>NC_138085.1:70558347-80558347 GCF_964212035.1 Myotis nattereri | reverse complement strand
AAAAATGGCAAGAATAATTGCAATGAACCACATTCCCTATTCTCTGAAAGCTCTTCCAGTGTTAACATTTTCAGATTCTTTAGCTGGTGAATTTCTTACTCTTTACATTCTCAGTTAATCTCAAAAAATGTCCACGGCAGGAAGTTATAGCTCACTGGCTTACTGAGGTTTCATGCAATCCAATTCATAATGTCCATGTCCTCAGTCTCAAAATTACTGGCAGTTTTATGGCTCATGTGAAGACACTGAACTGTTCAATGGCTGAATGCCAAGAAAACGGAACCTAAGAATTCACGGGTCTCTGTTTCCGCACAGATGCCTGACAAGGTTTTCCAGTAAAGTAGCAAGTAGGAATTTAAAAAGTAGTCAAAAGAGATGAGCAATCCTTCATGTGATTTCCCCCTTATGTTTAAGATAAAATCATTCGCTGTGGAGGACGAAGCAATAATAAATCAAATAGAGCTATTTTGAAAGGAAGGCAGGGGTAGGAAAGAAGGAAGAAGACAGTTTTGAGCAGGACTGAGAAGCCAGGTTGGGCACAGGGGCTGTGGCGGTTTGCTCGAGGCTGTGAGGGCACCCGGCACCTGTGTAACTCAGGCTTTTAGTGCTGCTGCCAAACTCAGATGCTGAAAGGGTCAGATATGAACATTTTACAGGCACAGTTTATAACCACCTATTATTTACCTCCCAACTCACTGAGCTCGTGGTAACAGACTTTTTTTTAAAGAGAAAAACATAAGGCCAAGCAAGGTTTATAATATTTTTATGAATCACAAAAATGCATAAGGGGTCCTCTCTCTCTCTCTTTCTCCCTCCTCTCTCTCTCCTTACCCCAAGCTACATTCTGGATAAATCTATTCTTAAAATAAGAACTATTTCTTTGGATATAAAAACAGGGAGAATGGCCCAGAGTTTTGTGTGTTCCTAACTC
This sequence comes from Myotis nattereri, assembly GCF_964212035.1. Classification (NCBI taxonomy): domain Eukaryota; kingdom Metazoa; phylum Chordata; class Mammalia; order Chiroptera; family Vespertilionidae; genus Myotis; species Myotis nattereri. Next base: position 80,557,416 of record NC_138085.1, on the reverse strand, counting down.
AATATATGATCAACTTATTTGAAACAGCTCTTAAAACCCCCAACTTCACTTAGATTCCTTACATCCCCTTAAAGTGTATGTCCCATTGGCTCTGTCCCTCTGGGTACATAATGTAGTGAAGCATAACTCTGGGGTGAAATCAGTAACGACCAGCAAAGATCATATGTATTTGGTGTGATGGTAACTGTAACGCCTCTTTCCTCGCCATCAGGACATTGGTGAAAGTCTTACCTAATAGCAGCCATCAGCCACGTTTCTCTCTCTCGACTTTCACTTGAAAACCCTTAATCTACTGTTGTCCTAGTTCTGGTCAATTCTGCATATTCTATCTACGCTTTCACATAACACTTGGACCGAAGCTGACATTTACTTCTTGCTAAAATCACCGACTTCTCTGAAACTGTTAGTCCATGTCTACAAATGAAATTTCAGGCTTTTATTGTTGCCTAGTTACCGTTCTTGTACTGCCAGATCCTGTTGTTTCTATTTCTACTGGAATTGGCCTTCTTGGAATTTGGTCGACTCACCTGTTGAATCATTCATGACTAAGACAGAGGTGTGCGTGGGGTAGTGGGTCCTATATGGCTGGACCCCAAGTCAATGCTGTTTCCATTTGCACAAGAGCTAAAATGTGCCCCCTTTTTCTTTCTCCTCTAGTTGTACCCGCTTTGGGCAAGATTGACTCTTTAGGCTCCACATGTAATCATTGCTTTCTTGGGAAGTATTTCCTTATCACGCCCAGTCCTGGCTAAGGCTTGTCCATCTTTTATAATCCTGGTTATCGTCTGTACTTTGGCTGCCAAGAGGCTCTCCACTGAGAGCCACCGTGCAAACAGTCCGAGTGGAATAGAGCATTTGCATTTCAACTTCAGGTGAGATCACGGTTACGCCAACCTTCTGGACAAAGGTTTTACATTTCTTATTCTCACTTTGGCATTCATCCCACATCCCAAATGCTTTTTAATGTCCACTTTCAAATTCTCTTTCTGTTCATTTCCTCCCTGTTTTACCATGATTTGTATTACTGTCATCTGAGTATATTTTGGGGGTTGACAAAGCTAAAAAATAGCATTTATTCCTACTTATCTTACTCTGCTTCTAATTTCATCATATACATTTTGAAATACAAGGCATTTTTAAATAGAGTGCTTCTCTTCAAAAATAAAAAAAATGTGATTCCATTTAATGAAATGTATAATCAGTATATTCTTAATTTTAATGAGGTATAGGTATTTATTTACTGCTTTAAAAGCTTATTCTTTTTAGGCAGTGAAACCCATTCTAAAGGATGTGGGCCAGCATCCAGCCAGGAGAGAGACAAACCAACAGCTAACAGGGGTTATCAGTAGTCATGTCCCTTGACAAGAGTTCCCTCTACTTGGGGATGGTTACTACTCCAATAGCGAAAGAGGACAAGGTAAGGAAAAGGGAAAGAAAACAAAATAGTTTTCTTAGCCTCCCTAAAAAAGCCAGTTTAGAAAGCATAGATAAATAAAATATGATTTTCTCTGCCCTTTGTAACTCTCTTTCAAAAAGTCATCCCTCCATGGTGCCACAAACCCAATGGAAATTCTTTATCATTTCATTTAGCCTTTGAAGTGCAGCCAAGAGCCCTCTCTCTAGGGATGGAACGATTGTCAGAACTTTGACATTCTCCTGGAGAAACTCAAACCAAAGTATGAAGAATACAGAAAAAACAAGGCCTGCCTGTCCTAAGGACACCTGAGATCTATTGGAGCAGACAGACAGTAGACAGTAAGAGTATGGCTGTTCTCTCATGCCAGTTATACTTCAAGTTTTTGTGAACTTTATTTCATCCGTCCTTAAAGTGACGGGTATTATCTTCTCCTTATCTCACAGGGGTTCAGGACGGGCCAGAGATGTGCCCTGTAGACGGAAGCTGAGCACCTGGGCATAAATGGCAGCCACAGTGGCAAATAACAGTCTCTCAAATCCACGTTATAAGTCCCTGAATAATGAGTGACCGTGAAAACATTCTGAAGAAAGGACACATTGGAACACATTGGGAAATGCATGTGAATGGTGATATCAGAAGAAAGGACTCCAAGAAAATTACTTTCACAAAAGCCAGAGGGCCTCAAGGTTGCTTGGACTTGCCGTTAGTTTCTCACCAGCTTAAAGTTCAGACTATGGGTAAAATTGCATTTCTATTTCCTCCACACATTGTGTTTCTTGAAAGTTGTTAAATGGAATAAACCTTGGTGCTTCATTTCGTATGGAAACAATTATAGTTGAGCTAATGCAACATAAATTAGACACTGATGAAATTTTAAATGAGTCTATAAATCATTTGTAAATATTGCTAAGCAATACACTCATTCTCTGTCTACACTTTTGCCCAATGCCTTAGAAAAGAACCCAGCATTTTTTGTATAGAATATTGTTAAGTTTTTCATCAGAATGAAGTGGAAGGAAGGCATTGCCATGGTGGGCTCCTGGGAAAGTAGGTTGATATTGTCTCTATGTTGGAGAATATGGAAACATGACTCCCATCACCCTCTTAATCCTCTGATCATTCCTTTGCCTCTGTGGTAGTAGACATGTGAATTGAGTTTACATTGCTTGGACTGTAATTGCTCATCCTGCCAAATTACTTTATTAGTTTAGCTGCACCGTTGGGAAGATCACTTCCCAGTGTCGTTCTACAACTGTGTTTTACAAGCCTGTGTCACCAGAATTTAAATGATGTTGCTATGGGCAAAAATAATAGCAAGTACTTCTTCATGGATTCTTTCAGAGATCAGCTAAAATGATCAATCAGAGTGCCCAATAAATAAAAAGATGTGTCCTTCAAAATTTTTGTATGAAATCCTCACAAGTTTCAAAGATTTACCTCTTGATACTAGGTAAAGACAGACTTAGAAATAAAATCCTTTATAGTAAATTAATTTTAAGTAATCTTAATATTACCATCAAGGTCTTAAGGCCTCCAGATGGAGGGAATAATAGTATATAAAGAATGTAAATTGGAAAGGCTATGGTACTTTTATTCAACCACAACAAGTCTTTTTGGTTGGAGGTAGGATGTATTACATAATTAAATATCAAAATTTAGATGAGACTTCCATTCATGGGAGAGAATAAAATTGATTTGGCAACATGGTTTCCATCAGTACAAAAACTGACAAAGCTACAAAACCAAATAAAACCTGAAGTAAAGGTCTGGACTTCCCCAACTCAATTTCCTACCACTTTATACCTTGTTTTTAATGAAATAGTTGTTTCCATTTAAAGACAGGCAAAAATCAGAAAGAAATAAGCAGAAGACACTCTCCAAAATACTGGAGGTGGGGAGGGGAGGGGGGAAGGGGAGGGGTGAGTGGTGGCGGTGGTGATGAGGAAAGGACCGTGATCAATAGGCTAATGAAGGACACACATCCACAAGGAAATAACCTGGAAACAAAGGAAAAACCCATAGAAACACTCCCTCATGGTTGTAAAGAAATGCTAAACATTGTTATACCAATTTAAATCGGAAGATGAAAAGAGGTGAAGTTTAAATGAAGAAATTATAAGGCAATTGATGAAAAAATAGTGAATTTGGTGACAACAAAAACAGATTATAACCATAAAATGAAACTCACATGATATAACACATGCATTTGGAAACAGTAGTGACTTAAAACAACACCAAAAAATATCATTATTTCTGTGGGTCAAGAGTCCAGCAGGGGGTAACTGGGTCCTCTGCTCAGAATTTCCCCAGGTTGCCACCAAGGTGGGCAGAACTGTTTCACTAGTCAGTTGGCAGAATCCAGTCCCTTAGAGCTGTAATTCCCAACTCCCTGTTTTCATGCTGGCCATTGGCCAGGGGCCCTCTCCACTCTTATAGGCTGCCCAGTCACCACCTGGCTATTTGCCTACTAACAGCCAGCAGAAGTCTGCTTCAAAGGAATCTTATATAATTTCATGTGATTGTGGAAGGGACTATCGCATATCCCTGCCCTCCCTTGAAGAGAGGTGAATACATACATACTGCATATATACCACGGGGCAGGAACCCTGCAGGTCATTTTAAAATTCTGCCTACCACAAATTAAAAAAATGGAAAGAGATAAATCAAGAAAGGAAAAGTATATCATAAATTTGATGTTTCCAAGGAAAGTAGCAAAACAAATTAAATAAGGGTCTGACTTTAAGATGGCAAAAAACTTCAAAGCTTTTTTCCCCATCAAAGACTTCAAATATAAATAATAAGAAGAAATAGCAAGGAGATAGCTGAAGACTGGATCTCTAATTTACGAGGGGAGAACACTGATGGGGAAATCCTAACTGATTTAGCCAATCAGAGGGCCATCAATCACAAATGTCCACAGACATGAGCAAGAACAACTGAGCCCTGCAGAACCAAGAAAACTTAGAAATGAAACACTAGTGCCCAGCCAGCATGGCTCAGTGATTGAGTGTAGACCTAGGAGGTCATGGTTCAGTTCCCGGTCAGGGCACATGCCCCGTTGTGGGCTCGATCCCCAGTAGGGGGCATGCAGGAAGCAGCCAATCAACTGATTCTCTCTCATTATTTCTATCTCTCTCTCCCTCTCCCTCTTGGAAATCAATAAAAAATCTATTAAAAAGAAAAGAAACAAAGGCATTAGCACTATGGTAGTTGCTGATAGTTGGTGTGCCCCCATTCTCCACCCACATACCATGAAGTCAAGTGTCTATTGTTTTTGCAGAACCACGCATAGGATTAGATATTTGTTCTCTGAAGAAATTTAATAAGAGAAATGCCAGGCTTGGGGACACCATTCATCAAGCACAGGTGTAAATGCTAGACGGCATAACAGAAGGGTGTGAATTGTGTGCAGACTTTGATTGTAGTCCATGCTCATAACTTTCATATGCTGGTGGTCAATATTACACCTCAATGCTAAAGATGGAATGAAAAATACTAATATTTGTGGTTACCAATTTTAAAACCATCTGGTAACTCCTTCTGCTTTCAAGAAATTTAACAAAAAATATGCAGTCTCTCACACAAACCACCTCCAATAAGTTGTATGGTTCCTCCCTCTTAAATATGAATGGATGGCAAGCTTTGACAATAACTTTAATAATCATAAATAAATTCGTAAGAGGTGCAATGTAAGGAACAGAAGAAACCTTTAAAAATGATATGTAATTGTCTTCAAAGGGGAAAAAAAAAGATCTGTGACATCTACAAAGCTCAAAGGTAGAAGAAGCTATGAAAAGAAAGTAAAAGCTTTTGAAGACCTAGAAATACGATTGCTAAAGTAGAAATATTCATTAAGAAACAGCCAAAATTAATACATCTTGGGTGAAGAACTCTCCACAGCGATGCTCCAAGCCAAAAGGCAATGAGGCAATGACTACGAAATTCTGACAGAAAGAAATGTGACCCTCCAATTCTGGAACCAGTCATGTGTTCTTGCAAATGAAATGGAATGAAACACCCATGAGTTTTACTTTAAAATCTTACTGAATGATGCGAGCTTGTCAAGCCAGACAGAAATGAAAGTATGGGTCCAAAGAATGTGAATATTTAGCAAAATGATTGATGCTGAAAACTAACTCTATAAAAATAAAATTAAAATTGGACATTTGTTTAAATTATAGTTAAAAGAAGAATGGCATTTAAAGCATTGCCAATGTAAGCTTAATGACATAACCAAAAATATCAATCCTTATGGAGAATAGAGGTAAAAATATCATGTCCTCTCCTAATTACAGATTTGAGAAGACACTATTTAAAATTGAATCATTGAAAAAATCACAGATTCTTTTATCTTTACCTTTGTTGTTTATAATTTAGATATCTGTTATAGGACAAAAATCCCTACTGATGGAATGTTTAAGTAAATTTTACTTATCTATAATTTTACTTCAAAAAAAATAAGTATTCTAAAAAGAAAATTAGTGTAGTATGATATAGAATCCTATCTGTATGAAAGCATTTTTATGAATTTATTATTCAATGTGTTTATATATCTATTCGTAAGTCCATCTAATTAGAGAAATATCTGGAATGGCATTTAATAAGGAATTAAAGTGTTTCTCGTTGGCTCTATGTCTGGGCAGTAGGATTTGGGCAACGTTTGAGTTGGCCATTGAATGAACACTGGCTGCCTTAAAGAACTAGACCTGGGCAATCAGAAGCTTCTTATCTTCTCCCTGTCCTTGGAATGTAGCTTCCATCTGCCGACCACACAGCTGGAGCCATCTCAGGAGGCAGCTTTGAGAGAATAAGGTGCTGTTGAGACCATCTGGATTGAATCCATGACTGTAGCCTGTTAAGGTCTCTATATAAATTTGAAAAATTCTGGCAGGTGTATGGGTGGCCCAGAGATCCTTCAGGCACCCAAGACAGGCCCTATGTGCACGTTCCCTGGCTTATTAAATCTTCAACCTAGCGATCTGGAGTGGTCTGCTTCTTTCTTTGGTCTCTCTTTGCCCATCATGTATGGGGGCCAGTTTTGAGTTTTACCAACCATTGGCAAGCTTGCCAGGAATCCAAAGAAATGGGTCTTGAGAAAGAGGCCTCTACAGGGGAAATCTCAGGTTGACCAATGGCCACTGTGGTGGGGGGCGGAGAGGCCCATAGGTTAGATGTTTGTGGGTCACAGAGATGACTCCAAAAGGCTGCTGCTTTAACACACTTGTTTGTTGAACTGTGAAAAGCGCACTGTGCATAGAGAGGAAGCAAGTGGAGGCAGCGATGGACTGACTTCCACTGTGGGCAGCTCAGCTGGCTACTGACGCCCAAGTGGAGGCTGAGGCTGAGTTTGAAGAGCTGAGGCTGGAGAGGGTGTGCAGTGGTCCCCTGCTCTGCGAGCTGCAGGGATGCTGACAACACGGAAGAGCAGGCAGAGTTGGAGACAGTGTGCCACTCTGCAGAGACAGGAGGGGCAGGCTGCCACAGCTTCAGGTCCAAGAGCTTCTGAGAAGGTCTGGTCAGGATGCTCAGAGGTAGAATCCTTGGGAAAGTGAGGATCGGATCGTGAAGGCGGGGGAGGGTGTGTTGTGGTGATTGACAGTGAAACAGATGAAGCAACCCCATGCTGACTGACCTCTAGTACAAAGGAGATTTTTTAACAGTAATTATTCCAGACTTTGGATAATAAATAAATACACTCCAAAACTCCTAGGAGAAAACTTACATTCTTTCTCTGCCCCTTGAAGATGTAATCCTTATGCTTTTGAAATATAAACTCCCCAGGAGGTAATTGAAACACTGCCCATGATTGCAAGAAGGGGGAAAAGAAGTCTTTGAAATACAGTCTGCTATAGAAAATCCCTTGCCCAAAATGTAGTCTATGGCCTCCGTAATAGTATTTTTCAAGGGCAATACAAACTCTAAAAGGCTTCTCCAGAAATATGAGTGTAAAGCTTGAGCGATTTGAACAGGTAACCTTAACTTGTTCCACCTGCCAGAGACATAATTTGGATTCAACTGCTGTTTATACACTAGTGACTTTTTAAAAAAATATATTTTATTGATTTTACAGAGAGGAAGGGAGAGAGAGATAGAGAGTTAGAAACATCAATGAGAGAGAAACATCGATCAGCTGCCTCCTGCACATCTCCCACTGGGGATGTGCCCACAACCAAGGTACATGCCCTTGACCGGAATTGAACCTGGGACCTTTCAGTCCTCAGGCCGATGCTCTATCCACTGAGCCAAACTGGTTACGGCTACACTAGTGACTTTTGTATTGTACTGAGTTCATGGGTAAAATTTTGGAAGAAGAGATGAAAAGTCTCTGTTTGTGTCTCTGTGTGTGTTTATGTATGTCTATGGCTATGCATGATGCATATCTAATATTTTTTCCATCGTCAGATGGTACTGTCAACATTGCTTTGTAAACAAGCTCTATTTAACTGGCTTATTGGTCTCTTGGTTTCAAGTTTACTCACTCTATGCAAATGTTTCTTCCTGAACGCTCTCCTTCACCCAGTCTTCGGCCCCGCGCCTCCATGCTGTGTTAGAGATGCCTTCTCCCATTGTCTCCTGTGCTTCAGCTGACCATTGCCTCTAACAAATGTCTACCAGCTGAATTTTTCATGTCTCTGTCATCCATTCGAATCTGAGGTCCCAGAGAAAATGACTCTCATTTATTAACTTCTGGTGGCCTGGTATGTAGTAGTGATGTTGGTGAGATCATCAATAAGGGCTTGAATGAATGAATTGATATTAATTGTCCTCAACTCTTCCTTTGTTAGTCTTAGCCAGGGTTGGTGACTGTTTCCTTTCTAAGGACAAACAGTAAATACTTATAAATTCTGCTCATGGTTTTTTGCTGCATTTTCTTCTGTGTCTTAATTTTAATTTTTAATAACATTTTAGAAATGTAAAATCCAGTGTCAGCGGATAATCAGGCCCTGGGCCACATTGGTCAACCTTTGGTCTTAAAAATCATAGACACCAATAAACTAATCCTTGCCTTAGGCATGTACACCCCTTCAGTGGAAATTATGCCAAAGTATCAAAGATATTATTTGTTTGCTCTGAGGCTTAATCCCATGTGTTAAGAATCTTTCTTCCTCTGATTCAGAATCCTTTCAATTTTCACCTCTATTGATTACCCTTGTCTATACATTTGGTCACCTCATACAATTCCAGTAATTCAATGATGGATACAGGATTCCACTCGACCACCAGAGAATGTGAGGAACTACAGCGATGAGAATCCTATTGCTCCTACCCCTTTTTGAATGTTATTCGTTACTGTTTCCTTAGTTATTACTGATTGTTATGGTTCAAGTTTAAATGCTTGCATAGTGAATTGCAAAAAGTCCACAGAAGGATTATTATTTTGATCTTGAATTGTTGTCTTAAGCCTACCAAACTTTCTCTTAGGTAGGGAAAAAGATAATTATCATAGTTTACTTTTTTTTTAATATGAAATTGATCTTTGTCAAAATTCAGAAAAGGAGTGAGAAGATTATAAGATAGCATAATATAGTAGGAGAATATTCAGGGATCAAAGTGAATCTTAGATGTTTTTTGAAAACAGGAAGAGCAAATACTGAGATACAGACATCACATACATTAAACTTTACAAATTTTTACAAAACCATATCATATAATTGCCATTTTACATACAAGAACACTGAATCTCAGAATTTAGATATTTTCTAGTTATCCTTCAGTTAGCAGATTGAGGGTTAGTATCTGTATCCTAAACTTTTCATACCAAGTTATATATGTAATCAGTTTCTTGGGAAGATAGTTATAAAATAAAAGGAGGGAAGCTTTGACTTTTCATCATTGGGAATTTTTTTCAAACTATAAAGAAGTGTTATGGTCCCCTCCACCAGTAGAAAGAACTATAAAAATCTGACTTAGTAATTATTGTTATATCCCATTGAAATGATTGGAAATCACTAAATTATAATAACATGAAAATTTCTTTATTGTTCGCAACATGACTTAGTTGATTAAAACGTGACTTAAACTGTGTGAGAGGAGGTTTCTCTCTGTCTATGCCCCATACTTCACCTATAAAATGAGCAGTATAATTTTTGATTGAAAGCAACAGTATTTAAAAGCTTTTCAAATTTTAACCTGTTGACACATAATGTTATTACGATTGTTCTCATATTTTTCCATTGAATTTCCTCAGATAATAAAGGAGTCAGTGCCTCATTTCAAATGCACTTTAAAAAGCCCTCTATCTCTTTAAATACACATTTTTATTTTATTCTTTAAAATATTAATTGCCACATTAGCATCAATCTATCCTCACTTTTATAAATTATACGATTGTTGCTTTATGAGGACCAAATTGATTTCTACAGGTGCTGTCTAGGGCAGCCAGCTCACTTCTCCGGAGATGCACAGACTCACACACCAGGAAGCAGAGGCCGGAACAAGGAGGCTTCTGGCAACGAAAGGGCAGGTCCGGCATGCCTGGCGTCATCCGTGCCACCCAGCCCTCCTGAGGGAGATAGGCAGACAGCGGCATCCGATGCAAGCCATGCCAGATGAAGACTCGGTGCTTAAACACGCAACCTCAGCCAAACGCTTCCTGTGAAAACTCAGAGTTTAAAAGACTCTGGAATAAGAACTCTGCGATCTAAGGAGAGAGCCGGAGGTGAGCCTACAGGAACCAAAACACAGAACGATAGTCTCACCCGGCACTGACCTAGGCCGGCAGCCTCTCTGGATGACAGTTCTTGTCTGTTTCTTAAAGTGGAAGAGCCAGGACTTGAGATCAGAACACATTCCGGTTGCCTTTATCATGTACGGTATGTACAGAATGTGAGCAGAGTTAAACTGCACATCTCTAGGGTGTGACGAGGTCTCCCCGACAAATCCTTTTGTTATTTTAATGAAATTCCGAGTCCAAGAGGCCTGCTGGTCTTCACTAGACAGATAAGTCAGGTTTATGAAGTATACCTGAGTGGTACCCACAGTAGGAAAATGAAAAAAGTAGGCCAATTCAGAAACCATATTAGTGCGGGCTTCACTCTGACTGAGTAGTACACCAACCTTATTATTGCAAGATATTTTCCTTTACATGACTCTTTTTTCTCCTCTCTCTCTCTCTCTCTTGTTTTCTCTCTCTTTTTAAGAAAAATGGATCTGTAGTTGGTCAATTCACTTTTCAACGATTCCTCCTCTCAGTGACAGGCTGGAGTGGTTTCACACTCGGGGAAAACGGATTTGCTGCTCTTCATCCATTGCTAATGAGCTTTTTGAACAATGGTAGCCCTAACCCGAGTCATGAAAGAGCCAGCTCCGATTTCCCATGAACACGCCTGTAACAATAAAGGGAGAAATGCCAGGTCCACGCGCCTTGCTGAGAACGCTTTTCCTCTCTGCATTTCAGCCCATTAGAGGACGTCTCCCCACGACACTGTCCAGCCCCTGGACTCTGACAGCGGAGCCTTCAGATGTCTCTGCAGCTGGCCTGTGGCACTCTCCAGCGCTGGGTGGCAAGGAGGATGTCGGCCCAACTAGACTTGACTTCCGGCACTGCCACTCACCAGCTTGTGTGACACTGAGCGGGCATTGCTTTGCCCCGGAGTAGTTACTAATAATATGTCACATGTGTGAGACGGACCTGTTTCCAAGAAGCTAAAAGACCTCCAAAGGCCCGTTATTATTAAGATACGGTGATGCTAGGAAATGCTTAACTTTGCCAGCTCTATTTTTAAATTGCGTGCAGTGATTTCTCCCTATCGGTCACTTCCATTTCCCTCAAACAAACCACCAACTCATGAGGTTGTTGCATTTAAATTAGAGACAAACTTGATGTAAAACACAACAACTCAATGTTCCTCCTTTCGCTCAGCTCACTTCTCACTGTATCCTAAGAGGGAAGCAAAGAAGCCCATCGGCACTTTCCCCACTCTCCCTGGGAATTTTCTCAGCCAGATTCACCAGCTCATTCCACGCATTTTCCACCTTCCGTGCAGCCTCGTGTAGCTTCCCTAGTCTCTGCCAGTACTTCCTGAAGGCCCCATCTTCTCCAGTTGCTTCTACAGAGTTCTCAAGGTCCACTGGTCCTTAGCCTATGTCTTGACCCTAAAGCCAGGGTGTCATATTTGGAGTTTTTGTCATTGCACTAATGTCTGTGTTGCTCATCTTTTGTAACAAACTACCCTTAAAACTTAGTCCGTTAAGATAGCAATCACTTCGTTTCCTGAGATCTCCCAGGGCAGTGGACTCCCGCTGACTGTACCTTGGTGGCTGCCAGGGACGGGAAGACTCCCAGGGGTTGTTTCGTCTGTGACTAGTGCCTCACTGGGAAGATTTGACTGGCTGGGGACTGGCTGGGAGAGCGAGGCTGGAGTATGCCTGGATCTTCAGTTCCCTTCCGTGTAACCTCAAGGCCTCTTCCTCTCCTTATGGTTTCTCCGTATTTTCTCTTTACATGGTCTCATCTAGGATTCTGACATGAGAGTTTAGATTTCCCGAGTGTGCAGAAATGGAAGCTTTAAGAAGGCATACCTTCTTTTTAATTTTTTTTTAAAAATATATTCTATTGATTTTTTTACAGAGAGGAAGGGAGAGAGACAGAGAGTTAGAAATATCGATGAGAGAGAAACATCGATCAGCTGCCTCCTGCACATCTCCCACTGGGGATGTGCCCGCAACCCAGGTACATGCCCTTGACCGGAATCGAACCCGGGACCTTTCAGTCCGCAGGCTGACGCTCCATCCACTGAGCCAAACCGGTTTTGGCTTAATTTTTTTTTATTAAATTGATTGGGGTGACATCAGTCTTCATGAACATATAGGTTTCAGGTGTGGGCTCTATGTTACGAGATATGTATATTGAACCGTGTGCCTACACACTTTCTTAAAGTTTAAGTAATGATTAGCACAGTAAAATTTTCCCCACATTCCATTATTAAAGTGTCTTAGTTTGGCTGCTCTAACAAAATACCATAGATGAGCTGGGTAAATAATAGAATTTTATTTCTCCTGGTGCTTGAGGCTGGGAGTCTGTGATCAGGATGCCAATGTGGTGAGGCTCTGGGGAGGACCTTTTCTCATTTGCAAGGGCCCTTTCTCCTTGGATCATCGCCTGGTGAGAAGGGAGAGAGCTCTCCAGGGACTCCTGGGAAAAGCCCTCATGACCTATTGACCTCCCAAAGACTCCCATCTGCTGATATCATCCCATTGGGGGTTAAGATTCCAACACATGCATTTTGGGGAGACACAAACATCCAGTCTATAATAATAAGTCATAAGCCAAGCTTGGATTCACGAATTGAGGACTACAAAAAAGGCATAAACACCAAAGAAAGTTTTATTTGGTATTCCCAAGGACACTGACTCCCACAGTGACATAATGAAAATTAACAAAGGAAAAGGATATTTTTTTTGAAAAATAAATCAAATGAGAAAATCACCGCAAAGCTGAATTTAAAATCATAGAGAGATGATTATTCTTCTGAGTCAGAAGATGGTCATAGAGATAGGAAAAAAGGAGATAGTTTTACAGTGTCTTTAAGAAATGAAATTGAAATATCTTAGTAATTGCCTGGATATTTGAGTGAGGAAGAGAAGAGGTGAGAACATATACAAAAAGCTAATAGTCAAGTCAATAGAATATCAACAAAGATAAAGAAATATGAAAAGTGAATTGGTTCCACTATCACAAGTAGGATTTAGCTATTCTCTAGATAAGAAGCTGAGATGGGTTGGAGGTCCAAACAACACAAATCACCCATTGCTCTCATCCATTGGCTGGGGAAGTGATTAAGCAAAGAACTTACATGCATATATGCATAACCAGGGGACACAGATAATAGTGCCATAGGCCTGGGGGAGGGGGTGCAGGGTGAAGGAGGTTAAGGGGGGGGGCATATGTAATCCTTTCAACAATAAAGATAAATTTTAAAAAAAACCAGACAATTAACTAACTAATTAATTAAATATCTAGAAAATAAAGCAGAGAGATTTATTTCAGACTCTGTGAGACATTAGGTGATTTATGATAAGAAAATGATCCACTGCCATCATCAGGGATATGATGAAATGTATATTGACAGAAACTAATTTTTATGACTACAGCATTCTAGGTTCTGTAGGATTTTGGAAAATGAAAGTCCAGAGGATCATTTTAATTCAGTTTAAATATTTCTCATATCCTTTATACAGTACAAATTCCTCCATAAGTATAATTGCTAACCCTTATTAAGTTTTTTTAAAAAAAATATATTTTATTGTTTTTTTTACAGAGAGAAAGGGAGAGGGATGGAGAGCTAGAAACATCAACAAGACAGAAACATTGATCAGCTGCCTCCTGCACACTCCCCACTGGGTATGTGCCCGCAACCAAGGTACATGCCCTTGATCAGAATTGAACCTGGGACCCTTGAGTCCACAAGCCGACACTCTATCCACCGAGCCAAATGGGTTAGGGTACCCTTATTAAGTTTTGCAAATGTAAAGTAACATGAGGGAGGGTTAGAACCAGATCTATTTTGAATACCACATATGCAGTATTGACTCCCTAATCTAGGAAAATGAAACTAATTTATTGACTATATTTAAAAGGGGCTTATTAATATATTATTATAAGTCTATTTTGTAAAACAGAGAATATATAGGATATATATTTAAAATATCATACAGTGATATATTTGTAATATGCATAAAAATGATTATCCTGGCAAAATTAATGTTTAATAAAGAAGTCATGCTCAGCCAGTGCAGCTCAGTGGTTGAGGCTTAAACTATGAATCAGGAGGTCACGGTTCAATTCCCAGTGAGGGCACATTCCCTGCTTAAGGGCTGAATCCTTGGTAAGGGGCGTGCAGGATGCAGCAGAACATGATTCCCTCTCCTTATTGATGTTTCTATCTCTCTCTCCCTCTCTCTTCCTCTCTGAAATCAATGAAAATATATTAAAAAATAAAATAAATTCAAAAAAATCCTTATGCTTTTCAATAATCTGAGAATGGATAGAAAAAAGTTCTTTGTATAATAGAAAATTCAATGAGTTATTCTGTCTTTGAAGTAAAATGTGGCTGATGTCTTAATTCACATCGACACATACAAAATATATTGTAACTTGAATCCTTAATATAAAATTCTTTTTTAAGTGCAAATTTCAATTATTAGCTGACTCCAGATCAAAGTTTAATTCAAATTTATTTTATTTTTTAAGGTAATTGGATTGTAGATAAAGTGTTTTTCATCTGCAGATATCAAAAATATAATTCTTTCAAAAGTCATAAATGATTCATTGTTATTACTTGAATACATTTTTCAGTTTTAATGAAAATGTCTTATTAATAAGATATGATTTGATTTGATAGAGTATCATTTCACTATTAAAGCATTAGAAAATTTGGCTTAACTTAATTTGTGATTTATTAGCTCTTTGAATGTTGGCCTCTCATGCATGATTCTTTCAATCACTGGTGACTTTGTTTTATTAGTCTGTTACTCATCAAGTAGTAGATTGATGTTTCCATCTATAATATGGCCAGCAAAGGAGACACTTCAGAATTTGTGACTTCTCAAATACTACACATATTTTCAGCCTCAAAAATTTCCATGCTTAGGCTCTGGTTGTTTTTCTCAGAGGGAGATAGATGATAGATAGATAGATAGATAGATAGATAGATAGATAGATAGATAGACAGACCTTCACCAAATGTCAGTGCTGACTAATTGAGAAATACCAGCAGCCTTCTCACTACTTTTTTCACCTATTCTTCATCAGAGGAGGGGTGCGGGAGCTGGATGAAAGAAGATACAGGGATTAGCCAGAGAACATATATGCATTAACCCATAGACACAGACAACAATGTGGTGATGGCCAGAGAGAAATGGGAACAGGGCTGGTTGGAGGTGGGCATAGGGCAGCAAGGAAATGGGGACATCTGTAATAGTGTCAACAATAAAGAAAAGATGCTCACCATCCCCACAACCATTTAACATGATGGTGGGGATGTCAGCCGATGTGATCACATAAGAGAAAGGAGGTGTAGGAATTGGAGAGAAAGAAGTACAGTCATTTCGACTTCTAATGACAACACCGTGCATATGCATGTAGTATTAAAGCCCATCAGAATAATTGGCAAACAATAAGGAGTTCTAGTAAATTAGGACACATAATTAACATTTAAAATCAGTATCCTTTTAGTACACATTAAAAACTATTTAGAAAACATAATTGAAGAAAATAGCTCATTTGTGATAGAGAAAAGTAAATATAATACACAGGCCTGTATACATATAAAAAGCTAAGTGAACAGCTGACTGCACGACCGGACAACTGGCTGGTAGGTATGATGCACACTGACCAACAGAGGGCAGATGCTCAACGCAGGAGCTGCCAAATGACAGCAACTTTGTAGAGTGCTTTCTCACACTCCAGGACCTCTCAGGGGATGTCTGACTGCTGGTTTCAGCCTCATCCTGGCAGACCAGGCCGAGAGACCCCACCTGCTGGAGGGACCCCACCCACTCTGCAGATGCCCTTCAAACCCTGGCGCTGCCCCAGGTGTGGCCAGCTGGGGAAGGACCTTGGGAGGTTGGCTCCAGGGTGTGCCTGGCCTATCTAGCCCAGTCCTGCCCTGGCCACCTTCTAATTAATTTCCTTTCAATGTGCATGAATTTGTGCACCAGGCCTCTAGTATTAATATAACAAGAAATAGCCTTAGCCAAAATAAATACCTATAAAACACTCATGAGAGAAAAATAGTAGTCTTGGGAAAATGTCAGGACATATGTTCTTAAATAGAAAAAAAAATCAATATAAGCAAGATGTCAGTTTTTCTAAATTAAATTAACATTTTTGGAGAATTTGGTTCAAACTCATGCAATATTGTTTTTGTCTATAATGTAATTAAGCTAGAAGTCAATAACAGAAATATAATATAAAAATATCCAAACTCCTGAAAATTAAACATCACACTTCTAAATAAATTATGTGTCAAAAAAAGCCCACTACATAAGTAAATACCAAATTAATAACAGAAAGAATTCTGGGAACTCTTCCTAATACTGGAAATTAAACTACATATTTCTCAACAACCTAGTAATCTAATAATCTAAATAATCTACTTAGACATTTAAAGGAAGAGCATAAACACAAATCAAAGAGGAAATAAGAAACTTGTTTTTAACTCAATAAATACAAACATGGAATCTCACAGTTATCAGATGCAACTAAAGCTGTACTTGGAAATTTCATTGATGTGAAAAGTGAAGTTTATACAATTAAGGGAACTTAAAAGAGCTTTTCTCCAACCCTCTTCCTGATTATTTTTTATATAACCCTAGTATCCCATACAGCTATTGATATGAAAAAGTTGTATTGGTAAGCATTAAAATCACTAATGATAATAAAAAATGGTACCATCAACCAGTAGAAAAAGCATTAGAATACCTGTTCTCTTGTCCCCCTGTTACTGCTAGCTACTTCATCATATGAATATTTATAAATATTATAAATTATGAACTTGTCTACAGTTTCCTTCTGGAGCAAATCACCCCCATGTATGCACAAGGAGGGGCCCATAAATCAGTTACCGTAGCGAATGATTGTTTTCGACTTTCTAATCAACACTGCCTAATATCCAGCCTCATTTTTCTTACACGGCAATCTCACAGAATCATTACTCTTTTTTTTAATTCTTACTCACCCCGTGGAAGAGAGATTTATTTTTCTTCCCCATACACCTTGATACTGTATTATTGCCCATGAAAAATGATAGATTAGAGGTGATATAATGCTCTGCATGGCACCTAATGACAGAGAGTCTATCTGGAAAATGCCAACATGAGAAACAAGATAATTCTATTTAAATAAGAAGAGTGCTGAAGAGATTAGCCATGGGACAGATTCAACAAAACATCTCATTTTTCTGCACCATACTATTCATAATGCCTTGTACCTGTAAGTTTATGGAGGACAGCCCCTGGCCATGGCTAAGGCTGAGAAACAAGAAATGGGCTCATTGAACATGGACACAGATCGGTACCAATGTCATATAGTCTACTGACATATTGAATGTGTAGTGATTCTCGCAGCAAACATGATGCACAGATCATATAAGGGGTAGATAAGATGCAGAGATATGATCTGTACTGGAGTTTGCATAACCATGATGATGTTAGTATGATTATTATCGCTTTATAAAATCAAACTAAATAATAGAATCAGATGTAGAACTCACAGATTTCTCATTTCATAAATGAGAGTCACCCAGAGTCACACAGGCAGGGCACACAGAGTAGTGGGGACCGCTATCCTTGAGTGATTTAGGCTACGGCTGTCTTGATTCGATGAACCTCAAGTGTTACTAACTTTTTTTTAAGACAGGTACATTTAATCAGCAGATACTTACAGACTGCCTCTATGGACCAAACTTTGTTCTAGGTCTGGGGATAAATTGGTGAACTACATCAACTGCAAAAAATAGCTTCTACCTTCATGGAACTTAAATTCTAGTTGAGCTCTCTCGCCCACTCTCATAAGGGCACATGGCATTGCTGCACTGCAGACATTTCTCTGGGAATTTAAAGAGGCTTCTGCGCTGGTTAGCTTTGCTGAAAAGCACCCTAGAGCACCTTCCTCACGTTCACACCCCGGGGACATGCTGTAGAGGCACTAACAGCAGTAATAGTCTGTGGAGCTCCAGTAAATGCTCCATTCCATGCGCTGCAGACATATTCACATGGTCAGTTCCTAGAGGTGCCTTTCCGTCTACAGCTGAGTAAGCAGTGGCACCAGGGGATGAAATAGTGACCCTCAACACTGCCTAGAGTCTGGGAACCAGGAGCCAAAGGGAAGCAGCGAGGCTCTAGAACCCACACTTGTAACCACAAGGTGGCTTCCCCTACTACCTTACACTGAACACACTCTGGCACAAGCCTGAGTGCCCTCTCTTCTGTACTCACCTCTATAAACCGTTCCCTCCACGCAAGGCCAAGGTCAGGTATAATGTCCTTCAGAAACCTCATTGGATCTCCCACCATTCACTTAGTGCTTATGCCTTATTGCACTCACTGTACACAATGATGATCTCCATTGTGCTACATGTATTTTACTTCAACTGTGTACAATGACCCATCGCAGATAATTTACATATATTATTTTTAATCTTCACATACCCCTTTAACACACCTACAAAGTGTATATTATTACCCCCATTAAACCGACAGGATTATTTGGCTTGCCAAGGCCACATATGTCCTGTGTTGAGCTAAGATTCCATGCATCTAACTTCTAAACTCAACGTATTTTAACTATATACTGCCTTTTCTAACATTAAAATATCCCATACATGACTACATCATTTTAATTTTTATTAATTTTTTTTTAATTTTAAATTTTTATTGTTCAATGTATTACATGCATCTCCCCTCCGCCCATTGACCTACATCATTTTTAGAGGTAGAAGATGTACCTATTTTATTCACAAGGAAAAGAAACAAACCTAAAATCCTACAATCATATTATGGTATCTGTGTTAGTTTGCTATTGCTGCTCAGCCAATTCTACCCACTTTGGCACAGAACACCGTAGATTTACTGCCTCAGTGCTGGGGCCAGAAGTATGGAATAGGTCTTCCTGGCTACCCTCAGGGCTTGGAAGGGCAGCATTTCTTCTGCAGGCGCTAGAGGACCATCTGTCTCCTTGCTTTTTCCAGTTTCTAGAGTGTGTTGACATTTTCCTTTCCTGACCCTTCCATTTTCAAAGCTGACAGCAGCTAGTCAAGTCATCCTCATGCTGCATCACCCTGATACGGACCCTTGTCCCCACTTCTTCCATATATAACACCCTTGAGTCTACACTGGCATAATGGCGTAAGGATGACCTCCCTCATCTCTAGGTCAGGTGAGCCATTCCTTCTGAGACATTAATTCTCCCTTGCCATGTAACAGCACGGAAGTTATGGGTGGATACCTTGGGATGAGGGCCATTATTCTTCCTACCACTGTGTTGTAAACCCAATTCATTCACTTAACTGGCATTTCTACATTGTGTACCTGTATCGAGAACTCTGGCTAGCTAGGCATTTTAGGTAACAAGGTAAAGAACAGAACCATGATAAGAAGGAGTCAGGGAAGGATTTCAATAAGGTATGACTTTTAGCTTGAGTTTGAAAGAAGAGGGAGTGATTGGTCAGCAAGAAATATGGCAGTTGGGATATAAGACAGAATGGAGACAAGGCTGAGGAAGGGAAAAACATTTTCACCTAATTTGTATTATTAATTTGCTGACATTCTAAATACGATTTGCAATATGTTGTAAGAAGTTAGCACTGGCATCCAGATTTCAAGCTATTTCATGGGCTTTCCAGGCTAGGAGCTCAAGCTAGGATATTTAATCCATCTGTTCAGTTTTGATAAAAAGATACTAGATTCTTAGATGAAAATATATCCGCAGGAGTGATAGGCTATATATATATATATATATATTTATATTTTAGCAAAAAAAATGTCCAGATGTTGAGACTAAGAACTACAAGGCTAGAGCAACTGTTGTTTATAGGAAGAAGAGACTCAGTGTGTAAGAGAAAATACAAACGCAGTGACTTCAAATTAGCCATGGACCCCTAGTGCCTTCCTCGGGCCTCTTCCCACAGGTGGGCAAACACTCACAGTGTAGGCTGTTGTTCCTGAGGTTTTCCCCAGGAAAGAATTGATGGCGACCTGCGGACACTAACATCGCGGCAATAACCTGTGAGCCATGTAGACACAAAGCATGGTTCAGGATATACAGGATAAAATTACTGTGAACAAAACAAATGCAGCAGGAAAATTGATTCCATCTTCTCATTCTTTTAGACGGAACAGGAAGACTAGCTGGTACTGCCCCATATCTTGTAAGCAATCTCCCAGAAAGCCTGGCAAATACATTACAGACATAGCCATGCTTTCGAATTTGCTATGGTCTTTTAAAAGCATTATCTTGTTTAATAGTAATGCTTCCATTTTTTGGTACTTTATAAATTACTTTCTTTTTTCCCCCCTGATCTTCACAAAAACACTGGCACGGAGGCAGGAAAATCTGTTTTCTTAGCAACTTCACACAGACAGTGTCAAATAAATATGTCTTACATAATTGATGTTTTATAGATAAATAAATGGAAGCTCAACATGGCTAAAAAATATTTGTTAGGTCATTTGGACACATCTTTCACTTTTCATCTTGGTTTTGTATTGTTTAAACATATTCAAAATACTTACATATTATAGTTAAACCAACTCATCTTTCTGTTTTCTCTTTCAATGCTTTAAGTCTTACAAAATCATTTTCCAACCAAAAACAAAGTCACCTATATTGTCTTCAAGCTTTAAAAATATGAGTTGGCGCAGTAGATAGAGTGTCTGCCTGTGGACTGAAAGGTCACAAGTTCAATTCTGGTCAAGGGCAGGTACCTTGGGTGTAGGCTAGATCCCCAGGCCAGTCAGGGTGCGTGGAGGAGGCAACCAATACATGTGTCTCTCTCACATTGATGTCTCTCTCTCTGTCTCTCCTCCTCTCTCCCACTCTCACTAAAATCAATGGAAAAATATTTAACGGTGAAGATTAACTAAATCAAAAAATTATCTATCTATCTATCATCTCTCTCTCCCTCTCTCTATCTTTCTCTCTCTCTCTCTCTCTCTCTCTCTCTCTCTCTCTCTCTCTCTATATATATATATATATATATATATATATATATATATATATATAGTATCAAATTAGCCAACTGGGTGCATGCATGAGTTCATATCCCAAGAAGAAATGGTTTTTACCTGGTTATGAGGCACACAGAGAGCCAGAATAGACAGAAAGCCTGTGCCCATAAGGACACCATGAAGTCAACCAAGAGATTACAGAGATCTCTTTTAATCAATCTTCTCCCATTCCTGAGATTCTCCTGGTTGGTGGCTGGCATTTTCCAGTTATTCATGCTCTCAGCCCTAGTCCTAGTTGACAAACCCTTAGTCAAGAGTTCACCTAAGTAGTGTAATCAGAGATCTTTCTCTTGGAATGGGGAGCAAATAAGAGATTATTTCTGGATAGTACGGGTAGTTACCTACAGGGCGCACAAAAACCCAGTCTTCAGAGAAAGAGAATGCAGAAAAATAAATCCAACTCTTAGAGGATAGAAGAACAGACAAAAAATAAAGAGACCCTTGGTCATTTTTCTAATTGCTCATTCCAGAAATTTCCTCAGCTCAAGCTCATGCTGATCTTTTGGTTCCTTTAGTCACCATTCTCTTCTCTTTTGATCTGTCTAAGTTACGTTAACACAGGCCTGTGTTGGTGTGCATCTGCAACCACTTGGACATGAAATTAGTCAGTACAGGGAGTTTTGTTCCCTACTGTGCCCTCAGCCTCTAAAATAATGATTGCATATAGAACTCTCTCAATAAGTAGCTGTTGAATAAATGAATAAATTGAAAAAAAAAATTGGGAAAACTTTTGACTTTAAAACAAAAGAGGAAAGTATAAGGTTCTATGAGCTCTAAGATAAAACAAGTAACAGTGTCATAGAGGTTGACTCACAGAAGAGGAAACACATTGCATTCCTAAGTAGAACATTTCTGTGTTATTTCTCAAAGATGGTGATACAGTTTCAAGGGAAGATTTCTTTAATAACAACTTTGTAAATATTTGTTCATTATGCCTATTTAGGATACCAACGCTTGTTTTTTTTTTTTAAAAATTGTCTTTATTATTGAAAGTATTACCAATGCCCCCCTCCACCCCCCCATTGATGAGCATGCACAACGTTTACAGAGAAAAGTCTATCTTCTTTAGAGCAGGCTTCAATAAAACTATGGTTTGGAAAACTTAAAAAAATTTACTAGAGGCACAAAAGAGAAGGTAATTTTAAAGGTTCCAGACAATATTAATTGTAACTGACTGTTTGTGTGGGCGTCTAACTCTAGGTGAGACTGGACAGAAGTAGGCAGGAGATCACATCACTGAGGATCTTAGAATCACGACAAGGAAGGTATTAGTATTTACACATCAGCAACTGGGGACCACTGAAAACCATGCCACTCTTCACGTGACTCTGATCTCCCACTATTGTGATTAACTCATTTTCTGTCCATATGACTTCTCAGCGGCATTCACCGCCCCTCCTTTTGAGTGATACTAGGAGATGTAAGTTAAAAGACATCCCTTACATTTTAAGTTTTTCAGTTTTTGTTTTTCTCACGGTACATTGCTCGGTGGATATATTTATCTATACTATTTTAGAATTATAATTTTAGTCATATATGACTTAAAGCAGAATGGATCATCTCTACTGCATATATTTAAAATGAAAACTAAATATATTTCATAGTTTAAAAAATGAAAAGGAAAAACAACAAAAATATTCCAGTTAAAGAAGCTTGATCTCAAGCTAAATTAGAGTTTCACACAAAAACTGCAAAAGGGTAGAGGTAATTTGGCTGAAATTGGTATGGCAGTTAGAGACCACGTTCGTCATCTCTTTCAAAGGCACCAAACTCACACCAGACTGCATCAGACTGGGAACAAAATAATTTTTCTGGACTGAGAACTCTGTTTCATTTCCACAGCTAGACTCGGGGTTTGCTACAGAAGGTGGATAAAAGGAAACCATTAGTCCTCTGTCCTAGAAAATGAAGTACCTCTACAGGCTCCATGAGCTCATCATTTGCTACATTTCAAATATCATCGATTTGTTGATTTCCCTCTCCTTGTGGGAAAGACCAGAATACAGTGGGACTAGCTGTTTGATATTGAGTTCAAACAGAAGACTGAAATCAAGAGAAGTCAATAATACCAGGCCCCGCCCTTGTTACCTGTGGGGAACTTTACCGGCTCCTCACATATAATTAGCGTGCATCCTTATCACTCATGGATTCCGTGTTTGCAAACTAGCCTACACGCTAAAATGTGTAACCCCAAAGCTAGTCATCACGACATTGCCACAGTTCAGGAAAATACAAAGGATGGCAAACATTCTGAGCTGCCCATACGCGCGTGCCCACTGATGTCAAGCAGGGTGAGGGCAGCCTTATCTTCGCTCCCAGACTATGAACAAGAGTCCTTTTCACTGATTTACCTGTACCACATTTTTTGCATTTTTGTGCTTTTTGTTGTGACTTCACTACTTAAAATGGCCCCAATGCATCCTGTTGGAATGTGGTCTAATGTTTCTGAGCACAGGAAGCTGTGATGTGCCTCATGGAGAAACTATATGAGCTAGAGAAGTCTCATTCAGGCATAAGCTACAATGTTGTGACTGCAAGAAACATCACATGTGAATCAAGGAGGTCTTGGTTGGATTCCTGGTCAGGGCACATGCCCAGGTTGTGGGCTTGATTCCCCAGGAGGGGCCACACAGGAGGTGGCTGATAAATGATTCTCTCTCATCATTGATGTTTCTATCTCTCCCTCTACTGTCCTCTCTGAAATCAATTAAAAAATCTATTAAAAATAGATGGATTCCAGAGAGGTATAGGATAATAAGTGGTTATTATTTAATGGCTGATTAATTGATTGAATTAGAGGTAAAGGAAAGTGTGGAATATGCTGTTTAATATAATGATCACGTGGTCTTTTGGTAAGTAGCTGAGTCCAAGTTAGGAAGATTTACATCATGAAGTCTATTGCATTTAGTAAGGGGAAGGAAAAGGAGGAGTATTGACCGATGAAAAAAGTTTGAGAGTGATGTTATGGAACATTTATTGCATGCCAAGGTTGGTTTGCAAAAGTTGGACAGGAATAAGACACTCTATAAGCATCCTGATAATAGCAGCATGTCACCATTGTTTCCTGCAGTTGTCTATAAAATGTATCTATCCCCTAGGAAAACATTCTGTTCAGCTATCCACCCCATTTCTTAGACTCAAGCAAAAGTCCCCAAATTCACAGCTCCAGATTTAGATCCCAACTAGTTGATAAAAAAATTTAACTTCATAATTTTCTTTTTGAGGTGATCCAGAATTTCAATGGCAGGCAATAAAATGTAAAGATAGTTCTATAGTAGGGCCTCTTTCCTAAAGGGCAACTGTCTTACCCTCTGCTCATTGCCATTTCTGGGTACTGATGCCTGAAACTGCCACCATCCTGAGCAGGAGGCCAATACCCAGAAAAAGCAAATTGAATAAAACCGAAGGGAAGGAGAGCAGAAGACCTACCACCAGTTACCTCCACTGTTGAATGTATTGTGTAAGAAAATTAATTTCTTTATTAATATTAATATTTTTAAATCAGATTTCTATTATATGCAGCAGAACTCAACCCAAGAGAAAGGATCAATCGCATTCTACAGAATAAATGGAATATGACAAGCATCCAGGTGAACAGTGAGCAGATAGAAACAAACAGATGCACCTAAATCAAGTTTGGTAATCTTTTCTGACATTTGCATCCTGCAGGGTTATCATGGTGAAAGCTTAGCCTCAATGCCTCTTCCCATAATTCAGGGTGATTTAGCCATGACTAATGTCCCATGGGGACACAAGGCATGCACACATTCACATCTTCTATGAATGCTTATTTTCATAAAAAGCTGAGAAAACTTGGAGAATCATAAATGATAATTATTTTCAAGATAATTAATATTCATTCAACCGATATCCATTTCATATTATGCCGGAGTATAACAGATGGTCCTTATATCCCAATGTTATAAGACACCTCTACTGCATGCATGAGAAATGCCTATTTTTGTGTATTCTCTGGTTCACTGGCATAGACTCCTCGCCCCTCTCATCGCTGTGGTAGATGAGTACACAGAGGTTAAGCACAATTCAGAAGGTTCCATTAAATACGATAGATGTGAGTGGAGAATCTCACCGGTGATTGATTGTTTCTAAAGATGCAACCAAATGTTTCTCTCTGACGCTAGGGAACTTTTAATCTCCACTCAGAAAGCCTCTTACGAGCACTTTATTGCGGCTGGACCACACTGGAGATCGAAATGCAAGATGCACATAAATCCCCTTGTGTTGGACTCAGTCATGCTTCCCTAAGAAAAGACTAAACTAGCTCACTAGTATATTCTATTTACCCATTCATCGCTCTGGAATTCTGTGACCCTACGGGACATGCCACTTATTTGAAGAATGAATTTTTCTCTGTCTGCTTTTGCTCATTTGGACTGTGTGACAGTATGTATAAAGGAAACAGGTAATATTTAAGTAGGTACTCTGTCACTGAGAGACATTTCAGAATTATTTCCTTGTGGTTTTAACATACACCCACAAGTAAGAGGGAAAATAGAGGTAAACTTTCTTAAATTATCATTTCCTGCTCTTATTCATCCCGGCATATTTTAGCTAAAGAGACTTCCCTTTGTCATTTCAGATTAACCCTTCTACCTGGTTTCCATCCTTTTCTCCTCCTTCCCTCCCAACTCCCCACAGTCTTTTGTTGTTGTTGTTGTTAAAGTGTAGCTCACATACAATATTATATTAGTTTCAGGTGGACAACATAGTGATTCTACATTTATATACCTTATGGTATGTTCACCATAACATGCCTAGTAACCAACTGTTACATATAGAAGCTAGTCTGATATTGTTGACTCTATGCTCTGTGCTGCACACGACATCTCTTCACCTTTCTCACTCATCCTCGGCCCCTCTGGCAACCATCAGTTGTTCTCTGTATGAATGAGTCTGCTTTTGTTTTGCTTGTTCAGTTGTTCTGGTTTCGTGTGTTTTTTTGTTTGGTTTTGTTTTTAGATTCCACATAGAAGTGAAATAATACAGTGTTTGACTTTGTATGACTTATTTCACTTAGTATAATACTCTCTATGTTCTTTCATACCTGTTGCAAATAGCAAGATTGCATTTTTTTATGGTTGAATAGCATTTCATCTGTTGATGAACACCTAGGTTGCCTAGGTTGCTTCGTGTTTTGGCTATTGTAAACAATAATGCAATGAGCATAGAGGTGCGTGTATCTTTTTGAATTATTGCTTTTGTTTTCTTTGGATAAACGCTGAGAAGTGTAATTTCCAGGTAATATGGTAGTTATACTTTTAATTTTTGAGGATCCTTCACACTGTTTCCTACAGTGGCTGCACCATTTTACATTTCTACCAATAGAGGGTTCCCACTTCTCTACATCCTCAACAACACTTACTATTTGTTGATTTTTTATAATAGCCCTTCAGACAGGTGTGAGGTAGTATCTTATTGTAGTTTTGATTTGCATTTCCCTGATAATGAATGAGGTTGATCATCTTTTACTACATCTGTTGGCCTTCTGTATGTCTTCTTTGGAGAAATATCCACTCAAGTAATCTGCCCATTTTAAAATCAGATTATTGTTTTGATGTTGAGTAATATGAGTCATATATTTTTGATATATTTTGGACCCCTTATAGAATATGTCATTTGCAAATATCTTCTCCCATTCAGTAGGTTATCTTTTTGTAATTTACTTCACTGCATAAAAGCTTTTTAGTTTGCTATAGTTCTATTTGCTTGTTTTTGCTTTTGTTGCTTTTGTCCAGAGAGATATATCCAAGAAACTTGCTAAGACCAATGTCAAGATTTTACTGCTTCTATTTCCTCCAGGAGTTTCATGTTTTCAGGCCATACAGTTAAGTCTTTCATCCATTTTAGGGTGATTTCTATTTGATGAAAGAAAGTGGTCCAGTCCATTTTTGCATGTATCTACCCAGTTTTCCCAGCACCATTTATTGAAGAGACATTCATTACTCTAGTGCATATTCTTGCTTCATTTGTCAATAACTTATAATTGACTATATAAGCAGGATTTATTTCTGGACTCTCTATTCGGTCTCATTGCTCTATGTGTCTAGTTTTGAGCCAGTAGCATACTGTTTTAATAACTACAGGTTTGTAGTATAGTTTGACATCAGGGAGTATTTTTAGCACACGAGGAAATAGATCCTTCAGTGCTAAAAGGGTACCTGAGTAGCTTTCATAGCAAGCACTATAGTAAAACACACTATAATCGCATCGCTCTGTTTTAAATGGAGCGTGTAGTATACTTTGACAGTTAATGGCCAAGCTACAAATGGATTAATCTGGACTCAAGAGCTGATCATTGGGCCAATAGTTCTCAACATGTCAAAAGCAATTTTAGCCATCAGAGGACACTTGGCAATGCCTGGAATTGTTTTTGGGTGCCATAACTGGTGGAGGGTGCTACTGGCATCTACTGGTTGGAGGACTGGGATGATTCTAAACATCTTACAATGCATGAAACAGAACAACAAGGAATTATGTTTTAGAAAATATTAGTAGTACGGAGGTTGAAAAATCCTGACCTAGAATCTGTGAATGCTCATTTTGTTCTTGTATTAATGTACTGATTGATTGTATATGTAACTATTCAATTCCACTTTAAACAAGAGGAAAAATGCATTACTCCTAACTATAATTATACATATTACATCAGAAATTCTTATCTTGTTTTTTTCCAGTGACATGGACATCTTGGTAATAGTCATTTTGCCACCTTCTACAAAACTGGACATATTTTTAGGCAAAATAGCCTAGTCGCTAGTTCAATGTTTTCACCAAGTATATAATGTGTATTTTCTCCCAGGTATTATCAAGAAAAAATAAATGATAAATTCAGCTAATGGCTAGATTTCACATAATATTTGGCTATGAGAGATCAGGAGTTGAATAAAGTTGATAATACAGGCATCAACTTGACTAGGTATCTCTCAATAGTTCCCCAGGCTAAAACTCAAGCGTACCTTCACTCACCAGTGACCCAACATAGGAAAAGGAGAAGATGCGAACTATCATAAGTACGTCATATGACAAGGACAAGCTGTTGTGTATAGATGAATGCGTCTGTTATGCATTAGAAAGGGCCTCTGCAGATGGCCACATTCATAATGAAAAGGCACAAGAAGGAGCATGAGATACGGAAACACGAGCTTGAAATATTCCTGAGCCACTGCAAGCTCTGTGTCCGGGGTGGTGTCATTTGCTCACCGAATCTGTTTCCTCAGTTTAGAATGAAATGATGCATACTTCACAGTGTTAACATTCAAATGCACCTGTGTGTACATGCCCCTGTGTCTGAGTTCAGATGCAATAAATTACTGAATGCACATAAAAAGAGCTAGCATTATGCTTGCCCCAAAGCAGGCACGCCGATGCCAGGTGAATTTTAATAACTAGCGCGCAGCCCTACCTAAGCAGACAAGAACATCTTGCAAGTAATTACTTCTGTCTTCTAAGATAACCGCTACTGTTTGGCAACACAGTAGGGACTCCCAGTAGAAGCAACCTTGCTCTCATTGCATCTGCTCCAGAGAAATCAAGAAATAATTACCTTTTCATTAGGAGACTTGATTGATGGAGCAACCTTCCCTGTGGCTGTGGGGAGATAAACAGGGCTGAGGAGAATAACCTGGGTTTTATTCTGCCTTGATTATTCCTGTTACGGGACTAATTTGAGTCCAGGGTGCAGCGTGTGCCACAGCTGATTAAGAAGACGACCTGGGGCAGCTCCAGGCTGAGGCATCTTGATTGCAGAAACTGGGGCTTTCACTTCATGAATGAAGTGCCATGAGGATGCAACCTCCTGCCGTGCCAAGGCAGGTCTCTGCTTGTCTGAGTCCTGGGAGAAACCCAGCCTAGGAGTCAGTGGTGATGTCCAAAGACCAGTCAATCAAGACCAAAGCAAGCATTGCTCCCAGTGGGCGTTCCTTCGTCCCAAGGGACATAGCTCATAGTTCAAAATAGCAATACCTGTTTTTATCGATCAAAATGGAGTGCTTTTTCAAAGTGCCTATTCTGTTCAAAAGTATATGCTTCTCTTAGTTAGAATGGTGGCTACAAGCCTACGAACCTAAAATTATCCATTGGAAATTAAAACTAAAATCCATCCCACCCACGTTATTTTTGGAACAGATATGAAAAGAGTCACACTTCCAAAGAGAATAAACACCTCAGTCCTAAGACTCTCATTAATTTGGCTCACTTTATATATTTAAAAATACCTAAAATAAGTTAAATGCTAAGTTGTATAAACATTAATCAGGTAGAAGGAGGCAGGAGAATGCTGGGATGTATTGAGCAGCTCAATAAGTTTAGTGAATGTGGGTGAGATAGAATGAGAATAGTGTTAAAATTCAGACAACCTTGGTTCAAATACTAAGCATATAAACCAGCTATCTGGCATGTTTCAGATCATTGTATTTCTCTAAATTTCAGTTTCTTACTTGCAAAGTCAGGATGCCAAATAGCTCAATCTCTTAAGAGTTTCAAGGTATTTACATGTGACTGTAGATTATTTCAAAGCACTGTGAGAGTGCGAATCATTATCATTAACAGCGCTACCTAAACACAAACGATTTATTAGGGAATGAAAACAACGTGTACAATTTGCTGACAGTAGGTCTTGATAAAGGCGACAGAAGATAATGGTGTACAGATAAGCCTGAGGGGGCTGTGGTGCTGAACACTTTATTCTCCTTAACTCTCAGTTCCCTTACCTGCTAAATGTTAAGTGCTGATTAATCCAGACAATATATGTAAACAAAATGGTACAAACAAACATTAAAAACATTAGAAGTACTAATGATGCAAATATTTGTTTAATGTTAGTAGTGGTAATAGTTTACGTAGAATAACGCAAATATTTTGTGAAGCAGCAGAAGCATACCTTCTTATGCTGACTCCATTCCATAATTAAAATGCCTCAGCCAAAACATTTTTGGATTTTATCTATCATAATTTATCAGCTATTCTTTATTTTATGTATGTAAGACTAGGTAGATAGACAGACAGATGGATAAATATATATATATCCATCTGTCTAGTATATCTCTAGTATATATATATACACATATATATATATACTTTCTCTCTCTCTCTCTCTCTCTCTCTATATATATATATATATATAGAGAGAGAGAGAGAGAGAGAGAGAGAGCGAGAGAAAGAGAGAGAATATATATATCCACTAGATATATATATCTATATGTATCTATGGCCCAGTGCACAAAAATTTGTGCACTCGGGGATGGGGTGGTCGGGGGGTGTCAAAATAAAAAATATGTATCACTACTTTTTCATTACAAAATGTGACCCCTGTATGGTTTGAACTCATTCCTTGAAATGCACTTCAAAACAGAAGTGATGTGTATTCAGCTTCATGCTGGTTACAGATGACATTTAACAGCCAGCCATCCAAACAAAGTGGTGAGCAATGGTCCATGCATGAAACCAGCAACTCCATTCCCGAAAGGCTATCAGTTAAATGAGAAGGGGTGCTGCTCCCCAAATGTTAATTAAAGCTGCAATATTGTTGTAGGGCAGCCACACATACTCGGCTCGTGGACAGCTGGGATGCAGCATTTCCGCATATTGTAATCACGGCGATATATTGCTTTGATATCATCACTAAGAAACAGTATTATTTCAGATTACTCATTGCCAAAGGTATGTGTTTGTTTCATAACACTCTTTTACTATTTTATTCTATTTACCCCTCTGCTTCATCCATCTGCTTTGTACCTGATGCATGAGCCTGATGCTAAGTCACAGACGAATGTTCTTCCAGTATTGATTCTGCAAATCTACTGTAGATGTCAGAGACATGGCCCTCCTCCAACTTCAAGCTTGGTGCAGCGCTTTTCATTTCGCTTTCCTTATGTACATGGCAGACTCTGACTGAATTTTAAAATTAAAACTCCCTTTTTCTCTTTTAATTCCAACCTATTTCATTTGTTGAAACTTACAGTATCACTAATTAAGTATTAGAACTTACAATATGTGGAAATACAAGGCATAGTAAACCTCTCTCACTTTTGAACATCATACAAAAATTTAATAAAGATAATTATCACATGCAATAAAGAAAAATACAGATAGATCTCTTCTATATTTTGTTCCGTTCACCTAATGGTGACATTTTATAAAATCATTGGACAGTATCTCCACTGGGAAACTGACATTGGCAAATCCATTACTTTAAGTGAGATAGCCATAGTTTCACTTGTACTGGTGTGTGTGCATTAAATTGTACACAACTTTATAATAAGTAGTTCTGTGTGTCTACCATGATAGAAAGATACTGACAGAACCAACACCATAAGGGTCTTTCCAGTGGTTCTTTGATAATGACACCCACTTCCACCCTTTTCCTCACCCATTGCTAATACTTGCCACTCAGTTTGTCCTCCATTTCTGGAATTTCATCATAAATAGATATTGAAATTTTTCCCACCTAGCATAATTCTGGAGATTCATCTAAATTCTATCAATTGTCTATTCCATTTTTTATTGCTCAGTAGCGTATCATGCTATGTATGAACTACTGCTGTTTAATGATTCACCTGTTAAAGAACATCTCGGCTGAGTCCAAATTTTAGCTACTATGAATAAAGCTGCTATGAATACTTGCCGTACAGAGATTTGGGTGTGAGCATGTTTTTATTTCTCTGGGATAGATTCACAAGAGTACAGTCATTGGTCTAGTGTTTTTTAGGAAGTCCCAAAATGTTTTCCATAGTGTCTGTACTACTTTATATTTCCACAGGAAAGGTATGAGCGATTCAGTTTCTCCACATACATGCCAACATTTGGTGTTGCCACTATTGTTTTTATTTTAGCCATTCTAATAAGTACACAATAATATTTCATTATGGTTTTAATTTGCATTTTCCTGGTGGAGAATGATGTTGAACATCTTTTAATGTGCTTATTTTTCCTATGTACAGGATGGGCGAAAAGTAGGTTTATAGTTGTTAGTATGGAAAATATTATAATTCATAAATAATAATACAAGAGCCGACCAGTGTGGCTCAGTGGTTGAGCTTCGACCAATGCACCAAGAGGTTGCTGGTTCAATTCCTGGTCAGCTCTGGTTGTGGGCTCAATCCCCAGCAGGGGGCACACAGGAGGCAGCCGATCAATGCTGTATCTCATTGATGTTTCTATCTCCCTTTCCCTTCCCTCTTCTTTCTCTAAAATAAATAAAAGCATATTTAAAAAGTAAAATACAAAAATAAACTCTGTGTTTCACATATTCATAACTGTACACCTACTTTTGTCCCACCCATACATCCTCTTCATTAAAATGACTCATGTCTTTTGCCCACATTCTAACTGGATTGTTTGTTTTTACTACTGAGTTCAGTGAGTTCCTTGTATGTTCTAAGCATTAATCATTTATCAAATATATAGTTTTATCTATTTGTCCCCAATATGTAGCTTGTCTTTTCATCCTTTTCACAAGGGCAAAACCATTGCCTTTTCTATGTTGTGCTTTTGATGCCAAATCTGAAAAAAATGGTGACTTACTCTAGATCCAGAACATTTTTTTTATTTTATAATCCTATCTAATAAAGAGGGAATATGCTAATTGACCCTCATGCCATGGCAAAGATGGAGGTGCCCACAGCCATTGAGGGAATATGCTAATTGACTGCCACGCCCTCAAAGATGGCAGCACCCACAGCCACAAGATGGCAGCGCCCAGTCCCCTCAGCCCTCTAGCCACCCACCGCCAGCCCAAGGCGCAGGCAATCCTCAGATGGCAGCTGCCCAGCCGCTCAGGGCCGCCCGAGGCTCAGGTATCCAGGGTCAGCTGAGGCTTGTGCTGCCGGCAGTGCTGCCAGCAGTGGCAGCAGCAGAGGTGTGATGGGGCGTTGCCTTTCCCTGATCGCTGGGTTGCCTCCCGCCCCTGAAGGCTCCCAGACTGTGAGAGGAGACAAGCTGGGCTGAGGGACTGCCCCCCCTCTCCAGTGCCTGAATTTTTATGCACCAGTGTTTTATGGTTTTACATTTAAGTCTATGATTCACTTTGATTTAATTTTGTATAATGCGGGAAGCTTAGGTTGAGCCTTTTTTTCTTTCGTAGCCAATGAATATTTAATTGCTCCAGCACTGTTTGTTGAAAGGGCTATTTTTCTTCCATGCAGTTGTTTTACATCTTTGTAAAAATCAGTAGGCATATCTGGATGGGTCTGTTCCTGGGTTCTCTGTCCTATTCTAATGCCATAGTCTTGGTTAGTGCACCCTGCATAGTAAGCGTTGAAGTCAGTAGTCTAATTTCTCCCAGTTTCTTCTTCTTTTTCAAGATTATTTTAGCTGGTTTAGTTCTTTGGCTTTTCATATAGATTTTAGAATAATCTTATTTGTATCATAAGCAAAATATGTGCTAGTATTTTGACAGGAATGATGTTAAACCTGTATTTCAAACTCAGAAATGCTGACATGATTACCATGTTGGCCCTTCTGGTCCATGAACACAGTATTACTCTCCACGTCCTCGAATATTTCTATTTCTCTTATCAACATTGTATAGGTTTCAGAATGAAAATCCTAAATATTTCATGATTTGAGTACTGGTACTATGTTTTTCATTTGTGTCACTATTGTCATAGCTATTATAAAGAAAAACAAATTGTGGTAAATGCATTATACATCCGGTGACCTTGCTGAAATCACCTATAAGTTCCTTTTTTTTCTTTTTTGTAGAGTCCTTTGTTTTTTCTGCAGAGACAATCATGTCATATGCAAATAGGCTAATTTCACTCTTCCCCTTTTTCATCTATATGCCTTTTATGTCCTTGCCGCACTGGTTAGAAGATTCCCTTGGCTGAGATGGTGCTATTGGGGCTCCAGTGGGTGGTTGTGGGTGCTGCCGGCTGCAGCAGAAGAGTGTTCCATACTGTTTTGGAGGAGTGTATTTAGACCTTCTTTATGGTACCAGTTGGCTGCTGAACTGAGACATTGTATTCCTGTTGGTCTTAGTCCTGTAGATAATCCATTTCCCCCAAGACTGTCTACTCCAGCTGAGTCTCTCCTACAGGGTCTGCCCTCCGGCCTAGGCATCTCTTGGCAGAAAAATAGATTTCCAGGTCAGCTGGTTAAGGAGAGTGCTTCTCCTATGTCAGTCACACCTGGTATTATCTGTATGACTGTTTGATTTGGGACAGCGGTTCTCAACCTGTGGGTCGTGACCCCTTTGGCGATCGAATGACCCTTGCACAGCGGTCACCTAAGACCATCCTGCAGATCAGATATTTACATTACAATTCATAACAGTAGCAACATTACAGTTATGAAGTAGCAACAAAAATAATTTTATGGTTGGGTCACAACATGAGGAACTGTATTTAAAGGGCCAGAAGGTTGAGAACCACTGACTTGGGAAAACTGTAAGCCTCCCTGGACCACCTTCTACCACTATGTCATAAATGGGAAACACTGGGCATGGCTGGTCCCTCTGTCATGTGGGAGGACAAGGTGTTCTGACCTGAGGCTACTGCTTAGATCCTGGGATTCCACACCAGCTCTCCTCTTCACCACCTTCAGAACTCTCCTTACCCTTCTCCTGCACAATGTCGTGTTTATGCTGTGCTTAGTGAGGCGGAGCAAGGAGAAATTTTTATCTGAACATCCCACTCAGATGTTTTTAATCTATTTCTCTCATATAATTATTAATTTTTAAAACTTCAGCCTATACTTACATGCACTATCTACAGAATCCCATAAACTTAATTGAATAAAGACCGAATGTTGATTTCATCTTTGTACATCAAAACACCTTGCCTATACTTTACAAAGAGATGATTCTCCATGTAAGATAAGTGAGAGGAGAAAGGATTAATCACATACAGTTTATGTCTTTAGAAAATAGTACAAATTTTATTTATTTCTGTATTTGTCATAGTAGAGGTTCCAAATTTTTGCTATTATCTCAATAAATGTAAAATGCTTGGAATAGTCAGTGTTGTCTAACTTATATTTTAATATTGGCTAGGACCCATTAAAGTAACTACAAAAATGTAAAGATAAATTTCTTGTTTTCTACATTCTTATTTTCAAGAAAACGTTTCTAGAGATTTCTATGACTAGGTAAAAAATATATAGAAAAATATGTGTTCTGATTGAAAATGTTTTATATGCCTCGTTAAATTTTTAAAAAATTTGTAAACTTTTGTAAATAAAAACTCTTTTTG
Organism: Myotis nattereri; assembly: GCF_964212035.1. Taxonomy (NCBI): domain Eukaryota; kingdom Metazoa; phylum Chordata; class Mammalia; order Chiroptera; family Vespertilionidae; genus Myotis; species Myotis nattereri. The sequence continues at coordinate 80,522,064 of NC_138085.1, read as the reverse complement.
TTTTTTCCTGTTCTTATTGTGACATTAGGAAAAAACTGTGGACAATAGCTAGATGACCTTTATGTTTCCACTATTGCTTTATTACTGTTGCTACCAATGGTCTCTAATATGACTGTATCTCTCTTTTAGACTGAGTAATATTTTTTAACTATAAGGGCGTCTCATTTGGAGTATCCTAAATAAGTGCTGGGAGAGTGATCAGCAGAAAATGAGCAGAACATGCGGTTGTGTGATCTACATCAGGATTTAAAGCAAATCTTTCTAAAGGAGAAATTGTAACTATGGAATCCTTTGGGTTCCCTATAAAACTTTTGGGAATTTGATGACAAATAATTTACAACTCAATGAAAAGTAATAAAACATAATATAATCTGCCTGCATCCAAGATCATCACATTTTTTTTCACTTTTTCCCCATCTAAATTTCTCTGTCTACAAGGAATCTGTTAAAACTCTGTTTACTACCTTTCAGGCATTTAATATCTATTAAATTTTCACAATTCATTATTAGATCCTATATGTATGAATATTCTTTATGATGAAGATTTTAGAAAAAGTAGAAATAATTAATCTGGCATTAAAATGCATGTGAGATTTTGACAAGGCTTGGCTCCTATTTCAAATACACTTTCCCTTTAAGTATGCCTTGCCTACTTTACCACTCAAGGGGTTTCAGAATGAAGGCTCATTTCCGAAATGCCATCCTACTTTCATTCCTCCCAAGGAGGGTCAGAAGAACCTGCAAGTGGATCCTTGAACAAAGAAAGTACCAAACTGCAAATAGTTCCTCTAAAGTCCTTCTACTACATACTTAGAGCATTTTTATGGCATCTCAAAATGATGTATATCATCCTGACACTGCTGTTTAAAAGATGGAGCTTGAATCAAAAATAACTTAGTACCCATATATTTAGAAATAAAAATTTTGTTTTGTTTTCCCATTTGACATCTTAAAATTCATTTTAGTGCTCTTATGAAATTGAGACAATTTTCATAACTTGAATTCAAGGTATGGCATAAAAACTCTTCATCTCACGTATCCCAATTTGATAAAGTTTCCATAAGTAAAAACTTTATTCAACTTATTTAGGAGACTACTTATAAATGCACTGCATTTTCTAAAGAAGAAAAGACACAATTATACTGATTTTGCTATGAGACAGATCAACCTAGATACTGGGTATATCTCAATTAAACTGCCTCAAATAGGTCTGTGCTCATGGTCCTTGCTACTACCACCATCTAAAGAGTCAATGGTTTGGAAGAATCTAGATGGACTTGGACAGGAAAAATACAATGCTTTTTAAAATGAATCAGTTCACACTGCTTTGCACGTGGTAGAAATTTCCATGTGCCCAAACTTAGAAATCGTGCTGTGTTCTTCATAAGTCCACATGTATATATGGATGTGATTACACTTCTCCAAGAGGTTTCCATTACCAAAAGAATAGAGAGAGTTCAGACAATTCTCAGGAAAGCTTATATAACTGTAGATTATAAAATATAGATGCCCACATGGACTCCCAGTGTCTGATCATATGCCAGAAAATCAATGAATGTAGGGGATGCACAGAAGTCAGTAAACAAGTTGGGGTACTTAGCAATTTAAAACCTTGCATTTAAGGAGCAAAGACTTCTAAGGAATAGTCTGACTATATGGGCCTGGTCTGAAGAATACAGAGAGTATCAGTTGACATTCTGTCTTATGATTCCATCTAGGTTCACTGGGTCTCTTCAGTTCCAAGGTAATCTCAACCCCCTAATAGGATATAAAATCTTTAGGATATTTGTAAGGACTATCTACAAATACATAAAGTGTCTCATTATGCTAACCACACTAAAACTCTGGCAAAAACCTTAAGAATAATATTCCCTTCATGAAATCACTATATTGTAATATGGCAGAAAGAACTCTAGTGGCTCTGGAATGCCATACTGCTTGCTTGCTACCTGTCTGAGTTTGGATAAGTAATAGTACTTGCAGAATCATCAGTGTCCTCAAATAGGAAATTTAACTCTTAAAGTTGTTTAAACCAGATGATCTACTAAAATTGACTTAAGTAGTACCTGGCACCAAGCAGACATTTTCCGCCTCCTTCTCTTTTCATTCACTCTTGGTCCCCTCAGTCCATTATATCTGTTCTTATCCTGGCTGGTCAAAGCGTTAGCAGGCTTCTCTCAGCCACTGGAGATGGGAACAAAAAGTAAAATAAATGAGTCTTCTACTATTCTTGATCTTCGGCTGAATCCATTTTAATAGCTTACTTAGCTCATCAAATAATCATTACACCCAGTAAGTTGTCTAACACACTGATACAGAACGAAGTGACTGTCAGCTGGCTCAGGCCCCTCATTGTCCCCTGAATAATGGCAGGCTGCGGAGGATTTCTCTCTCATTCCATCAGTAGAATAACAGTTCTAGTAAAATTATGCACTCAGAACATTGAAACAGCCAGATAACCAGAGAGTATTTTATCCTAATGTTTTCAAGACCACAAAATATACATAAAGGAGAGAATAAAAATTAATTTGGCTGCTGAAGTGTAGATAGTCACTGGGAAACATAGGTCTTATGAACCATACGGGAGCATGACAGGAATCCATCCAAGACACACACATACACACACACACACATTATTTTGAAGATTTATTTGAATAATCAGCAAGTGGCATAACTTCTCTCTGCATCTGTGTTTCCTCATTGGTAAAATATCAAAAAATCTGCAAATCTGTTAGGATGTTATTTTGTGTATGTGTACTTATGAATTTTACTTTTTAAATGTTATTGCAAATAATTTAAGTGCTCCTACATATTTTCATGTGTTGAAATTGGTAAACACATTTTATTTTTTAAAAAATATATTTTTATTGATTTTGGAGAGGAATAGAGAGAGAGAAAAATAATGAAACATCAATGATAAGAGCGAATCATTGGTCGGCTGCCTTCTGTACTCCACTTACTGGGGATGGAGCCCGCAACCTGGGTATGTGCCCTTGACAGGAATCAAACCCGGGACCCTCAGTCTGCAGGACAATGCTTTATCCACTGAGCCAAACTGGCTAGGGCTATTTTAAAGAAGTTTCATTTTAAAAGCTATTGTGGAAACAGTTTAATCACAATATATCAACCAAATCATATTTTTAAAACAAACCACAACTAATTTAAAATAAATTCTATACATTAAATATTTTACTATGAAAATTAGCATATCTTGTATCAAACCATGTACATCATTTTCAACTTGTTATTTCTACTATAAGCAATTCATATTCTGAAGCATGGTAAACAGGAAATTATACTGATCTAGCAATCAGGTCTCATTTTATTCCTAAATCAGATTGACTTGTGGCCTTTAGCAAATGATTTTACTCCCTTTTGTCAAAGCTTCCTCATTTGTCAAATGGGCAAAAACATTATTGAATCATTCCTATATTCTATTATGACAAATCGATATCTAAACTGGTTGAATATCTATTTACTCTTTTCTGAAATCTATGAACAAAATTCACTATATCCTATTTAAAAATTTTAAAATACACAATATTGTAGAATGTTAGATTTCATGAAAGTGCCAATGTCCATTTCAATTATACAAGTGCATGCCTCCTATGAAACATGCTAACACATTACAGGAGTGAATGCATTAGAGAGATACAATAGCAATTCTTAACACAAGCATCCCGTCAAAAATAGCCCCACGAGACTCAAAATTCATCCAACAAATATTAAGGGGAAAACCAGATTTCTGAAGCCGAACACATAGGATGTTTCTAACTGATGCTTAGATTTTTCAATGTGTATAGTACTCAAACTGAGCTTTGATTGAGGCATGCAAGCCATGTTTATATACTCTATTTATATGAAACTTAGTCTCTTTCCTCATAATGGTCAGAGTCTTTCCCTGCCAGTTGTGGCTCAGCAGTTGAGCACTGACCCAAGATCCAAGAGGTCACCGGTTGGATTCTAGGCCAGGGCATAAGCCTGGGTTTCGGCCTTAATCCCCAGGAGGGAGTGTGCAGGAAGTAGCTGATTTATGCTCTCATCATTGATGTTTCTACCCCTCTCTCCCTCTCCCTTCCTCTCTGAAATCAATAAAAATATATTTTAAAAATTTCAGAGTCTCATTGAAATAAAAAGCGAAATGAAATAACACATTTTGATGCAGTGTACACTCATCTTGCAAAGCCCACTTCAAGTGTCCTCTTACTTGCAAAATATGTCTCCCACCCTCATCTAAATCACACACCATTGCATACATCCGCATGGCACTTCATACAGAAAAACAGCGGGAAAGTTATAATTCTCTTTCTCTGTATCTATTTGCTTATAAAGAAAGCATTTCTCAATACTATGAGAGGACTTGAGAGAAGTAATTCTCCTGATAGACTATGATTGAAATCTGAAGAAGTATAGTAACTTTCTTATTTCTTTTTGACCTTCAATTTTTCCATCTGCAAAATGAATGGAATCTAACCATTGATTTGCCTAGATGTTTAATTATGCTTTTCTTTCAATAAATAAATTATTAATTTTTTTGAAGTTTGAAAATCACTTTTCCTAGAGGTTCCTCTGGGATACTTTTCGCTTTCATATTCAATCGATTTATATCCTGTTACCATTGAGTTCTGCTCAGACTTCCTCTCTGATGTCACTCTAGTACCCATATCACCCACCATCAAGGGTAAAGCCCTATGAAAATCATATCTTCAAATGAGCCGGAACAAACCCGAGTCATCAAATACAATTTCAACGATGAACCCCAATGTTTTACATTTGAATGCTTCCCCAAATGGTTGAAATTTATTAATGTCACATTAAAGGGCTCACTTCATTTTTCCTGTTCAGTAAAGAGACACTTTATGAATGATGCTGACTTGGCCAGGCTTCTAATGAACGGTTTTGAAAGTGAGCAGCCCTCAGTGTAAAGCGACTCAACTCATGAGGGCAGGCTCCTTGACATGGTTTGCATCTGTTCAGGAGATGCCTCTTTATCCAACTTGTGGCTAATGCGATGGAAACTATGTCATCAATGCTAAAACACTGGGCTTTCTGACTATCTTCTCTCAGTCCCGCTCCATGAACAAGGCATGACCTTCTGGCTCCTCCACCGTCCGCCTATGGCTGCATTGCTTCAGAGAGATTCCCCAGCACATGAAGACAGACATCGGAAGGAGTAGTGCCCATTTTAAAAAATTTGGATAGTGAAAAGTATAAAACAAATAAAAATAACCCCAACACTCATATTATGACCACGAGTACTGATGAACACTTGGATTTAGTTTCTGAACGGAATCTATATTTACCAATATTGATAACCTTCAAAAACCTAATACAGAAATATTCTCAAAAGGTTTTAAACATGGAATGATGTTATTGCTAGCCCATGCTTGTATAGGTCTGACAGCTTGCATGGCAGGGCACCCTAACTTCCTGATTGATGGTCAACTCTGGGAGGTATTGGAGAGGATGGAAGAGTAGAGGGAATAGACATAGCAGTACATTGTTTAAAACCTAATAGGGAGATGGGAGTGAAACTGGAGTGGATTCAATTAGGTTTTCTTTTCAGAAAATGCATCAATATTCTAGTATCAAGCTGTTTTCACTTGGCAAGTTCAGGCTCTAAACAACTACCCGAATGCATTGAGAAACGGAGTGGATTGTTCCATTTCCCCATCTAATGCATGTCTCTTAGTAAACTTAAGTTTGCAATGTTATCAACGGGATGAATGTGCAATGCCATACACATTGAACTACAAGGCTGATATGAACAACAGCAATAACCTGACCCACCTTTCCTACAGACAATTGTCTGCGGGGAACAGCTTTCAAAGCTCTTGGGAATCAATCCTTGTGTTTCACCCACGTTTACAGATAACATTTGTGTGAAAGTTTCTTGCTTGTTGACTTTAGATATTACCTAAAGAAAATATTTTTATAGAAAATCAAGAGTTAGCTCTCTCTTACTCTTATTCTGATATTTTTTTTCATGTTATTCAACATAATAATGACCGGTTGTATTAAAAAAGAATTAACATTTATTTAAATGATTGCTTTTAAAACAGGCATATTTTCTCACTTTCACAATTCTCACAGGATCCCTCTGAAGAAAGTATTATAATTTTTATTTTACAGATGAGGAAAATAGAATTAGAGATATTAACTTCCTTTTAATGATGCCATAAGTAATTGGTAGGATTGAAACTGAGATTTAGACTTGCCAGGTAATCGCCCATCTTCCTGACATTAGACAGGCTTCACTCTCCTTGGGACCCTGCAGTTTTGCTTCACTCTTCCGCTTGCATAGTGTCATTAGTATTCCTTTACATCATCAGAAATTATTCATAGACAATGTTATTTAGGATGCGCGATATTCCAAGAGAAGAATATATTGTAATTTACTAAATCACTTTAACCATTGTAGTGAATTTAGGCCTTCCCCCCAGTTATCTGCTATTGTGAACATTGCTAAGATCAATGTCTATACATTATTTGTTCATAAATTTAAAGAATTGCTTTGTGTTTCAGATTATTTTTTAGGTTAAGTTGCCAGTAGTGGGTTTGACTTAAAAATATTCTGTGAAAACATAATAGGAATAATAGCCAGAAACATCAATCAAGAGAACACAGAAGCAAAACTAAGTTCATGATCTCTGCTAATCATGGATTTCATGGAAGAAGGAAATCAATGCCTCTTGAGCAGCTGGTATCATAACTAGAGATTAGAGGAAGCTGTTTTTAAGTGTCTGTAATGCAGAGATATAACAAGGTCTTTTATGCAACAGACAAATTTAAATTTTGCTTCCACCTACTGATTTTTAAAAATTGTATGCTCTTGAGAAATAACAATTTCTTACAAACAATTAATATGTATTATATACAATATGTATATTTAATACTTCATCTTATAATAATTACTATAAAATAATATGTTAAAACTTAAGATTTGTAGTGTCTTATGGCTTCCAGGGATTTCTAATAAATATATTATTATTAATTTTTAATTTTTTAAAAATATATTTTATTGATTTTTTACAGAGAGGAAGAGAGAGGGATAGAGAGTTAGAAACATCAATGAGAGAGAAACATAGATCAGCTGCCTCCCGCACACCCCCCACTGGGGATGTGCCCGCAACCAAGGTACATGCCCTTGACCAGAATCAAACCTGGGACCCTTTAGTCTGTAGGCCCACGCTCTATCCACTGAGCCAAAACCGGTCAGGGCTAATAAATATATTATTGAATTGTGTTAATGACCAATTTTGAAGATAAAGAATGCGAAGCTCACAGGTATTAGATGGTGCATTTCATGTCGTAGCCTGTTAATGGCCAATCCAGGAGCAGTATTGGGTTACATGACTTCTTTTCCATAACTCTTCCTACAGTGAAATGTTAGGTGCATCAGAGGTGATAACTTTAAAGAAAGATTGATTAGGAAGTAGTTGTGCTTTATCCTTCCTGTGAGAGGAGTGGGACTACCTTAAAATCCCAGTTCCTAGAATGTACATTAATAAGTAAGTCCTGGGGGGAAACAAGTAGGTTCTGAGGTCTAGGATGCTTGTCTTTTCCAGGGTTCATATGATTCATGAGATCTTAAATGGTGTACTGTTTATTGCTTTCCATATGAACACGTGCTCCCATTGTATCAAAAAAATAAATCACTGTCAGGAAAACAGACTTAATAATATCACCTGTAGAATATTGTTTTCATTTCCAAGCTATTTTAATACCCTCTCTGGGTGAGTCTATATGGGAGACTGCTAGCTGTAATTCTTTTGTAATTATTGTCTTTTCAGGTGAAGCTCAGAAATAGTCCCTCAATAATAGCACAGCTGGCAGGAGGAACCAGTTCCCTTGACTCTTAGTACTTCGAGAGGTTTCATTAAGTTTTCATTTCTGTTGATCAAATCCCTCCTTATTTAAGACACACGGAAGATAAAACAATGCTCTAAATTGGAAAGCTCTAATTTCTACATCTTCTGAATATGCCATATTTTGGAAATATTCTGGGAAAAGGGAAATACAATAGGAAACCAAATAATTAAGAGATCTTATAATAGGGAAATAGTTTAATAATAAGGCATTCTAGGTGAGTATTGAGGGAGCAAGGGTGTTTGCCAGAAATCTGGTGTTAGGTAAACCTCACTTATTAGGTATGTGACCAGGGCCTCCTCATTCAGTACCTCTTATTGTCAGTGAGAATGGTGACTTGTATTTTTTTAAAAAATATAATTTCATTGATTTCAGAGAGGAAGGGAGAGGGAGAGAGAGATAGAAACATCAATGGTGAGAATCATTGATCAGGTGCCTTCTGCACGCCCCACACTGGGGATCCAGCCCACAGTCATGTGCTCTGACTGAGAATCGAACCATGACCTTCTGATTCATGGGTCTATGCTCAACCACAGAGCCACATCAGCCAGGTGTGGCTTGTATTTTTGTAAGGATTCTGTCTAGTAGTTAGTAAGTGCTTAAAAATTATGGTCATTTATTGACAAAATGACTTTATACGTAGTTGATTATTATAACAAAAAGCAAAGGCCTTTCTATTAGATCACAGTCACTTTCATGGAGATAAGTTTACATGCAAAAAATCTCTGTTCTCTATTTTGTTTCCCTTAATTCTAACTTCATCAAAGAAGGTTCCAACATTCTACTAGCTGCTTCAGTTCTCCTGGGAAATATGACAGAACTACATTTTGTTAACACTTAAGATGTCTCCTAATTCTTGATTAGGACAAACTGTCAGCCCCGTGAACATACCAAGTGTTGCCATCTACCTTGGCCAATAGATAACACATTTGCCAAGTGTCTGGGGAATCCATATGATTTCTCCCTTCATAATGAACTGTCTTCTTTTCTGATTTTGACCCTAGACTGAATCGATTTCCAGGTCCTTTATTTGCAGCCTGTTACTTTTTAAGTACCATTGGTTGTGACAGCCACACTCAATTTATTGACAATGGCACCCGAAGTTCAGTGAATAATTAGTTACTTTGTCTGGGTATGCCAATAGCCATCTGGCCATCCTGAGAGTTAGCATTGATATGATTAGAGAACTCATATAAACCTTAAACTATCAGCCTTGAGTGGGATTTTACCTATAGTCCAAACCACAGATTATGCAAATTAGGAAATTCAAGTTTAGGAAAAGAAAACGTCTTCTTCTAAAGTCAACAAAGCCAATATCACCGTCAAGATCTACAAAGGGCTTCAGATATCATCCCACTTGTAAGTTAAATCACATGTGGGTTTTTAAGTTCCACAGATGCAGGCAGAAGACGTGAGATGCTGGAGTCAGAAACAAAGGACTTTATTATTCATGGTACTCCTGGCGGGCAGCACGAACCTCCTGTGCACAATCACTGCCTTTACTGGATCGGATCCTGCGGGGAATACAGTGATAGTCGCAAGTATATGCTACATATACAGTGGTTTATAGTTCAGATAAGGAACTTTGAATTTAGGAAACCCAAATCTTTTGGAACAAGCCCCACCTTACCTCCAGTGGAAGATACTATCTCTTCTCTGAACAGAAATCAAATCTGACTCAATATATGGACTATAGATTATATAGACACAGTTTTATATTCTGAACAAGTAGTTCAAGGACAGTCTGATTAATGATTATAATTTATTAAAAGTTTGTTGTTTTTTTTGGTTTTTTTAAAATATGTCTTATTGATTTTTTACAGAGAGGAAGGGAGAGAGATAGAGAGTTAGAAACATCGATGAGAGAGAAACATCGATTAGCTGCCTCTTGCACATCTCCTACTGGGGATGTGCCCGCAACCCAGGTACATGCCCTTGACCGGAATCGAACCTGGGACCTTTCAGTCCACAGGCCGACGCTCTATCCACTGAGCCAAACCAGTTTCGGCAAAAGTTTGTTGTTGTTGTTGTTTTCTTTACCCAAATTCAACTGTTAAGAGAGAATCATTTACTTTTTGCTGTATTTGTCAAAGAATGCAATTAATCCTAGGGCATGTTCTTCTCTGAGTATGGAGCGTTTTGAAAAGCAGCTTAAGACAGGAGTCTAGAAACCTGACTCTCCACCAGACATTGGGCCCAAGGTCTTGTGCCTTACGTACTACCTTCAGTTAACACTCATTGGCAGGTGCCTGAGCCAGCCTATAGTTTAATATAGAGTTTTCAGATCCCTATTCCATTTTTTCTCTTTCAGGTTACCTTTTAAAAGTATTTAAAAGTATTTAAAAGATACTACTTCTAGGTATTTGACATAAAATTCTTTCCCATTTCTAGTCTTCCAATAGTCCCGTAAATGGAATACTTCCATTAAATATATTTATCTCCAGACATATGCGTTATATCTACAGACTTAATGGATTGCTTGTTTTTCCCAGACCATGGTCCAAGTTTCTCTTTCATTCCTCCCCTTGAGCCTGTTAGTCAGTTTACTGGAAAGCCCTCCCTTTTACTTCAATATGTTGAATTCCATTCATCCTTCAAAGCCTATTGGATATATAATTGTTCAAGAAATATGACTCCCAGGTATAGCCTTACTTTGAAATAAAATTTTGGCTGGTGATATATATATATATATATCTTCTCAAAGCATTAGGTTTGATTAGCAGCAGCATTAACATTACTAAAAATACGCTAAGAACAGCACCCATATAATTTGAGTCAGAAACTGAGCTATGTACCTGCTAAAAAATCCCTAATCCTAAAAATTATCTTTCATAGTACGTGATTGATCATTATTTTAATATATATATATATATATATATATACATATATGTGTATTTTAATATATATAAATATACATATATTTATTTATTTATTTATTGCAGAGAGGAAGGGAGAGGGAGAGAGAGAGAGAGAGAAACATCAATAATGAAAGAGAATCATCAGTCAGATGTCTCTTGCACAACTCCTACCGACTATGGAGACCACAGTCTGGGCATGCGCCCTGACTGGGAATCAGACCATGAACTTCTGGTTCTTAGGTTGACCATGCTGGCCAGGCTCGATTATTGTTTTACAGTTGAGTCATTACACCTCTTCAAAGTATATTAATATTCCAGAATTTACACTACCAGTGAGTTCTAGAGATGGGAAACAGATCCACATCTTTTGATCCCAAACCTCTGGGCCAACTATAAATGCTAAAAGGGAAATGATTATGTAAATATTATTTCTTCAGAGTGTGAAAACATCAACGCCAGATCTAAGTTGCTGCTTGGGATCTGTTTTTTGCTTTATAAGTTTTGTAATGAATATACAAGTTTGAGAACATTAGATTTAAGTTTAAAAAATATTATATTTATTTACTCAACTCACTGTGAAAACATAGCACCTAACATATTCCATTTGTCTCTAATATATGTTAGAGTTGATGTAACAGTAAGCATTACTATGCCAAAAGGGCCCGCACACTTTTCTGTCCCTGAGGAAAAACCTGCCTCTTCTACTCGGTTGACTTGGAGGATTCCTATTCCTATACATACACTGCTCACATGCTGGGGTCCAACCCCAGCAGGTCCAGGGGTTCCCCATAGGTGTAGACGGAGTCGGCGAAGAAGGAATGACACGGAGACAGTGTTCAGTTGATCAGCAGCCTAGCCAGGATCTCCAGCCAAGTTCTGGTCTGGATCTCCAGAGAGGTTCTGCTTAGGATCTCCAGCCAGGTTCTGTGTCCATGGTCTCTTGCTAGGTTCTCCAGCCAGGTTCTCCAGGTTCTCCAGCCAGGTTCTGTAGCCATGTTCCCTCGCTAGGTTCTCCAGCCAGGTTCTGTCCAGGTTCTCCAGGCAGGTTCAGTCACCAGGTTCTAGTCAGGTTCTCTTGCCAATTTCTGTAGTCAGGTTCAGTCCAGGATCTTTTGCTATGTTCTCTCGCTAGGTTCTGTCTCTAGGTTCTGAGGCCACTTTCTGTCCAGGATCTTTTGCCATGTTCTCTCCAGCAAAGTTCTTCTGTCTCTAGAGAACGTTCTGTGTAGGTTCTGTGCCAATTTCTGTCTCTCTCTGTCTCTTGCTGTCTTGTTACATCTGTATTTATACCAGTTGATTCAATCCTATCAATCTCTATTTCAAAGGTTAGGGCGTTTCTTATCTCCATTCCAGGGAGTAAAGATTATGTAGCTTAAGCATGATTGTTCATAGTTAAAGTGATTAATTACCCGCCTGGCACTTAGTTAAGAGGTTTTATTCCCTCCCTAACTTCAGGGGAAAATCCCTACCTGGGGAAACAACCTTTCTCAGAGACCTTGGTTAAAACACATAGTGCCAAGAAGGTGAGCAAACATATTAAGAACAGTATGCTATATATGCCAGGTCCCTTGAAACAGCAAGGATGGACCAGCTCCCGGCACTCACATAGTTCATCATATTCCCTAGGAAGTCCACGGACACTCTGCTGACACATATGTGGAAACAAAGAAAACCAAAACGCACCTCACAGCCTAACGGCCCAAGCAGGACTCAGCAGAGGAACCTGGCAAATGCCACCATGGCAGGTTTTCTAAGCTGGAAGCCACCAAAGAACCCGAGTCTTGGAATTAGGGCCCTAAGACAGTACACTTTAAGTTATAAATCAAATAATTTTTGTGAATGTTTACTACCTCTAAGAGGAAATAACTACGCAATAAAAGTAAAAATAAACATCAAAAATATAGAATGAAAATTATGGGTTCTTTGAATATAATGAAAACTGCATCTACTCCTTAATTTCAAATAGATATTTATAATTATACAATATTAAGTAAAATGACAACAAAGCTTTAAAAGTATAATTAGACAAAATAATGTTAATAAAGGGGAAATTTTTCAAAGGTAACATGATTGGTTTGTTCATCTGAATGCACATTTTTACATGACTACATAACCTTTATGTATCCTCAGTAGTTAAGTGTCCATTCTACTCAGACTCATGAATCATGGGAAATCACCAGGGAGCATCAGGGAGGCCACTGGGATCTCTGTGCACACCTGCTGAGTCCTGAGCCATGGGGGGACGGTTCCTCTCCTAGGAGGCCGCTGGTGATATCCCTTTTGGAACGCCATGGCTTTAACTCAAACCCGAACTGAAAAGTTCTTTCTCAGCTGACGAGCTTTCCTTTAAAGACAGTCCTCTCAAGCCCGGCCGTGTGGCTCAGTGGCTGAGCCTCAACATATGAGCCAGGAGGTCATGGTTCGATTCCTGGTCAGGGCACATGCCCAGGTTGCAGGCTCGATCCCCACTGTGGGGCGTGCAAGAGGCAGCCGATCAATGATTCTCTCTCATCATTGATGTTTCCATCTCTCTTTCCCTCTCCCTTCCTCTCTGAAATCAATAAAAATATATTTTAAAAAAATTAAAAATAAATAAGTAAATAAACATAACTATTTCAATGATAACAGCAATAATCGCAGTGACCCTATCTGCTATGGCGAAGCAATGTAACAGAAACTTCCCACAGAGTATTTTTCTCAGCCTTCACAATTAGTGTATGAGACATATTATGTTCTCCACTTTGCAGATAATGAACCTGAAATTGTTCACAAAGGAAAATGCGAGGTCAAGTGCAGGTTGTTCATTTTAATTTACAAAGAGATAGAGGCACAGAAATGCTAAGTGATTACAGCCATGCTGACTTAAAAAAAAACACATAAAAAAACCAGTATAGCCCTGCTGACAACATTGAAAACATTTTTTCTTCCAAATGAGCTCTGGTTATATGATCTTAAAAGATACCGTCTGGCTATATGAATTTGCTGCACAGAATCTCATCACCCCTGCACCCCCTACAATAATGTTCATGAATCATTCACCAAATGGCTGTAAATGAAAATGCATCACAAGCTATGGGGAAGGCCCTTCGGAAGCAGCTGCCAGTCCCAGTGTGGGGATCCGGTCATGAGCAGGAGACCTTTTGTCCGAATGTGAGATGAAGAGTGGGTGGTGCTACTGTGGCGTAGGCAGTTAGTAATATCAGTTAAGAAGGATTCTGGCCCTGACCAGTTTGGCTCAGTGGATGGAGCGTTGGCCTGTGGACTGAAAGGTCCCAGTTCGATTCCGGTCAAGGGCATGTACCTTGGTTGTGGGCACATCCCCAGTAGGAGGTTTGCAGGAGGCAGCTGATGGGTGTTTCTCTCTCATTGATGTTTCTAACTCTCTATCTCTCTTCCTTCCTCTCTGTAAAAAATAAATAAAATATATTTTAAAAAATGTAAAAAAAGAAGGATCTGCTTTTAGTACAATTTTAAATTTTCTATTCTTTTGGAAAAAAAGTAAATGCTTCTATCATGAAAGAAACTGCTATTTCCTTTGGAGTCCCTAGAAATGTGAAACTACAGAGAATCTCTCAATGTCATTGGCATCTTGGAGACTATGACATGAATTCTGTTAATTGTATTAAGTAATGTTGAAAGGGAAGGCATGGCTTGTTCAAATGTATAGGTCTCGCTGGAAAAAAAGTACAACTTTATTCTCTCATTGGCTTATGAATTCATTCCGTGAGCATTTACTGAGGATGTGCTGTGTCTGCATCAGCCCTATGCACTGGAAAGCCAGAAAAGCAAAGCAGAGAGGTGACTGCAGGATAGGACATGGCGGGTGGATATACTACAGAGTGTCATGTGGCTTAGCAGAGGCAAGTTCAAGATTCTGGGCACATTAATGCATTATGATGAACCTGATCTCTGGCTGCACAGTTCTCTCTCTGTCCAATGAGCTATTTCGTGTGCACCTGAACATGACCCCCCATAATCTTTTTGTTTTTATGGAATATAATTAATAAAATAAATGATCTTTACTATGTGCTACTGACATTGTGGTATTTTATATAGATTATTATTTTACTGTTATTCTGGAAGATTTCTGTGCTATAGAAAGCATTCTAACAAGAGGGGATATAACTAAATAAATGAAGGTATATATATATATGTATATATATATATATGCACACATATTTGAGGGTCTTTGTATACACATATCTAAGTTTTGTATATATGTTATGTTATGTACATATGTATATTTGTGTCAGCATAGTCATAGGCCAATCAACAAATATTCACTTTCTAAGTTGTATTTATCCTTGTCTTTGTGTTTGTAAAATATTCATGTTAACACAAAATATTCTATTATTTTTCTTAGGGAAAAAACAACCTTTATGCCTAAAATTCAGTTGTAGTCAATGTAAATGCCAATTATAAATTCTAAACACCCACATTAAGTGTGTGTGTGTGTGTGTGTGTGTGTGTACATGTATCTACTAGGGAAACAGCTATATCTTTCAGAAGAAAGAGCTATTGCTTTAGGATGAAGAGACCAGGATTCTATTCCTGGCTCTGCTACCAAAACATTTTGTAACCGCCCAACATTTCAGATGCTAAAATTGTTTGACTAGGTGTTCTGAGAATTGTCTTTAAAAAGGTAACTTTTTAAAACTTAGTGGTATTTTGTGGTGAAATGCACAAGCTCTAGAGGCAGAACACCTACGTACCAAGTTCTGAGAGCTTCAGTGGGTTGCAGTGAACATTAAAGGATTTAATTTATGTAACAACTCAGAAAGTGTCCAACAAATAGCGACCCATAAATAAATGTTGGAAAATTATATCCTCTTAAATATCCACATGGCCTGGCTGGTTTTGCTCAGTGGATAGAGCATCGGCCTGCGGACTGAGGGGTGCCGGGTTCGATTCCTGTCAAAGGCACATGCCTGTGTTGCAGGCTCAATTCCAGTAGAGGAGTGCAGGAGGCAGCCAATCAATGATTCTCTCAGAATTCATGTCTCTCTCTCTCTCTCTCTCTCTCTCTCTCTCTCTCTCTCTCTCTCTCTCTCTTTCCTTTCCTCTCCGAAATCAATAAAAATATATTTAAAAAAACAAACATTAAATAATTTAAAAAAACAAACATTAAATATACAGCACAACTGTATGGTTTTGCAAACCAATGTCACCCCAATAAATAAATTGAATTAGCCTAATCCAAAAAAAGTGCCCTTTCAGTTCTGTACCACTTATCAAATAATGAAATTAGTTTGGATACCATCATTTTTATTTTCTATTTCACACTTATTTTTTTGATTTTTATTACAGATCCTGGAAAGAAAAAAAGAAAGGTTATATTAACTCTCCCATTCAAAAATCCATTAAGCTGCACCACTTAACATTCCACACTAATTTTAATTTACTATTGACATTCCCTTAAGGCAAGGTTAGCAAAATCCAATAACCACAAGAGGCGATAGAGATGATAATGAATATAGCTGAGAGAACATAAAGTTTAAGTTGAAATGATTATACCGTGCCTTCAGTAATAATTCTAAAAAACTGGACAGCACATGTCCAATCTAAAGAGACATCCAATGTTCAAGTCCAAGTGGAGAGATTCCATGTTGAAACCTAGGCCGAGTTTTATCAGATGTCCCAGTTTTTCAAGAGAAGCTAAAAATCTGGATTTTAATGCAAAATTTTCAAAATATTTTGTTTTTCAGCATTAATTGTGTATCTTATTTACCCCTTGTTACCAACACGCCTTTAGTTCCATGGCTACCCTGGCCCAGTCTTGGCCTGCTTTCTTTCTATGCCAACCTATAGACACTTTTCACAGTTCCACTGCTTGTGGTCAGTTCCTGAACTGCCCTCTCATACCCCTGCCACTGGGCTGAAATGACCTTGCAAAGTGCACATTGCTCATGCACATCTGGTAGCTGCACCTGCCCAAAGGAAACAGGGAGGGCCGAACTGAGTTCACTCTCCTGAGTTGTCTTGGTCAATCCAAATACAGTGAAAATAGGGTAAGTTCTGGGTAAAATGACCAATTTGCATAGCAGTTAGTCTCTAGGATAACAAAGGAGGTGGGAGACTTTGCTCCCTTCTGGGCATTGTAAATGTCCTGGGCTCCAGGCACTGGGAGACCTCATTGGACAGGAGCTCAGCAGGGGATGCTGCAGTGATAATGGGAAGCAGAAAGAAAGGAAGCTTTCCCAGGAGTTAGATTTCTATGGAGAAAGCCCGAGGCACCGAGGGAAATCAATTATTTCTACATCAGGGACAAGGCTTCCTCCCCAGCTTGGCACTTACCTCCACCCACCTTGAGCTGAGACGGGGCATCTGCCATCATTTGTCCTTTCATGCCCATTACTCTCCTCTGACTTTGGGCAACTTTCTCTACGATTTTTCTTCCCTTTCTGCTAATTTTCTTGTTACAGGGAGCTCATCAGAAATAATGAAAATTTTATCCAGTTGCCTCTTTAAAAAGAGGCCATTGTGAAACACCAATAAGAATCCATAGAGAAGGCACCGTAGTTTTGGACTCTGTCCTGGTGAGCATTTAGGTCTGTGTGTTTGCTCTATGTCCTTCTCCATAGGGACCCAAATTCTGTTCAGATCGGGGGTGGGAAGAGCACTGGCTTCGCTTTGGAGACCTGGGTTGAATCACTATCACAAAGTGACATTAGAAAAATTGAGTTTTACTGAAAGTTGGACATTTCATGTTTCAGGTAATATATTTTTAACTCTGTTGCCATCACATTGCTCAGAGGATGAATGTAGTTAATTTAGACAAAATCACTACTATTCTTTATCCCCCGGGAATAGATTTGAATTAGCGCACACATGCAGAAAGACACACATGATTTATAAAAGGTAAAAATATTAGACACATGTGTTCCATGCAAAAGATAATCAAGGCTAGATCAGAGAAAACTAACAATTTTCTTAAATAAGTCTGCCTGCATACGTTGTTGCTCTCACTGTTAAATTTTGTTCTGACTAGTTAAAGATACAAGCTAAAAAGGAAGATATGGTCACCAGTAAAACATTCTTTTTTGTTCACAGTTGAAGATTGCTCCTATTTTTATTTTAGAAAAGCAAAATTCAGAATTTTGCTGCAATTTTCTAAACAGAATGTCCTTTAGTGAAGCCACAGGTAGTTTATAATATCTTAGTGTATAACCCTATTAAAAAATAAAGTCATAACTATGGATGGTGTCAACATGTACTGGACTTATCAAGATCACTTTGTAAGTTATATAAATCTCTAACCACTACACTACATACCTGAAACTAATATACTATTGAATATCAACTGTAATTGAAAAAAAAAATAGCCTGGCCAGTATGGCTCTGTAGTTGAGCGTTTATCTATTAACCAGTAGGTCATAGTCAGTTATGGTCAGGGCACATGCCCAGGTTGATCCCCACTAGGGGGTGTGCAGGAGGCAGCTGATCAATGATTTTCTCTCATCATTGATGTTTCTATCTCTCTCTCCCTCTCTCTCCTCTCTGAAATCAATAAAAAATAAAGCCCAAAGGAATCACATCATCCATTATTACCAGTTACCTATATTTGCATTATTTACCCTTCAGAGAATCACAAGCTAATTAGGAAATGTGGATTATCTCAGATCCTAGCCAAAGTAGATTATTCATTTTCTCATCAAAATTATGAGACACAAACTAATGATAGTGCACCTAAGAAATATTCGGGGTGAGGAGGAGGCAGAAAGCATGATTTTAAAATGCTCCCAATATTCCTTACACTGCAATATGCATGCGATTGGTGCCTGCAACTTTGGACTTTGCCATTTGACGTGTGGACCAATAGCTTTAGTGACTACTACTGATCTTTTGATATAAAGAGTTTTTCTTTTAATGTGTGGTTAGAAAGTGCTATGACAATCTGCACCTGGACCTGAGAACTGGCTTTAGATGAGTAAAGAAGTATTTCATTCAACACGTATTCAAAAGGATGAACAATGTACAGCAGCTGTGCGGAACATTTAAACCAAAATGCAACATGATGGCGGAGACACTGATTTGTATGGTTTATGACGCCCACATCTTGGACGGCTATGTCTTTCTGAAAAGCACAGTTCTGGTATAAAACTGGTGCAGAGGGAAGAAAAGCAGAGAAGGAACAACTGCAATTCACTCTCCTTTTACAGAGTCGGTAAAAGGGAAGGAACGCATCCCCCCAAAAAAGGCTCCTGTTTTTTGTGCTGAGTTCCTTTTATCTATTATTTATTTATTTTTGCTGGTGTAAAAGAAAACAGGTTTATTCAGGTGCCTGGACCTGAGCGAATGGTGGATTCCAGTCTCCAGGACCGTGCCCCTTCCTGCTCTAGCCCATTCTTATAGGGACAAAGAAGGGAGGATGCCAGTGAGCCAAAAGCAAAAAAGATGAATGGACAGCACCTGAGCACACCAACAGCTAGCGAGATCATTGGATAAAGAGAAAAGAAAAAAAAGCTCTCCCTATGCTGAGCTTCTTTTCAACAGAGTCATTCTTAACGTTCTGAATAAAAAATATAATCCAACAAAGGAATAAATATTCAGCAGAAGGAGAGCTGAAATATTCACAAGATAAAGCGGCCAGGCATAAGGATGATTCTCTCTCACCAGTGGGAGAAACGTCATTCAGCAGTGCCTGGGTGTTTGCTTTCAAAGTCGCTGTAATCATGAAAACCCATTTTGAGGAAGTAAAATTACAAACTGCTGAATACTGTAGCCCTGAATTTTAACCTAAAACATTTTTAAAGCTATATATTATCAAGTTAAGAAGCCACTAAAACTTATTGCCTCAGTTTTGTAAAGTAGTTTACTTTTTGAGGGAAAATAATTGCTATATGCAAAGAAATTGTGCCTTGCTTTCTAGAGAATAAGGCCATTTCTCTACATATGAATAAATATCTATATGTTATGTCATTCCTTTTGCCACATACACATTTGTCTTCTATGTAGGAAAACACTTGTGGAAAGAAAATAATGAAAACACTATATTCTCTTTGGTTCCCAAGGGGAGAAGTGAGAGAATAATTGGAGTCCTATTTTCCTTCCCTGTTGAAATTCTGTGCCTCATTTGTGGGCTTTCTCAGCCACGATTCCCCCTATTGAAGATTTCCATCATACCGACTGGATGAAATGTTTTTCTTTTTCAGGATTCCACAGATTTCCCTCATGATTATTCCCAACCACTGATTTAATCACAGCTCAGTATGGGCCATGCATAGCCCAGGAGAGGACTGGGGCAGAGACTGGATTTGCCCTGCACCAGAGCATGCTGGGTGCAGAGGGGACCAGTGTGAATACACCTGAGTGAAGAGAAACCTCCGAGTAGCCTCTTCCCAACCTGGTTGTGAAAGAGGTGTCCATTTCAAACAGACAGTAATAAGCTTTCTCTCATCCCAGTGACACATGTGTTCCTGTACTGCCTGCTCTGCCATAACTAGTGTCAAGGATCGGAAAGGCTTTAATAGCTCAAAATACACATGCTTTCAGATCTCCTACACTTTTTATCTTTATTGTTGAAAGTATTACATGTCCCTTTTGCCCCCATTGACCTCTCACACCCCACTCCGCCCACCCCCAGGCCTTCAACACCCCATTGTCTGTGTCTATGGGTTATGCATTTATGCATTCGCATTTTTATGAATAGGTTTTTATTGATTTTTTGAGAGAGGAGTGGGAGAGAGAGATAGAAACACTGATGAGAGAGAAACATCAACATCTATTGGCTGCCTCCTGCACGCCCCACATGGGGGACTGAGCCCACAACCTGGGCATGTGCCCTGACTGGGAATCCAACTGTGACCTCCTGGTTCATAGGTCAACCCTCAACTACTGAACCACACCGGCCAGGCTATATCACCTACATTTTTACAAATGACATTAAAGCACTCCTTTTCCACCAGGGAGTCTCCTTGTCCCAGTGAAATGTTAAATCAACCCATGAAAGAATTGCTTTGGTTGTTGCAATAGGTCCCAGGTAGAGGACTGGTTTCACAATAAATGTCTTCTGTTTCAATCATAGTTTTCAAGTACAAATTCCTCCTGGCAACATTTTGCTGCCTCATCAGGCTTTCAGTTTACGGCTCCCTTCAGGCTGATCTGCACAGCCATCTCCACACCATTCTAGGTGTGGCTCTCGCGAAGCTCTAACCAGTCATCCTTCCCCAGGTCTGTTACCCAGGTATCCACACAGATTTCTCTCCTAAGGAGCTTTCTCAGGCCCTCGCTCCCTTTGTTTCTTTAACCTGTAGCAGGTCAACTGCAGAAAGCTCTTTTCCTACAAAAAGCTTTCCACACCTTGGATCCTCAGGGCAGAAGGACTGCAGGTCTCGGTCCCTTTCTTCCTGGAAGTCCGTGGATGGTTAATTGTTCATTTCCACTCTACAGCATATATGCCCAGGCTCTCAGGAATGGCAGGCAGCATTCTCCAAGCCACAGCAAATCAGTTACAACCTTCCACCCAACTGTTTATCTAGCCCACTTATCCTATATAATAAAAGGCTAATATGCAAATAGACTGAACACTGGAATGACCGGTTGCTATGACACACACTGGCCACTAAGGGGCAGATACTCAACACAGGAGCTGTGCCCTGGTGGTCAGTGCGCTCCCACAAGGAGAGCACCGCTCAGCCAGAAGCAGGACTAATGGCTGGTGAGTGCAGCAGCGGTGGTGGCAGGAGCCTCACCTGCCTCCATGGCAGCACTAAGGATGTCCAAGGGGAGGGGGCCTAAGCCCCCAGTCGGACATCCCCCGAGGGCTCCCAGACTGCGAAAAGGCACAGGCCGGGCTGAGGGACCCCCACCCCCCATTGAGTGCATGAATGTTGTGCACCAGGCCTCTAGTATTTGCATAATGACAGAGAAGAAGCCCCCTGATTGATTCTTCCTGGAATCATGACAATGTGCTTCAAGGTGATTGCTGTTCTCCACCTGTGCACAGAGAGGTTAAAGTCTATTTATATGTAGTTTTGTGTATTTTGTGCATAAATGTGTATACTGAAAAGGCAATTTAAATAAATATTTATAACAGACAAGATAATATTTTTATAAATAAATTACAATATTATATGTAATGACCTGGATAACATTTATTTAATTAAGAAACCATATAAAAAAATAAGACCAGTTCAGTGAATGTGTAATGACTACCTTACTTTAGGTGCTAGCATGGCTTTTAGTGAAGACATCTTTGTCTCCCCTTCACACTGTCATGTAAATACCACCTTTTTTTGTTTTGTTTTGTTTTGCACATTAACCCTGACTCCATGCCTCATGTCCACCATTTAATGGACAGTCCAATGAATGGATCCCAAGTGAATGGATCCCAAACTTCAGTTCAAATGACTAGAGTAAACCATTCAGCCATCCCAAGTCTTGAGCGCCATAGAGAGATAGTCCTTTAATGTCTTTGAAATTTTCTAAATTCATTGTCGGCAGAGGTTCCATAGACGGGAAAACACTGTTTGAAGAGGAGAGGATTGCATTCTGTTTGTTTTATCCCCCCTGCTCCTCTCAGCCCATAAAGAGCAAATATCATCACACTAAACACACCTGTAATCCTCAAAGCATTAGGCATATTGATTCTACCTGTCATTTTGCTATGTACACCCTGAAACTCCCAGAGGAAAGAGGAAGCCAGGGAAGCAGTTACTGGTGTGCTTGGCACAGCTCTTACAGTGCTTTCCTAGGCTGGCATACTCTCTCATCTAGTGCCCCAACGTATGTGTTTAGTAGACAGAATAGAGGCGAAGCCACAGGTGGCGGGGACACAGACTCCCTTGGCATGCCCTTTCAGATACAGTCTGCCTGCAGAACACAGAGTTTTTCTCCACTTCTGCTCCCACCAGGAAAACCCACTGGGGCCAGGTTTGTCTAAAGTACATGCAAATGTCTAGCCCAGGGATGGGCAAACTTTTTGACTTGAGGGCCACAATGGGTTCTTAAACTGGACTGGAGGGCCGGAACAAAAGCATGGATGGAGTATTTGTGTGAACTAATATAAATTCAAAGTAAACATCATTACATAAAAGGGTACGGACTTTTTTTTTTTAGTTTTATTCATTTCAAACGGGCCGTAGTTTGCCCACGGCTGGTCTAGCCCATGTCAGAGAGAAGATAATCAAACCTTCATGTTGGTTAAGGTGCATACAATATCCTTCTCTCCAGCTTTATCGGCAACAAAGCTCTCCGGGTGACACCATTATCTTTTTCTCAGTTCAGACTGAAATTTGAGAGGGAAAATTATCTTTAAATCTTATTTGAATACCCATGTTACAAGATAAAAGCAAAGGCACGCTTCTTAAAGGAAAATCACTAGCCATATTCCATTAGCTTATTGTCTTATTGTCTCTTTGGATCACATGGAGCTGTGAGACAACCATGTGAGTGACTAATGCCATCTTAGCCACTAGCTAATACAATTTCTCCACCTATAAAATAGGAACTATAATAAACAAAACACAGGGTTGGCATAGAGATTAAATATGATAATATGATTAACACTCAGCATAGAAATAAATGTAGGTTACGCTACACTGTGGTACTTAATAAAGTTTATCCTGTGCACAGAAATAGGACTATTAGAATTCTATTTTTTAAAGACTTGACTGACCATCATAAATGTCCATGAATCCATCCGGACCTCTTTAAGTGCCTAGTATGCCAACCATCCTTGTTTTTACTGTTAGTTCCCAGAAAAAGACCTGCCACTAAGCAAAGGAGTTTTTGCGGCATTGTAAGCCTTTGGGCTCTTTGTTTTTTAAGGTAGTTTTTAAGATCACTTTAAACAGTGCATGAAATAACACCCTCGCTTCCACAGGATGGGAAGCGTCCCGCAGCTCCCTGCGTGCCATGAAGACAATCGCCCCTGCAGTGGAGCCCGCTTCCAGTAGGCTGCCAGGAGGTGTGACGCTCAGCACCACCTGCCTCCCCTGCAGTCGCTCCTGCTCAGAGCTGCATCCCTTTGCCCTCAGAGTCCCAGGGAGAAGGGAGACACCCTGAGAAGTAATTGAAGGAAAAGTAGGGCTCAAGCGAAAAAATTGCAGCTGGATAATCCAGGAAAAAGAAGGAAGTCGGGAATGGATGTAAACAGAAAACAAATTCAAAAACCAGAAGGAGAGAAAAATAAGAAATGACCTCATGAATGCGTTTTCAGGGCACACGTCATGCATGATACCCTGCGTGAGCCACTCACTTGCCAGATGACGTTGGAATGTCATTTTAACTCTCTGAGCCTCCGTTTCCCTTTGTAGAGAAATGGAAATTGCATTGATGCTGTGCGGTCGATCATACAGTTAAGTGAAACGTATGGTGAACACGCTAGGGAACTGCCAGCACGCAGGAATCTACTATGCCTATGTAGCAGAGAGAAAGGACAATGATGGAGGCTTCATGACAGAGTGAAGAAAATAGGATACAGAGAATGTGAACTTTGGAGTCAGAGAAACCCAGACTTTTTTCACAAATCTACCACTAAGCAGCAACTTGACCCTGAGACTCTCAGCTTCCGTGTCCTTATCAGTAACGCACTGATAGTGAGATCTCCCTAGCAGGGATGTTAAGATGATACATGCGGCTCATTTATTATTCTGCATGAACAGTCTATTAAATGCATATCACCTCTTACTGAAAAGTATGACATAAAAATGCAAAAAATATGTATTTTCCCACCACGTTTAAACATTTGTAAAGGACATTCACATCTACTTATCCACATCTATCTGTTTATTATGTGTCTTCACATGTTATTGCATGGTGCACATACTAAGAAACAGCATGGCTGACACATGAGGAACTGAAATCCTGGAAGCAAATTCATCTCGTGGAAGGGCAGAAGCTAGAAGTCAGGCTTCTCATGGCACAGCCGCCGCTCTCCTGAACCTCACACCCTCCGCACTGAGCTTTTGTACCGCTTTGAAAAAGCCATTTATTGGTAGGAAACAACTCCAACACACCACTTGGCATCATAAAAATGACAGACCTATTTTTCTGGAACTTCTGGATATGCAAGAACTGTTGTGGCATCTATCCTGTGACCCTCTGGAGAAGTGGGTGTGTGTACAACAGTGTGTAATGAATGACAGAAGGATGTAAATGCCACCAGGAAAACTAGAAAACGTCTTATGGAAGGAGGGCCTTGGCAGCTGTCAGTGTCGTTAGAGCCTTATGGCAAAGACATGTGCATTGCTAAAAGCAAAGCGAACACAGAACTGAACATGTGTGAGATAGTCGGGATCTTCAGCATGCCTGTCGGAATCACCTTCGAAGCTTTTTCAGATGCTTTAGATTCATTTGAATCTTTGCTGTTTGGTAAGTAGGACTCATTCGGACCTTGGCTCTCCGTGACGCCATACAGATGTGTGACTCCATGGTCAAGGGTGAGAGGAAGGGAGAGCATGGATCCCATGCACAGGTTCCGAAAGCTTCCAGGAGGAAAAGGGACCATAACAGCTCATCAGCTCAAGGCTAGGCTGCCCATCACAGGGCGGTTTGCGCAGCGAACAGTCCTAAATATCTGTGAACAGTCGTCTACACAATCAGCTGGTAACTGACTACAATGTTGGCCAGCGTTACTTCCCTTTTCCCAGGGTTACCATTTTCTTCTATTACGAAGAGAGTAGAATCCTAGAGGGAAAGAATTGGTTTAGAATAGAACACCAATGATTTCCTTTCCAATTATACAATTAAGTTGACTAATTTTCTAGAGGAAACAGGTGATGACTTTTAGGATTGCTTATGATTCATAATTAATATGAGCCCTGGAGTTAAAGCCATAATAAAGAGGGATGAATTCATTTTTCCCATGCAATAAGCATTTTGTTGGCAAGGAGCATTCCTGAATCAGCTCTTTCCCTAGAACCCAGGCTTGTTTCTGTCAATAATACTCGTATCTAATGGAAAGTAGCTGACAACTAGACAAATAAGAATATCCAATTATTTCATGCATTTTAACATCTATTGGTGAATGCTTTGTGGGTCTTTTTTTTTTTGAGAGTATGGGCAAATGAGAGTGTAATCTTTAAATCAGGGTACATTTTTTATTTTCAGTATCATGCAAAATAAAAAATCTTTAAGGCAAGCTCAGGATATAGAGTAGTTGTGAACAGTGGATTAATAAACCCAGAATTATTTGAAGTAAGCAATTCCATTACTTGGCATATACCACTATAAGAAAAAAGACCAAAGCCGCACACATAAATTGTCCCAAGTCTCAGTAATGTACTTGGAAATCACACTGGGGACCACTGAGCAAAATAGAGAGCTAATAAATCAGAAAGAAGGTTCACCAGTGGAACTACTTTACCAATTTTAAGGGTTGGGATACAGGTGGAGTCTGCTGTTTTAATTTTCAATTCAGTACAGAATTTATGGAACTGTTTCCAACAGTTAAAAGGGTATGATATACAGCACAAAACTGAGTGTAGAAATTTGACTTCCTGACTTAATTCTATCACTAGCACTTGTGTGACTTTGAGTAAGTCTTTAACCATTCCTGGATCTCATTCACTTAACTCTCAAGTAGCTCTTACATCTCCTCCAGTTCTAAGATCCTTGGGCTTGAAGAAATGCTTGAGGATATATATCCTCAAGTTTCAAGCATTATAGGAAAGACATACAATTGGATACCTTCAGAAAAATAGAAGAGGGAAGAACGAAGGAAGGAAGGAAGGAAGGAAGGAAGGAAGGAAGGAAGGAAAGAAGGAAAGAAGGAAGGAAGGAAAGAAGGAAGGAAGGAAGGAAGGAAGGATTATTATAAGGAGTTGGCTTATGTGATTTAGAAGGATGAGAAGTTCTAAGATCTGCAGTACACAAGCTGAGGACCCAGGAAAGCTGATGGTGTAGCTCTATTCTGAGTTAGGAGTCCTTAGAACATTAGAACTGGTTATGTAACTTCCAGTGCTAGGGCAGGAGAATATAGATGTCCCAGGTTAGAAGTCAGGCAAAAAGTGAATTCTCCCATTAATAAAAAAAAAAATTTTTTTAATGAATTTCAGAGAGAAAGGGAAAGAGATAGAAACATCAATGATGAAAGAATCATTAATTGGTTGCCTTCTACATGCCCCTTAGTGGGGATCGAGCCCGAAACCCGGGCATGTACTCTTGAACGGAATTGAACCCTGGACCCTTCAGTCCAAAGGCTGACACTCTATCCACTGAGCCAAACCAGCTAGGGCCTATTACTCACTTTTTATTCTATTCAAGCTTCCAACAGAATGGATGATGTTCAGCCACATTGGGAAAAGTATCTGCTTTACTCAGTCTGCAGACTCAAATGCTGATCTCAGCCAGAAACACCCACATATTCACATAAATAGTTTTAAACTAAATATCAGGGCACCCTGTGGTATAGTTGTCATACAAAATTAACCATTATACTGCTCCTAGGTATTGCTACTGGACCATAAAAGCTTCTTATGAAATAAAAGATAATTAGAGAAAGAGCATGCCCTTGATATTTAAAGATGTGAAAATATGTCCTTAAGATGTGGCATGGCTCAGCAGGAGGTCATATGGTAGGGGTGGACTATAGTGGCCCGGAAGATAGATGCTACCGTAAAGAAAATGGATTTCTAGATGCCACACTTGGGCTCATATCCAGGCTTAGGTAGCTGAAGTACAATCATAATTCTGGGCACCTGTCCTGCTGATGATTTCATTTCTCATGACCCAGCCACTCTGTACCTGAAGATGTGCCTGCGGTACCATGGCTTCTATGCCCGAAATAACAGGGTTTAACTGCTAAAGATAGGACACTGGGGTCAGGGCAGTTTCTGTGGGTTGTTTTTGACCCAATATGACACACAGGGGCAGATTGTTATTCCTCATAAATTTAAGTGCCATAAAGGTCTAGAAAGGGCAATTGAAGTCATTTCTGAAAGTGGGAAGAGAGTAAATACACACTAAAGCCAGCAGTGTGGTCTATCTCATCTCACCCAGCCAGGATGTGCAGGGACTCTGCATGGATTCTGTACTTCCCTGCAGGGCACACGAAGGTGCTCCTGCCACAGGAATATCAGCTGGAAAGAGACATCCCAGAGGCAGAATCCTGCCTGAAATGCCTGGTTTCTGCTCCTCAAGTGGCCCTACTTGATTTACAGAGAACCATTCCTAGGCAAATTGAAGGGTGGTGTACTTAAAATAGTAAAACCCTACTTCAACAGATGAAGGCTTTGAGTTATAGCAATAGGTGCACTGAAGGCTATGGTGCCTTATCTTACAGTCACTGAAGAGTGAGGCCAAGACCTTTAAATCACAGGGAGATGCCAGCTTAGAATGCTTTCTTATCAAACAATCTTTCTATTGTTAATATTCGGTTGAAGTCAGAATTAGCTGTCAATTTTAGTGTTTGTAGGAATAAAAAAAGTGCCATGATTTTAATATGGAACAAAAAAAGAGCCACCAGGCTCTTTTTATGGAGCATAAAAAAAGATAGCCACCTGGCCAAGGTCACTGGTAAATTCCATAAAACATTTAAAAAATAAGGATTATGCTTTAGAGGGAATACTTCCTAACTAAATACATATACGAAGTCTATATAAGTTAATATCAAACCAGACAAAGCTATCACAAGATAAATATAGACCAGTATATTTTATCAACAAAAGCCCAACAATATATTAGTAAATCAAATCCAACAATTTAAAAAATAAAATTATACACCACACCAAAGTGGGACTTATTCTAGGTATGCAAGGCTAGTTCAATATTCCAAACTCAATGAAGGTAAATTACCATATTAGCAAGTTAAAGAAGAGTAATCATATAATACTATCAATAGATGCAAATAAAGCATTTGACAAAATCAGAAAAGTCACAGAGAAAAAAGAAACACCAGCATACATTCTGAGCAAATCAAGAGGTGTCCGTATATCTGTTAAAATAGCACTCACTGATCTGAAACAAGAAATCATTATTTCCATCCATTTTAACTATGTCAATGTCTTCCAGGTAAAGGCGTTTTTGATCATTAAAATAATGAAAATTCCCCATGCCTACACAATAGCAGGGGTTGAGATGTTGGCGAGTTTCAAACCTCTTTGGGCAGGATGGGGCCCTTGAGCTTGGTAAGGGGATGGAAATGGATTCCTCGTGTTCAGAGAGGCAGCTATCATCACACTGTCAGTGTTCTCCAAAGTACTTTATAACTACTTCATACCCAATAGCACGTAAGTTATTTACAGCAATCATGTAACTAAATAAAAGTACACTGTGAACCATCCCTGTGCTTAACTGATTTGTCACAATTCCTCACGCCCTTGACGTAGGATGAGAATTTACATGCTTGTCATGGTGCCCGCCCATGGGAAGAATGTATTTCATACCCCCTTGCCTTGGTCTCAGCCAGGTGACTTGTTTTGGCCAATGTGGTGTCAGAGAAGTTAGCTTGGAAAGCTGGGCTTCCCTCTTGGACTCCAGTCATCTGTCACGAGAACGTTCCCAGGTGGTTGTGACACCTTTCCTTTGGGATCCAGAATGAAAGCACATTTGGTCAACCTAAGTCCAGCCCACAGCCTGGGTCCCAGCATACTGAGATCCTGGGCTCGAAGCAGAGAGACTCAGAGCTCCTGCTGGGCAGTCCACACGTGAGCTGCCATATCCCAAGCATACAAGTGCATTTTTATTGTCACCAAGATTATGTCATGCAACAAATGCTGGTCATTGTTGTCTCAAATTCTAATGGATGCATCTATAGAAACAAACAATGGCGGTGCTATGTGTTTAGTAAGACAGTGGGATAGGTAAGAGGTACCAGAGTAGCACAGGGAAAGAAGTGATGGCTTACAGGAGAGGGGTAAAGAAAAGGTTTCTCCAAATTTGCATTAACCGAGACAGTTCACCAGGGAAAATGGGAGATGCAGAAATTAAGGAATTTTGTGAATATACTAGCAAACGGGAAAATTATCAACCTACAGAAAAACAAAACAAAACACTACTGTTGATATTTCATTGCATTACCTTATCTTCCTTCCATGCCCATTTTGCATGGCTGTGATTAGATTTACAAGGCGGTGTCTTTATTAGGATAATGTTATTAGAATAATATACCCTTCAATGTTACTATTTTTTTAAAAAATTTTGTTTTATTGCTTAAAGTATGACAAAGAGTATTACATATGTCTACTTAAAATCATGCTTTAGTTTCGAACTTATTTAAGCACCCTTTCCCCCAAGCTTTGGTTTTAATGTTCTCTCCAGGATTTCACTACTATCATTAAGACTGATGATCATTGTTACGTGTATCATTTGATTTATATTTAATAGGTAAATATTAATAGTTTATTTTGAAAACGGATATGGATCATTTTGAAGGGAAAACAGAAGATGAGGACAATATGGGGACCACGTTCATTAGGAGACGAAGTGCACTTGCATGTGTTGAGAGTGTATTATACGCCCCGCGTTACACTGACTGACATCACAGGCGGACTTCTCAACCACCTTCACGGTGGCATTTTCCACAGACATGCAGACCTGTGGCTCCCAGGGTGACACAGCCAGTGAGCAGCCAAGCCAGGTTTTATACTCAGGCTTCTCTGACCCATCAATCTTTCAAACCCATTATCCTTCCACCTTCCACACTACAGTGCTGTGATACCAACATTTCGATCTCATTTAATATTTTATACTCAAATTTTTCACTATGCAATTGGATGAAACATGTGATTATATATACTTTCTTCGCCTGTTCTAAAAGGAATAAATTATCTCTCTCTGAGCTGCACAAAGGAATGGGAAACAACTTAATGGCGTCCCGTGTGGAGCTGGTGCTGATGACAAGCGCAGCGGCGTTCGGGCTCACTTCTCAAAGGGAACTGATAGGGAGTCTGACAAAAAGCCAGCGAAGCTCCTGTCTCTCCGTCGTGCCCCCCAGGCCCCTGAAACTAGACAATGTGGTCACCTTCTGCATTTTAAAGATCCCAGCTCCTTGTTCAACAGTGAGGCAGAGCACCCTTTAAGAGATGAATGGAATGGGGTCAGAATCTGCATTCTCTCTCCTGCCAACCATCTGAATGTCAGCGCGTTCTGTTCCCGTGGCTGCTCGGCGAGGCTTTTGTGCACCTACGTTTCTGATTTCTTACCATCTTCCCTAACCCTACTGCCCAGCTGTAATGCATGTAAGTGTGTGCATGCATGTGCATGGGCGCGGGCGCGTGCACACACACACACACACACACACAGGTTCTGCATGCGGCTGATAATAAGAACGTGAAAGTGACTTTCCAAAGAGCTAGGGCTTCCCATTCCTTGCAAGGGATATGCTCTTCGAACAACAGAGCCTGCGGTTTTCTTTGCAGGAGCTGCTTCCGCCTTCTCTGCAGTGGTGCTCGGGTGTCACCCCATTTGTGACAGTTCCCTGCTCATGGCACACCATCTCCGACATTGCTCTTCCAGCGGCTTGGGCTCTTTTTCTCAGATATCTGTGGTGGCTTGGAAATAGCTTAATGTTGAAAACCCAGCACAGCTTTCATCAGATCCACCTGGGACTCTGCCCCTTCCCTGAGCCAGGGCGAGGCAGTGCCGCGCTGCAGGGGTTTAATAGCAGCTCCGCAGCCCCCCCAGGACACAGAGCCAATATTGGGAGAGCCAACAACAGGAAGAGCACTCGGCCAAGGAACCAGCTCTTGAAATGTATTACTTTACCAAGAATATGTCTCAAGGAAGTAATAATCTCAGACAGTTACAATTAATAAAATAATATAGTCTTCTGATATGTTTATAAATGTAGGGAAAGACTCAAAATCTTATAGGACTATGTTGTTCTAGTAAAAACATATGCTGTACTTGACAGGCTTGTCATGTTTTTATTTGACCATAGGAGGCTAACGTTAGAGGAAGCCTCAGTGAGCGAGCTGCTTCTCTGTACCAATACCCCCACCTTTCATCTTAGGAGAAAACAGGCCAGAGAAATAGACTTTTGCAGGGCCAGCAATGCTGAGGAAAGCCTCTTAACATTTTGTAATCTTCAAGAAAATGTCCCTTTTCCCATCATTTTACATGATTTTAGCCAGCCACATTATTTGTTTTCTAATTCCATAAAAACAAAACAAAAAAGGTGAAAAATACAATGATGGGTATTAGTCACAGTGAGAAATAAGTGACAGCCTAAGTGTTCATTCCCTCATGTACCAACTGAACGCCCTGCCACAAAATAGCATACAAACAAAAAATTCAAATCATTATGACTAGAAAGCTTTACAAGGGCAGGAAAATATATATTAACATTTGTCTTGAGATTTCAAAAAAAGTATTAACATCTCATTATTTGATAAGATATAGTTATGTATAAAAGTTCGTTTTGCTGGCTCACTTTATTTTAAAGTATTATAGTAGAAAAATGGGAAATGATAAAACACTTGTGGAAAGGCATAAAGAAATTTGAGATGAACTAGAAACGTCCTCATATTATATAAGCAATTATTGAGGCTCCAAAAGATAATCACTTTCTATGAAGTGGGAGAATCTAGACTAGAAGCCAGTGATCTTAAAGTATCTGATTATGCAAAAGACATTTTGGGGCATATTGCACCCTGGGTGACTTAATATAAACTATTGCCTAGAAATGTTGCCTTCGCCGTAGGAACTTTGAATCAAATATGTATTAAACTCATCGTAATGGAGCTTTTTAAAACTTAGTCCTTCTTAAGATATGAAGAAGAGGGATCGCTTTGCTGCAACTTTTTCTACAAATCACTGGACAATTCAGACACTGGAAGTGCAATCCATTCTGACCATGGTTATCTCATCAGAAAAGATTTTTCACTACTTGCTGCTGAGGAAAATGAAGGCCACAAAAAATCCTAGTAGGTGATAATGACTTTGACATCATTTTTTGGCTTCATGGAAAGTCATTTCATCTTCTCAGCTATTGAGCGGAGACTCTATTCAGCCAAGTATATAAAACACCAGGAAAGAGCAACCATTAACTATTATCGAACCGGCAAAGTCCCATTTGTCATCTCTGAGAATGTCCTGCCTTTCTCAGGAAGCAGTGCAAAGAGGTTAGTTATGAGGCTCTGGGCAGCAAAGAAACGGAAATTCAACCCCAAAATGGCCTAAATGGGAATGATGCCTGAATAAGTCTCCTTTCAGCAACCTCTGAGGAAGAGCAGTTCCAGGACTGTGGAACGGAGCAGGTCAATGACATCATCACTATTTAGGTTCTTTTTAGTTTTCTGCTCTGCCAGGAGTCCTCCACCTGTTCTCCTTCAAGGTAACTCATTTCATGGAAGGCATAAGCCTATAGCAATTCCAAGTATCAGGTGAAGACACGGCATTCAACAGAACATTTAAAAAAAGGGAAGTCGTTACTCTGTGACTCATTCTAACACTAAAACCAGCAATGAAATCTATCCTACACCATCGGGGGCAAGGGGAATGCGACCTTGACAACTCAGGCCAATTCCGACTTACTGTGGTCATGACAAAGTCACCAGAATGGAACCAGCTGATGATGTAGGAAGATGAGATCATAAGTAATTTTTCTTTCTTCATTTTTATCACCTTTATAACGTTTGTCTTATTATATTTAGGGGAAATAGTTAAGCATGCTTAAGGTCACTTTCTTTAGGTTTCTGATAGAAGGCGTAGGAAGCTTTCCTTAAAGAGCAATGTCAAGCAAAGAAAACCGGTTACAATGTTTACCCATAAAAGCAAGAAGAAAGCCCAGCTGGTGTGTCTCAGTGGTTGAGCATCGATATATCAACTGGGAGGTCATGGATCGATTCCCCGTCAGGGCTCATGCCTGTTTGTGGGCTCGATTCCCAGTATGGGGTGTGCGGGAAGCAGCCGATCACTGATTCTCTCTCATCATTGATGCTTCTATCTCTCTCCCCCTTTCCCTTCCTCTCTGAAATCAATAAAAACATATATTTTTTAAAAAGCAAGGAGAGAATTGTTAACATATTAGTGAGAAACTTTACCAAACAAAATAAATTATAAAAGGTTCATCATCTGATATGTGTTTACAGCAAGCATGTCAAACTTGCGGCCCGCAAGTCACATGCCTCCTTTATTTGGCCCGTGTTAACTTTTGAGTTTGACATAGTGGGTCTACAGGGAAAACAGAGGAAAGACTATGGTGAAAAATATTAATAAAATTATAAGTAATTTTACTTCCTTGAATTTTTCGGGTGGTAGTTACAATATTTTAATAAATATATATTCATTTGAGAGCCCACATCTTTATCTCTGATAAAAATATTAGATATGAGGAAGAAATAGTCTAGGGCAGCCATGGGCAAACTACAACCCAGGGGCCGGATCCGGCCGTTTGAAATGAATAAAACTAAAAAAAAAAAAAAAAAGACCGTACCCTTTTATGTAATGATGTTTACTTTGAATTTATATTACTTCACACAAACACTCCATCCATGCTTTTGTTCCGGCCCTCCGGTCCAGTTTAAGAACCCATTGTGGCCCTCGAGTCAAAAAGTTTGCCCACCCCTGGTCTAGGGGAATATCTTATGCCTTGTTTTGCTGTTTTTGTTTGTTTTGTTTTCTGAAAATAGCATATATTCATTTGCAACATTAAAATAGTTCTTTTCTTGAATTTATTGGGGTGACACTGGTTAACGAAATTATACATGTTTCAGTTGCACAATTCTATAGCCCATCATCTGTGCACTGAATTGTATGTTCAACATCCAAATAGGAGTTTTTCACCAAAGGCCTTTGAGCCCTATTTTAATCAATGGGCTTCCAGGGAGCTCAAGTCCACCTCAGAACTACATGTTAAATGTTACATGTATGTTCATCTTCCTGGGAACTAGACATGACTTTCCTCATGAGCTCTGATGATGCTGTAACCCTTCCTGATTTTGTCAGCAACCAAGGGTCCTGGCTTTAAGACATAGCCAAGGGTGGGCGCAGACCTCCAACAGCCTGCACATAGCTGGCCGGATGTTTCAGCTCTTGTGACTGGTAATCTTCTGGGTGAATGCAGCAACTTGCCTGCCAAAATCCAGTTCCAGAATCACAAGGACGGAAGTACTGGTAAAATGACTTGACAGAATGAAAAGACCGCAGAACGCAGACTTCACCTACTGCCTTTATAAGTTTTGGAAATGTGTCATCATGTTATGGTTTTGTGTTTTGTTTTTGTTTGTTTTTTTTTTTAAATATAGACATTAATGATGTTTTGCTCACAAGATAGTATATCAGATGGAGTGATAGTGTATTTTTTAAAACACCCATATTTCACTGTTGACAGTGGAGTTGGGTTCATCATAAAGAACATGAAATTTCACTTGAATGAGTTTCTTCCTGGGAAGAATGCTGGCTATGTGTTCACATGATCATAAGGTGCCGAACTTCCAAATGGATATATTTTGACCACAAGTGGTTAAGAAGACTCTGAAAGGCCTTTCACATTTCTCCCTGTGCCGGAGGCATTTGAATGGCTGTTGATTTTTTGTGATTGGCCTAAGAAGCAGCTGAGTTGGGGAAATAATTAGCTTGGAATTAGTAGATGGTATAGAGAGGGAAACGGCCTTACACATGGACATTTCCCTTATAAATATAAATTCGTTTTATAAAGGGTAACTCCTATCAGGTTTTCAGGGCTTCTCCTGTGCCTGCTATTTCTTTAAAATAATCAACTTTGAAATAATCCTGTGTCAAAGAGGCATATTTTGGGGTAACAAATCCCATTCCCCTTCATATGCAAACATTTCATTTACATGCTAACCTCATAAAATAGATCAGATTTCCCGAGTTTTAATTTCTCGTTGATTTGACAGAAAATACTGCCAGCAAAATACATTAAGTCACTAGAATGAGAACAGCAGCAACAAACTAATGAATAACTATCACCAAATGAATTCATATTGAAAATGTAACCTACTTCATTTATGTTTTCTATTTCCCCCAAAGGAACGAAGCCTTATGAGGGAGGTGTTCTTATCCAGGTACTGTATCCCTACTCCCCATACCATCACTTACATGCTCTACATGCTCATTTGCATTTATGAATGGTGACAATCCAAGGGCTTCTGTGTAAGACAGATGGGCATTCAAATAATTAAACAACTGCTATTTCTTTCTGAGGACATAATTAGCCTTTGTGCCTCAGGTTCAGCTACGAAGCAGTAGAATCATCAATCCAGTCTAGATATCACAATATGTTGTCAGGGGTAAAACAAAACAAAACAAAACAACAACAAAACCCATAAACCTATATAACCTTTAAGCTGTTGCAAAATCCCATTTGTTATTGCAAAATTTATCCAACTAGATAGGAGTCTGCCCTCCCTTCATTCCAGACCCAGCTTGCCCAGGCGATGAATGGATTACAACATGAATCAGAACATTTTCTTATTTTTTTTCTATTTTATTTTTATTTTTGTTTTTTTTTTTGCTTAAAGTATTACAAAGGGTATTACATATGTGTCCTTTTTCCCCCCTGCCCTTGACAATCCCCTAGCCTCCCCTATCCCCCAGTGTCTTATGTCCACTGGTTATGCTTATATGCATGCATACAAGTCCTTTGGTTGATCTCTTACCCCCCTCCCTCCTGCCCCCCAACCCTCCCCGGCCTTCCCGCTGCAGTTTGACAATCTGATTGAGGCAGCTCTGCCTCTGTATCTATTATTGTTCAAAAGTTTATAATGGTCTCTATTATCCATGAATGAGTGAGATCATGTGGTATTTTTCTAACATTTTCACTTGGAGGTATTTTATTTTTAATTTCCTTCAGGGATTATAAATCACTTTTCTTCCTGACCAGAGATATCCCAAATTGTATAAATTAATGGACACACAGTTTTTATTAATGTGGATCTGAAAATTGGCTTTGCCTCACTGGTTATGTAAACAGAGAAAAAAATATTTTACACCTCTCAGACATAATTCCTTTATCTAGAATATAATGATAGTGATATTATAAGGTTCTGCTATAAGGTTCATAAAATATCTAAGACAGATTTCCATCAAGTAGCCAGTTCCCTTAAACATGTCACTTTGCCCGAAGGTGGCAGAAGGTGAGTGATTCTAGATAAAGGTAGTGAAAATATTGGATCATTTGCATACACTTGAAGGGCATACTTTTTAAAATTTGACACAGCATCACTCTCTAGCACACCAGTGCTCCTTAAATGGCTAATAAAATGAAATATTAGTATTCCAAATTTAGTGTACCATAATTCAGCAATGACTAAAGAATAAGATAAAGTCATCATTAAATAAGGTCATCTGAGCATAAAACACATTTATCCCCCAATTTCTCTCTAGAAGACACACTACTCTTGACTTACATGTCCTTTGTCAACATGATGTATTGGATGAATTATTTTCTATTTAATGCGAGGGCAAAAACATGTTTTATTTTTATTGACCTTGATATCTTCTGTTTAGAAATACAAGCATTAGAGTTTTCGAAAATGTGATTATGGCTCTGATCTATCTTTCTACCAGTGGACTTTTTAGTTGCATCATGTTCTACCCAAGAGTCTCTGTCTTCCATGCTGTCCTGTGTGTTCCACAGAGTGCTGGCTTATTTTCTGCTCTTTAAAGTAATATAGAATCACAGATAGAGGATTTGTAAAAATCCTATTTAATAAAAGCCTAATATGCTAAGTGTCTGGTCGTACAGTCTGCCGTTCAACCAATCAAAGCGTAATATGCTAATGATATGCTAAGGCAGCTCAACAACTCGCTATGACGTGTACTAACCACCAGGGGGAAGATAGTCGACTGATTGACCAGTCACTATGATGCACACTGACCACTAGGAGGCAGACATTCAACACAGGAGCTGCCCCCTGGTGGTGGGTGCACTCCCACAGGGGAAGCGCTGCTCAGCCAGAAGCTGGACTCATGGCTGGCGAGTGCAGCGGTGATGGCGGGAGCCTTTCCTGCCTGCATGGCAGTCAGACATCCCCCAAGGGCTCCCGGACTGCAAGAGGGCACAGGCTGGGCTGAGGGACCCTGCCCCCCCTTCCAGTGCATGAATTTCATGCATTGGGCCTCTAGTTAGTTTATAAAAACAGACCAAGGTAACTCTGACTAAAAATCTGCTTGCATATGTTGAAAACATGGTGTTTTATTATAGAGCCTAAAGTTATGATTGATTATATTTTTTCACAATAGTTTCTTGTATTGTTATAAATTATATGCACCCACTGAATTGTGAGTTCTGGCACGAGTATTGGAAAAACAACTTCTGAGGTCATGGCAATGCTTGCTGAGAGCAATGGCACCAAGCTCCTTAAAAAATTATTTTTTCCCATAAACTAAATTGGTTGAATTCAACAAACACAATTATAATAAAAGATGCCTTTTATTAGTAATGTTATAATAAATTAATAGTCTCATAATTTGTCACTCACCTGGGACACATTCGAAAATGAAAAGTGAGTGTAATTAATATCATACCAAGAAATTAGTAAAAACTGAATCTGTCTCAAACATCTAAGTTCACCCTGTTTATCAAGCTCCTACTATGTCTTTGTGAGGCCCTTTAAATACATAATCCTCAGTTTGATAAATACAGGGACAGGCAAAAGTAGGTTTACAGTTGTAATATCCTATATAAGAGCTAATATGCTAATTAGACCAAACAGCAGAATGACTGTCCAGACTACCTTCCGGATGAAGCCGAGGCTGCGAGGGCCAAGCCCCTTGCATGAATTTTGTGCATCAGTCCTCTAGTAAATAATATAATAATTACAGAATAATAATACAATAATAGACTGTGTTTCACTTACTCAAAACTGTAAATCAACTTTTACCCACCCTTGTATACCTGCAAGAATACTAATAACTTGCCCAAGACCATACCAATTTATATAAGATTTGAAGATTTTTTTTCTCCAATTACATCTCCTTTCTACTTTGCTACATTGCCTCCAAGCAAACATGTCCTTCAGATCCCCCCTTTGTGATATATAACACAAGATATAGAAGAGGTA
The DNA here is from genome assembly GCF_964212035.1 of Myotis nattereri. Classification (NCBI taxonomy): domain Eukaryota; kingdom Metazoa; phylum Chordata; class Mammalia; order Chiroptera; family Vespertilionidae; genus Myotis; species Myotis nattereri. The sequence goes on along the minus strand of NC_138085.1, from coordinate 80,483,426 downwards.
AGTGAGTATCTGTGCGAAGACACTTCTTGGCTGGAGGCCACAGAATATGGCCGGTACAGTGTTTGTGAGGGAAAGCACACGTGTATAGGAGGGATTCATTCTGAGAGGGGCACCTCCCATTTAACATGGTAACAGAACAGCTAACCTGTACACACTTCGTGGGCAACACATCTGAAATGCTGGATAAAACAGAACACTCATTAAACCTTGTGGGTGAGTTTCCAAGAAAAGGGTAGAAATAACCAATTTCCCAAAATAGGAGAGAAAACGTAATAGCCAGGGGGACAGTGGGGGCTAACTTGACTACACTGAGAGTAAGTTTCCATCTTGAGAACTAAAATACTTGAGCTTTCAAAGGCATAAGGCCAGGGAATATAAGTGCTGGGGCGCCCTTGAAGCAGAGGATGTAACAGGGACCCTGCCAGTCACTAGAAGGAGTGAAGTTCCACCTGAGAGGTGGCGCTGCCCCAATCATGGAGGCTAGCATTTTTCTGTGGCCAAAACTGATCACTTTTCAAAATGTTAAAAAAGGACACTTTTTTTGAAAAATATAGAGAAAAAAGTTTTAAACGATAAATGTTTACTAATTTCTATTTGAAACCTCAATTACACATCCATAATGAGAAATGATAAGAAAAATAAATACCATAGATTTTTGTATAAACAGTATTCACAACACATATTATTGTCAGCTTCAACCAGAAATGCAAGCATAAAAGTTTCAGAGTATTAAAAAACTTTTAAACTTACATAGAAGCAAACAACAACTTCAAAAAAATATAAGGTATGACTTTCATTTTTTACATATAAGTATCTTAATGTGAATATAACTTCTAAAATTAGATATTCAAAAATACATCTATTCTGCATTTACTAACAAGGCTACCTTCAGGGCCTGTGTGAGAAGAGGCTAGATAAATTAGCATATATTACCTTCAGTCTCTGATGTGGTTTGTAAAGAGGACAAATCTGTTGGCATAAATAACAGCTCATATGAAAGCATAAATGAGACCTTTCATAATCAATATGTTACATTCACTGAAATGCCAGTATTTATTTTCTGCTTCCTGTTCTGGTTAACTTTATAGTCCTCTCTGTGGATTATGTATTCAATTTAAACATTAGTGTGTTCATTAAAATTGGTACAGTGTTTGTGCATACACAGATCTGGAATTAAACCCTGACTTTTTAAAAAATGTATTTTTATTAATTTCAGAGAGGAAATAAGAGGAAGAGAGAACATCAATGATGAGAGAGAATCATTGATCGGCTGCCTCCTGCACGCTCCACACTGGGGATCTCGCTGGCCACTGGGCATGTGCCATGACTGGGAATTGAACCATAACCTCCTGATTCATAGTTCAACACTCAACCACTGAGACACACTAGCTGGAAAAACCCTGACTTTTTGATATCTGTCTAACTTAGGACAAGTTACACTCCTGAAGACTCTATTTTTCATGTTTTATATAAAGAGAAGTATGCCTATCTTACAGGATGGGTGTAAGGATTATTAATAATGCATGCAAACCTGGTAGCATAAAGGCTATGTTCAAAATATAGCTGTTATCACTATGCATTAGAATTACCTGTGGGATATTTTAAAAATTCAGACCCACATCCAGGAAACCATAGTGTCTAGGAATGTGGCTCATTACCAAGACTGCAGAGATTTACAGAAAACAAGAGTCATCGCCACTCACATTAGATTAAGGCCAGCTAGGTAAATGCTTTTGCTTTAGCCATATTCTTTCCATGCCTCACTCTTGAAAATGCTTCGCTTTGCCCCCACCAGCAATGCTGACAAAGACATCATTTATTTGGTAATGACAGTGTGTTAAGAACCTTCATAGGCTTGATTTTAGAAAATCTTCAAAAAATTCTAATAGGTCTTCACACTTGTGTTACAGGAAATTAGACCGAGAGTCAGTGAGAAAAAAAAAAAAAATACTTCCCTAGGGTGATACAAGTAGCAAGCACAGAAGTGATATTTCAACTCTGATCTTTAAATTCCAGTGTCTAATTCTTTTTCAATACCTGGCTCAAATATCTCCACCTTTTAACTTTTTTTAAAAAAATATATTGTTATTGATTTCAGAGGGAGAGGGAAGGGAGAAGGAGAGAGATAGAAACATCAATGATGAGATAGAATCATTGATCGGCAACCTCCTGAACACCCCACACTGGGGATCAAGCCCTCAACCCAGACATGTGGCCTTGATCAGAATCAAACTCAGGACACTTCAGTCTGCAGGCCAACGCTCTATCCACTGAGCCAAACAAGCTAGGACTCCACCTTTTAACTTCTTTTACCAGATACATTTATGGTTTCTGCTTTAAGTTTTCCTGGCAAGTTTTGCCTATCTTTGTTTTGGCACTTTTCATATATATATATATTAGAGTCCTGGTGCACGAAATTTGTGCACTGGAGGGGGGTGTCCCTCAGCCCAGCCTGCACCCTTTCCAATATGGGACCTCTCAGGGGATGTCCGACTGCCAGTTTAGGTCTGATCCCAGGGAGTCGGACATCCCTCTCACAATCAGGGACTGCTGGCTCCTAACCACTCAACTGCCTGCCTGCCTGATTGCCCCTAACCACTTCTGCCTACCAGCCTGATCACCCCCTAACCGCTCCCCTGCCAGCCTGATTGACACCTAACTGCTCCTCTGCCAGCCTGATTGCCCCCAACTGCCCTCTCCTGCAGGCCTGGTCCAACCCCAACTGCCCTCCCCTTCAGGCCATCTTGTGACATGAGGGTGTGAGGGTCAATTTGCATATTGCTGCTTTATTATATAGGATTATTATATATTATATATTATTGTATGCTTGAATTTTACTTTTTTTATTCAACCTGACAATCTTTCTCTCCTTTAACTGGAGAACTGAGAAGTATATTTAATGTAATCATCAATATGTTTATTTTTAAACCTACTCTATTGCTATTTATTTCCTATTTTTCTTTGTTCTTTTCTCTTTTTTCTGCCTTTATTTACTAGGAATGATCAACCATTCCCTGGACCAGTGGTGGGGAGGGCTCTAGCCTCTTCTTTGTAGTAGAAAGCTTGGTTGAATAGGAGGTACCAATCGCCTAGTGGCAGCGTGTTCGTACATGTCTGTCTGTGTCACCACGGGGGCCACGTCCGATCTATGGCCTTCATCAGCCTTTCTTCGAAGCACCCAATGAAAGCTTGTTTCTAGGGCATGCTGGCCGTCTAACTGTCACAATCGCCTGTATTGGGGCTGTAAGAATTCATTACAGCAGTCATTGTCTTCTTCTTACCTGATTTTCTTGTGGCGACCTTCTCTCCTTGTAATGTACCAAAGGTGAACCAATTCATTCCTGTGTCCCTCTGAGGGGCTTGTTACTGTAGAGCTCAGGTCACCTAGTTGCCTGGTGATACCAGCTCTCTGATAGGCTCAGGGTAAGCGATGCTTGTTCAGATTACCTAGGTTAATCTCACTGTGACAGTGAGAGCAAAATTATTTGAAGCTTGTGGAAGATACTCCCACAAGCACCTTTTGAGTAGCCCTTAAATAACATAGAAAAAATAATTCATATTCTCAAGAAAATATTGGCAAAATGTCAAAGTAAGGATTTGGCAGAGAAGAAAATATTTATTTCTATGATATATCTATATACGTTAACAGATCACTCATACATTTATCTTTCCATTCAATCCAAACCATTCATAAATTACCCAGTAAATGTTCCTTTTGTAGATTCTAGGAATAAGAGATGCATGATAGCCCACTTACTTACATATCTGGTCTTATTTTTATTTCCATTTAGGTAGAAATACTATATTTTTGTGCAGTTCATACATGAAAAAAGATACTCAAAAAGTGATATTAAGTTTCTCATCAATCTCAATAAGCGGGTTTTAGCTACTTTGCAAAAACATTTTGCATTCCTTCACCTAAAACGTCGTACAACAAGAAATACCTGTAACATATATAAACCCAAGAAAGGATGATAGCCAAAATTTTTTTTGTTTGTTTTGTTTCTGGGTTTTTTTTTTAAATATATTTTTATTGATTTCAGAAAGGAAGGCAGAGGGAGAGACAGAAACATCAATGGTGAGAGAAAATCATTGATCGGCTGCCTCCTGCATGCCCCCTACTGGGGATGGAGCCTGCAACCTGGGCATGTGCCCTGACTGGGAATTGAACTGTGACCTCCTGGTTCATAGGTTGATGCTCAACCACTGGGCCACACTGTCCTGGCGATGATAGCCATGTTTTTATCCTCATTCAAATTAATCCTTCCCATAAGTCTACGTTCATAATTGATGGGACTTGAGAAATTTATAGGAAAATGAAATTTTCAGTGTTCACTAGGTAACAAATGACCAACCATTTTTATTAGAATTTCCACAGCTTTAAGTGAAGACCTCTATGTACCCAGAAATACCAAAACCTTAACCTGCAAAGCAATTTGAGAGGCCCTAGGCACCACCACACGTATTTCCTCCCATCACCCAACCGTATTTTTAGACTCAGGAGATATGCTCTCCTCTGAGCAAGGCCTCAGAATGTATGGATTGTACTATCAGATTTATTCTTGTGGATTTCTACCTTTGAATATGCTTTTGGAAATAAAGGTAATCTCAGCCAGGATTATGTGCTAAACTGATACATATGAGGTGTGTGTTTGCACACTAAGATACTTGATGAGAAGTTATTCCATTAGGAGAACAAAGATAAGGGAGGAATGAGAAAGGGACATTTGACAGAGAAAATATATTAAACCGAGTCAGGGATTCTCACAGGAGGCTCTATTGACATATTTGATTGAGTAATGATTTCTTTTGTGTAACTTTTCTGCACATTTTGGGAGGTTTAACAGCATCTTAAACCGCCATGCACTAATTGCCAGTGACCTCCCAGTTATGACAACCAGAATTGTCACTAGCCATTGCCCGTGTCCCCTCGGTGGAAGGAATCACCCTGGCTGTGAATCACTAACTCAAGCAAAGACACCAATGAGCTACTTATTTGATGGCAGCAAATATATGCATATTTGCCTTTAAAATAAAAACAACACATAAATATTTTAAATAAAGTCTATAAAGAAGAGCACTTCCATTCTGGTGGCACTTTGCTTTTCTCTAATTATCAAATATGATCTACTAGTAAGTGGCAGGTGACTTATAGCCTTTCTTTAATGGGCAAGGCATCTAAATGAGATATCTAGACAAAACATAAAACAGGGAAAAGAGCAGTAATCGTGGTTTTATGACAGCATCTACACCAATCCAGCTATCTCGATCGATTTTAAGTGGCATTATTTGAAGTTATAGGCCAGGGATGACAGTGTGTGTGTGTGTGTGTGTGTGTGTGTGTGTGTGTGTGTGTGTAACCAGCCCAGGAAAGACACATCAGTACTCTGATTCTACGCACTGTGACTAAATAATATGTCCATAGTGTCACTTGATTAGTTCCCTGATGTTGTTTCTCTCGCTGCTTATTAAAATTAATGGCTTTTCTGAAACTCCTGAAGCCAGACATAATGAGAATGATATTGAGCTTGGTTTCAAATCTCTGGTGACATGCATTCAATCAGGGCTTCCTCTAGGCTTGAGCCCAAATTGTCTTAAAGAATTAATCAATTTAAAAAATAAATAGAGGCACTATCTACTACCACATGATCATTATGGATGGAACAGGACAGAAAGGTTCAGATATTGCCCGGAAAACACTGTGCCATGCAGCTCCCAAACATAAAGAGCTGCATGTCATTGCTCCCTGAGGGACAGCAAGGGGAAAGCGGGGTAAACTGAAAACCAGTGACATTTCCGGCGCCCATTAGAGAATTCAGGTTGCAGGGCACTCTGGCACCCTGTAATCTGGAGCGATAATCAAATGCAGGGATCCCAGTAGACATCAATTTAACCAGAGCTCAGTCTGCTGGAGGCATAAAGCCATAGGCGTATTTAAATGGTAATTTGATGATATGGACTAGTTTAAGGGTGAGAAAACTCCAGGGGCATGCAGTCTTAGGAAAGCCTATGTACTATTATAGGTTTCTACTATATATATTTATTGATTTCAGGGAGGAAGAGAGAGGGAGAGAGAGAGAGAGAATCATTGTCAGCTGCCTCTGCACGCCCCACACTGGGGATCGAGCCAGTCACCCGGGCATGTGCCCTGACTGGAAATCAAATCATGATGTCCTGGTTCATAGGTCAATGCTCAACCCCTGAGCCACGCCAGTTGGGCTATTACAGGTTTTATTTCGAGGACTCCATCAGGGACCCATCGCAAAGGATAAGAAAAAGTCACCTATGTCTTCGGCTGGGGATGGAACAGGAAGAGCAACCATGTGAAATATGCCTTGTATGTCCTCCTAAAATGCACTTGCTCTACAGGGAACAGAGCTCTGCCAGAGCCTGACCTCCCACAGGTTCAAAGGCAGTGATCCAAACTGACCCCTGTAGGAGTCCTGCCACCTAAAGGAGGAGGAAAAATCACGTTGAAACACCATGAAAGTCATAGCCTAGGAACATGGGCCAGGATGATTTGTTTAATGTAATCTTGAAGAATCTGTTTTATTTATTTACTTTTAGTTGAATTTAGGGGGTGACCTCATAAAATTATACAGATTTCAGGTATTTAATTCTACAATATATCATCTCTATGTTATATTGTCTATTTACCTCCCCAAGTCAAATAAACACTTCACCAGAGATGATATATGAATGGAAAAATGCTCAAATCCATTAGTTTTTAAAGAATCAATTAAAGACCAAACCAAGACACTCAAAATATCAAAGAATAAAAATGACAAGTGCTAATGAGTATATAGAGCAACTGGAACTTTTATACATTGCTGCTGTGGATGCAAAATGTTACAGCCACTTTGGAGAATGTGTGCAGCTTCTCATAAACCCCAAACACTGGCCATTAAACCCAACAAGTCCACTCCCAGCTATTCCCTGGGAATGAAAACACAGGCTCACTGAAGGACTTTCAGGTGAAAATTCATACGGTGTTTTTTCTTTAACCTCAGTCCCCACACTCACTTGGTGAATGGTCAAATTTTGACATATTCATTTAGTGGACTGTTATTCCACAATAAGAATAAAATAAATACTGAAGCATGCAGAAACATGGAAGAATTCCAATATGTGAAGGGGGAGAAGCAGACACAAAGGCTTTATATTATACGATTTTATTTATATAATATTCTCAAAATGACACAATTATGCTGATAAAAACAGGTCATTGCTGGCTATGGGCTCTGACTGGAGAGAAGGGTACCAGGGGATTGGCTGACATGATGGAAATGACCTATATCTTAAGTGTAATTCTCACTCTTCTGTATATAATTGTCAAAAGTATGAATCATTCTCTTAAAAGGTTCAATTTTACTGAGTGTAAATAATGACTTAAAAAAACATGAATAATTTGCTTTACTAGTACAAGAGATAATTTTTTTTTCTATCTGCTTGCTATCTCTTATCTCTGACCTTTCTAGATAAAATATAATTACTGAGTTATGTGTGGGAGAATTTATACTTTTATACTTCTGTACAGCTTGAATATTTAAAAATATGTACATATTACTTTTGACATTAAGAAGAAATGTATTTATAAAATATATTTTTATATTTTACTAGAGGCCCGGTGCACAAATTTTGTGCACTGGGGTGGGGGGAGTCCCTCAGCCCGGCCTGTGCCCTCTCGCAGTCTGGGACCCCTCGGGGGATGACCACCTGCTGGCTTAGGCCCACTCCCTGGGGGATCAGGCCCAAGCTGGCAGTCAGACATCCCTCTGGCAGCCCAGGAGCCCTCGGGGGATGTCCACTTGCCATGGGGAGCAAGCCTAAGCTGCAGTCAGACATCCTAAGTGCTGCTGAGGAGGCGGGAGAGGCTCCCACCACCACCGCTGTGCTGGCAGCCATCAACCTGGCTTGTGGCTGAGCAGAGCTCCCCCTGTGGGAGCGTACTGACAACCAGGGGGCAGCTCCTGAATTGAGCATTTGCCCCCTGGTTGTCAGTGTGTGTCATAGTAAACAGTCATTCCCAGTCGTTCTGCTGTTAGGGTCAATTTGCATATTACCCTTTTATTATATAGGAGTGCCTGGCCAGCCTGGGTGAAGGTCTAAGGGCTGTTTGTAGGCTGGCCACAGCCCCTTCAGGGTAGGGGTCCCCCCTGGGGTGCCTGGCCAGCCTGGGTGAGGGGATGATGGCTGTTTTCAGGCTGGCCACAGCCCCTTCAGGGTAGGGGTCCCCCCTGGGGTGCCTGGCCAGTCTGGGTGAGGGGCTGATGGCTGTTTGCAGGCTGGCCACAGCCCCTTCAGTGTGGGGGTACCTACTGGGGTGCCTGGCCAGTCTGGGTGAGGGGCTGAGGGTTATTTTCAGGCTGGCTAAGCCCCCTAGCGTGGACCCTCACTCCATGAGGGTGTGGCCAGCCTGGGTGAGGGGCTGATGGCAGTTTGCAGGCTGGCCACAACCCCCAGCCACCCAAGCTCCCAGTGGAGGCTGGCTGGAAGCAGGTATCTGGGATTTATTTGTCTTCCATAACTGAAACTTTGTTGCCACAAGCAGGGAGGCCTCAGCCCGCTTAGGGCTGGCGGGAAGCTTGGCTTCCTCCATCACCTGGGCAACCAAGCCTCCTGCTTGCTCCAGTCCATGGCTGCCAGCCGCCATCTTGGTTGGGTTAATTTGCATATAGTTTCTCTGATTGGCTGGTGGGCATGGCTTAGGGCATAGCGAAGGTATGTTCAATTAGCATCTTTGTCTTTTATTAGTGTAGATACTTTATATTTTTACATGTTTTTTAATTAACTTAAGAGAGAAAGGAGAGGGAGAGGGAGAGAGAGAGAGAGAGAGAGAGAGAGAGAGAGAGAGAGAGAGAGAGAGATTTGTTGTTCCACTTATTTATGCATTTATTGATTCTTGTATGTTCCTTGACTGGGATTGAACCTGCAACATTGGTGTATTGAGATGATGCTCTAACCAACTGAGGCAAACATCCAGGGCCACATTCTATAGTGTTTTTTGTTTGTTTTAATATATTTTTATTGATTTCAGAGAGGGAGGGAGGGAGAGGGAGAGGGGGAGAGAGAGAGAGAGAGAGAGAGAGAGAGAGAGAGAGAGAGAGAGAGAGACATCCACAATGAGAGAGAATCATGGATCGGCTGCCTCCTGCAAGTCCCCCACTGGGGATCAAGCCTACAACCCAGGTATGTGCCCTTGACCGGAATTAAACCTGGGACCTTTCAGTTCGCAGGCCAAGGCTCTATCCGCTGAGCCACACCAGCTAGGGCTCTATACTGTTTTTGATGACGCTATTGATGTCACTTTTAAGGCGAAGGAACCTGTAGTTTTATTCTCCATCTAATCATTCTTTCATTAAGTTTAAAATATAATCATGCTCATGACAGCAGCACAGACAATAAATTGGAACAATTCAGAGATTACCATGCCCCCAAGCAAGGATGATGCTCAAATCTGTGCAGCATTCCATTGAAAAATAAATAAAAATAAAACATATCCATATTTAATTAACTTATGGGATTTCCTTTACTTGCAAGAAAACTCCAATAAAATAACACTGAAAAGCTTTCACTGGGCAATTTCTAAAATACGCTATCAGAATATAATAAACATAATTGGTTGAATCTGTGATATCATTCTTCAATATTCTTATCTATACATTAATTTAAACTAAGTAAGGGCATTCTGTTAGCATAATTTTCACTATGTGACAGAAAAAGAAGGGCTAAGGTTTTTTTCATTTCAATTTGACTTAGATATAATATTGTAGGTACATAAATAATTGCTCTTAGCCATTTTTAAAGCCTAATGGCAATTTAACTGAAATAAAAGATAATGTATTTAATTTTTAATCACATACACTCAGATAAATGCTTTGTTTGTTTTATTTGATACATATATATATTTCACTTAATTTTACTTTCTCTTAGATTCTGAGAATTTATTCAATAAAACACAGAAAATGAGTTTTATCTCTGTTTTTCAACGTTGAGACAAAATAGGCAATCCTTATGTATAAATTAAGGGATTCTCTTTCGCTCCATATAGAGCTGCAAAAATACTCCAGAAATATTTTAAACCAGAGGTCCTCAAACCTTTTAAACAGGGAGTCAGTTCACTGTCCCTCAGACTGTTGGAGGGCCGGACTATAGTTTAAAAACAAACTATGAACAAATTCCTATGCACACTGCACATATCTTATTTTGAAGTAAAAAAAACAAAACTGGAACAAATACAATATTTGTATTTGCATGTGGCCCACCGGCCGTAGTTTGAGGACCCCTGTTTTAAACCATAGAGTTAACCATAAGTCATTACAGTGTAGTTCGGAGAAAAAAGTCGCTTCCAGCTTTTGTCAAAGCAGGCAACGTTACCATGCGAACCCTCATTCTCACCCCTAAACTGTTAACAATCATGCCTGCTCCCCAGCTTGGTAAAAGGATGCATGGCATGCATTGCTGAGGAGACCTTGCATGAGGCCTGGAATCTATTTTATTTAAAGTTGTAGGTGCTGATTCATACCTCATGGCAAACCGAGGAGAGTAGACGTGGAGTTTACTCCAATATTGTACATCAATTTCACAAGTAAGTATTATATATGCTATTCTAGGCTGGTTCCTACCAGTCCAGAAAAACAGAATATGAGTCATGGAGTCCAGATCTTGTTCTACATCATAATCCAGGCCATCCTTGTGAGGACCCTCTGCAGTGTGGTGGCGCCATGCCTGATGGACAAAATAATCAAATTGGTGCTCTTAATATCATTCATGCACTAAGCACTGGTGTTAAAAGGATGCCCTGGCCCTAACCGGTTTGGCTCAATGGATAGAGCGTCAGCCTGTGGACTCAGGGTCCCAGGTTCGATTCTGGTCAAGGGCATGTACCTTGGTTGCTGGCACATCCCCAGTAGGGGGTGTGCAGGAGGCAGCTGATTGATGTTTCTCTCTCATCAATGTTTCTAACTCTCTACCCCTCTCCCTTCCTCTATATAAAAAATCAATAAAATATATTTAAAAAAAAATAAAAATGAAAGGATGCCCTGTTTCTCCGTCTGGTGCTAATCCTGAACAGTTTGAAAATAAAGTAGAGAGGGTCCTAAATTGCCAATGGGCAGGCTTGCCACCCAAAACACTGAGGCATTTTCAATGATCCCAACACTTAGCCCCCTGCCCCATCCAGTCCCTGAGGGGCTGCTGCTTCCTATTTATCTCCAGCTGATGCCTCAACCCAGAGGTCCGTGCACAAGCCAGGCCATTGGGCCGTGGGGCTGGATTGGTTTCTCCTGCTCCTTGCCAGTCCCCATGCTGGCTGAGAAGGCCTTACTCCCAGGAGGCATAATCTGGTTCAGCAGAGGCTGCAGTCCACCTTACCCTGTCCTCAGCCACGTTTGTGTGTGGGGGGGCTGGGGGGGGAAGAGAGAAGGGGGGGCAGGGACTGAGCTGCAGGCTACTGAATATGCTATGGGGTATTACCTGGGATTGCATCTCACAGGTGATCTAACCAGGTAGATGCTTATAATGGAGTTTCCTGAGCTACTGTAGCCACCATACCTGTGAGTGCAGGACAGCTAAGCTCCCTGTGTCCTTCCTTACAAAACTCCCAAAGACTGTACACAGTCTGGCTCGGATGCCTATGCCAGGCCTTGCAGGTGCCTGAGCTAATCAGGGACGTTTGTGGCAATGGAGCCTCGGTCCCCAGAGGCAGTTTACTCTGATCATCCCAAAGCCAGGTTCTATAAACTTTATCATTGGGCTACTTGACAAGGTGAGGGACTATATCTCAGCTTGGGCAGAGAATGTTGAAAGTCATTATTAACTGTTTGTGGGTGACATTAGAAATGTTTGTTACATGTACAATGTTTAGCCTCCAGCTTAGAATGAAAAATAATAAAATGACTTCTATGGCTTGCATATTTGAAGCCTGAAGGAACTGTTATTTAATGGCAGTTCCGAAAATCACGAGCTAGTCACCAATATCACGGTCTGTATTTCTACAAGGAAAAACTGACTTCATCTATCCACTCCCTTAAAGAGTCAGGTGAGTTCAGCAGCCATAAAAATAACTAACCTCCCAGGTAACAGATGGTGCTGTATCCCTTACAATGAACTTGGTGTCAATTTAGAACCTCAGCACGCCTGCCCTGAATCACATGGCCATCTGCATATGCTGTGCATCTGCTATTTGATTTAAAAACAATCACAGTCCTACTTCACTGAGATAAGCTATTTTCTTGGTGTTGTACAGGCAAGTCATTTTCATTAATTCTGAACTCGCTGAATCTTACCATTGGAGTGAATGATGTAAATGTCTGGTCCAAAGTCATGCTCAAGGATGAGAAGCCTGTGTCTTATTCCTAACACATGGGCACCCAGCTTCTGTGGAGACATTTTGGAGGGTCAATATGTTCTCTACCCTGTACACCAGCCTAGCTTCCATTTGGGGACATTTCTAGTCAGTTAATAATTTTTGTTACCTGCCTACAGTGCTCTCCTTTCAGACCTATACAAGGGAAATCCTTTTCTCATTAGTTTACCTACCCAAGCGAGTGCTGTAGGCATTTATTATAGCAGTAGTTCCACTATCCAGAAAACTGGGGCAGATTAACATGTAAATTATTAGAAAACTAGAGACCCGTTGCATGAAAATTCATGCACCAGAAGGGGGGTCCCTCAGCCCAGCCTGCCCCCCTCACAGTCCAGGAGCCCTCAGGGGCGGGAGGCAACCTAACGATCAGGGGCAGGCAATGCCCCATCACGCCTCTGCTGCTGCCACTGCTGGCAGCGCAAGCCTCATCCAGCCCTGGTTACCTGAGCCTCAGGCAGCCCTGAGCAGCTGGGCAGCCACCATCCGAGGCTTGCCTGTGCCTCAGGCCAGCCCTGGGAGGCTGGGCAGCTGACATCTGAGGCTTGCCTGCTCCTTGGGCGTTGGCTGGGCAGCTGCCATCCAAGGCTTGCCTGTGCTTTGGGCCAGCCCTGAGCAGCTGGGGGGCTGAAAGGAATGGAGGACTCCAGAGGCAGGTGCGCGGAGCTGCTAGGCCTGCCTGCTGGCAGGCCCTGCCTTGCCGTGCACCTGCTGCTCCGGCAGGGCTGAAGGGACTGGGCACCGCCATCTTTGAGGGTGAGCAGTCAACTAGCATATTCCCTCCTTATTGGCTGTGGGTGCCGCCATCTTTGAGGGTGGGGCAGTCAATTAGCATATTCCCTCTTCATTAGATAGGATTTATTCTGTATTATTATTGAGGGACTCTGTGATAACCATGTGACCCTTTATGCAATAAAGACATCTGAGCACAGTTCTTTAGGTTAATTACAACTGAGACTAGGATTTCACTTACTGAAAATGCCTATATTTTAGCATGTGTTCATTTCTTCTGGGAATTACATGGAATTTTGTTATATATAACTCCAGAATTTGTGCTGATAAAGGGTAATAATTAAATTTAAATTCCTTGTTAAGCAATAACCCTTCTTACAAGTAGTTTCTATAAGAACTCTTCACAAAATGATTTGAGTTCTCTCCAATGTATCACATGATTGAAAATCTTCATCTGTTTGAACATGACACTCAAGTCAACATTTATTTAACACTCATAAGTGGTAATGACTATATTCAGAAATATAATATATACAGTCCAAGTGTTCATGGAGAAAAATATTTAGAGAGATTGATATTCATACAACTAAAGCTATAATATTAACCAAATACTAACAAAACACATAATTTAGAGGAAGATGTCAATTATTATGAAGAGGTTCAATGCTCACTAAAATTAATAAATAAAACTTCTTTTCTAAGAGAGTAGAAATATTCTCACAAAAAAACAAAAAGAACCCAAAAACAATAAATAGTAGAATATTTCATTAGAGTATAAGAATTTGTCTAAAACTCTTCCTTTTAACATTAAATTTATTCTTTCAAATAAGAAATATTTGCCCAATCTTGAAAAACATATAAATAAATTAAAAGTGTGTTTGCTTTGTTAGAAAAAATATATGTTCATTTTGGAACATTTAGGTATTTTTCAAAAAGATACGTAATAAATCATTCTGACTATGACTCCTAAGGTTATTTTTATCCCATTAGCCTAAACATTTTCCTGAGTGTCTGGGTAGTACCTTGTAACTTCAAAATATCAATAAATAACTATAGAGGCAATTTCTGGAATTGATTCCAGGAAATTAGTGATTCAGTAACATTTTCCTCGTCATTCTCCACTCAGCCAGTTTTCCTGAATCACGGAGCTGCTGGGCCCTGTGGGTATCTGAGTGGGAAGAAGGTGTTTTGCTCTAAGGGTATCCAATACAACACAGATGATGCAAGGCTTTTCTGCCCAGTGCAGAGACCAGAGGCCACTGCAAGAGAACTTTAAAGATAAAACATTATGTCTGCTGAATCGATGTTTCTCTCTCATCGATGTTTCTAACTCTCTACCCCTCTCCTTCTCCCCTCCTTTCTTTAAAAAATCAATAAAATAATTTTCTTTTAAAAATAGGTACTAATAGGGAAAACTGAGTGTGGAAATAGGGGCCCTCTACCACCTTCACAATTTGTCTGTAGAGCTGAGGCTGTCCTAAAAATAGTTTTTTCAGAAAAAAAACAAATTAGCAAAGTCTTTAACATTTAAACAGTGAATACTGGTCTTAAGAGCATTGAGGATGGATATGGAAGGCCATCATGGAAGGTTTCTCAGAAGACAGAACTCTTGAGATCAGTTATCAAGGGCAGAAAAAGTTTATTTCCATCGGAGGGCTGTGGTTTCCAAGCAAGAAGGCAGTATGTGAAATGCAAAGAATGCGCCAGTTGGAAGGAATTATTTGAGGCTGGGAAGCTTGTGAGCAAAAGGACGCCAGGAACGGGTGATGACAGAGGGTGCTACAGACAGTTCAGTAGTGATTGATCGTTAGGGTCGTTTGGATGGTGGTGGGAAACCTGGAGACCAGAAAGTCAGAGTGGAGCTGACGGGAGGCTACACTGAGGCAGCACATGTGGGATAAATAACTCAGAAGCACAAGGGAATATAAAACAGTCTTAGCAACTCTTCAAGGCCGGATAACAGGCTAGCATGTTGAAACAAAATGACATTTCTCACGGGTGGATTCAGGCCAGCCTAATAGCTTATTGATGATTTCATGTTTTTATACATCTCTAGAAGCTTGTTAAAGGTCAGACCCAGAGCTTCATAATTGAATTCAGAGCAACATGGACAGTTGCCCTAGTTTGAAATCCACAAATAAACCACAACACTAAGAAGTAGATTTTAATAGATCAATTCACATGCTAAATTAATCTCTCTATGAAGTTTAAGATTTCAATATTTTAAAATTTATTAAAACTTACTTTATGGCACAGCATGAAGGCTAAAGAGGAAGTAAAATTTTTATCTCTTCTGGGCAATAAGGAGGGACACCCTTCTTCTATCATGGAAGAACACACGGGATCCTGAATCCCCACCTCCACCTGGAGGTAAAGAAGCATTCATCCATCTTTTGCCTGGAGAAGTGCAAGGGGAGACCTAGTGGAAAGACTGGACATTCAATGGCACTCAGAAATAACAAGGCCAGGCGCCCTCCATGCCAATAGAGGCCATGTGTGAAATGGTAGTAAGGCACTCCTCACCCTCCCGGCTATGAGGGTCCAACATATGCCTAGTAGGCAGCTGGAACTCCCATCTCAACTCAGTAGTAATAAAGAATTTGCCCCTTTGATGCCAATGGATGCTCAATGGGAACGTGGTCTTCCCACTCCACATAGCAGTGGGCTAGTGTCAGAGAAGGTTGGTTAAGCAGGTGATTTAAACAAGATTGGGAGACTCAGAGCATGATTGGTAAAACATCAAGGTTTCCATAAAAATCACCTGTCATAATAAGAACGAGGAAAATCTCAATGTGAATGAGAAAGGCAATTAATAGATGCAAATACCAAGATGGTAGAAGTAATACAATGATCTGAAAAGGATATTAATTATTTATGTATTATTTTGTTGATGTTGATTACAGAGAGGAAGGGAGAGGAAGAGAGAGATAGAAACATCAGTGATGAGAGAGAATCATTGATCACCTCCTTCCTGTATGCCCCATACTGGGGATTGAGCCCACAACCCAGGCACGTACCCTGACAGGGAATTGAACCATGATCTCCTGGTTCATAGATCCATGCTCAACCACTGAGCCATGCTGGCCTGGCCTGACAAGGATTTTAAACGGACAACATAAAAACACTTCCATGAGCAATGATGAACACATTTGAAAAGAAAAACTTCTAAAACAGAAATCATAACCAAGAAATAGTCTCAGCAAAGAAACAGAGGCTGTCAATAAATAGCTAATGGAAATTTTAGCACTTAAAAATGCAATACATGAAATGAAACATTCAATAGAAGTGGGAGGTGGAAGAGGGAAAGGATCCATGAAATTGAAGATGGAACAATACAAATTATTCAACTGAACAAAAAAAAAAATCATTAAAATTTTTAAAAATTCCCTGCTTGATCTATAGGTTTAGTACAATTATTATCAAAATCTCAGCACCCTTAATTCCGTCTCCTCCAATCCTTGGTATGTACACCCATGGAAGAGTTTTGCCTATAGATCGTTTCTGTTTTATGTCACCTTTCCAGCAGGAAACTCAAATTCTCTTCATCTAGCAAGAAAAATAATTCCCAAATCCAGATCTCCAGCATCAGAAATATTTTCATTCTTGCATATTTAATTCCCTGCTATCTACTAAACAAACAGCATATTTAAAAACAAACTCATTAACTGTTTGCCATCAGCTTCATTTGTTTTCTTTCACTGTCATTATTTGAAACTTCATTAATAATGTGCTAGAATATTGTTTTCTTCAACCAAAGATCACTGACGTTGTTTTGCACAGTATTGCAATTTAGATGAAGAATCCGATGAGCGCTGCGTGACTCATGAATAAGTCATCTTCTCTCGCAGCACAGGGGATGGGTAGCTGGCATGGTCTGGTAGAATGAGACGAGAAGCACAACACCAACAATCAGACAGCACGGAACAGACTGGCAGGTGAGGGCGCAGTGCCTGGCTTTGCCACCTCTGGCCATCAGCCCTCACAGCAAAAGACCATCGGGATCTGCTTAGTCCAATAAGGCGTCTCCACCCTGGATGGACACGTGACTTCGTTAAGCATGGGTGTAGAGGAGGCGGTGCTTGAATGGAGGTTGCTTATAACATTTATCGAGGAGGCAGAGAGGGCTCTGTGTCTGCATCCCTCCGGCGCCTGTGCAGCCAGCCATAGTGAGCCCTTCTGAAGACCTCAGGCACACTCCCTCCGGCCAACGGTTCCCCCAATTTCCACTCAGCCCCCCTTTCTGCCTTCTACTCCAAGGGCGATTGCCATCTGGGAATACAGGGAATTGACGTCCCCAGGACGGTGTTAGCTTCCTGGACTGCAGGGGCAGCCCGTGGGTGGACACTTCTGAGAAGCATCCCCCAGGTTCTCAGAGGCCTCAAGTTGCCTGCAGATGAAACATCCCTAGTAACCCTCCCATTGCGTTTCCTCCTTTCCCGCCTCACTGTCTCCAATCAGGTATTTCTGGGATTCCCCCCTCACAAGAACTACCCAAAGCCAAGTTCTTCCTTCAGGTTGTTTTTGGTGACCCCAAATGAAGACAAGTGAAACTGGATAGCACGTTTTATTTCTAACTCAGTGATACGTGCGTAAGTATGTTTGTGCAGGAAATATTTTCTTCCAGCTTAATCTTGTTCATTTGTCTTTCAGATTCCAGAAAATATTTCCTGTCCTGTTGAGTCCCCAGCATCTTGGTGAGCATGTCACTTTCTGCTTCAGGGCTCCTACTGACTATACTTTGGTATTTGTGTATTCACTTACTTCAACTACAAGCTAATCACCCATAGCTTTTTTTAATGTATTTTTATTGATTTCAGAGAGGAAGGGAGAGGGAGAGAGGGATAGAAGCAGCAATGGTGAGAGAGAATGATTGATTGGCTGCCTCCTGCACACCCCCCACTGGGGATTGAGCCTGCAACCTGGGCATGTGCCCTGGCAGGGAATCAAACCAGGGCCTCCTGGTTCATAGGTTGATGATCACCCACTGAGATAATGCCAGCGGGGCCCCCCACAGCTTTTAAATGAACCTTCAGAATATATTTTAACTTTCCACAATGTCCTCTCTCCAGTGTGTAATTGTTCTCATGAGTTAATCTGTGGCACAAGTGAGTGGAACTATGTTTTTACATCAATCTCTTCCTCCCTGAACTGGGAGGTTTCTCGGAGCACCTGTGTGCCCCCTCTGAGGGCTGCATTTGTCCCTGTCACAATTAACATCTTGCTCAAGCTGTGGAAGAGAATCTTCAGTGTTATCTGGTGGACTGAGCTGAAAACGGACTTCTCATTGGGTGGCTCCTATGCGTACAAAGTCAATAAATATTCCTGGACGAGTGTGTCCTGAGACTCACCTGCCACACTTCCCCGTGACCTGCAGGAAAGCACGGGGTGAGGGAAGGAGACTGAGTTATTACACCTAATAAGCTCTGCGGTGTGGCTGTTATTAATCTCCTCTTAGTCTACATTTTCACTTTTTTTTTTTAATTTGGTGGTCTAACTTCATGATTTTGCAGCTGCCTCTCAGCCAGAAGCAAAGAGGTTTCTGTCTTCCAACAGTGGCCTCTCCTCCTCTTCAAGACCATGCACGCAGATATGTTTTTCCCCCAGCAATCCCTACAGATTGCTGTGGTCCAGGAAACCGACAGATCATACCCTCAACAGTATGGGAGCTTGATGGTAAAGGTTTCAGCTGGTAAGTGTCATAGCTGCCATCTGGTATTCATCCCCCAAACTCGGGTTTGTTTATATGGATTCCTATCTCAGCTATGACACCCCTGTTTAATTTCTAGTGCATGCTCATTGAACTCTCACAGCCCATCTGATGTGTTATTATTTTAGCAGTGTATCAGAATGCATTATAACTTTTTTAACACCTTAAATCTTCTGCCCCTGAGAAGTTACTTTTATTTGACTATATATATATATATTTTAAATATATTTTATTGATTTTTTACAGAGAGGAAGGGAGAGAGATAGAGAGTTAGAAACATCGATGAGAGAAACATCGATCAGCTGCCTCCTGCACATCTCCCACTGGGGATGTGCCCGCAACCCAGGTACATGCCCTTGACCGGAATCGAACCTGGGACCCTTCAGTCCGCAGACCAACGCTCTATCCACTGAGCCAAACCGGTTTCGGCTATTTGACTATATATTAAGTAAATATACTGTCCATTTCTTAGATTTTTCTGTTGGTGCTCATACCTTTTGGACAGTTGGAAAAGCTAAGAGGTTTAGGCCGATCCTAAATTGGGGGAGTTTTGACCCGAATTCCCACTCATACTAACCCTGTGGATTTTTCTCTCTCCTGGTTTCTAATCTAAAGGTGACATATTTGCTCAGAGGGCTTGACAATAAAATAATACAGTGCTCTTAGAACAGGTAACACAAGCCTAGTATTTGATATACTCTCAACAACTCCTATAGAAGTGATAAATGTAGTTGAACTCACAGGAATTCAAAAGATAAATTAATTGCTTCACATCAGTTACCAGCGATCCAGAAACATGCAGTAGAGTCTACAAAGTCATTTTATAGGAGAGGAAAATAGCACAGGCCTTTTAGTCAGAACAAGGCTCATCCCCTTCTCTCTGCTACTGAATAGACACGTGCCAACTGGCAAGTTGCATAGTTTCCTTCAGCTTCATATTTCTCTGTGAAATAGGTGCGTTGCTTATAGGATTGCTCTGAGGATAAAATCAGATATATATATATATATATATATATATATATATATATATATATCCCTAATATATAAATAGATAGAATGGTGGAACAACCAAACAACCGGTCACTATGATGTGCACTGACCACCAGTGCACACGTGGAACATGGCGGGCATCGGCCATGGCGGGATGATGGAGCAGGTGAGTGGGAGTGCCAGACCAAGGCGGGGCACCGGTCACTGTCATCGGGGCAAGCCTCTGGTGGTTACTGAAAATTCTTTGCTCCCATGCACTGCAGTCCTGCTGGGCACTCGCACCTGCTGCTGGTGCCCAGCACCAACCCCAGTCGCTTGGTGTCACCAGCGAGTGTGAGTGGCGGCTGCCAGCCCCGATCGCCCCTAGGGCTTCTCTACTGGCCCCTGCTCCTGAGGGGCAATCAGGGCAACAGCTGCTGCTCACACCCACTGCTGGCGCTGGCCCCAATCATTCCACGCTGTCAGTGGGTGCAAGCGGGGCCAGTGCTGTCAGCACATGGGAGCAGTGGTGGCGGGAGCGGGACTACTGGCAGACAGGGGACCAGGGCTGCAGTGGGAGGGGCTGGGCAGGGGCACAGAGGATGGGCTGAGACCTGCCCCTGTGCCCATCGCAGCCTCATGGGCCACAGTTCCTTTTAAGGTCCACAAATTTGTGCACTGGGCCCCTAGTTCAGTAATAAGTACAGAATGCCAAGTATAGCACCAGACAGGGAGTTGGTGCTCAACCAATAGTCTAATAATACTTACAACAACCTTACCAGACAGGTATAGTTTGAAATCTATCTCATTCAAACTCCATAAATATAGACCACCTGTCAGACAGCATTTAAATGTGTAATCAGTGCAATATGGTTATTGTGCAAGTATATCTGATGTGCCTCCTAGTCTTAAGTATGTTTCTCTAAATAAATCTAAAGGTATTCTTTCAAAGGAGATGGAATGTCTTTGTCTTTCAGAGGTCTCCTGAGAAATCCCGAATTCCACCTTCACTAAACCAACATCAGTTCCATTTGTCAACTTATATGTCCTTTTCTCCAGAGAGCCTTCCCTTACCCTAGGAAAGGTCTTCTACTTTGGCTTCTATAATTGCACTTTTAATTTATAAAAATTGCTTGTTTAATTTTCACTAGCACGGTGCTGAGTGTATAATTGGAAACCAATACATGTTTTCAGAATTCATGAATTCCTCATGGGAGCTTATAACAGAGCCTGTGGTATATTCATGGCCCAGGAGATACTTTGCTAATAACATGACAAATAATTTGATTTCCTAGAAAGAACCTCACTGCCTTGTGACTCTATGGGAGAGAGATGCTAAATTTGTGCAAAAACAACCAACCAGAAGTATCAGACAGTTCGTGTCTATTGTGAGGAAATGTTTCAATACAATTTTTGTCAGAAAAACATCAGCTCTGTATTCATGGAATGAGTGGTTGTCCCTGAGAGCATCCCAAGATTACAAAATTATTTAGAAGTCTAAGAGAGCAAAGGTCGCAGAGGCGGAGCCTAACTTTCCCATGGCACCAGCATGGGTGGCTCTCAAGTGTCCCACCAGAAGCTGCTGCGTGTCCTGCAGGAACCCTCCGAGGATGAGTTTGCTCATTCATTGCTCCGACGAATGGTCACCTCTGCTTCTCTGCACATTGCACACCTCACATCTGCCTCAGGACACGGACTAAAGGGACCACCTGTGCAGCCCTGGCTTTTCCTTGCAATGCACTGGAGACCAGAGGCGTGCCAGGGGTCCTCACACTTTTTAAACAGGGGGCCAGTTCACTGTCCCTCAGACCACTGTAGGGCCGGACTGTAGTTTAAAAAAAAAAACGATGAACAAATTCCTATGCACACTGCTCATATCTTATTTTGAAGTAAAAAAACAAAACGGGAACAAATACAATATTTGTATTTGCATGTGGCCCGCGGGCCGTAGTTTGAGGACCCCTGGGCGTGACAGTGAGAGCAAGTCATCAATCACAGGCTTTGCCAGAACTTAGGAAAAAAGTATCAAAATATTTTTTTAAGGGTATATGTTTCTCTTTTTAAAAAAATAATAGTTTTATTAACTTTTCAGAGAGAGAGAGGAAAAAAGAGAGAGAGAGAGAGAGAGAGAGAGGGGGAGAGAGAGAGAGAGAGAAACATCACGTCAGAGTGCAACATCCATCAGTTGCCTCCCGCAGGCTTCCTAACAGGGATCGCGCCCACAACCAGCGCATGCGCCCTGCCTGGGGACAGACCAGCAGCCTCTAGGTCAGTGGTTCTCAACCTTCCTAACGCCGCGACCCTTTAATACAGTTCCTCATGTTGTGGTGACCCCCAATTTCATTGTTACAAATGAAACATAATTAAAGGATAGTGATTAATCACAAAAACAATATGTAATTATATATGTGTTTTCTGATGGTCTTAGGCGACCCCTGTGAAAGGGTCGTTCGACCCCCAAAGGGGTCGCGACCCACAGGTTGAGAACCGCTGCTCTAGGTGCAAGGGATAATGCCCAACCAAGGAGATGTACTGGTCAGGCCAGGCAGAATCTTCTTTAAGTCATCGTTTTCCTTACCAGACAACCAGGATTACCATTCTAGACACATTACGGGGATGGAATCAGCTAGTGAGTTCCTGGAAGAAAAGGTTCATATCTCACTAAAATCTGAGGCCCACTGAATATCAATGTTATCTGTACCGAGGGTGAATTTTGTTTCCTTCTGAGGACTGGTATTTGGATAGTATGTATTTTCCCTCTAATTTTATGTTTTATTCAAATTATTTATATACATTTTCCATTATTGTATAGGACTTGTGTAATTAGGAAAGTTTTAAGTGATATTTCTAAAAATCAAATAATTTATATTAGCAAAGTGTCAACAGTCATTAAAATATCTTACAGCATGAAAAAATTATTTATATTTTTAACTAACCAAGAAGTAAAGTATTTCTACATCATCATTAATTCATGAAAGACTCACTCACCTGCAACAAGCTAGCATTTAAAGCATGCTGAATTGGGATTTAAGACACAATAACATCCAGCCAATGAACACAGTAATTATGTGACTCTGGTCACACTGTTTCTCAAATTAGCCCTTACATTTCTCAACTGAAGAAATCAGTTTATCTTGATGATCTGTCAGCTATGATGTGTTTCTAGTCTTCAAATAGCTTCCCTTATTTCTAAATATATTTCCAAAAAAAAAGAAAGAAAGAAAAAGAAAAACACCAGTTTTTAGCCTGTGATTTCTTGGCTAATGGAAACGAAAAAAATAGATGTTAAACAATACGCTACCAAATAATGCATCAGGCTATTTTCCATAGAGATACCAAGTAAAACTCTACAGAATTATATTTCAGCAAAGAAAAATGTATTCTGTCACCACAGAGATATGTTCAAAACTTATCATCATCGTATAAGACCTGAATGCTGAGAAAAATAACTTGTATTTGTTTTTTAATTAGACAGAACATTCTATCATTCTTTCAAAAGGAGTGCAATGGTGCATGTTAAGCAGCAGGCCTACGCAACCCAGAAAGCCTGCATGAGCACTCCGAAAGCCCTTCCCCTTTTATTCGTCGGGATCACATTGCCTCAGTAACTCAATGTACATTACAAATGTTCCTGATGTTTCTTGTTCTCATCACTCCCTAGACCTGGGGAGCTGCGCCTCTCAAACATGAGACAATGAAATATTTGAATTTGAATGGAGTATTTACGACTCCATGCCTAATAGCACCCCATTCTGCTCAGAGAGATAAATTTAAAATATGTAAATCTATTATTCTCTTTTAAGTCTTTCCATATTTCCATGACCTTGACAACAGAACCCACAGTAGAACAGCCTGCAAAGCACTGCCTGACATTCCATGTGTTTACTCATCACTATCATCCCTGACGCTCTCTTCAATGCTATTTATGTCGTATCAACTATATTGTTAAAAAATAAAAACACCTTTTTAGAAAAATACGTGTGTTTTTCCCCCTCAACATTTATTGCTGAGGGTTTAAATTTGCAGCCCCTCTATTATTGCTTATGTGGTTTTGCACAAGTTTGTCGTATTGACTACTTTAATTTGCCCACGGAAGGATTAACCCTGCCTTCTAAAGGAACAGAATATCTCCTTCTAGAGAATAGGTAACAGACAGTCTCTAAATGCATTATAAGATCAGTCCAAATTCTGGCTCCGATTATTCTACCATGCTCCCACTCCCTAGCTTCTTTGCCCGAAACACTCCAGCTCTCATGGTTGGCATGGTGATACTAACTCCACTCAGGATTGAGCAGGAGAAAAATAGGAATCATGCTCCAGTTAAAAAGACTGGTAATACAAGAATAATATTAATATTAGGAGTCATGATAATAGCTATTAAATGCCCACCATGCGTCAATTGCTTTAAATCATGATTCTAGTTGGCTCTTTAATATAACATTTTAAAGCCTCACTTTCAAGAAGAGAATTCGGAGGACAGGAAAAGTTACATGATTTGCTCAAACCATCAAAGATAGTTGAGAAGGCAGCATTCAAACCCAGTTACACCCAACACAGACATGCTTGTCCCTTTCATGACATGTCTTCCCACCGCTCCCTGCAGAAGAAAACTGTGTGATGCAGGCCCACTTATTTAATATACGTCAACATCACTTCCTTCTTCTTCACTATGGGGATAATAGTACCTATATTAAATGTTTTTTGAGGATGAAATGTAAAAATACATGTAATGCTTCATTCAACTCTATGCTGTTATGTATCCATTCAGTTACATTGATTGAGAAGCAGCTTTGCGACAGATCTTTTCTAAGTGTTCCCAGAACAACAGCAATAAGTAACACTGGTAAAAACCCCTGCCTTCGAGGCATTTTTATTCTACTTAGCAAAATAAAAAAAAAAACCAAAGTGAATGAATCTTACAGCTTTGTGATCCTTAGTTTGCCTAGAATTGCAACGTGAGGCCCAGAAGTGGCTGGAGTCCTGCTCTCGATCGGGAGGTAGAAAGATAGAAGAAAACGCTGCTGCCATCCCAAAATTGAGAAAAGCCAGGCAATCTACAAAATTATTTCTTTCTTGACCTATCAAAGAGCTGAGGTCACAAGGCAACAAAGGAAGCTAAATTCCAAAGAGCAGCAAATGGCTCTAAGGAAGGCAGAAATATAGGAAGGGTTTCCCCTTTGACAAGCAGGGGAGAAAGAAACTGTCCCTATAGAAATACATCAGCAATACGAATACATCAGCTATGATTTTTTTTTAAATATATTTTATTGATTTTTTTACAGAGAGGAAGGGAGAGGGATAGAGAGTTAGAAACATCCATGAGAGAGAACCATCGATCAGCTGCCTCCTGCACATCTCCTACAGAGGATGTGCCCCCAACCCAGGTACATGCCCTTGACCAGAATCGAACCTGGGACCCTTCAGTCCGCAGGCCGACGCTCTATCCACTGAGCCAAACCGGTTTCGGCCATCAGCTATGATTTTAACAAATTTCTGAAGGCCAACTGTGTGCTAGCATCCCAAATAAAAATAAAAAGAGAGTTCACACTTACACGGATTTTCCCCCATGTGTTTCTCCTTAGTATTTCACACATGAAAACAAGTAGGAGGCAAGAGAGAAGACTGAGGGAGCCTTCCTCATGGCTGATGTGGGGTACGCACACACACTTCTTAGATAGAACCCTTCTCTCAAGCATTAATGATATTAGCAAATATTAATAAAAGGGCTTTAAGCCACCAGAGAGAGGAGGTCAGAACCTCTTGTACTCCCAGGCCCTGTGGGGAAGAAGATGCAGAAAACCTCCGCCTTTCTGAGGTCAGAAGCCCCCCGCCGCATGCCAGAGAAGCAGGGAAGAGCAAATGCATTTCTACAAGGTGCTCAAAATATTTATGATCATTAAGTTAAAGGCTTTCGTGTGTTGTGGGTTGAATGGTCTCCTCCAAATATGTTGAAGTACTGTCTCCAGGCACTCACACATGTGTCCTTATTCAGAAGTAGAGTTTCAACAGATATAATTAGTTAACATAAAGTAAGATCATAATGGGTTAGGGTGGGCTCTGAATCTAACATGGCTGGTATTCCGAAAAGAGAAGGAGAAGACACAGATGCAAAAACCACCACAACAAAAACACTCGCAGACTAAGGAAAATATCATCTGAAGATAGAAGCGGAGATTAGGGTGATGTATCCACAAGCCAAGAAACACCAAGAATTGCCAGCAACCAATGGACGTTCTGGAACATTCACGGGCGTTAGGAGAGGCAAGAAAGGATTCTTCCCCAGAGACCTGGAAAGAAGCAGAGCCTCGCTAACACCTGGATCTCACACCTCTGGTCTCCGGAGCTATGAGAGAGTGCCTGCGGGCTGTTCTAAATCACCCAGTGTGCGGTGATTTATTACAGCAGCCCTAGGGATCTAGAACATGGTGTAAGTGATGGATAACTTGTGTGAACAGGATAAGCAGTGGGGAATTTCATCGGGGACATAAACAATTATTTTAAAAAGACACTGGAGACTTCTAGAAAGAAAAGAAAAAATATATCATTGGGTTTTCAGCAAAATATAGACCTGAAGAAAGACTCAAATCATTTGATGAGAGTTCAAGAGAAATAGTCAAAAACGAAGCACAAATAAATAAAAAATCTGAACAAAGACTCCAAGAGATATAGGTCAATGACAAACATCTTGGCCTCATTACCTAACTGAAGACCCATAAAGGGAAAAGAGACAGGTCAGAAGAAATATTTCAAAATATAACAGCTGAGAAAATTCAAGAAGAATGAAAGAAAGAAGAAAAAGAAAGTTTCTGTCTGAGATTGGGACCCAGGAGAGGGTATCCCTTCTCATAATTTCTAATGTGCTTTGCACTAGAGGGCTGGGCAGTGCAATGGGCTAAATAAATACATGCTTAAATAAATAAATAACTTTCGAGATTATAACATAGGAAAGAAAATGTCTGTATTTGCAAGAACACGATCATCTATTAAAAACATCCCAGAGTGTAGACGTGTTGAGTTTAAATCCTTTCATTAATATTCTTCCTGTAGAGCAGTTGTCTGAGCTGAACTCAATTTTCCTGGCATAGTATCGCATCTCTACATTCACTGGGTTAGTAGTTACCTCAAATGATTGCTTTCGTTTAAAATTCTTCCATTTCAGTTTGGAGCTTTTAGTCTTCACCATTATTACAGAACATACGATTTTTATGGCCTGTCATGCTACTCTGTCATATGATATATAGGAATTTTTATGTTGAAAATAATTCATATATCTATTCATATACTTTACTATATCCATTTGTTCAACCTCTTGAACAAGAAGAGGAAAAAGTACTAACATAATGGAAGCACCTGTTAAGTGCCAGGCACCAGGCCTAACTTTTTCATACATTTTCTTATTCATTCCCCAAGCATCCTTATAAAGTAATCATTATCATTTCCATTATAAACCAGAAATCCAGGTTCAAAGAATCTTATTAAGCTTCCTAAAGTTATGTAACTCATTAAAGAGAAACAAGAATGTGAACCAACATCTATTATCATGGAAGCTCAATGATACACATGACTTGAAATCTTCAAAGAACAGCAAGCCAGAATGGTTTGAGCACATTTTACACTATTATTTACAAAACTGGGCCACATATTGTCATGATTTGTAACAACTACTTGTGAGAAATTGTGAATTTTTTTAGGGATGTAGGACAGTATGTATCGGCTCTTTAATACCCCATAACATTCATGGGAGCTGATCTTCACGTGTTCTAGAGCCCTAAGAGCAAATATGGAAGAAATATTTTACACTGACCAAATTGTAAACACCCACATACAAATGACTAAACTAACAATATGTTCTCTTACATTATTATACTTATTGAGAATTAAATAATTGAATACCATTTAAACCAGTGAAGGGGGCCTTCTACATCCGACTTGGTATGCTAGTGCAACCCATTGAGGATTCATATGCCAAGTAGAATGTGAAGAGCCCACGTTTTTCCGGGGGGAGGCATGGTAAGCCCCCAAGAACTCTTCCTTTGTGCTAATCACAATCTCTCAATGCTACCTCTACCTGATTTTCAACCTATCCTTCTCCATAGCTTTGATGTGTGGAGATGTTGTCAGCATTTGATTTCTTAGTTCTATGTTGTTGAGTGCAACCGACACAGCAACACCTACCCTGGTTCCAGCATAATAGGTTGCAATACCGACAGCATATTCTCGATCACTGCATTGCTCTCTAACGCAATACTGGCAACCACTGGATGCCCACTTTCTGGCCTCCACTCCCAAAAATTGTGTACGAAGCAGATTTAAAGAACATTTACATTTAGCTAGTTCAGCTATTTCTAGGATTTGTAATTAGTTTCCATTTCCTATTCCCAGAAAATAACTGCACTGGCTAAAACATCTTGTCTCCTTGGTCTGATTATTTCATCGACACTCCTGGCCATTACTTCTGAAATATTGTACACGTGCCCATATACCAGTAATTATTGGTGCCAACAGGAAATAGCAAAACCATCCCACCAATGCGCATTCACTTGCACACTTCACAGTTTGGGTAGAAAGAGAAGGACTTTATCTGTGATCCTTGCAACAGAATTTGCCTGGACCCCCCACTTTCTGCTTGGCAGTCAGGAGCTTCTATGGGTTCTTATGACCATTCAAAGCCCACAAACCCCACTAAGTCCAAGGGAGGGCAGAACCCAGGAATGCTGTTTGAAAACCACTTGAAGAGGCCGCTGTGTGCCTCTGAAAAAACAAACCTGTCAGGTAATCATTAAGCAGACAGTTTTAGGAAAAGGAAGGCTGCATTTTAAATGGTATTTCTATGTCAGAGTTACCATTTGATAAATGAATGTTTAACGATTATTGAGATAAGCAATAGTAAATTTTCCTCACCTTTGGGCAGATACACAAAAGCATAATCTTGAACCATGATTTATTTCTGTATCAGTATCATAAAATTGTTGATGAACAGAGTAAACTGGTGAATATAATATAGCCAGGGGCATAGAAAGGGAGTGGACTGACAATTCTTGGGGGGAAAGGGGTGTGGGGGTGCAGGAAAAGACTGGACAAAAATTGTAAACCGATAGATGAGAACAGTGGGTGGTGGGGGTAAGGGCAGAGGGTGGGGTGGGAACCGGGTGGAGGAGAGCTATGGGGGGAAAAAAGAGGAACAACTGTCATAATCTGAACAATAAACATTTAATTAAAAAAATATCATAAAATTGTTCCTGGTTTCTGGAGAGATTTAAAGAACTGAGCAGCTGACAAGTGACACTGGAAGGTTAAGCTCATCACCTCAGCCTGGCCTCTTCCCGATAATGAGGAATTATCATTGACAGGACAGCAGTGATCGGGAACAGGGTGTGGGCATTTTCCAGAGAGAGGTAACCCTCCACCTTCATTCTCCTGGGAGCATCGCAGGGCAACCATGCCCTTCCTTGAATCTCCAGAACTTAAAGATTTGTTCAATAAATAAGTGTCTACTGCTTTCCAATTTCTGGGTCACAGACATAAAATGTTAAAAAGGGCAAAATCTCTGTTCTCATAGTAGGACCTTTAATATAAATAAGTCCCAAGTGGTTTCACACCACCATTTTATTGATCCTGAATGACCATGCCAGGTACGTATTGTGAATGCCCAGACAATTTCACCAATGGGGACACTAATAATCTAAGACACTAAAAGACTTCCTTCCCTTGCCTCACAATTCAAATCCTGTAGGAATATAGCAACCACCCAAAAGATTTTCTTCAACGCTCAGCACACAGCATACCCACGCTGTGGTTCCCATAACAAAATTTTCAGTAGATATGTTTTTCTTGTTTATTATTTCAGGGGCCATGTCATAACATGCATTGTCCATTACCAAACCTTCGGCAATCTTTTATACTTGCCATTTCAAACAGCCTACATCGTGCCTCCTCTCCCATCAGTGCATAAAATTGAGAGCTGGAGTTACAGAAAGCTTACTATATTGAACAATTTCCTTAATCAAAAAGAGTTTCTTTCACGCTTATAATTTTCTGCTCATTGCTTGAGCTAGGGAATAATAAATACTTGATTACTTGTTCTTTTATAGCTGCAAGTATTGTCTGTCTGTAGAAAACAGGGCTGTATGTATATTACATTTTTCAAAAGATTAGATCTATCACCTCATTACCTGAGGAGTATGCCTCCATACATAATGTTTATCCCACGATCGTTCTCCTATTCTACCTACTTCAATTATCTCTCCCCTTATTGCTTGGCATGTATTGCCGGGATTACTAGGCCGTGAAATGTTCTTTTTCCTATAACTCAGTCTCTGACATTTCCAAATCTTCCTTGTGAGAGATAGCAAAAAAATCGCTTTATTGCTTTAACAGATTTAATAAGATGTATGGTCTTAATTGCAACATTTTTTTTAGCTAATTAAAGTAAAATTAGAATGCATATCGTAGAGGTAAATGTCTAAATTGACTGCTGGATATTCATGACTTTTAAATGTTATTACTCTTAAGATTGTACTATTATTTGTTCATTCAAATATATACATCTAGGTTGAGTTCTGTTGCACAAAAACAATGAAGGTGGAAAAAGTAATTTTATTGTTCATTGCTGTCTGTGGCACTCTGCCATAGTGATTTTAATTTCTGATTATAATTCATGAAGAATAAGAAAGATATTTTCTGGTTCTTACTAAATTTGTTTTCATTTTGTTTTACTTGAATAATGGAAATTGTATCCTTAAAGGTCTAGCTCAAGATTTGTGCACATTAAAAAGTAAAGAGGCACAGTGCATGGAAACATTATTGGGAGATACGTATGACTATTTTCACTATAAGCTTGTACCCCATCTTCATACAAAGATCAATTATGTATATTAAAAAGCAATTAGGTTGCTCTAGCTGGTTTGGCTCAGCAGGTGGAGCTCAATTCTGGTCAAGGACAAGTACTTTGGTTTCAGGCTCCTCCCCGGCCTGGGCCCTGGTCAGAGGCAACCAATTGATGTGTTTCTCTCACATAGATGTTTCTCTCTGTCTTTCTCTCTTTCACTCTCTCTAAAATCAATGGAAAAATATCATCAGGTGAGAAAAAAAAAAAAAGAGATGAAGCAATTAGGTCAAACTGAATCTTGAATTAGAAAAAAAAAATGTGAATTAATCCTGATGGGGTTCCTTGCATCACAAAGTTTGAATATGTGAGTATCAGTCTCATGGGTACTGTATACTACATAACCATTCTTCTGGCTAATTTTGACACGCTTTGTCAAAAATATGTTTAGAAGCTCTCCTCCAAAATGTGTTTGAATGGCCATCCACAAATATGCAAACTCTAGGGGACCAAAGGCCACGCTGCCTAGGAACCTAACTGTTCTAGCTCCTCTTCCCAGGCTTTCAATTTTTTGAAATTTTACTATCACTCTTCCCAGCACTTTTAAAAGAGCTTTTCCTTTTCTTTTCCCTTGGCATTTCTATGATCAGAAGTCTTTTTTTTTTTCAAATGTACCAATGTGAGGCTTTGAACTCAATAAAAAGAAAGGAACATGACTTGTAATGCAGAGATGAGTAGCATAGGGTAGCCTGTCAGAAAGTAGACGCAGGTAATAATTATTTTCTTAAGGACTAGGCATAGGCATTAGTTCAAAATGCTTCCTTCTAATGGATGAACCAATTTAATCTGAAGGAGCTATCTCCTGATAGAATATCTTAATCATTTGTTTAAACATAAGAAGTGGAACGTAGATAAGTTTGAATAGGACCAAAAGGTAAAAAAAAAAAAAATGACCAGCCCCTTAAAAAAAATAAACAAAAAAAACCCCACACCACCACCACCAACAAAAATAAAGGAACCCAGACAAGAGTATTTACATGGGAACAGGTAAATCAATAGGTGGAAATTTAATATGCTCATTTTCACAAACTGACCGTGGCTACATGAAAAATGAGGAGGGATTGATGCTGTCATCACTCGCTGTATTCTATGTATATATTTTTTGCTAATCCCCATTAGGCACCCAGCTTATTATTAGATACATGGATCAAAAGTTGAAAGAGATAATACATTTGCTTCCAAAGAGCTTGCTGGTAAAGATACACACACATGCCTACACACACACAATTATGTGCTCTGTCCGAAAGGTGATGAAAAATAAAGTACTCTTCAACACTATATTATCAAAATGAAAGTGCTCTAGTTACCAAATTTTATTTCCCCAATTCTTCAAAAGAACACATGCAAAAGCTGTAGTGCAGGTAGCAGTGAGTTCCGTTTCATTCCAGAAGTACAATTTTTATTGCTTTTAAAACATCTTTTTGTATTATTTCTTGAAATATGATGGAAAAAAAGTAAGAACATTGTTTTTCTTTACTACAGGAAAGGAATGAAGAAGGAAAGGTTGAAGTTAGTTTTCAAAACTGCCCCTAACTTTCAGTTCCTGATTAGGCATGTAGTTTGGAAGTCAACATTCCCACACTTACAATAAGAAGATGGACAAAGAGAAAATCAACGGCTTTCCTTAATCAGAAAACTAAAGAAACAGAGCAAACTCCAACCAGAAAGACAAGCATATCCTAAGAGTCACAACCCAGGTCTGCTTACCTGAAGGGGAATCTGCTGGATCAATACACTATCAGGAACATTACGTTTCTAGTTTTGATGAATTGGATCAGGACTCTGTGTGGACTACCTCGGGAGTGAGAAATCCCAGGGTTCGGCAGCCGTAAAGAGGCCCTCACACTTTTATAGGTTCTACCACCATGGAACCCATGGGATTCTCACTACGAAGATTTGAAAAAGATTCACCTGTGGATCTAGCAGGAGCACCAGCACAGTCTTTGTGAATTACACCCAGAGCCCTCTCCATTGCAAATGCCTCGTCTCTGAAAGAGTACTCTGCAGGCCTTCTTATCCTGGCTTTGGGAAGAGATATTTTTCTCTCACTCCAGCCTGTGCTGACATTACAGTCTCACCCAAGGTGGAAAAACAAAATAGGGCTCGGCCCCAGTGGCTCAGTGGTTGAGCGTTAATCTATGAACCAGGAGGTCACGGCTCAATTTCCAGTCAGGGCACATGCCCAGGTTGCAGGAAGCAGCCCATCAATGATTCTCTCTCATCATTGATGTTTCTACCTCTCTCTCCCTCTCCCTTTCTCTCTGAAATCAACAAAAACATATTTAAAAACAAAATAGGATCTGGGCCTTCAAGGAAATAATGATGGGGGGCTACATCTCTGAGCTTTAGTCCCATGTAAACACAGACTTAATTGGAATATTACCACCACTCAAACAGGAATCCAACATAACAGTAATTAATTGCATCTGAAAAACCTGTAAGGTATACCAGGAGTACTTAAGGAAGCCCCAAGTCAAAAGAGGAGATAAAAACAAGGACCACAGAGGAATTTGAAGCCTCTGCCACAGCCATTAGCTACCACACACCACAGCTCTAAGAAACATCAGAGTCCAAGTCATAGTCAAATTAACATAAATCTCCACCCTGATGTCCTCTTTAATTCTGTTCTTATCCTATCCTATATAATAAAAGGGTAATATGACCCAAAGGTGGAACGATTGGTCACTATGACATGCACTGACCACCAGGGGGCAGATGCAGGAACTGACCCCTGGTGGTCAGTGCCCTCCCACAGGGGGAGCACTACTCAGACACAAGCCAGGCTGACAGCTGGGGAGTGCTGCGGTCCACCTCTGCAGCAGTGCTAAGGATGTCGGACATCCCCTGAGGGATCTGGGGCTGCGAAAGGGCGCAGGCCGGGCTGAGGGACCCCCCCACCATTGACCCCGAGTGCACGAGTGTTGAATGTTGTACACTGGGCCTCTAATTACTTGATATCTTAGAAAAAATATAGAAATTAGAAGTTATGTCAAAATTCAAAAAGGTATGAATTATGAAGAGAAATCGCAATAATTGGAACCAGACTCAGATGTGTAGGTATTACCAGAAAGGGAATTTAAAATGACTATGATTAATATGTTAAGGGCTCTAAAGGAATAGAGAACATGAAAGAGCAGATGGGCAATGTAAGCAGAAGGACAGAAGTTCTAAGAGAGTCAAAAGGAAATGCTAGAAATCAAAAACATTGCAACAGAAATAATAATTCCTTTGATGGGCTCATCAGTAGACATGTGGGTGAGGAAAAAAAATATCAGTGAGCTTGATAATGGGGCCATTTAAACTTCACAAAATGAAATGAAAAGGAAAAAAAATCAAAACAAGTTAAATAAACAACCCAAAACCAAAACAGAACATCCAAGAAGGGTGGGACAATTTCCAAAGATGTAATTAAAATGCCAGAGGAAAAAGAGAATGAAGCGAAAGAAATATCTGACTAAATAATGGTAAATTTTCCAAAATGAATGATACACAACAAGCCACAATTTTAGGATGCCCAGAAAACATCAGATAACTACCCAAACCAATAAACAAAATCCTAAACAAATCATATTCAAATTACAGAAAATGAAAGAGCAAGTCTAGAATGAACTTGGCAGGTGAAGTTGAGGAACACCTTACTTATAGAAGAACACAAATCAATTACAGACGAGTTCTTAGAAACCATGCAAGAATGAGATGGTGGAGTTAAATATTTAAAATGTTTAAAAAACACCCACTGTAGAATCTATACAAGCACACCTCAGAGATGTGCAGGGTGGTTCGATTCCATTGCAATAAAGGATGCCCATAGAGTGAGTGCTAATGTTTTTGCTACTGGAAGGTTTTGCCTTCAATTTGGAGGACACTTAAAATAACTATTTATCAATTAACCATCAAATAATAAACCAACAAGTAAACTAGCAAACAAATAAGACCAAATATATTCTGTTTTGTCTTCACTTTGTTAGGTTTTTAGGGTAAGCATTATCTCAGGAAAACCTCCCCAAATTTGTTTTTGTGGTTATGTTTATTGTTTTAATAAATATCTCAGGTATTAATTAAATATGTACTGTATGTTGGTTTAATAAACATCCACATATCCCTACTAGACCATACTTCCAGAAGCCAAAGTCATGTCATTTTATGTCCAATGCTTGACATGGAAGAGCAGCCTGATATATGTACAAGTGGAATCGGTCTAGTACAACCTCTGAGATATAATAGACTGTGTCATGTCACATAATCGCTCTCCTGGCCATGGTAAACCCAAGTATTAGATACTTTGACTCAACCCATCTGCAAAGGTCTCACTTTCTCCTTCAAGACACCATAACTTAGACAGATGAATCACTCATTTCCGCAGTCTCTCCTGTTGCTAATGGAAGCATGATGTCTAAACATAAAGGAATGATGTGTTTCCTTGATTAAAACAAAGAGAGAAGGCAGGCTATGAGGGAGAATTCCCACCAGTTTTGTTTGTTTGTTTGCTTGTTTTTGCATATGTCCCCAATGTTCAGCAGGCTTCATCTTGCTGAATCTTAGAAAACTATGCTAATTCATAAACAAATGAAGACAGCAGAAGGGATGAACAGAACCTGGATTTACCCTGCCCAAGGCTTTAAATAAAATCTTCACAGCCTTTTAGTAACACAGAGATATTAATGAATATTTTTTATCCATTATTTTTACCCAACCACAAGAAAAGAGCTTTGGAAATTCAATACCCCCCCGCCCGCCCCCCCGCCCCCCCCCAAAAGCCATGAGTAAGTGCCATGGCCGGCTCTGCAGAGCGAGAACATTGTGTGTTCTATTTGACTTCATCTTGCTTCCAGCTCTCTGGGTGAGAACTGGTGAGCCCATGGGCAGCAGCACACACCTCTGCACAAAGCTCTTACTGAAAAGCTTCCTCACTGGGGCAGAGGAGCGGGGTCCTGCAGGCTCCCCTGCCCGTGGCTTCACACGCAGGACCCACCGAGCTGCGTCTATTTGCTCTGCTGAAGAGCCACAGAGTCTAAACTTTTGAAATAATGAGTCGAGTTTAACAACATCTCTGCATTTTTCTAAAAGAGAAAGAAAATATTTAGAGAAGGTTCATGGATTTAAGAAGCTGCAAAGAACTGTCCCCGGTAGCCACTGTGTTTCCACATCACAAGGTGCTCAATTTAGGTGACTCACTGTTTATCTGAGGGCCTCCCAGCAGGCATGTCGTGGATGTCATAAACCTATAGATCCTATCCTATTCTCCGTGTCAGAGAAAGAAATCCTTGTGTGTCTGCAGGAACCCACAGAGGAGTACAGAGTCTGCAGAGCTCATTGCTGTGAAGGCCACACAGGAAGGAAAGGGACAGACCAGACCCTGGCAGCTTCTGGACAGGCAGAGACCCTGGCAAGAAAGTGCTTATGGGGTCTGGGCAGGAAGCCACTGAGGAACCAGCCCAGTGCTGAAGAGTCAGGGACTTGTCCCCATGGGAAGGAGAGTGAGGTTCCTTAGAGCTTCACAGGGAGAAGGTTGGCTCAAACCTTCTCATTCCCAGACAATCAGTTTACGAATATAACCTACCCAGGTAGACGTATTTCTACATCAAGGAAGGATATTTGTCATTCGGGGGAAAAGTACAATAAGGCTTAAGACTTTAAGATATTTTAAAAATAAATATAAAATTACAATCAAGCTCTGATAATTATCTGTAAGGCCAATGCGACCACTGGTCACCAAGAACAAAAGCAAACTTGTTCACCTCCCTCCTGACAGAACACAAAATCCCAGTCTTGCTGTAAACCTGGGTTCCAGGTTGCCAGGACACGCCTAGTTTACACCTGTTGCCCTGACATCACTAATGGGCCCATTTCATTTTCAAAAGTGTCAATAAACTATACATTCCTCCTAATTTTAGTACATTTTGTGTCTGGAAGATTCCTGTGAAGATGCACATAGTCCCTGGGCACTTGCATTTCCTAGTTTAGATAACTAAAGGCAAAGAAGCATTCATGGGGACTTGGAGGAATCGCTCTAAGCTTATTCAT
This sequence comes from Myotis nattereri, assembly GCF_964212035.1. Lineage (NCBI taxonomy): Eukaryota > Metazoa > Chordata > Mammalia > Chiroptera > Vespertilionidae > Myotis > Myotis nattereri. The sequence goes on along the minus strand of NC_138085.1, from coordinate 80,446,745 downwards.
GCAATGGGGAGGGGAGAGCTGGGTGCCATCTTTGTTACCTAGCCTGCCCTGGGTTTACTCCAGTCTTGAAATTGTTGGTTAATCTGCTGGATTCTCCACCCAACCATACATTTCCTAAGGGGAAGGACTACATATCACTCAGCTTTCCATCCCCAGTAACTAATCCCGTGTTTGTCATGTAGTAAGCACTCATTAAAAAAGAAAAAAAGCCAAACTGGTTTGGCTCAGTGGATAGAGCGTCAGCCTGCAGACTGAAAGGTCCCAGGTTCGATTCCGGTCAAGGGCATGTACCTTGGTTGCGGGCACATCCCCAGTAGGGGGTGTGCAGGAGGCAGCTGGTCGATGTTTCTCTCTCATCGATGTTTCTAACTCTCTATCCCTCTCCCTTCCTCTCTGTAAAAATCAATAAAATATATTTTAAAAAAAAGAAAAGAAAGGGGAGAAGGTTAAATGGACACCAAATCCTCGAGGAGAGGAAATATCACTTTTGGAGCAATGAGCAGTGGCCTCTCTGTAACTGGGGGCATAAGTCAGAGTTTTAGCCACAAGAATTTAGAATAGAAACCTGTGCTGCACATTATAAAACAAAAATTCCATGTTACCAAGTGAAACTTCAGATTTTCTTTGTATAGATACTTCTATATTACTCTGAAATCTGTGAATGGATCAACTCCATCCAAAATTAAAAATTTGTTTTCAGCTTACTTTCCAGTTTTGAACTCTATGTCATGTTTTCTAGAAAGAGAGGGCTTATGAGTGGGGGGGGCTAAGCTTAGAGGCCTCAAGTTTTTTTGTTTTCAAATAACTGCAATTCCATGGAATCAGAAAAATCCCAATAAAAAGTCATAACACTGAAGTCAACCGGTATGTGATATCTGGAGTTTGCAGAAATATATCTCTATCTATTAATATCCCACATTAATTCAGTTAAATTAAATACCTATTTAGGGATAGACCATTTATTTATTTATTTATTTATTTATTTATTTAAATATTTTTGTTGATTTCAGAGAGGAAGGGGGAGGAAGAGATAGAAACATCAATGATAAGAAATAATAACTCATCAGCTGCCTCTTGCTCTCTCTATACTGGACATTAAGCCTGCAACCTGAGCATGTTCCCTGACCAGCAATTGAACCATGACTTCCTGGTTCATACGTCCATGCTCAACCATGGATGGATCCAAAGGGCAGGCAGGCAGTAAGACATAAATTCAATTCTAGGCTTGGGATTTTGGTACATTAATTTTATATGAAATACATCACCCTCGCCCTAGCCAGTTTGGCTCAATGGATAGAGCATTGGCCTGTGGACTGGAGGTTCCAGAGTTCTATTCCAGTCAAGGGCACTTACCTAGGTTGCAGTCTTGATCCCTGGCCCTATCAGAGCACGTGCGGGAAGCAACTAATCAATGTGTCTCTCTCACATAGATGTATCTCTCTCTGTGTCTCTCTCCCTCCCTTCTACTCTCTCTCTAAAAATCAATGGAAAAAATATCCTCAGGTGAGGATTAACAAAAACAAAACAAAAAATTCATCACTCTCAAATAGAGGAAACAGGTGCAAAAGCTATAATGCAATGTGATAAATTACTACTATATGGGAAAGTTTTGAGGACAGATAACAGAGAGAATTCTTCCTTCCAACTGTATTAGGGATAGGAGATGTTTCTTTCAGAGGAAACATTAGAGAGGAAGTGATATTGAGCTAAATATTGGATGGTAATAAGATTTTTACTGGTTGGAAAAGGATAGAGTACTTGTTTCAAGCACAGCAAACACTATTTGGGAAAGACCAGTGGTGTATTACTGAGAAAACCATGAGATATTACTTATATTAATTGATTAGATGTGTCAGAATTATTAGAGAGAGTAGGAAAGAAGGAGGGAAAGATAGGGCAATGGAACTGTAATGTGAAAGACGAAAATTTTAAAATTTATGGGAAAGCTATATGAGTTAGGCTACATTTTTAGGGATATAGAGCGACATTATAAAGCTGTTAGATTTTTTTTTCTGCAGGCATAAAGTCTTTAAAATATTTGAGCATGAAAAAAACAAGAACGATAAAGAATTTTACAAAGATGACAGAAACAGGATGGGAGAAAGTAAGAAACAGTGTGGGGAAGATCCAATGAAAATTATTACAACTGTCCAGAAAGATGATGAGGATGATTGGAAATGGGCCATTCAGGAATTGGTCCATTTCATCTAGGTTGGCATAGAGTTATTCAAAGTACCCCTTTATTATCTTTTTAATGTTCCATAGGATGTCACAATGCCTCTTCTTTCATTTCTGATATTAGTAAAGTATGTCTTCTCTCTTTTTTCTTAGGTAGTCTGGCTAGAGACTTATCGATCTTATTGATCTTTTGTGGTCAGACAGCTGACATTGTTTGATTTCTATTCTTTCTAATGTGTGTTGTGTTTTATGGCCCAAAAGGTGGTCTGTCTTGGTGAATGTTTCATGTGAGCTTGAAAAGAAGGTATTAGTGTGCACTGCTGTTTTTGAGTAGTCTATAGGTTTCCATTACATCCAGTTTACTGGTAGTATCGTTGAGATCAACTATGTCTTACTGACTGCCTGCCCCTTGGATCTGTCCATGTCTGAAAGGGGCCTTTTGAAGTCTCCAACTATGACCATGGATGCATCTGTTTCTCTGCAGCTCCCTTAGTTTTTGCCTCACATTGTTTGAAGCTACTTGGTTAGGTGCCTACTCTGCAATATTTCTTCTGCCTCTATATCTTGGTAACAATATTTTCATATATTGTTGATTTTGTAATTCAATCTTTAGAATGGTTCATTGAATTTGTTTTTTATTATTGTTGATAGACTAGAAAACTATCTAGACCACTGGTTGGCAAACTGTGGCTCACGAGCCACATGCGGCTCTTTGGTCCCTTGAGTGTGGCTCTTCCACAAAATACCACGTGTGGGCGTGCACGTTCAGTGCAATTGAAACTTCGTGGCCCATGCGCAGAAGCCGGTATTTTGTGGAAGAGCCACACTCAAGGGGCCAAAGAGCCGCATGTGGCTCGCGAGCCGCAGTTTGCCTACCACTGATCTAGACTAATTCATATTTCAGCTTAGTAGTAATGTTAGAATGTATTCAGAATGTACAACATTAAGGTTCTACAGGAATTTGAATGGTGTAAAATAAAGGAAAATGATGTAGAGAGATTTAGTTCAGGGAAGGACAGGGCAAATTTATATCTATAAGTCTACATCTACAACTAGATCTAAGTCCGAATCAAATCAGTATCTATCTGTTTTTTTTAAAAAATAGACCACTGCTAATATATGTCTCAAGATTTTTACAGTTAAATTTACCAAATGTACAGATATGTAAACATTTATCAAACATGTTTAAATGGCTCGAGATTCCCCCTCTCTGTGCATCATTGGAAAGCCGCTCAGCTCTAACAGTCTCTGCACTGTTGGTGCTTACAAGGTCCTCTCCCACTCTTCCCGGTACTTCCCGCGTCCCTGCTCAGGGAAGTGGCCTGGCATGATGGGCTCACCTGTCCCTTTCCTGTGTGTTTCATCCTCTCTACTCAAGAGGAGTATCTGAAGTAGGCAACCAAGAAGTAAGACACTGAAGGTAAAACACAAAAACAAAACAAAGCAAAAAAATATTGGATCCATGTATCCATGATTCACAAAACCATGGCACTAGTCATTATGAATCTTACTATTCTTCCCGGGGGAGGGGGGGACTACTACTTTAACACGCACACACACACATACACACACACACACACACACACACATTGGTGAGAATTAAAGGAGGCACCATAAACAAATCCCGCTTCTGCCTCACCTTGACCTCATCTTTAGAGTCTTCCTTGTACATTGTGTCAGGTATCAAACTATTTTTAATCTGTGGATAACATCTGAGGAAGGTCAAAGAGATATTTTTATTTTCACTTTTTTGGGACCAGTTTTTCTTTCTGGTGTGTATAACTTACATCCTTTCATGCATCCATCATTTCCAGAATTGAAATCAACTTTACTAAAAAATGTAAAATTGTGAACATCAAATAAACAATTTTATGGAATTTTAGAGGTGCAAAGGGATGGAACATATCACAGTGATTCTTGTGCACATAAGCTCCCTAGGGTTTCCATTTTTTTACCTTAAAAATAACCAACTGTATAGCTTTAAAGAATCCATCAAAAAAAAAATTAGGACAAAGGAAATTCAATAGAGATCAATAGATTCAAGTTAGATACTTAAGTAATTGGGCACATACACTCAGAAAAGAATAGATATAATTCCTGAGTTACATTCATTGAATTGTCCATAAAGATAAAAAGGTTTGAAGTAGTGTTTGTGATGGGAATTGCCCAATTTTCTTTGAGCACTTGGTCATTTATTCTAACATGTGATGTGGAAAATCAATTCATGAGGTGTTTGTGTGAGAGCAGAGTGCCCTCAAGTAGTCCTGTAGATACAGAGACTATCAATCACACTGCATTCTAAGACCATGGTAGAATTTTTCCTTTCAAATACAATAATAATTCTGCCCTGACCAGAAATCAAACTGTGACCTCCTGATTCATAGGTGGACGCTCAACCACTGAGCCACACCAGCCGGGCAACATATGAACTTTCTGATTAGAAATACTTGGGAAGGTTATGTCTGGAAATAAACAAATAAAGCAAAATGGCACATCTATTTCACATACTTTCAGTATTTCTTAATGTCCTATGATACAAGTATGTATTAATAAGTTAAGGCCAGGAGAAGATAGACATGGCAATGGAGATCATGGGAGGGAATATTAACCAGGCAAACCTCTAGTCTGAAGACCAGGCTTAGGGTTCAACTTGAAAGAATGTACATATGTATCCATCCACACACTATTAAAAGAGTATTGTGCATACGTGCCTGTGAGGGAGACAGAGTGGAGAAGCAGGCAGGAGAGCTAGGTTCCACAGGGAAACATTAACTCCTGAAAGGTGCCAGCTGCTCCAGGTTTAACTGGTGCCTCGGCAATAAAGCTAGGCCAATGAAAGGTCTTCCTAAAATGCAGAGACTTGAAAATGGTTCCAGCAATTTAAACTGTTTACAGAATATAGAGGTGATAGTGGACATTTAGATGAATAGACAAGGCCTTCCCACCTCACACTACAGATTATGCCCATCCATAAATCTGCATAGCTCTCTGAAATTTCTATTCCATTTCTTAGGATCCATTCTCTTTAGAATCAAAAAGAAATTCCATTTCTTCAGCCACCAGAGTAGAGCCTAGTGCTTTCACAGCCCTTCACAGTTGCTGCCAACATGTTGACAACACCATAAAATAACACTTGCAGGTATCCATGTGGAGAATTTGCCTTCTGTTTTCTCATAGGGAACTGGATTTTAAACCCGGGAGGCAGCTCTGAACCTCCCCATATGCGTGGTTTGGCATTAGGACGAAGAGGAAGAGAGAAAAGGCTTTTCTTCCCTTTAAAACAGTTTGTCAGAAAATTATGATGCTGTGCAAAGTTTTCATCACTGAAAAGAAATGGGATTGGAGAGAATTCTTTGGTAGCAAATGAACAATTCACACTGTCTAGGATGGGGCCTTAACTTGCAGAGGGTTTGCGTGCTCTCATTCTGCCCTGCCCTTTAAAAGTTCTTTTGACAGTTTTATGGCTTAGACTAGACTCTAAAGTCATGCTGCTTTCCTTAATTTGTTAAAGAGAAATGTCTACTTCTTGTAGACAAGGCTGTTACTTCTGCATGTATGTGCCCCCTCCTGAACCTGGTTGGAGAAACAGATAAGACTTTTCCAATCTTTTTCTTATCTGTGGTCTCAGTTCTGCAGCTGGAAGGAGGAGAGGGGCAGAGAGGGAGAAGGGAATAGTGTTTTTAAAACCTCTGCAGTCTTTGATCTTTAAACTAACATTTCAATACCAGAAACTGCTCAAATACTAGGGCTTGCTTTTGTAAGGAAGTTGCCTTTGAAACGGATGTGACATCTCTTTCCTATACTGCGTTTACTGAGGGAGCAAGGTAGCTCGCATCTTGACTATGCAGTTGCATCATTTCAAAGATTGCTATCAGCACATTTTTACATGAAGCTTTTCTTTCTGATTCTGGTTGGTTCATTACCTTCCTTAGCCTGTTCAGGCTGCTATAACAAAAATACCACGACTGTCCTAAAGAATAAACATGTGTTTCTTATAGCTCTGGAGGCTGGGAAGTCCAAGATCAAGGTGCAGGCAGATTCTATGTCTATAGAGAACCCACTGCCTGGTTACAGATTATCATCTGACTGTGTCCTCACATGGCTGAAGGGATGAGAGACCCTTTGAAAGCAAGGTGTCCATGAAATTAAGTTTCCCACCCTCTCATAGAAACTGGGAGATAAGGGTGTCACCTTCCTTGATTGCATTTCAAAGAGATGGCCCCCAGGTTATTGAGAAAGAAAGTCCTGAGTTATCAAGCTGGAAAAAAGCTTTGTCAGAGGATTTGAACAACAAAGGAGCAGAAGGAAATGTGCAATTGTACATTTTCTAAAGTCAATGTTCTAAATAAACGGATGTCAGGTTCTCGGTCAGTCCACAGACACTATCTATCCACATCATGCCAGTCAGCGTGCTGGCTGCTACATAGCTTGCTTGCTTCCGGTCCTTACTCTGTGAAGGAAGGGAAGACTACACAGTGACCACACCCTCCCTTGGGAGACTCACTGTCTAGCGGAGCCAGAATTGGAGAGCGGTCACTGAGTGTTTAGTAGCCCCAACAGTCATGCGTTGGAATCCTGGATCTGGCCCCACTCACCATAGGATTTAGAGAAAATGAATAAAGCTCTGTCATCCTCAATTTACTCTTGCGTGCACAGGGGTAGTAAGAATGCCTACTCCACAGATTAGGCAGAGAAAAGAGTGTAATAAGTGCAAAGTGCAGCATGATATATTGCCTGCTGGAAGAGTATAAAAGGTATTAGCGGAAATTACCATAAACATTTATAAGGCAACGCAAAGTGATGGCTACTGAAGAGATGTATAGATTCAGTTCTGGAAACTCAGAACCAGGAACGATTCATTTTGCCTGGGTGATTTAGGAAAGGGTTTACGGAGCAGAGGAACTAGATGGCAAAGGAGAGACGGGAATTCATCAGTTAGGAAGAGCCACCCAAACAGAGAAGATGCCCATCCTGGAAGGATGTAAACTCCAGGACAGAGACATTGCCTCTTGAGCTTGGCATTACATTTATTTATCAAGTTTATTTTTTTAATTTGAATTGAATTGACTTCCAGAAATTAAAAAATAATTGGGTGTGCCCCAAAATTTTGAATATTTCAATATGAATAGGGAATGTAATCCTCAAGCAGTAGGAAGTGGTAAGAAGTGAGACGAGAGAAAGCTTTTAGAGAAACTTGATTCTTCCTTTACATTACAAGCCAAGGCAGTCAGAATTCCCTTTATTACCACAAAAGTACATATACCTATCATCAACCAAAACCTGGCCAAAATACATAATTTTAAGAAAGTTTCTTAAAAAGCCATGGGATAATTTTGAGTTGAGCACCAACATGATCAGATTTTACTTCTTAATGAAAAACAGTTTGAAGACATCCATATCTTGAAGAAACATAAAAGGTGCATCACTTTTCCTTTTACTAATTTCATCTAGTGCATAAGAAATATTTTTTTTGTAACAGACACGTACATACTTCCCTTTTAAATATAGGATGTGAAGTCATGTCACTTGTCATACAAATCTCCGAATCATATTTTAAGCCAACTTTTGTTTTATTTGGACCTAATTTGACGGAGAAGTCTCTACTCATATTGGTTTTGTGAAAATGAACAAAGAACACCCACACGAGGACAAACGGAGGCGAACTTATTCAGAGCCTGTTACACAGGAGTCAGCCATCAGTTGCATCTGACAGCTCCCCAGAGGCAGGCAGGAAGGTGGGACAGCTTCACAGTGAAAGCGAGGAAAGGTTTCAGCTAAGCTTTGGCTGGGGTCCTTGGCTTGGAGAAGCTGGAAGTGGGCAGCAGGACGGCCTGGGTGATTGGTTTGGAAAACATACTTGACTTTCTCTAATGGGTCCTGCTTGAAAACCAGGACAAAAAAATAGGGAAGTGACAGGCATTGCCTGAATCCTGACATTTCTGCTGTGCTTGTGCTTTGCATTCCTGAACTAGTTGCTCCAGAGGTTCAGGGTCAGAATTCTGTTGTATATAATGTGGCTGTTGTCCATGTGTATCTTGGCACCTCATGTCTAACCCTTCCGAAGCTGAGCACATTGGGCTCTCATCAAAACCTTCAACACTCAAGGGAATTCAAATGCTTCATCAATGCCAACTAACACTATGTATGTTTTTATATAGTAACTAGAGGCCCGGTGCACGAAATTCATGCACTCGGCGGGGGGAGGGGGCGGAGGGAGAAGGGATCCCTTAGCCCGGAATGCAAGAGGGCACAGGCTAGGCTGAGGGACCCCACCAGTGCCTGGGAGGGATGCGGGAGGTTGGCCAGCCAGGGAGGGACCACAGGAGGGCTCCAGGGCACGTCCAGCCCATCTTGCTCAGTCCCAATTAGCCAGACCCCAGCAGCTAGCTAACCTACCAGTTGGAGTGGCTACCCCTGGTGATCAGTGCACATCATAACGACTGGTCCACTGGCCAACTAGCTATCTGCCCCCTGGGGTCAGTGCATGACATAGCAAGCAGTTGAGCAGCCTTAGCATATCATTAGCATATTATACTTTGATTGGTTGAACGGATGACCGAACTACTGGGTGACCAGACACTTATCATTTTAGGCTTTTATTATATAGGATATAAAAATAAAAAGCAAGTTATGATTAAATAAGTTAAACCTTTTTTCAAAAACTACACTAGATAGCTGATTCATGCATTTATCAATGTACATGTATGTATTTATATTTATGCATAATCATATGATTTAATGACCCAAAATAGTTTTTTTCCTCAACAAAAGCTAATTTGATTCATTAGCATTAGACTCATTAAATAAATCTCAACTGAATGCTTTCTTTCTTTCTTTGTTTCCTTCCTTTCTTTATTTGTTTTTAAAATATAATAAAGTACAAAATAATTTCCAAGACCAGGGGAAAAAGGAAAAGTAATATGTCCTTCATTTGTCCTGGTCATAAGAAGCCCATAAAGTAATTCCAGGTGCTAGACTTCCCAGAGTCAAGGCTAAGCCAGGTCTTTAGATTTACCTCACATCTCTACTTTATTAAAGCTCACTGATGTAATAGTTAATTTATGTTCTAATTAGTAACATTTATTTTCCATATGCTCAGGAAAATTCCATAAATTCTCAAGTGTTATTTAAACAAATATATTAGCATCCATTAGTATATAATAAAGTCCTAATTTGTAGATTATTGCTCACAAAATAGTTCACAAATGAAATTATTTCTAGTTATAAACTGTTTAGCCCAGGAGAATGAACTCTATAATATCCTTAATCAAAACATATCCACCTCTCCCAGGGAGCCAATTTGTCACTTTCACTGAATCAGCAAATATTAATTTAAAACTTACTCTGTTCTAGCCCTAGCCAGTTTGGCTCCGTGGGTAGGGCGTCAGCCTGTGGACCAAAGGGTCCCAGGTTTGATTCTGGTCAAGGGCACGTGCCTCAGTTGCAGGCTTTTCCATAGCCCAGGCCCTGGTTGGGGCACATGTAGGAGACAACCAATAGATGCGTTTCTCTCACATCAATGTTTCTCTCTTTCGCTCTCTCTTCCCCTCTCCCTAAAAATCCATGGAAACTCTCCTCAGGTGAGGATTAACAACAATGAAAACACACACACGAGAAAACATCCTCTGTTCTAGATGCCATTACAGAGGCTCTAACTCTCAGTGAGAAAGAGTGAAGGTGCTGGAGCTAGACTTGAACTTGTTCTCAGAAATTTATTAGCTTTTGTGATATTAAGCATTTTACTTAATCTCTCAACTATAAAACTGATGATGACAATAATGATATGTACTTAAGGAGAATTAAATTAGTCAATGTATGTCAGTGTTTATATATAAATAATATCCATTCAAATCTATATGTATTCTCATATAAATATTTATAATAACAAAAAACATAATATGATAATTAGACCAGATGCCCTTCCGGATGACCTTCCAGACGAAGCCAGGACTGTGAGGGAAGCCTGGGTCCCAGGTGCCAGAGGGAAGCTGGTGCCACCAGTCAGGGGAAGGAAGGCCTACTCTTGCACTAATCTTGTGCATCAGGCCTCTAGTGTATTTACAAATTCAAATATACATGAAGTGGTATTATTTATAGACAAATACATTATACATATATATTTATATATATATAAATGTATATATATATTTATATATATATAAATGTATATATATATATTTATATAGTACATACACGTGTGTGTGTATATATGCATATGTATCATTTAAAACAGTAACTGAAAAATATTCAAGACTTCTTAAGTGCTTTCTATTTTTTTTTTTAATGACTAGATGCCCGATGCATGAAATTCGTGCAAGGGTCTCTGCCCCCACAGCTGTGGCTTTGAGCAGAAGGTCACCCGGAATGACATGTGGTCTAATTAGCATATTATGTTTTTATTATTATAGATGATTCAGTAGACAAAGGAAAAGACACCAACTTTCATGGATCTTACACTTTATGAAGAAAAAGCAGTAAAAAAAATAAACAAATATAATAGAAAGTCCCCAATCATAATAATTATTATGTTAGCAATGTCACAGGGAGACAATGGTCATACACATCTAACTGGGTTATTAGAATAGGCTGGTCTGGGAAGCTGACTTTCAAGTTGAAATTTCAATGACAATAAGGTCTTTATAATGAGATTTTTTAAAATTTTTTATTGATTAAGTTATTACTAATGAGTTTAAATATTAGCCCGTGTCAATGGGAGGCTAAACTCAAAACCCTCCAAAAACTAAGGAAACATGGGGCTATGAACAGATTGTATGTAAGGATTAAATGAAGCTCTTGTGTGAAAATTTTAAGGAGGCAATTGTGAAAGCATGGATACATTTGAAAAATGTAGTACTATTAGGGAACTAGCCACGTTGACAATTTTAAGATATATTTGCAGTTTAATTGGAAATAATTTATAGAACACTCTTAGAATAATTTCCTTTACATGGAAACTTTTATAAAAATAAACCATGATCCAAGTAAATGAAGGCCAGAATAAATATCCTGAAGACTGAAATAAATGAGAAGTATCTTTCTTTAAATGATTTCTTTTGAGCTACTCAGTTAAGAATGTTAACATAATGTGATTTGATATTTGCATGTCAATTTACATAGCACAAATATGTAATAAAATCCAAAGGAGAAAAACACAGAGCATTTCATGTACCTAAACTATGTAGAAGAAAAAAAATGATGAAAATTGCTAAGATCATTCTTAACCTGTTATCTTTTATGTATTGATTTCTGGATGGCTTCCATTGTGCTCAGAGAACACCCTTTGTATCATTTCAATTCTTTCCAATTTGTTGAGATTTTACGATTTAAGGTGTTATCTGTCCTGGTGTGTGTGTGTGTGTGTGTGTGTGTGTGTGTACACACCCATACATGAGGGTGCTTACAACATGAAATGGGTATTTTGTATTGTATATTGTCACAATATCATCTTAAATAAACAAGAAAAATAATCTGACCTAACTGAGGACCTCCTTTTCTCCATGTCAGCAGCCCCCGAGCAGAAAGTAACGCGGTCCACAGGAAGCTCCCCGTTTTCAATCTGCTCATCTTTTACTTCTCCTATTTTCTCAATCCCACTCCTTCTCTGATACAATAAAACATTTAAAACCATGATCAAACCGTTAGAAATGTGCAGGACTGATGCTGTGGAATAAGGTCTGGGCTTTCCCTTTCTCTGCTTCCTTGGGTTTTGTTTTACTTTCAGTTGTAAGCCATCAACGTTTATGCACAAAGGATTCTGAACTTCACTTTCACTCTTAGCTACTCAACTGGCAAAGCCCATGTTGACCGAGTTTGGAACCAGGGAGTGCTAAATTAGGACAGCACATTTGCATACATTCCACTTGAAAAAAATTAAAACAGCATAAAATGAGACAGGTGAGACATCCTGCGAAGTGATGTGAGAGCAATTACTCTGTTTAAAATGTTTTGACTGTAATATAGGGTGCCTGCCATCACTCACAGCACGTCTTCCCTGAATCCTTTCTAACACCCTGTTGTTTGCTGAGCTACTTAATTACAGTGATTAATGATGAGACTTTAAAGCCACACTGTCACAATTAATAGGGCGAATAAATAAAGTAACTGTACTGTCGGTTTTCCTTCTGCACAAACCATTTGGTCTTCCAAACACCATTGTTTAGATTTCCTCCCAAAGTGATTCGCTTTCTCAGAATTTACCACTGTATTAGATACCGTTTTAATTAGTTATTAATAATAAGAAAGGAACAAAGTGAGGTCAGGCATTATAAGCATGGTCATCTGGGCAACCTCATCAGGAAGATGCAACTTTGCACTCCCCAGGGAACCATGGGTCCATTCCCTGAAACTCACTAGGGAATGGGGCCCAACAAAAGGGAGAGGGGTGCATGTGCCGTGAAGTCATCATGTGACTGTGATGCAGGGAATGCATCTGTCAGTCTAACCTGGAAACAAAGATAACTGGCTAAGCGGGGCAGGGCCACTGCAAGCCCACAAGCATTTAGGAATACACAATCCCCCACACAAAGGAATTCTTGCTCTCTGTGGTTGCTCTCTTGTTCCTCTGGTTTTGCTCCTCCTTCCTTGCATTCACCCGCCTTCCCAGAACCCACATGGCCTATGCCCGTGTGGACCTCCCATGCAGTGGACTGATGGACAGCAGCTGGAAACACAAACTAAGCTGGCCTGATGCATAGAATGGGCCCTCTGGGCAACACCTCTGGTCCTAGTTCTGCTACAGGCACAGCTAGACTTTTTACTTGGTAAGACGGAGGAGAAGAAACCTTGGGAACTCAGAGATTTAATTCCATACAAATAAATGCTACTCATTCTCCTATGGGAGTCTCAAAAAATGCCTCTTCTCATGACATCGCAAGAAACCCAGCAACAGGTGAGGGCATGGACAGTTCCCCACGGGTAACATCGATTCGGAAGCCTGACTTTACCAGCGTTACTCATAAGTACTAGTATATGACGGATTTACCTTTGAGATACCCCTGGAAACAACACATAAAGGCAAATAGCTACAGCTTGCAGCTTCCCCTGCCCCTCTGCCCCTCTTCAGTTGGGATTTGGGTGGGCAGTTTGTTTGAAGCAACACATAATTGATAGTTCATTAATCAAACAACTATGGATTATCAGATTATTCCTAATCCTATAGAAGTGAAATGCAAACGCTGAAAATAAGACATAATAAAAATTATCTTCATAGTCATAGTTAACAGGCAAGACTAAAAGCATAGGAAGCAAAAAGCACGTGGCACTGAGGAGTGACAATGAGTAAACATTGTTAAGATTAAGAAAGGTCCACGGGAAAGAGAAATGGAAGGCAAGCCGAAGAGCAGTTTGGGGTGAGATTAATGAGAGATGTCATGTCAAGATAAGAATATGCAATTTACTCCGGAGGGAATTTAGGGCCATAAAGGTTTGAACACAAATGTAACATCATGCAAGTAACTTTAGAAAGATGTTAAAAAAAAAAGGCTGAAGAAGATTAATTTGTAAAGCAGGTACTTGGTGCATGAGGATGTAGAGTAGTTAATTTTAAGTCTTCCAGTGACTAGAATTCTTCATAGTTAACACAACATTTTATTGTTTGGGAAGCAAATTCACGTCATGGAGACTTCCCTGGATTAAAGACATAAGACCACAAGTCAAGTCACCTTACTGGTCAAAGTTTCCTTATCTTACAAAACACACCTTTCTTCTTCATAGGATAGCGGTTAGGAGTCTAATGAGATGTTGATGGCTGATGCCATGAATGGAACCAAAATAACTGTTGATCAAGCAAACCAAGGTTCATGCTGACCACGGTGATGGGCCAACTACCTTCACAGTGTCTTAGGGACTATGTTGTGAGGAGGAGATCCGAGATGGAAGACTCTAAAGTATTGAAGGGTCTAGTTTAGGGAAGGACTTTTGATATCGGGGCCTGATTGGAATTGGGCCATGTTTGTGATAGAATAGCTTAGTATTAGTGCATACGAGGCACTTTTTGAAAACAAATATTGTAAAAATAAAGTCATTTGATAAGGCCAGTTCAGTAATGTGTTTTTCTGAGAAGGTAGCCCCTGAAACAAAAAATAAAGTTACTCCTAACCTCATTTTCATGAGAAAGAATTTCCTAGAGTAGTAAAGTCATATTTATGCAAATGGTTGCAAAGTCATTTTCTTTTCTTTTATTTCTTTACAGGCAAGCTTTATTTACAACCTTACTAAAGCTGTGTGGCTTAAGTTCTCAGTGGTGATAGTAAGACAGGGCTGTACTGGGGAAATCAAGGCAGTTCCTTTAGGTTTCCTTGGACCCTTTAAGAGGCATGGATAGGGTGGCAGATTATATGAGGAAGCATTGGGCATGGCTAGGATTTCTAAAGGATGGCATACAGTTACTGAACTTATACACACAGAGAATGGCTGCATTTCATCACATGTAAACAATGGTGTTGCTAAGTGGTTTGGCATTGACCCAGGAACCAAGAGGTCACTGGTTCACTTCCCAGTCAGGGCACATGCCTAGGTTGCGGGTTCAATCCCCAGTAGCGGGCATGCAGGATGCAGCCAATCAATGATTCTCTCATCATTGATGTTTCTATCTCTCCCTCTCCCTTCCTCTCTGAAATCAATAAAAATATATTTAAAAAATAAAAAATGCCTTCATCTTTAAAAAATAGGAATGATTGAAAAATGGAATTACTGTACTCCTTCCCAAATTTTTATTAGATCACTAAATTATTTTATCCACTTCCCCATGTAAGACAGTCTACATTCTAATGCCCCAGTGTTTTAAGAACCAAATCTTTCCCCCTAAAAAGCAACTTTTGCATAAAAGATATCCTATATGCCACATTATTCTTTATTTCTCCAAACACCCAGACTTTCTTAATGTTCTGCCTTTGCTCACATTTTCCAACAGCTTAAGAAAGCCTCCTGTATTTCTATATATTAAAGTTATATACCTCCTCTGGAACCAATTTAAATACGATATTTTCTGAAAAATCTCTCCACATCCTCATTATAATATTTTTATACCATGCTTAGTGCATTTATTACTTTTACTTTCGATTGCAGACACTTGCTTATGTATAGTATAAATCATTAAAACAAGGATTCACAGCTGTTTAATCTCTTCATGTCTTCTATTATTTAAATAGATCTTGCATATAGAAGGTGATTAGTACATAGTTGGGGAATAGATGATTGGTTCAAGGAATGAATGTCAAGATTAAATTGCCTCTTTAAGTTTATAAAAAATGGCTCCAGAGGCCAGGCCCGGGAGGATGGTTCCCGGGTAAGGCAAACCTCATATTGCCTAGAACTGCCAAACTGCCAAACGTACGGTCCCTCAGTATCTGAGAAAGGAATCTCAAAGGGCGAATGCAGTGCAGAAAGAATAGGAGGGGACCGTATGCCTGGCCAGCATGGCTCAGTGGTTGCGCATCAACCTATGAACCAGGAGGTCATGATTTGATTCCTGGTCAGGGCACAGGCCCAGATTGTGGGCTCGATCCCCAGTGTGGGGCGTGTAGGAGGCAGCTCATCAGTGATTCTCTTTCATCAGTGATGTTTCTATCTCTCACTCCCTCTCCCTTCCTCTCTGAAATCAATAAAACTATATTTAAAAACAAAGAAGGGGACCATCGAAGATAGAGAGTATGGAAACTTGGATTCTCTTTCCAAGTCAGCTAGTCAATACACTATAAGATTATCTAACACGATCTCGTCACATTTCCCTGTCTCTTTTGAAACTTACAATTAATATTTCTAATTTGGACCTCTCCATCAGGAAGCTTTGTGTTTATATGCCTGTACACCCCCTAACTAAGAATAGGCACTGTCTCATGACTTCTCACCACCACACCGCCACGTTCCAGAACTCCCCTGCATAGGCCAACCACACTGCTCACTGACTTCCCTCTCGTGCTGGCTTTCATTCAGCTTCCTCCCCTCAGCACCCGGGTTCCCTTTGCCCTGTCATTTCATCACTGCCCGACTGTTTTATACAATTCTGCTTTTCAAGCGCCGTGGAGCGCTTCTCCTAACACCCACCACGCTCCCTTCTCAAGCTTTGGACTCACCGGGATCCACACTGGAACAGCTCATTTTCTCAGGCGCTCAGACACTGTAATAGGAATGTGAGTGGCGTGCGGTGTACCGTTCAGGGTCCAGAAAGGACCACAGTGACAGGACAAAGCATCAGGACTTCAACTTAATTAGTTCTACCCCTATGTCTGGAGATTTTTACATCCTGGTTTCAGTACAGCCACTCTGAATACAAGTGGCTGGGGTAATATTTTAGCTTTGAATTCAGGGTTTAACAAAGCTGTGTCACTCTTGGTGTACTTCTTCTTTGCATCTCTAAGGCATACACACACACACACACACACACACACACACACACACACACACACACTAGAGGCCCGATGCATGAAATTCGTGCAGAGTAGGCCTTCCTTCCCATGGCTGCCGGCACCGGCTTCCCTCTGGCACCTAGGACCTGGGTTTCCCTCCGGCTGCCGGCAGGCACCTGGGACCCTGGCTTCATCCAGAAGTCATCCGGAAGGATGTCTGGTCTAATTAGCATATTTCGCTTTTATTATTATAGATATAAATATATGTAAGGATAAAGGAAAAATCTGTTTATGTGTTATT
This sequence comes from Myotis nattereri, assembly GCF_964212035.1. Lineage (NCBI taxonomy): Eukaryota > Metazoa > Chordata > Mammalia > Chiroptera > Vespertilionidae > Myotis > Myotis nattereri. The sequence goes on along the minus strand of NC_138085.1, from coordinate 80,429,921 downwards.
ACTATTGAAACTTTGTTATCTCGTAAATTAATATCAATACTTTTAAAAGTGAGAGAGCTAAAGAAAGGAAGAAACTCACAATTTCCCTAAGGCTCAAAACAAGCACCATATGTGAGTATTAGAACTGAAATAAATAAACTGGGAAATCCTGTGGTCCATTCCCTTTTGAAAACATCATATAGAAGGGAACTCAACCAGCTTCACTTTTGTGCCTCATATATGAGGAGGGCACTTTCTGGATGAAGCTGGGAAGTTTTAAACAGAGCCATTCAAAGCTACGTTTTCTTTGAAAATTGCAACCCCCATGTATGTCCTATCAGTCTGCGCTCTGAAATTCCATTCAAATGATGTCTGCCTTTCCACTGAATGAATAAACATACAAAACCTTCAAAACCTTCCCCCAAAATGTTTATACCAGCTTTATTCATCATGGCCCCAAATTGCCAACAAGCCAGATATCCTCAATGAGTGAGTGCTTAAATAAACTGTGGTACATCCGTACCTTGGAGTCCTAGGCTAAATAAAATGAAAAACAAAAAACAAAAACAAACAACTATTGATACACACAACAGTCTGGATCAATCTCCAGGCAGGTATCCTGTGTGCAAATAAATCGAATGGTAACATACCATATCATTTCATTTACATAACATTCTTGAAATGGCAAAATTTTAGAAGTGCGGAGTAGGAGAGTGGTTGTCAGGGCAAAAGGCGGGGTTGAGGGCAGAAGGGAAACAGGTTTGGATACCAAAAGTTAACACTGGGGGTCCTTTTGGCCACGCCAATGTTAAGTGCCTTAACCGTAACAGTGTCCGTGCTCCAGTTGCATCCTTGCACTCTGGTTTTGCAAGAGGTTACCTTTGGGAAAACTGGGTAAGGAGTAGAAGGGATCACTCTTATTCCTCACGACTGCACTTGAACATACAAGGATCTCAAAATTTTAAAAAATGTATTAAAAAGGGGGGAAATGGGCAATAGTAGAATCTAGATATTTCTCTTTTTTTATTAGAATCTAGATATTTCTGTTATATTTTAGTTTTATTCACTTTCAAAACCTGATTTTAGAGAAAAAGAGTAATTCAAGTCCAGGCCAATATGTCACATTTAAACTTATAAATGTTATCACAATAGCTTTCTGTTCTTTAGTCTAATGTTAACAGAATATTTGTATGCACTCTTTATGTTTCTTTCTTGCACCAGATCCGTTTTTAATGTGAACCCTTCCACTAATCCGGTGGTCGTCAAACTGTGGCTCGTGAGCCACATGCGGCTCTTTGGCCCCTTGAGTATGGCTCTTCCACAAAATACCGACTTCTGCGCATGGGCCAGGAAGTTTCAATCGCACTATACATGTGTGCCTGCACGTGGTATTTTGTGGAAGAGCCATACTCAAGGGGCCAAAGAGCCGCATGTGGCTCACGAGCCGCAGTTTGACGACCACTGCTCTAGTCCATATCAGAGTTTTTCTTTTTTATAAAAGTATTCTCCTGGAATGTGCAATCATGGTTTTATATCAAAGCAATCTGTTTTCCTTCCATGGTAAGTTTTAGTGATATAGAAAAGATTCCTTAACTTCTTTCTTAGTTTCTACATACCCCCCAAAAATGGGACAATTGCTGTATAGTCCAGTGGCATCCCAGAAGAAGACTCAACTGGAAAGTGATGGTAACACATTAAATATATCCTCATTAATGGGCCTGTGTGGCACCTGTTTGTATTCTAAAGGTTCTATTGAGCCCAAACCGCTTATGCTTGCATGGCTCCTGGTAACGGCTGGACATAATTTTAAAAGCTTCAGATCAGGATTCATTATCAGTGCTGATGGGTCAATCCCCACAGGAGGAGAAGGAAGGCAGCATTTAGGACTCTGTGCCTGAGGCAAAGTTAGAGAGTAGAAAACTTGACTGAACTGGGCTCAGTGTAACTAAGCGACTCTCAGCGTACAAAGACCCATATTTAACTCACAGCTCTGACATTTTCAATATGCGTGGTCTTAGACAAATCTTAAAACAATTTTCGCTTCTTCATCTATCAAATTGGATGATAATCCATAATTCATAAGATCGCTGTGAGTGTGAAGTGTGATATTGCGGTGAAAATAATTTATCCTGAGCATACAGCAGGTATTTTTCTATCTTCTGCTCAAGGGGAACATGTTTTTTAATCCCCTTATATCAACAATGTGAATCAAAAATGAGATCCCATTATACTGGAATGCATGTTTTAAAGTAGCCGGTAGCTAAAATGTAGACAGGGACAGGGACTCATTTGGGCAGGGCTAGGGAGATTGGAAAAGAGAGTCAAGGAAAGAGAAATAAATGAAGCATCACTGAAAATAAATAAGGAGGTATTACAGATTCATTGTTTTTGCTTAGTTGTATTGTATTGTATATACAAGCTGATTGTATATTTGAAAACTTTTCAAGGATTTTTTTTTGCCTCCAGTACCCCACAATGCAAAGGAAATATTTTATTAATTGATTATTGGATATTTGGAGGCACTTTAGAATTTTCTACTCTAAATTCTAGGTGCTTTAAAAGTGTCTAATTTATGAGAATTTCTAAATTTGCTTTCCAAATGAACAAAATGGATGAGTGAATGAATGGCCAAATGAAGGAAACGATGACTCAATTAATAGCATCATTTTAAACCTCCAGATTTCAATAAGAACCACAAAAGCACTCACAGACCTGTGTCCCTGCCATTGAGGGAAGCGTTCCTGATGGCTTCCTGCCACGCAAGAGGGCACAGCTAGCCCAGGAATAACTTAAATTTTCAGAAAACTATATTTCTACCCAGGATCCGTGATGCTCAGACAGCCCATAAGTCATGAAGCTGAGCAAGACACACTCACTCCTTAAAACATATGAGTTGGCCATATATTTTAGCATGAGGGCCACGCAGGCTGACCCGTACAGCATGTAGATCATGACAGACCTCTTTGTACTGGGTATTTCCATGCTAAATCTGGGCTGTAACTGATGAACAAGTGGGTCCTTAGAATCAAAATGCCATTCTCTAGGGAAATGTATCATGAGGTAGCAAACCAAAGGAGACCATATGCTTTGACGCTTTGACGAATTTTACATTTTGGCATGGGTCGATTTATAGAACTAATATATTTTTTATAATCACAGTGTCTAATAGAGACTATTTTCCTGTTAATCTGTGGCTAAACCATGTCCTTCTCCCGGATTTATCTTGTTGCAAGGGTGACCTTTCTACTTAACCTTGGTTTAATTTCTTTCATGCTTTCCCATTGACTTTGAGATACAGTCCAATCTTTAACATGACATCCAAGGCTCACATGGCCTGGACTCTTCCCTTCAATCTAGCCCCATTTTCAATATTCTGCATCTCAAAGTTTAAACTCCAGCCAATCAAAACATTTTGCAGTTCCTCTGAACACTACGGCAGTTCATGCTTCCTTCGTTCAGTTCCCTTCGTTTGAAATGCTCTATGTCCCCAATCTCTTCTTGGAGAAAGTGACATCATCTCTCAAGACTTCACAAACTACCTTTCTCAGGAATCCCCCCTAATGTGCCAATTTGGAGAAGCAACTATCTTCTTGTAGTTGACTCCTTGTGTATATATTTATCATGGCGCTTGGCATAGTATATTGAAATTTCTCAATACACCTCTATTTTCTTCATTAGGCTTGTGTATCACCAGGAGAAAAAGTCCGTTCAAAATATGCCTTTGAATCTCCTGGGCTTGGGGAGTACTCAGAAATGTGTTCAAGAATATTTACTGACATTAATTCAAATAAGTGCTAAGAAATAATTTATTTCAATTGAATACCATCTGGAGGCCTGAGGGCTATCTTTCCTGAGCAAATAAAAACAAAAAAAAAACAAAAATAAATACCAGCAAATGTTTAGCGTGGGGATTGCAGCCAGTAATGTTTTCTGGAAAACAAATTAGTTAATTTATGATGTGGTGTAAAAGGTTACATTCCAGGCCTTCAGATTTTCAATAGTCATAGGATGTTTACGCTGAATGTCATGTCAAGTCTTGATTTACTCTTCTGTACTCAGCGCGCCTGCTTTGTTTCTATTTTTTTAAAAAAATGTTTTGAAAAGCTATTATGTGCTCTGCCACATTCAAGAGAATGCTTCTTTTTAAACCGAGCTTCTTCAATTTTAGATTCATAAATTGGCTATAATTCAGAGTGAAATGTGTCATTATGGTCTAACAGCATTTATAAATGTTCATAGATGTTAAATTATAAACCATTCAGATACTAAAAAGACTGCATGCCCATGCACACTGGGCAGCCTATAATAAGAAAATTGATCTTTAGGTTTGGCTGCACAATCTATTTTCATTCCCGGGGCTATTGTAATTCACTATTCAAACCTGGTTCTAAATCTTCCACTGAAAAATATTTCTAATGGGGCCAATCTGAGCTGGCAAATGGGAGTGGGTAGGTGCTTATCTGTCTGGAGGCACACATGAGTGAAATACTACAGACGCCTCTTGATATTTTAATCTTGTCAAATGTGCCTACCATTAACCACATCCTCTTAAACCAGTGGTTCTCAACCTTCTGGCCCTTTAACACAGTTCCTCCTGTTGTGACCTAACCATAAAATTATTTTCGTTGCTACTTCATAACTGTCATGTTGCTACTGTTATGAATCATGATGTAGATATCTGATATGCAGGATGGTCTTAGGCGACCCCTGTGAAGGGTCATTCGACCGCCAAAGGGGTTGCGACCCACAGGTTGAGAACCGCTGTCTGAAACAGTGATCGCTATTCCTGACATTTTGCCTGTGGGAATTCCCTGAATTAACAATAGACACAACACCACTATCTGCAGCCAGCACGTTGATTACTTCACCAGAGACCCTAGCTGAGCAGTGAGTATGCTATGGAGTTCTACAAAGTTCCCCCTCTCAATACAAAGCTGGAGGTATCACAATACCTGACATCAAACTGATTTACGAAGTCATTGTATTCAAAACAGCATGGTCTTGGCACAAGAACAGGCATGTGGATGAATGGAACAGAACAGAGAGCACAGAAATAAACCCACACCTTTGAGTCAATTAGTACTTGACAAAGGAGGCAAGAAACATACAATGGGGTAAAGAGAGTTTATTCAATAAATGGTGTTGGGAAAGTTGCAAAACAATACACTTCCTAGAGGAAAACATACGGAGTAAAGTTTCAGACATTTCTGGTAGCAATAGTTTTGTTGCTCTGTCTCCCTGAGCAAGGCAAACAAAGGAAACAATAAACAAATGGCGCCACATCAAACTGAAAAGCTTCTGCACAACAAAAGAAACAAGCAACAAAATGAAAAGGGGACCCACTGAATGAGAGAACGCATTTACCAATGATACACCTGATAAAGGGTTAATTTCCAAAATATAAAAAGAACTTATGCAAATTAACACCAAGACAAAGAACCCAATTAAAAAATGGGCAAAGGACCAGAATAGATACTTCTCCAAAGAGGACAAACAGATGCCCAATATACATATGACTCAATGCTCAAGGTCACTAATCATCAGAGAGATGCAAATTAAAATAACAGTATCACCTCACACATGTTAGAATGGCTATCATCAATAAATCAACACACACCTCTTTTGCTGAGTCTTAACTTTACAATCTATAAAATAATAGTGATCTTAATGACTTCATGTACCACCTACCTCAGATTAAGACAAAATTACAAAATAGATTTGTGCATTATGTAAATTGGGAAGCATAGTGAAATTATTCATTTAGATGACATCCAATTTTTTTAAAGGCAGAACCCTGAGAAGTAAATCTATACAGAAGAAAGAGGTGAAATTTTAAATATCTGTCTATACATAAACTATAAGGAGAATTCTTTTTTATAATAAAGACCTACATTTTTTTCCCATTACCCATGCTGCTATAATTCCCTTTTAATATTTCTAACACTCAGAATTTCAAGTTGCCTTTATGACTCTGAATATTTTACTTCCGTATCTTAATTTATAATGTTTTTGACCTAACTTCTTGTTTTTAGTTCATATATTTTTATTGATTTCAGACAGAAAGAAAAAGAGAGAGAGAGAGAGAGAGAGAGAGAGAGAGAGAGAGAGAGAGAGCCATCCATGAGAGTGTGTCACTGATCAGCTGCCTCCTGCATGGCCTACACTGGGAATGAAGCCCATAATCAGGCATATGCCCTGACTGGGAATCAAACTGGCGACCTCCTGGTTCATAGATCAATGTCAACCACTGGGCAATGCTGTCTGGGCTTCTCATTTTTTTCTATGTTAAATTTATTTTGTTTTTCAGATGCTGTATGTACAATGACTTTAGAAAGCTCTTTCCTGGAGTGAGTAGAAAGAGAAACTAAAAATTCCCTGCAGGTTTTGCCCTGGAAACAATCACAGATCCACACAGAATGAGTCTCATGCAGCACAGGCCCACATGTGCCCACCTCGTCACCAGAATTAACCTGCAGCAGCAGCAGGCCCACTTCTGGGGGCAGAGCCAGGCTTACTCAGCCGTGGGCAGGAATTTACCGACAATGTTAGATTTGTTTCATGTTTATTTGATCAGGAAAGATGATTTTCTGCATGGACTCTCTACACGTTCCTTCATCATCTTTTTTTGTCATTTAACAATATGATATTTTCAAGTTCAGTAAAGCAGAGTGAATGCATTATATTACAACATGATTACTATCAGAAACTATACTATTCTTGTAAGATGGGACTTTTTTATGTACATTAGAATCATTTCAGTAGAGAGATGAAGGTTTACTTGAAAATAAGGTTGAAAACACATTTTTTCTGGGAACAAATGAAGATAAATTTGTCCAAAACTTGGAGAAAATCATGTGAGATGGCTCTAAAGGAAAGTTTGAGAACATTTGAAAGAGACAGTAGAGGAAAGAAATTATCCTTCAGTGAAGATGTGCTAAGGAACAGAAACAAAGCAATTCCTTGGGTTAATGGTTCTCAAAATTAATCATGTATTTTAAATTCTAAGCAAGACCGAAATCTTCTTTGTCTGAGACTTAACATCAAGGCCACCATCAAGATATAATAATAGAACATCAGAAGAGAAATCAGAATACCTAAGCCAGGGGTGGGCAACCTTTTTGTGAGTGCGTGCCAAAACCAGCAAAATCTCTGACTCAAGGTTCTTCAGCGTGCCAACCCTAATTTTTTGAGAACATGTTACGCCTACTTGATATCTCTTAAGGTGTACGTATGTGAAGAACCTTGAAGAAATAATAAAATTCATTCGAGCGACAAAAATAGAGTATATGATGATGAAAAATACATTTATTTCTTAATGTATACATGTACACTGATAGTCCGACAGAAAACTTTATGACTCCGTTTGATATTATCAGTGGGACTTTTGCTGCTGCATCACTGATGACAGAGATTTTACATCAGGTTTGTATTTCGTGACCTTCAGAGATATGCACGAGCTACTACTTTCATCCATTAGGCTACTCCTATACCGAGACTTAGCAAAAGTCATCACTGAGAACAAAGACTCACAAGCGTGTGTGGATGAAACCAAGACACTGGTCGGCTCTAGGAAGGCAGGGAGAGTTAAGGCAGAGGCATAGAAATTGCTCTTCCCCTCTCTCGTCAATCCATGTCTATGGTCTTTAAGATAACTTGTTATGTAAAATTATTTATTTATCTAAGATGCACCTACACTGAATTTATCTGAAAAATAAAAAAGTCGATATTAAGAAAAAAACTGTAAATGGAAGATTCTAAGAGAGGGTTTCGGGTGCAAGGAAAAGTTACTGGCGTGCCATGTTTGGCATGCGTGCCAGGGGTTGCCCACCCCTGACCTAGGCTAAACAATATGTTAGTATTTTCATGTCCTTTAAAGGTTTCCACAACAGTTTCAACTACAATAATTACATCATCTTATATCCTAACTCTATTTGTGAGTTTGAGGAAGCCATTAGAACCTTAGAGTGAAATCTAATCGTATTATGCCATGTAATATTTAAAAACAAAATGAGATAGATTGGTATGAGAATAAATGTATCAGGAACACATTAGGCAAACAGATAAAGATCATTTTATGTGTGTTATCAAATTATTTTTGTTACTGTACTCATATGATGGGTTGATTAGATACTCCATTTCAAACTTTTAAAATTTTTGTTTTTATATTGTTTGATTTTATTAAAACAAGCTTGCATTTATTTTGTAATTTTAAAATATAAGCAAAACAACATATAAATACCATGGGATGAAGATAACCTACAATTGTTGCATAACTGTTCACATTTTTAAAATAATTTTTGTGCGATATTAAACTTTCCATTACCCAGTCTTATTCTAATATTGCTTATTGTAGCATGTCTGCCTATATTTGCAGAGTAGATACTTTCTTCCTTCTAAGGTTGGTTTGTTTTGTGTGTTGTTTTTTTTTAAGAAAATGCTGGTTGTAGTCTAATAGGAAAAAAAATGGTGTGCTTTCCAAATTTGTTGAAAATGAATTTAAACAGAAAAAAAAATGCTATTGCAAACGTCAATAATATGTTCTCAATTGCCTTTTTTTCTTATTCATGGATGAAATACTAGGAGGAAGTGAAGTCATTCTAAGTGGTGCGATTAAAGATTTATATTCACCGCTTAAACTCACCACACCAGTAGGCAGCCAGATCAGTAAATCTTGTCCAATTCTTAACAGCAGGTAGACAAGTCTTTCTTTGGAAGGAGATAAAAATATTGCACTGTCGGCTGAATCCGATAAATTGAAGTTTGGAAAGAGTTAGGACTCTGTGGGTATGCTGAAAGCTCATTCAGGTTTCTTGTCTTAAGACACTTATGTTCCTCACGTTGTGAAATGTACTTTCAGCTTATAGACATACTGCATATCAATTCAACATACTAGGGGAGGGCTTCTTGTTTATTTTTGTTGTTTTATTTGTTTGGGGGGGATGGTAAAAGCTAACCCCTTTCTTTCAGTAGTGAAAAAGGGAAGCTCATTTGAAGTGTTCAGTTATGAATAAATTAAATATCATCAGTATCAAAGAAATTTTAAGATGTAAAAGAAAATACATGTGACTAAAAAGGGAAACAATATTTTGTCAAATTGAATATAGTCAGTTAGATATACAGTATTCTCACAAATTTTTTGTTTGGCAAAAATTTCTCAACTTCAAAAATGCTTCTCAAATATATATATATATATATATATATATATATATATATATATATATATATCCTGTTATTTTAGTTAACTATTAAATGATAGTTAACTTCACAAAAGTTAACCACATTTAACATAAAAGAAAGTTGCATAAAAAGCAATATAATCTGAGACATATAGTATTTACAAATTCACTTATAGGCATGGCCTTTCTCAAAAAGGTCTGTAATCCTACCCACAGCCTATACCTACTCACCTCTTATTCCACCCTCTCACTAATTCTATACTTTGGGGAAAACAAACAAAAAAATCAATAACATTGATTCTTTAATCCTTAGCAATTCAAACTTTGTTGACTTATAAAACAATGCAGTTTAAGGGAAATTGATGTTGTTCTTAAGTGATAAGCCATAGGATATTTTATATAAATAGATTTCAAAAGGTTGTATGTCCGTAATTTTTCTGCAGATCAAATAAAGTCCTTAGCATAATCCCTCCTCACAATGAGCTCCTGATACCTGGTAGATCATGTATTCTTCTTGAACTTGGACTACCTACTAGTATTGCTGGAATAAACAGCTGTTTGTTAGATATATAGATAGCTCAAGAAAAATGTGGCATTTCTCTCTTTGTAGAGTACCACTTTTTCTTGACGGTAGGCAATATAGAATATTAATTATGTGTTAAAATAAATAGAAATTATCTACTACAGCAGAAATATTATGTTTTAAAGCACAATGATTTATAACTTTAATGATAGCTGGATATGCAGAGACGAGAGATTTTGAAGTCAAAGAGCTCAATTCTTCAGGTAACAGGCATCCAACTATGTTCCTATCTATATAATAGAGATTCTAATAGCTGCCTGAAATGACTAGTGACTTACTGCATTAAAAAGCCTAGCATGATACCGCACACAGTAGGTGCTTAAAAATAGTAGATCCTATTACTCTTTAACTTCCTCTCAGGATTAAGATTCCATATATCTATGAAAATAAAGTAAAAATTAAATATAGCTATAAATTATTATAATTGGTTACTCTTGGCCATATACTTCCTTTACTATTGAAGACGCTTTTAAAATGAAAATTGCTTTTTCCTCCATTTATTTTAACTACTCTGCCTGGGGTCAGACAGGAGGTGGCTGCTACTTGGGCCTTTTTGTCCATGTAGTAGAGAAAAAGTTAGAGGTTTTAAGGGTTCTTTCATAATAAAGGTAAAATATAAATGTTCTACATCCTCAAACTGATTAAATGCCTTTTAATGTGTCTGAAACTTTGCCAAGATTTAAATTGAACTTCTGAATTTTATTTTGTTTAAAGGATTTGATGTTTGCCATCACAGCTTCATTTTTTTTAAGTTTAGGGACTATTCATCAAAATAATGCCTTGGCACTGTGTGTGCTGAACATGTGAAGACCGGTTCATTAGCACATCTCAGCTCCCTGGGAGTGCGCTTACCCTAAGTGTCACTAGGAGGAGCTGCTTGGCCAACCTATAAAGAGTATAAATCCAAGTTACAAGATCCCCCTGGAGCCCACTGATTCTTTCAGTCCCACACCTGGCTGTGCTGAAAGAACAGCATCCCTAGCCCAGAAGGCCCAGGATGGATGGTCAGGTCAGTTTGACCTCTCAGTCCCAGAAGTCATACCCATGATATAAATAAAATGTCTTACTCTTTCATAAGGGGTTTTCATTATTGAATGGCACAATGCATGTCACTGATTCTAAAATGCAGTAAAAATGAAACTTATTCAGGTCACAAGTATTTGTTGACTCTCTGCTATGGGGAGACCTTGGAGAAGATGCACAATTCAGACACAACTTATGGTTTCATCCAGTTTGTGGTCTAAGACAGTAACAATCCATGAAAACCTGGGCTTCAACCCACTGTTCCCACAATTTTCTTCTGATCACTCCTGACCCTCGTATAGTTTCTTTAAGGAAAAAAGAGTTTTTAAATCTAGGATTCAAGTTCAGACCTTAATCTCATCCTCTCCACCAAGTTAGACGCTACCTTTCTTTTCTTCTCTGTGGTTTTTGTTTTGTTTTGTTTGTTTTTTTGATCCTGCAGCTGCTCTTTGCAAACACATTCTGCTTCATCAAGTATGCTGACGTCATGAGTTGGGAAACCCTGACAGAGCTCCGTAAAGGCTCTTGATTTTACCGGGATTCCTTTAATTATAATGACCGCGTGGAACAATATCGGTTCACACCATTCTCCTGAGTTGCTGTTAACTTAATCTGCAGTGCTTCAGCCTTTAGTGGCTTTTGATCGGAGAGCGTTTTTTCATTTGGGCCATCTAGAGACTCACTGACCTGACAGGTAACTGGGGACATTTAGGATGGAAGTCATTCTCTTCTGTTATTTTCAACTGCATTGTGGCTTTTGATCAAGTGGACAAGAATGGATGCTAATCTATTTTGTGGCTGGAAAGAAATGCCTTCATGAAGACAAAGTGCTACTGGGAGAAATTGTACTTTATTTTTAAATAAATAAACATGTTTCCAGAATAAATCCCCTTGGCACAGTAATCATTTTTGGCATTCCATGCTCTTTCCTCTTAAAATGAAAATGAGTGTTCTAGAGAAGAGAGCATCATTAATGCATGGACCCAACTTCTTATTCTCAGCGGGGACGTGAGGCTCACGTAGTGTCAGCGGTTATTAATTGGCCAGGTATGAAATGCCAAGCGTCGTGATAGATCTGTGGCCATTTCTCAACTTCAGCATTCTGGGAATTTTGAGCAAGGTGGTGTTCTGGAGTGGGTGGCTGTTCTGCGCACGGCTGTCGGATATTTAGCATCATCCACAGTCTCTACCCACCAGTTGCCAGTTTCGCCCACACTCTAGTGGTGGCACCAAAAATGCCTGCCAGTGTCTCAAGGGCGAACACTTGCCCAGGATGGAGAAACTTTGTCTTAAAGTGTGTAGCAGCTCATCAGACAACCCTTGCCCTAAATATCGTAGCCTTTTATCTAGAAAACAAATCTAATAAGAAAAACCATGCATCATTTTCTAGGCACATGTTTGTATGAGAATAACTGGGAGGCAGCCTTACATGAGGCCCAATCTGAAACATTATTTATAATACCAAAGAGAAAACATAATCTCAACTTTCTAGAAAAAGGAATGAAAACAATTTATATCTCAAGTGTTTCCTACGTGTCATACACCATGTAGATTTTACCACACACGAGCACATTTAGTTTGCATAAAGGCCAAGTTGGGTTTCCTGGGGCCGAGAGGACAAGAAAGGGCTGCCAACTCCAGCAATGCTCTCTGAGTTTATCAAGGGAATTTACATAGGAGGTGCGTCTCAGGCTGTGGCAGGGATGACTGGCTGTCCCCTGTGCCACACGGCAGGCGCTAAGGGATTCTATAGAACAGGGCAGGGTATGCAGGGGTGCTGGGCGTGACCCGCCCCAGCTAAGGGGAATACTCCCTGCATGCCCAGGGGCCAGCACAACCCAGCAAGCTGGGGGGCATCGGGGAGGTGTGGATTAGACAGTCTCTGAGGGATTTCCGGGAAGCCATGGCTGTCTGGCCAGGATGTGCTTGGCAGGTCTGGCAGCGGTCACATCATAGAACAATCTCTCCTCCACAATAAACATTGTATCGTTTATGAATTATTCTCTCCTTTTACAACTAAGGAAACCATGGATAAGCTGGTGAATAATGTGTCCAAGGAAAGCCAACACACTGTTGACTTAAATTCTTAAGCTGTATCAGAGCTTAAATTCTTATTCAGGTATGTCTGATTTCAAACATGAATTATATTTTTTTAAATATATTTTTATTGACTTCAAAGAGAAAGGGAGAGGGAGAGATATAGAAACATCAGTGATGAGAGGGAAGCATTGATTGGCTGCCTCCTGCATGCCCCCTACTGGCAAGTGAGTGGGCACCAAGGGCTTGTGCCCTTGTCCAGAATGGAACCTGGGACCCTTCAGTCCGCAGGCCAACGCTCTATCCACTGAGTCAAACCAGCTAGGGCGATACTCATTTTCAAAGCAAACATTGCCTCGAACAAAGTTAAACAGGGAAGGAAGATTTTATGCGAGGTTCTGCAATAGAGGAGAGATGCCTGCACCAACATCCACCGGAACAAAAGGGTGGGAGAATTTTGAGAGCGGGAGTGGGGGGAAAAGGATAGGCCATTTGTCTTTGCTAACTGGCATTACTCAAAGGAAAGTCATTTCTTCTATCTTCCTGAAGGGAGGTGCCTCCTCAAGTTTCGCTCCTGACCTCCCATAGAAACTGGGAGAAGGACTCTATCTCCCTTACTCATTACATGTCAAAGGGTGGCTCCCAGGCTCTTGAGAAAGACAGTCCTGGGTTGTAAAACTGGCGAAAGGCTTTTAAAATAATTGCATCTCAAAGGGGCAGAGAAAGAAATTCCAATTTGACTAGTAATATCTCTAAATAAATGATCTCAGGGAAGAAAGGTTAGTGCCCAGAATCTCACAAAAGGTTATTAAGCTGCTGGGAAGGTGAGGGCCCTCTGAGTCAATGTCTAGAACATAGAACAGCCTCAATGCACTGTAGTTAGTAAATGTACTGGACACATGAGGAGTAGAATACTCACTATGTGAGCTCTAACTTTTTAGATTTGGAATTTGGCTTTATACACTTTCTCAAAGGGAAGTTGTTTACTGTTTAAAATGTTTATTTCCCTGCACTTCAGAAACAAATGCCTCTCCTTTCATGAGATCGGTGATTCATTATAATTGTCTCCTTTCTCACTTTAAAAAGTATTTTTTTTTTAATTGCACTTTACACTTGAAAGGAATTCAACATTAAAGTTTGAAACTTTCCCTCACATCAGTCTTCTGTGCTTAATTAAAACAAGATTAGTTGACATTCACAAGTCATTTACAAAATGTATAACCGCATTCTGAGACTATATCTAATTATAAAGACAGCATGGGGAATTGAGGGGAGGTTTTGAAAGTTACCCTAATATTTTCTTTACATTATTGTCTGCAAAGCATTACTAATGAATGATTATTAACACATTCCCTGTGAATTAAAATCTAGGTCTCGCCTTCATTTTGTCTTTTGAACTCATCCTCAATTTCCTAGAGAACTCACACAATTAGAATGTTAGCACCAGGAGAGAGAATCCATGCTATGGGATTCCACTGTAATTAACTATTTATTCATAACAGGAAAGGAGCTAAAGGGGAAGGCAAATATTATAGGCCAAGAAGGGCCCCTGGTGATGCCAACAGGAGCACTGGGATCTCGGTTCTACAGACATAAAACTGACACCAGTAAGAAAACGGACCAGCCTTACACATGCCAACCATCTGACTGATTCGGGAAGCTGATTACTCCTCAGAGCCTCCAATAAGAAAGCAGCTCTGCCAACACTTTTTTTTTTTTACCCTGGTGAGGCCTGTATTCAAATTAACCTTATGGAACTATGAAATAATGAGTGTGTGTTGTTTTAAGGCACCAGATTCCTGGAGATCTGCTATGGAAAACTAATACACCACATTCACGTGAGTTCATCTGTGTAGTAAATCACCAACTCATCCTGAATTTGTTTGTATTCGCTCTGCTAGCTAATGCTTCCTTATTTCTTTCTTTTTAAAAATCTCCTCTTCTCCGTTCAATGGCCACTCCATTGAGGAGCGAGCCCTGGACTGGCTTACCCTCATTGGTATATGGCGTGAGTCAGGTAAGACTTTTCTCAGATCTAGCCCTACCCCTCTTGAGTGCTTCAAAACTATGAAAATCAGGTATTTGGGTCCCCAGTGTCTGAGTAATAAACACAGGTGTAGTTGTGAATATTAACTCGTCAACACAGAGATGAAATGCTGTCCTATGTGGATAATACCTGTGTTTGTGTAATGAGCGCCATGCGCTCATTCTCAAAAATGATTATTGAAAACAGGCTGTACTTCCTCCACCTCCACCTTCTGACACTAACAAATTGTTTCCTACATAATTGAAAAGTGATTTCTCACTGAATTCCCCATTAACTGTGCTCTTGTCTTTCGGCTGCTCACAGAAAGAAAGCTGGAGGGATAATACATCCTGACACTCTCTCAGGCTTCAGGTGCTGGGTCCCTGTTGGATGTTACTATGGAGTCCAGGTGCTAAGTGCTGTCTTGTGCATCTTATTTGACCCTGTGCTAATACAGATGGAGAGGAAGCGATAGCCAGACGCCTGCTCCTCCAAATGAAAGGCGAGACTGACAGGAGATAACTGGGCTGCAAATCAGAACTGCATCACCCTAGGAAATGCATGTATATTGCAGCCAAGACTATGGAAAAGACAGTCTGAGTGAACAGCTATTTTCTGCTATATAATGAATGCTGAGAATATACAGAAAGAGACAGATTGCCCTGAGCAGACTTGGAGCAATAATTCTGTGCATGCATAATTACCAAGCTAAGGAGACAATTTTAACTAAAGTGTGAAATTTCACAGACAAATAATTTTCCGCACTGCTACAACTATCTTCAATAATTTCCAAAACTTGATAAACTCAGCAAATGCATTCAATAAAGGCAATGTTACTATCCTTCCGCCAAAATAGGCGTGCCAGCCCAAGAATGTTTTTGTTGATGTGTTCAATATTTGGTTAGCTCATGTCTTTATATCTTTTTCATCTTTTTACATTCAACCTTTCAGGGTTTTATTTTATTTTTTTCCTCTCTACTAGTTAAAAAAATATAAATTAATATCTAAAATCTTCGTGTCTACTCCCAAAATTCTAACACGTTTTTACATATTACCTAAATTTAAAAATTACATGCAAATTATGAGATGTATTTCTGTTTTAAAATATTAACAAAACACAAACAAGAATTTTAAAAAATCTCTGCAGACCAAACAAATTTGCTGGCCAGATTCTGCCCTCAGGCGATGAATTTGCAATCCCTGATCTATGAGTTTCTTTAACAAGGCTTTTAAGGTAATAAAGTACCAATTGGGGAGAACTGAAACGTAGTGCTAGTTAAAAACATATGAATATACCACAGTATCAGTCCAGGTACACAGAGAACACAGAAGCAGCAAAGAAATATGAATGAGGAAGATTTCATATAAAGACACAGCACGTTGGCAGACCTTGAGCATGCCTACTAGGGACCCAGGGCAAGTCCGATGAGGATATGTCTCATTAGCTACTCAGTCACCCCAGGCCAGGGATTTGGCCAGGGGGTGACCAACTTGTCATGGTTTGTCTGAAAACGTCTCATTTGTTATTGATTGAATGATTTGAGAGAGAGAAACATCAATTTGTTGTTTCCCTTATTTATGCATTCATTGCAACCAATGTGCCCTGATCACGAATGTCACCCCAAAAATTCAATAAAAAATAAATAAAAAAGAAACCAGCAGAGCTATCGTGATCTTCAATGACTGAAGAGACAAAAGCGGAGGGCTGAGAGGTATTGAGCATACAGGTTTCTTAACCCAACATGGTTGTATGTAAATTCTGAAGAAGCTTCGAGAGTAACAAAAAAATAAAACATACTGAGAGAAATATAAATTAATCTATGATGTAATAAGCTAAAATCACACTTATCCTTGGAGGTTAGTGACTGGAAGGGAGTCAGAGGGTGGCTTGCACATTGTGGGTAAGGTTCTGTTGGTTGATCTGGGTGATTTTTACAAAATATATTCACTTTGTGAAAATTCATCAGGCTACATGCATGTTATTTGTGCAATTTTCTGAAGCATGTTTCATATACACACACACACACACACACACACACACACACACATACAAAACATTTATTTCTCCTATTATTCTTTTATGCAGGTAAAAATATTTCTTCTTGTTGTTTAAAATTACTAAAATCATATGGAATATTCCAGACATTTAGAGTCTAAGGAATAAGGAGTAAGGATATCCTATACCTTGGCTTAATTCATGTTGCCTAGATGTCACAGCTATCAACAGCTCAACATCACACAAGTCCACATGTTAAAATTTGTTAGTGAGCAATACATCTTTTTATGAAAATGAATGTGATTCAGAGGATTATGATAAAATAAAATGTGTAACAACAAACCTGTCAAGAGAAAGTGAAGTTTCTTTGGCATTGTCAACTGAAATCTGAATCTTGAAAGAAATTATAGATGCACAGATATTGTCAGAGGGTTAAATGCTAAGCAAAATAAGCCAGCCAGAGAAAGACAAGTATCATATGATCTCACTCATATATGAAATCTAAAGAATAAAATAAACTGCTGAACAAAATAGATCGAGGGACATGGAAACTTGGAACAGACTGTCGAATCTCAGAGGGAAGGTGGGGGTGGGTGGGTAGGAAGAGATTAACCAAAGAATTTATATGCATACATATATAACCCATGGACCCAGACAATAGGGGGATGAAGGCCTGGGGTGTGGGGTGATCGTGGGGTAGAAGGGGTCAATGGGGAAAAAGGAAAACATCTGTAATAATTTCAAAAATAAAGTTTCATTTAAAAAAAAAAAAGGTTGAATGAGGATATTTCTCAATTTTTAATCCCTGTAAAAAATGTCCCTACACAGTATAATTCCACAGTTACTTTTGATGGAAAAAGGGCCACAGAAATAAAACATTTTGCCATGAGAATTGTTTAGCTACCATCTACATAATTGTCCACACCCATAATTATCCACACCCATGTGGTGCACATTTTCAAAGAAAAAGGACTGAGTTCGCAAATGGCAGAGCTGTGCCGTAGAAAAAAGCCATAGCAATACAACTACTAACAGTCATATTTTGTAACATTCAGATCTACAAAATAATAACCCAGTATATTATCTTCACTGCATCTTCCATATCTATTTTTCTTTTTCATACATCATAACAATCTGAAAACAAATATCAAAATATTTTACAGTGTGAGTCATATTTAAATGACCAATATCAATGATCTGAATAAATGCTCATACGTGAATTCTGCAACGCCACATTTTTTGCTAAGTTACACCTAACCCTTATTGCACCCTCGCTATGTGCCGGTGTTAATTTATGTCATTTACGTGCACTGACTAAGCAGCCCTATGTTGTAGCTGCTCATGGAATCTTACTCTGATGAACACGGAAGTCAAGTCAGACAGACAGGGAGACACCCAGCATTTGTCAAATAGCTAGGAACGGAAGTGCTGGAATTAGGGGAAGCAGTCCGCTCCAGTCCATTCATATGCTATGCTCATTATGCTTCTCAAATTAAACCAGTTGGGCCTCAGATGACAAGGAGGGCTTAATTAACGTAGATACGGCCGCATTCACACTGTACTGCTCATCCTATTTTGACTCAGAATTTTTTCAAATGATTTCACCAGTGCAAATCCAATTCTCATTTGGGGAAGTATTTCTCAGAGTTCAAAAGAGGGTTATTTGGGATTAAATTTTTTTAAATTTTCCTTATATTCATAATGCCATTTCATCCACAGTGTTCTCCTCACTTCAAAACAAAACAAACAGAAATACTTAATTGCAGGCTTGCTAGAGAACAAGAACAATGAAAACATAAAGCTACTTTAGAGTAAAAAAAAAAGAAAGAAAAAAGTGGCTAACCTTTTCCCCCTTAAGCAGATCAAAAACTATAATTCAGCACAGTGGTTGCAGTGTGGTTCTTCTACAGACCGTGCAGAGCATATTCTCAAATGAAAAGAGGGCTTTTTGTGCAAATTTGCTGGTGGATCCTGGGGATTTGGGCAGAGACCGCTTTGGACAGAATGGTAATATTGAGATCCTCTGGAATAAGGTGGGGATGGAAGGTGGTGTTCACAGGACAAGAAGAAGCTCAGTTGCTTTTGTAGAATTGGGAGTGGGGGCAATTATATCACAGAAACATATTCAAGAAAGAGGCAGGCTTCATGAATGCAATAACTGAAAAAGGAACCAAATTGTTTCATTCCTTGAGCCAATTCCACTAATGAGTGATGCCAGTGCCCTTTAAAATAATATATATATTATTTTATATATATAAAGCAGCTGAAATAATAAAGCAGGGATGTCCAGCTCACTGCCCTGCAGAGAGAACGAAGATCTAAAATCACCCTGAACAATGTACATATGTATATTTCATAGAGGAAGGAAGAGGGAGAGAGATAGAAATATCAATGATAAGAGAAAATCACTGATTGGTTGCCTCCTGCACACCCCACACTGGGGATCAAACCTGCAACCGGGCACGTGCCCTGACCGGAAATCAAACCGTGACCTCCTGCATAGGTCAATGCTCAAGGACTGAGCCACGCCAGTTGGGCACCAATGCCCTTCAATAAGGCTCTGTACACAGAACAACCACACACATGAGGCTCTGAGATGGAAGTAGAAAATCAAAAGACACTTACTTGGCCCAACTGGCCTGGCTCAGTGATTTATGCCTGGCTTACAGGCTTGATCCCCATTAGGGGGCATGCAGCTGATCAATGATTCTCTCTCATCACTGATGTTCCTATATATCTCTCCCTCTCCTTTCCTCTCTGAAATCAATAAAAAATATCTACATTCTAAAAAGAAAAAAAAAGACAATAACTTGCGGAGGCAGGGACTAGTGGCATTGGGTGTAGGCTTTCAGATTCCCTAGGAACAGATACATGTTGCCTCAAGACCTGAGGAAACCATTGGCTACCCAAGGTTTTAGTGGAAGACAGAGACTTGTAAGACACAGGGCAACGTGCTTTCCTGGCCAGAGAACAGTTAGGTGGGTGTGCAAAGACCCCCAATGCCTCCTACTGTCCTCACCATTGTTAAGCTACCAACTGTACACAGATGAGCATACGTATATCTTTGAATCCTGCTACATGTGTGTATATTCCCTAACTCCACACACACAGGTTACAAAGTAAAAAAACAGACAAACTCACCACCTGGAATCAGTGCATGAAAGCACTCAACTAACTCCAAGCATCAAGGCCCAAACTGCTTCGGACCTGCGGCAATTGACTCAGCCCAGTGGGAAGTGCATCCAGTATTGACTCAGTAAACAGACTTCCCACTAGGAATGAGTAAGCGGGCTCTTGTAGAGAAAGCAACTAGGCCTGGCAGGCATTTCACTGATCCGCTCCCTAAGCAGCCGAAATAATAAAGCAGGGATGTCCAGCTCACCGCCCTGCAGAGAGAACGAAGACCTACAATCACCCTGAACAAAGTCAAAGGAAATTAGAAAATTGACAAGAAAGTATATTAAGGTCTGAGCGACCCCTCTTCGTGGACTAAAACTTTTTTAAAAGTTAATATCTCCTATTTCCTCCTAACAGTTCTGTGAGTGAGATATCACTATTCACATTTTTTTTTTAAAAGTAAGAAAGATGACATCCCAAGAGTTGAAGGAAATTGGCCAATTCTTCAAGAGCTAATAAGTGGCAGACCTTGGATTCAGGCCCTATTCTCTTCTCTAATGGGCTTCGGGGACAAATGGTTCTTATTCTGACTCAAAACCATGATCATTAGGAAAAAAGAAAATACATATTATGCTTTGTTCTGTTGACGAGTCAGATAATATTTAGGGAGGAAAAGCTATTGTAGAATGTGGGAAACCCCCCTTTTCCTATCCTCTGGGTGTTCTCAGAGAAATGAAATGATTTCCTGAATTCTCAAGCTGCTTTGATTCTTCTTCAATGCTTTTAATCAGATTTTAAAAAAATTAGCAAGTTTTCTAATTCTCCCTGGTGGGAAATTTGCTCTGCTGAGAACTAGTTTGTCACAGCCATAATTAGAAGAGGGCACTTGAATAAGCAATTTTGGAAGGGCCTTGGTCATTATACAATTAAATTTTAACTATGCACATATATTGAGGTGGTAATTATGCTTCTACAAACCTACCGTTAAGTACAGCTTACATATGGCTATATGATGTGGAAAGGTTTTTAATCCATTAACCCCCCCCCCCCAAAAAAAAAAGGAAATAGAAGTGTTTTTTTTCAATGGAGGAGTTATTGTACATACATTATAGTATATTTATACAGTGAGGTAATATGCATTGATTGTAAATAATGGAAATAAATAACACTGTACTAACTTTGAAATATCATAAAGACAAATTATTGAGTGAGTTGTTTCAGAACAATCAGTACAAGTTTCACTAATATAAAAAGACAAGAGTGTACTTAATTTTTAAAATGTGGACTAGATATATTGCTTTTCAGATTGTCTGTGGTGAAGAAACAGATTTTATTTGCAATTCCAAAAATTTTTCAAATAAAATCTGTTGGAAAGTACAATAAAACAAATAACTGATCACTAAGTATTTCTTTCAGCATCTTGGCCATTAAGCCTTGCTACCATTTATTGTAACCCTCAACACCTGACCTCAAATCTTAACATTTTAAAAATCCCATGTGATATTATCAGCAATCATCACTAATATTTATTAAGGATCTACTCTGTCATGCTGTACATATGCTGTGGTTTGCAGGTTATGTTGTTTTAATCACAGTTTAATGAATTAGGGAAGATGTGTTCCCTCTTTTCCTGGGTGAATAACTGGTGTTTAGAGAGGGCACACAATTTTGCCAGCCTAACACACTTAAGTGGCACCCAAACTGGAATTTGAACCCAAGCTTGAGTAATTTCTTAACCTCTTTATTTGCCATTTGTCACTTCGGGGAAGGGGGCTGCTGAGTACCTGAACTCCTTCCAATGTATGAAGACTTTCTGTCTGCGGAACTTTTGTGGCGACAGATCCCTGCGACCTCAATAGAAGATGGAATACTTTGTTCCTGCTTTTCTGGTCTCCCCTTCACCAGGGAGCAGGCCTATGACCCAGACTCTCAACTCTGACTCACTTAGCCCCGCTGAGAATTGTGAAACAGTCATGCACAGAAACAGGGATTTGGGAGAGCAAGTTTGATGTTTCTGAAACGGAAGAGTTCACCGTGGTGTCTAAGTAACCCATTCCCATCCATATGAAAGTGCCTTCTCTATTCAGGCAGAGGGACACGCGGGTCTGTGCTCCCAGAGGCAGGCACTCTGGGCCTCCCCACCGCCTGCTGCTGAGAGCTCTTGTGGCAGGAGGGTCAGAGGGGGTGGTTCATGGACAGGGAATGTCCCCTTTTCTGGAACATCTACCTCCAGAGAAAGAATCAGATTACCCTTTCCTAGGAGCACTGCTTAGAGCATCAGTGAAGTAGAAGAAAAAAACAAAACAACAAACTCAACTTGAAGTTTTTCCCATAATAATCCTGCCCCTCCAATCCCCGTGGCGTGCTGACTTCGAACCATGGCTGTGCTGCCTGGAACTCTTTTCAATTATCTCCAACTCACAGCATCGTTGTCAACTCTCAGGTAATTTCATACTTTAAAAACGTTCTGTCACCCTTTTTGAAATGTAGGCAAATAACAGCTGGGCGATTGTTTTAATTTACATTGAAGTGCACACAATTCAATTTTATGAAACAAAAAGCTGTGGAACCATCGGCGTCCTAGCATTTCCCCTTCTTCTGCCCATAATGTCGAAACTATACAGAACTATTGGAGGGGAAAATGTGCAGTTATATTGTCAAAGCTGTTTTGTCATCATGTTTTCAATGATGGGAGAAACATTTAGTTGAGCAGCATCAACAACGCGGGCTGGCAATGGATGTGCCACGGGAGCGCTGCGGATTCAGTTCCACAGCTCCCGTTAGATGCCACGGGAGCAGCTGTGGAAATCTCCCATTCGTATAGGAGCCTGACAGAGAGAAGCCAGGGAGCTGGAAACGCAGAGCAAGTATTGTCAGTTATCACACGGATGGTCATAAAAGTTTGAGTTTTGGGATATGTTTTTGAAGTATATTCATATTATCTCCACAGGCAAAAAAAGAGAAAATATTCTTATTTTTGATTAGTATTAGTAGCTTTGTATTAGTATACGTGTATGCTAAATGCTTTTTTAAAATTTCTTTATTGGTTAAGGTATTACAAATGTGTCCTCATCCCCCCATTAACCGCCAATCCCCCCCCCCCCCCACTCATGTTCTCATCTCCCTGTTGTCCATGTCCATTGGTTTGGCTTATATGCATGCATACAAGTCCTTTGGTTAATCTCTTCCCCTTACCCCCACCCTCCCCTACTTTCCCTCTGGGGATTGATAGCCTGATCGCTGTTTCTCTGTCTTTGGATCTGCCCCTGTTCATCAGTCTATGTACTAATGTTGCTTGAAACATCTGATGACAAATATACTTGAGCCTTTTTAATGTCTATGTATGGATTTGGGCACTTTCTGAGCTACTCACATAGCAGGCATCCGCTCTGAATTTAACGGCATAAAATCGAAGAGCTTCCTAAGTAGCTATTTACTAAGTCTACTCTGAGCCTTAAGGTACATAACTTTAATAACATGCAAAGTAGGGATAACAATTGGAAACAAAATGATGCATCTCTGTGGGGAGATAAAACAGAGGTGAGGTACATCATTGGTCATGGCAAGAAATATGTAATCTGTCATTAAACAGATAAGGCAAGAGAGACTCAATGTAGGCATTCCATGACAGAGATAGGATTATCAGCAGCAAGCGAAGCATACGCGAAAACCTGCCAGATGATATGTGGGGCTGAACTGAATATATATTTGCTGAAGAAAATCGAACTATGTTTGTCACTTAATTAGAAAGGCTGCAATTTCTCACTGAGTTGTAAGAACTCAACCAACTTTAAAAGGGAAAAAACACTTTGAGGGAAGATGTGTCTTAGAGGTAACACAGCAAGTGGTTCCACTCACAGATATAAACATACCGAACGGGTTTGATTAAGCAACTTCCTTGGGAGAAACGATTCCCTGATGATCTTCAAACACTTATAGTTTAGAGGTCAGAGAAGAGAAAAACTTAGCAATCAAGCAAAGCCATCGTAGTTGTCTTAGCAGCTGGAAGTAGATGAACAAGTGCACTGGCATTTACCAGTCCTGTGATTGCTAGAGATGATTAGGTGACCTTGTTAGTGAGAGAACCTTTTCATGTTTCCTCTTAGCAACTGGAAGCAAAACAGCCCCGGGCTTCCCTTTCTCTGCAGAGAAACACAATGTGAAGCAAAGGTAGGATACCCCCAAGGCTCTCCAGTCCCCAGAAGCGGTATTGAAGTGAGGAAGAACTAATTTGTTAAGCCTCATATAATGTGTTTCCTTTAAAATGCCACAGCCAATAACTTACATAAAGACATTTTTGTAAAAAAACACTCGATGGAAGCTCCTTTTTGACAGAGGTATAAAAGACAGACTGGAGATCTAAGCAATATATGCACAACAGAAAGGAACACAGAAACATGAATGAAGGAAATAACCCCTAAAGTCTGACTTTGACAGTTAAATATAAGGGGCAGACAACCCGGCCTGTCTTCCCACTGTGTTCCCAGCATAATTGGGAGCGAGAGAGAAGAATGTGTTGCTATTTCCAATCTTTCTCCTCTGAAGATTTCCTATCTCTGCAGCAAGGTTTATCTTTCCCTATTTCTTCCCAATTTATTATCACTCCCTGATCTATATAACCTGTCTAGAAATGCTTTCAGGGAAATATGTATTCATGATTTCATCCTTGTTCTGAATATAAACCAGGCTCTTATTATTCTTAGCCGATGTTGCCATTTCTAATCTTTTAAATTTTGGAACAAAGAAATCAGTTGAACTCTGGACCCATTAAAAGGAAGGCGGGAAAAGATAAGGAAGTATCAATGCTTATATATAAATATTCTAATGACGTTTTGTTAACTACACACAAGATCAAGTCTGTCCACAGGAAAAGCAGCTCTAACCTGATGCTTTCACCAGTGACAGAGGGCTGGCCAGCTGCTGTGAAGAGAACTCAGGCAATATATGTCAGCTCTCCTTATTCAAAGACAGGTGCCAAGAAGTAGATCCAGAAGGTAATCACCTAGAAATCTTTCACTGGGAAATGAGCCAGGCTGGTTTGGAATCTACTGAAAACCCTATAAGTTAATAAATCAAAGCAACAAAGCAGGGTAGGCATGGCCTTCTCAGGTACCCCTGGTTCTACCGCTTGCTGATCTGTGTGAACTGTGGCAAATTATGTCATCCCTCCCTGTAATATTTTTCTCCTCAGAAGGCTGTTGGGTGAATTCAGTGAGGTCGCACATTAGCATGTCTGTCATATACTGTTATTAATTCACAGGTTGTCTTTCCATTCCAGGTTTTAATTGAGTTTGTGTGAAAACACAAAGCAGATGAGGAAAGGAGTTTTGAAAGGCAGTTCCCTGCTGGGGTCCCTACTCTAAGTCATATGGAGAAAGTAGACTCTAGTGTTTTAGTGGATATGCCAATGATTTCATTTGTTTTATTTTACTGCAATTTAATTACAGTTTGTGTCATGAATCCACACTAGCTCATTTTTCATATGCAGAAGAGTCCAGAAACTATTAAGATAAATCCTGTTTATTTTTACTCATCTTTACCATAAAGTCATATAGTTTCAAAAGTGAAAGATCATGAGTATATATATTCTTATGAACTTAATGTAAATATAAACTGTAAACACTAGCACCATAAGACCATATAGAAAGAGAGAGAGAGAGAGCGAGAGAGAGAGAGAGAGAGAGAGAGAGAGAGAGGAGTTAGTCCTGCTTCTCGTGGCTTATTGAATAGTTGGATGTTCCCTATTTTCTGTTGCATCCTAATAGCCATACCCAGGATAACTTGTAGTGTAAAATCTCAACCTTTGCCAAGGTATTGTCTTTAGGGATAGAGACTAACTCAGTTATATGCCAATCAGCATCCAGATTCTCATGTCTACAGCTTGTGGTTCTGGTTAGATTAATTAGAGTACAGTTCAATATTTGGATAGAAATAAGAAAACACCTAGCTCCAGCTACTAATGTAGCTGTGTTATAACTAAGAGCTTAGCCACACAATTAAAAAGACAAGCCAACATAATAGGACATAGACTGTTAGAAAATTGGAGTTAATTCCTTTATTATCCATGCCCGAAGACAGCTCTACCTCTAGATTTTCCATTTGAAACAGCCTAATAAATTCACTTACTCTTTGAGGGAGGTTGAGCCTGGTTTCTGACACAATTGAAAGAATCCTTCACCCAGATCAAGTTTAATAACCCTTCCCTCAAATTTATTCTGAAACTATTTTTAGAATTCTCAATTTTTTCTTAATTTCCATGGCATTTGACAAGTTGGAGTCTAGAATTTTAAACTTGTCTTTCAAGAGCATTTATAACCTGACTCATTACTCCCCTGACTGCTCTTTCATAGAAAATATTTTTCTCGGCTCGACTGTTCTTTCAACATCTCCTACACATACTAGACACAGCCCCATCTTAAGATTGCAATGCTCTTCCTTTGGCACATAGAGTATCTTCTTAAGACACTTTTCTCTCATAAATTCCAGCTCAAGTCTCCTGCTAAGAAGAACTCTCTAATGTCTTTAGTCTATAGTGAATCTTTTCCAAACACATGGCAGGTTATGTGAGTGTGTGTGTGTGTGTATGTGTGTGTGTGTGAGAGAGAGAGAGGGATGCTTGTCAAATTCCACCTCACACATACAATCTCAATGATAAAGGACTACATATTTTATCATTGTTGTCTTTCTTTTCACCTAAAAAATTGTATGTGCACAAAATATTACTTTGTATTGAATTCATTTTTTAAAAATTTGATTTGCGTTTGTTTTGAAATGAAAATTGGACTGCACTTCTGCACTGGATCATTGATACTGCTAATCAAATAATTCTCCAGAACTTCATATATTCCTCATGGGTGCTGACACTATGCAAGTTTTGTTGTATTTCCCCATCCTATATAATAAAGAGCTAATATGCTAATGGTCATGATGCCCTCATGCCATAACTACTGATCAGCAGGAGGCTGCATGTGTGGCAGGCATGGGTGGGCGGGACTGCGTGCGTGGGAGGCATGTGTGGGTGGGCAGGAACTTGACACTGCGTCCCCAGCTGGCACTGGCCAGGGACGTGACACTGTGTTCCCTGCCAGCAGGGCTTGACAGGGGTGGGGCCGGCCGGGTCTGGGTCTTTTCCCTTTTAATGTGTACAAATTTCATGCACTGGGCCACTAGTCATTCAATAATTATTTATGAAGAATCTGGTGTAGTCCAAACCTACTGTCAGTTGTTAGTGACACAGCAATGAATAACAGACTCTGCTTTTAGTGTCTGGAAAAGGAAACATACAAAAATTAACTAACACAAATCTGGAAAATGATTCAATCCATTGACTAAGACACGCAGCGGGGATGGAGGAGCTTCCATTCTATAAGACTGGGGTTTATGTATCTTCCCTGTTTGGTAAGTACCGGTATAGTCCTATTTTACTGGCATTCTTTTTTGTTGGTGATTTATCCCAGATTTTTAATTTTAACATCAAATATTATAATTCAAAGTTGCATTAAAGTAAGTAAAAGCAAATTTGGACACCTTACCTTTTTTTATTTGTAGCTTCTGCCATCTATTAATGCATGAGACTCATTTTCAGTAAACATAGTTTACTCATTGTAATCTGAAAAATCATCAGTAGTCATTGCTATGGCTCAGCTTTCTTTCCATGGAACTTCCATATATAATCTAACATACACCTCTCTTTTTAGATAGTAGGTAGGCTTTTATATAAAAAATACAGTCCAAAGAATAGTCAGACACTAATGATTATAGACAACAAACTCTTTCTAGGCATAATAAGTATATTTATTAGCAGATATAGGCAAAAAATGGAAGATACATAAATGAACTAAATGCAACACTTGAAGTTGAAAAACATAGTAACTGAAATAAAAAGACCCTGGATAGACTTAAATGATTTGACACCACAGAAAACAACAAACAATGAGCTTGATTTTATAACAATATAAACTATGCAAACTTGAACACAGAATAATAAAAGACTAAAAATAAAATGTAAATAGTAATGTGTGAAAACCATCTATCTGCCTTGTAATCCTAGAAATGTGGTGAGTGCAGAAAAATATTTGAATAAATAATATCTGGGGAATTTTCAAAGTTAATGAAAACAGGGAACCAAAATGAGCCCCAGCAGGTTTGGTTCACTGGACAGAACGTCGGCCTATGGTCTGAAGGGTCCCAGGTCAAGGGCACATGCCTGGGTTACAGGCTCAATCCCCAATAGGGGGTGTACAGGAGGCAGCCAATCAATGATTCTCTCTCAATCATTGAGGTTTCTATCTCTCTCTCCCTCTCTGAAATCAATACAAATATATTAAAACAAACAAATAAAAACAAATAAAACGATGTTGTTTCCCACACTATGAGACTCAGGGCTATTCCTCCCTGATTTCTTGGGTTTTATTGGTTTCCTTTGCTTGTTTTCTTGTTTTTCCACATGGCTTCGCCTGAAGTATGCTGCTCTATGTGTATGTCTCTCCTTGGCCTGAAAGCTTGTCCTGAGCAGACACTGCCTGGGGGTGACTTTGTGGAATCATGTCTCTTAAACATTAAACACAATAGAAGATTTCATCCTGCCTTTCCAGACTCCAACATTCATGCTTAGCTCTAGCATTTGGCAAAACTCAGTGGGGAAAACAAGCTGTGATCTTTGTACTCTTCCTAGCTAGAAGCCCCTCTAGCTAGGAGTCAATCCCCACTGTTTTTTATCATCCCTGGTAAAACACTTCTGTCAGTGGCAGGAACCAGATGCTCCGCCTAGGCCAGACTCTGAGAAAGTTCCCGGGAAGAAAACGGTCCACCACCTCAGCTCAGGTATGAGGGCTCTTGCCTCTCCACACTTTCACTTCATCTGAGCTTCTCGGCATTCACAGCAGTTCAATGTTTTTAACCAAATGACTCATGTACTTTTTTAAACCTTTTTTGCTTGTTTGCTTGTTATTTAGTGAAGGCAATGGTTTCCCAATATCTACTCTATCCTACTCAGGAGCAACTGCCTGAGTCCAGGCATTTTTATATTACACTAGAATATTGTTGATGACCATTATAATCACTGCAAGTCTTCAAAAAACACACAATGTTAATTTATAAACTCAGCGACAGAAAGTTAACTAAGGAAGGACTTGAAATGCCCAGAAAAAGGAGGACTGATGGGTAACAATATCTGAAAGATACCTTCATTAGAAGAATACGTAATTCTATCAAATGACAAGATGATTTTTTAGGTAGAATAGCTGGCCACATTCTGTCCACATCTGTTCTCTTGCTATGTGTACCTTAATTTTTATGAGGCCTTTAATCTTTGAAAGTTTTACTAGGAGTGGGATATGATAAACAGTTTAGTGTGTCTGCTCCTAAGTAATGTGTAATGTATCTTTGTCTTTATAATGAGAATACGTTGTTATGAAACATTTGATGAGTAAACATAAAAATAAAACATTTTTGAAAGTGTCCTGCAATCGTGAGAAACCCATCATGTACATTGGGTTTTCACAGAAAAAAAAAGAAAACAAAACATAACATCCGCATGTCTATTTAATAAGGAAAACCCTGTCAAATCTGATCTTAATTAGAACTGACTGTTTCCTCCCTCTAAAGGAATTATAATTCTCCTTCCTTCATCACAGCACAGCAATCAGCTCAGTGCACGGAAATGGATAGCATGTTCAGGGGAGGAGAAGAGGAGACAAAGACAGGGGCAGAGACCTGCATTGCTATGACAATGGCCATGTTATAAAGAGTAAATGGCAAACAAAATGTCCTAACAAAGTAGTGTCAGGTAAAATTTCAGAAAATTCCTAAGTACAAACTGATATTCGGGTCCAGGTAGCACAAAGCAGCATCACAGAGTTGATTTTCTGGGGCAGAAATTATGGGTAGGACATGGTGGGAAAGGAATCCATCAAGGACATTCTTGTGGACACACTGACCGGAGATTCTCACAGGTCTTCATGTGACTTTAGACTTTGTGTAGATTGTTATGTCTCAATGCATCCCTGTGCATACATATGGATGTATGAATAGATACCTCTATGGCATCCCCATTTTTTGATGTGAATTTGCTTATTTCTAACAATTTTCTTTATTCTTCATAAAATCCTCATCAAAGTCAAGAATTGGGTTAGTGAGTGAAATCAGATAAATGGGCTCTCTTAGAGTATGCTATGTGAAAATAAATTCATTCTATTTTAGCTAAAAATGTTTTCTTGTGTCCTATTGCATATTTCACAGCTCAAAGAAATTCTCTGGCTCTTAAAATGTCTATTTTCAGTTGGTCTGTTTCATACAAAGTGGTTCTATTTCTGACTTGCTATCTCTGTGGTCAAATAGCTAATACCTTCATGTTCATACACGATAAGCTTGAGAAGACATATGTGGTCGATTTATGAGATAAAAAGACTATCATATGAGGTTTGAATGGAGCATCTTAAGTTTGCATTCAGGCAGCTTAACAGCCTCCATTCGTTGCTTGGGGAAATATATAATTTATTTCTCTTTCATTCTTGGGAGCCAGTACTACTTGGAGAAGCTTCCTAAGGAGTGATGGCCATTAATATAAATTTGAAGGGAGAGAAGAGGCGAACGTGGAAAATCCCCATGCGGTGCCAGCATGCTCCAACAGACCACTGTGATTTAGCCTCCTCCCTGACAGTGAGAATTATAATTAAACCACCGACATATGGGAGGCAAGTAACTGAATGTCATTTAAGCTGAATACATAGGGAGGAGGAGGAGGTATTAAAAGAAAGTACTTAGAAACACATGGAAATGTATTTCTAAAATCATTTCTGGTTTCAGAAAGCAAATTGATAAGACAATGCTGCAGGTAGATGCTGGTAAACTATTGGTCCAAAGAGACATGTATCATGTCAAATTAGGCCCTTTCAAGAAATTATCTTGCCAATCCTCATTGGGTGACCAGTCTGAGGACAACCGATATGGCCTCTACTACCTAGTCCACTTGTTGGACTCAAAAGACCAAGGGATCCTTCTGGAGAGGGGTCTTGACCTGACAATGAGGACCACACATTGTACAAACACTGTGGATTTTGAGCGGGATGAATTCGGAGATGCAACTTTGCAGCTACCTCCCTTAGAAAGCAAGTGATGGCATTTCCCATAAAGCGCCGTCCCAGGAAGAAGGGATATTAAGTAGAGACAGGAACAACAGATGCTGGGATTTGGCCACACAGGGCATCTCATATCTCCTTGTTCTTTCTTTTCCTTTGACACAAAACTGGAAACATACATTACTCAATTTTCCTGTCATGCATGCCTACTATAGCCAAAAAGTTCAGTATGTTGAATAAATACATTGCTTTAGAAATTATTTTAAGCTTTGAATATGGCTTTTCTTTCATTTAGAAAATGGCATTGGTTTAGAATGGTTCGATAGCATGCCATTCAAAAACTGAATTTATGGTCCAATAATTTAGATGCAACCACTTTAAACCCTTGTTGGAATGAAGTGAGCTCTGAATAAATCTTTATTTGATACGTAGCCCAGAGGATGTCACCAAATACAGTGTTAAGTAAAATTGATATGCAAAGAAAACTGCAGTATCTCCAAGCTCCCCGAAGTGCCAAGGACTTTGCCAACTCTAAGAGCATAGGAGTCCATAAAACACATTACCACAATTATAATTTCTATATGTAACTTAATATGTTCCATTAGATTTTATTTTAAAATTATGACAGTTGATCTTGGGAAGATGATCATGCTGTATCTTAAAATAATATTTTGTGATACAGAAATTTATAGAACCCACATAATAATGCCAAATTTAGTGACCTGTAAGAATTAATGATCATTAAAAATCCACTCAAAAATAAAATAATATGTAGCTAAGGTCGTCTTGAAATTTTCAAGAAATACTAAATTGTATGCAAGTGAAATAAAGACATTGAAAACATTACTCATCTTTCATCAGAATTGTTTGCCTGGTATTTAGACAAAGGATACCTCTTCCACATGCTTCATTGGTACATCTGCATGGGAAATAATTCTCCTTTATTTAAACTTATTTTTCACAGCTATATTGAGGTATATTTTACTTGTTATAAAATTCCCTTATTTTATATCTAAAATTCAATGATTTTTAGTAAGTATTTAGAGTTCTGCAATAATTACTACAGCCTTGAATACAGATTAGGCTGGTTCCTCTGATCTTTTGTGAACTGAATCCTGAGGAAAAATATCCAACTAGTCATATATTTATGAATTAATAATAATTTATATGGGACATATTTTATACATGAGAATACTGAAATGAATAGGGAGATACAAAGACATAGTAATAAAAAATATCAGTAGTTAACAATAAATGAGCTCCTTCAACATCTCAGCCACCATTCTAAGTGATCTGTATGTGTTAATACTTTTACTTCTTTTAAAAAATATACTATTATTGATTTTTATAGAGAAAGGAAGGGAGAGAGAAAAACATCAATGTAAGGAGGAGACACCCATAGGCTGCCTCCTGCGTGCCCCCTACTTGGGATTGAGCCCTTTTTATCTCTAATTTTATATATATATATATATATATATATATATATATATATATATATATATACTATATATGTAAATATATATATATATATATATATATATATATATATATATATATATATATTATTGATTTCAGAGAGCAATGGAGAGGAATAGAGAAAGAAACATCAATGATGAGAGAGAACCATTGATTGGCTGCCTCTTGCATACCCCCCACTGGGAACTGAGCCTGCAACCCAGGCATGTGCCCTTAACCAAAATCGAATCCAGGATCCTTCAGTCCACATGCTGACACTCTTATCCACTGAGCCAAACTGGCTAGGGCTAATTTTATCTTAACCACCACCAAGCGTGTTCCAACTCTACTGCTCTGCTGAAATTATTTTGTTGAAGATATCAGGGTCTGCTCATTGACAAATATAATGGTCAACTCTAGGGAACATTCTAGACAGTTATAACTCTTTCCTTTAATGACACCTTCTCTTTGATTTCATAATACAATAATGTATGGGTTTCAGTTCTATCTGTTTCTTCTCAGTCTACTTTGATCTAGACTTTTCTTCTATTGCAGAGCTCAGAGATTCTGCCTTTGTCGACATTTTCTCTTCTTTTTCTAAACTTTCTCCCTGGATGATTAAAGTGCCATGTCTACACCATTGCCATCTACATTCTTATCTATACATGCAATCAATCTACCTGCCAAACTCATCTTCACATAACAAACAGAGAACCCCTTTTCTTTTTTAAAATATGTTTTTATTGATTTTTAGAGAGAGAGGAAGGGAGAGGGAGAAGGGAGAGAGAGATAAAAACATCATTGTGAGAAACATCAATTGGCTGCCTCATGCACGCCCCTGCTGGGATTCTAGACCAAAACCCAGGCATATTCCCTGACCGGGAATCAGACAGGTAACTTCTTGGTGCAGGGATCTAGGCTCAACCACTGAGCAACACCAGCCGGGCGAGAACACTTTTCCTGCCCTCCCCCAACCACAAGTAGATTTTTCTTTAGTCTTCAAGTTTCCATCTGTATTCTGCTAAGTAAAATGTCTGTCCCTGGCTCACTTTCTCCACTGTAGAAGCAGAGTGAATTCTGAGTGATGAACTGAACTCTCTCTCCACAAAGACAAACTATTACGTTGTGAACTAACTCTAGGGCTAAGATCTAAAAGCTAGTATGATAATAGCAGCAGCAACAACAAGAGCAGACTTAGTTCTAGGACACAAAAAATGAATTCAGGCAACAACCTAAAGGAGGTTGGGAAAGGAGCCGAATGCTGAGTGAGAACGGCAGCCCAGACGGCATTCCGTTTCCAGTTCTGTGAGCTGAGCACAGGGCCCAGGGAAGCCACACTGGCTCCGGGCCCACAGAAATGAGTGCTGGTTCAGGCCAATAACTTTGCGCTAATTTGTTACGTGGCAATAGAAAACGGAATAATTTGCTGACTTTTCTTTGTTAAATATTCTGATGATCTCTCAGCAATATTGCTGTGGCTGCTCCTGGCCTTACTGCATTACTTCTATCTTCTGGGCTTCTTTTCTGCCTCGCGATTCTCCAAATATTCTTTCGAATACGTGCTAGATCGAAGTGAACTAATTTTTACCATACCAAGGCTAAACTAATCACATTTTATAGCTATAATCCCTATTTACTAGACTGTGAAAATCTTACTCAAATAGGTTTTTTCACAGACCTATTGGATCAGCCTCAGAGTATTCGGGTCCCTCAGTGTCAACTACTCCAGCTTCCTCGGGCTCTGCATTATGCCTCTGATGCCGGTGAACTACCTATGATTTTTTTAGTGTTTTTATTTATTTTAGAGAGAGAGAGAGGAAGGGACAGGTAGAAACATCCATGAGAGAGAAACATCAATTGGCTGCCTCCTGCATGCCCCATACTGGGGAATGAGCCCACATCCCTGGGCATGTGCCCTGACTGGGAATCGAACCAGGGAGCTCCTGGTGCATGAGTGAACCTCATCCACTGAGCCACACTGGTCGGGTTGCGATTGTCTTCCCTCAGTGGATCATATTCTTTTCTAGTAGTTACAGCCATTGCCAATATCCTTATGAACTTGGTAAAGGAAGGTTCCAACCCAAACGTTGCTACTCAGTCCAAATTTTAGGGCTAACCCAACCATAATTGCTTCTATTAAAATTTAAACAATGTATGCATATTAAAAATATTCTACTGAAAGTTTACAAAATGAAAGAGAGGATCAAGGAAAGCATACAAATACAATCCAAACTCAACATATAATTGGTAATTTTAATAAGGCAGTTCCCAAATCTCTAAACCGCTAGCCTAATTCATATGATGTTTTCCCTAACACCCATATGGAGCCCCTGGATTATTAATTTTATGTTCGTTAGTGGTATTTTGGTAAGAAATCACATAAATTAAATCAGACCAATTTAAATCAAGAAAGGAATCATACCAAGTTATCTGAGGAAATCCAGTGAGAAGAGCAAAGGCATGAATAAATGGAAACAGAACTCAATACTTTCAGGTCTCTGGGTTTCTCTGCTTTATGCATATGTTTTGTTCTTTACCTTCTATCTGCAGATAGACTTTTCTATTTTAGCTCAGGCAGTAGAAATTATGGCTGATGGAAACTCCTGAATTTTACATTATATAGCTTCAGGCACTCCTAGAGAGTCCAATTTCCTTCTTTTGTTTCAGTTCCAAAATTCCAAAGAATCAATACCAGTTGTCACAGAATGAGTTATAATGCCCATCTTTGAACCATTGCACTAAGCAATAGTGTGCCATGACCATGAATTATTCAACTCTAAGTCATGATTTAATAATATGTTAACATGCCCAGTAACCAGGTAGATGGCGCATGTGTGCCTGACACACGCATGCTTGTAAAGGCGGGCGGGGTGAGAACAAAGTTTAATTTTCCAGAAGAATGTGGAGCAGTGTTCAGAAATTCTATGATTAGCATGACTGATACTGGCATACTGGCTGGTCATAAGAGCGTCACTAACTCACCCCTAACAGAGGGGCTCTTAACCCAGGTAAAACTCTACTCACTACAAGAAACCAACTGGAAAATAGTAGGGACATACCCTGTATTTGGCACTACGCATCTCTGAGAACTTCACTCCACAAGATTTATTTCCCTGAGTTCACTTAGAAAACAATGATTAGGTACTTGCTAGACTCTGTGTGGAGGATTAACATGCAGACAATTAGGAAACAGCTCTTACCATGAGCATCCAAACTGGAAATGGCACAGGCACATAACCGATGTTTCAATGCAGGGCGTTCAGGAAGGTGATCCAGCTACGGCCACGGAGCAAACAAAAGGGCTATCAGCTCTGCATGGGCAGTTCAGTAATGACTTCCTACACCAGCCTGTGAGATGACCATGTTTACTGATAAATAAAAAAGCCAGAAAACAACATGCAAGAAATTGGACATTGCAGGGTAGAAAAAAAAAAATGGTGCGCAAAGGCATTGAGATATCAGAGAATGTGTGAATCTAGGCATTTATTCATACCAGTATTCGGTTTTGGAAAATATTTTGTTTATCTTTGTAATTTCTTGCATACAGGAAATTTAAGGAGTCTATTAGTTTGTCAAGGCTTATTATGAAAATGATAGCAGGTCCTAACCATTTGACTTTCTACAGAGGCAAACTCTTACCTAATTCTGTTAAGGTTTAACTCCATATTGATAAATAACATGATTATATAATCACTTACTTTTTTTTTTAGTATTATCCTTAATAATGGGCTTCACAGTAT
The DNA here is from genome assembly GCF_964212035.1 of Myotis nattereri. Taxonomy (NCBI): domain Eukaryota; kingdom Metazoa; phylum Chordata; class Mammalia; order Chiroptera; family Vespertilionidae; genus Myotis; species Myotis nattereri. Next base: position 80,393,711 of record NC_138085.1, on the reverse strand, counting down.
AGAAAATGAGAATTTAACTTGCCTTTATCACCTCAACATACCCTTGTCATTCTCTCTTTCTCTCCCAGATACACACACACACACACACACACACACACACACACACACTCCATTCTATTAACATAGTTACAGTTTTTGTTAAGACAATATTGTGTGGACATTAGTTTGACTATTAAACACACTTTATTTTGCTTATTTTTTTCCTAAGTGGTACATTTTCCCCTGAGCTTTAGGAGCTGATTATAGACACACACATTTTATATTTATAGTTAGTTATAGCTATAGTTATTGTTATAGTTATATGTATATACGTATCTATGTATATATATATATATATATATATATATATATATATATATATACACACATATATATTTACATTAATACTCATTTAATCTTCCAGAGAATACTATGTGTATTCTATGTCCCTGTTACAAATGAAGAAACTAACGCTCAGTAAATTGGCCAAGGTCACACAGATAGAAAATGGTAGAGAGATATTTGAAGACAAGGCCACTAGTACCAACATCCAGTTATGGATGTAATCATTTTGTAATGAATTTTAGTTGTAATAGCTTTTGCTGATATTGTTGTTATTGGGTTAGCTTTTCTGCTTATGACATAGTTACTCAAAATTCCCTTCCTATTATGTAAACCTTTCCTCTATTTATTCAAGCTCAGGTGTCTTATACTTTTTATCTTCTGACTGGTTTTAGTCAGGACTGGTCATTCTTGAGTTTTCCATGCATTTTATATATTCATAATTTCCAATAACTCTTTCCTGATCCTTGAGTGTCTTTATTTTCTCATTATAAAGTTGATTTTACTTTTCCCCTGCTTATATCTATATTGGGCCTGTGACTTGATTTGACTTATAGAATCTGAGAATTTATCATGTCTGGATTTTGAGGCTCAATTTAAAAATATTTTGTGGAATAGAACAGAGAACCCAGAAATTGACCCAAACCACTATGCTCAATTAATATTTGACAAAGGAGGCAATAACATACAATGGAGTTAAGACAGTCTCTTCAATAAATGGTGTTGGGAAAATTGGACAGATACATGCAAAAAAATTAAACTAGACCACCAACTTACACCAAACACACACAAAAAAACTTAAAATGGATAAAGGACTTAAAAATAAGATGGGAAACGATAAAAATCTTAGAGGAATCCACAGGCAGCAAAATCTCAGACATATTTCGAAGCAATTTCTTCACCGATAGAGCTCCTAGGGCAATGAAAACTAAAGAGAAAATAAAAAAATGGGACTACATCAAAATAAAAAGCTTCTGCATAGCAAAAGAAACCATCAACAAAACAACAAGAAAGCCCACTGCATGGGAGAACATATTTCCCAATGTTATCACTGATAAGGGTTTAATCTCCAACATTTACAGGGAACTCATACAACTTAACAAAAGGAAGATAAACAACCCAATAAAAAAACGGGCAACAGACCTAAATAGATACTTTTCAAAAGAGGACATACAGAAGGCCAAAAGACATATGAAAACATGCTCAAAGTCACTAATTATACGAGAGATGCAAATTAAAACGACAATTAGGTACCATCTCACACCTGTCGAATGGCTATCATCAACAAATCCACAAATGACAAGTGCTGGAGAGGATGCGGAGAAAAAGGAACCCTCGTGCATTGCTGGTGGGAATGCAGACTGGTGCAGCCACTGTGGAAGACAGTATGGAGTTTCCTCAAAAAACTAAAGATGGAACTCCCATTTGACCCAGTGATCCCACTTCTAGGATTATATCCCAAGAAACTAGAAACACCATTCAGAAAGGATATATGCACCCCTATGTTCATAGCAACACAATTTACCATAGCTAAGAATTCAAAATAGCCTAAGTGCCCATCAGCAGATGAGTGGGTTAAAAAACCGTGGCACAACTACACAATCGAATAATACACTGCAGTAAAAAAGAAGGAATTCTTATCATTTGCAACAGCATGGATGGAACTGGAGAGCATTATGCTAAGTGAAATAAGCCAGTCAGAGAAAGATAAATATCACATCATCTCACTCATTTGTGGAATATAATGAACATAAACTTATGAACAAAAACAGATCCAGAGACAGAAAATTGATCAGACCATCAAACCTCAGAGGGAAGGTAGGGGAGGGTGGGGGTAAGGGGGAGAGATCAACCAAAGGACTTGTATGCATACATATAGGCCTAACCAATGGACACAGACACCAGGGGGGTGAGGGCATGAGAGGGGGGTTCGGGGGCAATGGGAGGATAAGGACACATATATAATACCTTAATCAATAAAGAAAATAAATAGATAAATGAAAAGATTCTAATGTATTTTCATGGTTTTTAAATGCTTATTTATGGACCATTTCCCTGAACCTGCTCTGTCAGGATGCCCAAGCTAATAGTGCAGAGAGGTCACGTGAAAGTGACTTGAGACACCCTGGTCTTAGTCCCGACTGCATTCACCCCACAGTTAATGTATCAACTTAATTCAGCTTAATGAGAAACTCCAGGGGAGAATACCAGAACGACTACTGATTTAAAGTATGAATTCTTGAAAAATATATAAATTATCTCATTTAAGTCTAATTTAGCTATTTTTTCCTACAGGGAAAAAAAATAACTGAACCATGAATGAATAAAATGTTTAAAAAAGATGTAGCAGATGTGCATTGTTCTTCTCAGGCAAGAAAGTTGATTTTGAGATTTGTCCACTTGATTTAGCAACTCAGAGCTCATTAGTTTCTTAAAAAGAAAATATTGGCAGCATCACAAAGAATTATAAAAAGTGAGTTATGGGCATCAATAATTAAACGTTCCCCGGAGGAATTACCCTGAAAAGATAAATAGAGGACACTGGCATTCCTGTAAGATGGGAGGGAACCTGTACGAGATGATCACGCTATTACAGGTCATTCTATGCTATTCGGAGCATTACAATGAAAAGGAGGAGATTGATAACACAAACTGGAGGGAAGGACCATTAGAGTGACATCCTTGGGGCAGAAAAAAAATGACCACCTGGAATGGGGTTTATGACTAGAGATGTTGCCCTTGCTCCTGAGTTTAGATCATTTATTAGCAGTTAGTGGAGAGAATCCAAATACGTGGAGGCAAATCCAGGCGAGTGGGAGTGTGGCAGGCGGAAGCCTGGAAAGCTGAAGTCTGTTCATTTCTCCTCCTAGAGCTTCATCTGTTTCATGAAAAAGGAAGCAAGGTCATTATTAGAGTCAAGAGGGAGTATTTGGAAGTCGGTGGAAAGGATAGTGCAGATGAGGTTTATTTATTTATTTTATGAAAGGGGGCTACATTAGGAAAGTGCAATGAGCACTATGACACCACTTTCACTTAGTGTATCTCAACCTCCAAAAGGAAACCTTGCATTTATTTCTTATGTGGCTTTGGACACTGCTAATAAGAAGAACTCGTGTGTCTTTGGCTAATGTGTATATGTTATTTCTAAAAGGGTTTTCCTTTGTTTTGTTTTTAATATATTTTTATAGATTTCAGAGAGGAAGTGAGAGGGAGAGAGAGAAACATCAATGATGACAGAGAGAAACATTGATTGGCTGCCTCCTGCACACGCCACACTGGAGATTGAGCTTGGAACCTGGGCATGTGCCCTGACCGGGAATCAAACCATGACCTCCTGGTTCATGGGTCAATCCTAAACCACTGAGCCACACCACCCAGGCTCTAAAAGGTGTGTTTTGTTTTGTTATAAACTAGCCAGCAACAGTGGGCAGATTTTTTTTTCAACTTCACTATTTTTGGATGTGCCAACTCTTTGAGGACTCTGGATTTAGAAGTGGGTCTAATTTTAATTCATCTTGTGTGTGACAATGAAACCTTGATCCATACATCAATTGAGACATGAGAGGTTTAGGTCCTAAATTACTGCCCAATCTTAATCTCTGTCTCTTAGAAATGTTGTACCATCTATTTTAAGGATTAAAATATGTTTGTTTATTTTTCTATTGCCTCCTGAGGTTTTGCCACAGCCTGCTGAGAGGTTATCTATGTGTGTGAAAAGATGTGTGTTGTATTTTATCTACTGTCTGTAGGTATTTTTAGTAGGAGAGCTTTCTAGTTATTTTGTCCATCATTTTCCCAGAAAATAAAATTGTGTGTGTGTGTGATCTTGGAAAATTTACTTTACATTTTGAACTACTGTTTCATAATCTGTGATGTGGAGATAACATGAACCACACAGATTTGCTGTAAAGATTAACAAGGCGATGCATAAAGAATGGATCACTTTTTAGCGAAATGTTGGTTTATTTTTTTCTTAGCGGTTTCATTCCCTAAGTTTATATTAAGTAGCTAGTAATAATTACCAATTGTGATTTTATTATATAACTAGAGGCACGGTGCACGAAATTCATACACAGGGGCTGGGAGAAGAGGAGGGTCCCTCAGCCCAGCCTGCGCCCTCTCGCAGTCCAGGACCCTTCGCTCCTTACCACCTGCCTGCTTGCTGCTTCTTACCTCTTGGCTCACTGCTACTTGGCGCTGCTGCAGAGGCAGGAGAGGCTTCTGCCACTGCCACTATGCTCACTGACCCTGGCTTCTGGCTGAGCAGTAGCCCCTCCGTGGGAGCACAATGACCACCAGGAGCAGCTCCTGTGTTGAGCATCTGCCCTCTGGTAGTCAGTGCACATCAGAGTGACCAGTCATTCCGGCAGTCCTTCCACAGTTCAGTCAATTTGCATATTAGGCTTTTATTTTATAGGATTTCCAAGCGAAGGAAGTGTTCAGACATTGGTAGGAAGTCTTTTTATCTTCAAAACCTAAGAGATGTATCTTATACAATGTAAATAACAAATGACATGAAATACTTTAGATGTAACTTAATGATTAAATTATTTTTTTAAATTCACACATAGAAACAGGTGTGATGACACCTGAAGTCATTGAGATAGAGACTCCTATTGTCACACCCCCATATCTAATATCTGCTGTAAAATCAACAACGTGGTTTGCACTATAAAATGTAAGCCACACAATGAACACACAAGCCTTAAGGTTAATCGAGATCTGGCCACATCACCATAGCAAATTAGTAAAGCTTTCTTTTAAATTTGCTCTAAAAATACAGTGAGGAGTATAATAATGTTTTTAAAACTTAATGTCGTTACAGTTTCTCTGTTGCATTTCCATAATTTATACTCAGATGTTTTCTCCCGACTAAGTTCCCGCCTCCAATCTACAATGAGGACACCAATAGTGTGCTCTTGGCACCGTCTACCTCGTAAGCAATTAAACATTTGAAATATGAACTTAGCTTAAAACTGTGTTGACAGGAGTCTTGGCCACATCTGTCCTAGAGTCTGCAGCCAACAGTAGTAAGAATCTATTTGTAAGGAAAGTAATCGGACATGATTCAAGTGCAAGACAAACCAGAAGCCAAACTATCCAGGTATCGCATGGGAAGTATGGTTTTTAAGTAAGTATTTTTGTCTCTACAATTCATCTTGAAGAAATATAAAAGTGAGAGGAACACATGACTGTGCATTCTCCGTCGAATTGCGAAAGTCATCACAAATCACAAAAACAGCTCTATCGCCCACAGTAAGTGTTCAATAAGTATACATGAATGGATTACTAATAAATTTGATAAATTCTATTTTACATAAATTATAATTTCTTTTTAAACGTGACCTCATTGTTTTACTTCATGTACATGAGGTAATAATTGCTGTATGTAAGGCACTGATTCTTAGTATTTTCAGCATCATTTCAGTTAGTGCTCACAACAAGCCTCTAAGGCAGGGGTCCTCAAACTTTTTAAAAAGGGGGCCAGTTCACTGTCCCTCAGACCGTTGGAGGGCCAGACTATAGTTTTTTAAAAAAACTATGAACAAATTCCTATGCACGCTGCACATATCTTATTTTGAAGTAAAAAAACAAAACGGGAACAAATATAATATTTGTATTTGCATGTGGCCCGCGGGCTGTAGTTTGAGGACCCCTGCTCTAAGGTATACACCGAGGCATGGGAAATGCAGGTAACACAGCCAAGTTCATACAACTAATACATCATATTGTCAGGATCTGATCCCAGGCAGTGTGTCACTAATTTTCATTTACTGCATTTCTATAAAAAGAAGATATAAAACAGAGCTACTATTTTAGTTAAAAACAGTGTCTCTGTCACATGGTATTAACACAAGTGCTATGATTTTATTATACGACAGAGAGACACTGTTTTTAACTAAAATGTATGATGTTCTAACACTAGAGATGATTGTTTGCATGGGAGAACTTTGTGTGTTACATGTCTATGGTGTGTGTGTGTGCGCGCGCACCCCCACTCACGTGTCTGTTGTTGCCCAAACATTGGCTCTCAGGAGATCCTACCTTATGGGCGGACCCTGCTTTCCATGCCCTGCGGGACAGACTGTGAAGCGGAAATGCATCTGCTGGGCCAGCAGTCTATGGCCTGAGGTTCACTCTTGCTCATGTGATAGAGCCTTCAATCAAAGACCAAGTGCACTGCCTTTTCACCTGTGAGTCTGGCACATGACACGGTTTCTCTGGGCAACAAGGTTGGACTTGTCAGTTGCTCTATAAAAGGCTGAAACGGAAACAGGACGTAAGGTCTCCCTGTGACCCGAAAACCTCTAAGCCGGGGATACCTTCCTAGCAACATGGAGATGCCTAAAATACTCAGAGATGTGGGTCCTTTCAAATTGCTCCCCTTGGAAAGAGCAAGGAATATTGAGGTTCCGAGAGTGATCGTTCCCAGGAAGAGATGTGAGCGAGCTTTGACCGGCAGGTGGGCCTCAGATCCCAGCCGTGCTACTGACCGGGAGAGAGCGCCGTCCCCTCTAAGTGTGGCGTGGACGTGTCAGCAGCGGCCACCCACAGGAAGCCTGTCAGATGCAGAAGTCTGCACACAAAGAACGCTGGTGATGGGGCGGCGGCAAAGCCAAGTGGCGAGGATGCATCAGCTGACAGATCTCTGACAAGTGTAACCGGACACTTTGACGCAACTGGTTTTGGATTATTATGCTACCTGGTGAACACATAAAGGGTTTATATTTATTTTTAAAAAATATTTTTTACTGATTTTTAGAGAGAGAGGAAGGGAGAGGAAGAGAGAAACATCAATTATGAGAGAGAATCATTGATCGGGTGCCTCCCTCCTGGGGATCGAGCCTACAATCCGGGCATGTGGCCGTGACCGGAATCGAACCCGGGACCCTTCAGTTGCAGGCTGATGAGCTCTCCACTGAGCCAAACTAGCCAGAACAAGGGCTTATATTTCTAATAAAACAAGTAACGTATCTTAGTATCTACAGTTTGCAAGGATCCATGGCATATGCATTCAACAAATAATCCAGCTGAGAGTCAGAAAATGTGAATGATAGTCCCAGAGCACTCAGTTTGTGTTAGTGGTAGAACTGCTAGAAGGCTGGCTGTACTCCTAGCAAACAGCCAGACAGTGCTACTAGAATTGCTTAAGTTTGGATCTCTGCTGCGATATGAACTTGAGAATGAACAAATGTAGCACTGGAACTTCCATCAATACAAACAACGAATGTCTCTCAGTCCCAGGGCTGGCTTCAGTTACTTCCCAGGGGGACAGAGGAAAGCATAGCCACTGACTGTTTACAGCAATATTTCAGAGGGTGAAGCACTTTATTTTTACCCAGCTCTTAAAAATCCCCAGGAGTCTATTTTATTTTCCATTTTACACAATGCGTTATTCCAAGATCAATTTTGAGTGCTAAACACACACACATGTTAGTCTAAAAATAAACTCTAGTGGGCTTCAGAAGTTGAAGTTCACTAGATTTTGGCAATAGCACATTGTGCAGGATTTTATTGTCGCACTTGTATTATTGTGCCCGGTTAATCACAGTAATTTGCTGCCTCAACACTGTCCTTCTCATTGTTCTGCGGGCCTTCATGTCGAGTGGGAGAACTCCAGATGAGACCGGCTGTCACATGCGGAGGACAGGAAGAAAGACATGGCGAAGGCTGAATCCTCTCTGCCTCGCCTCCCACTGCTAGATGGGCCAGGTTGCAGTCAATGGTGGGCACAGGACTAATCAAAGCCTATGACTCAAACAGTTATGGTTTTAAGCCTCAATGTTTCCACTTTTTAGCTGGGTAACACTGAGCACGTTACTTCAACAACATGAAATTCACCTGATGACTTAGGATAACTCTTAATCATAGGTCTTTTATCAATTCAATATCACCGCCAAGCAAATGCCCCATTAATTATTGTCTTAGAAGAACAATCATATCATTAACTCTTATCCTGTGGGGAAGCAGGGTGGCTCCTCTGGCCTGAATTGGCTATCCTCAGCTTGGCTGGAGGCTCTACAATGGTCTCAGCCAAGGGCATGCCCTCAGCTGGGCCGTCTGCGGAAGCTGGAGCCTCCCTCCTCACGGCCACCCAGGGGTCTAATGTCCCACTGGCCAACGTGGGACACGAGTTCAAATAAGATGGAGAAATAAATGCCCCTTCTTCACAGGCACAGCTTCAGAGAGTTTTGGGCCATTTTTACATTGTTTACAGTTTCCGACAAAACTGTTTTGAATATTACTGCAAATGAATATGAAGTGTATATCAGATAATAATCATGTACATGTTATGACTGTGCATGTGATTTAGCCATCAGACATTGCATTATTATATAATTTAACAGATATTTATTAAGAAAGCATAGCGCACTTCTAATTAGAATCACAGGGAGTAAAGTCTTTGAGTATCAATCTTTGGATTTTTGCTCAAGTATTCCTGAGGAGAGCTATTGATTGAGAAGTTATTTTACGTGAGGATTTGGAACAGAGAGAATTCTTTTCCTTGACTTCTGTGATTTTTTCCAATATTTCACTCTTCCTTCTGAAGACCTATCTATTTGCCTTTGAAATCATGACTACCAGGTATTAGGGAACTAACTTCCTAATTATGTTTTCCGGAGATCGACAGTTCTACTGGTTTAAAATTGTAATCTTTATCGTGACTTCCACTCCTCTGAGGCAATGGCATTTACTTCTCACTGAAAGCCCCTCGAACTCTAAATTAAAAAGGAAAATGATTTGATTTTTCATCCCCAACTGAGATGTGCTTGGGTGGAATGCTGGGCTCTCTCCCTGTCTAACTCATCCAGTTCCACCTCTGTCATGCCAGCTCTAGCCCTTGACTTCCAGATGCTACCTTCAGGCTGCGCACCGCTCCTGAGCTCCGGGTGTGCCTACCGCACTCTATACTATTTCTGGGTTCTGCTATAAACCACTTAGAATGTAAACTCATAAAAGACCCTGAGTGTGTGCCTCACTCATCTTTATTTCCACTGCGGTTCAAGAGTAGAAAAGACTCGGTACACACACCATAAAATGTTAAGTATTTGGAACAAAAATTGCCGGCAGAAACTTCTATCCGGGTCCCCCCACTTCAGTGGTTTAAATGACTCCTAACTTTCATTACTATTCCCGCGCCATCTAAAGTGGCATTGCCTCAACTTGGCTTAGCATCCTGCCCGTCATATCAGATCGGCTCTTGCAGTTCTCAAAACTCAATCTTGGATTTTGCCAGAGACGGCTCTGCACCTGGGTTCCCCTGCCTTCGCCAGGACACCAGATGCAAGAAGGCATCCTGGCAGGGCTCTGGTGGTTGGCTAGAGACTCAATGCTCTTTCCTGTGATGGCTCATTGTATACAGAAGTGTTAGTTTTCCCCTCTTTTAGGGCAAATGGCTGTATTTTTATTCTTTTGGGTTGATGTTTAAATAATGATATTGACAGGGATGATTTCAGCTACTCTCTCCATTTATATTTTTATGAATGGATGTCAACCAGGTGGCTGTGAGGATTACAGATAAAAGTATTCTGGAGGTAGTCTTCTTCCTCAGCTGCTACAGTATGTATAAATGTTAGCTCAGAATTCTTTCAAAAAATCCATCTGCAATACTTCACTGTACCCGCCAATTTCTGTGTGCTAAAGAGCCCTCAGCATAAGTAAATAAACAAAAACACTGTATTTTTTTTCAGAGGAATGTGTGGTCTAATGATTCACTAGATAGCATTAAATAGCTCTTGCATACCTTCAACACTTTAAAGTCTTTCCAGAACTTTCATATCCATTAGCTTATGCGTCCTCTATAACAAACCAGTGAGGTAGGCAGAATAATTATTTTCTCTATTAAAAAACAAACAAACTAATTGCTTAGGTAAAATTTCACAGTTAACTTTAGATAATATAAGAATATTGGATTTCTGTGAAATAGACGCAGTTGAATTATGTAACTCTGTAAACTATGTGCATGCATAACATTCATAAATAAACAGGTAAAACTAATAACCAGTGAGCACACACAATTTGTTACATTACTACGTGTCTGTGATCTTTCAAATAAAAAATTTTAACGGAAAAAATAAAAATAAAAAGGGAAACAGATTGCTAAGGTTCCCATTAATGTGGAAGTTGTGGAAGCAAAACACTCCTGGCCTGGGGAGGGGACGGGGCCCATCTGAGGGAATGTGTGAAGGAGGGAGAGATGATAATTCATATACTGCATTGTACTGTGCAGCCTCCTATTGCTGTGGGAATCGCAAACGTTTTGGAAAACTTCCAGAAATCTCACAAAGCAAATTTAACCCTGTTGGAAATCATGATGCCCATTGCAAATTCTGTCTTAATTCATGCCTTGGAATAGGGACACCAGAGCCTAGGCATTTATTAACTTGCCTCTAGACAATTTGCATAGATGACTTAAATGTGATACAGACCCAAGTAAATATTTCTACCACTTACAGTTTATGTAAATCTAACTCTTAAATCTAGGTGTTTTGTGTGTATCTACCAGAGCAGTGACAGAGGAAAAATAGCAATTATATTGCCAATCATTGTGCTTGTTTTTAACCATCCGAAAGTCACTGAGATTGACTTGTCTGAATGCTTTCATATTAAACATATTAAATGATTATTATGAATTATTTTGCATTTAATTAAATTTCCTGCTCTATCATGCTAAAGACATGTGTGCTTCTCCAGTGATCACGGTCTTATTCTATCATTGCAATATTTTTTATAATGCTTTTATTGTTAATAAACTTTATGTTTTAAGTACAAATGCCAAATAAAATTATGTGGAAGAATTCCTAAACATTTAAATTAATCTCATAAGCATGACTGTAAAAGAACTTCTACAAAATCTTTTTACTAATATATAGCTCATATGAATGATGCTTTTACCAATAAATATTACTTTTAGAAAGCAGAAACAAAGAACAAAAATTAAATTAAACAAATCTTATTATATCCCATTCATTAACATAGTCTTAGCATATTCCCTCTTATAAAAAAAAATCATACAAAAATTCATTAGCAAGTAAAACAGCCCCAGGCTTTAATGCAAGTTAAGTAAATTAATTTTGAGTCACAAAATTTCAATAAATTCAATGTTTAGTGGGTTCTTATTTTGAACAATGCCCTGTGATAATGCCAAAAAATAAATAAGACATGCTCTTTGCCTCATTTAAAGGCATTATGTTGAGTTGAAAAGTTGCTGGTCAACTATTGAAGCTTAGAAAAATAACTGTTATGGGGGTAGATGATATGAATTACCATTGTATTATGAGACAAAGAAAAGGGAGCATTGGCTATTTCTTGTTCCATGGAAATAAGAAAGGAAACTCTGAATTATACCAACAGTGTAAGATGGAAATTCTACCCCCATGAAAAACTCCCTTTAACCTTCTCTAGGAAAATTCGATTTTATGGTTGTCTGCATCCTTGCCTGACTCTAATGAACTATCTTGCCCAGTTCCTTCCTGCATAGCCAGGTCCAAATAATTCATACATAAATGGCCACCGCCTGGTCTGGGTTAGACCTGAAAAGGCTTTGGTCGGTTTCCCAGAAGCCAGCTCACAGTAGACTCATGGTTAAGTCTGCCTGAGGCACACTTCTGTTCTAACACAGGGATCCTAGTCTTCTGGAGAGTAGGACATAAAGGAGTGGAATGGAAGAGCTTTTTGTTGTTCTTGTTAAATATATTTTTATTGATTTCAGAAAGAAAGGGAGAGGGAGAGAGAGATAGAAACATCAGTGATGAGAGAGATTTTCCCACTGGGGATCAAGCCCACAACCTGGGCTTCTGCCCTGACCTGGAATCAGAGTTGGGACCCTTCAGTCTGCAAGCTGACGCTCTAACCATTGAGCATCAGCCACGACTATTTAAGCTGTATAAATGCTATAATCTTTCTAAAACTCTATTTGAAAATCAATAATACTTTAAAAAACATTTGATTCCTTTCTCTAGAACATTTACAATGGTTTTATGCTGACCAGTAACCTGAGTTAATTTTATTTTGGTATAAAAAAGCTCATTGGTAGGAAGAAAGCAAGTCCTCTCCTCGCTGAAATTATTTTTTCAAATAAAGAAATGATGCATCATTTATATTATGATTCACCATTACAAGAGTCCTGAGATGGAAGGGAGTGTACTGATTTCTGATAAGTCCTAGATGGAAACAGATACATGTTCAAATTATTTTTATTTCAATTATAGGTTGCATTATATAGGAAAATCACTTAAACTCTCTCAACCTCAGTTTGATTATCTGTAAAAGTTAGATTATAATAACTGCTTCAAAAGGTTTTATGAGGTCTGAATTAAAATGTGGATAAAGCCTTCAGCAGAGTCTTTGATATGAAACAAATCTTTGGTAAAGGCCTGTTATTATTCTTATTTCCATTCCCTCTGAATATCCTCAAGGTAAATTGTTAAAGTAGCACTAAGGTATTTACTCAGGCTTCTGTAAATTTTAGTTAGCATGGATTTATTTCTTGAGTTCTGATAACCCGTAGGCACAAGAAACTGTTCTAGTCCAAATTCAAACAATCTTACTCAAACATGACTATGCCTTTAAAAAGCTGTTATCCCTTGCCCCTCTATTTAAAGTCTTTCATGTTTTGTACTTAACAGTTGTATTTTACTCCTGTGAGTGAAAACTATATAGAAAATTTTATCCTGAAATACTGTTTGTGTTCAGTTTGTATTGTGTACTGGAGAGGAAATAAAAAAGATGATCCACAGAACAAAAGCTATTTTTCAAAACGTAAATAAATGCTACCGCAAGAGGAAGCAACTATAAAGTATTCTATATCCCAGCTGGCATGGCTCAGCAGTCGAGCGTAGACCTATGAACCAGGAGGTCATGATTTGATTCCGAGTCAGGGCATATGTCCAGGTTGCAGGCTCTGTCCTTGTTAAGGGGAGTGCAGGAAGCAGCTGATCAATGATTCTTTCTCATCATTGATGTTTCTATCTCTCTCTCTCCCTCTCCCTTCCTCTCTGAAATCAATTAAGCATTTCTAATAGCCACTAGAATTTCTAATAGCATATCAATGCCATTCCAAAATTATTTCTATTAATATATAAAGACAGATAAGGCTACAGATGTGTTTACAAATATGGAACCATATTACACATGATTTACTTTTCTTAGTTTGAATTATCTCAATATTTAAATGCATATGAAATCATTTAATTTCATATTTAATACTCATAACCAATTTTAGTTTCAAAGTCATATTTCTGAACTTTAGTTTCTTACTTACAGATGATAGATTATAGATTAGACAGATAATAGGTAATGGATTGAGAGATAGAAAATTTATTATTCTGGTGATCTTTTTTATAAAATAAGAAATATAACAAAGTTCATGTACAAAAAATAAATAATTATATTATGTACAAAAAGCAAATAGATGATTGTATTAAAGAGTGGGAATAAATGAACCTTCATACCACTAGTATGCATGATGAGTTTCTATTATTTAGGTTTCATAAAATACCTTTTTTGAGTCTCATAAAAATATAAACACAATATAAATATCCAAATTAATAAAATTAAAGACCAACCTCTGACATAAACATAGATGCAAAAGTTCTACACAACAAATTGGCAAACTGAATTCAGCTATATTTAAAAGCACACATTTTAATCCAAGATTATCAACTTGGACTTATTCTATGAATATAAGGTTGTTTTTAGTAGTTATTTAAAAAAATAGTGAATACCATTTATTACATTAAAAACATTTGAAAAAATCCATATAATTATCCATATAATTGTCTCAAAAATATACAGAATGTCTTAATAAAATTTAACATCCTTAGATAAGGTGGATAGTCTATTGTCATGAGTTATTTTTATACTGGAGGTCCTATGCAGTAGAATAAGATGTGTGTTTTTTTTTAATTTGACATGAGTTAAACACTTAAACATAAAACCTGAAACCATAAGATTCCTAGAATAAAAAACAGGAGTAAAGGGCTATAACATTGTTTGTGGCAGTGATTATTTTGGACAAGACACCAAAAGCACACTTAACAACAAAAATAAACAATACATTAATAAGTGATTCTGTATCCAAAACAAAAGCTCCTGAACAGAAAAATAACCAAGCAATAAAATAAAAAGGTAAAACAAGGAATAGAAAAAGTATTTGTAAATCATAAATCTTAAAATAAATTAATATTTAAAATAAAGAACTTGTGAAACTCAGTATAAAACAAGCAAGCAATCTGAAAAACAAAATGGATTGAGTATCTGAATAGATATTTTTTCCAAAAAAGGCATATAAGTAGCCAGTATTTTGAATCATTGTACACTAGGCAAATATTAGTCTTTTTTAAAAATTTTTCCTATATATTAATATTGACAAGATATTTTTACTGCTTTGACACAATATTTAAAGGTCATGAAAGAATCATATTTTTCTTTTAATTATTAGGGTTTTGAGTTTGCATGTTTCTCTTTTTTGGTTGTTATATTTTGTTTTTGCCTCTTTTTTTTTGCTTTGACACTACTATGAAAAGGACTGTGTATGTACATGTTTTTTTCTTGTTGATGTCTCTCTCCTCCTTCTCTAGTGTAATCTCCAAAAAGAAAAATGATTGTCTTCTGTTTCATTTACTGATGGATTCTAAGACCCTAATAATTCTGGCACATCATAAATATTTTTGGGTGTGTGTTGGGGGAATCAACTAACAAATGAGTAACAGAAAAAAAGAAGAGATATGTGATAGTACAGAATTAGCATTATAAAATTTATATTATTTAAATAAATAGGAAATCAATAAAGGAATTTAAGCAAGATAGTAACACAATCTGATTTACATTTAAAGAGTTAACTTTGGTTTTTTTTTAATTTATTTATTTATTTTTGTTTTTGTTAATCTGCATCTGAGGATATTTTTCCATTGATTTTTAGAGAGAGTGAAAGGGAGGGGGGGAAACCGAGAGAGAGAAAAAACATTGAGGTGAGAGACACATCAACCGGTTGCCTTCAGCAGACCCTGCAAACTAGGTACGTGCCCTTGACCAGAATGGAACCCGGGACCCTTCAGTCCACAGGCCAACATTCTATCCACTGAGTCAACCCAGCTCGGTCACGTTGGCTTTTTAGATCATAAAGGAAATGTGGCCAAAAGTGGCCAAAAGAAAACAGTAAGAGGTTAGTGCTGTGGTCCACGGACACAATGCCAACTCAATTTAGCATGGTGATAGTGCAGAAAGGCAGACATGAATGGATCTGAGATTTTTTTTTTTAAGAGTCCTGCCTACACATTAGATGTAAAAAAAGCAAGTGAAAAAAGGAATTCAAGGATAACTCCTAGGTTTCTGATTGACATAGGTAAATAGATGTTGATCCTATTTACCAAAATGTCAGAATCTAGGGGGAGAACAAGATTAGTGGTTAGTGGAGTGGATAAAATGTCAATTTTATCTATGTGAAGCTTGAAATATGTTTAATATACTCACAAGGAGATAGCAGCTAAGTGCTTAGAAATGACTCTCAGCTCAGGCTAGAAATGTGACTTTGTGGCATAAATTCAAGTGTAAATTCCAGGAACAGATGCTATTTATCATCTAGAAAGAGAAGGCTCATGATGGGCCCTGTAGCTATTCAATAAATGCAAGATGGATAAAGGAGTAACAAGAACTATAGTGGTCACTAAGTCAGAAAATAGAATCACAAAAACTAATAAAGA
Source organism: Myotis nattereri (assembly GCF_964212035.1). NCBI lineage: Eukaryota > Metazoa > Chordata > Mammalia > Chiroptera > Vespertilionidae > Myotis > Myotis nattereri. The sequence continues at coordinate 80,377,686 of NC_138085.1, read as the reverse complement.
CACATTTTTCAAGAAAGACATAGTCAACTTGGTCAAATTTTGCTTTATCAAAATCAGTAATAAAAAGACAAAGAATTTCCCATTGGATTATTTCATATGGAGTTTTAACCTTGACATAAAGAAGTTTAGGAAGATGGTCTGGATAAAGTCAAATGTAATTCCAATTTACTGCATTAACGATTGAGTTTGTTTTAAGTCTACCAACTTACTATTTATTTTCTGTTTTCTGTGTGCTTTCTTCCTTTATTATTTTATTCCAGCTTTGTTTTGTGTTAATTATTTTTACTTTAGAATAGTATCAGATTTACAAATAAAGTATGAGGGTTGTACAAAAATTCCAATGTGTCTCCTATGTATTTTTACATTTATATCTGGCATTAGTATGATAGATTTGTCTCAATTAATGCACCAGTCAAGATGCATTATTATTGACTAAAATCCATACTTTAACTTCTTTAGTTTTTATACTGGGAACAGCGGCATGAGAGGCAATAATAATAATGGGGTTTGTTGGTAATAAGAATGTTGGAAATCCATCCCAAAACCTTGACTACTTTTTCTTGAAAAGTATGCCAAGTAATATGGGGGAATGAGGTACAGACGCCTAAAACTGGCCTGCGCACAGAACAGCTTTTGCACAAAGGAGTAACATATATATTGATGGCCTAGCCAAAGATGAATAGATTAATATTTGACCTTGGTTTAAGAAACAACTTCTACTCCTCTCCATAAAGTAACTTCTTATTCATCCTCTTTGGATTACCATATATAAATACTGCCTTTAAATTGCGTTCTATATTAAAGGTTAAAACATTTTGCCCATAGAATACATCTATTATTTACAGCACATTGGTACACGTTTATGTTTATACTTTACTCTGAATAGCATATTCCCATCTTAGGTTCTATTATTATGTTGGAGGAAATTGAAATGAGAGCATTAGAAGTTTGGTTTGAGTGAGGTATGGGACCCTCAGGGACTATAGCATGCGTTCTCAAAAAGCTAATCTCATATTAAATTACTCCAGAGCCCTTGAGGGCTTGCATGTTCTGTATTTCAAGTAATATAGTTCATGACTCTTGTTTATATATAAAAGTAGGAAACGTTATCTGGTTAATATATATGCCTTATTTAAAATAAAGGACACTTCAGTTAATTTTTTGTTAAAATAGAATATATAGGCTCAATGTATATTAAATGCATTAAAAATTAGCCTTTTATTGCAAATTCCAATACTGTTATAGTTTAATGTCATCATCTTTCTCCCTGGGGGACATTTACCTCCTAGACTTACTTTCTTAGTTTTAAGAGCATTTTCTAATTTATAGTATTTAATTGTATATTTAGATACAAAAAAAAAAACCAATGGGGTACTTACTAATCAAAGTACTTTTCTCAAATGTATAATCATAATATAAAGTTTGATTCTGTTTAGCCTCTTGTGAATTTTGTATTTCAGAATTTATTCTCTCTAATACTATGTGATAAGATTTCTAAAAATATAAATTAAGATCCATGCCAGCGCAATGTCACCTAAACCTGAATAACAGTTTTCATTAGTTGATTATAACATGAAGTTCTCAAACACTTCTTATTTTATGTAAATAAAGAAATGTGTTCTTTGAAGTAACATGTTATTTTTTCTATAATGCTCTATGTTTGGAATGCATAATATTCTTTCATTTTTCATACTGCATTTTACATCTCTGTTTTCTAGATTCTTTAATTGCACTTCTGGGGACGCCCTCCTGCATCACTGATTGTCAGCTAAGCTGACGCTGTCCTAAAGTCGGGCACCGTGGCGAGGCACTTGGGAAGTCGAATAGTCAGAGAACCCATCCGGGGGGCATTAGCTAATTTCTTAAAAAATATATTCCCAGGGGTTTTAGTTGATGGACCAGTTTAAGATTTGATTTGGTGTCTGTAAGTTGCACTCCATTTCCTGAACTTAAAAGCAGAGAAAATATCCAGAGCTAGGGAGGAGGATGTGCTGCCACTCAGAGGGCGAAAGAAGGCCACAAGGGCAGAGAAGTGAGGGGATGAGCCAGAGAGTGCAGGCTGGAGACGGGAAATGCTGTGCGGCAACAAGAACACAGGCTTTTGGAGTAAAAACCAGGAGATGACGTAGTTTAAAGCTTCCACAATGGTCATCACTGGCGGTGTAGTTGGAATGACTCAGAATGGTCGGAGGATTGAAGAAACGAAGAAGACAATATTTGTCAAATTTATTATCAATTCCTACCAATCAGTTATTCTGGCCTCTACGCTTTAAAAATATTTTTAATGATTTTTGAGAGGAAGAAATGGAGAAGGAGAGAGAAAGAAATATGGATTTGAGAGCAACACATGGATCGTCCGCCTCGTGCATGTCCCTCCGCCAGGGATTGAGCCCACAACCTGGGCATGTGCCCGGACCAGGAAAGAACCGGCACCCCTTCCATGCATGGGAGGATGCCCACCAGCAGAGCCACACCAGCCAGGGTATTCTGATTGTTCCTAACACCTTTAACTATACAGCAGCCATGACTGTCCAATGAGTCATTCCCAGATTTTAATTTCTCTGAATGGTGGAGAGGCATTAAACCTATTGAGATGAAAATGTATTCCTGGGAAACAATTCTCATGTCTATAATTATCTCTGTAATAACTACAAAAATCAGTCCATCTGTTTTATTCTCCTCCCTTCTTGTCCTCCTGGACTCTCTTCATCTTATATCCCCCTTTTCTACCGTTCAGATCTCCCGCTCTTTGTCATAAATAGAATAATTCTAAAAAGTGTCTCTCAGTCACACTCCAGAGCCCTCGGACGCCATGGCCCCGGAGCTCAGGGCTGCACTGTCTCTTGTCCTCGGGACAGGAGGCTTTACGCACACAGATTTATACTTGCAATGGTGCCAGGAAATCAAAATACCTGACTGTCTACTTATCTATCAGCGGTTAATGTGTTTGCAAATGGAGTTTTTATCCTTATTCTGCTGTGATCATTTTCTTGCCAGCTTCCAGCACAGCTGCATAATCTCGCTATAGACTTGCCGACACCCAATGCATATTCATATTTGTTTTATGTTTTAAAAGACATGTTTTCTTCAAGTTTCTCATTGTTGTGCAGTTAAGAGACTTCTATGACCACCTTACTCCATGGAAATATTTTTTAAGACCTTACTTGAATTTTCCAAGATTGTAAACTCTGATCCATGTTTATTTTGTGTTTACCTTTATTTGCTTTAGACTTTCTAGGTCATTGAAAGTTCAGCGGGAATTAGCTCTACAAATTTTACATGTGAGGCTATGGAGTTGACTTTTTTATTTAAAGGAGCCAACTCCGACTAAATGTTAAAATGAAATGGCCTAATTGGAAGTATTCATAAGAGATTAATTTTAATTTGTAGTTAATGTACTGGAAACCCAGAGCTTTCCCATAGAGCTAGCTTGGCATCAGAGTTTCAGGCCATGATCTTCCCCTGAGGGCCAGAGTAGTTTTGCTGCCCCCCCTCCCCCCCCCCCACCCCGCAGCCACCTACTAGTGAGCCAGGCAACAAGCACTTTCATTTGGACAGCGCAGTTTGAAACTCCCGATTCTTCCAAAGATTGGTTAGAATATTAAGAAATATTAATAAGACATTCTAAAGAATTTCCAGTGGAAATATGCAACAACAAAAAGTGGCAAATCAACAGTTTTCTGCCTCATGCATGTTCGAAATCTGTGGGCTGGATGTCCGGTTACAGTGGCCACTATCACCCCACAGGATCCCTGGTCCCCGTGCCCTTCTCATGAGGAAGATACGGGGATGACATTCCCGAGCTACATAACTTTCAAGTCCAATTTGAAGTGTGGCGTACTTTTCGAACGCCAAATACAACGAATGATAACGAAAATTAACAGATGTTCATAAACATCTTTTATCACATATCACTACAATGTCATGGTAATATTAAAATCACGAGTGGTAATAATGGGCTTTAATCAAAATGGCTATCCATGCCATGTGCTATGCTAAACTTCACAAGGCGGAAAATGTGATTTCCCTTTTGTGGATGATAAATAAATAAAAAACACTGAATAAAGTTGGTTCCTTCAGGGATTTATCATGTCCATTAACGCACGTGGAAATGGAGGCATGGAAGGAGGGCACATTGCTAGGCAAGCTCCACACCTCAATGTGCAGAACTAGCACCCAGCGCCAGGGGGTCCACTCCAGACCTCTCCTCACACTCACAGACTTCGGGGCAATGTCTCCATCAGACCCCTTATCACTCCTGATGCCATCACTGGGATCCAGGATCCACCCTTTTAGCACATTAAGAGGGTGAAGGGTTAAGTCATCATTAGTAAACAAGAGAGGTCATTCTAAGGACAAAATGGATGTGGCATTGACTGTGGTCCCCGGGGCCTGCCTTAGGGAGCCCTGGCAGCAAACAGGGGCTATCAGGGTGGGATACATAATCGGGCCAATTCCCACCCCCTGAAGATTTTAAATTGCTGAAGAACCAAGGAATTCTTTCAGGTGAACCACATATGTTATTAAGAATCCAAAGAGTGTCAGCCTAACAGAAAGTAGGAGGGCATGGGACATGGAACAGGAATGCACTCACCTGGAAAAGAAGCCATGCAAAGTGCTCAGATGTGCCTGTGACACTCGTGGCTGCAGTTAGTCTAAGTGAAATTGCACAAGGAAGAAGGCTTGTGACGTCAGGAAGATGAAGCCCCTTCAGACTAGAGCCCTTGAGAAATACTGAGCACCAAGATCTCTTGAATAGGAACACACATTCCCATAGGGTCGGGACAGGACACAGAGTAAAATTCAAATAAATGGAGTGGGAGCCTGTGAGATACAGGGTTCAATACCAATTCCTCCATTTCTACACTATGTATTTGTCTGCAAATAAATAGCACCCTTTCTGCTGTATGTATATGATTGGTTTGCTTGCTTATTTATAATATTAAGTGACGCTAGTTATTTCCTAGAGGGCGTTTCTAAAATCTGAAGTTGATTTTAAACCCCTTCCTCATTCTCTATCCTCTCCTTGGTTTCTGGCTTACACAACACTCCTCCCTCTCCAAATAATATGTTCAATTACAACTCAGACTCTTTATTGTTTTTTCTTCCATGATTTTGCTAATCAAAGTCAGTAATATAATATTGTAAACTAGAGGCCTGGTGCACAAATTCGTGCACAGCTGGGGAGAGGGGATGCTGGAGGTTGGCCAGCCGGCCCCACCCCCAATCAGGGTGGGGGGCCAATTGGGGACAGGGACAGCCAGGGAGAGGGGGGGAAGGGAAAGGGGGAGGGGCCATGGGTGTTTGGCTGGCCAGCCCCACCCCCTGGTCAAATGGCTGGTCCAGGGGACAATTTGCATATTAGCCTTTTATTATATAGGATTAGAAGAGAGTCCAGCATGAACTCACTTAACTTTGATTTGGATAGTGATGACTGGACATTTTAAAGAGAGAATGAAGGGGTATTGAGAAGAGGGGGGTGTCAAGAAGTAAAAACTTCCATAGTTGGTCAGTGTCCATTTGATTAGGTCAGCCACCTGGGTCTGTGAGCTGGGGATTAAGGAAGCCTGGGAGACAGTGGCCCTTTCTGATTATGTTTCATAAGAATGGCTTTCAGAAAGACACTTCTGAGTTGGAGGAGACCCATACACGTCTCAAAGGGACAGACAGGAAGGAATCACAAATTAAGCCTTTTTCCTAAACACTCTAAGAAAGGAGGTCAGGACCCGTGTCAGGTGTTGGCTAGAGCTACCAGGAGTACTTTTGATGGCCTTGAGCTTTCTCAGGCAGGCTCATTAAGGGGGTAAGGCCTTCCTAGGGCTGCTGCTGTGAGCTGCTGGAAACTGTGTGAGCATTTGTTTAACCCTTACAACATGGGAGAGGGGATGAACTGGGTAAAACCATTTGCATGGAGAATTTGTAATTGTTTTAAGGCAAGGACGAGGCTTAATTAAAAAGAGGACCCAGCCCTATCCAGTTTGGCTCAGTGGATAGAGTGTCGGCCTGCTGACCGAAAGGCCCCAGGTTCGATTCCGGTCAAGGGCAGCATGTACCTTGATTGCGGGCACATCCCCAGTAGGAGGTGTGCAGGAGGCAGCTGATCGATGTTTCTCTCTCATCGATGTTTCTAACTCTCTCTCTCTCTCTCTCTTCCTCTCTGTAAAAAATCAATAAAATATATTTTAAAAATAATAAAAAATAATAAAAAATAAAATAAATAAAAAGAAGGCTCAGAGCAGCCTAAACTAGAGTTTGATTAAGAAGAGAAGCTTTCCTACCTGGCACATAACAAGTATACAGAAAATGCTAAATATCCTATGATCTCAATGAATGTCTTATGATCTTTTTTGCAAAAGACTATTGACTATGAGTACGTTATTTAAGGTCACAAACATAGGCATCTTTCCACTCTTTCCTTCTGGCCATCTCACTCACCACATTCACAGAGTAACACCCATGAATAAAATAAGCAAGTATGTAAATAATTTAATTAACTAATTAATTAATTAAGTTAGACTGAAACTGAGGGTGCTGGTCCATACTCTTATCACATGTCACCCAGATTCTTAAAATAGTTTCCATCTGGCCTCCCTGCACCCAGTATTGTCACTTCGTATATTTCCTCCCAAGTGGTATCATATCTGCCTTTGTAATAAAAGGTTTGGTTTCTCACTCCCCCTTGAAAATTACACACACATACACACACACACAATTCTTAGCTTATCACAGTGGTCTTTCATAATCAGACAACTGCTTCTCTTTTCAGTCACTTATTTTGCTTTTTTCCCCTCTTACACTCAATTAGTGTTAACCTTTGAATAGCATTTGGCCTGAAATGGTGACCTTGAACCCCATCTGGCCACACACCAATCAAACGCACTCTCACTCTTCTAGAGGCTCATGTAGGTAACCTCCTCTCTGTAGGTCTTCCTTGGCTCCCAGACTTAGCATCCTCCCGGTTTGTACTTTAAAAGTATCCTCTGGATAATGTAGTTATGGTTTGTGCCAAATTATACTGAGATGTCTCTGTTTAAGTATCTATTCCTTTCCAAGTGCTAAATATCTGAGTGCTAAAAAGGCAAGCGTTTCTTTGTTCCCCAGTTTTCCAGATCAGCAACAACTGAACACATATACTGAGTAAACACTCAATATATGCTAAATGAATGAATGGATAAATGAAAAAAAACCTGAATAATAAGAGCATAAAACATTATGAAAATCCATCAAATGTATGCAGAGTGCAAAGCTGTATAGAGTGTGCAGACACTGCAGCTACGAATATAGATGGGGAAGGTAAGTCAAGTATGTACGTAAGGGGTTGAGTGTTTTTCATTTATTTAAAATAATTTGTTGTCAACTGAACTTGAACCTGGGTTAATGAGTGCTCTATTACTAGCTTCGGTTTCTCTAAGGATTGTCATGGGGGTTTTCTATGTGCCACAGTAAAAAATAAATAAATAAATCACAGAATGGAAAACAATTTAATTAGGTGAGAAAATCCCCACAAGCTCCAAGACCCAAACTCATTACTTGTTTACTCCTGGAGGCTGTAACCTTTTCTCCAAAGTGCTCACTCATTCACAGATCTTACACACACCCCTGGAAGTCAGCACAGAAACCAGGGATGGAGTCCTGCAGGGATCAAAGGTGACCTCAGACCAATCTGGATCTATTCCCCTAAAAACTCAGATGCACGCCCAGGGACAGGCACCAACCAACGCTGCTGTCCTGCAGCTGATGCTGACCTTTCTCAAGCACTGCTCCCAGACAGGAAAACAACGATGTGTAGATATCCAGATTATAAGTCAGTCAGTCTCTCTCTCTCTCTCTCTCTCTCTCTCTCTGTGTGTGTGTATGTAATATATTTGTATTGATTTCAGAGAGGAAGGGAAAAGGAGAGAGAGATAGAAACATCAATGATGAGAGAATCATTGATCAGCTGCTTCCTGCACATCCCCCACCAAGCACTGAGCCCGCAACCTGTGCCCTGGCCGGGAACTGAACTGTGTCCTCCTGGTTCACAGCTCAGCACTCAATCACTAAGCCACTGTGACTGGGCATAAGTGTATATTTTTAAATTAGATACTCATCTACAAAATTACCGATGTTACCCAGTATCAGGAACTGAAATCAGGCAGATCGCTGAACACATCCCCTGAGCCTCGGTCCCTAGTGATCTCCCGGGTGACCTGTCACCTCCACAAGAATGGCCTGGATCCTGCCAGGTGAAACATAGAGAGAGGGGCTTGGGATTCCCAAGAACTGAGCCAGGCAAGTGTTCACTGGAAGTGCAAGCTGTGTGTGTTCTCATTAGAAATGACCCTGTGGACCCGTCCTCTCCTACACTCACAACAGGACCAAGCGGATAGACACCCCGCTCCAAAGCAAGCAGATGGCCATCCCTGTGTGTTTTCAGAAGAGCTGAATCCTTCACGATGTGCTCTGAATTACAAAGAAACCGAAGCTCCAGGGCCTGTGAACAGAGAAATGCCTCTCTCTAAAAATGTAAAGTGCCGTGAGAAGAGAAAATTCCCCCGCATATTGCTGTTCTTCTCCCTGCTAAGTTTAGAGGCACTACCACACAAAACCGGCCTTCATTCAAGACGCAGCGCTCGTCTCCTTCCAGTCAGATGGCGCGCTCAGAAGTGTGAGGAGTTTGTACCAATCACACATTTTAAAATACTTCCGACTAAAAACAGGTTCTGTAAGACTTCATGAACAACCAGGGCTCCAGTTTATACACGAGATATAAACAGAAAGTATATTTTGAAATCGTCATGGCCAGCTTGGATGGAAATTGGCTGGGCGATGAGAAGGAGGTAGCGCAGAGCAATGCTCTAACTGGGCAGTGTGGCTGTACAGGGACGTAGAGCAGGAGAGGAGCAGGGGCAGATGTGGTCCTTTACCACCTGTGGCCTCCTGTTCAACACAGAATGACTGTCACCGAGTGGGTCAGATCGCACTAAATGAACCGCTCTCTGTGCCTTCTCCGGTCTGATAGGGGGATAAACCCCTTCAAGGCAACCAGGTTGTTATATCTGGGGAAGTGGAAGCACAGGGACAATAGGCAGGAAGAGGGGAGTAAGATAATTGCTAAGTCCTGCAGCACCTACAGCTTTAAACTCTGTGCTTAATCCATACCGGTGGCCTCGCTTCCTCAGGGAGCAAGACCCTCTCCCTTCTCCACCTGTTCTCGCGTTCTCAGGAGACCAGGTGGACTAAGAGCCGCAGACTCATAGGCGCCTGCTTGGCCTTGGACGTGCTACTGCAGTTGGAAAGCACAGATGTCCCATGGGAAAGAGTGATGTTTTTTACCTTCTCTCCTAGGAAAGTTAATCTTATCCTATTTATTCTGCTATAATGCTTGACTGCGTTCGCCTATTTTTTTCTTCTCCCTGGCACATATTCTGTGGTGTTCTGGTAGGTGAAACCCAATTTAATTCTGGGTCTGGCATGGAGTAGTACACAATGAATTGGGAGAGAAGAAAGAAAGGAGAAAGAGACAGCATAAGAGAACAAATGAGAAAACCAGGAAAAGGAAAGAGAAAGGAAGGAATTTTAGGAGAAAATACTTCCCTTTAATTGCACTAACTCATTATCTATTGTTTTCCCTGAAATGCTGACTTTCCACGCTACTTGTCATTTTAGATATGCCCCCAAATTTGCATCTGCTTAAGCAGATGTTTTAAAAATACTTTGCATATCAACTACCAGATTTAATTTTAGCTGTGGAGCAGCTATGAGGTAGGTGCTATTAGAAAGGTATTTTCCTCTTTGTAAACAGAGAAACAAAAGGTTATATGATATAACATTAGGTGACGAATTCTGTTCTGGCTCCACCTCACCTCCTTCAGCGTGCCTACCTTAGCAGCTAAGTTCACAAGGCTTTCTTGGGTTTCTGAACAAACAATAAAACATATCTATATTATAAAAGGCCAATGGCCATGGCACCAGAATGCCAGAACGACCTAATGACCGGTCACCAGGTGGTGCACTGATGGATCTCTCGGCGGCAGGCGGGTGTGGGTCTCACGCGATTTGGCGCGCTGGGCCTCTAGTTGCTCCATAACTTTGATTACCCTTTGTGTACGCACATTTTTTTTCTATCTTTATAATGAAGCCCTAGGTTATGCCTTATTCCCAAGCATCTGAAAAAGAAAAGGAACTTAACAGCTATTCTTTCATTGTTGGACCTCAGAGGAGCACAGGACATAAAATTATGGGGAAATATATGTAATTTAAATAGCTTTCTATTCAAATGCTGAATAAGAACTTATCATTCCAGACTATTTAAAGTTTGATATGCCTGTGTCTGCCACACTTATCTCTACCTTGGGTACATATCAATATATGTATATAATTGTTAAAAGTGAAGGTGTATTTAATTTACGACTTCTACCAACACAATTGTTTCCCTTTAATTGCATCTTCTACTTGGCTATCGGCATGTTCTTTCCATAATTATGTAACATTCATTTGCTTAATTCATCTCATTGCTACCCTAATGCTTAAAGAATAGTTCAAATGATTTGGTTCATCATCCGTAGAACTTGACATCCTTAAAATGTTCAAACTACTTTAATGCTTTTCTATCTTCTTCCTATGCCCAAGATATCTATTTTTTTGTCACTTAAAATTTTTTCTTGTTCTTTAAGATCAAACATGAGTGTTCTATCTTTTCCAAAATCTCCTCTGGATACAATCCACCTATACTGTATCACTCTGTGCCTTCTATCATTCATAATTATTTTTCCTATAAATTATCACTGAGCATGGCACAGCCCCCATGCTCAATAACTTTATGTAGAATCAGCAAGTTATTAATTATTTATTTTATAAATTTTTAAAATATATTTTTTTATTGATTTCAGAGAGGAAGGGAGAGGGGAAGGGAGATAGGAACATCAATGATGAGAGAGAATCAATGATTGGCTGCCTCCTGAACACCCCTACTGGGGATGGAGCCTGCAACCCAGGCATGTGGCCTCGACTGGAATCAAACCTGGGACCCTTCAGTCCGCGGGCCGACACTCTATCCACTGAGCCAAACCAGCTAGGGTTATTTTATAACCTACTAGTAACCAGCTAATAACTAAGCAGTTGCTTCCTCATGTGTCTGATTTTCATTTCCTATGAAATAGTATCATTGTTCAAAACACACACTGAGGCCTTCCCAGTGCTGACATTCAAAGTGCCCACATTATTGAGAGAATGTGGTGAGTGTGGTAAAATGCATCGCTCCCAACCTGGGTTATGGAACGCAGGCTTATAAGGTCGTTGATTTGGGGTAAGGTGGCACACTCCTCCATTAATGTCTCCTTAGACAGGCACATGAGCACAGGGAAGGCTAATAAGGCCCCCACGGGTAAAACATAGATAGCTGCCTTGGACGCATTCATTGCAAAGCCTGTTTCTGTCCTAAACTCCGTGGGTTGTTTCACAATGACCACATTCATGCCCCAAAGTCAGGCCAAAGACTCCCTATGGTAAGATAAAGCAAAGCGCCCAGGGAAGACACGATGAGGGTTTCGGGTGGGGAAGAAGATACGACCGTGACAGATTCTAGCATTTGTGTGAGACTGCACTGGCTGAGGTGCCCTCTTTCCCACTAAGGAATGACCCAATGGTATGACCATTGTGAAGAACAGAGGAAGAAAGGTGGAATGGGAAGTTAAGGACGTACTCAGAGTCTTCCAGTTATGAGCTGGGGAGACGGGAATTGATGCTGTTCTTGTAGATTCTGTTTTGTTTGATGTCTAGGTTCTTCTTAGTTTCAAATTGCATTGTACATTTTAGCAAAATTTCAATGTGTCCTTGAATGTTAAAGGGACTTAACTGGCATAATGTTTTTAAAATTTAAGTTACTTTACTTAGTGCAGCCATGCTGGCTTTCTCCTTCGGTCCCCCCTCCATAAAGCTCCTTTAGATGTCAGAACATTTTTTTTTAAATATATTTTATTGATTTTTTACAGAGAGGAAGGGAGAGAGATAGAGAGTTAGAAACATCGATGAGAGAGAAACATCGATCAGCTGCCTCCTGCACATCTCCTACTGGGGATATGCCCGCAACCCAGGTACATGCCCTTGACCGGAATCAAACCTGGGACCTTTCAGTCCGCAGGCCGACGCTCTATCCACTGAGGCAAACCGGTTTCGGCTGTCAGAACATTTTTTAAAAAATGGAATACTTACAGATGAAAAGGTAAAAACCAAGCATTTTAACAATATGAAGCTTCATCATAATATGCTTCAGATACTAAAAGCCATGGCAACAACATTTAAAATTCTGATGAGATTAAGACAAATTATGAACCCAATATTTTAACAACAGGGCCACTTGGGATTAATCAGAGTAGCAATCATTTCTCTGTGTAACATTTCCTTTTAAATAAAGCACACGGGAAAGGCAACGTTTTAAAGCTTAGATGTCAATGGTGGGTATAATATTAAAGTTGTGATCATATTTTTCTTTTTCTTTGAAGATCTCTGGCACCACAATCTCATTTTAAAAGTGATGTGCAGAAAGGAATGATGCACTTGTAATTAAAATCCTGATTCGGTTTACCATGCTTTGGACAAGTAAATAACCTCTCCTGGTCCCTAGACTCCATTGCGAAATATTTCTCCTGATGTGTCAGTCAAACTCAGCCTCCCCTCTGGCCATGAAGAATGGGCCTCATGTGTCAGTCAAACTCAGCCTTCCCTCTGGCCATGATGAGTGAGCAGGGCAGATGCAGCAGCTCTGGAGAAGCAACAGGAGGTGTGAATGCTGGGCAGGGAAATACAGGGGGAAAGGGGGCATCCCTGGCCTCTGCTTGTCTGTTGCTCCCTTGTCCCTGATGGTGCAGTTGGCCAAGAAACCTGGAGAGAAACCCTTTAGGAGCCAACAGACCCCTTCTGAGCAGAGAGGAGCAAGGAAAGAGAAGATAGACCTGAGAACGAATTAATAAAAGAACAGCACAGCCTGTCAGTGTTGCGCAGTGGTTGAGCGTCAACCCATGAGCCAGGAGGTCAGGGTTTGATTTCAGGACAGGGCACATGCCCGGGTTGTGGGCTTGATCCCCAGTAGGGGGTGTGCAGGAGGCAGTTGATCAATGATTCTCTCTCATCACTGATGTTTCTATCTCTCTCTCTCCCTCCCTCTTCCTCTCTGAAATCAATAAAAATATATTTTAAAAAAATAAAGGAACAGTACACACACACCTATTTATACAATCATTTTCCAGGTCAAAATGTGTTCATGAGAGCAATAAGATGTACCTATATAGAACTTTATAGTTTATAAATCACAATCAGCTTTATTACTTAACTGTGCTGATACATCTGTGAGGTCTTTGTTACTAAAGGGGAAACCAGAATTCAGAGAAGAGAATTAATTTACACAAGATTATACAGAAGTGTAGGATTTAAATACACATCCGTATCTCTGCCTCTTTCTCTTCTCTCTCTCCCTCTCTCTCTCTCCATATATACATAAACATACATACATTTTCTATATAATCATGTTAGTTATATATACATATACATAAATATGCTTAGCATTTTATACCCTTCTCTATCACTTATTAATTTCAACCAGATCTGCATAGTACTTTTTTAAATGTATGAAAATAAAATATATGTTCCCCCACAAAAGGGCTTGGCAACCTATAAGCAATTCCAATAACTTCAAATGATCATGTTAATGTTTTAAAATAATTAGACTGGCTGACCTTTAAAAACAAAGGGACATTTTACTCACTGTGACCCTCAATGGTGAGATAACATCCGAGAATTGTATCATTAATTTCTAGCAAAGTCTTACGAGCAGCCTGGTTTCCTCAATCCCAACTCCGTGTTCATTTGCACTGCCTACTAAGCACCCCCATGTGCCTATATGCCTCCCACTGTGACATTTATTAGTGTCCTTTCTGCTTAACTTCTCTATGTCCTGCTCGACTATGTACACTGAGAGAGTAGGGATGCTATCAATTGTCGGCCCCTCTGTAATCTCAGTACTTAAAAATCTCCTAATTTAGCACATTTAGAGGAATGGCAATTTGAACATTTGATATTGGTTAAATATTTTTAAAGATCCCTTTCCTTGACTATACTAGTATTTCTTCATTCTCATGTCTATTATGGGAGACAAATCGTGAAATGATTATTCATTTTGTATATGAAGAAAATAGTCATAAAGTTTAAAAAAATTTCTAGTGATAATATCACAAGCATATAGTAAAGCAAGACCTTTTGAACATTATTAGAGGCACTTTCCTTTCCTGAGATTAGTCAGGGACTAAAGAAGGCTCCTTTATAAACTGTAAAGTTAAGGATGACTCCAACAACAATGGACTAAATTCAACAAGGGAAATATTTTTCTTTACTATGTACATACCATTGCCAGTGCTATGTATGCTTTCTCATATCTTTCTTATTTGACGTCGATTATTTCCTGCCTGAAGAATTACCTTTAACATTCTTCATAATGCAGATCTGTCAATAATAAATTAATGTCCAAAAAAAATTATTTTTTCCCTCATTTTTGATGGATGTTGTCATTGGGTATAAAATTCTAGGTTGGCAGTTTTCTCCTCCCAGCACTTTAAATAAGTCTTTGTATTCTGACTTGCAGCATTTCTAACAAATCTGCCAAGATTTATGTCCTTGCTCTCTACATAACAGGCCTTTTTGTACACAGACTTCTTAAGATTTTCTCTTCATCACTCTTGTTTTTAGACATTTTTACCATGATGTGCATTGCTTTGTGACTTCATTGGTGTTTATTTAGTGTCTGTTGTATTTAACACTATGTACATGCATGTTAACAGTTTAAATTGTGTGTTGTTTTTTTTAATTCTGTGACCATTATTCTTTGAAATATTTTTCCTGTACCCCCTTGTACATTTTGTGACATAAACTGTTCCTATATGAAACCATGTGATAGTGTCTCCCAGGTCACTGAAGCTCTATTTTTTTTTCACTTATTTATATTTCCTATTGGGTTTCCTATTGGGTTTTATTCCTATTTGGTTTATTAAATTCTCTTGCTTTCTCTTCAAGCTCATGCCTCATCTCTTTGGTGACTAATAGTCTATTAAGGCTATCCAGTAAATTTTCTATATTAGATATTATATTTTTCATATCAAAAAAATTTCATTTATTCTTTTTATATGTCCTATTTCTCTTCTCAATACTCTTAGACCCTTAAATGTATTTATCATATCTGTTTTAAAGTCCTTACCTAGTGATTCCATCACCTCTGTTATTCCTGACTGTTCCAGGTGCTCTTTCCTGTGCATGTGGATCATATTTTTTATTGAATGTCAGATTTTTAAGATTTTATATTTTTTGAGTGCTGTTCTTGGTTGCATCACTTTAAAGAGGATTAGTCTGTGTTCCAGAATCTTCTGAGGCTGCTTTCTAAAGCTTTTGAGAGCGAGTATAGAGCAGTTTTGCCTTAGGGTGGCTTAGTCTTATGACTAAAGGACACCCTCCTTGGACCACTACTAGGGCTTAAGTACCCAATGAATCTCCACACTCCGGTGAGCACTAAATCCACCCATGCCTCTGTGTGGAATCTAAAAACTGTTCGTTTTAATGTTCCCTGTAATTACTCTTTCTCCAGCAATGTGCTTTGACTAGTCTTGTGGAATTCCAGTCAAACACACGAGAAAACCTTCTGTATATTTGTTAATAGTTTCCTCTTTTCCCCGTCCTCTGCTCTAAAAGCTCTAGCCTCTCTAAGGTCTATAAATTTCCCTCTCTTCTATTAATTTAACAAAGCCTTTGTCTCTGGATACTTCTTTGCTCAGCAGGTTGTGGAGGGGTAGACATTAGTGTCACAAGTAAAATTGGAAGGGATATTTTTTATCTTATTTGAGTTCTAAATTTCTAAGTAGTAAATTCTGTACAACAAGGGTGGAACAACTACTCAGGAGAATATAAAATTACAAAACTTTCTCTTTAATTATCTTTTATTTCCTGTGTCTATTTCTTCCTCCTGATCAATGCTGATTATTTTACTATGGCTTGTGCTTTGAAGCAGCAGGTACTATAGGTCCTTATGGGTATTATTAGTTAACATTTTAAAGGCCTTTATTGATCAGACCACCTGTTTGATATTCATAAGGTTAGAATGAGAAAAAATTCAGCAATTGGCTTAGTGATATGTAACATTATATTCTAAGTGATAATGCAAATTCACAAATGAATTTTGGCTGCTTGCAGCCATTCAGGTCAGATGTGTTAAATTGCTCTGTGGGCAATTTAAGAACTTTGAATATTGTAATACATAAATATGATTAGCTTAACCCAGGAAACCTCATTAATAAAACAAAATCAGCCTTTATGAGCACAGGGTGTACATAGGGACTCTCACTTCTGTTCTAGGAATTCTAACGGCTTGTGGGATTCAAATGCAGGATTGGCTTCTTTCTCTGTAGTTTTCAGTTTGACAGGAAACTATTACACTTCTCGTGTTTGTCTATTTGCCACATTGCTCCTGTAGTTCTCCATCATGAAAGGATATAAAATATGGAAACAAAAGAGCTGGATTTGTAATTTGTGTTCAGGTTAGTGCCTAGGAACATGTCTTTTAACCTTTTTTAACACATTCGACAACATGAGAATCACTTCTAACTCATAGAATTTACTAACATCAGTTGCAAAAATGAATGTGCAAGAATTTTATAAATAGCAATATTTTGTATCTGTTGTTGGTAAATATTCACATATTTACGTCGCCATATTCTCAGGAATGAGTAAGCCAAGGACATAAGCCCTAAATCATTGGTTTTAGATGGGTGTACCACTCCCCATGCTTGACTTCATGAATCTCTTAGTTTGAAGGATATAAATCAAAATAATGAAATACACTATTGCCTGCTAAGACTTATGCCCAGACTCTGAAAGTTACTTAACCAGAACCCTTTTCAGTTAGGCTTTCTGGAGCCCTACTCTACGCTCACAAGCTTTTTAAATATAGCCAGGCCCCTTTCGGACTGAGTCTCACAGGTGGAAAACAAAAGGGAAAGAAGAGTGATCTAACATCATCCAAAAGACCCAAGAAAAATGGAGAATATTTCAGGACATACGGAGCTTCTGAACTTTTAATCATGCTTCTGAAAACTCTAGTCTCTAGCAGTTAGGCACAAGTTAGTCGTTTGCTCAAATGGCAGCCTTTCTTGGGGAAAAATGGAATGATGACGGGGAATTCCTTGCTGTCCCTTACAGTAGGGCAGGGGTCCTCAAACTACGGCCCGCGGGCCACATGCAAATACAAATATTGTATTTGTTTCTGTTTTGTTCTTTTACTTCAAAATAAGAAATGTGCAGTGTGCATAGGAATTTGTTCATAGTTTTTTTTTAAACTATAGTCCAGCCCTCCAACAGTCTGAGGGACAGTGAACTGGCCCCCTGTTTAAAAAGTTTGAGGACCCTTGCAGTAGGGAATCAAAAGTGACAATCCCACACATTTTATTTCTTTAATCTAAAGATCTGAACAGTCAGTTCTACTGTCAGTGGGAACTACTAATAACCTCCCAGAAGGAAGAACTCAGTAAACAATCAGAATCCTTTACCTTTTTAAATTCACAATTACAACTTTGCAATTGACTCTTTGCAGCTAAGGCTCACTGGCTTCATGTAAATACCCGTCTAATGTTATTTCCAGGAACCACCCCAATGTGTAGGGTTATTACATCTATTATGTTGTCCCCAGAGCTACCCTGCAGTGGTACCAGGGCCACACTCCCACTCACGAGACAGTCTGTTGGGTTTTGCTGTTCAACCCTTTCTTATCAAATCCTATTTCATGCTCATCTTGCATATGCAGTTTACTTTTTTATTTATTTCAAATGCTTTGTGTGCCCTCTGTGTGTCGCAGACTGTGGTTGGACATGAAAGTGGTCCATTCCTTCGGGATCTGATGATAGACTGAGAGATAGACTGAGAGAGAAGTACAGTGCAGTTCCGTAAACGTGCTATGAGAGGGGAGTGCAGGGTGCCCTGAGCACACAGTGTGGGTGGGCATGGAAGTGTGGAGATCAAGGACTCCCCCTTAGAAAGCTGAGTCCACACTTCGCTCTCCCATTAAGCACATGGATGCTTGAAGATCTTGTTACTTATACTCATGGGGTCTCTGTTTTTTTATCTGAAAAATGAGGATAATAATAAAACCTTCTACAGAGTAGAGTGTGATGATCTGTGCAAAACCCTGAGTCAGGCACAAAGTAAGTGTTCAAGAAATAATAACTATATTATTATTATTATTATTATTATTATTATTATTATTGGTAAAGAAAACAATTATGGCAGGAGATGACTTCTGTGTATAAATCCTAGAAGTCCTAAAGATGACTCAAAGAAACAGTTGTATAAATTGCACTGCTAGCCAAAGGGCTCACCTCGATGTCAAAGGCCAGAGAAATTCTATGTGGGAATATTTTGATGCACGTTTCACAGATGAGGAGAGAGGTGCAAAGAGGTTAAGAAACTTTCTCAGAGATACTGTTCAGTAAGAACCAGAGATGCAAATCAAATGCAAGAATATGCTTCCACGCTGTGCACCTGTTATTCTGAACAGGGCTGCCCACCTTGCCAGTTGCCTACTCACACGCTCCGACTTGCTACAGCTGTTAAACTAGGGCACCTGCCTGCAAACGCAGAAGCTGAGCTTTTCTCTGGCCACCAGTCTAAAATGCCCTGATTTGTTCTGATTGGTACTCTTTTCACGGGTAATGGAGGAGAAAACAAAATGAATTCATCTTAAGTTTATTTTAAAAGAATGTTTCAATGAGTTTAGTCAGAAGGAAGAATCTTAGCTTTTGACCAGTATAGCTGGAGCATTTTAATCTAGAAGTCATTTAGAGAACACAGCCAGGTTCCTAAATAGCTATGCTACAATATAGTCACTTCTCTCACTATGTGTTCAGGGATTGCAAGAAAATGCCAATTTCCACCCAATAGGAGGCGGTTTGAATTATAGATGGACTGGCACTCTTGTGTGGCTTTTCTCTTATAGCTCTGGGTCACATGCAAATGGCTGGTGTTAAAAATCATAATATGCCACTTTAGAAAGGGGGTGGAAATTGAGATACCGAGTTCATGGTATTTCAATTTTAAACATCCCCTGATTTCTCTTTCCTTATCCAACATTTTCACATTACTATCCTGTGGCCAAATGCACTGTGTCAATGTAATAATCCATCATCCTGATCGTAAGTCTATTTTATCCATGCCCCAAGCATAGACCTTGCCTGTCTGCCATGCCATCCCAGTAAAATATTTACTTTGGAAAAATCTAACTATTTACCGTCCATTGTGTGTGTCCTGATAAGCTCTGGCCATGGAGTTTCCTAACTTGAGTTAGGAAAGATCTCCAGCTGCCTTCCTGGGAGGCTGCTATTTGAGGTTAATTTTCACTTCCGTATATTCTTACACTGTGTCTCACTACCTGGAAATTAGTCTGAAAAATACCTGGAGGAGTAATCATCTCCGTGATCAATTATTCCCCATCACCAGGCAGCATAATTGCTTGTTCACATGCCCCTATGTATAATGCAGTTACATAACAGAGCACAGATATCATTTCCCCACAAGAATCTAGGTGCATTGCATTTGTACAATTAGCAAGGCTTTAAAAGAAACTGGATTCTTTCTTATTTAAGCGAATTTTGAGTTACACATATATCGGTATTTTACTATCGTCTCCTTTAGCATTAGCAGCGAGTTCGGAAAGAATAACCACATGGAGCCATTCTCTGATCTTTCCACTCAGCAAGTGGATGCTCTGCCCCAAGGGCTTCTTAATGCAATGACTTACCAGATACAAGTTACGCGTACGACCAACAACCTTTTAGCTTTTAAATCATATTTTTTTGCGAGAAAGAAAAAGATGTTCCTTATATTCCTTATATTTAACTATGGGGTCGGCTGCCATCAATCTTTTGAGTCCAAAGTACTAAGAAAAAGAGTGGGAGAGAAACCAAGATGGTGGCAAAGGTAAACACCGAAATTGCTGCCTCCTACAACAACTTCACAAATACAACAAAAAGACAAAACGGACATCATCCAGAACTACAGGAAGGCTGGCTGAGTGGAAATTCTACAACTAGAAGGAAAGAGAAAAACACACTGGGAGTCAGGAGCTGCGGAAGTAAAGTGCAAAGGTACGGAGGCTCGAGGGCCCGCGGAAAGGGGCTGGTACCTGAGGTCATGGCTGTCTTTTTGAATCAGGAGGGAGTCACATGCTTCCGACTGCTCTGAACCTCGGTTCCGGGAAGTCTCTAGGGACCCAGGACTCATACGGGGAAAAACTGGACTGTCTGGCAGCAGGCAGAACTCGGAACTCGAGGGCGGCTTTCCCTCAGAGGTGCTTGCAGCAATTAAATTACCAGGACACTGAGATGCGCAGCCCCTTAGGGCAAGGCTGAGGATCTGCCATAGCTGCTTTCTCCGCCCTGTTGATTCCTTGAGACCCCGCCCCACCCAGGCTGCAGCAGAGGCTTTTGCATATGAATGCTCTGACCCTTTGCAACCTGAAAATTACCTAACAAATTACAGCTGGGCCAGACAGACCCAGAATTTCCAAGAGAAGGCCCAAGGCCCCACAGCAGCTTGCATTGCTTCACAGCTGGGCCTCATCTGGGCACCTCCAAACTCCAAAAAAGGAAGGGGAATCTGCAGATCTTTTCATAGCTCCTGCTGGGTAACCTCAGGAAGAGACTAAATTAGCACCTCCTTAGATCCAAGAGCCAGTGTACCCAGTGGTCAGAGTGGGACCATCCAGATTACAAATCCTCAGATCCATAAGGGACACACTCAGGGCGCAGACTCAGTGAGCACCAAAGCCCCACTGAAGCAAGTCTTGCCCCAGAAGGGTGTCTTCAGCACAGAAGTTCTCCCACTGAAGACACAGCTGATTCTCACTGCCAACTGGCCTGGAGGTCAATTCCTCCCAGTGATCTTACAACAATCAAGGCATAACTACAACAAGACTGTGCACAAAGCCCACAAGGGGGTGCACCAAGAGTGTCCACCTCAGGTAACTGGGGAGGCTGAGCCACTGGGCCCTATAAGACACCTAGCACACAAAACCACTCTACCAACACAGGGAAGCATAAAAAATGCGGAGACAAAGAAAGAGGTCACAAATGACAGAAATGGAGGAAAGCAAATGACTGGATATAGAGTTCAAGGCCCCGTTTATAAGGTTTTTCAAGAATTGTATGGAAACTGCGGATAAATTTAGTGAGACCCTGGAGGATATGAAAAAAGACCAACTAGAAATTAAGCATACACTGACTGAAATAAAGAATAATATACAGAGATCCAACAGCAGACAAGAGGATCCCAAGAATCAAGTCAAAGATTTGAAATACGAAGAAACAAAAAATACCCAACCGAAGACTCAAAAAGAAAAAAGAATCCAAAAATATGAAGATAGTGTAAGGAGCCTCTGGGACAACTTCAAGCGTACCAACATCAGAATTATAGGGGTGCCAGAAGAAGAGAGAGGGCAAGATATTGAAAACCTTTTTGAAGAAATAATGACAGAAAACTTCCCCTACCTGGTGAAAGAAATGGACTTACAAGTCCAGAAAGCGCAGAGAACCCCAAGCAAAAGGAATCCTAAGAGGACCACACCAAGACACATCATAATTAAAATGCCAAGAGCAAAAGACAAAGAGAGAATCTTAAAAGCAGCAAGAGAAAGACAGTCAGTTACCTACAAGGGAGTACCCATACGACTGTCAGCTGATTTCTCAACAGAAACCATGCAGGCCAGAAGAGAGTGGCAAGAAATATTCAAAGTGATGAATAGCAAGAACCTACAACCAAGATTACTTTATCCAGCAAAGCTATCATTCAGAATTGAAGGTCAGATAAAGAGATTCACAGATAAGAAAAAGCTAAAGGAGTTCATCACCACCAAACCAGCATTATATGAAATGCTGAAAGGTATTCTTTAAGAAGAGGAAGAAGAAAAAGGAACTCTTACCATTTGCCACAGCATGGATGGAACTGGAGAGCGGATAAATACCACATGATCTCACTCATTTGTGGAATATAATGAACAACATAAACTGATGAACAAGGACTGATCCAGAGACGGAGAGGTATTGATTGGACTGTCGGGCCTTGGAGGGAAGGTAGGGGAGGGTGGAGGTAAGGGGGAAAGATCAACCAAAGGACTTATATGCAAGCATATAGGCCTAACCAATGGACACGGACAACAGGGGGGTGAGGGCAACAGGGGGGATGGGGGGAGTAGGGAGTAACGTGGGGATAAGTACACATATGTAATATCTTAATCAATAAAATATATTTTTTAAAAAAGAAAAAGAGTGGTAGTGGAAATGATAACTCATCATTTTTAAATGGTGTCAGTTTTTAACTTATATCATAATAAAAAAAAGCATAGTTTTATAACCCAATCCACTCTCAATCCAAGAAGTACTGCCATCCAAGTTACTTTGGCATTTTAATCAAGCGAAGATCCAGCATAAACATGTGACTTAGGAAGCATTGAATGACTGAGCTAGAAAATCAACTCGAATGAGATTTTCATGTATTTATTTTTTAAGTATATTTTTGTTGATTTCAGAGAGGAAGGGAGAGGGAGTGAGAGATAGAAACATCAGTGATGAGAGAGAATCATTGATCGGCTCTCTTCCGCATGCCCCCTACAGGGGATTGAGCCCACATGCTGGCCAGGTGAATCGAAGCCATGACCTCCTGGTTCATAGATCAATGTTCAATCACTGAGCCACTTGGATGGGCTGTATTTATTTTGTAAATGGGAGTTGGTCTGCTCGAGCCTGGATTGGAGACTCCACATCACTGTTTTCCTCTGAAAGGAGCCAGGACTCCTGTTCGGGGTGAGCTGAAACCTACAACACCTTCTCATTCTAGAGCTGCCAGCAAGAAGGACAGTTATGTCCAAAGGACTTAGGAATCAATTCCAGGAAAACAAAACAAAACCAGTTAGAAATCAATAAAATGAAATAGAAAACATAACATTTTGAATAGATGAATCCATGATGACAGTTTTAAACAAATGGACAGCCACTTTTTGAGCATGCAAGAGAGGAAACTTCTTATTTAAAAAAGAGACAAAGGGACAAAATTCCCTTATCTCCATTCAGGTCTCAATGCAGCTCCTCTTCTCCTACAAAGCCCTGCCTAATGTACCAGGGTGAATTTATTTCACCATCTGTAAGCTTTCATCAAAGTTTGAAACGCTTCTATTGTAGCACTCAGTACAGGTTTGTGTATCTTTCCGTATATGTGACTATTCAATAAACCGAGAGTGATTGGAGGGCAGAAACTGTATGTGGGGGTTTTTCCTACATTTTTAAGGCTGGACACAATGGAACCCAATAAGTTCTCAATGCATAAGTCAAGGAATGAATCAAGGAGTCTCTAGCTCAGTTGGGGGAGATGAGCACTCTCTCTCTCTCTCTCTCTCTCTCTCTCTCTCTCTCTATATATATATATATATATATATATATATATATATATATATATATATATGAATCTTTTATTTATCTATTCACCTATTTATTTAATACCTTTCTCTCTGTGCTAAATGTAGTACTTGGCAAGGAGAATGCAAGAGGGAGTGGCATAGCCCTGGCTGGTGGCTCAGTTGATTGGAGCATTTCCCCATACATCAAAATGGTTTGCAGGTTTGATTCCTGGTTAGGGCACAAACGTAGGTTGTAGGTACAATCCCCTATCAGGGCATGTATGTGAGGCAACCAATCAGTGTTTCTCTCTTCCACTGATGATGTTTCTCTCTCTCTCTCTCCCTCCATTCCTCTCTCTAAAAATCAATAAACATCCTCAAGTGATGATTTAAAGATAAAAAAGAATGGAGAGCATATGGTGCTTGACCTGGAAGAGTGCTCTTTTTGATGGAGCAGCTGGTATTTGAAGACTGTATTTCGGATGCTCAGACCACATTGATCATACCATTTGCCACTGTGCTATGTGCAATGAAGAAGCATACAATCCTGCCAATGCGAGTCTGACACAGTGCACTTATTTTATAGAATTCTCACTTTATTCTTGTTCAGCTTTTTTTAAGACATTCAAAGCTAAATTGGTTAAATTGTCCTTAAAATTTCTTCACATTGGAAGTCTGATTCTTTTGAGTCCCTCTTCAACTCAGAGTTTCCCATCCAGTGTTTATCCAATCAACGGCATCCTTTGTGCTCAAGGAAAGTATTGATTGTTCTTGATGAATTTCTTGAAATCATCCATAAAGATCTAAAAGCCATTTAGCCAGATTTGCAATGCATGCTGCTATTTTTTTAATGTTGCCCAAACTTTTGATTTGTCACCTCCCTCATCCCTTCTTTATAGTCTATTTGATGCTAGGGGTAAAAAAAAAAGACAACTTTTCTACATTTTGGGGGGAAGTATCTTTTAAATTCCGATGTTGTTGCTTTTAAAGTGTGTGCCTGCAGAGGCCGTGGTACCTACATTTTGGCTCATGTCTACTTGACAGCCACTATGGCACTGATTAAAAGACATGCCTCGAGTTCAGAGAGGTTAAAATTAAAAATAAGTAAAGAATGTCATTTTTGAATTGACAAAATACAGTATAATATATCACAATGAGAGCTGAAGTCACTATAAGTACAGTGAATTGCAGGAATACAGACAATCACTTCATGAATTTTGCTACATGAATCTAAGAAACCTCCACCTAAGTACGGAAACAGTGCTACTTAGAGCTGAATTTTCAAAATGGAATGAAGAGGAACGCAGGCGACGGTGACTTAGCAGATGTGGTCACACCTGCACTAGCCTTGGAGACACAGATGGCAGCTCCAACGCTCAGGCCCTCAATGCAGGTCACACAGATCAGATAAAGCTGTTATAAATACTTCATGAAAACAATATCATCTTTGGGTAGGATGTGCATATATTAAATATTGACCACTGATGCTATTAATACTTAATGTTATTTTTGACAAAATGAATATTTTATAATGAGAAGTTTGTATAATGGTGCCTAGTTGTTTACAAAATATATTTCATAGTTAATGGTATCAGTGAAGGTAACTGTTCAAATTGGAAACATAATCCAGTTTGATATGTAGAAAATTATTTTAAAAACTAACATTAAAATAATTTAATAGAAAACCACTAATACAGATCTTATTTATTGAATATAATTAAAGAAATGATCTCCAAATGCATATAGACAATTAGAACTGCTACTCGTTCAACAAACTAATAATAATAATAATAATAATAATAATAATAATAATAATGGCAGTAACAATAATAACAGCAATGACCATTTATGGGATGCTTCATATATGCCAGGCACTGTTGTAAGAACTTTCACATATTTAACTTGTTTAATCTGCTCAGAAACCTTATGTGGAAGACACGCTTACTATCCTGATAGTAAGATGGGGAACTGGAGTGGAGCCAGGTTGTCTAGCCCCAGGGCGGAGTCTCCTCAACACCATTCAAGCTGTTTCTCAAGGAAGCTTGAGGGATGCGGGCAACTGGCCAGTGGGCAGAGCAAGCAGACTGTTGGGTGGGCAGCGAGCATGGCCCGGCAGACAAACATGGGCTTTCAAGTCAGATGAGTCCATGTTAAAACTGAGACTCGCTACTTACCTTTTATGTGACTTGGGGCAATTTCCTTAATCTATTAGACTCTCAGGGGCAGTGTCCTTAGTCTAGTGCAGGGGTGGGCAAACTTTTTGACTCGAGGGCCACAATGGGTTCTTAAACGGGACTGGAGGGCCGGAACAAAAGCATGGATGGAGTGTTTGTGTGAACTCATATAAATTCAAAGTAAACATCATGACACAAAAGGGTACGGTCTTTTTTTTTTTTTTTAGTTTTATTCATTTCAAATTGGCTGGATCCGGCCCGCGGGCCGTAGTTTGCCCACGGCTGGTCTAGTGCAATCTTAGTTTCTTCATCTAAAATATGGGCTTTAATATCTGTCTTGCAAGAATGTGAGGCTAACGGAAAACAATGGTTTATGAAGTGTGGACATTGAAAAACCCAATGGTGACCTGCAAGGTGTGAGAAATTCCTCAGGGTAGGGGCACTGACAATGGAGGTCAGCAAGGGAGCAGCTGGAGGGAACAGGACAGAAGGGAAAGGTGCCAAACAGTGAGCCCAGACTCCACCACTCCCTCCTCTGCGTGACCTTGAGCCAGGTCCTTCCACAACTTGAGTCAGTGTTTTCCTCTTTAAATTGAGATAATGACACCTGCCTCCGAATCGAAGGATGAATCAGGGAGCCCGCGTGACCTCTAAGCACCCAGTGCTGCACCTCCACATGCCAGTCCCGGTTCCAACTGCCACCATTCTCCCCAGTCAGCGCAGTCCTGGGGATCCCAGAGACTTTCCGCCGCTGAATGCCACCCGACGTGAAGGGCTGGTGGGATCGTTCAAGGATGTGAGTCAAACTTGCTCATGGACATGACACTTCTCCAGAGAGGAGAGATTTAGAGAAAGCGGAAAAGCCCTCGCTTTACCAGAGGTGGAGAGACCGTACAAAGGCGTGGATCTGCCCATGGAGACCATGGCCCCTGCCCCAAAGGAGGCATCGGTTCAGGCACCATCCTCACGTCTGGGCAGCGTTTCAAAAAATCCACCTGAACAGGAGCAACAGGCCTCTGCTTCCAGTTTAAGGTGCTATGAAACCAGGGAAGGAGTAATGAGAGCATTCCCCAACTCATGAGACGAATATTTTCTTTTACAGCTTTTTTTTTTTTTAATATATTTTATTGATTTTTCACAGAGAGGAAGGGAGAGAGATAGAGAGCCAGAAACACTGATGAGAGAGAAACATCAATCAGCTGCCTCCTGCACATCTCCCACTGGGGATGTGCGCGCAACCCAGGTACATGCCCTTGACCGGAATCGAACCTGGGACCATTCAGTCCGCAGGCCGACGCTCTATCCACTGAGCCAAACCGGTTTCGGCTTTTACAGCTTTTTTTAAATGTCAAATATTTCTCATATTTTTAAAAATGTAAGCCTCAAACTTGCCCTGTAAGTGACACAGGACCAGGATCATCACCCTCAGAGCAATGAACCGACTCCCTCCCGCTCAGTAAAGAAGGTCCCCAAGCTGGAGCGTCTGTGCTGGGTGTCTGTCCCCGCAGTACCCTGCTGGGGGTTTGTTTACTTCGCAGACACGAAATGTGCATTAAAATGTAACTTTTCTCTCTCTTTAACTTGCTTGTGCTGTCTCTCTGGGGGAAACTTTTGCTAAATCTTGCCTGGCACTTTAAATTATAAATGACTTTATCGAAAACAAAATGCTTTTTTTTCCACGTCTCCAGTTTAGAAGACTTCTAACATGACAGGTCGAAGAATCCGTCTCGGAGAACAAGGGCCTTTCGGGCTCTGGGAGTGTTCGGGGGAATAAACAAGTCCATTTGCCACATAATTTAAACTGTTCCAACTGTTCCTGAGGAGAAGAAAAATTGAGAACCTTCCCTGTTACTTTATTTTTATTTTGAAATGTGCACAGTCCCTGGCGGCGGGGAACTGATACAGTCAGAAGAGTGTCAATTCCGCAGAGCACATTGCTCACAGTTTATGACTTATCCCCCAAGAACAGCAGCAAAGGAATTTTTTTAAAACCTGATAAAAAGAAAAAAAAGAAAGGAAAGAAAAACTGCTTCCTTCCATCTGTCTGTTTTATAGTCAACAAATATTTGGAAAGGCGTACTGAGTTGAAATAAACTAATAAAAATAAAAATGATCAATTGTCACTAGCCACAGACCAGCAAAAACAATTTTGAGAGGGTTTTAAATTCTCTTGGGAACAAATCTTGACTCCGTCAAGGAATGGGTGTTGTGTGTAAGGACAAGTTAGAAGTGTAGAAAAATCCCACCTCAAGCTGAAGTTTTTAGCATTTTACAAGATGCGAAGATAAAGGCAGTGCCGCACTAATGTTCCTATCACAAAATGGTGAGCCCTGATCCCCTGTCTACTTATACCCACTTTAAAATTAATTTCTCAGCTCTAGCCGGTGTGGTTCAGTGGATAGAGCATCTGCCTGCGGCCTGAAGTGTCCAGGGTTTGATTCTGGTCAAGGCAGGCCACATGCCCAGGTTGGGGGCTCAATCCCCAGTAGGGGGCGTGCAGGAGGCAGCTGATCAATGATTCCCTCTCATCACTGATGTTACTATCTCTCTCTCCCTCTCCCTTCCTCTCTGAAATCAATAAAAATATATTAAAAATAAAATTAATTTCTCAATGTTAGAAGTAATAGTGAAACAGGCAGTAAGGAGGAGGCTATGAAAGGGACCCATCTCAACATGTTGTAAATTCCTGGCAAAGAAGTTAAAAATGTTTTCAACTGTGCCTATACTGAGTATTTATATCCTATTTTTTTGAGAAAATATGTTGACACATATTTCCAGAAAGTGTTCATCTCCTCAAAAGCCACAGTCGCGATTTGTACAAACTCGTTGCTGACGCCTACCTTCCCCTACACAGTCTGTAACTCCCAGGAGGGGCAGCTGGGGAAGAACAGGAAACAATGCGTGTCAACGTGGGGGCGAATGACCCTCCCTCTCCAGCAGGGATCACCTTACTCTGCCCCTGAATAGAGACAGGGGTGGATGCCATGGACTTTCTCCCCGATGTTAGAGGGCAGGGAGTCCTATGGTCACACTGTCACCAAACCAAGCCAGAGTGAGAGTATCCAACGGGATGATGCTCAACAAAATTCAGGAACAGAGCACGGATACAGACATGCAGTAAAACCATCATAAAGGCATAAACAAGCATCACATTACTGATAAGTCAAAGAAAGCAGGCCCGGAAAGATGACTGACCGTGATTCATGGACACCCTTTCTGAAGAAGGTGGAACAAGAGGCTGCAGAGGTCAGACCGGCACTGCCCCCTGTTGGATACAAATACTCGGTGCATTCGGGCTTCAGTGGTGCCACAAGGCGATAGGCAGGGATGTAACACTGATGACCATGTTTGTATCCAACTTCTTGTGGTACAAATGTCTGCGTTAGACAAAATGCAGAGGTTTGTGTGATGTTGTGATTTATATTAAGACATATATATCTGTCCCTCCTCCCTGTTTCTGGCACAGAGCGCCTTAAAACCCTTGGATTCTTTCATTGGAATTGGGTCTGGGAATGATCTAAATGTGTGGACCTAGAAGGAGTGACTATTCTGGTATATAGATTATAATTGCTGGACCTGACTTACTTACACACACACACACACACACGCACACACACACACACGCGCACGAGCGTTATTATCCTCCAGATTTAGGAAAAGGGCAAGGGAAGAATTTATGGGTAAATTAAACTTCTTAATTGACTTACTAGCTTTATAATAATGCCAGGAGTTAATTCCTAACAAGAATACTTTAAAGAGCTTTCAAAATTAGGACAGGTAAGAGTTTAGGGTTAGAAAAGTTCTTACTTGAACAAATACTGCGATCATATCATTGAGTGTTTAGCATCTTCTAGTCACTGGAACTTTTTAAAAAAATACATTTCATTGATTTTTTTACAGAGAGGAAGGGAGAGGGATAGAGAACTAGAAACATTGATGAGAGAGAAACATCGATCAGCTGCCTCCTGCACACTCCCTACTGGGGATGTGCCCGCAACCAAAGTACATGCCCTTGACTAGAATCGAACCTGGGACCCTTGAGTCCGCAGGCTGATGCTCTATCCACCGAGCCAAACCAGTCAGGGCTGGAACTTTTATTAGACCCATTTCATAGCGAGAGAAACTGAGGCACAAAGTAGCACAGATTAATTTGCACAAGTCACACGGATTTTCTCCTTTCTTTTTGAAGAGTGTCTGCACCAGGATTTGATCACAGGAATCTGACCCAGAGACTATATTTTAATGCGCACATAGACTACTTCTTGTAGGCTAGTTTGGGGCTTATTGGTGCTGGCAGATGGTGGAAACTGACTCTTTTGTGGCTGCTTTTATGTATTTTTAAAATGTCCATTCCCAGAACATTTGTTTTACAGGCTCCTACTAATCTGTATTCCAGATTTCTTCTGGAAAATCCCTCATAGCCCCTATCTCATTCTCTCCAGCCCCTGAGGGTGGAGGCAGAGAGAGGCTAATGAGTAGCCCATAGTCAAACCATTGCCAAGCTCTCCAGCCAGAATTCCGATCCTAACACTCTAGCTCCCGAGCCCAGGCTCCTGGGCACCTGGGATGCTCCAGTTGGAGGCACCGGAATGGGTCTGTACACCCGCGCCCCCCGCCCCCCGCCCGCTCATGAAGAGTGACAATGACAAGGCTAATTTCTCCACTGAGGGCTCACTGTGCCAAGCACTGGGCTATGCTTATGGGTGTTTTACGATTTACTTTTTAAAACAACTCCCTGGCGAAGATGTCATCCCTAGTTCAAAATGAGTAAGTTGATGTGTAGAAGGGATGAGAACTTGAGCTTGTCCATAGGCTCCTGGCTGTGGCGCTGTCCACATCAAGCCCAGGTCTGCAGGAAGCAATGTGCTGGGTGCTGAAGAGAAGGGCACCTCCCACAGTGACGGTCACCGCACTTGGCTGGCATCCAGATCGGGCACAGTGCCCACCTGCTCACTCCCAAGAGCCCGTTCTGTGCCTCTCTTCCCAGTTCCACATTCAGTTACACCATGTTGATATCTTGAAATTAAAGCGATAGGTGTATTGATAAGAATCAATGAAGACGACAAACCGTGGCTTTTGCTCCTGCCCCTTTGGGAAGAGCTGGCTTCCCGGCGCACCCCTGTGTGACCTTCAGCACATTCCTTAACCAGCGCCCAGCCTCGCAACTTGCTACCATTCCCTGATCTACTCTTGCCCATTACACTCCCTGAGCCTCTTCCCACTTGACAGTGAAGTTCATCTCCATCGATTTCTTGTCTGACCTGTTGGTATGACCCTGCACCCGTCTTCTCCCTGTGTCTGTCCACTCTCCACACTTCAGCCAGAACCAGGGTTTTCCTGTTTTGTTTTGGTTTGAAAAGGAAAAATAAAATATAATGAGATCTAATGTTTAATTTAGCAAGACCCATGGGGCTATGCCCAGCACTGTGATTCTTAACACGTGCAGAACCTGGCATGAAATCACCCTGTATTGCCCCTCCAGCGGTTCCATCCCTCCTGTCTGTGCATCCGCCTCATCGCCTGGCCAAGCCCTCCCCACTCTGACTCTCTGGACGGGGCCAGCAGGAGAGCAGAGCGCAGGCTCCTAGCCAGACAGGCGTGTTAGATGTGAACTTGCCTCCATTCTCTGAGCAGGGAGGAGCGCTGGTAGCCAATTGCTAAGGCTTTTGTGAAGTGTAAGTAAATAAATAACCACTGATAAATGGGCTCCCACTCCACGGAAAGGGAACGCTATATAAATGGAAGTCACTGTCATCCTTGTCTTTAATATGATTGGCATCGTCCTTGTAAATGGCTTTTCTTATTCTGTTTGATCACTTAGAGCTGGAGGGGAGGGAGAATCAAACACCCTGTGAAAAGCGACCATCTGGTTCTATTGAAATAAATGCCTGCGACCAGCACGGTGATGTAATTACCAGGCTTTGAACAGAATAGACCTATTTGTTGGACACCACAGAAAAGAAGAGGCACAAATATCCTGCTCCCCTTTCTCTCCATCCCTGTGGGTCGCCCACCTCTGGAACCAGGGTAGTGTTGTGTTTGGGGTGGTAAGGGGTGTTGAGAGAAACAAAACAAAACAAAGCCAACATTCACAAAACAACTTCATATAAAATGATCGCACACAAGGTACTATGCAATCCCTCAGGACTCTATAATGATACATGGATTTAGACATCAGTACCTACACCCACTCTGACCAGAATATTCCATATTCCAACCTTCTTCAGCTTTAACCAGACACACTGCCAATGACCCTTCAGACACCGGCTGATGAGCAGACCATTCTGGGAAGACATCTCTAATCCCTCCAGGTATAGCACACCGCTCCCTCCTCTGCGTGCCCAGCATCGTGGACATGCTGTCACTTGAACTTGTTAGTTTGCATTGCAGGGCGTCTATACATGACCCTATTTATAAATACGATGAGAGATCCCGTAGGGCTCGGTGGTGTTATCCCCATGACCCAGTTGAGAGGAAATTGAGGTACTCAACCAGCATTTGCTAAATTGCATGGCATTACATGAAATTGCATAAAATTGAGATTCAGTACCACCAGGTAGGGTTTTTGAGTTGCCCTAATTCTAGAGGAGTGTTATGTCTGTGCAAGAAGCTGATACTGTGTCTCTGGTGATGAAGAAGCAGAACGAATACTTATGTGCTTACAATGTAATTGTAAGTTCACTTAGTAAAATGTAAACACAGTTTGTCTAAATAAATTAGCAAATAAGGAATACAGATAATGAACCTTGACCTGAATAATATGTCAAAAAACTACTCACAAAAAATAATACTATATGCTAAAAAGCTTTCCTATTTAAGAAAAAGAATTAGGTATGATGCTTCCTATAACTATTTCAATAATATTTTACTGAAGTTATTGGCTAGATAATGGCAATAAATAAGTCATAAAATTTAAAACAATACTTTTTCCAATTGGTATCATAGTTTATAGAGAAAAGTGCAAGAAAATTTACAAACCACAAAAACATACAGTTATACTGTGTCAGGTTATTAGATTCAAAGAAAAATAAATACATGGAAGGCACTAGCATTCTGTTATACTATCAGAAACCTATTCAAAATTGCAAGAAAAATATTCATAGCAATAATGACATAGCAGACACTTATGAATATTATAACACTTATTAGGAATGAGTAATAAATAATGCACAGGGTGTTCACGGAGGACATTAATAAATGTTTCTAAAATACACAAATGGAAATCTCAACGGAGTGATATATGTTACTTATGAATGGCAACTGGCACTCCCATGAAACTGACCACTCCCCTTAAATGATATAGGGAGTGAAAATGAGCAGAACTAGTCTGAAGCCCAGTACACAGACACATCAAAATGGCAATCCTATAGGACTACGCAAAGAGGAAAAATTCTTGTAAAGACATTTTGAAACTCAGGATCTCGGATACAGAGCAAGAGATTAGGTCTACAGTCAGAGAGGGGAATGGAGCGCACTGCACTAACCTTTCGCTGAGGGCGTTTATAGGGTGTGATTGCCTCAGCTGCCAGGAGGAGAGTGCTAATGATGCCCATCTCTCCCTCTGACAGGCGGATGCGACTCCCCCAACCCTCCAGGAGCTCACAGCCTCCTGCAGGGCGAGAGGGTGAGTGAGACACAGAAACAGAAAATGTTACCACGCAGCTGGGAGACATGATCAGCTGCCCTCTGCATGCCCGCCCACTGGGGGCGAGCCCACAACCAAGGTGCATGCGCTTGACTGGAATCGAATCTGGGACCTGTAAGTCTTCAGGTCAACACTCTATCCGCTGAGCCAAACCAGTTAGGGCCTTAAACGTAATTTATAGCCCAATTTCAGCAAGTATACCAAGTCATTGTAATAAATTTCTTTTCCATCACTCCCCCTTTCATTTTTATTTACCACTTCAATGTTAAAATGTCTGAAACTTTTAATATTGAATATATTTGCATAACCTAACAAATGCTTTCTGGAACAAGGGTGGTATCAATGATTATTAAAAATTAATGTAATAATTTGGATCTGACATTATAATTAGGAATTAAGTGGGTCGACCAAAGGGCTAAGAATGTCCATGGCTAAAGTCAATGTCACGCTACAGAATGTCACAGAACACTCACTTTTCTAGGGAAGGGGAGTATCTCACTTTCCTTACCGACCTAGCACATTTGATTGGAAGACCATATGCCATTAGTATGTATGAACAGCATATTTAAACTCTCAAAAACATTATGTAGTATTATCATCACATCATTTTTATTTTATTTTGAATGTGATTGTTAATAGGCAAACGGTTTGCAGTTGGAAATACAAAATATGGCCTTATTTCTTCTCTAGAAAATACAACAATATATTTGTGGGGATACTTTTTAAATAGAAAATAATTTGCTTCCATTGGCATTTGCCTTACTTTGACTATTGCTTAGTGCTAATATTCAAACATAAAATAAGATTTTTCAGAAGACATGGAATATATGCAATAATTGTCTTTACATTTTTAACATACAAAGCAATTGACTTATTTGACATCAACAATGGAATAAGGCTTTCCCTATATTTGTACGGGTCATTTGATTATATGCCCTTAAGATAGTGACATAGATTTTCTCTCTGACTCTCTTCTCACTGGTAATGTAAGATTGTTCCCGCTTTGTCAACAGACAACACCTTTTCCTAAGAACAGATTTAATTTGCAGTGCATTGAGTTTCTTCTAAGCAGAAACATATATGTGCTCAAACTTTTGTGAAACATGTTAAGTATGTTTTATTTACTTTTTTTGTATACCTTTGTATACTCTTTGTTGTTTATTTACTTGCTCTGGTTTTGGAACATTCAGATTATGTTCTCTTTTAAAAGGAATTGTAGAAGTTAAATGTCTGACTAATTTGAGCAGGTACATTGGGTCAGCGCTGCAGTCAATGTGTGTGCAAAGTATCCCATGTGGTAGAAGGTGAAACCATCCTATACAAAAAAAGAGAAACATGTAAATTGAACATCCCTCCGCTATGCTCACCAGCCAATCAGGAGAGTATGCAAATTAACCCAACAAAGATGGCAGGTTAATTTGCATACGCAGGCTCCGGGCGGCCTGGGTCCAGGGAACATCCTTGGGACCCAGGCTACTCCTAGCCTGTAGGCACACACATAGGCCCTGAGCAGCTGGGGTCCCAGAATGCCCCTGGCCACTCTGGGCCTATGGGCACAGACGCCAAGCGGCGGCCCGGGTCCACACCTTCCTATCCAGCACCCATCACTGGCCAAACAGGCCAGGCCAGGCCTCCCAGCGATCCCAGGCAAAGAAGCCACTCCACTGACCAGACTGCACTATGGACCTGTTCGGGTGGGTGGTACGGAGTCCGGGGCCTCTAGCCTGAAGCCAGGGGAAGTATCCCTCTCCCTAGAGTTAGGAGCACCAGCCCAGGTCCACCCAGTGCCGGGTCCTGACTGCGGGGGTGAGTTCCTGCAGGCTGGGGTTTGATCCCTAGGCATTAGCAGTAGGAGACCAGTGCCTTTGTTATTGCTGTGTGTCCAGGTTTTAATTGGACAAATGCCCGGTGGTCCCGGGCACCAGCTTAGCAAAATCTTTTAGGAGGAGAATTCTGTCTGGGTTTCCTCAAATTCCCTCAGCCACTACTCACCCCTCTGTAAAGGCGCAGGACAAGTGCGGCCCCTTAAATAAAAATCAGAGGTCTCCAAGCAGTGGTGGGCCTCTCTCATCACAGTCACTTGGACTGGATGGCATTTGAGTATTCATCTAGGCGCCATGACAGAGAAACACAAGCTCAAGTCATGATCTCTGCCCTTAAATAATTCACAATCTTATTAGAGTGAGTGGATGATAAAAGCGCAGTAATGACATCAGAATGTAAGGCAACAATACAGAGAGGGACAGAGGCAATTGCTAGGGTGATTTTCCAACAATTAGTACAAAGAGTATGTGCTGTGAATTAAATAAAAAAAATATGTGTGGAAGTAGCTGCTTCATGAGTATGGGATCCCTTCCTATTTTAAAGGTAACTGAGTTCCATGTGTACTGTGCTGTGATATCTGAGGCACAGGACGAGGGAGGCCCTAAGTGTACTATGCTTTGATATTTGAGTCATTCTTTATTGTTCAGTGTGATTTATTTCTGCACGCCTCAGTTTTATAATAGTTCAATTACTAGAATAATACAATACATCTTGCTATAAAATATTACTAGAAGATCAAATGATCAGGTGACATTTATTGTTATTTTCTATAAACGAACACAATCTCTGGTATGCTAAAGTGATAGGTATGATAGAAATATTCAGATAGGGAGACCTACAGGCTTGATTACAAGCGAGGCTTACTATCACAACCCAAATTTATTGCTTAAAAAAAAAAAAAGCAGGGAGCCAACCAGAAACTGAACCAAATATAAACCCTTGAAGGGCAAATGTAAATTGGATAAGCTTTGCTATTACAAGAGCAAGAAGAAAAAAATCAGATGCAAGAATGAGAAGCACAGTGCATCCACTCTAAGCTGCTGTTAAAGGAAAAGAATGATATACTATGGAAATACTTAATACAGATTTGTTCAAAGAGGATTTCCTAGAGGAGGTGGTATTTCAGTTAATTTATTTTAAAATGTGAAGAGGTTAGCTAGATAAGAAAAAGGTGTAGGGGTCTCAAATTGCAGAGGGTGCAGGCAGGGCTGAGAGTCACCCCCACCCCTGGATTTTGTGCACCGGGCCTCTAGTGTAGAATATAATGAATGGTAAGAATGAGGGTCAGACAATTTGGCTTCCAATGGCCCTTCTTTGGAAAATCACTTAAACATTAACATCAGTTTTCTGACCTATATCATGGATATTCATTCTACACATACCCTGCCTGAATACAGACACATTACTACTACTTCTTATTTTGATTATGATTAAATTGTCAGGTTGAATGTGATGTTGTGAAGGAGTCTCCAGGATACCAGGTTGAATTACTAAGCCAACTGGAGAATAAATTTAGTTGTTATCTAGTTGGATCTCCTGATTCCCTCTGGAGAAACCGAACTGCAGATATAACTGTGATTAGTCAAAGGCTCTCAGCAAATTGCAGCCAAAACAATGTCTAAAAGATCAGATCTCTTTACCCAGGAAGAAGCAAAGCTGCAAAGATTTACTTGTGTTGAAATGCATCTTTTCAGCCTGGCTGGTGTTGCTCAGTGGTTGGACAAAGACCTATGAACCAGGAGATCGCGGTTTGTTTCCCAGTCGGGGTACATCCTGGGCTGTGTTCTCTCTCATTATTGATGTTTCTATCTCTCTATCTCCCTCTTCCTTTCTCCCTGAAATCAATTAAAAATATTTTTAAAGAGAACCTTATCTTTTCAGATTGTGGGATTTGGGATGAATTTCCAATGATACTAGTAAAATAGGTAAGTTGAATTATGTAAGTGATGCTTTGGAAGTGATACCTGAGTGACGATGAAGCACCTCAGAACTCTGAGTTAGTGGCTGCTGGACCTCATCCACACACAGTGAATAAGGCCTTAGACCAGCCAGGGGCAAACTACAGCCCGCGGGCTGGATCTGGCCCGTGTGAAATGAATAAAACTAAAAAAAAAAAAAAAAGACCGTACCCTTTTATGTCATGATGTTTACTTTGAATTTATATTAGTTCACACAAACACTCCATCCATGCTTTTTGTTCCGGCCCTCCGGTCCAGTTTAAGAACCCATTGTGGCCCTCAAGTCAAACAGTTTGCCCACCCCTGCCTTGACAAAGCTACACAAGCTCTTAAAGGGTTAAAGAGGCACATTAGCTCAATCACAAAGCTAAATAAATACCTATCTTATCATTTTTAAGAAAGCTAAATAAATAGTGTATCTACAAAAAAGAGGATCTTTCAGTGGAGAACATAGTGAGGGAGAGAGAGTGCTGGGGTTGGGCATTCAGCACTGTTCTGATGGGAACCCTCACTGTATTTGGTTTCTATGGTAGTCGGTGTGGGTTGTAGACCTGAATGATGCAACAGGTAATTGTATTGGCATGCCTTCATCCATTCACCTCACCCATTTGTTTCTTCTTGATCGACTTCTGTGCCCACCCAACAACCTTTAGTCCTGGTGTGGCATCCTGTGATAGCTTTTCTACTTGGTGAGGTTCTTCTGAGAATGGCAATTATTTTCTCCCGGGGAAGTAATATGCCATCCGGTTAAATAAATTATAAATCTGGTTTAGAAAAAGTCTAACTGCTTGAACCCAATTACTGAAAAAAGTGGGCTATTTGAGATGTTTTAATAGCTGAGTATGTCACTGAGTAAGGGCCTAAAACCCAGCCAGAGAAAACCAAAGATCCTCTTAGAATAATTGTTGTTTGTTTGTTTTGCTAATCCTCACTGAGGATATTTTTTCCATTGATTTTTGGAGGGAGTGGAAGGGAGAGAGAGAAAAAGACAAAAAGACAAATAGACAGACAGACAGACAGACATGGATGTGAGAGAGACACATTGATTGGTAGCCTCCAACATGACCAAGGTGGGGATGAAACTGCATGCCCTGGATGGAGAATTGAGCCTTCAACCATTTTGTTTAAGAGCTGACGCTCTAACCGCTGAGCACACTAGTCAGGGCTTAGGGTAATTTTAATAATGACCTAAGAATGAGACGGCTCCCCGTACCAGCAAAGGCAAAAGGTGGTGTGGACCTGGGAACTCACAGGAAAAAGGTGCTTCTCACCTATGATTTAAATTTTTGGAGCAGAGGGGAATTTAGGAAAACAGCATTCTAGGGAATTTCAAGGTCAGAATCAGGAAAAAGAGTTAAAAAAATAGAAACCACAAATAAAAGTAGGTGAAAGTATTATCCTCTGTTTAAAAATAAATTATTTAAAATATAGAAAATCAAGGTTGTTGTTAAAAAAGGGACATCATACCTAGTAGGTAAGATAATCAGAAAATTGACCTTATGAGTTTAAGTAAGTCAGAGTAGGTCAGACTGCAGCCTAGAATTATCAGGCCACAAACAAATGTAGATACAAAACTGGGTCAGGAGAAAATTGGACAAGATTGGAATGATTATATGACCCACGAAGCCAGCTTCAGGCCTCAAGGCTAAGACTCAGCAAACCAATTATAGGTGAATAACACTGAGACAGTGGCAACATTGCTTCCTTAATGTTAATCTGAGCCCTGGAACGCAAAGAGTGATAACTATGTCTGGTGTCCAATGGGCTAGATTTATCAGAGTGATCACTCTGTAAGTTATATACACGTCTAAACACTGGGCTGTACACCTGAGACTAATATCATATTGTATGTCAACTGCAATTACAAATTAAAATAGTACAAAAAAAATACATTTTAAAAAAAGAGTAATCGCGTAGTTCTCTTGTCCTGACTGAACAACATTAATGCACCACCCTTAATCCCATTCACCCATAGCAGCCTCAAGCAGCCCGGAGAAGGTCTTGGAAAATGTGGGTGCCACTGTTTTAATCACAGTGCTCCTACCTCCCTCTGTGATTGGATTGCTTTAGGCATAGTCTGCCCTTTTTGCATATTTTGTTGAATCTTGGACATCCTTGTTTTGGATGTGTTTTAATTATGATGAATTTACTCTGCTATCCTTTATTCCATGATGTTTTTTTGTTTGCTTGTGTGTTTTTAAAGTATTTTTATTGATTTTTAGATGGAGAGGAAGAGAGTGGGAGAGAGAAACATTGATGTGAGAATAAAACATCAATCGGCTAACTCCTGCATTCCCCCCTACTAGGAATTGAGCCTGCAACTCAGGCACGTGCCCTGACCAGGGATCGAACTGGAAACCTTTCGGTGCCAGGACGACACATAACCAATGGAGCCACTCCAGCCAGGGCTATTCCATGACATTTTCATCATAAAACTACGGCTCAATGAGATCAAATAGTTAGACTATATTCACAGGGAAAATAGAGGGAACCTGCAGTTAAAAACATGTCTGTCTAAATTCATAGTGTTTTCATTAAAACATATAATCTTCCTCTTGTAGGAAGGAGACACGGGCTTATAAAGCAACATGTGTCAAAACTAGGGACCTTACTAAGTGTGTCGGCATGAGACTGAGTGATGGAAAAGAAACCCTTCCAGATATGGCTGCACTTGCATTACTGGCTCAACTTAAATCCCACGTGTACTAGTATTTTGAAAACAGAACGTATTAAAATTAAAATAATGCTAGTGACATAGAATATAGATATTTTTAATATTAAACTCTGGATTACTCACTTATTTATTTACAATATGCATCTATGCCACACACTATCTCTTTTGCTCCAAACAATAAGATGCTGGAATATTTCTCCCATAAAATTGTAAGTTTCTTTATATATGCATACATAGTTATTGTGAATGATTTATTTTCATTAGTAGTGCTAACTAGCTATTTTTATATAGAGAAAATCAATTGATTTGTTTTGTCTATCCACGTTAAAGCATTCCTCCTTTTGCAATAAATCTTAAACATAGAATGTAATTTAAAAATATGAGTTTGGAGTCAGGGAGACATAGATTTAAGTGTCAGCAAAATCCAGAAGGGAAGACTATACAGCGGCAATTTACAAATTGATAATTACTATATTCCGCAGCTGATAAAAATATGCAGTCCTAGGACTCATTAATTCTAATAAATTTTTAAGAAAGATACATAAAACTTCATGACTAGAAAAATTAGTATCCTTTAGGAATAAATACTAAAACTCTGTCAATATTGATATAAAAAAGTATATGTTTGAGAGATGTTTAAAAATGTAAAATGAACACGACTATGTGATGAATTGCATATAGGGTGTGAGGAAAAGTGAGGCATCAAAGATCACAATTAGGTTCCTAACTTGCATCTCTGACAGGAGATGAAGCCATGCTCTGAGATTTGGAAAAATGTAAATGGACCAAATAGAACAGAAGCGGAGGGCGGACAGATAACTGGGTCTGCGGACACTGTGCTGTAAGCCCTGGGATGAAAGAGTGGGCACTATATATGGCGATCCACATTGAGAGAGCAAGTAGGCCTTGAGAGACACAGAAGGAATAACACATCGGACTTTAAGCGGGTAAATCTGAGCGCGATCTGCGTCAAGGTGGCTATTAAAATCTTGGAAATGCAGAGAAACATCGATCAGATGCTCAAACCTCAGAGGAAAGGTAGGGGAGGGAGGGGGTCAGGGGAAGAGATCAACCAAAGGACTTGTGTGCATGCATATAAGCCTAACCCATGGACACAGACACCAGGGGAGTGTGTGAACGAACGGGAGTGGGGTTGGGGGGGGAAGAGGGGGGATAAGAACACACATGTAATACCTTAATCAATAAAGAAAAAAATCATAAAAAGTCTTGGCAATGCATGAAATGGTCTGGAAAGATATTATAGATAAGAAGAATTGAAGGCTTGTGGGGAAATTATAAGGGACTTTAAAGTCTAACGGCAAAATATCGGAGAAGCCTGTGGAGATAACGACAAGGAGAGAACCGAGGGGGATGGTAAGCCAGTGATGTGCTCACAGGGGTTAAACCAGGGGTGCCGGGCGTGAGAGAAACCAGGGCTGTTTCAAGAAAGAAAACAGAAAAAGCAATAGGAGAAAAGTGAAAAAAATGCCCTTCGGACTTAGCAAGCTGGAGGCATTTGATGGATTTACCAAGATGTGCTTCAGTTCAGTGGACTGAGGAAACAGTCCATTGGAATGAGTTGAGCGTTAAGAGGGTCATGAATGAATAAATGCAGACATTACGTTGAAAACTCTTTCAAGATATTTACCTGTGAAAAGGAGAGTTATGAAGAGTTTTTGGTTCATAGAAAACTTTGTTTCAAACTTTAGCATATATATATATATATTATGGGGTTGGAAAGAATGAGGCTAGCTGAGCATTCTGATAACACTAACAAGGGCAAATGGTGGAGCCCAGGGCTCAGCTGAAGGGATTCGCATTACCAATGAGGAATATGTCCTCCATCACAGGGGCTCTCAAGTGGTTTGCAGACCAGCAACATCCTCATCACTTGGAAGTATTTCAATCGGACACCGTGAGGGTGAGGAGGGGCGATCAGTAATTTTACAAGCCCTCCAGGTGCTTCTGCTGCATGCTCAAGCTTAAGAATTACTATCTACCGCAACATCTATCCCAAAATCATCACAGGAATGAAGGTGGTGGTTCTCACTTTCCATGAAGACAAGTTAATTTTTAGAAGTAGGGGATGGCGGCAACCCTGAAGGTTCTGTTTCCTTAGGTTAAATAGTGTTTACAGACCCAACAAACTAAAGCAACTTACTATCAGCTCTCGCTGAGCAGATCAAGACCATTATATTTGCTTTATAAAAATAACAGTTATTAAATATATGCAAACCTGTATTTCCCCTTATTTCTGAAGGCAAGATGAGAGCAAAGAATTGCCTATATATCAAATGTTTAGAGAAAGTACTTTGGGGTCATGAGAGTTTAACTGATCTGGGCTATGAAGAAAAGGGTGTCCTTTCCAGGCTGGAGTCAGAAGGAAGATCAGAGAAGGAGCACAGTCATGCCTCCCATGCTGCACTGGTGCCTGTGAGACCGGCTTCATCGGATAGAACAGAAGAATCCAATCCTGGAAATCCTTGGGAGGGAGAGGAGCAGAAGGGAAGCTCTGAAAGGGCAGCCACTCTGTCATACCACCTCTTTCCACTGGGGTGTGCCTGCCTGCCAACAGGTATTTTCGTTCCTGTGCTGTAAAAAAGTAAAGAATAACCCCCTTTCTATTCTGTAGCAATCCAAGATATCTATAACGGTGTGAGTCTCTTTGTAAGACCTCTCCTCGTTTTTGTTAACTGAGTTAATGAAATCATCCCCTTATCCTTGCACAGTAAATATTTTTTATAACCATCTGAAGGCAACTGAACCTCAACATGAATACGCCTGAGAGTTTGGTCAATTTATAGCCCAAAATTCCCAACACCCCAATACAAGCAAGAAACTATTTAATGTAAAAGGAAAGTGCCCTGTGAACTAGTGTTTCTTTCTGCAATTGTTTTTCCCCCTAAATTCTAAAATAAATTATAATGATAGTTCTCCCAAAGTGATCACCCATTGAACAGTTGAAAAGATAAGTATTTACTCTCCTGAAATTGTAGCGCTGAGTAAAAGGAAGGTTAGAAATTAGTCTCATAATCAAAGTAATGACAGTGTAAGAAATGATGATGAAAGAAATGTTTCTGATCCTCTTTATGAATATTTATGCCGCAGCTATATTTACTGTCAGTTAGGGGATGATGGATTACACTTGTAGGCCTTAACCATATGGACATGAGAGATGGTGACTCTCTGGGGCATTTATGAAGGAGACCTTGCTAGCACTGATAGGCTAGTGTTCATTATTATGTCAGAAAAAAATGTATGAGGATAAGAAAACATAAGACATACTAATTTAAAAATGTATTTTTTTAAAGTATGCCTATTAAACAAATTTTATTCCCAAAAAAGGAGGCAAAATTTGGTGGTTGTCACATGAACTAAATAAATGTCTTTTGAATGTTCATTCACAGAATTTTCATCACAGAAAAACATTCAAAAGGTATTTGCGGAGAGGTTATGATTTCTTCCAGGAGACCCAGTTGGAAGGGAAAGTGCATTTAAGGAGTGCTTACCAAGACTTGTTTTTTGTTTGTTTGTTTCTTTATTAAGGTATTACATGTGTCCTTATCCTCCCATTGCCCTCCCACCCCCACCCCCACACTCATGCCCTCACCCCCCTGTTGTCTGTGTCCATTGGTTAGGCTTAGAAGAATGCATACAAGTGCTTTGGTTGATCTCTCCCCCTTACTCCCACCCTCCCCTACCTTCCCTCTGATCGATGCTTCTCTGTCTCTGGTTTTGTTCATTAGTTGATATTGTTCATTATATTCCACCAATGAGTGAGATCATGTGATATTTATCTTTCTCTGACTGGCTTATTTTGCTTAGCATATTTCTCTCCAGTTCCATCCATGCTGCTGCAAATGGTAAGAATTCCTTCTTTTTTTACCACAGCGTAGTATTCCATTGTGTAGATGTACCACAGTTTTCTAATCCACTCATCTGCTGATGGGCACTTAGGCTGTTTCCAAATCTTAGCTATAGTAAATTGTGCTGCTATGAACATAGGGGTGCATATATCCTTTCTGATTGGTGTTTCTAGTTTCTTGGGATGTATTCCTAGAAGTGGGATCACTGGGTCAAATGGAAGTACCAAGATTTGTTTTAAGGTCCAGTGTATATTCTATCCTCTTTAACATACAAGTGACCTTGTACAGAATGTATATAATGTAATTGCTGGATTTAGAGACCAACAGATATTAATTACATCAAGATGGATAGCATATTCTTAAACTTCTGTATCTTTATTATTTCCTAGTTGCTCTATCATTTCTTAAGAGGGAGATGTTACAATATAAATGTGCTATTAAAGTATAAAGAAGTGTCTTCTATACAATGTATAGTTGGTTCTTGCTTTTAAAATACATTCTGGCCAAAACCGGTTTGGCTCAGTGGATAGAGTGTCGGCCTGCGGACTGAAGGGCCCCAGGTTCGATTCCGGTCAAGGGCATGTACCTGGGTTGGGGGCACATCCCCAGTGGGGGATGTGCAGGAGGCGGCTGATCGATGTTTCTCTCTCATCGATGTTTCTAAATCTCTCTATCTCTTTCCCTTTCTCTCTGTAAAAAATCAATAAAATAT
The DNA here is from genome assembly GCF_964212035.1 of Myotis nattereri. Taxonomy (NCBI): domain Eukaryota; kingdom Metazoa; phylum Chordata; class Mammalia; order Chiroptera; family Vespertilionidae; genus Myotis; species Myotis nattereri. The sequence goes on along the minus strand of NC_138085.1, from coordinate 80,333,381 downwards.
ATTTAAAAAAAATAAAATACATTCTGTTAATATTCTTTTTATTTGTATATTTAGTCTATTAGAATAATGCTTGCTCTAAGTATTGCTATGGTTGTGTTTGGGTCTGCCATCTTAATTTTTCCCACATACATTTTGTTTTTACAGTACTCCTTGCATGCCTTTTCTTTTTCTTTTGGCCTTTTAGTGTGTGTGTGTGTGTGTGTGTGTGTGTGTGTGTGTGTGTGTGTGTTCTAGGAATTACAGCATATACTCTTAATTTTCCATAGTCCATTAGTAAAGTTATGAAATGCAAAAACATTTTAACTAGATATTCAGATTCTTCATCCTTTATTCCATGAGTCAGCAACCTTTTTCTATAAATGTTAAATATTTTAGGATTTTTTAGGTCACATGTGGTCTCTATAACTTCTTTTACTATTTTACTTTTCCTTCTCCTTTTCTTATCTTCTTTTTAAAAACCTTTAAAAATGGAAATCAAAATGTGATATGAGAGGACGGAGGTCAAAATGATAATCATTCATCCCTTAATTAATTCACTCATCTAATATTTATAGAGTATCTAGTCTTTACTAGGTACTGGGCTACTCACTGGAGATTTAAAAAAAAATAGAAATGCCCTATTCCCATTTTAAGATATTGTATCATTGTTTTTAGGAACCTCCATGCCGTTTTCCACAGTGGGTGCCACATTTTACATTTTCACCAAAAATAAATAAGGGTTCCTATGTCCCTGTGTCTTTGCCAACACTCTCTGTTTGTTTGATAATAGCCATTTGACAGGAGTGACTTTTGAGTATATATCCAAAATAATTAAAATCAGGATCATGAAGAGATACCTGAACTCCCACATTCATTGCAGGATTATTCACAATAGCCAAAATGTGACTGTCATGGACATTACCTTAAGTGAAATAATCCGTAACAGAAGGATAACTACTACATGATCCCACTTATAGGAGGCATCTAGAATAGTCAAGCACATAGAAGAAGAGAGTAGAAAAGCGGTTGCCAGGGGTGGGGGAAAGGGAACATGGGGAGTTACTCTTCAATGGATGTAAAGTATCCTTACTTAAAACAAATTTCTAAAGATCTGTACAACATAACACCTACACTTAACAATACTGCTTGTACACATAAATTTTTAAGAAGGTAGATCTCATGTAAAGTGTCCTTACCATGAGGTTTTTAAATGATCACATTTGAGTGGGAAAATAAGACATCACACACACACAGAAAAATGACATAGGTATGTGTTTATTTCCTGTAAGGAAGATTCAGAATTCTATAACTTTATTCAAGTTGGTAACTACAGATCCAAGGGGTCATGAAATGCTTCCCTCGATCTTGACAGCTGGGTTGAGACCTGAAGGTGGAGTTAGTGGAGAGCAGCATCGCAGGCAGAGGAAGGGGCAGAGCGAACCTTCCAAAGGCAAGTGCCCTGAGCTTCCCAGGAATAAAAGAATGTCAGGGAAGTTGGAGACCTGAGGACAAAACCATGAGGATGGCTGTGGCAGGGGGCAAGGGACCATTACACAAACCTTTCTCTACCTTACAGTGACACCCCCCTATCCGCAGGGCAGTGAGGCGCTCCGGCAGGATATGAAGCGAGTGTTGACATGTTCATAGTTCCACTGTACATGGATCTCTGTTTGCAATGGAGGTAACATATTGGAAGGGAAAACTCTAGAATCTGGGAGAGCAATCATGATGGGGTTGCACTATTAGAAAAGGAAAAAGGAATAAAAAGAAGAGTGGATGAACCTAAAAGGTATTTAGCAGATAAAACCACAGGATATTAAATTTGAGTGCATATTGTGCAAAACAGAAATGTGGAAAGGCTTGTGGGAGTACACCCTAAGGACAAGGCAAAGAACTCAGTTGTTACATGTTGGATGTTAATGGGCCTGAGATACTAAAAGAGGTAAACTCACAGACACAGACAGAGTGGTGGCTATCAGAAGGGATAAGGGAGTAGGGAAGATAAAGGGGGTCAAATACATGGTGGCGGAAGAAGATGTGACTTTGAGTGGTGGCACACAATGCAATACACAGATGATACTTCATAGAATTATACACTCAGAGCCTATATAATTGTATTAACCAGTGTCACCCCAATGCATTTAATTACAAAATAAAAAATAAATTAAAAAAGAGGTGGATGAGGTTTCCAAATTTAGAAACAACCTGAAAATGTTCCTAGTGCTTCAGTTTAATACAGATCAACTACAGTGGGGCCTTGACTTAGGAGTTTAATTCATTCCATGACGGAGCTCGTAACTCAAATTACTCGCATGTCAAATCATAAAGTGAACAAGTGAGACACGTGATGCTGGGCTAATGTTGTGGCATTCACTGTGATGTTCGCTGTGCCAACTAGCGGTGGGGTATCAGAAGCTGGCTAGTAACCCGAATTTTAGCTCGCAACTCAAAGCAAAAAATCAGCCGAGAGACGGCTCGTATCTCAAAAAACTCGTTAGTCGGGACACTCGTAAGTCAAGCCCCCACTGTACATACGATGTGATGCTCTTAACACAGAAAGGTGTCCTCGAAGCCAATAGAAACCATTGAAGTGATGAAAAAAATAAAACTTTTCTATCCTTTACGTCATTACAACCTGAACATATTCCCAAAGTACAGAGAGAGAAAGAGAAAGAGAAAGCGAAGATCAGTTTGGTGTTCCTTTACTGATGCATTCCCTGGTTGATTCTTACATGTGTCCTGACTGGGGACTGAACGCACAACCTTGGCCTATCAGGATAACACTGTAACCAGCTGAGTTACCCAGCCAGGGCAGTTTCTACTTTTTCATGATATAAAAGAAATTCCAGTAACAGGTAACACTTGATGGGAAAAATCAGATCTCAGTACATATTTAAAGAATAAAGACTTTAAGTGACAACAGAAAAAAAAATTACAGAAAAAATACATGAATAAATTTTTTAAAAGAGGAATTATAGTAAATTTAAAAAAAAAAAACACCTCTTATTGGGCTAAGATTGGGAGGAACATGGAGCTTTACACATTAATTTTAGAAATTTGGAAACTGGACTAGAAAAGGGAACTGATTTAGCCAAGATTAGAAAGTCCCCAAGCCAGACTATAGAACCTCATTTTGTGACTTCATTTTCTTGACCTCATGGTGTGTGTGTGTGTGTGTGTGTGTGTGTGTGTGTGTGTGTTGTGTCACAAACTGGAAAATCTTTACATATAGAAACATTATGTAAAATCATATGAAAATTTGGAATTTTAGTTTTCTTTTTAGAACACCTATAATGCAAGGGGGGAATGCCCATCCCATAGTCCTCCCACTCTGGAGAAATAATCCCCCAGCAAAGCAAACAGCATCCCTCCATTTGCCCATCAGGGCTGTCACTACAAGCAGAGCTGTCCAGGACTCAGGGGATTGAGCCATGAGTTGTCACAACACCGCTAACATCTTTGCTGTCCTCAGCCCTAACAAGCTGATTATTTGGGCCATCGGCCTGTCAACATAGGTTTGATGGTGGAATATCTTGTCTGACATAAACACAGAGCCACCTGCCAGTTGAAAACAGCAACTTTCCAATATATTTATCAAAACAGAACTCTGCTCTAAGAAAAAGAGTGGGTGGGTGAAAACTATGTTATTACAATAATTGGGACTGTCCCCAAGGTCTGTCTCAGACATAGACACAGGGGATCGCGGCCTACCTGCCAAGATTTTAGAGGAGCTGAATGGTGTCTGTTGCCTGACAACACTCCCCATCATCGGCTACTCTAAAATGTCCACATGGCCCAGGAGATTAGTAGGTTTTCAATAAATATTTGACTACATGCATTCATGAGCGCTCTTCGGGAAGCAGGCACTGACTTATGTTTTAAATCACAGGGTACTTACTTCACAAAACAAACATTTTAAATGAAAAGATGGAAAATAAACATGTAATAAAACCCAGTGCAATAAACGCTAAAATAGAAGCTGTACAAGAAGTTAGCAGAGTAAATACAACTACAAATTAAGATGGCCTAGGAAGTGTAGGGCAAGGTGTCCTAGAAGACATGAACACGAAGCATAAGCCAGGAATCTGCATGGAGTAAAGATGACACGGTGTTTGCATTCACTCTGAGTGATCCGGGAACTTGCCATCTGCATGTTTTCCTTTGTTCAATCTAGCCCCACAGATCTGCACCAAACTTGGTCCATTGTCTCTTAGATGGTCTAGTTTGACATGGTTTTATCCTCACCTTTAGAATCCATTCACTATTGCTTCTCTGAGAAATATCCTGAAAGACAGCTGAGCTGTGGTCATTGTTACCTAACTTGGGTGAGGTGATCAGATGCTGGGTTCCCAGAAATGCAGAAAGTAGTGGAGCTTAGGAAAAAATAATGAAAGTTGAGAAAAAGGGATTCGTGCACCTTAAGGTAAATCTCTGAGAAAGTGAGTTTTATGGTTTTATTCAACTAGTATATATGTGAAACTAAACAAAGAGCTAGGTTTCTATTTTTTGCAAGAAAATCAATAAATTCTGTGATAAATTTTCTAGAGACTAGGTTAATAAAACCCATTTTTCTATCCTATGAAGTTGTTATTTTTGATATTTATTGTGAAATGTCAGACCAAATTCATTTTTCATATGTTTCAGAGTGTCTAGCTGCTTCTCTGAAGTGCAAGAGAAAGGTTATCAGTCATTTGACCAGGTTTTTAAGGGAGTGTATGTGTGTGTGTGTATGTGTTTCTGTGTATACTTGCTCCTTTTTGGGGAAAATGAAAATATTTAAATTAAACAAAATTCTTTTGAATCTTTGGAGAGATATGTAGTTAATTAGCTTATGATTTTATATATTTAGGAAGTTAAATGTTTATGTATTTAAGCAACAGATGTGCTATTTGTATTTTAAATATTTTGTGTGGTTGTTTTAGTTATATCATTATTGTAGAATAATAATGCAGTCTGGTTAAAGAAAAAAGCCATCAAAACAAATACTATGCACCATCATCCAATTTAACAGCTATTAACATTTCACCTATTAGTATCATATTTTTAAATAAAAGACTACACAGAAAGATGCAACAATATATTTTCTCCTCAGTTTACTAGGAGTAACTGCTATTCTAAGCATGGTGACTCCAAAATATACTCTTATTTTAGATGATACCATATATGGTATTTATCCAAAAAATATTAAAATATTGTTTGGCTATGTTGAAATTTTTATAAATCTTATGTAGAACAAAAGTACAATTACATATTAAACATGCAGATGAAAGATTGTCATATATCAACCAAAGGAAACAGACCCAAAGGACTGGATTATGATTCGAGAATGTGGTCTATAAAATGTGTCTGTGAAGGTGAAGCTTCTGGAATTGTACAGTAAGAAGCTCAGGACGTTCCCTACACAAAAATATAAACCCGCACAAAGTTACTGAAAACAACCCAAAATCTACACGAAACAGTACATCCAACATTCTAAATACAGAACAAAGACACATGAACTGAGACACATTTATGCAAGAAAAACAAATGAACCTGGTATGGAAACGGTGGCAGTCTATGCTGGTCTCACCCGGGTCTGTTCACATCCTCCCTCACACCCCAGCTCGGTCACAGCAGAACTTTTCCCAGGGCAGGGCCGGACGGAAAAGCAACAGCAGCTGAGCTTTTAACCTAGAGAACAGACACCAGGACAGAGGAAACCCTGGGAGGGTTTCCACTCCGGAGGCTATGCCTGCTGAGCAGCAAAACCACAGGTTCCACATACAGGAGAGACTGGCTTCACTAGCACAGTTCAACCGCGACAGGAAACAAGTAAGCACACAGCTAGCCTAGATGAGAGGGAGGAGGCAGTATCCAGACATCATTTTTAATGTCCTGTTTTCATCAATTCACAGACATAAAAAGGAACCGAAAAGTGTTAACCTTAACGCAGGAAAACAAAACAAAAAAACAGAAATAGGCAACCCACCGTGCCTGGGACAGACCTCAGAAATGACAGAGATGCAGAACCACCGTTGCAAATCGACTTAGGGAATAAGAAAATGAGAGGGAAGTAAGTTTGATGATGATGACAACCCAGATAGAGAATTACTATAAAGAGAAAGAAGTTATTTTAAACAAGAACCAAATCAAAATCTTGGAGTTTTAAAAGTAATAACGGGAATGAAAATTTCACTAGAGGAGCTCAACTGCAGAATGAACTGACAGAATAAAGAATCCGTAAATTTGCCAAACACTAAAAGAGATGATGCAATCCAAAAACAGGGAGAAAGACACAATGAACAAAAACGAATGGATCAGCAGAGAAAGATCAGCAATAGAAGCATAATGGGAGCACCAGGATAAAAGCAGTAAAAAATTCAAATAAATGATGGCTGGATATTTGTGGGAGTACCAGAATAAGAGCAGTAAAAAATTATGGCTGGATATTCACTAACTGGAATTTTTTAAAAACCATTGTTATACATCCAGCAGGTGCAACAGAGCCCATTTAGGATAAACACAAAGAGATCCATATGCACACACATCATGGTAAAAATGCTAAAATCAGAAGACAGAGAAAATCTTGAAAGACGAGGTCAATTAATTGTCATGTACAAGGTTGAACGCTGCTTCTCATGAAGAAAGTGCAGGCCAGGAAGTAGTGGGAGGACTGCTTTCGAAGTGATAAAAGGAAGAGTCAACAACTGTCCATCAAAAAATAAAAACATTGCTTGATAAATGCAATTCAAGATAATTCCTTGCCAGCAGACCAATTTTAAAAGTGATGTTAAAGGAAAAATATTTGATGCAAAACAGCAATTAAAATTCACATAGAAAAAATTTGGTAAAGCTGTGTAATTTTCAATGGCAATGAAAATGCATATTCCTTCTTTTATTTAGTTGATTTAAAAATTATATAAAATAATATGTATATCCTTTATTATTTAAAAAGACAAAGTTGGAGTACTCACATGTCCCCGTTCAAAACTTACTAAAATTGTACAGTAATAAGGACAATGAGATAGTGACATGATGGTAGTAATATAGATCACTGGGATAGAATTGATAATTCAGAGCCCTAGCCAGTTTGGCTCAGTGGACAGAGCACTGGTCTTCGGACTGAAGGGTCCCAGGTTTGATTCCAGTCAAGGGCACATGCCCAGGTTGTGGGCTCGATCCACCATGGGGGGCGAGCAGGAGGCAGCCGATCAATGATTCTCTCTCATCATTGATGTTTCTCTCTCTCCCACTCCCACTCCCTTCCTTTCTGAAATCAATAAACATGTTTGTTTATTTTTAAAAAAAGAATTGATGGTGCAGAAATAAACCCATACATCAGTGGCCAATTGATTTCAACAAGGGTACTAAGAAATTTCAAAGGGAAAAATAGTGCTCTGACAACTCAATATCTACATGCAATGAAATACAGTGTGATGCCTACCTCACACCATACACAAAGTGTAACTCAAAGTTGATCAAATATCTCATTAATAGAGCTAAAACTAACATTTTTAGAGAAAATAGACATAAATCTTTATAACCCCAGAAAAATCAGTCATATATATCTGGCACCAAGACACAAGCAATAACTAAAAAAATAGATTAGTTAGACTTCATCAAAATTAATAACTTTTGATTTCCTTGTGGAGTTCATTAACAAATCCCCTCAGAAGCAAAGCATCTGTGAGTTTGCTGAGCATATTGTTTATGAATTAGTGGCAACATTGGGTCATGGGGGAAACCCTAGAGGTAAAGTGGGGTGTACAAAAACGAAGCATCATGAATTCTAAGGGCTTCATGAAAAAAATTTATGTTAATAAAAAAACAGATTGGAAAAAAAAAGGTTAAATAATTTGAGAATAAAATTTAACTTCAAAGTTTAAGAACTCAAAAGTATATGCTTCCTGTAGCTCCATCAGATAATTACAGTTCAGTAGGAGCATTTGAGAAGTGTTCTACAAATGGGTGTCAGAGCCCAGATGCAGGTGGGGGATTGAACTTTTCAGGAAAGAAAGCAGTGACGTTCTTAAGTTGATGCCATATCAGCTTCAGTGCCCTTTACCTAGACATTATCCTACCATAATGCTTTTAAAATATCAGTGCATTAAAACATAAAATCAAGAAGAAAAGAAACCTAGTTTCTGTCGGGGAAAAGCAGGTATTTTAATTATAATCTGTCCGTGGAGTCTCCCCATTAAATTGGAACTTTGTTGAAATCCTGAAGGAAATATTAATTCTGCCAGCTTTAATTTATACACTGGTGAACTTTATCCTTTTAATTGGTCTTTTAATAGCATTCATTTTAAGCTTGGAGAAAATCAGAGCTGAATGCATAAAGCTTATTCAAATGAAATGCGGAGTTTTGTGGATGTGAAGTGAATATTATTCACAGGAGGAAGTAGCTTAAAACATAAGAATATTTATTCCTTAAGAAAAATGAAACAGTTCCCTTAAGTTTTTAGATGTGCTTGTCATTTATGTGAAGATGAGCAGAATATTCCAAATTGGTTTTTCAATCAAGATGGAGAATAATGATCAATTGGTTTCATCCATGAATCTTTTCAGTCTTCATACACTTGTTGCATATTTTGAGAGAGATTTAGTGACTTCATTCCCAGATGAGCTGATTATTATTCTCTTGTAGAAAATCTCCCTGAAACATTTATTTTCCCTTTTTAGAGTAATAATACCTTAAGGTCCATGTCATTTATAATTTTAGTTATTTTGTTTTCCAATCTTGTCAAAGCAAAAGTAACAAGAGAACCTTAGGGTCGCAGAAGCAAATATTAATTATCTTTATTCATCAACTAATGGACATCTGTGTGATTTATCCTTCAGAGCTATTAAATAAGATACCAATATAACTGCAAATATAATAATTAAGTAGTGTGGAATATTTATTTTAATTTCCTTGAATCTAGACTGGGCGATTTTAGGAGTTCTGCTGAATCTAGTAGTCTATGGTTCCATATTTATATAAAATAAAGAAAATATTAAAATAATTATTTAATTGAATGTTCTACTTAGGCAGAAAATAAGTATGTTGCCAGTGATAATGAGATTAGCCAAGTAAGTTTTCATCTAGTCTCATCAAAATACTATGCAAGCAATAAAATAAATGAAGTATTCAGAATATTCAGAATATTGATGATATTTTGCCCAAAATAGGCCAAACGATCTTGAATATTAATAGAAGGTGTCACAAAGCAATTGAGGGCTAAAATACTGCCCTAGTAAGTTCTAAACACTTCAATAATATGCCAGTCAAGGGTTCTTGGCAGTGTATCCATGACAACAAAGGAACACAACCTGAATGCATACTAAGGCATTTCCCAAACACTCTGCCCTCTTTGGGCAAGAAGGATTAAGCAACAAGACTGACTCGTTTTCTCCTCCTCCACCACCTCCTCCACCACCTCCTTCTCCCTCTTCTCATTCTTTATTTATACAGTGATCATAATCACCAGTCATAAAAAGATGATAATTACAACTGGTTTTTTTAAGCACTTATCTAAAATAAATATTTTTGACTAAGAAATCAAGTTAAAAATGTTTCATTTAGGAGATGGGACCAAGAATCAGGATACAATCTGTTTTAAGAATGTTTCATAACAGAATGACCACCTATATGTTCCGTTTCAATATATAATCATTTGATTGAATCAATTTACATTTATCAAAGTAAAATGCAATATCACATCAACTATGTGATAACAAAACATTCAAATAATTTTTGCACCAGATTCATCAGTACCCATGCAACCAACCTTATCAGACAAAAAAAAAAAAACAATGCCAATATAAAATATACAAGATCATAATAAATAACCAATCAAATAAAAGTTAAAAAGAATAAAGACATAAAATAAATTAAAAATAAGAAGAATCTAATTGTTATGTTCTATTCAATATGGACAATTTTCATTATCCTTATACAATTTCCTCTTTTAATAATTTTTCAATGATTATCTGTAATAATTTTGCATTCAGAAATTTATTTTTCAAAATTATTTTGAGAAATATCTATAAAAATAAACAAGATATCTGAAATTTTAAAAAACATAAAATGTTTACTGTTTTCTTTATTAAAGTTCTGTTTCTATTTACCAACCAATAACTATAAGTAGAAAACTAAAGATTAAAGTAGTAACATGTTATTTTATTTTAATGTGTTCAATAAATAAGTTATTTTATAGTGGATTCTAATATATTTGATCATTTGATTAATCAGCATAAGTAAAAACGGTGAGGTTTCATCACTTAAGAAACAAAGATTTGCCGAAACCGGTTTGGCTCGGTGGATAGAGCATCGGCTTGCGGACTGAAGGGTCCCGGGTTCAATTCCGGTCAAGGGCATGTACCTGGGTTGCGGGCACATCCCCAGTAGGAGATGTGTAGGAGGCAGCTGATCGATGTTCCTCTCTCATCGATGTTTCTAACTCTCTATCTCTCTCCCTTCCTTTCTGTAAAAAATCAATAAAATAAAAAAAATTAAAAAAAAAGAAACAAAGATTTATAGTATAAATGTTAGGGAAAGAAATCTAACTTGTCCAGAATTTCTCATAAGACAAAAGAAAAAAATTGTATATTTTTTCCTGTCTCTAATAGGAACATTCAAATTGTCCATTAAATTCCAGCATTACTTTAATGAACTTTAATGAGTCATTGACGCAGTCCAACAGTGCGTAATAAATGCCAAAAATATCTGTGCCTCCTAAATTCCTCATTGCATTTGGGGCTGCATATCTAATGCCCTGGCTTCTGACACGATCCTTCTATTTTTAATGCTCACAGTTCCACATTCAAATGAGATACAAGGAATTAAACTATAAAGCTTTTAAAATAAGATTTAAGGACATGTAAAAATCAGATGTGCTAATTTTAACTGGAATTATTATTTTCATCTAAAATTCTCATTTAATCAGGTTTAATTTGCTACAAAGTACATAGCCATTAAAGTATATTAAGATGAGTCATAAGACTCTCCAGACTAATGGAAATTTTAGAGATAATGTTGCAGAAGTAGGAGGAAAACACACTTGGAAAGTGGAGGAAGAGAGCAGCATTATTACACTAAGATTTTTCCTGAAATTTAACCTTCCATACAAATTCATATTCTTATAAAAAGGTCACATGATGATCAATTTTTAATTGAATTATTTTTAAGCATAAATGTTGCAGAAATTAATTTTCCTTGATATGACTAAAGGATTTCCCATATTTAACATAAAACTTTAATCTTGAAAGATAAAAGACATTTCTGAAAGTTATATGTATTATTAATTTATATTGATACCATCTCTCCTATAATAAATTTGAATTCAATTAAATATATTACTAATACTTCCTTTAAAAAAAGGAAAAAGTGTAAAAAGTAGAGATGATATGGAAATCCCTAAGCCCCCACTGAAATGACCTACAGAAACTAAGGAGGGTGAATTGATTCCTTTAATCTAAGATGTTATCACCAAAAAATACATTTCATAAATCTAATGTATTCTTTAGGTGTGTGAATGAGGATGAAAATTAAAGGTGGAATAGAGATGTTGCTAATATTCATTAAGATGTTTTACCTTCAGATAAAATGGGGTTCAAAAAAAGGTGTAATCCCATAAGTAAAGGCTTAACAGGGACGTTTGGGAATATATTGGAGGATGTCTCCACCCACAGAAGATGATTTTCAGGTTCCTGATCTCGGAAAAGTCTTGACCACCATTTTTACATTCATCCCATGAGCATTTATTGGGCAGCTAGGAAAAGTGTGACCAGGGCGCTACACAAAGATCATTGGGACATAGCGCTTTCTTTCATGTTCACAATGTACTAGGAATAGCAAAGGGTTAAATAACTGCATGCAAAGGAAAATTATTGAAATTATATGGCACATACGTGACATTCTGAAAACTAAGAGAACGGAAGAATATGTTCTATTGAAAAATGTGGAAGCAAAAGTCCTATAATCCTATGTAGTTCCATGGAAACAGGAGTCTTGAAACTTACTTGGCAGCCGTGTCATTTTCCTCATCGTCTCTATTAACCACTGACAAAAAGTGTGATTCAGACACATTTTAGAAAATGATGCTTGAGAACTGCTTGGCCAGCAGGAACACCGGGGATTTTTCACAGTTCACCATGGAGATCTCAATTCTGTGTTTTAGTTTGCCTTTGGTAGGAACATGACATTTGTAATCTACACTAATAAAAGAGAAAAATGGTAATTGGCGTACGGCGATACCCTTTTCATTGGCTAATCAGGGCTATATGCAAATTAACTGCCAACTAAGATTGGCAGTTAACTGCCAACTAAGATTGGCAGTTAACTGCCAACAAGATGGCAGCTAATTTGCATATGTAGGTACAATGCAGGGAGGTGAAAGGGAAAGCAGGAAGAAGCCCCCTGCCACTGACAGTGATCTGAAACCCAGTGGGGAGCTAAGAGCTGGGGGGCAAAGGCCCTGCCCCCCAGCCATGATCGGAGAATCAGGCGCCTTTGCCGCCCTGGCCAGTGATAGCAGGAAGTAGGGGTGGAGCCAGCGATGGGAGCTGGGCACGGTCGAAGCTGGCAGTCCCAGGAGCTAGGGGTCCCTTGCCTGGGCCTAAAGCGAAGCCCACGATCGCGGCACCACCCGCTGCCACAGCAGGTCCCCGCTGCCTGGGCCGGACGCCTAGGCCAGAGGTGTTAGGCCTGGGTTGCAGGGGAGGAGCCTGCAACTGCGGGGAGCTGGGGGTCCCCTGCCCAGGCCTGACACCTCTGCCGGAGGCCTCAGGCCTGGTCAAGGGGCCCATCCGGTGATTGGTGATCGGAGGGTGATGAGGGTCAACTCCTCTGGCTGAGGCATCAGGCCTGGGTGGGGGGTGGAGCCGGGGATTGGGGGGATATGATGGTCCCCTTGCCCAGGCCTGAAGCCTGGGTCAGAGGTGTCAGGCTTGGGCGGGGGGTGGAGCAAGCGATCAGAGGGAGATGGGGGTCCCCTGCCCAGGCATGATTCCTGGGCCAGAGGCCTCAGGCCTGGGCGGGGGCCAGAGCCAGTGATCGGGGGGAGATGGTGGTCCCCTGTCCAAGCCTGACACCTCTGGCGGAGGCGTCAGGTCCGGGCAAGGGGCCGATCAGGCGATCGGAGGGTGATGGGGGTCAACGCCTGAGGGCTCCCAGTATGTGAGAGGGGGCAGGCTGGGCTGAGGGACACTCTCCCCTCCCACCCCACCCCCCCACACCCAGTGCACGAATTTCGTGCACCGGGCCCCTAGTTTTAAATAAAAGGAAAGGAAACGAGAAAGGGAAAATAAAAACTACCCTGGAAATTTTATTCTCATGATAAGCCATGGCCATATTTGGGGACTAAGACAAATTTGAAAATTATATAAGGAAGAATGACATGTAATCAGATTTTAAATCTTAAAGTTGGGTTTAAATCTTAAAGTTGTAGATATCATAAAGCATAACATTTAATCAGTAAGCAACTTAAAAAAAAACAACACAGGATTTCACAGGGTGTGATGTGATTATATTGGTCCTTTAATGATAAGATCTAGGCTGGGAAAACTATTTTAAAAATCTAGGTCTGTAGCTCTTGGACATGGGTTGATCCTGTGGCAACTAAAAAGAGGAGTGGATATCAGAAGCAATTCTGAGAAGGAATTATTAAGATGGATAATTTGGATTTGAGGGATCATGGAAGAGGAGACTTAAGTGGTCACTGGAGCCTTTAGCCTGGGCAAAACATATATACTGGTAATTACCTTAAATGAAGAAAATGAAAGAATTAAACAATTCCACTTTTTGCATGAACGATAATAATTAACATTCATGGAGAGTGATGTCCCAGATCAAATGCCAGCAGAGAGGGGAATTCTTTTATTTGGGAGAGGATCAGTCTTTTACTCCATTCAATCCTTCCACTGATTGGATTTGAAACACATTTGTAAATCTCTTGGATAAACCTAACTTTTCCAATACTAGTATGTATTACCTTTATGATGTATTATTGCTGGATTTGATTTGGTCACATAAAAGGTTAGCTTTCCATAGGTATGTTTTTAAGAAGTATTAGTTTCTACTTTTATTGCTTGTAATATCTGTGATGGGATTTGGTAGCAGAGTAATACCAACCTCAAGAACTCTAAATCTCTGAAGAAGCGAGCACTTGTATTTCTTCCTATGCATGAATATTTTACATACACATACAAGCACTTTATGAACATGTTGATCTTGTTTGTGTGTGTATACATGTATTATTGGGTATGATCTCGTGCACTTTTGAGTGTTTTAGTGAAGTGCAACCCATCCATACCAGCCAACATGAATATAGCATACCTTCCCTATCTGTGTTCATGTCTCCATTCTGAGAGAATGCATTAGTGTGCGCATGTGCATTTACATGTGTGTGCTCATTCTTGTAATTGTGTGCATGCATCATGCATGTTTATTGTATTATGAACTTTCATGTGATTTGAAAGTTAGGTCTGGTGTAGCACCCACCTCCCTGAGTGAAAATTAACTTCCCACCTCAGAGAAGTAATTCAAAGTGGGAAGTTGTCCTTGCTGAATATGAACTAACTGCTGCTCTAGCTCACGCCCATGTTCATCCCTCATATTTCGGGCTTCATGGAACCTGATGCTGCCAGGACTGTTTGAAGAATTCTTGCTTCTGAATCCTCCCCGTGGCCTATAAAAAATTCATCTGCAGCTCTTGCAAAGCCCCAAACACACCAAAGATTCCGCTGGGCAGGAGGAGGCACTCTGCCCGATGCGCACCTGTGTCGCAGTAGTCTCTACGTGCAGGGAAATCTTCCCATTTTTTGGCAGATCCCAGTTTTCCAGCTGAGAAACATGAATTCTCTTTCATTCAATAAGGCAAATGGTTTCTTACCTTCATATTCCCATGTTTTAAGTTGTACAAGGAACTTAAAAGTTTTAAAATCATTTTCAAAGATTATCGTGTTTGATCTTGTGTGACCTTGGTAAAGTCATTTTATTTCTCTGAGTTGCGGTTTTGATTCATTTTCTACAAAGCTATAATGATAATCACTGCCCTACCTGGACACAGTTGCTATGGGGATCCACAGAATATAATGAATTCAAGAGCTTGAAAACGGTAAGATTAATACAAGCGTGCAAAACTATAACTTATTCCTATTATTGTCATTATTATTCCTCTCAACAAAACTATAGAGGATCAAAGACATTTCAAGTACTTAGTTCACAGACTCAAAAATCAATTTCATATTCCTTATTGAGAGCAGAACAATAAGCTATTTTTCTTTTTACAAAAGAAAGACAACCACAAGATAACACATTATTCCCAGTATATCCATTATATTTACAATACTGCCTTGAATTACCAATCAGTGTTGGCAAGAGTGTGGGTAGATAACATTCTAATACATGGCTGACACTGCTGATGTATGCTATTTTACAAATTGCTTAGCTATGCTTATCAACATTTAAATTCTACCTAAATCAGCTCATTCATTCTATTCCTTGGCATCTAAACTAATGGCAAAAAGACATACATATACACACACTCATATGCATAAGTGAACACACATAAATGCATATGTATACAGGGACTGTAATTTAATATATATTCATAAGTATATAAATTGAGGTTCATGTGCATGTATTTATAAATACACACGTGGTGAGAGCAGGTGTGAGATATGCATATATGTTTAAATTTCAATAGCTAATCATTGAAAACCAACTCAATGTCCATGTGAAAGTCAAGGTTCAAGAAACTAGGCTGTATTCCTAACACGGGATTTTATGAGCCATAAAAAGAATAGGTTAGATCTAGTACTGACATGAAAAATAACAATACCATAGTATTATGTTAAGAAAGCAAATTGGCTGAAACCGGTTTGGCTCAGTGGATGAAGCGTCGGCCTGCGGACTGAAGGGTCCCGGGTTCGATTCCGGTCAAGGGCATGTACCTTGGTTGCGGGCACACCCCCAGTGGGGGGTGTGCGGGAGGCAGCTGATCGATGTTTCTCTCTCATCGATGTTTCTAACTCTCTATCTCTCTCCCTTCCTCTCTGTAAAAAAATCAATAAAATATATTAAAAAAAAAAGAAAGCAAATTGCAGGAAAATTTGCCTGGTATAAACCCATTCATTATAAATATATTTATCCATACAAATATACTAGAGGCTCAATGCATGAAATTCGTGCAAGAGTAGGCCTTCACAGTCACAGCTGCCTGGATCCTTCCCTTGCAGCGCTGCCTTGATCCCACGGCTGCAACCCTGGCTTCGTCCCGGAAGGATGTCGGGAAGGATGTCCGGTTTAATTAGCATATGACACTTTTATTATTATAGATTGGTTTAGCCACAGAGGTGAGCTTTACCTCTACATAATTCTGAATTGTTTGATTTTTATAACCAAGTACTCCATAGTATTTTTATAATTAAATGAAGTATCAATATAATGAAAAAGAATATGCTAAATGCATTTACATTTTTAAGACAAAAAGTATGTATATTAAAACTCTTTAGAGACCATCACATTACAGCACTAACTTAAAGCAACTGTGATCCAGCAGTGGGGCCATGAAGATCTTATGACCGGGTTCGAATTCTGGCTCACTCATTGCCACCTGGTGGAACCCTCTGGAGGCAAGAGTTTCACCACTGTCTTTCTTAGAGCTTATTACGGGATTATTACAGCTATCATTCCCTTACTTCTCTGGATTTTGTTTTTTTTCTGAATTAAAACAGTTTCCTTGATTAGAAGCAGTCTTGTATCAAATAAGGGAGAAGCGATACTGGTTTAGACTATCTTGGGAGCAGAAAAGATGGAGAAATTTGAGATGTAAGTTTTGCTTAAGAAGAAAAATTGAAAAGAAGGCGTACATACGAGAGTACAGGAAGACATGGGTTATTTATAATCGAAGATTTCCCCAAGCCATACTAGTTGTTCCCTTCTGGATAATCTTCTGCCGTTTTGACATACTCCGAGTGAGACATGTATCACGGGAAATTATAATGAATTGCAGATTTGTTTACCTTATTGTACTGCAAGTTTCCAAAGCATGTATTGATCTAGGAATTTTTATATCCCCATTGCTGGTCTCAGTGTCTGTTATATAAAAGGCATAAATAAGGAACTGCATATAGAAAAGATCGTTGCCCTTGTGATGACTTAATGTATGAAATATATTTACAACAAAATCCTAATTTGTGCATTTCTCTACAACAGCCTGATTACTCATTTGCTAGAAAGTTAAATGGCTTTTTAAAAATGGGAAGCTTTAATTGTGTACATATCTCAAGTCTTTTGAAATTAGTCTGCAAATGTAATCTTAATCAAATCTTAAAACACTATATTTTTAACGTAGACAAAATAATTGCACATATGTCTATAAGAACAAATGTAGTCTAGTAACTGGGATATCAATATATTTATGAGTTTTGTTATATTGAACAAACATAATAATTTACTTGGCCATAGCCATTTGATAATAGACACACACATAATGAAATAAAATAGGAAATTCTTAAAAATACATTATATATTGAATTTAACAAATTTTAAAATGTCATTTAAAAATGGTAGTCAGGTAATAAATTATTCAGAAATGATGCTAGATCTCCCACTGTTTAGTAGAAAAAGAATTTAACAAGCCAGATATACATTTAACATTTATGCTAAAATAAACTAAATATAGTTTATATTTTAAAAAACATAAAAGCAGCAAAAGGAAGTATAATGTATATTCTTGTTATAGTCTTGGAACACATATGCTTTTTAAATACATCAGTAAAAGCAGATACCATAAAAAAGAAAAGCTTATGCAAATGTATAGGTATTTTTTAAAAAACAGAGATAAATATTCCAAACTGAATAAAAGTGGTAAATTAAGAACATCTAATAAAAATAATTTAAAAGAAAATATTGCAACATGTATAAAATAAGAAGATTGGTTACCATTCATTGTAGAAGTTATAAATCAGTAATAGAGTTGTTCTGAAGGATAATTTGAAAACATATCTTAGACTGTACACCATGGGGATGTAATTTATTAAAAATTAAACTTACAGACATTTTTCCTTATGATATTATCTGATAAGGAAAATATAGTATACATATTTCCATCCCAATGTTTTTAAGAGTAGCAAAGTAAAATTGGAGTCAGCATATATGTTCAACAGAATATTACAGATTATATGAGCTGAATTCTTATATGGGCATAAGAGATGATGAAGGCATATTAAATAATAGTATAATATATACTAATACATATAAAATGATTATATCATTAATATTGAAAATAAGATTTTACTATATGGATATATTATATGCATGTATGAAAGTGTATATACATAAAAAATGAAAATGTATAGACCAATACTGGAAATAATTTAGCCCTAGCCAGTTTGGCTCAGTGGATAGAGCATCGGCCTGTGGACTGAAGGGTCCCGAGTTGGATTCATTCAGGTCAAGGGCATGTACCTCATTTGCAGGCTCCTCCCAGCCCTGGTCCTGGGTGGGCGTGTGCAGGAGGCAACCAATGGATGTGTTTCTCTCAGATTGACATTTCTCTCTCTTTTCCTTTCTCACTGTCTCTAAAACTCAATGGGAAAATATCCTCTGGTGAGCATTAAAAGAAAAAGAAATGAAGGAAGGAAGGGAGGGAGGGAGGGAGGGAATAACATATATATATATATATATATATATATAGTCATGTGCCACTGTGTATAGATATAGATTGATGGAGAGTTATAACGTAATAACACAAACTACAATGCTAACCATGCTTAATTATGAGTGAGAATTTAGGAGTGATTTTATTATTTATTTTACTTTTGTAGAACTCCTACTGGTTTGTCTGCAACAGTTTTTATTTTTTTAATTTATTTGTTTAAATATATTTTATTGATTTTTACAGAGAGGAAGGGAGAGGGATAGAGAGTTAGAAACACTGATGAGAGAGAAACATCAACCAGTTGCCTCCTGCACACACCCCACTGGGGATATGCCCGCAACCAAGGTACATGCCCCTGACCAGAATCGAACCTGGAACCCTAGAGTCCGCAGGCCAACGCTCTATCCACCGAGCCAAACCAGCTAGGGCTGCAACAGTTTTTAATAAATCCGCATTGATAGTGGGAAGGATGTGCTTCTGTTTGTGAATCTGAATTTTAGAGCTAGTTCCCTAAATCAGCATCACACACCCCAGGAATCATGAGTTAGTGTTTGAAAGCTTCCAGGAGAAGCCCCAACCTTAAGGCAGCGGCTACAAGTTTTATTCTCTTTAGCTCTGAAAAAAAAAAAAAAAAACAATGCTCAAAAAACCTGAAGGCTTAATAAAAAACAAAAATGTATTTTTATAGGTAGTTGATGGTTTCAAGATCTATAGATTAGCCAAAAAGGAATAACAGGAGTTGTCCATCTTGGGTGAACAGGGCTCGGGATCTGAGTGTAGGCATAGCCTCTGCACTTGAGAGAAGACCCTGAGGCTTGGTTCTAAAATAGTCATTTGTTCAGACCTTGAGCCAGAGAATTCTTGTTGCCTGAGTCCAACTAAGGGCAACTAAATTAAAGGGGGAGAGATCAACCAAAGGACTTGTATGCATGCAGATAAGCTTAACCAATGGACACAGACACCAGGGGGGTGAGGGCATGAGGGGGGTGGTAGGGAAATGGGGGGGGGGTAAGAACACATATGTAATACCTTAATCAATAATAATAATAATAAAGATTGCCTATTTGCTTTGGGAGAAACTTTCATGTAAGGAGCTAGTGGTGCATTTTAAATATGATAGAACCAGAGCTTCCCTGAGCTTACAGAGCAACCTAAAATGATGGAGTTAATGCCTGAGAGGTAGATCTAACAGGAAATTCACCCCCCAGCAGCTGTTGGAAGTCTATGAATAAGTATGCCAGGCTATGCATCCATCAGGGAAACAATTTTTGAGGCTGAACCCCAAAATTTTCAAGATATATATTTGCCAAGATATATACACCCCATGTTCATTGCAGCATTGTTCACAGTAGCTGAGACATGGAAACATCTGAAGTGTCCTTCAACAGATGATTGGGTAAAGGAAATGTGGTACATATATACAATGCAATACTACTCGGCCATGGGGAAAGATGAAATGCTGCCAACAACATGGATGGAACTTGAGAGTATTATGGTAAGTGGAATATGTCAGACAGAAAAAGTGAAGAACCATATGATTCTACTCGTATGTGGGGTATGAAACTGAAAGCAACAAATAAGCAAAAACAACAACACACATAGGCACAGACAACAGTATGGTGGTTACCAGGGGGAAGGGAGTCGGAGGGTAGTAAAGGGTAAAGAGGGTCAAATATACGGTGACAGGAGATGATTGGACTTGGGGTGGTGGGCACACAGTGCGATACAGAGATAATGCATCATAGAAATGCACACCTGAAACCTGTATGATCTTATTAACCAAAGTCACCCCAATAAATTTAATCTTAAAAGACAATAAGCAATTATTTGGTGATTTAAAAACAAAATTTTTAAAAGAATAGTATGCCTTAAACTGAGAGATTTTTTACTCAATAAAAAAGTTTTACTGTATATATTTTTAAAATATATTTTTATTGACTTGAAAGAAGAAGGGAGGGGGAGAGAGAGATAGAAACATCAACAATGAGAGGGAATCATTGATTGGTTGCCTCCTGCACGCCCCACACTGTGAATTGATCCTGCAACCCGGGCATGTGCCCTGACCAAGAATTAAACAGTGACTTCCTGGTTCCTACGTTGATGATCAACCACTGAGCCATGCTGGACAGGCAACTGTATATTTTATTATAAGAAAAATGGTTGTGGGTTTGGGCATAAAGTATTATGCATTGTAATTTTCAAATTTTAATATGAAGAAATATTATCCCAGAATATGCTGTTATAAATAAAAATGAATTTTCAGAAAATATTGCTGAGGATTACTAGGTGATATCTATAATACAAAAGATTAAGCAAAGTATAAATGGACCACATAATAGCTAAGAAGTAGTTATTGCAGTAATGCAGGGATATTTTTTCTACTATTAGAAAATATATTAATATAACCTGCACATTGGCTGATTAAGGAGAATAATTTGAATATTTCAATAGATGCTAAAAAGATATTCAAAATAGAAATTATTTTGAGAAAAACAATTAGTAAACCAGAAATAGGTTACTTGATTATCTGATATACATACAAAACTTGAACATGGTGGGAAAATGACATGCTCATGATACGAAATCTCAATTTCTTAATATCATACTATATGCCTCTCTATATATTTGTTGCTAATGTATAAATAGAACCCAGTAATTTCATCCTGAGTTCAAAAGAAAAAGTAAATGGCCAAAAAGAAAACGACTAAATAGGAGCAAAGAAGGATTATATTCCCCAGGCATCTGTCCTTTTCCCACCCTGTGCTCTTTTTCCTTCCCGCTAATAGCTCGGTTGAGGATATGACATGGCTGACATATCGTCAAACTCCCCCTGGGGTCCAGTTAGATTGTCAGGTTATATGCCGGACCTCAGAGCCCAGACCCAAGTGCTTCTGACAAGTTTGAAGAGGTTATATTTCCTCGAAGTGTGACATGGAAAATGAAAAATGTTACATGTGAGCCTAAGAACCCTACGCGACACTGTCTGACCGGGCGCCTCCATGGCTTCCCGGGGTTTCCCACTCTCCAGGTGGGAAGCAGACATAAAGGTCATTGCCGATGCCATTATTCATTATTCCGCACACAGTTCACCATCCCCAGCTCCCGGGAGAGGAGGCACAGGAAAGCTCCAGTCAGCTGCGTGCATCTGGTTTCTTATTTTACCACTCTTTCTGTCCTGGGTAACTGAGACACCCCCAGGCCCTGCCTCCTGCCCTATTACACAGGCCCCTGCTCACATGGTTAGGAAACGCAAACCCAAGAGAGAAGGAGAATGGGGGGCGGAGGAGGAGGACAGAAAAACAACGCTTAGGTAGCCCCCAAGGTCCCCAGGACAGAACCAGATCAAGCTCTGAGCTCAGCCTCCCTCGGATCTCTTAGTGCCCAGTTCCCGGCACCGGCATTTCCTTTGTTTCAAGACTGTGTTCTAACATTCCTACTGGCTCATTGTGAAGAGAGGGAAGGAGAGAGCGGCCTGCAGCCTTGCTCTGGGATTGCAGATCTGCTTGTTGCATTTTGCTAGACGACAAATCATTTGCAGCTTCCAGGATGGAGCTGAACATTCCGCTTTTTCTGCAGCAACTTGATAAGCAGGAGGCTTCCTAACTAGACCAGATCGCTAATAACATTCATTTTTAAAAACCCAGTTTGATTTCAGAGAAGAAGGGAGAGGGAGAGACAGATAAAAAACATCAATGATGAGAGAGGATCATCCATCAGCTGCCTCCTGAACGCCCCCTACTGGAAGTTGAACCAGCAACCCGGACATGTGCCCTAACCAGGAATGGAACCGTGACCTCTGGGTTCAGAGGTCAATGCTCAACCACTGAGCCGCACGGGCCAGGCTTTAGAATAATATGCAGTAGTCATTTACCGATAGTGGTTTCTCAGCTCTCCACAGAATTGGGAAGTTTAGCTCTGAATGTGTCCTTGGAGCAGAGAAGCTGCAGTTTGTAAAAGTACAAAATATTGCTACATTTTAATTTCAGTAACTTCCAAGCAGGTCTGTTCCTACAATGCCAGCACTGCCTTTCTGCTTGGTGATGCTCCATGTGGCTTATTAAATACTGCTTTAGGAAGGAGATAAATGCAGGGAATATCATATTAAGTGAAGTATAATTCATTTCCACCTACTGTAAGCTTATTCAATTAAATTGCTTTAGACTTAGATGATGCCATTTAAAATTTCAATAAGTAACTTGTTCAGGCATTGGAAAGAATGTAAGAATGTGCAAGGAAATCTTTGCCTTCCCTTTCTACACTCCCAAACTAAACTCAGAGCGAACATAGGTTGGCTGGTAACATATACCATCTATACCTGGTTGCTATTACTTAAGTTCTGATAACAAACTGGTGATAAAAGCTTATGAATCTCATAGTGCGTAGACATTTCTGTAATTAAGAAGTTATCCCCTCCATAAGTCTAGTACCCTCCTGGCACCAGACATAGTTCTCAAGATATTATTGGCTATATTCCCATGTGTTACATCCCCACGACTATTTTGTAACTACTAATTCCTACCACTATGCAATTCACCCGAAACTAATATAATATTGAATGTTAACTGTAATTGAAAAATAAAAAAATTAACAAAAATTATTTTATTAATTCATTATATTCCTAGATGGATGTTTAAGATGTTACCCAATGGATTTCAGCCTCTGGCCAGTGTGAGAAATTATTCAAAATATTAATCGCACCACGTTCCTGCAGAACCAAAGGTTCTAAGACGGTTACGTAGCCTTAGCTGGTTTTGCTCAGTGGATAGAGCTTCGGCCTGCCAATCCCGGGTTCAATTCTGGGATCCCAGATTCAATTCCAGGCAAGGGCACATGCCCAGGCTGCGGGCTCAATCCCTAGTAGGGGTTGTGCAGGAGGCAACCAATCAATGATTCTCTCTCATCATTGATGTTTCTATCTCTCCCTCTCCCTTCTTCTCTGAAATCAATAAAAATATATTTTTAAAAAGAAAAGAAAAAAGTTTCTTTCACTCCCTAGCGTGGCCCCTGTGGCCTGGCATGGCATGGCACGTACCCCTCCCCAGACTCTCACGATCAGGCTCATGCGTCTGTGTTTGGCGCCACGTGTTTGGCTGTCTGTACTATTTGGGACAAGGGTCCCTCCATCAGTGGGGTGGACGGAAGCAGTATGAGGACAGTCATAGATGCTGGAGGGTTGGATGCGGGTAGAAAATGAACCAAGGGAGAAACCTCTGTTGGCTTTTTACTGTAGCATTTTATATCCTCTTTCAAACAAATACTGTTGGTTTTGGTGAGGCCCATTTTTGGTCGCCTTATCACTTCCTCTACTGGTTTGGAAGCTATGGTTTGCATTTTTATGACTACAGTGACTGCTCTTAAATTCTAGCACACCCTAAGTCATATCATAACCTAGATGATATGCCCTTTTTCTGCAATTTTTTTAAAAAAATATACTATCGTTATACAGTTTATATAAAAAGTATAATATCTACTTTATTAATATTCTAGTATTTCACATAGACAATACAATTCGTGAACAAGTTCCACATAATATGTAATTATATCATAATTTATTATTTTTTCATAAATTCATTGCTCCTCCCTTTGCTTTTCCCTCACATCCTGAGTCCCACTCATCTGACACAGGACACCCACTGAACTCAGACCACATCTTCCCGCGGACTCTCCCAGAGACCCTGTCCGATAACTCAGCACCCATCTCCCAAGGAGAGTTTCTGTTATTCTTAACCTGAGAGAGATTTCTCTCATTTTCCTCATGCGCATCACAGCTTATCTTACATCGTGGCTTTGCTGCTTTACCATTTCCATTTACTGTAATATTTTATCCAGAAGTGCTTTGTTTTGGTTGATTTCCGGGACTGAAAGACTGATCCTACAGAGATTAATAAAGCCAATCGTGAGAGGAGGTCACCGCTGGATTTAGGACATCTGGTGACCGCCCTGACTGAAAGACAGCCCTAGTGTCATTCCAGGCGAGGATCCGTCATTGACGGAAGCAGCGCAGATTATCGCCTCTTCTGTGCCAAGCCCATTCGAAGGGCGAAGGAGGATAAAGGGACGCTCATCCTGATGATGAATACTCAGTCCCATACTCCAGCTGGCCCATGATCTGCCTGTGGAATAGACCCATTAGCATGTCACCCCATTACACCACAGTTATCCCTGTGACAGACGCATGTGCGGCATGGCACTGGTGTTTTTGAGGAGGTGAGGATGAGTAATTATCTCTTTCTGGGTGGCAGAAAGCTGGAAAAGCTTCTTAATGAAGTTCACCTTTGAATTGAGAAGGAAAGACTAAGCAAAGGCAAAGGGCATGGCCATCGTCACTCACTCACCAACTGATTGATCCCTTGACTGATTCAGTAAATACGAACCTAGGACTTCCTTTGGGCTGAATTTGTGCAAGGCAGCGCTATTGGAGAGACAAGCCCTGCTGCCAGGAATGCCCATGACGTGGGGAGGGGGCGGAAAGCCACCCAGGTGCGGCCAGCTGCGTGGACGGGGTCTGTGATGAGAAGGCCTTCCTAGAGCATCACTAGCTAAATAATCGCTTCTCCCAATAACGAAGTAAAGGAAAAGCACACAAGAGTCCAATGAAATCAGTCTTTCCAGACTAACTTCTCAAGGCCTCCTCTCTTCCACCTCCTGCCTCGTGCCCATATTAAAAGTGCATTTCATTTGTCCCGGAATCATTTCATCGCCGGCATTTCTCTGAAGTGCATTCGAGCGCCCCACTCCAGGCCTCTCTGCGCTCATTTGCTGCTGGCATCGCATTCGCCTTCCATCTGAGTGACAGCTCTGTGAAAGAACCCAATTAGAACCCCGCTAACGAGCCCTCCATGGGCTCCCCTAATAGCCGCACGACTGTTTATTTTCATCTTTTGAATTAAGAGACCGCACATCCAGGAAGTTTAGAATAAAGAAGCTCTCATTGAATCAGAAAAGCACCTGTGTCTTGAACCTGTATTTATTGATGTGCTTTAATCCGATGCTGCTTAAAAGGTGCGAAGTGTTTTAAACACGCTCACTATGTGCTCTAAGACAACAGGCTCTCAATAAAAGCTGAGAACTAACAGCAGCAAGAAAACAAAAATCAAGGAACAAAGGAATTTATTGCCTTTTACCCTGGGGTAGTTTTCATATGATACTCTATGAAAAATTATTTTTAAAATGAATTCTTTAAATTTTTATTGAATGATTTTAGAGAGACAGAAGAAGGGAGAGGGAGAGAGGAGAGATTTGTTGTTCCCCTTAGTTATGCTTTCATTGGTTGACTTGTATGTGCCCTAAGGATGGCGCTCACTACCTTGGTGTCTAGGGATGACCCTCTAATGAACTGCTCTACCAGCCAGATTATGAATTTATAGTAAAAGTGAGATAGACTCTTAGGGTGTTATTTGCAAATATTTGCATGTTTGATTGAAAAATGTTACCCAGTTAAGTACAAAACCCTGAATTGTCGTTAAAAAGTCATAAAGAGCATCTACTGTGAGCTCTTTCCTTTTATGGTTCCTGAGAAGCAGCTGGTAGGGCCCACATGCGATGGCACTGCAGCCAGCTCCAGGGACAGGCCACTAGGACTCCAAGGTGACAATCGTTTTATCTGAATCCTTTCTAAATGTGCAGTGACGGCAGGACTCTCACATTGTGAAGAAGCAATAACCCACGATTACCGGGGAGCCCTCTGCCTTTTATTCTCATCAGAACCCTAGACACCAGCTGTCCCCTTTTCATATGAGATCTCATTATTGTGAATGAATCATCTGTTGTTGGCAATGCGAACCTTCAAATGAAACAACAGAGCCACTTCCTACACCCGAGGGCTGCAGAACCTTTTGGACTTGACCTAGGTAAGAAGGTGAAACCAAAACAAAACAAAAAAACCTCGGTATGTCACCCTCTGGGGGAGACTTTGTTACACCCTTTATTCCTACCATAGCCATATGCTACCCCATAGGAGAATTATGGATTTACAAAACTATGGCAAATCGAGAATCTGTAAATACTTTCATGCTCCTCCTAGCCCAGCCGAATTTCTCATAGCTAACTAATTTCTAGCTACAGGATTCAGAAAGTTGTATGACACTGGTATTAATCCCTATTCCTGTAAACCCCTCCACATATCTCCCCTTCCAACAAGTGCCTTGTCATGCATTGTGGATGCCAATTTTCACTGGCAACACAGGCGTGCTGGCTGACTTTGGTATGTTTCTGAAACTTCTTCCTTCAGATCCCAAGCATGCCCAAATCAGCTTTGCCATCTGTACAAAGGGCAGGCAGGCCTCTTATTCTAGAATACGCAGACACGATGGGACAGACGCACATGGCTGTTCTGCCCGGTGAAAAGACTATGTCATCTAAGGACAATTGGTTTAGGTTTATATAGATATCATGAAACTTAAGGATCTTTGTTGTAAACAGCAAAAAAAATTACTGGATTCCAGGTGTCTTCCAAAGGCATGCAAAATGCCCAAGGCACACAAAGTTCATATTTCATGAAACATATTAAAGTTACAAGCTCCAGTCAAAATTATGGACTGTCTCCATTTTACTCACCATAGCATTCATTGAAAAAAAAAAAAAAAAAAAAAAGAATTGACCCCAATGGGAATGCCACTTAAAATAAGAAAGGGCCTGACAAGCGACAGCCTAAGACTTGTGCATGTAAAGAATGCAGGAAATGGAAAAGCATAGGACATGAATACAAGACAACCACTATATAACAGAATGGAATGAAACAAGAAGTAGAGCGTGTGCAAAGTGTTTTATAGGGGCTCACAGGTATTAAACAGGAGATCATTTAACTTAGTAAAAAAATCAAAGAATAAAGTAAGAGAAAGATAGGCAATTTTTTGGTGGCAGAGTTCAGGAAACAGAACAGAAAAAATAAAAAAATATAGAGAGAGATGAAAGCCACATTATGACAATACATTAAAAATAAAGGCAACTCACATCAATCAAGAAGAGAGGGTACAGGTTGAAGAAAACAGAACAGAAACAGTAAAGATAACAAGAGGTAGGTGGTGTACGTGCTGCATGGATGCGAGTCAGACTGTCTGGGTTCAAACCACATATCTGCTACGTAGCAGCCAAGAGTCCTCGAACAAGTCCCTTTACCCTCTGGAGTCTAAAATCTTCATCTCTGACATGGGACTCGGGATAAATCTGCCTCTTGGGTTGATTCCGCACACAACCTAGGACAGTAGTCGGCAAACTCATTAGTCAACAGAGCCAAATATCAACAGTACAACGGAAATTTCTTTTGAGAGCCAAATTTTTTAAACTTAAACTATATAGGTAGGTACATTGTTATTTACTTAATTAGGGTACTCCTAAGGCTTAGGAAGAGCCACACTCAAGGGGCCAAATAGCCACATGTGGCCTGCGGGCCGCAGTTTGCCGACCACGGGCCTAGGAGATTGTGAATATATAGAATTTAACACTGTGCCCTGAGGGGCAGCAGGAGCCTTGCAAAACTGTTAGTCATTAGACAAAAATGAACATAAGACAAAAGGAGATCCATAATATACATAAGCAAAATCACAAATATACACTGAAAAAAAAGAATCCTCAGATGAGAGTTTTTTTACTCTGAGGAATGAAAGGAAATTCTGATAGAGAGATATTGCTGCTCAGCTCTCCCCGCAGAGCCAGGCTTCATAGCTGTGGCTGGTCAGCCCGTGGTAATGAACCTCAGACCAGGAATAGATGCCTTTCCCCCAGCCACATGCTAGCAATGGCAGAACACGGTGCCTCCCTTGCTATTTGTCGGTAACCACAAGCCAGAGAAACATCTAGCCTTGGGAGATGGAAAAAAAGGAAACTTGAGTGTGTGTGTGTGTGTGTGTGTGTGTGTGTGTGTGTGTGTGTGACTGTCTCACGTGGATTGCCAAAGTAGAATGACACATTCTACGCCTTTGTTCCAAAACATCTTTTAGCGAGAAAACTCATCCAGCCGGTTGGGTGGCTGATGCCACATTAACTCCCTCTGCAATGCCCACATCTGTCAGCTAGTTAGAAACAAAGGCGCATGCTACTTGGAATCAGTGTTGGGCAAATGTTTGGACGAGATGTGTAATCCTCCCGGATTGGCTGCTAATTTATCTTTGCCAACCTTCAATAGCTTTAGCTCAGCAAACAAGGATACAGTATCTGAGCTGGCGGCCGGGAAATCCCAGGAAAGTTCTGGTGTCGCAGCTGCCCTTCTGAAGACTTGGCGAGGTGGAGAGGACTGGCACCAGGCCTGATTCTGCAGCCAGCTGTGCTGGGCACATGCGAGGTGCCAATGGGGAGAGCTGGGCTGGAAGGGCTGAGCTTCCAAGACCTGGCTGCTGGGGTGGGAACGAGGAGGGACATGGAGCCTGCCAGCAGTGGTACAGTGCGCGCAGCGGGAGTGGGACTCAAGGTCACTGGGCCTGCGCGCCTCACACACAGAGAGGGGATGAATGTGTGCATTCAGCGAAGGGTCCAAGGAGCCTTTATTTCTATGTGCAAAGGAGAGGAGGGAGGGAGGCTGGCTGATGGCAATTCTGAGAAGCTCCTCTTTGCTTCTTTAACTTCTTCTGTTCTACTTCTCTCTCCTTCTGGTTACCATTGTCCTTCTGCCTCATCTTAGAAGAGAAGACAATATTTATTGGAAACAAGTAGTCTAATTTAGCTAACTCAGTTTGACATTTCCATAATCTACAAATTTAGGATGATGACATTATTAGAAGAAACTTCTTAATCAAGTAAGTCAAAATGCAAGCACATTGCTTTTTCTCTCCAAAAAGCAAGCATCATCCGAGCTGATGATGAGAGCGAGGTAGGAAATGAAATGAAAATGTAATGTTGGGGTAAGACAGACATGCGTTTGCACTCTAAGTTGGACAGTGAAATCGACCTTTCTCAGCATACATTTCTTCATCTATAAAATGGAAACAATAAGAATGGCCTCACAGAATCATTCCCACCCTAAGTCAAATGTAAATTAAAATGCATACCTAACACATGTAAAATTTAGGGTTTTTTCTACTACAGACATTTTAAGTTGATGTTACTGTTACCGTTTTTTTGTTACCCTGTTGTAATAAGGGAGTGAGAGGCTCTGCCCCTTCCTTCAAGAAATTTCTAAAGAACGTCATGGAGAAAGGTAATTGTAAAGAAGATGAGGCAGACCTTCACTTCACATGGTTGATAGCACAGCAGGAAGTCTGGAGTCTGGGGTGAGGTGCTCTGTGGTGGGAGTTGGGTTCCTACTGCCCCAGGGGATGCGAGCAGGCAGGGGGGAAGGACAAAGTCCAGTCAGGGTTGCCCACAGAGCATGGCCATCCAGGCACTCGCTCTAGTCAGTGGTTCTCAAGCTTCTGGCCCTTTAAATACAGTTCCTCACATGACCCCCAACCATAACATTATTTTCATTGCTACTTCATAACTGTAATGTTCCTACTGTTATGAATCATAACGTAAATATCTGATATGCAAAGATGGTCTTAGGCGACCCCTATAAAAGGGTTGTTCGACCGCCAAAGGGGTCGCGACCCACAGGTTGAGAACCACTGCTCTAGGTCTTCACTTCACCCAGAGTGGGAGCTGTGTTGCTGATGGCTGAACTCAGAGGTCAGAGAACAATATGGAAGACGGTGGTGGCTCTACCAGAAGGTTCTAGAAAAACAGTGATGCCCGTGATGAAGGTGATCTAACTCTCATTCTTACTACTGTAGCCTGAATGGGGAGCAACATGCTTGGGATGGTGATGAAGCATCACAGCCATGTTGGTTCCCTGATCATATCTACCTCTCTATCCCAACCATCTCTAATCCAGGCCAGAGACAGACACAGAGTTAGCCACGGGCATTATTGTTCATATGTCCATTTAACCACATCATACATGGTATTTCCCAATCTGGAAAGCATTAGAGGTACCAGTGAATCAATAGAGGAGCTGGGTTTGTTTGTTTGTTTGTTTGTTTGTTTGTTTGTTTTTTAGATAAGTGAGGAGGAAATAGAAAAGAATTGCCAGTTCAATATCACTCTGGTCCTAGACTAGCTATTTTATAGACTGTGATCCATTTAAACATCACAGAACGCAGCCAGCCAGGGGTTATCAGAATCCCAGGAGAAGCAAAGCACCGCCTACAGCCTTCAAAATCTTTTCAAAAACCATTCTCATTTTTATACATTGGGCAGTGGAAAGCAATTGATTTGTGGATAATACATTCTTAGAAAGTATATTCTGTCTTTCTTTGACATTAATAATGATGTGGAACTTTAATTGCCCAAAAATTTACATTGTCCTGAATTCAAACCCTCTTATAAGTCTTCTGAGTGGGAATGCATAACTTAAAGATGTTAAAGTGACAATCAAGACATTATTTTCTAGTTTACACACTGCCCTAGGGATGTGTCTACACTTTTTGAAGCGAGCTTTATCTATCATTACAGCAGATAAAGCCATCGTAGATGAAACATGTAACTGAATGTTTTTAGAGGACCAAAGAGCTCAAGTTTATCCGTCAGTCAAAACAGATTGGAGATACACTGGTGCGACCCCATTAAAAGACACAGATCCAACATGTGGAACATAATCTAATGGAGGAAAATATGAAGAATAATGTCAAGAATAAGAAGTTAAATCTAACACCAGCAAGCTTTATAGAAGAAGATTCCAAAATATGTCTCATCTAGCAGAGGAAAGAACATTGTACTGATCATCAATAAGCTGGTACCACCATCATGTTGCATGATTTTGGTCCAGCTGTCTTCCCTCCCTGGGTCTTTTTTTAAACTCTTTATTACTGAAAGTATTAATATGACCCATTTTCCCCATTGTCCCCTTCTAGCCCACTTCCAACCCCGGGCCCTCGGCCTTTACCACCCTATTGTCTGTGTTCATGGGTTATGCATATAAGTTCTTTGGTTGATCTCTTCCCACTCACCCACCCCTGCCTTCTCTCTGAAATGCAACCATCTGTTCCAGGCTTCCAGGCCTCTGGATCTATTTTGTTCACCAGTTTATTTTGTTCATTGGATTCCACATATGAGTGAGATCATGTGATACTTGTCTTTCTCTGACTGGCTTATTTCACTTAGCAAAATACTCTCCAGGTCCCTCCATGCTATCTCAAAGGGTAAGAGATCCCTGTGCTTTACTGCTGCATAGTATTCCATGGTGTGAATGTACCACAGTTTCTTTACCCACTCATCTACTGATAGGCACTTGGGCTGTTTCCAGATCTTAGCCTCCCTGAGTCTTCGCTTTCTTCTCCACTGAGAAGATACACATAGATTACACCCAACAATAGCAACACGCACATTCTTTTTGATTGCTTGTGATACATTTGCCAAGACAAACCACTTACTAAGCCAGTAAAAACATGCCAATGCATTTAAAAAGACTGAGATACAGAGAATATGCTCTCTGACCACAGAGGTACTGAGTTATAAGTTGATTGAACAAAGGCAACTGCAAATATTTTAAATTAAACATATTGTAAATAAGTTATGAAGAAAAATAACAAGAGTCACTAGAAATATGTCTAACTTGCCGAAACTGGTTTGACTCAGTGGCTAGAGCGTTGGCCTGCGGACTGAAAGGTCCCAGGTTCGATTCCGGTCAGGGGCATGTACCTGGGTTGCGGGCGTATCCCCAGTAGGGGATGTGCAGGAGGCAGCTGATCGATGTTTCTCTCTCATCGATGTTTCTAACTCTCTATCTCTCTCCCTTCCTCTCTGTAAAAAATCAATAAAATATATATTTAAATAAAAAGAAATATGTCTAAATGAAAACAATAATGCAACACAAACATATCTGTGGGGTGCAGCTAAAAGGGTGCAGAGAAAGAAGCATAACTACGTGGGGTTACTTCCATGGCCTGGCTATTGTAAACAACGCAGCAATAAACACGGGGGTGCCTATATCCTTCTGAATCGTGTTTTGGGTTTCTTTGGGTTCATTCCCAGAAGTGGAATTGCTGTGTCATAAGGCAGTTCCATTCCGCATTCCCACCAACAGCACAAGCGTGTTCCCTCTTCTCCGCATCCTCGCCAATGCCTGCCAATTTTTGATTTATTGATGAGAGCCACTCCGAGAGGCGTGAGTGATGTCACACTGAGGTTTTCCTTTGCCTCTCTCTGATGATTAGTGAGCTTGAGCATCTTGTCATATGTCTATTGGCCGTCTGTATGTCCTCTTTGGCTAGGGTTTTAAATAATATCCTTGTGCACCATTTTTATGTTTGTACCATATTAACTGAATTTCCTACTTCTGGACTGTGTTGAACAATCTGATAGCCACTGGT
Source organism: Myotis nattereri (assembly GCF_964212035.1). Taxonomy (NCBI): domain Eukaryota; kingdom Metazoa; phylum Chordata; class Mammalia; order Chiroptera; family Vespertilionidae; genus Myotis; species Myotis nattereri. Next base: position 80,300,497 of record NC_138085.1, on the reverse strand, counting down.
CACATGTATCTATTTAAATCTAAGTTAACTCAAAATTAAATTAAAACACAGTTCCTCACTTGCTCTGCCCACAGGTGGCTGCCACGTCAGACTACATGACACAGGACATTCCAGCATCACAGGAAATTCTAATGGACAATGGTGCTCCAGACAGCGTACCCTCCACTAGACCTAACGCATGTAAGCTTTACATCGAACTAGAAAGCCTTCCTTGCCTGCTGTGCCAGGAACACAGATGTGAATTCATCTCTCAAAGCTTCCATTCACCTGCATCACACATTCCTCCAAGCAAAGCAACATTAACATGAAAAACATGAACAGTTATAAACTTACTAAATTGCTACTTCAGAATATTCCTCCTCAATAAATTGGTAGTTTAACCTTGAACCAAACATGGTAAATAAATAACGAGGCTGCACAGAGCGAGCGTATGGTTAACATCCCATGTCTCATTTCCTTTCTGCCCCAGCTTTTGTTGGAGGCACATAGATATGGTCCCGATCCCATGTCTAGCCAATCCCCACCTATACTTACTGCCTTTCAGCACTGGCACATAGCCTATCTGAAGGACAGGATTCTTTCTACTGCACGTCTGTAAAATTAAGTATGGATCTAAATATCATAGCCATCTCACCAGCACTAGAACACAGAGCTGCAAGATAGGTTTACAACAGTAAAGCCTGGACACGGCACCAACACCAGCTCCCACACCAGCGGTGCGGCATCACTCTGGTGTGAGAGTATGAATGAAAACCACCTGCTAGCTGCTGTTTTTTCCATTCGAGAGAAGTGGAATGGAGCGGGGAAGGGAGAGAGAGAGAAGATGAAACATCATCGATGTGAGAGAGACGCATAGATTGGCTGCCTCCCACATTTGCCCTGACCTGCAGCAGAGATCAACAGTGTAACCCAGGTACATGCCCTTGATCAGCAATCCAACCCCTGACCCTCTGGTGCTCAGAGTGGGTCTCTAACCACTGGGCATGCTGGCCAGGGCCACCTGCTAATTTTTTATGACATTCTTTGCAATGTCTAAAAAACTTTCATTGAGAATTCCTTCTATCTATGTCAACGGCAGAATAATAAGTCAATTATAGTTAGGAGCACAGCATCCAACCACGTGAATTCTCACCACAGTGAGAATTGCCACTCACTGGCTGGTGAACATGAAGGTGATATTTAATCTCTCTGTAAAACGGGGATAAACATTTTTTACTTTGGGGTGGTTACAATAGATTAGCATGAACACAAATAACAAGGATGCATGGAGCACAGTAAACAGCAAATATTAGTTCATAGTTTCAGTAATATTATTAATATCATCATTTGAGTTATAATTTTTATCTGTTAAGAAACTTCTGTTTATTGGGGTTCAGATAAGCTTTTCCCTGGAAAACATTTCCGGATCTTCCCAGTTCCAAATAATTGCTTCTTATTTTATGTTTCCATAGCACGCAGCACCTCTTATCCATCACTTACACTGTGACATAATTGTCTCCCTTTGTGAATGGCAATTCTTATTATGTTGTGTCGTGCTGTGGTTATTATAGGGGCAGATAGAGTGCTTCCAGCTTATAAACTGCTGGGTGGCACTTCTGGACCTAGAGGAGGGGCGGATCTCACCCAGGGACCGTGCACTCTGAGTGGATGAAGTAATGGCATGAGACCACAGGATATTTTCTCAGGAAGGCAGGGAGGAGGCGCTCTGCATATGAGACAAAAGGCAGGCAGAGGTCTTCAGATTGTCTGAAGGGGGCTGTGACAGAAACAGCCAGTTGCCTAGTAACTATTTTTCAACCTTTTGTTTCTTTAGAAACACCCACATTTGGGGAAAGCACGTTGCCTGCTGGAATATGAAAGATTTTGTCGGTGCTACTGGGAACTAGGCGTGTCCAGAGCATGGCTGAGTTCCATCCAGTGAGTTGTAGATAGAAGCGTTCCGTGGGCCTTTCCAAAGGGCTTTTCCAAAGGATGGAATGAGCTGTTCTTCTTTTCTTCTTTCCCTTCTGATTCCTGGCATTTTTGTGTAAAGGTAGATTTTCAGCATCACGTATGCCTCGTGAGGACGCCTTGAGGCCAGAAGCCAGGCATTGGGATGGTGCAGCAGCAACATAGAAGGAACCTAGTGTCCTGAAAACAATGGAGCCTCATGCTGGTCCTGGCCTGCCTGTGCCTAGTAGATTTTATGGGAGAGAGAGAATTAAATTCCCCTCTTGTTAACCCACTTTCCCCTACCATATTTGGCTAAAGAAACCAAGCCTAAGCCCATTGATAGACTATCTATCAATGCCAAGCTCAAGTCCTAACTCTCCCTTGAATGCCTCTGTGAGCACACAGATTAACAGGACCATTTTCCTTCTAAACCACAGCCTCTTATTATTCAACTCTTTCTTTTTTAAATATATTTTTATTGATTTCACAGAGGAAAGGAGGGGAAGAGAGAGATAGAAACATCCATGATGAGAGAGAATCATTGCTTGGCTGCCTCCTGCACGCCTCTCACTGGGGATGGAGCCCACAACCCGAGCATGTGCCCTGACCAGGAATGGAACCAGGACCTCCTGGCTCATAGGTTGACACTCAGCCACTGAGTCATGCTGGCCAGGCCATCAAACTCTTTCTTTTGGCACATAAAAAGACTCCGTGTGCCGTCAGGCACTCCTTATGTATGATACTCCTACTTACACCTAAACTCCAATTACCCCAGTTTGTATTTTACACCAGTCTCTATCTTATTCTGTCTGACACTGGGCTCCAATATACCTCATTGAAGCTGACATACAATATTATATTAGTTTCAGGTGGACAACATAGTGATTAGTTATATAACTTACCAAATGATGATCTCAATAAGTCTAGTACTTATTTGACACCATTCATAATAATTATAATATTAGACTATATTCTTTGTGCTGTACATTACATCCCCATGACTATTCTTATAACTTGCAATTTGTACTTGTTAATCCCTTCACTTTTTCCACCCATGACAAAGATTCAAAATGTGTAATACTTCCCATTTTACAGAGAGGGAACAATGACTTCCTAAATAATATACAATAGTTAACACAAATCACATACGTGAGAATTGTTATGGCTGTGACCTGAACCCTGACATGTAAGGCTCTAGAGCAGCCGTGGGCAAACTACGGCCCGCGGGCCGGATCCGGCCTGTTTGAAATGAATAAAACTAAAAAAAAAAAAAAAAAGACCGTACCCTTTTATGTAATGATGTTTACTTTGAATTTATATTAGTTCACACAAACACTCCATCCATGCTTTTGTTCCGGCCCTCCGATCCAGTTTAAGAACCCATTGTGGCCCTCGAGTCAAAAAGTTTGCCCACCCCTGCTCTAGAGTCTTGTGTGTTCTTTTTGCTACTGTCTGGAATCACATCAGTAACTGAGTGATATATACACACATGCATACATGTGCATATATGCTAAGAAAGCATGATGAATGAACATGTTCTTCAAAAATTGCAGGACCATCATGAGTATAGCGTCACAGACTAACTCAAGACCAAAAGTAACTCAAGTAATCATATGGCCTCAATCCTTCCTTTTATAGAGACTAAAATTGCAAGGGAAGCATTTTCCAACGTTTATGCAAACACTTAGTAACAAAGCCTAGATTAAAACTCTGTAAGTGTGCACTATCTTATTTTATTCAACTCTCACCCAATATTAGAGTGAGTTTTGAAGATGCACTGGAGACTCAGGTAAACTTAGAGGGACTTGTGACTTGTTACTTTGTCATGTTAAACGGCCTCCCTTTGCGTTGGTATTTAAAATTTCTTTGCCCTTTTTCTCCCAGATGTTGTGTTATTTCTCTAAATAACCAACAGCCAGAAATCACTGCTGCTTTACAAACAACCCCTCCAGTGAGCTATATCCAAATCTACAAGCAATAATCTGCTATAAATGAAAACCAGGTCACTGAGACAGAATTCTCTACAAATTGAGAGTAAACAGGCGCTTCTGCAGGCCCAGCGAGCTCAGGAGGAACTAATGCGCTCAGTTGACTCCTATCTTCCTCTCACAGCCGTTCTTCTACAACTTCCTGGTTCAGTACTCTGCAATCGTGAGGGGTCTGGAGATGCAACTTTGGAATAGCAATGCCTTACCCCGGAGATAGGTTGGCATTGTTAAAAAGGTTTCAGAAATGGAAAATGTTCAGAGATGATCTCATTGTGAAAAAAAAACTGTAGTCATCTCTTTAATCTTAAAATAAATACAAATACTGACCAAAACGTTAAAACTAAATTTAGTTTAGCCCTGACCAGTGTGGCTCCATTGGAGTGTCATCCCGTGCACCTGAAGGTCATGGGTTTGATTCCAGGTCAGCTTACATAGTCAGGGTTCCAGTTCCATTTTCCATCAGGGAACGTATGGGAGGCAACTGACAGATGTAATTCTCTCACATCAATGTTTCTCTCTCCCTCCCTCTCTCCCTTCCTTCCTCTCTCTCTCTTGAAAATCAATTAAAAGAAATACTAAATTTGGTATAATCCCTACATCTTTTAGAGTAATTCATACTGAGCTACAAATCATTTCCCTCCAACAGATTAAATTTAGAAATAAGTCTCTGAGAATGAGTTTAAATACAGTGTAAATATTTTTTGTTCTTAATGACCAAAGCTGTATATATGAAATTTTATAAATAGGTTTATTTTCAAATTTTTTCATGCCAATGATTATATAACTAGATGCATACCCTCATCCAGTCCATCTGCCATTCAATATGCTTTGAACACCTAGATATGTCTGTCACACTGCCAGCTTCAGTATATACAAATATTAATGAGATACAGTGCTTGTATTTGTGCACTCTAGTATTTTATTCTCAGAAGAGCCTGGTGAGGTAGGAAGTGCATTTATTTTTGTTGACATAACATCTATATGTATATAAAAGCCTAATATGCAAAGTGTCCCCTCGGGCGTTTGACTAACTTGAGAGTTCGATGACCACCAGGGGGCAGCGCAGAACAAAGGAAGGCCCAGGTCAGCAGCCAGCAGCCAGGGAAGGGAGGCCCTAGCCAGCAGCTGGGAGCTGCTAGGGACCCTACCTATGCACGAATTTCATGCACTGGGCCTCTAGTAATAGAGATAAGGCAACTGGGTCCAGACACAGTAATATACACTGAGTGGCCAGATTATTATGACCTTCTGACGTTTGTAGGCAAATTAGCTATAATTTCACGCTAAAGTTGCTAAAGGGCCAGACCATTATAAATAGGGAAGCAGGTTGTTTACCACGACAGTAGAAGTGATTTTTTTTCTGAAGATATGGGTAAACAACGTGATTTAACAGCCTTTGAACTTGGGAGATATACACACACACACATACTATATATATATCAGTGTAAAATTATAGCTAATTTGTCTACAAATGTCAGGTGGTCATAATAATCTGGCCACTCAGTGTAAGTGAATTTGCTAAATCCCACCTCTCACCTCATAAGTTGCAGAACTGGAAATGTATCTTCTATTCTGACTTCCAATTTGCACTTTAGTTCTACTCTATCACAGATTGGCATGCTTCAACATCAACATCAACATCAACATCCCTTCGCTGTAATTCTCAGACTGGGTTTCCGTATTTCAGAAAGTACTCAGAAGAACCCCTGGTTATTTTCTGAACTAGTGCTATGGGCAGTTCTCTGTGAGGATAGAGATGCTCCATATTCGCATTGTCAAATACAGCGTCAACCAGCAACAAGTGGCCAGTAAGCATTTGACAAGTGGCTCATCCACCTGAGAAAGACTTTTTAATTGTATGCAATTTTAATTATTTTATATGTACATTTAGATGACCACAAGTGGCCTAGTGTGTGCCCTAATGGGCAGCACAGAAAAAAAAACATCACTTTTACTTAAAGAATCATAGCTAAGCCTGGCCGATGTAGCTCAGTGGTTGAGCATCCCCCCATGAACTGGAGGTCATGGTTCCATTCCCAGTCAGGGCACATGCGTGGGTTGCAGGCTCGATCCCCAGTGGGGGTCGTTCAGGAGGCAGCTGATCCATGATTCTTTCTCATCACTGATGTTCCTATGTCCCTCTCTCTCTCTTCCTCTCTCTGAAATCAATAAAATACATATTTTAAAAAAGAATCATAGCTAAGTGGGGAAGCATATAATTTTATACAAAACAGTGGAATAAACTGTAGCATACACTAAGCACTTTGCATCAATTTTTAACTTTAAAACCAGAACTTCCAAGCAAGTTCTCACGGGCTGCTGCTTGAAATAGTCTCCAGATCGCTGAGGATTATCCTTTGAGCGTTTGGGCACTTGGATTGAGATGCTTGAAAAATCTGAATAAAATTAGGATTAGATTTCCTGTGTATGAATTATACTCTAATTCTCCATAACTTACAGAAAAGAAGACGTATACTTAGAAATCATAGAGTTAAAGATGAATTGTGTCAAAATAAATGGGACCAGAGCAGAATTTATACCATACCTAGTTGAGTGATCTTATATTTTGGAAGTAGAATGTCTAGCTCAGAGAAGTTATTGACTTGTTCCTGTGTAAATAGCTGGTAAGTTTCAAAGTCAAGTGGTGAGGTCAGGTCTGCACATTAGGCCACAACTCTTTAAATTATCCCTAGCACGTGGCTGACCTGAAGCTTGTCATCCAGTTAAGCTTCTTATTGATACATCTTTCAAAAAATGAAAAGGCATTTTTTTCAGTCATTCTTTCTGTTACATGTTATGGCAAGTAAGTACAGTGATAAGGAACATTTAAAATGTGAAAAGAATAGGCACATTGAGCAAGTTGCAGGATACAAAATCAACATACAAAAATCAGTTGAATTTCCCTGTATTAACAGTAAACTATCCTACAAGGAAATAAAAAAGACAATGCCCTTTCAGATACCCCCAAAGCAAACAGAATACATAGCAATAAACTTAACCAAGAAGGTGACAGGTCTATATACTGAAAACTATAAAGCACTGATTAAATAAATTGAAGAAGACAAAGAAATAGAAAGACATCCTGTATTCATGGACTGGTAGACTTAATATTTTTAAAATGTTCATACTCTGTGTAACAATCTATAGATTCAATGCAATATCTATCAAAATATGAATATAATTTTATATAAATAGTAAAAAACAACCTAAAGTTCATATGAAAGTAAAAAATAGATCAAATATTTAAATCAGTCTTAAAAAAGAACAATGCTGGAGGTATCACACTTCCTGACTTCAAGATATGTTACGAAGCTCTGGTTATTAAAGCAGTATTGGTCCTGCATAGACCCACATATAGACCAGAGAAACAGAATAGAGAGCCCACAAATAAGCACACACATATGCAGCTAACTGATCTTGAACCAGGGTACCAAGAATGCAGGATAGTAAACAGATAGTCTCTTCAATAAGCAGTTTTGGAAAAACTGGATATACACATGCAAAAAAAATCACATTGGACCCTTATCTTACACTTCATACAAAAAATCAACCCAACCTGGATTAAATATTTAAACCTAAGATCTAAAGTGTAAAACTTCTAGAAGAAAGCATCAGAAAACTCTGATATTAATATTGCCAATCATTTCTTAGATCTGATACCAAAATTACAAGTAGTAACAGCGAAAACAGACAAGTGGGACTATATCAAACTTCTGTACAGCAAAGGAAACAAACAACAGAGTAAAAAGGCAACCCACTAAATAAGACAAAATATTTGCAAATTATATATCTGCAAATAAGAAGTTAAATCCAAAATAGGTAAGGAATTGTACAACTCAGTAGCAAAACAATTAAAAATGGACAAAGAGAATCCTAAAATTTAACAGCAACAAGAACAAACAAACAAAAACAACAACAATTTAAAGAGCGGACAAAGGACTTGAATAATCATTTCTCCAAAGAAGATATACATAAAATATTCAACATCACTAGTCATCAGGAAAATGCAAATAAAACCTACAGTAAGATAGGTTTCATACCCGTTAGGATGGCTACCATTAAAAACAACAACAACAAAGAAAAAAAAAGAAAAAAATTAAAAGAAAATAGTAACTGTTGGTGTGAAGATATGGAGAAATTTAAACTCTTGTGCATTACTGATGGACTATAAAATGGTACAGCTGTAGTGTAAAACAAGATAGTAATTCATTAAAAATAAAATTATCTCAATCCAGCAATATACCAAAATAATTGATAGCAGGGTCCTGAAGAGATATTTGTACACCCATGTTGACAGCAGCATTATTCACAATAGAGAAAATGTGGAAACAACCCAAGTATCCATGGATGTGTGAAGGGATAACAAAATGCGGCATATACATACAATGGGATATGATTCACCCTTAAAAATGGAAAGAAATTCTGACACATGCTACAACATGGATGAATATTGAGGACATTATTCTAAGTCTAATAATAAGCCTGCCATATACAAAAACCATATGATTCCAACCAAAATCATAGAGACAGAATATAGTTTGGTGCTGGACTGGGACTGGAGGGTGAAGGGAATGGGGAGTTAACAAAAGTGTGGAATATACCTACAGTGGAATATTATTCAGCCTAAAAAAGAAGGAAATCCTGCCCGGCTGGCATGGCTCAGTGGTTGAGCATCAACCTATGAACTAGGACAGTGATGGCGAACCTATGACATGCGTGTCAGAGGTGACATGCAAACTCATTCTTTGGTTGATTTTTCTTTGTTAAATGGCATTTAAATATATAAAATAAGTATCAAAAATATAAGTCTTTGCTTTACTATGGTAGCAAATATCAAAAAAATTCTGTATGTGACATAGCACCAAAGTTAGGGTTTTTCAAAATGCTGACACACCGAGCTCAAAAGGTTCGCCATAACTGAACTAGGAGGTCATGGATCGATTTCCGATCAGGGCACATGCCCATGTTGTGGGCTCGATCCCCAGTGTGGGGCATGCAGGAGACACCCAATCAATAATTCTCTCTCACCATTGATGTTTCTATCTCTCTCCTTCTCCATTCCTCTCTGAAATCTATAAAAATATAAATAAAAAGAAGGAAATTCTGCCACTTTGACAACATAGATGAGCCTGGGAGCCATTATGCTAAGTGCAACAAGCAGTCACAGAAGGATAAGGGATTCTACTTAAATCAGGTATCTGAATCAGGTATCATAAACAGGTACTCAGAAACAGAGTAGAACGGGGCTGGAGGGGGGCGGAGGATGAGGAGTTGATGATCAACAAGTATGAAGTTTCAGTTAAGCAAGGTACTAAGCTCTAGATCTCTGCTGCGCACCATTGAGCCTCTAGGTAAAATGCTGTACTGCATGCACACTTAAGAATTTATTAGGAGTGTAGACCTCATGTGAAGGGCTCCACCACAATAAAATAAATAAATAAATATAACGTGAAAGAAAAGTGGTGCTTGAAGTGTACGCCCTGCCCCTGAGAAGGAAGACCTGTGTTGCATGTAGATCACTCAACTCATGACCTGGAACTTCCTGCTTCCGTCTGTCACTGTGGGGAGTTTAGGAGTCGCATTAGCACTCAGAAGACTTGTGAGATCTCCTGATAGACTGTTTCACGGCATCTCTGCAGACCTATTATGAAATGAAGTGATCATTAGCAGATGTTGTCAGCCTAATTTGGGAACAGGTACCACGTTGTTTAAATTGTTACCATTGATCGGCATGAGACTCCAGGGCATTGCCTTGGATTCCTGAGATAATATTCTTCCTCGGGTCCCATAGTAGCTGTTCCTGGGATATAGGATGTAAAGTGAAGGGCACGTTCCACTGGGGATAGGCAAGTTTTTAAAAACTCAACTATCATCACTACAGATGTCTACAGCATTAATGTCATGAGAAAGAGATGATGGACATGCTATTCCTTCATTTTGGTGTGTAAGGTTCTCTCTCTCTCTCTACAAGAAGGGAATGAATGGATAATCTGATTCCTAGGCCAAGTTTCTTTGACTTCTTATACAAATCTAGGTACCAGTGTTTATAATCTCTAGTCATTAGGATAAAATTAAATATTGTCCATTTTCCTATCTCCAATCTTTCTCTTTAGGCTGGCAAACCAAAAAGCTGGAAGTACTCATTGTTATCTGAGTTAACACAAATGACAAGCTTGTGACGTCAGTCTCAAACACATCAGAGATCTTATCTAGCATTAAAGGTTCCTAATAATCTCAAGGATACGGGCAACAAAGAAGCTCTGACAAAGCAGAGTCCTGAAAGGAGACAGGACTAGTCTAGACAGGATCTCCAAGTGAGGATTAAAAGTTATTACCTAACATGGTAAAGAGCCTTTATGCTATGAAGCCTCTCCACTTCATACCGCAAAGAGTTGTATCGCTTATGTGACTTTCTCCAGGGAGCTGTGCCTCTTCCATTCTGAGTTTATTCACCATGTGCAGTCCTTTATAGGGAAGATCCTGCTGAGGGCATTTACTAGACAAAGCCTCTTCCTTTAAGCAAATACTGTTAACCTATTTAACTGCAGGTACAGTTGACAGGAGACCAGATTAGGCCATGTGCCTTCTTTTTGAGAGGAGAGAAAGAGAGAGAGAGAGGGAGTAGGGGGAGATTTTAAAGAAAATGGCTTGCATGGTTATGGTGACAAATAAGTTTGAAATTTGCTGGGCTGACCGAAGGCTCAGGATTCCCACAGGAGTTGATGTTGCAGTACTTAGTGACAAGGCAATCCGGAGAAAGAATTCCTTCTCATTCAGGGACCTACATCTTTTTTTTAAAAAGACCTTCAGCTGAATGGATGGGGTTCACTCACATTGTGGAAGGACTTTGCTTTATTCAATTCCACAGATTTAAATGTATTTCACATCTAAAAAATGCTTTCATAGCTATATCTTGTTGGTTGACCAAACAATTGGGCACTATAGCCTAGCCAAGTTCACATATAAAAGCAGCCATTAGCTTGGCAGGCATGGCTCAATGGTTGAGTGTTGACCTATGAACAAGGCAGTCACGGTTCAATTCCTGGTCAGGGCACATGCCTGAGTTGGAGGCTCCATCCCCAGTGAGCGGTGTGCAGGAGGCAGCTGATCAATGATTCTCTCTCATCATTGATGTTTCTGTCTCTCTCTCCCTCTCCCTTCCTCTCTGAAATCAATAATATATATATATATATATATATATATATATATATATATATATATATTTAAAAATAGCCTTTAAACCTCTTTTAATCCGTCTAACAACCCTTTGTGCTTAGTATCATTATCATCCATAGCTACAAATAGGGACCTGAAGCACACAAATCACTAGAGATCTGTACAAGGTATCACAGGTCCTGTGGCTCCTAGCACTCACCCTGAGCTGTCAGGAGGCTTCACAGGGGAGGTGGTCCTGATCAAGTCTTAAATGTTCAGAAGGAGCTGGGCAGTGAGAGAAATGGAACCCAAGTATTTTAGGGAAAGGAGGCTGCTTCTGAGGCTGAAAGTACACGGCGTTGGGCTTTAGAAACTTGAATATTTCTCTGTGCTGGAATATCGGGTATAGTGAGACGGAGGTAGGAACAGAAAGGGAAATGAGATGAGAAGACGGGCATCAGATGATGAAGAGCTTTAGGTGCCATGGTGAGGAGTTTGCTATTTTCCTAATAGGAAAGAAAGACCCATTGACATCTCTTTAGAAAGACTGGATATGGAAAGGGATAGCTATTTGGAAGGCGTGGCCAGATTTGCTCATAGGGAATATCATGCTTACAGTAATGGAAAGTTTAGTATTGAGAGAAAAAGACCAGAGTTGGAGATACTAATTGGAAAGCTGTTGCAATATCCAACTTTTTCTTCTAATTTAAAAACTACTGAACAATCAGGATGGCTGCAAGGTTTCTACCAGTGTGCCTAGATATATAGCAGATCAAGTTTATACAATGGGCACGGGGAGTTGGAGGAAAGAGACTCAGATCATACTGAGCTTGAGTTGCCTCTTGGAAATCTAAGAGATATTTAATAGAGAGGTGAACATATAGGGCTGTGACTGAGGAGTGAGGTCTAGGCAACAAATATAAGTGATAAATATATAAAGAAGTGATAGGAGATATCAGTTTTTGAAACCTTGCCTTATAATAATGCCACCAGGAAAGAGAGAGTTAAACCCTGTATAAGTGAGTCAAGAACCACTAAGTGAATGTACCAGGGATGCACCGGGCTGGCAATGACTGTCCTGGGAGCACAGAAGGCTACACATTGTCTAGCGGGAGAATTAAGTCTTCGGTGACAGGAAAAGAGGCTAATACACTCGATTTCCCCTGGCTCATTTTAACCTTATTTGCTAACATATTTGCATTGTCTTTTTATAGAAACACCAGAACAAAGTTATATGAAAGAGAAAGAAAAGTAAAAGAAAGTAAATTCTAGGAGAAAAATACCAACCACATAATCACAGAGCAAGAGGCAAAAGAACCAAAGTATCAGGATCAGAGAAATAATAAGGATTATTAGGATATACAAGGAGATTTCCATGTTACATACTATGCAACAATGAGTGTTGTAGGAGCATTCTGTGTTCTAAGATCTTTACCTGCAGGAAATCATTTACTCCTCACAAGAGCCACGGGAGACAATTGCTGTGCATCTCCCCATTTCACAGATGAGCACAATGAGGCACAGAGAATTGAAATCCACCAAATTCACCCAACTACTAATAGTTGATGCAGGATGTTTAATCAGGACATTTAACTGGCTCATGGAGAATACACATGATTTGTGGATTAATATTTTATTATCTCTTGATTGACATTGGAGGTGATAAAATAGAAAAATGTGCCAGGAGAAGGTATCAGTTGAGTTCCAGCTGGTCTATGTGCTCACTGTGTGACTGGATTCATTATCCCACTGATTCTCCAAGTTCTCGTTCCAAAATTATCTGGGAGCCTCTATGACATGCTCCATATGAAGTGGCGTGCGGTAGTAAGGTAGTGCGGGATACACCTTTATTCCTTTCCCTTCATTTTCTTATAAAAGGGACTCTTTGATCTGAGATCCCTGGATATATGTTGTGGATGCTATGAAATTGTATGTAAAAATGGATGTATTTCCACTTATCTGATGAAAAGGACCATTCTGGGCAAAGGCATCTTTATATTCATAAGATTTCAAAGGAAAAAGGAAATAAAAGAAATACTACCCTGCAGCATTATATTAAAACTAGTGGCCTGGTGCACGGATTTGTGAACATTGAAAGAAAATTAATTAAAAGAAACATTTTAATATTGCTATTCGCCATGTCACTTTCTTTCGGCTTCAGAGGTACCTTGTGCCAATAGTTGGTCTTCAGACATATTCTGTTGACAAAGCCACTTTCTTTCACTTCAGAATGTCAACAAAAACAACAAAACTCATGATCAATAATGACAGACTGAAACACATGCGTGTGACTGGCGCCAGCAAGAGCTTCATATATATCACACATGCACGAGTCAACGTTTATTTTTAAATTGCCAGTGTGCGTCATAGGTACTGGTCAGTTGGTCAGATGGTTGGACAGACATACAGTTAGTCACTTAGCCTTTTATCTGTATAGATTAAGGGATATGACAAAGTACTCAGAAAATAAATTACCAGAAACAGTCTAGAAATATTTTAATTACTTTCATGGGAAACAATTTTAGGTGTAAAATAATGACATAATGGATTCTAAGCTGTGGTTATTACTTTGGTATAATTTATATTTAAGTTTGTGCCTCTATCATCTGTGAGAGAGGAAAAGAAAAAAAGAGATTGAGAGAGAGAGAGAACACCCCATCAAGAATGGTTTTCAAGTTCTTAGACTCCAGGAACAATATTCAATTTTAGACCTAATGGCAGGGTCCTGTGTTATTCAGGAAGTTTTATGCTCTGCATTGGATGTTGTACACACATAAAGAGACACATGCATGCAATCGTCATTTCTATTATAAATCAAATATAATAAAAACGGCCCCGTGTCATGGGAAAGAGAGCAGTGTGTGCCATTTCCTGTGGCCTTTCTATTTCCAGCTGGCCACAAGCACCCCTTATTTCACACTCAGCTGCTGTCAGCCTGGGAGGAATGGGGAGAAAATGACAGCATAAATGTGCATCGCATCCAGCCATCCAGCATCTGTGCCCTTCTGCTGGCAAAGGTGAAGCTGGGTTAAAATCTCCTCTCTTTGGGGATGAAATTATCAGAGTGCAGTCTCTTCCATAGCAACAATGCCCCAGACATCCTCTTCAGGGAAGAGCCATTTCTTCCTGGGAGAATCTACCCTTCAGGAGGTGCCGAAAAGCATCTAAAGAACTCGAATTTGGAAATGAGTCAGGTTAAAGGAAATGAGAAATAAATCACGTAAAACGTTGACCAAATTGATAAAAAATTCTGGAAGGGACAGAATGGCCTGGGTTGAAAACCTGCTCTGCCACCCACCGGCCTTCTAAGCCAAAGCAGCATTTCATATAAATCTGAAGGTCAAGGTCGAAGAGGCCGGAGAGTTCCTCCCAGCCAGTGGCTCACAAACTTAAGCTGTGAACACTGTGTCACAAAACGGTTTTCAATGGCGGAGCAATTTCTGTTTTCCTCTAAGGAGGCCTGTATTATTTTCCAATATAAAAAAACAAAGAGGAAATGCATTCTTATAATTGGGTGCAAAAACAACCATGGTGTTCCGAGAGGTCACCCCAATGTTTGCCCTCCCCTCTGACCCTATGAGTCCGCTTCATGGAATCTTTGGTTTCTCTGAACACAGCTGTGAAATCACCCAGTTAGTCCAAAGTTTTCCCTCCAGTTGTTAATCCAATGGCTGATTGAGAAAAATCTAGATTTTGGGCATCCCTATACATCATTCCTGACCAAAGACGGTGCAGCCTGTGTTTCAAGGCTAACACACAATATTCCATGCACTTTCATTGCTGTGGAGTTTTCATCTTTGGAAAGTTACAACATGGAATTCAAATCATTATGTAAGCCACCAACCCTACATTCTGTCTTCTGGAGGGAAAGTGGATATCTGATTCCTAAAATTGGAAATTTTCCAGTTCTAGAACTCTTCCTATACATGGTTTCTATAATAATTTCTATTTTGGCCCCATCCCTCTGAATTATCTTCATTTTAATTGTATCTCATTTAAATATGTCATCAAGAAGCACAGGAATAGTATCCCACGCAAATTATGTGATTTTTGCCCATATCATTTTGAATAAGTTATCGGGGGGTCATATCAATACTAATAAAAATGTGAAGAATTTAACAGAATGTATCACATGGGTACCTGATATTGTACCTTACATTGTATTATGAAGTACTCTCACGCATTATTTTATTTACTTCTACTTTAGTCCTCTGTGGATAGGTAATGGGTAATATCTACATTTTCCAGGTTAAAAAAAAACCAAAAAACTGTTCAAAGTAGTGAAGTCACTATAACAACAATTAGACAGTGACAAGTCTAGAGATAGAATCTGAACATATCCCCCACCCCAGTCTATCAATCCAGGTGAGTAGATATCAAACAGATGGTCTTTGCTAAATTAACTAGGTTATGTGCAGCGTAACAGGAGGTATTCCAGAGGTTGTTACGTGACACAGAATAAGAGATTGTAAAACACATACTTGTTGATCCCTGGGGGGTTGTGCAGACCCTGATCCCTCACGAAATGGGTAAGATTAAAATAAAATAAAAAAGTAAAGTCTCTGGAAATGGTCTTACAGGCCTATGTCAAGCAACGAAACACATACGCCAAGTTTCTTTCTAAATTTAGTAAGAAAATTGAGAAATTGAGAGGTTAGCATCCCCTAACCTCTCTCTTGACTCATCCCCTCCCTCACCTACAGGACAGAAAGGCCACTTCACAGCAGGGCAGCCAGGCACGTGGCCGCCGCCTCCCCCGCTCCCACCTGGAGGGCCTTCTTTCTGGGAGGGACATTTCTCACTGTGCCCTAAGCTCCCTGCTGATGAGGTTAGGTCCAGGAGAGTGTGGCTGAAAGTTGGGGAAATCCTACTTTCCCCAGCCCCCTTCCCCCTTCCACCCCACCCCCCACGGGGCAGGGGCTTTGTGATGAGGCTGCTGACAATGCCAGGGCCTCCACCCCCCTTGTCCCAGCTCCTGAGGCAATGGCTCCCCACCTGGAGAAGTGAACTGGGAGACCTGGGACTCCTGTCCCTCCGGACCTGAAGCTGGGGTGCCACTCAGGGGAAGCTGCCACTGGCCCTGCCCCCAGCAGCGGAGCCCTGGCTCAGAGATTTTGCCTTGTGGGGAAAATGGCTGTAGATGAGTTTCCCGTGAAGAAACTACCTTTATTTGCAACAGTGTAGAGAAGTACAAGCCTCAAACTGTAATTATAAACAGTGACAGCGCCCTGCTGGAGTGACTCAGTGGATTGAGCATTTGTCCCAAGGACCCAAGAGGTCCTGGGTTCAATGCCCTCGATCACCAGTAGGGGGCATGCAGGAAGCAACCAATCAATGTGTCTCTCCTGGATGTTTCTGTCTCTCTCTCTCCCTCTCCCTTCCTCTCTGAAATCAATAAAAATATCTTTAAACAAACAAACAAAACAAAACAGTGACAGCAATGGAGGCAGGGGTGGATGATTAAGGGGGTTATTGAAGAAACACATTTAACTTAGGCTGGCTAGGTCACCAGAGAGAAACAGGGAAAGAATGTGCTCAGAGGAGAGCTGGTGGGCGGTGGGGGTAGAACAAATACCAAGCAGGGACCTCCAGCACTGTCCTCTGAAGGGTCCATGGTTGACTTCAAAGCCCAGAACATTGTTTGAAACAGGACAGCACTCGCCCTGCTGTTAGAGTTCAACAGCTGGGTGTGGCCCGGGGAAGAGATGGTCAACAAAGCCCTGCCCACCCACTGCCATTCCCTGGCGTTTGTGGGCATAGCCAACGCTGTGCCTCTGAAGAGCATCGTCACAGCCCTCACGGTGCAGGCAGGGAGTGCGGGGAGACTTGGCTAAAAGATCCAGCCAGTCGGTAAACAATTAGCATGCGGAGAACATGAAGGAGCTCAGCATGATGGACCAGTACCCAGAGCCGCCACAATATTATCTACAATGTCCAGTTGTTTACATGAAAAGCAGGCAACAGGAATGACCTCTGAAAACAACTAGAGGTTGAATTTAATAGACAAAGGACTTTAAATAGCCATTATAAATACAGGGGTGGGCATAAGTAGGTGTACAGTTATACGTGTGCAAAACAGACTTTACATTTGTCATAGTATTTATTAATGATTGTGTTATTTTTCATAAGAACAACTGTAAATCTACTTTTGCCGCACCCCGTATGCTAAGAACTGGAGGAACTCATGATTGAAAAGTAAAGGATGGTTTAGTTCTAATCCTTTAGAATCACCGACCATGAGAGTCATGAATGACCATGGAAATGCCCCCACCGCTTTCTTAACGTCCCCCCTCCCCCACGCCCCATCCCACCACCTGGGCAGCATCTTCCGTGAGACACCCCCTTGACCATTTAGAAATCCGCTGTGCTCCAGTGGAACCTGCGTTTGCCTCTACTGGAGCACATGCCATGTCACACAGCCATGGCCTTCATATATGTTTTTTTTTTAATTAATTAATTTTGAACCCCTAAAGAATTTCAGACATGTCTACTTATTTTCTGATAAATCAGCTATTTTTAGGTAAGTAGACAAGAATAATTTGTAAATGGTTCCAATTAAACTGAAGACAATACAAAACCAAACACAAAACATTCCATGAGTGCTGGGGTCCCACCCCAGCAGGTCCAGGGGTCCCCAAAGGTATGGACGGAGTCGGCGAAGAAGGAATGACACAGAGGCAGCATTCAGTTGATCAGCATGGTTGGGTTCTCTTGCCTGGTTCTATTGCCAGGTTCTGTAGGTTCTTCAGCCAGGTTCTGTAGCCATGTTCCCTGGCTAGGTTCTCCAGCCAGGTTCTGTCCAGGTTCTCCAGCCAGGTTCAGTCACCAGGTTCTAGTCAGGTTCTCTTGCCATGTTCTATCCAGGTTCTGTAGCCAGGTTCTGTCTCTAGGTTCTTCAGCCAGGTTCTCTCGCTAGGTTCTGTCCCTAGGTTCTGTGGCCAGTTTCTGTCCAGGATCTTTTGCCATGTTCTCTCGTTAGGTTCTGTCTCTAGGTTCTGTCTCTAGGTTCTGAAGCCAGTTTCTGCCCAGGATCTTTTGCCATGTTCTCTCCAGCAAAGTTCTTCTGTCTCTAGGTTCTGTGTAGGTTCTGTGTCTAGGTTCTGAGATATATGGTTTTTTTGTTTGTTTGTTTTACTAAACAGTTCTCCTTGAAAACCCAGGTTTGGGTGGGAAAAAGGAATTCTGGCCTTTCTGCTCTGAAACCCAAGCAGAGTGTCAGGGTCGCATAGGAGAGGTCCATAGTATTTACTGAATTGAACTGAACTGCTTCCAATACCAGCCATTCTACATCATTTGTTTATAGTGCCGACGATGGTACTGTTTGTGTGCGAGTTGTGTGTTTGTGCGTGTACCTGTGCACAGGGCTGTATACACACAAGGATGATACTGTAAGTTAACCAGTCCTTGAAGCCATGATCTCAGTCCATTATCTACTATCAACACTGTATGACACTGGTCACAGTTAATGTCACAAAGGGTCACTGTAACCTGGCCATCATTTGATAGACTTATTTACAACTTCAGCAGGAAGCAATTTTGACACGCAAAGGCGATATTGTGAGGCCTTTGTTGGAAAGACGGGCCCATTAATGGAAGCCACACTTCAAAGCTATACGCTATGTCAGTCCATCAGAGGCAATTAGGAACATTAGAAAAAGCAACTGAAAAGATTTCAAGACAAAATAGGGTAAACTCAAATTAGTCACACCCACTTTTTATGGGTTCATCATGCCCATCTGTAAAAAAGTATGGCCCATTAGAAATGAAAATAGTTAAGTTACAGAGTAAAGGAGTATTAATCAAAGATTCCAAAAGTGAAAGCAAAATCTCTGAGCATTAATTTATTTACAGCATGAATAATTTAATATCCACCTCAGATTTAATTACAAGCCATGGTCAATTAACTAATTTAGTAACAATGTGTAAATAATGGATAATTTTGTTGCCCTAGATGAAACTTTAAGAATTCCTGTAATATTAAAAAGATTATGTGTAAAGGGATTGTTTTCCCAAATATGTTTTTTTTTTTCTTTTCAACTTTATGGCTATGGTTAACAATGAATATATTCATGGGATGTACTTACACATTCTGGAAGAAGTTACCAATGAATCCATTTGTACACAACACATTTTTTTATATTATTCCCTCTATGCATAATAATGGAAGCCAATAGAAAGACTTATGAAAACCACTGTTCTGAGAGCTTTTCATTTATAAATTCATTAAATTCCCACCACAACACTTCACGGTAAATGCTGCTCTAATTTTTAGTTTGCACTTTGGAAACTGAGGCACAAAGAGGCTATGAACACGCCCACTTTCACAGAATAAATAGCAGAGCTGGGACACAGAAAATCTGACTCTATTCTGTCCTTAAAACTGCTGGACTTCACATGAAGCAACACAACAGCCTTCCTAGAACAGAAATAATAATAATAATAGAGAAATGATGATGTGCTAATCAACATTAAGAGAGACATTAAAGTAGGCAGTTACCATAATGGGTAATTATCCCTCTAATGGAAAACTAATCTGTCAATTTGGTCATTTCATTATTTCCCAAGTGGCACTCTGGGCTCTTGGGAGAGATCTCTGCTTCATTGAGTATGAATCTCTGACCTCTAAGTAACTCAGGCACTAATTTCCTTGCTCCTTTAGGCCCAGCAGAAATGAATAGCGTGGGGATTGGAGCGAGCGGCGTATTAGGAAGTTAGGAGGCCATAATTTGAAACCTGGCTTTATCTCTTGGTAATTTTGAGACTTAGGTGGCACTATTGCAGCTCTCTGTGTGTTTCAGTTTTATTCTGCTAAGTGGGGACAATGATGCCCAATTGATAATAACAAAATTACACGAATCAGACACGGGTCTGGATGAATACATTTTAGTTTGTTGTTCAAAATAATTAACTCTTCTTCTCACACAATGGAAATATTTGGAAAAGATAAACACTCAATGTTGTTGCTTTACTCTTTAAATATTACAAGTACTCATATAAGAAAGTTATAAAATGCAATCATTTGCTAAACTTGGACAGTTGTAGTGGACTTTTTGTCATTTTGATTTTCAGTATATTTTCTGTTACATGGTTTATCCACTGGCTTCCTATTAGTTGGTTTAGTTTTTATCCTTCTAAAATGAATACCTAATCTCATTCAGAAAAAAAAATCAGTGAGTTGCTACAGAAAAAAAAAGGAAATGCTTATTAAATGCTTATTTGAATCAAAGCTTTGAAGCAAAATTTAGTTAATTTGCGAGTTAATTATTTTGTTCCTTCTATGCTACCCCACAGGGCACTTCATAACCAGGAACTCAGGATTTTGTGGAACCTTCATTTGGTCCTTAATAAGTAAATATCTCTCTTATGCTCTCAATATAACTGTAGCTAAGAGCAGTTTGCCCAGCTTTTCCCTCTAATAACTTGTGTCTGAATAAACTAATCCCAACATCCCTCTTGGTAGCATCCTTGAGTCCTAGGGGAATTCTTAATGGGAAGCTGCTGATTTCCTGCTGAGAACACCTGTCTTCACGATAAAACTGCAAGGCTTCTAAATAACTGTGCTACATGTTCGATTCAATTTCTCCAAAAGTATGCTTATTTACCTGGTGATTTTGCTGGGTGGTAAGTAGAAACTCAGATACCACGTATTTCACCATAAAAGCATTTCACCGTGGCCAGTACCACTTAGAGGGAGCCTTGTTCAAGTAAATTAAAAATGTATACACACACCTATAGGTACAGATGTTGATGTAGCTACACAGAGAGAATGAAAATTATGAGTGTCTGCCCTTGCTTCTAGAAAATGTGCTCTTGGCGTTGGCCCTTTCCTGAAAGGGGAAATATTTATATCCAGGTCAATGGATATATTCAACAAGAAATCTAATTAGACTCTAGTACATGCTGCTAAGGGGGCTCATGCCAACAGAAATTTTAAAAATGAATCATTCATTTTAGACTAGACTCGGAAATATGGGCTTTGGAATGGGAACTATTGGGTAAATTTCACATCGTCATACAGTAAATGTTTAAACTTAGCAACTTGTTCAATCTGCATAAATCTCAACTTCATGATGTATAAAAGGAGCACAATGCTGTCAAACTTTTTTGTTGTAAAGATAAATTAGGTGGGTATGCATGCTGTTTGTCTTTTTAGTATATAATATATATATATTATATATATATATATATATATAATTTATTTCAGAGAGGAAGGAGAGGGAGAGAGAGAGAGAGAGAAGCATCCATGATGAGAGAGAATCATTGATCGGCTGCCTCCTGCATGCCCCACACTAGGGATTGAGCCTGCAACCCGGGCATGTGTTCTGACCGGGAATCAAACTGTGACCTCCCGGTTCATAGGTCGATGCTCAATTACTGAGCCACGCTGGACAGGCTTGTTTAAATTTTCAATGTTGACATTATTGCAGATATCCCCTCTTTTCCCCCACTCTGCCCACCTCCACCCACTCCCACCTCCCCCTCCACCGGCCATAACCAAACTATCGCCGGTGTCCATGGGGTATGCATATATGTTCTTTAGAAAAAAAATGGAGGATTCACACTACCTGATCTTAAGATGTATTAGAATATTATCAGCATAAGCATTAATATATAAAATAATGCATGGCGGGATACATCCACACATATATGGTCTATTGATCTTCCAAAGGTTATTAAAGATAGCTCTTTCACCAAATGTGATGAGACAATGGTACATTTATATGGATTTCCCTGCACATAATAAAATTATGCAAAAAAATCTCTAGATTATAATTCAATGTTTAAAATAAACATAATTCTAAATGACCTTTGGTCAAAGAAAAATATCTTAATTGGGATTAGAATATTAATTTCAACCTTAATATAAATCCCCTGCTAATGATACGGAGAGATATTTTGAGGGAAAACATTTAAAGAAAAGCCTGACTTGAGAAAAGGGGAGTTTTTTCTTAAGACTGCACAAATGGAAAAGGAGTCTTAGGTTTATAGGTATTTTGTGAAACAGGCATGACTGACTTTCCTCTTGATTGGTACTAAAGATGAAGAGGTTACAATGAAGACACCTCTGAAAAGGAGGCAGCTTAGTCTTCCAGTCTCAAAAGGCATTTGATTGATAGATAAAAGCATCCAGATCATTCCTCCCCTGGCACATAATTAAGCACCTAGTGTACTTAGGAGGAGTAGAGAGTGTTTTCCACCTGAATACGGTGCGCACTGTGTAACCTACAGCGATTCACTTAATCCATCTCCTATTTCAGTTTCTCCTCGCTAACATTAGGATAATGGGCTTCAAGTGTCAAAAGATTGTGTCTAAGTTCAATGGCACTGTAGGTGTAAAAAGACTCAGAGGCCTCAGAGGAAAACTATCATATCCATAAGTACTAGTCATCTGTATGAAGTTCTCACGTGTGCCTGCAAGTTAAAACAACGAGCTTTTGTTGTAAAGATTACTATGAATTCATAGAAACCAAAGACACCGTTTCTGTTCTTGCAATGTCTGAAAAAAGGATCTCCAGACACTAAGAAAAGGCCCATTGAAAACTAATAATGAGGGTAGAGAAGTCTGCTTGATAAGGGGTAATATAATGTATATAGAGATTTTAAAGTTCTATAGGGTTCTTTATATATTTTATAAAATATCTATATCTATATACCTAGACTTTAACTATATATTTACATATAATTTTATATGAACATTAATATTGGATGGAAAATAAAACTAGATTGTAAAATTTAAACTTTTTTTAATAGAAGAAAAACATCTACAAAATGCCTGGGAAGGAGTTAGTGAGCTTATCAGGATTTATCTCTAACTCAGCTCTGTATCTTCTGTAGGCTGTCACTCAGTACCTGGCCGTCCATAGGTGCTTGGTGGTTCAAAAATGAATCAATGAGTAAACTCACACTCATTATTAACACGACTGTTGTTAACCATAACTTTCAGGACAAGGTGAAATTCTTAAAATTCCCTACAGAGAACAAGCACTTAATATAAGGCATTTGCTGACTGCCCCCTAAATTTCCTACTTAATGGTTAGAGGTTATGCTTCTATGGTAGCTACTTAAATAAGTAATCAAGTAAAGAGAGAGGAAGAATAGAAAAGCATGAACCAAAAAATATCGAATCAGTCCCATGGAGTCAAGAGACAAGAATATCCTCTAGACCAATATACTTAGAAAATATTAATATTGCTACAAACCATCAAAATTCTGGTTTAATATTCAGCAACAGCTAATGTGTACCTAAGTATACAAGCTTAGAAAATGATGATGGACTACAGCCCTATTTATTTTTGTTCCCTCTATAAAATTCACGTGTTTCTTAGAGGAATCATGCTGACAACATAGACTTTTATTAGAACAATTGTAATACCATGCAAAAGTGTATAAGGCAAACACCTATAAGTAAATTATGAAATAGAATCTCTATATTTCCAATCACTGTAATGAACAGAAAAAAAAAGAAACATTTCAGAATGAGAAACCTACATATTATCACCATGCTTTTCTTCTTTCTATAAAATTGGGAAAAAAATTGGCAGACCCTTTTAATCTGGCATAAATTTCATTAGAAATTCTAACAGGCTTTTACATGATTCACTGCAAATGCTGAAAGTCATGTGCAGAAGATTTAGACTTGGGCTATTATGACTTTTGTTCTTTTTTAACACAGGTTTTCAAAAACTTCCATTCATCGATGTCAAGGATCTAGCTTAACCCTTTAAAATTATATTTTATATATGTTCAGATATTCTTTACTGATGGCCAAAACACCTCCCTCCAAAAAAAGTTTTAATACTTCATTTTTTCTTGTTTTTTTTTCCTATAAAGTAATAAACATCTCTCCATGTATGTCTACTAAATAGTTTTATGGGATATTGCAATAAACCACAGAAGAGATGATAAGCCAAGGGGAGAGAGATGGAGTTCCTGTATTACTAATCCACAATATAGCAGAAATGTAATTTAAATGATAGCTAAATACATAGCTAAATAGATATTTTCCACATATATCTTGAATCTCAAATTGCAGTGTTCTGTGTTATCTTGCCCCTGTGTTTGTGAGTTTTTTTGGCCATGGTTTTGTTTTACATTTTCAATTTCAAATGCAGTAACTGTTGTGTGTGTGTGTGTGTGTGTGAGAGAGAGAGAGAGAGAGAGAGAGAGAGAGAGAGAGAGAGAGAGAGAGAGAGACTAAGATTTGTTGACTCTCCTTTGGGTCGGCATCCAATTGATTAAACCTTAAAGGAATATCAGAATCACGAATACACGTCTTCCTCAAAGAATCCCTTCTTGAGAAGAAAGCAGCAGGGTCCCCAGGAGCAGCCACAGGTGAGCAGGCACATGTTCTGGGGATTCCTTGTAACATTTTATCCCTCATACTCCTCAGAGGACAGATCTGTCCTTCCTCTCTCCGGGACTGGCTGGCACTGTCGCTTTCCTTCTGTTTAATAGGTGTTTCCACACATATGATGTGTGATTAGCCCAGCGTTGGACACAAATAGGCCGTGTCTCCTTTCCACCCCACAACCACCCACAGGGGCACCCAGAGACAGCTGTTATGATGATCTTTAGTTAATAGACTCCCAGGAATTTAAAAACATATATATGTTTTGCTAAATGTGGTTTTCTTGACCAAGAGTTACTTATCACTGCTCGTAAAACCTCTGACATTTGAATGCTTGGAAGCTTGGCAAAGTACGGGACGGAAAACTCTGCAGCAGGGTCTCCTCCCCGGGCCCCTGGGGTCTCGCTGTCAACTTTGACTGTGGGAGCCCCACTGGGTCCAGTTGTGTAACTTTCCCAAGGCCTCTATGCACTACTCAACATATGTTTAAATACATGTCTTTCCTGCTTCAAATTGCAAATACGGATTCTGTTATTTGGATATTAGTACTCTATTTCCATCTACATTTTACAGACAAAGCTTCTCAATTTCAAAATGTGAAGAGACTTAATCAGGAGAGGTACTTAGGCAATGACTGAGATGCAACCTAGAACCAGGGCCCGTGTATGACTGCAGAGGCCTTTTCCAGCACTGTCCTCTCCATGAGGTCTCCAGAACTTACTCATCTCATAGATGAAAACATGAACCTTATGATCAATATGTCCATGTTCCCTTCACCTCCACCTCCCTGGTAACCAGCCTTCTACTCTCTGCTACTATTAATTATTTTCAAGATTCCACATACAAAGGAGATCATGTGATATTTCTGTGTCGGGCTTATTTCACTTAACATAATGATTCATTTCTTCATTAAATTATCAGAAATTTGTTGAACACTTACTATACACTAAACACTGCCTTGTCCTGGAAAAGACATTCAACATGCACTCAGGCTTCCTACCAGTCCTTTACCATCTATGCGACCTTGAGAACAGTCACCAAATCTCCAAATCCCATGTATCTTAGCTTGGTTATTAATAACATTCACGTCTCTCTTAAAAGTGTCCTGGTTTATATGATAAACTATATGATAGTCCTAAGGATAGTTTCTAAGGATAAGTATTCAACAAAATTCTATTAAATTAATGAAGACATAGAGACTTATGAGCTTACCATGATATTTAACTCAATCCTTCGACAAAGAAATGATTTGGGTTAAGCAGATATAAAATCAATAGGGAATTCCTCACCTGGGGAGTGGTTTTGTTCAATAAACTATGCTCCCTGTAAGTGAGATATTTCTTCCCATCCAGAAAGTTTCTTCTAGTAACACACTCAACATGCTTTAATCTAGGTATGTTTCCTAGTAATATTACACACACACACGCACACACACACACGCACGCACACGCACGTGCGCGCGCACACACACAAAGGCCTCAGAGCTAAAAGACAAGAATCCTTTAGAGATTTTCACTCCAACAACAGGATACTCCAACTTTTTTCCTATTTATATGTTAAACAACTGTTATTTAGATCCTTGATTTGCACATTTTCAATTGACTTTGAAACATAATGATATATTTCTGACTTTGCCATCGAAGTGTGTCAATCAAAAGTAAAAGTAATTTGTGTACAGTGCAACTATGTTTTGACAAGTTAATGATGAATCATCCAGGTTTTGTGTAAATAGGAATTTCGTATTTTTTTAAATTAATAATGAGAAGCTCTGTTCCAATGTGTTCATGTGTTTCTCTGTTGGAATGCTGCAGGGCTCACACAAAGAAGAAGCATTTTTGCCGAAACCAGTTTGGCTCAGTGGATAGAGCATCGGCCTGCGGACTGAAAGGTCCCAGGTTCGATTCCGGTCAAGGGCATGTACCTGGGTTGCGGGCATATCCCCAGTAGGAGATGTGCAGGAGGCAGCTGATCGATGTTTCTCTCTCATCGATGTTTCCGACTCTCTATCTCTCTCCCTTCCTCTCTGTAAAAAATCAATAAAATATATTTAAAAAAAAAGAAGAAGCATTTTTTAAAGGCTGAGAATGAGCAAGCAGACTGTGATGAGAGAGATCTTTTACTGAAATTAATGTAAAATCAGGCTGACTTACATGTGTGTCTTTGTCCAGGCTAATAGGCTAACAAATGGCTCTACTTTCTGATGCCAAAATATTCTCTAAATTCACAAGCTGCTCAACTGCTGTGAGTCCTACTGTATATTTATAATTTATGTCTTGACGGCTTTCATACTAGACTAGAGGCAGCTTGCCACAGAGATATACGTGTGAAGGCAGTTGTGCAAACAACACAGAGATGTAGTTATCAATGTAGATATATCCATACCCACAGGAAAGTTAAAAGGGGGGGGGAAGAAGAGAATTTATAAGAGAAGAGATGATAGGGGCATCAGAAATCAATTTGAAATTTACTCAGGATTCCCCCACAGCCAAAATAAAGAAAAGGAAAGAGAACTGATGATGCAGTGAGCAGGTCTCTCAGATGCATTCCAACAGGCTGCCCAGCAGACGGTGCGGAGGCAAATTTGAGTTGTCCATCTTGTCTCCAGCCTTCCCTTTTGAATATGATACTGGTAAGTAAATGAGAATTTATGTTCCCAAAATGATAGTAATTTTAATACATATATTTTTTATTGATTACAGAGAGGAAGGGAGAGGGAGAGAGATATAAACATCAGTGATGAGAGAGAATCATCCATCAGCTGTTTCCTGCACACCCCACACTGAGGTCTCAGGCATGTGCTCTGACCGACAATTGAACCTTGACCTCATGGTTCATAGGTCAATGCTCAACCACTGATCCATGCTGGCTGGGCCCAAAGTGATAGTAATTTGACACAAAAAAAGCTCCTCTTCTGTCCTTACAACCTGGACATTTTTTAGGAAAATTGACCCGTATTTAAAAAATAATTGGGCAATAATAACATTTCAGTGGATAATTTTCAGACCCATTATGTCACTGTCCTAAGTAGTACTCTATGGGCTGTAAAGTGTGATACAGATGTCAGTTATCATTACTGTCACCAGCAGTGACGATACAAAGCATGTGGCTGGGAGGATCAGAAGGGAATTGGACACAAGTGCACAACTGCCCCAGATGTTAGGGGTCCTCTGAGCCAGCGTCGCGCCTGCACTTCTAGTTCAACACGCGCCTCAGCACTCACTCAGAAGCCCAGATTCCAGCCTGCCTCACGCTGAGTATTTTACTAAAACCTTCAGCTACATGCAGGGCCTTTGGTAAATCAGTTTTTTTTAAGCAACTTCTTGCTTTTGGACTCTGATCCAAATAGGAACCTATGGACAGCAGATGAGATTTGGAACAGCCACACACAGCCTGCTGCAGCTTCTGCTTGCCTGGTGTCTCTCTCTCATTCTCTTGGCTCTTGCATTGAAATGAGCTGATGCAAATTAATTTGCAATTTTTTAAAGGACCAGTAGGTTATGTCTTAATTTGATTTCAATGTCCTGGAATTTTGAACAAAAGTAGACTTTTTTAAAAATGCACAGCCTGACTTCACAGCATCGTTATATCTCTGTGAGTGTCCACAAGTTTTATTTTTAAAAAAATGTCCAGGAGTATCCTATATAATAAAAGACTAATATGCTAAGTGTCCGACCATTTGTTCAACTGTTCGACCAGTCGCTATGATGCGCACTGACCACCGGGGGCACACACTCTGACTGGTAGGTTAGCTTGCTGCTGGGTTCCAGCCCATCGGGACTGGGCCAGATGTGTCGGACACTGCCTGGAGCCCTCCTGCAGTCCCTCCCTGGCCGGCCAACCTCCCGCAATCACGCCCGGAACTCTAAAATATTTCTTCTAATGAATTTCCTTTTACTATGCACAAATCCCTGCACTGGGCCTCTAGTATTCTATAAATGACAGGCCTATTTGATAACATTTATTGAGAACTGTCAGGACTAAGCTTGGTTCTTTACCTTTGCTATCTTATTTGATGCTTTCAGAAGTCCTATCACCTGGGGTCTGTTAACATCCCACTTTACTTACTGTAACTGGGATGAAAGAAAGCCAGAGTCAAGTCTTTGCTTTAATGTCACTTGTTACGAGAGACTTTCCCTTACGCCCTATGGGATGTGACATCACTAAGCTATTCCCTATCCTATCATCCCATTTGCTGGCTTTATAGAACTTATTAGATTCTGCATTTACTCATGGGTTTACACACTATTGTTTGTCTCCTCCATAAAAATGTAGGCTCCAAAGGCAGGGATCAGGCCTGACTTTCCCACCTGTGTCTGCAGGGCCTTGCACTGTGACAATATAAGCACAAAACAAATTGTTGAATGAATGAATAAACAAATAAATGGATAAACGACTCCACAGTGCAAGCATTTAAGAATTCCCTTTCCTCTGCAATCTGTTAGGTTTTATTTTATTTTTTTCCTGCAGCACAAGGCAGGCATTAAGCAAATTAGAAATGTCTCTTGAGTGCTAGGAAGAGTTTATTTCAAATAGAGAGAAGAGCATAACATAATTTTCTATAGGTCACCGCAGACACTCTTAATATGTTCCCCAAATGAAGGAGAGCTTTGGAGTGGATGTGGCCACTTTATGGTATTCAGCCCTTTGATCCTTGAAGTCATTAACTCCATTTGATCTGAAGCGTGGCTGAAAGCCTAACAGAAAATGAGCCGCGCCAATAAATATTTACTTTCATCTCTTTTCTAAATGCCTGCGGAGCTTCTTCTGTCTACACCGTTTTAAAGGTGGAAGTCACGTTGATCATGTAAATGGCTTTGTGGAAAGGCGAGCAAAGAAAAACATTCCTAAGGCCCAGTATTTGTTTCTCAGCTGTGTTACTCTGTACGAATTGCTTCTGAAATGCTTAATTAAAATACAGGACTTTAATTTTAAGAAATTCAAAGTCTGAAGTTAAAAAAAATCAACAAGCTCAACGAATGTGCTGTTATACAGGTGGTAAACACCGCTCCCTCCAGGCACCTTTTGGTACAGAAAATGCCAGGCTATCTCTTTACTCTTTTCTTCACAACTTGTGTATTCCTATCCATCAGCCCCAACACACACACACAAACACACACACCTCATATTCTCATGGCAAACTCCTTTCTAGCTCTTCGTGTAAGTCCTATGTGACCTACCGCAGAAAGTCTGCCCTACAGCCTCCCCGCCCCACATTGAGTAGCTTCCTTTCCTCCCTGTTCCCAGAAAACTTTTTTTCATTGCACTCATTGCAGCCCATTGCCGTAATCGATTTAATTATCATATTTCTGTGAGGTCACCTTAGCAACAGCTCTGTCTTGTCCATGCCTGCCTCCCTAGCACCTATCTCAGTGCTTGATGAATAATGCGCTTTAATGCGTGTTGGTTGAATAATGAGTGAATGAGAAGACTGACTCTACTTCCTTCCTTGGAGAATGGTGGATGGCCAAAGAGTCTGTGTAGAATGTATCCCATGAGAGTCCTCCTGCTATGACTCTGATTTCCAGCCCCTACCACTATCTGGACCCTGAGCTTCAAACTAAGGCAGTAAAACCACAGGGGCTTATATCAGGGCAGTGGGAGGCAGAGAAGGCAAAGTGAGAGCAGAAGTTCGTAGGGGAATATTCCTTTATAGTGTACATGGGAAATTAAGAGCTCCATTACTCTTAAATAGTAATGGAGATATTTAAAAACATATATTTTTATTGGTTTTAGAGAGGAAGGGAGAGGGAGGAGGGAGAGAAAGAGAAACATCAATGATGAGAGAGAATCATCGACTGGCTGCCTCCTGCACACCCCACACTGGGGATTGAGCCCACTACGCAGTCATGTGCCTTGACTGGGAATCAAACTGTGACCTCCTGGTTCATAGGTTGACACTCAACCACTGAGCCATGCCAGCTGGGTGTAAGGCAAACTTTTCAAGAAGAACTCAATATAGGAAATTTTTTTAGCCAATCCCCAGGACAGGACCGCTTATGTTACCATTCCCAGGGCTATTATAACGGGACAGCCTGTTGCTTTGAAGAATATGCATGTAAATAAGGCTGAGCCTGTATGTAAGGTTGTAAATAAGGTTGAGCCTCCTTAAACTCCAACTTTCACAAAGTTTCCTGTGAAGAAGTATAGAAAAATTACTGAAAATTGGAATGTTAAGCATGTGCCAAGAGAAGGAATATAATTTTTGCAGTGTATTTTCAGTCCCAAGAAAAGAAGCAACAATTCCAGAACAATGTGTGAGACATGGACCAGAACTGGACTCAGAATTTAAGCAATAACATCAAATAGCCAAGGCAATGAAAGAAAAGAGAATTTTCCAATTCCATCATTTGACAAATGATTTAGTCAGTTTTCTAGGGACAGGAAATTAAAGTTTGCGATAAACTTCTGTATATATACATATTTTGTTTATCTACTTAGTACATTTGTATGCTAACTGTAATGCATTCTGCAACACAGCTCATCCTTTGATTATGATTACAGAGATCTGAGCCAATTATTCTAACTTCCTCTCCCATTCTTTTGCCTGAATCACTAGTCCCAGGCTCACCATTCCACATATAGGTTTCTTTGTAAATATCTATTTTTAATTTATTTTTTTGGGGGGGGGAGAGGGAGAGAAAGAGAGAGAAAGAGAGAGAGAGAGAGAGAGAGAGAGAGAGAGAGAGAGAGAGAAACATGGATCACTTGTCTCCTATACCAGGGATCGAACCCGCAAGCTGGTTATGTGCCCTGACTGGGAATCCAACAAGTGACCTTTTGGTGCATGGGATGATGCTCAACCAACTGAGCCATACCAGCCAGGGCCTATGGGTTTCCTTTTAAAATCAGTCTCGCTTGGATTATGCCCACACAATTTTCTATTTGCCATGACCTCCCTTAAATGCCTACCATCACCCATTCTTCAGGTGACTGAGTTACTTTCTCTATTAATTCTTAATTTTATCTATTTTCCATTTTATTATTTGCTGCGTAATTGTTGAATTATGAGATTTATTTATCAAGCCTACTATTTTAATATTTTGTAATACAGTAATTTTTACTTTTATCTTTATTAATTTCCATTTTGTTTCCCACTTAGTCCTTTTTTTATTCTCTTATAGAATTCTTATTGGAAGTTTAAGTAATTCATATTTATTATCTATTATGAAATTAACATTCATGTTATACATTTTTTTCTCTTAATATAGTTTCAGCTCTACCTTATAGAATTTGGAGTGTTTTTATTATTCCTTCTAACTGGACATTAACCTAAAGCATGTTTAATTTCTTCTTTGACATTAGAATTTACTAGATTTTTTTAGTTGGCAGTATTTTTATGTTTATAGATTTGTACATTATCAGTTTAATTTAATGTACCTATTAAATCTAACATTTAAATTTTATCATTTATTTGCAGTACATTTCTGTTTATTTTCTAATTGGCAGAGTTGGCTGATTTATCCAACAGAACAGCCATGGTATTGCCTGGACATACTATTATCCTACAACACTCTGCAAATCTGTTGTTTTGTTTTCTGTCATTTCATGTGCAAATGGTGGTCTGTCTATCCTTTCTATTTATGATACGTTTCCTTTATGTGGTTGTATGATTTTTATTAATTCTTAAATTTTAATATCCTCACTAAATTGTCTCAATCTTGATCATTTTTTAATTATTTTTTCAAAAGCCAGGGTCAGCCTGCCCACTCTCCTCCATGTCCACCTGAATGCGCCTGTAGATGCAGATGGCGCCCAGGATGCTCGCAGTTCCCGCCTGAGCACCTGACTGCGCCTCTTCTCTGCCTGAAGGCTTTCTCCTGTGCCAGGGCTCTTCTTGGCTGCCCACCCTGTGGCATCTCAGAGTCGATGCCGCCTCAATCGACCTGAACAGCAGAGGATGGGAATCGGTACTAAATGCCCCGGCCCCCTGGTTCCTGCTAGCATTATTCTGAGGTGAATTGCGCCTTGTAGTCCTGACCCAGGAGTTGATAGTAGAAACCAGCTCGTTAACATATTACTGGCTTTTCCCCTAATTTGACCACTCTCCCCTCTTCTGCTCTTGTGTCCTGAGATCCTCTCCACAAACATATGTGCACCCACATTTTTGTCTCAAACTAAGGCAACATGATGCACCCTAAAGAGTCACATATTCCTCTATTTCAGAAAAAAATTGCTGTTTTATATTTTTCTATTCCATAATTATTTGGGTTATTCTGTTCAATAACCTCAATCTTTGTGTAAGCATCTAACTTCCAAACAGTTCATTTTATCTTTAATTGCTTCCTTCTTGGCCCATTTCAACTGCATTCTGTAGGTTTTTTTCATAATTGCCCTTCACAAAACTATTTTCTGCAAGTCAATTCTGTACATTGCTGCTTCTGATGTGGTTTAAATGCTATCTCATAATCTGTTTTAATTTCTTTCTTTAGCGCTGCCATTTTCCACTTCATCTCATGCTCTTAATTTAGTATCTCCTGCAGGATAGCTTGCACTTTGCCTCCGGTTGGATTCCTCACGAAGCAGAGTCTGAGCTGGACTTTGGGGGTACAGTAAGGACGTCAGGAAATACTTGATGAAGACCTGGGTGCTCCCTACCAGTACTGAAAAGAGGTCAAAAGCGTTGAGGGGTTTTCAACCAGAGATAAAATATATAGCCACACCAACAACACATCTAAAGAAGGGCCCATCAGTAACATACACAAAAATAATTCATGTCTACAGTAAGCCCTCTATATCCATGGCCTCTGCATCCCAAACCAACAGTGGGCTGCAAATATTTGGAAAAAAACAACAACAAGATGTTATGTTGTGGCTGACATGTGCTTTGTAGTTAGGCTTATGGTTGCTGTGTCCATGGGAACATGTACAGACATGTTTCTAGTCGTTACCCCCTAAGCGTTACAGTATAAGAACTATTTACATGGCATTTACCTTGAATTGTAAGTGCTGCAGAGATGACTTAAAGTATATCAGAGGATGTGCATAGGTTATATGCAAATAGCCATTTCATATGAGGGACTTGAGCATCCTTTGATTTTGGTAACCGCTGGGGTCCTGGACCAATCCCCCGAGATATCAAGGGACAAGGTATTCATCATCAATGTTTAAGGTGAGTTGATGAGAAAATATCCTCATTTCTTATCCACATTTTCAGGTAAGAGAGCATTTGGAAGGTTTAACCTTAAACCAGCTCATGGTGAAAGCCTCAGAGTGATTTTCCTGGTGATTGGAAAGGTGTTCTTGAAGCTTTTTGTTTTGTTACCTCCTGTGGTGAGAAACCATAAAGTCACCCCAGGGAAATGAACCTTTTAAATGTTAAGAACCATCAGTTTCTTCCAAACTTCCAAGAGTTCTTACTGGTGAACTCTGCCCTAACTAATAGGTTTCTTCTCAATTAGCATGTTTTCCAAGCAACGACCAGTTTCACACTTTATAAAATCGATGCCCAAGCTTCTGACAGCTCAGCCATCTTCACTGGTGAGTGTTTGAAATACACGTACGTTCTGGTAACCTGACAAATACCTAACGTTGCCTATAAAGACCTGGGAATGTCAAACACTTTGAAGTATTTTCCAAAAGGTAACAGACAGTCTGGTAAAAGTCTTTATTTTGTTCTAAAAAAAATTCTCAATTCTTCGTCCCATGGAAAATAAAGGAATGTTCAGTTCATAGGTTCTGACTATCCGTCCT
Source organism: Myotis nattereri (assembly GCF_964212035.1). Taxonomy (NCBI): domain Eukaryota; kingdom Metazoa; phylum Chordata; class Mammalia; order Chiroptera; family Vespertilionidae; genus Myotis; species Myotis nattereri. The sequence goes on along the minus strand of NC_138085.1, from coordinate 80,266,384 downwards.
TTTCTGCCTGGAGAGCTTTCCTTTCCAGGCAGTACCCTGAGCTCCTTTTATTATCTCTTCGTCTAAATACTGAAATTCACACAGAAAGTGTTATTTTGTCCACATTGTCATACTGCACACCCCTTCAAAGAAAAGAACACCATTTTAAAGAACTCTAATTAGTTTGGTGCTTTTAAAAACATAACTATCTTCCTTCTGTAACAGGCCACTTGCAACAGAAGCAGGAATTCACTGTCCAGAGGGAGAAACCCACTGCCAGGTCACAGAACATTTTGGAACTAGAAAACAACTAATGAGCTTGAAATCATTTCTGAAACACCTAAAGGAGCCATTCTGAGGTTTGTTATCTCTATTTCAAAGAAGTTTTGTTCTTATTTCTTTAATTTTGAGCATACAAATTATTTGATAAATCCTCTTACTATTGCTAGCTGACTTACCAACATATATAGACCAACCAGCCAATTTCACAGAGGGAAACTGAGTCTTGAAGAGAAGAAGGGACTGCCCAGCTAGTGTGGCTCAGTGGTTGAGTGTCAACTTATGAACCAGAAGGTCAGGGTTCAATTCCTGATCAGGGCACATGCCCAGGTTTCAGGCTTGCTCCTGAGTGTGGGGCATAGAGGAGGCATCTGATCAATGATTCTCTCTCATCATTGATGTTTCTCTCCCTCCCTTTTCCTTCCTCCCTGAAATCAATAACAATTTATTTAAAAGAGAGAGAAAGAAAGAGAGAGAGAGAGAGAGAGAGAGAGAGAGAGAGAGAGAGAGAGAGAGAGATGAAGGGACTTATCTAGTATATTAATCAGGGTGCTTAGTTGAAAGCAAATGAGGCCAAATAGGGCATTAATGTAAAAGGGTTTTGATCAACACTCTGAGAGGGAGAAAAGGCATTTTGGGGTAGTCAGGGGCCATCCCAGAATGATGCCGCAGAACTGATCCACTGGAAATACTCCTGTCTCCCCTGCTGGGCTCTAGGCAGGTCCCATGGGAGTCCCAGCCACGACCATCCCAGGAACTGAGGCATGACAGCTGCCCCGTCCTCATGGAAACAGATTCATTCTTATCTCCAGGCCTTGTCAACCAGAGCTGGTGATCAAAATCTGAGCCAGGTGAATCTGTCTGACACACTCTGGGTTACGTGTCAGCATTGCAAGTAATGCTCCAAAAAAAAAAGGTGGGAGGGAATTATCTAGAATTTTCAACTTCTACAGTGAAAGACAAGTTTTGTCTGATAATCTGGGAATTGCATAAATGTAGAAAGAAAGTTAATATACTGCCTATAGTACACAGAAAGAAATGTTCTCTCTCTCTCTCTCCCACCCCACCCCCCTCTCTCTCCATAACTACACCAATCTATAAGAATTAGACACGCCATCTAAAGAAATGGTTTGCACTGCATTTCGTGTCCTTAATCAAATCCATGAAGGTTGTTTCTGGAGTCTCTGGGAGCCCTGAACACGCCCACAGCCTGTGTTTTCACTGCCCTGAGGACTAAGCCCTTCATACAAGTGGGGAAGGAAAGCCATGTCAGACCCGAGGGTCCCAGGGTGAAAACGGGCCACAACCTCAGTAACAAATGCTGAGCGGGCTGACTGTGCAGGGACAGAAAGCTGAGAACCAGGTGAGGATGCAGGGAGGAAGGAGACTACATTCATGACTGGGGGTCACCCCGTTTCACGTGGGGAACAGAAAGTCCTCTAGGAGGCGCCCGATGAAGGCAGGCCCAATCTACACCAGGGATCCGGGCCTTCCCCCACGCAATCGCCTACATTTACCTAATTAAAGAGTTGGTCTCCTTACACGTGATAGCATTTGTGAGACTGTGCATGGGCACTGAGAGCATCCTGCTGTCCTGCTTCCTCCTCCTCCCCTCCCCCACTGCCCTTTACCTCTCAATATTGGGTCCCAGCTCTGACGTCATTCCTGAAGCCATTCCTCACCACCTTATCCTCCCAGGTAACATGTCTTACCCCTTTTCATTGCCTTAAACTGTTATCTCCATTCCTACTCACTTGGTAAACCCCAACCTATCACACCGCTCCCCACAGACGACTTTCCTGACCCACCTTACCCCCCTTCTAAGTGAGCGGCCTACACAAGACCTAGAGCCATGAGCAACTTAGGGAAATCGTGGAGATGAAATGACAACGCAGTTCATTGCACTGCGCCCTCCAACTTGCCAAATCATGTTAGAATAATTTCCTCAAGGCTATCCCGAAGTTTCCCCAAGCCTGTGACTGAATGAGAGCAGGGACTCTGGCTGATGGGCTGAAACACTGCAACAGGCTAGTTTTGCCATTTAGTCTAGAAGCCAAGAGAGAATCTGTAAGTTCATCCAGAAACCAGCTGCAGTGGGTAAGCCAGTAACTATAGGGATGGAATTAGATTGGCAACATAAAGACATGCATTCGCTTTCTCTCCAACCCCAAAGCCCATAAAAGTATTCTTTTTAAATTGCAAAATGCAAAAAAGAAAAAGAAAAAAAAAAAAGAAGAAAAGAAAACTAGGCTAGCTACCCGAGGATATCGATGGGTATTTCAAATCTTTCCATATGGGATTAGCAAGTAGTAAGACTAAAATGGGGCATGGCACACTTTCACCAATATTGAGTAATAGAGGAAGATATAATATATTTAATTATAGACCTAAGAAGGGTGTGGCCAGGTAAGCATAAAAATGGTATAGGTATTGAAAATGCAGAAACACTACAACATGTACAAGTGGAAAAATGGAGAGGAAAAGGGGAAAGCAAAATAAAATCATTAATTTTAAGTAACTAGAGGCCCAGTGCACGAAATTCGTTGATGGGGGTGGGGGTTCCTCAGCCCCGCCTGCACCCTCTGCAATTCAGGACCCCTACACCTTTTTCTTATCTAGCTAACCTCTTCCCATTTAAAAAAATTAACTGAAATACCACCTCCTCTAGGAAATCCTCTTTGAACAAATCTGTATTAAGTATTTCCATAGTATATCATTCTTTTTCTTTAACAGCAGCTTAGAGTGGATGCACTGTGCTTCTCATTCTTACATCTGATTTTTTTCTTCTTGCTCTTGTAATAGCAAAGCTTATCCAATTTACATTTGCCCTTCAAGGGCTTATATTTGGTTCAGTTTCTGGTTGGCTCCCTGCCTTTTTTTTTAAGCAATAAATTTGGGTTGTGATAGTAAGCCTCACTTGTAATCAAGCCTGTAGATCTCCCTATCTGAATATTTCTATAATACCTATCACTTTAGCATACCAGAGATTGTGTTCATTTATAGAAAATAACAATAAATGACACCTGATCATTTGACCTTCTAGTAATATTTTATAGCAAGATGTATTGTATTATTCTAGTAATTTAACTGTTATAAAACTGAGGCGTGCAGAAATAAATCACACTGAACAATAAAGAATGACTCAAATATCAAAGCACAGTCCACTTAGGGCCTCCCTCGTCCTGTGCCTCAGATATCATAGCACAGTACACATGGAACTCAGTTTCCTTTAAAATAGGAAAGGATCCCATATTCATGAAGCAGCTACTTCCACACATATTTTTTTTATTTAATTCACAGCACATACTCTTTGTACTAATTGTTGGAAAATCACCCTAGCAATTGCCTCTGTCCCTCTCTGTATTGTCGCCTTACATTCTGATGTCATTACTGCGCTTTTATCATCCACTCGCTCTAATAAGATTGTGAATTATTTAAGGGCAGAGATCATGACTTGAGCTTGTGTGTTCCCTGTCATGGTGCCTAGATGAATACTCAAATGCCATCCAGTCCAAGTGACTGTGATGAGAGAGGCCCACCATTGCTTGGAGACCTCTGATTTTTATTTAAGGGGCCGCACTTGTCCTGTGCCTTTACAGAGGGGTGAGTAGTGGCTGAGGGAATTTGAGGAAACCCAGACAGAATTCTCCTCCTAAAAGATTTTGCTAAGCTGGTGCCCGGGACCAACGGGCATTTGTCTAATTAAAACCTGGACACACAGCAGTAACAAAGGCACTGGTCTCCTACTGCTAATGCCTAGGGATCAAACCCCAGCCTGCAGGAACTCACCCCCACAGTCAGGACCGGGCACTGGGTGGACCTGGGCTGGTGCTCCTAACTCTGGGGAGAGGGAGACTTCCCCTGGCTTCAGGCTAGAGGCCCCGGACTCCGCGCCACCCACCCGAACAGGTCCATAGTGCAGGCTGTTCAGCGGAGCGGCTTCTTTGCCTGGGATCGCGGGGAGGCTTGGCCTGGAATGTTCATCCCGTGATGGGCAATGGGCTGGGGGTCGTGGACCTGGCTGCCACTTTGCGGCTGCGTCCGTAGGCCCGGAGTAGCTGGGGGTGTTCTGGGACCCTGGCTGCTCAGGGCCTACGTGCGGGCCTACAGGCTAGGAGCAGCCTGGGTACCAAGGATGTTCCCAGGACCCAGGCCGCTCAGCACCTGCATATGGAAATTAACCTGCCATCTTTGTCGGGTTAATTTGCATACTCTCCTGACTGTCTGGTGAGCATAGCAGAGGGATGGTCAATTTACATGTTTCTCTTTTATTATATAGGATTAGTGATATAAAAAATACCATTCAAAACTGACAAACTAGATAGTAAAACATTAAGGAAAATAATGAGATTATGGACACATAAAAAGGCAGAAATATAGAGATGAGCACTAGAACAAAAAAAACATAAATCTAACTGAATATTTTAAATGTTATTTAAAAAAGACTGCCCCCACAAAATTAAAATTAATAAAGTATTTGTGACAGATTAGACCAAATATTACTGTCATGTCAACAGCAGTAAAACAGTTTATGTATCGGAAGGAAAAAATGTTCCCATTTCTAAAAAGTCTATCATTATTTTTAAATGCACAACATTAGACACTAACTGCCTGAATGATGAAAAGTGGTTGAAACAATAATGCAGTGCTATATAGCTGTGAACGTGAGAGAAAAATCTCTATGAGTGAACTGGTATACAGAATTGCAAGATATACACAGAATGCTATCTTTTGAGTAAGAAAGTATTTGAAGAGAGGAAACATACATGTTAGTTTTCTATGATATACACAAATTTAGCAGCTTGAAAGAACTTGTATTTTTCTTTTCTTTTTTTAACTTTTTTTCTTTTTTTAATTGTATTGGGGTGACATTATTCTACATGAACATATAGGATACATGTGTTAGAGAAAGGGAGAGGGCTAAAGAGATAGACACATCAGTGAGAGAGAAACATCATGTACACCCCCACAGGGGATTGGGCCCACAACCCGGCATGTGCCCTGACCAGGAATCAAACCAGTGGCCTCTTGGTTCCTGGCTTGCCACTCAATCGCTGAGCTACACCAGCAGGGCTGCATTTTTTCTTTTTATCTCAGTTTTCATGGGTCAAAAATCTGGCCCACAGCTCAACTGAGTCCTATGTTTAGGGTCTTAGAAGGCTTATATTTATTCTCATCAGGGCTTCATTCATTTCTCTGGCTTGGACTCCTCTTCCAAGTTCACATGGTTGCGGGCAGAATTCAGTTCATTGTGGAGTAGGACTGAGGTCCTTTCTTTCCTGCTAGCTGTCAGCTGGGGCCACTCTTAGCACTTAAAGCCCCCACTGCTCCATGCCATGTGGAGCCTTCATAGGTCTTCTCACAATATGGCAGGCTGTTTCCTAAAGCCAGTGGGAGAACCTCTCCCTCCCCGCCCCTGCCCCCCAGTTTTATGTAATGAATTAATTAAGGGAGGGACCTCTGCCATGTTTTCAAAGTTACCACCTATATTCAGGAGCGGGGTGTAAACCAGGTGTGAGTGACTCACTGGGGTCATCTTAGAATTCTGCCTGTCACAGTACATATACTACTTAGTTTTGACCAAACACAATAACAGAGAGAGAGAGAGAGAGAGAGAGAGAGAGAGAGAGAGAGAGAGAGAGAGAGAGAGAGAACACATGAACTAGAAACTTATAAGACTGGTTACCTAAAAGGAACACAGAAGGAGGGAGACATAACAGAATAGAAAAAGCAGAACACTTCTCTGAGTAGCTTTTACAGTTTTATTTTGTTTTGTTTTTAGTTCTGGAGCCAATAACATTAAACAAAAAACAATGGGGAAATAAATCTTGAAACTAGATACAAGCAGGCTCAAATAGAGTCAGTTCTATTTCTTTGTTATTTTTCAGTTACAGTTGACATACAATATTAGTTTCTGGTGTATTACACATTTATAGACTTTACAAAGTGATCTCCCCAGTAAGTCTAGCACCCATCTGACACCACACATGATTATCATCATATTATTGGCTATATCCCTATGTTGTATTTACATCCCTGTGACTATTCCCATAACTCAAATACTCAAATGAAAAACATCACCCTATGTCAGGGTTGGAGAGACTAAGCTAAATAACTTTGGAACTCCTACTTTATTACACACGCTCAGTCAAAAACAGAAGTACAAGAACAGCAAACACAGCCTGAAATCTTGTTAGTAATTTGGCTTTTTTCACTGACATGAGTAAAGTAATTCTGAAATTATGTTGAGTGCATGAGATGACAACAAAGGAATACATATATTCCTTAGTCAACTGATGTTGAGAGTTAAGGTTTTTACTTTGAGAGAAGGAAGAAAAGCCACATGGAATGAGGAAGAACCCATAGGGTTGAACTGGAATCGAAGGGAGTTCTCCTAGCTCAGTCCTCAGAAAGGGCCCAGATCAACAACACTCTCATAGTGATGAGGACAGTTCCTGCTTGGATCTTAGTTTCTAAACAATATTCTCCACTAAGAGGAACCAGGAGTCCTTGATGAAATGGCTGTCTCCAGCTTTGGGAACAGAAAATGCAGGATGAACCTGGAACACCTTATTGCACTAGAAAGTAAAATAGTGAGCCTAAAAGAGCAGATGAGGACATTAGTAAGACAGAGACGTGGCCTTGAAGCAGCCCATACTGATTGTTTCTGAGAAAATTTTAGCAGCAAATTAAATAAAACAGTATTGGATTATAACCCATTAAATAAAATAAAAATCAAAGACAGACATAAAAAGATAATAGGTAGGCAGATGATAAGAAAAAAAAGTTGTGATGGTATTAATGGCAATTAATAGATACATAAGAATGATAAAATTAGAAAAGTCCTGTTTATCAGCCATAATAATAAAATTAGGAATGAATCACCAATAAATGCTAAATCTATTTACAGTGTGCATGCTTAATATAGCCTCAGTTCACTTTCTACAAATTGCTTAACTAAAGGAACAATGTTAACTCTAAACAAGCAAACAGATAACACAGTGTCATCATGTGCCTCTGATGTGATGTTCTGAAAGGACATATGTCACTTTCCCAAATATGCTGGGATATGCAATCCAATCAAAAGCATCAGGCAGCCCTAACCGGTTTGGGTCAGTGGACAGAGTGTTGGCCTGTGGACTCAAGGGTCCCAGGTTCGGTTCTGGTCAAGGGCATGTACCTTGGTTTGCGGGCACATCCCTAGTGGGAGTGTGCAGGAGGCAGCTGATGGATGTTTCTCTCTCATTGATGTTTCTAACTCTCTATCCCTCTCCCTTCCTCTCTTAAAAAGTCAATAAAATATATTTTTTTAAAAAAGAGCATCAGGCAATCCAAATTGTGAGACAGTCAGCAAAATCAATGCTGATGGGTCTTCAAAAATGGCAATGTCATGAAAGATAAGGGAAGGTAAGAAACTGTTCCAGATTAAAGAAAGCTAAAAACAGCAAACAAACAAAAAACTAAACTAATTGTACTGTCTGATAAAGACCAGATATTATAATGGAGGGCAGGGGGTGGAGGGGATGCTATGAAAGTAATTTGCTGGGGAAAACTTTTAATTGCAATGTACGTTGTAGATTATATAAAAGTTTTGTATCAATGTTAAGTTTTCTGAATGTTATAACTATTGTATTTATATTAAAGAATAACCTTGTTCTTGGAAAATACTGAGAAGTAATATACTTAAGGGGATAAAATGACAAAGGCTATAAAAATGTATGCAACCTATATTCCAGTGGCTCATAAAAAATTATAAAGGGTAAGTGATTCTGGAGAAATGCAAATAGGATGAGAGTTCTTTGTATAGTCTTCCAACTACATGGTGACCCTGAAATCATTCAAAAATAAAACTATTAAAAAAAGCAGGACTGGAAAACAAGAGCGCCATCCTACAAAGAGACATGGCAGCACGTTGGACTACCTATGGATAGAATAGATAGTATTTAATATGTGCTGCTAATACAGAGCAAACCAGGAGCCCAGAGGAGGCCTCAGCCCAGCGCATGCTCAGAGGAAACCTCTGGTGTAGGAAGAGCTGCAAAGACATCACGCCAAGGCCCCGTCCAGGGAGCAGGCCGCTGGGTATTTCCAAGAGTGATTCATTGCGGAGCAGCTTTCGGACCAGCTGGGTTGCCAGCCCTTTCCCAGAGCAAACGTGTCCTTGGCGTTTAAACTCCGACCAGGACAGAGCATCTGGGCTCAGGGGCGCAGCCTCCTCTGTCCTTCTGGCCTGTCCTCTGACTTTCTTTTCAGATCAGTTCAAACATCATCTCAGTGAGACCTTCTCTTACTAAAAACAACATTCCCTTTCACTCTTCTTACCACCCCCCTTACCCTGCTTCTTCTCCGACCACACGATATGCTTGTATGTTTTTATAATTCTTTCTCTTACCCCTAGAATGTAAACTCCACAAAAGCAGGAAATTTGTCCCTTCTGTATCCTTAAAGCCTGGCCGGGGGTAGGTGGAAGATACATATTAATTGAATGAATGAGTCAATGAATGAGATATGATCAATGGACTCAAGTCCAACCTATCTAGGACTATCACACCGAATCTCATTAGCCCCCTGACCCATCCGCTGCCTCCCTGCGTGGGTAAGAGACCACGGCCTTGGGAGTCACACGGTGATGACCAGTGGTCTCCGCCTCTGTTGGGTAATAAACGGAAACCGAATCTCAGGGGCCTGGGCCTCCTCTGAGGAAGGCACAGGTGGGTCCGAGGAAAGCCCGCTGAGAACCGGAGACGATGCCGTGAGGAGAAGGAAGAGGGAACAAGTGACCGACCGAGAAGACACCCCGTCCCTGCAGGGGTGAGGCTTCCTGGCCTCACTTTCAGCCATCTGCAAGGAGAGGCAGCGGGGAGAGGTGACACGACAGCCCACAGTGGTGAGGACACTGGGAGCCCTGCCTCTGTGCACTCAGCCACATGAAACAAGATCATTCGGGAAACTTGAATTGCCAGGTGCTTGCTTCCTCCGGGCTCTGCTGCGCCCGCCCCTTCAGCAGGGGGCAGTGCAGCGCAGTGGGAGAGCCCGGGATCCCTGGGGAAGAGGACTCTGGGCCACCTGGTCACTGCCCGGAGGTCTACCGCTCGCTCTCTCTGCACCTGAACTTCAGCTGCTACATAAGTGCTACTAGTTTAAAGTGTGTCCATGAGAGCGTTTTAGGTAATTATTTCAGAAAAGAGAAACAGCACATTATCTTCGTGAGAGGTCATTTTAAATTATTCTTACACAATCAGAAAATAGCATGTGATTAAAGAGGCTCTTGGCCATAGAAAATGCTCATGATAAACTGGTAAAATATCACATCACTAGAGTATATTAGTATGAAGCTAATTCTGTAAGAATATTGTTAATAATATCAATAATTATTCATTCACAAACTAAAATAATAAAGGAATTGTTTAGTATGTGACTAGTTCAAGTTATTTCTGGGTAAAAGGGTTATTTTTTTCTATTTTATACTTGTTTGATTTTCCAAAGGAAGAAAAATGGCAATAATTACAATAATAAATAATTATGCAGCATTTACTGTGTACAAAGAACTAGTCAACTAGTCAATCATATTGTATGTATTAACTCATTTAACCCTCACAATTCTCAAAGTGGTTGTTATTATTATTATTATTATTATTATTTCCAATTTGCAGAGGAGGAAGAAAACAAGGTACAGCAAGTTGAAGGTATTGTCCTAGGTCTTACAATGAGACGGTCAATAAATGTAACAAAAAATAAACTCGGGTTTGGGTTTCCAAAACCTCTTTTGCCTGATGGCTTTGTGATTGAACGCTGATGTCAGACAGATCTGGCTGCTTTAACACCAGCCTCTAAGAAAAATAACTCAGAAAACCGCTGGGTCCTCTAGGACAAAAAGTCACAATTTATTTCATGGTATCTCAGGGAGCAGGGAGGGCTCAGCAAGATAAAAAATTGAAACCCAAGTTCACAACATTTATCAGCCAACAATATTTCGTTATAAATCAGGACAAGTCAACGATTATGGATCTTTGCATGGAATCTATTCTATTAGGCTGTAGTGGCTCACTGTTGCTTTAGGTAGCCCAGAAATTGGTGCCCAAAATGTGAAAAGTGGGGGTTATTCCAATCGCTCTGCTGTGACTCTAATGGCCACTCCCGATCTGCAGCAGAACCTTTACCGATTCTCCACAGGCGCACAGATCACCTTGGCTGCTAGACTTTGGATCCCTTTAGGCCACAGAAATTAACCATAAAACTCACAGAGCTTTCTCAATAATTTACATGATGCTACGCATTCCTATAGCCCTGGTCTAAAATAAGAAGCAGACAACTTCTCATCGACGTGGCCAAGCTGTATTCCTTAGGGGGTTCCTAGGAGTTGACATAGTTGGCTGAGGGAGACATCATGCACTTCCAACGGGTATAAAGAAATTTAGTGAAGATTTTTAAGGTCTTTTTTCTTAATAGTTAAGAAATGTAATGACTCAGTGATTAAGTCTAACACCTCATTTGACAATTGGAGCACAAGGAACTAGCAAGGAAACTAATTTGTCCAAGGTCATACAAATGGCATTAGGAGCAGCAGTATTGTGGATCTCCTAGCCCCGCTCATATAGTAAGCATTAAGGGCAATTTCTATTATCACTTTTCATTACAGGTATTCTCTATTGTTGCTAACACACAAGTACTTTGACTCCCAGTCTAAATCCCCACTTGGACATTGCTTGCACCACCCTTCCTCCTTCATTGTTCTTGCACCTGGCATATTAGTTGAAGGGATGTGATTCCTGCCCATTCAAAAAGGCCCAAATTTAATCTCCCTCTCACAAGGAGAAGATGGTAACAGGTTTGTTCATAAAAATATTTAAGATATTATCAGGCACTCTGCTATGGACTAGGGCTGCTTCCACAAGGTCACACGTTCCTGCTCCGTAGCTTCAGATTCCACATCACTGCTGATCCCACAAACGCATGGCGCGGGAACCACTAAGAGATGAAGGAGGAGGTGGAAGAGAAAGAAGAGGAAGAGAACAGCAATTGGAGAGAGCGAATGGAGCGCGAGGAAGCCATGGTGATGTTCAAGACACATGTCTAGCCTGGCCGCATGGCTCAGTGGTTGAAAGTCCACCTATGAACCAGGAAGACAAGGTGTGATTCCTGGTCAGGACACGTGCCTGGGTTGCGGGCTCGATTCCCAGGGTGGGGCGTGCAGGAGGCAGCCAATCAATGATTCTCTCTCATCACTGATGTTTCTGTCTCTCTCTCCCTCTCCCTTCCTCTCTAAACAGAGAGATGCTAACACAAACAAACAAGACACACATCTAATGATTAGCTGCTTCCTGCTCTCTCTCCTGGAGGGTGAGTCCTGGGACCTGAAGAGTTGGCTTCACTACACAGTAAGCAACTGACTGCAGGAGTTACAGAAGCAAAAGACCAAACAGACCAAAAACACATCAAAGGAAGTAGGTAAACACTAGAAACATGGTGACATAGAAACAGCACAGAGATTTTGAGTCACAGACACCTGGGTCTCTTCCATGTCTTCCTTTAAAAATGGACTTAAAAATAGTCTTCTTCCAGGATTCCTGAGAGGGTGAAATGGATAAGATCTGTGAGAGGAACAATCACAGTACCTCCCACCGAGTAGGTGATCAGAAATTGTGACTTCCTTCCTCTACCTGCCTCCTGAGTCAGGGCGTAGCATTGGCCCAGGAGGTGAAGACACTGCTTCCTCAGAAGGCAGACCCTGCCTCGCCTTCACATTCTCTTTTTATTGACACGCCTGCCAGGAGTGTCTTCTGCCATCAATGCTAGAAAAGTTCAAATTAATGACCGTACAAGTTTCTATGTTGCATGTGAAGCCTGTTCCTGTCTGCAGTCCCATTCAGCCACTGTCCCAAGAACCTGTCTGGGGGGCAGCACTCAGGTCGCTGCTCTCTGCTTGTTGGCAAGCTACGTTTCAGTGTCTAGATCAGCGGTTCTCAACATGAGGGTCGCGACCCCTCTGTAGGTCAAACGACCCTTTCACAGGGGTCGCCTAAGACCATCGGAAAACACATATATAATTACATATTGTTTTTGTGATTAATCACTATGCTTTAATTATGTTCAATTTGTAACAATGAAAATACATCCTGCATATCAGATATTTACATTACGATTCATAACAGTAGCAAAATTATAGTTATGAAGTAACAACGGAAATAATTTTATGGTTGGGGGTCACCACAACATGAGGAACTGTATTAAATGGTCGCGGCATCAGGAAGGTTGAGAACCACTGGTCTAGATCGTTGATAAAAATCACTTGGGCTTTTCCCAGGAAATATCTCTGTTTTCACCTCCTTCCAGAAAGGTCCCGGGGCTCACTTCTAGCCTCTTCAGAATGTAAACTGTGCGAGGCAGAGAACTTTTCTTTACCGTGTTTCCTAATGTGCCCTGTTGCCTGCTCAGCCTGGGATGTAATAGCTCATTAAGAACCGCAGCTGCCAATGCCACTGGGGGAAAACACAGCCATGGTCCCTAATCCATATAAAGTGAGCTCATAAGCCTATACCGGCACCTGCCTCACCCTCCAGCCCTTAACAACCAACCTCCCACCTTCCTATTCTTCGGCCACTGCCAGAATGTATATTTTATTAACCTAACTGTGAGTTTCCTGCGTAGACTGCTCATGCTGTAATTCATTTTGTGTGTGCGTGCCCAAGAGCTTTGAGCAATAGAGACATTTCGGGTTTTTTTCCCCATTTCCAAAAGCATATAAAATCACAATGGGCTAGATGCCCCTCCTGTCTACCAACCCACTGGAACAAATCTTACGTGGGGACTCCTGGATTTATAGCATCATATTCCACACACTCTGAAGGAGGATGCTTTCCATCAGAGATACATGAATATTTTGTGTTCAATGGCACATTGTTATTTTTCAGAAACCTGCATTTAAGGAGGCTGAGGCGGGGGGGGGGGGGGTGCCTTCCTCAGGATCCTATGTGTTACACTGCTATATACACCCACCCATAAGGATACACACACACACACACACACACACACACACACACTGCCACTGTTGTATTTAAAAATACATCCACCTCCGAAAGTGTCCCATTCCATCCTTCGCTCTGGACCACATGCCCAGGCTCCCCTTTGCTTTATGAAACGTACACACAGCGGGGATGTTACTTGGCCTGGTGGCTTTTCCCCGCCATGCCACTGCCTGCTGCCTGGAGAAGCAGTCAGTAACGAGGGCAGCATGCCTACATGCCATGCTGCGGAGGCTGGGAACCAGCCCAGGCGACTGTTGCTGTGAGAACAGCTGTAAGGATGGGCTTCACACCAGAACTCATGGCTCAGGCCTGCTCTGCCACCCTAGTTGTACGAGGGTTGCTGAACGCATTGTTTGCGGGTAGTTTTTATCCCGCGCTAACAGGTGGCGCGGGCCATTTTTGCTAATTTTTTGCGCAAATGGCAACGTTCAGTAAAATTACGATAACTTTAGTTTTACATATTCTTTTCAATGAAACTTTTTGTGATTTACTATAAAATGTATACTGAATTATTTTTCTTCTTTTTTTTAAATATATTTTATTGATTTTTTTACAGAGAGGAAGGGAGAGAGACAGAGAGCCAGAAACATCGATGAGAGAGAAACATCGATCAGCCGCCTCCTGCACATCTCCCACTGGGGATGTGCCCGCAACCCAGGTACATGCCCCCGACCGGAATCGAACCTAGGACCCTTCAGTCCGCAGGCCGACGCTCTATCCACCGAGCCAAACTGGTTTCGGCCTGAATTATTTTTCTTAGAATCGCACTGAATGCGTGGCGAGGCAGAGAATTGTGTGAAGGGATGACCCTACGCAGTTAAATAGATTACCGTTAGACCTGGAAGTACATACATAATTCACCATTGTATGTGTTAGAGACCCAAATTTTGTCCTTTGGAATTCGTATATCTGCATGTTAGCATCCCTTTAGAGCAACAAAAAAGTATAAAAATAAACGTGTTTATACGTTACCCGCATTCTACCGCTAGTCTATAAAAAACGTATTAATACGTGTCCCGCGCTCTACCAGTCAACGTAAAACGCATAAATACGTTTCCGGCATACTATGTGTGAAGCATCGGCTGATCCCTTCCCTCAGTCGCCTCATCCGTAGCATGGGGATGATATTCACTGTCCTGCCTCTGTCACGGATTGCTGTGAGGATCACGTGACATGATGCATCTGAAAATGTTTTCAGACTGTAAAGAGCTCAACTAAAATAATTATCTTTATGTTAAATTAATGTATTACATAAACATTATACATATGATCACAAAAATATTTTGATTGTACCAAATTATAGTAGTACTACTGTGTTTGTGTAGAGGCCATATTTTTTCTCACCACCATCTATTACTTTATAATTTCAGTAGGTGAATGCTAATGCAGCTTTTATAAATTTGTCAAGATAAATTAAAACTTGCAAGATCTTAGCACAGCCTGTCACTAACACTTGGGTCTAATAAACAGGCTTAATTCCTTTCTCCTTCTGCTCAGAGCACCTTGAGCCCTGGGAGGAATTCACTCCTGTCCTCTCTCCTGTGTAGTCTTCACAGGGCTGCTGACTTGTCTGGGTTAAAGGGACACAGACATGAAGACATATGATCAGAAAGACAGTAAGCTCTAGTCACCCAAAACCCAGCTTATTTTCTGTGGTCTACAGATATCCCTTTCCCAGTCATTGGGGAAGTGGCTTCATGGAGTAAATCTAAATCAGTGGTTCTCAACCCTCTGGCCCTTTAAATAAAGTTTCTCATATTGTGATCCAACCATAAAATTATTTTCGTTGCTACTTCATAACTGTAATGTTGCTACTGTTATGAATCGTCATGTAAATATCTGATATTCAGGATGGTCTTAGGCGGCCCCTGTGAAAGGGTCGTACGACCGCCAAAGGGGTCGCGACCCATAGGTTGAGAACCGCTGATCTAAATGGACATCTACCCCTGACCAGTGCATATATGCATCAATTTCTTTCCTATCAATTAAGGAGGAAATGCCATCATCTAAGCCTAATTTGTGACAAAACTCTATTTCCCATTATTTACTGACAAGAATATGTCCAATGTAGAAATAAAGATCGATTTTGGCTCATGCGATGCTTTAGAATAAGTTCATTATTCCCCTGCACCATGCATTATACCTCACCTTACATTAATCACTTCCAGGTAAGCTTGAAGTTAATTTCTACAGAAAGAGAATCAGAAAATGTCTTCTTAATAATAGTAAGATCAATACATCGTTTATAATTGCGAGATTGCTCTCCTAAGATCCACAAGAATAAAATAAGTGCAAAGTTATATGCAACCTGGAATTTTGTTTGTAAGCATTTCCGGGAGATTACCTGAGAACCTTAGGGTGCTGGAACCACCCACTGAGACAAGAAAGTCATTTGGTTCCAATGAAAGTTGTCAGAGTGAATCATTTAAGTTTTGGATGAGAGAGTTGTCAAAAAATAATAATATGTTGAAAGAAGGGAATAAGTTTAAATAATAATCTTTCAATGCTAAGACTTGAGAGTTAACTAGGAAAGAATCAAATTAAATAAATGCTTTACAAACACTGCTTTAAGTTTGTTTTTTTACCACCATAAAATGTTATGTGTCATTATACAATACTAGCGGCCCGGTGCGGTGGGGCCCCTTGGCCTGGCCTGTGGGGATTGAGCTGAAACTGGCTCTCTGACATCTCCAGAGGGGTCCCAGATTGTGAGAGGGCAGTTCTCAGGTGACACACCCTGAAATCGGGATCCCTCCTCTCTAGTCTGGGAGCATCACCGGAGAACCACTCCTGCGTTGAATGTCTGCCCCCTGGTGGTCATTGTGCGTCATAGCTACCAGTCGGACAGTCAAACGGTCAGATGGCTGCTTAGGCTTTTATACATAGAGATTTGAAAAATATTGAAAAATAACACCCATAATTTCCATCACTCATGTCCCAGAAATAAGCATGCTTAGTACTCAGGTATATATCCTTGTGCATTTTTATCCTTAAAGTTGTATTGTTACTTTACATAGTTTTAGCATTAATGCAATGTAGAATGGTATATTCTACATGCACTTAATAATTTAAAATTCTTCTCTATTTATATTTAATATGTTTTAATTGCCACCATATAAATTTATCCTTAGAATGTCATGGGCTTTTCTTTCTGTTTTAATATTTTAAATTATAAAATGATGTATGTAAATATATGTATAGAATTGCAATGTGAAATCCCACACCTCTTAACTTTCCTGATTCTTAGTGTATGTTCCCGGACAGGGATGGGGAGACAGATAATAGATATATAGATATATAGATAGATAGATAGATAGATAGATAGATAGACAGAGCACAACAGAAGATTATGCTATATGGATGAACTTGCAATCTGCTTCTTGACGCAATGGCATATAAGGGATATCCTTACAGTTAGCAGGTAAAACTCAGGTAAAACTGAGCTTATTCTATTTAATGACTGTACAATACTCCTCAATATGGCTGTATTATAATTGACATACTAACGAACATTTACGTTCTCTTCACTACTTATATGTTCCAAGGCTGCCACAAAGATTTTGGATTTGAGTTTTTCTGTGTGAGAGTTAACTTAGAAGCAGAATTTGCTGGTCATCGGTTTTATATATTGTTTATATGACTGGTACTGATAAGTTGCTCTCTACAAATGTACCAATTTACACTGCAATCTATAGTATACGGGAGTACTATATCCTCTATAGCCTTAATAACAATAGATATTATGTTCTGTTTGTTGATCTGTGAAAATATGTTTAAAAATAATACTCTGTATTTTTATTACATTGAACAATACATAGTTTGAGTGTCTTTTCACAAATGTATTATTTATTTTTGGTAACTTGCTGTTTAAATCTTTTGACCATTTTATTGTTGTTTTCATTCACTATTTTAAATCACATTATAACATTCCAAACAATGGATACACTCTTTAAATTCTATCATTTTCCAATACAGAGAAAAACTATGAAATATATATCTATATACAAAACCTTTTATACTATTACCAGAGGCCCAGTGCACAAAATTTGTGCACAAGGGAGTTAGGGGGCCCTCAGCCCAGCCTGCGCCCTCTCGCAGTCCGGGAGACGTCAACCATCTGTCTCCTGGTGGTCAATGCATGTCATAGCAACTGGTCGTTCTGCCATCTAGTCAATTTGCATATTAGCCTTTTATTATATAGGAATAGATTGTATACTTAGGAGAGATATGTTTAATTAAATTTTGGAGTTTACAAAGATATAAATTTTAAAATACTCTTAAATATATTAAATATCTAAAGTTTTTTAATATTTTCCAAATAATCTCCCAACAGAGAAGCAATATATATAATGCCCATGTCACAGAAGACCAGAAGGAAACAGCATTACTCTTTCAAAACTGTTACTGATTAAGCAGTTGAGAATATATCTCATTTCCAGAAAAAAATGTGTTTCACTAATTATAGTGTGGTTGAATATTTTTCTATTTGTTCATTTATCTCTCTTTTTTTTCCCTTGTGAATCACACTCCGGGACTCTTTGCTCATTTTGCCGTTGAACTCTGTTACCGCCACAAGGACTCCCACTGCATAGTGGTCTGGTATCCTTTGGTTTCCAACACACTAAAAAGGAAAGAACAGTTGTTCCAGATGTGACTTGCTTGAAGAGATTTCACACAAATGCTCATTAGAAGCCCCCCTCATTTTTTCCTGCATTACCATTTGCATAGGTAATCTACATTTTATTATTAATGGAGTTGGTCCCTATAAAAAAGACAGTAAATAACCAAGGTGACCAAAATTAGTTATTTGGAACACAGGAACGAGCCCCAGAGAACATATACGCATAGTCCATGGACACCGACAACAAAGTGGTGAGGGCCAGAGGGAGGGGTCTGGGTAGAGGTGGGCAAAGGTGGGGGGAAATGGGGGGACATCTGTAATAATGTCAAAGATAACAATATAATATATTTAAGTATTTAAATAGCTTGTTTGCTAAGGTGTAGCCCTTTGGAATCACCAGCTCTGAAGAGACTGTGTCAGATAAAGAGCTAAAGACAACTCCTGAACTTTTCCCTTCTTCATTCCAATTCCTTTTAAGGATTGTTTAAGATGAAAATCACTTCATCAGGGCTTCGCTCCATGGTACCTATTGTTCTTAAGAGATTGGTGCCTTAATAATATTAACTCTTTGTTTATCCTATTGGCTGGGAACGTTTAGGCAGCTTTTCACTTGTTCTATACCATTTTTTTTTTTTTTAGCATCCAGAAGTCTTCAGTGTTACCTAGTATTCTTTTTCTTTCACCAGCTTTTAAACAAAAGAAATCCTCCCCATATAAACTCCCTTGTGCCTGTCTAATTTGATATGAATTTATCTTTTTCTAAATTTCTTTAATTAAAAAAAAATTCAACCCATCATGAATTGGCTTTGGCATGTGTTGTTCTGGGAGAATCTAAATTTATTTTTATTTCCCAAAGACTAATTATATGACTAACATTTATTGAATATTTTATTCATGTATTAATTAGTCAAATTTATTTGCCTTGTGCTGAGTTATTATTAAACTACAGCCTGTTCCAGAGTTAGTATGCCTCTGGTTGTATTGATTTTCTTTTTTCTATCAATACCCTATTATTTTTATTATTATAGCTATATAACATTTTAATATGTGTTAGAACTGGCCTCCCTCCTTACATTTCTTTTTCAACATTTTATTGTCTGTTTGTAGCTATTCAATAACCACTTCATAAATGATAGGAATGGATAGAGCATGTCAGTAAATGAATCACACCATTAATGGCCCTCTCCTAAGTGGTAGCAGCCATGGAGGAGAGAACAAAACTTCCTGGGGGCCTAAGGCAACAGCCAGAAAGCATTGTGTAACTCAGCTCAGGGCCCCACGTCTTGTGTATTAAGGTTAGGAATGACGTAAATTACTAGTGAATCAGTCAAAAACCATAGAAGTTGGAGTCAAGACGTGCAACAATGAATTACAAAGTGAAAACCAGTATCTCAAGGTCCACTTGACTCAATTCTATAAAACACTTACTTGTGTGGTAAGTTGTTTGGCTTTGTTAGTATGAATCTGCTCATGTAATAAAAAGCACCAGATAAAACTGCTAAACAAAGACATCATAGCAACATTCTCACATAATAAATATGTTTATCATCTTATCATTAAAGAAACTACAAAATAAATAATCATAAAAGCAATTACAGGAAAGTTGCCCCTGGGCCTCCTTTTACTGACATAATATATGGGAGAAAATGAGTTTCTTTTCAAATTTTCAAAACTTAAAAAGGTGTTCTTAATTTAATTTCGAGTCATGCATGTTTTTCAAGTGCCAAAAAAAAGTGGACTTTTCAAGAACTGAAAATATTTAGGTTATCTGAATAAAGTGACAACTGTCACCAGAGGATAATCCTATATAATAAAAGGCTAATATGCAAAAAGACTGAACAGTGGAACAACCGAACAACCAGTCGCTGTGACATGCGCTGACCACCGGGGGTATGTGCGGAACATGGCGGGCATTGGGCACAGCGGGATGGTGGAGGTGAACAGGGGCGCCAAACCAAGGCAGGGCACCAGTCATCATCGGGGCGAGCCTCTGGTGGTTACTGAAAATTCTTTGCTCCCAAGCGCTGCAGGCCTGCCTGGCTCTTGCACCTGCTGCCAGTGCCAGCTCCTCTCGCACCTGCAGCCAGCCCTGGAGCCACTGCTCCCACCCACTGCCAATGCTTGGCGCCAGTCCCGATCACTCAGTGCCATCAGCAGGTGCAAGCAGTGGCTGCCAGCCCTGATCACCCCTGAGGGCTTCTCCACCTCCCCCTGCTCCTGAGGGGTGATCAGTGCAGCAGCTGCCACTCGCACCCACTGACGGTGCCAGCCCTGCTAGCACCCACTGCTGGCGCTGGCCCCAATTACTCCATGTTGTCAGTGGGTGCAAGCAGGTCCAGCGATATCAGCACGTGGGAGTGGCGGAGACAGGATTGGGGCTGCTGGCAGACATGGGACGGGGTGGGGGTGGGGAGCTCAGAGGATGGACCAAGACCCAACCCTGTGCTTACTGCAGCCTCAAACCCACAGTTCCTTTTAAGGTGCACGAATTCGTGCACTGGGTCTCTAGTATATAAATAAAAAGAGAAGTTTTTAGCCAGTATTAAAAGACTACATACAAGTTACAGAGATGGCATTTTCCTGGGGCAAGAATTATCTGTAACCTGGCTCTGAGACACTAATCTCATTCACTTGAGGCACAGTAGTAGAGAATGCTGGACACTTCTCCCTCAAAACAGAAATTGAGATTACATTATACATTTCATCAGCCCCATGGCCTGTCCACTAAAGCTAATAGTCAACCATGCATTTTCAAAGGTTTTTAGTTATTGGAAAAGCACACGCACTCACAAACACATACACACAATGACTCTAGTACAAAAATGTAGAAAACACAGCACTGAGTGATCTGGGTTTGAGCCACACTTTCCCTTTTTAAAAAAACAAAAGCAAAAAAAAACTCTATAAAATCTTGGACAGTGCCCTAACCGGTTTGGCTCAGTGGCTAGAGCGTCAGCCTGTGGACTGAAAGGTCCCAGGTTCGATTCCAGTCAAGAGCATGTACCTTGGTTGCGGGCAAATGCCCAGTAGTGGTATGCAAGGGGCAGCTGATGGATGTTTCTCTCTCGTTGATGTTTCTAACTCTCTATCCCTCTCCCTTCCTCTCTGTAAAAAAATCAATAAAATATGTTATTAAAAAAAATCTTGGACAGTGCATTTAAACGCAGAAACTCAAGTTTCTCCATATGGGAAAAATGAATAATAATAGTACTGATTATACAGTATGATATCATTGGGGTTTCTGAACATTAAATGAGATGTAAAAGGGTGTTTAATACAGTAAAGCACTATATGAAAAAATAAATTCCTTTATAATAATTAATGATATCTATTAAAAGTACCTCCCCCCCATTGAAATGGGATCATTTATGATGACAGATATATTTTTCAATTCTATGTATTTTCATTTCAATTATATATAATTTATTTCCCTGATACTTTTAATGACCCCAAACTTACACTTAAGATGAAAGAATAGTACAGTGAATACTCACACATCTTTCCTAATATTATAGTCATCAATTGCTAACATTTTGTCCTATTTTCTTCATATATCCTTCTTCCCAGGATGTGTTTGCCTCCTAGGGTGTTTTGCAGAAGGATTACAATGCCAGTTTGCCCACTATTCGTAATATGACCTTGTAGCCCTCAGTTAATAAAGTATCTGCCAGATCTCTTTGCTGTTAAAGTTCTTTTATCTCTTCATAATAATTTGGGGAGCAATTTCTTTGAGATTGTGTGAATATTCTTTTCCCTGATATACGTTCACTAGTGTAAGTTATTTTGGTTTTGATTGTTTAATACACACATACACACATATAAATTTGTGACTTGAATTCTTGATAAATGAGAAGACAAAATAACATGGATATCTTAAATTATCCTATAGAAATGAATTGTGAATGAATGAAAAGGTTTTTGGCTGGGTTTCTGAACTGCTGAAACTGTTTGAATTGCTATAAATGTTTTATGAACACACTCATTTGAAGATGAAAAATAATAGCTTGAAAATCTGTTATAACTGCGGGGCATGGAGGTCGCCAGGAGGCCAGGTTGGTAAAAGATGCAGGTCACCCTTATATGGATGGAAATAAGAAGGAATCCAAAAATACTTGCTGCATTTTAAAGGCAGGGCTACCTTACGAGTGACCTCATCTTCAAAAAATATCAACTATTTCAAATAATCCTGGGAGGTTTTGCAATCCTTTTTAGCTAACCCAGATCGACCACCTCAGTGAGAAGTATTGAAAAGTATGCAAATGAGTCTATATGTCCCCATGAAAGGTAGCCTGCTCCTGCAAATGTTTCTGAAAGGCTCTCTGCGGACTGTCTGGGGCTTATTACGTTTAACACCTTTGCTCCTGAGCACTCATGTAGGCGGACTTTTCAATTTCAAGGGATTTCAGTACAGTTCCCTGCAATTTATCATGTGCAAGGAATTAACAAGGAAGCAAATGGAAACGCATTCACACTTGCCAAGACATTTTCCTTCAGATGGAGGAAAAGCTACTGAATGAATAATATAAGAAAGATGACTTTGGTGCTTCAAAAACAGAACAATTACCTCAAGTCCCAGTTAGCACAGCCAGCCCTCATTCTCCTATGGAATACGAATAAGCACCAGGTACTCAATGGAAATGTTTTATCATCCAGCTCATTGTTGCACAGGTTCAGGCACACAAAAGACTCACTCCTGTGTTCCACCCCCTCCACAATGCACTCTGAGAAGGTTGGTATGACTGAGCCAGGAGGGTAGGCGCCAGGGAAATTTTTCAGCAAGTGAAATGGGAAAACTGAAAAAAATGAAAGAAAGAAAGAAGAAAGAGAGAAAGAAAGAAAGAAAGAAAGAAAGAAAGAAAGAAAGAAAGAAAGAAAGAAAGAAAGAAAGAAAGAAAGAGAGGAAGCTAGTTAAACAAGGCCAAGCAATTAACAGCCTGCTAAAAAATCACAAGACCGTATCTTCCCTAACCAAGGACAGTTAGGAGCAGATGGTTTCCACCTCTCCTCCCCAACCAGAGAGAGAGAGTAGCTTAAAACACCCTGATCTGGGAGAAAGGTGACAGAGATCCAGTTTGTGTCATTAGTGCCAGCCAAACCCCAAAGGGAAGTCAAAGAAATAAATAACAAAACAAAATTAGAGGCAGACAATTCAAGATAAAAGTAAAGCAGGGAAGCTAACCAGAGAATGACCCTAACTCCCCTGGGTGCTCTCTCTGATGCATGGGCATGTTAAAAAGCATGGAGAGCTCTTCAATGTTCCCTCCCGTGTGCTGCTCCCTGGAGACCTCCCACCTTTAGACAACAAATAAAACCCACTTTTATGGCTTTACTCTTCAAGTCTCTAGATTCCAATGACTCCCAGCCTGACTCAGAGGCCTCATTGTGTTTGCGCATCCCCAGCTGCATATGGGAGAGAAAGCTCAGACAGGCCCGGCACAAAATGCAGCTCATTGTTCACCTCCTAGCGCAGTGCTTCTCAACCTGGGCTGCACATTAGAAGCACCGGGGAATCTTTTTAAAATCCTGATTTCTGGGAGGCCAAGGTTGAGAACCAGTGTCCTAGTGGTTCTCATTTGCTAAATCTGGCAGTTCTAACCCACTTCTCCCATGTAGCCTTCCACAACTCAGGTGATGACACCTACACTAGTAAGCAGAGAGAAAAGGGTTCTGAAGGATAAAGAAGAGTCACCCATGGAGCACATACCGGCAGCAGGTAATCTTTCTCTGTCTATAGTTCCAGGCAGTTGAGTGTATTTGAAGAGATTTATAGCAAGATTTCCTACACCAGCAGTTCAGAACGGATCAGAGAGAACCCAAGCAGTAGACTGTATGGGAGGCAGACCCCTCTGTAGGCGAATGACTGAGCCCTCGGCAATCTTTGGAGGAATCTCAGCATCCAGGATGCAATGGCAGCAGCAACCGTCATCAGGCATGCGCCAGAATGTGACAAGAGAGGAATGAAGGTGGACCAGGATTAAGGATAAGCTGAACGATCGTGCAAAAGTGCAAGAAGATCTAGATAAGAGCCACTGCTCTAACCACTGTAACAAGCCGAGGGGGGGGGGGGGTGGAGAGGAATAAAATTTAAAACTGGAACTACATTGCTGTGATTCCCGTACATACACGCATTTGTCCTATGAGTCTGCATAAATTAGTGCTTCAAAACATGTGTCCCTCCTCTATCATATCAGTTTAGCTCTTCTCAATATGGCGTTTACAAAGATCTCCTATTCTAGACAATTAGTTTTTTTAAAAATATATTTTATTGATTTTTTTACAGAGAGGAAGGGAGAGTGATAGAAAGTTAGAAACATCGATGAGAGAAGCATTGATCAGCTGCCTCCTGCACACTCCCTACTGGGGATGTGCCCGCAACCAAGGTACATGCATGCCCTTGACCGGAATCGAACCTGGGACCCTTTGAGTCCACAGGCTGATGCTCTCTATCCACTGAGCCAAACCAGTTAGGGCGACAATTAGCTCTTAGATTACCCATACAGCATTGCACAGTTCCTTCTATAAGAAGCATATAACTATGATTATAAAACCACTTAACACACATTGTACACAAAAGAGAACATAGGCCAATCTCATAGGGAACACTAAAGGCTATTTTTAAATATTTCTGGTTCCCTTTTAATTTTCCAAATGGAAGAGTCCCTCCTGACACTGCTAAGAAGAAATACAGGTCCAGGATTATAATGATTCGCATGAGGACAGGGCCACACGTCAGGATTGGATAGATCCAGGTAAGCAACACCCTTGAGTAAATGCAATAGCACATGCCATTTCCAAAATGAAACACTGGGCTTTGGAGCCACGGAATGTGACGTATAAAAATTGTAGTTCTTGAGAACTACCAATATTTTAATTTTAAAAATATTGGGAGAGTAAGAGGATTAAAAAGTAACTAAGTCGATCTTTGGCTCAGTTTCCACTTCATATTTACACCCATCTGCCATAGCCTGAGGTCAAAGGACTCATTTTCATCATGAAAAGCATATCCCTCATGAATCAGCCGGAAGTAAATCACTCCCCCCGGGAAGAACAGAAACAGGGATGGATCTACAAAAAAAAAGTGAGAAGGAAAACGCTCCACGTCTTACCTCAAGACTTCCCCAATTTAACAAAGGTTAAATCTCCAATTAGCCTTCTCCAAAGTCAACTTCCCCAAACAGGGAAAGAACGAAACAATTACATTCTCCCAAATGATGGCCTAATATTTCAGTGCCACGGAGTTTCGCAAGCAGCATTTAAATTTGGTAAGGAAGCCGAAGTACAGAGTAAACTCGCTGAAATGTCATTCCTTCAGGACTAACAAATATTGTCAGTTGCTAAAATAGACCCGCAGATAATGTAAACATTTTGACAGAAAATTGGTGGTGGTGACTATGGCGTAAAACTATCTGAGGACAAATGTACTGTGACTGGGAACATAAGATACAATTTTCTTTGCATAGAGGCAAAATGAAGTGATGACAGAGTTCACAAAACCTATTCTCCCCTTGAAATTACATTCCCACTTGGTCCTTCATTGGGCATCTTTCAAGAAGAAAAACTTGACACTCCAAGCCATTCCATTGACATTGCTTTGCAAGTAATCACCATTCCAGAATTTGCTTTTTATTTTCCTGCACTCTTTCCACCTATGAGAGCATTAAAAAGGCATTTCTGCTTCCCTGAGTTGTATTACGAAGTTTGCTCTAGGGGAAAAATGGAGGTAGCCCACACTGTATGCCTTGCCATTATTTTCCATCATCTCTCTGTTTCTGCATGTGCTTCCTCCCCCCTTTTCTGTTCCACATTCCTAATTGGCTAATGCTAAGCACAGGGCCGTGGGATGAGGAGGAAATTGGGGACTAGAGTTTACTTCATCTATCCACTTGTTTCGTCCCACATACTTATTTAAACTTTTCCCCCTATAATTCCTCTTTACACCTTGTAATGCTAATAAAGCTGAACTACCCACAATTTTCACACCTTGCCCTGAGCGTGCCTCTTCTGAAGCTATCATCATCCTTCAAGTGACCTCACCCTGAAAGTTTTTAAGTCTTTATATTTTCTATATTATTATTATTATTATTATTATTATTATTATTATTATTAATCCTCACCCAAGGATATTTTCCCATTGATTTTAGAGAGAGTAGAAGAAAGAAGGAAAGACAGAGAGAAATATCGATGTGAGAGAAACACATGGATTGATTGCTTCCTGCACATGCCCTGGGCCTGGGGCTGGGGAGGTTCGTGCCCTTGATTGGAAGGAACCCGGGACCCTTCGGTCTGCAGGCTGACACTCTATCCGCTGACCCAAACTGGCAAGGGCACGTCTATCTGTTTTCCAAAGCCCAGCTCAATCATTAGCCCACTTGCAAAGTTTTTCCTGATCTGCCAGTGAAGGCAGTTTTATCTTCTTCTAAAAGTAACCCTACTTTGTATTCAGTGAATGAGTATGCATCTCTTCTCTCCCTGGCTGAAAGACAGCAAACTGGGCACCAGAGCTTTCTGAACCCACCCCTAACGCTCCCCCAGTGCCCAGGCCTAATAGAATACTCAAGACATTGGGGCATGAGGTCAGGGGGTCTTAGTTTAAGAAATGAAAATGTATACTCTTTATCAATTTGAGGCATATAAGCCTCAGAAAGTCTACTATTGACCAGGCTTCATGAAATGAAACAAGAAAAATTAAAAATAAAAGAGCACAGAAAATTTCCATTAAAGAAAGCAGGAGATTTAACATAAAGAAGAAAATTTACCTCAGGTCAACTTTTCAGTAAGAAACTTTCTTAGAATAAAACTCAAGTTTAAAGACATATTAAAAAGGCATTATTTGTACTATTTACTAAACTCATTTACTGAAGAATATAACAATAGACCAACTGCATTAAACACCATAAACAGCCCAGTTGATTTGGGATTTGGGTATTATTATTTCGACCTTGGTTTCAGGGGAATATACCTTGACACATACAGGCTGGAACAAAAAGAGAGATCCATGTGTTCTCACACTCAGGTTGGCTTTGTTTTTTTTCCATCTTAATGTTAAAATGTGTGACATATGGTTGGAAAATTTACAGCAAATGCATTCTTTCTTGGTCTTTAACATACCTTTGCATCTAAAAACAATAAAAATAAGTAATGGTGCTTTACTAAACACTGATGTGAATTTCTTGTGCCCTTTGATGTGACTGGGGGAGGTTAACAGTATATGTTAAAAGCCCAGAGAATGCCTATGGGCCATACCTTCATCTAATGGTAAACAAGGTTAGCCCAAGGTCATTTGAGACAGATGACTTGGCATTTTTAGCAAGCCGCCAGATAAAACCTGAGTGCGCACACTGCAAAAAGAAACCCGCCAAATGACAAGCGAGCACAGGGAAAATCATATTGGAAACTCCAGACTTTTGGTCCAAAAGCTCTACCTAATTTATGAAACCCATGAATATTTAACACTAGAGCAAGCTCAAGATTAATTATTACTTGATTGATTTCTAAATGCCTGCCCTACAAAGCCAAACTAGTGAGAAAATTAATAATCAAGCATTTCAAAATATCATAAAATTATTAAGTTTTGAGGGATATTAGAGTTTCTCTAAAAAGCTCTCCCAACTCCCTCCCTTTGTGATTATGGTAACCAAGGCACAGGGAGTGGAAGTGGCTTGTGTGAGGCCACCGATTACTTCTAGTTATGACCTCCACTAGTCTCTCACCGGAGCATGGAGCGTTTGACTCTGGCCACTTGCTTTAGTAGGAGGGCTGTTGACTCAGAGTTTCCTGTGGAGTGGGGTGGATGGCGATGATCAACAGATGCTCACCTCTGCCAGTGGCAGCACGGCTGCCGTGCACTCCCCCTGGTTCTTGGAGCCAAAGGGCTTCTCTTGCCTCTTCCATCAGTGGTTTCTGTGAGCAATCTCTAACGAGTCTACAGTTAAATTATGTCTTTAATTTATACCTATGGATATACTACATCATTTTGAAAGGATCTGCTCCCTGATTTTTAGTATAATAATCACTTACCTGGAGAGAGTGCATAATAGAAAAAAAGCATAGAATGAGTCCGTGGTTTAAGGTTTTAATCTCTATTTCCTCATGATGTTAACTTGGGCAATTATTTTAATTCTCTGAGCCTCTTCCCCTCCCCCCACACCAATAAAGTCAAGATACAATAGTCACTATGGGATAATAAAACTAACACATATAAGCCTACTATGAGTTATAAATGCAAATGCCTCCTTTTATTAAATTACACATACCTAAAACACAGGTGCGATGATCCTCTCCATTTTCCAGATGAGAAAGCTGTGGTCAACAATTTTTGGGAAGCAGTGACAAGCATAAGACCTAGAAGCCTAATGAGTTTGAATTTGGTTCCAGTATTTTCTAGCTGTGCGATCTGGAGGAAGTGACTTAACCTGCCAGCCCTACAGTTATCTCATCTGTAAAATGGAAATAATCTATATATATATAAAAGCCTAAGCGACCATTATGACCAGTGGACTGAACAACCAGTTGACCAGTTGCTACGATGTGCACTGACCACCAGGGGGCAGACGCTCAGTGCAGGAGGTGCCCCCAGTGGTCAGTGAGCTCCCACAGCCAACCTCCCGTGGCCGGCCAACCTTCCGTGATTCCTCCCCTCCCAGCTGGCCAGCCCAATTGGCCCTGATCAGCCCCGATCACTGGCCAGGCTGAGGGACCACACCCGTGCACAAGTTCATGCACTGGGCCTCTAGTAGTTATATAAAATCCATATGGATGTCGTAAGGATTAAATGGAATAATACATGTCTCCTCCAGCTGCTGGACCTGTGTTTCTTGCATTCCTTGGTTTATGACCTCCTTTAAATATCCCTCTACCTCCCTCTTATAAGGACACATGATTATATACAGAGTCCACTCTGACCCAGGATCATCTCTTCATTTCCAAATTCTTGGTTTAATCACAGCTGCCAAACCCCATTCCTATATAAAGTCACGTGCACAGGATCCAGGGTTTGGGACTTGTATCTGTGAGGTCATTAGTCAGCTTACCACAGGCATGAATGAACATGCCATTTGTTTTTGGATTTAATTTTTAATTTATACACTCAAGGAGGCATTGATTCCTATTCAGGCTGAGGCTGAAATTAAGAGTTAGGAAGAAGTCAATTCCTAATCATTTTCCAGCAAGAAAACACCATGCTCCCAGAGTCAGTGTGTTACCACTGTATAGTTCACTGAAGCGTTAAATTAAACAAAACTGAAGATGGAACGGTTGAAGCGATAAAGCTTTTATCCTGTAGACCATTTTTAGGTTTTATGCTAGGATTCAATTAAAATAGACTTTTCTCTGACTGGCTTTTTTCACTTAGCGTAATACCCTCCAGGTCCATTCATGCTGTCACAAAATGTAAGATTTTCTTCTTTATTATGGCTGAGCAGTGTTCCACAGGGTGTGAATGTACCACAGTGTTTCTATCCCCTCATCTACATCTGGGCACTTGGGGTGCTTCCAAATCTTGGCTATTGTCAATAATACTGCAATAAACATAGAAGTGCATATATTCTATACTTGGGGTGGTGAATACACAATACAATTTACAGATGATATGCTATAGAATTGTACACCTAAAACCTATATAACTTTATTAAGCTATTAATAAATTCAATTAAAAATTTTAATAACACCTTAAAATTAAAAAAAGAGACTTTTTTTCTCCCTGGAAATTACCATTGACTTATTGATTTTGTCAATATTCAACAGAGCCGTAATGTTTGTCCAAATGAAAGAATTCACTTTGTTCTGTCGCAGAGATAAATGGGGTAAATTCATCAAGACACCCAACTCAATAAGAATATTGACGGCGTTCTGCTTGGATACGTAAGCCCTTCTGTCATCAGTGACTTGTCAGATACCCACTGTGAGGCTTTTGCTGTTACTTTAAAAAATTGCAAAAAAAAAAAAACAAAACAAAAAGGAAAATGCATCTCGAGTCCCCATCCTGTAATTGCTTCAATTACTTTTCAGATTCTGCTATATTTTTTCACGGCAAGTTGCACTACATCAGAACTGAAATGAGGAAGGATGTAGGAAAGAAGACAAGCAAATACACCATCGATTTGAATCATAATCACTCCATGAATTTAGAAAAAGACACAGAGAGAAAGAATGAAAAAGCAGCCCTTTGGAGGCAGGCGTGCGTGCGTGCGTTTGGGCAGAAGCCACCATTCTTCCTGTGTTTGAGGAAGTTCCCAGTCTTGCTGCCTTGAAGCAAGCCTATGCAGGACGAGAACAAGACTTTCCACGGGCTCCATCTTCATCTTCCCAGTTGGTTATTTGATGTTTGCAAATCCTTGGGAATTTGAAACTTGCTTTATGTGAGGCAGCTAGGCTGGGACAGCTCTTAGAAATCCATGTCTCTAAGGAGCCTATTCACCACTTCCACTCACTGGCCCTCAGCTGTTTTCTTCAAACTGTGCATTACACAAAATACGCCAAAACACAAAACAAATAAAAAATGCTAATCTCCCTTTAATGGGAGCTCATTTAAGTATAATATTTTATGGCATTGAGCAATTATTCAGAAATCCTTTCTTTTCTGTGCTTCTTCATGTATGTAATCTGTTCCTCAGAAAAAAATAAAGTCCTCTCACCACAGGTACTTCACATCTGTCTTCTTTGGGCAAATATTTTCTTACAAGACATTAAGAACAAAATAACAAGAAAAGCATCAGATGACTCCCTCGTAAGGAGTTCTTATTGGAAAACTGGTTGATATTAAACAGTATTTCACCAATTGTGTTCATGGACTTGGGGACACGTGTTACAAATGCCGATCCCTGGGCTCTGCCCCCAAGAGAAAAACAGAACTTGCAGACATGGGTCCAAGATGCTGCATAAGAAACCTGCTGGCCTGGGTCATCTCCTCCATTCTTAAGAGCAGAGCTAATGCTTTCAAAGCCTTTCTCTTTTTGTAATACCTGGGCGGATTAGGCAGTCAGTCACCTCTCCTTCACAAAAAGGAAGGTGCTAATTAGCTATTCAATTCCTCTGAGCAAGTCTAAGAATCACTCTGGAATGACCTTGTCCTCTTTTCAGTCTGAAAAGGCTGCATTTTTCCTCCTGAAACCTCAACCCCTTGAGTGCTGCATTCCTGTTGTGTGACTTTAGTTAAAATAAAGGTCTCCTTGAACCTTAACTGACTTGCTCCTATTCTTCCCTTATGAATATTTCTTTACTTTGCAAAGTAGCTTCTTAAAAGTGTCAAACACCTTTTCTTCAGAAAAACGAATGTTTGACCCAAACTATATGGAGAGCAAACTAAGTCTTCATGGGTTTGTCATAAAAGAGGTTTCCCAATGATTTTCCCCAACAATGAGTGAATCTTCATTTGAACAGAAAGACTGGTAAAAATATGGTAGGGTGTGATTTTAGAAGAGCTTGAGTAAATATCTCTTTCAGTATCATTTCAGCTTTGATTCCTTACATTAAGGCTGTAGAGAGTTTAAAACACCTCTTTAAATGATCAGTACTCACTGAGTCCCTAGTAGCTAACATCTTAGCTATCATTTGAAAACTTCCGCAGAATTAATCATGATACTGAAGTGTTCATGGAGACAGCGCCAAACATCTGTGGAAATGAGGGGATCAAGCCATTTCAAGGATGCTATTTCCCTACAGCTTTGTCTGTAGGTGACTTTGAGCCCAGAGCTTGGACACTTGGGTTCTGACAGCACAATCAAGTTCTCTCGATGTATAGACCCCACAGGTACTTTATCTATTCATTGGGGCAATCTACTCTCTGAAGCGTCCAGTGCAGTGTTGTTCATTGTAAACACAGTGTTGTACACCAGATCTCTAGAACATATTCCTTTCCCATGACTGAAACTTTGTACCCACTGAGTAGCAACTCCTTGCTACTCACTGGCTACCACCATTCTACTTACTGCTTTTGTGAGTTTGGCTATTTTAGATACTTCAAGAAAATCTGGCACTTTCCATAGGTACATATAATAAAAAATTATCCAGCCATGAAAAAGAAATAAACCTGCTATATGCATCAACATGAATAAACCTTGGCAACTTTATGTTGAGTGAAATAAGCTCATCACAAAATGACATATACTGCAGGGTTTCGCTTAGATGGCATGTCCTCTCTGAGCTTCAACTTTCTCCTCTATGAAATGCACAACATGCCATCGCTGTGATGTAAAAATTATAAAGCAAAAGAGTAACATGTATTCACGTGAATCCCACCCTCACTAACACAGACATGTAGACGGAAGAGCTGTATAGTCTAATTATATAAACTTTCTTGGGGAATTATCAAAGCACTGTGAAAATACTAAAGGAACAAGAAGTCTATGTGGATCAAATATTGATTTAAACTTGAACCACTAGTCAGACGAGGTTGGAAGGGTTCTGTAGGAGCAGATCCGAAACAAGGGCTTCTGTCCAAGTGATTTTAAGGAAACGACTCCCTGGGGAAACAGGAAAGTGTGAGAAGGGCTGCAAAGGGGAAAAGTCAAGCGAGGCTGAGATGCCAGGGACAGTCCCAGAAATCGCCGGGGAGCTCGGGGAGATACATTACACCTCCAGGATGCATTCAGCCTGACGCCAAGGCAGCTCAGCTCCATGCTGCTCAGGCGAGGAGTGCCTACTGCGGGAACATCTAACTCCTGGCATTCTGTAAGCAAAGCGCTCCACGATCCAGAGGCTGTCCTCTAAGAAAGTCATAGGTACCCACCAGAGAAAGCGAAGCACACAGAAGGTGAGGGGACTGGTGCCCAGGCGGGTAGAATGCACGTGAGGGGAGCTGGGCAGTGCACCGAGAGTAACACCTCCGTCTGCATATGCTAGTCCTGGGGCTCAGCAATGTCAAGTCGCTTTCCCAAGGTCACACTGCCTGTTAATGGTATAATCGATTATGCAGCGTTCCTTCCACAGCACCAGGATGCTAGCCGGTCTCTTATAGTGTATGCCCGGATCTTATTGTACACGTTCTGTATTCTAAACTGGTTTTTCATTCCTGTCTGAGAAGAGATGCACCCACATACAAATTGGTATGTAGCCACCACAGGGAAGGAAGTATATTTCTGGTAAGGCCATATGTGACTTAAGGGCAGTGCTGCTGTTGCCCAGACGGCGTGGCTCAGTTGACCTATGAGCCAGGAGGTCATGGTTCAATTCCTGGTCAGGGCCTATGCCAGGGTTGTGTGCTCGATCCCCAGTAGGGGGTGTGCAGAGGCAACTGATCAATGATTCTCTCTCATCACTGATGCTTCTATCGCTCTCTCCCTTTCCCTTCCTCTCTGGAATCAATAAAAAGATATTTTTAAAAAGTGCTGCTATCTGGTCCCTTGCTAGCTGTTGTGCCCAGATTTCAAAGTTCCCAAAACCTCCAGGGAGCCAGTCAGTCAGATGCAAAAGCAAAGAGTCATTTATTTCAAACCTAGGTTTGGCTCCCCTGCCACACTCACCGATGCAACGGTAAGCCCCAGTGGCCGAGAGAGAGAGAGGCCTGATGGGACAGGGGGTTTTAAAGGGGGGTGGAGTGAGGGCAGGAGAGGGGACTGTGGGCCCCGCCGATTGGCCAGGCGCGAGTCGGTACAGGATGTGGTCATAGTGATGGCCTGCACTTCCCTTGATTATTATTGGTTAGTCCAGAGAAATCCTGGGTGTGGCTAGCAGTGGCTTCTTCCCGAGGAAGCACATGGCACCGTCCCAAAATGGAGGACCCAAGGCAAGATGGAGGGCGCACATGGCTCTGTCCCAAGATGGAGAACCCAAGGCAAGATGGAGGGCGCAGTCCTTGTCCGGCTCCTGCTGCTGCCGCTCGAACTCGCCACAAGGCAGGATGGCCCTCCCGCACAGCACCCGCAGCTGGCCTGCGGGCAGACCGGGACTCCAGCGAGTCTGGGCGGCACAGGCCCAGCAAACGGGGTGGGGCGGGTGAAGTGGCCCAGCTCCAGAGGAGCGGCATCCGCTCGGAGCAGGCCCGGCCCACGGGCCGGTGCACTGCAGCATGGTGGCCTCCCCGAGCTAGGGCACGCGCCCCACTCCGCCGCCGCCGCTGCTGCACTGGGCCCGGACCGGGGGGCAGCGGGCGGGTGGCAGGCCGCGCCGGGCTCCCGCCGTGGGCCGGGGAGCCAATGCCTCCCCCATGGGGCCCGGCGGTCGGCCCACGCAGGCCCCGGTCCCCCCGACCGGGCCCCAGCGCGGGCAAACGGGCAGCCAACCACGAGGGAAGGGAGGAAAGAGCCAGGCGGTGAGGCCCTCCGCTCCCATGACCTCCCCCGTGGTCGGTCGCTGCCCAGCCCCACCCCTCGGCCCGCCGCCGGCCACCACGCAGCCGGTCTGGACACTCGGACCCGCTCCGGGGAGGCCAGGCCCTACGGCGGGCGCGGAGGGATCTCAGAGCCCAGTGGCCGGGAGAGGCGGGCGGCGCGCCTTTCACTAGCATGGCAGTGGGTGGAAATGCCGTCCTTATTCTGCAGTGAGAAAAGGAAGCAGGAATGAGACACACTCCCTGGAACGCAAGACTTGTAGGGAAATCAGAATTTCTCAAAGGCTTGCAAGAATCCACATGTATTGGGCACTTCCTCAACACCCATAAATACAGACCGAAATCATTAAACTGAAAATAAGGAAGGACTCCCCAAGATAAGGAACATGACCAGTAGCCTAACAACCTCACTGCCTGGAGAAGCCGAATCTTGCTGCTCATGTTCAAAAAAGGATGCCATGCAGCCATCTAACTCAGAAATGGAAAGTATAGGGTCTGAAATGGGGGAAGGTTCCTTTCAAAGGCTTTGCGAGATTGTTTCAAGTGTCCATGGGAACCCACACACCAGCTCCAGGCATAACCTGGCCGTGGAGACACTGCCTTCAGAGGGATGTCTGCCTCCTTGTCGGCCCCCTCCTGAGGGGTCCAGCAAACGTCTGAGCTCTTCTTGGTTCAGACAAAACAATAGTCCATTAATTAGAAGCGACAAGTGATTGTCACTCCACATACTGGGAATCCATCCCCAAATATTCTGAGAAGAATCTCAATGAAAGGAAAGAATTTGAGGAAGTTGGCCCTTTCCCAATAGACGGCTGGCAGGGTCACTCTGCCATGATTTTCTCTTGTTTTCCTTGGTGCATCGATACTCAGAAATAGACAAGTCTGACAAACAGCCCTTCTAAAATGTTCAAACGGTTCCTACAACAAAAAGGAATGAAACAGCCCTTCTTTCACCCAGAAAGAAATGGGGATCAATAGATGAAGATAAAAGAGAAAAGAGAGAAGCTGTTCTAACCTCCATACTACTCTGCGCAACAATTAGGCGCCATTCAATTACAAAACAGAAATCCTGTCCCCAAGTTCACCCAAGGTGCTCTGCGCTCCATGCCTTGGGTAAAGCATTGCTGGACAATCCTGCGAATTTTATCTATTATGTCCACTTTATGTAACAATCAAAAACTAGAGCTTGTAAAACTGCAACCAAGACTTCTTGGACATGAATGCTCCCCTCCCTTAAGACACCCCTCTCCCAGATCATGTGACTCTCCCTGCTGTGAATGCCTTCCCCAAAAGAGGGCTTGTGCGAGTCTGAACTAAATGTCTCTAGGGCAGATTTCCCATGAAAAATATGGGGAGTTTTTGCTCCACAGCTGAGCAGGGACTATCTATCTACGGAAAGGAAACAGCCGGAGGGAGGAGGGTGTGAGCATTGAGGAGGAAGTGAGGCACACGTCCTCACAGACTATCCCCTCCGAGGCTCTTTGTTCACACCTTAGCACATTTAAAAATGGATCAAGAAAAATAAAAAAATCAAGTGTTGAAATGTGCGATGCCACAGCTCTGAAGCCAATGGGGCCAGTGAAAGAAACAGGAGAGCCAGTTTCTCCAATTTTCCTGCCCATTCATGCAATCGCACCTCTTTTTCTGGGTGACATTTTCTTCCCAGTTCTACCTCACATCAGGAGTTAGTCAGAAAGGCTAATCCACGCTAAACTTCTTTAACATAACACACTCCGGTTAATAAGAAAATACTGGGGGGATTTTAGGAAGTCAGACAAGCCTGTGGTAGCAGTGGATTTGTTTCAAATTTTCTTGTTTTCTCCCTTTATATTGAATTTATTGGGGTGACACTGGTTAACAAAATTATACAGATTCCAGCTGCACAATTCCACAACACATCATCGGTACACTGTATTGTGTGTTCACCAAGTCAAGTCTTCATCCCTCTACCTCCCTTCACCCCCTTCCATCCCCCTTGTCCCATGGCAATCACCACACTGCAGTCCCTGTCCACAGTTTTTCTTCTCTCTTTCTCTCTCTCTCTCTCTTCTCAGTACCTTCAACTCTTTCTCATATTTGTGTCTTTTCAATCAAATTCCAGTGGACACTCTTAGTTATTGCCAAAATCAACCTCATAATAAGTCTGGGGTATAGTAACAGTACATATTATTCCTATTTCACAGAAGGGAAAGCAATGAAGCTTAAAGATATAAAGAGTGAAAAGTTTGACCTTCAGAGTTGAGCACAGGTGGGCATGGCAAGCATCTCGTCACTAGCAGAATGAAATGGACTCTTTCTTAAATCATTTCATGGGTTATCAGGATTTTGGATAAAAAACACCAGTATGCCCTGATAACACGGCATTTAATTGACAAATTCAAAATGGGCTATCTATATATATAAAAGCTTAAGTGACTGGCCAACCAGCTGGTAGCTATGACACACAATGACCACCAGGGGGCAGATGCTCAACACAGGAGCTGTTGAGCAATGGCAGCTTTTCAGAGTGCCCTCTTGTACTCTGGGACTCCTTGGGGGATGTCAGACTGCCGGTTTCAGCCCAATTCCCACAGCCAGGCCAAGGGACCTCACCTGCCAGAGCCACCCCGCTCACTCTGGAGATGCCCTTTGAGCCCCAGCACCACCC
The DNA here is from genome assembly GCF_964212035.1 of Myotis nattereri. Lineage (NCBI taxonomy): Eukaryota > Metazoa > Chordata > Mammalia > Chiroptera > Vespertilionidae > Myotis > Myotis nattereri. The sequence goes on along the minus strand of NC_138085.1, from coordinate 80,229,569 downwards.
CAGGTGTGGCCGGACAGGGAGGGACTGTGGGAGGTTGACTCCAGGTTGTGTCTGGCCCGTCTCGCCCAGTCCCACCCCACCAGCCACCTTCTAATTAATTTACTTTCAATGTGCACAAATCCATGCACCAGGTCTCTAGTTTTAAATAAAAACTATTGTATACCATAGATTAGTAATCAATTATTTTAGAGAATGCCATTTAAGATAAATGTGTTAGCTTGTATTTCCTTCAGAAATTGTCAGGGCAGGTGTCTTTATGCAGGTGAGTTTAATGGAAATATCAGCTTGCTTTTACTCGTTATTAATGCTTGAAAACAAATAAAATATAAAAATACTGAAATACAAATAACATGAAAATGACTATTAAGATTATATTTTAAAAACTACTTTATTAGGACAAAGTGCATGAAGATATAGACAGACCTATTTTTTCATAAGTGCTTTCTTTATCAGTATTTAATCCTGCTTCATTTCTTCCTGAAATTTCTTCCTACTTAAAGAAATGCAATAGTTTTGAACACAGTTTAATTTTTGTCTTAGGATCAGATATATTAAAAGTAACCTCGGGAATTTAGGTCAAAGAGACTCCTAAGATGAACAAATTACCATGATTATTCTCCCATAATAATATTAAATTTTAACCCTTTACTATTCATTGTTTACAGAGCCTCATTTCTATTTCTTGGTATATATCATGAAAAAGAGGGGGAAATTTATAGTAATAAACACCTATATTAAAAAAAAGAAGAAGAAACACCTGTAATCAATGACCTCAATTTTCACCCAAAGGAACTAAGGAAAAGCCAACTAAACACAAAGTAAGCAAAGAAAGGAAAGAGCAAATATCCAACAGAAATAAGATGATAAAAAACACTAGAGAAAGATAATGAAACAAAAAGCTGAATTTTTGAGCTCAATAAAATTGACAAACCTGTAACTAGATTCATCAGGAAAAAGAAGACACTCTAAACCAGTGAAATAAGGCCAAAAGATAATAATAAATTTAAAACATCAGACTGAGAGCAAAGAAATAAAATTGCTTTGACTCAGAGTGGGTTTTTTTAAACTTGAAACTCATATCTATCATAAAATCCAGCCGTCCTGCTGCTCAGCATTTTCCCAAGAAAACCGAGAGCATATGTCCACACCAGAGCTTATACACAAATGTTCCTGACGGTTTTATGTGTGATAAATCACACCTGGAAAAGACTCCAATATCCATCAACATGGCTAAACAAATCATGACTATACTCAGCAACAAAAAGGAATGAACTACTGATGCTCACAAAAACATCGATGAATCTCAAAATAATTATGCCGAGTGAAAGCACCAGACAAAAATAATGCAGGCAGGATGAGTTCACTTCTACAACCCCCTGGACAATGCAAAATGCTTTCTAGGGCCAGAAGGCAGACCAGGCTCCTCCTAGAGCAGCGGTTCTCAACCTGTGGGTCGCGACCCCTTTGGCGGTCGAACGACCCTTTCACAGGGGTCGCCTAAGACCATCCTGCATATCAGATATTTACATGACGATTCATAACAGTAGCAACATGACAGTTATGAAGTAGCAATGAAAATAATGTTATGGTTGGGTCACAACATGAGGAACTGTATTTAAAGGGCCAGAAGGTTGAGAACCACTGTCCTAGAGCCAACATTGGGGGCGGGGGGAGGGGGGAAGGTTCAGAGAGGCTGGAGGGAATGTGGGGACTTACATGTATTTTCACTATGTTGATTGTGGGGATGGTTTCTCAGGTTTATACATTTATCAAAACTGATTAAATGTATACTTTAGTATGTGTAGTGTATTGTATGTCAATTGCCCCTCTATAAAGCTATGTATAGTTTTAATTAAACAAGTAAATCACGGGAGATGAACTGCAGGGATAAACAGAGAAGTACAGTGGAGCAGTCCTTGACAATCTTCCCACCAAAAGAATAGTTCTCTTTGTATAAACAAATATATTTTTAACACTAAGGAAAGTCATATGTTAGCTGACAAAATGATCTATCGGCTTGCTGTAATGTTTCAAGCATATTCTTGTGACTGAGCTCTAACTTAGAACATTAGTTCATCTACCAAACAACACTCCTGAGATTACTGTTATCAACAGGAACACACAGCTAACTTTACAACACAGGGAAAACAGTCAAGTTTTTAAAGAGATATAAAAAGGTTTAAATTCACTGACTGGGTTGGCTATCTTTACGTTGGGACATCTTTGGAGATGCTCTAGCATGGAAAGCTCTTTTACCCTTTTTTGTGAAAATAGGGTTTTACAACAATTGTAGGTCTGACCTGAAACCTCAAGATTACTCTCCAAATGAAAATGTTTTCTATAAATAAGTTCTCAAATAAGAGTAGCAATGGTCAACACATCCTTTCATTGTTTACAGCGGTCGCCAACCTTTCGGACCTCATGGACCACCAATGGTCCTTTGACCCCCGGTTGGCGACCGCTGGTTTAAAATATAGTTTAAGAATTCAGGGATCCGCTGTGATATCTAAACCAGTTCTAGCTTTTGTCTATGCACTGAACTGACTCTCACTCTTGGCTCTTGGCCACTGAGTATGGTCACAAGACTTTGACATTGGAAAAGGTCATCGGAATCAACTTGCCCAAGCCTTTTATTTTAGAGATAAAATAAATATTCAGAAACGCAAAGTAATTGTTTCAAGGTTACAGGGTGCGATAGGGGCAGATTAAGATCTGTAATTTAGATATTATTCTCAACCCAAAGCTTTTCTCACACCACTGGCTCTATTGCCATCCCCACTCCCTACCCCTTCCCCAACCCCCACACACCCTCTCCACATTTTCCACCTAAAAATCTCAATCTGAAAATATCATGTTTTCCTACCCAGCGACTTATTTGTGAAATCACTCTTACTCCCTCATTCTTTTATTTTTCTTATGCAAACAATTCCACCAAGATAAGCTATGCTGTGGTCTGGAGTAGAGCCAGCCTGGCCTAAGAATGGTCAATGAATGTTCTCCTCAGCCCCAATACCTGACTTTGCAGTTTTCTTCTCTATGTGGGAACAGGCATCTGACAATTACCACGGCTGGTGTCAGACTTCAGGTATGTGGCCTATACCATAATGGAAACACATGGAAACACATGTAAAGTACTGACAAGCCTGGTACAGCTCCTTGATAGGTTTAACTGAGCTGAGCTATGCAAGGCGGTTACAGCCCCAAGATTTCTCCTAGTGTGATCACAATTTATTTGAATCACACCTTGATGACATCTGTGAAATTTCACCGAAGATCATACCCAAGACACCATTTCATCATTAAAATTCTACTTTTGAAATTCAGTTTATTTAAAAACCTACCTTTACACAGAGATGAGATGAATCCGAGAAAATTGTCACTGGCTTCAACCCAATGCTATTAAAATACTCATTGTGAATCCTCCATATCCTCCAGTGACTTCTGTTCACGAGATTGAGCCTTGAGCATTCTGCTCCCTTCAAGCAATTTTCTTGGACCTTTAGGATCCCCCTGATTTTGTTCCCACATTTTGCCTTATTTCAGGGTTTCCATGGAAAAAAAATCGGGGGTCTTTTTTCACTTCTACTCATTCCCTTGGAACATAAGGTATGAGGTTTCCCTAGATTTAGTGTCCTATGTTCGCAAGCACCTGAGCTGTGGGCGACGTTGTGTTCCACCCCCACACCCGATCCCCAAGCCAACCCCCCTGCCCCACTACTACACCCCTAACCCTACCCAGGTGCCTTGAAGCCACCCATGGAGGTGTGATCTTGAAGTGTATAAATTAACGAGAGCTCCCAACTTTAAACATTTTGTATCAACTCTCAGCTAAATACACCTTCGTATGAACACCTTCGTATAACTGAGTGATGCAGGATAGATGCATGAGGGAGGAGCTGTCTCCTCCCCGTGTGAAGGATGACCCAGGCTCTGCAGGCCAGCAGAACGATTCTTATATCAGCATTTAAGAATGGTAAGTCCTAGGCCAGTGATGGCGAACCGGTGACAAGCGAACTCATTTTTTCGGTTGATTTTCCTTTGTTATATGGCATTTAAATATATAAAATAAACATCAAAAATATAAGTCTTTGTTTTACTATGGTTGCAAATATAAAAAAAAAATGTCTATATGTGACACGGCACCAGAGTTAAGTTAGGGTTTTTCAAAATGCCGGCACGCAGAGCTCAAAAGGTTCGCCATCACTGGCCTAGGCCCAGTTCTCCCAGGAACTAGTTTGTAACTCAAGAAGTTGGCCTATAAGTTAAAGGCCAGATGACATTCCAGGGAATACGAATGCAAAGTTGGGGGTAAATGAGAGATGATTCACAAAGAGAAGAGAGGAAAGAGGTTCAGGGGTAGGGGCACAGACCTCTGAAACAAACCGGTTCAACTTATACATCTTAGTTTTTCTCCTTGGTCAGCTTATTAATTACTTTGCATTCCTCTATACACTCAGCAAACAACTACTCTGTCAGTTTGCCGTGAAGGTGAAATAAGAAATGGTATCAGAACTTGCTTTTCTTAAAAGGCAGCCGACGCCCTGTACCAAAGTCCGACGTGAGACCAGCATGAGATGTGCAGTTGGCATGAGGGGGTGGCGAGGACTGTTTCATCCTTCACTGGCCTCTCATGTTCAGCCTCGAAAGAAGGTTGGAGAAGCAAGACTAGGGAGATGCTCCTTTAGAGAGATCAGCAATGAAGGGGCGGAGAGGACGCCTGAAAGGAGCTTTCAAGGGGTCACATGGACAACATTCTAGGCTCCCGAGGTTGGGAGGCAGCAGAGTCCATGTGGAGATCATGCATCTGCTGGCCAGCTGGGCGAGGGCAGGAGCTCTGAGCTTTGTCACATCAAAGGGAGTGGGAATGATTGGCACAGGCCAGTTGTGCTCTGTCCCTGGGGCAGAAGATCCTGCCGAAGAGGCTATCTGAGGCCTGAGGAGACCTCGGCACAGAGACTATGCACTGGCAACGTTCAGAAGCTACAGGAGTTCGCAGTGAGCAGGCTGGAGGGAATGTGCCTGCCAGCTTTAAGGGAAGGGCACATGTGATCCCCAGTGAAGGGGGAGCAGGATTCAGAAGACCAACACGCATGCTCCTATGTGAGAAGGAAGAACATAGAGTGATATGCCTGCCAAGCTCACAGAAATACTAGTCAAACTACAGCGGGAAGGCCGGGGAGGGTTGGGGCGGGGCGGGGGGTAGGGTGGAGGTAAGAGATCAACGGAAGGACTTATATGCATGCATATAAGCATAACCAATGGGCACAAGACACTGGGGAGTAGGGGAGGCAGGGGAAGGTGGGGGGGGGGAGACATGTAATACTCTTTGTAGTACTTTAAGCAATAAAATAAAATTTTTTAAAAAATACTAGCACCCTCACTCTTTCCTTCCTTCATTTCCCCCCCTTCAGAACCATTGGGGAAACCACATTTAGAACATGCATGGTTTTTTAAAGTGTTAACTATCTTGTGTAATTTATTGAATACTGTCCTCAAAGTGAAAAACAGAATGGCTATTACACCGACTGAACTGTTTGTAATACCTGAGAGTGACCAGAAAAGTAATTCCACCTGCCACAAATGGCACTCAGAAAGAATATGTTAGCCTGGAAATATTGTATTTCTTTGTCATAGTTACTCTGATAAATCAGTGAACTGTGCATTCATGATTTGTCTACTTTTCTGTATGGGTTTTGTATTTTACAACAAAAAAATCTAAAGAGAAGAAGAATGTTCATTAACAAATTAATTGCATTTTTGACAGGTGTGTGTGTGTATGCTTGCCTTCGCACTTACTGATGAATTAACAACTCAGTGAGATAGTAGAAAAATAATAATTAGTAGTTACTACTTGCCATGTTCTATGAATTATCTCAGCGATTCCTTGCAACAATCTTATCATGTACATATTTTCCCCATTTTACAATGAGAATTTTATGCAAACAGGTGGCCTACATGGAGCTCAACCCCAGATTAATCTAATGTTAGAAACTAGGCTAAATTCATACATGTAAGTACCTCCTGCATGGATGGGAAATATTTTTCTATAAAAATGGAGGATGAACAATTTCCCATCTAAATATATGAAATTATACGTAATAGTATATATAATCATAAAAATATAATTATAGATACAATTTTTAAGCTAATTAGAGCTTTATGTCCCATATGTAAGCAATTTCTGACAGTATACTTTAAGTGAATATAAATATATCTACTCCATAAATAATAAAAATAAAACATAATTTTTATTGACAGTGGCCAATATTAAAATAAACCATTATTACCCACACAGGTTATTTAGTCCAGTCTCCCACCTGGATGCCCTTTGCTCTAATCCTCTGACAAAAAGGTGTTCACTGCTCAGGAGATCAGTGACTTATTATATTTCCATGTCACTCAAATATTTCTATTTTTCCTTGTGAACAATATTGTGGTGGCACCATTACAAAGGGTCTAGGGAGAAAGCCCTTGGAGAAAATTATGGCTTTGCTACTCAAGTGGGTAGGTCCTTGAGCGAGTTATTCATATCTCTGTGGTTAGGTTTTCTCAAATGAAAAATGGGGATAGAGACAGTATCGTCCTCCTAGGGTTGATGCGATGATTGAGTGAATAGATATAAAAAAATGACTACTAGAACCATGCCTCATACATAGGTAAGTGTTGACAACACACTTGCTTTTATTATTAGTAAAAAACAGCGTGTATTAAACTTTATACGTCAGACATTGTTTTGTGTGCTTTACAAAGTTTATTTCATTCAAGCTTCACAATAGCCCTTTGATGAAGTTATGCTTGTCGTCTAGTTTTTAAGTTAAGACATGAGGACACAGGCAGGTTCAAAACAAGTCCAGGTTTGCACCTGATGAAGCTGGCGCTTCAACCCCAGGCAGTTGACTTTGGAGCCCTTCTAGAACCACTCTGCCACCTTCCTGCCATTAGGGAGTGGATTTTCCTTATGGGTATGAGCTCACCAATAACAATAGCCAGATAGCATTACCAGACGAATTTCTGTCTGTAAATGTCGTGGCATCCTTAATAACAGCTCAAGTCAATCGTTGAGGCCGCGCTGTGTCTCAGTGGATGGAAGCCACACGCCCTCACATTGCAATGCTGTGCTAGTTACATCGCTTTGGTTTTTGTTTCAATTTTCTATTTCACTCTTCAACTTCAGACTTAAGTCTGTTGTATTCCCTCCTCTAAAACCTGAAAACCAACTTCTATGACTCTCTGTGATGTGCTGAGTGTCCTGCTTTGCACTATTATCACTATGCTTATATGCGCCAAGTTTTCTGAATTCATACTAAGATCTTGGAAGACAAGACCACATGTTCTACATTCTAGTAGCTGCAGAGCATATACAACAGGGCTTCAGCTAATCAATAAATACTCAGTGGAAATGACACAGTTATCAATCTTCTTCACATTTTCTGCTTTAAAGGTGATCTGCTTTAGGAAATCCGGAAACCATGGTTGCTAGAATGATGCCAACAAAGAATCAATACTTTCTGAATGAGGGTTCCTTTTATAAACTAAGTGTATATGGGCTTTCAGAGTATTATTTTTTTTTTCTGAATTCACAGTTTGGCTATAGAAGTCTCAAGTTGCTCCACATCAAACTTTCAGTAGCAAGTAGGGCCTCTGGTGTACGAACAACTGGCATCCTGACCCCTCTCCAGAGAAGCAATGCTATCTTATGGAAAGATCACTCAAATGATGACACAAGCTTCCGCCACCAGGAACAAAGGAAAACTAACACAGAAGCTCCACTGACGTCTGTCTTTGCTATAAAGGCCGTAGAAGTGCAGTGCGTACACAAACACATGCAAGAAAGCAAACAAGGGGCATGCATAATAACAGCGATTCGTTTTTGTGGCATGACAGCAGAAGGAATACATTTTTCTAACTATCATTTCACCTGCCATTAATACAGTTAATGTTATAGTGCAACATTTTTGGAAAGAAAAGTTGGCAATGGGTCTCAAAAAAGCATGGTAAAATAATAAACAAGGGACTACATATTTCCAAGTAGCTGGGATGCAACACATGTGAAGCCCCCTGAGGGTCCTGGAATGCCCAGCACAGCTTGCCCCTGGCTAGAACTCTGAATGCTTAAAGGGACATGGTGAGATAGGAAGACCGAGAGCTCACTAGGACATGAAATACAAAGCTGCAGTATGTTCTGCTAAGCTGTTTGAACTCTATTGTGAAGGTAATAACCAGTAGCTCTAAGAAGGTGAGAAAACCGTTAGGATTGTAATTTCAAAATATTTAATAGCAACATGGAAATTAGGTGGAGGAGAGCAATACTGTATAGAAGAATTGCTATGCTTTTAACGATCTAGGAGAGAAAGAAAAGACCTTGAAGGAAGACAATGATAGTGAGGATGAAATAAGAGAGAAACTCACCAAAACTTTCCCATAGGCGTTGCCTTCTATAGTCACTGGACCTACCCTGCTGAGGATCTGAGATATCAAGGTGGATTTCCGTCTCATTCTCTTCTAGGTGAAACAAACACTCCTTTGGTGGATCCCTGGACTTTTTACTGCAGAATCCCCTAAACTTTAAAATAAACCAGGCAATGGCTTATTCCTGCCAAGCCTTAATAGGTAATAAAGGAGGACCTGCACAATTTAGGGGACTCACTTAGAGTGCTTAGGCAGCCAGACTGCAAGCTTTAAATCACCTGGCCTTTTCTCCTGCCTGCTGAATTGTGTTATGAACATGCTGTGGATGCCATATTTCAGAACACTAATTCGTACCACACTCCAGTCATAAAAATACCAAATTGAGAAAGGGATGGAGTGGGGGCGAGTAGCAGAAATCCCTCAATTAGAAAGATGGAAGCAACTGAAGGAGCCAAAAACTTTGTATTACTTAATGCCATCAAGGACTAACAGAACCATGTGTCACGTTAAAAAGTAAAAATCACATATGAAGTATCAAACAGACTCTTCCACTCGCCCGATCATTGTGCACTAACTCTAGAAGCACCGCGAGAAACATCAGCCAGTCTATTCATTCCTCTCTTCCCAGCTCAGTAACTCAGAGAAGCAGTGTTCGCTCACCATCTGCCAAATGAATGAATGGACCCGCTTATTTGGGATACACATTCTGGGATCTCGGGATACAGCACCAAGTCTAAAAGTGTCGTGTTCTCAGGGAAATGGTCTTTTGCTTTTTTGAGGTTCATATCATCTACATCTACTTTGAGCAATGAAATAGCATTACAAACAAATATTTATACTTTGACGTTCTTGTCATTTGAATTGCTACTTATAAAACAAAAATTAGAAATGAGTGCCTTTTAAGACGGCTCCTCAGCTGCTCCTAAAGCTGTGTCATTGGCCATTGACAACATCTGCTCTCTCGCTTGCTCCTCACGCACGGCCTGGGCTCTGGGACTCTGGGATGCTGGTGCCACTCCCTGGAGCTTCGTCTTAATGAGACACGCAGTCCCCGTGCTGAGCTGCTGCGAACTGGCTCGTGGATGGGACCCCTCACTTGGGCTGAGATGGTGCTGTGGAGGGTGTGAGCTCTGTGGGGCCGTAATTACAAGTGAGGAAGCAGGAACCTGCCCCCCCGGAGCGAGGGAAGGCGGGGAGGCCAGGCTCTGGGCGAAAGCACAGCCAGGATTTCAAAGAAATGCTTCGAGAAAGAGACAGTGTGACTCTGAAGGTGAGAAAGAGACTCTCGGTGGATAAAATGGATAAAAACTACAATAAAGGGCGTGAAGCAGAGGGTGCAGCTTTCAGTGGGAACAGCACGGGCAGCACCAGCTCACCCAGAGAGGAGCAATCAAGTGGCGGGCAGCAAATCACAGCAAGTCACTTAGGAACCAGCGCGAGCCGGATCAGCAAGCAGACCTTGGAGAAGGAGTCATCCAGAAGGCCTAGAGCAGCTGTCTCCACCTTCCTAACGCCGCGACCCTTTAATACAGTTCCTCATGTGGTGGTGACCCCAACCATAACATTATTTTCGTTGCTACTTCATAGCTGTAATGTTGCTAGTTATGAATTGTCATGTAAATATCTGATATGCAGAATGTATTTTCATTGTTACAAATTGAACATAACTAAAGCATAGTGATTCATCACAAAAACAATATGTAATTATATATGTGTTTTCTGATTGTCTTAAGCGGCCCCTGTGAAAGGGTCGTTCGACCCCCAAAGGGGTTGCGACCCACAGGTTGAGAACCGCTGGCCTAGAGGAAGGCAGAAGCACAGAGAGAGACAGGACAATAGGCGGCACCTTTATGAATACCTCCTGGATGACCAGGTGCAATGATAAATGAACACACCATCGCCACTGAGCTCTTCAAGCAAATGGCCAGGTAGGGGGAGACAGAATAATAAAAAAAATTATACCATACATGCAAATCTGCAATTTTGATAAGTGTTATGAAAGGGAGATTCAAGATAGTGTGAGAATCCTTGAGAGAAATTTTGACCTAGTCAGGAAGGTCATGGACATATTATATTCCCAGAGAGAGTGATACTTGTGCTGAAATCAGAAGATTAGAACTTCGATAAGGGGGGCGGGGGTAATTTTCAGTGCAGAGATGGAACACTGGGAGGTGGCCAGGACAGAGAGAGGCGTGGGCAGTGTGGTTAGAGCAGTCCAATGTTCCCGATGATATTCCACAGAGGAACCTCTCAACTGTGGCAAGAGGAAATGGAGTATAAATAAAGGCCTGGAATTATGCTTAGCTGGAGAGGATGGGGAGGTGTGATGTCATCTGCCTTGTTGGTGTGACATTCCTCATTTCGTCAGGAAGAGCACAAGCTCTGTGGGTTAATGGATTTCGGTGAATTTGCTCATTGATGTCTTTACATCTCCTTTTTCACTCAACAGCAACCGAATAGAAATGAGAGTCTACAAAAAGCTAATGCTTCCAGTAGTTGACTATGACAGCTTCTCATGGGGCAAACAGGAATGAATGAAGATATGGATTTTATCGCACTCAGAAGATCAAATGTTGGCTTAAATTTTATCCAGCCACTTTAATGAGTGAAATACACTTTTCACAGCCTATTTTTCCCTTTGCCTTTAACAAAAATTATTGGCAATTCACAAACAGTTCACTATAAAACAAGAGAGAGAATATGGAGGAAGCCAGGTCACTGAAGCACTGTTAAAGGAACAGAGCTGTCTAAAGAAGGCATAATGGAGTGGGGGGAGGGGAACTTTGGAGGTGGAACACTATTTGTGTTTCAGTGGCTCCTGTGGGTAGATTTCCAGGGACTCTTGCAGGCACCGCAGTAGTTGGCTCACAAGCCTTTTCCTAGCAGCACCCAGGACAGATGTCTGCTTGTCCAGTGACTGATGGGTTGACCAGTTAAGGCCCAGAGCACCCCAGCGCCGTCACTACAGGGAGCCGCAACTACACCTTCTCCTGTGAGGTCCAGATGGATTCTAGTTTTAGAGAGGAACTTTTAACTCCCTTACAAGTTTATCCTTTCCATGCTTTCCCCCCTTAACTTTAAAATAATTTTCAAAGTTATTCTTGCCTTCTCATAGCTATTCTCCATGTAGTTATCAAAAAAGATTCTTTATATTACATTTATCTGTTCCAGTTACCGTGTAGTTTATTTCTCTTGATTGGACTCTGACTGATACAGAGCCATGGGACTAAGATTGGCAAACCAGTCCTGATTAAAGTTAGTGGCTGTCAGGCAATTTACAGGGACATGCTATAGGGGAGAAATCAGAGTGTAAAATTAATTCAAGAGGACAAAGAACAGTAGACAAAATTGGAAGCTCTTGGGATGCAGTCCAAGACTGTAGAATGAGCAGGGGAAACCCTCAATCAAGCCTGGGAAAGTTGAAGTCGATGTAGCTAAATCTCAGCAGATTGAAGAAGTATTCATAATTATCAAGCTTTCTCCCACTGGCAATAAGATTTCCTATATCGTAAAAGATAGGCATACATGCCGTAGCAATTAACAACCAGAAAATAATCACCTGGGTGAAAAAATTAAATTAATCGATCTGTATAAAGAAAATTATACAATGCTGTACAAAGCATTGGCAATAAAGAAAACCTAAACCAAGTCAGGAATGGAAGTAGTGAAGCAGGTCAACCATGGGGCTTAGTGGTAGGAGCCACCTGTTGTACGTTGCTATTACTTATCTGCCAGTTTTAACTGCAGAGCAGAAAGCGCTTCCTGGTATATGTTAACCGTGCCAAAAACCCAAACTGACTTTGGTGATGTGGAATCACTCTGGTAATTTCAGAAAGACTGCGGGAGGAGGACCCAGTGCAAGATGGGGCCCTGTACAGACACACAGAGGAGAAGCTCAGCTCAGCAGTGAGCCAGCAGCCAGTGGAACTCGAGGACATTCACAATCACAACTAACACATCTTCCCCTCGGCAGGACTGCCTGTTGCTAGTTTGAATGTCAACGGCAGGATAGAAGTCTAAAGACTCTGGTGTGTGGCATTCTGGCCACTTTCTGAATTTCATTTGAAACTGAATAAATGAACCCTAGCCCATCAGCCATGCTGAGAAAATAAGAAAGGAGATTTTAATGGATTTTTTTCTACCTTGAGTCAAAAGCACTCCTAACTCCTTTTCAAAGTTTTAGATTCTTTTTTTTTTAATTTGGAAAGCAACGTCCTTTAGTGTCATCAGTTTTCACAAATATTCAGATGGGGCTTTAAAGACACAGCAGCCTTCCTATATGATTTAAGTCTTTCATTCATGTGACTGATGCAGGCAAAGTCTGAAAATGCTCAGTGCTGTGATGTGTGTCAGGAGAGATGCTGTTCCCCTCGCCAATCTCCTCCTAAATTATTCACGCTCTTGTCACCGGGGCCATCAACTAACTGATCAAAAACAACCCCCAAGTGTCGAGTTCCAGTTAGTAACTCCACATGGATAAGCTGTGTCAAAAACAACCCTAGGGACACTTCTTACTATTTCTTTGCCCTTTTTTTCCTTCTTCATCAACAGAGATATGATGGGAAACAACTTTCAACAACAAGAGACCTGAGATCACACCTCAGCTCTGCTGCTCCTTTGTCCCATGACTTTGGGAGCCGCCTATCTCTCTGGCCTTTAGTTTCCCCCAAAAGTATGGGCCGTGATGCCATTTTTGCAGAGTTAGAGGAATTAAGGCCATTTTAAAAATTTGGTTATAGAGATGGAAGCTTGTACCATTTTCCTGAAAGTAAAAAAGTATATTTTTTAAGTCATTTGTTTAAGAAGGCCTCTAATTGTTGGCCAAGAAAACAAATTTAAGGTCAATCTTACATAATTTCATTATACAAGAGCGATAAGTCATTTGCAAAGAGTATTCAAGCTACAGGCTGACTAGCTGCTTCTCTCTTGTGGGTGGGGAAGACTGTTGCCTGGGGTCAGGAGCAGGGAGAGGCTGCCGCCTTCATGGACCAGCGGGACAATGGCCACCACAGCTTTGATTCTCAGGAGCTTCTGGATGACCGGCCTGACCAGGGAGCAGCTGCAGTTGCTGCCCTGCCTGCCGGTGCCTGCCCTCACACAGACGCAGGCTGGGAGGTCGGCGTCCTCCCCTATGTCTGTGCCCTGGCACCACAGTGGCCACTGGTTGACTGGCTGGTCCCTATAGCGGCAGGTCTCTGTCCATGTGCACTAGACCGTCACGCCAGCTCCTGACGTCTCCCTCTGGCGTCTCCCCTGCATTCCTTGTGGTGACCTACTCTTGGACCCACACACTCATCGTCTGGGAAAATCCTTAGAAATTTCCAAGGAAAAATAAATAACCCCCAGAGAACCATAGAGGGTGACGACCACCCAGATGCAGCATCTAGAAAAGGCATGTCCGGGCACAAAATAAAGACACTCTGACTTGTATTTCAATACTGTGACGGAGTGAAAGGAGCAGACGTCCTGACTCAGTTTACATCCTCACCAGCAGTGCCCCTTGGAGGGCTTACTGGGCTGGGTAACTCTTCTGTAACATGGAAATGATAACGTATGCTGGAGGGTCAGTTTGAAGACTAAATGGGATGTTTTGCAAATCATCTAGAATAATTTCTGACACTTCAGGAGTGCTTACAGATGTTAAACCCTTTTCCATAGTTTATTGTCCAAAGTAACCTACAATCGTTGAGGATAAGCAGAGAGACCCTGTTAACAATGCAAAGTGCAAGTTACTTTGTTGTAAAAACAAAGTGTTATTAGAATAGAAAAATTAGGGTCTTGGCTAGCTGGTGTGGTTCAGTGGTTGAGCATCGACCTAAAAATTAGGAGGTCACGATTCAATTCCTGGTCAGGGCACATGCCTTGGTTTTGGGCTCCATCCTCAGTGTGGGGTATGCAGGAGGGAACCAATCAATGATTCTCTCTCATCTTTGATGTTTCTCTCTCTCTCTCCCTCTCTCTTCCTCTTGGAAATTAATGACTATATATTTTTAAAAAGAAAGGAAAATTAGAATCTTGAGGAATGAAGTGTTGGGAATGAAAGACAAAATACAGCACTGGTGAAGGGAATAGCATGAGTCAAAAGTCTGTGCATCTATGCAGCACAGGGAGTTTAGACAATAATATTGCAGTAACTATATATAGGGCCAAGGGGTACTAGACGCATCAGGATGACCACTTCGTAAGCTATATAAATGTCTAATCACTGTGTGGACACCTGAAACTAATATAATATTGTATGTTATTTTTATTTAGGAAAAGAACTAATGAGCAACAAAAACAAAAAACTCTGGGGTCTGGCAACACTAAGAGCAATGCGTTGCCAGGGAGACAGAAATGAAGGTTTTGTTTGGGTCAGCTGGGTGGGTCAGTGGTTATTGGGGGTGGGGTTAGGAAGGAGATTGGCTCACCAAGAGATAATACCGTAAAGCTGCCACAGCTAACCAGGCTCAGCCTACCCCAGAGGGGACACGACATGCAGCAGGAGGACTTGGGAAGAGACTGGAAAAGTGGGTTGTCTTGAGTCTCTGAAGCAAAATGTATTAAAAAGTAAATAGCTCCAAGCTCTCCATCTTTCTCAGTGATCCAGTCACTGCATTTTCGGTGTGTGACCTCTATGACTAATCTTTAATACAGTTTTGGTGAATCATATATAAATTATGCATTTCCTTTTTTTATTCCAACATAATCACATGAGTAAAACTCTCAGGTCTCAAGTTTTACCATAGTGTTATATATCTAAGAATTTATCATCTTTTTTCTTTTTTCCCCCATTTCAAACCAACCCCATCGACTTTGGCACTCATAAATTCTTCCTGTTATAGGACTTGGAAAGGTGTGCTTGATAGAATATACATATATAATTGTACTTTGTTTTCTACTTTTCCCTAAAAAATATTCATTAAGAGAATCTTTTAGTTGCTATTTTAGAAAAACAAAGGAAGGCTACCACCTGCTGAGAACTTCCACATCCCAGGCACTATATTTAGATTTTGACACATCATACACTCAGTTCACACACACAGACACACACACACACGAAAAAAAGTGAGCAAATATTTCTAAACAAACGAATTACTCATCAGATTTTTACCTGTTATGCAAAACAGAGTGGTCTTTCTAAAACAGGAATCTAATTATTATTGTTGTTTGCAATTCTATACTCAAGATAAAAACCCAAAATTCTTGTGATGACATAGAGATTCGTGACCTAGGCACTCCACCACCAAGAGCAACATCACTTAAGGTAGCAAAGCCTATTCATAGGTTCCTTAAAGGAACTGGAGGAATAAATCACTAAGTAAATGATCAATAAAACTTTCTCTTATTAAGATTAACTTGTCTTGCTCCTCTTGATCCCATTCCTGGGCATATGTTATTTCCTTTGTCTAAAATGCTCTCCACCTGCCCAATTCTGTTCCACCTGCCTAGTTCCTGTTTATCTATAATATTTAAACCAGAGCGCTCCCAGGGGCCGGCCCTGAGCTCGGAAGACCACACAGAATATGTCCCTTATGCTCAGATGTACTGGCCTCTATAATATTTACACATCTGACTAAAATGACTCATTACTTATCTGCCTCCCACAGGATAGTACAAGCGTTCTGAGTAGAGAGATCTGATACTACTCATTTCCCCCAGCATCCAGGCTCTTCAGGTAATATGCACCCAAGAAATATTTGTTGAATGAAAGAATCATAGATTTGTGTTTAAAAATCTTGGCCACTTACATGCAATGCTATCTTGGAAAAATTTCTTTCATTTTTTTCTAATCCTCCATTTCACTACTATAAAATGAAAATAAATAAAATTGCTTAGATCTGGAAACAGCTCAAGTGCCCATCAGTAGATGAATGGATAAAAAGGAGCTGTGGCACATTTACACAATGGACTGCTATGCAGCTATAAAAAAGATGGATCTCTTAACCTTGAGACAGCATGGAGGGACCTGGAGGGTATTACGCTGAGTGAAACAAGCCGGTCAGAGAAAGACAAGTATTCTGGATCTCACTCATATGTGGACTCTAATGAACAAAATAATCTGACAAACAAAATAGACCCAGAGACATGGAAGCATGCAACAGACTGAAGGTTTCTCAGAGGGAAGGGGGTGAGGAGGGGAGAGATCAACCAAAGAACGTATGTGCATATATGAGTAACACATGGACACAGACAATAGTGGGGAGAAGGCCCCGGGAGAGGACTACAGAAATGAAGAGGAAGGGGTCACTGGGTTGGGGGGAGGGAAGGGGGTGAGTGGGGGGGGAAAGGGGAGTGAAGGGAAAAGGGGGGCATCTGTAATACTTTCAACAATAACGATAAATTTTTAAAAAGTAAATAAAATTGCTTTTAAAACTGATTTAATTATTGAAAAAAAATGTATGGGAAGTATCTGTATATGCTCAGTATATATTAGCTGCTTCTCTTTCCTGCTTATTTTTATACATCTCTGATTTGTACCGACAAAGAGAAAGTAGCTGTCTGCTTTGTAACAACACTCATGAAGCATCCCTCCACTTTGGCTGGTGCATTTTCATTGCATTCAGAATATGCACTACCTGCTGCATCCTCCATCCTAGTGGGTAAAGCGTGTGTTGAAACTAATTACAGTGCTTGGCCCAAAGCACAGAACGTTTCTCTCGGTTACCTTTTCATTATCTTGCCAGTTGCCTTTTAATTATGACTCCGCACTAGCATACAAAGTGCTGCTCCGACCTACCTGCCATGCTGATAGGCGAACACTGGGACTTCCCGGAGCCAGCTGCCCTTTCCCTCTGACTTTATCACCTAGAAGCAGGGTGCGGCGGTACATACTTATCCCCCGGCTAGGGAGACGGGTGGGAGGGTTGATTTGTGGATTTTTTTTTGGTATAAATATTCCCACTTTGGCCAATTTCAAGCTACCAACATGAACCCAATGAACAGAGGTGAGGAAAGATAGTTAGGAGTACCCACACGTGCTGTTTCCATAACACCGACACAGCAACCCCCTCCGGAGCACACAGAATGGCGGAATGAGGGAAAAGAAAATATGTAGGTGATGAGTTTGGAGTGGCTACCAATGTTGTTTTTAATATAAATTTTAGTGAAGGTTTATATAATCTGCTTTTTAATCATGGCTCTGTTTACCAACCAGATTACAAAATTCCTGAAAATTTCATAATTGGATCTTGGCTTCATTATTCTGTTCCCTAGCTCTGCAGTAAAGACTTATGGATGGTTGTTGAGAGCAATGGGAACAAATATTTAACAAGTTGGTTCTATTCTTCTTCCTATGACATGTAACACAGAGCAAAGAAGAGCAAGTGCTATGACTGAAGCCCACCGCCCCCAAAAAAGTGAGCTTCGAGCTGCTACAGAGGGACAGAGACTGGGAATGCTCTGCAAGTTGTCAAAAGTTTTTGATACAAAAGAAAAAAACAACAATTTGATATAGAACTACTAAGGACAATGGAAGTAGTATAATTCACGGAAATTCATAGAAAGATCAGGATTATGAAAGATGTTGCAAGAAGTCCTGACTAGGGTTCAAATATACCTGCCTTCTGTCTTTCCTGAAAGAGAACATTGGTAAATGCCTAAGGGAAGTTTATTAAAAGTTATCAAAATAAGATCACACCATACATTACAGGCTGTATTTAAATATATAAGAATACACTAATCAGGAATAAATTAAGTTTTGATAAACTGCTTATAATTTAACAACCTTCATGTGCATTTGGACAATCGATGTTATTTTAAAACTTCTGAGCTACAAATAAACTAAAGTTTGCATCTAGTTCAACTTCTTCTTATAATTGCTATACAAACCAAGGCCCAGAAAAGGGAAACCCTTCGCCCAAGCTCACTCAGCAGCTCAGAGAGGGCACTGCACTCATTGTAGTAAGTCTCTTGATTAATAAGCATAGAATTGCCCATTTACATGCATCTCAGATTTAAGATCGAGTGGCTTGTCTAAGATGACATTGGAGAATACAGCTGATGTCAAGGTGAAGGTGGAAGGTGAATGGTTTCCATGTGATCATAAAGTCATCACAGACCTCATACCCCACCCTCCTTTCAGCCATGTTGCTATCATGCTCATGTATTGCTTCTTCCATTGAACGCATATGTATTGTTCGCCTACCAAGAGCCTGAGATTAGGAAAGATTAGGAAAGAAGTCCTGAGTTGCATTCAAATAGACTTGCCTTTTCTCTTTCCTGAAAGGGAACATCTGCAAATGCCTAAGGTACGTTAATTAAAAAGAGAGAACTACCAATTGTGACAAGAGTTATCAGAGAAAGCTCCATACACGGGTTTAATCTTTGCAATGAGTCTGACCGAAGAAAAGCCTTGCATTGACATGGAAGAGACATTCTGGACGATAAGGATGGCATACAGAAAGAAATTGGGGGCTGGACAATTACGGGGCCATCCACGGATGAGCCGGTGAGGAAAGGGTGAGGAGACCAGTGTGAGACTAAGGATCTGGCGGGGCGGGGCTGCGCAGAAACATCCCGCAGAGGACAGCCTGTACCGCACCCCCAAATGCAACCGCGGGAGCCTGCGCTCTCCCGGCAGGCAACGGGAGTGATCAAAAGGTTGTGAGTCTGACGGGATGCACTATTTATGAATTCCCTTAAAGACTGTATGTGAGGTGGGTATTAACAAAGTTTAGAGAAGAGAGGCAGAAGAATGCAATTAAGAGTAAAGATGGAGTATACTCCATTCAAGGAGATGGCCTGGGGATTAAGTTAAAGCAGAAGGAAAATTCGGGGGGGGGGGGGGGCGGGGGGCGTGGAACAACATAGAGAAGAGGAAAGGAAAGCTGACATTTGACATTTTTGGAGGTGGATAGACTTTTGAGATTCACACAAAAATAATGGCATACATCTTTTGAAAGATAATTTATCCAATAAATGTTTTTTAATCATTCACTATTTCCATGTCTATTGTCTTACTGTTCTATGTACTGAATATCCCATTTTATATGAAGAATAACCCACGCTTTTGTCCCTTAAATCTGTTTTCTCTTTTCATTCCCGCAGTGAAAGTTGTCATAAGTAAAAGCCCCCATCTCAACATCTGAGGTCAGGGACTAAGACAATATTCTCTTATCCACTGGGGATATTCTCAGTACCTTAAGGAATTAGCTTTCATGAGGTAACTAGTTAATTAACATTTAGTGAATTAATGAAGAAGAGCAGGTGAGTAGCTGAAATAAGCTGGTCCTAAATCTATATTTTGCTTATAAAATCCTGCAGGAACATTTAATTGGAATTCATATTTCAACTGAAATTATAGATGCATAGTTAATAAATAGAGCATTTTCCCAAATCAAGAATAGAAATCCCTCCCACTGCAAGTCCAGACATCGCCGATGAAGGCACCAGAGAAGAACCCAGAGAAAGAGGCAGCAAGATCCACCCTCCACCCTCCAGTCACTGGGCAGACAGAAAGTTCCAAGTGCACACAAGGGAGTTGGTTCTGATCCAGAAAGAAGACCCAACATGTATTGAATGTAAAAGAATGAAGTGTTTATTTGAGAGAATTTGGGTGGCGGGAAAAATAGCTGCCAGAAATGTCAGTGCCAAGCCTATAACTCAAATTCCTGTTACACCAGCCCCTTGAGAACCTGTAAATATTTGCTAAATACAATCGCTAGATAGAGAATAATCTTGAACAGCTTCTCTCTCGAACCTCACTCAAAATAAGATGTTCCCCTTGTTCCCTTCATGGGGTCCTGACCATGCCAGTTACAGCAGCTTAGGTGCCGAGTCCCCCAACCCAGTGATCACCCGCATTCTCGGCCTTTTCCTCACAACTTTGTTCTGATGGAAAACAATATATTTGGGAAAGCCACCACATTTATTGCCACCAGCCCCTTCAGTTATTATAAACCGCACCGCATCGCTTAGAACCATAAAGCAAGGGAAGCTTAATAATGTAAAGAGAGAAAAAATGGCACTTGAATAGGGAGCTCAGCACTGATTTTTTACAGCCAGAGCATTTGAGCCCCAGAACACTCTGTTTCATAAGAATGCGATTAATCAGAAACTCTGCATTTTAATTTTCAGGGCAACTCCCAGTGTACCATCATGTTAAATTACCATCTCACTGAGATGCGTTGCATGGATTAAATATGTAGGAGCCTGAGGTCTTTAGGAAGATTAGCTGAAATTTCTGAACTTAAAATAACTCCTGTTATCAAAGCATATGCCATTTTATGAAAGTTTCTCTCCAATTATTTAAAAGTGAATAATGTGTAAAAGTTCCCAAGTTTCCCAGGCGCATGTCCCTCATGCATAAA
The DNA here is from genome assembly GCF_964212035.1 of Myotis nattereri. Classification (NCBI taxonomy): domain Eukaryota; kingdom Metazoa; phylum Chordata; class Mammalia; order Chiroptera; family Vespertilionidae; genus Myotis; species Myotis nattereri. The sequence goes on along the minus strand of NC_138085.1, from coordinate 80,208,870 downwards.
GTGTTCTTTAGTTAAATGGGTGTATGTTTGTATGTATTCCACTCGTGTTTTATGGAAATAATAAATACCTCCTGTAAGATGAACGCTTTCTTAAAGGCATTCAGGTTATATGACAGAGCTCCGCACGTCTGGCATGCTTCCTTCAAGGCCTGGTGGACACCAGCGCTGCCTAGGAAATAGCCTGTCCCTGCAGCCATGACCTGCCCTGAGTTCTTGGATTCAGCACCCGTATCATCCATCCCGTTATAGCTCTTCCATACCTCACTTCTTGATTTCTTCCCTCCAACTCGGCTTCATTATTTCAACGTATAATCCATAACCTTCCCTGGTCCTTCTAGTTTAAGATGTGATGTGCGTCCCTGACATTAATTAATTTGCCTCCACAGGACTTTATCTCTTTATTGATTGATTGATTGATTGATTCAACAAAAGTGAGTGTATGCCTATATGTTCATCAAGGAGAAGGGAGAGGGTTAATGGGATACCATCCCTCTCCTCAAGTTTCTCCCTGTAGAGAAGACTTGCATGTAAACATAATTATCTACTGCATTATTGGCAATACAATTAGGTTCCAAAGCTCCCTCATGGAAGCAAATTTCAGGAGATCATTTCCTCCTCCAGGGGAGAGCAACAGACAGTCTTCATCTGAGAAGTGACACTTGAGTGGAACTTTGAAGACCAAGGAAGAACTTTCCAAGTTCAGAAGCAATTACCCAGGGTATCCTGGGCATGGAAAAGTATGGACCAAGGCACCAAAGAGTGGAAGTTGTGTATCTTGATTCTGGAACAGGGAAACTTAAGAGTATCTTTCGCTTTCTCCTCTGAGAAAAGTACTACAAAGAAAGAACCCTGCTCTCGGGAATCTGTGGCTGATCAGGTGTTAATTATGTGAACCAGACCTACAAAGAGGCACCGTGCACTTGACAGACAGGGAGCCTTGGAAAGCCTTGGTGGTGACCATGACAACTGTACGTGTCTCCCCATGCCTTTCAAGTGTCTATTCTCCGTGACAAATAGTATGTCTCCAGGACACAAGTCCGCTGAGGGATGAAGCCTGAACCAGCCGGCTCACTTTCCTCAAAGTCCCTGCAATCTGGGGCTCATTTCAGAAAAGTCAATCCCCAGCGGCACAATGAGACAAAATGCTGGAGAGTGCGCACACAGCAATGACAGGAAACTCAAAGCAGGAACTAAGCTACATTTTATTGGCATACATTAGTAATTGATAATCACAGCTATTTTAAAAACAAAGGCAGTCAGTGCCATAATATGCTGTTAGGGTAAGGATACAGCTAACAAACATGAAGGGGGTTATAATCCTGAGGGGCCACTGTGGGGTTGGTAGGTATCAGTAACATTCAGTGTCTTGCTCTGGATAGAGACTCACGGGTGCTCATGTTATAATTCTTAATGAGCTAAACTTTTTTGTTGTGCTTTTCTCTATGCTATGCTTCACAATAAAAATAAAAATTTGAACCTAAAATAGCCATAGTATCTTCTCTGTCAATAGAATCCTGGGTGAATGTGACAACGGCTCAAATATTTGAGTACCAAGAAGCAACATGTGCCCAGCTAGTAGTAGTATGTCATCTTCCTATAACTTATCTGGCTTTTGGCACCCCAAAATGGTGCTCCCCTTTAATTCCTCTGCCAGTCTTGAAAATCCTCTAGTAACAAAACAGAGTATACTCCCAAGGATCCACAGTCAACTTATGGTCAATGCTGGTGTGGACTGGTACCCACAGAGGTTACGTCCAGGGGGTTCTGTTTACTTTTCACCAAAAGGCCCAGGAAACATGAAACAAGTCAGAAGTGGGTATTTACTTTTCACCAAAAGGCCCAGGAACCATGAAACAAGTCAGAACTGGGTGTCGGTCAAGTTCCACCATTTTCCATGAAGATGATCTTGAGAAAGTAGTTTAAATTCTCAAAACTTCTGGTATAAATTGAAAATAATAATCCCTACTTTACTGTCTTTGTTAGAATGAAATGAAGCAACATACACAAAAAGCTCAGGGTCAAGCTAAAGTCATGCAACTTATTGTCTCCATTTGTAACTGTCAAGGATAGAAAAGCCATGTGAATGTGCCATCCTACCGTTAAATGACTCTATCTGTTACCCCAGGACCCCATCCTGGACTTCTGAGAAAGCCTGGTGCCCAGCCCAGCAATCTGGGACCCTTGCACTATGTATATGTCATCAAAATCATAGCTGCCTCATCCCCCAAGTTCCATGTTTTGGTCTCTACCTCTTCTTTCCCAGAGCTATGCTCCTACTTCCCGACTGGATATCCTGCACTGAATACGGCTATGCCATCACCTGGACTTGCTCAAAGATTTAGATCCTGCCCTGTTGGATGGCTCTCTTCAGATCCAATGTCCATCTGCTATGCTTTGTAAAAAACAAATCTAGGTTGGCTCCAGATCTCACACTGCAAACCTCAACAGTGCCATTACCTAGAAGGAGCCCAAAATGTGGCATGGTCCCCTGAGCACAGGTCCTCAAACAGGCCTCTGAGAGCAATTAGATTATTTGGAATATGACTCTAGGAATGAGGAAGTGAGACTGGGAAAGGAAGACACCCAAGAAAGGGTTTAGAAGCCAGTTAACAACATGGGCAACTGGAGTGCAAGGCTGCTGGGGCACTCTTGGAGGTAGCATCAAACGCAGCTCAGAATTCCGGAAAGAGACTCGTCAGTCAACGCCATGTCTGTCATTGGCTGAGGACTTCTTCCCGGGGCATCCACTTTCTGGGGCTTCCAGCTCACCCTGCCCTTGGCTAGAAACCAGCCAGAGGTATTCTCAATTAGCAGTTTTCAGAGAGAGGGTGGGAGTGAATATGGAGGAGGTCTGGGTAGGACAGTTCCACCTACGGACACCAACTGCTCCACTCAACCATCATCAACGTTGTTCCAGAATCTCACAAGAAAGTCCAAAGTTCTGTCTCACAAAGGTGCTCCCAACATGTTTCCAGGAAGAGAATGATCACAGCCTCATACTGAACCGACCTGATCCAGGCCTGTCCCTTAAACCAGTGGTCGGCAAACTCACTAGTCAACAGAGCCAAGTATCAACAGTACAACGATTGAAATTTCTATTGAGAGCCAAATTTTTAAACTTAAACTATATAGGTAGGTAAACTGTTATTAACTTCATTAGGGTGCTCCTAAGGCTTAGGAAGAGCCACACTCAAGGGGCCAAAGAGCCGCATGTGGCTCGGGAGCCGCAGTTTTCTGACCAAGGTCCTAAACTGTTTTGCTAGCAGGACTGCACAGCAGTGTACTGACTACTTAACTGTCGGGAAAAGCATTTTAAGCTCAGTGGCTGCTAAGGAGCTGCTCTAAAGCCAACAGCCTGATGGTGCAAAGGATCTCTATTTAGAACAAAGGTGAAAACAGGAAAAGCAAAATGGATGCCTTTCACCCTCCACAAATATGTATCCTCTTGTTTCTGCATTTATTTTTCTACAGTTTATTTCCTATTTTTATTTAGGAAAGGGGTTTCCACACTGTGGCTTTCCCAAGCCACAGCCACCTTTGCAATCTATTAGGTGCCAGACCCTTTACTTAGGACATTACGACAACCTGGAAACAGAGGAACTGCAGTGTTATCTCAATTGCAAAGAAGACAAGCAATTAAATAATTTGCCACCGAGCAAGTAAATGGTAAAACCAAGATTCAAAAACAAGTTTGTTAACTTTTAGATACTGTTCCTCCTCCACCCTGCCTCCAGGAACGGTGTCCACAACTTACTTTGCCCTAAAGAAACTGACCACATAGTCATCCAGTGTGCCCTGTGGCTGCTCCGCTCTCACCATACGAAGGCACCAGGGAGAGCTCGGCACCAGCTCTGCCCAGCTCTCCTCTCCTACGGGCTCACCCAGGTCATCAGACGGGTTCCCTCTGTGCATGTGCCATGGAGGCTGTTGACTTTGCCTGGACGTGCACATCTCACAAACAGTAGGCTCTCATCATGCCTCGCAGACCCTCACCCCAGGGAATGAAAGCAGACCTGCCTGGCCACTTTAGGAAACTTGCAAAACCGCAGGGCCCTCCTGGAGTGGAATTCTAGAAGACACAGCCCTTGGAGCTGAAGACCTCATCAGATCTTTGTACCCTTTCAGTCACGGTTCCTGCAAGAGAACTCCCAGGTCCTGCTGAGGAAGGTGGGGTTGAAGACAGTCATTTGGAGATTGGTGTGTGCATGCACGGCAAGGTGTCACCTTCCAACAATGTGTGGGTGAGAGCCCAGGGAGATCTCACTGGGGTGAGCTCTTGGTGACTAATGCTGGGCCAGGCCACCTAAGCTCATCAGAACCATGTTCATTCCAGCCCAGTGCGGGACAGAGGAGACCTAGTGTGGGTTTCACAGCTTCTCCCACAGATTTGTGTTTTTTTTTTTTTTTAATCATTTTTTTAAATATATTTTATTGATTTTTTACAGAGAGGAAGGGAGAGAGATAGAAAGCTAGAAACATCGATGAGAGAGAAACATCGATCAGCTGCCTCCTGCACACCCTCTACTGGGGATGTGCCCGCAACCACCCAGGTACATGCCCTTGACCGGAATCGAACCTGGGACCTTTCAGTCTGCAGGCCAACGCTCTATCCACTGAGCCAAACCGGTTTTGGCCTCCCACAGGTTTTGACAGCACTCAAAATGGGAAGATGCAGATGTAACTGAAGTCACATTAAAATATTCAAAATGTCATTCAAAATATCAACGTTTGGTGGGATATTGCTGATAAAATGTCTTCTTTCAGTTATCACATCCTTCCTGGTCTTCGGATTCAACGTGTTTTGTGCCCTAGCTGGTTTGGCTCAGTGGATAGAGCACTGGCCTGCAGACTGAAGGGTCCGGGGTTCCATTCCGGTCAAGGGCACATGCTTGGGTTGCAGGCTCAACCCGTAGGGGGCTTGCAGGAGGCAGCCAATTAATGATTATCATCATTGATGTTTCTGTCTTTCTCTCCCTCTCCCTTCCTCTCTGAAGTCAATAAAAAAATATATTAAAAAAAAAAAAGTATCTTGCCAACCTCTACCCACCACCAGCTCACTATCTCCAGAATTATAGAAAACCGAGCACGGCAAATTCTACTTCTACCCAACCCTTTACCCTGCTCCCCTCTGCGCAGATCTACCACCATATCCATACACAATCTGACCACAATTTCTGCTTCTAGTCTCATTGTGTAAGGAATTCTGCTATTGACACGATGCTTTGATCACTGCAGAAATCGTGCCATCTCCCTTTCCCACGGCCATGCCATTGCTGTCATGTGGCTCTCAGCTCGGAGTTCTTACCACCCTCATCTCCATGTTTGAAATCTGGCCCATCCTTCAAACACTTCACATGCCAGGTCTCTAAGAAAACTTACCAGTTCCCTCAGATGAGCGGGGCCACCCCTCCTCCTGACATCTAAGTCTAGTTTATTTGTCTCCCTCATGACATTTCCCCTTACCAGCCTTTACTGTAGCTAGTGGTTTAATTGTTGTCATTGCCTATGTTAGAATCCACATTTCTGATGGATAGGAGGAAACCTTCAGCTTCGTGAAACTTTATAGTTGAACATGATGCTAACGATCACCTAGTCAGGTCCCACCTATTCATAGATGAAAACTCGAGAACAAGACAGAGTGCAGAAAAAAACCCAAACCCAGTTATCCCCATCCTATCACTCACCATGACGCCTCTCCCTGTCTCCGGCATGGGCGAGAAGGCCCTCAACACACCATTTTGAAATTGTAAGTGAATACTCAATGATTAACTAATTCCTATAAAGAGATATGGATGGTAGGAAATGGACTCCATTCTGTACTTACCACCTCTCTTCCCATTAACACAGACAACAGAAACCAGACCAATTTCATTACAGTATCTATGGTAATATTTTTAAGTACCAGAGAGCATCAAATAATCAATTGAGCACCTAATTGTGCCAGGCACACAGTAGCTGGTGAATTAGGTTTATCATCCCATTCACTTCTCATCCCTACCCTGCAAGTGAAGTGATTATTTCCATTTTACACTCAAATAAACAGAAGCTTAGAACGATTAAGCAAATAAGCAAAAATTGACTTGCCCATTCCCTGAGCTTCATCCCTCTTCCATCTATCTCTTTCAGGAAGCTGGCTCACTTGTACAGAACTGGGTATGGAAGGGAGGCTAAATGAACATGGCAGGTGAACTCTCAGAAATGTGTTCAGACAATACACAGAGAGCCATCTGAGAGGTCCAGGTGCCCAGGGACTATCAGGAGAGGATTAGCAGCAGTTTGTCCCTCATGCATGGGAGGAGCAAGAGGCAAATCTGTGAGAGGCTCATTCTGACAAGCTAGAGAGGATGCCATCCTATCTATAACTATCAAAAGATGTTCCAGAGCCCTGACTGGTTTGGCTCAGTGGATAGAGCGTCAGCCTGCAGACCCAAGGGTCCCAGGTTCGATTCCGGTCAAGGGCATGTACCTTGGTTGCGGGCACAGACCCAGTAGGGAGTGTGCAGGAGACAGCTGATCGATGTTTCTCTCTCATCAATCTTTCTAACCCTCTATCCTTCTCCCTTCCTCTCTGTAAAAAAATCAATAATATATATATATATATATATATATATATATATATATATATATATATATATAAAAGAAAGAGGTTCCAGAGATGCTGGATCTAACCAGCACTCCATGAAATGAAGGGCAAAAGGAAATGATGAGAGGATGAGCAGTTCTTTGCTCTGAATATCATAATTATGATCAATTGTATGACGCTGTGTTCTTGGATTTCCCCGGAGTCATTCCCAGGAACTGCATTTGTGTGATAGGCCTCTTCGTAAGGTGGACAGTAGACTTTTTCCTGAAGAGGCTGTGATCCACTCGCTCTGTCTACCCTCCTAGTTCTTGCCAGTTGGGGCGGCTGTAGCATTGCTGCTTGAACTCGGAAGAACACTGCATTAAGGTAGGAGCTTTTGCTGAGACAGAGAAGCACTGAGCTGGAAGACAGAACTCACTAGACTCAGTGTCAAAGGAGACCACGGTGGAAGCTGGGCGACTGGCACATTGCTTAACCTCTCCGTGCCTCAGTTTGCTTGTCTTTAAAATGGGTGTTATAATGCTGATTTCACAAGATAGCTTGAGGAAAGTGCCTTGCATATTGCTTAGTGCACTGCTATCTAATAAAACTGAAATTAGTTTTAATAACATATTTTATGTAATCCGATGTGTCCAAAATATTATCTTTTTTATCAGGCAATTTTGGCAAGGGAACTTATATAACAGTCTGTACTTTTTTTAATGTATTCTTTATTGATTTCAGAGAGAGGAGGGGAGAGGGAAAGAGAGATAGAAACATCAGTGATGAGAGAGAATCACACACCCTCTACTGGGGATCAAGCCAAAACCCGGACATGTGCCCTGACCAGGAATCTGACGGGAATTTAACCGTGACCTTCTGGTTCATAGGTTGACATTCAACCACTGAGCAACACTGGCCAGGCCAAAATCTTATTATTTTTATGTATAATCACTAGAAACATTGTACTCCATTTCCCAGACCCATACATGAGAAGTGTTTATGGTAATGGTCTGGACAGCACATTCCATAATCTTAGTGGCATTGTCACACATAGGTTTGAAATTGAATTTTCACCAAGTCAACGTGTACAGCTGATGTCCTCAATCTCCTGCCTTTTCCAGTGCCATCAGTAACTTTCAAGTTGTCTCCCCCTGTGATCACAATTCTTTGTCACCTGGAGGCTTCCCTGTGATAGTTCTGACATTGGTTTCCAGTTAGGATTTTAGTTAAAAGTAAAAACAATACAAATATATACACAACAAGACTAAATCATCCTGGGAGAGTCTGTGAAGCAGACCCCCTGACCAGCACAGCAGCCTGTGAGGGGCAGGTGGGCACGGGAGGAGGATTCGCCCTGAAGACCTTGCTCCGTGAGAACCTGCCCGGTGTCCCCGAACCACCCAGCCACACAGGCAATAGGAATTCTGCCACATTTTGACAAAAGATTAAACTGGCTGATTCTAATGTAGTGTGTAGATACTGAAAAATGTGGTAACCTCTTCAATATTTCCATCCCAAATGCACAAAGAGAAAGGGGTGACAAATGGGACTGTCACATGGAGATGATTTATAGGGAACCCCCTGTCTAGCTACTGCCACCCCCTTTCAATCCAGGAGACAAGAGGGCTTCACATCAGGGCAGAAGACGAGACCACACCCCCATGTGGAGGTCAGACACGCTGAAAATGACAAAGTAGTGCTCAGATGATGAAAGCAGCGCTTGATGAATGGATCGGAAGCATGTTTGCTATCTCTGTGAGGAGCGATGTAGAAAGTTCAGCTCACTTTGGTTTATTTATTATGCTTTACTTAATAAATAAACACTGAATGAAAATCAACTTTCTATTCCAAATTATGGTTACACTGAAATGGCAGTGGGGAGGGTACCACAGGATGGAGAAAGAGAAGACCTGAGTGATAGAAAGACAGATGGAAACAGAAAAATAACTAAAGACACAACATTTCAAACCACAGATAGGTTTATGTTCACATGTGTTTATATTTAGTTGTGCTTTGAATTGTGTTTATATTTATATGTCTACATATATGTGGACATATAAATACGGACACATGCAATTAAAAGCATACACACACACACAGTTTTTGTTTGTTTGCTTTGTGTTTAACCTCCTAGAGCAGTGGTTCTCAACCTTCCTAATGCCGCGTCCCTTTAATACAGTTCCTCATGTTGTGGTGACCCCCAATTTCATTGTTACAAAGTGAACATAATTAAAGCATAGTGATTAATCACAAAAACAATATGTAATTATATATGTGTTTTCCCATGGTCTTAGGCGACCCCTGTGAAAGGGTCGTTCGACTCCCAAAGGGGTCGCGACCCACAGGTGGAGAACCGCTGTCCTAGAGGGATAGATCTAGGAGATGAGGGGAGAGTTTCAGCTTCAAAAACACAGAGTGTTCTCACATCCCCTGGGCTCGGATGGCCATGTCCATACCCCTCGTGGAACATTTTTACTCTCTAGATCTCATTAATTCTTCCTTCTCTAAACTATCATTACACTTAGGATCTCATACAGGCAAGGCGTTCTCATCAGTTACCATATTCCATGGAATCTAAGATACTAGTCATTGTAAATTTCACTATTATTTACCCCAAAGAAAGAAAACCCCTGCCTATTAAACTGTATGATTTCTTTGTCTTTATACCTGACAAAGGAGCTTTTAGCCTGATTTAGAGCTAGAAGTGATGACTAGCTGCAGGCCTGTGGCCACGTTCATTACCACGTAGGCAGTGATAACTGAGCCACGGTGGCCAGGTCATGCCTGCAACCTTAAAACTGTGCTAACGGTAAGAGCTTGACTTCAGAGATGTCACAATGTGAATCAATGTGCATCCCCAACTTACTGAAATGTGGAATGTTTCTTCTTTACTGAACCTCTGAACTGCCTGAGAGTGAGGGAGGTGTTTGGCATAGATGTTTTGCATATACATACATGCCCCTGTGCACCTTTAACATGCGCTGCTTCTCTAGGCACCGTGATGCTGTGGAAATCTCTGGGCAGGGAATCACGTACTAGCTCAGAGTCCTTCAGCCAGTTCCACTTCATATTGCTAATGTGTACTTATCTAAAACAGTGTATATAAATCACCCAGGTCGATACCTGGCACGCGGTAAGCATTAACAATTATTAGCTTGTTGGGGAAAAGAATTGATAATAGATTAAGGAGGAGGGGGCAAGTCCCTCTCTTTCCCATCCTCCTCCTGTCACCTGGGGTTGATGTTTCAGGTGCTGAGGGGGCTGAGAGCAGTTGGCTTCCTGCTCCCCAGGTTACAGAGGACGGTAATGAAAACATCAGTCAGGCCTGAGCCATCCCTACACTTTCACCCCAAGCCCACAGGCCACTGTGGCTCTTCTGACGTGATGGGAAGAAAGAACAGAAAGGGATGACCCCAGGAGGAGAGTGGCGCGCCGTCCGCTGACGTGTCCGAGGTGTGGGTGAGGGTCCGGCTGGGTCTCGTAGCAAAAACAAGGCCACAGGGAACTTCACGACAGGGTAGAGGAACAAAGAAAGGTCACTTTCTCGGTTGGAAAAAAAAATCCATAGCTTTCCTGATGTAATCCAATTTAATGAGGTGTGGAAACCCAGAGCTCTTTGACAATTTAAAGCAGTTACACCACCAATGACTCCACAGCAAGCCGATCCTATTACGGCGAGGCCATAAAACGCTAACTTGAGAATGTCAGGAGTGCAGAACGTTCTGGCGGCTGCATCGGGAATTGATGGGAGGCGTGTGGCATTGTCAACACCTGACTCTCCTCGGAGGATAGTTTATTGCGCCAGATGCTCCTTTTCCTTTGGGACTGACGGCTGCTGGTGCTACTGTCAAGGTGGGTGGGCACCTGTTTCCATGCGTCCTGCACAGGGCCTTTCAGAATGGGGGGAGGGAAGAGGACAATGGACAGAAGGTCATGTCCCACTGATAAATCGGGCCAGAGGTTCCTGTGGAACCTTCTCAGCCGCCCCACCCTCCACTTGGCTGCACTAGAGCCGGGGGTCTCCATGTGTGGTCCCCAGGAGCATCACCCTGGCATGGGAACTTATTCTAAAAACACCTGAGCCTGGCCAGCATGGCTCAGTGGTTGAGCATCAACCTAGGAACCTGGAGGTCAGGGTTGGATTCCTGGTTGGGACACATGCCCAGGTTGTGGGCTCAATCCCCAGTGTGGGGCGTGGAGGAGGCAGCCCATCAGTGATTCTGTCTCATCATTGATGTTTCTATCTCCCTCTTCTTTCCTCTCTTAAATGAATAAAAATATATTAAAAAAACAAACAAACATGTGATCCTATATCCCAAGGTTATAGAGTCTCTGGGGGTGGGGGCCTAGAAATCGGCCTTTGAATGTAATCCCCAGGGGATTCTGATCCTCACGCAGTTTGTGAACTGATACAGTGAGATTGAACTTGGTGGGAGACCTCTAAGCCTACTTTCTTTAAATGTGGGGATGGGCTGGTGGTTCCTGTCCACATGCCCAGTATCTCCCTAGGATCTGACACTACCTCTGCCCTCACACAGCCAGGGTTTAGGGAGTTGGGGTGCACACATCAAAATCCAGCCCACGACTATTGCAGGTCTGACCTATGGCCAATGGTGGGTCACCGGTCCTTCCATGTTTGTGTCAAGTCCCTACCACGGGCCAAGCAGACACTCCTTGGGCACTGAGGTAGGAGCAGTCAATAAGGCAGCTGAGGCTCTGGCTCCCTGGGCACATCTATATCAGGAGAGAGAAGACTAACCAGAAACAAAGGGGTGCAGGACCCCTGCCTCTTTCCTGAGACCAAATCCTTTTTCAACAATGCTTTATTTTACAGGTCCTTGCTGAACACTGGCTCTGTGCCCGGTGCTGGGGAAACAGAGGCCCAAGTGGCGGTGCCCTTAGAGAATCTCACAGTTTGGGAAACATATTTACAAACCAAGGTGATCTGTGTTTAAACAGAAGGAAGGAAGCCCCTGTCTCCTGGGCCATTCAGCTGACTTGGCAGAAGGGGATGATGGAAGAGGTCATGAGGCACCATGAAATATAACCTGAACTTTGAAGAGAAGGCTCTTGGGGGATGGCAATGTTCTGGTAACAAGATCACTGACTTCCTGTGTCTGAGGAATCCTTTGATGCCCAGACCCTGTTACCATGAACCCCAGGAGTTCCCTTCCCTTTGCCATTTACCTTGCAAGCCCACCTCCCTAGGGACCAAGTCTTGGATCCTCACCTTGGACCTGGCTACCTGCCTCCTGACCTCCCTGATGCTACCTGCTGCGCCCTGAAGTATCTGGCGGGGGGGGGGGGGTGTCTACCAGGGGCAGAGAGAGGTCCAGATGCAGAGGTGAGCTGGTAAACGTTTACCAACAGCTCTCCAGGAAAAGAAAAAATCCCGATTTGTAGCACTGGCAAGGTTTTGTGGTGTAGAAACTTCGGTGACCACAACAGAGGTGGGAGGAGACAAGGACATTCAGGGCATTCCCGCCTGAGCCGCAGGGCACAGCTCTGCCCTGGCACCAGATGCCATACAGATCAAGTCAGACGAGGACACACAGAGCTGCTGCCTAAGGAAAATGCCTCCATCAGATATTTTCCCAGATGACACGCCTGGCTTGTTTCTGCAGAGGGAGAGGCGATGGGACTGTGGTACCTGAGCAGGGAGTGTTTATAGTCCAGACACTGCACTAAGCCAACATGTCTCTAAGTCTTTACCCATATTTCCTTAGGTGGTGTTGATGTGCTGTGCTCATGTCCTCACTGACACAGGCGTGAAAGCCTGAATCAGACCTTGACCTTCAGGTTCTGTTACTCAAAAGTCTGGGTGATGTGAGGAGGAAGAGGCAGTTCTGCAGGGGCAGGAAGGAGTCCGTGACATTCACTGGACATTCACCTCATGGGAGAGTTCTAGAGGGGCTACAATGAATACATACATCATTGGGCCCATGTGTCCTTGGGGCTATAAATGGCAAACTCTTTCAGATGTTATCAGATTAATTTCATAAGAATGAAGGCACGTCATCTCACTCATATGTGGAATCTAATGAACAAAATAAACTGATGAACAAAATAGATCCAGAGACACAGAAGCATGGAACAGACTGATGAATCTCAGAGGGAAGGCGTGGGTAGGGTATGGGGGTCAGAGATTAACCCAAGAACTGTATGCATATATGCATAACCCATGGCCACAGACAACAGTGTGGTGAGCGGGTGGGAGGCGTTAGTATGGGGTGGAAGGGGTCACTGGGGGGTGGGGGGGAGGACATATGTAATCCTTTATATGTGATCCTTTCAACAATAAAGATAAATTAAAAACAAAGAATGAAGGCACATCTCAGAGAGGCGATGATGCCAACTCATCCAGTTCATTGGCTCTGAGCTCCCTGCAGACAGAGCCCATGTCCCCTTCACACAGCCTCGCTGGGCCTGGACTGTGACAGAGCCAGGAACATGCCACTGCCACCACTAACCCCTCTGTCACCGGGTCCCCGGGTGGTTAAATCCTAGGTGTGTGCCGTGTGCGCTGCTCCTGGAGCTGGTGAAGAAGAACCAATGCTGGAGAAGTCCAACCAGGCCTTGTCTACAGCCTGGGCCGCTTCCTGCGTGTCTCCCAAGGCCTTGTCCCGCCACCGACCGCAGCTGGTAAACCTGGATTCCATTCCGGCGGGAGCCGCACGGTGGGTTAGATTGCAGTCGAGTCACAGGTATAATTTTTGAGATTGAAATTCACTGGATTCATTTCTTTAAAAACCCTTCATCATACGTGACATGATTTGTAGAGTTTCAGAAGATAAATAACAGTGTTTGCAATCCGCCCTTAAAAACATTTTTCAGTTTTCCGTCATCATGACCCAATTTTCTAATAAAAAATGTTTTAAAAGATAAAAAATTAAAAGAATATTTTAGGAACTCTAACGCGAACAGCAGCATGCATGCTCTTTGAGCACAACACACAGAAATGAGTGATTGCCCACTCTTGGCCGGGTGTCTTCTCGAGCAGCATGTGGGCGGGTGATGAGGTTCAGGTGCACAGCTATGGAGGGGAGGGCATGATTCAGCCGCCACCACCAGCTTAACCGGGGACTTCCGACTGTGAAACACACCTTTCAGAACTACCGCCCGCAGGAGTGAGAGAGCTGTCGGACTGTCAGACATTGCTTAGGAAAGAGGTGTCACCCCCAGGGATTGCCTGGGGCTGCCAGGCCAGGATGGGTTCTCACTGCCAAGGCCAACCCTCAAAGATGCAGGTGCAGCCACCCAAGTCAGCCTGGCACTGGGATGTGGGTGGGGACACCAGCAGCACCTGCCACAAGCCCATTTATTTTCTAACGTGAAAAATATTGAAAAACTAAGGAAGATGTCATTTATACACACACTCACATACATATGCATATTATATATACATGCGTATGCATACATCTCGCTCTCTCTCTCATACACACATACACATAACACACACACACACACACACACACACACACACAGATAAAGGCCAGGTTGAGCATCCACTCCCTAGCTTCTGTGGAGGTCAGAAAAGCCCAGGGTTGCAGTGGTAAGTAATATTTTAAAGGCCCACCTTACCTAGGGGGTGGACTTTGTCATGGAATTCCAGTATTTAGAGTCTGGCTTGTTTACCTCAGGGGTGGGGAACCTTTTTTCTGCCAAGGGCCATATACGTATAATATTATCGCGGGCCATACAAAATTATCAACTTAAAAATTAGTCTATATTTAGTCCAACATTTAATTAACTCACCCCTAATGCCTCGGGGCAGCCTTCCTGAACCCCAAGAGAGGGCATGAGTGCTGAACAAACACAAGGGCCACTGAAGGGAAGAGGACGAGGAGGAGTGTACGATCAGCCCAGCCCCTGGAATGTTCCAAATGCTCACTTCCAGGGTTATCTGCTCCTCTGTGAATGCTCACTCCCTGCTTCATATCCCTCTGGGCTCAGGGACATGGCCTATTCTAGGGGAGGAACAACTGAAGAGATCGGGATGTAACAGACTGTCTTCCTGGGCCTGCCCTTGTGGTGACTGGCCTCCTGCCCCATCCCAGGGCCCTCCCCCATCTATGCCCTCATCCCCCACATCTGTACCTACACCCCCCAAATCTGTCTCTTCTCCTGGGTCTGATCCTTAAAAGGCTGTCCCAGACTTCAGTTCCTCTTTCTCTTGGCAAGAAGGTTGTCTGTCCACGCCCCCCTCTCTTAGCCTAGACACCGAGACCCTGCACACGCAGCCAGACACTGCCCTCTGTGCCCGCCTGGGCCTCGCTTTCTTCTGTTTCCAGACCCCAGGTTGGGGCTCTCCCCCAGGACTGCCGCACCTCTCCCTGGCTTTCCCGAGCCCAGCGTTTTCTCTCAACGCGGAGCACCAGGCAGGCCCTACTTCAGTGTGGGCTTCACAGCAGCCCCAGGACCCCAGGCTCAGGCACCCCGGGGATCAGCCGCCAGCCAGTGCCAGGGCGGCTCAGGGCAAGGGGGACAGGAAGCAGCTGCTGGTGTGACTGCTGAGTGGAGGAGGGAGCAGCTTTGCCTCCGCCGTGGACGCATGTGCACTCCACCCTGTGCAGAGACAGCTCAAGGGAAGGACGTGGACGAGCAGATGTCTGGGGTGAGAGGTGCCGATATGATTGGTGTAGGCACACACTTCGCATTTGACTTTTGTCCCCAGAATTAATCTGTCTGGATGAAAAGAGATTTTCTTTTGAGAGCTTTACCTTGATGGCATATGTTCATCTTTAGAGCTTTCAAACCATGAGGTTTTATTTCTCCTATCGAATAGCAGGAAAAAATGCTCAAACTCAGTAGAATTAATGTTATATTTTGTGTTTATCTAAAAAAAAAAAAATCATCGGCTTTTCAACCTAATTGTCGAACGTTCCCGGGACAAAATGAAGGGTCCAATTTTAATACATGACTACGTGAGGCCTACGTGAGTTTTAAAAAGAGACTCAGGACAGTTAGCAAACCTGGAAAATGGCCTTCCTGCCAGACCCCTGGACTAACCCCCGCACCTCTGCCGCGGCCCTGAGGGCGCAGAAGGCAGGGAGCCCTTCAGCCTGAGGCCTTGGGGCTGGGAAGCTCCTGGGCAGAGCTGCCTCCAGCCTCCTCCTTTCCGGCAGCCCAGACCCACCAGCAGAGCCGTCTGCGATCGGTCTCGGCGCTCCGAGGGTCTCCGAGGTGGAAATGATGTGGCAACGGAGCCCGTGCCCTTTCCCATATGGTGCTGCCCTCACTCTGGACCACCTCCGGGTTCCTCCTGGGATGGGTTCCTGTCCTGAATCCCATTGCCTTTGTCCATGGCCTGGATACAGGACACCGTGTTTGCTAGGTCCTCATCCTGGGAGCTAGCATCTTCCCCAGGCCTGTCCCTCACCCAGGCCCCAGAATTCCCCATCGCCGCTAATCCCCTTCTTTCTCACTCACAAAAAAAGCACAGTTACACACAAAACACACACACACACTCACACCCACTCACACACCCACTCTCACACACACACACACACCCACATACACACACTCACGCTCACACACACACTCACACACACACACTCACATACACACACTCACGCTCACACACACACCCATTCACACCCACTCACACCCATTCACACACACTCACACATACACACACTCACACACACACACTAACACATTCACACACACTCATACTCACACACTCACACACACTCACACACTCATACACACACACTCACACACACACTCACACACACACATTCATACACACTCACACACACACACACACACACACACACACCACTCCAGGTGCTATCTCAGGTGCAAATCAAAAGAGAGAGGCCAACTGGAAACTGCAGGCACCATATTCTTGACTCGTCTCTCTGGAACCTAACCTAAGCTCAAAGCAGAATAGCCCTCCTTGCCCCCTGGGATATTGTAATTGTGACTACTGGCCACCAATCCTCAGCCAGTCCTACAACCACACAGTTCCTGTCGCTCACTTCTCACTCTCCCTCTTCCCATCAGTCATCAATGAGATTCCAGAGTGCTTTATGGATGGACCCATTACAGCTGCTGCTTTCCCATCATCCCATGCCTCCCAGGAACCTGCTAGAACACAAGAAACATTCTTACCTGCTTTACAGATGACAAAACGAAGCACAGGGGAATAGTTCATGATGCCCAAGGCCACCCATTGGGAATATGCAACCACAAACCGGTGTTAGTAGAATAAACCAACCACAGCAATTTCTGTTTGATTCTTCAGAGCCCCCTGGAACCTCAACATCAGTAGCAGTGAAAAGTATTCCCTCTTGCAGAGCCCTAGACCACCAATTTGTCTTAGGTATTTATGGATAAAATAGTCTGTCCAGCCATTTCATATGCAGAGCCAGTTTAATTTAGGTTGTTTTTTTCTTATATTCTTGCCCATCAACATCGATATTTCTCGGAAATATAAATCCATATATCGGCACTGACTTGTATTCATTCCTAATGGCAAGTTGGAGAAAAATAGCTGAAAAGGCCTCTATTTCATTTTTTAATTATGAAGCCAAAGTGACAGCTCATCGGGAACGTTGTCAAGCCAAGATACAAAGATGATCGAGACTTGGTTGGTTTCTAAAAACATTTCTGGGAAGAAAAAAATTAAAAAGCTTACTCCGAAGCACACAAACGCTACACGAAAGGCAGAGAGTGGGCGTAGCGAGCTGCTCCAAGTGGGTCAGAAAAACCAGCATTTGCTTGTGTTTGCTTTAGCTTTGCTTGCTGGCCTTGCATTTTTGCATGTCCACAGGACACACACATCAGTTGCTTCCTAACCAAGGATTTTGGACCTAACTACTGACCTAGCGCTATAGGGAGTGGTGATGACATACAGAAGCCAGTGCCTTGTATACCTACTTTTACTGCTTCTACGCAGATCAGAGTCTCGGCCACCGTGCCCAGCACCCGGTGTCTGTCAATTACTGCTGGAAAATAAGGGCCGTCCAGAAGGGACTCTTGCCTGTGGTAGAGACAATGCTCTCGTCTTGCTTAACAAATAGGGGAAATAAAAAAGGCCCTGCCTTGGAGAAAGTCTGAGCTCCGAGGAGAGAAAACAAGCGCCTGATGGATCGCTGAGCAAGGCTGTGAGTGCAGAAAGGGGGGCGATCTGAGAGGCAGAGGGGGCAAAGGAAGAGCACAGGCGCCTGGGAGGTAGGAGGTGAGCCCTGTACTGTGAGGCTCCCTCCCCCCTTCCCTTCGCATCTCCCCTGAAACGCAGGTTACAGGAGATGCTCTCAAACCCCGCTTCCAGCCTCAAGCTGGTAGGACGCAAAGACTGGATCACGGCGCCACAACAGCTCAATCTGAAAAGACAGTTTTATAGAAGCCGGGACACACCATTTTTCCATTTTACTTCTTACAAATGCAGGCAAAACACTCACTGGACAGGAGGGAGGCAGAGCCAACTGAAACAAACCTCCAGCTTAAAAGGGGAGACAGTGAAAGGTATGACTTTCTCCGATCTCTGTTAGAGGAGAAGCTGGGGTTGTCCATGTGCTTCACTCCCCAAATATTCCTTTCAGCTTTGGAGTCAAGTTTATAATTGAGAGTTAAGTATATAAAAAGGAGTGAAGGAGGAAGGCAGGAATATTATACCACTGACGAGGTTTTGCCTACCCTAAAAGAATACAAACCTGCCCCGTTTAAGCTCTTCTATTAATCTATGTGTAAGTAGGAATAAGTCACAATCATCTATCTATTGTTTCTCCTAAATGCACACCAAGCTGGACAGTTCCAGAAATGGTGCAAACGTTGCGGGGCGAGGGACACAGGGCGGCCGTGGCTTGCAATAGACCACCAATATCCACAGCAGGATTGTCCTTGGGCCAAACATAAATTTTGGTTTTCTGTGAATAGATTCTGCTGTATGTACAACATAGACAATAACGACATTAACAAGCTCCTCAATTAAGTGAGGTGATTGGCTGAGGTCAGAGGTCAGTGTTGGCAATTTTATTTTTTTATTACTTTTTTTTTTTAGGTTGTAAAAAGATTTTTTTTTAAATTTCTTTATTGGTTAAGGTATTACAAATGTGTCCTCATTTCCCATTGTGTTAGCAATTTTAACCACAACCTCCTGAGCTGATGCCTGAAGATTGCTTAACAACTGCTGTCACTAGGTTTTTCCAGGGGACCATAATAGGTGAGAAGATCAAATTTGAAACCCTTGCCAGGGACTGAAAAATGCCTAGAACATATAGTTTTCTTCCCTTATTTTTTCTTTCAAAAATGTCTACTGATTCAAGTCATCCTAAATGTGAAATGATCAGTTATAGAATTTTAGCCAACTCCTTTGACTTTCAGAAATTAGAGCATCTTCATACTTTTAGTCTATAAATATTTTCTCCTTGACATCATTTTTAAAATAACAATTTTATTGAAATATAATTCACACACAACATTCACCTATTTAAAAAGTACATCTCACTGGTTTTACGTATCATAAAATTCCCCTAAAATGTACAATGCAAAAATTTCCAGAGTTCTGCAATCATCACCAAAGTCAGGTCTAGGCTATTTTTGCCCTAAAAAGAAATCCTGTCCCCATTCTCCGTCTATGTATCTCTACCCCCTCCCCTCAATCCACTGCAGCTACTAATCTCCTTTTTATCTCAGTGGGTTTGCCTATGCTGAGTCAGACAGTAAGTGACCTGTTCTGACTGGCTCCTTTCACTTAGCATGTTTTCAGAAGAAAGCCATTTCATAGGAAAAGGTTATTAGTAACATAGATGTTTCCATTACTATTTCCTGCCCACAGTCTATTTATCCATGTTGTAGCATGTACTTATTCCTTTTCTTTGTTGAATGATAGTCCACTGTGTGTATATATCATTTTCATTGATCCATTTATCAGTTGATGGACATTTTGATTGTTACTACTTTTTGACCCCTATTAATAATGCTGCTATGAACATTCAGCTCAAAGTTTTAGTGTAGACATATGTATCCCCATTTCTTGGGCATAGCAACAGAAATTGTGGGATCATAGTGCAATTCTATGTTGAACACTTTAGGGAACTGCCAAACTGTTTTCCAAAGTGGCTGTACCATGTACATTCCCATCAACAGTGTGTATCAGCAGTGGGCAGCAGTTCTGATTTCTCCACATCTCTGCTAACACTCATGATTATCCCTTTTTTTCTTATAGCCACCCTAGATATATGGTGGTATCGCATTGTGGTAAATAGATTTTTAAAATATGAACACTAACAAGGTACTTACTAACAATAGTAATTATTGTTAATGTTTATTGCAGTAGTAATGATGTCAGGAATGTGTTTCAAACTAATGGATGAGAAGAGAAGGAGTTGGGAAGGAAACTATAGATGAAGCAAGACTGGCCAATCACTGATAATCATCAAAGCTGAGAAATAGTCATGTGGACACTCATTATACTATTTTCTTGGCTTGCTTACTTATTCATTAGTGTAATTCCCAATAGGTTTAATTAGTCTTTTCACAGATCTGAATTTTTTCTTAAAAAAAAAACACACACACAAAAAAGATCAGAAATAACAGTACTTGTGGCTAAAGCACTCTCCCCAGGGAACTGGCTTGATGCCTGTTCTGTAGC
The DNA here is from genome assembly GCF_964212035.1 of Myotis nattereri. Taxonomy (NCBI): domain Eukaryota; kingdom Metazoa; phylum Chordata; class Mammalia; order Chiroptera; family Vespertilionidae; genus Myotis; species Myotis nattereri. The sequence goes on along the minus strand of NC_138085.1, from coordinate 80,188,705 downwards.
CTCAGCGAGGGCTGGCGAGAACTGGAGAACTGGCAGGAAAGTGGGGTCTTGGGGGTGGAGGAGGAGGAGTTCATCTATTTGCAGAGCTGGTGAAAACTGTTCCATTTAGAACAGCTTCTACTTCTTAGTTGGAGGTACCACAAGCCAAGCCTATGAACATACTTCATTGTCCATAATTGCAAACCACACTCTCTCTACATTGCATATTAAATAATAATAAGGTTGTCCTCATATGTGCAAGCACATGGACTTAAATATTTAAAATTTTCTATTAAAAAGGTAGGTTTCTAAAAAATATATATGTTTATTGATTTCAGAGAGGAAGAGGAAGAGAGAGAGATAGAAACATCAGTGATGAGAAAGAATCATAGGTCAGCTGCTTCCTACATGCCCCGCACTGAGGATAGAGCCTGCAACCCAGGTATGTGCCTGACTTGAAATTGAATTGTGACCTCTTGGTTCATAGGTTGATGCTCAACCACTGAACCACACCGGCCAGGCTTTTTTTGTTGCTGTTTAATGCAATGTCATCTTAAGAAATTTGATCACCCTGTCATGAAATGTACCTAGCTTTGGAGAACTGGGCTTATTTAAAATGACAATAGATTACCTAGTCAATGTCTTATTCAACTCAGATTCATTTTCCTCTATAAAACACTTTATTTTCAGCTGACGTATCTATCTCCTTAATGAAGAAAATGAAAACAATATTTGAATTGAATAATTTTCCTTTATATAACTTTCATTGGATTTCCCTAGTCTATTAAGCCTCTGGGAAAACAATGCTCCGTGAATAATATTCAGGACAGTCATTAGCTTCTCAACTTCTGACTGACATTCACAGATAGCCATGCACTGCGGTTGTCACCCAGTACTCACATATGTATCTATTTATGTGAAAGAAAACCTTCCCACTGCTTTTCTATTTTTTGCTCTATTATATTTTATTTTCTTTCATTCAGGTAATAGTACATTAAATTAATCGTGGTTTTAAAAATATTATTTTAGATGGGGAAATAAGAATCTATTCTTTTCTTAAAGAATTTGGTACCGTTTTCTTGAAAGTTCTCAAAATAACTGCTTAATTAACACAATGATTCACTATTTTGATCTTTTTTAAAAAAATGTTTCTTTTCACATTTTTGTAGAAAGAGAGAGAGAAAGGGAGAGGGGGGGAAGAGAAAGATCAACTTGTTCTACTTATTCGTGCACTCATTGGTTGATTCTTGTATGGACCCTGAACAGGCATTGAACCCACAACCTCAGTGTATCAGTACAACACTCTAACCAAAGGAACTACCCAGCAGGAGAAATGTTTAAATCTTCATTAAATCAAACCAACTTCTCAATATATTATTTTGCTCACGTTTCTTCTTCCTTTAATGTTGACATTCATCTCTGGGTATTGAGGATTCCATTGGCTCTTTGGTCTAATTTATTCCCAGGTATGGCATAGCAAGCCAGAAGCTGTATAAAGACTAATGGAAACTCCTAGAATATTTATATAACCTCACACAACCTTATCTGGTTTCCATAAAGCACTGTGGCTCAGAGTTATCAAGTGATTTTGAGAATGAGACAGTCAGCATTGCTCCTAAAATCCAGGACTTCTCATTTCTAGCCTAGGACATAGTCCACTACACCAAGTTGCAATGGATGAATTTATGATAGTGCACACAATTATCAGACAAAAGCCATTTCATAGGAAAAGGTTATTAGCAATGTAGATGTTTCCATTACTATTCCCTGCCCAAGGTTTGTTTGCAACACTAACTAAATTGAAATCAACTAATAAGAAAACTATGTCCCTCAACAAAGTGCAGTTATTTGAAAAGGGAGAAGAAAGAAAAATGAACTATTATTAATCTCAGGACATTTTTCTCACATTTCTCCATACTTTGTTCTATTTGCCTGCTAAATGCATCATTTTCAAACTTATCCCTGCCCTTTTCCACACCATTCTCATAGTGTTTGCTTGGTTAGGAGCTGCCCACATCTTCAACTAAATCTGACTGAAGTCTAGTAAGGCCTTAATGTTTACAAGGCACCTATTATCCATTAGGTGTTCCCAGAAAGACACACTGAACCTCTTATCCCCAGTACCTCAGATTGTGGCCTTATTTGGAAAGAGACTCTTTACATAGGCAATCAAGTTAAAATTAGGTCAGTAGAATAATTTCTAATCCGATATGACTGGTGTCCTTATAAAGAGGAAAAGAAAATATGGAAACAGACAAACACACAGGGAAAACGCCACATGAAGATGAAGTCGGAGATCAAAGCGATGCTTCTAGAAGCCAAAAATGGCCAGCAAAACTCCAGAAACCAGGCTAGAGTCACAGATGGATTCTTCCTCACAGCCCTATAAGGAAACCAACACTGCCAACACCTAAATCTCAGACTTCCAGCCTCCAGGGCTGACACAAAACACTTCTGTTGTTGAAGTTACCCAGGTTGTGTGACTTTGTTACAACAGACCAAGCAAAGTCATACCGTGAGAACTGTGATATTCCTGAATATGTTCATTCTTCCCCACATGGCTCTTGACCTTCAAGGTTTCCTGGAAGAGCTGTGCATAACAATAAAGGGTAGTCAGTGCAGCATTGGGGACCTCAGTCCCCCCAACCTTCTTTTCAGCCCCTGAATGACACCCTGCCTCACACACTGAGTTCCATTCCCTCACCCCCACCTACTCACCAAACTTTTCTACCAGAAGGTCCTACCATCTCATGTAAACCAGTAAATCTCATTGTTCTTTTATAAGCCAAATACATGTGAGTGTTTTTGCTCTCACCCTCAAGACTGATTTCAAAATTGTTAGTTATTCAAAAGAAGTCTACATTGAAAATTCCAATCCTAAAATGTGATGCAGCCCAACCGGCTTGGCTCAGTGGTTAGGCATAGACCTATGAACCAGGAGGTCACAGTTCGATTCCTGGTCAGGGCACATGCCTGAGTTGCAGGCTCCATCCCCAGTGTGGGGTGTGCAGGACGCAGCCAACCAATGATTCTCTCTCACCATTGATGTTCCTCTCTGAAATCAATAAAAAAAAATACATATATTAAAAGAAAAAAATCATGCATATCTTTCTGAAAGATCACCTTGATGTAGAGGGTCAATCGCCATGCACATTCTAACACACAGCACGGTCTCAATAGTTATTTGGTTATTTGTTTATAAGTCTGCTTCTTTTCATTAGATCAACTGCTCAGTCATATTTGTCTCACAGCCTCATGCCTAGCACTTTACAGTGTTCGGGAATGTTTCCTGATTTAATCAATTAATGTCCTCATGTTGGGTCCTTCTGATTCAGAGGAACATTCACCCACTGAGCCTAGTCTGCGCTCTAAGCCACCTGGATGGGGTCTAACCCATTTTCAACATGGGAGACTTTAAGGTATAAAATAACAATTTCATTTCCCAGAGTGCTGGGAACACACTTCTTTAAGGAAACACACTAAGCTGAGGTATTCAAATGTCCTTATAAAAAAATCCCTTACAACATCAATGTTCAGATTCCTCATCATCACTGCCATTTTTACACGGAATAGCCAAGAGCACTCTCCCTTTCCTACACCCTGCACTTCTATAAATGCGATCTCATATGTTGGGTTCTCCCACTCAGTTTTATTTTATGCGCTCTTTCTAAAAGCGGATCATGTACATTTATATAGCTTGTACATGCAAACATTACAAAGAAGATCGTCCTATAGGTTCCTGTAGGATTGTAACTGTACAGTTCTGCCTTCACTGGATTAGTGGTTGACCAGCTTTGAATCCAGTATCTCTTTCCAGTCAATAAATATACACAGAAGAACCTAGTCAAATTGCTCTTCATTTCTAGCACTAAGATTCACTGTGTTTATGGCATCCCTCTATTTTATGAGGGGGTGGGGAGAGGGAGAGAGAAAGAGAAGGGAAGAGGGAGAACTGTGGAGAGGAACGTAAATTTTTTCCATCTTGGAAAGACTATTCTGTCAAATGCTTCCTGACTCTCTCTCCACTTTTCAAGCACTTAATCCCTTGAAGTCAAATGGGTTCTTTCTTCAGAGCTACATGTTGTTCCCCACAATGCAATTAATAATCTGTCACTGAGAAAGAATATTGATCCTAAGAAGGACACCGATTTAATTGTCTGTAGCCAATTGCATAGAAATGTGATGAAATTCTATTCACTAAACTTTAATCTCTTCATGTTAGATAAGTCTGCTTTTCTTTCCTTAAAAAAAATAAAAGAGATTCTATCTGCCTGTTATATGGAGAAGGAACATGTGAAATCACCTATAGGGTTACACCTCTCCATTAGAACCTGCTGTCCTCCTGTCAAAGAGACAGATAAAACCCATTAAGGCTTTCTGAGAACTGTTATATAGTATGAAAGTAGAAAAGAGTTCATAAAGTTGCTAGCTATCTCTAATCGAATTCTACCAGTATGGAGATGTTATAGCAGTTATAAGGTTTGTCAAAGATCATTATACCTAAATGGATCCATCCACTCATTCATTCCTGCAATTATAAAAAGATTCAGCACTGTGCTCATAATGCGAGACATATAAAGATTAGCCAGACACTGATTATATCCTCAAAAAAGCCACAGTCAATTACAGAAGACAAGAGCATATACATTTAAATAAGATGATGCAAGAAAGATCCTATCTGTGCTTGCAGACTTGGTCAGGTGCAAGTGTCAAAGTTGCTCTGAAAGTAGAACAGTTTTTGAATAATTGATAATGTAGGAGACCATTCCAGGATGGAAGGAATAAATTCTCCCAGGCAAGAAATCAAGAAACTCATGATAGAAATATGAAGTTTTTTCCCATCAGTATAAGAAACCCACGGTGTTGAGTAGTGGGATACGACACTGTCATGCATGAATCACATCTGCACACCAACATGAAGAGGGAGGAGATGGGGTGCTAATCAGGGTATCTGAGTCATGAAGCGGCATAACAGAATCCTGAGAAATCACCTGCATCTACTCTCATGAGTAACACCAGGCAAAATAGCAAAGCTCTTTAAAACGCTCTTTAAAGACTGCATTAGTGAAAAGCAAATCGGAATTTTTCATGGGTGCCCATGATGTCTCCAAATATTTTTTAAAACTGTGATGCTCTTAAAACAAAATCTCTAATGAAAAATGTCTAAGTCTTGGGGTGAAGACCCGGTTTTCTATGGGAACTCTGCCATTCACGAGCTGTGGGGACTTGACAAGTTACTTGGCCTCACCCACAACACGGAATCATGGCCCCAGTCTCAGAGCTTGACCACACCCCGGGGATTTTATACAAAACGTTCTCTCTGGCTGAACTTCTATTTTTCCTTAATAGCCCTTGCACATTCATCTCAAATGTCACTTCTGTCAAGTTCTCTCAGGGTCCCTAGAGACAATGTCTTCAATCCCTAACTCACTTCCAGAGCATTTTGTTCATTCTCTATTCTAGCACTTTCCACGTGGTCTTCTAATTACCTATTGTGTGTCCTTGCCCCCCACCTACACACCAGGAGGAGGGAAGTACACTTTAATTATGTCTTTATTTTGAGAGCCTCACACCGTGCCTAGGGTAGTCAGTAAGTAGCTGGTTGTATGGCTGGCCAGGACCCCTCCAAATACCTCCACTCCACTCACTCTGTCCTAACATCACTGAGGTTAGAGGCAGAAGGAACATTACTCACTGATTTTGCTCTCCACCCACAGCCAAATTTTCATTTTCTCTCAGAAATCAACATGATCAACCTCCCTGCTTTTATCGTCTATCTACTGCAGTCACAAAAACCTATTTCAGAATAATTTTGCAATATTACCTCCTCTTCCACAAGCTAAGGGCATATGCAAATTTGAGTTTAAATTAGATACTTTGGATAAAAGTTTCTACAGCATAAAGGCCAACTGAATTGGCTTGGCATGTTTCTGATCTAAAAGAAGCTGGGCAGTTTCATTGGACTTTCAGGGACTGCCTCCATCCATATATCTGAACAAGTCCCTTCACCCTATATGTGGGCAGGGACACACACTCTGGACACATCAGGAAAGAAGGGGATGGCAATCCTGACCTCTATCTCCCCGATTAACTCATTTATTATTCCATTCATTTAGCGAACATTTCTTAACCATCCTATGAGTGATAGGCACTGTGCTATCGCTGGGGATATAAAAACTAAGTAGACATAGTCCCAGTCTAGTCAACGGATCTAAAATTTAGAGTAGGAAGAGAGACTTGTGCATACATGGTTACAGCTCAATTTAAGAAAAGCCTTCATAGTAAGTGCTTGGAGTGGAGTAAGCTGAGATAGAGAGGAAATTCCTATTGGATTTTGAAGAATGAATACCATTGGAAATATAGTTAACATAGATGCCATAAGGGACTTGGACTTAATCCTGAAAGCATTGAAGGGTTTTAAAAAGAAGGGGCATTATCTTTAGAAAGATCCCTCTGGTGGAAATGTAGAATTTAGGGATGTCAGGGTGACCAAGTGGAGAGCAGTTAGAAGGAATTTCCATAATCCACATGATAAATAAGGAAGGTCTGGAATTAGAAAGTTGGAAAGTTACTGGTTAAAAAGGAAAGACTTCAAAACTATTTAGGAATAAGAATCTAGTGGACACTGTTCTGGTTGAATGTCAACAGTGAGCAGAACGAGTCATTACGGTGCGTCTGATATTTCTAGTCATCACTGAAATATAAGGTAAAGGAAAACTTAAGCTAATGATAATTCAGGTGAGCTGAAGGCAGTAAAGCCAGAGAGAAGCCAAATGATTGGCAAGAAAAAGCTTAGTCCTTTAAGGGGCCAGGGGAGAAATGAAGTTAAAAGTAGAAATAAAATCATGAAGCAAAAAGCTTATGCAACCAGAGCAACAGGAGATGGGAAAAAGAAACAGATCAGGAAAGCCAGTTCTTCACCAAGGCTGTGAATAATGAGAAGATGTGAAGAGTCTGTTTTTATGTGATACTGACTGTGTGAAGGCGAAGATCTCAGTTCTCATGAGCAGGCCCACCTTCCCCATCTGTCTCCCAGATCAAGACCGAGGGAGGCCTCCTGTTGAGCGCAGAGACTCAGGTCTGGTTCTAATTGGTGGAGTAATCTCATCAGAGAAGAACCTAGAGTGAATAATTCCTAAGAGTTGGGGGGTTAAGTCAGCTTGATTTTAAAATATAGTTTTTAATGATTTCAGAGAGGAAGGAACAGGAAGAGAGAGAGAAATATAAGTGATAAGAGAGAATCGCTGATCGGCTGCCTCCTGCACACCCCACACTGGGGATCAAGCCTGCAACCTAGGCATATGCCCTGACTGGGATTTGAACCGTGACCTCCTGGTTCATAGGTTGACGCTCAACCACTGAGCCATGCCAGCCAGGCAGTAAGCTTGATTTTAGATGATTATCCACAGGTAGTAAACCCCAGAGACTAAGGCAAACCATTTCCAGAAACCAGCTTCATTTCCAGTAAGTACACACAGTAGCTGGGTACATGCCTAGTGAGCCCAGGGCTCATGACTGGAGCTGAGGATTCCAAATCTGAAAGGACAGCTGTTTTAATGTCATGGCCATGTTGATTAAGACGATGGACAAAGAGCTGTAGCATTGGATGCTGTCTAACTAGCCATTTCATAACTCACCTGTGTAACAGCTAAGATGGCCACTCATTTTCACTGACTCAGTTCGCTCATCTGTTAATGGGAATAAGAAGGCACATACTTTGAACTGTAGCCAAAATAAAATGAGATCTAAAGGACCTACTACAATGCCTCATATATAGTGAGTATTCGGTGCTGATGACTAGTGCAATTAGCCTTCTGTATGAGCAGGTTTAAATCCACAGATTCAACCAATCATGGATCAAAACATTTGAATAAAAAAGGTCACATGGTTGCCAACATATACTATGGAGTCAGGCCTATGATGGTTGTATTTGTACCAAAAACATGTACAGACATTTTTTTCTTATAATTATCCCCTAAACAATACAGTATAACAACTATGTACATAGCATTTCCATTGAATTTGGTATTATAAGTAATCTATGAATAATGAGAAGACTTGAAGAGTCTGTTTTTATGTGATTTAACATGTATGGGAGGATATGCGTAAGGGTAATATGCACATACCATACCATTTTATATGACACTTGAGCATTCATGGATTTTGGAATCTTTCAGGGGTGTGGAGCCAATCCCCCACAGATATGCAAGGACCACTGTATTCTTCTTGACCAACTGTTCCTTCTGCTTTACTACACTTTCTGTATGAATTGGTCTAGGCTTGGGTGCTGGATGAGCCTCCCACAGGAACGGTTAATGGACGGGGATATGAAAAGATGGGACAAGAAAGAAAAGTCAAGGAAATTGATCATGAGCTGACCAAATCAGAATTTTCAAATAAATGTTTTCGCTAAATGAATATGGATTTGCTCTAAAAAGAGCAATGACCAGGCCAGAAAGTCACTCACCAGTGCTGGCGGGGGTCCTAATGACGCAGACTCCCCTGAGCTTGTGCCTGTGCCAACAGAGGAGACTGAGAACGGCCAGTGGCCGGCGGGCACCATCCGCTCACCAAACAGCCAGGGACAGAGCAGTTCCTCACATTTTTATGGACAGCTAATTGCCAAAGTAGCAGCTTGCTCAAAAGACGGAAACATTCTTTAGATGCAAGCTGTGTAATGAGGGAGTTGCTTGACTAAGCAAATTTTGAGTTAATGGAAAACAGACCCTTCTGTCACCACGAGCAGCGTCTGCCTGTGTTGAGATTAAATTGTGTATATTGCTGACTGCCCTACATTTTTGCATCAAAAAGGGAGCAGAGATGACATTTGCAGTAATTTGGCTAAGGGCTATAGCAAGCTAATTAGAAGTGTTCAGTGCTACCAGTTCACAAAATTGTATTGAGGCAATTGCTCTTAAAAAATTCAATTCTGAAAATGCAATAAGCAAACCCCCAAACTGGCAGATAACACGTGTTCTGAGGATAAGTATTAGGAGAAAAAGCACAAAAAGATTGGGGCCCCCCAAGGCAGTGACGATGGAGCCCCTGTGTCCTTAGACGCAGAATACCCTGTCAGGGCCTCCTGGTTCCTGGCTTTATATATATATATATTATATATATATTTATATTATATATATATATTATATATATTTATATTATATATATTTTTGTTCTTTTTACAGAGAGGAAGGGAGAGGGATAGAAAGTCAGAAACATCGATGAGAGAGAAACATCGATCAGCTGCCTCCTGCACACCCCCTACTGCAGGGATGTGCCTGCAATCAAGGTACGTGCCCTTGACCGGAATCGAACCTGGGACTCTTCAGTCCGCAGGCCGACGCTCTAGCCACTGAGCCAAACCAGTTAGGGTGGCTCCTGGCTTCTTGAGCCCCATCTACACCAGGGTTTTAATCCTCTTCCTACTCCATGCCTCTCTCCTTGCCCTCTCTCTTTCCCGGACAGTGGTTCCTGAACTTCAGGTAGAGCACATGACAATGCCCTAGAAGGCTTGTAAAATGCTCAACCTCTAAATACGTTTCTTTTCCTTCTTTCATTATTCAACATATGACTTCAAATGTCTACTCTGTGCCGGGCACTACCTTCTAATATTTTGAGGTCCTTTTAAGAAAGACCATTACAACTTCGTCATGCCAGCCCTGGATGCTGTCTGGTAGGGAAAGGATATGCAGTCGCTGTGAACTGATGTTTTCTCTATGCCAGTGGTTCTCAGAGTGTGCATCACAGCAAACACAGGAAACCTGTAAAACTGAGCAGTGCTGAGCCCTGTCCCAGATCCACCACATTCGAATCTCTAGGGTGAGATCCAGGGATAGATGGCGGAAAAGCTTTCCAGAGCCCTAGCCAGTTTGGCTCAGTGGACAGAGCGTCAGCCTGTGGACCCAAGGGTCCTGGGTTCAATTCCAGTCAAGGGCATGTACCTCGTTTGCAGGCTCCTCCCTGGCCCAGGCCCCGGTAGGGGCACATGCAGAGGCAACCAATTGATGTGTTTCTCTCACGTCGATATTCTCTGCGTCTTTCCCTCTGTCTTTCACCCTCTCTAAAAATCAATGGAAAAATATCCTCTGGTGAGGATTAAAATAATTATAGTATTAATAATAATAAAAAATAAAAGCTTTCCAGACGCTTTGATATATAGCGAGGTTTGAGGTACACTATGCTATATCACTGGCTCTGCTCAAGAATGAAATACTGTAATTACCGGGATCCACCCCACATAGACATTTAAGCAAGAAGGTAGGGTGGCTAAATAAATAAATAAATAAATAAATAAATAAAATGCACCGCCTCTATTTTGCTGCCTATTGTTTAAAGACAACCTGTCTATGGGGCAGGGTATTACTGCATATGAGCAGCACGATCACTAGCGAGTTAATCCAACCCCGAGCAGCTGACCTAATGTAGGTAAATGTTTCATATAATCTTGGACCAAGTGATGACAAATGATCAGTTTAAAGTGCTTAAGGAGGTTGCATTTTTCAATCCTTTCATAATTAAAAAAGAAGGAATTCTTGCCATTTTCAAAAGCATGGATGGAACTGGAGAGCATTATGCTAAGTGAAATAAGCCAGTCAGAGAAGGATAAATACCACATGATCTCACTCATTTGTGGAATATAGAGAACAACATAGACTGATGAACAGGGACAGATCCAGAGACAGAGAAGCAGCGATCAGATTGTCAATCCCCAGAGGGAAAGAAGGGGAGGGTGGGGGTAAGGCGGGCAGATCAACCAAAGGACTTGTATGCATGCATATAAGCCTAACCAATGGACACAGACAACAGGGGGATGAGAGCATGAGTGGGGGGGGGGGCTTAATGGGGGGATGAGGACACATTTGTAATACCTTAACCAATAAAGAAATTAAAGATTAAAAAAAGGCCCCAGTTTAGCAATTATCTACCTGGTTCTACCTTGGCATTGCCAAGGAGAAATTTTCAAGGCCCCACCTGAATGCTGATTAGGAAAGCCTTGTGTGACTGGTAGGAATCTGTGTTTTTAAATCATCCCAGGTTGTCTAATGTGTAGCTGGTTTGAGAGCAAGCAGCAAATCTACCCATCAATGAACTATTCTTTTTTTCTTTCTATTTTTTTTTTTTTTGTCCAGTAAGTAAAAGGTGACCTTTACACACAGGACTGCTATTACAAACTCTTCCCACTAAAAATAATATTCTCAATGGATCAAGAAAAGGCCCCAAAAGGATTTTTGAGATCCTTCAAAGGATGCTATTTCTATAGAACATTAGGACACCTCTTCATTCTAACCTAAGAAAATATTACACCCCCTTTTGCTCATGTCAGTGGTTTGCTTCCACAGTGGCTTCTGGTCCTTCTCCATTGATTGACAAGTTCTTAGAAACAAGAACTTCCTTCATCATTCAACCAATTACCTAATACAGTCACTGCTTATGACTATCGGCTAAAGTCATTTGTGTGATCTGTCATGACAAATGAGCGTGGAGTGCACAGGTCTGTAGATGCTGTGTGATGCGGTCAGAGGAAAGAGGACGGAGCAATGCCAGAGGCAGTGTCCATTCTGCCTCTGACATAGAAATGCCCATCTCCACTCAGTTGGCTATTGACCACTTGCTTCATGTAATTAAAGTGTCTCTGGGGGAAATACCAGTTGGAGGTAGAGAGTTTACATCCTGGTGTTCTCTCACCTGCCCTGGGGACTGAGAGAGTCACCTGGCTGCCTTATTAAAAGGAGAGAACAAGAGTGACTCTTTGGTATTTATGTGTCAGCACATACACTCCACGACAGGACAAACTCTGAAAGGATGCATTCAATGTGTTTCCTCACTAGGATAGAGCATGATAGTGTTTACTGTTTTCACATGCTTCTTGGTGATTCTTGCATTGTACCAGATAGCTTAATACAAATTCAGTGCCTGAGTTCATATAATTCAATAAATATTCTTAAATATCTCCTGTAGCCTTTTAAATTACTGTTATGAATTAGACTTTCCAACGTACAGAAAATGAAGTTGTCACCTTCATGTAATTGCACGATTTAGTGGATAAATTGCATAATTTGTCAGTCAAAAGACCTTGATTGCAACCATTTGCAGCCACAGGTTGACTTTATTATGCAGGGCACCTTTCCTATCTGAGCCTCAGTTTCCTTATCGATAAAATGGAAAATTCAATACATCCTACCTCACTTAATTGTTGTGAGATATAGTGATGATATATCTCTCACACATCAATTTGGCCGCCTGATAAATATTAGCTACTACAGTGACTAATACTCTTAGTAACATTACAGTGATGGCAAATAATAGTTTGGTTTTACAGGTGAATTTGCTAAGAATAATGATATTGCAAGGAAAGGTCCAAGTAAGAGATAAACAATTCTCACCTCTCATAAAGGCAGTTATTTTAAGATTTAAGGAGAGGGGGAAAAAGCCGTGCACACCATGTCTCAGAAGGGTTAGCACAATTAACTCCTACCAGGTAAAACAGCTTCCAATTCCCGACGCTTTCACACCTGCCTTTCACAATGGCAAAATGATTAGGCAAGTCCAACCTTTTGTCTGGGGATACAGCTCCTCCATGGAAAAGCCAAAAATACAACTAGAACCATTATAACCTCTGAATTATAGGTGCCAAGTGCTTTGTGTTTGGAAACTGTGCCGTTGGGGTGTGAAGGGCAGTGGATTACTGGCCCAGACACCAGCAGGATCCGAGTTCTCCAAGCCAGTCCACTTCTCACTGTGCCCACGGGCACACCATGTCCTTCTTGAGCCACATTTCAGGTCCCTCCATCTCCCACACTCACCCACATGCAGGGAGCTGAGGGACAGCATCGGGAAAGGGCTGAGTTGATTCCTGGACAGTTCAGGTCCTCCCCTCCCAGTGTCCCCACCCAGGGAGACCAGAGGCAAGTCCGAGGCTACCTTCCTTGTGTCTGTGAAGCCCAGACCAGGCCTGAGCCAGCAGCCCTGTGTGTGCCACCCTGAGTCCTGCCCCCGCCTCCTGAATCTTCCTTTGTCCAAGGGGCCTCCCAACTTAGAGGCCTGTTCCTCCCCCAGTGTCCACTTCCAGGATGAATCAAACCCTTTCAAGATCAAGTGTATGTCTCCAGGCTCTCACTGGACTTAAAGTAAGAAACCCCATGAGCAGTGCTCAATAAGTATGTGTGGGCGGATGAACCAAAACTGAAAAGCAAGATTAAATGAGGAAGCTACTTTGCTAGATAATAAGTATGTGAACTTGAGTCACTGAAGTCCTGTGTTCCTTCATTTACTCTTCTTGAAAATGTGTTATCCTCCCCAAATGATTCTGTGTTGCTTTCTAATAGCTCCTGCAGCAAATCACCGCACATTTAGTGGTTTAAAGCCACACAAATATATATCCCCACAGTTCTAGAAGCCAGAAGGCCAAAATCAAGGTATCAGTGGGAGTCCCCCACATCATCAGAATTCTGTGAGGATTATACAAATATAACAGGTGATGGTAGCGGATTACCTTTCATTTCATGCCTACGACCGGGATGGATACAAGACCAAGTATTATTTTTTTCTCCCAGTCACCTGAGTCTAAATCACCTCTCTTTCTGATCACTGGGTTCTATAAGCACCTGCCTCTCCCTGTGACATGTGGGCATGGGGTAGGGAGAACAGAGAAATTGGTTTTGCCCCAGAGTGCAGAATAGCCTCCTGTCCGCGCACTATTTTCTTATTTAGAGCATTAACCCTGACTGACATTCCCGCCTGTCTTGTTCCATTAGTCATCTAATGGACCCCAAGCATCTGCAACAGGAGGACGCGGGGCCCATTTAGAAGCAGGAGCTGCTCCAGGAAACTTATATGCATATAAGCAAAGCCCATGGACACAGACAATAGTGCGGTGAAGGCTTGGGGGGCGGTGTATAAGATAGAAGGGGGTCAATGGAAAATAACAACAACAAAGGAGACATCTGTAATACTTTCAACTATAAAGATAAATTTAAAAAATAAAATAAAAACAGGCCCAGCTGGTGTTGCTCAGTGGTTGGGCATCAGCCTATGAACCAGGAGGTCATGGTTAGATTCCCAGTCAGGGCACATGCCTGGATTGTGGGCTCAATCCCCAGTAGGAGGCATATAGGAGGCAGCCGATCAATGATTTTCTCTCATCATTGATGCTTCTCTCTCTCTCTCCCTCTCCCTTCCTCTCTTAAATCAATAAAAATACATTATGTATCCATAAATACATACATAAATAAATAAAAGCAGGAGCTGAGTTCAATGGTTTCCAGATGACTTCCAGTGTCTCAGATCCCACTTCTCTTCCCAAACTCTCTTCATCGTAAGTGCCTCTCCTGATGATGTCAGGTGGAAACTTAGCTTTCAACTTCTCGACTCAATGATTGAAATTTTTGTATCTGTTGCAGTTTAAGCGGGAACAAACCTTTCTCCTGAATGAAGATAGAACGTATTCTCCTCTTTGTTCACAATTGTGCAGACATCTCTCACAGCTATCTGTGCAGTCTGAAAACTCTATCCTGTGATTTCCATGAACTCCCCAGAGATCTGGTTTGATTTTTCATAAGTACAGGAATCAATATAATAGGAAAAGGCTTAAATTTTAGCTAACAAAATTCAGATCACCTGAGCGGCTAAATAATTATGAAATCACTGACTATAGACCTATAGTTGTTTTTAAAGATGATGCTTGTTATGGGTTGAATCGTATCTCCATAAAATGTGATGAAGTCCATACCCTCAGTGCCTCAGAGTGTGACCTCAGTTAGAAACAGGGCTGCTGAAGATGTAAGTAGTTAAGATGAAGCCATTTGGGTGGTTCCTAATCCAATGTGACTACCGTCCTCATAGGGACACAGAAATAGACAAGCACGGAGGGAAGACAATGTGAAGATCCAGAGCAAAAGGAAGGCCACTTGACAACAGCAGCAAGGATTGGAGTGATACATCTACAAGGAATACCTGCCAACACCAGAAGCTAGAGATGCAAGGACAGGGTCCCCCCTACAGCCAGTGCAAAGAGCAGCCAACATCCGGATCTCTGCCTTCTAACCGCCAGAACTGTGAGACACTGCATTCCTATTGGTTTAGAACACCTAGCTTTTGGAACCTTGTATGACAGCCCTAGGAAACTAACACAATGGTTAATGCACTGATAATTTTCAGGACAAAACTGAACAAATCTTCCTTCTGTCTATGGAAAATAATGATAATAACAGAGATGATGAGATAGCAGCAGCAGTAGTAGCTATGGCAATAGCAGTAAGAGTAGCAATAACCAGCATTTACAAAATTCTTGTTTGTGCCAGTTGCTACCTAGATACTTCATTACATTTTTCACACACACACACACACACACACACACACACACACACACACATAACACTGAATCTCATGTTAAGAAGAGCTTGCAAAATTCCAAAGTTGTCTAGTGCCAGGGCAGGATTTGAGCCCAAAGCCTTATCTCCCGACTAGCCCACTCAATTTATAAATATTTGTTAACTGACTTATTTCCAAGTCATTTAAAGACATATTTCCATTTCATTATAGCTTTTATCTGTGAACAAAGTAAAAACTACGATCTTTTAATTTGGTGAGCAAGCAAAGGGAAAAAGTTAACTTTTTTGAGCACTTGACTCCTTGAAAGCCCATTGGATCTGAACATAATGTATCATTTCATCCTCATAAGTAAGAGCTGATGCAGCATTTCAATATTCACTGCCAAGAGAAGACGCAGGCACATAGGGAACGAGATTGCTGTTTTCCTGATGATCATGGGAATAGTACTGGGTTCCTGTACGCTGTTAAGTGGTGCTGTTTTAGCTGCAAGAACACTAAACCGTGAAGATTCATGGTGCCGAATTCTGGCCCTTGAGTTGGCTGCACATAAACCTATCGAATCTCTATTTCCTAAACCATAAAATGGTGACAATACCAATTTCTCTCCATACCTTTCAGAACTGTTATGAGACTTGGATGCAATAATGTTTGGGGACCTGCTATACACTCTATAACATATATCAACTTAAAGTAATTTTATTTAGAATGGAAAAAGAAGGGAGGGGGTTCCCCTGAGTTCCAGGGGCATCACAGACATTCTCCCATTTAATCTTCACAGCAAGCCACCAGCTTTTTCTCTAGGAAAGCGGAACTCAGATGAGGCCAATGTCAGGACCAACAGCACATACCAAATAAGTAGGAACAGGAGAAATTTGGGGGGGAGAGTGGTGAGAAAAGACAGCCACAATCCCTTGTCCTTGTAGAGCTGACAGTCCAATTAGATACAGAAACATTAATCACCAAATCGAATATAAAATTACAATGGTACCATAAGATGTGGAGTGATGTTCTTCCCCATCGGCCTCTCTGGGGAGCCGTGAGAGCACCTACTGGGGAGGGGATGGAAACCATGAATTTGGTCTTTCTAGACTCAGAGGAAACACAGCCTCTCTGGAATGAGGGGGTGGTTCTGCAATCCCAGATCACGCACCACACAGGCTGAATAGCTGCAGAGGCAGCTGGGTATGGGTGAGGGTGGAGAGAAGAGCCTTCTCTGCCCTTCACTGGGATTGCAGCTCCTTTTCCTTCTTTCTTTTGCTTAATCATCTCATGCTGCAGGGTCTGTGCTAGACATGGAGTGACTTCCCATCTGGCGTGTAAGAGCTCTCTTCCTGTCAACTGTCCTTTCCTTCTTCCCTTCCTAGGAAGCCTGCTACTTATCTAACATGGACGTGGCATGGCTTTACATATCCCACTGGCTGGCTTAATGGTTTGTTTATGAGTTATTATTTGGTACCTTTGTTTTTGACCACCTCTGGCAAAGTGTTAGAAAGAAGGTAGAGCAAGCCATGCCTGTTCTGTTTCAAAAGTCTCTTAGCAATCCTGAGTGATGACTGTGCCCATAAGACCTATCAACCAGGAGTCTAATAATCTGATGAACTCACACAACGTTCAGTTAGGTTGCAGAGGAGAGCTAAACTCTTTTCCCTTACGACATCCAGAAGCCTGTGGCATACGAGGATTGTTGACTCCTAAGGTTGCTCCAGGCTCATTTTTTACTGATCATTCAGCTAACAAATATGGGAAGAAGCATACCAACATATTTAAGCTTCTGTTTTTACTGTTTTAGGATCAGATTCTTCCCCTATACCATAATTTTTGTATCTCTTTGTTGATAATAGTTTTATTAAAGAGAGGGGCAAGCTAATTAAGAAATAGCTAAAAAACAACAAAACACAGCATCAAATATTTTATTATTTTTGTGAATAAAGTCAAAATTTTAAGGCAGATCAGTGAGTAGAAATAACACTGGTCTGATGCAGAAAGTCTCAATTCTCTCCGTGACTTTGCTAATTGTTATCTTTGCAACATAAAACAAGACATTTATAACTGTCTTGTCTTCCTCTTTAGCTGACCATGCTTATGAAATTAAGTGTTATGTAATAAAGTGCTCTTTAAACTTTAAAATATTATGCAAACATAAGAGTGATTATTAATAAAGAGCTTATAATACTGTAGAACTGGTCTGCTCCCCTGTCCAATACATCAGGACCTCCAATTTCACATCTATAAAAAGATGCTTGTAAAATATCTTCTAATTCTAGCATTACATCATTCTAAGTGGGTTGGACATTTCATCCAAGATATTTTAAAAAGAATAAAGCACTTTTCCAACCAAATAACTTTTGGAAAGAGAACACTTTGAACCTTCCTTATGAGTCATTTCACAGTTGGGGGACACCTGCTAATTTTATTTTCAACCAGCACCAATCAATCACTGAAGGAAGGAAGCTACCTGAGTTGGAACTTCTAAAGAGCCTTAAATTAACAATGCAGCCTAGCAGAAAAATGCCTCCAGTTTAAGGAAAGTGCTCATTTCCATAAAATTTGGACGTTCAAACTGTTCACTAAGTTGATAGCATTTAAGAGGCAAATTCAGTTGAATAATTTGCCAGGGAAGCATATAAATGGTAGATTAGGACTACTTCCTTCAAGAGAAGCATAATCAGCCTTGATTACAGCAGAACTGGCTTTTCACCCTGGTCCTAAGACAACTTTAAAGAAGCCATAGAGTCCCAAGAACACATTTAACTATGTTTTCTCCCCCAATTTTAAAGATAAGGAATGAGAACTAGAAAGGTGAAATGATTTAATCAAGGGCATATAGCCATTTGGCAAAAGAAATCAAATTAGATATAGGTTATAACTCCCAGTATTATTTTCTTATATGACATTTTTATTGGAAGCTGCATTTCTGGAAGATTCATAGTCTCTATACATCAGGTAGTGAAAGCCCAATATCTTGTATATACTGAGCAGTGGTGCTTTTTGAATAGTGTTATTTCTATGAAAAACTTTGATGAGCCTCTCTTTTAATGAAATTGGGAATAGTTATAAATTATTAGTTGATTGACAGATCACTGTGTCTACAGCAGAATTAAAGAAAGTTGTTCATTAGATTCCACATATAAGTGAAATAATATGGTACTTGTCTTTCTCTGTCTAATTTAATCTAAAGAACAAAATAAACTAACAAACAAAATAGAAAAAGACTCATAGATACAGAGAACAGACTGACAGCTGTCAGAGGGGAGAGGGCTTGGGGGGCTGGGAGAAAAGGGTGAAGGGATTAAACAAAAATAAACAAATAAAAAAACCTCATAGACAGAGGCAACAGTATGACGATTACCAGAGAGAAAAGGGGAGGTAGAAGAGGGTAAAAAGGTGATAAATGGTGATGGAAGGAGATGTGACTTCGAGTGGTGAACACACAATACAATATACAGATGATGTACTTTAGAATTGTACACTTGGAGACTATATTGTTGGGGAGCACAGGAGACTTGGCTGGAAAATTTGCAAGGAGGATATTCCGAGATAAGGGAAGAGTGCTGAAGGCAGCCTGCCCTATTTATAGGAATTCCAACTTAGGGGAGTGCCGAAGGCGGTGCCCCTAATTATTCCTTGACCTTTCCAAACAAGTCTGAGCACATGCAGAACCCCGGTGTTTACTGGAATCCTATGCTTAATCTTTAGGTGTCCTTGCTTAAAGAACACTGCAGACAAATGTTTCCTCCCAAGATTACTTACCCTATTGATTGTATCTAAAAGATAGACTATATCTCAAACTGCTGTTACAATAAAAGCCTAAGGAGGCAGGCGATCAAGGCTGTCTGGTTCATTTAGCCAGGCAGTCCCTTAGCTCTCTCTCTTTCACAGCAAACGGTGTGTCAGAGTAATCATTCATCTGTCGCTCTGGGTCTGCTGGTCAACCCCTGCACTATATAATTTTATTATTCCAGCCCTCCCATAAGCTTTTTCCAGAATGTCAACCTGAGAAATGAGGGGATTGCACTCCACCAAGACGCATCAACCTTGTTATAACCAAAGGAGGTTTCACTGATTTTGTGGGGGGTTTTTTGGACACCATTTTTAGAAAGCAAATGTCTACCAAATAAATGACATATATTCTATAATGGTTAACTCTCTTTTATTTCCATTTGTTACTGGGCACAGAAATATGTGACTGTCTATAGGAGTTTCCTATCAACATCAACTTTCCAGGTGTAACCATTTCTGCCAACTTGATATTCCAGTAAATCGAGGTGAACTTGTTGATAGGTAATGGCTAATGCCTATTATAACATTAGACATGCTGATAAGTTCTGCAGGGCCTTGGATATTATCATTAACGAGCTGGGAGAACTCCTGCTTGAAATCATCCCTATGGCCTTCTAGAATTGGGAAAATTAACTGTCCTCTGATATTTGATACTTGATGCAAAGTCCAAAGTAGATAAATGGACTCTATTCAGAATAGAAGGAAAAATATCAGGAACAAACTGATATATTTAGGTTTTATTCATTTTTAATTAGACTACACACCTCCAGGTGAAACACATTTGCTTGGTTACATTTTCTGAGGGTGTTAACGCATTCTTAACTCATGATGAGTCAAGAGTACATTTCAGAGAAATGTTGAAATTCTCCCCAGGAAAACTTGGAAACTTAAGAGAACCCTGTGGTTTGAACAGTCTTCTTTTAGAACGCCTGCCTCTTACCATATGGGTTTCTGAGCAATAGATATTTTTAGGAAAATAACACTTACCATGTACCATTGTAGTTCTGGGGGGGGGGGGGCGGGGAGTAGCGCTTCACAGTCACGCATCAACAGTAATGAAAATACCTGTGCTCTAGCTCTGTGACCCCAGGGAGCCCTGAACCTTTTCAGGGTTCAGTTTCTCCATCTATCCATTGAAGAGCTTGAACTTGATGCATCGAAACACCTTAGGGAATTTCTGGGGCCCTTTCTAGATGTAAAGTTCTAAGACTAACAGATCTATATACCATGTCATCTAGGTTTGGTTTTTCTGACATCACAATCCTTGTTTTCTGAAACAGAGAGCTCTCTGACAGACATTACCAGTTCTAAACTATTTGCCCCATTTTTTATATATGGAGAGAGGTAAACATTGATATGAAAGCAAAATATTGATTGGCTGCCTCCTGCATGTCCCCTACTGGGGATCCAACTCACAAACCAATTATGTGCCCTGACCTGGAGTCAAATCTGCAACCTTTAGGTACAAAGGACAGTGCCCAACCAACTGAGCCACACAGCCGGGGCTTACCCCATTTGATTTTATTTCATATACTTATTTATTCATTTATTCACTCGATCATTCAATAGAGGTTTTTAAATAGCTACTTTGTGGCAGACACAGGAGCAGAAACTGCAGATAGAGGAATTATAAAGACACAGGTGAAGGGATTACAAAAGTCCGAACTGGTAGTTATGGAACAGTCCTGGGGCTGTAAAGCACAACAGAGGGAATACGGCCAGTAATATTGTAATAACTATGTATGGTGACAGGAGGGTAGTGGAAATATTGGGGGAAATACTTTGTGAAATATATGTATGATTGACTACTATGTGGTATAACTAAAAGTAATACAAAATAATAGAGAATGTAAAACAAAAAAGACAGGATTTGTCTATCAAAGCACTAATGAATCGTGGTTAAAAACTCAAGAATTGCATATTGTGATCAAATGCGGTTTAAGTGCTGAGAGAGGCATTGGTGCAAAGACATTCATGGGCGACACACTATCAGCAAGAAGGAATTCCAGGGGAAATGGCCCTCAGGGTACATACAAGTCAGCTGCATGGAAGAGGAACGTGGTGTCATGGACACAACCACACAGACATTGAAGAACATGATAAGGAGTTTATCAGACCTGAAGGGTGAGGTGAGAGGTGGGTAGGGCAGAATGGCATGGTGAACACAGTTAAAGACAGGTGAGGCATTATCACAGTTGGGAGGGTTTATGTATTTGGTAATGAATTTGGATTTCGGCTTAAGTGTAACAAGAAGTCACTGGAGAATGTAAGTACATAGTAGGGCGGTACGGGAGGATTAGCATTTTAGAAAGATCACGTGGGCTGCAGAAGACAGATGAATGACCGAGAGCAGAGGGAGAGGGCAAATAGAGCCTGTTGGCCGAGAAACCACTTAGAATACATTGGCTGAAACTCAAGAAGATGCCTGAACTCAAAAAACTATAAGGAAAACAAGGCCTTGAAGAAAGTTAAGAGATATGAAAGAAAAAGGATGACATAAGGACACGAAGGGGTGAGACTCTTCAGATCCGAAATTCAGTCTCAGATCACCTCATAAATTACAGCAGATCTAATTGACCGCATGTTGAGCCTGTAGCTAGCCACAGCTGCACTTCGCGTGTTTCCCTGTAGGCCTTCCACTGAGGTTTTAATGATTGGGGGGAAAACAGCAGGACCAAAATCCTTTACCAAACAAAACTATCCCCAAACCCCATTAGACAGTGTGTAATGAAATGTTACAAATGGAAGATTACAAGGGGAAAAATATAAATGACCATAAATCCAGAGG
Source organism: Myotis nattereri (assembly GCF_964212035.1). Lineage (NCBI taxonomy): Eukaryota > Metazoa > Chordata > Mammalia > Chiroptera > Vespertilionidae > Myotis > Myotis nattereri. Next base: position 80,166,831 of record NC_138085.1, on the reverse strand, counting down.
GAACCAACTCTTCTTTCCAGATTATATTCAACTTTATTAAAGAAACTTAATAAGCTCATGCATTTCTGCCAGCCTTAGATGTCGCCGCCGCTGATCAATAGCATTTATTTCTAGAGAGGAAGAAGGGCGGGGGCGGGATGTCAGAGCGGCATGTGATGCTAATCCTTGTGAGGAATGCCACAGTGAGGTGGGTAATGAAGATGTGAGAGAGGAAACAGCCCAGTGAGCCTGTCTTTGCCTCTGAATTTCAAACTGGGTGCCTCTCCCCAGATCCTGTTAACACCTCTTATTTTACAACTGGGTTTGTAGCTTTATGCCGTCTCCAAGGGAAACACAATAGAAAATGCTACTTATTTCCCCGTGTTGATGAATCTAAATAAAACTCGGAGATCTGAATTTGGAAATGAAACTTCTGCCAGAGGCCAGCTTCACCTAACAGGAGGATGAAGCTACAGAGAATCGGAGCTTCTCCCAGGCTGTCTTGGAAGGAGGGGGCAGGGGGGCAAAGATTTTCTTGTCTATAAAAAAGCCCAAGAGGAAAGCAGGTGAGCATCACTCACATTGGTAAGATGCCCAACCTCTTACCTGAAAGATGCGCTAACTCTTATCTGCTTTTGGGCTAAATGTAGCTAAATTAATTCTGACCATCATGCATCCAAAAATCTCTCTTCTCCTTTTTTTCCTTTGTGTCTCCAGCTTCCTTTTTCCTCCTTCTCACTCATTCTCTAGTTTAAATATGCAAACTGTGTTCTTGGATATTTTTAGAAAAATACTTCAGAATAGCTTATGGAAATGTTGACATAAAACACAATATTGTTAAAAATAAGGAAATGGAGGCAAAGTAAAAGTAGAAAACTATGATGATACCAAGAGAGGAATTAATATCCAAAATGTGAACTATAAAATGGTGTGTGACTCACAGAGGTGAATCATACATTTTTATTGGTACTTCCTAGTGGCCAAAGTAATCTGTCCCTAAGACTAATAAATTAAAGGTAGAAGTATAAATATAGCAGCCAAATTTAGTCTTATGGTGAAAAGAAGAAGCTAGTTGCTCAGGAGAAATGACATGTTTTCTGGTCTGACCTCTGAAATTCCTCATTAAAACAGGACTTTGTCATATGATGGATCACATCCTCAAAATAGTCTTACAATTAGTCCTTTTCAATAATTTTTGTATGCTACAAGATTCTAAATTAAGTTCAACCTGTCATAATATAATTATCCCCTAAAAAACAGATCACCATCAAGTTATTTTTGTGGCTCATTTAGAACCAGCAGATATCTGGCTCATAATATTTTTTACACAAGTTGTTTCTTGGATAAATGAATAAATGAAGAAACTAATAAATGAATACACAAACACATATTCATAGCAAATCTCATTTTCCTGCTACAGTGAGGAATATTTTCCTCATTCTCCTTTAGAAGCAAGTATTTTCTTTGAGTTGTTTTTTTTTAATGTTATTGATTTTTAGAGAGAGGGGATGGGAGAGGGATAGAGAAATAGAAACATCAATGAGAAAGAAAAACCATTGCTCAGCTGCCTCCTGAACCCCCTGAACTAGAGATAGAGCCTGAAACCCAGGCTTGTGCTCTGACTGGTATTCAAACTGTGACCAAGCCGTTCATGGGTTGATGCTCAACTGCTGAGCTATACTGGCCAGGCTTTCCTTTGAGTTTTAATCAAAAGTTCCTGTTGCTTTTTATTATATTTTATTATTTTATATTGTAATGCTAGAGCCATAACCTGAATTATCAGTAACTTGAAATGATTGATATATATAGTATATAATATAAAACATCCTATCTAATAATAGACAAACATGGTAATTGGCCGTACCTTCGCTACGCCTCCCACTGGCTAATCAGCATGATATGCAAATTAACCCAACCAAGATGGCGGCCAGCAGCCTCGCAACTGAAGTGAGCAGAAGGCTTGCTTGCTCCAGTGATGGAGGAAGCCAAGGTTCCCCGCTTGCCATGGCCCGGCTCTTAGCTCCGAAAGCAACAAAGTGTCAATTATAGAAGCGAATCAAACTCCAGATACCTGCTTTCAGCAGGCTGTGGCCTCAGAGCTGGAGCGAGCAAGAGCCCGCTCTCAGCTCCAGTGATGGCAACAAAGTTTCAATTATAGAAGGTAAATAAATCCCAGAATAAAAAAGAAAAAGAAAAAAATGAGAGGCTAGGAGCTTCAGTCATAGGCCAGCCTGAAAACGACCCTCAGCCCCTCACGCAGACTGGCCAGGCACCCCAGTGGGGACCCCCACCCTGAAGGGGTTGTGACCAGCTGCAAACAGCCATCAGCCCCTCACCCAGGCTGGCCAGGCACCCAAGCAGGACCCCCACCCTGGTCCAGGACACCCTTCAGGGAAAACCAGCCGGCCCCCACCTGTGCACCAGGCCTCTATTCTATATAGTAAAAGGGTAATATGGAAACTGATCCTAACAGCAAAAAGACTGGGAATGACTGATCACTATGACACACACTGACCACCTGGGTGCAGACGCTCAATTCAGGAGCTGCCCTCTGGTGGTCAGTGCACTCCTACATGGGGGAGCTCTGCTCAGCCACAAGCCAGGCTGATGGCTGCCAGTACAGCGGTGGTGGTGGGAGCCTCTCATGCCTCCTCAGCAGCACTAAGAATGTCTGACTGCAGCATAGATCTGCTCCCTGCTGGCAAGTGGACATCCCCTGAGGGGTCCTGGGCTGCGAGAGGGCACAGACTGGGCTGAGGGAATCCCCCCACCCCAGTGCACAAATTTTTGTGCACTGGGCCTCTAGTATTATAATAATATAATAATAAATATTATATATATGCAACCACTGTCTAATATTTCTTCACAACTGGCACAAATCAGCTGAACTATAATAACCCTATTGCAAAAATGTTTTAGAAGAGAAATAACAGAAGGGTAAAGAGAGCACCATTCTGAAAAAAACACTGAGTGAAAAATGTCTGAATTCAAGTCAGTATTACCGTTTAGTACTTTTGTATTTTTATGTAAGAAAATCAACTTCAGTCCCAGTCTTCTCGTCCCTGTGAAGAAAATGCCACTGCTACTTCTCAGTTTTGTTGTGAGGCTGAAAGGCAGCAAGGCAAGCCCCAAAGTTCCTAATTCATTCTGTCTCATCCAAGGGTGACGTCATCAGCGTTCTCATAATTAGGCTAACAACTGGATTCCAAAGGGCACTATGTCTTTGAAACATAGACAGATGTTTTGTTAATGCAGATGTGTTCCATCATTATCTCAGGGAGGCAGTGAAAAGGTAAGATAGAGGGAAAAAACACACACACACGGATGTTGTTACTTTTTCTCCACCTTTCTGAGGATTTCAAAAAATATTTTCTAGTAACAAATAATTTCTGGAAAAACAATGGGAATTCTGGCTTCAGCTACTAATAAAGTATTTATAGCAACAAAGATTTGAGAAGAAATGTCTAATAAAAACAGTAAATTACATAGGGCAACAGGAAGTAGAAGTTTTATTGTTGTCAGGAAACCGTGATTGCACAAGTAGAGAAAAACTCAAAACAAAACAAAATAAACAGAAAATTCCATCAGCCAGGAATTATTTTTCTTCACTCTATACCTGTGCAATGAATTAATAATAAAAGATGGGATGCGCACTGTGGTGTCATACCACCCTCATTCTAGGTTCCCATTCTTCTACAGACCTGAGGCAATTGCCTTTCTTTCCTGAAATCTTTCCTGTTACCAAAACTTCTGTTTTCTGCTGTGCCTTAGACATGGGGCATTTTTCTATTCCTCTCCAATCATTTCTATTAAGTCCTGCCATTTTTTTTTAGGTATTTGTGAATTTCATTTATCTGATCATTGACTCAACTATGTTTTATTACAGACCTTCTGTTATATTCTAGGCACCACGCTTAGATACGCAAAGGCACAGAGCCCAGGAGAAGATTAAGGCATAAAGGCATTTGGTCAATCAATATTATGGGTGCACTGATAAATAAATAGGTTACGGTGGAGGAATAAGAGCAATTCTACCTGAAGTGGAAAGAGATCGAAAAACGTGTCTTGAAAGATAAGTGTCAGCCAAGAGGCTGGGTATAACGGCAGAGCCTTTCTGGTAGAAAACATTAGCTCAGGCATTCGATGAGAAACATTCATTCATATGTGCAAGCAGAAACCACAAGCAATTGGATGGGACTGGGGGAAGAGAGAAGGTCGGAAATAGGGTCTGGAATACATATGATGTGGTACTTTGCATGCCATGCTAAGAATTTAGGTTAAGTGTGCAAACAATGAGACCTCTGAATAGAATTAACCAGGAGAGTGATTAGGAGGGTGAGATAGAAACATCAATGATGTGAGAGAGTTGTAGATCAGTTGCTTCCTGGACACCCCAAACTGGGGATCAAGCCCCCAACCCAGGCATATGCCCTGACTGGGAATTAAACCCTGACCTCTTGGTTCATAGGTCGATAAGCAACCACTGAGCCACGCCGGCTGGGCTACCAGGAGAGTAATTTGATTTGTGTTATGAACAGATCCACTCGTGCCAGGTGAATAAAAAGGAGAACAAGACTAATGTGTGTGTGTGTGTGTCAGAGAGAGAGAGGCCAGTTAGAAGGTTCTTACAATAGAAATGATTACATCTGTACACGAATTGTTAAATAGAATCTCCAGAGTGAGGTGACTGCTTGGATTGATTACAGAGGAGTGTGCTCGAGAGGAAGAATGAGGGGACAACTCCTGAATCTCTGATGAGGTGTCTGATTGGTTCCTGGGACAGTCACTAGAGACAGGGATCCAGAAGGAAGAGTCGACATTGCACCTGGCTGAGCAGATGTGAGGTGCTATGAAGCATTTCTCCGAGGCAGATGAGTATATAAGTCTGGAGATCAAGGGGTCTGGGCTGAGAAAACAGATTTGAGAATCATCTGCATTTCCCTGAATTTCAAGCTATAATAGAAGGCCCAGTCATGAAGCAGAGGCAGGGGAAATAAATGCCAAGACAATGCCATATATCCTATCAAAATAAAAAAAGAGAAGTTCCTGCAAAGCAGCCTACAAGTAATGTCAGAGAGAGGAGAAGAATCGATCAACAGAGACAGCAAAGCCATAGAATGAATGGGTCAAGAAGGGGAGCCCATGGTGTCAAGCCCACTGGGGAAGTGAAGGGCCCACAGCTGAAAAGAGCCCTATGGATTTGGCAACCACAAAGCCACTGTGGCATTTTCCTGAAGTCATAAAGGTGTTTATGGAGGCAGAGCCAAGCTGCCAATGAGGACAAGCTGAATGGAGGTTGAAATAGAGACAATGGTTTGGTGGAGGAACTTGTATGCACAGAGAAGGAAAAGCATGGAATGGCGTCTCAGAGAAAATGGAATATTAATTAAGCGATCCTTTAAGAGATGTGTGCTTGTTCATAGTCCACAAACAAGTAGCCAGCCAATAAGGAGAGTTTAATATGAAGAAGAGAAAAGTAAAAACCTGGGCCGATGAATATTCCCAAGGAATCTAATCTAAAAGTAGAAGTTGTGGCCTTGGACAGTGCCATTGCTTTCTTTTCACAATTAGACTCTAAGATTTTCTGGAAGCAAAATGATTAAACTCTACAACTTCAGTTACCAGGCGCATTGCTTAGCCCAGAGTATGTATTCAGAAAACATTTAATGAGAATTGAACATTTAGTGAGAGTCATACTAAAAAATAAGTATAAGACCCTGGGATAGTGTAATAATACAGAGAATTTTTATGGTCCTGTTTATTTTTTTAATATATTTTATGGATTTTTTACAGAGAGGAAGGGAGAGGGATAGAGAGTTAGAAACATCGATGAGAGAGAAACACCAATCAGCTGCCTCCTGCACACCCCCTACTGGGGATGTGCCCGCAACCAAGGTACATGCCCTTGACCAGAACCGAACCCGGAACCCTTCATTCCGCAGGCTGACGCTCTATCCACGGAGCCAAACTAGTTAGGGCCTGTTTATTTCTTGAATAGGAGGTAAAAGTATATCTACAGTTTTTAGAAGTTCCTCGTTCTCAGCTCAGTTTCTTTAGTGACAGCTCCATTGTAATGAGGGTAAACACAGCCACTCTGCGATTGTAAGTTTTGTCTACAGATGAAGTTGCAGCATTGACCAAATATGTGGGCCATCCTGGAGATAAATCCCACATGTCTGAAAGGTATCTGTTTGGGTAGAAGGCCATAGAGCTGGCATATCCCCAGCTAAACCTTCACAGTCTTCTGTATTTGGGAACAGAACTGTCCTTTTATTTAATTTGAACAGTTGCAGAGGAACAATATTTGTCCTTATGTTGGCAGTGGGGATGCTTGAATAAAAAATAATTAAGAAGCTGACATATCATTAAGAGAACTTGTACTAGCGCTTCCCACTCTTCTGTTTTCCTACACTTCATAAATCCCTGGCTCAGCTCCTCAGGTGCACACGATGGTTCATTGACTCTCCTCAGAAGCACCATTACCCAGGGCAGGAGCCTGAATGGAAATGTGGCACCTGAGATTGGAGAGGTGAAGTGGGTGTTGGGCAAATTCAGAAATCCCGGAAGCAAGTTACCTGACTAAACATAGCAGATAATTACGAAGTCAAGGACAATACCTGGACTTGGAGAAGAGTCAGCATTTAGCAGGAATCTCAAGGGCAAATATGTTTGTTTCGTTTTCTACACCCAAGTTAAGTTAGATAGTAGGATCTCAGGAGGAGTCAAAACATTGCTATTTAGTATTTGTTTGGCATTATCCATCCATGTGACTGACTTTAGCCAAAGTCTCATCTCTTTTATGGGTCTATATAGTGAAATAATTGCTGTACAATAAAAACATAAAAAGATTATATACCCATGCTTTTACTATCGGCCTAAATTGATAGCACATTACTTAATGTAGATCAGTACAAACCATTTCAGATTCCAAAATACACAATCAATATATTCCCTCTGGATGTACATATAGCTATGGACTGAACTGTGTTCCCCTCAAATCCATATGCTGAAGCCCTAACTGAGGCTACATAAGGTCATAAGGGTGAGCTCAAATTCAATAGGGCAGGGGTCCTTACAAGAAGATAGAGACACCAGATCTCTCTCTCTCTCCATCTCCATCTCTTCACACATGCCCAGAGAAAGGTCATGTGAGGACACATTAGGTAGGTGGCTGTCTGTAAACCAAGAAGAGAGGCCTCACCAGAAACTCAATGTTTTAACACCTTAACCTTGGACTTGCTTTGAGAACTGTGAGAAAAATAAATTTTTGTTGTTAAGCCACCCAGGCTTCGGTACTCTATTATGCAGCCTGAGCAGATTAAGACAAATGCCATTACAAGATGTCATCTGATCAATTTAGACATTGGTTCACCAGTTATAAATCAATTATCTTAACATGTTTTATTCCATTTATTTTATTTTTTAAATTTATTGTTGAAAGTATTACAAATGTTCCCCTTTTCCTCCCGTTGACCCCCTCTACTCGCACCTGTCCCCCCACCCACAAGCCTACCATCAGTTTGTTGCATGCTTCCGTGTCTTTGGATCTACTTTGTTTGTCCATTTTGACCATTTATGAACCCGACCCATTCTGTCTAGTTTCCTAGGCTCCTCTCTCCCCTTTTATAATCCTCTTTATAATTTTGACTCGAAATACCAAATTGCTTGCTTACACACTAAACTGTGTGTGTTTCTGTGCCTTTGCATAAGTAGTTTCTTAGACTTGGACCTTATACCGAGAAAAACATATAACTTAAAAAGGAATGCACATTTATGTTTTCAGCAGAATAAAATTAAGCATACGAAAGATAGAAAGCACAGTAGGTCACAGTATTTGGGGAGTGAGCAGCAAAGGTGCATGAGTCCCCTCTGTAGGCATAGAGTCATGCCACATGCGTTGTAGGGAGCGCATGGACAATGGGCGTTTGCCCTCAGGGAGATGCCAATCCATCACAGTTGGGTGAATATTCTCCATGTGATGAATGCCATTTATGACAGCACGTTGTCAGTCCCAAAAGAGGAGTTTATGTTGGAAGAACTCAGATTAGGAAGAAATCGATGTAGCCTGGTCCAAAGCCTGAGAGGGAAAGAGTTCTTTTTCTCTACGGTTTCCTCTTTGCTTTGTAAACTGTGTTTTGTTTTCAGCTTTATGGTATATGTCAGCTTCAAACTGGACTTCACTTAAAAAGCTAACTGAAACATTCTCAAAAAACGTTATTTATAAACATTTATCTTTTGAGATAAAAATACGAGGAAGTACTACCTTAAAACATTTTCACTGATCTGTATAAAGAAGTACAGAAGGTATTTTCTGAGATCATATTAAGTACCTATATAATATTTTACATTGTAATCCTTGATACTTGTGTCTAAAATCAAATTTGTGGGTCAACATTTATGGTTAGAAATAAAATATTTTCAGAAACGCCAGTACAATTACTTTTGTGTAATAAAGAATCTCTTCTTATATGTAGATGCAATCATGCATTTAGGCAACAGGTACTTCGTGGGTGGTTTCCATGCCCCCAAAACTAGATAATTGAGAGCGAGTTGCTGTCCTCAAGGAGGTCATAATCCAGTGAGAAAACAGATATGAATAAGATAATTATATTAAACTTTCGGACATAACAACATGAAAGGATGCACCGCCTAGAGTGGGATGGAAAACCAGGAGTGGGTCTATGGGTTCTGGAAATATTGGGGGAAGCATTCACCGATGGGTCACAAATTGCCTCTCAAATTTTGCTTGGCTTCAACATAAATACAATTTTTTTTCTATAAATGAAATAAACTAATAATTGAATTGTATTTTTTCTTATTTACATGCATTTTCTTGAAGCAGGAAAAACTGCTGGTTAAAAATAAAAAATAAATCCACCATCCCCACCTCTGAGGACTATGTTTTGAAAACTTCTAATACAAATAAATAAGTTAAGATCTTTATGTTTTACAACCTATTGACCATTTCCATATATTTTATCTCATTTAATCCTCAGAATAACTCCATCAGTTAGATGTCACCACCCCCTTACTAAAGAAAACTGAACTCTAGCCAGAAGGCTTTCAGCAAATCAGAGGCAGCTTTTGGAAGCAACTCTGCATTATTCAGTGACCTAGGCCGTCTGTCCAACCCTATCCAATGCTTCTCAGTCAGCTCTCACAGAGCACCTTCAGGACCGCTGATGAGAGTTATGTAAGCTAACAAACGTTTTGAAAGAGAAGGAAAAATGCAATCATACTTAGTTTCGGAGGAAAGAAAGGTGAAGTAGTAAATTTCACTGCATTTACAGTGAATGAGCATGGGTAAGCTCATTCACTTACCTACATAATCTAGTTATAAAAATCAGTGATACTAATTACAGTAATAGTAAAGTATTATTAATAGATTAACATTAAATGCTTCATCATGCTTTGGAGATTGCAAGTTGCCCTGCTACACATTACCTTATTTGATCTTCATTTTGAGAAGTTACCAGCATGAGTGTCTATATTTTCCATTTGACCGATGAGTAAACAAACTCAGAAAGTACTTTACAGACATAGATCTAGCTAACATGGCAGAGCTCAGACACAGCTATGCTGCTTCCTACGCCTGTGAAAGACCTGCATGATCATCTTGGATGCACAACACACAACTTCTTTAAGACGTGGGGAAGGTCAAAGGCCCACAGGAGAAGGGACTGTCCTTGACCTGCTTACTCCTAGCAAATCATGCAATGCCTGGCAGGTGCCTAATATTTATTGATGACTAATAAATGATTGAGCAGTGAACAATGAAAACATGTATGATCTGCTCTCTCCTTCAGCCAGATACACAACGGTTCTGACATTTAGCAGGACTATAAGCTGAAAGTCAGCAACAGAAAGTGTATTCATAATTAGTAGCTTGTAGCTGGTAGCAAGTTCAGTATCTTAAACATACACACGTGCACAGGTGCCCACACAAACACACGTGTACATAATCAGGTGACCTTAGCCCGAATTCCACTGCATTCACATTCTCCAGGACGGAAGGGTTCACTGCACATTTCGAATCATTTGCCTCCGAACTCAGCCTGTCCCTTTGAGGGCAGCAGTGGCCCTGGAACAGAGAGCTGGGAGTAACAAAGTGCTCAGATTTCCTAGTTGTGTGACTCTGAAAACAACCAGTAAGCTTTCAGAATCTTTGTTTTCACACCAACAAAGGGTGTCTCGTATCTATTTTGAAGGACTGTGGTAAAGAAGACAATGTTTTAAAAGCACCCAGCACAGTGTCTACACACAATAGGAGCGCAGGAAATGCTGCTCTTATTATGTTCCAGTTCCTAGAATAGGCTTTTTCAGGGGGAAAAATAGCCAGCCTTTCCTCCCAGAAGCTTTTGGAAAAGAATCGCCCATGCGCCATACTGCAGAGAGCAGCGCGCTGCTGCAGGGCCAGAGCCGGGGTGGCTGGGGGCACGTGTCAGGCCCAGCCCGACGCCCGCGCTCTGTTGTGGCATCGTGCGCCCCAAAGTGAAGCCACACAGAGCTGCTGCCTGCGACCATTTGCAGCCGCCGTCAGCAGCGACAGGAGCACATTTCTTAGGCAGGATCCGAACAGACGGTGATATTTCTCAATTGCATTCCCAGGGCCATGCAACTTGGCATATTCCGGCATCGTTTTCACCCTGAAGAAAAGTGACTTTTAAGGAAGTGAAATACCAGCTGTACGAATCCCAATCAAGAGATGAAAGAGAGAACTGGGAGAGAGCATGCGACTCGGAGAATCCTTTGTAGTTACCTCCTCAAAGCACTGCCAGCGCATAGTCAAGGCAACACAGCTGGGCGTTGCAGGGTAGCAAAGCAGGTAACACAGGGCAAAGTCAAAGTGCTGGGAGAGGACCGGAAAGCGTTAGTGCTCAACACCCATCCATCTTTCCCAGGGAGGAGCCTAAGGTATAAATCCATTTCAGATGAGTGATTGGAACCAATCTGCCTTCCAGACTAGGATCAACACAAAATTGTGATTAAAAAACAAACAAATTCTATAAATAACATTCAGAAAGATAGGGAGGAAAAATAAATGAGGAAAAAATTACGTTCCTAATAAGTGACAAAAATTAAGCCAAGTGCTCCAAAAATACCAGTAGCTGCCGACTTACTCTTCATCAGGTGTCTTAGCATCAATACCTGCTTTTAACTTTGACAGAGGCTCGGAAAGGTGTAAAACCACAGCCAAGGTCACGCTGCTGCACCTCAGATTTCTAATATTTCTACTGCTGTGCTTCTCAAAACTGAATGTGCACCAAAATCACACGGAGGGCCTGTTAAACACACTGCCGGGCACCATCCTCAAGGATTTCCGATTCGGGTCTGGAGTGGGGCTCAAGAGTTCCCACGTCTCTCCTACTCCTTGGCGATACCGATGCTGTGGTGTGGAGGCAACATGTAAAGAGCCGCTGCAGGTGCTGTAAGGACCAAGATTCATTATTTAGCTGCACGCTCTTGTTCTGCTCAGACCCAACTAGTCAAAAGAGGACACTTTGGAATCAGGACTGTAATGATTAATCTCAGGAAAGAAAAAAAAACACTGCTAGACGGTGTTGGCAAATCTAATGCATAAATTGCAAGATGTCCTAAACAGCTCGCACTAAAACATATGCACCACTCTTTATGGCTCAGTAAAGGCTCTGAGAAGCAAAAAATGAGGTATTAAATGATGTGATGGAATAGGGCTGGGGACAGAGAATTAGAAACAAGGGGCAGGGGCAGGGGCAGGGGCAGTTGAGTGCCTGGGCCTGTAGGTGTGCAGTGGGTCAGAGGGAGCCGAAGATGCAGGTGTTACCATCTCATCAGAGAGCCAGTCAAACCCAGGGAGGTTCCAGGGTAAAGTAGGACAGCAAAGATTTGGAATCAAAATCAACAGCTGAGAAAAGAATTAGGTAGCTCTTCTGCCGGGTCAAGTGGCTGTATTTCAATTCTGAAGCCAAACTGACATCACAGAGAATGTTGACATTTACCTGACATCTCGTCCCTTCTGTCCTGCTACCAGAATCCTGATTCTATTAAGGATTCTATTATGCCTCCAGGCATAAATCATAATTTGCCTAAACAGTGATTGTTCTAGGGGTAATTGTGTACCTCAGTTCAAGCACAAGCTTCCTAAAAAGTCTACAAGGTGACATGCAGAATTCATTTTCCTTCAGTAAAGACATAGTTACATGAAGAAGAGATCCTGTCCCTGCTTTAGACTGTGCTGTGTGAAGACTTGATGCTCAGATTTGCAGCAGCCATCTGGTAGACCTGAGGGGACAGGCCAGGGATACGATGGAAATGGCAGTTCCGAAGGGAAAAGGCAGTGGGGTGCTACAACTGCCTACCTTCAGATTTCATGTTAAATGGGTTCATTAAATGCTGTGTTGTGCTTATTTTAATGTTTAAGAAACTAATTGATACAACTGGGAAGTGAGATGTGATCTTTAAAAGGATTTTAACAAAACTAAGGCCAAGTCTTTCAATAACAGCAGTGTTTAGGCAGTAATGTCTGACACATTTTCTCACAGAACATTTGAGAACACAGTAAGATTTCTAAATTATTAATCTCATTGTACTGGTCCCCTAATTAAATGCTGTGATAAAGCTCCTTTCTATCTAGGATTGAGTTTAGGTTCCTATAGGTCAGTGGTTCTCAACCTGTGGGTTGCGATCCCTTTGAGGGTTGAACGACCCTTTCACAGGGGTCGCCTAAGACCATCGAAAAACACATATATAATTACATATTGTTTTTGTGATTAATCACTATGCTTTAATTATGTTCAATTTGTAACAATGAAATTGGAGGTCACCACAACATGAGGAACTGTATTAAAGGGTCGCAGCATTAGGAAGGTTGAGAACCACTGGTATAGGGTCTTTCACATTCTATTTTAAGTCTCCAGTCTATTCTCCTACAATGCACACAACATACTAATGCTTACTTCCTTTTTCTAACAACTTCCATTTGTACTATATGTAGAAAGGCACTTGGTGGGGTTCATAGCCATAAAGGAAGTACAGTATGTTGGCACTGTCTTGCCTATCTAATTTTGTAGACTGGAGAATTCGCCAGCAATTAAAATGCATGTAAAACAGATTACATTTTAATGTAAATTCAGGGTAAAGAACAAGAATATGAATGCAGCAAGAAATGGTCCAAAGAAATAAGAGAAAGAGGCAATACCCTGGCTAACTCAGAGATGCCACCAGGAAAAAAAGGAACCCCGCAACATTTTTCTTCCTAATGAATCCCTCCCCTAGGTCCCGCTACCTACTGCATCTTCAACAGGACACACTCCCTATATCTACCCTCAAAGGCTAAAAGTAGAGCAGTTGGTAATGAAGTCATCAAGTGCATTTAAAACATCAGGCACCCCTGTAGCCTCCTATGCCAGATGTGGCTAGGAGTACCATTTGTTCTAGTGTTCATTTGGTATGGATGGTGTACAAGGGACAGAGGCATGTGGCTCCCCCTGGCCTCTGTAATCACTCCCACTCTTAGAGGGGTTCCTGCCGGAAGAAAGGATATAGTGTCTGCACCACAGCAGGTAACGTCTGAATCATCACTGAGACTGGTCTTCCTATATTTTTATAAATATGAGCCAATAATAGTGACATGATATTCAAGAAATAGATGAAGAGAAACAGCAAAGACAAAAGAGAAACCTAAGCTAAGGTAGAAAATATTGAAATGTCAAACAAGCGCAAGTTAAGACATTTAAGCAGGTATTTAATTGATTAAAATAATAGCTGACAAGTCTAAAAAGGGGTGGGAAATGATGAATAGAATTATTGAAATTAACAAAGTTTCATGGATGTAGAGAACAGACTGATGGTTGCAGAGAGAAGAGGTTGGGAGACTGGGTGAAATAGGTGGAATTAAGAAGAAGTACAAATTGGTAGTTGCAAGATAATCATGGGGATGTAAAGCACAACATAGAGAATATGGTCAATAATAATGTAAAAACTATGGTGGTAGTTGGGAACTGGAAGTAACAAGGGGAACACTCTGTAAAGTATATGACTAAAGTATATGCTGAAAACCTGCAACTAATAAAAATAATGTGAAATGTAAACTGTAATTGAAAAAGAAAATAACAGTTTGATTGCAAAAGCAACAAATCAACTCCTAAGAGTACCGGTACATATCGGAATGGACACTGCTGAAAACAAACTTTGTCATTTAGAAGATCAAGTCACATTTTCAGAATATAATAAAGAGAAAATGAATGAGAGAAAAGATCAGGCATGGCTGATAGATTTAGGGAAGCCATTACCTGCAAACAGGGCACTGTAAGGAGAGAAGGGGATGATGTAGTGAAAGCAATTATTAAAGAAATAAAAGAAGACAAATGACCAGACCTGAAGAAAACGTGTCTTCCCCCAGGGAGGAGACTCTCACCTACACATATAATAGGGAATTTTCCTGAACTCTAAGAATAAAGGAGGAAATGCTAGAAACATCTAGACAGAAAAATAGGGAACTAAAAAATAGATATAATTTTTAAATAAGCAAAAGTAAAAAAAAAAAAAGAAAACTAATTGAATAAACCAATAATGATAAGAGCAAAAGTTAAGATATTAAAGGCAAACTTGTAGAATTAGAGAATTAGCGATGGTTAAACCTCTCTAGAAGCTCTTTAAATAGGTCATTAAAAGAGAGAGACCGCTAATCTCTAGCAGCAGCAGGTGGGCCTGGAGAGTATTATGCTCTGTGAAATAAACCAGTCAGAGAAAGACAAACACCATATGATCTCACTCATATGTGGAACCTAATGAACAAAATAAACTAATAAACAAAATAGAAACAGACTCATAGATACAGAGGACAGCCCGCTGTCAGAGGGAAGGGGGGTTGGGAGGCTGGTGGGAAAGGTGAAGGGATAAGAAAAACAGAACAACTCAGACACAGACAACAACATGGTGATTACCAGAGGGGTGGGGAGAGACAGAAGAGGGTAAAGGGGCATGAATGGTGATTACCAGAGGGGTGGGGAGAGACAGAAGAGGGTAAAGGGGCATAAATGGCGATGGAAGGAGACCTGACTTTGATTGGTGGCCACACAATACAATGTATAGACGATGTGTTATAGAATTGTACACTTGAAACCTAAATAATTTTATTAACCAATGTCACTTCAATAAATTCAATAATTTTTTAAAAAGAGAGACTGTCTACGAGCTTGAACAAGTAAAAGTGCTAATTTACAATATTAAGAATGGGAACAAGATACAAAACTAGATATAAAAATCATGAATTAAGGGAATATTAAGTACCATTTTACGGCACTAAAATAAACATCTAAATGAACTAGATAACTTGCTAGGAACAGATAACAAGACTGAATTCAAAAGATGTTTTAAAAATCAATCGTGAAAAAACTGAAAGGCATAGAAAAAAACTGAAAGCCAGGAAAAAGAAGTTTAAGGAAGTAAATATCCCGACATTTAAGTGCTGTTCCCTTACAGTGATACTAGGATGGAAAAGGTTGACACTCCTTACTTTGTACATTTATGTATTCCTGAAAAGAAATTTTCTCTTTGAAGGTGGGCACACAATGTAATATACAGACCATGTATCACAGAAATGTACACTTGAAACCTACATATAATTTTCTCTTTATATGGTTTATTTTACATTTAAGAAGTAAAAAGAGGGAAGATAGTACATTCTTACTATTGTTTCTTAAAAGCTAAGAACTGGGTTTATTTCCCAATTAATAGTATTTATTTATTTAGCATATGAATTAATATTTAGTATGTGAATGTAAGTTAATGTAAGACCTATTAATATTATACATCTGTTTATATACATAATTATATAATGGGTGGTTTTAAAAATAAGTGTTTATTTAAAGTTCATACCATATTAACTTCAATGCACCTGACCCTGGCTTTTCTACTCTGGACCAGCTACATAATTTGTCATATCCCATGCAAATAAAAATACGGGGCCCTTGTTAAAAATCATCAGGAGGAGTGAATTTTAGAGACAAGTATCAAAATTAAAGCAAAATTTAAAGCATGTCTGTGTCGTGCTGTATGGCCTCCATCCCTTTCACACCGACTGTTCTTTTTAATCTGCACAACATCACATACTGCTGGGAAAGCTGTGATTGGGACGATTCAATCATATTCCTGAAGTCACAAA
The DNA here is from genome assembly GCF_964212035.1 of Myotis nattereri. Lineage (NCBI taxonomy): Eukaryota > Metazoa > Chordata > Mammalia > Chiroptera > Vespertilionidae > Myotis > Myotis nattereri. The sequence continues at coordinate 80,150,708 of NC_138085.1, read as the reverse complement.
ACTCTAAAGGCAGCAAAAGTCAGACTTCCAATCAGGTCTCCTGACTGCAAGCCCACACTTCCATCAACTCTGATTCCATTTCACTCCCAGGATGGCATCTGATTGCATAGCATCAGCTCTTCACCACCTCCTATGGGAAGGACACAGTGGCCACTAGTACTACAGGACAAGATCAGTATTTGAGGAGACAGGTGTTGGGCAGGCTGGAGTCTGAAGATGAAACGCTGGCCAGAGCTGCCCTGGTAGTCGGCTGAGGAGAGAGAACTGTGGGGCTGTCATTGGTGAGTTCTATGAAAGCCAGGAAAAATTGTATCCACGTGGACTTCCTGGCAGGAGTGAATCAGCTCCAGCAGCTAGAAGCTGGAGATGTTAGGTGAAGAAGAGGAGGCCACAGGCCATCACCTACAGACCCTATCACATTTGCTTTGGGGTTTATTACTGGAAAAGCTACAGGGAGATCTCCAAGGAGCCCACAGCAATGCCCAAGAAAGAAACATCCAGTAGTTGGCATTTGTGTACCTGTAATACCCAGGGGCCATCAATGTCTAATTAACGCTGCCCGGTCAAGTGAGATATTTGGTGACCTTTACCATTCTACTGTCTCCTATTTCAACTCTGGAGATGATAGATATGAGTATGAGAAATGGAGGAATAAAATGAGACAATCATGTAAAAGCCGACCACAGCCCTCCTCCCAACCAAAAGTAGGCACGTCTACGTGAAATGTGAGTTGTCCCTGGGGATGAGGTAGGAGTAAGAGGGAAGCTTTAAGTTGAATAAAAAAGTTGACGTTTTAAACTCGACAAGAAGTTGAAGTTTTGCTTTGGAAAAAGAGCTGGCCCAGCGTGGAGAAGGTAGGGAGATGTGACAGAGATCCATGTAAAGGCGGGAAGAATACTCTCCTTTCACCAAGTCCAGATCTTTCAATAATCTGTAAGACATACACCTACATATTAAAAATTTAAATCAAAATAACATGATATGGTTATGTTAAGGATTTGAGATTATTATGAAAATTATTTCTTATAGGACCTGGCAAACATGGTACACAATAAATCAGAACTGTTATTAGTATTACAACCCTGTAGTTCTATGAAGGGGACAACCTGTTGCCTACTCAGAAATCCACATAAACTGGCGTGGCTTCGTGGTCCATGCTGATTTCAGAACCTGTGCTTTTTCTGCTAAAGGTCTAGTTGGGGGAGATTGCCATTTTGGGTCCCGGGATGAGAGGAAAGGGAACTACTTTTAAATCCGACACTTCCATGGTAGATTATACATGGTCTGGAAAGGCTAAGGGTAGTCTATGGTGGAAGCAAAATGAGGTGTACATTAGTGTTCTCTGTCCCAAGTTATAATCAAGAGGGAGGGAACCAAAGAGGGAGCAGTGTGCAGAAACAGCTTCTGAACTCCACTAGCAAAGAGGGTGCCCTAAAAGACGAGGGCAGAAAAGCCCACTCAAATTGGGACTGACAAGCAAGGCTCCATATTAAAAGAGATGAAAGGTTCATGTTCAAGACATCTGCATGACGTTTAACACGGTTCTCTCTTTGGCAGGAAACATGGCCCTATTAATAGTAAAGCTCTTTGCAAATAGAGAGTACCAGTTCTCAAGAATTGGAGATGAATCATTATCATCGCTGTAGTATTATAAAAGGCCAATGTCGGGGATGATAAAGTTTCCAGTCAGCCAGTGCATCAGTTAAGTTGCGGCATTCTTTGACCCAGTAATTGCACTACTGTGTAAAAATCTGAACATGTAAAAAGCTTCACGTTCAAAGGTGTTCATCACCACCTTTTTATTATCATGGACTATTTGCTAGCGACCCGAGCCCAGCAACATGCAAACAGTTAATGAATCGATGGCAAAGCTACTATAGGAAGCTAATATGCAGCTCACACTTCGGAATTTAGACATCTATTCCAAGGCATCATAGGCCAGGTGCCCAGGAAACAGCAAGGACACCGGAAGGTGCAGGCCCAAGAGAGGCAGAGCCTCCTTGGTTGAGATATTTGGGGATTCCTTATGGGACTTGGATGATCAGTGAAAAAGTTCTGAGGGATGGAAATCTAGCCAATAACAAAATGCACAATGATCTTCTAGGATAGAAGATAGGAGGTGTACTTTCTTGAACAATTTCCTCCTTGGAAGACATTAATTTTTTGAAAAAAGGTGTAAAATAGAAAAGGAATTTCCATCTAAAAATGAAACCAGGATGTAATTGTAGTCACTTCTTATTGCATCTTCTAGATGTAAAAATAGACTAAATAAAATATAGGTAAACATTTATTCAATAAATTTTGCTAGGATCTGAGATGCAGTGACAAACAAGGAAGATGTGACCTCTAATTTCATTGGGTTTATTTTAAAGTGCTAAGGTCATAGACTAATTAACTATAACTGATATCATAATAGTAGCAAATGTCATGGGAAATAATTGGAGGGAGAGGACACTATTCTAAATAAGCAAGGCCAGGAAATACTATCTGAGGAAGTGACATTTGGGCAGGAACTGAAGCATGAGGATGTAAAAGATGTTTGTGTAATTTATTTCTGGTTATTTGTGTGATTTAAATCCTCAGGATTTTAGAGAGAAAAGATGAGAACTGCAAATAAAAACCAAAAAGTAATTATGTGCGGTGATGGATCTGCTCATCTGATTGTGATAATAATTTTACAAAGTGTACATATGTCAAATCATCACTGTGTATACCACGATGAATACATACAACTTTATCTGTCCATTATACCTCAAGAAAGCTAAAAACAAATTAAAATTTTAATTAAAAAATGATATGACACATCAACCAGAAAATGTTGAAATAACATAAATTTTCAGTACAGCATATTTATAACTAAAATACTGTGCAAACTAAAATAAACCAGATTTTTGTCTTCATAATGTTTAATCAAATAATTGTGCAATGAAATATGCAGAATGGTAGCATTATGGCAAATTAAGAACAAATAAGCACACCTACAAAGGGGCATGGAAGGACACTCCCAAATCAGGATAGAAGTTTACTTTACGGAGGGAGACCATCTTGAAATTGAGTAACAAATGAAAATTTTATTCCACAATGTAATGTATGATAGGAGCTTAAATAATAAAATATTTTATTAGTTCTGGACTCTGGGTAAAACACATACACAGAATACTCAGTGATCATAAAGTGAAGAACGGGAGAAAGATGGCACTTAAAATAATAGTAATAAGGAACCAAGAAATGGGACAATTAATGAAGTAAACTTATGTGAGATACAGAGTCAAGGGATTTTTTTTCAGGTGGAAAAGACTAAGGAATGCTCCGAAAAAGACTCACCAGAGATGCTAAGATGAATGATGCAGTAGGAAGTGTGACTAGACAGAGGCTGTTGAAAGGCAAGAGGAAAGAAGTCTAGTATAATTGTGGAGTCGTGGGAAGGCAGAGGGATGCTTTCTCAATTGAAAATAAAAAGGAGGAAGATCCTGGTTGGGGTTTGATCCCCAGTGAGAGGTGCCTGCAGGAGACAACCAATGGATATTTCTCTCTTCTCTCTCTTTCTCTTTAAAATCAATAAAAATATAAATAAAAATTAAAAATAAAATAAATTTAAAAGGACAAAATGGCACCAAAGTATAACATAGGTTTGATGGTGTGAAGAATGTTAAAGTCTTCCCCAGTCTGGTGGCTGTTTTTCCTGGTAGATTTTTCCTGGAGTTAGCTAGAGTCCTGTCTTCTAATCATCATTGGAGACCAGAAGCTGCCCAGTCCTGCTGTCATTGTTACTGAAGCCCAGTCTCAATAGAGAAATGCGTCTGCAGAGGAGCTGGACTGATGTAAAATGTGCTGCAGCAGCTGGAGAAGAAAACTCACAAAAGGCTAGCACTGACCTTCAGCCACTTCCCACGCCAAAGGCCATATTCCTGCACGCGGGTGCCTTTTTCTCATTGCGTTCTAACAATTCCCTCTCCAAATCTGTTCCTCTGGCAGAGATTTCTCTACATGGAGGAGAAAACACCTGCACCAACCCGTGATGCCATGAAAAAGAAACTTCATTTCCCTTGTCAGACGCTTATCTCCAAAAGCAAGTTCAATGGGACACGAAAGAAGCTTGGAAGTTGTAAAGGGAGGCATGTTCTTAGTCTTGAATGTCTGATCTTAGACATATACACCTGAGAGATGAGTATTTATTAAGAGGACCCCCATGCCAAAACAGATAAGCAATTCACATCTGATTATTTCAACATCTGGTTGGACATATAAAGGGAGGTCATCAGCTGAGAATCACAAAGGGATGGTTTGAGGAGAGAATGAACTTTGGGATAATCATCTTAGACCAGCGGTTCTCAACCTGTGGGTTGCGACCCCTTTGGGGGTCGAACGACCCTTTCACAGAGGTTGCCTAAGACCATCGGAAAACACATATATAATTACATATTGTTTTTGTGATTAATCACTATGCTTTAATTATGTTTAATTTGTAATAATGAAAATACATCCTGCAGATCAGATATTTACATGGCGATTCATAACAGTAGCAACATTACAGTTATGAAGTAGCAACGAAAATAATGTTATGGTTGGGGGTCACCACAACATGTGGAACTGTACTAAAGGGCTGCAGCATTAGGAAGGTTGAGAACCACTGTCTTAGACCATGATCAAAACAAATGTTAGAGACACATGGACGGATTCCCAGGCAGTCAATTCTCCTTTTAACATAGTGCTTAGGTATGGAAAATTAAAGTTATTAGCTCACTTGTGTGATTTCCTCAGCTAGAGTCAGCTGCTCAGGTGCAGACTCCAAGAATATGGATTATAATTTCCATCTGAGATGAGTAAAAGAGAGGAAGATGAAGATAGTATTTTTAAGAAAGTAACAATAATGATGAATCAAGTGTTTCATGACTAAACAGTTGAAATTAAGGGATGTTTTAACAATGAGAAAATGATCAGATCATTGGTTTGAAATCCTTGGTATGTTTCCTGTTTTGTTTTGTTTTTTATTTTTAAGAAGTGAAGGGAGAAATGGAAGTTCTTAAACAAAGCCAGACAAATAGGTAACTGTGGATGAAAATTAGGATGTTTCCTGTTGTAACTTCAGAGGTTATCTAGTGTTAGGTGGTCATAAATTCTAGAGTGTAGCCTCTGACTGAGTTGCAAATAAGATTTCTGGAGTTGAAAAGATAAAGAACCAAAGAATCCAGAGACTGTTGGATGCTTTATTCATGTAGATGTTGAAATCCTTGACAACCAGGAATTGAGATAGAGAGAAATACTACAGTCCTAGAGGCAAAAAGAAATGAAGAAAAGACAAGACTATTCATAAAAGAGTCTGACTAGGAGGGAAGATGAGGTCCTTGTTAAATGATAGGAACTTTAAAGAGCAGGAGATCTGTCCACGCTGTCCACACTCCCAAGCAGAAGGAAGAGTGTGAATGATCTGAAAGTGGCAATTAAGAATAGGTGAACATATAACCAAACTCCCGGCCCTAGGACAAGAGGGAGAAAACAAACCAAAAACCATAATCAGCTTAATTTTAAAAGAACAGAAAGAAAAGTAGTATCCTCATAGAATACCCTTAATTTACTTCAGTCAAAGTAGTAAAAGGAATATTCAGAAAGAGATTCAGAGTATAAGAACATTGACAGATAAGAGTCCAGAAGTTTCAAAGTGGCCAATGGGAGATATGGAGAGGGAAGAGAGGAGTAGGAAATTGTGTCAGATGAGGGGATGTGTCCAGTCGGGGGAGGACAGCAAGAGAGGTCATTGCCCACCCAGGAGACCAGGACTTCAACCTAATCCCAATCAAAATTCCAGGAAGTTATTTTGTGGATCCTGACCAACTGATTTGGATGTTTACAGGGAAAGGCAAAAAGCACAGAATAACAAACACAATACTGAAGGGGAAGGACAAAGTCAGAGGACTGGCACTATCCAACTTCAAGCCTTGTTATAAAGCTACAGGAATCAAGAGAATGTGGTAAAATAATGGATAAATAAATCAACAAAACAGAATAGAGAGCAAGAAATAGGTATACATAAATACAATCAACGGATCTTAGAGAAAGGCACAAAGGCAATATAACAGAACAAAGGTCATGTTTTCAATAAATGGGGCTGGAACAAACTGATATTTAAAAAAAATCTAGATGTAGACTTTACACTCTTCATTCATAAAAATTAATTCAAAAAGTATCACAGACCTAAGCATAAAGTGAAAATCTATAAAAAATTTAGAAGGTAACATAGGCTAAAACCTAGATGACCTTGGATATGGAGACAACTTTTTAAATACAACACAAATGGCATAATCCATTTTGAAAATTAATAAATTATTTTTATTTGAATTCAAATCATATGCTATGGAAAAAGACACTGTCAAAAGAATGAGAAGACAAGCAACAAAGGCTGGGAGGAAATATTTGCAAATGACACATCTGATAAAGAACTGTTATCTAAAATATACAAAGAATTCTTAAAATTCAACAATAAGAAAATAACAGTCCAATTAAAACATGAGCCAATGATCTTAAAAGACACCTCACCAAAGAGAATCTACACTAATAATAGACAAATATGTAAACTGACCGTACCTTCATGACACCCCACAACCAATCAGGAGTGAGAATGAAATTACCCCGACAAAGATGGTGGGCCTGTGGGCAGTGCACCAAGTGTCCAGAGGGCAGGGAAGGGCAGGGTGGGACACCTGTGTCATCACCATGGTGACGATGCAGGCATTCCACACCGCCCCAGCCACTCCAGGCCTCTGGGCAGCATGGGAAGGCAGAAAGGCAGCTCCGGGCCAGAGCAAAGGCGATGTTGGCAGCTAGGGGAAGGAAAGCCCATTCTTGCACGAATCTTCATGCATCGGGCCTCTTGTATACATATAAGCATATGATAAAATGTTCATCATATCATCAGGGAAATGCAAATTAAAACAAAATACCACTATACACCTATTAGAATGGCCAAAATCTAGAACACCAAATGCTGTGCCTTCCAGTTAATTTGCTATGAACTTAAAACTGCTCTAAAAAAAAGGCCATTAAAAAAAAAAATCTTCCTCATCAGATAACTCAGTCATGTTATCTGAGAGTTAATCACACAACAGTATGGTTAAAAAAAATAAAAATCTGTTTACCTTTGATTCAAAATAGTCATCTGATCAAACCAGTATGTACCAAACCCCTAAATCCAAAGTGTCTTTATTGGGAAAAATCTTCTTTTATTTCATGTCCATTCTCAACTAGTTCTCTCGCCTTTTGTTTTCTTTTTCTTTTTTCTTTTCTTTTTTTTTTTTTTTTTTTTTGAGGACTGGCAAGCAAACTCTACTACTTTAAAGATATACTTCTAGGCTTGAAGCAATACAGTCCTTGCCAACCAACTGAGCTTTTACTCAAAAATTGTTAGAAAAGCCATTTTGGCTGAATGTGAACATTTTCCTCTATTCACAAGTTCAAATATTTAATAAAACAACTCACAATAGCATTAGTCAGATGAAAAGTTAAAAAGTAGAGTATTCCCTGCTGTCAGATGACATTAAAAAGTCTTATGCAATTTTAAAAGTATAAATAAAGTACCACAATTACAAAGAGAATGAAAGGAAAATCAGTCTTAATTACAGTGAAAGGGGGATTTTTGTTGGTAATTAGTTTGTATAATAAACACCTATTCCTTAGAAAGTTGTGCTCGGGACACCCAATTGAAGGTCATGTCAATGTCACTGGAAATGAGTTTGCTCTAGTTTTCCTCTTCCTTCTTCCTAATGGAAGTAACTCACATGTTCACTCTTCAAAATGAACACCTGTCTCCCCACATCTCCCCATTGATGCTCTGGAGGGCCCCCTGCAAATGCAGCCTCTCTGACCCCTGTATGAAGCGTTTGTCCACACACAAGGCAATGTGCAAGTTTCAAAGTCTGGAGGGAATGTAAGAAGTAGGCTGGAAATAAGACAGGCCTTCAGAAACAGAAACATAAAAGAAGGATTCAAATGAAGTTATGATTCTTATATTTTTTTCTTACTAATCACTGGAAACTCAATTCTTTATTAACAGGTAGTCCAATAATCTCCTCTAAAGATTAATCTCTTTAATTGTCCAAGAGTCACGCTTGACACAGAGCTAAATCTTCTCCTAATGCCTGGCATGGGGCAGCTAGTCTGCTGCTGTCACAGATTCCATAGTGCCCTGTTATGAAGGTCACCCTGCACTGCCTTATGGGCAATGCTACCCATTGTGACAATGATGTCTCTGCTTGTTGAATCCCAGGCTCGTCACGGAGGGATGATCCACTTTCCTGGATGTGGGCCCAAGTTGACAGCTCTTAGTAATCTTAGCATCCGGGTCCCTGAGTGAAAGCAGCCAAAGGCTTCAAATCAAGGATCTGGACTCACCACGCCTCCTGCCTCCTCACTGATTATCAACCCAACCCCCCAAACCATGAGGTCACCTTCTTTGTGAATTTTATATAAAACCAGGAGCCTTATTAAACCTCTGCTTGGACATTTAAAAGGTATTCTCCACCCCGCTCACACTTAATAATGCCAAGGTGATTTGTCATTCTGAGACATATCCTTAAGAATTTCGGGGCAATTTTCTGCTCTGACTCATACTAAGAAGTATAGTACGTCTGTTGCTAAAAAGGGAAAACTAACTGTTGATCACCTTCAAGGCAACCCTTTGAGAAAGCACCTGGTTACACTAAGAATAGAACCTTTTGTGTTTCCTGCCTTCTGGAAAGATAGTAATTTATCAAAATGTTACTCTCTACTACCGGTTTTATGCTATATTCTCACTACTTCTTTGATCAGTCTCTATATCCCTACGCAACAGAGGGAAAAACTGATAGTAACGGATGCATTGTTTAGTGCTAGCTTTTGACCTACATGATCTTCCTAGACAACATTGGGGGATACTTTTTGGGAGAACAGGTGACTCATCAAGTCTGAGTGACCTGCTCTAAAACTATGGCTCAGTGCTTGAGTGTCCACCTATGCAGCAAGAGGTCATGGTTCGATTACCGGTCAGGGCACATGCCTGGGTAGCAGGCTTGATCCCCAGTAGGTGACGTGCAGGAGGCAGGCAATCAATGACTCTCATCATTGATATTTCTATCTCTCTCTCCCTCTCTGAAATCAATAAAAATATATTTAAAAAATAAAACTATGGTTGTAGGCAGGATTTGAACCCAGGTCTACTTGTCTCTGAGGCCCATGTCTTCCCTATCACCCCACATTGTATAAACAGCCCCATTTCAGAGGTAATGAAAATGTACCTCAAAGGTATTAAATAACATGCTATACAAGGTCTCCCAGTGGGAACATAATCAGAGTTCAAAGTGAGACTCTCCAAAAGCTGGGCCTCTTTCTCACAGCAGTTCTCCCCTTTCAAACAATAAAAACAAAAACCACACCAGGCAGTGCCTGTGCCTGGCTCTGGGATGGTTCCTTTTGTCTGTCCGTCAGCACCAGAGGGAGAGGGGCAGGCCCAGTGAGGGCACTCAGTCATTTGGAAGAAACCCTGAAGGAGCCCATTAGCCATAAACACAGGATGTCTGGGGGCACCTTTTAGAAATTCTTTCAGGGACCTTTTCAACACAATAATGACCTTGTCTCTGTTGTCAAAGGGCTGTCAGCAAGCACTTAAGGAGCTCACCTGCCTGCTAAATGCCCCCATGGGCCAGTGGAAATCCCTCAGCCAAGAGCAGAAGTGCAGGTTCTCCCTGATGGCCACAAGGTCTGGACAGCCTGGCACAGGCCAGCCAGGGGCCACCTGCTGCTCCACTGACCTTTGCAAGAATGGGCCTGAGCAGCAGGGGACAGAGAATTTAAAAAGGCAACCCCTGAGGTCCCTCCCTCCATGGCCCCTGAGAATAGTTAACATTTGCACTCTCAGGAACAAAAGCAAAACAGGAAACAAGCAAACAGAAGCCTCCACTGGGGGGACAGTCTCCCAAGCGGTGGCAGAGCTCCTGGCCATCAATTCCAAGCATAAGCAGCTCCCAGAGAAGCGCCCTTTGCGTGCAGCGGGCTCTAAGCCCCATGAAATGTTCTTTACAAGCTTAACAGGCTCTGAGTAGGTCCCTGGGGCAGGCTTACCCAGTTTGTTCTTTTAAGAAAATAAAACAAAACATGTGCATTTATTATACAGCCTGGCATCTAGCCCTGATCTCAAGAACAGTTTTGAAATGTCCCTGAGACAATGACCGAGAGAACAATGTTTCAAAATAAAACCCTTGTCATTTCCTTGTGTTCTTGATTGCATTCTTCCCTATCATGTCCCCATAGAAATTGGCACTCAGACCTTCTAACCATATTCTTCAGAGGAGAGAGGGCAGAGACCCTCTGCAAATCTAACAGAAAGTTGTCTGAAGGCCTCTTGGCTATGTGATTTTTTTTTCCCAAAAGAAGGCTACACTGAGTTTTTTAGAACAGTATTACTATTCTTCTAGGTTGGTCAAAAATAGCAACTACACTGGGCTCACTGAACTAAAGTGGGACACTGTTTCCAAACTAAATACCCAAAACCATGGTTTCCCTGACTTGGTCAAAGCCCTTTTTATGTCAGATCAAGGGATCTCTCTCAAAACAGCATGGGGTGATGTTCTTGGTGCCTGTCCCAATAATTCGGAAAATGTTCGGAAAATTAATCTCTTGGGAGGGAGGAAGGGAGGGAGGGAGGGAGGGAGGGAGGGAGGGAGGGAGAGAGGGGGAGGGAGAGAGAGAGAGAGAGAGAGAGAGAGAGAGAGAGAGAGAGAGAGAGAGAAAAGGTCATCGCTACTAATCTGTACCATATATAAATGTACATATTTGGCAAAAACATATATTCATAACTATACTAGTATATATTTTTGTTTCATATCCATTCCACAAAAGGCTTGAAGCCAAGACAATGATGAAGTTCTTTCAGTGCTTTGAAATCTACCTTCAGTCCTGTGATCCTCAAAAGTGTATCCACCCTCATTCTCCTGAGGAAACAGGTACTCAGGACGTAACTGATATCACGTGACACACAGGTAGCTTTGAGTCAGGAAAAATATTTCAGTGTTTTATTAAGCATGTCCCATGGACCATCCACATCAGAATACTCTCCAGCGCTTATGAAAGTCCAGATCCTGGACCTCCTTACTCAATACCTGAACCAGAACTCTCTTTCCTATTCCATCATTTCACCTGTAAAGAAAGCACCAGTGGTCATAGAGACATAAGACTAAATGAGATCATTTCTACAGGCTCCTTGTATAGTACTAGGCACTGAGTAGAACCTCATCAAGTGTTTGTTGAATCTGCTGAGTATCTCATTCACAGCCGCATTCTAGCATGTAGGTATGGACCACTCCCTTCAGCCAGATGCTTGCTCATGGCCTGTCTCCCGCAGGCTACTGAGAACTGATTCTCATGCCCCTCCCCACCACCACCTACTTTTTTCTCCTGCTGGACTTCTTTAAGAAGACCTCATCCTTGGCACAGGGCAGCCACCGCACATAGGGGTTCAGGAGACACTTTGGGGGTCAGGGAAATGTTTTCTTTTTTAAAATCATAAAGTAACTTCATGTAATGCAGCCTGGGTTACAGTCATCTTTATACCATCACAATCGTGAGTGTATACACATGGAAAAACATATATACATTTCTAACTCATTATTAATTCCAATGGTTTAAATCTGCCAAGAAAGAAACGTCAATTGAGCTGTCAGTGTGTATACATTTTTGGGACACCCTGTGTGTCTGATGGATTGACTGACTGACTGCTTGAGGTAAAATGCCTAGGGCCCACAAAGGTGACAATGAGGCCCAGCCACTGCTCCCCCCACCCCTTTCCTGGTCATCTGCTACCCATCACTTACGATTCAGTTAAGGAGTCAACGTCTACAATAAGATTTCTTTGAAATAAGAGAGAAAAAGCAGGAGAACCTTAAAAACTAGTACCCCGAGCTGTAAGAGGGAGAGTGGGTTTAAGTCAGTGCCATGGGGAGAGAATGAGCAGCTCTGTCCTGGGAAGAATATGAGGAGAAAACAAATAGAAAATGAGCAAAGTTGCAGATCCCGGCAGGAGTCGAACCCAAATTACTTTACAAACATAATGAGGGATGAGAGAAATCTATAGAATCTCATTTCTTCCTCCTGGTTTGAGAGCACACTTATTTGCCAATCAATTCTAATAATTGATTAGCTAATCAGAGGCTGCCTTTACAGCTGCAGGCAACAGTAGGTCCCATATCACTAGGCAACCACTGCCTCCCAGGGGAAGGAGCCAGCAAGGAGAATGCGGTGGCGGGAGCATCCTTTCATCAGGAGAGTCACCGGAAGAAAAAAAACACTCCTTATTTTGTAATGAAAATGCTTTTGACTTTTCAACAACTCCTCCAGGAGAACATTGTCCCGGAAGTGCAAAGATAGCACTAGTCTTCATTACAAGTTCAGAACAGATTAGTTGCTTCTGGAAATTTCATCCTCTCATTTTTTTTATTGAAAAAGAACAAAACACACACACACACACACACACACACACACACACACACACGGCCTAGTGCATGAAATTCATGCATGGGAAGGGTCCCTAGGCCTGGCTGGCGATCAGGGCCTTCTGCTGCTGGCCAGGGCCTTTCTTCATTCTGCGCAGCCCCCTGGTGGTCAACGCACATCATAACGAGCAATAGAACTCCCGATCTCCCAGTCAAACTCCCACAGGGACAATTTGCATATTAGCCTTTTATATATATAGATCTATATATATAGATGTATAGGTTTATATATCTATATATATAAAGTATATACATAGCCCTAGCTGGTTTGGCTCAGTGGAAAGAGCGTCGGCCTGTGGACTGAAGGGTCCCGGGTTCGATTCTGGTCAAGGGCATGTACCTTGGTTGTAGGCATATCCCCAGTAGGGGGTGTGCAGGAGGCAGCTTATCGATGTTTCTCTCTCATCGATGTCTCTAACTCTCTATCCCTCTCTCCCTTCCTCTCTGTAAAAAAAATCAATAAAATATATTTAAAGTATATATATATTTTATATATATACACATATATATATGCATATGTATATATATGTGTATATATATATATATATATATATATATATATATATAAGCCTAAATGACTGAATGACCAATCGCTATTATGCGCACTAACCACCGTGTGGCAGACGCTCAATGCAGGAGCTGCCCCCTGGTGGTCAGTGAGCTCCCATAACCAACCTCCTGCGGCCCCTCCCCTCCCTCCACAGGCCAACGTCCCGTGGCCCCAATCAAGGGACCCTACCTATGCACAAATTTGTGCAGCGGGCCTCTAGCATATAAGATTATGTAAAATAACATAATATATAAATAATAATGTCTAATATAAAAATAATGTATAATATATTTAAATTAAAATCAGGTATCTATATACTGACAGTATTCCTGGAATTCTTACTGAATAAATAAGGTTCAATTTTAATTATCACTTTTTAGAACCAGCTCCTACTAACTCTTCAAACATTCTTCTATGTATTGTGCTATTAATTTGATAAAGAAATTATATAGAAATTATTAAAGAAATGTGTATACTGAGGAATATAAGTATAATGCATGTGGGTTTTGAGTAAGTGAAGTATAGATATACAGTGGGGCCTTGACTTACGAGTTTAATTCGTTCCGTGACAGAGCTCGTAACTCAAATTACTCATATGTCAAATCTTAAAGTGAACAAGTGAGACAAGTGATGCTGGGCTGATGTTGTGGCGTTCACTGTGACGTTCGCTGCGCCAACTAGCGGTGGGGTATCTGAAGCTGGCTCGTAACCCGAATTTTAGCTCGCAACTCAAAGCAAAAAATCGGCGAGAGATGGCTCGTATCTCGAAAAACTCGTTAGTCAGGGCACTCGTAAGTCAAGGCCCCACTGTAGATGTTTTCACAGTATTAGTGATTGCTTTTAACATGTTAAGCGCCCAGTCACCAGTGACTGACACTATACTTTCCGTCTGGAAGACAAAACAGGCTGGGCGCTTAATGTGTTAAGATAAAGTTCAAAGATTTCAAATGCTAATTTGTTCACACTCATAATCTCAGTAAATGGCAGTGTCTGCTGAACTTCAGGAGAACTAGAGGTTAGGAAATCCAAATAATGTAATCACAGTAAGTAATTAAAGTACTTTAAGCAGCAAAGTTTCATTATGTTGCTCCAATTTTCTATAGCTATAAATTAGCAATTTATCTGACTTCTCCTCACCTCTCATGTTAAAAGGGGGCTAAAACCTACATGGTCATCACTAGTTGTCAAGAGGCAATAATTACTCATTAATTATCTTAGCAAATATTCCCTGAATTTCTGCTATTACATATCCTGTTTGATACATCAAACATCAATCACGACCTGGAACATACTAGAAAAATGCTATTATTCTAATTTTTTATGGGTTAAAGGAAGTGACCATTGAGTTTCCTACATTAACCCAAAAAAGTTATATTCTCTCACCTAAATCAGTAAGTTGCATAAAATTCTCCTTGTTATGCTTTTTTTTCAATCCGCCATCTGCAGTGGAGTCCCCACCAAGATGCAGATCTTCGTGAAAACCCTCACGGGGAAGACCATCACTCTCGAGGTTGAACCCTCAGATAAGATAGAAAATGTAAAGGCCAAGATCCAGAATAAGGAAGGAATTCCTCCTGATCAGCAAAGACTGATCTTTGCTGGCAAGCAACTGGAAGACGGACATACTTTGTCTGACTACACCATTCAAAAGGAGTCCACTCTTCACCTTGTGTTGAGACTTCATGATGGTGCTAAGAAAAGATAGAAGAAATCTTACACCACTCCCAAGGAGAACGAGCATAAGAGAAAGAAGGTTAAGCTGGCTGTCCTGAAATACTACAAAGTGGATGAGAATGGCAAAACCAGTCACCTTCTTTGGGAGTGCTTTCAGATGAATGTGGTGCTGGAGTGTTTATGGCCAGCCACTTTGACAGACATTATTGTGGCAAATGTTGCCTGACCTATTGCATCAACAAACCAGAAGATGAGCAATTGTATTTAGGCTAATAAAAGACATGGACTAAATAAAATAAGATAAATTAAAATTCTTCTCATTATAATGATATTATAGGGTTGGTTGTTTGCAGCAAGTACAGAACATCTATCTATCTATCTATCTATCTATATATATATATATATATATATATAGAGAGAGAGAGAGAGAGAGAGAGAGAAAGAGAGAGAGACTACTTCAGGTCAATTATTATATTTGCATTAATGTAGAGAAGGTTGATAAAATCAACTAACCAGAGTAGTTAATATGCAGTTGAGGAGAACTCTATTTTCTCTAATTTGTGTTTCTTTTTTTCCACCTTTATTATGATATAATTGACATATTGTGTAAGTTTAAGGTGTACATGTGTTGACTTGATACATGTATATATTGTGAAATTGTTATCACAATATGGTTAATTAACACATCCATCCCTCACATAATTACCTTTTGTGGTGAGAACATTTGGGATCTACTCTCCTCGCCATATTGAAGTACATAACACAGTCTTTTCCTATAGTCACCATGCTGTTCATTAGAATCCTAAGACTTACTCATCTGATAACTGGAAGTTGGTACTCTTTGACCAACATCTCCCCCATTTCTCCTGCCCCCCAGCCCTGGCAACCATCATTCTATGATCTGTTCCTATGAGCTTGACTCTTGTAGATTTACACATGAGTAAGATATTACAGGAGAACTCTATTTCAAAGTTGGAGCCTTTGCAGTTAGAAAAAAGTTCTCACAGTTCAAATTGGCCTCACAAGCAGAGTTCAAGGTAAGCTGACACAGAAGAGAGAGAGAGAGAGAGAGAGAGAGAGAGAGAGAGAGAGAGAGAGAGACCCATCGACCACAAAGTCCAAATAGCAACAGAGGATCATCGAAACCAGGACATAGGAAGACTCACCAAATATACTCAGCTAAAGGCTTCACCAAAACCCTAATGTGGAGGTTTTAATGATGTGGAGCATATACTCTTGTGTTGAAGGAATATCATGTGCTTTTGGTGCTTAGTAGACAGAATAGAGCGTGTGTTCCTTCTACACCAATATTTAGGTGACCTTCAAGCCTTTAGTCCAAAGAACCACCCACATACTGTGAAAGACGTGCAGGTAGTTTACCAGTCCTCTGTTGCCCAAAATAAGTTCACCAGTAATATAATGCCTCTTAACAGACTTGGAAAAGAGCAAGACCACACCTTCCTCTGCTTGGAACATCCCTGAAAACAACTGTCATGAGATTAAACACCAGGCACTGAAGAAGAAGACTTTCAGGCATGAAGTTCTCTTGGTGCTCTTGGCTTTCTCCACATGTGACTCACTGAGCAATGCCTTATTTTCTAATTGGTCTGCTTTTTTCTTCTTTTTTAAAGTAACTCATTATGTTTCAGAGGTGACTTGTCACACCCAGAATCCCTCTGTGCTTACAGCAGCCCACACACTTACTTGGTAATTGCTCAACTTCTTATAATTTATTTGTATAAAATCCAGTTCTAAAGCCTTTTGCCTCCCCACCAGCAAATCGGTACAGTTCGTTTAAGGAAACATTTTGACAGCCACGGTTTAATTTCTGCTGGAATTAATTGGCATGAGATTATCGTTTCATTAATTCCAATAAAGATGACTACCCATTTAAACATTGTTTTTACATCATCGGTGTGTTTTTGTTTTTGTTTTTGTTTTTAAATCCTCACTTGGGTATATTTTTCCCATTGATTTTTAGAGAGAGGGAGAGAGAAGGAAGAGGGAGAGACAGAGAGAAACACCCATGTGAAGACACATCGATTGGTTGCCTCCCACATGTTCCGACCAGGGCTGGGAGCCTGCAACTGAGGTACCCGCCTTGACTAGAATCGAAGCTGGGGCCCTTCAGTCCACAGGCCGATGCACTATCCACTTAGCCAAACCAGCTAGGGCATCAGTGTGTTTGTATAAAAATCAAGGCTTTGTGTAATGTCACAAAACAGAGTACATTCACTCTGTGTACCCAGTTCAGTTTGATGTTCATTGCCATTTCTAAAGGGAGTGCCGTTCGATAGAGCTCTCAAATCAATGCAGCTCACTTCAGGGAACAGTTTGTATTCATGCTGTCTTTTCCTTCCAGTTACTAAGTACAGCCTCGTCTTCCTACAGCCATCATAGCTGCACAATCACATCGATAGTTCTGTAGATAGAATCAGGTAGTGTCAATTTCAAACCGAGAATTTCCATTCTTCACAAAGAACTAATATTGACTAAAAGAATGATAATTTTAACAAATAACAAACTCTGTTGTTTAACTAAAAGAGCATCTTTTCAGTTACTCCTCTCCCTGGGTCTGCCAAACAAGGAAGTCCACGCTTGGAGCCAGCGGAGCGAAAGGAGGCGCTATGAGTCCGTGAGGGGCCCCCCTCTCACACGGCCTTGCTCGGGACAGGGTTCTGCGCCTCGCGCGCTTAATGACGGGCCTCCTTGGGGTGAGGCCCATGTTCCATCCGCTTGTGGCATTTGAGGAAACTAATGGCATCTTATAATGTTTATCTTTAAATTAAAATTATGTGCATTTGGGAGATTTCAATCTCCTGGGGAGAAAATAGCTGAGTCATTTCATGAATCTTACCTTTGGTCCAAGTATTTTTCATTTGAAAATCATGACCTTGATGCTAAACTATCATAGCAAGTCTTAGGGGCACCCTGCCTACTCCCTCAAGATCTCTCTCTCTCTCCTTCTCTCCTCTCCTTCTCCTTCTCTCTTTCTCTCCCCCCCCCCCCCCTTATTCTTTCTGCTGCTGCTGCTGAATGCTGCCTGCCTCCCAAGTGTCCGGCCTGCTCTGCTCCTGGGTGACTTTCCTGACAGCCCTTGTCCTGACTAGACCCATTTACCCATTGCCAGGCCTGCGCTTCCAAATCCCCCCGTACCGCCCTTTACAATTTGTAAACAGTCACCCTCCCTTTATCTCCTTCGCCCAAAGCTGCATGTAACAGATTAAGTTTCTGTAATCGCCTTTCCTGTGTCATTTCTCTAATCCTCTGTACTGGTCTCCGTGGCCTTGGCGGCATTTATTGCTGCCATTGTCAGCTTCCTTGGCTGTGTAAAGGAGACGCCGCGGCGGCAGTGCCCAGGTGAGGGCAGTGCCCAGGTGAGGAGGAGCTGTCTCACACACAGGTGCACAGAGAGACCCTGGGAGGAAGGCGGGAACCTGGGCTAGGTCACACTGCCCACAGGCTTTCCATGTCACCTTGATCAAGGCCGCCATGTGCTACCAGCCACGCTCACTCAAAGCCTGCCGGTGTCTCTGAAGAAGCAGGGAATGGAATCCGCACCCACTAGGGAGTTCTGGGTGACAAGTGGAAGACTGCAAAAGCGTGAAAATCAATCTCGGGCACTTGTTCCAGCCATAATTACTTACCTTCAAGATCTAATTTTCTTTTTAGAAATGACCTCCTCATAGACTTCTCCATATCACAGAGTGGCTGTTTGTGTAGCCTGATAATTAATGTACATTTTGAGATCAGCAGGCCGCTTCCTCAGGGAATCAGATCAAAGGCACCCCACCATCTCGCTCAAGTCCTTCAAACAGAAGGAGGGAAACAAGGAGCTTAGAAACCATCTTGAGAAGGTCAGTCAGCTTCAGTCTTCTCAAAAAAAAAATAAATAAATAAGAGAGAGAGAAGAATGAGAGCCGGAACCCAGGCTGCCTTACTGGTCATTCAAGGTCCTTAACCAAAGCTTCAGACCAGCTTCTAATCGCTGCCTCCCCGCAAGCCCTCTGGGGCGCAGGCATTAGAGGGCACATTAGATCAGGCCTTTGCTGTACTTGGTCTCTGGTGGGGGCCATGTAAGTCCTCGGCGTTGTCACCTTTGGTTCTTTCCACGCCTGTGACCTTCGCTCACCGACAGTGACTTACAGGCGGCGTGTCAGGGCTCCCGAGAACAGCTCCATCCGCCTCACAAGAGGTTGAGACCAGGAGCACTGGGTAGTCACCCTCGACAGCAGGACCCCTCCACGGCCCGAGTAAACATCATTACAGGACAACAGCAGCTGTGACCTGTGCCAAGGGGTGGCAGGCAGCAGGCGAGTCACTGCCAGGCTAAGTAGGGAGGCTAAATCAGAAAGCTGCCTCTCAGGTGACCAGACATCCTCCCCTCGCCTGCCTGCCCAGGTTGACCAAGTGACCCCCCAGCTCTGTCAGGGGGAGAGGGGCCTGTGTCCACTAGGAGTCCCGTAGCCAGCTCCACTGGAAAGTGTGGCTGCGATTTTTTGTGCATTTGTGTGTGTGTGTGTTTGTTTTCTTTCACTGGGTTCAGGGAGTCAGGAAGGGATGCAGACCATCAACCTAAGGAGGCTGATAAAATCAATAACAATTAACAAAAAAGCAGGCATATTAATTCCCTGTCTTGTTTAGTGTCATCATTTTCACCTGGCCATACGGATCATAAAGTTCCCTCTCCCTTACAACCCACATCCTGCTACAATTTCCAGCTCACCCCTTCCTCTTATTCTACTGCTGTCACCTTCTGGGACCCAAAAGCCTATTTCTACGGCCCTTCAGAAAACATCCGTGTCGTGGGATTTCTTCTAGTGCAGCGAGTTTTAACCGGTGTGCCCCAAGAAAACATACAATGCCTGGCTATTTATTTAGTCAGGAGCACTGACCTCTTTCCCCTTAGATTGTCCAATAAAGAAATGAAAACAGCCAACACAACAATAGCTGTCTGATGTAAACGAATCAAAATTATACCTATTTTTTGCCAGATCAGCAAAATATATATGGGGTGTGTGTGTGTGCGTGTGCGTGTGTGTGTGTGCGTGTGTGTGTGTGTGTGCGTGTGCACACACTGCAGAATTTTAGCAATTCATTTGTGTGTGGCCTGAGACCAAAAAAGGTTGGAAATTGCTGTTCTAGTGTGTCCCTCTTATCCATCCCTTGTGCACGTGGGAACCAGAGAAATTCTAAAAGGTGAAGTTGAGACAGACTGAGGGCTTGGGGGTCAGCAGACAAGTGAGGGCCAGCTAGAAGAGGGGGTGCAGGCCAGAGCGCCCCGCTGTCAGAGGCCTGGGGAGGGAGGGGGCTGTCTCCGGTGTCACTAACCAGACACCTGCTGAACTTGTTTCCATCATGAGACACAGGAGCACTCAGCATCTCATCCCAAAATACATTTTCATCCTCACCTTTTATTTCTCCCCCAGAATCTCCCAAAACTCTAAAAACCAAATGTAAACCTGACTGCCTTCAAGCCTTTCTTACCCATATCATCATCACTCCAGGGAATCCTGGTTCCCTCACCCAACTGGCAAGTTCTACTTGGACTTTACAGTTTGATTGCAGGACGGCTTCCTCTTTTGAGGTCTTCTTTATCCAGGGGCACCTGCCTCTATACATCCACTGATGCTTTTTCATCAAAATGGTGTGTTGTTACATGACTTTAATTATTTCTTTATATTTTTTTCCTCCACTAGGCTGAGTTTTTCCTGGAGGAAAATCCTAGGTTTGCCAATGATTTCATTCCTAGCATCCATCACCATGACTGGAATACAGTTGCATAGCACAGACTTTTACTTAAAGTTAATTAAACTGCATGCAAGGATGGATTACAAAGAGGAAGCAAGTGAGAAAGAGAAGGCAGGCAAGCATGAGCATTTTAAGGACTAAAGATTATTTTCCCTGTTATTCCACACTGTGAGCTTAGCAGCACAGTGAGGAAGAGAGGGGACATGTGATGTGATGAAGATACGCCACATATCTTCAGTATGACACATCAGTGTGCCCGAATCCCCACACCCGCCTTGGGACTTTCACTGTGTCGCAGAAAAAGAATTTATTTGAGCATAAATTGATGCCAATCAGGCAGTGCCAAACCAAAAGTGGTTAGGAGCCCTTCGTCAAAAAGAACGAGGGGCAAGGTTTTTATAGAGAAGATAGGAAAGCAACGCAAATAAATAGATGGGTTATAGTTGCAGCAGCTGTCTTATTCGGGAAAGCCTCATTGGCTATTTCTGAGGCTCCTTCTTAAGTTTCTTTATCAGACTTGAGTGCTCAATCTCTTGGGTTCTGGCTGACTTACATAAGCTGCCAAGGCATCTGAGCCACCCCGTCTGTGGCCCCCGTGTTTAGAGACTAACCATGTTTCTGTCCTCTATCCAATCTAGGGTAATCTTTTCTTTTCTCTCATTTAATGGATTCACTGCAATAAAACTATTTTAAGTGTCTAAAGTATTTCATAATTTGTCAGAATTTGAAAGATCATGGAAATTAAAATTCGCCACATTCAATGTTGAAGCTGGATGGCTTTAGTTGAGTTTGCCATCCAGTTGGATTTTTTTTATCTTAATCTCCACCAGTATCTGTAGCATACTGAAGATATTTTAGTAGATATGTTATATGAAATACTTAATACAAAATTTTTAAATCATGGTAATCCTGCTCTTTCCATAAGAAAACCACAGTTCAGGAAAATGAAATCACTTGCCCAGCTTTGCACAACCGGTCAGTAGCAAACTAGGAATCAGACTGAGAGTGCGCCCAGCCCAAACCATGCATCTCCCCCCCTTTCCTTATGCTCCTTCCTATAACCAATGTCAATGCCAGTCCTCAGGCCTTCACTCTCCCAAAATCATAATCTCTATCATGATTCACTTCAACTTCACTGTTTCGTTTTGTTTTTAATGCATGTTTTGTTCTTGTTTTTGGGTTTTTTTTCCTCATGGAAAAACTTCTCTCCTGCCCACTCAGGGACTTATAATTCAGCTTGCAGAACCAAAGCAAATTATCTACAAGCTTCGGAGGAGAGTACCTAAACATTTTTCTTCTCAAATGTGTTTAGCAGGGGTGTGCTCTATGGTTGGAATATCAGATAAAAAAAATAGGTTGGGAGTTTTGAATCACTTATCCACTAGCCAAAATCACTTAGAAGATGGAGAAATTAGCTCCTTAGCACTTTTCTAGGTACTCTGCCTGTTTGAGTGTATTTCTTCACTTAACATGTATTTTGAGCTATGTGAACATGTTTTAATTGACAACGGAAGTGTCTAGATGAACTGGATCTCTGTAAAGTGGAGAAGCGCTGGCCTACATGATCCTGCACTAGGTTCTTTCAGACCCCACTCTCCCTGGGGACCATACAAAGTCCTGCTCACATGGTTCTTTTAACAATACATAATTTTTTATTGATTTCAGAGAGAAAGGGAGAGAGGGAGAGAGAGATAGACACATCAATGAGAGAGAATCATTGATTGGCTGCCTCCTGCATGCCCCCTACTGGGGATACTCAATATCTGTAAATTTCTGGATTTCCTCCATATCATATATTGTTATAGAATATAGAATTCAGTCTGATTTAAGAGCCTAAACTTTATTGGTAGGATGGAACAAATTTATTCTGTATAGCCTAGGAAGCAGAATGAAGGCTAGAGGATAAAATGTGGGCTGTAAGAAAGACTTTTAAATTTGAGGCAACTAAGTGCAATAAAAACCACTGGAGCTCTTATGGATTGTGCACCTACTGTGTGTCAAGCATTTAATTAAATAAGGCATAGAAATCCACGCCACGGCTGGATCGGAGAAAGGCATGGGTGCCATTATTTAAGGAGACTTCAGACCTATCAGGTATGTTACATTGAGGTATGTTGCCTTTTTGAATTACTAGATTTGTATGAGCAGAGGAATTTGGAAAGAATGTTAACTATATCATATTTATGGTGCAGAAATCGCATGGGCATATCTTCAGTCTCAAAAGAAGGGCCTTATGGTATTGAAGGACAGGATGACATTCAAGGCCTCTGAGGAGCAGAAATGACCCGTCCCCATTAGCCTAGCTCAGTACCCAGGCCTGAGAGCTGAAGGGAAGGAATGCTTCCAGTTCTAGAACGTGTTTCCTCCTGGCAGCAGCAGCTCGTCTAGAGAAGGACATGGTCGCTGGGAGACTAAAAATAACTACAATCCTTACATCCAAAGCAAAAGTTTGCATGGGACCCAAACAAAGGGGCAGAACAAAGGGGATGTCCCATCTAGAAGAGCAGAATTACAGCATCCAGGGCTAGCGTACATGGATTCCAACAAGTGAGACTGGGAGAAAGCAGCTCACAGACAGAGTTCAGAACTCAAGTTGGGTGATGGGGACCCAGAGCTGGGAGCTGTGGCCAGTGCAGAGCAAGGTGGCCCTTAACGCAACATGGCCAGTGTCCTCATAAGAAGAGGGAAGAGGATACAACGACAGACAGGAAAAGCGCCGATAGGACCGGAACAGGAACTAGAGGGACAGCCTCAAGCCCAGGAGAGCCCAGGACTGCCGGCCCCCATCAGAAGGTGGGAATCAGCCAGGAAGGACTCTACCCAGAGTCTCAGAGGAGTCACGGCCCTGCTGATGCCTACATGTTGGACTGCTGGCTTCCAGAACTGTGAGCCAGTGGATTTCTATTGTTTGAAGCCACCCAGTTTGTGGTCATTTCTTACAGCAGCCCCCGAAAACCAACAGGACAGCTAATGATGGGGAATGAAGTGCCTCTTTCCCAATCTTCGGAATCTAAGCTATTCTTATCTCTTGACTGCGAGAGCCTGGTTTTGAAATCTCTGGGGACACGTGCTAGTAAATCAAAGCAGTGTGTTCCCAGAACACTGATGAAATCTCTTGACTCTTCCAGCCTGCCCTCTCCTCCAGGGCCCCCCACAAATCTCCTCTGGAGATCACCTGTCTCTCCTGCTGCCTTTACTGTGAAGGGGGTTCCAAGACACAGACACCCCTGCTGTAATGTCCCTGCGAGGGGGCAGCAGGCTACATACCAAATTGCATCCAAACCAGTGTTTCTGGCACAGGAAAGCTTTCCCTCTCCTGGGAGGAAAGAGAGAGCTATGCCATTTTCAGAGCAGGGCCTCTGAGGGCCACTCAAGGGAAGCAGCCTTTTGAGGGTGGCATGTTTGTGCAGCCTGACTGGACCTGAACATTTGTAAATCGGGGACTGAAGCAAACACAAATGACAGGAAGAAAGGCAAGGCCAAACTCCCACTTCCGTCAGCTCAGAATAAATGTCAGTCCTGCTGAAGGCACATTTAAAGCCCGAATCCCAGGATGAATCAGACCAAGTGTTCCTATTTAGATAATAGCAAAATCAGGCTTCAGAGAATTGTTAGTCAGCAAACCGCATTTTGGGGAAGGCCATGCTCCCAGAAAGGAAATGAAGAGTTGGGATTCCAGATTTAGACCTGCAAGAGACCAGGACCGCAAGGTACAGAGAAGAAAGATCCGAGCTGCATGTGCTCTTTTTGCTTGAAAAGAAGGGAAGCTGGAGTAAGCAGCATGAAAAGCAAGGTTCGCTCACTTTGCAAAGTCCTGTCAGCTCCTTCCAACGACAAGATCAACACCAAAGCACTGTCTTACAGTGGCCTCAGGCGGCTCACCCCACCGAATGACCCTCCTGTTTCTCTTGGCCACAGCCCCTCCTTCGGCCTCTCCTTCTACCCTGGCTCACCCCCATGACAGTCAACCCCACTCTCCAGTCTCAGAGGCTGCAGCCCATGCAGTCTTGACTACTGTCCAGGTCCCTGGAAGCAGAGGCAGCTCTCCACTGAGCCTGGGGAAGGTGGGGGCTGTAATTCCCCTTCCTGAAGCTTCTCCCATCCGAGGATGGATGAAAACGGGCTTTGGAGGAAGAGACACTGCTGTACATCCTGTCCTTGTCTGTCAACAGGTGCGGGATGACTGTAAGTGATGGCAAGACATGTTCCATTGTATTTCTCTAACAGTCCACAGTTCTCCCAGCCCTCTTAGAATAACTCCAGTAATGAATGATAGAATGATAGCAGATAGGAGCACTGATATGCAATTTTAAAATGACTTTATTTTTTGTTTCTGGTCCTGAAACAGATTTATTTGAATCTGCTCTCATTTCATTTGGTGGTTTATAGGCACACCTCAGAGATATCGCAGGTTTGGCTCCAGACCACAACAAAGTGAATATAATAAAATGAGTCACACAAATTGTGTGGTTTCCCAGTTCCTATAAAAGTTATGTTTGCATTATACTGTATTCTACTAAGTATGCAATAGCATTATGTCTAAAAAATGTGTATATCTTAATGAGAAAATGTTGTATTGCTAAAAAAAATAATAATGCTAACCATCGTCTGAGCCCTCAGCAAGTTGTAACATGTGTTTGCAGGAGAGTCTTGGCCTCCAGGTTGATGGCTGCTGATTGATCAGGTTGGCCGTCACTGAAGGTCAGGGTACTGTGATGACATCTTGAAATGAGACTACAGTAAAGTTTGTCACATTGATTGAGTTTTTCTTTCACAAACAATTTCTCTGTGGCATGAGATGCTGTTTGACACCACAGTAAAACTTATTTCAAAACTGGAGTAGGTTCTCTCACAACCTGTTGCTGCTGCATCAACTGGTTTCACACAATACTCTAAATCCTTTGCTCTCATTTCAACAACTCTCTAGTGTCTTCACCAGGAATGAATTCCATCTCAAGAAACCACTTTCTTTGCTCATCCATTAGAAGCAACTCCTCACACTTTAAAGTTCTATTATAAGATGGCAGCAATGCAGTCCTATCTCTCAGTTCCACTTCTCATTCCAGTTCTCTTTGATATTTCCACCACATCTGCAGTTACTTCCTCCGCTGAAGTCTTGAAAACCTACAAGTCATCCATGAGAGTTGGAATCAACTTCCTCCAAACTCCTATTAATGTTGATTGATATTTTGACCTCTTCCCATGAATGCTGTTAGTGGCATCTTTAATGAATCCTCTCTGGGGACTTTCGATTTACTTTTCCCAGATCCATCAAAGATATCACTGTCTATGGCAGCCTTGTGAAATGTGTATCTCAAATAATAAGAATTAAAAGTCAAAATTATTCCTTGACCAATGGGCTGTAGAATGAATATTGTGTTGGCAGGCATAATAATAATGTTAATCTTGTTGTACATCTCCATTGAAGCTCTTGGGTGACCAGGTGCATTGTCAATAAGCAGTAATATTTTTTAAAGGAATCTGTTTTTTTCTGAGCAGTAGGTCTCAACAATGGCTCAAAATATTTAGTAAAGGATGTTGTAAACAGATGTGCTGTCATGCAGGCTTTCTTGTTCCATTTCTAGATCACAGGCAGAGTATAATTCTTACGGGCCCTAAGATTCTCAGAAGAGTAAATGAGCACTGACTTCAACGTCAAGTCCCCAGCTGCATTAGCCCCTAACCAGAGAGTCAGCCTGTCCTAGGAAGCTTTGGAGCTTTTGGCTTCTCCTCTCTAAAGGTGAACATTTTAGATGGCATTTTCTTCCCAGATAAGGCTGTTTTGTCTACATTGAAAAACTGTTGTTTCGTGTAGCCACCTTCATTAATTACCTGAGCTAGATCGTCTAGATAACTCGCTACAGCTTCTACATCTGCATTCGCTGCTCACCTTGCACTTCTGTGTTAGGGAGATGGCTTCTTTCCTTAAACCTCACGAACCTCTGTTAGCTTCAGACTCTTTTCTGGCAGTTTCTTCACTTCTCTCAACTTTCACTGAATTGAAAAGAGATAGGGCCTTGGTCTGAATTAGACTTCGGTGGGGAACATCCGGTCTGTGGGCCATAGGAGGCCCACAGAATCATTTGGTCTGGCCCTGAGAAGGGATTAGGGGTGAGCTAATTAAAAGGTTGACCAAATAGAGCAGGCTAATTTTTAAGTTGATAATTTTGTATGGCCCTCGAATGATGTTATAAATATCCGAATGGCCTTTGGCAGAAAAAAAGGCTCCCCGCTACTGGTTTATGGGAATATTGTAGCTGGTTTGATTTTCTATCCAGACCTCTACAACTTTCTCCATGCCAGCAATAAGGATGTTTTCCTTTCTTATCATGTGTGTGTTCACTGGAGTAGCACTTTTCATTTACCTCGGGAGCTCTCGCTTCCCATGCACACCTTTGCTAACGCTCAGGCACCGGAGGCCTCGCTTTCAGCCTGTGTCAGCTTTCAGCATGCCTTTCCCACAAGCTTCATCGTGTCTAGCTTTTGAGCTAAAGTGGGAGACATGTGACTCCTCCTTTCACTTGAACACTTAGAAGGCACTATAGCAGCGGTTCTCAACCTGTGGGTTGCGACCCCTTTGGGGGTCGAATGACCCTTTCTCAGGGGTCACCTAAATACATCCTGCATATCAGACATTTACATTACGATTCATAACAGTAGCAAAATTACAGTTATGAAGTAGCAACGAAAATAATTTTATGGTTGGGGGTCACCACAACATGAGGAACTGTATTAAAGGGTCACAGCGTTAGGAAGATTGAGAACCACTGCACTATAGGGTTATTAATCGGCCGAATATCAATATTATTGTATCTCGGGGAATAGGGAGGCCCGAGCAGAAGGCGAACAGCTGGTCGTGGAGCAGTCATCGCACACACATTTATTAAGTTTGCTCCCTTCTGTGGTGTGGGTCATGGCGCCCCAAAGCAATCCCAAAGGTAGCACCAGAGATCACGCTCCACCAGATCACCACAGCAAACATAATAATAATTTAACCATTTGAAATATTGTGAGAATTACCAAAATGTGACACGAAGACACAAAGCGACCAAACGCTGTTGGAGAAGGTACGACGGACTCGCTTAACTCAGGGCCACCACAATCTTCAAATTGTTTAAAAAAAATGCAATGTCTGTGAAGCGCAATACAGCAAAGCACAGACACCCAACATATAATTTTTATTATATAACCTGGTTATTATATAACTAGGTCTGCCTATACTTCACTTTCAAATTATGGCGAATCTTACTAAGCAAACAAGAGTGGCTCAAAATGTTTAAGAATCACCCAAATTAAGTGTAAGCACTGCAGCATACATCGCATCCCCATTTTCCCAAGTCATTATGGTTATGTATATCCTACTTTATTGACTATATCTGATAAAAAGCTTATAACTATATAAAAAAAAACTAAACCTATTTTCATTCTGTTATTCTCCAAGCAGAGTATCTGGCAGGCACTGTGCCAGGCTATAGGGATGAAGAAAACCCTGCATTTGCCCTTAATGTGCAAGTACCGGTGGAAGCAAAATGCACAGTGAGAGAGGCTATTATAGGGAGGACAGCATAGAAGTGAGGAGAGAGAGCAGGGGCGGGAGGGTAGACAACTCTGCTCAAAGGTTTGCAGAGGTAGTGACACGGAGGAGGAGGAGAAGAGGTAGGGAGTGGAGGGTGGGGATAGGGAATGGTAACAGAGAGCTTAGGTCCTAATCAAAGTGGGAGCAAACCTTTGGCATTTTCGGAAAATAATAAAAAGTTCAATGTAGATGAGGGAAGATTTAAATAAGAAAAA
Source organism: Myotis nattereri (assembly GCF_964212035.1). NCBI lineage: Eukaryota > Metazoa > Chordata > Mammalia > Chiroptera > Vespertilionidae > Myotis > Myotis nattereri. The sequence continues at coordinate 80,122,427 of NC_138085.1, read as the reverse complement.
TAAAAGGGTTATGCAAGCGCTTGAATATGAAGACTATTTTGAAATAGAAAGTGTAAATGTTCTCTTGCACTGCAAAGCCATTGACGGGTTTTAAACACAGGAGTGAAGGATCACATAAGCTTCAGAAAGGCCTCTGGCAGCGGCATGGGGGAGGGTGATTTAGAGAGAACAGACCTGGCGGTGGGGTGGACAGACCGGTTTAAATACTGTTGCAATGATTTAGTGAGCAGGCGATAAATGACTATGATGAGGACAGTGGCTTAAGGAGGCAGTGGCATTACCCCTGCTCCTCTGCAAAGTCTGTACACTGGGAAGTAACCTGAATCAACTTGCTAGTCGGGTAAAACAAGAAGAACTGCCCTGGCCGGAGTGGCTCAGTTGGCAGTGGCATCCCATGCACCTGTAGGCTGTAGGTTCCATTCCTGGTCAGGACACACGCCCAGGTTTCAGGCTCTACCCCAGGTAGTGGGGTGAGCAGGAGGCAGCCAATTGATATTTTGTTTTCACATCAATGTCTCTCTCTCTCTCTCTCTCTCTCTCTCTCTCTCTCTCTCTCTCTCTCTCCCCCCTTCCTCTCACTCTAACAATCAATTTTTAAAAAAGAGCCAAAGATAAAGATTTCCAGAGGAAGGTAAATGTTTTTCTCAATCCCTTCTCCTGTCTAAGCAAGTGAAAACACCAGCATGAATGGAAGGCTAGAATTAAAAACAAATCTGAGATCGCATCTATGCCAATCTTCCCATGTAGAGGGAAAATAGTTAAAATATTAACTGATGCATAACTTTCTTCACTTGCCAATATTCCAACATTAAAGTGTGAAGCTGAGGCTTATGTTTGTAAAAAAAAAAAGGGGGGGGGGGAGAGATCACCAACAATTCCAGTGAGAACCACCGATTAAATCCTTAACTTGACTTTCTGACTCAATCTTGAAAATCTGTGATGCAGACGCGGTAACCAATCCACTGTAACACAGTCTGTAGGGGGGACTTTTTATATTTTTTCCTGATAAATGCCCTGCTCTTTAATGACAACCCAAGAAAATCCATGACCTGATAGCCACTGTCGGTTTTGAGATCAAGTCCTGCTTTAGTAAATCAGACTCCCCTTCTGGTACCACAAATGTTTCCCGGAGAACAAACCGAAAGACCCTACTCTCACCCAGTGACAGCTCTGCACTCTGCCCATCCCTACCTCAGCGGGGACCTGAAGGACTTCCCTTCCCCATAAAGCAGTGGTTCTCAGCCTTCCTAAAGCTGCGACCCTTTAATACAGTTCCTCATGTTGTGGTGACCCCCAATTTCATTGTTACAAACTGAACATAATTAAAGCATAGTGATTAATCACAAAACAATATGTAATTATATATGTGTTTTCCGATGGTCTTAGGTGACCCCTGTGAATGGGTCGTTTGACCCCCCCCCCAAAGGGGTCGCGACCCACAGGTTGAGAACTGCTGCCATAAAGGCTCTTACAGAAAGGCAGGCAGGAATATGGGGAAAGGGGCAAACAGTCCCCTTTGTCAATTCTTAGGTCCTGCTCTCAGGATCCTCTTGTGGCTACAGCTGACTGGACAATGCTGTCCCTCTGTGTGGCAGGTGTCACATGCGTATTCTCCAAGTATGGGTTTTCCAGGACCCCATGTGGGCAGCTCACCACTGCACAGATTCCCGACACTGACAAACTGGGCCTTTAGTCCCTCCCTCCCTCCTCAATTTCTGTTTCTGGGAAGGCATCCCACAGTCTCTGCTGGCTTCCCTTTGTCCCCAAAAGACACCGTGTTGGATTTCTACAAGATGGCTCAAGTCCAGCTACTTGACACAGCATCCACTGGGGCCGTGCTCAGACACCCTGCTGCACCGAACAGCGGGAGGGAGGGCAGGCTGCCCTTGGCCGCCCTCTCTCCTGGCCCTGCGACCCAGGGGCTTTAACCACCTGCTGCTTCTGGGCTCCCAGCAGGCACCCATTTCTATGGTTACCAGGCCTCCTGTGTTCTTGCTTTTGTTTTTTTGTTTATTTTTTGTGTCTCTTTTTTGAATTTAATTTTTCAATTACAGTTTATATTCAATACTGTTTTGCACTTGTTTCAGGGGTACAGCATAGTAGTTACACAATCATATACTTTTCAAAGTGTTCCCCCCAATATTTCTGGTTCCCATCTGGCCCAATACATCGATTTTACAATGTTATTGACTTTATAGAATCCCTATGCTGTAAATTTACATCCGCAGGTTAGGCCGCCTGCATTAAGTGCTGGGAAGAACCACCTCGTAGAATAACCTATACTCTGAGGTCTGCACTGAAGGGACGTTGGAACTGTGCAGCTCAGCCCCTATCTTGCTGACCGCCTAGAAGTCTCTATCTAGCTCAGCCGTGGGCAAACTACGGCCCGTGGGCCGCATCCGGCCCGTTTGAAATGAATAAAACTAAAAAAAAAAAAAAAGACCATACCCTTTTATGGAATGATGTTTACTTTGAATTTATATTAGTTCACACAAACACTCCATCCATGCTTTTGTTCCAGCCCTCCGGTCCAGTTTAAGAACCCATGGTGGCCCTCGAGTCAAAAAGTTTGCCCACCCCTGATCTAGCTGATTCTCTTGGAGAGCCCCTCCCCTCTCAAAAGCTTCAAGTATGACTGACACTGAAAAGCTTCTTGTCCTCTAATGCCCTACGCATGTCTAGTCTCCTGCTTGCAGAGGTTGTCTGGGAAGGGAGGACGGGGGGTCACCAGGCAGCTCTGGCACTGTCTTTCCAAGCTCGGAGAGCTGACCGGCAGCCACTTAGGCCTCTGTTAGAATGTCACAGTACGTACTGGTCCACGTGTGGGCCTTCAGCCAAAATTCCAAGACAACAGGCAAAGCCTCATGCACTATCCCAATTTAAGAACTTGGAAAAGTTAAGAGGACTGTTGTCCTTGCCGCCATTGTTGTTGGTGTTAGCTGTTCCAGAACTTACTATGTAATCACAATACAGAGTTTTTCTATCAAATAGGGAGAAATCGGGCAGAAAATGCAACCTAGGGGCTGTGTACCATGAAAAGGTAAGAATGAGTTCTGCAGTGGACACGGGTGATGGGGGCAGCGTAGGGATAAGATGTCAGTGTGTCTCTATGTGTGAGGATCAGGTATGGGGAGGACTTCATGCTCCACTTGGGGGCCAAAATCTTGGGGTTGGTGAATTGCTGTGCTTTGCAAGGAGCCAGAGGGTGGAGCAGCAACAGCTACAAAGAGACCCAGAGAAAGCACCCGGGGTCTCCCACAGCCCGGAGAAGACTCAGTGTGTTACAACCGGAGGCCATGGGGAGCTGGCGAGCACGTGATACCGACCAGCCTAGACAGGGTGGTGACCAAGACCCGGCCAGATGAGACACAGCTCAGTGGTGGCCCACAATGCACTGGGGCTCAATGCCCCACCTCCCTCCACACCTCACCCCCGCTCAAGCCTAGAGCTGAGTAGACTCTACACCAGTGATGGCGAACCTATGACACGCGTGTCAGAGGTGACACGCGAACTCATTTCATTGGTTGATTTTTCTTTGTTAAATGGAATTTAAATATATAAAATAAATATCAAAAATATAAGTCTTTGTTTTACTATGGTTGCAGAGATCAAAAAATTTCTATATGTGACACGGCACCAGAGTTAAGTTAGGGTTTTTCAAAATGCTGACACGCCGAGCTCAGAAGGTTCGCCATCACTGCTCCACACCCCGCTGCTGCCCCAGAGGAAGAGGCGGGAGGGAGGGACTCGGCGGTGGGCTCGATGCAGCGGTTGCCTCCATGACACTGCGTTTTAAACTAAAGGACTGCCTGCCTTACTGTGCACATTTTGGTTTTCTGCATCAGGAGAAAATAGCTGGGTCTTGAGCGAGGCTGAATTCGATATAAGAAACATCAAGGTGTCCTGTGGCCACTCCAGGCTGTATAACTAGGCGGTCCCACTTCACACTCGGTTTTAAAGAAAGGTGCATTGAAAACTGGGCGGAGTTTACCTTAGAGCCTAAACCATCCATCCGCATCGAGGCCAGGTTGCTATCCTGATTCTAGTCATTGCCTTACATCAAAAGAAGTATTTCCATAAATTGACTTGGAGCATTTATAAAAGGAAGCATTTTGCCAACACAATAATTTGATGGGATGAATCCTGCCCTGCCATAGCCAAGCCTGCAAACAAAGCCAAAACCCAGATCTCTAAATAATGGTTTCCTTTCCTTAATCCCCACCTATTTGGACACACATCCGCGGGCATTCAAATTGCCATCAGGATTCTTGGAAGGGTTATAAGCCTCATTTACAACAATCGAGATCCACTTCTCAGGTGAGGAGGCAGCAGCACTGATGTTCAGTGAGCAAGGAGGGTCTAGAGCAGCGGTTCTCAACCTGTGGGTCGCGACCCCTTTGGCGGTCGAATGACCCTTTCACAGGGGTCGCCTAAGACCATCCTGCATATCAGATATTTACATTATGATTCATAACAGCAGCAACATTACAGTTACGAAGTAGCAACGAAAATAATTTTACGTTTGGGTCACAACATGAGGGACTGTATTTAAAGGGCCAGAAGGTTGAGAACCACTGGTCTAGACTCAGCCTCCCGGGGTCCATTGGAATCTAAAATCCCAGATAGGTCTCCTTGAGCAAATGCTGAAAAGTTGTGTGCCTCGGTGTCTTGACTACAGTATTTCTCTCATAGCTGTCAGAAGTCTTAAGCCAACCTATCAGCATCCAGGATAATGTGCAAAGGAGTGAGTTCTCCATCAGTTTGGACATTCAAGTGTAGGTGGGCCACATGTGGCGGGATGCTGCATTGGACTGCGTAACTGCCGAGATCTTTTCGAACTCTGAATTCTTCTGAAAAGGAAGGCTCTGTGCCAAAGAACAGAATGTCCTCTGAGATAAACATCACCGGTGGCTCTCATTTGGAAAAGGAGGCCAAAGACATGCACTCTGTTTAAAGCTGGGATAGAAAGAGGCCAAGTCACCCCGGTTGCTGAGTCGGCAGCCGGGGAGTCATGGCGAGTGCACCGGATTTCAGTCAGGAGGCCTGGGCAGGAGTCCCAGCACTGTTCTCAGCTGGGCGGCTCTGGGTAGGCAAGTAATGGATACGCTTTGAAGTTTCCTCACTTGGAAATTGGTTGTACTTTTTTCTTCTTCTTCTTCTCAAAAGGTACTCATGAGGACTCAATGAGCCAACATGAAATTGCTTGAAAATGGTAAATCACGGGATGAATATAGGTCTTATCATTTTCAGAGCTCAGATTATACTATACATCATTAGCTCTGAAAATAACATATGTAACCTCAGACCCTGGCTGAGACGGAACTATTATTTTAAACATCATGATGGGTATAGAAGTTGGGAAAATGGCTATTTCACAATCTCTTGCTTATTTTCTCTATTACTCTAGAGTAGAGATTCCAATTTACCTTGAAGGCAGGTAGCGGTTTTGTTGTGAAAATTAAAAATAATAATCAAAACAGAAACAATGGTACGGGGCCATCTATATTTATGCAAATATGCCAGCTCTCACTTATTGTTTTAGGAAAAGGGAGGTCATCCTCAACTTGAAGGCTAATGTCTTACACTCAGTACTTGACTGTCTCTTCCCTAAATAAATATACCTTTTATCGAAGATTTTCTATACAAATTTTCACTCAAATATTTATGGACAGTAACACTATTATGTCAAGTGTTGAGTGAAGAGTGTTGATGAGTCAGATACACTCCTTCAGGTGTTGGAGGAAAGATAAAATAGACAAGAATTACACAAATGACTTATAAGCATCGGTGAGAAGGTAAGAAGTGCTCTGAGGATCTAGCAGGGGGTCCTCATGTGGAGTTGGGAAATTTTCCAGAGAAAGGAATGTGGAAGTCGAGCCTTGAAAGATGAACAGGAATTATCTAGGTGGGAGATGCCAGGTGAGGGCAGAATGTTCCAGCAAATGTTTCTTTAGAGTCTCTTTGAAGATAAATGTTTGCTCCTCTGGGTGAATTCTGACTGCTGTGTCTATAAATAATTGTTTATTCTTAGCAAGTTTTGTGTGCTCTTCTCTGAATAAATGTTATCAGGAGAAGCAAGCTGAGATGAGAAGGACTCTGGAAGGACAAGGATGTGCCACCGTACTTTATGTCTCATCCTAGAGGAGTTGCTATGAAAAGAATAAGACTGTCCCAACCGATGTGGCTCAGTGGTTGAACCAGGAGGTCACGGTTCGATTCCCATTCCTGGCACATCCCCGGTTGTGGGCTCAATCCTCAGTAGGGGGAGTACAGGAGGCAGCTGATCCATGATTCTCTCTCATCATTGATGTTTCTCTCTCTCTCCCTCTCCCTTGGGCTCACTATTGACTGGACATGAGATCCTTCATACGGGGCCTTATGGAATGTAGTCTTGTGGGTTTGATAATCTTTATAGCTTCACTCAGAGCCTAAGGGCAAGATCCCTGATGACTGAGGCTGGACTGTTACCCTATTTAAGTGGATAATCCCCCTGTGTCATCCTGGGGCAGGACATGGAAACTCACTTTTTGCGTATTTCATTAAGGGCCGTCTGGGCTTGATTTGGACCCTAACAGTAACCCATGAGCAGACCTGGCTGTTAGGAGGTGTTCTCTGCCATGCCCTCCCTTCTTTCCCCCCCTCCCCTCGCTTTCAATCCATTTTTACTGAAATTCAAAGCCTGGGCTCAGCTACGCTCTGCTGAATCAGTGGCGCCTTCTCCTTCATGCTTGGCAGGGTGTGGCTGAGGGGAGAGTCCCCTACGGGGGCCTAAAGCAGGGGGGTGGGAGCATCATCTACATGAGTCCAGTGTGCCAAGCAACACAATGATCACACGGTAGTCAAAACTGCGAGGACAACATTGACGCTTCCCCTAGCTGTGATTCTGTGAAACAGCCCGCCACCCATTCTTGTGTGTCTGGGAAACAGCTTCCTGCGAAGCAGCATGCTTCCCCAAATGACTTAAGTAGGAGTCACAGATGCTCTTTTGTTGACATACCTCAGGGCCAGACACAGAACCTCCCAATTCCCATTCTTTGTCTCAGTAATTACTAGCTGTGATGTCCCCCAATCAAGCAAACAAAATGCTTGCTAACCCATCTTTGGTTAAGTTTCTTTCCTCCCCACAAGCCCCTGAATTCTGTGAGCCAGGATACAGCCTTTTCTTAATAACCATCCCTTCCCCCAAGAAAAGGCTGACCTCAGAGTCAGACATTCATCCCTTCCACACACCTGGTTATTTCTAGCCTTGTGTGTTTCCCAGATAAGAAAACTGGTTTTGCCTAAACCTTGATCATAAACCTTGCAGATCAAATGGTCAGAGAGTTCCATTTGTTGTAATAGTTGAACTCACTGATCACATGATGAGAGAAATAAGCCTTGAAATAATATTTTCAAATAAAGTCTCTCTTGACTAAGTTTGGATTTGTTTTCCATTTGACGGTGATGAACGAAAATAAGTCCCGAGCAGAAGAACATGAGGGACCCCTGTCTGAACACACATGAATTATCTTCCTGGAAAACCCCCAGAACAGATTTTTAAAAATGGGATAAAGAAGGGCAATTAGGTTACAAGTTCTCATGCTATCGTTTTGGTCTTAAATATGAAATGTACACTTACTTTGCAGACAGCTTTTGGGAACAGGGCACTTGGTTTATACATAGAAGAATATTTGATGGAAAAAACACCACGGGTTATAGAATCCAGCCAGCTGAGAGCAAGCTATTCTTTCTCAGATATTGGAAATTGCTCTCACATTAAAATCTAGCCTATTATGAAGAATAAGCAGTTCAGGAAAAAAAAATCCTTATCTCCACAGGCAAAGATTCTGCCTTTGGCAGAACACAGCCAGGAATAACTCCTCTTTCCTCACCTGCCAGGAAATGCATCCCTTCTTTTCTCAAAGGTGACCCCCACACCTCTGAGAAACTTTAAAACTCAGTACATTCTATCGCCACCACATCCTATGTTCTGACCTTCTCTGGACATTGAGGTTCTGTCAATCTTCAAGAAAAGCAGAATTATTAATGCTTCAACTTTTTATTGACTTATCAGTTAAATGAAATAGAAGGACTGGGGGTCAGGTAGTGGGGAGGCCAGCCTTGACATCAGAAAATCCAGGTGCCATTAACATTTGCTCTGTGATCTTAAGGGCAAGTCACTGAATTAAGTATGCTCATCTCTAAAGTGGAAATAACAATAGGTATTGAAGAGCATTATTATCAGGATGGATCAGTGGTCAGCAAACTGCGGCTCTCGAGCCACATGCGGCTCTTTGGCCCCTTGAGTGTGGCCACGAAGTTTCAATCGCACTGTACGTGCGCGCCCGCACGTGGTATTTTGTGGAAGAGCCACACTCAAGGGGCCGCATTTTGCCGACCACTGGGATGGATAGTGACTACATACACTATGTATGAAAAAGTGCTTGGGCCCAGCCAGCGTGGCTCAGTGGTTGAGTGTTGACCTATGAATCAGGAGCTCACAGTGCAATTCGTGGTCAGGACACATGCCCTGGTTCAATCCCCAGTGTGGGGTGTGCAGGAGGCAGCCAAAAAGTAATTCTCTCATCAATGATGTTTCTATCTCTCTCCCCCTCTCCCTGCCTCTCTGAAATCAATAAAAAATATATATTTTTTTAAAAAGTGCTTGGTACTTTTCATCCAGGGCTCCCATTTTCTCTTTATCAAGCCCAACACGATAATCGGTATCCATCACTCAAAGTTGATTATTTAACCAACCTTACAATTATTGTGCTTAGAGTATACTGAAATAACCTCCTGATTTTTCCTCTTCCCGCCTTTTTTCATATTCACTGTGGTAGTTACGTTGATAAGTCTGAAACTAAATAGGTTCGTGTTACTCTTCTTCTTAACATCCTCCAATAGCTCCCGTTGGTTCCAGGCCAACGTCCAAGCTCTTCAGCCATGAGAGACCCTCCAGGGTCTGGCTCTTCACAGCCATATGCCCATGTGGAAACTGCCGCCTCATCAGAGCTTGATATGAAGTAGGTGAGTACTCTTTCGTTGTTTTTTTTTTTTTTTTTTTTGAATGAAAGAATAAGGGACAGACAAGTAAATGTATGAGGCCATTGGTGCAAGGCCAGTTGAATATTTCACATGGGTTCTGAGTCACTTTCATTTTGTGGGAAAGTGTTTGGAGAACAAGGAAACCCTCTGAATAGATGTGCACTCACTACAGTCAGCATCCACACAGCTGGGAACAAAAGACGATTCTGCTGGTAGATATTTTCCCCCAGATGTTGGCTCTGGAGAAGCTTTAATAATAGAAAAACCTCAAGGCTAAGTCTGTTGCTTAAGTTTCCCTTTGTTCATATCAACATCTGAATCAAGATAAATATGCCTTTTCCCCATGTAAGCGAAACTCCCAGGGAGCAAATGTCCACCTCCACTGATTTCAAACCGTAGCTATGAAGAAATTATACAGTAGTTCATTAAACATAGTCTCTCCATCCTTCCCTCACTCCCAATATATCTTCCAGACAGTAAGATTTAGCTTCCCATAACACCAATCTCCCTCCCCCCTCATCCTGCCTTAATAATCTCCTTCCCAGTTAGTATGTTAGCATTTTAATAGGAGCAAGCTAGTAATTAACCAGAGGCTTAAATTTGTAGCATACATTAGGAATGAACAATGGCAAAATGTTAGGAACCATGGTAAACAACTATAAAACATCATTAGACAGAGAATGGTCAGAAAGGGGAATGGTGCCTCCTCTTACTTTGATCTTCATTCATTATTCTTAGAACATTTAGCTATTTGTGTGCAGCGAGTGTCCTCTGGGAAGGGTAGCAGCCTACTTTGCTTCACAGTACGGACGGTGTTAGCGGTGGCAGCCGGCGCAACTGATTCTCCCCCTCTCCGTGTGGCCCTGGCAATAAAGCCCTACGCTCCTGGCTACTCAGATTCCCTCTGAACGTTGGCCTCTGTTCCGAAACCCATCTTTCTGAAAGTACCCAGAGCTGCTATGTTTATGTATAACAGGGAGTGAGAGATGTAATCAAGCCAAGATCGATTGCCCGGTAATAGCCATGATTCCATAGACATTAAAGGGTATTTGTAATTTAGGTCTCATAATGTGGCCTAACTCCCTATCTTGTGTAGTTATTGATTTTTCAATACTAGGACAGCCCCAGCAAGCCTTTCAGGGCTATGTTCTCCCTGCTCCATGCAGCCAAGAACAAAAACCCGTCTCTCCTGGGAGGCCAGCCTAGAGAAGGGTCTTCTACTCTGAAAGTTACAAGGACTCTCTGGTTTTTGAACTTGCTAATGTGGTTCCTGCTTACTCTTCACACACACAGACACACACACACACACACACAATGTTTTCAGTTAAAGAAACAGTACTAGGAAGAGGTCTTTTACTATCTGGAGGTTGCCAGTGAAGAAGCAACAGCCGCCACCACGGAGTGACAGTGACGCTCTAACAGTGACGTCCAGAAATGACCCATCACCTGTAACGACATTCCCAAGACCCTGCCGCACTGACCCAGCAGCTGCCAGGCCTCGGAAAGCATGCAGACAGACTGGCTTTATTATAGGTGAAATACCGGCCTAGGGCATCCTTCAGGCAAACATGTACTACCACCATCCTCTTCCTCCTCCCCCGCCTCCTCCCTCTCCCCTCCCCTTCCCTTCCTCCTGCTCTTCCTCCTTCTCCTTTCCCTCCCTTCTTTCTCCTCTTCCTCCTGTCCTTGCTATTCCCAATGAGTCCTCCAAGAGTCTTTGCTAGCATCGCTGGGTTCCAGGTCAGATCCTTGCTCTGGAAGGATTTTACCTTTCTGCGAAAGGCCAGATCCGTTCTATTCTCCCATAGCTCTACAGTCGCATAACTGAAGCTTTTGGGCTCCCACCATAGTAGACCTATTAGATAAATACTATATTAAGAGCTCAAGATCAAAGACTAAGTAGTACTTGCCACTATATCCATGCTGACCTGGTTTTGTGTTTCTGTAAATGGGTCCTTGCTCTATATTTGTATAATGGAGCTTTTTGTTGTTGTTAACCCTCACCTGAGGATATGTTTCCATTGATCTTTTAGAGAGAGTAGAAGAGAGAGGGAAAGACAGAGAGAAACATCAATGTGAGAGAAACACATCCATTGGTTGCCTTCTACTCCTGCCCCAACCAGGGCCCGGGTCAGGGAGGAGCCTACAACCAATGTGTGTGCCCTTGACCAGAATCAAACCAGGGACTCCTTGGTCCATGGGCGGACGCTCTATTCACTGAACCAAACTGACTAGGGCTGTATGATTAAGCTTTTACTCTTTCCTAAATCATATTAGAAAAACCTCACAGGGAAATGACATAAATTCATATTCTGACTCTACTTCTGGCCATATCCCATGACCTTGGGTATGTCCTTTTAACCTTGAGGAACACAGATTCCCCATCTGTGGTGAACTCTTCTCTGCCTAACCCAAAGGCTAAAGCAGCAGTTCTCAAATATTTGTCTTCAGAAATCCTTTTAAATCTTAGCAACTAGTGATGACCTCAAAGTGATTTTTTTCCTTCAAATGTGGATTTTTTTTTCTATTATTATTTAAGTAAAAGTGAGTAGTGAGAATTTAAAAAATACATTTATTCTTTTAAAAATAAGAATTTTGCCGAAAACCGGTTTGGCTCAGTGGATAGAGCATCGGCTTGCGGACTGAGGGGTCCCAGGTTCGAGTCCGGTCAAGGGCATGTGCCTGGGTTGCGGGCACATCCCCAGTGGGAGATGTGCAGGAGGCAGCTGATCGATGTTTCTCTCTCATCGATGTTTCTGACTATCTCTCTCCCTTCCTCTCTGTAGAAAATCAATAAAATATATTTTAAAAAATAAAAAATAAAAATAAATAAAAATAAGAATTTTATTAGATTAACAAATATTTCATTAAAATATGTCTTAATCTTTCTAAAAACAAGAATTTCATTATGTTAACAAATATTTTTATTAAAAACACTTTTTCAAAATATTAATGAGAAAAGTTAGCTTATATTACATATTGAAAGATCTTTTTAGTGCCTGATTTAATAGAAGACAACTAATTCTCACATCTGCTTCTGTATTCAATCTGTTACAATCTGTCCCTTTGGTTGAAGTACATGATAAAAACTTGGCCTCCCCAAACATACAGTTGGAAAAGGGTGGAGTATTATTATAGACACTCTGCCATGATACTGCACTAAAACGAGAGAAGCAGTAGCCCATTAAAGCTTAGTTAAATGTGGAATCTGAAACCACATCAATGAACTTTTATAATCTAGTGAATTAAAATCTATTTCCACTTTGAATAGGTTTTTTCACTCACACATATTTTAGTTACACTGGTCATTTGAAAAATGTTGGTTTCGAAGATTTTCAACATGTTGACATTTTAATATACTATATTTAAAAATCACAGTTGTAAATATCACTCACTACAGATCTCAGCGGAGAAGTCTAAATAAAAGCTGTCAAACTTACTGTGACAGGTATCAGTTTTACAAATCCCAATATTTATCCAAAAACTTGGTTTTGATCATTGGTCAAGAAGGCTGCCAATTGCTGTCCTTGATGGAGAGAACTCACTACCCTCAATCTGGAGAAACGATCTGCCCAGTCCTCGAGCCTGTAGGGCCACTGTCTGTCAGTTGTTCTTCTAAGCAAAAATGGTATTCTGTGAAAACACAGCTGGTTCAACTTGTAGCTCAAGCAACTGTACCGTGCTTTCTTGTACACTGCACTTTGGTATGCAGCAGAAATATTTTAGCCCACATTTCCCAAACTGGGTGCCGGAGCACCCCTACGGCACAAGAAGCTCCGTACATACTCTACATTTTCAAGGTAGACACAGTGACATCTACTGGACATCAGGCAAAAATCAGCATGTGACAGGAAAAGACACTGGCGTCCAATCTGATCCCAAGATTTGAAAAATTGGTGCAGGGACCAACAGGCACATCCCATTAGCAGTTGATTCTATTCATGACATATATTATTACTTCTTTCAATTTATATGTATATATTTTTTCAAATGGCCACTAAATCATTTCGACCTAACCACTTAATAAATGGAACTGGTGGTTCAGTTTGTTAGCTTACGCCTTTACTCCCATAAAACACGAGTGAGACATGGAGAAAGCTGAGGAACTTGATCACACAGACTATCAGGCAGTTACATACTCAAAGTTAGATATGTAATAAAAGTAACATTTTTGCCACTTTATCAAAGACAGTCTTAACCAAAATTGCCTCTCCTTTTTTTCCTGAAAGTGCATGGTGGTGAAAACTAAAATAATTACTAGAATAGTTTGGTGCTACTGCCTTGATTGATGCTAAAGTGCCAACAGTTACACCAGCCATTGCTTTTGCTGCACCAGTAAATGTCAACACAGTGAAAAAGGCAACTGATTTCTCACTGTTGCTCTGAAAATAGCTTTGACCTTACAAACCCATTTGACCTTACAGGGGCCATACTCTGAAAACCACTGGATTGAAGAAATGATCAAATATAATCAAGGTGAGAATGTTCCATGTCACATAAAACTATGGACACATTCTGCTCGGTAATGTCTTACTCTCTCCTGTCTTATTGCGTTAAGTCCTTGCCTTGGAAACCAGTGGCCCCATGCTGGGTGTATGAAGCTGTTCTTTGTCTTTAGTTTTGAGAAGGAATCATCTAACCTGAAACTCTAGATCTGGACTTCTTGCAAGTTACTGACAAAGGCCCTGGTTTCCTGCATGTTTGTCACTCTCAGACTTGTGCCAACAAGATCCACTGACTGAGGCAGAAATCTTGACATCAAATAACAGAATATAATGGTGAATTTAAGCAAAAAAAAAAAAAAAAGAAGGAAAAAAGGAATTAATTGAAAAGGAACCAGGGAGCTCACAAAGCTGATGGAAAGGCTGGCAGGAACCAAGGGAGGCGCAGCAGAGACAAGATCCCACCCCAGATAAGGGCATCTGGGATGTCACAGCTGCCTCGGGACCCCCACCCTCTCATCACTGAATTCCTGACTGCACTGCAGCCGCTGCAGATAACCTCTGACAGGCTGTCCACCTCTGACAGGCTGTCCACCTCAGCGTCACTCTCGCAGGATTTAACCTCCTGGCGGAGCAAGTGATTGACTGTAGGTCCTTCATGGACCCGTGCTCTGTCAGGAGGCAGTGAGAGCAAGAGTCTTTCCTCTCAATTGCTGACTCCCATCCGTTTAGAGCTTCAGCTAAGATAGAAAAGGTGTTCGATGCTGAGCAGTTAAATTGACAAACGCCAATACTGTTCACTGCAAATATACATTCTCTCCATCCTACAATTTTAAAAAATATCCTGCATAAAGTGGCTCCTAAGGAGAGAGATTTTAAAAATATATTCTGTGGTTCCGTCTCGCTACAATCTCAATGTATCCTGGCAATACCTCTTTCTCCTACAGGTGGCTGTGATTTTCCCATAACGCTGTGTATCCATCACTCTTAAACTCTTCATCAAATAATTGGGGGAGTTGCAGGAAATCTGAGACGTTTGTTAAATGATGGAGCTACATAATTAACCCATCATGGAAGGAAATGTAGATAGATGCTATAGTACTGAAATGTGCAACTGTTCAGTATGTATTGTAGTTGATACTTAGGGCTTCTCTCTTCTCTCAGCCAGCATTTTGGTTCTTTAGAAATGAGTTACTTTAGCTCGTGACTCAAATGTTTATGCCTGCAGGATCTAAACACTTCGGACGGAGGTCGTTTACCAGTAACTGTTAATACTAGTAGTGCCAGGAAGTGCTCGGTGACCCAGGGAATCTCTGTATGCCACTAATACTCTTTCTTATCCCCATTGGTTAGCAACAACCCTATTTTCCCTGAAGAGCTGGGCTCAATCACGCCAGGCAATGCCATAATCCCTGTTGTAGCTTGTTTCCGTAGTGTTAAGAGGAGCCTGAAACGGTCCGGCAGAAGCAATGATCTGTTTTTCGATCCCCAGGTAAGTGCATTCTTCCTTTGGTACTAAAATCTGTAAACCAGTAGAGGAAAGAGTAGCAAGGATGGAAAGCAAAACGTACACAAATGGTTCATTAGAAGCAATTATCACAGAAGCCTTTCCCAATGCTGCCTGTCATGGTCCTGCCCTGTCATTCAGAGCCAGGGGAGGGTCAGCACTGCATGCTGATGCCTCTTCAGAATGTGCTCGATTGAGAAGACAATGAAGTGTTTTCCCAGCCAGTACCACAACGGATCTCTGATATCCTACTTCACTAACACACAACGCCAGCTCCTTCAGAATGATGTGTTATGTCATGCATTCACTAACTTTTTTTAACTATAAAGTGTATTTGTTGAAAAAAAATAAGTAATGCATAATTCATCACGTATGGGAGATCGTGATGGGATAAAAGGCACCCAGTAGGTGTTGAATTCGAGTATTACAAACAGGAAATAAAGGGACGCACGTCAAATGACAGTGCGATGTTTATTCCAGTAGATTTCCCTCTTCCGTGATCAGGGTCCGATATAATCAGTCTACGTTCTGCAAGAACATAACACACTGGCTGGAGCTCAGAACTGGGTGTTGCTCATGAGAGCTGGGGCGCTCAGCAGTGGAAGCGGGGAAAGTGTGGACACGTACACTTCCATCGCTCCCATGATAACCCGAGTGGAACCTACTGGGAAACCACTTGGGTGAGTGAAAAATGGGGTTGACTCACGTCCATTTTGTTCGAATAGTAAATTCTCCATCCAGGATGTTTACTGTTGGTCCATTTGTTTTATCTTGTCTTTGGTCATTCATATGGGACATGAATATGACTGCATTATAAGCCTATGCTAAGGAACATATACATATATCTTCTGTTCAGATGATTAGCCGATGCCAGTGAATGTCTGTGGGTTATTTTAGGTCATAGCTTCTTTGAAAAGTGAATATTGAGAAGCATTTCCAATGTTCTACTCACTGGGGAGAATTTCCCTCCCCACTCTCCTCCAGTGTCTTCTCAGAGAGAGACCGTGATGCTCAGTCCACTTCTAATTATACAAATCTTTGAAGCAGAGCCACGGATAAACCAGACGTGATATATTTTCCTCCTGAATTAGTGATTTATGGTTAACTTGCCAGGTGGCCACAGATGTGAGCTTGAGTGAGACTCGCTGCACGTAAGTAGGACACTGGGAAGTGTGAAAAAGCTTTCAATTTACTCACAAAATCCGAACCTACGTGACCCCAATTCTGCAAACGCACTGGCAACTGACAGCAGTGTGCTGCTAGAAACTCTCGATTTAATGCCAAGGTGAATGAAACGACACCCAGGGCAGGATAGGAAGCCGAGGTAGCATAGCTTCCTGGTGACCCATAACCAAGCATCTAGTAAGGGATTGGCAGGCTTCTTTTGTAGGGGCCACCTATTTTTGTTTTGGGGGGTCATACAGTCTGTTTCCTCAACTCAGCTGTGCTGTGGTAGTGTGAAACCAGCCAAGGATGAAGAAGAAAAAAAAAAACACCTCATAGACAGACAACAGCACGTCATTATCAGAGGGAAAAGGGGGTGGGGGAGGCAGGAGATGGTAAAGGGGGGATAAATGGTGATGCAAGGAGATATGACTTGGGGTTGTGAGCACACAATACAATATTCAGATGATGTATTATAGAACTGTACACCTTAAACTTATATAACTTTATTAATTAATGTAACCTTGACAAATTCAATAGAAATAGACAAGGAAATTAGTTACTATGTCCTAATAAAAATGTATTGACAACTGTCCAATCTCAGAGGGAAGGCAAAGGTGGGTGAGTGGATGGGAAGAGAACAACCAAACAACTTATATGCATACATGCAAAACCCATGAACACAGACATATAGTATGGTGAAGGCTGGGGCAGAGGGGGCAAGGGCAGGCAAGAAGGGGTCATGGAGAAAGAAAGGGAACATATGTAATACTTTCAACAATAAATATTTAAACTTAAAAATATGTTTACTGGGGGAGAAACCAAGATGGCGGCATAGGTAAACACCGAAATTGCTGCCTCCTACAACAATTTCACAAATACAACAAAAAGCAAAATGGACACCATCCAGAACTACAGGAAGGCTGGCTGAGTGGAAATTCTACAACTAGAAGGAAAGAGAAAAGCACACTGAGAGCCAGAGGAGCTGCGGAAGTAAAGTGCAAATTTACGGAGGCTCGAGCGCACGCGGAAAAGGGCTGGTACCTGAGGACTCTGCTGTCTTTTTGAATTGGGAGGGAGTCACAAGCTCCCAACTGCTCTGAACTCCGGTTCCCGGAAGTCTCTGGGGACCCAGGACTCATACGGGGAGAAACTGGACTGTCTGGAAGCGGGCAGAACTTGGAACTCAAGGGCGGCTTTCCCTCAGAGGTGCTTGCAGCAATTAAATTACCGGGACACTGAGATGTGCAGCCCCTTAGGGCAGGGCTGAGAATCTGCCATAGCTGCTTGCTCCACCCTGTTGATTCCTTGAGACCCGGCCCCACCCAGGCTGCAGCAGAGGCTTTTGCATATGAATGCCCCGGCCGTTTGCAACCTGAAAATTACCTAACTGAAGCTGGGCCAGACAGACCCAGAACTTCCAAGAGAAGGCCCAAGGCCCCACAGCAGCTTGCATTGCTTCACAGCTGGGCCTCATCTGGGCACCTCCAAACTCCAAAAAAAAGGAAGGGGAATCAGCAGATCTTTTCGTAGCTCCTGCTGGGTAACCTCAGGAAGAGACTAAATTAGCACCTCCTTAGATCCAAGAGCCAGTGTACCCAGTGGTCAGAGTGGGACCATCCAGATTACAAATCCTCAGATCCATAAGGGACACACTCAGGGGGCAGACTCAATGAGCACCAAAGCCCCACTGAAGCAAGTCTTGCCCCATAAGGGTGTCTTCAGCACAGAAGTTCTCCCACTGCAGACACAGCTGATTCTCACTGCCAATTGGCCTGGAGGTCAATTCCTCCCAGTGATATCTACAACAATCAAGGCATAACTACAACAAGGTTGTGCACAAAGCCCACAAGGGGGTGCACCAAGAGTGTCCACCTCAGGTAACTGGGGAGGCTGAGCCACTGGGCCCTATAAGACACCTAGCACACAAAACCACTCTACCAACACAGGGAAGCATAAAAAATGCGGAGACAAAGAAACAGGTCACAAATGACAGAAATGGAGGAAAGCAAACAACTGGATATAGAGTTCAAAACCACGTTTATATGGTTTTTCAAGAATTTTATGGAAACCACTGATAAATTTAGTGAGACCCTGGAGGATATGAAAAAATACCAACGAGAAATTAAGCATACACTGACTGAAATAAAGAATAATATACAGAGGTCCAACAGCAGACAAGAGGATCCCAAGAATCAAGTCAAAGATTTGAAATACGAAGAAACAAAAAATACCCAACCGAAGAAGCAAAAAGAAAAAAGAATTCAAAAATATGAAGATAGTGTAAGGAGCCACTGGGACAACTTCAAGCGTACCAACATCAGAATTATAGGGGTGCCAGAAGAAGAGAGAGGGCAAGATATTGAAACCTATTTGAAGAAATAATGACAGAAAACGTCCCCTACCTGGTGAAAGAAATAGACTTACAAGTCCAGGAAGTGCAGAGAACCCCAAGCAAAAGGAATCCAAAGAGGACCACACTAAGACACATCATAATTAAAATGCCAAGAGCAAAGAGAGAATCTTAAAAGCAGCAAGAGAAAAAAAGTCAGTTACCTACAAGGGAGTACCCATACATCAGCTGATTTCTCAACAGAAACCATGCAGGCCAGAAGAGAGTGGCAAGAAATATTCAAAGTGATGAATAGCAAGAACCTACAACCAAGATTACTTTATCCAGCAAAGCTATCATTCAGAATTGAAGGTCAGATAAAGAGCTTCACAGATAAGAAAAAGCTAAAGGAGTTCATCACCACCAAACCAGCATTATATGAAATGCTGAAAGGTATTCTTTAAGAAGAGGAAGAAGAAAAAGGAACTCTTACCATTTGCCACAGCATGGATGGAACTGGAGATCATTATGCTAAGTGAAATAAGCCAGTCAGAGAAGGATAAATACCACATGATCTCACTCATTTGTGGAATATAATGAACAACATAAACTGATGAACAAGGACTGATCCAGAGATGGAGAGGCATTGATTGAACTGTCAGGCCTTGGAGGGAAGGTAGGGGAGGGTGGAGGTAAGGGGGAAAGATCAACCAAAGGACCTATATGCAAGCATATAGGCCTAACCAATGGACACGGACAACAGGGGGGTGAGGGCATGAGCGGGGGGTGGGGGGGTAGGGGGTAACGTGGGGATAAGGACACATATGTAATATCGTAATCAATAAAATATATTAAAAATAAATAATAATAAAATATGTTTACTGACAGAGATTTGAATTTCATGTAATTTCAATATGCCAACATCATCGCCAACAACAAAAACAATTAGCCACTACTTCATGGGCATTTTCCATGGGACAGAATTGTACTTATTGCCTAAAGAGTATGGTCACAAATTCTTACCACTATGTCTCACTGATCAGGAAACTGTAATGAATTTCTGAAATTCATATAACTTCAAATTGAGGGGTCTGTAATTTGAATTTAGGTCTCCTTGATTCTCAAAGACTCAATCCTTGGAGCTTTTCTCTCTCTCTCTCTCTCTCTCTCTCTCTCTCTCTCTCTCTCTCTCTCATCTACTCTCATTACCTTGGTGCTCTTAACCATTTTCTCAAATTTTAGTACCTGTTATAAGCCAAAGACTTCCAAATTCAAGTATCTGGCACAGACCTCTCTCCCGAACTTCCTACTCATTTATCCAATTGCTTGTTCTATGTATCCAATTCCTAACTGACTTCATATACTCTCTTCATTGCAAGAACAAGAGAATTTAACTCTTAACTCCATTCCCTCTAACTCTCTCTTGCATCACTGAGCACTTTAATATTTTTCCTTGTCATATAGGTTAAATGAACACAAGCAAAATGCATGCTGGACTCTATCACACTTATTTATTTGTGGCTTGCTTTGAACTCCAGGCTGGGTCCACAGTGCAATGAAAATCATAAGGGAACGTAAAAGTGATGTTTTCCTTAATTGATTCATCTTCTTGCTCAAACTGAAAATTGAAAAGGAGAGTGTTGCGTAAAAACTTAAAGATATTGAGGAAGTTGGCTATGCATGTCCATGAAAGGAGCTTTCCAGGTGGAGGGGCTTGAAACAGAAGCTTGCTCCGTGTGCTCAAAACACAGAAGAGACCAGTGGGATGGCAAAGAGACCTGTGAAATGGTGAGAATGATAGGAGATGAGGCAAGAAAGGGATTTGGGAGACTCAAAACACAAGAGGTCTTGTAAATGATTGTAAGGAGGCTGGTTTTTACCCTGATAGATCTATAAAGCCCCTGGAAGGCTCTGAATAGAGGAATGGCATGTTTAAAAACATAATTTTTCAAGACTCTCTGGTGGCTGGGTTGAGAACACAGTATAGAGATGAAAGGACGAATGAAGGGATACTCCTACGGTTTTACTAGGTTTCCAAGTAAGAAAAGATGGTGGTGGCTTAGATGACAACTATGGAGGTGATGAGAGGGTTCTTGGATTCTGAATATATTTTCAGGACAGAATTTACTGATGGGTTTTATTTTGCATAATAAGGTAAGTGAAGTAAAACCTGACTCAGGTTTTTATCCTGAGCAAAGAGAAGGATGGAGTTGGCATCAACCTAAATGGAGAAGAGTTTGAGTAGATTTAAAGTGAGCAAGATTAGCCCAGCCAGTGTGACTCAGTGGTTGATCATCAACCCTATGAACCAGGAGGTCATGGTTCAATTCCTGTTCAGGGCACATGTGGACTTGATCTTCAGTAGGGGGCATGCAGGAGGCAGCCCATCAATAATTATCTCTCATCAGTGATGATTCTATCTCTCTCTCCATCTTCCTTCCTTTCTGAAATCAATATATATAATTATTTTACATATACAATATACTAGTGCCCTGGTGCATGGTTTCGTGCACACTGAAAGGTAACTAATTAGAAGGTGGCCGGTGGAGCGGGACTGGGCAAGATGAGCCGGACCCACCCTGGAGCCAACCTCCCTCCCCGGCCAGCCGCACCTGGGGTGGCGCCTCAGCTCAAAGGGCATCTGCAGAGTGAGTGGGGTCCCTCCAGCAGGTAGGGTCCTTCAGCCTGGCCTCCAGGGATAAGGTCGAAACCAGCTCTCCAACAACCCCTGAGGGGTCCCGTATTACTAGAGGCCAGTTCACCACAGCTCGGCAGCTCCTGCATTGAGCATCTGCCCCCTGGTGGTCAGTGCGCGTCATAGCTACCAGTCAGACAGTTGGACAGTCACTTAGCCTTTTATATGTAGAGATATAGATTGAGCAAGATCAGAAGTTCCACTTTAGCTATGTTGTCTTCTTTTTTAAAAAATTTAAATTCTTTATTAAAGTATTACATAAGTCCTTTTTCCCCCATTGACCTCTCCCTGGCTCCCCCCACTCCCAGCACATGCCCTCACGCCCCTCCACCCCCATCTGTGTCCATTGGTTATGCTCATGCATGCATACACGTCCTTTGGTTGATCTCTTACCCCTTCACTCCCCACCTTCCCTCATAGTTTTGACAGTCTGTTTGATGCTTCTCTGACTGGTTCTGTTTTTGTTCAACAGTTTATGTTGTGCATTATATTCCACAAATGAGTGACATGTGATGTTTATCTTTCTCTGACGGGCTTATTTTGCTTAGCATAATGCTCCCCAGTTCCATCCATACTGTTACAAATGGTAAGCATGCCTTCTTTTTCACAGCAGCGTAGTACTCCATTGCGTCGATGTACCACCGTTTTCTAATCCAAGTCATCCACCTGGAGATGTCAAGTGAGCAGTTGGATAAATGGGTCAGCAAAGTGTTACTCAGTGCCCCTCGAGGACACATCGCGGGTCTCTCCTATTTGTGCCAGCCTCCTCTGTGTGTCCTGCTGTCTTAACTATCCTGAATTTGACTGCTTAACTGAACAACAACAAAAAAATGCATTGATAGGATTGAAAGGGGAGGATCCTATAACCGCCTTCCCTACAGCGCCATCTGATGCTCCAGTCACTTCTTCCATAGAGAATGAATTCACACCAGTAAGTTTACTAAAAAACTTCACAAAAGGGAGAGAATAAATGCTTATAAGCAAACACTTCCAGAAACCATAGCCACAAACCCTGGCTCATTCTTTTATAAACAGACCCCTAACAAAAAAAAAAAAAATGTGCACCAGATTAGAAAGCATATATGTCTTAACTGAGTAGGTTAGGTAGAACAATTTGGATGAGGCCCAGCTCCCCCCTTGTGGCTTCCCACTATCTCTCTGATCTCCTGAAACTAGCACGCATTGATGGCCATTCATTTTACTTAAAAATCTGAAAATTAAAAATAATCTATTAAGTGAGGAAACTTATGGTATTGCCCAATCAAAAGTAATGTATTTTAGAGTTTTATGAGGACTCTCAATTCAGAATTTTACCAGGAAATCTAGTCCCCAAGCCCAGCAAAGTGGGACAATCCGTGCAGTACAAGTGTTCTCGCCAGTAATGGAAGTTCCTCCATGTTACATGGAAGGATACTTGGTCAGATATAAAGTGTCAAGACTGCTGCGAGTTAGTTGTAGTTTTCAGTTACTACTATTCTTACTTTTTAATCTAAAAAAGTGCTGTTAATTGTCCTCTGTTATTGTCAATGTTTTTTGTGGGTTCTTTAACTCTGTAAAGTACAGTGGTTCACATTTAAATTAACAATCATTTAAGCTTCAATTTGCTGAATGACACGATTTAAAGCACAATTTTCACTGTGAGTCACTCCATCACAAAATACTTCCCTGAGCATCTGTTCTGGGCCAGGCGCTGTTCTGAGTGTGGGGTACAGCACCGAGCCAAGCAGGCCAAGGGCACAGCCCACACGGAGTTTACGTGAGCCATCCACGCCCCACTGTGGGGTTTTTAGTGGTTTGGTTTGGTTTTATTGATTTCAGAGAGGAAAGGAGAGGGAGGGAGAGAAAAAAGTCAGTGATGAGAGAGAATCATTGGTCAGCTGCCTCCTGCAAGCCCCACACTGGGAATCGAGCCCGCAACCTCGGCATGCGCCTTGACGGGAATCAAACCGTGGCCTCCTGGTAGCCGCTCAACCACTGAGCCACGCAGGCCCAGCTCCACACCCTACTGTTCAAGTAAATGTATAACAATCTCTGCTAAGGTTTGCTTTTATTTTGACATCATTTCAATAACAGAGTTTTTTTGCAAGTGGAACAAAGGGTGGTATAGGTGACGTCAAGGGAATTTCCTCATGAAAGTGAAATACAGTCAAAACTGGCTGCTAATTCAACACTAAATTGACATTTGCATTTCTCTGGTTCTCTTCTTCGGGGATGCTGCTCAGGGAACTCTTGTGGACAAGAGACTAAAACAGCATTTTTCAAATAGACTCCAGCTAAAACCCACAGAATTCTGCTTTACTGCCTGCCTAAATGTACTCATTTAAGCCCAAAGTTCCCCTAATAAATTGAACACGGCACACCCATCACGTAGCCCAACAGCAACAATTGAGCCACGCAGGCTCCCCTTTGCGCCTGTGCCACCTCCCTCTCCCCCAAACCAATCTGGGCTTTTGTTTCCTGCTGGTGCTTTAGCTAAAGTGTCGCTGCATGTTTTCTGGGCAGCAAATATAATTCCAATACAGGCAAGTCGCTTGGTGGAAATTACTCATGGTTCAGCAAATGTGAGCTGCACAACAGAGGAATGGGCTCCGTAATCATTCCATTCACTGGTCTGAGCTGAACTTCTGATGGGAAATGGGATGAGGCTGAGTCACTGCTACTCCCCAAATCACCCAGACACTCCAACGATGGGGAGAGGAGAGGTGTTTCCAAAACTAATCCATTGTCATAAATATATGTCCTAGTAGATGTATTTTAATTCCTAGAATTCATTTTTCATTGTCATCCTCAGAACACAGGTTTTGGGGATGGTAATTCTGCTTTCTATTAAGGTCTTACCTCCTCTTGTCTGTTTGATATGCGGCATCCTAATCCTCTCTGCTTTGTCATATGTAAAGTGGGGACATTTATATCCATATTGCAGATTTTAAAATTAGAGATAAACTAATAAAATTTATAGCACTTAATTGAGACTTAATAGGTGCTCATAAGACATATTATTTGTTTAGTAAATGGTAGTTTTCTGCCCTTTCATTTCAGAATTTGAATAAGCTTCATGTCTGGCCCATTCACAATGGAGCAGTATTTAAATTTAATATGTGTATGAGTATGTCAAAAACTCGAGACAGTGAGAAAGAAAAGGAGCCTCATAGATTAACTAATCTCATGGCTTCTTTGTTTAATATACAGGATATTTTCTTTAACTGAAAATACCTTTGGCATTCTGATATGAATAAATAAAAAGATGGGTGTTGACGGTCAGAATAGGAGATAAAGCCTAGAATTACATTTCCCCCCAGAATTGAGTCAGAATAACTCCACTCAACTTCTTTGGCTCCGTGCAGCCTAGTTTGAAGGCTACTAACCACATCTTCTATTGTACAGATGAAGCAATTTAGAACCAGACTAGACAAAAGACTTTCCCAAGATCAATAGATACCATCTGGGATTAGAATCTAGGTTTGCAACTCAGAGACCAAAGTGTTATACTCAGCTTATCTATTTCATTGATTCAATAGATATTTAAGGACAGACCATTGTTCCAGGCACTGTGCCACGTTTTGCAAGAATTAAATGTGATAAAGTCTTAGCCTTGCTCTTGAGCAGATGAACTAAAGAGGACGCTGTTGACCACACCCCTGAGGAAGTTCCAGATGGAAAGCGGGAACTCCTCCTAGAGGACACACAAAGTACCATGGACAGGCGACAAGCGGAGCGATTTGTGTGGTGCTGGAACTTACATTCTGGATGCCAAGAGTAACTGCTTTAAAGAGAGCCTTTAAAGAATAGAATCATTGCCGGGCAGAGATACAGAGAGAACATGCCAAGAGTAAGACAGAGGCTGCACAAAGGCATGGAGTCAGGGAAGCATCTTCTAGGAATAATGAACACTTCGCGTTTGGTGTGCCAGAATTACCTAAGGGGGATGGTGAGAAATGAGAATTCAATTTTAATTTTGTTCAAAGTTATGTAGGGTCTTGAGTGCCTGGCTAAAAGGCTTGGACTGGATCCTGCAGGCAGTGAAGAGCCATCGAGAGATTATGAGGGCTTGAAGGAAAGATTTGGAGCTGTGTCTCAGGAAGGCTAATTTGAAGCAAAATCTGCATTTAACAACCTGAAACTGTTATCAATGGAGAACACTCCACCTGTTGCTGGGGGGGGTGGGCTTCTCTGATGTCTTGAGAAAAGGAATTTCCTGAGCCTTGCACAGGAGGATAAGATATTGTAGAAAGTTTTATTTCTGTGGCATTAAACCCCTGAGTTCCCAAGGTCCCATTGCCCTCTGTCCTGCCATGGAACAAGTGGAGCTGTGACTCCAGAAGAGCTGGGATTAAAGCCATTGTCCAGAGTTTCCCTTCCATGTTGCCATAGTCCACCCAGCATCGGGCTGGCTTAACTCAGTGTGTGTTCCCTGCGTAGCCCATCCGTCCATTGTGTGGGGGGTCCGCATGGTCATGGGCCATGTGGCTTCTAGGAACACAAGACAGCCACAAGGGCCAAAAGTGCCAAGAGCCACAAGAGAGCAAACTCCTTTGGGGAATTATGTTCCCAAGTTTCATGGGCTTGCAGTGGCCCCACCCCCTCTGGTCAATTCAGGGTTCCCCAGGCTAGATTGACAGGCACCTTCCCTATGTCATCCATCTCCTCTTTGTCGAGTCCCTGCCCCCATTCCTTTGCCTGGAATGGACCTGTGTTTCCCTGGGGAGTGTGAAGTTGCAGCTTCCTGGTGAAGCTGCCCAGATATATGCTTATAACGTCTGTCTTCCCTTTTGTTCCTTTCCTACTATTAATAACCAGCTAATTACAATGTTAATAAAAATAACTTAGATGAGTCCATTATCTGTTTTAACGCATATACCGTAATGAGTTAAGTTTTCAGTAGTCCATTTCTTGTTTTCTACACCAACTGATCACTAAATGTGCTGCTTTTTTTTTCTCTTAAGTCTAGGAAGAAGAGAAAGATGCCACTATTTATTCAGCACTTACTTCCTAATAAAGTTAATATTTATTCTATTCTCTCTCAATGTGGGAATTATACCTGTGGTTTTCAGATAAGCCAGTGATACAATACGTTGTCCAAGTCACACCGTTAGTACAGGATAAAGGCGAGGGCCTGTGTAACTCTACAGTGTTTGCCTCTGCTCTGTGGGTTTGTAGGACACGCTAGCAGAGTCGCCGTGGTCTACAGCAGGGTCTGGAAGCTGAGATTCCCTGGAGGCAGGAGGATAGATATTCCCTTGGTAAGGAAAGCATTTCTTCAGCAAAGGGTAGCAGGAAGCTCAACGGTTAGTCACCGAAGGTTCACACCCTTCAAACCCTGTGGTGAGGTTGCAGTAAGACCTGGAAACTTATGCAAGGCCTTGAGAACAGCAAGCCAGACAGGCTGGGCCACAGGCCAGGGAGGCCTGAGAACAAAACAGAAATGCCCTCTGGGAAACGTATGCAGGGAGACTGGCACCCTGACTAGTGAATGCTTTTTTAAAAAGTTTGATGTTATTGAAGTCTGAGCCACAGGCTCTGCTCACATGATCTGAGTTAGTCTGTTCAGGGAAGGTCAATGCATGGGGTTGGGGGGGCGGGGGGGGGGGGTTACTTGGACTTAAACCCATGAAAAGAGAAACTGTTAAGCTCATGATCCAGGACCACTTCTTTCCCATTTCACTCATGTCTTCTGCAAACAAAATTTCTAGACAACCTGAAACACTGAAATGTGAAATCTTCCACCTCATATATTACACTCACACTGCACCAGCATGGGGTATTCATGAAACCAGGAAATACCTGTTTTGATTGTCTGTGATCAAAACCAACTCTCATACTTGCTAGTTAGATGACTTAGTGCTTGTTAATTAACTTCTTTTTTCCTCAATTTACTCATCTGTAAAATAGGATGCTAAAACCTGTTACCTCATAGAAAAGAATTAAACAAATTAATATATGAAAAAGCTCTTAAAGCAATTCTTGCCATGTAGTATGCACTATATATTATATATATTTTCTATTATTTCATTATTATTATTATTATTATTTCCACTAACAATGTGATGATGATGATGATGATAACATAGTCTCAATGCCCAGAACACAACTGCATGAAGTAGATATAAATGATATTTGTTTAGTAAATAGGTGGATTAATGGAACTTCTACCAAAGTAATTTCTACCAAATTAATGTCTACCAGAAATCTAATTAATTTCCATCCAAGTAATATCAAAGATTTTAATACAAAGATTTCAGGATTGACTGCTCACTGAGGCAAAGCATTCAATAAATTCAGATTCATGGTACACAAGGTGCAAGGTGATTAGCATTCATATTCTTCTGGCCCTTTATAGAGCAGTTAAATCAAAAGTGATATTTGGGAGAAGCATCACGACTAATGTTGCACTCTATGTAACATCTGAAGACTTCCAGTGATGACCAAAAAAAAAAAGGATAGTATTGATTTAGCACTGTTAATTAGCTACAAAATCCTTAGAAAGCTTTCTTCCACTGAACCAATCATTCCATTTATAAAATAAATATACCCACAAAAGAAAAGAAAAAAAAGCTTATGCACAAATATATTCTCCATAATATTATTTATAATAGGAAAAACTCAATTAGCTAAACATCTTACTACAGCAAGATGAATAAATAAATTGGCAAACATACCACAAAAGGAATATCAGCCAGACATAGGCTAAGAAGGTTGGTCATGTTACACTAAGTTCTCTTAGAAGATACTTCTATCAGTATGTAGAAATGATCGCCAAATTCCTGACGGGGGGGGGGGGGGCGGGGGGGGCTACAAGACATTTTCCCAGGACATGTTTTATTTAGCCTATGGTTTATGAAAGATCGAGGCGTCCTTTGAAACTTCTGAATTTTATGCTGTTGACCTAAGAAAACACTCGCACCTGTGAAGAATTTCTGTGAGTTTATTTGAGCCAAATTGTCGACACCTACCAGGAAGCAGGATCTCAATGTATTGGGATAATGTGCCCGCGAATGGCAGTTTTTCACCTTGTTTTATACATGCCAACCAAAGGAGCAGACATAAGTGGGTTACATGAAACCCACTGGTGCTAGATTAGGGAGGTGAAGGAAAGCAAAGCGGGGGAAACCTCTGGGATTGGATAAAAAGTAAAATAATAGACACACTCTTCTTCTACATAGGTGGGTAGAGGATAGTTAACAGTCAGCAGTTACCAAGGTAACAATAATAATGGGGGAATTTGGGGTCTCTGCCCTGGCACCCTGGGTCATTGGTTGTGCCCTGAGGGGTCAGGTAAAAGGGAATTTACAAGTTACCCTGACATCCCACAGATATGATATCTTAGATGCAAAAAAAAGACAACGGGTTCAGTAAAGATCGAAGTTGATCTTTGTCAGGGAAGAGACTGGCCTAGGACATGACTATCCACTATAACCTGCTTTTTAATTAAAAGGTTTTAATTTCAGACCCTCCTTTGTGATTGCTTTAGGTCTCTGAGTTTGCAAGCTGCCACGCAGGCCTCCCCTGAATTAGTCAGGTTGGCATGTGGCCCCTTTTTATCCACAATGCAATATTCTATGTGGAACAGGGAAGTGTCCATGGTTTACATTAAATTTTATGTCTACAGATATGTTCCTTCAACAAGATAAGCATAATGCTTGGGAATACCTCTAAGTCCAGACTGATGGACCACCAGTAGATCGGCTACAGATCCATGTATTAAGAGCAGACAAAATATATCTGACATAATTCTATAGGCATGGCACTCAAAGGCTTATGCAGGGATAGGCAAAGTAAGGCCCATAGAGCAAACCTGG
Source organism: Myotis nattereri (assembly GCF_964212035.1). Lineage (NCBI taxonomy): Eukaryota > Metazoa > Chordata > Mammalia > Chiroptera > Vespertilionidae > Myotis > Myotis nattereri. The sequence goes on along the minus strand of NC_138085.1, from coordinate 80,093,467 downwards.
TCCATACCTGTTTTTGTGTGGCCCATAAGCAAGAATGGATTTTACATTTTTATTAAATAGTTATGGCAGGCGGGAGGCGAGTAAGGAAGAACAGGAGATGAGACCCTATGCGGCCTACAAAGCCTAAGTATTTATTCTGACTCTTCACAGAAAACAATGTGCCAGCCTCTGTGATTTGAACCATGCCAACATACAGAAGAATCTCAACAGAAAAATCCCGTATCTGCCCTTTAGTTTTGTACAGAAAGTGAAATTTAAAATAACGTTTCTCAAAGTGGGTTGCACTTGTTCATTCGGCAATTTGTAAACCAGAACTTCAGTTATGACATTAAAGGCCACTGAATTGAATTGTCTGAAGTTAAATTTTCCCAACATACAGTTCAATGAATCTTAGATTGTAAAACAAAAAGGAGAAAAAAAAAAGAATGCTCATTCTTCATTTTTGTACAAATATAAATTTTGTACAACCAAACTGAGCCTCTGGTATAGAGCTAGTAGGACCTTCATTAAGTAATACTTTAAGAATGCTAAAGGCTAGTGACTTTGTTCAGTTGAAAAAATTAAGAACTTTATTTATATTTAAATATTGAATATTGAATAATTCAGACTAATTTATTTCTTCCCAAGAACTGAGTCTTCTCCCAGACAAGAATAAGCTAAAGGAGTTCATCACTACCAAACCAGTATTACATATTATGAGAAATGTAAAAGGAATTTCTTTAAGAAGAAGAATTTTAAAAATCCAAAATACAAATAATAAAATATCAATAACTACATACCTATTGACAATTACTTTAAATGTAAATGGACTAAATGCTCCAATCAAAAGACATGGGGTGGCTAAATGGATAAGAAAACTAGACCCTTACATATGCTGCCTGCAACAGACCCACTTCAGATCAAAAACCACATACTGACTGATAGGAAAGGGTTGAAAAAATATACTTTATGCAAATGCAAACAACAAAAACAGCTGGGCAGCAATACACATATCAGACAAAATAGGCTTTAAAACAATTTTATAACAAGAGACAAAGAAGGACCCAGCAATTCCACTTCCTGGTATTTATCCAAAGAAACCCAAAACCCTAATTTGAAAATACATATGCATCCCTATGTTCATCACAGCACTATTTACAATAGCCAATATATGGAAGCAATCTATGAGTCCATCGATAGATGAATAAAGATTTGTAACATACATACAATGGAATATTACTCAGTCATAAAAAAGGAATCTTGCCGACTGTAACAAAATGAATGTATCTTGCTAAGTGAAATGAGTCAGAGAAAGACAAATACTACATGATTGCATTTATATGTGGAATCTACAAAAACAAATTAAATAAGCAACAAAACAGAAACAAACTCATAGATACCTAGAAAATTTTGATGGTTATTAGATGGGAGGGGGTATAGAAGGATGAGTGGAAAAGCAGAAGGGATTAAGATTTATAAACCAGCAGTTATAAAAATAGTCGCAAAGATATAAAAATACAGCATAGGGAATATAGTCACTAATATTGTAATAACATTGTATGGCTAGTACATAGGCAAATACTAGATTTATTGGGGTGATCACTTAGTGAGTTATAGAAATGTCTTATCACTATGCCATACACCTAACATAATATTGTATGTCAACTATAATTTAAAATTAAACATTATTTTAGAAGAGGAATTTGATCCTAGTACTTGAGAATGTATTGGTTCTATAAAGGGTGTCCCAAAATTCACGCAAGTAATTTTGATAGAAAACACAGGTTTATAATGAAAAATTGTAAATTTTTTATTGATTCATAAAGTATACAGTATAGGGTTATGTATGGAATAGCATATTGGGTAAATGGCCTCCAAGGCTTTGCTGGCACATACGCACTCTTTTGTTGAAATTTTCCATGATCGTTTTGCATAAATGTGGCTGAATTTTGATGAGGCTCATTTTCATCTTGATGGCTTGGTTAATCGACAAATTCTTGCATTTGGGGTTCAGAAATTCCATGAGTGATTGTTGAGAAACAAATGCATCCACAACATCTCACTACTTGGTGCGGATTTGGGGCTGGAGGCATCATCGGACCATTCTTCTTCGAAAATGCAGCTACTCAGGCAATAACAAAAGAGTGTGTCTGTGCCAGCAAAGCCGTGGAGGCCATTTACCCAGTGTGCTATTCCATACATAACCCTATACTGTATACTTTATGAATCAATAAAAAATTTACAATTTGTAATTATAAACCTGTGTTTTCTATCAAAATTACTTCTTGTGTGAATTTTGGGACATGCTTTAGTTCAATAGATCACCATCTGTGTTTCTTCACACTAAAGAGGCCTCTCCTGGTGGGGGGGGGGGGGGGGGAGGGGCCAAGGTTTAGTTTGGCTCAAATATTTTATTTTGTTAGAACTGCACTGATTCACTCAAGTTAATGAGGATTTCCTGTATTTGGCTAAAGAAAGGCCTTTGTAAAGCTTAAGAGTTCTGCTCTACTTGTCAACTGTGGCCAGAAGATTCCTAAAACCTTCAAGCAGGGAAAGAACATCATCCGATGGCACAATGTGGGGGATATTTCAGATGAAGGCAATCTAGCAAGCACTGTGGAAGCCACTGAAACGGCCACAGACCCAGGGCCTTTCTGGGGTCCTTGCCCATCCCTGGGGGAGCCAGCATGAGGCCGGGACACATGCTCCAGACCAGGCTCTGTCTCTGTATCAACCAGAGCTGATCACTTTACTTCCTTGGGCCTCAGTTTACCGTGGGCCTCTATTGAGGGGTGTGTGGGGGTCAGTTACATGACTGAACAATCTCCAAGCACTCACCTGGTCCCTCAGTGCTCGAATCCCATACTGTTCCGAGACTATCCTGGGACCTCACAGAAGCCAGTTGCAAAACCAGGACCAGAATCCTGTTTCTCTGGCCCGAAGCCAGGTCTGAGCTCAATCCACCACACAGCAGAGACTGTGTCTACACATCAGGGCCGTGTATGTCCTCAGCAAGCTGGCCTCCCCCACACCAATCCTGGAGGCCATCCTCCCAAAGGGCTCTCTCCTCTTTATGCCACTGCAGCCCACATCCATTCTCTGTTTAGACTTTTCCCGAATTCTTCTGCAGATGTTAAAAATAGGGTCCGTCATTCACGTACGCACACAATCAATCGGGTTTCTGAAACACTGAATCTGCAGCTCAAGGTCAGCAACATCAACTTTCCGTCTCAATGCCAGGCTTCGGGAGCCTGAGCTCTCTCCTCACGCTGGTCTCCAGACAACAGAACCCATTCCAGTTCGCTCAGAGTCCAGTTCCATAGTAACTCTTGACCCAGGCGACCACTCCACCAGTGGGATTCCCTCTCCTCATGCTGAGTTGACATTATATCAGAGGAACCTCACACCAAAATAGTCTTTAAAACCTTGGGAGTAGTTACTCTACCCATGACTGTCATCCTGGATCACGCCACATATTTTTTGGTTCTTAAAGTCAAATATTCTCTCTCCACCTTGTTCTGTGCTTTCCTAAACCTCCTTCTTGGTTCGTTCTGCTGTTTCATTTGAATCTGTACTTTTCGGGTCAACAACGTAAGTAATTACTTTGCTATGTATCTCCTCCGATCTAACCACGGCTGGGCTGGCCCTGGGAATGCCACTTCCCCTGTTGCTCCCTCTAACAAAGGACCTTAGGTCGGTATCCTTCCCCATCCACACTGGGCCAGGTCTTTCTTCTGCATGCTTACGCAAAGCCTTGTCCCAGGAGAAAAACATGTATTTGCTTCCAAATACATCACATGAAATAACGACTAACGTTTATGTGCTTTTAACTGGAGAGTCACACTGGTTATCACAGTTTTATCGGAAGCTGAGATTGCTGTTTGTTGACACAAATACAGGAATATCAATTACAGGAATAAAGGTTGCATGACAAAACTTTACAGTAAAAAAAAAAAAATTGCATGAGGGGGACAACTTAACAAAAACAGTCCTTAGTGGTGAAAATTTAGAAACCAAAAACTTCAATGTCAGCATATTTACCTACTCTGGGACCACCTGGTGTAGAAAGATCTATGTCCCCACGTAGGCTGAGAGCTTGAGCTTGAGCTTGAGAAGGACTGCCAGGAAGTTTGGGCATGAGCCACGCAGGCAGCCAAGCCCAGGTTCTAGGCCAGGAAAGATATCAGGCAGATCAAACCCGCCTGGCTGGTTTAGGAACTGGAAACCTCCATGGCTAATGTCAGCACACTGACCCAGGGATACAAGCACCACACTTTTTTTCTAACCCAGAAATTGGAGAGTTGGCAGAATGGTAACACATACTCAAACCAACTCATGTCTTACCGATGAGCAATCCGATACATAGGAGAAATTATTTGTTCAATGTCACCAAGTCAGTTTGCGGTAGAGGGGAACGAAAAATCAAGTCCCTTGTTTTCTCGTCCGTTTCGGTTACAAAACATGATGGTGGGTTGAAAACAGAAAGGTTTCACCACCATGAAAGAAGCCAAAGTGAATTACCCAATAATTACTTAAATAATGATAAGTATTAAAGAGTCTATATGAACCTTTACCACATATAAATAATAATGATATGAAATACATGGAATATAAAATAACAAATATAATTATTTCTAAAGCAACTTTATCAAAAAGAACAGATTTTTTGGAAAGATAATGAAGAATAGATATTGTAAAAAATGTAGGGCTGAAGTTATCTGGTAAAAAAATTGGCTTCTTGTTGTATTTGTAAGCGTTCATCTTATACAGTAAGTAAGCGCTAAGCCTTTCCAGTAGGAAATCATCCACATTGAAGCCACATGTCCACTTGGTTCACCATCGTGAATAATGCAATCCACTGATTTGCTTTTCTTAAAGTTGTAGAAATGCCTCGTTGTTTATTATACTGTAGATATAGTCAGATTTCTTAACTTATAATTCAGTTAAGTAAATCAAGACTCTATATAAGTATCTAGTACAGTGGTTCCCAACCTTTTTTTGGCCACGCCCCACCTAAGCATCTCTAACATCCTGGTGCCCCCCTGTGACATATAATTCTTGTTATTCAAAAAGTGAACTCCTATTCACGTGGAGGAAGCCTAAAAGGTCATTAATGTGGTCTAAACAAGCTTCCAAGGAAGCTTGGAAATTGCATCCATGAAAGAGAAAAATAAAAGAATGAAAGGGCAGTTGAAGTACTGAGGAAGAAATCACTAAGAAATTGTTAAAAATTAATAATAATATGAAGTGATATAAAATATAGCAAATAAGGTTTCAAAACATATAATAGAGAACTGAAATACATGAATATGTCACAATATATATTCTGTATATGAGGCCCCTAGAACCACAGAAATGCAAAAAATTCACTGTTAATAACTCATTCTCAAATTGCCCCCCTGTGTGGCGTGTGCCCCATGTTGGGAACCACTGATCTAGAACTTAGGGGAAAATATTAAAAAAACAAAAAATCCTGCCAGCCCTGAGTGGCTCAGTTGGTTGAGTGTCATGCTGTGCATGGATAGGTTTTCAGTTTGATTCCTGATCAAGCACATAGTTGGGTTGCAGGGTTTGATCCCTGGATGGGGCACTGCAGAAGGCAACTGACCAATGTTTCTCTCTCTCTCTTTCTCTCTTCCCCTTCCTCTCTCTAAGCATGTCCTAAGGTGAAGATTTTTAAAAATACTGATTTTTTTAATGAAAGTAACCCTGCATGTTCTCAAAGACTTCTCAGTGTGGTGTGGGAGAAAGACAGAGCAGACCATGGCCTTACAAGGTACGGTCTGGGAGAATCATTGCCAGGACGGGGTTGTATAGAACACAGGACATAAACAGCTCAGGTTATACATGTGAGAACAGATGACATCAAGGCAAAATAATGAATTTAATTATCACCTGCCTTTCAAAATTGCAAAAGAAAAATACTATGAATCATATCTTTCCCAGAGTATCCGAAAAAAAAAAGTTTCACACATGTGTTAGATCACGGGACTCACAGCTGTGGAATCCACTAAGGAGATGACTTCAATTAATAAACAAGAGAGAATTCTCTTCTTCCTACTGAGAGAACGTGTTACACTCCATAGTCTAATTACCTGGCCCAGCCTTTTGGGAAACCTGGAGGTGGATGATCCGACTGCGTGTGTGTCTGTGAGGAGGATGGGAGCTCTGCTATTGGCACCTGAGATGTGGGGGTTGAATCAGGACATGCAGTAACTTTGTGCTCATGCTCTCCCGGCAGCCTGATGGAGTGGAAAGAACAGGAGATGCAGAGCCAAGGAAAGTTCTATAAAAAGAGTAGTCTTTTCATACTTGTCCAACTCCAGTTTCTTCATCTTTAAAGTAAGGATAATGGTATCTACTACGCAGAAACTCCAGAGGTTGAAAACAGGGTCATGTATGTAAGACCTCTGGCACCTAACGCACCTACTCACTGGCTCTCCTGCTCTCTTCTCTCGCTGCTGGATCAATGCCACAACCTTCCCAGCTGGACACCCTATTCCCTGTCCCTCCATCACCCATGACTAGTGCTCTTCAGACAATGCTTTCAACTGCCATGAAAGAACGAAAAGAAAGAAGAGAAAGGAGAGAGAGAGAGAGAGAGAGAGAGAGAGAGAGAGAGAGAGAGAGAGAGAGAAAGAAAGAAAGAAAGAAAGAAAGAAAGAAAGAAAGAAAGAAAGAAAATGAAATCAAGAGCTTCCTTAACTGTAGGACCAGGTATAAATGCTTACAAGAGATCTCAGGCCCTGATGATTAACCTGTCTTCTCAACCCCTTTCTCATTCTTCCCTTTAAAAGCTTCAGTGTCATCCAAACCTGCTTAGGGATACATGTGAATGGGCACGTAGCACCCCTGATATCTAGAATACCCTTGTTTCTCGCCTCTATCCCTTCAAATTCCCCCAATGTTCTTAATGTTTATCTTATACATTCACTGCTTTCTAGAACATTCCCAGGGAACTGTGGCACATAGTGGTAGCACTGTCTTTGGAAATATGAGGGCATGCATTGTCCATGCCATGAATTTAGCAAAGTCTCTTTTATAACCAAACTAGAGGTCCGGTGCACAAAATTTGTGCACTGGTGGGGGCCAGTCCTTCAGCCCGGTCAGTGCCCTCTCACAGTTTGGGAGCCCTCAGGGGATGTGCGACTGCTGCAAAGGCAGGAGAGGCTCCTGCCACCACAGCTGCACTCACCAGCCATGAGTTGGGCTTCTGGCTGAGCAGCACTTGCCCTGTGGGGGTGCAGTGACAACCAAGGGGCAGCTTCTACATTAAGGGTCTGTCCCCTGGTGGTCACTGTGCATCACAGCAACCAGTCATTCCACGTTCAGTCAATTTGCATATTAGTCTTTTATTACATAGGATAACTTCCAGGTCCTTAATGTGGTAAGCCATCGTGGTAGATGCCTAAAGTAGCCTTGGATTTTTCCACATGTGAAAGTCCCTTCTCCCCAATTAGCTGACACATTTCTCAAGGGCAGGAACCAGTTAGCAAATGCGTTTAATATCATCCACAGAATGCACAAAGTGGTACGGTCTACACAGAAAAAAAGAACAGTGTTCTCCTCGAAACAGGAAGCACCTGCTTTGAGAACACCGGTTCTATGCAATTCAGATGGTTTCTATGAATGAATGAATGAAGGCCTGGATTTTCTCACCTCCAGCTTCTTGGGGATAAAATGCTCGGGGCAATAATGAAGGACAGGGAATGTCCTTCCCAGGCTCCTTGTTCGCCACCTCGCCTTCTGGGTGAGCATGCACAGTGGCAGAAGGAAAGCAAAAACCTGGCTGACAACTTACTTTGGTCAAGTTCAGAGGAGCTGGTGTGCTGGCCACCCTTGTCAGTTCCCAGCACTGTGTAAGGTCACCCGAGCAATGGACTGGAAACACAATCGAAACAGAGTTGGTGGTGAATTTCTAGTCTGACTACGCCTAAGCCTGTTCTTTTGTGCCTCCCAGGCCTCATGAAACTTCCCATAACACCTCCCACATTCTGTAACTTTGCAGAACGCGCCTCAGGAGAGCACACACACATGCCCCCTGGAGTTCTCCGTGACTGTGTGGGCCTTGCGTTTCACAGTCCTCCTGGAAGTGTTATTTGTGAAGCTTAGAATATGTGCGCTTGCAGGGGGAGGAGACAAGTGTTCCGGAGAACACAGCACACCAGGAAAGCCACATCGCATTGTTAGGACACAATTTGTTCTCTGAAAATGTCCTAACAGCCTCTGATTTCAATGTTTCTGCCTATCACAGCTCTGTGCCGGGGGAAAGACAATGGCGTTTGATACGATGACATTGCAGTGAAATAATAGACCTTTGGTACCATTAGAAGCAGATTGACGTACAGCATCTATTCAAAATGGTGAGCAGTGAATATCTAATCCATCAAATAGCTCAGTGCACAGAATTGGTCTCATGATGGGATGGGGGGCGGAGGATTTCAGAAACTAAGGTGTGATGCAAATTGTAGCACAACACCAGCTGCTTTTGTTTTTAGTCCAAAATGAAAAAGAGGCACAGCTCGTTAGGGAGGCTACATGGTACATTGGAAAGAGCACAGGCTTTGGTGGCAAAGACCTACGCATTGATCGGGGCACCGCGACTGCTGTTCACACCAGTGGGCAAGGAAGTGGGCTTCCTTGTGTTTCAGTTTACTAATTTTTTAAATATATTTTTTATTGATTTCAGAGAGGAAAGGAGAGGGAGAGAGAGATAGACACATCAATGATGACAGAGAATCACTGACTTGCTGCCTCCTGCATGCCCCTACTGGGGATGGAGCCTGCAACCCAGGCATGTGCCCTGACTGGGAATCAAACGTTGACCTCCTGGTTCACTGAGTCACGCCGGCTGGGCTCTAATCTTTTGAATAGATATAATAACATTTCCCCCCTAGGAATTTTTTTCTTTCTTTTTTGGGTGAAGATCAGAAATAATGTACAGCTCCTGAAACATACTAAACGATGAACCACCGTTATTGTCACTGTCTGATGAACTGCTGCCACACCCCACTCCCTCACCGTCATTGTGACCGACCCTCACACACAGGAAAATGTGACTGGCCCCTTACATTTCCATAACCACTTGGCTGTCCCCAGAGTCTGCTGATAAGATAAAGGTAAAGGTAGGAAACGTGCAGGCTGGTAGGTTTATGTGCCGTGAGATTCATGAGCACCTCCAGAAATCTGGTTCCTCACTTCACAGGCAATTTTGTTTAACTACCAATACAATGTCCTATAATCAGGACATCATCAGGCAGTCAAATGCTTTCCTCCATGTGTGTATTCATGTCCTGTTACTGCTGTGACAAATTACCACTGGCTTAGTGGCTGGAAACAACTTATTAAAAAACACATGTGTTATCGTACAGTTCTGTCGGTCAGAGCTCTGGCGAGGCTCTCACTGAACCAGGACAAGGTGACCGTAGGGTCTCATTCCTTCCGGAGGCTGCAGGGTGAACACATTCCCTCGCCTTTTGAAGTCTCTAAGAAGCCACTCACATTCCGGGCTCATGGCCCCCTTCTTCCATCTTCAAAACAAGCAACATTACATCTCTCCGGCCCTACTTCTGTTGTTACATTTCTTCCTAGGACCCTGGCCTTCTGCCCCGTCTTGCACTTTCAGGGACCCTGTGATGACAGTGATTCCATTGGCATACCCCAGGGTAATCTTGCTATTTTAAGGTCAGCTCATTAGCAACCTTAATTGTACCTGCTCCCCTAATTTCTCTTTTCAGTGTGAAGGAAAAAATTCACAGGTTCTGAGGGTCAGGACGTGGACATCTTCAAGGTGGCCATGACTCTGCCCAACACTCTCTTCCAAGGAAAGAGACAGCCTACAAGAGCTCAGTGCTGCCAGCATCATTGACAAGACCATCCAAACATTTCTCGAGCTTATGTCAGTCCCTTTATATTTGTCAACTAGAGGCCCGATGCATGAAATTCATGCAAGAGTTGGCCTTCCTTCCCCAGGCTGCTGGCACCAGCTTCCCTCTGAGACCTGGTACCCAGGCTTCTCTCCCAGCCCCAGCTTCATCCGGAAAGTTGTCTGGAAGGATGTTCAGTCTAATTAGCATATTACCCTTTATTATTATAGATTTCTTTATGCCTCAGAACAACACCCGTGGGTGAGCTACCTGCCTGCCTCTCCCTCCCTCTCCTGTAACCCCAGCACAGACCTTCATTGGATGACATATAAATTCTGCGACCCAGTCTAGAAGAGAACAGAAACCAAAGAGTATGTGATTGAGAAGGTCAAAAAATATTTTAAATGTTTTATGACTTCTAAATGTATTAATCAACATATATTTACCATTCCCTAAGCTAACCACTTCTTTAATTCTTACCAAAACCTTCATTGGCAGTATTATCTGTATGTTAAAGAAAGAATTAAAAGAGTTAATAGTTAGAGAAATTGTTCAGGGACACATACCAGTCATTGGCAGGATTCTCATAGGAACCCAATTTGCTTGACTTGAAAGTGTGTGTGTTAAACAATTACACTAACTGTCTCCTATACGTTGGGACACGGGGCATGTAGTACAGACTAAAGCTTGAAAGGATTTGCATTTGCATTTAGAACAATGTAGTTAAGCTGTATCTGAACCTGTGTCCGCACGCAATGATGATTTCTTGGAAAAAAACAACAACACTCCTTTGGAAGGATGACCCCAGGGCATTCACTGGGGGAAATAGGGCCTTGAGCCCAGCCAATGGGGAGAGGTATGCCTCTGGGATGAGTCATTGACGGAACAACCAGGAGGAGGAAGGCCCAGGGTACCCAACAGAACAGCACATGTGAAGGCGCAGAGAGGCCAACCTGCACAGCATAGGTGGGGACGGGAAGGTTCGCACTCATGGAGCACACAGAGAGGAAGGCAATGAAATAACAGGTAGACAGAGGCCCAAACGTCTGGGCCTGTGAATGCCACACGAGGATTTGAAAGACTCTGAGCAGAGAACTACCAGGACCAGGTTTGTGGTGAAAGAGAATGTCAGACAATGTGATGGAGGGAGTCGGGGCCACATGTCAGCAGGGACCTGCCAGAGTGGTGTCAGGGCCTCGAGAAGAAATATTAGGGCTGAGCAGAGATTAATGGGCAGCGATGGCAAGAAAAACCCAACCGAGAAGCAGTCCCGGGATGCTAGACCGCAGCCCCTGGGTCCAGCAGGCCTTCCCGGGAGGGCCAGGCCCTCTGCTCCCTGGGCGAAGGGCAGGCGCCGGCGGCGAGGCACACTGAGGTGACCTCTCACGGCCCCTTTTGCTCCGAGACTCAAATTCAATCACTTCGAAGTGGCAGCCCTCCTCCGAACAGGCGTGATTCAGAGCCTGTCTACCTCCGCAGCAGCCCGCAGCCCTGCGGGGAAGATCCCACTTTCCCACTAAAGCCAGGCAGAGGGGCTTTGGTTTTGCCACGAGGCCCACGAAGGAAACGCTGTGATATTCTCCTCCCCCCTTTTATTTCTGTCTAAAAGAAGAATAAATTCCCTGTAGACCCAGAACACACCAGTAGCAGGGTGTGGTACAGAGCACTCGGAGAAGAAACAGGAACTTTGGGACTTCACAATGGTGAGACTTTATTTGTAATTAATCGGGTTGTACACGATCACGCGGAGGTTCTGTTTGTTCAGGGAGAATCACAGCCTTGGACTTCCCTGCGCTAAGAAGGGTGAGGAAGGCCCAGGAGCCCCCCTCCCGCCCTGCATTCTCACACGCCCCCCAGGTGGCTTGACTGTGCTTCAGAAATGGACAAGGATTTTACTGGAAACAAAAGGAGAAGCTTTACCCTCCAGCTAAATCATAAAGCACACCTACCACTCAAAGATTTCACTGAACACGCAATTAATCTAATCACCACCTAGTTGCACGCTAAGTATTTGCTGAATTTATTAATCAACATATATTTATCATTCCCTTGGCTAACTATTTCTTTAATTCTTGCCAAAACCTTAATTGGCAGTATTATCTGTATGCGAAAGGAAGAAAGAAAAGAGTTTAATAGTCACGGAAATTGTTCAGGGACACATACTAGTCATTGGCAGGATTCTCATTGGAACCCAATATGCTTGACTTGAAAGTGTGTGTGTGCTAAACAATGACACTGTCTCCGATACGGATACATTGGGACTTACTGAATGAACAAGCATGTCTTGGCCCTTCTATGAATCAAACTAAGGGCGGATTTAGTAGCTCCAGGGCTACACCACACAAGTGCTGAACCTCTGGGGGCCGCGTTCCTCCTCCTCCAACAGGGGCACAGGGACTAATGGAGCAAACAATGAGGGCAGAAATGACGAACCAGCCACCCACCGACAGCTACAACCCTGGGCGGGGGAGGGCTGGAAGAGAATGTTGGATTTAAATATTCTTGCACAAGAAGCATCAGGCATAAATTTCTGCCGAGAGTTTATTTCTGTCTAAAAGACGAATAAATTCCCTGTAGACCCAGAACACACAAGTAGCAAGGGTGTGGTACAGAGCACTCAGAGAAGAAACAGGAACTTTGGGACCTCACAATGGTGAGACTTTATTTGAGTTAATAAACAACGAAAGACAGGCATTTGTAATTCTTTTTGGAGAGGATCAAAATAATGATGCAATTAGCCATATGCATATGTTGAGAGCTTTCTATATGCCAGGCACCTTGCTAAATGCTCCTCCTAGAATGATCTGAATTTTCATCTTCACAATACTTACATGAGTATTTGTTTTCCCATTTTACAGATAAGAAAGCTGAGGCTTGCATACTTGCCCGACATTGCGCAGCCAGTATGCACATGAGTCATGTTGGTGCAACTCCAGAGTCAGGTGCTCACCATAGTCGGTCATGCAAAACCATGGCCATATCATTGTCTCGGCTCAGAGACCAAACCTTTTTTCAAATGACCCCCAAAAAGGAAAAATAAGTACACACAGAGCGACGTGGGGTAGGAACTATGTGAAACACATATAAGAGAATCAGGAGAACTGGGCAACACCAAAACTCAAGAGAAAAAGGATTTTCTTAGAGTTGTCCTCTGTTCCTTAGTGAAGAACAGTTTAGAAATTGATAGCAAATATAACTTCATAATAGCTTGTGTGCATCTGTGTAGTATGGGAATACGGAGCAAGATCGTTTTTTAGAGAGCACCTTTCTTTAAAAATTTTTATTGAATTTGTTGGGGAACATTGGTTAATAAAATTATATAAGTTTCAGGTGTATAGTTCTCTAAAACATCATGTGTCTATTGTACTGTGTGCTCACCACCCCAAGTTAAGTCTCCTTTCATCACCATTTAACCCTTTACCCTTTCCTCCCTCCCCCTGCCGATTACCTGTGTCTATGAGTGTGTGTTTTTTTTCCTCTGTTTAATCCCTTCATCTTTTCATCCAGTCCCCACCCCTCTCCCCTCTGACAGTTGTCAGTCTATTCTCTGTTTCTATGAATCCGTTCGTATTTTGTTCATTAGATTCCACATGTAAGTAAAATCATGGTATTTGTCTTTCTCTGACTGGCTTATTTCACTTAGCATGCTATTCTTTAGGTGCATCCATGCTGTCGCAAAAGGTTTAAAAAAGGGCTGTGGTACATTTACACAATGGACTATCTTTTTAAAAATAGATACAGGAAACCAGATCTGATGGTTGAAGCTTCCCCTTTGGATAAAGTCAGGGGTCAGTGCATGAAGAGTGAGTCAACTTTCACATCTTTGCACTGACGATGACTTATGGGGGGAAAAGAAAAGACAAAAGTTTCCTGAGTTGCAGGCTCACTAGGCTGCTCAAAGATGAGAAAAGAAGCAGACGACCCTTTCCTGTGACGAACACATTCAAGAGCCATTCGGAGAAGACGGAAAGCTAAATCCTCCGGGTAAAAACAAACAAACAAGCAAAAAACACTCAACAAACACCTGCTGTGGGCTACTGCCTGGCAGCTCTGCGGAGTCCGCTCTGGGAAAGGCCGCGGGGGAAGGGGTTGGAAGGACGAGACCCCAGGGAGACGGGCATCCCACCCGGGATGTGTCAGGGAAAAGTCTGACACCCAGTGAAAGGCAACTCCGAGTTGCATTCTTCTTCTGTGTTGTTTGTAAAGAACCCCAGCTACTCCGTGCTGCCCGTCATTAAGTTTATATATTTCCTTTCCGGGCATAACTAGCATTGAATGTTATGTTGTTCACCCCGCTGCAAATTAAAACCCAGTCGCTGCCCCCAAATCTGTAAGAAGCCCGTTTTACACCCACGGACGTGGCTTAAGAGAAATCATGGAGCATGAGTCGCCTCCCGCTCTCAGCTGGGTGAGGGCCAGCAGGGTCCGTGCCGGCAGAGACCTGGACCGACTGCATCCGTGTCTCAGAGGACAGATGGCCCCCAGTAAGATCTGGTCTCCACAGTTATACTAAAACACCCAGGTTACACGGTAAGACGCATAAGCACCAAGAAATCCCATTGTTGTACCTTAGAATCCTAAGCAGAAAAATCCCAGTCATTCCCTCAACATCCCAATCTCTTCTCCATGTGAATTACAGCAAAACATCGAAATTACATGGTAAAACTTCATGGGCCCCAAGCGACCCCATTGTTATACCCTTAAGATCCTAATCTCTTCTCCATGTGAATTACACCAAAACATCGAAATTACATGGTAAAACTTCATGGGCACCAGGCGACCCCATTGTCAGCCCTTAAGATCTAGAAACTCCTTCCCAGGCACCGGGCAGGCACCGCACTTGGAGAAGGGAATGCGAGGGGAACCTCGGAGGGCGGACAGCCCGGGAGCAGGGCACTCGGCCACCCTGTCACCAGCGCCACCTGCGGGAGTCCCTGAGCTGCCCGACACGTCACCCCCGCGCTGGCCTTCCTCCCAGGGGCTGCCAGGAGCTTTAGGTGGCCTGAGTGTAAACGACTTGCTTTAGAGCCCGGGAGCGAGAGCGCTCGGCCTGGGGGGGCCAGCGGGCGGTGTGACCGGGGCCCGCAGCCAAGCTCCCTGCGGGCCCTCAGGACAGGAAACCCGCACCCCACGCGCTCCAGGCACCGCGTGTGCAGGGCGTCCTGTCAGCTCTCCACCCTGGTTTTCCCGTTGCTCTTTCCCAGGGACACGGGCTCTACCGTAAACTCCTTCAGACCTGAGACCTGGAGCCACGTCTGTGTTGCTGCCAGGAGACAACCAGAACGGCTGACCACCCAGAATTTTTTTTTCAATCTTGCTATTACTTTAATCAAAAAATAGCATGTAATGCAGCAAACGCAAAAGGGACTTTTTTTTTTCAGTGTCACTCCTGCAAAGAACAAATTTTCTTCCCAGTTCATGTGCAGATAGCATAAATTGTACAGAATTATAACTGTCGAAAGGTGTGCTAAGTCTAGTTTTTTACTCTTAATTACATGCCTGTATTATTTTACATCCAGTATTATTTTCCATGCTGTTCTATATATAGCTTTTTAGATTATATGTTTAAATGGTTATAAAATATTTCATCAAAAAGAATCATCATCTGAAAACATTTGGCTATCCTTTGGGAATTCTAGTTGCTAGATATTCAGAAAACTTTGCTTTCATTGAACGCAAATAGAAAACAAACATCTTCAGTGGGTAACAGTGGCCGAATTTAATGTCTCTTCCTGGCACTTTAAAAGGCCTGAATGAAAAGAATATCGTAAAGCACTTAGAGCTCCATCAACCCCACAGAAGAGAAGAAATATGGGATTGGGTTTTCTGGAGAGATTGCCCTTCATGGTGGAGGATGATGAATGACAAGGCTTCAGGCAGATCAGATAACCTGAAGCAGAGAGAGTGGTACCAAGATTGGAAGGTTCATTTAAGGAGCCTGCGGTCCAATCCGCACAGCATCACATGTCCCAGGGGCCGTCGCGGGTCATGACATATAGGCACTTGCAATTCCCTCTTGGGACTGTATTTTTTTTTTATCTTGAATTATTTACCACCAGATTTCCTGACAGTGGAGACAGGCTAATTATGTGGGTTTTGTACTGGGTGGGGTGTTCTGAAATTGTAATTCATCCAAGAGATTGAATGGGCCTGACAGAGCCACAGCCCGTAAATAACTACAATCAGTGTCTTTATGGGATCATACAAGTTTCATGGCATGAGAGACCACACTGGCAGAGAGAACAGCGCGTGGGGCGCTCTGTGGGGGAGATTGCCTCTGGTTCCTGTAAGGTGGCATTTCTTTCAGGTACATTAGGCCCCATCATTACGGTGAATGCTCTCCGCGGGGGGGGATGGATGACAGGATTGTCAAGCAGGCAAAAGCGAGATGGCTTTTCATCAAAGAGTGTGTTCTAGCCCCAGAAACCGTACATACAGAAGGTGGCCCTGTGAGGAATAATTACGATTTGAATGTGCAGACCCAATAGCGCGTGACCTTTCAAAGATTCTCCCTGTCACCTTCCGAAGGGGGTCCGAACTCTGCAGCCAAACAGAGAAAGCAGGCCCCTCGTGAGCGGGCTCCCGCCTCCTTCTCCAGCCTTCTCCCTCAAGCCCCCACTGAAGCACTGCTCTCTGGGTTGTACCACGCTATTTGCAGTTCCCAAACATGGCATGTTTTCTGTTCTGGGCCCGTTTTTCTTCCTTTTTCCTGTGCTTGGAATTCTTTCTTTTGCATCTGCCTTGCAGAACCGAGCGCTCAATGGCTGGGTTAGAATCTTGGCTCCTTTGCAGCCCATCCAGACCCCCACCCTCACCTTTCTCACGGCGCCCGGTCCCCTGCAATGCCAATGTGAATGTCTGTCTCTGCAATGAAGCATGGGCTCTTTTAGGACAAAGACACAGTCTCCCCTTTCCCCCCAAAACCTGCCAGAGGGACAGACACGTGACAGGTGGTCTGACACATGATAGGTGGTTTGGATGAAGAAAGCTGATGATGCCACAAAACCCAAGCAACACTCAAAATAACGCGTGTCCAATAAACCAGACATGAACTCCCATCAGATGTGAAAACACAGGGCTGGTTTCGCCATGAGACAAAATGACAACAGATGCCATGGAAACTAACCGTGTCCTGTAGGGTTTGAGCTGGCCACTATAATTGAGAACTGTGCAAAGTATTAGGTATCAAATTAGCTACACATTCGTGGGTAATGTGTTCCTTCCACCTGGAATTTTCTCACCTCTATGTGTCCAAACCTCACCCTTCAGTCAAGGTCCAGTTCACCCACCAGCTCCCCTGTGAGGTTTTCAATGTTAGTGTCACCTCACCTTCCTCTGAGTCCCTACAGCACTTTAACTGCTTTTCTCTGTGGCACTTACAACTGTCTCCCTCACATCATAATCACTTATGTAATTGATTATGTAATTCATGGATGTGATTAAGACAGATGTTTCTCACTAAATTAGAACTTAAGGGCAGTATTTGCTGAGCTGCTCTGGTGATCAATTTCTGCGTAGCTGCCCCACTCCCCGAAAGCATCTTACAACAACCATTTCTTTCCCATGATGCCAGGGGATCAGGCATTTGGGAATCGCTCAGTTGAGTAGCTCTGGCTGAGAGTTTCTTCTGTTCTCCTAGGACAGTGGTCGGCAAACTCATTAGTCAACAGAGCCAAATATCAACAGTACAACGATTGAAATTTCTTTTGAGAGCCAAATTTTTTAAACTTAAACTATATAGGTAGGTACATTGTTATTAACTTAATTAGGGTACTCCTAAGGCTTAGGAAGAGCCATACTCAAGGGGCCAAAGAGCCGCATGTGGCTTGCGAGCTGCAGTTTGCCGACCACGCTCTAGGGCCATGATGGCGAACCTATGACACGCGTGTCAGAGGTGACACACGAACTCATTTTTTTGGTTGATTTTTCTTTGTTAAATTGCATTTAAATATATAAAATAAATATCAAAAATATAATTTTTTTTTTACTATGGTTGCAAATATCAAAAAATTTCTATATGTGACACGGCACCAGAGTTAAGTTAGGGTTTTTCAAAATGCTGACACGCCGAGCTCAAAAGGTTCGCCATCACTGCCCTAGGCAGACAGCGGCTGGAGCTGGGCTGTGGAGGGATTTCCTCACAAGATGGAAGCCTCGGCCTTCTTGTATCAGCTCAATGCTCCCTGGTCAAGAGAACCAGAGGCCAAATTGCATGTATTCCTCCCCCCGCCTGGAAGCAGAGGGGCTGGGCTCTACTAGTTAATCCCATTGCAATGGCCTGAATAAGTTCAAGGGGGTGGTTATAGACTCTACCTCTCTACAGGGGAGATAGAACATTCTGGAAGATCATGTGGGGCAGGAAATAGTGTTGTGGACATTTTTGGAATATGTAAACTGTTTTACGCATATTTTTATTCTTATTCCTGAATGCTGGTCCTATGTGCCTGGACTGGAGCTCAGTAAATGTCTTTGGAATGGATGGATTCATGATCGCTGAGTTACAACAACAATGACTGGGACTAAATGTCTGAGCCAACAAGCTTCCCTTATCGCATCCTCACTGTCAATGAGCTGCTTGTCCACAAAGGGGGTGGGGGGACGCAGAAGAGGCAAGTTTCTTTGTCCCTAAAGATTCAGAAAAATTGCATATACATTACTCCTCCCAAACAAACGCAAGTCAGGCCAAGCAGATATCAATTTCAATTATTTTAGTTGTTATTTTGGGTCCTAATTAGAAAAGTATTTGGTTATTCCTCTGACTTTCCTAAGAGTTTCTTTCCTTTTTTATTTTTTTAATACATTTTTATTTATTTCAGAGGAGAGAGATGGAAACATCAATGATAAGAGAGAAACATTGATTGGCTGCCTCCTGCATGTCCCATACGGGGGATCGAGCTGGCAATCTGGACATGTGCCCTGCCTGAAATTGAACTGTGACCTCCTGGTTCAGCGGTCGACACTCAACCACTAAGCCATGCCAGTGAGTTTTGTTTGTTTTTTTAATTTATGATTCTAATATCTACCCCGTTGATAGTTTCTAAATATTTCAATATTTTTAATTACTTAAGTGTGTATTGCTATAGCCCGTATGGGTGTGCTGTGTTATCTCTGTGTGTGTATGTGTGTGTATTAGTTGTCAAGGCAAACATTTTTCCCTGTGACAAGAGTAAATTTCACTGAGTTCAAGAATGTTCTGCACAGCTATTCTATGTTTTGAAACATGCATTTGTGCAGTGTATATGTGGGTGTGTATTTTAATTCTGCATTTAAAGAAACATTAAAACACACTATACACACACACACACACACTCTCTCTCTATACACACACACACACACACACACACACACAAATACTGGTATATATCTGAGCAGAAAACCTAAAGTAACAAACTCCCATATTGTTTGTTTACCAGTTCTGTGACTGAGACCAGTAGTTTGAGAAACATATACCCTTTTACCAGAAGTTACGCCCTAATGCTGCCGCCTCTCATAACACGTCAGTTTCTGGAGTGCAGGAATTAGGTCTGACGTCCACTGTAACCTGGGCGGCGCCTACGTATTCAGTGAGTGAGCAGCTGGCCAAATGAGCATGAATGGCAGTGAGACCAGCAAAACCCGACCTGACGCACAAAAGGACGCAGATCACAAAATCCAGCCAGAGATTACTAGTGAGTCATAACAGACAAAGCCTGGTTTCACAGTGAGCTTGGGGATTAGAAGGTCAATGCAAACACAGTACTATCATGTCTCAATTTTTATTCCTCATTGTAGATATTTTTTTGCTTGCCATGAACATCATGAAAAAGTATGTAACATTTGGAGGATAACCATTTAGAACTATACAACCTGCTCCAGAAGATTCTGGTTCCTTCTACAAGCAAGTAAGTCTACAGGCAAGTAACGGAGAGGCACCCTGCAGGACTGTGTAAGTGGACACCAAATCTGTGTTCAGATTGGCAAAACTATCTAGCATTTTCTACCTCTTAGGTAATTAAAAAGATGAAAACCTATAATATCCACAGGAGCACTTTAAATGTCAGTGAGCACAATACAATGTGAAAGATGATTGCAGAGGGTTATCATCACAGCTGTCTTACGCATATTTTAGGTCCCGCTACTAGCTAATCGTCGAGACCCTCCAAAACCAGAGCCATCCACTCTCTCCCCGCGTAGGCGCTAACTCCAATTAAGCAAAATGCATCATTCCCGCCCACACGCACCAAGTCCATATCCAAGTTCCATCCCTCCCCTGACCCTGCCTCAGTTTTTCATTGTCTGGGATTTTCTCCCATCTTTTCTATCCTGATGGAAGTTTTATCAATTTTACAAATTTGTTAAGCCCCAGTTGCAATTTCATATCCTCCCACACAGCCTTCTCTTGTATGGATTGTGTAATATGAATAAAGGGTGTAGTATAAGTAACCAGGATAGAGGTAATTCCACTGGGGCAGCTCACTAGTTTAGAGTCCTTGGTCAAAACGCGGGGCCTCCCTTGTATATAATGGGGATAAGGAATATCTCTTACTGGGTCTCATCCAACCAGATCAGTCAGTCAGTCAGTGAGGCAGTCCACCCCAGGTACTCTACTAGGACTGCGGAAAATAACGATGACTGTGGCAAAGCTCTGTCCTCAGAGAGATCAGCCTCCTGGAGAGACAGATAATGAAGCTAACAAGAACACCACTGATTCTGGGGTACACCAGCTCTGGGAGGACAGAGTGACATGCCAGATATTTTCAAAAAAATATTTATCTTAATAATAAGATGGATCCACACACCACCAAGAAAGAAGGTTTAGTTAAAGTCTGAGTTCACCTACTATCGGCAAAATACATGCAGCAGGAGAAATGCCAAACATAGGGGAAGCTCTTTCAAATCAGCATTGGCACGTCAGTGTGCGCCTCGTCCCCTCCATCAGTCCGCAAAGGGGACTGATGGAACCTGAGGGAGGGGGTGGAGGGTGGTCAAGAATCATGTGTCTTCTGGGTGATGGAGACAGACTTCATGTCCACTTGCCACTTGGAAAAGCAGAAGCAAAGTGAGTGATTTACCTTGTTTTTAAGGCAAGCAGATGGCAAGGTCATGGGAACTGGTGTAGAGAATTAGCCAACTGTCCCTTCAAATTAAGGACTTTTGAGAATTAAGAGAGTTCTGAGAAACCCCCAGGACTCAGAAGATTGTATGTTCTCACTGAGTGATCAGCCATTCCTTGTGAACATTAAGCCACAATGAATATATAAGGGCATGGCTGATTGCTTCAATGAAATGCAGGTATTGGGATTCAAGGTAACATGTGGTGGAAGAGATACAATGAGAGACAGCAAGAATTTCCCATTGAGCTGCCGTCTACTTCATGGAATCACAGGCTTCCAAGAATCGCAGAGATAGCTGGTAGAAGTAAAGAAGCCTTCAAAGTGAACGAGTTTGAATTATGTTTCAAAGTTTCTTGGGCTTCTGCAGTATATTCAGAATTGCACCATCCTTATATATAGGGTGTTCCCCAAAAATGTACACACACTTGAACAGATGATAGCTCAATTTTGAAAATGAAATGTATTTTAAGAAACACCACCTTTATAATTTTTCAAAGTATATGTATATACATTTTTAGGACACTCTATATTGAAATGATTAAACATCTACCCTAAATAATGCAATTTAGCTTTAAAATGAATTAATTGGTCTAAAATTTCATGAGGCTTTTGCCTACATCTATAAAAATATATATGTATTGACATAATATATACATATATAAATATAGATGTAAATGTAAGTATTTGAGTCATTATTAAATAAACAAAATAAAATGGCAGATTATGCTTTTATATGACCTCAGAAACCATTACTTACCCTGGTAGAAAGTAACTTTACTTTGTGGTCTGTATTAGAAACCACAAAAGATAAGAGATACCCAAGATATTTACACTAAGTCACTGTGTATGAATATTTTATACAAGAAGATTTTAGATTGGTAATTTGGAGTTAGCATGAAAAATGTTAGACCTGAATAGGATTGACCATTAACTAATTCAAATGTTTGTTATAGATGAGAAAAAAATGAGGTAGGATAAAGGAAATAACTCTCCTTAGGCCATGAAGCAATATCTGATAGACAATATAACAGGAAAAAAAGAAAGTAAACAGAATTTAGGATCATGGAATAGACAATTTCAAATCCAGGTCTGATATCATCTAGCTGAAATTACGTAGCTTTTGTAAGCCTTCATTTCCATGTGAGATAGGCATTTTGTATTAAATGCATCTAAGAATACACAATCCACTGGCTTAAATAAAAAAACAAAACACACAGAGACTAACCAAGAGAAATAAAAGAAATCTAAACGCAATTGGTTTTCTTTATTGAATACAGTAAACCAAAAATTGGTTTAAATTATTCAGAAGCTAAAATAACCCTCTACATGAATAACATCAAAATTAAATTCTGGTCTAATTCTAACTATTATCACAATCTTACCATCTGGAAACCCGTGTTCTCTAAAAGAATTTTAGTATGAAATTGAAAGTTCTGTAGAAAACACAATAGCTCCTTTCCTAATCTAAAAGCTGAGATCAATAGCATACTTTTATAACATGCCAATAGAAAAAGAATCCTCAATCTTAAAATAATTCAATTCATTTCGTGGGTTATAATACCCCCAATTTAAGACCGCTCCATAGAAGTTGGGTATTCCCCATTCCGCATGAAAGCTTCCTTGATGAAGAAAACCAACGATTTGAGACTGTCTTCTAAATGGCATCTCTCAGTCCTGATCAACCCTGACAGGAAGGTTTGGGACAGGGCAGGGTGAAGGGCCTGCTCCTATTGGTATTTAATCAGTACCAGCCACAAATCTGTGAGGAACTCCGCCATTTCTTGGCTGTCCATTCTCAACCACCTCTTAGTAACTATGCGTTAGAAATAAATACACTGAAGGAAAGCATCAATAGACGAGAGACCTTCAAGGAGCATAATAATGGCCCTGCGAGTAACAACATGGTTTACCAAACACTTGCATATATATTACTTCTTAGTGTTCCCAGGAAGCCTGTAAATGCAGTTTTTTATTTGAATTTACCAGAAGAGAAAGCTGATACACACAGAGAGAAGGTGATTCACTTGATGGTGTCCACGTAGTAAGTGGCAAAACAAGGCAAGGCTTCCATCTCCCGTGATGTTGTAGTAATATATAGAAATGTTTTAAAATGCTTTAAAAATGCCTTAAAAATATTAAGAAGGTTTTAAAATGTTTAAATTAACTTTTCTTGAAACTTAAAGCGTGATATTAAGGACACATTCCCCACTGCCCTGAAGCTTGTGTACCTCATAGATAAGGATTCGAACTTCAGTCAATAACTCAGAGTGACTTGTCAAGATAACCATTTGAGTGAGTGATGTACTCTCCCTAGATAACCACATGTAGCCTCTTGCCCTGTTTGAGATAAACATGTGTGCATTGACGTAATTCATTGATAGCCACCTGGACTGCTGCAAATGGGGTACAGGCTTTAAAAATGGGATCCTGACCAGCGCAGTGCTCGCCTGTCAAGACAGCCACAAAGGCACATCCTCTTGTCAGTCCGGCAAGCGACGCTGCTCCACGCTCCTCTTCCTGCAAGAGGACAGAAGAACGGCCAGTACCTCCCGATTGAGATGCGACCGAGCTTTCGGGTGAGGAACGCCGGCCCCCTGCATCCGGACCGGACCAGCCCAGCTGCCGGACCCCGGAGGACAGCACCACCAGGATCCCCATTTAAGCCTGTACCAGCAGCACCAGGAATTGTGTGAGTAATAAAGTGCTGTGTGATTTGCAGTTGCATATGTTTCATGTGGTGTCATTCCTCCGGCAGTTAACTGAATTATTTTGCGTATGCTTAAAATTAAAATTAAAGCTTCTGGTCTTTTCGGTCCTAGGCCTGTCCTTGGTCCTGTTTGCGTAAAGTAGCCTCGTCGCTAGCAACTACTTGAATGTCCCACACCTGCACAGTTAAAGTTCATCTCAAGGGACACCTTAGATAAACACCCCAGATCCTTTTCCAGGACTTACTTGGGACATGTGACAAGTTCCACATACTGCCACTGCACCAGGCTCACTTCTGCAGTGGGAACGGTGAGCCCTACAGAACGTGAGATTCTCAAAATCGTGTCCTGGCTGCTCCAGGAGTATTTTAATTTCTAAGGTCTATTCTTTCTGCTCTCTCCTCTTCCTAACAATGTCTTCCTCTCCTCCTTCCTCCACTTTCTTGTACTCTTTCTTTGGCTCTCTGTACAGCCTGCTCTCTTCTCCCTCTTTCTGTAACAAATCCCTAGCTTCAGGCAGGGAGAGCCTCCCTTCCCCGTCCCCCAGTGCATCAGGAATGCTTGAGCACCCCCCCGTCCATTTTTTCCTAAGAGTTCTATTGTGGTCCTTGTGCTGCTTGACTGGGCCCAGATGCCCTTCAGTCACTCAGAATTCCTCTCCCCGGGCACTGGGCCCAGGCCCCCAGTCACCACTGGGCCTGTGGGAAGGAGGACACAATTCACAACGTCCAGCCCCCACCTATATGCTGCAGTTGTCTTTTGGCACCTGGGTTCTGTGTGGAACATTGCCCCTGGTCATCACTTAAATTGATGCTTGGAGTTTTCATGTACTTTGCCCACTCTGCTTTGGGCTTTCAGCCAACCAAATATGGCCCCTTTCTCTGGCTGCATCCTCCCATCCATCCAAGAACTCACTACTGAGGCAGAGACCCTTCTAAGATAGGATATTTTTCCTCTCTCTCTCTCTCTCTCTCTCTCTCTCTCTCTCTCTCTCTCTCTCTCTCTCTCTCTCTCTCTTCTTGAGCTCTGTATGACTGCTTTATTTCCAAATCTTTCACAAGCTCCAGTGTGGTACTGTAATTGTCCCGGGCTAATGAGAGAAGAACAAAGCAGATTCAGCAGCAAGTGATGAATTCCTGCCACACAAACTGCAATGGCTTCACTGCGAAGGGTGGGGCTGAAGGTTTTGAGGGAGTGGACAGTGGCCAAAAAATCGACTTCCCCCGACAGAGTAAGAGAGGCATGGGAAAATGAGTCCGTGCCACAGCCCCAGAGCAAGCAACTACTTAGTCTTAGCAAAACTCATTACTCCTGACAATCTTATTTTTGCTTTTGTCATTTGTTTGGCTTTAGTTTGTCTGGCATTTCTTTTGACTTCCGAGTAGCAGGAAATAAAAGCATAAGGAGTTTAGACCTAGATTGATGTATATGCACATTGAAGGCGTGTGAGGGCAGGATGTGTGGTCTAGCTCCACATTGTGTAGAAATTCCATCTAAGTGAAAATACTTACCTTTCAAAGGCTCTGCATGCTCTGGACTTTGATTCTCAGCAGCAGGGAAGCTTGGGTCCCCTGCTTCTGGGCGGGTTCCCCGAGGGACCCTGACCTGCCAGAATCCGCTCCCCGGGGCCAAGGATGACACACACATGGCATACAGCCCCTCACACTATTTCACTGGCATTTAAGAGATTTGTTTTAAGTTGTTAACCTAATTTTTTCTACTCTCAGGCTCGTGTTAATGTTCCAATTAAGTAGAAAATGAGGAAATGAAAAAGGGATGTGCTTTTAGTAAATTGAATTTCCATTTGGGTTTTATTAAAATTGCCACGGAAAAGTTTGTCTCAGAAAATAATAATAGCAATCGTTTCTGCTCTTGTGATTCAAAAAGAGGCAACATTAGGTGTGGTGCTGGTCCATACGTAGACAAGACAGCAACGGTGCCTCTCAGTGGGGAGCAATCCCAGGGCAGGAATGACCTTGGCCCCTGTGAGTTGCAGCCCAAACATGTCCTGACACCAGCCAGGTAAGTGCTTGTTCAGTAATGACTTTGCCTTGCTTGGCAGGCTGCCCTTCAGGACTCACGGCTGGAATGCTCCCACAGGCTCAGCCCCAGCCCTCAGTTTAGGATCCAGTGAAGTAACCCCAATACAAGAATCCAGAGCCCAGGTTCAAGTCAGCCTGTAATGCACACCCCATTCTCTGCTCCCCATAACTTGCCCGGATTCTGAGCCTCCAGTTCATGGAAACGACCCTACACTGAACTGTCCAGTTGTCTCAGCAATCAGGTCTCTTCCCTGAATCTAGCCACCCAGGGAGTCTTCGTGTGGCCTGATCTGCTGGATGCCAGTCGCCTGCCCACCTCTGCCCACTCGGCTGCCAGGTTATGCCATCACTCGTGGAGGAGGTGGCAGGTAGAGAAGTTAAGGCTGTGGGCTGAGCAGACATGCAATGCATTGTTCAAGTGCGGAGACAGCTTTATACCTGCCTGGTCCTAGCCAAGTTACCCACCGCTCAGCGGCTTAGCTATTTCATCTGTAAGATGAGTATAGAATGCAATTCATTGAACAGTTATGAGGAATAAATAAATTTTTAGAAAACACTTTGAACAATGCCTGATTTATAATAAATGTACATAATGTTGGCTGTATTTTTTTCTCTGTTTTTTTAGGTCTCTCGTACCTTAGCATCTATACCAATATCCCTGGTACTGACAACCTTACCCCAGGAAGGCTTTTCGGCCACCAAATTCTGGTTTTCTTACATATTTTCTCCTACATCTTTTGGCTAACCCTGACATGCTGCCCTACCCCAGGGCCGTCCTATCAGCCAAGGCATCATTAAACAATACCTAAGCACCATTTGTACATCTTTAGTCCTCATAGGGCCCTGGTGCGGTGTGGCCCTCCCCTGAACAAGTTGGACACTTGCCAGTTCAGGTGTAGAAGTCAGGACTTCCCTACAATTGAGCACACCCCTACCTGGAGTGTAGGATCACACTCCCCAGGCCCCCAACGTACATATGCCGTCACTGCCCTGTAGGCATCCCCGAGGAGTAAGGATCCAGACACAGGCTCCACACAGCTTCCTGTTGGCACTGAGTAGAAGATCACAGGTGACAGTCTGGAGCAAAAGACAAGAGACGCCCAGGAGAAGGCAAAGAAAGCTTCCTAATGCCAGTGCCAATAGGAGCAGTTCACCTTTGTCATTTTCCAGAGCTTTTCATTTTACAAAGAGCTGGATTCTGTCATTTTAGCCTCACAGAAACACAACGAAATGACAAAATGTGTTCAAGTGATTGGGATAGTGCTTGATACAATTGCACCTTTAAAAGTAGACAATATGCCAACAGAATGAGGGTCAAGAGTAGCACAAAAGAGCAGCTGTAGCTTCTTGCACTTTTGCTCATCAGGTTAGCTCGCTGGATGCTCACTGATGACTTGAATACTCTCCTTCTCCACCAATAATTTTTGACTGTAGGTTTCAGTTCTTGCTTTTCTGTCTGATTCTTTCAATTTAGCAGTCTCTTTTTTGGAACTTTTTCTATAATACCCCCTTTGACTCCTTATATCTCAACTTACAATCCTTCCCTTGAGCAATGTGAATTTAGTTCAAAATTGTGGTGGATGGACCCTAAGGTAACCCCCAAAGATCGTCACCCCCCCCCCCCAATGTTCACAGGTGTATAAAAATTTCCCTTGGATGTGGGAGAGACCTATGATTGCTTCCAGACAATCGCGTATGGCAAAGGTGAGGGATTCTGAACATATAATTAAGGCCCCCAAATGGGTTGACTTTCAATGAATGAATAGTGAGTATTTCCTGGGTCAGCCTGACTTAGGTAAAGGGACTGGGCCATACTTGAGGTGGGAGCCTAACTTTTCTGGCTTTTTTAAGAGAGTGGAGAGGTTGAGGAAGCCCATATGGAAGGAACCACAGGCCTCTCTCAGATCTAAGGTGGCCGCCATCATCCAGTAAAAAGCTCAGGCCCTCACTCATACATCCACAAGGAAATTAATTTTGCCCATAAGCTAAACGAACCTGGAAAAGGATTCTTCCCAGACGATCCTTCAGATGAGAGCACAGCCTGACTGGCACCTTAATTGTGGCCTTGTGAAAACCAGAGCCAAGGATTAGGCTAAACCTTGCCTGCACTCCCGACCCACAGAAACCACCACCATCATATCAGCTGATCAACCACATCACACTTCTTTACAGAAACAACAAAATTCTACCACACTATAACAATCCAGGTGTAAGCCTTAGGGAAGAAACACAGTAACAAAATAACAAAATCCAATTCAATAAACAGGAAAAATAAAATAAAATAAATGTAGAGTGGCCAGTTCGATAAAATCATATTGAATTTCTCTCGAGGTTTGGAACATGTGCTATTCTGAGTTAGTCCCCACATTCCTTACCAAAATGCATGGCTACGTGCAGCCTTATTAGAGGAGCGAGTTGGAGCAGCAGCCCTTTGTTGACAGGCAGGCAATGGGCATGTGGGGACTCACGAGGATGCTTAGACTACAGAGGACAAGGTGGTACAACCCCATGGTGGTTATCAGGAGAGCCAGGCAGCTCTATAGTCCCAGGCAGGGGCAGAAAGGGGAACGTTTGTGGAAAGGCAGACACACAGGGGAAATATCACCGAAAGGCCCGCTTTGCCTCTGAAGACATTGAAAGCACGCGCGCACACACACACACACACACACACACACACACACCCCACACACCCACAATACCTACAAGGTCCTCTTTGTTCTTCTGCCAAGATTCCTCATGACATATAAAAGGGGGCTGAAATTAAGCAAATGTACGCTATTTTATTTTTTAAAGTATATCTGTATTGATTCCAGAGAGGACGGGAGAAGGATAGAGAGACAGAAACATCAATGATGAGAGAGAATCATTGATCGGCTCCTTAAAAGCCCCACACAGGGATCAAGCCCCCAAACCGAACTGTGCCCTCCTGGTTCACAGGCTGGTGCTCAACCACTGAGCCACGCCAGCCGGCAAATGTATGCTATTTTAATAAACACAGCACATTAGAAACTGAATTTGGTGTTTATTAATATTTATAAGGTTGGAATTTAGAACTTAGCTTAAAGACAAATGTGCTTTAGGGGTCCCCATCATGGGCCACTCCGCTGCTCCCCCGCTGGCTCTAGCACAGACAGGGAGCGGTGGGGAAGCAGCAGCGGCACGCTGGCCAGTCCCTCTCTCTCACAGAAGAGCGATGTGTGTGCAGTAGCCACACACAATCCCCTGTGGGGCTGGACCTTGTGTTGTTTACTACACTTTTTCATTCAGGGCAGGCATCCTACCTACTTCCAACCTTTGCAATGGCAGTTTATTCCCCTATTGGTCTTGTTTTTAAAATGTTCTTTCCTCTGATTTGTTTCATCACTCTCCTTCTAGATCTATTCTGGAATGATTTGGAACTATTCTTATCAACTTCCACATAGCAACCCTCCCATTGTGCAAAGACAGTTTTTCCTTGTCCCTGAGTATTCTAACTTCCTCTGGGGGGCACAGGGCAGCTGGGAACAGAGCAGGAAAACCACTGCCCAGGTCAGAACCCTGTCATTAGGATCATTGTTTCTCGAGTTTCTCCCTCTTCTTCCTTCTGGGACCGATCCTGAAGAGCAGGATCTTAATGCTGCTCCTTGTAGATCAATCAACTCAGGACAACTCATGGAAGAGGCCGCTGCTGCTCAGACTCTGCTCTGAAGAAAAGGGAGCCATGGGCAGGGCTGGTATTCAGAATCCCAAAGCAGAACTCTTTTATGTGTGTACATACTGAGTTCCTATGCAAAGCTTCATTTCAAAAAGGTTTTCTCCTATAACTTGACTCAGTCAGGAATGCTAAGAGTTAGATGTGCTATATATGTAGAACAAAAATGTCACAACTAAAAGCAAGTGACAGAGAAATCTTAAAAATAAAACCATGAGCACAGGTTAACAACAAAAAAAAAGCAGGGATCATAACATGGGCCGACTCAAATATAAAGAACTGCTTGATAGAATTCCACTCACTAAAACCAGAGACACATCTGATATTGTATTATCTATGATTTTATTTACATGATAGTCTTAGAAAATCAAAAATTTATGGATAGAAAATAGTAGTGCAAGGGATTTTGTTGGGGTGATGGAATTGCTCAATGTCTTGATTAGGTTGGGAATACAGGACAATATGTATTTGTCAAAATTTACAGAACTGTGCACTAAAAATTTTGAATTGTCCTGCATTCAACTTTTATACCTGCCAGATGGCATGATTCTGTTTATAAAATATATTTATTTTGTCAAAATTAAAAAATGCTACAAATAACACCATCCAGAAAGTGCAGACACATCCACATGATTAAAAAAAAAATGCAAATCATTTGTTTGATAATGGAATATATAAAGAGTGCTTACAACTCAATAATAATATTAAAACCCAATGAACAAAGTATATGACTAGACATTTTTCCCAGAAACACAAATGGTTAATAGGCACATAATAAGATAATTACCATCATTAGACTTAGAGAAACAAAGGCAAATCAAAACCACAATGAGACAGTTCTTCATCTCAATGAGGATGCCTACATTCAAAAGAAGAGAAGATACCATGTCGATGAGGCTGTGGAGATTATAACCTTCATACACTGCAGGTAAGAATATGAAAAGATGTAACTGCTACTTTGAAAAATGGTTTGGCAAGTCCTCAAAATGTTAAAAACAGAGTTTCCATGAGACTCAGCAATTCCACTCCTGGCTATATGCCCAAAAGAACTAGAAATCTATGTATACACAAAAAATGTGTGTATGAATTATTTTCTAATTATTTTATTCAGGTAAAATACACATTAACATGAAATTTACCCTGTTAACCATTTTAAGGGTACAGTTCAGTGGTATAAAATATATTCATAATGTTATACAACATAACCACTATTCATCTTCAGAATTCTTTCTGATCTTGTACAACTAAACTCTACCTATTCAACAATCTCCCCATTTCCCTCTGTCCCCAACCCCTGGCAACCACCATTCTACATTCTGTCTCCAGGATTCTGACAACTCTAAGTGTAAATGAGCTAAAGCTACAACTACTCACTGCCAATGTTAAGGAACAAGTAACTGGACAAGGAAAGCGACTGTATTCTGAAAGCCATCAAGCCCAGAACATGGTGGACCAGAGTCCTAGGAACCATCTTGAGAAGGTAGAGAATTCAGGTGTGTGTTTTTTATGCCAGGGGAAGGGGGAACTGGAGGGGTTTGAAGTCAGGAGGTGATGATGGCTACAGACATCTAGAGATCAGCTCATGTCGATGGGGGGTGGTGAAACTTCTTTCCTTTCGGTCAAACAACCCTGGCGCCATGGTTTCAGTCAAGAGGTTCCCATAAATCTTTCCAGAAACGATTGTAAATTCTGTACATGCCTTCCTTATCTCCTTGGGGAGGGAGCTTTGGGCGAGGAGGTCATTTCAGCCCTTCCTAGGCTCCAGCTTAGATCTCACTAGTGATTAGCATGTCTAGCTGCAGGACGAAGACACAGGTGCTCACGGGCATGTTGCGGTAACTGGACAGGCTCCATCGAGCAAGGTGGAGTAAGAAAGAGTAATTGTTTTATTCCATTATATATCATATAAGTGGGATCACAATGTATTTGTCTTCTGGTCATGAATTTATTTCATTTAGCATCATGTCCTCAAGGTCTATTCATGTTGTAGCATGTGTCAGAATCACCCTCCTTTTTAAGGCTGAATAAAACTCATTGTATGTGTAAAGCACATGTGGCTTATATGCATCCATCCTTCCATAGGCACTTGGGATGCTCCCACATTTTAGCTATTGTGAGTGAAGTCACTGTGAATATGGTGTACAGATATCTCTTCGGGTCCCTGTTTTATTTGTTTGTTTTGTGTGTGTTTTTCACGTGCCTGGGGGAGGAGAGTAGGGAGAAGAGAGGGGGAGAAGGGGAAGGAAAAGGGAAAGGTGTGGGCATGCTCTTGGGAGGGAGAGCACCTCGGGACCCTGTTTTTAATTCTCCTGGGTATATAGTCAGAAGTGGGATTGCTGAATCGTGTATGTGAATGTTTTTAGCAGTGTTTATTCATATCAGCCCAAAGTAGAAACAATAGAAATTCCATCAACTGATAAATGAATAGGTAATTATGGCATATTCTTAAAATGGAATATGATCGCACAATAGAAAAGAATGAAGTACTCACACATGATACAACATGGGAAAACCTAAACATTATGCTAAGTTAAAGTAGTCCATTCATAGGAAATATTCATAGTTGTCACGTTTCTAGAAACAGAAAGCAGATTAATGCTTGCCAGGGACTGGGGTAGAGAGATAATAAGGAGTGATTGCTAATGGGTACAGAGTTTCTTTTTGGGGTTAAGAAAATATGCTAAAATTAGATGGTGGGAATGACTGAATTAACCTGTGAGCGTACTAAAATTTATCCAACTGCACATTTTAAGTAGTTGCGTTCTATGCTATGTGAATTATCTATAATAATAAACGGGTAGTATGCTAATTAGACCAGACATCCTTCCGGACGTCATTCCGGATAAAGCCGGGGCTGTCCCAGGTGCCTGCCGGTGGCTGGAGCAAAGCCTGGGTCCCGGGTTCCAGAGGGAAGCCGGTGCCGGTAGCCCAAGGAAGAAAGGCCTGCTCTTGCATGAATTTCATGGTTCGGGCCTCTAGTAAATTAATAAAGCTGTTAAAATAATTATACTTCAATAAACCTGACTCAAGAGAAAAAAAGAGAATTGAAAACTTCCACAGTCCAAAAAAAGAGGGCAAACACAGGAGCATCAAGTTCCTCTCCAATCGGAATATAAATGAGCAATAACCACATAAAAGGATGCTCTGTATCAATTATCGAACTAATGCAAATTAAACAGAAGTGAGCTATATTTCCCCAATAAAATTCATAACAATTAAAGACTGGCAATCCCCAATGCTGCTGAAGTTATGATTACATAACCTTCCCACCCTTGGGGCTTACAAATGTTCAAATGAAGCAAATTTTCTAGAAAGAACTTCTGCAATGTGTATCAAAATAAGGAATATGAATAGCTTTTTATCTAAATTTGAGGCCATAGTAGGAAGAAATGTCAGATTTCGTTTGTTTTTTTGTTTTTAAAGTACTAGGCTGCTGGTTAGCGATTTACTGTCAGGAGTGGGTGGGCAGGGTAGAAGCAGAGAACAGCGGGTGTCATTCATGATTACAGGTGACGGATGCTGATGAGCACGGGGATGCCAGCTGTGGACACACTAAGGGAGTGATAAGGGTTCAGATTTGGGGCATTTCAGAAGCAGTGCTCACTGGATTGCTGATGGATTGGATGTGGGGGTGAAGGAAAGAGAAGAATCAAGACTTTCTGTTACCTATTCACCTTGAACGATGGAGCAAAGGATGGTGGCACTGACAAGTGAGAAGCAGGTTCGGGTGTTTGGGAGAGCCCAAGAGTTCTTTTAAGGAAACATGACATTTGGGGTTCCTATTATTTATCCAAGTGGAGATGCTGAGAAGGCCGTTTGCTATTTGTAGGTGGAACTCACAGGTAAGGGGTCCGAACGGTCAGGTCAATGTGCGTGGCATCGGCCAGGAGGTGGGAGCTACAGACAGGAGACTGGCTAAGATTACTTCATGTGGACAGGAAGAGAAGATGAATACAACACTGAATTCTGGGGCCCTCTGAAGTCAGGAGGAGGAGAATCCGACAAACTAGACCATAGGTTGGGAAAATTTTTTATTTTTCTAAAAGGGCTGACAATAGATATTTTTACTCTGAAGGCCACACCGCCTCACCTATTACTACTCAATTCTGCCAGTGTCTTGTGAGCGTGGCCACTGACAATACAGAAACAGTGGGTGTGTCTGTGTGCCAAGAACACTTTATCCACAAAAGGAGATGCAGCACAGGGTGGCCAGAAGCAGTGGCTTGCCAGCTCCGGAGCAGGGAAAAGAAATCGCACAGCAGGCTGAAAGGAAATCAGTGGGTGGTGGTGCCATAGAAATCAGGAGGCGGCGCCTGAAGATGGCCAGGAGAGTTCGCCAGGGCACACTGAGCAAAGAGAAGCCTGAGAATGAAAGGTTTCCAGCTCCGCAGGCCTATGTGCTTTCCTGGACTCACTACTGTTTTCCACAAGGTCCTGGGGACACAGCGCCTTCTGCCTGTAGTGTCCTCCGCCAAAAACTACCACCGTTTCATGAAGTCCCCCTCATCCTTTAGGTCTTCAATCAGACCTGATGCAGTAGCCTTCTGTGGTAGACAGAGAGGCAGCCCCCTCCCCCTAAGGAATTCCACATTCTAATCCACGGAACCTGTGAATACGGTACCTGTTACCTTGCAGATGTGACTGAATTAAAGGTCTTAGAAAGGAGATACTCCTGGATACCTGGATCAGCCCTGTATCAATCCCAGGGTCCTCTTACGGGTTGAACTGTGCCCCTGGGAATTCATGTGTTGAAATCCTAACCCAAAGTAGCTCTGCCTGTGACCTTATTTGGAAATAGGGTGATTGCAGATATAATTAGTTCAGACGCGGCCATACTGGAGTGTGGTGGCCCCCTAATCCAATGTGACCGGTGCCCCCCTAAAGAGGGAAAATTTGGACGTGAACAAACATACCCAGGGAGAATACCACGTGCAGATGGAGGCAGAGGTCGGAGTGATGCTTCTACAAGCCAACGAATGCCAAAGATTGCCACTTACCCATCAGAAGCCAGGAGAGAGGTCTGGGTGGGACACATCCTCCCTCACAGCCTCAGAAGAAGCCCACCCTGCGGATACCTTAATCTGGCTTCCAGCCTCCAGATTGTAACACAACAAACTGCTGTTGCGTAAGCCACCATGTTTGTGACTTTGCACTTTATCAGGACAGCCCTAGCAACTTCATACAGGTTCTTCGAAGTGAAAGAGGCAGGCAGGAGAAGAGGTGACAGTACACGAAGGAGCAGGACTCAATCTGTACTTTGGAGATGGAGAAGGGTCACGAGCCGAGGAAGATGGCTCCAATGAGCATGCCAGCACCTCGATGTTAGCTCAGTGAGACGCATGTTTGGATTTCTGCCCTACAGACCTTCATGATGGTAAATTTGCATGGTTTTAAGTCACTAAGATCGTGGTCATTTATTATGGCAGTCGCAGAAAACAGATACACCACTGGAGTTTCGAATCCTTCACATACACCCCCAGCACACGGTTAATTCCTGTCACTCCAGCCAAACTAGGACTAGCTCCAAGACAAGGGTTATTCATTTTCTGACCTCTAACACACTGGAGATCAGTCAATAGATGTAGGCCAATGCATGCAGAAGGAATATGCCTCGCCCTATGCTCTTCACTGCGTTTTCTGGCTGACTACAAACACACTCAACTTTTAACTTCCTGGCCTTGAAGCTCATGTTCTTTGCATTCCTCATCAATTTCATTAGGTGCTAGTGGGCTACTGTAAACTGTCCTAAGCTCCTCTGACTCAAGAACAAAAACAAAGGAGGGCTTTGAAGACCCAGCAAGAGACAGGACCCAGCAGGAAAGTGTCCTTAGCAAAAGGCTGTAATGTGAAGGCACTTGAGCTAATTTGCTGCAAATCGGTCCTGAATGGATTGCAGTGGGCAGATCTGAATGGGTGATTTCACAGGAGTTGAGCTGACTGATCCTTTACCATCTGCAAATGTATTTAGTTCTAATGGTGGCATAATAATAAATTTCATTATGGTCTATTGAAAATATCTTTAACAAATACAGATATATTTATTGTCGTTGATTTTTTTTTTATGTTGGAACTGCAAGTCTAGTTATGCATTTCCTTGTGCTAACTATTCCAAAGAATGAATGAGATTCTACTGAACCCTGAGTTAATGATGGAGTCTTGAGGACGTCCTTGATCGCAGACTCAGCAGCAGCCTTGCCACTGAGTTAAAATGTGTTAGAATCTATCTCTGCAACAAAAGGACCCGCAGAGTGGGCTGACAGTTACAGTTACGTCAAATCCAGGCAGATGAAACCTCCACTGTAACGACTGCTGAGCATCTCCTTTGTGTGGCTGCAACTCAAGTTTAAAGCCATCACATGTGCTGTGCTGTCCCTTTACATTTTATCTCATTGAATCCTCCCACAATAAGGTGATCTCCTACGGGGGGAAGCCAAGGCTAAGCCTGTGGAAAGGACTCATCCAAGGTCATGCAGAAAGTAAACAGTCGTCTGACCCCCTTAGGGAACCTTCCGATGAGAGAGCACTTGCCTCTTAGGAAGTGGGAGGGCACAGATCCCGAGAGAAATCGTGGGCTCACGCTCCTACTGTGAATGATTGCACTCCAGCAAAATCACAGGCTCCTGCATTTCAGATTTGGGGGGGGGGGGTGTGGCGGGGGGGCATTTGACAGATCCTCCCAGGTCTTGCCAGGTTACTGAACGGTACCTGAACCCAGAATCCAGGTGTTCCGTAACCTCACTTGGCTTTCCTTCCGGCGCACACACAGATGACAGGGTCTGCAAAGAGCTACAGCAACTGCCCCACCTGCCAGGAGAGCACAGTAGGAAGGAGGGCTCAGAGCTGCTGGGGTAGATTCAGGAAGGACTCCTGGAAACAGCAGGCTCAGAAGCAATCAGACAGACAGACAGAAGGAAAGCCACCGAAGCAGAGGAAGACGTGTGTTTATCACATTATACGCCGTGCAGGGCTCGCCACGTCCTAGCACGGAGGCATCAGAGGGGAATGGCCGGAATTGAAATGGGTAAAATAAAAGGACTCTAGCGCCAGCTCCGAATTTAGAACTAAAGCCATCTGGCGGGCCCCTGCACTCTGCCCTCAGAGCCCCTTCCTTTCACCCCATGAATTCCTGGTGCCACTGCGACCCAGCATTTCTTCCCAGGGGGCTGGGAGGGGTGTGGTGTGAAAACCTCTGACACACCCGTGGTGTGAAAACCTCTGACACACCCGCCCATGAAAAGGTAGTAACACAATTTGCTCCATTTCGGCCCATTCTGATTGAAAAAGATCATGATGGGGCTGGCGGGAGTGATTAACCAAATGGATTAACCACGAATGGTGACATGTCACCCCTCAGCGAGAGTCGTGATTTCCTGGGCCTCTCCGATGACAGAGAAAAGGGCACCCCTAAACTTCATCTGTGAATAATGTGGCAGGAGGACCCCTGGGGGCATGGGTTCAGCGGTACAAGGATTCCGGCTGCGAGGCCAGTGCAGAACCTGGGGCCCCAGCACCCAGACCCCGCTGCACCTGCTGGTGACCGTGGACAGAGCACCCCGCTTCTGACCTCGGTTTCTTCCTCCTTAATGGGAAGGCCTCGCATGGCCTCGAAGGCTCCTTGAGGACCTGACTATATGGTTCTAACCCTCTTCCCTGATTTGGGAAAGTTCATTTATTTGTTATATTAAAATAATAAGAGTCCTACACTGCTAGCCTCCTCCTGAGAATGAAACTAGGTAATCACAGCCTAAAGGGCTCAGATGAGTTCCTGGCACACAGCCAGCACCGATGGCTGTTAAATCCACGTCGTTCCAAAGGATGATAAATGACAAATCCGCAGGTTTTCAACTCCCCTGGTTTTCTCGATGGGGCGTGATCATCATTTTCAAAGTGCACATTTAAACCAACTTATATTGGGAAGAACAATTCGCTTAAAACAAATTGATCATATACAACACCCCCTCCAACTACTTGAAACACCTTCAGGTCGCTGCCCATTGCCCTTGAGACAAAGTCCACCCCACCCCCACTCCTGCCCCCCCCCTCCCCCCACCCCCCGCCCCAGTTGCCTCATGGTCCCTCAAAGCTCAGCAAATTGGAGATGCTCCTCGAAGGTACCAAGGAGCTTGCAACTTCAATTCCTTCCTGGTTTCTGCGAACATCCCTTTATCAACAAGGGCTTCCCAAATATTAAAGTGAAAAAATACATGTTCCCTGTACCCACCCCTCTCTCTCATTTCCCTGACCCTGTCTTGTCAGCCTAGGCATTTCATCACCCGACTTCCTACACGCTTACTTAGTCATTTATCTCTGTCTCTTGCCCAGAAACATGTACATTTTCTAAGGGCAAGGACTTGTCCACCTCGTTATCTAATGTATCCAAATGCCTGTAGCAATGCTCAGGTCACAGTCTGCACAAAATAAACATAAGCCACATAAAGAAACCAGCACGCTCCACTGCTGCTAGCCACAAAAAGTCATTGTAGGGAAAACGGGTGCTGCCTGGCCCTGTCTGCGTCCAGTTCTCCAGCCCGAATGTAGGTGAAACTCGCTGCCTGCCTGGACACCGTCCATGTCCAAGTGCTGGCGTCTCAACCCTTCAGCCACTTCAAAGGCCCCGGTTCTAACTGGATTGTAGCTTTCGCCTCCCCTTCTGTATTCACTAGTCCCAGCACACACTGCCGCTGGGCCCACCCCGGTTATTATAAAAGGGTCTAAAGCTCTCAGGATCTTTCTTTTTCCAAAGGAATTGAAAGAAAATAGCAGTAAGCACCCGCTGGAAACCACTCGCGGCATTCCTGCAAGCATCCCAGCTCACTGCGAATGGAGGTTGATAAAGATTGACTACCTTTCTGTGGTAGCCATTCATCATACTTAAGGTCTCTCTTTT
Organism: Myotis nattereri; assembly: GCF_964212035.1. NCBI lineage: Eukaryota > Metazoa > Chordata > Mammalia > Chiroptera > Vespertilionidae > Myotis > Myotis nattereri. Next base: position 80,055,204 of record NC_138085.1, on the reverse strand, counting down.
GAACATCAATCTTATACATTTACCAGGAGATGTAATAGTGTAAATATATTATTCATAAACTAGAGTGAATCCCCACTCACCACCATAACCATTTTGACAATAAATCATCGCATGTAAATGTTTATTTTTCTCCCTATTGTTTCTCATTTGGAGACTCAACCACATACAGTACATCGATAAGCAGAGCAAAGAGCAGCAGAAAGAATCCTCCGAGCAGGAGCAGAAACTCATAAAGGGGAACCCGGATTAAATGCACAAACGTGAGGGAGCACAGTTGAGCTGAGATAATTTTTCCTTTCAGAGCTGCTAAACCATCATAGAGTCTTTCTTATTGTACCTGTTAGTTGTACAAAAAGCTGCAGTTACTCTGTGCCACTAAGCATTTTGGGTAAATGCCACACGCCTAAGAATTCTCAAATGGTTAGAAGTTAAGTCCATGATTATAACCAGCAGCCAGAGAAGGGGTATCTTAAAGTAGACAGCAAACAGGTAGAGTAGATATAAAATCCTGTATGAGTCCTATAGTTGGCAGAACTGAATTCAGGGTCAATTTCTCAAGTTTCTTACCCCTATTAGCAATAATCTTACCACTTTTTCTCATGTGTAAAGAGAGAGACGCATGCTATAATGTGTTCTTATCACAAGATACATGGCAGTTAAATTAATACACATGGACATATAAGGTATAAATATGACAGATCATAAGTGCATTTTGGTGCAAGACTATAACAAATTAATAGAGAAACTCTAACTTCATTAGTAACATATTTTGAGAAAGGTTGGAAGGAAACACAACCAACCAAGACCTGAAAATGTTCCGATGAACCGGCTCCACCTCCCTGAGAAACAAGGGGAAATATGGGTGGACCTGGGACAGAGATAGCTAATTTGCACATTTGGTTCCTTTTTTATAACTCCTGTTGGAATACAGCAGCCATCACCCATTCAGAACAATGCCTTTTTCAACATCCAGAGTTCACAGGCAGGTGAGAACATCAGACTGAAGTAAGCTGCCACTCTGCGGGGTGAGACTGATGGGTGGCTCAGAAATCACCCGTATTTAAGGACTTAATTTGGTGACACCTCGGCTTGGGAACTATTCTTTGTCATTGAGTGGAACTGAATTTTAAGAATCCTTTGGATTGATGAGATCATCTCTCTTTGTATGTCTTGATACTTCCAAGAAGAATGCAATCAGTATTAATAGGGCAGCCCCTTTGCTTGTTGCCTAATTTCTGTCAGTTCTATCAAATAATCCCCCCAGCAAAGTTGACGAATTTCTAGAGATCCAGACATAATTAAAGAAATGTGAATACAATTTCCAATGCATTAAAGAAAAAAGTTCAGAGAATTGGATTCTTGAATCCACTACTTACTGTTTCCATAAAGCTGGATGAACAATTTACCTTCTCTGACACTGGGTTTCTTCAACTGTCCAATGGGCTGTAAACAAAATTAAAAGATTAGTCAACTTGGAAGTATTATACTTGGGGACATGACATTATATGACAAGTGTTTTGAACAGCGAAGAACACCATAGACATGATACTAATTATGGTCGCCCTTGTCCATAAACAGGAAGCCAGTAGAGTAGGTAGACATGTTCATTTAAAATTCCTGGGCCTCAGAGGCACCCTGAGAAAAGTGGAAAACAACCCATGTCTGGCTGGTTCTCAGGGAGCTGGGAAGGTCAAAGCATATCCTGTATCTGAAGGTACTTTGTAAGCTATGCGTTTGACAGGGCGGTTAGCAGTCCACTATCTTCTCACAGGCACTGTCTTAAGGAGTTTGCATTTTCCAGGCCTTTTAAAGCCCGAGGAGCCGATCACAGCTTTGGCTGTCCCTCCGTTCACTGAATATTTACTCCTCACCACTCTGTATAACTCATCGAAAGCAAAACAGGCAGGAGGTAGACCAGAAGTCAATGTTGCTGGGAAGACACACAGAACATTGTCCTTTGGAGAAGAAAACAGATGGGAATTAACAGACGAGGTGCCACTTAATTGGCAAGAGATTGGAAATAAAAGCTGAGGCCAGAATTCAAGCCCAAATCTGTCTCCCAAGAATCTGTACTTGGGAAAACATTAAGGCCCACCATATCGTATCACTTCCTTCTTCTTTTTAATGCTCACCGGAGGATATTTTTCCATTGACTTTTAGATAGAGTGGAAGAGAGAGGGAAAGACAGAGAGAAACACTGATGTGAGAGAAACCCATCTATTGGTCGCCTCCTGCACGTGCCCCCACCAGGGAGGAGCCTGCAACCTAGGTACGTGCCCTTGACTGGAATCAAACTTGAGACCCTTCAGTCTGCAGGCCAAAACTCTATCCATGGAGTCAAACTGGCTAGGACTCATATCACCTTCTTTTGCAGGTCAGTGAAATAGGAATTTTTAGGGGTGAAAAAGACAGGTTTTAGGAAATTTTAGAAATTAAGGGGACCATGGAAGTAACACAGGGCTGCAGAGCAGCAGACGGTATATTTCCATAGAATAGAAAAGCTGAAAAGCTGCAACAGGTACATTTCCATAGAATGAGAGCTGGGAATAGCAAAAGGTCTATATTTACAAAATAAAGAGAAGGAATCCCTTCATCCAGAAGGAGAACAAAGCCCAAAGGGAAGAGGAAAACAATAAGGAAGGGGGGGGGGGGACCTCACATGATGTCCCATGTGAGGTTCAACCTCTGAGCTCAGGAGTTACTATAGTAACCAGTCCAAGGGAATAGTGACCAATCAGAGGGGACATCAAGGCACCAAGATCTGCAGCCTTTATAAGCCATAGGGAACAGGGACTCAGTGGGACTCTTTCCCTCTCCCCATGTGGGAGTCTGTACTTGTTCTTCAATAAATCTCCACTTTTGCTATACCACCTTCTGTCGATGGATTCATTATACAACTCTGGCGAACAAAGAATCTGGGTTCCAGTCCAAAAATTCCATATCACCAGTAAATTGAAGATGAGAGAGAGAAACTGACTTGCCCAAGGTCATACAGCTATGGGTGAGCTGACACTAAAACCCCAATATCCTGACCGCATCTCCTACCCGCAGCCAGTACGCCTTCCTGTCACACTGTGCTCAGGGTTAACTGTGGCTAAAGCACCATCTCAGGCTGAGGGGTAAGCAGTTCAGATGCAACCCCTGCTTCCTGCCTGCAAGTCACTCACAGCTAGCAGCTTCCATTCGAAAATATGCCTCCTGTGTGCAACTCAGGGTGGTCTCTCTCAACTATACCTCTTTCTGTATCATTCTATCCATTTCCAGTGAGTGTGGGTTGGGGGACAGTGAAAGTGAGGGTGAGAGGACTCAATACGTCTGAGGTGATTTGTGATTTTTAAAATTCACAACACCTGATTCTGATACACACTGCCAGGAGTAATAATCACAAATGTGATTATTTTTACATACGTTCATGCTCTTCTGTACGTCTTTCGTTTTTTAAAGAACTTTAAATTGTATTTTTCAATTAAAATTTGCATGCAACATTATTATGTATTCATTTCCAGTGTGCAACACAGTGGTTGGACAATCATATACTTTATGAAGTGCCCCCCCCCCCACCCAATTGCAGTATCCACCTGGCACCATAGTATTTATTACAGTACTAGAGGCCCAGCACACAGAATTCGTGCATGCAGAAGGTCCCTAGGCCTGGCCTGTGATCAGGGCCATCTTCCCGGCTGCCGGCTGCCGGCAGCTGGCCCAGCCCCCCACCGCCACCCACCTCCGTTTCCCATTCCCCGTAGGGCCATCGGAGCCTGCCAACCTGGGGAAGGGACCAAGAGGTTGACTGACAGGCGGGGGCTGCAGGCTAGGGACAGCTCCTGCGTTGAGCATCTGCCCCCTGGTGGTCAGTACGCATGATAGAGACCGGTTGTTCCGCAGTTCGGTAGATTTGCATATTACCCTTTTATTATATAGGATTATTGACTATATTCCCTATGCTGTACTTGATATCCCCGTGATTTTGTAACTGCCAATTTGTAGTTCTTAATCCCTTCACGTTTTTCACCCAGTCCCCTAAACATCCTCCCCTCTGACAACTAATCAGTTTGTTCTCTGTGTCTATGAGCTTGTTTTACATTTCAGTGAAATACTATGGTATTTCTCTCTCTCTCTGAGTGCCCTACTTCACTGAGCATAATACCCTCTAGGTCCACTCATGCTGTTGCAAATGTAAGATTCCACTCTTTTTTATGGTCTAGTAACATTCTATTGTATATGTGTACCACACATTTTTTTAGTTATTTCTTATGGTCTTATATCCTTAGTAAAACTGGGGACTAGGAGTAGGCATTATCTTTTTAGATTTTGAAAACAGTTACATGATGTTTTAAAGCTCCTTGCCAAGAACCATACTGTGAGTTCCTCACGGAAAAGGAGCTAGGACATCTCCTGAGTCCTGACGAAACCACATCACATATGCACACATACATATTGCATTCAAGTAAAATAGTTTCGCAAGCTTTTTAGACACATGAACATATACACTGAGTGGCCAGAATCTTATGACCACCCCATCAGTACAATGAAGTGAATTAGTTATGCAAATAATAATAATAATAAAACCTTGAGAGTATTTGCTTAGGAAGTTTTCAATATTCAGTATTTTTGGAAGTGTCAGTGAAATACCTGATGGGGTGGTCATAAGAATCTGGCCAGTGTAAAGGAATGATTCAAACGTGTCTCATCAAAGCATCTGAATGCTGTGTATCGTTTCTAAAATACAAAACAGCTCACAAGCTCCATCATTAATTCAATGGGGCTCTTCCATGCAGGACAGGAGAGTGGTTAATATTTTAACATGAAAAATAATTTCCAATTAGCCTGCATCTCATAGCTGAGGACCTTGAGGGTGTCAACGGGTTGAATACATGAATGAATAGTGCGTGAAGAATGTGTTCTGCTTTTTGGCCATTAGGTGGCTGTGAAACTGAAGTGGAAATGCTCACTGTTTGGCACTGGGGAGGGGCAGATTCCTGGAAGAAATACACCCTGATGAGGCAGACCTTAGTGCATATACTGAAAGTCTAGAAAGAAAACTCACATTCACTTAGCACTTACTCTCTATGTTGATCTCATGGCAACCCAATGAGTAGGCAATATGGTGTCCCTTCTCTAAAGGGGAAAAATAGGACTTATGGTGAAAAGAACTTGCCTCTTATTTTATACGAATAAATGGCGAATTTGGGCTTGAATTGACGCATTTGCCTATTGCCAAGGCTCCTGCCATTTAATACTTTGAGGACTCCTGTTTATTCTCTGCCTACCTCCCCTTCCCCACCCAGGGACCAGGTAGCACAGCTGGAATGACTCATTTTGCAGGAAAATTACCCCAAAGGGGAAAGAAAGTAAGAGCTCATCCTCACACCATATATATACACACACACACACACACACACACAATAGAGGCCCTCAGCCTGGCCTGCGCCCTCTTGCCACCCAGGACCCCTCAGGGCATGTAGCAGTGCCAAAGCTGAAGGGGCAGGCGGCCAGGGAGGAGGCCCAGCCAGGGCCTGGGGCAGCTCCACAGCTGCTCATCCCAGCCCCACTCCGCCTGCCTCCGCTGCCCCCCCACCGCCCTCCCCCCGCAGTGCTACTGCAGAGGCTGGAGAGGCTCCTGCTCCTGCAGCTGCACTTGCCAGCTGTGAGCTTCTGGCTGAGGGGCACTCTCGCTGTGGGAGCGCACTGACCACCAGGGGAAGCTCCTGCATTGAGCGTCTGCCCCCCAGTCGTCAGTGTGCATCACAGTGACCGGTTGTAACGGTGCTTAGGCTTTTATATATATACATATGAATGATTTCAAAGACAGAGGGAGAGGGAGAGATAAATAGTTCAATGATGAGTTCTGCTGCCTCCTACACATCCCCTGCTGGGGATGGAGCTGCAACCCATACATGTGCCCTGACCAGAATTGAACCTACAACCTCTTGCTTCCTGGGTTGACTCACAACCACTGAGCCACACCGGCTGGGCCATTCTCACACTTCTTATCTTGTTAATCCAGGCATGAAGAAACTCAACTGGTGAGTAAGGATACTTACTGGTTGATCCTCACCCCTTCTAGGCAGCAAGCTGTCAGCATGTGCACTGTGATTAGTTGGAGATTATAACTGTATCTAGTATTTAAAAGCCTGGTTGTGGCCTATTCAGAGAGATCAAAGGCAGTCTTGGTGGTTGAATGTTGCTTCTAAAAAGTTAAGGGAGGGGCCCCTAATTAAGGAGTGAAACTCCAAGCACCCAAGAAAGAACTAACAATAATAGTGAAGCCTTTGCTGTTTCTACAGCACTTTTCATGCCTCACGTCATTGGCTGAGGGCCTCCCCTGTTTCTGCTCACCAGGGGCACTTCACATGTGCTGTCTCCTGGCTGTACGGGGGGAGGCGCAGGTCGATGCCAGGATGCCCAACTTGCCAGCAATGAGGCTGAAGATGAGGCAGAGAGTAGAGTGATGTACCTGCTCTCCTCCCACCCCATTCACGGCCCTCCAATGTGCCAGCTGCCAAGAGCTGCCTACTCTTCTCTACCACTTCTTCGACTCGTTTCTAATTCTAGAACCTACTGAAAAAATGCCAGTCCTCAAAATCTAAGCGTATGTCTCCCAAGTCTGTTTTGTTTCAACATGACTGGAATCGGTCTGAAGCTGAGAAGTTACCTAGGAACAGTTGGACACATTTCATAGGCAAGATTCCAGCGTGGAAATCAAAGGCAAATGGCTGTCATGAATTCAGGGAGCTGTGCACAGTCTGGGGGGAAACACTGTGCTTCCATCCTAAGAGACCTAAGCCAGATATGAAGGCAGGGGGAGGGAAAGGACATTAGCTACTCAAAATAGACAAAATGGAAAAAATTAAAAAGCATGCAATATGTGGTGACTATCAGAAGAGACTGTACATAATACAGGATTGATTTTAGAGGCACAAAGAACTATCCCAAGCCCCCACTCCCCCTGCCCCACCCCCACATGTGCTGCCAACCACAAACATAGCCACGGGTACAAGTCATTGCTTTAATGTGGAGTAATGTTGTCACAAACAAAACTGAGCTTGTACGATATAGATCAGCAGGCCTCCTAAAACCTCCCTCTTACCGGTTGTGTGGCTGCCTATGGATCAAAGAGCCTCTTTCAGCCTTCGTTTCATCAGACGTAGCTATATTACCTGCACTGTCTCGTCCATGAGGTTGCTGTGACATTAAAAAGAGGTAATACACAATGGCTAATCACCCAAATGAGAACAAAGCAGGTGAGATGGTTCAGTTTACAAGCAGTTCTCCAAGCCCTGCAGTAAGCTGCAATTTTTAAAAGACCTGAATAATTGATGACACAAACAAGCTCAAAAGAACAGGATTGAGGAAGCTAAGGAGACATCAAGATTTTTCTTTTTTTTTTCTTTTTTTTTTTGAGAAAAATGTTTCTAGAGTGAGAATAAAGGATTTAATCTTTGGCATAGACAAACAAAGAGGAAGAGGGAACAGGCTGGGTTGGGCAGGGGGCACTGGGTGAAAATGGGCCAAGAGAAAGCGGAATGACTTCGAGTTCATCCTGCCCCCTCACCCTGGAGTTGATAAAGGAACTAGATGTTTAGCAATCAGAACGTTGCCAAGGAAATTCCACGTGTGTGAGATGTTAAGGCCTATCACTTTTAAGTTATCCTGTAAAAATAAAAACAAAAAAAAACCGGTTTGGCTCAGTGGATAGAGCGTCGACCTGCGGACTCAAGGGTCCCGGGTTCGATTCTGGTCAAGGGCATGTACCTTGGTTGCGGGCACATCCCCAGTGGGGAGTGTGCAGGAGGCAGCTGATCGGTGTTTCTCTCTCATCAATGTTTCTGGCTCTCTATCCCTCTCCCTTCCTCTCTGTGAAAAATCAATAAAATATATATTTTTTTTAAAAATGGGGGGGAGGGCAAGTTGCCCTGACCAGCATTCAAACCAGTGACCTTTTGGTGCATAGGTTGAATCTCAACCCACTGAGCAACATCAGCCAGCGTAGGTTGTCCTCTAATTTTAAGAGTCGACAAAATGCTACAAAGTAAGGTAGGATCAATTTCTAAATGTGTTTATCAGCGACTCAGATAAAAGTTTATGAAAAAAACTCAGTTCACACTAAATATATTGTTGAATTAATAATGATCCTTGTGACACTGAGAAAAAGGTTACTTGTATAAGACATAGTATAACAAAGGAAAAAGGGCAAGATATTCGATCATTAACTGGTTGTATCATCTTGGGAAGTTAATTAACCTAATGAGGCCTTGGTCTTCTCATCTCTCAGAGGGGCTGATCATCTCTAAGTCACTCCAGCTCTTACCGTCTCTCTAGGAATCTATTATTCTACAAAGGACAGTTGGACAGAAAGCAGAACTGTTCCTTTGAAAGAAAAAGTTATCTATGAGTTGAAGAAGGGTCACCCTAAATTTGAGGCAACAAAAGGATTATCAAATCCCTCTCTGAAAATAACATCAAAGAATTAGGCATAGGGCAATACAAAGAAACTGCGTTAGTGCAGTAAACATCCAGGAAAGCCATGCCCAGAGTCCCTGCTCAGGAAGGTGCAATGGCTGGTTCTCGATCAAGATATATCTAGATGGCTGGCCCGTCATTTAAACTCAAGTCTTTCTGACTCCAAGATCCACATATCAGTTCTACCCTAAGACAGGAGAAATGTTTTCAATAGTTGCTACACCACAGTAGACCAGTGACTCCCCTTATGGGGAGAGGGTCGCTGGGAGTGCAAAATGCAGAGGGAAGCTGTAGCTCATTGGCAAGACCCGACTGGATCATGACTGTGCTAAAGACAACTTCCCTGGACCAGTCACTCTCCTCTCAGTCTGATCTGTGACATGGGAATTGCAATCCTGCCCCTGCTTCCCTAGCAGACTGTGGGGAAGATCAAAGGCGGTGCCATGAAGTGGAAGAACTGTGTAAGCAGAGAAGTGCCCACAGCTGCCATCAGCCCTCACGAGTCCACAGGCGCCCAACATCACGGAGTGACCGCCGTGTGTGACAGTCCTCCCCCCGCCGCAGCGCTGCCTGCAGGTTTGATCATATCTACACACATCTTCCCCTGCATGTGTGTCCCTTCTTATCTCCTAATGTTTCTAGCCCCCTCCCTTCTCGTCAGCTGAACACTTTGATCACTCTGCTGTCTTCTTGTGAAACTGATCTCTGAAATTCATGTATTTGCAAACTGGTTTTACAAGCTGAATCACTCTTGCATAATGGCCAAGCATGCCAGAGCAAGCCCGGGGAGCGCGCCTGGGAAGCAGCAGCAGGCAGCAAGACTGTTCTTTGAAACCAGGATGTCTTCCTTGAGTCAATATTCATTTTGGATTTCATTCTCTATTTCAAGAGGTGGGAGGTTAAGCATCAAAGCATTAAAAGATAATTTCATTGGTTACACATCCATAATGATTTCATAATTAATCCAGCGGATGGTTGTTCCTCAAGTTACATGTTCTAAGTAAACTTTAAGGTTTTGATTTTTATTGAGTCCATCTTCCCGTTACAAGGCCTCATTTTTGAGGTTTTAGTTGGCTCTTTTCAGACAATAGAAATGCACGTTGTTATGCCAAAAGGTTGCAGGTTTGATTCCCTGTCAGAGCACATACCTAGGTTGCAGGTTCGATACCCAGTCAGGGCACATATGGGGGGTGGGGGGAGGCAACCGGTCAATGTTTCTCTCTCACATTGATGTTTCTCTCTCACATTGATGTTTCTCTCTCACATTGATGTTTCTCTCTCTCTCACTCCCTTCTTCTCCCTCTAAAGTCAATAAACATATCCTTTGGTGAGGATAAAAAAAAATGCATGTTTCTACCATCAAAGTGTGTCTGCCACATTTACATGAACAGCTTTCCTTTCAAACTGCCTCCTCTATCTTCCCATCTGGAGCCCGGACCTATGGAATGTTGGCCCATTCCCAGCAGGACCACACAGGTGAGTTGTAAGAGTGGGAAAGTGAGAAAGCCAAAGCTTGGCACAGGACCTGCCCTCCTGGGCGGGACACACCCTGGGAAGATTAACCTGCTGCAGAGATGAATTCTGGAAGCCCACTGGGGCAAGGAAATGGCAGTGTGTGAAGTATGTACACACAGGACATTGGACCACACAGAGGCGTGGAGCTCCGCACTGAGCACACAAGAGGAAGGGTCTGTCCCAGCAGAGCCAGCCATTCGTGACAGTTCTGTTTTGGTCTATTGTTATCCACTGGACACAGTCCTGGCCCCTTCACATGCGCACTGCCAACCCTACTCTCTACCAGAAGCTGTCCTGGGAGGATGAACTGCCCCGATGACTCCTCAAATTCCAAGAGAACATGAACCCCGGAAAGACCTTCAGTGTTCACACAGCTTAATATTCTCCGCTTACCAGGCTCCAGAGAGCTCTGCGGGTACTATAGAAATAAGGACCCCGGCCCATCCAGCACAGCCCAACGTAGCATGGCTGCCTCAACTCCTGCTGGGGCCTGGTTTCCTAAACCCAGTCTCACCATGTGAGATGGAAGGCTGTGTATCAGAGTGGAAAATGTGGGGACAGGAAACAAGAAGCCTTCCAAGGTCCCCCTAAAACAACCCTCACTGCCACCAGAGGCAATCCCCATACCGTAAGTCAATCAATACAAATAGAGTCGTCACTAGAACAGGTCTCAATATTGCATCGCAAAGTCAGGAAATGGCGTCATTTCTCCGCTTTCAGGATCCGAGGTGAAATCCCAAGAGGACTTTGGCTAAATTGGTATATGGTTTGCGTCCTAAGTCTCTATCATCTGTCACTTGGGATTCAGTCATGGGGACATGGGCCCAGCTGGGTGAGAACTCAGCATCTAGGCTTCTTAATGAGTCATCCAGTGTCTCAAGGAGGAATTCTTCAGCACTTGCTCTGCTTTTATTCTTTTCTTGGGGCAACCAGCTGTCCTCAGACTCCAGCTACAGCCTCATCTACTCCTTCCCCAGCAAAGGCACAGCGTGTGCAGAGGTGCGGTGGTTAAAGAAACACACCGTCCACCTTCACACCACAGCTCAGGCCACTGCACCTGCTGTTTTCGCTACCAGAAATGGTAGATTATTTGTACACGTGTGTGACTTCTAAGCATTTTCATATCTTTTATCTTATTTCAGTTTCACAACCACCCAGTGAGAACGCAACTCAAACACCTCAAATTTGTCAATGATCAAGTGCTAATAAGACAGGAAAGCCTGACTTCAAATCTCCGGTGTCCACGCCAATGTCTGACATGTTTTTGATCCCCTCTTAGAAGAGGCCTCTGTTGCATGAATGACCTGATCTACAGGATGCATTCGGTCCTAAAGTTCAAAGAATGGGAAGTTTGGAGCCACTGTCAGCGCTGCTCTCAAGGTCTGACAAAGTCCATCCTTTCTCATCCTGAAAAGCTGTGTAAACGTCTTAAACTTAAGTAGCCTTTCCTTTAAAATCTAGTAATTACTAGCTGCCGTGAAGGCAGTTAATCATAATTAACTCCTCATTAATGTACAATTAAACTGCCTGTCACTCCATCACTAGCGAAGAGCCAGAAATAAATGAGGACATAGCTGATGACCCCAAACCTCTAGGATTAGGAACCTCTACCTGAAAATTGTCAAAATGCTCTAAGAACTTGATTCAGAGTATTTTCCAAAAACAAAATGGAGAACTGTGTGTGTGTGTGTGTGTGTGTGTGTGTGTGTGTGTGTGTGTGTGTGGTCTGCTTCCCATGGATGCAGAAGCAATAGACAGCTGACGAGAATTTCATAGACTTCAGGATAATGTCAACCCTACAATGGCTGCAGCCTGGGCTGGTCCTTAGACACCATCTAACCCCGCAGGCGCAGAGCAATGTCTTGACCAGAGACATAAGTGAGTGGCGAAACTCAGATAGCAGCTCCAGGCTCCACATTCCAAGCCTCCTCTCTTTCTGCTCCACTCAGATAACCAAAGGTGGACTTCGGAAATCAAAGCATTTTTTAACTGAATATATCTTATCTGTGTGTGGACCCCTTATCTCTCCAAATCCTTCCTTGTGCCATGGCATGCTCTGGAACGCAGGGTAATCACAAGGCAGGACAAAGAGGCAGAAGTCCTAAGGGCTTGGGGACATAAATGCTGAACTTCATTGACACATGTTTTATATGAATACAATGCAAATGTAAGGCAGCTTAGAAGGTCAGGCAGCATTTGGCAATTACAAGAGTGGAAGAGATCTCCCTAGAAGCTCAGGAACACCCAACGCAATCAGGAAACCTCCCTAGAGAACAGAACCCAAGAAATGCCAAGATGCTGCCAGAACTGAAGCCAGAGAAGAGGAAGGGCATGGGTGCCAGCTGGGCCCCAGCATGACTGCAAGTGGCCATCGACAGTGCGGAGAGTCCCCTCGCTCTATTCATGAAGACCAGAGTAGGACCTAATACTGCTCCGTATTCATTCGGTTCTTTGCACCTTTCCAAACACGTACTGATCTGTCTGCATCCTGTAGTTCCCCAGTCCTCGGAGGCTTAGACAACGCTGCTGTGACTATCCTCTTTGAAAATGTAAGAAGCTTGGAGAAGGAACAAGTTGTCCTGGAAAGACCACTCAACTGGAAGCCAAACCCTGGGCTTAGGTCTGGGCTGGGTTTGGAGCGATCACTGGACTTCACACCCTCATCTCTAAGCCCCCACTCCCGGACTCAGTGTCTCCGAGTCCTCAGTCATGAGAAGATTCTGGAGAAAGTGACAGTCACCTTGCCGGCAACATGAGTGTGCTCACGCGCTGACTTTGAGATGCAAGCATTTCCTAAGACACTGAGTGGTGCTTCTCCTTTTTAAAGGCGGGTTTGTTTCCTTGGAAGTGGAGTGTGACAGGAAGGGTGAATCTGGACTCCTCACTTGGATGACCTTGAACGAGCTCCTTGATGGTTCTAAACCCTACATCCCCCACCTGCACTTCCCCACAGGGTTAGTTTCAGGCACTGAGTGAAAATGTTTTGTAAAATATCAGTGCATCATAGACGCATAAGGGATTATTTCTAACGTCTCACTATTCAGTTTTCCTTGCACCTTGTCTGTACCATCTGCGGAGATGGTAGGCATCAGAGAAAACATCTGCTCCTGCCACCAGCCTGCAAACCGCCTGCTTTCTCGCGATCCTGGGCACATCCAGGGGAGGCTAAAAGGGTTCGGGCCCCTCAGGTCCAGTTCCCTCCGCCAGCCCCAGCGGCGTAGCCTGCCTCTCGTTGTGCTGATCACACACTGTTCTAGATGAGGCAAGCGTGCAGGCCCTGCAAACCGGCAGGAATGAGGAGCTAAAACATCACTGCAGTGTCCTGTCTCCTGGAAGCATCTTCTCTCAGGAGTTCAGTTACTGACCTTGCATTTTGCCTGAACAAATAAGAACATTCTGGATTTTGTTTTTTAAATATTTACTTGCCTCCCTTTCCAGACAAATGACAGACGTAAAAATACCAGGCGTTGGTTTTTACAGGGTGCTCTGGAATCTCTCCCGACTCAAGGCTATTTTCCCTGCCTGGACTCCAGCTGTTCCACAGTGTTTCTGCCGTCAGAGAATGAAATTGGTATTTAAGATGCGATCCTCTGTCGGCTCAAAGCTGGAGAGTGAATCTACTTAAAATTACCATTGAAAGTAATTTTCCCCCCTCATGGATTTCCCATAATTCTCCTGTGGAGACCCGGCTGGTTTTATTTACCTTCATTTTCAATGCTCTAATAATTTTTAAATAAACTTTCCTTCCTACACACTACAGTACCCAGACGGACCTTATCAATAAGGTGGAAAGGCATGTAATAAGGGTTATTAATCAATTGAGTCTGTTGTGATTAGCTAATTAATAACAGGAAAGGTACTTGACAAAAGAGATAGATTTTTAATTTTTAATGCCTTTGAAGGAGTGAGTAGAATTTTAATGGGCCATTCGGCTTCCTGCTGTTGGGTTTGGCTCAGAAAAGGGAAAGGCAGCTAGCTCCCCACGCTTTCCGGCACAGCACAGCCAGCTGGGACAGCCCGGCCTGGGAACCAGGGGCCCAGGGCCTGAGCCATCACCTAGCGCAAGTCCTCTAGCACCTCCGGCCCTCGGCTTACCCATCTGTGCTTCAGAAGGTGCCAGCAATGGCTAATGTCCCTTCCTCGCCCCACACTCCCCTCCAGCTCGAGGTGGCTACAGGGCCCCTAGGAGGCAGTTACCTGAAATACATTTGCCACCGAAAGAGTTTTCAGTTATCTCCATTTAATAAACATTGCTTAACATCACAGGTAACTTTTGAATCATTTATTTTTAAAAGTACATACTATGGAATAATATTTTATAAGTAAATTCAAAAATAATATCCTTTGGGGAAGAAAAAAATGGGGTTCAGGTTCTTTTTATACTTAAGTTTATAGAGAATATATTTGTTGCGTAAAGGGAAGAGATGCAGAAGACACAATTCTGGAATTTAAAAATAAAAAAGCAGAGAGAGAGAAACCTGAGTGAGACACTGAGAGAAGCGGGTCAAAGGAAAGAAGAAAGCAAGAACATGAGTTCCAGGCAATGGGTTTGAAAGTGTCAAAAGCAAGTGAGTGGTTTTCTCTGCCAAATGTTGCTAAAAGTTCAAGTAACAAAAGGCATCAGAAACACACATGTGAATTGTGTGCCAAGACCACGGATGCCTTTGGCAGGATACTGCCCATTAACCTGATATCTGGGTGCAGATATGAGGAGTGAGTTGAGTGACCCTAGAAATCTATGGAGACACCAGGCCTGAGCGGAGGAGAAACCCAGGCAGCAGGTGGATGAGAAGGGGAGCGGAGGATGAAGGCAGAAAGGCTGGCGCCTACTGAGGAGGTGATGAGAAGGCACCAGCCAAGAGGAATGCTTAAGGGGACAACCCCTCCCTTAAGGGCTGAGATAAGGGGACAGTAAACAAGAGAGGAGCCCAGAGGAGAATTTCAAGGACAGACAGACAGAGACAGGACAGACGGAAAGGCGGCTGAGTCCCTAGCTTTCAATGGAAGGAAGAAAGCTTTTCCCAGGGGTACCCACAGAACAGCAGGGCTTAGCCACCCCACCCACGCCTCTTTAAAATATATATATATTTGTATTGATTTCCGAGAGGAAGGGAGAGGGAGAGAGAGAGAGAAACATCAATGAGAGAGAATCATGGATCGGCTGCTTCCTGCACGCCCCACACTGGAGATCGAGCCCACAACTCCGGTATGTGCCCTGACCAGGAATTGAATCGTGACCTCTTGGTTCATAGGTCGACGCTCAACCACTGAGCCACACCGGCCAGGTGCCCCCGCCCCATGCTTTTTAACTTTTGTTGTGAAGAGCATGTGAAACATACACTCAAGGATCACTCAGGTGACCTCTACCATGCCAGGCCCTTAGACGCCCTCCGGGGGCCCCTCCCCTTCACCTGCTGTATGTTTATTTTTGCTTGCTTTCTCATTTCCTTTGTGTTGAATATTTGTAATTTCATTTTATTTACCCACAGTGTTTTTGAATATATCACTTTGAATAGGATATGTAGTGGTTACCCGAGGTATTACAACATACATACATAGCTATGAGAGTCTGGTATTGACATTTTAGCACCTCAAGTCAAAATACATTTTTCTAAATGCCTGTGTGTCCTATGGCTGTGACAAGCAAAATGAAAAGGAACCTAATAAAATATGCTCAAATTGAATGGTGATGACATGCTCAATAGAGAGAAGTGTGATCCTTACAACTGTCTGATTAGATCACTAATTATAATTAGTAATGCTATCTGGTTTAGCTCATCTCAATATGATTAAGATAGTAGATGGTCAAAGCTGTCCAGTTACACCTGGGCAAGTGAGGTAAGTGGGACTGAAATGTTAGTAGAAATGAAGTGTAGCTGGAGATGAAGCCTCCCTCCCCATCTCTCCACTCTGCATAGATCTCTCCCACTTCGGAATCCTCATGATAATGTCACACAGAGGAAAAGAAATAAAATGATCCGGATACCTGGACTCCCATCTGACTGGATACCTACAAGCAGGGCAGCCCAAAGAGGCTAGGTAACCTCTCTCAGCATCAAGCATCTTAGACTGGGCTGCCATGAGGATTGAATGAGTTCATGTATGTACGCCACTGAGCAGAAGTGGTTGCCATATGGTGATCCCTCAATAACTAGCAGCGATTAACCCCAGCTGACCTTCTTCGCTATTTTCCCCACGCGTTACACTTGCTTGCACATCTGTGGTGACCTGAGCCTCCTCTAACCACCTGGAACCCAGTGCTGTGTCCCAAGCTGGACTGAAGTCGTGGTTAGACTCATATGGGCTGCCTGGGTCCGTTTTCAGTTCTTAATGGTGTGATACGCAGAGTTACCATAATAGATATGTACAGAGGAAAGGCAGAGAGGGAGGAAAAGAGAAGAAAACAGATTAAAATGGGTGAACATTTGAAAGTTATGAGAAATGTCAACCAGGGGTTCTACAAAGATCTGGGGTGAGGTCTGTGCAGAAGCTCATACACAGATACGCCAGCCCTTGTCACGATATATGCAGACTAATGTTTTAAACACACGCTTCCTAAGTCACAACGTGCACTTTCCATCAAAGGTAAATTCAAAAACAATTAAAATCTAAGGGCAATCATTTTAGCCTTGGCAATATAGTCTACTTTTCAGAATACTCTCTTGAACCACCACACAGGACTTCGGATGACTGCGGACAATGGTTTTCTGTATAGTTTTTAACAGTAACAGAGGTATACGTGATAAGCTACAAAAGTGATTAAATAGAGGCATCACTGTCTGCCCTAAAGTTTGCAGCTCTAATGCACCACCTTACGATGGGGCTTAAAGAACAAACATATCTTTCCTTCAGATTTGAAAGCTAATTTATTTTGAATTTATCTGATACAACGTTAAGAGCAATTTCAACTTTCATTTTGAACAAGTGTCTTGGGCCTGCAAGCTAAGTAAACAATGTTTAACACATTTCATACCGCTCAGGAGTTTTCTCCTGTTTCGCGTGCCATCTGTTAAGGACCGCTCACGAGTGTTCTCGTGTTTCACGCCCATGGAAAAAGGAGCGAATCTAGACACTTATGTAAATTTTGTTTGGCCCCTCTTCATAGAGGAAAATGTTTTACTCAGTACCATACGTTAAAAAAGTACTAGGAACTCTAATTGTTTAATTGTTTTTAATAAAAATGTTATAATTATTGAAAAACAACACCTAAAGTGCATTATGATGATTTAAATAACGTGCAGTTTGCCCAAAAACGTGCGGTCCCTGGCGTATGTCGTAGAGATTTCCATGCGGTACGCAATGTGTTAAGATACGCCAGTGGCCAGTGGTGAGACACAGCTGGGGAGGCAGACAGACCTGAGCTGAAAGCTGCATCTGCTCTGAACTAATTCCGGAGCGAGAACGATGAGAATGCCGGCCTGCTAGGCGGGTGGTTCTGAGGCTCACATGAGATAACGTATGACTTGTGTAGGTGGTGCCTGGCATGTTATAAGCATCCAGTAAATAGTAACGATTGTCCTGCCACCAAAATTATCAATTATAGTGAAAGCATTCAGATAAATGGTGCTGAAGGCGGGCTGAAACAGGAATCGGAACAAAAATTAAATGCTGAGACGATTGTTGAAATGGGAGCTCCGGGAGGCCGGGCTATTTGTCTACTTCACTCACAGCTTCATCTGCTGCACTGGAGCAGCCTCTGACACCCGGCATATGTATTTGTCGAATTAACGAATAACGCGCTCTACAGAATCACATCCCCACAGAGGACCCTCCGGAATTGGGACCACACCCAGGGGTCCGCTTCTCTCCCCCATCCTCCCGGCATGCTCTGCGCTGGGGCACTGACCCCTTCTGTTGTGGTTGTGAAGCGACCACACTTGAACAAGAGGTTCCTTTACAGGCAAAGCTCCCCGGTCAAGGGTCGCTGATGTGTCTGTAGTCTCCTAAATGGAAACAATTTCAGTCCTTCTGGATCCAAAGTGCCGTGAGTGCCAAGAGCAAAGGAGAAAGGGCACCTGGCTCAGGCCTCAGGCCTGCCAGTCACCAGCTCTGTGGTCCTGAGGGCACCACAGCCACCGCCCATCAGTGGACTCAGGGGTGGATGTGTGGTCTAAGGGCAGTGATGGCGAACCTATGGCACGTGTGTCAGAGGTGACACGCCAACTCATTTTTTTGGTTGATTTTTTTTGTTAAATGGCATTTAAATATATAAAATAAATATCAAAAATATAAATCTTTGTTTTACTAAGGTTGCAAATATCAAAAAATTTCTATATGTGACACGGCACCAGAGTTAAGTTAGGGTTTTTCAAAATGCTGACACACTGAGCTCAAAAGGTTCGCCATCACTGGCCCAGGGAGTCAGAGATCTAGCTAGTCAACAGGAAATAAAGATAGGAATGTGAATCGGGCTCCTTCTCACTGAACAGAAGGAAGCCCTGACTTGTCTACACCACAAGGTTCCCGCACAGATCAAATAAAAGCACTGGAAAAGGAACGCTAGACAAAAGTGTCCTCTCTTTGTCCAGGAAAACACTACTTTATGCCTGCAGTCGCTACAGCTTATTGTCAAGTTATTTTTTTAACTGTTGAAAAGAAAAAGAGTGAAATACCTGGACAGCTGGTATAGAAGCAAACAAACAACAACAACAAAAAAGCTGCTACTAATGACAAAGAAGATTTTAAAAACTTATTTCCTTTCAGAACACTCTCTTAGGAGCATACTTTAAAAATTAGGCTGTTGCAGCAACTGATTTTTTTTATATGGGGGATCTAAAATAATATGCCAAAAAATCTTTCCGCTGACTTTTTAACCTATAGTGAAGGAACAAAAAGGGTGATGGGAGAAGAGAGGGTTTTGTCTGGAAGGATTACAGGCATAGGCTATTCCTATTCATCTTTTTATCTCAAAACAAGAAAAAAAAAGGGGTTCATAGAGTTCAAAATACCTTTTGCTATCTGAGGAAAACTGGCTGAAAAATATGCTGAATTCAGAAAATCACAAATACTTAGCAGATCAACAGGGTCGGGTCCGCCTCCTTAATCTCCCCCTTCAGAGAACACGGTGCCTCCTGCCCTCAAGGTTGCCTGGCCCAACAGATGCAACAAAAGTGTAACAAAAGCTCAAAAACACGGAGATCTGCTTTTTCAAAAGAAGGGAAGCAGACATCAAAGCTTGGCCCGGTGCGAGCAGCCTGTCTCAGGGAGAAACAACAAGGCAAGGACAGCCCGGGACTATACGGAAGGCCCCGGAATGTCCTGGGGGAGGTTGGCAGACAGTCACCTGTGTGTGGGGCGGGGCTGTATGAGATGAAAGAACCTTCATCCCGATTCTCAACAGTGATTTCACCTGGGCAATGGGAATTAGGATACACACGGGTTTGCTTCCCACATTTTCCAAATCTGTAACAAACCACACTTTTTTATACCAGGACTAGCAAGTAAACATATTAGAGTTCAGAAATGTACCCCAGTGAGACGGATGAGATTTTAGCAGAAAAGGCTCTCTGTATCCATTTCAAAAACACTTCGTCTTTTCAGCGCACAGATTGATTTCTTGAAGCTACTGCTTCCTAAATGAACCCCCCGCCCTCCAGCCCCCACTGTAGCTCCTCCAAGACTCGATTAGGCGGCCTGAGTGTTTTCCCAGGAATTATTTAAACATTCTCCAAATGTGTAGGCAACACTTGGCTGCCATCTGCTCCTAATGAAGATGATAATGATGAAGATCACAGCCTGGTGGATGAAGACTCCGTGAAAGAGCGTATGTGTTTACAAAGCTGTGGCTATTCATTTAGGTCACGCTCGGGTAGGATGAGAGAAGTGTTTTAACATCATTACGCATCTGCTCTTAAGGATTTCTATTTCCCTCCTCCACGTGTTGTTGGTGTGGCTGCCAATGACCTGTCCCACCCCTGTATCCCTCCCACACACATATCAACTGGGTTTAACCCTTGCATGTAATTTCAAAGAGCTGATAATCAACTGGGATCTATGTAACAGCTTTATTAATTGTAGAAAATACTTAAGAACCACCAATGCAGGGTTTCTTACTAAAGGTGGTTTGGAGAATACTACTTGGGCCTCAGAACAAGTGGGACCCCCTCCCCCCAACACACACTTCACCCCATTTAGGGTCATGGGACCCGCAGGCAGCCTTTATCAGATTTTTCCCATTTGCTCAGCTCATGAGCTGGGAGGCTGCACTGGCCCAGTGGGTGGGCGTGGTTTTATTGCACTGAGACGGGAAGCAGAAAGGAATTCACTTCCCTTTTATTTCTTGAGGACCTTTGATTTCTTGAGGGGAAAATTCCATCCTACAGCCTCCACTCTCCAAGAGTGGCATTTGGGCCTCACCTAACTCCTCCTAAGACTGAGACCAGCACAGTTAGATGCTCCCTCTTGGGATCTGGCCCCCGACACCCCCTCTCCCCTGTGAACTGTGCTCCAGCATTCAACACTGAACCGCGTCCACTCCGTCCAGCGAGGCCGTTTCTTATAAAGTTTCCTCGCCTTGCTAAGGTTTGTAGCAGGCAGCTCACCGAACCAACCTCAGCGCCTGGCTTTCTCTGCTGTTACCCACACCCCAGAGGCCCAGGCGGAGCGTCTTCCTGCGGGTGAAAGAGGGCTGCTTCTACCCCCTGCTCTTGTTACCCAAAGCTTAGGAAGCGCACCGCTTAGGGCAGCCTTCTGGTTCTCTGCATTCGTCTCATTTTCAAATCACCTTCAGCAAATTCATGAGCTTCCAGAAGCATGGGGACCTCTGGGGGCCAATGAGAATCAACATGCCCTGGACCACGGGCGCTCCCCGCAAAGCTTCCCAATCAATCCCTCCGCTTCTGAACTGTCCAGGCCTTGGCCAACCTGTTCTGTTTTCCTGGCGGCAAAATGTCTTTCTTTGCTTGGTTTTCTATCACAGAGGGGCCGTCTCTGAGGGCTCCGGCGCCTGTTTTTCCTTCTCGGCCGGCCAAGTGAAGGTTTGAAACATTCACCCTACTTGCTAAGTTGCTTCCCTTTGTTCTCCGGCTCCTGCAGCGCTGGCCCTGTGCTGGGTCTCTGGGCCTGCCTGCCTGCCTTCCTCTTTGCTCAGGGCCAAGCACACATACCTCCAGATTCTATCCTGGGCTGTGCCCAGCCTGAGAGATGAACGCGGTCAGTTCCAGGTCAGCTAGAAAGCAGCGCTGCCCACCCCGGGAGGCTGGGCACAGCACAGTGTCTGGAAGCGGACAGAATCTAAGTCTCCACAGCCCCCTTTTCCTAAATGAAATTAAAAACAGAATCGAGACAGAATTCTGGAAAGCTGATCAAAGTCTAACAGCCAAAAACATCACCTATTCACATTCCAGGTGTACAGTTTAGCTGCTTTTTGTCATTAAAATTCCCAGTCATATAATGTCACTGTAATACTGCACACAACCTTCTGGGCCAAAGCTTGGCTTATCAGCTCATAGGAACAAACACTGTTTCTCCATACGGTAATTTGCTTTCCAAATGGCACAAAAGCTATAATGAGATATTTGATGCCCAAAACCTAGTACTCACCCCTCTTACTGTCCTGTCCAGAAATCCAGGGAGTAGAAGTACCGAATGGTGAACTTAGGCTGGAGGTGGCTGCCTGGGCCCCACTGAGCTTCCTAGTCTCCTCCCACCCCCACCTGAGGAAGCAGCTGGCCCCACAGGCAGGTCCACGTGGACTTACACACCTGGTCTTAGATTGGAAAGCTGGAACAGGGGGCCTCTCCCCATGAAAGCAAAGCCAGCACAGAGGAGATCAATTCATATTTAAAGAAAGCAAAGGAGAGCCCACTGAGCCCACCTGGAAGGCAGCGGGCAGCAGCTGACCGGGGAGTTCAGGAGCAGTGACGGGGACCAAGGAGAAGGTTCTGGTCCCAGCCCCAGAAGAGTCAGCCCCTTCCCAGACAGCAGAGGCCTCCAGGAAGGTCCTCGCTTGGACCCTAGGATGGAGGAAGGCCCCTGTGGATGCAGCACTCCCCTGTCCTCAAGCAAAGGCCCACGAGTGAAGGACCCCTTCTCCTAGCCCAGGATCTGGTCTCGGGGCCTGGCCTCTCCCTCCACAGCCCACAGAACCCCCAACCTGGAGCGGAGCCCGCCCTCCCCAGGCACAGACCAACCACACAGCGGCCCCAACCCGACCCTCCGTGCCTGCCGCATAAGGTTATTTTATTTAAAAACTCAAAGAAAAAAGAAAAAAACAACATACTGATTCGTGAGACTGCCGGAGAAAGGAGAAAGGGGGTTTCGGCCTAAGGGAGAGTTCACATGCAGCGGTCCCTGCAGGTGCAGCATCAGCCTCCTGGGAGCTTGTAGGAAACGCAAGCTTATTGGGCAGCAACTCAGACCCACCCAATCAGAATTGGGGGCGGGGCTAGCCGTCCAGGTCTCACACCTTCAGGTGTCTGCCTTCAAACTTGAGAGCCAGGGGACGCACCAAGGTCATTGTGCTACCAGCTCACTAGCAAGTTCTCCACAAACAGGGGCAAACAAGCAGAGAGAGACAGTACCCCTCCGCGATTCTCTCTTCGTGGGAGAGAGTGGAAGCCCCCGTTGTGTACATCAGCCGTTTTCCTTCCTGTCCATGATCTTGCAGCAACATTACACGATGAGAAATAGTCCTTGAGGACCCGTTCTGGGTTTTGACTGGCTCTTCTCACTGCTGCCCGTCCTCCCCTTTGCTGCCGGGATATTTTTCTAAAAATCAATCTGGTATTTCACTTTGCCCAGAGAGTGTCTCATTAGCTACCCATTTCCTAGGGAGTAAGCCTCAACTATTGGGCATGGAAAGCAAGGCCAGCCACACACTGGCCTCCAACCATTGTTTCAGTCTAATTTAAGCTCCAATTAAATCCTATGCATTAAAGGGAATAAGTGGCTTTGAATAAAGAAACCGAAGAGTCTCCATCCTCCACAACAGTTCCCTGTACCAGAGCCCCTAGGGAGGAAGTCAGCTGTGCACCTGGTCAGACACATCCCCGGAGGGCCAGCTCCTGTGGCCCCGGAACCGGGTCTCGACACCGCATCTGTCAAGGGCACCGGAGGAGTCCGGTGTTTGTTGAAATCTCCTGCTCTATGCACTTAATAACACTGGCAACATTAGACTCATGTTGTGGCCCCACCCATCACAAAGAAACAGAATTTCCAGAGGATGAGGCCCAGAACTCAGGATTTTAAAAAGATTCCCAGGTGATTCTAATGTGCAGCCAAGGTTGAGAACCACTGGCCTAGACGCTAAGCCAGAGCCTGGGAAGTGAGTGCCCATTACCTGCTGAGCAATGCCACACAGAGTTAATAGTTTCTATTTTCAGATATTTTCATCTCAAGAACTCCCCGTCATCCCTCACCAAAGTAGTCTGACATCTTACAGCATGCAAATCACATTTTGCCCCTTTAAGAAACACAGTGCATTCAAATGGATTCCACCTCATTGTGATGGAGGCGCATAGCACTTAAATATCTTAACATTTCAAAGGTGGGGACCTCCAGAGCTAGCCTAGCCCTGAGAGGGAAGGAATAGTGTGATGGGGTCGGGGGAATCCCCATGCACACAGAGATCTGCTCTCAGCAGTGTCTCCTGCGAGTTCCTTTTCCAGCCAAGACTTCCATGTCCAACTTTAGATGGCTGTTCAGGATTGTGCAGCCACGATCACGCCTTCTCTTACTTTTGCCATTAACTTTTTTTTTCCTCTGAAAAGTCTCCGAACAAATAGATTCTGTTTGCATGAATAATTCACCACGTTCCCAGATACAAAGGGGACATGCAAGTCCGCAGAGCTGCCAGGGAAACTAACCAAGATCCATTTCCACCGCTTCTCCGGCATCAAAGAGCTTCGGGCCCATGGGGGGAAAGCTCTCTTTTTTTGGTTAATCTTTTGAAATTCTCTCCCTTCCACCCCCAGAATTTTAAATGCCACTCCATCAGACCCAGCACAGCACTTTGTGGAAATGGACTGGGAGTCCAAAGCCTGCATTCCAGTTCTAGTTTTGCTGCTGCTCGCTGCTGCGTGCCTTTGGGCAACACTTGTATTTATCTGACCCTCTCAGAGTTAGTCCAAGTAAGGAGGAGAATGGGGCGGCCCCTAAAGGCCTTTGGCTCTAGTCCAGCGGTTCTCAACCTGTGGTCGCGACCCCTTTGGGGGTGGAACGACCCTTTCACAGGGGTTGCCTAAGACCATCGGAAAACACATATATAATTACGTAGTGTTTTGTGATTAATCACTATGCTTTAATGATGTTCAATTTGTAACAATGAAATAGGGGGTCACCACAACATGAGGAACTGTATCAAAGGGTCTCGGCATTAGGAAGGTTGAGAACCACTGCGTAGTCACTCGAGAAGGAGATAGAAAATGTTACATAGAAAAAGTTACATCGGGGTCCAGACAGTGTGAAGCATTGTATTCTAATGAGGATGCTCCGACTCCTCCATGTTTCACTTCTCTGATGGTAACTTCAGGCAGAGGTTTCTGCAAATGCAAGATTTTCAGGGCTGAGGAAGAGGGGTGTCAAGATATCCGTTATTTAGGAGCCTGAGGACAGGTTTTTGAGAATTGCCCTGTCACATACTGTGTGGGAGTGGGCGGAGCACAGGACATTGGGTCCTTAAGCTTCTTTCATTCTCATTTCAAGAGAGATTCTGGCCAAAACCGATTTGGCTCAGTGGATAGAGCATTGGCCTGCGGACTGAAAGGTCCCAGGTTCGATTCCGGTCGGGGGCATGTACCTGGGTTGCGAGCACATCCCCAGTGGGAGATCTGCAGGAGGCAGCTGATTGATGTTTCTCTCTCATCGATGTTTCTAACCCTCTATCTCTCTCCCTTCCTCTCTGTAAAAAATCAATAAAATATATTTAAAAAAATTTTTAAAAAAAGAGAGATTCTGCTCAAGCTTCTCCTCAAAGCTGGAAACTCCTTTAGCCTGGGATGGAAATACTACCCTGAATGAAAGCCCTGCAGCCGGCAGCCGCTGACCAAGTGCATGAATATTTGACTCCGTTTCTGCAGTTAATGGCTGATTGGAAGGCCACGTGCAGAAACCGTTTCATTTTATTTGACCAGGCTAAACTAATGTAGGTAATTAAGTCTCGCTGCCTAATTAACTTCAAATGGCTACACAGAGAGTCACAAAATTCTGTTGCTTTCTAAATGTCGAGGTTTATCTATACAGTGAAAACAAAATTAAGTGTGATCGAAGGAGTCACTACTTGCCCATGTTGTGTCGTTAATGACGTGGCACCCTTTTAGGGTTATAGAATGTGTATGCCGCAGCCTCTGCTTATTAAGAGAGGACAAGAGGGTCCAGAGGTTAACGAGTGTGACAGGTCTCACAGCTAGTTGGTGACAACGACGGGTCTCCAAGTAGCTCTCCTGGTAGATGAGCGCTCTTTCAAATTAGTCATTGAAATGATCCATTTTTAGAAAGAGACATCGCTTCTGTTTTATTGTTCATGGTTGACTGAGCAATCTGGGATCAAGGGCGTTTTTGCAGTTGGCAGCGGTGGGGTTCGACGAGAAGAAAGGATGGAGAGTCCTGGCTTGTTTTATTCAAATGAACTCAGGTGCCATTTATTTATTGTTCACAATCTACCAACAAAACAAGCTAGACCCCGGCCCCATTCCTCATGAAAACGTGACTTAAAAAGGCACACTTTAGGAATAAAATAAGTCAGAAATCGTGCTGCCCAGGGTTTGTTGGGTTCCAAACAATTTGTCACACAGTAAGACAGAGTAAGCAGTGGCCCCTGTGGGGTGCTGAGGGAGGCTGGCTGGCCCCAGAGTGGTATTTCAGAAGCTGCCAGAGGGACCAGGAGTGCAGAGGGACAAAGGAATCCAGCACCGGCCGTGACCTAGGGGTGCCCAGCCTCAAGCTGGGGAGACTTTCTTCAGCCATCATCTGTGATGGTCAAGTCACAGATGATATCTTAATCACCTATATCTCAGTCTTCACAATGACATCATGAGGAAGGAAAATTGTCCTTATGACGGATATAAAAACTGAAGTTCTAATTGGTGGTCAAGGTGATGCTTCTGACAGGTGCTGGAGCCTGGGGTGGACCCAGGTCTGCTTCTTGGAAAACAACACAAGCGAGAGCCATGTTTGCTCACACAAATCCAAGACTGGAGGATGTGTTCAGAGAATGCGGTGGCTTTGAAGGAGGTCTGAGCCTAGCTCCGACAGCAATAGAATCCGTAATAGTCAGTAGATCAAGGGAAAACCTGCTACATAACCACAGAGGCACATAAAAGGCCCGAAGTCATGGTCACAAGGCATGGAAACTACAGGCAGAGCGTTCTTAGGGGACTTTTAAATCACTCCTGATCTTTAACCAAAGATAAAAGCTGAATGCCCAAAGGCCCTCTACTGAGAAATGCCCTTGGGTGTTCACCCAACTGAGTGGGAAAATATCAAACTCAAAACCCTCAAAATACCTGGGGATGTCAAGATCCCAGTATTTTTGCTGAAAACCAGGAAATGAAGGATCGGCACTTTGAGGAAGGTTTGATAACTCTATGAAGACCAAGCCCACAGGAGCATGTCCCAGCCAGGACTCTCCCCTTCTTGGACCAATGAGATGGCCAGAGAGAGCCTCGGGGAGCTGGGGAAAGAGAAGAGGAATTCCTGGTAACCTCACCTGTTCCTCACCCACTTCTCCGGAAGCTCTTGCCCTGCCAAAGGGAGAAGGCACTTCCATCCTGTGTTTTACAGACTTGCTAGACTATAAGGGGCTGAGGCAGGGAATCCCATCCTCCTAACTCCCGACTCTGCCCGACAAATAGCAATTACTGTATGCTTTAATTTTATTTCTTTTAATAGGAGGGAGATCATTGCCAGCAATGTAAATGAAAGTGCTTGGTAATAAACAACAGTAAAGCGTTAGACAAAAGTATAGGGAATGGTGATAATCATCGTTATAAAATAGACAAATGTTATGCAGCAAAGAAAAACAAAACCTAAATTTTAACAACAGAAGAATAGTTAAGTAAACTATGGCTTATCTATATGCTAGAAGGCTAGACAGCCATTAAAAGCGGTTTTATGAAGAACTTTTTATGATGGAAGATGATGTCTCTGACATAATATTAAATGAAAATCTACATTGGGTGCCTGCAGGTATGCTTGATGGGCGGATGGACAGATGGTTGGGTGAATGGCGATAAAAGCAATTAGAGGGGAAGGGGGGGGGAGGAAGAAAATTATAGCAATATGTAAATAGGATTTACCTCGGAGTGGGTGCACCCTGGGTGTTTTAATTTCTCTTTTATTTTTATTTGCTTAGTTCTACCCTGTCTTGTTCTAAAAGCAATTTAAAGTGTATGCAAGGTACATTCAAGGTAAAATTACGTTTGAGAAAAGCAGAATAGAAGAATGATCAGTTATCGGCAGCAGGTGACGGGGGTATGGAATAGACTCCCTGAAGCCCTACAGGTTAGAGAGAGACCCGCCACAAACTCACCTGTAACGTTCTAACCATCAAAACAGGATGGAGACACAGTAGATGGTGAGGCTCATGAAGACAGAGCATCACAGGAAAGAAAGCGGGAATGATCCCATTCAAGGAACCAGGGAGGAAAGTTCTCCCACAGTTCTCTGCTCAGGAGGACACTGTGGAAGGTGGTGACGCTGGCTGGGCGACATCTGGCCCCCTCGGTGACCCAGGGAGTCACCTCCAGAAGGTCCAGGTAGCCTCTGTGTAAGCTGAGGGCAGAATGCCCACGTCCATGGATAACAGCTACCACATAGGGATGGTCACTAACTCCCAAGCTCTGTGCTAAGTGACTAACATACTATCTCATCTAAGCCTCCTGCAACCCTGCCTGTCTCATCATCTTGCTGACAGACCCAGAAACGGGTTTAGAGAATAGCTGGAATTCAATTAGCGACCAAACGGCTGGGCCAGAATTCTGACTACGCAGGCCAGACACGGGTCACCATGACAAACTTGGCTTCCAGAGCCAGACTAAAAGCCACGCTCCATACAGGCCAAAGGCACAACTCCAAAATGCAGCGCAGTGGAAACAGCTCAGAAGGGATCGTTTTTCTCCTCATACCTTTTATGTTCCCAAGTGTTTTGCCAATGATTGGGGCTACTTTAAATGGCCCCCTCCTTAGGCTTTCCAGCATCACTCAAGCCCACCTGGTTCCCACTACTTCCAGTTGATTTAAGAGTTCTTGAGGCATCTCTTTCCCTCTACCTGATGAGAGACAGCCCTCAGAGTGCAGGCAATCACCTTGACCTGTAAGTAATCCCATCATCCTTGTCCTGTAAGTAACCCCATCCTCCTGCAGTCTCTAAGAGTGCAAATGTACAGGCCATCAGTGAGCTACTTCTCTAAGGTGGGTTCTCAAAATGAGCTTAAGTCAACTGTGAGCACCTACTGAATCCTCACCACATCCCCTTGAGAGTGAGTACATTCTACCAGACCCAATGAGTGGAGGAAGGTATGGAGGCCCAGGCATTTTAAATGATATTAAACTGACCAAAACATTTACTAGAGCTGGTAATAGTGATTGGAAATAAATGTCCTCATATATTCACATTTGGAGTATTAGTGAGAATTGCCTTCCCTCTTGAGGACACCTTTACAAAGCCCACCAACAACAGTGATGGTGTACAGAGCCCTTGACACAGACATTGCACTTGAGTAGACTTTCCTAAGGGGACGAGTACCAATGAGAGCGAAATTAGGATGTTTCTTAGAACTGTTTATTACAGGGCAAGATGGGAAGCCAAATGTCTGAAAATAAGAGTCTGCTTAAATAAACTGGAACTTATCTGGATAACAAAATAGCAGGTGCCCACGTAAAACTATGTTGTAGAATGATTTCTATTTATTGGTGTTAAAATTATTTTTGGTTTTGATGTGTGTAAAATGAGAAAACTGGGTTATGAAACAATCTGTGCAACATGATTTCATTTCTTAAATAAATATTGTAAGATGTGCGTGTAAGAAAAAAATCAGAAGGATGTAAGGATTGATTCCAAAATGTTCACAATCATTATTTGTGGGAGTAAGGCATTACTAGCAGCTTGTAGTTTCTTCTTTATGCACTTAGGTATCTTTAAAACGTATCCATAGTGAAGATGTATTACTCTGTGAAAAAGGAAATTTAAAACCAAAACAGGCTTCAAACATACCACAGTCTCAGTTTTGCATACCTGTCTACAGGGCAGAAAAGAGGCAAGATGTGGGTAGGAAGGCAAGACTGGGGCATTGCCTTGGACAGAACTCAGGATTTAAGAATCCCTCACATCAAGTGGGGGTTGATGGGAGACACTCATGTGGGCACAAAGCTGCCCCTTGAGGTATCCCAGGTAGGGATGTCAACAAAAGGAACCCAAGCTGCCAGAACCAGTTTGGCTCAGTGGATAGAGCATTGGCCTGCGGACTCAAGGGTCCCAGGTTTGATTCCGGTCAAGGGCATGTACCTTAGTTACAGGTACATCCCCAGTGGGGGGCGTGCAGGAGGTGGCTGATCAATGTTTCTCTCTCATCGATGTTTCTAACTCTCTATCCCTCTCCCTTCCTCTCTGTAGAAAATCAATTAAAAAAATAAATAAATAAAAAGGAACCCAAGCTTTTTCTCTCTGATGCTTTCAAGTTCCAGTTTAGAGTCAAGGCTACCCAGGGAGATGGAAATCAACCCACTTTTTATGTTTGTAAGAAATTTCCTTCCACCCAAACCTCCCCATCTTTGATTTCCCAAGAATGCACTTACCCCTGTGCACCCAGCAGTGGTCTATTATTTATTACAGCTTTCCTGTAAGCAGAAAGCACTTAGTAATAAGATAATCCTGCTCCCACATAAAAACAAACAAACAAACAAAAAACCCAAAACAAAACAAAAAACAAATGGACTTGTCTGTCACTAAAAGGCCTCAAAAGCCTAGAAAACATAAAGAAGCATAATTTTAGTCCTAAACGTTTTATTTTGTTTTCTTAATGCTTTCCAGCATGTTAGCAGAGTGAGCTCATGTCGCCAGCACTTCTTTTTCTGGAAGGCTGCTTCCCCGGGTTCCTGAGTAGAAAGACAGGTCCAGGCCTTCATCTAGAATAAAATCCAAAAAAGTGAATGCCCCTTCCATTTTCCCCAACTGGGGGCAGCTTTCTTCCTCTAACACTACATTGTTGAGAGCCCACTAAAAAACACAAGTGTGACCACATTCTGCTCTGGTGGTTTTCCAGAAGGAGAAAGCCAGTCGAAGCTCCCTCACCTGTGTCAGCAAGACAAGCCACCAAGTACATTGTGAGCTTCCATGCAAAACGTCAAGGATCTTCAAGGCTGAACATGTTAGGAAGCCACTGTCCAAAGGGCAGTAGAGATGCCAGGGTCCTCAGGACTGACCTCAGCTTTCCTCTCTCCGCATTGTCTATTACTGACATGGATGATTGAATTGCTCCAACATGTGCCTTGGTCTCTCACGCCTCAGTGACTTTCCATATTCTTCCCTCTCTACTGGAACCACCCTCCTACCCTGACTGCCCAGGAACTGCTGAGTCACTTGCTCAGACATCTCCCAGTGACACTCAATGAACACGGCCCTTCCCAACTTCCCCAGCAAGGCCAGCAGCTCCCTGCTGCTCTCTATACGTTGGAGAGAACCCCACTATTACATAAAACACAGTCAGCTAGAACCAGCTGTTACATGTGCATCTTCTTTCCAAAAAGGGAGATTTTTGAGAGTGACATCTAGACCATTTCTCTTCTTTTTTTTAAAAAAAAATATTTTTTTATTGATTTTTTACAGAGAGGAAGGGAGAGAGATAGAAAGTTAGAAACATCGATGAGAGAGAATCATCGATCAGCTGCCTCCTGCACATCTCCTACTGGGGATATGCCCGCAACCCAGGTACATGCCCTTGACTGGAATCGAACCTGGGACCTCTCAGTCCGCAGGCCGACGCTCTATCCACTGAGCCAAACTGGTTTCGGCCCATTTCTCTTCTTCATCCCAGAATTAGCACAGTGCTCTTTGCAAAAGTAAGGACTCAGAAAACTTGGTCCACCTGGATGAAAAGACTATGTCGGGTCATCAGAGATAGTGAAGGGAAAGGGAAGAGGGAAGTGGGGGCAGGAAAAGAAGATGGAGAGAGTGGGTGAGACAGAAGAGGAGGGAGAGCCAGGGGGAGTACAGGTGAAATGCTTTAGGATTTAACATCTGAATTTTTCATGGTCAAAATGTTCTTCTTGTATAACACCTATTGTTTAATTCATGCCAAAAGTCAATGAGCAAATAGGACAGTGATATTAACATTTGTATGTTTGAAAGCTACTGAGGAGGGATTTTCAATCTCAGTGGAACAATAAAGAATGAGGGGTAAAAGGAAGAGGAAACAGCAAGAATGCCAGGCTTGCTAACTTGTTCCTCGACCTTCAATCTCTCATCCATCCTCCTCAAGTCTCATATTAAGCCTCTTGGGCAGACTGTCAACAGAAGGCTTCATGGAACAAAGAAGCATTGAAAAGAACTGTAAAAATAAAGGGCATTTTAGCTCAGTGAAGAGCCCTCCGATTCAGAAGGGAAATGCTTCCCATGATCTTTCCCTTTGAAAAAAGAATAAAAGAAAAAGGAAAAGGAAAAGTCAGTTCACCTGATGCTGAAAACAGCAATGACAGAAAGTGAAGCTATCCTATATAATAAAAGCCTAATATGCTAAGTGTCCAGTTGTCTGTTCAACCAATCAAAGCATAATGTGCTAATGATATACTAAGGCTGCTCAACCGCTTGCTATGATGTGCACTGACCACCAGGGGGAACCCCACTGGTGCACAAATTTGTGCACCGGGCCTCCAGTTGTATATATTTGATCACCATGGAATTATAGATAAAAGCCTGGGGAATCCTGACATAATTTCAAAGAAGTGTGAAAAAGGAAAGACAGGACATTCATGGATTGGCACTTTGAATCTAAGTTCTAGATAATTCTCTCTGGAATGGGGAACTTCTAGGAAAAGGCAAAATAAGCTTCAGTGTAGTCTGTTCAGGACAACCAGTGCCAGAAAAAAAAAAAATAGAGCTCATTTGCTGGTATTTCTCTGAAGGAAGAGGACTGGCGAGCATTTTAGTTGGTAAAACTCTTCCGTGTGTGAAACGCTGAACAAAACGTACCTGGTCCCAGGCTCCCGCACTGCCTTTAGTCATGTGGCAGCCAGAGACATCACCATAATTCCCCTCAGCCCCTAGGAGACGGGCACTGTTCCCTGCCTGTTCCCCCTCGAGAACCACTGAGGCTCCTGCCCCTCCCCTTAAACCCTACCTCATTTTTACAGATAGAATGAAGTGGGGTCCAGAGAAGAAATGTGATTCTGGACAGTAGCTGAATTGGTTGGTAGTAGAGCCTGGCTAGAATCCAAACCTTACAACTCAATCCATTGCATGGTGTCTGGGGCTTGTTGAGAAAGGCAGCTCAGGACCCTAATACCTCCTGGAGAAGCTTCATGGATTACCTATCCTGCCCCACATCCTGGACAAGGCAAGGAAACTCCCAGCAATCTCCTTACTTAAGAGATGAACATCTGTGGGTCTGTTGATCAAGGGTGAGAGAGATCAAAATTTTATTTCTGATGTTCAAAAGCCACTTAACATTTTCCAGAAAAAAAAAAAAAGTAGAGATAAAGTACAATATGATGTCCCAAATAAACTATAGTTTTTAAGCATTAAAGTATGTATTATTCAGTGTCGGCTTCATCTAACCAGTGACTCGCTGCATCAATTTAACCTTAAAGTCTAAATCAACTTTGGATTAGCCTCGGATGAATGAAGCTTTGTTCAATTGTGACTCTTGGTTGGAACAGCCGCTGTGGGTTCCTGAAGTGAATCCTGCCATACCTAGCAGAATAACAGACTGATGGAGATTTTCCGCATGAGGCTGCACTGCTGTCATTTTGCTAAGTTTGAGAAGTTCTAGAAAATGGAGAAGGCTTGTGGAGGGGGAAGCATCATACTCACTGAGAGGGAATTTTTAAAGAGTAAGTTTGGTTCTGCAATTGAGAAGTATACTGGGGACAAAGGACTGCAGCGACAAAATCGGGAATTTGCCCCACTTCAAAGAGATGGGTCTCACTATAGAAAGATACACCCAGTTCCCAAGGCACACAGGGCAGGAGACTGAAGAGTGGGATTTCCTGAAGGTTCACAGAGTAGTAAACAAAACCCACTGGGGGAAGAGCCCTGAGAACCATGGAGGAGAACTGAGGAGGGGACCCTGCCCTGAGGTATCCACCACCTTTCCCAGGGGCACCGGCCGAACCGGGAGAGTCAGAGGCCAACAATGCCAAGGGCTTGATGAACTGATTCAGCCACGGTGTTGTCTGAGGTGACAGAAGCAGGAACATACAGAGGGCTGGGCACCCACCGCCCTCCTAACCTTAGGCCGCGTCACTTCCTCCCACTGGCCTTCCCCGTGCACCGGGCACTCTGTTCCTCACGCACGCATGTCTTTCGGGGTCTCGTCAGTAACTATGCGTTCATTTTTCATAACAACTGCGCACAGCACCTGCTGCCCTGGGTCTTCCTCTCTTAATGGACTGTGAGCGCCTTGCCAGTGGGTGGGCGTTCCGGCTCCTTCATGTCTGCGCAGCCAAGGCGTAGCATACATGCCACTAAATGTTCACCCAGTGGAAACAAGAAATGAAGAAAGGATGAAAAATAAAAAATCTGTCCAAAAAGAGCATGAAGAGTCAAAACAGAGAAATCAAACAGAGGTTGGAAACGGAAACCAAATAGGAAAACAGAAGGTTGGTATCCAAGAGATGAAATAGCAAAGAGGTAAGTGGAGGATGAGAAGAGAGTTCCATTGTGTTCCTTGGGGACAGTGTCATGTGTGAGGCGGTGAACCTGCTGACAGCAGAGGGGCAGGTAGAGAATGGGGAGCGGGCCGACTCCAAACCATTTAACAGGGACACTCTGGATGGACGCGCATTTTCTCCCCATTCTACGCTTACCTCCCAAAGCC
Organism: Myotis nattereri; assembly: GCF_964212035.1. Lineage (NCBI taxonomy): Eukaryota > Metazoa > Chordata > Mammalia > Chiroptera > Vespertilionidae > Myotis > Myotis nattereri. The sequence goes on along the minus strand of NC_138085.1, from coordinate 80,021,257 downwards.
AGGACTTCCAGGCTTCCAGCCTCCATACACCATGGTCCCCTCACGGGGTCTGCCCAGGCTCAGTGTCAGGGCAAGCACTACATACAGAGCTACAAGGTCATGACTTGATGTTTTCAGCTACAATCAGTGATTCTCAACCTTCTGGCCCTTTAAATATAGTTCCTCATGTTGTGACCCAACCATAAAATTATTTTTGCTGCTACTTCATAACTGTAATGTTGCTACTGTTATGAATCGTAATGTAAATATCTGATATGCAGGATGGTCTTAGGCGACCCCTGTGAAAGGGTCGTTTGACCCCCAAAGGGGTTGCGACCCACAGGTTGAGAACCGCTGAGCTACATGAAGAGCATAGGGGAATACCCAACCAGGCCGATGGAAGCTAACCCTTTAGGCATTCTCAAAGTAGGAGAGATCTTGTTCAATGCTCTTCCGAAACATCTAGTTCTACATTGGTGAGGACTCTTGTTTAATTGGGTCCATTCACTAATTTTTTAACTTCCAGGAAACCCTGTGGAACATATAAAATTGGCCATAGAATCACAAAGCTGGATTAAGATAACAGTCCCTTGAGTACGGGGTTAAATCTTAAGTGCACTGTTCATGAGGAGTATATATCCTCAAGCAATGTAAGTTTCCTGGGCCTCAGTTACTTTATCTGTAAAATGGGTAGAATGGCGTCTACCTCGTAGTATCTACTGAAGAGGGTTGTTATGAGGATTCAATGAAATAACATCCATAAAGCACTTAGTACCTTACCTGGCAAAGGTCAGGCGAGGCGTCACACTTTATCTGGCTTATACTAAAAAGCACTTAATGGGGGTGCAGGAGGCTCCTAGTTCGGTACTATGGGCCGTGCTTTTCTTTCGGGGCACAAACCAGCCCCCCCTTGTGGAAAGGCAGTGAGACTCCCGGGAAGACTGTGACACCTGAACAAGAGAAGAAATAGGAAGCACGTACTGATTTGAATCATCCTCCATCACCATACATTTGGGCCCTTTACCTTTTACTACCGCACACAATGCAATATGCAGGTCATAGAAATGTATACTTGAAACCTATGTGATCTTATTAACCAATGTCACCCCAATGAATGTAACTTAAAAAATAAAATTGATCTTTCTCTCTCTTTCTCTCTCTCTCTCTCCTTTCCTCCCTCCCTTCCACTCCTTCTAAAAATAAATGGGGGACAGAGGGGAATCCTCCAATGAGATTAACAAAACAAAACAAAAAAAGAAAGAAAATTAGAAAGTACTGATTTGATATAAAATGAAAGGCTCTTATGTATTCATCTACGTTTGTTGTTTTTCTTTCTCCTTGTGCATTTGTTACATTGCTTCCTAAAACTAATTACCTAATTACAGAGGGTGAAAGCATTTAAAGGATTAAAGTGCGTTCCCTCACATATAATGTGGCAGAAGAGATGTTTATTAATTGCTCCACTGAAAAATGCTCCAACCCCTTTCACAGCCGCTGAGTCATTCATTAATCTGCCCCCTCCACCCATGTGTTTAACCAGCTTTAATCCCCCCACCCCCAAGGTACCACTAAATACCTACTGTCGTTTCTTCTAAGCCCTTTAATTAATCACATTAGCGGTCATGTGTTGACCCTCTTCTCTCCCGCATGCCATTCCTGCAATTTCCCGGGGAAAGAACCAGTAAGAACACACGTTTCTAGCAATGGCTGAGCGGCACTTTGTCAGCAATTATTCCTTTAAAATTGGAGTCACCAACACTTCAGACAGGAGAGGTGAAAATGTGGCTATTTTTATTGTGACATACAGATGCGGTTGACATTTGAATTCTGCTCTGTGTAGAGGAGAACCAGAGGTAAACACGTGGAAGAACCTTCTGCTCAGAACCACGGGCTCTGCCAATCAGAGATCCATGTAGACTATTTAGGAAGGAATTAGGGGAAAGAAGTTGGGAAGGAGCAAGGGTCCCGCCAGAGGAAATGCATAGATGGGGTTCAGCAATTGAAGGGACAGGATCTGGACAGTAGGTCCAGCAGGGGACAGGACTTGGAGAGGGGCAGGGAGGGAGCCAGGGGCAGAAAGCAGGACAAGAGTAGCACAGAGAGCAGGCAGATGTAGAAGACAGACATTTGTGGACTTTGCAAGGAGCTCGGAAGGTCACCTTGCCTGCCACTGAGCTCCCGGTAACCTCGTCTATATCTGGCTGTGAATCCAGACACATTCACTGAATTTTCTGGAATGAAGAGTTAGCATATACACCTAAGGTTTTAAGTAACTCCCATGATGTAGTTAGCATGTTGACTCAAATAAATATGAACTTTAAAGAAAGCATCCCCTATATTATCATTGTGTTTTAAAGCTGGAGCAAACTAAATAAAACATTTAAAGAGAAAATTATGTTAAAGCAAACTGCTACCCCACAAAAGATAGAAATCCACAACCAATTGCTAAAGCTACATACCATATTTCAGTGTTTGAGGTTAAGCTGATATAGCATTACTTTTTTTATTCTAACAACAAGGAAGTTGGCTTACCGTGAAATTCCAGGAGGTCCTCCATAAAGCAAGGAGGCATGGTGTAGTGAGCAGGTAAGCACACATGGTAATACTGCCTAGCAGGTCAGCCTAAGCCACTGGCCCTTCCCTTTGTATTTCTAGGGGCTGGGGTGGGGGCGGGGGGGAAGGAATCACTCTGCTTAAATTGCAAAAACTAGATTTGAAATGTCCTTCCCACTCTGCCTTGTCAATTACCATCACACCTGCCCTTCAGAAGCCAGCTTAGAAACCCCAGCCCCATAGGCTTGCCAGCTAGGACCTGCTGATAACACTCTTTTATGACAATGGCAACTACTACCATTTCCTGGGATATGCCCAAATGCCTCCAAAACACAACTCCAGGCCTACAGATAAGAATATGGGGGGCTGGACCTTCTACCACATTAAGGTACTGATCTGTCTGCACACCCATTATCCATGGCACATTTCTCACCCTCAGAAGGACAGAATCCCCTGTCATTTCATCTTTGGTTTTATACCCAGTAGTGTTGGCCACATGGCAAGGACCTAATAATGTCTGTTAATAGAAAGTGCAGGGGAGAAAGAGAAGAGAGAGAGAGAGAGAGAGAGAGAGAGAGAGAGAGAGAGAGAGAGAGAGAGAAAGGAGAGAAAGGAAAGGAATAAGGCTCGTTAGAAACATATTTTCCACTGACAGACGGACCCAGGGATAGAACTGCAACTCTTCCCAAGCACAGCCACGTGTGAAGGCACCTCTTCCTGCCGGGAATCACGTAAGCCCATGGGGTCTGACTGGGCGATGAGGGTGGTGCTCCCGACTTGCCTCAGGCCGCAGGACCACTGCCCTGGTAAGAACACTTACTAAATGTTTGCTTGTTGACAGTGCTTTACCTGCTTTGCATGCACCAAGGAATAGATTCACACTTGAAAACTGCAATAAATATGGCACAGTGAGGTGCATAAAACAGTGAACGTTTAATGAATAATCAGAAAGTGATCGGTCACATAAATGCCTCCAAGTTTAAATAAAGAAGAAATAACCCTGCCTGGGTGGCTCTTTTGGTTGGAGCATTGTCCCACACACCAAAACGCTGCAGGTTCAATTACTGGTCGGATACATGCCCAGGGTGTGGGTTTAAGCCCCTTTTGGGACTCATGTGGAAGGCAACAGGTCTCTCTCTCTCTCTGTCTCCCTTCCTCTCTCTCTCAAAAATAAAAAGAATAACATAGAACTAATGTTTTCTGAACCAGAACCAGAGGGCAGGGTTCCTTGCCTCCCTCTCAGCCAGCGGAAACCACTGTGCTGTTATCACGATGATAACATTCTTGCTTTTCTTTCCCTTTCCTCTCTGCGCCCTGCGTTCTTGCCTAATTATCCAGCCCCCTAACTGGTAGGTGTGCGCTGTCCATCCCTGCCTCAGGGGCAGCGCGTCTGCAGTACAGAGCTCGGGCCGTGGTGCCCACAGGGGTACAGAAGGCAGAGCAGTCTTCTGGCGGCAGGCGAGGGGGGTGAGCTTTGCAGCTCATATGGCCTGACTCCGATCTTTCCCAGAGCTCTGTGACTCACAGCTGCTAAAGAGCTCACATTCAAGGCTTCTGAGCTGGTGTCACCTCTCCAAGGGCACAGCAGGCCTGTGTTCCAATCAAGCCCACTCAACTCAGCACAAGGCTACCCAGGCGCCTCCCTGGAGCTTAAAGCACCAGTGCTGGAGGGGCCCTGACGCTGTTTCATATGTGAGCTGACCGTTCATTTAAAAACCTTCTTAAGTCACCAGGACAGACAGAATCCAGAAATCACCCCCTCAAACTCCTAAAATTGGAAAGAGCAAGAAACTCGAGCTCAGAGAGGGAAGTGACTCGTTCAAGGTCACACGCTGTGATAACGCAGGGCCCTAATAAGGACGGAGAAGTAAGACTCCTCTCATGCTGTTAAGCGCCCAGCAGCGCTGAGGCCTGATGTTTCACTTTCCGTTCTGGCTGGACACCCCCTTGGTTCCTGCTCTGTTTTGATGAGGTTCTGGGAAGCACGCCAGCTAACTCGAGGGATTCAGCTAAAGCCAACAGCAAGAGTTTCACTTCCGCCCCTAAGCCCAACTTTGAGGCCAGAGCCGAGTGATCCTGGCAAGGGTAGGGGTCACTGTCCCCATAGCCACACGGATGACCAGAGGCCACAATGACTAACTTACACTCACTGAAGCCTTTGTACAGGGCTCGACAGCTCACCACATGCTCTCACATAGGTGATCTCACGTGACCCTCATAAGACTTCCCTGGCAAGAGGCAAGAGACGAGGCTGGTCATTTTAGTCCTGATTTTAAAGGAAGAAGCGGAGCATGTGTCTGAGGTCATCAGGCTAGTGGAGCCGAGGTGACCCACTATTCCATCGGCAGACCTGGTGACAGGAGAGAAGAGAGCCTGGGAGTCAGTGGCCCAAGCTTCATCCTCACTCCATGATCACATGACATTGACAAATATTACAAACAGCTCCAATGATGACCTCTGTATCTCAATCATCTCTCAATCATCTTTATAGGCCCCCAACACTGAAGGATCTTGGTGGGGGGTGTAATTTGATTTAAATATAATTTTACCTATAAAGAATGCTTTGCATCATAAAAATCAGTCAAGTATGGCATTTTTCGGAGATAATTCAGGCTGTCTTTGTCTTCTAGTATGGTATCTCCATAGATTTGTGTCAGTAGCATATTTGAGCCACAAGTAACTACAAATCAACTATTTCTCTCCTTTTGTGGATAAAGAAACCGAGGCGAAGACAAGGACAAAACAACCTTCCCCAGTTGGCGTAAGCCTCTGGGAGAGTGGGGACCAACACCTACATCTCCTGAGCTCCAAGTCCATGTCCCTTCCACCCCACCCACCTGCCCCAGCCCCCCTGTCTGCCATTGAAACGTCTCCTGCCTGTGCGTTCTCATGCAATTCAGACCAAGTATTTGTCAGGACCTATCCTAGCTGTGGATGTGTCTTGTTTATTGTAGCATCATTTCACTAAGCCCCCATCTCCCTCAATAACCTTTCACCTGACACTCCCCCTCTCTGAGCCTGAGGTAGGTCCTCACCTGTAAAACACAAATAAGCCACGTGCCTCCCCTCACACTGTGGCGACCTCTAAACTGAAATGCTGAACAGTTACCAATGTCCTCAGCCATGAATCATGAGTATCCCACTGATCTGCATGAATCATTTTATTTATTCACCTGCATCAATGCCACACTTACTGTGTGCCCAGCACCATGAGGAGAGGCAGAGCATCGAAGCCGCAGCAGAGCCAGTCCCTCCCTTCAAGAAGCAGACAGTCCCGAGAGGAAATGACACAGACCTGCAGACAGACAGCATGGCTCTAAGAGGGCGCATGCAGCATTTCAGGGAGGACCACACGGTAAGGCCTTCCTCATAGATTAGTCCATTAGGAAGGAGTTCCTACTGCTTGAGACAAAACAAAATAAAAGAGCCAGTAATAATTAGAGTTAGAATCTTCCTCCGGGACCCTCCCAAAGTCAGCACAAGAGAATCCTGGCCCAGCGGACAGGTCCCTTTCTGGAAAGCTTCCCCGCTTGACCGGCCACAATCAACGGCCCCTGCTCTGCATCCCAGGCTCGCTCTGTACTGGCTCTGGTCCTCCTACTCCTTCTCGTTACCTTACAGTGGTGTGTAGATCTCTCTCTGCTCCCTTCCCAGCCCAGAAAGACATTGGCTGTGCCCTGCTCCTGCCTCCCTCCCTCCTTTTCCCTTCGCCCACGTTAAAGCCGCTGCATGGAATGGCACCTACAGATATTGATCGATGCAGGCTGACCAGCATGGAGTCGCCTCCTGACAAAGGGCAGGCTTACCGGTTTTCACAATCTGGTTCCACTCTCTCCATGCTGCTCTAATTCTTCTGTTAGGGGCCCATCTAAGACAGGTCGCCTAACTGGATGAGGTGCAAACGGGTTTTACTCCATTCTTTAGAGCGGCTGGGGACCTGTGGAGAGGCCCAGACTGTATTTTAAAAACAATCATCATCACTTCAAACAGACACTATAAAACAGACTCTATAAAACACACACACACACACACACACACACACACACACACACACACACAGCCTGGCCAAGATGATGGAGGAGGTGTGAGGCCTAAGCTTCAGTGTGCCCAGGCCTGTCGGTGACACATTTCTGCAGCCATCAGCCACTCGGGCTATTTATACGTCCCCACTGAAGACTTCGTGTCCTGGCCCCTGGCTCCTCCCTCCCTCTCCCATTCATCACCAAAACTTTATGGAATGCTTGCATCCATAGGATGCTGACTCATGGATCCATGCCAATCTGGTCTAAAAAGCTCTATAGACTATCGGCATCTTGGGCCCCCCCTTGGTGCTCTGATTCAATAGGTCCCTAACGGAGCCCAGGAATGTGGGATTGGAGGATGTTCTCTGATTGATTCTGTGCACTCCTGGTGGACTGCCACGTGGAGCCTCAGAAGCTACCTAATTCACATGATCAACAGAGGACCCAGAAGAAGGCATGTGTAATGCAGCGCCACCCAGAGAGCCCATGGCTCAGCAAGGGTCCAAGTCTCTTGATTCCACCTCCAGGTCTAACCTCCTCCCCGCCCTCCCCCCCCCGCCCCCCCCCCCCCCGCCCCACTCTCCTCCCCTCCTCCAGTTAGGACAACAGTGTTGACAAAAGGAAAGAAGACAAACTTTTAGTTCATCATCCTCCCTCCCTCCCTCCCTTCCTTCCAGAAAGACCCCTCAGCAGAAAAATATATATATTTATATATAAGCATACACTTTCTAAAATTTTCTAAAATCAGAAGAATTTGGTTTCAACGTGCAACTTGCATTTAAACACAAGACAACAAAAACACACCAGAAAGTGCTCTGGTTCAAATTTTCTATTGAAACCAGCCCTGTGAGTTACCTGAGCATTTCCACCTGGACCTCAACCTGGGAGAAGATGGCTGGAGGGTTTTATAAATAGCTACTGTCATCCAGACGGGATTTCTCCTTTGCTTTTCAATCGTGTATTATTATTTGGTAATATTTCTAAAATCACTTTTGAGATAATAAACTTGAAAAATCACAGTCTCCTGGATGCATGGGGTTTTATGACAAAATAAATACAGGGCAGGAGGAAATTGTGAGTGTCTCATTTTAGTTAAAATATCTCATTTTGACGAAGGTCCTCAAGGGCAGGAAACAATATATACACATTTCACATTGGTGGCGTTGCATCCAAACAGAGACATTAAGGGGGAATGCAATAAAGGATTGTGTTGTACACAAGTAGGGAAGTGGCCCCAGTCTCGCTGGTAGCATAGCAACGCCTAACTACACTTTGGCTCAGGTCAGCATTCCCACGTCCCTTAAAAAAAATTAAAATACAAGTACAAGTTTACTTCTTCTACCAAAGGACTTCAGTAATCAGAATGAGACAAGTTTAATTTTCGGTATCTCTCTTCTGCTCATAAATGCAAAGGGTAATTCAGTGGAATATGACTAGCAGAGATTCTGAAGGTCTGACCAGCTGAGATGGTTCATTTTCTAATATGAGGAAACACTTGCAGGTACACAAGGCATTAAATAAAGACAGGTAAGTATTTTTTTTTTTAAGTGGAGCAAACAAAAGTGGGATGAGGCTGTAAATACTGGATTATCACTTTATCTCCCATCTGAGAGTCTTTTTTCATTAAGTCATCAAACCAAGGTTCAATTTCATTCAAAAGATATTTACTAGGAGTGAAGAAAAGCACAGCGTGAAATGACAAAGGGATCCCTGGTTTGTTCCTACGCCACAGGGGACACCAAGCATTAAGAGGTCAGATTAGTCAGGATAGGTCATGCTTTGCTGTGTTAACAAATGAATCCCCAAATCTTGGTAGTTTACTATAGGAAGCTTTAGTTGTTCTTGTTTTTGGTCACTCACATAAAGCCTAATTTAAAGTCAATTATCACCAATCGGAAAGAATGTATGTACCCCTATGTTCATAGCAGTGCAAGTTACAATAGCTAAGATTTGGAACAGCCCAAGGGCCCATCAGTAGGTGAGTGGATAAGAAAAGCTGTGATACATTTACATCATGGAATACGATGCAGCAGTAAAAAATAAGGAGCTCTTACCCTGTGAGACAGCATGGAGGGACCTGGAGAGCATTACGCTAAGCGAAACAAGCCAGCCAGAGAAAGACGTGTCACATGATCTCACTCATATGTGGAATCTAAAGAACAAAATAAACTGAGGAGCAAAATAGATCCAGAGACATGGAAGCCTGGGACAGACTGATGAATCTCAGAGGGAAGGTGTGTGCGTGAGAGAGGGAGGGGGAGTGTGAGAAGAGATTAACCAAAGAACTTATATGCATACATGCATAACCCATAGACTCAGACAATAGTGTGGTGAAGGCCTGGGGCTGAAACAGATGCCGGCTAGAAGGGGTCAATGTAATACTTTCAACAATAAAGATACATTTAAAAATAAAGCCAATTAGCTCTCTTTGGCCAATTGAAGTGAACTTATCCATTCTCCTCCCTTTTAGAACTCTTCCTTCAAAAGCACAGACAGAAGAGACAAAGCCGGAGAGCTCCCCACATGCTTAGCTGCTTCTGCTCACATGCCCCTTGGTGAGGGCGTGGGCACATGGGGTGAAAACACTTACTACAAAGAAGCTGGAGCTAAGGCATCTCCCTGTGTGGCCGGGAAGAGAGACGGTGGTGAGAACATAGTGCTGTATGTGCCACGGAAAACCAGTTACATGTACTGGGCGGTCAGATGGAGCAGGGAGCGGCTCTTTCTGAGTGGCTGGGAAAGCTCCCTGAGGCAGGTGAGAGCAGACTCATCTGCAAGGAGAGAGTAGGTGGAGAATAGAGAGCGAGTGCCATGTGGACTGAGAGCTGTGATCAGAACTCCAGAGGCGGGAAGCAGTGGTATGGGAGGGGGGCACAGCAAGGAGACAGCCCCTCTGAGCCACGGCTGGGGAACAGGGAGGACAGCTATTCAGAAGCAGGTGTGATGGATCATATCTGGGAAAGTCGTGAGCCACAGGGAAAGGACTTGAAATCCCTTCTCATGGAGCAGCGCTGTGGTCTGCTCGTCCAGGTCGTCCAGGTAACCCCAGGGGTGACCCAGGGGTCCAATCCAGAAAGCTGGAAGTCCCTCAGCTCAGCTCATTACCCAATCACCCAAATGCCACTAATTCCTATTGATTCTGCTTTCTAGGATGTCTCAAAGCCACACGTTCCTCTGTGTCCCCATTCCTCTGCCTTTTCTCAGGCCCTCGGGTCACTTAGCTGGTACCAGGAAATGAATGTTTGTGTCACCCTGAAATGCATACATCGAAACCCTAATCCCCAAGGTGACAGTACTTGGAGATGGAGCCTTGGAGAGCTGGAGCCCTGATGATAGGGTTAATGCCCTTCATGAGAAGAGACAGGAAAGCTGTTGGTTCTCTCCTCCTGCTCCTCCTCCCTCTCCTCCTTCTCCTCCCCCTCCCCTTCCTCCTTTTCCTCCTCCTCCTCCTCCTCCTCCTCCTCCTCCTCCTCCTCCTCCTCCTCCTCCTCCAGTGTCTCCCCCTCCTTACCCTCCTCCCCCTCCCCTTTCTCCTTCTCCTCCTGTTTCTCCTCCTCCTCTCCCTTCTTTATCTTGCTTTCTCCCCCACTCTCCCTCCTCCTCCCTACCACGTGACTGCACAGCAATAAAGCAGTTTCTGCAAGCCAGAGCCTGCCCAGCCAGCACCCTGATCTTGGACCTTTAGCCTCCAGGTCTGTGAGATACAAACGTCTGCTCCGGGAGCCGCCCTCTGTGCACCTGTCAGAGCCCTGCAAGCTGACCCAGACGCCTGCTCTCTTGCCACATCCTCGCCAATGATCTCGGTCTCTGGCCTCTTTTCCCTTCAGTGTGAACTGGCACCATGGGCAGGAGGGCCTTCCTAAAGCCCCTTCCAGCAGAAGGGCCCCTTTCCCTCCTGGCCATGCATGTCTGTGTTCAATGCTACCACACCAAACCACGGTGAGGTTTCCTGAGAACATTAGATTGTTCATGACTCTAGCATGTTCTATACACTGCTCCTTTTAACAGGAAGGACTCCTCTCTTTTCTGGTCAGAAACATTGTATTCATGCAGAGCCTCTCTGTGAGACCGCCTCCCACTCCTCCCATAGTGAAGGCTTTCCTCCTCGGTCTCACTTTCACGTGTTCATTTATTGCTTCTACGTGTTTGCAGAGCATCGTATCCTGGTCAACACTCCACACACAACGTGAGCTCCACTGAGAACAGGGAATGTGTCTCTTCACCTTTGACGCCCCAGGCCTCAAGCCCTGTGTCAGGTTCAGAGTATCAGCTCAATGAATTGTGAGCTTATGTGAAGTTAATGTAATGGACATTAGCTAAGCTGTGTTCTGGGTCTGATCTCCAGGCTTAACTATGTGCTCCAATGGAATAAATAATGATAATGATAATAATAATAATAATAATAATAATAATAATACAGAATATTACAAAGGAGGAATATGGCAAAGGAAAATGTCGGACCCAGTAGGACAGAAATCTGTAATCCTACCTGACAGTTATGAAGACCTTATTCTGGACCACATGCTGTGCAAGGTGCTGTTAATATAGTATCTCACTTCATACTCATCAAAATCTCTTAAAGAAGAACACGATTACTACTCACATTTTACAGATGAATGAGTCAGGCATTTTGCCCAAGGCCACGTGGCTGGCGATGGTGGAGGCAGGATCTGAATCCAGGCCCTCGGACACAGAACCCACACAGGAAAGCTGCCCAATGAGAAGAGCACAAGCTGGGGTATTAGGATCAAAGGCCAAGACACAGATAGCAATTAGGACAACATTAAAGCAAGAGGGATGATGGAATAGGAGCATGAGAACACCCAGCCCCAGTGCTCCTCGCCCTGGGTCATTTAGAAACAGGTGGAGTATGTGAGTGGTATGTTAAGTACATGTTTTTAAATAGAAGCCATACTTCATTAACTGTGTGCTATGTGTGTAGTTAGATCTAAACGTTTGACAACTGGAAAATAAATAAATACCTCATTGCGATAAACCTAGGCCTGGGCAAGGAAAACAAAATGAATCAGCACCGGTCGTTTTAAAAAAAAACACGACACCAAAGGGAACGCCTCGAAGAACAAGTGAAATGCAAACCAAAGCGAATACTTGATTCTGTCCTGTTTCCCAACAAGCACTTTTCCTTTTTCACTAAACTCTAAAGCGTCTCTCTCCCTATTATTATACGGTTACCACAGACGTCCTGCCCTCTGGGATAGGTCTAGGTCAGTGGTCAGCAAACCGTGGCTCACGAGCCACATGCGGCTCTTTGGCCCCTTGAGTGTGGCTCTTCCACAAAATACCATGTGCAGGCGCACATGTACAGTGCAATTGAAACTTCGTGGCCCATGCGCAGAAGTTGGTATTTTGTGGAAGAGCCACACTCAAGGGGCCAAAGAGCTGCATGTGGCTTGCGAGCCACAGTTTGCCGAGCCACAGTTGGCTGACCACTGGTCTAGGGAAATTTAAGTGGGATATGGAAGGGTGAGTAGAGGAAAGAGAGAGAGATAGAGAGAGAGAGAGAGAGAGAGAGAGAGAGAGAGAGAGAGAGATCCTCCCAACCCCAAGAGCTGTTGCTATTAATTCCAGTGTATTCAGTGCCTATGGATGAAAGTGCTGCCTGCAGCCGGGAGAGAGCTGAGTGCTGGGGTAATGGCGGGAGCATGCAGTCCCTCCTCCTAAAGAGCTCACCATGGATATTGACATGGAACTGGGCAACGCCAACACAGTCTGAAAGAATGGATGCAGTGGGAGCTGGGGGTGAGTGAAGGAGGCTGCCATGAGGAAAAGAAATCTACAGGAAATCTGCCCGGGAGCATGGCAGGGAAGAATTCTAGCAGAGGAAACAGAGCAATAACACAAGAAAGGGCCTGGGTGCTCCGCCAGCGTGGCTCAGTGGTTGAGCGTCGACCTATGAACCAGGAGGTCACAGTTCAACTCCCAGTCAGGGCACATGCCCTGGTTGCAGGCTCGATCACCAGTAGGGGGTGTGCAGGAGGCAGCCAATCCATGATTCTCTCTCATCATTGATGATTCTATCTCCCTCTCCTTTCCTCTCTGAAATCAAAAAAATATATTTAAAGAAGAAAGAGCATGGGTATCACAGGAGCAGGGAAACAGGTCAAAACAAACAAATCAGCGTAATCAGTAAGGCAGAAGCAAGAAGCAAGACCCCCTGAGTAGTCTAAGATGAGGGGAAGCAGAAAAACAAGGCCTTGGTCTTGATGTAGCACATGGACTTCAGATGTTTTCCTAACATCAGTGAGAGTGATTGAGGAGGGTACAGCGTCAGGCAGGAAGGCACCCCCAGATGTGCATTTTATTTTTTAATATGTTTTTATTGATTTTAGGGAGAGAGGAAGGAAGACAGAAAGATAGAAACATCAATGATGAGAGAGAAACATAGATTGGCTGCCTCCTGCATACTGCCTATTGGGGATTGAGCTGGAAACCTGGGCATGTACCATAACCAGGAATCGAATCAGTGACCACTTGCTTCAGAGGTTGACACTCAACCACTGAGCAACACTGTCCAGGCCAGAATGTACATTTTAGAAATCCCTCTGGCAACAGTGGGAGATTGCTGGGGTCCAGCCCCAGCAGGTCCAGGGGTCCCCAAAGGTGTGGACGGAGTCGGCGAAGAAGGAACAACACGGAGGCAGCGTTCAGTTGATCAGCAGCCTAGCCAGGATCTCTAGCCAGGTTCTGCTCTGGATCTCCAGCCAGGTTCTGTGTCCATGTTCTCTTGCTAGGTTCTCCAGCCAGGTTCTGTAGCCATGTTCCCTCACTAGGTTCTCCAGCCAGGTTCGGTAGCCGGGTTCTTCAGCCAGGTTCTCTCACTAGGTTGTGTCTCTAGGTTCTGTTGCCAGTTTCTGTCCAGGATCTTTTGCCATGTTCTCTCGCTAGGTTCTGTCTCTAGGTTCTGTGTAGGTTCTGTGTCTAGGTTCTGTGTCTCTTGGTTCTGTCTTCTAAGTTCTGTCTCTTGCTGTCTTGTTACATCTGTATTTATACCAGTTGATTCAATCCTATCAATCTCTATTACAAAGGTTAGGGTGTTTCTTATCGCCATTCCAGGGAGTAAAGATTATGTAGCTTAAGCATGATTGTTCGTAGTTAAAGTGATTAATTACCTGCCTGGCACTTAGTTAAGGGGTTTTATTCCCTCCCTAACTTCAGGGGAAAATCCCTACCTGGGGAAACAACCTTTCTCAGAGAGGTGACCTTGGTTAAAACACATAGTGCCAAGAAGGTGAACAAACATATTAAGAACAGTATGCCATATATGCCAGGCCCCTTGAAACAGCAAGGATGGACCGGCTCCCGGTAGGAGATGGCCGTGGGAGCAACACTGGGGTCAGGGGTCACAATGAGGGGGCTGCGGCAGCAATTTCCATGGGAGTTCCCGGTGACTGGGACTAAGGTGCCCCAGTAGGAATGGACTAAAATAGACAGGTGAGAAAGATATTCATAAGGGACAGACAACAGGCGTTGGGAACAGTGATATTGGGCCTGGGGACAAGGGAAAAGTGACCCAGAGTGCCCAGGCATTGGCTCACAAAACCAGGAGGGTGACGTGACGGGGCCTGTTCACAAAAGGAAACACCTGAAAGGAAGCACGTTCCCAGGTACAAGAAGAGCTCGGCCTGGGACAGCCAGCCCTTTTGGGGCCTGTGGACAGCCAGAAGACACGTCTTCCAAGCGGCTGGGTTTGGGTTTGTAATTCAGGAGAGAATGCAGCCTGGAGATTTCCATCAGGGAGTTGTCACAGGGAACTATGATGAAAGACAGAGAAGCAGACAAGATCTCACCATGACAATCCACTGGGAAGAACCTGGAAACAGAATCCAAAGAAAACCCATATGGAAGGCACAGGTTGACTGAAGTGAGCCCACAAAACATGCCAAGAGGACTAGCCAGGGGAGCTGAAGGGAAACCAGGAGGCGCAGTAGATGGGAGGGGAAAGAAAGAAGAACTTATCACAACAAGGAACAGGTCATCAGCTGTGCATCAATGGAAAGTCAACCCTACCAGTGCGAACAGACACCAAGAGAGCAACGGAGGCGAGTGGGGTACTGTGTGCTCTGAGTTCGTTCTAAAATAAAGGGTAGGCTAACCTCTGTAACAAATAGCCACAGCAATTCTTGGTGGCTTTACCCAACTGTATTCATTTCTCCCTCACATCACAGTCCAATGCGGATGTTTGAGAGGGGACAACTTCTACTCTACACAGTCATTCGGGGACCCGTGTCTCCTTCCATCTGGGGGCTCCTCATCGTTTAGAGTCTGGGAGCTCTACCATGCATCCCCGCATATGGCCAAGTGGGCAATGAGGGTGCATGGAATATCTTCACATGGCGTGTCCATTGAAAACCGTGTTAATGGTTTCAGGGGCCCAGCCTGGCACCCATTTTACCAAACTTCCACCCACATGCCATTGGCCAGACTTGGTCACCTGCTCACCCCGATCAAAAGCGTTGAAAACGAATTATAATCAGCTGGCTTCCAGAGTTTGCTTTTGATGAATATATTCTGCTTTTGGTGATACTGTGTTTGTTTGTTTTTCCAGTGCAAAAGCAGGCAGGAGGGGTGGGAAATAACAGACGAATGAAACAATTAGCAAACAATATGTTGTGATGAAAAGAAAAGTTAGGCTCATCACCAACCTTCCGCTGAGCGCTGAGCGGCCCCTTTCTTCCTTCTTTGTCGTAATTGCCAAAAGGCTACAACAGCAGGTGCATTTTCCTTTGTTTACTTTTAGCTCCTCTTTCCAGTGTCTCAGAGTCAAGGTGTTCTCTGCCTTATACTTCAAAGCGGGGAGGGATGTCAGGGAACTTATTCTCCCTGGTGGCTGCTCAAGCAGTAAGTCTTTTATCCTGGCAGACAGGGGAGGGCTGGGAAGGAGATGCGCAAAGTTGCATGTTGATGTTTGAACCTTTTGACGCTGTGTTTGGAAGCCCTGGAAATAGTGTGTGTTGATTATCCTCAAGAATGCTGAGAACAGCCTGTTCTTCTGTCCCCCGGGGCACAGGGAGATAGGACAGGTAGGACAGAACACAGCCTTCCGAGCAGATGCATTGTAAATGTTTGTGTACAGATTGGATCTGGACATGGACAGAGGGTTTTTTTAAAAAGCTACTCCACAATAAATCCTGAGCTGGTTTCAACATGTTCCTCTCAGACCCCAGCAATGAACTCTCAGATCCTCCCTCCCAGAGACCCCGGGAGTCCAGGTCATAGGCAGATATGTACTGTACTTCTTGATCGTTGCAGCCATTTGTTCAATCCTTTTAACTTCAGGGCCAAAATAAGTTGTTTATTATTTACAACAAATATATATATTAAAGATCATCACAACTTGTGCTCAGTTCCAAGGATGGCAACTTACATTCTCAAAAGTGAACACCCCCCCCCCCCCCGCCCCCAGAAGCGTGAAGATTAACTCATTTGCTTAACCCTCTGAGCACAGTGCCTAGCCACCTGCCCATGGTCAATCCACATGGGCTATTCCCATTTTTATTTTTGCTGCTGGAGCCTGCTGTCCCTGGCACGTGAAAGGGGCCCGGGATGCAAAGTTGTGCAGAGCACAAGCCAATCCACAAGGCATTCACTTTGTGCAGAGGAAGGAAGTCAGCACAGGTTGGCACTTAAACAGGGTAAGAGACCCAAGAGCGGGCACAGCCTCCAAGGGGCACAGAGAGGAAGCCCCTGCTCTCTGTTGGGAAAGAGGGGGCATTCGCAGCAAAGCTGCTGCAGCCAGTCGTCTTGAAAGGGCAACCAGATGCCTAAGAACTCTTTAAGGCTGAACTTTACAAGCTTCCTTAAACCGTCGATCTAGAATTCCATCTGTATGAAAGTTACCTTTTGGCATCCAGTACCCAGTCAGAGCACATTCACTCATGAACTCTCCATCCAGAAATGCAATCATTAGTTACTGCTGGACACTGTTCTCGCACGAAAGCTAAAAAAACTTCTTTAGCAAAGATGGTGCTGGGCCTCAGAAACACTATGATGTCCTACCCTCGGCGTTTGTGATCACCCTTTTCATAGACAGGAAGGGGCTGGCCAGGGCTCACTTTCCCGTGGCATTTCACACGGGGCTCCTTTTAAACCCAGCGCCGATGCCCGGAGAGGAGCCTCACGTCATAGGTGCAATTTCAAAGGCGAATGCACCTGGCAGGGAAAGGTCTGGGGAACCAGGACCAGCCCCGGGGCCATCAGGAACCCAGGCCCGGGGCCCCAGCAGGGCCCAGGTGCCTGCCTCCGACAATGTGGTTCCCAGCCACTGGCTGCCTCAGCGCCCGGAGTGCACCGGGGTCTCTTCCCCATCCCCACCCCCAGGCTCAGCTTCATCGCTGGAGTCCTCACTCCCTGAACGCAAACCGCGGGCGGACAGGCTCTCAGGTACAGCGGGTGCTGCAGCTGGGGGCGCGGGTGCCGGCGTGTCCTTCGCGCGCTCCCGCAGCGCTCACGCCCCCAGCCCCCCGCTCCCCGAGTGGCGCGCGCCCGGGTGCGCGGGGGACGGGGCGGGAGGGGCGGAGCGCGCGCTGGAGACCCGCCCCCCACTCCCCGCCCCCTCCCGCGGAGATTGACAGACCTTGGGCACCTGCCCCAACCAATGAGCGCGTCGCAGGGCGGGCCCTGGAACGCCGGGCTCCGGCTACTTAGAGTCGCCGCCTCCGCCGTGGGAAACCAGAATCCAGTCGGGACTGTGCCGGTGGATCGGGCGCCCCAGCCCGGCGACCGCAGACCGAGGGGCTCCGTGCCGGGCGCCCCACAGCACCGTTCCGCGAGGGGCAGAGCGGAGCCGCCGCAGCCCCACGCGCCGCCCAGGACCCACTTGCCACCACTGCCTCGCAGTACCCATGGGGACCAGGAGACTTTAAAGGAGTTTGGGGTTTCGGGAGCAGGGAAATCACGGGTACGGAAAGGCGGCTTTCTTTGCCTTGGAGACGTTTTCTCTTCGATGGTTTGGACCCTGTGCCCGGTAGGAGGGAGAGGGATTGGGGGGCTGAAAGTGGGCTCCCCACACAATCCACACCCACACCCACACGCGTACACCGCGCTGGCTTCCCCCTTCCTTCCCTTGCCTCTTTGTTCGGTTATTTTAGACAGAGCAGCCTCGCCCTGGCGCAGCCCGATCGACTGTGCTGGGGCGAAGGCGAGAAGTCAGGGGCGGCGTGCACCCGGTGGCCAGATGTGCCGTGCAGGGGTGTAGGTGCACAGATAGGGTGCGTGCCAGCGTGGGCCTGGGACTGTGTACGGATGTGGGGGTCGGAGTGGGCCATCGTGAAGGTTTGCCTTTGTGTGCTTATGTGGCAACATCGCACCAGGGTACCAGCCTGTGTCTAGACCCCAAGTGTGCAAAATGTTGCTGGTGTGTCAAGGAAGCGCCCGGGAGTCTGTCCCAGTGTCATTGTGCGCCGCGCCGGCAGGGAAGGCGTGCGACCCGGTGCAAAACTGAGCGGTGGGCTGGAGAGGGCGGGGACCGAAATGTGAGCGCAGCTCTAGGGCCTTGGGCGCCCCTTCTCCCTGCCAATGGACCCCTCCGCCCTTTCCTGGGAGTCGGTCTCCCACGCCGCCACAACCCACGCTGTCCTCCCCACCGGGACCCTGCACACCCTCCAGCCTGCCTGCCTTTCTCTCGGGGGACTTGGACCCAGTTCCCGGAAGGAGTCCCAGGCTGTCTGGTGGCGTCCACTCTCGCTCCTCGGCCCGGTGACTTCCGTGCCAGGCCTGCCCCCTGGGGTGACACGGGAGATTCGCAGGGACTAGAGTAAGGTCTCCTGGGTGGGCGGGCAAGTCCCAGGGGCACCACACGTCCCGCGGGGGAGGGGCAGCCTGACTGATCGCGTCTCTGCCTCTCCTCTGGATTCGCAGATCCCCGCTCCTGGCCCTTGCCTCGTGCGTCATTGATGGGCAACCAACTGGACCGCATCACCCACCTCAACTACAGCGAATTGCCCACGGGGGACCCCTCTGGGATCGAGAAGGACGAGCTACGGGTCGGGGTCGCCTACTTCTTCTCGGATGAGGAGGAGGACCTGGACGAGCGCGGCCAGCCGGACAAGTTTGGAGTGAAAGCGCCCCCGGGGTGCACGCCCTGCCCAGAGAGCCCCAGCCGCCACCACCACCACCTGCTGCACCAGCTGGTCCTGAACGAGACTCAGTTCTCCGCCTTTCGGGGCCAGGAATGCATCTTCTCCAAAGTGAGCGGCGGCCCCCAGGGCGCCGACCTGAGAGTCTGCGCCGTCAGCGCGCTGCCTGCGCTCTGCGAGCCGGGCGACCTGCTGGAGCTGCTGTGGCTGCAGCCGGCCCCCGAGCCGCCGGCGCCCGCCCCGCACTGGGCCGTGTACGTGGGCGGCGGGCAGGTCATCCACCTGCACCGGGGCGAGATCCGCCAGGACAGCCTGTACGCGGCGGGCGCGGCCAACGTGGGCCGCGTGGTGACTAGCTGGTACCGCTACCGCCCGCTGCTGGCCGAGCTGGTGGTGCAGAACGCCTGCGGCCACCTGGGCCTCAAGAGCGAGGAGATCTGCTGGACGAACTCGGAGAGCTTCGCCGCCTGGTGCCGCTTCGGCAAGCGGGAGTTCAAGGCCGGGGGCGAGGTGCCGGCCGGCGCGCCGCCGCCGCAGCTGCAGTACTATCTCAAGGTGCACCTGGGCGACAACAAGGTGCACACGGCCCGGTTCCACAGCCTGGAGGACCTCATCCGCGAGAAGCGCCGCATCGACGCCAGCGGCCGCCTGCGGGTGCTCCAGGAGCTCGCCGACCTGGTGGACGACAAGGAGTAGCCGCGGGTGCCGCCGGCGCCCCTGTCTCCCCGCGCCCGCTTCCTTCCCAGCGCCAGAGCTCCCCGGCCAAGGATCCACCACCTCAGTCCTCTCCTGCATCTGCCGCCGCCGCGGGGGCCAGCGCCCAAGCGGCCCCCGCGCACCCCTCTAGCCAGTGGCCTGAAGTCTCAGGAACCGGCCACGGGACTGGACTGCACGGACAGCCGCGCGCGGCGGAGACCCCCAGTGGCGGCGATCCTGCTGGGAACCAGTGTGCATTTCCCCTCGCGTTAGAAGGGGGAGAGGGAGGATGGGCCGAGGGGAGCAGGGACTCGCCTGCCCCCACGAGTCACTGCTCAGAAACGACCTCCCCACCTACCAGAGAGGCACCATCCCCGCCCCCAACGCGCAGAAAGACCTGTCGGAGGCGAGGGTGGATCTTTTCAGGGCGCAGTTCACTCCGGTATGGATGTGTACCCAGATTGCAGGATTTCCAAGAAATCGAGCCTGTCCCTTAAGCACTTGTGAATCATTCCACCACGAGAGAGCACCTCGGGACTCCGGGTCACCCCGAGGCTGCCCGGGACTGTTCCAGCTCTCCAGCCCCCAGGCCTGCGGGTTTTGTATTCCAGGCTGCGGGCTAAGCTAGACAGTGTTTGTTTCCTATGATTTCCACCCAGGGAAGCGCACGCCACCCCCTCGCACCCCGCATTCCCTGTGAGGCCCCCCAGCCTGACGGGAGGGAAGCCTTCCCGGTCCCCTTCCCAGGAGGGAAATGGCGCAGGCCTGGCCCAGGCAAGGAGAAGGGCGCTTGTTGTTCTTCACCCTACATTGCTCCCTCCTTGGGCTGCATTTCAAAAATCATCCTATTTCTAAAGGGGTTGGAGGAGAGGGAGCGAGAAGACAGGCAGTGTTCCAGAAACCAGCATTATGACAATGCCAGCGCCGGTCTATTTAGTTTGGCTTTTCCTAACAGAAATCTTAGAAGGTGGGGAAGTGCAAATAAAGTTTTAAACAACGAGGGGGCAGTGCTCCAACTATGTCAACCAAGCATATCGTGTTGATGTTTTTATTGACCATTTTAGCAACATGCTAATAAAATTTCAAATTGAAATTTTTATTTTCATGGCTTTACTCCATGATAGTTTAAATACTGGGGGCCATTAAGAGTGGACTTAGCTACGAGCTTAGCTAGCATTGCCTTTTCACTCTGTTCTCAAATCCTCTGAGAATTCTGTTTTTGAATATTGTTTCTTTAAACAGCAGCCCTAAGTGCTGGTGGCGTTGCTAATTCATGTGAATGTTGTACTGAATCTCTGCCAGCGAAGGGGTTTACTGCTTTGGTGGATGTTGCTAGCAGGTTCCATGATGTTCCTTTTCTAGGTGGTGGAAACCATTACCATCCCACGTTCCCATTTCTGTTTTTCTTCCTCCCTCCCTTAATCTCCTTTTAAAAAATGAATCTAGAGTTAGTGGCTTTTCCCCTTCTCTGTGGTCCGTCCCACAAGTCATTCCTGAAACACCAGAAAGGACTTGTAGGATCTGTATAAACGTGTGTTTTTCAAAAAATTAAGGCTGTTTGAAACCCCTTCCCTGGGCAACAATGTACCACCTTCTCTCCCTGCTCGGCAGCCCAGCCGGGTGGACTATTACTTACTAATTCCGTGTGTGTCAGACATCGACAGCATCTGGCGTCCCTTGTCAGGGAACTTGTCAAATAATGGTGTTTAGCTAATCATCGCAAGCAATTGCCTATTGACAGCTGTGATTTAGTTGGACAGCAAATATTATGGCCAAAGCCAGTTTCTTGGCATTTCAGAAATAATGCAATAAACACTAGTCGAGGTTAGCTGAGACTGGAACTGCCTCTTCCGTGGTCAATGACTCATTTCTGTTTTGTGTTTTGGTTTTCATCCTGAAGTCATTCCCTGATCTTGACTCAAAAGGTCAGGTCAATGGACTATGAACTAGAGTATTTTTCTTACAGCTATCGAGTGATTTATTTTTTAAGAAAATGTTTTAAATGCATATGCTTTCCTTTCAGCACATACAATGGCAAAACTTTTGTACTAGCGCGCTCACCTCTGCATGTATGGAGAACTGAGAGTCCTCGAGTCCCCTCACTTACGCCTCTTTCAAGTCACAGATGGCAGATCCCCAGCCGCGGTCCGTTACTGTGTCCGCACACTCTGCATTCTTTCTGTGCCCTCCTCCTGTACCTTGGCTCTCTGCTGTATTAAACACCATCCTAAGCAACTGCTCCAATAGGACTCCTTCTTGACATTTGTCCTCCAGCTGTCACTCAGAGGGTGGGACTTCAGCAAACGAAATGAATCGGTCTCTATCGCACTAGCACTAAGATTCACTTCCTCTGATGGCACATAATCTGATTGGTCTCTTTAAAAAATATTTTTATTGATTTCAGAGAGGAAGGGAGAGGGAGAGAGAGATAGAAACATCAATGATGAGAGAGAATCATTGATTGGCTGTCTCCTGCATGCCCCCCACTGGGGATTGGACCTGCAACCCGGGCATGTGCCCTTGACTGGAATCGAATGTTGGACCCTTCGGTAGGCAGGCTGATGCTCTATCCACTGAGCCACACCAGCTGGGGCTGATTTGTCTCTTATGAAGTGGGTTACTCAACAGAGGAATGGCTTACTGGGTCTACACTTGCCGAGACTAGACTGGCAAAAAAAAAAAAGAAAAAGAAAAAGAAAGAAAATGGGCTTGGCAGCCAACATAGCATTCAGGACTATATTGCCTGTTAAGAATTGGGTTGATGATGACACTTCTACAAATTCACAACAGTAACACTGGTTGCACAGGGAATTTGAAAAGTTTGTAAGATTTCTCAGATTCCTGTTGAAATAATCATTGATTATCTGTGGGCCAGTGTTAATAACAGCCAGTGTCAGAATAATTCTAATCATAGTGAATCATAGGATAAGATATTATCAAAATATCATCTAATAACTTTATCCTGAAAAATATGTATATTTTAAGGTGTTGTTAACGATGGGAGTGAAACCAAGAAGCTAGACATTCCTTTTGAAGGTGGCAGGGGCACACTTAACTTTTATCAGAAGCGAATATAATACCGCTGGGTTTTATCAGGGTTAGAGAAATGGAGCCTGAAGCCCCTTAACATTGAAGAGAAGCCAGGCATTTAGTTTGGGTTTTAGTTATCACCAAGCAACAGAACTTCCCAGTAGCTTGGTGATGCGCTGAGTGAGGCTGAGCTGGGGGTGGGTCCTGCCCCCTCTCCAGTAAAGATGAAAACTATCCTTACACCTCCACCTTCTCTCCACTTTCAGAGCATGATTCTGAAATAGCAAACTACAAAAAAAATATTTTTCTCCAAGGACTGCATTGCTACACATCTTGTTATTTTTTTTAAATGCTGGGGGGTGGGGGTGGGGGGGCGGGAGGGGAAGGAGGGTGGCTAAGCATACTTTAAATGAACCAGCCCTGAAATGCTGTTATTCCCAAAGTGTATTCCTTTATTTTTTAAAAAGAAATCCTATAGAAGTTACATGTATTGCATTTATTTTTCAAAAATAATTAAAAGTATATCAATGAGTCAAATATATATATATATATATATATATATATATATATATATCCTCAATATTTAAAATAGAAGTACCTGTCATGACTGTTTCATTACCAGAAAGAGCGATATAGATTCACTTATGGTTAGAAAGCATGTGTGCCAGATCAGAACATCAAACACAGAAGCAGCCATAAGTTCAAAGATGTTAATCGATGGGATTAGATTTTTTAAAATGTTGATGTTTTCATCCTCTCTGTGTTGTTTCTAAAATGAACACTTTTGTTTGAAGAATGATTTTTTTCCAGAAAAGCATGCTACTGGGGTTTGCAAACTCATGCATTACCTGAGTACTTAGTATACCCTGAGGGTCTTCACAGATGACCTTTACGATTACATTCTCTGTGTGTGTCCAACATGCCTAAGACTTGAGTGTCTGAGTCCTCTTATAAATGGATGGGGTCTAGTTTCACTGCGACTAAATGAATTGCACAAACAAAGCAGAGCAACCTAATTTCCTTTTACCCACGTGGATATCTTCGAAGTTTTTTGCTTTCTCTTTTTTAAAAAGATGAAGAAAATTGGATTAGGTTTGCCTTTCGTAGATGTTTTGCCACCTGCACATAAAGGGTTTGCAGGTGAAAGTACGGGCTTTCTGGTTTCCAGAAACATCAAGAACTGTGTTTAGGAAATGTCTAAAGCCCAGCTCAATGTCATTGACAATTGTTAACTATCAGCAATCCTATCTAATAAAAGGCTAATATGCAAACTGTCTCCTCGACTGGGAGTTCGACCACGGGGTGGGGCCAACTTCCGTGTCCCCTGCCCCCCAACTGGCCCAGCCCAATCGGCCAGATCAGGGTGGGCCGGCTAGACCCCACCCATGCACAAATTTGTGCACTGGGCCTCTAGTGTGTATATATAATATACGTATATATAGTATATATATAATGTACATACTGCCAATATGTACATATATACTTACATATGTATATATGTGTACGTATATATATATATAAAATTTCTAACTACAGCTCATAATTGTGATATCATTCAGAGATACATTTATCTCGATATGTACATGCATGCATACGGACTATTTTAAAACAAAATAGAAAAACAAGAGGAAAGGTTTTAGGGGTCAAAGCGCTAAGGAGGACCTGGGGCAGCAAGGTGGCTATGCCTAAAACTAAGTATAAAAAGAAGAAAATACGGGACTTGCAGATAGTTTTAGTCTCACATTTAGACAAATACTCTCCTTGTTTCTCTAACCAAAAAGACACAAGATCCAAAGGAAAGCTGTAAAGATTAGGAAGTAATTGAAAAATAAGACGCAAGATGATGTGCGGAGATTAGGCGATGAGAGAATAAGCTAATAAGCTTTTTAACAGGATTCCTGTTTTCCATTCTAACAGAATAAGATAGTAAAGCTCTTATTTCCCCGCCATTTAATAATTTATAAATTCTTCATAATATCATAGCTCATATGTTGCATGTTTACCTCATTGGAGCTTGCAATGTGAAACATTTAAATATTTGAGTATGTTGGAGAAAAGGAAAAATAGTCTTGTCTGCCCTTTTTGCTGAAGGTGGGTTTTTCACTAGCAGGGCCCAGGTGAAGGATTCCCCATGGTGTGGCCTGTAATCCATCTCTGGCGCTTAGTAGGTGCTCAGTAAGTGTCAGGCTGTGGAGTCTATTAGAAGTGGTCCTCAGCAATACTTTATCCCCAGGAAAACCAGGAATCCCACAACCCAGCTTAAGTAAAGGGGAGCCTAAATTTCTCTAACTGAAATTGTTAGGGTTTTCCCACCTCGGAAGGCTCACGGACATACAATTTATAAGGCTTAAGGCAAATTTCAGTTAAAGTGTATTGTGAATATTCTGCTTGCTTCTAGAAAAAAAAAAACAATCAAAGAATCCAAAGAGAAAATGTCCTCTGGCCATTTGGTTGGAAGAGGAAAGAAAACTAATGATTCCGAGTAGAACGTCTCACAGCTTCATCTCTCACTTACCTCCAGGAGAGATTTTCCTTGCATGAAATCACAAAATTATTCCTGCAGAAGGAAGCTTATTGAAGCTCTTGCTAAAAAATTCTCTTCAGTTATGTAGGGGAAAACCTACTAGAATACGAGCTTACCTCTCTGGGAAAATTAGATTTGATGGCGTTTAGTCATGGAAGTTTTTCTAAATAAAAATTATTCACTTATATATTAAAATTTCCAAATAATTGCTATGCCCAGTGGCTGTTATGATCCAATTATTTTTTATGTGAACTTAACTTTTTATGAGCTTTGAACTTAACTTGGTCCAATGGGGAGAGGCTTGTAAAATATTAGGTGTGAGTAGGAGCAACGTCCTACATGCCAAGCACAAAATCAATGCTCTACAAGCTACTGTGAGCTACAGCCAGTGTTCAAAAACCAGAAAAGATCATAGAAGGCCACCGCTTGCATACTTCCTCAGGAAATTCTTGCCATCAACCTGTGGTACAGACATCAGCGCTCTGAGCATGCTGGGAAACTCCAGGGCTTCCTTATTTTAAGTGTACTGGCATTTGCTTGAACAGATAAGTTATTATTCTAAGTTCAATTATTTTCCCCTCCAGCAGTCCCGCAACACGCCAGCTCTTTGTTCACTGCCAAGCCCATTGTTTTCAGATTTCAGATTCTCCTGGGGAATGAGCAGATCAGGGGGAGATCATACTGACCATGATCCTGTAAAACATCTCCCGACTCCTAATAGCATGAGCTTTATTTCCTCCTGGTCCGGCTTCTCAGAGGCAGTGTCCGCTCTGGGTCTGAGCCAGAGAGAATCCAAGGCTAGCGTTGCCCCATTTAGCAAATAAAAGTACAGGCCACTCAATTGCATTTGCATGTCAGAAAAACAAGGGATAGTCGTTTCAGTATAAGTATATCCCAAGCAACCCTTGAAACATCCTTATACCCAAAATCAGTGCCCTCCTCCCCCATGAGCATCTGTATTATTGTGCAAATTTTATGAGACAGGATCTACCCAAGGGAATGGGAGGAGAGGTAGTTATTCTGTCCTCTACCGACTAACAAAATAGGTTGCTTGACAGCCCAGATCTGTTTTGCCCATGTTACTTCCTGAATGCCTTCCAGGGCTTTCTATACGTTGCCAGATAAAATCCAGGCCGTGTGGCATCAGTCATTGCTGCCCCTTCTGCCCCCTGTGCCCCAACCTCTGAGGCTTCATCCCCTGATCCATCGCAGGGCATTCTCACTATGTCATCTGCCCTGAACCACCTGCCTCTAGCAGCTGGCCTTCACTTGACCTGTTTCATGTGTGTGTGTGTGTGTGTGTGTGTGTGTGTGTGTGTGTGTAACATCCTTCGTCCCTCCTGGGCCACAGGCCAAAAGCTGCCTCATCCTTTGCAACCCAGAGGTTATTTATCAGCCGTTCTGTGGTGCTTCTACCCCCACAAGGCCCTTGACTTCAACAGCATCAGCAGACACACTGACCCATTCTCACTGAGCTTCTTTATGCAAATACTTACCATTCACTCTAATCACTTCACATTTCAATTTTCAGCACCTAAGCTATGTCAGACACAAAGTTAATGGGTATCATAAGCAGATTGCATTCTGAAGTAGGTTTTAATCTTGGCATTTTGAACTTTGGTTCCGTAGTAGCGAATATCTGGTCATATTAGATGCTCAGCTAATGCTGACTTAATTATTTTTTAAAAATTATTTTTATTGTTCAAAGTATTACAGCTGTCCCCTTTGGTTTTGTTTTTTCCCCCCCATGGACCCCTTCCACCCTGCACTCGCCCCTCCCAGGCCTTCACCACAGTATTGTCTGAGTCCATGGGCTATGCATATATGCTTATAAATTCCCTGGTTAATTTCTCCCCACCCACCCCCACCTTCCCTTTGAAATTCCTGTCTGTTCCATGCTTCTACGTCTGTGGATCATTTCAATTCAGTTAATTCCAAAGCAAAGATCCTTCCACAAGAACAGGAAAGTGCTATTTTTAAACTAATCTTCTAATGGCAGTTCAACTCTTTAAACATGTGTGGGGTCCCTAGTAAAGGCAGGCCTTTGTTTGGGCCATGTAGGTCATCTAACCGTCAAGAACCCAAGCTGGTAAAGAAGACAGGCACGCGATTAGCCCTAATTCACGACAGTCTGGAATATGGGTCTTACCAAGGTATCATTTCAAAAAATACTGTTAAGGTCAAAGGAAGTAGCATTTGGAAATGACATCAGTTTCAAGAAATGAAAGTCACTGACTGCCACAGAAGAGCTGAATGAAGTTTGTAAGACAAATACACAATTTTGTTGGAAAAATAGACAATTTCTTCGTGTGATTTAAAGGTAATAGCTTATCTTCTATCATTTATGTACAGAATTTTTTAGAGTGAGTTTTGTTCTCCAAGTTCTGTAGAAGTGGTATTTAAAAAGACTGTAGTAAAACCTTTTTGCTATAGAACCCTGGAGATTGGCAGGTTATTAGCATTTAATTTACCCATTAATTCACCTCCCAGTGTAGGCAAGCTCTTTGATTGACAGGTGAACTGATTGCCTAAGTTCAGTTCACAGGGTTAGGACACCTTCTCCAGCAGGAAGCTGTGCAGCTCAGGGGCCTCATGGAGTTGGTCTGGGCCTGAAGGAGTGATGGTCTTAGCCCTTCAGAGATAAGGCGCTCTCACTCAAGGAAAGAGGTCAAGGCCACCGACAAGCCGCCAGGGCCACAGGTTATTTCTGAAGGGCAAGGTGAGCTATAAAAATAACATAGCCAGAAGTCAGAATCCATGAGGACAGTGGTCAGAGGCAGTGTGCAAAACGTTTCCAGATTAAGACCATTTTCCCAGGTAGAATTAGCAGTTGAGGTGGAACTATTGCAAAGAGGAAAATTGGCATCTCTTATATGATACTGGCTGGCAGTCTATGTAAATATTTCAGTGGTAAAGCATACTGTGTTTAATTTCAAATGGCCTTTGAAAAAAGACGGAAATCTATTAACTTTGACAATATTCCTTCAATAAAAATAATAGAATTTCTTTGAAGAAAAACAGATCTAAGCTTCTTGTCTAAGGAAACCCTGAATTTGCTCAGATGCTTCTAATGGCCTCTAGCACAATGCATCAGCTTTCTGAAGTTGCCAGTACTTTATTAAATACTGCCATGAAAATTAGCATGTAATGCAGGCAAATTTTTCCATTTTGTATGGCCTTCTCATTTGCTTTAAAAAGGAAAAATCCCACATTATATGCAAAGATTGAGAAACAGGTTAACTATCCAGGAATACAGGCATCAGTGACTGGATTGAAATTTTTAAGTATTGATTCTCATGTTAATGAATTAAACAAAAACTGACTTTATGCATTTATTTTAATAAGCTGGTGAAAACAGTCCACTTACAGTATAAAAACCCCTTGTCTTTTTAAAACACCCAATAGAATTTTTGAAAAATATGTTTTTAATGATTTGAGAGAGAGGCAGGGAGAGGGATAGAGAGATAAAAATGTTGATGAGAGAGATCATTGATCAGCTGCCTCCTGCACAACCCCTACTGGGGATGGAGCCCAAAACCCAGGCATGTGCCCTGACTGGGATCTAGCTAGGGACCCCTTGGCTCATGAGTAGATGCTCAACCACTGAGCCACACCGACTGGGCCCAATAAAATGTTTTAATAAATTTAAATCGTCTGCCTGTCAAATCTGTCAAACTGACAAGAACCCTCAAGGAGTATTGCTGATGTTGTATTTCTAGTCTTCCAATCAGATTATATTTGGAACCTAATATGGGCTGTGTAGAGGAAGACTCTATCCCTCAGAGTAATTTTAAGGAACAAATACTAATAAAATCCTGCGTCTCCAACCTTACACAGCCAGGGTGATTCTGTCTCCACTGCAAACTCTTTTCTTACCTACAATAATATCCTGTATGTGAGATTTGCCTATAATGATAAAATAACCTAAGGGGCACAGAAGTCCACCTGATCTGAAGTCCACCTGATCTGTTGACATTTGCTCAGACGTGCGTAGCTCACGCAGTCACTGCCATCCTCACACCCAACCTGTGTCCCCCAGGCCTTACTGTCCCAGCGGACAGATGGGCATGCGAGGCTGGGCAAGGGCAGACCCCCGACCCAATAGTACATGCCTTGCATTGGGTAGAACACCAGCCTGACTGTAATGCAGGTGTTCTGATCCTAGGCCATTATATTTGTCTCTCATAAGATTTCCCTAGAATAATAAAATGTCTCCTTCCACCCTTTACTCAGGAAAAAATCCACTTAATGTTTCCAACTAACATGTGAGAGAATTCCTACTGAACCTCTGGTAGCAGCTGATGAACAATGATGAACTTCTAAGTTTTTCAAAACATGGACCTAACAGAAGTAGATAGTAGGGTGTTCAAAAGCACAAACCCATTCGCCCTGGCTGAGTTGGTTGAAGTGCCGTCCTGCACACCAAAAGACTGCGGGTTGGGTTCCTGGTCAGGGCACATACCTAGGTTTCTGGTTAGGTCCCAGGCCAAGGCATATATGGGAGACAATACATCGGTGTTTCTCTCTCTCTCCCTCTCTCTGTAAAACTCAATAGAAACAAACACCAACCCTTTCAGACTCTGGACCCGCTGTGTAACACATGCACTAATAACCTGGTTTGATATTCTGTGTCCCGGAATGAAAGTCTCAAAAGCGTGTCTCTGAGTCAAAATGGAATTCGGCCTCAATGTTGAGATTCTTTGGTTTTTCATCCTGAACTTTAGAAACAGATGCACTAGTTGGATGATATCACCATGGATCCAAGGCAGTCCTTAGGGGATTTTTTATTTATTGATTCAGTTGAATCGGCTGAATCTAAGTTAAGGTATTAATTTTCTTTTACCATCAAGATTACAGAGTCCCTCATTCTTGAAAGGTTTTGCTTTGTCTCCACTTGAATGATAAATCTTTGGGGAGAATGGATCTTGTCTTACTCTTTTCTTATCATCCCTTGCAGAATTTCAAGTATGCAGCAGTTGTTCAAAAACTTTTTGATAAAAATCAAAGGACTACTGACAATGGAGGTGCTCTAAGGAAGGTGAAAATGGGTGTGTTGTGTGTTTTTTTTAAATGAAAACAGAAACTACTCTATTAAAGGAAGGTCATATTATGCTGCTTATAGTGAGTGGAGGGAAATGCTTTCAAATACAAGCAGAACAACAACAACAAAAATGTATACTATTTGCTTCTAATTTCTTATAAAGAGCCTAAAATTCTGGATTTAAAAATATATACATGATTTCCAATAAATTTTTATCCTAGCAACAGCCTGAACCAATTGCACAAAATACTGCCTGTTTAGTGGCTGCCCAGCCCTAACAGCAGGGTAAGGACACGTGACGGAGCCTGCACAGACCTGGCCACAGGCCATATTTACACTTATACAGAGACCTGTTGAACTTAGCCGAGAGAGCACTACCGTGCAATGCTGCAGGGAATCAATGTTTCCCCAAGTCCAGTCTCATGAATGAGTATCTTATGACTCAACCTGTGGCATTGCCATTTCTGAATGAGATTAGTTATTCCTCATGAACCATGAACTCACTAGAAATTGAAATAGACCTGAAGAAACAAAATTCAATAAGTGAACCACACAGTAGAAGAATGGCATAATGAAAAGGACATCGGGTTCTGCAAGCCACAGGGCTGCCCATCTGAGACCATGGATTCTACCTAACACAGGGTGAAGGTGGAGTTAAGGTTTAAAATGGCTGTAAAGCTACCCTCCCACAGTGCTTGGTACATAAAAGGCAGTTCGTCAAATCAGATGAGCCTAAGTGAAGGTATGAAGTGAATTTTCTTTTACCATCAAGAGTACAGATTTCCTAATTCTTGAAAGGCTTTGCTTTGTCTCCACTTAAATGGTAAATCTTTGGAGAGAATGGGTCTTGTCTTACCCATTTTTTATCTTCCCCAGCAGAATTTCAAGTATGGAGTGGTTGCTCAAAAACTGCTAGATAAAAATCAAAGGACAACTGAAATGTCATCCAATGGAGGTGCTCTGAAGAAGATAAAAATGGCTATTTTTTAAGTGAAAATAGGAACTACCCTAGCAAAGGAAGGGCAAATTCCTCCTCCTGGTGTTCTATTCCATGGTTGCATCTAAGTGGAATGGGAACCCTATAAAGAGTCCCTGTGGCCCTAGCCAGTTTGGCTCAGTGGATAGAGTGTCAGCCTGTGGACCGAAGGGTCCTGGGTTTGAGTCTGGTCAAGAGCACATATCTCCACTGCAGGCTCCTCCCCGCCCGGGCCCTGGTCAGGTGCATGCAGGAGGCAACCAATCGATGTGTTTCTCTCACACTGATGTTTCTGTCTTTCCCTCTCTCTCCAGTCTCTCTAAGAATCAATGGAAAAATATCCTCGGGTGAGGGTTGGAAAAAAAGAGTACCTTGTGGGTGTGTGTCTGTGGTTCGAGACATCTCCAGCCGTTCTTCTCCCACCGTCCCCGAGAGCCAGTTCCCTCTACCTGGCCCCCTGCTTCCAAGGGGCCCGTTGCTTGCAATTAACACCCCCACCCTCTGTACTGAACATGCTGCGTGTTTTGCCTCTGGTGCATTGGGAGGGAGATCTGAGCCCAGTGATTATCAGAATAGCTGGTTTCCACGTGTGCGTTCACTTTTAAAAGGAAGAGAGAACTTTTGTGCACATGGTGTTCCTCCATCTGTTCCCAGAGGCACAGTCGCTCCTGTGGGGTGCCTGCTACTAGATTTCATAGCACAGCAGTTCTCAACAGTCTTCGTCTTTGGGGTCATGAAAATTAGTGGGGAGCCCGAAGAGCTTTTGTTTATGTAAGTTATACCTGTCAGTGTTTGCCATGATAGAACTAAGGTCACATTGGCATTTAAAAATAATCTTTACTTAAATACCAATACCAGCCCTAGCCAGTTTGGCTCAGTGGATAGAGCATCAGCCTGTGGACTAATGGCTCCTTGGTTTGATTCCAGTAAAGGGCACATGCCTGGGTTGCAGGCTTGATCCTCAGTAGGGGTGTGCAGGAGGCAGCCAATCAATGATTCTCTCTCATCATGGATCTATCTCTCGCTCCCTCTCCCTTCCTCTCTGAAATCAATAAAAAATATTTTAAAAAATAAACTACCAATAATAAACTCATTACATGTTCCATAAATGATAATTTTCATAAAAATAACTGCATTTTCCCAAAAGAAAAAAAGAGAAGTACTGTTTTACAATTTTACAAATGTCTTTAATGTCTGGCTAAATAGCAGGCAACTGGATCCTCATGTCTGTTTTGCATTCCCTGTTTCAATCACACACAAGTCACTTCTGCAAAACTGTCATCATAGATTTAGAGAAGAAAAGCCAAAATGTTAGCAGAATGCCTGTGCACAGCCCCTGAAGGGACCTCAGTGACCCACGGACTCTGGAACCTCACTTTGAGAACCACTGCAATTGACCTCATCTGCCTCCAAAGTGTCCGCCCACTTGCCTCCAGTGGTCACACCCAAGAAGCACCTGCCAAACCACCAGCCAAACTGCCGTTGAAATACACATGTCACTGGCATGAGTAATAAAATCAAAGGCATCTTTCTAAAGCCTGTACTGGTTTGTGAAGGGTGGTTTGTCCCCTCCACCGGGTGAAGTCAGGCAGGTCCCTGAACTTTCCTCCTCTTTCTTAGGTAACAGGAAGTCCTACTGTCGCTCTGAGCCTCTAAACGAGGTCTCAGCTGGTGCTTGGAAACCACAGACCCGGGAAAGAGCGCATCTCCAGCTTTATTCCAAGTTCCCAGTGTCCTCCTCCTAGTCCGTGGTCGGCAAACTGCGGCTCGCGAGCCACATGCAGCTCTTTGGCCCCTTGAGTGTGGCTCTTCCTAAGCCTTAGGAGCACCCTAATTAAGTTAATAACAATGTACCTACCTATATAGTTTAAGTTTAAAAAATTTGGCTCTCAAAAGAAATTTCAATCGTTGTACTGTTGATACTTGGCTCTGTTGACTAATGAGTTGTTGTCTTAAGTATGAGTGTGAGTTAACCAAATGAGCAGAGTAGGAAGAAGATACTCCTGGCAGTGGAAAAGCATATGCGGAACTCTGGGGGTTGAAGGAGCAAAGGACTTGAGAAACTGAAAGGCTATGAATCAGGCTGGAGTATCCATAGCGCTGCATTTGGGGGGAACCAGAACATGGACAGGCACATCTTCAGCTAAGAAGGATGGAGCTCCAGCCATGGTTGGGGATGGAGAAGGGCAAAATGATTTGGAGGCAGCGTTATATGCAGGGAAATGAAATCAGAGGAGGAGACTCTCAGAGGTGAGAAGCCGTCCTGGGACATAAGGAGGTCTAAGGAGAAAGATTTTGAAGATTAGCTTGTAAATGAAGTGAGGGTATTAGAGACCTGCTTTCTTTGATGCCAGTTACAAAATCCAGGAGCTTAATAGGGTCCTGTGGGACCCTGTGGGATTAAACAAGCCTTTTGAAAGGCCCATCATAAAAAAGAGGGGGCAAGCAAATTCCTGCCAGTCCCATTGTCCTGTATAATGAAAGCACCTGCTTTTCCTCCTCCACCCCAGAGCCTGAAGGCCACATTGGCTAGTTTGTCAACACATGACTATCTATGGCGATGAAGAGAATGACTAGCTCTGTTCCCATTTTCATGAAGTTTATGGAGAAGTGGGAGAGACTCTCAATGAAATAATCACAAATGTGATCAGTGTGATGAATAAATGGTCCAGGTAGCTATATTTCTGGTAGTCTGAGAAGTCAGTGGTTGGTGGTGACATTTAAAATAAGACCTAAAGAATGAGAGAGGATTAGGCGGGTGAACAGTGGCTGGTAGGGTGGGCTAGGACAATTGAATGTGGGAAATACATAAATGCAGAGACCCTGTGATGGGAGGTACTATACACAGTACAAGGAATGGACAGGGGGTGTGTGTGGCTACAGAGAAGAGGTCCATTGAGAGAATAAACCAAACAGGTCACCAAGGTTTGGACTATGTGGGGTTTTCAGCCATTGAGTTTCTGAGTTCTTTAGTGGAAGATAAAACAACCTCAAAAAAGAATGATGTGTCTAACGGATTAATTTCCAGAGCATTCACATGTGCCATTTATGTTGCAAGTCTTCCTTCCTGAATTGTTTTCAATTTTCAATGGAGGGATTATGTTAAAGCAAATAGATGAACCTGGTTTTTGAGCCTGAGTCTAAGATACAACTGTTAAATTTGCTTTTTGGAGAAGAAATCTAAGAGGATGAGGTCAGAGGAATGGGATGGAAAACATACACATGGTGCAATTTCTTTACTAAGTTAGGCAACCTGCTCTCTGGAAAAGGACTGTTAAGCCAAGACATTCTTCAAGACTGAGGCTGAGCAGAGATGCCTTTTGGTCCATGGGGAGTTCTCCTGTTATTCTTTCAGAGTTTGAGAAGGCTTCTCAGGAGCTAGGCACACGTAACCTTATTCCCCGTCTCTTCTTCCCAATATTAGAGACATGGAAAAAAGTGCCATATTCTCCTTTTCTCTCTCCTCATGTAGGGATTTCACAATTGAACTACAGGGGCCCTGTAGAATTCTTTCTCTCTCAGGGATCAACAAGAGGCAAATGTGAGTGCTCTAAACTCAACAAGTGGTCTTAGTTGAATCTACCAGGAAAAAGAAGGTGATTGAAACCCTCTACTTTTGGCCCTAAAAAAAAACAGAGAGCAGAAGGGGAGAGCACCGCTGGGAAGGAGGGAGGGAAGGAGGCGCTGCCCCTTTATGGCGGGGAGGAGGAGAGGCAGAGAGGGTAGGACCTTTTTGGCGGGAGGCTTTTGGGGAGTATGGTGAGGCTTTGGAAGATCTCCTGTCTTCTGGATGCCCTGGGAGGGGTTCCTATCTGCCAGGAAGATGAAACTCCAAGTGTTCCTAAAGCCCCTCTCCCCCTGCTGGGACTGAGGTAAGACAGGTTGGTTCCACCACCTTTTGGGGGGCCGGAATTACAGTGCACCAACATCCCTCAAAATCCTCTGTCATGGTGTTCCCTCCGTATGGGGTTAAGCCTTGTCTAAACTAGTTGTCTACCATCTCCAATGGGTTTTTCTAGTTCTCACTGTAGTCGCCCATCTCCTGCGATCTCGGTAACTTCGTCAAAGCACCCAGCTTAACATACTGTTACTCACTTTAAAGACACCAGCACCGACTACCTGCTCCCCAGCCCCAGGTGCTCGGTGGCCTCATAATTTGTTCTGTCTCCTCGCGCTCAGAAAAAGCACTGACAGCTCATAATTGGTCATGTTTCTTGGGAAATTTGCATTTAAACTGGGAGTAATGCTTGCTTTGCTTGGTATAATTTGTCTTACATTTCTGAAAGTAGTAACTATTCATTAAATTACATTTGAAAAATGCAGGAAGAAAGATAAAAATTGTCTAGTCCTACCACCCATATAAAACCACTCTTCATTTATGCATATACTCCTCTAGTAATATTTCAATGTGTGTCTCCACTTTAGCTGTATTCACATATATAAAGTTTTATATGCGTTTTACTTATTAATATGCTATAAGCATCACCAATGTCAATGCAAACTCTATGTAAACATCAATCTAATGATTGCAAAGTATTATATGCCATGGTTTCCTTAATCATTATCTTTATTGTTATGTTTTGCCTAGTATTTTTGTTTAGTATTGAAAACTATGTTGCAATAAATATCTTTGGGTAGACTTTTTTTCCTATATTTTGTTATTTTCTTATAATATATTTCTGGAGATGGGATTGCTGGGTAAATGGACATGAAAAATTCAGGATACAGACATGATATAAATGATGGATATAGAGATAGAGATAGAGATGATAGAGATAGAGATAGAGGTGACAGAGATAGAGATAGGTATACAGAGGTAGAGGTAGAGGTAGAGGTAGAGGTAGAAGTAGAGGTAAAGGTAGAGGAACACACAAAAATTCACAAAGGAGCTATCTATACCCACATGCAGTTTCTCAAAGGAGCTAATAACTAAAGATGCTCCACTATGGAAGGTGAGTTTATCATATGCCTGTGTTCATGGTACATCATCATGATTGATGCAGGCAACCTCCCATTCTTTATTGATTGGTTTCCTTTTATTTCCAGTCTTCATTCCTCTACCAGTCCCCTCACCATAGGAAACCAGTCTACTACAACTGATAAATACTTCTTTATATTTTATGTGGTCATGTAAGCATGCATTTATATTTTGTGTGCACATATGTCAAATGCACATACTAGGTGACCAGTTAATAATGGCAGATTTTGTAATAAAAGAAAACATGATAATTTCAAGAGAAACATCAAAAGTGCTTTATTGAAAGTAATGTCCATTGCTAGCTACACATTTCCCCCATCTTTCAGGTAATTTGTGGATACCGTCCCAATAGAACTTTTCTTGTTTTGAGGCAGACCATTCAGAGACCCAATTTTCCACTTCTTTGTGTGTTTTGAATTGCTGCTCAGCAAGTGTGTGTGCCATCGATCGGAACAAATGGTAATCTGAAGGAGCAAGGTCTGGTGAATACAGCTGGTGGGTTAATACTTCCCAGGCAAGATCTTTTAATGTGCCTTTAACTGGTTTTGAAGTGTGTGATGGGGGGTCATCATGAAGCAAAATTACTTTGCCATGTCTTCTAGCACATTCTGGTTGTTTCATGATCAAAGTGTGGTTCAAATTGATTATTTGTTGTTGGTAGCGATCAGTATTAATGGTTTCACCTGGTTTTAGAAACTCATAATACACCACACCTTCCTGATCCCACCAAACGCAGAGCATTGTCTTCTTTCCGAACAGATTTGGCCTTGCGATTTGGTCAATGTTGATGGTTGACCTGGATCAACCCATGATTTTGTGAATTTGGGATTCTCAAAATAAATCCACTTTTCATTGCCAGTCACAACTCAATGCAAAAAAGACTTTCTTTCGTGCCATTGAAGCAACGTTTTACTGATGATTTTTCAGTTTTCCATTTATCTTTCATTCAGTTGATGTGGCACCCATTTTCCTTCCTTAAAATCCTTCCCATTGCTTGTAAATGATCGGAAATTGTTTGCTGAGCAACATTTAATCTTTCTGAAAGTTGTTTTTGAGTTTGACACGCATCTTCATCCAATAATGCTTGTAATTGTTGGTCTTCAAACTTTTTCGGTTGACCTGGACGTTCTTTGTCTTTCACATTGAAATCATCACTTTTAAAGGGTTTAAATCAGTGTTCACAAATATCTTGAGATGGAACATGTTCATCATAAAGTTCTCAAAGTATATGATAACTTTAAAAATATATATATATATTATTGATTTTTTACAGAGAGGAAGGGAGAGGGATAGGGAGTTAGAAACATCGATTAGAGAGAAACATCGATCAGCTGCTTCCTGCACACCCCCTACTGGGGATGTGCCCGCAACCAAGGTACATGCCCTTGACTGGAATTGAACCCAGGACCCTTCAGTCCGCAGGCCGATGCTCTATCCACTGAGCCAAACCAGTAAGGGCAGTATATGATAACTTTATCTTCAAAATAAAGTAATGAATTAAAACTTCCCACAAATGTTCTTTTTTTGGCACAAAATTGGACATTTTTAAGCATAAAAATATCTATGATATTAACATCTTCAGCAAATTTGACATATGAAGTTTTGAAGCTTACTGTCAATACAACAAAATAGCATACATATCAAATCGCATATATATCAACGTATGTGTAAACTCCATCTATTGAAAAAAAATCCACATTATTAACCGGTACACCTAGTAAATGGTTTTGTGGTGTGTACCTCAAATTGTTTTTCCCTTTGTGCACCCAGCACTAGGGTTTTAAGATTTTGCACTTTGTTCTGTATAGATCCAGTCTATGACTTCCAAGTGCTGCATGATATTCTATTCTGTGCACCCATCATATCATTCTTCTCTGTCCTCTAACTAGTGGACGCCATAGACTGCCTCCAGCTCTGCACTAGGGTGTTGGCAGGGTCTTCCCTGGTCATGCCCCTCATGGATCTCTGGGAGATGCGCACCCAGAAGAGAGAATGCTGAGTTTGATTTCTCAGTGTCACTGATATTGTGTGGTCGAAAGAAGCGTGAGGACCAGGAAAATCTCATTATCAAAGATTCCTCCTTAATTCAGTTATCAAAATTT
The DNA here is from genome assembly GCF_964212035.1 of Myotis nattereri. Taxonomy (NCBI): domain Eukaryota; kingdom Metazoa; phylum Chordata; class Mammalia; order Chiroptera; family Vespertilionidae; genus Myotis; species Myotis nattereri. The sequence goes on along the minus strand of NC_138085.1, from coordinate 79,983,261 downwards.
TTACTATTTTGTATTGTTATATATATCAGGTACCCTGCTAAGTCGTAAGGATCCGGAATAGAATATTTCATTACCTCATCAATCAGAAAGACATGAAAGAAAAATCATTACCACGCAGTGCAGTAAATACTGTGACAACTCTGCGAATGGCATGCCTTCTTAGGAAAGGTATCCTGGCGACAGAGGAAGGGCAATGCTTTAGGAGCAAACGGACTTGTATTCCATTCCAGTTGTGTGTTTTGTTGTTGTTTTGTTTTTTTTATCTAGCTGTGTGACCTCTTTGGAATTTAGTTAACCTTTGTGAATCTTGGATAATACCTGCTCATCAAGTAGTTATAACATATAAGGGAGAGGCTGTAAGTAAAGCACGTGGCGTAGAGCCCCTAGCTCATAGTAGACACTCAAAGATAGTAGTTTTGTGTTAAGGAAAATTTGAGACATTTGTGATAACTGCTGAAATTTCTGGTCATCAGATGTGCAAAAGAGGCAAGACAGAATTCTATGTGCTTCGTCAAAGAGGCATGGAAGAAAGCATAACATCTATGGGGATTACATCATTATTGTAGGTACCAACAAGGCAGAAACAATGTCTAGATTAGTGTATGATTCTATTAATCATAACACATTGTCTGAAATCAGAGATGTTGAAATAGGAAAAATATTTATACTTTAGAATCAATAAAATGTGATACTTAAATTTTTTGGTGATAAAGCTGGAACATAAGATATAGAAAAGAATGGCAATAAAAGAGGCTGGATAAATAAACAATAAGCAGGCCATGAGTGTGTGTTGTTGCTTTGTTATTATATTATTATTATTATTATTATTAAGAAACCAGGACATTATCCTGTGGGCAAAGTAGAGCCTTTAGAGATTCGAAATAAGGAAGAGAAAGGAGCAGATTGGAGGTTTGGTAGGTGAATTAGAGAAATGGTCTGACACCAGTCATTTAGGAATATGTGGTGTCTTTTTGCCCAGAGATTACCAACTTGCCTATGCTTTTTAATCACCCATGAAGATTTCCCAGGAATACGTCTGTTTGAGTAAGTTAACTTCATTGTCATAACATTTTTATAATGCATACTTATTATCTTGGAATGTCTGTGGACTCCGTGTGATGTTTCCCCTTTCACTGCTAATAATTTCTGTTTCGTGTCCTTTTTTGCCTTAATGAGTCTGGTAAGAAATTTATTGGGTTCATTAGCCTTTTTCTTTGACCCAAGGGTTATTTAGAATTATCTTCCTTGGTTTTCAGATATTCTCAAGATATCTTATTGCTTCTGATTTCTAGTTAAATTCCAGTGTGAAAAGAGAATATATTCTATATGAGTTCAATCATTTGAAATGCATTGAGACTTAGTTGATTACCAATAGAGTCTATCTTGGGGAATGTGTCATGTGCATTTCAAAACAATGTTCACAGTTGACCATAATTGACCATTAGCCTAAATGGGAAATGTAGGCTGAAGGTACAAGTCCAAGTCCAGAAATTGAGAATTCACTAGAGTGGTTTCTTTTATTGTTATTTTTGTTTATTTTTCTTATCGAATGTAACAACTGTTTAAAATCTTTTACTATTAGGCCATCCTAAAACCTTATAAATAAAAACTATATTCCTACCTTGGCAATATTTATTAATCTTTCCTATTTTTACTCCTTCTCCTTCTATATGTTGTACAGCTATACCCCTAATAGGCACAACATGTTTTACCCATGGAGGGTGACTTCTCTTCTTTCTACCAAGACTGCAAAGTCTTTCTTATTTTATAATACTTGTTATAATCTAAAGTGTTCTAAACATCTGAACTTTGAGATTATTTCTCAAATTTCAATATTACAAACCCTGCTATCAATAGCTTTGCACATCTTGGGTTTTTATTTTCTTCATTTTCATTATTTACCTAAAATAGTGCTCTAAAAATAATGCCAGAGGACATATTGGTTGGGACACATTTTGGATATTGATGCATTTTGCTCAGTAGTCCTTCAGGAGGCTGAACTTATTACTATCAATGATCCCAATAAGTCACATTCGTCCTTGCCGTTCTGCCATTGCTCTGGCCATTTCTGCTCTCCGACATTCCCACCCTTCATTAGTAAACTCCTTTTTTTATTGTACACTCTGGGATGGACTTTGGCTCTACATGCAAACTCAGATGTCATCTATAAAACTATCAGACCCCCAGTAGTGTCGCTCACCACCTTCTCCATCCTGGTAACTCTCTATGTCCATCTCAATTGTAGCAGTTACTGCATTGAAATTTCACCAATTCTTTCTCCCCCAATAGGTTGTCAGTAGTCTTATTAAGACCCCGAATGTCCACAGTGAGTAACACATAGAAGATATTTGACAAATTTTTATTGACTGAACTTATATGCCTCTACCAATAATGAACAGACCCTGTCTCCCATAGTCTGGCTGGCTGCAAATTATTTTTATCAATTTATCTTCTTATTTAATGGTTTCTACTTCAGTTTACTCAGTAAAAAAATTAGATAAACACAAATCTGGGCTATCATAATTGGCTATGTATGAGAAGCAGCTGATGTAAAACAGAGATTTCTTTTTATTTTTTAAAAAATTTAGCATGTAAGAAAGTAAGGTAAGTCACCTCTAAGGAATTGCTATTCTATTTGTACTTCTAAAGTGGGTAATCTTCAGATAACTATCCAACTGCCACCCCTCCCCCAGGGCAGTCAACACAGCACTTCAGAAAGGCTATTCAAGGTGCTGAATTGAGAAAGTCAAGATCCCTGTCTGGCTGGCTATGCTTGTCCTTTAATCTAACTCATTCACTGTCTCTTCAAAATCCATTTGGATTTCTATAGAGAATTAATCATTACAAAATGACCTGTATTAAGTGGACCTACCATGAGGAAGAAAGAAAGAAACGATAGAAAATGTGCTTTTGCATTTTTTTCTCCATTTAAATACGACTCAGATTTTGCTCAAAATTTGGAGGAAGGGAAGATAGGACATTTCAAAATTGCTACAGCAATGACATGGAATCCATTGATTCACAAATGAGGATGGAGGAATCTTACTTCCTCAGAGCAAGAGGGATTCAAAAATATCTGAGGGGAATAGTAATCACCTACAAAGCTTAGAGAGAAGCTCTAGAAAATACAAAGAAATTACATTTTTGAAAGTGGTCAACAAGGGACAGCATATATGTGATTGAGTCACATACAACAATATCAAAGGAAGGAAAAATAGTATTTCCAATTATGCTTATTCTCAAAGCTACATGTTAACTTTTGCATCTGGCAAAACTAGTCACCTTTGGACTTGGAGTGGGGGCTCTTTGACTATCCTTGACTACCATGCAGAGGAGGATGAAGAGGGATGGAGAGGAAGTCAGCCTGCTGCATGGGGTCAGCATCTGCAGATGAGGACCAGGCTGTGGCTGTGGGTGGAGAAATGGAGGGGCCCTCACTCTGAGACTGAAGGTCACACTGGGAAACTAGAGCTTCGGGGTTTGGGATGGGGCGAGATGTCAAATCTAATCTGAAAACCAGAGACATCTGGACAGTCTGGCATCACGGAGGATCCAAAAAGCTCCTGAATCCAAAGTTGATGTTTGGATCTGAGACTCAGTGGCCAGGCAGAGCTCTGCAGAGAGCAGCAGTTGGAATAGGCCGTGAGCAGCCAGGGCAATTGCCTGAAATAGATTTTGTTCTTAAGCTGTTTTCTATGTTCAGGCCACAGCTTGAAGCATGGTTGAGTGGCCTGCTTTTAAAGTCAGGAGGAGACTGCATAAAACCTCGGTAAATTTTACCAAATTGTCCTCCAGAATGAATTTACCAATTTATATCCCCACCAACAGAGAATGAGTGTATTTTCTTGTGCCTCCTTATCAGAATAAGGATAAATGCTTCCTTGCCAGTTTGGCAAAGAAGAAAGATGATACCTTGCTTTAAGTTGCATGTTTAAGTTACCAGGAAACACGTTTTATATACTGTAGTAATGATGTCAATTATTTGTTAGTGTTTTTAGATTTAGTTTATTGCTGCTTTAATATTTTATAATGCTTTATATAAACTCTAATATGTTGAGTATGACCATTGTCACAATTGCTCAAATCTGCATGGCCTCCTATATGTATTTTAATTCCAGTTCTGATGTTTAACATATAAACCCTGTGGTTTCTCATAGAGACTTGCATGAGAAATTTCCTGTTATTCCTGGGTATGTTAGAGGCTCAATAATTTTTTCCATTGTATTTTATCTTTCTCCCTTATAATTTCTAGCTAGTCATATCTGATCTCAACTTAAAAGGCTCATTGTATTTTTCAAATTCAGCCACATTAATAAACACGTGTGTTCATTTGAACAGGTTTCTGATTTTCTTGTATATCCTAGATAATTAATTCTCTTTGGTTGACTACATGAGCAATTATATCATCTCCTGTCAATGATAATTGTACTTTTCCTTTCTAATCACTGAAACATTTATGCCTGCTGCATATATTACTGAATTATCTAAAGTTTCTTGAAAGGGTGTGATAATTGGCTTTTTCTTTTTTATCTTGACTTGTTCCTAATTTTAGTAGGAGTGCCTATAATAGTTCAGCATTCATTAGTTCTTGATTTTAGATATTCTTAATGTTTAGAAAGTGTCTTTATATTCCCAGTTCCCTACATATTGTTGCGTGCGTGTTTCTTTATCTCATTAATCTGGAATGGGTGGGTGATAAATTATTATTAAATGACTTCTCAGCACTTTTTCAGAATATTAAATTGTTCCTTATCTAATACATTAATAATATGTATTAAGATAATACAATTAGTTTTATAGCTACATTTTTGTTCTGAGAATAAAACCTAAACAGTCATAGTATACTAATTTTTAAATACAATTCTGGGTTCAATTTCTTGGTATTTTATAAAGGTTTGTTTTCCCCTCCTATTGTCAAAATTACAGGTGAGAGCCTGGTCCCCTTCTCTATACTATTATTGTCAGGTTTTTCTGTAATACATTTGTGAATATTTCTGACTTTTTTCTGCTCTGGAACAATTTCAATGGCCTAGGAATTATTCAACGAAAATACAAAGTATGTGAAACTGTTTAAACCTGGGATCATGTAGAGGCAGACTTCTTCTAATGGGAGCACACGTAGTGCAGTGCTATGCAAATGTGGAAAGTTGGGATCTAAAACCACATTTGGTAAATTATAACAAATAGTAATATCTAACTTTTTAAAGATGCTAATATATTTTTTCCAAATGAATTTTTATTAAGAAGAACAATTATTACCTCTCACAAGTGTGTTTCTGGAGAATTTCCAAAGTATGTGTTCATCTGTTATTTCATACAACCACTTTAAAAACCACTGTAATGTAATCATTTGATGGATGAAACATGAAGCATCCGAAAACAGGTGAAATATTGCATTTCAGCTCCGTGCTGCGGCCTAGGTAACCTAGGGAGATGGGAGAGATGCAGGTGGCAGGAAACTTCCATGCCCTCTCCAGGGGAGTCCCTCTCCCCAAATCTCCAGATGTTCACCAACCTGGAACCTCTCTGAACCCTGTCCTCCTGGGTTTTTAGGGAGGCTTCATTACATAGGTGTGGTTGACTAAATCACTGGCCTTAAGTCAACGTCTAGTCCCTTTCCCCAACCTGGAGGCCAGAGGGGAGCAGGAGGAGTACAAGTTCCGACCTTGCCATAAACCTTGCCCAATGCATCTCTTCCATCCGGCTGTTCTCAGTTATATCCTCTTACAATAAACCCTTGCTCTTACTAGTATAAGTAACGTATTTCTCTGAGTTCTGTGAGCCTTTGCTTGGATCCACTGGCCACCATCCCCATCCTTAGGTGCTTTCCAAAAGTCACCTCATTAACATAAGGAAAGACAACTTTAAACAAGCTTAAGGCTTAGGAAATGCCAAGAGTTCTGGGAGCTGGGAGCAGGAATTATGTGTGGATAAAGACCAAATACTGGTATATATTTCTCATAAATTGAAATATTGTGAATTCGAGGACTGAGAAAATAAATTCTATGCTTAATTTCACAAAGATAACAGAAACAGTAGAAAATAATGACACTAACCTTGAGCTTTTGTAATATTCCTTTGAAAGAGAGCCCAGGACCTGCCTACAGCCCAGATTGAACGAACCAGGAGTTAGCATCCCAGGACCAGACTAGCTCACCATTGCACGTTTTAGTTGTTACAACACTCCCATGACATTGTGGACGAAAGGGGCCACATGCTGACCTGACTAGCTCAGGGGAGGCCTGCATGGTGGTCTTGCAAACTCAGAGACCTAAAGTCACCACAAAGGATGGTCTGAAATTAAACTTTAACTACAAACAGTGATGGTGGGCAGTTGCGTCCTAGGCCGGTATCCTCACTGACAAGGTCAACCTTTACCTTAACTGAGCCTATCTGTCCTTTTGCATCTATGATAACATCCCTGTGAAGTGTCTGGGTAACTTGTAACTTCCCTTTTTCTGGAGCCCCTGGGGCACAACCAAATGTGCTGGGCGCCAGGACAGAGACCACAAATTCCTTCCTTGTTATCATGTTCACTGTTCCTACACCCACCTAAGTATGTGTCTATCATTTTACTTTTTATCCAATCCCAAGGTTTTCCCCGCCTTGCTTTCTCCCGCCTCTCTAATCTATCACCAATGGGTTTCATGTGACCCACCTAAGTCCCCTCCTTTGATTGCAAATGTATAAATACAGATGTAAGACCTCCATTCTCTGGAGCACTATCCCAATCCTTTGAGATATTGCTTCCCAGCAATTGTCGACAGTTTGGCTCAAGTAAACTCACGAAAATTCTTCACAGGTTTGAATGGTTTTTTTACATTAACAACATTCCTATAGCCACTGTTATTTCTTGTCTCCTCAGCTAGAGAGTGAGCTTCATCAATGAGTCTGCTTTCCTGTGGTGTCTAGATGAGGGTCTCCTTAGAGAACGACCATGGACATCTAGAACGCTTCCCTGAGAGAAACAGGGCAAGAAAATGGATGCACTGATGCCAAGCTTGGTCAGCGAGGTGTAGGCCATTAGAAACAATCAGATCCATTTCTTAGGCAACGCAGGCCAAGGAAATACGGAGGGCATTTCATCAATCTCTGTTTAAGGAACAGTCCCCAAAGCTAATGGCAGACGACAATAAGCTTTATTTTTCACTCAGAGTCCGATGAGAGTGGCCCTGCTGATCCCAGCTGGGCTGGCTCCGCACCCTGGAGGCGGCTGGGGCTGTCCTATGCTGGGCCTGTCTGCGCAGCCGGGCTTCAAGTTGTGGGTCCAGTGTCTCATTCTTGGGTAAAGGCTGAAGTGATGCAGCTACCTGATGGGCAGGAGGTCTTCCCAAGGCCATGGTGGAGAAGCCAGAGGACGAGGCCCTCACACAAGCATATTTCAAATGTGTCGCATCTACTAAAAGTCCACGGAGGAAGGCAAGGTGTATGACGGACCCTGAGGGCAGAGGAAACACACTCTGTGGGAAGAATGGCCAAATTCCACAGGAAAGGGCGAAGAAGGAAATGAGTCTACAACACAGGGAGGTTGAAGCTCAGAATGAGAAGCAAACACCAGAGACAAGTAGCCCACTCAGATATAAACCCTAGAGAATGATAGGCTTAAGTATAATGAGATGAAGCAAAGCGGAAGCTTGCAGAGAGGGGCCTGGGGTGGAGGCGAGAACGCTGCATCACTCTCTGTATAGATAACAAGCCTTTACACAGAATATTGAAGCCTGTGAGGATAATTGATCTTTATGCTCTACATTTTAGCAATCCTGAACTATTTGCCACATCCGTACTGCATGCTGCTTTCACTCTGTGCCTTCAAATGTATATTATCTCTTCCCAAACAACCCCCATGTTTTCCTCTGATTAATTCCTATGTTAACTTCAGTACTCAGGCCACACAGCCTCCTAGAGGAAAGGAAGCCTTCCCCAGCTTTTATTTATTTATTTTTTATTGATTTATTTTATTTTTATTTTATTTTTTTTACAGAGAGGAAGGGAGAGGGACAGACAGCCAGAAACATTGATGAGAGAGAAACATTGATCAGCTGCCTCCTGCACACCCCCCACTGGGGATGCGCCCACAACCAAGGTACATGCCCTTGACCGGAATCGAACCCGGAACATTTTAGTCTACAGGCCGACGCTCTATCCACTGAGCCAAACCGGTTACGGCTTCCCCAGCTTTTTAAGTTTCTCTAGGCACCCTATTGTCTTTGCTCCCATAGCATCCTGTATGACCTTATACCATAATTATCTTTCTTGAGGGCAGGGATCAGGTCTTAACTTTCTCTCCCCAAGACTTGTCAGACCGTGGACAGTCATGTATTGATTAGCCAAATGAGTGGAAAATCTGAAAGGGCTTTAGTATCTAATGAGAACCATACACAGGAACGAGGGTCAAAATATCAGCTTGATTACAGGCAAGATGAGACCAGCAAAGGTGGTGTTGGTTTGGACCAAGGCCAAAATGGGCTTCATAGTCTGGTCCCTCTGCCACTGCATTTACTGCTCAGTCACATGCTACTTCTGGGGGTCAGTGGCTTCCCACACCAGGAGCAAAAGATTGATAGACTCTCATTTAATCCTTGCAACAGCTCTATGGGGTCAGAATAATATCCCCATTTTACTGATGAGTAAACAAGCTCAAGGATGGGGGGGGGGTGAGGGGGGAGGAATTTGCCCAGGGTAGTTGGGAGAACTGGGATGGAAACTCACAGCTTCCTCCAAAAGCCCCTCTTCATTTTACCACACCCTCCTTTAAACACAGCATTTGCAAAATGCTCACCATTTTAAAACCTGAGTTTCTGTGATCTCCATGAGCATCTGGTTTTAGTCCCACTTTTCAAATGAGACACTGAGTTGCCCACGGTCATAAAGGTTGTTGGAAGCAGAGCTGGAATTTCTCCCGTGTGGGGTGAGCAAGCAGAGGCTGCCCACTTCCTCTGAGGCAGACCACACTGGGCCACTTCTCCCAGAACCCAGAGTTCCCCAGAGAAGCCAATCACAGGGCAGGCTTTCTGCAGTGATGCTGACCAGGCAGACAATTCCATTCATTTCCTGGAGTGGAGTTTTCTGAAAGAACCCTCTTTCTTTGACACAGTCATATCTTCACGAGGCAGTATTCTGCCTTTTTGATTAAATCCATTAACTATTCAGACACAACTGCCCTTCAAAAAGGCAGCCTGCCTCCAACACACACACATTTGGCAGCGGAGAGATTCTAACCCAGAAGACAGTGGCGGAGATGAGCAGAACATACAGTATCAGAGTTGAAAGCGGCCTCAGAAATCATGAAAAGTACACAGATCCCTCATTTTATAGATGGGGAAACTGAGCACCGGAATCAGGAAGAGGTAGCTCAAAGTTGGGCAATGATGGGACCAGGGTCAGCAGGACCTTCTGATTCAGAAGTTCGTGATTTCCCCATTGAATTGCAGCGTTTCTCAGCATCACACAGGGAAATTCATTCGGACAGGCACTGAGAACTGTTAAAATTATCAGCAGTACCCCTCAGTCTCATGTAGGGAAACACAAGGCTCAGAGCTCTTCATGGACCTTGTCTCATTTGATAAATAAAACCATGGAATTGTTTTGTTTTGTTTTGTTTTCCCACAGCAATAAATAATGCCTAAATCTGAGTGGCTTGTACCCACAAAGATTTGCCTCTTGCTCACATGTTCAGTATGACCATGCTCTACAACAGTGGTTCTCAACCTTCTGGCCCTTTAAATACAGTTCCTCATGTTGTGACCCAACTAAAAAATTATTTTCGTTGCTACTTCATAGCTGTAATGTTGCTACTGTTATGAATCATAATGTAAATATCTGACATGCAGGATGGTATTAGGCAACCCCTGTGAAAAGGTCGTTCGACCGCCAAAGGGGTCACGACCCACAGGTTGAGAACCACTGTTCTACAATGTTTCACTGCAGGACTCAAGCTGACAAAGCAGATCTCATCTGGGCCATTGCTGGTTGTTAGGGGTTGAATTATTCACCCAAATATTGAAGTCCTAAACCCCCAATACTTGTGACTGTGACCTTAGTTGGGAATAATCTTTGTAGTTGATCAAGTTAAGATGAGGTCATTAGGATGAGTCCTAATCCAATAGGACTGGTGTCCTTATAAAATGAGAAAATTTAGACAGACACACATGCAGGGAAAACCCATGTGAAGATGAAGGCAGAGTTTGGGAGGATGCTTCTACAAGCCAGGAAATGCTAACGGTTGCCAGAAAACTACCAACGGTGTGAGGAGAGTCCTGGAACAGGTTCCTCTGCACAATCTAAGAAGAAACCATCCTTACTGAAACCTTGGGCTCAGACTTCCAGCCCGCAGAGCCGGGAGACAAATACGTGTCTGTTGTTAAAGCCATGCTGCTTATGGTCCTTCATGAAGGCAGCCCAACAAAAGCATACGCTGGTCTTGTTACAGAAAGAAAAGAGACAATGGCAAAGCACATGTCACCTCCCAAAGCCTCTGCTCATGCCCCCTTGGCCAGAGGGCATCGGACGCTAAGTCTGACATCTGTGAGTGGAAGGAGGATTCTCAGAGAAGGAGTGTCGTCTTATAGAGAAGCACCCCAGGGAGGCCAGGGGGTGTTTTGAACAATAACACCACAGATCACAGCACTGTCGTCTTGATGGATGGATGGATGGAAGGATGGATGGAAGGATGGATGGAAGGATGGGTGGATGGATGGAAGGATGGATGGATGGATAGGGAGGCTCCTTGAACTGAGACCCAGAGGCAGCAACTGAGCAATTCAGGCATGGTCACTAGTGGGGCCAGTGTGGGGTTTTCTGCCCCAAATCCTAGGCTGGTTTTACTGCGCCCCAAGGAACTCTAAGCATACCCAGGCACTGACCTCTCTTCTGGAAGATCTAGTGCAACTTCCCTTCATAACATCAGCCAGTTGGTTAAGGATCATAGAATCATCTCCCAAAATAAATGAAGTAATTCAACTCACACCACAGTCCAGCTCCAATTCTCTTTCTTTTGAGCTTGCTTAATTGCCCACATTAGAAAACCGGGTGAGCTTATGTCCTGTGAAAACGCATGCATGAAATCAGAGCCTTGGTTTGACTGGTGTCTTATTAAATATTTCTGTAGAGATTTGCCCAGGAAGCCAAACTGTTGAAGATCTTACCAATAGCTTCTCAACCCTGCCAGCTCAGCCCTTCCTACTTACGATGCTTTGAGATGGGGGAGGGGCGTGTGTTAGGCAGGCTAGAAAAGGCCAGGCCTGCTACAGCATCCATGGCACAGAGCCCTGGGAGGTCAGAGCTGCAAGGGGCTTCCCAGCAGGGTGACCAGCTGTCCTAGTTTGCTCAGGACTGATGGATTGGCCGGAACACGGGACTTTTGATGCTGAGGCTGGAAAATGGGATGTTTAGTGACCAAAGAGCTCAGTTCCCCAGTGAATCCTAATGTAGAATTTCACAGATGGAAAACCCAGTTGCAGGGAGAGAAGGACTTAGTCTGAGATTTGAAGTGGGGGGTGGGGGGGCATTGTCATCCCATATCCCAATGTTAGGGAGACCAAGCATTCTGGTTCACCCAGGACCGAGGGGGCTCCCAGGAAATGGAAACTCCAGTTTTAACACTGTGACAGTCCTAAGGGAACGGAGAGGCATTGGTCCCACTACCTACTAACATCTTGTTTTACAAATAGAGAAACTGAGGCCCGGAGAAGTGAGCTGTCCAAGGTCATGGGAGCCGATGGCAAACTGGGAGCAGAAGGCGCTTCCTCCCCCAGCCCGTGAGCTTTCTGCAGCGTAATGCAGATTTTCATGTATCATTAAGTGTCTATTTATTCCCATTATTCAAGCAGGCTTTCAAATTTAGTCCAAACTGCTGGAAAAGCCTGGAAATACATCATGGGAGAGTGAGAATGGGAGAGTGGCTCAAAGAAGGTCTTTTTCTGAGAGCAGGTTGCTGACGCCAGACGAGTGCAACCTGGCTCTGGGCCTCGGGGTCTCTCATCTCTAGAATTTGCAAACACAGGAGCCACCTACACTCAGTGTCCTGTGTCACCGGTCACAAACAGAGAAGCCAAGCCTTTCCTCACTTCTCCTCAAACTGAAATCACCCCCATTTTCACTGCACAGATTTACAAGATACTCGCATGCCAGCAGCTCCACTGCTGCTCCCTGGGCTAAGTTCTGGATGCCTGGGGTGTGTTCGCAGTTTTCATACCTGGGTGTCTCCTCAATGCCAACACCCAAGACCCTAAAGCTCAAGGGGGCATGTTGCCTAAAGACCTGTGAGAGGACCCTCCCTATGTCGTGGAAATAGTACACATTTGGAGCTAGCAAGAGCTGGCTTTATACTCCAGCTCTCCCATGTAGTGGCCATTTGGCTTTTATAACATTATTTCATCTCTATGGGCCTCAGTTTTATTATCCACAAATAATTGAAAAAAAAATTGAAAAAAAATCATTGTGATGGACCGTATACAGTACTGGGCCTACAGTAGGTGTGGAACAAACAGCAGGTTGGTTGGTTTATTTTTGAATGACACACTGAAACAAGGATTGCTCAGATCTGAGAGTCATCTGGGTTTGAATTCCAGGCCTGTCACTTATTACCACTGTGACCAGGAGTGATGTACTTAAAATTTCTGGGATGCTCAGTATCTTTGAAATGGAGATTATGTATCAGAGTCCTCACTCGACAAGGCCATGCGTTGTGTTTGAGTTACTACAGAATGAGGACTCAATAGTACTGCGGCCATTACAGGCAGATTTTCAGGAAGGCATTTGGCGAAAACTTAAACTCTCTTGTTCTGATTTTTACTACCCATCCACCCAATAATTTCCCACGCAAAAAGTACACGCTGAAACAGTAAACACAAAATAAACACTATTAATTTGAGGTTCCCACCTTCCCGAATTCCCACAGCATGGAGAGGACCATGCAGAGCTCCTGTGGTTTTACCCAGAGAGAATAAGACTTTTTCTTTATTTTTCAGGTAAGAATTGGAGCCCAGCGTTCTTTTGAGATTGCCTACATATCTTTTAATTTGGAGGGTGGGTAACAAGTTTATTTGAATTACTTTTTTAAAAAAATATTTCACCTCACTCGTTGTATGGCTGGTTATGCATCGTTCAGATTGGTTCAGCTGCATTTAACAAGAAAGCCTTATGAAACATTAAACAAGATGGAAATCTATAAAAGTAAGTTGACAAGGGCAGGCGAGGCTGCCCATCTTCCTCAGAGTCATGGACCTTTCTCTCTTCCTATGTGGCCCCCTTCAGTACGTGGCTTTCCGTCCTCAAGGATTCCGTGGTGAGAAGGAGGCTGCTGGGCCTCCAGCTATTGCATCTAGATTTCATGCAGGAAGCATGAGAAGGGGTAGGCCCTAAAGCCTCATTCTTCCATCACCAGGCACATAGCATCATCTTCCTCTAGCTACAAAGAAAGCCCAGAAATGACACCCCCTTTTTTTTCTGGGTCTCAGTCCCTCAACTTCTAAAATGGGTAAGTGGTGTTGGAAGGAGACTTGACTTGGGTGGTGAACACACAATACAGTGCACAGATGTGTTGTGAAATTGTGTTCCTGTATAATTTTGTTAACCAATGTAATCCAATAAACTCAATTAAAAAGGAAATATATAAAGTAAAATAAAGCTGTAGGCTGTGTCATCTCCATGTCCTTTGTCATTCATAATACCTGGCTAAAAAGGCTGCATTTTCCGAATTTTTTTTAGTAGCTACGGAAACATAATCTTTCTGTGAGTGGCCACAGAAGGATGGGGCTTCTGAAGAGTGCTTTAAAGGCGTTTGACTCCCATGAAAGACCTTTCAGTTGCTAAGAAAGAAGAAACAATAGACAGTGAACAAGCAACTCATGGTTTCTGACATATAATCCTCCCATAATAATATAATCATCTATATATATAAAAGTCTAAGCGACTGTCCGACCGGTAGCTATGACATGTAATGACCACCAGGAGGCAGATGCTCAACACAGGAGCTGCTGAGCAACAGCAACTTTGCAGAGTATCCTCTTGCACTCCAGGACTCCTTGGGGGATGTGCCAGTCAGGCTGAGGGACCCCACCTGCTGGAGGGACCCTGCTCACTCTGCAGCCATCCTTTGAGCCCTGGCACCACCCCAGGTGCAGCCAGCTGGGGATGGACCACAAGAGGTTGACTCCAGGGTGTGTCTGATCCATCTCGCCCAGTCCCACCCCACCAGCCACCTTCTAATTAACTTCCTTTCAATGTGCATAAATCCATGCACCAGGCCTCTAGTATTTTCTATTTAGTTACTTTCCGTAGCTAAATCAACTGAACCCCCTACCTCAGCTGCATTTAAAAGAGCACAACAGTGCCCTGCTATCGCCCTAGCTGGTCACTGCATTCCCACTCTTTGGTCTGAAACCTCTGTAGGGTCAGCTGAATTCTGATCAGTTGTGATCCAAGTGGAATTATATTCAGTCGGCAAAGCACATTTCCAAGGTTATCCGCTTCTGCACAGACACAGAGCAGTACAGCTTATGTGTCACATGGTACATAATTGTTTCCATTTGTTCTCAGTAATTATCTTATGATGTTCCCGTGGCTACGTTCTATAGATGGAAAGCTCCAGCTATAAACCCAATCTCTCCCTGCCCCAAAATAACTCTTTCCCCAGAGAAGAATAAGCACCCGCACAGCCTGCATGGGGTCTGTTCTGTCTGCTCTCCTAAACTGTCTGCACTATTCCCTATTATTCTACCCACATGAAAACATCCCAATTTTAACACTGGATAGATGAGGCTCTTATCTTAAAAAAATTATTTCTGAAATACAAAAATTTACAATAGCCATTAAAATAAAATAGACTGTACTAATAGCCTATTACATACCTATAACACTTCAGAAACAGTGGAAGAGTAATACCACTCCTGCAAATAATATAGCCCGATAACCAGGCGATGGCTTCGTGAAATTGGCTGTACAGCTCTTAGGCTCCTATTATCCTCCTAATTTTAACCAGGGAACAAGCAAGACCTACAATGCTAAGTGGCTTATCTAAAGACAGTGACCCCGGGCCCTGGCCAGGTAGCTCAGTTGGTTAGAGCCTCATTCCAAGACACCAAGGTTGCAGGTTCAATCTCTGGTCAGGTCGCATGCAAGAAGCAACCAGTAAATGCATAAATAAGTGAAGACAGTGACTCCCCACCCCCCACCCCTCTTTGTGGACCATCTGAAAATTTTGAGCTCATTCAGTTTGGCTTTTTTTGTGTATTTGTTGTTATAGTGCGAATCAGACACTTTTGACAATCCCTGTTTATGAAAAATGACTCATAGTTTTCAGCAAAAATGCCGAGCTCAACTGTGTGCAGCATAGCAATGGGAAGGGAAAGTTAATTTATCCCCTAAGCGAGGAAATGCAGAAAAAAACAAACCCACAAACTGCTCTCTGGAGTCCTGAATCAATGCCTTGTGTGGTCTGTGCTTAGCCATGAGCAGAGGGGGGAAAAGACAATTCGTGCAATGGACTTACAAAGGTGAAGCATGCTCTGCAAATGCACTGAATGCATCTGAGTTACTTACGAAAGAAAATAAAACCCCTGCGTAAGGAGACACAGGACAGGAATCCAACAGTGACCTACACTCTCGCCCTGTAATTTGAACCACGTCCTGAATTCTATCAAGCTGCTCTTTAATGACTGGAACATTTCATTGTTGTTGTGTTTTTGTGTTAGGACCCTCTCATTCCCCCCCCCCCCCGCCCCCCACCCAACCTCCTCAGCAAGGAGGAAGGGCCAGGCACAGAACTTCACCCTCAGGGTAACAGTTCCTCCCCTAGCTTCTGGTCAGGCAGTTTATGACCTTCTGACCTTTTCCTCCCCAGAGATAACATCTAGGCCTCAGGCATTTCATCTCCAGGCCCAGAAAAGCAGCAAAACCAGACAAGTGGCGCCATGGCTGCCTCCGGACCAGCTGCACTGACTAATGACCCCCCTTCCCTGGGACCAAGCAATCAGCGGAGACCAGGACCCTGAAAGAGGACACCTGGAAAGCTGATGAATATTCTATTAGACCCTCCCTGTGACCTCCCCGGAGATTTCCACACGCAAGAGAGAGATACAACACACAGGACAAAGGACCCAGTGCACACTCTCTTCCAAGGAGCAAGCCACCCATTCCCTTCCCCCACAGGCACAGATCCCCTAACCCAGGGGTGGGCAAACTACAGCCCACAGGCCGGATCCGGCCCGTTCGGCTGTTCTATCCGGCCCGCGGAGCCAAAAGAGCAGAGGGTTCTCTTGCTCTCCCCTCCGCTCCTTCACCAGCAGCAGTGTTAACATGGCAACGTTGGGAAACACGGCCGCAGCTCCTTCTGAGTCCAGTTTAAGAACCCATTGTGGCCCTCGAGTCAAAAAGTTTGCCCACCCCTGCTCCCCTAAGGGGCCTCATGAGAGTTGCAACCAGGGGAGCAATGGGCAGCGGCAGCTCGTCCCTGAGCCTGTCTCCAAGGCCCCTTTCCTCTGACTTCTCAGTGAGCCAAAGCAACCCAGACCCAATACCCTTTGGCTCAGTGCCGTGTAGCCCTTCCCGATGGATACCCCTGTCTCCCATCCTCTTTTCCTTACATCCATTCAATGTTCCTTAAATCACCATCTGAGAATGACTACTTAGCCTGCCCACACACCACCAACTTTAACCTTTCAGTCTGCGTGTGTGTGTGTGTGTGTGTGTGTGTGTGTGTTTTATCCTGAGTGACAGCTGTTATCTGCATATCAGCTCACAAAGCTTTTCACACATTCTCTCCCCAAATCCATCTGTCCAGGCAGCATTTGTCTTCTACTTCTTTCCAAAGGCCTCCTTAGGCTGAGCTTGTTTCTGGGACTGACTGACTCTCACCACAAGGAAGCGCAGGAGGAAGCCAGGCACATAAGGCAGAAGTCGATTTTTGTGAAACACACCGACAGCCAATCATCAGCACAGGAAAACCAATGTGGTGGGAAGGGCGGAGGCTGGGAAGTCCGGCCACTGAATCCTGGAGTCACCCCTTATCACCTTGAGCAAGTCAGGCTCTGAAGTCTCTTTCCGAAGCTGTGGCGTAGAGATTAGATGAAGCGACAGGTGTGAAAATGTTTTGTAAATCGCTATGCATGTGTCAGGGGTTACACTCATCCACACCAGTGTCCACTACTGGGAGGTCTTGGAAGGTCTTGGACTTATTCATCTCCATGAGACCCAACATAAAATAGGCCCAGGAACTTGTTTGGAAAAAATGACCAAGTGCACAAATAACTAGTTAATATATCAGTAGGTGAGAGGGGACTGAACTGCTGATTGGGGGAACAGTGTTTGACAGGCAGGTGGGGGAGAAGTCAGCTGGGTAACACTCTCTCTCTTAGAAAGGGTTTCACGGTTTGGAGAAAAGCTTCCCACACACATTCCCATTTGACTCCATCCATTTGGGGGATCTCAGACGCACACTGAGGGAGATAACTAAGAAACCGGTCCAGGGCGGTGCCTGGAAGAGGTGGAAGTTAAGCCTGGGTTGCCATGATTGTGATTTTCTTGCTCACACTGCGGTTCACTGGGCGTGTGGATGAGGCATTCTAGGCTCATGGCCCCAACTAGCTCTGGGCTCTGTTTCTCTCCCAGGCCCTACATATTACAGGTTTGCAGCTAGGCCTGAGCTCCAGGAATTGGTCAGCCTCCTGAATTTTTACCCCGCGCATGAACACCTCAATATTCAGACAGAGATCCGAGGGGGTGCCGCTGTAGCTCTTTCCAGCTCCCTTCTTCCTGGTACTTTGCCTGCAAGATTCCAGCTGCCTTTCAACCTCTGACTCCCTGATTCAGGGAAACGTGGGGTTCTGTTTAGTCTGGAATCTGGAAACTGTCTCCAGGCAAAAAACTGGGGTGATGGTGGGCTCCCTCGACTTGTTTTCCTTCTCTTGGAGATCAGTCTCGCTCAGCCCATTGTCCCATGTCTGAAAGCAATCCTTTCCTATAGTTTGACCTACTTCCCAGTGTGTGCGGAGGGAGGGCAGTGCCCACGTGCAGTCATTTCCAGGCAGGCGTGGGAGCCAGTGTGACTCCTTCCCATGAGTCTAGTTGAACTGGAGTCCCAGAGCCTGAGAGCCTGTTCTTAGCCGCTCCTTTTGTAAACTTTGCCCATGGTGATGTGGCTTTGACACTTTGCATTTTATCTGAAGCTGATCTCTCTAGGGACATTTTAATTTCACTCTCCTCTCTTATAGAAGCTCTGAAGGCAGTAGTATGGAAAAATTATATGTATCCACCTAATATATGAGGAATTAAATTTGCTTTTACTATGTACTTATTTTATGATCTTGGGCACATCACTGCTCAGATTCCCCACAAGAAAAGGTGGGTAAGAATAATTAGGAAATGAGCATAGTACAAATGAGGGGATCAGTGACTTAGCACTTTGGGAAGGGCCCTGCTTTAAACTGAGGAAAGTAGAAAGAGAATGTAACCATCTCCATGCCCCCCACCAAATACCCGCAACTCTAAAGTGATTAATTATTTCATGTGGACCATGTACCTGCCTCCTAAGGAATGGGCAATATTACCCCCCTTGCTTTCTTATTGTTAATACAGCAGGTGAGGGTATGAACGCCGAAGCCACCTGCTCTACTGTACAGTTACTAAAGAGGAGAGCTGGAATCCGAACCTAGATCATGCTGCTTGGTTTTGAAACTTACCTTTCTTGGACATATAATTCTTCCTTTCCCTTGCCCTCAAAGGATGTCTTTTTCAGCCTTTTGTGGCCCGGGTGACGTGCCTGCCATTTAATGCACACTGTGGATCTGTAAGAATGCTCACAAATACACTGCAGTTTATTCGGCATCTCACCTTTAACATGTCTGTTGTCAGAATTTCATCTTCATTCCCCAGAAATTCTAGCTCACAAATTACAGCCCTGACAGCCCTGAACCTAATTCTTATTACGTTCCCTGCTAGGGGACCTTGAAACATTGTTGGTAGAAGTCAGATCACTGCTTATCTTAAGTTTCAAGACCTCTGTTAACCATTTTCTTTGCCTAATAACTATCAACCCTGTAACCTCCTCTGGGAGTCAAACTCATGTCCAGTGTTTGCACATCCTTTCTAGGGAAGAGTAGCAAGGTTGGCGAGGAATGCTGAACACCAGGGAAAATAAGAACTGGACAAATTCAGAGTAAACTTAAAATAAGACCCAGGATTGACTAGTAATTCTCTTAGCAAATGTATCTGCAGGAATACAAGAAGTAGGAAAAGGACATGCGGTAGAATTGGAGAGAGGTATATTTCAACTCTATAAAAGGAAGAACATGCAAAGAAGGAGAGCAAGAACAGACCAGCTACTTGAGGAAGCCCAGGTCCTTTCTCACTGGAGAAAGATGGGGTGGAGAACAGGGTGACCACTGTGTAGGTGATTTGAATACAAGGAGAAATCCTTCATTTGCAAGTCCAAGAGGCCCATAAATCCCTTCATATTGTGTGTATGAATGCAAAGGTCAGGTTTTCAGGGGAGAGGGTGGATAGCTCTTCTTAAAGCATCAAAAATTTCCAAGATAAAAGATTGGACAATAAATTTAGGAAGCACAGAGATATCACATTATAATTTAATACTTAGAGGAGAGTCTTGTTTTGGCAAAGAGATTAGATTCTTTGATCTCATATCCTTCTTACCTCTAGCATTGTGTTTTCAAATGAAGTGCAAGAGGGACTAGATAAATCTTTAGGAAACATAGCTATAGTTCAGATCAATGGCAAATACAACAGCGAAAGGAATATTATAAACTGTGCCTTAGCCACTTCCTAGATCCACTTACAGTATGTCAAGGTGTCCTCTCCCTAGTAGAAGAACAAAATTCAAGCCTGCTTCTGGCCACTGTCTACAACGTCCCAGCCCTCAAGAATATGATTTGTAAAAAGTCAGCCAGAGGAACAAGGCCCTAGAATTGAAGGAACCAACTGAAAAACAATCTAAATTCACATTTTCCTTGCGAAAGAGTATGGCCTTTGAAATGCAACAACATATTTAGGAAACATAAGCATCAAATTTAAAAATATCTGAGAATGAAAGGACAGATTCCAATTGAACATCTGAAACTGAGACACCGACAGTTTTCCTTGTTGGAGCACAGAGCTCTCTTCAAAGGGATCTTGAACTACTTCCCTCCCCATGGCACTTGGCTTCTCACCCCAGCCCTCCTGTCTTGGCCCAGAGACAAGTTTCTGTAGAACTGCGCTGTGACTGCGGGTGCACCCACTGGCTCACCTGTCCCTCCAGAATCAGTATCTTAAGCCCAAGTGTAGAATTTACATGACAAAAATGGAAGCGGATTTCCAGAGCTTTCAGTGGGTGCAGCATAAGATTTAAAAATATGCCTTGTACATTTCAATTTCTCATTTCAAAAGATAAAAACCATTTGCATTAAAACACACACACACACACACACACACACACACACACACAAAACCCCTTCACTTCTATTCACCCAGGAGAGTGACTCACTTCCCTAAGCTCTTAAGATTTTTTTAAGCTTTTGTATTGCAGTTATAATAAGAATGCTTTACCACAAGCTGCCCTAACTAAATACCCTGTTTTGGGCCTAAAATATCTAAGAATCTTACAGCAATGAATAATATAAAAAGTGAATTATTGAATAATAAACAAATTACATACAAGTTTAACATTTTTTCAGTTACAGTTGACATTCAATATTATTTTATTTTAGTTTCAGGTGTACCGCATAGTGGTGAGACAATTACATACTTTACAAAGTGTTCCCCCTGATATTTCCGGTCCCCACCTGGCCCCACACACAGTTATTACAATATTATTGACTGTATTCCCTATGCTTTCCTTTACATGCCGTGACTCTTTTGTAACTACCAAGCTGTACTTCTCAATGCCTTCACCTTTTTCACCCAGTCCCCCCACCCAAGCACACATTTTTAAACTAAATTCTATGTGAGATCTGGAAATTGAGACTTTAGAATCAGGATCTGGAATTTGAGGTCTAATGCTGCAGGACAGTTCCTGGCTACAACTATATAAAAACAGTAGGTGAAATTAATTAAAGGAATAAAAAATAAGTTTGGAAGATAAAGAAATTTTTGCCTTAGGTAGTCAACTTAAATCGTTTCATGACTGAGAACAATATCTGATGAGACTAAAATGTGGAAAATCACTGAACAATAGTTAGCACATCAGTTGTAGAAGAGAAGCTAAAAAAAACAATGAACTCTGGCATGTAGCAGTTCTATTTTATTATAAAAATACGGATAAGACATGTCTAGCTATGTTCGGATTCTGAATCCTGAAACGAGGAGCCAAAGAGGGACCAAAGTGTGTAGACAAATAAAGATTCCAAAAGGGCAGAAATAACATGAGACACCCAAGAGAACACCAAGAACAAATTTTTTCTATCAGCATTTACTTCCAGGAAGAAATGTTAAATATGAAGAAAACGAGACAAGCTAACTCGAGGACGCCTACTTACGATGATTCCACTTTCAGAGAAGAGATTGCCCCCAAGAAGCCTTTCATTAGGATTGATGCAGTCAGTTGATAACCCACTAGATTCCTGGGGATTTGTACTAAGATTCCAAATTCTCCATTAATTATATCCAGACACCACAATCTCAACACCACGGTTACAAATGTTTGCAAAGGAAATAAAACTGGCTTAGTTCTGAGTTTGTTTTGATTAGAAAGATGCCCAAAGGATTTTTACTAAGAAAAGACAATTCATTTCTTTGAAGAAATAGCCTAGTTTGCCTTCTCTCTTTAGCGTTATTACCATTATCGTTATTACACTTACGTTATTTCTTCACCTGTCTGTTTTCTGCCAGTTTAATGAGAGACTGGAGAGAGGTTCTTGACAAAGAGATGAATGTCTCCAGTAGGTTCCTTGTGATATAAAACTGACTAGAAACTTCTAAAAATAAGGAACATACACACACACACACACACACACACACACACACACACACACACACACCCTCAATGCACTTCAGCCAGTAAATAGTGTAAAAACTAAATTGGTAAATGATAACACTGAAACTTTCCGAGGAAGCAACAGCTTACGAGATTTGGTGCCAAGATGAAGCATGTATATGGGTTTCTTTTTCATGTGGCCAAAGGAGGTGGGTAATGGATCATTTTAGAAGCACAGATCAGGGACAGAACAGCTCCATTAAGGAGAGTCTGCAGGCACACTTTCTAAGCAGCACAGGTAGTGTGGAGTGAGTCCAGGAGGTGAAGGCCAAGATTTTCTGGGCTGCACCTCGCCCATTCTGTATCAGAGATCTGTCTTCCTCTCTGACAACGTAACACAGGAGTCACCTCCCAGTTGACCGTCTCCACATCCCACGTCCTCCCTCAACTCCATCACTGTCTCCATTTGCACTCTGCATGTGCTCAGAGGAATCCTCCCACAGCTTTACAATTGTTTGTACATGTCCTGCTCCTCAATTAAATATTCTTCATTCCTCCTATAAACATGTCTTAAACACCTGCGGCTCCAGGCTTCCACTGTGGAAGTCCAGGCTCAGTCCCTGAGCTCTGAGAAGAGAGGGTGCCCCAGACAGAGCCTGCGGTCCACCGTGTGTTCCCAGCGTCTAGACTGGCTGGCAGAGACAGCAGGTTGATGCCGAATCTACTCATGCCTTGGCTGTTTGGATGACTTCTACCGGCTTGATCTGCATGCTGCGAGGTCTTGAGGATGGATCTGAGCCAGGAAGAAGGGCCAACTAGGATCAGGAAGGGGGTCGGGGCATTTGGTCTTGGCCTTGAAGGCTGGGAAATAATTTTTATACAGGGAGGGAAGGAAAAAGGACCTCCCAGGCAAAACCAAAATGTATACATGGAGACAAAGAGATGGTAGGACAGGAGGCAAATGAGAAAGAGGAAATGAATCTGCTTTGCCGTAGGACAGAGCTCCTATGTGGGAACGGTAGGAATATGGCCTGGAAGCCACACTCGGAGGAAACTTGAACTCTGGGTGACCAAGTGTGTGTTTCGTGGTGGAAGGAATAAGGAACAATGGAATGTTTGGGACTAGCCCACCGGGTCAGTTTCCTACAGCTTCTGTAGGAGTCAGTGGCTTGAACAGACACCGCTACTGCTCATTACTCTTCAGTTCCCAGGTCGGAAGTCTCCCTCAGCCGGGTGCTGGCCGGGCTGGAGGACCCAGAGAAGCAGCTCCCTTGCTTTCCCAGCCTACGAGGCTGCCTGCTCTCCTTGACTCAGGCTTCCTTCCCTCTTCCCAGCCAGCCCTCCGCCCTCTGCTTCCTTCCTCACATCCCCTTCATGACTGAACCTGCTGCCTCTCTCTTTCAGTGTTTATGATGACCAAGTTGGGCTGACCCATATGATACAGGATCACTTCCCCACCTCCAAACCCTTCACTGGGTCCCAGCTGCGAGTCTCTCTGCGATGGAGGGGAACATCCACAGGGTCCCGGGGTCAGGATGGAAACATCTTTAAGGCCTTTCACACCCAATCACAGCCAAATAAATAGCTAAGATAACATTCATAGAAAACACTGGTTCAATATGTCTTGTGATGTCCAAGACATGATCCTCAATTCTTCACATATGTTAGTTCGTTTAAACCTCTGGGGTATCTGAGACACAGAGAAGTTAAATAGATTGGCCAGGGTCACCCGGCCAGGAGGGAGTGGGGCAGGGAGACAAACCCACAGAAACCACAAGGGTAGTCACCCAGGATGTCACTTTTGAAATCATGTGACAGATATCCAGGGAACTGCTTGAGAAAGCATCTTTGCTCCGATCTGATTTTTTGTCCTGCTGTATATTGAAACCTCTGCCTTTATTAGTCATGAGACATTCTTCCAGCCAAAGGCCCAGGGACAACAGCCCAGTGGAAGCACCTCTCCAGCAGTTTGGCTCACACGAGTGCCCTCAGCAAACCTGAATTCTTTTCGGGAGCAATAAGACAATGCGTGTCTCCCAGCCAGCTAGGATCTGAGGCGCTGGCCTAATAACCGTTCAAATACTCACATTGTGGCAGAGCTTAAAGTAGCTATTGGGAGGGGCTCGGCACTTAACTGCATTCTATTTTGCTTCTGCAAAAATTGAAGAACGGAAGAGCACTGATGGTTTCCTCTGAAAACCTGATTTCCCTCCACTTAGGGATGGTTTTGATATAAATTGACTGCCTGCAGTTGCTAACGTTTGTTAAATACAGTGAATTCTGGAAGCAGATTAGAAAGCAGAGAAAGTAGCCCAGAAGAAAATCTACAATGAGCTGCTGATAAAATGCACGGAGTGTTTCCAAGAGAATCTTTCGAGTTGGTGGAATTAAATTACTGTGCTGGGTATCTATTTTTAAAGGAAAATGTGTATTTGCCTAATCCAATTTCAGCATAATTCATATCCCTGTAACACTCCGAGAACACTGGCATATGGTTACATGAGATATAAATTGGGAGTATGATTAAAAATCACTGGCGTTTCGATTTCAATTATATTTCACAAAATAGACTCCAGGGGGGAGGGGGGAAGGGATGCACAAGACCACAACCCACTGCAAGATGAGAGTGGAGAAAAAATCTACACACACACACACACACACACACACACACACACACCTGCAGATCTGACCAGGGACCATATTCCCAGGGTGAACTGACACTGCTGGCTTCACCTCCACAGCCATCAGCCCTGCCGCATCTGACTTGAAGCCGGAATCCATAGAGGGTGGGAGGCCACCTATAATGTCTGAACCAAAGAACAGCCCAGTCTTCTAGAAATCCAGAGGCAGAGCTGAGGTCAAATCCCCATGATCAGCTTCACTTTTTAAAAAAAATATATTTTATTGATTTTTTACAGAGAGGAAGGGAGAGGGCTAGAGAGTTAGAAACATTGATGAGAGAGAAACATTGATCAGCTGCCTCCTGCACACTCCCCACCGGGGATGTGCCCGCAACCAAGGTACATGCCCTTGACCGGAATCAAACCCGGGACCCTTGAGTCCGCAGGCCGACGCTCTATCCACTGAGCCAAACCGATTAGGGCTTCACTTTTCTTTAAAATGACCTTGAAGAGCAATTTTGAAGACTACGTGAGAGAGTGTTGTCAGTCTCTGGACACATAATAGGTGCAAAATACATTTTGCTTAGGACTTCAATCATTCACCTTGTTTTATTCCTTTTGTCTTCCTAGAGCCTGGGAGGATCCCGGCACATGCTCAACGCTCCGAGTGTTTGCAGAATTGAAAGGAAAGAGTCAGGCTCCCCGTGTTCCCACGCCTAAGCCCTCTTAACTCTTCATGGGGATATTGCTCCCAAGTGATAAAAAAGGGGAAAGGTAAAAAGGAATCATTTTCATTAAGTAAGATTTAAAGAGCAAAACAAAATTCTCCCCTCCTTAATCTTGACAGATGGGAATTTCAAGTTTCATCATTTTGTCTTAAGGAACTAATAAGGAGTTCATAAATCTCAATTACTTCTGTGGCATGAGGAGCCGCTGCAGGTCTGCTCAGCACGATTCCAATCTCTGATCAGCTGGAGGACCTTTATTAAAACACGGGGGGAGGAGAAGGGCCAAGTCATATTTCAAGTTGAGCTGACATTACAGCAGCACAATCTTTCTTTATTTTCTTCTTCTTTTTTTTTGTCATTCTGGTCAGAGAGAAGGAGCACCTGATCAGCCACATCACCTGCAAGATGCGGTGTCGCACATTAAATTATAAGCTGCCGGCAGCTTTGGAATTGGCCAATCTCCATGCATAATCAATGGAGAGACCAATTAATAAATATGTATGCCCTTCACAAAACTCTTGATCTTTCCCAGCCAGCTACTCTCTTGAACATACACAATTATCCTTTCTTAACTTGCCAGATAAACACAATTGGGGGACCCCCTTTTCCCCATCGTTCCTTGTATTTGTTTTCCAGGGTTGCCATGACAAAGTAGGATAGGCTGGGGGGCTTAAACTCCTAAACAGCAGGGGTTGGTTTTCCCACTATCAGGTTGCTAGAAGCCTGAGGTCCAAGGTGTGGGCAGGGTGGGTCTCTGCAGAGCGCTCCCACCTTGGCTTGCACAGGGCCACCCTTCTGCTGAGTCTTCACGTGGTCTTCCCTGTGGTCTGTGTTCTAACTTCCTCTTCTTGTAGGGATGCCAGTCCTACTGGGTTAGGGCCTGCCACGATGCCTTCATTTTATCCGAATTACCCCCTGAGGGACTCTTTTTCCAAATACAGTCGCCTTCTGAGGCCCTGAGGCTTAGGGCTTCCACATGAATTCTGGAGAGGTGCGATTCAGCCCATAACACTCCTCACTGCATAATCAGCCCCCAGTTCTGGTTTATCCTGTTTCCCCAATGACTCGGAAGTTTGTTCCTCCTCTCATTGGGCTGCTCTCTCCCTGCCTTTCCAGATGCACTTCCCATTTCAGTCATCACTCCTTCCCCCGTGCACAGACTGTTTTCTTCACCTGGGTCCCCCCTCCCCCAATCTCTCTTATATACTGTGTGCATATGTCAAGCTCCAGACCATATCCTAGGTCAGTGATGGCGAACCTTTTGAGCTCGGCGTGTCAGCATTTTGAAAAACCCCAACTTAACTCTGGTGCCGTGTCACATATAGAAATTTTTTGATATTTGCAAACATAGTAAAAAAAAGATTCATATTTTTGATATTTATTTTATACATTTAAATGCCATTTAACAAAGAAAAATCAACCCCCAAAAAATGAGTTCGCGTGTCATAGGTTCGCCATCACTGTCCTAGGTTCTTCTTTAGTTCAAGTCCTCTTGAATTTCTGTTCTCTGTTCTTCTTCACCAGTTAGTTCACACCGCACTGAATTATCTGCTTCCAGGAGGTGGTGTGAGTGTGGCATAATGGACAGAAAGGGTGCTCTGGAGCCAGGCAGTCATAGCTTAGAAGTACAGCTCTTCCCCCACCCCCACCCCTGCCCAGCCCCTGCCCAGCTGTGGAAGTTTGGGCAAGTCAGTAAACTCTCTGAAATTCCATTTCCTTACCGATAAGAATGGGATGGCAATGCCCATCTCATAGGATTATTGTAAGGATGAAAATAAATTAAATATATTAAATGTACTAAAATGTTGGCACACAACAGGCACTCAAAAACACTTGTCATCACCTGTTATTACTGTTACTATAGTGTTTTTTAATCACTTCCTACCAGACTGTGAGCATTATGAGCAATTGCACTAAATAACTTGATCACCTTTCTATGCCCTATAGCAACAGGAGCAGTGATTTTCCTATTTTAATGCTCAACAAATATTCATGAAGTTCAATTTGAGCTCCTCTGCGGAGACCCCTGCTATCCACGATGTATTACTTGGCACCATAAAAAAGGTATTAGTCTCCATAATTGGGCTGATGATCATAATAAGTCAGGACTGCTTTGGGGCTTAAATAGAACAATCTTTATAAATTATAAAGAACCACACAAATGGTAGCAATCCTTCAGAAACAAGGCTACAAAAACAGAGATCCTGCCCTGGCTGGTTTGGCTCAGTGGATAGAGCGTCGGCCTGTGGACTGAGGGGTCCCAGGTTTGATTCCAGTCAAGGGCGTGTACCTTGGTTGCGGGCCCATCCCCAGTGGGGAGTGTGCAGGAGGCAGCTGACCGATGTTTCTCTCTCATCCGATGTTTCTGACTCTCTATCCCTCTCCCTTCCTCTCTGTAAAAATCAATAAAATATATTTTTTTAAAAAAGAGAGAGAGAGATCCTAAGAGGTGGAGCTGTTTAAAGGCAAGGTGGGAAGACCTGTTCGAGGGGAGAGAAGGTGGAGCACCCGGGTGGAGGTCTCCAAAAGTAACGCATATGGAGAGGCAGGGAGATCAACCTAACAGATGCTCAAGACAGAAAGGATAGAAACTTGATAGATTTTAGTAAAAATCTAATTTCCATGCCTAGCTTACTTCCTAGTGCGATATTGTCATTAATGACTAGCTCAGACATTAGAATTTGGATTGATCAGCCTTTCAGAGTTGTCAAACGAGGTAGCTTCCTAGAATTTTCCAGGAAGACAGCAGAGTAAATTTGAAAAAAAAAAAAAAAAAGCTGGAATTTGGAAGCAGATTAATAGTTGAATCTCTGCTGGTATTCACCAGCTGTGTGACTTAGAAAAAATTCTTTAACCTCTCTGAGTCTCAGGAGAAATAGGAGTATAGACACTTGCCTGCAGTTCTGTGTGTGCACATGTGTGTGTGTGAGGAGCAAATGAAATAGTGAGCATGAAGATGCTTGCTGGGTGCTCGCCATGTATTGACAGTCCTCGGTGATGCAACAGCGGTGGCAAGACTGTGCAAGATCAGCTACTCCTGTGGGGGAAACGTGGGATGTTTGGAGGCCAGACCTTCTCCTCTCTGTCCCCGCTCTCTCCCTTCATTCCTTATCTCTGCTCAGGGCCCACCTGACCTCACAGTGAGTCCAAAGACAACTTCATGGGTTCAAATGACCTCATTCCTGCACCTTCCACCCTTTTTTGTTCAATGCCACCCCCAAACTGCGTGTGCCACATTCTTCCTGGTTATCGATTTCCCAACAGACTACCCTTTCCCATGTTCTAAAGTGGCATGCATGTTCTATTGGGCCAACAGATTGAGTTTTAAATGACTTCGTTTTCTGTTGTGTCTCCCATAGAGTCAAAAGGGACAAAGATTAGCCCGATCAGCATGGCTCAGTGGTCGACCTATGAACCAGGAGGTCGAAGCTCCATTCCCTGTCAGGGCACAGGCCTGGGTTGTGGGCTTGATCCCCAGTAGGGCGCATGCAGGAGGCAGTTGATCAATATTCTCTCTCATCATGGATGTTTCTATTCCTCTCTCCCTCTTTCCCTCTCTGAAATCAGTAAAAAATATTTTTTTTAAAAAAAGGACAAAGATTTAAGGGTCCCGTACTGGGACAGTGGTTCTGATGAGAGCTGGCTGGTTGGGCCATTTTCTTGGTTGTCTGTAGGCTAGATGGGATTTAAACCTTAAGGGCCTCCTCTACAACACCTCCACTCTTTTAAAACATTAGTCATAAGTTGGAACACATCCAACAAGGCCGGCTGGGCCTCGTCACACTGTGAATTCCATTCTCTTGGTAACAGACAACTGACCCACTATCTTATTATCATCGTCAGATTCCATTATTTTTGCTCAGTTCAATTCAGGACAAAGGTCAATTGAAAAACAAAACAAAGCAGCAGTCGGACGAAGGCCGGAGGGGAATTTTGAGCTGGAAAGGCGTGTTAGGTAACTTTCCAGTAACTACCAATTCCCAGGCAGAAATCACTCTCTCGTCAGAGCAAGCAGTTACACGCTCCCAGCCTCAGTTTCTCCGGCTGTCAAGTAAAAACAATAACATTCCTTTTCCAGGGCCGCATGGAAAGCGCACAACGAGCGCTCCGGGAGTTGAGGTTATTATCGTCACTGCATGTTAGCACCTGGCTTACCCTTCAGAGGAGCTCCTCTCCACACTCTCCAACTCCATGGCACAGTCCCCTGTCTCCGAGGGCAGGAGGGAGGACTGGTCAGGTGATGGGGGCTGGAGCGTTCGTGAGGACAGAGGAGGGCTATGGAACCCAGGTAATCTGTAATGATCTCAACAAGTTCTGGAAACCACCTTGCCACCGTGTGAATTATTCTGTCATTCCAATTAAATCTCCAGATGGTCCTGAGGGTCCCTAGGACTCACAGCTGCAGCTGCTGGAGAGGAGAAAGGGGACTGGAGGCAGAGAGCAGGGCCTTCTCCAGAGTCACCCTCGCCACATGCATCTCAGGCAGCTGCAAGTGTCCAGCTGAGCGAACCCTTTATTTATTATCCAAATAAAACACTGCACAGAAAACCAACATACCACAGCAGTGGCTTCTATGCAGGGAAATTCTGTTGACTCAGTGGTGGGTTGACATCTACATTTGAATCCATGGACTCACAGTCTCTTAGACTCGGGAGATTTTACAGAGAATTTAACCTAAAAAAATAAATAATTGTTTATAAATAGGAGAATGAGAGCTCAAGTTTAAGCAGTTTAGATAGAACTAGATTTCGGAACTCTGTTTCTCTTTTTAAATATGGAGATCATCTCAAGGGAGGGCTTATCAACCTGGGCACTAGCGGCACTTGGGTCAGATAATTCCTTGTTGTGGGGGTTTGTTCTGTGCATTGGAGGATGGTTAGCAGCTTCTCTCTTCCCAAGAGAAGCTGGTAACAACCGCCCAGCACCCAGTGTGACCATCCGAAAAGTCTCCAGACATTGCCCAGTGTCTCCTGTGAGTGCAATCACCCGAGTTGAGCCTCACACCATAAGGCTTACATAGAAAATCAAGTGAGATCGTGAACATGGGTTTGCTTAATCAACAGTAAAGCACTGGACGTTAGTGGTTAGTAATAGTGCTTATTATTAGATCCCGGACTTCTGACACACACTGTCATCCTCACTCTTTCATGGCCAAAGAGCTTGGGCAAGAGTGAGATAACCCCCAGGGTAAGCACTGGGGAAGGCAAGCTGATCCCGTCTGTGGGATGAAGCCATAGATTCAACTCCGGATGGACAAGATCCTGTTCTGTTCTGGCTTGCGTGCCCTCCCCCACCCCGAAAAGGCTGTTCACTGCTGGAGCAGCCCCTCCCAGGAGGCCTCTGAAGCCCCATTGGTGCCCTCCCCCATCCAGGAGGCCTCTGAAGCCCCATCTGGTTCTCAGGTTAGTCCCCATTCCCAAGCTTTCTCCACTGATGCACTCACCACACTGAGTTACGACCATCTGCTCGCCTGCCTGCCTCCCCCCCTCCCCCCATGTGGATCTTAGGGAACAGGCTATGCGTTACTCTTCTTTACATATTTAACTTGTGCAGGGCACAACCTGGATGGTGATCAGTGACCATTCGCTGCATAGATGGATACATAAGTGGCGGGATGATTTTTTAAATCAAAATGAATGGACAGGCTTGGGAGATATGCAACCTATTTACTCTAAATCGTAAATTGAGCTTAAGGTTCCCAAACCAGGCAAAGATTTCTTTCTGAATTTAGCTGGACTGAGCAACAAGGCAGCAGGTAGCTGCATTTAGCACTGATTCAAAACTATTCTGAAATGCCCTTGGATTAAAACAACGACTGTGTGTATTAGAAGAAGATGAAATTAATCTACAAGAACCTATTTCCTGGAGGACTACGTGGTTAGAAGGACAGTGTGCTATGGCAGGTCAACTAGATGGGCTTTAAGCTGCCTTGTTAGGAAAGTAGATCCGGTTCTCGCAGTGCCTTGTTTTGCTGAGAGGGAAATGCAAGGTTGGGCCAGAGAAGAACTGCCTGGAACAGAGAGAGGCTGAGCATCACCCCCGGCTCCTGCTTTCAAGCGCCACCCTGTGCAGAGCTCAACCTCTCCTCCGAAGAAGCGCTGAGCAAATATTTAAGGGACATATCATTTTGAAGAGAAGCCAAATGATTGGCCTGGCCCCAATTTTAATGTAATTGGAAGCATTATCACAATTAAAGAAAGATGCAGGGCTTGCATTGGGAAGAACATTGACAATGGAAGGCCCGGAAGGAAGAGCTGCAGAGAGAGAGACTGGAGTGGCCATCCAAGGCTCCAGGGCCTGAGCAGGCTGTTGGCTGCTTAAGGCATTCCGTCATGCCCGTGTGAGCTGTGATTAGTGAAGGTGGGAGCAGCAGCCCACACGCAGTTTATGAAACCATCTGCCTTTCCCTGGCGCCAAGCTTACCAGCGATCTTGACGCCCTGTGTAGTTTGCCTACTGGGATATGTACTGATTAAGGCAAAAAGAAGGGCTGGCCTGTCTGACGGTCCTATTTCTCCTGGTAAATAAACAACATCGTGGCTGGTTTATATGCCTGAGTGAACTCGGTATGAATCTGCCTTCCCAAATATGATCAACTCGGGGACACGGGTAAGGTTGGCTTTCTAGACCCGTGAGACTGAGGGCCAGGCCTGGGACTTGTGTGGCTTCACCAAGCAGCAAGGCCTCCTGGTAGCCCGTCTCACTCTGCCACCACATCCGTCCTTGCCAAGGCCATTCTTTCCAGCTTCTCCAGGGAGCGTTAAAATAGCCATCCTTGGCATCCAATCCAACTGTTTCACCACGAATTGCAATTATAAACTCCTATGTTATGTCACAATAACATCAGTTCAGTCACAATTCTCTTGCCAAGTAAGCGCTCCTGACTGTAGCCATGACTGTTTGTCAACAGAAATCACTCCGTCCCAGATGCGCAGACTCGCAGAGAGCAGCGCATCTCCAAATCCGACAGACACGGAGACGGCTCCCTGGAAATGCTGCTGGCGCTGGTTATTTTAAAGCGCCAGTGCTGCCCAGGACTCTGAGAACTGCTCTGGTTTTGTCACTTGAAAGCTGTTCTTGCTCTACAAATAGGAACAATTCGTTTGTGATTGACAGGTCTTGGAAAATACAAAAGAAAAACTTAAACCGGCTAATGTATTTTTAATATTTACAGGGCATCAGCCATATGTGTGTATCTGGTCCACTGCCTAGTGCTTCCGGAGCTCAGAATGTGAAATAATAGTTGCTGGAAAAACCTCTCATTTGCAGGGGGCAGAGTACAGCCTTTTCCCAGAATGCCTTGCAGAGAGCTCCTCATCTCACCCTGTGTGTACAGGCGCTTTGGAGATGCTGCATAAAGCTGGAGGAAGATCAGGAGTTATTTATAAACGCTGATAAGATCAAGGAGAAGGAATGATGTCGAGACCCAGAAACATCTTGTAAGTTTTCATTTCCTCACTCTCCACCTCCCTCCAGCTCTCTTCTTCCAAAATGATGCTTAAATTGGTTCCCTTCCAAGCTGGGGTGGGGACATGGCTTCAGCAAACACGCTGCTGGCTGCCCAACCCATCCTACGAGGCCTGTCATGTCTTGTCACCAGCTCCCTCTGTCACCAGCTCCCTCCCTCTGAGCTGTGCACATACCTCTGAAACCTGCAACCCCACGCCCACCAGTGGCTCAGCACCTGTAATCCACTGCAGAAAATCTCTTTTCCTGCAGATCAGCAAGGCATCGTCAGGGAAAATGGCCATCCTCAGGAAAAGCAAAGATGATGAAACTTCCACAGGGGGGATCTCACAAAAGCACAGCCGCATTTCAAAGCCAAACTACCCGAGAGAAGGCGGAACAGCAGCTGCACCGCCCCACGGATGGGACCTGGCGGAGGCAGACACATCTGCTGGCTCCTGTTTGGTTTCTATCTGCACCTGCCAGAGTCCTCTGCCGGCGGTGGGTGAGCACCACTAAAGCTGTTATTGTGCTGCTTAACGACGCTGCCTGGGACCTGGGACACTCCACACCAGAAATAGCCATTTTAAAAAATGTATTTTTATGATTTCAGAGAGGAAGGGAGAGGGAGAGAAACATCAATGATGAGAGAGAATCATTGACCACTGCCTCCTGCAACATCCCCCTACTGCGGATCGAGCCTGCCACCAGGGCATGTGCTCTTGACCGGAATCTAACCTGGGACCCTTCCGTCCATAGGCTGACACTCTATCCACTGAGCCAAACCGGCAAAAACAGGAAATACCAATTTGTGGCAGGGAGCATATACAATATTTTTCCCAGGAAGATCACACTAAAAGATTACATGCTTGAATGCTTAGATTTTTATTTTTGTAATAAGTCTTCCCTATACATTCTCTTTTAAATCGGTCACTAATCTATGTGTGGTGAGGATTATATAAATGTGGAAATAAAGGCTGGTCACTATTGCCCATGGCTGGTTGTTGGCACCAATTCAACACCAACAGGAATCCCCAATTTGGGGTGTGGTGAAGAAGGAGACTATTCAGTGCAAAACAGCTCAATGGTGACGTCACAGGGCTGTGAACACACATGGGCATGAGGTGGCCCTGGGGCCAGGGGGCCTGCTCTGCACCGGCCTGGTCTGCTCTGTGCCCACTTGCTCTGCCCTGTGCTGAGCTGGTCAGCTCTGCTCTGGTGAGACATCAG
This sequence comes from Myotis nattereri, assembly GCF_964212035.1. Classification (NCBI taxonomy): domain Eukaryota; kingdom Metazoa; phylum Chordata; class Mammalia; order Chiroptera; family Vespertilionidae; genus Myotis; species Myotis nattereri. Next base: position 79,949,333 of record NC_138085.1, on the reverse strand, counting down.
GCATCTTGGCAGGGGAAAGGTAGACTTCAGCCTTGGGTGGGGAGGGAAAGTGTATTCTCAGAGCCAGAGGGGAGCTGACTTACATAGACAGAAGTCCCACCCTGGTCCCTGATTGGTCTGTTCTCATGCAAATGAGGGCTCCAAAGGCACCCAGGGGGAGTGATCCAAAAGACACTACTGTCCTGGTTGGTCAGAATGGAGCTGCTCTGATTGGTCGATGAAGAAGTTGATGGGAACATAGCTGCACGTCTCCAGTTGGATGGGGAAAGCCTCCGCCCTATTGGTTGAAATAGGATTCCAGGAACTCCTTTGCAAGAGATGCCTCAGATGCAGGAACAGGGAGCAGGCAGGCTGCTCAGGGCAGGCCTCTCTGTGAAGGGCAGTTTGTGGGAGAGGCCCCTGGGTAGAAAGGGCTCCTAGGCTCTGTTTTATTGCTGTTGTTGTTTAATTGGTGCCCCGCTAGCCACTGGGAACCCTTTTTAGTAGGTATCTTCTTTCTTTCTTTTTTTAATATATTTTATTGATTTTTTACAGAGAGGAAGGGAGAGGGATAGAGAGTTAGAAACATCGATGAGCGAGAAACATCGATCAGCTGCCTCCTGCACACCCCTCACTGGGGATGTGCCCACAACCAAGGTATATGCCCTTGACCGGAATCGAACCCAGGACCCTTCAGTCCGCGGGCCGACGCTCTATCCACTGAGCCAAACCAGTCGATATCTTCTTTCTAAGGTCCACCCCAAACACTAGAGGCAAAGGCCATACCTGTGACTCCAAGTCTGATTGTCTTCAACTCTTTAAATGGATCATGTGTAAGCAGGCAGAAGGTGCAGCTCCATAACGGGGGCTCCCAAAGCTCCGGAGTCTATTAGGCCTTTGCTCCAAAGATTCTCCTGCAAATACTCAACTTGCATCTGAGTAATTTTTGAAGATGACTGAGGTCTGTGTAGTATAGAATGTGTGTATACACATTATACGATTATTTGAGCATATACATACTGATATGTATGTGTGTTAAATTATTGGTTTTTTATTTTCCAAAACAAAATCATAATAAATTATTTCCCAGTCAAGTTTGGAATATGAACTGCACTTGTGGGTGAAGATGGGGTAAGCTCAGCTCCAAGAACGAGGAGGTAGAGAAAAGACCAGGTCCACTCTATCTGCTACTTGACCAGATTTATGCCATGATGTTGCCACATGCAAAGAAAGAATATGCTCTTTTAAATGAACGCTGAGCACGGGAAGAGGAATTGAGAAAAGAAAACCTCCATCAGCCCAAGGAAGGGGAGTGATGACTAGAAGATTCTTCCTGTGGGGAGGTGAAGCTGTAATGGGAATGCATCCAGGAACACATGTAAATAAATGAGCATGAATCTGTTCCAATAAAACTTTATTTACAAAAAGTGGTGGCAGGCCATATTTCGCCTGAGAGTCATAACTTTTCAGCCACTACACTACATGGATCCCTTCTTTGTTTGGATCCCAAGCTCATCAAGCTCTCCTGTGTTACCAATCACATTCCCCAGATGACCTTGACCAGGATCGAGGACACAGTCATCGTCTCCCTTTCGGAAAGGACATGTTGGGTTGTCAGTTAAAACCGGCATCTGTTTTGTAAGCTCCTTTTAAAGACATCAGTGAGTGTTGGTCTCAGGTGTTAGCTAACTGTGATGCATCAAGAAAGTCCAGGTTCTTGCTCTCAAAACCCGGACACGAGAACCTTGCAATGTCAAAGCCATTGAGGTCATGGCCCGGTTAGGCAGCCTGCCCTCTTTTCCTAGCACCCCCTCTACCACACAGAGGACCACCCCCCCCCCTCTGGCAAACTTCACCAACAATTGCAGTGTCACCGAAACAACCCTCCTGGTGACTCTGTAGGAAGCAGCAGCAGTAGAAGGGGCCAGATACCCCATTTCCAACGACAGTGAATTTACCCCCTGCCTCCTCTTTCTCACACTGTCTGTTCTATCTTAATGCTTTCACCTTCTGTTCGCCCTGCTGCAAACTGCTAAAAGGTACCAGATGCTAAATGTTTCACTTTGGGTACATCTCTTCGCTTCCCTTAATGCCATTGTGCTCATCTGCAAATAGAACTAATCGCTACCTCACGGGTTCACTCAGACAGTGAAATTGGATGACAAATAGGACAAGGTCCATCACGTATCCGGCCTAGGGAAGATGCTGAACGCATGCAACGTGGCTCTGGAGGAGAGAGGTTGCGCTGGGTGAATTATGCAGCCTCTGTGGCCCTGGAGCTCCTGCCCCCCACAGAGAGGTGCTCAAAAATGATTCATTCCATTGGTTGCTCCGCTGGGTGGGCTGGGACCTGTTGGAACAGGAGCCTCGGGAAAGCCAGGCCTGGGTGTTTTGCAAATCGCTGGAGTAACAGATGGGTGGAGTTAGATATTTTGTCAACATGGAAATCACTTTCCCAAAGTGAGCTTCCCCGTCTCAGGATAGTGCCCTCATTTCTACAATTAAAAATACCTGCCATATGTTTAACTCTCCTCGCAGCAGCTCTGGAGTGAGAGTGCCCTTTCTGTGGAGCCCTTTGCTACAGAGAGACAACTGGATTACACACTTCAGGAGAACGTGCATCCTCTCACCGGGTCCCGGCTCTCAGTGGGGCTCGGCAGGGCACTGCACCCATTTCCTGGGCCGTAAACAGAAAGCGAGAGTCAGTGCCGTCTAACACTCGGTGTCTAGTCCGTCTCTGACTACAATGGGCTGCGTTGAGACTGGACTGAAGAAGAGAGTAACTTTCAGAGATGACTCCCTCCGAATGGTGCCCCGCGGTGGTACAGGGGTGTGGGTGCTCAGGGAGGCAGGCTCAGAAGTGTCCGCAGGTGGGACTGGCGTGACCCTCCAATGAATACAGCTCAGATGCCTCGTCAGTGACCCTGCGATCCAGGGGCCTTTGGAGTCGGGCAGATCTGGGCTCAAATCCCAACTCAGACACGAATTTGCTTCGTGAACTTTAGCAATGTAGGTGCTCTCTTTAGTCTCAGGAAGCTTATCTTCCAAATGGGCAGGAGAATGCGTACTCTCTAAGACAGCGGTTCTCAACCTATGGGTCGTGACCCTTTTGGTGGTCAAACGACCCTTTCACAGGGGTCGCCTAAGACCATCCTGCATATCAGAGATTTACATTACGATTCATAACAGTAGCAACATTACAGTTATGAAGTAACAACAAAAATAATTTTATGGTTGGGTCACATGAGGACCTGTATTTAAAGGGCCAGAAGGTTGAGAACCACTGCCTAAGACTTTCATGATGACCAGGGAGTTCTGAATGACGGCCAATGCACCGTGGACACATTCAAGGATGATAATGAAGCCATGCGCCGGCCTCTCTGCCTCATTCCTTTCCCAAGGAAGCCAGGCTCTCAGACTTCGCTCAAAGTGTCCACAACTGAGAGTTACCACTGTCCTTTTTAGCTCTTAGAAACCCTGTTCCTCCAAGAAATATTTCCTCAATCTCAACTGCCATTGGCCCATGCACCGCTCAGTCACACTAACCATGTATTGACTACCTACTTGTGTCAGAAACCACGGAGAGTGCTCAGTCTATGGGAGACAGGAGTACGTGGTCATCTCATAAATGCCACAAGGCAAAGGCTTATTAGAGGAGAGAAGCACACGTAGAGTCCTGGGGTGGGCGAAAACTCTGCCTGGGCTGGCCAGGGAAGGTGTCACCCTTGCCCAGAGCACCGCGCCAGCGTCTGTTAGCACCTGCCTGGCTGCTGTAACTGTGCATGTGTCTGAAGCCCTTGCTCATAGATATGGGGACTCCTGGCATTTGCTCCCTGCGCTCAGGCCCCCCGCATAAGACGTGAGATGGGGCAGAAAGTTCCATCTTCAGTGGCCAAGGAGCCTCTGGTGACCAAGTTCTCACAGGCTGGTACTTGGCTGATGCTTGGCCACAGCCCACTTCCAGGTCAGCCCCAAAGCTGTGGTGCCTGAGTTAGCAACAATATTTAGCAAAAGTGAGCTCATGTAGATGACAGGAAGGGGAAACACCCCTTTTTATTTCAAATAGCAAATCTGTGGGCTTTGTTTCCATCGTTAAGAAAGAAGACGGACCTGAATTCCAGCTTGGGGGATTTCGTGCCGGATTTGACTTGACAACAATGAACCCACATGTCTGCGCAGCTTTGTGTCCAGTGGTAACAAGTTTCCAGAATGACGCCCTTACAAACATGTTGGAGCGAAAGCAGCTGGAGTATACTGCGGGCCAGCGCCTCTTGGACATGTCTCTGGGACTGATTCAAAGAGAGAACCGTGCAGTGTTCTCAGCCATTGTCGTTGGGAAAGCTGTCGGGTGTACAAGACTTGACAATTTAGAGTATTTCACATGCACTTTTTCATGTGAGCCTCCCAAATTTAGGGAATACCCTTCTCCCCATTTCACGGGAAATGACACATAGGTGAGTAAAGCAATGAATGCGAAGTCACGCAGGTCCACAGCCCAGGCTCTGTCTGCCAACCATGAAACACCTCTGTGTGCGTGGGTGCATGCGGGGAGCACGAAGACCCCAGTGTGCAGGCACATCCAATCGCACCCAATGCGACAGCATCTCCAACTCTTCACTGTAACTCCGAGTCTTGATTTCACACCCAGACAGACCCTGACAAGCACCATGGGGACCTGGGGATGCTGAGATCCGGGGAAAGTGGCTGATGTGCTCACCATCTGGAAGGCCCCACAGGAAGAGGAAATGGACTTACTCTGTGCCACCCCAGAGGTCAGAGCAAAGAACCAGGAATGAGCGACAGGTGAATAATGCCACGTTCCACCTGGAGAAAAAGTCTCTTGTCTATTCTCTTCTGCTCTGAAGTTCACAGCTGATCAAAGTGCTGAGCCCGCCACCGCCCAGGGGCCAGGCAGCGATGGAGGGCGTCTTGCTGGCAGGCTACAGCGGGGATTCTAGCATCCGCTGGGCCTGGATCAATGACTCCTCTGAAATCGTTGTTTAGTGCACTTCTGGGTCCTCTTGTTAAATTCTGTTGCCTGCTGAGCATGCCCGCCTCTGCCCCCTGGGCCTGGCACTCAGAGCAGGGGCCATCGGAAAGCACTCTGCTTACCTTGGTGACACAGGGCAGGGGGCAGCAAGAATGTCCCATGTGCACATTCTCCGTCTCTGTCTGTCTCTCTCACACCCCCATCTCTCTCTCTCTCTCTCTCTCTCTCTCTCTCTCTCTCTCTCTCTCTCTCTCTCTCTCTCACACACACACACACACACACACACTTCCTATCTTTCCCCCAAGTCATTAAGTGTTATATGAAGGGACCAACAAGCCTCATCACCCACGGCTAATAATCAGCTCACAAGCTCCATCAAAAAATGCCCAGCTCTGGTTCACACGGAATTCTCCTGCTTTTTGAAACGAACCTGTGTCTATGCCTCCAATGTAACCTGCATTCTACCAGCTCTGTGACTTTCACATAAATCGAATGATAATCTACGTCTATGTCTAAAGAGGAAATGGACATTAATGATGCGATGACATCTAGACAACAGGAACTGCGCCAGAGACTTCACGCCCGTCATCCCGATTCGATTCTCACCCGGGACGTCCCGCTACAGATTTGACTGATGCTCACAGAGGTGAACTTCTCGGACTGCCAATCCCCTGCAATTCAAACTCCAAAAAGGAAGTGGTATTTCCACTGGCAATGCCGGCTGCTCATTGAGCTGGGATTCAACCCTCAGCCTGTCTGACCCGTAAGTAGGAACTATTTCCCATTGCAGCACACTGCCACCAACATCCCTAAGTGAGGCAACGGAAGTGTGGGTTCTACGTTTTGTGTATAAAAAGGTAACTTTTATTCAGAGTTGCTCTGAGAACAGCGTGGTGGGGAGGATGGGGATCTCAGTACCTGCTGTATGGTTACTGATTACCAATGCTGATTTCTTTCTCTCTCCATTATTTACTTGTTCAGGGAGCTAGAAACAGGGAACAGCCCTGGCAACTCAGCAGTTATTTAAATAGAACAGTGCGGCCTGGTGCACTCCGCCGGCTGTAATTGGAAACCATTTCCACCACGCACCCATATTTCAAAGGCAATACAACCCAACTCTCTGACCCAGGAGCCAGGGCTTTCCTCTCCAGCAGCATGAAAGATTGGGGCCAGGGAGGACTGGGAGGAAGATTGCTCTCAGGCACAGCTTTTGCAGAAGAAAGCTGACACAGGAGAATGCAGTTGACTGGATTTTTAATTGTACATTAGGATAAATTAAATGCGTGGCACTAGCTTGGCTTGCGCGGTGGGTGCCTCTGGAACACGCGCTCTGAGTTCTGCAGACCAAGTCATATGCCTCTCTGAACACGTAACAGCCCCTGGGACTCTGTGTCTTGAAACTAAGTCACTTCGCTGTAATTGTGTTCAAGCAAGATGTGTTGCTGGCGAAGCCATTCCCTTTCCAACCCGTGTTCATCCTCCTCGGATTGGAGCGCAGTGGTTTGGATCCTGGTGCCCTGGCCACGGAGCGCCTCCTTGGGGAAGTTTACATCACAGGCTCCGAAACTGAGCAAACCTGCCCTGGCCACACGGCGCTCGATGGGAAACTTTCCCTGAACCTCAGTGATTTCATCTGAAAACAGGTCAGAAACAGGTACCCAAATGGGCCCGAGAGATGAAAGGAGGGCCTGAGTGTCTGACGCTTAGTAGGTACGCAACCAAGAATTACCCAGGCCCCAGCCTCAACAGCGCTGCTGCGGAAAAAGCCTGCTCCAGCATTTATCAAAATCTGCCTTATTTTAATATCAGTGAATGTACTGGCTGCGTACTTCTGAACTCAGACCTTCATTCTTACTGATCTGTGCTCTTTCTTTACTCTGTGATTAAAGGTGCGACAGACATGGCTGGGTGTTTCCCTCACCCGTATATGAATGCAAACAGCTGTTCATGATTTGTGCCTTTTCCTACCCTGAGGAGTGCTGGCACGCCCTCTTTAATGCCCACCAGCTTGGCCCTCCCACACTGGGCACCTACAGTCCAGTCCCTGCATGTTTATCTTCATTGATCTGAGCCATGCATGCACTACGATTCTCAATGTCAGCTCCCAGCTTACCAAGGACAGGCAGCTTTTTGCCATCAGACAGCTGGGAAACAGCAGAGCCAAGACCCAGGCCCGGGTCTGCCTGGCTGTGAAGCCTGTTAGCCATCTCCACTCCAGCCCAGGGTCCTCCAATGAAGGTCATGTCTGTCCTCCAGGGGTCACTCCCCAAGGTCTGGAGATATTTTTAACTTCCCAGTGGGGGAAGGGAGACAATGCTAACGGCATCCAGGGGCCGAGGCCAGGGTTGGTGCTAAGCTTGCTCCACAGCATACGCCAGCCCCACACAGGGAAGAATTATCTAGGCCAAAACCTCAACAGCGCCGCTGTTGAAAAATCCTGCTCCGGCATTTATCAAAATTTGTCGTATTTTAATATAAGTGAATGTAATAGCATCATATTTCCTAACTCAGACCTTCATTTTTATTGATGTGCAAGTACCAAAAGATCTTATTTTTCCAAGTCTTCTGCAAGGCAGAAATTTCCCCACAGCGAGTTACATGTTCATACTGCCGGCTTTACTCATTTCCCCAGCACAACGTCTATTGCCTCCTGGTTTCCATGGTAAAAGGTCGATCTATTGTTTGCTTAGCTCATTTTTTGCTTGTTCGTGCCATTTTGAAAACAGCTTTTCAAATGAAACGTCCAAGGGCAAATCTAATACATTCTTACCTATTTTTCTCTTATTTATTTTTCCTACATAAAATATCTGGCATGCCACAGAATGTAAACAATCCACAATATGGCACCAGCTCCAAGATGTGATAGAAGGGATTACTTATAAAATAAACACATTGTGTCTGATAAGGTTCTCAGAAGCCTAGTTCAGTTTCTAACTCCATCTGACAGAAGAAAACAGGCCTAGGTAGGCTGTGATCTACCCAGAGTTAAACAGCTAACTTCCTAGGAGCAAGAATAAGATCATAGGTATGCTCACTTCTGGCTGGTGCTTTTGGGATGTGCGACCAGTGTGCACATGCGTGAACATGCACACGTGGGGGCAGGCACATGTGCACCCATGCATGCCTGTGGACACACACACACACACACACACACACACACTTAATTGTATGTTCCCTCCTTATCTCTTAGAAGGTTTCAAATAGTGATGGTTACCCATCTGTTAAGTGAAAATCTAAAACCAGGAGTCAACTGTTCTCTGTTCTATGGAGAGGCTTAGAGGGAATAGGGACTTTGGACAACCGGTCCTAGACACACAAATGAGAGCTGGAGATACACAAACCAATGACTCTGCATCTGGAGCCCAGACTGAGGCACCGATGAAGCCCGACAGAGCCTGCTAAGAGTAAGCCTGGATACTTACCGTCTCTCCTCCCCTGCCCATCCCCACGCTGCCTCCAGAGTTCCGTTTATTAAATATAAGTGCCATGCGTGGCCACCTGGCTCAAAAGACTAGAACTGCCTCCTATTTCCTAAGTGAGAGCTAAAATTGCTGCCTTGCAGATCAGATGGCCTTACCTCTCTAGGCAGCACGACTGGGATCACGTGCTCTCACCTGTGATGTCCACGAGCTTCCCAGGGGACTGCCTTGCACGACCTGAACAAGTTCCTCCAATCCTTCCGCCTGGCCTCCGGGCCAGTTTCCATGCTTCCTCCTCTGTGGCGGCTGACTGCTGCCTCCCTGACACCCAGTCTGTATCACAGGGAGACACTGTTCTCATTGATTTCCCATCGCAGAACCCAGACCCACATTATGTCAAGAAGACATACCCAAGGTTCTGAGCAAACAGAGAAAATGTGTAGCAGCTCCTAGAAGTGCCAACTCAAAGGCCTGATGACACAAACCCACCTCAGAATCCCCACCCAACTCCTGCCTAACTTCTTCTCATCAGAGCAACTCTACCTTTCCCCAACACACTTTCTAGGCCTTTCCACCCTTAGGAGTTTAAACCTCAAGTAGACAAATGTCCTATCTGTGCAGGCTGCTGGCTGACAAACAACAAACATTGATTTCTTCTGGTTCCGAAGGCTGGGAAGTCCAAGATCAATGAATGGACAGAGTCAGTGTTCATAAGGTTCATAAGGAGGACCTGCATCCTGGTCCATAGAAGACTGTGTCCTCATAAATCCCATTCATTAGGGCTCCACCCTCATCACCTAATTGCCTTCATAGTTGCACCTTTTAATACCATCACAATGAAGTCTAGGAGTTCATTGTATACATTGGGGTTGGGGAATACACACATGTAGTTCACACCAATAAAAATGAAAATCTACTTCCAAGACCATAGAATTTCTTGCTCCAGGAGGGGTGGCAGTGGGGTGACCTATTTCCTTCTCCAAAGGTGCAGTCTGACCACCACCCTCACCCCACTCTTGTTTGTGGGGTATTTTCTAACGTTTGGATTTCTCAGTCCCAGCAGCATGTCTCACCAGCCGAACTCTGTCAAGTTCCTGCAGCTCTATTTCCTGCAGCCTGAGAGGCGTGTGGCCTGAGCCTCCTACACTCTGCAGGAAACAGGCCATCTATTCCAAAGGTCTCCTTTCACGGAGCTGAAAAACGAAGCTAGAAGGGCTTACCCAAGGCACACGGCAAATCAACAGCAGAGCCAGGACAAGACTTCAGGCCATCCCAAGTCTAGTCAAATACTCTTTCTTTTAATATGCTCTTAAAATCTCAATAATGAGACATTTTAATTTTATATGAGTATGAAGGCACACATGAGTAGTCAGCAAGTGAACAGATATGAAAACCCCGGGAAGCAGTGAACATATGGAAACCGAATCTGGGTCACAGCACTCCTTGGGGACCCATCATTCCTTGGCCACAAACTGAAATAGGAAGGTAAATCCAAGGCAGGGGTACAATACACACTGTACTAGTAATTGATTTAGAAGATGTATTTAGAGGCTGTTAATAATGCATGTAAGATGCTGAATATTACTTTTCTCATTATAAATATTTAAGAGCATATCGTTTTTATAGCACAAGATATCTGCAGTGATCAGCTCATATAAAGGACTCTACTCACTGATTACACGAAGCCCAAGGAAAGAGATCAGCTCCTGTACCTGGGATGATGGTGAGAGTGGTATCTGAAGTGGAAAAATAAGTTCATTCTGAAAGGCCCCAGAGTGACATAGCTTTCATTCAAGGCGAACTACCACCCTTGCCGCAAGAAGCTGTGCAGACTCAGTTCATGTCATGCAAACATAAATTCCCATGTGATCCCCAGGGTTACTTTCCTGCTTTGCATCTTTAGTAGGTTTTTAATAGCAACGATCAAGTTGGAAATTTTTTTATTCCAGGAAGCCTTTGGATCTTTTTCGATACCAATTCAGCTCCAGGTTTAAAATGGGAAACAGAAGAATTGGCAGCTGCAGGAGTGCTAATTAGAGCTAATTATAAATCTGATTGCGTGGTCTGGTCAATAACGTGAGGGCGCACACCACCCTGTCAGGGCGGGACCACGTTCTGATGGGGCACACACGGCTCTCAATGTCTAGCGAATAATCAAGTCAAAAGACAGTTGTGCCTCAGTCGATATATTGCAATGCTTTGCCTAGAAATAAGTCCCACGTGGTCAGTCAGTGGGAAAGACCCAGACAGAATAGCAAAGGCCCAGACCCACTTGACTTAGGATTCTGGAGCCACTGTTGGCCAGCTGTGTGGCCTGAGGCAAGTTACAAGTCTTCCTGGACCCTCAGTTTTGATGTTCATGTTCGTGAACTGGAGGCAGTAACACCTGTACTCAATGGCTTGAGAGGATTACAATCAATATCTGCCTTGTTGGTCATTGTCTGACATTGTCCACCAATCACCATAGCTAGATTCAGAGGAGATAAATAGCTGCTCTCGCATCCGTGGGGTCATCAGGAAGGTGGTTTATACCACCTGATGCACTCTGGGTCATGTACAAACACAGGGTTTCAATGTTTTATTGATCTCAAATAAAACACTTTGCATCACTAAGAATCCTTTATTTGTTATAATCTTCTTCCCAGATGAGAAAAGTCTGTGGGTCCTGAGGACCCAACCAGCTTGTCATGTCCCAGGTGTCTGAAAGCACGGGAGTCCCTCATTGCCTGTGTGTGTGCACAGCCAAAGGGGTGACCTGGAAAGACCTTGCACCGACACCAGAGAGAAGTGCCAAGCACCCCGCCACACAGATCGCCAGTCTCGGGGTGTCAGCTCCCAGAGGCACGGAAAGCAGAGACCGAGATGAGCAGTGGCTGAACTGAGGCTGACAGAAGAGCTAGCAGCAGAGACAGAAAAGCTTCGGGGACTTTATCTCCGGCCCCTCAACCTCCAAGGGAGCGCGAAGGGAGCGGCAAGGATTCTGGCGTGACATGGACCAAAAACATTGACTTGCTACTGGCTTCCTTTCAATATTTAGCTTCTCAAATAGAATGGAAATCATTGCTTTGTTCCTTATGTTTCCAAGTTCAAAACAAGTGAGATTACATGTATTCCCGAGAGTCATAATGTGCCAGTCCCTTCTTCCTTCTCTTGAGGGGTAAAGACACCGCCAGATGCGTGCCCAACCATGACTAGATCGTTCAGCACCACAACACTCCACCCAGAAACGTGGCAGCTGCTCCTGGTTCAAATTCTGCTCTAGAATTTGAGTCCAAATGCTCACATGCAGCCAACCACCCCTCAGTAGAGACGCCTACAGGTTGAGCACCAAGGTGCACAAGGTGCTAAGGCCTGAGCTGCAAGCACAGAAGAGGCATCGCGGAATACATGTGTCTCCTCCTATAGATCTAGGAAGATAGGGACACCCTGACCCCCCTACAGCCACCCTGGATTCCTACTTAGCAGCACGTGATAAGACAGACGGTCAGCAATGAAAAGCCGCCACTGAGAATGAGTGTGGCTCAGATCGACCAAGTTCCTCCTGCCCCGTGCCCTGTGGGATGGTTACACTCCGAACCCGGCATTGGAGGCCTCAGGATCTGGCCCAGCCTTCCCTGCCCTTCTCTTTGCTTCTGCCCCAAATCAGTCACTGTTCACCACCGGTAGACGTTCTCGTGCTTCCGTGCCTTTGCTCATAATGCTGTGTCAGCTGGGAGCTTCAGTCCAGACTCTACCCATTTAAAATCCATTTCAAACGTCCACTCACTCACATATTCATTCAGCAAATGTTTATTGATTGCCTAATGCATGCTGCTCTCTGCTGTTCTGGGCATGGGGAACACAGATATTAATCAGGAACAAGAAACTGCTCACACACTGGAGCAGGTGAAGGAGGAGTGAGGTCCCTGAAGGAAGGGCTGTGTCCTTCCCGGGGTCCCAGGAGGGAGACTGCTGTCTTGTGTGCAGTCCCACACACGCTGAATCTGCTGTGTTCTCAAAACATGTATGACCCCCAAACTCGAATTAGAACTACAGAGTCAATGTTAGGGTTTCAGAGTAAAAATACCATCTTCAGGGGCATCTACTGCTTATAGGGAAGGGCCAATGGTCCATTCTCAAGCACATCGAACTTCCTGCAAAGCAGGATTAATCCTTGACTGTGGGTTCTATTTACATAAGCACCGTGTTTACTCATAGCTCACTTCCTACTCATCCCAAAGTCAAGTCTAGAGGACACATTTCACGCACCTCATTTCTCGCATTCCTCATGTTGGGATTCTCCCGAAGCTCTCCGAGGCACCTCCCATCTGCCCTCTTCTCTGCCTCTCCCTGCATTTCCCCTTCAGCTCATCTAGGGAGGTGTCACCACGCTTCCTGCACTCTAAGGACCAGCATGGAGGCAAGGGAGGTGTTTGCTTTGGGTGCCAAGTTTAACAGGCACAGAACAACTTGGTAATGGAAATAAGTGATGTTTGATGAAATATTTGTAAATAAAAATTAATGCAAACAAATCCAAGATGAACAAAGTAGCAATACATTATTAAAGTCAGAAATCTGTTCCTTTTGCCTCAGGCTCACACATGGCTCAGCAAGGCTGTGCCCCCAATGACAGAGCGCAGCACGGACGCTACTGCACACGGTTCCTGGGAGACACGGGACACCTTTGGCAGCTGACTTGGGCTCCAGGCCTCTCTTCCAGCTTTGCTGACGCTTCCTTCGAGAGCTCGGCAGTCTCAGACATTCCCACCCAAAGTCTCTTGTCTACTTCATTCTGGAACCAACTTGCAGAGAGGGCTGACTGCTTGTTTGGCCTGCCCTGGCTCTACCCACCATTTATGCATGCATCTCCCACAACAAAATCTTTAATCATAGCGTGGTGCCTGCTTCTCACAGACTAACATAAAAGAGAATGATTCCTTTTTCTCTAAATGGCAAGATTGGGATCAAGTTTACTACCCAAGCATGGTCTATCTATCAGGCAACTTGCCCGCCCTCAGACATCAATATTCTCTTTCTTCCTACATGTAGAAGTAGGCATTCCTGTGGCAGGACCCAGGTACTGGGCGGGAGTGGGTATGTATTACACAAGTACCTATTGTACATGCAAATTTCAAATAATTAGACCTTCTTGGTAATTAAACCATTTTTCAAGCAGAGATTTTGTGTTTTATTTGCTGATGAATGGATTGCATTTCCAGCCAGGACTGTAAACCATGAATATCTAGATTAATGACTAGCTGATCATTAGCACGAAGCTTTTACCTTGAAAACATCAGTGCTAGAAGGAAGTCAGTGGCTCCAGATCAGCAACTTCAAACGGATTCTTCTTTTTCTTTGGTTGAACTCCTTCCAAAGGGAAAACGGCTATTGGGTCTTCTTTATGAACAGACTTTGTCCATAACCTCTTAAAAGCAGCTGGTCTCTGCCTGGTGTCTGGTCATCCCTGGACATAACCCCTGACCCAGGCCATGGATTTCGGAGATCCAGGCTGCGGGCTCAGCCACAGAGGCATAGATTTTATCAATGACTTGTTTGAGTGGAATGGGGCTAAGATAGGAATTTTTGGTTGTCTACCCACATCCAGTTCCTCTGCATGTGACCATCTAGTCCTTTTCTAGACATTTCTGTACACGGATATGAGGGCCAAACTGCTGCAAATAGGCCAGAATAAAAGCAACCAAAGGGCAAGGAGGAGCTAAGAGAGAAAGAATGAAGCCGGACCCCTGGCTGTGCTCATTCTGAGGCCGGGCTTTCCTCTGGGCATCCAGATAAGTGAAGTGAGAAACTTGTGTTCTCCTGCTGCAGTGGGACTTGGCATTGCTCTGACCCAAGAGCCTTCTCAATGTTATAAGGGACTCGTCATAGAAGAGAACAAAACCCCTCATATTGGGCTAAGGTCTAGAACAACTCAGTGCAAGTAAACACTGGGAATTTGTAGCTTCTAGAAATCAGATCTAATAAGGGACTCAAAAGGGAATGACTCACAGAGGAAACAGGGTTTGAATCTTTCCTTTGGAAGAATTTCGGGGGGCGAGTGAATGAAAAATGAGAATGGCATCTCGACTGAGCTGGAGGAAGAAAGAGCTTTCCTCAGGAGAAAGGTTGTGAGCGTGGAGGCCAGGCTGAACAGACATAAAAGAGAGAAGAGATATAGCTGATCTATCTGGGTGACTCTTCTTTTAAAGGAAAGAGGCATTTCAGGCATTCAGTCCATGAATGTGGGAGCCCAGATCTAGAGACCTCGCGGAGGAAAGGCTGATTGGAGCTGAAGCGGTAAATGTATGTATGACCCTCTCCCTTTTCTAAGTTCAAAACCCAACTGAGAAACTGAAACGTGTGCCAGTTCAGGATTAAAAATGATAGCATTATTGCTAGAGGCTCTGGTTTGAGGAACTTAGCTTTAATTTGGGTGAGGGGGGAAGGGGAGGAAGAGAGAGGGAGAGATTGGTCCTAAGTTCGATTTTTGACTGAAGGAAGAGTAGGTCTTTTTTTGATTTTATTGTTGTTATATTTTTTGTTGAAGGTGCTAAGGATGTTCCCCTTTTCTCCCCCATTGACCACCCCCCCCCCACAACTGCCACCCCCTCCCAGGCCTTCACCGCACAATTGTCTGTGTCCTTGGGTTAAGCTTATATGCATATAAGTTTGGTTAATCTCTTGAGTGGAGACTTTTGACTCAGGAGGGTGAGAGTAAAATTTATATGAAGAACAGAGGTTCTCAAATGTGGGCCCTTTGAAAGCTGAAGAAAGACAAAGTTGAGAGGCACAAGGGGCAGATTTTCCTGTCGGTAGCAACAGCCCGAGTCCAGGACCTGCTGGGAGTGACTCTTCTGCTGAGACAAATAAGAGAACAAGACTCAGGGGAAGCTGAAGTCTGTGAGAGGGAAGCAGTAGCGGCGACCACCGTGGCACAGGGTTCCCACTGGATTGGGGCAGCACAGAGGAAAGGGCGAAAGACAGAGGGTGGGGGCATGTGGGTCCTTGTCCGTGTCTGCTCAAAGCAGGGTAGAACCTAATCATCCAAACCCACATTGGGTTCACAGTTGGGACTGAGGAGCTCAGGCTCCAGGAGAAAGAGGGGATGTGGGCACTTAGGTGTGTAAAGGTGTTGGATGAACCTTCACCTGGGAGGAAGGACCTCATGTAAGCCCTGGCGCCTGAAGGTGCCACCAAAGGAGGCATCCAAACCTTGTGGGGAATTAGAAATGCTTGCATTCCCAGTGTTACGCTCTGAGAGAGCAGGCTGTGCACAATAGGGATGTGTTACCCCAAACAGAAATAGTGTCACAGCCTCTTCAGAGAACCTTTCTTCCTATTGCCCTTCATGTCTGCGTAAGGTGATTCCTGGGCTTCCAGCAGTTAGAATAAATGGTATCCCAGCAAGACGGAAACAGGCATTTGTTTCGTTGTTGCTGCTTCTGTTGTCTCTCTATAATTTGCTTCATAGATACTGCTCAACATCTGCTTTGGTCTCTGGCTGTCAGAAGCTATGTAGGTCTGGTTTGTACTGTATATTTTGTTTGGAAACGGCACTGTTCCCTTTGTTGTTGTACCTTGCAGCCCAATGCATGTCAAAATGTAGCTGAAATGCTGTTTCGAGTGCCCAGCTCTGGACAGCCCGCCTCTCTATTTCAGAACCGGGCTCACGCTGAGAGCCATCTCTGGGTTCTGACCACTCTTTCCCTGAAGTTTTGTTGTTTGTCTAAGAACACTCCTCACTCAGAAGCTGTTTTGTATTTATTGACTCAACACAGGGTGAGGCTCCTCATTCCCAGCCTCAAAGCCCGGCTGGTTCAGCTGGTTTCCCGACTCAAAGGTGGAGGAGACAGCATTGCCCAGGTGATTCATCAGGGTGAGGACCAACCCTCCTAGTCCTGGGGTGACCACACACCAGGAACAGAACACAAGACGTCGCCTTGACATCTCAGCAAAGGTATGACAAAGCGCAAGGACCTACCAGTAAACACCTACTACGCGCTGGGTTCAGTGTTGGCATACTGCGCCAATTCTGTGCCAAGCATTCCTGTAGTCAAGGTTGTCATGGGCAACATAGAAACAAACAAACACCTTCGTCTTCATGGGGTTCATATTCTAGTCCGGGTAGGGAAACCAAACCAAACAATAACAACCAAATAAGTTAATGTTTACACTCACACACACACCCATATGCACACCTATTAGAAGGGATGGTAACACTGCAGAGAAAAATACCAACAGGAGGGGACATAACAAGTGTTGATGACACCTCCCATGTCAGTGGCCTTGGGGGCTTCAGCCCCCGCATCTGTGAAAGGAGGGCTTGCCCCAGGCGTCCTCCATCACTGGCCTCCTCTGTCTGCCCGTGCGCTGGCTCACTCCTAAATGCTTCCAAAGACTCTTGTGAATGAACTGCATCCCCACTAGCTTTCAACTTACTTTGTAGGTCAATTCTCCCCTTAGTGGCTCCTGTGAGAACCACTCTTCTTTATAGCACTAGTCACAGTTGCGATTTTATATTCGTGTGATTAATTAATCATATTGTATTGATTAAGTTATGTTAGCTCCATTGAATGTCTATGCTCACTATTATACTCCCATCGTTAACACAGTGCTGGGTGCCCAATCAATACATGATCAATAGGATTATGATGGAGAGAATGAATGAATATGCTCTATCTCGTCTTCCTTGCTTCTGTTCTAAAGAATCTGACATTTTTCTTTTCTTTAGCATTCCTTCTTCAAGCTTTTCATCGATATTCTCCTCTTTTCAAAATGCATGATTTCAAAGCCAGAGGACCTAGGGACATATTCATTCATGTTCTGGACAGAGTAAAATTTGTTTACATACTATGCAATGTGTGAGCAGAGGTGGAGGCAAGGAATTTGCATACAGAAAGCTCTGAAGATGCTTTCTTAAAGGGAATAGAATGGCACCTGAGCATGCACACACACACACACACACACACACACACGAACACACATACAGATTTCCTCTATCATTTATAAAGGGGGTGCATGCTGATGCCAGGTCTGTGTCCTGCCTCAGGCACCGGGCTGTCTTTCTGCTGCCTCTGGGCATCTCTCTGTGGGCTCCTTTACACACAGTGTCTCATCGTAAAGGCTGTTCTGAAATGCAGATACACCAGGTGGTGTGGAGACAACATTTAGAGAACAATGCGAAGCATTAACGGGCAGGAGATGGCTGCACTGCATGGAAGAATTACATGGGAGAAATAACAAAAGACTGGTCATGTGGCACCTGCTGTTCTAAGGGCACCTAGCCCAAATCCTCCAGGCCTATGCAGTCATATATTAATTATTTATACACTTTTCTGAAAATCCTGTATAATTTATGTAATTACATATGTGCCAAAGTAATATTCTCTTCTCATTCCACAATGTGGGTTTGGCCAATTCTACAGTCATAGTCAGAAGACTGAAGGACCACTCTGGGTATTATTCTATTGTGCCTGGACTCAGTAGCCCCTTGGCTATCAGGGTCAAGTTCTGGGACCTGGAGGGTGGGGTGCAATATCATAGGTTGGCCTCAACCCAGCCCTCTTATAAGATGATGCTTTTATTCTGACAGGTAGGTTATAATACTATAGCAACTGGAGTCACATCTGGTAGAAAACAGAAACTTACACCCCTGTGGTTTTCTGACAACGAAGGCAAAAATAAAATAACCATAAAAACCACACATTGTCAGTGCCATCATTTCCCGCTAAGAAGATAAACGGGGTGACAGGAAGGACAAACCTTCCTCTGTCAGTGATGTTTGAGAGGCCATCATTACAGATAGCCCGATGGAAGGAACACAGGACACTGGAAGGGATGCGCTCTTCAGGGGCATTTTTATAGAAAATACAGAACCAAGCTTTCTTTAGTCATTTTTTAATGGCCCCTCTTCCATAGCCATTCTCTGGAGACATGCTTACAGGTGTGAGAGTAATGGTAGCGAGACCTGTAGCTATGGGTGATCTGACTTGATACAGGATTAGTTTGCTCACCAAATATTGAAGTGGAAGGGATGAGACCGCAGTGAGCATCTCAAATACTGTTTGTTTTCTTGGCAAGTGGGGTGATAGGAGTTGGTCCCAGACATTCCTGACACACAGTACGTGTTTGATAAAAGTTAGGTATTAGAAGAGAGAGGAGGTAATGGAGGAGAAGAACCAAATAGTAGTAGTACTAGGAGCAGTAGTAGAAGTAACAGTAACAGCTATACTGTTCTGTAAGTTACCTCAGAGCACCAGTGAAGCATGGCCAGTCGAAAATAATGCAGTAGAAGCAACAAATTAGACTTGGCATTAAAGTTATTCTGCTGAATCCTCTGGACATATCAAGAATGGCAGTCAACTGATCAACCAGCCAGCCAATCACTCTCCCAACTGTGCCTGTTGTCCCAAGTGAAACACTGACTGGTATCATGGTCAAGTTGCCCAAAAGTCACACTGCAGCAGCCAGACCCAGCGTCCACTGTGCTGGCAGACGAAGGGCCTCCCGAAGATGTCCATGCCCTCATTCCAGGAACTCGTGCCTAGGTTATATCACATGGCAAAGGGGGATTGAGGTAGTACACGGAATTAAGATTGGTGATCATCTGACCTCAAGATAGGGAGAGTGTCCTGAATGATCCAGGTGGGCCCAAGGTAATCACGAGGGTCCTTTAATATGGAAGAGAGAGGCATAAAAGCCAATGTCAAAAAGCCAAGAATGATGCAATATGACAAAGGCTTGATCAGCAACTGCTGGCTGTACAGATGGAAGGGGCCATCGGCCAAGGAAAGCAGGCAGCCTCGAGAAGCAGGAAAAGGCAAGGGATGGTTTATCCCCTAAAGCCTCTACAAGGGAACTCTGTCCTACTGACACCTTGATCTGAGTCCAGCGAGACCCACATGGACTTCTGACTTCCAGAACCGTAGATAATTTTGTGTTGCCATAGAAAACAAATACATCCATCAATTACCTGACTGAGCTACTTCCCAGCCAACCCCAACCCCAGGGCTATGCTCCCTGAGCATATCCAACAATATTCAGCAGATAGTTATCCTCTCAAATAAGCAATCAGCAGGCCTTCTAAGAGGAGTGGAGTTCTTGACGGGGTGAGCCCTTGAGAGGCAGCAGCTTGGACTCAGGAGAATGAGCACTTGACCCTATTCGGCTCCCCCTGGACTCTAGAGCCCCTTTCCCCCTGCCGACTTCCTGGAGCTCTCCTCTGCCCTCCTCTGGAGGCTCTCATACTAGTTGGACTTATCCCCTTGGAGCAGGTGGCAACATTTCTGGGAATGTGAGCAGTGGGAGTGTCCGTGGGGATAACTTTGAACTCCATACCTGAGGACTCCCACTTCACGGAAAGGCTCATAGAGAGGTCTTATTGATTGAAAACTTGGGAGCATCCTTGAGGGAATTCCCATGAATGTCAAACCCTCATTTCAGATATTAGATAGGGAACCATTCTCCAGTTTGCCACACAAATGTAGGTCCTGCCACTAATGTTGAAGGCTTAAGTACTATTTAGTGGTGTTTTATTACAATAGTAGCATAGAATGTGAGGGAGTTAAGAGGATCATGTATTCATTAATTAGCAACAAGTTATGTTTCTAGTAATATCCTTCATTATTAAAATCTCTGTCTTGGGGGCAAACAGCGAGCATGAGGTTATCCCACAACTGCCCGGCATGCCCCTGGATCGGCACCCAGGCCTTGTTTTAGAAGCAAGTCTATTGCACTTGATACTGGGATTCTACATAATTAATTGTGACTGACTTTGAGGGAACATTTTAGAATATTAAGTAAGGGTAGGGTTAGTCTTGCAGGGAATTCAAGAGAAGGTACTTCCATAGAAATTAACTGAACTCTAATTCCTCTGTAACAAACACCCTTCCAGAACCTCTCCCTTCTGCCCACCCCTCACCTTTATCCCTACCCCCACCGCATCCCACTGCATCGGCAAAGTTTATTGTAACTATTATATGATTTCTGAGAGTTTTACACACAGCAACATATTAAGACACTGAATAAATCAATATATATTGGCAGAGTGTTTCTCTTCATATGGCCATCACACGGACAATTCTTAACTGAATCACTACATGTCATGGTGAACATGAACAATCACAAGTGTGTGACCTACTGGAGTCAAATGTCAAGGCAGCCCCCAGAGAAAGGGACCAGACCAGAGCTCTGGCTGCCCCAAGTCCCACCCAGCTGTCCCTGGACTGAGGAGATTAATGTCTTGGACCACTTCTAACCACCTGGGCCACGCCGCACCCTGCCCGGGAAGGTCTGGGATACACAGTAGAAGGTAAGACAATGGACAGGCAGCATGGCACAGTAGTTAAGCAGTGGGTTCCGGGGTCCCGTCTAGCCTCTGCCATTTCTAGCTCTGTGGCCTTGGACAAGTTACTTACTGCTCTGCACCTCCATTTTATTATTTGTAAAATGAGAACGAGAGTCATAGTGTCTACTTTATAGAGTTATGACAATTACAGCTGTAAAATTCTTAGAACAGTGCCTGGTGTACAGTGAGTCCTAAATGAACGTTTGAAGTCCTAAGACCTGGGTTCAGGTCCTGCTGTGCTGTACGACCCAGAGAAGGTGGCTTTGGTCTCTCCCCGGCACATGTTCACTGTGAGTGAACAATCATCTGCCAAACTGTTTTGTTGGTAGAACACTCCTATCCCAGTCCTTCTGTGAGAGTCACATTACGTATGTTTTTCAAAGCTCACTCCCGTGTGTTCTGAAAGAGGCTCTGTGAAGTGTCCCAATTTGACGATAACTGCGTTGTCATCTAAACATCGTCAGCATTGTAATGGCAGTGAGTCTGGCAACCAGGAGGTCATGGTTGCCCTGCTGAGAGCTGTTCGGGAGGGTGGTCGGGGCAGAACAAGGGCAGACAGTCTGAGTGAAGATGCAGAATTGGAGGTGCTTGTCCTAGAGACATAAAGGAGGACAATGAGGCCCAAACCAGAGGGGGATGTGGCTGAAGGAGAATGGGCTTTGTGTTTGCTAAGACGGAGACGTGAGTGTGTTTATATGTGGAGAGCAAAGCACCAGCATAGAGCACCAGGCTCTGATCCAGGAGAGAGAGAAAGTGGATGATTAATGGAGTGAGATGCCAGAGGTTGTGGAAGGGAAGCGTAGGATGTCAAATCCTCTCTCCAGGAACCAGTGAATTGTACATTGGCAACTGGATGACTTAATTGAGCTCTCTGATTTCAATGATGCCCAGGAAGAGATAAGCACATGTTAAATTCTAGGCTATCCCCAGTTGATTTCTGTATTGCAGTTGGTGATGAAATAAAAGCAAAATGATAGAGATTGATTGCAGGCTTCTCAGGAGGCCTGGCTGCACTGATAATGCAGTGGCTGCTATAATTACTCTGGGAGACCTTGCGCCAGAGCCCCTGGAACAGACGTCTGGGTCATCTCATGGGACTGTCACTCTTCACAGGGCTTGAGCATCACACCACCTCCAGGAAAATGCACCCACCAGGCAGAGCTACAAACCTTCCTGCCAGCAAGTCTCCTAATGCAGCATTTTCCAAAGGGCTTGATTAACTGGCACACCCTCTACAAATATGAAGCCCCAGGTTGCTCTTCAGAATGCAGGTCCCATGAGGTCCCCACTTTTTTCAGTGTCTCCCCAGGTCACTCAATCACCAGAGGGGACCTGAGACATCTCACTCTGGCTGCTACTATCTTGAACTTGGCAACTGGTCGCTCCAACATCTCTCACTGCTACTTTTTCTTAGCCCTTCCTGGACCAGCTGATCTGCATGGCCTGGAGCAACAAGAGAGCCATCCCTGCATTGACTCATTCCTTCATGGATCCATTCATCCAACAAAGTATGTACCAGCACTGTGCTGGACACCAGCGACTTACAGTGAGGAAGACATGGAGTCTTCCAGGAGCTCAATATCCAGAGTACAGATCACTCCTCCTGGAGGGACTGGAGCCGCCCAGACCTATAGGCCATGGGCAATTCCCCAGAGCACACCAGCCACACTAGGCCCATTACCCCCGCGCGCCCCCCCCCCCCCCCCCCCCCCCGGCCTTTCTCAAGCTTTGCTCTTCGCTGGGAACTCCTTCCAGTCCTCAGGCAGCCTCACCAACGGGAAGATTTGCATTTTGCCCATTCTCCCGCCAGGTATAGAACCCCCTCCTGGTACCAGTTAGTTTGTTTTATGTTGCAAATGATAGAACAATCAATGTAGCTAATTTAAATAATGAATAAGTCACTTGGTTCACATAATCGGAAGTCTGGAGTAGAGCAGGTTTCCTGGTTGCCTGAATCCCGTTCCTCGGGCTGCTTCTGTGCTAGTCACTCAGCTGAGTTCTCTATGGACTGAGTTCATCTCAATGCTCATAGAGGGGAAATGTCTGTGCTGCTTTTCAGAGGATCTGAGGGAGCGGGAAGCTACTCCCCACATTTTCAACGCAATTCCTCTCACATCTCATTGACCTGAAAAGGACCATGAGGCCATTACGGAATCAATCCCCACAGCCAGAAGACAGCCAGGTATTGATCAGTTCAGGCCTGTGTAGCCCACACTAATTACTGTGGCAAAGCAATGAGATTTCTCTGATTAATTAGGAAAAACAGAGCCTATTCCTGAAGCTGAAGATGGAGGCATTCCTTGACATTTCTTGGCCGCCCTATCCAGGGATGAGAGCAGAATGGATGCCATGATGATTGGTGCATGACATGAGCACAGCATGGGAATGGGACCGCTCACTATGGCTCAGACCTTGACGTGAGTGGCATATGCCTGTGACCTCTGGATGCAAAGTTTCCCCAGGATCCAGGCTCCAGCCCTTGACCAGAGGGTCTCAGGACGCCAGACCTCCCCTCAGGATATTCCCTACCATAGCACAACCCTGCTCTCAAACGCCTGGGATATTTGTTCCACACAATGTTATAGGGAGACCAGGAGCGGAACTGAATTCCTTGTAAGCTGTTCTATTTGTTTGCTGGCAAATGGGCCTCTGATGATGGAAACAAACATTGTCCACCTTGCCTCCTTTGAAGACTTCATTTTTCATCTGGGTCAGACAGTTTCCCACAGGGCAAGCGACAACCTCGGGACCAGCCACACTCGTTGACTTATTTTCATGTCAGGGTTAAAGGAAAGACTCCCTCTTAGAAAGCAACTTCTTCTCATTATGAGGGCTGAAGCCAAGACGGTCACAGTGGTTACAACTCAGGACTCCTGTTCCCGGTGCCTCCTGACCTCATATGCCTTGAGCCTGTGGTTCTGAGACTTGGGATCAGTCCTGCAGTGTCTCTAACTCGTGGCTTTGGCCTTCTCTGGCCTTGAGTCCACATTCCTCTACAACGGAGGCCGGGGGAAGGCTTCGGAGAAAGTGCCTTCCTTGAAGACGAGGGCATTCAGAGTGAGGAAAGCAGGATCGAGTTCTATTTCTTGCTGGACCCAGGCAGGTAAAAGCATTTCTAAGAGCCTGAAGCTGCAGCGTCTATGATTCATGGGGTCATGTCAGAGCCTGTCATCTGAGCCTCCCACGAAAAGAATTGTAAGAGAACTTGAGCTCCAAGGACAATTGCTCTGTAATGGGTTTTAGCACTCAACGCCATGGGCTTTCAAGATTCAAAAGGAAAGATTAAACCCCCAGGGGATAGGAAAACAGTCTACATCTTATTTGTGGGAGAGAAGAAGCCGGCCTGCACCTCCCACCCCACTCACACTAGCTTTTGAGAAAGACCTCCACCGGGGCTTGTTAGGGATCCTGCTAGTAACTGTTTCAGTGATTCAATCCCACCTCATTCGGTTCAGTGCAGTCTCATAAAGCCCCTACTCTGTGCAGGGTACTAAGGAGATGGGAATGGATGAGCCAGCCATTTGACTCCTCTGGGAGTTCAATTCTAATCAAAAGAGACAGACACATTCTCCAGGTTACAGATAAATGGCTTTCTCTTAAGAATGTTCCGATTCGGTACGAGGGAGCCAGCTTTGCTCCTCTGCCCCAGGCCACCCCAGCTGCCTTAAATCCCAGGTCAAGAATCACGTGCTCCAGAGACCCAACCCCACGTGCAGTGTGGGCCATCTGATTGCTCCCTGGGGAGGAGAAGCCTGAGGTGCCGTGCGAGGGACATTCCAGACTATAAGGAACTTGAGGGAGGGGGACATTTGGGGCATGAGGACCCTTTTGGGGCGCCCTAACATCTCCCCATATCACAATTTAGAACCCAAGGCCTTGGAGAAGCACTGTCCCAGTGTCTCTGACATTGTAAGCCTAAGGACTAGGCAAGGATCACCGTCACCACTTTACCAACAAGGAAGCAGAGGCCTGGACAAGGAGGGCGGTGGACCTGGAATCACACAGCAAGTCGTGCTGATGCCAGAGGGCACCTGGCCTCTTCCCAGAGCCCACAGGTGCTCCCTCGGCTGATCCCTGGAGCTATTAATCAAACTCGCTACCCTTCAATCCTTGGGCCCTAACCACTGAGAAACACTGGCTAGGGCAAGGGGAGGAACATGTTGATCTGCTCTGAGCTAGCGGCTCACCGTTCCAGACACCCAGGCCCAGCCGGGCACTCGAGTGCCAGTTACCAGCGGCCACAACTGTGTGTTTCTGTGAAAACCCTCGAGTGAGAGCCGGGCCATCGCACACTGACACCTCCACGTCCCGTACTGTTGCTCCTCAGACCTTTCGAGTTCTCAAGGCTTCTTTCTGCAAATCTGAATTTAAAAAAAGCACGGTTCATCTGGCAGAAAGGGCCTTGGGAAGGATTTTCCCAAGAGGCTCTGCTTCTTTGCGATGGTTTGCTTGAAAGCCTGAGAGTTTGGGTAACTCGGCCCGAACACGCTCCCAATGTTCATTCCCCACATGCACATGCTTCCCAGCCGGCTGCTAGTTACTCCTCATGAGGAATGAGAGTCAGCCAGCCCCATTCGGCACGCTCACCTGGACATCTGGAACCAACAGCGCGTCAAATGCATTCACTCTCATGCGCACATGTCAAGTGACGGCTTTATGGCTATCTGTCTTGCAACACCTCAAGCTGGTGCTCCTCCAAAAATACAACCTCTGGAAACTGCTTCTGACTCCTGCCCCCTTCCTCCTGCCACATCATTATCATCATCATCATCAAAAATAGTGGCTACAGAGGACTCATTATGCTACCCATTGAGGTATACTTGACAGACAATGACATTGGCTTTTTGAAGCATACAGGTGAGAGAGTAGTGGTGAATCAATACATCAAACACTCCCTCCCCCAAACATTGCTCTGTGTCCATTCCCTTCCCCAACTCGCTGGCCTTGGCAATCGCCGAGCTGATGCCTTCACGACAGTTGGCCATTTCTGGGATAGCACATAAATGGAGTCAGACCGCATGTGGTCCCTTGTGTTGGCTTCTTTCACTAAGCACGATGCTCCTGAAATCCATCTTTGTTAGACCCACTAGTTCTTACCCTCAAGGGTTTCCCAGTCTTCTGGAGCATTTAAAACTCACTCCAACATGTGGTCTCACCCACCGGAGAATCCAACCCCTTTTGTTTTCAAAGCTCCCAGGTGGTTCCAAGAGGCACCCAGGTTTGAGAACCACCAGCCTATACCACGCTTTTCTGTTTTACATGCGAACCCCTGTCCTTCCCGTGAACTTGAAAGGCCCCATTTCATAGGTGAGGAACACAAGGCCTGGGCAAAGGGTAAGTATCTTGCCCAAGATCACACACACTGGTGGGAAAAGTATGACGCGAACTCGAGTCCTTTTCCAGCCCACGTTCCTTCTCCCACATCGCTTCAGGCGAAGGAGAAAACCTCCCGCTGTGACAAAGAATCTGTTCCCACACTCCAAAGAGGCCCTCGAAAATTCTTACTTAAAAAGGAGAAAAAAAAGAGTAAGAATTTGGCTGGAGGTGGGTGGAAAGCATCTAAACAATTTCAGAGCATGACAGCTATGCTTCATGCTTCCACAGTATAAAAATGGCTGAGCACAAATTTACCGAACTCCCAGGAGAGGAAAACACCTTGGAGCCCAGAATAAGGCTCATAAGTTCCAGCCCAGAGGGTGAGTGGAAGGAGGCCACGGGTGTCTGAGACACAGACGTGTGACGAACACGACTGGTGGTGCCACTGTGATGCTGCTTACAGGGCAGCCAAGGCCACCGGGCCGCCAGGCAGGCAGCTGGTTGTGGAGGTCAGAGTGGGCGGAAGCAAGAGCTCCCTCCAGCCTCTGGTTTCTATCTAGAACCAGGGGTGGGTAAACTTTTTGACTCGAGGGCCACAATGGGTTCTTAAACTGGACCGGAGGGCCGGAACAAAAGCATGGATGGAGTGTTTGTGTGAACTAATATAAATTCAAAGTAAACATCATTACATAAAAGGGTACGGTCTTTTTTTTTTTTTAGTTTTATTCATTTCAAACGGGCCGGATCCGGCCCACGGGCCGTAGTTTGCCCACGGCTGATAGATGCTGCTCACTGGGCTTGTCCGGGAAGAAGTCTGCGGTTTGTCAGAGAGAACGCTGCGTCCCATGGACATTTTCAAACGAAAGGCAGTCTCCTTCTAGTGATAAACAGCCCAGGAACCACAGTTTAAGCGCATTATTCACACGCTTTGCAATGAGAAGCGCTGTCCTCTGTAAGGACCTTGCGTTAGTGTGTCACCAGGGCGAGGCTGGCTGCTGAGAATACAGCGGTAAGTTTGTTTTTTTTCCTTGTGGTGTTATGTACCAGGATTTACCAGCATTTTTTAAAAAATATCTTCTTATTGATTTCAGAGAAGAAGGGAGAGAGATAGAAAGAAACATCAATAATGACAGAGAATCATTGGTCAGCTGCCTCCTGCACACCCCACACTGGGGATCGAGCCTGCAACCCGGGCATGTGCCCTGACCGGGAATCGAACCGTGACCTCCTAGTTCATAGGTCGACGCTCAACCACTGAGCCACACAGGCTGAGCTTTACCAACATTTTTTTAACCAGAAGAATGTCAACCAATATCTGTTTCAAGAAGTGAACAGTTCCAACTAGACTGACTCATTGGCGACTGCAACACGTCCACACCTCCCACAAGGGCCCTGAGCAGCGCTGAGCGCATCAGTGAGGGTGGCAGGAGCTCAGATGCCAGGGACAGCCAGGGGAGGGAACTGTGCAGCAGAGCCCACCCCTCCTCCAGGCCCTGAGGCTCCTGCAGAGTCCGGCCCCTGCCCCTCCCCCTGAGATCCCGGTCACCAGGAGCCAAGTGGGGCTGGGGCTGTGTATTCTTTTCCTAGGGCAGCTGCCACAAAGTGCCACACATTGTGTGGTTTCAACAACAGAAACTCACCCTCTCACAGCTGTGGAGGCTGGAAGGCCAAGGCCAAGGCGTCTGCAGGGCTGGTTCCTTCTGAGGCCGTGGAGGAGAATCCGCGCCAGGCCTCTCTCCCAGCTGGTGGTGGTGGTGGTGGTGGCGGGGGGGGGTTGCTGGTGACCTTTGGGTTCCTCGGTTTCTGCTGCATCACCCTGATCTCTGCCTTCATCTTCACAGGCTGTTCTCCCTCCGTGTGTCCAAATGTCCCCTTTTTAGAAGCACACGAGTCATATTGGAGTAGAGGCCCAGCCTAAACCAGCAGGAGCCTATCCTGGCTTACCCAATAATGTCTGCAAGTACCTTCTTTCCAAAACAGGTCACCTGCGAGGTACTAGGTATGAAGACGAGGGGAGACACAATCCAGCTCATAGCAGGCTGGAACTGTTCTTTTAACCAGTGACCCAGGTGAGCTTATCAGCCTGGTTAGAGAACCACTGACTTACAGTGGAGGCAGCACCCTCGGATATACCCACACCTTTCGCAGGAAGAAATAAACAATACAAATGCCCCCTTTCCCCTAATTCCCTTCTTACTCCCCTAATACCTCATCTTTGTTTCCCTGAACGTACTTTCTCAGACCAAAGGAGAAGTCATTGGTTTAGAGCAGGGGTGGGGAACATCTCATCCGTGGGCCACATAAGGCCTGAGAAATATTTGGTCTGGCCCTGCCGAGGCATTGGGGTAAGTTAATTAAATGTTTGACCAAACAGGGTAGGCTAATTTTTAAGTTGATAATTTTGTATGGCCCAGGAATTATGTTACAAATATCCAAATGGCCCTTGGCAGAACAGAGGTTCCCCAACTCTGGTTTAGAGGGTGGTGGCATAGGTCTACAGAAGGTTATGACAAAAGGGACCACACTCAGCTGGGCCTCAGGGACCATCTTGGCAACCCCCTCCCCACTGGTGACCACAGGAGGAGCCAGAGATGAGTTTGCCAAGAGAGTGGCTCCTATTAGATGACATTCAAAGTCTGTGAACATTTCTTCTTGTCCCTAACGATGCTTGCTCTTCCAAGCACCAGATAGCGTGGGGAGCAGCTATAGGGTTAAGCCTCGGACTGACCTGTTGGCAAAGTCACAAACAAGTCCCAGCTTAGAGGGCACAGTCCTCTTAGCACAGCCGTGGGCAAACTATGGCCTACGGGCCGGATCCGGCCCATTTGAAATGAATAAAACTATTGAAATAAAAGACCGTACCCTTTTATGTAATGATGTTTACTTTGAATTTATATTAGTTCACACAAACACTCCATCCATGCTTTTGTTCCGGCCCTCCAGTCCAGTTTAAGAACCCATTGTGGCCCTAGAGTCAAAAAGTTTGCCCACCCCTGTCTTAGCATAATTAGGCTTGACCTTATGACTACTCCCTAGATCTTATCTGGGAAGCTAATGGGCTGAGGGAAGTGCAGCAAGAACAAAAACAAGTGAAACTCACAAGAAAAGTGTAACTATGGTAACCACTACCTCGTTTACCTCTGACTATAAAATAAAGGCTCAGCTTGCCTAGGGACCTTGTTTTGTGGCCTCAGCCAGGCACAGGGAAGATCCACGGAGACTAAAGAGAGCTATGCTGATCATATGAACGCTGTCTCCGTGTAAATCATTCTTTGCCGACTCCGCCCACACCTTTGGGAACCCCTGGACCGCTGGGGCTGGACCCCGGCAAAATAGAATTGGACATCAGTAAATAGCAGGTTCCTCTCTGTGACAAGTTCAAAGCAAGGGTCTCTGCTCCTTTCAGCCACTCGCCTTCCATTCAGTTTTCTCAGGAAAGGGCACAGGCAGACGCCAGCACAGATGGTGCGCGTGAACAGCGTGGGGATGTCAGGGACGCGGTGACAAGGAGGAGGAGAAGGTCATTTGCAACTACCATCATTGATAGCACCATCCATATGTGGTCCAAACAAAAAGCATTCTGTGTGGCACAGGTCTTTGTTTTGTCTGGTATGTTGTCTGGTGTGTGTGTGTGTGTGTGTTTGTGTCGTGTATGCTGGTGTGGAGTTTTTAAGGTGTGTGTTTGTGTGTGCTTGTGTAGGGTGTGCTGTTCGTGTGGTGTGTACTTGTGTAATTTCTGGGGGGGGGGGGGGTGGGAGAGGTGTCATGTGACCAGCCTACACAGAAACCCTTGCTCAGCCTGGCAATGCCCTTGGCAGCTGCATCCGAGTCTCAGCTCTCAGCATGGATGGCATCGCCTCTGAGGACCTTCCCACCACAATAGCCCCATCCTCAGCCCTTCACTCTCCTACCCTGTTTATTCTTCTCCCCGCACGCATACCACTCACCATGACCTTGTGCAAGGGCTGTGTCCCGGCTCACTCTGCCTCCTCTCTGTAGAATGTAAGGATGCAGACAGGGGCCATCTCGGCCTCATTTCCCGATGGCTCGAGACCAGAGCCTTAAGCTGTTGAAACGAATAAACAAATGAGTGAATGTATGAATGAATGAATTCACCCGCATCTTAAAGAGAGACCTCTACCAAATATTCCATCCTGTTATCATGGTGTAAGCATTCTAATTTTCAAAAGGATTTGATTTATACTTCTAGTTAAATGTTCTGATCTACCATCACAACTCAACTAGGAAATCTTAGTGAAATCTGCAAATGTCCTAGCGGTCTCCTCTTCTGTCGTCTCTGGGACCTTGCACGTCACCTGCCATGGGGTGAGGAAGAAGGAGAGAACAGGGTGGCTGGGCAGAAGGGACCCAGAGCGGCTTCTTGACCCACCAGGGCGCGGAGGATGAGTGAGCATGGGGACATGCCAGTGGCAACCACAGGTACAGCAACAGAGGACTGGGGTGAGGAGGGGGGCTGTGGAATCAGGGCCCTTACAAAGACCAGTCTCTCAGATTATACCCATGCTGATCACAGGAGACGAAACAATCCTCAGGAGACCGGACAGGTTCTCTCACAGAGGGGCCAGCGGTATCTGGGAATTATGGAAGGAGAGCTCCGTGGGGCCTGGTGACTTCCTATTGGTTGGGAGGGGTACTGGGGGATGCGTACGAGGTTGGCAGATGAAGCTGGAAGATGAATGATTCCCAGCAGAAAGAGAAATGTGAAAACAGCTGGTGAAAAGGCAGGTCCAAGGCAGAATCGTGCACAAAGCCAGGGTGAAAAGGATTAAGGGTGTTTTGTTCTTAGCCTGTGGACGTCGGGGTGTCATCGAAGCCAGCTCAGCTTCCTTCCCCCTTGGCCTGTGCTGATGACAGGAGCGGCTGTTAGCTGGTCTCACAGGCCAGTCTCCTCCACACAGACCATCTCAGCTGTGCTCAGGGCCAGGCCTTCGTCCTGCGCTAAAGGTTTCCTCATAAGACCTCATGGGCACGGGCACCCGGGCCAGGGGATCCAAATGCACTGATTAGTGTGCATTTCCCCCGGAGCCTCCCCTTTCCAAAGATCAGCAGTGCCAAGCCGTCCATGAGGCTAACAGTTCACACTGGGGAGCAGAGCGACGAGTGGGGCTCCCGGCGGGAGGCCCGGCGGGCACCGTGCCAGCCAGCCAGGCAGTGGCCACGTGGGGAGACGAAACACTTTCCGGTGGCTGCATGAAACTCAAAGTAACGCCATTTTATCCTCAGGAGCCAGTCCCGTGGCCGGCCCTGCTTAGTGTCACAGTATTTTCTCAAGAGCGGCAGGAAGCCCACGGAACTGCCCCTGCAGCCCGTTTTCATCAGTGCTCACAGCCGAGAGGAAAGGGGAGGCAGGGGAGTGCGCTCCTTACCCAGGAGCCCCTGGTTGCTGGTCCCCCCCCCCCCCCGCAGCCCCAAGAACCCCACACTGTGGCCAGGCGGGCCGTCCAGAGCCCGAGGGGCCAGCAGAAACCAGGGAGGGACCAGACAGAGGTGTCCAAGCTGCTCAGGTCCAAGGCTGACCACCGGGAAAAGCGTTTCCACCTCTCCGCTGGGGCTGGGACCTGGTAGGAAAGATGTGAACCAGTACCGCAGGCAAAAGCTTGGCACCTGACGGCTGTTTCCCAAACTGCAGGGCGAGGCTTTGAGGTGGGTAAGGAAATGAATTTAATGAATCGTGACCGGTGTTTTAGAATAAAGGAGAACATAGATGTCTGGAGGGAGAGTGTTCGTTTTAAAAACGTTTGCCTTTGTGTGGGTGTGTGCACGAGTGTGCGTGTGCATCTCGCACACTGAACAATCATTTCTTACCGTGGGTTGATGTCGAAAACGTTTGCTACACATCATTGATGACTTAAGCCTTCGAGGACAAGCCGGGAGGCAGGTAGATCGGCCTGTGAGAAACCCCATTTCCAATGCATCCGATTACCCCATGGCAAATGCTCTCTCTGCCGTCTGCAGCCCTGCAAAACAGTTCCAGTCCAGCTTCAACGGAGCCCTAGGACAACAGTCCCCAAGAGTATCAGGGGGATCGACCCAGCTATTTAAAAATAAAGATTGCCAGGCCACTGCACGGGGAGTCTGTCCCCCGGCCTAGTGTGGCACTTGGGGATGTGCCCTTTCTTATCAGCTGCTCGGGTAACTGTGCAACACATCCAGTTTCCGGGCCTTTGCCTGGGGAAGGGACACAAAGCAGTCATCCTGAGACTTAGATCCATTCTTCATGGTGACAGAGGACATTTCCCAGCAAAGATGGTTCTCATACTTCCTGTGCTTAAGAATTTCCCAGGGGATTATCAACCTGGGGAAGTGATTGGCCGGGGTGGGGGTTGTGGGGGGGGGGCAAGGATCCCTCACTCAAAACGGATACACAGAATCCCTCAGAGGCGCTTCTCACACTTTCTGGTGCACGAATCAACCATGTGAGGTTCTTGCAGACTCTGAGCCAGTGGGACCTGAAGCTCACCTTTCTGCTCAGGTCCCAGGGTGTGCGATGCGGCAGGTCGGAGGGCCACGCTCTGAGTAGCAAGAGGAGCGCTCATTACAGCCACATGGGCTGCAACTCTGGCTAAATAATAGCATCACCTAGAGAGCTTCTCAAAACTGCCAATACCTGTGCCCTGCACTGAATATTATTAAAATCAAAAGAGTTGGGGATGGAACAGAGGGCGAAATCTCAAAGGGAAGGTGGGGGAGGGTGGGTGGCTGGGAGGTAATCAACCAAGGCTCTTGTATGCGTGTATGCACGGCTCATGGACACAGACAATGGGGTGGTGAGGGCCTGGGGTGGGCTGGAGCGGGAGCATAGACATTGATCATTTGAAACGCCCTCAGTGATTCTAATGTGCAACCAGAGCTGAGATGCTAATTCTCAAGCCACCGCTCCTGGCTGCAGGAAAAGGGGGCCCATAGCAAGAAAGTGACCTGCACGGGGTCACTCATTTCATGAGGGAGTCTTCCCGCGGGGTCACAGCCTTTCCTGCAGGGATCTTTGAAAGTTCTTCAAAAACAATGGCAGGAGGCTGCGAATAGTGTGTGGGGTATTTTTTCTGGGAATGGTCTTGGGTGCTATTCTGGGAGTTTACTCTCATCTGCCTATACTAACTTCTAATCTTCTTGATTAGTGAGTGAAGAGAAGACCCCTGAACTCCCATTCCCATTCTGTCAGCTGCAAGATCCTATAACAAAGTGTGTTGAAAGCTTAACAGGAAAAACTGGCAATGTGTTGCAATTATGCTTGGCTGGCTAGAAATTGAATTCTGCAAACGCAAATCATTTAAAATGTAAAGGCGTTGGTGACGGGGGTTTTCACTTAGGGAAAACAAACGGGAAAACGTGCCTCTTGGACTGTTTTTCTCTCATCTCGGAGGCAGCATTGCCTTGAGGGAACCACTGGCCTGGGCTCTACTTGAGGCCTCTGTGACTCACTGTGGGACCTTGAGCACGTGAGCGCAGTTTTGAGCCTCAGTTCTCTCAGCAATGAAATAAAGAGGCGGAATTAGATGATCGCTAGCCCTCCTACTCAGAAAAGCTACAGTTCTCATTAAAACATAATTGGGGGATGGGGGGAGGGGGGGCAGGAACTGAAAAAAAAACCACAAAAAACAACCCCAGCAAAGTAATGAATTAAAATGTAAGCAGAAAAGACAATGAGAACGAAAAACTTTCCTTCTGGCAATTAGGTACTGCTACTTTTCCAATATCTAAGTCTTCTTTCTTCCTTCTGATCAGAACTCCAGTTATGTTTGATGGAGCAATGGATTAAGGTAAAAATTACATTTCCCAGACTCTCTTGCAGCTAAGATTGACCATGTGACACAATTCTGGCCAATGAGACATCAGCAGAAGTCACCGGGAATATTCTGGGAAAGTTTTGCTTTCCCAGTGTAAATGAGATCTCTTTCTCCTTTTAGCTTTTTAGTCCTTCTTCCTGCACAAAGCATATTTGGAAATTTCCAATCCATGCTATCCACAAATGCTTTCAAGTAGTATTACCTACTAGTGTATATAAACAACGAGTAAACATACAACTAAATTGTTACCAGCAAGACCACTGTGACACTGCTTATAGTGATCACCCAGCACAATCTCCAAGCCAACTAATTCACCAATAATCATTGTCTTGCTGATTCATCAAATGACAAGTTTGTTGAATTATTTTTGATTCAATAAAGAAAAAGGTTTCTATTTCCCAATGACTATAAAATGTATACCCATTCTGTTTCCTTTAGCAATAGCTACTGTTAAGGATACTTGTGGTTTGCAATTTTTTATATTTTGAATTTCGCCTGTCTGGCAGCTCACGGATGTTGAATATACATAAAGGATGGGTTTCTTTCACGCAGTGTATTTTCAATCCAGATTACTGCCATTTCTATTTGGTTGATTCACTGGCTTGTTTTTATGATTGAGGGAAAAGGGATGGTACTTGGTACTTGGGTAGTGCACCAAGATGTGGAATATTTCACTCATTTATCTGCACATATCACACATCCAGCAAATCAGTACACTCACACACCTCATACACACTCAAGCCCATATCCACACAGACCTGACTTGCTTAGTCAGGCGGGCAAATGTATATGATGACACTGCGGACCTTGTATAAGGGATAGATGATACAGAAATCATACAGTACCAATGGGAACGGTGATGGAGACACAGCATGCTAGTGTCCTAGCTTGGTAAGTGGGCATCATTTGAGATGAGAAACACGGAGTTGCAATACGCTGTACAATGAATAACTTGCATAGACTCTCTAAGAATACAGAAGAGCCTCTGTGTCTTTTGGGCATGGACGTATGTGTGTCTGAGTGATACATGAATCGCAAGGTGAGTGTGCAAAGGCACTTGCGCCAAATCCTGCCCCAGTACAAAATCCTGGTGCACTCAGTGCAAATCCATCCTTTTTCTCCTACTCAAGAAAGTAAATCCACGGACTGAGGAAAGTAGGAAAGACAGAAGACTGGATTTAAAATGTACTTGGGGACAGAATCCACACATTCATCATAACTCTTGACATTCATGTTGTACATTGCTCTGCAATTCAAAATTGACAAAACGTAATACAAAAAACGCACAGAATGGTGGGCCAGCCTCAGTGAAACACAAATATGTGCCCTGAGCTTTCTAAGTGAATAAAAAGTTTGGGTTTTTTTTTGGCGGGGATGGTTAACTACGTGTTTGGGTAATAGGCCCTTCAGCAACTGGTTCTATTGACCATTGGCTGTTGTAGAACTGGAGTTGGGTCACTTGGTTATGCCAAGGTAACTAGTAAACTATTCAGCAAAGTAGTATGGGACTGATTGTCAGTGAAATCACCCAGGGCTATATCTTGAGATTAGCATTACAAGCAGGTTATTTTTAAGCATTATAGACATTTTTATTATAACAATGGTGTTATTTTTTAAAAGATTGTTCATTAATGAACTCAATTCCATTGTTTCATAGGTCTGGTGTGGAGGCTTCCAGCTAACTGATATTATATTGAGATCCTAATATTAACAATACTCCTAAATTACATTGAAAACTCTTAACCAGAAGGAAAAAAAAAAGTTCTCCCCTTTCATTGTTCAGATCCTACAGGCGACCTGTGTGCTCCACACCATTCCAGTCCCACACAACCTACACTGGAAATATCATTTTCCTTTAAAAGGCAGTGAATCACAAGAGAAATAATTTTGTGTCTAGCTGTAATTGTTTCAAGTTCTTACTTAATGGAGACTTGTCATCAAGGACATTTATTTAAAAATGATCTTTGAAATACTAGGCACTGTTACTTATTTCAGAGAGGCCTTGAGGGTGTTCTGCCTTGTGTGTGTGTGTGTGTGTGTGTGTGTGTGTGTGCACGCATGTGCGTGCATGGAGAGCACAGTGGTAAATCACACTTTTTCTGATAGGAAGATAACATCATAGTTGATTCCAAACTGAAATGAACCTCCGATGGTCAAAAAATGGAGTCCCTCTCACTTCCAGCTTTCCCACAATTGGTCCCCTTACTAGCTGTAGCCCCTCTGGGACTCCTGTTTAAAATTCGCACCCCCTTCTCTCGTTAGCTTAACGCTAAGAAGGAGCTCGCCAGTGCCTAGCCACACCTTCATTCATCCTCCAGTGTTTCAACTACCCTCTACGTTAGGTCTTTCCCCTTTTTAATGTATTTATTTTTATATTTAATGTATTGGGGTGACATTGGTTAATACGATCCTATAGTTTCCAGGTGTGGGCTTCTATGCTACAAGAGGCTGTAGAGAACATGTTATGAACTTGACCCCAAAGGCAAGGGAAGTAAAGGCAAAAATACATGAATGGGACTATATCAAACGAAAAGGCTGCTGCACAGCCGAAGAAACGCCAACAAAAGAGGCAGCCGACCAAATGGGAGGCCTTTCCCGTGACAGTCCTCGGGTTTATCTAATATTAAAATCCAAATCTGTCGCCGCCCCACTTAACCACTCTGACAAACCCCATCTCCCACAGGGTGGAGGGCAGACGCTAGCTGGGCCGCCCCGCCGGCCTCCCCCGGACTGATTCCTTAGCTGAGTGGCGTGGCAGCGGCATTCAGAGACCCGCCCCACCCGCAGAAAGGCCTCCGATGGTTTCCTCTCCAGGCCACTCAGCTGGAGCTTCCCTCCGCCTGGGCAAATCCCCCCCAACCAGGATTCAGCTTTATAACCAAGCCATCAGCTGTGCGAGGCAGAAAGTGAAGGGAACATCGCTGTCATCACCTGCAACAGGGAATGGTCTGAAGTCATGGCCGCCCAGCGCAGCGCCAGGAGCCTGCTGAATCCTGGAGGAGCACAGGCGAGCGGATAGCACAGCTGACTCCGGCCGTTAATGTACAGGCGTGTGTTATTCTTTCCGTAAATCCCGGCTGCGTTAAAGTTTCGGGTGATGAATGGCTACAGTGAACGCGTCTCTGAATGCCCCTTGTCACTTTTACTACTTTCCCACTCAACGAAGTGCCGGTCGGGTTATTATTTTGCAGTTAACACACCCTCCGATCCGAAAGGTTCCCGAAACCCAGGCCTCCTGCTCGAGAACATCCTCATAATTTAGACACGAGCCTTTTTTTATTAACTACATAAAGGTGCAGGATTTATACGCCTCATAAACGCCTTCCTGGGTCAGCTCGCCGTGGGTCTGACCTGCCCCTGCTCCCATCACAGATGCGGGCTCACACGGCGGAGCCCACCGCGGTGGCTGGGTGACTCGGGTATCTGCAAAGCCTCTTTGGAAAGTGGAAGCGCACCCTCTATGTACCTAACTGGCGACTGGCGAAGCAGTAAACACGGCTGTCAGCTCCCTGCCGGGTCCATGTGGCGCCCGAGGAGAGCCAGCCAGCCCTGGCAGAGGGAAAAGGGGGCTGTTCTTCAGCTGAAGACATTCTCCTCCCCCTCCCCGTAGCATCTTGACAGCGTATGGCTTAGAGATGATGGAGATGCCCCGCTGGAAGGTCAAGTCAAACTGCCCCTAAAGCAGTGGTTCTCAACCTTCCTAATGCCGCGACCCTTTAATACAGTTCCTCATGTTGTGGTGACCCCCAACCATAAAATTATTTTCGTTGCTACTTCATCACTGTAATTTTGCTACTGTTATGAATCGTCATGTAAATATCTGATATGCAGGATGTATTTTCATTGTTACAAATTGAACATAATTAAAGCAAAAACAATATGTAATTACATATGTGTTTTCTGATGGTCTTAGGCAACCCCTGTGAAAGGGTCATTCGACCCCCAAAGGGGTCGCGACCCACAGGTTGAGAGCCGCTGCCCTAAAGGGACAGCCGGGGCGATGAGAAAGCATGAGCCTGTCCTCCTGTCCTCAGAGAGGCTGGGAAAGGCTGTGACCCCACAAACATCTCCCCACCAAGACCCACTCCAGACCCTGCGATGAACCTCCGATGCCCTCCTGGAGGGAGAGTTGCTAGTGCCCTAGAGCCCCGGGGGTCCAGTCAATGAGATCATGTGGGGGAGACCACTTGGTCATTTTACGATGTTCTTTGTTAAACCTCGGGTGCAGAGGGTGGTAAATGTTCTTTGTAAATGATACACTATTAGATGAACTAAGATAACGTTGTTGTCATAATGAGCAGAGTGTCTCTGCTCCCCACTGCTCCCCAAGGAGTTCTGAAGGTGGGGAACTATGTCATCATACCTCTCCCTGAGGAAGTCATACTGAGAACTTGGTCTGGCCCAAGAAAAAGATGAAACTGTAAATTGAAAGCAGCCTCCTCATTTTTGCATGGCTAATTGGAGGTGATGAGATCAATGAGAGCCCTCTGGAAGACATAGTTATGAGCCCCATATCATATGTCTGAGTGGGTCCCTTGCCATGGAACAATGCATGATGGGAAAGGGAGAAATCGAGAAGGGGAAGGAACGCTGTTTCCCAATATAAAACGCCATCCCCCTTGGGCACAGGAGAAATCCTGGCAGCCTGCATACGCTGTGGAAAAATGTTCTCGTGTATTGATTTAGTCTGTATTGTCTCCGAGATTTATTATCTGCTTATCTGCCCTGGAGGCGACATGGGCACATGCATGGGTGGAGGGGCCTGGCGGGGAGGGGTTCAGCCCAGGGTTATCCACATGGGAGCCGAGACCCAGGAAGAATGAAGCAGGGCTAGTTTTCCTTCTGGCTGGGAGATGTGAAATGTGAGCCGCCTTGGGAGTCCATCACCTACTTGAACTGCTCTCAGATGGCCCACATGCATTGGTCTTGCGAGAACAATTCGGTCTTTAGGGAACGGAGACTGTTGTGCATAACTGTGGCTGCTATTTGCGAAGGTGTGGGGAGAGGCTGGATCTAGGTGAGACCGATCCCTGGAGGTGGATGTGGGTTTTCTTAGCGGGAGACTGAAACCCACACTCTGAAGGATTAAGGAAGTGCCTATGGCTCTCAGATATCTGGTCATGTCAGGACCCCTGTAAGTGACACGGCTTATTTCTGCCCCTTGGTTGCTGAAAACAATCTTTTTAGTATCTAATATTAAGAGTCTTACTCTCAATGCTGTAAATCCCTTCCATTACCCTCAAACCTTAGTAAAAATTCTTAGACAATGCAACCGAATTATATTAGTGGAGTTATATAAAATTATGGGCCCAGGCAGTAGGGGTGGCCTACACAACACGAGGCTAGCGTGATAACAACAACCATGGAAAGACAACAATGGCCCAGAGTTCCAGTCCCTGAACAGCTGAGAGTGAGCACAGGTTCAAAGTGACAATTGCAAGATGGATTTATCTGTCTACAAAGTAGCAGCTGCCTCATGAACAATTCCTGAGCAGATACTGGGAAATCCCCTCTTTTCACAAATATTCTAGTGGAAGTTTCCCCTTGTTTACATGATTACTACTTATGGTTCTAATTATCATTAAATGGTTCCATTAATATTTATGGAATTGAACAAATGGAATAATTCATTCACTGTACAAATATTTACTGTGTGCCGACTCCTGGCATACACAACACTTCTCCCAAAGTGTGTACTCTATCCTCATATCTGCACACTCAAGCATGCATATACCCGTACCTACCCATGTGGAAGTATGTATGTCTCTATTCACACATACACACAGGTATACATAGGCACTTAATGTTCACATATATACATACAAGAGGCCCAGTGCATGAAATTTGTGCACGGGTAGGTCCCTAGTGGCTCCCACGCCACCCCTTGGTGGTCAGCACACATCGTAGTGAGTGATTGAACTCCCAGTTGGTCAAACTTCGAAGTGGATACTTTGCATATTAGGCTTTTATATATATAAAGATGGAATACACAGAAGGACACACTCCTTGTACTTGCAAGTTCAGACACTAGCTGCAGTATGGATGATCCAAGACCCCAGACATTATTAGTCCAGGCAGAGGCAAGAACCTCATGATTTCCTCAATGCTGCCTCCCTCCAGTTCTCTGCTCTGACTGCAGGAATCCTGGCAAAGCAATGGCCCAAGTTGCCCCCTTTACAAATAGAGCTTGGTCCTTAGGAAACTTTTAACTCTGAATAGTCAGGAACCATTTTTCAAATACCTGGTCTCAGGCTAGAGATTGCTAGGTTGGTTCCAGTCCCTGTGAGACATCCGTTACTTCCTCTGCCTGCTGCTCTCATTCTGTTTCATGTTGCCCATCACCTGGCCAGCTATTGGGGCACACACAGGTGTGCCTGGCTCAGAGGGCTGTTAAGGCACCACAAGAACCAAAAGGAGATGGACTTGCAAG
This sequence comes from Myotis nattereri, assembly GCF_964212035.1. NCBI lineage: Eukaryota > Metazoa > Chordata > Mammalia > Chiroptera > Vespertilionidae > Myotis > Myotis nattereri. The sequence continues at coordinate 79,909,069 of NC_138085.1, read as the reverse complement.
AGGGAAGACACAGACAAAGGCAGGTAAAGACTCCTGTGGAAGAGTGAAAGGGAGGTAGAAATAGTGCATGAACAATAAGATCAATGGTCAGTGGAGGTGATGGAATGGAGGCAGGATTACAATATGGAAGGAGTCAAATGTGAAGGCTCGGAATCAAGTTGGTAAACGCTGAGAAGGCAGCAGGGGTGTTCCTTATGCTCAAAACCTGCCGTGTCTTTCCAAGGCAGGGACAGGTCCTTGGGAACTTCAATGAGCAGACCCAGCATTAAATAAATATAAAAGTAAATGGCAATTTAAAAATGTACACAAAAACACAAATTCAAAATAAGCATTAGAAAGAAATGAAAATGTACTGTGTCATCAACAGGCTTCCTGTCTCTTTTGTGCAGATGTTGAACAGCAGGCAGACTGGTTGGGTATTTGTCTGAAATACTGTTTTTCATTAGGGTTAGGATTTGCACGGGCCAGTGTCTGTACATACTTGTGCACTAGAAGAACTTGGTAAGTGTGAAACCAGAACAATCAACCAGAAATAGAATGGATGCGGTTTCTGAAAGGGAAGGACAAATGACAAAATCGGGCATTCTCTTGCAAAATATAAAACTGAATCCATTACATCCCTGTGTCCTTTATTCAGTGTTCGTTCTATTTGAGGGAACAGCCATATTTTACCTGAGACACTTTTATAGGACGGGCTAATTGTTTCTGGCTCAGCTTCTCAATATTTGGGGAGTTTTCACAATGATAAAATCATTCTTTATTTCTCTCATCCTTTTTTCATAGAGTGAAAATACTGGTGATTCTACTGAGGTTATAAATATGATCAATGATGTTATACATATGATAGTGATTAAATAAGTTGTTGTATTACCTTTAAATGGTCTGTATTCATTATTATCTGTTTAGAAAATAAAATACTTATCTGAATCTAATATATTTAAGAAATAAAGATGAGCATTTTTATCAATGTGGTTTAGTTTTAATACTTTGTTTTACTTAACCTCTTAAGAGACTTTTGAAAAGGCTTACTATCCATTACCAGAGATAGTTGACTCCTAACCATTTGACTTAGTCAACATAGCTATGTAACAACTATTTATTGGTTTCAGAAAATGTTAGAGGCTGTTGTAAATAATTTTTATATTAAAAGAGAATTATCTCAGGATTTATTCCCTACTCTTTTATTCAAAATATGTTTGAAGTGTGGTGTCATAGAGGCCAAGGAAAAAATAATTCCATGGTTTATAGAATCAAGTACCATAGAGTGTTCAAGTAGACTCAATCTGTACAAACTCTCCAGGATCTGGAAAAATAGGAGATTATTGGTATCATTTCTGTGAGACATTTCAAAGGAATGAAGAGAGTATGATCTAGGTTACAGAAGGTTGAGAACAACTGAAGAGAACAATTGCTTTCTGACTGTATCAGTTAGCATATTCTAGGGTACACTGTGTAACAAGCAGCCCCAAAGTGTGAGTGGTTTAATGTGACACATTTATTTCTCACTGATGCCACATGTCCAGCATGGGCCAGTAGGAGAATCTGCTCATTGTACACAGGCACCACAACACCCTGAGTCTCTATCTCAACAAATCTGTCCATGTCTCTATGTAGGGACAGAAAAGATGGAGTCAAAAAAATTTTTAAAAAGCAGTTAACAGCTTCAACCTGGGAAAAACAACTCTGCTCCTTCTGTAGCAATATGAACATGCCTTGCCTTGGTATGTTGTGCCTGCATCACAGAAGTTACCCCGTTCAGCCTTAGATGTATATGTGTGTATCCACCAGAGCAGTGGTCACCAACCTTTCGGACCTCATGGACCACCAGTGGTCCGTGGACCACCAGTTGGCGACTGCTGTACCAGAGCATCAGCCACTAGATTCTATCTCCTTGATGGGGAGAAGTCTGCAAATCTTCAACTTTTTATCATTCCAGTGCCAGCAAGATGCCTGTCCAACAACATCTGTCTACGTTTATTTCAATGCAAAGTTCTTGTTTTATTTTTTTCCTCATTTCACATAGATTAGGGCCCAGCTACAGAGCTGACAGATGGCATCGTCTATAACCACCAGACAGCACAGAATTTGGAATGTCAGGGAGAATTGCCTTGACATAACCAAAGGACTGAGTCAAGGCCTTCGTGGGTAACCCTGTGGCAGTTGCCTAACTGGCATGGCCCATCCCCATCTTCAAGGCCACCCGCCCTCCCAGCCCTACTCCAGCCCCCAAGAGTCTTGGTTTCTTGGCCTGGAGGGAAGCAGTCTTTGGATCAGGGAGTGCCAATTCTGGAATGGGTCGTAAGCCACAGCTAATCCTTTGGTTCTTGAACTCTCTGTCTGAGGAATGCAGAGCTAAACAGAGATGATCTGCCTTTAAAATCAAATGGGATGACTCTCAAGGAGCTTCCATTACATGTCAAGCAATAAATTACATACTCTACCCACATGATCACATTATATTCTACAAATCAACCCATGAGGTCTTTCCAAGTCCTCATGGAAAAAATAAATGCTACCAAATACAATTTCTAATTATAACATTAGCTCCTTGCATTGCTTTTCTGCCAGCAGGCAATTTTAAAAAGTTAGTTGGTAAATATCAAGTGTCTTTGCTCAGGTATGTGGTAGGTAGATCCAGATTGTTTTTATCCTGCTCATATGGTTTCTTAAAAACATTTTACCTGATATTCCCATTTGAGATTTGGAAGAATAAAGAAATATAAAATATGTTCTTCTAGAAAAATCTTTCTGGTTGGTGTGGAGGAGTTACAATAATTTCACTGCATGTGGGAGTGGAGAACCCAAACTTCTGTTGCTCTGCTCTCTAAACAACGTTGAGAAGGAGGCTGTGCTCCCACCCTTCATGTATAGATGAGAAACATGATGCGTAGGGAGAAACGACTTACCCTAAGTCACACAGTAATTTAGCATCAGAGGCAAGAGTAGATCTCAGCAAATTCCTCCTCCTGAATCTAAGTCCATTCTTTCCTCGGATGACACAGAAATGCTTTATTAATGCTAAGGGCCTAGAGCTGGGTTCTCTTCATTACTTTTGAGCACTAAAAACCTACTTAGTTATGAATTCTAAAGAAAAAAAAAAGGAAAGAAAGAAAAAAAAGCCATCAGGAGGAAAAGGTGGTTAAATAGAACAATTTCTTTCAAATTTCACACTTTGGTTCACAAGGGAAAAAGATGTCCAACTGTCAGAAAATTCCTTTCAGTCCCTGGAAGAAACAAACACAGAATAAATCCATGGCTTTTGCTGTCATTATTGGTTTTATGTGTAAATGTGGGGTCAAGATCAAGAACCATCATTACCCCAGCAAGGTACCCACCACCTGCAGCAGGAACTACAAGTATAGATAGGTAGGGCCAGGAGTGAGGAGGGAGCGTGAGGGGCCACTCAGGATGAAGGCCATATTCGAGGCTTTTCTGACTCAGCTGAGTCCCTTACATGGAGTACCTGGCATCCAGCTCCCGTCCCTGAGAACAAACATGCATGAACTGAAACCTCTGAAGAGAAATAGAGAGGATTTCAAACAACCCTGGGATCAAATCCCAGCTGCATTCCCCAGTTGTGTGTGAACCTGGGCAAGTGATTCGAACTCTGTGGCTGTCAGTCCTTTGTAATCTGGAAATGACAGGCTTTAAAGGAGACAGCACACGGAAAGCTCAGCACTTGCCACGTGCTTGGTGACTATCGCCGTCCACCTTCCCACCCCTGCTCAGAGTCCGCGCGTGCATCTTAAGCATCTAGTCCTCTCCCCAGCTCTTCCACTGCTGCTTTGAGATGTCCTGTTTTCCAAGCAACATCCCTCCTCCCATCAAAGATGTCTACCTCAGAACCTCACAGATGCCTCCCTCCGTATTAATTCCTCCCAAGCCATCCAGCCAAAGGTGCCACGCGCATTCATATCACAGAAATTGAAGGCTGACTCAGCAAATCCCAAGTGCTCTTTCCTGGGTGCAAAAGCTACAACAAAACTGTCTGTTAAAAAACCCTTTATTTTTCAAAGCCCAGACACCTCGCCTTCTGAGGCCAGCTGGAAAAGCTGATGAAAAATCAATGGCGTTTGATTGTAAACCTGTCAAAATGATAGCAACGGCAGTACATTAATGGTGGCTCCCGGTATTGATTCCTCCCCCTTCCTTTCTCCATCATCGCACATCACCATCATACTCGTAACAGATTCTTTTTTCTAAATTAATCTCTGCACAAGGGAAATCAATAGCATTTGCCATGTGTAAATTTTCCTACCCTCTAGAGCCAGCGGTTCCTGGAGCCTTGAACTTACAGAGCAGTGCCGTCCACAGCGCACGCTACAAGAGCTGATGTCTGTCTATCTACCCGTGTGCTCATTCCTTTTAGTGTAAGGGCTGAACCAGTCCAGCAAATAACAGGAAGGAAGAAAGACACGGCAGTGTCCCCACGTGTGTTTAAATGATGGACAAATGGTTTCTATGCACAGAGATTTTGGAGAGGCAAAAGAGGTCGCTCAACCAAAGTCTAGCATCATTTCTTGACAGGAAAAGAAGACAGAAGTGAGTGTCTCTCTCCCCCAAAAGCCGCAGAATTGGGCCACATATTAGATCTGGAGGGGACAGGAGGGGACACCTAGTTCTCTGAGTTCCATCGTCAGGATGTGGTTTGAAGAGAGAATCATTTTGCCCCAGTAATAGGATCTCTTTTTAAGCACAATATTGAATTCTTTTTCATTTTAAATGACACTAAAGAAAAAAAGTGAAAGTGTATAGAATATGCAGAAATGACACAGTTTTGAAGTATTTGAAAAACGCTGGTCTAGTTCAACTCCCTCAACCACCAGCTGAGTCCAGCAGAGCGAGGCCTGAAGTTCTCACGGATGATATGACAATCATTTTATGATAATACCAGCAATGCTTCTAATAATGGCTATAATACGCTGAGCATTTACTTCTAGGGTCAGTCTCAGCAGGCACTTTGCACAAGTATTTCTAATCCCCAGAGCAATTCCACATGATAGCTACTCTTACAGCCATTTTAAAGCTGAGAAAATGAGGCTCAGAAACGTTAAATAATTCAGCCAAGATCACACAGCGAATGCTCAGAGGATCCGGATTCACAGCCTGGCCTGTTTAGCTCCAGGTCTCCTTAAAAGCCACACTGACCTCGCAGGTCTTACAGCAGCCATGGGTCTCGGGCTGTGCCAGGGACCCAGGACCACCTAAAGGTGGTCTGATCAGGAAGTGAGACATGAGTGGAAGTTTATGGAAGTGAGCAACACTATATAGCAGAAATACTTAGTTGCTTGGTGAGTGAGGAATGAGGGTAGGTCAGAATAGCAGGAACGGTGTTAGTGAAGACTGGAGAGTTTGGGATAGGAGGAAAGAAAGAGAGATTATTTCACATAGAAGTGGTTAATCTAATGAACAGAAACTAGAATAGTGAGACTTGGTGGGGGGTCGTAAGGAAATTCTGGAACCATCAGGTTCATAGAACAGAACCAGAGGACATGAGATGAAGAAGGGAGTAAAATCCAGACAAGAGCTGGCGAAGTTGGGGAAGAGCGTAGACCATGACCTACAAAGGTAAGAGAAGATGCAGGAAAACTCGCCCGAAAGGTTATTCCAATGGCCTCGATATCACCCTCCAAGAACCTGGTCTCCAGGGGCTGAAACAGAAGGACAAATGGGAAAGACATTGTAAGGGAAAAGCTTGGATAAAATCGGGAAGCTGTAGGGATTGGGAGACAGAGGAAAAGCAGCAGTTGTAGACACGTTACACTGATGCTCATGGAATGAGGGTGACTGTAAAAACATTAGCAAGATAACAGGAATGTTGAGAAGTATATGAGACCCCCTAATTTTTCCATTAATAAGTGTCTTTCCTGTACATCTCTTGGAATGTTTCTAAAAAATGAACAAATTAGATGGCACTCTCATTATTCTAAAATGGCACCCAGAAGCCTAGAGAGTTCAAGTGACTTGCCCAAGGCTATTGGACCTTGTGAGTGCTCATGTAATCAATATTGTGAAATAAGTAACAGCAGAACAGCGAATTCAGAAACTGAAGATGGAATAAGAGGCACTGGGCATCTTCGGCTCAGAGGAGTGATGTCCACACAGGATCACACGTCTTGTCCATTGAATCATGTCCCCCCACCCTGCCCCCCAGACTCTACAGTGGCCTCCTAACAAGCCTCCCTGCTTCCACCCAGGGTCCCTCCAGCCCACTCTCAATGCAACAGTCAAAACAAGTCTGCTCCATATGCTAATTCCCATCAGTCCCCTGCTCCAGAGCTCCACCACTTTCCCTCTGAGCGCAGTCCGAGGTCAGTGTGTAATCGGCCCTGTCACCCCCCAACCTCATCTCAGCTCCCCACTGTGCTCTCTACCCTGCAAAGTGGCCTCCTTGCTGTGACTCAAGCCCACCTCAGGGCTTTGCTCCAGGTGCCCCTCTGCCCAGAGCAGTTTCCCCTGGATGACTGGGAGATACACTTCTTTTCTTTAAAAAAAATAAAAATAAAATATATATATTTTATACAGAGAGGAAGGGAGAGAGATAGAGAGTTAGAAACATCGATGAGAGAGAAACACTGACCGGCTTCCTCTTGCATGCCCCCTACTGGGGATCAAGCCCACAATCAAGGTACATGCCCTTGACCATAATTGAACTCTGGACTCTTCAGTCCCCAGGGCCAATGCTCTATCCACTGAGCAAAACCGGTTAGGGTGAGATTCACTTCTTAGTACCCTTGAGTTCTCACCTTATCAGCCCTTCCCTGGCTGTTCTCTGCAAAGTAACAGCGCTCCTGCCACCCTTATCAGCTTTATCTTTCTTCATTAAACTTATCTCTGTCTTACATATTATACATTATACTCTGCTGTTGTCTGACACCCAATTCTAGAATATTCCCTGAAGGAAAGCAGACGTGTTATTTTGGTTGTTCCCCGCTATATGCCCAGAGCCTGGAAGAGTTTCTTGCATTAATAAAAACTCTAAAAGTATTTGTTGGATGACTAGGTAGATGGATTCTACAGCATTGTGAAGTCCTTTACTTGTTTATTTTAATATTTGATCAGTATAACCCGTGGGCAGCCAGAAGAGCTCATATCTTTGTCATTATGTCACTAGCAGGCACTTAATCACCTGCCAGGGTCTATTCACTGTGACCCCTAAACTTCACCCACTTCAGGCCTCCAGGTGCCATCAGAAGTGGAAGAAGGGGACTTGAATTTTCTTCATATTCAGACTTAGTTTCCTACCAGTGGGGTTAACCTAAGCATTTAACCTCCCCAAATCTCAGTGACCCTATCAGCAAAATGAGGGTCAGAGTAGCTTCCTCATGGGCTTGAGAATGAATGGTTCCACGCTTAGATGTGATAAGAGAAATGATATGTAAAATTAGTGTCACCTCTGGGAGCCTGCACTTCAAATTAAACAAACACACTAATGTCTTTGAAGCCAAAACTCGATGCAATTGCTGTACATGCAGCAAAATTCAGCCAAGATTTTGGATTCAGCCTGGAAGCTGATGTTCTGCCTAAAACACATAAGGAGTGAAATGAAATAAAACCCAGGAAATGACATTCTGTGAGAGGGGACCTTGCCCAGACTCCTCTAAATTAGGCGTTCATTTGATTTGGAGAGCTAGGAATTTCTAGGTTGGCACTGCCACATGCACACATAAGCAGAAGAGGTCCATTAAGAAGTCAGAGAGGAAGATCTGCTCATCACTGAATTACCAAGCTGGCCATGCTGTGGAAGTATGGCTATTTGGGCCTTCTTCAGAAAGCTTGCTTTCATCAGACATCTACCAGAGGAGAGCTGCTCTATTTTCGGCTCCCAGACATCTTCAAAGGGGTGGTTAGGTTGTTCCCCCCACCCCCGGGAAACTCAGGGAAGCCCCTTTGGGTTGCAAATAACTGGAACCAAGTCATTTCTCATGTTGCATTGTGATTATCTGCTGATGTGTTGTAGGCATCTGTTTCCCCCAACAGCACACGTTCCTTACAAATAGGAAATTCCATCTTCGTAAATTTTGTCCAGAATTGTCACTGACATATTACAGGCGCTGAATAAATAAATGTTTGTGGAAGGAAAGGGGAGGAAGAACAAGAGGAGAGGGAGGAAGGTAGGGCAGGAGGGTGGGAGGGAGCAAAAACAAAAAGGAAGGCTCGAGTAGAAGTCTACTTTCCAATTTTAATTTAGCCATCTGAGAAATAAAAATTTCACAAGCGATTCCCATAAATTATACATGCATTTTAGAAAGTCTGCACCAGAGGAAAGGAGACTGCTTTTTGCCATGCTTCCCCTTCCCCCGACTCTGCCGGGATTGAAACGATGCTCTAAAAGCAGACGTATTTTAAGTGAGGAGACTTCTCTCCCTGGAACAGACATCAATAACACTGAAGTGCCTGTCCCTGTAGTGTCCTTACAATGTAGCACTTGTAAGAGTGAGGCTTTCCAGCTCATTAATTTGCTTACGCAAATAGAGCCCAGAACCAGTTAATCCCGAAAAGCGATGGCTCTGTTTCCGTCTTGTGGTGACTCTTTCATGCCCAGACTCGGGCCTCAGCGAGACAGACTCCTCACTTGCCACCTGCGCTGCCGCGGAGGGCATTCTAAAGCAGCCTTGGCAGGCCCTGCTCATTTCTTTTCCTGAAAGTGGCAGAGAACATCATTATTCAACCAGAAGGCAAGGCCACGGCCACCAGGTCAGCCTGGCTATCAATCAACACGGGGTGGTAGCAAAATGCTCTAGGTGGCATTCCTCGGCGCCATCATCAGGTCGGGGGCCCTGGTGACCTGTCCATTTTATAAAGTAGCACTCTCATTTTGAGTAGACATGTCTAATGGCTATCGTGGCAAGAAGAACCTGCCATGGTTGAGGTATGTTTAATACCCATGTTCTTTAAAATGTAGAGATGCCAAGAGCAGAGCATTTGTTGACAATACAATAATTACAAGCTCGCTCTTGCAAGCCCCACTCTCACCGCCCATCACCTCTCTGCGTCCTACAGCATGAGGCCCAGAGTCCATCCTCCTCAGGATGACATTCATGACCTTAAGAGTTCACCCCCAGCCAGTCAGCCCCTCCTCCTCAAGCTCGCGTCCCCAGTGCCACCTTCCACTTACAGAGCCCCAGCCTTTGATCAGCATGTCTTTGTCCATCATAATGACCCCCCCCCCCCCCCGCTCATTTCCGCCTTTCAATGATGGTCAAGAGTGTTTCATGGTCCTGGGCTAACAAATGAAATTAACTTCTGCATCTCCTGTCGCATTTCTCTGCATGTCTCTGCAACACGCACTTCTGGCTTCTGAGCTGATCATTCGTTAATGAGAACTTGTCCTTACAACTGGGCCTTCCACATTCGGTCTAATAATTAAACAGCAAACAGTCTGAATGAACTCCTGGGCACCCGGCTGTGACTCACGTGCTGTAAAGGCTGACTGTACCAGACTCAGCCTGGGCAGATAAGTGCTGACTCAGAGCTAGTTCCTCCACTTCTAGAGCCATGATCCCCTGCACAGCCAAGGTACATACAGATGGGAACGTTTCTAACGTTAGAAATCCTCATTTCCGAAAATGACTGGGCCAATTGCCTTGCAGCCAGTTGCTCCTTACAGCCAATACCTAGGCTCGGCCACCTTGCAGCACACAGATAACAATAAAAGAACCCTAAAGGCAATTCCCCAAGATAGAGGGGCCCCCTCCCATCCCCCTGCCGCTGTGCCCTGCGCACCCCTCTATGCCGACCCCTTTGTTTATGCGGCCATCTCCCCAGGAGAGAGAAAGCCCCAGGAGGCAACAGGGGTGTTTAATTCTTCTGATACTCTTTCTACTTCCCGCTTTTTTTCAATCCTTCTGGAACTCGGATGAAATTTTGGATTATTTTTTAATCCCATTGGTATGTATCTCCAGTGCTGGTGTGCACAGCAGGTGCTCCGCAAAGGCTTAGGAACAGAGGAGTGAAAGAAGAAAGTATGCAGACCTACTGGGGAAAGTAAAATTGGTTCGCCACAGTGGAGCAGGGGCCTCTCTGGGCTAACGCTGAGGTCTCTGTGATGGCGGGAATTATATGTATTCAGCTCTTTGTTTTCCTGGCACTGGACAGGGATTATCTTACTGAATCCTCACAATACCACGGAGGAAATAAAATTAGATGAGATAAAGAACTTGTCCAAGACCATGCAGCCAGGAAGTGTTGTTTTGATCGGCTCAGGCAAACCAGTAACACTTGGGCTCCCGTGGTCCCTCCCGGATCTGCTAAGGGGCAGGGGTGATTTCCCCAAGCCAGGCCAGCAGGTATCTGCACCGGGAGGGGGTGGGTCGGCTCCCCCTGCTGCTGCCCCGCCAGCCCTCCTTCCTCCAGGCTTTGCCAGTGTCTCTGGGCAGCGAAGGAGAGTCTTGGACCCAAGAGAACAAAGAGGTGGCCGCCACCAGCTTGCTTCCAGTTCTTCCAGCTGCCCCATTCATATCCATTTTCTTTTCTCTTCCCCTTGCCTACATTTTAGCCCTCAGGGCAATGTTTTGCACATCGTAGATGCTCAATTGTTACTTTACTTGTATTACTCATCAAGGTGTTGGTCAAGATGGTTTGATTTTCTTCCACTCGCTTGGGTTTGTACAGATCCCTGTAAACCAGAGATATGCCTCTCACATGTGGTGATATACAGGGCATGGATTCTTCCTGTGCGAAGCGTCTACCTTCACAGAAGCAGGGGAATGGCGTGGAGGCAGCACGCTATTCTGTTGAGATGTTTTTGTTTCTATCACACAGAGTCCACTTGAGAGGCAAGCAAGAAAAACCATTGCCTCCCCTCCTGGTTTCTGTAGGAAATCTAAAGGATTTCAGAAGGGAGTTTCAAGCTTTTACATTGCAAAACTGGGTACTTGGTTGATATGAGAGGAATCCATGAACAGGTAACTGTTCTATCCCTTGTCACGCTGGCTGGCTTAAACGCACACATTCCTTAATTTTGGTTGATAGGATTATAGAACATCGGAACTGAATGAGACAGTGGAGAAAAACTGGTCCCAAGCCTCTGTGTTGCCAGTGTGGGAAATGAGGCTTATATTTAAAGTAATGAAAGAGTGAGCAGGAGATGGGCAGTAGCAGAGAAGAACTAGACTGAAAGAAATGCCTTGAGGACCAGTGGGATTAAAAAATAATCCAAAATTTCATCCGAGTTCCAGAAGGATTGAAAAAAAAGTGGGAAGTAGAAAGAGTATCAGAAGAAACAATGGTTGGAAATATCCTAAATTTGCTAAAGACACACCCCTCCACATTCAAGGGACTGAGCAAACACTGAAGAGATGAAGTCAAAGATATCCATGCCAGGACACATCATCATTACAGCTTTAAAAACTGAACATAAAGGACAGTCTTGAAAGCAGATAAATGACACAATTCTGATAGGAGAACACCAATTCAAATGACAGCGGATTTCTCATCAGAAACCATGGAAGGGACAGAAGGAAGTGGCACAATCTTTTTCAAGGGTTGAGAGAAAAGAACTGTCAAACATGAATTCTAAATCTTCAGAAGTCATCCCTCAGGAATGAAGGAGAAATATCAACCCTCTCAGGTGATGAAAAACTAAAAGAATTTGTCATTAGCAGACTGGCTCTTACAGACTGCATAAGAGGAAGTTCTTCAAACAGCAAGGAAATGATCAATGAAAGAATCATGGCAAGTCAGGAAGAAGGAACAACAGAAAGATCATTAATATGGGGAAGTGTGTTAGAATATCCTTTTTCTCCTGAGCTTTATAAATCTTATCTGAGGATTAGAACAATAATAACACCATCTGATACCCAAAACATCATTTAAACTGTAGAAGGAAGAGAACCAAATGGAAGTATGGTTTCCTACCCTTTGCTCAAAGTGGTAAAGGGTGGATGTCATGTGCCACATACATATATTAAACTACCCAGAGCAACCACTATGAAATCTATAAACACAGATATACTCAATAACGTGATAAATAAATCAGAAATGCATCCTAAAAATTTTCAAGGTTCCCACAGGGAGGTAAGAATGAGAGAAACATAAGAATCCTAATCAGAGGGCAAAAATTTTTTAAAGTAAAATAAAATGGCAGACTTGCATGATTGCATATTGATCATTATCTTAAATGTCCAAATACACTAATCAAAAGACAAACTTTCCTTTCATTTATGTGGTTTGGTGTGTGCACATTTGGGCCCTTCATATTTCCCTGGTATACTTATCCTTCCATCATTATGTAATGTGCCTCTTTATTTTAGTAATTCTTTTGCTCAGGCGTCTACTTTATCAGATAGCAATATAGCCATTCCTGCTTTTAAAAAAATCTTTGCATGGCATATTGTTTTCTGTTCCTTTACTTTTAGTCTGCCTATATCAGTGAACTTGGAGTTTCTTTTAAGCAACATAGAGTTGAGTTGTATATTTTTACCCAACTCTGCCAATCGCTGTCTCTTCCATTTACCTCCTCACACACACCCACCTGTGCTGTAGCATCCAGACCACTCTGAGTCCCCACCCATTACAGGCACACCTCGCTTCACCTCACTTGATGGGTGTCCTGGGTTTTACAAACGGAAGACAAGACCCTCCGCCAGCAAAAAGATTAAGAGTTGCTTTTTGTGACACTCGCTTCACTGCAGTGGTCTGCAACCCGACCCTCACTGCCTCTGAGGTCTGCCCACAGTAGGTGCCCTAGAAATACTCTCCTCCCCCCGCTCCGTGGCAATTGAAATGAATCACGAACAACAACAAAAAGCCCCATTTTTAGCAAAAATAATCAATGCAATGCGGCAGCTCATTTTTAAAATCTGAACTATTGTCCTGATGACTAAAAAGTGCAAAGGCTGACGATGGCAGGGGAAGGAGAGCAAAGCCTCTGAATGGCCGAGAATGGTCTCAGCTGTTCTGTCCAGGCGCGAAGTGCTGCTCATTGCATTACCAAGGCCGTTTTCCTTTGTGAAATCTATCCTATTTCATTTCCAGTTTGCTGGCAGGCCTCCCCGGGGGTCCATGTTCTACTCAGTTCATTTATTTTGTGAAATTCTGCATCACATTTTCTTTTGTTTTCTTTGTAATCTCCTGATATCTCCCAGTTTCTCTATGAAAAACAATAACGAAAACCCTGCGCTAGCAGATGGAAGTGATTTCCTGGTCCTTTTCTCTACGCGGATCCAATGAGCATCCCTGGGGCCCAGCTATGTAAATGGAGGTGGGCTGCTGACATGCCTGCTACTGCGTGGGTTCACACAGAAGGTTTCAACATCTCAATCATGACGCCCTCTCTTTTATTTACGAGGTTTTCACTGAACTTTAAAATGATTACAAAGTTAGCAATTATCTCAAGGTCATTTCTGTTGCTTACGGAGCCTAATTTCCCCAGGGGCTCTCTTGTAGAGTTGCTTCCATAAATGTCCACGCTGTTTCCTCCAGGTTCTTTTAACACAAAGTCATTTTCCACAGCCCTTTGCTTTATGGCGAAGACTTTTCAGATTGGGCATGAGCACATACATTCGAGGGTGTGTGTGTGTGTGAGAGAGAGAGAGAGATAGACAGAGATAGGAGAGAGACAGACAGACAGACAGAGAGGCAGATAGAGAAACATGGTGGATATTTTAACCCTTATATCTGCTCTCTTCTTGGCCTGTTTGGCTCAGGGGCAGCTCTGCCATGTGGGTGCTAAGCTGCTATGTTTATTATCATTGAGGGGCTTCATTTAAGAAAGAACATGAACACCTATAGATTGATTTTTACATAATTAGCATTGGACACTTGTGTATTTTGAATTATATGATGCAGCTATGAAACTTTAAAGTGTCACACAAAGGCAAAGTCATGCATCTGAACCTGGATTTCAAACCCCAATGGACCCGAGTTTGAATGACAGCTGTCACTCACTAGCTATATGACATTGGGTAAGCTGCAACTTCCCTCTGAGCCTCTGCTTTCTTGGAAATTAAATCGAGACGATAACAAGTTCTCTAAAGATAATTAAATGAGGTCATTCATACAAGTACTTGCAGAAAGTAGATGTTACAGAAAAACAATGCTCCCTCTCTCTCCCCGACCCCCTCTCGATGTCAGTAGAAGTGGGCATTTTCAGGAACCCACAAGGGAGGATGAGGCCTGGTGGTAAGTTCTATTTGGATGAAAATAGAAGATGGCCTCTGAGTTTTCAATGTCCCATCACTGGGATCTGAGGGAGAGAGAGAGAGAGAGAGAGAGAGAGAGAGAGAGAGGTCAATTGGTTGCCTCTCATATGTGCGCCAACTGAGGACTGAACTTGCAATCTAGGTATGTGTCCTGACTCTGAATAGAACCCCCAACCTTTCAGTGTCTGGGACGACACTCTGACCAACTGAACCACACAAGCCAAGGCTAAATGTCCTCTTCTTATAAGAATGCTATTCAGGTTAGATAAGGGCCTACCCTCGTGGCCTTATTATAATTTGATCATCACTTTAAAAGCCCTACCTCCATACACAGGGACGTTCTGAAGTACAGGGGTTAGGGATTCAACCCTATAAAGCAGGAGGGTGGGGTGCACAACTGAGCCCATAACAGCAGATAAGGAAGGAGGGGAGTCAAGTGACTGGAGAAACCACTATTAAGAAACTACAAGCCCTGCTTCCGTTAGATAATAGCAACAAACCAATTCAGAAGTTTGTGGCTGAAAACAACATCAATTTGTCATTTCTCATGCTTCTGCTTGTTGGCCAAGTGACTGTTCTGCTCCACGACATAACACCAATGTCCTCACTCACATGGCGGCAGTTGGTACCAGCCACCAGAAGTCAGCTCGGCTGTGTCTCTAGGGTAGGGGTCCTCTGCAGGTGGCTATTTGACCTTCCTCACAGAACAGTGACCAGGTTGCAAAAAGGAGCATTCCAAGAAGACAAGGCCCAATGTGCAAGGGCTTATGCAGCCTCTGCTTGCATCATACTAGTCAGTGTCCTCCTATTGGTCAAAGCTAATCACATGCTCAAGCCCAGAGTCAATGAGAGCGGGATCACATAAGGAGTGCTGGACGAGATAGTTCATTGAAGACACCAAAGCAACAGCACCATAAGCCCCCAGCACATCTTCTTTTCATCTCCATCACATCACCCTTCACATTGCCCAACAAGTGTTCGCTTACATTACCACCTTCCCTGGTAGACCACCCTCCTCAAGGGCGAGGACTATGTTGTACTGATCAAATCCCCGACCACAGTACCTGGAAGAAAATAGATGTTAAATTAACATTCACTGATTCATAGAAAATGTTGGAGGAAGGAAAGGAGAAATGGAAAGAGGAAGGAAGACAGGTTAGACTTTTCAAATATTCCCTTGTCTTTTATTCTGCATGAGATGGTTAATTTTACGTGTCAAGGATCATAGAGCGCCTACATATTTGGCTAAACATTGTTTCCGGGTGTGTCTATGAGAATGTTTCCAGATGAAATTGGTGTTTGAATCAGTGGACTCAGAAAGTGGTTTGCTCTCCCCAGTGTGGGTAGGTACCCTCCAATTCTTTGAGGGCATGAATAAAACCAAAAGATGGTAGAAGGAAGAACTCAGCCCTGCCTGATGGAGCTGGGACATCAATCTTCTCCCACCCGTGGGGCTCCTGGTTCTCAGGTCTTCAATCTGGACAGAATGCTACCACCAACTGCCCTGGGTCTCCAACATGCAGAGAGCAATTTGTAGGACTTCTCAGCCTCCATAATGGTATGAACAAATTCCTTTGAAATATATCTTCCCCTCTCCACATATATCCTATTGATCTGTTTCTCTAGAGAAGTCTAATACACTGAGGTAGAAAGAACAAGTTATTTGGTCACCTTCATTTTTAAAAGATAAAAAAACCCTTTGTATCATAAGAAAACCTGAAGATCAAACGTCCAAACTTGTTCAGATCAAAACAGGTGACTGTGAGGTTTAGAGAACTCATCCACATCCAGGAATCAAAACGATTTCATTCAAAATACAAGTGTGAAAATAGTGGCCCAATTGTGATCCAAACTACCAACTACCAAGAGTTGTTTTGGGGCTGAGCTCACACAGTCTCAGAGTGTGAGCCAAGATTTCTTACTTTGGGAAGGATTTCTTTACAGAATAAACCTAACTCCTGGCACTTATGCTTTGTTGTCAGCCAAAGTCTGCACACTGGAAAAATACCCAAAGCTTTGTCAACAATGAATAAGATCTGAAGTTTCTAATTTATAATTTCCAATAGAGAGTCACTTAATCCAACCCTCAGCATCCTCTCTGTCTGTTAATTTGTTCTTGGAAAGCTCAATCACCTTCCCTCTCCACTTTTAACTACTTCTAATGTGCCCATAACACTCAAATCTTTATCTTAATCCCAGATATTTCTTCCCAGCTCCATGATACTGTCTTGCAGTCACCTCCTACTTCATGTCCAATGAGTTGTCTTCTCACCGCTTTCAAAAAGTTCTTTGAGGTTCAACAGTCTGTTCATGCTTCTGTTATCAGTTTATTTGTTTTACTAGATTACACATATGAGTGAGATCATGTGGTACTTATCTTTCTCAGAGGGAAGGCAAGGGAGGGTGGGTGGGAAGAGATCAGCCAATGAACTTGTATGCATATGTGCATAACCGGTGGATACAAACAATGGGGTGGTGAGGGCCTGGGTGGGGTGGAGGCAGGGGAGGACGGGAGCGGGCTGGAAGAGGTTAATGGGGGGAAAAGGAGTACCTATGTAATACTTTTAACAATAAATATCTTTTTTAAAAAAAGTTTATTGAGATATTTTTCTAAACATTCAGATTTATCCTGAACCACTCTCTATGAGATTGTGAGTGTGATATGTAATAATACTCATCATTAATTAGGACATCCCAATCTTTCAAAATTCTATCTGCATCTATTTTCTCATTTACTCCTCTCAATAACCCTATAATGTAGTTAATGATATTAATCATAATTTTGCAGAGAGCTGAGACTCAGCGTTTACGTGGGTTGCCCAGAATCAGAGAGTTATGTTACAGAAGAGTAAGGATTTGTTCTCAGGCCCATTGTCCCATTTTTGTGTTATTTTCACTCTTCCCACCATGTCTCTCACAACAGAAATTATATATACACAACTGAAAACAAAACTTTTACATATAGTGAGTATCAAATGCTCTTAATGATTTGATCAGTTTGTAGCAGTCATTACAGTGTCAAGGTGAGCCCTATCTGAGTGACACCATTCAGTCCGACTTCCAAAACTCCCCCGTCCTCCCCCCAAAGCGGCCAGTGGGGAGAAATGAGCCCTGAACGAGCAAGGCCAGCTGGTGAGGATGCTCGGAGGTGACGGCAGGAAGGACTCCCTGCTCCATGGTACTCAAGCACATCTTGCATTTTTATTAACTTATAATGCTTATCTATTTTTAGCTCTTTGAACAGCTACATCTTCCGCCTGAAATGCCCTTTCCTACCTACACTTTTTTATCTGACCAATTCCTACTTATTCTTCAAATGCAAGGTCAAGTTAACTCCTCTACAGTGTTTTCCCTGAACGGCCTAGGCAGGGCCCTGAGCCACTGCTCTGGGCTCCTCTGCTGGGTGTGTTTTTCCCCATATAACCAAGCAATTAACTCCATTCTGACATTAGCTACCTGGAGCTAGTGTGCAATCCCACAGGCCAAGGACTCAGTCCTACAAGAATGCACCCCCTCACAGCACAGACCATGAAGAAAACTTGACCTAATTAATACAGAGCAGTGAGTGGTGAGATTTGACCAAAAATCATATACTCTTCTGTCTTGTTGGAAAAATAAAAAGTGACACCCCAAAATACTGATGTCATCATTGTGTAGATGATAAACAGCTCTAAATCTGGAATCAGAACACTCACAGCCATGCAAATGCTCCCAGAAAATGAGGTGGGTAGCATTTGTCTCATTAAAATAGAGGGACGAGCTGGGTCATCTGGCAGTTGAAAATTTGTTCTTTGTTTTTCCATGTTTCTACTACTTCCAGAAGAAACTGTCAAAATATCAGTTTTCTATTTCAACAGGAAATAGCTCTAGTTATCAATTTCTCCAGAACATCTGTTCCCCTGAGTGATTTCACCAAAATTCCAATGTTCTATAGTTGGGGGATTTTAGAGTCAAAAGGGAAGCTAAGGATCCTTGAGACAGGAGGCTCTTAATTCTTCCTGGACCCGTCTCAGAGTCCGATGAGTGGTATAGACCTTCACCCTAGAATACTGCACCTACACACGATACTTTACACATGATTTTTGCCTACTTATCAGCCCTCCAAAGGCCATGAAACCCCAGTGAAGTAGATCTAATCTAATCATTGAATCCGACCCACCTTCTTAGTTATGGATGAAGACAGCCAGATCCATGAGAGAGATGACTCACCAAAGTGACATTTGCTTGTCTCCCTGTCCACTTTCCTTCCATCACATGGTGTGACCTCCCAATGAAAACTGTAACCATGTGAGTAAGTTGAATAGGCAATGGACATTTTAAAAATGAATGTAAGTGGTGAATATAAGACTGCAGTTTGATATAAGGTTATAGGTCATATTGTAAAGTAAATCACTAAAATGAAGCTATCATAATAACATAAAGCAATTACTGAGCAGCTACTGTACACCAGGCAACATTCAAAACATAATACCTCATTCATTCTCACCACCACCCTGCTACACTTAGGAAGCTGCTTCTACAGTGGGGGTTCAATGACTTGCCCAAGGTCAAATAGGCTGCCAGTGACAGAGTTAGAGTCTGACCTCTAAATCTCACATCAGCGCCTGTGCCAGGAACCACTGTGTGATACAGTGGCAGAAACCGAATTAGCAAAACACACATAAATTGTAGATAGGATGCTTTTCTAACAAATGATACTTTTATTCCTGTCAAGAATCTACAGGGACTCAATTTAAGGAAAGCATGTTTCCCTGGCATGCATTAATTAGTAGTTAAGAATGGTTTGCAATTTGCCAATGTTTTTATATCTAAATCCATGCTCTTCAAGGACTTCGGATTACTTGAAAGTATTCTCTTCAAGCATTTTAAACATGTCTCCCTATTTCTCATTTACACTATTCATTTGTAAAACTTATAAAGAAGATGTTTTACTTGACTGAAGTTTTCATTTCCCCAATACTCATAACTACATTAATAAGAATCATAGTTGGCTTCTTGTTTCTGAAGAGCAAAAAGGGATCTTACAGATCATTTGGTCTGACCCACTCAGAAGAAAGAGCCTGGATACATCAAAAGCAATTTTCATGAGGATTTCACAGCACATTGTTGGAAAAGCAGGACTAAAGCACAGTTCTGCTCATCTACAGCCGGCCAGAGTCCGATCCCACGTCCCACTATAGCCGTTCAAGGTTTTAATTGTTTCCCAGTGATTACTTCATTCTTTTCCAATGAAAAGCAAACCCTGAGTAACATTAGAATTTTTTTAAGGAGTTGAAATTGCAGCTGAATTGAGTGATAAACCCACTGGTAATAAAAATATACTAGCTTTTACTTATTTTTTTATAATAGATGAAATGCATAGTGTTTCTTTTAAAGCCTAGTTACCATATCAACCATCTTTCCTTGTAGTTTAAAATGAGAATTTCAAAGCATTGTCTTATAGGAAGTTTAAAAATAACCAAAATGTAAATATTTTCCATCACACCATGAAGTCTTTCAACTGAAGTTCCAAATGCGAAGGAAGGCCACCCCCCTTCGGGCGGCTCTGCTTCCCTGACACTCTGCCCAACCCACCTAGAACTTGGGACACCCTGGGCGTCCAAGTGTCAGGCAGGTGGGGAATAGGATGGGCGTGTCTCAGAGCCAGAGGAGCCCAGCCCTGCACCGGACACTTCTCGAGCAGCCCCGTCCTATGCACAGGCGACTCCTGCCTGCTTCCCAGGTGACCACACAGAGGCTCAGAGGCTAAGGAACTTGCCCACATGTCACCTGTAGAGAATGAGAAGTAACGTTGGGACTTGAGCTCAGATTTGTTGATTCCAGTTTGCGCTCTTTGCACTAAAATACTGCTTAGACGTCGTAGACAATGGTCTGCCTTCGAGGTCCTTACAATTGGTTGGGGCAGACAAACCATCTTCGAGGGAGGTTGGCTTTCCTTCTCATTTTGCACTTCAGTGTGAAAGTATAAAATGTATAGGTAAATAAAGACAAAAATATAAAGGTATTAAGAGGCGACTTCTACATCTTAAATGGCAGCACACAACGCTAATTATAAGATAGAGAAGGAGGCCAGTAAACAGACAAAGAATGGGGAAAGGAAGGGAGGAAGGAAGGAAAACACTCAAGGCCCTGTGGTCTATCCCTATGTGATTGAAAGCGTGGTCCAGGGACCAACGCAAGGACATTCTCAGAATGGAAATACAGACTCTTGGGTCCTCGTCCAGACCCACGAATCAGAATCTGCATTCTAACAAGTCCCCAGTTGATGTGAATACACATGGAAGTCTGAGAAGTGTGGTCTATATGAAGCACCAAACCACAAACCACAAACACAACTGGAATTCCCAAAAGTCTGGTGGGCATTGACTAGTAGGAAGTTGTGACCGCGGAAGTGCTGAAGGCTGTGAGGTTATGGATACGACTGCAGATGCTGGAATCAAGTAGTTCAGGGTTCCAATAGGCTTTGCAACTTCGTACCAGCAGATCCCCAGAAAGTATGTGAGATAATAAATAGCTGTTGTTGTAAGCAGCTAAGTTTGGTGGGGGGAGGGAGGGGAAAGAGGTCATTTTTAACACAACTATAAACAGTGGGCACACCGTGAAAGGAATGAAGCTCACCTTTCAGGGCTCTTCACACAATGAGCTCTTCCAAAGAACTGGGGGAGGCGAGGGAGGGAAATGGGGAGTTCCCTAGCAATGTGTTCACAAGGTCACAAGATTTTGTAAATATGTCAACGTAAGGTATTGGATTTTGTGGTGTTTTAGAGATTTGTTCAAATTTTAAATTTTTAATCATTTGCACTTGCTTATTCATTCAAAACAAACATCCACTTTGATGGCAAAATAAATATGTAAATGACAAACACGCACACTCACATATACACAAGCCCTGTGTTTAATGGTATATGGTGAGTGTGACACTGTGCCTAGTGAGATGTGTGTTTGTTACTATATATCAACAGGTTACCATTTGGAGATTTAAATGTTTCATTTCCTGAATGTGGATGAATCCAGAGTCATGCTAGGCAATCTCTCCTCTTGCATCTATCTTTCCATCCCTTTCTTTTTGTAACTAAATTTATTGGGGTGACATTGGTTAATAAGATTATGTATTGGTTCATGAGATGGTGTGCCCATCCAAAGTTAAATCGTCTTCCGTCACCATATATTTTACCCTCTTTACCCTTTACTTTGCCCCCCCCCCCTAATTCCTTTCCCCCCGGTAACCACCATTCTGTTGTCTGTGTCTATGAGTTTTTGTTTATTTTTGTTTGCTCACTTGTTGCTTTCAGTTTTATATCCCACATATGAGTGAAATGATAGGGTTTTTAATTTTTTCTGACTTATTTCACTTAGCATGATGTTCTCAAGGTCCATCCATGTTATTGCAAATAGCAGGATCTCAGCCTTCCCTATGGCTGAGGCACTCTCATCCCTCTCTCGTGAGCCTTCCATGCAGAGCTCTGCCCCTCACCAGCTTCTTTAAGGAATCCAATCTCACCAGACAATGCCTGATGTTCTCGTGTTTCAGGAGGGCTGGTAGAGTCAGGAGGAAAAGCTCACATGGTTCCCCTCTAAGGCATTCCATCACCATCTGGCCGACCTTCTCTCAGAGGCCATCTGTTCCCCATTTGGCCCCACTCCAAACCCTAAAATGTGACCTTTGATGTCACTTGCAGACCCCTTGGATGTCTGGTCCCATCCCTGCTTCTGACTCCATTTCTCCAGAAGATATCTCTCTGGAATTGCAGGGAGCAATGTGTCCCAACTCACTGTAAATCTGTGCTGGAATATCTGGATGGGCATCTCCTTAAGAACAAGCCTGAGACATGATTCCACCGGCCTCATTTACCTTCAGTTAAAGATCACATCACACCCAGCAGCAGGACTTAATTGAGAAAGGTTAATGAGAAAACACGAGGTAAGTGTGTTTCCAGCATATAACACTCATTGCAAATAAATACAACTCACAGCATGATGTAGAAATTAAGGTTTTAAAATAGCCCAAAGAGAGCAAAGTCATGGAAAAAAAAACTGAACCATCAAAGAACAATGGACAGGATCATCCTCTGAACTGAAAGGAGCCTGCATTATAGCAATCAGCATCTCATTCAATCTATGAGTGGTGATTTAGTTTCTTCAGAATATCATCTACCGCATTATCAATGTAGTCCATTTGAATTGTATTTGTTTTGTAGCTTTATATGTAGTTTGTAAATATGTTTTGATTTTGGATTCGCAAGAAATTATAAGCATGAGGAACTTAAATGCATTTCACATTTGTTCACGTACAAGTCAACACTTGGGGTGCGGGGAGGGTCTGTGGGCATTTTTTCAGATTTAAGAAACACTGGCTTAACATTTTAGAAAGTGAAAAAGAAAAGCACAGGAAGGAATAGTCACTATTGTCTCGGTTACCCATTCATTGGTCCACTTGGCCATTTTAGTCCTCCAACCCCTCCCCGCTCCCTGTGACCAGGGGTGTGTTGGTAAAGGTTTAACAACCGGCTCCCTGATGTGCAGAGCTTGATAGTTTGTGTGCTGCAAATATGCCACCGTGGTCAATTTTAAGCAACGAATGTAATATCAGTGAACGTGGACTTGGGAAGACGGATGCATAGTCAGCTCTCCCAAAAGGTGTGAGCCAGTGTCCGCACACGTTGGCTGCGGAAGCTCCAGTGAAGGAGGCAGCCCACTGGCCTGCCTGTATCTACGCGGCCCCACGTGGAGAAACTACCAAAATAGAACTGAAATAGCAGAAACTTCATAGATTTTAAGTAACACAATGATCATGATGATAAATTATTACTCGTTAGTGGAAAAGAACATCTTATTTTTAAAGAGTTGAATTCAAAAAAGAGGCTAAGTAGAGCATTAACCACTTTTTATAAATAACATCAAAGGAAATGATTATACCTTTGAATTTCATTGACAGCTCAAAATTTAAGAAAATTTCTACCCCTGATACTACTTAATAACAGAAAGGAATCTTAAGCAATCTATTACATAGTCACAAAAGTTTTCCTTTGCCTCAGATGCTTACCTAAAATGGTGTTTATGTAAATGTTGGCATGGCCCTTTTCATAATAGAAAGTTTTGACCTGGGAGTCAGGAGACTTGGACCCTAACCCAGGTCCTAATCCCCTGTGTGACTGTGAATCTGACACGTGACCCTCTGAGACTATTTTGTTGTCTGATATTTAGAAGATTGAGCTGCATGACAGCTCAGATCTCTTCCAAATGTCTTGTTCTTTGAACCTACGTATGTGAGGTGACCATCTACTACAGTATTAAAACAACAGGCTCCTCTAAGCCATTTCCGTGACTTGCTGTGGAATGTAACTTAGAGCTGCAAAAAACAATAATCAGGTCACCAAACATATAAGTTAGCTCTCATGACTTGATTATTTCTATGCATAGCAAATAACTTGGATTTAAATATTTATGATTTCGCAGCCAGTTCAGGAATGTAGTCTTTCTGTCATGTATTGGATACAAATAATCAATGGAAAGTAATGTCTCCCATCCAGCACCCGTCGGATTGAATGTTGAATAGTCCAAACAGCAGACACAGCAGATTTTTTTTTTTAGAAAATCAATCTCCCAACAAGAGACGTAAACTTATAAATACTGAACAACCCGGTCTTTCCTGTGGAACCAGTCTCTGTTTTCCGGATTTCCGTCTCTGTTCAGTATTTGGGACATTCTCTCTATTTTGAATGCTCAATCAGCTTTCAGATGCAAATAGGCAATGAGGTCTCTTGAATCTTCTCACGAGAGGTGACACTTCCTGCCTCTGAATTCGTTTCATCAGAAATATTCATTATACATTTATTGAGTGCTTGTTCTGTCATAGTCCCTGGAGCTCAGAGCAGAGGAGATAATTACAAAACGACGTGGAGGTACATAGGAGGTGCAGGAGAGCACCTCACACACTGAAAGATGAAGGTGAGGCCCATGAGTAAATCTAGGGACATGGTACAAGGGTGGGAGGGAGGAGAGAGGGAGAGTGGATGCCTTTGTTCTTTAATCACTGCGTCGTTAGTAAATAAGACACTGTTTCAGAAGCAGGGACTGTAAGAGAGCATAATTAATAAGCCCACCGAGAAAGGTTAAGGATGATTTGTGTAAGCTGACATAAGCCAATGCAAGTTTAATGAGGGGGTGGACAGGATCAGAATGGTATTTCACCAGAGAACTACTCTGACGATGGTGTGGAAGACAGCAGAGCGCAAAGCCAGGCCAGGCAGCAGGAAAAAGGAACTGCTGGGAGGCTGCTGAAGGCATATAGATCAGACACCATGGCGGCGAGCATGAAGGCAGAAGTTAGCATTAAAAATAAGTCCAAAAATATGAAAGGGTAAACTCAACTGCACTTTATTGAAAGTGTTGATTAGGGGACACGAGGGGTCAATGATGATATACTGGTTCCTGGCTTGGAAAATTCATTCATTTGAGAAATTCAGAAGGTAGGGCAGATTTAGGGGGTAGGATAAAAGTAATTTGAGTTGTATTGAGTTTGAAGCACCAGAACATAGTAGTGGTGATGTCCATTAGGCATTTAAATATATACTAGTAGGAAAATGATATGAGTTAAAAATGTAGATATTTTTAATCTTATTAAGTTAAATATGTATATAAAAATGTACAGCTTAATTATTATAAACATCCACATGACTACCACCGTGATCAAGAAACTGAACATTTCCAGATTCTGAGAAAGCACCTGAATACCTCTCACGTGGATGTTTCTCTCTCCCTCACCCTCTCCCTTCCTCTTTCTAATTCAATAAAAGCATTTTTAAAAACCTAGTTGCTTTTTACTTTATTGATCTTATATCTAATGACCTCACTAAACTCCCCTTGTAATTTTGCTAATTGATCTGTGTGACCTCCTGGAGTTGCTATATACAGAATCCTATCATTATGCCAGTGCCTGAAGGCCAGGAGCTTTGCTTCTACTCACCTGCACCTCCAATGCACATCTTGGAAGCTTGTGCACTGCAGATGCACAATGAATCTAATTGAAATAACTACATTACTCAGTGGGGAGTCATCCTGGCCTTTATTTATCTCATTGACGTCTATGGAGAAGGTTAGCCTATTCTCTGAGGACTAATAAGAGCCACGGAATAGCTGGGCACTTTAGTGCACGTACATCAGCAGTCTGGGTGTGAGGTGAGAGACGAAAGGAGGGGAAGCCTTGGTGATCCGTCTTGAGGAGGTCCAGTCGGGTAGAGGAGACAGAAATGCACATGGCAGTTGAGAAAAACAAAACATTTTCCTTTCTAGTTCTTGAAAAACGCAAACTCTGGATCGTGTTATTGCTTTCAAGGGTAGTACTGAGCAGACATCTCTCTTCCACAAGCACTCCTTCGAGAAATCTCCGGATGATGCTATCCCCTCAATAATTTAAGGGTTCTATTATGTGGTAACTTATACTTTACTACTGGGCTTAAAAATTTATATTGCATTCTTTAAGAGCCTGGCAATGCACTGCAAAACAGGCCATGTGCAATATCTTGAAAATGCTTTCATCACATCAGCATCGCTCGCATTCTCTGGTGGGAAGGGGGGTGAAGTAGGGTTGTCTTGGGAAGTCCAAGTCCAAGATACCCAGAGTGGAATAGGCGGCTCTCACCTTCATTGTTCTCTGTGCCTACAGCTAGAGGCTAGGACCACAGAGCAGGCCTAGGAAAGCATACCTAACCCACCAGGAAAGCAACTTGTCCCTGGTAGGGATTAGGGTCAGAATCTAGTGCCAAGAATGGATAAATGCATGAAACAAGGAGTAGTAGATCAAAACAATTCAGCAAGGGAATCAAGTGAATGCTGGCCATTACTGGCTTTTGTTCTCGGCTTTTCCTGGCATTCTGAGTGTGACCCAGCTTTATCTAAAGAATCTAATAAAGTAACTGCTTTGGGAGGGAGGGGCTTCTTACCCGCTGGGTGATCTTGTGAGGAAAGCAAACAAACCAATGACCAAAAGAAGAAAAAAAAAAAAGTCGTCTTTCTAAGTTTTGGGTTCTTCAGCTGTAAAATTAAAAATAACTAAATTTCATGGTTGCATCCACAGTTAATGAGATGGGGCCGGTGAAATTTCCTACCATGATGCAGGCATATAATAGGGAGTGAGTGCTGTTTCCACATTACAGCTTGTATTCATTAAGGTGGTGCTAGAAGCTACAGGAAGTACACCTTGAATTCTAAGCGTTACAGTTCTCATTTTAACCCAATAAAGGTCCCCTGCTCACTCCTATCACAGTCCAATGTGAGCATTTGACACTGGGCGGCTCCCACAGTGTGACGCAGAGGCTTGGGCGTGTCCCTGGAGCGCCCTCCCTTGGGTGGTCAGTGTCCCCGCCACTCCATCGATGAGGGACAGGGAGACTGACGAAGGCACCCACCCATTTTGGCCCAGAAGTGACACATCAGGACCCTGCGTTAGAAAACCATTCTTCCACAAGTGTTCCGGCAAAGCTGCCCATCTCCCTCTCAGGAGACCTACTATCCTCATTACCCTAAATGTAAAGATGCTTCACTTTATCATCCCAAGTGTGGTCATTTTTTTTTTCTTTAAGAAGGAGTCACTACATCCTTTTAGGGTCGTTTGTTTATGTAAATACTAGAGGCCTGGTGCACAAATTCATGCACCGTGGGGTCCCTTGGCCTTGCCTGCGGGATGGGGCCAAAACTGGCTCTTCGACATCCCCTGAGGGGTCCCAGATTGCAAGAGGGCACAGGCCAGGCCAAGGGACCCCACCGGTGCATGATGGGGGCCAGGGAAGGATACGGGAGGTTGGCCAGCCGGTAAGGCACCGCGGGATGATTCCAGGGAGTGTCTGGCCTGTCTCTCTCAGTCCTGATCAGCCAGACCCCAGCAGCAAGCTAATCTACTGGTAGGAGCATCTGCCCCCTAGTCAGGCACATCATAGTGGCTGGTCGATTATCTACCCCCTGGTGGTCAGTGCAAGCAGTTGAGCAGCCTTAACATATTATTAGCTTATTACACTTTGATTGGTTGAACAACCTCATGGATGACCGGAAACTTAGCATATTAGGCTTTTATTATATAGTATTCTCGAAAAGCTATTTGGAAATACTTTGCCTACTCATACCCAAATATGTAGAAACCTGAGAGATTCAAGGAGAATTGACCCCCACCACTTATAATGCCTATTTTTGTAGACAAGGAAACTGAGTTTTAAAAAGTTCCTACCCTCCTGGAGGTCACCTGAGGGCAGTCAGTGGGTGGGAAACTGGAGGTTCCAGCTGGGTCTCCTTGGTCTCCAGACTATAGACTCCTCCCAGTGAGGACTGGCATCTGAGGTCCCAGCCCAGTGTTCTACAACTGGGAAAGCTGCCACTTCCACGGGGTGCCTTCACTGAGACACTGAGTTACTGAATGACGGAACCAAGGCCTGAGCCAGGCCTCCTTACCCTCCGACTGTGGACACCATACCACAGTGTTCAAAAGCTGCAGGCGAGTAGCAAACAGCACGGGTAGAGCAACAATCGACATGCAAATCCCATTCTCCCGTCGCAAACCCATGTTTGAATCACAGTCAGATCATATCCTTTCTGAGACGCAGATCCCTTATGCTAACTGGAAGAGCCTTTCCTGGGGAGGTTGTGAGGAGGATGGAAATGAAATTGCATAATGTGAAGCAGCAAAAGCAGTGCCCAGCACGATACAAACCCAAAGCATTGTGAAGGATAAGAGCCATGGCCCGATTAGGGTAGCTCAGAGTGGTTGAGCATTGACCTATGAACCGGGAGGTCACGGTTCAATTCCCAGTGAGGGCACAGGCCTGGGCTACAGGTTTGAGCCCCGATCATGCAGGAGGTAGCCGATCAATGATTCTCTCTCATCATGAATGTTTCTCTTTCTCTCTCCCTTTCCCTTCCTCTCTGAAATCAATAAAAATATAAAAAACAAACAAAAAACAACAACAAGAGCCATGAAGTTGGACTGTTAGGCTGCTTGGGCTGTTCTCTACTGTCTGTGTGAGCCACTTAACATCTCCTTGACTTGACTATCAAAGCACCTATATGATGGGGAGGATACTAGCACCTATGCCCTAGGGTTGTTGGGAGGATTAAAGAAGATGATATTTAAAGCACTAGAACAGTGCCCAGTATGAAGTAAGGACTCAGAAAGTACTAGCTCTTATTGCGAGTAGTATATCTAGTGTCATTATTACAGTCATGACAGCCATGCCACTGCTCAGGAGACCCGTCTGCTCAGGAGACCTCCTCAGGGACTTGCCCTGGGAGCAGAGCACGTAACATGTGGACTCTTGGCCTCTCGCCCCACTTCCATCAGAGCAGCTCAGCGTGCATATGCATTATCCCTCATCCTTTATTGGTGGGTTTCCCCCAACACGGCTCTCTGCATTAAAGGGGAAGAGAAACCACCTCCTCTGGTGTTCTGCTTCTCACCTGAACTAGATCTGACGTGGGTCCCTCCCAGCCCGGGGACTGCAGTTTCCCCACCTGCAAATGGCGGGAGGCGAGGGCGGGGTGGAGAACCACAGTAACGCTGCGTGGCCCCTCGCGCTTTCCAGCACGCTGACATACACTCCTCCTATCGAGGCCCTTTCAGTTGTTCCTGGTGACTTACGTGGCAGGAGAGTGGAGGTTGGAGAACCAGCGTGATGGGGGTCTGGAGGGAAAGAAGCAAGAGGGCACAAGGAGCCCATGCAGGCTCCGCCCTGGCCCAGTGACTACCAGCTCTGGCCTCCAGCCAAGTGGGCGACAATGGGAAGGTTGGCTCTGCATACAGACCGACCCACGTTCTCCAAGCCAGTGACGCTAGCGATGGTTTTCCTCCCGCTGCCAGCCTCCTCTGTCTGCCTCTCAATGGACTCCTCCTGAAGTGGGCAGAACATGCTTAGTGACTGGTTTGTTACTTGTTGCTAATGCAAATAAGCCTAGAATATATTGCAGCAGCAATCACAATACTAGACATGTATGTATTGATCCAGAATGTGCCCTGAGGCTTCGTTTTCCAATGCAGGAGCCCCACTGCAGAGATGTTAGATGACTTGCCATAGAGCTTCATGTCCAAAGTGGTGAGAGTAGAAGTGGAATCCATGTTTCCGTGAACCTAGTCCAACATTCCTCTCGCTCACTCTACCTAACCACATACTGTTTGAAATACAGCCGTCAAGTGAGGGTATATGGTTGAAAATCGACCACTGAGGCCATAGGACTTCCTCTTGAGATGTCAAGATCTTTCTGAAAAATACTGCTAAGCACATTAATGATAATCAACAACTCGTCAATATTCATTTGAACCACACACACAAAAAATGGATTATCTGAGATGGACCTTGGCTTAGCATTTCAACACCACCCACACAATTCTGACCTGGTTTTGCAGAACTCTGACGCTAAGAGACTACCAAGAAGTCGCAGCTAGAACCGTGACACTACACACAACAATCGTCACGATGCACACGTGACTGGTTTAGTCATAGAAACATCATAGAATTCTGGGCCCAGAAGGTCCTTGAGTGGTTTATAAGCGACGCAGAGAAATGATAGCAAACAGGGTAATCCCCGGGAGCTTAGGAGGAGCAAGGAAGCCTCCCATCGGGTAAATGAAAGGAGCTGATGTATCACTAAGTGGCGTTTGCAGGCTTGTCTGTGTAGGTCAGGAAGCCAGCCTTGCTGGCCACGTCCCAGGGGCCAATAAGATCTGCATTGAGCCACGCCGTTTCCTGAATGGAGAGCCGTCCCCAGCACGTCCTACCAGCTGTGTCTCTGCTCGTGGCTCAGGGGAGCTGAGCAGCTGCAGAAGGCAGATTCATTGTATGATGTTTGCAAACACCGTGAGAAGTCCAGCGAGGCACGGAGTCAGGTGCCTCTCAGGGAAGACCGAAGCTACTGGCCTAGAAGAATAAATATATGAATGTTCTACCTCAGGGCCCAGCCAAGGGCCAACGTCTTTGTTAGGCAGTTTCTGTATCTTGAATGTGATGTTTTCATTTGTTTATTAAATGTATATATTTTAATTGATTTCAGAGAAGAAGAGAGAGAGAGAAACATCAATGATGAGAGAGAATCATCATTCAGCTGCTTCCTGCACGCCCCCTACTGGAGATCGAGCTCACCACCCGAGCATGTGCCCTGACTGGGAATCGAGCTGTGACCTCCCGGTTCATAGGCCGACACTCAACACTGAGCCACACCAGCCGGGTAAATGTGACGTTTTTAGCTGCCTGTCACGGCTTCTCCATGGACAGGTCAGCAGCACCATGAGCACGGGTGACGGGCAAACGCCTTGTGCACTGAAAAGCCGGTGAGCGTAAGGAGTGTCCTCATTCATTAGAACACTTTTCAGATCACGCACATGATTGTGGTAAGAATAAATAAGATATCATGACTCTCTGTCTCCTGAGAGTTTTGTTTTCTGTTTTGCTCTTATATCTTGGTTATACCTTTCCTGTTTACACACTTTTCTTAAATGTACTTGCCATATTTTTTTAAATAAAAAGGAAATTATATATTTTTCTGCTTCCTATGGTCCTGATATTACTAAATGTTTCCTAATCATTATGATAGACATGAAGAGGCAGAGAAAAACAAAAAAGCATGTCCATGAGCAAACCAGTGAGCTGGGTTTCAAACCCACAACTTCTTTTTTCTTTTTAATGTATTTTATTGATTTTTACAGAGAGGAAGGGAGAGGGATAGAGAGTTAGAAACATTGATGAGAGAGAAACATCGACCAGCTGCCTCCTGCATACCCCACACTGGGTATGTGCCCGCAACCAAGGTACATGCCCTTGACTGGAATCGAACCCGGGACCCTTCAGTCCGCAGGTCGACGCTCTATCCACTGAGCCAAACCGGTCAGGGAAAACCCACAACTTCTTACCTCACACTGCTCATTACTAAACCTTGAGGACAGGTACCTCGTGGAGTGCCTGCTACGTGCCAGGCATTGCTGTGTGTTTTACATAACATATCTCAATTATCAATTGTATTTTACAGTGAAGGAAACTGGAGGTCAGGGAGGTTAAGCAACTTGCCTCATGTTGTAGCTTAGAAATAGCAAAGCGGGAAGCTACATCCGATGGGTCTGGTTCCAATGCTTCTCATCTGTCTCCATCCCGGGCACCCCATCTGGCCGAGTCAGGGGCCCAGCTTAATGATGGCATTTGTCCTTCAGGGCACCTTGATAGGGTATTTACTTTGTCTTTTTAATATTTGAAGTAATTATGTCGATCTTGAATTTTCATAGAGTAATCATAGAAAGACCCACTTATAAATTACTAATGATGACTTGAAAATAAGGTTCTAGCCCGCATGGCACGGCTCAGTGGTTGAACGTCAACTTATGAACCAGGAGGTCACTGTTCGATTCCCGGTCAAGGGCTCATGCCTGGGTTGCAGACTTGACCCCCAGTAGGGGGCGTGCAGGAGGCAACCGATCAATGATTCTCTCTCAGCGTTGATGTTTCTCTCTTTCCTTCTCTCTCTCTCTCCCTTTCCCTTCCTCTCTGAAATCATAAAAATATTTATTTTTTAAAAAGCAACTCATGAGCCCAGGGGAAAGCTGCCAGCAGGGGCAGCTGAACAAGCCCCAGGACTCCCAGGTCAGAGGACAGTTTGGTTCCTGGCAGCTGGAGAGGAGAGGCCCCCCCAACATGCGGCAGGGCAGTGAGCAGAATCCTGGTGGCCTCAGTACTGGACCAATCAGCACTGGACGGCAGGCTGGCCGGGTCCTGGCCAGCAAAGCTAAAAATCAAGCCTCAAAAGACAAACCAGTTTCTATGTACCTTAGCTTGGGTGTGAGTCCACGGGCTCTGAATAAACTGAAATCACCCCAGAGCATGGGCTTCGAAGTAATTAACTACCGTAAGTAACTTTCTGGAAATGTAATAGTTTACGAACTCCAAATGCAGTCTTCCAAAGAAGTTATAAACTTCTGTTTTTCCTTAGAAGACACGCTGTTTGCAAATGCTGATACCTATCTTTCTGGAATCATCTCCCCTCCTTTGTGGGGACTATGAAAAGAAAACTTCATCCTTTATTCATAGTTCCTCAGGATTTTGTTCTCTGGAGCCCAGAGATTCGTTTTACAAAAGAGATAATAACAGATTTTCAGCCAAGGAAGTGGAATGTGTCATGATGTAAGATATACATTTCCATATCCTCCACACAGCAAAAACCCCTATCTCAACGCCAGCAAATGGCCTCACAAACAAACAACAAAACACATGGCCTGGCATATGGCATGTTTCGCCAGTGCTAACTTTTTTTCAGCAAGCCTAAGCATTTTTACTGATAAGGGTATTACCTGTGCATTATCTCTAAGAACCTCAAGGTTATTTTGCTGAAAGTCATGAAGTTAAGGCTTATTAAAGGTAACCAGGCAATCATGTTCTCTGAGAAACACAGGCACTAAAAGCAACTTGGGAAATGCCTTAGACGTCAGCTTCCAAAATGCCGGTTCATACATGAAAGATTATTAGTAGCAAATCCTTTTTAGGATGAAAGGATCGAAGTGACGCATTTCTATAAAAACTAACCCCTTCTTTCTTGCCAGGTGACTCCTTGAAATTTAGAATTTATATCTTATATGTTTGACTACATTAATAAAATATTTAAATGTATTTTAAAGAGTTGGGGGAAAATCAGGGATAGATGCCTAGAGAAGCAAATGGAAGAAAAAAAAGTGAAACACTGTACAAAAGAAAGGAACTATCACAGATAGTTCATCTGTGAACAATGTTTATATGACCAAAATAATATAACCATTTGAATAGCGATTTAACCAAAAATTGGAAGATTGCCCTGCTTGGCGGGAGGAAGAACAGGAGGTATAGGCATGGAGAGAAATTATAAGGTCATTAAATCCTTAGCTCCACAATAAAATGGCTATTCACAATACGTAAACGGATCAATCGGAAATGGCATAGTAAGTATGTTATATGGGAATTAGGGGGTAAATACCAAGAATAGCTCAGAAGGTTGAAAGAAGTTAATTCTGAGAAGCAAGATTCACAAGTGCAGACGAGAGGGAAAGGGGAATGGCATTGTATTGTTATTGTTATTGTTATTGTTATTGTTATTGTTATTGTTACAGGCCTTCTTATTCTATTTGACTTTTTAAACTGTGTAAAGATATTACTTTGATAAGAAGTTAAATGTTTAGAATAGAAAAATAAAAAAGCTAAGAAATTCAGGTTTCCCTCATCCAGAAAATCTGGAACAAAACAATGAAATTACTCTTTAAAAAGTGAAGCCATTAACACTATAGTATGAATTACCTTGATCAACTTCTATGTCTAAATCTCAGCAACACAATGATTCAGGGATTCCTAGGAGGCTCCTCAGGACATGTGGGAAAGGGATGTAGCCTACCTCTCTTCCTCAAAAATATCAAAGACCTTGCTTCAGCTCAGGCAAGACACTCTTTTATATTTATAACTAGAGGCTCAGTGAATGAATTCATGCACCTTGAAAGGAATTGTGGGCCACGAGGCTGCGGTGGGCACAGGGGCAGGTCTCGGCCCATCCTCCGGGCCCCTGCTGGGCCCCTCTCACTGCGGCCCCTGGTCCCCTGTCTGCTGGCAGCCCTGTTCCTGCCACCGCTCCTATGCTGATGGTGCTGGCCCCACTCACACCCGCTGACAGCATGGAGCGATTGGGGCCAGCGCCAGCAGCAGGTGCAAGCGGCAGCTGCCAGCCCCAATCGCTCCTCAGGAGCAGGGGGAGGTGGAGAAGCCGTGAGGGGCAATCAGGGCCAGCAGCCGCCGCTCACACTTGTGGACAACGCTAAGCGATCGGGGCCAGCGCCAGGCACTGGCAGCGGGTGTGAGTGCCAGGCAGGACCGCAGCGCATGGGAGCAAATAATTTTCAGTAACCACCAGAGGCTCGCCCCAGTGACAGCAACCGGCACCCTGCCTTGGTCTGGAAGCCCCATTAATCTGCTCCACCATCTCGCCATGGCTGATGCCTGCCATGTTCCGTGCTCTGCCGCCTGCTGCCAATGCCCACCATGTTCCACGCGCACCCCTTGGTGGTCAGCGCATGTCATAGCGATCGGTAGTTCGGTTGTTCCACTGTTCAGTCTATTTGCATATTAGCCTTTTACTATATAGGACACCCAGGTTCATTATATCCTAACCACCTAACTAGTCTGTGCATTTTTAAATATTTTTCAAATTTGATCATTTACTGCTTGAAACTTAAGAGCAGTGTTCTTGTTTTTCACAGCAACTTAATTTTTCCCTTAGTCATTATGCCTCCTACATTCTTGCACTTAACAAATCTTCCTTCAATGTGAAGGGGGCAGGGACCACAGTGTAAATCACAACAAACCAATCAGCTGCCCAGAACAGCACTGCAGAGCTCTCTTGCTGTTTACTTTGACTTAATTTTTGTGTTTTAATAATAGCTCCACGGAACAGGGAGCGCTGACAGCGCATCAGGACTGCAGCTGTGGAATCGTCTTTCTAGATGTCACGAGACCTCGTTAAAGAGATAGGGAGCTCTAAGACCTGAGACCCTTTAGACCAAGCATGTCAAACTCAAAGGCTGACACAGGCCAAATAAACAAGATCTAAGTTTATGTGGCCACAATAAAACAAAAGCTTCAATTTTCATAGAAACATAGGCTTATTTCGATAGAGACATGCTGAATGCAAAGGGCTGAAATAAATGAGCCATTGTTAACATAAAACAATAAAACATTTTAACAAAATTAATATTTTTTCTTGAACATTAACTTATCAGACACTGAATAACTGCACAAATTAATAAGTGTAACACAAATAAACCTATTTTTCTTGTTCTCCGAAAGTGAAATATTTCCTGTTGCGCACACCAAACAAGTCAGTCCAAGACTAATGATGCGGCAATCGGCTGCTAAAATATTGGCTGCTAGTATTAGTGGAGAGAAATTATGCGCCTGCACGTAGGGCACGTAAGGGAAATGAATGCAACACAATTATACTAGTAATCAGTCATTAGCGAACATTGTAGTTCATTATTAATAATTATGTATAACAGGATATTGTAAAAATTAAGTTATATAATTTTCATTAAAACATTTCTTACAGAACATTATATTGGCCTGGCCGCAAAAATGTTCATTGTGGACCGCATGCGGCCCTCGGCCTTCGGCCCGCGAGTTTGACATGCTTGCTTTAGATGGAATGCTGAAGATCTTCCAGGTGGTGAAGTTGGTAGTTTGAAACACCTGGGGTATGGATCACAGTTGGCAACTACGGTCCATTTACCAAGATGAGTCTGCTGGTAACGTATCATCTTTTTAAATATAAGTATTCTATTGTTTAATAAAAATTCACATGCACTGTGACCACATAATGTAGCAGGAAAGGGAGGCCCCCCCATTAGAGTTCTGAGTCCTACTTTGAGGACCTTGTTGTTGCAGGAAAAATGTACCCTGGGCATCAGAGTAGGTGACCTGCGGGGCTATGTGACTTCTAAGGTCCCCAGAGCCTGCCCGGTGCTTCTGTTCCCAGCCACTTTGTGCAGGAAAATGAGGGCCTCCGGGAAGGAGGCAGACACTCATGGCAGATCACACAACGAGCAGCAAGCTCAGGGCCTCGGATTCCCGCGTCAGTGTTTCCGCCTCTGTCTTATTCTGCCTTTCTTATTTTAGGTGCTTTTCCACTTTTAGAAACTAAAAATGTACCCTTTTCTAGAGAGCTACAGAGATGTTACTACTCTGCATTTCCCCTAAGGAAAGAAGTCTGATAAATTATTTAAATATCCACTTTTCTCTGCTAAAACGTACACTATGTTTTTCTCTAAGTAAAATGTGAAAACACTTATTTTACTGAGCCATTTATATGCACCATTTTTCTTCTTAAAAGCTTCCCTTCTCCCATATCCATTGCTCTGGAAACCTCTGGAGATATTGTAATGAAATATTAATCACTCACTCTCTCATCTCCTCCCTACTCCTGTTCTAATGACCCTGCATCTGCAGAATCATTTTTGTTCAGGAGGCACTAATTCAGAAACTGGGTTTTACATTTTAAAAAAATCTTTATTCTTGAAAGTATTACTTATGTCCCCTTGTTTCCCCCATTGACCTCCTCTAGCCTGTCCCCACCCTCCACCCCAGGCCATCATCACCCAATTATCTGTGTCCATGGGTTATACATATGCATACAAGTTCTTTGGCTGATCTCTTCCCACCCACCCTCCCTGCCTTCCCTCTGAGGTTAGATAGTCTGTTCCATGTTTCCATGTCTCTGGATCTACTTTGTTCATTAGTGTATTTTGTTCATTAGATTCCACATATGAGTGAGATCATGTGATACTTGCCTTTCTCTGACTGGCTTATTTTGCTCAGCATAATGCTCTCCAGGTCCCTTCGTGCTGTCGCAAATGGTAAGAGTTCTTTCTTTTTCACAGCTGTGTAGTATTCCATTGTGTAGATGTACCACAGCTTTTTTATCCACTCATCTGCTGATGGGCGCTTGGGCTGTTTCCAAGATGAACTATGTCATTGACCAGGGACTGTGCCCCAGCATTTCAGCATAGCAGCTCCCATTTGGGGTGTCTCCTGTTGGGCCGTCACATCTCATCAGCAGCAAGACATCTGAATGACTGGCTTCTTAAAGGATCTTTCAGTTCCCAAGAGATGGAAGGTTCAGTACCACAGTGGTTCGCCAGCAGGTTGAGCTTGGGGATCAAGGAGGAATCCATGGAGGCTCCAGTGTAAGGGGTACAAATTCAGCTTCTGGAAAAGTCTGGGGGTCTGTGTTCTTCATGGCACATCCCTCGGCTCCAAGGTCTCAGGTCAGTTTTGATCTGATGACATCGTTCCTAGGTTTAGAATCTGAAGAACCCAGGCTCAACGGCCATTCCATGGCATCGTGACTCAAGTGGTCATTTAATTCGAGTTTGTTCAATTCTCCTATTTGTAAGTGGTTGGTAAAGACTACATTTTTATGGATGTTGGGAAAATTTAAACAGGTCATTCACATTTAATGCCAACATATGCCTGCAGACACTTCAGAAATGCAAAGTATTGGCCTGGCCAGCGTGGCTCAGTAGCTGAGCATCAACCTATGAGCCAGAAGGTCACAGTTCGATCTCCAGTCGGGGCACATGCACAGGTTGTGGGCTCTGATGTGTCTAGCTCTCTCTCCCTCTCCCTTCCTCTGTGAAGTCAATAAAAATATATTTTTAAAAAGAAATAGAAAGTATCTTCATTCCTTGTGAAGAAAAGGTAAAAACCGTGTTAGTGTTTCTAAGGAAGATCAAGGTCGTTTTCCCAGTAAGACTGAGGAGCTAAGAAATCCCACTCCCACGATGGACCCGACGGTGAAATTACGCGGGTAAGACCGAGAATCGGCACAGAGCAGGGGAGAAGGGCTGCAGGCCGGGGGAGCTGCTTTGCTTTCCTCAGGCTGCGTAACAAAGCTCCCTAAACTGTGGCGGATTAAAACACCAGCCACACGACTTCTCTCGTGGTTCTGAAGTTGAGCTCCAGTGGGAAGGAAGTTCTGTGGGTCTTGCTTAGGGTCTCATTTGGTGTCAGTCACATGGCAGCTATGGGGAAGCTGGGACCCCTGGCCCCGCTCCCTCTTCCTGTGGTCTAAGGCCTCTCCTGCCCACCAGCAGGGGGACTATTGTCTGCGTCTCTGAGGTTACGTTTTTCCACTTTGCCTAATCCATTCACCCCTTTCACCAGCTCCCAACCCTCTCCCTTTTGACAGCTGTCAGTCTGTTCTATGTATGTGAGTCTGTGTTCACTTTGTTTGTTATTTTGTTAATTGGATTCCACATGTAAGTGAGATCATATGGTATATGTCTTTCTATGACTGGCTTATTTCACTTAGCATGATACTCTCCAGGTCCACCCATGCTGTCCCAAAAGATAAGATTTTAAAGGAGAGAATTTCATTATTTCTCAGCTAAAGGCCAAACCAAAAAAGATTCAAGCAATAGAAAAACACACAGAGATAAGTAAATTGTTTAAGTTGCAAAAGAGCTAGAGAGGATTTTATAAGTACTTCAGGGGGAAAAATAGATAAACCACAGAGAAAAATGGATATTCTAATAAATGAGTAGGAACAGAGAATTAACAATAAATGAGAATAGTTGAAATACTGAATTCATCCTTTGCAAGAAAAATGAGAGGAAATAACTTAGATTCTTAGCAAGTAATAAAAATCTCACAAAATACTTAATAGGGATAGAAATCTAGTGAGGAAATACTCATTACGTTTAATTCATCATTTTTAAATAGACAGCTTGCAGCCTTTACAAAGTGTGTTTCCACCGGGAATCAGAGTTAGCTCTGTCCTGCTTTAGTTATAACCCCTGGGGACCCTTAGGGAAGACTAAATGTGGGGGTCAATGCCAAGGAAAGGGTGTGCTGGGGACAGCAGTGACATCCAGGGAAAGGCAGGAGGGTGCTGGCTGTGTTTGCACGTTAATTCCCTTCCTCCCAGTATCAGCGCCACTGAACTCTCATACGTCACTCATATTCTGGGATGTGAGGCTACCTGCCCAACCTCTGAGTCTGTTTTCTTCTTTCTTCAATATTTCAGCTGTTCTCATTTATTGTTAATTCTCTGTTCCTACTCATTTATTAGAATATCCATTTTTCTCTGTGATTTATCTATTTCTTCCCCAAAGTGCTTAGAAAATCCTCTCTAGCTCTTTTACAACTTAAACAATCTACTTTTTTGTGTGCGTGCCTGAATCTTCCTGGAAGCGCTTGATTAGGACGATAACTTCTTCTTCTTCTTCCTTTCTAACCCTCACTTTTTCCTAAGCCTTGTGTTTTCTGTAAGAGGCAGGAGGAAGTCAGAGGGACGGGAGAGAGAACCCATGTCCACCTAGACCTATTTGTGGGACGATATCTATGCGAACTTTGGATCGTGTTCGGAGCATTGCTGACTGGCGTAACTGTCAACCTGAGAACTTGGTCTCATCCAACACTGAGCCCTACGCACTGATTCAAAGCATAACCAGCAATGCAAGACTTGAATTTACTGGAAATGGAGGGTTCTGGAAAATTAAGGCATGGGGAGGACTAGGAGAGAGAGCATCTGGAGGTTAGGATGAGGGTAATCCAGGTTGAATTGGTGGGTAATTAATCAAACAGTCATCATCTCAAAGTCAGAAAGTCTGGGGGAAGAAGGAGGCCCCACAAAAAACCAACTAACATAATTCCTACTGGAGCAAATTGGCTGTTCTAAGGAAAAGACATCAGATAAGAATGTGATGTCAGAGAACCAAAGGATGGGCAGCCACAGGTCACAAGGAGAGAGGCGAGGAAGCCACAGTTTGAACCAGTGGCAAGCATCAATCCCAATGGAAGACAGTTCATGTCAACAAGCTCTTGATGAATGAGTCAACGGATGAGTAAATGAGGAAGATAAGAAGCCAGGCCTTCTTCACACTGTGTGCTGGTATCTTGTGTGTCCTAGGAGGTAACGGCCCGTCACAATATTTTATGAGCCCTTTTGCAATGATGGCCAAACCCTTTGAGGATATAAGCAATTCTATCTGTACATTCTGAATATGTCTCCATAGCAGAATCTCAAAATCGTATGTCCAGACTTGTTTTTCTGAGTTGTGAAATGAGTCTTACAAAACTACATTGTGAAGAAAAGTGAAAAATTGTTCAAGAAAAGCCAAATGAAAAATATACACAGAGGATCCTCTCTGGGTGTTGGTAAGAGCCCCGTGTTTGGAAGACAAGCACCAGGTGAGAAAACGGACTGCTCCTACTTTAGGAAAGGCTGCTCTGATGTGGCACTTGCAGCTTTGAAGGACACATTACTCACACGTAGATGAAATCCAGGAGAGAAAACAATCAGGGAAGAGGGAGGGGGGTGGATCTTATAACCCCACTGTCATTTTCACTGCCCTCAGGCCATCATCTCACAAGAATGGAAAAGAGATATTTTGAGGCCAAAAAATGTCACATTAGAACAAAAACCATCATGATTTTAAAGAAATTGGGTGGCGGGGGGGGGGGGGGGGCGGGTCAACATTGGAACTCAATCATTGACATTTTGCTACGGAGAAAATCAGGGTTCAGAGAAGAGGAATGGCTGTCCCATGAAGACAGGTCACACCTGGTGGGGTGTTAGACATAAGACAGCCTTACCCAGGAGCATGGAGGAAGGGTGCGCAGAAAAGCAGGGGGAGAGGACAAGAGGAGATCCAGGTGACATCGCCACCTGCCAGAGAGCCTCTGAGCCTCCCCGGGGCCTCCCCCATCTACTGCCCCCTCAGGCTGGGTGCGGCACCCCTTCTGGACACTCAGAAAAACATGCGCATTTCTCAATGGGCTTTCACACTGTTTTATAATTATTTGTAATTTTCTCTTTTTCTCTAGATCCAGAGCCCCATGGGGATGAGGTCTGCATCCTACTCAGTGGTGTGGCTCTGGTGCCAGACCCAATAAATGTGTGTGGAATGGACAAATGGATAGATGAGCTAAGTGAAGACTCCAAAAGTAGATTGTCCAAGACC
The DNA here is from genome assembly GCF_964212035.1 of Myotis nattereri. Taxonomy (NCBI): domain Eukaryota; kingdom Metazoa; phylum Chordata; class Mammalia; order Chiroptera; family Vespertilionidae; genus Myotis; species Myotis nattereri. The sequence goes on along the minus strand of NC_138085.1, from coordinate 79,868,434 downwards.
ATAGAGATGTAACTATGAAACCGGAACTGAGAATCTGTGACCAGGAAGCCACGTGTGGCTCCCACGGTGCCAGGCACTCTCCCATCTCACCAAGAGGCTGCTGGAGAGCTGGACAAGGACCCTGCTATCTGTGGTGACCCTGCCTTACTCTCTCTGGGCTCCTCCTTAGGGTGTAATTAACTAACCAAACTTCCTGACCGGCAAAGACATAAACAAGATCTTTGTGCTGCCGCTAACCTATGTGTCTACCTCCTCTGTGTGACTTGAACTGAATACTAGTGGGAGAAGTGACCCAGCTGACATGTTTAAAAGCTGGGGAGACTAAAATGAGATTCATCCTAATGAATGCAGACAACGCATAACTCAGGTGGGTTCAGGACGGCGTGAGCAGATGGAATGAATGCCTTTATCACTCAAGTCCAAAGCCCCCCGGGGCCCCAAGTCCATTCCCCCAGGGAGGCTTGTGTGGTGCCCGTCAGAAGCAGCTTCTGCCCCTAAACCCCGTGTGCTTCCCTGGCCTCCACTGTAGAACCGTGTCCTGTCGGCTGTCCACTGTGGGTGTGCATTCTCATGCCACGCTGTCAGATGGAGAGCAGGGACTGTTTCTCACTCATCTCTTACTCATGCTCCCTGATTTGATTTCTACACCCTGGTAGGCGCCCGTGGTGGGGGCACAGGAGTAGTGAGGAGGTAGCAGCAGCGTTGCCAGCAGGGGTGGGAGCAGTCGCTGCTGCCCTGAGCTGAATGCCTGGCATTGCCGGGCACTGGGCACGACTGTGTCCACCTGTTTCATCGAATCCCAACATCAGCTCTGAACAGTCGGTGCTTGTTATCTCAGTTCTACAGGCTTCTTCTCTTACAGGAGACAAAGGATCCGTGAGGTCCAGTGAGCTGATCTCGCAGGGTCAGGATTCACAGCGCACGTCATTGACGCGGAGTCTGCTCTTTCTCACTGAGCATTTCTGCTGGTTCTGCTACCAAAGGCTCAGAAATGCCGCCGCCCCCTGCAAGGGTAGCCAAGCCAGCAGCCGGGCTGTCCCAGGGACCCTTCACTCCCCATGGCTCCTACACCGGCCCCCTGCCCCGAGCTACAGGATGTGGAGTTTGGGAGTGGGAAGGCCCTCAGAGACAAGCTCCCAGGAGCCCGAAGCCTGGAGGTGGCATGGCCTGACCGAAGGCACTCGAGAATCTGGGGCAGAACAGAGCAAGCAGCCTGGCCGCCCGGCCTCCCAGCCTCCTGGCCTCCTGGCCTCCCGGCCTCCTGGCCACCCGGCCTCCTGGCCTCCCGGCCTCCTGGCCTCCCGGCCTCCTGGCCACCCGGCCTCCTGGCCTCCCGGCCTCCTGGCCACCTGGCCTCCTGGCCACCCGGCCTCCTGGCCTCCCGGCCTCCTGGCCTCAGGGGGCAGGTGCTTTCTCCACGATTCCTCGCTGTGATCTGTGAGGAACTGCAGTTCCTTCTTGATATCAACTGTCAGGAATCTGACCGGGAAGAAAACGAACATGTGACATTAACATAAACACACTTCGTTTCCACGCGGGCTGATCGGATGAACACCAGCGAAGGGACCGGGCAATAGGCTGAAATGAAGTCCCAGAGGGAACAGAGGGTGGGCCAGTCTGCCAGCTGCCCTGAAGGTGACATGCCCCAGCCCTCTGTCCCTCCCAAGGTCCTGGTGCCGGACCCGCTCCCCTCCTCAAAGCTCATAGTTTCCCAGGGTTGGCAGGGTCCTCAGCGTCATCGGAGCCCTGGCTCTGTATCAGGACCGCCACGGGCGAGCCCCCTCCCAGAGATGCCCACAGAACTGGTCTCCGCTGGGGTCTGACCCGTCTACTTTTATAAGCTGCCCAGTGGTCCCTTCAAAGCAGCAAGTCCGAGGCATCGCTAGAACTGAGAACCCCCAAGCCTAGGGCAGTGTCTCCCAAACCTGGCCATTCTTCTGCGCATTGAGCACAGAGCCTGCTGTAGAATGACAGAGGCGGCCCCAGGGGATGACAGAGGAGAACAGGCCTGGGAATGGGGCCGGGACTCCGAATCAGAATTCACTCGCCAGCTCAGCTCCTGGCGCTGCCCTTTCCTGGATCTCTCAACCAACTGGCATGCCTGCCCTTGGAAAGCTAGGTCTTTCTGGCGGTGAAAGCCACGGTGGCTTCATCCTCTCACACCTGCCCCCTTTCTGAGACGAGAAAGGAGATAATGATACAAACGGGGCTCTGTAAATGATGACACACAAGGCTGGGTGTGGTGGCGATAAAACCATGTGCCAGGGAGGCTGGGGAGGCCCACACAGAGTGGGACGCAGGTTGGGGTGTGGGCGGAGGAACCAATATGCCCAGCAGAGCTGCCCCATTGAGCTGGCTTCCTCACCAGCCTTTGGGACTGAGAAAAGGGTTAAGCCATTCTCCATGTCACCAGCGGGCGTTGCCTGTTGCTGGCAGGACTGTCTTTGTTCCTGCTAATTAAAAACAGGTGCCTTTGCTGGGAACCTTTGGGGCCTGGTTGCCCTGGAGACTACCATCCCCACGGCTGGCAATCAGCTTAGGGGGAAGAGTTCTAGTTCATTTCCATATGAGAACTTGGGTTTCAGCTGAGGTTCATAAAGAAGGAGAAGTTATGCATGCTTAGCTGTTCTCCAAGAGAGAAAATGGCTTGATTAAATAGCTTGTTGCAAAGGCAAAGAGTGGCAAAGAATGAACAGACTCTGAGAACACGCTGGAAAGCCAGGAGCTCGGGGTTCTGGGTTCAGGGCTGCCACACTCTCTCCAGCTGACCTGGCACAGTTTACAAAGAAAACTGATATAACAGTGTACACTCTCCCCTCAAAGCTGTGCCTGCATTTCCATCTTAAAGATGTGAAAACTGGCTAAGGAGGAGCCATAACCCAAATCCAGCTCTCCTGAGCCTTGACCCCTCTACCCTCTGCCTTCTCCTGCTCTAAGCCTCCAACTTCGATAAAATGAGGCCCGTGCACTGTATCCAGCTTCCTTGTTGCCTCTGCATCCAGAACACAGGTCCTCCCGTTGTGGAATACAGTGGTTTCCCTGCCGCCTAAGCCTGTTCTGCCATCTCAGAAGCAAGACCCCTCAGCCGGTCCAAGCCTGGGTTTTCTGACTCTTAGCCAAGGAGAGAAGGTGTAGTTGAAAGATAGGAGAGAGAGAGAGAGAGAGAGAGAGAGAGAGAGAGAGAGAGAGAGAGAGAGCAAGCGCTATTGGCCCATGCAACTGAACAACTACACCAAAGCTTTAATTTGATTTTTAACGTTATGGTTGGAAATATTTGAGGCTGACATTTGAAAAGGATTATTGGGCTGCCAAAATGAAGCAAAGATACTCATTTACTGTGGCTAGGGTCTGTCCCCAAGGTTTTACAACCAATCCCCCTTCCCCCCAATTTCTAATGGACAGCTCTGGAGCCAATTCCGTTGGACTGTTTTCAGTGGGGCTATTTATCGTCATTTGAGAAGGCAAGCTATCAAAACTAGGAAAGCCTTCAGCATTGCACTGGGGATAGTGAGGAATCAGAAGATAAGTGCAGTCCTCCTTCCTCATTTACCCGCACGGCGGGAAGCAGGGTGAGCAGAGGCCAGTTGGTGCATTCTAGAGAATGATTGGACTGGATTACAACTCAGGAAAAGTTTAGCAAAATCTACTTCTTTGCCCCAAGTCAATCACTTGAGCATTTGAAAACTTGTCTCTCTCTCTTCCTGCCTTTGAACAAAGACACTCAACGTTACCTTTCTGAACCTTTCCCTCAAATTTAGCTCTCAAGATATTGTTGAAAGCAAATTTTCGAACAACCTACCAGCTTTTCAAGAACACTCAACTTGGCTGTCACTCAACCACTCTGAAGGAGCTGTGAGAAAGTAAAAATTGCCCTGGCCTCAAAATCAGAAAATGTGCTTTGGTTTTTATCTTCAACCTGTTTGACCTTGAACACAACGCCCCTTCCCCCTTTTAATTCAAGCATTTTCTCACTGGTAAGACAGGAGAGAGACTCCTCCACTTTCTGTCTCAGGAATCCATGAGGCTCACCTGGACTGGGATGGATGCATGCTGGACAAATCTGAAGCTCTAGTATTTCCTGTGGCACAAGGGCTGAAAGGAAGGGGCTCTGGCCCAGGGAGGTGCCCGGGGTTATGGACAGTGGCAGGACAGGACAGCACGTGGGTTTTACAATGAGGCACAGGTGGGATCATAGCCCAGCATTGCCACTGACAACTCTCACCTATGACCTCCAGCCCTATCCTATCTAATAAAAGAGAAACATGGTAATTAGCCATACCTCCGCTACCCTTCCCATTGACTAATCAGGGCGATATGCAAATTAACTGCCAGCCAAGATGGCGGCCGGCAGCCAGGCAGCTTGAAGCGAACATGGGGCTTGCTTGCTCCAGTGACGGAGGACTCCAACGTTCTCTGCCTGCCACTGCCAGCCTCTGAGCTGGCAGTTTGAAACATTGTTACAAATATAGAAGCTAAACAAAACCCCAGAAACCTGCTTTCAGCCAGCTGGGATCTCAGAGCTGGAGTTGAAACAGTGTTTCGATTATAGAACCCAAACAAACCAGATACCTGCTTTCAGCAGCAGAGGCCTAAGAGCTGGAGCCAAGCCTCAGAGCTAAAGCTGGCCCAGAATAAAAAAAAAAAGAAAAAAAAGGAGCAGTTGGGAGCTTCAGTCACACGCCAGCCTGAAAACAGCCCTCAGCCCCTCACCCAGACTAGCCAGGCACCCCAGTGGGAACCCCCACCCTGATCCAGGACACCCTTCAGGGCAAACCAGCCGGCCCCCACCCATGCACCAGGCCTCTATCCTTTATAGTAAAAGGGTAATATGCCTCCCAGCACCAAGATCAGTGGAGCCGCAAGGCCTCCCGGCACTGGGATCAACGTGACAGGGGGCAGCGCCCAAACCCCCTGATCGCCCTGCGGCTCTGTGTGTGACAGGGGGTGGGGCCACAACCTTCCTATCCGCCCTGCTCTGTTCATGACAGGGGAAGGCGCCTCAACCCCCTGATCAGTCCTGCTCTGTGCCTGATACGGGGGAGCTCCCCAACCCCCTGATCGCCCTGCGGCTCTGTGTGTGACAGGCTGTGGTGCCCCAAACCCCTGATCGGCCCTGCTCTATGTGTGACAGGGTGTGATGCCCCCCCCCCCCACGGGCCCTGCTCTGTGTGTGACGGGGTAGAGCCATAACCTCCCCATCGGCCCTGTCCTGAGTGTGACAGGGTGCGGCGCCTCAACCCCCTGATCCACCTTGCTCTGTGTGTGACAGGGGGCGCTGCCCCAATTCCCCTATTGGCCCTGCTCTGTGCGTGACATGTGGGAGCTCCCCAACCCCCGATCAACCCTGCTCTGTGCGTGACAGGGTACGGAGCCCCAACCCCCCGATGGGCCCTGCTCTGTGAGTGACAGGGGGCAGCGCCCCAACCCCCTGATTGGCCCTGCTCTGTGGGTGACAGGGGGTGGCACCGCAACCTCCCCATTGACCCTGCCTTGAGTGTGACAGGGGGCAGTGCCCCAACCCCCCAATCGGCCCTACCCTGAGCGTGACTGAGGGTGGCATCACAACCTCCCGATCTGCTCTGCTCTGTGCATGACAGGGGGCGGCGCCCTAACTCCCCAATCAGCCCTGCTCTGAGCCCGACCAGGGGCTGCACCTAGGGATTGGGCCTGCCCTCTGCCACCCGGGAGCAGGCCTAAGCCACAAGGTTGTTATCTTCCAAGGGGTCCCAGACTGCGAGAGGGCACAGGCTGGGCTGAGGGACTCCCCCTCCCGCCCGAGTGCACAAATTTTTGTGCACCGGGCCTATAGTCCTATATAATAAAAGCCTAATATGCTAAGTGTCCAGTTGACCAGTTGGCCATCCAACCAAAGAATAATATGCTAATGATATGCTAAGGCCGCTCAACCACTCACTATGATGTGCAATGACCACCAGGGGGCAGACAGTCTACTGGTCGACCAGTCACTATGACATGCATTGACCACCAGGGGGAAGATGCTCCAACCAGTAGGTGAGCTTGCTGCCAGGGTCCAGCTGATCAGGACTGAGCAAGACAGGCCAGACAAGCCCTGGAGCCCTCCTGCAGTCCCTCCTGTGCTGGTCAACCTCCCACATCCCTCCCGAGCCCTGATCATGCACCAGTGGGGTCCCTCGGCCTGGCCTTCACCCTCTCACAATCCAGGACCCTTTGGGGCATGTTGGAGAGCAGTTTTGGCCCAGTCCTGCAGGCCAGGCCAAGGGACCCCACTGGGGCACAAATTCATGCACCGGGCCTCTAGTTTCTTCTATAATACAAGAGTAAGGTATCTCTCATTTTTGTCAAGATTAAACAAAATGACTTAAATCCAACTAGCTAACATTGAATAAGAATTCAATAGTTCCTTCCGTAGTGTGGTGGTTATGCACACAGATCCTAGAGCTGGGCTATCTGGCTCTATAAATAGCCTATGTAGCTTCTTAGCTGTGTGACGTTGGACAAGTTCCTTAACTTCTCTGAGTCTCAACTTCTGTAAAACAGGAGTGTAGGATTATTAGAGGATTAAATGACTTAAAAGGTGTTTAGAAAGGGGCCTGTCCATCGTTAAGTGCTGTTTATCAAATCATTTTAACAAAAATTAACTCAAATATCTTCCTTACTCAAGCTGTGCTAGAAAATTGAATTAATAATAGAAAATTTTAACCTAATTCTAACCCTTCATCACCTCACCTCAAAAGGACTAACTGGCCCAGCTGGTGTGACTCAGTGGCCATGGACCAAGAGGTCACCAGTTTGATTCTCAGCCCAGGTTTCTGGCTCCATCCCCAGCAGGGGGGCATGCAGGAGGCAGCCAATCGATGTTTCTGTGTCATCGATGTTTCTATCTCTCTCCCTTCCTCTTCTCTCTAAAAATCAATAAAAAACATATTTGGAAGAAAAAAGAGAGGACTAACTGTTCCAATCAGGAATACACGCCATCCACCTACACACACACAAAACAGAATGAACACACAAAGAAAGCATCCCTTCAAGCCTGCACCGTGCCCGGTGACTCGGGGGAGGTTGGGCACGCATGCGGGTGACAACCCTCTTCTTGCTTTTCTAGGCTAGGCTTCTCCCTTCCTGAGCTTGGTCACTGCAGAGACCGGGAGTCCGTCCTCCGGCGGCCCGAGTTTCTCCAGGTGACCTATGAAACTTCTCACCATGCATTTGTCTAAAAAAAGAAATTCCTTTAACAAGTCAATTTAGAGGTCCTACGGCGTTCGCTTGTTACAAGGAGATTTTTACCGGAAGTAATGTTATAGACCAAAGTTTCATTTTGCCTCCTGTTCTATATCCTGGTCTAGAGCTATTTTATTTTAAACAACACCAGGTATGGACTGAAATTTCCCAAGAGCATTTCAAAGAGCAATTTCTCATTTCCTGCCCCTACGAATGTATGTTCTTAAAATAGAATTGTGCTAACAATTTCTTCTGAAGTCAGATTAATATGAGCATAAAATGATGGGGAGGGGGAAACTTAGAGGGGGGGAGAACATTAAAGCTTTTACAAAACCCATTTATAAGAGGCTGCATCTCTGTCATGAAAATAAAAACAAACTACTTATTGGCACTGGAATATATTCAACTGTCCTTCACTCATTCATTCACAAATACATATTGAATTCCTTCCATATCCCAGGGCTCCCAGGAGCATTGGAGTTTTGAGTCTGTCAGAAATAAGAACAAGTAAGGAGATAAGTGGAATATAGGCGTGTGCTGTGGCAGAGGTAAGCCAGGGGTGTGGCAAGCTTCCTGGGGGAGCAGCCCAAGATGGGCGTCATCCAGGACTAGTCAGAGTTAGGCAGAGGAAGAAAGGGCCTTGACCACAAAGAGGCCCTCATGCCTGATAGCAAAGAGACCCAGAGGTCGGGAGAGAAAGCACAGGCCGAGGGCTAGGTAGCCGGGCCTTAGGAGAAGAGGCAAGAAAGGAAAGCCAAGACTGAGCCTGGAAAAAGCTATGGAAGTCATTTCATTTCTGCCCTGAGAGCTGTAGGAAGCACTTCACTGGGATTTAAGCAAAGGAATAATGTGCTCAGGTTTGGTTTTAGGCGTGGTGCACGGGGGAGTTGGGGGCATCAGGCAGGAGCTATGGGCCCGGGGGAAGCCATGGAGTCACAGTGACCGTGTGAATAGAGAGGAAGGTGTAGATGTGAGGGATGTCTAGAGGAAAGACTCCAGAGGCCTGTGTTTTGCCACCTCCTATTCATCCATCAGTCAGGCAGGGGTTTCTGCCCTGGGGTCACAGGGATAACCGAATACTGGGTAGACAAGATGGACAGAAGTTCACTAGTCATATAAGTTCACAATCCAGGAGGGAGGATACCACGCACCTCACCAGGCCACGTGGAGGTTGGACTTGGGAACAGGCTGCATCAGCAGGGCTGTGGGAGGCGGTGCTTATAGTGCTAATAGAGTGAGATGCCCCTGGTTCCCTGGGGAGGATGTGACTGGCTTGTTTGCATAATTCCATGGGCTGGCAGGGCGATGAAACCTGCCACTTGGAGATAACCAGGAACTGTGCCTGGTCCCTTGCTAAGCAGCCTTATTAGCAGGAGCAGAGCCAGGAGGAGAAATTGTGACTATCATTCAAGGCCCTCTTGATTTTTACCAGATTTCAAGATGGCACAGAACAATGAGTCTTAATTATAGGTCTTGCCCCATTGCCTGTTACAGCAAAGATATAGAAGTGAATGTGAAAGAGGAGTCCAGGTGTTTCTGTAATTTCTAACTTTGGGGAATGAGTAGGTGATAAATGATGAAGGATGCAGGGGTGCCTTCTCTGAAGAACACATGATGCTGTGTCCATGTTGGGCACAGTGAGCTGAAGAAGAGCCTGTGGGTCAAGGTGGAGATGCCTCATAAAGAACTGTGTGTAGATATCTGAAAGGTCAAGGGAGATTCACTCTCCACCTTCTGGGATCCCTTCCCTTTATACATCCCCATTCAATAGTTTTTGGTTAAAGCCATTAAGTTTGGGAGTATTTGTTATGCAGCCAAAGCTAACTGATACATGCAGATTGGGAAGTGAGAACAAAGCTAAAGTTCCCAGTGAATGACTGGACTGGCTCTGGAGGGGCAACAATGGGACAAAACAAATACAGGTGATGAGCTTAATGTCCCTCCTTCCTGTTTTCCTAGATGCCCAGCTTACTATCAAAGGTTTTTGCTGGGGGAAAAAAATATGATCTTTCTATCACCTGGGTGTTTTGGAAGGAGTATTTAATAAAGGTAGGAGCTCTGTGATGAAAGATAGCATGGCTTATTGGTTAAAATCTGAGGCTCTGAGGTCAGGATGGGTTGCATTTAAACAAAAGCTCTGCTCCTCTCTTGTGAGGTGTGTGACCTGGCACAAGTTACTTCACCTCCCTGAGATCTGTATAGCAGGATAGTCATAGTACCTATTAGGTTGTCATAAGGATTAAATCAAGAAGCTTTATAGTATGCTGGGTTGTTATTTGTCTCCTGTCTGAATTAACCTGCTTTCTGATATAAAGGAAAGCTAGGTCCCCCTCTCCGACCTCGTTCCCCGTCTGGAACATGTGAAGTTTCCATCGGAGGACCTCTAAGTCCCACCCCACCCGTCACAGTCTATGAAAGCAAAGTGTAGGCAAATACTCTTTAGGATTCAATCCTTACAAGGCAAAAGCATTCAAGGGATGTTTAAAGGCATTTAAATAAGAGCACTGCAGCTGTACAGGAAATTTTCATTGTTTTTTGGTGTGTTTTTTTTACATTTTCTTTCCTTAAAAAACTATCAGAGAGCTAGTTGTCAGTCACAAGATAAAGCACACTGCTTCTAAGTCATATCCCGCTGACAGTCTGCTCTGTAGCATGGCTAAATATCACGCCTAGATGGCTTTCAGTGAAAAATACAGAAAGGATAGCATACATCAGGTCCGAGGAGTGATTTTTCTCACTGTGACTACGGTACCGTGGCCACGGCAATCTTGCCTCTCAGATGGCCCAGTGCGTGACGGCCAGCCGCTAAGTCCTGTGTGATAATTGATCAGCTTGTCCGTGTTGTCTCTGCAGATACATCCTGTGTGCAGATCTGGTGAAGCCCACAGTCTGGAAGCCTGAGGTCATTTTCTTGCCAGTTGTCTCAGCAAAGCAGACAATGCATCACATGCATGCACAATGTTTACAGTTCTGCTCCAAGGTCTGCTCTCAACTCCCTGTCCATAAGCTGGGCCAGATTGTCACATGCCCCTCCTCTGTCACCCATGAATAATATTAGAAAGCAAAAATAACACATGTGTTTGTTCACGTTACTACTGGAAACGTCATGGCCTGGCTGGACCAAGGGCAAGAAGGCCCATGGATTTGATCTCCGTAGAAAGGGTCAGAAAAAGGAAAAGGAATACGTGAGTTACTATGGCTGCATAGCAAATTGCCTCACACGTAGCAGCTCAAAACAACACCCATTTGTTATTTGACAGTCGCTGTGATGGGGAACTGGGTGCCACTTAGCCAAATCCCCTGCTGCACTATCTGTCCTGAGGTCTAATCACAGTGATGGCCACGCTGGGGTCTGCTCTGAAGATCTGACTGGGGAGGACTCTGCTGCCACATTATTCATGAGGTTGTCAGTAGGATTCAGTTCTTCCAGAGGTTTTGAATGGAGGGCTTTTGTTTCTGACTGACTGTTGGCCAGAGACCACCCTCATCTCCTTGGCCGGTGGGCCGCACCGGCATGGCGGCTGGCTTCATCGGGTCAGAAGGGACAAAGTCTACAAGCAGGATGGAAATTGCCATTCTCTGTAGCCTCATCCCAGAAGAGCAAGCTCATCATCACCTTTGTCATGATCCATTGGTGAGAAGCAAGTCCAGGGGAGGGGATTGCTGAAGGTGTGAATACCCAGAGAGTGGGCCTGCCACAACAGATGAAACAGAAAGTGAGAAAGTACACGAGTGAACTCTACTGTCACTTGTTATACACTAATGTCACTTTTGGGGAGCGGTTTGGGTAAAAAAGAGAAAAAATAATGCTATTTTACATAAGACTAGAGGCCCAGTGCACGAATTCATGCACCAGTGGGGTCTCTCAGCTGGGCCTGCAGGATCAGGCTGACACCAGCTCTACAACATCCCCTGAGGGGTCCCAGATTGCGAGAGGACACAGGCCAGGCCAAGGGACCCCATCCATGCACTACTGTAGCCGGGAGGGATGCAGGAAGTTGGTCAGCTGGGGAGGGGCCATGGGAGGGCTCCAGGGCAGGTCTGGCCTGTCTTGCTCAGTCCTGATCAGCCAGACCCCAGCAGCAAGCTAACCTACAGGTCAGAGCGTCTGGGTAGTTAGTGCATGTCATAGTGAATGGTTGAGCAGCCTTAGCATATCATTAGCATTGTTTTGATTGGCTGAACGGCTGACCGGACTCTTAGCATATTAGGCTTTTATTATATAGCATGTGGTTGTACAACATGATAAAATAAATATATATTTTATATAAAATATTTTCACATCTTGAAAGGGCCCAGCCAAGAAGAACTCCTGGAGGGGCAAGAAGCCCCCAGGAGAGTGAGGCTTGTGGGGCAAACCATTGAAGTGGCCGCTGGGGGAAGGCTAAGAAGTCTGCCTGGGAGCACGCTGCCTGGGTCCGGGAATAGCAGGAAGGATGGGAGGGTATCTGGCCATCCCCACGGGAGACAGTCAGCATCCGGGACCCTGCTGCGGAGAGTACACTGGTTCCAGATTTCACTAACTCCAGGCCTGGGCATGGCCCTTCCCTCCTCTGCACATTCTCCACTCCGATTCTGGAAAGTACAGAAGCAGCACAGGAGTGGGGAGGCGTGAGAAACAGACCAGGCTCTGCCCACCCACATCCTGAGGTCACATTTTGTAAGGAGCCTGAGCCGAGAGAGTGACGCATGGGCTAGAGTGAGCAATGCATGTTTTGACTGAGATTGGACTGGGCTTTTTAATACCCGAAAATCAAACTGCCCCCATATGTGAGAAGGACTGAAACAGCTAGGCCCTCTGCCCGCGAAATCAATCCGGGCTAGAAAACCTGTGTGAGGGAACAGGGCTGAGGCGCAGAGTAGATAAAAGTCTTCTGCTTGCCCCTCCTTGAGTCTCACCCGTTCAATAAACCTGCTAAAACCCTGTTGTCACCAAAGGCACATGTGCGATTCCTGCCAATGACTCCTAAATGGACAATAAGCCTAAATATTTTCTACGTTGTCAGCACAGGACATCTGGCCTGGCTTTGACATTGAAGACGTAAATAGATTCCAAAGAGTGGGGGATCACGTTATTGACCGATCGCCGGCAGAAACATTGCTTTTTTAAATCTCGGGCCTTTGCAGTAAACATGGCAATTTTTATTTTTATTATCACAAAATAGCAGCTGGAGAAACCAGGGCAAGGGGCAGGGAGATAAAGGTATATAATTTTCTCTCTGGGTCTCACAAGCTCCATTGCTAACGGAATCCTGACCCCTTTCCGATCGAGAGCAAGAAGATCGCTGACTCGGCTCCGGAATGAGGTTCTGGGAGGCCGTGCTGGTGCGGGGAGCTCTGGGTCCAGGGCCACGGTGCTTGTGGCACTGAGGCTGATGGGCCAGAGGAAGAATGAATGAATGGATTCATTCATTCATTAATACTAACTAGAATTTAGGGAACAAGGATTCCCCGCATCACACTGAGATAGTTGATAAATCCACGGTAACCAGAGATGGGAGTGAAGGAGGGAGGAGATGCCTGCTCGTGGAGGGAGCCAGGGAGGCACTCACTAGAGGGGTCCTTGAGCCATTAATGATCTAAGAACCTCTTGGAGTTTTCAGTATCTTTTTCAAAAAACCACAAGGGAATGTGTGTGGGTGGGGTTGCTGGGCTCAAAGAACCAGAAGGAGACAGGCAGCCCTCTTGTCTATCATCAACATGGGGGCGGGCCTAAAGGAGACAGGGGTACCCACAGGACCCAGGTTTCTGCCACAGCACGTAGGACTGTGTAACTCAGTTTTGCTCATGTGCAATGGGTAAATCGGGAAGGATGTCAAAATAGTGCAGAGGTCACAATTGACAGCAGCTTTTCCTGCCATGGCGATGCCTGATGCTACAAAAAACAGCTGTTGACACAAAATGCCCTCCACAGCTGTGTGCAGCGGGCAGGGGAAAGCCAGGGTTCTACCTGCCTCCTTCCCCAGCTGCGGAAAGAGGCAGCCGGTCCCCTCCTTCCGCCCCTTCAGGCAGGGTCCTCCCCCCGGGTGTTTGTGGTAGAATCCTGTACTGACGGCGCATTGCCTTCTGTATTAGAGATGTAAGAGGGTTCTGTCCTCTCCACTAAGCCAGTGGTTTTTATTACACTGGTGATTGGTTTTTCCCCAGGGGAATGGTAACAAGGTTGAGTGACCTGGCTAGGTTTTAGTGCAGCGGTTCTCAACCTGTGGGTCACGACTCCTTTGGGGGTCGAACGACCCTTTCACAGGGGTCACCTAAGACCATCGGAAAACACATATGTAATTACATACTGTTTTGTGATAAATCACGATGCTTTAATTCTGCTCAATTTGTCACCATGAAAATACATCCTGCATATCAGATATTTACATTATGATTCATAACAGTAGCAAAGTTACAGTTATGAAGTAGCAACGAAAATAATGTTATGGTTGGGGGTCAGGAGGAACTGTATGAAAGGGTCGCGGCATTAGGAAGGTTGAGAACCACTGGTTTAGTGCTTGGTTTTGTAGAATGGGAGGCATTTTAGGATTACATGCTTCACCCGACAGCAGTCAGGAGCCCGGCAGAGGGAATCTGAAGAGCTGGGGTCCCTGCTGCCACCCCAGATGTACCTCAGGACCTTCTGGGTCAAGGACACAGGAACGTGGCCCTTCACCCTCACTGTCTTACCCCTCCCAGCAGTGCATGGTCTGGGGCGGGTGGGGAAGAGCCTTTGAGACAGATCTCAACGTGTGCACCTCTCAACGTGGGCCTCTAGTGACAGGCAGGGGCCCAGGCAGGATCAAGAATGACGCAGAAGTCCAGGGTCCCCACTAATGACCCACCCATGTCACCTCCACTTTCATCTGTCCCTTATGTTGTAGCTCCAAAAATTGGGTTTGGGACCAGCCGGTGCGGCTCAGTGGTTGAGCATCGACCCATGAACCATGAAGTCACATTCCCTTCCTGGTCAGGGCACATGCCCAGGCTGCAGGCTCGATCCCCGGTGTGGGGTGTGCAGGAGGCAGCTGATCAATGATTCTCTCACGCTGATGTTTCTCTCTCTCTCTCCCTCTCCCTTCCTCTCTCTGAAATTAATAAAACCATATTTTTAAATGGGATTTGGTTAAAAAGTTTAAATGATGGCTGTGCTGTCACTGAACCTGTTCCAAGGCTGAGGACATGGGGAGACACGGCTGGCGGGTGGCCGGCAGGCAGAGCACCCAGCATTCGGAGCCCTTTCCCTTCCAAAGACCAGGCTGGAGAAGAGCATATTGATGGCCTGCCCAGGTCTGCAGGCGGCAAAGGCCTCCACAAGGCCAGGACATCGGCTAGCTTCCCGAACGCTCTCCCCTGAACTGAATCCCTCATCTGCCGGGAGGAACTGCGGGAACACTGGGGACTTTTCAATTAAGCAGCGGCAGCGTCAGGGCTGCTAACAGGGAAGGCAGCTCCCGCCACCGCCTGTTTACTCGCCCGCACCCCTTTGTGCAGTGTCTTCTAAAGCCCTGACGAGGCTGAAGGCTCCTCACAATAGACACCGGCCAGGCGGTTTCTATAGTTACTGCTGATAATGGAAAAAGGCATGTTTCGTGGAGCTTGAAGATGCCGTAGCCGTGGAACTCATATTCCGTGGAATATTGTTCGGGCCGGCAGCTACGTGCGAGCTACTTTTTGGTCAAAAGAAAGATGCGTTCCCGAAAAGGGCCGTATTCCTGGCGGATTGTATACAACGACAGTGTGAAGGCTGGGGCGGTGTGCCAAGGCCTTTTACGACAGACCCCTCATTTTACCCAGGGGGGAACCGAGTCCCAAAGAAGTCACTTGCTCAACAGCACAGAGCTTCCCTGGCAAGCCTGGATCACGCCCGATTTCCAGACCAACCTTCTTGCCTCTCCGCCTTCTGCTCCCGATCCACAGGCGCCTTCCTTGAAACGGGAACGAGCAAAAGTGCTTCCCGTGGAAATGTGCCCCACAAACCACTGCAGGCCTTTTTCTTTTTTTAATTCTCACCTGAGGATATGTTTCCATTGCTTTTAGAGAGAGTGGAAGAGAGAGGGAAGACAGACAGACATCGATGTGAGAGAAACACATCGATTGGTTGCCTCCTGCACGTGCCCTAACCAGGGCCCAGGCCAAGGAGGAGCCTACAACCGAGGTACGTGCCCGTGACCAGAACCGAACCCGGGACCCTTCGGTCCACAGGCCAACACTCTATCCACTGAGCCACACCGGCCAGGGCGACATCAGCAGTTCTTTCAATAACCATCGAGGCTGCTTCGTTCGATCCAAATCAACCTTAAGCAAAGATAAGCAGCCACCTTCTAAAGAGGAGAAAAAGCACGAACAGGAACCCCACCGTTCAATGCGGTGATGGATGGTCCGGGGCGGCAAGGTGCGCAGTTATTAACTGTAACATTAAACAAGCAGTTAACAAAGATGAATCCTCCCGTCCGTATGCAAAGTACACAGATAACTCATTGGTTTGCGAGTCCTCTCTCGCCTGGCAGCCTGAATAAATGACCCTCCTTTCTGAAAAATGAGCCGTCCTGCCTACGTGGGCGGCCTCAGCAGCCTGGGTGTGACCACGCCCTGCAGGCTGCCCACGGTGAGCACTCCGATGGGAATTCAGAAGGAAGGAACTGTGAACGCAGTGGTTTGCCCAGCACTGCAAGGCTGCTGAGAATCTCTAAGTCCATAGGCTGCTTTGCGATGATCTTCATCCCAATATTATAAACCCTCTCGCTGCCTTTCCTCTTGAATTTCAGCTGCTAGAAATAAGTGTAGTCCATCCTGAAAGGCCTTGCTTGTATACTACCCACATGTACCCGTGCGGAAGGTGAACCATGCCAAGGTGAGCTCTAACTTGCGGGTTTTTCTCTTCATTGGGAAAAAAGAAAAAAAAAGGAAAACCAGGTGGTTTCTGAGAGGTACAATATGGGGGAGACTCCTACAAGGCACTTTGTTTAGAAATAACGAGGTGCCCCAGGGAAATTTAAACCCCAGGGTCTAGCAGACCTACCAGCCTGGGATTTTACCAAAGGAAAGGCTAAATAGTTTTATACAAAAATAATGTTCATGTTATCAGAAGATTACAAAAGGTAAAATTGACCCCATTTTCTCCACACCCTGTCCCACTGCCCATAAGCAACTACTATGAACAGCTTGTTTTCAAATTCTTCTTGTGAGGTTGAATAATGTAATGAAACCTTGCTGGCCTGGACGATGTCAGATTGAATCTTTTCAGTTTCCACTATACCATCAGGATATACACCGTGAAGAAATGTGCACATTTATACAAACTCCACATCTCCTTCCTCCTCCCTCTTCTGCACTATAGTGTGACAAAGGTAAAGGGAGGCACATCCAAGGTTCAAAATGTCTATTGGAGCAAACATCTGTTGAAAGCGGGCAGCTCCCAAGCAGAAGTGGTTAGAGCAGCCACCACTCCCCCTGGGCGGGAGCACAGCGCAACCATGCTCTGACTGGCTATAGCTTTCTCAGCGGTCTCATTTGGGGAAGGCTAGCTGGCTGTGACTGGTTGTCCTTAGGTTTCACCTTCAGATTCAAGTGCAAAGACTCTAGCTTGGGTGTTGGTTTGCTTATCTAAGCTCCCAAGGCATCAGGGCCGCCCCAGTCTACTGGCCTCCTTAAACCTTAGTACCAAATATTATTTATACTTTGCCAAGCTCCGTAACATTTAAACCCTCTTCCGTAACCTCTATAGGTCTTCCGTACTGAGTCTATAGAGTAATTCAAAAACACAAAGCATCAAGTCATCTGACTTTATCCTTTTTTTCTCACCTGAGGACATTTTTCCATTGATTTTTAGGGAGAGTGGAAGAGAGAGGAAAAGAGAGAAACACTGATGTGAGAGAAACACGTGTATTGGTTGCCTCCTGCATGAGCCCTGACCAGGGCCCTGGCCTGGGAGAAGCCTGTAACCAAGGTACCTGCCCTTGACTGGAATCGAACCCGGGACCCTTCGGTCTGCAGGCCGACAATCTATCCACTGAACTATACCAGCTAGGGCTGACTTTATCCTTTTTATAAAATAAAAAAATAAAAAAGCCCTATCTTATACAAAAGAGAATTTTTAAGAAACCAAGTCTAACACACCCTCATTGCATTTCCTTGCAGCATTCTACATTCACTAATGCCCTCTTTTTTATATCCTGTATCATCTTTTTCTGTGGTTTCCTTTTTATTCTGCTAAAATATCTCCTAAAGTAATTTTTCTTTTTTGTGTATAGAATATCTGAGAGGTAAACTCTGAATGCATGTATGTCTAGAAGTGTTTTAGTTTGACTTTAACTTGGTTGATGGCTTGTCTGGACATAGAATTTAGATTCAAACCATCCTCTCGTGGAATTTAAAAGCAATGCGTTATAGCCATCGCCCCCAAAGCCGCCGATGAAAGCAGTCTCAGTGCACACGCTTGCTTCCCTGTAGATAGCGCAGGTTTTTCTCTCCGAGAGCCGGGAGATTTCCTTTCTAGCCAAGGCTTTCTGAAATCTATATTTTTCATTAATCCAGGATATATCTTGTTCGATTAATCCAGCTCAGCCTTTCCGTGTGAGGATTCGCCTTCTCAGCTCAGAAAATGATCTTCCATTTTTTCTTGGATTGCTTTATTTCCTGCCTAATGTTTGTTTTCTCCTCTAGAGCTGCAGTTGGTTAGTTGCTGAAGCCCTGGATCCATCCTCATGTTTCTTAATTTGCTTCTCCTGTTTTCTACCTCTGTCTCTTTACCTGCGCCTTTGCCATCAGCTGGCTGTGTTGATGCCCTGCCTTAGGCCATCCGTCGACATTTTGATATTCACATCGGATTTTTTGATTGCCCAGGTCGAGCTCTTACTTGCTGACTGATCACTTTTTCGTACTGACTTTTTTGTACTATATGGGAACAATCTCCTCTCAAATCTAAAGATAATAACTAGGTGGTGCTGGGTTTTGTTTGTTCGTAAGTGTCTTGTGCACCTGGAATATGCTCTGCTGCTCATCTTGGTCCCTTGTCATGCTATTGGGTTTGCCTCAAATCCCACGATTCTTCGTTTTCCAATTAGACTTGTGGATGGAGGGTAATGTGGACTCATTGCGGGCACTATTATCGTTTTCCTCAGCAGCGATGCCAGCCTGCTATGCCAATGACCTCTCCCCCGAGCGGCACCATGCTTAAACGCCCCTGTAACAGGTGAGCCCCGCCCACCTCGTTGCCGGAAACGTGTCTCTGGGCTCTTTCCGCTTCCACAGCAGCAGCCTCTCCAGGTGCCCGGCACTGGCCCTTCTGGTCTGTCCACTCCAGGCTACTCACCGTGCCAACATGCCTTGCCTCTGTTGCTAGACTTCTCTCTTCCCCAGCCAGGGGTGCCAGTTTGGGAGCAGGGCATCAGGCAGGATCTTTATGTATGAAGATCTCTGTTCTGAGTAAAACACTAGCCAGTTCAGCCTGGTCAGAACATGAAAGTACAAATGAAGCCTGGCCAGTGTGGCTCAGTGGCTGAGCATTGTCCCAGGAACCAAGAGGTCACCGGTTTGATTCCTGGTCAGGGCACATGCCTGGGTGGTTATAGGCTCAATCCCCAGTAGGAGACGTGTAGGAGGTAGCCAATCGTTGACGTTTCTCTCTCATCTATGTTTCTATCTCTCTATCCCTCTCTGTTCCTTTCTCTTTAAAAATCAATAAAAACATATTTTTAAAAAAAATAAAATTAAATACAAATGATTAGTGTAGATGCATCTCATCTAATTCCCCAAGCCCCCATCTCCAGATAACGCCAGCCTTGAAGTGCCTCCAGGTTGTTCCTACTGAAACAAACAGAAGGAAAGCATGTACATATGATGTTCAAGTTGACACATACTAAGTTGCATCAAAAGTGAAGGTGAGTGCCATGCCCTCACTGAAATACACACTGAGCAGGACAAGTCACGGCGGAATTCTGGGGTCTGCTGGGAGGGAGGTGGAAGTTTTTCTGTACTCTTCCTATAAAGAGAAATAAAATCCCATTGGCTCCAATGGAACCAACGCCAACCAAAATCTTACTTGTATACTTGTATTCTTTGCTTTCGGGGGAATAAGAATGAAGAAGTACAGACTCAGAAGTTTCCATTAGAGTTGGCCTCATCGGTGGAATGAATATTTCGGTACCACGCAAGGTTTCCCCACTGCACCTCCAAGGCCAGTCTGAGGCAGAACCAAGGACTGCTCTTAGGATGAAAGATCAGTCTGCTCAACCCAAGGACAGCGTTCTATTAAAAACAAGGCAAAAGGAATATGGAAGCAGCAGCTTACCTCTCTCTAAAGCCACCCGTGACCACACCAGGGCCCCCAAACTGACAAGGACGGTGTGTCCATTTCCTTTCTTTTCTCTCATCGTTAGCCAAGATCACTAGGGGCAGAGGCATAGTGTGACTGATGGGGGGCCAGGGATGGAGGCGGAGTGAGCAGGGAGGACCAGGACTCTCTGCCATGCACCTCGTCCTACACTCCCCACGCTGCAGTCCATATCTGCCGAGATTCTGACTCCCTCACCGAACCGCAAGCTCCTAAAGGGAAGGATAAATCCTCTCTTTGTTTTCGTATCTCCAGCCCCAGCCCCGTCCTAATTATGCATAATAGTCTGCTATGTGCTGGATATTTTTACAGACACTTGATGTTCTTCAGTGAACAGAACTGACAAAATGACTGGCTCTCCTGCAACTTGCCTTCTAAAAGGGATGGGGAGGGGAGGGGGAAGGGTGGTGTTTGTCCCATAGGAAGCATCAGATAAAACGTTCATGAATGAATGGAATAAACGTCCAGGTGACAGGTAGGGAAGGCCCATGGCCCACTTAGTAAGGGGCTACCCTCTCCATGACAGCCCGGCATCAGTGGCAATCCCAAACGGCCTGTGTTTGCGTGAATGCCTCAGGGTGCTCTTGGCAGAGGGTGAGCCTCCTTCTCACCCAGAGCAATGCGGGGGGGAAGGTACATAGCAGGTCATCCCAGCAGAACAACCATAGCAGGACCCCCCACCCCCACCCCAAGTCCCAGAGGCATTCGCTCCTTCTTGCACAGCCACTCCCAGGATGAGCAGGAAGCTCCTTTCAGAAGCCCTTGACACTCATCGAGGTGCAAAGGACCCTGGGAGCTTGGAGCACATGTTCCCTGGCCTCCAGCCCGGGGCTCTCCAGCAGCTGCTGTTTGCAGGAAGGAGGAGGGCCGAGCAGATGGATGGTTTGCTGATGGCCTCAGAATACTTCCTGGGCACAGGAAGCGGGGTGATTGCTGCTCATGCCGCTGCTGTGAGGCGCCCGCTCCCACAGAGGACTGTGCTCAATTAGGAGACTAAACCCAATTGTCCCCGCGACAAATTCTCTGATTGTGGAGATTCTGTGCTGACTTTGCCGGAGGAGGCCGTCTCCTATTTTCAGCCACAGATTGTCACCAGACTGTGGAGTTAGCATCTCCAGTCCCTTCTGCATCCGTGCCCGCTCTGGTCTCTGCTTGCTCTGCTTACTTGTCAATGTGCAAACACAACACCCACGGGCCAGAGAGGAAAGGTGTTCTACTGGTTTGCAGATGAGTTGCAAAGGCAGTTGCTTCTTTATCCCATCAGGTTTGCCATTTCTCTCAGCCTGGCTGGGAACCTTTCCAGTAGCTTCTCAGATACTCCAGACCCCCAACCACTGACCATCAGACTGGGACACAGGGGTCCAAGAAGTTCTCTTCCAAACCCTTACTTCACCGAGTAGGAATGAGGCCCAGGAAGCGGGTGGTTTTCCGAAAGCCGAGATGCTGCTGCCGCCCTCAGGCTGCTTGTCCCGGTGCCCAGGAGCTGCCAGCTGCTGCAAGGGCCTCTGAGCCCCGCTTCCCGCGGGGAAATGTGGAATTTCCCAGCTGGAGTCCACATGGGGAAACTGAGGACCAGAGCGAGGAAGGGACGACACGGCCTGGCCAGGCCTGGCCCGAGCACACAGTAGGGGCTCACCTCATGACAGCCGAGTCTGAATCTAAAGGGGAAAACGATTTCCATTCGTGCTCAGAGTGGGGTGAGAGATGCAAGCCTTTGCTTGGGAATCTCAAGCCCTATAATGAACGGTAAGGCCTACAATTGCAAAAGCCCAGAGCCACCATCTTCCTCGTTTTCCACCTTTCAGACAATCCATGAGGAAGGGGTCTTGGTCAGCTAGGGCTGCCTGAGAAAACTGCCATAGACGGGGTGGCTCATGAACACCAGAAGTTCATGCTCACAGCCTGGAGGCTGGAAGGCTGAGATCGGGTGTCTGCAGGAGCAGAATTTGGTGAGAGCCTCTTCCGGGTGGCAGACTGCCGGTGGCATTGCAAGGGCACTAATCCCTCATTGGGGCTCCCCCCTCAGGACCTTCCAAAAGCCCACCTCCAAAACTCACATGTATCACATGGTAGGGGACAGGGTTTCAACATATTTATTTGGGGGGTTAAACATTTAATGCATAACAGGAGAATAGATGTTTTCCCACTTCCACCCCTTTGGCTCTTTGGACACTGAATCATGCAAATGTTTATTTAGTGCCCTTGGTTCCAGGCCTGTGCTAAGCTGGAGGAACCCAGGGATACATGGAGTCTGGTCACAGAAACTCTGGAATCCCAAGGCTGATGGGATGAGAGGTGTGGTGAAGGCCTGGGCAAGGGCTCAGGGCACACAGAGGAGGAGCCAGTCCATTCAGCCGCCCAGGCTGGGGCGTGGCACACGCCACCCTTGTCCCCACAATGCCAGTAACGCCCGCTTTTAAGCAGAGAAATGACCCGGCCAGTGTGTTTTAGGAGAATCTTTCCAGCATTGAGCACTTCCAAGGTCAGAAATACCCGGAGCGCAGCAGAGAACTTGACAGAGAGGCCACCGGTCCAGTGACACCGATGGAGTTCCTATGATACACTCCGCCAGGCCCTGCGCACCACACGGGGCAATGCTGCTCCTGCTCTGGGAGCAAAACACTCCGGCCAACAGGCAATTAGGTGCCCGGGATCGTGCACTTAGAAGAGGCCGCTCATCCTTGCTGGGGGTGTCAGCCAGGTGCCCAGATTCAATATTTAAGTGGTATCAGGATGGAGAGGTGGCAGTTAACCAGAAAAAAACGGGGCAGAAGGGGAAGGGATGAGCAGGGAAGAATGTCCTGGGCAGAAGAAATAGCACAAACAAACGCCCGAGGCAAGAGACAGCTTGTCTCCCCAGAGCTGGCCCCAGTTAGTGCAGCCGGAGCTGCAGACAAAACTGGGGCGAGGGACGGGGCATGTTTATTCAACCGAATGGGAACGCTGCAGTGAGGGCGAAACACGGAGGGAGCGGGCACAGGGCAGCGAGGCCCCTGGGACCAGGAGGGGAGTTCGATGAAGGGAGAAGTGTGGGTGTTCCGGATTGATGCTGAACATGGGAAAATGATGACGAAGGAAGCAACTGTGAAGAACCCTCTATGTGCAAATGGCAAGGGGCACTGGGTGGGGCTCCAAATCCCTGCCCTTGACCTTGCCCCACCACCACCAGTTGGCTCCGTGACCTTGAACAAGTCACTTCACCTCAAGAAATCGCTTCTTTATCTGAAAAACTGAGAGGTAATAGCTGTCTGCTCTCACCGAGCTTCACCGTAGGGTCTGCAGTGCACCGGCAAGCTGAGCTGCCTGCACAATCCACAGTGCCCTCAGGCAGCACAGAAGTGTCCTACTCCCAGGCTGGTGGCATCAGGCCCGACCGTTTACCACCCTCCACATCCTGCCCTCCTCTAGGCTGCCCGGTCCTCGCTCTGCCCATTGCAATGACCTTCCATTTTGCAATGTCAACCCATCACTGACCAGAACAATCTTGCCAAATTGCTCATGTGATCAGGCCCCTCCCTATCTTACAACCCTTCCCCTCATTCTGGATCACATCTCAAGCTCCTTAAGACGGCACATGAGACCTTTCGTGGCCTGTCTTCAACCCTCCATCGCCCAACACTGCGAAGCACCGCAGCCAAGCTGCACTGTCCGGAATTCCCTGCAGACACCCCCATCTCCATGACTCCAGGCATGTCCCCTTCCTGGGCTGGCCTTTCCCACCCGACATACTCCAAGTCACCCCTCAGGACCTCACTCAAATTCAATCTTCCCGCGAAGCTTTGTCTAACAGCCCCAGGCGGTTAATATTGCGGTTACCTTTGACTTTGACCAAAACAATTACATGTTCACACTGGAATGTCTACCATTTCCCTTGGGGGGAAAAAATGCCCCATGAACTGCTTTTTGAGTTTGATTCTCTCCATTTTCCTTTTAGCCCTGAAATTGTACCATATGACATCGCCAAGGCCAGTGTCTGGAAATAATGGTTTCTTCTATCTACACTACTGGCTGGGGCTACGTGACCTTGGAAGGAATGGATATGACCTTTAGGTCATTGCCTGCTCTGCGGGACATTCCTGTAAGTGTGAGAGATTTGGGGCGAGAGGGGAATCGCCTGCCTTTGTTAATTCAAGAGCATCGTCGAGAATTCCCTTCTGCGATGTAAAGTACAATTAGTCAATTATAGTTAATTATATTGTAATAACTACATACGGTGCCAGGTGGGCACCAGCAATATTGGGGTGGGGAACACGCTGTAAAGTACTAGTATGTGATGGTCTAACCACTATGCTGTACACCTGAAACTACCATAAAATAATATTGAATGTCAACTGTAATTTTAAAAAATAAAATAAAAATTCTCTTAAAAAATGGATGAAAGGAAAAGCAAAAAATAAAAGAGGGAGACTTCCCTCCCTTGCCCTTGTGGTGCTCTGCACAGCCTGTGCCCAGGGCTTCTCATGCGCTCCACTTCCTGGCCCCCACAGAAGGCCTAAACGCTGCAGGGCCCAGGAGTGTGGCGGTATCTCCATAGACCCCAGCCCCACGCTAGTTTGCGAGACATGATTAGCTCTCGGTTTAGAAATGTTCATTGAATGAATAATAATAGTGAACATTTGTGGGGTGCTTACTATGCACCAGGCACTGTGCTAAGTGCTTTCTGTGTAGTAACTCATTTAATTCATACAAAACCCTGTGAGATAGGCATTATAGTTATCCCCATTGTAAAGGTGAGAAAGCTGAGTCCAGTGTGTAGAAGCCTGATTTAGAACCACAACACCCTGGCCAGAGAGCCCATTCCTCCACCCTCTATTACCCTGCCTCTCATGGTAAATAAGTGGGCCATCTGTGAGTCCCATGGTAATGAAGCTCGTTAGCCTTTTCCCAGTTCTGAGAAAGAAAGAAGTCAGGAAGGTTTAAATGCTGCAAATGACACCATGGAGAAAGTGCAGATACCACCCACAGAATGGGAGAAATTATTTTTAAATATTTATCTGAGAAGGGACTTGGACCCAGAAGGTAAAAAAGAAGTGACTCATTTTTGATGTGTGACAGCTCTCAAGCCCCACCACCCCGTTCCCTTTCGCCAAACATCTGATGAAAAAGCCCTGAGGATTCACGAGGACCCTCCCCCTAGCTCTGTCCCCTTACACTCAAAAAAAAGGACAAGTCTGTCTTCCTTCCCTCTGTCCCAAACCATGTCTGGTCTCATTTGGGGGGCTTCCCTGCTCCCTCAGAAAACCCAGCTATGTGAGTAACAAAGCTTTTCACATCCTCTCCTTGGCCGTGTGGTGTTACCAGGTTGACGCCAGTGGGGAAGCACGGGACTTGGTTGGAAAGTCTGTAAGGAGGATTCTCAGAAAGGTCCGGGGCCTCCAGGGGTACCTGGCCCAAGGCGGCAGCCCCTGCCTTGACTTTTCCAAACAAGTCCGAGCCCCCGGGTCTTTTGCTAGGGTCTCTGTTTAGTCTTTTAGACCCGACCTTGTAGAAGCAGTGCTTTCTCAAGGATACTTACCCTACTGATTGTACCTAACAGTTAATTTTAGTTCAAGCTGGTGTGACAATAAAAAGTCTAAGGAGGCAGGCGAACAGGGCTTTACTGGCTCCTTATGCCAACTAGCCCCTTAGCTTCTCTTTCACAGAAACGTATGTCAGAGTAATCATTTATCCGTCGCTCAGGGTCTGCTGGTCAGCCCCGGCAGACACCCAAACCAAATTTTAGATGTGGGTGCATCCCACTTCCATAGAATGACCACAACACAAGATAAATACAGAAATCTTACAACTGGATAATAAAAAGACAAAGAACCCAATTTGAAAATTGGCAAAAAAAAGGTCCGAATAGACATTTCTCCAAAGAAGATGTGCAAATGGCAAGCAAGCATAGAAAAAGAGGCTCACATATTTAGTCATTAGGGAAATGTGAATCAAAACCACAGTGAGGCACCACTTTGCACCTCCTGAGACGGGCTATCATCAAAGAGGCAAACGATGAGTCTCGGTCAGGATGAGAAGAAACAAACCCGCACACGTTGCGGATGGGAATGCAAAATGGGGCAGCTGTTTTGGAAACCAGTGTGGCGGTTCTTCAAGTTGTTTAAACATATGAGTTATCTACAGCTCAGCAGTTCCATGCCTAGATATATATGCAAGAAAAATAAAAACATACATCCACTCAAACACTTGTACAGAGATGTTCATGGAGGCATTATCCAAGATAGCCACAAAGTGGACACACCTCAGAGGCCCATCAGTTAATGAGTGGATAAATAAAATGCAGTATACCCATATTGTGGAACATTATTTGGCCATAAAAAATAACGAAGCACTGATACAAGCTCCTACATTATGCTAAATGAAAAAAAACAGTCACAAAATATTGCGTATTATATGACTCCGTTTATATGAAAAATACGGAATAGGCAAATACATAGAAACTGAAAGGAGGTTAGTGCTTACTTAGGGCTGGTGGAGGGGGTGACTGCTTAATGTACATGGAGCTGCTTTGGGGGCTAACAGAAAAGTTCTAAATTTGCAGTAATAGTTGCCTAACAAAGCATCTACTAAAATCATTGAACTGTATAATTTAAATGGGCAAACTCTATGTAAAATATATCTCACTCAAATAAAGATGTTTAAAAAAAAAAAAACAGTGGAGAAAGGATAGTCCTGTAGACAGTGGTGCTGGAGCCTGGCCAGTGTGGCTCAGGCGGTTGAGTATCATCCATGTACCCAAGAGCTCACCGGCTCCATTCCAGGTCATGGCACACGCCCTGTTGTGGGCTTGATCCCCAGTAGGGGGCGCGCAGGAGGCCACTGACTCATCGATATTTTTCTCTCCCTCTCCCTTCCTCTCTAAAATCAATAAAAACATTTTTTGTAAAAAAGAAGGCAGATAAAAAACAGGTTTCTAAAAATCAAAATTCTATCACCATGCAATGAAATGAACCCAAACGGCATTGCGCATCTCGTATGGACCAAACTTTCCCACATGGGATATCTCACCGACCCTTGCAGGCTACCCAGAGTCAGGTGACTTCCTAAGGTTGCACCAGCAGCAAGCTGTGGGTCCGGATGCAAATCCTGGCATCCATCACGCCCAAAGCAGTGTTACCTCAGAGAAACCACTCGGAAAGGACCCTCAAGGGAGAGAAACGGGGAGCTGGCAGAGGGGGGCTCTCTGACTGGTAACCCAAGTTGATGAGCGGCCCAAAGCCGGGACCACTCTGCCCTCCAGGCCCTCGGCACGTGCTGAGGCACCCAGAGGCTTTGGAAACGGGAGCGACAGCCGACGATGACAACTGGCAGTGACACTTGGCTGCGAGCATCGCACACGGAATGGGAAAAGGACAGCGTGTCCTTGAAGCCTTGCCCTGATCAGGGTCTTTGCGCGCCCTGTGATGGGCGCACCCGCACCGGGGGAGTCTCATGAAACGTTCTAAACCCCGCCTCGGGGATTCTGGTCACACGGACGGGTCAGGGGCTAATACGAAAGTAAAGCTTTCGTGAAATGCCCTCCAGCCCTGAGGTGGCATTTCAGAAGCATCGGTCACCCTGGCTCCGCACCTGAAGGCTGGGCCGGGCTAGCGCCTTCCTGGGGGTCAGGAGTGGCCGCCCGGTGACAGACACCTCGCCCCCAAACGTAAAGCCGCGCTGCATCCAACAGTCCTGAACCCGCTTTTGAGTTACGGCAGCTAAAATTCTTACATAAAATAAGCCTCTGCAATCAAAGGAGTGACAACCTGGGAATACGTTGAAAAGTAACATTGATTTTATTTTTAAAAGGAATTTTAAAACGGGCTTTAAATATGCACATTTGTCTGATTTAAAATATGCCTTTTGACAGACGTAGATAAAGCAGCTGAAAAGACAAAAAAAAAAAAGCAAGAAGAAGAATTTAAAGTGTATCCGGGTCTTTAAATTCAACGCATCGTGGGCCTCACTGACAGGCGCACACAAAAACAAGAGGCTTCAAACCACAGCACAGGAGCAACGAGAACCAGAGGCGGAGGGAAGTGAACAAACAGGACACAGCGAGTCCTTTATTCCCCGGAATATTCTTAGTTTATTACTTGTTCTTAAAGTTCGTGGTGCGTCATTGTAACCAGGCACACGTGTTCCTCGGGAATACTCGGGCTGCTTTGCTTCGGTCAAGTTTGCCGGGAGGAGGTGACCGTCTCCCTGACACGCATTTAGCTACCGAATCAAGCTCATCTCGGCCTCTGGACACCCTGCTAATGGCTCGAGCCGATTTCTCCAGCTTTGTTCCCACAACCCCTCTGGCGGAAATGCCACTCCCCCATCTCCACGTGCCAAACCCTTCCTTCCCATCCTTCAAGACACACATCAGTACCAACTCTCTCCCCAGTGTTCTGTTCAGATTTCCCATGACCGAGAATCATCTCCTTCCTCCCTTTAATTTCCACAGCATTTTATCTGTACACGCTCACAACCACCTTCTGTTAACAGTTGGTCTTAACTAACTGATGTGTGCCCATCTTATGTCCCTTCTGTACATTCTGTCCCTCCTCCTGGCCTCCCTCCCAGTCTCCATTCCCAGGAGGATGTGATTGGTCAACGCCCAGGGAAACATATCTGTGTTTGTCCGGACTCGTCCATCATTGAGGAAGGTTCGGGCCTGAGGTGTTTGTGTGCATCACTTACTCTGAAAACCTTGGTAAGGAAACAACGAATACATCTCCCTCCTCCCAGAATGAGGTGGAAAAAAAAACCCCAAAAAACAAGAAATGTTACCCCAAAGATGTCACCATATTCCGGAAGCCTTGAATTATCTAGGAAAGAACTTGTCACACAGAAGAGGCTCAAAAAAAGTACAATGAGTGAATGGAAGCTAAGTGCCTAGAAGAATCCTTGATGCAGAGAAAGGTATGTGGAGTGGAAAAGGCAGTCATGAGTGGAGCTAGAGACAATGACATTGCTGGTGGGGGAAAACAAGAGAAATATGGTAGACCTAGCATCGTCACCAAGAACACCGGCCACAGTGCCAGGGGTTGGCCGATGTTAGACCAGCAGTGAATTCAATTTACTCTTCTGGGTCAACAGTTTCTCCCAACAAGTCCCTGTTTTCAGGAAATGTTTTATGACACCCGTTTAGAGAAAAAACTCATAAACTCTCAGGACTGAAGAGGACCTTAAAGTGCATCTAGTTGGGGCCCATTCTGTGTCTGAGAAGCCTGCATGAGGTCCCTGCCAAGTGGTCATCCATTCTCTGCTGGGACAACTGTCTCCTGGGGGGAGGGGGGGCAGAATTCTAAGAATAACCTCCCAGATGCCACAGCCCTTCATCTCTGAGGCCTGTAAGTACTACCGCCAGGGCTGCAGCCTGTTATATAGCACAGATGACCTTTCATAAAAGGAGACTGCATGGATGGATCTAACGTCATCACACAAGCCCTTCAAAGCAGAGAACGTTCTCCGGCTGGTGGCCGAGGGAGACGTCGCAGAGATTTCAAGCAGAAAAAGATTCAACCCCCCATTCCTGGCCTTGAAAACAACGGGAACCACAAGCCACGGCCTGCAGGTGGCCCTCGGAGCTAAGAAGGACCTCCAGCTGATGGCCAGCAAGGACCTCAGTCCGACAGCCTCAGGAAACTGAGTTCTGCCAACACCCTAAATGAGCCTGGCAGCAGATTCTCCCCCAGAGTCTCCAGCTAAGAGCCCAGGCCAGGCAACATCTCGATTTCTGGCCATATAAGGCCTGCTAAGCAGAGTGACCAGCTAAGCCTGCCTGGACTTCTGACCGGATAGCTGAGACCATAAAAAGGTGTTTCTTTAAGCTGCCAAGTGTGTGGTAGTCTGTGGAGGCTTGACAGCAATAGAAAACGAATGTACCTCCAAGGACACGAAGTCACTCTCTCCAGTGGCAGCCTCTTCTATCTTGGGAGAGCTCAGCTCAGTAGAAAGTTCTTTTTCAATCCACAAAAGATTCCTTCCTGTGCCACACATTGCTCCTGCTTGTATCACCTGGATCACTTAGAGCAAATGCAGTCCTTCTTCCACGGAACAGTCCTTCAAAAACGAAAGATGGGCCCCCTGTCACAACCTCAGTCCCTTTCAGCATCCTTTATAATGCACGGCTTTGAACACCTGTGCCAGCCTACTCATTATCCCATGACTGTGGCCTCATCCATCCAGGTAACTAATACAGGGAGGCCCTCACGGAGAATGCTTGCTGGCTTTGCGCTCTCTACATGGCTCAGGCTGGCACCACCAACTCTCTGTGGCTTGAAGCCTGGGTCCCATGTACATGGTGATTGGTGTTGCAAGATGGATTACCTTCTAGCTTCCAGAGGGAAACTGCCTTCATCCA
Source organism: Myotis nattereri (assembly GCF_964212035.1). Lineage (NCBI taxonomy): Eukaryota > Metazoa > Chordata > Mammalia > Chiroptera > Vespertilionidae > Myotis > Myotis nattereri. The sequence continues at coordinate 79,838,588 of NC_138085.1, read as the reverse complement.
GACCCCGTTCCATCATGACTGGGCCAGACCCCGTTCCATCATGACTGGGCCAGACCCCATTCCATCATGACTGGGCCAGACACCGTTCCATCATGACTGGTAGGAAAAAAAATGATTCCGAAGAAGTCTGAGCTCTCAATTCTAGGCTCCTACCTGGCAGCCACCTAAATGTCTGTGTGGTTTATGAAGTTTATGAAGGAACTTCTGACAAGGATGGAGTAATGCTCCTGGACCAGCCCTCCCACTGTAAGCAACTGGAAAATTGGAAAACGAATTATATTCAGCAATTCTTTTAAGATACTGAACCACAGATACCATTTCACCGTGACCCTTGAGAGAAGGTAAAACAGGAGGTGTACCAGGCAGGGCCCTAGCAATAAAGGGGCAGATTTGAACCTCAAAGCATCCTTGGTACCTGGGACACCAGTTGAGCCTCCTGACTTCATCCTGGAAGCACTAGCTTTCTGCCTGGAAGCAATTTCCAGACTGCAGTGCAGGGAGATGGAGCACAGCGGTCTGGCTGAGCTGGGGATGCGGGGATCAGAGATTGGGACTGATGGGTTGACCAGAATTCACAGACCAGGAAACTGCAGAGGAGGGAGCAGCACAGAGGAAAAGTCCCATCGATCTGCATTAGAGGTGCCCTTACGTGTTTGGCTTAATACTGAGCTGGGCATGTGGAGGGTAAGACTCTAGATTTCCTGAGAGTAGTTCTGAGAGAACTAAGAGTGCCTACTGACTGGAGCAGATAGAGTTGCTGAAAATGCCAGGCATTCTGTTGAGATGACAGAGAGTCCATACCTTGGGAGTAGAACTACTCTCTCTCCAGAGTTAGATCTATTCTAGACCCACCTGTAGTGAGTTGGGTGGTGGTCTATGTCCTAACTGTTAGAACCTGTGAATGAGACCCTGTTTAGAAAAGGAGTGTTTGCAGATGTAACTAAGTTTAAGATCTTGAGGTTTTCCTGGCACATCTAAGGCCCTGCATTCAATGACAAGTGTTCTTATATGAGACAGAAGAGAAGACACAGCAACAGAGAAGGCCAAGAAGATGAAGACAGGGATTGGAGTTATGCATCCACAAGCCAAGGATGCCTGGAGCCACCAGAAGCTGGAAGAGGCAAGGAAGGACCCTGCTCTAGAGCCTTCTAGGGGAGCACAGCCCTGGCAATGGCTCTATTACAGTCTTCTGGCCTCTAGCATAGTAGTGGGAAAAATTTCTGTTTTTTTTCAATCATGGCATACAATACAAAAGAATTTAGACGTGCAAGGAAGCAATGTTACCAAGCAGAAGGAGGATGAAGAAGAGGAGGGGGAAGAGGAGGAAGATGGGAAAGAGAGAGAAAAGGAAGGGAGGTTGGGAGGGAGGGAGAAAGGAAGGGAGGGAGGGAGGGAAGAAGGAAGGAAGGAAGGAAGGAAGGAAGGAAGGAAGGAAGGAAGGAAGGGAGGAAGGAAGGGAGGGGGGAGGGGGAAAGGGAGGGAGGGTGAGAGAAAGACCTAGAGATGAAAGACATTGGACTTTGCAGACAAGACTTCAAAACCAATTTTCAATATGTTTAGGGAATTAAAGGAAAAGATACACACAGTTATTGAACAAATAACCTCAGTAGAGAAAGTAATAGCAGAGAACCCAATGGGAATTCTATAACTAAAAAGTACAGTGTCTGTAATGAAGTTTATGCACCTGGAATTTAACATACACGAGCTCATTTAAGCAGCAGCATGACACACTGTCAACAGTATAAAGCTTGGCATTCAAATTCTAGCTTCACAAACTACTAGCCAGGGAATTGGGGGAAAGTTGTCATAGTAGATAAACTATGCTTTTTCTGACCTGAACAGCATCCCTCTTTCCCACTCCCTTATCCTGGCTTTGCCCCTTGTCCCCACCATAGGCAAGGTTTCAAATGAAAATAGCCATTTTCTCAAATCCTGCATTCCACACCACAGTACCTGGAATGACAATCAGTGGCACCTGACCTGAGCTGGGACAATTTGTGTCCTTCCCTTGGCTTTTATAAATAGAACTAGAGGCCCAGTGCATGAAATTCATGCATGAGTGTGGGGGGGTATCCCTCAGCTCAGCCTGCACCCTCTCTAATCTGGGAACCCTCGGGGGATGTCCAACTGGCAGTTAGACACCCCTCTCACAATCCAGGACCACTGGCTCCTAACCACTCACCTGCCTGCCTGCCTAATGCCCCCAACCACACTCCCCTGCTGGCCTGGTCACCCCCAATGGCCCTCCCCTGCTGGCCTGATCGCCCCCAACAGCCCTCTCCTGCAGGCCCGGTTGATCCCAACGGCCGTCTCCTGCTGGCCTGATCTCGCCCTCAACTGCCCTCCCCTGCTGGCATGATTGCCCCCAACTGCCCTCCCCTGCTGGCCTGGTTGTCCCTAACCCCCTGACAGCCTGATCTTGCCCCTAACTGCCTCTGCCTCGGCTCCCACCACCATGGCTTTGTCCGAAAGGAAATCGAACATCTGGAAGATGGCCGGTTGACCCAGTCTAATTAGCATATTACCCTTTTATTAATATAGATAAGAGAACAGGGTCACGTTCCTCTTAATTTGAAAGTCCACTGTGTCTCACTAGGTGCTAATCTCCTCTCAGGGGACCTGACTGGCCCTACTCCAATTTTTCAGTAGGCATACTTTTTAAGTGGACCTACTTTTAGTTTATTAAAAACATGAAGTTGCAGGGTTTGAAGCGGTCTGGGCAGAAATGCGTTTACGTGCCCTGTTTGCTCTCGGGGAGAGTAAAGCCCTCAGAGAACAAGAGGCTCTCGGCAAGCGTCTCCTGTTCTACTAGACACATCCCGCACCCACTCAGTGTCCCCCACGCGCCCGTGTGAAAACTCCGTCTGTTCTCTTCACACTCCGCCTGGAGATCACCTCCTCAGTGAAAGCTTTCCCCGTCCTTCCAAAGCAGAATGACTCGTGTCTTCCCTTGGCCTTTTTCATCTCTCAAGTCTGCGGCATTCCGGAAGCCTCGTGCAGGGGATGTATCGCCATGTGCCTCGCATGGAAGCTCACGCTGGTGAACTGGACCTTCTCCTCCGAGCGCGGGCTTTGGGGGGAGGGGCAGGAATTGTGTCTTTAGTCATCTTGGAAACTCTCACTGATTCTGCCCGGCGAAGCTTTGCGTGTATAATGATTAATCGATATTTATTGAATTCAATCAAGTTTTACATTAGTAGAGACTAATCTCAAAATAATTTTTTTCTGTCCACATATTAGAACTCTAAAGAAAGGTTAAAAGAACTGGAATTGCTTTTCTGGGTAGAAAGTAAAAAAAACACACACACAAAACACACACACACACACACAGAGTACAGTGCTGGCTTTGAGTATACCTGGCACATAGTAGGTAGATAATTAAGACGTGTTAAATTGAATGGCAGGACCACAGCTAGGAATCTGAAGAATCAATTTCTGGATGCCCCCTCTTTCCAACAGATCCACTCCCTCCCATGTATACCTTTGCCTTGTGCTCCAGTAAAAGACAGTCTTTCTGACATGGCACTTCAGGGATGCTCCCTCCCTCCGCCCCAATACTCCAGCCCCAATATAAAACCTGGCATGCGTATGAGAAGCCGCCTCTCAGCCTCACTTTCTGCACATCCTCAGGGTGCACGGGGGGATTCAGATTGTAGAGCTTGGAGATGAGGTGCACGGAGAGCTATTTTCTGCCCAGTTCCATCAGTCACAGCCGAGGTTGGGGGAGGAAGTGTTCATTTTTGTGAGTCACTGTTTATCTGTCCATAAATTCAGTAATGAAATGCTTCTGCCACAGGGATGTGGAGAAATTTCATCTTTGCTTATAAAATCCCCAGGGCATGTTTGGATACAAAGTGCAATAACATGATAAAATATCGCCCTGGTATTGCCATCTCCAGGCCTGGCGCATTTCTGCTGTAGGAGAAGCAAAGGAGGCTGATGGGAAAGATAAGGAGTGAGCTTTGCTCACGGATTTAAATGAGGGGTTTCTTTAAATAGCCATTGTTTGTTTGCCAGTGTGCTGCTGTTTGGGGCTGAGAAAGAATTTCTGTCAGTAGCTCCATGTATCGGCAATCTCGGCAATCATTCAGGAGGAGTGAAAACAGCTACAATTTATTAAGCATCACTTTCCAGCCCTGGCCGGGTGGCTCAGCTGCTGGGAGTGTTGTCCTGTGCACCAAAGGGTCTCCTCCCCAGGTGGTGGGTTCGATCCCCAGTCGGATGCATGCTGGAGGTAACGGTGAGCATTTCTCTATGGGCGGCTGCCTTTCTGAACTTCTGAATCCTCTGTACCAGAGATTTTGAACTGTTTTCATCTCATGACACATAAATTTGTTACCAAAATTCTGTGGCACACGAAAAAATGTATTTTTTGTCGATATGACAAAAAAAAAAGTATAATTTTGATTCATTCACACCGGATAGCTATTGGCTGTTGTCATTTTTTCATTGGACAAGCTAAGGGAAAAGATGCTCCTAACTAAATAGGCAGTGCATGTTTTAAACATTCTTGCGGCACGCTGAAAATCGCTGCTCTGTGCCTTAATTTGAGACCGCTGACATAAATTTAAAAAATCCACTGCAGTTAAGAAATTCTTATTAATTCTGAAATAGTGTGTGGGAATTAGTGGGTTCAAAACCTTAGAAATCTCCACAATACTGAAGATCTGATATGAGGCACACCATCTCCCACCATACCCTCTGCGTTAGCTGAAGCTATAGCCACAGCAACATGAGTAACTGACATCGTTAAAGATCCTTTAAACATCATACATTTGGGTTGGGTTTACATGTAAGTTATGGATGTTAATCACCTTATCAACAAGATAATACTCTGAGTGTGCATTACAACTAGGAGTCAGCTTACAAGCAGCCCAGAGCCAGTAAAACTGCCAACTTTCAGAGGCTTGCATTTCTCACAGGTGTACCTTGGGGCAGCATAATTGGGGGGAAATAAGCTATTTTCAACTCCCTCATTGAAAAGATCTGGATCAGAATGTTCCATTATAATTCCCATGCTAATATCTCCTGCCAACATATAGAAAATAAATCCACAACAGTTCAGAGAGAGAATGTGTTTAACACCACCAAGTAGAATGATGTTTAAAGATTAATTTAACACACTCAGCCCTCCCCCTCTGAGGACATGCTGGATAAACTCTGGCTTGCAGTGTAATACCTTCAACCGATGGGAAGAAACGGAGTCCTCCATACATAACACATCCCATTCTTCTCTTCAATTCCCCACTATTTCCTGATTTTTTAAAAGGAACATAGCAGAAGTATTTTGCATCAAGACCTTTCTTATATTGCACAGTAATAGTTTTCATGCCCTTTTGAAGAAATTGATAATAACCTGTTTCATTTGCAGAAAATACACCAGCGCTTGCCTCTCCAAGTTTATTTCCTTGAACTTGGCATTAACGTCAGTGTTAGATAATCAAGAATTCTTCCTCACCCTAGTGGGTTTGGCTCAGTGCATAGAGCGTTGGCCTGTGCACCTAAGGGTCCCGGGTTCGATTTTGGTCAAGGGCATGTACCTTGGTGACAGGCTCCTCCCTGGCCTTGGCCATGATCAGGGTGCATGCTGGAGGCAACCAATCATTGTGTTTCTCTCACATTGATATTTCTCTCTGTCCTTCCCTCTCTCTTCCACTCTCTCTAAAATTTCAATGGAAAAATATCCTTGGATGAGGATTAACAAAAAGAAAGAAAGAAAGAAAAAAGAATTGTAGGAAAGGTGGCTAGTTTGTCATTATGAAAATGAAATATAAAATCTGCTTAATAAAATGTTTTACACACACTCACACACACACACACACACACACACACACAAACACAGGCTTTTTAAAAAGCATCATTTAATCATTACAGAAGCCCTCAGATTCCAAAGCATAAAACTTCATAGGCTTTAGGTGATAATTTTTTTAAAATTCTAAATTCTGAAAAACCAAAAATAAACACAGAAAAAACTTTTAGAAGGCTATTATTTTATCTCCTTGTCTCCTGGCAAGCCAATGTCCCAATTATTCTCTGTATAGAAAGAGCCCTAAACTTAGGTGTGACGTGATTTCAGATAATCAGCCAACTATTTTTTTAATCCTAGCAAATTCCAGTTAATAATAATTACAATAACCTGGCCCATGAAGCATCATATCCTTCAAAAGATCCAATGTATTTTAAATAAAACAAAATTGTACCAACAGGAATACTCTGATTTCTTATTTAGCACAAATTTACTTGGCAAGTATCAATTGTGTGACTGCCTAATAAGTGTCTGGAATTCTTCAAGATTATTAAAGCACTGATTCCAACTAACAGTATCTATGTTCACAAAAGAGTCTTGTCAATTTCTCTCAGCAAGTGACACAAGATAGCAGACAGTCTTTTTTTAATTAAAAGTAACATTTTACTTTGTTGTGCTAGATTGAAATTTAAGTGCTGCATTATACATAGTGTGACTTGATACCAACATAATTTCTTTTTTTGACAAATATGTACATATATCATAAGATCACAGACTAGAATCAAAAGGTACCTTAGACATTATATCCATATCTTTTGGGAATTTTAGTATCCAGATAAATAAAGATATAGAAATAAGTTATTTTAGGAAAAATTCTTTGTTAAAACATCAAGTGGGCAAAAAGGGAAACACGAGTACTAGTAGTTTTAACATAATTTTTTTTTTGATAATTAGAGTAAGATAGGCTGATTATCAAAACCCGGAAAGCATGAAAGGAAAAAGGCTATACTGCCCATAATTTTTCCACAAAGAGTTTCCTTTATGCATAGAGCTAAAAACAGAATTAACCCAAATACCCAACAGTAGGGAAATGTTTAAATACATTTTAGTATAATTTTTGCTCTGTTTCCTATGCATTTATTACTGAGTCGATGTCTCACCCCAGCATTCAAACGCTGATGAATCCTGAGGTGGGTTTCCTAGCCTCCTCTCTCTTTCCCTCTCCTGGCCTGCCTCCCATTCTCAGTTTCTGCTAGAATATAATTAGTCAACCCGCGGGGGAAATATGTGGATTTGTCCTGACTTGTGCGCCACTGGTCTGCAGAAAGTTTCAGGCCTGAGTTGTTGGCACACATCATCACCCTGAAAACATAGGTAAGGAAACAATTACATCCCCCTCCTCCCAGAATGACATGAAAAAAACAACAAATTTTCACCAATTCTTTTCTTGATATTGTCCCTATCTTCCTAAATGGAATGGTATCATTGAGGCTTATGTCCATTTGTAAGAAAAGATTACTCTTAATTGGAGGGATAGTAGCTTTTCGTCTCTGTAAGTCCAATGACAAATGTAAAACATAACATCAAAATGGACCCGTCTACCAAAAGCCAGGCAAGAACACCCTGTAAGTGGTGCACAGCTTCCTCTTAATTAAAACACTTTTAAAACGAGTTGATTATACTTCTCTTTTAATTCAAGTAGGATCTGTGAAAAAATTAATTACACTGAATCCCTCCCTTATTATTGTCAATGACCACTAAGAATGTTAATAGAAGAAAATTACAAAAATAGCAGGCAGCAGGGAAGGAAGTCTCTTCAATAAATGGTGTCAGGGAAACTGGGCAGCCACATTCAAAAGAATGACACTGAATCTCTATTTTATGCCACATAAAGCAATCCAAACTGGATTAAAGACTTGAACTCAAGATCCAAACCCATAAAACTCCCTAAGGAAACATAGGCAGGAAACTACTTGATGTGTTTTGTTTTCTTTTTAAAGATTTGACACCAAAAGCAAAGGCAGCAAAAGCATCTATGAGAAGAGTAGACACTAACTTTCACATGGGTTAAGCAGAGATGTTGCTCATGTGTGTCTATGAAACAGGACATTGGTGCTCAAACGTTATAGAACCACAGATCTTAAAGCAGGAAGAGGCTTTTATGACAGTTGCCTAGAACGTTTATATCAGAGAAAGTCCTTTTAAAGCTCAGAAGAATCGCTAAGCCCATATTAAATATCAATACTTATTTGAACTCCCTCACAATCAAAGAGATGCAAATTTATGTAAAGACATTTTTCACCTATTGAATTAACCCCAATTTAAACTTTTATAATCCCCAGTTCTGAAAACAGGACCATGGAGAGGTCACGCTCATAACTTGCTGGTGGTAGAATGAATAGCATACATTTGAGGAGTGACTCCTCTGGACATTGACCCCAAAGAGATCATCCTAAATTCAGAAAAACAAGTCTTGCTAGCAAATCATCACTGCAGCATCCAACATGGACCAAAACTGAATACAATCCAAAGTCCAACCACAAGGTAATATATATGTAAACTACGGTGCACACACTTGTAACCGTATTACACTGTCATTAAAAAGGATGCTTGCGAAAGTAGTAAGAGAATGAGTGTGCTATAATCCTATATAATAAAAGGGTAATATGCAAACAGACTGAACAGCAGAACAACCGAACAACCAACCAAAGTGTAATACGCTAATGATATGCTAAGGCTGCTCAACCACTCGCTATGACGTGCACTGGCCAACAGGGGGCAGACACTCCAACCAGTAGGTAAGCTTGCTGCTTGGGGTCTGGCCAATCGGGACTGAGCAAGAAGGCTGGACACGCCCTGGAGCCCTCCTGCGGTCCCTCGCTGGCCTGGTCATGCACTGGTGGGATCCCTCAGCCTGGCCTGCACCCTCTTGCAATCCAGTACCCCTCGGGGGATGTCAGAGAGCCGGTTTCAGCCCGATCCCACAGGCCACTCTCCTTGGGAGGGCACCAGACATGGGGCTCATGGCAGGTGAGCGCTGCTGTGGCAGCCTGAGCCTCTCCCGATAGGGACTGATTGGGCGCGAGCCCGAAGCAGGCACAGTGGAGCGGGATGAGCAGGAGCAGCAGGTAGGAGCTGTAGGTGGCGTTGGATTGCAGGTTTCGGCCAATCCCTGCAGGCCACCCAGAGGAACCCCACCCATGCACAAATTCGTGCACAACGCCTCTAGTTTTAAATTAAAAGGCAAGGCATACATGGGCAAAAAAACCCAGCATCATTAGGACTCTATATTAAAAAATTCTGTGTGCATAAAGCAGACTAACAAGAAATAGATCAAAGATTTACCAGTTTATATTTGGGTAATGAGACTATGGGTAATGTTTCTTTTTCTCTCTCCTTTTTTTTCTATTATTCCCTATCTTCTGGCTAATTTTAAATGACCCTTTTTCTCCTTGCATTTCTTAAATTGCTAAAACAGCAAGAATACTGGTCACTCAATTGAAAATTTCAGGCACAAAATGCACAAGCAGGACTGCATCTTGGAAGGCTAAAATAAAATTAATAAGTAACAAGATCAACAGTAATAATAGCATCTTACATTGAATAACATGCTTTTAACTGCAAAATATGATCTTTTATCTCCCAAGTCCTGACAGTTTTAAATCTCTAAAGTAGATTAAATCATTTTATCATCTTTTTTTTTTTTATTCAACATATTTACTGAGCATCTCTTGGATCAGACCCTGTAATGTGTGAAGGCAACACACAAAAAACAAGATGTGGATCATGAAACTGAAGAGCTCACAGGCTAAAGAAACAAATGGAGAAACAGACATTGGTGACAAGCAGAGGGGCCGTGGGAGGGACCAAACCTGCCAAGGGGAGCAGGGCCCAGGAGCCTGGTTTGAAGCAGGAGTGGGAGTCTGACAGCTGGGGAGGAGGAGGGCCGAGCCGTGTGTCACCCATGGACTTGATGACACAGAGGAGGGGCAGGACGGACTCCCCGAGTGCATGGGGGAGGGAGTGGGGACGCAGAAGAAACTAGGTCAGACTTCACACATGACTCCCAGCTTAAGAGTCAGGGCTGGGGTTTGACCAACAACCTTGACCTTTCTCCATCAACCTCAGAAACATATTAGATTTGGGATTTAAGGGCCAGTCTGGTTCATGTCTCTGCTCTAGAAGGACTGCCTTGCAGAGTTCACTGCTCATACGAGGGATGCCTTCCCCGCAGGTTGTAAAGAGCCAATGAAAGAATGGCGGGATGGCCGTGTCCTCTGTGAACTCTAGGGATGTGAAGTCCCTTAATGCTCTTCTTCCCTGTTTTATAGGGACCGCACCCTTCCTTTTGGAAGTTGCATAGCCGTGGTCCAGACCTGAGCTGGTTTAAGACTCCCCAGGTGACTCCAGTGCACAGCCAAGTTCAAGTACCAGTGCTTGAGTGCCTGGGCAAGGACCAACTACATCAGGATGGCTTAGGGGCCTAGGGAGATGCAGAATCTCCAGCCCCTCCCAAACCTGCCATGTGAGACTCTTCTTAACAAGCTCTCTGGGTGACTGGTGTACATCAAGCAGGTCACACCTGCGGCCCATGGCCCACGGGCCAATTGCAGCCCACAAAGAACATTTTTGCGGCCCAGCTAATATAATGGTATGTAAGAAACGTTTTAATAAAAATTGTGTAACTTGATTTTTACAATATCCAGCTATACATAATTATTAATAACAAACTACAACGTTCGCTAATGACTGATTACTAGTATAATCGTGTTGCGTTCATCTCCCTTACATGCAGGCACACCATTTCTCTCCACTAATACTAGCAGCCAATATTTTAGCAGCTAATGGCCACGTCATTAGTCTTGGACTGACTTGTTTGGTGTGCGCAACAGGAAATATTTTGCTTTTGGAGAACAAGAAAAATAGGGTTATTTGCATTACACTTATTAATTTGTGCAGTTGTTCAGTGTCTGGTAAGTTAATGTTCAAGAAAAAATATTAATTTTTATTAAAATGTTCTATTATTTTATGTTAACGATGACTCATTTATTTCAGCCCTTTGTATTCAGCATGTCTCTATCGAAATAAACCTATGTTTCTATGAAAACTGAAGCTTTTGTTTTTTTGCAGCCCTCATACACTTAAACCTTGTTTATTTGGCCCGTGTTAGCCTTTGAGTGTGACATGCTTGGTGCACATTCAAGTATGAGAAGCACTGCTCTGCCCAGGTTCCTTCATTCAGCCAACAGTCTCTGAGTCCCAGCTCCACGTTGGCCCTCAGGACACAGAGGGATGAGCCCCAGTCCCTCCTTCAAGGACTGGCTCTCTGGTAAGCGGGGCAGACAAGGCAACAGGTCACGGAGAAAAGACCCCTTTCTCTGAGAGGGTGGGGATGGTGAGTCCCGGCCAGGGCAGGCTTCCCGGAGGCGGAGAAGTGGTAACGGACCAGGCGGACACCGCGGAGTTCGGTGTGGGCCACGTTGGCTTGCCCAGGCAGCAGGCTTGCGGTTTGGGGGTATGAAGGGAAGGGAGGAGGTCCAGATTGGTGACATGTGTGTGTGGAAATGCTCTGTAAACTGTAGCTCATTATGCAAATGGGAGAACTTATATTACTGCTCCAAGGCCTAGTGGTCTTCCTCATAGCAGAGTCTTCAGGGAATTAAACTGGTAACGATAGCGAAAGCAAACCCCCAAACCCAGATGGATTCTCAGCTCGGTGCTGCAGTCCTTGCAAGTACAATGACAAGGACACCATGCAGGGAGGCACAGTCCGACCGCAGGCCATCTGACCAGGGTGACCATACATCCTGCTTTGCCCGGACAGTGTTAGCCACGCCTGTCACCCCAGCAGAGTTTCTATGGTGCCTCCACGCACTCTCAGAAGTGCCCTGCTGTGGATGCTTAAAATATATGGCCATCCTGTGTTAGACTCAATAGCGCTTAAAAAAATAAATGCAATTTCTTCATGTTTCAAGACGCGACCCAGGGCTGCCCCCAGCAGGGACGGGGGCCAGGCTTAGGCAGGGTCAGCCCTGAATCCAGGTGTTTTCTTTGCTCGAAGAAACCCCAGAAGCCCCAGACACAGTTCATGACCTTCCTGGGGTCCTGCATCCATCAGGCAGGGCCTCCCAAACTTCCAGGTGAGCACTTGGCAGGTGGCGAAGGATCCCATCAGCCATTGATTTGGCCCTGGGCTGGGGCGGGGGGGTGGGGAGCAGTTGAGGGTGGGAAGATGCAAACCATGACAGTCCACCATCCCAGAAAGGCCTCGCGTGACCCCAGCATCTCAGTGCTCCTCTGTCCCCTTCCACCAGAGGCCGCAGCTGCCAACACCCAGCTGATGGCCGGTCCCACAGTCATGTCTCCAAGCTCAGCTGCTGAGGGAACCGGTGCATTGCTCATGGAGTCATCAGAGAGGGCGATGCTGTAATGTTTGTGAAAACCAGTTCCTGATTTCTGAACTGCCCCGAGCTCCGTGGCCACTCGCTGAGGACACAGCATGTGCAAGGGATGCTCAGAGCACTTGGGGTCATCGCTCAGAGCCGCCCTGCCAAGGACGGACCATGCTCTCCTCTTACACATGAGAACACGGATTCTGAGAAAGGTTCCACGGCCCAAGGTCACAATTCACGTGGATCTGTCCCGGGGCTCCTCATTCACGCCACAGCGAGGTCTCATCCTCAAGTTTAAGGCCTCGGTTGGCGTCGGAAGGGCAGGGTCTGATGGCTCACCTTTCCGCTGGTGTTTCCATGCCCGTCCTGCTCGGCTGGTCTCTGCTCTTATTAAAGCCGACCGCTGGCCATTCCTCCCGCTTGGCATCAGGAGCCAGTGCCTCTCTCTCTGGAAGGACACGGCCCTAAGGAAAATCATGCCACTCAGGTCCATTGGCACTCCAATTCCCAGCCCATCCTGTGCCACCATTTGCCCTTTCCACATGCTGGCAAGCTCTTCTCCCTTGGGGTTGTCTAAAAATGTCCAAACTATTTTATCTTTACTCCCTGCTGTCAGCGTGTTTATTAAAAACCCAGCCCCTGCCAGAACGCAGAGGAAATCCAACTCAACTCTCCTAAAACCATTTCACCAATAGCCTGACATTCTGTAATCTACTCCCAAAGATCCTGTAAGCAACTGAGATAATCATACTTATTAAAATATATTGTTATCACTCTAGCTGGTTTGGCTCAGTGGCTAGAGCATCGGCCTGTGGACTGAAGGGTCCCAGGTTTGATTCTGGTCAAGGACACATGCCTGGGTTGCGGGCTCAAGCCCAGTAGGGGGCATGTAGGAGGCAGCCGACCAATGATTCTCTCTCATCATTGATGTTTCTATCTCTTTCTCCCTCTCTCTTCCTCTTTGAAATCAATACAAAAATATACATTTTTAAAAAGAATGAAAATAGCCACTAATACGTATGTTAATATACTATGTGCCAGGCACCGGTTTAAGACTTTTATATGTATGAGCTTGTTTAATCCTAATGACTCTGCAGCCAAGTACTATTGCGATTCCTATTTACAAGTGAAGAAAGGGAGGCCCAGATGGGGTGAAGGAACTTATCCAGGGCCACAGAGCAAACGTGTGGTGGAATCCAGAATTCAAGACAAGGTCATCTCAATGCCAGACTGCATGTGTCCCCACACCGCAGGGCTGCCTTCCAAGGTCAAACCCCGTCTCCAAATCTGGGACATCTGCTCTTGTCTCGTCCACCTGCCCATGTCACAGCCCACAGGGGAAAACTTCCAAACTAATTGCTTTGGGCCGTAAGGAGATTTTGTTGTTTCTTCAAGATGACAGCCACCCTCGGGTGCTGAGGACAGCCGTGCAACCTTGACTTGACGGGGCTGGATCTAATACTGTGGAAGGAGCAGTCTGCTGGGGACCCCAGAGCCCCTTCTCCCTCCCAAAGGGCAGAGAAGCAGATGCTGACATTGTAAGAAAATCACCCCTTAGATAAACCAAGTACAAAATGTTTCAAGGTCTCCAAAGGAAGACAGCTGCCACCACGTGCTCACTGTCTCTCCAGCGAAGCTGTGCGAAGTGAAGATCCCTCCCTCCACCCCAAGGAACCCCGAGGAGACACGAGTTTTCAGAAAGATTCTTATCCAAACAACAGGAAAAGTAACAATCCTATCACACTTGTTTATCAGAATAATGTGATGCCAAACACTTAAATACATTACAAGTTGCTTCTCTGCTCTCTAACCTGGGACATGCACTTGCCCTACTGCCAGGTGAACCAGGTCAGAGTCAGGGCCGATCAACCTTTGCCCAGCTGACCAAGCACCGGCCCCTGAGCTGGGTCTCGGGTCCATGAGATGAATCGAAAGTGGCTGACCTCACCTGAAGAGCCCAGCCAAGGCACACGTGTGTGCTAAACAGAGGAGCAACCCCTGTTCAACTTCATTCGCTCTTCTCTTCCTCTCTCCTCATTCTCCCCATTCAGAAAGCCTCCTTTTCGACCTATGAACTACTCTTTTTAATCTTTATTGTTGAAAGTATTACATATGTCCTTTTCCCCCCATTGACTCCTTCTAGCCCATCCCCCCACCTCAGCTCCAAGCCTTCACCACCCTATTGTGTGTGTCCGTGTTATGCACATATGCATACAAGGTCTTTGGTTGATCTCTTCCCACCCTCTCACCCTCCCCCTCCTTCCCTCAGCGATTCCACAGTCTGTTTTCTGTTTCTATGTCTCTGGATCTATTTTGTTCATTAGACTCCACATGAGTGGGATCATGTGACACTTGTCTTTCTCTGACTGGCTTTTTCCGCTTAACACAATACTCTCCCGGTTGATGGACTCTTCCTTACATGCTCCCTGCGGTTAGCAAGCCCTGGGCCCTTCCAGGTTGTGGTGACTTCCAAGTAACCAGTGTAAGCCACCCAGGTGGCTGTCCTTCTTGTATGCGGCCCCTGGGCAAGAAAAGGGCACTATTTATTCTCTGTCTTCTAGCAGGAGGCTGCCCTGGGAGCTGTTTTATTCTCCCTTTGATGGGAGTGCGAGAGAGCGGGCTCTGATTAGTTAAGGGGCATGTCCGAGTGGGCAGAGCGGAAGCGGGGCCTTAGCCCAGGCTCACTGCAGCGAAGCCCTGGTCCCATCACACTCAGAGGCTGGGTGGCACAACCACCTCCAGAAATAATGCTGCGTTACAGGATCCGCGCTCTTTTTAAAAAAAATATCTTTACTGTTGAAAGTTTTACAGATGGCCCCTTTTTTCCCCCCAGTGACCCCTCCACCCCGCTCCGCCTCGGCTGCACTATTGTCTGTGTAGGACCCTGACTCTTAAGCCAGCAGCTCTGTCCTCAGAGTGTCCTTGGGCAAGGTGGCCCCCTGCCTACGTGAAGCCAAGGAAAGAAAGGAGACAGCAATGGTGACTGCAGGTTGAAGAGAAAATGGCCAAGTCAAGGAAAGCAGCAAATGCAGCATCTGGCTACGGACTCTGGGGACTCAACTTCCCTTCCCAGTTCCACGGTCCAGACTTGCACACCAAGATCAGCTGCTTTTTTTTCTCCTAATGCATATATGAAACACACACACACTCTGGTTACTATGGGAACCATCCCTGAGCATTCCCATCTTTTATCCAATTAACATTTCAGCCTCACATCTCCGTGAAGTGCAACACACTTTCACTCACAAGAGGACAGCGAGAAGATACTGACGGGTCCGTTGCCAGTGAGCAGGCTGAGTTTCTGCAGATCGGATCGCCTCTCCTGAGAGTCTCAGCAGGCCGGCGATCATGAGATGCGTCCTAATTACTGCTCGGCCAGCACACACCAGCTCAGGCAACCACAGCGCCACGCGTCCACGCCACGACCCTCTGAGGTCACACAACCTCCCCAGGTCCCCACCAGCCATCTGTGGCAACCAGTGGATGCCCATTCATTCAGGGCTGTAGGGATTCCACCTCCGGGCTGCTTCTCAGAGGTGCTCCAGGACGTTCGCCCTCCTGCTCCCAGTGGAGACGAGGCTGGCAAATGAGTCTTGTAAATGCAATCGCCGAGGAGCCATGAATGTAAGATGGCCGACCCTGTGGAAGCCCCTCTGAGGAGTCCATTCACAAACTCACCTGGTCCTCGCCAAGCAAACAGACAGGAGGGCTGCTCCAGCTCATGCGCAGATGTGATCATTTGAAAGTCACTTTTGTCTATTCATCAAATCATTCCATGGGACGCCAGAAGACCTAGGACAGTAATGGCGAACCTCTGACACGCGTGTCAGAGGTGACACGCGAACTCATTTTTTTGGTTGATTTTTCTTTGTTAAATGGCATTTAAATATATCAAATAAATATCAAAAATATAAGTCTTTGTTTTACTATGGTTGCAAATATCAAAAAATTTCTCTATGTGACACGGCACCAGAGTTTATTTAGGGTTTTTCAAAATGCTGACACGCCGAGCTCAAAAGGTTCGCCATCACTGGCCCAGGGCCAGCTCTCATTTCCAGCACCGACTCCCCGTGTGTTCCAGCCAATGACTTAAGCCCCTGGAGCCACAGATTCCTCATGCAGAAAGCAGAGCTAATGAGGCACAGGTGGGAACCCGATGACGAAGTAAATGATAAGACGTGGGAGAACTTTGCCAATTTCCACGTGTGCCTGTGAGTCGGTCCGGCCTCGTTCCCATCGCCGCTGAGGTCCGCTCCTGCAGCCTCCTGGCCAGGCCGGAAGTGAGGAACCGCAGTTCTTCTACCTCCTTATACTCTATTACCGTCAAAAACGTCCTCAGGGGTGGAGCAGTGAGTGACTCCTAGCAGGGCCATGCCCACACGGCCGTGGGATGGGTGTGCACAGGCACCAGGCCGGCGTTCAGGGCTGGATGGAACTCGCTCCCACTTCGTCACAGCAGGCCGCCTCCCGGGGACAGCGTGGGCCTGACCCAGCATTGCTCGAGTCCGATAGTAAAGCCCCGGCTTCACGGGAGAACCAGAAGGTGACCACCTCGGGATGGACTCCTGGGTGATTCTAGACGAGTCAGTGTTCAACATAAAACCCCTCTGTCTGCTACGTAGCCCAGCCCTGCAAATGGGCATAAAAATGAGCCAATGTCTTTTTTAAAAAAATCTTCACCCAAGGATATTTTTCCATTGATTTTTAGAGAGAGTGGAAGAAAGAGGGAAAGACAGAGAGAAACAGTGATGTGAAACACATCGATGGGTTGCCTCCTGCACATGCCCTGACCAGGGCCCAGGTTGTGGAGGAGCCTGCAACCAAGGTACGTGCCCTTGACCTGAATTGAACCCGGGACCCTTTGCTCTGCAGGCTGACGCTCTATCTACTGAGCCGAATCAACCAGGGCAAGCCAATGTCTTAAAGCAGATGGGGTGCCATTTACCAGCGGGCAGGAAGACGGGTTCCGTCTGGAGAGAGAATGCACACAGAGCCTCTAGTACAGCGCCTGAGAGTCCAGGGTAGTCAATTGCAATCATTATCACATGAACCAAATCTGATTATTTTTCAGGGTTTACGTCCTGTCTGCCTCCGTTGGGCTCGGCGGCTCTCAGGTAATACGACTATAATGAATGTTACAAAGAACTGTGAGGGAGCTGGTGATGAATTTTAAACACACAGTGGTGACACATGTCAAATAAACCACATTTTCCAATTTCCTTCCACATGAAGATGTTCTATGTGGACAAAGTGTGCAAGGCATTTGGAGTGGCTTTAATTCTAATGAGGATGGTGACAGACCCACAGCTGGCTGAGAGCCCGCCGTGGGCCAGACACAGCCGGGCACTCGAAGGTCATCTGGCCACTTACCCTCGGAAGGGGCCTGGAGGTAAGAATTCCTGTCCCCGCTTCAGAGACAGAGCCACTGAGGTTCAGAGAGTGAAGGCTGCATCACGCAGCTGGCAAAGGATGGACTGCCTTAGCACCAGCGTGCCTGAGCCCAGCCCACACAGCTTCCCTCCCGCTGGAGAGAAGAGAGCCTTGTCTCCAAGTTGCTCACAGAAAACAGGCTACAGAACATGTTGCTAATTTCCCGGGAGACTGGAAATCTGTGTGAGGAACACCAAGTGGGTGAAGAATCTCTGCTGTTGAAATGTCCCCAATCCAGAGCTTTCTTCCTGCAGATTCTCACACATGTACTGCCACACTGGCAGCTTACTCCCAAGTCCCTCGCTGAGTATCTGCCACATCTGATGCACAATATCAGACACCGTAGGAGACTGATGAGATGATTGCCACTCAATCCTTAGCATGGAGTTCCGAGTCTAACAAGAGAAAATCTACATAGTTATATGACATCTATATATATAAAAGCCTAAGCAACCAGCTGATCGTTCAACCATCTGACCGGTAGCTATGACATGCACTGACCACCAGGGGGCAGAAGCTCAACGCAGGAGCGGAAACCACAGGCATGGAAACACGGAACAGACTGATGAATCTCAGAGGGAAGGGAGGAGGGGGTAGGGTGGGAAGAGATTAACCAAAGATCTTATATGCATACTGAGGCCCAGTGCATGGATTTGTACACCAGTGGGGTCCCTCGGCCTGGCCTGCACCCTCTCACAATCTGGGACCCCTTGGGGGATGTCAGAGAGCCGGTTTCAGCCCGATCCCCACAGGCCAGGCCAAGGGACCCACCAATGCACGAATCCATGCACTGGGCCTCTAGCTATAATATAATGTAACATAACATCTATAATAATAAAAGCATAATATGCTAATTAGACCGGATGTCCTTCCAGATGACCTTCTGGACAAAGCCGGGGCTGCAAGGGAAGCCCGGGTCCCAGGTGCCAGAGGGAAGCCAGTGCCGGCAGCCGGGGAAGGAAGGCCTACTCTTTCACGAATTTCATGCATTGGCCTCTAGTAAAATATAATAATGCAATGTTAAATCAAATTATAGTTGTTCTATATGTTATATACCCCAATCAGTTTAGAGAATTTTAAAATGCTCAAGCTGTTTGGCGCGGGGAGAAGGTAAGCTCCAGAGCAGAGGTAAGAGGCGCGTGGGGGCAGCCCTTTTACTTTGAGGCTGGGCCGCTGGCGAAGGAAGAGGGGACGGCAGATGAGGTGGGAGGAGCTGTTTCTGAACTCGGTGCCTTTGAACGAACAATCCAAGAGCGTCTGGGGGAGTGAGGGTGCTTTGGAATGTGGTGTGGCCTTTGCCCGCTGGTTCTTGCAGCCAGTCCTCAGGAGAGTTCACGGCGCAAGCACACAGCCAGGTACTCGGGATCAAGCAGCAAACACAGCCAATAGTGCCTTGTATGCACATGGCTTACTTTCTATTTCAAACTCATTCATTCTGGGTCATCCAGTTGCTCAAAGCCAGGAAGAGAATCAATAGGAAGAGGGACGAGGGTCCAGGTGAGATGTGCTGACACCCAGACCGGCTGGGGAAGGTCTTTCTCTCTTTGAAGGTGAACACAGTTTCCTTTCTTGTTTGTTTCTTTCTTTTGTTGTTGTTGTTGTTGTTGATTTCAGAGAGGAAAAGAGAGGGAGAGAAAGATAGAAGCATCAATGATGAGAGAGAATCGTTGACTGGCTGTTTCCTGCATGCCCCACACTGGAGATCAAGCCCAAAACTTGGGTATGTGCCCTGACTGGGAATGGAACCATGACCTCCTGGTTCATAGGTCGATGCTTGCCGGGAGCTGGTCCATCCTTGCTGTTTCAAAGGACCTGGCATATATGGCATACTGTTCTTAATATGTTTGCTCACCTTCTTGGCACTATGTGTTTTAACCAAGGTCTCTGAGAAAGGTTGTTTCCCCAGGTAGGGATTTTCCCCTGAAGGGAGGGAATAAAACCCCTCAACTAAGTGCCAGGCGGGTAATTAATCACTTTAACTATGAACAATCATGCTTAAGCTACATAATCTTTACTCCCTGGAATGGACATAAGAAAAGCCCTAACCTTTGTAATAGAGATTGATAGGATTGAATCAACTGGTATAAATACAGATGTAACAAGACAGCAAGACTCAGAACTTAGAAGACAGAGCTTAGAACACAGAACTAAGAAGACAGAACCTACACAGAACCTACAGACAGAAGAACTTCGCTGGAGAGAACATGGCAAAAGATCCTGGACTGAACCTGACTACAGAAATTGGCAAGAGAACCTGACTAGAACCTGGTGACTGAACCTGGCTGGAGAACCTAGCGAGGGAACATGGCTACAGAACCTGGCTGGAGAACCTGGAGAACCTAGCAAGAGAACATGGACACAGAACCTGGCTGGAGAACCTAGCCAGAACCTGGCTGAAGAACCTGGCTACAGAATCTGGTGACTGAACCTGGCTGGGGGACCTGGGGAACATGGCTGGGGAACCTAGCAAGAGAACATGGACACAGAACCTGGCTGGAGATCCTAAGCAGAACCTCTCTGGAGATCCAGACCAGAACTTGGCTGGAGATCCTGGCTGGAGATCCTGGCTAGGCTGCTGATCAACTGAACACTGTCTCCGTGTACTTCCTTCTTCGCCGACTCCGTCTACGCCTTTGGGAACCCCTGGACCTGCTGGGGTTGGACCCCAGCATCTGGCGCCCGAACAGGGACCCCTAGGTAAGCCCCACTCTCGTAATGGATAGGACTCCACCGTAGGAAGAGGGTGGATAGTCTTCGCTGACTCCGTCCACACCTTTGGGGACCCTGGACCTGCCGGGGTTGGACCCCAGCAGATGCTCAACCACTGAGCCACACCGGCTGGGGGAGCACAGTTTGTTGAGTCTGAGGGAAGAGTGATCCTCCTCCTGGCTCTCCAAGCCTGAGTCCTACGGAGAGAGATCTCTAAGCTCTCCCAACAGAACCCAAGACTCCAGCTTCCCAGAGGTCATTGCTACCGTGGTTTTTGTTTTGTTTTGTTTTTTACTCAGGTTCTAACCAATCAGGAGCAAAATACATATACCATGATAGTCCTGGACGTTAAGGAGCAGACCACTTGCAAGCACCCCAAATTTCAAGTGTGTCACCGGGTTGGTTTTATTACGATGCCTCCCCACGCTCCTGAAAGGGAAATGCGGGTGCAGTATCAGAAAGCCAGCTGTGCTCTGTAACCCGGGAAAGAGAAATCAACGTGGAAAATGTCCATTTTCAAAAAAATTAGGACATACTTTAAATTCTTTTCAGGCCACTGCACCCTCTAGCATTTAGGAGAGTGTTTCTGAGCCAAGAATTCCTAGGCACCATCTCGTCCTCTTCACAAATTGGATTGCTGGCCTCCAGTCACTAATCAATTTAGTCTCCTTCAAAGTATAGAACAGTTTCTTTACAATCCAGTTCATCTGGCACAGCCTTGGCTCTTGTACCACTTTTATTTTTTTTTCTGATTTGATGCCCAATTTTCCAAATAAAATTGTGAATATACAAACAATTTACAGTGTCTGGTCATTTGCTTTTTTAAATAATATTCACTTAGAGATTTTTTTTTTTAAAAAAAAGGTTTTTGCTCACAAATTATTTTGCAGAATTTTTTTCATTAGATTTTTTCTGATTTTTTTAAAAAAAATATATTTCAACATTTGAAATAAGAACCCATGAGAGTTTCCCCAACATTGGCATTTGGTAATGTGTTACTTGCTAAACTGAGTCAGGAGACACTATTATTATTATTACTTTAAAGAAATTGTTAATAAACAAACAAACAAATTGTTTCTAGGGATCAAACAGTGAGTGACAAATACCACCCTTCAGCATAGGATGAAGTTTATATTTTTAACCATGAAATGGTGTTAACAAAACAGTCAGGGTCTGGATTCTCCTGGAAACGTTAGGAGAACCGCCCGCCAGGGAAGGAGTGACCCTGACACCAAACCTGACAACAATTAAACATTGTTTTACTCACACTGGCTACAAACAGCGCTATGAATCCTGGCAAGTCTAAGTTTCTTGTGCTTATAAAAACAACATCCTGAGAACTAAATGTTTTTAAGTTTTCTTTTATTGCAAACAGTTAACATGTGATCCACCCCCCCTAACTGATTTTTCATTGTACTGTACACAATTGTCAGCTGTGGGCGAAAGGGTTTAGAGCAGAGTTCTAGAACCCACACACCCTACAAACCCGTCTCCCTTCCTCCAGGCTGGGGCAACCACCATTCTGTTCTTCACTTCCATGAATTTGACTATTTTATAAACTTCATACCTTAAAGGAGTAGGTTTCTTTATGACAACCCAGTGTGCGGAGTGCACCTCTATCGTTTCCATCCATCCTCAAACAACCCTGACCGGTGGGCACTGTTGCCATGGAGATTAGCCACTTCCCCGGCCATGGCCATAGGGGTGGCAGAGGACTGCAGCCCAGGAAGGTCTAACTGGAAGACGGGGTGTCATGAATCCTGGCTGCAGCGGGAGAAGGTTTGAAGTTATTGCTCAGTTCTAACGTTCATTTGTATTTCCTCTGCTCCTCCATGTTGGTCATGAGCCTCCACTTAGGATGTACTTAAAACATCATTACACACCATTCCGTCGCCCTTTGTCATCATTAAGGCAGACATTAAGCCGGTCAGGAATTCTCACCCACCCTGGGGGGACCTGGGACATAATGCCAAGCAAGGCCATGGGACTGTTCATCATTGCACTTTGCTTCCTCCTTAGGGCATTTGCCAAATGTGTGCTGATTTTCATCTCCATAGAATTGCAACTGGTTTTAAAACTGATCTAGCAGGATGCACCAGGTGAGCCAATTACCTGAGGCCAGCCACCGAGTGCCACCAGGACCTTTCCCCACATAATGGCAATTCCACTGGATTCCGCGGTGGATGCTGAGACCCACTCAGCTGCGTGCTGTGTGAGAGGTAGGAGGCCAATTCCATCGATGCTTTTAACTTTTCTCCTTTAATATTGGTCTCATTTACTCATCATTTTTAAGTCCAAGTACATGGTATGATTTCCCATCTTTTGCTCTCCTGGTTTTTATTTATTTTTAGAAATATATTTGTATTGATTTCAGAGAGGAAGGGAGAGGGAGAGAGAGATAGAAATATCAATGATGAGAAAGAATCATTGATCGTCTGCCTCCTGCATGCCCCACACTGGAGATTGAGCCTGCAACCAGAGGATATGCCCTGACTAGGAATGGAACAACGGGGACCTCCTGGTTCATAGGTTTAACCACTGAGCACACTAGCAGGTGCCCTCCTGGTTTTTAAACTTACAATGTTTATTCCAGGAGGTAAGGATTTTTTCTTCTTACTGAAGTCATTTTTCTTATGAAAGTTTTATTTTTCTGTGAGCTATAGGTTTGGCCAAAAGTCAGCATTGACAATAGAAAAGACCCCTTTCTGAGCTTCCAGTTTTATCAGGTTTCCTGGAACTGTGCGTCTCCGCCTTGGTAGAGCGTGCACTGACGACACACGGGAGATCTACTCAACACCAGGTCTCCAGCACCACGCTCACAGGAAGATAATAAAGGCTGAAGCCCTAACTGGTGTTGCTCAGTGGTTAGAGCATCAGCCTGCGGACTCAAGGGTCCCAGGTTCGATTCCAGTCAAGGGCATGTACCTTGGTTGCGAGTACATCCCCAGTAGGGGGTGTGCAGGAGGCAGCTGATTGATGTTTCTCTCTCATTGATGTTTCTAACTCTATCCCTCTCCCTTCCTCTCTGTAAAAAATCAATATAATATTTAAAAAAATAAATAAATAAATAAAGGCTGAAGAACACTGGGTAGCAAAATGTGTTGAAAATAAAAAACAGCGTGGGTCTTGTCACTCAATCCAAATTCAAATCCAGGCTCCACGATTTACCAGAAGCACGACTTCAGTCAAGTCACCTAAACCTTCCAAGGGTCTGCCCCCACCTCTGTCCAATGCAGGTGGTCATACCTGAGTGACAGAGCTGTCACAGAGACTTACACAACAGCGCTTTGAAAGTGGTAAAATGAAAAACAAACAAACAAAACAAGCGGTAAAGTGTCATAAATGCCAGCAAGTAAAACCTGTGTCCTTGCTTCCCAAAGGGTTGTGAACATAGACCAAATACTGTGAAGAGCCACTCTCTTCCCCAACATCCTGCCATCCCAGCAGATGGCAGCCTCCCTCCAGAGGAATTCCACACGGAGATGTAGGACTCGCTCTCAGGGACCAACAAATAGGGAGTGTCTGACCAGCCTCACGGGATCGCCTTGCTGTAATGCACACGCACTAGAACAAGATTTGCCCGTTTCTTTTTAAAGGCCGCCAAAGCAACAACAAAAAGAAGAAAGGAGGAAGTTTCCAACTCTCAGCCAGAGACCCCTAAACTTGACCGATGAAGAATGCTAATCATCCCAGAGCCCAAGCTGCAGGTCCATGCGACTGGTTATGACTTTGAGCGGGACCAATAAGCGATGCAAGGAGTCATTGTCAAGGCCAAAACTGTGAAGGATGAGACGTGACCTCGCCTGTTGGGGGGGCCAGATGTCCCTGCACACACAGCAGTTCCAGCCAGAAGAACCCCTAAATCCTGAAACTCCGCGTTTCCATAGGAACACAGGAAGCTATGGCACATCTTCCCATCCTCCCTTCTGGAGAGAGAGACAGACAGACAGACAGGGGTGGGAATCACACAATTTGCTCTGAATAATGCAAACAAATTCTGTGGTGGGAGAAGAGGGGAAGGCCTCTAACCTGGAATATAAGCAAACGTCTCTGAGGAGATGATAATGCAACGCAGTCTCTGGATGGCATTACCTGAGAAGGGGGCAGATGGCCTGGGGGGGAGAAGGCGTCCCCTCTCTGGATAGTTGGTGGGTTTCTATTGCTCTGAAGGCCTGACACATGCAGGAACGCCGGGAAACCCAGGGAGGACTGTGTTCCCACACTAATCAGCCCAGCAAGGAATTCCAAAGCCAGGAAGCATATGTTTGGACCAGGTGCTCAGAGGTGACGTGAACACCTCTCTCCAGGCTAAGAAACAGGAGTGAAAGGCCCTGGTTTGGAGATCTTCTCACACAGAGGGGTCCTCCCTCCGTGGGAGCTTCTGGGACCATCACCTCCATGACAGACTACCTGCTCCACTTCCCCCTCCAGATCTCAGGGCTGTCCTTTGCCTGGCCCCGCAGCCGAGCGAGGAAAACCAAAGTGAGAGCAAATTCAACCAGGCCCGCCTAGTCAGTCACACTGGTTCTCCCATAGGAACCCGACGTTCAGCGTGGGTCCTGCTCAGCCTCACTCCCAGTAATAATGCTAACCTCCTGAGTTTTATGGGAAATTGCAGTTTTACAAGAAACATTCAAATCTACCTTCTTATTTAATACTCAAAACAATCCTGTGAAAATGGTAGAGCAGGCTCTGTAACTCCCTATTTTATAGGTGAAAATAAAATGTCGCTCCACGGAGCAAATAACCAACAAGTAAATGCAGAAGTAGATGACTGACAGAAACAGAATGGAAGCCCATTTCCTGCCTTCAAATGCTGCGACTTGGCACGGATACCGCATCCCCTCCTCACACCTGCATAGACCAATACAACTAGGAGATCTCACAGTCTAATATTGTGGCTCCTTCCTGGATCCTTCAAAATATTAAATGGCAGATACGATTATTTTCCAAAGCATTGGCTTATTTTACTATTGTTATTGCTACTGTTTTAATTGTTTAAATCCTACAATAGTTTTGGTAATTGTGGAGCTTGAATGTTTAACCTTTTTCACCTTGACATAGACATAGAGAATTGGGTGACACTTCATTTTCCTTTCTTAATCAAGGAATTCATCAAGTAACTAATAATGCCAGTTATGATGCAAGAGTATTCCTAAACTTTGCTCCTAAGAGTGAGAGGTTGGAAGGTATTTCTACACGTAATAATCGATACGCATATCCAATGAGTCAACCTTACTTCCTGAGAACCAGATAAAAATCTCTCCTCTTTTCTTGAAATGAAAAAGTTGTTTTGCATAGTCTTTTCCTTATTATTTCAATGCACCTGATTTTTTTAGGACTATACACAGAATTTCATGCATATACAGGAAAGTATTTCATGCAAAGAGCTGCAGCTTTTGAGTCCTGTAAATTTGTCACATCAACTGTGATTATGCACATAAAAGAATACACTTTCTGCATCTCAATAAGCCACAGAATAGACTGGTTCAAAGCATAGGGTTTAATGAAATGGTAATGATTTCATTAATATATCAAGCCACGTCTAATTCCTTTCAAGGAACATAAGACAATTTACATTCACTCAGAATACACAATAAGTAAATAGTCCAATTGGCAATTTGGACTATTTACTTAAATGGGTACTCACAATCAGAGTCCTGATAGAGACATTTTTGCAAAATCATCAGAGATTATTATAAGAAAAAATGAATGGAGGTGTAATGTCGAAATGGCAGTGAATTTGGACTTCTTTCTGGTTATAATTATAATGAGGTAATAATTAAGCCAAAATTCAAAGACTCACTCATCAAAGTTTTGTATTCATGACTGCCTATCTAACCTTTGTTGCAAGGTAGAAGTCCTTCCTTCATATCCCTTTTTTTTCTAATCTTTATTGTTGAAAGTATTACATAGGTCTCCTTTTTCCCCCCATTAACTTCTTCCAGCCTGCTCCCATCGCTCCACCAACCAACTCTCACCACCCAATTGTCTGTGGCCACAGGTTATGCATATATGCATACAAGTTCATTGGTTGATCTCTTCCCACCCACCCTCCCCTGCCTTCCCTCTGTGGTTCAACAGTCTATTCATTCTTCTATGTCTCTGGGTCTGTTTTGTTCATCAGTTTGTTTGGTTCATATCCCCTTTTCATTGTCCGTTGGGGAGAGCTTTGTTAGAAGGCGGCTAGAGGGAAAGGAGCTGCATTTGGAGAGACAGAGAGAACCAGGTTGTGCAGACACATGGAAACCAGGAGGGCCTGATAAAGCAGTGACCTGCTCCGTGGGCCTCTCTGCCAGGCACTTCACAAATGTGTCATCTTATTTTATTAGTCTCTTGGGTTTTCAAACACAAACTATAGCATAAGCTCCAAGATATAATTTTACTTCTTCTTTCCAAGTATTAATAGCAGTTATTTTATTTTATTTTATTCTGATTTGCATTCACTAAAACCTCCCAACCATGTTAAAAATAATGAAGGGATAACAGGAAAACTATACAGTTCCTGATTTTAATTGAAATGATTTTTTCATTTAAATAATGTTTAGCAGCAATTTCTAGTTGTTGATACTGCCATTGTGGTTGGGTTTCATCTTTATCATATTTAAGTATTTCAACATGGTTCTCATTTTTTTAGTTATTAGGAATTGCTGCAGGATTTTATGAAGTGCCTTCTAAGAATTTATTATTATGACCAGAAGGTTTTCTCTCTGTTTGTTAATATAATGGATAATATTTACTGTTTCATTGACATCAAACTTTAGTGTACTAGAAAAAAAACTCTGCCTCATATCACATGTTATTCTTTTGATACATTGCTGGATTCTATTGGCTCATATTTAGAATGTTTGCATCTATATTCACAAGTGCAGTTGTTTTATAATTCTGTTGAATAGACCAATTACGGCAGAAAAACCTGCAAGATGATTAAAGGACTACCATTTAAAAACTCATCCGGAACTTATGAGCTCACGGTTGCATTTTATCTATCCTTTAAACAACAGATAATTGCAGTGTTTTCTAATCTGGTGATTTTCCAACTTTGTTCTGAATAAGAATGACCTTAAGAACTTGGTGAAAGAAAGCGGAGGCCCAGATCCTGTGGTCCTTCGAGCCTAGGTCTCTGTTCTCTAGGGCTTCCCAGGGGATGCTGGCACACCAGGATTTGAAAACGACTCTTCTAATCTGTTTAGAAAGCTCCGATTCATTTTATGAAGCACCCCCCACCCTCTGCCAACCCCCCCAAAATTAATACCAAGATCAGATAAAGGTAGGGCTTTTTATGCTTTTAAAACAAAAATCAGATTGTGTCAATTCCCTGCTTAAAACTTGTAAACAGTTTTCCATTGCACTGGAATCAAACCCAAATTCCATCCTTGAGCCCATGAAACCTGGTACCACTGGCCACACCACATCCCTGTGATACTACTCGCTCTCTAAGCCACAGCTTTTCCATCCTCACACCCAGCAAGCTCGGCCCACTTTAGCTTCCTCCATCTGGAGCATGCTTTCTCCAGATGTTGGCATGTTGGCATGCTCGCTCCTTGACAACCTTCGGCCTAGACAAGCAAGTCTTTCCCTAACCACAGTCCTGAAGTAAGCAGGTCCTGATGTTTTCCATTTGTTAAGTCAGTCTCTCCCCCTCTCTCTCTTTCTCTCTCTCTCCTGGGCTGTAGCCTCCATAATAGCCAGGAGCTCATCTGACTTCTTGACCACTAAATTCCCAACCCCTACAATAACACCTGAAACACTGAGTGGATGGATTGATTCCCTTATTTGTCTATAGGCTTCTGGAAGCCACACCTTTTTCTGGCTCAGACCTGTGGCCCCAGAGCCTGCTGCAGAGCATGTGCTCAGAAAACTTGCTAAATGAGCCCAATGAATGCTTGTTGGTTTTTACTCGGCTCCGAAAAGACTCATACTAAAGGGCTGTTGATTTTAAAATACTGCTTTCAAAGCTTGTCGAGAATGCAAAAACTCTCTGTGAAACAGGAGGTGAGCCTGGCCTGAGGAGGAAGGTCCCACCAGGAGGGTCCGGCTACAAATTCTCACCCAGCCGCCTTCTTCCAAATGTGCGCCTCCCCTTGGAAGCGTAATTGAATCATAAATCTCACACCGAAACGAGCTGGAAGCGCTCGCCTGGTACAGACGCTCTGCCTTCGGGCTGGCTCACCATCATTACCCTCACTTTACAGATGGAGCTTGTTAGGAACAAAAGAAAAGAGAGACCTTGGGACTCGAAAGGGGGGAAATGAGGTGAAATACAGAAGTCGAAGCAGAGTAATTTCAGCAAACTCTCGGGAGAGGTAAAGGAATTGGAGGCAGCCTGTGTCCGGGTCTAGAAGCACATGCCTGCCGGAGCAGAGTATTCTGACCGGATGCCACCAGCCTGCTCACCTACTGTGCGTGGGGTGTGTTTCTTTCCTGTGGGTCCTGGTTAAGGGTCCTCAGGGGCCACCACACAACAGGCGGGAGCTGGGGAAGCCGAGTCACCGAGAAAGGAGGGGATGACGACAGTGAATAATTCTGTACCAAATACTGGACGTTTGCCAAAGGAGATTTCAGGTGCTGTCATCGCCAATATAAAAAGTAACTACTAGAGGAGATGTGTTCATTAGCGGGAAAGTAGGAATAAGTTCACTATGCTTATGGATATTTAAGCATCATGTTGCACACCTGACACCCATATGATTTTATTTTTTAATATATTTGTATTGATTTCAGAGAGGGAGAGGGAGGAAAGAGAGTTAGAAACATCCATGATGAGAGAGAATCATCGAGCGACTGCCTCCTGCACCCCCCCCACTGGGGCTCGAGCCCATAACCCGGGATGTGCCCTATCCGGGAACCGAACCATGACCTCCTGGTTCCTAGGTCAACGTTCATACACTGAGACCCTCTGGCCCAGCACGATTTCATTTTTAAAAAATAAAAAGGAAAAATGCACGAAGGGGGCAAGCCTTGTGTTCACAGAGGCCTCCGGGGATGGATGTCGCGCAGAGGGAAAGGAGTGAGGGGCCATCTGTCCGCCCTGAGCTTTGTGCATGTTGGACGGTTCAGGATCAGAGAGAATCAATGACTCCAGCAGGGCCAATGGGATGAGGATGGAGAGGAGGCCGGCAGAGTGCAGACCTGCCTTCCAGCCTGTCTCGCCACTGGGGCCCTGAGCGGCCTCGACGACTCCGTTTGGAGTCTCAGATCGTCCCCTTCACTGCCACTCCCTCATTTGATCACAAATATAAGAAGAAAAAGTATATTCTCAAGACCTTCTCCTGTAATTTGTAGATTCTACACCAATATACCCATCACGGACAACCAAAAGGTATGAAGACGTTCATGTTTAGAATTTATAATAATTGAGAGGGATTGAGAGCGCCAAGGGTTATTACCAGCCATGGATCCCTGTAAGTCACGGGCAGCTCTGTCACTGAATCGCGGTGTGAGCTCGGACAGGTCGGTTAGCATCTCTGGGGCTCAATGTTCTCCTGTTGGAAGCAAAGTATTTAAGGACCGTAATCCCGATGGACCCAAGTCATATGGGAGCTGCACACTATGCTCAGTGGATCTGACACGGAGCCCCATCCACCTGAGCTGAGGCTCAGGCCCCAGGACACCAGGCCAACCACTGCCGCGCAGGGCGAGGGAAGGCGTGGCTGACTTCCCACACAGGCGAGGGGGGAAGCTGGAGAGGGGACTGGGAGAGACTGGCACTGTTTTGTGGTCCTATCTCCTCGCCTCGCCACTGGCCTTGTGAGAGGGGCTTCCAGACCACTAGGAAGCTTGCCCCATGGCCCCAGAGTCTGTGGGAGACAAGTCAGGCCTGAGAAATGTGAAAGGCACAGGCCTGTGGCTGCCTGGCTGCTCAGGCGACACCTCAGGGAGCCAGCTCGCGTCTGCAGAAATCCCCTCGGCAAATGGTGTGACTAGACCAGTAATGGCGAACCTATGACACGCGAACTCATTTTTTGGTTGATTTTTCTTTGTTAAATGACATTTTAAAAAATATATATTTTATTGATTTTTCACAGAGAGGAAGGGTGAGGGATAGAGAGTTAGAAACATCAATGAGAGAGAAACATCAACCAACTGCCTCCTGCACACCCCCTACTGGGGATGTGCCCGCAACCAAGGTACATGCCCTTGGCCGGAATCAAACCCAGGACCTTTCAGTCCGCAGGCCGACGCTCTATCCACTGAGCCAAACCGGTTAGGGCATTAAATGGCATTTAAGTATATAAAATAAATATCAAAAATATAAGTCTTTGTTTTATTATGGTTGCAAATATCAAAAAATTTCTATATGTGGCACGGCACCAGAGTTAAGTTAGGGTTTTTCAAAATGCTGACACGCCAAACTCATAATGTTCGCCATCACTGGACTAGACGGCGCTCTGGGAGGAAACAGGCCAAGGATGAGCTGAGACCCCGCCCAGAAGACATAGTGAAAGCGCAAAGCAACAGAGAATCTAGCCGGTCCCTCTGAACGGCCAGGGGCTGAGCCCGGGGCTCTGTGACCAGCCAGAGAAGAGGGCAGAGGGCAGTGGCTTCCCAGCGTGGGTCTGGGAGGCCGGTGGAGAGAGTCAGCTTCTCCCCGGATCACACTCGGCACGTCCGGTGGTGAGACTGGCTCCGTGGGCCAGGTCAAGCCTCTTCTCCCGGACTCCAGCCTCAGTGACCAGCAAAGGAAAACTCACTGCAGTGGATGTCCTTGACACTCAAAGCAGCAGGCGCCTTCTAGTCCAGACCCAGCTCGTCCCAGATAATTAGACTCTGGGCTCATTAGTGCCAACAGACAGGCCCTGGTCATTGTCCTTCCTTTTTCCTCTACACGGTGATGCATGAATACACTGACTTGTTAAAGTTGTGAACAAAGATGATTTAGCAAAATTCTGTGGGTCCCTGGAAAACCAGCCCTTCCTCAGGGGAGACGCTATCACCAATTTGGTTATTTCCATCTGCGTTTACTCTGTCTATTCACATAGACACAGAAACAAAAAGATTTTTTTCTAACTTTTTAAAACACAAATGCACATTGTTCTATCTTTCACTGTTTCACTTAATAAGTTACTCCAAGATCTTTCCACATCAGCATGTATTGATCTAATTCATTCTTGTTTTTAATTAACGTGAAAGAGAGAAGGAGGGGGAGAGCGAGAGAGAGAGAAACATCAATTTGTCATTACACTTTTCATGATTCATTGGTTGCTTCTTTAGGTGCCCTGATCTGAGATCGAACCTGCAACCTTGGCGTATCCAGCCCAGCAGGGCCTAATTCAATTCTTTTTAAAATTGATTTGTAGTATTTCATGGTATCGTTGTACCATAGACTGCATTCCCCTGTTGATGAGTACCTAGGTTTGTTTTCTTCAATTTTTCACTCATAAACAATGCTACAGAACAAACTCTCATAACTGTTTCATAATTTACATATGGAAATGTTTCCTTAGGGTAAATATTAAAAGGTTGGACTACTGGATTAAAAGTATATACATATTTTAAATCTAGGTAGAAATCATAAAATTGCCCTCCAAAAATTCAATTTATATTACTACCACCAACCATAAATGAAAGAAGTTGCTTTCCTTTAACTTTTCTAACATGTAATAGTATCGATATTTTAGATTTTCCCAATGTTGTATTTTTTATAATACCTCATTTTTGTTTTAATCTATATGTCCTTGATTACCAATGACCTTGAGTCCTACCCATATGTGCACCCCTCGTGCCTACCACGGTCACTATTATAAAATAAATGCGAGTATTTTTACAAACTTTCCAAATACAACAAACAGCAAGAGCAAAATCCGTTTACCAGGTGACGCGCTAGAAGATACACGGGCACTCTAGGCTTTTCCTCGTGAACTCCCTCAACTGCCCTCTGCGGTACTTCTTCCCCTTCCCGCTTTATAATGAAGACGTGGGAGCCCTGCAAGGCTAAGGTAATTCTCAAGGTCACAACGATAAGACGACACAAATCCAGCCCAGGTCTGGCTCCAGAAACTGGATCGCATTGCACCGCCTCACCCCCGAATCTGGGCTGCGCACCTCCTCTGTGCAAGGAGCGGCGGGGGCCTCAGGTCATCAGTGCTGTGTCCACGCCAGGCCTGACCAGCGGACGTGGCATCGGCACCCGGCGGTCACCAGCGCCCCACTCATCACTCGCAGTGGCCTCGGGCCTCCCCCCGCAGCACGCGTGGTACTCACCGTGACTCTCTAGGAAGAGAGAGCGGGGACTCTGCGGACACTGTCCATCCTCATCATGCAGATGTGAACCCAAGGCTCAGAGGTTGGGAGTTGCCCGAAAGCACACAGCTGGCGGGCGGCGGGAGATGCCAATGTCCGGGGGCCTAGGTAGGAAAGACAATGGGAGTGACTGACGGAGGTCCCTGTAGGCTGAGCACAGGGAAGGTTCTGGAAGGGCAGGAGCCCAGGATATGGGCAGGTGGAGGGGGTGAGGGAACACAAAGAATCAATCTGAGGCTTGGACGTGTCATATGGAAATATGACTCTGACCCTGCACCTTTGAGTCCTGACAGCAAGGGAGTCAGCCGTGACACAGGGCGTCCCTGGTAGCCCTCCTCCCCCAGGGCGGGCAGCAGTAACTTGGGTGGCGGGGACCCTGCGAATATATCCTACTGAGCCCACGCAAATGCAGCCGCCAGGCGAGTCTGCTTTGGTCACTCCCAGAAAGGCTCACAGCCACTCCAGGCTGCCTGACCCCAGGGGACGTGTGACGGAGCGGACACCGCAGTGGAAGGAGGCAGCTGTCTGAACCCATCAGCGATACAGTGTCTCACTTTTGCAAATGTCACAGGAAGACCTGATGGGGCAAAGGTGGGCTGGGGGCCCTGCCGCTGCATTGGGGTTGGCCTGGTGGCGAATGAGCCCGCCTCGGCTCTCCTCGGGACACACGGATACACATTTGTGCAGCGACCGGCCTCTCGCCAAAACAGAACCAGTGGGAGCCAAAGACCTCAATCCGAATGCAGCCCTGATTCTGACTCGCCGGGTGTCTTTGAACAAGGTGCTCATCTTCGCTGAAACGTGGGTTCCGCGTCTATAAAACGGAAACAGTAATGCCGTTCTCAGGAGGCCACGGAGGGCTAAGCGGGACGACAGAACGAAGGCACACGTGGCTGGCGTGGCATCCGTGTCACCGCGGTGGCGCCCAGCGCGGACAGGCCGCACACAGGGATGACCAAGGGCAAGCCTCAGCCTCCCGTGCTAACAGCCTCTTAGGTCAGCGCTTCTCAACCTGTGGGTCGCGGCCCCTTTGGCGGTCGAACGACCCTTTCACAGGGGTCGCCTAAGACCATCGGAAAACACATAGATAATTACATATTGTTTTTGTGATTAATCACTATGCTTTCATTATGTTCAATTTGTAACAATGAAAATACATCCTGTATCTCAGATATTCACATGACGATTCATAACAGTAGCAAAATTACAGTTATGAAGTAGCAACGAAAATGATTTTATGGTTGGGGGTCACCACAACATGAGGAACTGTATTAAAGGGTCGCGGCATTAGGAAGGTTGAGAACCACTGTCTTAGGTGCCTTCAGCTCAGAAACATCCTCGGATTCAAAACCCCCGCAGACATAAGCCAGGGAGGATTTAAAGAAATAGTTGCATATCATTTCTCACGGGCTAATCTGTGCTTCCCTGTGGGTGGAAGAAGATTAAAGGGCTCCTAGAAATTCAAAGGCTGATCACTCCAAATCCCATCCAGGGAGCCCCGGGGGCTACAGCACGGCTCCGTATTCTGCGCACAAGCCACGATGTTTAAGATAAGCATTTCACTGGAAGGTGAAGGGTTTCCAGAAAGCTGTGACTAAATCCTCGGAAGCAGGGAGCTGAGCTCTGCTCACAGCCTGTATACCCAACAGGCCTCTGCCTGAGTCCGGCCCAGCTCCCAGCTCCGGTGCCCTCCCTCCCCCACCCCTGCTCCCACCCCCTGCTGCAGGAAACAGCTTCCTCCCTCAGCCTCAGGGGGGCAGGAGGACTCAGAACCTGCAGCCCTGGGAGCTGGTCATCTGACTTGGTAACTTCCCTTCCAGCCCCTCCTCCAAGCTCTGCTAAAGGTGAGGAGGTGAAGATGTGATCTGCACGATCTGCACGTGACAGGGAGCAAATTAAGTGACAGCCTATGCCTTGTAAGAGGTCAGGTGGGGAGACGTGTGAGTGACGCCTCTTCAAGGTGATCCATCTTCTCCATCTCCAGGGAGAAGGCGGAGGGGCAGAGAGAGGAGAGAGTGATGGGCATGCAGCTGGGAGGGATTAAGTGGCCAGCCCACAGCACCGCCTGTGCCCCTGCAGGCCGGCCCAGCTCTAGGCCTTTGCGGGGCGCCCTGGAGCCTCGAGGACCTGCGAGGAGCAGGATTCTAACAGCTGGGGAGGCCTGACCCGCAGGGAGTGTCTCTCCCCACGGCAGGATCACACTGCAGCATTCACTGCCTGCCTCCCGGGAGTCACCCTTACACTGCCCGAAGGGCTAACAAGGAGGGTGGAGTTCCTGGACGGCGGTGCCTCTTCCCTCAGTTCTCGTCGGGCTGTAAACGTGTGACTGCCATCCTCAGAGCCCAACAAGGCAAAGGGGCGTCACAAACAGTCCGAACCAGGGAAGCGGCGATGGCATGTGCTGGCTGGGTGAGCAGTGCAGCAAGAATGATCATCAGCCTGGCCCAGCATGGCTCAGGGGTTGAGCGTCGACCTATGAACCAGGAGGTCACGGTTCCATTCCCAGTCAGGGCACAGGCCTGGTCTGCGGGCTCGATCCCCTGTGTGGGGCGTGCAGAAGGCAGTCAATCAATGATTCTCCCTCATCATTGATGTTTTTCTCCCTCTCCCTCCTCTCTGAAATCAATAACAAATATATATATATATATATATATATATATATATATATATATATATGTTTTAAAAGAAAGGAATGACCAGGAGGCTCTTTGGTTTCTACTCATCAGGAACAGAAGATGACTGGGAGAGGGAAGCAGGGAAACAAAATTACTCCAGTAAATCAGGAAATAAGTGAAGTGAACAACAATCAGGCAAAAATAACCACAAGGAAAGGCCGGAAAAGGAAGGACATACAACGGTTTCCTGTAGGGATTCACAGGAAGTGCAATGCCCTACAATGACCTACAGTGACCATGGTCCACTCCGCATTTCTTCCGAGGGGAGGACCCAGAATGGAACCAGCTGAACGGCACCAGCCAGTGCCCTGCAGAGCCCACCGCACCCCTTCCTTCCGACGATCGCTTCGAGCCAGACACCCAAACAGCCCCCTTTCCTCCCTCCCCCGGCCTCGTGCCCGAAGACAAGGAATCCATAAGCAAAAGCAATTCTGGGATCTTCCCATGTCAGTGAATCATTATATTTGGCACAGCCATCACCCACGGCTTGATCCAGAAGCCAGCAAACTTTTTCAATAAAGGGCCAGACTGTAAATACTGTTTGGCCACAAGCTTCTGTCTCAGCTACTCAACTCCGCGTGAAAGCGGCCAAGATGACAAACGCACACGCGGGCGCGCAGCTGTGCTCTGATGGCGCTTTGTTTACAAGAGCGGCTGGGAGCCAGATGGGTCCACGGCCAGAGTCTGCCAGCCCGTGTGCCAGCCGGGTGCAGGGATAATCACCAATCCTATTCGACCTGACAGCCCTTTGCCGTCCAGTCGGCCCCGTGCTCACTCCTTCACGGGCTCATCTCTGTGTCTCTAAGGAGGCCCAGTAGGGATCTACGTAGACGGTCCGATGGGCCAGGAGTCCGGGCCCACAGAAAGCATGGGCATCGCCCAAGGTCACACAGTGTGTAGGCAGCAAGCTGAATGTCACTCCCTGTGCCTGGCCACCTCTGGTCCAGTCCCGAGTCCTGCAGCTCTGCCTTCGAGGACCCTGGCTGGGCCGGCGTCTGCACAGCACTGAGTCTGTCCCGGCTGGCTGCGTCTGTCAGAGCATCTCCTCCCGCCCTCCACCTCCCTGCACAGCTGCCAGAGCGAGCTTTCTCAACATCAGACGTCAGCACGTCACCCCCCTGCTGGAAGCCCTGCAATTTGTCCCAGGACCTACAGGCTCTGCTGGCTCTGGCCTCTGTCTAGTTCTCCATCCTCACCCCTAGCTTTCCCCCTCATCCCCATCTCTCCTCCTCATCCCCCGCTCTCCACCTCACCCCCAGCTCTCCATCCTCACCCCCGCTCTCCACCTCACCCCTAGCTCTCCCCCTCACCTCACCTCTCCATCCTCATCCCCAACTCTCCATCTTCACCCCCAGCTCTCCATCCTCACCCCCAGCTCTCCATCCTCACCCCATGCTGAGACCCCCTAAACCTCAACAATTTCAAATAGCATGCAGCTCCCTTTGCCAGAAAGCCCCACCCCACCCTGCCCCTTATCACACCACACCAGATTTCTTTGCTAGGGAGGCCATCGTGGTATCAAGGATTTAAAAACTCCCTACGCATTAGAGGACCTGGCTCTGAGTCTAGCTCTGCAGTGGGCTGGTGGTGGCCCTCTGCTGGCTAGCCAGCCCTTCGGCACTCGGCTTACTATGTCACCTCTGGGGGACACCTCTGACCCCACCCACGCTGGCCACCAGGGCTCCTGCTCGTACCTCTGCAGAGCCCCCACCTGTGCCGTCTTCCCCTGTCCGTTATCTGAACACGAGGCTGAAGGAGAGACGCTCCTGTCACCCTTCCCTTCCCAGCCCATAGCGGAGGGCCTGCCGCAGAGCAGGCAGTGGGGGGATGGGGACAGGTGGGCGGATGAATGAATGAATCAGAGAGCGAATCCACAGACGAGGAAACAGAAATTCTCACACAGACTTTTCCTAATAAAGGGTCAGGCAGGACAGAGAGAAAAACGAAAAGCTTTCCTTTGCAAGTTCATCAAGTGCAGACAGACCCCGGCGGCGTTTCCGATGATTTGGATTCCAGATGACACGATGAGCATTCTGTAAGACTACCTGTGAACGTGCTGACGCCGCGCGGTGCGGACAGGGGAGAGGAGGCCTTGCATGGCTGAGCTCCCCAGATTGACGGGGCAATAACCCCCACGATCCAATGATCTCAGCGATCCGCAAGCCCGCGCGCGGGGCACGTGCAGAAGGAACGGCAAATCTCTCCATCATTGTGGTTTCTCATAAGATAGAAAAATAAATGCAGTCTGCAGCAAAACAGACAAGGGGCTCAGCGGAGGATAGAATTGAGATTTCACAAAATAACTAGAAAGGCAGGGTTCGCTTCTAGTGTTGCCATGGAGAATACGGAGAGAAAAATGTAACCCAGGAATCGGAACAGCAAGCCTTTTGTCCTGACTCGGATCTCTGGCAAATTACACGAGACTCAGTTTCCCCGTCTGCACGGCGGGTGGACGTCTGTGCTGCCTCCCTCACAGAGGCGCTGTGAGGTTTTAAGAGGCGCATTCCTGTCTACGCTGCAGATAACTATAAAGAGAGCGACCCTATCGGCCAGGCTCCTCTGCCGCTACTTTCACACGAGGGCGGCAGGATGCTTCCTAGCGTGTAAGACAAACCTGACGCATGTTTCGCTTTCAACATTTAGCCTCCCGTGTGAAACAAACGCAGACGCATTTGCTAACACCAACGCGTAACGGGGCAAGGCTGGCACCTACCACTGAAATGTCACATGCTAATGGGCGCTCCCTAAAGGATCAAGTATCAGAATCAGATTTCAAAGGAAAGAGCCCATTCTGCCCAATTAGCAAAGACAGATCAATTTCTGAATATGATCTCCTCCCCAAATAAATATCAAGACCGCACTCATGTATTTCCTGAAGCATTCCAAGTAGACAGACTGACGGGGGGGTGGTGTGTGTGTGGGGGGGGGGTCATTGACCACCCACACTGGGCCAGGCCAGTGAGACTGCAATCCCAGGCTC
Source organism: Myotis nattereri (assembly GCF_964212035.1). Taxonomy (NCBI): domain Eukaryota; kingdom Metazoa; phylum Chordata; class Mammalia; order Chiroptera; family Vespertilionidae; genus Myotis; species Myotis nattereri. The sequence goes on along the minus strand of NC_138085.1, from coordinate 79,800,413 downwards.
CCGAGCTCACAATGGAACATCAGGTGTCCGGACAGTGTGAGCGGAGCTGGCGCTGAGCCTGAACCACGTGCTGAAGAAGCGCTGAGAGGGAGGCCGGGGTCCGTGTATCTGTGGGCAGCTTTCCTCCTAAGCACAGGGACACGCTGTGAATTGGTGTATCCCCAGGGCATGGAGAAGTGCTCCCTCTCCTCCTCTCAAAAATGCCTTCCCAGCCTCACATGCCAGGGCCTGAGACCCTCAAGGAGGGGACAGGGGTTCAAGTCACCCCTAGTCTGGGCTGGGAAGGGTCGAGGGCCCTTGGCACTGGGCACTGCCATCCACCGCTGCACTGTCTCCATGGATCCTCAACCCGGCCACAGAGGGACCCCGAAGCATCCTCCCGGGAGGTCAACTTAGCAAGAATCCCCTCCCCTCGGGTCCCCTCTTAGGAATTTCCGTCCACTGACCCCTCCGTCTGCTGCTTGGCTGTGAGTCCCAGCTGCCTTTGCTGTATTTAGAGTTGAATAGGTGTTAACTTTTCCAAAGGATTTTTATGTCTCTACTGAGGTGATCATAGCTTTTCATCTTTGGTCTCTTGATAGGTGAGTTACATGGATCGAATGCCAGATGTTACGTCCACGAGGCACTCTGCAGATGAGTCCCGCTTTGCAGGGTGCGTTACCCTTTTCTACATCAAAGACCCTGGTCCCTGCTCTTTTCTGGAGGCCTGGTGCGTCGGTGCTCATGGAGAAAGGCAGTGTGTGGCTCTATTTTCCTGGGATGTCTCTGTTAGGCATCAGTATTAGGGTGAAGCAACCTTATACAGTGACTTTGGGAGTGTCCCCTTTTCTCTATTCCGGAGGAATTTGTGTCAATTGATATTATTTCCTCCTTACAGATCTGGTGTCTCTCACCATCTGGGCTTCAGCACATGAGTCACAGTGACTTAAAATGCCCTGTCAGGTGGTCTCCTTGGGCACCACAGCTGGGCGGGGCTCGGCTGGCGGCTCTTGGGAGAGTGTTGCTCTCTCTTGCCTTTCAAACACCTCCTGATCTCTTGTTGAATGTAAGGCATGATCCCGGCCAGCGTAGGTCAGCAGTTGGGCATCGACCTATGAATTAGGAGGTCACAGTTCCATTCCCGGTCAGGGCACAGGCTCGGGGTGAGGGCTCGGTCCACCTGTTGGGTGGTGAGTGCAGCTGGAAGAGAAATTCCCAGGTGGGAGCACCCCGCTCCAGCCTGGAGCCCAATTGGAGTTGGGATGGCTCTCTTCCCACCGGCTCCGTGACGTGGGTGGTGACCACCCGGGAGGAGGCAATTACAGGGTTTGTTTATGGAAACCATTTGTTTGCAAAACCCCTTCTGTGCACATCACTAAAACCGTCCATTTGTAGCTCCCCATCTGTGGCCTCCCCGGGGAAGATAAGCAAACCTCGGCGAATCCTGAAGGAGAAGTGTTACATGATTAAACCTGTGACAGTGCACACGGTCAGGAGGGCCTGGCCGGGGAGAGGGAGAGGGCGGGGCCCAGACTGGAGGAAGACAGCGACCGACGGCCCCCCAATGGACAGGGAGAGCCGGGAAGCACCCTGCAGACCTCGGATGGGAGAGCGGCTCAGCAGGGCTCTGCCGGCCGGAGTGTTGGGGCGTCCACAGCTAACACGCTGTCCCCATGTCAGCTGACCAGGCCCTTCTGGGATTTGATCCAGGAGAATGAAGCTGTGTTGCTGCCGCCCCAGTTGCCAGCCTCCTTCAGCGTTTCTCCACGACCCAGGCTTCCCAGCCTCACCCGCCAAGCGTGGGACCAGGAAGGATGTCTTAGCCGTTGAGCGTGAAGGCCGCCCTCGAGTACCATCTTTCGTCCTGTGTTCTCACGAGGCTGTAAACAGACTCGGCCAAGCTGCACAGAGCGACGAGGCCAGAGCTGCCGGCCGGGCTAGTTAGACGGAGCAGAGCGAGGAGAGGTGAAGACCCCATGTCGGTGTGTGACCCAGCACGATCCTCCCACAGGCACTTCTCCCCACTCCACCCCCCGGGCGCCATGAAATGCAAATCAATGTTTAGAAATGCTGGAGCCGCCAGATGAAAGCTGTAATTAACGGAGCGATGATTTCCTTCCAAAGGGCACGCGGGCCACAAGGGGAGCGGGCATCTGAGAGCAGCTGATGGGAATGGTACACGGTGGTGAGGACCAGGGGTTTGTGTTCTGGCTTCAAACATTTCCAGGATGTAGACATTGTCAGGTTGAAATCTGATGAGGCTGGAACCCAAACTGATCAATATTCATGGCGTGCGGAGGGCATCCCACATGCATGGTGAACTTGGCAGAGAGGAAAAGACAAGGTCCTGCCTCAGAGTCTGAACTCAGAGTCTGAACAACACGGAAATGAAATAGCAGGTGGAGGCAGGTATTCGATCAAAGTCAAGCGGGTAGGGAAGGCACTCTGGGGTTCGCCGAGGAGGAGAGCTGCGGGGCGACTCAGACGGAGCCACGGTTAGAAGCACAAGCAGCGCCGCCTGTACCCACGCTGGGTCCCTGAATGACACGTCTCTGCATGGCAGATGGAGACACAGCTCTTCCCACGAGCCAAGTTCCAATCTCCGGGCTGCACACTGCCCTGTCCGTCTAGTGCATTCTCAACCTCGAAAGGCTCTAACGGCCCCCTTCGCCTGGAGTGTGGGCCACTCACGGTCAGACCCCTTACATTGTAGTCTCACCCCTCAGCCCAGATGCTCAGCCGAGAGCAGGTGCTCAGGAAACACGAACTCCATCCCACGGAGAGCTGACTTCTCACATCTACTCAGTGCTTAGGCAGGGTCTCCTCTTTGGGTTCTAGCAATGGCCATGCATCCTTCAAGGCCTTCTGCATGTTGCCTCCTCCCACAGCCTTCCTTAACCACAGCCCGTGGTTACCTGACCTTCCTCTCAGCTCCAAAATGGCTCATGGCTCCTGTATTTCTTTAGGTTTCTCCATATAGCCTGTTTCTCCATACAAGCTCCCTGTAAGCTCCTGGAGGATGCAAAGCATGGCTTTCTCATCTTTGCATCTTTCACAACTGATTTTTTTAAAATACATAACTGTGTTCCTCCAAAATTTAGATCTGAAGTGGTAACCCCCACTATATCTCACCGTGTGTCTGTACTTGGAGACAGAGCCTTTACAAAGGTAATTAAGGTTGCAGGAGGTAATACATTATGGTAAAGGGTAAAAGAGCCCTCAACCCCTGAGCCACACCAACTGGGCTCCACATTCCGTCTGGACAGAGTGCCTTCCCCGCCTCCCGAGTCAGACTGATGAATCCTTCATCCGAAAGCTCTCCATCTTTCCGGCCGCTGAGCTGAGACGCCATGGGGGCTGCAGAGCATAGCTTCAGTCAGGCTCAAAAAAACAAGAAAGCAAACCTGGGAAAGAGCTGGCGAAGATGGCAAATGACACTGCTCAAACGACTTGTCCAATGTCAAGGGAGTAGCCTGGCCGGCATGGCTCAGTGGTGCAGCGTTGACCTGTGAACCAGGAGGTCACTGATGTTTCTCTCTCTCTCTCCCTCTCCGTTCCTCTCTGAAATCAATAAAAATATACTTTTTTTTAATTTCAAAGGAAGAAGATCAGGACATTTTTCTCACCTCTAACTCTCTGTAAAACCTTCGGTCACATTGAAAGAGAAAAAGATAACTTTTCAAGGACACTTCTCCTCTGTGACAGCATCGACACAAAACACTGACGAAGGAGCACAAAGACCAACACTCAGCCTCAGCTGGAGGGTTTGCGAAAACTGGAGGTGGGTGAGCATTATGGCCGAGAGGCGGGTGAGCTCCCTGGGCCTCCGCCCAGAGCGACCTGGGACCCTTCATGAATCAGTGAGCAACAGCACTCGGCCCAGGGCGACTAGATGTTGTCAAGACCCCCAGCGAGAGGATGTGGGCACTGCAGAGGCCCCGGCAATGCCCTTTATTTAACAATTAATTCCTTTTTTAGCCCGGCCAGTGTTGCTCAGTGGTTGAGCATTGGCCCATGAAGCTGGAGTGGAGCGTGCAGGAGGTAGCCAATTCTGATCAATGATTCTCTCTCATCATTGGTGTTCCTAACTCTCTCTCCCTCTCTGAAATCAATAAAAATATTTTTTTAAAAATATTCATTCATTTTTTAAAAAGTGGAGCCCAACTGTCCCATGAGCCCACCTGCAGTGCAGTACGTTTCCCATTCTGCAAGTCACCCCTGTTAGGAGACCAAGGGACCAGGGACAATGCCTGTGCACTGAGTCTCTAGTCCCACCTCTGCCCCCAGCAGGCCAGAGGCACAGCTTTTCTTAGGTATCTACTGCGGAGGCCCCCCAACTAGACCTTGATCAGCTCTTTCTGTGCACATAGGGTCCGTCCCGACCTCTCTTGTGGCAAGAATGAAGCTCAAATACATTCACATTGAAGGGGAGGAGAATGCCAGGAGGGCTTCATAGAGGAGGTGCCTGGATCCTAGGATTTGAAGGTGTACAAAGTGAGAAAAGGCGTTTGGACATAAGGAGAAGCACATGCAATGGCCCTGAGATACAGCTGAGCTTGCCGAGGCTTGATGCTCAGACTAGAGTGTCAGCAGGTGACCAGTATTATCTTAACACAGAACTGGGTTTTATCCTGAAAAAAACGCTCAAACGGGGGACTACCGAGGTCAGACGGGAAGCCTCCCTGTGGTGGCTGCGATGGAAAGCAGCCTGGCAAGGGTCTCCAGTATTACCATCATGAGCAAGAAGGGGAATATCGATAGAGCCGGCACAACACCTTCTCCTCAAGAACACCTCCGTTCCCCGCGAGGCATAAAAACCGCTTCGTCCTACATCTGTTCTTTCTGCTAGAATGTTCAAAGAAACTTGTTGACTTTGCCTCTTTAATCTTTTCCGACATCCCTGAGAGATAGTCTGGTGGAAATAACACTTCCATTCCGGGCTCACAAAGACCTCAGAGCCTCCTGTGTGTGAATTAGGCACAAGGAGGACTTTGTTTGATCTCTGTCAGTTTCACCGCTCTCTTCCCAGAACCCCATCCTGACCTCCTGAGTGGAGACAGGATTTGAGGGCTCTAGATCTGAGCTGCAGACTGCCAGGCTGTACTGAAACTTTCCCACACAATAAGTTTTTTTTCTTATAAAAATAAATTGAACCTTAGAGAGAACAAAAGAATTGCCCAGCTGGCGTGACTCAGTGGTTGAGCATCGACCTATTCACCAGGAGGTCATGGTTCAATTCCCAGTCAGGACACATGCCCGGGTTGTGGGCTCGATCCCCAGTGTGAGGTGTGCAGGAGGCAGCCGATCCATGATTCTCTCTCATCATTGATGTTTCTATCTCTCCCTCTCCCTTCCTCTCTGAAATCAATAAAGATATATTTTTTAAAATAAATAAGTAAATCAATAATCAACACAGACCTATAAATCAGTAGTTATCCCGTACCCCAGAGAGGATGGCTTTCCGCATTTGCATGTCTTTCCTTCTCATCTTCTTGGCCACATAACAAAATCAGGATCAAAGAGAACAGACAATTGTGCATCCCAGTGCACGCCAGCTGCACTACGGGTGCAGTGAGAAGGGGGGAGAATGGGCATCATATAAGGAACACAAAAGCAAAAGACACTGCGAGGCACTATGATGGTCAAGCTCTGCAAAACAGAAAGCTGCCTGGAGTGAAGGTCACTGCCAAGGTCTTTTTCCGAATCTCCTCTCAAGCAGGAACAGCCCCATGAGGCTTTAAGTTGTAACTGGACGGACCAGATGACCTCAGAATGCCCTCTGAATACCAGACCATCTGACTCTGAAACTGTAAAATAGCAAAGTAGCAGATTAATCTGAGGCTTTAACCCGCACTAAGCTTGATTCTTCCGAGAAGAGGAAATGTGAATTCTAGACGAGCATACAACGAGAAACTGGTTCAGCCATAGGTAGTTGTGTAGCCTTCATCAAAACACTTAATTTCTCTGAACCTCAGTGTCCTCATCTGTAAAGTGGGGATAAATTTTCTTCCCTCATAAACGTTTGGGAATTTAAAAGGTAATCGCTGAGCATGGAACAAGTACTCAATAAAGATACTCGTCCTCGCCACCGTCACCGTCACTTTCATGTTCCTCAGATATCATCCCGCCAGGCTGATGTGGCTCCGTGGCTGAGCCTTGACCTATGAGCCAGGAGGTCACAACTGGACCCTCAGTCAGAGCACATGCCTGGGTTGCTGGATCGATCCCCAGTAGGGTGTACACAGGAGGCAGCCGATCAATGATTCTCTCTCATCATTGATGTTTCTCTCTCTCTCTCTCTCTCTTCCTGTCTCTGAAATCAATAAAAAAAAAATTTTTTTTTAAGAAAGATATCACTCAGCTGCCACCACTCACTCCCGAGGCCCTGGTGGGGCCCTCCCTGTGCGGGCAGTCCCCTCTCTGCATGGCTTAACCTCCGACAGGCAGAGAGCAAGGTCAGGACAGGAATGGGTCTTCATCATCTCTGCACAGCTAGTCCTTAGCTCCACGGGCCGAGCACAGAGAACACAGCCAACAAATACAGAGAGAGTGGCATTTACAGTAGTTCCCGTGAACAGGGCATGGATTTTGTAGCTGTTACATGGACGAAGCAGCAGCTCTGATCTTCCCGCTGTTTGACTTTGACAGAGTAAAGCAGAGAAGAATGACATCCCACCCTAGAGAGTCACAGAAGACAGGGGGTGGGGGGTGGGGGGGAGGAAATGTTAAAAATGGCGGTGGCGTAAGCAGATGTTGCACGGACACGCTCCCAGGACCAAACTGGAATTACAACTAAAATACAGAAAAACTTCCCGAATAGTCACCAGGAGACACGCTGGAGAGAACCCTGGTAGCCGAGGACCGAAAGCGGAGACCGCACACAGAAGATGAGGGGGCCACGGAGAACCAGACAGACCAGCACCCCGTGAGCCTCAGAAGCCAGGCCGCCACGTCACAGACACCCCCGCCATGGCCCCCGAGGACAGGCCTTGTCCTTTGTTGCTGGTAGGCTAGGTGGGCTCTTAGCTGGAAGAGGATGGCCCCTCCTTCTCCAGAAGCCCTGAGCCATCACCATCTCCTCCTTTTAACTCCAAAGGGCTCAGCGCACCTAACAGTAACTGGTGAGACCTGAGCGATGAAGGCCTCGGTCCACAGTCATCCCCAATCACTCTCGGGTGCTAGTCTCAAACACGGTCCTTTCCACAAACACGGTTCTCGTGACCAACACTTGAAACCCTCCCCAATCTGGGCAAGAAAGAGATCGAAAGGGTGGTAGTTCTGGTTATCTGTTACTGTTATCCCAAAACTCAGTGGGTTAAAAAAAAAAAAAAAAGGAAAACCACTTTATTATATCTCACTATTTTATGGGTATAGAACTTGGACAAGGCTCAACTGGGCCTGCTCCATATGGCACCAACTGAAATCATTCTCTTAGATTCCCTCTCCTGCTCCCTCCTCAACCAGCTCCCCTGAGTGGAGACCCCACTGAATTAAGCCCAGGCCTCTGGGTGCCACCCAGCCAGCACCCCCAGCCCACAGCCCACTTCCCTCATCTTAGAGAGAACTCTAAAAATCCTAGTGGCTGCTGTCTACTGGGTTCCCCATAAGCACGTGGCACACAGTCCCCCCATTCACTCCTCCCAGCAAGGGTAAGTGTCAGAAGCCTTCATCTCCACTTTACAACCGAGGGCACTGACCCTCACACGCGCCCCCGCCAGCTCATGAGCCGGGGAGGCAGGATTCAAACAAGTGTGTGTAAGGGCGGGAGGTGAGGGACCGACTGATTAAAGCTGCACAGAACGTTAACAGACAATGTTCGCTCCACTCTTGGGCAGCTATCCATCCTTCGGAATATTTTGATTGGCATGCATCACCCTGTGGTAGGCATGGCAACTAATTAATAAGAAAACAGATGTGGGAGGAATGCAGCAGGTGCGGGCGCCAGCGCAGAGCGGGATTGTGGAGACCACTTGAGGGGAGGGAACCAGCACCTTCCCCGGTGCACGCCCCGCTACCTGGGGACCTGGCCACACGGTGTTTTCGCTCCAGCACCCCCTCACCCTGCAGCAGGAGTGGGAACCTTTCTTCTGCCGGGGCCATTGGGATATTTATAACATCATTCTCGGGACGTACAAAATGATCAGCTTAAAAATGAGCCTGCTCCATTTGGTCACACATTCAATTAACTCACCCCTAATGCCTTGGCAGGGCCAGACCAAATGACTTCTCGGGCCTGATACAGTCGGACGCTCCCCACCCTGCCCCGGAGCCTCTGAGTGGGTTTCTGCCCCCTGGAGCAGGGCTCTCTGACTCAGTCCACCGCCCACAAGGGCAGGGCCTGCCACCCTCTCCCCTGCACCCCCCGGCGTGTGGCCTGTGTGGACTCAGTGCTGGTACCTGAAGTTGACGACTGAGTAGGCGACAGCAGCTCTTGAACATTTTTAAACGAAGAGCTGGGTTTTTGTCCCTTTTTCCCCTCCAGGTTTGTCTGGAAGGAACAAAATGTCCCCGCCTGTTCCACACAGGCTACGTACCTCCTGCAGCACCATTTGCAACATTTTCTAAAAGTGAAAATTGTCATGGGCTAAAATTGCCCGCATCTGCATTTTTCATTCTTTTCCGAATAATGCTGTGATGAAGGAAGAACAGATGTTTGATGCAGGTAGAGGCAGCTTTTTCCAACAGAACACACAGAATCATCACACCATGTCCATCCACCACCACAGCGCTCCCAGCCCGTGCGGCTCCATCGGGGAGGGGAGCGGTGCCCTATGAGACTGCCAGCCTGTGTGAAACCAGCCTGGCCACACAAAGGTGCGAACCAGGGAGGGAGGAGAGGTAGAAGGGAGGGCTTTAGGGTAGAAACAATTAGCGTGTGGACCTCAACGCTGCACTCGCCAGCTCTGCCACCTGGACCAAGTGGCTCAATGTCTCTGAGCCTCGGTACTGACGCCTGCAAAATGGGGACGAAATGCAGAAGTAAGTGCGTCTGCTGGTTAGATTGACTACGAAAACTTACGTAAACTCTCTGGCACAGCCAATAGTACATGATAAGCACTCAACGCTTGCTTTTATTTTTATCACAGATGCAACGTGTAATAAGTTACAGCTGTCATTTGTCACTCAACTTATCTATCATTTAAGTGCTTTATTCTCAGCAAAACCAGTGTTAGAAATAGCGTCAAGTGGCCTGGCTGGTGTTGCTCAGTGGTTGAGCATCAACCTATGAACCAGGAAGTCACGGTTCAATTCCCAGTCAGGGTACATGCCCAGGTTGTGGGCTCCATCCCCAGTGTGGGGCATGCAGGAGGCAGCCCATCAATGATTCTCTCTCATCATGGATGTTTCTATCTCTCTCTCCCTCTCTCTTCCTCTCTGAAATCATTAATAATAAAATTTATAAAAAGTGGTATCTTAAGCCCTGACTGGTTTGGCTCAGTTGAATAGAGCATTGACCTGTGAACTCAAGGTCCCAGGTTCGATTCCGGTCAAGGGCATGTACCTTGTTTGCGGGAACATACCCAGTAGGGATTGTGCAGGAGGCAGCTGATCGATGTTTCTCTCTCATCGATGTTTCTAACTCTCTATCCCGCTCCCTTCCTCTTGTAAAAAATCAATAAAATATATATATATTTTTAAAAAGTGGTATCTTAAAAAAAACAACGATGAGTGAGGGGAGCTCCAGGAAGCTGAGAGGAGAAAGGACATGCAGGGGAGAGGTCAGCAGCGTGGGTCCTGGGCCTGTGCTGAGGGAGAGGCCGGTGGGCAGGCGCAGGGACGGGAAGCTCATCCTGGGCCCTGGGCGAGAGCCACGGCCCCATCACCGCTGAGCTAAGCAAGTTGTGCTGCCCGCACGGAGCCAGCGGGCAAAGGGCCACGCAGCCTGAACTGGGTACAGAATTTTTGAATATGTCATAGGTGCTGTGTTTTAGAAAAATCAATCTGACAGGGAACACATTTTACCCCAATTTCCTATTTTTCTGGACTTTTAAAATCCTTTCTTTCTGTTTCTCTGCAGATGTTGAACATGCAAGACCTTTAAAAGTGGAGATAAAGGACAGCAAAGACGCTTATTTTCTCTCCTGGGTAGAGCTTTAAGCATGCATTTGATCTTTGCCGGTGGATGGAAGGTTTCTGAGAGCAGCGGCGGGGGCTCACGATGGGCTCCCTGCTGGGTCCGCACTGCCCTGGGCACACTGGGCAGGGCACCTGAGGGCTTCTGCCAGCTTCCCGGCATGCTCCCTGTGGGCCACGGGTGGATCTTAGGGCCACAGGACGAATCTTAGGGCCACGGGTGGATCTTAGAGCCACAGAATAAATCTTGGGGCCACAACATGTTAGAGCTTGAAGAAATTTCTTCTGATCTTACAGAGGTGGAAACTGAGAATGGACGTGAGCAGGACCAAGTTGATCCAAGACCAGAATCTGGACTGGTAATGCCTGGCCCAGCGTGCTCCTCCTGAAATCTGACTGGGACGGGAGAGAAGACACCCGGATTCAGGCCAATAGCTGCATAGCGCTCTCTGGGTTCCCACGGCCAATGCCAGGCAAGCCCAGGGCAGGGTGTTTCTCTCTCGCGCGCTCCCTCTCCCTTCCTCTCTGAAATCAATAAGAATAAAAATTATAAAAAGTGCCCCCAGCCCCGTCCCTGCAGCCTCCGGGCTGTTGGAAGAGCGGAGACCCCTTCCGTTCTCCCCGCACGTTCCAAGCTGCCCACAGGCTCAGTTTCACGTGGCTTTGTATGCGCTTAACTAATCTTAGGATCCGTCAAGGCCTTTTAATACTATATACCTGAGGCAATTATTTTAAAGTCCCAAACCATCCCAGAATCTCAAAGGGTGAGATCGGGAGAGATTCTGGACCCACGCTAATGCATGTGGGGAAACTGAGGCCTGGGGAGCATAAAGGACCCGAGACTTGCCCAGACTGGGGCTGCCAGCCTGGTGTAGGGCCAGGGCCGCCGCTCGGGGCCCCAGGACAGGGAGGCCATGAGCAAGCCAAGGAGGGTGCGGGAGGGGAGGGGGGTGGTGCAGAGCGGGAGGGGCTCTGAGGGGGCACCGAGTGTCCCCACACAGCTACCGAAGCAGTTGGTTGCCATGGGAACACTCAAGCTCAGTGATGCCAGGAATTCCTTTTCAAAAGGGGCTGAAAATCAGATTTTTATGTGAAATCACTACCTTTTAAAGGTCATCAGCTGAGTCGAGATTTTTTAAACATTTTTTAGGTCAAAAACAGGTGCCTATGAGTCTGAGCGGGCAGGCGGGCCTCTGACCTGTGGCCGGGGGCCCGGAGGAAGAGGCTCAGCACACCGCGCCGTCTCCGCCCTCCTGCTGCCTTTCTGCGGCCTGTCTCCCATCCTGTGGGAGCGGCGAGCTCTGGCCTTGCTGGTCACCTGGGCGCACACAGGCTGTAGGCCCGGAACACGGACGGGGCTGCAGAGCGCTCTCTGGGGTTTCACAGCCAACACCAGGCGAGCGCAGGGCAGGGTGTCCACCGGCCCACAGCCCCGTCCTGCAGCCTCCGGCTGTCTGAAGGGTGGAGACCCTAACGTTAGCTTTCTTCCTTGAAGCCCAGCCTCCCAGATACAGGTAACTGTGACCTCTGCGGTCGCCCTGTTGGCCCCATAAAGAGTTCCCCAGCTCAGCCCTGGCTTCCACTGGTGAAAAGCGTTAGAAAACCTGGACACAGAGGAAACTAAGATGGCGGCATAGATAAACACCGGGAAATAGTCGCCCCACACAACAATTGAAAATTAGCCCAAAGGACGGAGCAAACATCGTCCAAAACAACAGGAAGGCTGGCTGAGTGTAATTTCTACAACTAGAAGAAAAGAAAAGCACGCTGAGAGCCAGAGGAGCTGCGGAGGCTGAGTGCAGAGGTACGGCGGCGGCTCGCGCGCGCGCGGAAAGGGGGTGGCACCTGAGGACTCGGCTGTCTTTTTGAATCACAAGCTCCCGACTGCTCTGATCTCCGGTTCTGGGAAGTCTCTGGGGACCCAGGACACATACGGGGAGAGGCGGCTCTCTCAGGCGGCAGCGGGCGAACTTGAGGGCCGCTTTCCCTCAGAGGTGCTTGCAGCCGTTACCGGGACACTGAGACGCGCGACTCCGGGCGTGGAGAATCAGCCATAGCTTCTTTCTAAGCCCTTTGACTCCCTGAGACCACGCCCCACCCAGGCTGCGGCAGAGGCTTTTGCATGTGAATGCCCCAGAACTTTGCAACCTGATAATTACCTAACTGCAGCCGGGCCAGCCAGACCCGGAACTTCCAAGAGAAGGCCCAAGGCCCCGCAGCGGCTTGCATTGCTTCACAGCTGAGCCTCTTCGTAGTTCCTGCTGTGTGGCCTCAGGCAGGGGCTGAATTAGCACCTCCTTAGATCCAGGAGCCACTGTACCCAGTGGTCAGAGGGGGTCCATTCTCCCACTTCAGACACAGCTGCTTCCCACAGCCAATTGGCCTGGAGGTCAATTCCTCCCAGTGATCCTACAACAATCGAGGCACCAAGAGTGCACCAAGAGTGTCCACCCCAGGTAACTGGGGAGGCTGAGCCACTGGGCCCTACAGGACACCTGGCGCGCAGGCCACTCTATCAACACAGGGAAGCAGCCAAAATGCGGAGACAGAGAAACAGGTCACAATTGGCAGAAACGGAGGGGGCCAGACGACTGGATATAGAGTTCAAGGCCACGTTTATAAGATTTGTCAAGAATTTTATGGAAACCGCCGATAAATTTAATGAATCCCTCAAGGAGTATGGTGAGACCATGGAGGTCATGAAAAAGGACCAATTAGAAATTATGCATACACTGACTGAAATAAAGAATACTTTACAGAGATCCAACAGCAGACAAGAGGATCCCAAGAATCAAGTCAAAGATTTGAAATGCAAAGAAACAAAAAATACCCAACCGAAAAAGAAAAAAGAAAAGAGATTCAAAAAATATGAAGATAGTGTAAGGAACCTCTGGGACAACTTCAAGCGTACCAACATCAGAATTATAGGGGTACCAGAAGGAGAGAGAGGGCAAGATATTGAAAACCTTTTTGAAGAAATAATGACAGAAAACTTCCCCCACCTGGTGAAAGAAATGGACTTACAAGTCCAGGAAGCGCAGAGAACCCCAAACAAAAGGAATCCAAAGAGGACCACACCAAGACACATCATAATTAAAATGCCAAGAGCAAAAGATAAAGAGAGAATCTTAAAAGCAGCAAGAGAAAGACAGTCAGTTACCTACAAGGGAGTACCCATCCAACTGTCAGCTGATTTCTCAACAGAAACCATGCAGGCCAGAAGAGAGTGGCAAGAAATATTCAAAGAGATGAATAGCAAGAACCTGCAACCAAGATTACTTTATCCAGCAAAGCTATCATTCAGAATGGAAGGTCAGATAAAGAGCTTCACGGATAAGAAAAAGCTAAAGGAGTTCATCACCACCAAACCAGCATTATATGAAATGCTGAAAGGTATTCTTTAAGAAGAGGAAGAAGAAAAAGGAACTCTTACCATTTGCCACAGCATGGATGGAACTGGAGAGCGGATAAATACCACAAGATCTCACTTATTTGTGGAATATAATGAACAACATAAACTGATGAACAAGGACTGATCCAGAGATGGAGAGGCATTGATTGGACTGTCGGGCCTTGGAGGGAAGGTAGGGGAGGGTGGGGGCAAGGGGGAAAGATCAACCAAAGGACTTATATGCAAGCATATAGGTTTAACCAATGGACACGGACAACAGGGGGGTGAGGGGGTGAGCGGGGAGAGGGGGGGTAGAGGGTACACATATGTATTATCTTAATCAATAAAAAATATAAAAAAAAAAAAAAAAACCTGGACACAGACGTTTGCACAGGGACCATAACGGGCTGCGACGGCGGCGCTGCGGTACCATCTGGTGTCTGTGCATGCCGGGCACTGCCCACGGACAGCGGTGCGGCACCCCTGGCTGGGCCAGCGCTGAAGGCCAGAGACTCGGAGAGAGCACCCTCCACATCTACCCACACACCCCTCTGTTGAAAACGCACGAGACAGCTTTGAAATGATGCTCCAAATGGAAGCGGGCAAACATGGCCTCTCCATCATTGGAGAGAGCCCGCCTGAGGCGGTCCAGTCCCCGGCGTGAGTAGCTAAGGGGCCTGACATCAGATTCGTGTTTACACTGACGGTTTGACTGACAAAATCCCCACTTCAACACGGTCCAGATCCTCACACAAACAGATCTTAAGTCACCACAACGTCCTGGATTTCTCTCATGGAAACACTCGGAAGTCCATGAATTTGGAACTCTGTCCATTCTTTCTGGTGTCCCAAGCCTGGGTGCAGGCTGTCGGCAGTGAGAGCGTTAGCCGTGCAGAAATGGGGACTCGGCCAGGAGACTAAGCCCAGGCTACCCTGTGACATGGGCACCTGCCATGAGAGGGCCCTTAGAGACCCTCTGACTCAGTGACCTTCACCTCCATTACAAATAGGGAAAGTGAGGCCCTGCTCACAGGAGCAAGGTGTGAACTTGATCCCATTCACTTCAAATGCACCAGATACTGCCTCCAAGTAAAAAGCCCAACAAACCCGATTTAAAAATACAAAAGGCCAAGTAAAGAAAAAAACAGAAAAACTTTCCCAGCTTCCCTGAGGAACTCCTGGACTCCATCATTGACTTGCATAGCTGGTGGCGAGGCAATTTGCATACATTTCCAAAATCTCACCTCGGAAGGCTTCAGGAGCCCCGCGTGATAGATGGTGTGCCCTTGGCACAGGAAGAGAGCGCGCGCTCTAATTAATTAGGTATGCAAAGCACAGCCAGTCCTGGGCCCGAAACAAAGGGAGCGACGGGGAGAGTTCAGGGTACAGATTCACCAATTAGCTCCCAAAGAAAGGAATTAATTGCTTCTGCTTCGGGGTGCCCCCCCCATCTCATTCTGCAAATACGTTACAAGTCTCTATTTTCCTCCTGGCCTTTCAGCTGCGACTTTGAAGTTTCCCTGCTTCCCCTGCCATGTGCTCGCCTCCCCTGGCTCAACGCCCCCGCCACCCACTCAGCCGGAGCTTGCCCCAGTGTGTCCAACTCAGGGATAATTAGTCTGAACTGAAAACGTAATCTGCTCAGTGTGATGGACTCTCTATGAAGACGACTTTAAAGAAGGAAAACAGTCTACCTCAGCTTCACTGCTTCGCATGATTATTTAAGTCAAATGGAATTCAGAGGAGGTTTAACCTTTGGGATCTGGTAGGTCACTGCCTGTAAGTCTGATGGCAGAGAAAGAAGCAAGACAAATTCCATAAGCATCACACTGTATTTTCACCTGAAGTCCAGAATTTAAACGGAATTATTGTAAACTAGAGGTTCGGTGCATAAATTCATGCATGGGTGGGGTCTGGCCAGCCGGCCCAGATCAGGGCCGATTGGACCAGGCTGGCCAGGGGGAGGGGCTGCAGGCAGTTGGCGGGCTGGCCCCACTCCTGATCGGGGTGGGGGTGATCGAGGGCAGGACCAGCTGGGGGGAGGGGCCATAGGCGGTTGTCCGGCCAGCCCCACCCCCTGGTCGAACTCCCAGTGGAGGGGACAGTTTGCATATTAGCCTTTAATTATACAGGATTGTTCCCAGGGGTTACTGGAACCCAAGTGTTTCTTGCTGGCATTCGAGGCCCTGCCTGACCCAGCCTCCTCTACAACCTGATTTACTGCCAGTCATGGAGGAAACGAAGCTGAAATAAGTAGGTACCATTGGTTTCTGCCTCGAAAGTATTGCCACCCGTGTTCACGATGCACTTTGTATGTTCCTTTGCTAAGGATCCATCGGCACGGACTTCCTGGAAAGCCCGTTGGCAATATGTTTGAAAACTCTGGCCCAGTAATTTCACTTTCAGGGGTGGCTCCAAGAGATGAATCTGCAAAACTGACAAAGGTTTTCTATAAGGAAGTTTATCACAGTGTTATTCATACCCATGAAAAGCTTGAAAACCATGAAATGGCTA
Organism: Myotis nattereri; assembly: GCF_964212035.1. NCBI lineage: Eukaryota > Metazoa > Chordata > Mammalia > Chiroptera > Vespertilionidae > Myotis > Myotis nattereri. The sequence continues at coordinate 79,784,455 of NC_138085.1, read as the reverse complement.
ACATTAGAGAATTGGTTAAATTGTGTCACAATCAAAGATTGAATATTAGGAAGCCATTCGAAATGGTAATTACCAGGCTTACAGGTGAAGGAGATTGGGAGCTGTTGGTCAAAGGGTACAAAGTTCCAGTTATGCATAAGCTCTGGGGCCTCATGGACCCCATGGGAATGACAGTTGACAGTACTTTATTGATAAATAAAGTGAAATCTGTGAAAAAGGATAGATCTTAAATCTTCTCCACACACACGAATGACAACTATGTGAGGTGATGAAAACATTAATAGCTTCATGGAGGTAAGCATTTTACAGCACACACAGACCAAAACTTCGTGTTGGAAACCTTAAATACATACAATTTTTTACTTTTAAATTATACCTCATAAAGCTGGAAAAGGTGTTTAAACAATAATGAAAGACATGGGAGAAACGCTCATCCTAAGAGGTGGTCACGCCTGTTTTAGGTAGAGAAAAAGACTGTTTCTTTAAAAGGACAAAATGGATGATTCTCCCAGGACTTTATAAATGTAAAAGGCTATTTATTTATAACAGATTTCAAACGTAAGCCCATTTTTTGCTACTAAAGAGATGCAAAAAGTGAGTTTTGCTCTTTTTTAATCATAGTTTTAGAACGACGTGCGATCTGTAGAACCTTTGTTTGGGGACAGACTGCAAAGCTCGCTTCCCATGCCAGGGATCGCGGTTTCAAATGTGCAAAGGAAGCTACTCCAAGATCAGACCCATAGAGAGGCATTGGCTGGACACCCCCGTTCGGTCCGGCCCATGGGGAGGGCTGTGAAGGTAACTGTTTGGAAAGAACACACTCCCCTCTCCAGTCATCACAATGCCTCTTCTCCTCCATCTGCCTCCCGATGAGGAGTCATAATCTTCCTTTTATGACATCACCATAAAAGACATCCAGAGAACAAAAAATTACCTGCTCCTGGCAATAATCGTGTTTATTATGGAAACTGTAAAATGTTCCCGTAGAGGGACCATCCCCATTCATTAAGCCTTGTCGCAGAATCCATTTTCAAAACATCTAAATCAGATCTTGCAGAGCCACAGACTCGCTGCCCTGGAAAAACAATCCTGCACCTTGGAGATGAAGCCTGGGGCCCAATCCATTTTCTTATTAAGACCCGGCGAGGTTTAGGACGCAGGACACGAGGCCTGCAAAGGAAGCCAAGCCATGCCTCTCACCTCACCTGAGAGCTTTTGAACTTAGGATGTGAGGACTGATGGGCCCAAAGGCGGGGCCAAAGCTCCCCTGGGCCCCTGGACCCTGTGGGCCCCCATGGCCTGGCTCTCCTCCAGAATGAACCTCTAATCTAAGCAGAGACATGGGGCATGAGAGCCAATGGGCTTCCAGGTTCCAGAAAACTTCCAGGAAGAGGAGAATGAAGCCATGGTGCAGTGGTTCTCAACCTGTGGGTCACAACCCCTTTGGGGGTCAAACGACCCTTTCACAGGGGTCGCCTAAGACCATCAGAAAACACATATATAATCACATATTGTTTTCGTGATTAATTACTATGCTTTAATTATGTTCAATTTGTAACAGTGAAATTGGTGTCACCACAACATGAGGAACTGTATTAAAGGGTCGTGGTGTTAGGAAGGTTGAGAGCCACTGCCATGGTGGATCCGGCCAAATTCTAAGGGGAAAACTATCATTTTCTTTCCATGTTATCTTTTATTTAAATTCCTTCTCAAAACTTAGAAAGGGTCCAGCCAGCATGGCTCAGTGGTTGAGCGTCAACCTGTGAACCAGGAGGTCACAGTTCGATTCCCAGTTGGAGCAGATGCCCGAGTTGTGGGCTTGATCCCCAGTGTGGGCCGTGCAGGAGGCAGCCAATCAATGAATCTCATCATGATGTTTCTATCATTCTTTCCCTTTCCCTTCCTCTCTGAAATCAATAAAAGTATATTATGTGTATGTATATATATGTATATAGAAAGGTAAAATGTGCGCCCCATAATTCTTTAAAAATGACTACAAAATGCAGTAAAAATAATCTTCCCTACAGCCTCTGCAGCTCCCCCAGCCCCCGGAGGGGCAGAGCCTGGCTTGTATGCTTCCCCACTTCCCCCCATGCCCATCGAGCACACACAGAAGTGCCCTTGTTTGTTCTTATTAAAATAAGGGCATTTCACACGCATTACTGTGCGCCCTGTTCTTCTCACTTAGGCCTCCAGGGCAATAGCTATAGATCCAGGAAAAGGGCCTTTCCACCCTCAGCTCTGGTCTCCTGGGCCCTCACTCATGTGCAGAACCATGTGCCCACAGTACAGTCCTAACTGGATGTGTTAAACGCCCTAAAATAGCTCGGAGGGAAATATACCACCATGTTAGGTGGTCATTTCTGAGGAGGTATTATTAAGATTGTTTTTATTTTCATGCTTTTCTCTCTTTCCAAATAGCCTACATTGGGCACATGCCACTTTATGTTCTTGCAATAGGTCTTTATTGATTTTTTAAAGAGAGGGACAGCGAGAGGAAGAGAAAGGGAGAAACATTGATGAGAGAGAAACATGGATCGGTTGCCTCCTGCACACTCTCTACTAGGAATGGAGCAACATCCCGGAAATGTGTCCTGACCAAGTGACCTCTTGGTGCAGGAATCAACATTCAACCACTGAGCCACACCGGCCGGGCTCACTTTCTTTTCAAGTGTAGATACAGGTGGGAGCAGAGAGGAAGAAGTTATTTAACCTCCATGATCTCTACCTGGGGGATAGCCATCCTGTGATGCTGAGAGGACAATATAAAACTTCTGTTTTTATTTCTTTACCTTAAAAAAGAAGGAAGAATTCATACTGTGCTAACTCAATTCTCAGAATGACCCTGGCACCCTATTCAATCCATGCATCACGTGACCACGTGTCCAGGCCACATGGGATCACACTGAGTTCCCCGACAGGATGGCTTGGCGGCGGGTGGGGCTCTGTTGCTAATTTCATTGTTCTGTACATTATATTGCCATGTGTTGTATCGTGCAGGTACCCAGGCAAGTTACCGACTATATTATCTGGTGGGTGTTTTTTTAAATGATTTTTTTATAGATTTTTATTGACTTCAGAGAGGAAGGAGGAGGGCGAAAGAGATAAACATCGATGATGAGAGAGAATCATTGATTTGCCACTTCCTATATGCTCCCAACTGGGGATGGAGCCTGCAACCCCAGACATGTGCCCTGCCCGGGAATCGAACCCATGACCTCCTGGTTCGTAGGTCAACTCTCAACCACTGAGCCACACCGGCTATACTGGTGGTTATTTTACTAATGGACAAAGGATTTAAAAGAAATCCTGCAAAGAAACACCCAGGAAAAGACAACACTGACACAGACACAAGCAAACGAGATAAGGAAGCACTGGTGCTTCTGAGGATGAGGTCTTTACAGGCGGGATGAGGGTGTTCACAGTGATGTCATCCTAACCAAATCACATAAGAAGTCAACAAAAACCACATTTCAAGAACAAGTGTTCTATTTGAAATTAGAATGTATGCCACTATTATAAACATCATCTATGTGCCCTAAATGTGCATATGTTTGTCTTTCCAAGTACAAAAAAAAATGCAGAATATCGGGTTTTTTGGTTAAATCCCTCATTCTCCCTGCCACAGGAGCATGGCTAAAGTTACCCAGAACTACAATATGGAAATACGTGACAAATTAAATTGCACCGTTTGTCAGAAATACCTTTGGAAGACGCACAATCTTGTGTGGGGAAATGACTAGCAGAAGACGTTAGGGAACCCCTGTGTTGGCAGGCAGCTAAGTTAAAGTCCAGATGTGTCCAGCAGGTCCCACCCTATGGGTTTGGATTGACGTGGTTTGTCCCCACGCCTGGTACAGCCGTGCAGGTTGCACACCGCATAGGCGTGCCCACTGCAGCCTGCGTGACAGGTGCTCTGATATTGTGTCCTGCAGGTCCTGGGGGCCCTGAGGTAGTGACTGGAGGGACGCATGTGAAGAATGGCTTCATATGAGCCGTGAAAGGAATGCTACATTAGAGGAGTGACAGGCTCAAGAATTAATTCTGTGACAGGAGCTGTGTGTTACAGGCACACTGCACAAACATGGCCGGTGGAGTCGAAAAGGATTCCCGAGTGAGGTGACAGAGACAGGCCCCCCACAAAAGTCATCCCCAGCGTCGTTTATGAGGGGGTAACACAGCAAAGAAACACAAGCTCGAGGCGAACACAGTGTCGCAGGATCCGTTGGTGAGATTATCTGAAAAGGGAAAAGGGTATCAAAATAGAATTTCCACGAAACTTCACAATCAGGTCAGGCATGACCGTGACCTTCTTTCCGAGCACACAACATCCTTGAAGAGTTCCCGATCTGGAAGATAGGGTACGCATCTCTCCTTTACAAAGAGGCGGTGTCGGAGCTGGTGACCGGCCCCGTGAGGATAAGGCCTCACAGGAGTGTGCCGCGGGTAGAGAGCTTTTTAAAAATACCAGCAGGTTTCATCTGACCCTCCCACGGAAAGGGCAAGTGGTGAAGTAACTGCTCTTTTGAAGGAATTGGGGTGCGGAAGAGCGCTTCTGAAAACATTTCCGTCACTCTCTGATTTCCTTGCCAATGTGCTTGGTTATCGAAGATCAGCCAATCACATGGGCACCCTTCAACCGACGCCTCTCGCCGGCTTAATATTAAAATCCTCCCAATGAAGTTTCCACGGGCTTTTGGATCCCTTTGTTTAAAAATGTAAAAATGAAATATCGTCCAATTAGTTTGCAAGAAGAACTGCCAGACGTCGGGAAAATGGAAATTGACTAGCCCACTTTCCACGGGGACCGCTGCGTAATTGGTGGCTGGCAGTGAGGAAGGAGAGGCCTGGCGCAGCGACGCAGTGAGCGGTGCCCGTGCCCTTCTCCGGAGGGAGCACACCTCCTCGCAGGAGGGAGGCCTCTCAGCCCTGACAGCCGCGAACGCGGAGCAGCTTCTAAACGCCGAGCCCAGCACTTCAATAACCTGCGTTATCGTCTAATGTTAAACTTTCAAAAATAATGAAGCACATCCAATCTTAATATTCACTTTAAAGCATTATTACTGATTCCCGTGGCAGCCAAAAACAGCAGTAACAGAAAAAGGATTCTGTAATATGATTTAGAATATCATCTATGACATATTTATCCAAACCATTAAATATTCTATTTTTGTTGCTATTACTTAAGATAATACAACTATACATTATTTTCATATTTATACGTCTATAATAATATATCTATAAATTATATAAGTGTATGTAAATTAGTCATACAAATATGTAAATTATAAATAACTATGCATACAGTGGAAAATGTTAGGATTTTCATCCCATCTGAATTTGGGGTGGGGCAGGGGCAGGTGAGGGTTTACCGAAGCCATGACATTTGATCTGAGCCTTAATGCCAGAGTGGCACCTAAATCATGACTACAACTAAATCACGGGCAAAGAAACACAGATGTTTTTATCCAATTTTAATATTCATTCAGATTCATGTGGGGGTGGCCCTAGAGCAAAGGAGAGGATATTGTTCTTTTTACAGCAGGCAAAACCCTTGTAGAAACTCATTTCCCTACAGAGGATGGAGGAGGGAAGAAGATTCAAGAACAGTGAACCTCACTCCTCAGTGACTAATCTGAGGGGTGCTGAGTCTACAGTCCATTTCTGAGGGTGGGAATGACCAACCCCCCCCCCCCCCCGGGAAGCCTCTGCATGGCTTTGGGAGTCATGTCTCAAGCTCCCACAAGATGAAGTGGCTGCCCTTGGAGGCCCAGCCCCAATGTCCCTTCCACAAGGCTTTCTCTAACCCAGGGGTGGAGGCAAGTTCCAGTTCCTTTCAAATACCTTGGTCAGCAGCACAAGTATGTCCTTCAGGCTAGATGGGGCAATTCTGAGGCAGGAGGGACCTAAGGTGACATGGAATAAATGCCCAGCATGAGAAGACTTGAGTTTGAAACCAAGAAGGCATTAATGAGCAGCAAGTGTGGGAGGAGGCAGGAGAACGCTTGGGGATGTGAGTGGCTGGGACTCCTACAAGCAGGTGGGGAGTGAGAGGAGCTGGTCTACCTGGTTCAGACCAGCATCCAGCATCCCTGAGCTGGAAATACCATCCCACCAGGCTTGTGCTCTCCCATCCTGTTACACCCTCCCATCCTATTATCTGTGCTTGAGGGATAGGAAATCAAGCTATACTCACAGTCCTTTAACGATGTTTAATAAGTGTGAGTCCTGGGCCGTGCTGGGCACAGTCTACCTGCTAATGGGTTATCTCTGCTCTTATCTGAATCCCCCTACACAACAGTGAGCTCCTGTAGGGCAGACATATTCAGAGCTGCAACTCCATTGGGGTCTAGAATACAGGCTCTTACAGGTTTGATGGACAGAGAGAGGATCTGTGAGTCCATGGCACAGCCAAGGGACTTGAAATGATCTCCCATTGCTCCTACCACAAGCTCTTCCCAACATCTGAGAAAAAATTTGTTTGATCTGGGGTTGTAACTACCCAAGGATAGCGTTCTGCTCCCTCCACCCGCATGACTCATTTCTAGCTTCACATCTGGCTAAGTTGGAATACTCGGAAAGAGCAAAAGAATAAGTGATGAGCCCCAAAATGTCTTTCCACCTTTATCTGGACCTCTGTTTTTGCCAGGTGATTCATAAGCCTTGAACCAAAAGTCAGTCGGGCTATTTTGGGGAGGGATCTATTCGTCAGGGTTATAACTATTGGAGGGTTGCATGTGGAGCACTGAGGCTGAAGGAAGGGGAGAGGGAGAGAGGGGAGAAGAGGGAGGAAGAAGGGGAAAGGATGGGAGCAAGGAATGGCTTTCTCAGCCAGCCAGTAAATGGAATCATCCTGACCATTGGTGAGGAGGAAGCAAATCTCTCTCACATGGGACTGTTCCCAGCACAGACATGCATTTAAGCGTCACTCTGAACCTTCAGTCCTGCTGTCCCCAAATTTAGAATGTTCTCCCTGCACCCTCTCACATCTTCTTGTGGTTATTGTGTCAACTTGACTGTGCCGTGGGGTGCCCAGATTAAACATTATTCCTGGGTGTGTCTGGGCAGGTGTTTCTGGATGAGATTAGTATTTGATTCAGTGGATGCAGTGGGACCATCCAATCCATGGAGGATCCCCATAGAACACAAATAGGAGGAGGGTCCACTGGTTCCTGCCTGTCTGCTTGAGCTGGGGCATGGGTCTTCTGCCCTTGACTTGGGCTCACAACACTGGGTGCCCTGGCTCTCAGCAATAACCAATATAAATAGGTAGATAGCCCACTGGTTATGTTTCTCGGGAGAACCCTGACCAAAACACATGTCAAGCTTCTTTCTGAAAATTTTTATTGACGCCTCACCCTGAAAGTGAGGTCCATGTTCAACAACATCATTCTCACCTGAAGAACACCTTACAATTGGATTTCCAAACCTTCTGATTCTCTGGCAGGTGATTCTTACATACATTCAAGTTTGAGAACTTTTATTCTGTTCATTGGAAAGGCATACAACAGGCACAAAGACTGTTCTAGGTTTTTCCTAAAATGTATTCCCTTTGTATAATAGTCCTTTATGTTACCCCACTATGATACTGTAAGCTGCTTGGGGAAAAGGACCATTTCTTATGTTCCTCTGTACCTCTGAGGTGCCCAGCACGGAGAACCAACTCAATAAATGCTTTCAGATTAAAAGAATAGGCAAACGGATGTCTCTAGATTCCCAGAGATGCTCTGTTTTTTTCACCTGAGAGTTTTCTTTCAAGAGTTTAGTCCAGGGAGCTGGCACTGGTCCCTAACCTGAAGAGGCGCAGATCAGATCTGATCAGAGCTCAGCTGTCACCTCCACGGTTGGATAACTTACATCACACAGCCAAAGGAAAAGTTGGCTGCTTTGAGAACCACATAAGCCTGTCATTATTAGACTGATGAGCAACTCAAGATCTTATATTTCCTTCCTTTCAGTAGCTAAGTCATGCCTGTCCTATCTCCCCCACCGTGTACCTGTAAGACAATCACTTTTGGATGGAATGTAGGACTTATAATCTTGTTCAAGAATCACATATTGTCCTTCCAACCTGTACCCTGCCCTCTCCTACATTCAGGAGCTGCCGAGATGGAAGACAGTCTCCGCCCTCCAGGAGCGAGAAATGCTACCGAGTTATGTACCTGCTGTAGTCTTTGTTCTACTGAAGATGTCTATGCACAGTAGAATCTTTTTGATGCTGAATTGATTCAGTCACCCAATGTTTTCTCAGTCCCTCTCAGCTTACCACCATTAGAGAGGGTCAGAGAATATCCTCTATGGCTCCATTAAACACATCATCTAAGAACCAGTAAACGATTCAGGACCAAGGACAGAACCCTCTGGTGCCTGGAATCAAGCATTCAGGTCCACTTCAATACAAACATTTAATAACTCTCTACCTTGTACCAAAAACTTTACAAGGTCCTAGGATTCAGAGGTTCATCAGGCACAACCACAATCTTCCCAAACGCCCCAAGTTTGGCTGGGACAGGGACAGAGAACACAGGGACAGTGTGTCCAGGCCACACTTCTCCTTCAGTGCCCCTAGACTTTTGGAGATCGGTCTGTCATGCCCAAGTCAAGCACACAGAATAAGCCGAGCCTTGTTTGGAGGAGACGATGGAAAAATATTTCCGAGACCGCGGTTGCCTTTTGCCTTGGGCTATCTCTGCTCAAATTGAATTCACTCAAATGATGGGATAGCTATTACAGTGGTGCTCATCTAATGAGATGGCTTTGGATACTATTAAAAGTTAAATCAGTTGATAAATGAAATACTGAAATCACTCGAGAATTGGCCCAATGTACAAAATATTAGCAGTGCAGCCTCTAAACCAAGCGCTGAACACAAATTCAGCCAAAGCCATTAACACAAGACTGTGGACTCTGTTCAAGATGGTGGCCTCTCTCCTGAGTCTTAGAGTTATGCCCAAGGAGCGTTTTCCGAAAGCTCAGTGATCCCTTTGGTGGGAGCTTTTGGGAAATATGGGGTCCCGTGTTCATGTGAACTTTTTTAAGCACTTAAGTTGCTTCAATGGTAAATGATTCTCCATTGATGTTAATTGTGAAAATATATTTCTAGCAGGTGGAGCACAGGTCATGGAAAGGTCATGGAAGTGACAGTGGAAGAGTTTTAAAAGTATGAGTCCACAGAGGTGAAGCGAGTAGCCGAGGACACCACTGGAAATAAAAGAAGCCGTTTCAGAAGCCAGAGGAGAGGCTGGGGCAGCTTCACCCGAGGACAATGGATGAGCATCCCTGAGAAGTCCATCTGGGAGAGCGGGACATGGGCTGCGGGGTCCCCTGAGGCAGGCGAGTGGCAGAAGGATGAACATAAGGCAGGCAGCCTGCGTCGAGAGGGATGCCGTGGCTGCCTGACTCTAAGAAGCCGTCCCTCCCAGACATTGTCCTCTGGGTTAGATGCACGACCCAGGCCAGAGGTGTGCAAGGGAATGTATTAGAGTATGGGAAGAAAATATTAGAACTTCTATTTACAACTTTTCTTTAAAAAGAAATAAAAACCGGCTCCAATAACACTTAATAACTGATGTTACTCATGTACAGATGCACAAAGATGGACAGCAAGAGCGAAGACCATGTTAGTTCAAGAGAAACGGGACCAGAGAAGTTACAGCCTGTTTGCCAGACTACAGGAGAGGAGGCTGCCCATAGGGGCTGCAAGTGAGTCTACCTACCACAGAGTGCAGCGCTCCGACCCCTTTCTGTGGGAGAGGACAAGCCCCAGACAGAAGACTTGTGTGCCATCCGCACCTGCGCAGAAGGAAGTGGTGGACACAAGGACTGTGAAATAGGATCAAGTGTTTCCTATGCAACTCAGCCTGCACTGAGAGAGGCCACACACTCCACCCTCGAAGGCCTGCATGATCCCGCTCCATGGTCAGTGGGGAAGGCAGTCTGGGCCCTATGAATCCTTGGAATTAATGATCCGAGGTTCCTTGCTTTATATCATTTCCTTTGTTTGTGTGAGACTTAGTAAAAGCAAATAGAAGAATAATTATATTACCTAGAATCGCAATGGTATCAGCAGACGTAGCGGAGAGGGTCGGAAGGTGTTGCCTTGGGAGGCATGGAGCCAGGAACTTGTATATCATCATGGTGCCTATAGCAGATGTGTGGTGCTGAGGGCTTTTTAGTTACCCATAGTCTACTGCTATGAAAAGTGAAAACGTTTTAAATTAAAAGTGCGTGTTCCCATTGGGGTCTGTCTTGGTGACCTGCATATGCCGCTGCCAGAAACACAGTTCCCACACCTGATAACAGGCTTCTAACGAAGAAGCGTTTGATTTCACTCCAGAGTCCGAGAGACGCAGCATCAAGCCCAGGCCTGCCACCGCACACCGTGGCGAATGGTTTTCATTCCTAGAACACGTGCTGGCTGGCACCGTGGGAGCGTCTACCTAGGAAGTTAGATGCTGAAACGTGAGCCCATGGATCTAGAGCTGGGGTGTGATCCTCCAGACACATTTAGTTCATAAATGATATTGTGAGGGAAGCTTGGCTGACATTTCACTAAGTAAAACAGGACATGTGTGCAAGTGTCCAGAACTTTGTCAGGCTCAGAGTTGATGTTCAAAACACTTTATAGCGATTATTAATTGAGTACCAACCTGAGGCTCTGAATAATACGCACTGCGGGGCCCTTGGCCAACCTGCCCTTTAGCCAAGTCACAACCCACACGTGGGTACTCGGGGTCCCCGTCGAATCTCCGTTCCTTTGTGATGTGTGAAAGCGGATTCAAGAGCTCGACTTCTCCGGTGCTAACATCAGGCACTGAGAAAATAAACCAGGTGTGGCAGCCAGAGGCCGTGAGGGCAGTGGCCACAGAGCTGCAGAGACGCGGTGTGTGAGCACTGGGTGCTCCTCGGTATTGGAAAGGGGCTCGCTTCTTGGGTTCTTCAGACCTGCTGGCATGACGTTCCGCTCTCCATGGACATGGACGGGGTGTCCACCCAGCAAGGGCTCAAGGAAATCTTCTGAGAGGCGGCCCTCTGCTGAGGTGCCATAACAAAATACCTTCGACTCAGAGATAAACAATAGATTCATGTTTCACAGCTCGGGAGGCCAGAACGTCGAAGGTCAAGGTGCTGATAGTTTCAGTTTCTGGTAAGACCCCTCTTCCCGGCCGGCAGATCGTCTTCTTGCTGCACCCCACCCGGCCTTTCCGAGTGTGCATGGAGCCAAAGAGAGCTGGGGTTTCTTCTTCTCCTTCCCAGGGCACCTGCCCTGTCCCATTAGGATTCCACCCTGAGGACCTCATTAAACTGATCACCTCCTCGCAAGCACCATCTCCCCATACAGACACATCAGGGTCTGGGGCTTTTAACATGAATTTGGGGGTGACAAACGTCCAGTCCATGGCAAAGGGCATCCACAGGAACCCTGGCAACCCCCACCTTATGTGGGAGCAGCACTCTACAGCTCACAGAGCACACTCACCCCCTACTGTCAGGTGAACCCCTCGGCAGAAGAGAAGCAGTAAACAGATTATTGTGTCACATTTGCAGATGAAAGTCTCGAGAATTTTTTTTTTTTTTATGTAATTAAACCAGCCACCTTCAGGAACTTCTTCACTTAATGCATATACACATTGGATTTTTTATGAGAATAGAAAAATATCACATGAAATATGTATGTTACACTCATGTTACCCATCAAGCAAAGGAGAATGGGGAATGTTGAGTAATCATTTCCTCCTTCTCTCATTAGTTCTCTCTCATTTTTTTTTCTCTCTTTCCCATCCGATACTAATAAGACCCAATTTTCAATGCAATGCTCCGTAAATGAGCCACAAGACAGGAAGTTGTGCCCCTTTGTAATATATGACCTCCTGTAGTCGATGTGGCCGCGGAGGTCAGGGTAAAGAACTCCCCCCGCCCCACGACCACCACCCAGCACCACACGCGCTGTGGGCTACACAGCCTGCTCATAATAGCTCTGCACTGCCACCATCCAGAAACGGACTAATTTCTGAACCATGGCTCCTGCATTTTCACTACCCATTGGCTTACAAATTAGACAGCAGGTCTTCACACAGGCCCTGCCCGCCCAAGCTCTAATTTCCCCCAAGAAACGTCTCTCTCTCATACTCAGCCACTTAAAATCTGCCGGACTCCACAGAATGAATGAAAAATCCCTGCCACTTAGGTAATAGGTTTCATCCCCAACGTCACAGTAAGAATGAACAGGTGATAATGGTTTAACAGCATACTCCCAGCATCAAAGAGGGGCCAAAGTGTTTCTCCCCAGCCCTGGCTGCTGCTTTCATCATCTCACCTCCTCCCTGTGCCCAGCCCAGCAGTTAATGACCTGCAATAAATCCAGGAAGCTGAGACTTGAGAGCTACCGAGGTCCCGCTAGAAAGCAGATCTGTGTGTTCCTTGAGAGGTGGTATCCAGGTTACCCGGCCCAGCAAGGATTCCTCGATATTAAGGCTGTTCTTCTTGGAAGGCCCACAGCTCTACCGTCTCCCACGGGACTTGTCTTTTCCCTTTAAACCAGTGGTTCTCAACCTTCCGGCCCTCTAAATACAGTTCCTCATGTTGTGACCCAACCATAAAATTATTTCCGTTGCTACTTCATCACTGTCATGTTGCTACTGTTATGAATCGTCATGTAAATACCTGATATGCAGGATGGTCTTAGGCGACCCCTGTGAAAGGGTCGTTCGACCGCCAAAGGGGTCGCGACACACAGGTTGAGAACCGCTGCTTTAAACACCCGCACCTGCCTTTTCATCTAACCCTCCCAGATGGCTGGCCCTTTAAAGTGCAAGGGCCGGGTGATTGGAGGAAGGTGATCACATGAAGTATTGAAGGGACCCGCCCACGCTGGCCACGTGGTTCCCCTAAGACCGTGTTCACCCCGTTCAAGTCACGTGCTGGGGCTGCAGCAGGCCCTTGGCACCTGGAGCCTCTCCCTGCCACACCCCCCACCACAGGTGCTCACAAGCCAGGGTCAGGGATTCCAGAAGGTTCTCCTAAGGCCACTAAGGTTTCTCGGGCACCTTTAAAATTGCAATTTCCCACTCGGCTAAATCCTCTCCTCACGGATGGGTCTATGTGACATAACACAGCCTCCTGAGGGTCACATAACTCCTGAGGGGGTCTCCAGCCCTCCTGGGACGGTGGGGGTCGGGGGGCGAGCTGCCCGCTCTCCCCAGCGGCCCTGCCCAACGCCTAAGGCGACTCCCCAGGGCGTACAGGCGCACAGACCCCAGCCCCAGCCCCAGCCCCAGCATCAGAAAAGGTCATAAAACGGAATTTTTCTCCACTTCTCTGCTCAAAACCTGACCTGAACTTCACTGATGCTCAATACTGCCTTTATCCCTTTTCATGTGCCTATTCCCCTCTCGCAGCAGAAACATGAATGTGTTTGTAGGGCCGAGACCTGCCACAGAACCCACGCACCATGATACTTTCCCGGAGCCTGGCACATTTGAAATTCCACAGCACATTTGCCCCTCCCCTCCCCTTCACGCAGAAATCCCGGGACACTCACGCTCAAGGCATCGCGCCAGGCGGTGTCTCATCTGAGAAGCTGGGAGTCTGCGAAGAGATGAGAAACGCGTGCTCCCACACCAGGCTGCTTCCTGGGTGACAGAAAACACTGGCCCCGTCCACCAGGGCGAGGAGAGAAGGCAGCAAAGGCAGGCCCCTCCCGATCGGGAGGCGGAGGTGCAATGAGCATGAGCAAGGGCTTCCACCTGAGGCCTGCGGTGCACAAAATGCGCAGATCCTGCGCCACCTGACAGAATCTCCCACGTTTATGGAGAGGCCTTGGCGGGTTCAGCACGTCCCCCGTCAGATGGTCCCGGCAGCACCTTCCTCTCTGAAGGCTGAGTCCTGAGCCGGCTCTGCTGTGGGAACCGCGGGCAGAGCCCACATCCAGGGCGGGGAGGGCGAGGACCCTCCGATTGCCCAGGGCAGCTGCAGGGCCAACCGGCATCTCGTCCTGCCATGGAAACCAGACAACCAGGTAGGTCGGGCGCCTGTCACTACGTGAGCCAGCTCAGCAGCGACGGGGTTGAGTCACATAGGAGCTTTTTTCAGTACTGCCGGCAGCACGGGAGAGCAGCAGGTCACCCACAAAATCCTGTTCTCCCCTCCTCGCCAGCTGGCTGCTTATATACACGCGGGAGGAGAGCGCTACACCCAGCTGCGAGCTGCCCGTGTAACGCGGAAAGGGGCGGGAGCGTGTGCCGTCCGGCCTCCAGGAGCTCGGTGCCGATAACAAGGAGGCTCATCTTCTAAGCCAGTGGTTCCCAGCCTTCTGGCCCTTTAAATACAGTTCCTCATGCTGTGACCCAACCATAAAATTATTTTCGTTGCTACTTCATAACTGTCATGTTGCTACTGTTATGAATCATAATGTAAATATCTGATATGCAGGATGGTCTTAGGCGACCCCTGTGAAAGGGTCGTTCCACTGCCAAAGGGGTCGCGACCCACAGGTTGAGAACCGCTGTTCTATGATGTTACAAACAGCTTGGCCCGTGCCTGGGACTGGGGAGTGGTCAGCGTTCCCACTGCAAACTCCCGTAAGGGGGGTGGGGGTCAGGGTCAGTCAAAGCACATCCTGACCTTGGTCCACTTTTAAAATGTATTTTCTCCTTGAAGCGCATCCTCCAGTTTCCCTGGTCTGTGAGAAGACGTCTTATCTATAGTTAGTAAGTGGCCGCGCCAGCACGGCCAAGGGTGATCCTGAGTGGGGGGGTGAAAGGATTGAGAAAAGACAGACAAGAGAATGAAATCTGGGTCTCGGTGGGACGCTGCTCCCTGATGAGGAGACAGCGCCCACAAGCCGTGTCTTTATTTTATAGCAGATGCCACGAGGCAAAGAAGGGGCGTGACCAAGTTGACTACAGCATTCTCGTGAGTTTCAACCCTACTCAACTACATGCACCTGAACTCTAGCACAAGGCACGTGGGGCCACGTGTTCCGACCATAGGTTCATGCTTACAACTACAGCTGTTGGCTGTAACGGTGCCAGGAGGGCTCTGCCCTTCAGCTGGGACTTGCACGTGGGCCACGAGAGGACTCTGCCCTCTCATCAGTCCGAGGCTTGAACCTGTCCAAACACTGTAGCCATGCCCCATTAGTAAGGTGGATCGTTCTTAGGCAGCACTGGCTCTGTTCTTATTGCGTGCCCTTCCCCACGACCCCTATGACCTCCTCCAGCATACACACACAAAAGTCACCATACAAAGCGTTACACGATCACATCTGGCTGGGGAGGTCGGGGCGCTTCGTGGAGGAGATAGACCTGAACTAGAAGAGGGCCTAGAAAGGAAACCGTCGTCGCTGGCTGTGCAAAGGCACTGGGGCAGGAAGCAGTAGGGGCGTAGGGGCTCAGGGAGCTCACTGCTCCAGGAGCCAGGGGCAGAGCAGGAAACCAACATGGAAATGTCAAGGGAGAGGCCTTGAGTGCCGCTCTGAGGCAGAGCTCTCGGTGCCGCTGGGCTTTGTCTGGAAGTGAGAGTGGGTGGCTGGCCAGGAGACACGTGCAGAAATCCGGGGCCCATGATGCTGTAGTGGCTTTTGGAATCAGGAGGAGCGGATTAGAAGGAGGCCGTGGCGATAGAAGGACAGGGCCCAGGGAATCATGGGAACCCAGTTCACAGGACACAGGAGCAGGAGCTGGGGGGCCGTGCCTCCCTGGGTACACACACCGCGTCTCTGTCTGCACAGGTGAGGCCTCAGCGCCATCAGCAACGCAAGGCGCTTCTCCATTTGTATTTCTCGTCCAGCTTCCCCTGTGAGGCCTCATTATTCAAACCTCAGTTAATCCCGCAAGAGCACTTGCATGAGAAGCTGTTTAATTACCTCCTTTCCACTCCCTAGTGGTGCGTGGCCTTGGTTGGCTTATTGATCACTCAACCACCAGCTTCTCCCCGGGAGCCGGGCCTGGGCAGCTCAGGAAGCTCTGCAGGAGCCGATTCCCAGGCCACGAGCTCACCTTCTGTGCAGGCGGCTTCACGGGGGAGAATGGGGCTCAGGCCGTCGTCCTTAGGAAGGCTTCCGAGTCTCCCATCTCCACCCGTGTCCACGGCCAGTGCCAACGACCGTGCCAGCATCTCGCACCCCTTCTGCTTGCCGGGCACCAGGTTCCCTCCAGGCCTGTGCCCCAGCCATCACTCCCCATCCAAGCCACCAGCACGCTGCCCACCCTGTGCCACTCAAAGCCCTCCCCTGATCTTGCCCAGCCAAGCCCTCCCTTCTCTACAGCACCTGTGGCTTTTTGAGGCCCTGGCGTCATCCTCCAGCTGACACTCGGCAAGGGGAACAGTCCCTGAGCCACCTAGCCTGCAGGTCCCACCAAGCAGCCTGCCCTGGCGTGCCCACTACACTGTCACTTACGAGGACCCCGGGAACAGTGAGGGCGGGAGACAGGGCGGAGGCACTGACACAGGGATGAATCTCTCTGGGAGCCCCTGCTGCCCCCAGGTCCCAGTCAAAGCCCCAAAAGGAGAAGCAAAGGGCAGTAAACTTGCTGAGGCTGCTGCTCCCATGAACACACACAAACAGGAACGCATGCTCTCCCCTTCTTGAGCCAGCATCTGACATCAGGGGGTCTGAAGGTGGGCTCCTTCCAAGGGCTCCAGAAGTGGGTGCTTCCTGCCTCTTCAGCTTCTGGGGGCTCCTGGCCACATCCCTTCAATCTTCATGCGGGCCCGCCTCCATCCTCGCATAATCATCTGCCCCCGCCCCCCTGTTCAACTGCCCACTTCAGGCTGTGCCTACTTCCTACTGATCACAAGAACCACCCCCGGTTCAGATGTTCACTTCCGGCTGTGCCCACTTCTGACTTACCAGCTTCCCTGCTTCCCTGTTCCCATGCCCACTTCCGGCTGTGCCCACTTCTGATTGACCAGCTTCCCTGCTTCCCTGTTCACATGTCCACTTCCAGGGTCCCAACCTCCCTCCCAGGACCCATACCTCCATCAGGGGCTCAGACCTACATCAGGGTCCCCGACCTTCGCGCTGGGGCCCACATGTCGAACCCAATATCCAGTGTGTATTTTGGGGTGCAGACCTACACAGTAGCCCAGACCACCATTCCATGCATGGGTGAGGCCTCGGTGCCATCAGCAAAGCAAGGCACTTCTCCATTTGCATTCCATGACACAGAGGTCCAGGCCCTGACGCAGAAATCCACCAGGAGCCAGAACTCCCTACAATGCACAGGTCTCCATCCCAGGACCCATAACCTCATCCGGGAATCAGACCTACATCAGGGTCCCAGACCTTCATGCCAGGGCCTAGAAGGCCACACTGGGGTCCAGACCTCGAATAAAGCATCCAGTCCAGTAATGGGGGCATAAACTACATTCATAGTTCAGACCACCATTCCTTGTCCCAGAGACCCAGCCCAAGAGCCAAACCTCCTCTCAGGGCCATGAATCCCTCTGGGGCCCAAACCTCCCTCCCAGACCTATACCTCCATCCGGGACTCAGACCTACATCCGGGTCCCCAGACCTTCATGCCAGGGCCCAGAAGTCCATCCAGGGGTCTAGACCTCGAACCCAGTAACTAGTTCTTTATTGGTGTCCAGACTCCCATAGTAGTTTATACAAACATTCCATGATCCACAGGTGCTACTGCTGACCCTGTTCACCCCTCCGGGGCCCAGATGTGCCCAGACCTTCATCAGAATTTCAAACCTACATCCGGGTCCCAGACCTTCAAGCCCTGAAGCCCATCCATGCAGCCCTAGGGGTCAGCAGATCTCTGAGGTAAGACCTTTGCTCTAATTGGTGCCCTTCCTTAGAATCAACTTCCCACGGCATTTTGAAATGGAATTTTTGGACTGGAACCCGCACTCTTTGTCCACTGGAATCGAAGAATGAATTCACAGACAGAGAGCAGTATAGCAAAAGTGGGATTTGTTGAAGAACATGTACAGACTCCCAAGTGGGTAGAGGGAAAGAGTCCCACAGAATGGACTCCCAGGTGGGGAGTGGGAAAGGGTCCCACTGAGTTCCTTTTTCCTATGGCTTAAAAAGGCTGCAGATCCTCGTGCCAGACTGGTTACTATAGTAACTCCTGAGCTCAAAGGTACCTCACACGGGACTTGTGAGGTTCTTCCCCCCCCCCTCCCCCTCATTCCCTCCTTCCTTATTGTTTTCCTATTCCCTTTGGGCTTTCTTCTTCTCCTTCTGGATGAAGGGCTTCCTTCTCCTTATTTTCAAATATAGACCTTTTGCTGTTCCCAGCTCCCTCATTCTATGGACATGTACCTGTTGCAGCTTCCCTATTCTATGGAAATATACCTTCTGCTGCTCTGCTCTTCCTTAATGGTCCCCTTAATTTCTAAAATTTCCTAAGACCTGTCTTTTTCACCCCCCAAAAAATCCGTTTCAATTCTGCCTCCCGCATGGAAGCTGAGGGCAAAGTCACCTCACATCAGCCCCTTCTTTCCCACAGGCCCGGCCCAGGACCAAGCGGTCATGAGAGACCCATCTCAAGTCCAATCAGCAGGGCCCAGGACCCGTAGGAGGCTTTGCTGAATCTGTTCGCTGGAGAAGATTCCCCCCATGGTGTAGAGTGAAGAATGAAAATTCACCAGAAGCAGAAACCTCAGTCTCCCCCCTCTGAACCAGACAGACAGGCCCCCGCAGGCCAGGCCCCGTGCGCCCTGGCTCCAGGCCTCGCCTTCACTCAGCACCCATTCCAAGCACCTCCCCCGCCTCTGCTTCCGTGTCCACCCACCTCAGCACCACCCAGATCTCCCCTCCCAGGGGTCTCCTGACACTAACCAGGCCCCCGGCTGAACTGGCTAAGAAGCAGAAGTGTCCTTTGCTCCATCAGGAGGGAAATATCTGACTATTCGTAGGAAGCTGCATCAAGCCCATTTTTTTTACCCTGGAGGCAAGGGTTGGTCTGCAGGTGTCACTCGGGTGAGCCAGAGCACAGCCATGAGCACGAGGGGGAGGGGCAGGACAGGGGGGCAGTGGAAGGGAGGAAGGGATCGGATGGAACAGGCCCAGGCCCACCTTCGCTGCCTCCATGGGGGTGAGCCTGTTTGTCATTGAACCTGTCCTCACCTGTCTCTTCAGCTGTAAAATGGGGATAACAGCATTCACCTCACAACTGTTTTGGGAACCCAAGGCTGGGAAGTGCTGGAAGGAAGAGGAGTATGAACAATCCCACTGCCAGCGCCGAGCTCAGCCACTCTGCCTCCAGGGAGTGGGCACCCTGCCCGAGGGAGGCCCACAGAGGGTCAGGACCTGCTGCCCCCCCTCACCCTCCGCCAGCAAGGTCACCCCGTAAGCTGAGGGCCTGAGCAACAGCACTGATCCTGGTGACCTCCATCCTTCGGGGGTCCCTGGGACCAGGAGTCCTGCACAGCAATTACCCTTTGCTGGTAAACTCTCCGCCCCCTGGGCCCGCAGCACCACGATGAACTGACAGTGAGGAGCTGATAAGCCTGGGGCACAGAGGAGCAGGCTGCATCCCGTTGCCATGGCAACTCCTGCAGGTGCTCCTGAAAGGAAGCACAAGGCCAGGGGCTGGGGTTGCTTTTCTCCCCCTTTCAGAGAGTCTGTAAGTGAGAAAGGTCGCAGGGCGAGCGAGGCAGCCTCATGCCAGCAGCAGGCACCTCGGCTCCTGCTAGCAAGTGGCGGAGCTGGGGCTGGGGCCAGTCTGCTCCTTCCGCTGCACCCGGTGGACATTGAACTTGGGGAGATTGTGTCTCCTGCACAGAGCTCCCACCCCTGGGCTCTCAGATACCTGCTCCCTGACACTATCTAAAGGAGATCTCAATTGGGGCCACTGCTGGGCCCAGCCCCCCACTCCTCTCCTGTTCCGTTAGTAACAGGGCCGGCCTCCCTGCGGCGCTGCCCAGCTCAGGTGCACTGGGGCGTTCTGGCAACCGAAGTGCCCACCTGAGGGAAATTGGGGAGTCACCTGAGGACCTGAGAGACCACACCCTGGCCCCACTTGTGCAGCTGGTCCCCTCTAGTGATCTACCTTTTCCACAGCTTTTCCGGATTTCGTCCAGCCAGGGCCCACATCCCGACACGCCCTCCCACCTCCAGGCCCCCCATACACCCCTCCTCCCCCCAAATCTGCGCCTCACCATGGAGAGTGTGCAGGAAACACGTACGGAGAAAGCCAAGAAAGTACAGTTGCCCAGAGTCATAAACTGCCAGACCGGTCTCAATCCCAGATCCCTCATCCAGCCCAGGGTTTTCTCTGAACCGCATGGCTGATCAAGTCAACAATCCATCAGCTGCGAGAAGGTTACCTAGGGCGGCGTGCAGATTCCAATCTGCCCTTCCTGGCTGCTTACACACCGGGCTGACCCCCCTGTAGAACCCCGCCAGGGCCACCTGGATCCCACGCCCTAACACTGTTGAGGGGGCTGGTCTCTGAATCTGCTTCTTGTGCCGAGAGGCCCCTCCCAGCCCCGGGGAGGGACACTCAGGCCCCAGGAGTCCACAGCAGCACGATGTCCGCGTTGCTCTTCACTTTACTAGTGAGCAGCTGATGCACGTCCTCATCGCAGGCTCACAGCTGAGAGCGGGCTCCACAGCTCACAGGTCTGCGGTGTCAGTCCCAGTCCCAGCACCCAGGCTCCTGGGGCCGTGGGAAGCCTGCCGGTGGAGGCAGCCAGCTCACAGAGCCTCAGTCAAGAGCCCGCTCTCTTCCTTTCGTGCCCTGCGCGCCAGCGGCCTGCGCTCCCGGTTTCTCGTTCTTCCGTGGATGGGTTTGCAGTTACTAGGAAGAGACCCTGAATCCCAGCTGTGCGCTGGAGCTGGAGAGAAACGCAGCCCCTTCCCAGAGCAGGGCAGCCCCGCTCGGGAACGCTCCCCGAAACATCGCGCAGAGTGGGTTTTCTTTCCAAAAAGACCCAGTTTTCCAGGAGAGGCGGGGAGGTAACACCCCGCAGGGCTGGTGCTTTCAGACCTGGGAGCCACCTTGACCCCAGCTCTAAATTTACCTGCAAGTTCAACAAGCCATGGGCCTTTCATTTCTCTTTTGATTGCTCCCTGCCTTTCTCAGTGGCCCCTGCCCCTCCCTGGGGCCCGGGAGAGAGCTGCATTGCCCTGCATGAGTCTCCCTAGACCTGCCCAGAATGGGGCTGGAATGGGAAGGGCCGGGTGTAGGTCCCTTCACGCTCCTTGTCTGCTTCTGAACGAAAGGAAAGTGGACACATGGCCAGCGAGTGATGAGAGTCAATGACATAAATCCGGGCCCCCCCTGACTGGCTGTGAGGGCCCCGCCCCGATAGTCTGACTCAATGGGCCAGGGCTGGGGTGGGGACTTGGCTTCAGTAGGACAAATGCTTGGGCGATTCCACACGCAGCCCAGATTGTTAACCCCTGCTCCCGGTGACCTTCAAATGGGGACGTGAACATGTTCGAAGTCCTTGACACGACCTCGTGTTAGCGAGCCAGGTGCCGCCACGACAGGAACTGTCTACAGGGAGTGTTGACCTGGGGGGAAGCTGGAGTGTCGGGGAAGCTGGAATGCAGGTGCCTGGGTTTCCTGCAGGGCGTGGGGAGCTGGGGCAGGTCAGTAGGAGGCTCGTGAACACAGAGACGGCAGTGCCGCCGCTGTGAAGGCTGGCACATCGAGGAGCCCACGGTCTGCAAGGGTCAAAGGGCATTTCAGAGCCGCCCCCTTCTGCCGTGAAGCTATCTGTTCACAGGACGGGCGGGATGGGAAATACTGCAGTGTCTCCAGGAAGTTCATCCCGGTTTCTCGGCAGAGGGACCTGCGGAGCCGCACGTGGCCAGCGGTGAGGCTCCGGGCCAGGCCGCCTGACTCGCACTGGGGACCGCGGCCCGCTGGCTCTGTGTCCCTGCAGCTTACTTCTCTCTCCGCCTGCTGTCCCTCTAAGGCAGCGGTTCTCAGCCTGTGGGTTGCGACCCCTATGGGAGTCGAATGACCCTTTCACAGGGGTCGCCTAAGACCATCGGAAAACACATATATAATTACATATTGTTTTTGTGATTAATCACTATGCTTTAATTATGTTCAATTTGTCACAATGAAAATACATCCTGCATATCAGATATTTATATTATGATTCATCACAGTAGCAACATTACAGTTACGAAGTAGCAATGAAAATAATTTTATGGTTGGGGGTCACCACAACATGAGGAACTGTATTGAAGGGTCGCGGCATTAGGAAGGTTGAGAACCACTGCTCTAAGGTTATCATGAGGATTGAATGAGTTAACGTGTTTGAAGCTTGGGGTGTATATTTGGGGGGACTTTCTTTAGCTGAAGCCCAGGACCACCAACAGAGTGCATTCCCTTGGCAGAGTGGGGTTCCAGTGGGGCACAGAGTGGACTGGGCTGCCCCACTTACGCATGAGGGCCAGGGCCAGGGCGGAGCGTGGCTCACCGGAGGGTCTCATAGGGAGCTTCCGAGGGGCCTGGTGCCCATCGTCACTGCGCCTGCTCTCCTCCCAGCTGCTGCCCGGGCTGCTGCGGGTTTGGATGTGATGTGAGGCCCTGGGGGGAGTAGGCCCAGTGCTTCCAGCTGAGCCTCCACCTCCAGCACAGGCTCCCACAGCCGGGCTTTGGGGTCACACCCCTCAATGTTTGCTATGCACACCCTCGCCGTGATCACCATGTGTCATCAGTGGCCCCACATGCCTCTCCTGCCCTGACAAGTGTGCATGTGGCTGTCAGCCCGCCCGCTGGCTGCAGAGCTTTCACACACGTGCGGACTTGCCAGCCTTCTCGCGATGCTAAGTGTGGAGACGCCTGGGTGCCGGCCCTCAGTGCTGGTACTGACCTTCCAGCTGTGGCCTGAAAGTCACCACTCACAACCTGTCACTCTACGGGGGAGGGGTGCCTGCTACGTACCTGACAGACAGAGCCTCCGACAC
The DNA here is from genome assembly GCF_964212035.1 of Myotis nattereri. Taxonomy (NCBI): domain Eukaryota; kingdom Metazoa; phylum Chordata; class Mammalia; order Chiroptera; family Vespertilionidae; genus Myotis; species Myotis nattereri. The sequence continues at coordinate 79,761,564 of NC_138085.1, read as the reverse complement.
CCCCTCCCCTCGTCCTTGGCAACCCCGGGAGGTAGAGAACATGCCCTGTTTTCTACGGGACAGAGGAAGGTCCAGAGAGGTGGGCACGGGGCCCAGAGTCGCCTCCCTACGCTGAGACCTGCATCAGGCCCACCCACCGCCTGCGTCCCAGCACCTGCTCCACCACCAGCCTCTCCACCTCCCTCCCTTTCTCACGCCACCTGCCCACAGGCAGCCGTCAGGACGCGGCCCTGGAGGCTTCACCTGAATTCTGTTCAGAAAGGCAGTTCCAACAGCAGGAATAGGAGTGAGTCTCTTGGTCAACAAGAACGTCTGTACAAGTGGCAGGCTGCTCAGCATGGATCTTTATTTCCTACTTGCGGGACCCCCAGAACCATTAGCAGGGGCAGGTGCTGCCTCCGGGCCAGCACTGGCTCTGGGTGCTCGGGTCCGCTGGGAGGGAAACCGGAGACTGACTGCGTGGGCCTGGGCCGCGTCACACCCAGTGCCGGCTCGCGCCCAGGGCTGTGCTGAAAGTCCTCAAGGCCCGATGCGTGCCCCTGGCGGCCAGCAGGAGTGACCCCGCTTCGGCCTCGTGGCCGGCCTCCCGCAGGTCCCGGGCCAGCCCCTCGGCGTCCCAGCGCCCTGGCTGAGGGCTGGCCAGGAGGTGCTGGACGATGCGCGGGTAGAAGGGAGTGGAGAGGCAGGGCACCAGCAGCTTGGCGTCCAGGAGCAGGGAGAGAAGTTCCTGGTCACAGTTGGAGTCATTCACCTTCAAGAAATAAGACAGGCGGGAGTGAGGCTGGCCTGATCACCCTCCCAGGAGCCCCACCCTCAGCGCGCTGTGCGAGGCCCGCCCTCTCGCGTTAGCCCTTAGCACCCCTCTCTCCTGGGGACAGTCCGCTCCCAGGGCGCGTGGAGGGCACTAGCCTCTGCTCTGTCACTGCCAGTGTCACAGGCTGGGAGACGGCGTGTAAGGGCTCTGCTCAGCGCCGGGTGAGGCCCGGAGTCAGGACCTGAGTGACGTCGTCCTGACTCCCTGCCAGCGTTCCACAGCCACTCCCCAGTTCCCTGAGGGTCTCCCCCGTTGCCATGCTCTATCCCCATCGACTGGGTCTACTCCCCCGAACAGGCCCTCAGAGAAGTTCCTTCCAGAAGAAACCTTTCTCCTCTGCTGAGAAAATACACCCTCAGCATCCACTTACCTTCCCCAAATGTTTCACGGCCCTTTCACTGCGCTCTGTGCGGTCCCCCGGCCCTGGCTATCTCCTCAGTCTGTGAACGGTCTCCCATGGCTCTGACACTCAGCTTACCTTTTCCTATTTTCGATTGCTGTCCATATTACTGCAGGAATCACGTCAATACTAACGCACGCTGAGACCCAGACTCCCTGACATGTGGTGTCATAACAGCCACGACAGGCTTTCTTCCTGTCACTGCACCCTCAGGGCGCTGCTGTAGGGACCTCGGACACATGTGGCCTTTCAGAACCAATCAAGTGACGGTATAGCCGCCGTACCCTCCTGGGCACAGTGTGCCCGTCCTGCTGGCTCCTGAGACGCGGAGGTCCGCGGTGCCCACTGCACGTGAGAATTAGAACAAAGGAAGTTCTGAGAGTGAGCCGCTGCCCATCTTCCTGTAAGTCACCTGGTGCCCCTCAAAACCCAGCGCAAATGTCAGCTCCAGGGAACCTTCGAGGTGGCATTTCCTCTAAATCCCTGGCTAAGCTGCTCCCGCCTTCCCCATCCTCCTGGGCACCGACTGTCTGCCTCTTCGTGTCTGTCCTGGAAACCTGTCTGTCTCCTGGCCGGGCTGAGGTTTTATCTTATTGTCCTGTCTCAGCAGCAGTTCCCGCCACTGATCAAATAACTGAATTCGAGTGAGAGGCGTGTGGTCTGGTGAAAAGACGGGCTTTCAGGTTAGAGACCCATTTCCGATCCGGGTTGCTCTGCTGTGTGACCTTGTCAGGGACAACCTCTCTGGGCTCCAGTTCCCACACCTGAAATGCAGCCCGCCTATCGGGCTGAGATCACCTGCACTTTCCAAGTGCCCGACCCAGTGCTTACAGAGGTCAAGCTCAATACATGGTCAAGTTAAAACAGTCAAACCAACCCAAAATCAAGCATTTCGAGAAGAGGAGGGGGCTTATAGAGATCATAAAGTGAGCAGAATGCTTGCCACCTGTCTCCATCGGTGATTTTTCGTGTGTGTCGCGATTCATTTTTGAGAATAAATGAAACTTTGCAGATCTTGGGAAAGAAATCTATTAAAGCACAAAGCACTACTGTCTTCCAAGCCATTAAAATGGTATCCGCTTAATTCCTGTTTCAACAAAAGGTAATGAACTTTCTCTGAATTAAAGTCTTTGAGTTTATGGATCTCTAAGAAGCTAAGAGTCATTACAGTAATGAGGTAAGCTCAGGTTCCAGGACCTCATTTCAAAGACTTCAAAGATCATTTAAACTTATTTCACTGTTGACTTTAGGGAAGGCTATTTGTCCTGTTAGGTTTGCTATTACTAATAAAGCTGTTAAGTGTAGCAACAATAGAGGCAGAAAAACACAAGGGCCACCCAAGTGAATAGCTGGAAAAAGAAAAATGTCTGTGGGTAGTTTTAGTAATTTCTATTTATTTGAATGATAGTCAGTCCCCCTCCTGGCGTGGGACTTAATAATATTTCTCTTCTGAAACCCAAACTGGGACCAATCCTCTGGCTTCCAGCCCAACGACAGGAGGGCTGTGACTGTAACCAGATCTGCCACTTCGGGGCCTGAGTGTGGCCGGCCCCACACTCTGTCCTGTCACCTTCCTACTTCGCCTAATCCCTTGAGGCCCTATGTCAATCCTCCCCTGAGATAATCCCTCGACACGCAGGATGGGTGTTGTATTTCACCTTTCCCAACACCCGGCCCATTCCTCGCCCCTGAGCACAGTGCCAGGCTGTGCACCTGAGGCCGGCACGTTTACACACAGTAGGTAATTCTCGATAATGATAACACACGGCTATGTTACTGGTTTATGTATTTCCTAAACCAGCGGTTTTCAACCCGTGTGCTGCCGAAATTTTAGTAATTCGTTTCTATGTGCCAGGAGATGAAAAAGGTTGAAAATCACGGTCTTATGCTATACTTTTCATCATTATTGTAGAGTGTAGTTTCTACTTATTACAAAAAAAGTTTGCTATAAACAGTGTGCCCCACTATGCGGGCAGCAGCCTCACGCATCTCGTTTCCACGTCTCTCGGCTGTACCATTTCCTCTCGTGCTGTTTTATAAACAGTGTGGCCTAAGCGGGCAGTGTCTGCAAGGCCTACAGTCATGCACATGGTGTCCTGGGCCTCTGCCCTCACTCACCACTCACCCACTGACTCACCCATGGTTTGGGGGTCTGTGTGCACCCCAGCTCCAGGCTTCTCCTCCCTTCTCTGTCCTCCAACACTTGTTAGAAAAAGCACGCAATCACACGGACACACATAACACTCACCCAAACACGTGACACACAGTCATATACAGTACTTCAAACTGATCACTCACATGAAGGAATGATCTCCCTACAGAGTGTTTCAGTAGGAATCACACCACGTGAATTCGTTAAAACGCAGCCCTGAGCTACCTAGTTCTAAAGTGTAAAATGTAAAAAGGGAGGTGAAAGTTTCTTCCTTAATCACAAGACAGCAGCCTCGAGGGAGAGGGTGCAGGCCCTGGCTGCAGTCCACCCCTCCTCAGCCCAGACGGCCAGGCTGCCAGAGGACAGGGGGCTGCGAGTCCGATGGTGCCAGTGAACATGACCGTGGCCGCTCTCCTACCTTAATTAGGAGACACACACACACGGACGGAAAACCGACCGGAGGCCAGGAGCCCCCAACCTGAGTGTCCCGTGCCCAGGACATTTCCTGAAGGGCCAACAGGGCTTCTTAAGAGAAACAGCTTCGCTGTTTGGATTTACAGTCTCCGCACCTAAACACAGAGGCTGGTTTGTAAATGTTTGTAAAATACTAGTAGACGAATACCTGCTTCCTAGACAAACAGAAAGAGTGAGCGGCTGTGGTCAGGGAATACCACGGACAGAGCAATCGTGGCGAATCCCGGTCAGTGCTGGCCGCACCGACTCATGTCCTGGAAGCAGAGTAATGTCAAGCCGGCGGGCGTACCTCGGCGACGGCGGCCACGTGCTCCAGGGCCACGGCGTGAAGGCGGGCGTCCGGGCTCTCCAGCAGCAGCTTAAGGGATGGCAGCAGCAGGGTCCGGCTCCGCAGCAGCGCGCTCAGCTCCTCCACGCACTGCAAGCACAGGGGACACGCTGACTCCGTGCTGGGACCTGCCTCGCCCCCTGCACAGGACACTGTCAGCAGCCGTCTGAGCCTCAGATCTTCCCCCACAGCATCGCTTTCATGGCTGCACAGTGTCCCACCAGGTGGACGTGGGACTGTCACTTACTTCCCTGAATTCTCAGAGCCCTCGTTTCTTCATAAGGACAATGAGGTAATGTGTCTACTTTGCAGTGTGTGTGTGTGTGTGTGTGTGTGTGTGTGTGTGTGTGTGTGTGAAAGAGAGAGAGAGAGAGAGAGAGAGAGAGAGAGAGAGAGAGAGAGAAAGGGAGGGAGAGAATGGGTGTTAATAACAACATACAACGCTCAGCATATACTAGAAGCTTAACAAACAATAAAAACTATTGTCCATTGTTAATACTATCAAGTATCCAGTATCCTCCACTGCAACAAAGGAAATCAGCAAGTTAAATGTTTAAAAACCTGTCTATAACCCCAATGTCAAGGTGAACTGGAAACCTGATACTTAAGATATTTCATCTTCATGAAAACTCAAAAGGTATTGGGACCCGCAGATGGACCTGTGTGTCCTCAGCTCTTCCTCACACTGGCCGGCCGGCCTCGGAGAGGCTTTCATAGAAGACAACAAACACAACTCCTCACCACAAAAGGAGGAAAGAAGAGAGAAGGAAGAGGCAAGCCCCGCCCCGCTGCCTTAGGCTGCCCGCATCCTGACTTTAGCTGCACGTGGTCAAGTTCCTAAGACATTTCCATTTGCAATAATGCTCCTTCCTTTGTAACAATTTTAAATCACATCTGAGCACATTTAGTGATCAATAAAAACAGCACAAACATTTGCACAGTTCCTTTCATCTTGGCATTTGGAAAAAAACCCATAAATGTACCCCATTGTAAGACAGGAACTGAGGCAGCACAGGGAAAATGAAGGCAAGTCACAGTGACAACGAAACTCCTATGATAATAATTACCTTTCATCTCATCAAATTGGAAGAGACAAGTGATAATGACCTACTTACAAAAGAGGTTCAATCCCGTGCCTTTCTCCACTGCACCCCCCAGGAGGTTGTGGACTTGGGGGAGGGGGGAGTCAGGGGCTCTGGGGGAGGCAGTGAACAGCAGCCTCTGTCACTCCTCACAGCAGAGAAACAGGGTCCCAAACTAGGTTTCCCAACCTCGAACCGGCAGCACTGACTCCAGGCACCTGGGCATCTGATCCTGATCCAGCCGTGCCTGACCTCAGCTCATGTTATGGCAAAGGTGAGCCCTGTGTTACTTATGCCGTACCTGCCCCGGGGGCGGGGGAGGATGTAATAAGCTGTGTGGAGACCCTACTCTGTGCTGTGTGTGAACTCCTGCCACGGGGACACAGGTGACACAGCCGTGGTCCCCACCTCTAGGCGCTCACTATAGCAGGGCCGGTCACAGGTAAGCAAGTAGCGACCCCACGGGAGCAAAGGGAGTTACCTTTGGTGCTGGTGCTTTAAATTTTTCACAGGAGAATTCTGTCATTCTGGTGGTTGACAGACTTCTTTAAATATTTTAAAATCCAATCAAAAAACACTTAGCCAGTCCCTCATTCTGTAAACAATTCATTAAATGTGCATTCAGAATGGGAATCTTTTCCTTGAGTGATTACAATGAAGATTCAGACAACTCTATTTACAATTTTATTTTCAAGTTTCTCTCCTATGTGGTAGCAACTCAAAACCCAATTAATCAACTTAGTGCCACTGTCCAGATGCTGCTGAAGACACAGCCTGCTCAGACTACACACCCCCGAGGTCGGGTCCACTGCGGGGAGCTGTCATTAACATGTGCTCATTTTAGAAAGCACAGATACATGTATGTCTACATATGACACTAACACCTCTGTGACAGCCACACCAGGGGTCACATAGAGAACGAAGGTCAAATGGAGGGGCTGCGTGTGTTAGCGTGTTTACAGAGAATAAACACGGGGGTGTGCGATCTCATTACCATGCTGTGGGAAATATGGAAAAGCCCGGGCGGCGGGGACCTGCCCCACCTGGAGGACTGCCAAGTTCACACCGAGCTCCAGCCGGCCTGCTCCCACACGGCACCCTGTGAGTGCCATGGCGCCTTGGAACGTACACTGAGGGAGACACACAGGGTCCAGAGGGACTGGAAGCGGGCTCTGCCCTGGGACTGGGAACGGAAGGCCGTGTCGGAGCTCAGGGGAGCAGGGAGGAAGGCCCTCCAGCGTCCTTTCAGCACTGTGTGTCCTCGTGTGACCTGCTACTGACGGGGCCCTCGACCTTCCGACACCCTGAGCTCATGTCCCTCCCGAGCAGCAGCGGACACTGCCCGCGGCAGAGTGCGGGGAAGAGGCAGGCGCCCGCAGGGGAGCCACTCACCTGGGCAGGGAGCATCTGCCTGGTGTTGTACAGGGAGCGGCACATCTTCAGAACTTCCTCGCCCAGCGCCTCCCTGCTCTCCGACGTACACCTGGCCAGCATCGCCGCAGCCAGCCTCACCCAAGGGTTATCCGTGACGCTGGCTCTACGGGAGAAGAGGCAAGGCCCCGGAAATGACTGAGCTGGGACAACTGTGCTAAAAAACCCACTTTCCAAGTGGAATGCTTGTGACGAACTGCACTCATGACCCAGAGGACACGGCCCCTCGGGCTGTCCTTCAGGGGGACAGACAGCTCACGGAGGAGGCGCTCACAGTGGCATCGCCAGCCCCCGGCACCTGACTTACTGCCTGGTGGCCTCGGAGAAGTGACTTTAACAGCCCAAGCCTGGACGGATGGTTCTGGGGAAGCCACCGACCTTTCTGGGCCTGAGTTTTCCCAATTTAGTGTCTGCCCTGTGACGGTGCTTTGCCTAATGAAGGATCGTTTGCAACCGTGAAGTGTCACTCATAATAGCAGGCCCATCGAACTATTCACTACCCAAACGGGCTTTTCTTAATCATGTGATCATGACTATGATCAGGACTGACCCTGGGGTGGGGCAGGACTAATGACAGGAGGGCAGGCACAGCAGAGATCAGTGTGGGGCACAGACAGGGGAAGCCACACGCAAGCCATAGGGAGATCCCGCTTCGAGCTCCACCCGGTTCTCTTATTCTGGACATAAACACACACAGTTTGCCTTTTGTTCCCCTTCTCTGGCTGCCACGCCCCGTGCTGCATAAACACACCACGACTTACAGGTCCAGGGACACGGCCCGGGAGCAGGGCACCGATTTTACTGACAACACTGGGCAGGAACTTCACTACTGACTGTCTGTTGTCTCACCAGCACAGCTCTGGATTCTAGACACGGAGCGCCTAATGGGGGCCTTGACGGATTTTACTCCTTGCCCCTGAGAAAAACGTCAAGTGCAAGGACAACGTGGAGACACACACGAGCAGCCTCTGTCTCAGCTCAAACTCAGCTGTGTCTCAGGGACCACTGCTCGCGTCACAGCACATACAAGGCCCTGGAGTGTGGCTGACGGGAGTCTCCCTACACGCACGGACGAGACCCTGCTTCCTCTCTCAGAGTCTGAACCGGGGCCCTGGGTTTGCCCACCAGGCTGCCCGCTGCACAAAGGGCAGCCCCACAGGACAACACAGCTGCCTCACAACAGTGGCCAAGATGCTCTTCCACCAGCTGGTGTGATGCACTGAGACACTGAATTTCCCCTAAGTACAAATCCCTTTCACTTCCCAGGCAGCCTTCTGCTGGGGCTCACACTGTACAGCTGAAGGTGGACGCACTGAATTAGCAGCCAGATGGTTCGGATCGAGCACTTTTCTGAGTTTTTAATTTGATTGAGCTGACTGGCAACATCAATCACTGTCACACCCCTCCCTCCTCCGCCTTCCCTCTCCCCCACCCTCTTCTTTGTTCCGGTTCCAGTGGAAGTGCTGGAAGTGCCAGGTCACACTCGGATGGTCTGGGAGGAAGCGCTCTGAGAGCCTGTCTGGAAAGGACCGGGGCTGGGAGGAGGGTGAGCAGATAGGCAGTGAGCTCTGACTCCATGGGTTGCGTAACGGAGGATGCAGAACACAGGTCAGCAAATTACTCATTTCCTTCCATGTGCGACTATAAAAAACACACCTTTGAAAATTAAGATATTTTACATGAAATGTTTTACACGCAATACATGTTTTCAGTGAAGCCGCTTTGTGTCTGAGGGTGGGCGAGGGCCTGGAAAGAGCCTCGTTCTAAAGCGAGAGGAACCATGACACAGGTCACTAACCTCCCAGAGGGGCCACGCTCTGCACTTAGGCTGACTGAGAGCCCTTTGAAGGGCTGAAGCAATCTGCACTCAACACTGGTTTTCTGAACAGAAAAGCTGGCTGGCAATCTGACTCGTGGTCCCATGTCTGCTTCCCATCCTCACCACCTGGGACTCGTCCAGAAGCAGACGCCTGGCCCAGCAGAGACCCGGGCTCAGCAAGCCCGGCCCGGCCTGTCCCTACAAGCACCAGCCCGGAGGCGGCTGCGCCCAGACAGCTGGGAAGCAGAGGGAAACGCTGTCCCGACGCGGCCAGGAGGAAGGCGGAGGTGCTCTGATAGAGCCCGTGCTTGGCCTCACCCGCGAGGTGCGAACCGTGCTCGGAGCTCCGAGCCCGCGTGCCGTCCCCAAGGCGCACGGCAGAGACGAGAAAGGCCGTTTCCCACGGGGCGTCAGGACAGCCGGGCACACAGTGGGTAATACTGCAATAAGGTGTATGGGGGCGGGTGGGGCTGGGAACATTGGGGAGACCACTGTGTAAAGTCTATGACTGTCTCACACTGTGCTCTACACCTGAGCTAACGCAGAACAATACTGAATGTCAACTGTAATTGAAAACCACAAAACAAAACAACTCCCTCTGCAGAAATCCCTCACAGCCCACCCTGGGTTAGAGAGCCTTTTCCAGATGTTCTCTGGGGCCCTACATGCCCACAGATGGCTTCTCAGGAAAACCTGCTTCACGGCTGTGGGTGCAGATGCGGGCGCCTGGGGCCTTGCACCTGTGCGCGTGGGAGCACAGGCGAGTCCCGGGCTGGCAGGCGGCGGGAACAGAGGCCCACGCGCTCCGGGTTTTGCCGACGAGGGGCAGCAGGTCATGACAGACAGCATATGTGCGCAGAGGAAACTGGCCATGCCTTCCACGGGATTCCGTGGCTGCCGGCACAAGGGCGGGGTGGCCGCTCCAGGCAGCCATGAGGGCGGCTGCCAGCCCAGTGTGACGTATTGGAAACCGCAAGGGCTGTGAAGGTGGCCAGTGGCTGTGAGAGCTCTGCCTCTCACGTATCAACCACGGGAGGCCTGAAGTTATATAACTTAACTTCCGAGCTTCAATTTCCGCATCTACAAAACGAGCTCCCATCACCTTCCTGTGCAGAACTGCACGTAACACTGTGTGATCTCAGTGAACGGGAATGATCCGTTTACTCCACGTGGATTCTCAATTAGCATCGGGAGCCACGCCCACGGAGAGTCAAAGATTTCCTGGTTGAAAGAGAACAGCTGGCACAAAACTACTTTGCTGACATCATAAACCAGAGGCTATGGTCAAGTGCTGTCTGGTACTTCTGAATAAAATATTTGGGTTTAGGGGCAAGACGAATCTTGTCTGCTCTCTCACTGGCTCCTTTGAAGGCACTGGCTCTTTAAGACAAAAGGAAGGGAGAAGCCGCGGGTCTGGACCACTTACGCGCTCTCCGGGCTCCCGGGCGGCCAGGCCTGCAAGAGCAGCGCCAGGTGCTGGAACTCGACCTCCCGGCAGCTGGACTCCAGGAGCTCCGCGAAGAGGGCGCCGCGGTTCTCTTCGCTGTCCACGTCGGCCACGGCCACCTGGAGGTTGAAATACACATTCAAACTGGTGGCAGAGGCTGAGGAATTGGTTTATAGAAGAATTCACATTTGATGATTTTGACTCAACACTCTTGAAAATTTTTGCCATTCAACAACATCCTACCTCCCATCTCCACCAAAAGCCTGCAAAAGCCCGACGCCTTTCCAACTTCAAACCTTCAAGTTAAAAGTCGTTTAGAACAAACCACAGGGTGGGTTTTAACGCTCTTTACCAAAATCAATGCAAACAAGTAGATTTCCACAGGACTGGCTTCTCGGCGTCTCATCTATGTTATGTTAAAATACTGAATTGCTTTAAGAGTTTACTCAAAATTAGCCCGTTGTTTTTACTTTAAATGATCCTTCATGCATTTCTACTCTGCATTTCAGCATTATTACTGCTAAGCGCTCACGTTGTCCCAAAAATTTCCCTAATTTGAAATTACGGATTTTACTAACGTGCATTTGTCATATACTTTTGCGACAAACCAAAATCAAGTAAAATACCCTTTACTCCCATCTCCATTTCTAACATAAAAGAAGTCTCAGCCAAAAAGAATGCGAGTGGTTCCTCTCTTTGAAGAGCTGGTGACATTTCACTCACACTGAGACAGCCCTAAAGCAAGTCGCAGCCCTCTCAGCTCTGTGGACAAAAGTGTTTGCGAGGCCCAGCCCGCGGGTTGTTTTCAACATAAAAGAGGCCCAAGGCTGGTTCTCGTGTTCCCTAGCCTCTCTTGACATAGGGTGTCTGGAACGGGGTAACGTAGACTCACACGATACCTTGAAAGAGAATGAATGGTTACCTATATATTTGCTAAACTGTCTACATTAATGTGCGTTTCCAAAACATCTAATTCAATGGTCATTCTGGCTCTGACCCCCAAGAAGCCATCTGAAGAGGTTGTGCCATGGACTCTGCACTTGCCCGGAAGTCGGTAAGTGCTATGAAACCACTGGTGATCGCTTTGGGAAGTGCTGCTCCCAGGGGCCAGCCGGGTCCTTCAGGGCCTGACCCACAGCCCCTGCCACTCTCCGGTGGAATAGTCACTCGGAGCATCTGACTGTTCTTTAAACAACTTTATAACCTGGGAAGTCAGTGGATCCTCAGAGGAGTTCAGTATTATTTGCCTCACTTTACAGACGACAGGCTTGTCTGTCCTAGCATGTGGCTAGCAGGGGGCACGGCCAAAAACTATAAATAAAGAGCCAGGGCCATCACATCTGAAACAACCAGACAACCGAACAGGCTGAGTGGGGTGACCAGGCCAGCAGGGGGGTTAGTGAGGGATGACCAAACGACTGAGCAGCAGGCTGTGTGGGGCGACCAGGCTAGTGGGGGGTGGGGGGGCAGGTAGGGGCAACAAGGCCAGCAGAGGGGGGCAGTTGGGGGCGACCAGGCCAGCAGGGGGGGCAGTAAGGGGCAGCCAGGCTGGCAGGCAGGTGAGCAGTTAGGAGCCAGCGGTCCTGGGTTGGAGGGGTCCTGGATTGGAGAGGGTGCAGGCTGGGCTGAGAGGACCCCCCATCCCACCGTGCACGAATTTCATGTACTGGGCTTCTAATATAACTATAAGCAGGTCAGGATGTTCTGAATCGAGAAGACTTAGTAAGCTAAACACACTTCAAATGTTTGTTGTTGTTAATCCTCATCCAGAGGATATTTTTTCATTGATTTTTTTCAGAGGAGTGAAGGGGGGGGGGGAGGGAGGGAGGGAGGGAGGGAGGGAGGGAGGGAGGGAGAGAGAGAGAGAGAGAGAGAGAGAAATTGATATGAGAGAGACACATCAATTGGTTGCCTCCCACCCAAAGCCTGACCAGGACAGGGGATCGATCCTGCAACCCTTTGGTGTGCACGTGGATACTCTAACCACAGCTCAGGCCAGGGAAAGCTTTAACTCACTTAAATTGGTGGTGTAACTGGGCATTTTGCCTCAATTTCTTGCCTGTTTACGAAGACATGTGTGTGTGTCTGTTTATCTCAAACCCAAGCCATCCATCTGTTGTGACCAGACCTCAGCATCTTCACTGGTCCCAGGCCTCGGCCCCTCAGGTGCTCTGCACTCATCTCACACACACTTCTGCCTCTGGGGCTCAGCTCTGCTTCCTCTGCCCCCACATTCTGTCTCCAGGCAGCTGTGGGCTGTAAGGCTCACCCCTCCCTTCCTTCAGATTTCTCCAGCGTCACCTTATCACTGCAAAACTGCCCCCTAAAGCGCATTCCCCGCCCCTTATCTCTCTCCCTCACCTGCTTCATTTCCTTCTTAGCATTTAAAACTACATGTTAGATGTTTATGTGCTTCCTCCCTTTATTCTTCATTAGAAGGGAAGCTCCTTCAAAACAGAGGCTTTTACTTGTTCACTGGTTTATCCCCACTTCTGAAACTAATAATTGACAGACAGTAAATCTTACTGAGTGAAGGAACTAGTGAACGGGTACACAAGTGAATGAATAGAAACCACCATTTATAAAATGTTTTAGGACAGAATATCAAATATTCACAGAGTTGCCATAAGTTTTGGCTGTTCTATTACTATTACTATTATTATTATTATTATTATTATTATTATAAAGATGGACATAAGATTTAAAAAGGAGATGCCGCCAAGGAGGAATCGCTGAGCGACCCGGAGGTGGCACGCTCCTTGACTCTGTGTCAACCTCAGGTGCCTCGCTGAGCCCTGTGATTTCAGCAATGCCCTCCCCTCCTTGCATCTCACTTCCCATATCTGAAAAGTGAGCCCCCAAATCCCTGAAGTCTCAGAGTGAAGTGCCCACAGGTCTGCGGCTGGGAGAGGGCTAGAAATGGCTGCTCTTGGCTTTCTGAGTGATCATCTAAGTTTTTACAGAGTTTACTTGTAGAAAATGTGCTGTGCGTAGAAAATATCTTAAAACAATTGAATGCTGTGTCTATGATAGTCCTCGCAGTGCAAATGTTCCAGTTCCTACAATTAGCTGCAGGATAATGAAGAATAATAAGTTTCTCCTCTACATGACACGGAGTAGAACAGGTTATTTGCTACAGACCATAAAAAGGAAGAGAATACGAAAAAGTGATTCATGTTTTCAATATCATTTAGATTTCTTTCTTTTCAGAAAGTATAACAGCCTGTAAATTCTAAGTACATTAACTGTCATAAGGAAAGAAAAGAGAAAAGAAACTATAAATTAAACATTCATATCTTTGTTTTCATATTAGTGTGCAAATAACAGTTTCCACTTAAAAAATGTTAGGTAATAAATTCCTTTGTATAACACATTTCTAATGTATACACAGAGCTTTTAAAGTTATTATTTGTTAAATGTATCTCTATTGTTGACAATATTACGTAAGTCCTCTTTCTTTTCCCATTGACCCCCCTCTCCCCACTTCCATGCTCTCTCCACCACACCCTCACCACACTATTGTCTGTGTCCATGAGTTATTCATATATGTATGCATACAAGTTCTTTTGTTAATCTCCCCCCTCCCCACCATCTACCCTCACCTTCCTTCTGAGACTTGTCAGTCTATTCCATGTTTCTCTGTCTCTGGATCTATTTTATTCACCAGTTTCTGTTCATTAGATTCCTCAAATGAGTAAGATCATGTGACACTTGTCTTTCTCTGACTGGCTTGTTTTGCTTAGCATAATGCTCTCCAGGTCCCTCCATGCTGTCTCAAAGGGTAAGAGCTCCTTTTTTACTGCTGCATAGTCTTCCATGGGTACACAGACTTTTTAAGAGTGTGTCTTTGTCAGGAAACATTTTCTTCTGGATGCTCACTAATCATTTCAATTACTAGATCACTGATGCCCATTTTTAAAATACAAATGTCACAATTATAGTAACATACACAATCATATTTACTAAAACCCTATAGCAGTGACTTATGAATTATTTTCACATACATTATATATATTCACTTATAATTTATTTTAGCACTTATAATAAATTCAATTTATTAACTAGTCATTTTCAATATTTTTCTTGGGTTTCCAAAAATTAGAATTATATTGTCTACAAGTAATAATAATTAAGATTTTTAAAGTGTTACAGCTCCACTTTCTGGTTCCTGTCTTACATAGACTAGGGCCTCGGAACAATGCTAAACAAATAGTAATATTGGAAATTTTTGCTCTTAATTTTAATGAAAGTGCCTCCAAATTTTCAGTTTTGAAAAAGTCAGCTATAATTAAATGCTAGTGGTCAGCAGAGAACACACAGCAGAGCAAATGATCAATATAGATTTCCTGCATAAATACTATCATAAAAATAATGATGTTATCTACTTTCTTTCTAGAAGATGGTATTGGCCCATTATGTTTTCATATCACAAGCAGCAACGTTGCTCATTAGTGGTTAAAAAATATTAAACAAATGTGCACGTAGGGGCCTCCCTTTCCTGGAAGTCGTCCAGTCCGTAGCATGTGCCCACACAGCCACAGTGTGAAATGACCATACAGCATACTCTAACATAGAGGAAAACTGCCTGCAGGTGGCTAGCAAATGAAATGATAAAGGGCAATTGGATTAAATATGATTAAATATGCAGCTTGAAAAAGAACCTGATAAAGTCCAAATACATGTTAACTTGAAGCCATGACTGCATCTTCCTGCAGCTTCACTTCCTCTTCTGTAAGATGAAGACTGCATGTATTTATATGAGGGTCGTGAATATTACATAAGAAAATGTGACTAAGAGAGCCAGCAAACAGACACACCTGGGAGCACACATGAATAACAGATATATTATTTATATTATCAATAACCTGATATGCTAGATATAAAGACATAGAAAGCCAGATGTGTGCTATGTTTTCGTCTAATAAGGATTATAGTCTATAGATAGGACAGAAGGGGGAAACAAGAAATATAGCTGTTTTAGGATAAAGAATCATGGGTTAATTTTTTAGTGAAAATTAAATTGAGAGAAATGGCTATTTTTCTGTACTTTGCTTTATTCTGTCCTTTTCCCCAGTGAAGAGAAAGTAACAGCCACCTCTCTAGTACCTCTGTTCCTCCCCAGCAAGCTGGGGTGAGAACGCCCAGTATTTACAGGCATTGTATAGATTCCATACTGACACCACGAACAACACGTCACAGGATCAAGGGCGAAACTCAAAGGTGACTCAAACATATCTTTTCCCCTTTGCCTCCCAAAGCAGTGTTTCTCTCACTGAATGAGGGGACTCAGCCCTGGCTGCAAGCCCATTTGTCACGTGGCTGCAGCCTCCTTATCTCACACAGTCGCCGTCCTTGAAAAAGTGGCCCGTCACCTCCTGGCAGATGAGGAAGCTTTAACCTCAGCTCTCTCTCTGGCTGGAAGTGATCAGGACCATCTTAACCTGAGGCACCTCCCCTGAAATCTGCGTCTCCTACGGGCACCGACAGTAGCTGATTTTACCTTCAGATAAGGTGTTTGTGCATATGAAACAGCTGTTAACGCACATACGAGCACCTTTTGAACAGCATGTAATTGGCACCACGGAGAGGCTGTCATTGATGTAGGGACACTAGTCACCACAGGCCCTTCTCCAGAGCAGCGGCGGGCTGGCGGCTGCTTCCCAGGCAGCGGGACGACCCGACCCCACGCCGCAGCGGGGGCAGTCCCCTTCATGAGCTCGCCCAGCAAGGCTGAGCTGCCGCTGTCGCAGGCGTCAAAATACAAAACCGATCCCCTCCTTCAGACCCACACAACCGTAAAAGGCGGCAGAGCTGACTTCTGGGCCCTGGACTCCTGTTACCCGGTGTCAGGAGCCAGCGCTGCGCCGCTGCCGGGTCCGCTGGATCCAGACCCAACCGAAGCCTCTGGTGAAGGGAGTCCCGGCTTCAGGACACCAGTCACCAGCTTCCGGCTTGGCCCTGAGCGGTTACACCCCTCACCGAGGCCAGCAGTATTTAGAGCAGTATGCAGACCAGGGGTGGGCAAACTTTTTGACTCGAGGGCCACAATGGGTTCTTAAACTGGACCGGAGGGCCAGAACAAAAGCATGGATGGAGTGTTTGTGTGAACTAATATAAATTCAAAGTAAATATCATTACATAAAAGGGTACGGTCTTTTTTTTCAATAGTTTTATTCATTTCAAACGGGCCGGATCCGGCCCGCGGGCCGTGGTTTGCCCATGGCTGATTTAGACACACGAGTACTCCATAAACCGTATTATTACTCTTCAGTATAGTCATTAATTATTATTATTGGATGAGAAAATAGAAACAGTACATAAATTATCCTCATGTCCACTTCTGAATACTTATGGGTTTTATTAAATAGAAAATGGTGGAAATGGAGCTAAAGTTTAAATATTGGAAGAGGGTAGCGATTTCTGACAGATTTTCCATTTCCGTGCAGAGAAGTAAGGAGCGGAGGTAGGCACTGGGGAGGGTGCGGTGCAGGACTGGAACCAGGCGCCGGGAGCAGGGGGAACTCCGGCTCTATCATCACAAGCCGTGGACCTCAGAGGCCGTGTGACTCCTCTAACACACGGACAGGGCGACCCCCTGCAGGGCCGCTTCTGGGATTCGCTGTGGGGACCTGCACTCGGCACACATTCCACGGTCCCTCTGCTCCCGGAGAAGCCAGTGGTGAGGGCAAGTCCTTCAAGGGCAGCACCCATTGCTCAGAGAGAGACTCAAGGTCCTCAAATACCTGAAGGACCCAGTGAACACGGCTGCTCTCCCTCTCCTTTAACCACTCAGGGAGCGTGGCCCACGGAGCTCCTGCTCACATCTGCACACACCTGCTTGTGACCTGTTTGCTTCCACATGAAAAGCAACGAGCTGTCCAGAAATCTGTCAGTAAATTATGGCGAATTAACACAGATCAGAGTCAGTCTGCAAGCCCCCGGCCACTCGATGCAAAGCCTCTCCATTATCCAGGAAATCACCCCACTGGTGTGTAAGGGGAGGCAGCGCAGTCTAACCGTCACCGTCCATGCCAGGAACACCACTGAACGCCAGCCGTCCTGCCTCTGCCACTTTAAAGGTGATCTGGACACGTTTTTAACATCTAATGTTCATTCAGTCAACAAATATTTAATGAGTGTCTTTATGATCCCTGTTCTCATGGAATTTATTTTCTAATGGAAGAAGACAGACACCATATAATGAACAGAGAGAGGGACACAAGGATAGGTAGGAAGAACTTAGCGGAGTGATTAGAAGAGTTAAAATGGTCATAAAACAGACTGTGACGGGGCCACTAATTTAGGGTGTAGTCATTTTAGAACTGGTGACATTTAAGCTCAGTCTGAGGAAGGAACTTTTCCTTTCTGGACATCCATCTCCTTTTCTTTTTAAAATCCTCACAGGAGGACATTTTTTCCAATGCTTTCTTTTTTTAGAGAGTGAAAGGGAGGCAGGAGAGGGTAAGGGGGAGAGGGAGGAGGAGGAGAGAGACAGAGAGACAGAGAGAGAAACACTGATGTGAGAGAGACACATCAACTGGCTGCCTCCTGCATGTGCCCCGACTGGGGCCAGGAAAACTCCAAGCCCCAGGTTCCTTTTTTCGTAAAAACACAGGAAAATATACTGAGTGACGGGGAGGGAAGTTTTTTAAGGGCACGTCAGTATTTTGGCCCACACTGTTCATGCGCCAGTTAACTAGAAAATTACAAAACCTGAAAAACTCAGATAAATTGCACCCAGGGGATTAACACACTAAACGCACCCGCCCCCTCCTCTACCCGCCCCCCACCCCCACCCCAAGCTGGGGCACATTTCCGGAACAGAGATGAAGGCCTCTCAAGCTGTTGAAAATGAGGGCCTCTGGATTTTTAATTCTGTTAACTCATCATTAGAAAACTAGAAATGCTGTCTCTCTGAGACGAGTGGGGCAGCAGGCTGCACAGACTCGGTGTTAATTTTGCAGGAGCTGGCCTGGTTCCCGGCATCACATGGATTTGTGGGGCCACTACCCCGGGCACCTTGGGGACAATTAAATATTAAGTCCCTCTTTGATGGTTGCAATGTTGCCGGAGGATCCCCAGCCACAGAAAAGGCAGCAGTGCCTCATTTTCTGGTCCCTGAACATGGCAATATTGTCATCTATCCTCATCTTTACTCCGAGAACCCGTCGCCATCCTCATGTTCCCGCTGAGCATGCAGAGGGACAGGCAGACACAGAACCTGAGAAGCCGGGAGGCCGACACTGTGGGGTCTCAGGGCGTCTGGAATGGGAAGATGAAGACCCTGAGTGTGTGGGGGAGAAGTGACAGACAGCGGAGCCACCCTCCCCAGCTCCCCTAGTGATGGAAATGGTCAGGGACGGTTCCAGAGGAGAGATGAGCGAGGGAGTCGAAGGAAGGATGGTGTGGAGACACTAAATCTCCTGCGGTCGCTATGCTGTTTCTGGCCCGGGACAGGAGAGGGGAGAGGGCCCGAGAGTCCCTGGGCGGAGCAGGAAGAAGTGAACCAGCTCAGCTGCCACTGCGCTTCCCTTCAGCCCTGCTTCTCCCCCGGGAAAGGGGAGCCACCAGAACTAACCAACATGGGGGAGGCCCTGACTATCTCATGAAGAGAAACCGACCGCGTGTGTGAGCACGAAGCCGGCGGCTCTGCACAGGCACAGGCAGCAGCTGGGAAAGTGCAAGGGCCTCCGCACAACGTCGCCCCCAAAAGCCAGCCGGAGGGGCGCCCTGTGTCAGGCTGGCTGTTTCCCCGGAGGCAGCCTCAAGTGAGCACCCAACGACCTCCGTCTGTGACCAGGGAGAACATTCCAAAGCAGCGAGCTCCTCACCTGCCGCTGGGGCCACGTGGCCTTGAGGATGGCGTCCGTCCGGAAGAACACCAGGAGCCTGCCGTCCTCCTCGCTCAGCTCGAACGACTGTCCCAGGACCTGCAGCGCGTGCACGCGGGGCCTCACGGGCCGCGAGTCATCAGCACAGAAAGGCCGCAGCCACTCCAGCAGGTCCTCGGGGGACACCAGCTCCTCCCTGCGGGGCAAGGTCAAGGGTCAGACAGGCGGGCCAAGTCCTTCCCTCTCCAGTATCGAAGGCGGGACTGACCTAAACACTTGTTTCTTGGGTGACTGTACTTCTTCTTGACTTGAGAGCAAAAGGTTAGGTTTTCAAAGGCTTACAGCAAACCACATTAGCTACTTAAAAACTATGTAAATAAATAAAATTTTTAAACAGTATCACATTAAATTGCGTTACTTAAAGCTGATAAAAATAACCATTAATCAATATGTCGTTAGCTACTCTGTTTCTTATGCAAAGTTTAGTAAGTAGTACGCTTATTTCAATGAACGATAATCATAGCCCCAGGCATCACTCAGGAATTTTATATAAACTATTACTATTGACAATAACTATGCAAAGTCAGATGGTAAGTTCCATTTTACTTTACTTTTCTACTTTTACTAATACATAGTTGACATATAATGCTGCATTAGTTTAACATAATGATTTGATATATGTATATATTGCAAAATGATCACCATGATAAATTTAGCTAAATCCATATAACCTGACATAGTTTCAAAATTTTTTTTAAATTTATCATTGAAAGTATTACAGGTGTCCCTTTTTCTGCCCTCACTGTGCTGAGGGTTAAAAGTTATGACTTTGTCTTTCTTCATCTTTTTTAAGCCAAAAAAAAAAAAAATGCTCTGAAGCTTTTTTGTGAAAAACCTTTGTAATTTTTCTGTGAAATAAAAAGTAAGACCTTGCTCTCTATTTCCATTCCCTAATGTGTTCCTCTTTGGAACCCGAAGCTTAAAAGCTAGTCCGTATGCAAGACCCACATTGGATTCCTCTGTGTGTCTGGCTGGAAACTCACTAAGAAAAACACGGCCCTCTAATCTCGTTGTGACGTCCCCAGTGGGCAAGCCTGGGAAGCCCCGGCGGGAGGGGCTTAGAGCAGAGCCTGGGAAGGTCCCTTTCATCGAGGAGGCAGGCCAGGCCAGGGCAGCAGAACCTGAGAGCAGCGGTGACAGCCGCCCTGGGGAGCTGCCAGTCAGCCCTGACTGACAGGGGTGTGGGAAGGCAGTGCGCCTCCTCTGGGGGGCGCCGCATGCTTCCCACGCAGGGCAGCATCTCCCTGCTGTGTTCTGCTGAATCCACAGCTGCTGGCACCTTCCTCAGCCAGGAGGACTTCACCCTCTCCTCCTCTAACACTCGGATTCCCTAGACCAGGCCCGATGGCACCCTGGGGCGTCCTGCGCTGACTCCCCAGCAGTGTAAACCGCGCCCTGCACCTGGCTTTCTGCACAGCTCTCCCCACACTACAGCAGTCACCAGGGCCAGGGCAGGCTGGCTGCCCTGCAAGGCTCCCAGCTCCGAGCTCCGAGCTCCTCGGTGGGAGGTTATTTCCTACCCATAGTCAGCGCCTCGTGACTTCCCAGGGCATGGCACCCAGTAAACACACAAAAGGAAGCAAATAAATGTCTCATGAGAGTGAAAGGCCTGAATCAGCCACTGCTGCAGGTTCCTCACCACCCGAAGGTCCACGAGCAGCAGTCCAGAGAAGCTGTGCAAGGTCAAATGCAAGGTCAAAGGCAGAAAAGCAGAGGCCCTGCTCGCTGTGTCTCCCACACGCACCTCCGTGGCTCATCCTATACGCCTTCATCCAGACCTCGGGCACAGAGCAAGGCATGGAAATACGCCATCGAGGCAACTGGGTGCTAAGTTGTGTCTGACAGCCAGACTGGAGCCCGGTTCTAGTCCCAGGTCTGATCTGGGAAAAGTCAATTCCCCTCTCTGAGCTTCTAGCCTCACCCGAACATGGCAGCAACATACGCAGCCATCAAAAATAGTAATCATTAAACCTATAAAGATAAAGATGTTATAACAGCAAATACCATGACATGTGCGTGTTTATAAATCTTGATCAACACGATATCAAAATGCATCTGTACCTGAACAATAACGGCATAGAAGTTAATAACACAAACAAGAACTCTATTACTGAATGGAACTACTGGGAGTTTTCTCAAACACTTCTTCATTATTATTAAATCACATTTTCCATTAAAAAAGGAAAACTGGGACAAAGCCTTCCAGGGTCAACATGGATATCAGACATAGGAGAGATCTTTGTAAACTCAGGAAGTATCTAACCATTCATTCATTGTGGCCGCTATTCCTATCACTGCCATTGCAAGCAGATGAGAAATTCTTTCTAAAAACGGCATTAGAGACACATACCTTCTAGATTTATACAACGTGAACGCTTAGTCCTCAGACAAGACAGATCTAGCATACAGAAAGCTTTGTAAAAAACAATGTAACATATACTCTAGGAATTTCCATACTTAGTCACTACAGTTAGTGGTGACAGCTGTGTCCCTTCTCTAAGCCCAGAGAGCCCTCTCCCCGGACGCCCTAGGAGGAAGGTCAGGAGACCAGGCTCTCTCAGCAAACAAGGCTCAGGGCAGCAGGTGAGCAGAGCTGACAGGGTACATGCAGCTGGGGAAGCCGTGTGTGCACCTGCAGAGACACTTTCAGTTCTGCAGAAAGCACTCAGCTTTCTTCCAGAAACGCCTCAAAACAGTGCTTAGTCTTGGAAGTATCTCACACACACACACACAGACACACACACACACACACGTGATTCTGAGGCTCTGAGGAAGGCCCTGAGTGAGATCGCCAGCCTGTTCCAGTCTTACCCCTTGTCCACGCTGGCACGGACGGCTGCTACGACGCCTTCCAGGACCTGGAGTGGGTCCCGGGGCCCACCAAGGTCGGCACCGCCTCCGCTGTGGGGGGAAGAGAGGAACAGTGAGACACAGCTCGGCACCCGCACTCAGATACCCCGGGTGGGGGTCGGCACAGCCCCTGCAGCTGGGCCTTCATGGATCTGCAGTCTGCAAATGTACAGGGCCGTCCTACATGCAAGGACGTGAAAAGAACACGCTTCTTCCGGGAAGGAACTCACAGTCTAATACATTCGTGTTTTCCTATCAAGAGAGTAAAAAACCCTACTTGCATTCTGTCATTCAAAAAGCATTCCATGGACATTAAATACCCAAGCCATTTCCAATATGAAATATGTAATAATCACCCCAATTCTCCAGTAGGTCTATTTACTCCTATTTCCAGGGTACCTAGCAGAGATCAGCACTGCCACGTTTTACACCTATTCTGCCATTCCACAAGCCCAACGGCCCATGACACAGGCACTATTATCACGCCCAGTGTACCATTGCGTGAGTCTGAAACTCCAGCGAATTTTGAAAATGCATCAGAGGAAAAAGACGTTTTAGATGAGTTTTTTGAATAGTTTAAGTTATATGATTTAAGCCAACTGCTGGATTCAGTTACTTTCATGCCTTTGTTATTTTATGCCTATTACATTTTACTAACTCCCTGAAAGGTAACTGTTATGGATATTGTCAATGGGAGTTTCTTTTCCTTTACGAAGAGGTGGTTGAACTCCTAACGTCCCCTTTCCTTCCACTGCTAAAGACTTAATTCACACTTATGGACTATCTTAAGTGTGTAAGTATAACATTTATTAGATCAGCCCAAATCAAAGCTTCAGTAGAACTGGTGCAGCGAAGGAGGTTAGAACTAAAACTTACTTCAGAATTTTTTAATGTAAAAATACCTTTAACTATTAATGGAAATGTGCACTTTTTGGTAAATAAACTAAATTCATAAAGCATGAATGGTTCAAAATTTTTATTTTTGTGAGCTTCCTGTAAAACCTTGATTTAAGAAACAATAAAAAAATAACTCTGAATCACAAGGTACAAAATGTGGTGAATAAGTACCTCATCATTTGCAAGAGGAAGGTGGTTCTATAACCACCACCACCAAAGCCAATGTTAATAATAGAACAAAGCTTTATTAATTTGGCTTTATTTTTTCTAAAAACCGTTACATTTTATTTCTCTCCCCTCTCTCTCTCTCTCTCTCTCTCTCTCTCCATATAAAATCGCCAGCTACCTCAGAGCACGCCGGTGAAAATTGCATGAAGCCAGGGTAATTAAACTGATAAAGGCTCATTTGATTTCAGTTCAGCTGCTGGAAACTGACATGCATTTAATCAAAAAGTTCCTCAAGAGCAATACAGAATTACAAAGAACGCTTAAAAGGAGAATGAATTAAGCACAACTAAATCTTTTAGCCTAACTGCATTATTCACACAAAGCACTCGACGACTCATTATTTTCTTAGCTTAACTCCCCTCTGCTCTAACCCTCTGGATGCATTCCTATAAAGACACCAGCATGTGGATACAAAGCTAGAATTTCTCAATTGTGAGTTTTTTGGTTTTTAATTTTTTTTGCCATCATTTCAGGTAAATGATGTCCTAAGACACTTCACAGAAGTCTAACTTCTTCAGACTGTGACTAACCAGGCCTTGTGAGCTTCCTAAGAACCTCTGGGAACCATTTCCCCACAGCTATGCGAAGGGACACTCGGAAAGGCGAGATCTGCCAAGCCACCCTGAGGTCCCATGCAGCCTGAAACCTGGCTGTTCCACATGCCATTTTGGCCTTTCCCCTGTTTCAAGAATAACTAGGAGGGAGGAGGTGTGGAACCAGAAGTTAGCTACTTCCTTGACAGATTACACACAATACCAACATGAAACGTTCTCATGGTTCTCTAGTCTCAAGGCAGAGGACTTTGGGAGATCTAATCATCTGCCTCTCACTTCTGCACAGAACTTCACAGTTCATGGGACGCTGTGCCGGCATGATGATGTTTTATCTTCCCAACAACTATGAACCAAGCACTGTCACTGGCAGAGTCTCAACTCACAGAGTCTTGTCCTCACTGGCTCCTGTGTCGCTCACCTCAACGCAGAAATGATTTTCATCACTGCACTCTGTACTATGTCCTTGGGCGAGAGGTCAAGGGGACCCACAGCCACCGCCAGCAGCTGCTGAATCATCACCAGAGGCTGACCGTCCAAACACATGGCCACGGCTTGATCGTGAAGTTTCCCTCTTTCTGACCGGGAGAGATCATAGAGGTGACTGTATTTCTGCAGTATTTCCTGGGAATAAATAAATAAATAAACAAATAAAGTGGAATTCAACTGCTAAATAGCCCAAAGCAATTAAATGTCTACATGTACACAGAGAAGCATCTAGAAGCTTCTCAAAGCAAATACAGGGCAACCTGGTACCTTTAATTCCAGCTTCCTTGAAACAAACGGCTGTTTTGATAATGACCCTCTTGGTCCAACACACTGTTCTACCCACTGAAAGACCATACATGTTTCAAGGAGAGTAGCGACAATTCTCCGATTTGAATATGATATATTTGCTTTAAAAATAAATAAGTATTTAAATGTTTAATCAAAATTGTTCCACTAATAAGCACAGACCACTCGAACAGCAGCGTTTCCCCTCGTTCTTGTGACTGGGTCACAGCTGGGACAGCCAGTGGCCCCCTATCTCCCTTGCACCACGACGCCATGCTGTGCATCACACGGGCTAACGGGGCTGAGAAACACAAGCTGAAGGGACACTGTTACCACACTTCTGATTCTCCCCATCATCTCAGGGGTTTGTGCTTAGAAGTCTCAGGCGGGTTTTGAAGTTTTCCAGTTGTTCATTATCTGAATTCCTCTCCACTGAGTAACCTTTCTAGTTAGGATTTTTCTTTACAAGCTAAGAATACAATCCTCTATAATAAAGAGCTAATATGCTAATTAGACCGAACAGCCGAATGACCTTCCGGATGTCCTTCCAGACAACCTTCTGGATGAAGCTGGGGCTGTGAGGAGCTGCGAGGGCCGAGCGCCTGGCACAGATTTCGTGCATCGGGCCTCGAGTGCTTAATAAACATGTAAGACCTAAGAAAAATGAACAGAGGGCAGTGGCCCTCACAGGTTCGTTTACTACGGCATTAGGTTTTAGTTTTAAAAAGTGTGCACATCTGAACACTGTCTTCACCCACATGAAAACCATGCGCTTACTGAGCCGTCAACTTTTCAGTTACGGGAAAGAACATCTAAAAACCCCACAGCTGTTCCACGTGACCATTCAGATAAACGCTCCAAAGGCCACCAGGGCTTTCTTGTGCAGCCCAGGCACACGGGGCCTCACACCTCTCTGTGGGCAGCCCTGGCACACGGGGCCTCACACCTCTCTGTGGGCAGCCCTGGCACATGGGGCCTCACACATCTCTGTGGGCAGCCCTGGCACATGGGGCCTCACACATCTCTGTGGGCAGCCCTGGCACAGCAGCCTCACACCTCTCTGTGGGCAGCCCTGGCACAGCGGGCCTCCTGCCTCTCCGTGGGCAGCCCTGGCACACTGGGCCTCCTGCCTCTCTGTGGGCAGCCCTCGCACACTGGGCCTCCTGCCTCTCCGTGGGCAGCCCTGGCACAGCGGGCCTCACACCTCTCTGTGGGCAGCCCTGGCACAGCGGGCCTCCTGCCTCTCCGTGGGCAGCCCTGGCACACTGGGCCTCCTGCCTCTCTGTGGGCAGCCCTCGCACACTGGGCCTCCTGCCTCTCCGTGGGCAGCCCTGGCACACTGGGCCTCCTGCCTCTCTGTGGGCAGCCCTGGCACACTGGGCCTCCTGCCTCTCTGTGGGCAGCCCTCGCACACTGGGCCTCCTGCCTCTCCGTGGGCAGCCCTGGCACACTGGGCCTCCTGCCTCTCTGTGGGCAGCCCTGGCACACTGGGCCTCCTGCCTCTCCGTGGGCAGCCCTGGCACACTGGGCCTCACACCTCTCTGTGGGCAGCCCTGGCACAGTGGGCCTCCTGCCTCTCTGTGGGCAGCCCTCGCACACTGGGCCTCCTGCCTCTCCGTGGGCAGCCCTGGCACACTGGGCCTCACACCTCTCTGTGGGCAGCCCTGGCACAGTGGGCCTCCTGCCTCTCCGTGGGCAGCCCCGGCACACTGGGCCTCACACCTCTCCGTGGGCAGCCCTGGCACAGTGGGCCTCCTGCCTCTCCGTGGGCAGCCCTGGCACACTGGGCCTCCTGCCTCTCTGTGGGCAGCCCTGGCACACTGGGCCTCCTGCCTCTCCGTGGGCAGCCCTGGCACACTGGGCCTCACACCTCTCTGTGGGCAGCCCTGGCACAGTGGGCCTCCTGCCTCTCTGTGGGCAGCCCTCGCACACTGGGCCTCCTGCCTCTCCGTGGGCAGCCCTGGCACACTGGGCCTCCTGCCTCTCTGTGGGCAGCCCTGGCACACTGGGCCTCCTGCCTCTCCGTGGGCAGCCCTGGCACACTGGGCCTCACACCTCTCTGTGGGCAGCCCTGGCACAGTGGGCCTCCTGCCTCTCTGTGGGCAGCCCTCGCACACTGGGCCTCCTGCCTCTCCGTGGGCAGCCCTGGCACACTGGGCCTCACACCTCTCTGTGGGCAGCCCTGGCACAGTGGGCCTCCTGCCTCTCCGTGGGCAGCCCCGGCACACTGGGCCTCACACCTCTCCGTGGGCAGCCCTGGCACAGTGGGCCTCCTGCCTCTCTGTGGGCAGCCCTCGCACACTGGGCCTCCTGCCTCTCCGTGGGCAGCCCTGGCACAGTGGGCCTCCTGCCTCTCCGTGGGCAGCCCCGGCACACTGGGCCTCACACCTCTCTGTGGGCAGCCCTGGCACAGTGGGCCTCCTGCCTCTCTGTGGGCAGCCCTGGCACAGTGGGCCTCCTGCCTCTCCGTGGGCAGCCCTGGCACACTGGGCCTCCTGCCTCTCTGTGGGCAGCCCTGGCACAGTGGGCCTCCTGCCTCTCCGTGGGCAGCCCTGGCACACTGGGCCTCACACCTCTCTGTGGGCAGCCCTGGCACAGTGGGCCTCCTGCCTCTCTGTGGGCAGCCCTCGCACACTGGGCCTCCTGCCTCTCCGTGGGCAGCCCTGGCACACTGGGCCTCACACCTCTCCGTGGGCAGCCCTGGCACAGTGGGCCTCACACCTCTCTGTGGGCAGCCCTGGCACAGTGGGCCTCCTGCCTCTCTGTGGGCAGCCCTCGCACACTGGGCCTCCTGCCTCTCCGTGGGCAGCCCTGGCACACTGGGCCTCACACCTCTCCGTGGGCAGCCCTGGCACAGTGGGCCTCCTGCCTCTCCGTGGGCAGCCCTGGCACACTGGGCCTCCTGCCTCTCCGTGGGCAGCCCTGGCACAGTGGGCCTCCTGCCTCTCCGTGGGCAGCCCCGGCACACTGGGCCTCACACCTCTCTGTGGGCAGCCCTGGCACAGTGGGCCTCCTGCCTCTCTGTGGGCAGCCCTGGCACAGTGGGCCTCCTGCCTCTCCGTGGGCAGCCCTGGCACACTGGGCCTCCTGCCTCTCTGTGGGCAGCCCTGGCACAGTGGGCCTCCTGCCTCTCTGTGGGCAGCCCTGGCACACTGGGCCTCACACCTCTCTGTGGGCAGCCCTGGCACAGTGGGCCTCCTGCCTCTCTGTGGGCAGCCCTCGCACACTGGGCCTCCTGCCTCTCCGTGGGCAGCCCTGGCACACTGGGCCTCACACCTCTCCGTGGGCAGCCCTGGCACAGTGGGCCTCCTGCCTCTCTGTGGGCAGCCCTGGCACACTGGGCCTCCTGCCTCTCCGTGGGCAGCCCTGGCACAGTGGGCCTCCTGCCTCTCCGTGGGCAGCCCTGGCACAGTGGGCCTCACACCTCTCTGTGGGCAGCCCTGGCACAGTGGGCCTCCTGCCTCTCCGTGGGCAGCCCTGGCACAGTGGGCCTCCTGCCTCTCCGTGGCCAGCCCTGGCACAGTGGGCCTCCTGCCTCTCCGTGGGCAGCCCTGGCACACTGGGCCTCACACCTCTCTGTGGGCAGCCCTGGCACAGTGGGCCTCCTGCCTCTCCATGGGCAGCCCCAGCACACTGGGCCTCACACCTCTCTGTGGGCAGCCCTGGCACAGTGGGCCTCCTGCCTCTCCGTGGGCAGCCCTGGCACACTGGGCCTCCTGCCTCTCCGTGGGCAGCCCTGGCACACTGGGCCTCACACCTCTCTGTGGGCAGCCCTGGCACAGTGGGCCTCCTGCCTCTCCGTGGGCAGCCCTGGCACAGTGGGCCTCACACCTCTCTGTGGGCAGCCCTGGCACACGGGGCCTCCTGCCTCTCTTTGGGCAGCCCTGGCACAGTGGGCCTCCTGCCTCTCTGTGGGCAGCCCTGGCACAGTGGGCCTCACACCTGGCCATGGGCAGGGTCTCCTAACCTCATGAGTGCTTTCTGAGACACCACAAGGGTCTCAACTGGGGATCAATTTCACTAGCAAAATAATTCATATCAATAATAAAGTTATACTGAAAACAGAATACAAAAACAGAATGAATACACTCAAAAAAAAACCTACTGAAATAGGCAGGGTGGCGATTTCTGAATTTTTCTGAAAATTCAGGGGGAAACCTACCATTATTCAGTTAGCGAGCACAGAGCCGCCGGCTAGAAGAGGGCTGTCCAGCCAGAGCCTCCATCCTCAGCCTGGCGGCCACCCCTCCCTCACCCCTCCTATCTCCTCGCCTCTTTCTTCCCAGATTATCAGTGGTGCGAAGTGGCCTAAAATCCTTTTAAAAGAAGTGAAAACTGAATTGACTATCAAGCGATAAAGAAGAGGCGAGAGATAAAGGCTTGAGGACTATTTTCAAGGATATCTGCAAGGTTGAAACCCGACCAGAACTACTAATGTAGCTTTCGAGGGTAAATGAAAGAAAATGCTGACATTAGCCGGGCAGTTGAGCGTCTGGAAGACGTGTTTCTTTCATTACCTGCTCACTGTTCTGCAGAGAAACAATGAAGCTGTGGCTCAGGGTGTCCAGGTGAGCGAGGGATTTCTCCAGATGACTCAGGGCATCTGCATAGGTCACCTTAGAGTCCCCAGCTTCCTGCACGTCCTCTTCCGGATTTCTTTTCCGCGGCTTCTCAATAAAATGTTTGACTGTCTTAATAGCCTTGTTCGTCATCTCCTTGCGTACTTCCACAGACAGCTTTAAAAAAAGGAACGAACAACAATGAGACAAACCAGCCCGCGCTATTTATGGCGTGTTTAATAAGGCATTCAGGAGACAGAGCGGGCAAAGGTGACATTTTAATATGCAACTCGAACCAGTGGGTAGGGCTTTTGTTATACTAGTTTTTCTCTGGAATATCATTTGCACTGTTAAATCAGTAAAAAGAGGTTTCTTCTTATATGAGTCTTTTCTTTTAATATACTTTTATTGTTGGCAAGTCCTCTGCTCCAACATCTAAGAACATGTACCCTGTCAGCTCGGCATGCTCGGTCTAGGCCCACACAGAAGTCTGTGCTTTCTAGAACTTGATATTGGCCACAGGAGGTGAGCGCATATTTTCAGAGTTTCCTTTTTTTTTTTTTTTTTTTTTTTTTTACCTCATCACTAGTTTCATCAGAAAAGCTTTTTTTCCTTATTTTTAATGGTATTTAAAAATAACTAAATAACCTGACACTTGTCAAGAATATAGAGTGTAAATAAATGCAACCCTAAGTTAATTTTCCTGATGAGCCAGGACCTCTAAGACGCCAAATAATATTAGGAAAAAGATGCAAGGCTTTTATTTCACTGGGCATTTCATTTCACTGGGCATTTGAGTTTTTCACCTCTTAACTTTGTAAAAACAGGTTGGTTGCTGAAGGACGTTAGCGTGAGTTTAAGAAGTATAAGTTTAACACTGAATTTACAGTTAGCAAACTTATTTTTTATAAATTCTTCTATGATGGAACAAGCAAAAAGTAAAAGAGAAAAAGATGGACCAAAACGTACCAGAGTAGAAAATGGCAATTTCTTCACTAACCCTAATCCACAAGGTACTTTTATTCTTAGCCGTCTTTTTTGCGAAATCCACAGAATGAACATGTCACTCATATGCATCATTACCATAATAACCAATCAAAGATTTGAAACTATTCCCTGACAGCAATTTGTAATTACTATTCAAAAAATGTGGATTTTGAAAGATAAGTGACTAAATTGTTCTATTGCTCAATAAATAGATAATGAACATCAATTTTCCAGGCCCTGGAAAAATGAGATAAAAATATGAGCCAGGCTTAAAGAAATCACATTTAATATAGGAGATGAGATGGTGGGGTGGGGGTGGGGGGGGGATTGAGGAGTCACCCATGACATCTGCACATCTCCTTGGGTCTACCTTCAAGATACACCCAGACTCCACCCAATTCCCACCCCTTCGCTGACACCACTCAGCCCCAAGCCGCCATCGCCTCTCGCATATTCCAAGGGTGCTCCCTGGCCTCCCGACGGACGTGGCAGAGAGATAACCACCACACACACCCACCACACACACGCAGGCTCCACTGCATCTGCCCGACCCCTTGCGCTGGGGTGAGCCACGCTCCAGCCCACGGCATCTGAACAGCAGTGACGTGTCATGTCTGAGCCACTGCGACCAACAACCCGCATGCACTGCTGTCCGTCTCCCTCTGTCCTGGCCATGGCAGCTGGGGAGGTGCAGGTCCCAGACGGTAGAGCGTCCTTCGGCTTGGACCCTACGGACGGTGGTATAGAGCTCTCTGCCGCCTCTCACCGGAACAGGAGCATGAGGGAGCCTGCACGCTTGCTGTGTTCAATGAAACCACTGCGACTGGGGGTGGACTGGCCACTCCAGCGTGACAGCAGCAGAGTGACATTTCACAAACATGATGCCACTCCTCCGCTCACGTCCGTTCATGCTTCCCAGTTCACTAAGAATAAAAGCCAGTCTCCGAAGCCTACAGGACCTGCTCTTCCCTCACCTCACCTGCCTGTCTCACCTCCACCCCTTCTCCACACTGTCCCTCCACTCCCGGCCTCCTGGCCTCACTCAGCGCCCTTCCACCTGCTGGTGCCTTGACTGCAAGTCCTCCCAGGAATCCTCCTGGCTGGCCCCGGTGCTGCCCTCGGGGCTTTCTCCTGACCCACCGTTAGCTTTTTTCCTTTTTTAATACATTTTTATTGATTTCAGAGAGGAAGGGAGAAGAGAGAGATAGAAACATCAATGATGAGAGAGAAGCATGGATCAGCTGCCTCCTGCAGACACCCTACTGGGGATTGAGCCCGCAACCCACGCATGTGCCCTGACCGGGAATCAAACCAACCTACTAGTTCATAGGTCAACGCTCAACCACTGAGCCACGCTGGCTGGGCTCGGCGTTAGTTTCTTTCTTCACAGCTGACATGGAGCTTCTATCTGCTACTGCCTGTCACTGTTATCTTCACAGAACCCGGACGGTGGCTCAAACACAATGAATGCCCCATTTGTTGAATGTATGGTGGACAGATGACAGTATTTAGAGAAGACAGAAGAGCAAACGGGAGCTGCGAGGTGGGAGCTCAGGGTGGATGTAGGACCCCCGGGAGCACTGCATTCAGACAGAGCAGGGCCGTGCAGGTCTCTGCTACACGCTCTTGTGGTTGTTGGGCTGGTTGGTTTTCACGATGCTTTAGGAAGACCTAACACCCAGTCTCAGCTAAGGGCTGTGAGAGAACAGGCCTGGGCTGAACTTGACCTGTAGGCCGTAGTTCACCGGCCCCTGAGCTACTATATGGGGAATCTACAGTTGGGAGATGAACTGAGAATAAGCTGTAAATGGCCTCGGGCGCCTGGCTGGCTACACAACCTGCACTCC
The DNA here is from genome assembly GCF_964212035.1 of Myotis nattereri. Taxonomy (NCBI): domain Eukaryota; kingdom Metazoa; phylum Chordata; class Mammalia; order Chiroptera; family Vespertilionidae; genus Myotis; species Myotis nattereri. Next base: position 79,730,033 of record NC_138085.1, on the reverse strand, counting down.
GGGAATGCGGACACCACCGAGGACAATAACATGGACTGTCTCACTTGGTCCCCATTTAAAAACACTGTAGGAGAATCTTCCTCCAAAGAAATACCGGAAACTTCAGGTTCCGAGGGGAAAAGGTCATCGTTGCTCAAGCCTCTCTTCGTGGGTCCTTCCAGATCAGCTCAGAGTTCACCCTCGGGACGCCATCGCCCCTGACACCATCTCAGCCCAGGCACACGCCTCTCCCACGCCTCCCTAAGGCACTCGGCGCTCTCCCAGATCCAAGAAAGGTCCCACTGCATTCAACTCGTCTGCTTATTTGTGCGTCTCCCTGACTAAACAATGAGCCCCTTCACGGCAGAAGCTGTGCTTCCTAGGTCTCTGCATCCCCGGCCCTAACATGCTGTCTAGCCCATCGCAGACAACGGGAACATCACTGGCCCTCACACGCTGTCTAGCCCAGTGGTCGGCAAACTCATTAGTCAACAGAGCCAAACATCAACAGGACAACGACTGAAATTTCTTTTGAGAGCAATTTTTTAAACTTAAACTATAGAGGTAGGTACATTGTTATTGACTTAATTAGGGTCCTCCTAAGGCTTAGGAAGAGCCACACTCAAGGGGCCAAAGAGCCGCATGTGGCTCGCGAGCTGCAGTTTGCCGACCACGGGCTTAGCCCATCACAGACCAAGAGAAACATCCCTGGCACCTCACACGCTGTCTAGCCCAGCTTTGGGCAAACTACGGCCCACGGGCCGGATCCGGCCCGTTTGAAATGAATAAATCTAAAAAAAAAAAAAAAAGACCGTACCCTTTTATGTAATGATGTTTACTTTGAATTTATATTAGTTCACACAAACACTACGTCCATGCTTTTGTTCCGGCCCTCCGGTCCAGTTTAAGAATCCATTGTGGCCCTCTAGTCAAAAAGTTTGCCCATCTCAGACCAACAGGAAGTAGCTGCTGAGAACTGATCATCTCTGATCAACAACCGGGGAAAGACCCTTCAAGAAGCAATGAAATGACACGTGCTGACGTGTCCCTAGAAATGTGTGTTCAGAATGTGGCGGAAGGCTCTGATTTACTCTGCAAAACCCTGTTCCTGGCCGAGGGCCCCACGAGCCTAAAACTGGGAAAGGATATGTTAAAGGACTTGAAACAAACAAACAAACAAAAAAACAACAAAAAAACCACACACACACACACAAAACTGGGGCCAGATGTCATTGGGACAAGGACATTAAACTAGCGATGACTTTCTGTTCATTCATTCTATAGACAACGTCCCCTGAGTGGGTGCTGCACGCTGGGTGCCTTGGGCCGTGCTGGGCACAGACAGGGCTAGATCAGGCCCGCCCCGAGGTGGTCCAAGTCTGGCTAGAAATGTGGGGAAGCATGATCCTCATAAACCTACACCAGGGTCAGGACAGGATGCTGTGGAGGGTCCTGAGGCACCCTTGTCCCGACAGGACGGTTGTAAAGGAGGCTACGTGTCAGGAGAGTCCTCGGGCGTGAGTGGGCTTTAAGACAAGGGAAGACTGCCAAGAGGTCACCAGGCCTGGGAGGAAAGGGCGTGGCTGGGACGCAGAGGGCAAGTAAAGGCCATCAGAGAGGAGGACGAAGCCAGCAGTGGTGACCACGGGAGGTTCTTCATCACCTTCACGCCCGGGAAGCCTGACAGGAAGGAGCTGAAGCAGGAGCTGACGCCTTCAGTGCGATCGCTCTCAGGGCCTGGCTCGATCTGAAGTCCACGCAGCCATTTTCATCACGGGCAGGCGCTTCAAGGCTGATCAGTCTGGTGAAACAGGCACTTTTCCTTTTTGAAATGAGCATCGCATGCCTCTGAAGATAAGGCTGAGATTGAGATGCAGGAGCCTGAGAAAACCCAGCTGCTACCCACAGAGTCAGGTGGGAAACTGGGGTTGGCATGCTGCTTACACCGAAACAGCCACGACGCAGGACAATGGCAAATCAAGAGCAAAATTATTTTATTCACATATTTCCACATCACCATTACTCTGAGATTGAAAACAATTTCTTTGATTAATAAAGGATGGCTAGATCAGCCGTGGGCAAACTACAGCCCGCAGGCTGGATCCAGCCCGTTTGAAATGAATAAAACTAAAAAAAAAAAAAGACTGTACCCTTTTATGTAATGATGTTTACTTTGAATTTATATTAGTTCACACAAACACTACGTCCATGCTTTTGTTCCGGCCCTCCGGTCCAGTTTAAGAACCCATTGTGGCCCTCGAGTCAAAAAGTTTGCCCACCCCTGGCCTAGATAGCCACTCGATGTGGTCTCCATTTAAAACCTTGTAGGACTTTTTCAACTTTCCCCCCTTCAAGCACAAACACCCCACCCCTCGCCACATGCTAGGCCTGGGGATACACAGGTAAATCCACACACACTCCCTACCTGTGAAGATACACATCCCAATGGGGAAGCCAAACATAACAATAGATATTCGTAAAGCGCAGCTGAAGTATCAGTTAAGTATGTGGGTGCACCTAGAAAAATGTCTGGCCCAACCAGCGTGACTCTGTGGTTAAGCGTCGAACTATGAACCAGGAGGTTACAGTTTGATTCCTGGTCAGGGCACATGCCCACGTTGTGGGTTCAGTCCCCATTGTGGGGTGTGCAGGAGGCAGATGATCAATGATTCTCTCTCATCAGGGATGTTTCTAACCCTCTCTCCCTCTCCCTAATCCATTTCAAAATAAAAATAATAGCCGAACCGGTTTGGCTCAGTGGATAGAGCGTCGGTCGGCCTGCGGACTCAGGGGTCCCGGGTTCAATTCCGGTCAAGGGCATGTACCTTGGTTGCGGGCACATCCCCAGTGGGGGGCGTGCAGGAGGCAGCTGATTGATCTCTCTCATCGATGTTTCTGGCTCTCTATCCCTCTCCCTTCTTCTCTGTAAAAAATCAATAAAATATATTTAAAAAATAAAAATATCTATCTTGGAAAAAAGGCAAGCAAGTCTGCACAAAGGTGGGGCAGCCCACCAGGATGTGGAGGCTGCACAGGTCTTCCTGGGAGGAAGGGGAAGGGCGGGGCGGGCTCCAGGCAGAGAGAGCGGCTTTATAGAGAGCGTGCTCTAGGCTGTGACCCTCGATCTGCCAGCGTGCAAACACCCCAGGGGGATCACATGCCCCTGAAACAGTGGCTCACTGCCGCAGGGGTCCCGAGGGCAGAGCAGCAGCTAACACTACATTTGGGGAAGAGGAAGAATTGTTTCTAAAAGAGATCAAATATCCCAGGACTCTGACCCACAGCTCCTCCCCACCCGCGCTGCCAGGGAGAGGTGATGCTCCTCCCTCCAGGCTCAGGGAGCCACTGCTCTGGGACGAGGAAAGGCGAGGTGGGCAGGGCCGGCAGGTGTGCTCAGGCAGGGACTGTCCTGCGGGAGGCGGGGCCCGCATTCAGGGGGCCGGGGTCACCGCGGAGCATGCTGGGAAACCACACATTCTCCGTTGGGGGCCAGGTCTCCCACCTGGGGTGTGTGCGCCACCTTCACGCAAAGACTTTTCAAAGGATACACGGGTGCAGACGGGTTTAAGGGCACTGGTTTCTGAATGTCCTCCTTCCCTGACTTCTCTTTCCTAACAGTGACCTTCCTGAGTCAGGGTACCACTTCCCTTCACCAAAGGCCTGCCTCGCTCACCCAGGAGAGGCCTCCCCGAATCCCACTGGGACACACTGTCCCGGAGTCCAAAAAGCTCCAGAATGCCCAACAGAGGGGCCATTCAAAACACTGGTGTGTGAAAGGATTCCAACAGCGGAGAGCAAATGTCCTTATGCTTATCACACAGTTTCCAATTATTTATTCTCAACAAAACTGAGTTGTCAGCTGATAAGTCATTAAAAATCATTTTTAACAAGAGATCACTATTTGAATTTTGGGTGATAGCTTGGAAGGCATTCAAAGAAATGAGTGGCATTGCTATGACATCACTCCTTCCCCATCCACTACATGAACAAGACTTTTAAATATTCATATCTATAGAAATGCAAAATGGAAAGAATTGATATTTAATGCAATCTCAATCTAGCAATAAGTAACAGTCATCCAAGGGCACATAAACTAATTAAAAACAATGTTTAAAGCCCTACCCACCTCATTGAGATGCACATTTAAAATACAATTTTATTTTTAATAGTTAATACTTATTTATCAAAAATGTTAATGCATCTATGTTGTTCTGATCTAATGTACGATGCAATAATTCAACCAATAACTCAATGCAGAGTTATCATAAAAAATATTAGAGCCCTATGGTCACAAGAAACACTTTAAATGTTAATTCCTCTTTTTGGAATTATTTTTGATGCAGAGAAACAAGACTTTTAAGCATAAAAGCACCTCATTCCGATAAATTACATGAAGGTGAACTGTAAAAGCTCTCAACACTAACCATTCTGTGGAACTTTTTCATTAAGAGACCTGGGCAAATCCTAGGTGACTTCCGCAGCCACAGGCCACTGGGATGGCTGCAGTCCCTCTTAAAATACCCGAGAAAGTGATTGCTCCCTAAGCTATTTGTTTACACCTTCATCTGTAAAGCGTTCCCTCTGGCTGTCCAGCAGGCAAACACCCTGCCTCCCGTGCCGGTGTCCACTGGACAGGAATGGTCCTGGGTCCCATGTAGAGAGCGCAGTGGGCACTGGCTAAGGGAGAGGGCACGGCTGCTCAGTGCACATCCCTTCACAGCTGGAGATGGCCTTGATACGACAGCCATCAGGAGATAAATCTGTTTCTAAGTCCAGGGACTAAGTAAGAGGAGGGGACGGGCTGGATGAACAAGGAAGGGAGGGGAAAGGGTCCACATCACTGAAGGGTTACTGTTGAACGCGAACGCTGTGAAGTCTGTGAAGTCTGCCAGACAGGAGCGTGCAATGGGGAGGTTATTTTCACACTCCTTTCCCTGCTGCTTTTTTCATGTTAAAATTTGCTGCACGTTATTCTGAGGCTGTTTATTAATTCCTCTCTCTTCCCCAAGATCCCACCCACCCCCTGTGAGGTTGGAGCCCATACACTTCGCAGGAAGGGGAAGGCCCTTCTCGCACTTATGAAGGACAGGGCCGCGAGGGCTGCCGCCAGACACCTCCTGGGGGCCGGTGCACAGACTTCTATGATGGGGCTGTGCACATGGCTGACAGGACAAACCACAGGGAACATTACAGTAATACTCTCTCCTCCTGTAAACCTGTTTGCAAGGCTGGATTTGAAAGGTCAATGGAGGAACTGGCTCACCTGAGCCAGGTGGAGGTGCACCCGGATGACTATGATGGACTTCTGGAAGGAAACGCTGGTCCCCTTGTTATCACAGGGGGACACCGACAACATTTAAGAAAGAACTCGTGGACTTGTACAAGTCACAGTATTCAGAGTGAATGCTAATCCACAGCCCTCCGTTGAGTAAGCAGCCAGGAGGGGCCCTTTAAGATAGGTTATCTGCGTGGCAACAACCTCTTCCTAATCTGAGCACAGCTGGCGGGACCAGGCAGCGATGCAGCCGGGCAGCAGCCCAGGGGCTGGACAGTGGCCATCCACTGTCCTCTGCTCTACACCGGACAGCGACATGCAACCAGACAGGTGCCTCTCCAGGGAAACTTTAATGTGAGGGTGTGTGTGTGAGAGTGAGTGTGAGTGTGAGTGAGTGTGAGAGTGGGAGAGCCAGAGGGAGCAGGTTCACACATTCAGGTCACAGCCCATCCGTGTTTGGGAAGCTTCGCTCACGGAGCCCGTTCCCTTGCTCCCATATTGCTGGTACTGGTGTCTTGCTACTCTTACTACAATGCCCTTAACTGAAGTGACCAGAGGGGGAGGCTTCATACATCCTGAGAAAAGAAAAATCCTAACACATGGGAATAAAGAGTCATGCCGTCTGCAGATGACATAATTCTCTATATAGAAAGAATGGTCTGGGAAACAGCAGCCTATGACCGTGGTTCTCGAAGTGAGGCCCACAAGCCACAAGAGGCCCAGACTCTTTCAAGGGCTTTCCCAAGTCGAAATTATTTTTATGACATTAAATTATCTTTTCATTATTTACCTAGTTTCACTGCACTGATATTTGTGTGATGGTTAAAAATACTGGATAAAAGCGTGGGAACTTAAGCACAAATCAAGGGACGGCATCATTGGCATTTTCACTTAAGCATGTTCTTGAAAAAGGAGGAAAAATTATTAGTTTTACCAAATGTCAACCACTGAGTGCACAAGTCCTCCGTGTCCCGCGGGGAGAGCCGAGGTTTACGCCGAGAGCGCTTCACCGCGTGCGAGCAGCACAGGCCGTGGGCGGCGGGGCTGCAGCTGGCGGAGCTGCTTTCTGCAGCGGCCCGGTCGCCTGCGAGAGCGGGGACAGACACGGCGGGTACTCCGACTTGGGCGTCTGGCAGACAGTCCTCCAAGTGAACGGAGTGAGCCTGTCATTTCAATAGAAACAGCTCACTATATTTATTGCCAATGACAAAATCTGAGCTCTCAAGCGAAAAATTAGAATTCTGGTAAACTTGTGCCCACCACTGTGAGCTGACAGCTTCCCGATACTTAAAGACTCATCTGCTGAGGCAGGGGGTTCATACTCATGCGCATGCTTTGCTCATAGTACATAAAGCGATATGTCAGCATCGGGGTTCTCTCTGTAACTCAGCAGGTCCCTCTTTTCCAAATGCCCAATGCATTCTATTCCAAACCAGACCTGGGTGCAAGATCAAGTCAAACTGTAATCTAGACCAGTGGTTTTCAGACAGTGAGCTGCAGGAACGTTTAAAACATGCCATGCCTGCCTATTGAGTCAGGGGCACTGACCTCTTTTCCCTCAAATTGTCAAATAAGAAAATGACAACAGCCAACACAACAGTAGCTGTCTGGTGTAAATAAATCAAAATTAACTTGTTTGTGTGTTTTTTTGTCAGATAAACAAAAAAATATAACCTATTTTTTGGTGTGCCGCAGAATTTTAGTAGTTAGTTTATGTGCCATGAGATAAAAACAGTTGGCAATCGCTAATCTAAACCAACAGTTTTGATGTGAGCAGAGTACAAAAAGTTCATGACATGGATTCCGTTTCCACGTTACTAGTCTTAAGCTCCATCGCTTGCTGAGTTTCAGTCACTATCGAAGAATCCCCGAAATTATAGTCTATTACAGCACCCCCGCTTCTCAGGCCTCATCGCTGGATTTCCTTCACTTACTTCAACCAAAATGACAAAGACGTGTCCTATGAAACCAGACATAGAAATGTAGAATGATGCTGACACTTCATCAATTATTTTTCTTTTGGAAGTATAGTTATTTCCCATTAAAATATGCTATTCATGTCCACCTATAATGGGTCTATTATTGGTAGTTTTCAATGAACTAAACAAATATTTCTAAAATTTCTTGGTTTTAATTTCTAATATAACTACCAATGAATATAAACTTCATAAACAAAAGTTCTTTAGGGTCCTCAGTAATTTTTAAGAACGTCAAGGCATCCAAAGATCTAAAGGTATAAGAATCACCAAGCTGTGACAATAACTATTTAAACACCCACTCAACGACTTCCTGCTTATGCTGTGCTAGGAACTAGAATATTAGAGATAAAGGCACCAGCCCTACATTCAAAGAATTTCCAATTTCGTTAAAATTCTCAATATTAAGAATGTTACTGTAAAGAAAAACTTCATTTTAAGTCTCTTAGAGGAATGTCTTTTGTATCTTAATGTCACCAATGGCAAATAATATTATAGATGGCACATAGCTGATGCTTAAATACTGAGAGTTTTATTCTGAATCTACATAACATGCATTCGATCGATGCATCGGAAAGTCAGGTATGTTGTCACGTGGTGAGGAAATGTGCACTAGCTAACCATGCTCACACACATTTTGGACACCGACTGCCCATTACAGTGAAAACGTGCTGCCATCCTCAGTTAAAAGGCCATCTTAGCACCGTGAAGGCCCTAAAGGTACAGCGACAATGCGGCCCTCTGAATGATTCTTGAGCTTTATATTAAGTTGGATTTTTAAGTCATATCCCAGTTTTTAAGATAAATGTATTCTTCCAGAGCCTTATGTCACATAGTCTGGTTAATGAGATAAGGGAGAAAACAGCAGCTTATTTCAAGAATCTGAACTGTCATCATATGAAACACAGATTTCCTGTGCTGTTTCCACAGCTCCAGAAGGCAGGACCAAAAAGTGGAGACTGTCAGGAGCCCGAAGAAAGATGCCATCTATATAAGGGCAGTAGCTTAATTATCAATAGAAATGATGCTTAAAGGTCAGAGGTCAATCTAGATAAGAGGCTCTCAAGTAATTTTCTGCTCTAATCCAAAGGAGACAGGGTCCTCCCACCAGGAACGGCGGGAGCTGAAACAGAGGGTGCATGAGGGTGGGGTGAGGGCGGCAAGTGCCTGTCCAATCCAGGATGAGCTCTGGGCAGGATCCGAGAAGGCCTTTTCTAATTCTGTCACTACCTGGGGTTTTCAAAGAAGGATCCCCGCAAACTTCTGGGAAGCATTTAGTAAGCGAGAGGGGTACTTTTCACACCCTTACTTCTCATGTAGCTATACCAGCAACTGAAAGGGAGTGGGAAGTATAAAACACGAAGGCTGAGATTACACACAGCTCCTCCGATAGAACCACCCGTGTCTGAGCCACACCAGTAGTGTTGGACTTGCATTTAAGCTTCTTTGACCATTTTCCTGGATTTCTAACCCACTAGCTTGTTCTCTGTACCTTCTACAAAAATGTTTCTAATTACTGAATTAAAAAAGCAATAGGAAAGCAACTCTAACCCAACTGAACCAAAAGACAAAATTTAGAATGGGAGCACATGCACTTCACACATTTGTATTCCTTTCCTTCTATATATCCATCACCTCCAACATCATGCAAATTCCACCTCTGCCTACGGGACTAATGCCACGCTGTGAATATTTCCCCCAGAAGTTCTACGAAGTGGCAAATGCAAACAGTAACCGAACGGGCATTACCCTGAGGGCAAAGAGCCTTCCTGGTTCATTTTATCCCGGAACAGGGACTACATTCGGGCTCTGGGGCCCCGCCCCTCTGAATTCTGGCCTCGGAGCTTGCTGTTCTTGTTACGCACTCTGGCACTAGCTCACCGGCTCTTTCCAAGGTTTGGTTCTGAACCCAGCATGCGTACCCATTTGAAAACTGCACACTACACGCGTGTAGTATATTCACTTACTTTACATTTCTAACATCCCTCCCAAGCTGTGGGAACATCTGGTGTTTTGCAAATGTGGCCAAATCCAGCGGCATTTCCTTTTCCAAATGTGTCCTCGGACATGTGCAGGTTGCTCTGCAGTTTGAATTTTATTCTCTTTCTCTCTGCAGAACGCATTGAGCGATTTCAAACGTGCACTGTATCTAAACTTTATACTTTTCTCTCTGGATGACAACTTAAAAAGCTTGCCAATTAATCAAACGAGGGAAAATACAAAGCTAGACCGAAAGTATAAAATTGATTTCAATGTCTCTGCCTCACTTTTCTACAGCTTAACCTGATGCAGCAGAAAACCACCTCCTGGGACCGTTGCCGAGGATGATACCACCTGCACTAAGAGAAGGACAAGCCATAATCCACTGACTCGGTCCGCACTGGGGCAGCCCTGCATCAGGAAAATGCACAGATGTTCACGAACAGCTGCATCATGCATCTGCAGTTCGTTAAGAAACTAAGGTCATGAGAATGTGCTATAATTTAAAACCATGACATTAAAACAGCATGACAACTCAAAACCTACGTGGACTCTACATCCAATTCTTGCATTGACTCGTGAGTAAATAATTGCTGTTGAGAAGTCTAGAACCATCTGTCCACCTCTACACACATGTTCGCAGTTAGCATATGGCCTTGGCTGGTCATGTTGCTCTGTTCCCGCCCTCACATAAGAAACAGTTAAAATTCCTTCAGCCTGAGGGGAGCGAAGGCCCTAACCCTCCACCTTCCCCGTCTGTTCCTGCCTCACCCCTGCAGCCAGGTCCCAGGTCCCTCCCTCCAGCGTATTCATCCTGCAGTGCTAATGGACTTCCAGCCTCTTCCAGGTCTAGCAGATCCAAAACCAATGTGGGCTGGACTCCTGCCTTGTCCCCCACATTGCCAGGATCCTGCCTGGCCTTCCTCATTCAGGCTCAGCCTGTTTGGACTGAAGATGCTCGGGGCTCCTGGTCCCCGCTCCCCCAGTTCCCAGAATGGCCCCTGACTGCTGGCTCCAGGACTTCTTAGCTACAGTGCAGTTCCAGGGTCAGAGCAGAGGCCCCGGAAGAAGCCTGAGGGGTTTAAATTGTGGCTCCTGTTACCAGATGACTTTGGTTGAACTCACCTATTAAAACCAGAGTAACACTATTATGTGGTTCACAGATTACTCAGCCACAGCCTCTGCCTCCAGGAGGCAGAAAGCCAAACAGATTCCTGAGGCTAAACCACAGAACCCTAAGTGGCAGGTTCAAAGGTCAAAGCCGGGTTTACCAAACTTGTGCTCTTTTTCAATATGTCATACTATCATACTACCTCCCTTTAAAACGAGCCTTATTTTCTTCCTTAAAAAAACAAAAACACAAAATTGATGATCTCCTTCTGATAGTAGTGGTTGTAAAATTTAAAACCATTACACTAATAAGAGAACGAAGTCATTGGTTATCCACAACCATAAACCCAGCAAGTTAGTTAAAACTAGGCTTCCCCGGAGATGTTTGAAGCTGTACTTGTGCCAGCTTCCAAACGAATGACTTGAACTCTTAGCCTTTCTACTCCATTTTCAGGATAACATGAGCTATAACAACAATTCTTGGGGTGGAGTACCAGGCGGGCTTGCCAACCTGGGGGATGAGACAGCAAGCGGCACAGCCAGGCCGGAGGAGATGAAAAGGAGGCTGTGTGAGAGCACGTTCAGCAGCGAGACAGAGGCGGGGGGTTTGTAGGAGGGGTCATGCCAGTGAGAGATTTACAGTGAGGTCGGGGCGAGGGGGCAAGAAGGAAAGACAATGACCCGCGTTATCTGTTCGGAGGGAAACTACACATTGCTTAGGGATCTAGAGCAGGAACTAGGGTCCAGTTAAAGGGCTCAGCCCTGAGCCTGGAGTAGACACTGGAAAATGCAACCCCCACTCCCACGGATGATTCTATCACCAAGTCGTGTACTCCGTGGGATTCATAGGGAATTTCCTCCGGGCTCACTTTAGCCACAGCGAAGTTGCTACGGATGCATGCAAGGTGGGCTGGGCACTGGAGGTTCCTCCCACCTGCCCACTGGAGAGCGGGATGCAGTCTTTACTATGGAATGCCATGTTATGAAAACTAGAGCACATCTGAACTGTAACTATTCCGCATTTCCAGGAAGGAAATAAAAACAAAATCTACCGAACGTAAGAGCAGCTTTCATGCCTCCTAAAATGTCCCATCCACTCTACGCAGTCGTTGGTTACCTTGGTCACAGCTTCTGGAGAAAACGTAATTGCATCCAGCACAGTGATGAGGTCCCCCGGGTGCAGGCGATCAAAGTACTTGGTGCAGGCCTCGAAGGCGCGCAGCCACTCGGGCGGGGACGCCGGGGCTTCTTTGATGAGCTGAGGGTCTCCGGTCCAGAACAACTTCTGTAACCAGAGGGTGTACAGGGAGCTCGGGGACAGCATCCGTCCGTCCTTGCCCGGGATTTTGGGAACGAGCTTGGAAATAGATAAGATATTCTGACTTGAAAGAACCGGCTGCAGTGCATCCAGGGGGCTCGTGCCTTCCTCGGTCAGTTTTTTGTAGTTCAGACCTATTGGAAAGAGAGGGAAAGAGAGCAGTTCTCTCCAGCACAATGCAGAGGCTTCGCACACACGCCCAGCCCCTGCGCGGCTCAGTGCAGACCCATCGGCCAGTGCAGGTGTAGCATATCGCTCAGTCGCCCGTGACACAGACCAGAAGGTCTGAGTTCTGGGCTCAGCCTGCAGTGTGATCAACTGCAATCCCGATGAGCCACTCACTCCCGTGAGCCTCCGCCTCCTCTCCGGCCACTGGAGACGCCGGACCTCCTGGCTCCTGCCACCCTCTGTGGCCCTGTTTTCCCCGATCAGTGCCCACACCAAACCGCACGGGTTCATGTGTATTCACCTGGCATCTCATCAAGGACTTGAGGGCTGACATGAATCGCACCCCTTGTCCCCTGTCTCTACTCCATGTCTAATTTGGTTACTCAGTAAACTTTATACTGATACACTGAAGGAAATTCTCATAATTGTCATGAATATTAAATAAATATAGACTTGAAAGTGCCTTGTAAATTATAAAGTACCACAGAGATTTGAGGGGTGTTAGTGTGTTTAATTTTCTTCGTATGAGTATGACGATAGATGGACACCATTCTAAAGATTCCCACAATTTATCAAAGATTCAAAGGCTCTTACTTTAATGGTCTCCACATATGCTTTAAACATACAGGCTTCACTCAGGTGTAATTCTGCCAAATGCCTACTGTGAAGTGAGACAGTCTTATCCTGTACAAATCTTATATAATAAAAGGCTTATATGCAAATTGACTGAACGGTGGAACTACCAGTCACTATAATGCGCACTGACCACCAGGGGACAGACACTCAACGTAGGAGCTGTCCCCTGGTGGTCAGTGCACGCCCATAGGGGGAGCGCCACTCAGCCACAAGCTGGGCTCACGGCTGGTTAGCACAGTGGCGGTGGTGGGAGCCTCTCCCGCCTCCACGGCAGCGCTAAGGATGTCCAACTGCCGGCTTAGGTCCACTCCCAGGACATCCCCCGAGGGCTCCTGGACTGCGAGAGGGCACAGGCTGGGCTGAGGGACCCCCAAGTGCACAAATTTTGTGCACTGGCCCTTTGTAAAATATAACCAATGAGAGTAGGGAAAAAAAAAAAACACCTCTGGAGTCAAAACTTTAGATTTTAGTATCAGGTCTCCTATCAGTCACTGCGACTTTCAATTGGTATCTTGGTTTCTCTAAATTCCCCCAACTGTGAGTGAAGGAGTTGAAAATACAATAACTAAAGACAATTAGCATCAAAATCTTATGGTTTCAGATTTATGCCAGCCATGGTGCACGGACATGATTGTGTACAGAAAAATAATCCCTAAATTTAATTTCAAAAATGGCCATGTTGCTCAGTTCGTTAGAGCACTGTCCTGATACACCAAGGTTGTGGGTTTGATCTAGGGTCAGGGCACATATAAGAATTAACCAATGAATGATTAAATAAGTGGAACAAATCAATGTCGATCTCTTTCCCTCTCTCTCTCTCTATGTGTGTGTGTGTGTATAAACTGAGTGGCCAGATTATTATGACCACCTGACGTTTGTAGGCAAATTAGCTGTACACTGCATCGTATGGAATATGGAAGCCGAAGGCCTGTTCGAACACCTTTGTGTTTGCAGTTACCAAGATAAAATGTCTCCAATTCGCACAGGAACACAAGGATTGGACAGTTGAGCATTGGAAAAAAGTCATGTGGTCCGATGAATCACGTTTCCAGTTCCATCATGCAGATGGCAGAGTGAGAATTTGGCGGAAACAGCATGAAAGCATGCACCCATATGCATGAGTAACCCTTCAAGCTGGTGGGGGCAGTGTTACGGTTTTGGGAATGTTTTCCTGCATGATTTGGGCCCTTTAATTCATGTGAAACAATGTCTGAATAGCACCACATACCTAAGTATCGTTGCTGATCAAGTTCATCCTATCCTGTTGATGGCATATCCCAATGGAGATGGCTTCTTCCAACAAGACAATGCGCCCTGCCACGGTGCTCGTATTGTGCACAAGTGGTTTCAAGAACATGACAGAGGCTTTACCTTGCTTAGGTGGCCCCCATAATCACCAGATCTCAATCCAATTGAGCATTTGTGGGATGAAGTTAAAAGAGCCATCAGGCAGCTGGTTCCACAACCATCAAATCTCACAGAACTGGACAGTGCTATTCATCAGGCATGGTGTCAGAGTCCTCACATCAGCTTCCAACATCTCGTGGAGTCAATGCCAAGAAGAATTGCCGCAGTACTGAAGGCAAAAGGTGGCCCAACAAAGTACTGATGGGGTGGTCATAATAATCTGGCCATTCTGTGTGTGTGTGTGTGTATGTATATATATATATATATATATATATATATACATACACACACATACATACATATATATCCCACGTTCAAAGGCTGTTAAATCACGTTGTTTAGCCATATCTTCAGAAAAAAATCACTTCTACTGTCGTGGTAAACAACCTGCTTCCCTATTTATAATGGTCTGGCCCTCTAGCAACTTCAGCGCGAAATTATAATTTGCCTACAAATGTCAGGTGGTCATCATAATCTGGCCGCTCAGTGTGTGTGTGTGTGTGTGTGTGTGTGTGTGTGTGTGTGTGTGTGTATGTATTTACTATTATTCTTATTTTTTAAATGAATTCAAGCTGGAAAATGATCATCTGACCTGATGCCACCACCTTGAACTTCTTCAGCAGCCGAATGTGGGTTTCCGGTTTAATGGTGTACTTCCCCAGATCTGCGCAGCCGCAGCCTTCCAGGAGGGTGAAATAATACAGCAGCCTCTCGTGGTCCATGCCCCCGATGGTGGGGTAGATATACTTTACCATGTGCTTGTGAAAGGCTTCAGGGTCTGTCTTCAAAGTCTCAAAGAGATGAAGGGCTTGGGCTCGATTTTCTATTTCTACTGTGGACAAACTGAAATTAAAAGACAAAAAAATTATGTTAAAATTTGGTTCCTTTATTAAACAAGATTTTTTTTTAATCTGGGAGGAAAGGCTACTTCTTTTATTTTTTTCTATTTTTTTATTGATTTCAGAGATGAAGGGAGAAAGAGATAGAAACATCTACAATAATAAAAGCGTAATATGCTAATTAGACCAGATGTCCTTCCGGACAACCTTCCAGACAAAGCCAGGGCTGCGAGGGAAGCCAGGTCCCAGGTGCCTGCCAGCGGCTGGAGGGAAGCCCGGGTCCTGAAGGGAAGCCAGTGCTGGCAGCCGGGGAAGGAAGGCCTACTCTTGCATGAATTTTGTGCATCAGGCCTCTAGTCAATGATGAAAGAGAATCACTGACCAGCTTCCTCCTCCATGGCCCACACTGGGGATTGAGCCCACAACCTGGGCATGTGGCCTGACCAGGTATTGAACCGTGGCCTCCTGGTTCAGAGATCGACGCTCAACCCTGGAGCCACACCAGTGTATAGGAAAGGCTACTTCTTACAAGCCCCTTCCTCCTGCCTAATCAGAGACGGTGAGCACCAAGATGCAGGTGGTTTTTATAAAGGAAAACCGGTGTATTGAATGCCTCTATTGCTCAATGCGATGTTCATGTGCTCTCCCACGGGTCTACAGCATCCCCGCAGGCATTATTCACATGCCTGCAGTTGGGAGAGGTGCCCAATGCTTAACAGCCAGGAAATGAACCCAGATCTGCCGGCTGCCACTCGGCATTATTTATTCATGTCACAAGACAAATGTAAAATCGGAGCTTCATTACAGAAATGTAAACAACCTTATTATTTCAGGGACTTAGGAAGCCTGTGAGGGGCGAAAACAACCCCAACTTTTAGGCCTAAATATGACATCCAAGAGCCTTATCTTGATACTGGATAGACCCAAATTTGATACAATGCTCAAACACAATTAAAATCAGCAAGAATAGGTATTTTCACTTTCACTTGAATTAGCTGTAGTTAGGAATGCCACTTAAATAAAAACACATCTTATTATTTTCATCTTGACTTAGATGTCTTTACAATATAATAAAAATGTTCTCTAATGTTAAACTGTCAGAAAAAAAATGTTAAGGAGCTGTGTTTGGCTGATCAATGTGTATTTTGGGGGTGAGAGGAGGGCTTAATGCTGGTCTTGTGTTTCTCCCGCCCAGAGCACAGAGCCCAGAGCCCAGCCGTGTGGGTCCCATGCCCAGGTCGGTGAGGCAGCAGCCCGCCCCCCACCCCCACCCCCGGGGCAGTGCCTGGCGCAGTGAGACAGACTCCGGCAGTACCTCGCGAAGTCAGGTTGCACCTGGTTTCAGAGCAACTCCCGGGAAACATGACTCCCTTTTTACTGGAATTCCCACCTTCAGAAAGTGCCAACACGAGTTTTTGGCTTATACAGATAAAGTGAACACAAATTATGTCTTACAATTTTTATGAGTAGTAGGGATACTTAGGATGACAGCTCCAAACTATAAAGTCCAAACAGCAGGTAATTTAAAAATGCTCTTTGACCTTTCACTTCAAGAGAAATGCTATTTTTCCATTAAGACGCGATTCAAACATTTACAAAGATATCCTGAGCTACACAATGTCCCTGGTCTTAAAGATCTCCCTCTGTCTCCTCTGACAGCCTTCCACCCGGGACTCAGCCTCTTTAACTGTGTCCGACCGAGTCTGTCCCCTCGCTAGGTGGTGCACCACTTGAGGGCAAAGATGACACCATATCTCCTTTATCTTTAGTTTCTCAGGGCCGAGCACCAGTGTGTGGAACACAGGACACACTCAACGCCCGTGCCACACAGGCGCGTGGATGCACAAACCCTGGGTGTCCTCCACACTGGGCGGGCGCAAAGATTTCCATCAAGCTCTCACCCAGCAGTCTGCAAACCTAGTTGTTATAAACACTCAGAACTGAACAACAATGCTAAGTAAGAGGATGGGCTGACAAATGCATGCAATTATATTCCAATCAAGAGCAGGGCCACTCAAGCTTTAACTTGAAAAACAGTCGCTATCAATGATAAAAGAAGGTTTAGTGACAGAAGCACCTGAGTTGGCACCAGAGAAAGGAATGGAGTGAAAATAACAGGAACAAAGTTTCCAGACAAGAAAGCACAGGCCTATACAAGACACGGTGAGGATAGTGGGTGGCAGGTCAGAAAAAATTCTTGACACTCTCACTATTCAAAATACGCAGTGTATCATCTGAGAAAGACACTGTGTACACAGCAGAATATGAAAGCGACTCAGAATTTGATTCCCTTCATAATTTGCCGAGTGAAGTCTGAACACAATGGTGTGAAGCAGTAAATACTACCCCACGTCACACCACCGAGATGAGTCGTTTCAATGGAGCTTTGCAGGCAGAAGCACATGCCCAAAGGAGAAGGGAAAAGCTTGCACTCACTGTGCTGCCTGCTGGGCCGGTTACGTCTAAGTACCTACCAACCAACAGGTGAGCGATCAGAGGGGGTAAGTGACTCCTAAGACGGTGTCAGATCGGCCTGGACTCGTGTGGCTTTGTTCCCCTTATCGCCATGCAGCCGTGGACGGATAAGGCCCTGTTCCCGCGTCACAACCATTTCAAAAGCCGATTCTTTGTGTAACACCGGCCTTTGCTCTCTCTCCAAGAGCAGTAGTCTCCGAGCTCTCCTGTCACACCGCATTCCTAACGACCCTCGGAGACAAGCATTCAAGACAGACTCATCCACAAAGTGGACGGACAGTGACTAAACCACAACAGTTTGACTTCCTTTGTGTTCGACTTGATTCTGAACACCGTCTCTCTCAATCAACTTTACTTTCTCGCCCACCCACGTATTCTTCTGCGCCCACAATTCAGTTTGCCTGATGTGCAATTTTACCTAATTATCTTGTCAAGAGAGATACTGGAATACCTTTCCTGACACATGATAAATACCAGAACCTCCCTCTTCAGTAAATTACAACGTGCTAAGATCTTCTATAGATGCCAGCAATCAATAACCCATTCAACAGCTCCCCCTGAAAGAAGCTGTGATCTTCCCTTTGGAAAAAGAAATGAAATCTCTGCTTAGAAAACAATTCCAAAGAGCCCACATTCAAGAGTAGGAAGAAATACCAGGAACCGCCGGGGACTTTTCACTCATCAAATTAATGATCACCCTTAGAAACTGTTTAAGGCTTTTTCTTGAACCAAGATTTAGCTCCAACAGCAGCTTATACATTTATATAATGCATACTTAACTTTCAGAGATTAACTGCAGGAAGAAATCAGCAGTAGTTGTACTCAAAGCACAAGGAATAAATGGTTATTGCTAAGTCCACGGTCAGCATGTTCTGTGATGGCTTCAAGCTGTCAATCATCCAAAAACGTAATTCAAGAACAGCATGTGCTGAAAGGCCTCATATTCATGTAGGAAAACAAGTTTATTGAAATGCATTATGTCTTCACCCAGGCTGAGATGGAGTGATAATTCGGTTCCATTAGCTGAGGAAAGGAGCGCTTAGGAGGGGAGAGGAGGGCGAAAGGAGACAGGGAGAGGGGCAGGGCTGCTGGGAAGGGCTGGAGAGGGCTTCACCATTCAGATGCAGTCACTTCTAGGCGTTTCCCCAAAGTCGAATCCTAAGAGGTGGAAGCTCTATGAATCCAAATTAATAACCTCGATGGAGGGTGAACAGGCCTCCACCAATTCCTGCGGAGAGAGACAAGTCTACCCTCTCAGTTTCGAGGACTCTGACCTGCGGGAAACTAGGCAGACACTCACCCACCATGGCCTGGGAATGAAGCTGATGGGGCAGATCTGATCGTGAGGCCGCCTGGCAGCTGACCGTGTGGCTATGCAGGGAAAAGTGGGCAAACCATCATGGCATTGTTCCATTTGCCAGCATTTTGAACATGTGTGTTTGTGAAACAAAAGACAGAATTTAACTTTCAAGGCACCTAGACAGCTGCTGAGGATCACAAATGAGTGTCTCAGTGATTTCCTGTCGCAGGAAGAGTCGGTGGGCCCTCTCGGAGCGTTTGGTATGAACAGTGGTAACAAGGACAGCCACGAGAACAGGCTGCGTCTCCTTGGCCATAGGACAACCCTGGCCCTGAAGCCTGTAATTTCTCATAAAATGTCAATTCTGACTGGTTTATAGTCTCATATTATCTCTTTAACAAAAATATTTTAAGAGACACCACAGGCCGAAACCGGTTTGGCTCAGTGGATAGAGTGTCGGCCTGCGGACTGAAAGGTCCCAGGTTCGATTCCGGTCAAGGGCATGTACCTGGGTTGCGGGCACATCCCCAGTAGGAGATGTGCAGGAGGCAGCTGATCGATGTGTCTCTCTCATCGATGTTTCTAACTCTCTATCTCTCTTCCTCTCTGTAAAAAATCAATAAAATATATTAAGAAAAAAAAAAAAGAGACACCACAGCACAGAAATAGGCGTAGCATTATTTATTGAGGACTTATTATACTGAGCACCATGTCACCTCATTTACTTCTCACAAAGCAGATATACTAGTAACTGGGGTCCTGACTTGGAAAACAATGGTTCGGAAGTCAGATGAGCAACACAAGGCTAACAGTGCCCTCAGGAGAGACCTGCACATCTGGCCCGCTTCACCTGAGCAGGTCACAGAGCCAGGGTGTGAATGCAGGTGAGCAGGACTCAAAGCCTGAGCACTTTCCCTGGACGGAAACACTAAAATGGGTCCTGCAGATGTCCTGTTCCACTGCCAGGAGCCTTTGCTGGGTGAGAGGGACCTGAAGGATCACGGCATGAAAAGGAAGGCTGCAGGTACATGGACGGAATCGCTTCCATTTTGGTAAAGGCGGTAATTAGCTTCCGTTTTCAGGACTGGTAGGTTTTGTCTTATGCACAACACAAATCATAACCATGGTTCTCTTTTCCCCATAGGCCAAAAGGAAGATCTAAACCAAACACGCAGCCCAATTTTAACAGCCATGTGAGACCTGTGACCCGAATATCTACGTTCAACCTTCCTATGCTAAGTTGGATTTTTCCTGGGCCTGAATTTTATTTCCAGGGCCAGACCAAATGATTTCGAGGGCCTTATATGGCCCATGGGCCGGACGTTCCCCACTCCTGCTCTAAGGTAAGGATACCAGTCCTGATAACTGAGGAACCTGTGGCTTGGGGATGAGGAGATGCTCAGTGCTGCAGCTGGGGTTACGGGCAGATGTGGGAACTGTGGTCTCACTCCAAAGCCCACGCCCTCACCATGAGGTCACATGTATGCTGGCAGCTAACATTGTCTCTAAGCGCCACAGACGTGTCCACAGAAGCCCAGTGATGGGGTTGTCCGCTAAACTGGCAATGGTGAAGGTAAGCCTCTGTCAGGGAGCTGAACTCGCCCCAGTAGAACCAAGAGGCTGAGCAAGCCAGCGTCTGCCATGTGGCCACTTAAAGCCATCACAGCAGTTTAAGAAAAAAAAGAAATAAAAAGAGAAAAAATAAAGAACAATAACAAAAGGAACTCAATGTGGGTGTTTATGAGAATTCTCCTTCTGCAGAAGGGAAATTCCAGGAACAGCTGCCATTAATTAAGCACCAATCATGTATCAGGTCCTGGGGGTTTGATTTCTACGATGAAGCCTCTTCGTTTTCATCACACCAGACTCCAAACCACGGGAAATGAGTTTGAGAGAACTGAATTGCCTCGGGCAGGGACACAAGCTGGAGAGGCACAGTGAGGAAGTGGCCAGCCACGTGAATGAAGACTTACACTCTATTGTGTGAGGCTGCTTCCCCCGAACCCGTCTGAGTGCGCACATGTGTCCATGCGCTGACACAGGGCCTAGCTCCAAATTCAATCAAGAGGAAGGAGAATGTAAAATTAGAAAAATCAACTTTTGGGGGCAGGAGTCTTTTGAAAGAAACAGTAGAACTAAACCTAAGGCAAATAGCATCAATTTTCTTGTGACTCTGACCTATTAACTTCCCATTAGTATTGACTCGACAAATAAATGCTGGGCCATTTCTATTGTATTAACAAGGCTGATTCTAATACCTGTGCTAGCAAGTTAGATTGAATAGCAAGGCAAACGGCTGGGGCGCACCAAACTCCACTGGCTAATCAGGAGGGTGTTTGTGTTTGCCACTCACAAGCACGGCGCCAGGAGGCAATGATCTCCCGCTCCTGTAGTCGATGGCGGCTGCATCATCACTGCAATCAGGTCTAATGGCCGCCCTGAACAGTCTCGCCTGTTATTTAATGCCTGATCATTTGTAATATACTAAGAGACCAGAGAAGCATCCTGTTTGTACAGATATGTCACCTTTTATGTAACATTCAATGAAAGGATGTTTAATAAAATGCCAAGGTATTTTTAAATGTGCGCGCGCACGCACGCACACACACACACACACACACACACACATATCATAAGAAACATGTATGTGAACATATTACTGTGCATCCAAACTGATTAGTTCAGTTCAGTATTTATGTAGATGATACTATCACCCATGTAGCAATTTCATAAACACTTAAAATGTAGACGCTAAACTTTCAAATAATTAACAAAAATGAACCATGCTAAGTTCTAAGCGTTTCACCATCCAACAGGCAGACCCTAACCTCTCCCTTTCCACTCACCTCCATATCCAGTT
Organism: Myotis nattereri; assembly: GCF_964212035.1. Classification (NCBI taxonomy): domain Eukaryota; kingdom Metazoa; phylum Chordata; class Mammalia; order Chiroptera; family Vespertilionidae; genus Myotis; species Myotis nattereri. The sequence continues at coordinate 79,708,710 of NC_138085.1, read as the reverse complement.
GATGTTTACTAATCAGTGTATTGAGCACTATCTAGTTCACCCCCTAGACATCTCTGAAACCCATTCGCACCTCTCCTTCCGTACTTTCAAATCCCTACTCCCAGCACGTCACACAGTCTGTCACGATAACAGCTCCGTCATTGGTCGGCATATCCCTACCCTGGCCTCCCTGAAATCCTTCCTCAGTACAATAACTACAGTGACCTTTTGAAATGTAAGTTGCACCCATGACTCCCGTTCCTTTACCAGGTCCTCTAACAGCTTCCTATTGCTCTAGGGGAGAGCCCAGCCCCGAGGGGCCTGCATCCTGCTGCGGGTCTGGCTTCCAGGCTGCTCCCCAGTCCCATCCCACACCGGCTCCCCGACTCTCAGGGGCTCGCCCACACTGTCCACCTGCCGGGCTCTCAGACACCTCGCGCTCCTTCCTGTCAAGCAGGTTATGCACTTGCCTGTGTTGTCCCCGAGAAAATGGTTCCTGCTCTCCTTGCAGTGCAGTTAATTTCAACTCAGTATTTACATCTCAGCTCAAGAGGTATTTCCTCAGGAGAGCCTTCCCTGACAATGGCAGATCCCCTCTTTGGGCTCTCTCTTTTTTAAAAAATATATTTTTTTATTGATTTTAGAGAGGAAGGGAGAGGGAGGGAGAGATAGAAACATCAATGGTAAGAATCACTGATCAGCTGCCTCCTGCATGCTCCACACGGGGATCGAGCCCGCAACCTGGGCCTGTGCCCTGACCAGGGATGGGACTGTGACCTCCTGGTTCCTGGGTCGATGCTCAACCACTGAGCGACACACGTGGGGCTCTGTGGGCTCTCTTACAGGGTGTCTCCACAGATTTGAGTTCACATCTGCTTAAGGTGCTATTCCATTACAATCTGTCCCCCACACTAGACTACAAGTTCCAAGACAGTTGGGATAATGCCTGCTTTTGTTCATTATAGTAACCCCATATCTAGTTCTTAGTACAAAATAGAGTCTCAATAAAAACCTTTGAATAAATGAACGAAGGTTAAAGTATCTAACTCAGGACTATTTTTACTGAAAAACAAAAATGAACAGGCGATTCTTAGAATACTGGTGTGCCCCAGATGAATAAAGAATGTACAAGGACACTGGGCTGAGAAGAAACAGTGAGATTCTACTTTACACCCACGATCCTCCTAGAATAGACGGAAAAGACAGGCACGGACATGAACTTCGGCACGGACTGTGCGCTTACCCACTGTCGCTGAACAAGAACTCCAGGTGGGTCATGTACACCTCCCAGCAGGAGACGCCGTAGCGCTGCGCCAGAGACAGAGCGACCCCATAGACATCCTCCTCCAGGGTCCTTCACGAGTCGGTGGCCGGCAGCGGGGAAGGAGAGAGAAACACGTCACCTCGAGCAGCACAGAAAAGGCCCATCGGGACTGCTCTCCGGCTGGGAGGGGAGCAGTCCTTACTCAGACGCTCCATGTAATTCAGGGAAAGCACTTCCTAGGATTTAACTGCCCCTCTCTCACTGTGGTGCATTGCGACTGTCTAGGCCAGTGGCTCTCAACCGAGGGCGATCTGTCCTTCAGGGGCTATGTGACTTGACTGCAGGCATTCTTGATTGTCACGATGGGGGAAGAGGAGGAGAATGCTGTTGGCATGCCAGTGGGTAGAGGTCAGGGAGGCTGCTAACCATCCTACAAGCCACAGGACAGCCCTTTCCCACTGGGGGAGCACACCCCTCTCCTGTGATGGGATGAGAGAGGGGAAGCCCTGTCTGGAGCAACCCTGAAAGTCAACACAAAGGACTGTGATCAGGAGCCCTGACGACTCAACTTGCTCTGTGACGTTCAAGTCCCCCCTTTCTGAGACAGAAGGGTCCCTTACTCCGCCAGGCCCAGGATGGTCTCCCTCTTGTACTGGTCGTCAGCGGTGAACCGCTGCACATCCACCCCCTTCCGCAGGCCCCGGAGCAGCTGCGCCTGCGTGAAGTCCAGGAGCCGCTCGTTGTAGTAGTGCAACTGCTCCGTCAGCGAGGCCAGGTCCTCGGGCCAGGCTTCATGGCCACGTCGAGTCACGTGCCTGGTGACCGTTGTGATTAGCTCTTTGGGATCAGCCTGTGAGTAACAACAACAACAAGTTACAGGAAGCCCGGCAGGAGTGGCTCAGCAGCTGAGTGTTGACCTAGGAACCAGGAGGTCATGGTTTGATTCCTGGTCAGGGCACAGGCCCGGGGTGTGGGCTCGATCCCCAGTGTGGGGTGTGCAGGAAGCAGCCGATCAGTGATTCTCTCTCATCACTGATGATTCTCTCTCTCTCGCCCTCTCCCTTCCTCTCTGAAATCAATAAAAATATATATTTTTAAAAATTATAGGAAGAAAGCATGTCTACCGGGCACCTGCCGCTGGCACTAAACCGAGGCTCACGGGGCCCAGAGCAGACAGCCGCAGAGGGCACAGTGTGCAGACCACAGAGGGCACAGGACCGAGTGCAAGCAGGTCCCTCAGCTCCTGCTCGGCTCCTCTTCCATCTTGTCTTAAGTAATTACTTAAGCTATCATAAGTAATATATTCCTGCCTTTTCAACTACCATCACCTACAACGGCTGTGTCCCCATTACCGACCATGGATCATTCGTCCTGGAAGTGGTCTCCGTCCTCAGAGCCCCTGGACCAGCTTTCCCGGGGCCTCTGCATGCTCTCAGGGACGAGGCTGCAGCTCAGTGGCCACTGATAACGCCCGACAACGAGGGGAAGTGTCCTCTCCAGGGCTGCGTTGGGGAAACATCCTCTTCCTAGACCAGTGATGGCAAACCTATGACACGCATGTCAGAGGTGACATGCGAACTCATTTTTTTGGTTGATTTTTCTTTGTTAAATGGCATTTAAATATATAAAATAAATATCAAAAATATGTCTTTGTTTTACTATGGTTGCAAATATCAAAAAATTTCTATATGTGACACAGCACCAGAGTTAAGTTAGGGTTTTTCAAAATGCTGACACGCCGAGCTCCAAAGGTTCGCCATCACTGTCCTAGAATCACCAACACTCCCGCTGCCGAAGAAGGCGCCCAACCAGTGTCTCCTCTGCTCGACTTGGGGCTCAATGGGATGCTCTTCTACAATCCCCAGCAGCTGCTCTAACAATGGGAAATTACTCAAACAGAACAAACCCAACTCTGACAGCTGACAGGAAGAAAAATATGTGGTTAACTGGGCACATTTATTTATATTAACGTTGGTTTGGGTGTCAACGAAGCAACAGCAGCTCAGCCATGATTTTAAAATTACTCTGGGAGACTGATGACGTGAACATTAACTCAATCACTCCCAATTTCTGGGAAAACACAGTACATATTTTAATATAAGCAAATTAGGAAAAACTCCAGAATCTGCCTTTGTGTCTCAGACATGTACCAAATTATAGGAAGCTGTCAGCAGTTCTAATGTGTAAGCCATTATTTTGAGCTACACGGGAATTTGTCAATGCCAAGTCCATATTACAAACCTAGCCTGCTGTTCTCCCTCTCGACCCTGTTAAGGAAGAACCTGGGGGTACTGATAAAAGCCAGTTGAAGAAATCCTGGGTTCCAACAGGTGGATTTGAGAAAAGGCAACATTAGAATTCTCCCCAACCTCTAGGCAGACATTGAGTCCTACTCTCAAAGATCGGGGTGGGGTGGGAGGGGGTGGGGGCGTCTTCAGTCAAAAGGCCTGGCTTTGGAAACCAATTCTCCAAAGTCAGCTACAAACCCGTGTGCAACTAGTTCAATAAATATTCAGGACCAATTTCTTTGTTAGAAATACAATTTCAGATCAACAAATTATAGTCAGTAAAGTCCTACGCAGCTTAAACTACTTCCCTCTTCTCCTTTAATAATCGGAAACAGTCCAGCCCCCCTGCACATAATTTCTATTTCCTATTCATTGTACACTACATTCGTTCACTTTCCTAAGAAAAATTTAAGAGCTAACACCGACTACTTCAGTCTTCAGGCTGGAACAGGAACAGTGCTAGGCAACGTGAGCTGAACCTCATTCAGTGCTAGCCGTCCTGGGGGCCAGGTGCCTGCTGGTACCCTGTTTTACAGAGGCGTGAGGCGGCGGGCAGGAGGCCCGAGGCCATTCTGGGCAAGTGGCAGGTGGGGCTGTGACTCCAAGCACAAAGCCCCCCAGAACCATCCCGTCATATCTGTAGGCAGGGGAGGGTCTGGGTGGGACCAGTGCGGAGAAGAGCTCCCGCCAAGGGGAAGTAAGGCCTGGCCTTGGAGTCCTGTGGCCGACGACCGACTTCAGGGATGGGCTGATGCTTCACTCCACAGCACATCCGACTGCCCTGCCCTTCCTCTCACCCCTTTCCTGCACACACTCACACGGTGTAAAGACACGTGACCACAGAGGACACTCAGAGGTAGGTGTTCAACTGGATATTTGATTTGAGCTGTTTCTAAGCCCTTTGTTGTTTCCTCTTCAGTAGTAACAGAGAATTTTAGAATCATGGGCAAGAATACCACTTCCTGTTCAATCCCTTGATATGCAGGCGCCTCCTTTTAAAATTGTACCCTCATAAAGTGGGGCACGAGGGGCATCCTGCTAATTCCTTGATGATGGGTTTCTGAGTGTCTCCACGTTTGTGGATCATAAGGAGGTGCTAAGTGTACAGAGGTTTTCAATACGTCCACATTTTGTGTTAAAACAGAATACCAATGAGAAGAGGCAACTCACAGAGTCTTCCAAGAAAGGGGACAATTAGTTACGGGAAACTAAACATGGGGACTGGGGTCAAAGAGCCCGGATCATGGTCCCTGCCTCACGTTCAGAGCCTCACGTTTTCCATTAGTGACGCTGGAGCAATTCCTCCTGTCCGGAGCCCTACAGAGATTAATGAGACCGAGTGGATGGGATGTGGTCAGCTCTAGTTCTCTACACAAACCGTTTCCTTGACATGATCACCACTTCCTATCCCTTCCTCAGGGAACTTGAGTGTCCATGCTTACTTCCAAACTATAATAATAAAAGGGTAATACGCTAATTAGAGCAGATATCTTCTGGACATCATTCCGGATGTCCTTCCTGACCAAGCCGGGGCTGGAGGGAAGCCAGCCCGGGTCCCGGGTGCCTGTGGGAGGCCAGAGGAGGGAAGCCCGGGTCCTGGGTGCCAGAAGGAAGCCGGTGCCAGCAGCCGGGGGAAGGAAGACCTACTCTTGCACGAACTTTCATGCATTGGGCCTCTAGTATTTTAATAAGAATTCTACACCTGGGTTTATCACAATTTCTCTCAAAATACTCCAAAGCACCCCCAACTCACCCCAACACTTCACCTCATATATACATCAATTCACTCCAAGCGAACATTACAATTCCCACTGGAGGTTGCCATGCCTGCTGCACAGACACCCTCCTACCAGCCCCGCGATGCCCACCAGAGGCCATTGTGCCTGCTGCACAGACACCCTCCTACCAGCCCTATGATGCCCACTGAGGCCGCCATGCCTGCTACACAGATGCCAACCCACACTTCAGCATCACAGCCGCAGCCCTGCGGGAAGGAAGGACTCCAACCTCCTGGCCTCGCACCTAAGTCACTGCTTCTGCCCAGAACACATTCAAGCCTCTCCGTTTCCCACCAAATGCAATGCATCATCGTGGGTCTGAAAGCTGTTAGCCTCTGACAAGCTCGGAAGGACCTGACAGGGGCTTCAAAACCACCCACGGTCTGTATTCAAAGGGAGGCTGCACACGCCACGGCTGCAAAAACGAATTGCACCAAAAGGCATCCGAATTTAAAAATGAAAGTGCATGGAGTTAAATTATTCTATTACTTTTCCAACACTTGGCAATGCAGTTCTTCGGGGGGGAGTGGGTGAATAAAATATGATTTCTTTAAAGAATATGGTCAAGTCCCTGTAACAATGAAAGATTCATAAATATTCATGACAACAGAATGCTCCATGACTTAATCTCCTGCTCGCTAGTTAGAGGTAATCAATCCATTCTGGTTTATGGTCTCCATTTCTGGGCATTATTGCGGGGAAAGTTTTAAACAGGTGGTGTGCTTCCCCTCCAGGACTCTTATTTGCTTGAGATAATTTTATACTCGGTACTTCCAATCAAGTAGCTTTAAAAAAAGCTCAGCACATTGTAGAAACAGTCTACCATGACGCTTCGCGTTCAGCCCTGCTGGGTTTGCTTCTCCAGAATACAAGACTAGAGAATATGCTTCCATTATTATGATTTTATCTTCTGAAACTTTTTCAAAAGAATGCTAGAAAAGATCACACTTCAGGATGCATTTATAATAATTACAAACGTAATATATTAGTGAAAACACAGAAGAAAACAATGTGTATGGCCCACTGAGATTCATATAAAAACTGTCAAACGGACACAGCTCTCCACCAACTACTTCTGGCAGACACAGAGGGAAACCCTGACTTTGCATGGTACCCCATTTGCACCACTTGAGTCTCTTGGCCATGTGCGCCTTGTGTTTTGAACATAAGACCAAGTTAACCAGAACAAATACCAGAAGAAAAATTTTTCTCCAACTGAGCCCTTGCCAGTCATCCCTCTGTATCACTACCCAGCCCAACGGAGGCGGCGCGGGCTGCTCGGAAGGTCACCCAGAGAGCCGCCGGGGTCCCGGAGCCCGTGCTGGGGGCTCAGACGCTGCTTCTGTCAAGAGCACAGGCCTTTTCTCAGAAAAAACGCACCCAATTATATCGATGCTTATATTCAAACCTCGTAATCTGCCTAAATTATCATCCCCGCAGCACAGAACGGCGGGGGTGGAGAGGCTATGGCAATGGAATCCAGTCGGGCTGAGAGCAAGCGACACTTCGCCGAGCACTGTTATGTGCAGGCAACAATGGGAACCACTCTCATTTCAATTTCCACGATGATTCATCAGGAGCTAGCCACATTTAATTGCACACTCAGCGGTGCTGTTTTATGCACAGGAAGATGCTGAAAGACCCAAATAATGAGCCATTAGGTATCGCTGGGAAACTCAGCTGTACCTACACATCAGTTATTGTGCCAGGAGGGTTCCTTCAAACCCAAGACCGGCCCTCCAACTGCGAAACTGCAGCCGAAGACAGGCCTCCACCTTCCGCACAGGCCCACAGACCCCGAGCAGCTGCAGGGGGGGCCTGCGGAGTAGGGAGGCGGGCTTCTGCCTTCAGCAAGAGCACGTGGGGAGCAGACAGCACCTCACGGTGCCGGACAGGAACTGCCCCAAAGGGTGTCTGCTGGGAGCAAAGGAGGCTGCCCCCCGGGCTCCACTGAGCTCAAGCCTCACCCTCACCTGCTGACAGTGGGGGGAGGAGGCATTCCAGAGGGGCCTGGAGGGGTGACAGGGTGCTAACTTCAGAGAAACTTTAACTCTGAACAGTTGAACATGAACTTCAGGAGAGCTGGTGTCAGGATCATGGCTGGGGGAGGCGGAGTGGCCCGTTCACTGAGGCCTTTCCTGTCACATGCAGTTGACACTGGACTCAGGGGTCAGGGTGAGGCACCCCACCCCTACCTCCCGGAAATGGCCCACCAGGCCTGCCTGCCAGAGATCACCCAGGTCCATACCCAGAGTCCCGGCTTCTCCTGAAACAGAGCTGGTGCTGCTCTCGTCTTGTCTCTATTCAAAGGCTACCTTCTGATCTCAGGTCTTTGCTGATTATGTTTAAGCTTCACTCCTCAGACAGGCAGATGCGCGCGCGCACACACACACACACACACACACACACATTCTTACCCCTGGCTGTTTGTTCCCATAGCTCCTATCACCATTTAACTCAGTCTATATTTTATTTACTCATTCTGTTCATGGTGCGCCGTTCCCGATAGAATGTCAGTCCTGGAAGGACGAGGGCTTTTATACACGCAGCTCCCTGCTGCTTTCCCAGGACCTAAACACTGCCTGACACAAAGCAGTCACCTGATACATACCTGATAAAAGCACACGCATGTAATTTGATTATTACATATGTACTAATGAACTGTTCATCAATTTTTAATCTAGTTCATATTTCACATGAAAATACGCCTGAGATATAAAAACTAGACAAAGGAAAATGACCAGAGTATGGAATAAAGTAACTGTACAAAGCAGTAGCTATCAAAAAATAAATAAAAAGGTTGGAATTCCCAAAATAAATATCTTATATCATGAGGCTAAAAAGAAGAAAACATTCCTGTTTCTTGGCCAAAGGTCGTCACAATGAAACTATGTCAGAACCACACACATAGGTGGTTGAGGACGCCGCCCTGGGAGACGAACCTGCACTGTGGATGCTCCCAACACCCTCCTCTTGCCAAGAAAACTGGTGAATCAGAGCCACGGTGCTGCCGCGAATGGGATGTTTTCACATACTGACAGGTGCCTAGGTTCTGAGGCAGCAAGGCCTTGGGCACACATGTGAAATGACTTCTCCAGTCTGCTTCGGGCCAGGGGAAAGAAAGTCCTGCCTTCATAAAATCTGAACCTTGGATTTGTGTGCGTGGTGGATGGAAAAGTCTGATCTATTTTGTTTAGTTATTATTTTGTTTTGTTTTGGGTTTTTTTGTTAATCCTCACCTGAGGATATTTTTCTATTGATTCGTTTTTTAGAGCTAGTACAAGGGAAGGGGAGAGACAGAGAGAGAGAAACATTGACGTGAGAGAGACACATCAATTGGCTGACCCCCGCACAGGCCACATCAGGGCCAGGGATTGAGCCTGAACTGAAGTACATGCCCTCGACCAGGAATCGAACCTGAGACCTTTCAGTCTGCAGGCCGAAGTTCTATCCACTGCGCCAAACTTGCCACGGCGATCTATTTATTCTTAAAGTGGTAATTCTCTTTCAATGACCCAGTGCAAAAAGTGGATCATTCCCAGTGCTGACAACTGTGCTTTCGCTCAGCAATTAGCATACGAGGCGTCCAAAGGTTGGTGGCAAGTAGGCAGAATATGTTTCAACATTTCATCTGGACAACGGCTACGCTCATGTTTACGGCTTAAAAATTAAAGTGAGCACTCCTCATAGAACTGCACTGCCTGCCTCCTGCACTAGACAGACCACCTTCCCTTTGGGCAGTGCATTAAAAAGCCAATTCTTCATTCCACCTCTCCTGCTACTTTGGCCTTTCCAAAGACCTTTGTAAAATAAAGCAAATGGCAGAAAAGCTGGGAGGAGACTCAGCATTCACAGTAAACATGAGAAACTACCTCTTACAGATGCCCGGGAAGAAGAAAGGCTGTCAGCCACTTGGGACGCATCTGGGGGCAGAGCAGATGGTACCTCCAAAGCGGTAAACACCGGCTTTAACTATTGTGGAACAACTGTACCTCTGCTCAGGAGAAGGCAGGAACCGCCGTGGCTCAGGAGTTGAGCAATGACCCATGAACCAGGAGGTCATAGTTTGATTCCCGGTCAGGGCACATGCCTGGGTTACGGGCTCGATTCCCAGTATGGGGCATGCAGGAGACAGCCTATCAACGATTCTCTCTCATCATTGACGTTTCTCTCTCTCTCTCCCTCTCCCTTCCTCCCTGAAATCAATACAAATATATATTATTTTTAAAGGCAGAAACCATGAGGACTCACCCTGTAAAGAGGATGGCACCTGTCCTGGAAGCACGGTGCCAGCCGGGCATAGATCTGCAGGCTGTAGTAATATGCTGCCAGGTGGAGAGACAGAGCCGAGTGGGACTGCTTTTCAAAGCACTGGTTGGCGTCTAACACCTAGGAGGGAACGTGATGGCATGAACTCAGCTGAAAGGAAATCAAGACCACCATAAACCATGGCCTCGCTAGTCATCACTGCAGAATTTTGACTCAAAGTTTCCATCACATCAACTCGCTCTCACTTTGATATGACAACATTAAAATTCAGGAGGCACGATAAAGGCAGACCCTATGCATGCAAAGGCAGATTTAAAATCAGCAATCTGGCTAACATTGTAGGATTTACTCTCTACAATGTACAGTGTTCATGTAAAACAAGCAATTCCCATGAGCAGTAGCTCTTTAATTAATTCACTTTTAGGTCCTTCTTGCTAGAAAGGGTAAACTTACCTGCGGGAGGGCCAGGAGGTAAGCGAGAGCCAAGGTCATGTCACTGGGTAACGCGTCGCTTGCTAGTTGCAAGAGAACTGAACACGGGGGAAAAGCATTAGTTTACTTGAGGATCCGTACGACATGCGTAGTTACTGAGTACCATGTCTTCAGTCCCATACGTTTTCAACAGACAACTGGCTCAGAGGACTCCCTGAGACACTTGGTGAAAGTCTACGCAGCCCCATCTAAATACAGACACGTGAAACCATGTCAAATGGTCACCCTGCCTTAACTCAGACAAACGATGCTGTTTGTTATTCAGACACAAGGAAGTCCTGCTGGTGTAGCTGCAAAGCCTGAGTGCAAATAGATCAAAGAGGATGGTGCCTTAAAGCGAATCCTTTGATTTTAAAGGCCCGGGCCATGCTATAAAATTATGTTTATCAGTGGCAGCTAATAGGGAAGGTGGCCTTATATGTACTAATGATCAGAGCAACAAAATCTCTTTCTGAGTACAAATCCAGGACAAACCTTTGATTACTACCATGATGATGACATGGCTTTGTTCCTGTCAGGAACACCCCCCTTCATCACAGCCCACAAAGAACAGCAGCTACTTGCTTTGATTATACAATATCGTAAAACATCCCGACCATTAACAGCTTTGCTACACAAAAATGTAAGTGACAACAGGCAAATGTCGCAGCTTTAATGAAGGCGCATAGGCTGCCAACACCGTCCGTGTCCTGAGCAGGGGAGTGAACAAGGACCCAGGCCGCTCATTCGGACGGAGGAGCGAGCGCAGGGAGCCCCATGCAGTCACAAGCTGATGGAGGGGAACACTGTGCACGATCCAGAGCAAGTGACATTTGACTTCAGAAGCAGACCACATGATATTTTTCCAGATTTCCCTGCCTAACTGTGTCTCACTCGGACTAGAAGTTAGGCCGCTGTATAATCCGAGCTTAGCTGACAGCCGGGCAGCGAGTCTGGTGGTGGTCTGAAGAGTACAGTACAATGGTAACTGGCGAATCTGGATGGAAGGTATATGGGAGTTCACTGTAGAACTGTCCCAACTTTATGCACATTTGAAAGTGTTCATAGCAAAATGCAGGGGAAGAGAAGACGGAAGATCCCCTCTGAGAACTGTCAAACGCTCAAGCTCCCTGTCGGTCACTTCCTTCCCAAACGGCTTTCCTGGCAGGCCCTCTGGCCCGGGTGTGCCTGCCTGTCTCCAGCACTCACACACTGGTTTTCCGGCCACACACAGCCCAGGACCTCCCACTCCGAGACTGGGAAAATGGCCGGTGTCAAGTACACCACCACCCATGTGCCCCCAGGGTGAGAGGAAAGGGCTTCTCTCTCTTCCCTAATCCCTAACACAAGTGTTGCTGAACTTACCTCATGACAACTTTTCCTCCCACAACTGGACCACAACCGCCTGATCTCCACCACCAAGTGCCCAGCCCACAGCCCCTGCTAGCTAACAGCTGGGTGCTTGCAGGAAACCCATGGGGAGTGAGGCGAGTGGCCCCACTCCACCCGGGCATCAACACTTCCTCGGCAGCCCTCAGTGACACCCAAAGAGTCTTGCAAAATAGAATGCAAACCCCACCTCCAGGAAGAGTCTCAGTCTTTGAATGTGCAAGTCACTGGAAGAAACACTTGACAAAATTATAAGTAGGATCTGATGTAGACGATCCCCCAGGGTCTCGCTGGGACCCCCCAGATGGCATGCTGGCTATAGACTGAGTCACAGTGATGTTACATTAAGATATATATATATGTGTGTGTGTGTGTGTGTGTGTGTGTGTGTGTATGTATATGTATATGTATATGTATACGTATACATATACGTACATGTTTAAAGAGGCCTGCCCTACATTTAGCAGTGCATATGAATTTAATTTAATTTGCAATGTTGGTTATCAATCCTTGAGTGCAATTTCCTAAAATAGTTCTCCAGCCGAAACCAGGTGAGACCTCGGCCTGGGTCTGCAAGCACTAACTGCAGAATGAGTGCCCTGGAAAGCAGTCTATGATCCATTCCATTCCAGGACTGAATTCACAGAGGAAAGCTGCTCATGTTATCGATTCGGGAATCATTAGCCATTAAATCATTCATTTAGCTAAATAAGTAATGATCAATTTTCTTCAGCTAGTTCTCATAAAAACCTTTTCTTCAACTTTATTAAAAAATCTGAAAAGTCAGATCATGCTGGGAAGTGTAATTTACATTATAACCTACTTCTGAACCCAAGTCAAGAATCACATTTTTAAAATTTTTAATTTCGGTCATTTATCCTCTATAACTCTTCAATTATGCTGAGTTTCTGACAAATATTTGGTAATCTCAAATAGTCAAAGACATCTATTTCAGACATTAGAATTATTGATAACAACGTATTTAGGAACAAATGGATAAGTGTCTTTGGTAAACTTGAATATATTATTTTTAATTCTTTTAAAAAAATCTCTACGTGGAAAGATATGCCACCACACAGAAAATTCTGAAGATGAAATCCATATCTATATGTCATGAAGCAAATACGAGTTATTAACACACAAGAGGAGAAAGAAATATTTATTGGTTACTTTGTACCGTTCACTATAAGAATCACTTTGCATAATTAGCAGCTTAAAATAGGAACTCTATCATATGTATCCTTTAAAGTCTTCAATATTATAAGCAGCTGAAGAATAGAAGGTAATAAATGTCTTAAATAAATGAATGATGATGTCAGGTTAAGCCATTCAGGATTACTGAAAAGTGTGGCACCGCTTTTCCTAACTCATTCATTCGGATTTATTTACCGTCCTCCTAATCTGAGGCTCGTACCTTCTGTCGTGGGGAACACCTCCTCCCCTTCGGTTTTCGTCTCGGCCAGCTTGCCAGTTCGCAGCAGCACTTCCGCAAAGCTCTCCACGGGGACATGCTGGTAGGTGCCGTAGGTCACCTGGGACTGGACAAAGGAAGAATGCCATGGGGTAGGGGGTCCTTTTCTATGAAGACATTCTTAGAAAACACAATTACAAGATTTTATATCTGCTGGTGACTGGAAGGATGACTTCTCACTTACTAATGCATATTTTGTGTAAAATTATTTTAACCTCATAATATGTTGTTATGCACAAAAAACAAATCACAGAAACCAGTGAATAACATGATTAAGAAGGAAGCCACAGAAGTTAATTCTCAGGAAAATGTCCATTTTTGTTTATACTGTGATGCCCACAGCAGTGCGACCGGCACAGCGATGTGCTTAGGCATGCTGTCCTTACCTCTGCGACAAAGGGATTGGAGAGGACAGACTCATAGAAAGGGTGGCAGCCTTGTCTTTCTAGACCTTCATTGGCTATGGTTCCGCTTCGATATGCGTCACCAAATTCTTGCCCCTAAATAGAACAAAGTGAAAAAAACGGTAGATAAAACGAAAGAGAGCTGGGGTGCGGGGAATTGAAGCAGGGAGGGAGGGAGGGAGGGGGAGGATTTCAGGAGTAGCAATCAAAGTGCTTTGTGTGATCCAAAGAGAGTGTGTCAGCGCGACACCGATGCCAGCAAAGCTGGAGGAATAATCACCAACTCGGGGGGCCCTGCAGCGCCTCCGAGTGTCCTGGTCACTCTGACATCAGTCAGTCAGGAACACGGAAGCGACCGCTATTACACCTATAGCAAGCTTTCCACACTCGTCGGAATAAGCTTCCTAAAACATCATTTCGTGCGTGTTGCTCCCCGGCTCAGAAAACCTTTAGTAGCCTTGGACAATGCAAACAGCCAACAGTGTCAAGTCTAAACTATGTAGGATAACATTTAAGTGAGTAAATGTTAGCTGACATGAAAGGCTAGCTCTTCGCTCTCCCCACACTGGCCTGCTGAACGCACCCCACCTCCACGCTTTCTCCCATTCTAGGCTCCTGTCCATGCTGTCCGCCCACTGAGAGCTCCCTCCCATCCCGGGCCCCATGGAGGCAGATAAAGCCATGCCCCTTCCAGTCTCCATCTCCTCCTCAACCCCCAGCCACAGCGCCTGTCCGCCTGGCCATCAGCATTCCTCATTAGCCAGCACTTCAGCATCTCTCCTCCCGTAATTACACTTCTGTTTTGCTTTCGTCAGATCAACTGTACAGCTCCTCCCTGGAAGGGCAAGGAAAGGCATCCGCCCGCCCTCCCGTGTACTGAGCACCTACTCTACGCCAAGCACAGCCGAGGGACACAGTGACGCCGCCCGCTGCCAATGATGGTAACACTTACAAGGGACATATAACAAAAACTAGACCGCGGGCACAACGCTAACACTTTACCTAAGACATACACCCTGGAAAGGTGCAACAGGTGAGACAGCGCAGCAACCGGAATCATAACCCAGTGATACCTGCAACAATGAGAGCGCTACAGACTCACACCAGTCAGGCACACAGCCTCTTAGTCCACGTACCCAACTGTCCGGGCTATCATCCTGCATTCGCCTCTTCCCTGTGCACCCCACATCCAGACCCTCAGCAGGTCCACACCCCGCCCCCTAAGCCAGCCACTTCCCGCCTCCTCCCTGGAGACCCTGGCCCCAGCCAGCACCACGCCCTGCTGGAGCACCGCAACAGAGGTCCGTCTCCGCTGCTCCTGACTCTCTCCCGCCAGCTGCCGACACGCCGTCACAGGATCTTAGTAAAAGTCCAGCTGGATCACACACTGTGTTGCCTGAATCCTCCCGAAGCTTCCCATCGCACTCAGAACAAATCCTGTGGGCCCAGCCGTGGTCCTCATCACAGCCCGCTCGAGGCCTCCCCGCCCTCTGATCTCAGCTATTGTCTTTCCCGCGGGCCACCCTGCTCACCCTACACTGGCCTTTCTTTTCTACAAAGATGTCCAGCACCTTCCCTCGCAGAGGGCTTTGTACTCCTCCTGCTCTCTGGAGACACCTGACTTCCCTTCGAAGTCAGAACTCCACTCCCCAATATCACTCACTGTCCCGCACGCACCTTGCTGGTCCTCACCGCACTCCATAGCCCGCCATGGCACTATCACACAAATATTTGGTCTGTTGCTTTATTTGTTGCGTTCTATAGGTTCCTCAGGGGACAGGCATTAGACCAAGTGCTTCCCCACCCCCAGGGACCAGCACAGTACCTGATACACAGAAAACGCCTGAACGTATTTGCAAGTACTCCATGGAGGACACTGCATTCTAAAAAGTAAATCACTCATCGCCCATCTGACCGGAGGCCCCGATTTCCTAAGAGATTATCTGAACAATCTGGGGAAGACAGGACTGTAGTGACAGTGGAAGCCACGCGAGCAGGGTGCATGAGTCGGCAGAGCCCACGCAGTGGGTTTAGAAAGCAGCCATGCTTGCCTGAAGGGGCCGGAGGTACGTCAAGGACTTCCTCCACCACTGCCCGTCGCTGACGGCCTGCAGCACCGCCCTGGTGGTGGTCGTGGTGTTGGAAAGGACCTTCATGGTGGTGGCCGTGGTCCAGTGGAGCAGGTCCGCTGAGCTGCTGCCGGGAGCGCCAGCTGCATCCTGTGATGGAGAAGGAGCCGAGAGGCGCGTTGCCATGAGAACAGAGAGTGATGAGGTGGCTCCTTAGAATGATAGGGCATGAAGACAGATAAACTGGAAAATCCATCTCTGCTATAACACAATCACGTGAAAGCAAGCACTACGGGCCTACTGTTCCTCACACACCAAAGAAAACAAAAGGAAACAACTTCATAGTGCATTCATCAGATGATCCCTTTCAGAAACACTGAGGAGGTACAAATGGGTTCTTGATTTTTTACCAATGGAATATCCCGCCAAGGAGATACCCTCATGCTTGTTTCTTTGACAAGACATTTTAAAGTGTTTACTATTTAGATTAATGAACTGTTCAGTCAAACACTGCTAAGTCTTACACTACCACTGCAGAGTAGGTGTTAGAATATCATCAGACACAAAAACAAGCTACAGGTCAGACAAGCTGTGCTGCCCACAGGCCGCCAGCCTTCAGCGTCTCCTCTTTCTGACCAGGTCTGGCCAGCAATGGGCCCCTGTGCTTTGCAGGGTTTTGACACCTGGGGGCTCCCTCTCCAGCGGCTAATGGAGTGAACACCTGCCCATGCCTTCGCTGGCCGGCTGAGTTTCCTCTCTTGTGCAATGTCTGCTCTTGTATTTTGCCCATGCTTCTGTGGGTGGTCGGTCTTTCTTATTCATTCGTAAGGTTTCTTTTTTTTTTTTTTTAAATATATTTTATTGATTTTTTACAGAGAGGAAGGGAGAGAGATAGAGAGTTAGAAACATCGATGAGAGAGAAACATCGATCAGCTGCCTCCTGCACATCTCCCACTGGGAATGTGCCCGCAACCCAGGTACATGCCCTTGACCGGAATCGAACCTGGGACCTTTCAGTCCGCAGGCCGACGCTCTATCCACTGAGCCAAACCGGTTTCGGCAAGGTTTCTTTTTATATTCTGGGTACACATCTCTTGTTAGGTATATGAATTGTGAATATTTTCTGCTATTCTGCAGATTATCTTTTCATTTTCTTAATGGTGTCTTTGATTAATAGAAGTTCTTAAATTCTAAATTTGTCCAATTTATCATTTTGTCACTTTATGATTAATATTTTTGTATCCTATTTAAGAAATCTTTGCTACTCCAAGGTCACAAAGTGTTTTTCCCTGACAGAATAGTTTTGCTGTAAATCCTGGTGAGACAGCGTACCACCCCATCCTCTGCGCTCAGAGCACTGCAGGGACCCTTTAAGACATTACCATAATATATTGATAGTGCAAGTGTTTTTGTTTGTCTGTTTGCCTTCCTGACTAGACAACAGCTTTTCAAGGGCAGGGACAATGGTTATTCATTACCATGTGCTCTGAGTGTGTGAACATCCTGATGTGTCCTCTGCATCTGTGGACATGTAAAAAGTCCGGGGTCACTGCTCTATCTAAATGTTTGAAGACACATTTTCTAAAGCCTAACATGTTAATGTTTGCGGTAGCTGAGTGTTATTCAAATAAGATTTCATGTCACACTTTCCATTCCTGCTCATCTTCAGAATCTTCTTAATTGAGAAGGCGTGCCGAATGATTTGAATGTCATCAACTAAGCCAAGAGTAGAACTAAACATATAAACACGGTAAGAAATGGGGCACTTAAACAGAACACCACTTCATGCACAGGAAAATCAAATCTGTCGAAAAATGTCAAATAACGCAGGCTGTAAAACAACTACTCTATTTCACCAAATGAACCTAAACTTTACACATGATGGCTAACTCAAGAGAGGAAATTTAACTTTAAACAATAAAGAATTTAAATTTAATGAATAAATATAAAATAAAATAAAGAAAGGCAATTTAAAACGTATGAAACGTAAAAGTTTGCTCTGGAAGATAAGCGAAATCCTCACACGCAGGAATGTGTGTGATAAAAGGCTTTCTGTGAGAGATCCCCTAATGAGAACTGCCGAAGAGAAAGTGGAATAAAAAGCTCATTTGGACCACAGAGGAGATTTAATTTGGGGGCAATCCACCACGATTATAGTGTAACCAAAGGCATTAATGAGGAAAATAGTTCTCTTTCAACTTCGTGTAATGAAGAAAGAAAAAAGAGGTTAGGCAAAATCCTGAAATGATTACTGCTGCACATTTTATTCGTAGCTGCATGCTGCTAATTAATTTAGAGTGTACAGCAGCAGAAATAGACTAATCCCCAAAACCAAATCAACAACTCCCAGCATAAAATTTAACATGAAATCTCATTATGTCAAGTGTGCCTCAGAGCTCGAAGGTTGACTGACTAAGACTAATAATATTTTCCAAACCTACCAGACACACCTTTACCAAATGGGCACGGGCTCACAAGAGCAAGCTGGTTCCACATGCCACGCGTGGCTCACAGAAGGGATTCTTGTTGACCAATGACCAGAGTGAATAATCTTAGAGTTTATCTGTAAGAGCTGCTCTCTCTGGTGTCCGGTACCATCAGGGTTAATTTCTGAGCAAGCTGTTTGCCTACCATAACTGAGCTGGAGGTACACAGCCAGGAAGTTGGGCTGACCGGGCTCAAACTGAGACCAACCACTATCCCACTCCTCCAACATATCTTTAATCCACCTGTACCAGACACTGAGAGCGAGTTTCATCCTGAACTCAAATATTAAGAATGCAACCTTGGTTACCGGCGATGCCACTGTCAGAAGTATCTGTCAGAAGACACGTCTGTCAGGAAAAATGCCCCATGGAGTAAATCACTCCAAAGTGACTGCTTCAATTCTTCTGCTAACTCACAGGCCAGGCTCTATTTTAGAAGTGCTCCCTTCGGGAGTCACGAACCCCTACACATTTCTAATAAAACCTGTAAGTTCTTTCCCCAGAAAACTGAATGCCCATGCATATGCACACACATGAACACACAGTCACAAATACACTCTCACCAAAATTGTCTCACTATTTTAGGGGCTTTAGAGACCAAAGCCTTCTTGGATCGCTTAGCATTCTTGGCTGGACCCAGATTAAGAGACCTGCAGTTAGAAAAAATAGAGGTATATGAAGTATATTTTTATTTTCTTTTTCTATGCCCAATTTTTAAATCACTACTGCTAAAGGTATCTGAGGCAGGACAGTGAGAAGCTAAGGAAATCCCCTGGCAAGCAGGATGGGGAAACTGAGATGGCGCACGCAGCTCTGTGACTTTCTTCCCAAGAGGCAAGGCAGCTCTCGGAGCAGCCGCTCGAATCCTCCTTGAGCACAGTGCACTTTGCTTGCTAAATAAACTTCCTTTGGCACTAGAGTTCTTGGCTCTGAATTCTTTCTTTGCCAAACTCAAGAACCGAGAGCCAACAAAGCTGCTCACATCTGGTGCCAGGACTCACTGCTTCATCGCCCTTCTCAGTCTGGACTTTTCTTATGTCAACACTGATGGGGTAGTGCGGCAGACTCCAGGAAGCCCGCCAGGACCACTTCCGTGCGAGGTAGCAGCAGAAGCCACGTGTGCCCCACCAGCTCCTTGCTTTGCATCGAACTTTGGTGAAGATGGGTAAGTTTTTCGTGGAATTCCAGACCTCCCTGTTTTAAGGGAAGAGGCCCTGACTTTATCTGAGCTGTTTAAAGAAAAAAATTCCTGAGGTGGAACTGAAGGTTAAGGGTTGAGATACCCCGGCTAAAGATAAGACTGGATACACTGAGGACAGGAGAGAAAGATTGGTGGGTGGATTTTAACTTTGGGTTTTCAATGGGATTTGCTCTCAAAGAGTCTGAACAAAACCTTTTGCTGGATAAATGAGAGCCTGAACTTGTTCAGCTCCGAAGACAAGGGGCATTTACTCCCTTCAAGCTCAAACGTCGGGTATTCTTAGGTGACGAAGTACGTATGTGGAGGTGTGAGGAGGTAGCCCTCGGGACAAGCAGGAGCCCCATAGGAAATTCCAGCACAACTGTAATCAAATAACTGACTCGTCCGGGGACACGCGCATAAAGGCTGGTCACCTAGCCCCCCGAGTCCTGGCGGTTGCATTAGACAGCAGGGAGAGAAACCAAGTCACATAAGAGGGTTCAAGCAACTCAGGAGGTGACACCCCCTTAAAGCTCAACCTGTAAGCAGCACTCTTCAAACCACTACGCAATATAAATCTGCAGATGTCACGGTAAAACCAAAATTACCATGGGAAATGTGCCTCCAAGGCCAACAACTCCCAGTCCACGGCCCCCATTAATACTCCTGCAGATATAAAATTACTAGTAATAGGAAGCCTTCACTTGCACTTACTTAGAGAAATTGGAAGATTTAACTAAAAGTGATAGCAACAAGATGGCCAAAATGGAGCTCTTTGTTTCCCTCCATGGGGCAGCTGCTCTCTCCCTGCGAGGGCTAAATGACCGGGGCTGCTGGAAACACAGGCAGGGCAGCGGGTCAACAGGAAAAATGTAGGCAGAGTTACAGGACAGGTTTCCCACCAAGGCGACCGAGGCACTAGGCACTCATTTTACAGCAAGACATGAAGGGGACCTCCGGAGGCCGGCTAAGGCCAGGGGTCATCAAGTGAGGGACGCCCTGCCTGGGGAAAAGGGCCACAGTCATTCACATGGGAAGTGCAGGCCACCTGTCTGACCGGGGTACATCCAACGTCAGAGTGCCCGGCCTCTGTGACTGTGGGTAAGGCTGCCCTCCGCACGGGATGAGCACTCCCCTCCTGGGTGGCTCTGGGACTTGCAGAGATGCCTCTAACCTTCAGCTTGTTACGTATCTGTCTGTTGCAGTTGGGTAACCAGTCCACAGTGCCTCAGGATACCATCATTGAAGGGTAGAGTTGCCAACTGGGAGAAATTTAACCCTAAGTCCCTCAAGAAAAGGAGGCTAATCTTGTTTTCCAACACAGCCTGGTCCCAATATAAATGGTGACAGAGAGGTTTAGCCGTCAATGGCACCAGTAATTTTAATACTATCTTACAACCAGACATATTCTGCTGTTCCCGAGGAACATGGACGAAGGTCCACATACCCACGCCTTTATGGTCCTCCGGGATGACCTAAGCTATGTACCACCCGCAAACTAGACCCTCTGTGACTGCTACACTACGCTCACAGCCCCCGCCTTAGAAACCCTCCTCCACTACAAAGTCTGAAAGAATGAGAATGCACCCAGATGGAAACATTCCAAAAACAGGTGGATGGATTGTCAGTCCTTTGTCAACATTTAGATGGCAACCCAATTCTGAGGTATTAAAAACAACTGTCCTGTTTCACAAAAGAAGTCTTTACAGGGCCAGAGGTGTGGCTTCATGAACAATTCAAAGCCCTCCCATTCCTTTTACCTTCCCAAAGTTTAATTCCTCTCAAAGGGCTTACAGATAAAGGGCTTATACTAGTAGATATTGACTTACAGGTAAGTCCTTCTAGGGGAGCTTGCCCTGGACCTTTGAGATGTAAATATCTGGTCTTCCAGGACTCTTATCTGGGCCATCTTTTAAAATGCAGGTTTCTGGGACATCACAGCTAACATATCCACAAAACAAGTTGACTGAACATATATTTCTGGCATGTGTACAATGTTTAAGACCTAGTGCCAGGCAATAGGGTTACCATGACAATTAAGACAAGTTCCCTGCTCTCAAGAAACTCACAGCACATTGGGAAACAAAGGCAACCCCTTATTTCACCAATGAACTGAGAACTTATCAAACTGGGCCCCATTCAAATGCTCCTCCCTGTGTAATGACAGAATTTATCCCCACCGATTACATCCACATGTTACCTTCCTCATTTGTTTTATGCATCGATTCTTCAGCAAATATTTATGACATCAAACATAACAGTGACAGACACTGTTCTACATGCTGAAAACCAAGCAGTGAAAAACACATGGCTCCTGCCACAAAGAGCTCACACTGCCCGAGAAGACAGGCAGAAAATAAACAGAAAGCATGTCAGAGAAGTGCATCAGATAAAGGATAGAGTCCGCGAGAAGTGAAAGTGGCCTGGAGCCGGATGGGCAGGGGCTATATGCAAGCGCAGGGGAGCTCTCCGGGAGGAGCTGAGCAGAGACCTGCAGGAAGCGAGAGGACAAGCCACAGGTTATCTGGGAGGACACTCCAGGTAGAGCACAGGCAGGAGGGGGTGGGAAGGGTTACAGAAAGGCAAGAAGGCCAAGAGGACTGGTGTCTTTGTGGAGCAAGGATTGTTGATGAAATTACTTGTATATTTTAAAAAAGCAGAAAGACCATAGTTATCACAAATCTCCATGTACTTCGTATCAAAAGTTAACAAATGTTAGGATTCTATCACAGATGTTTCACATCTTTTTTTTTTACTTTTAAGAAATAAAATATGCCAGATAATGTTACTTACCTGAACCCCTGCCTCCCCTTAAATGGGTTGTTATAATAAAAGCCTGTACTATGTTTGTAATTAAAGAAAACATTACGAATTACAGTCAAGATGGAACAATGAGTTCATGTCTCAGTATGCTCAGAGTGCCCCAAAATACTGAATAATAGAAAAAGAGTCAAAAGATGCTCAAAGCCAACGGAATTCAACATTTTGAGAGTCAGAAATCTGAGGTGCCAGTGGCTGCCAGGTGCCCCTTTCAGGGAATTATGAATCAAAAGGACCCCCTGTGAAGGGAGACCAAGGGCAGGCACTGCCTGGGGTTATGCATTTACACTATGAAGCTGCGGCCCTGGGAGGCAGAGAACAAAGCCAGGGCCTAAGGAACTGCCCAAATCCCTCACTGGCTCCCAGTCCGTATTTCCCACATCCTCAACCCTGCGGCGGGAGGAGTCCCATCTGAAAGCCACCACAGCACAGGGCTCTGCAGGAAAGCACCCTGGGATTAGAGGGAGGGAAACCACAAAAGTATGAATCCGTGCATAGGTCTGCGAAGATAAAAATTAACTGAATGAGATGACCCAAAATGAGCCTTCAAACCAAAATTCTCTCTCTCACACACACACACACACACACACACACACACACACACACACGAAAAGACAGTAAAGCAGTAATAGTATCAAAAACCCACTCCAGCCGAAACCGGTTTGGCTCGGTGGATACAGCGTCGGCCTGCGGAATGAAAGGTCCCAGGTTCGATTCTGGTCAAGGGCATGTACCTGGGTTGCGGGCACATCCCCAGTGGGAGATGTGCAGGAGGCAGCTGATCGATGTTTCTCTCTCATTGATGTTTCTAACTCTCTATCTCTCTCCCTTCCTCTCTGTAAAAAATCAATAAAATATATTTTAAAAAAAACAAAAACAAAAACCCACTCCAGACTAAATTATTTCATTTAAAGCTTCAAAATATTAATTTGTGTCTTTGTGCATACTATATATGAGATTCAACATCCTTTAAGAAGGAACAAGCTATCATGAAACATAAAAGAAAGCAAAACAAATAAGACCCTATTGAGTCAATTGTTGTGTAGGGCATGAGGTCCAGTTGTAAATACACGTTTGGGCATGTGGACATTCTTTAAGCCTGTACTTATTTTATATAAAAAGTGGTTTCTGCCGAAACCGGTTTGGCTCAGTGGATAGAGCGTCGGCCTGCGGACTAAAGGGTCCCTGGTTCGATTCCGGTCAAGGGCATGTACCTGGGTTGCGGGCATATCCCCAGTGGGAGATGTGCAGGAGGCAGCTGATCGATGTTTCTCTCTCATCGATGTTTCTAACTCTCTATCTCTCTCCCTTCCTCTCTGTAAAAAATCAATAAAATATATTTTTTTAAAAAAAAGTGGTTTCTTACTGTCACTGACCTGTCAATAACAGGTCAGTTAAGAGGAAGCTATCAGAAAGAGGAAGCTATCAGACTCTCAGAAGAACGCACAGGAGTGAATCTTCACACCATGAGCTGGGCACAGCTTCCTTCCAAGCGGTGAAAGCAAATACTGATTGAGGGCAGGGCAGCAACTTAAAATCTTGTACTTCACACGTCACCATTAAGAAAGGAAAACGTCAAGGCAAACACGGAGAAATACATTTTCAACTCATACTAGTACATCTAATAAAGGACTTGTATCCAGAATTAAAAGCAAAAAACCTCTTATAGCTTAGTTATAAGGACACACAAATAATCCAGTTGTAAAATGGGTAAAATATGTATGGCTATTTCACCAAAGAAGGCATAGGACTGCCGAGAAGCACATGAAAAGATGCTCATTGCCATTATTTCAAAAATGCCTGCTGGCCCTAGCCAGTTTGGCTCAGTGGATAGAGTGTCAGCTGTGGACTCAAGGGTCCAAGGTTCCATTCCGGTCAAGGGCACATGCCCGGGTAGTGGGCTCGATTCCCCCGTAGGGGGTGTGCAGGAGGCAGCCAGTCAATGGTTCTCTCTCATCGATGTTTCTATCTCTCTCTCCCTCTCCCTTCCTCTCTGAAATCAATAACAATACTTTTTTAAATGCATGCTGCATGCCAGAATAAGAATGAGCTACCACACACATCCGTAAGAATGACTTTCATCAAACAGCCCTTCCACAGCAAGTGCTGATGAGGAAGGATGTGGAGAAACTGGGACCTTGGTGGTTCCTGGTGGGAAAGGGAAATGCCGCAGCCGGAAAGCAATGGGCAGTTTCTACAAATCTATATACACCCCGCAGCACCTCTGCTCCCAGGGACCTAGACATCAAAACCTATTTCCAAAGACAGTCCAGTCACATTCACAGCAACATGACTCCTTTGAGCTCAAAAGTGGAAACAATCCAAATATCTACCTCCTGGTGAGTGGGACAGGAAAGGATTGCCCATGGTATTAAAATACAACGTCCATTGTGCTCCTTTATTTAAATGGTATTTCTAATCTATCCTTTCATAAATTCAAAATAGCTCTTTGCTTAGAGTCCAGGCCCGGCTCTAAACATTAATTTGTCCAGTTGTATCAATCTGTAGCCACTTAAAATATTCAGAACAAGTTTTCCCACAGTGAAAATGATTTTTTAATGGGCACCTTGTATATTATCCATTTCCAGCTCTAATTAGATTCATCTGGGGAAAACACCATTGGCTAAGTAACATAACGAACACTAGCTAAACAAAATGTTAATACAGTACTGTTACATCTAAAAAACATAATAACCAACGTTAATAAGAAACGGAAAAACTGTAATTTTGGTGGTTTTTCCCAATGCATTTTGTTCTATTTATAAACAAATATCTTGTTCACAGGGACAACAGGCAATATCTTCCCCCTTGTAGGCCACAGTGGTACTGATGCAAATGCTACTTACTGCATAGCAATTACATCTTTACTTTGCTGGGATGTATAAATAAAAATCATGATTTCCACAGCTCAGTAATGAAAGTCTTGAGCATTAAGCAGATTACACATCCAGTCAGCTCTCATTTACGAGTTGTAATTTAATGTGGTTATTATATCTCTTAATGTGTAACCGCGGCATCGCAGAGCTGGGCACTGTATTTTAATCTAATAATAGCAGCTATAATATTCTGAAATGTGCTTCATGAATCAAAGCCATAATGTGCTCGCTGAGGGCTTGGATTAGCACTTCACGAGATCTAGATGTATCACAGCTGCAGGAAGAGGACAAAGGAAGACAGGACGGCTTTGAAGGAGCTAAAAAAACGGTGGGAGAGACAATCGTTTGGGAAGAATCCCTTTTCCCTGCTAAGCAGAAGATGTAAAGGACTGTGGGTCTCCTGCATTTACAAAGAGAGTCTAATGGAGGAACACGCACCCGTTTGCGGTAACACAGCGCGTCCTACTCCAAAGAAACCACCACAGGGTCAGGCCAACACTTTCTCATTCGTCGTAGAAGCAGGAAATAGGAAACCCAGACGTCTCAGAGGCTTTTGATGGGTGTATAAATAAGGATGGAGATTCAGAATGAGCTTCGGAGCTGAACTCAGCAGACACACTTTGCAGTTGTGCACTGAACAGAGAAATGGTGCAGCCCTTACAACGGCTAAAACCCAACAGGATCCCAGGCACCGCACCGCATGCAGATGAGTTAAACAGGAAATTCCTCTTCGTTTTTAGGCCGAAGTGGACTTTCTAATTCACTTTTCCACAGACTGATCTCTGCTGTGGGAGTCTCCCCACAGAGCGTCACCAAACATTTCCTGGGCATTCATCACATGACCAGCACTCCATGGAGAGAATCCAGAGAAAACTGGCACACTTCCAGTTACCAGACAATGCATACAGACCACTCCACGCTGACACAGTGATGGGAGAATGTGGGGGCAAAGAGAACTTTTCAAAGTAGATGATACTTTAGATGGGTGACCAGAGCCAGACAGGAGAGCAGTGCGGGCAGGGAGGAAACTCGAACACCGAAGGTGTGATGGCACCTACTCGGAGAACGACGGTACAGTCACTGTGACCGGAACACAGCACGGGTCCAGGAGGCAGGAGAGGAGAGGAGGCTGAAGAGACAGACAAAATGTGGGATGTGCTGGCCCAGTAGGAAAGGATTCTACTCAAAAGATGCAAAATGTGGCATAAAGAATATGTCACTAAAAGGAGGTCTTCCACTCACCCTCGAAAGATGGGAAAATGTGCCAACTCGTAAACACACATCATTCCATAACCATCAGCCAAAGTAAGAACTGCCTGATTCCCATGAAGGAAACACAAGTGCATCCACATCCAGTGCGGAAAACCCAACAGAAACCAATCAGTGAAACTCTAAGTCAAAACGTGCCGAATGACAAAAAGTATCCACACCGGTCCAGGCACCGGGGAAATGCTGTGGCTTCCATCCAGAGTGCACACGCGTACACAAGAAAAGTCCGCTGTCTGCGGTGCTGACGGCAGAACACAAAACTCCACCTTGAGGCTGATCTTCCACAACTGGGGTGTCTAGTCTGGGAGCCAGTGGCCTCGTGTGGCTATTTAAATTTAACGTGATTAAGTTCAAATAAAACGTCACACTGATTCCTCAGTTGCACTAGTCACATTTCAAGTTCTCAGGAGCTACCTGAGACTAGTGGTGCCTGCTGGACAGTGTAGACAACACATTCCCCTCACTGAGCAAGTTCCGTGGCCAGAGCTGTCCTGGAGCCATCATCACAAGGAGATGGGGAGAAAACGCCTTAAGGGCAAAAGTCCCATTATCGGTAACTCTGAGGCCTCAACTCACTTGACACTGAACTGGGGACACACGTGTACATTCAATGTGTTTGTGAGATTTAATATAAAAGAATTATGGAAACAGGGTAGTTATACTTATTTCACTCTGAGAAAAAGCTTAACCATCAAGAACTGAAGCTTTGCATCAGACTTTTAGAAGTACCTATACACTATATCGCATACAACTGGAGATGAGTTGGCAAAATGAACACAGCCAATTGTCTTCCAAAATAGTTAATGGAAAAATGAATGACATTTTACACTTTGAAAGTGAAGCTTATTTTAATGAAAGAAATCCTGTGGAAAGCCAATGTGTAAAAAGGATTATCATCTGTTATCTCATTAGAATATCAGAAACTTCAACCTAAAGAAATGCCAGTTTGAGGTTGCTAGGACAGTAATGGAAAGCTACATTCCATGCAGCAAACACTGACTGATAGAAAAGAGGTGTCAGTGGGTATATACTCCTCCGTAATTGGTTCATACAAATTTTATTCCTGAGGATCTCAATGAGGAAAAGGGGAAAAAAGTCAATAAAAAATGGGCAAAAGTATTGAACAGGTACCTCTCAAAACAGGATCTTTGCTAAGATAACTCCACCTCATTAATAATGAGAAAAATGCAAATCAAAATCACAAGATGTCAGCAGACACTCAAGAGAATAGGCTAAGTTTTAAAAGCCAGCCACCCAGGGAGGTGGACTGCAGTCAGTGGCACTCTCAAACGCTGCGGTCAGGGTGCCATGGGCGAGACCCTGTGGGAAGCCACTGGCGAGTGTCCACAGAGGCTGAGCATGCGCACAGCTGGCAGCACACACCTCCAGGCCAGGTGGATGCCAGAAGACAGGTATGCTCCTGCTCACCAGAGACACACACAGTGATGCTGCAGCATCGTTCTTAGAAGCTAAAGTTGAAACCAACGTCAATCAGCATCAGACGGAGAAACTGCCACATGTGCACATGCATTAATTCTTATACAGCAGTAACAGGAAATAACACACTGCATGTAACGGCACGGGTGTCTCTCGCAAACGCAACCATATAAAAACGGGTCCAATTAAACTATTATTTTGGGAGGGGTGTGAAAGGTATTAAAATTATTTAAAACAAACAAACAAAACACACACACAAAGATCTGGGATCGATGAGTCAGGGCAGTGGGGCTCTCTGGGAGGAAAGAGACAGCCTGGAGACTGAACAGAGGAGGGGGCTGTGGCAGGCCAGTCACGTGGGGGGTGTTACTGTGTGGAGGTGTCACTGCGTGGAGGTCTCATGGATGCTTTCCTGTGACCATTTCTTGACCTGCACATTTTTATATTGTGTCTTTTTTCTATGTGAATGTTATACAGGTTAGGGCAAAAGTAGGTTCACAGGTGTTTGTATGGAAAATATTATAATAATTGATAAATAATAATACAAGAATAAACTGTGTTTTGTGTATTCACAACTATAAACCTACTTGTGCCCCACCCTATATTTCACACACAAAAATGTTTAAAAGAAAAAGTCTCTACAGACGTAAAAAAAAAAGAAACATGAAAGAATTTTTACCATTTGCAACAACATGGATGAAACTGGAGAGCATTATGCTAAGCGAAATAAGCCAGTAGGAGAAAGATATGATCTCAATCATATGTGGGATATAACGAACAACATAAACTGATGAACAAAAATAGATCCAGAGACAAAGAAACACTGAACAGACCATCCAACCTCAGAGAGAAGGCGGGGGAAGGGGGGGAGGCAGGTAAGAGATCAACCAAAGGACTTGTATGCATGCATAGTAGCATAACCAATGGACACAGACACTGGGGCGGTGGGGGCTTGTCCTGGGGGGCAGGAGTGGGGGGGGGAGGGGTCAATCGGGAAAAAAGGAGACATACGTAATACTTTAAACAACAAAAAAAAAGTTAAAAAAAATACTTTATTACGAAAAGCGCTAACATCAAAAAAAGAAAAAGAAGTGCATGTGCGCCGGTGCATTCAGACACACCACACACACACACACACACACACACGCACACACGCACACACACACGTCCTGTACACCAGGTCAGGTGACTCCCGTTTCGTGCCACGCCCAGGCACCTTCCAATCCCTCCCCCCCAACACCAGCTCACCTCCTGCGGCGCTTTGCTAAGTAACGGCGCAGCACTGACACTCTCCTCTCCTTCCCGGTGGATCTGGAAATTCACCCTTTGGTAAAGAATCTGAAAAAAGAACAAGACACGTGATAAAGAAATGTGTTTTTAAACTTGCCTCTCCTCCCAGTGCAGGTGGACATCTGAACGCTCTCCCTGGAGGAGACGAGGCCTGCTTCCTCCTGAACAGTCCGGGGAGCGGGACTGCGGCCCTCGGGACGGCTTCACAAGGACCCCACCGTTTCAGAGGTGGAATCAAGTGAGAAGCCCGATGTACGGTGAACGAATAGGACACGCGCGTGGGAATTCCAGAGCCTCCTCCTCGGTTTAGAAGTGTCCCCGGGGGCACTCTCCTCCCTTACGCAGAACTCCCCGCGGGTGTCAGGAAACTCACCGCCGCCCCAGCCCACTCCAGGCCGCTAAGGACCACTAAGGGATGGTGCCACCACTGGGTTCTGAATGTATTTTACATGACCACGTCTTAGTTTTATTCTTGACAACACTAACTTTTCCCACCATATTCAATAATTTATTTCTTGATATTAATTTCTATTTTTCTCTCACCTGCTTTGTATCCTTTCTTCCTGGCTACAATAAAGCAAACAACACTGTTTTATACCCTGATATCTTCAAATTCCTTTTCACGTGAGTAACAAGCTATTTTTCTTCCCTAACTTAAAATGCTTATTTTATTTCCTAAAATGACCACAAACCACACCCCACACCCCAAAAACGCCCTTCACACAGTTCAGATCCACAGTGTTGGAAGCACTTACTTCTGTCTGCAGGGAGCTGCTAGCTGCCAACAGGGGCTCAATGATGCCGGGAGGACAATGCGTCAGCGCGAAAGCCATGAGCTCCTGACGAGTGGCCAAGTCCTGGTACCCTTCTGACTGTCCTAGCTGGCTGCAAACATCCCAACTTTTAGAATAACCTGCAGAGTTAACAAGAAAAATCACACTGACTTTAACCAATCTCACATGAGAGTGTCAACGGCTTTCTGCTCAAGTCTTGTGTCACCAGAGCAGGACCATAGTCCGCGGTGATGCTAATTTTAGGAACCAGAAGCACACCAGGACACGGCAGAACAGGAGCAGTATGCTGGCTTATCGGCCAATTGTTCAGCGCCACTCCAGACACGTGTTTCTGATCAACTCTGTTAAGTTTCAGATTGCCTGACAATGACTACAAATAATCTACTTGGATTTTGAGTAAAAAGCAGTAAGTCTGGCCTGATCAGCATGGCTCAGTGGTTAAGCATCGAACTATGAACCAGGAGGTCATGGTTCAATTTCTAGTCAGGGCGCATGCCCAGGTTTCAGGCTCGGTCCCCAGTGTGGGGCGTGCAGGAGGCAGCCATTGATGATTTCTCTCCCATCACTGATGTTTCTATCTCTCTCTCCCTCTCCCTTCCTCTCTAAAATACTTAAAAACAAAAACCAGAAAACCTGGATGTGTGCATTCAGAAAACGTACGGCTTTGGCCCACGCCTGCTCCACACACTTGTGTGAGCTGGAGAAAGTTCAACTAATCACACTTCTTCTACTACGACGACGAGACAATAATGCCTTCCTCGTTGGGCTGTTGGAATGGTTAAATGACACTTGTATTTAAAAGTACTTTGTAAACTGCAAAGTGCTAGAAACAGAAATTATTCTAGACAGCTCCACAGACTCCTTCGCTTTATCGAAGACAGAGATCCAAGGAGCGAGCCAGGAGCACAGTCAGCCCTTTTATTCTTTTATTACACACTTTTATTCTTACTCCAAGGAGTTCCAGTTTGAAAGTAGCGTTTTTTCTCTAAGTACAAAGGCTCCCGCCTAAAACAATTCCTATAAATATATAAAGTAAAACTTAAGCCAGGTACCACCACTAATGGGAATAAAATTATTATAAAGCTCTCTAAGTAAACAATTTTAGAGCAATACAACAATGGTTTTCCAGAAAACCACAATTATTTTAAACTTAATGTTGCAAAATCACTTGGTTAATATTACAGAACATGGCTCTTTTATGAAAATACCTTTCTAATGCTGAGGTTGTAAACCGTGAGATTTCCCGTGTGTCAGGCATTTCACAGCTGCACTGACAGCAGCTCTCTCCTTGACTAAACCACAGTCAGGCTCATCTGAACCTTGTCCCGACCAGGCCTCCCGCTCGGCCCAGTCCCTGCTGAGCCTGCAGAGCCCGCAGAATCCAGTTTCAGCAAGAATCCTGCTAAGTCAGGTCATCCCTGATCACTAACCACCCTGGACATCTGGCCAAATTCCTTACCCTTCACCCTTGACATCTGACTGCCCAGCCCTGCCTTTAGCAAGAGCCTGCCATGATGGGTCGGCAAGAACGCCACTCCCCTCGATGTGTCATTGCAGCCATGTTTCATATCCACTGCCCCGCTCGCTCTGTTCCTCGGCTATACACCCCCAGTTGTCTTTTTTACATTCAGAGTTCAGCTCGGTCTCTCTCCCCTACTGCAACTGCCTCAACATCCATTGCACCAGCCCTGAATAAAGTCTTCCTTATCATTTTTAACAAGTGGCAAAATAACATTTTAACAGAATACATACCAAAGGTGCACAAGTCATAGGTGCACGGCTCTGTGAATGATCACAGAGTGAGGCAATGCACTTTAACCGCTGGTGTGAAAGCACAGATGGAGCAAGAGATGCGCTTGGGCTTCCATATAGTCAGGCACTGCTGCAAAAGTCTGTCATTCCGTGCAGAGCCCGGCATAAGACGATACCACTGGGGAATGTGCTGCTGTTTATTAGAGAAACTATTCTACAATAACACCTGCCTATCCTCCACAGACCGGAGTTAGAATTTTAATATCCAAAACTTTAGGGTTTCAAACTACTTCCCAATTTCTCAATATCTGTTTAAAAAGCTCTATCCCATCTTCTAAAAAAAATTTAAAGAATAGAAATATTGACTATATAGTCACAAATGGTAGATACTTTGAAAACTTAGACTTACTTTTAAATAACAAATACATAAAGAGACACTATATTTTACATAAACTTGTTCTTAATCTTATGAGGCTGTTTTAATGGGGAATGGAAAGCAACCAAAATCTCAGATACAAGCTCTGAGTCCATTAAAGAATTTAGATACATATACAAGCACGTGGCGTAAGCACTCATCAGTGCTCACAGATGCTCCCATCTCATGACCATATGCCGGCTGACCAATCAGGCCAGCTGATCTCAGAGCAGACCCTGCCATCCGCATCGCCTAAAGGGGATACGAGCAAAGTGCTAAGGGTGGCCGAGCTCACCTGCGGCCATCAGCTCCTGACAGTGCACACTGGCTGCTTTGTAGTCATGGAAACGGAGCGCTTGCTCCACCAGAAGGATCAGAACCTGGCCACGCCTTTCTTCTGGGTCTTCACCTGTAAACACATACAAATGACTTCATGGTTTCGCAGCATCAATTCATAAATGAGCTCACGAACCCATCTCTCAAAGTAATTTAAAAATTAAAAGTCAAGATGGAACTGATTTTAAAAGATGATAGGACAAAAGGTCACAGCAACTTTTACTTTCTAACCTACTTATGAATCATCGAATTAGGTCTGTCTCCTGAGCAATAGTGATTAACAGCAGCCAGACCACCACCCCAACCCAAGGGCGTGGAGGAAAATTGGGCTCTAAACTTCCTTGGATTCTAAGCTTCTTGCTACAAACAAATTTCACTTTTGTATGTTGCCCTTTGAATGTTCTATTTCTAATAATAATTTAAAATGACAGATATAAGGAGGGAAAAGTTTAAACACAAAGTAAAATAGATATAATTTTATTGTTTCACTGAAGTGCTCATCTTTTATCATAGTGAACATCTAGACACTAAGAAATTATACCAAATTCAGCTTACATTAACACAGAGATCTTAAATCACTTTCCCAAGAACATTCTTAGAAGTCAGCTTGAACATCACTTCCTTCTTGGGCATTTCCACACGTTCTTCGTATAAAATCCATGGTTAGGTGTGCCTCCTACATGTTCCTTTACTTCCCATTCACCGAATACAATTTATTGCCATTATATTTCTAACAATCTGCACCTTCTATCAGAATTTAAGCTCCTGAAGGACAGGGGCTGCTTCGTATTGAATCCTAAAGACCCAGCCCAAGTCCTGCAAAGAACAGAGGCTCAAAAAAATATCCTCAGTGAAATGGGCACAGATTCAATTCAGAATGTACTTTTCAATTATAAGACAAATAATTCAAAGTTACAATAAAGACAATTTGTCTATTTAGGCTAAAAAGAAAAAAGATATTTTATATTTTAATGAGGTAATAGAACCTTAAAATTATTTTTAATATTTCCAGGAAAAAATATGTATATGGTCTTTGCATTTTTAAGCTATAAAATGGTTGAAAGAAAAAGCAAACATATCACAGAAAGGATTGAATGAAACTTTAAAATTGTTCCCATGAACCTTTCCTGTGCTTCACAGGTTTAAATAAAATCCAAGGCGAGTACTGGCTCAAGGCCGTCTAAAAACTGCTTCTGAAAAGAGCTGCTCCAGCACGGGGATCCCATCATGAGAACAACACACTCGTGTTAGAACACGCCTCCCTAGACTGTGCGGGGCCGTCAAGACCAGGCTGACTCGGGAAGAGCTTTTGCCTCAACTGCCTAGAACTTGGGTAGACAAGGGGGCTGTACCCGGCAGAGAGCTATTGCCAGAGATGACTCTGACATCAGAAGGACTTACCTGTGTGGTGTGGCAAACATCTGTTCACCAAACACCTGCTCTTCCCACCACCCTGTAAACTGCCTTCCTCCCCTCGGAAGCCCAAACCCCTACCCTTTCCCCTCTGCCCAGGATGGCATAGAAGCCTCAACTGCCTTTGAATCTCATGTCTTTATGGGGCTCTGGAAGGAATGAAATGAAATGTGTGTTTCCCCTATTAATCTTTTTTTGTGTCAAATTAATGATTAGAAGGAAAGAAGGGAACATCTTCCACCCCTGCAGTAACATGTAATATAGGAAATGGAACAATGTGTGTAAGTTTATCAATAACAAATGCACATATCGCAATCAATGGAAAACCTATTTCCTAGATAATACTCTTGAAATGTTTGCGTCTATTCAAAAGATCTAATCACAAGTGAGAGGGCAGGTGTGACTTCCCTCCTTGGGCAGCGTGGCTGGGCTATAGACACTAATCCAGGTGTCAATGTGAAGTGCAGCGAAAGCCCCTAATCAGCTGACGTTAAGTCAGGGTCCACTGATTACCCTCATCCAACGTCTAAAAAGGTGGAAAAGTACAGTAACAGTAAAGGATTCAAAGTAAGGAATAAATTATTTAACCTCTTTATTCCTGTTTCCACATGTGCAAAGTGAGATTCAGAGTCCCGCCATAAGGGACACAGTAAGAAGTAACTTAGATAAGTGTAAGAGCGCAAAATGAGAATGACTGCTGTTTTCATGTAAACTTTTATGTGAAGATGGGTCCGTCATCTTGAAGTCCAAAGTAGAAATAGTAAACTGCTTTTAATTCTAGAAAGTTCCATCTGAGCAGGTGATTAAAAGGAAAAGCATAACCAAAAATAGGCCTGAAAAGAATGATTCCTAGGAAAATGCTCCAAACAGAACAAAATAAGACTCCGAGGGAGAACGGCCAGGAGGGTGGCGGGACGGGAAGCTGTTGAGGAAAACACCGCTGTCTGGCCGGAAGCAGAGAAGGCTGAGGAGGACATGACGAGGCTTTGGGTCCATGAAACGGAACTGACACCACATCCACAGATGCGAGTCTCTAATGATGCAGCTTAATGCCCGCCCCTTGCATGGAGGCTGGTTGGCGATTTACTTTGACAAACAGTGAGGTGGAAAAGATGGTGTGTGACTTCTGAGACGAGGTCGTAAAGGCATTATGTTAAGGGGACACTCAAGAAGTCCTACGGAGAGGCCCACGTGACATTTCTGTAATATGCCCATCTTCTGATGTCCGCCCAGGACAGTGGTGAGAGTAACACAGAAACCTTACTCTGCAGTTTAGCATCGGAACGTACCAGCGACCCTCAGCAGCTCGGCGAGGCCCAGCAGCTTGGCGGACTGCTTGTAGCACGTGGGGGACTGGCAAAGGCACTCCTTGATGAGGCTGAGCCGGTCGGAGTGCAGTCGCACTGCAGAGAGAGAGAGAGACCAAATGACAGGCATCAGCAGCGGGTACATGACCTCCCTAACGAGAGACAACGACACGGAATGAGAACTGTGCTGGCCTCCAGATCAGTAAGGAGTGAAAGACACAACTTTTAAAAAAGGTAAAATTATTGTTGCTTCTGAATAAAAAACGTACAACATGGATCTTTCCTCCCACCAAACATCTGAAGCAGCAAATGAACTGGCATTTGGAAGCAGGAAGAAAGCGTTTTATTTCCTAACAGCTAGCTTAAGTGACTGCTGCTGTTTCTGCTTTCCAGATGATGAAATCAAGGCACAAGAATAGTCTCTACTTCGTAAGGCATGTATGAGAATTCATTAATACACATAAACACACATGAAGTATATATACAGAGAACATAAAATCCTCAGTAAATACTAGTTATTATTATTACTACTGACAGTCACAGAAATGCTTATTAAGTATGATATCCTCGACTGTAAGGATTTTTAATGTTTCAAGATGTAACTGTCAGGGGAATATTTTATTATTATCCCCATCTGAGGAAGGAGAAGTTCAAAGACTTTAAGCTGCCACAGGTCACTGAGCGCCAAGTGGCTGAATCGGCATTTAAACCCCTACAGGACACCCCAGTGTGGCTCTGTCTTGTTATCAATATGCCAGTCCCTCCAAGCCAGCAAGTGTGCCTCACTCTTCCCTTCACTATTTCAGTTCCTGGAATAAAGTGCCGAATTCAGTGTTCACTGATGGAAGGAAAGGGGAGGAAGGGAGGAGCAGGAAGGGATGGTGGAGAGGAAAAGAGGGAGGGAGCACGAGGAGGCAGGTGACACCATTCTGATTCCACCCTCAAGTAGAAAGTGCCAAGTACATTCAACTAAAAGAACAACAATGACAGCAGAGACTTGGAGAGCTTAAGCGCCGAGTAAGGCTGAGTTGCCTGTCCATCTACCCAGTGGTAAGCGACAAAACTGGCCCAAGGCTGGGTTTCACCGTGTGCTGTTCGTCCGGAAAACTGACTCATCCTATTACAGAAAGAACCTGGGAGACAACTAAAATGTCCTAAATCTGCTCATGTGAATAGTAGGAATAATTCACATAAGCACCCAAGCTATAGGGAAAGGCACACACGTGTACACATACAAATAATTCGTAGGAGACTCATACATTAGGAATCATTTCTATATAATATTTTCACTCCTGTTTCCTATTAACTCACTGATTATAACTCAGCCAGTACCACTAGCCTTCACCTGATGAGAAACAGTAACTCCTGAAGGGCGGGCAAAGAGGACTTCAAAACAAAGCAAGGTGACAAAAAGAACATTGTTCCCTGACGACAGCACGATACCCGGGCCCTAAATCTCGCAATATCAAGTTCCTTTGTCGGTCCAGTGTCCCTGACGAATACAAAGGCAGCGTAAACAGCAGACAGCATACAAGGGACACATTCTGTCTCCACATCCGGAAGGTCTTCTAACAGAAACTCCCAATCAACAGATCAAGCTGGGAGGACAGGAGGGCAAACATCTTCCTTCAGACTCTCCTACGGCAGGAAGTGCCTCAGAGGCTGCTGCAGGGTTGTAGGTCTGGTTGCAGATACTCAAACCCATCAGCTGCTGTGCTAACACTGCCAGCAAAAACACTGCTAGCAGAGCACCATAGCGTTTCAGAGCTAGAGGTGGAAGGACGTCAGCTATCCTCCCGCCCCCAATTCCAAGCACTTCCAGTTAGGAATAAAGACCAGAGATTACACTGAAGGCAGCCAAGCATGCCCCTAAGAACCAAGCTACCTGCTGCCTTTAGGGCACTGAGGTCCAGGGTTGTGGGAGGGTTTTTAATCTTTTTTTATTGACAGAGGAATGAAGACAGAGGAATGAAGAGGGAGCGAGAGATAGAACCATCAATGATGAGAGAATCATTGATCAGCTGCCTCCTGCACGCCCCCTACTGGGGATCCAGCCGCATCCCAGGCATGTGCCCTGAGGGGGAATTGAACCGAGACCTCCTGGTTCATGGGTCAACACTCAACCACTGAACAGCACTGGCCTGGTGAGTCCAGGGTTTGAAGTAACAGAAACTCTCCCTCCCACCTGTGAGGAGAAGGTCAGGGCAGGGGGAGATGCACTCTGTACTCACAGCACACAGCAGACAAGGACAAGTAACTTGTGTTGGCTGGTACTCACCTGATACTTACATTTAGGTGAAAGATCTTGAGCAATGTCAAGATATTGCTAACAATTAGACTCTCAACAGGAACTTCTTGTCACCCCCTCTTTAAAATTACATTATAGAGCTATTAAAGAATAGTCTTCAGTAAGCATGAAAAGAAATGAAATATTATCATATATAGCTACTTCTAAATCTATGCAAATAAAACAAAATGCAGAAATAAACTATATACGAAAATTGATGTAAATCTGCAATTCTCATCCATAATCCCAATTTCTGTCTTTGTTTTTATCCAGTAGCCTCGCTGATGGTACTAATGTTATTTCTTTCAGTGTTATAAATGTAACCTTGAAAAAATAAAATTATGATAAAATGTCCGTTTTCTTTTTTCTTCTGGATTTCCACTTAAGTTTCATTTGAAAAATGGCTGGGATCTACTGCTGATGGATTAAATAACCAAAGGTACTCTTCAGTTTAAAAAACTAAAAAGAAACAGTAGGAAATTAATGCAAAATAAGTGATCAGTACAACACTAAGCAGATAACTCACCTTGCAAAGGCAGGATCTTGACCCCAAATTCCTCTAGGCATCCGACGGCTTGGATAAGGTCCAGCTCCTCTTCAATGGCAGGGGGCTTGTCTATGATCAGCTGTAAGCAGCACCTAAGAGAAATGAGACCCATTTTAAAAAGCAGTAACAAGTTTGGCTGAGTTGCCTTTGTATATTGAACAACATAAGATCCAGCACATATTTATCAAAAACCTACTACTTCCAAGTGTTCCGCAGATGCTTTCTGTTCTCTCTCAGTCCTCAGGACAAGCCCATGAGACAGGCAAATAGCATCACTTGCTTTTTGAGGAAGCCACAATCGGAGCTCAGAGAGGTAAGTGATTTGTGCAGGATTACACTGATAGGAAGCAAGATATTAGAAAGGATGAAAATAAAGACAGGATGCAGATAATTTCCAGCTATTCTTCTAGCAAAAACAGAAATGTCTTGATTCAGTGACAATTTTGTCTCCCCTGAGACCTGAAAAAGGAAGAGGCGGTTGGTAATGTACTAATGTGGCAATAAAAAATAGGAGAAAGTGATTTGCTAATTTAAGAATCTGTAATAACTTTGAAATATTTTAAACAAATTCTTCAAAATCCAGAGACTGTCTGGCCAATGTGCCTCAGTGGTTGAGCATCAACCCATGAACCAGAA
This sequence comes from Myotis nattereri, assembly GCF_964212035.1. Taxonomy (NCBI): domain Eukaryota; kingdom Metazoa; phylum Chordata; class Mammalia; order Chiroptera; family Vespertilionidae; genus Myotis; species Myotis nattereri. The sequence goes on along the minus strand of NC_138085.1, from coordinate 79,670,483 downwards.
GGTCACAGTTGGATTCCCAGTCCATTAAAGAAGAATAAAACAAGCTGACATATAGTAAAATTATATGTATTCATATGGAAAAATCTTCAATATAGATCATAAATGAAAAAAAAAGCAAGATACAGAAAAGTATGTAGAAGTAGTAAGCACTTACTTGTGACTTAGGAAAGAAGGTAACATTTAATATTTTGGAAGGACACATAGGAAACTAATATAAAAAAATAGCTGAGGGGTAAAGTCAGGGAAACTAGAATGAGGAGAGAGACTTATTGTTAATGTATATCCGTTCTGGATTGTTTGACTATTTTATCTTGTGAATATTCATAACTGCTTCCTCTATCAGAAATATTAGGAACCAAGATGGCGGCATAGGTTAACACCGGAGTTTGCTGCTTTGAACAACTACTTCAAAAGTGAAACCAAAAAACGGAAGGGACATCACCCAGAACCACAGGAACGCTGGCTGAGTGGAAGTCCTACAACTAGGAGGAAAGAGAAACGCATACGGACACTCAGAGGAGGCGCAGTGCTGAAGTCAAATTCTGAGGTGCGGAGTGCTTGGAGCGGGCTGGCGGCGGAGGGCGCGGTTGGCGTTTTCAATCTGGAGGGAGTCGCAGACTCTGAGCTCCAGATCCGGGCGAGTCTTTAGGGACCCAGACTCAAACGGGAGAAGCGGGACTGTCTGGCTTCGGTCAGAGCGAGTGCAGCTTTCTCTCCGAGGTTTGCAGCGGGTGCTGGGACTCAGAGAGGCAGAGCCCCTGGGGACAGGACTGAGAGCTGCCATAACTGCTCTCTCCAGCCCACCCTGTTGATCCTGTGCGACCCGCCCCGCCCAAGCCCTGCACAGAGGCATTTGCCGGATAGCCTCAGGCAAAGGCTAGATTAGCACCTCCCTAGAGGACAGAAGTTCTCTCACTGCAGACACAGCTGATTCTCATAGCCACTTGGCCTGGAGGTCAAACCCTCCCTGGAATTAGCTACAACAATCAAGATTTAACTATAAGACTGCAAACAAAGACCACTAGGGGGTGCACCAAGAAAGCAAATGTGGAGACAAAGAAACAGGACAAAATTGTCAATGGAAGATATAGAGTTCAGAACCACACTTTTAAGGTCTCTTAAGAACTGTTTAGAAGCCACCGATAAACTTAATGAGATCTACAAGAAAACTAATGAGACCCTCGATGTTATATTGGGGAACCAACTAGAAATTAAGCATACACTGACTGAAATAAAGGATAATATACAGACTCCCGACAGCAGACCAGAGGAGCGCAAGAATCAAGTCAATGATTTGAAATGCGAGGAAGCAAAAAACACCCAACTGGAAAAGCAAAATGAAAAAAGAATCCAAAAATGCGAGGATAGTGTAAGGAGCCTCTGGGACAGCTTCAAGTGTACCAACATCAGAATTATAGGGGTGCCAGAAGATGAGAGAGACCAAGATATTGAAAACCTATTTGAAGAAATAATGACAGAAAACTTCCCCCACCTGGTGAAAGAAATGGACTTACAGGTCCAAGAAGCTCGGAGAACCCCAAACAAAAGGAATCCAAAGAGGAGCACACCAAGACACATCATAATTAAAATGCCAAGAGCAAAAGATAAAGAGAGAATCTTAAAAACAGCAAGAGAAAGAAACTCAGTTACCTACAAGGGAATACCCATACGACTGTCAGCTGATTTCTCAACAGAAACTTTGCAGGCCAGAAGGGAGTGGCAAGAAATATTCAAAGTGATGAATACCAAGAACCTACAACCAAGATTACTTTATCCAGCAAAGCTATCATTCAGAATCGAAGGTCAGATAAAGAGCTTCACAGATAAGGAAAAGCTAAAGGAGTTCATCACCACCAAACCAGGATTATATGAAATGCTGAAAGGTATCCTTTAAGAAGAGGAAGAGGAAGAAAAAGGTAAAGATACAAATTATGAACAACAAATATGCATCTATCAACAAGTGAATCTAAGAATCAAGTGAATAAATAATCTGATGAACAGAATGAACTGTTGATTATAATAGAATCAGGGACATAGAAAGGGAATGGACTGACTATTCTTGGGGGGGAAAGGGGTGTGGGAGATGTGGGAAGAGACTGGACAAAAATCGTGCACCTATGGATGAGGACAGTGGGTGGGGAGTGAGGGCGGAGGGTGGGGCGGGAACTGGGAGGAGGGGAGTTAGGGGGGGGGGGGAAAGAGGAACAAATGTAATAATCTGAACAATAAAGATTTAATTTTAAAAAAAAGAAATATTAGTTAATAAATAACAGTTTAACCAATAAGAATGTATGGGCTATTTCTACATTTAATACCACTGGGAACATTTAAATACATCCAGCTCACAGGTCTCCATCAGTTTGGTGCCACATTATAGACTTTTGACATCTTTTAAAAATTAAGGTTGTCCTATGGCAGAAAAAAGGGATGGAATGAAGGGGAAATACAGGAAGGGCAGTTTTTAAAATGGTCTCTGAGAACACCTGCCAAAAACATGTAGGTCAAACCACTCCCCGCTTCAAAGGCTACTCTATTTGGTATTTTCATCATCTGACATGCAATCCCTTGTGAGAGAAGACAAAAATTTACTATTTAAACAATTTCATCAAGTTCATGGTTTGAGAAAACATGGTTTTTCTCTGTGGTAAGATATCACTGGAAGAAACAGTTACCTTGAAGTTTTTGCTAGAGTTGAAATAACTAGTCATTTGGGGATAAAGATAAATCTAAATAGCTTCCACAATCATTATGTCAAAATAAATTCCAAATGGGCATAAAATTCCAATGTAAAAATAAAACCATCAGAGTGGTAAGAAATGATAATAAAAACTATTTTAATGGCCTTAGGAATTAACAACCTCCAAAGGATGACACAAAAGACCACAACCATAAGAGGAAAGAAGAACAATCAAATTTTTAAAAAATTCTGATAGCAACTTAAAAGATAAATTATATAAAATAAAAACTTGGCAACACAGTTAAGAATGTTTAAGGCAGGCAAAGGGCAATGTCCCTTATGCAAAAAAAAAAAAGGTCCTAAGAATCAACAGTAAAAAGGTGAACTCTAAACTTCCAGTACAACAGGCCAATGGGGAACTGAATTCATATTCGAGAAATTTCCACCTGTAAGGGAATTCTGAGCTTTATCATCTCATCAGAGCGGAAGCCATGGGAGGGAGGCAGACATCACCTAACTGTGCTGGAAACTGCCAGAACTTGAATTTCCAGGCTGTCACCGAATCTCTTCCCACAGAAGAGGAACACAGCCTACAGATAATCAGCAGAAGTGACGATGGGGAAGCGTTCTGGGGAAAAGGGTTGCGAGGAAGCTGATGAATATTCATAACACAATGAAGCTTATTCTCTATGCGAGCAATAAATAACTGTGCCCCATACAGCACGGACAGGGTACAGGCGTGTTAGTGGATGTTGTAAGTAAAGAATAAAACCCACGATGCTGTCTGTGTCCTGACGCCCGCCCCTCGGATGGAAGAACACAGGCCCTCTACCTGGCCAGGTCCATGCAGCTGTCGGTGAGGCTGGTGGAAGAATTGAAGTACTCCCTGCTGGCAGCCAGCACCAGGTCGACGCTGGCCTCGTAGCTCACCCTGTGCGGGGCCTTCCCTCTCTGGGCAGCGCTCGCTGGCGGGTGTGCGGGGCCCGCGCAGCAGTGCATCATCTGCCCAGCCAGGTGGATGTTTTCAAGGCGACTGGAACACAGGAGACTCTCTGCGAATATCTGGGGAAAACAAGAAACTGGAATGAATGCTTAAAAAAAGAGGATTCGATTCTCAACTCAGTGAAGGCTCTGCCGTCCAAATGAAATAAATTACAAATACTCCCATCCTGGAGGTAGCAGCTGTGTATGTTGCAAATACACTAAATGATAACAAAGCACACTTTTATGCTATGTAAATTTCACCTCAATTAAAAAACTCCTTCTTCTAGAAGGAATAATTTAACCAAGCAAACCAATATTAAACATAATATTCTAATTGTGTTACAATGAATATTTAAGTAAAATAGCTAAAGTTCATTCTCATTTCAAAACAGAATCTATTAGAATACTGTCCTATACTCAACAGGGCCACTCTGTTTAAAGTATTTAGAACCACTTCAATTTTTAAAAATAAAATGTTTGAATATAATACATATAATTCACGACTGCTTAAAGCATCTAAACTCAGTCTTACTAATTAAAATAGCCAAGCTACCAATGTCATACCTAGACCTAGCCACTGAAATTACAATGTACCATATAACATGGAGGCTTTTTTTTCCAATCTGTAAATTAAAGTTATTTAAATGAAACAAGAGCCCCTGATGGGAGGTACTCATGCAAATATCACTGTATTCCACTAGGCAACAAATATCATCAACTGACATAAATTGTTTCCTATAATTAAGATAGTTTAAAGGGGGCCAATATATGGTGATGGAAGATGATCTGACTTTGGGTGATGGGCACACAATGCAATACACAGATCATGTTTCATAGAAATTACACACTGGCAACCTATCTGATCTTATTAACCAATGTCATCCCAATACATTTAATAATTGAAATAAAACAAAAGAATACTGCAATTATGAATGTAGAATTTATTATAGAAAATGTGTGAGTGCAAAAAAATTAAAACCAGCACTAATCACAAAAAGGAAGATTACTTACTTCAGAAATGTCTTAAATAAAGACAGCCTTTTAAACCTACACTAATAATATCAATATATAATTAGAACAAGGACTTCCCTAAGAATGCTCTGCCCAAAAATGCCACTGTGGATGCAGATAGCACAGAAATAGAAAAAAATGAAAAAAAGATTTCATGAAGAAAAAGAGTTTCCTTGTCTTTAGTAATACTGTCCGATTTTCACGTTTCTAGGCTTCTGAGGAAAGCATCTTTAGACAGGCCTTTACTGAAATTACTGGTAAGAATAAAAGTATTAATTGTGACAGAAAGCACATCACCCTAACCACTTATACCTAACTGGTGAAAATGGCTCACTCCCAGTGACCCAAATAACTTCGATGTAACAGTCCCTCTGATCCTTTGGAAGGAGTCAATGCCCAATTCTGAAAAATACAATTTACTCACTAAAATGTAAAAGGCTTTGCTAAAATGAAGAATACAAATTTCTGCTCTTTAGGCTGTAAAATATTTTCAAAATTGTGCCAATGAGCTTACAAATTATTTTCCAAGGACAGCAAAACCTAATATAAGGGCCAAAAGTCAGTAAGATAATACAGTATAATTTAAAGGATATCCTATCTAATAAAGAGAGAATATGCTAATTGACCCTCACGCCTTCACAAAGATGGCAGCGCCCACAGCCAATAAGGAGGAAATACGCTAACTGACTGCTCCGCCTTCAAAGATGGTGGCACCCACAGCCAATAAGGAGGGAATATGCTAATTGACTGTCACGCCCTCAAAGATGATGGCACCCATAGCCACAAGATGGCTGGCAGGGGAGAGCAGTTGGGGGTGACCAGGCCGGCAGGGGAGGGTAGTTGGGGACGGCAGGGGAGGGCAGTTGGGGGTGATCGGGCTAGCAGAGGAGCAGTCAGGCATCAATCAGACTGGCAGGGGAGTGGTTGGGGGTTATCAGGCTGGCAGGCATAAGCGATTAAGGGCAATCAGGCAGGCAGGCAGGCAGGCAGGCAGGCGAGCAGTTGGGAGCCAGCAGTCCCAGATTGGAGAGGGTACAAGCTGGGCTGAGGGGACCCCCCGCCTCCAGTGCATGAATTTCATGCACCGGGCCTCTAGTTAAACAATATTTAACAAGGTAAGTTTGCCAAATCTATATTACCTGCTTCTAGAACCGTTTCAAAACTGTTACAATATGCTTTCAAATGTTTTCTCCAAGGTGAGAAACTAATGGCCAGAAGTCACTGAAATGCCAAAGCCTAATGAAAAGGTGTTAAAATGTAATAAAAGTGATTTAATATGTCAAGTTGTTTATGACACGTTGCTCCACACAGGAGCTAGTTCAAGTGTAATATACTTACTAACAATTTTTTAATCAGAATCAGAAACAGGAAAATACTAAAATAATGTGACTCCAACTTAAAGACACCAATTCAGACATACAAATGACAGGTTTGAACCCCAGGTGCATACAGATATTTTTACCCTGAAACTGGAATTCAAGTTCCACATTAGATACAAAAGAGAAGTTGCTGGCAGTTGTAATGGTCTGACACTGTAACCATAAATTAAAAACTTTATACTCGTTCAAGCATTTAAAAACGTGAAGCTCAAATTTAAAGCCATTCATTTCTTAACAGTCTGCATGCTCTTTTGTTAAAATTGCCTTGAATTAAAATACCAACCTACTTCATAAAAGAGGCACCTATTTTTATAATTCTCGTTTTATCAACAAGTCATGCTTTGCAGAGCACAGTGACACAAGAAATAGTCTATATTTTGTATCAAGCTTAACAGGAAAATTCAAATAAGAACCCTTTTTTGTTCTTAAAATTAAAAATGGGCCGAAACCGGTTTGGCTCAGTGGATGGAGTGTCGGCCTGCGGACTGAAGGGTCCCGGGTTCGATTCCGGTCAAGGGCATGTACCTGGGTTTCGGGCACATCCCCAGTGGGGGATGTGCAGGAGGCGGCTGATCGATGTTTCTCTCTCATAGATGTTTCTGGCTCTCTATCTCTCTCCCTTCCTCTCTGTAAAAAATCAATAAAATATATTAAAAAAATAATAATAATAAAATAAAAAAAAAATAAAAATGGGTTAGATACGTTTTCTATACAAACTATGAGAAATTTGGTGTAAAACATGTCTCTCCCAAAAGAACGAGTAAACCCCCGTCGGTTGCCTCCCAGTGCATTAACGACCCGCCTGCAGGAGCCTCTGTGTCCCAGATCCGAGACGCACTGGGGAACGCGGGGGTGAGCATGATGTGATGGTGCCCACCGAGGAGCTCATGGCCAAGCGGAGGAAACACACAGAAACAAGGAACTGCACTGAAAAGAAAGGCAAGTCGCCCGAGAGGACAAAGGGAGGCTTTGTAGAGGGCGTAGTGAGCTGAGTCCTGAAAATGATCAGCGATTTTCAAACAAAGGCAGGAGAAATAAGTATATCCAGGCACAGGGAACAGGCGTGCCGTCGCAGAAACGTGAAGCAGCACAGCGCGTGGAGGGATCCGAGCCAGATCTGCCGGAGCGGACGGGGCGCGGCACCTGGCGGCCTGGTGGATGTCAGAGGTGAGCGGGGACAGGGAGGCGGGAGTCCGCTGCGGCTTCCGAGGCCGGGCCGAGAAGTGGGGGTGACTGCTGGTAACTGACAGGGAACGAGCAGCAAAGGTTAGGAAGGAGGGTGTCTGTCTGGAAAGATCTGTTTTAAAAGAAGGGTATGGGTCCCTGTGAACATGAGACGTGGAAGTAGAGAGACGAGGTGGAGGATTATTGCAGGAGAGATGAAGACAGGACGGGTTTCTCAGTAAATAAGGCACAGTACGTGAGCTTCAGTGACCAGAACTGGGGAAGGGAGAGGGGTCAGGTGTGACTCAGAGTTTCCTAGCCGAGGACTGCTGACCCACTAACTAGATGGGGTTGCAATGAACAAAGAGCGGGGAGATAGGAAGCGAGGTAGAAGGGCACTCAGACTATGAAGTGCTACTCCATCACCAGCTACTACTCCACAGGACCACTTCCAGCAAAGTCACTGGTCCCCACAGTGTGTCCAATAAACGATCTGTATCAGCCAGATTTCTACATCCAAGGAGAGAAGCCACACCATGGGTTACCTCGTAGCAAGCATCCGACTCCAGGCACGTGTAAACGCTCTGCTGCATGGCCAGCATGTCCTGGAGCAGCGTCCTCCAGTGGGACTCACTGACGGGGGGCTGCCTGGGGGAACAGAGGAGAAAAAAATAATAATGACAAGTCCTGAAATCTCTCCAACGGGCCAAGAGCGGAAAAAACAAAAACACATACACACATACACACAGAAAACCGGTGCCACCATTCTCTATGCCACAAGCTCCCAAATAATCAACAGAAACGTATCTCGTCTGAATCTGCAGGAATAATGTTGGGCTGAAGACAGGAAAGCCGGGCAGCACTGCCTCAGTGCTAGAGATGCTGCTAGGCGGGCTCCTCATCAGCCGCCTAGACATGAAACTGGGAGAGTGCTACCAGGCAACAGCCCAGGGAAACCCCTGGGAGGGCCTGGGGCCAACCAAAGCCCAGTGCGAAAGCGGCTGCATCTAGCAGAGAAAGCACTGGGCCACGGGAGTCGGGGTCTCCAATCCCACCTTCCTCACTCTGCAGCCCTCAGCCGGGGTCTGCTTCACTTCCACTACACATGTGGACCCAGAGGCCACCACCGGCCACACGTGGCATCGGTCCAGACGCTGGACCCACAGCACACCAGCAAGGACATCACCAGCAGGGGACATCGGCTGTTCCTCTCAGGGGGAGACCTCACTGCAGTCCACAGAGCAAGTCGTCACAGGATACTGCAGGGGTTGCCTCCCTCCCAGGTGTCAGCCCAGATGGAAGACGACGGAGCCTCATAGGGTAGTTGCAGGATCCAGCCTTTCTAGCTTGGGAAGGGCTCATGCCCCACAAGAGCCTGTATCTTTTGTAACAATTCCATAGGCAGAGTTTCCAGGTCCCCTCCAGGACACGCCGGTGACCACACCCAGGTGTCCTAGTTCATTTACAACCCCTCCCGGGCAGAGGCGAGATACCCAGCAGGAAGGTGCTACACCAGCAGCGAGGCCCACCCGAGCCGGGTGATCAGACACCATTTACGCTGGTAGCCAGGGTTACAGAGCTAGAGAGTTAACAGTTCAGACTTCCCTGCAGACGAGGAAAGGGCTTTGTTAACAATTTCACCCACAGTCACCTCTCAGCTGCATGGTTGTGAGCAAGTCATTTAATATCCCTGAATTTCAGTTGCCTCACTTAGAGCCCATCTCAGAGAGGGACAGGAATGGATGAGTGTAGCTTTGATGAAACATAGGCATTGAAGCAAGATGTCCCTAAGTACTATAAAAACAATCACTTGTGTGGATTTAAATATGTTTGTTTCTTAATTTCTCTGAGCTTCAGATTCTCTTTCTGTACACTGGGAGGATTAACTTAAACAAAAATGTGTGAAGACACTCCCCCCATTTTTCTGCTATAAAATTATGTTCAATAAATGTGAATGTGAATGAATGAATCTGAAAGTTACAAAAACATTTGGTTTTCTATAGTCACATGCACGGCTACTCGCATGGTCTCGTGGGAGTAGAGTTGCTTTGAAATCCTCTTGCCTCTTTCGATTGTTCATCTTTGTGGAATATATATGAGCCTGGAATCATCATTTATCTTTACTTTCTAATCTTGAAATTCTACATGATCATGAATCTCATTGTTTGAAAAGGGCAGGTTTTGTTTTGTGTTGCACTGTGTTTGTCAAATGCCAAGTGAATGTTTCTTTGTCACGCATCTTTTCTTTTTTATGCATTGGAAACAGGGCAAACAAACGGTTTGTTTATAATAGCATTGCCATGAGGGGGAGAGTGTATATGTGGGATCATTCCTATGAGAATTCTAGTCTTCAGGAATTTTTCACCTAAAACTATTAATAAGTATATGCTTTATTTTGCTTATAGCATTTAATATTTATTACATAAAATAAAAAGTTACTTCCTTCCCACATTCAATAAAGCATAAAAGGAAACTTTCCCCCCAGCATACAAATACACAAAACTGATATATTGGCAAGTCTTCCAGGAAAATCCCTGCAATGTTCACAACAGTGAGACCCTGGTATGTGAACTCTGTAGGTGGGCCTCCAGGAATTAGAGGCGCTCTCAGATTTGGCTGCGGAGAAGTGGCAAAGGGTTTGATGAAGCGAGTGTCCACCTGGCACCTGAGGATGAAATCAGACGAGGTACCGTCTAGCTGAATTCAAGTTCTCACGGCCCAGCTGTTCTCCTGGAAGCCATCAAGGCTAGGACAGATGGCATTATTGTTTCCTCACACATGGCTGTCCATAAGTACAGGTTCTAATTAAAATAGATTATAGGGCATTATTTACAATGGCCTTCTCAAAACATGTTCAGTAAATAAACACCAGGAGTAGAACTTGAAGGGGTTTGCAAATTAAGAGAGAGATCTCTGCATATAAACACTATGTGTTAGTTACAGCTTTGCAATAGAAGTGCATTTTCCTGGGAGAAAGAGTATTACACTCAAGGTGGTAAAACTTGATGTGTGACAAAGAAATCCACCACCTGTATAACGTGAATGAGAGCAGTCTTGGGTACAGAAGGCACAGCTACTGTAGCATATGTGAAATGGTACATTTCAAGTTGACTACTTTGGTTTTTTGTTTGTTTGTTTTTTGGGTTTTTTCTTTTCATTTTTTTAAATTTACCTTTATTGTTGAAAGTATTACATATGCCCCCTCTTTTTCCCCCTTGATCCCCTCCTCACTCCTACCCCCTCCCCAGGCCTTCACTGCACTATTGTCTGTGTCCATGGGTCATGCATATATGCATGTAAGTTCTCTGGTTAATCTCTTCCCGCGCTCCCACCCCCTTCCCTCTGAGAATCTTCAGTGTGTTGCATGCTTGGCCATCCTACACATTCACAGGAAGCAGACCGCCAGGACAGAAATCACCTTCAGGACGTCAGAAGTACTTGAGGGACTCAACGGAAAGACAGTAGATAATCTACCAGCAACAACAGAGCTTTCCTATTGACGAGTAGCTTCAAACTTGGCATGATCAGAAATAGTGACCGTTCGTTTATAGTTGTAAAAAAATCTTAAGACGTAAGATGCCAAACCCTTCTAAATTACTCACTTAGTAACTATTAAGAGAGGGCCACTGCTATGCAAGATCCCATGTTAGATGTATGTGACTATGACATTTGCCCTGGAGAAGCGTATGGTCAGAGGGAATATATGACAACTATGTCAATCACTACAGTGCACTGTGGAAAGAGAGAGGTAGAAAGAGAGGCAGACACGAAAGCAGGGACGTGCTAGGCAGGAGAGTCCTTGGACAAGCCAACACTGGCGGTATTCCATAAGCAATTTTCACTGTCAATTGAGGCTCTGACTGCAGGAGTTGCCTGGGAGGTATAGGTTTATTCTGCCATCTCATGGCTGGTACTGCTTGAGGGCAGGTATAATGGGTATTAATTCCCTTATAATCCCAGCATAAAAGGCCCAATTTATATGCTGCCGACAAGAAGCACACTTCAAACGCAAAAACACAAAATAACTAAAAGTGAAAGGCATACCATGCTAACGGGAGGACCTGTGAACCATGCCGTATATCACAAAATATAGCATGCTAACACCAATAAAAAAAGAGGAAAATAAATAAAAAGCACACACATTGGAAAGAAAGACGTAAAGTCATCTCTGTTCATGGGTGACATGGAAAACTCTGTAGAATCTCCAAAAAAAAACCTACTGGAGCTACTAAATGAGTCCAGCAAAACTGGAAGACACAAGATCAACATATCAAAATTCAACTGCATTTCTCCACATTAGGAATGAACAATACAAATATGAAATGAAAAACGGTAACACCAAAAATAATAAAATATTTAGGAATACACTTAACAAAATAAGTACAAGACTTATACACTGAAAACAGCAAAGATCATTAAAAGCAATTAAAGATGTACGTAAATGAAAACCATGCTGAATTCACTGACTTGAAGAGTTAATACTAATTTAAGACAGAAATGCTCTCCAAGTGAATCTATAGACTCAACATAATCCCCATCAAAAATCCACAAGATTGTTTTTTGCAGAAAATGACAAACTTAATTCTAAAATTCATATGTAAACACAAAGACCCCAAAATAAACAAAACAACTAATATTATCTAATTTTGAGGACCACTGTATAAATATTATCTAATTTTGAGGCCCACTGTATAAATCTACAAAGCTATAAAATTTCTCTAGCTATAGAAAATCTTTGTGGGGAAAGTCTCTCAATATGATGTCCAAAGCACAATCAAAAAAGAAAAAATGAATGAACTGGACTTCATCAACATTTTAAAAGTATGCTCTTTAAAAGACACTGGTAAAAGAATGAAAAGATAAGGCACAGAAGAGAGAAAATCTTTGCAAAGCATATTTAATAAAGGATTTGTATCCTGAACATGTAAGAACTCTCAAAATTAATAATAAGGACACAAACAACCTAATTTTAAAAATGACCAAATGGCAACTGAGCACATTATTACTCATTAGAGAAAGCTATTAAAACCAAAAGTAGAGACCACTCCATACACCTATTAGAATAGCTAAAGTTAAGAAGACAAACCATAACAAGTGCTAATGAGGATGTGGAGCGACTGGAACCCTCCCACAAGACTGGTTAGAAGAGAAAATGATACAATTACTGTGGGAGACAGTTTGGCAGGTTGTTTTTTTTAAAAGTTAACCATCCACCTACCAAATGATGCTACCATTCCATTCTTATGGATTCATCCAGAATAAAGAACATGTCCATACAAAGACTGGTGCATGAAATTCATGGCTTATTTGTAAGAGCCAAAGCTCAAAACAACCCAAATGTCTGCCAACAGGTGAATAAACAAAGTGTGATAAATCCATACAATGGAATACTATTCAGCAAGTAAAATCGAATGAATTATTGATCCATGATACAACATAGACGAATCACAAAATAATTATGCTGAGTGACAACGCCCCCCGCCCAAGTGCTTACTGTTGATTCCTTTTACATAAAATCCTAGGAAATGTAAAGTAATATATAGGGACCAAACAGTGGGTGGGTGGCAGCCTGGAGAGGGGATGGAGTGTGATGAAGAGAAGCAGTAGGGAGGGAAGTATAAAGGGGCAGGAAAGACAGTTAGGATTTACCCAGATGCTTATTATCTTGAGTGTAATGACGGTTTCATGGGCATATACATCTATCAAAACTTAAATTCTACTCTTTAAATACGCCAATTTATTGTGGGTCATGTATAACTCAATGAAGAAAAAAAAAAAGCAGCCTTATTTTTAACCATATACAAGCATCAACCAATTTCATTACTCACTTCCGACCGGTGTGCCTGGTCAGTCTAACCATCAGCTTGCGCGCCTCTTCTGCGCTCGACTGAGTGTTTTTAACAAATGAAATTGGCTTCTCAAGGCCATGTTTCTCCAGAAGCTCTGACACGCTGGAAGTGAAAGAAGACTTTTCAAGTCTGGCTACCAAACAAAGTCTAAGCATCTTAAATATATAAGTAGCAGTTAGGTATTTCCTATTAAAAAAACCACACACACACATAGAACAACCCAATTTTATATATTACATTACTTCTCAGGAAAAAGACAAACAAACAAACCAGTAATTATATATCAAATCATTTTTCCCTACTGACTTTTACTACAATATGCTTGGAAGAAGTAACAAGCACACACAAGCATAACATATCTTTCTCTCCAAATCCTCTAATACACTTTTCCTGACTCTAAAAGCATCAAGTCAGTAAAATAAGCCAAATTTATCATTTCAATACCCAGCTTTAACTCTTAACAATCCTATTGAGTATTTTGTTACAGGCAAGGCTGCTAAAAAAGCAATAAGCAAAGAATTTCATAGTTGGAAAGCCACAGAAATATCATAAGACTCAATCTCCCTCCAGAATCCATTCTATAAACATACAAAATATATCACAGACTTTCTTGGTCTCATATGAACCTTCTTGAGATATTCCATTCCATGACTATCAGCAGGACATACACCGGGAATACCTCGCCAGACCTCACATTTATGCATTAAATACTTCTGGGCTTACGGAGAGACTGGTTAGCATTTAATCACTCTTCACAAAGACAGGTTTCATGGGTCATGTCACCTGCCACGTCAAAACATTTACCACCTATTAATGACTATAAGGTGGAACAGGACTAAAAAGTTATTATTTTAAAAGGTCAGCAGTTAAGGTCAATAGTGGAAGGCCGGTATCATCCAGAACCTACAGGATGGTACTGTTCCCTGGAGGGACTGAGAGTATAAGCGACTATGAGGACCGCCCACAGCTACAACCAGTGACAGAGGGTGAAATAAATTGTTTATTTCACTGTAGATCTTTGAGGCAGTTCAGTTTCATAGGGGACAAAGGCAACCATGAAGATTTGTAAGGAATAAATCTATACTGACTTAACCCAGTGAACTTCAAAATATCTTTATACTAAAGTCCTTTAATTTGAATGAAAATAATTTCTAATTCACAGATTCCAAATTATTATACTTTACTATACATATTACCACAATAAGTCAATGTTATTATTTATTTCCTATAATTTCTATAATTACATATAGGAAGAACAAAGTTTATCATTCCTAAAATTTTATTTTTAATACAAATAGTTAAAAATTATACACAACCATAATTACATACTTATATAAAAATAAATACTAATAAATATTAGACTTCCTAAATGAAAACTGGGAAATTTCAGTCTCCAAAAGAGACAATTTAATTTTTCATTTGACAGTAAAAGAATATTACTACAGTTACTTAAAGGCACTAGTGCAGTTTGCTATATCTGGATATTCAATCAAATGTATTGTCCCAAAAAGCGAAATTAGAAGTATAAAGAACACTGTTTGCTGATAAATGCAGTAATTAGTACAGGAACTAATTTTTTTTGTTGTTTACCTACAGTGTGCAAAGTACTTTAAATGCTTACTCTAATGTTAATTCCATAACCTCATGAGTTCAACATCGGAGATACTAAACCCTAGGCTCAAAGATCACACCACTGGTAAATGGCCACACCTAGATTTGAACACAGGTCTACCAGTCTTCGAAGCCCACGATCTTATTACTCTAGCCGTTTGTAAAACAAGCTAGCACTGTATTTGTTTGAAGACAACTCACTCACAAGAGTCACACATGCATCGGTCCAACTGGAAATGGCTGCTAAGCATATTTAGAGTGGCATTTCTCAATCGGCACAGAGCCACAGACTGTCACTCTTCTCACCTGAGAATCTGCTCCAGCTGGTCTACCATGTCATGAAGAGCGGTGGTTGCCTCTGTCTTAGGGCTAAAGGATTAAGAAATAAATTACAATTAAATTCCAGTAGTAGTTCTTTAAAAAAAGTTCAAAACTCACTTGACTGGAAAAAAAAAAAAAAAAAGACACGCTGTTTCCTGAACTTAATACGTCACAATTTTCCACAGTCCAGGTGAAATTCCAGGCCTATCTCCTGAACCTGTTCAGCATCTTTCATGCCTCAAGAGACTAAGATAAAACATAACGGAGTAGAACAAAATTCTCTATTTTACATTAGCAAGACATGGGCAACTATTTTCTAAAGAACTCTAAGTTCAGTTCTACCAAAAGACACACGCAAAAAAAGAATTATAAACCAATTGTCTTTTTTCTTTTAAGAAGGTAAGGAGGAAACTGTCATTTATTTCTGTTCTTTGAACCAATAAAACAGGCAAGAAAGTGGCCCCGCATGATGGCTTCCTCCCGGCCTGTCTACACCACCTGTGATACCCTGGGAAGCTTCCATCAGGATCCTAAGTTCTTGGCTCTTCTTCATATCGTCACTCCCTCTGCAACCACTTCAATATGAAGGAACCAGGGGGAAGCAGGGCCATCAGTAAAAGCAAACCCTTTGTGGGGAAGCACGTGGACAGGGGACTGAGAGAAACATCATCATGAAAAAGTCACACACCGGTGCAAATGTGCCGGTCGGGCAGCCTTCGCATGGCTCTAGCACAGGTGTGGGCAAACTACGGCCCGCGGGCCGGATCCGGCCCATTTGAAATGAATAAAACTATTCAAAAAAAAGACCGTACCCTTTTATGTAATGATGTTTACTTTGAATTTATATTAGTTCACACAAACACTCCATCCATGCTTTTGTTCCGGCCCTCCGGTCCAGTTTAAGAACCCATTGTGGCCCTCGAGTAAAAAAGTTTGCCCACCCCTGCTCTAGCACATACAAGTGAAGGCAGCAATTTGGCAGCTGCTATCAAAGTCCTCTTCCATCCTCTACAGCTGTGTCCCACCCACGGAGAGGACGCTGGCAACAGAGCTGCCGCACTGACCCAACTGGATTCCCGCAAGATTGGAGGGTTTTCTTAACAAAGAGACCAAGAGAAGAGAAGCAGTAGGGAGGGAAGTATAAAGCGGCAGGAAAGTATAAAGGCGAGATACCCAGAAAAAATAATAATGACAAGTCCTGGAGCCTTTGTCTGGACTTGGACAATTAAAAATGACCTAACTTGAACACAAAAGCCTCATTATTTTGGAAACGATCTGTCCTGATTCTAAATCTACTTGGCAGTTACTTAGTGCAATTTACAAAGATTATACTATCTTTTTGAACCAAATTTTAAGACTTGGACTAGAGTGATAAATTAAGGTATATTACATTTAAAGTCTTTCCAAAAAAAAAAAAAAAAAAAAAGATCATTTGTCAGATCTAACTTCCGTTAACATCCAGGAATAATATTTTTTAAATTATCAGTTAATAGCTTGGTAATAAACATTTGTCATTGATTGGCAAGAATGTAGTTCTTCCTTTGTGAACTGACATTCACAAACACAATGACAAAAGGTTTCTTTCAGCCAGATGAAGTATGCTGCCTAGGTAAGATGCACAAAAGTTTAATTAAATTTAGTAAGTGATTGTTCATTCTCTAAATGGCAAAAAATAAAAAAATTGTTTACTATTTGGTAACAACCACTGAACCACCAAGAAAAAACAACCAATCACTGGGAGAATATAAATTGGCAAACTGGGCACAAAGAGCAAAGAGAATCATGGAAAATATTCCGAAGCCCTATATTTTCATAGTGAGCTAATGTACAATTACAAGCTATTTTAAACATTATAATTGGGATATACAGCCGTTAAGGAAGAAATGTAACAAAAGAGCATCACGTGTTTTTTGTGTGTTTACAAAAGAATAAAAAAAATCTGTTAGATCAGAAATCATTCAACTGAAGCTCAAATAGCTTTCAGCCTCATACAGAGAAGAGGCATTTTTTAGCCTATATACTCTTTGAAACAAATATACTAACTCCTGAACTGTCATGTCTACAATTTAAAAAGTTATTTTATTATCATCATCCTATTGGCCTCCAGGAGACAGCCAAGCAATGATTCTCTCTCATCACTGAAGCTTCTGTCTCTCTCTCCCTCTCCCTTCCTCTCTGAAATCAATAAAAATATATTTAAACAAATAATAATATCCTCATCCTATTGGCACTATGACTATCTCCTCATGGTAGACAAATTACTGTTTAAAAATTGATAAGCTTATGCTTATTTGATCTTACTGAAAAAAGTCAAAGACATTTAGTTTTTGAAGATATACGTGTCAGGAAGTCAACTTTTACCCAGTTGAGTCAGGGGCAACAAAGGAGGCCTCAAGCTGGCAGAGGCCAAGTCAAGAAGAACAGCATCTACAGTGAGTGCTTGCTTTCAGAAGACAGGATCTCAAGGCTGGGAAAGGTGAGGCAGCCACTGTCTTCCAATCTCCTGACTTTTCCTGCTTCACACATGATTCCAGTGAAAACTTTGAAGGGGGTTATGTCCCTTTGGACTCGCTGGGTTTAGAACTGTAGCACCCCACCTCACCACTGTTCTTCTCCAGGACACTGACTTCTCAACGTGAAAAGTCCCGTGACTGTGGCATAGCTCACACTCTGCTTAACTTGTTCCTCTTCCCCTGCATGTACTGTAAGCCAGAGTGCAGTTTAAAGGACTGATGAGATTCGGGGAAACAATTTTACTTCCTGCTGTTTCTCTCCAGGAGGCACAGGCTGCCAGGAGTCTGACTCCCAGTGAAGCTACATTTCAGAGCTTGATGAAAGGTTTATAAAGGTAAATTCCTCAGTGAAATTACACACACGCAAAATTTATTTTTTAGAAAACCTTTCGCCTGAATTCAGGCATGAAACAAGTATTTCACAGTGGGTTGCAAAACTGGTGATTTCTACCATTCATTTCACACACACACACACACACACACACACAGGATAAAAGGCAGGGAGAAAAGAAGAGAGAGAAGGGGGGGGAAGGGCAAAGAGAATAATCAGAGCATGAGGAGGCCTCCACGAATCAATATCTGATTTTTTAAATGAGGAAACTGAGGACCAAGAAGTTAAGTGGGTTGGTTAAAGTCACAAAGGGTTATAAACAGGTCCACTGACTGCATTCCGTGCCCTTCCATATGTTGGTATTAACTTCTCCAGACGTTAAGTTTATAACATTTTCTAGATTTGAAGGAGTGATTAAAAGAATGAATGTTGTCTGACTTCCAAAAAGAAAATATAAATGATTGCATACAACTAAATGAAACAAAGGAATGTTGTATAAATTCCCACTTAAATATAAGCCCAGTTAGAAATTATGTAAATTCATTCCTCAAGAAATTAAAAACTGAACTATCATGTGATCCAGCAATTCCACTCCTGAGTATATAGATGAAGGAAATGAGATCACTGTGTCGGAGAGATATCTGCACCCCATGTTCACTGCAGCATTATTTACAATAGCTGGGACATAGAAACAACCTAAGTGTCCATCAACAGATGAACGGATAAAGCAAATTTGATATATGTGTGTGTGTGACACATACATAGTGACTTCCCATATCTATCATGTGTGTGTGTGTGTGTGTGTGTGTGTGTGTGTGTGTGTCTGAGATATATATCACAAAAGAATATTATTCATCCATAAAAAAAGAAAAGAAAATCCTGCCACTTACAGCATGGATGGGCCTTGAGGATATTATGCTGCATGAAATAAGCCAAACAAATATACTGTATGACCTCACTTATACGTAGAATTAAAAAACAACAGCACTAAACTCACAGAAAAAAAAATCAGATTTGTGGTTACCATTGGCAGGGAATGGAAGGTGGGGTAATTACATGAAGGTGGTCAAAAAATACAAATTTCCAGTTATAAGACAAATAAGTACTCCTAGGGATGTAATGTGCATGACAATTATAGTCAATACTGCTGCATGTTTAAATTTCTCAGAGAGTAAATCCTAAAAGATCTCATCACAAAAACATTTGGGTTTTTTTCTTCTTTTGTATCTATATGATGTGATGAATGTTAACTTATTTATGGTGATCATTTCACAATATATGCAGGTCAAGTCATTATGCTGTACACCTTACAGTTATATGGTGCTGTATGTTAGTTATATCTCAGTAAGACTGAAAGGAAAAAAATAAAGTGAATTATATATATTAATGCATTCTGCTTAAAGGGATTTCTATAGGCAAGAGTCAAGAACAAACAATTCATAGAAGAAATACAAATAAAGAAAATGATTAATTGGAAACATAACTTAAAACAAAGACATATCATTGTTATACACTTTTTAAAAAGTATTTCTTGTTGTGGTGATAGTGGTGTTTTTGCTTCTGTTTTAATGGATAATTATCAAGGTTGAGGAAATTATAGTGACTTCCCATATACTACTAGAAAAACAAAAGTTTATCTGTAAGCAACTGATTTGCAGATCATTTCTTTTTCTTCTTTATATTTTTTTTATATTCCTCAAATTCTCGGCAATGAACATTCAAGGAAGCAACATTTTCATTTTAACCGTGAGAATATAGAGACACTGAATACAGAGACACTGCAAGATTGGCAATGTAGCTTCTCACCCGTATCCCCTCTGTGGCAGACATTCTAATATGTCATAGCAAAGGAAGAGCTGGTCAGTCCGTTCACAGTTGTAGATGCAGTCCAGAGCTACTGCCATCAGCTGGTCCTGGTCAGGAATAATTTTTTGCTGCAGCTGGGGAAAATAAAGCACACTGTACTAAATGTCAATAGATTTACAGGCACGTTTTCCACACCCCAGCGCCACTGTCAATAGAATATTAAATAGTTCAATTAATCAACTGCAGAAACAAATCTTGATATTTCTTTAGCTTACAGACTTTGGGGATCGTTAATAATTCTAAATGAAATCACATTTTAATTATAGAATCAGCTAGAAAAGATAATTTGTACCCATAAGCTTTGCATCTGCTAAAAGCAGATTCAATTTACAACCCATTCAAGATAGAAGAGACACAGTGAATTAAAAAGGCAACTCATTAAAAACATAACCCTAAAGCCATATTTTATGTGTTTCAACTACAAAAATATATAAAATTCCTTAAGTAATATTCAGATATGTTCGATTTTTCAAGATGCATAATATATTAGTCATTTAACTAAACAATACTGACATTGTACCCAAAGTCACATTGTAATGCAGGACTATTCAAATCCAAGAATATACTCCATATTTCTGATGCAGAAAATGGCTACATTGAGTCACTTTCTATATAGGATATACCACTTCCCACTGCAAACCACAGGTTCCAATCTTAGATTTCTGGGGCATAAAAATAACAGATTTGTGCTTTGTTTTTCTCATCTATAAACCTGGATATTAAGAACAACTTCCTAAGAGGTATAACATCGTTGTGTGGATTAAATAAAACAAGTGTAGAATGTTTATATTATTGCCACTACTAAAAAAAATGGAAGTTTCCAACAGTTTTCTTAGAGACCTTTTCAATAATAAAATAAGTTTAAGATCATTTCCATAATAATATCTACTAGTTTTTAACCTTCTAATAGAAACACTAAACAGATAGGAAAGTGATGGAGGGAAACTGTCGAACAAAGGCATTTTCTCCGTAGAAAAATCACATCAATAGATGGAGAAAAGAAACATTCAAGGTTACCTGAGAAATAAAGATTTTTTTAAGTAGTTGGGTTAAAGCCTTTATATACCTTTCTTCAAGGTGTTAAGAAAAAAAATATATAACATTAATGTGGCATCAAAAAGTTGTCCAAGGTTTCAAAGTGACAAACTGGTAAAATAGGGACAGGTAGCAGTAATAAAAGTATTATTAAAAGTTAATTAAAATAGCTACCTTTTTCTGATTTCAGATTATCTCGTCAATAATACTGCCAAAAAATATATTTCCATCTTTATGTTTTTCTAAGTTTTCTAAATATTCTACAATGAGAGGCCTGGTGCATGAAATTCATGCACAGGTAGGGTCCTTGGTGCCTTCCTTCCCCAGCTGCCAGCTGCTGGCTGCCAGCCAGAGCCTTCCTTCGCTCTGCACCGCCTCTTGGTGATCACAGCAAGCGATCGAACTCCCAGTCTCCCAGTCAAACTCCCGAGGGGACACTTTGCATATTAGCCTTTTCTATATATAGATAAGCATTAAGTTAGAAGTAATTTTAAAACTAAAATTGCCCATTGAATTATTTAATCAGAAAGAACTAAAATCTTGCACCTAAGAAACTATCATATACAGTGAATTCCCAATTATAACAGCTGTTCCTAACCCAGTGATGGTGAACCTTTTGAGCTCGGCGTGTCAGCATTTTGAAAAACCCTAACGTAACTCTGGTGCCGTGTCACATATAGAAATGTTTTGATATTTGCAACCATAGTAAAACAAAGACTTATATTTTTGATATTTATTTTATATATTTAAATGACATTTAACAAAGAAAAATCAACCAAAAAAATGAGTTTGCATGTCACCTCTGACAAGCGTGTCACAGGTTCGCCATCACTGTCCTAACCCTAGCATTCCTTCAGAATCACTGGATAAATTGCCAAACACGTATTACAGAACCCCTATTCCCCAAATTCTAATCTATTATATATCTGGGATGGTATATAATAAATTAGAAAATTAAAATTTTAAAAATGCACATAGCCTGATGCACTAGGGCATTCAAAGTATACTAGTATAGAAGACACAGGACAGTATGAGCACAAAGAATATTTTATTCCTAAATCTTCTCTAGGCAGGTTCACTTTCCAAAGGCAGATCAAGCGAAGAGAAACCAGAGAGGAGTGATTTAGGATGCTGTAAAAGAGAAGAAAAGTTTGAGGCATGTGAGAATGTAAAGATGACAAATGTGCTTGTATTCTAGTTGCCAATTACACACTCCCGACTCCCTAAGAGAGGATTATTCTTCCCTGTTCCATTAACAGCAGGCTCAGCCATGTGCCGCTTCTGGCCTGTGACGTGTGAGAGGAGTAACCTGAGCCACTCTGAGCTAAAACTTGAAGAGCCACTGTGTGGTTAACTTTGCCCTTTTTCTTGTGCCACAAGCTAGAGAAGGGGGCTGTTCTTTCAACCGATGTCCCAGAACGAATAAGACCTGGGACACAGCAGACGCCCATCAACAGCCTACATGACACCTGAGAGAAATGAATACTTGCTGTTATAAGCTACTAAGATTTTGAGCTCATTTGTTAATTCAGCATAACTTAGCCTAAACTGTCGAATACAAAAAATCATTGTTCCTGCCACATTACTAAATCTACTCTGCATGACTCATGGCAGATCCCAGATACGCTCTTTTTGTAAACAATCCAGTACAATAAAAGCAATGTAATCAAGTCACTCTAGCAGAAAAATAAGACCCGATTTCATGCACGCATCATTCATTCATCCATCTGCCCTGCCAACATTTACCAAGCGTTTGCTCTCTACAAGGCAACATGTTAGCCCCTTGTAATAAACACGTAAGACATAGAGACCGTACACAGGAAACAGGGGGAGAGACAAGGGTGTGAACACATCATTGCACGACAGCATGAGACAAGCTATTACAGAGGCAGGAACAGGCCCTCCGGGTAAGGCCCAGAGGGTTCACCGGAGAGGGGATCTGGGAGAGCAGGGCCCGGGGGAGGCGGTGCTGTGTGAGTGCAGGAAAGGGGGCTGCCTACACCAAGCAGAAGGAAGGGCCCATGAGATCACAGGGGCCTGACAGACGCGGCGGGGTGACGACGGGAGACGGTCGGAGCCATGGCCTAGTGCACCCATGGAGGGAAGTGAGGCTGAGGAGGCAGACAAGAGCAGACCGCAAAGAACCTTCCAGGCCACCCGAGAGAGATGAGTGTTTACGCTGCAGGCAATGGCAGCCCCTGGAGGCGCTCTGTCGACGGTCACGTGGTCCAATGTGTGTGGTAGAAAGATAACACGGGAGCAAGAGAAGCTGGAGCCGGAGAGAAAAGCCCAGCAACACCATTGTTCTCTCCTGCGCTGCTTACATATTTCAAAGGGCTCTATGTTTTATTCAAAAGGCACATGCTAAATTGCCAAGTAAAACAACAAAAAACTGACTATACACAAAGGATTTATAAGATTCTGTGAGGAAGAAGTATCACATGCAAGATTACTGACAAGAATTTAAAGTCATTCTTTCTTCCTCATAAAACATTCATACCCGATCCATCCTGCTCTCACAGTATCTTTCGGGCGTCAGCAGCTCACCCGGCTCCCAGGGAAGCTCCCCAGATTTAAAATCCAAATACTAAGTCATAGCTGCATATGAGGAGATGGGAACTTTCAAACAGCCAATGACAGACGAGCTTCCAGAAACCAAAGAACATGCTAATTAATAAGCAATGCTTTCCTTTTCATCTTAACTCTATGGTTATGACCACATGCCCTGGAGGACTTCAGGTTGTAACAAAGGCTAGCGCAAGGAAGTGCCCCCATTAGAACGTAGGGTGGGAGGGGCCTGAATGACTTCTGCTTGAATCCCTATCTAATGCTTGAATCTCACTACAAAATCTGTGCCCCACGTGACAGGGCCACCGCCTGAGTCCCTCCCAGGAAAGGGAGTCCTGCCTTCTGAACCAGCACATCTCACCTCTGGCTAAACTAAGAGATGGTTTGCTTTGGAGGAGTATGCTGCCCTTAACCAAATGGCTTACCCCCAAAACCTCAACAACTGCTTGAGCCCAGTGGACATACAGAGCTATCAATCAGCAATCCTAAGCAAACAGTTATTAAGAATAATGACGCCGAAGCCGGTTTGGCTCAGTGGATGGAGCGTCGGCCTGCGGACTGAAGGGTCCCGGGTTCGATTCCGGTCAGGGGCATGTGCCTGGGTTGCGGGCATATCCCCAGTGGGGGATGTGCAGGAGGCAGCTGATCGATGTTTCTCTCTCGTCGATGTTTCTAACTCTCTATCTCTCTCCCTTCCTCTCTGTAAAAAATCAATAAAATATATTTAAAAAAAAAAAAAAGAATAATGACAAGATCTCCTTATGAGACCCCAAAGATTTCCCTAAATACTTGAAGGCCCTCAAAGGCAGGAAGCACGTGGCTAAGAACGGGACTGTGAGATTAGAATGTCTGAAGCCAGGTCCCACTCCTCACGATGGGGCCGGGCAATTGCACAGCCTCTCTAGCCCGCGGTTCTCTTTTCTCGCGATATAACATAATGAAAACAGCTACCTCACAGGATCGCTATGAGGATTAAATGAGTTTACACTGTCAGCGCACCTGCCGATAGAGTTCAATGCCTATCACCTGTTAGTCTTTTTGGTGTTGCCAGTTCCAAAACATAACTGTCAGTAAACATGGGAGTAAACCAGTTAAAATAAACATTTTACAGAATTCCAAAACAATTCTGGACCGAACTATTGAAACATGTTTAAAGAATTAAATGACAACCATTTCCTTTTCTGTTGAAAGGGAAATTACTTGCAAAGCCTATTATTAAAATTTAATAAACAAAACCTAACTCTACAGAGGAAGCAGTGCAGAGATTTCTCCGACGTTAGAGTTTCTACTTACGTCTGGCTTGGAATGCTGAAATATCTTCAGGGGAAGTCTCAGGTCCCCTTTGGCTGACGTTACCAAGTACTCCTTCAGCAGCTCCTGCGCCGCGCCCGGGGCCTGCTTCTCACAGCGGTGGAGGAACGGGACCATCCACTGGTAGGCACCTGTCACGTACTTGTCCTCGGAACACTGAAGATGCAATGAAAAATAAGCCCGCACTGAATTACATTAAACACCTGCTTATTCCAGACTAACGCTCCAGAAGTCCCCGATGATCGTACTGAGTCAACAGAGGAAGCCCAGCGCGCCCTAAAACAGACACTCCGGTTCGCCCCGCGGCCTGGGAGGTAGAAGAACCACCTCTTCCTGGGGTCGGGGAGCTAAGAGTGGCTCCAGCCTGCAGCCTGTCCCCTCGGCACCAGCGCCCTCTGGGTCCCTACGCACTCCTCCCCCCTCCACCCCCGCACCCGCACCCCCGCCCCGCACAGGCCAGCGCTGAGTCAGGAGGTTCCCAGAGCGAAGACACATTCTATCCCACAAGTGTGTGTATGTGTGGGGGGCAGGTATATTGTCAGAGAGACACCACAGACCAACAGAAGTGTGTAATAAAGAAGCGAGAGCCAGAGACAGGTGTTCAGACCCAGAAAAGAAATTAATAATTAGAAAAAGGGAAGGTAGGGGTAGAGGGAAAGGCAAAAGGGGGATTGGTAAGAGGGAGAAAGATGACGAGAGAGAGGGATGAGAGAGAGAAAGGAAGATGGAGAGAAAGCACAGGAGAGAAAAGAAGAGTCAGGGAGAAAGGGAAGCTATCGGGTGGCTGTGACCATGAAGGCCTGGCCCATTCACACCAGCCACCCAAGAGCAGAGACAGGAAAAGCAGTGAATACCTCCTCAGCCCCATCATTCTTGAGTCACAGGTATCTCTCTACTCGGTGGGCTTAGCAGAAACCAATTCCTAACTTTAGGAATGTATTTTCTCCCCAGGATGACCCCTCCAAAAAATCTAAGAAAACAGGCAAATTCTCCTAAACATACTAACCCTGAAGTCAAGATGTTTCCTTCACACACACACCCAGCCCTCTGTCCTCCAGTAATCTTTTTTTCAGATCTTGAAATAAATGAGTAGCTGTGTCTTTTAACACGGTGGAGGATTAGAATCATGAATACTAGAATGAGAGCTAGTTTAGAAATATGCCTTGCTGGAATGGGGTGAGGCGGGGTGGTTACATATGGATGCGTATGAATAAAGGGCGGCAGGATACAAAACAACCAGAACAGTGTTGGAGGCCTTCAGTAACTTACCCATCAAACTGAAAACAGTTTTAGAAAGTCAAGAACCCTTCCTTAATTTACTAAGTTCTTGGGTTTGGAGGACATTTCCGCTTTGGCTCTGAGACACACATTAAAGTATATAAGGAATACTTAAAACAGGAGTTAAAATTACACCTACACTATTCATCAGTAACCGTAGCTTTTCAATGTCTTCCATCTGCTGGAGCTCCTTCAAGGTCAGGGTTAAGTCACAGCCAGCTTCGTAGACGAGCGCTTCCAGAGTAACCAAATCATCACACAGGGCCAGCAGGCCAGGGATGTTCCGCTCCATCCCCAGCCGAACAAGGGACAATGCACAGTCAACCTAAAACAGAAAGGCAGCAGTAAGCCTGAGCTAGGCTTTGCCAACGTCCTCAAGCAAAAGCCTTCTGCATAGAAGCTAATTCTTGTAACCAATTTACACAAAATCACATCATCAATATTATACATTTTTAGTACAAAACTTTAGAGTTACTTATCAAATATATCACAATCATACAGTTTCAAAGAATCATACAGTCAGCAAGAAATTCTGCAGATAAAGATGGTAAGAGAAAGACAACCATCTTAAATCCATAGACCATTATAGTTTACAGGGTAGTTTTACAAATATCTGTTTAACTGACAACATTAACAGGCAGGGGGAAATCATAGCTAGTTAGTGATAATACCAAATTAATCTTATTTTCACTGTAACATTCTGCTTTAAAAATACTGTTTTGCTTTCATATTCCTCTCCAGTACCCAGCCTTTCCCAGTGCCTTCCATATGGCACTTCCATTCAATCTATATTTTCTCTGCCTTAATTCACATATGCAGACTCCTCCTAGACAAAATGAAGAATGATTTTCCTACAGATGCTCAGTAGACAGCAATTTGACTCTATCATTTGACAAGATTTACAAAATGACAGATTTTGATAGATAGCAAATTTCTAAGGTGGCCTACACCTATAGTGCCTCTTACTACTCCTTACTTACTCCCACTCCCAGACTAACAGGTATTCAGTGAGGACCTACTATGAGCTAAGCACCACTGTGTGAGTTAGGAATATAAAGCTGAATGAGAGAGGTCTCTCCTTCCAAGATCTCTCCATCTCACAGGGAACACAATCAGTAAGACAATGCCTGAAGTGGAGGGAGGGAGGTATGTGGGTGAGTATGATCTCAAAAAAGAGGGCCCGGAGCCCCCCCTGAGAGTGTGGCCAAGTCTCCCAGAGCTTTAGAGAATCAGTGGGGTTAGCAGGTGAAGGAGGGAGAAGGGCAAGAGAGCAGCGGAAGGCAAAGATGCGCAATCTGTTCAAAAGCAAATTAGTTCCCTACAACTGGAAAGGGGTGTGAGGTGAAGCAGGAGAAACGTGGCTGGAGACAGGGAGGGGCCAGATGACAAAGGACACTGTTTGCAGAGCTAAGGAATTTGCAGTTTCCTGGAATGCAATTCTACCAACGGACTTCCGACTGAGGCATGTCATAAACTTACACTTCGGAGAGATCCTAAGGAAGTACGTATGGAACAATGAACTGGGGGCGAACAGGCCTGACGCTGGGAGAATGGCAGCTACGAGCACTAGAAGACTCGCTACTAGTGGCAAGCGCAGCACCCGAGGGACAGCAATCTTTAAGGGACAAACCAAAGAACAGGAGCCACGTGGAGGAGACTAACAGGAATGGCTAAGACAAAGACAAGAAGGGACAGGGGATCCCAGGAGCCTCGGTAGGAGAGACTGCAAGAGGGAGGAAGCAGGAAGGGAAAGGACAGTCTGTTAGACAGCAAAGGCAGGAGCCCAGGCACTGAGAGGCCCACGGGAGCTGGGATGATGCGGCTTCAGTAGAGGGGTGGGAGCAGCCAGACTCCAGGAAACGAAGAGTCACAGGACACTGAGCAAGTGACTCCAGAGACAGCGACTAGCTGGGCTGTGACGGAAAGGAGTCAGCTAAGCTGAGCTGGGAATGGGGCTCGATGGTTCTGCACGCATAAAATAGCACCGAGTTGAACTTTATGTCAAAGGGGGGGGGGGGGCCCGCAGGGCAACAGACACAGGTGAGGACGGGTGAAGATACAGAAGAGAGACCAGATGGCTGAGCAGGTGGGAGTGGGGTCCAGAGCACAGGGAAAGCAAGCAGCTGGAAGGCAGGAAGAGACCATGCCTTCAGGGAAAGGCTGGAAAGAGTAGGAATAATGCAAGAGGCTCTCCAGTTTCCCAATGATACAAGCGATTCACTGCGGAGAAGGTGGTGGGGGTGAGGAGAGAAGGGGAGAGGGAGTAGCATGTTACAGATCCACCCACAGCCCTCAGAGACCCAGGATCAACAGGTGAAGATAAAGCGAAAGAAAGAAGAAATGCATGTTCAGTTGGAAAGAGTGGAATAAACATGAGAGGGAACCAGAATAGGGAGGTTTGAGGCACAACGGGAGTGACCCAGTAATGCTTTGACAGATCACATTTTCACCCGATGTCTAACAATGAAAACTCAAGTCGTGTCTGAATGGACCCATCTACCTGTTTACCAATTAAAAACACTATCTCAGGTGCGCTTTCAGAAAACAAGAAAACTTGATGCATAAAACTTAACTCATACGCACATTAGCGATGTAATACACTCACCAATTTTGTGATCCGGACTCATCTTTTTCATATCAACCTTGAAACTGTTGCTTTCCCAATACTTACTGAAGTAAAAGTGTTTTAGAATCAAATAACTGACACCTCATAGGAAAGTAGGTGCTCATGCCATTCAAAGAATTATAGCACAAACCCCAAGCCCTCCCTGGACAAATTTTACCACGAGATACATTATTCTAAGCCAACAAAAATATTTTGCTAAAGGTATTTGCAGGCACTGAGGAAAAAGAAGTCCCATATCAATTAAATTTTTAAAATGAAAAAGATGAAACTATGCTAGATATCACTTTGATTGTAGCATAAGCCACATGAAATGCCAACCCCTGAAATGAAGCTGAAGAACAACACCTCCATTAGAAATGTTTTTAAATAAATGAGAGATGAGAGACTCGAAGGCAGCTAAATAAATCACTCCCTGCACTTAAGGCTGCTCCGTGCCTGCTCTTGACTCGGTAGCTCCTTTCTTTTCAGTGCTGAGGAATATCCGCTGTGTGGCTGCACTGATGTTCACTCCCCTTCACCTGCTAAAGGACATCTTGGTTCATCAATTGTAACAGACGCAGCACTCAAACGTGAGATGTTAATGACTGGTTGGGGGTAAGAAAGGGAACTCTGTCCTTTCTACTCAATTCTTCTATAAACCTAAAAACTTCTCTTAAAAAAATAAAGTACTACTAACCAGTTTGGCTCAGTGGATAGAGTGTCAGCCTGGGGACTGAAAGGTCCCAGGTTCAATTCCGGTCAAGGGCAGGTACCTTGGTTGCGGGCACATCCCCAGTGGGAGGTGTGCAGGAGGCAGCTGATCGATGTTTCTCTCTCATCGATGTTTCTAACTCTCTATCCCTCTCCCTTCCTCTCTGTAAAAAGTCAATAAAATATATTTTTAAAAAATTAAATAAATAAAGTACTAATAAACAAATAAATAAGAATATAGATAAGTGTAAAAATGACAATTTATTCCACTTTTCAGTGTGGCCCTTTTTCTCTTTGCATTACTGCTATTTTTTTTAAGTCCTGAATAATGACTGAAATTTGGGTTATGAAATATTTAAAAACTACAAACTGAGAAGCCATTACTGATCTTTTGAAATGCACAAGGTGGCTGTCCAGCACTTTTTAGACATGAGAAGTTTTTCATTCTCATTCCCAGTTCAAATAACAGAGCTACTGAGATATCAGTTATTTAAATGTATGTATCAGTACACTCACACCGCCTTCCTCCTTACTCTCAAAAAGCTCTCGCTGGTTCAGTTAAGAAACCACCAAGTGCTCAGACTGAACTGGTCCACAAGGAATCCTTTTCCTGGTGACACTGACAGAGGTAAACGCCAGGCACGTCCTGGGAACCAGGTGAAAAGATGTCTAGATACGAGTGACACATTCACTTGGACAAACATGTGCCTCACCGGCTCACCTGAGAGCTTTCTCCACGAGTTATTCCCAAGTGGGTTTCTCCTGCATTAGCAAACTAAAATGCCTTTGCTTAATCTGACCAATATGAACTGGTCATTTCCAGATGTGTCCCCAATGGAAGCAGAAGGGTCCACCAGAGGCACCCGGAAACTCTGAGGGGGCGTTTCTGTCTATCACAAGAATTGGTGGGTGGGAGCCAGCGAGGCCAGATGCCCCACAACGTGCAGGGCAGCCCACGTAACCACCTTGTCCTGAGTCCTGCCTACCTTTCAGGTGTTCTGCAAAACCTACTTACAAGGATCAGACCTCGACTTCATTTAGTATTTACACAAGTCTTTTTTTGTATGGGTTAAATTACACAGAATGTCCTGGAATGCAACTACTATATAATCAAGTGAGGATATTATTTCGTTTTGTTAAAAAGCTTACCATGAGCTGTTCACATCCCAGACGTCAATCTGTGATATTTAACTCAAACAATACAACACCTGAATCACAGCTCCCGCCCTCTCATTCAAGGTGACTTCTCACCAACTACACTTCCAGCACAGTCATGACCCAGCATTTACGTATTTTACTTACCTTATATATTGCCACAAAGTCATATTATATTAATTTTTTGGAAGTTTTCTACTAATAAGATATGTTTATGATTTTCTCAGCAGGATAATGTCTTACAAAATGTTTACTACTGAGCCCACTTTTTAATTACTTCCTCTTGCTCTGAAGTTTGTGCACTTGCTCATTTGCATGTGGGCTCTAAGAGAACTATCACAGAGACCTGGCTCCGTCACTGCAACCCCTGAGCTAGCTGCTCGCTGTCCTCTCTGTGAGCCTTAGTTTACCTACTACCACCCAGAAAATCAGACCAGACCATCTCCAGGGACTCTCTTCATTACAGCAGCCTGCGATTCTAAACAGTTTCTACTATGGTCCGCAGTCATCTTCAAAAACTCAGAAATCATAAGTATTCTTGGCCATCCCCTACGTTCCCATCAGCTCCTGCAAATAAATCATCTTCAATTCTATGAATAATAAAAACGGGAATCAGATTAAGCAGAAACTCCAGGCTATCAAATGGAGACAGAGGGCCAGGCCAGAGACAGTGCACAGAAATTTAAACACAGGGGGTACGCATTCCCTCCCACAGTATAGAAGTCAGACCCCCTGAAGTCACCCTTCCCATCAGATGGAAAACGGATGGTAGGATGGATGGTCCAGTGCTAAGACTGCACGTGAAAAAAAAAGACACCCACTGGCCCGACCCCGAATGAGATTCCTAAGTGCAACCGCCACCCCTTGCTCCAAACCGCTGACTTCTGCCCTCTGAGATGAAGACAACTGTTGCTTACATTAGCAGATCACTCAACTAGCAGAATTTGAAATGTTCCCTCCCGTTTATTGCCTCTGTTCTCCCATGAAAAAACTAAGGTACTAAAAAAGGTCGGTAGCAGGCCCAGAGTCACGAGGTGCGTTGGTGGAAGAGACGAGATTAGCAGTTGGATGTCTGCGAGTGTAGAGTCCCCTCCCTCTCTCTTCCACACCCTTTCTCTAAGGCAGTGCCATGCATGTCAGTAAGACGGCACGTGGGAACGGAGGCTGGTTAAGGAAAACGTTAGGACAGAGCCTCCAGCAGGGTTTCGGAGAAGCAACATTACGATTCACTGTGTTACTGCAATGTGACAGGGGACTGTCAAGCATTTCTAGGCTGATACAATCTTTTTAATTAACATGGTATTAAACCTACTAAAAATACATGGAAAATCTCGAACAGTATGTGCCATATTTCACAGCTTACATTTTAAAGAAAGATTTTTAACAACTTTTCTTGCATATGTTTGCTCTTTAATAATTTCCAAAAAGCCACAGAAACTTTCTAGACAAATGATAAATGAACCAAAGTGGTAAGAAATGTTCATTCAACCCTCGCAAACTATGCACACGACCCTGGCACCACTGCTGGCAGCCACTCCGCGCACTGAGCCCTCAGGACCCAAGGCAGCTGCTGGCACCTCTGAGAGGCAGCTGCCACCGCCCCTCACCTGTCCAGCATGATGCTCAATCTCCTCTGCTCGGGTCTGGTACCAGTCCATCACGCTCTCTACTGCAAGCTGGGTGGTCTTGAACCTCAGTAACTCAGGCTGAGCAGCGTACAAGAATTCACTCTCGTCTTGGAGGCTCGGCTCAACAACCATTCTGTAAAGCAAAAAGGAACAATTAGTAACTGATTGGAATGCTGGGAAAGATTATCATTTGGGAGTGGGCTCGGTTACAGAAACAGGAAATATGTGTGTATGTATGTGCGTGCGCGCGTGCATGCACACATGTGTTTTCCTATATGTATGTGCACATGTACAAGATAAATGGGGCATTTTGGGAGGTGCTTAATTTATTTTCCTCCTAGTTTTCCCAAATTAAAAAAAATCAGAATGGACAATAAATCAAAACAACTATGCCCCAAATCAGTCAAACAAGTATTAGCAAAATGAAAGTCACCACGGGATGCTTTCACAAAATGCACACGGCTAGGTGCCTGCCGCAGGGCTGCCAAACCAAGATCACCTGTTTGGGGGGAAATGTCCAGGTGATTTTGATGCAAACAGAAATTAAGAAATGCTTGTTTTCTATAAAAATAAAAGGAAATATACCTTATGATGATAATATACCTTGTGTAGGTGTCAACAACATAGTACTACACTGGCATGTGCAAATATGCCATCGCTCTACACCCCTCGCCATCAGGAGGGAAAGAGAAACGGCTCGTATGAGGATGACCCTGGCCTTCCAGGGTTAAGGACTAAAAAGGAGGAACTTTCGCTTAAACTAATATATCTCAGGGAGACATAAGGGAAAACGCTGCATTCCATTAGGGACATCCATCCATCTACAGCAGGCTGGCAATACATGACAGGCGCTCTAATTGTTACTATTATAAGGCGGCGGGCTTGGAGTCAGAACTGAAGATGAAGCATAATTCCATCATGAAAAGCCGTGAAACCTTGTCTAAATTCGTAAGTGAAAAGTAGTCTGAGATTTGCTTAATTCAGATAAAAATGGGAATAATACTATACAAGAATAGTCTAAATAATATAAAGTCCAAGGAGAACACCAGCTGGCCCCCAGGCAGGTGCCTAATTCTGATTTATGGGTATTATTTTATCGGAAAGATTAGTAGCTGTAATATTTGCCCAGACACAAAGCCCATAGATGTTTGGACTTCGTATCCACATGCCTTAGACAACCTCTAAGGCTTGTAACTGGAAGCCATTTACTCCCCTAGGCTCACAACTGCCATTAGCATTCTGACCAGGGATTTTCCCCACAGTGGAAACGTCACATGGCGCCCTCCGCAATCCCCCCACTGCGGCAGCACACATCCCCGCAAGCACCTGGAGCACCTTTGATATATTTTTCAGTCCTTCCTTTTGACCATTTCATAGACTCCACCCACTTTCTCCTTCCACTCACATGCTTCTCTCCTTCCACTCCGCTATGGGTCTGCTCTCTCCTCTTCCCGGCTGCTCTTTTCATTCGTCTGGGTTAGAATACCCTCCACCATTAAATAGCTGTTCTTCCAAACACTTCGTCCCGCTCTCTTCTCATTCTATACTCTTTCTGGGTTCCCCTTTCAACTATAAAATACAAATTAGCACAGACATCGTAACTGCCATACTTTTACCCCTAACCCGAACTTCCCTTAGATACCCAAAACGCTTCCCAGGTGCTCTGCAGATATTTTGCAGGGCCTTCAAATGCCGCAAGATTGAAACTGAGTCGAAAACTGAAACAGGTGTCCCGACCCATGCCCCTACGCCCAGCCTTTCCTCCACTCATGACACTGGTGCCTACACAGCAGCACCCTCCCCCTGCTGCATCCTGTGTGAGCACCCTCCCCCTGCTGCATCCTGTGTGAGCACCCTCCCCCTGCTGCATCCTGTGTGAGCACCCTCCCCCTGCTGCATCCTGTGTGAGCACCCTCCCCCTGCTGCATGCTGTGTGAGCACCCTCCCCCTGCTGCATCCTGTGTGAGCACCCTCCCCCTGCTGCATCCTGTGTGAGCACCCTCCCCCTGCTGCATCCTGTGTGAGCACCCTCCCCCTGCTGCATCCTGTGTGAGCACCCTTCCCCTGCTGCATCCTGTGTGAGCACCCTTCCCCTGCTGCATCCTGTGTGAGCACCCTCCCCCTGCTGCATCCTGTGTGAGAACCCTCCCCCTGCTGCATCCTGTGTGAGCACCCTCCCCCTGCTGCATCCTGTGTGAGCACCCTCCCCCTGCTGCATCCTGTGTGAGCACCCTTCCCCTGCTGCATCCTGTGTGAGCACCCTCCCCCTGCTGCATCCTGTGTGAGCACCCTTCCCCTGCTGCATCCTGTGTGAGCACCCTCCCCCTGCTGCATCCTGTGTGAGCACCCTTCCCCTGCTGCATCCTGTGTGAGCATCCTCCCCCTGCTGCATCCTGTGTGAGCACCCTCCCCCTGCTGCATCCTGTGTGAGCACCCTTCCCCTGCTGCATCCTGTGTGGGCACCCTTCCCTTCTGCATCCTGTGTGAGCACCCTTCCCCTGCCGCATCCTGTGTGAGCACCCTCCCCCTGCTGCATCCTGTGTGAGCACCCTCCCCCTGCTGCATCCTGTGTGAGCACCCTCCCCCTGCTGCATCCTGTGAGCATCCTCCCCCTGCTGCATCCTGTGTGAGCACCCTCCCCCTGCTGCATCCTCTGTGGGCACCCTCCCCCTGCTGCATCCTCTGTGGGCACCCTCCCCCTGCTGCATCCTCTGTGGGCACCCTTCCCTTCTGCATCCTGTGTGAGCACCTTTCCCCTGCTGCATCCTGTGTAGCACCCTTCCCCTGCTGCATCCTGTGTGAGCATCCTCCCCCTGCTGCATCCTCTGTGGGCACCCTCCCCCTGCTGCATCCTGTGTGGGCACCCTTCCCCTGCTGCATCCTGTGTGGGCACCCCCCCCCCCGTCTGCTGCATCCTTTGTGAGCACCCTCCCCCTGCTGCATCCTGTGTGAGCACCCTCCCCCTGCTGCATCCTGTGTGAGCACCCTCCCCCTGCTGCATCCTGTGTGAGCACCCTCCCCCTGCTGCATCCTTTGTTAGCATCCTCCCCCTGCTGCATCCTGTGTGAGCACCCTCCCCCTGCTGCATCCTGTGTGAGCACCCTCCCCCTGCTGCATCCTGTGTGAGCACCCTCCCCCTGCTGCATCCTGTGTGAGCACCCTTCCCCTGCTGCATCCTTTGTTAGCATCCTCCCCCTGCTGCATCCTGTGTGAGCACCCTCCCCCTGCTGCATCCTGTGTGAGCACCCTCCCCCTGCTGCATCCTGTGTGAGCACCCTCCCCCTGCTGCAATCTGTGTGAGCACCCTCCCCCTGCTGTATCCTGTGTGAGCACCCTCCCCCTGCTGTATCCTGTGTGAGCACCCTCCCCTTGCTGCATCCTGTGTGAGCACCCTCCCCCTGCTGTATCCTGTGTGAGCACCCTCCCCCTGCTGCATCCTGTGTGAGCACCCTCCCCCTGCTGCATCCTGCAGAGGCCAGGCCTGTGCCTGGCCCCCCCTCAGTATCCTTGAATCTACCAGTGGGCAGGCACTCACTAAATGACTGGGCAACAGGAAGTGACCTGTCCCACTGAAACTCTCTATCGTCTTCAAAAGCACCTTTCCTCGGTCAAGTTTTTCCTGGCTTTTCATTTTTATACTTTTGGGAGTTCCAGCGCAGCAAGTTTTACTCCCACTGTAGCTTGCCATGCCTGGTCTGAGAAGAAATACTTTCACGCGATTTATCTACTTGTCAGAAGGCACAAGCTCGGGGTCTGGAAGGACCGGGTGAATAGGCAGGTGCTGGGTCAGCGTGGCTCTGTCAGGAAGCCCATCGCACGCTGAGAGAACTGTGGGCAACAAGTCGGCACACCTTTCCCTACAACCATGGCCACTGGCATCAACCCTCCACCGTTTTCCATGATTCCGTCCCTTTAAACTCTCAGTACAACTGGTAAGTAAAGACTTCTATTAAGTGTGGCTGGAAATACCAGGCACTGAGCTCCACTTTCTCCTGAGACTCCACTGAAACGACAGGAAAAGATTTTCTAAGGGAGGGGATGTAAACACTCAGGGAAGACAGGGTACAAGGAGTAAAAATAAACTAAGCCATAATTTCTCATCCGAGGAGGTCCGCAGTAATAGCCAGAACTAAAAAGTCCAGAAATAGCTGTGCCGTTGCTATTCAGCGATATGGAGGAAATGCCAGAATAATCTTCTAAAAGAACTGAAAATAGCTGCTCTGGTGAGCAGAATACCAAGGAAAGGGAGCCGAGGACTATGGGTTTTTAAACAGCTTCAACATTCGGTACAGAAACTTTCACCACGTGCCCGCATTTTCCGCCCCACCCCAGGCTGTGCCAGTGCCTAGTGCTGGATCCTCTGGCTCACTGCCTGGCTCCCACACTACAGCTCTGCTCTCGCATCGGGAGAACATGGCGGAGAGCGGGTGACGGAGTATTTCCCGGACTCTGAGGAGTGGGGACGAAGGGTCCAAACACACCTCGTGCGGCCCTCAGCCCCACCCCCTCGCTCACCCCCTTCTGCAGTACCTGATGCCTCCACACTCTGAGGCTTTCCAGGGTTAAAGCTTATAAAAATGAAAAACAAAACTGAATGAAGAACAAATCCGCATGCAGAGCATATTAACAACGATGACAATGGCGGTATATGTCAAAGACTGAAAGTGAACTCCCAGAATGAATCGACTGTGTGTGCGAACCACTGTGAGAGCGATTCCTTTGCAGCCTTTCATGTTTTTCCATTAAAATAATGCTAACTGAGTCGTCGAGCTTTTGGGGTTTTTTTCAAGTTCACTCAAACTCTGTCAGTCAGGGACCCCCATCAAGTAAGTGGTCACTGAGCACAGCCCGTTCCCAGGGCCGCCTACCCGTCCGCGCCCGGTGGGAGGAAGCGCTGGGCCGGCCCGCTCTTACCTGCACGCCGCCTCCTCGCACCAATCTTTATCTCGGTGTTTCCGTTCATGCCAAGGAATGATCAGCAAGGAGTCACCGCTATAACTTAAATTAAAAAACAACACATAAGAACTTAAATGACACGTTACCACAATGACTGGCTACACAAGGAACACATGGCAAAGATCTCTATAACCTTTCATCTCCAAGATTCCTGCTTATGGCATGTTACGTGGTGCGTGATACATATTAGATACAATGGAAATGGAGATACCAAACCGCAGATCTCTCTTCTATCATAAAGTGGTTCAACAAGAAAAGAAAAACTCAAAACAAAAACATCCGACAAGGACACAGACAATAGTTCAGTGAAGGCCTGGGATGGGGAGGGAGAGGGGAGGACAGGGACGATGACGGGATAATGGGGGGGCGTCTGTAATAAAAGATAAAAAAAAATAAAATTAAAAACAACATTTGGCAAGGAACTCAATGATGGTATGGGTATGAGTTCGTTCACACTAAAACACTTATCAGGAGCCCATATTTTATGTTAATAGCAACATAAATGGTCCCTTGCCCTCAAAAATTACCTAACTTCTTGTGACCATAAGAAGGAACCACTAGCTACAAGTACATGTATAGAGCACTGCAAATGTGGCTACTGATATTAAAAAAGAGAATTTTCATTTTAATTAATTTTAATGTGACTAATGGCTACCGTATTGGACAGCATAGATATAGATCGGAAATAGCAAGAGTAAAGAAATGATTTTGCAGATTACAAATATCATTAAAAGCGAACAGAAGAACCTAAAGTGGCAAAGGCCTGATGGGATAATGAACACACGATACCGTGTGTACAGATAATGTGTGTGGAATCGTGCACCTGAAACCTGTATAATTTTGTTAACCAATATCCCCAATAAAAGCAATAAAAAGAATAAGCTGTTCAAACACATTCATAATTAAAAAATAATGTAGGAGACCAAAAACCAGAGACTAAGTCAGCAAGGGAAAGTGAGGTAAAACAGACGTGCTGGAAAGCCCAAGGCCCGGCAAACAGAAGCACCTGCCTTTGATAGCTGCGCAGCCTTCGGCACGCGGCCCTCGGAAATGAAGCCCTCCAAACATGATCTCTAAGGTCCCTCTTAGCTCTCACAACCCAAGAATCCATGAAAACAGCAGAAACATTCTGAATTAAGAAAAAACACAAAAACGCAAAATCAAATTTCAACTGCCTACTCTTATAGTTTATGAAGACATTCCCTGTCACATTTCTGAAGACCAACAGTAGCATTTTCCTAAAATTGACCATAGCCCAAGAGAAAGAATCGCACTTCTGTGTATTATTAGGTTATGTTTTGTACTCTCTTGTCCTATTAAGTTGTAAGTCATGCCTTGCACAAAAAACAGTTTGTAAATGTTTGAAAATTATGTTGATGAAGAGATAGGCCTCATGTAAAAGGTGGCAAGAGACCCCTGGAGGGTTTTAGAGCGGAAGAGGGACGCCTGGGAGTGGGCAGTGCTGGGCAGCACCCCCTGCAGTATTATTACTGGAGCAAATTACCCAAATTCTAACTTCCCCGTTAGATACGTGCAATACAAAATGCATCACACAATATTTTAAAAACACAGTATTTTACCCATTTTTTAGCTAGCATGTAATGCCCTAGCTAACTTTGTACCAGATATATTTTTAAGGCACTGGAGTTCAGATTTTTAAATTTCTGAAGCACACAGGTGGTTATTTACAATGAATGTCACCAAGTGAAAAACTATTTCGTTTTCTTCCTTGTCAATAACGATTTTATCACAGACCACTGAAATGGAAAGTAAAAAAGAACATTTGGATCCAGTGACGGCAATGTTCACTCTTCCAACATGAGAATAAATGACAGCAATGAACTGAGGAAGTTGGAAAATTCTAATTAATGCAGATATGGTTCCACAGACTACACAAAATGCTTCCTAAAAGAATTTTAGAAAAATGTATCACAAGTTGAGATTTGAAGTTTCTATATGAAGTATACATTAGATACAAGGGTTATTAATAAAATGATTAGTAATGGCCTGGAACCCTCAGCAAAAATAATATGTACTTGGTATCTAAACACTAGAAAGTTGTAAAACTTTGTTAAGCTTCACTGAGCAGAAATGGGTAAGAAAACACTCCCAGTTTTATCAGAACATGTATTAAAAACAAGCTCTGAGCAGAGGCCCACTCCGAAAGGCAGGCCTGAAGAGTCCCAGGTTAATATAAAGTGGTTCTGCTGCACTTTCAAGGCACTCAGCACAACTGAATGTTTCTAAGTGTGCTGATCACCACCGATAATAGTGCTAGCAGTTGATCAGTGATGATCAGTAACAGTAATAATCTTTAACATTCACTGATCTGTTACTATGGGTCAGACAGGATAAAATGGTTTTAACACATAATCCCTCACTTAGCCCTACTAATCTAATGTAGCAGATATTACCTTCTTGATATTATTACGAGAAAACCTGAGGCCTAGCTTAACTTGCCCCTCCTCATAAAGTTAATAAATGACAGAGCTGGGCTTTCAACAGGATCAGGGCCGGGCCCAGAGCTTGCACTTTGAGCTAGCACGCTCTCCTGCCTCCAGAAGGGACACGGGACTATTATCTGGCCCCGAACACATTTCCATCCCCATTCCCAGCATCCTCTGCTTCATACATAGGAGCCACCAGGTTTGATTTGTGAATAAGGACCATTTACATGCATACTGAAAGGATATATTTAAAGTAAGATATAAAGCCAATCTCAACACCAGAATGTCGGTTATTAGTCAAATGAAACTACTACCAAATATGGCTTGACCTTATTTTTCATCATCAATGGTTATTTAAAAAAATAAAATCTCCCTGCTCTTTTATTTTCTTACAGGATGGCTATAAAGCAAATTATTTTAGAACCCACGTTAGGAGTTTAAAGTAAAAACATCTTTGTTTTGTCTATTGCCACATCCTCAGCAAAACAGTACCTGGCACTTAGCAGACTCTAAACTAACATGTGTCAACTGAATTAGTTGACAGCATAAGATTTCATGAGTGATCTCATGAGTATCACAAAAATTCAAAACTGAATAGAGCAACGAAAGGGGACAGTTTGTTCATAAGAAACAGACATGTCAGGAGGTACATTTACACAGGACCTGCAGATATGAGAATGAGAACATGAATGCTTTCCTAATTTAGATTACTAAACTGAAGGAAGGGCAAGCTATACTAGTAATGGCATACAATCTACATAGTTAAACATGTCATTATGCTTCGGGGTGGAGAGATATTTCAGAATATACATTCCCCTAAATGTCACAATTATTTTGAATTTTACATTTCAAAATAATTGGTTAGTTCTCTCATTACCTTCTAAAAAAACACACCCAAATTTTAGCTACTTATTCTTTCATACGGTAGGCAGAATGATAGAATGCTTAATAAAATGCAGAGAAAACCTTTTCATTAATTCTGTTCACAACAAAAATACTAGTCATGTAAATTTATCACTAAGGTGGGTTATGTGAAATTGGGGTTCAAAACAAAACCTAGAAGACATACGGCTTCATTTTAAAGATTGTACAAAGCTTGGTTAGTTGCAAACCTTAAACTTGGGATCTGAAATTCTATAAACATTTACATAGTTTAGTTCCGTGGTCGGCAAACTGCGGCTTGCGAGCCACATGCGGCTCTTTGGCCCCTTGAGTGTGGCTCTTCCTAAGCCTTAGGAGTACCCTAATTAAGTTAATAATAATGTACCTACCTATATAGTTTAAGTTTAAAAAATTTGGCTCTCAAAAGAAATTTCAATCGTTGTACTGTTGATATTTGGCTCTGTTGACTAATGAGTTTACCGACCACTGGTTTAGTTCTTTTTTTCTGTTATTTCTCCTTTGCTTGGGAAGTCTTAAAATTTAAATGCATCATCCCCATTTAAAAAGGAAAGTACACAGTAAACTTAAATTATTTCTTCACAAAACAATGACTGCTTTAGCTCTGAACCCTGTTCATTGTTTTATTCCAAACAATAAACTTTGCTGGTTTCATTTGAAGGTAACATTTACCTGTCAGCAGGAAAAGAATGAATATAACAAGTTCTGTTATGTTCAACTATTCTTTTACCAATTATTTCTCACACTAAATATAAGTTTTTATTTCAAAGAAACATTATCAAGAATAAACATACAAAAGTTCTTTTATTCATAGTCTATGCCTTGGAGACAATAGGCTAAATAGTGAGTTACTGCTAATTGCCCCTTTCAGGCACTGGGTTTAAGATGTGGAGATGTATTTATTCCTATTATTAGCATTGAAGAAAATGTTCCGGTAAATAAAGGACAAAAAAATAATGATTTGGGCCTACACTGTTGTTACCATCACTGAACAAATCTCACTCAATGGAAAACCAATTAAAAAGTTAGTTATCACTCAGAATGCCAAGATGGAAAAACCATCTAAAGGCATTATTTAGAGTTCTCTTCTGGACCAACGGAACTCAATTTAATTAATAAATTACTTAGAAAATAGAGCAGAGACTAATAAGACGTCCTGAACTAACCAGCATTCTCGGATGTTTGCCATGTGTAGACAGAGGCAAGAGTGGAAACACACCCCTCGAGGACCTGGACCCCTCAAACTCCCCACAAATCCCATTTACAATGACAAATTCGCAGGTAAGTAAACTGCATGAGCTCAAAACTCATCACTGACTTTCTGAACGAACAATTTCACAATCAGTGGGAACAGATCCACTGACATTTTCATTCTAAAATCGGAACCCTCAAAAATAACAACAACAAAACTCTTAAGAACCAGAAGAAGACTTAATGAAGACATGAAACTTCATCTGAACAACAAATGACAAATATAAAATCTCAGGTGCCTGATCCTAGGAACAGGGCGCTGCCCCTGACGAGAAACCAAGCCATTGGTGGCATCAGGGAGGACGAGTCCCTGGTATAATTTTGTATTTTGTTTACTCATCCTTTGCAAGACGGAATACACTCCACACTAAAAGGTATCTATAGCATGCCATTCCCACCAAATGTACCAAGAACTGCTGCTGCTGCTGCTGCTGCTGCAGATGTGTCCTCTCTGACCTTCACCTCTGCTGTCACTGAACAATTACACGCTAGGCACTGTGCCAGAGGATATGGCCCTGAGATTAAGTTATCACCACAACACCGATACAACTTCCCATTTCACACGAAAAGAAACTGAAGTGCAGAGAAGCTAAGTGACTTCCCCAGAGTAACCCAGCCGGGAGGGATCAGGACCAAGACATACACCTGTTTCTGGTGGGAGCCTCTGCTCTCCCAGGGGACCACACTATCACGTCTGCACATCAAATACATCAGGATCGTGTTGTGATCCCAACGTTTATGTGCGCCACAGATTTTCTCCCCAAAG
Organism: Myotis nattereri; assembly: GCF_964212035.1. Classification (NCBI taxonomy): domain Eukaryota; kingdom Metazoa; phylum Chordata; class Mammalia; order Chiroptera; family Vespertilionidae; genus Myotis; species Myotis nattereri. The sequence continues at coordinate 79,628,166 of NC_138085.1, read as the reverse complement.
TCGGTGTAAGTAGATAGTATGTAAACTTTTAGGATTAAAAAATGGGTACACGTCGAGGTCAAAACATTTCTTAAGCTAATGCATGTGCTTTGTCTACAAAATATGAATTTGATTCTTAATAGCACTTTACTTATTATAAATACAATATTTACACAGGCGTGCCCATATCAGAAATTGGGAAAGTGTCTCTCAGGGTTATTTATATGTTAATTAAACATAGTGTGATAAAAAGATTCACTGCAGTTACAGGCAAGTATTTACATATTAATGAAATCTTGACTGGAAAAGATATAGTGTGATCAAAAAGAATTATAGGGACTATTTCCAGAGGGAGTTCAACCATTCAGAAGATGTTATAATCTTCCTCAGGATCACATGTTCTCAAATTATTGGTCAAGATATTTAAATTTTGGAAGAAAATATATAATGAAAGAAAAATATTATCTCTATGAAAATAGTACCATGTGGAATCACTAGATAATGCTGAACCTAATAACAACTGTTAGGAGAATAAAATTCAGAAACTATAAACTGTATTAAGCCACAGTAAAACATTTGACAGTAGTTATATACACACTAACACAATAATATAATTAAAAGTATTTTTAAATAATTCATTAACTCCAAACATATTTCACTAATGCCTCTTAAAGCAGGATGATAATGCCTTTTCTGCTTCTCTCATAAACATGCGATGAGAATTATATGTAAAACATAAAACTTGTAAATTTTTAAAACCTGTTCCATACTCAATCATGAAATGTTTCTGGAATGAAACAGGAAAAGAATTAATAAGTACAACCTCATTTTCCTAGCACTTTTTAGGGTATCAAATGCATAACAAATATCAGTATCAACATACTTTCCAAGCCCCATAAAAATTACTCTGAAATAATTTTGTTTGTACCTTCTTAATCAAAGAAATTGCCTTAAATCCTAATTTTGTTGTTACTTTAAATAAACAGAAAGACAAAAGCTAATTGAGTCAAGATCTAACATGCCCACAGTGCCAGGAGACATGCCAATCAATTATCCCACTGCCAGCCCAGACCCTGAGCCCAGACGAAAGAGGCTATTAGGCCTTTCTTTCCTGATCCAAACACCAGGTTATTCTTGGATCAGAAACTGCCGACACAGCCCATTCCGTAAAGTACTCTCTGTATTCCTCTCTATTAACAGTCATCGTGAAGGCCAAATGCTTATTCCAAGACTAAAATACAAACCAATTTATTGTTCTTTGCTCAGAGCAGCTCAGAAATAAACTGCACATATGGGAATTGAATTCTGATTAGGTAACTAATCAACTTTTCCATTTTAAAGGGAAAAGGAACATTTTTATGTTTCCTGTGAGAACCAAAAAGTGAATGCAATGCCCCAATCTTTCCATAACATTTAACGATCGAGGCTACAGTTGTGGTGATATTTCATCACAACAACAAAATTATGGTGGGAATAGAATGCCCAATAAAAACTGCTTTTTAAAAATTTCAGGGAAGAAAAAAAAATCTTTATGAACAGGACTAGGCTACATAAAACAAAAGTAAAAAGAGATTCGTATTGTTTATTGGAAATCGTCTACACTAATTCATTTTCCACTAACAAATTACTAGTAATTGGGAATATGTTTTGGACTCTGTGACTAAACAGTATGATTTAGGTGAGGACTAAGTAGATGGAACAACTTCACATTAAATATTTACTCAGACTCTTACCTATTCAAACCTCCAAACATCAGAAACACACTCAACCTCCAAGACGTAGAACACACCTTGCCTCTTATTCACTGACCTTTGTTGTAACAGCAAGTAATCTCTCCCATTTCTGACCCTCTCTATATTCCTCCTAGGAGACACATTTTAATTTTATGGTATCATATCTATACCTACCCTGTCTGATTTTCCCTACTAGATTCTAATTTATCTGTGGACAGGGACCATATCTGACTCATTTTGTATCCACCTATTTCCTGTAACAGAATGTCTCTATATGGCATGTAAGTATTCCCTACATTTTTATTAAATAACACAAAATTTTCTAGGACTCATTCATCTTCTATAAAATGTTCCTTCAAGAAAATAAACTCATAATAAAGCAATTTAGAAATGCTTTAAGTTTTAAATCAGTTCACATGTACTCATCGTTAGTTATAAATTTCACCAAAAAGCAGCTGAAATTCAAAATCAACATCTGCTTTGCAAGAAACACTGCTATGTTTCTTATGGGAGAAAAATACCTACAATATCCTTAAAACTATGAAACTAAGGCAAGAGTAATTGACTCTGATACTGTCGTCTACTGTCTTTCAAGGATAAAAAGAAAAATATCAACCAAACAATAATTTACTTTCTGAACTGTGAGCTGCCTAGGGTCAAATTTGACTTCAATGGAAAAGATGGTTCAAATTATTTAATCGCTGAAATGTAAAATATCAAAACATCAATTTGAAACTGAAAATGGTAAAAAGTAAACCCCTACTACTGTTCAGTTGTGAAGAACAAGAGTAATGTCATCTGACCTTTTTAAAGGTAAATTCTTTATTGGTGATTTAAGTTATACAGTAAATCAATTTCACCTAAATCAGATTTCTCCTACTGGGAATTTAAATAAAATGCATATTGATATTTTGCTTTTATGACAAATTTTATGCTGTTATAGTAACAGAAAAAGTCTCCAGATTCTGGCTATTCAAATCCAAGACTTAGAAAACAAGGTATTAGGAGAGATGTCAGACGTTCCCTTCAGTTTATCATCAAAAGATGAAGAGGAGGTTCTCCCTACGGCGTCGGGCAATCATGGTGAAGTAACTCCCATCTTGAACTAGAATCTAGCTGCACCCCTTATTTTATTAAGAAATCCTTCTGCAGCAAAAAGAGAATCATGGCCCACAGGTGGAAGCCACTCAAATCTTCCCAGCAGTCATGCTAATTTCACTAAGAGGGTGTCATGCTTTGGGGACATTATGTTATGTCAGTGGTTCTCAACCTTGGCTGCACATTAGAATCACCTGGGAATCTTTTTAAAATCCTGATTTCTGGGCCTCATCCTCCGGAAATTCTGTTTCTTTGTTACTAATGTTGTGGCCCCACCCATAACAAATTGTTCCCTGCCCTCTCCTGTAGCTCTCGGCCTCCTGTAGGACGTGTTGTCACTCTGTTAGGGGTGGAGCCACAACATTAGTAACAAAGAAACAGAATTTCTGGAGGATGAGGCCCCAAAATCAGGATTTTAAAAAGATTCCCAGGTGATTCTAACGTGCAGCCAAGGTTGAGAACCACTGTGTTAACGTGAACTAAGCCAGCCACAAAAACAGAAATACTGTATAGTCAAATTCACAGAGACAGAAAGTCGTCAGGGGCTGAGTGAAGGAGAATTGGGGAGTTAACTGTTTACTGGGGACCATTGTTTCACAAAATAAAAAGAGCTTTGAGCCGAACCGGTTTGGCTCAGTGGATAGAGCTTTGGCCTGCGGACTCAGGGGTCTCGGGTTCGATTCCGGTCAAGGGCATGTACCCTGGTTGTGGGCACATCCCCAGTGGGGGGCGTGCAGGAGGCAGCTTATCGATCTCTCTCATCGATGTTTCTAACTCTCTATCCCTCTCCCTTCTTCTCTGTAAAAAATCAATAAAAATATTTTTTTAAAAAAAGAGCTTTGAAAACTGGTTGCACAACAATGTGAATGTACTTGCACATGATAATGGTTAATATGGGTAAATTCTGTTATGTGCATTTTACAATTTTAAAACATTTAAATAAAAGAAAAGTGTATCATGGCCAAATGAGCCTAATGGTCCCTTATGCTTAACACAGAATCAAAAATATATAGACAAAAATGTGATTTATGAGTGCACGAAAGATACGCATACATCCCATGTGACAGGGTGGCAGGGGAACAAGACCAGGGTACCACTTGCTTGCGGTCTGAAACCATCCTTTCCCGATTGCTTCAGAGAGCTTGCTTTCAACTGCATCTTACTGCCTTTGCCGCACCAACCACCTGTTTTCCAAATCTCTTCACATGACGATCATTTGCTCATTCAACAGTTATTAAGCATCACTGCGTGTGTCAATGTATTCATAGCACTTTATTAAGAGATATATGTGAGTCTGGTCATAAAGTAAATAAATAATGCCGCAGGATACTAGCAACCTCTGAAAACAGAAACACATCCTCCAAATTCGTTACCCAAAGGCCTTCTAAGCTTTGGGTGAGTGGCAACGACTGATCAGTGAGAAGAAAGGGATATAAAACGTATTCTCCCGCCGGCAAGGCCCAATGAAAAACGGTAATGAGGAAGTTCCCGGAGACCCTGGGTTTTCTGTTGCATCAGCATTGGGGCAGAGTGCACAAAAGGGACAGAGGCTAAGAAAAGCAGGGTGATCTGGGTTGGCAAGGGAATGAAACGCCACGCCGGGGACAAACACAGGAGTTAGGGTGTGCAGTCTCAGGGAGGTCTCTCCTGTGGCTGACTACTGCTTTCAAGGCTGTTCTAATGAAGGTAGGTGGGAGTGTTGTTCATGCTCCAGGACAAAGCAGTTTCTGAATATGGGACCGGGTGTAACTGACATAAGATCAGTGACATGCCACGTCATCTCCATAGTTGGTGACGTAACATTTTTCACTGAGCCACTTTTCATGTTTACCCTTCACGATGTGTCACATAAATGGCAGTGGAACTAAAGGTAGAGAATGATTAGAAGTCAACAAATAATCCATATAAGCACAAATTCAGACAGGAAAATGGAAACACCTCAAGCGTCTCCATGGCTCACACAAGCACAGTCCATCTGCATGTCCCAGTATGCTTTTCATGATCAAACTTTCAGTCATCCATCAAGCAGTCTCAGCTTAGATATGCACAAGCAAACAAGCCACCAAGTTACTATAGTAACAGCTTTTCTGGGAGGATGAAGAGAATGAGGTGTTCTGGATATTCTATTTCTATCAACGGTTTTGCAACTTATACTATAAAATATTTAAATATTGCAATATCTCAAAACACACTAAATACAATTCAATCTTTCTGTGTTGATTCTGGAGATAATCCAGGAATATAAATATGGGTATCAATGTTCATTGTCTAGTAAATATATGTCAACGGATTTCTGACTGACAGACATTAAAGGACAGTTTATTTCCATATGTTAAAAAATAAGTGAAAGGAAGTCTGAATGCAAGGTTCTATCCTGATCGGACACTGAAACAGAAAAAGCGTCACTAGAGAAGCGGGTTAAACCCAGATAAATATGTAGTTCAGTCAATATTATTGTATAGCCACCTTGGCAATAATGTTTTGAAAATGCTGATATGTTTCAATAAACTGATACCTTGGGGAACAATTTGAGCATGACACAAATTTCGTGTTTGCTAGTGCACAATTTCATCCACAAGGAACATGAGGTGAACATAGAAAACTGCTCTTACCTGGGCCGTGCCACGTCAGATCATGTGTGCAGACACCCAACAGCGACCTCAGTTCCGGGAGTGAGTTAGCCTCCCCGCTCCCCATCCACATCTGTTACATACAGCTCCCAGTCAGATTGCTAATCGCACTCTCCCTCCACTTCCCAGGAACACATGAGCTGCGTCTCTTCAGACACCCAGACCCACAAGCCAAGTCTTTTTCAGGTCTTACTCAAGGTCAAGTGCCATATTTTTGTACTTACGTGTTTCTCACCATTTAATGTGTAAAACTATGGGACAGCTTTTATTAGGTTCCTAACTTCGTTAAACTGCACAAAGTTTTTGAATGCTGGGCCCTAACCCTATTTTCCCCATAAACCCTGTGGTTTTCATTGCACAATTCTGCATAGTGCAGTGGTTTTTAGGAATGCGTTTGTCACATTATATTTGGAGCAGACTATTCCAGCAATAATTTCTTAGTTTTGATAAATGTGCGATGGCTATGTAAGAAAGAGCAAGCTAGAGGAAGGGTGCACATGAAGTCTCTGTATTATCTTTGCAACTTTTCTGTCACTATAGAATTATTCCAATTAAAAGTTTAAAATAATAAGTATGTGTCGTATGTAAGTATACTAGTATGAGGCCATGGTCTCAGCATGAAATTCTGCATTGATAATAACTGCTAACACTAAAGTAGCCCTTACTTGGTGCCAAGCACTGGCCTCAGTGTTTTATATACATTAGGTTATTAATCACTCTCACAACGCTATGAAATAAGTACTGTAAGCATCACCAATGGACGAATGAGTAGACTGAGGCACAGTTAAAACTTTACCCAAGACCACGCATCTGGCAACGTGGCTCTGGTGTCAGTGCCCTCACCCTATGCCGTACTCTTTCACAGACAACTGTTTAAATACAACCTTTTAAACGAGATACTTTCATCATTCCGGAAAGGTCTTACAACGGAAAAAGAGGCATAAATGAAAACTCCAAATAATCCTTCTAAAGTGTGCTATAATCCTTGAAACTAATATTATATTGAATGTCAACTGTAATTGAAAAATAAAAAATAAAATGTGCTATAAACATCAAAAATACCAAAAGTCAAAAAAATATATTTCTTTTGGTTTACAAAAAAATTTGTTGTCACAAATTACGGGAGCTAATAAAGATGGTAAAAATGTCACCTTTCTACTTAAAAACTAAAGCAGTCACCTGGAGTATAAAGTGTCAATGTTTTATGGCAGTGACAAACTGAGACAGTAGCTAATAAAAAGATGACATCTATGACAGAAAATATAATTCCAAAGTTTTACAAAACTCCGTCACATTCCATCAATGTCAAATACACAGGGTGATTTAAGAGTGACAATATAAAACACAAAATAACACATACCAGGGAAGTTTCCCAGCAATCATAATCCTGAAATTTTGTTGAATGAAAACTGGTAAATGAAATTGTGTTTAAATGCCAAGGCAAAAGTTCTGCCAATGGGCTCTCAAAACAGACTAAACGGTCAACTTGTTGGCACAACTTACTATTGCTTTCCAAAATATTATACAGCTTGAACTCTAAAACGTAAAACCCCGCCTATTTCAATTAGTACACGCATTCATGCAAACCAACTTACACCAGTCCACACGTTCATTCAAAACCACTCTGAGTTCCTGCTTTGTACCAAGCACTCCTCTAGACACTAAGGCTGTATTAGTGAACAAGATACAAAGTCCTATCCTCATGGAATTTATGCTCATTCGTTCATTTTTTCACCCATCCAACAAGCAGTCAGAGTGCCTACAAGGTGCCAGGCACTATGCTAAGTGCAGAGGGTAAGGACGGAAACAAAACATAAGATTCCCTTTCCTATCGGAGCTGACATCTTAGAAATGCAAACAATGAACAAGACAAATCAGTTAAAACTCGACCTGAAGTAGATAGTGATTAATGCTAGGAAGAAACAGAACGGGAGGGGAGGATGCAAGTGTGGTAAACTGTAAACAGGATGGCCAAGGATGATCGGAGAAAGTGAAGAAGACAAATGGCCATATCACGTCGGTGTAAGTGCCGGGAAGCAAAGTGAACCCCCTTCGGGACATCGTTTAGTCTTTTATTCAAATGGGCACAGGATGGACCTGACCCACTTGGCAAACATTTTCAGAGAACCCACTACCAAGCACCACCTGAGGCCCTGGGGATCCCCAAATAAGGAAGCGATGGTCTCTGCGTGTAAGTTTGTTTGGGCTTGAAGCTGAGCGTTTGTTACAGAAGGGAACAAGAGGGAGGAAGGAGATATAAAAATGACTGCTGTGATGCGATAGAAAAAGTGGTTACTACAAGAATGAACAAAGAATTATGAGAACACAGGGAAAGGCATAACTACGGAAGACCTCGCAGAAGAGGCGGGGCCTGAGACATAGCTGCGGTTTGGCTTTGCAGTCACATCTACTTTGGGAGACAGAGTAGACTCAATGTGAAAGACTTTCTTGAAAAACAAAGATTAACCCAAAAAATGTCTGTGTTTTTTCAATGTGTTTAAAATGGACATAACTTATGGACCCAGAAGAAATCAGTCTTTTCAAAGTTTGTCTAAGCAACATATCTCAAAACAAAGATGCAAAATAACTTTATCTTCTGATTATCCTCCACTGCAATACAGTATACCTGAAATATTTGTCACATTTTAAATCAGTTTATGGAAGACCCCATAAAGAAAACATAGGGCATTCAAAGACAATGTAGCACTGCACTGTAAAACTATTTTGTGATGAAATTTCAGGTGAAAATCAAATGTTTAGCTAAGCAATCATCAGGAGACAGTAACAATAAATGTATTCAAATCTAAGGAGAAATTGCCTTTAAAAGCACTTTAAGAAACAGTAGCCCTCACTCTATATTAACAATTTACAGTAGAAAAGTCCTTTCCATTCAAATTAGATCTACTTTGTGAGGAGGAAAAAAAGAAGAAATTAATTATATTAGAAAATATTTATAAATACATTTTTATAAAATACACTTACATATCACTATTCAGATCTAAAGCAAAAGTGTGGAAAACAAAAGGGCATTCCCAGCATTTTCTTTTTGTTCACTTTTATCATAACAAAAATGTAACTTTTTAGCACTATAAGTAGTGCAAAATAAGGAGCTTATAATTTATATTTTCAGAGCCTACTGACTCTAAGTAAATATAGATTCAAATCCAGGCTGCACTTATATGAAGTTTAACATATTAATAAGCCTCTGTAAATCTCAGCTTTCTAGAATAGCAGGATAATACCAACAGTGTTTGGAAACCAGACAGAAGTACGGGCCAATACACAGTAATTACTCCATAAATGTTGGTCATCATCATCGACACCTAAGCCTACAACCATGACACTGAGTTGGGGTGGCGGGGAAGGAATTAAGAAGCCAAGTGATCCCAGTTCCAATAACATGCCTTAAAGCTAGACGCTGCCAGTAGGTCAAGGGCTGTAACAATGATTTCAATCAGGTGTGTCATAATCCTTTACGGTGTTTTACAGTGTGTGAACAGATTTCCTGTCTATCAATTCACCTGTTACTAAAAACATGCAATGGGAATAAGCAAGACAGGGACTGTCCATTCATTTTAAAGGTAAATCAACTCCAAGTCAGAAAGGATGCATCATGCAATTGATGACGGAGCCACATGTACGGTGGGCTGGTGCCCTGAGGTGGGGGGTCTCACAGTGGCTGCACAGCCTTGCCTTCTGGCTCTGCAGTCACTGGCAAGCAAGGTGTGCCCTGCCCTCCCCTCTCCCCCGGGTCTGCTCAGGCCTGGCCTGATGGCCTACCCATCTCTGGGCTGTGCACTGAGGCAATACCTTCTCTGTTCCTCTTTCTCCAAAAGAGATGTGCTGACCCCCAGAAGCCCCCTGGGTGGTCCCACAGGGACTAAGTGGAGCCAGTGGGCTGGAAGTCTATGTCACATGTTACAACACAATCAAACAGCCTCGAACTGAGATAAGAGCATTAGTCTAAGGAACAGGAACATGCTGCTTTGATCTCGCACTGGCCTTTTGCCTCTGGAACTTCAGAGGAAAAAGGGTTGTTGAGAGAAGCAGGCTTCAGTCGCCCTGGGCCCCTGGTCTTACTCCTAATGTGGTCAGCCCACACCTCAATTTCTGAAAGTTATAACTAAGTCAAACAGATCTCGTTATCCTGAAAACCTGCTCTTAACCAGAAAACAGTACATGCTGAGTTCACCGCAGTCAAATCAGGGGGCTTTTAGAAAAAGGGACGTGCATGCCCATTAAGTTAAGGTGGCCCTGCTTGTGCAAAAACAGTGTGGTTTCAGGATCATTTAAAATAAGTCAGAAATAACTTTATAATCAGAAAAAAGGTTTAAATAGGTTACATTAAAATTACTGTTCAACTTAAGGGGTTCAGCATGAAACAAAAACTGTCATAATTTAGAAAGTAGGTAAAATTCCATTAACAGTGGCACATACCAAGCTTCGGGCAGCAGAGCAGCATACTCGTGAGGGGACGTGGTCTCGGGGAAGTTGGAGAGGATGGCGAGGCGATGAGGGAGCAGGTCCGACCCGTGGTAGGTGAACAGAATCTCCAGGGCCGGTACGTTACTTTCCTGTGCAGAAGGCAAGGGCCTTTAGAAACTTTAGAAACAAAGTCTGACAACATTCAAAACCTTTTCATTGACTTTTTATGCAGATCTGATGTCAAGTATTGTGAAATAGTCCTGATTCTTCCTAGTCTGTCATGTTTCTCAATCTAAAGCTACAAAAACATTTATTTTTAAAAGTCAGAATGAAGAATAAAAATTTTTTATTTTTATTTATTTATTTTTTTAATTCTTTATTAGTTAAGGTATTACAAATGTGTCCTCATCCCCTCCATTAAACCCCCATACTCCATCCCCCCCCCCCCCCCGCCACTCATGCTCTCATGTATGAATGCATAGAGGCCAAACCAATGGACATGGACAACAGGAGGATGAGAGCATACAATTTTTTTAAATATGATTTCATTTTGTATACATTTACTAATATTACAACAAAAAAAGGAAATGTAATGGCATATGTATGCGATAACATCAACTGAATAGCTCAGAGATTTAGAAATTGTTAGTAACCACAATTGTTTTATTTATAAAAAAGCAATTACCCGCGCATAAGTTCTTGCTGAGAGAACAATATTCTGATTTCTGAACTTCTTGAAGAATTCTGCGTCATATCTCTGTTCGGATGCATGGGACACTCCTAGGATTTGCTGAAGGAAAACAGTGATTTAATGAAAAGCCTTTTGAATACCAATGACAGGGATATATTAAAAACCTTTACGATTCTGTGCACCTAAATAAATAAGGCCTGAATTAATTACACTATCAACTGTTAACTAAAGTACTACATCTGCAGTCCTGCCTTTATTTTGAAAATGGCGATGTTCATAAATGCTGTTAATATCTTAAAATCCAGAAGTAAATGAAATAGACAATAAAAATTAAATTAATTACAGTAGGACAACTAACAGCCACCACCTGGCAAAAACAAATAAGCAACAGCCACGCCTGGCATGCATTATGAGCACCTGCCACGCTGAGAACTGTATGCTGCTGCAGTGAACTCGGTCACATGTGAAAGGAACCATTTAATCGTTCAACAAATGTTTACAGAGTGCCTACTATGTGCTACGGGCACTGGGACAGGCAGCAGTGATGCAATGAACAGTAAGTATATGGATCCTGCCCTCAAGTAGCTTAAAATCTAGTACGGGCCCAGCCAGCATGGCTCAGTGGTTAAGCATTGACCTTTGAACCAGGAGGTCTTGGTTTAATTCCTGGTCAGAGCACATGCCTGGGTTGTAAGCTCGATCCCCAGTGGGGGGCGTGCAGGAGGCAGCCGATTAATGATTCTCTTTCATCATTGATGTTTCTCTCTCTCTCTCTCCCTCTCCCTTCCTCTCTGAAATCAATAAAAATATGCTAAGTGAAATAAGCCAGTCAAGAGAAAGATAAATATCACATGATCTCAGTCATTTGTGGAATATAATGAACAACATAAACTGATGAACAGAAATAGAGCCAGAAGCATCAAACAGTCAGTCCAACCTAAGAGGGAAGGGAGGGGGGATGAGGGTAAGAGATCAACCAATGGACACAGACAGTAGGGGGGTGAGGGCATGTGCAGGGGGTGGGAGCAGCTGGGGGAGAGGTCAATGGTGAGAAAAGGAGACTTATATAATACTTTAAAGAATAAAGAATTTAAATTTTAAAAAAGAAAGAAAAAATCTAGTATGAAGACAAACAAGCCAACAGAACCAGGCAAAGGGAAACACTCGTCTAGGAGGGCAGGGAAGGCTTTCCAGAAACAGCATGACGCAGAAACAGGAAGGAGTTAGCCAGGGCGACTGCAAGTGTAGGTCTCCCCACTACGATGTATGACTTAGGGCTCACGTCTGCCATGTTCAATGCTGACCCCAGATCCATAGCATACATAATAAATAACCGATAAGTATGTTAACTCTGAGTGAATTCACTGGGAGGGGAAAGAGGGCAGAATGAGGACATGTGGAGGAGGGGAGGGAGGGAGACGTTCCTTGGGAACACGTTGAGTTTGGGCTCACAGCACATGGAACAGGAGCTGCCCAGGAGGCAGGTGGGTACACAGGTGAGGAGTCTGGAGTGGGACATGAGTTACACATGTGATGCAGTTCCTAGTGCAGAAGCGAGTGTGACTCCAGGGAAAGTAAGCGGGATGAAATGAAAGGAGCTTAGGACACCACCACTGAAAAGGTGCACAGGGAAAGGGAGTGTGGATCTGAAATGCAGGCGGAGGAGCAGACAGAGAAGTGGGGGGAAAGGAACTCCATGCACACTCATCCCGCTCTCTCTGTTCAGTAAATCCCCCTCACCCTCTCCTGGTTCATTCCCATTCAAATTCAAATAAACCACACTTCCTTCTTCTGTGAAAACAGCCCTTAACTCTTTTGAGGTCTCTAGCCACAACTACCTTCCCTGCCCCACTCCTCGGGAGAGCAGCCCACACCACAGGCTCCAATGCCCACTCCCTACTCCTTCCTAAATGTAGCCGCTGACAAAAATGCAAGTTAATGCAACTCCTGCCACAGCAGGACAGGCCTCTCCAAATGCGGCCACAACCCATCCTAACACCTCTCCTCCCCTCCGCTCACCGTGTCAGGAGCACACGGTTTACCTCACACCACAGGCCTCTCTGTGTCCAGCCACGGATTCTCAACAGGAAGGCCAGCTATGCATTCCTGCTCCGTGTGTACCTAGACCAGTGGTTCTCAACCTGTGGGTCGCGACCCCTTTGGCGGTTGAACCCTTTCACAGGGGTCGCCTAAGACCATCCTGCATATCAGCTATTTACATTACGATTCATAACAGTAGCAACATTACAGTTATGAAGTAGCAACGAAAATAATTCTATGGTTGGGGTCACAACATGAGGAACTGTATTTAAAGGGCCATAAGGTTGAGAACCACTGACCTAGACCAATTATTTACCTCCTCTAAGCCTGTTTTCATATCCATAACATTGAGAGGCTAATAGTATCTACTCTGGGAATTGTTGGGAAACTATCTGGATTACGTACATAAGATACCAACGACAAAGGTCCTCAGCAAATGTGTGGGTATATCTAAGATAGTCTCTTCCCTACTGGACCCCTCAACAAATATTTACTGAGCTCCTCAACAAACCAGGCATCATTCCAAGCTGGGGACTGCAGCAAACACAAACCCCTACCTCTACGGAGCCTCCATTCTCGCATCCCGCAGCCCCTAAACCTGCCTTCCTGTATTCAGGACTAGTTGAAACAGGACTCCCATTTCTCCCGATGTAGTGTCGCCTCGGACATCTCCAGGAAAAATGTAACATTCTTCTCCATTAGGCTCCCTCATCAACGTTTTGCACCTTCATTATCATCAGTTATTTCCTAGCTAGTGAAGGATTGTTCCTTTGTCATCTCTCAACCTCCAGCACTGGCTTAATATCTGGCATGTAGTAGGCACTTGAATAAAGTGCAAATGAGTCCATTTTCATCTCATCTATCACAGAATTAATAAAATAAGCCATGCCCTATGATGAAAATGCAATGGTCTGTCTCTACCACTATCTACTTACTAGCCATTATACCTGTACTAGAGGCAGGCCTGGCCGACAATCAAGGCCGATCTGCAGGGCAACCAGCGGGGTGATGGGGGGGGGGGGGCCGCTGGACCCGCCTTGGCTGGCCCAGCACCACTTGCTGGCCGGCCCTGACCCCTGCCACCACCGCTGGTCACCTCCCTCAGCGGGGCAACTGGCAGGGCAATCGGGGGGGCCCCCGCTGGCACCCGCCTTGGCTGGCCTGGGGCCTGCAGGCTGGGGCAGCTCCTGCATTGAGCATCTTCCCCCTGGTGGTCAGTGCGCATCATAACAACTGGTTGTTCCACCATTCGGTCTATTTGCATATTAGGCTTTTATTATATAGGAGGATATCTCCATTTCTAAGCTTCAACAGCCAAATTCAACTTTATTTATTTGTCAAAAGCTTAGTTTAATTCCTTTAAACAGTGGGTTTAACAAATACTTTAAATATCACTATTACCATGTAATAATAAATGTCCTTTCTACTGTCAAACAGGAAAAAGCAATTCAATAACTAAAAAATAATGAAAAAAGTAACTGGAACTTTTCTTTTTAAGATCTTGTCATTGGTAAAATGAGGGCTAACAATACAAGAATGATAAACTATATCTTATACTGACTTCCGCAGTTCACATCATGCTTTTATATATATATATTATTTATATATATTAAATATCACAGAGCCCAGATATAATTAAAATGATATGCTTTTAAAAATATGATCCTCCAACATTCAAACTGGCTGTATTATAGATTAGGAAGTTTTTGTAACCTGTTCGTGTGAAATGATATACCCATTGCTATGATTTTTAATAAGCGCAGAAATAGCCCTCTTTTGTCACTAGTATTTTGTCTAAAAGCATTTCCATCATATTAGCAGGCAGGGAATCAAATGCTTTGGGATTTGCCTGCAGGCATCAGAAGGACTAAACACCTCCATTATTCTGGGGCTAGGCATCACATCATCAGGTGTGACATCCTGAGTGCCTACTATGTGCCAGTACCAAGGGTCAGTAAAGGTATGCCCCAGAGAGGAGACATACACAGGCTGAGAAAGTAATCTGCAAGTGAAGTCACACTTCCACGGTTAGAAATGTAGGAAATCCTGGGTAACCTCAGCTGTGGGGACATGTGGGAGAGCAAGCTGAGCTGGGGATGTCCTGAAATGTTTCTCTCACTTTTAACAGCACCCGAACTGGCCTTGCAGTACAGAGTGCCACTGAAATGGCCAACGTGGAGAGTGTGTGTACCTGAAGAAACAGATATGAAGTCTCCTTTTTCAAGTTCAAGTGCCTAATTTTGGCCATAACTGGATCCAAGTTCAATTAACTAAGTTCAACCTACTAACAAATCATTAAAACAAAATATTCACATTAGGATTATTAAAACATAATATATACTGAAATGTACTGGAGACAGTTGTATTCCATAACCTTAAAATTGAAATGTAAAATGAAAGTAAGTGAAAGGACTGTAGATGCAGGGAACAGATAGAGGGACGTGGCTAAAGCACTTCCGTTCCCTAGACTAACAACATCACTCTGGCCCTTCACACCCTTTAACTTTACCAAAACTGGTACACAAGAGAACCTGTTTCTGGACATAATGAACTTTTCCCACCTCAGTAGTTCTAAAGACCAAGAATGTCAGGTATCAGAGAAGCCACAGCATTTGTAATGACAGACCAAATAAACATAACTGGCTTATTAAAACTAGCCCCTACCTCATAGGTGGCCAGCCGGTCTAAGTAGGTTAATAATTTCAGTCTACAACGGCAGAGTTCCTTCTGTTCCAGCGTTAACCTGTTTCGAATGAATAAATCAAGCCACTTAGTTACCAAAAAAGCACATTTCTCTAAGAGTTAAAATAAAAAAGATCTATATTCTATTGAGCCCCCAATTCATGAAATAGCAGACAAAAGCACAAAGGTAAAATATGAAATGCACTTGATGCAAGTTGCCGAAACCATTTAGAGCAATTATCGCCAGCAAAGGACAGGGTTAGGTGACTCATTCTTTTAGAGAAATTGCCAAAGGAGCAGTAATACACCCCTTACTCTGAAAAGTGCACTAAGCGAAGCAGTTCTCCTCTCCTCCTGCGCTCCTTCTCCTTTGCGTTCTGGGCGGGCTCATCCTCAGGCAAGAGCTCCTCATAGGAGATGCCCTCGATGTCTATCTCACCAGGTAACGTGAATCTGCAGGGAAAGAAAACACACATCTATTTTGATTTTTTTTTTTAATTTCATGTAGTGAAAACCCACTCTTCCCTTCGGTGACTGACTTTATCATTAATTGGATTTCCATGGAAACAACTCCTCACTGGAAAGAAAGCTGTTGCCATTGTAACAAAGTGGCTCACTGGTTATACCCCTAGGGATGGACAATGCCACCAGGTTATCAATGATCAGCACATCGAGAAATTTTTCAAATCAAGAAAATAAAAACTAGTTAGGAAAAAAATGCACCCAATGTGAAACAGCCTATGAAGAAAATGGTGCCCAAGTTTACAATTTGAATCACTTCTATTTAAGGTCTCAGAATGATAATGAATGTAGGTCTCCTTTACGTTATTTATGTATCAGATATCCTATGGCATTTATATCTCACAAAAATGTTCCAAATGTCTGATGAGCAATGGCTCTCAGCAAATCACTTTGTTTTACTATAAACTGACATTTGTACGGGGCTTAAAGGTTTATCAGGTGCTTCCACCAGATATACAGTTTCATCACTCCAGGTGATTCTGGGAGGCTGGTATGATGTCACAGATAAAGAGAGTGGATGAACCCGGCTGGCATGGCTCAGTGATTGAGCACCGAGCTATGAACCAGGAGGTCACAGTTCAATTCCTGGTCAGGGTACATACCTGGGCTGTAGGCTCGATCCCCAGTGCATGGGGCGTGCAGAGGGCAGCCAATCAATGATTCTCTCTCATCACTGATGTTTCTCTCTCTCTCCCTCTCCCTTCCTCTCTGAAATCAATAAAAATATATTTATTTTAAAAAAGAAAGTGAATGAAGCTCATACTTGCCTAAGGGGACTCATTGGCCTTATTGGCACACTAGGTATGTGCCTTAAGCCCAGAGCTTAGAAGTGGCCAGTGTTCGGTAAATGTCTGTAGCATCTGCTCTTTTCCTATCATCAGGCTATCATATGTAAATACATTTCACTAAAAGAAAAGACAACTGGGACCTCAAATAAGACAACATTGATCAAAGGCAACTGCTTCATCACAGAATAACCTAAATAGAGGAATGTTTACCCTTCCCAATGTCTCAGCTTAAAAGCATTCACGTCAGCTGCCCTTCTGCGCCCTAATCCTTCTGTCACCAACCTGCCCTCATCCACTCCTCTTCCTATTGCCAAGAGCGCCTCCAGGTCTGTGCCCTTCAGTCCATACTGCAGCAGCTCTTTCGCAGCGTCTACGTTTTCAGGAACTCTTTCCAGACACTCATGAAGAACCCAGGACCGTTTCTTTATTTTACTCTGGATGCAAAGAAAATGAAACGCAGAGCCATCAATCAACCCAGACCATCCATTAGCAGCTGACAGCTGCCATCTAGAACTGTAAAGCTATACCTCAAGGAGCCTAGGCAGCTGCTGGAGAGGGTCAATAGAATCAAGGTAATTCCCACTCCCCAGTGATGATTAGAATTCAATGGTGCGAATGTGGTTCCAACTGCTGTCTTTCTTCTTTTAATGAAACACAAAGCTACATATTCATTTTTGGAAACAGAAAAGAAAAAACTTTCCAAACATTTATAGTTGTTTTCTACTTTTCACTGGGACTATATAATAGAGTAGAAAATAAAGCAGAAAGCCCAGATAAGGTGGAACCAGCGTGCGTAACTTTGAAACAAATCTAATGAGGCAGAGCACATCGAGGTTCTGTGTCTATTTGACCATGAGATGTGTCACTAAGTATGGATGATAACTGAATCACAGAAGTCATATCATGCTGTTCTTTGGAAAGACCAACGGCCTATTCCTCCCTCCCAACTGCTTCCTCTGACTCCATTCAAAACCCTTGACTTGCCCTCTTCATAGAAAAACTCATTAGTGTTACAAATTTGAAGATCCAACTCGTACCCTATATTCTTTTACACATTATAGCATATCAATTCTTTCTTTAAATGTCTCTTAATTCATTTCCCCTTCTCCGTGTCTGTGGCCTGCATTCCAGTGGCTGTCACCAACACCCAACACCTGCGACACTGTAGGAGTCCTCACCCTTTGCAGGGTTCCCCCACCTGCTCCTTCCACTCCAGTTCACCTTCTACACCACCTTCCCCTGCACCTCCACAGTCAGACCGCCACAATCATCCTCCACGCCCTGAAGAAGCAAGGCCTAAGTCATCATGCGCTTTCAACAACCCCCCAAACCCAAACCAATGTGTCTTTCTAATCACATTTCACAGTGTTCCCTCTTGCGGACCATCAGACCCAGCAGACTGGTTTACTAACAGAGCTCATTATTCATCCAAGAAATATTTACTGCCAGGCACTGGACTAGACTGGAGGACACAGCAATGAATAAGACAGATGTGGTCACTGGCCTCATGAATCATGCTCATGTTCTTCCAATTTGCTCAGACATGTGTCTCATTAAGAATGTGGTCCCTCTCCCATCTCTGGAAGGCCTACTTTGAGTCCTTTCTCATCCCTGCTCAAAACGTCTTCACTAGCTAAAGCCTCCCATAACCACTGGGTCTGTAATGACCGCTCCCTCACTGGGTTCCCACAGTACTTACATGGAATCTTCTGTGCAGTTATTTATATCTTGGGCATGAAGCTTGTCCTCTCAGTCAGATAACAAGCTTCCTCATAGAAAAACCCATTATACAGAGGCTCCACTCCCCCTTCACCGTCCCCAGCACCACCTCTCATTGAATTTCACTTCCCAGTGAGGAGGAAGCCTCCCAGACTATGCCCGCTCACTCCAGTGGGAGTTTTTTCTTTTCAGTCCTAGACATGGCTCCTATCTACCAGCCCTGAGCTGAAAAAGTGCTGATGGCGGGTTTCTTGCTTGCCAGTCTCTAGGGCAGGGGTCTTCAAACTTTTTAAACAGGGGGCCAGTTCACTGTCCCTCAGACCATTGGAGGGCCGGACTATAGTTTAAAAAAAAACTATGAACAAATATATACAAATTATGAACAACAAATATGCATCTATCGACAAGTGAATCTAAGAATCAAGTGAATAAATAATCTGATGAACAGAATGAACTGTTGATTATAATAGAATCAGGGACATAGAAAGGGAATGGACTGACTATTCTTCGGGGGGAAAGGGGTGTGGGAGATGCGGGAAAAGACTGGACAAAAATCGTGCACCTAGGGATGAGGACAGTGGGTGGGGAGTGAGGGCGGAGGGTGGGGCGGGAACTGGGAGGAGGGGAGTTATGGGGGGGAAAAAAGAGGAACAAATGTAATAATCTGAACAATAAAGATTTAATAAAAAAAATTCCTATGCACACTGCACATATCTTATTTTGAAGTAAAAAAACAAAACGGGAACAAATACAATATTAGTATTTGCATGTGGCCCGCGGGCTGTAGTTTGAGGATCCCTGCTCTAGGGTTTTCCAATCCCCACTCATTGACGTACCCCAGCAAGAGGCACCCGGCTTGCCCATCCACCCCGCCTTTTTCTGCCTGCCAGCTTGGGCAATTATGAAGCGAGCTCAGCATCTGAGGAGCAATCCTGGCCCACAACATCCGGAGGACTGCAATTCTGTCCAGTGTGCTGCACCCACTCCTTGTCCAAAGAGGGTTGGACCCCTGCCGGGGAGGAGCCTCCCTTCCGAGGCCGCCCCCCCCCCCCCCCCGCCCTGCCTCCCGGGTACACTCCTTCAGCCCTAGGTGGAAGGAATTCCTTGACATCCTCTTTACCCCTTTATAGTTAATCTGTTGTTACTGTAAAATAATTCTCACATTCACACTTTCCCTGCCCTAATTACTGTATGGGTTCTGGCTCCTGGTGGGGCCCTGACTGATACAGGTAAAGAGAAGTAACTGAGGTAGATGAGGAGGAAGGATTAGCCCAAAACCAGGCAGTCGGCTGGTTTATCAGTAAATATTCATTCCTGTGTCTCCAGCACCAAAGTCCAGCAACAGGGCCAATAAAATAGGGTAACAAGGTCATTTTTCTGGGTTGAGTAAAACATACTTCATCAGCTTCAGAGAAGTCAGCAATATAAAGTACTCTCATATGCAGCCCTTTAGCCAAAAGATGTTCCATAAATTGGAATATTACCACCTTACCAAGATCTTGAAACCTACCAGGTAGTTCTGAATGGAAGCGATGTTGACCGCCGACTTCCTCCACTGCCTCTGGTACACGAGGTCAGTGTCCAGGCCGTAGGTCTGCGCCAGAGACAAGGCCTCCTCATACTCTTCACTCTCGATCTTTGGACAAGGAAAGGGACACAGGAGCGTTACCGAGCTGCCCCGGGTCACGGGGATGATGTGGTGAGTGATGAACGCCTCTAACCTGGTCAGCATTCCTAACCAGTCTCACGGCAGACGGACCCAGCGTTGACTGAGTGCTTTCACACAAGCGGAGGGAAGAGGAGGAATGCCCACGCTCACAGAGCAAACCCGGAGGGGCGGGGCCAGCAGCCTGCGCTGGTGCAGGGGCTCGGCCCAGGTCCCTCAGCAGCAGCGCCGCTGGGAGCACCTGTGCGGCCCCCTCTGCCTCCACGCAGAGCCCGTGAGAAAGCGCACGAGCAGGTCCCCCGCACCACCTGGAGCCTGAGGACACGGCTGCAGGGACCCACACAGGCCACGGGAGGGGCAGCAGCATCCCGGGCTCAGCCACAGCGTGGACAGGCTAAGTGATTCATCTTTCATCACTTTTATTTTCAGGACTCAGGCACAAAGACCTGCATTATTTTCAAAAGTTAAATACTACTGATGATTTAAACATGTTGATAATATAACACCCCCCACCCTTTTTCTTTTAATCCTTACCCGAGGATATTTTTTTCCATTGAGAGTGGAAAGAAGGTGGGGAGGGAAGAGAAGAGAGGAAAGAGAGAGAGAGACATTGATGTGAAGGAGACAAATCAATTAGCTGCCTCCCGCACTCTGCCCCTATCAGGGCCAGACATTGAACCTGCAACACAGGTACAGGCCCTGGACCTGGAATTGATCTCACAACCCTTCAAAACGAGGGCCGGTGCTCTAACCACTGAGCAAAGCCAACCAGGGCACAACAATTCCTCTTTAAATTCCTTCCTTTATTAAAGAAAGAGGTTTTTGCCGAAACCGGTTTGGCTCAGTGGATAGAGCGTCGGCCTGCGGACTGAAAGGTCCCAGGTTCGATTCCGGTCAAGGGCATGTACCTGGGTTGTGGGCACATCCCCAGTGGGAGATGTGCAGGAGGCAGCTGATCGATGTTTCTCTCTCATCGATGTTTCTAACTCTCTATCTCTCTCCCTTCCTCTCTGTAAAAAATCAATAAAATATATTTTAAAAAAAAAAGAAAGAAAGAGGTTTTGGTCTCAATCCCATGGGTGAACTCGGGCTCCCCGAGCATGGCGTAGGGTGGCTCACCTTGCGGTGGTACAGCTCCTCGGGCGTGGTGGAGCGCAGGCTCACGAGGCGGTAGTGCTTGGTGATGGCCCGCGGGCGCTTCCGTGGCGGGGCAAACCGCTCCATCTCGGTCACCAGGTACAGGCCCTGCTTGACATAACCGAAGTAGCGAGCCTTGGCAGACACTTCCTGATCAGAGTCGGCGTCCTCCTCCCCTTCGTCGTCTTCTGCACCCCTCGTCTCCAAACGAGAGCGTTTGGGGGCAAGTTTGATCTCACACTGAACGGTACAGAGACATGTTAAACTAATAGTGAGGAACCAAAGACAAGTGTTAGCGTTAACGAGAAAAACACTTTTAATTCTACTCTGGTTTGATTCCTTTCATCAGGCGTGTGATTAAAACTAAAAATGGAACTCAAAGGCACCAACAACAAACATGGTCTACGTCAACAGCTCCAGGAGCGTCCCAATGCACTGCTGGCTGCTGATCTCTGAACTAAAGCCCGCTGTAATAATAAGTCATTAGGATGATCTCGTGCATACACGCCTGGTGATAATTCTAGGGACATGAAGGAGTCGAGAATCTTAATTTCTTCACTGCTGCTATTTTCATACCAGCTGTGAAGAAGTAAGACGATGATTTGTCTTATCTATTTAGAAAAGGAACATGAACGTATGTATTTCCTCAACTGAGAAAAGTGTCCAGGAGCTTCACAAAGTTCTGAGTCTGGAAGCCTGACTGGTAAAGATAACTTTCATTTCAGACTTAGCAGAGTTGGCTTAGAAGCAAGGCCTTAATTCTCTCCAAATAACATAGACTGCGTAACAAACTTTGAGGCGAAAAATACTTGTCCATCTACATCGAAGTGAAAGCTATTGAAGGATGCTAGCCTTCAAAGACTTACAATCAGAATTTTAAATGACCAAGACCTAACTTTAAATTACTAGCCTCTATTTTCCAGTCTTTTGTCATGATAAACAAGCTTTTCTTACTGAAAAAAAACAATTTTTTAAAATTGTCATATTCATAGAAATAGGTTAAAGTCTATATTTCTTAGGTAGCAATAACTTTTACATTTTAAAATGATTAATCTAGAAAAAAAGAAAAAATCTATCATGTCAGTGAAGAAAAAATAGTTATAGATAGCAAAATGATTATCCATTTTCCTCATTCTTCTACAATGCAAAAATTTTAATTGACTAAACAATAGATCTTTTTTCTACTGCACTCAATCCGTGATTCCAATCACAGACTTTTGTTCTTAAAGCCAAAATTAGAAAATGGGATAACAAATTAGAAAAACAACAACAAAAAGACCAGATCTTGCCCTAGCCAGTTTGGCTCGGTGGGTAGAAAGCGTGGACTGAAAGGTCCCAGGTTCAACTCCAGTCAAGGGCATGTACCATGGTTGCAGGCTTGATCCCTAGCCCTCCTCAGGGTGCCTGCAGGAGGCAACTAATCGATGTATCTCTCTCACATCGATGTTTCTCTCTCTCTCCCCCTCCCTTCCTCTCTCTCTAAAAATCAATGGAAAAATGTCCTAAGGTGAGGATTAACAAATACAGAGCTTTAGGTTGTGGGTGAAATTCATGTTTTCTTTCAAGCACACAGGGGCTCTGGAAGGAAAGTATTACCTCCAAACTTAAAAATCCCCCGTCGTGGGCAGCGGTGACTTGAGGTGCCGGTTCAAACCACTCACAGGATTTTCCCAGTAGATTCTTCAAAGTTTTCACGGAGGAAACGGTCAAAGCCCCTGAGCAGCGAGCCAAGATCACGGCACTGTCCGCCCACCAATTCACATCGACAAGCGGGTACAAGGACTCTTTATCTAACGGGGAAAAGGGAGCCCATGCTCATGCACCTGCCAGTGTGGGCTCGCTACCACACACCTGGTCCAATAACCAACTTAACCACCAGACTGGGGCGCTAAAGATATGGCAAATAATGAGAACAAATGAATTACAAGTCATCACTCTAATTCTAACAAAACGGTAATCTGTAATATCAAAAGGGTAATATGCTAATTAGACCAAATGTCCTTTCGGGCGTCATTCCGGATGTCCTTCCGGACGAAGCCGGGGCCCGAGCTAAGCAACCTGGGTCCCGGGTGCCTGCCAGTGGCAATCAGAGGGAAGCAGCCCGGGTCCCAGGTGCCGGAGGGAAGCCGGTGCCGGCGGGAAGCCAGTGCTGGCAGCTGGGAGAAGGGAGGCCTATTCTTGCATGAATTTCCATGCACTGGGCCGCTAGCTTATTTAATAAACACCTGAGTGCCAAGAATTTGCCAAAGTTCAAAATTACAGGGATGCAGAGTTCCTCTCAGAAAATGAAACATACAGCACTCTATTTCACATTTTCAGCATAACAAACTAAAAGGTAGGTGGGTACAAAGTGCACAAATCATCAAGGTTATAAAATATTTTGGAAAATATTCATACATCACTTTTCAGACAAACAGTAATATGAGAATTATACCCTTTTTAAAAATACAAGGCAAATGTATGATGGGTTTCAATGCTGACTGCCTCTCACACTTGGAAGGGGATCAGGGTAAGGGCCGACGCAAAACACGCCACTTCGACATAAATACTTTAAGCTGAAGGAACTCAAGAAACTCAAAGTTCTTTTCCTTTGTCTTGTCACTTCTCTAAAATGCATTGTCCCTTTTCTAAGATGCTACAGAAGCACGATTTCCAACCAACCCTTGGAGTTCCTCATCTGGGGGTGCTCCCACGGGCACGCTCCCTGTGCATGCTACTGGGCTTCTACTTGTTTTCCTCTTGTTACTCTGTCTTTTGTCTAATTTTCAGGGCTCAGTAAAAACCCAAGAGGAAGAAAAGAAAAAGATTTGTTCCCTCCCCTACATCCATCACGTCATCTAAAGAGCACCTTTACTATACAATCGGAGTCTCTTAAGGTGTTTAAATATCATATTTCACTGGACTCACCTTTGACTTTTTTCCTCTTCTCTGTAGAGAGTGTCCAGTCGGGATTGAGGTCATCATACCCTGGCTACATGGGAAAACATGCACATGACTTGCTGAGTCCGCAGTGTGAGAAAGGGATGAGACCATCATCAAGGCGCTGCTTCCCTTTGACCGCTCCGTTCACCTGGTCAAAATCTCCTCTCCTTACGCTTGAAAAGCAACTGTTCTTACACTTAAAATGTGCACATTGGGTGTTGGGACTGAATTTGAAGAAAACAGTATGCACGAGACCAGTAAGACAGAAGGATACAACTAACACAAACGGAAGCAAGATACACTAACGACTGATTCTGCTCACACTCACACCCACTCGCCCTGACAGACAGGAGGACAGCCGAGCCCCTGGGAACACCAGTCCGACCCCGGCCACTGTCACTGAGCAACCCCTTCAGGCTCAGCTTCCATGGCTCTGAGCTTGGACTCCACAACCTCTAAGCAATCCAGTTCTGACTATGACTAAAAATCTACTAAGTTAAGTATATAAGCATGCAATCTTTAAACTGAGTCCATTCATGTTCTAATCTCACGGCAACATAATGTTCTATCCACCTTTGTGGATGCAAGGGCACATCATTATCTCTCAAATATCCTAAAACAACTGCAATTACACCACTACCAGACTCCTTTTGGCTCCCAGTTAATTACTTAATCTTCAGAATTACAATAGTACAGAAAAAGACCGGTCCCAAAATAAGAATCATTTGGGCATTTATCTGAAATCTTCAGGCTAAAAAAGTGATTCTATACTTAAGTCAAATATGCTTTTCATGCGTGGCCAGTGTTGATCAGTGGCTGAGCATTGACCCATGAACCAGGAGGTCAAGGCTGGATTCCCAGTCAGGGCACATGCCTGGGTTTCAGGCTCAATCCCAGTAAGGGGCATGCAGGAGGCAGCCGATCAGTGATTCTCATCATTAATGTTTCTATCTCACTCCCTCTCTCTTCCTCTCTGAAATCAATTAGATGTAGATAGATATAGATATATGGATATATAGAGATAGAGATAGAGAGATAGAGAGATATGCTTTCACCTAATATAACACTGTAAACATATATATGCTATTAGCAATTTATCAGTGGCTATTGACACTATTAAAATTGCTATTTCTTTCCATGGCTTGAAAGAACTTCCTATCCTCTACTACTATAATAAGTCACTCAGAGTAGTCCCTGAGAACAGAAGATCTAATTCTTTAAACTTTACCATAAAAGACTACATTTATTTGGGGAAGGGAGAGGAAGGCTAAGTTTATATACTAAGGGAAGAAATAGATTGTCCTGGTTGACCTCATCAGCCTTCAACTCCGAGGACTCTGCAGAAAACCGTGAGCTGGCCATGCTTTAGACACGTGGTACACACTCCGTAGACAGAGAACTGTGAGCTGGCCATGCTTTAGACATGTGACACACGCTCTGTAGGCAGAGAACCGTGAGCTGGCCATGCTTTAGACATGTGACACACGCTCTGTAGGCAGAGAAGCGTGAGCTGGCCATGCTTTAGACATGTGACACACGCTCTGTAGGCAGAGAACCGTGAGCTGGCCATGCTTTAGACACGTGGTACACACTCCGTAGACAGAGAATTGTGAGCTGGCCATGCTTTAGACATGTGACACACGCTCTGTAGGCAGAGAACCGTGAGCTGGCCATGCTTTAGACATGTGACACACGCTCTGTAGGCAGAGAACCGTGAGCTGGCCATGCTTTAGACATATGACACATGCTCTGTAGACAGAGAACTGTGAGCTGGCCATGCTTTAGACATGTGACACATGCTCTGTAGACAGAGAACTGTGAGCTGGCCATGCTTTAGACATGTGACACACGCTCTGTAGGCAGAGAACTGTGAGCTGGCCATGCTTTAGACATGTGGTACACACTCAGTCGGCTGGTGCTCGGAGGGCAGATCACCAAGCTCCCATGACCCAGCAGAGCAAAGCAGGGGACTCATTCCTGGCACCACATTGATGTGTTCTGAAGAGAATCTCCATGTTACCCCTCTTTGTATGACCTGCTACCACATGTCTGCAAACAGCCTAAGGTGCCCTCACTTTAGCGTCATGGTCACCTGGAGAAGGATGTCCCAAGAAACAGTTATAGATTTTGTATAGAAAGGCTGTGATGGCTAAACCAGCATTTTCTTCACATGTAAGAATTTTTATCTGTTTTTTTTTAATGGCTAGAAGCTAAATATAGTGAAGCCCCTGCCTCTGACAACATAAAACCACCTTTCAAAAGTGTATTCATTCCGCAAACATTATTAACATTTAACATGCCAAGCCCCATGTTAGACCCCATGGAAGCAGCGCGTATGCAGAATCTATGTCCAGGAGCTCACAGTAGTGAGGCCGTGGAATCAGCTGTGAATTGTACCAACATTCAGCACCTGAATGGTCATCTTCTTACTCATCCCTCATTGACTCATCCATCTAACAACACTAGTCCTTACCTACTATGAGCCAAAAAGAAAAGAAAATGGAAGTGAAAAAGTTAAGTTTTCTGTGTACTATGTCTAAGGAAGAACAAAGAGGCAAGTAATAAAACTTCTTCAGAGAAAAATTAAGGCCAAAAATGAGATGTAAATATATAAACATAACATATGGGAAGTGTTTGAAATGAAAATCACTTAGCAGTTTACTGTATTCCAGAGATGAACAAAGCTCCCCACGCGCAGATTTCCAGCCAGATGGATTTTCGTACTGACAATGAAAGCCAAAGTCTTGAATAACTCAAAACCAGAGAGTAGTAAATCAGAACAGGCACTGGCACTGCTATCTTTAATCATTAGATTTTATAGAGAAAATAATCAAAGCACAACATAAAAACTACTAAAGCTGCAAATGACGGAAAGAAAGGCCCAGAGGAGCTGAACCCACAGTTTGATAAAAGAGTTTACGTTCGTACAGGGCAACTGTAACATCAGTTCTTCTCAGGCAAGGCTGCAGGAAAAATTAGGAGCTCTAGCTATACCCTATACATTGTCACAGCATCTATTTTAACACGTCAAGTGCCCAGTCAGTCACTGGTGACTGACACTATACTTTCTGTCCAGAAGACACAACAGGCTGGGCGCTTCACATGTTAAACTAAGTGGCCTGTGCACTCATTTTCCAGGGCAGCCATAGAGAGAGACAGAACCCTGACCTGCGAGGCTGGCCCGGCGTCACCTGACCATGGCTAGCGGAGGGAGAGAAGCTGTTCACATGTCTCACATGTTCACATCACCTCCCCAGCGTCTCTACATAGTAAAGAGCAGAACTCCACGGGGAGGCATTCTGTCAATGGCACGGGCTCTCTGCCCGTTTCCCACCAATCCCGCAGCTCGTACCTGCTTTGCTCAGATGAAGTCGGAATGTCTCCATGTAAGCACTATCAGAAGATACTCTGAAAAAAGGTGTGCCCTATGAAGTCACAGGGCCTGGTCAAAATGAAATCTTAATTCTAAAACTAACATTTAATGACCTAAGCTCACCGCATTCCTATCTATTAAAATGAGTATAAACCCATTTTTAACTTAATAGGGTTTCTGTGAAGCAAATGAAACAGATGAAAACTGCTCTCTGGACAGCCAACCCTTAAGGCACAAATGCTATTTATGCCCAACAGTCCTTCCTGCCGACACCATCAGCTGAATTGATGTGCCTTTCCTCTGAGCTTATCTTCTCATAATATGAACTTGTTATGTTATTGATTTGTTTATCATTTCCCTTGCAAGACTATGAACATCTTAAGGGCAAGGACTGGGACTTACTGCATTTTCTACTATGGCATTTGGTAGAGATTCAAAAAATCGCTGAACTTTATTTTATGATGATTGTTATGAATATAGTAGCTACTTACTCTTTATAGTACTGTTACGAGCTTTACAGCACTTACTCTAGCAGGCTAGATTTTAATGACTCCTTCGCATATCAAAGGCCAAATCTAAAATGCCCAATCCAATGTGATTGATCCCCAGGATACAGGTGGGAGACTTGAGCAATGTGTGGGTGCTCAGACTCCCTTTGTGGGACAGAGTTACCACCCTCTCCTGTCCCACCCCAGCATGTGCTGTGGACATTATTATAAAGTTAAGGGTTTAGCAATGACAGGCTATCTCAATTATTTATTCTAGAACCTGGGACACACTAACTAGCTCAGAGTTCAACATATCTGAGGAGAGAAGAGATTCGTGTTACATTCGCTGAAAGAAAGGATTGTCTCTGTTCTTTTAAAGATCAGCCAATAAATAAAGTCTAATAAACAGGCTTTTTTTTCCAACCTTTTTAAAATGCATCTGTTTTCCAACATGGTAATGGAAAGAGCATGGGCATCAGCTCCACTGCTTACCTGAGACTAACCCGGGGACAAGTGCTCAGGAGATAAGCAGACTGCTTGGGGTCCCTGGATCCCAGCCACGAGAGGTGAGAGGGAAGCTCACTGAGGTACCCCAGGTCAATCAGGCCACAGCAGCGCCTTCTACACTAGAGACTAACTTCTAGCCCGATGTCATCTCCTCCCACCATGCACCTGCTCTGCCATTTCTGAATGCCCTTCCATTCCTCTCCCATTACTTTACTGATGACCTAGTCCAACTACTGAGATATTTAGTTATTCATTCCTGAGTTTCAAGATTTTTAAACTATTTTAATAGAATCATTATAAAATTCCAATTAGTGAATAACATTATGAGTTAAAGAGTAATGGATTATACTGGCATTAATTGGCAACTAAGACCAAAAAAAAAGTTAAAAAAATGAGCGTAGGTCAAGAGATGTAAGTTGTCTTTAGATGCACACAAAAAGGCTATCCAGAATTTCCGTAAACAAAAAGCATACTAATGGTTTTTACTCAAATAGCTCTTATGCTCCATGTATGACATCCTAGGGCCGTGGTCAGCAAACTGCAACTTGCGAGCCACATGCGGCTTTTTGGCCCCTTGAGTGTGGCTCTTCCACAAAATACCACATGCAGGCGCGCGTACAGTGCGATTGAAACTTCGTGGCCCATGTGCAGAAGTCGGTTTTCGGCCTGGGCGAGTCTATTTTGAAGAAGTACTGCTGATATTTGGCTCTTTTGACTAATGAGTTTGCCGACCACTGTCCTAGGGTATTCACTAGATGAAATATTAAGTGTGCTTTCTATTAGGTGAATGAAAATAATTTAAGAAAACAGAAAATCAGGGAGAGGGGAAATGCCTTTAATATTAAAATTTTTCACCATTTAAGAAAAAATTTGCCCAAATGTAAAATTTCCCACATAAAACAGAATATCAGGATCTTCCCAAATGACGAAAGCTGAATACTTTACCACCATGTAAAATACAGGCACCTTTTCGACCCATTCTCTGGCATGCTTAGCTAAAACAAATTAAAGGACCAGTTTTGAGAGCTGACCCATTCCACTTCTAGAATGAAGATAAAGTCATATTAGCTATAATTTCAGGAGAGAGACTGTCCCTTCTGGTTAGCTACCGAGGACGAAGACCAATGAGCACCTCTTCCATTTAGAACAAGCGTAGACTCGGTAAGTGAGAGAGAGTGGTAGAGATGCAGAGACCAAATTAAATTCAAGGTAGGAGCTAAGGGGGAAAAATAATCTTCCTAAACTTGTGTTAAAAATATCAAAGAACTGAATAGCAAAAATGAGTAAATTAAGTCAGTGAAAAGAGTAAAGAAAATGTATAGACACTTTCTCTTTTCCTCTACTAATCTGAAAAAAAAATGTGGTTAGTTCATTAAGAATGATTTCAATAGTGCAATTTAACTGGTGAGATGAAATTTAAAAGAATTCTCAAAACGGATATCACTCCATTCATATCATTCAGGGAAAATGCTCTAATCTTCGAATTACAGAACTATCCACCAAAGCTGGTGACAAGGTATTTCTATAGGCAAAGGGGGACTGGGAAGTGAAAGAAGGGAAATTAACCCTTACAGTGCTGAAATGGACAATAACCCTGATAAGAGGAAAAGCTCTGTAACATAAACTATGTGCCACTGAGAAGATTTTCTTTAAATCTTCAGTCTACTACAATACATGGCATTCTACAAGCTGACCTCACTTGCCCATCATGATTCTAATTTATAATTGATGTTGATTCTGTTCCTAAACAACTCATTTAAAAACCTGTCATTGTAAGACATTAAAAAGTTAGCAGCTCTATCTTTCTCAATATCTTCACGATCCATCTTTTGAGTGATAATTTCCTTCAAGCCAATAAGTCAGTCCAATATTACTAGCATTGCAAAATTTGGGAAGCATTGTAATGCTTTTAGAATACTGACCCTCCAAAGCTTTAATCACATTAGTTGACTTTTGCTAAAAAAAACCTAACATCTCCACTCTGTATTTCTGGAATAAGAAAAGGGGGGAAATGGAGAATTAACGGACAGGGTACACTCGCACTCAGAGTGCACCATGCTGGAAATTAACAACAGTACACAGGGCTGCTCCGTTTTTATCTGTCCTACTACACTTATAACTTAACTAAAGTTTGGAATGATGAGAATAAACTATGTAGCGCACTACAGTAAAATATCAACAAAATGAAGTCAGCATCACCAGGGCTCACCCTCAAGCGAGAATCATTCTAAGATCAGAGTTGAGAGACGTACCTGCTCGTGCTGATTCCACTCGCCTTGCAGCGTCAGGGACGGGACGGCCCAGATGCTTAGTTTCCCTGAGAAGTGAATGGCTGCAAGGAGGGTCCCGTCTGGAGAGAGGCTCATCTTAAAGATCCCGTCCTGCACAGAAATTACCCGGCATTAATGACAGGCCGAGGGCTTGCAGCTCGACAGAAATGACTTCCAGGATTTAATAACATGCTTCAGAGGGTGCCGTGCCATCAATGATCTCTCGTAACTAAGGGTTCCAGCAGCTTCGTGACATTACAAATGTGCCCCGGCATATGGAAACAGGACTCTTAACCTTCGGGAGGACTTTCACATCCGTTTTATAGCGTAATAATTTACATATCACCCTAAAACCAAATATGATATCATTATAAAAATATTCCTTAATACCACACATCAACTACCATGAGTTCTCAATGGTAGTTGATGTTAAGTTTTATGGGTTGATGTTAAGTAGGTTATGAATTTCTTGAATTTTGGGTTCACATCTTTACAAAATTCTATCTGCACACAATGTCTGGAATATGCTATCTATCACAGACAGGCACAAATCATGCCGCGGAAGAGAAGGAAAGGGAGGAGAAGGAAGAGAGAGACAGGAGAAGAGGACCCAAGGGTGACGGAACTACGGCAGCCGGGGGAAGAAAGGCATTTCTTAACTTGGGGAGCACCATGAATGCTTCAGCTGGCAAATTACCCCATTTAAAGACTACCAATAATTGTTGCCACAGAGGAGAGAAACCGTGTATGCACTGATTTTACATGGCCAACCTCATGGTTCACAGAGAAAATCTTATCTTTCAAGTCCTACTCATTCAAATAATCTCAAGCCTTTCCCACGAGAAAACCAGTCTTGCTCAGCTACCATGAGAGGAACCACACAAGCAGGGATATCACCTGTCTAACCCCAACAACAGACTCAGAAGAACCCAACACACTGACTGGACACCTGCTTCTCAGTCAGCATGGATTAGGACAGGGCCTGAGGTAGCTTACCCTCGAGACTCAAACAGAGACCTGAAAATGGCAGCCCAGAACCTTACTTCTCCTGAACCCTTAGGAAATCTGGCAACACAGGGCCCCCATCCCCAGACGGCAATAATCAGGAGGGACTAGGTAGCATGCATGCCCTTAGGAGGGTCATGCCCCCACCATTCCCTGTGATGGCTCAAGAATAGTGCCAAATATCAGCTACAGAACCAAAACCCAAACATGACTACACTAAAAATCCAGAATGACATCTGACTCAATTCACCATGTTATCTACATTAGTGGTCATCAACAAACAGTACAATTTGAGGAAGTGAGGAAATTGCTGGATGAGTAGATAGAAGAAACCATCAGGATGTTCTAAGCTCACTGAAGATTAGCATCCTCCAGTCTCACCTCACCTGGATAGAACGCTCTACCCCAGAAAGCCAAAACTAAACATAAGAAAGATTAAAACACAGATGCCTGGGAAAGGAAAGCAACAGAAGCAAAAGCACTCCAGCAGAGTTCTGACTACTGCACTCCCTTCCGTGCGATGGAGACAGGCATGGCTAGAAGGAGAAGGACCTGCATCTTCCTCCCACAGCTCTAGTTCATAAGCCTATGGTTTGGCATCAAGTGAGCCTCAGAAGCGTGCACGCTTAGGAGCTGACGCATCTCTCACCATCCTTTAGAGCAGGGGTCCTCAAACTACGGCCTGCGGGCCACATGCAAATACAAATATTGCATTTGTTCACGTTTTTTGTTTTTTTACTTCAAAATAAGATATGTGCAGTGTACATAGGAATTTGTTCATAGTTTTTTTTTAAACTATAGTCCAGCCCTCCAACGGTCTGAGGGACAGTGAACTGGCCCCCTGTTTAAAAAGTTTGAGAACCCCTGCTTTAGAGTTTACAAAGGAAGAACCTGAAGGCCTAAAAGCGTTAAGACACCAGCCCAAGAGCATTCAGTGCAGACAGCAGAACCTGAACGGGATGCAGTCTCCGACCCCAGTCCATGTCACTTCTGCTGAACGGGGTGCAGTTTCTGACCCCAGTCCATGTCACTTCTGCTGCATCACAATTACTGCCAGCTGGGCATGCCTTCCTAGTGTCACAGGCATGCTCCTCAGTAGACATGATGGCTCAGGGATCCTTTACTGTTTTTGTCATCAAAATAGTTAGTCACGTGTGACCTATATGGTAACTCCCAGGAATTACCAAGGCTTCGTTAAACAACTCCACTAAAAATGCTCTCAAAGCAAGGAGAAAGTTTATGAATCTATTTAATAACAACAAACAGAAAAATGTATACTGAATGCAATAATATAAGTAATTTACAATAGCATTGTGATCAGGAAAATAATGAATGAACATGTGCAATTTTCTTTTGATTTAATCTCTCCCTCCTTTCCTTCCTTTCTGTGCAGACACTTAAGCAATCACTGTATTAAGTAAAATGTAACAACTGCTTTTAATGGGGTGGGTTCTTGATCCTCTTAGTTTCCTTTGATACTATGACATACATACTGCAAACTTATCATTCCTCTTGAAGCATTTTGTTGTAGAAATTTGCACTCACACACACGAAAAGTTGAAATTATAGTAAAATGAATACCCATGGACCCAATAGCCAGCTTAAACAAATATCCACGTTTCAAGCTTGTTTTATGAGTCCGTCCCCAGACACCACAATGCCCGCAGGGATTTTTAAAAAAATAGTAAAATACACAAATCTTCAGTGAACACCTCCATGAAGTCTCACTGCTGCATGTGCCCACACAGGGTACAATTAAGAGAACATGCAGAGGGAGATCTGTGACATTCAAGGTTCATTCAGCGGTGCCCTGCATGGTACACTGGTGAACGTATCTGCGAATCACAGGTTAAGCTTGTGAGTTACCTGTTCTTGTCCTGGGTGACTGTATAACTTGACATTTAGCATCCTTAATAATCCCAGTGTCTTCGGTACCTACAGCATAAGGGCACATCATACAAAGAAAGATTAATATTTTCTCATTGTAAAAAGTCCTTTTTATCATAAACTGAAAACTATAGCAACTCTAGTATTTAAAGAAATGATTAAGAACATCATCGATAGGTGTCAGAGATATCGGTGAGACAGTTTTTATCTGGAAAAAAATCCACTAAGCGGTAAATCTTATAAATACACCCATAATCAAATGCTATTTAAATACATACATAATAAGTCTAATACAATCTATGCAAATTGCAATCTACTCCTAGCTCTACGCAAAGACACTGCCCAGGTTATCATTCTATCCTGGCCTTACTATGGAAAAGATCAAAACTTCCAACAGAAACTTCATTCATTAAGGAATTAATTCTACACATGAAAAATACCATAAAAGTAATCACCATTTAGAAACCAGCATTTTAAATAACACAAGATTATTTTGGTCTTTAGATTTAATATATTTATAAAAGCAAGAGAGGGAGATAGGTATAATTTTTTAAATGGAAACTAACAAGTGTCACTGGAGATGTAGAGAACTCGGAATGCTAGCACATTGTTGGTGGGAATATAAAATGGTCCGGTGCTATGGAAAAGTATGGCTGTTCCTCAAAAAATTAATCTTAGAATTACCATGGGACCCAGCAATTCCATGTAAGCATATACCCAAAATAATTCAATGTATGTTTTCAAACAAATACTGCCGGGGTCCACCCCCAGCAGGTCCAGGGGTTTTCAAAGGTGTGGACGGAGTTGGCAAAGAGGGAATGACACTGAGACAGTGTTCAGTTGATCAGCAGCCTAGCCAGGTTCTCTAACCAGGTTCTTCAGCCAGGTTCTCTCGCCATGTTCTCTAGCCAGGTTCTATCCAGGTTCTCCAGCCAGGTTCAGTCTGTATTGTCCTGTTACATCTGTATTTATACCAGTTTATTTTAATCCTATCCATTCTATTCCAAAGGTTAGGGCATTTCTTACCTCCATTCCAAGGTTACTCTATTGTTCTGTTAAGCTACAAGGAAGTAACTGAAGATTATCCTAAGTAAAGATTATGTAGTTTAATCGTGATTGTTCATAGTTAAAGTGATTAACTACCCGCCTGGCACTTAGTTAAGGGGTCTTACGGATTTATTCCCTTCCGTAGTCCTGTTAATCCCTAACTCCAGGGAAAAAATCCCCACCTGGGGAAACAACCTTTCTCTGAGAGGTGACCTTGGTTAAAACACACAGTGCTAAGAAGGGGAGCAAAGATATTAAGAACAGTATGCCATATACGCCAGGTCCCTTGAAACATATGCTATGCAGATGTTTCTTCCCTGCAGTGACTGTGTCAAGCAACAAGGATGGATCAGCTTCCGGCAAAATACTGGTACACAAATGTTTATAGAAATACTATTCATATCAGCCAGAAAATGGAAACAATTCAGATGTCCATAAACTAAAGAATAGATAGACAAATGTAGTATATGTACACAGTGGAATATTATTCAGTCATAAAAAGGACTGAAATACTGATACATGCTACAACTTGGATGAACCCCGAAAATATTATGCTAAATGAAAGAAGCCAGATACAAATGGCCATATGGCATGATTCCATTCACATGGAACACTAATAGGTAAATCCATAGAAATAGAAAGCAGACTAGCAATTGCCAGTGATGAAGATGTTCTGAAACTAGACAGCGGATGGTTGCACAAAATTATAAATGTACTAAACGCCACGGTCTGTATACTCCAAAATGGATAATGGTTAACATAATGTGAATTGTACTTAATTTCAAAGAAAAAGGCAAAGGGAAGGGGGGGGGGAGGGAGGTACTGTTTGTTGAAGTTAAAATTGTCCTAACAGAACTGAGTACCTGAAGACGTTAGTGACAGCCTAGCTCCCAACATTTTCTCCAATGACAAGAAAGAACAAGAACGGAAAACTAATTCTACATAAAAACCCCGCCACAGCTGGAACTGAAGATTGAGGACAGCCAATCTTCATAATAACTTTAAGAAGAAACAGAAAAATCACCAAATCCCAGGGTGTCACTTCACTTGCTCTTGTCATGTCCCCACAATCCCCACCCCCACCCCAGGCCCACTTCAAGGCCTGGTGGCGAGCAAAAGCAGAATGAAAAAAATTACAGAGCCCAGGGAGCCAGACAAAGGAAACTAACAAAGGGTCTGAGGCCTATGGAAAATCACTTTCAAATTTATAATCCAAAAGGACTTCCCAGGAACAGAAAAAATCTGAATTTATACAATGAAAGAGGTACCCTGAGAACATTAACCCAGAATAACCAACTCTAAGAAATACCCTAAGTAAGCTATTAGATTTCAAAGCTAAAGAAAATCTTCAAGGCCTCCAAGCACAACGGCCAAACAACATACAAAGGACCCCTGAGCCCGGGTTCTTCCCTTCCTCCCAGGAACTGAACTCTTGCCTGGCACCTGTGCAGCTCATCGCCCTCAGTTCTGGACACAGCTGTACCCTCCCGAGCAGAAAGCCCCGGAGAGCTCCTACCTTCACCTTCTATTGCCTAGAGCAGTGATTCAATGTTGAACAAACAAATAAATAAACTATCACACAGATGACAGGAGCATTAATTTGGGAACTTGGGTCAATGCATATATTGAATTTTGTACAGTCTGTTTTACAACCTAGCAGCCTCGCAAGAGCCTAGAATATATGGCAGCAGCATTTTTTGGTCAATATCCACCCCAACACAATAGCCACCTTAAACAAACAATCAGAGGAGGTTCCATTAGGACGATGTCTGCCACCTGACAAAAGGAACGAACCCTATCATGCAGGTGACCTTGAGGCAGGGGAAGGCCATGGAGAATGACCATACGTTTAGCTGCAAGACTTATGTAAAAGCCACTAACATAACGAAAATGCACTTGCAGCATCTCAAGAAGTTAATCGCACGGCACAGCATTCAGCTGGCAATCAATATTTTCCTTTCCCCACTTACTCTGTCAGTGCGCCGGCAATTGTCTTTAAAAAGATGCCAGGACCAAAGCTGCAGGGCAGGGGGAAGACACACACACAGAGTGAACGCACAGAGGGCTCAGAGAGCCAGGGCCACGGCAGGCCTCGCCGTGACTGCCCCTTCCCCAGACCGCTCCCTCTGTCAGTTACACCTGCCCCACTGTCCTACGGGCTTCGCAGCTGACCAACTTCATGGCTCATCAACAGGCTTGGGTAGTAACAATCCCTGCCTGAAAGGGTCGCTGATAATTAAATGAGCTAATACACAGAGCAGCACTCAGCACAGCTGCCAGACAGAAAAAGTGCTTAAAAAATGATAATGTCCAATAAGCAGGTTCAAGTAACAGGACTACGGCTAGGTTGACTGTTTCCTAACAATGAAGATAAGTCACATGCCATACGCTTTAGATAAATCGGATATGTGAAAGGAGCACTAAAATGTCACTAGCATTAAGTCCTTTTCCTCATTCAGGACAAATTACTTCGTCCTCTTTATCCTGCCCAGGGCGTGCCTGCCCGAGGCCCAGCAGCAAAGTGAAATGCCGGGACTGAGACTCACCACAGCAACCGTGTCTCCGCCGCTGGTGACCTGCTTGTAATAAGGCGACCCTGACAGCACCCTCCAGGCAGAGAGGCCAGCGCTGGACGCTTTCGAGGTGCCCACTTCGGCAGCTTCACATCCGCCCACCAGCAAAAGTCTACGAAAGAGAAAAACGAAAAGAATTGCTAAGGTGCCAATATAAACAAGACAACATCGAAACAAAGGGAGCAGACACAGTTACCTTCTCAAAGAAAACTAAAGTCAGATCACTACATACTAAACCTAGAAGGTAAATATTTTAGAAGAAACAAGCAAAGAAAGCCAGGTTTTTCCATTAGAATTTCACCTTTCCTTATGCAGGGGTAAGGTTTACACAGTTCAGCACCTAAACCCCGATGGGGACTTAGAAATGAGAAAAAATGTTTCAAGGTTGGCCACTGAATAGCAAAGAAACTATCAACACCAATAAACTTTAACAAACAGACGTGCCTCCTCACCCAGACACATAGTGTGTGAATCGCAGCAAAGCACCGGGTGCCATGAGGGGATTTAAAGACAGAAGAGGAGGACGGGCGTCGGTGCCAGAGCGACGTGAGCGAGGCCAGGCTGGCTGAAGGCAGGCGCCATGAGCCAAGGCAGCAGGGCGGCCTCTGGAAGCTGGAAGAGGCGAGAGAACAGATGCCGAGAGGCCTCCTGAAAAGAACAGCCCCGCTGACCCCTTGGTTTCAGCTCAGCGAGACCCATCCGGGACTTCTCACCACACGACCGTAAGACAGTGAACATGCTCTCAGCCACCACGCGTGCGGCATCTGTTAGAGCAAACCCAGAAATCTAAGGTGCACTTGCTCCTTTCCCAGCCCCAGGCGACCTGGCGGACTCTAACTCCACCACTGTCTCTCCTCATTTCATCACTTCCTTTCTAACTAAGCGAACAGCAACCATTAAAAACAAAAAAACAAAAAACAACCCTCATCTCTACCACATACTGTCAAATGTAAATCATTCAAAACTGCATAAAATCCTTCTAGGTGTAGCCACGGAGCTCAGCCCAACTCAAAATCTCAAAATTCATGAAGTATTGGCAATGTGCCTTATTCACAGAAATACACCTGGAGCCGTCACTCGCAGCCACGCTCTTACTGCTTTTATATACGGCTCTAACAAGTGTATATCACCGCAAAAGGCAAGCAACAAACTTTAGGAAGATGGCCTGCAGCAAACCTACTAGAGCTGTTTCTACCCAAAGCCCGTCCTCAGAGCGAGCGGATAATTAGCCCAGTTCACCGGGAAGGAGGCCTGGGTCCAAAGTCACGCGAGCATCTGAGCAGTCCTTGCCTCGAGCAGCCATTCTGCTCAAATGGTTCTTTTGCACTAAAGTAATTTCCCCCAAAAGGTATATTCACTGCAGATAAAATCATAATATTCCCCTGGATCTAACTACCAATTTGAAGAAAATATAGTTGACAAAAATACTTTAAACAGCACTACAAAGGTGCAATCTAAACAGCGGAAGCCCTAAAAATCTAGACAGTAAGAAATACAGTGCGAATGACCTGGTGCCTTCAGAACTAACTCTCTCCTCTTCTCATTCTCTCTCTCAGCAAAAGACAAAGAATGAAGGCGAGCCCAGCGTGCTCAGTGTTGAGCGTCCACCTATGAACCAGGAGATCGCGGTTCAATTGCCGGTCAGGGCACATGCCCAGGTTGCAGGCTTGATCCCCAGTAGGGGGCGTGCAGGAGGCAGCCAATGATTCTCTCTCATCATTGATGTTTCTGCCTCTCTGTCCCTCTCCCTTCCTCTCTGAAATCAATAAAAATAAAAAAATAATAATAAAAAGAACACAATCTGGATGTTTGATGACACTGACCGATTATTGTTAATTATCTTCAAATATGATAATGGCTTCATGTTCATGTTTATGAGAGGTCTTATTTTTTAGATAGACAACTGAAATACTGAATGATATCCTATGCTTTCAATGATTTACTTTGAAATGATGCAGGAGCAGACAGGTGGAGGAATGACTGGGGATACAGACAGAACGAGACTGGCTATGAGCTGATCATCACACTGAACGGCAGACACAAGGGAGTCGGCATCCTACTCTCTATGAACACGCTTCCAATTTTCCATAAAGAAATATTTTTTTTTGAAAGTAAACTTGTCAGGAAAAACTGCTCTGACTAGATAGAAACAAAACAGGTAATTTTGAATATCTACATTTCCAAATGTAATGTTTTTTTCCAAACAGAAAACACGTCGTGCATAAAATATATCATTAAAAGTCAGTAACATCTATACTAATAAAAGGGTAATATGCTAATTAGACCAGGAGACCGGACATCTTCCGACCATGCGACTTCCTTCCAGACAAAGCCATGGTGGTGGGGGCTGAGGCAGAGGCGGTTAGGGGCAATCAGGCTGGCAGGGGAGGGCAGTTGGGGGCCATGAGGCCGGCCGGGGAGGGCAATTGGGGGCCATCAGGCCGGCCGGGAAGGGCAGTTGGGGGCCATCAGGCCAGCAGGGGAGGGCAATTGGGGGCCATCAGGCTGGCAGGGCAGCGGTTAGTCAGCAATCGAACCGGTAGGCAGGCAAGAAGTTAGGAGCCGCCAAAGCCGGGTTGGCTCAGTGGATAGAGCGTCGGCCTGCAGACTGAAAGGTCCCAGGTTCGATTCCAGTCGGGGGCATGTACCTGGGTTGCGGGCACATACCCAGAAGGTGTGCAGGAGGCAGCTGATCGATGTTTCTCTCTCATCGATGTTTCTAACTCTCTATCTCTCTCCCTTCCTCTCTGTAAGAAATCAATAAAATATATTTAAAAAAAAAAAAAGAAGTTAGGAGCCAGCGGTCCTGGATTGCAAGAGGGATGTCTGACTAAACCGGCAGTCGGACATCCCCCAAAGGGTCCCACATTGAAGAGGGTGCAGGCTGGGCTGAGGAACACCCCCCGCCCCCACCGCCATGCACAAATTTCATGCACCAGGCCTCTAGTAATTATAATAAAAAGTTTCTGAGAACTCAACAAAACCCAAAAGGCCACGATACAGCAGATCCTGATAACTAAAATAATTTTTGTCTGATGAATATGTAACATATATACTTACACCAACACTGTAATTATTTTCTCAGGAGATTGAGCATTGTTGTTTAATCTGCACTACTATGTTGTGGAGGGGACAGATGTCATATCCAATTTTCAGATTAAAAAACAGACATAGGGAACTTTAAGTTGCCTGGCTACGAAAGGACATACAGAGCTGAGATTTCAGAGCTATTGTCGCCTGGTCTTGATACTAGGAAACACTTCCTCTCTATCAAATTCTCACAAATATCATGGCCATGCAAAGATCAAATTGGCTACAATATGAAAAGATCAGAATGAACAAAAGTGATTCAGTACCTGCTTCCAAACAACCCCCCCACCATTCACGGCAAACAGAAGAGTAAGTGGGGAAAGAGGCAGAATGATGGACCAATCATGTATTGTCCCCATAAGATGGTATGGCAACCTGGGGACGCTGGTGCTCCAGCTACAAGGATGCACGTGTGCATATGTGGATCTAAAGGGGGGACTGACAGCCTTCATCGACGGGTCCCGTCCCCGCTTCCTTTCCTCGGACAGCCTTGGGCGTGCTTTCCTATCCGGGAAGGAAAATGAGCACAGGCCCGGGGAGAGGGCGGGTCCAAGCAGACCACCACTGCTCAGGACCTCATCACGACCTCTGAGCTGGGTGCAAACACAGCCTAAAGGATGGATGAACTACATGGAGAAGAGGCCAGAGAAAAGTCTGCCCTTTAAACAGTTTCCCGGGCAGAAAGAGCATCCTCAGCCGAGAGAACCTGATGTGCAAGAGCACAGACACCAGTGTGAGAACGGTGTGCTCAGAGAGAGGTAAGACATGCAGAAAGTGCTTCTAGCGAGGCCAGCAGGACAGACGTCCAAAGGGTTCTTCACAAAACGATTCACCTTGCTCCCTTCCTAGGCATGTATCACCTTCCATCCTTTATACCAGTGACACGCGAACTCATTTTTTTGGTTGATTTTTCTTTGTGAAATGGCATTTAAATATATAAAGTAAATATCAACAATATAAGTCTTTGTTTTACTATGGTTGCAAATATCAAAAAATTTCTGTATGTGACACGGCACCCGAGTTAAGTTAGGGTTTTTCAAAATGCTGACACGCGGAGCTCCAAAGGTTCGCCATCACTGCTCTATACAGCAACAGTTCTTTAAACCAGTGGTTGCCAACCTTTCAGACCCCATGGACCACAGTGGTCCGCGGACCCCCAGTTGGTGATCACTGCTTTACATCATGCCCCCAGGACCAAACGGAGAGCCACCTGGGCAGAGACTGTGTGTGTGTGTCCTTCACAGCATTTCCCAGCATTGTTTCACTCCAGAAACACCTACCTGCACACTCTGCAGAGAACTACAGGGACACGAAGATAACTAAAACACAGTCCTTGTCCGTGGCTCACCCTCTCTGGCTTCAGCTCTCCCACCTGAGAAATGAAGGGCTGGGCCCCGTGATGGATGATCTTGTTTCCAGCTCTGACATTCTAGGAGTCTCAAACTCAAAGCAGGAGCATAGGTGCCAGACAACAAAAATGAACTGTGACTGATGCAGCAAAAATGCACAGGGAGGAGTGGGCTAAGTGAGCAGGAGTGCAGGCGGAAGCAGAGAGACAGGCAGTAATAATGGGGTGGACAAGACCATCTGAGGAGCGGGAGGTGGGCAGACAGCTGGCCCCTAAGTATCACACATACATAACAACGATGATCTAAACGGGGCGCTACAGTTATTGCCAAGGATTATAAATGGCTTATTGAGGTTCTTCAAGCTAATAATTGTTGGAAGAGTCTGCCATCTAGTGGCTTGACACTCCTTCAATCCAAGGAGAGAAATCTGAAATACTAGCAGAGACACTTTGATACTCTCTGTCCAAGGACCAATGTGCTTGTGGCATACAATCAGCAAGGAAGGAAAAAAAGAAAAAGTAAATAAAGAAAAAACGACATGTCTCAAAATTGAGAAGTGTTTAAGACTATGCTTACGACCAAAGTAAGGGCTCAAAAATCATTGCCTTCCACTCTAAAGCTAGAAGCCATTCCTCTCTTGGAATAATTGGAATGGTTCCCATTTTAATTCATTTTAGTATAACTTAAATATTCTTTACTATAAAACTGTTACTCATTCAATACTTTAAATTCTGATTACTTTTATCTACACTAATAAAAGAGAAAAATGGTAATTGGCGTACGGCGATACCGTTTTCATTGACTAATCAGGGCTATATGCAAATTAACTGCCAACTAAGATTGGCAGTTAACTGCCAACTAAGATTGGCAGTTAACTGCCAACAAA
Source organism: Myotis nattereri (assembly GCF_964212035.1). Taxonomy (NCBI): domain Eukaryota; kingdom Metazoa; phylum Chordata; class Mammalia; order Chiroptera; family Vespertilionidae; genus Myotis; species Myotis nattereri. The sequence goes on along the minus strand of NC_138085.1, from coordinate 79,585,659 downwards.
GATGGCGGCTAATTTGCATATGTAGGCACAATGCAGGGAGGCGAAAGGGAAAGCAGGAAGAAGCCCCCTGCCACTGACAGTGATCGGAAACCCAGGGGGGAGCTAAGAGCTGGGGGGCAGGGCAAAGATCGGAGAATCAGGCACCTTTGCCGCCCTGGCCAGTGATAGCAGGAAGTAGGGGTGGAGCCAGCGATGGGAGCTGGGCAAGGTCGAAGCTGGCAGTCCCAGGAGCTAGGGGTCCCTTGCCTGGGCCTAAAGCGAAGCTCATGATCGCGGCGCCCCCCGCTGCCACTGCAGGTCCCCGCTGCCTGGGCCGGACGCCTAGGCCAGAGGCGTTAGGCCTGGGCAGGGGCGGAGCCTGCAACTGCGGGGAGCTGGGGGTCCCCTGCCCAGGCCTGACACCTCTGCCGGAGGCCTCAGGCCTGGTCAAGGGGCCGATCCGGTGATTGGTGATCGGAGGGTGATGAGGGTCAACTCCTCTGGCTGAGGCATCAGGCCTGGGTGGGGGGCAGAGCCGGGGATTGGGGGGATATGATGGTCCCCTTGCCCAGGCCTGAAGCCTGGGTCAGAGGCGTCAGGCTTGGGCGGGGGGTGGAGCAAGCGATCAGAGGGAGATGGGGGTCCCCTGCCCAGGCATGATTCCTGGGCCAGAGGCCTCAGGCCTGGGCAGGGGCCAGAGCCAGTGATCGGGGGGAGATGGGGGTCCCCTGTCCAAGCCTGACACCTCTGGCGGAGGCGTCAGGCCCGGGCAAGGGGCCGATCAGGCGATCGGAGGGTGATGGGGGTCAACGCCTGAGGGCTCCCAGTATGTGAGAGGGGGCAGGCTGGGCTGAGGTACACTCTCCCCCCCGCCCCCCACACCCAGTGCACGAATTTCGTGCACCGGGCCCCTAGTGTATTAGATAAAGAGCTTATAAGAAGGGAACACGCATAACCACGACGGTTCCCATCAGTGGCTCTCAAACATCAGCACGCCTGGAATCTCCTGGAGGCTTGTGAAAGCGCAGACTGCTGGGCCACCCCTCAGAGGTCTGACTCAGTGGGCCTCGGGCAGAGCCCAGGAATCTGCATCTTCAACAGCCTCTCCCGGTGATGCATGCCGCCGGGCAGGCACCACGCTCTGAGAATGCACACTTCCATTACGCTGAAATCCATGAGCTGAGCTCCGCAGGACACGGTTCACCATGAATAGAAATACGAAGCATCCTACTATCAAGTGGACACATGCGTGAGGATCACCAAGGAAAACTGCTTATCCTGAATCGTTAGTTGTGAAGACAAAACCTGAGGATTTTGCTCAGATGGAGAAAGCACGAATGGAGAAATGGAGACGGCTTAGTTCAGAAGCAAAACTTCATTTTCCTGGCAATTTCATAATTAGGCATTAAGTGTATTTAAAATTGAGTGGTACCTGGTTATAAATTCCTTCACATGTAATTTGGAATTTAGAATAAGAGGTGTAAGAAATCTGTAAAAGTCAACACTCCTCGTTTTATACCTTTCAAGCAGAATTGGACCCATATTCAAAGAGATGGTTGACTGGCATACATTAGACATTCTACTGCAGAGAGGTCAGAAAAAGAGCAAGAAGGGCTTTATAGGCAGAGGACAAAACAAGTAAGCAGCAGCATGAAGGCTTTAACAAACAAAGACACGGAGAAATGCAAGAATTCACACATGTCTGAAGTTATCTAGAGCAGGAGTCAACAACCATAGCCTCTGGACCAAATCCAAACCACCACCTACTTCTGTAAATAAAGCTGCACTGGAACACACTCACACGCGTTCATTCGTGTGTTTCTACGGCTGCCTTCACACTGCCAGGGGAGAGCTGAGCAGTTACAACAGAGCCCGACTGGCCCTTTACAGAAAAGTGTGCTGACCATTGGTCTGGAGCAAAGAAACATGAAGGGCAGTGACAGGAGCCTAGAGAAGTCAAAAGACCAAACTACAGTCGGCCTTTAATACTAAACCCAGGAGCTGTCGCTCTCTCCCAGGGCTAAAGGAAATTAGAGGTGAATTTTTAAGCTCAGGCTTGTGTTGTAAGACCTATATTCCTTGCCAGAAACACAACAGAAAACAAATTAGAGGAGGATCAGACAGAAAGCAGGGAACACACTTGATAATAAATTGCGTGAGAAGTAATGAGTTTCTGAACTATAAGATGGTAGTAGAAATGGAGAGGAGAAAAATCTGAGATCTATGAGAGAAGAATAATCAACAAGTCTTAAAGATCCATAAAAATGAGTTAAGACAGTTATCGAAAGTGAATCTCAGGTTTTGGCCTGGTGAAATGCTATATATCAAGTTTGGGCATATAGGAGCAAATGTAGGGCTGGAGGTAAAATATGATCAATTCAGTTAGAATGTAATGAATATGAGGTACCTGTGAGCTGGCTATCCAAGACAAGTTCTGTGGGGCTGGGCCAATCGCTCTGGGGCCCAGGGGGGACTTACGGGACACAGATTTGGGAGATAATACATATGCACTTAAGTGGTTGAATGTTTGGTTAAAGCTGCCTATAAAGAATTCATAGAGTAGGTAAAAGAAAAATATGGCCAAAGGATTCCACTAATACCCACTAGAATTAATAATCAGGATCAGCAAGGTTGCAGGATGCAGGATCAATATACTTAAATCAATTGTATTCCTATATACCAGCAATGAACACTCAGAGGGGGGAGCGTAAGTGTACATACACACACACACACACACACACACACACACACACACACACCCCTCACGAGCTAGGGAAGAGGAGAGAAACACCCAGCCTGCCTCTGCTACTGCACACCTGTGTCATACACGGGCAGCTCCTGATGGGCTAGACGCGGCTCCATGGCACCTCTCAATCCAGCATTCTAGGCAGCCATAACCCATGGAAGGCAGGCAACACCTACAGTAAAATGTACTCCTATTCCTCACTAGGGCAACCTCAAAGGAAAAGCTACCTCCTGTTCATTTTCTTTAATCTCCCAAAGCCTTAGCCAAGGATTCTCAAAGGGGGAGTAAGGGATCGGAATGCCCTACAGAGGCTTTTATCAAATCAGATGCTGGGATCCCATCCCACAACAACCTGATCACGTCTTGGAGAGAGGAGCCTGGGTATGCATCAGTCCTCATTCCTATAAAACAGACTCAACAGCCTTCTTTCCACTCTCTGCTCCCAAGAGGGACCCACCCAGCTAGCATCACTCCGAGTTTAAGAAGAAAGTCAATCTGACCCAAGTCAGATCAAGTTAAACTACCACCAAAACACTCTGAAAGAAAGAGGGGATAGAGAGATTGGTTGACTGATTGATTTACCAACTGAACAGGTTCAAAAATTTATAAAGATCTTAAAAGGCCCATTTAATTGCAATGGTAACATAATGAGAATGAGCCCATCCTATCAAAGAATCTCTGAATGTAGGAGTGATGGATGGGTGAAAGATGATTTCCAAAAAAACTTAATGTTTTTCAATACTAAGCTAAAAATGTTCAAATTAATAAGGCATTGTCTTCTACTTTTAAAAAGCAGGCAGCTGGAGGCTGTTAAGAACCAAGATACTTTGAGTCACACATGTCTACCCACCCTTAACATTCTGGGCAAAACAGACCATACGATGTGGCCAAGACTCACTTCCCTGCCTCCCCAGAAACAAATGCCTATAAAGCAACCCCCCACCCCCACCATCACCAAAAAATTAGTCTGTGAAGCTCAGAAGCCCCTTAATTCACATCTAAGGGCTTTCACCTCTACCAAGACAATGCAGCTTTCCTACAGACAACAGCTTCACTTCTCTTCAAAAAACCAACCTGAAATATGAAAAGAAGAATTTTCTCATGCTAGAGGAATGAGAAATTGAGAAGCGAAATGAAAAACCCCTTAATATAAGGTCAACTGGATTACTGACATTCATACTTCTCAGGCACAAGGCTGCACGTTAATCTCCCAAATGCCAACAGACCCTGTATTACCGAAGGCCAAGTGCTCTCTCTCCCCGCAGTGGGAGATAATCGCAATGACCATGACCCCGTGCTCATTTTCCTGCAATCCTTCAGAAAATTATTAATCTTATCTAGTTAGGGTTTATGAAAAATTTAGTATGCATGTTACAGCTATCTTCTCCTCTAGCTGTCAATATAGTGTATCTTTCCACGTATCAGTGCCTTGATTCTCCCAGAATACATATGACTTAGGAACCAGAAAGAAAGACAGGCCACGTTACGGTGATGTAATGGCTGTGGAAGTCCACTGACTACCTTGTAGAAGTATCTCGCAGGTCTAGATGGAAGGTCCACCCCGTTGGAGGGCAGCAGAATTTGCCCTTGCCTTTGGGTGAAGCTTTCAGGTAGGGGACTCAACACTATCTTCGCCACAAGATCAAATTTAATCATTTGTGGAATGAGCCTATATTTCCCTAGATAAGAGTGCTGTGGCCCCTCTTTGTGCTCTACGGCACCCCTTCCCATTCCACGTGAAGACTGTTTCCCTTGCATTTTGGGCCAGTGAAATTAGCATCACGTCAATGGAGAGCTCATGCACACACCAAGCACTTTTGATCCCCCACTAAGTATGAGCTCTTTATTTGGAATACTCCCTTTATCCCATGAGTGTAAGAGACTCATGAGTTAAAATGCTTAACGTTTTGTTTAGGGGAAGTCGGAAAGCCAGGTAAGATGAACAAACCAATATACCCAGAGCATGGCCCTTCAACACTTCAGCATGCCCTTACTTAAAGGTATTTCTCAGTCTCCCCTAAAGAACAGCTTTCTATAGACTATGCCCTACTCCAGCCGTGCCCAGGACAGCAGTCCCTACTGCATGCTGGGAGAATGCCATTCCCTAACTACTCTCGGCCAGTGTAGCTTGTCATCTGATTGCAACCTACTATAAGGCAATCTGAAACCATCACTTCTTATTCCCTGTAAACAACGTCTCAAGTTCTTTCTGAAGAAGCTGTACTTGGCCTAAAACATGGTTTATTGAGAGAGATAAAAAAACTTAAATCATCCAAGTGCTCGGACTCACCCTTTGCATAACCATGACATACATCACTCAGTGAGGGTTCCGCCCACGGACGGCAGGAAACATGAGTGCCTCTCTTACCATAAACCCGAGTATCTTTCTTAACAGAGATAAAAGTGTTCAAATGAAAGCCTGTTTAAAGGGTCTTTTTTCCTCTTATTCATTCCTTTATCTATTACAGTTTTACTGAGATGCAATTTGAATTCCATAAAATTCAAAGACAGGAGAGATCTCTAGGGATAATGAAATATTCTGAACCTGACTGTAGTAGCAGTTGCACAAATCTATACATTTGCTGAAAATCACTGGATTACACACTTAAAATCAATTATGTGAGTCACCAAGGATTCTGAGCATGGGTTGCTCCTAAAAGGGCCCAAGAGAGATGTGTTTTCTATCTTTTCTCTTTGCTGTGATGTAAACTAGAGTCTAGATCAGTCGTGGGCAAACTATGGCCCACGGGCCGGATCCAACCTGTTTGAAATGAATAAAACTAAAAAAAAAAAAAGACCGTACCCTTTTATGTAATGATGTTTACTTTGAATTTATATTAGTTCACACAAACACTCCATCCATGCTTTTGTTCCGGCCTCCGGTCCAGTTTAAGAACCCATTGTGGCCCTCGAATCAAAAAGTTTGCCCCCCCCCCCCCGTCTAGATGTTACCTTCAAACACTAATTATCTCTGTGTAGCTCCAAAGAATGGCTGAGATTCAAAATTGAGTAAGTCAGCTTTTGCTTGTAGAAATGCACAATGAAATTAGGAATACAAGCTTCTTTACAAGCGGTAAGCTGTTGAAAGCAATGTCATTTAAAAATACATACACAGATAGAGTCTGGTATTTGAATGAACTCACATCAAGGGCATGCCCTCATCTGTGACTACATGACTCCTCTGCAGGGCTGTCCACTCAGAGAGCGGGCATGACAGCTGGATCCCCAGCTCCAAGCACTGCGCCCACCTGTACTGAAAGTGCAAAGCCGCCTCTCTAAGAAGGACCCGGGGAACAACGTGAGCCAAAATCAACAGGACGAAGAGAACACGAAGCACCCAAAAGAGCAGAGGGAACGAGCTGGGTGCCTGTAGGAGGGACAGGACTGGCCCAGGAGGCAGTCGGGGAGGATGAAACAAGGTCATCAGGCGGTGAGTTAGGAAACGTGAAAAGGAGGAATCAAAACACCAAACCCACAGAGCTTATCCCACAGCCTCTATCAATCTCTGTTTTATATCACCCGTTCACCACCTTGCTTTCTCTTCTGCAGCGGGCTCACAGCATCAGGCAAAACAATGCATTTCTTTAAACCCTGAGTCTGTACATCACCAATTTATCCCAGCTCCACTCGGGCCGATTTAGCTCACATTTACAAAATCCTTGTGGGTGATGAATATCACAGACTCATATTACTAGAGCAAGCAAAAATAAATAAAAATGTGAGGAACATTTTCGCTTCTCTCATTTAAAAAGAACACCTAATGGAAAACATGAACAACCTAGCAAGATTCTGGTCATGCACAACAGGGCATTTACACATACTCCTTACTTTAGAACAATTTCCATCCAGAAACCTTAATGCAATCATCCATCCCACGCTGACTGCTATCAAGAATTGCACTGTATATGATTGCAGAACCAAGAAGAGACCCACCCCTCTGTGGTTTGATAAAATAATTAAGTTTCCAAACTTTATATGTAAAGACCATTCTCCCCCTAAAAATATGCCTACAGTTTGTTTAGATCCTGGGCCAAAAGTGAAAGCATTCAGAATAATGAATGTAATCTGACTTACAACAAACTGGTATCATGTAACAACTATTTTATGATCATTTCAAACCTAGGGTCCCAAGTAAACCCCACTTAACCCCCTGAAATACTGCTAGGAAAAAACATAACAAATATTGACCTTTGTAAAATATCCAAACAATGTAGTTAGTGTGAAATAAACAAGAAAAAACAGCAAAGGATTAAGACATAAAATATACTTCTTGGAAAAGGGACAAGAAAAATAAAACAGAAGAAAGTGGGGGATGGACCAGAATATCAAATAGAGAAGAAAGAGGGAAGAGAAAAATCAAAACAGAGAGACCATTTTCTTCTGCACTCGGGAAATTAGAGTTACAGTCCAGGGAGCCCGAGAGGGAGAGGCATCAATTAACAGGCTTACACTAGATGCTGTGACTGACCAGGACGTACATGACGCATTCTTTGCCTTCAAGTACCTGGCGTTCTAATGCAAGATATAGGACCTATTCTTCAGAATAAAAATAATAATAAAATGTGATACGTACATAAACAGTGCCCCAAAGGTGGCAAAACACAGAAGAGCAAATCTGTGTAAGAAAATAAAGAGGCCCTACTGCCTGGGGCCTGAACTAGTCCATTATCACCTGGGTCACCCAGGCTCTAATGCAGGGGTCCTCAAACTACAGCCCGCGGGGCCACATGCAAATACAAATATTGTATTTGTTCCCATTTTGGTTTTTTACTTCAAAATAAGATACGTGCAGTGTGCATAGGAATTTGTTCATAGTTTTTTTTTAAACTATAGGCCGGCCCTCCAACGGTCTGAGGGACAGTGAACTGGCCTCCTGTTTAAAAAGTTTGAGGACCCCTGCTCTACTGTCTCCCAACTGAATCAACCTTCCTGAAAGCACACCTGATCACATGTCCTCGTCTCAAACACGTACCTGCCCTAGAGAGCAGGCAGCCCCGTAGTGCTTCCAATCACCTGACCTCAAGCTGTCTCCAATGCCCAATCTCCCATCACGCCCACCCCCTGTCCTCCCCTCCCACACACCCTGCAGTGTCAGCCAGGCTACCCCTCCTGCGGTTTCAAAAATGCACTGTACCAATGGACATAAGACACTGGGGGGAGGGGAGGCTGGGGGATTGTCAAGGGGCGGGGGAAGGAGACATATGTAATACTCTTTGTAATACTTTAAGCAATAAAAAAAATGCACTGTAGCTGCCTTCCCCTTGTCACTGCTCACACTGTCACTTTGTCTGGGATGCCCCTCAGGCCCAGACCGTACCCATTCTCCAAAGCAAGTGCCACCTGCACACTTCCCTGATCCTACACGGAGGGAAGCTCTCCTCCATCCAGGTCCCACATCACTTTATCTGCACCGTTAAGACCCTTGCTTCTTTGTACCTTGCGTTCCCATATAATACACGCGCACACACAAACACATGTATAACATACACACACATTTAAATAGAGAAAACCGCCTCGCTGGGGTGGCTCAGTTGGCTGAGCCTTGTCCCACGCACCAGGAGGTGGCAGTTTGATTCCCGGTCAGGGCACATGCCCGGTTGCAGGTTCCATCCCGTCGGAGCATGTACAAAAGACAACCAATCCATGTTTCTCTCATACTGATATCTCGATCTCTCTCTCCCTCTCTCTCTCTCTCTCTCTCTCTCTCTCTCTCTCTCTCTCTCTCTCTCTCAGCATATCGTGAAATGAGAATTTAAAAAAAAGAAGAGTCAGAACAGACAATTTCTCTCTAAAACTGTGCCACGACTTCCACGTCCACCCGAGACTCCGCCCAACGAGAGAACAAGTGCTTGCGTACCTGTGGCCGGGGTGGTAGGCCGCTGTGCTGACGCCACGGGGATGACGGCCACTGAAGCTGAAACAGTGACTCTCCTGATAGCTCTGATTTGTCCCAACGCTAATGGAAGGAGGTAGAAAAGAAATACACGCCATTATACCCCAGTGAGAGGCCACTCAACACTCACTGTAATTAAACCTAAACAGCAGATACACAAATACTGCCGAGGATGCAAAACCACCAGAACGCTCATACATTATAGTGGGAATGTGAATAATATAAAAACTTTAGACAAAGGTCGGGTGGTTTCTTATAAAGATAAACTACATCTACCCTGTAACTCAGCAATTCCACTCAGAGATAGTGAACCAATGGAAATGAACATGTGTATCCATAAAGACTTAGACAGAATGGCCATAGTTTTATTTGCAATGTCCAAAACTGGAAACTCAGAAGTCCAACAACAGAAGAATGGATAAGCAAGTCATGAGCGCTGTGGACGGAATGCTGGTGACCATCCCTCTCCCCACCCCGCCCCCCTGTACATCTAAACAGAAGTTGCTCCGGGAGTGCGTGTGGATAAGGATTTACTGGAAAGGGGCATGAGGGACGCTCCGGCATGACGCCGATGTTCTGCATCTCACAGGAGTTTGAACTACACAAGTGTATGCATTTGCCACACCTCACTGGCTGGTACACTTAAGATCTGTGCATTTTGTTGTATGCAAATTTTATCTCAAAAGAAAAAAACTATAAGCAAATATTGAAGTTTAATTAATGACAGGCATTCTAACGTATTTAAGTAGTGACTCTGAAACTCATTAAAAACTGAGATTGATGAATGGCTGGATAGGAATGTGAGACAGCAGGTACAGTACAAATGCTAGTAGAATGTAAGTTGAGGTATATGAGTCTTCACTATACAATTCTTTCAAACTTCCTATTATATTTGCAATTTTCATAATAAAATGCTGAAAGAAAAAAAAAGAAACAACAAAAGCTGACACTAATCCAGAGAAATAAACATTGTTTTGTCAAATAGGTCTTCCCAAACGAAGTATTTTACTTTCACCTTACAAGGTAACTTCTAAGTTCTCCTCGGTAATTGATGACTAAGAGTTCTGCAGACCACTGTGCACTTGCTTTATATTCCAGAAAGATCAACCCAGCAACGGCATAGCTCAAATCACCTGCTAGACTCGATGCCTAAAGAGGGAGAAATTAAGTTATTAAAAAGATAGAAGTTAACATCTGTAAGTGAAGATATCCGAGACATTGGCCTTACCAGGTGACTCTACATCAGAGAGCCCCAGAATTGATCTGCCAGTCAGAGTGCCTACAAGTAGACACCCAAGTTTAGACCAGCCTTCCAACCACAGCTGGGACCACAGCTGCCTCTTTGGATGAGATGTTCACCTAGATAAGTGAACTTATGTTCACTGGAGATCCATAGCCAAACACACACACACAAACACAAACACACACACACACACACACACACACACAGCAATGCCACCATTCAGCCTCAAAGGATTCTGAGATACAGAATTCAGATAGAAGCCTTCAAATGTGGATTTCTACTTCCCGCAGTAACCAAAGCTAAAAAAAAGTCTCCAATTACTTTCCATTTCCCTTTAAAGGAAAGGACATTTAAAAGTACTCACTTACTGCCAACTTCTCCCCTCACTGGAAGCTTATAACATCCTTTGGTATCTCTACTCAGTACTTACTACCACGTGTTAGTAACGGTGGACTGCATCTGGATACTGCGTTACGAAATACAAAGAATAAACTATTTCGCCCTAACTGGTTTGGCTCAGTGGATAGAGCGTCGGCCTGCAGACTGAAAGGTCCCAGGTTCGATTCCGGTCAAGGGCATGTACCTTGGTTGCGGGCACATCCCCAGTAGGAGGTGTGCAGGAGGCAGCTGATCGATGTTTCTCTCTCATCAATGTTTCTAACTCTCTATCCCTCTCCCTTCCTCTCTGTAAAAAGGCAATAAAATATATTTAAAAAAAAAAAGAATAAACTATTTCATGTATGCATATCTACCTAGATTCAGCACATCTTAAGTTCACCATTTACTATTCAGATTTATATTCCTATTCCCCTCTCTTCACATTCACTCACGCAAGTGCTTACACAAAAAGGACATGAGAAGCCATGTTACCGGCTGAAGGCACGTACGCACCGGGGCAATCACGAAGAGCTCGCTCCCCATGAGGTCGAACACCCGCACGGTGCCGGTGCTCTCGGCGTAGGCCAGCAGCGTGCAGTCATAGCTCCAGGCCACACGCCGCCACTGGGGCTTCGGGTCCTTTGGAACTGGAACAAAGAGGAAAGAGTGCTTTGGCCAATAAATTATAAAGAACGCTAACACAGTTACTGCCACTACAATGAAGTATTCAATCATATTACATCACCTCCTAAGGATCTCTCCTGCTTCGGTTCCACAGATGGGAACAGTTCCCTGAAGCCCCTTCAGGTAGGAGTGGGAAACCTGAACCATGGCCAGCTCTGCCCACATGTTGAGAAGCAAAGCCCACGGACACCAGCGCCCTGAATGCCTGGCCTGGTAGAGGCTCAGGAATAATACACCTCCAATACTTTGGAATTAAGAGATTAAAAGCATAGAGAATGGGCAGAAAATAATTCCAATCCAATGACTGCAATTCCTCTAAAAGCAAAAATTAAACATTTCAACCGAGAGCTTTTAATACTAGTATATCAACTATAGATGCCAAGGAAATAGCATGATTATGCTGAAAGTATCAGAAATATGTATACACACATATAAAATATATATTAGGCAGGTGAACTGAGACTTGTTCTTAATCACACAATTATAAAATATTGATAATCAGCACCTTAATAACCCAACACCTGTATTTGAGGTTTCCAATGGTTTTGGGTTTTTTGTTTTTGCTTCAGTTCCCCCTGCTAGAATATCAGAACTGAAGAGACAGGAGGAGCAGTGCCTTCCTTTTACCAATAAGAATTCCAGCTCAGACTGTGTGGCTCAGTGGTTGAGCATTGACCTATGAACCAGGATGTCACAGTTGAATTCCCGATCAGGGCACATGACCAGGTTGTAGGCTCGATCCCCAGTGTGGAGCGTGCAGGAGGCAGCCAATCAATGATCTCTCTCATCATTAATGTTTCTACCTCTCACTCCCTCTCCTTTCCTCTCCGAAATCAATAAAAATACGTTTTTTAAAATTCCAGATGATCAGGAGAATCAAGGTGAAATGAATCCAGAGCAGAATACAGGAGGGTTTGGTGGGTTTTCTCAGAGCCTACGAAGATATTGCATATACTCAGGAAAAGCAATCTTTTTTAACGGTAATAGAATGGGTAAAGAAATGAGTTCTCTGTCTTCAGATAGCTTTAAAAAAAATCAAACTTGGAAGTCAACATGGGAACAAAATGATAAACTGCACAAGAATACAAGATGTGCACACACACAGATTCTCCATAAACACGACGACAATTTAATGCCCTGAAAATATTCCTGCACTGCACAAACACAGCCCCACTTCCCCACTATGACTGCTTTCCCTGTGACAACAGGCTTTGCCTCCTATTTCATTTTCCTGGGTAAACAGATTTACGCACCACATTCTGTATCTGTTCGGAAATAAGTTCCGTCTGAAGGGGACTTGTTTTTGCTTTTACTCCTGGTTATAACCAGGGGCTCTGGAAACTTCAGCATGTGTTTGACTCGGATAAAGATGTTTTCATTACAAGGTAAGCTTTTACATAATAACTGGAAAATAAAGATTTTATCACTGGATGTTCCCAGCTGCCTGTGTGGTCTGGGAGAGCTGCAAGTGTCCTTGGAGTTGTCTGAAAAGTATTCCAAAGGCTGGGGTCAAATTAGCCTCATCTGCCCGGCCGGCGTGGCTCAGTGGATGAGCATCGACCTATGACCCAGGCGGTCACAGCTCGATTCCCAGTCAGGGCACATGCCTCAGTTGCTGACTCAATCCCCAATGTGGGGCATGCAGGGGGCAACCACTCAATGATTTTCTCTCATCATTGATGTTTCTATCTCTCTCTCCCTCTCCCTTCCTCTCTGAAATCAATGAAAGTATATATATTTTTTAAAATGTTAGCCTCATTTGACACCTGCCAGGTGCTTGGTGAAGCTGGCATACCTGCTCACATCCTGCCCTGCCGCAGCCCTTCCACCTGCCACGTGGTCCAGCTCTTGCCACCTCAAAGCGTAGGTCAGTCTCCCTCTGCCTGGACACTCCCGCTGAAGCCTTCCCGGCTCCCAGCACCTTCCCAGGCTCCACTCAGTATCACGTCCTCAGCAGGCTTTCTCTGTCCCCCTCCCACGGAGCCTCAAAGCCCATCACCGTCCTCATTTCCAACGATTCCATTTCCTTCACCGTTCTTATCCCAAATAATAATACCTTCGTTTGTCTACTTTTATCGCCTTCCTATTCATTAAACTATAAATTCCAAAATGTCAGGCCCTGTGCCCATTTAGGGAGTAACTTGACCTCGTGCCCTCTGGTCCATAATCGGTGCTCGGGTGCTAAAGGAGTGCGTCAATCCAGTGCCCATGTGCCCAAACTCGAAATGGGCATTGCCAAGGATTGGAAACTAAGGAACTCTGGGTTCTACTCTCAGGACAGCCACGGAAGGGCTCAGTGTGACCTTGGGGAGCAGTTTCCTTTTGCAAAATGAAGGGTTCAATAAACAATCTCGCACATACATTCTTTAACTTTTTAAAATATTTTTAATTATACATGACAGTCCAGTCGATGTGGCTCAGTGGTTGAACGTTGACCTATGCAGGAGGTCAGGGTTCAATTCCCAATCAGGGAACATGCCAGGGTTTTGGGCTCAATCCCAGTAGGGGGCATGCAGGAGGCAGCTGATCAATGATTATCTCTCATCACTGATGTTTCTATCTCTCTTTCCCATACCCTTCCTCTCTAAAATCAATAGAAACATTTTTTAAAGTTATTGACAATAATAACAATATATTGTGGGGGTTTAACATATGTAAAAAAATTTGAAAGAGTACAAAAGAGCCAGGAGTGAATGGATATATACTATGCAATAAAATAATTTTTAATAAACTACACATTTTAAACCCAGAGCAAACGCTGAAAGGAAACAGAGAAAAACAAATAGCAAGAAGGTAGAATTAAACCTAACCACACCAGTAACTACATTTAAGTATAAATGTTCTAAACATTCCAATTAAAGGACAAAAATTTTCAGACTGGGGGGGGGGGGGGAGCAGCAAATTCCATTATACGCTTACTATACAGATTTACATTAAATACAAATATACAGATTAAGTGTAAAATGCGAGAAAAAGATACGTTATGCAAATACTAATCAGAACAAATCTGGAGTGACCATGTTATCATTAATGAAAACAGATTCTGGGACAAGAGTATTACTAAAGTTAAAAAGAGACAGTTCTTCATGGCAAAGGAGCCCATTTCAACAAGAGGACAGAATAATATGTATACACTCCTGAAAATTAGAACTCCTAAGTATATAAACACTGACAGAACTAAAGGTAAAATAAAGAAATACACAATTATAATTAGCTATTTCAGTTCACCTCTCTATGCAACTGATCGAACAACTAGAGAGAAAATCAGAAAGGATATAAAATTTTGAACAGTTCTAATGCAAAAAATATAATTGACAATTATAAAACACTATAACCAATAACTGCACCATACCCCAAAATCAGATTCTTTTAAATTCTTTTCATCAAATTATTTTTTAAAAATTTTGGTTCATGAAGACAGATCACATGCTGGACCATAAATCAAGACTCAATAAACTTAAAAGGTTAAAATCATATTGTAGATGTTCTTTGACCAGTACAGAATTAAATTAGACACCAGTAACAAAAAGATGCTTAAATTAGAACAGCCTAAAATACTTATGTAAGAGGGGTTCAAAATCAATGATCTAAACTTCTTTCATCTAGAAAAATAAGAGCAAATTAAACCTAATAGACAGAAGGAATGACATAATAAAAATAGCAAAAATCAATCAAACAAACCAAAGAAATCAAAACCTGAAGTTTTCTTGCTGAAGAATAAATTAATAAATTGAAAAAACCCTCGCCTGACTGATCAAGAAAAAATGGAGAGAACACAAATTACCAATACCTAGAACAACAGAGGGGACATCAGTACAGATCTGATAGGATAACGAGTAAAGGGATAATAAGGGAATATTATAAATAATTTAAAGCCAATATATTCTATAATTTAGAAGAAGTTTCCATGAAAAACTAGAACAAAAGGAAACAGAAATTTTTTAAACGTTTTATATAATTTTTAAAATTTTAATTAAGGATTAAATAAATAAATAAAAATTTTTTAAAAAAGAATTAAAAGCATGCCCTAACCGGTTTGGCTCAGTGGACAGAGCGTCGGCCTGCGGACTCAAGGGTCCCAGGTTCGATTCCAGTCAAGGGCATGTACCTTGGTTGGGGGCACATACCCAGTGGGGAGTATGCAGGAGGCAGCTGATCGATGTTTCTCTCTCATCGATGTTTCTAACTCTCTATCCCTCTCCCTTTCTCTCTGTAAAAAAATCAGTAAAATATATTTTTTAAAAAAATTAAAAGCATACAAAAAAACTTGATTTCACTGGTGAACTTTATCAAACATTTAAGAAAAAATAATTCCAATTCTACACAAACCTCTGCTAAAGCAGAAAAGGAAAGAACATTGCCAACTTATATTTTGAGACCAGAAAGAATACTCCAATACCAAACCAGAAGGAGATTTAAGGAAAATAAAATCAACAAACCAATATCCCCAGGAACGTAGATGCAGTATCTGCTGCCCGTGTTCTACACGGCCGTCTGCACCAAGGCCTAGTGACGCTCCTTCCCGCCTGGCATGAGGGACCAAGTACAGCACTGGGCTGCTTACTGCTCAGAGGTCAAATTTACAGGCACTTTCTGGATGACTTAGGACACCTACAGCCTAACACCTAAGGTGTTATTCACTTGGAAAAAAAAAAAGATACTTTGGAAAGTTCTTAAATTTCAACCTAAAAGACTTAACATTTTATTTTCACAGATCACATTGACAGTAATGGGTACTAGCAGAAAAATGTCTTAAAGAATAGACCATAAAATGTTACTACTACTTATCTCTGGATGGTGCATTTACTTTTATTTTCTACTTTTTGCTCATTCTTAGCTTCTAAAGTTTTTTCTGAGAATGTGTATTATTTTTTCAACACAGAAGATTTTTTTCTCCAACAAAATACAAAAAGGGGAAAACAGTTGTAAAACCAGAGGCTCCATAATGAAATGTTTCGTTTCCAAATCTGGGTGCTCCAAGTAGTCTATGCTCTGCAACCTTATTCAGGTCAAGACACACACGGAAATGCTGCATGTGTGGCACCGGAAGGTAAAGGGATGAGGCTGCTGGAAACCAGAGGGAGCCAGTCTGAGCTCAGGCTGTCACAGGGCCCTGGGCCAGTGGAGGCCAATGGGACCCACACACCTAGAGTAAGCAGGCTGCGGCTCAGCACTGGGAAGCCCTGGTCTGTGGTATCTCAGAATCAGGAGGTGCAGAAAACCTCTTTATTAACACAGTAAGGCTTTAAAACGTCCAATTCCATGTTCTAGTTGCAGGGCACTCTTCCAGAGAGGGAAAGACTGAATTCCTCTTTATGGCCTGGCAAACAGAACCCAAACAAGTTGCAAAGCACATTTAAAACATTCTCGAATGGCCTACATCTTATAAAACAATAACTGAAAAATGCCAAAGTGGAACCAAACAGCTCCTATTTCGGTCCACAGACTCCGAAATATGTAGTTTCAAAAATGCATTAAGTACAACTGGCTGCGTTTCTGCGGGCAGAGGCGTGAAACATCATTTGGCATATGAGAGTCATTCCCATAAAGATGAGCCAGATAATAAGCAAATGATCGTTACCTCACATTATATGAAATGGAAAGAAGCCATTAATGCAGCATTACGGTCATAAATTCACACATTCAGAAGCCAACAAAATAAAACATTAGCTCTCAAAGCATCATTATCCCATCCAAGCTGCCACATTAACTGTACACACTAAAACTCTAACAAGTACTACCATTTGGGTGAAAGACTGAAGGGTGAGGCTTCCCATTTTCATGTTAACTTGTGTGTTTCTCACCTGGCCAAGGGCAGGTGTCTATTGCCAAAGCTCAAGGGGGCCCCGTCTGTCTGAGTCTGGGCATTCCCAGCAGCTGCTCAGACGCCCACAGACGGCTCTCCAAGCCCTCACTCAACACCAGGGCAGCACTGAGGGAAAGGCAATTGAATATCATCCTCAAGTTATTCTTCTGGGAACTTTTTGATCCTTGTATATGATTTAAGCCAGGTCTGGCCTACTTTCATAGGAAGTAAATTCAGAAAATGCTAAAGCCCCAAGCTTTAGAAATTCGCTACTCCCTTCTATTATTCTCAAGATGATACTATGCAAACAGGACTCCTTATCTGTCCTTACTGTTCCATTCATGGTATGTACATACATTTGTGTACATTAGGAATAAAACCCATATCATGACAACTATCCATAAATTTATATATGCTTAACATAAACATATTATACATGAATTTCTAAAATTGACCCATAGGATATAGGCAAGTATACTGTATTCATATATTCACTCATAAAAATCATTTTAATAGTTCTCAAGTGCCAATACCCACTTGATAGGGTCAAAATTTGTATGCCAAAAATTCTGTACCTACTATGAGTCAGACACCATGCTAGGCACTAGGAATAAAAAAATTAATTTAAATTTAAAAAAACATTGAGTAAGACAGGAGCTCTGCCTTTATAATTTAACTGTGAATCGGACAAGCAAATAAACAATTAGAAAAAGAAAGTAGATTAGGATCCAGTGAGAAAGGTTTCCAGAAGAACTGATGCTGGAACTAAAATATGTGCAACTACTTAAGTATAATGGTGGGAACTTCTAGGCAAAAGGAACTATTGGTACAAAGTCATAAAAAGAATGCTGGGACCCTGGCCGATTTTGGTCAGTGGTTAGAGCAGTGATGGCAAACCTATGACACGCGTGACAGAGGTGACACGCGAACTCATTTTTTTGGTTGATTTTTCTTTGTTAAATGGCACTTAAATATATAAAATAAATATCAAAAATATAAATCTTTGTTTTACTATGGTTGCAAATATCAAAAAATTTCTATATCTGACACGGCACCAGAGTTAAGTTAGAGTTTTTCAAAATGCTGACACACCGAGCTCAAAAGGTTCGCCATCACTGGGTTAGAGCGTCGGCCCAAGGACTGAAGGGTCGCAGGTTCAATACTGGTCAAGGACACACACCTCGTAGCTGGCCACAGTCAGGCGCATGCAGGAGACAACCAACTGATGTGTCTCTCGCACATCGATGCTTCTCTCTCTCTCTGTCTCTCCCTCTCCCTTCCACGCTCTCTAAAAATCAATGGAAAAATATCCTCGGGTGAGGATTACCAAATCCAAACAAAAAAGCACGATGGGGTTGGAAAACCGCAGACATGTGGCAGGGGCATCCACAGGACAAACAGCCTGTGAAAGGTCTCATGCCCTGAATTAGAAACTCTAACCTGCATTCTACAGTCAATGGCAAATGACTGACAGATTTTCCGCAGAGTAACAACAGCAGTAATAGCTTCATGTCTCCTGAGTACCTGCAAAGTGTCAGACGTTATGCTAAGAGCTTTATTCCTATTTCGTAGGCCCAGAGGTTAACATACTTACATACGCTCACATAACTTTTCCACAACCCCATCTATCACATCATACCCATGTTACAGGTAATTGAGACGCAGAGAGGTAAGGGTACTTGTCCAAAGTCACCTATCTGGAGGACAGGGGAGCCAGATCTGAAGGTAACATGGTAATTCTCTTTTATGAGTGACCAATTGGGCAAGCTGTGCAAAGCTGGATTAGTGAAGAGCATCTAGAAGAAAACCGTCAGGAGACAGTCACGAGAAAGCAAGTGAAAATGTTAAAAGCCAGAACTGGGGCCCGAGGGCTGAGCGCAGGAGCAGGAGCAAGAGCCACCTAAACACACTCGCAGGCCCGGGTGGAGTCACCGGGGATGCTGCTCCACTGTGCCAGTCGGCACCACTGCAAAAACTCCCATCTCTCTCCGCCTGAGGGGCTGCAGACCTTCAGTCTAGGGAGCTGGTATCATGCCTCACTGCAGACATACACAGGGCCTAGGACAGCGCCTGGCACGCAGTGGCAAGCTTAATGTTTATTTGTTGAAGAAAGAAGGGAGAGAAAGAAAAAGAAGAAAAAAAAGTCTACATTTCCAGCTTGATACAGATAAGGGTACCACTGACCATCCAGGGAATTGAGCAGAAGGAACAGATAACAGGGAGGGATAAGTTTTACATTTGCTTTAAGCCATAAAATGTATATCTTGTACGTCAAGAGAACTCCGTAATATATAATTGTACCCCTGAAACTTGTATAATTTTATTAACCAATGTCACCCCAATAAATTCAATTTTTAATAAAAGAAAACTCTATAAGAACTCTATTACTACTACCTTATCCACTAGTACATGTGGATTATTTAAGAATACTGATTCTCTGACATACTAACAGAAAATCACCATTCATATGGGAACTCAAAACATTTTTAAAACATTTAATTCTTAATCTTCTCAATGCATTTGGATGGCTGAGAATGAGAAAAACTAGAAGAAAACTGGCCCCAGGCCACCAATATGCATTTGACAAAGAGCTTCAAGACCAGCATCTCCATGGGGGGCTTGGGGAATCCTGTCTTTCACCATTTTGTACATTTCAAAACAATCGATGCCTCCCTTCTCCATGCTCGCTTTCACTGTCAAATGTTCATTTCATCCTAACGCTGCTTTAAGATAAAACATGAGTGCCATGTTCTTCCAATTAAATGAGAAAATGCAGCGCCTGGGACGCAGTAAGGACACTGTAAATGTTTGTCATCACAACAACCAGGATTGTCATCATTACGATTCCCACAACTACCACAGCTAAACTAACACAAGGTCATGCAGACGAACTGCAGGCCCTGTAAATAAGCAGAAGGAATGGGTGCACTCACCTAATCATGCCCTCTTACTGCCTTCCCGGTATACGCTTCCCAGCTGCCTTTTCACACACCGCTCCTGCAGGTCAAGCACCCACCCACCTCCCCCACTGCTCCCACCCTCTACTCACTCTTAAGGCTGCTTTCCAAAAGTCACTTTTTCTCAACACTCTCATCTCACACTCCTTGTTAGAGACTCTCACCCAACTCTGTATTTTTCCTTCATCAGATCTGTCAAAGTTTACAATCATGTATTTGAGTGTCTGTATGAGGTACGGGACCACACCTTTTGCTCACAGTAATACCCCTAGTACCAGGAATGATTCACACTACATAAAACACACTCAGTAAATTCTTGCTGACTATATCAAAGAATGAGCAAATCCCAGACTTTTTTTACTAGTATGTATCTGACCAACTGTTTTATAAATATATTTTTATTGATTTCAGAGAGGAAGGGATGGGGAGAGTGAGTTAGAAACATCAATGATGAGAGAGAATCACTGATTGGCTGCCTCCTGCACATCCAATGGGGATCAAGCCCATAACCCAGGCATATGCCCTGACCAGGTATCAAACCGTGACTTCCTGGTTCATAGGTCAATGCTCAACCACTGAGCAACACTGGCCAGGCTTGTGCCACATCTGACCAACTCTTGATTTACACCAAAATATTTATTTCTTCATTGAATTCAAAATAAAAGACTACAGACACATACAAATACTTTATCACAAAACTGGCTTAGACTTTTTAAAAAGTTTCAATTTCATTCTGATCGATGATTCTCCTCAGAGGGAAGGTAGGGGAGGGTGGGGGTAAGGGGGAGAGGTCAACCAAAGGACTTGTATGCATGTATATAAGCCTAACCAATGGACACAGACAACAGGGGGGTGAGGGCATCAGTGGGGGGGGGGGCGGTAATGGGAGGATAAGGACACATATGTAATACCTTAATCAATAAAGAAATTTTAAAAAAGAAAAAAAAAATCTAGATTCAGATTTTTTAAAAAAAACTTGTTCTCTTAATAGTTTTATATTAATACTTAAGCAGCATTGAGGGGTTCAGTAAAATTTTTCTGGACAATAATGATTACCCAGTGTGGGGAAAGGCTAAGGTAAGAACAATGGCAAAAACAGAGGTTTCTTCTTTTCATTAAAGGTCTTGGGTCCTGAGTATGAAATAAATGAGCCTGTCAGCATAGCATAAAAACCAGTGGAAAGGAAATATTTGGGGAAACACTTTGTAAAGTATATGATTGTCTAACCACTATGCTATACACCTGAAACTAATACAAAGTGATATTGAATGTAAACTGTAAATGAAAAGTAAAACACAGACTCAAAAAAAAGTTTCAATTTCAAATTTCTCCAAAATGCACATCCTAAAGCAAAATTAAGGTAGTAAAAGATGTCAGTTAAGATTTTTTAAAATTTTAATAAGCAGTTTTAACAGTCTTTGTTAATAAATATTTATTTAATCTCTATTCTGACTTTTAAGAGATACTGTAAACTACTGCAGACTTGAAATTTTCATTTTTTAGAAATTTTGGAAACTCTTACCTTGACATTTCCCAATAATAGATGTAAAATCATCTTTGGCAGACCTGCAATGTATGCACAAAATGAAGACAATAGTTTTACATAACAACAGTATTGTATACTACCATTCACCACCACAGATACTACAGACTGGACAACTTCTCTACACAGCACTAAATCATTCCTGCTCTTACAGACGGGGTTCTGTGCCTCAAATAAGACCCTTGCATTAGGGATACTACTTTCTTCCAACATTTCTTTTCATCAGGAATGGAGCTATAACAAGAATGAAGTGACATAAGCACAAGTGAGTTTAAACATAAAAATAACCAAACTGTCTTTCAATAGATGAGTGGATATGAAGATGTGGCACATGTATACAATGAAATACTACTGAGCCATAGAAAAGATGAAATACTGCCATTTGGGACAACATGGATGGACCTTGAGAATATCATGCTAAGCCAAATAAGTCAGTCAGAAAAAAATCAAGAACCATATGACTTCACTCATATGTGGATTATAAAACTGAAAGCAACAAATGAACAAAGAAACAAACAAAAACTCATAGACACCAACATGCTGGTTATCAGAGGGAAGGGGGAGGAGGGGAGTTAAGGGTAAAGGTTGTCAAAAGTGTGGTGACAGAAGATGATTTGACTTTGGGTGGCGGCCACACAGTGCAATATACAGATGATATATCATAGAATTGCACACTTGAAACCTATATAATTTTATTAACCAATGTTACCCCAATAAATTTAATTTTTGAAAAAAGGAGTCACACTATCAGCACAACTCTCAAAGAGATGCATTTCACATTGCTGCAACAAATGGAAGAGGAAATGCTAGCCCATCCTATGCATACGTGAGTTCAAACACTGTACCCACATGGTGCTTAATCATACTGTTAAAGAAGAGGAACCCGCCTGGGACAGCCATGCCAAATTAAGTAATGTAGTTTTAAAAGGCTGTCATTATTGGCCCTGGCCAGGTAGCTCAGTTGGCTAAAGCATCATCCCAATACACCAAGGTTGTGGGTTCAATCTCCAGTCAGGGCACACACAAGAAGCAACCGATAAATGCATCAATAAGTGCAACAACATATTCATGTTTCTCTCTCTCTCCCTTCCTCTCTCTCTGTAAAATTAATAAAACAAATTTAAAAGGCTGTCAAACACCATATTGCTAATTAAATGATGAAGGATATTTTCTTAAAGGGGCATGTTCATCTTTCCACTTCCCCAGATCACTCTGCTGTCTTTTAAGGAACTTTACTTTCTCAGTAGACAATGTGTATTTTCCAGAACTCCGGAATCCACCCTTGTTGGACTATGTGCTGTGAAGTCAGCTAAGCACACGCTCAGGAAGGTATGAAAAAGGAGGGGCCGCTTTGCTCCGTCGGCATCAAGCTGTATGTAGACGGACAGTGGGTCCGCACAAGACCAAGACACACTACTTGAGACCAGTGACATTCTGTTCTCTCGAGACATTCGGGGGCATTACGTACGCATCTAGAAGGCTTCTAAGCTGGGCTTTCCGTGCGCTTTATTTTTAACTAATGTATCAGTGACAAAAGCGATAAAACAAATGCAACTAACTACGGAAGACCAGTTCATTCTTTGGGACATTAGGAACAGCAGGCAAAACATGTGGCGCCCTAAAATTGGGAACTGCCCCTTGATCCAGACAAGGCCTAACTCCTGGTTCTCCAGAAAGAAGCAGTGAGGCAGAAACATGAGTTAATGGTAAAGTCCCTTTAAATGTGCCCCCTTTAAAACTCTTAGTTCTCATCCGTCAAGTAAAATGCTTCTCAGAGGACATTTTTAATATGAATATTAACAATTACCTGATCTCCACACACTGATCTTGAACAGCAGCCAAAAGCTTTCCATTGCTTTCATAGGGGAGAAAGAAGAAGAAAATCTGTATGCACATTTGTAACAGTCTTCCACACACATGGAGGGATTTTAAGAAGTTAAAATCATTTTTAAATGTTTTCATCTTTAGACCTTGAAATTAGATGACATTTGGTACAAAAGCAGGCAAAATGATTCAAATATAGCTTGAATTAACACATTTAAACAATGTGTCAAAGGGAATTTATATACAATAAATGTCAAGACTATTAAGCCATAAACACCCCAAAATGAATGCCATAATGAAATTTAAATGCTTACCCAGGTAGAGAAACATGAATTTTATACATCCTTACCTTGCAAGGACCAAATGCCAGTTTATCTGTTTATTAACCAAGCGAACCAGTCCATCAGGGAGCAAAAAGGGTGCAGGGCTGAAACCACAACACACTAGTGAGCTTAAAATCTAATCGTGAAACACACACACACACACACACACACACACACACACGCACGCACGCACACACGGCTGAAACCACAACACATTAGCGAGCTTAAAATCTAATCGTGAAAGACACACACACACACACACACACACACACACGGCTGAAACCACAACACATTAGCGAGCTTAAAATCTAATTGTGAAAGACACACACACACACACACACACACACACACACGGCTGAAACCACAACACATTAGCGAGCTTAAAATCTAATCGTGAAGGACACACACACACACACCCCAGAGGAAAACAGAAAACACTGGAGCTAGCCCTAGAGCAGAGCCAAAGGTCTCTTTCATAGAACTATATTATCTATCTTATCTCTGCAGCTTGTAAGATTAGACGTCCTCAAGGGAAAAGCAATCCAAGGTAAAGAGTTCCATAAAACTATTCCTACACACATATCTAAAAGCTGAATTATATCCTTTGTCAGAATAATCATTTTTTGTTCCTCTTAGGACTCAAAATTAGCACTGTGCCTGAAAACACACATAACACTCAAAAGAATTCAAAAATACTCAAGAACTGAAAGCAAAAGAACCTTCTCTGATGCACGAGAGGGGATACGACAATAAGGACACAAAAGTTGTTTAAAAGCTTTGCAAGCTGCAGCCCCTCGTGTGGACATTCGAGATAAGGCAGAGAGCCTTCATCATTCAGGATAAGGCTCAGACGCTCATCAGTGAAAGCACAAGTTGTCAGGAGACTATCTGAATAATGACTAAGGGACGGAAATCACCCCAAGTCTGTAAGATACCCCGCCAGAGTGTGCCAAATATACGAAATGTCTATTTTATAAACTGGGTTCACCTATTATCAGCATCTATATCACACTTCAGTTCTGAAAACTTAAATCATAAACAGGACAAAATTGTATTTGATGTTCATACCGTTTCTCTGTGGAATTAATGACTCACCTGTACCAGATGTACTGGCGTAAAAATAATAAGCGATCTGTAAAAAATAAATAAATAAATAAATAGCAAAGCCAAATATTTCTTGTTGATAAAATCCAAAATACACTGTAGAATGAGTCATTACAAAACAGACTACAACTCTTAAAATAAGAGAATAAATATGTATTTTACAAGATCATATATTTGTTTATATTAAGTTCCAAGCTGGTGTATTCAAAACTTTGAAGTATTTCCTAACAGTACAAAAAGTAAAAGTGATTTGAAATGCTAAATTTTGCCAAACAGGCTTTAATAAAACCATGGAGAAAAAAATCATAGTAACAGCCCTTTAAAACCAACGTATTTTTAATAAAAAATTAAGATACCATTTTATACTTTATAGTAAAAATTTAAATAATATCTAAAAGTGGGGAAGTCCATGAAAACCAATTTCTAACACATTTTTGACAAATAATGTTTTATAGTATCTCATTTAAAACATATGTGCGTGTGAACATATGTGTATGCAGTTAAGTGGGCGAAGGTCTGAAGGATAACAGATTGCCTGTGGGTGGCAAAATGAGTAATTTACTTACTCTAATTTGTGGTTACCTATATTCTCTAAGTTTTCTACAATAAATGTTATGACTCATATATATTTTCTGAATTTCCAGAACTTCAAAGCATTTATGATAACGAAAATTGCATATGCTAGCGATTCTTGTATCAGGAGATAAAATTATTTTACCTTTCTCAGAAAGTAAAGTTACAGTTAATTTCAAGTACTCAGCTCCTTGGAAACTGAATCTCCTCTTTATGAGTAGCTCACATTCACCAGTGTAAGAAGGATAGGCTTGCCCTAGCCGGTTTGGCTCAGTGGATAGAGCGTCAGCCTGTGGACTGAAGGGTCCCGGGTTCGATTCCAGTCAAGGGCACATGCCCGGGTTGTGGGCTCGATCCCCAGTAGGGAGCGTGCAGGAGACAGCCGATCAATGATTCTCTCTCATCATTGATGTTTCTATCTCCCTCTCCCAGCCTCTCCAAGATCAATTAAAATATATTTAAAAAAAAAAAAAAAAAAAAAGGATAGGCTTTGGGACCAGAAAGGCATGCAGTCAAATTCCAAATGAATGACCTTGGGCAAGCTTCCTCACCTAACACATACACTCAGAGCAACACCAGCTTGCTGGCCTGGTAAAGCCTTGTACCAATGCCCACAAGCCCTCCCAGCACCGCTCACTGCGGCTAGTGCGATCCTGTGAGCACAGTGTACAGTCCACCAGCAGTTAAAGAATGCCCTGGTTTGTCAATTTTGCAATTTAATTAACCCTGGCCCGATGTACCTGAAACATCATGTAAGCCACTTAGAACAGCCTGCCACTGTCCTTTCACCTTCAATGTCCGCACTCTCTGAGGCTCAAACTCGGCTTGATTGTCTTCATTTCCTCCTGAACACATCCATAATGGCTAACTCAGGCCACACATTAGCTGTACGCTGCACTAAAAGTGTGTGCACATACACACATATACATGCAGACATATGTGTCTATATATACATATCATCTATCATGAAGATACATATACAAAATTAAACTCAGGTAACATGTATGCTCGTCACTTTTCTCAGGTTCTACATTAACACGTTAAGCGCCAAGCCTGTTTTGTCTTCCTTTCCATTTAACCTGCAATATCCGATTTCACCGATACGCTGGAGGCACCAGTGACCGACCAGTCTCGATGGACAGTGTCAGTCACTGGTGACTGACATGGCGCTTATCATGTTAAAAGTCTAAAAAACACATTTTTAACCCTTTTCGGTCCAACCTCGAGGCTGACTCGACAGACCAGGCGCTAGGAGCAGGTCCAACGTTGAGCAATAAGAACAATAAAAAGTTCAACATTCAATCCCGTCAATTAATTTGGACCAGACTGTTTGAATTCCAAAAATAACACTGGACCACAAAGGGTTAAATTCCTACACTTCCTAAAATGGCACAGATATGAATGAAATGGGGGGTGGGGATGGGGGTGGGGGGAATTACCTGCTAGCCATATACTTAGATGTCTATAAATACATGTAGAAAAAATAAACAAGCTATCCGTACCTCGAACTGCTTTTGTGATGATGAAGGATGCACCATGTTTTCGATTGCCTCTAGGCTGCAGAAGGAAAAAAAAACAAAAAACTTACATTTGAGAATTTTCTAGCAATCCTTACACACTATGTAAAGTTCTATTTCTTTGTGGCTACTCAGAGCACTGGGTACAAATTACCAGTATTTAAAAACTACTCCTAGACAGAAACAGGTAGAAGCAGGCCTGGGGAAGGTGGGCGTACAAGGGAGCATAACGGAGTCACAGGCATCTGCGAGGATGAATCTTGCAGAGATAAGGGAGGATTCAGGCTGGAACTATTTCATATCAAAACGCCAGTCCAAAGACAAGAGAAGTCCAGGGCAAAGACCAGTTGGGGGACAGAGAGGCCTAACCACGTTTTGCTTGCAGGAAAAGGGGTCATTTAGATTAAATAAGTTCATGTCTGGAGACAAATGCACTGAATGTTTTATATCCACAGAGAAAATACTAGTGGGGCCCACACTGATATATAATTGCTACATTAAATAGTTAAGTTTATTTCAAACAGGCTGTGTGGGCTAAACAATTCTAGGCACTACACATGCTGAGTGCCATGAGGTTTCAATGTAAGTTGATGCTGTGCTTATTTTTTTAAAAATCAATGTATAACGTTAAGTATTCTGAATCATTGTTGTAATTCACCAATGAGTGCTAAAGGGGCAGAAACTTATCCAACCAACAGCAGCAGCGGCTGCTTCCTGGCTGCATAACCTATAAAATATTCACACCGGTAAAAAACAAAGAGAAACTAAAGAAATACCTGAAAAACAGTAATATATACAGATCTCTGCCAGCCTACAAAATACGTTATTCGCGACGAGCAGGAACTGCAACGGGAAGGTTAAAGAGAAAGACAAACTGCACAGGAGAATGAGTAGTTTCTCCGGTACAGAAACACTTTTGAAAGATTTTGTAGAAGAGAATCTATATGGCCTGGACTCCGTAATCTTTGGTAAAAGTCCTTTTCCATCTTGCTGCACCCTCGGAGTCTGAGCCCGTGCGGGCCCAGGTGAGGCTCTCAATACACATCTGCCGGGGAGACGTGGATGCCCGCTTCCTCTCTTCACCCTGCGGCCGGGCCGGGGAGGTCCTCTCTGGGAACTGACAGCCCCAGTGACCCAAGTACTTCTCCCAACAGCTGTCTTTTTATCAAATCCTCAATTGCAAACACCAGACTTCCCTCCCCGCAGAGAACCCAGCCCGTGGCAGCAGCGCCTCCCTCCTCACACCTGAGGCTATTTCAGCGCTGATGGCTGGGGGGGGGGGGGGGGAAGGGGGTGAAATGTTGACCGATTGTCTCCCCTCCACACTGCAAGCCCCGCGCAAGTGCTTCACCTGGGCGCCCAGCACCGGGCGCGGTACCTGGGACACGGGCCCACACACACCTGCACGTGGTAAGTGCTTGTTGAGTGAAATACTCAAGAGCGGGCGCAACTCAGCTCCCGGCGGGAGTGAAGGCTTGACGCCCGCTCCGTGGCAGCCGCCGGAAGGTCCACGGACTCCGGGTCCCGCTGCAGGAGGGCCCGCCCGGGAGGGGAGGGGACACGCAGTCACGGGTGAGAGGGGCCCTGGCGTCAGATGCTGCAGCCCCCTCCCAGCACCGCCCGGGACAGAACCAGAGTCCGCGGTGCCGCCCGGGACAGAACCAGAGTCCGCGGTGCCGCCCGGGACAGAACCAGAACCCGCGGTGCCGCCCGGGACAGAACCAGAACCCGCGGTGCCGCCCGGGACAGAACCAGAGTCCGCGGTGCCGCCCGGGACAGAACCAGAACCCGCAGTGCCGCCCGAGACAGAACCAGAGTCCGCGGTGCCGTCCGGGACAGAACCAGAACCCGCAGTGCCGCCCGAGACAGAACCAGAGTTCGCGCGGTGCCGCCCGGGACAGAACCAGAGCCCGCGGTGCCGCCTGGCCACACCAAGCCCGGCTCCGGGACCCTGACCCCTGCCCACCCGCCGCGCCGTTGCTAGGCAACGAGACGCGCGGCCGGGCCCAGCTCCCCCGCCCACCAGCACCGCCACGCTACGTGGCCCTTCCTACGTGGCTCTGCCCGGGCGCCGTCGCGCCAAGCGGGCCCCGGGTCTAGAGGAGCCCGGTTCACCTGCACTTCTGTCTCCGGGGGCCACTCGGTGTTGACCAGCAAGTCATAGAGTATCGTCTCCTCCTCGCCCTCCGCGGCGCCTGGAGTGACAGCCGGCGCGGACTCGGAGGCCGCCATGTTGTCCGGGCCTGGCAGCGGAGGGAGCCACACTACGGCCGCCCGCGAGGGACAAGCTTCCCCGACCGCGACCGCTCTTCCTGCCCGGGGGAAGGGGCGGAGTCTCCTGGCCTGAAATGTTAGGTTAACCCCGTCGTGCCTGGGAAGTACGAGGACTGTGGCTTGTCTGGAATATGACTGGATTTCTCTGCGCTCCTTGCGTCTTCATCTGCGTGCGATCAGCCAAGTCTGCACCTCTCTTCCCCCGCCAGCTTCTGTAACATGAAAATGGTAAAAGTTCATAGCAGCACAATTCACCATAGGTAAGATCTGGAAACAGCCTAAGTGCCCATCAGTAGATGAATGGATTAGAAAACTGTGGTACATCTACACGATGGAATACTATGCTGCTATAAAAAAGAAGGAACTCTTACCATTTGCAACAGCATGGATGGAACTGGAGAGCATTATGCGAAGTGAAATAAGCCAGTCAATGAAGGAAAAATACCACATGATGTCACTCATTCATGGATAATAAAGACCATTATAAACTTATGAACAAAAATAGATACAGAGGCAGAGCTGCCTCGAACAGATTGTCAAACTACAGCAGGAAGGCCGGGGAGGGTGGGAGGGCAGGAGGGGGGTGGGTAAGAGATCAACCAAAGGACTTGTATGCATGCATATAAGCATAACCAATGGACATAAGACACTGGGGGGTAGGGGAGGCCAGGGGATTGTCAAGGGCGGGGGGGGGGGGGGGAAGAGACATATGTAATACTTTTTGTAATACTTTAAGCAAAAAAAAAAAAGAAGAAGTAAATATAGACAAAGTTTTCAAAAAAAAAATGGTAAAAAGGCCCCCCCTGAGATGCTAGCATTCCTCTATGGGTTTGTTGCCTAATACATGGAAAGATGGCAAATAGTGTTTTTTTAAATAAGCACCCAGAAGTCAGGCGACGCCACAGATTAAGCCAATCACAGGTATCAAAGGAATGATGCCACAGAAGCTGGGGAAGGCGGTGAGGGCCAGCGGGGTCTGTGCTTAGTTTTTGCAGAGGGCAAAAAACTGGGGGATGACAAGTGTTAGGGAAAAGAACACAGAAGGTGAGGGGGATCTGGGAACCCGAGTTCAGGGAAGGTGATTGCAAATTTAAAAAATTGTCACTGTCTATCCGGAGACAGCACAGATCCCACAGGCTCAGGGCTCAGTCCCACAGACTGCCCACCCCCAACCGGACCCACCTCCCAACACACACCACAGATGCCAGATGGAAACCCAGGTTACCACCTGTGCGTCTGACAAATCGACTGTAGATCAGAGATTTCCAAGACTTCCTTCGTGGGTTCCAGTCATTTGCTAGAGCAGCTCACAGAACCCCTTTTATAAAGGATATGATGAGCGGCTAGATACATAGGGTCCCTTAAGAATATCCTCAGAGTTTATAACAGTGCCTGGAACAGAGCACAGGACAAAATATATATTATTTGTTGAATAAACGAAAAACTGTCCAGAAAACCTATTTGACACATTGTATCCCGAAGGACTTCTCCCAACAGCTGTCTTTTTCTCAAATCCTCCATTGCAAACACCAGACTTCCCTCCCCATCCCACCAGGGCTGACAAGGTGCCCAGCTTCTCAGGTGGTAGGCTGTAGAACGTGAGCAGGTAGGGACGCCATTCACTGGGGAAGCAGGAGGGGAGGCCCCTGGGCTGGGACATGGCCTCAGCACTGTCCCTTACCATTTCTGCACACCAAGTTCCCGGTCTCATCCTTTCTCAGATAGAAGTGGGGTTGCTTTCTGCGTCATCCATTCTCTTCATCACTGACCAGCACCATCACAGCCCGGAGGTGGCTGGCCAAACCCACCAAGGATGCTTCCTTCTTAGCTGTGAAGGGGACAATCGCAAATACACCACCAAGAGGTGTTTCTCCTCTGCCATCACCACATTATGTTAATTCCTGTGTTCATCCTCACCCTTCCCCATTTGCTACCCGATTCGTATAACAGAACAGGAACCCTAAGGCCATGCCTGACTGACTCCTGGGGGCTGATGTTGTTGTGCTGACACTACCACACCTGGAAAGTGACTGTGCATTTAACCGGGAGAGATTCCCGGGAGGGAAATTCTACCAGAAGTGCTCTGAGCACACGGGCAGGCTAGGAAGCTTCCTCCACTGATTAAAACCCAGAAGAGTGCCTGGGAGGGGAAGGCCGTGCGGTGGCCAGCAAAAGGGAAGCAGGTGGTAAGAATACGTGTGCGTGAGAAGAGCTGTCCTGGAGAATGCCAGGTGTTGGGGCTGGAAAAGAAAAGGCAGAAAAGCGATCAAGGTTCAACAGGGAGGTTTCAGGCAGGCTGCCTGGCTGAAGTCCAACTGCTAGCTGGTCTTACTTACACTGACTGTACAGGTAGAGTGAGTTGTCCAAACTGAGAAACTTTTGAGAGTGCAAAAGATGATTTTAATAAGGAAAACATACCCATTTTCACAAGAAGTCATCTCGTTTTTATAAGCCTTTGATGAGGGGAAGGAAAAAAAATGGAAAAATGTTCCCATTTTTTTATATTCTCATAGCATGCCAAGTATGCCTCAACGGAACTAAATTTCTACCTGATTATTCCTAATACCTGACATCTTTAAAGATCTTTGTGTGTTTTTTTTCTCCTGACTCTTGCTCATGGTGGCTTGTTTCTTTATATGAGAGAGGGAGAGAGAGAGAGAGAGAGAGAGAGAGAATGAGTGTGTGTGTGTGTGAGTGTGTGTGTGTGTGTGTGAGTGTGTGTGTGTGTGTGTGTGTACCTTGTTTGCTCATATGCTTTAATATCCAATCTGTGAGCATTTTTCAAGCCATGGGGTTAGAGCAGGGGTGGGCAAACTTTTTGACTCGAGGGCCACAGTGGGTTCTTAAACTGGACCGGAGGGCCGGAACAAAAGCATGGATGGAGTGTTTGTGTGAACTAATATAAATTCAAAGTAAACATCATTACATAAAAGGGTACGGTTTTTTTTTTTTTTTTTTTTTTTTTTTAGTTTTATTCATTTCAAATGGGCTGGATCCTGCCCGCAGGCCATAGTTTGCCCACGGCTGGGTTAGAGGGTCCCTTCCCCGTAAAACTTGCCTTCACTTTCACAAGTACCTGTGAGACTTGGGTCCACTAAGATTCTAAATTATTTCAAAAGTTACAAATGGTGCTGCGCTAAGTACGGCCAGGGGTGAACCTGAGGGGGCGCAGTGAAGGATTAAAGAAGACAAGAGAATAAAGCCAGGGCTAGATGGGACGCTGCTCTCTGATGGAGAGACAGTGCCACCACCTGCAAGCCGAGTCTTTATTTTATAGCCAGATTCCACGAGGCAAAGTAAGGGCGAGATCAAGATCTTTACAATGTTCTTGCGGGTTTCGAATCTACTCGATTACCTGCACCTGATCAAGCTTTGTTTTGGCAGCACTGGCTGCACCTCCCGCAGCCCATATCACTCAGCCACGTGGGACCACAGGTTCGGACCATAAGGTGAAGCTTACAGCCATAGCCTTTGGCCATAATTGTGCTGGGAGGGCTTTGCCCTCCAAGCTGGGACTTGCACGTGGCTTTGCCACGAGAGGACTGTGCCCTCTCATTAGTCCGAGGCTTTGACCTCCAAACGCTGTAGCCGCTCTCCACAACAAATAATGTAAATTCAGGCCCCAAACTTGCAAAAGGACCAGACTGTTTTCACAAATCTTCACAGACTTTTACATCCACTTGGATCCCAGGCTGAGCGGACAGGTCTGGTTGCTGTCTGACTCGGTTTTATGGGGTTTTCTTTTCACTGTGTAGCTCTTCTCAGGCCCTACCTTTACGTGGGGCGATCAGTGACCCAACACCCTTCCCTTCACAGATCTCTGGCTTTGACCTGGCCTCCCCCTCCCACCCTACCTCAGCCCTAAGATTAAATCTCCACTCCCCTCCCCCAAGCAACTGATGATGTCACTGCTTGCTTCTATGGAATCTTCTGCCTATTGCCTGGAATTAGGGTTTCCTTTACTTTCTGACAAATTCATCCATTCGTTTTTTAATATATTTTTAATACATTTTTATTGATTTCAGAGAGGAAGGGAGAGGGAGAGAGAGATAGAAACACCAATGATGAGAGAGAATCATAGATTGGCTGCCTCTTGCACGCCCCCCCACTGGGGATTGAGCCCTCAACCTGGACTGTGCTCTGACCAGGAATTGAACCGTGACATCCTGATTCATAGGTCGACACTCAAAACCACTGAGCGTCCACCAGCTGGGCTCATCGGTTCATTTTTAAGGTTGTGGTTTTGTTTTTACGTGTTAGCGAGTCCTCTGGGCGTTTGTGGGAGTCTTTCAGGATGTCCTGTCTGACAGATTGCCTGAAGTGAAACACCCTGAACCTCAGAGAGGGAAGCCCAAGGGGGAAGGCTTTCTTGGAATTTGGCCACAAACAGCCCTGCAGCTCCCAGGTGTGCAGGCCACACCGGCAGGTCCACGAGGCACCACAGTGGCTCCAAAGGGGCAGACTGGCAGCGCCCAGGAGGAATGCATGTGTTTGCCAACATGCACGAGACGCCTCTGGGCTCCCCAGCAGGGGTTGGTAGGGGACTTTACAAAAGACTGAGGCTCCGGTGTCACCAGCTGGAGCAGGACCAGTGACATGACAGTGTTTCCCGTTACAGCGATGACTACCATTCATGTCCACAGTCTGGGGTCGCCTGGGGAGTCTCAGATAACACCGATCCTTCAAAAATCCCATAGGCAGCTACAAAACCAAAATACTCTAATTCTTTGCAGACAGGGACAATGGCTTTTTAAAGCCAGGTTGCAGGTAGGCCCTGAGTACTACAATTGTATTGACTGCATGAATTATTCATGGTTA
The DNA here is from genome assembly GCF_964212035.1 of Myotis nattereri. NCBI lineage: Eukaryota > Metazoa > Chordata > Mammalia > Chiroptera > Vespertilionidae > Myotis > Myotis nattereri. Next base: position 79,551,997 of record NC_138085.1, on the reverse strand, counting down.
TGTTGAGGCTATTCCAGATTAACCCTTTTGGCTTAAAAAAGAGAGGCTGCAGCTTTAAAAAATCATTTATTTCCTCCAGCAAAATAATCGAGATTCAAGAAAATGTTCTCCCCATAAGTGGATCATTCGTGAGCTCTGATTTTTTTCTCCTGTGGTAATGAAATTATGGCCAAGTCCTTCACTTTATCCTTGAGCTTCCTCTAATAAAAAATGACAGGGGAAACATTAACCAACAGAACAAGGATTCAGTGAAGCAGATGAGGAATTAATAATGTGTTTTGATAAGGCCAAGTACTAACTGAACATGTAGAAGCTATTAAAACATTAGGATCCGACCTCTCTGGCAAAGCTAAATTAAACACCAAGGATTACGGACCATTTGCGGTGGAATTATGAAATGTCTCTCCACTTTAATGATGTTCGCTCCTCGGTGGAATTTCATGCAGCAAACTGTTTCCTGTTGAAGTCCTCATCATTTTCGGTTTCTGTTTAGATAAAAATGAATGCCCAATATCAAATTCTTACAGTTTTTAAAGTCTACCTTGTTATTTAAATGCAATTTTAACCCAGGAAAGACATACATTAATGATTTAAAAGGACGCCTGGCAGCCAAATTAAGCCCTGAAGGAATTAAATAATTAAATAAATAAATAAGTAAAAATTAAAGGCATTTAGGGACAGACAAAAGTCTTTACCAGTCTTAAGTAACCAAGTAAGACAGTGGTTCTCAACCTTGGCTGCACATTAGAATCACCTGGGAATCTTTTTAAAATCCTGATTTCTGGGCCTCATCCTCCGGAAATTCCGTTTCTTTGTTATGGGGTGGGGCCACAACATTAGTAACAAAGAAACAATTTCCAGAGGATGAGGCCCAGAAATCAGGATTTTAAAAAGATTCCCAGGTGACTGTAATGGGCAGCCAAGGTTGAGAACCACTGAAATAAGAGAAAAGTATGTTGAAGTTAAATGTACCACCGTGCTAGAAATTTCTCTAGGACTGACATTGAACCTCAGGGGTAAAACTCAACGGTGTGGCCATAAGCACACAGGTGTGGAATGTCATTTCTTCTCCCCCCTGATCTTGACCTGTGCAGTCTTCCTTCTCCTGCTGCCTCCGGCGTAGACTCTCGGAGCGGCGTGAACAGGCCTTGTTCTGAACCAAAGCTCTGTTACGGACTCTTCGATGGCCTGGCACAGATCAATCCGTCTGCGCTTTGGTTCCTTAATCCGCGGAGTTGGGGGACGTAAGATTCTCTCCCTAACCGAACAACAGCCAGGCTCCTCCGAGCCCCCTTCTCCCCGAGGACTCGGTCTGGGCCCATTAGAAACTACAGATTCTCAGCACACAGGATTTTGTCCACTCCCTGCCCCCTACATGTAAAAGATTTACATCCTGGCGTAGTTTCTGACAGCTCAGGATGTTAGGCTGGTCCTCACCACAGCCCCCCTCCCCTCCTCCAAGTCCCTGCCTGGGAAAGTTCAAGGCTCCCAAAAGAACTGACTGTTCTTCCTACCCAACACCTGACATAGGCCCCTGAGACCCTTTCTTGGAGCTGTCAATAAAAGGAGCTTACAGTTGTGAATTCTTCTTCCATCCCTTTGAGACACTCAGGAGTGTCTTCCTTGAGGGCCTGAAAGCCATTCCTCTGAATGCCAAGCTCTGGAGAACTCTCAAGCACGGCCACGCCCACGCCCACGTATACCCTGTCCCACCGGCTTTTCTTCCAATGACATATGGACACTCCCCCTTCGGGTGGTGGGATCGATGATCCCCTTGAACCTGAGCAGGGCTCTGTAACTGCCTCGGGAAGAACACGGGAGGAAGTGACACCGCTGGACGTCTGAAGCTTGGTCACATGGAGTACAGCCGCCATGCCGTGGGGAAGCCCAGGCCACGTGGAGGCGCCCCAGCTAGGGTCTCGGCACAGGATCAACCATCACCTGAGTGAAGAGACCTGCAAATGAGCCCAACCCCTCGCCCGGGAGTCTTTCAGTTGAGGTGCTAGGTATTGAGGAACAGACATAAGCCATTCCCGCTGTGCCAGGTCCACCCGCCCCCCACCTCCCCCCACCGACAGAATCTATGAGCATGATACATGGATGGTTTATGCCACTGACATTTGGGGTAATTTGTTATGTAGCCATAGTAACCCGAACATCATTGTTCAGACCTACACTTGCAGTGCAGCAGCTTTCCCACGTTCCCAGTCTTATTGTAACATCATCGGTACCTAAGCCCAGGCAGTATGAATTTCCAATCAAAATTAGTTTCTCCGGGCATTTTTTAAAATTCTTGACCTGCCCGGCCATGTGGCTCAGTGGTTGAGTGTCGACCTAGGAACCAGGAGGTCATGGTTCGATTCCTGGTCAGGGCACATGCCCTGGTTGTGGGCTTGATCCCCAGTGTGGGACATGCAGGAGGCAGCCGATCAATCATTCTCTCTCATCATGGATGTTTCTCTCTCTCTCTCTCCCTTCCTCTCTGAAATCCACAAAAAAATATATATTTTTTAAATCTTGACCATCTTTACCCCCCCCCCCCCTTTTAAAGTATATCACGTTGTCTTGTTTTGGTCTGCATTAAATAAAAACCCAAGCCTCTGCTAAGAGGAAAAGCTGTGATCAGCCTTCACAGACGGGAAGGAGGGAGGGTGAAGCAAGGACGCTGGGGCGGAGGCTGAGAAGACAGGCCCGCGGCCTGTGTGTGATGCACAGCGAGTCTCTCCTGCAGGTCACAGGACTCGAGGGTCCTGGCAGAGCTGGGGCGGCTGCATTCAGACCACTTATTCGTCTGGCGCACAGTCTGTTCTTAAACACCAACCCCCTCCAGGCCAAGTTCTCCTGCTCAGACTCCGAAGGCAGTACCATTTCCCCAAGAGCCATCAGCAGCAGTCACAGGGGCTGAGGAGCGCTCAGGGTGGCGGGGGTGGGACAGGGAGTGACATTCAGGCCCACCGTCAATCGCGTCCCTGCCCGGCTGGCTTCTAATGAGCCCGGCACCATGAGTGAGGTCTCTCTTTCTGTTTTACGGCCCCTCTGAAACTCATCGCAGGCTGTCCTTTGTCTCTCTCTCCCCATATATCTGGAGTGATGGGCTTTACGGCCACTTCTTGGGGGAGAGAGAATTATAGAGCTCCGGATTTATGTCTGTTTGCCGGGCCCCCTCCGGCCCACGCACTGCAAGGTGAAAGCTGGGGCAGCGCAAACGATGGCGCCCTCTCATAGATCCGGCCCAGTTGCTGACAGCTTATTTTGACAAAGGCATAAAATTCAATGACTCTGGCTCAGCCGAGAAGCTGGAGGAAATTCAGAGGGGAAAAAGAGGATGTTTAAACGTGAGCCATCTCCAAACTGCTCTCTGAATCAGGTAAATTGTGAAAAATAGGCTAAGTAAGCTGAGCCAACAAATTTAATGGCAACAATAGCTGGGGTAGAAGGGACATGATTTATCCCCGAGGCCACTGCACAAAAATACCTTTCCTTGATTTGGAGGGATTATCACCGGCTACTTGAACAGATACCGAGTCGTCAGGGAAGACGTGGGGCGTGGGAGCCTCCAATGAGCCTTGTCTACCTGCCCTCACACCTCTGTGTATTTCCACGCTGAATGGGCATCTGTGACCAATAATATATTGCAGAAGTGACAGTGGGTGGCTTTGATGGCTAGGTCATAAAAGATATCCCTCACTCGGCTTTATTCTCAAGCTCACTTGTTTTGGTGGCCAGGGGGTGGGGCAGGGGTGCCAGCAGCCACCTCCTGAGAACCTTCCAGCGGCCCAGGATGAGGTCCCTGCTGGACGGTCACGAGGGCCAGCTGCCTTTACCAGCTGAGCCGCCCTCAGCAGCCTCAGAAGCTTGCAGTCCCGGCCAGGAGCCCAGCCAAGCGGCTCCTGCACTCCCTCGCCATGCAAGTGGCAAGGGAGCATGAGTGTTTGCACTCTGAGTCACTAGATTTTGAGGCGATTTGTCCTGTAGCAAGAGATAACTAATGGGGGCATGTAATGAAGATTACCTTCAGCCAAGTGGGGCAGAAACACAGGTAAGAACCCGAAAGCCACAGTTTCGGCTAGCACAGCACTCCTGGGTGTCAGGGACTCAAGGCCCTTCTCTTGTTTCGTTCTGCTGTCCTCAGTACATGGGGTCTCTTCTCATGGTCCAATATGGCTGCTCCGGCGCCAGCCGTCACATCCCTATTCCAGCCAACAGGACGGAGGAAGAGCAAGGAGGACATGCCCTCTCCCTTAAGGACACTTCTGTTTACAGGCCACAGGCAAGAACGCAGGGGGATGGCCATGCTGAGCTATCAGGGGAGGCTGGAAAAGGAAGTCTTTATTCTGGGCAGCCGTATGTCCAGCTGAAAGCCAGAAATTTAAGGAAAAGGAGAAATAATTACTGGGGCAAACTAGCAGTTTGGAGATTGACATTAATCAGGATTTGCTGCAAGGTGCTAGCTGAGCTGAATAGGAATGAGACAGCAAGGGGGAAGGGGACTGTGTGCCTTTGGGATGACTGGGCTACAGAGCCCTTCCCAGGGCCTATCCTCCTTCACTGCCCTGGGCAACTGAAGGGCATATTTCTGAAGTCTGTCCTCGGAGTAGCAAGACCACATGCTCTGCAGCGAGCTATCGATAGCTTACTTGAAAATACAGAGCACAATCTTCTGGGTCCATGGATAACATAGTGAAATTACTGTGATATCCTGGGGTCCAAAAGATCCAACGTGTAAGATGTGGGGTGACTGTGCAGTTACAGAAATACGCTGGGGGAGGGGGTACCAGGGAAGTCCCAAGCTGGGAGTTTTAACACAGGTTCCAATGTCACCTGGCTCAGCTGCACTGTGGCGCCACCTAGTGGCAGTTGTCTTCCCACCTAGCTATGTAGCTGCGTTTCTGGGGCCAGGTAAGGGGATTGATTCCAGGCCTGTCTCCAGGTTAGCAGGTGCCCATTTAATCAGCCTGCTCTGGGGAGAGTGGACCAGAAAGATACTGGACTGGGGGTACCCATACTTTATGGTTTGGTGAAAGGGTTGCCTGCTACTTCTCTGCCTGGTCTTGTCCTACCTGCCAAGGAGGATAGCCAATCACATTTTGTCCCAATTCACATTATTGAGGGCATTAGCACTCTCTCTCTCTCTCTCTCTCTCTCTCTCTCTCTCTCTCATTTATATGTATTAAAGCAGTATATTAAATGAGTTAAACTTGATACATCATAAGCAGAAAACATTTCCCATTACCCTGAAACCCTTTCTCTGGGCTATTTCTTTCCCTGGCCTAGATGGAGCCTCTGGCACAGTGGTCGGCAAACTGCAGCTCGCGAGCCACATGCGGCTCTTTGGCTCCTCGAGTGTGGCTCTTCCACAAAATACCGACTTCTGAGCATGGGCCACGAAGTTTCAATCACACTGTATGTGTGTGCCTGCACGTGGTATTTTGTGGAAGAGCCACACTCAAGGGGCCAAAGAGCTGCATGTGGCTCGCGAGCCGTAGTTTGCCGACCACTGCTCTAGCATGTTCCAGGGCTTTTCTGGTCACTCTCAGATAGTGAAAAGTTGTCTGGTTACACTCACCACCAGTATAGCTCATATCTGCACTTAAACAGTGTAGTGATAAAAATCCACAACTTTAACCAAAACTATAGCCTCCCCCCCCCCCGCCCCCTGCAGCTTGCAATGAGGTGGAGGGTGTAGTCAGCCTCTTCCCTGCCCTCCCCTCTCCCACTAGCTGCTGTTTCTGAGCCCGCCCGGGGCGGGGGTGGGGTGGGGAGGGGGGCTAGGAGATAAAATCTGAGGTGGGGAGATACCCACCTTCACTTGGTGCCATGGTGATGCGCTGCTGTGCTCTCTGGCTCCATCGCACTCAAGGCTGATTCTTCCACTCAGTGGGTACTTTTTGGGATTGTCTTGGAGATTCTTCTGCTGGTCTTCTCCAAGGGCCACTTACACCAGGCAAGTGATAGATGCCTGTCCTCCAGTTATAAGGTGAACACAGCTGGGTTCTTGGGGGGGGGGGGTGCTGTCTGTGTGATGAGCTTCTCTGGGCAGCTCTCTTGGGCACATTCTGTGTGCAGAGAGCTGCAGGTCCACTCTCCAAGGCCCAGCTGGCCCTCAGAGGAGAAAGCCACGTGTTCGGAGACGTGGTCTGCTTCCCCAGCAGCCCTCCCGCCTCCCTCTGTCTCTTTCCCCGCCCAGCCACCTTGAAGCTCGCTAGCCATAGCCTCTTGTCGCATGGCTCTGCTTCCCAGACTCCGGACCAAAAGGCCCCTGAGCAGCCCCTGGCAAACACTTTCTCCTCTGAGGGAGGAAACACGCCCAGTGCCTCAACGACTCTCTTCAGAAAAGCTTTTCTCTAGCTTGCACCTTCAAGCCTTTTATATGTTTAAGACAGGGATTGGCTCAAGGCACAAGAATCAGATTTCTGATTCCCCTTTTGCCCGTCCCCCACAATCTGTGATCTGTGCCTGTCTTTGGAATGTGGGGTACATGGCATCTTTTCAGAACAGATACATTGAATAATTTCAGGGGTTATCACTCATGTAAACTTATATGACATACAAGGAGGATATAAAACACAGTGTGAAGGTGGCCCTGGAGGTGGGAAGCTGCTGGCCTGATGTGTCATCCTCGGCTGTTGGAGTGTCAGGTGAATCCTGTTATATGTAACAAGAGGCCCGGTGCACGAAATTTGTGTGTGTGGGGGGGTGGCCTGTCTCTAAGCCTGGCCTGCACCCTCTCCAATCCAGGACCCCTCGGGGCATGTCCGACTGCCTCTCACAATCTGGGACTGCTGGCTCCTAACCACTCACCTATCAGCCTGCCTGATTGCCCCTAACCCCTCTGCCTGCCTGCCTGATCACCCCCTAACCACCTCTGCCTGCCTGCCTGATCACCCCTAACTGCTCCCCTACCGGCCTGATCACCCCTAACCGCCTCTGCCTCATCCCGCACCCAGGACCCAGGATTCCCTCCTCTGTACAGTCGCAGGCACCTGGGACCTGGGCCGGCTTCGCCCAGGCTGGCTGCAGCCACAGGGGACCATGGGCGGGTGGCTTGTCCCTCTCCCGGGCAGCAGCCTGGCTGGTCCCCAATCCTCTCTCCCCAGCGTTGAGTGTCTGAGCCGTTATGGCCTGACCCCGTGAGGGCATGATGACCATTTGCATATTACTCTTTATTATATAGATTATGTAGATAATAACTGTAGAGCTGACACCTATTGTTGGCATGTGCTGCTATGCACTCTTTTAGGGGCTTTGCCTACTTTATTCCATCCACATAACAATCCTACCAGATCGGTACTACTTCTCAGGACTGTTTTACAGATGAGTCAGCTGAAGCCCAGGCACTAAGGTTACTCAGCCAGCGAATGGCAGAGCGGGAATGCAAACCCAGAAGATGGTTCCATCCGATGCCTGGTGCCCGAGGGTAGCACCCGTCTCCGTGCCTTCTGCAGCAGGGGACCTGTCGGTCACACGCAGGGACCTGCAGCCAGGCAGATGTGGCTCCCTCAGCAGCTGTGCGGCCTTCGCTAAGTCAGGCAACTTTCCTGAATCGCAGTATCCTCATCAAGATACTACCTGGCATAGATGTTGGGGCTGGTCAAACGTGCATGTATTTCTCCTCTCTTTCTGCAAAGGGAAAGGAGTCAAAACTTCCTGAACTTCAAGATTTCAATCAACTTTATCAAACACCCTGGCAAGGAGGCTGGGAGACCCCAGGCGTCCCTTGTTTGCGTGGAACACATGCAGGGAATGCCCGCACTCAGTGGGACTGGATTTCTGGGTACTGAGTCAGTACCTTCTGGGGAGGCCATTCACTCCCGCAAAGCGACCCTCTTCTGCCCCCTTGTGCGTGGAAATGCGGCCCTGGGGACACGAGCACGCTCTGAGCACACGGTCATTACCAGCTCTGTCTCCTGATGACCGCTCCGGCCAAGGACCACGGAACCGGTCCGCGCTCGGGCGTATGGGGGGAGGGGGATGCAGGGGGAGGAGTCGGGGCTCCTTTCCTCCGCCGGAACCCTCGTCCGGGGGCTGGGTCCCCGCCCGGAACTGCAAAGCCGCAGGCCGGGCCGGAAGCGCGCGGCGCAGCGTGGCGGTGCGGAGGGAGGGAGCGCGGGCTGGGCCGCGGAGGACGCGCGAAGATGGCGGCCTTCTCGGGTGCGTGTGCGGCGGGCTGTGCGCGGGGGCCGGCGGGTGGGGGCGCCGGTGCCGGGAGCGCCGGGGGGAGCGGTCCGCGCGGCGCCTGCGGGCCACGGTGCAGCGAGGCGGCGCTTCGGCTCTGCGCGCTCGGGGCTGCGGGAGCGCCTGTGCGGGCGCCGGCTCCCCGGGCTCCCCGGGCCCCCTCCGCCGCCTCCTCGCAGCCGCACCGGCTGCCCCGCCCGGGGACGGCGGCGGCGTGGCGCCAGCGGGTCCCGATCGCAGGCCTCCCGCCCGCGGACGTGGCAGCGGCGCTCGCGAGCCCGGGATGGGGCCGGGGCGGGGAGGCTCCGCTGGAAAAGGACTCTCCGGCCTCTGTCCAGTTTTTTTCGGGTTCTTCCGAAAAGTGAACGCCCCAGCGGGAACCTGTGATTTGTTAGTGTTTGTTTGAACGCTAGCACGTCAACACTAACGTTAGGTAGTAATCGAAGCTGGAAGGGAACGCGTTCATCTCATACAGAGTCAGGCGTACAGTATTGGGAAATATTCATTCATTCGCTGTGTGACGCCCTCCTGTATTCCAAATGGGACTTTAAGGCCGTTTATCTAGCCTAACACTTGCTATCTTTACCTCTTCCTTGATCATCATTCCTTTATGCACGAAGCTGCACTGAGCCTGCTATACAGTTAAACGTGGGAAATTTACATGCAGAAGGTGCAAGTTAGGCCTGTATTTTAATGTTCTTAATTTATAAAGGTGACTTCAAATACTGCTGTTGTTGTTGTTTCTTTAGTTTTCTCCTATAAACACATTAGGTACTGCAGGTTTTAGTCCTGAGTCAGGACTCCAGGTGGCTGTAGTTACATCTTACAGCCGGAGGCAAGGGGAAGTCTACTCGGCGGCCGGTATTTTTGCCCCCAGCCCTCTCCTAACACGAGGGATTGGAGCCAGGCGTGTAGAGCCGTTCCAGGTTGTCATTCTACGGGTTCGCTTCTTGGGGAGTCGTGCCCACCTTTCCCGGATGTCCGGGTAAAGGACTAGGAGAGTCTGTGATATGAAATAAGGACCTGTAGAGTTAAAGAACATGAAAATTCCCATGTTTTCCGTAAGTGTTAAAAATGTGATATGTAAAGAGAAGATGGCTGATAGCAGACATGCAGGGAACGTGACCACGCGGAACAAGGAGTCTGGGATTTGCTGAGAGCCTGTTGCTGCTCACGGTATAGCAGTTTCACACGCGGCTCCAGCTGGCAGGATGCCGCGTAGGGAAGACCATCACTCTCCTTTATCCAACCCGGTTGCTTTTTAGGAGGATCAGGTCGACGCTAATGGGGACAAGTCTCAGAAAGGTCTGCTTGGATACACAACTTGAACTCTTGATTAGTTTTTCCATCTGTGCATTTTCCTGGGGAGATTGAGAATTAGGAGAGCCCTTTTGAACAAGATTTTTATACTTGCCTAGGTCAGCTATGTTTATATCAACAACTTTACAATATAAAATTTCAGGGTTCTATCTATTGTGTTATTTGCTGGTATGGCTCTTCTCAGCTGATGCAAAGAAAAAGCTACCCCTGCAATAGATATAGTCAATTTGTAGATTTGTTTTATGTCTTTTCACAAATAATTGCAAGAACTACAGATTTTCCAGATTGGTTATTTGGAGGGCTTGGGAATATTTGAATATTGTTAATTTTTTTTATAGCAATGTGTATTTTTTATAATTTATAATAATGAAAGCTTCATTTTTATAAATGCAGTCTTAACATAAAAAGCACTTCCTATTTGGGGAGGAGCCGTAAGTAATCCAGCTCACTACCCTCTGCATTTCACTGAGAAATGATAAAATGAGAAAAATCTAATCCGAAGTAATCCAATCTATTCGCTTCGGGCTGGCTTCAAAGTAGAATTATTAAATATGTGAACAGTTAACAATGTGGTTCTGCACCTGACGTTTCCCATTACCCACGTTTTCTCCCCGTCCTGCCTTTCCTGTTAGGCCGCGCTTTCTTTCATTCTGGCTGCCAGTGCGTGTGGGCTCTCTGAGGGTGTTCACGTGGTCCTCAGGTAGCCAGGGTGCACGATTCCACATGGTCTCCAGATGAAGCGACCAAGATGCTGGTCGACCCTCTAACTCCAGCAGATGGGACATTAGCCATGGGAACGCTGGGGGTTACTGTGTATTCCGTGGCAATTGTGCGCCAGATACTATACATATTACCTGTAATCTTCCTGTATCCCTACAGGGTAGGTAACACCACCCCATTGTGTGTGGGGAAAGCAGGCCATAGCTTGCCCGAGGTTGCACTGCTAGTGAGAGCTTGGATTTGAACTCGGGTCTTTCTCCAAAGCTTCCCCTCTCTCATCAGTGCCACACTCAGGAGGGGCCGTGGAACTGAGCTGTGCTTCAAAGCCTTTTCTCCTCAGACAGTAACTTTTAAGAGCCACATGATTTAAGTTGATGTGGTTTTTAAAATTAATTTTTATTTTCAGAGATGGGTGTTATGCCTGAAATCGCACAAGCTGTGGAAGAGATGGATTGGCTGTAAGTACACGAAGCTGAAATGTACCTGCAACAGCATTGCTTTGTCATTTACTAGTAAACAGTTGGTCATGATTTTATCAGATCTTTTTGGGTGTAGTTGGGTGAGTGAAATTAAGTTTTATTGTGATTCTCTTATAGGGCATTTCCTTTTTAAACTTTCATATATTTCTAGCTGAAAAGGATTGGTAGTATTTACCAAATGACATTTTCTTAGGCTTATAATTTAGCATGCCTACATGCCTCAATTAGCTTAGGTGATTTATTTTTATAACTAAAATTTTTCAAAATATGATTCTTTTAGTCTCCCAACTGATATCCAGGCAGAATCCATCCCACTGATCCTGGGAGGCGGCGATGTGCTTATGGTATGTTCCATAGGGTGAGGGGCTGGTTGTGAACCACTGTAAGAACTCCATAGGCTTCAAGATGATATTTTCACCCAATTAATTTTATATATTTACATGCATTTAGGACACATACACTGCATTCAAAGTATTAGGTAGAGTTGTGGGGAAAATGAAGGTGAGTAAGATGCAGCTTTTGCCCTTGAGAAGCTTAACCCCAGTAGCACAGTAACACATGCACACAGGTGATTGTCATAAAAGAGAACCATGGCACCTGGATAAGCTTGCAAAGTTCTAAAGGATTTGAGTGGGGCCAGCTGTCCTCCTGGATGAGGGGACCATGGGGACTCTTCTGGGGGCAGTAGATTTAGGACAAGGGAGGATGAAAGAGGCATGAACTCTACATAGAGAAGAGAATGCAGGTGTGATCCCGGAGCAGTTCAGTTAGAGCAGTGGTTCTCAACCTGTGGGTCGCGACCCCTTTGGCGGTCGAACGACCCTTTCACCTTTCACAGGGGTCGCCTAAGACCATCCTGCATATCAGATATTTACATGACGATTCATAACAGTAGCAACATTACAGTTATGAAGTAGCAACGAAAATAATTCTATGGTTGGGGTCACAACATGAGGAACTGTATTTAAAGGGCCAGAAGGTTGAGAACCACTGAGTTAGAGGGAAGCATAAGATAAGTGTGTCTGGTGGGGCGGAACTTGAGATAAGACGGGAAGTACACAGTGGCTCCGATGACCGGGGCTCTTTCTCAGGTGTCACTTAACAGAATTCGGTATTTGTTGGCAGTGGGGATCATTGGACATTTTAAGGGGGAGTGTGTGACAAGGTTAGGCTTGTGTTTTATGAGGACTAATTTGGTAATAGAGTTGTGAGAGATTAGATACTGTTAGGACACTTTTGTAACCTAGGTTAGAATGATGAGGCCTTAGGTTTGAGTGGTAGCAATGGGAAGGGAAAGGGGGAGTGATTCTTGAGGGAATGGCAAGGCTGGCAGCAGTCGCAGTGGACTGAGGAACCCTGAGCGATCTGGAGGCACCTGAAAGGCAAGGCAGCTGGTCAGGTGGCGACGTCTCATCCGTAAAGTTGACTTCTGTAATTGACAACGTTTTTTCCATTTAGGCTGCAGAAACAGGAAGTGGAAAAACTGGTGTAAGTAATAAAAACTTAAATTGACTTTGTAAGAGTTGATTTTTAAAGCAACTTTGTCCAGTAATTCTGACTTTGAAATATTTAATAAGGCAACCTCCTGCAGAATGTGACGAAACGGTTGCTTGCCACTGAGAGTGATAGTCTTATTGCCAGCTAATTCTGGAATAACTCTGTAAGGTGTGGCTTTAAGAATATAGTTTTAAACTGGTCTTGGAGCCATAGTGACATTACCTTTAGTATTTACAGTCACTTCTGAATTTTACTGCAGTGGCTCTAGTAATAGAGAGATTGCAAATAGAGGCCGATTTCACATTGGCCCAGACTGGAGAAGCAGGTCGTCAGCGTGGGTGGTATTTCTCCTCTTTAGTTTAGTTCGTTCTGCAGGTTCCTGTTCTTTGTTTTTGGAGCTGGCAGCTGGCTCCTGTTACCTTCGTTCAGTCAGCTGTCTGTGAGTCTTCCTGGAATTTGAGGTTTGGGCAAATTGGATGGCAGTCTAAAATATGTGTAATTATTTAATGTACATGTGTAACTTCTGTAATTTATGCTGATTAGTAAATTGGCATTGATATCTGAATGCTGATATATGGAACTGTTGTTTCTTTGATAGGCTTTCAGCATTCCAGTTATCCAGATAGTTTATGAAACTCTGAAAGACCAACAGGAAGGCAAAAAGGGCAAAACAACTATTAAAACTGGTGCTTCAGGTAATGTTTGCGTAGCAGTATTGCCCTTTTGTATAAATTAGTTATTCTCCTCCCTGGCATGTGCAGATGTGAGGTTTGGGTGTGCATTTTTATTGTCAGTGTCTGCGTGGTGGTATTGGCCTTCGGTGCACTGGAAGCAGGGACGCCAAGTGTCATTTAGAGCATAACTCATTTGTAAGTGAATTGTGAGGCAGATAGGATATGAACTATTTAGACCAGCCGTGGGCAAACTACGGCCTGCGGGCCGGATCCGGCCGTTCGGCTGTTCTATCCGGCCCGCGGAGCCGAAAGAGCGGAGGGTTCTCTTGCTCTCCCCTCCGCTCCTTCACCAGCAGCCGTGTTAACATGGCAACGTCGGGAAACATGGCCGCAGCTCCTTCTTCTGAGTCCAGTTTAAGAACCCATTGTGGCCCTCAAGTCAAAAAGTTTGCCCACCCCTGATTTAGACCATTGGCCTATTTAAAAATAATTTTGAGACTTGTAACAACTTTAAACCGGTGTTTATAAGAGATGGTTATAAATGAGAATGCTTCCAGAGGGTAACCAGAATGGTAATAGTTCTAATCATGTCCTATGAGGAAAAGAAACTGCATATTTAAGCACGGAGACACAAGTAAAAAAGGTAATTGTTAAACCATTGAAAGGATCTGGAGAGAAAACAATTCCTCTATAAAGTAGGACCAGGACTAAGAGAAATAATCTGGATGAAGCTTCTGTTTAACTTCTGAGGAACTAGATTGAGCCAGCAATTGCAGTTCTCTTGAGAACCTCAAAAGAAAGTTATTTCTCCATTATTCAAGGGGTTTAAGCAAATGATGGATATAGTTTGATCAGAAATTAAGAAAAGTTGGGCTGAAAACACAGTGTTATCTATAGCTGTTATGGTCCTTTGACTATCCATATACTATGAAGGTGTTTTAGAAAAGGAAAATGCTGATCCCATTTAAGTAAGGAAAAACTTTGTGACTTTTGAATATGGCACTGAATTATTTAAGATGAAGAACTTGCTTTTTAAAAATTAATGATGAAATGATAATTAGATCTTGATATGTTAGTCAATTATTTTTATTTTGATTGAAGTCAGCTTGTTCAGTTACCAAAACTTTATTTTATCAGTGCCCTCAGTTACGACAAAGATCGATGCCATCAAATGCAAAGTGCACTGAAGCAGTGAGGAGGAAAGTTTTATCCCCAGATAGGCCAGTGATTATTATTGTGTTTCAGTGTTGCTGCTAGTAAAAACAATAGTAATTTTTACTTGTACATTTAAAATGATATGTAAAGTTGAATCTAGAGGGATTAAATTATATAAAATATATGCTTTATTTTTGACAAAGTTTTATTTTTAATTTCATACATTTGTGGTAACTGTTGTTATATTAATTCATTTAGTGCTCAACAAATGGCAAATGAACCCATATGACAGAGGATCTGCTTTTGGTAAGTGGATAGATTATAGCAACTCATTTATAAATCAGAAACTTGCTTGTAATAATACCTGAGAATATCAAAATTATGACATCTAGTAAATAAAGATTTAATTCACCAAGCTTTAGAATATAGTTACTACAGTTTCACAATTTAGTACTGACATAGGAATAGACAGATAAATCAATGGAATATAATGGAAATGCATCCTACTATATATAAAATGTTAATATGTAGAAAAAATATTTAATTTCAGTGGAAAAGGGTGATTTATTCAGTAAGGGTTTCAGCACAAATGATCCATGTAGAGTAATGTGAAATTGACTTATCTCCTATTTAGGGAAAGACTTAATATATATGTGTACAGACACTACATGTACAATTTAGGGGTGGGGAAATTCTCCTAACCCAAATAAGGAACTCAGAAATCATAAAAGAAAAGATATAGGTCTGTTTGCTTAAAATTCTAAAAAATACATGTGGAAAAGATATTACAGGAAAAAGTCAAGAGACAAAATTAAATATGGAAAGAATACTTGCAATATTGAGGAAAGATAAACAGTCCTTACAATTTTTGGTAAGAAAGAGATAAACAACCAATAAGGACAGTGGGCACAGAATAGGAATAGGCAGTTCATAGTGGAGCCAGTCCAAATGGCAATAAACATGCCAGGATCAAATTTACAGGATATAGGGAAATGGAAATTAAAGTTACCTGTCTGATTGGCAGTAATCCAAAAGAGTGATAACCGATATGGATTATTGCCTTTGGGAAAGCAGTTTAGCCTTGCCTATTTAAAACACAAAACCATATATGTGTATATATATATATATATATATATATATATACACACACACACACACACACACACACACACATATACATATATATATTTATTCCTGGAAGGTCTAACTCTTTGGAATGAGAGTGGCAGTATGTAGGATATACATACAACACTGTTTGGTGGAGCATTATAAGGGTTAAAACTGCCAACAAAGTGAATGCTATTGCTAAGGGATGGTTAACAAAGCCTCGGGTGTATGGAAGGACTGTTGTGAAGCCATTATGAAGAATGAGTCAGCGCTTGGGGTTCTCATAAGTGATCAGTGTCAAGAATAGGGTGACTTAGTTGAATTTTCACCAGGTGCTGCTAAGAAAGGCAGGATGCAGAGAAATGTAGAGTGGGCATGAGAAAACATGCCAAAGCAACCAACCAAAACACCCTAACTGCTACTCTCCACCATGATATCTAATTTATATTAAAGTTTGTATATATGCATACAGAATTTTACATATAAAAATATTAAGGATTTGCTATTGCTAAAGAACTTTAACCCTTTTCAGTCCAACCTTGAGGCTGACTCGACAGACCAGGCGCTAGGAGCAGGTCCAACGTCGAGCAATAAGAACATTAAAAAGTTCAACATTCAATCCCGTCAATTAATTTGGACCAGACTGTTTGAATTCCAAAAATAACATTGGACCACAAAGAGTTAAAGTTCAGTTTTACATAATGTAGTACCCATTGAATAAGAATGTATATTTTGGGTAATTCAATTTCTGATATGTGAAGTAAAATGTACTTTTTAAAAGTTTGTTCTATATACATTCAGGTGCTGAGTGTGAGTCTCAAAGAAACATGAGTTATTGTTTCTTTGTGGTACACATAAAAGCCAATTTACTTAAAGCTGTTAAGCACCAATAAGCACTGTGACTGACGGTGATGTATGATACAGAACTTCATCTTTTAGAGTTCTAATATTAAGAAATACCAACTACAGGTTTGTTTATTGGAGCTTTTCCCTGCCTTCTCTTATTATGTTTTGTGGGTTAATGGATTGGGGAGCGAGCCAGATGCAGTTCCTGATGTCCTTTTAGCACGGTATTCCCTCAGGCTCTAATTTAAGCATAACATCAAAGCAACAGGTATTTATGAGTGGGTGCTGTGTCATCCTTAGGAGCCCATTTCTTTAAGGAATTGGAGAGAACAGTTGTCTAAACACATTTGTGTTGGCGATACAGCTGCTCTTAGTGCAAGTCAGATTAGGTGCTGCTTTGATTCCTTTCTGACTGTTGCAGTAAAATCCTGTCCTGGGGAAAATGACTGTAGAGGAACCAGTCCCAACATGGCCAAGGCCCTCCAGGGGATGAACAGGGCCAGGTACTCGAGGGGAAGAGGTTGCTGTCACTCAGGAATCGGCACGCCTCATTCTCTGGACCGTTGCACCAAGCGAAGGCATTGCCTCATTAGTGAGATGAATGAGACTGTCTCAGAGTACATGATTCACATCGTCTGTACTGACATGGTGTCCTGCGCTTTTCTCAATCCAGCAATTGGCTCCGATGGTCTTTGCTGTCAAAGCCGAGAAGTGAAGGAGTGGCATGGATGTAGAGCTACTAAAGGACTCACGAAAGGTATTAAACTGCATTTGCACACCTGTAAACTTTAGAGGTAATTATTAATAAATGAACTTTCTTACCATAGCTTTATGGCAAGGATACAGAAGACTTTTAATGTGACAGAGAGACCTACAGTTCTTCATTTGGGTCATACAAATTACAATTGAGAAACGGTGGGAAAGTGGCCACATGGAAAATGGCCACGTGTGTAACTGATAAAACCCTAAAGCGTTTTCCCTTGTAGGGAAGCACTACTACGAAGTGTCCTGTCATGACCAGGGGCTGTGCAGAGTCGGGTGGTCCTCCATGCAGGCGTCCTTAGACCTAGGTAAGTGCTTCCAGAGGAAACTGTGTTTATTCATATTTGAGTTGTTAACACATGACCATACAAAGTATATGTTTTAGAGACAGGGAAATAATATTTATCTGTTCCTCAAACCATTTCAAAAAAGATTTGAAGTACTAAAAATTATCCCATATAATAAAAGGCTAATATGCAAATTGTCCCCTTGACTGAGAGTTCAACCAGGGGGTGGGGCCAGCTGGCCAACTGCCCTCGGCCCCTCCCCCCAACCAGCCCCGCCCCTGATTGCCCTGATTGCCCCGATTGGGGTGGGCTGGCTGGACCCCACCCATGCACAAATTCGTGCACCGGGCCTCTAGTATAGTAAAATTCTTCATTTTACACTCTTCATTTAACAGGGTAAAATGAAGAATAGGTTAAGAATATGAGTGAAGTCAGAATAAAGTTTAGTGTATATAAATACATACCACAGTTATTGTAAATTTGTAAATCTCGTTTGCAGGGCTTTTAATTTTATATCTCACCTCATAAGTAAAGTGTTTTTTTAAACCTAGGTACTGACAAGTTTGGATTTGGCTTTGGTGGAACAGGAAAGAAATCCCATAATAAACAGTTCGATAACTATGGAGAGGTAAGTTGTTTTATTGGCTTGATCAGAGCTTTAGTAAGTTTTCTTGTGTGTACTTAGCAGTAGTTGGTCACTCATGATATGACTGAGGGTATAGAAATGATTCTCAAATTCAGCTGGATTATATGAGTAATGGGGTGGACAAGGTAGGCTAATAATATCATAAGCAATATAATAATAAATAATACAAGAATAAACTCACGTACTCACAACTGTAAGCCTTTTGCCTACCCTGTATTTCCCAGAGGTGGTTCAGATTTGGACTTCAGGGAAGGAACGTTACAAAATTCACTTAGCCCCTCCAAGGCGTATTACTTTATCTTCTGTTTTTACCCCATTTTGATTTGGGCTTTGACTTACACGTTATTCTCATTTCTTAGTTGCCATCATGGTCATCTAATACACTTGCTCTGAACAGTTTAGTCATGTTGGTTCTAAAAAGCCTGTCAGATGCTTCTATTCTGTATGAAATGCTATAATAGGCCTTTTAACAACTACATTCAGGCTTCAAGGAGTTATTTAGAAACATACTTTTGATGCAGGTATGTTTGAACTTTATCGATTTGCTTTATTAAAAGCACTTTCTGGTTTCCTAGGAATTCACTATGCATGATACCATTGGGTGTTACCTAGATATAGATAAAGGACACATCAAATTCTCCAAAAATGGTAAGCTCTCTATGGATTGTTGTGTTAGAGAAGGTATATTTGTGGTATTTTAAGTTCCCTCACCCTCTTCTTCAATCCTCTCTCCCTCCCTCCCTGCCTTTTTCTTTCCTTCTTTCTTTTAACAAATACTTGTTGAGCATTTGGTATGTGCCAGGCACCCTGGTAGGTGCTAGAGATTCAGCAGAAAATGGAGGAGGAGCAGGCAAACATGTTTGTGTTTGTGGGCTTGCCTGTGGGGGGGCGAGACCGACAGATACCCAGTATGTCTGGGAGGCACTGCCTCTTTCCTCTTCCTCCCTCCTCCCCAGAGGCGAGGGCGCAGGAGGAGAGGCCAACTCCGTCTAAGGGAGTGCAGAGTGATAGCAGGCGGGGGAGGGGTGCTGTTTTACACAGGGTGGTCAGAGAAGGCGTCTCTAATAAGCCGACATTTGGGTAGGAATCTGAATGACCAGATGGATTCCTCGGAAAAGTATTTCAGGCAGCGGGAAAAGTAAATGCAAAGGCCCTGAGATGATTGTGTGCTTGGGTATCTGAGGGGCCAGTGGGTCTGGAGCCCACTGAGCCTGGGGGTAGGTGATAGACATTAAACCAGTGAGGTAGTGAGGCCGGCAGCCAGGGCCTTATTGGTCATCATACAGACTGTTTATTTTGAGTGAGATGGAAGCGCTAGGGTTTGAGTAGAGAATTGGCATCCTTTGATTTGGTTAACAGTGTCACTGTATTGCTGTGTTGGATACAGACTGGCCTGGTAAGTGGGTGGGTTTTGGCAGTAGGCGGGAGCCAGTTGGATGAGAGCAGTGCGATTTGGGACATTGTAAGTTTGAGATACTTATCATCTGAATGGTGAAATTAAGTAAGTAGTTGCATGTGCAATTTCAGGATTAAGTAAGAGTGAAGAGGGTGGCATTAGGCAGCACAGCTCATCCACGTAGCCTGAGGGGAAGCAGGGATGCAGGTGGGATGGTGGATGGATGGTGTGAGCACGTGGGGGAGGGGGTGCTATTTTACACAGGGCAGTCAGAGAAGGCAATTCGATTTCTTTCCTTTTTGGTTTTTAAATTATCAATTATATTTATTTAAGTTTATCTGTATTGTTCAGAGCATTACATAAGTCCCCCTCCATGACCCTCCACCCCCAGGCCTACCACACTGTTGTCTGTGCCCATGGGTTATGCATATAAGCGTATAAGTTCTCTGGAAGTTTTAATTTCTTTCTTTTTTTTTTTTTTTTTAAGGAAAAGACCTTGGTTTGGCATTTGAAATACCACCACATATGAAGAACCAAGCCCTCTTTCCTGCCTGTGTTTTGAAGGTAAGTGAGAATCCACTTAGAAAATTTTGCTGGGACCACAGCTACTTTGATCGGCATTATTGTGTATTAGCGAATTTGCTGTTAGATTAAGAATTGTCATTTTCTCCTCTATTCCCTGCTAGAACGCTGAACTAAAATTCAACTTTGGTGAAGAAGAATTTAAGTTTCCACCAAAAGACGGTTTTGCAGGTCTGTCCAAGGCGCCGGACAGCTGCGTTGTCAAATCACAGCACACAGGTATTGCACCTGGTGGAGGGGAGGGGGAGGATTTCAGGATGGGCGGCCGGTGAAAACTCCAGTAGGTAAGGCTTCTCTTAGCAAGTGAGTTACGTATGCCCCCCGCTGGTGTAGGCACACATCTTTAACACATGAGTCAAATTAAATTTCAAAACCAAATTCATAAACTTAAGTATTTGGTTTCAGTTTAGGCATTGTGGGGGTCCCGATGATGATGACGCTAGTATTTGTAACGTGTGCACAGTAAGTGCCACAGCACCGAGCTGGTCTTCACACTGATTACTCGGTCTCCCTGCAGCCCGTGAGGTAGGGCCCTCCCATTTCAGACAAAGAACTTGAAGAGTAGGGACGTGAAGTGACCTGTCTCAGGTCTTAGAATAAGTAAGAGGTAGAACTGAATTCAGACGTGAGCAGTTGCCTCCAAAGCTCAGACTCTTACCCATGGTACTGCCTAAGCTGCTTCAGTTATTCAGAGTAAGTACATTTCATAACTTAGTTTATCATAAAGCATATCAGCAGTGGCAGTTCTGCAAGTAGATTTAAAGAAACCTTAGTTAATTTAGGCCATCTTAGCTGTATTGTGTTTTGTTTGACTACCTCCTATACTTTGGACAGTTGTTATTTAACATTTTGATACTGGACTGTTTGCACATATGTTTTACAAATAAAGGCACTTCAGTGCGGTTTGGGTGTGTTCTGATCCTTTTATTCTCTCCAGGTAACGCACAGGTGGCACAGACCAAGTTCCTCCCCAACGCGCCCAAAGCCCTCATCGTCGAACCCTCCCGAGAGTTAGCTGAACAAACTCTGAACAACGTCAAGCAGTTTAAGAAATATGTTGATAATCCTAAATTAAGGTAAAGCTTCCGTTTGTGTTCAAAACCTACTGTCTTTAGGTTTGAGGTGTTTGGGAAGAAAAGTAAGGTAGAAAAAATGAGGTAGAAATTCAGTGTGTATACATACACACCTAAATGTGAGTATATTTAACTTTGATGTAAAATAGCAGTTTCTGTATAAAACTGCTTAAGTGATAAGTTTGATTTAAAAGAAAAGTAGATTGAGATTTTTTTCTGTGTCTCTTACATGAAGAGTCATGGTTTGCCAAATAGTATCGAGCAAAAATTAGTCCTTTAAAGGGAGCATTTCATTTGCATAGGAAATACACTGCTGTCTTTCTAGCGTGGTGGTGACGGCGCAGTGAGGTCATTGTCGCTGTCTCACAGTGGCGACCTCCTTCCCTTGGGTGCTCACACTGGTCACTGGCCAGTTAGAGGGCTCTTTCTGCCAAGGGGAGTGACCTTGTGGCACTTCTTGCTCAGTAGTAGATCCCTTTTAATCTGGAGAAGGAAGGTCATGCCATATAAGGAGTTGATTTGCCACTTGATTTTTGTTCATTTTACTCTGAATTATTTTTTTATTGGAACACAATTCACTATAAAATACATCCTCTAAAGTGTACAGTTGCAATGGTTTTTAGTAAAGCCATAGCACTGTGCAGCCACCACTATCTGATTTCAGAGACTTTGGTGAATTATTGGCCCATCTCTTTAATATTGCTCTTACTTACAAGTAAAACGCATTCAGGGATAAAGGAAACTTAATAAAACTTTTTGGTAAAATAATTCCTAATTTTGTTTTCAGGATTCATGCTTTTTACTTATCCAGTTACTATTTGAATATCTACTGTGTGTGGAGTCTTAGGCTGGGGTGAGGGATATAACCATGAGAATTAGTCATTGCTTTTATAGAATTAGGTGTGGGAGTGGGGATAGTGGGGAGGGGAGAGAGACAGCAGGACAAGTGTGATGAGTGCCTTGAGGTGGGATAGGCAAAGCCCCGGAGGAGCTTGTAATAAGCAGACCTCTGTAATGAGAGACTCGGAACTCTTCATACTAGTGTTTTGGAAGAGTGGGAAATGCTAATATGAGTTGGTTCTTATGCTATAATCATGTGTAAAGGTTGATATGCCTGTGGTCAAAGGCTGGAGGGGAACATGAATAGTAAAATTAATGTACTTGTTAAGATGGTAAAATTGTGGGTTATTGATTTTGTGTTGAGTACAAATGAGCCTCTCCTTTGAAAACCCAGCTCAAGTCCTGGTCTTTCTGTGAAGCTAACAGAGCTGTACCAGCCCATCCTGTCTCCCCCGGGTACACTTCCTGTGTCCGCCTCGCCTTCATCCTCCGCGCTGTCCGTGCTGGTGTTCCTTGTTTCAAATATGTAGCGTCACTCGTCCACTTCAGACGTATACTCCCTCAGACGGGCTGTTCTTTTGTATTCCTCAACCTACGGTGGAACCACTGACTTATTTTCTGTCTGTCGATTTGCCTGTTTGGGACGTTTTATGTAAATGGACTTGGACAGCATGTGCTCTTTTGTGACTGGCTTCTCTGACTTGGCCTAATGCTTTTGAGGTTTATCAGCGCGGTAGCATGGATCTATACTTACTTCCTTTAAGTTGCTGAAAAGTGTTCCGTTTGATGCATGTACCACCTTTTTGTTTATTCATACATTAGTTGATGGGCACTTGGGTTGTTTCCACTTTTTGCTGTCGTGCTGTGGACATGAGTGGACCAGTTTTGGTGGACATTTCCATTTCTCTTGGATATAAGCCTGGGGGTCTAATTGCTGGACCATTCAGTAGCTACATGTTTAACATTTTCAGGGACTGCCACACTGTTTGCCAAGGTGACAACACCATTTGACATCGCTGTTAGTAATGTCTGAAGGTTCATTTCTCTGTATCTTCACCAAACTCATATCTGTCTTTTGACTATAGTTTCCCTAATGGGTGGAAGATGGTATCTTATTGTGGTTTTGATTTGCATTCCTGTGTAGCTAATGATGTTCAGCATCTCTCATGTGCTTATTGGCCATTTGTAATGTCTGTTCAGATTCCCTGCCTATTTTTCAGTTTGGTTATTTGTGTTTTTATTGTTGGGTTTGAAGAGTTTGTACACACACACAAGCACACACACACACACACACGCACACTGTATTAGTTAAGCTCTGTCTGATTTGCAAATATTTTCTCCCATTCTGTAGGCTGTCTTTTCATGCTATTGTTAGTGTCCTTTGAAATACAAAAGTTTTAAATTTTTGTCATGTCCAATATATGTATTTTTTTCATTTGTTGCTTTTGTTTTTGGTGTGGGATATAAGGAGACTTTGCCTAACCCAGGGTCATGAAAGTTTACGCCTGTGTTTTCTTGTAAGAGTTTATAGTGTCAGGTCTTACCTTAGGCCTGTGGTTCATTTTGAGTTAATGTTTGTGTGTGACATAAAGAGGTTTAACTTCACTCTTTTGCAAATATCCATTTGTCTAGCGGCGTTTGAAAAGACTTCTTTCCCTCCATTGAATTGTCTTGACATAAGACAATATTTTAAACCTAAACATTGTTTTTGAAGTATTTTGAATGAGAAAATTTTAAACAACTAAAGGATATTCTGTGAAAAGTAAATCTCCTTCCACCTCATCCCCCAGTTTTTAGTTATTCTGCCTGGCGGCAACTTTTAAAACTTGATGTTTACATATTATTTCAGAGCTGTTCTGTGCACATACAACCATTACACGTGAAAGGTGATTGAAACGAGGCCCGGAGCCCCTGGAGGGTGTGTGATGAGGGCTCATGGTTGTGTGCTCCGTGCTTGCACGCTCTGCTCGCTTTCCCACACTTGTGCATTTCATAGGCCCTGGGTATGGAGCGCTTCGTGTCCCTCCTACTTCCGACTTTCCTGTGGATTCTCCCTTAGTTACTTACTCAACTTTCATTTCCACCGAAAAGAGATGGGTGCAGATCATACAGTAAAGCCTGCTTTAACCTTTTTCTACATTATTATTCTGCTATTTATTTCAGGGAGCTTCTGATCATTGGAGGTGTTGCAGCCCGGGATCAGCTCTCTGTTTTAGATAACGGGGTAAGTTGTACTTCTGATTTTTAAAAAGTCACATCATGGGTGGCCATTTTGGCAATATAGTTGTGTTGTGTTTCAAGAGATGAAAACAAGGTCAAAAAGTATAAATTTGTTCAAAGACATGTTGCAGCAGGTAAGCCATTTTTCCAGAAACAAACATACATCAATCTGTTTGTTTACCTTTTGAGCACCTGAGAATTCCCCCCCTCACTTTCATGAATCAAGTATCCTTTGGGGGAGGGGGTGCAGTAATTGAAAAGGAAGAGGCTGGAATTAAGACTAGAAATGGAGAGAGAGTGGATTGCAGAGAAGGAAGCAGTTTGGGCGGAGAGACCCTCACGATGGGTGAGGATGCTAAGACCTGGCCCCAATAGGAGGGAGATGAGGTCAGATACGTGGAAGGGCTGTGCTTAGCCATGCGTTTATAGACAAAGCTAAGCTGGGCTCTTCATTAGAGAAATTGTTAGCTGTGCTCATCAATTCGGTGAAGCTAAATATGGTAGGACCTTATAAAACATTTTATATGTATGAAATAACCTCTTCCATACACATTTCTCTTCCACTTCCTTCCTTAATATTTTCTCATTCGGTCTAAGCCACCTGGCACTGAGTCATGAGGTGCAAACATGCCCTCCCCCCCATTACAAAGGAAATCTCATACTGAATGGTTTAGATTTGACCTGGTGTGGCATGTTAAGAGCAAGGAATCATATTATGTACTGGACTTGTTAAGATAGTAATAGTCTAAGATGGTAATATTGCTTTAGTATGTTCTTATTTAGTGTGCTACATTTTAGTGGTTGAAGAGATATTTAATATGTTCCTTCCCATCTTGGTTCCCTAATCCCAAATCTATTTTTTCATAAGTTATTAAATTTCTTACCTCCTGTTTTGCAGCTACGGAGCTTAGGGAGTTAGGTCTGCCTTTGTCAGTCCGCCTAAGCTGTGCTGCTGGCTGGGGCGATGGCAGAGTCAGGGCAGTGCTGCTCCGAGCTCTCTTGTAGGAGTGTTTCCTTCTGCTCCGGATCTACGGTGTTCTCTTCTGTTCTTTCCTCTCACCTTCTCTTCTGTTGTTCTCCACCATCCTCTGGCTCTGCCTTAGCCTTGTGTGTGTCTGCAGCAGAAATCAGCTTTGGAGTGACAGAGTAGAGCTATTCAATTTTTAAAAATCTTTTAAAGTTGCAGCATTATGCACGTGTGCGATCGAGACCTGGTGGAGTAGTTGGTATCATTACACAAGTCAGGTTAATATATTTCTCAGGCTTTTCTAACTTAACCGAGTTATTTTCTCATTTTCAATGATGCTTCTTTGATGTTTTCCAGGTGGATATAGTCGTCGGCACTCCGGGGAGACTGGATGACCTGGTGTCCACTGGGAAGCTGAACTTGTCCCAAGTTAGGTTCCTGGTCCTGGACGAAGCCGTATGTTGAAATATTACGCTTTTTTAAAGTGTTTGCTTTTATTTTTGAAGCTAAAATATGTAAAATAAATTAAAAATATAATTCAGTCATGATTCAAATACCTAGAGATAATCATTGTTACCAGGTTGGTATATTTTCTTCCACTTCTGTATTTATGTATTTGTTATTTTATGTAGTTGAAATCAAGCTTTGAGGAATCTAGGAAAGCTTTTTTTTAATGTAGTATCGTTAAGTTTTCATGTTAGTCATACAAGATTTTTAAAGGCTGTCTAATGGTCTGTTATACGGATACTTCATTGTTTATTTTACTGCTCCTGTTACTAGATGTGTAGGTTTGTTTTTCTTTCTAAAGAGTTATTTTTGTGTGTACATAATTTTTTTACACGTTACAAATTATTTCTCTTTGTCACAGTTGCAATGGGAACTGTATGAAAAGACATTAATGTGTTCGAGCTCTTGCAACATACTTCCAGATTAATTTCAGGAGGGTGCAGTAGTTTTCAGGGCAGGTTTTTGGTTTTGGTTTGGTTTTGCTTTTTTTCATAGTAAATCACATGCTTAGGACATGCGGTAGGAGCTGTTAACTCTCCTGTTCATTCATGAATACTAGAGTGTGGTGTTTGCATTGTGTATCACCAGCTTTTTCATATTTTAGTGACATGGGGTTTAACGTTGAATTTATAACTTGTCTTTAAGTATCCAAGAGAAAATAATCACTTAAATATGTGGATATATAGCCGTATGAATTAGTTTCTGTATCTTACATTTTACGTGTGTTTCAGAAAAGAAAGGTTTAGATCCTGATTTAAAACTGACGCTTTTCTTTGCTTCTCACACAGGATGGGCTTCTCTCTCAGGGCTACTCGGACTTTATAAATAGGATGCACAGTCAGATCCCTCAGATCACCTCTGATGGAAAAAGGCTGCAGGTAAAGGACTAACGCATCTCAGAGACGTGAACATATTCATTACGTATCAGTGCTTCATTTTTTATCTGAAGTTCACATCTTTTAGTGCAGTGGTTCTCAACCTTCCTAATGCCGCGACCCTTTAATGCAGTTCCTCATGTTGTGGTGACCCCCAATTTCATTGTTACAAATTGAACATCATTAAAGCATAGTGATTCATCACAAAAACAATATGTACTTATAAATGTGTTTTCCGATGGTCTCAGGCGACCCCTGTGAAAGGGTCGTTCGATTTCCCGCCCCCCAAAGGGTTGCGACCCACAGGTTGAGAACCGCTGTTTTAGTGTTTTCTGATTAACTGCTCTATGCATGTTTTCTTTAGTACTTGGTTATATAATACACACAAAGGAAAAGGTCTAGTTTAGAGAAGTTGGTAAGTTTTTGGGTAAGTCTAAACCTTACAG
Source organism: Myotis nattereri (assembly GCF_964212035.1). Classification (NCBI taxonomy): domain Eukaryota; kingdom Metazoa; phylum Chordata; class Mammalia; order Chiroptera; family Vespertilionidae; genus Myotis; species Myotis nattereri. Next base: position 79,525,423 of record NC_138085.1, on the reverse strand, counting down.
TTTTAGATCTTCAAAACCTTTTCATTTTACTTAGTTTTTGTTGTGCCCTGAGGAATAGAGGTCGTGATTTCTGAGGCAGTAGAGGGTCTGAGCGCAGAGAGATGAACTTGCCCAAAGCCACACCACTAATTACTACAGAGTCGGGTACTGAACTTGTCTTCAGATTCCAGGCGTAGTGTACGTTGTGGCCCACATCAATATCATAGGTGGAATTACTATAACATAAAAGTTTATCTAAACTTTGATTTTTCTATTCGTAGGTGATTGTTTGCTCTGCTACTTTGCATTCTTTTGATGTAAAGAAACTATCTGAGAAGATAATGCATTTTCCCACGTGGGTTGATTTAAAAGGCGAAGATTCCGTCCCGGAAACCGTGCACCACGTGGTTGTCCCCGTGAATCCCAAAGCTGACAGACTGTGGGAAAGGCTGGGGAAAAACCACATCAGAGTAAGTCTTTATAACGTTAACACTTGCACAGAGTAAAGCAGTCGGAAACTAGCTTTACCTCGGGCTCTTAGTGATGCTTAACACAACCAGAGAGTTGACCTCAGTAAAGAGAAGTCAAGCAAAAGCTTAGGAAAACGTTAGGCCTCTGGGGCATGGAATAAGTGATGGACTCATCTTTCATTTTTCTGTCTCTCTATAGTTGCTTTTGATCAAATTTTTATCAATAAATAGGATTACCTGTATATATAGACCTGATTTCAGATGCAATAATTTCCATTTTTAGTAGTTAGTGTTTTCTTGATGTGCCTTATTTAAAAAAAAAAATTAATTTCATGTGTCAATCATGTCATTTTCCACCACTGTTCTGGATTTACCATTATATAAGGGTATGTTTATTATGAATACACAAAGTTCTAAAAACCATCTTTGTATTTTTATTATTACATTTAAAATTGATTAGCCTTAGACCTGTAGTTCATAAAGGGTTTTTCTGAATCTGAAGAACACTTGCATACAGATTATAGAAATATATGTCTGAAGTGCAGTCTAAAGATAAATACAGTTCTCTTCTTTTAAAAATGATGCCTGTTCTGAATTTTTGCTTAAACTACTCCCTACCCCTTTTGTATCCTTGCCGTTTGGTAGACGGATGAAGTACATGCAAAAGATAACACAAGACCTGGTGCTAACAGTCCAGGTAAGTGAAAAATGTCAGTGAAATGAGCGGAAAGATTGTGAAAACAAACTGGTGTATTTTATAGTGTTTATGCCCTGTCTCATGGGATCTATAAAAGTAGAATAGGAAATCTGAAAATAAAAGCAACAAAAATAAGAAAGAAATGGGAGGAAAGCTGATACTAGGCAACTTAGAGGAATATTAGTGACTGAATTTAAGATATTAGCCTCCTGGCATCTAAATCACATACACTTTAAATTATAGAATGCTCACTGATCAGAGGAAACATTTCTCTGGTGACAGAGATTATATTGGCCCTGAATTCCAGAGGTTCTTCATTTCAGGAATCCAGATGACAAAGAAAAGGTCTTTAGCTACAACTCTGTGAGAGATAGAGATATGACCTAGAAATGGTTTATTGATTCTTCTTGAGTCAATATCTGTAACATAACATTGACCATTTTAACCTTTTGGGATATTTTTCATGGAGAGCAGTGGAACTAGGGATTAGAAAGTCCACAGAAGTTAGCGTGCTAGAGGAGCTGTATGATGTAAACCTGGAAACCTATCCGGCATTCATATTCCCTGGCAGGGCCCCGAGGACACACCATTGACCAAGGCAGAGCCATGCTGGTGAAAGGGGTACCAGACTCGGCTCAGCAGCGGCTCTCCTCTAAGGACAGATTACTAGTGGGAGATGCTGTTTCAGAACTGGGCTCCCAGGTTGCATTGGGGATGCTACGATGGCCTCACTCTCCTACGCACAGAGGCCAGGTGACATAGCAGTCTTAAGAAGCCAGATCGGTGCTGTGGTGAGCTGCAAGATGAGCGAGGAAGGCGGCATTTATAGAGATACAGAGAGGGCTGGTCTCCATTCCCTGCAGAGGTTGAGCGCATGCTGCGTGACCCGAGGCCCCACCATGAATCGCATTTTAGCATAGGCTGTAGCATAGGCCAGGCCCCCAGGTACACAAGGACAGGCGGGACGTTTCAGGGGCTCAGGGGTCACCTCCCAGACCTTTTTGGACAAGGTCTGTTCTTACTATTCATTTTCTCACCAGCGCCTTCCTTTCACCTGCGTATGCCTCTGTCCTGTCGCACCCACTTCAGGTCAAGTTGGCTTTAACCATTTTTAAGTGGATAGCTCAGTGGCATTAACTACAGTCCTGTGTAACCACCACCACCCACCTCAGAACTTTCTCATCTTCCCAAACTGAAACTGCATATCATTAAGTATTTCTCAGTTTTTAAAAAGCCTTACATGAAATTCCAATTCCATCAAGATATTTGTATGCAGAGCTCAGACTGTCTCATGTACACAATGCTTTAAAAGTTTATGAAGATACATCGTGATACAAGGGCAGCGCTTCGAGAACCTGGGATGCATCTTCGATCCATTAGGCTGCTTGGCCGATACCAGGCGTCGCATTCCCTTGGCTGCCTGGCTCAGGGGGATGTCTGCAGTCTTGATGGAAGAGGGTTCCTTTGAACCATTTGACCTGCAGCTCCGCTGCTGTGTGCTCAGCTGGCCTCTGTTGGAGAGGAGGAAAGGCTCTGCTCGTTCACAGTAACGTGCCCTCCTGTGTGGGCTACAGCCTGTAAAGTCAGTGTTTGCTGCTTCATTTCCTTTTCCTTGTACAACTTCTGCTGCGTTTTATATAATTAGAGATGACCACAGAGACCTTAGAGATATTCTGGGTTATACAGTAGAATGTGCATAGGTAGTTATGAGACTATAGCCCAGCTCCCCATTGAAAAAGAAAGATTTGGAGGTTGGTGCCTAAGAAATTACTAACTAGGTTTGATGTATGGTTTTTACTCCATAGAGGGAAGTATGAACTTTTTGGTGCTTAGGTTAACTTAGGAAGTATATCACTTGTTTTTAAATGGGGTTAAACATTTACGGCACATTTAGGGAAGTTAATATGAGGCACAATAGAATTAATTCTCCATAAAGCGTGTGGTTGTGTGTGTGTGTGTGTGTTTCCCTCATAGGAGGATGGGTAGAGGTAGGTTATTCTTTGAAGAATAACCTCTTTTACCTACTTTTTGGTACCCCACAAACTGGCATCACGTTAAAGCAGAGTTTAAGTGAGTTAAGCAGCAAGTCTGTGACGAATTATTTGTGTTCACGACAGATTCAGATTGAGATTCTGTGTTCTGTTTTTCTCTGGTGCTATTTCAGAGATGTGGTCTGAAGCCATTAAAATCCTGAAGGGGGAGTATGCTGTGCGGGCCATCAGGGAGCACAAGATGGACCAGGCAATTATTTTCTGTAGAACCAAAATCGACTGTGACAACTTGGAGCAGTATTTTATGCAACAAGGAGGAGGTAAGGTTTCCTTACTTGAAGTAAATTGTGCTTATTCCCTCATTCAGTCGGTTATTAATCTCCGGTTGATGCAGTCTAGAATGCGCACAGAATGGAAAGCAGTGATGGTGCGCTGTGTGTGTGCTGATTCAGTTATTTTCTGTAAGATGAGCCTGGGAAAAGCAATGAGACCATGTCCACAGAGGTCGTTTCATTACAGTGAGCATGAGTCACAGTGTTTTAAGGACCTATGTCATTTGGAAGGAGGGTGAAGTTACCTAGTGATGTTAAAATTTCAAGTGTATTTCCTTAGTAATAGAATGTATGTCTTTTAAATTGGTATATGAGGAAAAAAACTTAATCTAAATAAGGCTAAATAAGAAAAGAAGGGGGAAATGAGAAAAAGCAGAACAATTAGAAATTACAGAATAAGAGATGGCTGGTGGGAAAATCTGAATATATGCGTGAACACTGTAATATATACCAGTGGACTAAGGTCTGTTCAAAGGCAGAGGTTGGCCCAGCCACTGTGGCTCGGGTAACTGAGTTGTGTAGAACAGCGGTCGCCAACCGGTGGTCCGTGTGGTCCGAAAGGTTGGCAACCGCTGGTGTAGAACCCCTTCTGGAGGGCAGGTTGTGGGCGTGGCCTGTTAGTAAGGGCATGGACTTCGGAGTGCCTGTTCTGATTCTTCCAAGAATAACCTCCTTTACCTACTTTTTGGTTTTCGCTTTGTATGGACAGGGGAAGTTCCTGGTGTCCACATGTATTTTCCTCTTATTAATGCCTTTCATTGGCATGCTGCTTTATTTACTCCTGCAGATAGGGAAGGTGGCTTAAAATGGCCTTCAAAGCAAAATCAAATTTAACGCCAGGGAATTGTTTTAGTGGCACTTTGCCTAATTGTGTTAACCCTGGTTTGTGACATAGATTCCATAGAATTCTATGGTACCATTATAGCCTGACTTCCATTGTTTGTTTGTTTTTTTACATAATCTGAGGCTAGTGTTTTCCAAGGTTAACTCTTAATCTGCCTTCCACTAGGGCCTGATAAGAAGGGACACCAGTTCTCCTGTGTTTGTCTGCATGGTGACAGAAAGCCTCATGAGAGAAAGCAGAACTTGGAAAGATTTAAGGTATTGGCATTGAAATAGTTTACATTTCCTTCATACAAAAGAGGAGAGTTGTATCTGGTTTTAATCAGTTCCAGTTAATATTCATAAAGCAGTTCTTGTCCTAGAAATTTCAAAATATTTCTGTCCTCGCTGGTGTATCCCATTCATGGCTGGGGTTAGTCATCTTTAAGGTCAGATGGTAAATTACACATTCTCTATCAGCACAACACTACTGTAACACAAATTTTTAATTTGAGAATGTTTTAGTTAAATTCTTTCAGGTAGATATTTTTAGAAGCATCGTTAGGTAGGTAAACCATGTCTGTGAGCCTTTAACAAAAGTCTTACAGTAATGCCCATAGAAAACTTACTGTGTAGGTTATTTTCAGACAGGTATCAAAATAGGGTTTTGTAGAATTAAGTAGAGTTTTAATTGTTTGGGGCAGACCATCCCAGCTACAGCACATGAATAGGTTATAAGGTGGGTGGGGCTTGAGCCTTTTAAGACTCAAGGTCAATAGCCTCCACCAACAGTATCCTTATTGTTTATCACAGTGTGTTCATTTCAGTGCGTACTGCATTCTCTCAGGCGCATCATGAAAAAGGTGAGAGTGCTGGCGAGGGAACTTTGGATGATGTTCCCATGCTCTGGATTGATGTGGATGGCAAAACATACGGAATGGCCTGGTACTCAGGGTGCCGCCACTCGGTATCCGGGCATTCTGGACAAAACCCGTGTGCCCTTCCCTCTGCCCCAGAGCTCTCACTTTGCTGTGCCTCGGGCCAGACCCGTCCCAGGCTGATGTGTATTTCCTTAGTGAGCACCAGGGGGCACTCTCTGCCCCTTCTCTGGAGCCTTTTCCTCACAAATGTCGAGGTAAAATACCCAGTACTCTGAATTTATTTTAATGCAAGGGTAAAAATAATGCTTCCGTTTTTATAGTTTGTTCTATTTTATCTTTCTCTTGAATTACCTATCAAGATTTCTGAAGATAAAGCCAAATTTTAGCAAAGGTTTAATATCTTTGATATAAGAGAAAAGCAAAGCAAAATAAATCTAGTCATTGATTTATTCACCTTAAATGTTGTATTTAGTGAATCATAACTTAAGAATTCAAGAGTTGGCCCAGAGAATTAAGACTATCTGGATCTCTAATCTGAAAGTAACACAGTAGTTAGTAGAGTTCTCAGTGAGTGGAAAGACTGTTGTGTTTATTTTTTTGTATATGTGCTGATAAATGCCTTGCTGTCCTCTGTTCCCTGTAGAAAGGAGACGTAAGATTCTTGATTTGCACAGATGTGGCTGCCAGAGGAATTGATATCCATGGTGTTCCTTATGGTAAAAAGACACTTTTTATACCTGCAGATGGAATTTTATGGAATTTAAAGTAGTAAACTAATATTTTCAAAATATTTAGAAACTCATGGCAGTTGGTAATGACCGATTTCATTTACAGTCATTAATGTCACCCTGCCTGACGAGAAGCAGAACTATGTCCACCGGATCGGCCGCGTCGGCAGAGCTGAGAGGTACCGTGGCCCTTCCCTCCTCTCCGAGCCTCTGTGCTGGGGTGCGGGGCCTAATGAGACTGTTCACCTCTTTCAGGATGGGCCTGGCCATTTCCCTGGTGGCGACAGAAAAAGAGAAGGTACTCCGCTCCGTGCTGTGTCGCATTCACTGTTGATGTTGGAAAGAAAAGCAGTGGGATTTTCCCATTTCCATTGAATTTGGTTGCACATAGAATATAAGTGACCTCTCTGTGGCTTTTTAATTTTTTTTAATTTTTTTATTTTTGTGTCTTTGTTCACTAAATGGATAAATACGATGACGTTTGGAAGGGAAAAATGCAAAATGTTATTTGTCCTAATAGCTTTGAAATAATTGTCTTCACCAAAATCTATTTAAACTCTGGCATGATGCCATAGAAGACTTTTTATTGGGGGGGGGGGGGGGGGGCGGAGAAGTAACTTACTATTTTGATATACTTATAAATTTACAGAAAAGTTGCAAGAATAAGGAATTCCCATATACTCATTGCCCAAACCAGTTCATTTTGCTTCTTGCTTTATTTCCTTAGAGAAGAGATTTGAACTTATTTTTCATACTCATCTTGATATAGCATTCTCCAATATGTACTTTTTCATCCTTGTTTCTATGGGAGAATCCCTTTCTATAACTGACATCCATTTTAGAAAAACTATTGGATTATTTTCAAGAAGAGTTCTTACGGGAAACCTGGTTAAAAAAGAGCTACTGAGCGGTGGTGGTAGAGCCGCACCTGCAGTCTGCCTTGAGGACAGACGATGTTAAAGACAAGGTGAAAATAGAGCATTCGAGCATGTTTCCGTCTCCGCGCATGTTCATTCCTTCTCCCTGTCTAGGTCTGGTACCATGTGTGTAGCAGCCGTGGAAAGGGGTGTTACAACACCAGGCTCAAGGAGGATGGCGGCTGCACCATATGGTACAATGAGATGCAGGTAAGATGCCAAAAGCTTATTACAGTCGGAAAATAGACTTCATTTGTTTGCAAAAGTCATATCAGCATTTATCTGTTGTCACTTAGGAGGCAAAGTATTGAGTAATTGATTATGATGTTAGCTTTAGTTAATAAATTATAACTGAATTCATCTCTTCAGAAATCTAACTTCCATTTATACTAAGTATTGTACAGCTTCCTTGTTTTATTTAACACTACTGAAATGCAACTCTTGTCAAAATGAAATTTTCTCTCCCTTTCTTAGTTGCTCTCTGAGGTAGAAGAACACCTGAACTGTACCATTTCTCAGGTTGAGCCAGATATAAAGGTACCTGTGGATGAATTTGATGGGAAAGTTACCTATGGACAAAAAAGGGCAACTGGTGGTAAGCTTTGAATTACTTTTAATTCTATTTTAAATTAGAATGTTTCCTCTCTGAGCATCAGTGTAAGAAGCGAGTACTTTTATTTCATAACTAGAGGCCCGGTGCATGAAATTCTTACACTGGGGCGGTGGGGTTCCTCTCAGTCCAGCCTGCGCCATCTCGCAGTCCTGGAGCTCTCGGGAGATGTCCGACTGACAGACATCCTTAGGGCTGCTGCCATGGAGGTAGGAGAGGCTCCCGCCACCGCCACTGTGCTTGCCAGCCGTGAGCCTGGCTCAGGGCTTCTGGCTGACCGGTGCTCCCCCTGTGGGAGTGCACTGACCACCAGGGGGCAGCTCCTGCATTGAGCATCTGCCCCCTGGTGGTCAGTGCATTTCATAGCAACCAGTTCTGCATATTAGCCTTTTATTATATAGGATGTTAAGTGTATATTTTTAGAATGTTACTCCCTCTATATTATTACTCTCATAGCACTTGTCCATACCTGCCCATTGCATTTTTATTGTATGATGTATGTGAATGCAGAAGCAGCATAGCTGCTTCTCTCGAGGTGTTAATGTCATATGAGTAGTTGAACATTTATAGAATTATTAGGGAACGAGTATAGTGGTGATTTTGAATGAAGAATCAGAAACCTTTGACTTCGTTCAGTGGTAACCCAGTCTCCCCTTCCCTTTGCCTGGAATGCCCTTTGCTCATTCCTGAAATTTTGTTAAGATTCAGGCTAACCTCGTGCCTTCCCCAATCAAGGACGAGGACAGGGGAGGGAATGGATGGGGGTAGTGGGTCAGCTGTTAGTGAGGCCAAATCATGGATTTGTAATGATTTACCATTTTAGAACTCTGAGTTTTGGAAATAACTTGCCCGGTAGTACATTTTTATTGCTAGAAGCAACGTTTAAACTGATGCAATTGAGCCCAAGTATTGCCGACAAGTTGTTTCAGGCAGGTCATTTACATTGCTTTGTGCTCTGTGTGCGATGCAGGTGGAAACTATAAAGGCCATGTGGATGTTTTGGCACCTACGGTTCACGAGTTGGCTGCCCTTGAAAAGGAGGCGCAGACGTCTTTTCTGCACCTTGGCTACCTTCCTAACCAGCTGTTCAGAACCTTCTGATTCTAACACCCCGAGTAAGACTTGAGTGATGCGGCTGTCGTCCTAAAACTCTAAAACGGCTGTACTGCTTCCAGGCAGCAGCGTTTATAGTCACTTAAGCTATTAATGCTAACTCTTGCATGTCAAGAAACATGGAACATTAGTCATAGGAATTCTTCATGTAATGGCAACCTAATGAAAGTAATAAATGTGATGACTCTATTTTCAGGAAGGTCTGTGTCTTATGTTAACGGGACTTGATAGTATTCTTCAAGAACGCTGTGGTTTTATGCAGTGCAGGTCACAGGCATGTGAACTTGGCAGTCCCTCTGTGGAGCCACTGTGAGTATCGGAGCGAGCTTCTCCCCAGGCAGCGGCCCTCAGTGGAGATGGGCTTGCGATGGTGACGGTGCCTGTGTGTGTCCGTAGCCGGAGAGGTCTGAGTGAGAGAGGACTGATGGTCTCGTGGCAGGACAGCTCGGCCAGTCTGAAGCGGGTGTTTTAGGAGCTGGAAGGTTCTGTGAGGACTGACGACAGAGTGGGTGGTGGCGACAGTGAAGATGTATCCCTGGAGGTTTGCCTTTGCTTTAAGACCCTTTCTCCCCAGGTTATGGCCACAGAGAGAAAACGCTCCCACTGTCCCCCTGGGCCTTACACTTAAACACAGTCCTTTGGAATATATGTCCTCAGACCCTCTTGCCTAGCACCAGAAGGAAAAATTGAAATATAATTGAACTGCTCTTTTGTGCCATTTGACTCTAGTTTATAAAGTAGTTTCTTGGGGAGTTTTTTTTTTTTTACCTTAGAGATTTCTTAAGAGCACAAGTTACAATGTCTTGTACGGTTTTAAACCTTTGCGCACTGAAATATTTCTTCAAACACAATCTTGAGTGAAACTAAATGTATAAACAGTGGGAAACGCATTACCATTGACTCACTTCCCTGTGCTGAGTCCTGGTGCATGTGGCGGGGTGAGAATTTCATTCTTTCACCCACGTCTGGACACTGTCCTTGGAGGGGTCCTCGCATACCATGTCCGACCTCACAGCTGGGACAACAGCTGGCCGTGACCACGCACACCAGTCACCGCTTCAGAAGTGAGTGTTTCATTGACGTGGCGGCCAAGGGCAGACTGACCCTCTGACCGCTCAGCAATGGAGCGGTCGGCCCGGGCTGCTCACACCCTGGTTTGTGGTGCAGGAGCGAGTTGGGCGGGTTAACATCCACAAGGCCTGTCTGGTCAAACTGGGACCAGACCCTGGTCCTGGGGCAGCTTTTCCTCTCTGGTTTCCCTGTGGACGAGGATTCCCCGGGCGCAGAGGTCGGCCAGAGAGGAGTGCGGGGCAGAGCTGGGAGGCCGTGGGAGGGTTTATTCGTGTTTTTCCCTTCCAAATGCCATCCAACGGGAATTATCCAGGGAACAGAGTTCTTAACAGAAGAAGCTCCATGTAACAGGCCAGAGGGGGCTGCCTGGACTTCCGACCGACCATCTCTTATCATTATCCTTCTCTTCATCTCAGTCCCCGCGTCCAGATGCTATTCCTCCAGCCTCTGGTCCATGCTCAGGATGTGAGTAATCGCTCAGTCCTGGTCAAGAAGTGCTCGCTGAGCCACGCGTGATGCTGATCGCCCCACTTTGAAGAAGTACTATTGATATTTGGCTCTGTTGACTAATGAGTTTGCCGACCACTGGTCTAGCCAGTGGGCACGCCACGCCACCTTTTACAGTGCTTCCATGTTGACATCTCTCCTGTGCTACATACGCATCATGTTTCTCTGGGAATCTTTGATCTGCGTTTCAGATTGTTTCCTTCTATGACTTTAATTCCTGGATTGAGTTAAAGTGAATGAACCTAACGAACGTTTTTCAGGGTCGTTACCAGGTTGCGTTGTTGCGCTAGTTGACATTCACACAAAGTCGGAACAATTCTGTACAATTTTCCAAACTGAAACCCTACTCGTGTGCACTTAAAGCTCGTTTTCGTGCTGTCTCCCCACAGGGTGTGCGAATGGTGCTGGCAAACTGAGATGGTCTGATGTCTTAATGCAGCTTTTTCTCACGGCTCTTTTCCTGGTCCTCACCCCTGCCCACCACCATCATACGACACCCAGACCCAGACTTGTAAATAATGTGCAGCCTGCTGTATTTTCTTTTAAGGTAGAAGTGCATTTGGCAATGACTAAAAACAGCCAGATTTTTTTTTTTTAAGTTAATTCTCAATTCTAAATGAGCAAACACCATTAAGACACATTTTACCTTATTCTTCTGACTTAAAACATTTTATTGCAGTTTGAATGAGATATGAAAAATGTGTAGATAACCATAAAATGAGGTCTGGGGTAGGTCCCCCTGTATAGTAATTTATCATTTCCCTATAGGTTCTGACGGTTTCCAAAGTACTAGCAGGGACTTTTTTCCAAATGACCTTATTTGGGGGAAAAGGAATATTTGTTAGGAGGGAAAGAATGTAGTGGAACAGGAAGGAAAGGGAGGGTATTTTGCTGCTCCAAAGTAATTGATCGAGGATTCCTTTGGAGGGAGGAGAGCACGGGGAATTTTGGCTGTTTTCCGTTCTGCTGCTTTAAATAATTACCTCTCATTTAAAGCCATCCAGAACTGTAGTTTTTCTGACAGAGGTTTCAGTCTTACTGGTCAGAAGTTGAGGAGAATTGGAAAGGACCTGGGGTCAGATGGGCTTGGATCCCATCCTGGCAATAGTTAGTGACTTCTGGCTCGTCCAATCACACAGAGATTGTTAGTTCTAAGGCGGGACCCTGGAACCTGCATTTTGACAGATTCCTCAGTCGGAGGTGCAGATGGGCCTTGAACCCAAGACCCACTGTTACAGATAAATGGCTCTTAGAACTTGAACTCTCGCTGCAATCTTTCCCCCTAAGAGCCAGGCAAGATGATGCAAAAGAATAAGAGACAGATGCTGCTAGAATCATCTGCCTTCCGGGAATGGCCCACTGCCTCTCTACCAACAGGGAGCATCTCCGCTCCTTCCCTTAGTTAGTGCACTCGCTATGGGATTAGCTTTTGTTTTTGTAATCCTCACCCGAGGGTATTTTTCCATTGATTTCTAGAGAGAGTGGAAGGGAGGGGGAGAGACAGAGAGGGAAACATCGATGTGAGAGAGACATATCAATTGGTTGCCTCCTGCACTTTCCCCAACCAGGGCCGGTGATTGAGCCTGCAACCGAGGGTAGATGCCTTTGACCAGAATCGAACTTGGGATCCTTCGGTCTGCAGGCTGATGCTCTATCCACTGAGCCAAACCAGTTAGGGCTCACCTAGGAAGCTTTAAAAGAAAATGCCAGTCCCTGTACCTTACCTCCAGGGATTCAGACTTCAGCATCTGGGGCTGGGCCTGGCTGCCCCGAGATGCTAATAGATTGACAGGTTGAGAGCTGCTGCTCTAAATTGAGCCTGACTCGAGATGCTTCTTGTTCCTATTGCAAAGCATTGTGGTTCCCCTGCAAATGCCCAAGTGAATTCGTGTCCTAAAGCTAAATACAGCTTGGGTTCAAGCTGGAGCCCTGGCTCTCATACTGTGCAGTAGAGGTTATTGCAGAGAAAAACGGATGAAACAAATGGTACCATATATCATTTTTGAGAAACAAGGAAGACTATTTTAAAAATAAATGTAGCCAGATGAATGTAGTTTCCTCCCAATAGTCACTTTGGGGATTCAGACCAATCTTTTAAGGATGCTTCCAGTTTTCAAAACCCAGTTGGCCTTTTATTTTAGACACTAGTGGCCCAGTGCACGAAATTTGTGCAGGGGGGGGGGTGTCCCTCAGCCCTGCCTGCACCCTCCCCAAACTGAAACCCCTCGGGGGATGTCTGACCGCCAGTTTAGGCCCAATTCCTGTGGGATTGGGCCTAAACCGGCAGTTGGACATCCCTCTCGAAATCTGGGACCGCTGGCTCCTAACTGCTCACATGCCTGCCTGCCTGATCAACCCTAACCACTGCATGCTGGCCTTCTCACCCCCAACTGCCCCCCCCCCCTTACCAGCCTGATCGCCCCCAACTCACCCCCTGCCTACCTGCTCGCCCCCAACTGCCCCCCCCTTACCAGCCTGATCACCCCCAACTCCCTGCCTACCTGCTCGCCCCCAACTGCCCCCCCTTACCAGCCTGATCGCCCCCAACTCCCCCCCTGCCTACCTGCTTGCCCCCAACTGCTCTCCCCTTACCAGCCTGATCGCCCCCAACTCCCCCCCTGCCTACCTGCTTGCCCCCAACTGCTCTCCCCTCTTGGCCTGATTGCCCCTAACTGCCTCTGCCTTGGCCCCGCCACCATGGCTTGTCCAGAAGGATGTCCAGAAGGTCTCCCGGTCTAATTAGCATATTACCCTTTTATTAGTATAGATTGTCACTTTGTATTTAAAAACATTTCCATTCCCTTTAGAGGAAATTATTGGCTCCATCCACTGTTTCACCTTAAATCTTATTCTCCAGCTTAGTAACACCCTGTTCACCAGAAAGGACTCTCATTGGCTCTTAGCTATTTGTTTCCTTCAATCAAATCCCCAAAAGGACCAATATTTGCTGCTGCCAAGGTAGGACCAGAGATGGTGTCCCTGCTGGGCAACGATTGCAGGTCAAGGGCTTTCCAGTTTGAGGTCAGGGTCTTGGAAGAGAATCTAGCCTGGGGGGAAATCCGGATCCGATTAGGACTTGCCAGGATGGAGGGTGGAGGCAGAGAGAGGGCCAGCAGGGATGGGGTGAGCTCAGAGTGGGAGCAACACTGTCTGACAATGAGCTTTCCTTTTCTACACGGATCCCCTGGAAATCCTCAAATGTTTGCTACGTAGTGTTACCAACTAGGTACGTACAACTCGGGCGTTGAAGGGAGGGCCCTGAGTGTGTTTGAACACAGGGATGTTAGGTGCGGGAGTTGGTTAGCACCCTGTCCTGTGGGAAATTGTTCCCTTGTGGCAGGAGGGGACAAGAAAACTCTCTGGAGTGGTCGCCTAACCAAAGCTTAGAAGGCGACAGGATTAGTGGACACTTCTAAGGATTCTTAGACATTTGGGGAGAGAACAGGCTAACCTGCACCACAGAGGCTGGAAGTTTGGGGTATTTTGTTTGGCTCTTAACGGCTAGCGATTTGGAGATACTGGATTATACCCATAGCATGAAATAATTGTTCCCTTAAAATACTGGTGCTAGTTCTGTTGGTTACAACGACAGACGCTATCCTATCTTCTGTCCATAAATGGTTATTCGTTTTCCCACTGATCGCTCACAGCCCAGCGCCAAGAGAATGGTTACCTCTGAAATGACATGCAGCAGGGCCTACCTGTGGTCCGTGGTTTATCATCTCCCAGCGAGGGCAGCAGGTGGCGCTAACGTCACACTGTGAACACCCACAGCGACACCCTTCATGCTGGTGTATTTTTACCACTTGGGGTCACTTAAGGATTACCCGACTTCCTTTTTTCTGCTAAGCAAATCACAGACTCAAAGGAATTTTTCCCATTCCATCTGTCAGAGTCCAGGGGTCTCTTTCTCTGGATCCTGCAGGCCAAGAAATGTGCAGTAGGGTTTTTCCCCCCAAAGTTGGCCCCACACAGCTTGTGCTCCCATGGCTTCTCCTGTCACAAGGCACTTCTAGGGCCGTGGCACCCGTGCTCTCGTGGGCCCAGCACTGGGGAATTCTCTGTACGAGGAACTTGCCCGCGTGTCTAAGTGGCGTGAATGCTCATTGCCACTCTCGTTAGCATCTCCAGAATGCGGAATGTTTTCTTCTCCGTCATGCCCTTGACTCTGCCTGTCTCTAGAAGCCCAGGTGGGCACGAAGGGAGGCGGGTATCACCCTCTCACCTTCCCAGCACTTCCCCGTGGCCCCAGGACCTGTGCAGGGCCTTTGCGAGCTCAGTGGGGTTTCGGGGAGGATCCCGACTGCCTTTGCTCCCTGTGGGGGGTATGGAGGGGCATGAGGCAGCACCTGTGGGCTCACACAGCCCCCCTGGACCGTGAGCCTGGCCACTTCCCAAAGTCGCTCATGGCTGCTCGTGAAATGATGTCTGAACACCTCCCACCAGTCACCCTGCTGACCAAGCCACTCCGTGCGCCTGTAAAGTGAGCGATAACCACCTGGACACGTGACCAGGTACATGCTCTGTCCTGAGCCTTCTCCTGTTCTCCAGAGGATGCCACCTTGGGGTGGAAGCAGGAGGAGGCTGCCTGATGGCTCAGGAACAGCTTCTTCTGGTGCCATTCATGGTGCCACAGAAACTCACCCGCTCCCGCCATTTCCAATGTATAATTCATCCTGTCGGCCCCCATTCAAGAGCCCGCCCTGGGCCTTCAGTGCCTTAGTGAGGTCCAGGCTGAGGGGGCGCTGGAGGCGCTCTAACACTGGGCCCCAGCCTGCCCACTCTTCCTTCATTGTTGCTTCATATTGAACGCGAGCTCCCTCCTTCCGTCACAGCAGCAGTAGCCACCACTGAGGGACGCCTCACTCTGTACCAGGTATTCTGAGTGTTCACTCATCGTAACCCAATCCTCAGAGCCGCCCCCCCCCAGGTCCCCTCCCCCCCCCAGGTCCCCTCCCCCCGCCCCCAGGTCCCCTCCCCCTGCCCCCAGGTCCCCTCCCCCCCCAGGTCCCCTCCCCCCGCCCCCAGGTCCCCTCCCCCCCCAGGTCCCCTCCCCCCCCCAGGTCCCCTCCCCCCCCAGGTCCCCTCCCCCCGCCCCCAGGTCCCCTCCCCCCCCAGGTCCCCTCCCCCCCCCCAGGTCCCCTCCCCCCCCCCCCAGGTCCCACTCCTGTTTCCATTTCACAGAGGAGAAAACAGGCACCAGGTGGTTTGTGCATGGCTGACAGTTACCCGGTGAGAAGCGGTGAAGCCAGAATTTGATGCAGACGCTTTTCCTCCGCGGCCTGTGAGTTCTTGCTGCCGGACGGCCTTCCCACCTGGCCCTCGCCGGTCAGGACTCCACGCCTCCTTAGGGACCTGAGTTCCACCTCTTCCATGGGCAAGAGGACACCGCACTTTAAATACCAACCATGACCCAGGTACTTTATATTCAGTGTCACATAAGAGCCAGTGTTCGTTCTCTCTCTCTCTCTCTCTCTCTCTCTCTCTCTCTCTCTCTCTCGCTCTCCCCCCCCCCCCCCTTCGGATAAGGAATCCCAAGGCCCAGTGAGGTTCAGTCCAGTCCATCAGGTTGACTCTGTCGGGTCCCAGAGCTTGAGTTTTCCAAACTGTCTCTGACTGTTTTCCCGTTTCCAGGTGGATCAGAGTCCTTCCAGGGGAGGTTTCTGGGCTGTCGCTCTCTCCCTGCAGTGTCCCCGGTGGGTGTACAGCAGATACTACTGATCGGCTTATTTCCCTGCTACAGGGGAAGCGCCTACTTCCCTGGCGGCAACAAGATTTCTGTGGAGATGGAGCCCCAAAGCAGAGGCCCTTCGGGGCTTTTCCCCTGAGCAGGGCTGGGCCTGCTGTGGTCTTACCAGGACAGGACGGAAGACCAGCCTCTGTTAACGGGAAAAGAGTTTCATCGAGACAATCTTGACCAAAATCTGTACACGCTTTTGAACATATGGGGCTTCAAGCTCCAGTTTCCTAGGGCTGGGATTGCAGTGCGATGGGGGACGAGACTTGCACAGAAATCTATGAATTCATCATGGCTATTTCTGCAGCCCTGGGGTTGGCCCAGCTCCAAGCCAAGCACTTTCTGCGGTGCAGGTCCTGGTTATTTGAGGCTGGATGACTCACTTCGTGTAACATCCTCTTGTTTTCCTCCTTTTCCTCCCAGGGGCCCCCTCCTGCCTGAGAAGCTTGGCGGGGGCCGGGAGGGGTGTGAAACTCCAGCCTCTGTTGCCCCCTGCTTGCAGCTCTGTTAGCATTTGCTGGGAAAGCCTTCAGGGTCTCCTCTTCTCTTCCCCCCAGGCAGGTCCCTCTTCCCCTCTGGCCCTCCACGCCCTTTGCTCCTTTCTCTCTCCCAGCGTGTATATCCTTGCGCTGGAGTTACCTGCTTACAGGTCCGTGTCTTCCTAGCTAAGGTGAGTCCTTTACCGCAGGTCTGGTTTTGAGATCCTCACTACCAGGCAGGGTCTGGCTGGAGAAGGTGCTTTGGCAAACATTGGTTGAGTTGGCAGGAAGCAAGGAAGGAAGGAAAGAAGGAAGAGTAGACGGATGGATGGATGGATGGATGGATGGACGGATGGATTATCACAAGAAGTGTCTACGAAGGAATTTTAGACATCAGCTAGCAAAATAAGGATGGAGAAAGTAGGATTCCTGAATTAGTGTTTTTGTGTGTGTGTGTGTTTTTTTTGCACCAGAGAGCTGCATATGCTCAATATAAGGCCATAGACGTAGATGGGCTCTGAGGCTCAGCCTTCGCTTTAAGAAGGGTTTGTTTCTCACACGGGAGCTGTGTGGGTTTAACCAAGAGCCCCCTGGTTACCTGAGGAGGAGGCCCTCCCCACGGCTGTTCCATCCTCTAGCCGGTCGTCCTGAGACACGGCAGCGGCCTCAGGGGTGCCAGGCCATCCCGCCAGGCTTTGCCTCCTTTATTTCCACGCCTTGCAGGGCGGGAATAACAGTTTCATCTAAGGCAGCGGTTCTCAACCTGTGGGTCGCGACCCTTTGGCGGTCGAACGACCCTTTCACAGGGGTCGCCTAAGACCATCCTGCATATCAGATATTTACATGATGATTCATCACAGTAGCAACATCACAGTTATGAAGTAGCAACGAAAATAATGTTATGGTTGGGTCACAACGTGAGGAACTGTATTTAAAGGGCCAGAAGGTTGAGAACCACTGCTCTAAGGAAACAGGTTCAAGGAGGTGAAGTATCGATTCAACAATAATAGTGGGAAAGCTCGATACTCCACTTGTGACAGTGGGTAGAACAACTAGACAAGGTGAGCGAGGAGACAGAGACCCGGACAGCCCGTGAACGGACCCCGCTGGGACGGACCCACACGAGCAGAGCACACCTTCTTCTCAGGTGCGCCAGGAACGCTCTCCAAGATGCACCATACGCCAGGCCCTGGGACAAGCCTCGATACACTGGAAGAGATTAAAATCATATGCAGTATATTCTCCTGTCACAGTGGAGTGGAATTAAAGATCAATAACAAAAATACTGGGAAATTCACAAATAAGTGGAAATTAACACACTGCCCAACAACCAATGAGTCAAATAAGACATCAAAGGGGAGGCTAGGAAATACTTTGAGTTGCATGAAAACGGTACACCACGCAGGGAATCTTAGGGACGAGGTAAAGCAGTGCGGCGAGGGGGAGGGGGGCAGGTTATAGCAGTGAGTGACTAATAAAAAGGAAGATCTCAAATCAATAACTTAACCTTTCACTGTAAGGCACTGGTGGGCGGGGGGAGGGGGGAGAGGGAGAGTCAACTGAACCCAAAAGAAGCAGAAGAAAGGACATAATGAAGACCGGAGTGGGCATCCGTGAAACAGGAAAACAGTAGAGAAAACGAACAGAACTCAAAGTTGGCTTTTTGAAGAGATGAGCAAAGTTGACAAACCTCAGCTAGAAAGACGTGACATCATTTTCCCAGCGTGGCTCCCATAGTACATGGCGGGGCCAGGATTCCGAACTAGATCTGTCTGAGCCAAAGCCGGGGTGGGGGCCTGCCTCCCACCTAGACGGCGAGTGTCTCAGGACCAGGCGCTTGCCCTACGCGCCCGTGCGTCCCCGGTGCTCTGTGCCCGGCACACGCAGCGGCCCGGGAGATGTTTGCTGAACCGCAATGAAAAGCAAGCCTTCTCCCCGCCCTCAGCCAGCCATCTGTGCGAGATGATAAATTACGCTTCCAATGCAGATCGGGCTGAATTGCACTATTTCTGATGAGAAACGCTGAAAACAGCAAACGGCTTGTCCTTAAAAATAAACCCTTCAGCTTCAGGGATCTGGCCCAGAAATGAACCGTGTGCAGCTCCAGCTCCAAGGCTGAGTGTATTACCCTGGAGCCCGCAGCGAGGGGTTCTGGCTGGAGTGAGAAGCCCTGTCACCTTGACCTGGCCCCTGGGTGGGGAGTGTGCACTGGGCCGCCCCTGGTTACACTCTCTGTGGGGCTGGCCCAGCTCCGAGGGAGCAGCTGGTCCCAGAGACCCCACAATGCTGGACCGTGTCCCCAGACAGACAGGCTAGGAGCCAGGGTTCAGGGATGGCACCCCAGCCGAGCCAGGCCGGGCTCCATGGGGAGTCTTCGCTTTCTGACATTTCATAAGGGGTGACACGTAAAGGCTGTTGACTTTAATGAACCAAAGTGCATGGAGTTTGTTTTGTTTTTTTAAATATCTTTTTCTTGATTTCAGAGAGGAAGGGAGAGGAAGAGATAGAAACATCAATGATGAGAGAGAATCATTGATCGGCTGCCTCCTGCACGCCCCCCACTGGGGATTGCGGTCGCAACCCAGGCCTGTGCCCTGACCAAGAATCGAACCGTGACCTGGTTCCTAGGACGACACTCAACCACTGAGCCACACCGGCCGGGCCCAAGTGCGTGTTGGTATGTCCCGAAAGGCTGTGGGGAGAAGGTGGCACCGGGTGGGTTGTATGCCAGAACACTACCGCACGCTCAGGCTGCAGTGACCAGGCCACCTGCTCAGGGACAGGGGAGGAGGCAGTGTCCTCCCTAATGGGCCAGCATCCTGGTCAGACACCCCAGTCGCAGGAAGGCAGGGTGGGCGCCGGCCGTGTGCCCATTCATCCCGAGTACTAGACGAGGCCCCTAGATTTGCGCAAGGACTCACAGAAGGTGGAGAAGTGCATCTATTTCTCGGACTCCCGGGCCCAGGGGGGTCTCGCACCCACCCCGCTTCCTAGGAGGCGCGTGGGGAACTCTGAGCCGCTTCCCATGGAGGCTGCGGGGGTGGGGGTGAGGGGGGAGATGGGGGGGGGATAGGGGGCGGGCCGTGCACACTCCTGGGGGTCCTTTCCCTGGCTCCTGGGCTCCCCCTCCCTTTTCTCTTTTCTTAAGTTAAAGGTGCCTCTTCCGGAAGCCCCCATGTGGAATTGACCCTGCACTGAAAGGGAGGTCTTTTTAGGGCCGGAGCTTTGTTCTCGGGCATTTTCTGCCTCGCCGGCCCCGGGGAATGCGAGCTGGGAAGGTCTGTGTGCGATGGGCACTGCGCATTCATGTCCAGGGGCCCAGGAGCTGTTTCGAGGAGAAAAGTCTCCCCATTCTCTGGCCTTTTGACCCCTCGGGCCCCAGGCAGGAGGATGTGGAGGAATGAGGCTGGATCCCCCAGACTCCCCCACTGCTGCTGGGGGGGGGGGGGGCACATTACACATAAGGAAATATACACACTTTGATTCTGACTTCAAAATTGGCAGCCTCTAATTTTCACACCATCAAATCGGCAAAACAATATCTTTTTTTTCCCCCGAGAAAGAGATGAACTGGTACTTGCATTTTGTCCTCATCCCTGGATCTGTGTCGCTTGCTGTTATGTCACTAGAATAGAGGACACACCTGCACTGTTCACGATGTGGACAGAGATTTTAAAATTCTGTTGTATAACGAGAATAACAGAAACACGGTGATCAGTGAGTGGGATGATGACAACGTCGAGCTGCACGGTGGTGATGGCTGCACACCGTGGTGAATGGACTTGAATACCACTGACTTGTACGCTTACAAATGGTGAAAATAGCCTGGCCAGTGTGGCTCAGTGGTTGAGCCTTAACCTAGGAACCAGAAGGCCATGGTTCAATTCCTGGTCAGGGGCACATGCCTGGGTTTCAGGCTCAATTCCCAGTAGGGGGCATGCAGGAGGCAGTCGATCAATTCTCTCTCTTGATGTTGCTATCTCTCCCTCTCCCTTCCTCTCTGAAATCAATAAAAATTATTTAAAATAAATTTTAAAATGGTTAAAATAGTTAAAGAAAAAGTTCTCAGCATAGCATGGAAGTTTTAAAGAACAAGAAAGAGTGGACGGCTGTGACGGAAATGTTCTAAGTGAGCAGTGGGGACGGTTGCCCATATCGGAATGTGCTAGACACCACGGAACTGTCCGCTTCAGGGCAGCGGGGAGCCTCTGGAAAGGGGTTATTAGAGGACTGGGGTCGGTGACAGACGGGCCGGCAGAGGCCCTCTCTGGGCGCTGGGCGGCTCTCCCTCAGGCTGTCCTCGGCGGCCTGGGCTCCCGCCCGATCCCCCAGCTGATGCGAGCGGCACCGAGGGCTCTGCCCGGCCCACCTCCTGCCCGGCTCCAGCGCCCCAGGCCCCACAGGATGCCCGGCCGGACCAGAAACAGGATGCCCGGCCGGGGACCCCTGAGAAGACCAGGGCCAGGAAGAGCCTCTTCCTGCTGCAGGGACAGCTCCGTGACCGGGAAAGGCGGGCCGGGATGCTCGCGTTTCCACGGTGACATCACCCCTGCCGGGACCGAGCCTCGGCGCCTGGGACTTGGTGAGCCGCACAGTCCATATCGTCGCCAGGGAGCCTCGGCGGCCGGGGTTTGTCTGCATCCGGACAAGCACATCTTGCCTGGTACCTACGGCTTCGGCCCTGGAAGAAGGGACAGGACCACGAATCCCAGCTCCTAGGGCGGAGAGAGGAGGACCCCGCACCCCAGGCACGCACTCCCTTGCTCGGCCCAGTTGCATGCTTCCGGGGATGGGACGCTCGCCCTGTGCGAGGCCACGGTTTCCCTGCGAGACCGAGTCCAACGCTGGGGTGAATACGGATTCCTGCCATGCCCTCCACGTCTCTTCACTGCCCCAACCAGACCAGATGGGTCTCTCCCTCTCCGCCGAGTCCTTCAGAAATACACCCTCTGGGCTGCCTTCTCCCGACCACAGGGCCACGCCCTTCCCACTCTGTCCCTTTAACACGCCGCCAAGGCCCTCCTCACTCCGGTCCCTGTGCTCTGAAAAGGTTCAAAACGGTAGGAGGTGAAACCCCGGATGGACGGACGGACGGACGGACGGACGCACGCAATACTCTATGTAGCGTGTGGCTGGTGGGGAACGAAGCAGGGTCCTCACCTCCTCTGAAGACAGCTGGGGGGCCGACTGGGAACTGAACTCACAACCTCTTGGTGCATGGGACGATCGATGCTCAACCAACTGAGCCACCCCGGCCAGGGACTCTGAACTCATTATTATCCTTTTTCTGCCCCCAAATCTCTTCAAAGTAGCCACACCACCTCCACTTTCTCAATAAGGAAACAGGCTCAGGAAATTACAGCAACGCCCGTCTCACCCCGGGAGCGGGAGCCTGGGGGCAGGACGTGGCGTCCCCGACCCGGCGGGGGTGAGGGGGGGTGGGGGGGTGGCCCTTTCCCCACCAGCTCTGCCACCTGGAACACACAGCAGGGCGCCTCCCCTCCCCCTGCCCCTCCGCTGCCCACGGCCCCGCCTGGCGACACCGGCTGTGGGCACGGGAGCCCTGTCATGGGAGCCCCGCGGTGGGGGCGGGTGGCCCACGCAGGCCCTCGGCCCTGGGCTGGAGATCAAACAGCCCCGCGGTGAGAACCGAGGGAGCGCAAATCACCCTGAAAGAGAACCTGTTCCAAATGACCGGCGAACGCAGATTCCCAGACACCCAACACCCCGTGCTGCCCGCCCTGCTGGCCTGTGGGGGTGCCTCGCTCGCCCTGGGCACCCAGGCACCGCCCTCACGGGCCTGAGCTCCTGGTGTAGGCCTGAGCCTTGGGTCGGGGTTCCCCAGGGTCATTGGCACGCCACTGCTGTGAAAGGGTGGGGAGCAATGAACCCTGATTCCAACCTGCTGCTCCTTCCTGGCTGTGCCATGTGAGCAGGTCCAATAACCACCTCGAGCAGCTCTTCCACGTGGATGAGGGATGGGAGGTGGAGCTGGGATCGTCTGCCCCAAACCCAGATGGTGGTCGGCACATCGAAGATGCTAGGCCCTTGCTCACGCAGGCCTCCCCAGGAGGTTTGCACCCACCATCTCATTTAAACCTCCCTCCCTCCGGATGGGCTTCTGCTCTCTGCCCTGGAGGCATTGCAGAGGTGCCAGGATGAAGCCGGGACCACGTGGCTGGATGCGTCAGCCCGGACTTGAACCTGGCTCTCCCTGACCCCAGATTCCCTCTTCTCTCCTGCTTCACAGGTTATCTTGGCTCTAAGAGGTTGATGCCTAAATGGTTAATAAACAGTGTGGGAGCTTGTCCTGGGCCCCCCGGGAAAGGGTGGGTGCCTGTCCTGGGCCCCCCAGGAAAGGGTGGGTGCCTGCCCTGGGTCCCCCGGGAAAGGGTGGGTGCCTGCCCTGGGTCCCCCGGGAAAGCGTGGGTGCAGTCTGGAGTTGCAGCCCACTCCTGGCTGCCGCCTCGTGGTGATGCACAGATGACCCCTCCCCGGCCTTCACACCTCCCGCCCCGACTCGGCAGCTCTGAGCTCTGTGGGAACCGGAGCAGTGGCCCCTGCCCTAGGGAAGCGGGGGTCCCCAGCAGACCCCTTCCCACCCCCGGGGCCTGCTTCTCATCTCCCAGCGCCACAGGCAGTAACCCCTCGTCCCGTGAAAGCCAAGGAGGGAGGAATGTCACATGAAAGGTGCCCGAGGAGGCCTGGCCAGTGTCAGGCCACCAAATGGCAGGTGCCAGGTGGTTAGCATTAATGGCCCGGGGCGGGGCCTGCCTCCGAGGTGTGCGGGCGGCGCGGTGCTGGGAGGCGCGGTGCTGGCTCCCACGGCCCCCTGGGCGCCAAGGAAGGCCCACGGATGCCTCTCCTCACCTCTCTTCTGAGTAGCCCCCCCGCCTGCCCCTGCCCCTGTACTGGCTTCGGTGACATTGCCTCTCCTGGCTCTGCCCTGAAAGCTCCCTTCCTGGGCTCCTGGCGCCAGGACTGTGGCCTCCACTCTGCCACCGTGCTCTCCCCAGTGCAACCCGAGCGTGTCACTGTCCCCCAGTGTGGCTGCCCGTGGCCTCCAGGTGCCTTGATCGGTCGCCCAGGGTCTGACTGGTAAGCCTGCCCCTCCCCTGGCTCCAGCACAAGTCACCCTTCAACCCCCCTGAGCTGCCGTGATGGGGGCTCCCAGCTCCCGTCTCTTCTGCACTCACGTTACATGATGAGGCGGCGGGAGCGTGTGCCCGGCCGGCCGTGCCATCTTGACTGGGAGCCTCGAGGGCAGACGGCGGTCCCCACCCACGTGAGGGGTGTGGCTCCCTCTGTCCTGCGTCAGGCAGAGGCCCGGGAAGGCCGAGTGAGGAGCGCGGGCAGCCGGAGGGAGGGCGGAGGGGCTGGACATCGGTTGCGATCATGGGCACCCAGCCTGCTCCCCGGCGCCCCCGTACATGAATGGCATGTTTCCGAAGCCATGAATTCCTAAGCATGTATGAGGAGTCGTCACGCTACTTTCTCTGCTCTGAAACGTTTCCGACATTTTCCAAAATAAGAAGTAAAAAAACAAATAAATATAGCAACAGCCCTCCCCACCCCTGGGCTGCCTGTGCGCCCCTCAACGTGAAGTGCCTCTATTCGCGTCACCCCGTTCCTACAGAAGAACCCCCCGCAGCCTCCCTCATGCCCTTCGTCCCACTCGTGTCCCCCGGTGCCCGCACGATGCCCGGGTGCCCCACGCCCCAGCCGCCCGGGGCCTCTGGCTGCTTCCAGCCCCAAGTCCCACTTCCCTCTCTCCGGCCAGAGGCTGCGGACGAGTGTTACCATCTGGCAGGGGCTGGACAGGCCCCATGGAGACATGGGGGTGCGCCCAGAAGGTGCAACATAACAGTCACCCCCAAAACAGGGCCTGGGAAGGAGGGGAGAGGAGGCGGGTCCGGCTCCCTGGAGGCCAAGGCAGCCATGGTTCTCAGACAGGGAGACACATTTCAGCTTCACATCTCAGAAAGCTGCTGAGCGCGCTGCGGAGCGTGGACGCAGAGGGGAGAAGAGGGACTGGGAGAGAGGCTGGGACGGGTGCCGCCAGGTGCCAGGTGGCAAAGGACGATGTAGGAGGTAGACCCAGCCAGACTCAGGGGTGTGGTTAAAGGGAGGGAGAGGGCCGCTGGCGGCTCCTTGTCCCCGGGGGAGTGACGGGGTCATGAGGAAGAGCTATGGGCAGACAGATGGTGCACCCACTATGCTAAGTCCCCCGAACTGAATGAAAATATGCATCCTCAGGCCCTACCACGGACCCTGGAATCAGAATGTTTGGGGAGAAGAGACTGGAAAGCTGCATTTCAAAACGCACCTCAGGTGATTCTCAGGGTCAGGTGTTTGGGAGGCAATGCTCACCGACGGATGCTGGGTACACGGGGCCCTGTCCTTGGGCTGTGAGCGCCTGGAGCCAGAGCTGCCCCTGCTTCTGCTGTATTTCCCGGGAACCTTGCTCCCAGCCTGCACGTGGCCATGGGTGGTGTGCGTTGAATGAATGAGTTGATCTCCAAACCAGGTAACCTGCCGTGGACGCCAGCCGTGCCTTTGACCGCTGGGGTTGGCTGGCTGGTCTTCTTGCCCAAGGTGACCACATTTTAAGCAAATCTTCTCATCGCATCCCTATTCACTTAGAAGGTTTCATTCCAGCATGGCCATCCCACCACGTTTTCTTTCTTTCTTTCTTTTTTTAAAAAATATATTTTTATTGATTTCAAAGAGGAAGGCAGAGGGAGAAAGAGAGAAACATCAATGATGAGAGAGGATCATTGATCGGCTGCCTCCTGCACATCCCACACTGGGGATCGAACATGCAACCCAGGCATGTGTCCTGACCAGGAATCGAACATGGGACCCTCTGTCTGTAGGCGGACGCTCTATCCATTGAGCCACACCGGCTGGGGCCCGCTTCATGTCTTCCCACAGGAACCACTAGGGGGCTTCTACCTTGCGGTGACGTTTTACAATAGTGAAAAATAATTGCACTTTTTTTTCCCTTTTCTTTTTTTTTAATAAGAGAGGAAATGTTACCAATGGGAAGGTCTTCAAAAGGCCACTTCGCAAACTCCAAATTTACTTGAAAGCACACCATCTTTTGCTGGAGGCCAGGCGTGGTATGTTTCTGATTACACCGGTGACCTTCACCCTGAAAACCCTTTGTAGATGGGCCTTTTTTCTCGACAACCTACTGATGAGCAAATGATCTAACAGATTTCACACCACATAAATTTAAGCCTAATAAATGCCTTCAAATTCAGAGCTCCTAATTCTGGGTTCGGGAGGTAGGCCCTTCACAAAAGCAATCATGTAGACAATTAATAAACCCACACACAGCTCTGGGAGAGAGTGGCTTCTGCCCCCGTCGCGGTGGCCCTCAGCAAGCTCCCAAGGGTGAGCCTCGGGGAACGCAGATTCGCCTTTAGCTCCTAGTTTGGCTGCCAGTGTCTTCTGCCCGGACCAGTACAGTAGCCACTGGCCACATGTGGCTACGGAAATGTACACGTATGTAAATTAAAATGTTAAGTCCTGCTCTTTAGTTGCACTGCCCACATTTGGAATGCTCAGCTGCCGCATGTGGCCAGTAGCTAGTAAATTACAGCTCAGGACAGAATATTTCCATCATTGCCGAATGCTCCATCGGACAGGGCTGACCTATTATGCAGGCAAAACCTCTCAGGGCCCAGATTGCTTCTGTTTTGTCTCAATTATCAGTAATGGTACCTCCCCCGGGACTGTTTTATTGCATTGGTGTAGGTAAGCAAAATAAAACGACGTTCATATGGAGGAAAAATATAGATTTAAAAAAAAAATCCTATTGTTTAATGAGAGAGAAAAAAAGGAACTTTGTTTTAAATCTGCTGATGAGCTTGCTCTTCCCCCGCCCTCTCCCCCGCCCCGGCCCCAACTCTGCTCATTTGGGCGGCGTAGCTACAGCCTTGGGGATGAACAATCTTGATTATTCAGAGCCAGAAAATAAAATCGGCTTTCTCGTCCGGTAAGAGAACTCTTCTGTCTGAATGAGGCAGGCAATTGCTCTGGCTGGTTGTCCTTGAGCTGTGAAGGGCAAGGGCACACCAGAGACTGCTAGGGGCGGGAAAGGCCTTGGACATCCCTGAGGCCCACGGCCTCGTGTAGGGCTGGCAAACGCAGGTGTGGGAGGGTGACGCCATGGCCACAGGGCCAGCTTGTGGCAGAGCCAGTCCCTGACTCCTCTCTCGAGTTCATTCTCCTCAGCAAACAACATGCAACCTCTCCTTTGGACCCTGAGCCTTGGTTTAATTGGCTATAAAATGGGGAAAGTCTTGGCCCGGTGTGGCAGAGGTGCTAATTCAAGGTCAAGGCCAAGGAGACATCCTGGGAGGTAGGGCCCTAGATCTAAACTGTTACAGGTCTTCCCTAAAGCTGGTCTTTTTAGCTTCTTTCGTGGGAGGTGGGCTTTGCCTCATAGAGGAAGGGTTTTCCCAACATGAGAAGGAGGTTCAGATGGGGACAGCCCAAAAGAAGGACAAACGACAACTTCAAGACCTCTCCATCTTTTTGAGGGGTAGCTTGAAGGCTATAACTTAATATGTTCAAAAACGAAACTGCAGATCACCCTTCTCAAGTCTGACCCTCCCCAGGATCCACCGGGCCCGCGGGCAGCACCGTCAGCGTCTGGGTTACACAAGACAGAAGTCCTGGCATCACCTTCGCTCCCCGTGTCTTTCCACAGCCAAAACCCGTCACCAAGCTCTGTGCCCCTCACTCTAACGTTCTCCCCAGTCTGTTCACTTCTCTCCATGTCCTTGGCCCCAGCTGCCGCCACCCCCACACCATTGCTATGGGCTCTGACAGGCGAACCAGGACCTACCTCTGCTCCCATCCCACCGCCGTGTATTCTCCCCTTGGAAAACCAGAGGGATTTCTTTGAAATAAAATTTAACCAGGTCATCTCCCTGTTTTCAATTCTTTAATGACTTCCATTGACTGTAGGAGGAAGTCAAAGCTCCTTCATTGACTTGAAACTCTTACATGGCTGCCTCTTCCTCTCTCTAGTCTGTCCTTGCACCCCATCTCCTCCCTTTCCTATTTCGGATGTGCCCTCCGGCATCTGTCAGTCTCTCTCACCCCATTCTTCTCACCATAGACTCTTGGCAGTTTCCTTTTTGTAACTCACTCCTCCCCACCCCTCAGGCCTTGGCCATTAACTCCACTCACTCTTCCCACCTCAGCTCAAGCATTGCTTTGCCAAGGGTATCTCCCATGACGTCCCTCCCTGTGAAGGTCAAATTTCTAGCACAGGTCTCAGAGCACCATGAACCTCTTCTCCAGTGCCTGCATTACAGCTGCAATGTCACGCTTATCTGTGTGCTACCTGAACAAGCATCTTTCTCCCCGCACTGGAGTGTAAGCTCCACGCTGACAGGGGTTGTGCCTGTGTGATCGCCAGAGAACCCTGGTCTGGCCGAGAGGGAGCACTCCGTAATATGAAAGGGATGAGTGAACGAATGAGCCACATTGTTGAATAGGTCACACCTGGGCTTGAATCTCGATTCCACTGCTTCTTTAGTTGTGTGGATTTGGGCAAATCATTTTATCCTTCTGAGACTTGGTTTCCTAATATGTAGAAGGAGAAGAACATCATGTGAACTTCACAGGAATTTATGAGGACAAATGAAACGAAGGCGGTTGGGAGCCTGAAGTGGCCACTGTGTGCGGAGCATAGTAGGTACTCAAGAAACGGTTGTGGTCATCGTCTAAGTGTCTTTCCCGCTAGAAGATTAGGTTCTTACTCAGCATCCTTTAAAGTTATATATTTTTTTCTTTAAATTGGCCTGTGTGTCTGTTGTTTGCCACCCAAAATCCTATATGAAATGCAGCTTTAGTTCAGACTAACAGAATAAAAGCATCCATGTCTAAGAAAATTGGAAATAATTTCTTCTAGTTAACAATTTAAATATATATATATTTAAATATATTTTTATGGATTTCAGGAAGGAAGGGAGAAGGAGAGAGAGATAGGAATATCAATGATAAGAGAGAATCTCTGATCAGCTGCCTCCTGCACGCCCCCTACTGGGGATGGAGCCTGCAACCCGGGCATGTGCCCTTGACCTGAATCCAACTTGGGACCCTTCAGTCTGCAGGCTGACGCTCTATCCACTGAGCCAAACCAGCTAGGGCCTAGCTAACATTTTTTTAGTGCAGACATTAATTCCTTCAAGTCTATGAGCATGTCAGCCCTCCAAGGTCTGTACTATTATTGTCCCTGTCTTACCCAGAAGAACGGAGGCACAGCCAAGTAAAGTAACTTGTCTCAGGTCCCACAGTTAATCAGTGCCAGTGCAGGACTCAAACCCAAGCTGTCCTTCGAACCCTTGCACACTGTTTTATCTGTCTTTTGAAGAATTAACCCCAAAGCAATTAAAAGGTAAACAAACAGATGTTACACAAGCCACCCACCCACCAACACCAAGACCAGGATCCAAATTATGTAAAAGAAAGGGAAAAAATCATACCTATGCTTCTCACATGCATAGAAACAAAGACACAAAAGGAACATAGCACACCAATGATCTCTGAGCGGTGGAATTCTAATACATAGCTGAAAAGTGGTTTTGTTCTTTTGTTTTTCACTCATTTCCCACGTTCTCAATACGATGAGATGCATTACTGTTATAACGTAAAGAAACATAAACGTTTCTGAAAATAAAAGTAAGTACATTGCTTATTAGTGAGAGAGAGAGAGAGAGAGAGAGAGAGAGAGAGAGAGAGAAAGAAAAAGAAAAGCCCCATGGATTGTAGTCTACAGCCAAACAGGAAAGGAAGAGCAGGGCGTGTGAGATCGCTGGTGGACCTACAGCTTGATTACTTTGTGGACCTCATTCTCAGGCAAGACTCTCTTAGAATTTTCAGGGGTTAATAGCCTTGAACTACAGCTCGCCCGTTCAATGTTGAGTAGGAATGGGTAGTCAGTGAGCGCGAATTTGGTGCCCGAAAAAGCCCTGACTGTGTGGAGAGGACGTCTGGGCCCCCTCACCACGGGCCTTGGGAAATCTCCCCCCCTTTCCACCTGCCACGTGGGAGTGGCTGTATCAGCTCAATCACCTTTTGAAATCTGCTGTGAGCACAAGAATGACAGCAAACCTGTACTGTCGGAAGTCTTCACATAGATGAACTCCCTAAAGCTTCAAGACACCCCTGCGAGTTAGCGGTGATTGTCAGCCCATTGAGCAGATGGGGAAAGTGAGTCCGGGGCAGTGAACGAGCAGCTCACATGCGGTTCAGCAGATAATCAGACTGCCTGGATTGGAGGCCAGGCTCTCCCCTCAGCAGTCAGATGAGCCTGGCATGTTCCCTAACTGCTCTGCCACCCCTTTCCCAGGCCAAAGGGACACAGCTCCGCGTTGAATGAGGTACAGCATAGGAAGAGCTTGGAAAAGCTCTAAACACTAAAAAAAAAAAAAAAAAAAACAAAACAAAAAAAAAAAAGAATAAAAAAATGCAAGCTGTTCGTTTGGAGCATTTTAAAGGAAATGGCTTCTTGGTTTGGGGCAATGTTTTGGAATGGTTAGTGATTAGGAAATAGGGATAAGCCTAGGAAAGGCTGCCCATAAATAAAACATTTCCACCTCTCATTGGGAAAGAAAAAAGTTTCCAGCAAGAACACAGGCGAGCCAAGCAGGAAGAGATGCTCTTTAGGCAACAAAGTGCTGGCTTTGCGCTGTATGTCCTGCGCCAGGAGCCTGCCTTCCAGACAGAAGGTATGTCATGCAATTAGGTTTATGACCATCGCTTGGCCAAGCAACCTTCAACCTCCCTTCCTCCCTCCAAGCATCTATCTATCCACCGATGCATTGATGGAACTGAAATTTGGCGCAAGTCCTATACCCTCCCCACCCTCCAAAGCTGACCGGGTTGCCTTTGATGGGCGTCTACTATTGTCCCCAAGACGCCTTGGTGAGAAAGAACAAAAAAAGGTCGCCAGGTTCACCCCTGTCCCCACTTATCCTCAAACCGCCGCCAGCAGAGGAGGTGAGTTTCTGTTTGCAGGGACCTCCAGGGAAGAGGCGTACCCGCCCCTCCCCCGCCCCCGGGAAGCCCTCATCAGTCCGTAATCAAAATGTTTGGGGTCCGTGGGAGAGCTGCGGCCCAGGCCAGCTTATCAAGGTGGAATTTATTTACTTACTGTCCACATCATTTCACATCAGATTGGCTTGTTGCTCTCTCCGATCACCGGCTGGAGAGCGGAGGTGACAGATCACTCCATTGCTTATTTAACCAACCATAAACAGGACTTGAAAGAGGGAGTTCGCTGCACACAGCTCCTCTTTGGAGAATCTGACATGTATCAAGTTGATGGCAAACTTCTGCTCATTATCTCAAAACCCCTCTTCTACCCTCCCCCCGAAACACACACACACTCTGTTCCCAAAGAAAAGCAGTTACCTAGAAAACACACCCGGTTTACTCCGAGGAGGGCAGCAGAACGATGTGGCTCTCAGCCAGCAAGTTGCGTCCCGTCCACATGCTGGGGGCTGGGGAAGGTCTATCCCACCCACGTGGCCCTAAGAGCAGGAGGTCGGTCACCGAATTTGGTGGCACTTTCCGTGTATTCCGTTTGTCAGAACCCCTTCAATGGGCTGTTTAGCAGTGACTTTTGAATCATCTACAATTTGGACTGAAAGTGGATTAAGTTGTAATGAAGGCATACTATCCTCATAATGTGTGATATCAATAATTTTTGGGGTTTCCTCTGCTATGGGCTTCCTGGGGTGCAAAGCCGACAGATGCTGACCAGGTCCTCGGCTCCCCTGCTGTGGATTGTTTAGGGTGTCGTTTAACAAGTCATGGAGACCTTCTTGGGTCCCCTGAAACTCCTGCCCTTTCTTCGACGTCCTCAAGTCATTGGGGTGATGGAGGGAGCACCCATGATCCCACGGTCTGCAGGACCAGGTCTGACACCTCTGAAGCGCCTACTCAGGGGTGACCATAAATCCCCGTCGCTTCCTGGTCTATGAGATGAGGACATCACCCCCGCCTGGGGGAGAGGAGGCTGAGGGAATTCAGTGCCTGAGGCATGGCACAGCTTCATCAAATAAGAGCCTTCTCTCTTCTCTGAAAATGTCAAAGTCAGCATCTTATCAGAACTTGAGATGTTGAATGAAAAGTGTCTTCCCACCAGGCAGGGAGGGCAGCGCGAACAGCTTGGCAGTTCCTCGATCAGTTAGACGGGACCGCTCCTGGGTCCGCAGGTGTTCAAACACTGTGCAAGGCCACCGCAGCGCACCACTGAGAGGCAGAAACAGCCCGAACGTCCAGCGGCAGCTGAATGAGTATGCACGGGGCTGGGAGGCGGGGGGTGGCCACGGAATGGAACATTAATCAGCCATAAAGCAGAATGAAGGACTGATACACACCACGCAACACGGGTGAACCCTGACAATAGTATGCAGGCAAAAGACGAAGACACGGAAGGTCGCATGTTGTATGATTCTATTGGAATAGCAAATCCATGGAGACAGAAGTAGATTAGTGATCGTCAGGGGCTGGGGTTCGAGAGAAAAGGGGGGAGTGATGACTTCATGGGTCTGAGGTGTCCTTTGGAGTCATGAAAACATTCGGGAACCAGACAAGAGTAATGGTGGTGCATGACAAGTGTGTGACACGCCCCTGAATGGCACACTCTGGTTAACACAGTACCTTTCCTGTGATGTGAATTTCGCCACAGGATTTTTGAAAAGGGCAGGGCAGTGAAGGATCTATATAAGGTCGGGTGAGAGCTGCTTTTTATTTTATTTTTTAAAAATATATTTTTATTGATTTCAGGGAGGAGGGGGGAGGGACAGGAGATAGAAATATCAACAAGAGAGAATCATTGATTGGCTGCCTCCTGCAGGCCCCCTGCTGCGGATTGAGCCCACAACCCAGGCATATGCCCTTGACCGGAATCAAACCAGGGACCCTTTAGCCCACAGGCCAACGCTCTATCCACTGAGCCACACCGGCTAGGGTGAGAGCTGCTTTTGAATCTGGACCGGGCCTGGTCCTGGGCCTCGTCCCATGCTGGGCCGAGATTCCCATCGCAGCCTGTGCGGCCTCGCCCGCCCACCAAAAGGGGCTCCACGCAGCCAGACAAAGGCCCTTTCTCTCCCCACGGCCGGGAGCTGCCGAGGGCACCGTGGAGGCATAAACATGGACAGGAAGGCAGGCTGCCTGAGAGCTTCCAAAAGCCCCTTCTGACAAGTGAAAAATGTCGGGGACTTGAAGTCACAGGCCAGGCTTTTAACAGCCCTCGGCGTATTTATTTAACCCAGTAAATACGTTTATTAGCCGGCCGCCTCCTTTGTAGCGCAGGTAATGGATTCCCCATCTGTTTCTGCTTTGCAGCCCGGGGCTCGGTGGCCAACACCTCGCCTCCCGCAGCCTGCGAGGTGGAGGCCTCCGTGTGCGCCCGTCCTGCCGGCCCCTCCCGCCTGCAATTACAGCCGCTCCCGGAGGAGGAAGTCCCGGCCGCGGCCCTCCCTGGCCCCCCGCGCCCCACCACCAAAGGGCATGTCTCGGAGGGGGGAAGCGAGGGGTCATAAAGCTTTCACATTATTAACTTTTTCCTTCTGCAGAGAAGCCTGAGAAATACCATCGCACCACATTAAAGGGCTCGGTGAGAGCTGCCACTGCCTAATGAGGGGCTGGGACCCAGGCCACATGCGAGGGCTGCAGAGCCTTGATGTCCTGCCGGCCCCGGGGACGCAGGTATCAGGGTCGGGCTGAAGTCTGCACCTGACTCGGGGACTCGGTCCCGACGGGGCGGGTGCCACTGAGGGTGGACAGAGGCTGAGCCGGCACCGCTCCCCTCGGCCCTGGGCACCTTGGTTTCTCCCCACAAGGGCCTTCGGATGCCAGGCGGGAGGTGCCCCGGGAGTGGGCCGGTGCCATCAGAGGGGCCAGTGTCGGACGGGGTGCACCGCAGGGAGCAGCGAGACGGAGCTGTGATGGATGGCCTGAGCCGAGGCCCCCGGACGGAGAGTGTGGTGTGGGGGCCGGGACCTCCAGGGTGGCCTGTGGTGGCACCAGAGCCGCCTCCACAGCCTTTTCCTCAGATCCCAGCCACGGGCCAAGGGAAGGATTTTTAACCGTTCTCACTTGTTTCGATGTTTTGACACTGGGTGGCATTTCCTCGCTGGGCATTCGGTTAAGTTCAGGGGTCCCGTGGACCCGTCATGGGGCAGTGGGAAGACGGGCGGGGGCGGGGGGGGGGAGGTGGGGGAGGGCGGGCAGGGGGGTGGAGTGGAGTGATGACGGTTTCGCAGGCATCCTGGCAGGCGAGGTCTGGGCAGACTCCAGCAGCCCCATGCTCTGGAAATCTGTCTTCTCCAAGAGCTCCCGGGGGCAGGGAGCAGCTCTCCGACCCTGTGGCCCATCACACACTGCGCTCCTGGCCCCATCAGAAATACACCCTGATGGAGAACTCTGGGTCCAGGTGTGCAGGCGGGGCACTGGCCCATTCCTGGGGCTGCGGGGATTCACACAGATGGGATGTCTCTGTGATGGAGCCGCCTAGAGCTCTGCTGGTCCACGGAAACCCTGGCCTGTGAGCTGCCGGAGCCCGGCGTGCACTCCTCGTGCGGATGAGGGGACCGAGGCCCAGCTGGTGTCGAAGTCGCCCTTGCAGTGAACAAAGTCCTGTTGTACGCCTTCCTGGCTCTTTGTGGGAGCAGGCAGGCGTTAGGAATTCTATTTTAACGTATGGATAGAGTGAGGACCGCCCTGGGGGAGGGACCAGCCTCGCCACTGCACACAGCCAGGCGTGGGTCCCGGCTATCTCGTCTAGTGATCTGGTCACGGGACTGTGGGCTGCCCAGAGGCGGAGCGGCTCCTCCTCTCTCCTTTGCTGTGAAAGGGTCTCCTGGCTTCTCTGCATCATGGGTATTTGTGTGTCCCCAGGAGGTAGCTGCTCCCACGAACCCCAAGAGGAAACCCTGGGTTCAAATTCCAACTCTGCTAATGCATTTACTCATTCGTTCACTCCGCATGTATTGGGCCCCTGCTGTTTGCCAGGCACGGGCCTAGGCACTGAGGATAGCACAGAGAACCGAACACAGACACCTACCATATACGCGCAGTACCCGCAGCGGTTCTCGACCTGTGGGTCGCGACCCCTTTGGGGGTTGAATGACCCTTTCACAGGGGTTGCCTAAGACCATCGGAAAACACACATACAATTACATATTGTTTTTGTGATTAATCACTATGCTTTCATTATGTTCAATGTGTAACAATGGAATTGGGGTCACCACAACAGGAGGAACTGTATTAAAGGGTCGCGGCATTAGGAAGGTTGAGAACCACTGAGCTAGACCCTCCGGGCTTGCTCTCTATTCTCCTCATGCGCAGTAGGCACAGCCTGCGTGACCTCTTCCCAGGAAGCAGAGGAGGTCGATCTCCCTCTAGGGGCAGCCTCAGCCTTTGGGAGCCAGAGCGGGAGGGAGGCGTGGGAAAGCTACCCATTCATCCCTGTGCTCACATTTCCTGGCCTGGGGTGGCTGAGCGCTGTCATGCTTGAGCTGGTGATAATATATGCCATCGCCAAGTGCTCCTAACCGTGCGTGTCTTGGTGAATGATTTTCCTCGATAGCCAGAGCATTTCCTGTGCCAGGCACAGTGTGTTGTTTATTTATAGGGTCACTGACGGGAGGGAGATGCCAGACTCCTCAGATGTGAAATGGGGCAGGCTTTGGAACAGGGCTGAATCCATGGCGAGATTGCAATCGGTCAATTAAAATGTCTGCGAATGACCTTAAACAGTGCCCGGGGCATAGTAGGCAATGAGCAAAAAAAAAAAAAAAAAAAAAGTGACCTGTTTTTTTTGTTTGTTATTATTGGAAGCATTGAATTCCACAGAGGGAACACGTCTCTGCTTGCAAAAGATTCACATGCCGGCCCAATGCTGCTCCCTCGCTGTTGCTTCGAAGAGGGGCTTTGCAGGGAAGAGGTGGAATAGGAAGGCGTGGCTGCCTTGCTTATGTGAGCTGTCTACCCTCTACAGGTGCTCACAGCGAAACTCCAGGCTTCCGGCTGGCGTTCGCCCCGGCAGCCGCTGTGCGCGTGTCTGTCGGTTAGAGGCCAGGTGTCAGGACAGTTGAAAGTTAGGAGATGGGAAGATTTTGCGAGGAGCAGGAAATAGTGACGTGCCCAGGATGGCTTCTTAGGAGCACGCTCAAGAATAAAGATGCTAATGCCAAGTGCAAAGCCTGCTTGTGCTCAGACTGGCTCTGGGTCCCTTCCGGAGAAAGGGGTGCTTCTGGAAACATTAAAGGGGCTTTGTTTGGCTCCCGAGAACCCTCAGGGAATGAGGCAACTTTATGTCACACCCTAACCATGCACATTTGTGGATCGTCACTTAGCGATGAGCAGACTGAGGCTCAGAAGGTTTCAGTGTGAAGACCACGGAGTCAAACTACCTGGGTTCCAATCCCAGTTCTGCCGCGTATTAAGTACAGTCACTTGGAGAACGTTATTGTCTGTGCATCAGTTTCCCAATCTGTAAAAGGGGGGTAATCAATATTACATGGTTGTTGCGGTGTTTAGGACAGTGTCTGGCGCAAAATCAGCACCAGGTCAATGTTGTTGATGATGATGCTGGTGGTGATGATGATGATGGTTAGTTAAGGCCTCGTCACGAGAAAAAAGTGGAGTCAGTTACAGCATCTTATCCCAGCGCCTCTCTCCAGTAGATATGTAATCGATCATTTTTCTTCCATTGACCAAAGCAACATGTGGTCAAGACCTACTATGTGCAGGATGTAGGGGAACAGAGATGAGCGAGCTAGCTTCATGGGAGCAGTTGTCGGGGGAGAACCGGACAGGAACACAGGAATTTCACGTGCTAAGGGGCGGGAGAGAGGTAGGTGTTTGAGAACAGCACATCTGGCTGGGCTGCGTGAGCCATCTCGAGAGTCCATGTGAATTTGTTATCAGAAACGTGGAGAAGGGTGTCTTAGGCAAAGGGAACAGCCAGTTGCAAATGTGTTGTGGCCTAGAGGAGCCTGATTGGATTGGGGGTGATAGGAAGGGGGGTGTATGCAGCTGGAGAAGGAACTGGCAGGAAAGAGCCAGGTGAGGAAGACCTTAGGGGAGTAGGTCTAACAACTCTAGGTGTTGGGCCAGTTTTAGGGTTTTAAATCTTTAAAAGAGAGAGAAACATCAGTGATGAGAGAGAATCATTGATCAGCTGCCTCCTGCCTGCCCCACAGTGGGGATCGAGCCCGCAACCAGGGCATGTGCCCTGACCGGGAATTGAACCGTGACCTCCTGGTTCATAGGTCGACGCTCAACCACGGAACCACGCCGGCCAGGCCAGTTTTAGGGTTTGAAGCAGGGTCTGTAATAAGACGTGTGTTTTAGAGCAGAGGTCAGAGGCCTCCTCCCGTTAATCTGATTTGATACGTGGAGGAGCCTCTGTCGATGACCGTGATCGCGATGTTAGCGGGCAGCGGGCCGATGCAATATTCCGCAGGCAACGTCAGGAGCCTGTCAATGTTACAACGTGGCCAGCTCGCCTGGGCTGGGTTGGGAATGGCTGTTTCTGTCTGGGAGTGAGGCTGCACCTCCGTGCCGCGTCCCTCCTCCCGGGAAGCTGGGAGCCTGGCATCCCTGCTATTGTCCAGCACAGGCGGCTCACAGCTTTCAGCAGAGGATTACTTAGAATAACAAGTTAATGGCTGTCCTTGGGTCGGGCCAGCGCGCTGGAAGAGGCCGGCAAGCCTGGAGTTCATTTCCCCCTGGTCTGAGGGGGCTGGGTTGAGAAAACACATTGCAAATTCCAGCCTAGCAAAAAAAAAAAAAAGACAAGAATTCTTCCTCCAGTCAAAACAGCATCCTTGGAAGTGGCCTGTGGGAAGGGGCGTCATTAAAAAATGTAAGAGCAGTTGTCTCCATCTTCTGAGCGTGGCAGAGGGTCTGGGGGGCAGATCTGCCTGGAGAAAGGAGGGGCAGCTGGTGGCTTCCTTGTCCTGGGGGGTCAGATAATCTGGGGCCCCACAGGCAACAGCTGGGGGCTCACGTGTGAATGTGGAGTGGGGAGGCGGGGACAGGGAATGAGGGGGGACAGAGGAAGGGCAGAGGAGAGGGCAGAGGCTGGTTCTTCTCAGTCAACACGGAGACCACCAACAGGCCTGACTCCGGCCCTCTCCCCGCTCCCGGCCCCAGGCCGGCCCATCGGGGGCTCCTGCGGATGCTGAAGGTGCCTACGCTCACTCATTCGTTCCCTCCATCAACAGGCAGTGTCCTGGGCCTCCTCGGGGCTGGCAGAATCGAATGACACAAAAACCTCTTGGCCAAATGCTGACTTTGACACCTGCAAGGTCCGTGAAGGGTGCCGTCTGCTATGAAAAACCATAGAAAATACACACGTGGCGGAGCCATGTTACTGGCTTTCAGGGAGCTGCCGTCTCAGACATGCTCTGGGGTCGAGGGCTGAGGGCTGGTGCTCTGGGTCCCGGGAGTGAGGACCTGTCCTGAAGGACAGGCAGATGTGAATGGTGGAGGGAGGACAAGACGGGAAATTGACAGCCCCCTGGTTACCGTGAGCAGCGGGCCCTGTTTCTAGTCTTCTTTTTTCTTTTTTTAAAATATATTTTTATTGATTTCAGAGAGGAAGGGGGAGGGAGAGAGAGAGGGAGAAACACCACTGATGATAGAGAATCATTGATCGGCTGCCTCCTGCACGCCCCACACTGGGGATTAAGCCCACAACCCGGGCATGTGCCCTTGACCGGAATTGAACCCAGGACCCTTCAGTTCACAGGCTGATGCTCCGTTCACTGAGCCAAACTGGCTAGGGCTGTTTCTAATCTTTAAACCAACCATGCGATTCCTGCTGCAGGTGGGGGGTGGGACAAGAGCTCAGATCCCTCCCCACTGTGGAACCCCCATTGCAAATGCCAGCACTTTAA
The DNA here is from genome assembly GCF_964212035.1 of Myotis nattereri. NCBI lineage: Eukaryota > Metazoa > Chordata > Mammalia > Chiroptera > Vespertilionidae > Myotis > Myotis nattereri. Next base: position 79,487,148 of record NC_138085.1, on the reverse strand, counting down.
AAGAAAATTCTTAAAGGGTCCATTATTTTAAAATCAAACACAATCGAAGCTCAGAGAGGTTAACGTGGCTAAGCTGTAGCTAGAAAGTGGCAGGGCTGGGATTCGAACCCGTGGGTCTGACTCTCCATGCTCCCCTCCCCTGCACCACAAGGAAAGGGCCCCCTGGACTGAGCTGAGGGGAAGCGTGGGGGCGCCGGGGGAGATAAGGCTGGGGTGGGGGGCACAGGCAGCTGCCGCAGGAAGTCTGGCCTGGAGGCCTGCAGAGGAGCTCCGGGGCGCGGGTAGGAAGTGGGGGTTTCCAGGGCCCACGGGGAAGGATGAGCTGAACCGCAGTGTGGGTTTCGGCAGTTTCCCGAGTCCCCCGAGGTCACCTGTCCCTCCTCCCTGGCCGGGCTGGAGGCTGTGGCTCTGAAACCCGAGTCCCCGAGGACTGCGCGTCAGGCATAGTCTGCTGCGATGTGCACAGAAAGAGGAAAACGCCGGTGGAAGTGGAAACCATGGCCACAGATGGCGCATTGCTTTCCCTGGCCGCCTGGGTGCTCTCTCCGGCGGGCGGGACCTGGTCCCCAGCCTCTCCCTGCCTCTCTTTACTGATGGGTCGTGTCCCTGCTCATGCCTTTGCTGGCTGTGTGAGCTTCGGCAAGTGGCTTAACTGCCCTGGGCCTCCGCTGTCTCATTCGTTACAAACAGAGGGGCTGGAAGTGGAGGGCATGGCCACTCACTCAGCACTTTCTATTGAGTGGCTGCTCTGCACAGGCACACAGGCAGGTGCTGCAGATGGTGAAGGATTCACGAGATGTCAGAGAGCAGAGGTTCTGAACCCGTGGTGAGCACCTTTCCCAGCATATAGGAGAGGCTTCAGAAATGCTTTGGGGAGTAGCTAGCCTCCAGGGTGACCCCCAAGGATGCGTGCCTCTTGCTCACTCTGTTCCCGTGTGGTCCCCTCTCACTCTGAAGCAGGACGGACGCCTCAGGATCAGACGAATAGGATGGAGCGATGGTGTGTGACCTCTGAGCCTAGGTTATGAACATCGCAGGGCCTGCCTGGGTCTTTGGGGCCACTGCTCCAAGGAGGGCCAGCCCCTGCTGGAAGGACACAGCAGCAGCCCACGCGGGGACTAACTGAGGCCGGTGAGCAAAGCCAGCCTCCGCCGGCCAGGCATGGGAGGGAGCCGCCTTGGGGGCGGGTCCCCCACCCTCGTCACACCTTCAGATGACACAGCTCCAGCTGACATCTGACCGTAACATCATGCGACAGCTGCCCAGTCACACTGCTTCCAAATCTGAGCCTACAGAAACTGTGGAAGAGAATAAAGGACTGTGGCGGTGATTTCATATCTAGCAATAGCTACTCATATTCAGTATAAACCCCCTTTGACCTAAAAGGTACCCCCTTTTCTCTCTCTCCTTTGAGGGTCCCCTTGCCCTTTGGCCATTTGACATGCCAATCCCAGTTCTGGGGCCACCCCTGCCTGCACCCCCTGCACTCCTTGTCTCTGTTGGCTCCTTGGGCTGCTGAGAGCTGTACTCAGGGCAAGTCCCACACCCAGTGGGCAGCCTCCCACGGCCTGATCCCTAGGCTCCTGGTGTTTGAGAGGCATTTGCTACGGCTGCCCTCAGGGGCCTGCACCTGTGCTCCCTGCTTCCTCGGGTTCCCATCCTCTCCTGCGGCTCGCTCACCAGCTGCTTCCCAGGTAAAGCGGAAGCCACCAGCAGGGCCCGGCTTGTTAACCTCCTCTGCACCTCCCACCTCTTTCCCTGCAAAGCCATGCAGGTCGAGCACCCAGGCCTGGCCACACCCGACCTGGACTCCCTCCGGGCCCTGCAGGGCACAGGGTGCAAGCTCGGCTCCCTGGCCTGGCTTAAGTGAGCAGCCAGGGCCCAGCCCCTCCCTCACCCCAAATTATAGTCCAGCGAGTCCCACCTGCTTCATCTCAGTTGACAAATATTTCCACTTGATGTTACTGTTTTGAAAGAATTTGAGAAGTGTCAAATGGGGTTTGGGGAGGGCATCCCAGAGACCCCGTGTCAGGAAAAGTAGTTTCTCTAATATGAGGGGGCTTTGGTGCCGCACCGAGGAGGTTTGGACGTGAGTTGGCCGGCAATGGGGGGCCACCAAAGGCTTCGGAGCCAGGAGAAGAGGGTGGAGAGAGAAACGATAAGCTTATCAATGGCTAATTTTACTCATGATCGTAAAAAGTGCCAGGACAGAGGCCTTTAAACATCTCCCTCTGAACTTGGGCCAGGACAGCTCTTCATGTGGCCTCCTCCTGTAGAGACAGGGCGAGCTTGGTGTGGACTCTCTCTGGGCCCCGACGAGTGTGCACGTAGCAACCGTTCCAGGCCCTGCTTGGTCACGCCCAAGGCTTTGGGAGACATTGTCAGAACCACCCCCAGCTGGTCACAGGCTCTGGTCCCTAGGGAGGCAGAAGAAGCCAAGCAGTCAAGGGTCCCACCGCGTATTGGGAGTGACCCTGGGAAATCCCGGGTCTCCCTGACGCTCCATGCCTCCCTCAGAAAATGGGTTGAGTTCGCCAGCCCCGTGAAGAGTCCAGGAGATCCTGTATACAAGGCCATCGGAATAGAGTGGGAGCCAGTAAGTGCTACTTCCCATCAATCCCCATACCAAAGTGACAGCTGGAGGCAGGGAAAAAACCCATACACGCAACATCAAAAAAATTCCTTCAGGGGGAAAAAAAGAGAGAAGAGACAGGAGCGCCAGAGAGGAAGAAAGGAATTAGTGCTGTCAACAGCAGGTCAGTTTGTCTTAAAACCTTTCAAATTGTGGAAAGAACTGAGAAATGTATTTCCTGGGGCAGGAGGCAGTGGGCCTAAGGGGCCGCACACGCGATCCCCCTCCTCCTCCCCTACCCCCGCCCCCCCCAAGATTGCCTAGCGGTGGGACTGCTCCATGGAGCCGTGCATTCCAGAGGGAGGGGCATCCACAACGAGAGGCCCAGGGCCGAGGCCCCACCCAGAGCAGGGGGCTGGGGAGGCCGGGGGCAGCAGCGGCCGGCCGGGTGCGTGCTGCTGTGGGTGACCCTGAGCACATGAGGCTCAGTGAGAGAAGCCAGACGCAGAAGGCCACGCACTGCATGCTTCCATTTACAGGAAGCGTCCAGAAAGGGCGAATCCACAGACAGAGGCAGAACGAAGATGAGCGGTTGCACAGGCTGGGGGTTTGGGGAGACACGGGGAGCGGCTGTTAACGGGGATGCGGCTTCTCTTTGGGGTGATGAAAGTGCTCGGAAATCGATGGCAGGGATGGCTGCAGGACTCCCTGGCCATGCTAAACCCACGGAATCGTAGACTCCACATGGGTGAAGGGTAAGGCGTGCGAATCACATCCCATTAAAGCTGTTATTAGGAACCAACCAGACAAGCAAAGGGGAAGGAAGCTCCGGGAAAGACGTGCACAACGGGGCGTGCTTGCCTTAGAGACAAGGCAGGTTCAAGGACGAAGGCTCCGGGGAACTCCCCCTCCCCCCGCCCCCCCTCACTCTCCAGAGGTGGTGGCTAAGACCCAGGCACGCCAGGGACCGCGAGAAGCCCCAGTGCCCTCCGTGCAGGGAACACACAGGACCACGGTGCCCCCCTCCGTGCGGGGAACACACAGGACCACGGTGCCTCCCGTGCGGGGGGGGGGGGGGGGAGCCGGGGTGGGGGGGATGTTGCTGCTTGTGGGCTGCTCTGCAGCTGCAGAAACGCTTATATGCCTTGTCGTCCTCACAATCTCCATAGCCATGGTTCCTCCCATTCTGAGTCCTAAATAAGTCTATCTTCCAAAAATTAGAATGCCGCGGCTCAGAGAGGTGCAGTTGGGTGCTCAAGGTCATCGGCCGGCAGAGAGGGGCGGGGATGAAAACCCAGGTCCCTGCCAGCGCGATCCGCCCGCCGGAGCAGGGTGCTGGAGGCGCTGTTTGCCCACAGTCTGATTCGGCTCAGAGCTGGCTGGACGCCAGGCCTCCGCCTTTACTGAAATGTTCTGAGACTTGTTGGGGGAAATGGCGCTTTGAACTTGCCTAATATAACACGGGCTGGTTCTCCGGATCATAAACATGTTTCTGAACCTAATTAAAGAGTCTCGTGAAAGGAGGGGGCGCGGAGCTGAGACATGACGGTCCGTCTAAAACCGCCCCGTGGGCCAGAACGGGAGCCGCGCGCTGCCGGCCTCGGAGGACCCGCCCTCTCCAGGGGCCGAGAGTTAAGAGCTTGAGAAAGAAGAAAAGGCTCTTTTACAGTCCTGGCTGGGACCTGGGCCGCACCGGGCAGGGAATGTCGGAGGCATAATTGGGGCTTGTAAAACATTTCCAGACAAAATCACTTAATGTGTTTTGGAGAGTAAAAGGCAACCGTCCACATAATCCATAAATGTTTTCGGCAGAGGCAAGCGATCCCGGGTGGGGGGACCAGGACTGCCAGGCCCGCGATCGATGCGCTGTGACCACGGCCAATGCGCTTCACCCTGGGCGCCCGCCCCCCCACCCCCCCAGCGGCCAGACACTTGGCCTTGAATTTGCGCTCCACAGCTCGGTCACCGTGTCGCCTTGGACAGGTCATGGATCCCTCTGAACCTCAGGTTTCTCGTATGGAAAATGGGGATAACATAGCACCCCCCTCATGGGTTTGTTGGGAGGCTAAAGCGTGTGACTACAGGCAAAGGGTTGGCACCATGCCCGGCACACGGACTGGGTTGGTACGGATGTTTGCTGTCATTGTCCAGCTGCCTTGGGGTGGGCTCCCTGCCACCCAGTTAGGGCAGCGCTGCAGCCCCTGTGGGCCAGTCTGTGAGTTTCTACTTCGTGGTTCTCTTGAGCTCCTTCTCCCAGCTCTTCCCTGGCATCCTGTGTGCCGGTCCTGGCTGCTCCCATCCATTTTCCAGCAGCTCCGGTAACAATATGCTTCATGGACCCATCCCTTCCTCATCCAAAAAGCCCCGATAATGCTTCATTCCTCTCGGCATAATGTCCACACCTCACACACTTTAGCTCCATTTAACTTTCTGACTTACATCCAGCCATGCCCCCGAGCGGTTGTCATACTGTGCCAAATGTTTCCACCTACCACTCCTTGTGGGCGAGTGGTAAATATTGCACTTCCTGGCTCCCCTGTGGTGGCCAGGGGTTCGGGTTGGGGTTTGAGGGGAACAATTAGTTTGGGCCAGTGAATCCTGAGCAGAGGTATTGTACTGGCTCTTTTCCCCCTTTGCCATTCCTGGGGCAATTATCCAAATCAGGTGTCAACACACTTTTTTCTGTAAATATATTGGGCTTTGTGGACCATATGATCTCTGTTGCAACTTCTCACCTGGGGTGGGTCATCCGGTCTGAAGAATCCTTCTCAAGAGGGCTCATTCCCACGTTGGCAGGTTGGGGCCGATGGCTGCTTCCTGTGCACCTGTTCCTGTCCGAGGAGCAGATTGGGCTTCCTCACAGCATGGCGGCTGGGTTTCAAGAACGAGCAGCCTGGGGGACTGCATGTGAGAAGGACGGTTTCTCTTGGTCAAGCAGACTTCTAATTACGCCTGCAAAGGCTCTTTTTCCAAATAGGTTCACATTCACAAGGTCTAGGTATGAAGACGTGAGGACATCTTTTTGGAGCCACCATTTAATCCACTGAAATAACCAATTCAGAAGCAGGACTCTTTAGCCACCCCCCCCCCGCCCCCCGTTTTTCAGAGTGGAAACTGCAGAGTGAGGTGGAAGATGTTGATCTCCCAAATTCAAGTCCAGTAGGTTTTCCACGACACCACAGAAGCTGGTTTCTCTCACAGCATTTAGCACAGCATTGGAGAGACCGTAGTACTGAATAAGTACATGTGGATTAATAGAAATTCCAAATTATTCATGAATAAAGTTGTACTGTGTCCAGAAAAGACTCAGGATGTGTGCTTCCAGAAGTCACCTTCCTAACCGTTGTACTGTACTAACTATGTCAGTTAGGGGTGCCTTCCACAAGCAGAACCACAGTCAGTGATATAGAAGAAAGACTTCAAAAAGTAGCAATTAGACTTTTTGTAACTATGGGAGCTGGTCCATTAGTCTATATAAGGCTGGACTTGACCTCGGCAAGGCCAGGAGAGATGGACATGAAGTAGCAGGGAGCAAGGCCAAACTGGAACCAGCAAGGAAAATGGGGCTGTGTCTGACCCTCCCTGCTCCTCTTTGGTGATGCAGGTGGCCTGCAAGGTAAGCTGGCTCTTCAGCGCACAGCTGTTCATGCACCTGGCCCAGCATTTGCAGAGACTAAAGGAGCAGGAGCTGCTGCCCCAGGCCGGCAAGGGGGCCATGCAGATTAGTGACAACATGTGGGAACCAAGACAGTGGCTGCCCCTCCCGCCCCGCCTTCAGAGCACAACAAAATGGTTGGGGTTTCACATCAACCTTCCAGATCTCCCTAAAATTCTCCTGTATCCCACCCTAGGGAAGAGAATTCTGGGAAATGTAGTCTCAGCTCCTCTAAGCTGACAAGGGACAAAGTCTTTGCATAACTCAAATATGAAGGCACCCAGCATGTCTTACTTCTCTCACATAGTAATTCTGACTCTGCTTTTGAGGAGTTCCATCCTCAACAGGTACTTTGGCCCAAGCACAGTGGACCGAGGAGGGAATGGGTGTGATGCATGGGGTTCCTGATGCAAATGCATCGACTCCTGTCCTGGGTGTCGCAGGCGCCACAAGCCCATCCTCAGGGAGCCCATGCCAGGCGGCTCTGTCTCTCTCGGCCTTTTATTCTTTATTTCCCATCTGCGGCTCCATTCACTTGAGCAGCGCTGCATTCAGAAATGGGAACGTTTGGAAAATGTCACCCTTTTTAACAGGGGTCTTTCCCTCGGGGACCTGGGCCTGGGCACGCAGAGTGTACGTGGTGCTGAGCTGGGTGTGGAGACGACAGCCATCCATCCCACAAATACTTCTTTGACATAACTTGGCCCCAGGCCCCTTCGGTGCTGAGGGCACAGCCGGGAAGAAGTCCCTGTGGGTTCTGGGCCGCCCTGGACACCCCCTCCCCGTGAGCAGCTAAAGCCAACAGGCTCCTGTACAGCCCCGCCCCCCACTGCCCCACCCGCCACACTGAGCCTCCCTGGCCGCACTGCAGACAGCCCGGAGTGAAGCGCTCACACGGAGGCGGGCGTCCACGCTGACAGAGTGCCTCCTGCGGGTGGGGCATCGCTCAGGGTTACCCTCACAGCCATATGAGGGTAACAGCCCCGTGGACCCGGGTTGGAAGCTCAGATCCCAGAGCCAGCGGGTGGTGGGGCTCCTCACCCCAGGGCAGGTGCCCCCTGAAATCCTGGATGACTAACACCCCACCCCCCACCCCCGGTTCCAACTCCAAGGCCGGTCCTTCGTGGAATAGCCAGTCTCTTTGGTACCAAATATGCACTTTCTTCTTGAGGAAGGAGAAGCTGCCTTCCAGGACCCCTAAGGGGCAGGGCCTGCTGAGCCCACATGCGCTCCTCCCACCAGGTGCACGCCCCTCCCCAACCTGGGGCCCTAGCCCTCGCACGAACTGATGGCAGAGGGGCATCATTAGTAACAGGGACAGAGGAGACAAACGCTCCCTGAGCACAATAATGCGTTGCATGTTGCTGGGAGACGGCCCACCTGAGCAGGAAAACAATGAGAGCTTCCGGGTACTTCATCTTCCCGCCCCTGCTGTGGAGAGGACCTGGCACCTTCGGATCCAGAGCAGAGGGCAGAGGAGAGGGGACAGAGAGTCAAAGAGACGGGATCTCCTCGGGGCAGGGCAATGCACCAGGTGGGAGGGCCAGGGACCAGTGTGAGTCTGGCCGGGCTGACACCATTGCAGGGGTGTGATGACTGGGCTCCCGGCGGCCTCTGCCCCTCTGCCTACCCTGCTGAAAGGCAAGGTGCCCGGAGCCAGACTGACAAGAAAGGCTTGATTGTTGGCAGGGAAGGCTTTTCTAGAACAGCTTCCATAGCAACCAGAGAGAGCGGAGAGACGCAGCCCAAGAGCTCCTGGTTGCTTAGCAAATGCTGGCTGCTGGGCAAGTGGGCGCCACTGCTCTCTCTGCGCCTGCCCGGAACCGGGGTGGGGGGGCGGGGGGGAGAGGGGGGCTAGGAGGAGAGCTTGGCAAACACAGGCTCTTGTCCTCGAGGAGCTTGAGGTCAGAGCAGAAATGAGAGCTCCAGCCTGCAGCTGGCCTCCCCTCTCTTTCCACAACCCTGGATCTGCCGCACCCGGCGGGGGCCTCATGGTACACCCCAGCTTTTGAGTCCAAGCTCAGCCCACCCTGACCGGCCTGGGACCCGGAGGGAGCACCCAGTGGCCCAGTCAGCCTGGTCGCTGCATGAGGTCACCGAGTCATACACGGGGAAGCCGATGAGAGCCACCGACCACCTGCCCTCATCAGCACTTGGCACAGGCGAAGGAGACTCAGGCCGGGGTGCGGTGTAGAGAGCAGGGACAGCCACGTGGCCTGGTTTTAGGAGATGGGACTTCACCCCAAAATGCCGCCTCCCTGAGCCCAGAGTTCGCAGTGCCAGGTCCCCTCTGCTCCCAGCATTTTGAATCACCTTCATGCCCTGCCTCCGAGCACATTGAGGGCACCCATGGCACTGACAGCGGGCCAGGGAAGCTGGGGACCCCTCCGACATAACCGGGCAGCGGCGTTAGGCTGGAACCCCAGCTCCTTAGGGAGCAGCCCTCCCATGTGGAGGAGCATCACGCTTTTTGTGCAATGGGCCCTGGGGTTCCTGACGGTCCACTCGCCCATCATCTCCATCTGTGGCCCTCGCCGCATGCGCACTATGGGCTGGGCGCTGAGCTTGGTGCTGGGGCGGGGAGCAAAGCAGAAGACAAGGCTCTCCAAGGACGCACTGGGGAGGAGCCAGCGTGCCGAACTGGGGCCCGGAGGGGGAAGTCACTGGTTCCAGCTCCCAAGTGGCAACATTAGAATTTGGACCCACAGAGACCTGGTCCCTAGAGGAGTGGTCCTACGTGCATGTCACCTATTACAGGACTCGGACTTTAATTCTGGAAGGAGCCTCTCCCTCGCCCCAGCTCGGCTGCTGCTGCTGTGGGGCGGGGCCGTGGGGAGCAGCAGCCTGGGTCACCGCCGTGGGCCGCCTGGCCGCTCCCGGGCTGGCCGTATGGCAAGGTCTCTGTGGCGGATCCCTCACACCACTCTCGTTCACTCTTAAAAACACACACCGGGAGTGAATTTAGTGGTTGTGAAATTTAAAAAGGCAAGTGCGGAGCTGGGAGGCATTTCCTTAAGCACAAAGTAATGAAGTGGCCGGCCCGGCCGCCCAGCACGCGCACATGGAGAACATTAGCCGCAGCTGCAGAGACGGCCGCAGCCCGACGGGCCCCACCCCCGGGGAAGGGTCCCCTCGCCTCTCCTGTGTGTGTTTGTTTAAATGTGTTTTTATTGATATTTTTTAGAGAGAGGGGTAGAGAGATAGAAACATCGATGAGAGAGGAACATCATCGATTGACTGCCTCCTGCACAGCCCCCACTGGGGATGGAGCCTGCAACGGAGCTACGTGCCCTTGACTAGGATCGAACCCAGGACTCTCAGTCTGCAGGCTGATGCTCTGTCCGCTGAGCCAAACCGGCTAGGGCTCGCCTCTCTTGTTTTTAAAAGGCAATTTTTGAGAGGAGTTTTAAGTTTACAGAAAAAAATTAACTAGTGGCAAAGATTTGCCATGTACGCCTGCCCCCACACAGGCACAGCCTCCCTCGTTACCAACAGCCCCCACCAGGCGGTGCGTTTGTTACCGGCGATGAACCTACACGGGCACATCCTTGTCACTGAGCCCACAGTGCACATCAGGCATACTCTTGGTGGGGTGCAGGCGATGGATTTGGACAAACGCATGCGGACACGTCTTTATCATTATAGCATCACACAGAGTAGTTTCGCTGCCCTGAACAATCCTCTGGGCTCCAACTATTCCTCCCTCCCTCCTCCAACCCTCTGGCCACCACCCATCTTTGTACCGTCTCCACCGTTTTGCATTTTCCAGGATGTCGTAGAGTTGGAATCGTACAGTGTGTAGCCTTTCCAGATGGGAGCATTAGCTCAGCAAGATGCATTCGCATGTCCTCCATGTCTTTTCGTGGCTCGATAGCGTCTTTCTTTTAAGCCCTGAATAATATCCCATTGTCTGAATGGACCACGGTTTACATATTCATTCACCTACTGGAGGACATCCTGGATGCTTCCAAGTTTTGGCAACTATGAATGAAGCTGCTATAAACATCCATGTGAAGGTTTTCGCGTGGACGTAAGTGCTCAGTTGCTTTGGGTGGGTACCAAGGAGCACAATTGCCAGATCATATGGTGAGCATATATTTAGTTTTGTAAGAAACCACGAATCTGTCTTCCAAAGTTTGGACAGTGGGTGGACCGTGTGGAGAGCCATGCACTCCTCGCAGCAATGAATGAGCGTGCCTGCTGCTCCCGTCCCCGCCAGCATTTGGTGTTGTCAGTGTCCAGATTTTGGCCCCATCTACGAGGTGTCCCCATTCCTCTTCAGAGGGGAAACCCTAACGCAGGCAGGAGGAGCCCTTCCAGGCAGGGAGCACTTAGAAACTGAGTTACACAAGATATCATTCCTTTTTAAAGTAAATTACCCCTCTGCTCCTCCTTTCAGCAATTCATTTATAGTTTCACATACTAACAATGGAATATGTTTACTCTTGATTCATTTCCACATAGTCACCCACCATAGGGCAAGGGCATTTAAATAAATGTAACCCTCCTGCCTGGAGACGCTCACATGCGTGTGTGGAGACAGACATATAAATAGAAAATTGCAGTTCAGCAACATAAGTGCCATTCTTTAAAGATGCACAAAATGTGATGGAGCCCAGCAGGAGGCTCAGCAGAAGGGGAGATCAGGGTAGGCTTCAAGGAGGAGGTGACCTTGAAGAGGGCGCAGGCACTGACGCAGGGCTAGACACAGGAGGAACAAATGGCTCCGTGTGGTTGAGATGTAGGAGAAAAGGCATAGGGGTGTGCAGGAGGCCCCTGATCCTTAGGAAAAGTGGACTAAAAATTTTGGGAAGGAGGGGTATCAAATCACAGACCCTGGATGCTATGCTGAGGAGTTCGCATTTTGCCTCACAGGGAACAGGAACTATTGGCAAGCTTTCACTTTTATTCTTTCCAAAGATGAGAGCCTGTGCTGGCCATTTACACTGCATTTCAGCCCCCACTGTCAGCTGCCCCTTGCGTGACAAAACCTCGCGGGTCTCATACTTGTTTTGATTGCTCTATGGACTGTAATGTGAGTGCCACGCTCCCTGGCCACCATTGCAACTTGAGGACAGATGCAGGGCTTTATTTCCTGTTTCTCCAGCTCCTAGGCCAGAGCCTGGTACAGAATAGACCTCACTAAAACGGGTTCAGCTGAATGGACTCAAGAGGCACAGTGCATGAGAAGTTCAATAAACTATGAAGCAAGAAGCAACACGAGATAGTATTACGTTGATAAATGAAGTCGCTAAAGTGTTCATTGCCTTTTAATGAGCTCCATTCAATGAGACAGATATTTACTTAGGCATTGATGTAGCTATCTGCACGGCCAATGGGAAACAGATGTTTCTGACAATCTCCCTGTCCCCTCCCAGCAGCCGTGTCAAGGACAAGCTCCCTTGGTGCAGCGACTCCTCTCCTCCCTGGAAGGCAGAGGGGTGTCCTTGAATGAGGACTGCAGCTGTCCCCAAGGATGCCTGCAGAGAAACCCCGCTCCGTACTTGCTCCCCATGACCTGGGCAAGCCCCCTCCTTTATTCGTCGGTACAATAGGGATTCGTTCTGGCCCAACACCTAGCAAAGTTGCCTGAGCCTCTGGGAGGCCAGGCTCTGCTCGCGGTCCTGCAAAGACGTCCAGGGCAGGAGAGAGTGTGGGGGCCCTGGGCCAGCCCTGGGAGGGGACTGGCAGTCACTGCTCTCCCAAGCGGATGTGCCACGTACCTGTGCTGGGGTACCTGCGGGACATCCCCGGTCCCGAGGCCCTGGGGCCCTGAGGTGGAATGGGTGGCGGGCGGGAGCAGCGGTTTCATTTGGTTTCCCAGGGCGGCTGGGAAGAGGGGGTGATGAGGATACTGCTGAATTAGGTCTTGCCCTTTGACCCCTGTCCTGACCCTGGGCATGGCCTCCCTGGTGCCTGGAAACCGAGGGGGTAGGGGGTATGGGAAGAGTTTGAGCATGAGCTTCCTCAACAAAGGGCTGGGCTGATTCATCTCCTGGCTCTCTGCGCTAAAGTAAATACCAACCCAAGTGGCCATTGGAACAGAGGTTCCGGAACTGAGCTCACGGGGTCTTTAGGAAGCTCAGGCCAAATTCAGAGGCGTCTGGTGCTTCTTGAAGTGGCCGATCCTGGTTCCCCGAGGAGGCCTCTCCAGATGTTGGCCCCAGGGGGCTCCCGGGACCTCAGCCCCCCACTTGCCGACTGTGCCCTGGCCAGGTGCCCTTTAACGCCACCAGCAGCCCTCTGGCCATGCCTCTTGCCACCTGGGGCCTCTGTCAGGCACAAGCGCCAGGCCCAGCCCGGTGCCAAAGCGCATCCTTGGAGGGAAATAAACATGTTCTAATCAAAACAAAACAAAACACTTCCAAACGGGAGTTTCCTGCTGGAATTTCCTGGCAGCTCCCAAGGCAGTTGTGATTATGGAAACACTCACTGGTTTTTTTTCTTCTCAAGGGGCGTGGAGGACAGACGATCATGCTGGTCTTAGCGCCTCTCTCTGGGCAGGGAAGGCAGCTGTGGTTGTCAGAGGAGGCAGCCTGAAATCCCACGGACCCCGCGGCAGCCGCCGCTCCTGGCCACAAAGGCGCTAAACTGCCTGCTCGCTCGCCCCGGCGAAATGGGCTGCGTTTTCCTCCTCTGGAAACTGGAGGAGCTTAGAATAACATATGAGCAAAAATCTGGGCGTCATCTTAAATGCCCCTCGAGCTCATCACACCGAGGTCGACTGAACCCTATGCATGTGCCTGCTCCGAAGCCTTCCGTGAGTCTCCATTGCCTTCGGATGCAGCCCGGCATCCTTAGCGCAGCAAGCAGGTCCCTTCGTGACTCGGCCCCTGTCTGCCTCCGCATCCCAGCTCCTGCCTCCACCCACGCCTTGGGCCCCCAACTTGTCAGCCTTCTTTCTGCTGGGACATTTCATCCTGGAAAAGCCTTTCCCTGGGCCAATGTACTGCATGGCTTTCCTGGGGCTACCATGACACAGCACCACAAACCCAGGGGCTTCAACAGGTGCTGTGCCCAAGTCTACCCTCTTTACAAGGACACCTGTCGTATTGGATTAGGGGGAGCCCTAATCATCTCGTTTTAATCTGTGCTCTTCTGTAAAGATTTTTATCTCCAATTCAGTCACATTCTGAGGTTCGGCGGGGGGGGGGGGGGGGGGGGGGCGGGGTAGGACTCCAATCTATGAGTTTGGAGACGGGGACAAACAGTTCAACCTATAACTCTTGCCTTTTAAGACTTTTCTTTTCTCATCTCCCCTCTGTCATCTTTCTGCCCTGCAAGAATTGCTACCCCTCCTTTGTGCCCTTGCTGGATCCTGTACAAAGGCCCATTGGAGGACCTAGAACTTTTTTTTAAACCACAGAATCTTGTTTTAAAAAAAAATATGTAAATATATTTTATTTCAGAGAGGAAGGGAGAGGGAAAGAGAGATAGAAAGATCAATGATGAGAGAGAATCATTGGTAGGCTGCCTCCTGCACGCCCCAAACTGGGGATGGAGCCGGCAACTTGGGCATGTGCCCTGACCGGGAATCAAATGGTGACCTTCTGGTTCATAGGTTGGCACTGAGCCACACAGGCTGGGGCCTTAGAACTTGACTTTGGACTATGTGCCGGCTTCTCTTACTTATTAGATGGTAAGTTCCTTAGGGACAGAGAGAGGGCCTTATTTCTCCATATCCTCAGGTCCCAGAACAATGCATGGCGCACAGTAGGTGCTCAGTGTTTGTTTGCTAGATAAGTGAGTGGCTGACTGTGTGAGGGTCTCAGTGAAGATGTGAGTTGGCTCACGCCTCTCCTACCTGGATTCTCTGCAGGGCCCCCCCAATTTGTCTCTCTTGATGCTGCCTGGTCTTTCTTCTGTTGCCTGTGCCACACCAGCACGGCCATGGGTGAACTTGAGGGGGGGTGGGGGGCGGTGAAGGATTTAGAAAAGACAGACAAGAGGATAAAGCTGGGACTGGGTGGGATGCTGCTCTCTCTGATGGAGAGATAGCGCCACAGCCTGCAAGCTGAGTGAGTCTTTATTTTATAGCCAGATTCCACAAGGCAAAGTAAGGGCGTGGTCAAGATGTTTACAATGTTCTCTCCGGTTTTGAATCTACTCAGTTACATGCACCTGATCAAGCTTTGTTTACTTGCTGCACCTCCCGCAGCTCATATCACTCAGCCACGTGGGACCACAGGTTCAGACCATAAGGTCAAGCTTACAGCCATAGCCTTTGGCTATAATTGTGCTGGGAGGGCTTTGCCTTCCAAGCTGGGACTTGCACGTGGCTTTGCCACGAGAGGACTGTGCCCTCTCATTAGGCTTGAACCTGTCCAAATACTATAGCCACTCTCCACAGTCGCCCATTCCTACATCTGACGGAGTAGCCTTATAAAAGACGAATGATTACGTTATTCCTGGTGTCAATGACTTCTCATTCCTATGGAGTCAAATCCATACTTCTTACATTGTAGCTATTTGTTAGGGAAATGACCAAATAGATTCTGATGCAGCCAGTGAATGCAATCTTCTGCAGTCAATTAATGTGTGAAAATGTGTCTTTGACAGAAAGAAAAATGTGTATAAGCCTGAGCTATATTCAAAATAGTGAAGAACTGATCATTCAGAACTTACCAATCAGGACACGGCCCAGAGAGCTTCCAGCAATAACTAACCGGTGGGATAAAGGACTGGTCACGCTGGTGTGAGGGGCATGAAAGGATACAGCACTGAATGCACGCCGTGTGGTGGGAATGGCCCAATGACCTCCAGCCCTGCTGTTATTGCTGAGACTGTCACGTGACGTGGCGAACGGGAGAATGCCCAGGTGGGCCTCATCGGATCACAGGAGCCCTTAGGGCTAAGGGACTCCCTGGCTGGTAGTGGAAAGAGGAGTTGGGAACTGGAAGCATGAGGCGGGTTTGACATGCTCTTGCTGGCTTTGAAGATGGAGGCAAACCAGGAGCAAGTACTGGAGAGAGGTTTCTAGAAGCTGGGAGAGGAGCCCTGTGGACAGCCAGCAAGGAAACTGAGGCCTCGGGCCTGCAGCTGCAGGGAGCCAAACTCAGCCAACAGCCTGAGCGAGCCGGGAAGGTCTTCGCAGCTTCCGGATGGGAGGCTGCTGGCAGCTTGGCGTGGCCTGTGACTGCGCAGGGAACGCGGGTGAACCCACCTGCGCTTCGGACCTGACAGAGCTGTGAGGTAAGAAATGGGTGTGTATGTTCGCCGCTGCATTTGTGGAAAATTGTTATACAACAGTAAAGAATGCAGAGTCCACAACCCGGGCATGAGCGCTGACCAGGAATCAAATCGTGACCTCCTGGTTCATAGGTAGACGTTCAACCACTCAGCCATGCAGGCCGGGCGCACGGACACCTTTTATCTCTGGTGATACCTGCCCAGGACCCGCTTAGCTGAGCCCTCCTGGAGGCTGAGCTTCCAGGCAACGTCACAGGCCCAAATGGCCAGCTGTGTGCGTAGGGCCCCGAGGGCCTTGGGAGGCCCAGTGCAGAGCTGGAGATGGTGCAGCACTGATGCCTGAGTCACCATCACTCTACGCCTGTGTTTACAGCAGAGTTTAAACAATCTTGGGCTGTCGACAGCTCCCCACCGAAAGGCAGCTGCACACCCCCTCCTTTCTGAGCTGACATCCCTGTTTAGAGAGGAACATCCGGGCTTTTCTTTTTCCTCTCTCTCTCCTTTAAAGTGAGATGTGAAAACAGCCGAGAGCTCCCCCAGCCCAGGGCCAAAGCAGGCCTTTTATCACCGAGAGGCCCCGCAAGAACCCTTCGCAGAGGCCACTTCCTGTCCAGGGAGGAAGTGGCTAGGTCTTGACCTTGGACGCACTCTCATTTCCAATCATTTTCCAGCCTGGAATGCAGTGATTCAGTTTCCATTTATACAGTGAAATTAGTGCGGGTTGAATGCTTTGCCAGAGGGAGGGGGAGGAAGGAGGAAATGAGACCCCTTGCAAACAATTCTCCCTGTTTAGCTTGGAGCTGGCTGTGTTGTGGAAGGATTTCCTTATGTTCAAGGTGTTAGCAGCCTCTCTCAGGAAGGGCCCTGCTGCATTCTCTTCTGCGGCTGGAAAAAATGGGGCCAGAGTGCCCTGTGATTCGGTAGAGGCTTGACTGTCATCGCAACTCGTGTTTCTCTAGCACTCTATGCTTTTCAAAGAGCTGTCATACGTACTATCTCAGCAGACCCGCAGAACACCTCTGGGAGGGAAGCGGGGAAGGTGTTAATATCCTCATTTAACTGGCTTTGCAAAGTGTGTCCATTCTGGGACCTTCTGTGGGAATGGCCAGGGAGACTGTGGCCATTTTTCCTCCCCTTTTCTCACGGGTCCAGCTGTTCAGAGTGGGGAGAATGCATCATCAGTGAGCTGGCAGCTGGGGTGGAGGATGTGTATTAGCAGGCCCAGAAGCCCTCGTCAGGGTTCAGGTTCACCAATTGACAACCTCATTCCCAGAAGGAGGAGGGTACCTACACCAGGGCATATCTCAAGGAAACAATTTATGAACTTTTTCTTTGGAATAGCTATCTCTCTATCATCTACCTATCAATTATCTGTTTATCATCTATATCAACTATTTATGTCATTTGTCTATATCATCTATCCATCTACCTATCTCTATCATCTATCCATCATCAACCTATTTATCATCTATCTATCTATCTATCTATCTATCCTCTCTCTCTAGGAATGGGACTTCTGCTCACAGAGTATATCCATCTTCAGCATCACTGGATGTGGCCAAATGGTCCTCCAGACGGTTGAGTGCATTTACAGCAGCATAATCGAGCTCCCTTGGCTCCAACTCATCACCACCACTTGATGTTGTCACACTTTTTATTCTTGCCAGATGGATGAGCATGAAAGGAGACGCTCTCCCATTTCCCTTAGATTGTCACTTGACTGTCCCTCTTCTGTGCGCCTCTCCTGCCCAGGTTGTATGTACACTGTGCCACAGTGGTCCTGTGCTGACGTGCTGAACTGAATGTTTATAACGAGCCTTTATGGAGTGTTTTCTTATGCTAGATGCTCTCTTACATCCTTTTCACAGATGATCTCACTTAATCCTCACAATAGCCTAAAGGAGGGAGGGAGACACTATTATCTCCATCTTACAGATTTATCTCTTTACTAGAGGCCCATTGCAGAAAGATTCCTGCAAGAATAGAGCTTCCTGTGGCTGGAGCAAAGCAGAGAAGGGAGTGAAGCCTGCTTTGGTGGGCTTCACTCCCTTCTCCGCTGCCTTGCTCCCTCCCGTCTCCACTGCCTCGGCTCCGCTCCTGTCTCTGCTGCCTTGGCTCCCTCCCTTCTCTGCTGCTTCACTCCCTTCTGCAGCACTTGGCTTCCTTCTATGCTATCTTCAGTCTTCGCTCCAGGCCTGCATATGCAAATTAACCACCATCTTTGTTGGGTTAATTTGCATACTTGCTCTGATTGGCTGGTGGGCATAGCAGAGGGATGGTCAATTTGCATGTTTCTCTTTTATTCGTGTAGATTTACACATTCATTTAGCAAAATACTGAGTGACTCTCCTGGACCAGCCACCAAAGGAGTCGATCCTCAACTTCCTCAAAGAGCAGCATCTGGTGGCCATTGGATGTTCTTGGCTGCCCAGACCCATGGCCCTTTCCTGGGAATAGCCGGTTTCCCATTGGGGGTTGCTTCATGTATGGTCTTGGTGGAAAGATACAGTCAGATAGAATCATTCCAACTTTGAAGCTTATGAGCTGAAGCTTCCCTGACCCAGTACAGAGGGAAATGCCAATTAGCCACTGTATCCCAGGCCTTTGAGTCTGAATGGCTCCTGAGGGAGGGATGAGGGTGAAAGGGGTGTTGCAGGTCACTGGGGTGGCCCTGGTGGGGCAGACCCCCCTGTGAGGGAGCCATGTGTGTCCTGCCTCCTTCTTCCTGAGCCTCAGAGATCCCTTGACCCATTCCCCAGTCACCTGTCCTTCATGTGATGCTCCGGACATCCTTTGGTTTAAGTTACTCCGAGTTGGTGTCTGAGGTTCATAACAGGACCCTGAGGTTCTGACCAGGTTCTGGACCATATGAGATCAATGAGGAACCAGAAAGAAGCCTCATCCATGGGCCTGCCCTCCTCCTGGGTCGGCAAGCCACCCTGGGACCTGGGAGGTTCTTCTGCTATGGCTTTTCCTGGGGATGGGGTTATCAGAGAAGGTCCAAAGTTTTACCAGTGTCCCATCCTTGGAGTGCACAGCCCCACGTAGCTGCCTCCTGGGCTCCTGGGCCTGTGAGAGAAACCCGCTCCTTTGAGAAGGACTCACCGTCATCATGGCCATAAACTGACTCCAGGCATGAACTTGCAAGGTCGTCCATGGAATCTTGCCAATGACCTGCTAAGCCCAGAGAAGTTTTTTCTAGTGCAAATAGTCTTTCCCTGGAATTTCCAAGGGCAGGAGGGTTTCCGTCAGGATATAAGATCATCCCTAGGCCTGGAGCCCAGAGGAAGCGCCTTGCTGGCTCTGTGCTCCGGATGCAGAGCATCCTCAGCTCCATGCCATCTCTCCTCCTCAGCCTCACTGGGGCTCCCTAAGGAGAAATCAGTGTGTGTCCCACTCTCCTCAGTGCCAGGCACGGCCGTGGGCACAGAGATTTTTAGTTGAATACGTAAGTGCTGCTCCCTGCTCCCGAGACACAGAGAATCAAATTACCCTGGAGGTGCCTGGTTCGCAGAGGACGTGGAGCTGGAAAAGCTTTTGGTTGGATAGACATTTTCTGAGTATTCCTAGATGCTAGCGCTGCGCCATTACTGGGGATACGGGGTAGAAAACCATAGTCTTTGACTTCGAGGAGCTTACGGTCTCACAGGGGAAACAAACCAATAAACAAACAATTTTGATGGACTAAGAGCTGCCATGGAGGTGTCAGGTCGGGTTTCAGACACCAGCACCTCTTTTGCCAAGAGAGGAAGAGGTCGCGTAGTGAATGGCAGGGTCAAGGCTCAAGTTCAGACATCTGTACTCACAATGGCAGAGGTCTACCTTGAACAGAAGAATCGCTCTCCCTTCTTCCTGATGCCATTGATGAGTGAACTATGTAATTAAAATACTGATTGAGTGCCAGCGATGAACTTGGCCCTGTGCCCTGTTCTGGGGATGCCGGGGGGAGCCAGGCACATGCAGACACTGACCGTGTCTTTCTGGGGTTTACAGCCTGGTGGGAGGACCTACATGCCAAAGAGAACTTCCCGGGTGACACATGGGAATGGGAGGAGCTCGGGGTGTGGGGAGAGGGGTCTGAACTTTAGCCTGTGGGGGCCTCTCCACTCGTTCACTCACTCATTTCACTCCTTCCACAAGGATTCCTAGAGTCTAGCACATGCCAGGCACCTTTCTCAGTCCTTCCCGGCACATCGATCTCCCAGCGTTGCACACCTGGCTGAAAGCTGGAGAAGTAAAAATTTCTAGTAACAGAGGGAACGTGCAGAAGCAAGAGCAATCCATCCTGCAGTGGAGACATTATCGGGGCTTTTTAACAGAAACCTCACTGCGTGTCTTCACACCTTCTGTTGCCAGCGGAACATTCTGTCCCGAGCGCCGGGTCCCCACTCCCCTGTGCTGTGGTATGAGGAGCACAGGATGGCGGCTGCTACATTCGGTGTGTTTGAGAACAACACGGAGACAACTGGATACGAGAGAAGCGCGCTTGGTGCCATCTGCCTAAAGACCCATTTTAGTCTCCATTCTGTTTGTCCTCCTTGATCTTGCCTCTAGTAATCCGACCCTTTGCCTGCAGCCCCTCCCTGCCTCCTTGCCCGCTCTACCTGTCTCTGCGATAAGCTCAGAGGATGCACTAAGGAACAGAACCTCCTCCCTACTCTCAAGTAACTCCCAGCCGCCAAGGGGAGACCAACCAGAAAGTGGCTCTTGGCAGCCTGGCGGGGAGAGCTGTGACATGGGTGGGGAATCCCGAGAACGCTGCTGACTCTCCCTTGGAGTTTCAGCCCTGGTCCTGGAGCACGGACGGCTGGGTAGCAAAGTGTTAGGGTGAGAAGGCAGACGTTTCTAGAAAAGGTTAGCCTGTGCCAAGGCAAAATCGTGGGCTCTTTAGGGATCGGATGAGGTTCAGTGGGGCTGAGGCGGGTTGGCGGCCAAGGATGGAGACAGATGGAGAAAGAACACTTCCCCGCTGGACACTGACCACGCACCCTCGGGGCCAGGCCTGGGCTGTGGTTCCCGCTGCGTTTGGCAGATGAGGAAACGGTGGTCACAGCAGCTCAGGGCAGAGCCGGGATCTGGTGGTGGGTTTGGTCTTTCTTCTGAGGTGACGGGTGCGCCCTGGGGTGTCTGGGCAGGGCCCTCTGGCCTTGTCTCCCTGGTGGGGCCGTGGCATGTGCTGGGTGTAGGATGCTTGCCTCCCCTCCCCCTACCGGACTCACGGCCCTGGGGTGCCCCTCCTCCCAGGCCCTCCTTGGCCCCCCGAGGCCGCAGGAGCCCGCCACGCTTTCTCCCTGCGCACGCGTGTGTTTACGTTTCTGCCCCAGACGGGCCCGCCGGCTTCCAGGGCATTTATCAGGCCTGTGTATGTTTTTCTTGTGTGGGATTTGAAATGATTTCTTTAAACAAGATCTAAACTGGGATTGATTTCCTCTCTTTATGTAGAGTGGTTTGTTTTGTAATACGGTCCTTTTAACAGTCTAAATTGTGGGAACCGGGAAGGCAGAAAGCGAATTTGCTGACTTCATATAAATACGAATTACTTTATCTCTCTTTGAAGACTCCCATGTCCTCTCCGTGCGGAGGCTGGAGCCGCATTCTTTGCGGGCCCTTTCCTTGTCAGGATTGTTATGATGAGAATGATACACGCCCCGCGAGACTTCCATTCTGGGGCTGAGAACTGAAAACAACCCTGGCCTTGCCACGGTGCCCCGTACTTGTCTCCCAAACCCACACCCATTCATCTGCTCTGCCCAGCACACCGTTCTCCTTTTCCGCCATGTCCAGAACAGCTCCAAGAGATGAGGAGGTCGTGAGGGGAGGACACGGCTTGCCAGTCTGATCGTGGTCCTGGCCTGGGAGGTGCGGGGTCCCTGATCAGGAGCTTGATCACCCAGGTGATCCATGTTCCAGAAACATTTCCCGGGACACACCCACTCTGTGGCAGGCTCTGAGCGGGAACCGACCCTGAAAATGAGCCGTCTCATTGTTCCCGTGGGCTGCTCCAATGCTCCTGCCCCCAACAACTTGCAGGTGGTGGTTCCCCTGCTTGTGCTTGCATGCCCCCAGGGACAGGGAGCTCACCCTCTGTCAGGGTCGGCCATGCCAGTTATGCCTGGCTCAGGTGGTTCCAATCCTCCCGGACACGGAGCTGCTGCCCCTGGGGGCTCCCGCTCTCCTGCAGCAGATCATACCAGGCCTTCGCCTTGCCCTCTCTCCTCCGGAAGCCTCTCTGCCCTGCGTGTGCTGACCTCAGGGTCTTTCAGTGCACGTCAGGCCCGGCCGGCTAACCGCGGGGCGAGGCCCTCTCATCTCATATTCTGGGCGTTGTGAATGGATGCACACGGCCCTCACTTGGCTTGACTATGTGGAGTCACTGTCTGGGTTGGCATTGGACAAAAACCCTCCGTCTTCCCCCTGCATCTCCTGCTGGGCGCTTACACTGGGCTCAGGAGGCAGAATTCACCGGTGTAGCCGCTCTGTCGACGCCCACTAGTGAGCCCCTCCGCCCAGCCTCCCCGGAGCCTGTGCCTCCTCCCTTCATTGTCATTCAAGGTCACCTCTCTCCCATGGACCGGACCAGCCCACCACCTGCTTGCTTCCCCGAGTGCTAATTAGTTCCGGAGCACGAGCCCAGGAGAGGCCCGCTGGTGGGCTTGCTTTGGTTCATTAGCAAATGAACCTCGCATCCTTGCTATTTTCAAACGTGCCCGTAAGGAGACCATGGCCTACTTTGTCGTGTGTTTAGCTTGAGGATGGGTTCCTCTTATCCACTGGATCGTACTGATATCCCGGGCCTGTTAAGAAGGGAGTGACATTTAAAACAACTTCTGAAACCACACAGGGTGGTTCCCAGGGCACCGTGCTTCCCTGGCATCTCTCTGGGCGCTCACCAATCATCTCTTTGCTTACCTGTTCAAAAGAAGACATAGGATCACGTGTGTGTGTGTGAGTGTGTGGTATCATGGGGTTGAGAAAAGGAGAGTCATAGAAGAAATTAGAAAAGCCAATCACAGCCAGAAATAGAGGCCGTGAAAGTGGCGCTAAGGAGTTTGCAGGTTGTAGGCAGTCCTGTCTAATTTGGAGCAGGCTCAGTCCTATGTTGATTTTGGGCGTTCTCGTTCTCTCTCTCTCTCTCTCTCTCTCTCTCTCTCTCACTCTCACTCTCATATATATATGGTTAACAAGTTGTGAAGCTGAAAGCCGTGATTTCCATGTTGCATATTCTGTCGCACTAAACCCTTCTGGGTAGAGTGACCACATAAGTTATCTTGCAAACTACAATTCTTGAGAATGAGAGGGGTGCTGTTCATAATTATGCCAGGACACTAGGCGTAACCCAGGGCTTCTCAGCACTCCTCCCAGACACTCTGGGACCCCCAAACCTCCTACTGGGAGCGGGTGGGGATCCTGTCTCCCTTTGACCCTGTGCGGGGTGCAGGGTGGAGAGCGGGGGCTGAGGGTTTGGCGAGGAGGCTGTTGTTTTGGGTTTGCTAAGCCTCGGCCACGTTACGCCTTCAGCATTTTCCTCTCACCGGCCAACTTGTGTATTTTAAGGCCAAGTCCTTGCGTACGGCTCTCGCGCCTTCACACTCAGCTCACTGGGGCCATCCTCCGACCAGCTTCTTGCTGTTGAGTGAGCGCTCCCCGTGGACTGTGCCTCTCTTTGAACTCAGATGCCTGTTTGTTTTTGAACTGGAAACTAGAAACTTGGGATTCCCAAAGCCACAGCCTTCTTTGCAGGGATAACCTGTGGAACCTAGAGGGGAGGGGGGAACCCCACAGATCACGTTACAGGGGGGCAAACCTGGATTCAAAGGGCAGGGAGGGGTTGACTCCAGGTCACCAGTGTTTTCTCCTTGTGCTGTCTTCGGAATATCCCC
This sequence comes from Myotis nattereri, assembly GCF_964212035.1. Taxonomy (NCBI): domain Eukaryota; kingdom Metazoa; phylum Chordata; class Mammalia; order Chiroptera; family Vespertilionidae; genus Myotis; species Myotis nattereri. The sequence goes on along the minus strand of NC_138085.1, from coordinate 79,463,852 downwards.
GTGCCTGGTGCCCTGTGGCAAATAGAGCAGTGCCATGTGAATACAAATCCCGATAGTACATGCAGCCTCCAGCCGCTCCTGATTCCCAGGCTGTGTGCAGATCCCAACCCATCTCCATGGTCAAGTGCAGAGTTGAGTCAAAGATCGTTCATTATGGAAGCAAAGTGAAGACAAGAAGGGTCGACACTGATTCTCCAACGAAGCCGGAGACGGCTCTCGCGGCCCTCGGCGATGAGCAGTGTGGCCCCTTAGGATGCCCCATGTTAGACACCTGGTCCGCCTTGTCCACAGTGCTCAGGTGTCTCCTCCTGGGAGCCTGGCCCACGGTGGCTCTCCCTGGCCGGGACCCTCCCAGCAAGGTCTCATGGCTCCACCGACCCCATGCCAGGGGCACCCTGGTCCGGGAGGATGACTTTGGCCTCGGACAGGTTGGGTCTGCAGCTGGTTCTTTTATCTTGGGCACCCTAGCACCCCTGAGGCCTCGTCTCCGCATTTGAAAAACCAGCACAATCCCCTTCCAGGTGAGTCGTATTCCATGGTGTGCTGTCGGTCAGGGTGTCCGCTTGTGCCAAAGTCACGGCTGCTGCCTCAGGAGGCGATTATCGCTGACACTCTAGTGGGGCGGTCTCTTTGTTGGGGGCGGTGTCCTGTGCACAGTCAAATGCTCAGCAGCATCCCTGGCTCCTACCCACAGCGTGCCTCCTGCACCTCCCCCCAAACTGGGACAAGGAAAGGTGTTTCCAGATGTTGCCAGATGTCCTCCGGACATTTGCTTTTACCCAGGAACGTTGCGTTCCGTTGTTTGGAGACAGGGTAACAAACTGGCAGGTAATGAGCCCTCGCCCGTTTGGCTCAGTGGACAGAGTGTCGGCCTGGGGACTGAAGGGTCCCAGGTTTGATTCTGGTCAAGGGCACATGCCTGGGTTGTGGTCTTGATGCCCAGTAGGGGATGTGGAGGAGGCAGCCAAACAATGATTCTCTCTCATCATTGATGTTTCTCTCTCTCTCTCCCTCTCGCTTCCTCTCTGAAATCAATAAAAATATATTTTAAAAATTTCAAATTGGCAAGCAATGAGGAGATGGGGACAGGGGCAGCAAAGGGACATGAGGACATTTGCTTTGGGGAACTCTTGAAGGAAGTGAGGGTGGTCATCTTGGAGTCAAGGAGGTGTAGCAGGAAGAGGAAGGCTGACGACAAACACCTGTCCTTTTGAAAGGGCGCAGCTGTGTTTTGCACAGGCCCAAGGGAGAGACCTTAGAGCATGAACTGGCTGCCTCGTACTCGGTAGTTTCATGTCCCTGGAAGCCATCAGGTGAGGACCCTGCCAGAGTCCCTAAATAACAGTGATGACAACAACAGCCACAGCTAACAAGTGTTCGGCCTCCCTGTGTGCCACGTGCATTTTCCACTCATGATTCACTTAATCCTCCCAACAACCCTTTCGGATAAGCACCATCACTACTCCCATTTTACAGATGGGAAAATGGAGGCACAGAGGGCTGAGAACTTGCTCCAGGTCGCACACGGCAATGTGGCTCCGGAGTCTGAGCTCCCAGAGCCTGTGAAGGGAGTCTGAGCAAGAAGACCTCTCAGGTTTTTCCAGGCCCCGAGACTGGAAGCTTTTAGGGAGTTCCCTGCTGGGACCACCCTCAGGGAACTGACTTCCTGTGGCCTTTAGGTCACGTTCCACCTAACGCCCAGGAGACAGGGCACTGCTGACTCATTCTCCCCCAGCTGTGCAGGCTGGGAACAGAGCCAGGCCGCTGGGCCAGCCCTGGTGGCAGGTGCCGGCTGCTGTGGTTTGGCAGCCGGTCAGCAGCTGGGAGGAGGCCTCCGGCGCTGACCAGTGGGGACGGAAGTGTGTCCACAGGAGTCCAGGCTCGGGGACCCTTCCGAGATGGATGGACTTGGGGACGGGAAAGAAATGCAACCCAGAGTGTAACAAGACAGATGCGCGGAGCGGGGACGGCACAGACCTCACTGGGCACCAGGGTGGGGACGGTGGGTCGATGCTTGTGTCTCGGTGACCCTCTCTGGGGCTCTACGGGCGCAGTGATGAGCTTCTCCAGCATCGTCCATTCCGCCTGCATGGACTGAACACTTCAGTGCCAGGAAGGAAGAGGGACGTCCCCTGCCCAGCGCTTCTCAAGGGTGCTCCGGGCAAGCATGGGCACCTGCGGCTCCCCGTGCCCCGAGGGATGAAGGGGTCTGTCTGGAGGCACATGGGTGCCCCCTGGGAAGCTCTGCTCCAAATCACCAAACAGATGACGGGGCTCTGAGGATGCTTTCTTCTTGCCTAGAAGCCAAAACGAGGCACTTCTGGACCCCGCCCTCCACCTGACCCCTCCAGGACCGCCCTGGGCCTGGTAAGTTGGGCTGTATGTTGCCAGGATCATCCCCTGCCCGGGACGACAGTTCCTGAGCCCAGTTCCTCACCTGCCCAATTCCGATGGGGCAGAGATGCCCCTGCTGTGTCCGCGATCCCAAGAATCCTTCATTGCCCCTCCCCCAGGTCTGGCCCTTGGGGCTCTCCGTGCTGGCTCTTCCCAGGCAGCCCTGTCACCCCGGGTGGACTGGCCGTGCCCCGGAGAGCAGGGCCGCTCTGAGTCTCCGGAGCCAGCCCCTGCAGAGCGGCTGGACAGAAGCACAGCCTCTGTCGGGCAGGTCCTCCCAGCTGCGCGGCACCTCGCACTCACCGTGCACTTGACTTTCGTGGGTTTAGGAATGTTACCATTTCTACTTCCCAAGTGGTGTGAGGAGGAAGGTGACTTGACTAGGGTCACAGGGACATGACCAGGGTCACAGGGACCTGACCAGGGTCACAGGGACCTGGCCGGGGCCCAAGGTCACGCACACTCCTTGGCCCCGTCACTGAGCTGCCAGTCTTGGAGGCCCTCTGCTGGGCTCAGGTCGGGGGATGGAAGGAGGGGGCACCAAGGAGTTACCCGGGAAACGAGAATCGGCCGGAGTGCCTCTTTACTGCTTGGGGAAGCCCTCGCCGGCTTCTCTGTAATTTGCATCCAGAAGCCACCCCGCCAGGCCCCACCTCTCAGGAGCCCTGCCAGCAGCCTATCGCCTCTGGGCTCTGGAGGGGGAGCCCCGCTCAGCTGTCCCCAGGGAGTGAGTGACGTCCGCCGGTGGGTGGGACACAGCCGCCGCCTGCCTTTTGGGTGGCAGGCCAGTGGCCGCGTGGCCGTGTTCCAGGCGCCATCTGTGTGAGTGCATGCCGTCACTCCCCGTACGATCTCCGCCGCCTCGGCATTGGCAGCCCCGGCAGGTGTGGTCTCGTGGTGAGACGGGCATTTGCACGGTCTCCATTTTACAGGTGGGAAACCGTCACCACCAGGAGACTAAAGGCAGGGGTGACACCGGGTCCCGTGTCTCTAAACCAGCCCAATTGCGTCTCTTCAAGCTGGCTCTTGCCTGGTGCAATTTGAGGCTCCAAAGCCCCAAAGATCTTCCTTTGCCTTTTCTACCCAGCTACGGCCCAGATTTGCAGATTGCCTTTTAAAAAATATGTAAGCGTGACACATGCCCGGGTTGCAGGCTCGACCCCCAGTGGGGGGCATGCAGAAGGCAGCCGATCCATGATTCTCTCTCATCACTGATGTTTCTCTCTCTCTCTCCCTCTCCCTTCCTCTCTGAAATCGATAAAAAATATATGTATTTTTAAAAGTATCTAAAGCTCAGAGAGCTTCTGAGGTGAGCTTGTCACTTCTTCCCCTCCCTCCCCCGCTCAGACTGGACGCTCCGGGCGATGGGACCCTCTGCTGGGAGAAGCTGCAGTGGTGCGTGTCTGGTGTGTCTGGCTCGCTGGTGGGATAAAAGCTCTAGGTCCGACTTGGGTTTCCCTCGGACAGCGTGTGCTGCATCCACTAAGAAGGGTTTGTGCACAAAAGTCCCCTCTTCCTTGGAGTGGGACACTTGAAGGAGAGAAGGGGAGGTAAATCCAAGGGCAGACAAAATCCTGGCACCAAAGGCAGCAGCCAGCCAGGCCCTGCTTTTCCTGCTGATGGAGAAGGAATTCCGGTCGAATTAGCGGTTCCCAAGCTCCTCTGATGACAAAACCCACGGGATCAGAACCTTTCTTGAGAAACCTGACACGCATCCATTTTTAAAATACCCCCCCCCTTCCTCCTGCACGCCCCCAATTTTTGTCATCGAGTAAACCCAGAGGAGAACAGATAGAGCTGGAGACTCAGGTCTCAGCTCCTTCACCTTCGACTGGAGAGATCCCTGAAGGGACATAGACTAACGACTCCATCGGACTCGAATGTCAAGAAACCAAATGTCAAAAACGCTGAAAGTCTTCCGCCCTTCATTTTAACATTATTTATTATTTTACAGACACTGCACAGCCCTTACTATGAGCCAGACATTATGCTTTCCAAATATTTGCTCATTTAACTTTCACAAACCCAGCCCGAGGCCCAGGGAGGGTAAGTCACTTGCCCGAGGTCACCCAGTGAGAAGTGGTGCGGCCTCAGGCTCGGGCTGTCTGGCTCCAGAGCGCTTGATCTAAACCACTAAGCGATATGTATTGTTTTTCTTTTTAAAAAATCTCTTTTCATTTGGCCACAGAGCAAACGCTCTCTTCATAATCACTGTAAAGTAAACGCGACGTCTCCTTCTGCATCTGCGTGATTTCAAGTGCTTCCCCGGTGGGGTCCCCATGGGCGGCCCTGTTATTGTGTGCGGAGCCCAGACTGACTTTCCCTCCTGATGGAAAAACATGCCCATGGTTACGGCAATCCCAAATGCTGCGCGGGAGCTTTAAAGAGCGGACTCCAATCGCTTTGTTTCTCCCCCCAAATGCTGAAACAAACCTCCAAGTTCTACCTCTTCCCGGCAGTTTGAAGTCTCTCCCTGTTTCAAATATTTCAGACAGCTTGGGAGCGGACGCATGCTAGTCTGCTGCTTTCTCTTGCATAGTTTATTTTTGACGCGTGCATCTGGCTGCTTTTTTGTTCCCCAGAAGGAGGAGGGGACACGGCTCCCCGGAGCCGGATGTTGGATGGAGACTTCTCCTTGAGGGCAGCTCCTTCGGGGTCTTCTCTTAGCGGATCTTGCCCTGGGCCTCAGTCTGAGAGCTTGAAGGGTCCTCTGACCCGCTGGGCCCCTTGCACGTGGACGGGAAAGATGTTGGTTACCTGTATGTGTTCGCCTCCCCCGAGGAGCCGTTCTGATCCCACCAGGTCAGGTCAAACAAAGGACCCCTTTCGGGCCGGGAGAGCCCCTTGTCACAGCGCCACCAGCACCACTTGCTGCATGTCCGACCCTGGGCTGGACCTGATGGAACATTGCTGTGCAGTAGCCATGATTATCGCCCGTTTTCCACCTTAGGGGCTGAGACCCAGGGCATCTGAGTGTGCTCCACGCACAAGGTCATGCCGCTCATGGGAGCAGGGATTGGAGACTGGGTTTGACCCCCAGGCCTCTGCCCAGTGCACCCTCTGGGGAGTGAGGATTCACCCTTACCCTCGTGCCTGAGGCAGCGCCCTGCATATTCCCTGCAGCAAATGAGCAGCAAAATCATGAGGACAGAGCTGCCGGGAGAGACCATGTTTGGCCTGTTCTAAGGCGCCTGTGACGATAGGTGTGGCGCCATGGTTTCCTCACAGGCGCCTGGGAGACGTGAAACAGCGCAAGGTGTGAAATTCCAGTGGTCATTTTGGGAGTACATGTGTGCTTCTCCTAATGGCCTTGACCAAAGGCGATCATGTGGCCCAAACAGGTGGTTGGTGTAGCCCCGTAGACCCCGTGGTTGCTAGCTGTCTCCTCCGAGGAGCTGGAGCGGAAACCTGTGTGTGCAGCAGAATGCAGAACAGCTCTGCTTGTGATGCGGTTCCATTCGGAGCTTCATGGCCATTCCAAACGGCACTGCCTCCCGTGGCTGTGGTCACTGAAATGATGGACTCCTGGTCCTTCTGTCTCCAGGTGTGTCTGCCAGGAACCAGTGTCCACATGGACTGCAGGATGACCTCGCTGAGAAACAAACCTGCCCTGCCTCACCCCTCCATGTGTGCCTCATGCCTTCAGGCCGAGTTCCAAGTCCTAGGGGAGCAGGTGGTCCACGGGGACTTGCCTCCATGAAGTCCCAGGACATCCCTTCTCCTGCCTCACTCCCCAGACTCTACATCCCAGGCTTAAAGGATTTCTTCCTGTTCCTCATGTTCTTTAATGCATCTGTATTTTGTACATGTTTTTCTTTTTATTTTTTGTCCAGGAATGCCCTGCTATCAACTTGCCCACCTACTGAGCTAGTCACAGATGGTCAAAGGACCCCTCCTCTCCTGCCTCCTCCAGGCAGCGATCTTATTCACCTCTCCTGTGTGTCCCAAGCACCCATACAAGACTCCGTCCCGGCATGAATCACTCTGTGTGGCAATGATTGCTTAGGCTTCCCTGTAGGGTGGGGAGTGAATCCCCACCATCCATCACACGGCTTGGGCCACGATCAGTGCTGAGGAACCGTTTGCTGAGAAATGAGTGAGTGAGTGAGTGAGTGAATGAATGAATGAATGAGTATGTGAAGGGATGGGCACAGGAATAGGCCAGACGTTTGCTAGAGAAAGCAGCGAGTAGAACGACACTGAAGATCTGGTGCCACGCAGTTTTAGAGTTCCTAACTGAGACCTTACAATAGCCCCATGGAGTAAAAAGTATGCCCATTATGTGGATAGAGAAACTGAGGCTGAAGTTAGTTGTTAAAGTTTCCCATCTTACAGGTGATAGAGCTGGGGAGCAAATTCAGATTCAAGTGACTTGACAGTCCAGTCTTGTAACCAGTGTCCTCGGTTCCTGTCTGTGGCCAAACTGGGCCCCATCAGAGAAGACAGCAGTAGCCCTTCAAGAGCAGAGGGCAGAGGGCAGAGGGCCGAGGGCCGAGGCTTCCTCTCTCTCATAGTGGGTTCAGCAGCGCCCCTCCTCAGACCTGGCTCAGCTGGACCACCTGGCACACAGATGGATGGGGAAAGGCTCAGTGACCTGCCGAAGCTCATGTGACCGGGGCACAGGGAAGCCAGGAAGCTGGTCCCAGGGTTCTGAGCAGAGTGCCCGTGTGCCCACTCACGCGGCTTTCCTGCGTTCCCGTTGGCCCCCCACTTTCTCAGCATCAGGATTCCCCCTGCAAGCAGACGAACGGCCTTGATCTGTCTTTTTCCTTTTTTTGGGGGGGGCACCTTCTCAGTTGGTGGGGCTCCTCAGTGTTAGCGACATTGGCCAAGCTGTGTCAGTGCTTGCACAGAGCAATGCCGAGGTGCCAAGCCCCCTGCCTGCGTCCTGCCCCCACTGAGGAAGCGCCCTGCCCGGGCTGGGCCGCGGCCTCCCATCCTGCTGAGCTGGCCTCCTTCCAAAGCCCACATCCTCTGAAGGTCCGAACCAGGGGCCCCTCCCGGCTCAGGCAGGACAGGCTGAGGGGTGGCCGGGGCAAGAGACACAATGCATCTAAAATTACCCCGCTGAAGGCTGTGCACCCTCCGCCCTTCCTGCACTCCTCCCCAGGCCGCCAGCGACCATCCCGAGAGAGACCAGAGACCGCTGTGTATACGATGGGGGCGATGTATGCGGAGACTGTGCTCTTGGCTGCTGGATTCCCCGAGGCTGGGGGGCTGGAGGGCTCCCTGGAAAGACAGCCTGTGGGCAGCAGGCTTGCGTGGGGGCTGAGGGCTCCACCCCAGTGTCCTCTTCGGAGCTGTGGCGCGGTCTCTGGTCCTCTGTGTCTCCTCTCCTGGGACCACATTTGCCTGGCTAACTCCTATGTATTTCACAGATGTTCTTTGCCTAGATGCCCCTTCCTCCAGGCAGCTTTCCTGGCATGCCTCCCTCCTGCCTCCATCTGGGTTGCATGACTTTCCCCATCCAATGCTCACCCCCCATAGAGCTTTTCACACCGGTCAGTACCTGCCTGCCCATGAGCATCTCCTTGAGACACGGCATGGGTTCGCCGTGGTATGCCAAACCCCAGCACCCGGGCCGGCACCTAAGAAAGGCTGGCTGATGTTTGTTGAGTGAACTAATGAAAGTGGAGATGGCAGGGGTGAAGGCGGGGTAGTATAGCTCTCCTGGGCTCTAGCTTCCGGCTGTCTCTCACATCAAGAGGTGGAACACTCCACGCTCAGGGTCAATGCCGAAGCGTGCCTCTGTGGCCTTGTTTTCGGACTTGCGAACCCTCAGCTATTTCTGCTCACGTCCCAGCTTCTCTCTGAGTGGGTTACTCAGGATGAACTTCAGGGTGTCCCTGCCGGCAGTGCTCTGAGGGGTCTTTCTCCCTATTTTACAAAGAAGCACATAGCCTTTGTCAAGGGAGCCCGAGGGAGGAAGGCACTGGTCATGCGAGAGTTTGGTTCTCAACCTTCCTAATGCCGTGACCCTTTAGTACAGTTCCTCATGTTGTGACACAACCATAAAATTATTTCCGTTGCTACTTCGTAACTGTAATGTTGCTACTGTTATGAATCATAATGTAAATATCTGATATGCTATATGTGTTTTCCGATGGTCGCGACCCACAGGTTGAGAACCACTGAATAGAGGCTCAGAGAGGTTCCCTAACTGGCAAGGCGCAGGGGTGGGCAAACTTTTTGACTCGAGGGCCACAATGGGTTCTTAAACTGGACCGGAGGGCCGGAACAAAAGCATGGATGGAGTGTTTGTGTGAACTAATATAAATTCAAAGTAAACATCATTACATGAAAGGGTACGGTCTTTTTTTTTTTTTTAGTTTTATTCATTTCAAATGGGCCGGATCCGGCCCGCGGGCTGTAGTTTGCCCACGGCTGGGCTAGGGTCACACAGCCGGGAAATGGCAGGACTGGGGCTTTCTCGCTGTTCATAGGCGGGTCTGACTCTGACCTTCACTGGGCTCTCGCACAGCCTGGAAGACACACGGATGCTAAGACAGTGACGCGTCATTAGGGGAAGGATGGTGGCAGAGAGAAGGGGAAAGTGCCGTGGGAGCCCGAGGGAGGAAGGCACTGGTCATGCGAGAGTTTGCCAAGTGGGCCAGGCTGGAAGGCGATGGGAAACGCAAGGGCAAGGCCAGGCGGCCTGGAAGGCAGGCCTTTCAGCGACCCCGGTCACCCCCCTGCCTCGTGGGCAGCTGTGGAAATGAGACAGGTGTTGGGAAGAGTGAACGTTGCTTTAGCCATTCTGTAAAGGAAGGTCTGTGCCTGCCATGGACCCGTCAGCTCTCCTACTCTTGCCTGTTCCCCCAACGACAGTAACACAGTCAACTCTTTCTACCTTCGTTACCATCAAACAAGCCGAATTTCCAGAAGGCTGGGATTTCTGAAAGAATGAAAGCTTTGCCAGGACTCAGAGCAGGCCTCTGGCTTGGTCTTTGGGTGTGTCCTGCTCAGCCACCTTCCTGGCCCTGGGCTGTGTCTGTCGTTCCTGCCGTCCACCCCTCCATCCTGGCCGAATGGTCAGGTCAGGGCAGGGACCCGCCGCAGGGCCTCTCCAGGGAGTGATGGATGTGCCTGGGGATTAGTGGACTTTTCCCGGCCCCGGTGGTGCCAGGAGTGAGCACATTCCTGAAGGGCCTGCGTTGATGGATGCCTTGGGGGTGGGGGGAGGTTTGGGGAGAGGAGAGGCTCCAGTTTGGGAGGGATTCCTAACATTCTGGGGCTGTGATGGACAGACAGCTGAGAGAACAGGCCCGGACCAGGTGGGGGTGGCCGGCTGGGGGCCTGGATCTGCACCTCCCACCCAGCCCCCTGGAATGTTATCTGCCCTCTAATCACTCCCAGGAGGGGAAGAATGAGGAGGTGGCACCTGTGCCTGGGCTCTTTCCGGTTCAGAGGGAGGAGGGGGCTGGGAGGGCGGGGTAAGAGGATCAGGTCTGAGGGGGCTAGAAATGAGGGTGCTGGGGCTCCCCGAATCCCACCCACGAGCACTAGAGGTGAGACCCCGAGTGGGGGGCTGTCCCACCTCCCAGCTTCCCAGATATAAAGGGCATTTCGGCCTCACCTCCTGCGCCCCCTTCGTTTGGTGGCAGAAGGGTCTTGGGCCCCACGGCACATACCAGAACTCTTGACTTTTTTTGTTTCATGAGCAATTTGGCAGTTACCTCCTGGCCTGGGTCTCAGTTTCCCCGGATCTAGAAACGAGAGGGTTGCATGGGACATCTCTGATGTCCTTGGACCTCTAAGAGCAGTCACTCCTGACACTCACAGTGGTGGCTGGTCCCCAAGCAAAGCGGGGGAGGGGCGTGGGGGCCCGTCTTGCTTTTGTGCCCAGGGAGGTCTTTGGAAAATGGTGGCTGGAGGGAACCCTTGGGAACCGACTTCATTGGCACCTGAGCTCCGAAGCCGCCTGGCAGGGGGACATCGCAGAGCAGACATGCGATGAGCAAGAACCATTAACTGTCAACCTGGACACATAAGTTGCTTTTCAAATCTCAATATTCTAAGTCCCGCTGCCGTGATCCACTCACAATGTGTACAAAACGCCTACTGCGCACAGGCGCTGTGCTGGCTGCACACCTGCGCAGGTGTGTTTGTGCCCATCCCTGGGGGATGCGCCACTCTCCGTCTCCCCTGCTCCCCCACCTGCCTGGCTGGCACTGTGCCTCGAACGCAGAGCTGCTCTGAAAGCGCTCATTATTCTTCGGAGACCCCAGAGAGCCCAGGCAAGGCTGCTTCTATTTTTCTTCAACCAGGAAGCTTGAGACCGGGGAAAGAGACCCTTGAGCCTGGCTGGCGTGGCTCAGTGATTGAGCATTGACCTATGAACCAGGAGGTCACGGTTCGATTCCCAGTCAGGGCACACCTCCAGGTTGTGGGCTCCATCCCTAATTTGGGGCATGCAGGAGGCAGCCAATCAATGATTCTCTCTCATCATTGATGTTTCTACCTCCCTCTCCCTTCCTCTCTGAAATCAATTTTATATATATATATATATATATATATATATATATATATATATATATATATATATATATACTTTTTTTTTAAAGAAGAAGAAGGGTGGGAAGTGGGGTGGACCTTCCTGAGCCCTCTCCAGCAGCAGAATGTGGGGTGGGTGACAACACCCCCATTACCTCATCTCCTCTGCTGTCCTCCTTTCCTGGTCAAATCAAACAAAAACAAAACCTTTGCCAATGTTATCCTTAGGGCTGTTCTATATTAAGATGAGCAATTGTGAGGAAACCTAAAATTAGCCCCGCATTAATCAGGTCCTGTCGCCAACTTGCATGGCTCAGCTTCCAGTTGCACAAGTCATGAGCCCACCGGGACGGTGCCCTCCGAGGCGCTCGCCAAGCCTATGCTGCACAGCGCTGGGCCTCGCGGGTCGGGTCGTGGGCACGGGTGGGAAGTGCGCGAGCTTAGGTCCGTCAGCCTGGGCTGAAGTCCTGGCTCCGGACCCTCACGAGCATCAGCTCCGAGGGCAAACTTTTCAACCTCTTCGAGCCTCAGTTTCTCTCCAGGACCCGAAGGGCTGAACCCTTTTATAGGGTTGGTGTAACAAACCAATGAGGTACTGTGCATAGAGATAGACCTAGCCTTGTTCTTGGTGCAATGGCTCCTTTATTTATTTTTACTTTTTAATTAAATCTTTCTTGTTGAAAGTATTACATCTGCCCCCTTTTTCTCCCATTGACCCCTTCCAGCCCCGCCCCAGGAATGGTTCTTTTCAAATATTGTTTTCCTCCCCAACACCTGGCCAATATGCAGATACTGTAACACAGACCCCCACACCTGAAACCTGTGTGATCCTACTAACCAATGGCAACCCAATCAATTTCAGAAAGAAAGAAAAAGAAGTCGGGAATGCCTGTCACCTATTTTATACTAACAATACAGGTGGCTGCGCATAGAAAAGCTGTCGCTTCCAGTGGACAGTGCAGTAAGTGGGAGGCCTGGCTGCTGTGGGACAGTGTCCGCGCCAGGTGCAGAGGCTGGGCGGGCGGTGGGAAGGTGTGCCCTGGGGGGGTGACAGCCTGCGGGGGGTGGGCGTGGGGGGAGGGGGGCGTATGGGAAATCTCTGCACCTTCCACTCCGTTTTGCCTTCGCTGTGAACCTACATGACTCTGAAAACTGGAGTCTTGTATAAATAATGTACAAAAGAGCGCTGTGGGCCAGGCTGGTTCTAAGCTCCTGTGTCTGACTCGGAGTAGGTGGCCGCCCTTGGACTTCCGACGGGGGCAGCATGGGCCTCCTCGTCGCCTCCGCTTCCTCCATGTGAAGTGGGTCCGGCGTGATGACCACACACGTATCGTCACAGGCCCTGATGGGGCGGCTCTGGGCGCAGGGCCCGGCCCGGGAGCGCTCAGGCCACGAAGGTCTCTTCGCGGCCGCTCTTCGGATTTGAAGGGAAAATCCACTTCAAGGCCGTGGCTGCTCTGTGGACGGCGCCCAGGAGCCCGAGCTGGATGTAGGTCACGAACGAAGGTCGCGCTGAGTGGGTGAGGCCGCGCTCTCGGGAGGAGGTGGCCGCCTCTTGTCATGATCCCACCCGTGACGGGATGCTCCCTTTTCTGTCCCTCCCAGCCCGCCGCCTTCCTTCCCGGGCCCGCAGCTCCGCGAGCATCTGTCCCCTGAGCCCCGAGTCCTAAATTGGGCAGGAGCTGACGGGTCTCTCCAACAAGCCTGTCACATGCAGTGACACTGAAGGGACTGAGTGATGGTCCCTCTGGGGCCTCTTCGCGGCGGAGCCCCGGGAGGCGGGCTCCTGTCTCCTTCCTCTGCACCCCACCAGGTGGGTGCGGGGCGTGGAAGGAGGCAGGGGCGAGGGGGCAGGGACCTGGCTTCTGGAAGCCCGTCTCTGGATGGGAAGACTTCAGCTGATCATCTCTGCCCTGACAGCCCCCCCCCCCCCCCCCAGTGCTCTTGCGGCTCTCAAAGGGGAGCCCCAGTTTGAAAACACTTGGGAGCCGCCCGCTGCAGAAGCTGAGCCTGCGGAGGGAAAAGGCCATTTTGGAGGCTGGGTGCCTGGCCATTACTTGGGTCACCGTCTGCTTCTCTTGTCTATTACCGGGGCATGGCTCTTTCGGTCACAGCTCATGTCCACATGCTCCGCCCGCAAGCCCCAGTGGGTCCGCCTCCCCGGGACACCACCGTGGAGGCTGGGCTGGGAGAACCCCCAGTTTCTCCTTGTTAGTCGGTGCCAGGAACCTGCAGCCGGGAGAGGGGCGCACGGGGCCCTGGGGCACCTGGCCGGGGAGCGGGTGGTGTGCCCAGAGGTGGCCCTGGGTCTGCGGGGCTCCCAGACCAGCCTCCGCCCCTCACAGCCAGAGGGCCTTCCATCCCCCATGGCCATGAGCACATCAGCGGAAACATTTTACCTCCTGAGAGGCGGTGGAGGGAGTGTCTACAGGACACCTTCCAAAAATAATATTTTTACTCTCCCGCAGCAAAATACAGAGCATCCATTCTTGTCATTTTTGAATCTCTGGCAACAGCTCACCACATTCTTAGTGAGAACAATACAACAATCTGACTTGTGTTTGGGTCCCTCGGTTCTTTTGTCTGTTCCAACAGAGTGTGAAATAGGCACTTCCGGACCATCAGACAACAGCTCCAGACTAGCAGAACCGATAACAAACCACGCCCGCGGCAGGTGAGGCCTCCAGCACTGCACCCAGCCCCTCGCAATCCTCTGTCTGCGTCACTAGGAAGATCAGGGTAAGTAGCTGTCGACAACTGTCTCGTTATAAAAGGTCGGCAATGTTGCAACATTGCCAATTGATGTTTCTCTCTCTCTCTCCCTCTCCCTTTCTTTCTCTCTAAAATACATAAAAGCATATTATTTTTTCTAAAAAAAAATGCTTTGGAACAGTAGAGGTGATGGTTACATGACATTATGACTGTACTAAATGCACTGAATCGTTCACTTCCAAATGGCTAATTGTATGCCACGTGGATTTGGGTTTGCCTCAAGACAAGTAAAAATGGCAAAGTGTTTGGACAGTTTACAGAAAAGGGGGTACTCCTTGCTTTGCGCATATGGATAGAGGTCCAACCTCACCACTAATCAAAGAAACACAAGAACAAACAAATGAAGTCAGATAGTCACGTCACCGTCTGGCCCTCATTTTGCATTTCCTCAGAATGTAAGCTGAGCGTCTGCAGGGTGGCAGCTACTCTTCATGCGACTCTTCCCCTGGCTCACTCCACTCCAGCCTCCCAGCCTCCTAGCTGTGCCTGGACTGCAAGTGCATTCCAGCCCCAGGGCCTTTGCACTTGAGTTTTTCTGCCATAAACACTATTCCCCCATATATCTGCCTGGCCGGCTCCCTCATGTCGGCCTCTGCTCATGTGCCTTTTCTCTGAGAAGCCGCTTTAAACACGAGCTGTGTTGGGTGGTGTGGGGGGAGGCCTTCCCTCGTGGGGTCTTGGCTTCCTCTCTTGCACAACAAGGGCTCAGGCTGGACAGGGTCCAAGGCCCCTTTCAGGCCCTGTGACTCGGCCACTTCTAAGGCCTAATGTCAGCCTCGTCCGGCAGAGTTCACTTTCTGGAGAGGAAGGAAAAGAAATGTGAATTGTTTGTGATTCAAGAGAAAGTTAGGCCAATCGCTTCTTTGTTTGTGAAAATGGCTTTGTCAACTTCCTCAGCCTGTTCTCTGCTTTAGCACCAAAATAGCCCCTAATTATCTACAGGCAGCAATGGTTTCCTCCCACTGAAGTTCTCCTTCCTTTTCTCTCTTCCTTTCTTTCTTCTTTCCTTCCTTTCTTTCTCTCTTTCTTCTCTTCTCTTCTCTTCTCTTCTCTTCTCTTCTCTTCTCTTCTCTTCTCTTCTCTTGTCTTCCCCGACCCCCCCCTCTCTCTCCCCCTTTCCCTCCCTCTCTCTCCCTCCCTCCCTTCTCCTCTTCCTCTTCCTCCTCCTCCTCCTCCTCCTCCTCCTCCTCCTCCTCCTCCTCCTCCTTCTCCTCCTCCTCCTCCTCCTCCTCCTCCTCCTCCTCCTCCTCCTCCTCCTTCTCCTCCCCTCCTCCTTCTCCTCCTCCTCCTCCTCCTCCTTCTTCTTCTCAGACATTTCTATGGAGTGAAGAAACAGAAAGCTAAGCAACAAGTCTGCAATATCCCAGAAACAGTTAGCGAACTGACCCCCACAGAAACCCCTGGGCCTGGGGGAGAAGGAAGAGGTCGGGTGTCCAGGAGAGGGTTCAGTTAGGTCGCAGGGCAAGCCCTGGAGTCAGACCTGGGACAGATGCTGGCGCTGGGCACGCCCTCACTCACCCTGAGCCCTTCTCCTCTTTTCCATGGAGCGGGGATCCCTGCCCTCTCCTCCTTCCGGGATCCTCCGAGCGTCTCTGTACAGACTGGCAGGACTGACTGTTCCTGCTCGCTGGGTGCCCTGGGCGGAGGGTTGGGGATTTGGGAATGGATGAGTAGAGGCCCTGGACTCAGGTGCGCTGCCTTCTTCGTGCTGGACTTTCCGAGAGCGCTCCAGGCGGGCGCTCACTGCAGGTGGAGATTCAGGGAAGAGCTTCGGCAGGTCTGGGGAACCAAGAGGAGACGACGGTCAGTGGGTGGATAGAAACAAAGCGCGTGGTCTGGGTGCTAAGGCACATCGAGAGAGGGTCACCTTGGTGGGGAGGCGGAGGACGGGCAATCGCTTCAGCCAAGGCGACAGCTGTCCGATGTCCAATCTGGAGGATGTTGCAGCCTTTGTGGCAACAGCCCAGCCTTTAAACCCTCCTCATGGAAGAGGGATTCTTCATGTGACATGCTCGCGCCAGGACTGTCACACCAGGATCTCATCTACTCTTTCCATGGCAATGACAATTTGCTTTTTCACCACGGAGGTAAAGAAGGCTCCAAGATTTAAACACTAGCCGGTGGTCAGAGTCAAGGCCACGACCAGAACCCAAGATGTTAGACAATTTGTGACATGGCCAAGCAGTTGGCATCTCTAGCAATCAGAGTTTCTAACTGCCCACAACCAAAACCCGTGCTGGCCAATGTGAGCAGAAAGGGTGTTGTTCATTAAAGGGCTGGCTCAGCGAGTCCCGGAGGCTGGAGACCCAGGCCTGGGTGAGAATCAAACGGCAGAACTGGATGCCAGGACACAAACACCTCAGCCACTGAGGACTCGCTGCTGTCATTTGCTCATTGGCGTGCCCAGCCTTGGGCACTAGACTCTGGACATGCCCACAGCCACCAACCCAGCGGCCACTGCTGCCACAAGCTCCATCTGCTGTTTCTGATGGTCCCCAATAGCCATCAGAGAGTGTCCCCTCTGCTGCATCACCAGCCTCAAGTCGGATCTCAGCATCTCAGCGATGGTGAAGGCCAGACCCCAGCGCCTGCAAAATCAGAACCAGCCATTTTCAGCTTGAATCACGGGCGTGGGCTCTGCCTCCCACCGAGACTCACGGGTGGCGAACGGAGACAGAGAGGGTTCAGATTTTGGGGGGGCAAAGAGAATGACAACTGTCCACCCAACATCACTGCTGGGCACACAGTGTGACCACTGGGGTCCCAAAGAGGAAGAAAGCACCAGTGTGTGGAGAGCCCAGCTCTGGGGGCCGGTACCTGAGCTCCAAGCCCAGATCGCCCCCCACTGGACCCGCAAACACCTCAGCCAGGCAGACAGAGCGGGGCTCACCAGACGGCCAAACGGAGGCCCAGCCATTGGCGGGGATGGGCCGAAGGTTACGATGTCAAGAATGAAAGCTGGTCTTGTCCCAGGAATTTGGATTCTAACCCAAAGTTCTTCCCAGGACATGGAGCCCAGGGCACTGAGGGAAACAGGACTTTTCTCAGAACCGGCTCTGCCCATTGGACACTTGATCTGGGCTGGGAGGTGGGTGCGGGGAAGGAGCCTCCGATCAGATCAGAGACGCAGGGCAGGGAAGTGTTGTGTGCGGTTATTGTGCCTGATCTGAATCCGCCTCTTGTCTGTGCCCCTCCCAGGAGGGGGAGTGTGGGAGTGCAGTGCGCGGGGGCAGAATCCAAGAATGCCCATTCTTCCCGCGGGGTGGGCAGCAGGCGGCCCCTCGTGCGTCGGTTGGGTTCCCTGGGGACCTCGGAGTTGGCGGCATCTTTGGCGTGGCGGGGCCTCAGCTGACTCTGACTTCAAACCACAGAATCTCTGAGCCAAGCCTCGGGGCAGGGCCCCCGGCTGGGCATCACTGGTAGCCTGGCCCGTGGTCAGTTTACTGAGGTCACAGGAATGGGCCAGCCCTGGACCTGGGACCCTGGGGAGGAAAAGCCCCCTGCAGAGGAGTGACTAGTCTGGGCGCCCCCCCCCCCCCCCGCCCACCGGCCCGGGCACGGCTTTCCTGGTCTGCTCTCCTGCCTGGGCTGGAAAGAAACCCCTGGGGCAACCTGGGCTGTGAGCCCGGAGAGGCCTTCGGGTCCCGGGGGAAGAGCACTGCCTTGGGAGTCACAGGACCCCAGACCGGCCCCAGATCAGCCCTGACCCGGTCACTGAGCTGTGCTGAGTCTCCATTTTCTTTCCTTCCAGATGGGAGGACGCTCTTGGGAGGAACGACAGAGCCTGTGGGTGAGAAAGCTTAGCATCATCTGGTACATCCAGGCCCTGGTGAGATCTGTGGAGGATGGAGTGGAGCAACGTGGAGCTGCCACGGGCCCGGGAAGGGGTGTGTTTTCAGCAGGGTGGAGTGGATGAAGCAGAGGCCACGGGGTTTGTGAGGGACCAAGGGCATCATGTGAAAGGCAGGAACCCAGGCCTGGAGACGAAAGGGAAGTATGGGGTGACTGGGCCCCATCTCCAGCACCCCAGTCTCGGTCCCGCTGGGTCCCACCCCAGCTTGCCGCCCTCCAGCACACAATGGAGACCCTGGTGAAATGAAAAGCTCTGGCTTCCGAAGCCATCAGGCTGGGGTCAGTGCCTAGCTGGGGGGCTTTGCCGAGGTCGCCTAGCTCTGTGGGCCTCCATTTCTCTTACCTGTAAGAGGGAGATACACGCCCGGCTCACGGAAGACACTGAACGGAATGTGCGGGCGAAAGCCCCAGGTGTGGCCATGGGAGAGCCTCAGAACCCACCGGGCCCCTGTCGGATGCCGTTGTCCCAGAGGCTTGTGGGTGAGAGTCAGACTCTCTCAACAAGCGGGTGGGGACCAGCCAGCAGGGCATCGCCCACTCTGCCTCTTCCCGGTGGGGTGACCCCAGGCCAAGTGGCCTTGGCGCCCCCATCTGTGAAATGAGGGGAGGAGCTCTTTGCACCTTTCAGTTTAAACATTCAATGTATTCATTTCAAACCTCCCGGCAGTGTTTCCAGGGGCCAGGTTTCCCCCCAGGTCAGTTTTGAAATAATGACTAGGGAGCTCATTAGCATTCTCTGCCTATACAGGCAACTTGAGGGGGTAGCGGGGAGGGGAGCATGTTTTCTACTCTTGTGCACGTGCCAATTTTCCAACCACTCACGTTCTCAAGTAATAGTAACTGTTTATTTCTAGATGGTTCGCTCACAAAGGTCTCCCTGTACCAAGGAGCCTGGGGCTGGGGACTGGGCACATGGATTTGGCAGTCTTCTCCCTAGAATGTGTCTACACCTGCATGACAATTAGCCAAATAATTTAAGTGAAAATCCCACCACTTTACACCTGAAAATATGCGAATAATTGGGAGGAAAACAACCTGTGGGAGTATTTCTGACTTTAATTATCTGGGTAATTGCCTCAGATATTCATGTAGCATATTTAGAAGTAATCTCAGTAAAGTGAGAGTTTGCCCAAAAACAAGACACAGGTTTCTAAACCTTTCCTTCAAGGCCTGGGGCTTCCCTGGAAACCACAGTGTGGGGAAGAGCTGTTCTTTGGGTTCAGGAAAACCTAGGCTTGAACCTCAGTTCTGTCATTACCGAGTCATTCCAGCTCTCTGTCTTCATGAGCCAAAACCAGCTGGTGCACATCACACCCAGGAGTGAGCTCTGCCCTCAGGTGGTCCTCAGCTGTTCCCTGTGTGAGTGAGTTGTCATCATGTAGATGGGCCAGCTCTCTCTTCCAACCTGCCCTCTCTTGGTGCCATCCCGTGCATGGCCCAGATCTTTGCAGGAGGCTCTCCATTTGCCTCAAATGACCTTGTGCCCTTGGCAGCCTAACCAACTGTTCCTCATTCCCCAGGGCCTTCAAGAGTTTATCCCTCTGTGAAGCCTTCCCGGACCCCAACCTATCTATACACCCAGTCTGGGCTAATCAGTCCCTTATTCCCCCTGGTGCCTCACAGGGTTGGGGACAAGGTTGTAGGTGCATAAATCAGAAGCTGCTTTTAGAGAAATATGTTGATCTAAGTAAAGAGGTAAGTATCCTCTTACTGGATTTCTTAAAACTCATAGAAGGGTCTGGTGTGGGAAACGTATTTGAGAATTTATAGTTGAAACAATAAATGAAACAATAAATGAATGAGTGAACTGGAGATTTTTTGCATTAGGTCAGAGGCAATGGAAAGTATTGCCTTCATTCATCCATTCATTCATTCAGCATTTATTGTGCTCACAAGATGTCAAGTAAAAAGGTCAGACATGGTTCTTGCAGTTATAAAATTTACATCTATAGGGAAAGAGTCATTACAAGAAGAACTATAATAAAGTTGCAAGGTGGGATGGTATGGGGATAGATTACAAGGGAAAACAAACTGGTCTAAGGGTCTGGGAAGTCCTTCTGCAGCAAGTGGCTCTTAAGATGAAAGAATAAACTAGTATGAGAAAAAACTAGTACTAAGAGAATAAACTTCTCAAGTGTGAGAATAACCTACCCAGATGGAGGGGTAGAGATTGTGCCAAGTCAGCACAGCCATGGGTGAACCTGAGATGAGGCGGTGAAGGACGGAGAAAAGACAGACACGAGAATAAAGCTGGGGCTAGGTGGGACACTCCTCTCGATGGAGAGACAGCACCACGGCCTGCAAGCTGAGTCTTTATTTTATAGCCAGATTCCACGAGGCAACGTAAGGGCGTGGTCAAGATGTTTACAACGTTCTCGCGGGTTTTGAATCTACTCAGTTACATGCACCTGATCAAGCTTTGTTTACTTGCTGCACCTCCCACAGCCTATATCACTCAGCCACGTGGGACCACAGGTTCGGACCAGAAGGTCAAGCTTACAACTACAGCCTTTGGCTATAATTGTGCTGGGACTTACATGTGGCTTTGCCATGAAAGGATCGTGCCCTCTCATTAGTCCCAGGCTTGAACCTGTCCAAATGCTGTAGCCGCTCTCCACAAGAGATGATATTTTAGTAACCAGAACAGTAAATGTAAAGGCTCAGAGGAAAGTGGAATAGCCGCTCTCCACAAGAGATGATATTTTAGTAACCAGAACAGTAAATGTAAAGGCTCAGAGGAAGGTGGAAGGAAGAGCACAGTGGCAGCTGAGCTTGAGGAGGTAAGAAACATGTTGTGAAGGACCTCTGAATCTGAATTAAGAAGTCTGGGCTTTGTCAAGGCATATGGGAAGCCATCCAAGGATTTTAAGGCTGAGAGTGACAGGCTTTTAAACTTAATCTAGCTACGGAGTGGAAAATGAATTGGGAGAGTGAGGGAGGAGAGGAGGAGAGTGAGATTCTGAAGACAAAGACAGCCTGGAGAGAAAAACATGTGCATGGTAAAACCTATCTTTGAGGTTCCATCTATCACCGAATGCGCCATGCAGACTTTACGTCATGCTGCTCCTGGCCGCCACAAGCTCACACTGTGACTGGGGAAGATCCCAAACAGTAAAGGACGTAGGAGAGTGGGGCTAGGGAGAGGTTGAGTAACCCTAAGGGAAAAGGACAGAGGGAACGCAGTGGGCTGAAATCTCCTGGAAGTCCCCTTGTCGGGGCTGAGGGCTGCCCAGAGCACTGCCGGTGACGAGATGAGCTTGAGTAGGAGAGCGAGCTTCCCAGATGGACGCTGGAATGGAGCAGCGTGTAGGACAGACCAAAGGAAGACCTACCTTGAAGAAATGATTGGGAACTGAGTGGGCAGAAGCATCCGAAGGCGCTGTTTTTTTAAGAGCTGATTTCTTACTTTGCTTCAAAATGGTTGTTTTATTTTCAAGGTATGTCTAGCGGCATTTGCTTGTGATGGGTTGTATTATGATGGGACGGACTCTGCTGTTTGGGGGCTGGGGAACATTTGGCGTCATTACCGTCTGAATTAGATTGAATTGGGCGGGATGTTTGTTCTCATGGAGATGAGCTGATTAGATGGGTTGGGCTAAGTTGAATTGTGTTGTTTAGGTGCTCATTGGGCTTTGATGGAATCTGTGGAGTTGAGATGCAAATATTGGGCTGGCAGAGTGGAATTTAATTGAGCTGTGTTTACTGTCATGCATTTCTTTGGTTATTCTAGGCTTAGAGGAGTCGAGTTGGTTGGCCTGCATAGAATTATAGTGGCTGACCAGGAGCAAGTTGGAATAGACTGGATTATGTGAGGCTAAAACAGGTCGTTTGAGAGATTTCTAAGACTTCCCGAGAGTGCCTGGTGAGTCCACTCTGGGCCACGTTTGCGGAGGAAGAAGAGGAGCCCAGTTTGCTCCCCTGGCTGGGCCCCGTTCCTTTCTCTGGGCCTCTATTGCCCCGTCTGGGAGATGGAGAGATTGAACTTCCCTACAGCTCACAGAGCACTCCTGTGCTTTGTTCCAGGGGATCCTCACCCCATTCTCGGGAGGTTGATGCCACTGTATTGATAGAGAGTCTGAGGCTTGGAGGATGAGGGTTCTCATGGGTCACGCCCCTTGTGGGGAGCCTACCGTTTGCAGAGGCCTCCAGATGGGGCTCGGCTCTGGGGGCTGATGTACACAGTGATGTCTGCTCAGGCGTAGAGGAGTCGAGTTGGCTGGCCTGCGTAGAATTACAGGAGCCGACTTGGAACCCTTTGGCTTGAGTTTGTCCCCTTTACCTTTCATGTTGACCCAACTCAGAGACCCTGGGTTGTAATGGAGCCGTCCTGGGGTTTAGGAACAGGCATAGGAGGGGAGGACTGGGGTCCCTTACGGAGGGAGGATGAAAAGAAGATGGTGAGCTGGGAGCCCCAGTGTGAGGGGAAGATGGCTGGCTGGCAATCAGGAGACCTTGATGTGAGCCCCTGTTTGTGCCGCGGTAGCTAAGTCACCCCATCTCTCCAAACTTCAGTTCCCACTTTTGTAAAAGCGCTGATATCTTCATATCAGGACTGTTGCTGGAACGTGAAGGAAGCACCTAGCTGGGAACCTGCGCACAGTAGGCGCCTCTCCTGTCTGCTTGGTGCGGCCCAACGCAGAGCCCCGTAACCTGAGCAAAACTGGGTCCAGCGTCCATTCTCAGGTGACCTTCTGTCACCCCTTCCACCCTGGTCAGGTCGACTGACCTGTGACCCTGAGGTGTTGACAGAATCTCTGACCTCTGGCAAGGAGCCGGTCACTTTGCGGAGTTTGTGCAAATAGATAAAGAACAAAGTGGCCCATAAATCAGGGCAACAGGAAAAACAAATAACTCTTTCCCCCCTTGGGAAAGGAGCAGCAGGGATGTGCGTGGGGGAGGGGACGCCGCCCAGGCAGGTTCCCCCGGGGGTTCCCCATGCCCCGCCGCCTTGGCCCCCTGGCATGGGGAGAGGCAGCCTCGGGAAGAGGAAGGTGGATGCAGACCCCTCTGCTCAGCACCGTAACTGCACCTCCCAGTGTCTTTGGAACCAGGCCTCTGAGCGCTGACAGGCCCAAGCGTGGGGGAGACCAGGCCTCTTTTTCCTATGGGCATTTCTCATTCCTCTAGTCACCCTGAAAAGGAGCAAGATGGGTCTCGTAAGGCCTCTCTCGGGACACCCCACCCTGAACAAACCACCAACTGGGGTGGGAGACCAAGCACTCCCTCGGCCCTGAGCCTGAGGTTCCCCACCGGTAGAATGGGAGGCCAGTCCTGCCCCTCCTGCACCTCCGGCATATGGTGCGAGCGGCAGGGACCATCTCTGTGTGAGGACCGTGCGGACCGTGCGGCCAGGGGGGTTCAGCGTCCCGGGCGGGACACTGGCCCTGGCCTGTGGCTTTGAACCAGGTGGCCCCGTTCTGTTTGTTTCATGGTGTTGTTGTCTGTGCCCTCTGGGGTCTAGGACAGAATTCGGCAGCAGGAGACCCTCCATACGTTTCTCTTTGGAGGAACCAATACATGAGTGAATCCAGGGCTCTTGGATCCAGATAAAAGCAGAGAAAAGGCCCAAAGGATTGCTTTTCAGAGTGAGGATGAGAAAGCAAACTTTATGGCGGTCCCGCGTTGACTGATGAGGTGCGCGCACTCCGGTGGGAAGCAGGAAGCCAGGCTGGGCACCCCCACTGGAGGAGGAGGCAGGGAAAGTGGAGCGAGACTTCAAAGGCCCACCTTCTCTGGGGCTGCATCTAACGTGAGGCCCAAAGTGAAGCCATTAATCAGGTAATTCCAGCCCCTCCACCAATGGCCTCAATTACCTGGCTATTGGGAAACTAGAATTTTATGGGTAATGAGTGTTAATAGGCTATTGTCCGGAAACAGGCAGGGGCTCTAGCAGTTTGCTCTTGGGCATTCAGGAGGCCCCGGGCAGCAGGAACGCTTAGCTGCCTCTCAGACTCACTCTCTGCATCTGTGGTGGGGGTCGAGGCAGCCTTCTTCAGGGGGCGGCTGTCCGGATTAAAGAGCAGGAATCCAGCCCTGGCCAGTGTGGCTCAGTGGCTTGGGCATCAGCCAGTGCACTTAAGGGTCGCAGGTTTGATTCCTGGTCAAGGGTGTGGACGGGGCGTGGGCAGAATGCAATCAGTCGAGTCACATTGATGTTTCTCTCTCTCTCCTTCCCTTCCACTCTCTCTAAAAATCAATGGAAAAAATATCCTCAGGTGAGGAATACAAAAAAAAAAAAAAAAAAAAAAGAGCAGGAATCCCACAGCGCTCACTTTGGTGGTCACACCCCTGTTCCTCCCAGGGAACATTCTGGCGCAACCAGCTATCCGTGTGGCCCCTGGTATACACCACCCTCCCCCCCCCCCCATCCCCCTGTCTCCACCTTTGCCCAATGGCTCCCATGACCTAGATGTTTAAACAAATCGGCCATGGGTTTTCTGCTGTGGCACCTCGAAAGCTTTGCTGTGCGTTGGTTTAAATGTGTGCCCCTCCCCCTGGACCTGCGCCTTCCCGAGCAGAGAGGGGCGCACACAGTGAAGAAGTCGCCACGCTTTTGCTCAGGCAGCTAACCATGACCTGGAGAGACACCCGTGGAAGCTAAGGACAGCATGGAGGCTCAAGGAGAATGCTTGGAAAGTAGAAATAATCCGTGGTGCCGGGGGGGGGGGGGGGGGGCTGCGTGCCATGGGAGTTTTCTTTTGGAACTTGAAAAATGGGAAAGATTTCTAGATGGAGGGGGGCACCCCAGGCAGTGGGGACAGCATGAGGGCCAGAGAGTGGAAAATGCATTCAGAAAAAGTCACGTTAGGCCTGGCCATGCCGTTAGCTGGTTTGGCTCAGTGGATACCGCATCAGCCTGCGGACTGAAGGGTCCCAGGTTCTAGTCTGGACAAGGGCATGTACGTTGGTTGAGAGCACATCCCCAGTAGGGGCCGTGCAGGAGGCAGCCCATCAATGATGTTCCTCTCTGATCGATGTTTCTATCTCTCTGTCCCTCTCCCTTCTTCTTTCTCTATAAATCAATAAAAACATATTGGAAAAAAAAGTTCATGCTAAAAGCGGGGGAGGGGAAGGAAGTGACTAGGGAACTGAGGAAGGCCTTGGATTCCCGGACTAGATGGGGTTTGTCCGGGAGCAAGGAAGAGCCATTGGGGCCATGGAGAAGGGCGGCTGCTGCTCAGAGCTCCTAGGAAGATTCGTCATGGGGAGCAGGCGGTTTTAGGGGGCCGTCCTGAGGCAGGGAGACCCACGGGAGTGGGGAGATCAGGAGCAGGACAGGCCACAGGCTCTTCCTCAGGAGCACCCCACCTCCTGGGCCCAGCCATGGGAGGAAGAAAGAGAGTAGGGAAGCATTTCTCCGCCTTCGGGCAGTTGCCAGGAAGAAAGCAGTGTTTATTGTTCTCTGTCACGGCCCATTTTCTGTTACATAATGCATCAGGCCACCCCACCCCACAGACCTGCCCCGAGGCTTTCGTCCCCTCGGCCCTTGGGCCTGTGATTGGGCCGCTGGATGGGCAGGCCCCTGCCCACCCGCTCCGTGGTTCCCCAGGGCCAGCGGGTTCAGCGAGGCCCCTGAGCTCCTGGGAGAAAGCATGACTGGAGGTACATCAAGGCACATCGAAATGTGATAAAGGCACGCCTGGCTGGTGTGGCTCAGTGGTTGAGCATCGACCTATGAACCAGGAGGTCACGGTTTGATTCCTTGTAGGGCACATGCCTGGCTTGTGGGCTCGATCCTAGTGTGGGGTGTGCAAGAGGCAGCTGATGAATGATTTCTCTCTCTCGTCATTGATGCCTCTCTCTCTCTCACTCTTCACTCTCTCCCTGTCCTTTCCTCTCTGCAATCAATAAAAATGCATATATTTTAAAATGTGATGGAGGCACTGTTCCAAGCCCCGCCATTTGCCTTGGAGCCATCCACTGCCCACTCACTCAGTTTACTTATCTGACCTGCGGGAGAGCAAGATTCTGGGAAAACATAAAGTGAGGGAAGGAGACGGCACAACATTGAAGAAACTATAGGAAAGACATGGGCCATCTCCTCCAGTCCTGACGTGGCCACGGGCTGCTCCCAGAGCTCTGGAGTGAGAAGAGACCCGAGTGGTGCCCGGAGTCACTGCCAAGTCCAGCCTAGAGACTGGGCAGGTCCCGGGAGCCAGGCCCTGGTCTCAGGCCGCACG
This sequence comes from Myotis nattereri, assembly GCF_964212035.1. Taxonomy (NCBI): domain Eukaryota; kingdom Metazoa; phylum Chordata; class Mammalia; order Chiroptera; family Vespertilionidae; genus Myotis; species Myotis nattereri. The sequence continues at coordinate 79,438,161 of NC_138085.1, read as the reverse complement.
GAGCTCTCGGGAAGGTGTGAGTGTGGTGTGTGTGGGGGTAGCAGGGGGGGGCTGTATCTTGAGCCAGGGCACGTTTGGGCTCACCTGGAAGGGGCCTGTCTGCCTGGGATGTGGACTCTGAGGGTGGGCATAGAGCCCAGTGGTTGGAGGGGGCAGCACCGCTCTGACCCACAGGTACAGGCCCAGGGAGCAGGAGCCTCCAGGTAGGCCTTCCATCCACAGGCAGAGAGGCCCCTCAGGAACTGTGGGGCACAGACCTCTCAAAGTCAGGGCAGGAGCCATCAATGTACATCAGCACACAGGCTCCTCTCCCGGCCAGTGTGGCTCAGGGGTTGAGCATCGACCCATGAACCAGGAGGTCACAATTCAATTCCCAGTCATTGCACATGCCTGGGCTGCGGGCTCAATCCCCATTGGGGGGCGTGCAGGAGGCAGCCAATCAATGATTCTCTCTCATCATTGATGTTTCTATGTCTCCCTCCCTCTCCTTCCTCTCTGAAATCCATAAAGGTATTAAAAAAAAAAAAAAAAAAAAGGAAGAGCCTGGCGACTGCTCCGGCCCCGCCCCAGGCGCCTCCAATCCATCCATCCATCCTGCGATCAGCGAGCAAGGCCGCTGCCTGGTCCCAAGGCCGCTATGGAGAGGGCAGCGGGGTCCCTTCCCTCGCGGGCGCCAGCCTGCGGTGCAGTAAATGACAGCTCACACCGAAGGCGGCCGCTCGCAGCGCTTCCCGACAGGCTAAGGCCTGGCGTGCCCATCACACGTGGGAGGAGGGAGATGCAGCCCAAGTTCAAAGAGCTAATAAGTGGCCAAGCAGATATGTCCTCCCGAGTTCCTCCTCCTCGTCCTGACTCTCGGGAGCTGAGGAGCCAGGAAAGTCGAGTAGAAGCACTTTGTAAACTAGAATGCACTGAAGAGCGTGGCTCTTATGCGCGGGAGAGAAGTTGGAGGTGAGGCCGCCGGAGGTGCGCTGAGGGTGGGAGCGGCCCCTCCCGGGGGGCGGCGGGTGTGTGTGTGTGTGTGTGGTGTGTGTGTGTGTGTGCGATGTCCTTTGCTCCCCCCCAGGCCTGTCCCCGCGTCTTCCTCTAATCTCTCGGCATGCCGCAGAGATGTTTGTTTTGGAAGCTGAAGGGCCAAACGTGTACCAGTTGAGACGAGCCCAGCTCTGGACAAAAGGCAGCGAGCACTCGGAGCCGCGACGCGAGGAATGCGTCCTGTCACCTCTGTGTACCATCCATAACCCTGAGAGACGGCCTGTCATCTTATCTGGCGCAGGGGTTTAGCAGTCCCTTCATTAAGCCCGGAGAACAAAGGCGGCCGGGCCAGGGGCTCCCAACGTCCAAACACGCTGTCACCCCGAGTGTGAGGCGGAGGCTGCCCTCGGGAGGGGAGGGCGGGCGCTGTTTATAGATGGGAGGAGATAAACAGGGGAAGGTCACCCAGTCCTCTTTCCATCCCCTACCCTCCCCCAGCCCCCCCGGGGCGGGGGTGTTCCTGACCACCCTGACTCTCCAGCTGGCCTGGGGCCTTTCTAAGCTCTGACAGGAATGTGAGGTTGGGGGGGGCTCCCCTTCACAATCCACGGGGAGGGGAGTGAGATACGGGGAGGGGGCGGGGGGGGAGGGTAGAGGGCGCAGGGAGCCCACAGAAATCAGAATTGGATTTCAGGGCAACCTAGCCTGCTAAGGACATGGAGAGCAGGAATCGAGCAACAAGATAAGAGTTTGTGCCCACTCCCCCCCCCCCCCCCACCCATGAGCCTTCTGAGAAACCTCTGGTTCATACTCCCTTCAGCCCAACCTCCTCCCCTGAGACAGGAATCCCTTCTCCATCGTCAGACATGGGCTTTGGGAAGCTGCTTGGATACTGCCAGGGACGGGGAGCTCACTCCTCCGAGGATGGGGGTGGAGTCAGCTCCTTAGGAGAGCAGCCTATCAGAGGGGTCTCCCCGGGGCTCCACCCTCCAAGTTACTCCCCGAAGTCAGAGAGACACTTCCTAAGGCTGCATCAGCACCATCCCCAGTGCCACCAGAATGAGTGCTCACCAACACCACCCTTCACAGGGACGCCTCACACTGGAGAGGACCCCTACTTTTCAAAGTGCTTTCACTCCAGCGTCTGTGCGAGCACCCCAACAGGCTGTGCACCCAGCAGCCATCGACCTCCTGGCTTCCGATGAGCAAGCCAAGGCTTGGAGAGACGAAGTCGCAGGCACAGGCCAGTAAGAAGTGGGGCCAGCCCGGCCGGTGTGGCTCAGTGGTCGAGCATCGACCTATGACCCAGGAGGTCATGGTTCGATTCCTGGTCAGGGCACATGCCCCGGTTGCGGACTCCATCCCCAGGGTGGGGCGTGCAGGAGGCAGCTGACCAATGATTCTCATCATTGATGTTTCTCTCCCTCTCGCTCTCTCCCCTCCTCTCTGAAATTAATAAAAATATGTTTTAAAAAATAGAAGTGGGACCAGACCCGAGTTTGCTCACTCCTAGTCCACGATGGTTCAACTCGAACGCCGCTCTCAGCATCCCTGGACCTTCCCCGGGCCTGCAGGTGAGGGTAGGGGTGTCACAGGGTTCCAGCTCCGTATTCAGATACGCACCTGGATGTGGACGCTGGAGACACGTGTGTGAGCAGCAGCAGGTCCCTGCCTGCGGGTGGGCACAGCTGGTGAAGCACTGAGTACACATGATAAAGGGCGGTGAGGGCGCGGGGGGAGGGGGGACTAGATGAGTAAGCTCCTTCCGAGGTCTAGTCCCCTCCCAGCCCCCGTCACCAGCAGGTAGGGCTCATGTAGGGTGGCCATTTGGTCACGATGATGTGTGTAAGAGTCAGCCATGGTTTCTTCTCCAGCTCGAGGAGACACCACACACACGACACGCTCAACATACATAGAGTCAACAGGCGTGACACATGGCACACACAACACATGCACGTAACACAATACACAACTGCTCCTAACGACATCTCCGAATTCCAACGTGTTTGCGGTCTTTCGTGCCAAGACAGGTACTGGACACGGTGATCAGGGACTGGCATTTAGTCGGTGTCTCTGGGGGCGCTCCGATCAGAGAGGGCTCAGCAGAGCAGGGGCGTGGGGTCTTGGTCCCGAGGGCACGGGGGAGAGAAGGGGCTGGTCCAGGGCCGGACCCAGGGTGCCCGGCTCCCAGCCCAGGTCCCTTCAGCTGGAGCAGAGGGAGCCCACAGGGCAGGGCCGGTGGCCTGGGTGTCTGGGGACTTGGTCTGGAATTTCCACCCCCCACCCCCAAGGAGGCAGCCCCTTCTTGGAGAGATTGCAGGAGCTGGGGGAACGGATTTGGGGACATTAGGTTCGAGGTGACTCCTTCGGACGAAAAGGCGTTGGCTTCACCTTTCTGTCTTTTGCTTCATCCCTTTCACAGGCTCGTTAGACTTCAGGAAGTAAACGTTCAAACTCAAACCACATGCCACCCTCAGAGCACAGGAGACGTGCCCCTCGCGCCCCCCACCCTCACCACAGTGAAGGGCACAGCGGTTCCCAGGCAGGAGCCTTCCTGGGGAGGGTGCTGCCGAGACCTCACACTCCGAGGCCGTGGGACAGGGCGGTGTCTGGGAGTTTGAGGTGGCATTTAGTCGGTTCGGACCTCACTGTGGGCCTGGCGCTTTTCCAAGCGCACGCAGGCATGAGCTCGCTGCATCTCACCTGCAGCCTGGTCCCTGTTGTCCCCATGGAGCAAGCCCAGGCACAGGAATGCAAAGGGACCCGTTTCCGGTCACAAGCAGCAAAGCCAAAAGCCAGGCTGCCTGCACTTGCAGCCGGCTCTGCCCTTGGCCTGCTGTGTGTCCTGGGGCAAGTGGCTTAGCCTTGCTGAGTCAGCTTCCTCACTGTGAGGCTTCCTCTGCCCCTCTGCTCCGGCGCTGGTTGAAGATCAGGCATGCTGTGGTCCTAGCTCGGTGCCCAGAACATAGGAGTGCCCGTAAATTTAAGAAGCTGCCGAGCAAATGAGGCCCAACCTACCCACCCGAGATGCGCCCCCCCCCCCCGCCCCCAACACAGACATCTAAACAAGACCTCGTCCCTGAAGCTGCTCACCGTGTCTCGGCTCAGGGTGGCCTCACCAGGAAATCCCCTTCACATCCCTGCAGGACTGTGCGACGTCATGTAACAGACCCCTGCCTAGAACTTCCTGTGTGCCTGGCACTGTTGCAAGTGCTTTGATAAGAACTCTCAGTAATCTACCATCATCCCCATTTTACAGGTGGTGAAGCTGAGGCTCAGAGAGGCGAAGAACATTCCCAAGGTCACACAGTGGGGCAGGGTGAAGCCAGGGTTTGAATCCAGACAGTCTGGCTGCACAGTGTTGCTCTGGTACTGCCCAGCGGGGGCTATTTGCCTCCCCCACCAGGCTGTGAGCCCCTGGGGGCAGGACCTCGAGGATGGACGCCAATCCCCCAGCTCCTCACACAGAGCTGGGCCCAGAATGTATTTGTTCAGCAAATGGATCATGAACATAATCAATCAGTGGATACTTTCATTCTCTGCTAGGTGTTCAAATTTTGTAGGCAGACAGCAAAATCACACAGGATTTTTCCTATTCCTTTTTGGAGAAATTCTTGCTTGGCTGCCCCATTTCTCCCAATTGCAGTCGTCAGACTCAAGACCCAGAATTTATTTCTCCTCTTTCTCTGTCTGTCATTTTCTTTTTCCAGGAAGGGAAAATGGAGGTAGGTAGGTTAGTTCCATAGAGGAAGTATTTGTGCTGGGCCTTGAAGAATGACCAGGGGTGATTTAGGTGTAAGGAAGCTCATGTGAAATTTTGTTCATATGGAGATGATGCTCAGTCTTGAAAGCACAGTGCCTTCAGCATCTTTTTACCTTCTTTTTATTCTCTGTGTCTAGCAGACTATTCATTCACTCCAATCTTTGTCATCAACCCACCATCCATCCATCCTCCATCCATCCATCCACCATCCAACCATCCAACCATCCAACCATCCATCCATCCACCCATCCACCCACCATCCACCATCCATCTATCCATCCTCCATCCATCCACCATCCACCATCCATCTTCCATCCACCATCCATCCTCCATCCATCCACCATCCACCATCCACTGTCGATCCATCCATCCATCCATCCACCATCCACCATCCTCCATTGACCCATCTACCCATCCATCCATCCACCATCCATCCATCTTCCATCCATCTTCCATCCATCCATCTACCATCCATCCATCCTCCATCCATTCATCCACCATCCATCCACCATCCATCTTCCATCCATCATCTATCCATCCATTCATCCACCATCTATCCATCCACCATCCATTCATCCACCATCCATCCACCATCCATCCACCATCCATCATCCATCCATCCATTCATCCGCCATCCATCCATCCATCTATCCAACATCCATCATCCATCCATTCAGAGAATACTTAGTGAGCACAGACGTTACCCTAGGGTACCTCAGAGGCACACTGAATCCACTGGATGGAGGCCCAGAGACAAAATGCTGTCCTATTATCAATAAGCAAGCGTGCAGGGGCCCTAGAGCTCAGTTTGGAGGGCAATGACCTGCTGGCCCCTGTAGTATGTGAGCCAGGATGGCCCATGGGTGATCGTCAGAAGGGGTTCAGTTGTTCGCAGGGAGCCGGAGGAGAGAGCCCTCCTCAGCTTCTTTCAAGTGGAGAGAGCTGATCTGGTGATCTCAACGTTGGGAAATTCTCAACATCCAATATCCTGATGTCTCGGGTCCTTAGTCACTCAAGATCCTGAAAAACAGCTTCCTCTTTGAGTGAGACTATCTTGGCCCAGAAATGGCCCTTCCCTCTCCTCGGGCCCCATATCCCCCACAGCTGCTCCTTCCTGGCCAGAGGCTGCCCCCTCCCCCGCCCCCTGTCCCATGGCCTGGCCAGTGTGCGCCTGGCTCACCACACACACAGCCCCCTTGTTCCAGGAATGCAGGCGGCTGCTCGGAGCCACTGCTGGAAATGGCCTCCCCACAGATGTGCCTTTCATTTGTTTCCGGGTCAGTGGCCCCCATGCCCCGAGGAGGCTGCCTCCCAAGCAGGAGGCCCCAAAATAGCCCTGTGTGTGCGTCCCGGGACGGGGTTATCCATCACTGCCCGGCCTCTGCCCCCGGATGCTCACCCTGGTGGCCGGCTCTAATCGGACCACTTGATGTGGAGACGGGGAAGCCGGCTCTGTCCCCTCGGGGGATGGCCCCTCAAAGAGCCGATTGTAACCACATGGAAGTGAGGCCTTCTGCCCTGGGCCCAGGGTCAGCCAGCGCGCTCCCCGGCAGATTGTAGGAAGGAAGCAGGAGGGGGTTGAAAGTTCCTGCAGCAGAGCCGTGAGCTGAGGTTGCTGCAGTGCCCTTCGTCACCCCGGGTGCATTTAGTGAGCACATACTACCTGCCAGATACCGCACTGTACTCTGCAGGCATCCACACCGATCCCCTGCTGCTCGGGGAAGCCCTGCAAGGAGGCACAGTCATTCTCATTGCGCAAACGGCAACACTCGGCCTCAGAAAGCTGAGCTCTTCTCCACCCAAGTAGGACACGAAGGACCGAGATAAGAACCACGTTTGAAAAGCAGGGGCTTTCCCGGAATAAGGCTGCCTCCCTAGCCAGGACAGGGGAGCTTGCACACAGCGGCACGTACTGAATCAGAACGCTCCCGCCATCAAAACCGTTGCCTGTAGAATGAGGATAACTGTCTAACTGGACTGTTTTAAGGTTAAAATCAGATAAGTACGCAAAGAGCCCAGCTAGTGCTTGGCGCTCAGGTAGCAAACGTAAGTGCTCAATAAATCAATAAAGACATTGAAAATGTGCCATAAAGGTTTGCATAGAGCGTGGATTTGTGCCCGGATGTGTCGTTTCCAAGGCACGCAGAGCTCTCTCTCCCCAGCCCTCCACCATCTGGAAGCCAGCACCCAGGTGGGGACAGCTGCGTCAGAGGCCCAGGGAGGGGCAGTGGCCGGCCCCACCCTGGGCAGGTGGCCGAGCTCAGGCCGCCACCACGCTGCATGCAGAAAAGGGGCCGCTGCGTGGACCCGCCAGCGGGTCTGTCCAGATGATCACAGGCGTCGCTATCATCATGTCGTCAGCACCTGCCCACGGACAGCCTCCTGCGTGTGCACAGCGGCACCCCTGTCGCCTGCAAACTCCGTCTCCTGGCCTCCCGGTCTTTACAGCCCGAGGGGCTGAGCTCCCGCCTCACTGTTCCCGTCGCTCACTGCCCCGGTTCCCGCATGTTGAACACCCTGCTGCTCCCTCCGGGAGGCTTCCCTGCACCTGGTGTGACCTGCCTGGGCAGGGGACGTTTGTCCTTGCAGAAGCACCAAGATGGAGGGGACAGGTGGGTGACATCAGCAGCCCCAGTGTCCCTCCCGGGACAGAGAGCGGACGGCAGGGCCAATAGAAAAGTCCTGCGTGGGCTTCCGGCCACAGCAAGTCTGACGCTGTCCCAGGTGGGAAGGTGTCCTGGGGGGCGGGGGGCAGCGCCGTGACCTCCCAGTGAGCTCCAAACCCCCTGTAGCATTCCTGGCAGAGCACCATCGGGTTCTGCTTGCATACCTCCAGGAGCAGAGAGCTCACTCTTCCCGAGGAAGCCAATCTCCTCTCCAGGTCCTCTGAGCCCTGCAAGGCCTCCTTGGCGACAATCTGGAATCTTCTTTGCTGGAGCTTCCAGACTTGACCTTACAGACAGGACAAATGCCTAGACAGTAGTCAGCCCTTCCGTCCCCAGGGCTGGGGACCGGCACGCGGTACCTGCCCTGTGTTGGGGGGACAGAGCCCCTCAAGCCCCCGGAGAGGAGCTGCTGGAAGGGGTGTCGTTGCCAACCTGAGGGGGGAAGGGAGGGTGGAGAATGGGTAGAGCAGCGGGTGCCCAAGATGAGAGCAGGAGGGTGAGGTGTGAGGAGCAGGTGGAGGTGGAGCATCAGAAGCACCTCTTTTGTGGGGAGTTTGGGCCGCAGCATCCCTTTCTCTGCCACCCGTGGAGCCGTGCGAGTGGGAGGACAGCGCACCTGCTCCCGAGTGGGGCCGTCCAGGAGGAGGGGCTCTGAGCGGGTGGGGAATGGGCCCAGAGCTTCCCCAGGCTCTGCCCTGGGGCAGATCACACGGCCCTTCTGATTCTGTCTTCTCATCTGTAAAATGGGAGCAATAAAAACAACTTCCTCAGATGCACGGAAGGTGCTCAGCACGAGGCCATGCAACATCTGAAGAGGTTGCAGCCTTTTCACGTAATATCTGACGGACGGGAAAGTGAGGAAAGGCGCCTGCGGTGCTCGCCCTCGGTCCCTCGGTCCTTCCGGGAAGTGTGTGCCGGGTTGAGTCCCCGTCTTAGACCAGAGGCCGTTTTCCTCGACTGCTAGGATGCCAGCCTAGACCCCGTCAGTACCTGTCGGTTCCCCAACCGCTCCAGACCCCGAGGGCTTTGTGGGCACCATGCCATTTCATTCCTTCCTCACCTCAGCTCTCAGGTTTTATTTCCTTTCCTTGGGTACAGAGGAGGGGACGGAGGCGCAGAGGGTCAGAGAGGCTGAGGGACTTGTCCGAGGTCACACAGCTCGGGAGCGAGGGCAACGGGCACACTGCTCCCTGAGTCTCCGGGCCCTCTGCCCTCCCAGAGCAGCCAGAGGCTTTGGGAGGAGGTGGGTTTGAGATTTCTCCTCTCCCCAACTCCACCTGAGCTCTCTCCTGGGTGAGGAGCCACATGTAGGGTCTTCCTGGCAGACTGTCCCCGCGCCCCCGTACCCCAGCGGAGCCCCTACAAGGGCCGGCATCACCCCAGCTCCCCTAGGCAGGCCCGGCCCCCCGAGAGGGCAGTCAGCTGCAGCTGATCTAGCCAAAGGGGCTCCGGCAGCTGAGCCTCCCCCCCACCCCCCCAACAAGCACCCCAGGCCCTGTTCTGAGACCTGTGATCTTCCTGCTTGAAATCACCTTTAATTTCCCTCAGGAATGAACATGCATTTAGAGGTTTGGTTTCAATTACACTTAGAAAGAAAGTTTGACACAAATTTCAAGCCAAATAAATTAGGAAACCACAGAGCTGGAAACGCAAAGCGAGGGATGGGAAGCGGCTGACCTTGGCTCCCGGGGGACACGCAGACCCAGGACCTGGCCCTAGGCCGCCCTTCCTGGGCTCCCGTCTCCCCAGGGACCCCGAGGCGTGGGCTCTGCTCCCACTGCTCCTCCGAGCCCAGCAGTCTTTGCTCCCCTGCTCGGCCTTGCTTCCCCCAGGAAGCCCTCTCTGACTGCGCAGCCACCACGGACCCCTTTGCCTCGGAGCTCCTCTGGCCCGACTCTGCAGGTGACGCCCTTGGGACAGAGGAAGACCCAGCGCAGCCTTCCTCCTACGGCTTTCACGTTCACTCGCCAAACGCTCACAAGAGGAAGACAGAGCCATTGTTCTCTCCACTCGATGAAACAGATTTCCTTACCAAGCCCCACTGCTTCTCCTCCTTCCCTGCTGAGAAGTCCTACCCACTCCCCAGTCTCAGCGGCTATAGCACCTCCTACAGGAAGTCTTCCTTGATTGCCCCAGGCCAGGCAGAGGGTACATGCTGGAGGGAGTTCAAGGTTCCAGCGTATCTGACTCCAAAACCTCTGGGTAGCCCTCTGCCCCTCATTGTCAGGGTCTGGCTGGAGATGTAGGACATGAGACACCCCCCCCCCCATAGCTAACAGTAGCCCAACACACACAGATGTGCAATCACCCCCTGCCTGGGAAAATGCAGCCATCTGGACAGACACAAAGACAGGCGTTTTGTTGCATCTGCTGCCCTTCCTCTCCCTCCACCTGGAGAATTTCCCTCCGACTTGAGATGCTCTCTCTGATGGGTGTGGTCTGCCTGCCTCCTTCCCACCTGCGCCCAGCGCCTCCCGCTCAGTTTCTGGCTCCAGCTGTTTGGTCTCACGGTCAGAGGTGTGAGCGCCGGTCACACTCTTCCTCCTACCAGACTGGGGACTCCCTCAGGGACAGGCGGCTGGCTCTTCTCCATGGGGTCCTGGCAAAGCCTAGAACTGGTGCTCAGCAGAGACCTGACAAATGCACACACCAGCGCAGTTCTGGCGTCCGGCCCCGTGCAGGGCACCGTGGGTGCCGATTCAAAGGCCTAGATAAATGCTCATGGCCGCGCCACCGACGGGTCACCTGGCCCGTGCTCAGCGCTTGGTGTTAATCCCTGCAGCAGCCCTTCAGATCAAGACACTGTGACGGAGAGAAGCCAGTGCCCAATTACACCTGGAAAAAAAATTGACACAAATTTCAAGCCAAATAAATTAGGAAACCACAGAGCTGGAAACACAAAGTGAGGGATATATTCAGATCCTAGAAGGGGCAAGCCAGGTTGCTTTGCCTCCTAACCCAGCAGCCCCCTCATCCCCACCCCCCAGGGCCCTTGCTGCTCCTAGGGCTGTCTGGGACTGACAGGAGGGGTGTGTGAGGCAGCGCCCACAGGTCTTGGGAGGGCTCTGCAGACAGGCAGGTCCCCGGCACCAGCTGTGAAGTCCTGACCACATCGTGGCTGAGGAGGCAGTGCAGGTGAGGGGCCGGGACCACAGCCTGCCCCTTCCTGTGCATACGCGCAGGGACCACAGCCTTAGCCGAGCTCAGAAGGGTTCTGAGAGGATTTGAAAGTTGGCGTGGCTCAGCGGCTGAGCATCGACCTATGAACCAGGAGGTCACGGTTTGATTCCCAGTCAGGGCACATGCCCAGGTTTGCAGGCTCGATCCCAATGTGGGGCGTGCAGGAGGCAGCCGATCAATGATTCTCTCTCATCATTGATATTTCCATCTCTCTCTCTCCCCCTTCCTCTCTGAAATCAATAAAAATATATTTTTTTAAAAAAGAAAGAAAGTTGGAGAGCAAACTCAGTCTGCCTCACATTGTCCAATTTTTCTGGCACCAAAACCTCTGCCCTCGCGCGCGGTGGGTGTGACAGTAACCCGCATACTGTTCCAGTGATGTCCGTGCTCCATGTCAGAATCAGAAACACGTGCACGAAGGGCCGCGTGGGTTCAGTGAACTGGGAAATTACACACTGAGGGCGAGACCCACCGGAGCGGCCATCAGAATCCCAGAGGTTCAGACCTCGCCTGTTTGGCGTGGCCCTTGGCCTCAGGCACACCCTGTCCCCACCCCACCCCACCCAAGGGTAGTGGGTGCCCAGGGCTTTGAAATCATGTCAGAAACTGATTGGTATCCCCGAGGGCATAACACAAAGCCAAGCAGGACGCCCAGTGTGGAAAGCGTCCCTACATCAGTCCCTTCAGTCGTATCCGCAGCACCCATATGGGCTGGGCAGCAGGAATGGTCACCCCCACCCTTCCCGGGGGGACGGCAGCCAGAGAGGTCAAACGCCTTGCCCAAGGTCACACTGTCAATTCAATGCCACAGTCGCTCTTGTCACTGACTCAGCACAGCCACGGCGACACTTTGCATACGCCATTGGATTAAACTTTCACAGCCATCTCCAGGGGCAGAAGTTAACATCCGCATGTTATCAATGGGGAAAGATTGGCCACGGTCACACAGTGGGTCCGCAGCAGGTCTGGACTCCCGCCGCGGTCACCTGACTGCACGAGCTGTCGCTGAAGACAGGGAAGCCTGGCAGAAAGGGCGCTGTTGTCCCCCAGGGTGACAGGCCAGCCTTGGGTGGTGAGAGCCAGGAAGGGGGGCTGTGTGCCTGGCACAGGCCCGCGGGGAGGGGCCCATGCCTTCCGAGGGCTCCAGGCTGGCCTGCCCTGGAAGCTCGCCCAGCTGCCTTCCGCTCCCCAGGAATTCGAGCAATGTTCAGTGGTGACAATGGTGACATGTGGCACCCTCGGCCGCCCCCAGGGTGAGGATGGGCCCTGTGCCTTCCCAAGGCGGGTGGGCTCCTGCGGGCTGCGCGTCCTTTGGGATGAATGGAGCCCACAGTGAGAGAGCAGGCCCCGGGCTGGGTCCCAGGGGGCGGCGGAGGGAGCATAACCGCCTCATTGTCCGGGCACCCGTCACGGACACCCACGGGCCACATGCAAATGAGCCAGCTCCTGGGGAATGGCTGGCAGCCGTCAGCCCCAGAGAGGAGCGAGCCCTGGGCAGCGCAGCCTCTCCCGTGGGATTGCTATGAGCCAAGCCCCCAGGGAAGGTGGCCCTGGCCTGGGCCCTCCATGGAGACAAGTCTGTAATCTACAGGGGGTGCAGGTTTTGTACCCTCCAACCCTGGTGGGGGGCAAACTCCCTTCCAACAAAACTCTGTGTGCGCCCTCGGCCTCATGCCCACCCGTAAAGGCAGGAGTGCCGGAGATTCACCCCGAGGTGCCCCCTGACACAAACAGCTCCCAGAACCTCATGGAACATGGAAAACATGATAACATTAACTTAGAGTCTGGGGAGGCCTCCCGGTCCCACGGCCACTCCTGATCCGTGACATTAGCAGGTTCTCACAGCACCTGTCGGGATGAGCCAGGCAGACACTTGCTCCCCTGTGAGCATCGTTTCCACGCGCAGATGCCGCGGGTCGGCCAGGGTGGGTGACCTACAACGGGAATTGCCAGGTGGGGGGCAAAGCTGGCACGAGAAACAAGCCCTTGTGGCTTTTGGTCAACAGCTTTCAGAACTGGACATGGCCAGCTCTGACCTTCCTCACTCTCCGGTTGTCCTTGAAGGTCATGGCCACTGTGCTTTGCCCGACTCAGGAAATGGGTCCTCTCAGCCCAGCCGGGGCCAGTCCCAGGCTCCCTTCCTGCCCGGGACAAGCAGATGGAAGATGTTAGTGAGTGAATCGCTTCGACAGGAGAGAATGTCCCAAGTCGGTTCTATAAGGGGAGAGCAGTCTACACTGACACTGCGAGAAAAGTGAATCCGCTGCGTTAGCGGGGGTGGGGGTGGGGGGTGGGGGGGATGGGGATGGAAATGACCCTCCTGCTCCCCTAGTTTTCCCTCAGGGGACAGGCATCTTAGCTCCGGAGGACCTGTGCGGTGAGCGTGGCTTAGACCTTTGTCTGAAACTTCTCCATTGAGTTGTGTGCGTTTTTTAACTCAGAATTCCCCCAAATGGCCAAGATATTGAGACTGTCTTCGGCGCTGCCGTAAAGGAGGGTTTTGGGCAGCGGCACTGTGTCCATCACGGGCAATCCCCACACTGGAAGCTGCAGAAACATCTCAACCCAGAGAGCCCGTCGGGCGGGACATCAGGTGATCCTGTGGCTGGTTTGCTCACCTGGGGTCCTTAGCCCCTCGCACTGAGCTGGGCAGGCCCTGGGCCCAGCCTCCATGACTGGAATGGCAGCCCTCACTCTCCGTTTTCTCTTGTTTGGCTGGGAAGTAGACTTGGTCCTCCGAATTCCTTTTGTCCTCATCTGGAGACGGGACAGATGTGAAGGGCCTGGCAGGAGCCTGTGATCTGGGTGAAAACATCTGCTTCCAGCACAAACGAAACACATCCGCAGGAGCCCAGAGCGCTCCGCGGCCCTCGCTACCGTTTGACTCCTTTTATTAATAACTTGGGAGGACTGCAGGCGAGAACTCCTGGCAGGAATGAGAGGAAATGATCCCAGGGAAAAAAAGAAATCAAACCCATAAATAAGTTAAAGTCACCGGAGGAGGGCGTTTGATCTTTTTTTTTTTTTTTAAATGAAATATGGGCACTTCCCTTCTGAGCCCTGCAGGTGGAGGGAGCAGCCACGGGAGCCTGTGCTTGGGGGTTAATGACGGGAGGGGGGTGAGGTGGGGAGCAGACGTGTCACTTTCAAACCACAGCTTCTTCTCGGGGTCATTGGGGAGCAGGGAAATCTAGCTCAGCTGCGAGGAAGGCAACAGCTTGGAGTAGGGGCGAAGCATGAACGTGGGAAGCAGGCCAAGCCGGGGTTCAAGCTGGTTGTGTGCTCTACGGCAAGTGCGTTGCCCAAATCTTAGGTTGCTTTTGTGCCACCTGCGGGAGGCCATGCCTGTCTCCCAGGGTGTTTGTGGAAACTGGATTTGGTGATGGGGATGTAGTAATTCCCATTTATTCACCAACTGTCTCAGGCAGTGATGGCGAACCTATGACACGCATGTCAGAGGTGACACGGAAACTCATTTTTTGGTTGATTTTTCTTTGTTAAGTGGCATTTAAATATATAAAATAAATATCAAAAATATAAGTCTTTGTTTTATGATGGTTGCAAAGATCAAAAAATTTCTATATGTGACACGGCACCAGAGTTAAGTTAGGGTTTTTCAAAATGCTGACACGGCGAGCTCAAAAGGTTCGCCATCACTCGCCTAGGGCCATGCGGGTTCCACCTGTCATCCAGCCAATAATCCCTGGCTCCTCTCCTTGGCTCTCAAAAGTACCCCAGGTGGACAATAAACTACATGGGCACTCCAGACTCAGGGAGCCAGACTTCCCCTGTCCCCTCATGCCACCATCTCTACATGTGGCATCCAAGGTCATCCCGACACATCAGCCCTTAAGAGCCTCAGCCCAGAAGTGACTCGTGCCATTCTGATGCCATTTGATTGGCCAGACGGGTCTCAGCGCCTTGACTACCAGCAACCCCCATGTGCCCAGGAAGGAGCGTGAACCAGATATGGGTGTGCTGCCTGAGTGAGGATCTAGAGAAAGGTTTTGGCCCTGCTCCATCTCTCCCCACCTTTCCTCTGGAGGCTCCTAGAATATGCGGAGGAAAATGTGGTCATGTGGACACGTCAGACCACATAGTACCAAATGTCCTATCAATACACATTTTTAAGGAAGAATGTAATGCAGTCCTTTAATGGTTCCCAAAGGCCTTTCCACATCTGTGAAGGGACTTGATCTTCCCAAGAGCAGCAGGAGGCAGATGTTGGGATTTTCATTTATAAGTGAGAAGACTGAGCGTCTGAGAGATACACACACCTGCTGCCAGGGCTACAAAATGATGAAGCTGAGACTTGAACTCCATTCGCCCACCTGGCCCTCTAGCGCTCACCCCTTTTCTCGCTCTCACGGGCTTGCAAGGGTGTAGGTGATCCCTGGGCCTGCCCCCTCAGCGAGCCCATCCTCGGATCCCCGGCAGGGCTGGCGTGGGCAGTGAGGCCAGGCCTGAGGCGTGGAGCTGGCCATCTAGGACAGGGGTGGGCAAACTTTTTTACTTGAGGGCCACAATGGGTTCTTAAACTGGACCGGAGGGCCGGAACAAAAGCATGGATGGAGTGTTTGTGTGAACTAATATAAATTCAAAGTAAACATCATTACATAAAAGGGTACAGTCTTTTTTTTGAATAGTTTTATTCATTTCAAACGGGCCGGATCCGGCCCGCGGGCCGTAGTTTGCCCACGCCTGATCTAGGACCACAGGATAACAGACATGGAAGAAATCTTAGTGTCCAACGAGTCAGCCTGGATTTCTGACCACAGGGTCAGGTAGACCCACTGGCCACCTGAACGCCCCGCCCACACCCCATGGCGATATGAGAAAGGAAGGAGCCTCTTGTTCTTAAAGCCACAAAATTCTTGCTAGCTATTTCTTGTAGAAGCTTAGATAATTCTAGCTTACATAGCCTTGGAGGCCAGATAAGCCTTCCAGGGGAAGAGATGGAAATAAGCCATCCTAGTTGTAAGAAACTGGATGCGTAAACATGTAGCTAGATATGCATCCATCTATTCATTCTTTCTGCAGATCTTACTGAGCCTGCTATGAGTGCTCAGGCACCGCGCTGAGCACCGGGCACATCGGGATGAGTGATTCGGTGTCTGCCAGTCTGGTTGGGCAGGTCGCCAATCAGGATACAAGTACTTACAGAGAAATGGCACAGAGCCTGCCTGGATAGAAACAAAGAGAATTTATTTCCTGGAGAAGGTGATAATGGAGCTGAGACTTGCGTGGGGAGGGTCTGGGCCAGGGGAAGCAGTTCTAGGTTGCCTAGGCCAAGGTCGGGTTTAAAGATAATGAGGCATGATGCCATCTGGGAGGCATGAGTATTTCTTGAATGCATGACAGGAGGCAGGAGACCGCCTCACAGTCTCCCAGATATGTGAAGCAGAGGGCTCGGGTGGGTATGGGGCTGAGGTGGAGAGAAGACCTGTGGTCCTGTGCTTTGTGGAGGAGCGTGGTGAGTGTCATCCATAGGTCTAGCTGCTCCTCAACTCTCTGACCACTCCCATCAGGTATGGCCAAGGACCCCTGGCTTCCAAGGATGTGTTCTGGAAGGAGGAAACCGTAATGCCGCCTGATAGATTGTAAAAGAATTGTACTGGAGGGCACCTCCATCACAGGGAACTCACT
This sequence comes from Myotis nattereri, assembly GCF_964212035.1. Lineage (NCBI taxonomy): Eukaryota > Metazoa > Chordata > Mammalia > Chiroptera > Vespertilionidae > Myotis > Myotis nattereri. The sequence continues at coordinate 79,421,931 of NC_138085.1, read as the reverse complement.
GCATCTGAGGACGCCCTCATGACAGTGAAATCACTGCCCCTAGGCCAGTGGTCGGCAAACTGCAGCTCGCGAGCCACATGCGGTTCTTTGGCCCCTTGAGTGTGGCTCTTCCTAAGCCTTAGGAGTACCTTAATTAAGTTAATAACAATGTACCTACCTATATAGTTTAAATTTAAAAAATTTGGCTCTCAAAAGAAATTTCAATCGTATTGTTGATATTTGGCTCTGTTGACTAATGAGTTTGCCAACCACTGACCTAGGCAAACCCCTTCACAGTGAAATCACTGCACCTGTGAATACCTCCATTAGAGTGAACTCGCTGCACCTGAGGCACACCTCCATCACAGTATTTGCCTTTTAGTAGTCCATGATCTCTAAGTTCCTTTCTCCCACTACACTGAAAATTCCTTGAGCGCAAGGACTAGAACTTATCTGACCTTTATCCCCATCTATCAGCAAAGTGTGGTACAGAGCAGACCCTGTCAGAGAACTTATTAAATTCATCTGAGCTTCGCTGAGATCCAGTCCCTGCCCTCATAGAGCTCCCAGTAAGTTTAGGTGGCACCTGTGGACATAAATAACCTTTTCCAGGAGAGGATAGGGGAGCAGCAGGTATTTAAAGGGTTGAGACTGTGCTATGAAGCACACAATAAGCAGTCATTGATTCTGATCTGGAGGAGTCTAGTGTGCTCCCCCAGAATGCAGAAGCACACCTCCTGTTTCAGTGCAGTGTATTTAGCGTCAGGGAGAGAGGAATTCGCCACACTGGGCTGACTGACTCCCTTGATAAACAACCACGAAATCTCTGTGGCTTGAGGCTGAAAGAGTTACTTCCTGCTTCTTTGGCCTTGCGAGGCTGGCAGAGATCCACATAGCCATTCAGAGACCCAGGTTAGAGTCCATCTATTTAATCTTCATTCTTGTAGATAAGAGGATGCAATTCCCCCCCCCCTAAGTCACCAGTCGAGGCTCAGTTGGGTCCCCAGTCCACCAACCAAACCTCCAAGAAGGTCTTTGGCTCGTCTGGAAAGTCATGAAACCCACCCCCTCCCCATCACACCATTCTCCCACCTCCAATGACTGAGGTGAACCTAGTGACACCCGGGATCCTTGACTCCCTTCAGGCACTGCCCTGATTGGGCGTCTACTGCGTTACCATGGCAGTGCTGGGCCAGGCTGCAGGGCCCAGAGATGCTAGTCTAGTCCCTGCCCTGGAGGAGGATGCTCCCCAGCTGCTACTTGAGTTTGTCCCATATAGCAACTGTCCCGAAGACCAGATCTGCACAAATGCCAAAGAGGGCGGGGCAAGGGCCACCGGTGTAAGACTCCACATGGAAGTGGGGGAGTCCAGTGGGATCCCTGGTGGGAGAGGGGCGTGAATGAACCGTGGTGCAGGGTGAGCCTGGTGTGGGTGGAGAGGCCAGACTGAGCAGGAGGTACCTGAGAGAGAATGGGGAAGAAAGACCAGGGTGTGCGGGTAACTTGGGGTCACCATGAGTGTCAACACGAATCCTCTATTTTGCACTTCACCAGTAGAGAGCGAGGGCTTTGACTCCGGGATGGACTGGACCAACCCTAAGCAAGAAGCATTTTTCTGGAATCCCCTGTAGGAAAGTGGCCGTTTGAACCCCAGCAGGAGGCCTCCTCTCCAGCAGCCCCCCAAACCCCTGGAACTCCTCCACCACAACCGTTTCATGTGGTGGAGCCGAGAATTAATTAGAAAAGAAAAAAAAATCTCTCAAGTCAAAACACATATCTCACAACCTATTAGCATTAAGATTCGCATTAAAGAAAGTTGGGAACTATAACATTTTAAGCACAATTTATAAGTCTAATTTCCTGTGTGTCACTCTCAGATAATAAATGCTTTTCCTTCAAGTTGGAAAGTCTGGGTGGAAAGTGGGGGGTGGGGGGGGGCACAGGGGAGGTGGGCACAAGAAAGAAAAAGTTAATTTAAGGCCCATTCGTTTATTTTTAGTCGCCCAAGATCTGAGGGGCTGAGAACATTTCCCTTTTCGGAGAGAACACGCCTTCCTGTGTCGCAAGGAAGTCCCCTGACCTCGGGCCTCCTCAAGGTGCGACTGATTTTTGACAGGGTTCCTCGGCGCGGGCTTTGAAAGAAGCCAAGAGGGGCCGCCAGGGGAAGGGATCTGGGGTCCTGGAGGGACAAGGTTAATTGCTGGGAGCCTTGGAGGATGGAGCGGGGGGGCCAGGGGGTGCTGGGGGCCGGGAGGCCCGCTTCCTGCGTCGCTTTGGAAGAAGTCCTCGCCCACCGCTTCCATAATAAGCTGCGCCTGCTAATTTGCCGGGAGCTGAAAGGGATTTCTGTTTTTAGCTTTGGGTCTGCGGCAACTGTTTTGTTTTAAACGAAAATGAACCGGGGACATGACGCTGGGGGTGGGGGGGTGGGGAGGCAGAGCCGTAATTGAAGTGCATTACTGGTAATTACCTCGTCCTTTCTTTTCACTCATCATGTTGACAGAGAAATCTATTACCCAGCAGCTCCTTTCCCACAAATTGCGCTTCCCCGAGGACCTGGGGAGGGGTGGGCCCGGGGGTGCTGGGGGGGATCCGGCTTTGTTCCAGAAAGTGGGCCTCCAGCCATCCTCAGAGCAGGGCCCGGCTGCCTCTGAGCCAGAGGGAGGGGCAGCGAGGGGGGACCCTGAGCCAGAGGAGGGAGTCACCTGGGAAGAAGGCCCTCACCCACCCCGGGCCTCCTCACGCAGGCCCATCGGAGGACTGCAGACGGTGGAGGTCAGGCTGGCCTCGGCCGCACTAGAAGGAAGGAGGCAGAGGAGAGGAGTGGCTGAGCACCAGCCTGTGTTGAAGGTCCTGTATATTAGTGAACTAGAAGGAGAGTCTGTGGGCCCCCCCCCCCCCCCGACCTCCCTCCGCTCTCCTGCCTGCCTCCCTCCTCTGGTGTTCAGCTGTGTCCTCCTCTCTCACCTCCTCTCTCACCTCCTCGCCTTCCTTCTTCACCGCCAGCTGACGGTCCTGCCCTTTCCTCTCGCTTCTGACTCCACTGGGCTCCACCTGGCAGGAGGCCAGCTTCCCCGGACTCCACTCCGCCAACACACCGCGTGGGACGGGTTGAAAGAGTTTGAGTGGCTCGTGCTGGCATCCCCTCTGTCCTTCTCAGACTTCTTTTAGACTGAGGTCTCCAGCACATGCTAAGACTTCAGAAACCTGCCCAAAAGCAAGAAGAAAAAATGGCCTGGCCGGTGTGGCTCAGTGGCCTGACCTCAGTGAACCAGGAGGTCACGGTCCGATTCCTGGTCAGGGCACAGGCCCGGGTTGCCGGCTCAATCCCCAGTGTGGGGCGTGCAGGAGGCAGTCGATCAATGATTTTCTCTCAGCATTGATGTTTCTCTCTCTCTCTCTCTCTCTCTCTCTCTCTCTCTCCCTTCCTCTCTGAAATCAATAAAAAAATTTTTTTTTTTAAAGAAGAAAACATGGTCAGGGTGAGGATGTCAGCAGAGTCTGTCTGCTCTGCCCTCCTCAGCCCTAGCACCGGCGCCTTCAAGAAACATGTATCGAGCTTCTATTGGGAATGAGGACTCCGAGCCAGAGGCAGACACTCGCCTGCCCAAGGAGGCCGGTGGTTGGCACGGGGCTGCGGGAGGAATAGAGACATTTCATTACACGTGAGCCCACAGCACAATGTCACCAAGGCCGGGTGGCCATCTCCTCTCCATGTTTCACCCAACAAACAGCACGCCAGCCTCTACACTGAGTTAAACGCAGCAGCAGCCTGACCTCAGAGTCTGAAGGAAGTAGTGAAGGAAGGCTGCGTTCACAACACACGGCAAAGCTCCTGAAATCCTGTTTGGGTAAGGCGATTTCAGTCTTTTCCTAAAGCCTGTTCTCCTCGCTTCAGCCAGCACCCGCCAGCCTGGTCCAGGCTAAATCCTGCTCGCAGCCTCGGCTTTTCCGTGATTTCGCCCGCGACCCCTCTGTGTCTGCCCTTTGCTCAGTGCCTGGCAGGGCTGCCCTGCAGGGGGTGGGACGCCCTGGCTGGGAGGCATGTTCCCTTCCAGACTGCAGCCTGGTGGGTCCAGCGCCTCCAGCGGGTCTTGGAGCTTGAGAGGCAATTGCAAGTCTCCCACATGAGACTGGGCTCTGCCCTATGCAGGGCTGTGACGGTGTCTTCCTGGGGGGTGTGAATAAAACACGGGAGCCACAGAGACCCCAGAGCCCCTGGGGCGGCCCTGCTGTCCTCCTCCCTGTGCCTCTAGCTCTTGCCTAAGACCTGGCACAGAGCAGGAGCAGAACAGGGTGGGGAAATGTCTGAGGATTGCTTTCCGGAAAGTTGATAAGGGTTGGGATGGAAAATTATAAGCATCTGTAATCCCCTCCTGTGTCGCTATCACTGGAGGGGACTGGCAATGGGGTGGCTATTCAGGGTCCCGGGCACCTCCTCCTTAGGCATCCTACGGGGCTATGGTCCGCCTCCCTTTCCTCACTCATGTCCCAGGGGACCCGTGTGTCCTCAGAGAGAAGGGTCCTACGGCGTTCCAGATGCACTGTCCAGGGAAGGGACTTCTCTCGAGTCACCTTCTTCCAGGTGCTGTGAATCCGGTTACCCAGGTAGAGTCCTGCTGTCCTATTCACTTGGCTGAGGTCCTTGACAAGCCGTACCGAAAAATCAAAATCAAGGCCATGCCACCAAGCACTTACTGTGTGCCAGGCCCCATGCTCTGTGCACCAGCCTTCATGGGTATTTATTTGATGTTGGTTTTTTCCCCCAGAAAATTCCAGCGTCCTTTGTTCTGCTTGATCCTGGAAGAATAATTTTAGGGATTTCAAGATCTCGCTTCACAAGCTTCACATCTTGATGAAATGCTGATTTTCGTCTTGTTCTCAGAACGCACAGTTGCAGGAGCCAGCGCCGAATGAAAGCAGGGTATCTCGAAGGCAAGACTTTAACAGTTAAATGCACAGGGACGAGTCCGAGGGCGCGTGGAAAGGCACGGGGCGTGGGGACAGATGCTCAGACTGTGGTCTGGGGCCCAGCTCAGGCCCCACTGGCTGCGCGACCTGCGGGGACAGCCGGCCCACTGCTCGGAGCCTCAGCAGCTCCGTGTGTGGGATGGGCTTGCTCGTGGCCCGGTAAAGCCGACACAGTCCTGCTGGTAAAGGATGAGGGAACCTGGGCTGGCAGCGAGGAGGTGGCTGCTTGTGTGGCCTCCCTCTGCCAGGACGGAGTGTTCTTGGCCGTCTTCAGTTTAGTCACAGTGTTAGTGGCGTGGGGGTTGGGGGGGCATCGCAATGGATGACAAAGAGAATTGGACGGGAGTCAGGAGATGAGGTTTGCTCACTGGCTGTGTGACTGTGGGCAGCGCATCACCCTCTCTGGGCCTCGGTCGTCTCATGCGGGCCCTGAGCTGGTGGGTGAGAAATTGCATCTGGCATCTGGGTCAAGGACAGCTCTGAGCAGTGGCCGGAACAGGGCCTGGCCCGGGATGAATGCGTTAGCGCTGGCTGCCCTGGCCCTGTTTGGAGGAGATTGGGGAGCCTCCCCCTGTCTCAGCAGGGACAGTTAGGGTGACCGGCAGCAATGTTGACCATGGACAAGGCTGGTAGGGTGAGGGCTTCACTTATGGCCATCGACCCTGGATAGATGAGCTCCGAGCGCCTGCCCACGGCAGACGACATCGGGTGCTGTGGCCGCACGACGTTGGAATGGAGGAAGGACCAATCTCTAAGTGCCTGGAGAGCGGGGAGCGAGGCTGCCACCCAAGGCCATGCAGGCTGTGCCCTGCACAGCTCCAGGGGCGCCCTCCGCCTCTCCCACCGTAGTAGACGCCTCCTGCCGGGAGCCTTGCCTCACAGTGTGCTGGTTGGGAGGCAGCAACATGCAAGTGAAAGAGCCCTGGCCTGGGGGTCTGGAAACCTGGCCTCTAGGTCCCCCCCGCCCTCCTCGCAGTGAGGATCAGCAGCCAACTCCCCGTGGGGCCCCGTTCTGTTCAGCTCCCCCATCTGTGCCGAATCCACTGGCTCCCACAGACTCTCCAAGTGCTCGAAGGACGTGAGGGTTCTGTTTGCTTCATTTGGGGCCACTGGAGCCCGTCCCTGGGCGGCGGCAGAGCCGGCTGACTCTTCAGACCAGAGGGGCCATGACGGGGACAGAGAGCTGAGCCTCTGCCAGCCCCAAGGCTCCAGTCCAAACCCCTTGCCCTTTTAGGAGCACAATGGGCAGTACCCTCGGGACGCCCATGCGGAGTGGGTCCCAGCCTTTCTCCCCCGGATCAAGAAACGAATGCAGCCCCCCCCCCCACCCCACCCCGTTCTGCTCTGTGCACCTGCCTCCAGGCTTCACAGCAGTGTCTGCATGGGCCCTGCGGTGCCTGTCCTCTGAGCCTCTGCCCCGGCCAGTCCTCCTGCCTGGAACACCTCCCTTCCCCACACTTAGTCATCCAAGTTCCCCTTGAGCACAGCCATCTCAGTGAGGCCCCCCCCCGCCCCGCCCCCTTGCAGAGATAGTTAATTGCCCTCTCTCTCTTCCCGGGGCTCTGCGGCTATTTCCAGGAGGCTTTGCATCTCCCCAGGGCCCGGTGCTCTCTCTGGGAAGGGCAGGGATCTGCACAAAACGGGAAGAGGCCCCTCGGGGAAGCAGGGACCACCCGCCTGGCCGCTGGCGAAACCTTGCAGGTGCTCGATTTCACCAAGTGGGCAGCCAACGGGACACCTTTTCAGAGAGGAGGACACTGAGTCCCCAGGCCACAGCCAGTAGTGGCAGAGAGGGGGTCAAGAGGCCTGGTCTCCCCTCCCCACCTCCCTGAGTTCTGGGGAGCAGCATCCCAGGTGGGCTTCGCCCATGTGGCGGAGGGGGCAGACCGCACGCCACTGCGTAGCGCGGCCACTTTCCAAGGGACCTGCTACCTGGGCAGACCTGTTTGTGGGGCATGGCAATACATTCTTTCCAGGGGGGTTTACTTTCCTGCTGTGTGCATGCGTGTGTGTGTGTGTGCATGTGCATGTCTGTGTGTGTGTGCATGTGTGTGTCTATGAGTGTGTGTGTGCGTGGGGGGGTGCGGGGGGCAAGTGTTAAAACTTCTTTTCAAGATCTGCTCATGAATGCCTGAATGATTATGTTGCTATCGCCATCAATTATACAGAAAATCAGGTAACCAGACTATTTACTTTATGGGAGAGATGTGTGGGCTTCTTGTTCGCTCTGAAAGAACATTCCTGAAAGGGTCATTTTTTTCATTTCCCGAGATGCCTTTTTCCCTAATTGCTTGAAGGTTTGAAAATTGCTCCCTTTCCCCGTTTTCATTCTGTGCAAATGTATTTCCTCCCGTCACATTTCCCTGACACCTCCGGTCCCTGGAGAAGTGGCCCCTCCTTCCCACCTCCCACGTGCCTTCTGTCTCCCCAGGAAAACCTCCGCGATGCGAACCGAGCTGGAAGAAACACAGCTCCTTTGGTTTTTCTCTTCTGTAAACAGATCTGACAAAGCGCATGGGAAGGGCCGGAGCCGGGCTGCGGAGAGCTGGTTTCCATGCCAGACCAGCTTGGAATCTGCTCCGTGACCAGGGCAGTCCCTTCTCCCTTCTGCTTCCTGGAGCGTAAAATGGGGATGGAGATGATCTGTGGGTCTCAGAGGAGGCATGAGGTCCCTGGCGGTTGGAAGGTCCCAGAGCCAGATCTGATGTGGATCTAAGGAGACCTTTCTCCCTGAGCTCCCAGTGTGCCCAGTGAGCTAATGCAAGCTGAGGCGGGGCAGCCCTCATGGAAAATGCTACAGACAAGGATTCCCATGTTGAAAGGATCGGCCCAGAGGGCCTTCGAGTCTCTAGCGCTGGCTCCTTGGCTGGATATGCTCAGAGGGTCCTCCATCCAGAACAATCAGCTGGTCAGCTTACTGGGTGGCCCCTCACCTTGCAAAGCCCTTGGCCACGCAGGCACTGCCTCTGGGCAGACCCTCCTGCTGGGTCTTCTCGCCTCCCCGCCACGGGCACATGTTGCAGGTCTGAGCTGAGCACACCCTCCTCAGCCCCCTTGTCTTTTAGGCTCCATCTGACCAGGCTGCAAAGACAGCCAGTGGAGGAGGAAGCATTTCCTAGAAGGGACTTCATCTTCACAACGCTGAGTTACCTGACTGGAAAGGGGACGAGCCAGCTAAGCGGAGATTTCCCAAGATGGTAACCCTATTGTCTTTGAATATCATGTATTTTCACCCAAAGGGAAAAGCATCGCTGGCTTTACCTGCATGGGCACAACTCAGCACAGAGCAGCACAACCCGCCCCTGAGCTGGCTCAGCTAATCTGTCCTTGAACTCTCTTCCATCCCTTCTGAGGAAGGTCCCCCAGACCCCCTGAGAGTAACTGTCCCCACACCCAGCCTCCTGCCAACCAGGACATGTGCATTGGACTCTTTCATGAGCAAGAAACAAACTTCCGTTGTGTTAAGCCACCGACAGTTGGGGGCTTATTGTTATAGCAGCTGACACTAACTTAGCTGACTTGCTCTGTAGACCTCTTACCACTCCATCCTGTAACTACCTAGGTGTCTTGCTCTCTCACTAGACTGGGAGCTCTTAGAGAAAAAGGGCCATGTCTGATTTGTCCTTGGCATCAGGGCCCCTGGGCCTGGTCTTACCCTGTCTCTGATTGGCCACGTGAGCTTGAAAAAGTCCCCTTTCTTCTCTGAGGCTCAACTTGGACCTCTGAAAAATGACTAGCATGGGCCCGATGACCTGGACAAGTTTCTGACTAACTTGGTGTGGGATCCCCGACTCAAGGGAAGACCACCCTCATTTAGGTGAAAGGAAGAGGTCTTTGCACGTTCTATACCAGGGAGGGGCAGGAGGGCAGGAGGACCCTGGCATGGGGACAGAGTCAGAGCAGGTGTGTGGGAGTGAAGATGGGACCAAGTGCAGCTTCCAGTGGCCTTGGGAGCTGGAAAGATCTCATTTGGGGAAACAGCAGTACAAGAAAGGGGGTAAGGGCTGGGGGTACCTCCTTTCCAGGGGTGCTTATCCAAGAACCCAGGGTCAGGGCTTCAAGACCCCCATGTGAGGAGCAGAAGTCTGCTTTCATGGGATCTCTTTGTAGATGAGATGAACTCATACGCATCTCTCCCAGGAATGTTTTGGGTGGAAAGATTCTCCCTGTGGTCAACATTCCTAGTGTTTGGAGCCAATAAGTTCTTCCCCTTCCCCACCACCCATCTTTGCTACTGAGAAGGAAAGACGAAGATTAGAGTGGATGCCTTTGGTAAATTATTTACTCATTGATTCTTTCATCCAGAGAATCTTTATTGAGCACCTACTACATGCTAAGTCCTGTGCTAGGTCCCAGGGAGGCAGCAGCAGATAGTCGATCGGCATGAAGTTGACTGAGTGAGGCTACCCTGGCGGTCACGGTGATTAAACAAACAAGTTTCTTTCAGATAGGATTGTCCACCTAACCACGACACCAGAGATTTTGAGAGAGTAGGGGGGTCTAAGGGCCAGCATTAGATGGAATACCCAGGGAACACTTCTCTGGAAAGGGGCATCTGAGCTAAAAGGCGACTGTTGAGTAGGAGGCAACTGTACAAGGAGCTGGGAGAAGGGAGCCCAGGAAGAGGGGATTTTGTGGAAAGAATCGGAAGACCCTGGAGAAGACCGATGCCGTCTGGCACCCAGGGCCATTGAGTTTTAGCTACTTCCTTCCTGGGACCTAGGCAATTTTGCAAGACCCCTACGAAAAGATCAAGACCGAGCCAGCGCTGTGGTTCACAGGAAATCACAGCCTCCGATTCCAGTGTCTGTCCTCATCATTCCTGATGTTTGACAACTATTTCCTTCCCACTCCGGGCCCAGCCTCCAAGTGCAGAAACCCCGGAGCACGCCAATGAAATTGATTTAGTGGGGGCCTGCTCTCTCTTCCCTGGCCCCGGGCGGGAGAGATTTACAGCTCCTGGAAGTGCCGCCCCTCCCTGCTTCCTGTAAATCTCCCACCACATTTTGGGCGGCTGGAGCTATTTGGGTAACCTTTATCTGAACCAGAACTTCCTCGCCAGGAACTTCAGAGGGTACCTCCAGGAAGGACGGGAGAACCCCAGGGGCCTACTTGTTTGGGGGAGAATTCCAGGCCTGCTGCGGACAGCTGCTCCGCAGGCACCGGGCAGAGAACAGAGTTCTTCTTTGATGCCGTGACCGCCTTTGTGGGGATGTCACAAGCCCCCAAAGGAGCCGTTCGGGTTTATGGAGGGCGTGTGGGTAGGCAGCGTGCTATTAAGCCTGCATGTCGGGCCCCTGGAAGTAAAGAGGATCGAGGGAATCGTCCGGGCCAGATGCTCGTGGCTGTGCGATGGGGAAGGGCGCGTAGCCCCGAGCCGGGCAGGTCTTACAGATGTTACATGATGTATATATCAGCGTGTTCACGGTCTGTCTCCCTGCCTGGAATCTCATCACCGCGAGGCCAGGGCTTTGATTATTCCCAGATATTTCTCCAGCTCGGGAGCCACGCCTGCCTGGGCGTTCGCACTCAGTAAGTCACTGAGGAGTGAGTCATAACACTAGTAATTCCAGGTAAGTTCTGGCTCCCCCACGGTGTGACCGTGGCCACGTCACTGCTTCTCCAGGTCTCAGTGTCCTCCCTGGCCACGCAATCAGAACTGGTCCATCAAAATACGAATAGAGAGCCCCAGCCGGTGTGGCTCAGTGGATGGAGCGTCGGCCTGCGGACTGGAGGGTCCTGGGTTCGATTCCGGTCAAGGGCACGTACCTTGGTTGCAGGCTCCTCCTGGGCCTGGGTCCTGGTCAGGGCTCATGCAGGAGGCAACCCATCAATGCGTTTCTCTCACATCGATGTTTCTTTCTGTTTTTCCCTCTCTCTTCCACTCCCCCTAAAAATCAATGGAAAAATATCCTCGAGTGAGGATTTAAAAACAACAACAACAACAAAAATAAATAAATATGAACGGAGATACTGTTCGGGAGACATCACCTCCTGCCCTTGCCTGCTTGCGGCTCCTCTCCGGGCCCTGGGAGTGGAGGCTGAAAGCACGCGTGCAGAGTGCCGTGTGCCACGTCCTCCAAGCAGCGGGGGCGGGCCCCAGGTGTGCGGGGCTTGTCGCTTCGGAGGCAGCGTCACGCCGGACACATCACTCATACGCTGAGTGCGTTTCCTGGTGATTCTCCTGCCAAGAGATTTCCAAGTGGCCTCCTGCACAGAGGCCAACGGGCAGTGTGCAGAGAGGTCCTCTTAGCCTCCCCATGGCGAGTCCGGGGACAGTCTGTGGGGTGGCCACACACACTTCTGGGCTTAGGACAGAGTTGGCTCCTGAGCAGCTGCCATGGGATGCTTCCTCCAGGAAGCCATCCTGGACCAGCTTTTCCTGGGACCCAGGGGAAGCTGAGCTCGGGGCCTGCCCGGGACCCCAGAGGCCCCCATGCTCCAGTCTCTCAGAGTGCTGTCCCCTCTTTAGTTGCTGCCCCACTGGGCCTGAGACACAAGGCCTGCACCTTCTTTTTATTCCTCGGCTCCTGTCGCACAGTGGGGCGACACCAGGAGGCGGGGGGCTGGCCGGATCTCTCCCGGTGCCCACGGTGACATTTATCCTGAACAGGCTAGCCAGGGGCTGCCATCTCTGGCCAGAGGGAGCAACCTGAAATTGCTTCAGTAAACAGCCCCTCCGAGCAAGCCCGGGCCTCATTAACCCACAATTAGGGTCCCTGCTCTGGCTTGGCTGGAGCTCCGCTGGGGACCCATGACTGTTTATTTGAACAAGCCTGCGGCGGCTGCGGGAGGGAAGGGACAGAGGTGGAGGTGGAGGTCAGGCGGCGGGCGTTGGATCTCTCTGTCATTCTGGACACTTTAATAATGGGAAACCCTTTGACCTGAGCCCTCCCGGATTCCTGGATTTCAGAACCCAAATAACTTGGGGGCGGCAGTTTTGAATCTCCCTCAAGTTCCTAATTAAATGGGATAAGGTAGGAATAATGCCCTGTACCTAGCAAGGGCTCCCCAGAGGTGAGGGACTCTCAGCAGTTTGGTCCCACGCCCACACCAAGACCACAAGAAAGGCGCGTGTTTCACCCAAACTCTAGTTCCGAAGTCGAGTGGCAACACTCTCTCCCATTGGGCCATTATTTTATTTTTTCCTACGGGAGAGCAAACAAGCAAATGCACAAGCAGATCTCTCGCGCTCTGACTTACCTTTTAGGTTCTAAATGTTGCATTTCTCCCAGCCTCCTTCCGAGAGTCTGCTCAGCTGATTCGTGTCTCCCCAGCTGGTTCTCCTGCGGCCCTTTGCACGTGTATGATCCCCCGCGGCCGTAACGTCAGCCAAGGCAGCTCTGAGGGCCTGGCCATTTACGGAGTCCTTCCACGTGGCTTTTCTTGTGAAGCCTCCCCAGTCATTTCCGGGCGGTGTTTGAGACAGGAGCGGTGAGGGTGAGGGGGGATAGGTGGTTTTGCCGCTACCTTCAGGTCAGTAGGGAGCTCCCTGACGGAGAATCCACTCAGCGAACGAGCAGTCATGAAGTTCCTGCAATGTGTGGGCGTCTGAGTCACAAAATGAATGACACGGTCCCTGCTCTCAATGTGCCACTTACCAGCTGGTTTATTTAACTGATTGTCTGTGGACCTCTTCAAGCAACTTGCACTGGGCTACACAGGGTCCAGGCCCTGATGCTTGCTGGTTGAACACACGACCAGTTGGCTCCGTGAATGCGTGAATGTTGGGATGCTTCAAGCTCCCCCAGTATCCCGCTGCCTAAGACAGAGAGGCAGGGCTGGGGATGTGACCATGGCGCTCTGGCCTTTAGGACCAGGGGTCAGAAAGGGGCTTAGCTCTACCTGCTTCCCTGGGCCTACGTCTCAGACTCAGACATGCCCAGCCTCTCAGCAGGGCGTGGGCCAGAGCTGCAGACTGGAGCAGACCCGCGTTCAGGCGGACCCAGGGAGCCCCAGGCCACTCCCCGGCCCCCCCAACACAAGACTCCAACTGGCTACGAGTGGTAACCGACCAGTGCTCTGAGTTAAGCAGAACCCACAGACAGAGTCATTCCATTCTCGGTGACAAGCAGGTTCTGCCCCGTGAAACTTTAATGATGGTATGCCAGATAATATTTTTTTGTAGAAATCCAAGAAATAGAGCTGGAAGGTTGATTAGAAATAAATAACAACGTTTTATATATATATATAGGTAAGAAAGCTGAGGCCAAAAGAGTGTTTGTCTAAGCTGTACGGCATATTCTAGAGCATAATTAGAACATACCATATGGGGTTGAAGGTTGTCCTTGGATGGAAAGATGAGAGCCTTACCTCTACTGTGTGACCTTGGCAGTACACTCTCCACTCTCTATGGCTTAGTTTTCTCATCTGTAAAATGGGAAGTGTTCTCTGCTGTCCCTCTGGCCCTAGAAGTGAAGTGAATCTGGATTTTATATTCTAAGTGCAAAGATTAGGCCGTGTGGAATATTATAGATCAATTTAATGAAGCATGGTGTTTACCAAGAGTATAAATCACATTTTTTTCTTATTAGGTGACCTGAAAAGAGGAAAGGACTTCCTTGAAATGGCGAATTGAATTTATGCAGGCTTTTTAAAGAAGTCTGTTAGAAAGGCCTTGAGCCATAGGATTGTGCTGGTTCATACGGAGCCTTCAGTAAGCATTTTTGGAATGAATGAAAGTGAGTTCCAGGTGTGATTCTGCCGAGGCCAGTCTACTGATAGATGTCAACTGGTCACACGTATGTGGGTTAATGCCAACTGGGTGAAGAAGTGAATGGTTAGGTGGGTGGATGGGTGGGTGGATGGGCGAGACCCTGACCCGAGAGGATCCTTTGGGGATGTTTTCTCTGAGGTTGCTCAGGGCAGCCTAAGGTAGACCAGCCAGCCAAACCCCACTGCCACCCAAAGGGCCCCTGTCATGTTCATGCCCTACAGACGAGAGGCCTGTCCCCTGAGGCTCTCCTGTGAAGTCCTCCCTGAGAGCTTGCAGGGGACATGGATGGGAGGTCCTGGTGTAGGAGAAGAGCACAGACTTGACCAGTCCAAATCCCGGAGCTATGATCAAGTGTACTCAGCCACCCCACTTCATCTTACACCTCTCTGGGCTCCCATGGAAATTCCTTCTTCCCTCTGCGACGTCCTCACCTACTCAGCTTGACTGTAAGTGCACAACGGTTGGTTTCCTTCTGAGTTTGCTTCATCTCAGTACCTACACTCGCCCAAGGCCTGGCGTGCATAGGTGCCCAGTCAGGGAATGAGTGGATGAATGAATAACTGATTCTCCAGCTCACAGCAGGTGATTCCCCGGACCTCAAAGGACACTGAGAAAACATGTGTTGCCCTCAATTGTTGCGATAGCTTTTGTCCAAATGAGAGTAGCAGTGCCTATTTCACACCACTGGTCGTAAACAGTTGTTATATTTAATAGCCATACCTACAACAAACCCTCCTATTTGCATAGCCCTTTGTAGTTTTGAACCTTTTATCTTGATTCTCTCATTTTCATTCTCATAGCATCCCTGACAAGATGCTGGGATGGAGATCATAGGGAAGAAACTGGAGCTCATGGAAGTTCAAGTTCATCCTGAGGGTCAGGGGCAGTGCCCAGATCCAACCCGGCGCCGGTGTCCTGACTCCCGGCCTGGGGCACACACCCCCCGCCCCATGTTAAGGTTTCCCACGTTCACTTGCCTTCATGTCCATGTTTAAATGAAAATAGGAGGCAAAGAAGGGTTTGATCAAAGAATGTTTGAAAAGAATGATGTTCTTAATTAATAACAAAAGCAAAAAGCACACTCTCACTGTGTTCGTAACTAGCAAGCTTCAACCCAATTGATTAAAATGCCCTGGCACCACATTAACAGGGACTTCAAAAACAATGAAATCCGGCCAAGGCCACAATAAAACTGTTTCTCCCTTTTTAATTATCTTTGTTGTTTTCAAATTTGCCTGAAACTCTTCTCTATGTCTGGGCAGGTCACACCTGCCCTTTTGACAAGCGTTGGGAAGGCAGTGTGGGGAGGTGGGAGCCCTCAGACTGGGAAGTTTTAACTCAGCACTTACAAGCTCTGTGACCTGGAGCGAGTCACTCGACAACTGGAGGCCTCAGCAACTTCTCCTCTGAAATGGGAAGGGCAGCACCTACCTTATCAATTGCATTTTTAAAATGCAGGCGAAGCAGCCAGCGTAGGGTCTGGCACATAGTAGGTGGCTGGCAAATGGCCATTTGCCTCCTCTTTCTGCATAAGGTCTTTAAGGACCTCCAGGACTCTTTAAACACAAGAATGAGAGGTCACACTGCCCCCAGGTGGGAGCCTAATGGCTGGGTTCCCCTGGCCCAGCCACCTGTCTTGCAGGACTTGTGCAATCAGACCCTCTGCATTTGGTGGGACAGAAGGCAAGTCCTTGAACCCCTCTGAGCCTTGGTTTCCTTACCTGCCAAACGGCCCTCCGAACACTGACTTCTGTGGTGTGTAGGGGTTGAATGAGGCCGTGTGCAAAGCCCTGGGGCTCAGAAAACGCTAGTTCTCTCCATGAGGAGGAGGGTTTGGAGGGTGTCAGGAGCGCCAGGGTCAAGTCCCAGCTCTGCCAGGTACGGGCATGCAGCGCCTCAGGCCTGTTCTCCTTACTTCTAGGATGGGGAGGATGATTCCTGGCCCCTACCTGCAGGGCAGCTTCAGGGACCCGGGAGTTCATTGTCTCAACTTTGGCTGCTCATGGCAGTCATCCAAGAAGCTTCACAAACTACCCAAAGCCGGGGACCCACCTCCATCAGTCCTATCAGGATGTGGGGGGCTGGGACCCAGGCATGTGTTTCTTAAATGTGCCAGGCGCGCCTAACGAGCCACCAGGGTGCAGGTCGCTGACACAGAGACGTGGTCTGCGGAGGTTTCTGCACCAGCGCCCTGTGCCCACGCGGGCGGGGCAGGCAGGACTTCTCCCGGGCCCGTGCCTATGCCGGCCGGACGGTCACTCCTGGGGTCTCCAGTCCTTCCTCCGCTGGCTTTGATTCCCTTTCAACACTTCCCAGGGTTTCTGTCCCATCTGAAGAGGGGAGCAGGGCGCTGGCAGTCACCGGGGCATGCTGACTTTAACCTTTAAAAAAACAAGCTTTATTGTGAAGACCAAAAGGTCTTATAAACCTTAATGAGCGGCATATGTGAAACACATAGGCGGGTTGCTTGTTTGAAAAATATTTCCCAGCTAGCCTGCAATAGCACGGCCTTATTATTCTAAACGGGGGGCTTGTCTTACCAGCGGACGGAACAAAACCCCAGTTGGAGATAATTATCTTAGCAGAATTCCCCGTGGGTCCCTGGAGAGGGGCTGGGGGTGGAAGCCTCTGGAACACATGTGCCGACTTGGGCTGCCTTTGTGTACACAACACACGCAAAGCCGGGCTCTGGGCAGCGAGGAGAATCCGGCTCCTGGGACGCTGACCTCCACATTTGTTCCGGGGATGGCGAATGGGTTTGACTCCGTGGGTGGGGGCTGGAGGTGGAAAGGGTGGGCATGGGAGACACGTGTCCAAACTCATGTTCCAGGGGAGAGCTGGGATGTGGAAGCAAAAAAGTAAAATGAAGTGAAAGAGCTAGAAATCCAAAGATCCAGGCTCTTCCAGGCCATCCAGGTTTGGGGGTGTGACTCTGAGAGACTTGCACCCACTATCTAGGCCTCGGTGTCTCCGTGTGTAAAATGGGGTCACTGGGCGATTCCGCAGGATGACAGAAGCGAGTAGAAATGATTTAAGCCAATGTCCTACAAGGAAAGCCACCTCTCTCTCAGGAAATCCCGCGGGCAGCAACCTCACATGCAACCTGCCCTCGCTTCATGAGGCTGAAGATCCGGCCTGAAGCAAGAATTTTGGGGTTCCCAGAGCCCCTGCCTCTGGGGCTGCTCAGCCACCATTCCCTGAGGCTTGGGCTGTCAGCCTTCTGAGCCTGGCACCCAGATGTGCGGAGAAAGTGGGCCAGTGGGCCTCAATTAGCTGGGTAATTGCTTCAATTCCCCACTGATCCCTACCCCCTAATTATCTCCCTGCCTCCTCCCCTTCCTCAGCTCAGGAATGCCACAACCCTGCCCTTTTCCCAGCCTGGAAGCCACAAGAGGAAGCCATTTCGGTGGGACTAGTCCTACCAGGGCAGGCAGCCCGAGGAGAGGTAGGCAGGCCCCATCAGGCCCAGAGCGTTGTTCGGTCCCGTCTTCCCACCCAGGCCTCCCGCAGGGCCTCGGGATGAGCCTGGCTCTGGAGGCGGAGGGGCGGCCAGGGGCTGAGCTGGATGCCCTCCGAGGCCGTTGGCTGAAGTGGACCAAAGCGGAGATTTGCAGTAGGAACTAAGGGCGGGGTGACCTCGTGCAAATGATTTCACTCTCCCCGTCCTGTTTTCTCACCTGTAAAATGGAGCGAATAAGGACTCTCCAGAAAGGGTGTGGTTGTCAGGCTTCAGTTAGTTAATTAAGTAGTGTGCATGCGTAATTAACTATGTGCCTGGTGTGGGGGTTCAGAACAAGCCACCCCAAGATGTGCCCCTAGGGTATGCGGATTTGTTTTGAGCCAAAGGCCACTTTAGCTCCAGGCTCAAGAGAAACTTCTGCCCCTCTCTTTAACTACCTGGGAGAACTTGAATAGGGGGGCTTGCCCAGAATAAGAGATTATCAGCGCTAACCTCCCGCCCCACCTACATGGCAGGGAAAACTTGTTTTTGCTAAACTTCTGCTCTCTTCTTATCGTCCTGCGGCGACCCTTTGAAGACCCCAAGGTGCGTGAACGCATCCCTAGCTCAGGTTGTCATATGCCTCATCCCCCTTTCTACCTCCGAACCCCTCCTGCACGTGGGGGCTCTGACTCTCTCATGCGTGCGGGGTTCCCGTACAGAGGTGTGCATGCAGTTTGATCATTTTCTCCTGCTCATCTGTCTCCTGTCCGGCCAGAGGAACCTGGAGGGTAGAGGAACGCTCCTCCCTCCCCTGCACTGGCAAGAGGTGCTCTCTGACTAGCCCCCTGCCCCTCCTGCTTCTCCACTCCTTCCAGCCACAGTAGCCCTCCAGGCCAGCGAGGCAGTGAGAGAGCGGGACCATGGGCAGGCCAGCCCCTTCCTGGCTCTGAGCCTTTGTCCCCCCTCCCCCCCCCCCCCCCCGCCCCGCCTGAGGGTAGTTGCTGCATCCTCCCCGTGCTGTGAGGGGAGAAGACAGGACATCCGCCAGGCCCCAGAGGCTTGAGGCAAAGCCCTGTGTCTCCTTGCCCCCAGCACAGGCACCCTGCGTGCTTTCTCACCAAGGTAAACAGAGTCATTAACACTTTATCTTAATTGCCATTAATGATGGTAAATTTGCCTGATTACGGGGCCTTCTAGTCTGATTTGTTTCCTACGCTAAAGTGGAACATTAAAAATTTCAACCGAGTCATTCCAGCTTTGCCGCGGAAACTGATTGGTCAATGGTGGCTTATTAATGGCGGATCTGACGTCCATAGGACAGGCTGTTGGGGACAAACCTGGGGCAGGAGCCAAAGGAAAGGATAACCGCCCAGGTCAGGGCAAGCCTGACGAAGACAGAACTGGAGAGCGGTTTTGGTTTTGTTTTTTGGTTTTTTTGGCCATTTAATTCTTAGACCAGCCATTGTCATAGGTTTTCTTAAGTAATCACGTTTTTTCACGTTTCATAAAGTGCTTTCCATCCAGATGCCATCAAACTGTCACCTTTATGAAATGTACTAAAAGCCTCAGAGTCGGCGTTATCTTGCATTCATCTTCTTGCCATGTTTTGCATATATGTTCATTGACTTGTACATTAAAATCTTTCTTCCATTGTTTTAAAGCAGAATTTCATTTTGGGTTTCTTGACAATATTGTCTAAGTGTAATGCTTAACTTTTTTTGTTTAAATCACTTTCTTTAAAAAATGCAATCAGTGGCGTTGAGGCCCGTGGTGTGTCTGAATGACAAGCGCATACCTGTGTCTATTTTCTGCAACAATCCAGACGGTAGGCGCTGTGGTTGGGAGTTTTAACTCAAAATGTGATGCTTCGGTCCCAGTGCCAATTGTGCAGCCGCCCTGGAGGGACGGACACCGTGTCACCCCTTCTCCTGCCCGGTGTGCTCCCACGTCCGGAAGCCCGGGAAGCAGAGCTCCCAAAACATGCAACATGCACAGCCAGCGCCCAAGGACGTGTGTACAGATGCCCTTGACCAGGTCAACTTGACCTCTGTGGGTAACTTCCCCACCTGCATTCACCTTTTCCTTCTCATTGTTTAGGACTTCGTTTTCATTCTCACGTACAGGATACTCTCATGCTCACTTTTCTTTTCTTTTTTTAAAAAAAATATTTTTATTGATTTTAGAGAGGAAGGGTGAAGGTGAGAGAGATAGAAACATCAATGATGAGAGAGAATCATTGATCAGCTGCCTCCTGCACACCTCCTACTGGGGATCAAGCCCGCAACAGGGGCATGTGCCCTTGACCAGAAAGGAACCTGGGACCCTTCAGTCCACAGGCCGACATTCTATCCACTAAGCCAAACCGGCGAGGGCTCATGTCCATTTTTCTATGTGATCCTTTGTGAGGTGGAGGCAGGGCAATGTCTCAAATCCCACTTTACAGGTGAGCAAACTGGGTCTCCGACTAACTTTCTCAAGGCTCTGCCTAGAAGCTCTTTGAGTCTCAGAATCCAGCGACTGTCGGCCGGAGGTCATGAGGTGAGCAAAGACCCGGAAAGGAAGGCGGGAGTGAGGGGAGGGGAGGGGCGGCCACCTGCCTCCTTAGGCCCCTCTCATCACACCCTCCATCTCTTCGGTTGCCCTTTGGGAAATGGATGACTAGACTGAGAGCTCTTCCAGACCGAGGCCATTGTACCTGCCCCCCACTTCCTCTGTTGGAGCCCGAACCCCCAGAATGGCTGTATGCTGAGATGGGACCTTTACAGAAGTGACGAAGGTGAAAGAGGTGTTCATTCTCTTGCTGTGAGCAGCCCTTGGAGAGCCCCACAAAGCAAGAAACGGAGGCCTCCTGCCAACTGCCGTCTCGGTGAGCCATCTTGGAGTGGATCCGTCAACCCCAGCGATGCCTTCAGACACTGCTTCCAGCACAGCCTGCCCCTGACCTCACAAGAGACCCGAGCCAGGACCAGCCCGCGGAGCCGCCCCGGCTTCCTCACCCGGGGACGCTGGGAGACAATAAGTGTTTGTGGTTTTAAGCCAGTAGAGTCTGGGCCATGAAATTGTTCCTTGGCAATAGATCAGGAATATAGTGTGTCGCCCGTCGGGGACAGGATTTGTGCCTCGGTTGCGTCCTGGAGCAACGCCGCACCGTGACCGTGGACAGGTCCTGGAGGACTGGGCCTCGGTTGCCATAGTAGCAGCCAGGGCGAGACCCCTTCCTGACCTCCCCTCCAGGCCCCCCTCTTCTTCACCCCGGTTTTCTGAGATTCTTTCCCAAATAAGCAACCTGCCCTCAAACCCGTGCCTCGGGCTCTGCTGTGGAAGGAACGCGAACTAAGACAGGGCTGCACGCGCACAGGCTCAGCGGCAGGCACACGGAGGGTCCAGGAGGGGAAGGGGTGGCAGACAGTTTGGCATGAGCATTCTGGGGACCATCATGGGACCACCTGCCTTCCTGCGAGGTGTAACAAATCCTCAGAGCCTGCTGGGAGGACTGGGTGCTGGGAGGGCTGGGTGCTGGGGGGGCTGGGTGCTGGGAGGGCTGGGTGCTGGGAGGGCTGGGTGCTGGGGGGACTGGGTGCTGGGGGGAATGGGTGCTGGGAGGGCTGGGTGCTGGGAGGGCTGGGTGCTGGAAGGGTTGGGTGCTGGGGGGGCTGGATGCTGGGAGGGCTGGGTGCTGGGAGGGCTGGGTGCTGGGGGGACTGGGTGCTGGGAGGGCTGGGTGCTGGGAGGGCTGGGTGCTGGGCAGCCGCATCTTCAGTGGCAAGGGGAGGAGGTGGGGAGGGGGTCTTGGCTCTCCCACCAACTTGTGCTGCTCAGAAGCTCACTGCCTCCCGGACCTCGGTTCTCTGATCATAAATGGTTCTCATGCCCTGATGAAGCGAAGGTGCCCAGTTGGTCTGTAAGCCTCCGTCCACTCAGACCTCCTGAGATGCAACATGTTATCCCCACCGCTTGGGTTGCCTCCTGGGGCGGTGGAGGGGGTGACCTGGTTTTTGAACCACATCGAAATCAGGGGCCCAGTGATGGGCCAGCTGGGAGCACCAGGATCTGTCTGCTCATCCTTCTGCCGTGTTGCTCAGAGATGGGACGGGAGGGGCAGATTTCTCACGTTGGGAAGTGACAGCATCATTTCCTAATTATCACATTTGGGGGAACAGATGGGGAAGCATGTGGAGGAATTATGGGCTCCTTTACAAAGCGGGGGGGGCATGTTCCCTAAAGAAAGTCTCCACAGAACATTTGCACCCAGCCGTCCTGGGAGCAGTTGGAGTTTGCGAGGCGGTAGTGTCTGGGATGCTTTTTACAGATGAGGGAACAGAAGCTGGGGCGGGGCGGCAGCGCGAGGATGTATTGGACACCTGCGCCGTGCCAGGCATCTCGCATTATTAGTGCATTCCACGTTGATAGCAACCCTGTGGGCTAAGCATCATGATCTGCTTCAAAACCAAGGAAACGGAGGCTCAGGTATGAGAACGGGAGCTGGGGTTTGAACCCAGATTGTCTGACCCCAAAGACGACTTTAGGTTTTGCCATGTGGGGGTGAATAAAGCATGGGCCCTGCATTCGGTGCTCCCGGGGTAGTGCCCGGGTGGGCATAAAAGGCCCTGGCACACTTCCTCAAGAAGTTAAACATGGAATTATCATAGCAACTCCACGTCTAGGTAGACACTCAAATGAAAGCAAGGACTGAAACCAATACTTGCACACCAACATTCATAGCTGCATTATTCACAACAGCCAAAAGGTGCAAACAACCCAAATGTCCATTGACAGGTGAATAGGTAAATAAAATATGGTAGCCCAGCTGGCATGGCTCAGTGGTTGAGCATCGACCTATAAATTAGGAGGTCACAGTTCAGTTCCCATCAGGGCACATGCCCAGGTTTCGAGCTCAATCCACAGTGTGGGACGTGCAGGAGGCAGCTGGTCAATGATTCTCTCTCATCATTGATGTTTCTATCTCTCTCTCCCGTTCCCTTCCTCTCTGAAATCAATAAAAAAAAATTTTTTTTAAAATCATACAATGGAGTATTATTCAGCCGTAAAAGAAGTGAAGTTCTGAAAAGGTTACAACACCAGTGAGCCTTGAAAACATGATACGAAGGGAAATAAGCCAGACACAAAAAGATATCGCCCCGCCGCCTGGCCTCCCCGCCCGGAATAGCCCGCCCCCATCCCCGTGGCCTCTGCTGCCAAGACCACTCAGGGTTCTGCCACAGAACGGCTCTGCTGCTGGCTCACAAGGACCACAGCCTTTTCCAGCTTTAGAATCACGCTGATGGGCTGCATCCCTCATAAGCACTAATAAACCCACATATTAGGGCAGCAGCGTTTACTCACTGTCTGAGGGTGATGTATTGGTGCTATGCTCTGGACATTTGTGTCCCCCTAAAATTCATATGTTCAGACATAACCCTCGGTGAATGGCATCTGGAGGCGGGGAATTTGCGAGGTGATTGGGCCATGAGGGCAGAGGCCCATGAATGGGATTAGTGCCCTCATAAAAGTGTCCCCAGAAGGCTCCCTGGCCCTTGCGCCGTGTGAGGACACAGCGAGAAGTCTGCCGCCTGGAACAGAGCTGACCATGCCGGCCCCTGACCCTGCACTTCCTGACTCCTGAGCTGTCAGAAATGGATTTCCGTTTCCTATAACCTTCCCAGTCAATAGCTTTCCGCTACAGGAGCCCTAACGGACTAAGGTAACTGGCAAGAATCCCTTAGTTTCAGCAGCCGTGGAGTGCTCCCCACGTGCAGGCGCTGGGCCCACTCATGTCGGTGTGATAGGTCTCGGCTATGAAGTTCTCACATCTTATGTTCTTTGATCCCCTCAACTTCAAGGGAACTGTTATTATCTCACGTTACAGCAGTGGGAAGTGCAGTTATGAGTTGTGTCTCCAGCCCAGGTATCTTGACCTTAACATTCCTTGCTGTTTCTACTATACAAACTCCTCTGTGAGCTGACCCAGCTGTTCTGTTCAGCCTGGGTGCCCTCCGTTCAGCCTGGTGCCCCTTCGATCAGCTGGTGCCTCTCTGATACGCCTGGCGCGCCTCCGATCAGCCTGGCGCCTCTCCATTCAGCCTGGTTCTCCTCCGATCAGCCTGGTGCCCCTCCGATGAGCTGGTGCCCTCTGTCCCTCCTGGATGAGCACATCCCCAGGCGGCTCATCTTTCTCACCTGCACACCGTTCCCCTGCTTTTCCTGCTGCCCATATGTGTTCCCCACTTTGGTCTTTCCACACTCGAGCTCAGCTCCCACCTGAGTTGGGACTTTCAGGAGCCGTCCCGGAGGCACAGGCTTTGGAGGGGGTCACCTCCACGCTGCCCTGGTCTTTCTTGGAGCCTCCGCCACACGTCTCCCCCTCACCCCGGGCCCTCAGAAGACCTGGGTGTCTTGATTCCAACAGTCGCTAATTGTGATCACGCTGAGACACCTGTGGACAGAGCCTGTAAAATGCAGGTAAGGATAGTCCCCGGCCACCCTGATTTCAAATAAAAATTAAATGATGTACCACACGCCAGTTAGAGAGAGGGAAAATAAAGCAGCACTGACAACATCAAGTGCTGACAAGAACCTGAACAGCTCATTGACTCACCGTGGAAAACAGCCGGCAGCTTCTTATAAAGCAGTGGTTCTCCACCTTGGCTGCCCATTAGAATCACCTGGGAACCTTTTTAAAATCCTGATTTCTGGGCCTCATCCTCCGGAAATTCTGTTTCTTTGTTACTAATGTTGTGGCCCCACCCCATCACAAAGAAACAGCATTTCTGGAGGATGAGGCCCAGAAATCAGGATTTAAAAAAGATTCCCAGGGGATTCTAACGTGCAGCCAAGGTGGAGAACCACTGCTCTAGTAGGTTCTGGCCTGAGAGAACGGAACATTCCTCTTGTCATACAACTAGTGTGTGGGTGCTCGCGCGGGGCTTTAGGCATCATCTCCAGATACTAGAAGCAACCTAAATGGTCTCCTGCTGGTGAAAGGCTAAGCAGACCGTGGTGCACCGGACAACAGCATATAGAACATTCTGGAAGAGGTAAAACTGTAGGAACAAAACACAAATCAGTGGTTGCCATGGGCTGGAGATGGGAGAGGGGTTGGTTACAAAGGGGTACAAAGGAGTTTAGAGGTGATGGGGCTATTCTGTGTCTTGATTGTCACTGTGTTTTTATGACTGCATTTTTACTGGAGTTTAACAAACATACGGAAAAATAGGCAAACCTTAAGTGATAGCTTGCTCAATTTTCAACATACTCATGTCACTAGCTCAAAGAGAAAGACCTCCCAGCGCCCCTGCGGCCCCCCACTTGCCCTCTCCCACACCTGACTTCTAGAACTGCAGTCTGTCCTCACTTCTGATCCTCCTGTGCACGAACCATCCAGGTGTCCTCTTGTGCCCGCTGTTTGTCTCGTCGCTGGTTGTGAACTCACCTGTGCTGAGCTGTTCATTGACGGGGTGGGTGGCTGTGGTTCACTCACTTTCATTTTAACCTTCAGATATTTTGCAGCAGAATCAACAAAAAGAATCCCCTGTGTGTGTGGGTTCTGGGTTCCTGAGCCTTTTGCTCCCCACTCTGCAAGGGCCACCGGGGGACCGGGGCAGTCCCTCCATCTCTGGCTGTGACCCCTGCGTCTGTGGAGGGCGAGCTGCGGGTGATTTCTCGGGTCCCTCCGCCGCTTCTCCACGTATGCCCATCTCCCAGCCCCACGGAGATGGATGACTTCAGGCCTGGGGAGCGCCAGGCTGGAGGCCTGATCCTATTAGGGGTAAAGAGGAGCCTGGTGAGGCCAGAGGGTGCGCGTGCCAGCACCCTGACCCTGAGACTGGTGCTAAGGGGGCGCGGTGCCAGGCGAGGCCGAGCTGCCCGCAAACCTGATTCCAGGCTCCCTGCGCAGCCTGCCTGCGTCTCTCAGAGAGAGCGGTCCTCATTGCCCAGCAGGTCCCCGGACAGGCAGGCTTCAATCGAATCAGGCCCTGGTCCCGGGCCCAGAACGGGCCATGCACTGGCTCTGCGCCCCCTAGAAACACAGACCCCTCGCCCATGTGGCGGCGTGGAGATGTCTGGTGGACATGTGGCCGGTGGCCGGGCTTGGCAGCAGCCTGCATAGGCCCACTCAGAAGAAGGGCTGTCTCCAGGGTCCCTGGGCCCAAGCCTGGGCTGAGGGACAGACGCCAGGCCAATGCCATCGGAGTGGAGGAGCCGAGAGGACATGGGCGGGGGGGAGGCAAGAGTCCTGGGATGTGGTCAGTGGAGGCTCTAGTCCCAGCCTCCCGGGGGTGTGGCCTCACGTGTGTGTGAGAACAGTGGCCAGGGCTGCAGGAAGGGCAACGTGAGATGGGGACCGTGCCGGGAGGGCCGGGCCAGTGGGAGGGCTCCGTCTTAGTCTGAAGCTTCCCTGAGGGGAGGGGGACACCTGAGGCCTCAGGCAGCAGCACCGGCCATGGGGTCCCCCCTCTTCACCGGATCAGAGGGCATGACCCTGACATCTAGCTGCCTGTGTGGCTGGCCCAAGGCCTGTCAGATTGTGCTCCTATGACATCTTCCCAGAGGCATCCAAGACCTTCCTCCTGGATTTGTGGGTGGAGAAACTGCCCCTCCAACAGGGTAAGTCCTTCGCCCAGCACCGGAGGCAGGAGGGGGCTGGGGTTCGGCTCTCCCGCCTTAAATGGAGCTGCTGGTGCTCACTGCTCTTTTGGAGACGCGGAACCCGTGACAGAGAGGATAGTGACTCCCCCGACCCCAGCTCCGGTGCCCGGGCCAGTGAGCTCAGGGCTCCCAGGGCTGCAGCAGCAGGACCAGTGCGTGGCGAGCGGGTGGTGTGGGGAGCCCTGGAGCGAAGGCTTTGAAGGCCCAGAAAAAAACGCATAAGACACTGGGGGGTAGGGGAGGCCAGGGGATTGTCAAGGGCGGGGGGGGGGGGGGGGGGCGGGGGAAAAAGGAGACATATGTAATACTCTTTGTAATACTTTAAGCAATAAAATCAATCAATCAATCAATCAATCCTGAGATACGGGTGTTGCTGCGGCAGCAAGTGCGCTGAACCCAGAGCTCGAGGCGCCCGCTCCCAGGCAGGCTGAGGAAGCTCTGGGCTCTCCCCTTCCCCAGCCCCGCCCACTGGGTCTGGCTCCAGGTCTCTGCCTCTCGTGGGTCCCACCAATGGAGGTCCCACCCGTGAGCACCCCAGGGCATCACCTCGGTGCACTTGGCTTCTGAACAGACCTGCCGCCCTGCTCCGGTTGCCATGGAAACTCCGTGGGCCCCATTGATCAGCTCTCACTTGAGGCTTTCATTAGCCTGAATGTTGGAAGAAGTTTTGATTCGAACATGACACTTTCTAACGCAGCGAAGAACTCGTTTTGTACCAAACCCCATTATGTGGAACACGCGGGTTGATGGCCAATTTAGTTAATAGGGCTTTGCAGCTGACATGGAATTAAATCTGCAGGAAGCAGGCTCCATTTTTCCCCGGGAAGAGTCCCGTGTGGGTCAGAAGCGGGTTGGGTAGAGGGAAGGCTGTCCCCTGCCTGCCCCACTCACCCAGCCAGCTTCTGTTCCATCCCCGCTCAGGGGACTCTATTGCTCAAGGATGCGCCAGAGATCTCCAGCCCAGGACTCCCGCTTTCCCCCGAGTGTCACGCCTTCCTAGCGCCTGGGCCCTGGCCCTTCCCTCCACACTGCTCACTGCTCTAACACACCAGCTCCCCCTGTTCGCAGGTGCCGCCTGCCACCCACCAAATAGGCAGGTGCATTTCTTATTATGCCAGATGTCTGTGCAGGGGCCTGTCTCTTCTCGAGGCCTTGCTAGTATTTCTGAGCCTCAGTCTCCTCTTCTGGGAGATGCAATAACAACACCTACGCAAACCAGTAGAACACCACCAATGATTTGAACAAAGAGGCTTAATATAAAGCGTTGTTCACCATGTATAAAATTAACTAGGTGACTGGGGAAATAAAACAGAACTCTGGCCCTAGCCGGTTTGGCTTAGTGGATGGAGGTCAGCCAGAAGACTGAAGGGTCCTGGATTGGATTCCGGTCAAGGGCACATGCCCGGGTTGTGGGCTCGATCCCTAGTAGGGGGTGTGCCGGAAGCAGTCGATCAATGATTCTCTCTCATCATTGATGTTTCTCTCTCTCTCCCTCCCCCTCTCCCTTCCTCTCTGAAATCAATTAAAATACATTTTTTAAAAAAATTCTTGAACAATTACATTTGGTAAAGTAGACTTTCTCTCAGTCTATCTGCATGCATCCATCATCATTGCAGGACGTGCACTGTGTGTGCACAAACATTTGCATTTTCACTGTGCAGAGCCACCAAGAACCCAGTGGAGAAAACCCCTGGGAAATGCTCCCGAAAGAGGCTGGATTCCAGCTGGCCCAGAGACCTCGGAGATGGAATGAAATGGAAAGAATGCTAGCCCCCCTGGCCCGAAGGGAGCAGGTAGACTTGTCAGGCCCGGGTGTAGCAAAAGGAGCCTATCAGGAAACAGAGAAGAATCCCAAACACCTTCAGCAAACCTTCAGAGAGCCCTCTGCTGGGTATAGGAGACACAGAGACACATGGGGTGTGGCCCTGTCCTTAAAGAGCTCAGACAGGTCAGTAGAAGTTCACAATAGGATGTGATAAGTGCCACATTCTATCGGTAGGGGTGTGTGGGGAAGACAGTAATTCGTTCTGCCCAGACTAGAGCAATCTAGAGAGCCTTCGGAGAGAAGATGACCTCGCTTGTTGGGCTGGAAAGATACATGGTAGATTCTTGGGCAAGAACAGGGTGGGCTTGACAGGTGTGGAAAAGAAAACTGGGGGTATTTTGGGAAGCAGGAACAAATTGAGGAAGGCCGGGAAGCAAGAAAATGCTTGGTGTTTGGGGAAAGTTTAGAGGTTCAGTCTAAGAAGTGCCCGGTGTGTTTGTGCAGAAGCCAAGCTAAGAAGCTCGGGCTTACCTCTGAATTCAATAGAAAACCACAAGGGGTTTTGGTAGCACAATGAGGTGATCAGATTTGCATTTTAAAGAGATCACTCTGGCTGTAGTGAAAAGATTGTAGTTAAGAGGAGCAAGATCAAAAGTAGGAAGCCTGTTTAGGAGGTTGTCATAAAAGTCCAGGCAGGAGCTAAGGAAATGGGAATGGTATGGACGAGAGAGCCAGTTTGGGTAGCTTGGACTATAGGACTGGAACCTAAAAACTGCTCCACCTACATGATTTCAGCTTTCGAGGTTTCCTTGGATATTACTCCAGAGTGGAGTGACGTTCTGCTCTGCACCATTTCTTCATTAATGCTTGTCTGGGAGGTAAGATGCCATGTTGGAACCACTGGTGTGCTCTAAAAGTGGGAACAAATCAACCTCTATTAAACCTTGTTCTGGGAACCTACGTTTTCCTAACCCTCAGAGCAATTCTATAAAAGTATGTAAACTTCTCGCCATGTTACAGATAAGAAAACAGACTCAGAGAGGCAAAAAAAAAAAAAAAAAAAAAAAAGACCCAGATATATAGAAATACCATGGACTTTTGTATATTGGTCTTGCGTCCTGCAACCCTGCAAAACTCACTCATTAATTCTGGTAGCTTTTTTGTAGATTTCATTGGCTTTTCTTACAGAGGTGATCATGCCATCTGCAAATGAAGCTTTGCTTCTTCTTTTCCAGTAGGATACCTTTCTTCTTCATTGCACTATCCATCAACTACCATGCAGGGTGCTGCATAGACGTGGCGAGAGGGGACACCCTTGTTTCTATTTTAGGGGAAAGCATCCAGACCCTCACCATTAAATATAACATGAGCTGTAAGTGTTCTTAGGTGCACGTGGTCAGGTGGAGGATGTTCCCTCCTCTTCCTCGTTTACTGAGAGCACAAGTAGAAAGGGCAGATGTAGGATCCAAACCTAGTCCCTCAGACGTCAAAGCCTGCACACCCAGCCCTTCCAGCAGCAGGAACGAGTGCGTCTTCTCCATGTGTTGCCAGCTCATTTTACAAAAAGCCATCCCCCCCCACCCCTCCGAAAATATCTTTTTTAATTAGGCAATGGGGAGGAACAGATTTCTCAAAGGCTGTTTCATCAGACACTTGATGAATGTTCTGTGTTGCTCTAATGGACAGGTTCTTACTTCTCATCCGCTAGACTCTTCATTAATTTCATGTAAGTGGTATAATTACAGTAACTGTTAATTGGTGTTACTAAGGTGCCATGATGGTAGGTGACAAGCCTTCATTCGCATGTGGTCTGGCACTCGACGTTCTCAATGAATCACTTGGAAACGGAGATGGTTCTCGCAAGAGCAGCACTCCAGATGAACGGAAGGTGGTGAGATTTGAAGGCAATGGGGAGAAAGGGAAAAGTAATCTCCAGGGTGTTTTTCTCCCGGACGTGGCCTCTTCACTGCCCAGTGAACAGCACCTGCGTGGTTACACGGACGGAGCTGCAGACCACGCGGTGGGCTCCACTGACTGCAGAGTGGGGTGCAGGGGAACCACCTTCCACTGCATCGGTGAGCACAGACCCCTCCTGAGCCAATGCGGCTGCCCCACAGAACAGGTGACCTCCAACAGCACAGGGACCTTAGTACCTTCTTTACCTAACATGTCCTAGAAAATTTCTGACTACACTGAGATCTAGGATGAGTCACCTCACTCATTCTTTCCTATAACAGTACAGTCATCGATCCATCCAATAAGTATTATCTGTGCACCTACTATGTGCCTAAGGCTCTGGGGAAATTAGAAGAGGAATGTGACGTGTCCTTGAGAAGTGTGTCTTGAACACTGTGTCCTTGTTCGCACAGCAGCTGTGCTTACTTCCACCAGGCACGTACCACATGGCATGGTAGCTGGCTTTCTCCCATCAGCACCTGCCAGGGATGGTGCAGTCCTTTGGGGAGGTCTAATCTAGCCCTGGCCCTCAAACACCGGCTACAACACCTGAAGTAGCAATCAATAGGCTGCTGATAGAAATCCTTCTCTTTTCATTTTGGCATCAAAAAGGACAGTGGGGTGTAGTGGGAAGAATATTGCTTTAGAATTAAAACACTTGCTGACTGGGGTTGCCAATGACGTTGTGTCCTGATAGCCCCATTGTAAGTTGAAAACATTGCTAAGTCAAAAATGCATTGACTGCACCTTACCTACTGAACATCAGAGCCTAGCCTAGCCTCCCTCAAATGTGCGGAGAGCGCTTCCATCAGCCCACAGGTGGACGAAAGCATCTAACACCATGGACACACTGTAGAGGATGGGTTGTTTGCCCTTGTGATCGTGTGGCTGGGAGCTGTGGGCGCTGGTGCTGCCCAGCATCACAAGGAGTATCATACGCGTGTCATTGGCCAGGGGAAAGATAAAAATTCAAAACTCTAAGTGAGGTTTCTACTGAATGTGTCTCATTTTTGCACCACTGTAAAGTTGAAAAACCATAGTTGTACCATCGTACACAGGGAACTGTCTGTACATAATTTTATGTATAAGTTACATATTTTATATGTGTATGTAAATATACAGGTATGTTCATACATTAGCAAATCTGTACATAACTCAATCTGTAGGTTAACCCCAGTTCTTGAGTACCAGTTCACACAAGCCTGCAGATATCAGGGACAGAAACCTGTACACCGCAGGTGGTTTTCTTGGTTTGGTAGGTCAATTACCAAGGTCTCATTGAGTCTTTGAAACCATGCTCAGGTCAAAAGTCTACCCTGTGAAACTGTTAAAAAAACAATTATAAAACCCTGCCATATAATTCAGAGTCATGGCTGAATTTATAAATTCAGAGACGATATATTAGAATACTTGGCATTTTGTCCAATGGCTTCTAAAAAAAAAGCATAGGGTTATTATACAAGGTTTAATGCCTAAGTGTTTTATTTTGATACCAAATTATTCTGAGTCAAGACAAGAGAACTCTATAAATATATTTAGTTATGGGAGCCTCTCTCTGACTCTCAGAAACTTCTCTCGATGAATGCCAGTATCTAAGGCTGCAATTTTCAGGCTGTGCACGCACAGATAATGGCTGTTCATTCATCGCAACTCCCAGTGAGCACATGGTCTCCACTGCTCTTGTAAAAGGCTCAACAGGCTAGAAAACATTATGGAAGATGATAGCTTTCAAGGCCTTTCGAAGAGGGCACACTTGCCGAAGCAACTTCTTTAACTCTGTAAGAATCCAGTGCTGCTTTTGCCCAGGTAATTCTCTAATCCTTTTTAAGTAGACAGGTATTCCAACATCCTCTTTTGGAACTCAATTGCGCGTATACTCAATAGAAAAGCTCAGGGTAGCCTCTGTTACTCCACTGAGAAAGGCAGCATTGGGCTTATTCCATTCATTTAAAGAAATAGCTGTTCAGGGCTTACCAGGAGCCAGCCAGTGGTCCAGGTGCTGAACAAAGAGGCAAACACCCTGCATTCACGAAATTGCCTTCTAGTGGGGAAGACAGAATTAGCCAACAAATATACTTTCATGTGCCCGATGATGGAAGGCTATAAAGAAAAGCGGAAGGATAAAGTGATAGTGACAGAATGATTTAAAAAGCATGGTTGTGGGCCTCGCTGGATTGGCTCAGTGGATAGAGCGTTGGCCTGCGGACTGAAGGGTCCCAGGTTCGATTCTGGTCAGGGCACATGCCTGGGTGCCAGCCTCGATCCCCAGGAGGGGGCATGCTGGAGGCAGCTAATCAATGATTCTCGCTCCTCATTGATGTTTCTATCTCTCCCTTCCTCTCCCTTCCTCTCTGAAATCAATAAACATATATTTTAAAAATAAAATAAAATGTACATACAAAAGCGCAGGCCAAGGACAGCCCAGACACTTGGGAAGGTGGCGAACAAAGTGAGGGACTCTGCAAATCTTTCCAGATATCGGGGACTATTGTAAAGCCGTGACAATGGAGACGAGGCAGCATCAGCTCAGAGAGAGTCGGATGAGCCTCAGAGCAGAGAAACGAGGACAGACTAGTGAGCCAAGATTAGGCCCACGCGCGCGCGTGTACGCGCACACACACACACATGTGCGCGCGCACACACACACACATGCGCGCACACGCGCGCGCACACAGCACGCGCGCACACACATACACGCACACGCACACGCATGCGCACGCACGCGCACATACACACGCACGCACGCACACACACGGAACTGGGTTGATGACAGAGCAGGCCCTGCAAACCAGAGGGAAAAGATGGAATTTTAACGAATGGTGTTGGGACCATTGTTATCTCTATGGCAAAAATGATATTAGCGCCTCTACCTCACACCACACACAAAATTCATCCCAAGTGAATTCAATATGTTTCTAGAAATGATGAGTGAAGTACAAGAGGACATAGTTTTGATCTCAAGAAAGGAAAGGATTACTTGAACAAGTCCCAAGATGTACAAATAACAAAATGGCCGCTGGGTACAGGACACAGTGGGGGAATGCCTTGTAAAGTATGTGGTTGGCACCCCACTATGCTGTACACCTGAAACTAAGACAAAATAATATGGAATATAAGCTGGAATGCTAAAAATAAAAATACATATTTTTAAAGACACCTGTGGAGTTCTGGGTCAAGACTCAGAACAAGCACATGTTTGAATCTTCTCCCTTTAAAATAACATAAAAAACATGTGACTGCTCTACTCACAACATAGCTGTCCTTTAAGATGTCCTCAACAACAAAAGCAGAATCCACCTGTGAGATGGTTTGGTTCATGACCGTGTGGCCACCAATGTGAAATGGTGCACACGAGTGTGTTGGAAGCCACGTATTAAGGACGGCCAAGCCAGACTGGAAAGAGCCTGGGGACAGTCACCAGAAACACCCACGTGAGCCTTTACATGAGTGAGGAAAAGCAAAAGAAAGCCCTTCCACTGGATGTGAGCATTGCACAGTTTGGGGTTATCTGTCGTAGTAGCAAGCGTTCCCCAGAGTAATACACACAGGTTTTCCAAGAGAGACCCGTGCCACACTTGGGCCCAAAAGGGGAGACTGGGCTTTCCCGTGGGTTCCTTTCCGGGCCAGCGCCTCCCACCTCCCCCGCTCACTCTCAGGAGAATATGGGGCAGGCAGGGCGGAGGGCATTGTTCCCATTTCCCAGAGCAAAAACCTGAAGGTCGCACGAAGTGATTGTTTTGTCACTCTTCCCTCTGGACCAGCGAGCGGCAGCCACAGCCAGGCACCAGCTCCAGAGCGTCCCCAGAGCCCGAGAAATCGTGCACCTTGTGGAATCCACACTCAGTGAGAAAGCAGGATGGCTCTTCCGACGGGTGGGTGTGGAGGGGGCAGGGAGGAGGGTGAGGGGGTTCATCACCTTGGACTTGCGGATAGGCCGGAAATGGCCGGGGGACAGCAGGGTGCCTGTGGGAGGAAATTGCGGAGACCTCCCTGAGCTAGGTCTGTTTTCACAGCAGCTGCAAAGTGCAAAATGATTTGACATTGTCAGTGTCTTTCCCCTGGTCTAAAGGATCTGAAATCCTATCTGTGTCTGTCTGTGGGCAGATCCGCCGTGGGGGGCGGGGGGGGGGGAGGGCCAAAGCGCAGACCCTCAGAGCCAGGAGCAGACCCAGGCTTTGGGGACGGGCAGGGCCCGCTCGCTTGCTCTGAGCCTCGGTTTCCTCGTGGGTGAAGCTGAGACTATGGGGCTGGGAGGCTTGCAATGAGGATTTAAAAATATCGCGTGTGAAAATGCTGTGTAGGCCGTGAGAGGCTCCGCTAATGTTTCCCATTAAGTGAGATAACATATGTAAAATGGCCACCAGGGCCTGTTATGTAAGCTGGTCGTCGGCCAGAAATCGCTCTCGCAGGCTCCCTGTGCCATTCCTGCTATGATTATTGTTTTGTTCCAAGCCCACCCATGATCCGAGTCTTGGAGGGCATCAGAGCCCCTTCTCTTCCTACACTATTGTTTATTATCTCCTGGTGGCCAACTGTATTTCCCAAACCAGCACAGCCATGCTTTCAGTCCCATATCGTGTTCCAGAATCTTCCCCACTCCATCGACAGGTAGAATTCGTTCTTCGTGAATGTGGGTGGGGCACGTGACTGCCTTGTGGACCAGAGCGTGTCAGAGTGACGCGGGATTTCTGAGGAGAGTTCATAAAAGGCAAGATGGCGCCTCCAAGTCCCTCTGGGGATGCTCGCCCTGGAATTGGCCACCATGCTGTGAGGGCGCCCAGACCCACCCACAGGGGAGCCCGCATGGACGAGCCCACGCAGGGAGCCCGGGCCCCAGCCCATGCCAGCATCCACTGGAAGGAAACAAATCCTCAAATGACCCCAGGCCCAACCTTGGAGTCTCCCAGCGGAGACGTGGAGCAGAGATAAGCTGCCCCCACGGGTCCTGTCTGAATCCCTGCCCACAGGATCAGTGAGCGTAATCAACAGTTGCTTTACATCCTGAAGTTTGGAGAGATATCTGCTGGGGCCACAGCAGCTGGGGCATCCTCCCAGGATACCGTAGGCCTCCTGAAGTGGGAGAGCCCCCTGTCTCCTCCTCCCCCTCAGGGGCTGAGCAGAGGCCTCAGTAAGCGGCCCTTCCTTCAGGCTCCATCACCAGGTGAGGTCACCGGATAGGCATCATTTGTTCTTGGTTCCTGAGTCTCTCTCTCTCTCTCTCTCTCTCTCTCTCTCTCTCTCTCTCTCTCACACACACACACACACACACACACACACACACACACACACCAGCCAAAAGTAGGTCAGGAATAAAATAAGAAGCTTCTGAACAGCCGAAGTCCTGGCCACCAAGTGCACACCCAGGTGCCCTGTCCTTTATTGTTCAAAAAGCCTCGTGGGCCTCACTGAGCATCCTGAGCACCCGCCGGCTCTGGCTCTGTGCCCAGGCTGGCAGCCCCGTTGGGGCCGCATGGTGGGGGCGAGCAGCACGAACCCCTCAGTGCCCGGCCTCTCCCAGCAGCAACACAGGCTCTTGGTTCACTAGCTCGGTGCCCCTGGGTGGCGAAAGCATATCTTAGAATTATTTCTACTGTACATGGAGTAAAATGTCAGTGTTTAAAGCAGCAATAATGATGACCACCAGCATTGGTGTTCTGTGCTATCTACTGTACTCACCCATTTCACCTTCACTGTGGCCCTTCTCTTCTAGAAACGTCAGCTGTATGCCACCATCGCCCCTCCCCGCTGCACCCCTTCCCCAGAGCCCACATGCTCAAACACATGAGCACGCACACACACATATGACTTCCAAGGAAGTGTCCCCATAGATGAACACGGATTTTCCCTACTTACCCTTCATGAACCCACCAAATACAATCCACGTTTTGCTGGAGCAGGAGCAGCTGCCTGGGGCCCCCCTGCCCGGGGGCTGCTGGGGGTGTGGGGAGTGGGAGAGACTCAGGGCAGACCTGCGCATCAGCCTCACTTCCCAGGACCATGGCCTCTGCCTTTGCTGCGGCATGGAGGCCTGTCATCCCGGGTTCTGAGTGTGGTCCCCTTCCCAGCTGTCGCTGCCTGAATTGTGGTTTCCCACGCCCGGGCCTGCTCAAGCTGTCACCAGCTGTGACCAGCTGTCAGCCAGTTGTTAGCACTTTGCTCCTCTCCCTGCCACGTGACAACTCCCATCCTCAGCCAGGTGGATGGACAGACAGACACACATGACATTCAAGGCCTGGGCAGCCTTCAGTCAGGAGGAGAGCCGGGGGACATACCACAGAGACAGACTCAGAGAGACGAACAGACAGCCAGACAAACAGGAATGGAGTCAGAGAAAAAGAAAGCAGGGACACACACACACACACACACACACACACACACGGATACACACAGACACACACAGACACACACAGGCTTACAGGGCCAACGCAGCCAAGAATCACTGTCCAGCCACCGTGGGTCCTGGGAGCCCGAAGCTCCAGGGGTGCAACCTGGGGCCTCACCAGCTGCTGCAGGGTGGACCAAGCCTGGACTGGAGCCTCGCACCCTGGGAGCCAGGAGACCTGCCGTCCGAGGCCCGGCCCAGACCCAGTGCGCCAAGCTGTGCACTGTGACAGGAGGCCTGCAGACTCACCCACACGCCGAGCACAGAAACGCTGGGCTGGCCTGTGAGCTGCAGGGAGTGTGAGTGAGAGCTGCTCCGGCCCCTCCTCCCTGCCTTTGCCCCACAGCCCTCCCCCCGGGGTGCGGCTGCCCTCTCCCAGCCACCCAGGCTGAGAGGCTCCCTGAGCAGGAGGCCTATGGGTACCCGCAGAAGGTGGAGCTCCCCTCCTAGCCACCGCATACTGACAGTTACCGACCCACCGGGTGTTTTCCATAGTCCCAGGCGGTGACAGTTCTCTCCCTCGATATACGTGGCGGAACTGAGTGAAGGATTACTATTATCCCCATCTCACAGGTGGAAATACTGAGGCTGAGAGGGCTGCCCTGTCCTTCATTTGACAAGTGTTAAGAGGTACCAAGTGTGTGCCAGGTGGGGGGCCAGCTAGTCGATGAGCTCTGCCCCTCCAGGCTTCTGTGTCCTGTCCTGATGGTGGCCCTGGGAGGGGGGGCAAACCATGAAGTCACAGCTGCCTCCCCAGAGACAAGGGGCTTTGTTCCCCAGGCTCTTTCCTAAGCCAGGGAATTCCATTCAGGCCTGTGGGCAGGCTGGCCACCTCCTTGGTGCTGCGCCATTGGCTCTGAGACGTCAAGAATGACAGTTATTAGTTATTAATAAACTCAGGGTCTGCTCAGCTCTGCACACGGGATCTCTTCCAGCTCTCCGGCTCTTAGCTCTCAGCCTCCTGCCCTCTTCAGGGGTTCTTCTGCTCTCAGCCTGTCACCACCTGAAGCCTGTCCCCCAACGGAGGCTGCTGCTGCTACGGTGGCCCTGTCGAGGGCCGCCTGGAGCCTCCCCCACCCCAGTTCTGCGGCCCCCACACCTGGAGAAAAGAGACAGCATCTTACCCAGCTCCCAGCTGGGTGTCCTGGGGCGGCTGACCTCACCTGCCTGGAACTCAGGTTTTCGGGCTGTGAATGTGGACAATGGTCCCTGCACAGCCTAGCTAGCCCCCGGGTGGGGGCGGGTCTGGAGAATGTGGAAGATCTGTAAAGCCCTGAAGAGATAGACGGCAGGGCAGCTGGCCTTCCACTTCCAGTTTTTATCTCGGAGATTATCTATGAAACCACTGCTCAGGGCACACAATAGACATTCTACTGAGTACAATTTCCATTGAGCTGGCCATAGAGGGGGAAGGGCCCTCAGTAGTGAGAGTAAAATGAATCCCCTCACTTATAAATAAGAGCTAAATGTCCTTGTCTTAGGGATGTGGCTTGAAAGCTATAAACATATGTGATGAAAAGACCTTTACTCCTGACATTTCTGCAGGAAAAGAGGTATTTTGGCTGGTCCGGACCGCTCACAGAAACAGTTCACTTTAGGACAGGATTTCTGAGATTTCATATGAATGTAACGCTCATGCGTTAGCAGACCCTCGCATCGTACTTAATCCTCCATGAGCATCTCCACGTCCAGGGAAGAAAGCCAAGGCCCAGAGAGAAGCCACGCAGCCCAGGTTGCACAGTGAGGAGCAGGGGAGGCACTGGAAGGCAGGACCAGGGCTTCCGAAGTCCTGTTTTCTGCTGCAAGACTCAACCCATCTTCCTACGTACCGAGGTTCCTTGGACGCACCTCCCTCCTCCGTGGACACCAGGTGGCTGGAGCCTCCTGTGAACGGTGAGGTCCTCCACGCACCTCGGAACTTTTTACATCAAAGCTCTCGTTTATTCCCAGTAACTGAGAGTTCGTTATTTCCTCCACCGAAGGGCCCTGCCTTTACAGAAGGAGCCACCACGGGGTTCCCTGCATAATGAGCGTTTAAAAAATTACCAAGACAACTTCCCAGGAGTACAGTCTGCTGAAGGGAAGGGCGGGCCCTCGGGGCAGGAGTGAAATCTCTGGAGCTCCAGGATTTGTCAAGAGGAGCTCAGTGGAGGCCAGGGCTCGGGCCACTATAACCTGGTCACAGCCCCGGAGCCCCCATGTTTTCTAACGGACGTTATTGTTTATCATCCCTAGGCGTATGGTAACGTATGTTTATATTAGGCCCCGAGAGAGTTATTGCTTCCAGTGAGGCTCCAAAGGAGTTATTGCTTAATAGTAACGCCCAGTCCTATGGCCAGCAATTCCACTTCTAGGTCTGGCCACACAATTCCACTTCTAGGTCTTGTAATGTACCCCGCGAATGACAGAAGGACGCCTCAAGAAGTCGAATTAAAGAGTCATATTTATTGCAATCCGGGACTATGAGGGGGCATCTTGTTCCCCCAAATCTCATAGTAATAAGGTGGTCGCAAAACCAGACTTATCCAGGCAAAGATCACAAAGGTATTGATTACATCCCACGGTTTGGAATGAGGAACCTGATTTGCAAAAAACAGTTTACAGAAGCAGAAGCAGCATGTTATCTAAATTACAGTTTTGGGTCTCTGGATCACTGAATTGACAGAAACACGTTATCTAGAGCCCTTGGGTCTGGAATGAGGACCTGGTCAGACTTAAGCATGTTATCTAAATTACAGTTTTGGGGTCTCCGGATCACTGAGTCAACAGGGACTCGTTAACTGGAGCCCTCTGACCTTGGGATAATTGTGCTGTCCTTCCCAGGTAAAGGAAAATGTGTTTTCTAAGACCAGTGTGACCACAACCAATGGGATGCTCACAGTACAATCAATAGGGTATTCAATCGAATGGGGTAATTTATATAATTCAGAAAGTCAAAATAACTTTTCTATTATTTGAGCAAACAAATAAGTACAGAAACCAAACAGCAGGGTTAAAGTTAAACTATAGTTTCTACCTGAGGTGATTGCTACTATACTTCAGTCTAGCCACACAAAAAAGGAAAGTAGGGATTGAACACCTACTTGTACACCAATGTTTATAATAGCATTAGGCACAGTAGCAAAAGGTGGAAATAAGCCAAATGTCCATCGGTGGATGGGTGGAGAAACAAAATGGGTGTCCACACACAATGGAATATCATTCAGCTTTTGGCTAAAATTCTGTGCATGTCTCAATTATTTTTTGAGAATGAATTTCTAGAAATGCATTTGCTAGGTTAAAGGATACACAGTTCTAAGGCTCTTGACATATTGCTACTATCACAGTCACTGTCAAAATTCTGTAACTTCCAAAAGCAACACAAAAAAAGAGAAATTGAAGGGACAGTCTTACGGTTCTAGACCTCTGCCCCATAATCCACTCCTCTGTGTCTCATCATAGGTTCCAAACCAACATTGACCAACCTCTTGTTAATGTATAAAACCACTGAAACCTGTAAAGAATTTTTGGGAGTTTATTTGAGCCAAACTGTCAACATATGCTGGGAAGCAGAACCTCTATGAACCGAGATAATGCTCCAGAGAATGGAGGGTTACATCTGTATTTATACATTGCAATCATGAAATCCACTGGTGATAGACCAGAGAGGTGGGAGAAAGCAAAGCGGGGGAACCCCTGGGATTGGATAAAAGTAAAATGATAGACACATACTTAGGTGGGTGCAGGAACAATGAACATGATAACAAGGAAGGAATTTGTGGTCTCTGTCCTGGCGCCCAGCACATGAGGTTGGGCCCCAAGGGGTCGGGAAAAAGGGAAGTTACAAGTTACCCAGACATTTCAAGGTTATATTATTATAGATGCAAAAAGACAGATAGGCTCAGTTAAGGTAAAGGTTGACCTTGTCAGTGAGGATACTGGCCTAGGACGCAACTACCCACCATCACTGCTTTAGTTAAAGTTTAATTTCGGACCATCCTTTGTGGTGACTTTAGGTCTCTGAGTTTGCAAGACCGCCATGCAGGCCTCCCCTGAGCTGGTCAGGTCAACATGTGGCCCCTTTCGTCCACACTCTTCTACTATCTGCCATGTTCTGAGACTTACTGTAGAGGGTTGAACACAGCACCAGGAGAATGGACACCTGACTTCTACTCTTGGCTCAGCCCTTCCAAGTTTGGCCAGAAACCAGATAGCTGGCCTTCTGGGCCCAAGTTCCTCTGTTCATGAAACCAGGGGATCGGCCAGATAATCACGAAAGGCCCTTTCTGCTCTTCCATTGGAAATGGGAGGGAATGGGTGGAAATGCTGGTAACACATTAACATGGTACCTCTGATCTTAGCTTGTCGACGTAAGGAACATCCAAACATGTAGAGAATTTTTATAAGCGCTTACTCAAGCCAAATTGATGACAGATGCTGGGGAGTCAGATCTCAAATGCTTTAGAAAATACCAGTTCTGCAGTTGTTATGCATTTGAAATGAAGGAGGAAGCGTAAGGAAGATTGCAGGAGGGTGGGGGGAAGCAAGGCGGGGATGGGATTAGCACACAGTTAACAAGATTACTGCTCTCTGGAGGGTGGGGTACAGTTCATTTCAAAGGAGTGTTAACCTGATGCACAGAACAATGGGCAGGACTTGCTCAAGGCGCAGATAAACCTTTTACTAAAAAGTTCTGCGCCTGGGGCGTGACTCCCCCAGACTTGCCCAGTTAGGAATTAATGATCAGATCACCGTGGGAGGTCACTTTCCACGGAATCCCTTTCTTCTTCCCGGCTGCAGGCTCCCCGTGCTTTCTTTCCCCTCAGCTCCCCCTCCCAGCTCCCTGCCATCTTCCCTGTGCCTGGCTGCACTTTACCTTCTCTTATTTCACCCTGAAACTCCTGCCCAGGCTTCAGCCGGATGGCCATGGATGCGCTTGGCCTTTTGGAGTCATTAGAAATTAGCAATAATCTTTCCCCAATGTGCTCCTTTGCAGTTGGTCTGGTGCCTTTGAAATGCAAATCACTGCAACCTGCAGCCAGGGAAACTGGAGCCCACAGGCCCTCCACCTGACCTCCCCAGCCCGCTGCGGGCCCACGGAGCTGGACTCCCTGGCCCGCTTCTGAGGATCAAAGGGGCATTGTTCGTCCAAAGGCACGACCAGAAAACCTAGATTCGGGAGCAGTGCCGTCCCCATCGGTCTTTAATATCCAACCTCTCGGCGTGGGTAGCAAGAGGCTCTCTGGTCAGTGGGCTCCAGGCAGTTCAGGAAGAGAAGCTACTGTGTGACACCTTAGACGTGGACCCAGGTACCCGAGGGAGTTGTCTCTCTGATCTCTCTTGACATAGTGAAAAGGAAAATGGGGGGGGGGGGTGGCTTGCAACCTAGTTCAGTGTCTGGTTATGACTGTAGTCTTCCTTCCCCACTCGGACTGACTTGGGGGGAGCCTAAGCCCAGGGCCCCGCCACAGCTGACTTGGGCGGAGCTGCGGGGACCCTCAGGGGCCGCCACAGGAGGAGCTATATAGGTCAGAGCCTCCCCACGAGCTCAGTTCAGGCTTTGGATCCGGAATCCCCTGGGCGAGCAGATGGGAAGAGCAGGATGGGGGAAGGATGCTTCGGAGGAAGCCTGAAAGACGTGGTTTACCTTGTGTGCTTGAGCGCAGCTGCATGGGAGAGTCTGAGGATGGAGGAGAGGTAGATGCGTAGGAAGCTGAGGAAACAACATGAGGCAATTATTAATTCCAAAGGATGCCTAAACGTTATACAAGACAGGAGATGTGAGGGAGTACAGAGGGGGCTCTACCCAAGCATGTTTGCATAGGCATGAAAATGTATGTAATCACTAGTTATTTGGTTTGCCTTAAACTTTTTTATTGAGTTAATTGGGGTGACACTCGTTAATAAGACGCTATGAGTGTTAAGTGGGAATTGGTAGCAGCTGAGTGCTTGCAGAGAGTGGGGAAGAGGGCTAAAACCTCAACTCCATTGCCAAGAAGTCAAAAGACAAAAAATCGGAAAGTCTGGTGTGAGGTGATGGACGTGCTGACTAGCTTGGGTATGGTAATCATTTTGCAATATATACGAGTGTTGAATCATCATAGTGTACGCCTTAGACTTACCGGATGTTATATGTCGATT
Source organism: Myotis nattereri (assembly GCF_964212035.1). NCBI lineage: Eukaryota > Metazoa > Chordata > Mammalia > Chiroptera > Vespertilionidae > Myotis > Myotis nattereri. Next base: position 79,379,954 of record NC_138085.1, on the reverse strand, counting down.
ATATCCAATAAAGCTGGAAACAATAGTAACACAAGCATAGTGTGTAGGTAGATGGAGACAAATACCAGAGAACTCGCTGAAGGAGAGAGTATTGCCTCCAGGGAGTGGGAATTGGGGTAGGAAAGAAGGCAGGCCGCAGACTGACTCCTGGTTGTCATCAAAAGCCAATAGTCTCTGACCTTTTTAAAAATTTTTTTTTATTGATTTAAGAGAAGAAGGGAGAGAGAGAGAGAGAGAGAGCGAGAGAGAGAGAGAGAGAGAGAAACATCAATGATGAGAGAGAATCATTGATCGGCTGCCTCCTGCAAGCAAGCCCCACACTGGGGATCGAAGCTGCAACCTGAGCATGTGCCCTGATGTGGAATTGAAGCGTGACTTCCTGGTTCATAGGTCAAGGCTCAACCACTGAGCCACACCAGCTGGGTGATAGTCCCTGACTTTTTAAACTAGATATAAATATCCCTGTGACCAAACAGATTTACAAAAATATATAGAAAGGATCCTGGGAGAACATCAGCAACAATGAAAACAATGGTTTTGACTCTTTCTTTTCCTGGGCCATTTGTAGTCGTCCAGAGTTTTTTCCAAGTCTATTTATTACTTTCACAAAAAAAGAAATAAGTAAATGAGGCAGCAAATGCAAGTGAACAAAACCCATCCTGTTTACAACTTGCAATAAGGTAGAGGAAAAGACTTTGAGAAGAAAGTAGAAGCCGCGATGGAAAATCCCGGCGTGGGAGCAGCTGGCAGCCGTCCTGGCCGCGGTGCCCAACGCAGCCTTCCCCGGGAAATCACCACGGGGTCGGTCCAGGGGGGCAGCCCCGTTCCCTGCAAGCCTCACGCTGCTGTGCTACGAGGGGTAGACCTCTAAAGCAACAACAACATGCCCACGTCCTGGCAAGGCTCAGTGCTTGAGCCTCAACCTATGAACCAGGAGGTCACAGTTCAATTCCCGGTCAGGGCACATGCTCGGGTTTTGGGCTCGATCCCCAGTGTGGGGAGTGCAGGAGGCAGCCGATACACAATTCTCTCTCATCATTGATATTTCTATCTCTCTCTCCCTTCCTCTCTGAAATCAATTAATAATAATAATAATAATAATAATAATAAAATAACAACAACACAACCTCCAAAGCTGATGTAAGATTCCTGCCACTGCTAACAGGCTGCCTTCCCAAACCATGTTAACCTCACAGACACCACCAATTTGGTAACTTCAATGTTCCAGGCATCTCTCCTTTACAAGGGAAGAGAGAGGTGGAAAGGGGCAATGTGAGTGAGAAGGGAAATGAGAGTTGATGTCTATTCTAAAGAGAACTTCCTAAACGTTTCCAGGGGGAAAGCTAGAAGACGGGACCTCTGCACATATTATCTCATTGAATTCCAAAAATAATCCCCTTTTGATAGACAAGCAATCAAATGCCACGAGAGGTCAAAGGATCGTTCCAAGTTCACCAAAGTCAGAATTTGAACCCAAGACTCCTCCTTCCTCCCTTAGCCCCTTTCTTCTTCCTAGCTTTCCTTTGTTATTTTTATTATTTTTTTCCTTGCAAAGATATTTATATGGCACCCAGGCAGGACACTATACACTGGTCTGGATCCTCATGGAACTTACAGTCTAATGGGAGATCTGGGAAGTAAAATAAACAAACCATTGAACAGAACAGTCTCAGATACTTGTTAGGACGGTGGAGCCAATGAAACAGGGTGATGGGTAGACGGTAACTGGGCCAAGGCGGGCGTGGGGTGCTTTAGGGTAAGTGGTCAGCAAGGGCCTCTGAAGAAGCAACGCTGGAGCGGAACCCTGAGTAACAAGCTGTGGAAAGATGTCGGAGCAAAGCGTTTCAGGCACAGAGAATAGTTAAGTGCAACAACCATGCGATAAAAGTGAAGCAAGTCATCCAACTCCAAGCTCATGTCCTTTCTTCTCCCTCACCGCACTGAGCCCCATGGGCAGGGGCCTGAATACTCCCCACTGGTACGACCTTCTGCCCTGGCGGGTGTGGGGTTCCCCGGAAAGCCGACTCTGGAACGGAGGTCAGAGTGCAGGCAGATTATTGGGGAGCGCTCTTGGGAACTGCACCTGCGAGGAGTGGAGGGGGTGGGGCTGGGCAGAGGGAGGAGTTGGACTCTGCTGTAGTCTCAAGACACTTCGCACAAGAACCCTGACCTTGGCCTAGAAGGCTGGCTGGGGTTGAGAATTCACCATCTCTGGAGCTTCGCTGCCCTGGTCAGTAACTCCCGGACCTGATACTCAGCGCTTTCTGCCTTTTTTGCAGGGGATGATTGTCCCTTTATGTGCTACCAAAGGAGTCTTCTGCCGTTCACACCTGGCCTAATGGATCAATCGCTCTCAGCCCTTTGTGGCCGCAATAGTTCTCAACAACAGCCACCCTACTCCGCTGCCTCCTTCCTGCCAGCCTCTCCAACTCCTGAGGTCTCCACCCCTAATGGACCCCTCTCCACAGACATTCCATCCAAGTTCATCCTGGAACTTTTAACAATTGCCTGCGGCAATTAGGGCACCACGGACCACAAATGATGGGGCCCTCATGGCCAACCGGCTGGTGAGTGATCTAACTCCAAACTCCAGAGTAGAGTCTACTTCCCCAAACCATTCCTGGCACCACCATCCCGGAACTGGAGGCATGGGGTGCAGTAAGTTTATTGGGGAGCAGGGGCTCTCTGAGTCCACCTCTGGGGGACAGTGAAGAGGTAAGATTGGCTAGATGGACTTGAACTCTGCAGCCTTTGCAGGGAGATCTACAGCCAGGGTGGCTCTTCAGAGCTATTCCAAACTGAAGCAGGGGGGCTGGTCTTTTGAACTCGCTTATCAACCAGTCATTGCATTGGGCTGCCTTAAGGGAAGGGGCCATAACTTTGAGTACCTTGACTTCAGTAATGTCCAGGGAGAGGCTCAGCTGGGAGCCATCGGCAGACATGAGCGCTTTGGTCCTGAAGGGGGCTCTGGGGAGTGTGTGGCTGCCCCACTTTGGACACTTCTAGTGCAAAGAACAATTCGCTTCCTTTCCGCGGAATCAACATCTGGAGATCGGGAGCCCGAGGCCCATTACAAGTAGCAAAAAAAAGTTGGACAGGATGCATTTAATCTTGAGTTAATGGTACAGTGGTCCGCCAAGATAAACTTCTCAACCTCAACATATTTTATTTTGAAAAAAAATGTTATTGTCAGGTACAAGGGAAATTCCTCCTCGTTCAGGCTGCCGCGCCAGATGACATCACCACTGGATGGGGCCACTGCTTGGGTGTGTTATCTTTTTCATCGGAGTAGATCTCTCCCCCACAGACCCATCTCTGAAAAGCTGGCCTCTGTTACTAAGTAAATCTGGCCTCTGACAGCTGCAGGAAAGGGAAGAGATGTGGCTTGAAAACAGACATTTTGGGATGTCACGGTTCTAAACACCAGAGCTGCCGGATTCCCCCCCAGCCCCCAACCGCTTGCTCTGTCTGGGTGGAAATCACGTGGGCATTCAAGGGCACACTTTGAACCTCATTTCCATTCCTTAGGTTTTTATTGAGCACCTACTCTGTGGCCCATGTGGTGGTAGTTATTCATAATGATGACCCCGTCCACTGCCTGCTGTGGCCAGGCACTGGGCAGGTATTACTTCACATGCTCGTAAGGACTGCAGGAGGCAGGCGGATGTTAAAATTCTCCCATTTGTCTGGAAGGTGAAGTCAGAGGTGGAACCTCGTCCATGACACAGGCCTTCACACTCAAGGGCTTTCCCTCTGTCATGAAGAAACAATAATGTGAGTGGAAGGAATGATTGAGTCATTGGGTGGGTGGTGGCGGTGGGAGTGGGGACAGCAGTTCTTTGCCTGCCCTGTGCCCGCGTCCATGGCATACAGTCTGTAGGGCGGTACCCAGGAGGTTTTCTCAGGAAGGTCCTGGAACTCTCCAGAACAGTGGTTCTCAACCTGTGGGTCACGACCCCTTTGGCAGTCAAACGACCCTTTCACAGGGGTCACCTAAGACCATCCTGCATATCAGATATTTACATGACGAGTCATAACAATAGCAGCATTACAGTTATGAAGTAGCAACGAAAATAATTTTATGGTTGGGTCACAACATGAGGAACTGTATTTAAAGGGCTAGAAGGTTGAGAACCACTGCTCTAGAAGCTTTAGAACTCTCTGAAAGCTCTAGAACTCTCTAGAACTGCCATCATCAGGTCAGGCCCAGGCAGAATTTCTACTGTCAGAACAGGAAGTTCATGCCCAGGAGCGAGGCTGCCTTGTGGCTCTGAGTGGTCAGTTCTCTACCCCAGGAGAGCTGTGGGTGGTCGGTGTTTCCACCATCCACACAGAAGTAGAAGGGCTCAGGGGCTTGGTTCCTTCAGCCCCACCCTTGGGAGCTGTCCTTCAGGGCTACAATAGGGCTAAGGAGAGAATAGGATGGGAGACAGAGGGAGGGCCCCGGATCCCACCTTCATCACAGACTCTCAACGCACACAGTGAAGTGCTGAGAATAAGGACCTTCTTCGCTTTGGGCATGGTTCAATGTCAAATCCTGGTTGTTTAGTCACCTTTTCAGAGATATTTTTCTACTTAGTAAAGTTGACAGGGCAATTTTAGATAAAGGAATTGAGACTCAGAAAAGCTACCTGACTTGCCCAAGATCACCCTGAAGCACAAGGGCCAAGGTCTCCTCCAAGTCCACACACACAAAGAGAGAGCCTTTTTGTCTTTCACCCCCAAAGCATCTGAGCCTGAAACCTGGGAGGGGACAGTAGAGAAAAGACAGGCTTTGGAGTCAGAAGAGCTGGGCTTGAATCCTGGGTCACAAGCTGACTGATCTTGGGTAAGTTTACTTAGCTCCTCCTAGCCTCAGCTTTCCCATCTGTAAAATGGAGCAAGTAATCCTCGTATCAAAGAGATTGTTCTGAGAATTAAGAGATAGCATAGCTTTAAAGAAGCTGGCCCATGCTGTTTGAAATAAATCCGATATCTCTTTTCCCCTCCTCAAAGAAGTACAATTATCCCTACACAGATATGCCATGGTTATTATATATTTCTTTTTACCGGTCTTATTCTAAAAGTAAGTTGAGGAAGCTGATGCAATGACAAGCCCAAAGTGGAAAGATCTTTGACTCTTTAACCCTTGCTCTCCAAGCATCAGTGCAGGTGCGATTGTCATCCCGAAGATGCAGGAAACAGGAAGGATCACAGGCGCTCATTCCACGGGCGCTATGCCAGGCAGAGGACACAGCTCCACGCGGCCTGGGGAGCTGCTTCTCTCCGGACTCTTTCTCACTCTGCGTGGAACTTCTCTCGTGACTGTGATCATCTTACTGCTGAGTGTTTTCCATGCTCTTCCCAGGGACGCTCTCCATCTGGCTAGCTCAGCTGGAATGTTGCTTCATTCATTCATTCGTTCGTTCGTTCATTCATTGGCTCAGTATTCACTGAGAGCTCGCTATGTTCTTGTGGGGGGACAGTCCGAAACAAGCGCACCTGTACCTGTGATACGCAGTCACCCCCTTCTCCACCGGGGCTGCATTCCAAGACACCCAGTGCTGCCTGGGACCCAGAACAGCACCAAACCTTATATGCACATAATGGGAAAGTTGTCTCTATAGATTAGGCACAGTATGAGATTAACAACAATAACTAATAATAAAACATAACAATTATAACAATATGCAGTACTGTGTCTTTCTCTATGTGTGTGTGTGTGTGTGTGTGTGTGTGTGTGTGTGTGTCTCAATACCTTATTGTGCTACACTCAGCTTTTCACTTAAAGGAAGCGCTTTACGGCTTCTCTGATGTACTGGAATTGCCGGCATCACTACTCTTGCGTTTGGGGACATGATTAAGTAAAGTTAAGGTGACTTAACATAAGCACTGAGATACCACAACAGTTGATCTGATGACCAAGCCAGCTACTAAGTGAGAAATGGAACAGTACGAGATTTCATCAGGATACTCAGAATAGAGCACAATTTAAAACGTACCGATTGCTTATTTCTGGAATCTTCCATTTAATATTTTTGGACTGCAGTTGACCACAGGTTCCTGAAACCATGGAGATCAAAACCATGGGTAGGGAGAACGACTGTATATATGATTTGTTACTCATAAGAGCTAGGAAGAGCCAAAGAGCTGGGCAAAGGCGTAGAGGGTGGCAGTGCTGGTGTAGATATGATGCTTGGGGGACGTGTGCTCAGAGCGGAATCCGGAGGAAAATGAGGGGTGGTGGGTGGGGCACGGGCGTCAAGGTGGGGTGGGGGTGGGGAATCAAATGCAAACAACTAATGGAATAAGCGTGGCGTGTGTGCAGAGAGAAGGGAGCACCCCGCTGGGCCTGGAATCTGGGTGGCCACTGATGGGTGGGCCTGATTATCTTTATGAACTACCTTAGGCTCTGAGGTTCTAGGAGTCGAAGAGCCCTGAGCCCATGGCCAGCTGGACAGAGAAGGGAGCTCTGAGGACATCGTGCTGCAGGTGGCCAGCTGAACCTGTGCTCTTCTCCCTGGTACAGGCCCCCTGTCCGGGGCCAGATGGGCACACGAGGAACTGTGCAGTGTGTCAGACAACCGTCAGGGCCAGCCTGACTCAGAGACAGGACTTCAGCTAATCCACTGAGAGAGAGAGGCCGGGAGCATCACGTCCCTCTTCCCACGCATCTTCCCACCCAGTGGGTAATCCCTCTGTCTTCCTTCTCTGGACCTGCCACAAGGTACCAAACGAACTGGGTGGCTTCAAGCAATGTTTGCTCTCACAGCTCTGTAAGCGAGATGTCTGAAAGCTTCAGGTGGTTTCTGGCAACCTTCGGGAGTCCTGGATTTGCAGCTACGTAATTCCAATCTCTGCCTTCCTCGTCACAGGGCATTCCCTGTGTCTGTCTTCTTACAAGGCCACCAGTTGCATTGGATGAGGGCTCCTCCCTACTCCAGTATGACCTCCTCTTAACTAGTTACATCCGCAACAACCCTATTTCCAAGTAAGGCCAAGCTCTCAGGTCCTGAGGGTAGGACTTCAACATGTCTTTGTTTTGGTGAGGGGCACAATGAGCCCACAGCGCCGCCCCTGCCACCCAAGCAAGTAATTCCAGTGGCAAGCAATCCCCACTGGAGACACTCAGTTGGCTTTCACGGAAGAACTTGGAGAGCTTTGTTGGCCAAGCAAAGGGTCTTTGGGTTCTGATGGGCACTTCCACGGGTGGGAGCGCAGCCTTAGATGCAGCCAACTCTGCGGCTTTACGTTTCCCTCTCCCCCTCTCCCCCTCTCCCCCTCTCTCCCTCTCCCCCTCCCCCCTCTCCCCCTCTCCCCCTCTCCCCCTCTCCCCCTCTCCCTCTCTCCCCCTCTCCCCCTCTCCCTCTCTCCCCCTCTCCAGTCCTCCCCTGTCCCAGAAATATTTATCAAGAGATTCATATATTCCAGGAACGGTGCCAAGTCCAGGTGCCCAACCGTAAACAAGACAGGAGGAGGGAAAGGCTGTCATTACGTCACCCTTGCCCACAGGTCCTCGGTTCACTCGAGGCCACACAGAACGCCCTGGCCACGCCTGATGTGGCCCTTTCGCGGTCCAAAGAAGCGATGGGCTCCCCCAAGGCTCCTGTGGCTTGAACACCTTGGTTTCTGTACTTACTCCGCATACTAGAGTGGTAGAAGCTGTATGGCCCAGACCAGGCACGGTGGAGAGCGACAGTGTGTGCCATGCATAAGTGCACCGAGACGACAGGCGACACCAGCAGTGTCCCGAGCTGACTGCAGCATACGGTCGCCTCCTGAGGCCTGGTCTACAGGTCCTTCCTCACCCCCGCTGCTCTCCTCTGCGTGTTGTCTACTCTGGCTCCTCTCAGATCACTCTTCCCAGAAGGAACTGCCACATGAGCCTGGCAGAGAGTGGGGAAAGCAAATAGGTAAGGAGATCCTTTTAATAAATATGCCGGATGCTGTCACAGAGGTGCGAGGTGGGTGTTTGGAGAAGCCAGAGGAAGAAGCAATGGAGTCTTTCTGAGCAAGTGCGGCTGGCTTCGCAGAGGACCTGATATCCCTTTAAGGGTGAGTAGCAGTTCCCATGCCAGGGCCAGGTGGGGCGCCTTGGGAAAGAGCATCCTTGTCACGTCTCAAGGTGGAGGAGAGAGTGGTGACTTTTTTTTTTCCAATTACAGTTGACCTATAACATTACAGGGAGTCGTGGGATTTTTCATGGAGCCTTAGGAGGTCTCATCTGTTTCCGGCCCTGCTTTGAGCTAACCCTAAATCATCATGGCCAGGACGCACTGTCCTGGATGCCAGCAGCTCATTCCTACGTCTGACCCTCTGATTTGTTCTGAGGGAGAGCAGCCAAAATGCAGACTGGATTTAGCAAATGAGGCACCAGCAGCTTGGCCCAGGATCCATCCCCAGGCCCCATGGGAGTGAGTCCTTGACAAGCATTGGCCGAGAACAAGCCTCCCTGATGGGTCTGTGCCCCTTGGAAAGCAGCCATCACACATTGTCGCTGCTCCCCAAGAGGTCACTCTAGGAGCAAGACACACCACACGCGCGCACCGTGAGCTCTAGGTCAAACAAAATGTCTGCGGACTGCTGCACACCTCTGTAAGTTTACCGGATATTTTGGGAACACAGGGACCGTGGCAAGTAATTCCAACCGGAGGGACAGGGTTGGCTTTCACTGAAGAGCTTTGAGAGCTCTGATGGCCAAGTCAAATGTCAGAGTAGAGAAGGGGTGGCCCAGAGGTGTGACAACACAGGACATGAGTGAGATGAGAGCAGGCTTTGGGGCTGGCTTCTGGTGCAGGTGGGGAGGAGGGAGCACTGGGGGCAGGTCAGGGAGACAGCCCCAGGTGGCAGCACCAGGAGCTGCTGGGATAGCAGCCATCATCATGCATGGACAACCATCCACACATGCCTTCCCTCTGGCCAAGGTCTAAATGCAAATGTGGCCCTAGCTGGTTTGGCTCAGTGGGTAGCGCATCAGTCTGCAGACGGAAGGGTCCTGGGTTCAACTCTGGTCAAGGGCACATGCCCGGGTTGCGGGCTCGATCCCCATTAGGGGGCGTGCAGGAGGCAGCCGATCAGTGATTGTCTCTCATCATTGAGGTTTCCATCTCTCTCTCCTTCTCCCTTCCTCTCTGAAATCAATAAAAATATATTAAATAAATAAATAGTGAATAAATGCGAGTGCGGTGACTGCCGGGGCAGAGGCAGCGCAGTGAGGAGCAGGGACCACGGAAGCCACACACAGCCCGGCCTGGGAAGGCTTGTCATCGGCTGTGCCCTTTTCTCCACCTCCGGGGAGGCCGGCCCCTCAGCAGCTGCCTGGAGTCCTTCCCATGTGGGTGGTGGAGGTTCGCTGGAGCCATGACTCACCACCGAGCTGGCCTCCATCCAAACACTCTGCGCAGGCCAGGCTGATGAAGCCGCCGGCAAACCCTCCCCAGCCCTTGGCAGCCCCTGGAGCCAGAGGCATGGGCACCAGCAGTGACGTAGGGGGGGAGGTCAAACACCCACCTGGCCCTTGGCTGTGGGCCCTCCTGGCCCAGGAGAGAGCGCCAGGGTCCGCCAGGACATAAGATGAAAGAGAAGAGGAGGCGGCCCGACTGCCAGGTTTCTGATGTGGGTGACGGGGAGCGCCATCCCTGAAAGGGAGAATTCAGCAGAGGAGTGTGCCGAAGGGGAGGGACAGTGAGTTCGGTTTGGGACAGCTGAATGTGGTGTACCTCTGGGTTCCAGGAGGCAGTGCCTGTGAGTTTTTTTTAAGAAGTAAGGTGAGGATGAAAACAAATCTAGAAGGTTTGGTAGGCACATAGTAGGTCCTATGAGAACCTACTGAATGAGAACCCCGGGGCCAGCACTTCAGCTCCCAGCTCAGGGGATGTTTGGGAAGACCCCACGCAGACTGACTTTCCGGGGAAGCACAGAACATCCTTTGTGTGATTATGATCGAAGCAGACAACTGGAGGGCATATTTCAGCTCAAAGTAGCCAAGATGGGGGGCCGGTGGGGGCCTAGCACTGTCAGAAGTCGGTGTGAGGGGCCAGCAAGAGCTTGTCTGGTTGTCTGGAACCGTGAAGATCCGGGAGGCATCCACAGAAGAGATGGCATGTTCTCAACCCTGGAGCAATACTTATTTCCCTTCACGTTTATTGCCCTGGAACTCTGTTGATAGATCTTACATAATCACATTGTTTAAATATTTGCGATGGTGATTACACCACCATTCAATTTTAATTGCCACTGCTGTTAACACGTCAGACATTCTCAAGCAAAATTAATTCGGACCAAACAATTGATTGATGGTCTTTAAAATCAATCCAAACCTTCAGAAATGAACCAGTTTCATAACCCAACATCCTAACCTCGAAGTGAATTTGGACAATAGACCTGATGACCTCCGGAATGTTCCCCCTGAGGCCACACGTTAGTCCTATAAAGAACAGACAGAAATGCAAAGCATGCAGTTGAGAATCACAGAATTTATTTTTATGCAAAAATCCCTTCTTCTTAAAACCAGAAGTAAAAAATAACCAAAGGCAGGGTGGGGGTGGGGAGGGGGGGGGGCGGAATCCCTTCTAGAGCAGGTCCGATGCTTCACTCATCTCTGGGTCCTGGGTTTGATTCCAGTCAAGAGCACATGCCCAGGTTGCAGACTCCATCCCCTGTATGAGGTGTGCAGGAGGCAGCAGAGCAATAATTCTCCTTCATCATTGATGTTTCTATCTCTCTCTCCCTCTCTCTTCTCCTCTGAAATTAATAAAAATATATTAAAAAAAAAAAAAGACAGCCCCATCTATTGTTGCCTTGTTCCAATTGGTACCAAGTTCTTATGTCACACTGGAATGGAGTTCCATTTCCTTTTGTCACTCATAAATTTCACTTTCTAGAACAACGCAGAAAAATTCCAATTCTGATCTGAAGATTCTTTTGAGAACTGAGTCCGCGCGTTAGAGAAACAAACAAACCCAGTCGATGCCACACTCTGCTCCCCCGGGACTATCTGAGGGTAAGGCTCTGGGAAGTTCTGTAGCCAATTTAATTTTACATGGTGGTCCTATAAGTCTACGGGCTTATGGGATAGGAGAAATCTTGGAGAAGGCGTTCTGGACAGTTAGTTAGCTGCTGCAGCTTTACTTCAACGGAATTCCAATACAGAACCGCCTGCCCCAAGACCTGCCTAGGCCCTTGCTCATTGGAGACAGGGGGTCAGTGTTTGGGGAGGAAGGTTAACACACTACAAGGAATATTTATTTCAGAATCAGATCCCATGTACTAATATACAGTGATGATTGTTTCTAATCATATTTATGAGGTTTAATATAATGCAGTCTTTGAGCTGGCATTAAGAAACCCATAGAGAGGTACCTTTGTAAACAAATGTGCACTTCAGTCGGATTGAGTCAAATCGTGCTGGGTTAGAACTCCAGCTCGGCCACTTATTTACAGTATGACCTTAGGCCCTGGCTTCCTCCGATGGAAGATGGGTGTGAACATACTTAACCTTGAAGGGTAGTGGAGGGTTAAGTGAGAAAAGGCCTATCAAGGGCCTGGTGTTCCGCCTGGGTTACAGCAGGTGCTTAATCAATGGAGCGAACAGGGTTCTAGATTCCAATTTTAAACCCCAGAGGAATGATCAATTAACTCCTTTAGAAAATTCAATATCAGGAACAGGCCTATACAATCTATTACAATATATTCAAGGTCATATATGTAAAGTAGTTGCTGATGTTTAAAATTCTGTTGATGTAGAAAGTAATACCGGGCAGGTGGGGTGTGCACCGGGCCGGAGGTGCACATGGGGCCAGAAGGAGAGCATGTCTTTCGAGGCGGGGGTCGTGGTGGCTTTCATCCAGGCTGTGGAGGTGGCGGCTTCCATGGTGATGGCAGCCGCAACAACCACTTCCGAGGTGGAGTGGCGCTCATTTCAGAGGCAGGGGTGGCAGCAGGCAGAGGAGGATTTGGCCATGGGGTGGCCTGGGAGGCTTTAACAAAGGCCAAGGCCAAGCACCTCCAAACATGTGGCGTAATGAGAGAGTCCCTGCATCCCTGGGAGGAGGGCGTGGTTTGTAAATGGACCACAGAGGAAAATAAGGTGCTTACTGCAAGGCTCGGGTTCATTTAGAGAACAAAGAGCACATTGGACAAGTGGGTGAGATATTTGGACAACTTAGAGATTTTCATTTTTCAGTTAAATTGACAGAAAATAGGAAGACACCGTCCTTTAGAAAACGATTGCAGAGGATTTTACCTCGACCTGCAGGTGAGAAGGGACCCCCGAGAGATGGTGGCAGGGGCGGGGCAGGAGGCAGAGGCAGTGGTTCAGAGGTGGTGGCGGTGATGGTTGTAGAGGTGGAGAAGGAGGAAGAGGAGGAGGAGGTCGCCTCACGGGGAGTGTGTAGCAGTTGGCAGAGGAACTTCAGTTGATCTCTGCACTGACCTGCATGAGCTGCTTCTATGGGTCAGACACGTGTTTCTTGGGTGACTCTTGAATAACTCAGATGTCATACAAATGTGAATGCAACAGAATAGGCACTTACGCTCTAACAGAGTGTGCACAAGGGTTTTAATGTTTGTTATGCTGCTTGGAACTGTGGTTAGCTTAATAAGTAGAGTTTTCGTATTTAAAAAATCTATATATATTAAGAATTTTTCAATTTGACTCTTCCGGAAAGGGGCCAGAAATGACCTCTGAAAGTGGCTCGCTACTCACTTGACCCAGAGAACCCTACGAAAGCATGCACATCAAGAGCTCCAAATGTTCGTGTTCACTTTAAGAACACCAGTGAGACCGCCCAGGCCACCGGGCTGCAGATCCGCAAAGCCACCAAATATCTGAGGGTTGTCACTTTACAGAAGCAGTGGGTGCCGTTCCTCATTATAAGGGTGGAGCTGGTAGGTGTGCCCAGGCCAGACAGCGGGGCCGAACACAGGGCCAGTGGCCCCCCAAGGGTGCTGAATTGTCGCTGCACGTGCTCAAAAATGCCGAGAGCCATGCGGAACTGCAGGGGTCAGCTGTGGATTCTCTGGTCACTGAGCGCATCCAGGTGAACAAAGGGAAAGGGGGCGTCCCTTGCTCCCCAGTTGATAAAATGAAAGCCTCCCACATTCATCTTCACGGTTTCAGAGGTGAGGAGAGAGCCTGGCCTTGTCTAAGGCTGGCCTTAGGTTTTAATGGAGGAGATGAGGACAAGGGGACGAGAGACGCCATCTGGCACTGGACGGTGTGTATCAAGCTGTCCAGTCCTGTCATCTCAGGGGAAGCCAGGGGAGGCGCTGCAGGTAGGAAATGAGCACACTTTGCCCCCCCCCCCCGCCTCCCCCGCCCCGACAGCATCCATGGGGCCTGAGGCCTGGCTCTCCTGGCTCAGCTTAGCCATGCTGGGAACAGGGACTGGACGGCCATCCGGGCTCTCTCTGTAACACTCACAGAGGTGGTTACAACCCTCATCTGCTAATATAGTGGGCAGGGTTCTTTAGTGAGCCTGAGGAGGGGTGAGTAGCAAGGTATCTTCTCCCCAGGCTCCCCCAAGGCCTGGATGTGAGAAGTGAGTATTAGATGGAAAGACAGCCTTCTTCAGGCCGGAAGCAGCTGCTGCAGGCAAGGAGCCCCAGGCCGGGGTTCCCACCTCAGGGAGGCCCTGGGACCTTGCTTAGCTAGTCTATGTCTCTGGAGGCACCCAGACCCCGGGGCCTGCAGGGCGTGTCATGTTGAGGACACCGGAGCCAGTGGCCTCTCTCAGCCCTCTGGTCTGGAGAACTATTGGGAAACGAAATGCACCAGACCCCACCCCTCAAAGGAGACTGGAGGCAATTGTGGATTTCAAGGTGAGAAAGAGATGAAAGCCAGAGAGGGTTTCATGAGAAAGTGCTGGGCTGTTTTGTTGGTGCGGTTTGATTTTTTTAAATGTGTTGTGTTCAATCTGGGTTGAAAATCCCAAGGATGTCCAGAAGTTTCTCGCGAGGGAGACGGAAGGGGACTGAGGCAGTGAGGTTCAGGGCGCCCTGTTCCCACATCAACCAGAGGCATTCCACTTTCATCTCCTTTTTTAAAAAAACCAACACACGCTTGGGCTTAATGTAAATGTTACTTAAAGAATATTTTTTAATAAAAGGGTTTCGCTGCTACCATCATGTTTGAAAACTACAGGTGTGTTACCTCCCTTTTCCACAGGACGCTGGTCCTGACATTCCACGCATACATGGAGATGATCAGCCTTGCTTTGGGAGAATAGAGAGACATTCATCTGCTCATTCCTCATTCCACAGATGGTGACTGGGTGCTTCCTTCGTGCCAGGCACAACGATGCATCATGAAAAAGAAAAAGGTCTCATAAATGTCACCCTTGCCCTTAAGAGACGGCACAGGCTACAGCCCACGGCTGGCCGCTCAGAGGCGTGTGAAGAGTGTGGGCTTGGGGATAGGCCGGGGGTTCCACCCATGAATAATCCAACTCCTGGCAGCTGAAGCCACAGACACAGCTCTCTTTCAGACACCTCTCCTTTTCTCTGAATGGATTTTCAGTGTCTGCAGCTCCGGAGGCTTCTTTGGAACAGCCAAGCTTTTAGCTCCCTTTCCCCATACCATTCGGTCTGACTGGGGGCCACTTTAATCCAAACGGAGGCTTCAGCAAAGGTTTTAACAGCTGTACTCTTGATTTTCTTTTCTTTCCTTATTCTTTTTTTTCATGAAGAGCTGCTTCTCTAATGAGGATGCTATAGCACACAATGAGAGCAAACACTGCTAAGCCTCTGTTAGATTAGGCCACTGAGATTTAGGGATTGTTTGTTACAACAGCATAACCTCACCCATCCTGACTAATACACATTATCTACCCTTATCTACTCCTGGGCAAACTTCTGTTTCTTGTCCCATAGTTTAATTCTCTTCCAGTGTAGGAAGCCATGTTCCATTCCCCCAGGTAGAGGGGAAGGCTCTTTCCTCTATGCACATAACATATACTAGGGCACAATACATTTAATTGAACTTTTCTATACCTTTATCTATCACCCACAATGGCTTGCATGTACCGTGAGAGCAGAACTCATAAGTCATATGTAAGTGTTTGTTGATAGGCTGCACGAGTGCATATATGGGAGTTAGAAATTGCTTCTTAAGGCCCAGCCTTTAGTGCTCATTTCTAAGCTGCAAAGAAACCACCTGTCACTGAAGAAGTGACATGGTGTAATTGTCAGCATCTGCCCGACCACTGTGGTGAGGTCTGGAAGTTTGAAACCTAGGGGGTTAGAAGGAGGGTCTGTAAGGTTTCTTTAGACCTAACAGCCCGCACCCTGTGAGCGCTGCTGAACCAGACGGAAACCTTCCTTAGCTGGTGTCAGGGAAGACAGCTCAGTCCTCACACTGGAACAATTTGTTAGCGTGTACACGTTTCCATTTTCAGTGTTTTAAGTTCTAATTGGTTTCCTCTTTTGTGCTAAGAATGCCATCTGTCCCTTTGACAGGTTTTTGGATATGATACCACTTACCAGGAAATATGACCACCATCAGTACTGTAAGATGATTCTAAAGTGTCCATCCCAAACAGCCCTGTTTTCAGAACTTCACACAGAACCTGGTGCCGTTCCTGTGAAGAGACTGTCCTGTTTCTCAGGTACTTGCTGCATTAGAATCAAGCCCTTCACCTCTACAGTTTCTAGGAGGTTATAATATAGTACGAGACAGCATCGATGGTTTTATTCTGATTCCAGATCTCATATCTGCTCTGTTGCAGTAAAAAGAATCTTATTATCTGCATTTGTAGATGAGAAAACTGAAGCTGATGGAAATGGGCTAGCCCCGTGGTCGGCAAACTGCGGCTCGAGGGCCACATGCGGCTCTTTGGCCCTTTGAGTGTGGCCCTTCCACAAAATACCACAAAATACCATTTGCGGGTGCGCACGTACAGTGTGATTGAAACTTCGTGGCGCATGTACAGAAGTTGGTATTTTGTGGAAGAGCCACTCAAGGGGCCAAAGAGCCGCATGTGGCTTGCGAGCCGCAGTTTGCCGACCACTGGGCTAGCCTAACATGTGGAGACGATATAGAACCAGGACATTCAACTGAACTTCCGAATCTACACCCTCTGCCCTACAGATACCCTCTCCCTCTTCTGGACTCATGATTCCATTGTGTGAATCAGGAAGCTGAGGCCAAGAGAAGGTAAGTGGCCAATGTAAGAGTCTTCAGCACAGAAGTCACAACTCCTGTGGTCTGGTGCTCTCACGAAGACTGCCTTGTACCACCTAGACTTTGCAATACCTGCTTCCAAGTCCAAAGGTACTTACTTGGGTCTTGGACAAGCTAAGAAGGGGGAGGTTGGAGAAAGGGTTATTAATTAGCCCCTTTCCAACGTCAGCAGGCTCAACCTGAACCCCAGTGCTGTGGTTGGCTGATGTAGGATTCCCTGAGCCCCTGTAGGCAGACTGGGGCTAGACCAGCGGTTCTCAACCTGTGGGTCGCGACCCCTTTGGGTCGCCTAAATACATCCTGCATATCAGATATTTACATTACGATTCATAACAGTAGCAAAATTAAAGTTATGAAGTAGCAACGAAAATAATTTTATGGTTGGGGGTCACCACAACATGAGGAACTGTATTAAAGGGTCACGGTGTTAGGAAGGTTGAGAACCACTGGGCTAGACCGAAGGGAGAGAACTGACCATAACTGGGCTCCCATTATAAGCCAGGTGTCTGAATGCTCCGCCACTCATCCTGACAAAATGCTAATTTAAAGATGAAGAAATGAACGCTCAGAGTGGCTGTCTGCATTGTCCCACCTGGCGGAGCTCGCTGGCCCGCCTGCCCTCAGAGCTTGGCTCTTTGTACCATCCGTTGCAGCAGATGCCGTGGAAGATACAAAGACAGGACGGGGAAGGCCCCTTCCACTCAGGGACTGCTAACCTTGTTAGGAGAGCCCCACAGGAGCCTGATAGAGAGCACAGCTGGATTATGCTAGTGGTGGGGGCGGGGGCGGGGGGTCAGGCAATAAACAATTGATGGAGATTTGGGGGGAGAGGCGGAGGGTTGGGGCAAAGATTAGCATTCCTTCCTGGAGAGTCTCCAGCTGATCTCTGAGGACAGGATTTGAATAAGCAGACAAAAGAGATACATTTTAGGGCAAAAGCAGTAGCTTCTGGAAACGGGACTGCTTGAAATCACTATTTAAACACAAGGAAACCAAAAGACTCCCAGGCGGACGTTAGAGTGGGTGTGGGCCGTCCTTGGGGCTTTAGGGAGTGTCTCCTGCATTGAAGGAAATTGATAGCAGCAAAAATCAATGGGCAAATTAGCCATCTGTTATGTAACAACCCAAAGAGAAGATGTGACACCTCAGCGGAGGAGATGTGGACAGATCCAAACCAAGTCATTGGGACCGGGAAGGAGTCCCAGAAAGAGCATGGCAAGTGGGTTTGGAAACCACATCTGGAGTCCACATCCTGGTAAGACTGGCTTCCCCTCCTTGCAAAGCCTTCTGACAACCCAAGGTTGAGCTCTAAGGAGGGGAAACCCATTGTCCACCCAGCCCCATGGAGCCTGGCCCTGAGCAACCTGCCGCCTCCCAGGTCAGCTTTCCCATTTTGCATTTTAGCAAACAGGAAATGAGGTAGAAGGCAATTCCAGCAATAGGGACAACAGCGCTTTCTGTCCACAAAGGTCTTTGCTGTTCGCAGTTAGTGCTTTGCCCGAGTCTGTAATGTACCAAGCCTGGGAGAAGGCTGCCTGGTGGAGCCGGATATCTGAGCTGCTGCAAACGATGCAAAACCATTGGAGGGGAATACAGTTGGACACGCCCTATTTTCTAAATCTGTAATTAAATTACTGGCATTCAATGAGGATACTTTTTGTTTTAAACATAGTTGTGCCTTTACCAGAAAAATTCTCCATCCCCCCCAAATCTAATGCCGGGTCTCAAATTTTCCTCCAGCTTCAGAAGTAAAAAAAATAGATGTCTTGGGCACATGCAGCGTCGTATACTTTAAACAGCTTTGGGTGGCTTGATCCTAATCTTAATTAAACCAGGGCTCATATTGTCCCATCCTTCGTCCTGGAATCCTCAGCTGATTCAGCTCAACCTAGTTTGGTTTGAAAGAATGCCAACCAGCCTATGAAACAGAGGAGACCTTTGGGGTGACTTTAGGCTCCACAAAAGCATCCTTCACTTTCCCCAAATGATCAACTTCATGGTTAGCATTCCTGGGGAGTAACAACAATATTATTTAGAAAAATAACCGGGACAAAAAGTGCATTTGCTCATAATCCAACTGGTTCAAACACATGTCATAAAGCAAGAGAACGCGTTTCTCCCTCTACCTGACTCCCTTCTTCAAAGTGAACCACTTTAAAAAAATTGTCGCATATTCCACCCAATTTGTTACTGGGTTTATATAGACATTTACCCAAAATGCCAGACACATTGACCTGTATATACCTTGTTTATACTCTTTCATAACTCCTGGACGTTTTCCTAGGCCACACCTACAGACCTAACTCATTCTTTGTAGCGTCTGCACAGTCTTCGCTGCGTGCATGTATTGTAATAGATCCAGCCGCTCACGCCCCTATTGATGGGCATTTAGATCGTCTGTGATATTCTTGTTATTATTGTGAACAATGCTGCAACACATATTCTTGCCTACATATTTGTGTGTATTTCTTGTATTATGTCTTGTAGGATGGATTTGAAAGAGTGGGATTGTTTTTACTCCTGGGGCTGGAACCCCAACAGTGTAGGAGAGGGCCCCCAGCCCCCTCCCCAGCCTTGCCAACACTGGGGCCAATCTACTAGACCAAAACATGTTCATCTTCTTGAGATTTAATTTGCATTTCCCTGGCTGCTCCTGAAGCTGAGCATCTTCTCATATGTTCATGAAATGTGGCTTTTCCTACCCAGTGAATTCCCTGCTCTTATCCTGGACCCGAATTTCTATAGGCGTTTCTTCCTATTCAGTGTGCAGAAGCTCTTTGTTACATGAATATACTCTTTATCTCACATATGAGGCAAGTATTTTTCCATCACATTGTTGTGTTTTTATTCTGTTTAGGGCATGTGTTAACTGTAAATTTTAAATTTTACTATCCTCAAATATGTTAACATTTTCCTTCCTTGTCTCAGGAAGAACTCATCTATATTTTCTTCTTATACTTTTATAGTTTTACTTTTCCCATTTAGATCTTCAATCCACTTTTAAAAATTAATTCGTTAATTAATTTGTAGCGGCGTAAGTCAGGAAGCTAGCTTTACTTTACTCCAAACGAAGAGCCAAGGTTTTAAAAAGTATTTAATCAGTAAAAACTTACACTTTTTTTTTTTTTTTGCAGAAGGAACCAGTGAAGTTCCTAGGCGAAACTGTGGTCCCTGAAACTGGACCCAGAAGATCTTTAACTCAGGGAAAACACCTACAGATTGTTGATCTCCTAGCCAGTCAGGGGTTAGGTCCTTCTGAATGTGTGTGTGTGTGTGTGTGTATTGTGCTTTTAATACAGAAGGGATTCGTAGGAAAACATTCTCCTTCCTCAGACAATTCCTTATTTACAGACCAGACCCAGACCTGGAGAGAATTTGTGGAAGAGTCAAACTGACAACATATGCCAGGGAGCAAGACCTCAAATGTGGAGGGGACAGACATAAGGAAGGTTACATGGAGGTGGGAGAAGCAAGGTGGGGATTGGATGACAGGATAGTTAACAAGACTCTGAGCTTTCTCAGGGGTGGTTGCAGCTAATTTCAAAGGCGTGTTAACCTATATTCACAGGAACAATGGGCAGGGCTTGCTCGAGGCAAAGATACACCTTTTACTAAATAAAACGTTATATGCGTAGACTGTGACTCCCCCCATAAACTGCCCAGTTAGGAATTTATGATCAGGTCACCCTGTCAGGTCACTTCCCATAGAACCCTTTTTTTGTTCACAACTGTATCCTATCTGTTGGTCCATCTTAGGTGTGTCCCCTTCCCTCAGAGATGAGCTCTTTGAGGCTGTGTCTTATCTCTGTTCTGCATCGGGACAGTAGATGCGTGCTGAACCAAACCTTGTCTTTGAAGCCATCTAAAGATTTATTTCGTGTGCATCCACATAGTCTGAGGGTGTTTCCACATTTTTAAGAAGAATTTGTGCTTGTTTCTCTACAGGCTCATTTGGAACCTGCAGTGACAGGGTTTCTCTCCAGGAGTCTTTTATCTTTCCATTTGCAAGTGAAAGTACCAATAAATACTTGTTGAATTTTATCATTCTGTTAACCTTCAAATTCAGACTTGTCAGTAATTACTGGCTTGCGTTAAAAGATGGAAATTAGAGCGTGAGGTCCAGGAAGGAGACACGATTTGCTTGGAGGCATGCAGAGTGAGCAGGGCTTTAGTCTTCCTGTCCCTTCTTTTTCTGCTCCTTTTTGTCCCTTGACAAAGGGCAACTGGAGTGGTGAAGGGCACAGGTCTGGTGAGAAAGGACCAGGGTGGGACTTCTTGTGTTTGGTGTCCTGACCGAGAATTGAACCAGCAACCTTTCTGTGAACCACAATGCCCAACCAGCTGAGCCACACCGGTCAGGGCAAAGGAGGGACTTTTAATCAAAGCAAGGGGGCCATCCTGGCCCATTTTAGCAGTCCTGCCATTTTGGTAAAGAAAATAAATAAAAAAGGTAGGACAGGCAATTCTGAGTGCCTTTTCTGGGGCAGTTGCTGTGGGCCTGAAGAAGGCTCTGAATGACATCCATTTCTCTTTTGCCGATAAACAGAAACCATGTTGGGCCTTGGCCAGGTAGCTTGGTTGGTTAGAGCGTCGTCTGGATACACCAGGGTTTCAGGGTTCGGTCCCGGTCAGGGCACTTACAAGAAGCAACCGATGAATGTATAAATAAGTGGAACACATTGACGTTCCTTTCTCTCCACCTTCTCTCTAATATCAATCAATCAATCAATCAATCAATCAATCAAAAAACTATCTTGGAAGAGCTGGCTGCTTTGGAAGGACTCATTCAGAGATCTCTGCCTTGAACAACAGAGCTGAGTACAGGTTTGTTTCTCCCACGCCACCCAGACCAAAGCAGGTCCAGGTCCTCCACGGAGGGGCTCACCAGTCTGGGGAGGGAGGCAGCCAGTTTCCTCAGGGACTCGGGCGGGAAGCCGGCATTAAACAAACACTCCCAGGAATATATCCTTACAGATGGGGGTAAAGGATGTTTGGAGAGAATACAGCAGGAAGGCTTGGTTTAGATTAGGGCGTTCGGCAAAAGCCCTCGTGGGGTGTGAAGGGCTTTTGCAAAAGTGAAGTGTTTTACATATGTGAGGGAAGTAATAACAATAAGAAAGGTGCTCCGAAGGGCAGCTCATCCTCATTCATGGGCCACTTCCTAGAACTCCGGCAAGCTCCCTCGCTTCCCAGAATTATGGAGGCTTCCAGGGTAGCCTTCACAAATGCTAATCCGAGAGCTTTCTACCCGCGCCCCGACCCTCCGCACCCTCGTCTGTATCTAGTTTGAACTCCGGGACGAGTGAACTTCCAGTTTGGAAAAAGGGATATAAAATATAAAGAAACTTTCCCATGTTCCCAGCCGAACCCAGGGGCCAGGCTCCCCTGCCCCAAACCGTCGGAGGATTGTTTTTCAAAGCAAAATCCCACCTCCCTGTGTGTCTGGTTGTGAGGGGGGCTGTGCGGGAGACCTGAGTTGCTCCCGGGGAGCTGGGGGCAGAGGCAATAATGTTTGATCCCTCCCCCCTCCCCCAAACCCACCTGCGAGCGAGCTGGAGCGGGGTGAAGTGAGGCTGTGCTGGGGGTGGGGGTGGGAGGGGGCGGGGGGGAGAGGGCGATCGCTGCCGGATGGCTGTGTTAATTTCCCCGGAAGATTCTATGGCGATCTGATCACCACAATAATAGCCGACACTCACACTTGTGCGCCGGGCACTGTTCTAAGCACGTTCCTAACGCTTATGTCTCAAAGCAACCCTAAGGGTGAGCACACAGGACTAGTACCATGTCGCAACCGAGGAAACTGAGGCACGGGGAGGCTAAGCAGGGGGAGCAGCTGTTCTTTTTTGCCGCCGACAATTTGGAGACAGCTTTCGGAGCCGACCCCGAGCCGTCTCCCCGTGACTCGACACCACGCGGCATCGGGAAGGCTCGCAGGGAAGTCCGTGGGGCTGGCGGACGGGCTCTCACGCCCATTCCCTGCGCGGCGGGGGGGCGGGTGGACAGGCCGCGGGCGGAGCGCGCCGGGTGGCCCCACTTCAGCCCCCGAGACCGGGCCCCGCAGCCCCGCAGCCCCGCTTTTCCGCTCGGTCTCCGCGAGGGGTCGCCTTCGGCCGGAGAAAGCGCCGCAGCGCCACCCTCGCAGCCCGCAGTTATTTATTTATTTTCAAACCAGGGGGGGCGCCCCACGCCTTTCCATTGCAAACTTGAAACAGCCCAAGTGGGCGCGCCCTCTCCCTCCCGTGTGACACCCCGGGGGGAGCCCCCGTGGGAGATCACTAAAGGGCAGCCCCTCCGCCCGGCCCGGCGGGAGCGCGGCCGCGCCCGGGACCGCACACCCCGCAGTCCGGGCGGGGCGCCTCCCCGGAGCCGTCTGGACGTTCCTCGGGTTCCTGCCGAGCCGTCGCCGGCCCGCGGGGTGGGTGCTGCCGGGCACCGCGCGGCGCGCAGCTGGTGGGCCCGGGGCGCCGGGTGCAGGCCCGGGGGTCCGGGAGGGCGGGGGGCTCGCCCCGGCTTTCCCAGCGCTGCAGCCTCCCTCTGCCAAGAAGAAAAGCAAGTGGCTTTTGGCGCGAAAGGCTTGGCGCCTCCCCTGATTTTTATGGAAATCAAGAGGGCGGGGTAAAGCCCCTTCCCTCGGCCCGTCTCCCTCCCTCCCCCCGCCTGTGCCGCAGCCCCTTCTCTCCGCCCTCCGGGTGTGTCAGATTTTTCAGTTAATAATATCCCCCGAGCTTCAAAGCGCAGCAGTGACAGTCATCTGTCTGGACGCGCCGGGTGGATGCGGGGGGCTCCTGGGAACGGGGCTGGAGCCGAGCTAGCGCTAGGCAGGCGCAAGCGCGCACACACAAGCCACCCGAGGACCCCCGCCCCCGGCCACCCGGGGACCCCCGCACAGGATCGCCTCTGCACCCCCAGCCATCCGCGGGAGGTAAGGAGCGGGGGTGGCAAACCCCCCGGCGCCCCGGGAGCTGCGAGCGCGGCGGGAAGGCGAGGCTGGGACCGGCTCGCGGCTCGCGCTCAGGGCGCCCCGATACCCCCCGGGGACGGGTGCTGCTTCCGAAACAAAACCTCCCCGGGCTTTTCTCTGAAAAATCCAGTCCTACCCCGCAAGGCACCCCAGCTAGAAGAGACCCGCCCTAATCCTTTTAGTGCTCGTGCCTTAATGGCTTCATCGTTAGAAATGCACCCTTCTGTAGAGATCGGTCTGTGCTTGAGCTGACGGGAGGCGGTTTGCGCCCACCCCGAAGCTGGGGTTCTTCCCCAGCGGGTGCCCCCGGAAGAAGGAGAGGGGGATCGGCTGGGCGAGGCAGCCGTGGCGGGTAATCTGGGTCAGGGCGGCTCGGGCTCGGAGGAGACGCTGCTCTCCGGCGACCCTCCCCGCGCTGGCCCCTCAACCATTCCCCGGAACCGGGGTTCAGGCTGTTCCCTCGCCCTTGCTGGGGCCGAGGAGGAGCGGGGGTGGGGTCAGAGAGGTTCAAAGTCAGCGAGTGGTAGGACTCCCTTCCGCGGGTGAATGTTGTGGGGCGTCTGCCCGAGTCGGGGGAGGGGGGTGGGTTTGGGTGCTGTTGGTGTCGGTGTAGAGAAAAGGATTTTTGCATTTGCAAAGTTTCGTAAACCCCCCACTCTCGCTCACACTCCCGAGGTTGCAGTTTCACCGCGGGGGGGAGGGGGGGGGATTGGGAGACTGCAGGTCCCGTGCCGGGCTGGGTCGGAGCCCGGGCTGCCCTGGAGCAGCTGGCCCAACACGGGTGCCGCCGGGCTTGCGGGCGGGCGGGCGAGCTGAGCTGGCGAGCTAAGATCCTGCCGCCGGGAGCAGCCCCCCCCCTTGCACCCCCCCGCAGTGCCTGGTGTGAATGAAATGGCAGTTTCCAAAGTTGCGGAGCCCTGGCCCCCACCCCCGCCTCTGCATGCCCCCTCCCACCCCGTCGTGCACGGCTTGTACACAAAAGGAGGGAGGGAGCGAACCGGGGCAGGACTTCCTCCACCTTCGGGAGCGCAGGGCGGAGTGGGGGGCTTGGAGAGGGGAGACGGAGGGACAGCGTTCGCGGGGGCGCCCACTGCCCGTCCCCCTCCCTTCGGCTCCGCGTGCCAACCTCTCTCGGTGTGTCTGTCGGTTGCAGAGTCGGAGGTTGGTGCGGTCCCCCGCCCCCCGCGCGCCCCACGGGAAGGAGGCGCCCCCGAACTAAAAAGAGAGGAGCGGAAAGAAGCTTCTCTTCGCCCGCCGGGAGGCGAGCCGATGCCGAGCTGCAGCGCGTCCACCATGCCGGGCATGATCTGCAAGAACCCAGACCTCGAGTTCGACTCGCTGCAGCCCTGCTTCTACCCGGACGAAGATGACTTCTACTTCGGCGGCCCGGACTCGACCCCCCCGGGGGAGGACATCTGGAAGAAGTTCGAGCTGCTGCCCACGCCCCCGCTGTCGCCCAGCCGTGCCTTCCCGGAGCACAGCCCGGAGCCCCCGAACTGGGCCACCGAGATGCTGCTGCCCGAGGCCGACCTGTGGGGCAACCCGGCCGAGGAGGACGCGTTCGGCCTGGGGGGCCTGGGCGGCCTCACCCCCAACCCGGTCATCCTCCAGGACTGCATGTGGAGCGGCTTCTCGGCGCGGGAGAAGCTGGAGCGCGCCGTGAGCGAGAAGCTGCAGCACGGCCGGCCGGCGGCCGGGCCCGCCGCCCCGGGTCCGGGGACGGGCGCCGCCAGCCCCGCCGGCCGCGGGCACGCCGTGGGGACGGGCCGCGTCGGGGCCGTCCTGCCCTCCGAGCTCGCCCACCCGGCCGCCGAGTGCGTGGATCCCGCCGTGGTCTTCCCCTTCCCGGTGAACAAGCGCGAGCCCGCGCCCGCGCCCGCCACCCAGGCCGGGGCTCCGGCGGCGGGCCCTGCGGTCGCTTCGGGGGCGGGGGCCGCCGCCCCAGCCGGCGCCGCGATGGCCTCGCTCGCGCGCCCCGGCGTCCGCCCAGCCGGGGGCGGTGACCACAAGGCTCTCAGCACCTCCGGCGAGGACACGCTGAGCGACTCAGGTAAAGACCACGCCAGGGTCGGCTGCCTTCCTGGGGTGCTGGCGTGGGGGTGCGCGCCCTTTGTCACTGCTGGGTTTAGGCTTTGATAGGGAGCGTTTGGGGAGTAGTGATGAAGGCTGAGGGTTTTTTTTTTGTCAAACGGACCCCTAGGATTAGGAGGAGAGGTTGAGTGAGAGTTGCTAAGAGGGTGTTATCCAAAGTGTCACCTTCATTGAAAGTTCCTTCTTCCCGCTGGGGGCCCGATTCCATCAATGGCCCTCATCCGGTCTAGTCGCCCACCTCTCTGCAGCATAAAATCAGTAAAAAGTGGGTGGGAGGTAAAGGGGCCGCTGGCTGCATTACTTGGGCAGAAACCTGTTAGCCCTGGGGCGGGGGAGAGGGATTTGACCCAGGTCAGGGGTGGGGAGACACCCCGAGAAGACACAGGCATTGTGCAAAATCCTGTACAGGCACAGAAAGTTAGAGGGAGATTTGCGCAGATGGCTAGTAGCAAATTTATTTATTTTTTAAACTTGGGTGCTCTTCTCCCCCTCTCTTTGTGGGTGGTGGGCTACTTGCTCCTGGTAGGTGGCCGGCAGGCGGCGATATCCCAGGGAGGCGGAGGCTCGGAATGCCTGGGGGTGAAGGGGCCACCCCTGCCCCCCCCGCCCCCCCCCCGCCCCCCCCGCCCCCCCCCCCCAGCAGCTGGCGGCAAGTCCAACAGAGGTTGTGTACATTCCCAAGGGGCCGCCTCTTCACGGCGCGCAGTGAGACTGGGTCCAGTTTTGTCTCCGAGACAGAATTTCCAGGACTAATTTCTGATCCGAGTTGGGTTTTGTAACCCGGTGTCCTTCGAGGTGAGGGCGGGCACTGGGCTGGCCCTCCAGGAACTCACACGCCCTAGAAGCACTCATTGATAAGTTCCATTGTGTGCCTCGGTCTTGGAGGGTAGGGTTTAAAGGAAGACTGCCTGGGGCCCTTGGAGGTAAAGAAAGAACTCTTTGCCAAATACTCAAAACAGCCCTTGTTTTGGGGGCTGGGAGCCTGTGTTCCTGGAATCTCGAAGCCCAGTGTTTTCAGAATGCAGGCGGATTAAAGGCCTAAATTTCCTCCTGGGCCGAGGACGGATTCCTCTGAGGCTCCTGGAAGGAAACTTGGTGATAAGCCTCCAGTTTGAAGCTGGTCTGTCCCTTTAATGTCTGTGCCTTGACAGCTCTCGGTGAGGAAGCACTTCCTTCCAACAGCTGTCTTCTTGGCAGAAAACCAAAACATGGGCTTAAAGGGACCCACAGGCTGCAACAGCCTCACATTTCGGCTTCAGAACAAATCCTACAATTGTTGAGCTTTCCGGTCCCCTTCAGATCAGGCAGCAGCAGTGTTTTGGTTTTTCATGCTTGCGTTTTTAAACAATAATTTTCTATCCCGGCACGTAGTAAATGAGGGGGCGGGGGAGGGGGAGGGGATGATGTTACACGCCTTTGCTGCTGCAGTTATTACTGGCCACGGAGCAGAGGTGCTCCCATGTTTGGGTTTAGAGCGCCTGTGGATTAGGACTCGCTAGTGAAGACGGGATGTCTGCTAGATGAAAAAAGGGCGTCATTAAATTGTTCTGTAAGTTTGTTTAAGGGCCTAAAATCAAACGCAACCAAGTGTAGAGTTGCTAAATGAGGAGTCTCAATTCTTTTTTTCTTTTTTTTAAATATATTTTACTGAATTTTTACAGAGAAGAAGGGAGAGGGATAGAGAGCCAGAAACATCGATGAGAGAGATCGATCAGCTGCCTCCTGCACGCCCCCCAGTAGGGATGTGCCCGCAACCAAGGTACATGCCCTCGACCAGAATCGAACCTGGGACCCTTGAGTCCGCAGGCCGATGCTCTATCCACTGAGCCAAACCGGTTCGGCAGGAGTCTCAATTCTTAAATGTCGAGATGGAAATATGAATAAGTTTAGGGGGTAGACTGGCGATGGCGTTAAAAGCTACCATTTACTGAGCATCTGTGTACCACGCCAGCTCTCTACATATTACAGGTCCATCTCAAGAACCTTGTGGTTTTGGTCCCATTTAATAGGAAACCAAGGCTTGGACAGGTTTAGTGACTTGCCCAGGATCACACAACTAGTGTGTGATGGAGCCAGGATCCTGTCTCACCCCCAAATCCAGGTTCTTTCTATATCTGCCACCTGCTTGAGTCTGGAAGCTGAAACTGCTAGGAATATTGGGGAAGGAAAAGATCTAAAGTACATTAATTGAAAAGATCTAAAGTACATTTCTCTTCCCATCAATGTTGATGGAACCATAATAATAGCAAAATGCGCCAGGGCCTGGAAGAGGCGGTACAGAGGGAGAGAAATGTTCTTGTGTCTCACTCTGAGAATAACTCCCATCTTGTTCTTGAAGATGACGAAGATGACGAAGAGGAAGACGAAGAGGAGGAAATCGACGTGGTGACTGTGGAGAAGCGGCGGTCCTCCGCCAACAGCAAGGCCGTCACCACCTTCACCATCACCGTGCGCCCCAAGAGCGCGGCCCTGGGCCCGGGGAGAGCCCAGCCGGGGGACCTGATCCTCAAACGCTGCGTCCCCATCCACCAGCCGCACAACTACGCCGCGCCCCCGCCCTTCGTGGAGAGCGAGGAGGCGCCGCCCCAGAAGAAGATGAAGAGCGAAGCGTCCCCCCGGCCCCTCAAGAGCGTCATCCCCCCGAAGGCCAAGAGCTTGAGCCCCCGCAACTCCGACTCGGAGGACAGCGAGCGCCGCCGGAACCACAACATCCTGGAGCGCCAGCGCCGCAACGACCTGCGCTCCAGCTTCCTCACGCTCAGGGACCACGTGCCAGAGCTGGTGAAGAACGAGAAGGCCGCCAAGGTGGTCATTTTGAAAAAGGCCACCGAGTACGTCCACTCCCTGCAGGCCGAGGAGCACCAGCTGCTGCTGGAGAAGGAGAAGCTGCAGGCCCGGCGGCAGCAGCTGCTCAAGAAGCTGGACCACGCGCGGACTTGCTAAGCGGCTCTCCAAACTGGACAGTCACTGCCACTTTGCACATGTTGATTTTTGTTTTTGTTTTTTGTTTTTTTTTACATTGTGTTGACATTAAGAATGTTGGTTTACTTTCAAATCGGTCCCCTCCCCCCCTCCGTCGAGTTTGGATCTGGGTGGGGAGCAGGACATGTGGGGTTGGTTCTGCCAGGACCTCGGGAGAGAGGGCCTGGGTGATGGGATGCTGTGCGGCCCTTGACGTTTCCTCCGCGTCACCTCCGAGACAGCCGTGGGAGTGCGTGACAGTGGGGAGCCTCTCGGGCTGTGGAAGTCACCTTGTTGCAAGTCTCCAAACATCAGAATGTCATTCCTTTTAAAATGGTGCTTACGTTCCAGCCGATGCCACGGGAGGGGTTTGCCATGGAGACCCCCGAGGACACTTCTGTAAATACCACTGACACACCCGCCTTTTGTATGCGTCCGGGTAATGAGAGGTGGCTTTTGTGGCCAGTATTAGACTGGAAGTTCATACCTAAGTACTGTAATACCTCAATGTTTGAGGAGCATGTTTTGTATACAAATATATTGTTAATCTCTGTTATGTACTGTACTAATTCTTACACTGCCTGTATACTTTAGTATGATGCTGATACATAACTAAATTTGATACTTATATTTTCGTATGAAAATGAGTTGTGAAAGTTTTGAGTAGATATTACTTTATCACTTTTTGAACTAAGAAAACTTTTGTAAAGAAATTTACTATATATATATGCCTTTTTCCTAGCCTGTTTCTTCCTGTTAATGTATTTGTTCATGTTTGGTGCATAGAACTGGGTAAATGCAAAGTTCTGTGTTTAATTTCTTTCAAAATGTATATATTTAGTGCTGCATCTTATAGCACTTTGAAATACCTCATGTTTATGAAAATAAATAGCAGTTAAATGATGCAGCTTATTTTTTTTTCACCCCTTTGATGGCATGCGAGTTAGACTATCCCTAAAGCAGTGACCTTCACAGCACATAACTGACAGAGGGAATCCTGGTTGGGGAGGGAGGGGCTGTTGTCCCCACTTGGGGGTGGAGGGAACTGTGCTTAGAAAGGTGTTAAGACACCTCTTCCAGGCTCCACAGAGTAGAGCTGTTACTAGTGACTGACTGCATTGTGTAGCAATGGCACTCATTGTTGGATATTTCATGGAATTAAAGTAGAATGTGAGCCATGGGCCATTTTTTATAGACGTGGATCCTTTAAAAGTAAGAAGTCAAGACAAGGTAGTGTAATTGGCTGTATTGGTGTTGGTCAGACTTGTCCCATTGGCAGGTGGCTTTACATTTTGGTGTCAAGTGTAGTTTGTCTCCAAGAACGCATCCTTCCAAATTCAGTGAACTTGGAAGGTTCTAGGCTGGCCGGGCCCTGTAGCAGAATATGCATGAAGTTGTTCTCTCAAGGAGCTCTCAGTCTGATTCACAGAAGTAACTCAAGAAGTGACAGGCGTGTGGCCCAGATCCAGCGACATGTCCCTTCAGGAGAGTCAGCGGGTGTAGTGTGCTCTGTCCATTTGCAGCTCCTGTCACACGGGCTGGCATTGGGGCTGCCCCGAGGAAGCAGGACCCACCAATGAAGGCTCTGGAGGACAGCCAGGGCCAAAGGGTGGGGGGCAGGCACCTCGGGGAGGAGGGAGTTTCATTTTCCCTGATGGGAGGTGACAGTGCCTCTGGGGCGGCTTGGGAGGTATTCTACTTAGACCTGAAAGCCTGTACAAACCCATTTCTCACTCAGGTGAAAGGTACTGGGTTATTTTTTCTAAGATTTCATCCTGATTTTTAGCTTTGAATTGAAAAGGGCCTTTTGCTTTCTTTGAGAAGAAAATGGCCAAGGATGAGAATATGCTTTACTTGTCTAGTCACAGCTTGGGGGGCGGGAGGGAGGGCGGAGAGGGCAGAGATGGGACTGGAGCCTGTCTGCTTTGGCCGCTTTATAGAGGCCAGTGGGAGGTTAGAACCTCCTTACTCCGTTCACAGCCACACATCTCAGAGCTCTGAGGCTGATGGCCAGGCCATCCCCACACTAGAAAAAACAATGAACCTGCTTTGAAAGTCCATTTTAAATTGTCATTCAAAAGGCTTCCTGACCATTTGCACTTTATGAGACTCTAATCACCTTGTTTGTGTAATCCTGAACCAAAGGAAAGATCAGTGACCTCAACTTTGAGGTCACTGAGCACCTGAGGTGCCTAGCTTCTCTATTTGTGGTGCCCATAGGGGCCTATCTGGGTGTTTTCAGAGGAGCTAGAAGTCTAGTCATGGAGGAGGGAAATAAGGAGGCCCTAAACCAGCAAACTACGGCCCGCGGGCCGGATCCGGCCCATTTGAAATGAATAAAACTAAAAAAAAAAAAGACCGTACCCTTTTATGTAATGATGTTTACTTTAAATTTATATTAGTTCACACAAACACTCCATCCATGCTTTTGTTCCGGCCCTCCGGTCCAGTTTAAGAACCCATTGTGGCCCTCGAGTCAAAAAGTTTGCCCACCCCTGCCCTAAACTCATTCCTACCATGCTCCCTTTTTGCTCTGGCCACTGGGAAGCTCAGAGCCAAATTCCATACTCCCATTCTACATATCTGGTGACCATTCTCTCTTTCTTTCTAAATGTCTGTGAACTCTTGGTGTCTTTGTTTTTTAGGAGTTGGGATTGGAAGCCTTTTCAATCTCTTGTTTTTGATTTTCAGTTTAACAACTTTTTAAAATGTTCTTTATTAAATTTCACTGAGAAGTTTTTTTGCATTTGGTGGATCATGAATATGTATTTAAGTGTTAAAACTAAATACCACTTGCCTTTGTTGGCCCAGCTGAGGGAAAGTGTCACCCAGTTCAGCTCTGAGTTATCGATAAAGTAATTGCTGGAGTCACAGAAGAGTTGAACCACTTGTTTCAATCACCAGAGAAACCGTGTTTGCATTCCAAGAGCAGCTTTGAAATGGCTCTACAGCAGGGAGATCCAATAAATCCCAGGACTTAGGTGGAGTCCAGAGGGCATCTCCCTGAATGACTTCATTTTACTCCCAGTAGTTCACCCCACTTAGGGGAGAAAGCCCAAACCCCGCAGCCTGACACAGGCTGTCCCCACCCTGGCTCACCAGCTCCTTCACCTACTCCCCCTGACCCCTTACACACACAGGTGCCCCTCATTCCAGCCACACCAGACCCCCTGGAGCTTTCTCACCTGGGCTTGTTTCACCACACCCCCTCCTGAGTCATCCAGCTTCTGTTTATTGAAATCCTTTCCAACCTTGAGTAGCAAACCCAATACCATCTCTCCGAGGAAGTCTGCCTTGCACCCCCAGGTGGGCCCTTAGCTGGTGATGTTGCGTCACTTCAGGAGAGAGGAGAGGTGGCCTAATCACTGTCTTGACCATGGGCTCCCCTAAGGCAGTCACAGTGGCCCATTCGCCCCTGACTTCAGCCCCAGCCTGGTGACTGACCGATGGCAGGGCCTTGGTGGGTGCCAACAGAATGGCTGGTGGCTGAGTAGTAGCGGAGGGAGGAGCCAGGTGAGGAGCAGATGGGGCCGATTTCCATGACAGGTGTGTCTCCTGCCCTCCCCAGTTCCCTTAGGCATCAGCGAACTGGCAGTCCTGACTGCTGGGGGTGAAGAGAAATGCACACAGGCCCGGGGCTGGGGGTGGGGGGGTGGGGGGGAGGGGGCTGGGGGGACCTGTCTTCAGGAAGCCCACAGTCTGGACAGGAGGGGAGATGGGAGGGACTGGTGGGGGGCGGGGACTGTGTTAGGCTCTGTGCCTCCAGGCTCCCAGTTGGGAGCTCCGTTGGAGGAAGCCGGTTTGCTGGTCTACCAGAGCTCACAAGATGCTGACTCTTGTCTGAAGCATGGACCACCTGTCCTATGGTGACAGTGGTTGCAATGCCTCCCACTTCTGTGAAGCCCTGTGTAGACCACTCAGGTTTTACGCTTGAGTCTCACCATCTTTCAGGAGTGTTGACCAGTTCGTCATATTTCATTTGGGGAGTTGGGTCTTTTGGGTTTGACTTTCATTAATCTCTATGGTGGTTATCTCTGGAAAACCTTAATGTGGGTTGTCTTTAGAATCAGCCATGATTAGATGTGGGCGAAGCTTGGAAGCCATCAGCTCCATCTCCCATTTCAGAGGTGGGACACCAGACAGGGAAGGAGGAGCATCCTGTGTGCCCACCAGGGTTCTTTTCTTTCTCTTCCCTTCCTCCCCACTCCTTCCCTCTGTCACGCTCTCCTTCTCACAGTTAAATTTATTTAGCGCTTCCCATGTGTCAACCACTGTTCCAGACACTCGAGAGACATCAGTGAACAAAAGAGACAAAACTCCCCCAAATCCCTGCTTGCATGGGCTTTATAGTCTGGGAGAGAGTGACAACAATACAATAAACACAATACAGGAATGACTCAGATAGCACTCAGGAAGGTGGTGGGTGCTGCGAGAAGTGAGTGGAACAGGAGGGAGGGAGTCTGGCAGCCACAGCAGGGGGGGAATGGGGTGCCTTTTGGGGTGAGACTGTCAGGAAGATGCAGTGAGACAGGGCGCTGTTGTGGCTGCTCTCATACCAGGAGCCAGGCCCCGGGCTGCCCTGGTGGGTGTTCTTCCTCCTCCATCTCCCTCTGGCCACTGGCAAAGGCTCCCCACCAACTTCTTTCTCTCTTTCAAGGGGGAGCACCAGAGTGGAGCGGGGAAGAGTGGGATCGGAATGGAGAGTCCCTGGTCTGACTCTGACGCCCACACCCACACGCTCTGGGCTGTGCCGCTTCCCCACTGGTCCAGTGATGGCACCAGCCACGTCTCGGGTCTTAGGGGGTGACAGAAGCTAACATATACGGCACATGGGATAGCGCCTCGAACCTGGGTGCAATTGAATCTATTAAATAACCTGATTTCTCGTTGACATGATACTTCCTCTATTTTCCTATGTTACTAGAGCAAAGAATCGTCAAGAAAACATTTACTGGTAGAACAAATCCACAAGCCTGAGCTTAGCAGAAACGCTGTAGACTTTTGTTCCTCCAAAGGGGCCGTACAAAACCTGAAAACGGGTTCCCTGGAAACAAATGAATGTGCGCTTTGAAGCCTATTGAAGACGGAGCCTAGGAATTTGAGTGCCCCCAAACATCTACGCCGTCCACAATGGTTTATTAGTTTTCCTTGCTTGTAAAGGAAATCTCTTCATAGGCCACTGACCAGGGCTACCTGATCTCTTCTGATATTGACAGATCATGCTACAGGACATTCATCCCGAAACCTTTGACCAGAAGTAACAGAGCCTTTTTATGGTCGAAGCCGACGGGCCTGTTGGTACAATGCACAGTTGGAGAACACACACAGCACGGACCCCAATGATAAAACACGCGATTTCGTGGGATGTACTCTGAAGAGGCAATGCAACATCGGCTTTCTTTTACACTCTAGCAGGCCCAAGATTTTCAGCAGGCTCTCGGGGGTGGGGTGGGGTGGGGCAGGGTAGAGAAATTAGTCCATTTCTTCAGAAATCCACAGCTTGTTTTGGGTTGAATTTTGTGTCATATGCCATCCTCCGCTATTTGTCTGAGGAAAGGCATAAAAGCAGTCCCCCACCCCCCCCCCCCCACCTTACAACATCTTGTTCCACGTGGACTGGGAGGCAGCCCTGGGTAATAAAAATACGTAGTTTACAGACGGAAGCCCTCGATCTAAGCTCCTTCATTAGTTTCAACCTTGGCACAGGAAGGTAACCGTCTGTGGCTCAGTTGTCATGTCTGTAGGTGGACAGGGCTGGAGCTGGTAATCCCAGCGCTGAGAGTGGAGAGTCATCGATCCGTAGGGATGGCTTGGACCGCTGCACTGCCTGCAGGGTTTGTGCACACTCGCCATTCGGAATCCCAGACACACATCTCCACTCACCAACTCTGTGGCCGAGGGCAAGTCCCTTCCCTTTGAACCTCATGTTCGTCATCCCTGAAACAACAGTAACAATCACCGAGGTTCTTACTGGGATCAAATGACAGGAAGTGGAAGAGGGGTGGGTGGCACTTGGGAAATTGGGAAATCTACGAGGTCTGGGCCAGCATGTCCCTCCCACGTCTCTGTCTGCTTTCTGGATCCATCTCTCAGTGGGTTTCCAGGTAGAAATGCTTTCAAAGACAATAGGCACCCCTCTGAGGCCTCCACGCCACCTAGAACAGGCCTCTGCTCATCACAGATGCTCCGTAATGTTTGCTACGTAATTAGCAGCAGTGGAAAGACTGGACTAATTGTCCAAAGCCAGTTAGAGGCCCTCAATCTGTGCAGATGAACTGGGCACCTGGGCTTGTCTCACCTGGATGGAGAGAAAACAATGAGCAATCTGATTTTTAATGGGGTTACTCAAATGAAAACCGAATATGATAACAGACACCTAACACCTGGGGTTTTTGCTTGGGTGGGTTTAGCCACTTTTCTTTGGCGTGAAGCCAAGAAGAATAGGCAATTTATCCCCAAACTAGAGAGTGGAAACCGCTTGAACTCTAGTGGGATGCATTGTCTTTGTTGGCAAAGAGGGCCGGGTTGAGAGCCGAGTTTACCATAGTAAACACTTTGATTGCCTTTGGATTTGAAAATAAATCTTTCCCGTCCTGAGCTGGTCCTTCTTCTGAACTTGCTGAACTAATAGTGTATCGTGTCTTGAGGGAAAATCCTCTTTCTGCCAGAAACCCTCTGCCCCACACATCTCATTAAAAGAAAGCAGTTGGAGGTTTGCTTGGATGTCTGGAACTGTAAACTTCCGGGCTGGCTGTGAATACATTTCGTTTGACACTCCTGGAGGCTATTTCTCCTGGGGGGTTCCCGCACTTGGAAATTCCTCTGGGGAATAAATGTGCACATGTCAATGTGTCCCTACAGTTGCAGCTTCCATCCTGTTGGGCTGGCTGTGTGTGGAGGTGGCCCTTCGCGTGGCCCTGGGTTCTGCCGGCAGGAAGGCCACGGGAGGACTTTTCCCTTGTCCACTGTGACGAACCACAGCATGAAAATGTTGGAGCAAAGAAACAGCACTCGGCTCCAATTAGGTCCTGGCTTCAGGGTGGTGTGGATGCCGAGGGCTGGTAATTGGAGTGGGAACAGCCATAAAATGCTTATTACAATGTTTGCTGCTATTCTAGTGCTTTCTCCGCAGTGTTTTCACTCGCGGGGGGACATCCTTTGGCAGGGCTGTGGTTTCTCTCTCCCTCTTTACCTAAGGTGGTCAGTTTGTCTATGACGGTCCCAGTGTTAAAACTGGAAGCCCTGCCTGGCCAGTGTGGCTCAGTGGTTGAGCATCAACCTATGAACCAGAAGGTCAAGGTTTAATTCTCAGTCGGGGCACATGCCTGGGTTGCGGGCTCAATGGCCAGTAGGGGACGTGCAGGAGGTGGCCAATCAATGATTCCCTCTCATCATTGATGTTTCTGTCTCTCCCTCACCCTGCCTCTCTGAAATCAATTATATTTATCTCACTCACACACAAAAAACCCAACTGGAAGTCAAGTAAACTTTTAGTTTGGCAAGCCAGGGCGAGGGTCCCTCTCACCTGGTTGACCAGCTGGATGAGGCTGCCCACCCAGGAGGCTGGAACTCCCCAGGCTCACCTCCGAGGGCTCAACCAGCCCTGCAGCGTGGAAGAGTCTGCCCTGAAGGAGGGCCTGGACAGAACACTGTCTTTGTGCCCAGCACACGGATTCGAGCTCTGGAAACACTGCCATGTGGAGAGAGGTTTTCCTTTGGGGATGCTAGTGGCCACGGGGGACAATGAGTGTGAAGGTGGCGGGTCCCCCACAGATGCCGGGCACCAGGAGTCCCCTAGCCTGCCCAGTCCCCTGAGGCTCTGGGGTTCCTTCTAAATCATGATGATGAGGATAATAGCATTTCAGAAGCAGGACTGTGATGCTAGACTCCATCTTCTAATCTTGACTTCATGACTTTCCTTCATTCTTCAGGTCCTTGCAGGGAGCAGTTTTCAAAGTGTGGAGCAGCCCCAGGTGGCCGGGCATGGCCATCCCGAGGCTCTCTGAGCCTGGGCTTGCTTCTGGGCAGCACAGAATAAAATCCTCCTGAGAGCCTGTGGGCTGTCAGGCTGTTTCATCAGAGAAGCTGCAAGTCCAGGCCCCTAAAATGGTCTTGGACCTCCACGCTCTGGGTGAGGACCCTGCGAGGACTCTGCCCTGAATGTGCCCAGTGGGGTTCGCTACCCACTGGGGCGTCTTCCTTTATTGGCAGTTGTGAAACCATCTTGGCTACTTCAGTTGGGGGTAGGGGATCACATTCCTCGGGATGTGAAGGTGTGTCCTGGCCTTTGAAAAAAGGAACAGGATGGAAAGTCAAGCAAACCTTTTAGGGGACTTTTAAAAAGGTGTTTACACTTATTTAGCTTTGAGAGGAAACCCACAATTAACTCCTCAGAGCAACAGTTTATGTATTCTGCAAAACCTGGTTTGAGGGCTGAAGATCCTCCCAGTCCCAGGCCCCCTGAAGGGGACAGGATCTGTCATGTTAATGGATGTGCATATTATTAAGAAAAGGGACAAAGGGCCTGGGAGTGAGAGCTTTGTGGGGACTCTTCAATATGCAGATGGCACCCTGATTATACAAGGGGTGGGGGAGGGCCCTGGGAGAGTCCGCCCCGAGGCTGTCCCGGTGGAGGATGGCTGCAGTTGGGGGTCCCCTCTGCGCAGACTTGGAGCTCGCAGACACTCTGCCCCCCACCACCCATGAAGGGAGACCCCATTGCATGATCACTGAAGGCATTCGGGAGTAGAAATGCAATCTTGGTTTGATTTCTGTCAGTTAAAAATGGCCGCTTTTATGGACTGCCAGGCTTCGACTTCTCCTGAACCATGTACCTCCTGCCCTCCTTTCGTGGGCTTCACAGGGAGATGCAAAACTTCATGCTGGCCTGCTCAGCCCGCTCAGAGATGGCTGTGTGCTCGTGGGTGAGAAGGAGGGGACATGTAAGGAGACTGCTGGTAAGGGAGGTGTCAGGTCAGATTAAATAATTGAATCAACACCCCCTCCCCTGGCAACTGACCTTTAAACAACTTCACAACGACATTCCCTTTCGCATAGAGCACATTTCACTTGCTAAGAAAGACCACATTCTACTTGCTAAGACCATTATCTTTCCCTTTGGACCACTGGCCCAGGGAATTCCCCCCCCGACCCCCCCGCTCCCTGCTCCCCCCTGCCTCCCTCCCTGGTCTAAAGTCCTTTAAAACCTCTGACTCTCCGTCCCTGGGTGCTGGGGCCATTCTGGGGCTCAGCCCATCTGGTTTTCTAGATGACCTAATAAATTTATAATCCCTTACTTTCGGCCTCGTGCATTCCTCCTTTGGCGACCCTAACAGGAGGTAAGATGTGAACCCAGACAATTTCCAGAGGAGGGGGTGCAGGAAGTGGGACGAGAGCACGGTGAGCCTTCCCCCTGTGGAGACAAAGTGCCAGGTGGCCTTAAAGGATGACAGGATGGGCCTGGTGCGGAAAGACAGAGGAGCCTGTGGGTGGAGGGGGCAGCCTGAGTGGAGCAGCATGGAGGGGCGGGGCATGTTTAGGGCTCAAGTGCATCTGGAAGCAGCAGGTGAGACAGATGGTTTGGGCCAAAGGACTGCCTCCAGGCCATGGCAGGTGGGCCAAGGTGTCTCAGCAGGAGAGGGACATGATCAGGTCCTGTGTGACTTTGCAAGCAAACTAGGTAGATGCATTTAATCCTTGCAAAGGCACCTGGATGGTGCTTCTCAATCTTAGTAACTAGCAGCGTCATGTCGGCTCCTCAAGGAGGCCTCCGAGCACTCCTGGACATGGTGGGGAGGCCTGGGCCTTGGGAGGCCTGGGTCTTGGCTCAGGGAGGCCACCACTAGAGTTTCTTTGCCTCCAGCCAGACTGACCCTGAGCTGTCTCTCTTCCCTCCACACATGCCCTCAGTCTGACAGGTCCGAAGCCCACCTGCCTTCCAGAGACTAGCTGAAGGGCACCTTCTTCACAAAACCTTCACACTCTTCTCCTCCTACTCCTTTGTGTTTCAAAAATGAAAATAACTTCCTCCCCCCCCCCCTCTTTCTCCCCCATGGTCACTATGAAAAAATTACACAATAAAGAAAAATATAAAGAGAAAGAAGATGAACGCCAAATACACATCTATCAACGAGTGAATCTGAAAATCAAGTGAATAATCTGATGAACAGAATAAACTGGTGATTATAATAGAATCGGGGCATAGAAAGGGAGTAGACTGACTATTCTTTGGGGGGAAAGGGGTGTGGGAGATGCGGGAAGAGACTGGACAAAAATCGTGCATCTATGGATGAGGACAGTGGGTGGGGAGTGAGGGAGGAGGGTGGGGTGGGAACTGGGTGGAGGGGAGTTATGGGGGGGAAAAAAGAGGAACAAATGTAATAATCTGAACAATAAAGATTTAATAAAAAAATTTTAAAAAAAGAGAAAGAAGACTATCATTTAGTAATCCAATTTTCAGACAGGATCACTATTAAAGTGTTGGTGTATATCTTTCTAGACTTTTCCACATACACAGAAACTGATGTGAATGTGCCTGTTTTGTGTCTTTGTTAGGTTATTAATTACTTTTTATTATGTACTATGAGCAATTGTATTGGGGTCTTCCCTCTTTTACTAGGAGTAAGGGGCTCTCGATGGAGAATGTGTGTTCCACGTCTTGTCTTCTCAGGTGTTGCACGTAGTAGGCAGGCAGCGAGTGGGGAATAAATCATTGAATGGCATTCTCCATGTCGATCCCTTAAGTGAGAATCTTCGCTTGTGTTCTGTCTGAGCCCTTCTCTAGTTCCAATAATCTGAAGGAGATGGTCATTACGCCCCTGACATGGGCAGAAGAACAATCTTCCCACAAATCTGGTGACTGGGTGTGTCCTTTTTAGCATTATGTCCCCAAGGTGATTCAGGCTGTGTCCATACAAAACCCCAGAACCACCTGCTTGAGAGTGGACTACTGTCTTTTCTCATCGTAGCCAAAGCAAGGCAATCTTGGGATATCCGTGGACATTTAGAATCTGAGAACAGCGAATTGTTTGGAATGCGATGGGTTCCCCGTTGCTTCTCACCTGCAGTGCTGCCGATGGGCTGCGTGGGGGTGAGGAAAAGGTTTCCTCTCCGCCACGCAGATGCAGCCCCACCCAGTGTGCGTGGCCTGAACCACTGCATTGGCCATCCTGTTGCAGAATAACTGCAATGGCAGTTTGATATGTCTGTTCAAGGGTCTCCTTTAAGCAAGTAAGCAAGACTCTGTTATGAATACCAGACAGTCGACTCACATAATCAGCCGCGAAGAGGGTGGAGGTGATTCCCGTGTTGCAAATGCAGAAGCTGAGGTCAAGCCCAGCCAAGGACCCGACTCCTCTGGAGTCTGAGCGGGCGCCTGTTCTTGGTGCCCGGGCACCTGGTTTGCTAAGTCAGCCCTGGAGCAGCCCTGGGGCACCCTTTCCCAGGGACCCGCGGTGACAGGGGGAGGCCGTTCTCAGAAACCGTGGACAAGCCCTTCCAGCCTTTGGAGCCGGGGCAGCTTGGGCTGGGCCCATGTCTCTCTCCCTCCTTCCAGGGGCCAGGCCCTAATCGCTTTCTTCAGAGGCCTTTGTGCAGCCTGTTCTTTCATTCTGGGCCCGACACAATGCAGGGGTGAGCGGAGGTCAGATTTTCAACCTTCAGCTCTGGATTTCCTGTCCTCTGTGGGGTGGAGGACAGATTATGCCACCCGGCTTCCTGTCATCTCAGCACCGGGGTTCCTGCTCCCTGGCGCCGAGCCTCCCCGGGGGACTGGGAAATGCCCTGGGAGGTGAAGGCGGAGGGCTGCCCTCAGCCGGTCACTCTGCCTGCTGCTGGATGGTGAGGCTTTCTCTCCGTCTTTGGTTATTGAAAACGCCTCTGGTGGGATTCGGATTCTGATGCATCCTCAAGGCCACTCGCAATACTGTAGCTTAAAATAAACTGCCATGCCCATGAGCCAGCCCTCCCGGAAGGAGAGATGCCCCCAGGAGCAGAAGAGTTCAGAAATGAGGTCTTTCAGAGACAATGCTTGCGTCAGGGGAAGGACCTGGGCAGGAGAGGAGGCAGGTGGGGGCGGGAGTGTAACCGTTTCCTAGGGCTGCCACAACAAAGTGCCCCCCAGGGAGTGGCTTAAAACAACAGAACTGTATTCTCACACTTCCGGCTGACGTCTGAAATCGAGGTGGCCCACGGCCCGGCTCTCTCAAAGGCTGCCCCAAGCTTCTCTCCCTGCTTCCGTGGACGCTGGCAATCCTTAGGATTCCTTGGCTGGTGGGCATGTCACCGCCCTCACCTTCTCATGGCGTTCTCTCTGAGTCTGTGCCCTCACAGGGCATCCCTCGGTGTCTGTCCCAATCTCCCTCTTCTTGAAGGACCCCAGTCATATTGGATTAGGGGTCTACGCTGCTCCAGACGGACCTTCTCTTAACTCATCCCCTTGGCAAGGACTCAGTTTCCAAAAGAGTCCCATTCCAGAGCACTGGGGTTAACACTTCCATACACCTTTTTAGGGGTCACACATCAACCCCATACAGGGGGGCTCAGGTCAGACAAGTTTTTTTTTCTTTTTAATTTTTTTATTGATTAAGTTATTACATATGTGTCCTTATCCCCACATTACCCCCCATCCCTCCCACTCATGCCCTCACTCCCCTATTGTCTATGTCCATTGGTTAGGCCCGTGGTCAGCAAACTGCGGCTTGCGAGCCACATGCGGCTCTTTGACCCCTTGAGTGTGGCTCTTCCTAAGCCTTAGGAGTACCCTAATTAAGTTAATAACAATGTACCTACCTATATAGTTTAAGTTTAAAAAATTTGGCTCTCAAAAGAAATTTCAATAGTTGTACTGTTGATATTTGGCTCTGTTGACTAATGAGTTTGCTGACCACTAACCGTTAGGCCTATATGCTTGCATATAAGTCCTTTGGTTGATCTCTCCACCTTACCCCCACTCTCCCCTACCTTCGCTCTGAGGTTTGAAGGTCTGATCAATGATTCTCTGTCTCTGGATCTATATTTTTGTTCATCAGTTTATGTTGTTCATTATACTGCATAAATGAGTGAGATCATGTGATATTTATCTTTCTCTGACTGGCTTATTTCACTTAGCATAATGCTCTCCAGTTCCATCCATGCTGTTGCACAGACAAGTTTTATTTGCCATCTGCTCCATGCCAGGCCCTGGGCTTAATTCTGGGGTACAGAGTTCC
The DNA here is from genome assembly GCF_964212035.1 of Myotis nattereri. Taxonomy (NCBI): domain Eukaryota; kingdom Metazoa; phylum Chordata; class Mammalia; order Chiroptera; family Vespertilionidae; genus Myotis; species Myotis nattereri. Next base: position 79,338,574 of record NC_138085.1, on the reverse strand, counting down.
CAGGACTGTCTTTGTCTTCAGAGAACTTGCAGTCTAGTGCGGAGAGACCAACAGGTGCGGTATAGATGTTATAATACAGCGTCATCGATGCTGGGAATTGATTGAACAAACACAAGGTAATGAGGGCTCTCATAAAATCTCCCACTCTCCCACCTGGTGATCATGGGAGGCTTCCTGGAGGAAGGGGCATCCTACAGAAGAAGGCCAGTGACCTGAGAGGGACAGGGACAAAGCAGGAGAGACAGTGTCACAGATTCCAAGAAACCCCTGGGAGCCCACATCTGCCAATAGACTCAGGAGGATCTCAGAACTTCTATCAGCGGATTGGGTCAGGGAGTGACTCCCTCTGACATCTGCCCTCTTCTCCAACTGCCCCAGCTGCCTGCCCCCATTCCACTCGCCCCAATCCTCAGGCTAATGGGCACGTGTGTGGTGCTTTCCTGGCCCTTCAGGGCCTGGGTCCTCGGGTGAGAGAGAGAAGCCAACACCACAGGAGCTGGATGTGCCACTGTAACTGTTTTAATGAATTCTTTTGATTCTTTTCGGAGCTGTGAATCATGATTCGAATTGTGTACCTTGATATAGAGCATGTTCTGTTGAAGAAGACTCCACCGTGACTCCCAGTGACCTGGGGGGGGGGGGGTGAGGGAACGGCGCCTGGGTTGGGAGTGGGGCTCAAGGGCATCCCGAGGCCTGGGACTCCAACAATCCACAGCGTGTGCCCCTGACCCGCCCGGCTCTGGCATCTCCCCACAAAGAAACCAGGAGAGTCTGTGTTTGGCTTGGCCTTTCCAAGAGTTGTTCCCATTTGTCATCGTGGAATCTGAAACATGAACCTTCTTACCCAGAAATGTGTTTCATTGAAGCAGCCATCAAGATGCCCTGGGGGAACCCAAGAAAGGAGTGTCTCTTGGCTAAAATTCTGTGTTTTTTTTTTTTTTCTTTTTCATTTTTTCTTCCTGCTTGAACACTGCTCCCCTGCTCCCCGCTCCTTCCCTCCTCTTTGCAAAGACCTTTCTGACATGGAATGGCACCATCTCCGGCACTTCGTAGAGGGCAGGCTGGGACTCTGTCCCCATTGCTCAGGTCAGGAAGTGGCGGTGCAGAGACAACCTGTGACTTTCAGGCCCAGATTCACAGGGAGACTCCCAACTTCACATCCAGGGACCTGTCACCCATGTTGCTGGAGTTTCCTTCAAGAATCTGCCCCACTTTCCACCTGCCTTTCACCTAACCCAGCCTTCTAGCTCCCCCTAACCCCCCTGAACTCTGGCCTGGCTAGGGATGGCCCAGAAGCTTCTCTGCAATAGAATCAGCTCGTAACCCAGTGGATGAATCACAGGCTCCGAAGCCAGGCTGCCTGGATTGGGCCCCACTCTGCCTCCCTACCTCCAGGATCACAGCAAGTCCTTAATCTCTCCATGTCTCTGTATGTCCCTCTGTAAGGGAAGGCTAATGCCACCCACCTCTAGCATGATTATAGGGATTAAATTAGTCAACAGGTTTCCTGGGACAGTTCCAGACAAACAATAAGTTCCATTTAATGCTTATTTTAAAAAAATCTCCAATGTGACGGGAAATGTTGAAGAGCAGCAGTGGCAGGTCCAGGGATGGGCCCATGGCCACTCTGCTCTAACTGACTTACTAGGAAGCTAGCAGGGGACTAGGTGGCTCCTGGATGCCTCTTTCATCATGAACATTTCACAGTCTTGGGTCAAGAGACAGGCGATCTGGATTCTAAAGCCCCATCTCATTGTGTCAGAGCTCCTGTCCTTCTCACACAACTGTTGGCCTGGCTCGAACTCGGACTTCTGCAGGGCAGGACTGCATTCTGGTCCTCTCCTGACTTGTAGCCCCTGAGCCAGGGCCTGGATGGGAAGAAGTGACCCGTCTACACATGCCGAATTGAAACTTGGGGACGTTAGACCTGCTCTAGGCGTCAGTTCCCTGCTTTCTACTCTGACGGATGAGTTCATGGCTCTGAGGACTCTGAGAACTTGTCCTGCATACAAGCCATTTCTGGAGTGGCTGTTCGGAACCAGGACCCTAGAATATTCGCCCTAGAAAAGAACCAGAGTGGGATCAGAAACACGGTAACTGGCGTGGGAGCCACAGGCTAGAGGTCCCCATGGCTCAGAGTTCCAGGACTGGGGAGAGCCGGGAGTGAATCCTCATGACTGGACTGGCATGATCCCGGGAGATCCCTCAAGAACGAGTTCTCTCTCACTCTGACTTCCCTCGGTTTCTTTCTCCACCCAACAGTGGCAGTGGCTCTGCAGTATTAAAATAGTTTCCTTATGCAAGTTTCATAAAACCAGGTGAGGCCGTTGTTACGGCCTTGGAGGAGTCAGTAGACTAAGGGCCTTGAACCTTAAATTTCATTAAATGTCCCAAAAGCCCACTTCAGCTGAAGGGCCAGAGTGACCAATGACCAATCAATGACTTTGTTTGCAACCTTGCTCCACTCTGTGGGGCAAGCATAGGACAGGAAGGTAGCACTCCATTCTCACTAACCTTGAAAGGCTTCCCTTGGTCTTTCCTTTCAATCTCTCCCTCCGTCATTCACACTGAATCTGGTATAAAGCCCTCAGCCTCTCTGATCCCCAGGTCTCACCAGCGCTGCCGCACCTCAGTCCCTTGGGGTCCAAATGTTCCCCCTTCTCTCTCATCTCCAATTGACCATGTTTAATCCAGGTTTCACACTCACACTGTTTCCTATGATCCAGATGGTTATTCCTCCTGCCCGTGTCCTTTCAATAACTCATTTGTGTTTCTCTAACTACCTCCGCCTGTTCTCCCCTCTCCACTCTGAGCTCCTGGAGGGAGCAGGTCCCTCTGTTAGCCGTCCTGGGTCCCATGAATACCCCTGCTCCTTGAGGCTTCACACAAGTGTTGAAGGTACATTGTGAGTGGTCTGAAGAATGTCACAGCATCATGACTCAACCAAAAGGATTTTTCCTTCAAGTAACCCAGTAACCAATTAGGATCCCCCAGACAAATATTTACAAGACAATTACTTTCAAAAGCATCATCCTGGATTATGGTATTACCTGTGCCTAAGTAAACACAGTGAAGGAATTGGAGGCTTTGAAAAGTTCACTTCAACTTAAAATGAGATTAGAAATAATGACAGGGCACTGGAGGAGCTATTGGGAATGAGGAAGGAAGCAGAGTAAAACCCGAGGCCGGGATGGAGGCGCACCCCACACATCCTTTGTGACCCTTCCCGGCACAATTAGAAACTGATACAGGAAAGACTTGGGCACTTCTGAGCTTCCAGATTCCTCTGCGGCTGTCTCTCTGCTAAAGGGGTAGGAGAGGAAATACTATCCCCTGTGCTGTGGGCCCCATGCAGAGAGGCTGCTGGGGCTCAGGACCCCACAGGGTCAAGAGGGAAGTAGGGCCCGACCGGGTGGCTCAGTGGTTGAGCATAAACCTATGAACCAGGAGGTCACTGTTCAATTCCCAATCAGGGCTCATGCCTGGGTTGCTGGCTTGATCCCCAGTGGGGGCTTGCAGTAGGCAGCCGATCAATGATTCTCTTTCATCATTGATGTTTCAATCTCTCCCCCTCTCAGTTCTTCTCTGAAATCAAATATATATATATGAAGCAGGAACTCCTGAACAGGGACATCTGGTTGCAAAGTGGGTCAGACCCTGGTTCTGAATGGCAACCCGCTGTTCCTCTGCTACCCTGGGCTGGGAGTAATGGATCTGAATCCAAATTTTGGGTGAATCCACTTTTTTCCTCAGCAGTCACACTCTCGTGCTGTGTCTGTGCTATGCCAACCACTGTGCCAGGCGTGGGGGTGCAGACCTGAGTCCAGCAGAGGCCCCACCCTGAAAAACTGGAGTCTAGACCTGGGTGGTGGCAACCGGGGAGGGGGGAGAGCTCCCTGGAGGAAGCGGCACTTATCTCCTAGATAAGAAGGAGAGATTCAGGGGGGGGGGAAAAACAATATTGAAGGAAGACATTCCAGAAGGCCAGGAAAGAACAAACAAAGCTTTGGGGGTCTTAAGCAACTCAGTTTGTGTGGAAATGGCAAGTTATAGGAAAGCAGAGAATGACGGAAAATGGGACTCATTTGGGATTAAAGTTTAAACATATGGGAAAAAAAAGAAATATTAATAGTCTCGTGGTTATCAATGCATTCTATGGGACAAAGATGATTGAGTGGGTACAAAAATGCTTTAAAACTTATAAAATACCATGCAACTTTAATTCCTGAACACACACACACATGCACACTGTGATCTGTCATCTACTGGTGGCATTGCAGAGCACTGTAACTTTTAGAAAGTCCCTTATTTGTGATTTCCCCATCCTTTTTCTGGGTTAATTTAGCAAACACCCTGTTTTGCAGCTAAGGGTCCGTACCTGCCATTGTAATCTCCAGGTAAGACTGAGATCTGTTTGCCCAACACTGAGTCTAGGAGGTCCTGGAAGGGGCCTCCCGTGATGCTCTTCCTTTTGAAGGATCTGCCAACACAGAGACACAAGGAGAGGTTCCGGACCAAGGTCAAGAGGGGAAAACCCATCTCTGCATTTTCTTGGGCCTTTTCCTAGGGCAGAGGGAAGAGCAATGGGGTGGGAATCTCTGCCTTGCCAGCAATTTCCTGAGTCACTTCCTATCTCTGGACGTCAGTTTCCACATCTTCAACATAGGGGGTGATCCAACTTCTAAGATCCCCTAGAAATAGAGTAAAAAGTGCACAGTAGCCCTGTCTTGCTGAGTCTGCTGAATTCATGTCTTCCAAGGCCCTGGAGCCCTTCATGGGCTTGCCATTAGCCAGTTATTGAGTGTCCGCTGTCCCCTGCAGAGGCAGAAGTGAGCTGGGCATGGCAAAGTGAGGTGGACATGTCCTCTCAATTCGCAGGAGATCCATCTGAGTTGCTGCTCTAGTCTCTAACTCTCTCTCTTTCCATCTTCCTAAGGGAAACAAAAATCTCTCTGAGTCACCTAACTGGTGTGGCTCAGTGGTTAAGCCTCAACCTCTGAATCAGGTGGTCACGGCTCAGTTCTTGGTCAGGGCACATGCCTGGGTTGCCGGCTCGATCCCCAGTGTGGGGTGTGCAGGAGGCAGCTGATCAATGACTTTTTCTCATCATTTATGTGGGTTTTTTAAAATATATTTTATTGATTTTTTACAGAGAGGAAGGGAGAGGGATAGAGAGTTAGAAACATCGACGAGAGAGAAACATTGATCACCTGCCTCCTGCACACCCCCTACTGGGGACGTGCCCGCAACCAAGGTACATGCCCTTGACCGGAATCGAACCTGGGACCCTTCAGTCCGCAGGCTGACGCTCTATCCACTGAGCCAAACCGGTTACGGCATCATTTATGTTTTTATCTCTCTTTTCCTCTCTGAAATCAATAAAAATATATTAAAAAAATAAAATAAAATCTCTCTGAATCTCAGTTTCCACATCTACCAGTGGAGACCATGAGAATACAAGGCTTCTCTCTCGATCCGCACCTCCCTTCTCCCTGCGTGCCTGGGGCCATCCGGGAGGCATGCCTGGCTCCAGGGTTTGGGTTCTTCCTGCTCTGCCTGGCCGGACCGCTCCTCGCCCTCGCACATCTGAGGAGAAAGTTCTGAGGAGCAGGCAGCTCATGGAGTCCAGGCTCCGTGTGGGGCCTGGAACAGAGAGGGACTTTACAGCCGTCCCCTTTGAGATGCAGGGAGGCCATAAAACATGGACCGAGGAGGCCTATTATCTTTTTCCACCGTTAAGTCACACCCCCTAAGATGCCCTGCACCCTGACAGCATTTTGCCCATTTGGGTCTGTGTTTGGTTGTTATGTAAACAATATGCTTTCAAAGCCTCGCACCCTCCCCGCCTCCCACGTCTTGGTGTTCCTGCGGCTTCTAGATGCGGGGCGAGGCGCTCTACATAGACCCGCCAGGAGTTTCTGTCTGACAGGTGAGGGGACCGCGTTTCAGGGAAGGCACATCACTTCCCTTCCAGGCCCCCCACTTGAAAGTCTGGGGTCTTTCCACTACGCTGCTTGGACCAATCCGGGGAGAACCGACCCGCACCTTGTGCGTTAGGCCCTACAAGGAGCAACAGTTCTACGGGTGCTTTGCTCCTGCCGTCAGCACGGGACTGGGAGAGCTGTAAATGCATTTTTAAAATATAAATCAGCCCCATGGTTAGTGCCTTACGGGAGCATACTCTGTAAAGGACGCCTCCAGTCAATCCTCTGGCGCAGTGAGGGTTTCCCTGCCCCTTTACAATGATTCCCTGCCTAACTCCCTGCTTCCGACTGGAGCTGTTTCACCTGCTACTCTTTCTCGGATGGCGTCCTGCGGGTATTTGCCCAGCATTTGGTCCTGATGCTTTATAAGATAATCGCGGAGACGATGATTTGAAGATCCGCGGAATATCGCAATTGCACAAATAAAGGAAGATCGTTTTGAAATAATTCCAGGTTGTGAGCCTGGTATGGAGATGATCTACGGCCTGGCCAAACCTCTCTTTCTGGCCTTCTTTCCTACCTTCTTAACATGCCTTGTGTTTCAGCCACCAGCACCTTCAGCGTGGCTTCCACGAAGGTCATACCTGCCCCCTCCCGGGAGTCAGAGCTGGAGCTGGAGCCTGTGCTCACCAGGACTCCTTCCCTGTGAATTCTCCTCATTCCAGCACCGCCTCTTCAGCCCTGTGTGTGCAAGCATACACGCACACTCACACACACACACACACACACACCTCACTCACACACACCTCACTCACACTTACTCCAACGCACGGATGTGCCCACGTCCTACACTCCGACAATGTCCCATGCAGCAGCCACCAGCTGCCTGTGGCTATTCAAATTTAAATTATTTAAAATTAAAATATCAGCAGGTGAATGAATAAACAAAATGTGGCATATGCCCATAGAATATTGTTCAGCCTTAAAAAGCACAGGCGCCCTGGCTGGGTGGCTCAGTTGGTTGGAGCACCATCCCGCACACCGAAAGGTCTCAGGTTCGAGTCCCAATCAGGCCACATACCTAGGTTGTGGCGCGTACTGCATGCAACTGATCACTGTTTCTCACCTCTCTCTCTCTCTCTCTTTCTCTCTCTTCCTTCCTCTCGCTCTAAAGATCAATAAAAACATATCCCGGGTGAGGGTTTAAAAAAGAAGAAAAGGAAATTCTGACCCATGCTACAGCCTGGATAAATCTTGGAAACGTTCTGCTAAGTAAAATAAGCCAGACACAAAAGGACGAATCTTGTACGTTTGCATTTATACAGAGTTTCTAGAATAAGCATTTCCTATGGAGACAGAAGTAGAATGGAGGCTACCAGGGGCTGGGGGAGGGGAGAGACCGGGAGTCGCTGTTCAGTGGGAACAACGTTTCCGTTTAGGATGCCGAACACCTTCTGGAAATGCGTAGCGGTGATGGCTGCATCACGCTGTGGCTAAGCCCGAGGCCACTCAATTGTGCACTTAAAAATGGCGAGAGTGGTCAATTTCATGTTATATGTATTTTACCACAAGAAAAATTTAAAAAATATATTTTAGAAATGAAAAGAAAAGTACATAGAAGATAAAATGCAGGTCCGCATTCGCACTAGCCACCCCCCCGCCCCCATGCTCCGCAGCCCCGTGGCCAGTGGCTACAGTGTTTGGAGCAGCGAGAACATTTCAGTCTTTGCAGACGTGCTAGTGGGCCCTGTTGCGCCAGACCCTCCCAGACCCACTCATTTTTAAAAACATTCCTGCAGCTGCAATCAGCTGTGCTTACTTCCTCCTTGGAATTCTTGTCATTATTTGTTTTGACCCTTTTCAAGGCTTTTTCAAATTCTTCATTGTATTTGAGGCAAATAAGGAGTCAGCTGATTCCCTCACAAAATTGCGAGCCGGTGGGAGCCAGGGTCAGCGTTCTGGGGGGAAGTTTCACTTCTCTGGGCTTGCTGGTCCCACCCCACACGCCAGGTCTCCCCCGGTGCCTGGCGAACTCCTCGCTGCTAACCACGTAGCGAGACACACAGCCAGACGACACCCCTTTTAGGTCATGGTCCTCGCGGAGAATGTAATTCCATCGCACAAACTTGAGGAGTCATTGGACGGTGACATATTTGTCTTCCACGAATGAATGCGTGGCGCAGCTCTTGGGCCATACGGTAGGTGCCTTCCTCGGCTCCTGGGGAAGAAAGGGCCCGTCCTCTGGGGACTTTTGTAAATGAGGTAGGATTCTGTCCCATGTATGTGCGAAGTCACTCCTCCGCCAGCTATTGAAGCCAGCTGCCAAGTCTTTCTTCCCACAACAAATGGCGAAGTCACTTTGTTATCGGTAACGCAAGCCCTTCCGCGGCCCATGGAGTCCTCCCCTGCTCATTGTCTTGTCATTAGAACCTCTGGCTCAGGGTGGTGCTCCCTAAACTCAACCGAGACCGCATTCAGAAGGAGGGGAACGCACACACCCGCCTCTGAAAGGGACCCAGTGTAAAAAGAGCCCTCTTTTGCCTCTTGAGCTCCATGATGAGATCCCGTGGCCAGACAACATTTTTTGACTGGTGAGAGCAGAAACGACCCTCTTGAGTTACTGGTGAGTGAATGGGGGCCTTTGTTTCCCACCGAAGAATTAGAAACCGACGGGCCTCCCCCATGCAAACAGGAATACGTTTCACACAGGGCGCTGGGATTGAATGACCGCACCAGGAAAAAAGCCAGGACAATGCCCTCTCACGTTTTAATCATTTACCTGCATTCCAGCCGGGAAGGTTTCTCGGAAAACTCCAGGATTCGGCCGAGAGGGGCTTCCCCGAGGCTCTTGCTCTGTGCGCTCTGCTCCTTCTGGTGCAGCTCCAGGTGGGAAGTGAAGGAAAACGGCCTGGTTTCTGTAGTCAGACCTGAGGGTAGGAGCATAGGGCCTGGAGGCCGGAAGGGGTCCCTGGCAGGGTGTGGCCGGCACCAGCATGCTGCAGGGGAGAGAAGCCAGGCTTGGGGAGAGGGGGCTTCCTGGGGTCACACCCGGAGCACATGCAACACTGACATTAGAAGGGCCGCTCCCCACTCCAGCCCGGCATCCTCCTCTTGTAAAAATTGGCCAGGTGGGCATTTTTGAGACTCAAAATGACCTTTCCCTTCTTTAAAGTGATTCATGAGACGTATTGGAGAAGAAACATAACCCATGGCAAGAGGCAGATGTTGTAGGACTGAATGGAAGCGGGTAGGACATCTCCCAGGTTCCCGCCTCATTCTGCGGGGCGCCCCGAAGCACGCACTCATTTCCGCGCCCTCTTTCTGCACGTGTGTCTCCCGGGCTCAGGAGGATAAAACAGGCTAATAGATCGTTCTGTGAGACTACTTTCCGTAGAGCCTGTTTTTTTGTTCACAAGAAACTGGGTCCTGGCGATGGAGACTGTCCACAGGTAGACAGAGAGTGGGACGGAGCTGTTTGGCGACAGGAAGTACCAGCGACCGTGAGGCTGTGGTGGGGTGTGAGCTGTGGGCATGGGGTGAGCCAGAGAGCGTGCTGTGTGCGCAACACAGAGGAGGGGGCACTAACGCCCCTTCTGTGTGCTGGCTGCGTCTCCACGGCAGGGTCACTTCACCTCCTGAGGAGCCTTGGTTTCCTCCTCTGTGAAATGGGCGCACTAGTCTCTGCTCCGGCCAGATTAGAGCCACCTTCCTGAGAGCCTTCTGTGAACTGTGGGGAAGCTCACGGAGGCGGCAGCGGTCACAGAGGAGGAGACCTGGGCTGCATGTTGTGATGTGTGTGATGTTGGTCAATGTACCAGGCCTCAGCTTCCTAATCTTTAAATGAAGGTACACATCACTCAGAAGGTACGTTTTCTTTTTGAAATCTGTCCAGGTGCCAAGAATTAACCTAGAATCTTCTTCATTTAAAATGGCTTTTTCTATGCCCCTACCTCATCGTCTCTGGAGAGCTACTTAAACATTCATTCAACAACAGCAGCAACAACAGCAAACACTCAGAATACTCACGATGGGCCTCACCCTGTCTTCTGTGCTTCTCAGGTGATGTCAGGTGACCAGAACAACCGGGCACAGACCCCCTAGGAGGCGGGTATTGCCTTGTGACCCTCCCTATCTTACGGAGGAGGGAACTGGAGCTCAGAGAGGTTAGGTACTTTGCTGGAAGCCACACAGCTTTAAAAGGCTTTGGGGTCAGGGTTCAAAGAAGGCAAACTAGGTCTTGGCACCCGCCGCAGTGGGTGGGGATGCCGTTCCCCAGCGCTGTACGTGGCGCTCAGCACTCTCTGCCTGATAGGAAGCCTCGGAATCTGGGACCTAACCTCCTTGGGGGTGGACCGGCCAAGGCCCCACTGACAGCCCAGCCCGTCGGACAAGCGCATTTGGTGGAGATGACAATCGGGATTGTGGGGGAGCCCAGCCCAGCGAGGACCATTTACATCTCAAAGCAGCGTTGTGGTTTTCCACTGATTTCAGATGCTCTAACTGCAGGGAGGGACCCCTGGTCTTCGCAGTTCTGTGGGTTTGCAAATGACTGGAGGCCGATCCCTGGATCTCTTCACTTCGGAGAGCCGGAGAGCCGCACACCACCTCCCTAATTCGGTACGTGTCACTACCTTTCAGTGGAAGGAAGTGTTCGCTTAGTTTAGGGTGTGCAAGACTACGGATGCTTCATGACTTCAGGAAAGACGATTTCATTTCGGAGGAAGTCAAATATTGGATCTTGTTGGTTCCAAAAGACAGGAGGGATGCGCTTCCAGCTGCTTCTTTTTTTGCAGCCTTATCTGCCCCGAGTCTCAGGGCTCACATCTGGGCCACATCTCAGCAGGTTGTTCTGTTTCCTGAAGCCACACCTCTCCTCCCTGGTGAAGGAAATGCTATGCCCCTCCATCACCCCAGCATCACCCCTGGACCCCATGGAACAAACCACTGCCCCGAGTGGGGCCGGCACCCTCCGGGGCCCTCAGGGTCCCACTTGCCTGTCTTCTCCCTCCCAGCGCCTCGCCCAGTGCACAGCTCACAGCCGGTGCTCATTTGAACCGAATCAAATTAAACCTAATTGAAATAAATCTAATTTAATCTTTGTTCCTGAGTTTGCTCTCTTGTAGGACTGCGGGATGGGAAGAGGAGATCACTTCCTGCGCCCAAATTTGGGCCGAACACATCCTTCCATTCCAGAATGTTTCCTGGCTTGTCCCCGGGGTGGGGTGGGGAGAGAGAGAGCCCCTCACGCCCGTGGGCCCGCCGTGGCTTTAAGAATTCCACGTTCTCCCTCCACCTGGAGCTCGAAGCCTTTTAGAAGCGTTGACACCAGAGAATCTCTGTCTTCCACAAGCCGCTCCTCTTCTGCGCCCACAAAGGATAAAGATCTGTTTGTCTCTGTGTGTATGTTACAAAAAATGAATGGGGATTTAATTACAGCGGCTCATTTCCTAAAAGGAAGTCCTATTTACGATGCACCATATGTTTTGCCAGCGGGCCATACCCCTGAGGCCTGGAGTCTTGTGTGATAAGCAGGGTCGGCTGGCCTGGCCTGGCCGTAGATGGGGGGGGGGGGGGGGGTGCGGGGCGGGGGGGGGGGGGACCTGGGTGGACAGGCCGAGGGGTCCAGGAAGTGGGGAGGGAGACGTAGGTGGGCTCGCTGTGGGGTGAGCTCACAGGACCGGAGACCCCCTGAGCATCAGCCAGCAACCAGGGGAGGCTGCCCGGCTTCAGAGAATGGAATCGGAGGCTCCAACAATTTGTGATGATTAAAAATCGCCTGGCTTTTTTCATCTACTGAAGTGGCTCTAGAGGGGGAGACGGTCTCTCTCTGATCCTTGCTTTCGTGGTTTTAATTCCCCCTGCGCCACTTCTGAGCCAGCGCAGATGGCTTCCTAGCGCTCCCAGAACCTTCCAGCGCGGGATGCGGGGTGGGCGGGGAGCGGGAAGGAGGTCTGGCTCCATCCGGGGTCCTTCCTTCCTCTGACGGTCCACTTTGCTTTAGCTTTGGTCCTGCCTCCCGGTTCAGGTGCCGGAGGCTGAGGGTGGTCCTTCAGGATTTCTCGGCTGGGCTTTCCTGCCGTTGCTGGAACCTGCTAGAACCTGACTCCGCGGATGAGATTTACGACAGGGAGGCACCGCTTCCCACCAGGCTTCCTTTTCTGCCCAAGCCGCCTCCCCCTCCCCAAGGTGTGCTGTTTCTCTGGCTTCTTCTCTCCAGCTCACTTTGTTGTTGTTAATCCTCACTCGAGGATATTTTTCCATTGATTTTTAGAAAGAGTGGAAGAAAGAGAGGGGGAAAGAGAGAAACATCAATGTGAGAGACACATCGATTGGTTGCCTCCACACGAGCCCTAACCAGGGCTGTGAACCGAGACTGCAATCAAGGCACGTGTCTGTGACTGGAATCGAACCCAGGACCCTTCAGTCCGAGGGTTGACAGTTTACCCACTGAGCCACGCCGACCGGCTCCAGCTCACTTTTTAAACTCCTTCCCCCGAGAAATGGTCATCACCAACTTATTCCTCATGTTCCCCACCCCCTGTGCCCTGCAGCCCTCCCCGACTGCTGGGGGCCAGACTGTGACGCTTTCCCTTTCAGCTCTGGCATTCACTTTACGTTCTATCCAAATTGGGGGTGGGCAAGAGGGGGTGACAACATGCCCCCTAAAATGTCCCTTCTAGTTCTCACACTTGATCATGCCAACCAGCCAGTGGTCCTGTCTTTGCTACTGTCTAGCAGGTACCCCACCTGCTTGGAAGCAGGAAGGAGTCGGGCAAAGCCACCAGAAATCAAGTCACCTCCCAGGAAGGTAAGAACCCGCTGGAGAGGCGGATGGGAATGGTCTGTCCTTGGACAGGTTCTGGAAGGTTCAGGTGCCCCCAGACCTGGATTTTCATTGTAGAAACACGAGAGGAGTAGAAGGAGGCCCCGGGGCTGGTTGGTGAGCGGCCACACGGGGCTGTGTGCGCGTGCGCTGTTCCTACTACTCTGTTCCCACTACTCTGTTCCCAAGACGGAGAGGGCCATGGACTGCCCACCTCCCCCAGGGGGTCCTGGGAGCCCCCGGAAGACACGTGGACTTGTTCACCTCTCCCTGTCCAACTGCAGGGAGTTCTCAGGAAGCACCCAGCCAGCCCATGGCCAGGGCCTCCCCGCTTTCCTGCCGCGCTGGCCCCGCGGCCCTCCACGGCCCTCACACCCCATCGCCCCGTGGGCCTCTGGACACAGCGGCCTGCGCCCTCCAGAGGACCTGGGCCAGCACTTCCAGGGCCCCCATTTCGGCGCCGTGGCAAAAACCTTGAGCCTCCGCTTCATAGTATCTCCGAGGGGGCATTACTCAGGATTTAGGTCCGTTTAAAAAAGCATCCTCCTAATTTCCGGGGCTTGAAGCTCCATTCGGTTCCCAGCTACCCCTCTTAAATAGAAGGCGGTTTGATCCCACATGCTTTTTGCTAATTAGTAACCCCCTTTCAGTCTCCTGTTACATAGGAATCCAGGGTACCACACGATCGTCTGGAAAGCTGGGGAGGTTTTTTAAAATGTATATTTAGCTGAAATCCAAGTGTGAGATTTTGGCCTAACTTTGCACCAGGAAGCTGTGATGGCCTTCACCTCCTCCCCCTCTCCTTCCTTCCTCTCCTGACTCTCTCTCCTGCAGGGAGGCCTGCCTAGGCTGTGTGTGCATGTGTGTGCATGTGTGTGAGTGTGTGTGTGAGGCCGGGTGGGAGTGTGGCCCCCCTTCCCGCCCCTCTCAGTGCAAGGCGGCCATGCTACATTGCTGGCTGCTCATTGTTCAGTCCCTGTCTCCATGGTGACAGGAGCAGCTGCTCCCTTCTGGGCCTTGGCTTGGCTGTGCAGGGCGGCCAGCCCGCCTGTCTGCCCTCCCATCCGCCTGCCCAGCCATGAGAGCTGCCAGATCTTCACCCTCCCGCTGCCCACAGGCCCTGCCAGGCTGGGCGCAAGAAAGCGTGTTTACTAACACCATCCCCACGGCTCCCTGGGCACCGCAGCTCTGCCCAGAAGATGTCAGGTTGAGGGCACCAGGAGGCGGGCCTGGAGCCAGGCTGTCTGCAGCCCAGGGAACATTGTCCCTGGCCGGCTGCTCCGGGGCCTGCCAGCGGCCAGGCGAGGGGCTCCCCGCCTCAAGGCCCAGCCACAGGCTCTGGGGGCTGGGGGTGCGGGGTTGTGAGGCCCCAGTGAGGCCTCTCTGAAGTTGCCTTGTGCTTTCTAGCCTCTGACCATGCCCAGCCTCAGGACCCACTCCACTCCGTGCCTTTCAGAGGTCCCTGGCAGCTCTGCTCTCGGGGGCCGTGTTGTTGTCCTGACTCGTGGAACTCGCAGCCGGAGGTGAAGAATCTAGGGCTGGAGGTGACCTCAAAGATGCCTCAGTCCAGTGGTCTCTGGGACAGATGGAGAAAAGAAGGCCTTGGGCTGGAGAGGTGAGGGTGGTGGGAAGACTTGTTGAAATCACAGAGCAAATCACAGGCAATGCGTGGACGTCCTCCCCACCCAGCCACACCCCGGCACTAGGCTGGTCTCAGTGGGCCTTCTCAAGATTGGACTTGGCCTTGGCCAGGGGTCCCTGAAGTTGTGAGCCCTTTCCTTCCGACTCACCCTGCCCTTCTTTTATATCATCTTCCTCCCTCCTCACTCTCTTCCTCGCTGCTCTTTATCCTTTCCTGCTGCTTCTCTAGGGCGGCCTGGGCTCTGTGTGCTGCCTGTGTGTGTGCGTGTGTGTGTGTGATGTGCGTGTGATGCGTGTGTCTATGTGAGTATATGATGTGTGAGTGTGCAATGTGTATGAGTGTGCAAGAGCATGTGTGTGATGTGTATGTGTTATGTGATGTGTGTATGTGATGTGTGTGAGTGTATGTGTGTGTATTTGAGTCTATGATGTGTGTAAGTGTGTGTGATGTGTATGAGTGTGTGTGAGTATAAAATGTATGTGAGTGTGTGGTGAGTGTATGTGAGTATGTGATGTGTGTGAGAGTGTGTGTGAGTGTGTGAGAGTGTGTGTGATATGTGAGTATGTGTTATGTGTATGTGATGTGTGTGAGTGTGTGTGAGGTGCATGAGTGTGTGAGTATATAATGTGTGTGAGTGTGTGGTGAGTGTATGTGAGTATATGATGTGTATGTGAGTGTGTGTGAGTGTGTGATGTATGTGAGTATGTGATATGTGTGTGTGGGGGGAGGGCTTTGGGATGTGAAGACTTCTCTGAATTTCTTCCTCAGCATCCAGCCCTGGCGGGGCCTCTGATTGACAAGTTACTAAAGACCGAGCGGCCTCTTCCTCAGGGCACTCTCAGCTGTGGAATTAGGTTCTACAGGTTGCCGAGCCCCGAGTAAAGGATCTCAGCCTCAGCAAACACACAGGGAACATACTTTGGGAGGAATTTCTAGGTTCTGATCTGCTGCCTGCAATCTCCCGAGGCCCTGACAGATTTGTTGGGAAGTGCGGATGGGGTCCTGCTCTGGGCAGCCCTGGCTGGGGTGTGCAGGATGGAGAAGGGTCCAGTGTGTGAGGAACTGGCTACCTTGGGCTGGACAGGGGTGCTGGGGTATCAATCACTCACTTGGTGTCTACGATGGGTTAGGCCTGGAATGAAGTGCTTCCCACACAAGCCCTTTCATTTAATCCTCACAGGGATCCTACGAGGTAGAAATGATCACCCCAGTTTTGTAGGTAGAGAAGTAGGGCTCAGAGAATGTCAGTGACTTCCCCAGGGCTACCAGCTGTGGACCAGAACCAGCTCCATTCAACTGAAAAACTCATCAATCACCCTCTTGCCTCACAAGATTGCTGGGTGTCTCTCTTTTTTTTTAATATATATTTTATTGATTTTATACAGAGAGGAAGGGAGAGGGATAGAGAGTTAGAAACATCGATGAGAGAGAAACATCGATCAGCTGCCTCCTGCACACTCCCTACTGGGGATGTGCCCGCAACCAAGGTACATGCTCTTGACCGGAATTGAACCTGGGACCTTTCAGTCTGCAGGCCGACGCTCTATCCACTGAGCCAAACCGGTTAGGGCGCTGGGTGTCTCTTCTGAACTACGACCCCCAGAACCAACTGGCCACTGGAGAGCTCAACAAGGGAGCCCTATGTAACGCTACCCACAGCCACCCCGGAGTCAGGAACCCCATGTTTTTCCTGGATGCCAATAGCAGCCTTCAGTTTCCAACCTCCATTCTTCCTCTTCTCTGGCTTATTTTTATTATTTTTACATAATTGCCAGGGGGAGAGTACTAAACGCAAACTGCTCAAAAAAATAAAAAGAGGGAAAACATTAAAAGTAGTAACAACCCAGCATGTTGGATATGTCTCCACTTATGTAAACTTATATATGCACTGCATCTATGTCCAAAGAAATTGAAACACACACACACACACACACACACACACAGTACTTTAGTAATTTAAAAAATGCTAAATAAAAATGTTAAAGACCCAAACCTGATGTTCCTTATTACTCTCCTTCAATAGCTCCCCAGTCATGGCTCTAGGCATGTCATCCACATTTGACATGATTTGCAAGGCTTCCCGCCCCCCGCCCCCCGCCCCCGATTTAATATATTTTTATTGATTTCAGAGAAGAAGGAAAAGGGAGAGAGAGATAGAAACATCAATGATGAGAGAGAATCATTGATCTGCTGCCTCCTGCACGCCCCACACTGGGGATCAAGCCTGCAACCCAGGCATGTGCCCTTGACCAGGAATGGAACTGTGACTTCCTGGCTCATAGGTCAACTCTCAACCACTGAGCTGCACCGGCCGGGCAGCAAGGCTTTGGCAACCTGCTTCCTGTACTCCTGCCCAGGGCTCACCATGCCAGCCACAGCCTGTGCTTCCACCCACTGGATTCCATTTAGTGTCTTTGCTTGACTTCCAGCTTCCTATCCCCTGTGCCTGGGGGAGGGCATCATGGCAGGGGCTGTGCTCAAAGAGGGGGACACTTTATCAAGGTGGGAGGAGGAGAAGGGTAGTTTGGGAAAGAATTTTACCAGAGGTGATGACTGAATTGAGTCTTGTTTAGTTTCTTGCTGGGAGGACTGGCCAGCAGGCTGAATGGTCATGGAAATCCCGATACGTTGAAACGCGTGGTATACCAGATCTCCCGAACAAGAGGCTGAGACTTCCGTTCCCATACGAGGCCCAGGACATTTTCAGATCCCTATAGGGGGGCACACCCAGGTCAGAGCAGGGAGCCTCTGGCTTGGGACACTGTGACTTCAATGAAACACAATTGTCAATGTATGAAAGCACAAGGCAAAAAGAATCAGATAAAGGTCCCAAAATATGAAAAAAAGACTTTCTAAGAACTTGGGCAAATGGCCTCCTGAGAGAAGAGTCATGAGCATTTTGGTATTTTTTGACTGAAGATTTGAGAAGGTTTCTGTAGAGGAAGCAGTACTCCCCTGGAAGAGAGGGTGTCAGCGCTTCCTAGCCCTGCCTTTGTCACCATATGGCAACCTTGGACCTCGGTTCCCTCCTCTGCGTGGGTCTAGGTACTCTGTGAAAAGCTCTCCCAGCTCTAACATTGTTAGAGCTCTCTGTTGGAACTCAGAATTCATCCCCGGCGCGAATGAAATGTTAGAGGCATAACTGTAACATTTTCAGTTACAGTTAAATTAAAATAAATAATTTGCACTCTGATACACAAAACAACATGATCAACAGGATAATTCACCTTGATGGCAACCTATAATTTAAACAAAGATGTGTGAAATCAAGAAATGTTGAGAGTCATTTCAAAACACTGGAATAGTTCAGGGCCGAGGTTACCCAATTTGCCGCGCGTGTGTGCGCATTTCAAAGTACTGGTATTATATATTTTAGCGGATATTATTCAAAGGGAGCTGGTCTCATGTGCAGAATTGGGAGTGATTGTAGTCAGTCTGTAAACTGAAAGAAATCAGCCCAGGGGAGCCAGCTTTCATGTTTATATATGGGAAAATGCTGGTTAACTAACCTTGAAGTAAAATCTTTTGGGGGAAAAAAATCTTTCTTGTACCTTGCAAAGACTTTTCCCTGAGACACAAGACAAAGAAAATGGGATTTTTTTAAAAGAAAATTAAAAAAGTTTATGTGCAAAGAATCCTTTTCTTTCCTTCTAATGTTCTAAGTATTTGAACTTAGAGTTATAAGGAGACCATGTTTAGTACAGTAGCTGTGGGTGGGGGTAGGGAGGTCCCTGCTGACCTGACTCTCCTGGCCAGGAAGCCTGGGGTAGGGACCCTTTGAGGAAAGCTCACCGAGGACTTTTCTTTTGTTTTTTTCTTTTTTTTTCATTTTTTGAGGTTTAGGAGGGTCTATATGCACCCACCATACTGGTCGAGCCACATTCTCAAAAGCGTCTAAGACTAACAGCCAATTCCAGCAGGTTCCCCTAGCTTCATGCTAGTAGAAACACGAGTTTGAGAACTGGAAAGGAACTTAGAAGTCACGCGAGCCTTAATTTATAAATGATGAGACAAAGGCTCAGAGGCCGGATGGGACCCAGGGCACCGGCGCCCAGCATCAGGCCCTGTCTCGCCTCTGAGAGGTTGACTGTGAGGTCTGGGCTTCTGACCATCAGGAGATTCCTGGCATCCACTGGGGACAGAGCCCCTGCTTCTCCCATCAGAGACCGGGGTTAGAGCGCAAGATCCTCGGGAAAAGAGAGCCCAGGGACTCTGACGTCACCGTGTCGTGATGAGACAGAAGGTTTTCTGTGGAAGCAGCAGGCACGAGGGACATGGAGGGGACAGGCTGAGTGGGAGGGGCTGGTGAGGGCCAGGAGGTCGCAGAAAGCTGGGGTGGGAGGCAAGTGTGTCCTTTGCACTTTGAGCTGCAGGTACAGCGTATACTCGGGCAAAGTGGTGAGTGATGGCCGTCTGCAGGCCTCCATGGCTCCCTCATGACTCTCTCCTGACCTGTGATTACAAGGCAGGTTTCTGGAAGCTTCTCCAGGGGATTTCCAGTCCCAGTCCAGGGAAGGGCAGAGCCCCCTGAGACGGAGGGGCCAGGTGAGGTGCTCACTCTCCTGGGCGGACTCAGTGCTGAGAGTTCCTCAGCCAAGTGGTGAGGGGCACGAAGACAGCTGTCTGCACACAACTGCACCCAACAATCTGCCGAGTGTGTGCGGAGCGCCCCTGCCAGCGACAGGTGGCCCCACACCACAGTGGACGTGCTGTGGAGGCGGAACAAACCCGATTTGCCCTGGGCCCAGCCTGGGGAAGGGGCTGGAGCCAACACAAGGGATGGCAACAAGATACTGAAGCTTTCTTCATCCAAAATGGACCATTAGGTATTGGGGACCACTCAGCAGAGGGATCTGAGGGGAATAATTTTCCTCTGTCTCCGTTTCCTCATCTTGAAAATTGAAGCGTTAGAGTGGCTCAAGGTGAAGGCCTTCCCATATCCACCATGCTAAGATGTGAGCACAGATCTGCCTTGCTCATCTAACAGTTGGCTTTTTAAGTCTTTGGCCAAAAGATCTCTTGCAAATAACATTTCAAAGGCTCCATGTACATCTGACCGTGTCATTCCCCACTTAGAGCCCATTTTGGCTCTGCATTGCGTAAGGTCTATGTCCTTGGCCTGGACTTTCAGGGTTCAGCACTCTGGCCTGTGCTTCCCTCCCCCGGCCTGACCCTTTGGCTCTGTGTCGGGATGCCTTGGCCTCTCGACCTGCTCGCTTCTCTGCTCTTCCTACCGCCTACAGTGCCCTTCCCAAGCTCTTCACCTGCCCGACTCACTCCGCTCACCAGCTGACGCCCCCGGGACAGCTCCTCCCTTTCCTAGGGCAGGGGCTCCTCCCTCACACCCACCTTGTGCAGACCTGAGTCTGGCTCTTATCACACCAGTTTGAAATAAAAGATATTAAAGCCTGACTCTCCTGTTACCTGGGAGTTTCTGAGGACCCCTCTTCAAGGTCACAGAAGCAAGAGGAAGAAAGTGAGAGAAGGAAGGAGAGATTGGGGTGGGGTGGAAAGGTTGCTGGGAAGTTGAGGGCAAGAAAGGAAGAGAGGGAGAGAGGGAAAGAAAGAAAGAGACAGAGAAGGGGCTGGGGAGGAAGTGATCAGTCATTCCACTCATCTGGGCCCAATTTCACATCTGGAAAATGGGTGTCAAAAATTTCCTAGTCAAGATCAGAAAGTCAAGTGCCACCTAATAATCTTGGGGTTAATGTCATTTATTACTAGTATAAATGAAAGAAATCACCTGACCTATGCAGTGGTTTAGCTTCTTTGGAGGATTATTGAGAGGATTAGAGGTAATGTACATAACATACCCAGGCCCCTGCCTGACCACAGTAGGTGCTCAATAAGTAGTAGATTATTATTATTGCTATCACTGGCCTATTAAAGGCATGTCTACCAGGAAAATTTGACTTCTGAACTTGACCTGCTTCCAATAGCCTGGACTTCCTTTTTGTAGACCATGGGTGTCTGGCTTTTCAGACACAAAGTCAGGGAGAACATCATTGGTGCCTCATGGCATTTATACTCAGCAAAATCAGAGTCAGGAAATGCCTGAGCTTTTGGGGCCCTCAGGTCACCTGACCCAGCTGTCCCCGTTTCAAAGTAGAGAGAGTTGAGACCCGTGGAGGAGTAACCAAGGACACCTCTACCAAGGCCACAACTTCTCTAGTGACAGAGATGGAAAGGAACTGATTTCTGAGCTCTAGGGTAAAACTCAACATGCCAAAATATGAGGAAAAAGACTAAAGATCAATAATTATTAAGGTGGACAAATATGACCACTGCACTCTGAGGGAGGAAGAAGGAATAGTTTTCCCCATTTTTCTTTCAGTTCACTTCGAAGTTGCTTTTTGGAATCAGGCATGTATTTCAGTTCAGGCCTCATGGTCCTTTGCTTCTGCCATCAACAATGGAACGATTTGTGCAAATGAACCAGAATATACTAGAGTTGTAACAAGCTCTAGCAACCTCCTGGAAACCATTCCCTGTCCTAATGCAGAGTCATTACTCATAATACATTCAAAATGCACTCCTTGGAACCCCAGCTGGAAATACCCAGAGATCAGTTTTCAATAGACTGGCAAATAGACGACATTAAATATTATTCATAGAAACAGTGTTTATTTAATCTTTAATGCTACCTAATGCATTTCGGTCAAAGTCATCAGTTCATGTTCAGGCTTTATTGCGTGGAAAATGGATGTGCTATTAATAAGTCAATACAAATACAAATATGGTTTCAATTGGAAATCATTAGGTTGCATTAAACGGCAAATGAAATCCATAGGAAGGATTTGTTTTATTTTGTTTGCAAGGAGGAAAAGGAGCCCTGAGAGGCATTGCTTCGCTCGGTAATGAGGAGGAGTGATTGGTTTCTGTGGAGAGGTGGATTACAGTATAGACCTTGCTTTATTCTCCTTAGGATGGGGATTGGGGTGGTGCCATTCCCCCCACACAGCTGTTTGCTGCTCTGGGCCAAGTTGAAGTGGCTGCCTGCTCTGGAGAGTCAGCGGAAGCCCCCAGGACACAGGAGGTAGAGTTGAGGGGAGCTCCTCCACCCCTCTTTCTGGAGCTGGTGGCCTGGTAGACCTCAGCCCTCTCCTGAAGTCGGCCAGCTCTGCGAGGGTGCTGACCCGGCACATCTGCTCTCCTGGCTCAGTAGCAGCTCATGTGAAAGAGCCTGCAAGCCTGTATGTGACCAGAAGCTCATTATGAGCAAAAACCAGACTGTGGTGGCCAAACACAGGACCCTTGTTGCAAAGGACATTCCTGGGTGATTGCAATGGAGTGGGTGGCCCGAAGGCCTTTTGTAGTGAGATGAAGGTAGAAGTTGCAGCTGAACTTGATTCAAGTTCTGGTCTCTCCATCTGTAAGACCTGGAGAGAGTGACCTGGGAGATCTGAACCTCAGCAGCCTCATCGTCGTCCTGACAACTCCATCAGATGGGACATGTAAACTGCCCAGCACAGAGTAGGGCTCCATTAATACTGGCTTCTTCCCAGCAACGTTGGTATTCTATCAGTCTACGCTTAGATCTTCTTTCTGCATCTCGCCCTTTGTCCCCTATAAGTGCAAGGAACACTCAGGGCTGAGCAAACATAACTAGGTGTTCAGTGCTTGCTTAGTATTTGTAATGAATGACATCATCTATTTTTAATCCTTGCTGTGATGATAGCTCACCTACATGGGATGGCTGATCTGTTCCTCCTGCTTGGCACAGAGGAGGTATGCTTGCTTTCACACCAATAGGGGCTCCTTGGCTGGGAACACCCCATTTGCCTCTGTATTTCAGTGAGCAGTTCAGCTCGGACCAGAGATTGCTCCTCTGTCCCCAGTGCCCTCTGCAGAGCCTGTCAGTGGTGAAATGTGCATATTGGACGGGCAGTCAAGACCAAGAAGTTCCTGTAGAGGCACGTCTGGGACTCAAGGTCACGGAGGAGAGGCCCAGCAGTCTGCAGAACGTCCTTCTGGGTCCATGTCCAGCAGAGATGGGACAAGTGAGGGTCGGTCCTGGTGAACAACCTGGGGGGTCAGGGGGGCTCTCTTGCCATGCTCTCTGTAGTTACTTCTGAGCAGTGTGACCTACTCGGCTAAAAACAAATTGCGACAACTAATGCTTGTGTAGGACAGACCATGTATCAGGCAAAAATCTCAACGATTTAACTCAGTTCATGCTTACAACTATCTCCATTTCACAGATGAGGAAGCCGAGGTGCAGAGAGGTTAAATAACCTCCCCAAAGTCACACAGCAGGGAGCAGTGGAGCTGGGGTTAGAATATAGGTCTTACTCCAGAGTCTAACTTCTTAGCGAACACTATTTTCCATCTCACGGTGTGAACATGCATTTCTGCTCAGGGAGGCAGTTCACGTCTCAGAGGCTGGTGGACTTGGAGCCGTCCCGCCCGTACCCAGCTGTGTGATCTTGCCAAAACTAATTGGCCCCTTTCAGCCAAGAGCTTATTTGAACTGGTTGGTGGGACTGTTGGGGACTGAGAACGTGGGTGCAGTGTGGTTACTAGGAAATGTCCACCATATTACCCAGCAGACACTCAGACATCCCAGGCATGGTTGCTATTGTGCAATGATTCCCATGTGAGAAAATAAAGGCTCATGCACTTTCTGGCTGGTGGCCTGCACTTGGTAGCATCGCAGTTGGGACTCTCCGGACAGGAAGTGTTCTGTGAAGTGATGGCTTCTTTTTCTTTCTTTCTTTTTTTTTAAAAGTATTTTTTATTGATTTTTAGAGAGAAAGAGGGAGAGGGAGAGAGAGAGAAACATTGGTGTGAGAGGGAAACAGCAATCAGCTGCCTCTTGCACATCCCCTACTGGGGATCAAGCCTGCTACCGGACATGTGCCCTGACCGGGAATTGAACCGGCAACCTTTCTGTGCACAGAACAATGCCCAACCAACTGAGCCACACTGGCCAGGGTGTGGTTTCTCATGTGAGGGAGCACAGGAGACTTGGTTGGAAAGTTTGTAAGGAGGACATTCGGAAAAGGAAAGTGTGCTGAAGGCGGCCCACCCTGTTTATTGGAATTCTGACTTAGGGGAGTACTGAAGGCGGTGCCCCTAATTATTCATTGACCTTTCCAAACAAGTCTGTGCACGTGCAGACCCTCGGGTGTTTGCTGGAATTTTTATGTTCAATCTTTAGGTGTCCTTGCTTAAAGGACACTGCAGACACATGTGTCCCCCAAGATTACTTACTTACCCTACTGATTGTATCTAAAAGAAACTTTATCTCAAACTGTTGTTACAATGAAAGCCTGAGGCAGGTGATTGAGGCTATCTGGTTCCTTTAGCCAGGCAGTCCCTTAGCCCACCCTTTCACAGCAATCCTGTGTCAGAGTAATCATTCATCCATCGCTCAGGGTCTGCTGGTCAGCTTCGGCATTCTCACATTCATTACTGCAGGATCCCCCTTCAGCATTCTCATGAACTTTTTCAGGCCTTCCCTGGCCAGACCATGAGACCTGCCGAAGCTGCTCCCTCCAACCCGCCCCCCCCCCCACTTTTTCTGTGCACAGGGCTCTGTACCCCCATGAGCCTCAGTTCCTGAAGCCAGGAGATGTGGATCATCACGTTGGCGTTGTTGAGTTCTGCTGGCGACGGAGGGAAACACCATGTCTAGTGACACTCAGTAGGAATTCAGCCATGACAGCTCCACGTACGCGTCCCATCACTTTGGAAAGTCTGCACCATGTGGTGCTGAAGTCATTTGCTCTGTGCCTTCCACTCGCTGCTCTTTGTCCTTCCCCTGGAGACTACACAGGTGAGACCAATCCCTCTTCCACATGACAGCCCCGGGTGAGTGAAGGCAGTCGAACGTTCTGGGCAGAACAGCCCAGGTCTTCAGCGATTTCTCCCAGGCCAGCCTCTGGTCATGCTGCCACACTGTGGTTCCTCTCAGTGGTATTACCCATGTAGTATCAGCTTTTATTAATCAGATTGCGGCCAAACCCTGGACGTTTTCCATCATCCCATGGCCTGGGAAGAAAGGTAGGATCAAGCACTACATTTGCAGGGGCAGGCCCAACACGCTGAGAGCCCGCGCGAGAAACAGAGCCAAGTGACAGCCGCTCATCCCGTTTGACCTCTGGGGACCAGAGTGTCATTTTGGGCTTGAAACGTGGGATGGAAATGAGTGCCTACTCCCCAGCTTCAGGAAAATGGCTTTCAATTTCTGAGGCGATTACAGTAAATTACACCTGGAAGAGAGAACCTAGAATAATGTCTCAAAGTGGCATGAATTAATCTGAGAGCACTTGACATACATGCTGTGTCTTGGAAGTGGGGGGAGGGGGGGGTTGGAGCGGAGGATGGAGATAGGAAGAGAGAGTATTTAATACATTAATTAGGCCTAGAAAATAGCTCTGTCGTCCCTCTGTTGTGACAGTTGCTGAGTGCCTATGTTTTAAGTATGGGAATCATATGGATAATCATTAGCATCTCTTTACCTGGGGTTTCTAGAATTGAATATATTATCCTAATATAACTTTCATAGGTACTTAATAGCAACGAGCTTCTTAGAAGAGCTTCTTCGGAGCCTTGGAACATCTCAGGAATTAATTATGATGCAGTCACATGAAGAACGTGGACTGGGCGGTCGTGTCTTTTCTAAGAGGAGGGCCGGGTGTGTGCTGACTCGCAGGATGAACCTGGACAAGAGAGGTGTTAGAGGACCCTGGACGAGGGAAGCATTTTTCGCATTCTTCACCTGGAGTCTGAAAAAGAGCCCGGAAATTGATACAAGGGCAGCAATATAGGTCAGAGGAGGAAAAGTTCAATGAATGAGAATCATTTAACCAAAGAAGGCTGGCCCAAGGGGGTCTAATGACAGTGTTGGGGGACATGAATGGGTGTCATTCAGCCAAGAGCCACGCTTTGTCCTTGAGGGCTGAGAACCGATTAGCCAGGAAAGGGAGGAAATCGTAGCACCGAGGACCAAGGTGGGCCGTCAGGGAGGAGGTTCGGGGAGCAAGGTTAGCTGTCTACAAGGGGTTATTTAGGGAAGGCAGAAAGTGGCTTTGGCTACAGTTTTTCTAACTCCAGACTCCGGTTTGCAGAGCGGCATAGACTGGAGTCCTGCTGACAAGTGAGCCAGGTGGCTCTGGTAGGTCTACATGGAATTTTTCTGCCATGCCCTGGCCAGGAATGCTTCCTAGCAATGAGATCAATGGGTATTTGAGGGGTTTCCCAAGGAAGGGACCTGATTCCTATTCTTAGGAGCTGGCAGCCCCAGGCAGGCCACACAGGATTCTATGAAGAATGTCCAGTCCTGGGGCCTCCCACAGAAGGGGGTTCAGAATTAGGAGGCAGGCCTGCACTTCCTTTGCTTCAAAGCTGGCTCGGTGCTACTCAGCTTCAAAGGAGATTGTACAGCTCAGAGGTTAGGAGATAGGTTCTTAGGATCCAGTCACCCTCTCCTTATTGGTCACTCACAAAGAAAAGATAAGCTAGTTTTCTAAAAGTTTTTTAAATGATTTAAAATGATGCTTGCTATTGATAGGAAAGTATATATTCTCTACATACACACTGATACATACATATATGCATATGTGATTGTACATAACTTATACATGATAGTTATATTCTATAAAGTCTCCCCAAACATTGAACCAGAAAATACTAAACTGTTGTTCCTGGGGAAATACAGGGTTAGGTTCCTGTGAGCTGATCAATCCATAGCCTAGTCTCACCTGTGTTACTGTTTAAAGACACCTCATTGTTGCCAGAACCGGTTTGGCTCAGTGGATAGAGCGTCGGCCTGCAGACTCAAGGGTCCTGGATTCGATTCCGGTCAAGGGCATGTACCTTGGTTGCGGGCACATCCCCAGTGGGGGGCATGCAGGAGGCAGCTGATCGATGTTTCTGGCTCTCTATCCCTCTCCCTTCTTCTCTGTAAAAAATCAATAAAATATATATATATAAAAATAAAGACACCTCATTGCATTTATATTGTTGATTTATTAACATTAAACTCAGGACCAATAGCACTCTAACTTGTGCCTGAATGAAGCTCATCTAATACATGCATTTTCTCCATAGGGCACATGGCAGCCTTCTCACACTTAGAAACACGAGAGTGCCATCTGAAACAACAAAATCCCCCAACAAAGCACACAGATGCAAAACCACGCTGTAGATGGGCCGAGAAAAGGACACGTCCTACAGTATGAGAGCTGAGGCAAGAAGGCAGAGCGTCCCCTGTTCAGTCTCAGCTGGGGACGTGTTCATTGGGTGACTCAAACTTTTCAACTCTCTGCCCAAGTTCAGGAATGACTGTACAAGTGCCATGAGTATTGATGTTGTCATTTCAAATATATTTTAGTGAGTAGACAAATACGCAAATATGGAATCCCAAATAATGAGGATCCACTGTAAAATTGATAATGTGTCTACAGAACACACTCGTTCTAAGAAGTGAGTAAAAGTCACCGAGTGAAACCCTTTCATTGTTTTTGTTTTGGGAGCGAGTCAGGGTGGGAATGAAAGCAAAGTGCTTACTGTAAATACTATCACCTCTTCATTCATTTGTGCTGTCAACTTGCAGAGCTGTCTGCTTGGCACTGAGTTGATACCAAGATGAGTAAACTGGTGCCCCCTTCAAGGAGCCGATGCTGTACATGGTGGAGCATACCGAGGGCACAAGTGCCAAGGGCGTGTGAGTGAAATAAAGTGCTGAAGAAGTTGTGGGGTTGGGGGGTTGGTGAAGGCTTCTTGGGGGAGGTAAATAAATTGGGCCTTCAAAAAATGGAAGTGGGGATGTCAAGTACAACATGGGGAATATAGTCAATAATATTGTAATAACTATGAATGGTGCCAGGTGGGTGCTAGAAATATTGGGGGGACCACTTAGTAAAGTATATAATTATCTATCACTATGCTGTACACCTGAAACTAATACAAAATCATATTAGAAAAAAAATAAATGAAATGTAACTCCAGACGAAAAAAGAAGATATTGTACTCACAAAAGAAATGGATCAGAGTAAAGATGATGTACACATGGACTGTCAAATAAATAACAGCTGGGCCTAAAGAACAAATCAGAAACAAATATTCAAAATTGTACAGAATAAATTTTTTCTAAAACTAAAGTAAGTTGTGAAATTATGAGTGAACTTTATCAGAATGATTTAATAAAATCTGACAAACATTTTGACACATTCTACTGCAAATATTGAATTCCACAGATAACAAAAGAATCAAAAAACTTCAGAGAGAAAAAAACAAAATAACCCAATAAGTACAGTGGAAAAAAAATCAAGGAGACCTCAGACTTTTCTGTGCAACATTGGATAAAGGCAGTCAATGGAACATTTATAAAATCTGGGAGAAGAATTGTGATTCAAAAATTCTATACCCAGCCAAATTGTCATGTATAATTTTAGCTAGCTAGTGGCCCGGTGCATGAAATTCGTGCACATAAGAGGGAATTAATTAGAGGGACATATTTTGATATTGCTATTTGCCCTTTCTCTATAATACAAGTGTCATAGATGAAAGAAAATTAGTAAAATGTATATGAAAATCTCCCTCCTGTCAGAGTCTGGGGTGCACCGTGGGACCCAGAGTCAAGTCCCCACCCACCCGCATGTGCCTCGAAATTGTGCCAGGCTGGGACCCGGCTGGCCCCATCCCCTTTGGATGAGACCCAGACCCAGCCGGCCCCACCCCCTCAAGCCCCGCCCCCGGGTGGGGGGCGTGGCCTCAGGTCCCGGGCCCCAGTGCCGGGGTGGCCTGGCACCAGGCAGCCTCAGGTCCCTGCTGATTGGTTCTGATGAGCATTTGCATGTTAGCTTTTTATTATGATGATAATTGAAATGCATTTTCCTATCATAAAATACGTTCATTGTAGATAATAAAAACATAATATCAAAAATTTTAAACATCTTAAAAAAGAAAAAAAGGGAAGAATTTGGAGATGTAGAAAAGTGAGCACTCTAAATGTGCGTGTGCACGTGTGGGTGTGTGCTTGTGGGGTGAACATGAGGTGATAAGCATGATTGTGAATGTGTGTAGGTGGGAGCGGCAGGCCAGGATGCTGCTGCCAGGATGTTTTGAGAAGTTATAAGGTGCCCTGGTTATATAAAGCCAAACTGCCTGGGGCCAAATCTCCATTCTGGATTAGCCAAGACATTTTGGGCAAGTTACTTACCTTCTCTGTGCCTCAGTTTCTCATTTGTAAAATGTGGATGATTATAGTCTCTCTCCTTGAGAAGTCATCTTTGACCCTCAATTACTACATTACTACAAAAATAATAAAAATAATGCCTCCCTGCCCTTCTGGGCTGTTAGGATTTAATGGCATACGTTACATGTGGGAAACTTTTGAGTCCAAGGCTTGATACCCAGTGTGTGTCTGAAAGGGTTTCCTTGCTCCTTCTTTCCCTCCTTCTCTTCCTTCTTTCCCTTCTGGCTCTTTGAAAATACCTACATGAGACAGCCATGATAAACTCTCTCTTCTAGAGAGCACTGGAAAAATTGATGGCTCAACCCCGTTGGAAAGATGCGGAGACTGAATGGGTGATTGAGCCGGTGTGTATATCTGCGTCACCTAGCTATGTTAACACCCACCTGTCTGTGTGATTCTGTGCACGTATGACAATAGAAGCACAGAAAGCATCTCATCCAAGCTCTTGCATTTTCTGGTGTGGTCCGGATAATTTGATTGACGTCCAGTGCAGCATGGCTGGTTCCTGGCAGGTCTGAGCCTAGAACTCGTCTTCTGGTTCCCATCCCATTCTCTCTTATTCATCACATATGTGTGCACGCACACACACACACACACACACACACACACACTGCTTTCTATTTTTCAAAAACTGACATCTGGCCAGGCATCTGATTGCACAGAGCAGTCTTTCCTTTCTCCCTGTCTGTGTGTGTCCTGCTACTCTCGCCGCTGTAGTGTTTGTACTGTCACTCTCCACCCCACCCCCCACCCCCCGGATTTTCTCCACAGGAAGAAATAGGGCCAGCGATGGGGGAGGCTCTCGGGCATACGGCTTGCTCCACTATGGGGAACAGAGCTGTGCTGGGTTTCAAAGCAGCCCAGCTCACTGTCCCTAGGTATCCAGAGGGCTCATGGCAAACACAACTAAGCAAACAGCTACACACCAATGACAGGACGAGAGCTGGGGTGAGAACCGGGAGCGGGTGGGGTAAGAGATTGGCAGAGAGCGGGCCAGGGACGGAGTGTGGCTCAGGTATGTGGAGGGACAGTGACAGCTGCATACATTATCTGGAAGTAAAACAGGATCTTTAGGCCCTGCCTGAAGGTTTTCTCTAAATAGCCCGGCACTGGAATGGTCACGTGAAGGAAAGATCAGCCCCATCAGCTCAATGCCGGGGCCCGGAGACCAGGTTTAGTCTGGGTTTCCCTTCTCAGCTCAGCCTGAGACCCCGTCTTCAGGAACCATCTCTGAATCAGCTTCTTCCTTTGTCAGGTTCAGAACGGCTGCGGGATTGTATGCTGGTGCTTCTGGCAAGGCCTCCAGACTGTGCAGCACCACTTAGCACAGGCTTCTTGGGGGGAAGGTGTCCCCCACCAGATCGGTGACACACCCTGTCTCCGCAGGGGACCGAGTGATTTCCCACCCGAGGGCAGATGGACCAGGAAACAGCCCTTTCCTGCCTTCATCTGGAGCCCTGGGCCTCGGCCCTCTCAGCTGGGGTTCGAGACAACACAAGCTCGCGGGGAGAAAGCACTCGGACCTTGGCCCTCTAGCAGCGCACACAGTGTGGGCACACGGGGCCAGGCCGGGGGGAGGGGGGACTCTGTGGGGGGTGGGCAAGGAGGAGCTCTAGGGGCCACCACGTCCCCAGTCGCCAGGAATGAAGAGACTTTCCCCAACCCCCTCACCGATTTTATACCTAGCAGTTTTCAGTAGCTCCGTCCGGGCTTTCTCTGTCCCCCTTCACTCTGGTGGAGGGCACACAGTAGGCACTCAGGAAGTATTTGCCCGGTGCGTGAACGGTTGGTCATCTAGCACTAATCCCCTCTCTGCAGCTCCCACCCCCAGGAAGGAATAAAAGATGTCCGTTTGCAGCCCGGCCACATTCAGGCAAGCTCCCATATTGCTGCCAAGTCCTGCCATCTGCCACGGCCGCGGTGCAGGTGCTGGGCAGCCCCGGCACCCACAAAGCCGGGCTGCGGCACAAAGGCCCATGTACACTGATAATTGCTGTGCGGATGGCCCGCCGGCCGGCCAGGCCGAGGCAGGTTTGCTGGGGCTGCTGACATTTGCATACAGATGGCCAGTCCGGCCCAGGGCCGCCCGCCACCCGCACCGCCCGCCCGCACCCTGCTCCACCGGCTGCAGCCCCCTTAGAAGTGTGCGCGGCTTTGACTGCAGCCCAGCCCCAGAGAGGCCTCATTCTGCAGGCCCTGAATAGTCAGCCATTCAAGGGGGCGCTTTGAAATTTGAAAAGAGAGAGGAAGAAAGAGTCTGAGAGAGAGAGAGAGAGACTAAGAGACGGAGAGATTGAGATAGAGACGGACTGAGCTTGAGAAAGACAGATGGACAAAGAGAGACAGAGATTGAGAGACTGACAGACTGAGAGGTGAGACTGAGAGATAAAGACAGAGAGAGATAGAGAGACAGACGAAGAGGGGCTGCTGAGACAGAATGAGAGCTAAACAGAGACAGAGGCAAAGCCAGGGAGGAGAGAGATGGGGAGAGAGGAAGGAAGTCCTGGGCTTTCCCTTCCGGACAGGGTGGTGGTGGGAAGGGAGGGGCTTCTAAGCCGCGTGGAGCCCCAGGAACGGGGAGAGATCTGTGGAGACAGCCTTGACCGGTGGCATTTGCTTGCTCCAGCTTCTGGTCATGCGGAGGCGGTTGGGTGGAGGGGGTGGTGTCTGTTGGGGCCCCTGTGTCCAAGACGCACAGAAAGAAGGTCTAGGGCAGTGGTTCTCAACCTTCCTAACGCCGCGACCCTTTAATACAGTTCCTCATGTTGTGGTGACCCCCGATTTCATTGTTACAAATGGAACATAATTAAAGCATAGTGATTAATCACAAAACAATATGTAATTATATATGTGTTTTCCGATGGTCTTAGGCGACCCCTGTGAAAGGGTCGTTCGACCCCCAGAGGGGTCATGACCCACAGGTTGGGAACCGCGGCTCTAGGGGAAGACAAGGAACCTCCACGCCATTGAAATGTTACAAGCGGGTTGCAGCTGTTTTGAAACTGGAAAAAAAAAGAAAAGAAAACCCACTCACAAAATAAAATTAAAAACAAAATCACTGTCAATAAAAGACAAACTCTCTGGTTGAAGTTGGAGGACGTCTCTCAGCAAGCCCTCCAGTCACGCAGCCTTCGCTGTTCTTCTCCGTCCCATTTGGTTTGGAAACAGCTCCCGGGTGAGCAAGCGGCCAGGCCCCAGGGACCCCGGCGACGGGCATTGCACATGGCAGGTGCCGGGCCAGCTCCGCGCTCTCTGTTGAGCAAGCACTGGCGGCTTTAGCCCCGTGTTTGCTAATACGCTGGCCTGGCCCCCAGCAGCTCCCGCCGCTGCCCGCCTGCGGGAATGACCAGGGTGGCTGCAAAGAGAAAGGCGTCATTGAACTGCTGCCTCTCTTGTCCAGGCCAAATGAAAGGGCAACGGAAAAGCAACAGAAAGTAGCAATTTCTGTTGTTCCTCCCGGCGCGTTTTAAACCTGCTTTGCCCCCTGTGTCGTCTGCAGGAGACATCTGGGAGGCAGGCTTGATCCCCCCACCCCCCCCCCCCTAGCTCCCTTAGCATCCAAGGCACCAAGGCCTGGTGCTCTCCCGGCCTCCCCCTGGCTGGTCTGGAGGCTCCTCTCCTCCACCCTTAGCCACTCCTCCCCACACCAACCCACTCCCCCCACCCCCACTGCAGCCAGAATGCTGTTTCAAAAACACAGCTCCATGTGTGCCTCTCTCTTCCTGAAAATGTCAGTGAGCCATGATTGCCATCTAGAGAATAAAGACCAAGCTCTCTGGCTTGGCATGGAACCCCCAGGGTCCAGTTCCTGCTCCCGCTTCCGCCCTCACCCCGCCCTGCCCTGCCCTGCCCGGTGCACCGAGGTCCCACTCTAGTCGAGGCTGCCACACATCCCTCTTGGCGGCTCACAGCTCTCCACTTCCTGCCATGTCCTCTCCTCTCCCTGTGGGACCACGGGGGCTCCCTTTCCTCCCGCCCACCGCCTTCCTGTACCATCCAGCCAACAGCTGGGTTATCGGTGCCATCACCACGCACCCCATCAGGTGCTGAGGATAAAGGGATGGAGAGAGGAACTCCTTGGCCTTCCTTCCGCCCTTCACCTGGGCAGTGCGAGGCAACTGAGGAGGCGATGAGAGGGTCCCCCGCCTCGGTACTGGGCGTTCCCCTTCCTGAGCCGAGACCCAAGTTTCTGGCCGTGTTTGCAGACGATGTTTTTGCACCCGAGGCAGCTATCAATGGACGGGAGACCAGCGACCCGCCGAAGGAGAGGATCTCCCTCGGTATTTTTATTCCGCTCTCCCCGCCTGAAACTGTGCCAGGAACGCGGGCAGTCATTCCTAGAGGATCAATTCTATCAAAGGGAAATGACCGGCGGTTGGTGCCAGACTCGAATGTAGCTTTATGATCGCTTTCCTTTCGCCGTTGGGAAAGTCAGGGCAAAACTCCCGCCAGGTGCCGCATTTCATTCTTTCAACAAGTATTTCAGTTGAATGAATGAGACTGTGGGTGAGGGATTTGGGTGATGGCTTTCTATAAAATTAGGTCCAAAATGTTAATATGTTCATGCTCAGGAACATATTTGCTCCCCCCCCCGCCCCCACTCTCTCTGAACGACTTTGTGCCCCTTGTTTTCACTCACCGCAAGCCTTGCCTGGACTTGGGCCAAAAGCAATACAATCTGGTGAAACCCCAAGTGGGGCGATGTGCTGTGGTTAACTAGTTGTCACGGCGAGCAGACCTCCGCGGGAGGGGGTGTCTTGGGGAGCTGAACCTGGGTGGCTTCGGGTGATGATAACCCTTCTCCGGGCTTCAGCTTACTCCTCTCTGGCCTAGACATCGTCATGTCTGTTTCATGGGTGGGTATGAGGCTGGGAAGGAGCGGAGAACGGGAAACCACAAACACGGGAAAACAATCTAACTGTTGTTGGTGATTTCAATGAGTCAGTTTGATCTCATTTTCTTTCTTTTTTTTTTTTATCCTCACCTGAGGATATTTTTTCACTGATTTTTTTTTTAGGAAGAGTGGAAGAGAGAGGGAAAGACAGAGAGAAACACATCGATTGGTTGCCTCCTGCCTGAGCCCCGACCAGGGCCCGGGCTGGGGAGGAGCCTGCAACCAAAGTCCGTGCCCTTGACCGGAATTGAATCTGGGATCCTTTGGTCTGCAGGCCGATGCTCTATCCACTGAGCCAAACCGGCTAGGGCTGATCTCATTTTCAAACGAACTTTGCATCATTATTGGAAAGATCTGGTCGCACAAACAAAGCGGAGACAAAGTCAGAGGAAGGATGGAACCCCTCCTGCTGGGGGTCTGACTTGGGGTGGGCACTTAAGCTCGCTAAGCTCACTTCCAAAGTTCTAAAGAGAATAACACCTACTTTCTAGGCTTTCTGTAAGGATTAAGCAAAAGAATGCAAACCTAATGCAGTACCTGGCAAATAATAGGTGCTTAAAACAGAGTAGTTATGATTATTATTTATATTTATTATTGCTAAGGATGAAATAAAAAAGGAGAAATACACTTGTGCGCAGGTTGGAACTTTTACCCACGAGAAAGTACAAAACAGAAACAAATAATTATGGTGCCTCAGCCGCCCTGCTCATAACTACTTCCATTTGTAACATTTCCTCTGTAGCAAGTTCATGAGCATCAAGTTGTGCTAACTTCAGAGTACAAAACGCTGTGTTCTTATTTCCAAGTCACTTCAGGAGGCAATAAACTATTGAAATACAATGTATTATAAATCAGTGTTCCGTTCAATTTAACGTAATTCTATGCAGCAGATGTTTCTGGAACATAACAGACATTTCAAGTGCCTTCCCAGGCCCCATGACGTGGGGGACGTGGAGATGAAGAGTACAAGCAATACCTTTAAGCGATGCAAATGGGTTACCATAGGAACAGACATGAGGGGCGGGGTGGGGCGGGGTGGGGGAGGGGGCGCCCAGACTATGAATCCTGCCCTGTCATTTAATGTGTGATATTGAGTAAACGAGTGAGCTTCCCTCAACTGCAAGAGAGAGAATAACAAATTGTATCCTGCAGGATTGTTAGGAAAAGCCAGTATAGATAATATGCAGGGTGCCTAGCATTGAGGCACAAGACCCTTGCAGGCTATTTAAATATATATATATATTTCAGAGAGAATGGGAGAGGGAGAGAGAGATAGAAACATCAATGATGAGAGAGAGTCATTGATTGGCTGCCTCCTGCAACCTTGGCATGCCGGGAATTGAACCCTGACCTCCTGGTTTATAGGTCGACACCAACCATGGAGCCACGCCAGGCCAGGCCCTTGCAGGCTATTTTAACGTATGGGGCGGGGTAGGGGGGGTAGGGGTGTGCTTAGCTCCTGAGAAGACAGGCTGATGCCAGAGTGGAGCCCTGGCGGGGGTGACTTCCGCCGTCCAGTGGGCACACTAGGACCTCCCCCTGCCTCTTCCTCTGCTCCCCGCAGAGACCACCAGCTCTGTGGGCTGTGAGCTAGTGGTGATGATAGGCATGGGGGAGGCGAGGCAGCTTTCGGTGCCGCACAGCCCTGAGCTGCTGGGAACACAGGGACCTCCCTGAGCCTCACTGGCCTCCTTTGATGAATGGAAGGAAAAGGCCTCCTTGAACTACTTCACACGGTGCAGTGCATCGAAGAGAAATGAGAAGACAGACAGGAAGTGGCTCTGCGAACAGTAAGTTGCTATGCCAGCGCCAGAGATGGTTGTCGGCTCCCCGAAAAGGAGGGAGGCACCGAGAAGATAGGAGCTTCCTGAGCTCCGTGTCCCTCTCGCACGGAGATTTGGTTGTGATGAGCAGGTGGGCAGCAAGTGCCTTCCCAGCAAGCGCGCTGCTCCCAGTGTGGCCTGTGGGCAGCGGCACGGGCACGACCTGAGCGCCGGTCAGGAATGCAGGAGCAGGGCCCAGCCTGCGTGGCTCAGTGGTTGAGCCTTGGCCTATGAACCAGGAGGTGATGGTTCAATTCCCGGTCAGGGCACCTGCCCAGGTTTGGGGATCGATCCCCAGTGGGGGGCGGGCAGGAGGCAGCTGCTCAATGATTCTCTCTCATCACTGATGCTTTTATCTCTCTCTCCCTCTCCCTTCCTCTCTGACATCAATAAAAGTATATTCAAAAATAGAAAAAAAAAGAAATGCAGGAGAGTAGTCTCCACCCCACAGTCACCCAACCAGCAGCACCTGCATTTTAACAAAATACCCCATGAGTCCACATTAAGGGTCAAGAAGCATTGGTCTGTAGGCCTTGCTGAGAAAGAGAAAGAGTTGATAACAGTGTGCTCAGGAGGAAAGAAGCCAGAGCGAGTCAGGAAGGGCCGTGTCCGAGGAGGAGAAGGGACGGGTGACCTGCACACACCTTGGGGGCTTCGGGTTTCTGGAGACAGCGTCAGACCTAAATACAAAAAAAATAAAAATAAAAAAATAAATAAAAATCTGGGGGAAAACCAGAGAGGAAAAGCTGCCTCTGAGGAGCCTAAATACTTGCAGAAATCCTGCTTAGCTGATCAATATCACAACGGTTTCTAATGAGGAGATCGCACTTAGGAACTCTTTGTTATCAATTAGTTAATCATTAGGTCAGCCGGCCCTATTAATGGCTGTGCTAACTACTCGGAGAGGCACCCTGACATTTTTCCTGTCAGAAGACAAACCCACCCACGGCAGATCCCATTGTCTGCCCAGGCATTTCTGTGATTTCTTACTTTTTTTGGAAATGATTCCCCTCCTTAGAAACATTCCTCTTCTATTCTCTTCTCAATTTAATGCTTAATGAGGTCCTCAGTTCCCACCGCCTCCACATGACCCTGACCTCAGCAGGACTCTCAATCAATTTTGGGTAAGAAGGTGAGGATCTAAAATGGAATTCTAGGCCCTGGCCAGATGCTCAGTGGGTTAGAGCATCGCCCCAATACACCAAGGGTTTTGGGTTCAGGTTCAATCCCCCGCCAGGGCACATACAAGAATCAGCCAATGAATCAACAGAAGGACTTGTATACATGTATATAAGCCAAACCAATGGACATGGACAACGGGGGGATGGGAGCGTGAGTTTGTGTGTGGGGGGGAGGTTGGGGGTTAGTGGGGGGGATGAGGACACATTTGTAATACCTTAACTAATAAAAAAAAAATTAAAAAAAAAAAGAATCAGCCAATGAATGCATAAAAAAGTAGAACAACAAATTGATGTTTCACTCTCTCTCCTTTCTTCTCTTGCTCTAAAAATCAAACAGTAAAAAAATAAATACGTAAAATGGGACTTGATTTCCTGAAAACTTTCAGTGACTCACACTCTGCAGGGAACCCCGTGGGAAGTCTCTGCAAGAAAGGTGTTTAGCATTTCTTCGTGGCTGACACTTACAGCGACTGACTTGTCATCCGGACAAGGACCTCCCTAGGGAGACATTTTCATTCCCATTTTACACACACAGAAACTGAGACCCAGTGGAGCTGGGACTTATACTCAGCTTTCTCCAGCTCCTGAGCTCTCTGCTCCCTCTGCCCTCTGGATCTGGGGAGGAGGAGGAGTGAGGGGAAGGAGGAGTGGAGGGAAGGAGACCCTGTCCATGATGGAAGCCCCTGGGTAGTGTCCTCAGGCTCCCAGGTGTACCTAGAAGTCCAGTTTGGGAGGGAGTGTGTATTGGTTTTTAATGGGTCGCCAGACCATTCGTTCATTGTCCATCGCTCACCCTTGAGTAGGAATCAGGATCCGATAGCTCCCAACATCTGGCTGAGCTGAGAGGCGAGGTCCCTTCCAGCTGTGGCGCTCCACAAGAAAGGAAGCACGCGTCTCCTTTCTTCCTTGACCACATTGTCTTTCTAGCGTGTGTGCGCTCCCCACCCCGTTCTCTTTTCTCTCTCTTTCTTTTCCTTTCTTGTTAAAGTGGGTGTATTTAGCCATTATAACTGGGTGGGAGCCAGAGATGGTTAGGCGTCTTCTGGTTGGAACAGAAATAGCCCTGTTAGCCGTGGACTGCGTCCAAGCTCTGAACAGCCCCCCAAGACGATCTCCATATAAATGGCTCCTTCAGGACTCCCCTTTGAATGCTTTCTTGGTCCTGGGGGTCTGAAATGGAGCCAATTTGAGAGAGTTCCAGGCATTTCCCACAGGGCCTCCCTCCCAAAAGCTTTTCAAAGCAATCCCCGAGGTCCTAGCATCCTCTCTCACCAGGGACTCTGCTGGGGTGAGCAGTTGGGAAGACTTGCCTTTAGACCCCTGACACCTTTGCCCCTGACCTTTGAAAGTGCACCACCCTGGCTGCCATATCCTCTCGCATAGAGACAGAGCCCAGGACAGCGTCTGGCTCCAGCGATCCTGCAATAAAGGTTCATTAGCTTTGCCTATGGGATACGTGGGACCTGCAATGACAGGGTCCAGAGCCAAGGCCTGCACCTGCCACCCAAGGACACTGACCATGAAAGAACTTCCTGGTGTCCACTGTATTACTAATAACACTTTTTAAAAAAATGTTACTCTATCAGTCTGTCTATCTATCTATCTATCTATCTATCTATCTATCTATCTATCTATTATTAATCCTCACCCAAGGATATTTTTCCATTGATTTGTAGAGAGAGTGGAAGGGAGGGGGAGAGAGAGAAACATCGATGTGAGAGAGACAGACACATCGATTGGTTGCCTCCCACACGTGCCCTGACCAGAAGCCAGGGATTGAGCCTGCAACCGAGGTAGGCGTCCTTGACGGGAATTGAACCTGGGACCCTTCAGTCCCCAGGTTGACACTCTATCCACTGAGCCAAACCAGCTAGGGCACTCATAACACCTTCTGAATAAATGAAATACTAGTGACTTTTGTACGCTCTTCAATGTGTAAGAGAGAATTTCAGCAAACCCGCTGATATTCCGGGTTTTCACGGTGGGGATATGGAACCTGGGGGTTAAGCTGTGTCTGTTAAAATAATAACAAAACCAGAGCCATTGCAGCCAAACACAGAGGAGAAGGCATGGACCCAGCAGAAATGGGTTTGACCTCATGCTCTCTTACCGGCAGGATG
Source organism: Myotis nattereri (assembly GCF_964212035.1). Lineage (NCBI taxonomy): Eukaryota > Metazoa > Chordata > Mammalia > Chiroptera > Vespertilionidae > Myotis > Myotis nattereri. The sequence continues at coordinate 79,299,964 of NC_138085.1, read as the reverse complement.
GCTTCCATAAATCGCTCGGTCTCTTGGAACCTCAGTGTCCTCATCCCTATTAGCTCTCTTAAAGGCCTTTGCTCAAATGAGATCATAAATAAGAAAATATTTGCAGAGTATAAGCGTAGTCATACTTCCATTTACTTAGGCCAATTTTTGGAGGCGAGCAAATTGCGCTTCAAGGGAAAAAGCAAATTCTCAATGAACCCAACCTAAATTAGGAATATTTTACTGGGTTCGAAATGCTTACGAGGTGGCAGGAGGCAGCTGAGGTCCAGAGAGGGCTAGTGACCGTCCAAGTCCTCACAGCCTTGAGGAAAAGTCAGCAGAGAAGTGGGATAGAATGGTAGGACCATGCCGGGCATGTGGAGGATGCCCCCCAGCTAGGAGGCAGTGATTTCAGGGGGTCTGTCTGGCGTGTGGACAGAGCAGAGCTGTGAGAAGCACGTTCCCTAAACAGAGAGCCTGGCGCTAGCTGCTGCACACCCTGCCGGGGAGACTGAAATAACGCAGATTGTGCATAATAATTGGTGTCTAAACTGGCCCTGATGTTATTCAATCAGCAAACATTTTCTTCTTCTTTTTTAAAAATTTATGTTTTATTGATTTCAGAGAGGGAGAGAGAGATAGAAACATCAATGATGAGAGAGAATCATTGATCAGCTGCCTCTACATGCCTGTTATTGGGGATCAAGCCCATAACCTGGGCATGTGACCTGATCAGGAATTGAACCATGACCTCCTGGTTGGTAGGTCGAAGCTCACTACTGAGCCACACGGGACAGGTCCAATCAGCAAACATCTTAGATGGAACTTAAATATGGAATGAAAGAAGAAAGGACATCAGTTTCGAAAACTGGATTAACTTCTGTGGAATCAGAATCATATTTTTCTCACCGGTCAGAGAACTGCCCATTATCATATTGATCATTATGATGATGATCATATTAATGCGATTATTAAAACCATTATTAGGATTACCATTTTACAAAAGCTCTTTACGAACCACAGACCCTCATTTATATATAAAGAAGGCAGGTCCACTAATGAGCAGAGAGCTGGGTACTGTCAGCTGGTGCTTCGATGTGTTAATTGCAAATCATTCTAATCTTTTTTTATTAAAGAACAACTGTTAGGCAGCGAGCCTATTGTTATATACCATGTGTACTTGAAATGAATCTGACCCCATTAATTTTGAGCACCCCTCCAATTTTAAACACCCGTTTCTTAAGCATCTACTGGGCCCTTAGCAACGTGGCCAGATTTTTGGGAGAATAAGAAGCAGTGAACGATGCAATCGCTGTTCGCTGTTCACAAAACTTCTGAGTCTAAGGGGCGGTAGTGCTAGTAGGTGGGTCTGCACGCAACGTCTGGGGAACGGAAATTGGATGAGGGGATTGCATGTGCCACGCGGTATTTTTTTTCTTAAGTAGGCTTTATTTTTACAGCAGTTTTAAATTCACGGCGAAATTGAGAGGAAGGTACCGGAGTTTCCCATAAACTCCCTGCCCCCACACATGCACAGCCTCCCCCATGATCAATATCCCCAGCAAAATGGTACATTTGTTACAACTGGTGAGCCTACATTGACACATTATTAGCCAAAGTCCATCGTTTGCAATAAGATTCCCTCCTGGTGTTGTACATTTCACGGGTTTGCACAAATGCCTTCTCGATGTATCCATTATTATGTATCATACCGAGTAGTTTCGCTGCCCTAAAAAACCCTCTGTGCTCCAACTATGCAGCCCTCCCTCCCCCCCAAAGCCTAGCAACCACTGATTATTGCACTGTCCTCATAGTTTTGCCTTTTCCCGAAGGTCACGTGGTTGGAATTCTATAGTATGTAGCCTTTCAGATTGGTTTCTTTCACTTAGGCATATGCACTTAAATTTCATCTGTGCTTTTTCATGGCTTGATAGTTCATTTCTTTTTAGTGCTGGACTCTGGGTAATATTCCATTGTCTGGATGCACCACGGTTGTGTGTCTGTTTACCTACTGGAGGACATCTTGGTTGCGTCCACGTTTGGGCAGTTATGAATAAAGATGCTGTAAACATCTACCTGTGACTTCAAGTTATGTCTTTAACCTGCAATTTCTTTATCAAGTAGCGAGAGTAATGGAGGCAGGATAGCACAGAGGTATGCAGTTGGACTGGAAATAGATTGGATGCTGATGGTGCTGATACTTAACGGATCTTGGGCATGCCACCTCACCTCTCTGTGCCTCAGTTTCCTCTCTAGAAATAAGGATGATAACACTTCCTGCTTCCTGAGTTTGCTATGAAGATTAAATTAGTTAATAGTGTAAAGAGCTTAGTGTAATGGTAAACACTACGCATTTGTTACCTGAATGGAATAAATAATGCCCTTCTCACAGTATTGCTTTCCAAGTTAAATGAAAGAGCATATACAATGGCCTATTATGGGACCTTGCATATAATAGACATTCAAATAACGTTGTGGCCTCCTCTCTTTGCTCTTGTCCTTCCTCTCCACACACTGGACCAAGAGCATTTTCTGCCTGCTGTGGCTTACGAGGTGGAGACCAGTGGTTTTTAACCTTATCAGCACTGTAGAATCCCTTGGAGAACATTAAATATTTCCAATCTCCAAGCACACTAGAGACAAATTAAACCTGATTGGCTGGGGATGGAACCCAGGCATTCGTGGTTTTCAAAACTGCCTTGTGATTCCAATGTGTTGCCAGGTTGGAGAACCAGGACGATAAACCATCAGGGTCCGGCGGGGCCCTGAAAGTGGCCAGGGAAGCTTTCTTAAAGTTAGTCTTCTGTTTGTTGGCTCATAGAAGTTCAACCCATCTCAACCCATACCTTCAACCAATTGTTATTGGGACCTGTGATGTGTGAGGGACAGAGGGTGCCCCCCTGAGCAAGACAGACACGTCCTGTCCTCATGGAAAGCCCACTAGAAAGAGGAGACAGACACACATGCAGAACGGTCCATGCTGGGAAGAGCAGTAGTAAGTGTCACAAGGGAGGGGAAACAACACAGGTGTAATGTGACCAGGGTGGGGTGGGCTCAGAGGGCGTTCAGCGAAGTTGACACCTGAGTTGAGTCCAGAGGGATGCCCTGGCATCAGTCCTGTGAAGAGCTTTCCAGGTGTATTCAAGGAACAGAAAGGCTGGGAGGCTGGTGTACGATCACTGAGTGGAGGGGCCTGGCCAGGAGCTTGGAGAGGCAGGGGTCTGGGCTCCGAGGGCCTTTTGGAGATGCCGCGGGTGTTATCTGAAGTGCGAGAGGAAGCCACTGGAGGCTTTGATGCAGGAAGGGCTCTGATCTGGCTTACGTGGAGGCTTTCGGTTGAGCAGTGACTACAGGGAGAACAGTTAGGAGGCTCCAGGTGCAGCCCAAGTCTGAAAAGACCGTGGTTTGGGCTAGGGTGGTGACAGTGAAGAAAGATGGGGCCATCAGAGTCCAGGTGTGCTTTGGTGGGAGAGCCAATGGGATTTGCAGAGGGAGGGCACCTAGACATACAAGCATAAGGAACAGGGCCAAAACGACTTTCGGATGTTGGACCTCACAGCTGAGTGGATGGTACCATTTCGAGATGGGAAAGTGTGGGAAGAATATTTAGTAGGAGCGTGCTTGGATGTGTTGGGGTTGGTACCCATGGCCAGGCTGGGGTGAGGGGTTAGGGATTAACAACTCCCCTATGGCCTGGGAAGGCTGGACCCATTAAGAACATGTGATGTGGCCCTTCGGCCCAAGAGCATTAGAGAAGCTATGATCCCCCTTGAAACCGCCATGACATTTCCACAAATGGCATTCCAAATGCTGTGCAGAACCGCACCTGGGAACAGGTATTGTGCAGAGTGGTCGAAGCCATTCTCGTCCTCTTCCTTTCTCCGGAAGCAGGGCTGAGCTTGGTTGCCTCAGCAGGCCCATCTCAGCAATCTTAAAACTGGGCTTTGAATGTCTTTTTCAGTGACTTACTGCACAGAAAGAGCCCCAGCTGGAGCCTCACTGGCTTTGTGATCCTGGGCAAGTCACTTAACCTCCCAGAGCCTCAGTTGCTTCATCTGTAAACGAGGGGGTTGGGTGGGGTGTTTGCGAGGGTCCCTTTTAGCTCTAATGATCTGGTTTCTTAAAGCAGACTCCTTCCCCTGCTTCTGTTAAAGAAGTGAGGCTGAGAGAGGAGGGAGGGACTCGCCAGCCTGGATCAAAGTATGGCCTCCCAGAGCCCTTGCCTTCTGCCTGCGAGACTTTCTCATCTTGCCTTTTAAAAAGCCAAAGGTAGAAGAATGTGACATTGGGAGACTTTTGTAGGTTCTGAGATGGGAATTGATCAATACTTGTTGAGTAACTACTCAGAGCCTAAAGCATAAACTGGTCACTGCTGAACTAGAAATAATTCAGCCAAAGAAAGAAGGAATTAGAAAGAAGATGATTCTGATAGAAAGAGACTTGAATTGGGGTGGTGAACACACAATTAAAAAAAGAAAGAACACGATTCATTTCCTGCTCTCAAGAACCTCATACTCTTATTATCTAGTAAAGCATAACATTATTGAATCCCTACTCTGTGCTAACAAAATAATATGAGAAAAATGTGCTATATCATTGAATTCACTTCTAAAATGCTAGCTTTCTCCTTTTTATCACTTTTGTCAGAATTACTTTGTGCCCCAACAACACCTGAGGTGAATAATAAGATTTAAAACATTGTTATGAACTCACAGATTTTTCATAAATCCGTGGGCAAAAGTAGGTTTACAGCTGTTCCTGTGGAAAAAGACAAGTGGGTTATGGTTATTACAATAGCTTTATTACCTAAAAGATAAACCATAGGTAAGGATATGAAATTATAACACTAATAAGAAGACCAATAATACATATAAATAATGCAATAAATAATAAATAAATAATAATAACACAAGAATAAAAACTCTTCTGGTGTACTCATAACTGTAAACCTAGTTTCACCCAGCCCTGTATTTAACTTTTCATTCCTTTTTGCTATTTTTCTTTTCAGTGCTCAAATTGTGTCATTTTCCGTCAAGGACAATCCTTTTTGGCTCCTGTGTCCTTTTGACACAGCCCCAATAACCTCTGAGAGCTCCTTTGCTTTTCAGTAGATTATTTCATCCTAACAACAACCCCAAAGAGATAACTACTATGATTGTTTGCATTTTGCAGATGATAGAATTGAGGATTGCCCAAGGCCACACGGCCACTGGAGGTAGAGCTGGGACTTGACTTTCACCCCCCTCCACTCCCCCCGCCCCGCCCCCCCCCCAACACCAAACTCTAAGCATTTCTCCACATAGTCTGTTTTAAAAGATAAGATTAATACAAAAGAAATAATTAGTAAATAGCCAATATAATAAAGGCCATTAGACTGAGGTGGCTCTAATGCCTTAGTAGCCTAGTAAGCAAACCAAAACCTAAGCCTGTATTGCCTCAAGGTTAAGAAATCTGAACCTAGGAGCAACCAATCACAGCCAACCAGGCTTTCCCATATAAGGCACCTACTTAAGCTCCAGCCAATCAGATAACTTCCTTGCTTTGCCTCCAACTCTTCTTTCTGAAAGCCATGCCCTTGGTCCTGTGGTGGAGTGCTCCTAACCATTTCTGGTTTGGCTCTCCTGACTGAAATAGATTTTTGCTCAAATCAACTCTAAAAAATTTTAATATGCCTCGGTTTATTTTTTTGACAAGTGGTATATGCCTTTTTATTGATTCACTAAATATATATTGAGTTCCAATCATATGTCAAGCTTTGTGAGATGAGTGAGATAGATCCCTGTTCTCAAGGAGCTCGTGTTGCATTAACAATTGACCTTTGTGGTCATGGCCACGGGTATGAAATGAATTCGGTGTGAACTGGGAAGGTCTGGGACATCTTCCGGGATGAGATTGAACCTGGCCTTTGGAGGCTAATGAACAGCTTTCCTGGGAAGAGGCATCCCAGGCAGGGGATGATGTGAGCAAAGGCCCAGGGCCAGAAACCAGCCTGGCAGAGGAGGTGGCAGATGCCCATTATGTCTCAAATCGCTCAACTTCCATAAGCTTGACTCCCAGGAAAGGGGACCATAGACCAAGCATGTGATGTAAATGGCTCTTCAGTGAGACAGGAACTTTCCATTTCTGCATGGTAGAAAGATTTCCCTCCCGATGCCCTTTAACATTATGCAGTATTTTTTATTAAGCTATTCCCACATGGGATGATAATGCCGGTCCATTTTGCATGGAATTAGGGGTGTGTATTATGTATGTAACGTGCGCTCTCAAAGGGTAGAGGCCAGATCTTAGTGGTCTCTGTATCCTTGATGATCACCGTGTGAGTTGGTGTAGAATCATTTTTAAAAATTGAAATAAAATTTCTTCCAAACATTTATACCCTTTGTTTGGACAATTTCATTATATGTCCCTGAGAATCTGTTATAAAGAAATAATTAGAAATGTGAACACAGCTTTATGCCTAAGATGTTCATTATAGAAGCATTCATATCAATAACATGCACATGTAAAGGTGAATGCATAATCTCACTGTGGTCCTCTCTATGCTATTCTAGGTTTGTTGCCTTGGAACCTAATGTAGATATTAAACACCATATTTATGGAGAGTTTTTAATCACATGAGAAGATTCTGAGGATATACTTAACTCCAAAGATTCAAGGTGTGAAATGATAGACACAAAATGGCCTTAGCTATGTAACAACAAGTGCATAGAGAGAAGGTGGGGATGAAATACACGAAGACCGTCAAGAGGAGCTTCTCTCTGGGATGGTCTGTATCTTCTCCTTTAGGCTTTTCTCTGTTTCCACAGTGGGCGAGCCTCACTGTCACAACAGGCAAAACAAAAGCATCTGAAGGAGGCTCCTTGTACTTCTTTAGCTATTGACTAACACTTTAACCAGTTAAAAGCTGAGTGCTACTTTTGCTGCCTAAACAGAACAGGGCAGTCAGGAGGGGTGATGGATGCTCTGGGAAGGGTGGGTGGGTGGGTGGGTGGGGGTGGTCCCAGGAGGACAATTCAGGAGGAAGAGTGTGGTCACCAAGTTGGTGAGATGTAGGGCTGAGGGGTCCCCACCTTGGTGGCTCTCACCCCTGTTCCAGGGCTACCTGAAGAGGTAGCTAGGCCAATGCGATGCTGGTGGAAACTCCAATTTTACAGTCATTAGGGGCACAGTGGGCTGGGCAATCAGTGGAGTCTTTGATCTGGTTAACCTCGCTGGGGGTCAGGCGGCTCTGACCTCGCCAGTGTTCTCACTCTAAAGCTGCAGCCGGGTCAGCGCTTCCACTGTGTCCAGGGTCCACATTAACTCCCGGGCCAGAGAGCAGGGCTGGCTCCGCACCGCCCGCCTCCGCCCCGGCCTTCCCTCCCGTGGGCTCCCAATGTGCCCACTCAGGGGGAAAACGCCAGCGTTCATTTCCTCACTCTGATGGCGCCATCCTCTTCCAGCCCATAAGCACTTTGTCACTGTGACCCCAGAGGTCATTCGGGCCTTTTGATCTTGCCTACCTAGAGCCGGGCGCCCCACTGCCACCCTGGGTCTGACCCCCCACCCGGAGGGTGTGCCATTGGCGTGATTGGGCCCCTAGAGGGGAGGAACTCAGCTGATGGGGCTTAGAGATCAGAATAGGGTGGGTCTCAGGGGAGGCAATTCAGTGTTTCTCTCCATCAGAGCCCTTTCTCCTCAAAACTCAAAAGCCTGAGGGGGCTTCTTCCCTCTGGGGGACAGAGCTTTATCTGAAGCCTCCAGCCCTCCCCAGCCCCTCCCCACTGCCCTGCTGTCTTCTCTCCCACTTAGCATTTCCCAGGATTCTCCGTGTGTCTGTGGTCCCCTGGAATGTTCTCGCCTCTCAGAGCCTCCACAAGCTCTGCAGACACCACATGAATGAAGTCTTCCTGCCCCTGCAGCATGGGACGTGCCCGGCAGTTCTGTGAAGACACCTCCGTGACCAGCTGTGGCAGTTACAGCTCCCTCCCCCCCAGACCCCTCCAGCCTGAGCTCCATGCAGGCAGGCGCCCTCACCGCACGTGCCTTCAGCAGGGCCTGCGACAGTGACCATGTGGCCACTTCCACCAGGTGCCGGTGACTTCTGATAGCTTTAGAAGGAGCGTTGGGTAACTCGATGGGAATAACTGTGGTTTATGAACCGAAGGCTTGAGTCGGGTCTGAAAGGGTCGGAGAGGTGGTAGAGGTATTGGGAAGGGGTCAGTGAGCTTTTGAAACATGGGAAGAATCAATTCATTCGCTCACTATCTCTACCCCGAGGCAATGAGCACCTTTTCTGGATGCTTATTGCCATGAGCTTTGCATGGGGAATGCAGAAGGGGAACAGCCCTAGTCCCTGGCCTGGGTGGACTCCCAGGCTGGTGGTGGCGACAGCATGGAGGCGAGGCAGTGGCCGTCGGGAGGTGTGGAGACGGCAGGTGCTTCGGCATGCTGAGTTCATGGAGAGAAGGAGCTGGACCTTACAGGGAAGGAGGAGCCTCTGGAGGCAGATGGAAAATGTTCACAGTAACGCATTCAGGCGGTATCGGACCGCCCAGAGAATGAGTGTGTATTTTCTCCGAAGCAGACAATCTAGTTCCAATCCCAATTAAGGACTTTGAGGAAATGACCCTGAGCATCAACCGCAGTTGAAGACAGCCTCCCTGTCTGCCCCTAGACGACTGGATGCATGCACATTTGTCTCTGCGCCCCTTCAGGAAGTGTGGGCTCGCCCATCAGCAGCCAGCCAGGCCGCCTTTGCTGTGCGCCAACCTTTTAGGGACCTACCTCGGATCCCCTCCGCAGGGGTGTGTGTGTGTGTGTCTGTCTATTAGTGTATTAGTTGCTCCTGGTTAGCCCGGATTTAATGCTGTCCAAACTTACTTTCTTTCATTCATATATTCCTCCATTCATTGATTTCCAATCAATAATCTGTTCTTGGTCAGATGAGTCCTTTTCATTTATTCACTCCACAAATGCTCTACCAAATGCTTGGAGCCGGATTAGCTGCCGGGGATAGAAGAGACGTCCATCAAGAACAATATTTCAGTGAGAGGAATGGCCAAGGCCCCCGAGAACTGCCATGCTGAGGGAAACACAAGCCTCACCCCTCTGGGGGGCATTCAAGGAAGACAAAGGTTTCTGCTGGAGGAGATCCCACTTGATGATTCTTGGAGGTTAAAGAATTAGCCCGTGACCAAAGGGGCGGGTGGAGAACTGGGTCTGAGGTTAGGAGGCAGGTGTGTTCACGCGGAAGACCCTGGAGGCAGCCAGGAGATCGGAGCAGGAATCCTGGCCCCAGAGTGGCTGTGGGGATGTGCACTGGGCTCGGCCGGTGTGGTCCCTCTGCTGGCACCTGCCAGTGTGTCCCGGGCATGGGCCCAGCTCTGAACACCACATCCTGGCAGAGGCTGCCTGCAGAGCTCCGGGCAGCACTTGGCACATGCCATTTTCTAATAGCACCTACCTGGGCAGCACGCAGCCCTCCCCCTCCTCCGCAATGTGGCCCTGTCTGCGCGGATCATTCCGGAGCACATTTCCCGGCTGCAAACAGCTCTGGGTTCAGCTGGTGGCACCTTCCCCCGCCCCTCCCGGATGTGCGGTGAGCTGCCTCGGAACGTACTGTCTGGATCTGAGGCGGAAAGATAATGATTTGCCTTTCTCCTAAGGAAAGCTAATTACTAGAAGGAATCCCAGCATAATTACACAGTCAGGCTCGGTGTCTTGTACACACTGCTTCCTGACAACGCTGTCCCGCTAGCCTGTAGCTGTCGGAGGAGGAGGGGGCCAGCGTGTCAGATTCTTCCCAGCTTGCCCATGGTGGCAGGACCCTCCCCGAGGGTCCTTTGGGACAAGAAAATCGAGTCAGGTGTCTGGGTTCTAGGAGAGGAAGAACGGTGCCTGACAAATGCTTGCCTCTCACAGTGACCCTGTCAGGGGTCATGGAATGTTCCACGGTGGGAACACTGGTGCTCAGGGAGACTGCACCTGCTCCAGGCCTCTTTGCTCTAAGTGTTAGAGCTGGGGTTTGAACCCGGGTCTCTGGCTGAAAAGTGTCCCTGTTGGATATTGACCAGGCTGTCAGGGTCCCCGTGCAGCGTGGTGGTGTGGCCAGGGAGGGGATGAGGAACTTGCTTCTCAGTGTGGAGCTGGGCCTGCCTGGCCATGACCTAGTGTGGAGCGCTGGGCCGGGGCTGGGCCAGGAACGGAAGAAGATGTGCAATGTGACTAAGCACTCACTGTGGTGCTCATGGGTAGGGGCAGCCACACCTCTGGCAGGGAGGTGGGGTCAGAGCTGTTGTCCTGGGAGCAGTGGGAATCTCACACCAGGCCTTCATGTCCCCGTCATGCTCCCAGCACAGACGATGACCAGCTGACGGGGTGGGTTAGGGGGCACCCCCACAGAGGAGGGCACACAGGTTGGAAGTCTGTGTGGCCTTCCTCATAAGGACACATGGGCCAGGAGGCAACGTGAAGATATTCCAGGCAGAGAAGAGAGGGAAGAATTGAGCAAACGCCAAATGCCCAGTGTGGCTGAAGGGAGGGAAATATAGGGGTGGGGGGACCACCTTGTGGAGTGAGCGGTGACTGCTGGATTACGATCTCACAGACCCACTGGGACTTCTCTTCTGGAAGGGGAAGAGGCTGACAAGGTGATGGAGACGTGTCCTTCCTATTCTGACACTCTGTGAGCCAATGTTTACAATATAATTAAATATTTAGAATGCTGTTTGAACACCTCTACCGAGGATCTTACACACTTAGAAGCCTTGGACTCAGTCATGTCACTTATGAAATCTTCCTGAAGGAAATCCGTAAGCGAGTGTGTTCATCACAGCGTTGTTTATAAGGGGAGAACTGGGAATAACCTAGAAATCCGACCATAGGGGCTTCACATGGAAGCGGTGCTCCATCCTCACCACAGGTTTTTAGACCGCTGTTGAAAGGATGTTGATGAAGACTATGAAAACAGAGGGAAATGGTTACGTCATAACATTAAGAGGAGGGACAGGATAGGAAATTGTGCATAGCCACAATTATGAGAAACACGCCCTTTCATAGAGCAGCAGACACAGTCATGCAGAGACAAAAACTAGAAGGAAGCATTAATTTTTGACTGATGGCATGGTAGGGGATTAAAATTAATTTCACTTTTTCTAATAGAAAAGGTAGATTTTATTAATATGTTTTAAAAATTAAAACACAATAGAATGGCAACGAAAACAATAGCAACCACTTGGGCACAAAAGCCAGACAATTCTCACCCTTCCCGGCAGCCAGGACCATGACTGGGTCCGCGACGGGGAAGAGGCAGCCTCAGGTTTCAGGAGGGAGTTCGAGGGAGGCCAGCCGTGCGAGGAGGCCCTTCAGCCGTGGCTGGTGGGTGTTGGACCCCTGACCGAGGGCGGCTCCTCAGAGGCTCCGATAGAGGCAGGAGTAATATTGAGTCCTTGTTAGGACCTGCAGGACCCAGCACTGACGTGAAGCAAGTTGTCAGTTTGTTCTATCAGGGTTTTGTGAAATATTAACTAGTCTAATTTCTATCAACCCTCACCTGACGATATGCTCACTGATTTTAGGGAGGGAGGGAAGGAGAGAGAGAAAGAGAGAGAGAGAGAGAGAAAGAGAGAGAGAGAGAGAGAAAGAGAGAGAGAGAGAAACATTGATGCAAGAAAGAACATTGACCCACCACCCTTGAATGTGCCTGGATTGGGAAATGAACATGCAACACGGTCATGTGCCCTGACCAGGAATCAAACCCACAATCCTTCAGTATACAGGATGATGCTCCAAGCCGCTGAGCCACACTGGCCAGGCCAAATTTCTATCTTTCAATCTCTTAGGAACCACGGACATCTGAGAGGTTTCATGGCAGAGTCCAGATGTTGGGTCAGAGATTCAGGCTTAGGTCCTGTTTCTACTTCTTATTCCTTCTGGGATCTTGGGTTTCATCTGTTGAAGAGAGATTTGTAACACAGACTCCAAAGCGGTCGGCGGTGAGATTTCAGAGACGTACTACCCCGCAGGATCCTCCTTAGCTGGCCCGCGCCGTGGGCGGCCTGCCTCCTCCTCTGTCGGTGAGAGACGCGGCCCTGGTTGTGAGCACTCGCTGTGACAACGCTAGTTTTCAATTGGCCTGTTTGGTGAATGACAGGGCCTAGCAGGCTGGCCTCATTGTGTGACCAGGCACTAAATTAGCCCCACAAAGGAAATTGCTTTCCTGATGTCCTGCACTGATACCCAGGAGAAGGTCCCTGCCCCCCGAGACAAAACCCATGGCCAATCACTTCACTCTGCTGAGGGCTTTCACCAGATCTGAGAACTGGAGGCAAAGCCAGCTTTGGCGGTGGGCGGTGGGCGGTGGGCGGCAGGGATCCCGGCCCATGCCCTCACTCTCATCTTCCACCCGTCAGGCACCAGCTCAGCGAGCACCTCTAGGGCCCTTGGATGTAAGCAAAACCTCACCACTGTTGTTAATCCTCACCTGAGGAGATGTTTCCATTGATTTTTAGAGAGAGTGGAAGGGAGAGGGAGAGACAGAGAGAAACATCGATGTGAGAGAGACACATTGATTGGTTGCCTCCTGCATGCACCCTGACCAGGGCTGGGGAACCGAGCTACATGCCCTTGACCATCATTGAACCTGGGACCCTTCAGTGTGTGGGTCGATGCTCTAACCACTGTGCAAAACTGGCCAGGGTGATTGATGATGCATATTTTCTGACCAAATGGCCTGGGAACCCCAAATGGCTTGGGAGCCCCAAGATGACCACTGGTGGTTCCGTGGGAGACCGCTGTGCCTAGAAAGACCAGCCTAACAAATGCCTGCCTGCCATCCACCATGATGGCTCCAGCTCCTTCGAGCCTTGAAGATGTGTAGGCTCCTGGTCCCTTTGTAAAAAGATAGAGCGTCTGAGGAAGGTGACATCCTGTGCTATTGCTAGTAACTGCTACTGGGTCAGGTTCATAGGGACACGCAAGGATGGGGTGCTGGCTGGGCTCTGGGAAGGAGGGCCAGGCAAAGTAAAAGCAGACAAGAGAGCAGAACCAAGACGCTGTAGCCCAGCCCTCCCACCTCCCCTGGGGTTCAGGCTGCGTCCACTTTCAAATTCAGTGCAAGGCAGGCCTACAGCAGGAACATGGTTAAGGCAGGAGAGAATCTAGGAGGGCATCTCAGTGGAGGGAGGGGAGGGTGTGAGGTGGGGTCAGTGAGGTAGTGAGGCTCTGAGGCCTGATACGGGGGGACCTCAGTGCCCACTAGGAATGGGACGTGGTGGCTAAGATGACCCCTGAGCTACTTTCAACCCTGAACAGCTGACTTCCATCCTCAGGGTCGCCCTCCGGGAAGGAATCCAGTCGTTCTGAGAGGCTCAGCTCTGGGTCCTGAGCCGTCCTGTTGCCCAGGCAGCAAAGTGGTCTGAGACGCTGCAGGGAGGGGCTGCTCCTCATGCGTGGCCGTCTTGGGGCAGCAAAGCTTCGCTGTCCCAGAGTCAGGATGGACAGAAGGAAGAGCCGGAAACTGCTGCAGAGTCGGGTCCATGACCCACGGCTATCCGTCCATTCACAGGTGACATGACGTGAAGGCTCCCGATCTCCAGGCCTTGGGCCTATGAAGAGCACCCTCGCATGTTCTGAGCCGCAATTCTCACAGGGGAAACTGAGACCCAGCAGGGAGAGCGGCTTAGCCCCAGCTGGCCCCAGGGAGAATCAGAGTGAGTCGCCAAGTCCCGTGTCCTTGACCGCCAGACCCCCGCTCTGCTCACTGAACAACCCAGCCTCTGAAACACCCCGGGGCAGAGCTCCCCGGCATTTCCTGCCTCATGTGTACAATCGTGAGGATTGATTGTGGCTGGGATTTTGTTTCAAGGCCTTAATATGATTAGCAAACATCAAATATCAAAAGCTTATCTAGTAAACACCTCCCGTCCGCGCCGTGGATGTTATGGTCAGCTTCGGATTGAAGTCGAGTCACATTTCAAAACAGATGCAATTTCAAGAGGCCAGAGCGGGGCCGCGCACATCTGCTGGCTGTGATCTTTCGTGTGCAGTAAATGGTGTTGTTGGAGAGAGAGCTCGGCTGTAAAACATCAGCCTGGTCAGCAGGACCCGCTGACAATGCCTGGAGCTTTCCGGGGGATTTAAACATGCAGGCGAGCACCCAGCCTGGGGCGGTGGGGTGGGGGCAGCGGTCTGCCCGGCAAGGACAAGCCGCCCATTTAGGGCTGGGATGTCCAAATCAAATATTTATGATCTTTGACCAAAATTCAAGTGATGCTATTAGGAGCAGTAGGGCTCCTAGGGGGGACTCTGGTGGGAGAGAGACGGTGAGCATTTGTAAAATGAAACTATGGTGCCCCTCCCCACGCTCCCCATTGAAGCCAAAGGAAGCACACTTCCATGCTTGCCCTTGAGGAGACAAAAAAAAAAAATTCTTTGTCCCATTTGTGAGTGGCACGAACCTAATGCACCCTCAGTGTGTGTTTTCCTTGGGCCCATAGATATTGTGGCTAAATGCAGTGCCCTTCTGGATGTGTCAGGGGTCCACTGAGCCCTCCAGCTCCTCTTCAGGGGTGAGTGCTGTGTGTATCTGTGTGGGCTTGTGTGAGTTTGAGTGTGTGCACGTGCCTCGCCCTCCCCGTGGTTCCCGTCACCGCCACCACCCTCACCCGGGCGCCTTTCTCTTTCTACCGCTCACAGGGGAAGAAGGTGACACTCTATCTGGGGGACTAATGTTTCTCCAGGCGCCACAGTTCATGGGTTTGAGTGACCCGTTCCAGCTGTATCTGGCGGCCGCCCCGAAGCTGGCCGAAGCCCCGCGGGTGGCAGGGCGGTTTACACCGTGGAGAATGCGTTCCTAATGGGGCAGCAGCTGCCACCGGCCAGAGCTCCAGGAGTTGGTGTAATGAGAGAAATTGCCCTCTGCCATTGGGCCTGGTGGTTTTCAGCCATAAACGAAGATTTGCTGCTTCCAGCAGGGGAGGCATGTGTTCATTTCGACCCCTAGAAGCTGAGGAGGAGGTGGGGCTGAGCCAATGAGAAAGCAAGTCCTCCAGCCAGAGACCCTGGAATGACATGCTCTGGACTTGAGTTGGGTCTGAACTGGGCTGATCCGGGTCCCGCCTGCAGCCTGTGATGTTGTTGAAGATGCAAATCCCCGAGGTCTCTCAGGATGAACCTCCTTGTAGGAGCTGCGGAATCTTGGGGGGGGGGGGGGGAGTGCATAGCAGAGGGAGAAGGGGAGGTTCCTTAGAATGGGACTGGAAGGGTTTTCAAAATGGCTGTTTCGTCATCAGACACCATAAGGCCCAATGCTTTGGGTTACTGGCCTCATAATGGGCTATTGCTCAAGTTCAGTGAGGTTTCTAGTTTAATTTAGGTTTTCATTTCTATCAAAGTTGTACGTGCATAGTATTTAAATAATCCTGCAAGGCTTCTTAGGAAAAGTAACGCCTCCCTCCCTACTTCCTTTTCCCCAGAGGTAATGACTTTCAGCTCTCTGGGCTGACTCTTGTCATCTTCCTCCACATCTCCTGGGAACATGTGGTTTCGTGATGTGGCAGCCTGAGGAACGATCTATTGGCTTCCACTGTGGAAGATGACAATTTAGCATCTTTTGTGACTGTCCCCTCTCCAACGTCTATTGACGTAAACATTGCATTCCTCCTTCACATCACGACTTTGGAGAGAAACGAGGAAAGGAAACACAATATGGAGCCCAGATGCCCCAAGCCAAGGGAAAAGAAAACTATTTCTGGGTGAACTGTGGCCAGCGTAGAGTTTGGGGCTGACATTCTCCATGTAAATGATGCTCGGTGCATGCGGACCCCAGAGCCTACGGCGTGCCCCGTGTGGCCGGGATTCTCTAGAAAATCTGCCTGTTGGTAAAGTGAGTTATATCCATCTTTCCAGCCCTTGCAAAGCTATGTGAAAGAGAACCTGGTTGGGATGAAAAACACACTTTCCTCAGAGCTCAGGGGACCCGGGAGAGGGATGCAGGGGGCACATTAATAATGGAAGAGCTATGGCAAATGCATTAGAAGCCAGCCATCTGTCCCTGCTACAGAACAGATCCATGAAAACAGGATTCTGACCACAAGGTCCTCGAGAAGGAAAAACCATGCTGACATTTATGGCAGGCACCGCAGCGGGCGTTGGGCTCTCCATAAAAGCAGGGCTCCAAACATACTTGTCTTCAATACATGAAAAAGCTCAATTTGCAGTTGGGTAAACCGAGGCTCAAAGAATGAAAATGGAACATCCCAGGTCACACAGAAGATTAATGGCAAAGCTGGCAGAGGCATCCAGGTGCCTGTCCTCCACCCACCTTCCCCTTCTCTCATGTCCATATATTGAGTATTAATCAGGCCACGTATTGTGCTGGGTACTGAGGATTAAAAAGACAAAACAAACAAACAAACAAAAAACCCCCAAGAATCCAAGAATCTGAACCACGGAAGCTAAAAGTTTCATTGGGAGAGAAGTAAACAAACAATCTGGAAGAGTACGGAGCATGCTGGGATAGAGGTAAACCTCTGTAAGATATTGGGAAGACACAGAAGGGGGAATTAACCCGATTTGGAATCAAGAAAGGCTTCCTAGGGAAAGTGATAAATGAGTTTGATCATGAAGGAAGAATGACCTTCAGCTCAGTACATGGTCAGCATTCCAGTATGTGATCACTCAAGAGAATGTGCTAGAAAGAGTCTGGAGTCAGGAGGCCAGGAAGGAGACTCATGCACTTATTCACATGAGAGATGGCATGGGTTTGAGCAAGGAGGACAGCGACTGGAGAATGAGAGAGGAAAGATTGAAGAAGTACTTTGCTGTGAGAACAGACATAACCTGGTTATTGACTGGAAGGAGGTGAGAGGGGGGGATATAGACCGTTCCCCACTCTCCTGACTCAGTGACTCACCTGGATGGTGATACCACTCACAAGGAAAGAGGACACAAGGGGTGAGAGAGATTTCTAGGGAGGTGAGTTCAGGTTTAAACTTGTAGCTTTGACAGGTGAGAAATCTAAGTGGAAATGTCCCGTGGGTGGTTGGGTCTTGGAGGGCTACAAATACGGAAGAGAGGGCTGGAGAGTGGGCAGAGGCTTGGGCTGATTGTTGAAATCCCAGAAAAGAGACACAGCAGAGGGGAGAAGAGGGTTGAGGACGAAGCCCTGGGAGCGTGGGCATGTAAGAATGGTGAGAAGGGAAACACAAGCGGGTGCCTGCAAAGAGAGTCCAGAGATATAGGAGGAATTGCAGTAAAAGAAAACAGATCTCAGGAAAGAGATGATAGTCCATGTTTTTAGCACAGCATAAACTTCTAGGACGATAAAGACTGATAGAGCCCAATATGGTGGTAGGTGACCTTGGGAGGGAGGGTAGGCAATATGGTGGTAGGTGAACTTGGGAGGGGGGTAGTGTTGTTAGAATAGTGGATGGTGGGAGCCAGAATTCAGTACAGTGATGAGTCCTTGAGCAGCAAACTTCCATGCCATCTAGGAACTCTTGATGGCTTTGGGGTGAACAAGATCAGTGTGCCTTGAGGATACTAGTTTGCATTCCTAGCTCAGGATTGGCCCTAGAAGATGGGAGGATGGTAAATCCTTTCCGTGGGATTCCAGCCCAGGCTGAGGCCACGCCAGTGTGACTGATGAAAGAATAGAGCCCATTTCTGCCTCCTAGTCACCTATATCAGGGTCAATGTTGTTTTCTTTCTACTCTGACCTAGGTAACATTTATGAGCGTCCAGCAGATAATGTTTGCTGTTGCTTCCAGGGGGAGTTCACCCAGACTGAAATATTACAGAACCAGAATCCAAGTGTAACACGTTCCTCTAACTCACCAGGGAAGTCAGGTCTCCTTCTGATGTGAAGGCTAAGCAATTTCACTTCTACTCTTTAGTAAATCACTTAGCAAATCCTCTTGTACGCGTGGTCTCCAAATCTTGGCTTCGATGAGGAGCTTGCCTTTATTCCTTGGGTGAAAAAAGTAGACCCCAATTAAACATAAAGAAAGATTTTCACTCATTTAATAATAGTTTCCTTTGAGTTTCCTTTGGCGGGGGGCATGTGGAGAGTCAGTTTTGACTTTGGCTCGATGGTACTTAAACCTTGTCGTCAATACTTTGCCTCTTCCAAAAGAGGCTTGGAGAGGGCTTTCAGTATTCATGCCAATGAAACAAAACCATTAATGAATAAAAATGCAAAATAAAGATATGGGGAAAAAGGCAAACGTAACAGGTGATTGGGATAGTGTTGTGACTGTAGGTGAGTCCTGCCTTTGAGCTTCTTTCTCCCAAGGCAAGAGGGAAAGCAAGCTGGATTGCATAATCGTCCATATAAAAATCACATACATATGATCAGCAGTGACTTTGGAGACTACATACTGTGTGTTTAGGTAAAAGGGTAGCTGTCTTGGATAAGGTGGTGTGGAGAGCATGAGACTGGTCTGGAGAATGTGAAGTTCAACCTGCTTCAGGCACTCCCCCCTGAACCCCCAGGTGCTGGTATCAGGCTTCAGGGAGATGGCAAGCCGCTTTTCCCTTTCAGCTGCTTCCTTTCACATATGGGGAAACTAAGGGAGCAAAGAGGTGAATACCTCTGTTCAGTGTCATCCAGCAGATGGGTTGGTAAAGCAGGACTAAATTCTGGATCTTCCACCTGCTTTTCTGCCTATTAGTGACTTCATTATTCTATTTTATTTACTATTTAAGTGCTATTTGATTTTCATAAAATTCACTCAAAATTGGTCAATCTCATTATCCAAAGATAGGTCCTGTTAACATTTAAAACACACAGACATACACACTTTATGTTACACATCTTTTTTTTTTTTTTTTAAAACTTGTACATGATAAAGTTTTTTTCCCTTCTACCTTTTGACCTCCTTCCCCCATTTTTCTCACCTCTTACCTACCCATCTGTTCTTTGTATCTATAAGCTTTTTCTTTTAGATCCCATATATAGTAGAGATCATGTCTTTCTATCTCATGTTATGTAGCATATTGCCCTTGAGGGCCATTCATATTGTTGCAAATAGCAAAATTTTATTTTTTTAAACGGCTGAATAATATTTCATTATTTTCCTCTCTCTCACACACAATTTCTTTATCCATTCATCCATTGATGAACACTTAGGTTGTTTCCATATCTTAGCGATTGTAAATAATGCTGCAATGAATATAGGTGCGTATATCTTTTTGCGTTAGTGTTTTCATTTCTTCAGATACATACTACCTAGAAATGGAATTATTGAATCTGATTTTAATTGCTTGAGAAACCGCCATACCACTTTCCATAGTGGCTGCACCAATTTACACCCCCACCAGCTGGGCTGAGGGTCCCCTCTCCTTCACATTCTTGGCTGAGATGCCATTGAAAAGCAGGCGTTCAATGTCATGGCGAGGGAGAGTCATTTGGAGACCTGGAAATCTAGCTTCTCTGCTCTCTGACTTCTGCTCCGATTTTGACAAGTCAGTTCATCTTTCTGGGCCTCGGTAGTCTCAGCTACGAAGTCAGGACCTTGTCATTGTTTTTCTGAATTCCTCAGAGCTCTGGACGCTCCATGGGTGCCTTGGGCCGTGTGGCTTGGCGGGGCGTGGGGGGATCTGGAGGGGTCTGGAGTGGGGCTGAAATAGGGAAAGGGAGGCAGGGCTCTGGCCCTCACCCTGCTTCTACCTGAGCAGTTCCGCTTGGATCCATTTCATGTATTTGCTTCTCACGTGAGCTGTTTTTGCAAAAACAAGGTTCTGTGGACCGGCTCCTCCAGGTTTCCTCTGGGCCTCTCGGATTAGAGATGTTCTTTCAGAGACTCACTTGGACGGACTCAAACGTATATGCTGCCGAGCTCTCTGGAGCGCCTCTAACTTAGGGTGCACATCGAGATAATTACCATGGTGGAATTCTAAGCACTTAAATACAAGTCAATCCTTATAACCCCCTTTTAAACCAATTGCCTCACTGCAGACATGGTCACTCAATATGTTTTATTGAGTGCCAATAGAACAGGAAACTCGATCCTGCCGTTTTCCTGATTAGATAGCACAGACGGGGTAAGGCCAGCATCCCGGCCACCGTGCTGCTGGGAGGAAGGATCTTGCTTCTCTTCGTGGAGCTTCCAACTCTGGTTGTCAGGCCAGGCCCACAGGCAGACCCAGTGCCTTCCACCCCCTTGGCGCTGGAGGGTCACCGAGCAGACCAACTGGCAGGCCCTTGCTGGGGGGGGAGGGGGGGGGACTGGTTTTCTGCTCTGTCCGACCATGTTTACTGATCGGGAAAAGAGACGATGGAGCTAGGTGCAACACTACTGTCAAATGTCGAGTCTGGGAGGGAGCAGATCAGTGTCAGAACCTGGGGTTAAGGAAGCCAAGGTCACGGTGGGTCCCAGAGGACCAGAGAGACGGCTTCTTCAGGGCACACCTGAGAAAGAGCCATACCCGTGGGACCGAGGAAGAGAATGGCTTTAAGACTCTAAAATCTCAATGACCTTCCTAGAAACCCTTAGAGATTATGTGATGGAACCCCCTTGTTGGATACATGGAGAATCTAAAGCCCAGAGAAGGGCACCCCTAGCTCATGGTCACCCACAAGTTCATATTCCATTTCTCTCCATCTCTGTTTGTGAGTTGTCAGGCATCTCTAAACAGGGACTGGGCGCTTAATGAGGTAACTGGCAAGAACCGTGTCCCTAAGGGCTGAGGGTAGGGAGATTGGGTTTTCCCACCATGGGCCATGGTTCAAGAGGCAGAAGTCAGTGCTCCGTTAGCCAAACCCAGACCACATTCATCACAGTGTGACTCGGACCCCACACTGGACCAGGGCCTTGGGAGAGGATCCAGTGTATATGGGAACTCCCTCCCTCCCTCCCTTAACCCCTGGCTCTCAGCCCGCGCCAGTCTGTGCCTGTTGTTAAATTTATCTTGAGTTGAAAACACCACCACACCCCACGCATTCAGTCCTTGGGCCACCTCTGTCCCGAAGTGTTGCTGCTGTGTTTATTGCTGGGGGAGCATCCTGCCTTTCTGAGGCTGACAGTCTGTGGTGCCTCCGATAGGGACCGGGCGCTCACATGTATCATTCGCTTCCGTAAATAGTCATTCAATTAATGAGCATCCGCCGAGAAAAGAAGGTTCATTTCCAGCCTCCCTGGCTACAGGCTTCGGTTACAGGAAAATGCAGTTTGTGCAATCGATGAAATAAAGCCATCGCCAGCCCACAGGACAGCCTCCAGAGGGGTGGCTGTCCCTGTCCTCTACAATGGTGGCCGGGGGAGATTTGCCCTTGAATTGAACATGCCACCCTTAAATTGACAATTTCATTTCCCTCCCAGCCCGCCTCCTGCCCCAAAGATCTGCTGAAATGGCAAGTTTCCTCTGACAAGGCGGAAGGATAATAGGTGAGTTCCAGCCATCCATCAGCAATCCTGGTCACAGACACTCAGATGCCTTTTGTCTGCTGGTTTCCCTGAGGATGCAGGCTGGGGACCCGGGGTATGTACACCGTCTGTGTGTGTGTGTGTGTGTGTGTGTGTGTGTGCGCGCGCGCGCGCTTTTAAAATCAGTCTTCTTGTTTACTTCCTTGCCTTCACCCAGGCCACTAAGTCAATACACATTAAGACCCAACACCCAAATGTCATAACGCGAACGAGCAGAATTTGGAAAGGCTAGGGACATTGGCTGCTCTGTTGGGCCCTGTTTAGTCTGAGGGTAATGAAGAGCTCACAGATGACCTGATTTCATTAAACTAGGTCAGATTCAGCTGAAAAGCGGCAATGACTCTCACCCAGTTATCCAGTGAGCCCTCCCTCCCTCCACCCCTCCCCCACCCTCATCTCGGGGCTTGAATGCTTTCTGGGAATTAACTCTGAGTTTTGTCAATACAGTAGCTAAATCTCCATGGAATAATTGGACCTCTCCCGTTGGCTTCTGTTTGTGCAGTGACGAGGCCAGGCCTGGGAGAGAAGGGGGTGGAAAAATGGGGGAATCCGAAGTTGCCTTTCGGAGGACCTTAATGCAGGCCGTGTGCTTCAGTCGTAGCAGACTTTTCTCCGGCCAGACATCCTGAGTTCCAGCATCTTATCTGAGGGCTGTATTGACGGAAGCAGCTGAAGCGACTCAGAGAGGAGTTACCATGCAGACAAGGCCTCCAGTGTGTGCAGTCTCCCCAGAAACACACCGCCCTCTGCGGCCTCAGCACGGTCGCTGTGGGGAACAGGAGAGGGACCGTCCAAGGGGGGAGGCGGGAAGCAGTGGTGTTTGGGGGGCTGCTGGGGGCAGAGGGGCTGTCCTATTCTCTGAGCTCTGGAGGGAAAGACTGGGGCAATGGTGCGTACTTTGGGCAGGCAGAATCCAGCCCCTCCATGTAGAAGGAAGCATTTCTAACAATTCGAACTGAATATAGATTAGAAGGGCTGCCAGATGAGATCACTGAAATGTTAGACTTTACTAAGCACCTACAATGTCTCAGGCCTGATGTTGGGCCCTTCATTTACCGTCCACAACTCAATTGAAGGTGGCTGATGAGAAAATTGAGGTGTAGAAATATTAAGTAACATTTAGGAACCAAAGTGAGTACATGGCAGATTCCCCCCCCCCCCCACCACCACCTTTGTTCAAAAGCAGGAGATTTGTGCATTGCTGGAATTTTCCAATTTTCCAGAGGGGATTCATGCATGGGATGGGGACTGGATTAGATATTTTCCTCAGTAAACTTTCTCAAGGGAAATAGTGAAACTTCAGGATTGAAAAATTCAGATTTCTTGTTTCCCAAAATCTGAGGAGAAGACCTTTGGAAGAAAATAGCAATTTGTGGAGCACCAACTCCCTCACCTCCTGCTTGTCCAATTATTCTCAGCCTTCCAGCTCCGTCTCCTTGGAGCAGTTTCTCTGGCTACCTCAGGCCCTGGGAGTCTCTTGTCTGGAGCACCCACAGTGCTGATTGGGCGTATTACTCCCTGGGTGCTGAGCTCGCTGGGCGGTGGGTTCTGTACACGCTGCTTCCCTGGCTGAGGGTCTGGTCTCCCAAGGACTGGCCTAAAGCTGGACATCTGAGTCCTCCCCAGCAGCTGGGAAAGTCTGTGGCCACACAGTTGGTTTCTGAGGACATGAGTGTCACCTCTCCATTCCCACAGAGCGGGGGGAATACATGTTTCCAACTCACAACTTTTTGATAAGAGGAGGGGCAAGATTCTAGAAACATATGTGGGAACCGAAATATTGCTGTGGCGTTTAGGGGGAAAGGCAGCTTGTCACAATATTTATAATCATTATTATTGAATTGTAATACAGCTTTGTAAATAAAAAGCTGAAAGATCTGATAGGGTTGTAGGCTTAAACCAGAGCTTTCCCAAGCTATTTTAAAAAATATATATATTTTTATTGATTTCAGAGAGAAAGAGAGGGAGAGAGATAGAAACATCAATAATGAGAGAGAATCATTAATCAGCTGCCTCCTGCATGCCCCCTACTGGGGATCGAGCCCGTAACCCAGGCATGTGCCCTTATCTGGAATTGAACCCAGGACCCTTCAGTCTGCAGGCCGACGCTCTATCCACTGAGCAAAACCAGCTAGGGCCCAAGTTATTTTTAAAAAAATATTTTTATTGACTTCAGAGAGGAAGGGAGAGGGATAGATAGAAACTTCAATGATGAGAGAGAATCACTTATTGGCTGCCTCCTGCATGCCCCACACTGCAGATTAAGCCTGAAACCTGGGTATGTGCCCTGACTGAGAACCTAACCATGCCCTCTTGGTTCATAGGTTGACTCTCAACCACTGAACCACCTGGCTGGGCTTCCCAAGCATTTTGATTCATGGTGCTCCTAGGACAAAAAAATACCTAACAGTTCTGTTAATTAGGTTGTTAGATCCAAAAACTTAATAATTACTCATCTCTTCACAAATTAGTAGCCATCCTATATAATAAAAGGCTAATATGCAAATTGTCCCCTCCACCGGGAGTTTGACCAGGAGTTCAACCAGAAGTTCGACCAGGGTGTGGGGCCGGCCAACCAACTCCCTGCAATCCCTACCCTCAACTGGCCCTGGCCCTGATTGCCCACCCCAGATCAGGGGCGGGGCTGGCCAGCCAACTGCCTGTGCCAGGCATGAATTTGAATTCATGCACCAGGCCTCTAGTTTAAAATAATACTCATAAATTGAAGGGAAAAGTGCTATTTTCATGTCATTCTTAAATAACTGCAACTCACAGGACATGTGAGCCTGTCGGGTACTAAATAGCTTCTTAGATCTTGGAATCTGATCGACACCACCACCTTCATTTCCTGTTCCACATAGATTTTCACACAGCACATGCTTGTTATCACTAAAATCACACCAAACCCAGCTTTGCACGGATATGATGTCATTAAAAAGACTGTAGCTCTATCAAATGCTGAAACACTGAGCAGCCTCAAGCTCCCGGGTTGTGCGTCGTCTGATGAATGTCAGGTGTTGCTTCAAGACACAAAATACTCTTCAGTGTTCCTACGTGGTTTCTGTGGGTGTCTGGGTTCCTCAGCACAGGGTTTGAGAAACATGGACTTAAACATAGTAGATCTGGAATTAGGAACTGATGGATATGCCCAAGGTACATTTTCTTAACAGATATCCAGCTTCCCAAAAAGGGCATTCAGACTTCAAATTTTTAGGAGACACTGAACTTGGGTAATTCTGTGTCCTGGGTGGTTAAGCTAATTTGACCAAACCGATGAATTTTAAGGACTCTCTTTCCTTCATGTAAAACAGATGAGAGGCAGGGACATGTGCTGGGGGAGGCAGGAGTGGCCGAGGAGAGGTCAATGGGGGAAAAAGGAGACATATGTAATACTTTCAACAATAAAGAATCTAAATTAAAAAATTAAAAAAATAAGACAGGTGAGTTACATATTGTCTTTAAGACATTGACAACTGCCCTGGAAGTTGTCATATGAAGAGACTGAGGGAGGACATAATATCTCTGTGTTTCGAGAATTGCCCAAGCCAGACCTCCCTGGCAAAGCGTGGTTTCATTCTGAGCTTAAGGCAGTTTTCTTTCCCCTGCCTGATAGTGCCGCCCAATGGAAGGCGATCTACTACATGAACTGTAAAAAGTTAAGATGAGCCCACCCCACCTCTAAACCAAAATTGTTTCTAAAACTCCTGAAGTTAAATGAACCTAGAACATTGGCATAGTCTTCAAAGCAAATTCTTACGTACTTCAGGACATTACATATGACCCCAGCAAGGTCATTTTGTAGCTCTTAGTTTCTTTAAATAGAGCACAGAGCAAAATCAAAGTCATGATTTTTCTTGAAAGTTACTTAAATTTCAAATGAAAGAGAACATATACATTTAACTGGAGAATGGCTCACTTTCCTGAACTAGAAAAAAAAATTATGGCCCAATTTCTCCCTCTCTCTCTCTCTCTCTCTCTCTCTCTCTCTCTCTCTCTCTCAAATTCTCAGCCAAGACAATAGGCATCATGTGATGTGACAGAGAAATTGGGCCAGTTAAAAATAGAAGGCGTACTCCACCAAGTTCATTAGAAAGTTAAAGTTCCATTGTTGATTGCTATTAATTTATCTCTGCCTGCCACATGTGTGAGGGAACAGGGCAACAGGCAACTGCCGATTCTGAGAGCTGGAGGCCCCCGCACCCCCCCCCCCCCGCACCCCCATCCTCTGGTTCTATTTCCTCCCCTGGCTGAGCAGCATCACCCAGATGAGCTCACCTGGGCCCTACTAACGCGCTCTCCCAGCGCCAGGGACTCTTTCCTCTGGAAGCAGTACTGGTTGTCGGAAAGCTCTGGTTAGCTCCTCCTCTCCTCAACAGGGATCTCAACATCAGCTTTTCTAAATGGGAAATGAAGGTCCCCAGCCTCATGTATTCGACATGTCGCTTGTACCTTTGCACTTGCTGAGTTCCGAAGACGGCTCAGGAGCCTGGGGTGCATAGCTGAAAGGTATGAGGTGAGTGCGGTCACATGAGACCCAGTTTTGTAAATGGAACCAGGTCCTCCTAATGCGCCTCCCTGTCACCAACGCGACAGTACCCACTGTGTGTCAGGCAGTGCATTAGTCTCTGGATGGAAAGTCCAATGACACAGGTTTCCAGGCACCCAGGGCTCACAGTAGAGGGTCTGAGGGAGGCCAGGCCAGGACCAGACCTGACTCCCTCCGATGGTGGGAATATTCTTCACATGATTTGCAAATCGTTTCATTGAACTGGTTGTTCGTCAGCTTATTATTCAGATAAGCATATTGAGAGGTGACGTGGTGGGCTGGAACCCTGGCCTGTAGGTTGGGTGATGTGTCATGGGTTGGGGTCCCCTCTCTTGATGTTGCGTTCTAAGCCTGGGATGGGTGAGTAAGTTGAGGCCCAGCTGGTGTTCTTCCTGATGTTAAAATAGCAGCAGTGGGCTTTGAATGGTGGTGCTCACATGGCTGTGTTTTCCTCTGAGTTGGGGCCAGTGGAGAAGCAGACACCAGGGTGGGCGGATGGAGGTTCAAGTCTCAGCCTTCTTATT
Organism: Myotis nattereri; assembly: GCF_964212035.1. Lineage (NCBI taxonomy): Eukaryota > Metazoa > Chordata > Mammalia > Chiroptera > Vespertilionidae > Myotis > Myotis nattereri. Next base: position 79,273,508 of record NC_138085.1, on the reverse strand, counting down.
GATGAGGTCGGCTTGTGGGGCATGGCCTGGCCCTGTGCCTGACATCTGGCTTCTTCACATCACCACCCCAAGTTTATATTTCAAGACCCACCTGATGAATTGCGGAATGGAGAGTGGGGTGGGGCTTAGCCCTGACTTTTCCCATTTGCTGGCTCAATGCGTCAAACCCACTTGTGTGAAGCTCAAGAGCTGAATGTGGCAGGCGGGCTGGGTCCTGACCTTGAGCATTCAAGGTCACCCTATGGAATACCCTATGGAGCTGGCCCGGGGAAGGGGCTGGGGGAAGAGCGTGGAGGAGGGCCCAGGCGCTTGCCGCCTCATGGTCCCCTTCCGGAGGGTGCATGGATTCTCCTCCCAGTTCCTGAGTCGGGGCTGGCTGCCTCTGGCTTCACCTTCAGTGAAGCGGTGGGACCCAGAGTCAGCGGCCTCGCAGCCTGGCACCCTGAGGAGGGGCCCACCACACACGGATCCTCGGACACTGTGTACGGACTGACCCTTGAGGTTGAGTCCAGCTGTGGAGGAGGCTCAAACCACAAGTGCTGGCAAAGAGAGGAATCCTCAGTGGTGTCCAGGGCCGTGGAAGGCTGGGCTCGGGCCCTCACACGATAGGTGAGGCATTTGTCAGAGAGCAGCTGGCCCACTGGCTCTCCAGGTGGAGCATCAAGCCTCAGCTAACCACAGGGCACATGTCAGGGGGACACATCTACTTCGTCCCACCCAGTGCCCGTTCGGAGGAGTCTTCTGAGGGCAGCTGTGGAGCAGGAGGCTGGGAAGAGGGTGTTAGAATGACTCACTGAGACAGGTCAGCCCCCAGCTCCCTCCACTGCCTGGAGCTGGAGCTGGACCAGTTTGCTATGTGATGCTTGGGAAGGGGTGTTCTGTATGGTATTTTTTACCATCTGGGGTAGAGAACAGAATCTTGGGGGTATCACCAGGAGATTCTGAGAGCTTTCTCTTATTTTTCCTTTTACTGCTCTTTCTAGGTGCTTATTTTCTGCCCATTCCTAAAATATGGGGTTTCTGCTGCCAAATGACTCCTCCTGTCACTAGGCCAACCCCACCCTCTCCCTCTCTGCCCCTCCCCTTCCCTTCCCTTTTCTTCTTCCATAGACCTCACATGTAAATAAGATGGAATGCCAGAGGAGGAGATCTGAGAATTCTGGTCGGGTGTCTGCATTTTATAGGCGAGGAAACTGAGGCACAGAGCAGAAAAGCAATTTCTTGGACATTTTAGGTCTATAATGACAAGTCCAGAATGAATTTGCAGACACTGAATTTCTATGTGGCGAGGAAGAACATTTCATGAGCCACAGCCTCCTGTGTAGAAGGCAGTCTCCTGGCGAGTTATGGTACATGTGGCACATACCAGCACTGGGGACAGCCAGGGGGCATATTGAACAACTATTTTATTTTTTTCTAGAATGCTGAAAATCAGATTTCTGCAGGGTAGGAGAAATGAGAGCTAATGTCCCCTTCAAGGACTCCATGTTTCATGGCCACGCTGTGGAATTCTGGGGTACTGAAGTAAGCGTGCAAGAAGACAGTGCAACTCCTTCCTGAGAAGGTGATCTCTGTCTTCCCCCACATATTCATTCATGGCTTCCAGAACACCTTCTTGGTGGCAGACACACAGGTTCGGCTGACCCAGCTATGCATGAGGTATGGACTTTGTCCAAAGACAAAGAGACAGACATAATAAGTCCATGTTTTCAGGACAGTGTGTTGGGTACAATGAGTTTACAGCGTGTGGCAAAGGGGATGCTATGACTACTTTTGGGGAGTTTCGTCAGAGAAGTCTTCAGAGAAGGACAAACATTTGCCCTGGGTCTTGCAAGAGAGATGAGTGGGAGAACCAGACAGGTGAGAATGCAGACAGCCATCATATCAGATGGTGAGGGGTGCAGCCGGTGCAGCAGAAGGAACAGGGGATTAGGAGTCAACGAGACCTGGGCCAGAAACGTGGCGGTGGCTCCAGTCAGCCGTGTGACTTTGCATATATGACTTAGTTAAGTCTCTGCTTCCTAACTGGTAAAAGGAGGCTAATAAGACTTACCTCTGGAAGTACTGTGGACTACACAGTGTCATGAAGGTCAAGGTGCAGGCCTGTCAGCTGCGTAGCACAGAGCGGGTGGTCAGCAGATGTTAATAGGTCCAACAACAGGCATATTTTGAACACTTGCTAAGAGCCTTCCATATTGGACCCATGGTCCCTACAATCTTGTCTAGCTTTAAGTCATTCATTCACTCAACAAACACTTCCTTGAGATAAACTATATGTCAACCCCTGAGATATGTTCTGCAGATGTAGACAAGAATAAGAGGGCAAGCCCAGACAGTGTGGTTCAGTGATTAAGTGTCAATCTATGAACCAGGAGGTCACAGTTCAATTCCCAGTCAGGGCACATGCTTGGATTGTGGGCTCTGTCTCCCATGGGTGTGCAGGAGGCAGCTGATCAATGATTCGCTCTCATCATTGATGTTTCTATCTTTCTATCCCTTTCCCTTCCACTCTGAAATTTGTAAAAATTTTAAAAAAAGAAGAATAAAATGGGTGAGTGTTCTCACAGAGCTCACGCACCATATACTCTCTGCAGCATCATCTATAAGGTCGTAATATTATATACCTGAAGGCCAACACCAGGGGAATGGTTAAGTAGGTGATTATTATATAAGAGCATTATTAAACAGTGATACTGACAAGTATTTATGATGTAACTAGAGGCCCGGTGCATGAAATTCGTGCAGGAGGGGGTGGTCCCTCAGCCCGACCTGCAATGACGCCAGCGTCCCTCGCCCCGGCCTCTGGCCAGAGGCCCCTCCCCTCCCTCTGCGTGGCCGGGGCACAGATGCTGGGATCATGTTGCCGGGGCGATGCTGCCAGCATCCCGCCCTGGCTGCTATGGGCACCACCATCTTTGTTGCCGAGTGATGGTTAATGTGCATATTACTCTTTTATTAGATAGGATAATAACTGAAACAAGCAGAAAGTGAAATCAGCTGTAAGTACAGTTGATGCTTAATATTCATGGTAGTTCTGTTCTGTGGTCGCTGTGAACCCTAAATCATTGCTCATGGGAGAGAACATGGTGGGCCTCTGCTGACAACATTGTCATCAACCGGTCCATTCATCACCTTAGCTTACATGCACTTCTGTAGCTTTCTATACACATTGTTGATTCATTAACATGGGACTCCCAGCCCACACCATGGTAGCTTGTGTCTACAGGATGCTTTTCCAACACTCACACTTTCTTCTGTAAAGCACATCATAGACTTCTCGTGCTTAGGAATGCAGACAGTGCTGCTGCCGGGAGCCATTTTAAACAGTGAAATCACCACCAGAAAGCACAAAAAATGCACAAACAGGCCACCATATAGTCTGGGAAGAGCCACCTGTTTACAGTGGGAGAGCTGAAACACGAAAGCGGGCATCGTCACGTGCAGCCCCAGCTGGGAAAGTGAGCGTGGGCCGTGGATTTTTCTCCACTAGGTGCATGTCTGCCACTGACCAGCAAAGTGCCATGACTATGGGTGTTGAGCTCACAAATGCATTATAGTGAGTAGGCAAGCCAGCAGAAAAGGAATCCGCAAAAAATGAGAATGTGCATGTGTATCAAGACTGACGCCAATGTAGAGGAAGGCTAGACAGTGGTCCTGGGATGGCTGTGGATGCTTTTCATTAATGTCATCAAGGTTGTTTTTGCCTTTGTCATTTTACGATAAATACACCTCGAGGCAAACAAGTACGAGGCCTGCATGTGGCTCCTAAACCTTCCCTGTACACCCGCCTGGCTCCCACGGCCTGGTCAGTGGGCTCGGACATGGTGGGGATGTGGCAGAAGGTCAGAGGTTCTTGGCCTGGGCACCTCCAGACCAGCCGACGTTTCTGGAATGGCAGTAACGAGAGCTGTGGACACTTGAGATCGTTGCCCAGTGGAGCTGCAGGCATCCCCTGACTCAGGGCCCATTGCTGGAGGGCCCGGCACCCACCAGTTTCTCTCTGATTGTGACTGTGTTGTCTCTGTGTGGCAGGTCCCAGGACCTCAGCCTGGTTGGAAGCTCCAATATTCATGTTCCTGTGTTCTGGTGACTAAAATCTAGGAGAAAAATTAAAATGGTGCAATTTGTTTAACAGAGTCTTCCCCAAACATTGACTCTTTGGAGGAAAGGTGAAAAAATATAGCATTATTGCTCTAAATTATGTGAAATGAACTCTTTCCAGTTCCTTTTGAAGAGTATTTGCCAAGAAGCCAGCTCACCCATTAGTGGGACGTAAGGTGCTCCATTAGGTGATTCTAGGGCTGTTTGAAGGGGCAGGTCCAAAAACTTCATCATTACTCACAAAGGCCGGGAGAAGGACTATCCTAATTCCTGACTCTGGGACAGGAAATTCCAGGCCACAAAGGTTGCTGACATTCTTACCTGATTTGCCTCTGGATTTGGAGTTTCCGTGAATGGCTTGTTTGTCTAACTCAGCTCTGCTCAAATCAATCTTTCATGGATCCCCCCGACTAAAGATCACCTTGGGTCAAAGGTCATAGGTCATCATGGTTCTCAAATACCTACCCATTTTGTAAGAGTTTCAAAGTGGACAATTACCCAGAAATTAGTGAGGAACAAAAGCAAGTCTTTCAAAAGACTAATTGGGGAAAAATGAGTGCAGTATGTGCAATAACGTTTCAAATATTGTCTTTATGGCTGCCCCAATTAATTTCCAGTTTTTCTCCATCCTGACTTTTAATGACATAGAATGTAGTGGAAAGTCTTGACATGGAATTCCCTTGAGTTTTGATTGCTGCGCGATGTCTTGATGTTGTGATACTCGTTCTTCGTGTACTTGCGTGTGCTCACACACAACATGTTCTTATACACGTGTGAGTCTAGACACAGACATACAGTGTCCTAACAAGATTTCCCTACAGTAATTAATTCAGGGCAGTCACTGAGGAAAACACCTTAGAAGCACTTTCTAAAAATATCACTTTGCAGTCCACTCTTAATTTCTTAGGGTAAAAAGCTATTAATTTTGATTTAATAAGAAATCATAGAAGCCAGAAAGAAATGAAGAGGGGCATTCAGAGTACATGGAAAGGAAGACCCTGAAAGGCAAGGCAGGGATTGGCTGACTGACGGTTAAGGCGGGTTGGTTACAGATACCCATTGTAGAGGGTGGGCGGCCACGTGCAGAACAATTCACAGCCTTTGCTTCCTGGAGCTCCAGGGAGTTGCTTTTGGATGGAAAAAAGAAAAATCATTTTTTTACATGAGGAAAGCAAGAGAGATTTGAGCTCTTGCTTCTTTGAAGTGTGACCTTTGGATGTTAATAACAACATGGGTCGCATTTGCCTCCATGCTGTACTTTAAAATAAATTCTTGCCCAATTTTAACATTTCTATTGTGAATTTGGGGGGCAAGGATTCCAAAGAAATCCATGTGTTGATGTTGCTTTTTCTTGTCCTCTGTTGATCAAAGATTCTTCAGAATATTCCAACTGAAAACAGCAACTTCTGTGCGTGTTGGTTAGGATTGGCCCATGCAACTCGGGGAAGGGACACTGTGGAAGGGGCAGAACTTGGTATCTCCTGCTCAGTGACCTGTCCCTTCTCTGGTCAGCAGAGGAAGATGCCAGAATGTACTGGCTTGGCTCTAACGTGCTGAATGGATTCAGGCCAAATCGTAGTTTATTCCTTCTGCATTGAAGGTGAGAGGGAGCTTGTATACTAGACACTGAGCTGGATGCCTTTGTCCGTCTCCTATGATCTTTATAATAGTGTTGCAAGGTGGTCATTATACATGTCCCTGTTTAGAGGAGGCAACACGGAGAAGTTAAGCAACTTACCTGCAATCACCCAGCTCAATGGCTGAGCTGGGATTCAAGTCAGATGTCTCTGTCTTTGGGACTGTGATTGGTCACACTCCCCAGAAGCTCTGAAATCACCATCCAGAAAGCCCTGAAAACACATGGAGGGGTGGGGGTGGGGGTGGGGCGGGGCTGGAGGCTCATTTGGCCAGGATGGGAGGGGTGGGGCAGGGGGAGCAGCCAGCTGCTGTAGCCACCACAGGTCAGATGAAGCCTGATCCTTTCTCAGCTTGATTTGACCTAGAACCGGGAAACAGATGGGTCCAGGCTGCCCGAGGGCCTGAGGGAGGCTAAGCAGGCAAATGGGTCCTGGCTGCCACTGCTCCTGTTCCGAGGCCGGGGGCTGGGGGCTGCTTGGGGAACCGAGCTCCAGCCTGTGTCCTTTGACTTCATAGTAAAACCTTCCATAGCAATCCAGTGGTGAGGCTCATCCTTTTGGAAGGCGGCAGACCCGGGGGACCCAGGGGACCTAGGGTGAATCCGGGAGATAAGGCAGATGTCAACAGAGATAGCTGAGGAGGTAGCAACGGCCAAGGAAAGGTGCTTAATGGACTTCATGTCATTCAACTTCAAAGACTCTCGTGCTTTTGCAGAGAGGTTAGACCCTTTGGAAGTGCCCTACGATTGGATGGCAAGGGCCCTGGCTCACGGAATTCTACTCGAGGTGTGTGGAATGAATGAATGAATGAAAATCCCTTCCCTACTCATTTACTTCTTGGGAGGCCAAGTGTTCTGGCTTGCCGAGGACTGAGTTGTTTCGTGGGCCGAGGGACTGTCAGTGCTAAACTGAAGAGTGTCTGGGGCACACCGGGGCTAGTCGGTCCTCTACTTCCTAAGACACCTTGGTCTGCCACAGACCAGGCCCTGGCCCCCGCTGGGCACAGGAGGTTAAATCAGATCAGAGCCTGCTCTCAAGTCCACATAGAGTTGGGACAGATGAATATGACATGATGGTAAGTGTCACGACAGGGCCACACACAAGAGCAAAGCCATGGAGTTGGATGCACCCAAGATGGCTTTTAAGAGGAGGAACAGACCCTGGGGGTGGAGGGGGTGGACGGGTGGGGCGGGGGGGGGGGGGTGGGAGGGAGGAGGGGAGGGGAGTCTTTAGTGGGAGGAGCACACCAGATCTCTACAAGAAGCTTTGGAAGAGCCTCGGGCTAAGGGGCAGCTGGAACAAAGGCCAAGCAGGGGCTCACACAACAATGGTTTGGTTCAAGAAACAGGAGGCAGCATATGTGAGTGTTTGTGTGTGTTGTGGGGCTGGGTGTGCTGGGGACACGTGGGGGTGAAAAGGTGGAATCGTGAGGTTAGAGAGATATTTGAGGGGCCAGGTGACATATTAAGAATAATAAAATTTATCCTATAGGCAATAGGGAGCTACTGAAGGTGTTTTGTTTTTTTTAAAGCAGGCAGACATGGAATCAGATATACAAAATGCTTCATTTATTCAACGGATGTTTACTAAGCACCTACTATGCATCAGGCATTGTGCTAGAGGAGTGAACAAATGAATGCATGGCTATCTGCCCCCAGAAGTTTCTTTAAATGTTCAATCGCAGGGAAGGTCCTTGAACTCCAGGGCCCAGCTGCCGTGACGTCGCGGCCTGTGGCCTCTGTCAGGAAAATCAGTCTGCAGCGAGCGAACCCCGCGAGGAGACAGCCAGCGCCGGCTCCAGCCTCCGCCCCCTTATCTGTTTTTCTTTTTCCAAAAGACCTGGAGGGACTGTGGTTGATTCCACTACAAATCAGTTACACAATTTCCCCGGGAGAAAGCGAGTTTCCACCTTAGGGGATGAATGAGCCCTTTCTTTTCTGGAGAGCCGGCCCATGGAGGCCCAGGCTGGGCACTGCCAGAGAGGCAGTGCGGGGAACAGCAGGCCTCGGTGTAATTTGGGGGTGACTGTTTGTTTTTTCATTAAACAAAGTCTGCTGGCAGGGGCTGCGGCTGCTGGAGGCCCTGGAGGCCGATAAAGCAGGTAGGGAGCGAGCCTGCAGCCGTGGCCAGGCCAGCGCGCGCCCCTGGATCCCACCGCAAAGCGTCCATTTTTCAGAGGCTGCGGGGCCTGTAAATGGTGCCTTTGAGGAGGCTGCCCGGCAGGACCCTCCCTGCGGCACCCACTCGGCCGCTGGGTTCTGAAAGCTGATTGTCCCTCCTCAGGCCCTGCCCTCCTCGCCATTCCTCACGCTGCCCATTGTCCACAGAAAGAGGCCATTGTCTGGGGCTGACATATCTGCTGACGGGGGCACATGAAACCAGCCGAGCTGGAGAGAGAAATCCACCCCGAACAACAGAAGCGCAGCCTGGCTGGAGGGCAGGGCTTAGCGGCTGCTGCCGTCCTGATTCGCTGGGTGCTTCCCAAGAGGAAATGCCCCCCATTCGGGGAGGATCAGAGTTTTATCTCTGGGCTGGAATGACACCGTTTGTGCCTTTGTGTCAACAGCACGGAGAGGCCTTGTTTAGGGCGATGTGGCGGCGCTGGGAAGGGCTTGTTTGAAGAGAAATAAAGAAAAAACCCAGAACAATGTTTACCCAGAAGGCAGCTCCTGCCAGCGCCGCCCGCCGAGGCCACCCTCTGCACTGGATGTCGGCCCGCTCCCCCGGCTCCTCGGCGGCTCCTTGGCCTTGAGTGCAGCCTGGTGGGCAGGCAGCTGGCGGGCCAGGGGCAGGTAGGCTGTGCCAGCTTTTCCAAGGCGGTAAACAGGGAGGGCTCATCTCCCCCTCGCTCCCCTCCCCCATGCAGCCCCTGTGGCCCAGTCCTTGCCCCAGCACCACCCCACTCCACAACTGAGGGGTAGCCCTGGGAGAGCGGACCTGACACCCCTGGGCGCAGGCGAGTTCCCGGGGCCTGTGGAATTGCTCTGGGGACCCAGCCTCAGAGATTCTTGCCTCTCAGTGTGGTCCCAGGACCACAGCCTGGGCATTGCTGGGAGCTTGTTGGAGAAGCTCTCTCTCAGGCCCCACCCCTGCCCTGCCCTGGATGGATTTACACATTACGTTTGAGGAGCATGGGTCTGAATCAGGGCTCCTCACACATGGCTGCACCCTGGAATCACTGGAGAGCTTCTAAAAGTGTCAACACGGGCGGCATCTCAGGCCAATGATGTCAGGATCTCGACAGGACAGCATGTTTTCTAAGACTTTCCAAGGGATTCCAATGTGTCTCCAGGTTGGCGCCAGAGAAGGGAGGATGGCGACCTCTTTTCTCTTAGGCCTGACTCTGCATTGGTCGTAATGTGACTGTTCCTGAGCATCTTCTATGTGCCAGGCACCACCACTGTCTCTGAGGCTTCATCAATAAAGATGGCACATGTCCACTTGTGCAGTGAACTCCTATTCATCCTTCAAAACCCAGTTTAAAAGCCTCTTCCTCTGTGATGCATTCCTGAATCTCCCGAAGCAGGAACAAATGCTTCTTCCTCTGAATTCCCACTGCCCTCTGTACATTTCTAATATCTCACTTGTCACATTGAGATTTGATTTCTAATATCTCACTTGTCACATTGAGATTTGATAATCTGTGTACCTGTCCTTGGACTGTGACCTCTGAGAACAGGGATCATCTTCTTTATCTTTGTCTCCCCAGGGCCTAGGGCAGGGCCTGGGCACAAAGTAGGTGTTAAGTAAGCGTTATTGACTATGGCTATGTGGGTGAGTGCCTGAATGAATACAAGAATAAGTGAATATACATTTTCTGCTCTTAAAAAACTAAAACTTGACAGAAGAGATCACCTGGCACACCTTAGCAAGATGCTAACCTCTGGGGTCGTCGTAGTGTAAGAGCAGCCATAGGCACTATGTCAATGGTTGAGTGTGCCCATGTGCCAATGAGACTGCTTCCACAAACAGCTGATGGGCTGGGTTTGGCTCACGGGCCACAGGGTGCCAACCTCTGGTCCCGGGAGAGACAGACATTGAGCAGGTAGGTCATTGTGACCAGGTTGAGGTATCTCTCGTTGCGATTCTTCTCCCACTTGGATCCATCGGGAGACTCTGGAACTCAGCGCAGGGGCTCAGGGACTCTGATCTCCCGGTCCATGCCAGGCTCCTCCTCTCACTAATCGGCTCCCATCCTCATTTCTAGCCCCCTCTCTTAATAGGCAGCTCTTCCAGGTCATCTGCTCTGTACCCTGAACTTCTAAGCAGCTCTCCCAAGTACGTTGCTTTGTGTACTGTGTACTGAAGTTACATAAATGACAGTGAGCTCTTGGCTGTTCTGTTTCCTACTTTTCACCCGCATTCAGCACTGTGCTTTTAAAATCTAATGCTGGGTGTATATCTCGTTCATTGCTTTTAAATGTTCCAACAATTTTCACATTGTCCATTACCAAATCTCCCTTCTTCATCTCCCCGGTGATAATCACTGCATTTGGTGTCGCTCACTGTCCCCACATGCTGTAAGGAGATGCCACATACTTGCCTTTCCCTCTTGGTACAGCCCTTAGCCTTAGCCTTTGTCCATTGGATGGGATGGTGTCCTGAATGTTTGCCTCCACCCTGGACTGTCCTGAGGGCTGTTATCAGATTCACATCTCTACCCCAGAGCTTAGCCAAGTGTGCCTGGGGCTCTGGGGGCCAAGGATGTTTGGTGGGCCAATTAGTCAGGCTCCTCTTGGTGTTCACACGGTCAAGTGGAGCACCTGGTGTACCTGCTTGTTCCCCAGCAGCAGACTGAGAGCAGCCCTCACCCCAGTAGCACCTTTGCTCTGTGGACGCCTCCCCCAGCAAAGCAGGTTCCCATCATTGCTTCTCATTTCGTAACCTGTTGACTATCTGATGGGCAGATTCTTTCCATACTGCAAACTTGTGGAGTGTTGTTTAGGAGGGACACATGCTGTTGTCCCCAAACAGGGCTGTCGTTGGGACATGGGAGGTGCTGGGAGGCCCAGGGTGGACCTCGGGGAGCCGGGCCCTCAGATCCAGGCTCTCTGTGTGTTCCGGTGGCGGACGCTGGTGTTAGCTGAGCCCATCAGCTCGTGGTTTCATCTGGGTGAAGCAGAGCCAGGAGGGGCTGTTCCTTTGTGCTAGGAGCCTGCTGGTGAGCACGGATGGAAAACTCAATTATCAGTGAGGTTAGGGCAGGGCGGGAGGTCAGGGCCTCATGCCCGCTCTTCCTCTGGGCGCTGAGAGAGCTGCCCTCCGCTCTGCTGCTCTGGGAGGAGGAGGCATTGATCAGGGTCAAGGGTCATGTGTCATCAAAGGCGGTCCAAGAATAAAGGGAGACCTTCCCAGGGATTCTAGAGTGGCCCCCCAAAACCCAAGGCGACTCACTCCCTTAGTGAGCTCAGACGTGCCTTATACTCAAGGAGTCCAGCATTCTTATTATAAACTTTCTAATAAAATGTTGCTTTATCCTAGGACACAGTTTTCAAAGACAGGGTTGGGAGGGGAAGGGGTTGAAAGCATTCTCTTCCTATCCTCAGCCAAGAATTCAGAACCCTCTGGGAGAGATACTACACGTCTTCCTTTTTTTTTTTTTTTTTTTTTTTTTTTTTTAGGAAAAACAATTCATTAAAAAGTTCTTTGTATGAGTCTGGACACCTCACAGATAGGACCCTAGCCACCCTTGTTTCACACTTATCTTTTCCCATGGGAATATTTCCTTTCTAGGCCAGGAAGGGGGTGGGGAGAAGCAGTCCACACACAGCAATTTGAAAGTTGGAAGTTAAATTTGAAAAATCGCATGGCCAAAGGATTGGGTGGGACAATCATAAAGATAGAAAGAAAGAATAAAAGGAAAAAAAGAGAACAGTTTACCAAAAGACAGAGATGTAAAAAAAAAAAAAAAAGGCAGATGGAAAGAATTTCAGAGAGTCAGAGAGAAAGAAAGTTCATGCCCTAAACCCAAAGGAAAAAAGGTACCATGTTCTCATCAGCTGATTTGAAACATGACAAACATCCCCAAATGCAAGACTCTGAGCTGGAGGGGCAGAAGGCATTTTCCAACAGATGTACCTATATAGTGTGATTAATCATCTCTTGTTCCTTACAGTGAAGTGTGGGAAATGAACAAAGGGCCCAATTGTGCATATCTGCCCAACGTCCCATTTGTCAAGGCAAATTGAACACAGAGAGGATGGAGTTGATGACACATGAGAACAGGTTTGCATTTCAAGAGCGGACCTGAGTCCCAGTTGAAGAATGGGGCTGACTGAGGCAAAGGCAGGACTCAGCTAAGCAGTCCGGTTCCCCTGCATAGGTGCTCTGGCATGTGCACATGGATGTACACGCAGATGCTTGCATATAGAAATATATGCACAAATGTACCAAAGGGTTAGCAGGGATCTAACTATATGTAGAAGTCCAGAATTATCTGCCTGAGAGGGTTCTCCCACAGCAGCCTGAGAACGCACTTCCAGCTTGCTGAAAAGCAAGCACAAGGATAACGTGTGGAAGGCACTGTGTTCCTGGACCTCTCCCAAGTTTACTTCCTGCAGGTTAACTCTAAGGACCTAGTGCAAACGCCACCTCCTCTAGGAAGCCCTCCCCAGAGCCATCAGTGACCTTCCTCTCCATGGCTCCCGCACAGACCCGTTCTGTCAAGGATGCTGGGTGCCCATCCTCAGCTATGGGTCTGGCCATTCTGGATGAGTCCCTTGTTCACGTCTTATCTCCACATCAAGTTCGGAAGAAGGGACCACTGTGAAGACGTCAGACCTTGCTAGGCTATAGTGCAGCGGTTCTCAACCTGTGGGTCGCGACCCCTTTGGTGGTCGAATGACCCTTTCACAGGGGTTGCCTAAGACCATCCTGCATATCAGATATTTACATGACGATTCATAACAGTAGCAACATGACACTTATGAAGTAGCAATGAAAATAATTTTATGGTTGGGTCACAACGTGAGGAACTGTATTTAAAGGGCCAGAAGGTTGAGGACCGCTGCTATAGTGGGTTCTCTGTAAGAAGAGACAGTGGCTCCATCTGAACAGCAACACTTCTGAATGAAATCCCGTTCATCCTGGCTCCCTGTTGACCTCGCAAACAGGATGAAAATGCCGCTGGGATCATAGCATTTAGTCATGGAAGGGCTAACCCAGTTAGGGCTCCCCCGCATCCAGCATACTGCTTAGTTCATATTGGCTCATTTTGAGTCTTTCATATAGTAAGACTTTCTCAGTGAAGGAAGTAGGACGTTGATTGACATTCCAGGGCAAGCTCCTTATCCCTTGATAGACTGGTAACTCCAATTTGAGAGGCACTGACCAAGAACCCTCTTCGTTTTGCAGATATCAACTTTGAAGTTGAGAGAGAAGTAACTGGTCCGAGATTTCACAGCAAGACGTGGAGCTGCCAGTGGCACCTCGGCCCCCTGACGCCCAGGCCTGCAACAACAGAGCAGCAGCAGCGGCGGTGTCGGTGATGTTCACACATGTCATCCCTCCGCACCTCCAGGGGAACGCTGAGCATTAGCCTCTCCACACGAGGAAACTGAGGGCCGGAGAGGACAAAGGCTTGTCTGAACACAGGGAGTAGGAAGCGGCAGAAGAGGTGACCGGAGACGGTCCCTGCCCCCGTTCAGCGCTTGTTCCAACAACCAGGCGTCAGCTGAGCTGACTGACCGGGCCCTGCCTGCTCCAGCAATGGCCCAAGAAGTGTAGGGACGGGCTGATTCCCGGGCCCTGCTGCAGGTGACGGCGCTGTGAAGATGCCAGTCCTGCACGCAGGCAGACTCGGGAACTGAACGCTCAGAGGCCTCCACCTGGGTCCCCGAAAGCACACCTGCCGGCGTCACAGTCACTTTTGGGACCCAACATGGCGAAGAGAAATTGCAACGAAACCTCAGCACTTGCACAGCAGCAAGCAAGGCCTCTGCCACGAAGCACGTGGCCAGCCGTGGACCTCATGCCACTCGTGGGTATTATCCTTATTTCTAAGCCTGTAACCACCAGCTGTTTGACATGTTCCAATGGAAAGTATGGGCCCGGGACACTTGACCATTAACAATGTAACGCCACCCATACCAATCTTATTTTTTAAAATTTTTCATTTTTTTAAAGAACACAAATTAGGCCAATTGGATGTTTTCAATGTTTTCCCCCCTTGCTTTTAAGCAAAGGACGCCATACACAGGCACCAGCAGGTCCCTTACAAAGATCTGCTTTTCCCCCTGGAGCAGATGAGCGCCAGAGACAGCCACAAATGAGTCTCCTTGTGGTTTTTATAACCAAGGATTGGCCAGATTTCACAGGCCTCACATCCACCGCTCCCTGCATGTGGGGAACCTGTGAGCACTTTATTTCTGCTCCAACTGCCTGTCTGAAGGCCAGTGCGCAGTCTGGGTGGGGCCTGGGTGCTCGGGGTCTCCCTGCTGCTTGTGGTTGCCTCATGAGGCCTCGTTGGTTATAATGAAGTGCATTGACCTGGCTGATAGGCCTATATTTCCTTGCCTTTTACTCCCCAGGAGAAATGAGGACTCCTAGGAATGAAGCCTGGACTTTCTGGAAGGATCATGGGCTGAGAAAGATGGGGAAAATGTTTGCCTTCTAGACCTGTGTAAGTGCCCAACAAATATGATCTCTTTAAGAGCAGGTCTTCCACTCTGCTCAGACTGTGGTCCAAGGCTGAGCGCTCATGGTGGAGAACCTCTGTTCTAATTTTCACAATGCTTGGCAAACTCAACTCACGGGTTTTCACCAAGATTTTCAGGTCCACTGCCTCTGAGATGAACTTGAAGTTCTTGGGCTGGCCCTGGGGAAGTCAGTGTAGCCAGAAGAGCTAGGACCAAGGGCGTGGCTGGAGCTGGGTCCAAACCTTGACAAATTCCTTCCTAACGGAGCCTGGTTGCCTCCTCTCTGAGGCGGTGTTAATGACAACATCAAAACTCTTCAGATTAAGGGAGATCATGAATACAGTGTAGGACACCCCAAGCACTGAAGGCCTCACTCTCCTTCCTCTCTTCCTCCCCATTTTATCGCCTTCCTTACCCTTTTCCTCCTGCTTGATTTTTGAGGTCACACTCAGAGGCAGGCCCTGGAGAGGACATTCAGTGTTGAATCCCATGAGGTTCCAGTCCTGCTGGAACACACAGTGTGTGAATTAATGACGTTGGGACACACAGTGTGTGTATAGGCTCGGAGAGGGCATCGCTAACTCAGGCACTTTCCATGGTCCCTCCAGGTCTAGCTGACCCCTTCCCCAGCTGTGTGTCTACAGCCGTTTTTATATGCATTGCCCCTCTTACCAGGAGTTACCTGGCAGGTGTCTGGGGCGAGGGGTGCGCACACATGGAAGAGACACTCTGTGTCCCCTGGCCACCGTGGGCTCATGGTCTCCAAGATGCAGATGATCCGAATGAGGAAGCAAAGAAGAAGCACATGGTGTTGTCCAGAGAGAGGGACAAGGGGCGCTACAGGCCGCAATGTGCAGCCCAGCACAGGGAAGGGAGGCAGGCAGGAGAGTTACCAAATGTGGTTCACTTCTCAGTCAAATTGTCAGAGAGGAGAGGATTCAATGGAGTCCATAGAGGAAGAAGATTCAAATAAGCCAGAGCCATCTAAGGGCTCATCGCTCCCTTTTTGGGTCTGCAAAAGTTCCGGGAAATGGCTACTTGGGTATTGGGCAGTGGGTGCGATGGCCGAGAATTGGAGGCCCTCTGTCCACCCAACTTGAAGAGACTTCCTGGGCTGGAGTGTCAGCCTAGCAGGCCTGCCCTGCCCAGTGGATGCAACTTATCGAGTGGCCCCTGCCCCCCATCTCTCTCCCAAGCACAAAAGCCTGTTGTGTGGGGAGCTGGGAGAGCAGACACAGACCACCCTCTCTTCTCGGTGTCATTAGCGTAATCTATTTGATCTTGAGGGTGCTTTTGTTTCCGTCTCTCAAGGGGGGTGGGGGAGGGAGGGGGCCTATCTTCTGACTTTGAAGAGTGGAATGAAAGGGTTAAGCATGAAAATTAAGCCAAGGAGGGAGAGCCACCCTGGGTCCTCTTTTTCTTGTTAGAAAAGAGCTCATGCTTCCATTTGTGGGAGAGTTACCTATTCTGGGAATGAAGGTGTTTTTGTTGTCATAACTGCTAAAAGCTTTGCACTGGCTTACATTTATTTAAGGACACTTCGTCTCTTTTTCAAGAGGATTTTAACGTGCAGGTAAAACAGGTTTGTAGTGAGTAAATAAAGGAATCGTGGCTAAGCTCAAGTAAAGAAAGAAGAGGGTAATAGAGAAGAGAGTAGAAGGCAGAATTTCCCCTTCGAGGGTCTGGGTGGGAGCTGAATGTGGGCCGACTCAGTTCAGAGCTTCCTGGTAGCCACAGGAACGAGGGAAAGACTCACACACATGGTTTGCAGCATCAACAAGAAACAAAACGACCTCAGTAAAAGCAGGCACTGATGATGTTATTGAAAAACGTTATAAAAAATCCCCACCCACCCCCTCTGAAATTTGGATCTCAGGAGGTATGGTGCTTTGGGAACACCCACATTCCTCAGTATCTCTAGAGCAGCTTTCCCCAAACTGTGCTCCGCGAAACTCCGATGCTGTGAGGCAGCAGGCACTGGGGCCAGGTGGCACCGTCAGCATCACGCTCAGTCCCGCCGTGGAGACTTGCAATGCATCTGCTCTCCTGAGGGCTCGGGGAGTCCGCAGGGGCAAAAACCCATACAAAACAAACCTGGTGGATGTGGTTTAAACAATCATCCCCCTAAGTTCTTTGGCCACGGAACCAGAATCCAGGGGGAATCCCTGCATTTCTGTGGCAGGCAGGACGAGTTTTCTCAGGACACTCTTTGGGAACTGGGGCAATTTCTCTGGGGAGTTCTTTTCCACGAGGAAAGCCAGGTCCTATTTCCTTAGGAGTCACTGGGTGTGTAAGAGTCTCAGGGGCTTCCCACCCTCATGCTCCCTCAGGGGCCTGGCTCCACTCAGCCAGGTCCATCTACGCTCCTGTGCCCACTGCGGGGGCAGTGCAGGGACAGGTGGCCTCACAGGGCCTTCAGAGCGGAGTGTCCACAAGCCGAACAAAGCTTTCAATGCCAACGTTGCCCACGCCCCTTGGGTAAGACCTCCGCCAACAAATGCAGTCTCTGTTTTACCAGACTCCCCATGCACCAGAGCTGGGGTGGGAGCAGGGCCGGAAGGGGGGAACGCTGTCCTGCCACATGCGTACAGCATGATAAACACACCAAACATGTGTGCGGATCTCAGTAGGAACAGAGGCTGGTGGTTCCAGAAGGTTTCTCAGAGGAAGTGACACTCAAACAGACATTTGAAGGACTGGCAAGAGTTATCTGAGGGAGGAGGTCTGGGGTCCCATTTGGGGCCCGGCTGGAGCAAATGGTCAGAATGGGCTTTGGGTGGACCAAATGGCAGGAGCAGGAGGCAGCTGGTGAGGAGCAGGAGACAGGGCCTGGCTAACAAGTTTGGGCTTCCTTGTCCCAGGACTGGGAGGGAGGTATGGAGGGACCCCCAAGGGGGTGGCAGATGGCAGCACTTACTTGTTAGAAAGAGCCTCCTGATGACTGTGGGCCAGGGGGACACATGTGGGCCAGCGAGCCAGGGCCACAATCCCAAGCGACCCACCCAGGGCAGCAACCTGAGGAAGGCAGAGCCCTGGCCCTGGGTTCCAGGGGTTAATGGGGGACACGATAAGCCCTTGGTGCTCCCTGGATGATTGACACTGCCCCTGGCTGGACATCAGATGAATTAAGGGCACTTGTCTCGGAAATTCCACCTGGCGGGCAGCACCGTCAGGCTGCGCTGGCAGCGGGGAGGTGTCCCCAGCGGCATCCTGGGCCTAGGCCACTGGCCCGGAGGGGAAAAGGCTTAGAGAACAGTACACAGGGGTGCAAGAGACTACGGCAACCAGAGACCTGTGTCAGGGGCCCGGGCGAGGCTTTCTCCGCTCACCAAGGTGGAAAACAGGCCCCGCGTCCCGTCAGAATTGCGGCCAGTTGGCAGAAGCAGCCACAGGCTGTGGGGGCCGGGCGGGGCGACCACACCGTGCATTTCCATTTTGCTAAGTGTGCTGCTAAGGAGGAGCTCAGTTGATTTGTCTTAGCCTGTTTCGGCTCCTCTATTAAAAACACCACAGGCTGCTGGGCTGGAACAACAAACATTGATTTATTTCTCTCAGTCCGGAGGCTGGGATATTCGCGATCAAGGTGCCTACAGATCTGGTGTCTGGGGCAAGGCCGGGTTCTTGGTCCACAAGGTGGGGAAAAAGGAAAGGGACCCCTCTGGGATCTAGTTTATAAGGTCACGAATCCGGTCCCCCAGGGCTCCCCCCTCATGACCTAATCACCTCCCAACGGTCCCACCTGCTAACACCATCACACTGGGGATTTGCTATCAACGTACGAATTTCGGACGGACACGCACATTCGGTCTATAGTGCCGCTACAGTACTTTGTGACACAGGGATGACATGTCATCTCCACTTTCCAGGTATTGCCTGTTAGCGGCCGGGGCCACTTGGGGATCTTCCCTGTCTCTTGTGGTCTCTCCGGCACCGTGGCTTCAGGTAGTCTCATTGTTTATCGGGCAGCTCAGGGCTCCAAAGTCCATGTCCTAAGAAACAGAGTCAGGTGGCAGCTCTGTTCTCTCTTGAGACCTGGCCTCAGAAGTCACAGATTCCAGGTCCCCAGAGTTCCATCTGGGAGTGAGCAGCGGGAGCTCAGACCCACCCCTCCGCGGAGGAACCTCATCCCACGGTGGGGACGTCCAGGAGTGGGAGAGGCACCGGCGACCCCATCTATCACAATGAAATGTCAGTATTGACTGTTGAAATGTTAAATAAGACAGCGGTTCCCACTGGGAGTCCCTTATTGTTAGACCAAAGTTAAAAAAAGAATTCTTGGCCAAAGGAGGCAAGACCACTTGACATTGTGGAGTATTTCTCAGGTTTGGAAACTCTTAGCAGACTCCTCTCCTTTGATGCTCACAATTTCCTCCTGGAGATCATCAGCCCATTTTACAGCCACAGAAACTGGAGTCTAGAAAGGAACAGGATGGAATTTCTTCCAGCCCCCGAGAGAGCGGGGCGTAGATGTGGACAGCCTGCTGCAATGCCCAGGTGTCCCCTCTCCTCCAGGCACCGCACCTGTGACCAGCGCCCACTGGGAGCCGCATTCCTCCCCAGAAAATGTAACACTGACCGGGAGAAAGACTTCCTTTCGAATGCTTTAACTTGAGTGTGGCCTTCAGCCTTTAACTCTAGAATGGTTTGTCCTGAGTAAATATTAACCCAGTGCTGGGCGACCGGTGTTTTATTAGCCAGAGGAATGCCCGGCAGAGGGGCTGGGCAGAGGTGGGCTGGCCTGCCCGGCCCTCGGAGACGGCGCCTCATTCTTGGGGGAGCAGATATTTGAGAGCCCTTGCCGTTTGCTGAGTGCTAGGTGGGTGCCTCCTTCTTCGGGGGGGGGGGGGGGCATCAGGGTCCCTCAGACAATGGTCTGGACTCTTCAAAGACATTGTGGGCCCCACTCTTACTCTTAAGACCCGCCCAGCAGCATATTCAATATGTCACAACACACTTCCATTCCATCTTATACATCATAAGATTTTTGTGTTTCTCTTTTGTTATAGAAAAATTCAAAAGAATGTCTATACTTTTGCCTTCGAAATTATTTAGCTATGGGTGACAATCTTTCCCCCCCAACCCCTGCCCATTTGGAAATTCATGCAAAGTGAGAAAATACAACCTACAAACTATTTTCGAATGTAATGACGTGTTCACAAGTGATAAACTTAACCATGAATGAAGTGGCATCTGACATACTGTTACATTTTTTAACATTTAATTAAACAGGTATGGCCTTTGCTTTTGCAATGTTCCTTTTCTGTTTTAGAGCTAAAATTCCTTTTTATTTTTTTAGCTCTCCAGTATTTTTGTAGGATCTGAAGGACCTCACCTGCCAGGTCCTGAAGCGACGGGCCTGACAGATGCTGTGATTCTGGCTGCAATGAGGCCAGTGCTTCCCCATTGAAAATAGCTCCCACAGCGCCTATGGTTGTGTCTTCAACACTGAAGCTGCGAAGAGCAATCCCTCCTCATTCCGAGCCATCCTTCGTCCTTAGGGCCAAGTGTGCGCACTCCCACTGCTCTGAATGCCGCGGTTGGCTGGTTGGCAGGAAGCGTCCCTGCTGGGTCCGTGGAACATGCTGGGCCAGGAGGATCCCTCAGGAATTCTGAAGGAAGCGAACGCTCCATCATCGATGTGGATCACCAATCCAGATGGATCTGAAACACCAATGGGACAGAGACTCGGATGGCGGGAACCTCGTGCAGAGAAGGGAGCCATGGAAGGGACTTGCTAAGGCCTATTGAGGACGGGAGTGGCGGGTAGTGAAGGAAACACACCGTTAAAAAGCAAAACAGGCGTGGCAGAGGCTCAGATGAATTCCATTTGGCCTCCAACATCCTTTCCAGGTGAGCATTAGCTCCACTTTACGCAAGGCCACGGGGGCGCAGAAAGGCCAGTTTTGCCCAGCATGACTCAGGCCAGGAGCTCAGGTCCGCCTATTGCCAAGGTTCTGCTTCGTCTTCCTGCCATTGTGGCGCACAGACGTGCTGGCAGTTTTTAGAGGAAATGAGCAGCGTGTCGTCAGGTTTGTACTTGGAATGCCAGCAGGATTAGGAGGATGGCGGCGGTAGTACCTTGTAGGGTTTTCTGTTTGCAGACCACAATCCTATAACAAACACTCAATATCAAAGACCTGGAGAGAAGTGAGTCCAGGGTTTAGAAAGAGGCAGGCAAGCCTTTGTCTAGAGGAGGAGCGCCAAGAGCCCAGTCCGGGAGCTTAGCAAATACTCCTGGAGCACCTACTCTGTGCAGGAAGCCCGCCAGGCGATAACCTCTGGGTCCCAGGCCCCTGCTGCCGATACGGGGCCTGTATGGATGCGGGGGAGCTCTGGCCTGCAAGTCAGGAGAATGGAATTTGCAAACCTCTCCTCCACGCCCTGGCTGTGTGGCCTTCGACAAATGAGTGCACCTTCTTGAGCCTCGGTTATCCATTTGGGGAGATGGAAGTGATCATGGTTGCCCAACGCACCTCCCAGGACTGTGATGTTCCCTGGTGGCCGGTGTGGGCTCTCCTGTGACGCTCCCTAGAGGAGGCCCGTTGCGTTGGGAGAGATGTCGCTTCTCTATGCTCAGCGCAGAGCCTGGCACATGGTTGGCAGGCACTTTGCCAGTGGAGGAGGAATAGGCTGTGGATTTCTTTCATGCTTTTCTGAAGCACAGCCTTTTCGAATGCAAGTGAGCCTTAGCTAGACGCTGCCTGCCCTGTTGACACCTGAAACCAGAAAGATGGTTTCTTTCCAGGGATCCCAACGCTTATTGTGTTGACCAGCAGTCTCTTCATTGATGCACAAAATGCTTCATGAAGGTCAACTCTGTTTACAAAACCACTTTCTGGCTCTTTCTTTAAAATCTGAACGAATCCCGCCACCACCTCCCTGAAGAGGAAGCACCCCTTTCCCTTTCTCAGCAGCTGTCACAGATGATATTCTCCTTGAACCCACGACGGCCAGTTAGTCAAGGATCCCTGTAACTCCCAGAATCACAGCGCCCGGGACTCCCAGCTCTGGAAGGGCCCTTGAGGGTTACATACTTGCTTACCCCCATTTCAGAGAAGTTTGCCCCAGGATGGAAAGAAACTTGTTCAAGGTCAGGGAACAGAACCGGCCTTGCAGCTGTGTCTTCTGCCCTTGGCTCCATGGACGCGACTCTCTCCCTGGACACCTCAGGACAGAGCCAGGGTCCTCCCTGGAACCAGCAAGCTGGGCCACCAAGCTGGGCTCTGAAGGAGGTGGACAAGACAAGGGGTTGCCTGCGCTGCTGAGTCTATTTGCAAATGTGTTCTGACCCGGCCCCCTGTGTGCCCTGCAGAGAGAGACACACAGGAGTGTTTCCACCTTTCCACTCAGGGGAGAGCAGCTGGTGGCTGGAGCGGCCTGGAGTGCTGGGCAGTGGGTGGAGGGACTCCTCGCCCCCCCCCCCGCCCCCCGCCCCCCCCCTCCCGCCATAAAGAGGAGAGGACTGGGGCCTGGAGATGGCCTGAGAACAGTGGCTGATGGATGGCGACAAGAGCAGTCCTGAACGGCCGAGCAGGGCCTTGATCTGCAACGCGCAGGGGTTATTGGCTGCAATCGCAGATTAGTCAAATCCCAGCTGGAGTCTTGGAGCAGGGAGTTTCGGTGAAAGGCCTGCGACTTCCTTCCTCCTTCGCTAAAACAGGCCTGGAGGATGAGGCCCATGCACTGTAATTACTTGGGGCAGGAAACAAATAGCTAAGCCCCGTCTCTAAGTGAGGAAGGAAGGAACACATCAGGGTCTAGGGATCCGTCAGTCAGCTTCTGTTCTGGAGGCGCTGGGATAATGAGAGCTGCTATCTGCTCCGGAATCTTCCCGATTCGTGAAGGGGGTATTATTAGCCTTCCTCCTGCCGCAGCCCGCGCTGGTCTCCTCACTCGTCTACGTGGCGTGCGCACTTTCTCTTGGGAGCGCAGGGTGGCCCATGCAGTCCACAGTCCGGCTCAGCTTTGCCCGGTGACTGTGCACCCAGACCTCCTGCATGTGCCCCGAGCGAAGGGAACCCGCTCCTCCCCAAGAAGGTGCCCAGTGCTCAGAAGTCCTGCTCCCCAGGGGCGGCACCCAAAGGCAACAAACAGACGAGGGTGGCCTTATTTTAGCTGTCACCAGGGTGACTTCTCTGGGCCTGTTTTTCCTCCTGAGAAGTGGGGGTCCTTCTTGAACCATCCACACAAGCTCTCTGGACCCGCTCCACCAGGCCACGCAGAGTGAGGGTGTACTGTCCCCGGCGGGTGGCACGGTTGGTGACACAGCCCTTAGATTCTCTATCCCTGGGTTCATGGTGCTTCCTTCTGGTCATTCCAGCTCCGGGGTGGGTTTCAGGGACCGCAGGCTGCCCCTGCTGGACCATCAGACGGGAGAGCTGTGCGTGCTGTCTGGCTTAGGTCCGGCTGCAGTGCTAGCAAGTGAGATGGAGCAGCCAGCGCCCCTCCCTCCCTCTCTGAAAGTGGGAACATCAAGAGAGTGGACAGGGCCCAGGCCTGCCCAGGGCCTCCCCCTCACGCACCCCGCAGGCTGACACTTCCTGAAGCGCCCTGCCTTTTGTGGGCACGACTCCTTTTTGTAAATGTCTCCCCTCCTCTTCTCTGCCTGGCAGATTCCCACCCCTTCTTCAGGACTTGCCCTCCCTCCGCTGGCAAGCGTCCCTGGTCCCTGGACACCAGCGGGTTAGAGGAGCTCTTTCCCCACGCTGAACCCCCAGCACCCAGCACAGCACCCTGCACGTAGTAGGTGTTCTGTTTATGTTTCCTGGGCAAATGGACAGTGAATGAATGAGCGGTTCTGATCTTGCTCAGCCAGAGCCCTGCATTGCGACCTTGCCTTGATCCCTCTTGCTTTCAGGGCTTTGGCCTGCCCCATTAAGCTGCCATCTTCTCTCACCTCATTATCGCCTCGGCCTGGGGGGCCTCGGGGGATGGAGGGAGCCCCTGGGAGTTCAGAGGTTTCCCCTGGCCCTCCCACTGGGAGTGGCCCCTGGAAGGTCGCTCAGAGAAAACCCAGCTCCCAGAAGGAGTGTCTTCTCTGGGGGTTTACAAAAGGCCGTCTCTTGGAGCTCATTAACCACACCCCAAAGAGGAGAGCCCTGGGAGCCGGGCCCGTGGGCCAAGCTCCTCTGGTGGCCGGCGAGGCTTCCCAGAACCCCAGCTTATCTCTGCCCCGAGATAGACCCCGGGGGCTGGGCTCTGGCGCTGGGTGAACCGGGGAGCAGGGGCCATAAAGTGGGGCGGGGCTGATGTTTTAGGATGGGATCCTGTGTACCGAAGAGCTTTGAACTCTGCCCTGCCCTGGACTGGAGGGGGCCTTTATGGCCAGGCTGCTGGATGAGAGCGGGGTATCAGGGTAGGAATGAGGCCCCCGCGGCCCCCTTTGCACCCCGACTGCAGGGTGAGACAACAGAGCCCTGTGAGGTGGGACCAGCGGCGGAAATGGAGCTCCATCCGCTTTATTGACTTGTAAACGACACCATTAAGAGGAAGCCCCACCTTGGCTGCAAACAGCTGTGTGAGAGGCAGTAAATCTGGGGGCCGGTGGGCCAATGCCAGGCGTTCCCTGCGCAGGGGGGACAGGGCCGCGCCGGAGACCCCTCATCGCCACCTCCCAGCTGCACTATGGGACTGGGGAAGTGACCATTCATGAGAAGGGGGCAGGTTTATTAGTGGAAATGTCAGCAACGAGCTAAATAGTGCCCCCAAATTTAAAACAGGAGAAAAAATATTCCCAGAAACCTGAGCCATCCTTTGTAAAGTCAGCCCAGAGAAATGGAGATGGAGAAGAAACCCAGGAAATTGGGGGGAGAAAAGTGTGTGTTGGGTCTCGGGGTCACATCCATCTCAGTTCACCATGCACTGGGACAAGTCCCTGAGCTGCCCAGGTCTCAGGTTTTATTTATTTTACATTAAAAAATAGACATAATGATACTCTTCAAAGGGTGGCTGTGAGGACGGGATGAGATTGTGGGAGGGGAACACCTCACTCTTGGACGTCGTCAAGAAATGAATTTTCTTCTTTTCTTCGTTGAATGACAACAAAACCAAACTGGGGTTTGGGACTTGGGCTCTTTTTGCTGAGCTCCCTTGGAAGTAGCTGGCATTACAAAACGAAGATCAGGGCTGCTCCTTGCCCCAGGGCAGGGACATGAGCAGAGGGAGGATTGATGGGCCAGGTACAGAAGGCCACCAGGTGGAAAGCCCTGGGTGCCTAGCCAAAGGCAAAACTGGGAAACCGAGGACCTCGCCCCCAGGTAGACTTCCCTCCAGCATGTTGCTGGTCCTGCGGTTTAGACCCCCGGACCTTTCATATCTCTTGTCATGTAGTTCAGACCCTCCTCTGACCTTTCCTCCCCTGGCATGCGGCTAGTCAAAAGGGTTAGACCCCCTCAGAGGGGCAATGTACAAGGAGGTGAGAGGATAGTTCTTAAGGCTTCCAGGGTCCTCAACCTTCCTAATGCCGAGACCCTTTAATACAGTTCATGTTGTGGTGACCCCCAACCATAAAATTATTTTCGTTGCTACTTCATAACTGTAATTTTGCTACTGTTATGACTCGTAATGTAAATATCTGATATGCAGGATGTATTTTCAGGGGTCGCGACCCACAGGTTGAGAACCAATTCTTAAGCATTTAACCCCCAGAACAATCAGGTTCTGACCCACACCAAATACCTCTAGGTCTCAGTTGGGTTTCATTGAGCTCCAGGCTGAGAAAAGCAGCAAAACCAGACAAGCAACACATGGCCCACATCAGGATCAGCTGCATTGACTAATAACCCCTGCTCTGGCACCGACCAATCAGTAAAGACCAGGACTCTGAAAGGACACACCTGGAAAGCTGATGACTATTCTATTGGGATCTCTTCCTTGAGACCTCCGGATAAATACCCTCAAGATCAAGGACCCAGCGCACTTCTCCCCCCACCCTCACCCTCACCCTCACCACCCCCACCCCCACCCCCACCTCCGCTTTCCCCAGGCAAGTTTTCCTTGCTTCTCTCTTTCTCCTAAGCTCCAAGGGCCCTCCTATTGCCTCTGCAACTTGTTTCCTGAGCCCATTTCTCCTTCAGCTCACTTCTCCTACGCCTGTGACTTTCTACGTAAACTCTCTCTTATAGTTGGAGTCTTGGCTGTGAATTTTTTCTTAGCCAGAACTCAAGTACCGAGGTTGCTGAGCCCAGGTCTGATTTGACTCCTCCGGTCCAACACCTGGTGCCATTTCGCTTCCAACAGTTGCTAATAAGGAACCTGGTATGGAATACCAAGAATGTTTTCAATAAATGTTTGATGAGTAAATAAATAGGAAGGAAGGCAGGAAGGCAGGAAGGAAGACGGGAAGGAGAAAAGAAGGAAGGAAGGAAAGAAGGTAGGACAGAAGGAAGGAAGGGAGGGTCATCTTCCTCTGGGGCTGATTCCCACTTGGAGCCAATACATGATAAAACTTGATTCTCACAGCCACCAGGAGGATCCTGAGGACAATTGCCCAAGTTCTGCCTTTTACCTTCTAAACAATAAGTACATTTGCATTATGGGCATGTTATGAACTTCTCATGCTCCTGTTTTCTCCTCTCACATGGTGAGAATTAAATCAGATAATTTGGGTAAACCTGTTAGCACTGTTATTGGCAAACAATAAATGCTCAGTAAATGTTGGCTATTACTATGCTTCAGGATGGAGAAACTGGCTCAGAGTGGTTAAGTTGACTTGGCCAATCACAAAGCTGAGACATGTCCTAGCCTGGATTTCCACTGTGCTTCTAAAACAGACACTCTGGATTGAGCCAGTTTCCAAGAGCTGCTGAGATACCATAAGGGGTGATGTGTGGAAACCCCATACTTCGGTGGTCTTTATTATCAAATGTAACTACTAAAAAGAATTTTTTAGAGATGTAACTTATATCCCGAGCTCTTGAAAACAGTGAATGGGCCATTGGGATCCTTTGTCTGAGGAACACTTTCATTCATTGACTAGCAAACCAAAAAAGCAAATAAACAAACACACACAAGCCAAACAGAGGCAAGAGCATCAGGCCAACATTTACAGAACACTTGCCAGGGCCTGGCCTGAGCCCGGAGCTGCTGGGAGCTGCGAGCTCTGAGGCGGGGTCCTTCCCCTGAGTCCCAGGTCAGTGTTTGCTAATTGCTGACTATCGGGAGTGGGGCATCCTCAGTGTTGTGTGTTGTGGGGGAACACTAGTCTCACCAAGTGCTTGACCAAAAGGGACTCAGAGTTCAGAAGAAGGGGGCAGGCAGCGTTCCACACAGCACTGCTATCCTGCAGGGCTCCCTGGAGCCTTTGCAGGTTCCTTGCCCTGGAGGCTCCAGCGGGTGAGCGAGCCCACGCGGTGCCCCTGGTGCAGATGAGCAGGGCCACCTTTTATTTACTTATTTCTAGGAATACCTAGTAACACGCCAGGGTTCTGCTGGGTCCAAGTCGAGGGAGGGCCCTGCAGAAGGAAAAGATGGGGACACAAGCTTCTTGGGGAGCCCTCCAGCTTGGGCTTCCTGGGCCCCTCTGCAGGCTGTGGCACAGGCTCCCCTAGCCATTGTCCCGGAGACAGAGTCTCTCTCAGCAAACGCCTGCTGGCCTGGGACTCCAGCTACCTTCCACCTCTGGGCATCAGGGCTCAGCTTTGCGATCAGGAGCCAGGATAACATGCGGCCTGTCCCATGGCCTGTACTTCTGCAGTGATTCACAGTGAAAGGGCCTCAACCCAGGGGTTACCAGGGTGCTTCTGGGTCAGAAAGTCCAGTCTGAATTTTCTAGTGACCGGGGTATTTTTGTTTGTTTGTTTGTTAATCCTCACCCCAGAATATTCAGAATATTTCTTCATTGATTTTTAGAGTGGAAGGGAGGGGGGGGGGGGAGAGAGAGAAATATTTGATGTGAGAGAGACACATCAATTGGTTGCCTCCCGCATGTGCCCCGACCAGGGCTGGGGATCGAGCCTGCGACCGAGGTCCGTGCCCTTGACCCAAATCAAACCCAGAGCCGTGGACTTACGCTCTATCCACTGAGCCAAACCGGCTAAGGTGTGGCTGGAGTCTTTTAAATGTTTTGGGAGCATTTATCAAATGCATGTGTAGCCCTTCCTGTGTGCAAGACACTGTTCTAAGGTTTACAAATATTAACTGGCTCAGTCCTCACCTCAGTGCCCCGAGGAAGTCGTCCTTATCCTCATCCCCTTTTTACAGATGGGGAACCAAAGCAGAGAGTTGGGAGAACTTGAACCGGAGCAGCCTGGCTCCAGGGTTGGTCCAGGATTTTACTGTCTCCTCCCAAAACTCAGCAAAGCAACATGGGGTTCAAGTTCCCCAATGGCTTTCACCTTCCACGGAGGGGTGGAATGAAGAAAGAAAGATGGAAGGAGAGAAGAAAGAAGGCTCACAGGTAGGAGGTGGGCAGGGGCATCTTGGGGTCTTGGCTCTCTGTTTGGGCAAAATGGAGGGTGTTTGGGCGCCTGCCCTGGAACCTGCCGTGTGCCCCCCACTCCCGGCGCCCCGCGCGCCCCCCCCCCCCCACCACGCACACCTGAGATACACATTTCTCTGCCCCTGGCACCCTGTAGTATTTGCCCGCCACCGCCAATGGCTCCCTGATCATCCATCTAATTCCACGCACCTCTCATTCCTTCCGGGAGGCAGCTGCTTTCCTACACCCTGGACCTGCCAGTCCAGGTCAGAGTCCCAGATCCGCAGAGCAAACTTCAGGGAGAGTCCAGGCTTCCGCTGCCTCCGGGCCGGGCCCCACCTGCCACATTCCATTCTCCAGTCTTAAAAGCCGCCCATTCTTTTACAAATCACTGGTTCAGGCCCAAATTATCCAACTAATTGAGCTGCATAGACACCATTTATGTGTAATCTGAGAATATTCTATCTGCCCTGGGTTTCTTCCAAAAGCATTATTTCTAACCTTCTTTAAGAAACAAATTTGCTGTTGCCATGGAGATCATTTTGTGGGCTAATTTTATCGTGCTCAGGAGCCAGGGATGGAGGCCGCTCTCACAGTCCCAGGCCCTCTGCTCCAGAGAGACCTGGGTCATCTCCGTCCAGGAGGCTCCCTCCCAGATGGCGGCATCCTTCCAACCACGCGATTCCCGCAGTGGGCTCGTTTTGGTTTTGAGTTTTAAAAGCCTGGACCGCGTTTGTAGAGGTATTTTTGATTTGTTTTAATGAGAAAACACATCAAATAAAGATTTGGGGCTGATAAATTCTGTTAATATGTGCTTTCTGGAACCTGTTTGTGAAAGAACTGCTAAAATGAAGGATTTCTGAGCTAGAAAATACTGGGAGAATTAGAAATCATTAAAGATATCTTTTGAGCACCAAACCTTCCCTCCCCCCGCCTCGCCCCCCCCCCCCCCCCCACGCTCCCCAGTAGGAGGGTCGCTGCTTAGAAATCCCAATTGCCTCCTGGGAGTTTGCAATCCGGTAAGTATTAAATTGCTGGGAGGGACCTCAAGTATCATCTCTTTTAAAACTCTAATTTTACAAATTGGCAAATGAATCTTCACTCTCAGAGCTGGTACTTGGGGAGTTGCAAACCAAGGTCTCCTGGCGCACAGTCCCTTGGGATAAAGTCGGGGCCACGCTCTCCTCTGGGGGCATCTCTAGTCTAGACCCCATGTGCCCGTGTGCCCGCTCTTCTCTCCCCTGCGTCTCTGCACAGCGGGTCCTGCTCTTGGGATGCACTTCCATCCTCTCGGACATCTTTTGCTATCCTTCAAGGCTCCCCTCACCTGCCACCTGCTCTGGCATTCTCTAGGCTGGGTCCAGCTCTCTTTGGCTGCCTGCACACCGCTGCACTATGTGTGGGTGCAGCATCCTGTCCGGTGGACGGACAGTCCCTTGAGCCTCGTGTCCCGTTCGCCTCTGCATTCTGGTGCCTCTGTGCATGTTTGAAGAAATCAATAGTCCTAACAGTCAGCATATGAGAACCTACTATGCACCAGGCACTGTATTTATGTATTAACCCCGTCTTTTCAGGCTGCTATTCAAAAGAGAGAGAGAAAGAGAGAGAGAGAGAGAGAGAGAGAGAGAGAGAGAGAGAGATTGGGTGGCTTAGAAAGAGCAGAACTTAATTGCTCACAGTTCTGGAGGCTGGAAGTCTGAGTTCAGGGGCCAGCTTGGTTGTGTGAGGGCCCTTTTCTGATGGCACACAGGCTGCTGACCTCTGGCTGTGCTCTCACCTGGTTGAAGGTGCTAGGGAGCTCTGTGAAGCCATTTACAAGGCACTAATCTCATTCATCTCCACCCTCATTGACTTAAATACCTCCCAAAGGCCCTATCACTTAACACCATCACTTTTGGGGGTAGGATTTCAACATGCGAATTTGGGGGACACAGACATTCAGACCGTGGCAGACTCACTTCATTCTCCCACTGATCCTAGGAGATGAGTGTGATTATGACCTGATTTCTCTGTGAAGGAAACAGCTTTTGCTGAAGCCACCCAGCTGGGGAGTGCTGGAGTGAGGCCCCAAACCCTGGCCATTTAGACGCCTTTCGGATCAGTGAGCAACCCCAGTGTGTGTGTAGCTGAGGGAACGGACATTTAGTGAATGATAAAAGGACCTTCCGAGGCCACACAAGCATCCCACAGTGGAAGCCAGGATGTCTTTGAAGCTGATGCTGTTGCCCCCTCACCGGACTGCATCTACATTTCAGTGGGAAACGGCGTGGTGCTGACCATAAATATTTTAGAAAGACTCATGAGACTTTCCAATTTTCTCTTACAACCCCTACTTTAAATATGCAGTTTGTGGGATAGAGATCCCAAGGCTCTCCTTTCTTTGTGTGTCTGAGACATGGAACCAGCGTGGGTGAGTGAGGGTCAGCTCCCTCCAGCGGAGGGAACCTTCCCTCGTGCTGAGATTGTGAGCGCGTGGCTTTTCTCTGGGTTCTGGGAGTGCTGTTTCCATCATACCTGAACGAGGCCCTTTCACTTGAACTTTTCCATCAAAGGGATGCATGGAAGGAACTGCATTGTCTCCACTTGGGGGGGGGGGGGCGAGGCTCTGAAGCCTGTCTCTACGGGGGCCTTAGGAAGGACTAGCTGCCTGCAATATGCCCTGGGTCTGTGATGTTCCTCTGCCTTCTCCTCACTAGGAGCTGGGAGATTCCTCCAGCCCGGAGGTGGGGGGCTGGCCGGAGGAACTGTGGGTCGTCGTCTTGCTGCTGGTGGCACTCTCTCCTGGGGACTCTGCGTGTCCTGCTTCTTCTCCATGTGCGGCAGTCATGACTTCAGCAGGGAGCTGGCTGTCAGGCCTCCCTCTGCTGCTGTAGGTGGCCTCGCTGTGTGTAGGTGAGGCTTAACAAGGAAGGAAATATCAACACGCTGATGTCCTTGGCTGCAAGGTCTTGGAGCAGGTCTTCCTGGTGAGCTCTTGTTCGTCCTGCTCGCCACAATCCTGCCATGTGCTCTAGCCGTCAGCTCTCAGTACCATCCTATTTGGCTCCTCGAGGCCTACGAGTGTATTTCTTCTGATCATCAGGTTCCCATTAGACCTGCCTGCAGCTGGACTCTAGTTTGAGTCTACAGATCCTTTGTGAGCACGGTGTCCTCGGTCCACAGAGTCCCTCGGACCACGCAGCTGGTTTGTTGGTGCTGGCCCGGCCCAGCCCATTAAGAGATGGCTAATGGTCACGACGATAGGTTATCAGAGCATTGCCTCAGACCACACAGACAGCTGCCCAGAGTTTCACTGCTGTCTGCTTTGCTACCTAATCAGTCACCATGACCTCCCCCCAGCTGTGCTGACATTCCGTTCTCAAGGCCTAAGGAATGCTCGGGGCTCAGTGGCTTCCTAGCACATGAATTGAAAACACACATAGTGCTAGGGCCTCCATTTCAAGGACCTGGTGCGCACAGTCGTGTTTGAGGCAAGGCTAGTGTTATCAAAGGAGGCAGGGAGTGGCAGTGTGAGCGGGACAGGGCATCCTGATGGTACAGTGTCATGAAACCAAAGGATGAAGGAAACTAACTTCAGATGCAGCTACTGTAGGAACCTGTCTTAGTCACTTACTTCCTTTTCTTGGGGAGCCGGAGTAGATAGACATTCTTATTTCCAATAAATAGGTGAGGACACAGAGGGCCAGGAAGACTGCCGCCTGGATGCAGAACTAGCTGAGTCTGATTCCAGAACCTGCGCTCTTTATTTTTTCTTAATATATATTTTTATTGATTTCAGAGAGATAAGGAGAGACAGAAACATCAGTGGTGAGAGAGAATCAGTGATCAGCTGCCTTCTGCATGCGCCACACTGGGGATTGTGCCCGCAACTCGAGAATGTGCCCTTACTGTGAATCGAACCATGGCCTCCTGCTTCATAGGTCGATGCTCAACCACTGAGCAACACTGGCCAGACAGAACCTGTGTTTTCTTCACTGTACCATCCTGTCAGAATCAGCCCTTAAACCAGGCTCGCGTGCCGAGTACTTCACTACACATGGAAAGAGCTTCTGAGGGCTGTTCCGTTTGATTTGCATAATTCATTTTTAGAACATTAATTAGCCGGGATGTGTAATAGTTTTGGTGCCAATTTGTGTTTCAATTTTAAATGCAAATACAAATTAGCAAATGTTATTCCTGTGGCACCTTAAGGAGAAAACATTTGCTGCTCGTCGGGAGTATTAATCTTTACATTTCTGAAACTGTGACTGATAGAAGCAATGATACTTCTAATTTGGAGGATTGAGAAAAAGTCTAGTCTAGTGTTGGGGGTGGATAAGCGGTAATTCTTTTCCAGCAAAAGAAAGCAGCATGTTAGGTATCCATCTACCATCCATCCATCCATCCGTCCACCCATTAAATACTATCCAGCACCAACTCATTGTCAGACTCTGTGGTAGGCCACAAAGATGGTTCCAGAAAGCTCACACACTTAGTGGATGGGATAGGTACATAAATAAACACTGTAGTGTGATAGGTTTTAGAATAGAGCAAAGCTTTAAGTGGGGGAACAGAAAGACTGGAAGGGCCCAGGAATGCTTCTCAGGGAATGGGACCCTCAGCAAGCTGAGTCTCAAAGTAGAAGTTGGAGAAAGCCAGGTAACGGTGGATTGCTAGTGATGAGAGAAGACCTTCATATGAGATTTGGTGTAGGGGGAACTCCCAGCCATTCTGCCCACCTGGAACTTAGGTTTATTGCAGGTATAGTAATGGGAGGAAGGGAGGTGAGATGATTCACAGCCTTGTCTACAGGCTGCATTGTTTGGAATTCTCCCTGCAGACCTTCGACCGCCATTGACTAAAGTAGCTGGTCAGACTGACATTTTAGAAAGCTCACTCCGAAGCAATGTGGAGAATGTTTGCGGGAAGGAGGCTTTAGATAGGGAGTTAAGAGTCTATTGGAATAGCCCCCAGAAGAGAAGTGATGATAATGGCAGTAGCACTGGAAGTAGAGAGGAGGGGACACCAGAGGAGATACTTCAGGAATATCACTATTGGGGTGGTAATCTGGGGCCATGTTTAAGTGCATAGGCTGTGAATCCGCCCTGCTCTCTCAGTCTTGCCTCTGACCTCGGGCAGGTCTCAATTGCTCTCTGCTTTAGTGTACTCCTCTGTGAAACTGAGAGCATAATAACAGCAATAACTATCTCAGAGGGTGGCTGTGCACATAACACATATTCCAGACGTAACAGGTCTGATACTGGCAGCAGGATGGCTCCTAACTGAAAGTTGGGAGAAAAAAGAGTCAAGAAAAAAATGCCCAGATTTCTGATCTGGAATGGCGGTTGACTTCCAAAGGCATACAGTGGATTTTTACGGGGTCACTCTGGCACATTTTGTTGGTTAAAACAATTCACAGACAATCCATATTCAATGGCTTGAATATAGGAGGGTGTGGTCCATTCAGGGCTATTGTTGGTAGGTTAGTCATGCCATGTTCAGCAGTGGCTAAACTCATTACCTTATATTGCCCTGGAAAATATACCAAACCTAAGCAAATGTAAAAATAACTGAAATTTTAGCATCACGTTGAGGAAGATGTGCAGGGAGATAGCTGAGAGAATACAAGTTCCCCCTTATCCAAAAAAGCGTGGATAGAACCTAATCCTGTATATACTGTTTCCCCCTACACATCCATGCTTATGTTAAAGTTTAATTTATAAATAGGCTCAGTAAGAGATTAACAACATTAATAATAAAATAGAACAATTATAACAATTTACTGTAATAAAATGATGTGAATATGTTTTTTCTCCTGCTTTCAGAATATCCTATTGTAGTGTATTCACCCTTCTTCTTGTGATGATGTGAGATGGTACAATACTTACATGGGCAGATGAACTGAGGCCAGTGATGTAGATATTTTCATAGCATGGTTCCCCGTGGGTAACTAAAACTGCAGAAAGCAAAAGGGTGGATAACAGAAGTCTACTGTATACGCTTTTATCCAGAGAATAGCTACTCAGCTATGGAAACATCAGCACGGGCAAGGCCAACTTTTCTTGTGCAAATTAAAGTTGAATGATGGGATTCTCCACACAGAATGACTGTCCACCTTTTAAGGGCAAATACCAGAATTTAAAGCCTTTGAATACGTCTTTAGAAAGCCAGACTGAAATATATGTTAAGAAAATGTAGCAGCTAGTAGTGACATTTGGCAAGCTAGTGACACTGCAGAGATGGACAGCAGAGACCCTTCCTTGAGTGGACCCAGTAAAGATGACTTCGATTGGAGCCTTCACGCATTCAGTTCCCCTCTGAATTGGGTAGCATGATGGGAAGAAATTAGGGTTCTAATCCTACCTTCTCTGGGACTCAGTTTTCCTAACTGTAACGAAGGAGGTTAGATAAGTTTTTAAAGGCCCAGTCTCCTCTTTCTGTAATTTCTTGAAGAGTCCTTTGGGTGAAGATACTAAATCTGTTAGTCTGTAATTATTTTATCTATTATATCAGGACAGTCATTTTGCATTGCAGGGTTCCCTCACAAATGAAAAAACAAGGTGTTTCTACAGAAAAATAATAGTCCTAAGGGTATTTGATGGAGCTAGCTAGAGCCTCATATTTATCTAAGGCCATCTGCATTTACTTGCTTTAACTTACAGAGTTTCACTCTTTCCCAGTCAGTGTCATATGCAAAACCTGGCAAGACTGTGAATTCAATTTATATTGTAATTCTGAAACTCGTAGAATTAAACTTTGGGGCCTGACCTTCATCTGTATTGAGCTTGAGGACATAAGAAATGGAGTTTCTTTTAGGGCCAACACAGGAGTTTCCGGGCATTCAGACTGTGCATTAAGCTAAGCGATTAAGTCAGATCTTGCCATTCTCTTCATTAAACTCTCCGGTGGAGCCAGAGGCAGCACCTCTCTGCTCATCCAAGTTCTTGTAATCATTACTTGCAATACCACCAGCAGCCTCATCTCTGAGCCCTTCCTCACAGACAACAACCACAGGCCGTAACTTACCAGTAAGTACCTGTTCTGTCCCTACACAGCCACTAGTTGTGGCCCGGTAGTACTAGAAACTGGCCTGCTAGTAATCCATGTTCACTAGCTGAGCAGATAAGCAATCTCAGGTGTCCAACCTGGAGAGCTGGTTTCCCAGAGTCCACAGGCATCTGTGTCACTGGCCTGTGGGAGTGACAACTGCTCCAGATGCTCTGCTTTTCAGCACCTTGGGGCCCCCGAGGCTGCGTCTGTTCTGTTCCTCCAGAGTCAGAACCCTCCGGTGCCCATGCCACTGGGATAGCTGCCATGCTGCTGCCACTCCTAGAGCCACAGCCATGAGAGTTGTCCTGCTGGCACAGCCCTTCCCACCTGGGCAGTACCGGGAGCCCATACCTGCCTGCTGCTTCTATTGATGCTGCTAGAAGCAAAAGTAGCAAAAACAAAGTGGCTTCTCCCTCCTCCTGCCTTTCGATGTCCTGGCAGGGCCTCCCATTGGCAGAACCAAATCTGGAGCCAGCTGGCGAGGGAGTCTGGGCTTGCATATAGTTTCCACGCTTCCAGCCGCCTGCGTTTCGGAGCAGAGCAAACAATAAAGTGGGGACAGAGCTGTTAGCAATCAGCAAAGTGGTTGGTGCCTATCTTATCGCCAGCCTAGTTACTAGGCACAATATGGAGTTGGAAAACACTGAACCGCCGGGACAACAATAGCCCTTGTTTTTCCTTCCTGTATCCATGCCATGTAACTTTTTAGCTCCTCCATTAAGAAGGGGGGGGGGGGTCTATTTCTCCACCTCTTCAGTCTAGGCTTGCCTTATGATTTGCTTTTGGCCAATAAAATATAGCAGAAGGGAGAGTATGCCAGTTCTGAGCCTCAAAGGGCCCTGTGTGCTTCCACTTACTATCTTTGAATCCGGGATCCATCATGACAAAAAGCCCAGGGAAGCCTGTTGGAGGTTAAGTGACTACCTGGCACAAAGGCAAGTGTGCCAACTGAGGCCTCTCTAGACCAGTTAGCCCTTGTCACCCTGGCAGTGAACCACTGACACCTGAGTGAATTCAGCCAAGAACAGCCTATTCCAGCCTCCCAGACAATTCATAGAGGCATGATTCGAAGCCACCTAGTCTTCGTCTTGTTTGTTATACAGCATTAGCTATCTGATACATCTGCCCCCACGACAGCAAAATCCAGCAAAGAGATGACACATCCACACAGAATAGAAACAAAAGACAGAGCATCATTGAATCAGACAGCATCTCATATCCAAAAGGTTTTCAAGAAGGATGCAGAGCTTGTGGACTGAGATTCCATGGAGTCTTCCAGCAAGAGATGAAACTTGAACGGGGCCTTGAAAAATATAAGCAGTATTTCAGTTGATTCTAAAATGCAGCAAAAATCCTTAGAAAAATGGTTATGCCCTCCAACTATTTCATGCAAGGAAGTCTGGTGTACCAAGTAAAAATTTTGAAGAAGTCATCACTATCTTCTCTTTCATCTACACAAATACTCTTTGTGTGGTTAAAATTGAGACTTGTCACAGTAACTAAACATAGTCACACACATGTATTTTTTAAAATGAGTTAAATTATTTTAAATTTTTTTATAACTAGGGTAATAATCTATGGATACTACAGAAAATTTAGAAATTATACAGAAGAAAAATTTCTCATCTAAACTATAATTCCACCAAGTGATGTAATCATTGTTAAAGTTTTAGTATAATGCTTTCTAGTCTTTTAACATAGCTATTTACATAGTTAATATCAAGTGGTAGATGTAATTTGTGTTATTCTTTCCACTTTATATTTTAACGTAAATATTTTCTCATTTATTAAACTGTCTCAGAAATGTAATTTTTAATTTTCATCTTCTGAATGTACCATTGCTTATTTATGTTTCTCCATTCTGTTGGATATTTATGTTGCTTCTTATTTTGTTCTATTGTAAATAACTCGACGAGAGCCATCTTTCTATCACATTTAGATTACTTCTTTAAGACAGCTTGCTTTAGGTGAGCCGATGTTTACACACTTTTAAAGGGTCTTGTTGGTATTGTCAAATTCATTCTTTTCTCAGAAAGTGTTCTTTTTCTTCCTTATGCATGAATGATGCTGCTCACTGCATTGCATCTTTCCTGCCTTGAGTATTATCTTAGATATGTATTTGTTGCTGGTTTAATAAATACAAGTTGATAGTCCATTGTTGCTTTAATAAGCATTTCCCTGATTTTGAGATAGATGGAACATTTTTCATGTACTTATTGGCTCTTTGTTTCCCTTTTTGTGAATTGACTGTTCATGGTCGGGAGAATTGATATTGACATCAAAGTCCTTTTGTGGTTGACCAGCTGTTCCTCGCCTCCCATGGGATATGGGCTGTGCAGTAGGAGAGCTGTCACCTCCTATAAAAATACCTGTAGAATGGGCTGCTGCACATGGCCGTGCTGCAGCTGTTACCTGGATGGCATTGCCAGGGCTCTGCCCTACACAGTCCTTCTCTGCAGGGTGACCTGGAATCTCAAACCTGAGGCTGCATGTATGTCGTTGCCTCCAGGGTCCTGCACTCTAAGCTACTTGTGCGCTAGGGGTTGTTTGCTGTAAATGATTGAAGCATTTTGAGAGCTTTCAATTTCCCAGCGGTACAAGGACCTGCTGTGACCAAGAGGAAAATGGGAGCCATACGGCTGCGTTGCTTGGGTGGTTTTCAGGGCAATTGTAGGCTGCTTGGCCTGAACTGTCCCCTTTCATCTTGAGCTCCATGGTGTGAAATGCTGAAGGCTCCGGGAGAGAGCTTTCGAGCCTCATTACCCATCTGGAGTACCATGTGATTCTTCAGGGGGCCACCTGTTATTGCCAGAAGAAACCCCAGATTTGTGTATGAGGACTGGAGGCAATACAGCTATTTTGGGTCAGAGAGGCAGCGTGGTAAGGTGAACGATGAAGATAACTCGGAGATCAGCTTGTTGCTGCTCTGTACCCCGTGGCATCAGGACACCCCTTTATTACAGCGTTGCTCACACTAAGGTGGAATTGTCATCTACTCAAATGCTCTGCCTCAAGATGCGGAGCTCTGCGGAGAATTAGGCAGCATCTCATTAATTCTCAGATCCCCAGTGCTCCGTACAGGGGCTGGCACGGAGCAGTTTTTCAGCAAATATTTGTTCAATCAGAAGAATGTCATCATTTGGAATCTGAGGAAAAGAAAGCCTTATGAAACCTTGTGAGAGTAGGCTGTTTGCCAATAAAGTTCCCTAAAGCAGCGAGTGGCAGATGGGTCTGGTCTCAGGGTTGCTGCAGACTCTGCCTCGTGCTCTCTCCTGTGCGAGTGCCCCCCCCCCCCCTGCTATCCAGAGGCTGTGACCATCCCTGACAGCGACACAAGGAGACCAGGACCAACTGATTCTTGCCCAAGCCTTGTAGCCAAGGCTTTCCCACCTGGTGTGGTGCTCTGGATAAAATGATGTTGCTCAGAGAGATATATTGAGGTGCTAACCCCCAGTCCATTAGAATGTGGCTCTACTTGGCAATGGTTAGTGCAGGCGTCATTGGCTAAGTTGAGGTCATACTGGAGTAGGGAACATGGCCATGGGAAGACGGAGGTGGAGAGTGGAGCTTCAGTGCAGAAGCCAAGGACACTCTGGGCTCTGAAGCTAGAAGAAGCAAGGAGGGCTCCTTCCCTAGAGGCTTCGGAGGGAGCATGCCCGGAGAATACCTTGACCTTGGACTTCCGGCCTTCAGTCCTGTAAGACAGTAACTTCTCTGTGCTAAGGCACCCAGGGGTGGTACCTGGTCAAGCGGCCCTCGGAAGTGAACACACGCTTTGGCACAGGCCACCTTTCTGTGGGGGCAGCCTACTTTTCTATGGGGGCACATGCGGTGTGAGGGTTCAAACATGTCCGTGCACATGACCCTCTTCTCCAGAGCTGACCTAGTTTCTGAGAAATGATCAATAGGCCGCCGGCTGGTCTCTGCAGCCTGCACTCGTCCGCCTCTACCCTGGGGTTGCATTTGATTTCCCTGCGTGGGTCAGACCAAGAGCTGGTTTTGAAGCCAGAGCTGTGCTTTTATCATCCAGCGGGGACTGTGCCTGCTCCCCTGGCTTTGTGTAGGCCACTGGGGAGATATCTTGGACTCCTTGAAGGCACAGAAGTCCTAGCCATTGCTTTTTTGGGCAGAAACACAGCCAGCTGTCCTTCCAGATTGGGTCCTTCCACGGGCCAGAAGGTGGTGCCTGGGGTCTGACACCAGCATCCTCGAAAGAAAGGGAACTAGACTTGCAAGTCCCGCTACTGGATCCCCTTCCCTTCCTCGCTACGGGATCCTGGGCAAGTCACACCTCCGCTCTGGACCTCAGGTTCTCCGTGGACACAGCTGGTCACAACCTGTGTCTCAAAGGGATTTGTCCCTTCTGCTGCGTCCAGACAGGTCTTGGGTACCTGGGCTCAGACGCAGAGGGAGGAGATAGGTGGAAACAAAGGAGGCGGTTTCACACAGGGACCTGCCTTAGGGTAACGGTAGTAAAAGGAAACCAGGAGCTTGATTTTCTAATGTAATCCTTGTGGCTTGAAGGTCCTACTCAGGACCCGAAGACCTGGCTGGAGCCCTGATTTGAATACAATCAGTCAGTGTATACGGGTGTCAGTTCCTTTCTGAGCCTCATTCCCTACCTGGGAAATACAGGTGAGGATGGCCAGGCAGGGGGCTCTGTGAACTCAGATCAGTGGGCTCGAGTGTGCCTGGCAACTCTAAACCGATAGATGCTGAGGTTGAGGCGGTGTGTGTGTGTGTGTGTGTGTGTGTGTGTGTGTGTGTATTGTGTGCATGTTTTCTTCCTTCTCTGTCCCCTTCCCCCACTGGCGGGCCTCTAATGGCTTTGGCATCTCTGCAGTCCATTTCCTGGAGGGTGTAAATTATTTAGTGGATGAACACATCTGCCAGCAGGCCCCGGGCGCGGCCTCTGTGCGTGCCCAGGGAGGAGGCTGCAAGTTGGCCCGACCTGCTCCCCGCTCCCCGGAGACTGCCTCCAGCCTGTGGCGTTCTCCAGGATGGGGACTTCAAGCTGCCCACTGGGGCTGTCCCTAGCTTCCTCTTCTGGTCTGGCCGGCTGTGCTCTGAGCGGTGGGTCCCTCCCTTGGAAGGAAGTTTGGCCTCTTAATGGCCATGAATAATTGATGAGCTTTTAGAGTGGGTTCTGGTGAGAAACACTCCTCCCCATTAGTGACCCTGTATGTCCCTGCGGATGCCCCTCTCCCGGCGCCCTGCCCCTGCACACAGTCTCTGCCTGAGCTGGGCACTGTGAGTGTTGATGGGAGGGGCCAGGAGGCTCTGAGAGCAGTCAGGGTGCACCCTACCCCCGCCCCAGGGAGGGGCCAGAGGGGCCTGTCTACCCACCTGCTGACAGTGAGGGTAGTTACCCAGCAGGGAGATGTGTGCAAATATCCAAATACAGTTGTTCTTGACCTTGGGGCTGGCGGGGCCAGGTATGTAATGGTTTTGTTTGGAGAATTCAAGGAAGCTATAGATGCTCCAAAGGCTGACCTGGCAAGCCATTTTGGTTGGTCCTCAAGGGCCTCCTGGCTTCCCTGCTAGTGGCTCCTTGTACTGAGGTGAACCCAGGCTCTGAATTCAGCTTGCTGTCCAGGTCCTGGAACATTTCCTCTTCCCCAGGCCTCTCCCAACCTCAACCCTCACTCTTCGGGTCTCAGCAAATGCTTCTCAACCCCAAGTGCATTTAGGTCCAGGAGCTCTGTACCCTCCTTCCCCTGACATTGGTCACTCCGGCTCTTATGGTGTTACTGTTGGTCTTCTCCAGGACAACAGCAATCACTGTTTTCTTCTCCACCACGTTTCAAGGGCTCTAACAGCATGCCTGGCACATAGTAGGTGCCCAGCAAATATTAATCTTGGGCAACTCACTCACCTTTTCATGTTATTATTCTCCTGGAAGGGATGAGCAGAATCCACTTCCTAAAACACAGCTGGGTTACTAACTGGGAGAGGGTTCCCATTTATCCTGCAATTATTCAGGTTTTTAGGTATGGCCCTGCAGTTCTTCTGGCCTGCTACGCTTGGGGGCTTACGGATCAGAGAAGACTTGTGTGGTCTTACCCCCCGGATGGAGACAGCTAAAGGTCCTTGTCATGCCACTTACCCCCTGGGTGATTCTGACAGGAAAACAGAATTACTAGACTTAATTTTTTACCAATCAGGGAAGAATTCAATCCTGGATAAAGGAGATTGAAGAAGCTTGCCAGGGAGGCTTGTAGTTTAGCAAGTATTTGGGCAACAATTTAAGGATCTAAGTCACTCTGGGGGCAGAGAGTAGGGGACAGGAATGGGAGGGGAGAGAGGAGGTCACTATTTAAAACACCTGCCATGCACCAGGATTGTGCGAGGCACTTTATTTATTTGGTTATTTGCTTCTCATATGGCTCCAAACACTAAGTACTTTCAATATCCATTCCTGGAAGATAAAACTGAGGCTCAGAGTGGTCACATGACTTCCCTGAGTTCATAGGGCAGGGGTTATATTTGAGCACATGGCGTGTGCTAAGCAGGTGTGCATTTCTGAGCGGTCTTAGCCACAAGCTCACATGGTGGGGGCAGGGAGGATATCACTGTCCCCTTTAGATAGGTAGGGAAAGTGTGGGGACAAGCCTGCTGGTTGAATGGAACCCCAACTCATCTCCCTTGATGGGCCAGGCCTAAGGGTAGCTTGGGAGTGGGAGGGCCGGGGGCCGCCACTAAAAGCTTAATGTTCTGGGGACCCAATTGCCATCAAAGCAATGTCTCCTATAGGAGCAACATTTCCTCCTTTCTGAAGCACTTTGACATCTACTTCCTCCTTTAACCTTCCAAACTGTTCTACAGAGTAGCTACTCTCATGCCTGTTTTGCAGACAAGGAACCTGAGGCTCCACACTGTCGTGTGACCTGCCCAAGATCACACTGCTGGGAGGTGGTAGATCCCCATCTTCCCAGCTTCTGGTTGCTTGTCCTTTGATTGTCAGCCAGCACTACGCACAGTGGTTCTGGGTGGAGGGACTGCCTCTTCACTTTGCAAGTCTGGCTGAAGAAGGAGATCTCGCTTCTACTCGGGTCTTAGGAAGAGAGCATCGCTTGGTGGTCACGAGGAGCCCGTGGATATTGGTGGGCTGCCTGGGGCTGGAGAGCAGCTATCTGGGAATGTCTAGCGAGCTTCCTGCATCGTGTCAGGGCATGGCGTCACCGAGAAAAACACATCCAAGTCCCTTGTCCCTCCGTTCAACCCAAGTTAGCAGCTGCGCAGAATGGATTTGTCTCCAGTGTCTCTGTTTCATTTTCTTCTTTGCTGTGAGATCTAACAGGAGGACATTCTGATCCTAAGCGACTAATAGAGTCTCTTACCTTTTGATTCATTCTTTTCAAGCCTTGCCACTGAGGATCTGCCTTTGGTACATAACAAAAGGCCTGTCGCAGAGGCTCGGAGCACCAAGGGAGGGGGTGACTGCTGAGACCACAGACACCCCTAGCTGTGTACCTCTGGGCAAAGCTTTCCCTTGCTGTCTCCC
This sequence comes from Myotis nattereri, assembly GCF_964212035.1. NCBI lineage: Eukaryota > Metazoa > Chordata > Mammalia > Chiroptera > Vespertilionidae > Myotis > Myotis nattereri. The sequence goes on along the minus strand of NC_138085.1, from coordinate 79,231,184 downwards.
CATCTGTGAAAGTGTGTAGGGCCAAGAGAGCCAGCAAGCTTGGGCACTGCTCACAACAACCCCAACCTCTGGGGCTGTCACTGTAATGGAGGCAAGTGGGGGGTGTGTGTGGGGGGGAGCAGGAAGCATCTGGGCCTGTCCAATTTTGCTGCCGTGTTCTGTGGGTGGCACCACACCCTCTCTGGTTCTGGCTGTGTTTTGGCATCACCCACATTTACTTTCTCACCTCCGATCCCTCCTTCCTGACTTGGGTCAGGACTCCATCGGCTCTCAAGGTTGCCACTTGCATATTGGTCTCCTCTCTCCCCAGCCCAACCACCCCCTGACCTCCAGAAGGTCCCTCCAAAGCCTCAGTGTGGCCTTACCAGCCTCCTGCTGCGGCCCTGACCTGCTCCTCATGGACCAGGAATCTGCCTCTGAGTGGGGCATTTCAAGCTTTGCTTGGTCCCTGCCGGCCTTAAATAACACCCAGCATTGGCAGGAGGGTTGCACTTTATTAAAGAAGAATCCACAGATGTTGACCTCGAAGCTTATCACACCTCTGACTTCCAGCCAATAGGTCGAGGCATCTTTCTCTGAACATTTTTCTTGTGCGTTTCTGCCCCATGACACTTCCTCCTGAGTTTTCTTCTGCCTGGAATGTATTTTTCCTCATAGTCACATGTTCTTCTTCCTTCAACCCCCTCTCCCACCAGCAGGCACACTCTGATCTCTGCCCCACTTCAGAACCCACCCTTAAATTTCCGCAGTATCACAGGCCAAGCTTTCAGAGATGAGGACCTGAATCTGAGCCATCACTATCCCACGAGACTTAGAAATGTTTGCTCAACAAAAAACACTAAGTTGCATTGAATTCATTACTATCAACCAATCAATACTGTTGCCTTCACTAGAAATGCGATTTGCATGGAATTATTATTTTTACCCCAAAGCTGTAAAATACACCGGGCATAAAGGGATTGGGTCCTGGGAAAAGCAGGCAGTGGCGCCCACATGGGTGTCCCCCTGGTAAGCATGAGGGAGGGGCAGCCACACTCTCTGTTTTTTGTTTTTATTTATTATTACTAGAGGCCTGTTGCACGAAAAGATTTGTGCAATAGGCCTTCCCTTCCACTGGCTGCCAGCACCGGTTTTCCTCTGGCACCCGGGACCCAGGCCTTCGCTCTGGCCGGAGCCACCTTCAAGCCATCGCTGCTCTGGCCGGAGCCGCCTTCAGTCTTTGCTCTGCCGCTTTGTGCCTACATATGCAAATTAACCGCCATCTTTGTTGGCCGCTAATTTGCATATCTTGCTGATTAGCCAATGGGAGGCGTAGCAAAGGTACGGTCAATTACCATGTTTGTCTATTATTAGATAGGATTTTTTTATTGTTTAAAGTATTACCAATAGTAGTACATATGTCTCCTTTTTTTCCCCCATTAACCTTCCCCCGGCCTTCCTTACCCTCCGGCACATGCCCTCCCCCGCTCCCCCTCCCCCAGTGTCTTGTGTCTATTGCTTATGCTTATATGCATGCATATAAGTCCTTCGGTTAATCTCTTACCTCCCCCCAACAACACTTCCCAGTCTTCTTGCTGTAATTTGACAGATTGTTCGATGCTTCTCTGCCTCTGTATCTATCTTTTTGTTCATCAGGTTATAATGTTCTTTATTATCCATAAATGAGTGAGATCATGTGGTATTTTTCTTTCACTGCCTGGCTTATTTCACTTAGCATAATATTCTCCAGTTCCATCCATGCTGCTGCAAATGGTAAGGATTCCTTCTTTTTTATAGCAGCGTAGTATTCCACTGTGTAGATGTACCATAGTTTTCCAATCCACTCATCTGCTGATGGGCATTTAGGCTGTTTCCAAGTCTTAGCTATTGTAAATTGTGCTTCTATGAACATAGGGGTGCATAAATCCTTTCTAACTGGTGTTTCTGTCTTCTTGGGATATATTCCTAGAAGTGGGATCACTGGGTCAAATGGGAGTTCCATTTTAAGTTTTTTGAGGAAACTCCATACTGTTCTCCACAGTCGCTGCACCAGTCTGCATTCCCACCAGCAGTGCACGAGGGTTCCTTTTTCCTGCATCCTTGCCAGCACTTGTCATTTGTTGATTTGTTGATGATAGCTACTCTGACAGGTGTGAGGTGGTACCTCATTGTTGTTTTGATTTGCATCTCTCGGATGATTAGTGACTTTGACCATGTTTTCATGTGTCTCTTGGCTTTCTGAATGTCCTCTTTCAGAAAGTGTCTATTTAGGTCCTTTGCCCATTTTTTTTGATTGGGTTGTTAATCTTCTTTTTGTCAAGTTGTATGAGTTCCATGTAAATTTTAGAGATTAAACCTTTATTGGAGATAACATTGGCAAATATGTTCTCCCATGCAGTGGGCTTTCTTGTTGTTTTGTTGATGGTTTCTTTTGCTGTGCAGAAGCTTTTTATTTTGATGTAGTCCCATTTATTTATTTTCTCCTTAGTCTCTCTTGCCCTAGGATCTGTGTCTGTAAAGATATTGCTATGACATATGTCTGCAAAAGTCTTGTAGGATTTTTATGGTTTCCCGTCTTACATTCAAGTCCTTTAGCCATTTTGAGTTTCACACTCACTGTTTGAAAGAGGGTTTTCAGGGGCAGGTTTCAGACTCCTCACTCCACAGGGGTGGCCCTGCCTCTCCCCCAAGAACCTCCCAGAATATCCATTAGCCCACACCTTCCCTCATTCAACAAGGGTAATAGCGCTTGATGTAGCTAATGGCAGAGGAATCATGGGCTGATAAGGGTGGTTGTGCAAGATAGGGCAATGTCAGACAAACCTCGAGCTAATCCTGACTCCACCTCTCATCACTGGGCCACTCAGAGCCCCAGGGACCTCAGATGCACCATGGGGGTGATGAGAATAATAGCCACCACTCATCATTCCATATGCAGGAACTGTGCCTATGTATGTCTATGTATTCATCTAATCTTCCCCAAATGCAATGAATTCAGTGCTATGACATTTCCAGTTTACAAATGGAGAAACTGAGGCACAGAGAGGTTAGGTCACTTGATACACGGCTGGGAGAAATGGGCCTGGGATTCAGTCTGGGCAGTCCGGTGAGCAAGGCGCTGTGCCACCTGGGATTGGGACTAGGTAAAAGCAGGCCAGGTGTGTGAGAGCTGAGCACTGGCGGAGTCCATACATGTGGTTGCCTTTCTGCAGCCATTGCTCATTTTAGAAAAACACCGGCCCTAAAGGCACAGACAGCGGCCTGCTCTCCAAATTTTCCTCAGTCACATTTTTTTCTGTCTTCTCTCAAGCCGTTTTTCATGCTGACCTCTTTCTTTGCAGCTCTGGGAAAAGTTTAATGCTTTGGAAATGGATAGGTCACAGAGTTTAGTGTCTACTTCAACCCGGCCTCCTCCACATGGCATTTAAGGACCCAGAGAAACGGAGAGAATGTGACCAGGCGCCGGAGAGCCCCTTGCCTGGGGCTGCTGCTCTGCACACGAGGGTGCAGACCTGCCTCTCTTACCAGAAGTGCGGGAGGAAGGGGCGTTCTGCTCCGCCCTGCATTGCTTCCTCTCCTCACCCGGGAAGGGGAAGTGTCATTAGCATGGCAGCTCACGGTGTGATTCAATAACAGGTCAATATGAGCAAGTAAATGAATTCTAGGTGCTCCACTCTAACAGGTCCGGAAGATCCGATCCAGTTTTCAGGGGAAGCATTTCAGCAGAATGGAGCCTGGGGGAGGCAGGTGCGGCACCTAAGACACACCTGGGGACCGGGTCCATCCTGAGAGTGACAGCTCCTCACACTCAGCCCCAGATGCCTTTCTGGCCTCCCTCTAGTCCTGGGCCCTGGGTTTCGGTGCCCCTTGGGTATGAGGAGCTGTGGTCTCTTTTCCAGATGGAGCCAACACTGAAGGTCTTTATGGCCTTGACTTAGAGAGCTGGGGGCAGGTGGGTGATGGAGGGGAGTGGGAGGCGGTGCTCTGCCGGACAGCGCAGGGGAGTCAGGAAACAGGTGGCATTTCTGCGTGGACTGTGTGTGAGCCTCTGGTCTCTGTTTGCGACTGGCCAATGATTCTTCTTGGTGATGCTATACTTGCTTCACTGTCAGACTTTGCAGGACATCACGGAAGGGTTACCAACAAACATGTAATGAAATAAAACAATGTGAAGTAAAGTAAAATGTAAAGAACCCAAGCCTTGGGTGGCCCTGGCAGCCCCTGCAATGGTAGCCCTGGCTCTGTGCAGGGAAGCCGCTTGTGTGGGGCGGGGATCCTCAAGCCACGTCCGATGGAGCAGCAGTTCCATCAGAGCCACTTAGTGGGGAGGAGGCAAGAGAGGGAGAGAAGGTAAAATGTTGAACTCCCACCCCTGTTCAAACCCTAGGTCCTTTAGTTTTAGCAAGTTTTAGCCATTAGAATTTGGAACACTTGATTTAATTTTTTATGTGCTAAATAACAGTTTGAAAATCACTGTCTTAAGAGATATCTTACGACCTCTTTTAGAGGACACCTCTTGATCTAAAGGTGGCCCATTTCCCCTTTAATTTCTGACCTATTGAGGACCAATGACTATGTCCCCAAGCCATAAAATAGCTGAGACCAGGCTACCACAATCCGAAGCTTTACCAAATGCCTCTGGAATAACAACAGGGAAATACACATAGAAAAACTTATATGGAGATAGCTTGGTACACAAGACCCAGTTCATTCCCTAGTGTTAGAAGGTTCCATCCTACCTCTTGGGCACGGTCTCAAGGGCTACCCAGAAGATCTTCTCAGTTTCAAATGTGGCTCTGAGAGAGTGAGGCCTGGAGACTTTGAACTTAATGGAAAGCAAGTCTCCACTTTGTACTCAAGACTTAGATTCGGTGTCAGAGTGTCCTGTGTGCGGCCCACCCCTGCCTAGGATGAATGACATGGGGATGCCCATTCCATTCAGCAGTGACCCTTCCTCTCTGTGAGGAAATGGCCTTGGGGACCCTTAGAGGGTAATCCTCAGAGTACAGCCCAGCCACATCCGCTTTCAAAGAGGAGGGTCCCCTTTTTACTAGTTAATCATCACCAGGGTGAGCATAAATCTGGTTTGCCTGGGACAGTCCTATTTTATGCCTGTTTCCCTGGTGTAATTATTAATAGCTCCCCTTTCACTCCCCCAGTGTCCTATTGCAGGTAATAAATTATACGGTCACCCTAATGATCATTATTATGATCGGAGTGCTTCTTGACCTCCATGCCCTGCTGATGCCTACCTCCTCCAGGAAGCCCTCCTGCCACATTAACTTGAGCTGAACTTCCCTTCCAGATAACCAACTACCAGAGTGCCATGTGAATTACTAGTCTTTCCCCCACTTCATTCATTCAACAAGTACTTCACGCTCACCTACAACGAAGCAGGGAGTGTTATAAACTCTGGGGAGAGAGGGGTGTGGATGATGTCAGTGCTGGCGAGGGTGGGAAGCGTGCACACGGACTAGGAGTACCCGAGGGCCATCTTTCTTTGTCTTTCCCACAGCAAGGCCTGGGGTTGATGATCACATCATGATGGCCTTGGCGGATGTCAATTGGTTGGGCCACACATCAGTCTGTGGTCTCTGTGGCTCTGGGTCAAAGCTTCATGGCACAACCTGACTCCAGCCTTGCAGTGTGACAGACTGCTGGCCTCTCATGGGCTCACAGAGGTTCCCAAACAATCTAAGGCCCAGGCCATTCCCCCAGACGGCCACTGATGGTGCCGGCCTCCAGAAGAGCACCGTGGCCCCTCTCTGCAGCTCAGCCTGCTTCACAGAACTTGACTGAGACAGATCTCAGGGAAGTGACTGCTTCACTCGATACCATTCCATGTCATTTATAATTTTATAAAGCCATTTACCAGACTGTGTGTCCAGAAGGCGAGGAGTGTGGCCCCTGCTTTAAGCGAGGTACCAGATTACATGTTGGCCCCAGGCTATTACATTTGTTCTTGTTGCATTCTTCTTTTTAAGTGTATTTAAGTAGATGTTCTCTGTACATTATAGATTTTGCAGTTGTGTTTCTCTTCTGCACTGACAACCAGGAAGCTCCTCTCCAGCCCTCTAGGTCATTGGTGGTAACGGGGTGGGAGCCACCAAGAGCTCCAACCTAACTCACCCTGGCTTCAATGGACCAGTCTACCCTTCTTTTCTCCTGTGTTCATTTTTCATCTTAGTGAAACGAATCTTTTCGAAGTGATCTTGATCTTCACCCCTAAGTAAACCATTGTTTCAGACACCTTCATGTGTGAATAAGTTTTAAGCACTTACTATGTGAAAGGTAGCACATTAGGATCATGGAGGATGAAGGGAATGGCAAAAAGTGTCCCAGTCTCTGCCCTCTGGCTTGAGTCTCCTTCTCTTTGCGGGTCAGTTTCTCATGGGTCAGGTCTCAGTGAAGGCAGGCATTCTATAGAATGAAGAGAGTGACCCTCAAATTCCATCCTGCAAAGGATTAATTATTTGCATAATTTATTTTGTTAATAATGGTGCTCGACCTAGTACCTGCAGAGAGGAAATAGTTTTGTGTTTTTTTTTTCAAAAGAAGATGGTTGGGTCGTCATTACTTCACCATGTCTGTGTTGGTGTCTTTGTCTTGAATGTAATTAAGAGCCTTAGTGTGAGTTTTTAAATGTCTGATCAACCATCCCCCCCCCACTTTCACCCAACATGGCCACAAAGGAACGTTGAGACTCATTCAAACCAGAACTTAGCAGCCTCATACAGTCCTATGCATGAGGGGGGAGGGGAGGGGTTTGGGGAGAGAATATATTGAGATCTGCCCTTTGATCGTGTTCAATGCGACTTTGCATTTACCTGAGGGATTAAAAGTTCTCATTGACCAAGGCTCCGGGCTTCCTACTCAGCCTTTGACGGGACAAGTGTTAATTGGACAATATAATGGGGACAATGTTAATTCCCCTCTTAGAGTTCCTTTTCTTGCTCAGTCAAATAGAAAGAGCCTTTTAAATGGCAGAGAGAGGAAGAAAGAAGCTGGTTTATAAGGGTAATAGACTGCACATCTTCCCCCTTGTCTCAGAACAAGTGCAGTGGAGTCAGCATAAAGCCGGCCCTAAACAGGGAAAGAAAGGGAACGATGTGGTGGTTTGCTTAGAATGTCACCCTGGATTAGGGATCAGGAAATTCGGCCAGTAGGCTCTGCCTGTTTTTATAACAGTGGGGGTGGGGGCGGGGGGAGAGTGGAGAGAGGGCAAGAGTTGGGGAAGACAGAAGCCCATGAGACTCAAAAGTAAGGGACAGTTGGATGAGGGTAGGAGGTAGGGGTGACATGGGATGACAAGGACAATCAGAGACCTGGTGGGATTCACTGGAATCCATTTGGACGGAGTGTGATACTCCTAAAACCCAAAGAGCTCATGATGGTGCAGGGGTGATGGACAATAATGGGCATTCTAGAAACAACAGCCCATTTTTAGGGGTTTCTGTAATTAGAATCTTCCTCCTCCCAACCTTAAAATGGGTTGATGTTCAGTTGTCTGTGAATTCTGGGAGCCGCTTCCTACTTCCTTCCTTGGACCTTCCTTCCAGAACTGAGCATTGCCCTCTCTGGTTCCATCTCCTCAGCACTCACACTTGTTTCTCTCCTATAAAAGTCTTCCTCTTAAATGCCAACTACTACTTTCCAGCCCTGGTTTTATGATAGTGACAACGGCCCATTCAGTTTTTCATTTGTTAATTTATTCGACAGACATTTTCTGGGCGCCTACTATATGGCAGGTCCTCTGTGCCCTGGAGCCAGGAGCAAAAACTTGCTGTGCCTCACACAGTCAGAGATGGGAATAATTGCCCTGGCTTCCAGTCTGTAATGTTCTCTTTGGGATCGATGGAGAGAATAGATGTAAAAATACCTTATAAATGGTAAAATATGTGAAATTAATATTCTTTTTATTCCCTGGGGAGATGAAAGGAATTCATGAGAAATGATGAGAACCAAAGACAAGACAATCTCCATTGAAAGGCAAGCTTTCGAAGCATAGACAGAGCACGATGCAGGAAACTCAAGACCTGAGTGATAAGAGTGGGCTGCCATTGGCCAAGCAAACCCCCAGTGCGAAGTGCCAGCCCTTTTTGGCACCGAGCTTCTCAATCAGTCAAGTGCCAGGTTGAAGTGTCTCACTGAAGGCTCAGCACCCTCACAACTCAAACCTTCTGTGATCCTGCCTGGACGGGTTCTTTCCAAATTTTTTGCAGATCTTACAATCGCACCCATTTGGGATCATTGGAGAATGCTAAACAAAAACTAAATCTGCAACTTTTAACCCCATGAAACATTCTTTTGGTTTTAGGGTTGACTAAAGAAAGGGAAGTAGCTGTCCATCCATACTTTAAGACCAAGCCCTGGAGAAACTCCTGGAACTTAGGAGGGTCTAATTTTATGGTAAAACCACAGAAAAAGGGGGAGGCCAGCTTTCACTTTTATTATTCTGGGGTTCTCTCTCCCAGGTAGCAAGAGGGCTGTGCCTGGTATTTACTCACCTGTCATTTCCTAGATCTATACCCAACTTTCAGACTCTCCTGGAGCTGGATGTCTGCAAGAGACATTGATTAGCTTCCCTTGAAGGTGGGCTTCCTGTCTGCTCCCGCCTATGGCAGACTGACCAGGCGGAGAAGGAGAAAGCTGCTCTGGCATGGGTGGCAGTCACTGCAGTCACTGTCGTGGCAGCAGAGTGGAGTGAATCTGAGTTTTGTGTGCCAATGAGAGTTAGCATCTTGTTCTGCAGCTGCAGCTCTGGTTGAGACCATTCCTTTCTGGTGGACCCAGAACCAACTGAGACACCGTCTCCAAGAACTCAGTAGCAGGTCCAGGCTCCCAAGCGCTGGCCCAGGGACTGTTAGCAGCATCTGACCTCTCAGTGTTACTCCCTGTTCCTTTTAGTTTCACCAGCGCCCCTTGATTCTCCTGTTTGGTCTTCCAGCCCTTGTGACTCCTTTGTAACCAACTTCCTGTATTAAATGTCCTCCCTTGGAAACACGAGAGCCAATGATTTCTTATTGATGCAAAGACAGTACCGATATTCTCTGTCCATGGTTTGGAGCTGAAAACAATTCCTGCTCAAAGGTGAAAACGTAGTTAACATGGCTTCTTGTGGACCCTGAAACCAAGGGCAGAGGAGTGATTCCTGCTACCTCTCTGAGCCTCTGTTTCCCATCTCTGAAATGCACATAGTAAGTTCAGATTGGCTCCCTGGACTGTGTGGCTCAGTTGGTTGGAGTTTCATCCTGTCCACCAAAGGGTGGTGAGTTTGATGGTCAGGGAACATACATAAGTTGTGGGTTCAATCTCCAGTCAGGGCTCAAACAGGAGGCAGCCAACTGATGAGTCTCTCTCACATTGATGTTTCTCTCTCTCTTTCACATCAAGAAAAAATAAATTCAGGTTGGCATTCCTCATGGGAGTGAATTCTTGCTCACAAACAGGCGGCCCAATGTGTTGTGCTCAGTCTCCACGCTGTGTGGCCAGGGTGCACTTGGATCTGGCACACTTCCTCATCAACTTGTCTGCGTGCATCTGCTCTATCCTCCAGCATCCGGCCTTTGATGGGCTGTTCTCCACTCTGAGCTGAAAGCTGCACACTTCATCCCCACCAGCCCTTAAATATTTCATAGCAGACTGGCTGGAAATTAATATTTAATCACAGACTCCTTGGCACTTAAATATTTAATCACTGACGAGGAATGAATCAGCACCCAGGAAAACTTTTGGTCTCGAGTGCCAGTTTTAAAGGATCTTTGGTTCTGGTCTCAGAAGACAGAGGGACCAATGGCATGTTTATTTCTACATTAAGTTTCATATGTTTAAGGGCTCAGAAAATGCCCTCAATACCAATTGTAGGGCCTGGGTCAGAAAAATCTTATTCCGGAAGACCACAAATAAATTGGAAATAACCATAGTTTGGAAGAATTGGCTGGGTGGCTAAAGTAATAAGCATTTATGTCAGTTTATATACTAGGAGAAGAAAAAGGGATATCCTCTAGACAGCAGAGGTGGTGGGGTTGTGTGGGAAGTTGGGATTCCTTGTTTTCAGTAGGAAGTGGAGAGAAGGTTTTAAGGAAAAGTTAGAATACAAAGAATTTGGTGCAGGGAAGAGAAAAAAATTAAGGCTGGAAATATTCATGGAGCTCCATATTTAAAAAGTAAAGAGCCTTAACTGGTTTGGCTCATTGGATAGAGCATTGGCCTGTGAATTGAAAGGTCCCAGGTTCGATTCCGGTCAAGGGCACATGCCAAGGTTGTGGGCTCATGCCCAGAGGGGGCCTTGCAGGAGGCAGCCGATCTATGATTCTCTCTCATCATGGATGTCTCTATCTCTTCTTTCCTCTCTGATATCAATTAAAAAGATATATATATTTTAAAAAAGTAAGGAGTAGTAAAATTTCTTGAGTTGAACTTAAAAGCAAACCTGCTGGTGTCCACATACTGTGTTAAGAACATCTTCATCACCAGAGTGAAGGATGCTTCTGGAATTCAGCCTTGAAGGACTTCATTTCTCAACTCTGGTGGATACTTGTCTTTGCCACCCAAAGGCCATTGTCCCCATTCTTTACTGCTGGAGGATCCCTGAGTTTGTCTGAGGGTTCACCTTTCCATGTCTCTATATGGGAGGAGGAGCATTCTATGCCCACGGGTGAATGTTGATTAGTATAAACGGACCCTGGAAGTTCCATTCCCTTCTTGTCATTGCTTTAGTCATCGGTAGGTAAAACCATCCTAACCAAGATGATGTGAAGAGAAACTGGGACATCAGGTCAAGGGGCTTCTGGGAAAAGTGTTCCTCAGGACACAGTTGTGTGGTCTTGTTGTCATGAGAGGACAGGCTGAAGGCCATCGCTGAAGATGGGAGAAAAGAAGAACAGAAGCCTTCTCCTCCTGCCACTGAGTTGACCAACTATAGAGACACCTTATTCTAGACTTCTCATATGTTTAAGCTGCTTTTAGTTGAGTGCTTTTATTTGTAGGTCTAAGCATTCTAATTAATGTACCATGTGAGTGGAGGAGGTATGGTCAACAGTGAGCGAGAAGAAGTTTAGCGACAGATGATGGCAAATGAAAAGTGAAACAATAATGAGACACTTTTCCACACCCATTAGATTGGCTTGTAATCAAGGCTGACACATGCTGACCGTTGGTGAGGAAGGAGAGCAGTGTGTGTGTGTGGGGGGTCTCTCCTGCACTCCCAATGCAAGGCTAACCTGGCCCACCACTCCAGGGAATAAGTTGGCAGCATCTAGTGAAGCAGAAGGCACACATAACCCACAGTCCAGCAAGTCTCCTTTTTAAAATAGATTTTTTATTTGTTTCAGAGAGGAAGGGGAAGGGAGAGAGAGATAGCAACATCAATGATGAGAGAGAATCATTGATGGGCTGCCTGCTGTACACCTCTATTGGGGATCGAGCCCACAATCCTGGCATGTGCCCTGACTGGGAATTGAACCATGACCTCCTGGTTCATAGCTCAACGCTCTTCCATTGAGACATGCTAGCCAGGCCAGCAAGTCTCGTTTTTAGCAAATAATAAGAGATACTCATACCTATATATAGAGAGACATGTACCATAATGCACACAGCAGCGTTTTGTATTAGAGGAAGTTGGAAACAAACCTTAATGACCATGAATGTGAAATCACTTACCCAGACTTTGGTCCAATGAATAAATTGCAGCTTCATGTATCAACATAATTAAATATAAAAAAAACCCACAATTTCAAGTGAAAAAAGTAACTTTCAGAGGGATATGTAGGATATGAAACTATTCATATAAAGTTTAAAAACACAAATAATGTGATGCAGTAAAAATGTAAAGAAATGCATTGGGATGAAAAAGAACATGTTCAAAATGGTGGCTTCCAAAAATTTTACCCTTTGCGACAGCCTGGATAGACTTGGAGAACATTATGCTGAGTGAAACAAGGCAGCCAGAGAAAGAGAAGTACCATATGATTTCATTCGTATGTGGAATTTAATGAACAAACTGAACCAACAACCAAAATAGAGACAGACTCATAGACAGAGAGCAGGCAGACAGCTCTGGTTGTGGGGAGTGTAGGAGGGGGTGGAGGGATTGAGCAAAAAAGACAAAAAAAAAAAGAGAGAAAGAACTCATGGATATGGACAACAGTGTGGTGGATTGTGGGAAGGAGCGGGATGGGTGGAGGTAGAAGTGGGTATGGGGGGATAATTGGTGATGGAAAAAAGATTTTCAATGGTGGCTTCCCTTGAGGAAAGACTGAGGGATTGTTTTTACCAAGTGGAGCTGGCTGATATAGAGGTTGTGGGGGAACGTGGCTCACTCTCTGTTACTATAGGGATGCAGCCCTCAAGAGCATGTTATTGAGGTATTTGAGGATGGTTGACATCTATGAGCAACAGCCTATGGGATGCAAGTCTTGCCTTATGGGCTGGTCATTTCCGGTGCTGATAAGTAAGGGGTGTGATGGATGCTTTGACAGAAGTGGGTACCTAAGTAGCCAGGAGATAAGACTCCAATAGCCGTTTTCTCAGTCATAACTTTGAGGAACTGATATTTCTACACAAGTACTCTACGGAACTGGGTTCTGGAAGGTTCTAGGAGGCAGATAGGAAGGTAAGAAGAAAACATTCCTCACTGTGTGAAAGTAAATGTCTTTGTTTATAAACCAAATTTTCTCTTCCTGTATTTCTTGTTGTTTTTCCAAAGCCATTAATAAAGTTCTGTTTCACTGTTATAGCCAGGCCTCAGCTGTGTTTGGTGGAGTGTTAAAAGCAGAGTGCCAAGTGACAGAAAGCATTAAGAATCAGTGAACAATTATCTCCACCTCCCCCACTTGCACAGGACTGGGAAATTTTTGCACCCGAGGGGGAAAGTCCATGGACCAGTAGGACCTGCCCATGTCCAATGTGGATACTGGGAGGCTGTTGTTGTTGTTGTTTGAGAGAGAGGTCCTCTTAGATACATGATATATACACTCAGCATCCAGCCTGCTTCTGTTTGCCTGCTCCTGGGGATCCTTTTCCTCCAGTCCAGGATCTCAGAGATCACAGGTGGGGTCTGTAGGTCACTCAGTAGGAACATGCTAATTATTTATTGCTGTGAAACAAATTACCCCGAAACAACGTAGCAGTTCAGAACAACCACCATTTATTATCTCCCATAGTTTCTGAGAGCCAGGGATTGGCTGTGGCTTAGCTGGTGGTTCTGGCTCAGGGTCTCTTGTGAAATTGCAGTCCAACTGGGGATGCAGTCTCCGGAGGGTTGGATGGGTCCGGGAATCCACTTCTAAGCTCCCTAACATGGGTGTTGGCAGGAGAATCCAGTCCTTCCACGTGGGTCTCCCCTTAGGGCTGCTGGTGACATGGCTTCCCCTAGAGCAGTGGTCCTCAACCTTCTGGCCCTTTAAATACTCATGTTGTGACCCAACCATAAAATTATTTTTGTTGCTACTTCATAACTGTAATGTTGCTACTGTTATGAATCATAATGTAAATATCTGATGTGCAGGATGGTCTTAGGCGACCCCTGTGAAAGGGTTGTTCGGCCGCCAAAGGGGTCGCGACCCACAGGTTGAGAACCGCTGCCCGAGAGCAAGTGATCCAAGAGCGAGAGTGTAACAGAGCAAGGAAGCAACAAAAATGGAAGCTTCAGCCTCTTATAACCTAATCTGGGATGTACTCTTGCATCAGCCCTATTCTACTGGTCACACAGACCAACCCCGGGTCAAAGCATTGGCTGTGAATAGCAGGGGTCAGCATTGAAGGATGGGACTCCAACTGCAAACTGAAAATGTAATTTGCTCCAGAATGATCCACTCTGGGCATAAGGAATGCTAATATTTATTCATTCATTCAACAGGCTCTTATTGTGCCAAGCACTGTTCTAGGTACTGAAAATACCACAGTGAACAGGACCTTCAAAATTCCCCATTTCAAGGATTTTACATTGTAGTGAGAGAGACAGAGAATGAACAAAGAAATTAAGTAGTTCTAAGTGCTATGAAGAAAATAAAACAAGGGGCGTGTTTAGAGGGAGAACATATCTATATGGTGTGTTTACTTCCAACTCAATCTTTCTTCCTAACAACCTTTGGGGCCCACATTATCAGAGCCCCCATTGCCTTCGTGAGGAAGCCAAGTCTCAAAGAAGTGATGAGGTTTTCCCAGAATCCCAGTTAGTGAGAGGCAGGACTGGGCTTTGAACCCAAGCCCTTTGCCTCTTTCCCAAGCCTAGGTCCATCCCTGCAGAGTGGCCCAATCTACCATAAGAAGACCTGAGATCTGGGTCTGTAATTCAGACCTTCTGTTGAAGGTCAACTATGGGACACATTCTAGTTGTTGCTAGATTGTGGGCTCCTTGAGGATAAGCCTGGTGCTCTGCCAGTCTCTGTGTCCCCTAGGAACCCAGATATCATAAGACAGACTGGCCCCCAGCCCTCAGCATGCTCCTCCCTGGGCTCTGCTCCGTGCGCACATGCATCACAGTTGTCCCTGTGCGGGGCGGGGGAGGGGGGGCGGGGGGGGGGGGCGGATAAGCTTCACTGGTGTCTCCACTGGATGTAGCCCGTGAGAATCTGTGTTGGGGAGCTGTGGTCACATCTAACGGCCTCATTTCCGGCACTTTGAGAGAGGAAAGGGTTGGCCCTTAGTGGGCAAAAATGGATGTTCAGAGCTTAAGTGCTTTCACATGAGTTGTCTCACTGCCTCTCCAAACTGACTGGGAAGTTGGCAGAATGGGCCTTACTGGCCAACGTGACAGATGAAGACACCAAGTTTTAGAGAGAGGAAACCACCTTTCCTAGGGCTTCCCAGCATCACCCAGAGGAGGGAGGGCTTCCTGATCCCGCAGTGTGGTCTCTCTCCCTCTGCAAAATCCATCTCCACGTGCTTCAGGTAGCATAGCGCTTCTCAGGCTTCCACACACACACAGATTACCCGGGGCTCCCCCAGATTGCAAATCCCAATTCTGTAGCTCCGAGTGGTGCCTGAGATTCTACTTCTCTGACCTGCCTCCAGGAGTGCCCAGGCTGTGGCTCCATAGACCTTGGTTGAGTAATAAGGGTCTCCCTCTGTCCCGCCTCCATACGTCAGCACCCCAGCCATCCTTTCAAATACCGGGCAACCATCCTTGTACCCATGAAGCCAACAAGATGTCTTCTGCTGAAAGTGCCACTTCTTCCCTGAACGCCATCCCCCAGGACACTGGTTACATGCTACTTGCTCTAAAGTGACCTGTGGTCCCAAATGCTCCTCGCTGGGCATGGCCCCTGCTGGGTTGCACTCCTGGTGGCTCTGAATTTCTTTAGTGTTTTGTCGTTGACCTTGTGCACCCCATAGGCAGTGTCAGCAGTGAGAAAGTGGGCACTGGGCTGCTCCGCTGGACTGAATGTCTTCACTCCCATGTCCTTTCTGCTGGCACATCTCACTGACTGAATAGAATCTTCTAGTGAGATCGACAAGGCAATGCTTTCAGGCTGCTGGGCCACTGACAGACCCTGGGCTCTCAGCTTTTGTACAAGCTTCATAACTGGCAGATTTCAAGTCAGTTGCAACTGACCTTTACTTGGGGGGGGGGGGGGGAAGTCTCAGAAAACAGAAGACCTAGACATAGGTTGAGTCTCTTCTTGGTGCCAGGCTCTGGTTTGTAGCAGATCTAAGCCTCTCAGGGGCCAGGGCCAGCTGTTATTCATATCTAAATCCCATTATCTCGAACATGTAACATACTCAATAAATTCTCTCACACCAACAGTGCTGGGCACGTACATGCATTATGACTCTAGAAAACCTAGGACGGTGTTATACACATCCTCAGAGAGTCTCCGTCTTTTGAAAGTTTAGGATTAGGCCATCTTCTAGATGAGGAAGTTGGTTAATCCTTTTTGCTGGACAGATGGGCACACAGATGCTCTGGGGAGTTCATTAACCCCACCCTGACATTTTTGCAGTCCTGGCTTTATCTTACAGTGGATCTTGGAACACATCCAAAATATACTTAGACATACTTCTCTGGGAGAAAAGCTTTTGCACGTTAGAAACACACACACACACACACACACACACACACTCCCTTAATTTGAGGTTGAATTTTTCTGCCCTAATTAGCTGCGTCTTTGAGCTTCAAGAGCTAGTTTTACTGTGGTTATTAACGAGGCCAATCTCTGATCGCTGGCCTTTTTCAAAGGCATTCCAGCCTGCCAAACAGTGGCCTTTCATGATTTACAAGTTTGGAATCCTTGAGAGTTTTCAACAATTAAGGTGCTAACTTTTCGCACTCGCCTGGTCTCCAAACTTCTTAATCACAAAACCTTGAAAGTGGTCTGTGGCCAGGGGAGCTTGGAGCGCCCGTGGATTGCCCGAGGGTCCAGTGAGTTCGTCGGGTCCAGTGGGCATCGCTGGCAGAGAGGATGTTGGCAGGAAGTCACTGGCGCTGCTCATGAGCGTGAAGCCTGCACAGACTTGGTATGAAGTAATGGCCGAGACAGAGTGTTGTCAGACGGACTCCAGCAGCGGGAGAGTGAACAGCCCCTCTCTTTAACCTTTCATGTCACTATTCCCAATGTGCTTGCAAACCCCGACACTCCCTGGATCTTTCCAACAAGGCTGTGTGGTGTGCGGACAGGTGCTCTTATTATGGAATGGCAAAGGGAGGGTCAGAGAGGCAAGGTGACTTGCCTAAGGACACACAGTCAACCGCAGAACCCGGACTCAAGGATTTTCTGGTTCCTAGTCCAAACCCCTTCCTTAGAGAAAGAATGTAAAATGTTGGCCGAACACCTCTCTGCCAGGATCAAGGAACACACTCTAGCTTCACAAGATGGGCATGGACCCTTTAAACTTCTGATGCTGCTGTTTGATCCAACCATGAACCCTGATGCACACCATCAGTAAAAAGTTAAAAAAAAAATCCCTACAGCTTGCTGCTAGTTAGTATTGAAAAGCAAACACATAGATGGACAGGTTATGAAAACGTAGAAAATAAAAAGGAGGAGACCACACCTCAACAGCAGGCCCCACAGGCCATGTTATGAATGGGTGACGGTATTTTCTATCTAGACAAAAAAATACCCAGAATCCCACTGCTGTGTGGGTTTTGATTGATCTGAAATGAAGGGGTAAGGATGACGCCTACTCTGGGGAGTGCTGTGTCCATGTGAGCTGTTTTCTTACCATGATCATAGGTATCGGGGCCTAGCAAGTTCTCAATACACTTAGATAAACCTTATGAACGGACTGAAGAGCGTTGTCCCTCGGAGTGTAAAAGATAAGGTCTCAACATTTAACTTGAATTCTTCCCTTCTCCTCAAATCTACTTCCAAAATGTCTGCATCGACCTGCTTCTCGCCACACCCAGCTGGTTTATTTCCACCATTTCTTGCCCAGGCAACTGAGCAGCCTCCCCTGATCCTTTGCTATCACCAGTGCCTCAGAGGCTACTGTATAGCAAGAGTACAGGAGCCTCCTTTCTTGCTCAGCCCATTCATTCTCCACACAACAGCCAGAGCGACCTTTCAGGTCATCCTCTTTCTTAAAACCTGACAGTAGCTCTCCACCACATTTAAAGATCACTCAACCACTGGCTGGAACCTAAAAGTCCCCCATGACCTCACCTCTGTCCATCTGGCCACCCTCACCTCCTGCCTCTTGACACCTAGCTTACTCGCCCCAGACCGCCTCCTGCTGGCTGCTCCTAGAGCCCACCCATCTCATTCCTGCCCTAGGCTTGTACTGGCCTCACGCCATCTGTCCGGAGATCAGCACAGGACCAGGTTCCCCTCATCATTCAGACGGATGTGTTCTTCTCAGAGTTGCCCTCCCTGGTCACACCACCTGGAGTAGCCCGTTGTCTGGTCTCGTCCCAGGCGCCCATATTATCAGATGACACTGTCCTTTCTTTCTCTACACACTTATCCTTACTTGGAAAATACCTTCTCCCACTAGAATCTAAGCTCTGAGGAAGCAAGAAAATGGTTTATTTTTTATCCACTTTGGTTTCACCAGTGCTTCAAACAGAGGCTACGGTACAGCATGTGCTCCATCCATGTTTGTGACTCGATGACACATGGACAGATGTAGGGGCAAAGACAAGGCACATTGGCTGCGCATCTACCACGTGTGAGGCCTCATCCACCTTACCTTTTGCCCTCCAACAATGGTAGGTAATATTGGCTCACTGGGCACAGAGAAGTAAACTAAGTCTCAGAGAAGCTTACCGATGTGTGTAAGGATTTGAAATGATGAGCAGACCTGTAGGATGAAACCTTGAGATAAATGGCACTCCAAAGCTTGCGGCTGCTCCACTACACTGCACGGCACTGTGTGATGTGCATGGCAGCCTGGTATCTGGGCGTCTCCACACTAGCAGCAGGTACCAGCTAGAACTTGTTAGCTGAGGGAATATGTACGAAGAGGAAGTGGGATGCATTATCTGTGGGAGGACCACCAAGGGCTCATCATTCAAGCAAACCAACCCTAAGAATAAAAATTTAGAAGATGGCATGCAGCAACTCTCCAGGCGGGCTCAGTTGATGTGTACCTCTCTCTCTTGGTAATTTCCAGGGATTTGGGTAATCATCATAATTATGAATTGGGAGGAAGGAAAGCAAATCCTCCTCTTGTATCACAGTTTTTCTAATACTTATCGTCTCAGCAAACATTTGGCTCTTGCTGTGTCTGTTCTGTTTTTCTGACTAGACAAGGAGTGGTGTCACTTTGAAGCCCCCTTCCCAGCACCTGTCTCTCCCCAGGGCCTGATAGAGGGAAACACAGTGTGCGCTTGTGGAATGCCTATGACATTGGGTCTCATCTCTCATCAATCAAGAAGGGATGGGTAGTCCTTGTTATCTTGTAAAGAATGGGCTTGAATTGAGCTAGGGCGGAAGACCCAGTGTGGGTTAGATGACCCTGTGAGTATAAACCTTAAGAAACCCCTTTCAATAGACACTGTGTTCTCTGCCCAGTCTGACCTAAAAGCCACCTTCCTGTTGCCAAATGGCAAGTGATACACCAAAGGTGACATCAGATAAAGGTGCTGATGGTTACATGCTTTCTCAGCTTAGAGTAATGTCAATAGCTTGCAAATCCTATTGTGAAACTTCATACCTAGTGTTATGGGTTGGTCTGTGTTCCCTTGGAACGATATGTTAAAGCCCTAGTCCTCAGAATACAACCTTATTTAGAAATATGGCCATTGCAGAGCTCCTGAGTTGAGTTACTTTCACCAGGCTCCTGCCCTCCTACTTCCAAGTCCACGTGCACAATGTGCCAGAGTGGTCTTCTCAGAGCACAAATCTTTGTCTCTTCTCTGCCAAACATCCTTCAAAGATTAAATCATTGTGTTCAGAGTAAGAACCAAATTCTGTACATGTCCTATGAGATCTTGCATAACCTGGCCCCTGAAACTCATCCAGGTTCCTTCCATCTCTCTCCCCTATTCTTCCCAATGATGATGCCAAAATGGGTGCAGAAGTCTTTTAGGGTTTCTTTAGAGCCCTCCACTCCCCTGCCCAGAAGGAGAATGATAGCTGGCTTGGGATAGCTCCCTTAAATGAGTGTTGAGTCTCGCCCCTCCCTCCCCTCTCAGAAACATGGCAAGTCTCCCTTAGGACTTATTGGAATGCATTGACGATTCCTGAATTAATTCCTTGGCTATGGGAATGTCGTGTAGTGATTAAATGGGATCCGAATTATCTAAATAGATGACTGGTGCAAGGAGGATGAGTTGACCTGATTGGGTAAAGTAACCAGGACCTACTCCTGAGCCCAGGGGTAAGAGAACTCCCTTTCTCCTACCCTACCCCCCACCCTGACAAAAACCCACCACCTGGCTTCTTTAGCCATGGGGAGGTTAGAGAGGTACAGAAGGAATGCTGAGGAAGCCACAGTGTTAGGTACCATTGTGCTGGGCTTCTCCTTTTTATCCAGGAAAGTCCTACTCATTGTTTGGGGCTCAGTACAAACATCACTTACTCAGAGAAACTTTCCCTGAACCCTTCTCAACAGCTCCACGTATACACAAGGCCTCTCTGTTGTATACTGACACAGGTCCCTGCTCCCCTTCCTATCATCTATTGCTATGGCTATAAGTAATTGAGTTACTCTGATGTGCCTCCTGCCCCCACGGAATGTCAGCTCCAGAGGGCAGGTCCGTGTCTGCCTTTTTCGTGGCAGTGCCTATAGCTACTAGCACAGTGTTTTGTACATTATAGGTGCTCATTTAAATGTGTTGCCTAAACCAATCAAAATAATAAATAAAATCTTAGATTACAGATAAGTATGAAGAAACAGTAAACCCTTCAATCAGCATGTCCCTATCTGAAGATTACCAATGCCAACCATTTTTCACACTTGCTTGCTTCCTGTTCTTTTTTTTTTTTATGAATATACATTTTTGCTTGATTGGGTTCATGTAGCATCTATAATTTTGTATTTTGGGTTTTTAACTGACATCATAATGTATATATTTATGGAACCATTTCCCTATGAATGGGCCTATGCAAATCTCTACTTTTGAGGACTTGATCTATTTTCTATATAATAAAAGCCTACGCGACTGTTAAGGTGGAACAACTAGAATGACCAGTTGCTATGATGTGCACTGACCACCATGGGGCAGATGCTCAACACAGGAGCTGCCTTCTGGTGGTCAGTGCACTCCCACAGGGGGAGCGCTTCTTCAGCCAGAAGCCGGGCTTGCTGCTGGTGAGCACAGTGGCGATGGCGGGAGCCTCTCCCGCCTCTGTGGCAGCGCTAAGGAGCAGCGAGCTGAATGGTAAGGAGCAGCGAGCAGGCAGGCGGTAAAGAGTGAGGGGTCCCGAACTGCGAGAGGGTGCAGACCGGGCTGAGGGCCCGCCCCCCGCCAGTGCACAAGTGTGTGTGAGTGTGTGTGTGTGTGTGTGTGTGTGTATGTGTGCGCATTATTTGTTGGGGCCCCTGCTGGACACTGGAGACACTAGGAGGAAAGATCAGCCATGCCCTCAAGGAGGCTGCAATCTAGTGGGAGGCTGATAAGCTCAGTAATCACCATGAATGGGCTAGGGTGCTGGCAGAGGGCTGCCCAGGGCAGCGGAAATCAGGGTGAGATTCCAGAGGAGGTGGCACCTGGGGGTGGCTCAGAGGCTGTGCTATTCCCAGACACAGTAGAAGCCTTGTGCTCCCTGATATCTGGTCATGGGCATCTCTGGGCTGTTTCAGACACAAATCCTTACCATTCTGTTCATTAGCCTTGCCCAGGGTCTTCCCATCAAAACTTTGGAGAGTTGCAGTGTGGACCCAGAAGTGCCCAGGTCTTGGAGGCTGAAAGGGTTAGAAATTCAATCCTGCTATCTGCTTGCTGTGTGGCCCCCAACAATTCCCCTAAACTCAGAGAGCCTCAGTGTCCTCCTCTGTAGAATGGGACTCAACTTGAGTAGGGTGGTGCATGCCAGCCACTTTGGCACTTGGAGCATGAGGCTGTTGGAAGAGGGCACCCAGGGCCGGTTTCAGAGCTGCGTGCCTGTGAACACCGCCGAAGTGGTGGGTTGCAACACATAATCCTGCCCCCTGTGAACTGGTGACCTCCCTGGCCACGGAAGCAGACAGGTCATTTAAAAAATGTAATTTTCGCATTGACATTCTTCACGCTAAGCCCAGGGCAGCGCGGCCTTTCTGCTCAGGGAGAGCTCCGGGGCAGTAACACAGAGAGAAGAGGCAGCCCTCACTTGGCCATTCTGCGCCCCGGCTGCTGACAAAAGAATTGTGCAAATGAACCTTTAAATCCGTAAATAGTGCCCCCACAATGCGGGGAAGAATGCGGCGGCGACAAAGGGCAATATTCACAGTTTATCTCAGGGTGATGGATCTGAATGGACGCATGAACGCGGGTTTGTTAGAGAAAGAGCAGGCCACAGCCCCCCGCCGGGAACCCAGTGGCCACAGTCTGCAGTGCAAACAGTCAGTCTAAATCCCCAACAATTAGGGGAAACCAAGCTGCCATTATCTGAACTTCAACTTGTTCTCATGATTGATATGGGAAATGAAAAGTTGTACCCGGCTCGGGGAAGGCTCTGCTCGCCCTCACCGCACACAGGGCCTCCGAGAAGGTGCACAATGTGTGTTTCATACACACGTGCGTGGCCTGCATGCCATCCTGATCAGCACCGGGACGCATCAGATCTGCACCTCAGATCACACATCCAGTCCAATATCAGACTCCCATCGGAGTTCTCTGAAAATCGAACTCCATATCCCAGTAAATGACCATTCTCAAGACACAGGATGAGATGCTTCTCTGTCGGTGGAGGCTGCATGACCTTGATCTGGTCAGCTAGTCTATGTGCACCTCAGTTTTGTCAGCTGTAAAATGGGCACAAGTCCTACTTCACAGAAACGTATGTGACTTGATGAATTTGGTCCCTGGCACTGTTAGGTACTGAATAGATATGAAATGCCTTCATTCATTCATTCATTCATTCATTCACTCATTCATTCATTCGCTTAGAGCCTGAGCATTTGCTGAGTCCCAGTCACTCTGCTGAGTGAGGAGAATGGTTCAAATGTCAGTAAGACACCTCTTGGCTTTGTGGGGTGTGTGGGGCCAATGAGCAGGAAGAGCCGGGTTTGTACCCAACAGCCTGTTTTATGCCTTTCAAGGGCTGGGGCTGGGGCTTCTTTGAGTCTCCAGTTTCTTGGCTCAGAGTCAGAGCCGCACGGTATTTGTTGAGCTGAAGGGAGCCCGGTGCGGTGGGGAGGGACAGGACACAAGGTGTGAAGCCTTTGAGGGGACCTTGCAGGGTGATGGGAGGTGAGAGGCTGATGTGAAGGGGAAAGGCATCCTTTCCAGCTGCGGAAACAGCTCAGCAGGAGCTGGGAAGCAGGGCTGCACATAGCCTGGTCGCTGGAGTGTGGGGTCCACAGAAGGGAAATGCTGGTGCAGAGGCTGGACAAATAGGCAGAGCATCCAGGGTCTTGATGTGGACAATAGGGAGTGATGGAATGTTCTGGAGCAAGGGAGGGACACGTGATCCCTGCGCTGGGAAGGCCCTCTGAGGCTGGCCTGCCTAGGACACTGCAGTGGGGCAGGAGTGGCCTGCAGAAAGCAGGGTTAACAGGGCTTGGCAACTCATTGGATGTGGGGATAGAGGGGTCAAAGGTGACAAAGGTTGTGAGCCTTCTCCTCCAATTCACTAATTAATGCAACTCTTCTTATTTCTTTCTAAGAGAAAGGAATGTCAGAATTCCACACTAGTTGCCAGGGACTTATATAACCAATCGACTAATTAACTGGGCACACTTTCAGGGTGAGAAGCAGAGGAAGCAGACTTCCTAAAATCATTCCATCCTTGCAACGTGCTCACGTGGGGACTCTTGCCTCTTCTGTTGCACAGATTGGGAGACTGAGGCGGAGTGGCTTAAAGGAATGATTTGCTCCGGTCTGAGCGGGGATTCGAACCAGGGTCTTTCTGATGAGAAAGCCATCCCCTTTCTCTGATGCTAAACCGCTTCTGGTGAGGCCGGCCGGAGGCAGGCATGCGATGGCACAAAAAGACCTGCCCTGGGCCACCAGGACAGCGGCTGAGACACAGACTTCCAAGAACCCTCTTCAAAGCGGCCGGAGGCATTCAGCAAGGCCGGCATTCATGCTGGAAGGATTTCTCTATTGTCTCCACCAGCAGAGGTAAGTGACATCTTGAACGCCTCAAGAAGATTAAATAGCCCGGCTCTGTCGGAAAGCTTAAAAAAAAAAAAAAAAAAAAAGGAGTGAGAGAGAGAGAGAAGAAAGGGCCCAAGTTGGCTATTATAGAGCTGGTCCCTTTTTGTGGGAGAAAGCCCTTTCGAGCACTATTGGAAGAAGCAGGCCCAGATAAGAAGACAATGATGGGAGCGACAGAGCTCCGAGAGGACCCCGGGCGGCGCTGTGAATGCGGATTACCGCCTCCCAGCCGCCAAAGCGAAGGGGAGCCCAGGTCAGGAGGAAAATGGGAATTACTGTTTTCCCTTCCCCTCGGAGACTCCAGTTCACTGCGCAGCGACAATGCGTGATGGGGGGCACTTGACATGTCCCTCTTCCAGGCCATGTCGGCACCCCATGTGGGGCCCCCGAGAAACAAGGGGGGCGCAAACCCAAGCAAAGCCAATCTTAACCCAATAAACTCACCCCACGTTCTCCGATAGAAACAATGGGCACTTGGGATGCCGAGTATTTGTCCACGGGCCAAACATGGGGGCCAAACAGGAGCCTGGCTCTGCGGATGTTTGAACATGTGCACATTTCATCTTGTTAAGAGAATTTCTTTCCGTTTTAGTTTTCAATGGAAGGTAGGCCAGCACTGTTTGTGGCTTCAGTAGATGTGGTAGGTGATGAGGATGTGGACTTTGGAGAACGAGGGGAACTAATTTGCTCAGTTCCTGGGAACACAATTTGCATGTAAAATATGTATATACAATATTTTTATTGATGTCAGAGGGGAAGGGAGAAAGAGAAACATCAACGATGAGAGAGTATCATTGATCCACTGCCTCCTGCACGCCCCACAGTGGGGATCGAGCCCACAACTCGGGCATGTGCCCTGCCTGGGAATGGAACCGTGACCTCCTGGTCCAGAGGTCATTGCTCAACTACTGAGCTATGCCGGCCAGGTGATGATTTGCATTTTAAACGTAGGCTCTCCTAACCCATCTCGGAATGGCCACCCTGTATATTCACTGCTCATTTGTGAAACGTGTTCAGAGGGAGGTGGTGGTGACATAGCTTTAGACCGAAAGTCAGGAGATCTGGCCTGGATTCTGGAATCAACTTGCTGATGGCTGGGTAAGAGTTTCAATTTACCCAGAATGCTCTGCTGCTTGGCTAAGGCCGCTAGGCATTGAGAAATGCCTCCCCCTGTGTCTCCAAAGTGGGTGGCACATGGTGGGCGTTTTGTAAATATCTGTGTGGGCGGTTAGCGCTCCAGCCTGCCTCCTTCTCTGAGAAAAACCAAGCAAGATGATAATTGCAAAATTAGGTTCAAAACTGTAAGTGCATTTTATAAAATGGAGATATTATACTTAGTATTTTTCCTTGTGAAAAGTCAATCATTCAAAAAATATATAGTAATAAGCAGTTAGAGAGCCTGAGCCCCTGGATGCAACTCAGTTCAATGAGAATTCAAATTATTTTCATTTACATTCCATAGAGAATGCTTTTAAAACCTTCTAATATCTTAAAAACAAGCACATGGCAAGTATTGAAGTCAGAAATGTATCAGATACCTGGATAATGAACTTGGTAAATCTTTATTCCTTTTATAATTCTAAGCCATTAGCCAATCGTTTGGTACCTCATATGTACTGCAGTAATTTATATCTAGTGTTAAATTGTCTTTTCAAATTTCTCTCTCTCTCTCTCTCTCTCTCTCTCTCTCTCTCTCTCTCTCTCTCTCAATTATTAGAGTAGGCATGCCTCTCAAAATGTAAGGTCAGAGTGGAAAGGGGATGTGGCATCTTTGGGTGCAGAAAGGATGTTTCTATCACTTCAGAATCCCCACTTCTTGCAATGGGAGCATTGAGGCATGAAGTGTAGTGCCTCACTTTGAGGGTCCCTCCTCCACAAAGGGAGGGGAGGGGCCTTCTCACAGCAGCACATGAACCCAAGGTCCCTATCATCCCTACACAGGAAGCCATGTGACCAGTGGCAGGGAGTGAGCTTTAGCAGAAGCACACCCGGAACTGACACCCCCACACTCCCTTCCAGCCATGGACCCCCGAGGGAACCATTGACC
Organism: Myotis nattereri; assembly: GCF_964212035.1. NCBI lineage: Eukaryota > Metazoa > Chordata > Mammalia > Chiroptera > Vespertilionidae > Myotis > Myotis nattereri. The sequence continues at coordinate 79,205,472 of NC_138085.1, read as the reverse complement.
TGCTCTGGGGCTTGACATCCTTGGATTCTGAGATTAAAAGGGACTGGTGTCCCTGATGCTCCATGAGGAGCTCCCTGTAAACAAGAGGAGTGTGTGGAACAGGCAGGGGTGCTAACAGCTTAAGTGTATGGATGGTGGAGGCTTAACCTGGCGCCACCACTTCCTAGGCACAGAGGCTCCTGTGCCTTGGACTTTTCATCTGTAAAATGGGGCTACTAGTAGGAGTCTTCATGGATTATTAGGGGCTACTAGTAGGAGTCTTCATGGACTAGTAAGCATGTACATGGACTAGTAGGAGTGTTCATGGACTAGTAGGAGTGCTCATGGACAAGTAGGAGTGGTCATGGATTAGTAGGAGTCATCATGGACTACTAGGAGTCTTCATGGACTAGTAGGAGTCTTCATGGATTGTTAGGGGCTACTAGTAGGAATCTTCATGAACTAGTAGGAGTCTTCATGGACTAGCAGGAGTCTTCATGGATTGTTAGGGGCTACTAGTAGGAATCTTCATGGGCTAGTAGGAGTCTTCATGGACTAGTAGGAGTCTTCAGGGACTAGTAGGTGTCTTCATGGACTGTTATAAGGATTTAGAGAGGATGTAAGGAAGGATCTTAGAATAATGTCTGGCATGTGGTAAGGGCTCAAACGCATGTTAATTATTTTTAAAGCTTCCTTGGCCACAGAGTGGAGAGGGAAGTGGGAGAACAGACGATATGCAGGAGGAAGATTAGCTGGACAAGTCTGATTGCTCTCAGTTCCGACCACACCTCCTGAAGAGGGCTTACTCTAGGAAACCAGTATTTGAGTGGCTCTCCAGTGGCCAGAGCAAGAGGAAGCTGAATATCTGAGCTTCTCCCCTGCTTCACCTGCCCCCCCTGCCCCAGTCCCACCCTATCCTCTGGGATTCCAGGTAAAATCACTCAGTGCAGAAAGATTGACTTACATGTGGTGGGCTGTAAGGGTGTTGGGAGGGGACCAGAAGATGGTGACCGTTAAACTTTTACAATGTTGTTTCAGCATGTTAGTTGTGAAAATTTCTTCCCCTTTGATATGGAACATGCTGAATTTGTGGCTTTCCCCTCGGTCAGGCAGTGGAGACAAACGCTGGGGTCTCCTGCCAGCCCAGACTTACTTCCCACTCCAGCTTCCCTTCGGTGGCAGGTATACCAGAGCTCTGCTTTGCTGCATGTGTCCTTTCTAAGAAAGCTCTTTTGACTAACCAAAATTCATAATGGTAAATAATATTACTCTTATAACTAACGCATATTGAGCCCTTGTTATAGAGAAATAAACCCGAGTTTCAAACAGCGAAACTTCTTATGTAAAACTTTTGTTACATTTCATGTTATGGGGAAGACATGTTAAATAGCAAAACCACTTTGCCGTACTTCTGGCTTATTTTAGTTACCAACAGCAAAATATTCTAAATATACTATCTACAAATTGAGTAAAATGGCAGTTAACTTATAAGATTCATATGAGGCACTCTACAATTGTAACACATTATGATAACAAGCATAGCCCATCACATTTCCACCGAGCCATTGTATCATCCCTTAATAGAACCACACTAAGAGAGACAACATCAAAGATGATTTTGTAGGGGAGACAAAAATATCTTGCTGCTATTCTGGATCTTCAAGTAGACTCTATGGAAGGTGGGTCAGCCCAAAGGTGACTCCTTCTGTCTGCAGGTTAGTGGACAGAAGAGCGAGGTGGTATGGAGAGGGCCCTTGTTGCCAGGGAGAGCGGTACTGGCCAGGGAGGACCCCTGGTGGAGGGGACTTTTGGGGAGGGTGTCCTCTCTCTTTATGGGATGAATTGTCTGTAAGCTGGATGGGGTGGTAGACGGTTCTTTTTGTGTTGCCGGCCAGGAAGGACTTGATGTTTCTGCTGGAGCTTTTGGTGACGCTCGCGAATGGGGCTGTTGTCTGGCTGCAGCACAGCTTTGAATGTATTGATTATTTTGGCTTCTTTGGTTAATTCCATGCTAATTCACTTTCTTCTTATAGACAGTTTTTAAATAAGTGTCTCACTCTGCCACCTAACAGCTGCTTCACACCGCCTCTGATTCATTTTGTGAGACATCGCAACCAGATGCCTTCGATGCGGCCAATTCCAAGTCCTCAGGCTCCAGGCCGGCTTCCCCACCAGCAGCAGCCCAATCGCTTTTCCCTTAGCAAGTGCTGATTTAGACGCTGCTTCTCTTTACGGTGAGAACTTGTTCCACAGGCAGTTTAGGATTTCCTGACATTTTGTTTCTTTTTAATAAGTTTGTCCACTCCATTTAAAAAAAATTGGGGGGGGGGTGGTGGTTAACCCTCACCCAAGGATATTTTGCCATTGATTTTTAGGGAGAGTGGGAGAGAGACGGAAAAACAGAGAGGAACATTGATGTGAGAGAAACACATCAATTGGTTGCCTCCTGCCCATGCCCTGACCAGAGCCCGGGTTGGGGAGGAGCCTGCAACTGAGGTATGTGTGCTTGACCAGAATCAAACTGGGACTCTTTGGTCCTCAGGCTGATGTTCTACCTACTGAGCCAAACCGGCCAGGGCTCCACTCCATTTTTGATATTCTTGTAAAAGCAGGTTTATGTTCTATTTTGATTGACATTTTTCTCCAGCCCTCTGTTAGTGCTCCTGGAGCGACTCTATGTACGTCTGACAGGGATTTGAGGATGTTTCCATTGCAGCCACTTGCTGTTGGATTTGCTTAGTTGTGTTTTCTAGGGACTAGACGTGTTTCTGTCAGCCATCAGCAGCACTTGCTGTAGCGTTTAGATTTCTCTTCCTTTCATGCTTTTCTATAAGAATCTATTTTAAGACCGAGTAGAGGATTGTGGGCTTTTCAGCTCATTGTTCATAGTTCTCACAGTGGCTGCTTCTGATAGTTTGTTCTGGAGTCTGACTTGCAGGATAGTTGATCTAAGGTCTCCAAATTCTCTTTGAAATTGGCTAACCCTCTTAAATATTTAATGTCTTTCCCCCAGAAAGACAAAAACTCTAATAACCAGTTCTTTGCTGCATCTTGCATAGTAACACAAAGTTTTAAGCATTAAAACTCCCATCGTGACTATAAAAAAAAAGGGTAATTCTCCCACCCAATCTTTGGGGCTCTGGGCCTGGACTAAGCTCCCCTGGCAGATTCTCCAGCACCAGCATCATGCAGAGCATCAAGGCCATCAGAGGGCCCTCTATGGCTCCCAAGGTCACTGCTGTATGGCCTAGGTTTCCAGGCACCTGCTGACCACAACAGATGTCAGAGCCCCACTGTCAGCCTTTGGCCCAGAACCTTCTCAGTACCTGGCCACCAGTGCAGACCCCAGTGAAAGGAGGGGGCATATGAAACATTGTCTTCCAACCTTCCCACATCTTGACCCACAAGGCAAATGATCATATCACATGGCCTGGGTGAAATGAAGTAGACCCTGCAGGGAATGGTCAGTGGTTCTGCCCACCTTCAGTCCCTCCCGAAGACCTGAGGAGATCCCTATCTCTCCACACTGGTAGCCATCTGGGTCACCAGATAGGAGGCTTTAAGCTGGAGGATCACAGGACACCAGCACTGACCACTGTGCCTTTCTCTCCCTCTCCTTCTTAAAATTGAGGTGACATTGATATAACAGTGTTTTAACTATTTTAAAGTAAACAATTTAGTGGCATTTAGTACATTCACAATGTGCAATCACCACCTCTATCTAGTTCCAAAACCTTTTCATCACCCCAGAAGGAAAACCATTAAGCTCCTATTCCCCTCTCATCCCCCTCTTAGCAACCATGGGTCTGTGATCTGCCTTTTTACAAAATTATGATTATTATTTTTTTAATCCTCACCCGAGGATATTTTTCCATTTATTTTTAGAGAGAATGGAAGAGAGAGGGAAAGACAGAGAGAAATATCGATATGAAAGAAATACTATGATCTGCCTTTTTGGATGAACCTATTCTGAATATTTCATATAAATGAAATCATATAATACGTGACCTTTTATATCTTGCGTCTTTCATTTAGCATAATGTTTTTGAGGTTCATTCACATTAGAGCATGTATCAGTACTACATTTCTTTTAAGGGCTGACTATTATTCCATTGCATGTATATAGCACAATTTATTTATCCATTTATTCATTGATGAACATTTGGATCATTTCCATTTTTTGGCTGTTGTGACTAGCGCTGCTAAAAATGTGCAGGTACTTGTATTTGAGTACCAATTTTTGATTTGGGGGTGCGTATCTAGGAATATACTGAGTGAAATTGCTGGGTTATAGGTAATTCTATGTCAAACCTTTTTGAGGAACCACCAAATTATTGTTCACAGTGGCTGCAATAATTTACCACCCCACCAGCAATGCACATTGTTCCAGTTGCTCCACATCTTCACCAGCACTTATTATTTTCCATTGTTTACATTATAGGTATCTTAGGGAATGTAAAGTGATACCTCATTGTGGTTTTGATTTGCATTTCCCTAATAATTCATGATTTTGAGCATCTTTTCATGTGCTAGTTGGCCATTTGTATATCTCCTTTGGAGAAATGTCAATTCAACTCCTTTGCGCAAACAAAAAAGTTGTTTGTCGCTTTGTTTTTAGTTGTAAGAGTTCTTTATATATTCTGAATACTAAATGCTTAGCAGATGTATAATTTGCAAATATTTTTTCCTATTTTGTAGGCTATCTTTTCACTATCTGGATAATGGCTTTCAATGTATAAAAGTGTTTAAGTTTGATGAAGTTCAATTTATCTACATTTTTGTTGTTGTTCATGGTTTCGGTGTCATATTTAGCAGTCCATTGCTAAACCCAAGGCCTTGAAGAATTACCCCCATGTTTTTTCTAAGAGTTTTATGATTCAGCGCTTATATTTAGGTCATTTACCCATTTTGAGTTAATTTTGGCACATGGTGTGAAATAATTGTATCTTCTTAATTCCAGGATCAAGGTGAAAGGTGCACCCTCTATCTGGGTGCCATTGGCATGGCAGAGGGGAAAGAACAACAGCTGACTATCAACGGCTTTTAAAAACACGGCTCTGACATGGTAAGTGGTTGGTCTGCTCGCATTGATTTGGTCAGTGGGGCAGTACATATCCTCCTTCCCAGGAAGTCATTGAAGACACCCATGGTGATGGCAAGAATGTACAATCTCTCACAGGGGAGAGAGAAGGTGATAATTGGGGTCGATAATACAATCTACTACATAGACCCTAGAAATTATAATACATGATTCCGAAAGATATAATTCAGAGACAAATGGTTTCTTTACTGGAAATGTCCAAACATTGAGTGTAAGCTCCATAATCCCTGTCTGACACCACTGGGGCCAGATGATTTGAGAATTCAGAAGCTTTTGGATTTTAGAAAAGACAGATCGTACCTATGCTATATGTGTAATGTATAACACTCCCAGAAGGATCCAAGGCAGTACAGGAGCATTTTTGTAGCAAGATAGATAACTCTCCACAAAGTAGAAGCCTTACATTAGTTTAGATCAAATTCAGTTTAGATCCAATTTTGCTGCCAAATAATTTTGGGTCAAGTCAGGGCTTGCTGCCAAGTGAGCTTAAAGCAACAACAAAATCTACCTTTTACAGGAGTTTTTTGGGATTTTGGAATTGCAGATAAGGGCTTGTTGACTTATATTTCAGGCAGTCAGACACATCTTAGAATAATTTAGGAGGAAGCAATCAGCATCACCTACCTCCTTTTCTGATTTTTCTAGGTAGTAATGAGATAAGACCTTTCCTAGACAGCTAGATGAATTATAGAACACCCTGTTAGCTATGCATTTTTTTGTCAGCAGCTGGAGATTTCATGTATTGGTAATGTATCAAGTGATATTTCTAGTCTGCACAAAGATCTAAGCAAGGGGTCTTTGGATGAAGACCAGGCGGTATCTGGCCTGGTCCTTGCCCTCATGGTGTTTATGACCTACTGGGAGAGAGAGATGGTGGGTGACAAGCAGGGTTCTTTCATGGCACGTGGCTGTATGGATAGAGCCTTGGAAGAGTTCGGAGGGCCAAGGGTCCATGAGGGCTAATCAAGGCAGGGTCCTGAGGGAGGGCAGGAGGGTTGGTTCAGTTGAAGGGGAGCCTCTGAGCATTCCAAGTGGGGAGATTCCCTGGAGGACTGGTTCAGAAGCAGGAGAGTCGAGGCAGGGCCTCAAGGGGTGGGCAGGGCTGTGGAATAGGGGACATCCAGTGTCACAGACTAATCCAGAAGTCCACTTACCTAGTCCCAAAGTTTGTGAAGAGAATGGCTTCTTTAGTTCCTTTTTAGTGGAGTTACTACAGAACAAAGGACACGTTTGCTGGAAAGCTTAATTGAAATGTACTTCCTCAGAATTATGTTCAGAGAGTAAATGAGTTTGAGCAGGTCGCTTGGCACATAGGGGTTGGAAGGCGCTGATCTCCTCATTCCTGACTGCAGGGAGCAGGGAGGGGGGTTGTGAGTGGGGGAGAGGAAGTGAGGTGGGTGGGAGGTGGTGACAGGAAGGGCTCCTGTAGGAACTTGCTTGGAGTAGGCTTTCCAGGCTGTGGGTAGGCAATTCTTCCTACCGTCTGGGAGCCAGCCTTCTGTGAGGGCTTACAACGCAGCAGACACCTGCTTTTGGATCTCCCAGGGAATTTTCCAGACAAATGCTCCCTGTCTGCCTGGTTATGAGTCAGGTTCTCCATCCTTGTGATCAATGGCACCTTCCTCAGACCTGCAGAGGCCTTTGAAATGTGAAAACTGCCTGATGGAACCAAAGCTCCAGAAGGATAGACTCTGGTGGGAGATGAAATTAGACAGACAGACACATTGGCGGGGCTTCACTGGACACCGGCCATGTGCTTGGACCTAAAGAACATACGAGGAGATACAGGCATACTTACTGCCTTTGCTTTGCTCCCTTGTTGGGGGAGCCAGCTGTTCTAGAAACAGTGGCTGAGTCTCTGCCATTGTCTGAGCCCTCTCTAATATGACCGGGTTCCAAGACCCAAAGGGATCAGTTTAGCACCTGTGGTAGGTTTTTGTAGATTCTGAAAAAGATGTGGCTGAGGAAGCCTTCACGAAGGAAGAGGAGGATGGACCAGGTGTTAAATGATGGGTTAAGGAAGTTGGCTGGTGCCAGGGGGTTGGTGAGTGTTGGAACTGAGCCTGGGACCCCCAGTTCCTTGACTGGGAATCATGCTCTAAACCTCCAGATTTCCGAAGAAGAGGAACCGAGGCATCCCAGGTCCTTCCTTGGGTGTTTTTAGATGTTACACACTCTGTTTCTTCTGCTCAAAGTCCTCCTCTCTCAAGGACTCTGGGAAGAAGTGACCTCTTTCACAAGCCCTTCTGTAAGGACTAACAGGCGGCGCAGGAGACCGCTGGGCACCGCTGGGCCCCACAGTGCCAGCTGCACACCAGCCCAGAACTTTCCTCTCTCTGTTGTCACTCTTACTCAACTCCGAGCTTCCTGGGGGCTCACAGGCTGGCAGCCCAGTGCCAGGCGCAGCGGGGTGCACAGCACCTGGAGGTACATCCAGGGTGCTCTGTTCCTGTCCGTCATGGACTATTAGTGATACACTGTGGGCCCAGAGCTCTGATCCCTGTGTGGTGGCTTCCAGGTGTCAGAATAGAGCATCATTGACTTTTCCATCGCACTGGATTAATTAATTAATTAATTAATTAATAGGAATCAATATGGGAGGAACATGAACAAGGTGCAGAGCACAGAGCTGCCATGCTGGGGAGCTCGGTAGGCTGGTTTAGGAGACTGGGTTCCTGTGCTGAGTGTCAGCACTCTGGAGGAATTCTTCAGGCTACTCCCCCACACTGTGTTCGGAGAAAAGAGAGAAGGGAGCGGGCCAGTGGGTGTCTGGGTGGGGGTTGAACTCAGGCCCAGACGTGTCCCCAGGCAGGGCCCGCAGTGATGGGAGACTCTTTGGGGAGAGCTGAGCACAGAAGGAACAGTGTGGGGGCAGCAGGAGGAGCAGGAATCCAGATGGGGAGGCCAGGCCTCAGGGTGGGCTGCAAACCCTGGAGTGAGTGGGGTCCCCAGACCCCACCCCAGCCCCAGTCCGGGTGCTCCGTGGCCTCTGAGCTTCCTGTCTGCTTCTCATTCCTGCTGAAGACGTGGTTGCCAGAGGCCTCTTCATAGGGAACAGAACATGCTGCTCTCCTGCTCAAAATCCATCAGCGGCTGCTCATTGTCTGCTGGGTGCAGTGCGTGGGATCTCCAAGTGGAACGCCAACCCAGCTGTGGGAGGTTTTACAGAGCAGGAGGCACGTGAGCTGAGTCCGGACAGCAGAGCAGATGTTTACAAGGCAGTCTGCGGAGGGAGGGGGACCTGGGGGGGCGGGGAGCAGGCTCTCCCAGGAATTATGGTGTGCAAAGCATGGAGGTATCAAGCAGCAACGTACGGTAGGGCAGTGCCGAGAATTGGGGGGCAGGGGAAAAACAAGGGTGGGAGGTGGGCCATGCGGCGAGGACTCTGGAACGATGACAAGGGCTGGATTGCAAAGGGTCTTGTAGGGTAAGCTCAGAGGTCAGTGGGACGCCCTGGAGGTCTTTGTTTCCTGTTTTGATATTGCAAATCAACGACAAGTTTAAAAACAAAAACAAAGTTAGGCTCTGGCTGTAGTTGGGTTTCTAGTCTGTTTTTTATTCAACATTATTACAGCGTGAGCATTGTCACATGTCATCAACACATCTTTAGGAACATTTTTGGGACTGTACATAATAACCCATCAAGAAGATATAGCAGAGTGTGTTTGTCCTGCCCCTATTTTGGGATACTTAGGTTTTTACTTTTATTACTTAAAATAAAGCGATAAACATCCTATGCTTATATCTTTGCTTGTCTTCTCTAATTATTTACCAAGAATTGATTCTAAAAGGAAAACTTCTGGATGAAAAGGAATGGACATTTAAAAAACTCAGGATACTTATTGTTAAAATGTCAAGTACATTACATATTCTCTACCCTCAGGGCGCCAAAATGCCTATCTTGTAACCCTCATGGACAATGAGAATGATCACTTGAAAAAAGAGTGCACATTTTGAGAGAAAAGGTGGTTAGTTACATTAATTGGATTTTCCTTAATATTTGAGGCTTAAAAAAATTACAACTGTTCATTGGCCATTTGTATATATATTTTTTTTTTTGGCAAATTATTCATTTCCTGGCCCAATTTCAATGGGATTATTTTCCTTATTCGTTCAAAAAAAGAATTCATAGATTATGCATGAAAACTCTACCTACAATTTTAATTTTCCCCAGTTTATGTTTGTTTTTTAAGTTAATGAGTGTTGTAATTTAAATATCTAGAATTTAATGACTGCAGGCGGGTGGGGTAAGGGAGGCAGGGAGAGGATGGGGTCCCTAAGGTCACTTGTAGGTTTCTGGCTTGGGCACTAGGGACATGGGGGCCCTCAGCTGGTGCAGGCAGCTCAGGAGGAGGGCGTGAAGTACTCACAGCACGTGGCACCCCCAGGTTGAGATACCTGAGAAAGAGTTGGGAATGATATCTGAGCCTCATCCCTAGTGTGTGGCCGGGGTGTGTCTGTGAGAATGAGTAGCTTTCTCAAGTTAGAGCTCAGCAGAGAGTTCTGGGAGGAGACGTAGCCGTGAGTGTGTGTTAGGGTCAGAGGGCAGCCTGTCCCTGCCTCCTAGGCCTGTGCTCCTTGAGAATCAAGTGGATTTGGTGTGGGGTGTGGGTGGGGAGGGTGGAGACTTGGGTGATCAAATCTAGGCAGCATCTGAGTTTTCAACTTCATTGTACTTTTTTTTTTTTTAGATCTTCATACTTTCCCCCAACCTCTAATTAGCTTCTTTTTTTCCCATGGGGAGGTGGCTATGTGTTGGCCCCCCCAAGCCAATTACTCTTGGAGGCTGACACAGGAACTTATCAAATGACGATCACAATGAAGCTGCTCCCATCGGCATCCATGCAGTCTTTTCCACAACAAGTGGTATTCATATAGCATCACTGACTTTTCCATTGCACTGGAGTAGTTAATAGGAGTCAGTATGGTAGGAACATGAGCAAGGGACAGAGCAATTAAAACCATCCTCAATTAGCTCCCATCCCCTTGCATCCGCATCATGAGACAAACCAGCCACACCCCCCACCACATGCCCCCAGACTCCCCTGCGTGAGCAGAGATTCTTTTTTATAAAACTCTGCTTTGGGACTTGGTAACTCTGGCTAGAACCGTGGAGTTTTGTTTTCCCAGCATGCCTATCATTTGGCGTCACTGGCACAAAACGTTCCTCCAACAGGTAAAGCACGCAGTCACGGCTTTTCCTGGGGCCGGATCTCTGTGAAAGCTATTTGCAGTGGAGGATCTACAGCATTGTGGGATGGGGCCAGGAACGTGAGCGCAGGTTGCCGAGAGAATCTCTTTGTCATTCTGCTGTCCCGCCGCCTCCCTCTGGGCCAGGACGCTGCCCCACACTGGCCTGGGCTGGAGAAGGAGGCCAGGGCTTCCCAGGACGCTGGCCTTATGGGTCCCCGTGGGAGGCCCTGCACTTCGATTCACTGCATGATGCAGGGGTCTGTCCGGATCAGAACCTGTGCTCAGATGCCCGCTGTTGTCATCTAAAACAGTTCTCAGTTGATCCTCCCCACCCATACTGGTCCTCGGGGCAGGGATGGAGGGGGAGGGGGGGACACTGAGGCACAGAGAGGGAAGGGAGGAGTCTGAGGTCTCTCAGCAATCAGGGACCGACCCTTGGGAACAACTCAGGCCTCTTCATCTCAGAAACTATCCTATATAATAAAGAGCTAATATGGTTATTAGACCTGATGGCGGAACGATCTTCCGGGACGACCTTTTGGATGACCTTCTGGAATGACCAGTGGAAAGGGGGCACTGGGACTGCTGTGAGGGCCAAGGCGGCAGCTGGGGCTGGGACGACTGAGCCCCTTGCACGACTTTCATGCATTGGGCTTCTAGTTTGAAAATAAATACCCAGAGGGTCCATCTGCAGCATTGTCTACAGAACCCTAATTTTTACTTGAAAGATCTCTTGCAGAAAGAAAGCCAGGCTGAGCCTGGCTTTGCAAGTAACTGTTGTTGATGTTTTAAAAATGTATGTATGGTTGGATTTCTGCTATGTTGATTTCCTCTGTTTGATTTTTCTGTTATTCCAACTGCGGAATTACACTTTGAGACTCAAAGGCACACAGACGTGAAGAAGGAATGGCCCGAAGAAAGGCCCCATGAGCCTCTGGGGCCACGGATCGGGGCTGGGAGGCCTTGGCGGGGACTGCGGGGTGAGGCCCGGCCAGCTGGCTGCTCGGGACGCCAGCCCCGCCGGGGCCTCTGGCGTTGCCTGGAAACAGTGCAACAATGCCTCAGAGCTCTGAGGCCATCTTTCCTGAAGTGGCAGCCCCTTCAATTATTTTATTTCCATTATATTATGTTAATTAAATCAGCCAAAAGAACAGAGCACATGCCTGGCCCAAGTGGAGTGGCCGTGAAGGTTACTCGGAATGGCCCCGGTGCCGCTGGTTGAGCAGACACCCCACGACGCACGTGAAGATGGACCATCTTCCTACCGGTCCAGGCCCCAGGGGCCAGGAAGCACCAGGAGCCTCGCTCACACCTGGTTGGGTGTCTGTTTCCACAGCTCTCCTGAGCCACTGCTGCCCATGGTGGGTGCTGGTGCAGCCCGGACACCTGGCGGCCACTCAGAAACCATCCTATGACCCTTTGAAGAGCCACTTAGCACCACAGCCAGCCAGCGATGAGAGGCCTATGCATGCTCTCAGGGAGAAGCTTCCAAAGCATCAGAGCGCTTGGCTGCAATGCAATCCTATATTGAACCCCCAAATATAAACCACGTAATAGTACAGCCACTTTGATTAGGGGCAGAGCAGGGGTGGGGGCGGGGGGCAGCACCCTCCTGCCCCATCAGAGATGCCAGCACGGTTTCAAAACCAGCGTGTGGAGCTCCCCAAGGGAGACCAGAACCCTGGGTTTTCTCCCGACTGTCTCGTGTTGGACATCTGATGACCTCACAGTTGTCCCATTCTGGCATCCCGGGCCCTTACAAATGGGCGTTAGCATCCCCTGAGGAGCTTCTGAGTTTGAAGACAGAAAGAACTCCCTGCCTCAACTTACTTGCCTATACAATGGACATAATATCCCATGTGGCCCCCTGGGCTCTTAAGCCATAAGAACGGACTCCTCACAGTTCAGCTGCCTGTGGTGAGGTGACCAGCCTCAGCGGAAATGGCTCTGGAGGGGTGTCTGCGTCCGAGTAAACGCGCTGCTGAAACCTCCTTTCTCACGGGGTAGAGTTTGTTGCTCGGGGCTATCATTTCACTCCTGTTCTGCAGAGACCTGTCCAGTGAGCCTGGGACCAGCAACCCGATTCCGGTTTGGGTCGCTGGGAGGCAGGGGCCGGACCCTCCCTCCTCTGGCCCGTGGTTTCCTCCCATATCAAGCGAAGACCTTGCCGTTGTCGGTGATCTCTTCGCTTCCTCGCAGCTGTGGCATCTTCTCATTTGAATGCCATCAACCAAAATAGCAGCGCAAAGCCTTATGTTTAAAAGACGACGGAGCAATTACTCCACACTTTATTCCCTGCTCCCTTGCCTTTCCGATATTGCAAATCTCCTTGGTTTTAAAATTCAGTTGTAAATGAGATTTGAGTTCCACATCACTCACTTTGTTCTCTCTCCAAGAGAAAGAGTTGAATAACCAGTTCAAAGAAAACGTACACATAACTGAAATTCAAAGGGGCCGGGGGGGGGGGGGGTTTCCTCCCTCCCAATCTTGGTTCCTGGGCTCGGCATCTGATTAACCTCCCACAGGCACCGCGGAGATCCGACACGCTTAGTAACTTCCCCTGTTTACAGGACCGCGTCCAACATCAGCACCACCACCATCATCACAGGGATCATAGAAAACAGTTATCAAGAGCTTACCCTGGACCAGGCATTCCACATACATTAACATTAAAAAAAATAATGCTCTCAACCACACTTTGAAGTTGATATTCTTACACCCACTTCACTGATCAGGAAACTGAGGCCCAGATAGGTTAAGTGAGGCTCTTCAGGTTTTACAACTGGTAAGTGATGGACCAGGGACTCCACCCCAAGCTGTCTGTTTCCAGGATTCTTTGCTCTTCATCCCTGAACTTGACTCGCATATAACCTCTGCGTCAGAAAGGAGGGCCTGAAAGATCGCCTGGTCAAAATTCCATTGGGACGTTCAAACCTCCTGCAAGGCCAGCTAACCGGAGGCTGTCCAGCCTGACCTGAAACTCTTTGAGGGCAATCGGTCACTCATTCATTCGAGAATCACGCATGGTCCCCACTCGAGTCCACATCTCCTGCTCACTACTGGGCATAAGGATGAATACGTCACCATTTCCTCTGCTGAGGGACTTGTGGTCCAGAACCAACCTGTTAGGTCCTTGAATAGCTTCGGTTGTGAGAAAACTCTGCCTTTACCGGCCTCGAAAAGATCTCCCGATGATTAAAGGATCGTATAATTGCTGTCCAAACCAGGACATGCCTGAGAGGGAGCAGAAGCTCTTAAAATAATTGTGTCAGAGTGACAGGCATACGCTGGGCCTGTCCCTGGCTAATCGAGATGCACACTCCCAACCTATGATGCGTATCCTGGGTGCCTGCCTGGCTCTGAGTCCGCTCAGGGGAAGCTCACTCCTCCGTATCAGCCCTTGGTGTGGAGACCAGTGCCTGGCTGGCTCTGAGCCCTCTGCTCTCTAGTTCATGCCCAGTTCCTACGCGAGTCTTCTCGTCCTTAGCTGGGAGCCCTGCCTTAGCATTCCTGGCTTTCTGGTCCTTTCTCTGATCCGGCCCCAGTTCAGCTGGGAGGAGAGGGAGCCTAAGTCTGCAGTGGCCTGAGAGTGAAAGGCTGGGGCTTTACCGAAACATGAGAAAGCCTGGGATTCAGACAGAAAACAGAAACTAGAGGTGACCCATGCCAGGGTGGCTTTGTGGCTGACAGTGGTAGGGGCCAGGGTCAGAGGGCGGGTAGGCAGGGAAGGAGGGTTTAGAAATTGAAGGCAAAACAATTTGGGGGGAGAGGTAAGCGAAATATGTTTCATCGGTATTTCTCAGGCTTAGAAAACTTTAGACAAACATATTTACTTTTTGGTCAGATCCTCTAACCAATTGGCCAGAAGACCGTTCATCTCTTCATCACTCAGCCAGTTAACAAACATGTGACTCACAGTTATTTGCAGGGCACACGGACGACACAGTCCCTGCTCTCCAGGAGCCAGGACTTGGGTGGGGGCTGAGTGCAAAGAGGAGAGCCTCTAACACAGCCCCTCCGCCATGTTGGGACGGCTTCACAGGGTAGATAATGACTGACTGGTTTTCAGAGAATGAGCAGAAATTTTCCTGGCAGAGAAGGGACGTGAGTGACATTCCAGGCAGAGGGAACAGCATGTGCAAGAGATGAGAGGCAAGAGGCAGGGAAGAGCCTTGTGCATTCAGGTGGCTCGTGTGGCTGGTTGCGGGTAGGAGGGACAGGGGACGGGCAGGACCCATAGGTGGCCTTGGATGCCGTTGGAAGCGTTAGGATCTGCACGGTAGAGACCTGGACTTTCACGGACCACACTCTGCAAGACGGAACACGGGTGGGCGGATTCAGATGTCCCTGCAATTAATTAAAGGGAGCGCCAGCATGAAGCCCAAACGAGAAGACGCTTTTAATTGAGAGCCATGTTTTTCAAATGTTGCTCAGCTGCCAGCTGACTCTGCGCTCTGGCAGGAACGGCGAGTGATACTTCGCTTTCTTCAAGCTCCGTTAATCGGCCCATTTTTTTTTTTCCTGCCTCAAATTCCACTTCAAACACGCAGTGGCTCCTCAGATTCAAAATGAAATCACTGATTTATGACCCCAGTGGGAGCCAGCGAGCCCCTGACAGGTGGCAGGGTGGTTGGGTTGACCCAGCTGGTCTTCATGGGCGTCAGAGGAAGATAGTGGCCCTCCTCCCCTCCCCACTCTTGCACACACATGAACATACATGAACATACATGAACACACGCCCAGCTGCGCAGCCCGTGTCTGCGTTTTCAGTCCCTCCTGTGACCACATGGGGGCCCCTGGAAGAGCCCAGTGACCCAGCTCAAGGAGTCACACCCCAGTCTCTTCTGTGGGCCCCTCTTCCAACCTCTCTTCAGAGTCTGATGTCACTGACAGGCACTATTCACAGAGCATTTCCTGGGTGCATGGAGCCACATCAAGTACTTTCTATGCGACATGACGTTATGCAAAGCAAGAATGTGTTACCTCTCTTCTTAGTGAGGAGAAGACTGAGGTACAGAGAGGTTAAGAGAGCTCAGGTGCCAGTTTCTTTTTTTTCTTTTTTAAAAAATATATTTTATTGATTTATTACAGTGAGGAAGGGAGAGGGATAGAGAGTTAGGAAACATCGATGAGAGAGAAACATCAATCAGCTGCCTCCTGCACATCTCCTACTGGGGATGTGCCCGCAACCCAGGTACATGCCCTTGACTGGAACCGAACCTGGGACCCTTCAGTCTGCAGGCCGACGCTCTATCCACTGAGCCAAACCGGTTGGGGCTCAGGTGCCAGTTTCCATTGATCCAGCCAGCGGGGGAAGAAGGACCTGAGTCCATGCACGTGGTGCCCCTTTCGCTCTACCCGGCGACCACCAGCTCACCTCTTCTTGTCCACACTTGGGATACAAAGGCTGAATCCCTGCCATTGCCCATGGAAAGGTCTTGGGAATCAGGAATGTGTTAATTCTCTTGTTGACCATGAGTTTGGGAGGGCCTGCAGGAGTGCTGGGCTCAGAGGTGGGGTGAAGAGAGGAAGGTTGGAGCCGTGGCCTGGGGAGAGGGAATTACAGAGACGAGTCATGTGATGTTGAGCTAAGGGCTGGGCTCCGGCAGTGGTGTGGAGGGGTTTCCCAGGAGAGAGACCTGGGCAGAGGGTTTCTCGGCACCCTCCCCGGCCCTGTCAGTCGGGCTCAGCCATCGAGGGGCAGAAGGCTTTTTGGCCACCCCCGATGAATGGAGCCCAAATGAGCCACTTGGAGGGAGGCAAGAGGAAAGCGGAGGGGTCTTGGGGGAGCCCCACTCCCCGCTCAGCAACTTCTCCTGTTGCAGCTTGGAGGGTAGGCTGGGGGCCAGGCCCAGGTGCCCCTGCCAGCCCTCCATCTGCAGAGCTGAAGTGTGTTTTGTGCCTCAAAGTTGCAGGAGTTGTACAAAGAGGGTCGCCCATTCACCTCCTCTCCTCTCTGGAGCTGATTCCGCTTCCCCCCGCCCCCGCCACCCTCCCTGCCCTGTCCTTCAACCTTGCTCCTTGCTGGTTAATTCCATTAATTAGTTGAGCTGAGTTGTTGATGACTGACCATGGCTCCTGCATTTTAATAAGGGGCTTCCTGTCTTACTCCCAAAAGTAAGGCTAAGCTGCCACTTTTGGCACCAGAGTCAACTGAGGGAGAGGCCTGTGTGTGCATCGGGGAGGCGGGAGCCCTGCACACCGCACTGTGCTGGGGGCCACCCCCCCACACCAGGGCCGCGGCTGGTCCACATCACACCTGTGGGCAGGGCAGGAGCCAGGGTGAGGTTTCCCACTCCCCAACTCTGCTGGGGCCCTTGTTCCGCACACAGCCTGTTCAGCTCTTCAAGGCTGGCCTACAGTCTGGCCCGGCTACACTTGGCTCTAAGGCAGCTGTGGGCAAACTACGGCCCGCGGGCCGGATCCGGCCCGTTTGAAATGAATAAAACTATTGAAAAAAAAGACCGTACCCTTTTATGTAATGATGTTTACTCTGAATTTATATTACTTCACACAAACACTCCATCCATGCTTTTGTTCCGGCCCTCCGGTCCAGTTTAAGAACCCATTGTGGCCCTCGAGTCAAAAAGTTTGCCCACCCCTGCTCTAAGGTGTCCCTTATTCACGCCCCCCCCCCAACCCCCGCCCCCAGAGGACTCCTGAAGGCACTGGGGACTGGCTGTGGCTGCTGCCAGAAAGGCTGCTTCTCTCGTCACCCCACGGAAGACCAACAGCCTCAGAGCCCCCCCAAGCCTTACTTGCAACCTCTCCGTTTAAGGGACTCGCTGCCTGCAGCCTCAGGACTGGCTGGAGCTCTGTCGTCTGGAAAATGAATGGCAGGCTTGTCTCTTCCGGCCTATTTCCCACTGAGGACTGAGCCCACCTTCCCAGCGGCTGTCATTGTGGCTATGCTGGGAACATGCCTCCTTCTTTCTCCTCCCTCACACGGGTGGCTGGGAGCACTGGGTGGCATTGACACCCAAACAGATCTGCCAGGGGACCCCTGGCCCTCCTTGGTGGCCTGGTCCAATGGGCCTCCCCACCCTGCCTCTACCTGCCTCTCTCATAGGGTCACACAGAGGAGTCAGAGAAGTTACTAGGCGTGCAAATCTATACTAATAAAAGGGTAATATACTAATTAGACTGGACGTCTTCCGGTTGACCATCCGGACATCCTTCCTGACAAAGCTAAGTGAAGCCGCCTGCCCATGGTCCCAGGCGAAGCTGCCCACCCGTGGTCCTGGGCGCCAGTGCATGCGGCTGCAGCTCGGGAAAGGGAGAAGCCACCCTCCCATGGTCCCTGTGGCTGTGGCCAGGCCAGGCAAAGCCGGCCCAGGTCCTGGATGCCTGTGGATGGCTGGAGGAGGGAATCCTGGGTCCCAGGTGCAGAGCTGAGGCAAAGGTAGTTGGGGACAATCAGGCCAGCAGGAGAGCAGTTAGGGGCTATCAGGCAGGCAGGCAGAGGTGGTTAGGGGCAATCAGGCAGGCAGAGGTGGTTAGGGGCTATCAGGCAGGCAGGCAGAGGGGTTAGGGGTGATCAGGCAGGCATGCAGGCGAGCAGTTAGGAGCCAGCAGTCCCGGATTGCAAGAGGCAGTGGGACCTCCCCCATGGGGTCCCGGATTGGAGAGGGTGCAGAGTGGGCTAAGGGACTCCCCCTTGTGCGCGAATTTCATGCACCAGGTTTCTAGTGTTTAATAATTTTTAAAGCGAAATTAGTACCATGATTTGTTCCAGAATCCAGTGACAGAGGCGTTTCCCCTTTAGAAGAACTGCCGAAATAACAGCACAAATTATTTAAGACATTTATAATTACAAATTCTAAACCACGAATGCAGTGATCAGCGTCCACTCACCTGTTGTGTGCTGCCGAAGGCCGGACCGAGCCTGCGGTCAGAGGGGACCACGGAACTCAGGTCTGAAAGCTCTTTAAGAACAAAGGCTTGAGGGCTTCTTCTGACCCTCTACCCCCCAGGATGGGTATCCATTCTGAATGGAAAAACAGACCTACTTTTCATCGAAAAGACACACCGGGTAGGGCAGTTCTCCTTTGTGAGCAATCGCCAGCAATGTTTTCACATAACTATGATCGTTATCTTGGTGGCAGAGGGGAACATCAGTGAGTCACCTGTCCACCATCGACGCTGGGCCTGGAATTCAATTGGAGTGATGGGTGCTGTATGCCAGGCCTCTGCTCGGCTGGGGGAAGAGATGGAAATAAATAGTGACAGTTCCTGCCTGTGGGGAGTTGGCTGTCTAGTAAGGAACACAGGATGAATCCGGAAATGGTTGTAACAGAATTGAAAAGCACTTTGGGCGCAGCGGCTGGGGGAGTGGGGGAGGGCGTGGGTGGCTGATTATTTTTAATTAGAAGGTTTGGAACAGTCTTCCTCGGGGGAGAAGCATTGGGGATGGGCCTTGGAGGGCGCTGGGATTTCAGGAGGTGGATAGGGGCGAGGTGGGCACCGAGGACATTTCAAGAGCGGGAAGGTGTTTGCAAGGCGGAGACTGGGAAAGGCCGAGCCTATTGGTGAGCGGTGGGCCTTCCAGGTGAGCTGGGGGGCAGGGCCTTCGGGGGCAGCGGAGCAAGTGAACTGGAAGCAGACACTGGGTCCAGGCTATGGGCTTGAGGGTGTGGAACTCATTTCCTCACTCACGGCTCCCTCGTGTGCCAGGTTGTGTCCATGTGTTAGGGATTCCGAAGAGAAATAATTCACCATCCTGTCCTCCAAGAGCCCACAGTTTGGTTGCGGGAGATAAAAGCTGAAGAACTATAAGGATACGATAGGGTCAGTCCTGGACATTATGCCATGAACTGGATGTCTGTGCTCCCCACATGCGTATGTGGAAACCCTAACTCCCAGTGTGATGGTCATCGGAGGTGGGGCCTTGGAGAGGTAATGAGGGTTAGAGTTGACCTGAGGTTAGAGCCCTCGTGGTGGGATTAATGCCCCTTATAAAATGAGATCTCTCTCGCGTGCATAAGAATAAGAGTGCCTCGGAAGGGTTCCATGCAAATGAGGGGCCCTGATGCTCAGGGATCATTAGCTTCACTGTGAGCCAGGCCCCTCCCACTTTGGTCCTTGGCTTTCCCTCCATAGAATGATGGGGCGTTAGCCAACGTGATGCCTGGGCCCTGTCCAGCTCGTCATGGCTCAGGCCCACACATCTTTTTATTTTTTTTAAAATATATTTTATTGATTTTTTTACAGAGAGGAAGGGAGAGGGATAGAGAGTTAGAAACATCGATGAGAGAGAAACATTGATCAGCTGCCTCCTGCACACTCCCTACTGGGGATGTGCCCGCAACCAAGGTACATGCCCTTGACCGGAATCAAATCTGGGACCCCTGAGTCCGCAGGCTGATGCTCTATCCACTGAGCCAAACTGGTTAGGGCAGGCCCACACATCTTTGAGCACCTTCCTCAGACGGTAAAATGTCAGGGTCTCTGGTACTGTCCCACCGCCCACACAGCATGAGGCAGAGCAGAAGTCACATGTCCACACAACGGGCTGAAGAGCCCAAGGCTGCCAGACCCCAGGCCCAACCAGGTTTTCTGTTTCTTTCGCTGAGTTTGTGTCCCTTTGCTCCTTTCCCAGGGACATCGCTTGCTGCGTGAGGGCCACAAACCGCAGGATGTGGTGGTTCCCCTGCGATTCTCTGCCATCATCAAGCACGAGGTCCAATCCCGGCTGCTGCCTGCCTGCGAGCACCGTGAGGATACACCCTCGGAAGAGGCATTCCGAGTGGCCGGAGCCCAGGGAAGGAGCCGCCGGAGCCTGTGCTGCTCTCAGGGTGTCGCTTACTGGCCGTGACTCTGGTCAGTCGCTTCTGCTGGGGGCCCTCAGCCGAGAGCTTGGGCTTTGCTGGATGAGCTGAGATCTTTCCAGTCGGCCCATCTCTGGATGGACTTGGCAGCTTGTGCTGCTGCTCCCAGGCGCTCGGTGGCCTGGCCCTTCTGAGAAGACATGGGGATGGGGGGACTTCGGGCACTGACTGTGGAGCTCCTCCTGTGTGGGGTGCACTCAGCAAGCAGTCTGGCACCCTGCACAACAAGCAAGCGAGCATGTAAGCAAATTTGCTGGAATAAAGTTTCACTACAGAAGTGCTGCTCTTGTGCTTTGGAGTGTGGTGTGTGTGTTGTATGTGTGAGTGTGCTGTGTGTGCTGTGTGTGTGTGTGCTGTGTGTGTGAGTGTGCTGTGTGTGCTGTGTGTGTGTGCTGTGTGTGCTGCGTGTGCTATGTGTGAGTGTGCTGTGTGTGCTGTGTGTGTGCTATGTGTGTATTTGCTGTGTGTGTGTGCTATGTGTGTGTGAGTGTGCTGTGTGTGCTGTGTGTGCTGTGTGTGCTTCATGTGCTATGTGTGAGTGTGCTGTGTGTGTGTGTGCTGTGTGTGCTGTGTGTGCTATGTGTGAGTGTGCTGTGTGTGCTGTGTGTGTGCTATTTGCTGTGTGTGTGTGCTATATGTGTGTGAGTGTGCTGTGTGTGCTGTGTGTGCTGCGTGTGCTATGTGTGTGTTTGCTGTGTGTGTGTTTGCTGTGTGTGTGCTGTGTGTGTGTGCTGTGTGTGTGTGCTGTGTGTGTGCTGTGTGTGTGTGAGTGTGCTGTGTGTGAGTGTGTGTGCTATGTGTGTATTTGCTGTGTGTGTGTGCTGTGTGTGTGTGAGTGTGCTATGTGTGTGCTATGTGTGTGTTTGCTGTGTGTGTGTGAGTGTGCTGTGTGTGCTGTGTGTGTGGTGTGTTTGTGTGTGAGAGAGTGTGCTGTGTGTGCTGTGTGTGTGTTTGTGTGTGCGTGCGTGCGTGCGTGCGCAGGAGTGGGAGCGGGGAGGAAATGACCTTTGCCTGGCTTGGTTGCATTATGCAGGGACCCTCCACCCCCGCCTATGTGCAACCCTCCAGCAAGCAGCCCGCTTATGGGATGCAGGAGAGGGTCATCGGGCCTTCATCATCAGAGGAAGAATTCCTCCGTCTGGCTGGAGAGGAGACAGTGCATGAAAAATGGTGGCAAGGGGTCAGGAGGCGAAGGCAAGAGAGAAAACACTTTCATCTATTATCCTGGGGTCAATGGGTTCCCATCAGGGAACCTGGGGGCCGCGATGAATGGCCCGTTGCAGGAGGTGCAGCATTGTGCGGCCGCCGCCGTGGACCTGACAGGGCTGCGCGCAGGCTGGAGCCCGCATCACAATCCCCATCTGGGGACAATAGCGCCTAAGAAAGTGGTGGGTGGCTCGCCTCCCAGGAGCCTGCTCTCCTTATCAAAGGGCTTTCACGGGAATGCCCTGGCCGGCTTGGGGAGGGCGCTGACTGGCCAACACCGCCGAGGCATTTCAGGCTCATTCCAAAGCCCCCGTCATGGCGATTAGGTGGGCCTGGATTGAATTTCGTCCAGAACCAGTGTGGGTTTCTCAGCTGTTCCTGCTTTTAGAAGCCACACATATTCTTGGAACTGAGTCATTTTTGTTTGACAAACAACACATTCCTGTTTAAAATAAAAATAAAGCCCACATCCTCGGACGTGAAGGAGACACACATTCCCTCCGAGGAAGATGTCCAGAGGGCCATGCATGCCCATTCAGCAACAGCTGGTGCGCAGCCCAGGCAGCCAGCCCCTGGTTGGGGCAAAACCACCGTCCTGCCTTCTTCCTGGCACTTTCTTGTCAATGACCCATGGCTGTGCATTTAAAGTCACCCCGCAGATGCGCTGTGGTCTGATCCTGTGTCTCCTTTCACTGAGGCAGGGCTGTGGTGCTTCTGTGTCTATGAAAATATGTCAATAGAATGAAGAGAACAGTTTCCTTCCAGTGTTCCCCCAAGTTCCTGCCCCCCTGAGCTTTGGGATCAGGCCCAGGGAAGAAGTGAGAAGTGGTCGGAGATGGGGTTTTGTGGCACCATCCCGGCATCTGGCATGGAGCCTAGGACTCCGTATCCCAGAAGGAGCATGCCTGGCCCTTACTTAGCAAATCCCCAGCCTTCAGATCTAGGACTGATACTCACATGGAGACACCGTGGCTGCAGTGGCCTTCCCGGTGGGCGAAAGGGATTGGACACAAGCAGGGACTTGGTGTGAAATGGAATTTGGCTCTTATAGCCCAAGGCCTTGCAAATGGCTCTCCTGCGCAGTCAGATGGCAATTTACTTATCAAGACTGTTGAGGGATGGATCCCCAAGAAGCTAGAGATACAAAACAAAACAAACAAACAAAAAAACTCAGGACTTGGTCCCTGCCCATGCTGGGAACAAACTAATCTACTGATGGATGCAAATTTTGGTGATTAACATTAGGAAAGTGCTATGTATAAGGTACACCTTAGGCTTTAAGCACCTTGAAGAAAGCATCACATAGACTTTCTTTCTATAGCACAGCAAGGAGCTTACCATAGTGCACTGGGTTGAAGAGTGTCACTCTAAAATTCATGTCCACCCAGAACCTCAGATGTGACTTTCCTTGGAAAAAATGTTTGTTTTTTGTAGGTGTAATCAGTTAAGATGAGGTCATACTGGATTAGGGTTGCCCTAAGTCCAATGACAGGTATCTTTATAAGAATGCCACCTACAGACAAAGGCGGAAATTGAAGTGATGCAGCTAAGGAGTGGCAAGGATTGCTGGCTACCAGCAGAGATTAGGAGAGAGACATGGAACAGATCCTCCCTAAGGTCCTGTAGAAGATGCCAACCTCAAGGACATCTTGATTTTAGACTTGGGGCCTCCTGAACTGTGAGAGAATGCATTTACGTTATTTTTAAGCCACCAAGAAGGTGGTCGTTTGTTATGGAAGCCCTAGGCAGCTGATACACATAGTGTCTCATCAATGAAATTTCATTAAAAGGATGGAATGAAAGCTTCCACAATTATATGGAGTGGGAGTGGTGCTGAGAGCTAACCGTGGAGAGAGGTGAGGCTGGAACCACAGGTAAAGGAGAGGTGGAAGCAGAGAAGTGTGACATTTTAGGCCCAGAGTATGGCATATGGCAGGAATGGAGGAGGCACATGGAGGGGTGGAAGGTGGAACTGGACAAGGACACCAGGCCAGATCATCATGGCCTTATGAGCTGTACTAAGAACTTTGGGATTTAATCCTTTTCTACCTTCCTCAACTTTTCATCATCAGATGTGATCTCTTGTCCCATAGAGAGTGCACAGAATAGCAATAAGTTGACGGATGTTGCAGTGAAAGACAAAAAGATAGAGCTGCCCACTTATCCATAATACAGTATTGTACCCAAAACAAAGCAAGCACAGATGATGCTAGGTCACAGTGGTGTGATCCATATGGCACAATTTAAAAAATGAAATGGCATGTCTTAGAGTTGTCTGTTTACCCTTCCCATAAGACACAGGACCAAAGAGGAAACAACTTTCTCAACTGGGAGGACTATCATACCAAAGGATCCTGTAGAAATTTTCAGGGAATTTTTATTCCAAAATAGTGATGCATCTTCCCTGGATCTTTCCTGTGTGGTTAAAATTCTAAGGATTTGAAAGCCAGGAACTCAGAAGTCTCTTGAGCACTGGAAGATAGGAAATTTCTCCATTAATGAATTAACTAATGAATGCATCCATCCCAACTATCATCCAAAAGTCATTCTTGGCTTCTGTTCTGGTCCAGGCACTGCCCAAGTCCTTTAGGAAATTCAGAGAATCAAGCCATTGCTCTTGTCCTTGAGAAGTGCCCAAGGGCTCTTCTTGACAGAGGCAATAGCTCCTGGAATCATTTGAAGGTTCTCTTGCCCACATGTTTGGTGCCTGAGCTGGAAAGACTCAAACATCTGGGCTGAAACAGCCGGGCTTATGTCATTTTCTCAGGTGCTTCATGAAGTCTTCTCAGAGTCAAGTTTACAATGATTAGTTTGCCCCTTGGTGAAGCTCAGAGGATGACTTGCCTTGAAGCTAATGACATAGAATCATCAGGGCCCCTCATTTACATGGGCCCTTTCCAAGGCTTATTGTGTAAGTACCAGGCCCTCTACAGGCTTCTTTCCTGCAAAGGCAGCTGTATTATTGCTCTCGCTGCTCTCCAATGTGCTAGATGGGCCAAGAAATTGCCTACAAAGGTCACAACTCAAATGCCTTCAGCCTAGGCAGGTAACACCCAGGTGTGAGGTGAGGAGTGGGATCTTCCAGTTAATCAAACATGGCCTAAGGGCATTCACATTCACTTTTCTTTTTAACACTTGGGTACCAGACAACAATGGCTGTGGATCAGATTCAGCCTCCTGCAGGAGGGGGTGAGCTTGTGAACTTGACCTGGATGAGAAAAAATCAAACCAGTCACCTTCACATCTAGGATTCACTACAGTCAGCCTTCTCCAACCTTCTTGCCCACAGCCATTCTGTCAGCACTCTAGGAGTTACCTCATCAGCCTGACAGGAGTTTTGCTTCCTCACTCCTGGTTCTGCTTTCGTTCTGCTGGGCCACCTTCTCACCTGGTCAGCCCAGCCCAGCTCAGGTCTCATTCTCTTCTCCAAGCTCCGTTGAACTCCAGGATCCTCATGGTTAGCATCACCAAGTCAATGCGGAGCCTCCATGTAGCGGCCCTTCTATTGCTGTGGAGAAAATGGTCCTCTGCCTCTCCTTTGTCTCCACGCTAGAGTGGGGACTCGCTGAGGGCACGGGGGCTACTTTTATCAAGTCTCCATCCCCCCACTCTTCTAAGGAGCCACCACAAAGCTTGGCTCCTCAGAAGGGGTGCTCAATCAGCCTCACGATCTGATTGATGTTAATTGGTTGTGTAATTTATGTTTTGTTGCCACCTTCATTGTGAAAGTGATCTGACGGTTGAACTTGAAAACATCAAAATAGTTTCATCAGTTCCTGTTTTTTTGGACCTTGAGAGCTTGTTTGGAGGTTCTAGCAGGGGAGCGCAGCTACTTGTACACCCTTGACTGAAGACCGGTCCTCTCCTCGGGGGGGAAGGTCGTCCTCTTCGACCGAGCACGCAGCTTCGGGAGGGACGCACCTGGATCAGTGAGGGAGGAGGGGTACACCTGCCTAGCCAGCCAGATCAGCTGAATCAACCCTGGAGATCAATGGGGTGACAGATGTCGCAGCCAGATCGCCCTCATATCCAGTTCCTGTTTTTTTGAACTGTGCTTTGGGTGTGAAGTTATCCTGCTTGTATCATCCCCTGGATGATGCTCTGTTGTCCAGACACAGTTGGTCTACAGGGTCCCTCGGCTGAGTCTGCTGCTTCTATGACCCTCGCTTGTGTCTTTCTGCCACCACCCAGCTGTCAACTCCAGGGACAGGCCCTGGGTGTCATCTGCTCCTGTTTTCCTCAGTTTCTCCCCCAGTACAGAGCACCTTGCAAGTGACCAGATTTCTGACTTTAAATTTGTTGGTAAGTATGGAAATTCGGATACATGCCAAATAAGTCTTTTTGGCTGGATTAGATTTTATGTAATAAAATTGTAAGCCCTCAGTTCATAAACACATCAAATGTGTGGCTGGTGGTGGTGAAGATGAATTCCGTCACCAGAAGCGCATTTAAAACAGGCTGCATCAGACAGAGCGCTGGGCATTGCACTTATTCATTTACTTTTATCCTCCGAGAGCTCCTTTTAGCGATGTGGGAACTGCGGCCCAGCAAGCGAAGGCATTTTTACAAAATCACAGCGCTAGAAAGGGAGGAAAACCCTTACCTGGTGTCAAGGCCAGGAGGGGGTCTTGCTGATGTTACTTGTCTGAATTCTTGGTTTCCCTAGTGGAGCTATTTTGGACATCTTTCATCGTCCTTTGGAGACCTCAGGCAACTCCTCCTCAGAAAGCGATCATTTCATCTCCTGTGGAGACTTTGAACAGCTCTGCCGCATTGCTGAGTGTCATTGCTGTATCAAGAGTTTCAACTCCCTCTGCGTGGAATATCAGAAGGAGAGGCACCACCCCTTCAAGGGATGGGTGAGCCATAGGGAGAAACCCATCCATGAAGCAGGGCATCTCTTTCTGCAGGGAAGAAAGGAAGCTCAGTCCAGTCTTCTGTGGTGGCTCATAACGGCTCTCCCAGAGGGAGAAGGACTCGGGCAGCAGGGACAGGGCCTTAGGTATCTGGGAGACAGCAGCAGGCACATCAGGCCCACTCCGCCCTGCCCTTCACCCGGAGTCCTCCCTGCTCCCCCTGCCTCTTTTGGAAACTGGCTTCCGGAGCCTGACACATGTTTCTTTGGCTCCCACGGTTTGGATCTGTCTCCATTCATGAAGCAGGGAGGGAGATCTCAGAACTGCTTCTGCAGTCTCACATCATGAGCAGTCACACTTCGGCCTGGGCGACTTCAAATCAGGGGTGTCACAGGAGGCCACGGCGACCTTGCTGAGCACCGCCACGTCTCAGGTGTGCTCTCCATTCCTGTGGTCACCTGCACACTAGATGTCATTGCCCTCATTTCCAGGAAGGGAAACTGAGTCTCAGAGGTCGTGGGGCATCTCAGAGCTACACAGAATAGGCAAGAGCTGAGCCCAAGTTGGCGTGACTTCGAAGTTCTCAGAACACTCAACTCACCACTGTTCATACCAGCAGAACTCTGCAGGCACCTTCCCAGCTCGTAAAAAGCAAAGAGCTCATCTTTAGGGAATAACCAGGCCATCTTTGGGGAGAACCTAATTCTCCCTGGCCGGCCCCTGTCCCCGGGCCTGGCTGGCCTCCGCTGGGAGGAGCCGCCTGGCTCAGCCCGGTGTGGAGGGCGGCCCCGCATTGTCACGATAATTGCACAGACTCATTCATCAGCGGAATCTGATTTCAAACAGCCCTCCGACTCTAATGGCACGAAAAGCGTGAACTAAGCACAGTTTAATGAATTCTGATCTCACAGCTGAGGCTGCCGATCGGGGACCACTGAGCTCACACACGAGGCAGGAAAAATCGCTGCGGCCTGAGAAGCAGGGATGCATTCAAATGATCCTTCCCTTCCTTCAAGATGGAGAGTTTGTTTTTCAGCAAATTCATGGGAGACGGTCCTTGTAACCGTGCCAGGCTTTCCTCTTCCTGAGAAAGTGTATCTTTTAACCCGGAGCGCCCTCTGATCTCATTCATGCCGACAGAAGGAAATGAGCTGCTTCACTTTTATTTTCTCAGAGATATTTTATGGGAAATCTTTTTCTAAAAATATTTTTTTATTGATTTCAGAGAGAAAGGGAGAGGGAGGGAGGGCGGGAGAGAGAGACAGAGAGAGAGAGAAAGAGAGAGAGAGAGAGAGAGAGAGAGAGAGAGAGAGAGAGAGAGAGAAACATCAATGATAAGAGAGAATCATTGACCGGCTGCCTCCTGCACACCCCACACTGGGGATCGAGCCCGCAACTTGGGCCTGTGCCCTGACCAGGAATTGAACCATGATCTCCTGGTTCATAGGTTGACACTCAACCACTGAGCTTCGCCAGCCGGGCATTTGGGAAATCTTAACATCTTAGACAATTCATATACTCACTCTGGTCACCCAGTCATCTCCGAGAAATAGCGAGGGGGAAAGAGCAGCTTTTGAATTTCCAGGAGAGAAATGTGAGAACTGAGTGTGCTTCCGTCATGACTCAGAAGGGCGAGGTCTGCCCAGAGCCAGGACCACACTGGGAGGTCTGTGAGGTTCGGCCCCATAAACCACCTCATTTACACCTCACAACTGCTGCCTTGTCGGGAAGATCGCCCTCGTTTTATAGGTGAGGCTACCGTGACACAGAGAGGTTGGGCACAGGCATAGGCTCACACAGCTGCAGAGTGGCTGGGTCAGAGGGTGTCCCCACAGCCCAAGTGGCCCACTGACAG
The DNA here is from genome assembly GCF_964212035.1 of Myotis nattereri. Classification (NCBI taxonomy): domain Eukaryota; kingdom Metazoa; phylum Chordata; class Mammalia; order Chiroptera; family Vespertilionidae; genus Myotis; species Myotis nattereri. Next base: position 79,177,455 of record NC_138085.1, on the reverse strand, counting down.
TTAAGGCCAGCCCCTGCCTGTCAAAGTCCCAGGTGCCACATATGAACATGGGAAGACAGGGCTGTCTGAACACAGGTACCTTCTATCACCAGTGGCTCCTGGATCATTCAAGCTCTTATCTCCTCCTAGGAACTGGCGTGTTTTATTCCTCGAGGAAGAGTAGGAAGGCCAGCCCAAGAGGCAGGACCAGAGTTCGGTTCCCACCCCATCCTTTCACATCCTCACCCAGTGGGCACATCCCATGGTGTGATCATGGGCACATTGCTGGCTCTGAGCCTCAGCTTCCCCAGTGGTAACATGGGGATAATGACAATCTCTTCAAAGGTGTGCTGGGAAGAATAAATGAGATCCTGCAAGTTAACTGCCTGACACATAATGGACCCTCCCTCTCCTCCCCGCCCAGAGCTTTGATGCCTGCTCCACAGAACGCATATCTGGTTGTCACTGATGTCCCGCCCACCCCGCTCCCCCCCCCCCCCCCCCATGGGCCATGTCCTGGAGAGGCCCTTGTGTTCAGTTCGAGTCTCCTCCAGGCCAGCACCTCTCTGTAGACACGCAGACTCTTTCCTCCCCCAGGAGAACCCTGGGTCCAAGGAGCTGGTCTTCTCAAGGACGATGTGGCAAAAAGCAACACCTGATTTGCTTGTAGAGTTAGGTCTATGGCAGTGATGGCGAACCTATGACACGTGTGTCAGAGGTGACACATGAACTCATTTTCTTGGTTGATTTTTCTTTGTTAAATGGCATTTAAATATATAAGATAAATATCAAAAATATAAGTCTTTGTTTTACTATGCTTGCAAATATCAAAAAATTTCTATATGTGACACGGCACCAGAGTTAAGTTAGGGTTTTTCAAAATGCTGGCACGCTGAGCTCAAAAGGTTCACCATCACTGGTCTATGGGGTCAGGCTGCATCTTTGGATAAAACCTTCTAGACCAGTGGTTCTCAACCTGTGGGTCACCAACCTGTGAGTCGCTTCCCCTTTGGGGGTCAAATGACCCTTTCACAGGGGTCGCCTAAGACCATTGGAAACACATATATAATTACATATTGTTTTTGTGATGAATCATTATGCTTTAATTATGTTCAATTTGTAACAATGAAAATACATCCTACATATCAGATATTTACATGACGATTCATAGCAGTAGCAAAATTACAGTTATGAAGTAGCAACAAAAATAATTTTATGGTTGGGGGTCACCACAACATGAGGAATTGTATTAAAGGGTTGCGCAGTATTAGGAAGGTTGAGAACCACTGTTCTAGACAATGGCTTTGATCTTGTGAGGGTCTTACATCTCTTCTCTGAGTTAGGTATTCAATAATGGCAGATGACAATCATGAAAATGGCTAAGAAATACTGAGGCTTACCCTGTGCTGGTCACAGAGACAAGCATGCCATTACCTGAAAGAATGGAGAAAATTGGCTCAAGAGGCTTGCAACAAACTTCCAGGGAAAGTTATTGACTCCATTGTATGGCCAAGACTTGAAGTCTCAAGGTAAAGGGCAAAGGGACTTACCTGAAGCCAACTCCTCACACCAGGTGGAGCTGGGGACTTGGTTCAGGTCTGGCTATCTTCCAGCCCCTGCCTCTGGTGATGCTATGCTGGGTTCCTTAGATGAAGGACAAAAATGGACAGAGGACCTGAGCTGGGATAGGTGAAAGGTTTTTTTATCTCTGATTTTTAGGTACGCTTCATGATTTATTTATCACTTGTCTTCCTGGATGAGGTGTTTGGTTCTATGTTAGCAAGAATGTAGCTTCTTGGGGCCAATGCCAACTCAGTCCACCACCTGGTGGGTCCCCGAGGTGCTCATGGTAAGCCACATGCTCCCAGAGATCCACGCCCTCCCATGATCCATATCTTCCCCATGACCTGTCTCCTCCCTGTGGTTCATGTCTCCCATGATCTGCATTCTTCCTGACATCTACATCCTTGCCATGTTCAACATCCACCGAAGGATCCACGTCCTCACAGACCAAGCTCTAGCCCTCAACTAAAGCCTGTCCCAGTCATGGCTGATGGGGCAGCTGCTCCTTCCTGGACACAAGCCGTGTGGACCCTCGAGGCTGGCTGAGTTCAGTCCTGGTCGAGTAGGAGATGGATGGGGCCCAGCCTGATGGATGGGGCGAGCAGCTTCTCCCGTGGTCTGGGTGTGCCTTGCTTCCCTGCCTTTCCTGTGAGGTTCCCCTTCTGCCATCCTCTTTATACCTGCTCCACCACTATGTCCTGCTCCATCCTCTGGGTTACTCCCCATACTCCCTCTCTCCAGGAGGCTCCCCTGGGTACCCCAAGTCTGGTAAGGTGCCCATTCTCTGTGCTCCTACAGCCTTAGGCCTGTGCTGTACAGCCCCAGGGACTGTCTGCTCCATCAGACTGTGAACTCTCCGAAGGCAAAGGCCTGAGTCATCCAGGTACCCAGCCTGTTGAGACCAACAGTTGTGGCTAGTCAGGCAGGACCAGCTATGCTGCAGGAACAAACAAACCCCGGAATCTCAGCGGCTTAGCACAACGTGGGGTCATTTCTCGCTCACGTTAACAAGTGGTGCTACACACACAGTTCTCCCGGATACGTTCCTGTAAGCTCCGCCTGGGGCACACTGGCCCTTCCACATGGCTTGTCTTTGGGAGCACATGACTTCCTTCCTTCCCAGTGCTCACCAGGGATGATGCGCAGGAATGTCATGGGATGTGCCTGGAGGGGCCCACATCACTTCCACCCCCTGCCCTTGTCCAAACCCAGCCACATGTCCCAGCCCAGCCGCAAGGGAGTCTGGGAAAGGGTAGGACTTTAATGAGCATGAACCCTCTCAGATGCAGCCCAGAGAGGCTGGCTTTAGCTCCATTTCGGGGGACGTCCTAACACTCAGGCCGGCTGGGAAGATGGGGCGTCTTCCCGGGCCGGGAGGCGTGCAATGGGCAGACAGAAAGCTGCTTCCCTTCCCTGTCTCCAGAGACATGAGCTCAGACAAACACCAGCCTTTTGAAAACCAGGGGGCCAGGCCCTGGAAACTGCGTTTAGCCCTGTCAGTCTCGAAGGAGCACGGTGTTCCCAGATCCCAGTGTCCTTTGTCCTCTGAGCTCCCGAAGCCGGGAGAGGTGACTGCTTTATTCCCGGGAGCTATTTATAACTTCCAAAGGACCCCTGCCCCCGTGCTTCTGTGTGGAGCTTCAGAAAAGTGAGTCCGCCCGCCCCGGCAGCCCTCCCCCCTCGCCAGGCCTCTCTCCCCCCAGAGCAATCCCGTAAATAAAGGATGAAAGGCTCTGTAATTATTACCATTCGACAACACAGAGACTGTCAAAACCAGGGGTCCAACAAAAGCCTTTACATAAATCACAGCTGATACAATGGGTCTCGGCTGAAGGGGAGAGGGGCTTAGAGCCTCGGCGGCTGCTGAAAGGAGGTTTGTGTTTGGGGGAGGGCTTGCCGGAGTCAGCAGCCCTGGGGAAGGGACGGGCCTGGCATCTGAGCCGGGGACAAGCTCATGATCCTACTCTCTGGACAACAGAGGCCACAGACTGAGAGTGAAAATCTGGGGGTACACTCCAGATGTGACACATCCATGGGGCGGACGGTCCAGACACTGGGTCTGTGCAGGTCACAACTCCATCGCCACCAGTTCACACCTTCGCCTGTCAGAGCCGTGCACCAGGAGGACGTGCTGGCCTTCGGCAGAGCACGCCAGGGGAGTGTGTACCCAGGGAGCCGGGGACACATACAGGGCTCTGGGGTCCAAGGAGGGGCACTGGCGTGGGCTGTAGACGTGCTTTGTAGGAAAGGGGGTTTTCCGAGAGGCAGAGAGGAGAGCGGGCCCCTCTAGGGTCAAGCGGTGTGGCTGAAGGAGTTCGTGGCCAGCAAGAACGCGTGCAGAGGGCTGGACTAGCCCAGAGACCCAGTCCAGGAGCCCCGCCCGGGAGCAGGACAGAGACCTGCCAGGGAGTGGCAATTCCACGGCAGCGGGGGCATTGGGAAGAGATTTCATATGTTTGGGCACCACCATTATGCCTTTTGAATGAACTATTCAGGGGCACATTAAGAATTCAGTGGCATTCAACCAACGGCGGCGGCCCCTCCTGGGTGCCATGCTCTCCCCACTCCCACTGCTTCTCCCTTTGCAGATGAACGAGACATTGTCCTTCAGGTTGCTGGTCTAGGGAAGGAGGTAGACCAGTCACAAGAGCCACAGTGCAGGGGTCTAGTGCAGACAGACAAACGCCAAGAGGCGGTGCAGCCGAGTGGGGAGGCTGTGGCTCTAGAATCAAACTTCCAGGGTTTGAACCCCAGCCCTGCGGCTGGCAGCATGGTGGTCTTGGGTGAGTCATCCAACCACGCCCAGCCTGAAGGGTGTCTGGCATCCCATCACCATCTGGGAGCACGAGACACATTCAGTTGCTTGGACAGTGACGGTGGTTTATAAAGCAGGTTAGCCTTTGTGCTCTAATCTGATCCCAACAGGACAGGGCTAATCTGATCTCCCCATTTAAAAGAGGGGCTGACTGAGGCACAAGGAAGAAAGCGGACGTCCCCATGGACGTCCCAGAGGGACAGGCCCAGGTCTTGCCCCACACAACTCGTCTTCTGCCCTGAGGTGAATGCCACAGGGGTTTTGCCTCCTTGGTGTTGGGGTGCTCTGAGTTACCTGGTGACCATGAAGCAGGTCAGACCTGACCCCTTCTCAGGGCGCCGGGAACGCATACCATGACCTGAGGCTCGCTCTGCACCTGTTGGCAACTCGCCGGGGCCCAGGGAGCTGCCGAGGCCCAGGTGCCTCAGGGTCTGCTCCCTGCTTCCCACGAGCCCCCTGTGGTTCTCAGGTCGAACCTCACTTCTGGGGAGGGAGCAGTCCCCACTGATCTCCTGGGGTTCTGGTGTCCCAGGTGGCCTCTAGGGTGTCTGCATGCCTACCAGAGCTCCCCACCACATTCAACCTGATTACACCCCAGGTCAGCGGTTGCCAACTTTTAAGACCTCATGGACGGACCATAGAGGTCTGTGCACCACCAGTTGGCGACTGCTGCCCCAGGTGATCCTCCGGGCGTCTGGGGACGGGCCCCCTTTGGATTTGTCTGTCGTGCTCTGTGCCATTATAGCGAGCCACAGCCTGGCACCCAGAGTGAAAGCAGAACCAAGTGATGGTGGCTCCCCAAACAACACATCCCAGGAGTGATCTGGTCAGACAATGACTCTGGAGGTGTGTGTGTGTGTGTGTGTGTGTGTGTGTGTGTGTGTGTGTGTGTGTAGCATGCAGGGCTACAAAGCCTTTGTACCAGCAGAGGGGGAGGGCGCGATGGAGAAAGCTGGAGACCACCAGGAGGACGTGAGAAGCCACAGGAAGGAGAGGGAGAGACGTGTGGGAGTTAAGGAGGGTTAGACTTCAGAAACAAACCCTGGAAGTGGGCACCTCAGTTACACCCCAGTGAGTGACCTAGGCAGCCCTGCCCACCTGAGGAAGCCAGGTGCAGTCTGGGAGCTGAGCTGGGCTGGTCCTCTGGGCCTTTGGCAGCAGGATGCCCTTCTGTTCTGTGGAGAATCTATCCTTTCAAACCACGGTTGAGACTCATTAGTGGGCCCTGATGGTAGGTCCAGCTCTGCATTTCAAATGTAAAATCGTATCTAATAGGATAGAAAAGAGAGCAGATTGAACAAGAGAAGTGAAGTCCGTACTATTCAGTAAACTGTGATCTGAATCCATCGTGGGTGTGGTGTGATGTGCACTGCTTACTGCCTGATTAAGAAAGCACCTGAATCTTGGCTGTGATGTTTCAGCCTCTGAAATGGGCTCGGCCCCCTGAGCTCAGGCAGATGGCTCCTCCGGGCCCTGGGCAAGCTGCTTCCACATCTGTTGGATGAGACCAACAGTGTGCACCTAGTAGGACCACTGTGAGGGTCACACCTGGTAAAGCACGTACAGTGTGGTTGAAGCCTACTAGACCTGACCCCTCCTGACCCAAACTGCAGTGGGAGAGGAGGGGTTTCATGGTGGGCTGAGCAGGCACCAGGAATGTGGGGTGCCACTGGGGCCAGGCTGAGTTGCAGAGGGCTCTGTCAGAGGGCCCTGTGCCCTGGGGTCTCACTGTCATTAAGATCCTCCTCATTTCCATGTCATGACTGTAGACCAGCCGTGGGCAAACTACGGCCCACGGGCCGGATCCGGCCCGTTTGAAATGAATAAAACTAAAAAAAAAAAAAAGACCATACCCTTTTATGTAATGATGTTTACTTTGAATTTATATTAGTTCACACAAACACTCCATCCATGCTTTTGTTCCGGCCCTCCGGTCCAGAACCCATTGTGGCCCTCGAGTCAAAAAGTTTGCCCACCCCTGCTGTAGACACTATGGTACCACCTACCCACCTTCCCCGCGAGCTTCAGACAGAGCCTGGTGCTCAGGTCTGAGGCAGGGGGTGAGACTAGAGTGGGACATCTGTCTGTGTGTCTGTCTGCAGAGCTTTTTTGGTGATGGACCACCCTCTGCTCGCCTGTTCTCTCCCCTCACGCCACCTGACAGCCTCACACAGAATGCCAGCCTTGCCAGCCCTGCCCTGAGTTGGTGGCACGGGGGACGATGAGGGAATTAACTTTTGGCCTGCTGTCAGTGGCACCGCCTGCCAAAGCCGCCCGGGGAATTTGGTTCCTTTCCTTGGCTGACTCGGTGCCAGCCACAAGAGCGGATTAAGCAGGGAAATGCTGCATGGAGAACTCTCCCCCTTGGCGCGCTGATCCTATTGTCTCCTGAGAATGACAGCCCTGGTGGTGCCAACGCACACCGCTCCACTGGCACGTCCCCAGAACAGATCAGCTTCCCGTTCCTGAAAAGAGGGATTTGTTAAAGAACCGGAGTTAAAAGAAAGGAGGAGAGGCAGGAGAGGACGAGGCCACGGAGTAAAAGTTACGCCTGGTTTGATAATTAAAGGAGCAAGCCCTCCAATGCTAATGCTGATGCCAGCAGGGAATGTGAGCTTCTCAAACTCAGCCCCTCTGAGGACCATGTCAGTTCTGCCCACACTCCCTGGGCACCTGCTGGGTGCCAGGCTTTGGGCTCGGTGCTGGTTGGTGGGATACAGATGAGCAACCATGCATGATAGAGTCCTCCCTACTTACTCTATAAAACCCAGACACTTATGCACGAAACTGGGATAATAACGGCTAATATTCATTGAGTGCTTACAAATGTCAGGTACTATTTTAAGTTTTTATTTATATCAACTAATCACCATAATCCTATATAATAAAGAGTTAATATGCTAATTAGACCGAACAGCAGAACGACTGTCCGGACGACCTTCCAGATGAAGCTGGGGCTGTGAGGGCCGGCCGAGGCTGCAAGGGTCTGCAAGGGGCTGTGAGGGGCTGCAATTTTGTGCATCGGGCCTCTAGTAATCCTATAAGAACCATTATTATATCTTCATTTTAAAGACGAGAAAACAAAGAGCATAGATGGTGGTGGGCTGTAAATGTTAAGAGCTGGTCTCTGAGGGAAAATAAAAATAAAAACAAGCCCCGATTTGCAGCATTTGACAATTTCCATGGTGTTCATGTGCCTACCGGGTCTAATTTCAAGCTACCGATGTGGCATCACTGGACATGGAGTTGGGAGAAGCCATGCAGAGATGGCCCATGAACTGGTTCCAACACACCAATGGGTGTTTGACTAATGTCTCTACTATTGCAAAAGTAGTTTTTAATTAATAGTGGGCTCTAAGCAATGTGTCATTGACTTGTTGCTATGGCACCATGGACATGTCAAGATTGACAGCTTGGGAGAGAGCCTCTGGAGAAACCATCACAGGTGCCAGAACGATGCCCTCTTTTCTCCCAGAGTCTCTCTACTGCAAAGATTCTCTGTTCATAAATCCTAGGCCACACCTCTTCAGATCTAAGGAAAATAAAGAAACCTAAAGAAACAGGTTGATCAGTTTTGCCAAAAATATAGAAGCTATAAGCAGTCTTGAGGTAGGAAAATGGAGGATGTTGAAGAAATATCATAGGCCAAATTCAAGTCATTCCAGGCATTTTTTTTTACATAAAAATCTACTTCCAATCTTCCAACATGAACTTGCCATTAGGTAAATAGTTTCAAAGTATTAAATTAACCATAAAATTGACCATTTGGGAATTGCTAAACTTCCCAAAAATGTGCTTTCCCAATTTTGGATTTGCAAATATTTTGAATTCTTTTTCGCTGTCCAACTCCCATTCTCTGGGGTTGATGGAAATAAAGATGACTTGAAAGGAGGCATATGGGGGAAACACACCCAGGGCTCATGAAAACCCTCTTCAGAGGCCCTAACTGACATCATAGCACCCATCCTCAACTGCATTTTTACAGAAGCAGTGATATTGTGGGTGAGGCACCCTGAATTGCTGGAAAGATATCAGAACCCAATTTCCATGTATGTTTTTGCTTCATGGCTGTTGTTTCTTACCTAGGCTCCTGTCTCTAGACTTCCCCTCACATTCCGGCCTCTCCACTGCAGCCTGGGAGATCTTTCTGGAACAGAGACACAGGCAGGTCAGAACTCCAACACCCTGGGGTCTTACTGCCTGCAGAAATAATGTCCAAGTACAATGTGGCCAAGTCCTCAGCAAGCTGATCCCTGTTTCTTTCTTGCTTTATTTTCCAGTATAAAATTACTTCCTATTGTGCACTTTTAAGCTAAAGTAGAAACAAAGGCATATTCCAGAATCAAACTCATCACCTCTTGCCACTACCAATAGATAACACTTATGAAGTATCACTTTGGGTTCAATAAATGGATTTAAGAACACACTCTGAGAACTAACTTTTCTGTAAGCAAGGGAGCTTCATTTTCTCCAGCTTCCCCATCCATACATACATCCATCCATACATCCATTTGCTCATTCTTTCAATAGTTGCTTGCTTGCTCTGTTCAGACACTTGAGCTCTGTGGTGGGAATACTTTGGGAAATAACACAGTACTGGCCTCATGGAATTTAGAATCTAGTAACAAACTGCTCTCATTCCTCCAATGTGCTGGCCCATTGCCTATGACTATGCAATGTTCTCCACCTGGAATGTCATTATTCATGTTCTCTCTCTGGAAAAGTCTTCATCATTCTTAAGACCTAGTGGAGGCACTTCTTTCTGAAGCCATCTGCATCTCCCCTGAGCAAGAATGTGGGGTCAGAACCACCAAAATCTTGTGGAGTCAGACAGACCCACAGACATTTTGTTCCCCTTGACTGCCATGGGGCCTTGAACAAATCACTTAATCTGTCCAGGCCTCAGATTCCCAAACTAAAAATAGGAATAATAAAACTTGCTCATCTCATCTCATCTCATCTCATCTCATCTCATCTCATCTCATCTCATTTCATCTCATTTCACAGAGTAGTTTAAATATATTTTTAAATGCCTTACAGTCACTGATATTCTGTTGATTCCGCCATTCCTTGAACATTTACTCAGAGCCTGCTCTGTGGGCCAGGCCCTGTGTTCATTCTGGGGATCCAGATTCAGGTGAACTCTTCCCCCACAGAGCACAGAGGGGGCAACAGTCCTGGAACAATGGCCACATAGTGTGAGCCATGTGATGGGAGAAGCCAGCATGGGTGCCATGGGAACATGGGAAGGGTGAGTTCAAACATGAAAATCACATGACTTAAAGTTACTAGAGCAAAGACTTCTATCACACTCTGCACTGTTTTAAGAACTTTAAATGCATTAACCCATTTAAATCTCACATTTATTATCCCACTTTGAGGCAAGTATCTTTATTATCCCTATTGAACAGATGGGTAAAACTCAAGCCCAAGATGATATAGTTAGTAAGCCATACAGGTAGGATGGAAGCCTCTCATGTTTTTATAAACCAGGGACACTGGTAGGTGTGAGTGGGCATCACACTTGACTGGGCAGTGAGCGAGAGGATTGGCATGATCAGAGCAGAGGAAAATGAGGAGGAGGGAGCACTCAAATCCCTGAGGGCATGCAGCCTGAGCAAGGAGACTGTAGTCTCCAACGCTTCTCAAAGCAGGGATGATGTGGGCCAAGGCCAGATCTTCTAGAAACTTGAATATTGCCTCCTTTCTTGTCCTCCCTCCCACATCTCCTTTCATGCTTGGGGACACAGCCACACTCCTGGACACTGGCCTTGAACAAGTTTGGCTTCAAACAATGGTCGGAGACTAGACCATGTTTTGGTTTGTAGAGTCATAACATTCCCTGGCTGTTTGCCTGATCTGACCCTAACACATCTGAAGAGTGTGTGGAAAGAAAGCAGCCATTATTCTAGATGTTAACCTTACCCATTAAACTCTTGGACATGTCCTAAACACTTGCTAAATAGCTATGTGACATATTTTATTCTTTTCTTTTTGACTACTTGACCCTAAAAATTTGGGTATTTGGCATCATTCAGTCAACAACTGATTGAATTTGCCTTGAGCTTCACTTTGCTAAGATTTCCAAGCTCTGCTAAATCAATGATCTCTTTTTTTGTCTCTCAAATTGGATTGCTTTGGGGAATTTTTCTTTGAAAAGCTTTTATTGACTTTTTCTAAAGGGAGAAGTGATATTTTAGATCCTAAATGAAATCCCGTTCAGAGAAGCTATGCGTCCACAACAACTAAGATCCTGAAGTTGAAAGAGCTCACAGAAGCCATCCAGCCTAGCAGCTCTCAGCTCTGATCCATCACCAGAATCATGCAGGAGCTTTAGAGACGACGATAACTACCACCACCACCACCATAACAATAACAACACCACCATAACAATGAACCAAGGAATCAGAGTCTCTGGGGAACCTGGGACTCTATTTATGAAGTATATCCCCAGATGTTTCTGCAGCAGCTTATGTGGGGCCTCTGGAGCAACTGGTCTACCCAACAGGACAGCCGCCAGTCACTGGGTAACTTTGGCACTGCACACATCCAAGGCAGCAAGTGTGGCTGAAATTCAGTCTGAGCTCCAGAGGAAGGCCACCTTTCTCTTTGTATGACTGTCAGCTGGCAGGCTGTGTCTGCGGGCCTAGGACGGTCCACACAGAAGGGGCACCTGCAGGCTAATCAAGGCGTTGCTAACTGACCCCCGATACTGCAATTATATTAAGGGCCATCCTAACTAATGGCCATATCGGGCTGCTCTAGAGACTGCATGTTCCTCTGTGGGAACCATGTGGTGATTTCTTCTGCCCCTTCCTCTGCTTCTGTGGTGTCTGTAAACATGAATCCTGCTCTTGACCCCTAGAGCCCCACAAAATACATCCAATCCCACTTCCCCAAGGCAGACCCTCAAGGGCTTGAAGGTAGCCAACATGTTTCCTCCAGTCTTGGTTAAAATAATTCCATGTCCTTCAACCATTTCCTGAATAATCTGGCTTTGGTTCCTTTTCTCCACTTGTAAAAGTTTCCCATTATTGGGGTCTCTCTTCTGGGATCAGGCTTCCTCAATTACCCAGCTAGATAGATTTTTCTTCTTTTGTCTTAAATAACCCTGGTTCAATATGATATTTGTAAGGTCATGTTGGGTAGACTTGATTTTAGAGTCTGTAATTTTTTTTTTAGAGGTGGAGGGAGTTTTCCATGGGAAAAAATAATCCCATGTTGCAATTCTCTTTTCAGTCTGGTGGGCCTTGGAGCCAAAATAGTTTGTGCACTGACTGTTATACTATGCAGAGCTGCGAGATATTCAGCTCCCGCAATCTGGTGGGTTTGGCAGGGCAAGCTCTTGGTAACAATGACTTCCTATATACCATCCACAGTATAAAAACCGTGGCCTGTGTTTTGTCTTGCTCTGTGCCCTCTGGGGCCAACTCTAGCGCCAAGCCTCTTAGAAGTCTCCATGCCTGGACCAGCTTCACAGGCTCTGAAGTCAGATGAGAAATGGGCCCATTATTAATGGGGGCAAAGCATTTGCACCCTCTTCATATAGTGTGGGTGGCATTGGGCTTCTAGGGGAAACCCCATGGTAGAGTGTCAGGGTGCTTGAAGCTCTATTCCTGAGCTTGGCACTGGCTTCTTTGGGACCATTGGAACTGAGAATCAGGGGACCAGCAATGCCTTCCCTGTGCATTATTATGGACAGATGATCAGTTTGGGGGATCATACATTAGGAGAACAGATTAAGTCATTGTTTAATTGATTGATCTACTCATTCTAATATTGACTAAGCACCTAACTTTGCCCGATTCTGTGTCCCTCTTCTTTTGGGGGAATAAACATTGATATGATTTTAATGGAGAAGATGGCATGTAAGCCATTTGGTGCAAAGCAGAGTAATGGGCACCCCAGGAAAAATCTGGGGAGGTGGGAGTGAGGCACAAATGAAGGAAGTCATTAACTCTGCCTGGTTAGGATGTTTGGAAAAGCCTTCCGAAGGAAGGAGTGTTTCACTTGCATTTTAGAAGTTAACACCAGGAGCAGACCAGTGGTAGAGGAATCCCCGTACATTGTGTTTTGATCAGACACATTCTACTTGTTCACAAGCTTCCCGGGTAGTTTGATCCTGAACACAAGGAGTGCGTGAAGGACACTATTTGATTTAGGATGAGGCCACAGAGAGGGGAGGCGCCCTGCCACTGTAGTAAGAAGCCTGTGTTTGAGATGAGTCCTGCCTTTCTTCCTTTGTGCTTTGGTTGACTCACCTGTAAAATAAGACATGGACAACATCCCCAATATTTTAACATCTACTAAGAAGAGGGGAATGGTTGATTGGGATGTGACCCCTGATACTCCCTAAGGGGACCCATCAAAGGAAAGTTGGGCTTTCAGAACACATCCTGTCACCTGTGATCAGATGACTTCTAAGACCCCTTCTCAGCTTGAGACCTTGGCTCCAAGCTGTCACACACAGCTGTGTGACCTTGGACCTGGCACTCCTTTCGTCTGCCCTCATTTTCCCATCTGTGTAATGACAGGGTAAGACAAGATGATATGAGAGCTCAGCCCTCCTGGCTTTATAGTCTAGGATCTAAGGATCAACCACACTGGCCGTGTAGGTGGACTTGGTTATCAGGAAAGAAAAAGGATGGTATTTACCAAGCGCTTCCTACGCACCAGGCACTGTGCTAGGGGCTCTGCATCCATAACTTCACTTAACCAGCATGAACATATTTTGAGATAGTTAGCATTTTCATTGTCTTAGAGGTAAGAAAACAAACCCAAAGAGGTGAAAAGACTGCACAAAAGGCTTCAGAGTGGTGGGGGGAGCAGGGGCTGGAGTTGGGTCTCTGCCGCTCATCCCAGGGCTATTTCTGGCATTCTCATCTTTGACATCACCGACTGTCTGGATGTCTTTTCCAGATAATCTGTTCATCATGGCAGGCTTCCACGCAGGTGGAACCCTCAGCTTAGTTCCAGGGGGCCCCAGAGCACCCTGTTGTCCACAGTACCTGGTGGTCGAGAGCCAGGCTGGCTGGAGGGTCATGCCACACACCCAGGAGATGCAGCACCCTCAAAGGGTGAAGGATGTGCCCCAGAGACTTGCCTGACTGGCTGCACAGAAGAACCTGTGAAGTCCCAGAGGGGGGAATCCTGGGCTCTGAGTCTGGAAGCCTCCACTTCCTCACACGTGGGGGTTGGTGTCTTATGTTGGGGAAGTAGAGAGCATGGGTTCTTGAAGTTCTGGGAGTAATGACTTTATCCAGAAGTCTGAAGGACATAGAGCTTAAGCAAGAAAAAGTGTAAGAGGAGTGTGTATGTCCTGTGTGTGTCTTCCTGGGTGCCTACCAGAGTGTACATATATGTGCAAGGAGCACACACACATGACCAGTGTAAACTGGCATGAATGAGGAGGGTTCGTGGCTCTGGGCTTTGTGGACATGAACATATATGTGAAGAAAGCCTGATGTAGGCACACATGTATGATTCTAGGAGTGTGTACATATAAGAAGAATGGACATGGTCTATGTGACATGGGTTTGTGTGTAACACGTGTGTCCTGGGAAATAGGCCTTCAGAGCCTGGGTATGAAAGCAAGTCCATTAGTAAGGCATGCATTATTTGGAAACAGAGATTTAATTTACATGTATTCTCAGCACCTTCTCCAGTGCCAGGTCATCCAAAGGTCTTATTTGGTTATTGCCATAGGCACTGCCCGGGGGACAAGCGAGACTGCTTAGAACAGGTTGCCCATTTGGGCTGTGAGAGGCGCCTTGATCTGAGTGAAGCGAGTCCAGACTTGGGAGGGAAGTATTCTCAACCTCACGGAGCAAGCTCAGGGCGAACTGTGGAGGCTGTGCCCTCAGAGCTCAGGACAAGGCAACCTAGAGCCCCAGACAGGCATGTGGGGGCAGCAGGATCTCGTGGGAGGAGGAGCCTCAGGGGGTTCTGGTCCCACAGGTGAGCCAGACTCACCGTGACCCAGACTTACCATATACCAGACTCACCGTGAGCCAGACTGTGGACTGAACCACTGCTTCCCACCAAGTGAGGCCTAATGAGGTGATGCCTTCTCTGGCTTTGAGCTCCTTTGGGAAAGAGGCTGTGAAGCCATAGGGAGTTATTATCACTTGGGACACCGCGAGGTCACGGAGTCGGGAGGTGAGTGCTCCCAGACACAGGCCTCGGGTGTCTGCTCTGTCTTCTGCCTCCACCTCGGGTCTCCCACAGTTCGAGCCAGCCAGAGGGCTCTGAGGTCCTGTGGGAGCCACCGCCAGACCCGACTAGTGGCAATTCTGTGCCGCTCACCTGTCTTCGGAGGCGGGGGGGCGGGGGGGGGGGAGGGGGCGGGGAGACACATGCTATTGTGGGTGCTCTGAGGTTTGGAGGGAGGCAGCGCGTTCTGTTTTATGGAACCTCCCCAAGGCGGCATGAGGAAGTGTCAGCAAACCCCTTCCTCACACCAGTTATGAGTCCCCAGGGCAGGAGGCCGATGTGAATGAGCCACTCCATCCCGGACACTATCCCGTCGGGTGTGTCCCAGACACACAGCCCTCTTGGAGGATGAACCGTGGCCTCTCAGGTCTAGAACCTGGAGGAGTGGGAGCTCGCTGCCCACAGGCCACAGTTCCCATGGCACAAGGAGCACACAAACGCAGCCCTGAGCGGGGAGCATGCCCTACCCATGTGCTCCTCTCGGGACATCTCCCCACAGGTCCACATTCCTGCTCCATTGTCACCCTCATCCCCCCAGCTGTCCCTCACCTTCTGCGGCCTATTCGTCATCCTCCCCAAATTTACCCTTTCTCCCCCATCACCTTCCCCTCCTGAGGGGTCCCCAAAACAAATTCAACTGGACAAATGTCACCTCCTCAGAAAAAACATTTCATCCCTTCCTTCTCTGCCCGCCACGGCCTGCACTTCCTGGATCCTGAACGTTTCAGCGTGTTCATGGCAGGAACGTGTTTCTTTTTAAACTCCCCTGTTGTTTTGTTCTTCCTCACCTGAGGATATTTTCCCATTGATTTTTAGAGAGGGTGGAAGGTAGGGGGAGAGACACAGAGAGAGAAACATCGATGTGAGAGAGACACATCGATTCGTTGCTTCCCACATGCACCCCCTGCAACCAAGGAACCTGCCCTTGACCAGCATCAGACCTGGGACCCTTCACTCAGCAGGCCGACAGTCTATCCACTGAGCAACACAGGCTAGGGCTAAAACTTCTGTCTTTTAAATCGTCACTGAGTTAGTTCATTCTGAGACACTTACCCACTGCGGGGATAGGAACTCTTGTCCTCAGAACCCCGAGTCTATGGGAAGAGGCAAGGATAACATGAGAACACTTACTGAGCTCTTACTGTGCACACTGTTCAACATGCTAGAAGGGCCTTCAACCATTTAATTCTTGTAATCCCCTTAGTGGGGAAGTACACCCTTTGCCGTCATCACTGTGCACTTAGCTCCTCCATTTTCCTGCTTTGTAAGGAGGTGAGTGATCCAGCCCAGAGGGTGCCGTAGAGGTGGGAGAATTGGCTTGGCTGAAGGGGCAGTGGGAAGGTTCTGGACGGTGACAATGGCCTAGGTCTTGAAGTCCAAGGAGGCAGGGAGGGCCGCTCTGAGGGAGGAGGAGGTGGCAGGTGTGGGTCAGCGTCTGTCACCCGAGGCCTGGCACAGCAGGCCCTGGCAGCAGGCACCATCGGCACAGGTGGCAGAGCCAGGCCGGCAGAGCCCGGCTGAGCGCCAAGGGCTTCATACCTTGCCCTTTGGGAAGGAGATGTGGGCTACGCACAGGCAGTGCTTGTCATTCCCAGCAGGAAGGTTCTGGAAAGGCCCTGCAGACATTGGATCAGTGACCAGGAACCACAGCGCCTCAGGGGAACACAGGGCTCGGTCCTTGCCAGCCGTGCTCACACATTTTCATCAGCCTATCAGTCAAAACCCTGTGTGTTCTTGTGTGTGTGTGTGTGTGTGTGTGTGTGTGTGTGTGTGTAAGACACCTTATTTAATATAGACCATTGATTAGTTAACATTGAACTCACAGCCACCAGCACCGCAACTCACGCCTGAAGGAAGCTCATCGAACCCCCGCATCTTCTCTGCGAGACACATCCCAGCCTCCTCGCGCCAGGAGCACCATGCGCGAGGCGAGGGCTGTCTGAAACGGTGCCCTCACCCAAGAAAGCACAGAAACTCGAAAAACGCGGCCCCGGGCAGCAGAAAGGGCAGCTGTTTACAGGATGAGAAGTGAGACAAGGAGGCCGAGCACCCTCTTGTTCACACTCAGCCGAGAGCGTGAGGTCTGGGGAAGCCGTGTCCGCCTCTCTGAGCAGGTCCTCAAATGTCCGTGAAGGGCCGACGGTATTGATTTCGGGGTCGCAAGTGAATTTGGCGAGTAGGTGAACCTGCATTGACAGAATCCACGCGGGAGGGGGGTGGGCCAGCAGCAGTGGGTTTGGGAATCCCCTCACAGGAACCGGCAGGCGCCTTCCCAGCGGTCCTGGCCCAGCCAGCCTCCTAAGGATTGGGAGTGGGAGCCAGAGGCATCCTGCTCGGGGAGCCCCTCTGCTCCCCACAGGAGCGGCCTGCAGTTGCTGGATGGGGCATCACAGCTGGTCTCCCTCTGTAGGCGCTTCCGCTATGCTCTGTCTCAGGTCTTCCCAGCAGTCACAGGAGGCGGCCTGGAGAAGGGTTCCCCTCACTCCTGAAGGGGACCCTCAGGGTTCGGGGGAAGTGAGTGGCCCAAGGCCCCCTGCCCATGGAGGCAAAGCTGAGAGCAGAGTCCCTGCATCAGGCTTCTTTCCAATTCAGCTTCATGCCCCAAGGTGTACTCACCCACTAGGGGTATTGTAAGAGTTAAATGGTTAAGCCCCTTCTGGCATGGTGAACAGTGCACACGGCCAAAGTGGTGCCCTAAACGTGAGGTTGTTTGCACTTGCATAGGAAGGCGGGCTCAGTACAGTGTCCTTGCAGAAAAGCGAGGGAACCACAGCCATGCGTCGCCGGTTCTGCTCAGCTGCTGCGTGTGCTCCCCGCGCAAGGAGGCCAATGTGTGAGCAGCCATGATTGCTCTTGGAGACAGAGTTTATTTGTGTCCCATACATGTCCCAACACCAGACCCGTGGTTACCGCTAACTGCTTGGATCTGTGGACTCTGGTGACCACTGAATACAACTGCTCCTCCGTTGCTTTGTAGACACACTTCTTGATGTTCTTACCTTTTTGGAAATATTTCAAAGAATCCCCAACCCCAGCTTCTCATACGTAAGCAGATGAGAGTCAGTTTTCCTTTGCCTGGCTAGGCCACGCCACTCAATTTATAGCCAATAATTCACAGGTGGGGATGTGGGAAGTGGAGTACCTGGGAAGGTTTGAAATTGTTCTTTTAGCCTCCCCCTTTTTTTTTCTTTCTGGGCAGGACAGTTGTGGGATTCTGGGTCACCTGGAGCCACTTGTACCACGGAGCATTCTGAGGTCCAGCCCTCTGGCCTTGCTCCCTCTTCTGCAAAAGGAGGGTAGAAACACCACCCTGTCTTCCTTCCAGCATCTTCTTGAGGGTTACGTAATTAAACACGGTATGTAGAAGCCCCCTGCTAACTACTAAGTGCTATGCCAGTGTTTGATAAACAAAAGTCTACTTACTAGCCACACAAAGGTTTTCTTTCTGGAAAATGACAAGAAAGAAGGACAGCATCGCTCAGCAAAAGCAGGTTCTGTTCTTCGGTTTACAAATAAAATTCTGTACCTTAGGAGATGGCCTCGGGTTGGTCGTCAAGTGCTGCTCACGGGGCAGATGTTTCAGCCGTGGTAGATGTGGTCCTGGGATGCACAGGTAAGTAGAGATATGGCTTTATGCATAAATACACACACTCGCACTTTATGTATAGATGGGCTCATAGATGCGAGTTCTTTTTTGCATATTGAGAACTACCAACGTGGAATATATTTTCTTAAAAATGGCACTTATTTCACACCCGTGTACATTCTTGAGCCAAACTTGCCCCTACATGTGCAGCCCTGTGAACACACATGGAGTTTTAATACAAACGTTCCTACACATATTTGGCTTTGAGCCCTCGGGAGAAAAGGCCCATTGTCTCCACTGGGGGCAGAGCGGGAACCCCAAAGCAGCAAGGTCTCGCCCCAGCTTTTCCAGGGACTCGAACTCTGACCTTATGGAAGGTAGTTAATTTCTCTGCCCCCGATTCCCTCTCCAAACTTGCCCCACACACAAGGTGCCCATTCATACAGATGGTCTCACCCTGTCCCGGGGTGGGGGTGGGGGGTAGGCCACGCAATCACGCCCAGGATTCCTCTTCTCCTGGTCTTGAAGCCTTTAACTGAAACACATCCGAGACAATCCCGCGCCTGCTCTTCAAAGCCGCCTGCGGTCTGCAGACCTCGGGGCAGAGCCGCTGGGAGGACAGACCTCAGACCAGGAGAAAACCCTCCCGCCTGTTTCCAATCACGCGAGGAGGAGGCTCGGTGCCGAAATGGAGGCATTTCCTCCACCGGCCCCTGCTCCAGAATGCCCCCTTTGACAAACCTGGCTACGCAAACACGGGCAGAGGACTCTGGGAGCTCCGTGCCCTCCTGGCCCTGCCATTTATCCAATTTACACTGATCAGACCCACATTGGCAAATGAAAGCGTCCTCTTTCCTTCTGTTTGCATGAGCCACTCACGGGGGCAATTTGAAAGGATTGGATTTCCCCTTGGAAATGCTGGTATTTCCATGATTTGAAAAGTCTGGCTCAATTAGAATAATCTTCGGGCACTTCCTCTCCTTTTATGCAGGTAAATCACGGATAATTTAAAAGCAAGAGGACCTTTCGGACCATTGGGCCCGCCGCTTTCATCTGCTGGGCCCTGGTAATTGCCCTTCCATTGTGAGACCTCCGTGGTGAGCCGGGGGCTGATTAAGAGGTGAAGGGCTGGGTCCCCGCGAAGGGAGGGTCGAGGGCCGCCACACATGGCCTCTCCTTCAAAGACACTTCCTCTGCAGCAGGTATGTTAAATACCAAACCTGAGTCGGGTTACGCTCTCAATTGATGCCATATGATCCCAAGTGCCCAGACAAAGGCAGGCCGTGATTAGAAAGTTCAAGACTGCGAATGCTTCAGGGGGCAGGGGGAGCCCAGCGCCTGGGGACGGGGCGGGAGCCGGCACCGCGAGCTGACAGTGGTATGCGGCACCCCCCAAAACATGTTTGGAACAAGAGAAAATTGTTCTTTTACCTCGGCTGCCCACGCTCCCATCTGGCACGCGATGAAAGCTCTGGCCGCCCGCTCTCCGCGGGGTTGTGGGGACCGGGGAGCTCGCAGGGAGCGATGCTGTTGTGACTTGGCCTTCATTAGGCTCGTGTGCACGTCCCCTGCCCCTTCCACCTTGGAGCGGGAGTGCCTTGTTGTGACGGTGGCCTAGGCCGTGGCGGGGGCGGGGTCCCAGCTGGGGAGCACTGGGTAGCAGCGAGGCGCGCCTGCTCCTTGTTCTGGATGGGGACACAGGCCCAGCATCCATCTGTCTGTGGGGCCTGAGCGGGCCAGAGCTTAGGTCTCCACCAGCTCCCGCTGTCCCGGGGGGAGGTGGGGAGGGGAGGTACAGGCCAGGCCCCGCCCGGCCCCCTCACTCAGGCCTCCTGGCCCCCCAGCAGCCCCCAGAGGCGGGATCTGAGACTCACGTGGAGCAGATGGGCAGGCGGCGGGCAGGAGCAGGACAGCAGCGGTGCAGTAGGCCACATGCTCTCAGGGCAGCCCCCAGTGCCAGCCTGGGAACCGAGGGTCCGAGGGGTGGGGAGGAGGAAAGGGGTTGGGGCCAGAGCCCCCAGGCTCCAGTCCCTCGCTGCTGGCTGGTTCAGATCCACGCTAAGGGAGTCTCTCTTCCACCGATGCCTTGTTTTTCCTCTCTCAGGACCAGCGTGGGGGAGGAGCTAGGGAGCCTGGAGGGCAGGTGCTCACAATCAGGGTCCCCCACAGGTCCTGTGCGATTGAATTCGTGGCTTTAGCGAGGCGCAGCTAGCCTCTGTGGTGACTCCTCGTAAAGAGACTGCAAGGCCCAGGGAGCCGCCTCTGTGGACACCAGGAGCAAGTGGGAAATGACAGAGCCACGGCCAGCCGGGGGTCTCCAAGGACAGGCACTTAGCCTGTGTGTGTGTGTGTGTGTGTGTGTGTGTGTGTGTGTGTGTGTGTGGAAGCGCGCGCACCGGGCAGCCCTTCCAGCGGGCGAGCACATGTGGCCAGAGAAGAGCAGCGAGGGAAAAGGGAATCCAACGAGAACAATGCGATCCCTATTTCTCGGACAACCCGCTAAGCACTTCCTCCTGTGAAGCCCGCAGAAGGACCTAACCCTTTTGGCTCACCTAGGAAAACGCTGGGAGTCGGGGTGATGAGGTTCTCAGTCTCTCCCTGGGTCTTGCTTTGGTTCCTTTACTACTTCCCACCTTGTCTGGAGCTTCACTGGGTACATTGTAATCATTTACACTTCAGCCCCAGCCTCAGACTGAGCCCAGCTGGAGGGCAGGGACCCACCGTGGTCCCGCAGCCCCTCCTGTCCGCCCAGGCTAAGCAGTTCCTGATGCAATGCTTGTCTAACGGAACTGAGGTTTGCTTCCCAGGTAGGCCAAGTGACCCCTTGGACAGCGGAGCAAGCCTTAGAGCCGAGAGCTGCGCACACTTGCCTGGTGAGTTATGTCCTGTGAGGTCCTGGAGGCGTTTCCTCCCGCCTCTGCCTCTGAATTCCTTCCTGCGATTGGGTGTGAACACACCCACCAGACAGCGCCCTGTCGAGGGACCATCACAGCAATGAATGACCTCCACAGGCACGTGCTAATTGCCAGGTACGCATCTAAGCACGTTGGGTGACTCATTTGTTCTCATCATCCTCCCATTCTATGAGTTCATTCCTGATTTCCCAGAGGAGGACTTTGAGGCACAGAGAGGCTATGGGACTTGTCCAAGGCCACACAGCAAGGACGCGGCAGAGCCAGGAGGCAGACCCAGGCAGACGGTCTGGTGTCAGCGCTGGTGCTCGCCGCCTCTCCATGCAGGCAGCGCCTGGCGGGGCCTGGCGAGAAGCAGGCGCTGAAAACCAAGTGCTGGTTCTCAGCTCTGTCTCCGTCGACTCCCCTGGGCCAGGAGGGTGCCAGGCCCCAGGGCAGAGCTGTGAGCCTCTCGTGGAGACCACCCACGGGGAAGGAGGAGGTTGCCATTTCCCTGTCATTCTGAGTCTGGAAAAGTCCACAGCATCCCTGCAACCCCCCCTCCTCCCCCAGACCCTCGGTGCCTCCGAGTTGGAATGGTCTGAGCCCTGGGCCTCCGGGGACGGCCCTCTGTGTCAGGGCCCCTCCTGACAGCCCCTGGTTATGTTAGAAGAAGATCCAGGCCCCTGGGTGTTCCCTTCTCCAGGAAGCACTTGAAAAATGCAGGGAGGCAGAGAAGTTCAAGGTTTGGGTATCTGCTGCCCTTGGTTCTGCCCAGGAATTCTTTAGCTGATTACACGGCTCTCACTTCAACAACACCAGCTTTGTGTCCTGGGCTATGGGAAGGCTCCTCGCCGGCACCGCCACCCCCGCCACGGAGGGGCATCTGTCGGGAAAACACATCTGGAGAGAAGTATTTCCACCAGATTTTATAAATACTCCAAGGGCAACCGTGTCTTGAAGAGTTCTTTCTCCTTTCTCCTTTTTTCCTTCGAGCTAACAGCTCCTGCGAAGGCCCCCACGTCCTCAGAAATCCCTGGAATGAACTGTGCTGCAAACCACTGAGAAAGAATGTGACAGGCCTCCTCTCCGAGACCTCGGGGCTGGTGGTGGACATCTTGTGCTTGCGCAGGGGACACAGCCTCCGGGGGGTGGGGGCAGGAACCCCCCAAGCTCCGTCCTGCTGCCGAGAAGCTGGGCCATGGGCTGGGCTGAGCCCGCCAGTTTCCAGTGGGAACCTTTCTTGGGGCAGATATTTCTCAAGCCCTGACTACAGTAGGGAAGTCTATTTAGACTGTCCTTTCGCTCAAAGCCAATATGCGCAACGTTGCTTTTTCATTTCTCTGATTTCCCCCTGTGTCTCTCTTACTCCCTGAACATGTCTGCAGCCGCGGGAAGAGGAGTCCCGAGATGAATGTGCGGCCCTGGTGCTGGGAGACAGCCTGACGGGGAGGGAGATCACGCCTCAATGAAAGGAACACTCAGTTCGCTGTGCTCAGCCCGGAGAGGCCCACGGAGGGGTGGGCCCAGAGGTGAATGATGACTTGCATGCCCTCACGCTGAACATCCTCACAGGAACCCTGTAGCCCTGCCAGCGTGGCTTAGTGGTTGAGCATCAACCTATGAACCAGGAGGTCGCGGTTCGATTCCCCGTTGGGGCGTGCAGGAGGCAGCCAATTGATGATTCTCTCTCATCACATGCTGGTAAATGGTCAAACTAGAACTCTAAGCCAGGCCCATCTGACTTTCTGGCTTGTGCCATTAACTACACACCAGCTCTGCTGAGCACCCCTCAGAGAGCTCTCCAGCCCCTGGAGCAGGCACAGACAGAGTGGGGTCAACATGCAAAGAGGGGTGTAGGTCAACCGCACTGCAGTGGTTTGGAGGTGACAGGGATTCCTGTGAGGTGGGGAGGGGAGTGGAGAGGAGCATGTCAGTGCAGGTGGGAGAAGTCCTCTATTCTTTGTCCTGGTATGTCTCACCTCTTATGTCTTCATAGCCACATAGCTTCAGAGCTCACGCTGCCTCTTCCAGGAAGCCTTCCTGAACTGCTCCCGTATCAGGGACCTCTCCCTCCCCTACTCACCTGTAACAGGTACAGTCAGTGCTGAAGCCAACACAGGCTAGGATAGTATACTTCCTGCCACAAGGGTCTTGCCTTTCCAGCTAGATTGCAAATTTGTGAGGTGAGGCCCAGGGCTCCCAATGTTCTATTTTCCAGGGCATAGAATCCAGCACCAGGTAAAGGGGTGTAGAGTGAAAAGAAGGGAAAACTCTGGTGAATAAGGGTAACAGGCTTGTGACAAATTGACGCAAATTGGAATGAAAAACCAGTGAGGCGGGCCATCCTTTCCGAATGAGAGAGTAGGCATACCTGTGGCTGCTTCGATGACTCAAAGGCTGTGCGTCCCAGGATGCCATTCCCAAAGACCCAGCTGCTCCCTGGCAGCTCGAACCAGCACTCAGGTGAGTTGGTCACTGAAGGTGCTGGGGAAATCCATAAACAGACAAATTACATGTTTGGGGTATTTCTTAGACACCTGATACTTTTCTTATTTTATCCTCAAAACACACTGTAGATGCTTTTAATTACAGCAGCAACTTTAAAAAATTATAAAATGATTCATGTTGATAGAGAAAAGGTTGTAATGCAGAGAAAGCCAAAGGAAGGAAATTTAAACAATCACTTCTCATCACCCTGCAGTAACCTCTTTGGAAATCTGTTGCATAGTTTCCAAAATTTCATGAAAATATGTGTTTTTCCTCAAATGGAATTACATTACATATCCTGTTTTTAACATGCCTTTTTTCCCAGTTAACAGCATGACTACTTTTTTCCCTGTCATTGAATATTCTAGCTTGTTTTAATGCTACAGGGTATTCATTATATTAAAGTGCATTGATTTACTTGGTCTACTGTGTCCATACCCACAGCGTACTAAGTGCTTAGTAAATATTTGTTGAATAACTTACTTAAATGAATGCTGAATAGTTAGGTTGTGTTTCTAAATATTTGCTGTTACAAACAGCACTGCAGCAAACATCCTTTTAGCTAAATCATTAACACGTTGGTAATTATTTCCTTAAGATTAACCCTCCAGAGTGGAATTGTTTGGTTAAAGAGTATGACCATCGCCGAAACCGGTTTGGCTCAGTGGATGGAGCGTCAGCTTGTGGACTGGGGGGTCCCAGGTTCGATTCCGGTCAAGGGCATGTACCTGGTCTGCGGGCACATCCCCAGTGGGAGGTGTGCAGGAGGCAGCTGATCGATGTTCCTCTCTCATCGATGTTTCTAACTATCTCTCTCACTTCCTCTCTGTAAAAAATCAATAAAATATATTTAAAAAAAAAAAAAGAGTATGACCATCTTTAAAACATTTGGATCATCTCCAGAAATGTTATGCCAATTTGCAGTTCTATCTACAGTACCAGACTATACACATTTCCTTTCATCTCAGCCAATTCTTGGTATTAAAAATGTCTTTTCTGATTGAATAGGTCAAATATAGAATCTCATTTTGACATAATTTGTAATTCTTTGATGTTTAGTGAGGTTTAGTATTTTCTCACATGCTTATCGATCATTTATGAATTCTTTTATGAATTGCCTTTTTATGTCTCTTACCCATTTAAAATTTTGTTGATCATTTTTATTATCGACTTACAAGTGTTCCTTTTATTAAAATATTAATCCACTGGGTACATATAAAGTTGCACACTTGGCATTTTATTTTAGTTTCTTTATCATTTTTAAAGACTGTGCAATCACTTCAATCTTCCATTTATGTTTCTGTTCTTTGACTTTGTGCTTAAGAAAGGCCGTCTGTACCTCTGAGGTCATAGCTAGTCAATCACAGTTTTATCCCCGTTTTACAGGTAAAACAATGTGGTTCGCGGAGTCCAAATTCAGACAGCTCAGGAGTAAGATTTTATGTTTGATTTCAAACCACCATGCTCTGTCTGTGACATCAGGATGTCTCCTTTCTGCAACAATATTCCGAATTACTCAAGTCAGCTCTCTTGAGCAGTTGGCCTACATATGTGTAGAGGCAGAGAGGCCAGACTTTCAGGAGTAGATGATAATGAGAGAGCCTGAAAGTTAATTCTGCAGAGTCACACCTAATATCCCCTACTCGTCTCTGCCGTGTGGACCCTGAGCGCTCGTAACTCAGTACACTCTTCTGCAAAGGTGTCCTTGGTTGGACACATGGCTGGCCCCGGAGGGGCGTGAGGAATTTCACCTGCTAGTAAATTGCCCTGATACCGAGAACCTGCAGAGTGGAAGGACGGCTGAGGCCTTGACCTTTAGATGCTTTGAGTCATTCTGGGTGTGCTCTCATTGCCCTCCCAGCCCCCATACCAGCCACCATGCCAAGCTCCAGGGCTGGGGGAGAAGAGGGAGAACATGATTTCCCTGCAGGGCCTATGATCCATAAGGGATATCATTTGACCTTCGTGCTCCTTTGCACTTGGACACCTGGAGAGGAAACTGAGCAGGGAAGAAAGTGGAACTGTGGCAGGGCTTTTAGAAAAGAAATAAAGCCCTAGCTGGTTTGGCTCAGTGGGTAGAGAGTCAGCCTGAAGACCACAGGGTCTTGGGTTCAATTCTGGTCAAGGGCATGTACCTTGGTTGTAGGCTCCTCCCCGGCCCTGGGCCTGGTCAGGTCTCATGCAGGAGGCAACCAATCAATGTGTTTCTCTCACATCAATGTTTCTTTCCCTTTCTCTTTCATTCTCCTTAAAAACCAATGGGAAAAATATCCTTGGGTGAGGATTAACAAAACAACAACAACAAAACGTTTTTTTAAAAGAAAAGAAATAAAGACTTCCAATGATCCCTATGGATAGTTCTCAACTCATTCCAGGGCCTGGAAATATATATATAGCTAAGTGTCCATTTGACCAGTAGCTATGATGCTATGATGTGCACTGACCACTAGGGGGCAGACACTCAACGCAGGAGCTGCCATGATGCACCCTGGCCATTTAAAAATAAATGATACCATGGGCCTAGAGCCAACAAACCAACACTCGGCTTCCCCCAAGTGGGACACAGACCCTGCCACCACCCCAGAGCGACACCCCACCAAATCGCAGCTAACGCTGTCAAGACCCCATGCTGAAAAATGTGGCCCACAGTCCAGCCCAACCTGGAACAGTCACTGTGGGCGCCGGATAATGATGACACATAGCAACGCCTGTCTTCCTCTCCCTAGCAACTCGCCTCCTTGGAGTTTTTTCAGCCCAGGGAACCCAACTTGCTTTATAGCCAGGTACAAACATTTTACAGTTCAACCAAATGTTTGCGAATTGTTTTCCCATGCCTCATCTCATTTGATCTTCACAGAAGTTCTGGAGTAGGTAGATAGGAGACTCGGTAGAATCCTATTTTCTTTTCATTAGCAAGACAACAGAGATTTAGAAAGTTTAGAAACTTGACCCGACTGAAAAGAAGTAAGAAATGGTGGAACTTGAAAATGACTTCAGGTTTTCTCACTGCACAGAATATAGTCAGACACTGCTGCAGTTAAATATTTTACCCTTTGTTCTCCCTGCATGATCTACAATAATAATCTGCTTCATGTTGATATTTACTGCTGTGTTGCTGACAATTACCTGAAAGAGAAGTTAGGGTGCTTCACTGGGCTGAAAAAAGTTTAGTTAAATCAGAAAGCAGGTCTAATTAAGCAAGTTTATTCAATATATATAAAAGGCTAAGTTGACTCGCACACACGTGATACATATAAAGCTATTGCTGGCGCCAATGACTTGTGTGTGTTTCGATCTGTCATTGTTGATTGTGAATTTGGTTGACAGTTCTATTATAGAGAAAGGGTAAATAGCAATATTAAAATATTTCTTCTAATTAATTTCCTTTCAATGTGCATGAATCCGTGCACTGGTACACTACTTATATAATAAGCTAGCAGCATGTGTAGTGTCAGACGAAATATTTTTCTTCCTCTTTTCATAAACTACTTTTTGAAAAAATCCATAATTGCTGTTGTGCCTTCAATGAGCATCAAAGGAAGAAAAGTCTTTGTGTTCATTCCCTTAAAGAGAAATTTCTTTTTCTCTTAAGAAATAAATCACTACGGCACCTCTAATAGAGCTTAAGAGAATAAAATCAGCTTTTTGATGGGTAAAAGTATAAATGTGGACTATTTACTCAACCCCATGACTTGGGGAGAGCGGTGTTAGACGAAGATTCACCGTGTAATCCCAGTGTTGGTCGTCAGCCATGGTGGAGGTTTTCTACAGCACGAATCACATGAGCTCCTCCTGCAGGCGCAGGGACCTCAGTCATGCGGGCAGAGGGATGGGCAGGGCCTGGATGGGGAGCTGATGGAACTGGAGTTCTAAGTGGCAGTGACGAAAAGCATCTTTAGCGATCTGTGTCACCCGCACCCTTCTATCAAGAGATTCGGGGGGATGAAGGGCCCAGCTTGGTGGTTGACATTCTGTGTGCACGAGCTGGCATCCCTTCTTATAGGCTATCAGTTAGTAAATGCATCATCATTCACCTGTTTTTATAACGCCCCTTTTTGTAATAGCACATGTAATAGAACTTAATAGGGAGTCCAAGGAAAGAAATATGACTAGAGCAGAAAGAATAAAAGCGAAAGCCCTGCTTCCCCCCATCCTCCTGCACAGCGTTGGGTGTGGGAGTGGAGTGAGATGGGGACCCTCCCTGTTTCCACCTGTGCCCACTGAGGACATCAGGGACTGGGGCAGGAACAGGATCCTGGCCATCTCCTCCCAGTTCATTTCTATTCCTCGGCTAACTAGGAATCTGAGGAATGGGTGGTGATTCTGATATTTTAAAAAAAGTAGGTGAAATAAATGGCGGGACAGCTTAGTGAAATGAGCAGCTTCTCTCTCCATCGCTGCCCCTGCCCGTGGAGGTAGCAGAGCCCTGGAAAGTGAGGAAGGGAAGGGACCCTCCTTGTGCATTTCCATGTCGGTGGCCCTGTGTAGCTCAGTTTTTTCCAGGCAGTTTCCAGACCTCACAGACATGCCCATTACTTTACTCTTAGGCTGGCATTTGTGGAAATTGACAGAGGAGCCAAGCTTCTTGGAAACCCATGGAAAGCTGTTAGAACCGAGGTAACTTTCTGCTGTGATGGAACAAAGAGAAAGAAATCAAAGGATGGCTGTTTCCCTGGGGCATTGGGGGGGGGGTGGCTGGGAGGGGGGGACGGAATTGGGGGGGGAAGATGGGGAGGGACCAGATTGCCCTTTCCCCTGACCCAGTCATTGAGACCATATTTTTGATATCCAAGCTGCCTCCACTAATAATTTTCCTGACTTTCCAGCTAGAATCTTCTCGACAAGGCACTCCCAACTTTGGAGCTACTTTCTACCAGTATCTGGGCAACCCTGGCATGCCCGCCTCCGAAATGAATTCCTCTGCCAACTATATGTTTGGTTCGGATCTCGCACATGGCGCGCACAGCGTGCCGCCGACAGAGCCCGCGGAGGCCGGGGCTGGGCACTCACCAGCCTGCTCCAGGCCCAGCTTGGTTACGGCAGAGCTGGTTTCCCTCCAAGATGTCTCAATCAGCGGGGCCTCCACACACTTTTTTTTTTTTTTTCTAACGCTGTCCTCTCATTGCCTGTGTTGGAAGGATCAGGCATGGGAGGGACGCTTTCATCCCTGGCAGGGAATGTGTGGGGAGCTGAAGCAGGACGACGGGATTGGGAACCGGGAGGGGTGTGCATTGTCTGCCGTGGCCTATCACCACTCAAATCCAGTGTGTAGGTTAATAAGGCTTCAACTTTAAAGGAACGGTGCACATCTGAGTGACAAGCTGGTGAATGAGAGTCAGGGGGAAGTGCTGCGCTTGGAAAGGTCCCCGTTTCCTGAGCTGCAGTTGAATTTTAAGAAGCGGGACGTATCAGTTAGGGGGGGCAGACACCTCCGAGAGCCTGGGCCGCATTGCAAGCTCACATGGCTCTGCCAGCGCCCACCTCCCAGGGGCTCCGAGGCCGGCAGATCAATCAATCGCCTTAGGTCATGGCTAGTTATTGTTCTTGAATCAAAGAGTGACTAGAACCCCGTGCTCATGTCAGGACCATCGACGGCGACAGCTGAGACTGAGTCTTGTGCTGGCATCCAAATGTGCCAGGAAAGTTTTGTTCTGAGATTATTTGGGGCCTTTTTTTTTTTTTTTAAAGAAGTCCCAAATAATACTTATCCCGCAGCTCCACGCGCTGCAGCCTTTGAGTTGTGCTTTGCCTATGATCTGGAAGTCCCCCAGGGATGGTCCATTCAGGTGCCGGGCCCTGCGCTCAGGTGCAGGACACCCTGCCTCCTGGCTTTCCGCCACAGCCATGTCCCCCGGATGCGTGGGCCCCTCCTGTCAACGCAGTGAGGAGCCCACGGCAACGCAAATAGGGATTTCTGATTTTTTTGATTATAACAATGCAAACCAGGAAGATAACTCTTTAAAATGAAAAGAACAAACCTGACTTTTACAGAATGAAAAAAAATGCTTTTCTGTGAAAGTGTGCATCTCTGTCCACATATATACTTACATTTACAAAATTCCAACCATGGTAAAAACAACATTTTGTATCTTAATTTTTCAAAATTCTTCACATCCTACTGGAAATATTTCAAGAGTGTCATAATTACCATTTTTGATGACTGCACTTATATGGCAGGCCATCTTATCTTTGGGGAGTAGTTAAAATGTTTGCCATTTTTCCAACGCAGCTGAAATTAGAATTTTCATAAAATTTTGTCTTAACTATATATTTTCAGGCAAGCCAAAAATGGCCTAAAGGGCACGGATATTTTTAGGGCTTTTGCTACATGGGTTATATAAGTTTCTAAAATTTATGTTAGTTTATAACATCATCAGAATATGAGTGTACTAGTTACATCTGACTTTGCCAGCATTAAGAATTGTCAAATTTTTAAAAGTCTACTGGAAATTTACTAAAAGAGTAGTAGATTTCAGGTGTTCTAATCACACACAAAGAAATGGCAACCATGTGAGGAGATGTGTTAACTAGCTTGACTGGAGTAATCATTTCTCTTTCTCTCTCTCTCTCTCTCTCTCTCTCTCTCTCTCTCTATATATATATATATATATATATATAATCATGTTGTACACTTTAAATATACCATCTTTATTTAAAAATAAATAAAAATGAAAAAGTGAAAAGTAAAGAAGATTTCAGGTGAAAACCCTGGTTGTCATTTGCTTTACAGATTTTAGCAGAAGACAGAATGTGAGAAGTAAATGCTAACAGAAGTCCCCAAACTCACCGACGAGCTGGAACAGGCATTTGAAGAAACAGATGTTCAGGGGTTAGGGAGTGAAGTCTGGGAATGGCTGGCGATTGAGTTGAACGGGACGGAAGTAGGTTCCGAGTGAACTGAACCGCTGCTACTCAGGCAGAGCGAAGAGCTTGGCCTGGTGGAGAAGGACCACAGGTGTGCGGCTTGATGAGAGGGATGACCAGGCCCGTGTATCGGAGGCTAATGCGTCCCCATGTCATTTACCTTTCTCACAGTGCATGAATGGATTCAGATAACAGCAGTGCCAATATTACTCATGTTCTAAACTTTTTGGCAGACGTTACCTTAAAATCAATGGCACAGTCCTCTCTGAGCTCCATCATTTCCAGGGTCTGTTACCTTGGGGAGTTAACTTCCTCCTGTCACACTTCCACTTTCTGGAACACAGGCCCGATCATCTCTACCCCCAAGGATGGCTTTGAATATGACATGAGTTAAGGCAAGTAAAACACAGCCTGGCCAATGGCAAGCACTTGACACATGGTAGCCATTACCCCTGTCACCATTATTATATACAACAAGCACAAGCTGTTGAATGGAATTTGCCCATTTCTAAGGGCTTTTACTTTCGGGGGGAAAGAGTTGAGCATTTGCGGCTCTTCTTGGATCATAACCGGTTCACCTGAACTCTGAGAGCTTGGATTTGACGAACTCAAAGGACCGATATAGCCTGGATATGCCATGTGCTCACCTGCCCAGGGGCTCATAAACGTCCATTAGGTCACGGGCTGCCGCTCAGGCACATGGTTTTCTTGTTCAGGGTGGGTACGGGCTGGGGGTAGGAGGTGGGAGGGAGGTGGGAATGGCGGAGGGGTTGTATGAGCTTTGCTTTGCCTCTTGTTCTGGTGCTGAATGGCCCCAGCGTGTTGGCTTTCTTGCTGATCTTTGGCTGCTATTTCTTGGTGGTTTTGATTCCTCCAGTATTTCTCACCTCATTTCTCACCTCCTCTCGCTTTTGCCCTTTCCATTAACATCAGGCAGCTTTTCACGTCCGGTCCACTGTCACTTACTACAGACCTGGGTATTATTACGAAACCAAGTATCAATCACATAGAAGCTTGTGACATGATATGTATGTGTGTAAACATATTGATGTAGTGGTACCTTTAGATACATATGCTAAAAGCGGGGAGCTCTCTGGGTGCAGGGGTCTTAGCCATCGAGAGGGTAAGGGATTGAGGATGGGATGATTTGTTGAGTATTGAGGGTGAAGATCTTAGAGGACTGGAGCAAACTGGAGGAGCACTGACCACCTTCTAGAGCCAGAGACAGACTAGAGACCAGCGATCATGAAGAGACTGTCAGAGTTGTTAAATATTTGTAACTTCAATCTGCAAAGAGCAGTTTAAAAAAATGCACGGCCTCTCTTGCCAATCTCCTAAAGGTCTTAGGACAGGGGTGGGCAAACTTTTTGACTCGAGGGCCACAATGGGTTCTTAAACTGGACCGGAGGGCCGGAACAAAAGCATGGATGGAGTGTTTGTGTGAACTAATATAAGTTCAAAGTAAACATCATTACATAAAAGGGTATGGTCTTTTTTTTTTTAGTTTTATTCATTTCAAATGGGCCAGATCTGGCCTGCAGGCCGTAGTTTGCCCACGGCTGTCTTAGGACCTTCATGGACAACCCAGCCATGTGGAGGCTCAGAGACACCTGATTACACCAAGCAAGACAGGTGTGTGGGAAGCTGGGTGTTCCCAGGACTCCCACCTGTATAATTAGCATCCTCTTTTGCTAAAGCCATTACCCATTTAACTGCTCCAGTGAGGTCTCAGGCCATTGTCAGCTTGTGGGGTGCAGAGGTACTTCCCTTCCCTGTGCAAATTGTGGGCGCGTTTGTCCTGCATTGCTGCATGCCTGTGATGTGTCTGGGTGCTTACACACTTTCATTTAATTCTCATATGAAGCCCCTCAAGAAAGTATTGTCATCCTTATTTTGTATTCAAGGAAACATTTCTCAGGCTAAACCTCAAGTTCTGTGGAACCAGGACCTGGCCCAGTGTGTAAGGCTGCAGCACACTTACCTGGAGAGGCAGGTGCACCAGGAAGTTCAAAGTCTGGGTTAGGAGTCAGATTTTCCTGTACCAAATCCTGGCTTTGCCATGAATTAGATATAGAACTTCTCCCAGGGCACCTAGGATGAAGATGAAATGAAATGAAATGAAATGATGTAGATAAAGCACTTAGCACGGGGCTGGTCAAAATGAGTGATTCATACATTTCACATGATCAGTAATAATAGCTAGAAGTCCCACCCTGAAACCCGCCCTCTCCCCCCACCCCCACCCCCACCCAACCCCCGCCACAATGATCATAACATTTCAGATGAGTGTTCCTGGTCCTTAGAGTATCAGGATAATTCCTCGCATAGATCTAGAGCGAGAATAACTGTCCCAAGCCAGACTCTGCTCTGGTGGACGCATTTATTCAGTCCTCAGCTAGGAGGTGTCTGAGTCAAGATTCTATCTCAGGCGGTTGGCTCCAGAGTCAACACTCTTCACCCACCATGCTATGCTGCCTGGCCTTGCTTTTGTGTTTGCGGCCAAGCTTGGAACAAGAATAACCTCAGCGATTAGGAATCTAACTGGGACAGAGAAAACTTGGGTCTCACTCATTTGAAGTTAGCTCGGAAAGTGCCGGCCTTTTAAGGGATTGCTTTCCATATAAGATGTCGAATGACACACATTTGTTCTGAATGATTAACTTTGCAGCACATGGATAACACAAATTATTTGTAGCAATACGAACAAAAGCAAGATGCTAGTTGAAGAGTTACCTTTAAGAGCTGTAGCCTTTTAATGGCTTACCAAAAAACCCTACCAGCTGCATTGTTCTATTACAAGTAATTCAGAAATTTCTATAGAGACACATTGAAAAGGCATGATTGCATTGAATGTCTAGATTTATATAAGCTCACCACTGAGCGAGATGCTTAATGTTATTACATATGATTGTTATGCAACAACCACAAACTCATGGTTTTCGTTATTATCCCCATAGGTGAGGAAGGGAGGCGCAGAAGTGTTCAGAGCTTACCCATGTTCTCAGAGCCCGAAACAGAGATAGGGAGACACAAAGTCAGAATTCCATGACTGTTAGTGTTCTTTCTATTTCACCATGTTCCAATGTGAGCAGACATCGGGCTGTTGAGATGAAAACTAGTGAATGCTTTTAGCCTGGATCACATTTCCCAAACGTTCATAGGTGACACTGAGGCCACATGGACCAACCGTAGGCTGGAGACACTGAGAGTGTGCCTGAAGTGGGAAGAACTCTCAATGGCAGCTCAGAGTTATTCAAGGTCAGAGCAGGCAGGATAATGGACATGCAGGTCAGTAAGGGATAGGCATGTATCCGAGGACAAAAGGGATGAAGTGTTCAAAAACAAGAATGGGATCAGACACCAATAACCAGAGTGTTGGAATCTGAGCCTGGCTCTGAGTGAGGAACTGCCTTGCAGGAACCTCTTGTACACTCTCTGCCAGGATGGAGGACTGTTTTGGACAGGAGGAAGTCCAGGAGTCCAGGAGCTGCATTCGCTGAGCGAGGATGAGGCGTTGTAGTGAAGGTGGGTTCCAGGAGCAGGTGGTGGGGTGGGGGAGGAGAGGGTCATGGAATGAATAAACCTCTATAACCAAGTTGAACTTCTAAGACTAGAGTGAGCAATAGAACTTTCTGTGATAAGGGGGCGTTCTCTATCTGTGGTATCCAATACTTAATATGTGGTTAGTGCGAATTAACCACACATTTTACTGAAGTAGGGGACTAAGGTTTTTACTTGGGTAGTAATTTTAAATTGAAACGCAAACTGTCATGTGTGGCTCGTGACTGCCATATTGGACAGCACAACTCTAAGAAGTGACGATGTTCCGCTGAAAAAATTAAAACTCTATAAACCCCTTTGGTCAGGAGCTACTCAAACACTGTGGAGATGATTAAGACACAAGCGCGTGAAACAGTCCTTATAGATTAGCAAAGCTTCCACTGGGAATTTATTTTATGATGGATGAGACAACAAAAGAAAATATGTATTGTGATAGCAGAAAAGATGGATTTCAACCCAAATAAATTCTATAAAAAAACTGTTTTATTCAAAAGCCCTATTGGGCAATTACACCTGCTAGGTGGGGTTTTTGTTGGGGGTGTTGTTTTGGGGTGAGGATGCTAAGGCTAAAAATAAATTAATGTTTATTTTTGTCTTGGAAATTTTACCTCAAAGAAATGACTTGAGCATCACCATTAAAATTATATTATAGGGGAGTCATTCATCACTTGGTGAACTCTGAACTTTCAGGTTGTTTTGCTCACGAACCCCTAAAAGAAACAGGCAAATGCACACAGATCCTCCAAAGGCTGAAAGTAAATTCTGGTTAGTTCTCTGATTGTCAGTGTGGTGACTCCATCTCAGGGTGTCCTGCTCCAGCAGATATGTGGTAGCCTGGGTCACAGCCACTGTCCTACCAAATAATGCTCCTGGGCACGATGGCTGGTGATGACCTGGTGAGGGATGGGCAGGGGGGAGGGGGAGGGCACCAGGGCCTCTCTTTTCCTTCCACGGAGGTGGGAATAAGCCTTGTTTCCTTTATGGAAACCCAGAATTCCAAAGGCGGAGGAGGTGATGGCTGCTCCGTGGCTGTTAACAGGGTTTCTGGAGTCTTGCCTCTTCTGAAGCTCCCTGTATCCTCTGTGAGTCTTCCCTGGACTAGAAGACCCTGCAAATGGTGCAGATCTCCCCTCTCAGGAGACGGAGTAAATGACTTAATGCGCCTATTACATCTTAATTTTTAAAAATGATTTTATATCCTGGGGTAACAGTGGAGAAGGTGTAATTTTATTATTATTAATTATTATTATATTATTACAGTTTTCCAGTCTGGCTCTTTGATGTTTACAAGTTGAGACAACATGTGATTTCCAAGCCAGATTTCCTAACCTTAAACTACCTCTCCGTTTGGCTCCCATCCATGCTATTCTGTTTTAGGTCTTGTTTATATTTGGCCTCCGTAGTGAGTTGGCTGTGCTGTTTATTTTGTCACATGGCTCTAAGGCATCGGGAGAACACAGCATTTTGGATGGTGTTTCCATTGAAGCACAGCTACAAAGCTTGGGTGTCAATGCCTGCCAGCACCTGCCGGGTGGCCGAGCCTTGGGGTGCCTGTTGACTCCTATTGACTTCTGCCTCATCCCCACTACCAGCTTCTAAGGTGTGAGCTTCATATAGTCTGGATTCTTTGCTCTAACTAGAAAGACCCTGCTCGGCAACGATGCTCGGCTTCAGTCATCACAAAATGAGCTCTCTGTGTGTGTGGTATACCTTGAGATAAGACAGAAAAACTATGCTGGGGACAGATTGTCCAAGTTCTTGAATGCCAGGCCAAGGGGTTCACATCTTAGCATGTGAGGTGGTGGTACTTAAAGTGTGTTCCCTAGAAAGCAGTATCAGTTTACATGGCAACTTGTTACAAATGCAAATTCCCAGGCCCCATCCTAGACCTACTGTCTCAGAAACTGTTGCATTAGCTCTCCAAGGCCTGTTTTCACAGGCCCTCAAGGTGACAGGTGTATGCTCAAGGTCAGGAACATGGGTATAACGAGTGGGGAGCTCATTGAAGAGTGTTAGGTAGTGGAACACACGACCATTTATATTTGTATTGAAAGGGCTCACCTAGAACAGGAGAGGAAATGGAGCCAGTGGAGAAGAGTCAGCCAACTTTATTGCAACATTCTGAGCAAGGACAGGATGACTGTCTGAGCCAGGATGCAGCAGCGGGGCTGGCGTACACGGGACCCATCTGAAAGGCGTCCTTCCAGGAGATGGGATTTACAACACTTGACCCCTGGTTAATTATTGAACTTGAGGACAAGAAGTCTGGGGTGATGACTCCCAGCTTTTGTCTTAGCAAGATATTGATGCTATTGAACAAGACAGGAAACAAGGGAAAAAACACCCCCTTTTTCCTAGAACCAAACAAGGAGCCAGAGGATAACGATTCGACATCGAGTTGAATTTGTGTGGCTCTGGCCACTTGGCCAGCATGCCGGAGAAAGGATTCTGTTGAAAGGCAGACAATAAAGTATCGACCACAATGTCGTGAGCACGATGGGGCATATTGAAACCACATGCCTGGTGAAGCTGAGTGCATGTTGTGATGGTTCTGTCATCACTTCTGTTGCGCACCTGTACTTTCGGTGGGGAAAGGGCTGGTTGTGCAGCCTTGGGCTGAGACTGAACATAGACAGGAGTGTCCTGTTAGCACACCAGCACTGGGTACTGGTTTTTGTGCCATTTTGAATCCTTATTGTGCCAGATCTTTGACATAAGCAACTTTGCTATCACTAAGGATATGATTTCGGTCATGATCTGCATAAATGTGTGCGTGTTACCTGCCGTTGGGTTAGCTCTGATTCGTGGTGACCCTATGAATGGGTAATGTCTGTGATGTCCTGTCCAGCCATGTATATAGAAGACTGGTTATTCTGTGTGATCATAGACTTCAAAGGGCCAGAGCACTTAAGAGTCATAGTATTTTATAGCAGAAAGAGACCTCAATGGTAAGAGATCTGCTTACTTTATAAATTAAAAGAATTAAGGCCCAGGG
Organism: Myotis nattereri; assembly: GCF_964212035.1. Classification (NCBI taxonomy): domain Eukaryota; kingdom Metazoa; phylum Chordata; class Mammalia; order Chiroptera; family Vespertilionidae; genus Myotis; species Myotis nattereri. Next base: position 79,140,499 of record NC_138085.1, on the reverse strand, counting down.
AAAGAAATGATTGGCCCAAAGCCAGGGATTCATTCAGGGCAGAGTATGAGATGCCTTTCTACATGATCGCTTCCTGGCCATCCCTCATTTCAGCTCACATCTCACTCAATCATAGCAATAAAGATGAACATTTATTGGGCGATTTTTTTTATACCAGCAGAAACAGCTATGCATTTCCCATCAATCCTCTCATTCAATCCCCATGTCAACGTCATACTTCGGGGACTGATATTATTCCCACTTGAACAGATGGGAAAACAGGCTTAGAAAGACTGAGTTCTTGCCCAAGTGAAACTCAGCAGCCAGGAAGTGGCATGTCTGGATTTCAAAGCCAGGTTCTTGCCTCTAGAACCCGTGGTTTCAATGACGCTATGTTGTCCCTCTTCATGGTGAAGCTTTCCTGAGTCCTAAGAAAAGCTGGCCTCTTCCTATGTGTTCCAGCTGCCTCTATGCCTCCTTTATCTCTCTTTGTTGTTATTATCTGTTGTCTAGTCTGCACTCCCATGAAGTCTGGCGCTCCCCTGTCATCACAATTGTCATGCTTTCTCACAGGCTGTCTCCCGGTAAGCTTCACTCTGACCATCTTGATCACAGCTATACACATGCCTGACATCTAGTAAGTGCTCAATAAATACTCTTTGAAAGAACCAGAGGGATGTATAGAGGGATATGGACAAGGACAGAGACCATGTATCAGTCATCTCTATTCCTCCTCCAAAGCCTACCATGCTCTTGTCACATAGTCCAGACACCATGAATGGTTTTTGAAAGCATGAATCAAAAGTAGGACTTTTCTTGGAACAAAGAGTGAGGGAGGGTCACAAGTGACTTCAGGAGGAGTCTGCACCTTCAGGAATAGAGGAGGCCGTTGACACAGAAAGGAGAGTGTGTAGAATCCCAAGGACTAACTCTGGTAGCCTTACACAAGCCCCCCATGTGGAACCTGAGCCTGCGAGGTGCTCTCCTCAGTCACACACCCAGAAGCCCCTGCAACTTGCCTTTCTTTGAAGAATCTCTCTGGTGCCTGCAAGGGGGGCCCCCACTGTGAATGTCAAATGAATGCATATAAAAGACACTGATAATCTTAGTTAATGTTTACTAAGCACTTGCTACAAACCAGTCACTATAAGTACTTCACATGAGTTACGTGTACAGGTACTTTTATCCTTGATGTTCTGTGGAGGAACTAAAGTCCCAGGGGATGGAAATGCCTGCCTGTGGTGACACAGCTAACAAGTAGCAACCAGGATTTGAAGCCAGCAGTCCACTTCAGCCCGCTGTGGGTGAAACGCTGCATCAGCTCAGGTATGGGCCACGCAGGCGCAGCCTCAGGGAGCCCATATTTCTCTAACTATATATTAGGGACAAGGCTGATGCTTAATGAGAAGTGTATCATTTATCAGCCAGTTATAACAGAAGGAGCATCAAGCCAGTGTTACTGGTAGAGGCCTGGGCAGAAGCACAGAAGTCCATGGATGGGGGTGGGGGCATGGGATGGGTGGAAAGGGATGACAGTCAGCTCCGCCCCCCCCACTCCCACCCTTATAGGTGACCTCTGTCTCTTCCTCATATGATGTCCCTAAAAGATGGCCCAGAAAGTCCTGCCTCTCTGCAATGTTCTAGATTAGACAGTGGCCCTTCAGAGACCATAGGGCATCTTTCCCTGGGAGATGGGAAGCTGGGAGGACTGAATCCAGAGCCGAGGGTCACAGAGCTGGAAGCGGGCCCAGGGAAGTCTGTTCTTCTGTCCCCTCACCTCTCAGCTGGGAACTGAGGCTCAGACCCATGGGCAGCTATTTCTGGAGCCACAACAAGAAGCCAGGCAGGGCCTGGGCCTTGTCCATCAGCCGAGGGCCTCACCTACTCAATGGGCTGCCTTGCTGTGTGGTCCCAAGGAAACCCTTTGAAGGCCTGGCCTTTTGTCTGTGAAGAGGATGCTGCCTGGCTCCTGCGGGCCCTGAATGAGAGTCAGGGATTGAAAAGAGTGCGTCGGCTACTCGCTCGGATGGGAAGGAGGTTACAATGTGGTTCCCTGCTGGGTCTGAGCCCTCCTGGCGACCACAGCCTGCCTCCAGGCTCTCCTGGCGACCACAGCCTGCCCCGCTGCAGGTCTGAGCATGTCTCTGCCTGTGTGCGGTCTCCATGGGTGCTCGATGGGCCTGGCCAGGGTATTGGGTCTTTACAAATGGGCTTCAAACAGAGCAGGAGGGCTGGGCAACCTTGTCAGTGTCTCTCTGCTGACTGCAGGATGGACTCACCCTTCCCTCCTCTTTACTCATCCTGCGACCCCACCTTCCATGGCCGGGGTCCTTGGTGATGAGCCACATCCTAGGAGCAAGGTCTTCCTTCTGCAGTGGCCTCTGGGTGGCAGTTCCCACCTGAGTCTGCAATACCTGCCAGGAGGATGCTCCTTGAGGGGCGTCAGGAAGAGGAGGGAGATTTCTAATGAGGGCACTTCCTCGCTGCCAGGTATAGTGCTGGGCACCTGGCATTAGGACTTTTAATTGTCAAAAGTGATTCTGAGCCGGGGAGATTTTTATGCTATTTGTCTGATGAAGATATATCAGGGCTCAGAGTCATGAAGTGAACTGTCCATGTGGCACAGCTGGGAAGAAGTGGAGACCAGTGGTCTTTATTTGTTCCACTCTTAGGACATGAGATGCTCCCAGGGCCACTGGGACTGGACCCTCTGTGGCCTCCTCTCTACTCCGGGAGGTTCCACGACCGTTCCCCCAGGAAGAGACTGTGGGTCCTGCCCCTTGTTGGCACTTTAATTCCTAAATCCGGTGTCTCTGTGACCAGGCAATTGCTGTGTTTTCTTCAGCTTTGCCCCAAAGCAGGAGCCCTTTACAGAGCACACAGAGTTGATGGGATGATTCTACCTCCTAGTCCATACAACTGTGGGCCAATCTTGGTCCGTCTTTGGGCCTCAGCTTCCCCATAAGTGACGTGGGGTTATTCTAGAATGAGATTTCAGGGTTTTTCCATCTCTGACTTCATTGCATTTCATCTGTAGATACCCTCCCAGCTCTGAAATCCTCTCTGAGCGGCTTCACCCCCTCTGCCTCCCTAGCCTGTCTTAAAGTCTAGCGCCACCTTCTGGTGATTGGTTTCCTCCCTTTTTTGTTTCCCGGGGCTTGTGTGGGATTCTGTCCCTTCTACAGAAACTACTAGACTGAGGTCCTCTGGGTGTGGGCATCTCTCTGCCACACTGGCCGGCAGGGTCGGGGGGTTGGGTATGGACTCAGGTTCCTCCGCTTGGGATGGTGCTGGTGCCTCTCCCGGAGCTGAGATCACACTGTCACTTGGGGAGTTGGCCACCGCAGCTCAGAGAGCAGAGGGCCTTGGGGGTGGCAGCTGAACGTACATAATTCATGAGGGATTTGTTCCATCAGGAGGCAAGGGCGTGAATAGATGAGTCCGCAGCACATTTCGTTTTATTTTTCTTCTTTTTGTTTTTATTTTTGAGGCTATGAAGTGGATTTGAGAAAAATAAATGGTTGGTCAAGTTTCAGAGGCTCTTCGAGGTTTTGGTTTTTTTTCCTTGGCTTTATTTTGGTTTAAAAAAGGTTTGTTTTGGTTTTTAAAACAGTAAGAAAGAGGACATGAGGAGGGGTGTATGTTTAGAGCCTTTTCTCTTGGAGGGAAGGCCAAAGGTCTCTCTGAGTATGTGGCCTGTCTTCCCAAGGCCTGTTTTCCCAGCAGATCTCAGCAGCCACTGCCACGCGCTCACACCACCTGCCCGGCCTCTTCCCCTGCACCTGCTGGCTCACCGCCTCTGAGGACAGGGTCTGGTGGAGACAGCCGCTGCCCCCAAACCGGACAGGTGATGCGTGGCCGCAAATTCCTGGAAATGCACTTAGTATTTAGTTGGGGATTTTTACCGAATAAACTCTGGACGGGCAGCTAGGAGACCCGCTTCCAGAATCATTAAGAACTAACTGCTCCGGGCTTCCTTAACTACTTCTCTGCAGACCACAGTTTCTTCTGTAAGAAGATGTTCACGATTTCTAATCTCCATTCTACTCAATTGTTCCAGAACACCGACTTTCAACTCATGGCACACATAAACTAGTTACTAACCTCCTGCAGCACATCAAAAAAAGATATTTCTACAGATTTGACAACAACAACAAAAAATTGGTGTACTTTTGATTGATTCACACCGGGCAGCCATTGTTGTGTTGGCTGTTGTCATTTTTTTATTTGACACTCTAAGGCAGTGGTTCTCAACCTTCCAAATGCCGCAACCCTTTAATACAGTTCCTCACGTTGTGGCGACCCCCAACCATAAAATTTTCGTTGCTACTTCATAACGGTAATTTTGCTACTGTTATGAATCATAATGTAGATATCTGATATGCAGGATGTATTTAGGTGACCCCTGTGAAAGGGTCATTAGACCTCCAAGGGGGTCGCGAACCACAGGTTGAGAACCGCTGCACTAAGGGCACAGAGGTCAGTGCCCTGACTAAATAGTCAGTATTGTGTGTTTTCAAAGTGCCTGTGGCACGCCAGTGTGCCCCTTGCGGAGCACCGGTTGAAAGTTGCTGTTCTAGAATATTTGGCGCTAAGTCAGCGGTTCTCAACCTGTGGGTCGCGACCCCTTTGGCGGTCGAATGACCCTTTCACAGAGGTCGCCTAAGACCATCCTGCAGATCAGATATTTACATGACGATTCATAACAGTAGCAACATGACAATTATGAAGTAGCAACGAAAATAATGTTATGGTTGGGTCACAACATGAGGAACTGTATTTAAAGGGCCAGGAGGTTGAGAACCACTGCTCTAAGTGATAGGGCTTTCGTTCTGACTCTGCCATTTCCCTGGGAAGCCAAGCAACCGCTCTGGCTCCTAAAGTGTTTATCGGTGTGAGGAGTGTCACCCCAGAGCTCTCGGGGAATTGGGGTAGGCAGGGGACAAGGATTGTAGGAGCTAGGTCACTCCATCCGCATAGCCTCCACCTGCTCCCAGGGCTGTAGGCCCTGCGCTGCGGGGTGCAGTGTGCCTGCTGAGGATGAAATGGGTCAGCGCACACAGAGGTGCCGGGGCCTGGATCCCGCTGGGGAAGTGCAGGAAGGCAGACTGACCTTCGGAGAGTCACTGAAGGTTGTAATTAAAATAAAGGACTTAATCAACAATTTAAAGAAAAATAGGAATGAAATTCCAAATTGTACATTTGCTTGCTTATCTCCATCCAGGCTGGTGGGCCACATTTGCTTTGTGCCACAGGGCACACACGTGTACCTGCACAGGCACACGTGTGTGTATATGCACTGGGTGGGAACAGCGGCCTTGAACCAGGCCGGGAGGTTGATGCCCGGCTGCCAGGTCTTGGCCCGGTGGGAACTGGCAAGCACCTGCTGGTAACTCACCTGGGGTTCTGTGGCTACAGACTCTGTGTTCATTGAAAATATCATTACCGCCTCTTGTCAGGAGCCAGAAGCCCACAGTGGAGTCCGTTGATGCCTGACTTAGCTTGTCCAGTAGTGAAAATAACACAATAAAACCCAGTTAACAGAGATGCCGTGGGTTTAATTAGTTCCTTAACAATTAAGGAAGAATTATGAGATCTGGAGCATTCCATCTTCAAAAGCAATTTGGGTGGATTGATGTCACCGTCTGACATCGCCAGAGTCGATTTGGGAAATTGCTCACATTATCTTGCTTCCAGGCAGGTACATGCACTTTCCGATGGCTGTAAAGGAGGCGCCTCCAGGTAGCTTCCCAACGGGAACCTCCGGAGCCGAGGCCAAGGGCAGGGGTAGGCCTGCCTGCAGGGCTCTGGGGCCTCTGCCCCACCCCCTTTACATTCTGCAGACATTGAGCAAATAGAGGTGTTAGACAACATATTCTTCTTCTAACTTCCTGTTTCTTATGTGCCTTTCCTGAACCTGCATCCGATTCTATGAAAGAGAATATGGCTCTGAGGCTCTTTGTGTTCAGTGGGTTGACTTGGCCATGTTTACAGCCCATGGGAGGCGGCCAAGAGCTGGGAGGCGCGGGGAAGTGGGAACTGCTCCATCAGGAGGCCCTTTGCTAGCTTGGCCTCCTAGGCTTCCGGTTATCTCAGTCAAGACGGACTCTCATTCAAAAGCATCCTTTTGTCAAGAGGCCATCTATAGACCCAGGTGTGTCCTTCCTAACCTTGGGCTGTGGTCCTCAGAGCAGCAGTATCCTCTGGGAGCTTCCTAGGCATGCGGAGTCCCAGGCCCTGTCCCACTGGATCAGAGTGTGCGGTTGAGCAGGATCCGAGGCGGTCTGTGGGCTGAGGAGCATTTGGGGAGCACTGATTTACAGTGCTGTGACTATCTTTTTGGTCCAAGAGTGTCTGGTCTGACTGTGGAGGCCAGACTCCTGTTGGGAAACTGAGGTTCTTGCTTCTGCAGGTGAGGGTCTGGCAGCCCCAGCCTTGGCTCTCCCCAGTCCTGAGAAGCCCTCCCACCCTACCCCAGCCCTCTCTGGGGGCAGCATTCTCCTTAAACCTTCCTTGGTGGTCCGATTTCAGCATGGTGCCCACCCACAGAAGGCTCCACGCCACACTGACAGATGGCTCCAAGTAGGACAGACAGAAGAAATGTATGTTTCTCAAATGTGGGCTAAAAAGACTGCGTTCCCCCAGCCTCGGCTGCTGAGCAGCTGTCACTCAGGAGCATATGGCCCAGCGGTGACAGGGCAGGGACCCAGCTAATCCCACTCTTACAGAGATTAGCTCTGACGAGTCATAAGTGAAAAAAGTCGCGCCTGTCACCAAGGTGCTGCCTGGGAGGAGCTGGGAGGGCCTGCCCTGCAGTGTATTCCTTGAAACACCTCCCTGACCACCCGGGCTCTGATCTGCCCACCAGCCTCCGAGTGAAATACTGATGCTGACAATGGCAGCGGTGATGAGACTTCTACCATTTAGTAACCGCTGGCTGCGTGTTGTAAATAACACAGCAGGTTATATATTTATTTCTGCTACTTGGTTTAGTCTGCGCAGTGGCCTTTGCAGGGATGGGTTGTCCCCAGGTGGCGGAAGTGACGGTCCCTCCTGGGCAGGTGAGCTCACACTCCTGCCTTCCTGTGCCCAGTTCATGGCAGGGAGATGCTGGCAAATACAGCGGGAGGAGGGGTGATCCTTGCAAAGCCCATGAGGAGCAGGTGACGCCCATATACCAGGGCTCACACTGCTCAGCGGCCAGGAAGGACTACAGTAAACGGGCAGGAAGGCCCAGCACCAGGCAAGGCTCGCTCTGGTTTCTAGACCCAGCATATCCACAGCCAAACCATGGTTCCTGGTGCCTTCATTTCTGCACAGAACCCCACACCTCCGTGTGCCCTCTGAGGTTAGGGGCCGAACGGGCTGATATTTTATTGAGCGTCTGTGGAAAGCCAGGCCTCCTTTGGACACCTGTCCCGAAGCTGGGCCCGAGTGCGTGGCCAGGTTCCCTCTGCAGGTAGAGGCTCCGAGGCCGCGGGGACCCAGGAGAGATCAGCGTGTAGGTTCTGACCAAGACGCCATGACCCAGACTTTGCCACAAGCCCAAGATGACTCCAGGCGTCCTGCATTCCAGAAACAGATCCCTGTCCTCAGGCGAGACTGTTATTGTTACTGGCCACGTGCACTCTCACTCTGTCCAGGAACAGAGATATGGGCTTGGAACATGGTCCCCATTAGCAACTGGAGTGGAGCTTCTGGTCCGATTGGAGCGAGGGAGAAAGCGCCGAATATGATGTTAGAACTTGAAGCATCTTCACCCTATGACGTGCTTGGAAAAAGATCATTCCTCAGCCAAATCTGGGAGAGTTCCCTGAAAGCACTCGTAGAGCTCTTATTCCCAGTAAAAGCAAGCGCCTCAGTTAATGAACTCGCATAGAGCTCATCCATGTGTCAGGAATGCAGACACGACTGAGACACGGGCCTCGCCCTCAAGGAGCTCAGAGTTGCGGAGGGGCAAACGGGCAAGGGATCCCCCTTTCCAAAGACACGATTCTATCATTCATGGTTGAAATTATGACACAAAAATCCAAGGATTCATGATACGTTCTTTCTTGTATTGGGCATGTGATAGGCAGAACAATGGCCCCCTAAAGATGCCCACAGATGAATACCTATGACTATGTTACCTTACACGGCACCAGAGACTTTGCAGATATGACTAAGAGAAGGAGCTTGCGATGGAGGGATTCTTTTGGATGATCTGAGAGGGCCCAATGTAATACAAGGATTCCTATACACGCATGGGAGAGCTAAGAGGACCCAAGTCAGAGAAGGAGATGAGAGGATGGGACAGAGATCAGAGTTATGCTTGGACATGAACCAAGTAACATAGGAAGCTTCTAGAAGCTTTAAATGCAAGAAAATGGCATTTCTCCTAGAGCTTCCAGAAGAAACTCAACCCTGACAAAACCTTGGCTTTAGCTCAATGAGACACATTTTGAGCTTCTGACCCAAAACGCTAATAAATTTGTGTCATTTTAAGCCACCAAGTTTGTATTATTTGTTATTGTAGCAAAAGGAACCTAAAAAAGGGCAGAGCCTAAGTCATGCATGTGATTATGTTGAGAGGGTAGTGAGGGACCCAGTCACCTGTCACACATCTGCCCACCCCCAAGTAGTACAATCACTACTTGTCATCATCTATGTGGCAACAGCCACAGAGTCATGTTCTACTGCACTTGTGGGGGGAAATGATATATTATTATGATATTTACAAATTTGGGAGGTTGTGATGGGATCAGATGCTGGTCCTTGGCAATGTTTGGACTCTGTTGTTCAGGTGAGCACAGGGCCAACATGGAGCCCAGAGAAGGGATGTCTCACTGGGATGGTGAGTCAGAAAGGACCTCCCGAAGGAGAAGATGCTGGTGCTGTTTTGAGGGATGGCTAGGACCCGGCCCAATGACTGATGACAAGGACCAAGGAATCACAGGACAAAGCACTCAGTGATGAACATGGTTCTGTATTAAGAGCATATGAATTATGAGGCTGAGACTGTAGAGAGAAACACAGTTGTCTGATCATGGAGGGTAGTTGAGGCCATGGTGCAGGAATTGAATTTTACTATTTTGGCAATAATGACAAGCCATCAAAAATTTTTAAACACGGGTTAAAATGATCAGTCTGTGCTTTAGAAAAACCATATTGACCTATCAAGGTTAAATTGGAGGGGGCAGAACTGAGGTCTAATGAGGAGAATTCTAGATGAGATGATGAGGGTTTTCCTGGATAAACGTATTGCTAAGATACTCTCTTCTCCCCCCAAGACTAGCAGACCTCACAAAGCTCTTCCCTTGGATGCCTTCTCTTACCTTTTTGGTTACACAAGTGGGCTTCTCCCTCAGACCCTTTATCTCTCCAGAATAACAAGGCCCATATATTTTTCTAGTTTATTAGTAAATCCTTGAATTGGACTCTGATATAGCACTGTGAATAGTTAAAGAATCCAGGCTTGAGTAACTTCTGTTCTGGATGCTTAAAAGATGCTGGAGATACTGTTCTCAAGCCCCTCTTGGAATGTGTCCAAAGTTTCCAACAGCTGGAGATCTGAGTAAACACTGGGAAATAGTCAACACTATTCTGTTTTTTCCCCAAGTTCAAAATCAAGGAGTCTGGAAGCTACAGATGGAGGAGACTAGTGTTCATTTACTGCAGAATTCTAGAACAGGTTACAAAGCAGATGGTTAGTATTTTGAAGAGAATTCAGTGATGACAATGATCAATCCATTAATTCATCAAAAATAAGATCTGTTCTTCCATTCCCCAAACTATAAAGAGACTAGACCTGGGGCAAAACATCCAAAGAACCTATCTCCTATTGCAACAGCAAAGGACAAATAGAGAATGCCCTTTGTGAGCCTGTGTGTGTTGGGCATGGAGGAGAATTCTGAGGTCAGGAATGGTCCTCAAATGCCACAACCAGCAATAGGATTTTTAAGGGGGAACTCTTTGCTTGTCTCACTTGGATGCCTGAAAGATCCTGGATAACTTTGCTTTGGAAGTGAGCCCAGGGAGACAGAGAGAAGGGAAGGCAGCAAAGATTTTAAAGAGGGCCTAAAGGCCAGAAAGGTTAAACGATAGAAAGCATTTTATTTTGCGATCATACTATCACACCATATTAGAGCTGAATCCTCTAGACAGTCCATTCACTTGTGGATTTAATGACATGTTTCCGAGAGACTATTGTGTACCAAACGCTGTGTTGAGCATAGAGGATACGAAACAGCCTTCTCTAACAGGTGTTTCCCTGGCAACTGGACTCAAGGTAGAACAAGAAACAATGATAAACAGTAATTTTGTACCCAGCCCCTGTTCATACCAGTTAGATCGATGTTTCTGGTAGGCTCAATGCTGTAACTTGCCGAGGGATTTCTCAACAGCTCTTTGATGGTACCTTGCTTTGAAAGGCATGTATTCCACTGTTGCTGCATTAAGATGTATTTTTTTTTTAAATATCACAGCATTTGTTCCTTTTCAGACAAGTAAACAAAATCATCAAGAAAATATCAAAAGTTCTACCAAATTCAGAGTTAAGAAAGCTGGTATCTGACCCTCAACATGAGCACATTCACACATGATATTCTGCCCCTGAAGTGAGAGTTCAAGATTTCAAAATCTTGCCCAGATATAACTTACTCGAGGGGGCTATTTGAAATAATGAAAATGATCTTACTTGTATTATCGGTGTTTTGAAGAAACATTTTAATCAGATCACTTATTTCTCAGCTTGAATGAGTGCCTCTTCCGAACACAACCAAATTCTCGCTGAATATGAAAACGCAGAATGACTACAGTTGTCGCTATTGCCTCATACCCTGAACCAAGACCAGGAGGCATACTATAGACCTCCATGCAGGTAAACAATGGCTGGGTTGACTCTGAGGCCTAACCTTTTATTTTTATGTGATTATGTCCTTTCTCCTGACACCCATGGCCAGTCCTTGCCTGCTGGAGACCTACATAACAGCCCACAAAGCCATCATTGCTCGGAGAAAAAAAATCGTTTGCCGGTGGTATGGTTTTCAGCAACAAATACAGTAAAAAGAGGCTGGGCACTTTCACTTTGTCACTGTGCTATCTGCATACCAACAGCTCATTCATTGCCTTCCTCTCAGTGGTGATGATAATTGTTCTCTTGCTGTTGTTTGCTACTGATATTATCTATCGTCCATCGGTGTGAGGTCCTTAAGAAAGTGTGCTACTTTCTCTTTCTCTCTCTCAATCTGCATACCATATTTGTCATTAACTTTGTGGGTGGTTTTACAAGCTCTGTGGTAACAGTGTAATTGTGTCTGCTTTTGTGCTATGAAAATTCAACTTGGAATAATGCTCCTTGGGTTTTCTCCCCACCCCCTGCATTTAGCACGATACTATTCATTAATTTCCTATAAGGACATTCTATACGATTCGTTCTGCAATATTCAGATTGGCTTAGTAGAGATATCAACAAACTTTGATCAAAAGTGACTTTATGAGACTGTACGATTAATTTTTCTTATTATAGTGTGTTGGGAACTAAGGATGATTGGATGCCCTACCCCAAAACTCCGATTTCTGAATAGATCATTTTACTTCTGAGCCACATTTTTCTTTTATTGACTGCTTGAGCAAAATCATCAGTGAGAGCATGCTGCTCCATCATACATGAAATACTATTCTATATTTGATATATAGCCATATTCACTCATTCATTTATGACCTTGCTCTGAGTTGTAATATTTACTATTATCATTACAACTTTTTCACTTCTCTGAACTCCTTTTGAGCCATCGATTCATACTTTTGGGATTTGAAGAAGAATACAGCAAAACAATAATACATATATACATTTCCCAAAATATACAATAACATGCAATGAGGTAAAGAAATGATAGCTAAGATATCTTATTAAGAGAATATCTTAGGGGAACTGATAACATAATCCATATAGTATTTGTAAACCCTTTAAGCATATAATGATTATCTAAAATCATACACTTTTTATGATGTGAAAATTCACAATCCTTCATTTCAAATTTATGAAATGTATGTGAACATGGTTGCTTCAACAGGTTTTTGGTCAAAACCATCACACCACCTATAGACCATATGCAAGGCTACTGGGAAACACCAGGGACCCACAGACCCCTCTTGGAGAAATCCCTCCCACATGGCATCCTCCTTGGACTCACCCCGACTGGCAGCATTTGTCTTTCACATCCATCTGTGGCCTTTTCACAACTAGGCTGTTGGGATGATTGTCCCCAGATTCTTTGCATATGTCTGGGTGTTCTGTGCATGCTCTTATTCATGAGGCACGGTTTCTCCTTCCCACTTCTGGAGGAACCAGTTGTGAGGCCAAGAGCAGCATGGTCTCTGCCTTCACATTCACAGGGAATCTCTGGTGTCCCCATTGCAAAGACCACTGGTCTTCACCACAGCCCCCTCTCAAAGGCTGCTTTGAGCCTAGGAGTCTGGGCCAGAAACAATTTCCAATAGCAGCCCTTTGTGATGCACCTCATGGTCCCTGTAACCTTGAATATTCTCTCCATCTGAGCTGTGTGCTACCTGGTGAGCTCCCCAGGTAAGGCTCATTCTCAATCCCCATATACTGCTGGGGATTAGAGGGTGATCCTTGCTCCTTATGGTCATAGCTGAGGGGTCAACCACCAGAAGGTTCATCATTGCCTATCTAGGAGGTTCTTTGGTAACTCCTGCATGTAGACTCCTTTGAATCTATTTCATCAGCTCTCCAGACAGCCCGGGGCAGGACTGATTTTGCAATGAGGACATAACTTAGTCCTGGACTCTGGGATTCTACTGTATCTAGTGGGCCTCACAGAATCCAGCCCAATAGTGTTCAAGGCCCTCCACAACGCTGGCATCATCTCGCGTCATTGTGCCTCTGGACTTCCTGTCACTGAGTCTGTTTCCTGCACATCCAGGCCCTGGCTATTCCTCATATGTGATGTCCTATCAAGTCTCAAGATATTTGCCTCCAAGTTCATCTGGCTCCTCCTTCTGGAACAAATGTGCCTCTGTGTCTATCTCAGCTCAAATACGGTCTTCTGTGTAAGCTCTCCATAGATTCCTACCAGCGCAGGATTTGAAGTCAGACAGACCCAAGTTCAAGTTCCAGACCTGCCTCTTACTCACCAGGTGATTTTGCATTTTCCACTAAACCCTTCTGTAGTTTAACCTTTCCATCTGCAAAACAGGGGCAAAGATTCCCTATGTTGGAAGGATATTTTCCAAAACCAAGGCAGCGATGGCTTTAAAGTGCCCAGCACAGATATTACGCCACTTCCCTGCTCCATCTAATTTCTGGTTCCTTCAGCATGTGGGTTTCACTTCTGTTTGGTCCCTACTTAATTTTCTTTATAATTAGCTATACACACATCTCTCTTCTGCATTAAGCTGTGGAATCAATTTCTAAGGCCAGGAATCATTTTCTTCATTTCCTGGTTCTCCTTGGTGCCCAGTTTAGAGCAGGTGCTCAGTAAATAATTGTTTATTGGAGCTGGAACTTCTGTGAAGTTATATTTTTACATATGTTATGTATGTGTGTAATTTATGCATTCACCTTGGAAGGCAAGGAGAATGAATACAGAATAGGGAGTTGCTATTTCAGTGAAAGGCATGATATAGCCAGAATAGCAGGCTCTAACTTTTTAAGTATGCGTGGCACTGTGCAGAAAACAGGGAGGACGTAAGCTTTCTTCCCCACAAGAGCAGAAGGAAAAACGAGGTGATAAGGTGGACGGGCATGCTGGAGGAGAAAGAGCATGCTCTTGAGAAAGCCCTCACCCCAAACCTTCTCTGCAAAATGTCTGTGTTCCTCTGGGCAAGGAAAGGGCAAGGATGCCACGTGAAAACACCTTTCTTTCAAGCTTCTCTGGGATATTAATGATGAAAGGACCACAGACAAACAACACACACACACACACACACACACACACACACACAACTGTTTTCTCTTGCAGGATTAGCGACGTTTTGACCCAATGCCTGATTTCCTCAACCATGTTCCTATGCGATGATCCTTTGCCACACACAAGACTGTCATTGTATATTCATTCATTAGAGATAATGATTTTGAGTCTCTGTCCCCACTGACCTGTGGACAGATGGCGAGCATGAATGCCACGTTTATCTGGACACCGGATCAGCTCCAGCAGCCCTCTGTCGGGTCTGATCACCCCGTGGCCACTGCGTTGCAGACCTCCTCCTTCTCCTCTCCTCCTGGGGGGCTGCCAACTGGGTGCACTGAACGCGAACTTCTGCAGAAATGGGCCTTTTGGTCATGACCGATTTTGCTTTCTTTTCATAACCATCCGATAAATGTCAGGGCTGCTTAGAGCTAATCATTTCAGATTGCAATAAAAACAATTTGAAGTTCTAGATTGTTAGAAGCATTGCTCGGTTCTGAATAATAATTGCTGCTCTTTCTTCCTGTACCCCCTCCCTGTCTGTCTCTTTAACACATAAGTGTTCAAGCAAAGCATAGACATTGAACGCAAGTGTTGCATTTGTAAATCATACCTGCTGAACGTTTGAATGCATTTAAAGATCTGATTGCAATTCTTAGCGGAAATACCTTATGGTGGACCCATTTAGTGAAAAACGGGCAAACCACTAATTTGATCAGATAAGACAGATTGTTCTCTGTGGTCATTACTTTCTTTTAACAAAAATTGTTTCTCTTAGCAAAAACATTTACAATTGGGTAGTTTTAATGAACCATTTCCTCTATTGCTTTTAAAAAGATATTTCGCTATGCTCAACTTTTAGAATTGGATTTTTATAAATGAATAAAGTAGATCAATTTGACTTAATCACCAATTGCAAAGGCTCTTTCAAGGACAGTTACACTCAGGGCTTCTGACAATTGCTATTATTTCATTCAACAAACAATTTCTACTTATAAAATTCTAGCGCAAGACTTGACCTCTATATGTCAAGGCAGTTTTCCCTCTTCCAAGAAAGATTGACTATCTCTTAGACTTCACCAGTGAGGAAAAAAGGGTAATCTGAGTTCAGTGATCCCCAGGAGAGTTCATTTCCTCCCATTAATATGCTATCAGTAATGATCTCCTCTACAATATTAGTATTTTAAAACTAGGTCCTGAATATGTTGGAAAACTTTGTTGGATGATATCCCCTCCTTCTGCTATTCTGCCTCCTCCTCCTTCCTATCACCACTCTGACTCAAAATGTTTTCCCCAAGCTCAATTCTGCATAGACAATGTCCTTTAAAGCACAACGAAGCTATGGATCCTTCCAGTCAAATGACACGCCTTTTGAGACCTCTCACCATTGCATTTTTCTAAGTTCCTGGGTAAATTCCTTCATCTCTATCTACCCCGATTCTTTTTTTTTTTAATTTTGTTTTATTGCTTAAAGTATTACAAAGAGTATTACATATGTCTCCCTTCCCCCCTTCCCTTTATGTTCCCCTGGCCTTCCCTACCCCTCAGTGTCTTGTGTCCATCATCTGAGAGATGCAAATCAAAATGACAATGAGGTATCATCTCACACCTGTCAGAATGGCTATCATCAACAAATCAACAAACGACAAGTGCTGGAGAGGATGCAGAGAAAAGGGAACTCGTGCACTGCTGGTGAGAATGCAGACTGGTACAGCCACTATGGAAGACAGTATGGAGTTTCCTCAAAAAGTTAAAAATGGAACTCCCATTTGACCCAGTGATCCCACTTCTAGGAATATATCCCAAGAAAACAGAAACACCAATCAGAAAGGATATATACACCCCTATGTTCATAGCAGCACAATTTACCATAGCTAAGATTTGGAAACAGCCTAAGTGCCCATCAGCAGATGAGTGGGTTAGAAAACTGTAGTACATCTACACAATGGAATACTATGCTACCCTGATTCTTTCCATGCTTTAAGGCTCATCTCAGGTACCACTTGCTCTGTTCTCCACACCACCCTCCCGTAATCTTCTCTTGACACTGGTCCCTCCCCTCCTCATTGGTCCTGCAACTGTCCCTCTTTCATTCTTGCAAACTTTTTCTCCAGCTAGCTAACTCACTCTGTATCCTTCCGTCATCAGGCTGCTCCTCCCCACAGGACCACATGGGATCAAGTTCATAGACTGACTTGGCTATGTCTTCTGGACTAATTTCTTTTTCTTATTAACATACCTTATTGTTTTAGAACAGTTTTAGATTAACAGAAAAATTGAAGAGATAGTGCAAGAGTTCCCATATACCCTGCAGCCAGATTCCTCCACTGTTAACATTTTATATTAACAGGGCACATGTTACAATTAATAAACCAATATTGATATATTATTATTAACTAGAGTCCATAGTTTATTATGATTCCGATTGATTTTATCTGGTGACTTTTTCTCTCCCAGGATGCCATCCACGATACCACATTGCAGTTAGTTCTTGGGTCTCCTTAGGTTCCTCCTGGCTATGGAAGTTCCTCACTCTCCTTGTTCATGGTGACCTTGACAGTTTTGCAAACATCAGTCAGATATTTTGTAGAGGTCTCTCTATTGGGATTTGTCTGATGTTTCATCTCATGATTGAACTGGGGTTGTGAGTTATCGGGTGGAAGGTCACAGAGGGAAAGTGCCATCTCATCACATCATCTCAAGGTTACATACTATCAATAAGACTTATCACCATCGATGTTGACCTTGGTCACCTGGCTGAGGTAGTGTTTGTCAGGCTTCCCAACTGGAAAGTTACTCTTTCTGCCACCCTCACCCTTTCCACATTGTACACATTGGAAAGAAGTCAGTATATGCAGCCCACACCTAGGAGTGGGAGGTTATGCTTCAGCATCTCCAAGGTATTGTCTACATCAATGAACTGTGTCAATGATTTGTATCAATGAAGTCTTCTGTGAAGGAGATTTGTCTCTGCTCCCCCTGGCTTGACATGCTCCAGGGTCATTCTCAGCACCACATCCCTCCCTGATTCAATCAAGATGTTGAGTTCTGAGTCAACAGCTCATCCTCCTTCAGCATCTCCACCCCCAATGTGCTTCGCTACCCACCTCTGTAACACCCCCCAGGAAGAGTTAGCATAGCTTACAAAGCAGAGCCACTGCTTCTGCATGCAGACAGGACCTTTCATTATCCTACATGTCTACTGTCTCATTCCCCTCTTTGCTCTATCTTTGATCCAAACCAAACGAAGTATCATCCCACCCAGAGCTCCACACTATTTCAAGTCTCTATGTCTTTCCACATACTCTTCTTTCTGACTGCCCCTCCCCTCCTTGCCCTCCTTCTAAGCCCTGAAAACAGCTCAGCCTTCTCATCCTCCAGGAAATTTCTCTGAACCAGTCAGAGTTAAGCCCTCCTTTGCACCACAAATCATTTTGGTAGATTCCTCTAGCAAGTGGTATTTTCATTATTTGTTCATGTGTCTACCTCCCTGTAAGTTTCTGACTTACCTATCTCTTTACTATCAATATCTAACACAGTATCTGAATAATGTGACTTTTCACACTTATACCAACAACCCTCCCATTCACCTGGTGACCTTATAGAGGGCAGGCACCCCAGCCTCCATTCTTGCAAAGTGGCTGAAGGTTCACCTTCCCATGGCAGGTCACGAACACCTCTTATGTGTGGGTTGACTAATAGTCAGGGCATGGTGCTGGGGTGGGCTCCTCCTTGAAGGCAGGGATGTTGCACGTGCCCAAAGAGCTGCTGATTATAAACAAGCCATTGAAATAAGTGGCTGCTGCATCTGACAGTTGGTTTTGGTTGCAGAAAAACGCTGACCATCTTTTAATACCGAGACAGGAAAGCGGCTCTGCAATCAAACATAATTGGAAGATTACAGGAGCTCAAAATTACCCTATAGCAGAAATCTCTTTTATGCTCGGCGGAGAAACCTGGGCATTGGTTCCCCTCCCCCCCATCTTTATGTGAAGAGCCTCTTAAAGATAATCAGATTTCATTGAGAAGATACAATGGCAGATTTTCCCGTTAAACAAATACCTCCGTGGATATTCACAAAGATGTCCTGCAATGGTGTCAGAAATAACATAGAAACCCCTCATCAGGGTAATTGAGATTTGTATAAATCTGAGTGTGCAAGACTCTTAGGCTGAACTCCATTTAGTCCTTAACTTGCCCACCACCCTGCTGTTCAGGGACATGGCCTCCAGGTGTGCAGTGATGACTGTGCAAAGTATCCCATAAAATAGGCCATTAGTCGTTCTAAAGGTGTGGAGAACTGAGAACTACATGTTCCTACATTTATCCAAGCAATGATATATTATTTTAGACTTTTTTTTAAATTGATTTTTAGAGAGAGAAAGGAAGGGAGAGGGAAAGAGAAGCATTAATACAAGAGCAAAATATTGAGTGGCTGCCTCCTGCATGTCCTTTGCTGCATGTCCAGTACCAGGGATCAAGCCCACAACCTGGGCATGTGCCCTGACCTGGAATCAAATTGGCAACCCCTTAGTGCACAGGACAATGCCCAACCAGCTGAGCCATAACACCCAGGGCATATATTTTCTTAAAAACATTATATCCTTAGCACTCTCATACACTACTTGTGGGGCTACACATTGCTACAGCGTTTGTAGAAAGCAATTGGACAATACATTTCAAATGACTTGGAAACACTCATACCCAGTAATTTTATTTCTGGGTTCATATTGTTTATTTTTTTCAAAACTCTTCATTATGAAAAATTTCTAACCAATATAAGAATATAAGAGAATAATGAACTCCCACGTACCCAACCTCCAGCTTCAGTAATTCTCAATTCATGGCCAAGCTTGTTTTAACTACCCCAATGTGGTGGAAGGAACTGGTAGAGAAGGAGGAGGAAATAAGGCAGGACCCTGATTTTCTCCACCAGCAGAAGTGATCCTAAGCCTCGAGGTGGCATTTCAGGAAGCTGTCAGCCATCCCAGGCAGTCTCAGACAGAGAGGCTAACAAGAAAGCTAGTGTGCAGAAGAGATAGCCCTCTGGTATGTGGCATGGGAGGAAACGAAAGGCAAAAATATGGGATTAGAAAGGGGAGACCAGGGCAATGGGGGGATAAGGACACATATGCAATACCTTAATCAGTAAAAAGGGGGAGACCAAACAGAGGAGGGAGGTGGGGTTCAGGGGAGTGGAGGAGGACAGGAGCAGAGGGAGCTGCCTGGGGTGACATGGGAGAGGCTTGGCATGGCACAGCCGGCTGCTGGGCTCTTGTTCTACTCTAGGCTCTACACCTTTCTGCACCTCAGTTTCCTGTCTGTAAGGGGGGCTGAATGAACCCTGTTCTTCTCATCACTTCACCATGAGGATCTAAGGAGATAATGAAAGTGAAAAGACCTTTCGGATGACAAGCACTGAGACCAGGAAAGGGGTTCATTTTGAAGGAGGTTCCAACAACAGCAGTTTGGACAATGAGACTCTACCGTTTCCAGAATGCTGGTTCTTACCATAGCCCTCTGGTTGTGTACAGCAGCCATGGACACAGTTCCTAATCCGTGCCAGGCTCTGTGTCCAGCTTCAGAGGAACCAAGAAGGATGAGACTAGATCCTGACTTATGACCAAAAGTGATGGTGGGTGGGTGAGGCCAGCTCAGCATACACATGAGTGCCTTCCAGACTTCTGGTATTTATTGAGGTCTTCCGATGCCAGCAATTACACTGTTGTTGGTTCAGAAGACATAGAAGTGAATAGCAGAGTTCCCTGTGTACCCCAGGCTATGGGAGGATGTAACCGGAAGTAAGCCGAGCCGTGGAATATTGGCAGTTTGGGCATCGCCTGGAAGTTTATAAAAATGCAAAATCTTGGGGCCCTGCCTAGACTCGTGCTGTCAGCATCTGCATTCTAACAAACCTTCAGGTGATTCATATGCCCCCTGAAATCGCAGAGGCAGTCACACTACTGACATTCTGGACTCAATAATTCTTCATTTGGGGGAAATTCCCTGTGCATTGTGGGATGTTTGGCGGCATCCAAGGTTTCTACCCACTAGATGTCAGTAGCATCCCCACTTCAGTTGTAAAAACCAAAAATGTCCCCTGGGAAGCAAAGTCACCCCACCATTGAGACCACTGGACTGGAGCAAGGCTTCTCAAAACATGGTCCAGGAGTCATAGCCTCCACCTGGAAACTTGCTAGGAATACAGATTCTCAGACCTGCCCCTGACCCACTGAATCAGAAACTGGGGAGGTGGGGCCAAGCAGCCTGTGGTTCCACAAATCCTCCAGGTGATTGTGATGAACACTGAAAGGTGTTAGAACAGTGGTTGTCATCCCTGAAGGCACAGAGTTTTGAAAACTATGTAATATCTGGGTCCCACCCCAAACCAGTTACATCAGATCTCTAGGAGAAAGTGACCCAGATGACTCAGATGCACAGCCCCAACTGAAAGCAATCGCGGCAAATGCAGGGAAAGGGCTCACCCTCGCTCACGGGGCAGCCAATAAACAGAGACCAGAAGTCACATCTCCTGATTCTCTGGTCCAGGGGTCTTTCCTCAGTAGGAGGGTGACAAGGTGACAGACAGCTTCTTGAACGGGCTCCTGAGGAATTCCATACCCAAAGGGCATGTTTAGACACATCTTTGATCCATGTCTTGGTCCATGCAAAATGCTCTGAGATCTCCTGTGACAGATTCCCCAGGGGCTTCGCAGATAGGTTAGGAAGAATTTACTGTGTTCATGGTTTTTTGGACACAGCTAAGAGTCCTCCAGTCCTTCCTCTCTCTGTCTGCTGTCTCCACCGCTAACACTCCGAGGTCAGAACGTTTGCTGACCTCTTTTCACAGGGCTCCATAGGTGATGTTGCCCTATCGGGAAACACCAGGAACGTCAACACTCATATAAAAATGTTTGTCGCAGGTGATAACCCACAGAGTCACTCAAGCACCACGGGACAAAAATAGGCAGAAGGAGCTTTTGAAATTCTTTAGGGGAAGATAGGCAGTAAGTGGACTTCACACTCTTTCCTCAGCATCCTCCCACACTGTTTAAAACCAGCCCAGAGTCCGGCTCCTGGTGAAGCCAGACATTATCCATGGAGAGCTCTCACGTTCTGTCATGACCCCAGTCCAAATAGCTCATGGCCTTTCTGGTCCATCATCCTAGTAATCATCACAATCACTCTGTGGAGAGGGGTTTAGCTGCACTTCGCAGCCCTGGAAGCTGTGGCTCAGATACATCTTACTTCTCCTAGTCAACCGGTCAACTTACTGAGTGCCCAGCCGAGGGTTCGTGCTGGCATCGGGGATGGTTTTGGCCAACGTTCATAGAACCTATATAGTCAGATGCAAAGGTCAATAGATAAACACTGTAGCCTGGGTTTGTGCCAGTTATTTACTTTGGTCTCTCAGCCAAACCTATTCCCTAATCTGCTCTGTGATGCTGGGGTTGGGAGTCTGCAAACCACATGTCCCAGACTCCCTTGCCAGCTGGCTCCCTCTTAGCTTCTGGCAACAGGAGGGATCAAGGAAAGTCTTCATTTTTT
Source organism: Myotis nattereri (assembly GCF_964212035.1). Classification (NCBI taxonomy): domain Eukaryota; kingdom Metazoa; phylum Chordata; class Mammalia; order Chiroptera; family Vespertilionidae; genus Myotis; species Myotis nattereri. The sequence continues at coordinate 79,119,062 of NC_138085.1, read as the reverse complement.
TCCCCAGCTCTCACGGCAGCAGAGGAGAGCTCCAGTCCCTCTCAGCTGGTGACACAACAGACCCCAGCCATGTACTTACACCTGCCATCCAGGCACTGAGGTCCCAGTGCCACCTGTGAAGCGTGCCCTTCCCCCACCCCTGCAGAGGTCTAAGCTCCAACTGTGTGGGCCCTCTTGGAGGCCACCCCACACATGTGCCAGCTGCTTGGAGGTCAGAGTACTACCCCACAGGTCCCTTCTCTGAACTTCTAGATTCTGGTAACTCCATCTCTTCCCTTTTATTCTCCAAACTTAGGGCTAGTACTTGCTTCCTGAAGTCACGAACCTCTGGGCTAACTTAGCATTGAGTCTTAAAAAGCTTTTGTCTTCAACACCTATGCGGCAAATCTGTATTCGATCCCCTCTGTTTGGAATAACATTATGGTTACTAGGTCTGGACTGGACCCATGTGAGCTACACTTGAGGAAGTCCTAAAAAAAGGGGGGGGGGTGGCGGCGGGGGAGGGGGTTGGTTATGGGGGGGGGGATAAAGCTGAGAAGTGGAGGATGAATACAAGGTAGCCAGAGGAGAGAGGAAAGAAGAGTGTGGCAGGAAGAAGGAAAAGCTTGTGCAAAGGCCCAGAATGTGAGAGAAGTTGAGAGAAGATGGACATAGCTGCAGTGAGAGTGGAGGGGAACAGGGCTGGAGGGACGTGCTGAGGCCCTCCTGGGGGGCCCTGCAGCTGCTTGGAGTCCCAGCCCCCGACTGTCCTCCAGGTACGTAACATGGTGCCCTGGCTCATGTGTAGGTCATGTGAGAGATGTTGGGTCTTCTCTCAGGGGTCATGGAGAATCAGTCAAGGTTTTTAAACGGGAGAGATACATGATGTCCTTTGTATTTGAGAAAGGCTATTTTATTGTGGTGTAGAGACTATATTGGAGAGGAGCTAGGAAGCCAGTTAGAAGGTGCGTGTAGCAGTTTCTCCAGGAAGAGAGAGGGAGGACTGGGGTTTCAATGTGGCGTTCCCTCACTTCGTGACGTGGGGTTAGTCCTTTCCTCTTCCCCATCAACCATCTATAGAATGAGGAGGTTAGTCCAGAGCACGGATCCTTCTGCTGGGGTGTGAGCCCATCGGGGTCCATGGACAGGCATCAGAGAGCTGCAGGGCCCTAGAGAATGTTCACACATGGTTGGATGTACGTCCATGTGGGCCTTTCTCCCACAGGGAAACGGTCCCTAGCTCTTGCCGCATCCTCTGGGCCAGAATTATCCCAGAGTTTAAAATCACTGCTTTAGACCGTGTTGGATGCATCTACAGCTCCTGCTGTCAGTGACTCAACGTCCTGTGCCTTCCCGGGGGGCGGGGGGAGGTGATACATTCTCCCAGTTCTCCCGTTGGCTGTGAAAAGTGAAGGAGGGTGAGGGGGTGCGGTGCTGACACCATCCCCGAGGCTGATCGCTGTCCCCCTGGAGCTGCTAGGTGGTGAGTCACGGCCTGTCACTGTGTGTTTTCTGAGCAGGAGGCTGGAGGGCACCATTTCTCTGCAACGGTCACAACAACTCAAAGAGGTGACAGATGAGAGGGCCAAGGTTGACCCTGCTTCGTCAACTGTCCAGAGGCCCCCTGAGGCCACCACACCTCTCTGCTCTCCTGCACCAGAATGAGGGGCCACTGGTGGGGCGGGGGTACCCTGCCACCCCCACTCCTGCCTGCTCCTCACCTCCAGCCTGTGCTTTCTCTAACAAGCTCTTCTCTCTCCCCTCTCTTCCAACAGAACTGTGTTTCCCCCAGAACAACACAATCTAAAATCAGACTCAACCTCAGTCTTATGAATTGAGGTCACTGGGTCCCATCTCCAAAGGGAAATGTAGCTTCTCTCTGCAGCGAGACGGGAAATTTGGTTCCTTTCCATGAAAGTAGGTCAGGCACCAGAACGTCTTAGTGGCTGGGGTCTTTTCACGGTGCCCCCAATGTCGCGGCAGGTGGGGCGGCCGCTCGCTGTGTCTGCACCCACCCCGCCTGGCCCGTCCAGCCTGGGGCTGCGTCCCTCAACCTGGGTGCATGGCACGGCAGACAGATGCCTTTCCTATGACTCCCACATGCCCCATCTTGCTGGGATTTTTCAAATTTCTCTGCAGAAGCTCTTTACGGTCCATGACCCTGGCCACTGCAGAGCCGAAAAGACAACAGATTTATGATGGGCCTGGAGAGCAACAATCCAAGGATGCGTTTTCCCTGCTTTCAGTCGGTAATTTATTTTTAAATGATCTTTCTGGTATTTATGGGTCTCGGGGACTCTGATGGCCGGGTGAACTGCGTCTTATCAGACTGGCCAAACTAACCAGATTAAAAGGGAGCCCTCACATTTTATCAAAAGGAGGATTCAGAGGGCGTCTTAGAAGTGCAGCCGGACAGGGACGTTCCTTTTGTCATTGAACTGTGATGCGGTTCAGAGCAAAGCATTTGGGCCTCGGAGCCCGACACCCCGGGGTCAAGACCTTCCCCAGCTCCTCAGCGAGGGCACAGCTGAGGCAGGACCCTTGTGGCTTCCTGTCTGGGAAAGTGGGGCTCAGGACACCCACAGCAGGTGCTTATGGGGATGATTAGGGGAGACCGAATGAAACATCTGGCACATCTCCATGGCATCAATGCCACCTATTGATTCTTGTCGCCTTCCTTACCTGTGGGAGCACACGACTCAGAACCCAGGATGTAAAGATGGTCATCTTTATGTGGGGTTGTAACACTCCACGCACAGATTTAAACCATAAAGCTGCCTGGAACCCCAAACCCTGGTGTTCGGATCACATCCGAGGGTCAGGAGGCGAGGCTGGCAGTTAACGTCTCTCACTGAAATGAAGACCCGCTTCTACTCCAGCGTAATTACAGTTTAGCGTGGCCTTGTCTTCGGCTGATGATTTTCACAGTACACAACTGTCTATTGTTCTCCTGGAGCTTGTTACCATGGCGACCTAATTAAAGCAGCATCCCATGCTGCCAGCCCATAGGTAGAGGCTGAGTGCACAGCTCCCTGTGGACAGGGGCGTGTGGCCCACCCCTCCTGAGGCCCTTCTCCAAATTCTAAAATGAGGGCTGGTTGTCCGGTATATGATCCAGAAAGATGTCTCTGTTTTTTGAAATGAGCTACGAGTTAAATGCCATACCCTCTGTGTTTTCAGAAGGGAAGATGAGGAGCTAGGTGCTGCAGCCTTGCTTTGTGACCTTGGGGAAGGGTCCTTAGTATGCTCCCCTCTCAGGTTTGTCATGTGTAACCAGGATAGCAACAGCTGCTTAGCAGAGCAAGGTCTGTGAAAGTGCTATGAACAAAAATGCAAGGGATGATCATTGTCTCCACCCTTCCTCTTGATCTCTTTCCCAGTGGCAGGACTGCAGGGGGGTTAGGGAGAGAACAAGGACCTCACATCTAGCAGACTCATGTCCAAAGCAGGACCCGAGGCAGTCAGGGAGTGGCCACTCTGGATTGTCATTTAGTCTGTAAGATGGGGACAATAGTAGCCAGCTCACATGGTTATGACAATACAATGAGATATGCAAAGTGCCTGACACCTGCCTGGCCTACAGTGGGCCCTCAACAAATGCCAGGCCATTGGAAGGACAGTCAGGGCTCCCCAATGGCCATGGAGAGGTGTGCAGGCATGCCATGTAGTGTGGCATTGGCTCTGGAGTTATTATGCAGGGTTCCAATCCTGGGCAGGTCACTTAATTTTTTTGTATCTCTAGACTTGTCTGTAAAGTGGGAATACAAGTGATGGAGCTGGGTCTATATGAAGGATAACGGTGCACACCTAGCAGATACTGACACTGAGTCAGGTTGATTATCAGTGTCCTGATCTGACAGTGTTTGTCAGAGGCAATAAGCCTCTTCACCCTTTGAACACAGTGCTTAGCCCTTATATCATGAGCACATTCCCAGTTAATGAGCATTTTCTAGGTGCCAACATTCACACGTGTCTTCTTTGTTAATCCCAACGTCCATCCTACGATGTGAGTACCACTGATGCTTCTGTTTCCAGACGGATGGACACAGAAGGAGAGAGGTAAGGTGATTGCTCAGGAGACACTGCTCCTAGGGAATGAAACTGGGATCTGAGCAGAGGCAGCCACCCCAACCTTCTGGTTTTCCTTAACCACTATTGTCTGTTGCCACTCACTGGATTGTCATTGAAAACCCATGAGGAAGGCACTCATATTCATTCCCAGCTAAGTGGATGAGTGAACAGATCTAGAGAAAGGCAAGGTTCTGCACAGGGCCCAACAACTAGTCAGTAGTAGGGCCTGGACTTGAATGTTGCCCATTCCCCCAAATTCAAAGGCACATGCTCTCCTATCTCATTGTCCTTCACCAGCCCTGTTGAATATTGCTCATAGTGGCAAGCTATCCAATTAGCCACCTGCCAATGTCTTGCCCCCTTGCCTCTGGTGTTGCCTCCACTAGCATTCCCCCAGTGCTATATGAGTCTATGAGTCGGGCCGTGTAGCATGGCCATGTGCTACTGATTATTTACAGAGCTCATCAAAGGCCCGACCTCTCTCCTTGTAGCCAGAACAGCTCAACACCTCATCCACCCACCACAGCCCTCATTTCCTTTTTATGAAGATTAGGGAGCAACAACATTGCAAAGGCTACCAATTAAATGAACCTTGTTGTGCCCGTAACTACAGTGCACCTTTGGAGAATTGGGCATTGTCGTCAGTAACTGATGGGCCAACACATGTTCTTTATGATCCTGCAATGCTTTTCCCAAGACGCTGACTGCTCTCCCTCAATTTCTGATGCTCTGTGCTCTTCCAGTCAGTCCAAGGGACAGGGCTAGGGCTCCACTTGACATATTTCCATCTGGTCTCCACTAAGCACGTGAGTCGGTGGCTCCTAATACCCTATAGTCCAGGACAAGTGCACAGCCCTAAAGTGGCAACTTTAATGAGGAAGTCTAGGTTCTGCACATCTAATTGCTCACCTAAGCTTGATTGTTCATCTTCCCCTGAGTATCTTACAAAGTATCTTCCCTTTCTCTCGGTCCTATCTCCACTGCCCTTAGTTAAGACTCATCATCTTTCCTCTTTCTTCACCAGTCTTATCAATAATCTTTCCTCCACCAACTCTAACTTCAATCCATCCTAGAAAGGTCACCAAAAGGATCTTCCTAGGATCTATGGCTCTTTGTTACCATACTAGAGGCCCGATGCACGAAATTTGTGCAAGAGTAGGCCTTCTTTCTCCCCTAGCTGCCAGTACTGGTTTTCCTCTGGCACCTGGGACCCAGGCTTCTCTCCAACTGCCGGCAGGCACCCAGGACCCGGACTTCCCTCGCAGCCCCGGCTTCGTCCGGAAGGATGTCTGGAAGGATGCTCAGTCTAATTAGCTTATTATGATTTTATTATTATAGATTTAAAATTCTGCAATGACTCCTATTGATTATAGCATAGAGCTAAATCTCCCTAGGCTGCCATACTAAATCTCAATGATGGGTCTCTCTTTTCCCACGTCTGCCACTCCCTAAATTAAACTCTTTGTTCCAGTAACACGGAATAGTATGAAGTTCTCTGTGCCCAAGGAACCCTTTCTCACCTCTATACCTTTGTTAATGCCTATGATGCCCTTCCAAGTTTCTCATACCAACACTTCCATTTACTTTCTAACACACAGGCATCACCTCCACTGAAAGATGGCCCATGGCCACCCAAGTCCACAGCCGTCTCCCCAGCCCATGAGTCTATACATGAGTGAGCCTCCTACACAGCACACATTGATACCCTAAGGATCTGATTTCTCCCTTTTCTCCTCTGGCAGGCTGAGGCAATTCTGCGCTATACCTGATTCATTTTTGTTGTTCTAACGTCTCATTCAGTTACTGGCTCAGAGTAGACACCCAATAAAAGCCTGTTGATCAGAGCTAAGACTGAGTTGGCCCAGGGAAAAGGGAGCAGCTGGCAGTGTGGAGAGAAGATCCTTATCGTTTTGGGCTCAACTTTATGTTTCATTGATCTTGAATAAAAAAAAAACAATGAAGGCGCTCACATGCCCCTGCACCCCGGAGGCTGGTGTTTGACAAAACAGCAGCGTGTGTGTGACTTTTATCAACTGAACCTCATCCGACAAGAATGGGCCGAGCCTTGCCGGATTTGGACCACATGCCTGAACGCGTGTGTCAGGGCAGGAAGCATAGTCTTCACCGGAGGAATCCTGAAAGGAAGAGACAGCATCCCCCCAGGGGGCAGATTTGGAGCTCAACTCAAAACAGTCAACACATAATGAGCATCTACTGGGAGCCAGGCGGGGGGGGGGGGGGGGGAGGTCCTGGGGAGACAGCGTGAATCACCCTAGTCTCCGCCCACAGTAGTTTCCAGAGTAGGTGTGGGATTGGAAGATGGCACCGATAATTATAATACCTGGTGTTGGTGCTACGATCAAGGGGAATTCCAAGAGGCTGCAGGAAGCCTCGGAGTCAGAGTGTGTGGTCTAGAGGAGGGGATTCTGCCTCCTCAAAGTGCTCTCGGAAACAAGTTGTGCGCTATACGGCACGCTGCTCCGGGAGGACACAGGCAGCCGGCTGCCTGGTACCCACAGAGAAGGGTCACTCACATTGCATCTCCCAATGGCTTTTGAGTTTCCCTGAGAGCCTGGTCTCCAGGTCACTCTCCGTAGCACAGTCATTGGGATGCCAGTCCGGGAACCACCCTTCAACGTACACCCTACAGATCATTGTTCTTCGAGCAAATGGAAGCATTTTGCATAAGGATCTTGTGAAATGGAATGGTGATGGGTGGCTACCTCAGGGTTACAGTGTTCATTTTGTCCAATATGAGCTGTCAGACTTTAATTAAGTCTCCTTCGCCTCTCGGAGCCTCAGCTTCCCTATATGCACAGCATAGTCTAACTTATATAGCCTTTCGGGAGATGTTTTTAAAAAAATTTTATTGATTGATTTCAGAGAGGAAGGGAGAGGAATAGAGAGATAGAAACTTCAATGATGAGAATCATTGATTGGCTGCCTCCTGCACACCCCCATCCCCCACTGGGGATCAAGCTCACAACCCGAGCATGTAGCCTGATTGGGACTTGAATAGTGAACTCCTAGTTCACAGGTTGATGCCCAACCACTGAGCCACACTGGATGCTGAGCAGAAAAGCCCTCCCAGCATCAAGTCCCAGCTTGGGATGGGAGGGGAGCCTGAGATGAGATTTATGAGGGGGGGAGTGATCAGACCTGGATTTCTGTGCTGGGCGGGCAGGCCTGCAACTCCTTGGCAGCCACTGGGGCTTAGACATCCCTGCAGACGCAAAGCCTCGGAATTACCCTGCAATGCACACAGGTCACGAGGCAATAAAACGCCTTTTAAAATGTCATCTGCTGAACTGCAGATTCCAACTAATAAATCCCCATGACCTGGAGGTACCTGGGGGTCAAACATTTGCAATATGGCCCCTGGAGCCGCCCACTCCCTGGAAGATGAGCCGCTTTATGAGATTGCTGTTTGATGGTTACCATAGAGGCCAGCACATCCACGCGGAGTGGGGTGGGGGAGGGGAGTGGAGGCCTAGCAGCACCTTGTCATTAGCCCAATGTCCCAGTAAATCATTTGTTAGCACCCACAGCTTGCAAAAAATTGGGAGGTGCAGCTCTGTGACCTGCAGAACAACGTGATCGCCATCTGGGCCAGGGGCCAGGGAGGCAGGGCTGGCTCAGTCCTCAGAGGGCAGAGGAAAGGAGAGAAGAGGCAATGACAGGCAAGAGGCGACCAAGACGGGCACCTCTGACATTCCTGGAGTGGAGCTAGTCAGCTCACCTGTCTCATCTCGCCTCACCTGCCCAGAGCCCTCGGAACAGGCCCAGGGCCCCCGTGGCCAGGTGATGAGGGTGAGGCTCCAGGGGGCTGGGGCGGGGGGTCACTGCGCTTTCCTGGAGAAGAGGCAGAGCTGGATCCCGTCTAGGTCTTTCCAGCTCCTTCCTGAGCTCTCTGACAACCTTCAGACAGTACCTGCCAGGGCCCCGGCCGTTTCCCTCATGCTCAGAGCATCCCCGTCACACAGAGAAGAGGACCACCATGCCTCCCAGCACAGGCCCGAGCTGTAGGCAGCTGAGGTGCTGGGTCCAGAAGAACGGGTTTCCCCGCAGGCCCGCAGGCCTGTGGTCTTACACACAGAATTTCAGGATCTCCTCAAATCGCGTCTCCGAGGCACTCTCATGCATCACGTGTCCCCTTCCCTACCTGACACCGAGGGATCGGCCACTAACGGGCCGCAGTCTCTCTAGACTCTCCCTCCATTGGGCCCCTGGCCAGGTCTCATTGCCCCACACGGGTCATTGCATTCTGTCTGCAAAGTCTCTTAAGACACCTTCTTCCTCTCATCCTTTCTGCCTCCCACAGCCCGGAGAATCCTGCCTTACCTTCAGGGTCTAGTCCAAACCCCAACGCCAAAGCCCATCTGGATTGCCAAGTTTCCAAGTGCTCCCCACAATCAAAACAGGCCTCCTCTTTTTCTATTGTGTATTGAAACGCAAAATGTTAATATATACCGATTTATAGACAACATATGGAATCTATACAGAAAGTTGCTTCTCTTAGACTTTGCACCATCCTTGTCCACTGGCCGTGCAATCTCTAGTGTATTCATGCTGCGAAGGACTCCAGGTCTGTCTAGATCAGTGCATGTGGCTGTGAGGACGAGGAAAAAGAGAAAGGAAAGCTACCGCGTCCCATCTCGATGTTTGGTGTGATATCACTGCAGTGCTGTATGTTGACCATAGAAAGTAATGGAATCACTCCTCCACTGATGTTCAATGATCCCAATCCAATAGAACCCCAGAGACGAAAGCCCTAGCTTATCTGCGTTTTGCCTCTGTGTGACATTAGAACACTGCTGGTGTGTGTATGTTGGACGCAGAAAAACATTCACTGCATGCACTCCTCTGTGCTTGACTTTTGTTCTGATCGTGGCTGCTTCAGTGAGACCTACAGCTCTTCGCAAGCTGGGGTGTCAGCCTGGGCAGGGCCTGTCTCTGCCGCGGACCCCAGAGTTCTGAAGTCGCACAGGCTCCCTACGCTCAGGATGGAGTTCTCTTTCCTTGCTGCTAGCCAAGGGGACTGACAGACATGATCACAGTGGTCCTTTCTAGGGGAAGTGACGAAGGTGTAGGAATGCACTGCAATTTGTATGTAAGTGTCTATGGCTTACAGCTGGCTTTGCCACAGGGAGAGATATTGATGGGGCCTTAAAAATAATGACCCAGCTCATTAACGGTGAGTTATAACGGCGCTCCTGGAGGAGTCCTGAGGACCTCACTTATGTCAGCCAGAGCATAAATAAGAGATGGGAGTGGTGGGGTAGCCTGGTACCAGGCTCTCAGCTTCTGCTGCAGGAGGCAGAAGCGCAAGGCGGGTCATACTCCCTCAGTCTCCTATCTGCGACCTTGAGCTGTGAGGTCACTGGGCATAGGACCGGAAGTGTGGTCCCAGCCAGAGCACCGCTCAGCTCAGCAGTGAAATACATGGGGTGAAAAGAGTCCGTGATGTGGAGGCTGAGAGACCTGCCTCCCAGACAAAGGGTTTGACTCTGGGCAGGTTGCTTAACCTTTGGTCCGCTCAGTGTGCTCCCCTGGGGAGTACAGACTTGCACCCTCTCTTTGATGGAGGCCAAGAGGCAGCCAGCTCAGTGGCTGAGCATCACTCCCACCTCGTGCAGCCGCTGTCTGCACAGGGAACCTCTGGCGCTAACGGACGGGACGGGCACTCAGACGGCCCCGGCTCACTGAAAAAAATCCTGTTGCAACACCAATGGGCCTGGCTCCCCCTGCGCGCCCAAGCCCTGAACACCCAGCAAAGTGGGTGGGGGGGTTGCCTGCCCGAGAGCTCTGTCTCCGGAAGGGTCCCCGAAAGACAGGCCCCAGAAGGGGAGGCTTTGGTGGGCCTGATTGCACGGCAAACACCACACATATTGAAGCACTCTGGCAGTTTCCCGGTGCCCCCAGTCAGAGCCTGACCCTGGTGACCCCAAACATCTTATTAAAGCCCCTGAGCCCTGCATCTCCGCGAGGGAGAGAAGGAAGCAACTCCTGGACCCATTCTCTCCCCTAATTCATTCAAGTAAGCCTGGCTGAGTGGGGCCTGGGCCTTTGATGTTAAAGGCCCCTAATTGGAAGGAAGTGAAGTGTTAGCCTGTCAGCCTTTTAGTCTCCCATCAAATACTTTAAGAGGTACCCGCGCTGCGCGGTTCTCACACGGCCGGGAGTGGACTGCTTTTTGTTAAAATGTTTAACTTTGCATCTGTCTAACAGAAAGCTCCATGCAGATGTCCTGGCTCCCAGTGGCTCTCCTGCTCCCTCTCTCCCTCCACGGGACCGCCTGCCTCTGGCTTGGGGGCGCACCCACCGCCCGCCCCAGCCCACGGGAGAGGAAGGTGGCGGCAGGAGCTAATTGCTGACCCCAGACGCAGGCCTGCAGCTCCTGGCCGGGGCCTCCCTGGTTGGGGGGCCTCCCTCCACGGAGCCCCTTTGATCTCTCCGTTTGGAATTGTGTCACTCCCCAGGAATGTGCGCCCCACCTCCTCTCCGTCCCAGAACCTTCCAGCCAGAAGAGACTCCAGTAACCCTTTAGTCTCACCTTTAGTGCTACAGCCCGGTGCGAGCAGGCTGGCTCGGAAAGGGAAAGTGACCGGGAGCTTGTGGGAGAGCAGGGTTCCTAACCTGGGCCTCTGGCCCCCAGGACAGTCGGATTCTGCGAGACCTCAGGGCTCCCCATTAGGTCGAGCCCAATGATCGATGCCGTTGCATTTGAGAAAATGAATTTATATGCAACAGAATGACTATGCTGAGAGCAGTAGACCACCCCCTTGGTGAAGCCACCTCAGGTGGAAGGGAGAGAAGAGGCTCTCATCTCTCACTGGGAGCCGGAATGTGCTCAGGGAGACCCCAGTCCACCTGGGCACCCCAGAGAGGAGCAGAAGGAGGGAAGGAAGGAGAGACAGAGGAAGGAGAGAGAGCGTAGACGGAGAAGGAGTGCTTGGGGTAGGGGATGTCCTAGGACAGAGAGTGCAGAGAAGGATCCTGGCATGCTTGGATCCGGACATTGAAGTGGTTCCACTCTCCAGGATGCGTAGGACCACGCAGGACTTTGCCCACCCCTCGGATCAGCATCCCAGTCCCCAGGGTCCTGTCCTGAGGGAGGGGCCGCCAGGCCCAATGGGGACCGAATGTTCTAGGACTGCAGTGAATTTCTACTGATCTCGTTTGGTTACTGCAGAGGGCAGCACAGTTCCTGCCTCATGGGGCTTTTGTGAACCCCGCCAAGGGCCATTATGATGTAGGAGAGAGCACCGACTATGCAATAAACACCACACAGATGCCATCGCCCACCCTTAACCTGAGTCTCTGCAGTTACCCAGCACACGAGGGGCTCTGGTAAGACCCCCACTCAAAAACCACAAAATAAAAACCACAAAAATGTGAAACAATATAACTTGATGTAATATATTCCTGTTCCTCTGGTCCCCCCAGCAGGGTGAACTGTCCATCTGTACGTGTCAATACAGCTTGATTACTGTGCTTTCAGGGGCTTCGTTCATTTATTCAAGACGCACTCATTGCACTCTTGGTGCAGGCCAGGGTGGCTTGTCTCGTACGCCATTTTCTCTCCAGCGGGCCTTTGTGTCATTAATGTCTCCATAGCAGAGAGATAGAAGCGCTGATGTTCTCTATTTAAAGAGTGGGAGATAGAAATGGGAAAGCAGGGTCATTAGCTTCTCGGTGGGCCTTCTGACAGATGCCGGTCACGCCTGCCTGCCTCCACCAGACCCAAGGCAGGCTCCATGGCAGATGCCATTTCTGCCCCGGCCCCCCCCCCCCGGGCTTTGCTCACCGGCCCGGGAACACGTGTAGCAAGCCTTGTGTCTGACCCATCCCGGGCTTGGGCAGGTAACAGACTGATGTGGAAACGGACGGTGAGGTCAATGTCAGCTCACACCAGGGAAGCTTTTGAACTGGCTCCCTTCACTGGAAAACCCAGGGCTTAAGAGCAGGCCTGAAGCCTGCTACATTTGTTTTGAGATTCGGACAGACTGAGGGTTTGAGAAGAAGTCAGAGAAGGCCATGTGTCCGTGGAGAGAGACCTGGGCAGGCAGCATGGGCCTGACCAGGGAGCAGGCCCCCAAACAGTCCCGGATGTCTTTCAATCTGACCTGCATTCCCCTTTGGTACCCATGGCAACTCCAGGAGGCAGTTGCAGGAGCAGAGCTTGGTGGGGAAGCTCGCCTGGGCGCAGGTGTGCTTGGAGAAGGCGCCTCTCAGAGGCCAGAGCGTGGCTGGGGGCTCAGAGGCCCTGGCTAGTGTCCTGACTTCCCAAACATGGGTTTCTAAGTTCCTTAAACTCTTGGCGCATTTAGGAAATGAAGCTGTTAGAGCAGATCGGCTCTAGGATCTGTTCCAGTGTGCACGCTGCATGATCCTACGAGAACCCCAGAGCACATGGAATCGTTTAATTATCATTACTGAATATAACAATCCTCAGGTTGCCAAGCATTTGAATGAAAAACGAGGAAAAAAAATGGCCCCATTGTCTCAGTCTGTTTTTATAAAGTTCCATGTCATTTCAGATGATTTGATTTCATCTGACTCTTCCATGTCCGTAAGCGGCCCTTGTCAGCTCCTTACGATGCTCCTGGGAACTTGACGTAATCGCTTTCCCCAGGTGAGCAACTCCAGGCTGGGAGGGAAGTGCTCAGCCCCCAGTCTCACAGCCAGACATTGTGAGGGCTGGAGCCCAGAGCCCTGACCACTGAACCACACTGCCAGATCGCTGCCCTGCATCTTGACCACAGCCCTATGGGTGTTTTAGTGTGGGAGCCGGGGAGAGCCGCCTCTTCACCCATCAGGGCTGAATTTTCCACTTTTCATCTGTCCTTTTGATGTTATAAACAAAGCTAGGAGTTACTCTCTTCTTGAAGGTGGCACAGAGCGATTGTGGTTGGGGGGGAGGCGGTCAGATCCTGTTCTCAGAGTTCTGATTCCATGGAAATACTTTAATCTCATTGAGTCAATTCATTATGAGCTTCTGAGACTTTAATCAAGTAAAAAAAAATTTTTTTTTGTGCTAAGGCAAAACCAAACAAACTATTTTAAAATGAAAAAGAGCCATTCCTAATCAAGTTGACTCCCACTTCCAGCACGTTAGCTGGGAATCTTCGTCGGCCCTTCTCTAATTGTCTAATTAAAGCGATATTAAATTGACACCAGGCAAGTGGGAGCCGAACTGTGTGCTAACAGTTTGGGCAAGCTGAGAAGAAATGTAATTTCTGCGAGTGAGCCAGATGGGAGGAGAGAGCAGGAAGGGATGTGTGCATGCTAATGTGCAGTTTGACGGACTCTCTTTATAAAAATAAACACTTTTGCAGACGTCTAAGGAAAGCAAATGTCACCCATTTCATCCCACATAATGCCTACCGGTACGTAGTGAAAACCTTCATTTTCAACTGCATTTCACAATAGGAGTCACATCTAATTAACGCAGAGGAGTTTGCCCCTCTATACTGTCACCGCAATATTGGCTGTTAGATGCGAAGAGACTTGAGCTGAACTAAGAGATGCACCCAGCATTGTGTTGGGAGGAAATGGTCCAAGTTCCTTGTTCTGGGACTGGCCAGAGGCCCAGGGGATTGAGCACTGTGCCAGCTTATCACGCTGGCAGAGGCCCCATGCCTACTGGAGACCTCATTCAGGAGGGAACACTGTTCTGCTCGCCTCCTCCACTGGGCCTTGAATGCTCAGTGCCATGCAGAGGGAAGATTTGCTGCACCCCAGCCCTGGACACCCAATAGAATCTTTAGTGGAATCAAGAGTAATAATAGCTCAGGAGCTGTGGGTACCATAGCACTGTACGCACATCCCTACCTAAGGTAGGCACAGAAATGTGCCACCCAGGTCCCCCTTCAAGAAAAGACATGGTGCTCCAGCCTTGGGGAGGGGGGCAACAGACAACCCCTTAGGGCAGTGGTTCTCAACCTTCTGGCCCTTTAAATACAGTTCCTCATGTTATGACACAACCATAAAATTATTTTTGTTGCTACTTCATAACTGTAATGCTGCTACTGTTATGAATCGTAATGTAAATATCTGATATGCAGGATGGTCTTAGGCAACCCCTGTGAAAGGGTCATTTGACCGCCAAAGGGGTCTCGACCCACAGGTTGAGAACCGCTGCCTTAGGGTCTGCCACAGCTGCAGGGAAGGGCCTGGTCCAAGGCCACACCCTTCTGGGGGGCAGCCTGCTATCATGTGCCACTCGAGTAAAGAGAATCATGGAGTCCCGGCCATGTCACCCCAACGTGGGATGCTCTGAGAGACAACACTGTCATCAGCGATCCCCTACTGGGTGGGAGAGGCCTTGCCCAGTCTCCATCACAATTCAGCTTCTTCCTCTGCCCAATCTTGCCGCCTTCTCCTTCCTGCACTGGCATCGATCCCTAACCAATATCCTGCTGTCCACTCTCCCTCTCAGCCTCTGCTTCTGGAGGATCTTGATTGTGGCACTTGTTGCGCCCCTGCCTGTGATCTGATTAGCAATAAGATCCTGTAAAATAAAGGAGCCCTGGATTGGCCTTCAGGGAGACTGGTGAGAGCTGAGAATATTTCGTTCCATTTAGACTCGAGGACCTGGAGCAGGCACGTTAGTGGATGGCCCTTATAATCCCTAGATCAATAAGGACCATGGCTTTGTGTGACCACGCCTCTGTGTAGACCAAATGGATGTAGCAGGGAGCAAGGATGGGGCTGTCAGCAGGAGCCCTAGCACTCAGGAGTTAAACAGGTTTCTCTGAGCAGAAGCTTCTGAGGACAAAATCAGGTTAATGTCAATAGCCAGGCAATTATTTCTGAGCATATTGAATTAAGCCCCTGGTTCGTGGTTGAAAAGTACCCTGGGTGTTTACATTTTCAAAAACAAACAAAGCCTGTTTCCCTGAGAGGGCAGCAGAGCCCTCCGATGGAACTGAACCTGCTGACCCCAGAGCAAACTGTTTTAATAGACGTGGCCATAGACGGTGGCGCCATATTGCACGAATACCAAGAGGCATGCAGGTGAGTTAGGGTGGTGCTGACCTAGAGAGAGAACCTCCACGACCACAAAATGCCCAACACAGAGGTAAGGGGATAGCAGCCCCCCAGCTGACCCCGCATAAGCCCACAAGCATCCTGGGGACCCCTTTTGGAGGAACCCCAGTTAGGATACAAGATCCAACCACCCATCACACCTGGACGTTTCACCAGAACAAGCTCAGGCCTTCTCTAGAACAGTGAGAAGGAAATGTTATGACTCAATATTTACATGAAGCTAATTGTTATTTTGGCTTTCGTGGTGGCTTAGGGACATAGCTGATCATGGGGGCTGGAGTGTCTCCACTCCCACTGCTGTGGCAGAGCGTCAGACCCAGGGGTGGAGGAAGCATAACTCAAGACCTGGCAAAACAGGCATTATTAGAAAACATACTGACATCTAGTGATTAGAGGAGAGTGGACCCTAAATTGAAACCAGGAGACAAAAACCACTGTGGACTTTTTCTGCAAACCACAGGGTAGTATGCAATTTCAACCGAGCTGAAATGAGCAAGACCTAAACATGGAGGAAGATGAAAGATAATTCATTTAGGGAAGTTCCAGTGGCCCTGATTCGATACTTGATGGTCCATTAGAATTCTTGGAAAGTATAAAAGGAGAAATACATTGTTGCCAATTTCCAAAGGGTCATCAGGCAACACATTCTGGCCTGCCTTCTTGGTGGCCATGGATCTCAGTTTCCTCAAGGACGCGCCTTAGAGTCATAGGACCCTACAAGGAGGGGAGATGTCACAATGCTCCCATGCCACAGATGAGGAAACCATGGCATCCTCTAAAGGGGGTGGGGCTTGCCCAAGTCCCCACAACACTCTGGTACCAAGTGGGGACCAGGCTTTCTATCTTCTAAGCCGTATTTTGAGTGATGTTTGCTTTAAGTTTTTAATAGACATCATTTTCTGGGTGAAAACATTTCTTTCTCTTCTTAACATACCGAGTCTTATCATGAATGGGTGTTGAACTTTGCCAAATGTTTTCCTCACTTGATCCCATAGGGTTTTCCTCTTTTAATCAGTTAATGTGATGAATTATACTTATGGATTTTCTAAGATCAAACCACCCTTGCATGCCCAGGGAAAACTCAACTTAGTTACGCTCTATTATATTTTTAATACACTGTTGAATTATATTTGCTAATATTTTGTTTAGTAGTTTTGATTGCATGCTCATGAATGAAATGGCTCGGTAATTCTCCTACCTTGCAGAATGTTGATGTTGGTATTAGGATTATGCTGGCTTCATAGAATTAATTGGGTTATTTGGGGGCATAGTTTCTTTTTTTTCAAAAAATAAAAAGAGTTATTCCTTAATGATTTAGTAGAAGTTGCCGGCAGAATCACTTGGGCTTGGTGTTTTCTTGGTGGGAAGATTTTAATTGCTGCATCAATTTATTTAATAGTTTTAAGGCACTAAACTTATTATTTTTCTTTATTTAGTTCTGGTAATTTATATTTTTCTAAATATTTATGTATTTCACCTAAGTTTTCAAAGTTACAGGCAAATAGTTGTTACAGTATTTTGTCATTCTTTCTAATCTCTTTCTGTGTTTCTGGACTAAATCATGTTCCACTTTTCATTTTTTTTTAAATTTAATTTGCGTCTTCTTTTGATCAGTCTTGTCAGAGGTTTGCTTATTTTGTTTTGTTCCCCCCAACTTTTGGTTTTATTGATCTTTTCCATTTTATCTTTGTATTTTCATTTTCTTGATTTCTGCCCCTAATTTTATTACCTTCTTTTGCTTTTTATGGTTTTATACTATTTTTCTTATTTCTCCAGATAGACACTTAGCCTCTTCATTTTGAAGTTTGCTTCCTTTCTGACATTATTTATGGCTTGTATTAGAAAATACAACTTACTCAGACTTCGATTAGTTTTGTTTTCTTTATCACTAAGTTCTAAGTATGATTTTTCTTTAACAGATAAATTTTTAACATCCACATCAACCTCCATGGTAAGACTAAAAACTTATCAGCCTCTCACATTTTTTGAGCTCCCCCATCCATACCTATCATTATTGATATTGTCTAAAATTTTAAGCTATGGATAAAGTAGGGATTATTATATATATGCTTTTTTATTTGGTCTTCTTTTTTTTTTTTTTGAGATAACTACCAATTTTACCAAAGTATTTGATCCCTTTCAATGTGTGCCTTTGCGAAGAAAACCTTCTGAGGCATTGTATGCCAGAGAATATTTTTATCATGCCTTCATCTATGAATGACAGTTTGGCTCAAAATTAAATTTTGGATTTTAAGTTCTTTTCCTTCAATACTCTAAAAATACGACTTCATTATCTTCTTTCAGTGCTGCTGCACTAAAACCGTGTCATCTGATTCTCATTCCTTCATATGTGGTCTGCACTTTTTCTTTAGGAGTTTTAGAGTTTTCTCCTTGAATCTCATCACAATATATCCAGACAGCATCTCCACCCTTCATGTCCTCTCTTTCAATCTGATTTTTTTAAATCTTTTTTGTAATCCTGGGAAATTTACCTCCATTATTTATTTAACTATTCTTTGGGATGGTTTTCGTCTCTGAGGTTTCTAGGTGGGATCAGGAAAATGAAGAACTCCCTGGCAATAATCCCGAGTGTTACCTGTGCTAATAATTTAAGGTGCAGATAATTGAGGCTTCTTCTTCCCCCACTTTGAAAATGAATTGGATGTGAGTTCCTTTACCACTAAAAAATCTATGCACTGAAGTATACACTTTCAGCTTTCCTGTCTAAGCCCTCATGGCCAACTCTTACTTTTAAAGTTCTGCCTCTCCCTGGGTGATCTGTGTGTTAAAAGTATGTATAAAGAAGGCACCGATAAACTTAATGTGAGAGACTGATTTCCAATGAATAATGAGCATTATTTATTTAATTTTTTTGCTTGCTCAGAGACTCTCTTGCTTCTTGGTATAAAATAATTTAATTTGTGCATTTCAATAAAGAAAGGTAAATTTTAAACTCCCCTTCAATTTGTATATAGATATCATCATCAGTGTGGATCTTTGAGAAGTCATAGAATATTGATGCCAACAATGTTTTATACATCATACTAGTGTTTACCATTCCAAAAAATACAGTAAACCTATACAATATATAAACATTTTAGTGCATATTGTTAAAATTTTACAGGTCTATCCTGTGCTGGCAAAGTTTTAAAAATGTATTTTCCCTATTTACTTATTTTATTCCTGAAATAAAAAATTCAATATTGAGCACATTGAGTTTTCCATCAGGAATTAGTTTTTCTAATACAAAACTTTTATTTTCAAAGTAAAATAAAATTTCAGAGTTATGAGGAGTATTATTAACTAGAGGCCTGGTGCATGAATTTGTGCATGAGTAGGGTCTCTTCCCCCCTCCCCCCCCACGCCCCCCATTAGCCCCATGGTCGGCCAGAGGGGAAGGACTGCAGGAAGGTGGCTGGCCAGTGGTGGGGAGGGGCCGGCTGGGGGGAGAGCCATGGCTGGTGCGGGTGGGGAAGAAACTGTGGGAGGTTCGTGGGCTGGGGCCATGGGAGGTTGGCTGTGGGAGTGCACTGACCACCAGGGGGAAGCTCCTGCATTGAGCATCTGCCCCCTGGTGGTCAGTGCGCATCATAGTAATTGGTCAACTAGTTGTTCCGGTTGTTCAGTCGTAATAGTCGCTTAGGCATATATATATTTGCAGATAATTCTGAGAAATACTGCTTATTACTGTTTAGTAAGGGTTTCGTATTATCTAGGTTAAAACTCTTCCTCTGGTCATCCCTCAGTGTAAGAAAACTTGCTCAGTCTCAGTCCTGTATGAAATTCCCCGTTGAATTGTGGGTCTTAGTCAATAGAAAAACCCACTCTTCATGCAATAGAACCTGTTAAACACAACTGCAAAGACAGTTTCTCCTGGTTTAGCTAACAATCTAATTTGTGCATTTTGATAAATAAAATAAGAAACTTCCAATTTATAAACAGAGATCATCACAAGTGTGGATCTCTGGGGAGGAATGGATATTTATTGATAAATTATTGATAGGAAGAAAAGTTATTTCTTCAAACATTCCAAGGAAAGACATCGGTGAAAGAAGGAAAGATATTAGGGACACTTAACTGACAAAGCACAGGACAATTTTGCAAGTGTTTAAAATTTCCATTCAACATGGTTTGCGATATCCAGCTTGGGGGCAATGATCTGTAGAGAAAAGGAGCAAGGCCCAGCCTGCGTAATCTGTCTTGATGTTGCCTCAGGACATGCTCATAAGTTACAAAGGAGAGGAGACTTAGAGTCTTAGATTAGATGTAGGAAGGCCTGGGCCACAACAGGGTATGCTGGACGGTCTGAAAGTCTTTGGCATTTTCACCTTCATATATCTATAATAATAAAAGTGTAATATGTAAATTGACCGAACAGTCGAACAGCAGAATGACCGTCTGGACGACGACGCTATGATACGCACTGGCACCAGGCCAGCCAAGGTTGGTGTGATGTGATTGATCTGGGGTCCCTGCCATCGCAACACGATTGCCTTGCAGAGGGAGGCCCAGGCCACTGGCCAGTGGGGTGATCAATCGGGGGGCTCTGTGATTGCCCCAAAGAGAGTGGCCCAGGCAACCCTCTGTGGGGCAATTGATCGGGGGTCTCCAAGGAACCGGGGAACTGGGGGGGGGTGTGGTGGCAGACATGGGCAGTGCCAGGCCAAGGCAGGTGCAGGCAGGGGGTGGGACCATGAAGCTGGCAACTGGGGGAAGGAAAGCCTACTTTTGCATGAATTTCGTGCATCAGGCCTCTAGTACATATATATATACTTCATAGATGTCTATACTTCATAGGCTGTCCTTAGTGCTTCTCAAGAGAAACGCTGTTGGCATTTTGTAAATGCAATTCTCCCATGTGTTGGACTGCTCTGTGCATTGCATGATATTTACCATCTCTGTTACCTGCCTACAAAATGCTACCCCCACCAGTTATTATAATGGCTAAAAATAACTCAGTAGTCCTCAAAAGCCCCCAGAGGGCAGTACTTCCTCTGGCTGATCACCATCGGCACCTGATGATCTCTACAGTCTATTTCATCTCCGAGAAGTGTTCTTTTCCTGCCTGTGTTATGCATTTTCACTGTCCGGAAGAATACGCTGGGGGAAAAGAATCCATTATGCTTTGGAAGGTTTGTGAAGTGCCGTTCATTTTTCATGCCTTGGCCCCACCATCACTGCCAACTGGAAGATTTCTTTGATCTCACCAAACACAGGTAACTCCTCTGGTCTACCCTAGACCCAGCGTATTCCTTTAGTATAGCAGCTGCCATATTGCTGTCGTTACCTGAATCTGTCCTCCCGCTTCACCTCAGGCTGGAGCTCTTTGAGAACACAGACTGTGCCTTATTTATTCTCTGCCTCCAGTAAACAGCGTAATTCTGGCATATCACAGGCTCTTTATGTTGCAAAATGAATAAATGGATGAGAGGCTAGCTAAGTTGAATCTATTGCATTTTGCACATGAACATTTTCTCTGCAAAGGGATTTTCATTACATTTTCAGCTTAATGAGCAGAAATGGAGAGCTCATGGTTTAAGTCAGGCTGATGATAACAATAAAACAACACAAATAATAATAAGGAACATTAAGTAATCATCATAGTATCAGAATAAATATTATTGCCTGACATCTTACTCTGTGCCAAGCACTGTTTAAGCGCTTTGTTTACCTTCTTTCATTTAATCCTCACAGCAGGGCTGGGATGAGGGTAAGGCAAGTCAAGCACCTGGGATACTGAATTTAAGGAGGCTTCACTCCTACCATTGACCAGGCATTTGCATGACTCCAAGAGTGAGTCCTTGCCTTACCCTAGTCCCAGCCCTGCCCCACAGTAACTATCTTAAATACTTTCATTCTCATTTTACACGTGAAAAAATTAAGCTCAGAGAGCTAAAATAACTTGACCATTCAAATGGGTGGTGATGGAGCCGGAATCAAAGCTAAGCCTATCCAATGCTAGGGAAGCAACTGCTTTTACCGGGTGCCAGGCTGGGAACTGGCTGGTACTGGTTCTCACTGGATGAGAAAACATGTATAAACATTTTAGCAATTCAGCATTGCCACTAAAACCAAGTCCATGGTCAACTCATTGCCTTGAACGGGATACACCTACAAAACTATCAGCATACCAGGAATTGGGAAAAACAAACCAATAAATTGTGTTTGTTTTTGTTTTGTTTTTTGACCCAGATAGTTTGAGAAGCATTGTATTAGGCAATGGGGATATATGGTTTTTAAAAAATATTTTATTTCTTTGTAGTTACAAGATGAGATGCAAAATAGGATATTGAGGATGGTTATGCATGGAGTTGAAATTCCTTCATTTCCATGGTGATAGTATTTCATGATGTAAATATCTTCCTTTTCTTCTTGATGCGTATTTGGGTTGGATGCTTTTTCTTTATGTAGATGATCAAATGCCTTTTATCTCTCATTCTATTAATATGGTGTAGCACATTTATTGGTTTGTGTATGTTGAAATACCTTGGCAACCAGGGATAAATCCCACTTGATCACGGTATATGAGCTTTTTAATCAATGTGCTATTGAGTATTGTTTGCTAGTATTTCCTTGAGAATTTTTGAATCTATATTTAGTAGGTATCTTGGCCCATAGTTTTCTTTTCTTGTAGTATCCTGATCTGGCTTTGGTATCAAAGTAATGCTGGCCTTGTAAAATAACTTTGGGAGTTTTCCCTCCTCTTCAATATGTTGGAAGAGTCTGAGAAGGGCTGGCATTAATTATCTTTGAAATGTTTTGGAGAATTAACCCATGAAGCCATCCGGTCCTGGACTTTTCTTTGTTCGGAGGTTTTTAATTACTGATTCAGTCTTCTTAGTCTTTATTGGTTTGTTCAGATTTTGTTTATTCATGATTCAGTCTTGGTCGGTTGTAGGTTTTTAAGAATTTATTCATTTCCAGTTTTTCTCTTGTAATTAATTTCCAGTTTCATACTGTTGTGGTCAGAAAAGATGCTTGATATAATTTTAACCTTCCTAAACTTTTATGACTTGTTTTATGGCTGAACATATGATCTATCCTGTAGAATGTCCCCATGTGCTTGAGAAAAATGTGTTCTGCTGCTGTAGGATGGAATGCTCTGGATCTCTTTGTTAGGCTCATATGGCCTACTGTGTAGTTTAAGTCCAATGTTTATTATTGATTTTCTGGCTGTAGGATCTATCCATTGTTGAAAGTGGGGTATTGAAGTCCCCTGCTCTATTGTATTGCTGCACATTCCTCCCTTCAGATCTG
This sequence comes from Myotis nattereri, assembly GCF_964212035.1. Classification (NCBI taxonomy): domain Eukaryota; kingdom Metazoa; phylum Chordata; class Mammalia; order Chiroptera; family Vespertilionidae; genus Myotis; species Myotis nattereri. Next base: position 79,096,703 of record NC_138085.1, on the reverse strand, counting down.
TTAATATTTGCTTCATACATTTATGTGCTCCAAGTTTGGGTGGAAATTCTTAAAATTGTATGCCTTCTTCTTTTTTTTTTTTTTTTTGTTAATCCTCACCTGAGGATATTTTTCCATTGATTTTTTAGGGAGAGTGGAAGAGAAAGGGAAAGACAGAGAGAAACACTGATGTGAGAGAAATACATTGATTGGTTGCCTCCTGCATGAGCCCTGGCCAGGGCCTGGGCTGGGGAGGAGCCTGCATGTGCCCTTAACCAGAATCAAACCCAGGACCCTTTCGGCCGATGCTCTATCCGCTGAGCCAAGCCAGTTAGGGGGTATGCCTTCTCTTGATTCTGCAAAGCCTGCCTGGCTGCTGACAGCCTGCTGTTTGCTTTCTGCAGGTTGGTACTGAACACTCAAATTTGTTCACTTTCCCCCAGTCCCACAGAGTGGGGGCAGCTTTCTGTACATGCTTGCTAGCCACCTGCAAAGGCTAACTCTTGTGCACACAGAGAGCTGGCCATGTGGTGAAGGCCCAAGTGTTGGAGGTACCTGTGGGTCAATTGGGGGATCCACAGGAGAGGGGCCCAGCAGCTCATGGGTGGGCTTCCTGACGGAGTCCATGAAGCAGTTAGGTCCTCATCTCTTTTTTTTTTTAAATATATTTTTTATTGATTAAGATATTACATATGTGTCCTTGTCCCCACATTACCCTCTACCCTCCCCCGCCCCCGCTCATGCCCTCACCCCCCCCCCCCCCCCGTTGTCCGTGTCCATTGGTTAGGCTTATATGCTTGCATATAAGTCCTTTGGTTGATCTTTCCCCCTTACCCCCACCCTCCCCTACCTTCCCTCCAAGGCCTGACAGTCCAATCAATGCCTCTCCGTCTCTGGATCAGTCCTTGTTCATCAGTTTATGTTGTTCATTATATTCCACAAATGAGTGAGATCCTGTGGTATTTATCTGCTCTCCAGTTCCATCCATGCTGTGGCAAATGGTAAGAGTTCCTTTTTCTTCTTCCTCTTCTTAAAGAATACCTTTCAGCATTTCATATAATGCTGGTTTGGTGGTGATGAACTCCTTTAGCTTTTTCTTATCCGTGAAGCTCTTTATCTGACCTTCTATTCTGAATGATAGCTTTGCTGGATAAAGTAATCTTGGTTGCAGGTTCTTGCTATTCATCACTTTGAATATTTCTTGCCACTCTCTTCTGGCCTGCATGGTTTCTGTTGAGAAATCAGCTGACAGTCGAATGGGTACTCCCTTGTAGGTAACTGACTGTCTTTCTCTTGCTGTTTTTAAGGTTCTCTCTTTATCTTTTGCTCTTGGCATTTTAATTATGATGTGTCTTGGTGTGGTCCTCTTTGGATTCCTTTTGTTTGGGGTTCTCTGTGCTTCCTGGACTTGTAAGTCCATTTCTTTCACCAGGTAGGGGAAGTTTTCTGTCATTATTTCTTCAAAAAGGTTTTCAATATCTTGCCCTCTCTCTCCTTCTGGTACCCCTATAATTCTGATGTTGGTACACTTGAAGTTGTCCCAGAGGTTCCTTACACTATCTTCATATTTTTGGAATCTCTTTTCTTTTTTCTTTTTCGGTTGGGTATTTTTTGTTTCTTTGTATTTCAAATCTTTGACTTGATTCTTGGGATCCTCTTGTCTGCTGTTGGATCTCTGTAAATTATTCTTTATTTCAGTCAGTGTATGCTTAATTTCTAGTTGGTCCTTTTTCATGTCCTCCATGGTCTCACTATACTTATTGAGGGATTCATTAAATTTATCGGCGGTTTCCATAAAATTCTTGAAAAAACTTATAAACGTGGCCTTGAACTCTATATCCAGTCATTTGCTTCCCTGCATTTCTGCCATTTGTGACCTGTTTCTTTGTCTCCGCATTTTGGCTGCTTCCCTGTGTTGATAGAGTGGCCCTGCGTGCCAGGTGTCCTGTAGGGCCCAGTGGCTCAGCCTCCCTAGTTACCTGGGGTGGACACTCTTGGTGCACTCTTGGTGCCTTGGTTGTTGTAGGATCACTGGGAGGAATTGACCTCCAGGCCAACTGGCTGTGAGAATCAGCTGTGTCTGAAGTGGGAGAACTTCTGTGCTGGAGACACCCTTCTGGGGCAAGACTTGCTTCAGTGGGGCTTTGGTGCTCACTGAGTCTGCTCCCTGAGTGTGTCCCTTATGGATCTGAGGAGTTGCAATCTGGATGGTCCCCCTCTGACCACTGGGTACAGTGGCTCCTGGATCTAAGGAGGTGCTAATTCAGCCTCTGCCTGAGGCCACACAGCAGGAGCCACGAAGAGGCTCAGCTGTGAAGCAATGCAAGCCGCTGCGGGGACTTGGGCCTTCTCTTGGAAGTTCCGGGTCTGCCTGGCTCGGCTGCAGTTAGGTACATTCACATGCAAAAGCCTCTGCCGCAGCCTGGTTGGGGCGGGGTCTCAGGGAGTCAAAGGGCGGAGAAAGCAGCTATGGCTGATTCTCCGCCTGGAGTCGCACGTCTCAGTGTCCCGGTAACGGCTGCAAGCACCTCTGAGGGAAAGCCGCCCTCAAGTTCGCCCGCTGCCCGACAGACCAACTTCTCCCCATATGAGTCCTGGGTCCCCAGAGACTTGCCGGAACCGGAGTTCAGAGCAGTCTGGAGCTTGTGATTCAAAAAGACAGCCGTGTCCTCAGGTGCCACCCCCTTTCCGCGCGCGTGCGCGAGCCGCTGTACCTCTGCACTTCACCTCTGCAGCTCCTCTGGCTCTCAGCACGCTTTTCTTTCCTTCTAGTTGTAGAATTTACACTCAGCCGGCCTTCCTGTTGTTCTGGATGATGTCTGCTCTGTCCTTTGCGGTATTTTTCAATTGTTGTGGGAGGCGGCAATTTCCCGGTGTTTATCTATGCCGCCATCTTAGTTTCCTAGGTCCTCATCTCTTATACACCCTCTGAGAGCCCTCACTGCTGTTCCCCCAGCTGCCCCCTGCTCCCCTCCCCTCAAGTCATGCAGCACACTTCTGTATTCTGGGTGGGGCAAGGGAAAGGTAGTCTCTTTGGTGACATCCCGCACAGCTGAGGAAGGTGGGCGATTACTCACACACCTCCACTTTACCCCATGGGAGAAATATCACGGCAGAGGTCTCTCGGCATGAGCTGTGCCAGCTTAGGGATGGGCGGCATGGGTGAGTGAAACTGTTCCTCTGACCCCCCTCAGGGTCTCCGATCACAGATATTTTTGCTCTGACAGTGTGTGAAGCTTCTGTGCTGAACCCCTGCTGCTTGTCTACATTGGTGTTCTTTGGAGGAGAAGATGATAAAAACTTTCTGCTGTATTGCTGATATAACCCCTAAAAAAGTTTTAAAAGATTTCCATGAACAAAATTTTTAAATTTTAGGGTAGTCAAATTGATCCATCTTATCATAGAGTTAACATTGCATTGTCTTGTTTAAGAAATTATTATCTATGTTAAGGCAAATATATTTCCTTTTATATTTTCTTCCAAAAATTTTACAATTTGTTGTTGTTGTTGTTGGCATTGGCTCCAAAGGGAGTTGGTATTGGTGTATGGTGTGAGGTAGCAATCCCATTTAATTCTTTCATGTGAAAATCTATTTCAGACCCATTTTCTCTCCTTTCCACTCTGGTCTTCCACACCTGTTTTGCTGTATGTGAAAATTCCCTGGATACGTGGGTCTGTTTGTGTGCTCTCCAGTGAGCTCCCCTGTGGGTCTTATTTTCTAAATAATCTTAGAATCAAGATAATGAAATGCTAGTAGCTGGTGCAAAAGGGGCATTTACAGCGACTAAGATTTGATCGAGCATTGTAGTGGGCAATTTACATGCATTTTGTCGTTTAATCCTGGCAGTGCTCCCTGAATTATACATCCTTATCCATACATCACATCTGAGGACATGAAATCTCAGGGAGATGGTGTGATCTACTTAATCTCAATCAGTTTGGAAGTGGTGGAGGCTAGGATATGAATCCAAATTTTGTGGGTTTTTAAAATTATACTCCCCCACAAAATCATCCAAATTGAATTAATTCGCTACGTCGAGAATTGGAGCAGGAGTAAGATCAATGTAAGAATAATTCTATCATCTAATTTAGTCTTTTCATGTAGTTGGAAAGCAGATTTTGGAACACAGAGTGAAGACGAAATGTGTAAGCATCTGGAGGCTCGTCCTTGGCATTCAGAAATGGGCTGTAGGCCACAGGCTCATTCTGCCACCTACCAGCTGGTGGGGTTGGGTAGTCACATGCCACCAGGTCTTATCCTCATTGGCCAAAGAAATAAGTAAGGTGGAGCCCATGGCATTGTGCGGGAGTGAAAAAGATTGCAGTTCAGTTCTGGAACCATTTACTTGTTGTGCATCCTTGCAAATGTACTTTCCCTCTCTAAGCCTTAAATCCCACATCTGTGAAAAGGGAAAGAAACCCTACCTTGGATGGCTGTTATCAGAACTGGAACTACCTATTAAATGCCTAGCACAGTGGCCAGCAATCATAGATTACAGCTCTTTCCTCCCTCTTGCCTCCTCCTGGGCCACTTCTCACTTCCACTAATTTCCCAGAGATACTTTCTCCTGTAGGAATATTTGCTTTGCCAGTAACATCCTCAGCTCTCTTAGGGACCCACACTACCAAGCTCAGGCCTCCCACTATGAACACACACACACACACACACACACACACACACACACACACACACACCAGGCATTTATGGTCTTCTCGGGATATCCTCAAATGAGGAGCCATCCCTTGCAAAACAGGGAGGAGATGGCAGCTCCTTAGCATGAGCCTTGGCCCAATCACATTTGCTTTCAAACCTTCCATCTTTACTATTTCAGAGGAAGATTGAGGTATAAGATACCAGAGGGAAATAGGGTATCGGGGGTCCATTAATCCAGCCCACTTCCTATGTGGAGAGGGAAAATCCAGAGAAAGCAAGGGAGGCTCCCAGGGTCACACGGTAACCTGTGATAGACTTCTTGCCTGCCCTCTGCTACTGCTACCACAAGCATCGCTCAACATTCTACTAAAAATTTGACAATTGCCTTCTGATAGGAATCAGGGACCTACAATCATGTGGGGACAGAGGACCTCATACAACATAACTATGAAGAAACATGGAAGCATGACTTACTGACTGAGCAAAACAACTCCCTATTTCTTAGAAAGAATTTCTATATTGTGCAACTTAGAATGTGCCATTTGGTGGATGGTGAAGGCACTATATGTCAATAACGTTCAAATAACAAGAAACTGTATACCAACAGGGCTGATGCCAGCCCTAAGCTGAGTAGTCATGTTTAAGAGCAAAGGCTTATGATACATGTTCATAGCACAAACATTCCTGAAGCCCTTCATGGCAGCCACACACATGTTTCGAGTGAGCTGCTGTTTACTAGCAACTTGTGGGGAAGCCTCACTAGCATGGCAGCAAAGTAAACAGGAGAAAAGCTTAATAAAGTTTTTATCATATAAAGAATTGGTAACCTGTCAGGAAAATCAGCACAGAGTGTGTCCTCAAAAATTAATGGAAAAAATAAGACAATGACCAATAAACATATAAAAGTGTATTTAAATGTTTCCAATCAATATGTGAAAATATAGGAAAATAATCACTTGGAAAAATTGAAGCAACATCAATATGCTTCACACAACAAATAAAAATGGAAATATTACTTAAATTGGCAAGAGTGTAATGAGATGGCTATTTACACATATTCACTATAATTAAGAATTAAAATTGGTAAAACTTTCAGGAAAGCAATTTGGAACTAAGTTTCAAATGATCAATTAGTTCAAATTTGTTGAGCCAGAACCATAATTTCATTTCATTTGTTTATCTTAGGAAAATAAATAGTTATGGGCCAGAAAGCTCATTCTAATGTTTTTTTCTTTTTCTTTTTACAAATATTTTTTAAATATAGCAAAATTCAAAGAATATGAGATGCAATAATGTACTCATCACAAAAACATTAAAGAAATCTTGAAAAATAAAAAGAAGTGGTTTGATGAGGTGGTTTGGATTCTGTGTGCTTTTTAAAAAAATATACATTTTATTGATTTTAGAGAGGAAAGGAGAAAGATAGAGACATAGAAGCATCAATGATGAGAGAGAATCATTGATTGGCTGCCTCCTGCACGCCCCCTACTGGGGATCAAGCCCGCAACCCAGGCATGTGCCCTTGGCCGGAATGGAACCTGGGACGCTCTATCCATTGAGCCAAACCAGCTAGGGCTGTGTGCTTTTTTAATTTTAAAATTTCTATTTTTGCTATTCTAACCTTTTGTGTAATAAAATAAGATCTAGTCTGAGTTCATTAATTCTTTTTATTCCTTCACACTTGGGACTGTGGTCAAGAGTCCTCGGGAGATCTAGGTTGAAACACTGGCCCTTTTCAGGCCCAGTGTGGCCTTAGCAAGCTTTACCTCTCCAATTCTCACATCCATAGCTGCAAAGTACCAGTAATTATACTGGAGTTGAAGGATTGCTATGAGGTTCAGTCAAGGTCACCTATGTAAAGCCCCTTGTGCCTAGCAGTGACTACGTGAGAAGTTCTTTCCTCCCATCCTCCAGTGTAAATCCAGGTGGGGTAGGGAATGAGTTTACTTTGGGTTCTCTCCTGGGGATGGGGGGTTGCGGGGGTCTTTGTGACAGCTGAAGGGCTTCCAGCATGGATTCCAGAGCGGCTCTATCTAGATGAACAGACACTCTTCTTGTTAACATCGCCTCCACTGAGGATGCACGCCTTGAGAACTCAAGAGCTTGGGCTATGTGTTGCTCTGTTCCGAGGGAATTTCCTCGGGACTAGGCAGGGTGCCTTTTTCATTTCTCAGACACCTCTGCCACTGCCTTTCATCTCAGGCCCCAGGAGAAGAGAGTTTGATTGGACCTGTCAGCATCTCTAAGGAGGCCACTTAAGAGTCATTTGAAGAATTCCCACACCCAAGAACATCTCAGTGCAGCTGGGAAGACCCAAGCAACCTTGAATTGCAGGTCCATGTCTGGCCCAAGACTGCTGGCTTTCTTTCTGTTTTTTAAAATATATTTTTTATTGATTTCAGAGAGGAAGGGAAAGAGAGAGAGATAGAAACATCAATGATGAGAGAGAATCATTGATTGGCTGGCTGCCTCCTGCACACTTCACACTGGGGATCGAGCCTGCAATCTGGGCATGTGCCTGACTGGGAATCAAACCATGACCTCCTGGTTCATAGGTCAACGCTCAACCACTGAGCCACACCAGCCAGGCAAGACTGCTGGCTTTCTCATGAAAAGAGCCTGGTCTGTGTGGAATTATCCAGGGTTCTCCATGGATGAGTTAGTGGTTTTGCAGCTCATCACAGTAATAGCAAAATTCCACACAGACTAATCAGACAGGGAGCTCTTTTCTGCATGCAAATTTATTGTCTTTAGTTATAATATTGATAACTATATAAGGTCTAGAAAATAGTATCAAATAACACACTCTTATTCTGCTCTAGGCATCCTGCTAGAAGCATCACTAACCTTGTATCTAACCTTCTACAAGATGTATATCATCTCCTTACAAAATAAGAATTATCATTCTTCATCCATTTAGAGATGAGGAAGCTGAGGTTCCCAGAGGCTGAATGGCTGGCATTCCAGAGGCCACTGGATGGAGGAGGCTTGGTTAAAATGTGCTTTTCAAATTCTGTGCTTTTAAGACATGACTCTAACTGCCTCTCAGTAAACACGAAGATAGTTTGAATGGGGAGAAACACAGGCAGTCACTAATCGTAAGAGCCAAGAAATGGGGGGAAAAAAGCCAATTTCCTCAGGCTGATGTTGAGTTAAAAGGTTCTCGCTGGTATGAGCCACAGTTAAACCGGCACCAATTAGAGTCAAGTGTAATGAAAAATAAATACAGCTGAGCTGTTAGACTAGCTGCTACGGTCCAGCATCTGTCAGCACTTCTATTATACATTGAGTTTTTCAAGGAATTATAAGGGCTGTAAAAATGTGTGCTATGGTGGAACTTGGCAGGGAAAAAAAAGTTTCCATTTGAAAAGCTTTTCAAACATATTTTCTAAAGTTTCCAAAAATTAGGTTTGACACTTTAGTCATGAAGTTAGCAACCATTTAAATAGCCTGACACCTTTTAATCAACCGCTGGAGTGAGAACGGAGGCAGGGGCAGGACACACACCTCTGCGGGGCTTCTGCCTCCCAGCTTGGCCCCCGATGGTGCTGTTGGTCTCTACAGCAGCCGGAAGAGCAGCAACGCGGCGCCATGGCCCAGGGGACGGAGGAGGAAGGAGGCTGCCGGGGCCCAGCAGAGACCCTGTTGCTGATGCTGGGGAGACATTGCATGTGATGCACCAGGATGGTCCTCAGAAACCCAGTCCAGACCAGAGCTCAGCTCCATTGAAATGATCTCCAGGCGGAGGCTGACTACCATCGTGGAGAGGTCGTGAGGAAGAGGTTGGAGCTGAGGAGGTGGGGGCCCCAGGAGATTTGAGAGAAAAGGAGGGGCTACATAATCTGGTTGTAGTGAAAGGAGAGTCAGAAGGCCTCATTTTGGTTTTAAGCGATTAGAAGAACTCTAGACTTTTAGAGAGGAAGCCACTGTAAGGTGGTCTAAATGTTTGTGTTTCCCCTGAAATTCGTAATTTGAAATCCTAACTCCCAAAGGTGATGGGATTAGCAGGCAGGGCCTTTGCAAGGTAATTATTTCCTGAGGGTGGAGCACTTGTAAATGGGATTAATACTCTTATGAGAAACCCCAGAGAGCTCCACCACCCCTTCCACCCTGAGGGGAGGCAACCAGAAGTCTATGACCCAGAAGAGGGCCTTCAGCCCATCGTGTGGGCAACTTGACCTTAGATTTCCAGCCTCCAAAACTGTGAGAATTAAATTCCTGTTGTTTGTAAGTCACCTGGCCTGTTGTATATTGTTATAGCAGCACAAATGGACTAAGACACACGTGTGGCCTTCAGCTCTGCCACCATCCTATTTTTGACAATGTGCACGCGGCCTAATCATCGCCTTCATTAATATGATTCTGAATGGAAGCTGTGGCATCGACACAGGCCACAGATTTGTGGGATAAGGAGATAATGCATGTAGAAGCACTCTGTAAACTTCAAAGAGCTATGCAAATATCATGAATGATAATCATAACAAGTCATCTGCTGATTCTTTCCTACCGATCCTTTCCTAAAAGCCAGGCACTATGAAGGGGAGAAACATCCGTAAGACATGTTGTCCACACACAGAACCCTACAGAGCAGTTGGACCAAAGGGCATATTGACAAATGCCTGTACCTAAAGCAGAGGGGTGACAGTTAGGAATCAGTGGGCTGAAAACAAGCAGCTTGCCCTAGAATTTCCCCAGGAATGTTGTGGGAAAAGAGCTAAATTCCATCCAGCTGCCTCACTTCCCCAGAATTCCATCATTGCCCATCAATATGGCCATGCAGGGCTGACGTCGTACAAAGTAGAAACCAGGAGTCTGGAGCTACTGCACCTTCCTGTGTCCCATTTTCCAGTGGGGTCTTCAGAACCATCTAGCAATTACTTAATTTGGGGGATTGCTTCCTTTCCCCCCACCCCGAAGAGTACTTGCACATCTACCTCTCTCGTCAAGGTCCTTATCTTACTCCAGCCCTTCACTCTAAAAAAATAATTCTTGCTCGCAGCAAATTTTGAAGCAAGATCAGCCAATCACGAGTCATGGAAATAACCACTGAAAGTGCAGTGGCCACATGTCCTGAGGACCCAGCACAGGGAGGCAGTTAGAATACAGTGTCGCAGTCATAATTGAAGGAGAACAGAGTGGCCGGTTGCAGTGCCGATGCCAGAGAACCTGGCACCTCTGCCTGCTGGCTGCGCAGGGGAGCTCCCGAAGCTGTCATACATCGGCTCAGCTACTCCATCAGTCATGTCATCAAACCGCTCCCCAGCCTCACTGTCAACGGTGCACAATCCCCATGGTTATTTCTAGGGGACGTGATTGGCTGGTCTTGCTTCAGAACTTGCCGTGACAGACACAGTAACTAAATGTGAAAATCAATAAGCCGGTGGCTCACGAATGCACAGAAGGAAAAGGAGAGGTTTGTTATCTGCCTTCGCAACATGTTTTCCCTCCGTGAAATGTTTGGTCGGGTGTCCTTAAGAAGTGCTACCTGGACTCACATACAAGCTACCATCCGATGTGTAGAGTAGACTTTGGGGGGAATTGATTTTTTTTTTTCATGTATTCATTCTGAATGGTTGAAAAGTGTACTTATACAGTCTTTTAGGCCTATTTGAATGATGCTTAGGATATTGTAATTTTGTGCCAATCCTAGATTTGTTTCTTTCTTTAGGGTTGCCCTGGCTGTGTAATAAATGCTGTATCTAGCTTACCTAGCAAAAGCTTGAAACTACGCTAGCATGAACTTCTAAACAGACTTAGTTTTTTTTGCACATAACCTTGTACAATCTTGTGACAGAGGCCAGCCACGTAAAATATATATTTGGACTCTTGAACTATAGAATTTTTCTTTTTCTGAATATCCTTGACATTACAGCTGACAAACGACAAACAAACACTGGTGTTGCAGATCTGTTTTCAGAAATCTTTAAAGCTAGAATCACACGCAAGAATTGACTTTGCAGCTACTAATTTGGATACCTTTTGGATCTGTTTAAAAGCAGCAAACCAGTGAGTGCTGCCCTTTGGACATGTAGTTTTATCTTTGGTGAAACACCACCTGGTGTACTCATTTAGCCCATCTCATATGTGACGCACTATAGAGTTGGTATAATTTTATGATATTTATTTCCCTTTGTTTTTATTTTCAGCATCTGCATAAATTGCTGCATGGTGCTTTAAAACATTCCTGCTCTATTTCTATTCAAGTTCTTCATTAAGAAAATTGCCACCATTAACCACAATCTCCTTCACCTTCCCATCTTCCCGCCACAGACTTATCTATACCCCTTCTCGGTATCCTTTTTTCTAGTCCCTAAATATGGGGCCCCTTGTTCCCCTGTGTAAGGACATCTCCCCCTAACCTTTCACTTAGTTTTCCCACTATATTGGGTTCATTAACTTCCCATCCTGCCCACTTGTGTCTTCAGTGCTCACTGTATTGCTCTCTTCTCAGATTATCAACGTGCTCAAGCCTCTTCTATACTAAAACATCACCTTCTTTGATTTATATTCCATTTTAGTCCCCATGTCATCTCTCTTCCTTCCCTCTCATCCAAACTTCTTGAAAGACTATTCTGTTCTCTCTCCTTTCCTACCTTCCATTCACTGCTCAACCCTTTTCAATTCAGCCTCTAGTCACTTTCCTTTAACAAAATTCATTTTACTAAGGTTCCCAGTCATGCACTTTTGGCCAAATTCCATGGACATGATCCAGACCTTCTTCATTTACAAAATAGAGAGATTAATATTCATTTCATAAGGTTGTTTTAAGAATTCATGTGTAAGTATATAATAAATGGTTTCCCCTTTCTTCCTCTTTCTCTTCCTCCCCCTTGTTATTGGTATTGTCACATATCATTATGTCAGGGCCTTCCAGTTGTATTTGACACCATCAACCATTTCATTTTGGGGGAAACTCTTAAATTTGATGACATCATATTGTCTTAGTGCCCCTTGTCCTTGACTATTCTTCCTTCCTCACCCCCGACAGGCTTGTCTGTCTTTTTCTTCCCCCAACCAATCGATGTTCCCCAGGAATCTATCTTTGGTCCTTTTCTCATCTTACTCTTCATGCTTTTCCTGGGCAAACTCCTACATCCTCATGCTGTCCATTGCCATTGACATGCTGATGAACCCCATATATTTATTTTTTTTAAATATGTTTTTATTGATTTTAGAGAGAGAGGGAGAGAGAGATAGAAACATCATCTATCAGCTACCTCCTGGATGCCCCCTTCTGGAGATTGAGCCCACAACCCAGACATGTGCCCTGACCAGGAATCCAACAGGTGACCTCTTGGTGCATGGATCAACGCTCAGCCGCTGAGCAACACTGGCCGGCAACTTGATCTTTTTCATCCAACCCAGGCCTGCACCCTGAGCTTATGCTGCAGAGCCTGGCACATCCGAGAGGCTGAAAACCTGGCTGGCCTCATTAAAGTCTCAGCCAGCTACCTCCATCTGTAGTAAAGCCTGGGGCATAGCCGCCTTGACTTGGGCAGGACAGTGTGTGTGTGTGTGTGTGTGTGTGTGTGTGTGTGTGTGTGTGTGTCAGGGAAAGCTCTAGGCTCTGCTGCCTTCTGTTGGCAAAGTGGGGCCTTGGGCACAGCTGCCAGATGGCAGGTGGCCACCTGGAGAGAAAGGAAAGAATGAAGAAGAGGGAGCGGAGGAGCCGGGGCTGGCACCAGAGGCGATTAAGACTTTCTCAGTGGCGTGGAGGCCTTGGTCCCTATCTGTCAGAAATCATCACAGGGCTGCCCTGGGATTTAAACGACTGAGGGATGAACATGGACGTTTGTTTCCAAGTTCAATTCACAAGGAAAATATCTTACATGTTTAGCTTTCAAATTCCCATAAATGTGGGCAGAATGTTGGCACATGAAAATGCCACATCCCTAAATAAGACAGAGGACAAACATGGAAGGGCTTGGATTCTGCATTTAGACAGCTCTAGGTTCAGGTTTTGGCTCCTCTTGCTGACTGTCTGACTTTGGTGAAGTGATTTAACTTTTCTGAGCCTCCGCCATGTGTAAACATGTGACAACAGTTGCCGCAGAGCATTCGCCACTCCGTTCCACATGCAGTAGGAGTTTCGGAAGTCCCTGGCACCGCCTGAGGTGCTAACGTGCCCAAATGACCCAGACGTGCCCTTGCCCTCGAGGGCCTCAGCGAACAGGAGAGGGGACTGGCACACCTGGCAGAGGGGTGCCAGCTTGGATGGATGTGGAAAAACTAGAAGTCAAGCGTCTGTCCAGGCTGCTGGCTTGGGAACCAGGAAGATGTTGGGGAGATGGTGAGAACCAGGCTTGGAGCAGAGACGATGTATATCCAGCTCTGGCCACATAGCGTGGAGGTCCACGGGGAGGTGCTGGGTAGGACCCCAGGGGAGAGCGCCGGGAGCAGCATTGGCGTTAGAGAGACATATTTGGAGTCTTCAGGACAGACACGTTCAGTGAGGCCCCAGAATGGATGATAATGCGCAGAAAAAGCATATTCAAGAAGATAACGTGACTCCCCCAAAACACCACCATCCAAACAGGGGCCAGCTTTGGCCGTGTGACACTTCTTGGGACACATCTTGGGGTGGAGTGCTGTGCAAGCCACAATCTTCCCAGGTCCTCTGGCTGCACCGTGCGGGCTGGTCACCTCACCTGCTGCCCAGGGGCAGCCTGGGAAGGCGGCCGTCCCCCGCGCTGGAGCCCCCGCAGAGTCCTGGCCACACGGTGAGAAGCTCCAGTCCCCATTAGGGCGGAGTGCTGCCATTGCTTGCGAAAAGCTCCCTTTTGGCATTCAAAGGCAGGTCTTGTTCAGACGTTGATTGAACGTGACCACCGAAAAAAGTGCCAGGACGTTTTTTCCGGAGCCACTGGCGCATTTGAAGGCCTTCAAAAGCAGTTTCAATGCTGAGCCCCACCCTAGAGCCACACCCAGGGGTGGCGCTCCGAGGGCAGGCCCGCCCTGAGCCTGATAAATGGGGTGAACGCTGACAGCAGCCTCCGTCGCTCCCAAATGGAGCTCAGTTTAAAGTTCAAGTAATAACTGGATGGTGACTGTTTGTCTCTGACCAACACTCAGCACAAAAAGAGGTTGCACTTTTTTCCCTAAAAGGCAGTCAGTGTGGACAAATATTAGCTCTTGGAAATAAAGGGGGAAGTTATTCATTCACTCAGCAGCATTTCCAAGCCATCAATCTTCTGGGGATTTCTATTGCTTTACACATCAAGGTTGTTTATTTGGAGCAATTTCTGAGAGAATAAAAGTACCTTTGGCCTTTATCTGCTGTCATCAAAGCATCCATTAGGGGGCTGGAGCCATGGGAGGCTCAAGGGATTATTCAGAGAGGTTTTCTCAACCGCACAGGAATGCCTCTCTCTCTCCTGCCCGGTGTGACAGGAGTTTAAGCTGTAATCTGGAAGGTTGGGTTTATCGTCAGGTGGAGACCATTTGAACAGGGGTTTGTTCAAGGCAAACCTACAGATAAAAGCATGGGAAGTGGCCTGGAGCCAAGGCCTGCTGCCCGGGGAAACCGGGGTTTCTGACAGCGGTGGGCCTTGGTGTGCCTGCGGAGTCCCGGGGTGTCATCTGCCAGCCGGGGCGCCCCGGAGAAGCAGGGAAGGGCTGACTATTTCCCACCCGCCCCATGGTGAATGTCGGCTCCCCTCTGGAAGCCAGAAGTGGGATGAGAAAGAATTGGAAGTATGTGACCCTGTGGGTGAATACACACACACACACACACACACACACACACACACACACACACACACCCTCAGCACGTGTGCTCTGTCTGGAACACCTCTCTCTCTCCCTCCCTCTGCTCTTCCCTAAACTGTGCTCTCCTCCATCTTCCAGTGCAGACTCAGGGTTCAGACCTCAGAGACTAGCCCCACCAGTGTCAAGTGTGGACGGCACAGAATGGCAGCAAGACCCCCTTTCTGTGGGTGTCCTGGGCTAGTCCTGGCCCTGCTCCCCCAGAGGCCTGGGAAACCAGGGCCGGGAACCCTCTGCTGGCTGGACAGTGAAGAGTGACGGGCCTGCTTGCCCAGCCTGGGCGTGGGGACGTGCTCCCCATGGCCTCCTCCCAAGCTTCGCTTTCAGTGTTCTGCTGTGTCAGCTGAGTGCTTGGGGCTCCCAGAAAAGCCAGGTCAGCAGAAATCTGCACAGGATTGTACGCGTGTGCGCACACCACACACACACCACCCCATAGAGACACATACATACACATCACAGAGACAGACAAGCACACACACTATGGAGAGGAATACATGCACCTTATACACACAACACACAAATACCATGCATACCACACACACCACACTACACACCACACCATACACAACATAGAGATACATAGACAACACAGCAACCTCTGCATATACCTCAGGGACATCTACACACCTATATTTATATCTATGTATCCACACACCACAGACATTTACACAGACACTTACACCACAGGGACAAGCTACACACTCACACATCTTAGAGAATATTACACATTCACATACCGTACAGAGATATATACACACACACACATCACACATGAACCACTAAGATATCTACACACATATCTCAGAGACACCTACATACACCAAACACAACACAAGGATGTGCACACACACACATACACACACACTTGTTACAAAGAGAGAAAACATAACAAATTTGTGTACATAAGTGTGAATAGTCACACACAGAGCTTTTGTATGCCCTGGGCTCCCATGAATGGACACATCATGCATGCACACTTGCACATACCCAGATAGTGTGGCTCCAGAGAGCCCCCAAGCCAGCTTGTGTTAGAAGCATTTCTGGAATGGCCCAGACCAGGAAAAGAGAAGGGGCAGATCTGTACACGGCAGCTCAGCAGGGGAAGGCAGCCGGCGTTGGGGTAGGACCTCTCTAGGGCTTGGAGATAGTTAGGACACCAGAGCAGCAGGCCCCAGGTCAGAAGGGGGATACCCCTCCCATTATGGACACCTGGCAATGACGCTGAGACCAGACAGGAAGCAGGGCCAAAAGCCCAGCAGGTGGGCCTCAGCTCAGGCCCTGGGGCTGACTTTCTTCGTGGCCTCAAGCAAGAATCTTCCTGCTATGAGCCTCAGAGTCCAACTGGTCGGTTCGATGGAGCTAATGTGAAATTGCTTTCTACCTTCCACCTGGAGAGCTGTGGCTACTCTGTTTCTGGACCTTCGGACCCAGTCGTTGTCAGGTGCCGAGATCGGTAGAGTGGCCCTATGAACTTGCTTGGCTCATTCCATTTTCCCTTGGCCAACAGGCCTAACTCCTGGGGACTGGATGCTTCTTCTTATCATCATTTCCTTCATTTGAAGGAAACAGAGATGGAGGTGGGGGCTTGGTAGTGGTGCTGTCCGCCTGTGAAGGCCAAGCTCTGAGGGTGCTGGCAGCTGGTGAGCCCCTGCACCCAATGTTTCACACGGTGCATGCTCAGTGTATGTGCACAGTAAAGGCTTGCTGAATCGGTGAACTGAGTGGCAACTTCTGGTCTAGTCATTGGCTGAAAATTCTGTACACAAAGGAAGTGTCCCAAGAAAGTTAAAGTTGGTGCTGTGTGTCATGGGAGAGACATGGAAAGAAAAGGTTATGGAGCTCCACGGAAGGGAGGTCACCCCTATAGAAAGTCTCCTGGAAGAAGCTGCACGGGGGATGGGTCATGCAGGATGGATGGGCATCTTGCTTTCTACCTTCCACCTGGGGAGCTGTGGCTACTCTGTTTCTGGACCTTCGGACCCAGTCGTTGTCAGGTGCAGAGATCGGTAGAGTGGCCCTATGAACTTGCTTGGCTCATTCCATTTTCCCTTGGCCAACAGGCCTAGATCCTGGGGACTGGATGCTTCTTCTTATCATCATTTTATCCCCATTTTACCATCATTTAGAGTGGGCAGATGCCTCTTGGAAGCCCACACTCTGTTGTGCACACAGCACTGAGACAGCCCACATCACACTGTATTGTGCTCATTCATTGGCTTATGTGCCTGTTTTCCTCTCTAGCCTCAGAGCTCCTTGTGGCCAGTGGTCGGTCATCTTCATTTCTCTTGGCACCTGGCCTGCAGGACACAATAGGTCTCCAGGAGGACTTGCTAAGGGTTGAAGAAGGGTGCGAGGCATGTGGACCAACTGGAAGCTGGTGGAGCTGGGCTCCTTGGATGGAGGGCTCCGTTTCCACATGCCCTGTTCTCACTCTCACTGGCTCCTGCACATGGGGGTGGGGGCGGGGATGAGACCTGAATTGCAGTTGGTCGAGGAAGTCGAGTTTGGGGAAGCAACTTCCTATCCAGACGCGCACACCACTGACCACAACGAGGGGCTGTGCTCTTCTGTTGCTGAGAGTTGAAAGCAGATATTTCAAAACAAAGCTCGGTCTCACAACAGCATCTCACTTGGAGAAATGCGTCCTAGTAGATTTTAATTTAAAGAGCAGTTTCCTAAACAAGATGTATTAGTACCACAAGAAGATTTAATTATTACTCTTATCTTCTTCCCACCTCCTCCTTACGCTTTTCTGAAAATAGGAGGATTATTCACTGACCGACTGAACTCAGCAGTTCCTTGAGCTCAGTGTGTGCATTTGTCTCGAGCTCTTACCAAAGCAAGTCTGATGCAGCCAGGGAACATGCCAGACACTCGGCCCCAGTCACTGCTGTTCTGTTGGCTGACAGACGACCTCAGGCACATAGAACAGGTAGTGTCAGGGGAGCAGAGGCCGGTATTTCTCCCAGTTTGTGACTGGGTAGATGGTGGGAAGTGTCCGGTGGACCTCAGCTAGGAACTTGACTGCCTGTCAGACTAGCTATGTTCTTCTCTGAACGTCGCTGAACCTATCTTATTACCTGTGATATGGGACATCTAGCATCTAAATGGGCATGGTGGTGGGGAGATTTGAAGATATGATATCTGTAATGTCTTTAGCATAGTACTCGGCATATCACAGATGTTGAATAGTAGCTTCTATTATTATTTTATTTGGGTGAACAGTAAGTCTTTGAAATTCATATGGCATTTGGTTCCTGGGACTTATGAAAAAAATAAAAAAGATCATTTGAAGAAGCTGGGAGCTATTTTGTCGCCATTAAAGTCACCACAGACTTTTATTATTTCTTTAAAAGATTAAATTCACATTACAGTGGTCTGTTACATGATTTTTAATAAATACACCGACTTGATCAATTTCAACGTTTAAGCCAGGTGTAACTTTCAGATTCTATTTAGACATAATAGGTGTGTGTTTATGCACAAAGGTATGGGCGTTTATATGTAACAGGATATACTACACATATATCTATAAATATATGTAACACTTATACTAGCATCTATAGATACTGATTGGACTTAGATAATGGTTGTATCCATTTACTTCGTATGCCCACTA
This sequence comes from Myotis nattereri, assembly GCF_964212035.1. NCBI lineage: Eukaryota > Metazoa > Chordata > Mammalia > Chiroptera > Vespertilionidae > Myotis > Myotis nattereri. The sequence continues at coordinate 79,078,686 of NC_138085.1, read as the reverse complement.
TCTGAATGATACCAATCAGATTGAATACAATATAAAATATGATCCAAAAACATTAATAAATATGCACATACTAGATAGATATATGTGATTGTGAAAAATATTAGTATGTGTTTATTCCAGGTACCGAATGATTTCAGGTGCCCAGGTCTTAGGAGAAGCCACTGTGGGAAACAACTTAAATACTGGTCCTGATTTCAGCTGGAGGGGGCAGCACACCTGAATGTTCCGCAAGGGCAAATTCCAGAGGGCCAGAGCCTAGGTCGTACCATGCGCATTTGATCCGAAGCGGGGCTGTGGTTTGTCAGAACACGATTAGGTCCTGTAACCCTGAGGGTGAGAATCACTTGACCCCGATGGACAGCTCTGTGGAGAAACTGGCGATCCACTCAGTGTGGCTGCGAAGTCGCTTCCCTTATCGACTGCACATCTCTCTCCCTGTAATTCCTGGCCATTTCCTTTTCTTCTCTTGTCCTGGAGACTGCAAGAGCAGGTCATGACCTTTCTTTCGGAGGCTCAGCCCCGCAGAAACCATAAAGATAACCACCAGCTCTTCAAAGTGCGTCAGATCCCTGATAATTCCACAGGGGATTTTCCCAGCACTTACAGGGAAGAGGGTCTGGGGAAGCAGCCATTGCAAGGACTGGCCGAGGGTGAGACCACTGCTTGAGGGATGAAAAGGCACTTCAGAGTGACACCTCTGTGGGGGGCACCCCAGGGAGCAGCTCCGGAGGGGAGATTTCCTGGGCATGAGGCTGGGAGCTGCTTTCTGGGAAGCGTATCGTGGAGGAAAGCCTGTTTCTGGGGCTGATGGGCCTTTGCCAAGGTTCACTTTGGTGTGGGAATGGTTGGAGAGCAGTGGGGGTTGAGTCTAATCTGAGAACTCAGTTGAAGGAAATTGCAGCCAATCAGCATTTAAGATAAGATACTGCTACACGTTATGCATGTATATGTATATATTTGTATGCATACATATCTCCTGTATATCAATAACAGTTTCTATCTTGAGCAAATACTATGTTCTAAGCACTTTAATATTTTTTTATCTAATTCAATCCTTGCAAAACCCATTATATCAATCTCAAACCCATTTTCCAGATGTGGGAACTGAGGATTTGAGAGTTTAACTTGCCAATCACAAAGCTGGGTTTCAGTCCTGGGCCTTCTAATCCCAACATCCAGGGTTTGTACCATTGTCATGAGTAAATATGAGTTCAGCTGTGGAGCGATTGAGTTTAAAACGATGGACCACTTCCTCATCCCTGCTAATGCTGTTCTGAATGCTTTGCTTTTAAATGACACTATTTCAAATCATGAAAATGCATGTGCTTTGTGTGGAAATAGGAAGAATATGAGAAGGCTGTTGCTGTTCTCTAAAAGCCACTAAGTTCTGATTGCTAATAATAAGAGCTTTTTACATACTGGTGCTTTTTACGAACGTAATAATATAACGATGCATTCCACAAGTGCTTGCTGCGTCTCTGCTGCGTGCGGTCGCCGGGAACTCAGCGTGAAGTAATTTACAAATGTCCTTGTCTTCCTGTAACTGACACTGAAACGGTAAGTGATGAATTACCAGTGAGGCTGTTTTGCTTGTAGGTGGAGAGAAGTCAGCCTGACTTCCCTCGGACAGGGACACCTACTGCCTCACCCTCCAGGGAGAAGCGGGTGCCTGGCCTCGGGGACACGGACTCAGCGCACTGCAGAGCCAGGCTGTCTTTTCTTCCTGCTCCTCTTGGCCTCCCCTGATGAAAGGGCTCTGTCTGCTCAGTCTGACCTTTGCCATTTTCCCTAAATCATGCCTACTGCTCTTCCTAGGCCTCGAATGGTTCAATGTCATTTTCAAAGTGGAAATGAGTCTCTCTCTCTCTCTCTCTCTCTCATTTTAAAACCTGAGAAAAGGCACAGACTGGCCCAGTGTGCCTCGTGATTACCCCTACATCTGCTGAAGGTGGGGAGTGGGGCTGAATCTCTAAGAAGATGCCACTCTCCTATGAACATGTGGACACTCAGCACTCCCAGGGGAGGACAGCGCTGGGCAGACAATGGTGTCCACCACAAATGGTCATTTCTTTAATACTGTATCACAGACAATGGGCTCTTATGGAGGGTACCCTACTCCAACTAACCCCGTCAGCCTTGCAGGACAGAAATGACTGTCCTCCTTGGACAGATGAGGAAACTGATGTCAAGGAAGTAAAGCCGGGCCAGAGGTCACATGGTTAAGTCACTGAGTCAGAATTCAAATGCAGCTTTTCTAGATTCAAATTCCAAATCACGAAAGACTGAGAGTGCTTCTGGGTTTCCAGAGACAAGCTCAGTCGTGCTTGTATAATTGTAGGGCAATGTGCTTTCTTGTTAGGATGCCTTGAACACTGTAATCACTATAGCTTTGGTAATAGCTCTCAATTAAAAATTTGTTGGGTCAATAAGAAATATAGCTTCCTGGCCAAGTTAGGTAGCTGATATTTTGTAATTGCACGGTAATTTTAGGTGGTTTGTGGCAAGAAACATTAACTGCATTTTTCTAAACCTTCCACTTTATCACTGTGGGGAATCAACAGCACCCACCATGGGTTCATGTCAAAGATTTTATTTGTTTTCTCCCTGAGTCTTTGCAAACAGGGATAGAATCAGAATTCCAGTAATAGTTCTTTCCTCATCCATCTATTCATCCATCCACACATCCGTCCAAATGCCCCATCTGACATATCCATCCATTACACCATCTATTCATTCAAAAACTTGTTCGGCGCATGTTTAATGCCAGGCACTGAGTTAACTATTGAATGGAATACAGATAATAGAACACAAACCCTTTCTTCACAGTGCTCTTTGTCAAAGTTGGGTGGCATCACCTGTTAACCACAATTCTAATGCCAAAGGCAACTCTACCAAGGCTACCTACAGTTCTGACAGTGAGAGAATAAATACCAATGCATAGTAGGTAGCAGGGTGTTTCCAGGCCAAGGAGATCTAGTCATTGATGATAATTTCATACGGCATTTATGCATTACGGTAAAAGGTATCAGTAGAAGGGTCATGGACGCAGCAACCCTGGGTTAGAAGAGACGAGTGTCAGAATCCATTTAATATTGTCCAAGTGATATGAGCCCCCAACCTTTGATTCTCTATGGAGACCGTCCTTCTGAGGAAGAGCCCCTGGAGTTCAGGTGCGATATCCTCCCCCAGTCATTCCGTGACTCTTCTGAGTATAAGCTAATCAAACATGTGTGGACATCATTTTAATTCTAAGGTACCAGGATTCCAGGGTGAACCAGAGTGTGGGGTATGGCAAATAGAGTTTCAAGTACTTTGTCACTTGCATGTGGATATTCCCAATTATCAATGAATGGGTTAATATTTAAATTTATTCATCAGTTTTTTGTACTTTTAGTTAATTTGATTCCTTTACTGAAACTCCTCTAAGACGAAGTACCTAACATATGAGGGTTAACACTCTGGAACAAAAACACGCATATGAGATATTGTCCTTAAGAAGTCCAGCACAGAGCCAAGTATTCTATCTAGAAAACATTTCCACCCGCATTTCATACTCATCTTCATCTCCTTACCCATCAAAGCATGGCTGATGCCAGGGTGAATAGAATACCCAGGCAAGTGGAGAAGGAGGCATAGCACCTGATCAGATTGAAATGGGCTATATATGGGAAGTAAAATTTGAGCTGAGCCTTGAATGTGAGTATAAATTATAATTTATTTTTACTGTTTTCAGAGAGAGAAGGTGACAGGGAGAGAGAGATAGAAACATCAATGATGAGAGAGAATCATTGATCAGCTGCCTCCTGCATGCCTCCTACAGGGTATTGAGCCTGCAACCCAGGCATGTTTTCTGACTGGGAATAGAACCATGACCTCCTGGTTCATGGGTTGATGCTCAACCACTGAGCCACACAAGCTGGGCTTTTTGACTGTCAAGGAATGTAGGTAACTGCACTCCAGATTCAAAAGAAACTCATGAACCACTTCCTGGAGGTCAAAGGCAAGGTGTAGTGAGAGAAATGTGCCTGGGCTGCTGGTAGAAGTTTGGAGAGTGAGTGGATGGGGATGGGAATGTGGACTGACTCAATATGGTGAAATTCGCAATGCCTCGTTAAGAAATTTGGCTTTTCTCCTAGGGAAATAGAGGTGTTAAGAAGAAAGCCTGCTGTGAGCAGATGTATGTTTTTGCATGATCACCCAGAGGCCGCCTGAAGGACAACTGGATCCTGGAGGCCAAGAGCACAGTCAGAGGACTGTTACTGTGTCCAGGCTGATCAGTTTCTACTCTTCAGGGCAGAATTCAAATGTCCAAGGACTCTTTCGTGCTTCTTATACATGAGGCCCGATTTGCTTCTGAATCATTATGAGCTCTTCACACTCATACACTACTTAGTGTGTTTGATTTATTTAACCAATCAAACTGGAAACACAAGGAAGCTGTTTCACATGTATGTGTGAGCTTAGAGAAATTAAACTCGGCTCACAAATATTTACTGAGCACCGATGCCCCACACAGCATATTGCCGGACTCCTGTGGGTGATGTAGGAAAGGCATAGGATGTGGGTTTCCTCCCTTCCCCTTTAGTTTACATCTCACTTTATGGGTGGGAGGAAGCCATGAAGGTCACAGGGCTCTTGTCTCCTCAGTCAGCTCTGCACAGATTGATAGGTGTGTGGCCTGCCCAGAAGGAGGCAGCCTGCAGCTGGTCTGAGGTGGAAAAGGGTGCTCCTAGGAGCAGGATCCTGGGGATGAGATTCTTTGGTAGCCCTGGAATCCATTCCTGAGCAAGACCTTTAGTGCAGCGGCTCTCAACCTGTGGGTCGCGACCCCTTTGGTGGTCGAACGACCCTTTCACAGGGGTCGCCTAAGACCATCCTGCAGATCTGATATTTACATGACGATTCATAACAGTAGCAACATTACGGTTATGAAGTAGCAACGAAAATAATTTTATGGTTGGGTCACAACATGAGGAACTGTATTTAAAGAGCCAGGAGGTTGAGAACCACTGCTTTAGTGGAAACAGCATCTGGGTTTTGACATTCCAGAACTGTTGGGCCACAGACACAGGTCTATTTATGACTGATTGGATCACCATCACACAGAAACGATTTTGTCACCTGTGCCAGATTGTCTTCCTCTCCTGGAGGTAGAAGGAGTCACCTGTGGGGCAGAGCTGACTGCCTAGGCATGGCCAGAGCAGGGTGGGATCTGCCACTGATTTGTCTAGGAGCAACAATTGATGCCCTGGGTCCCAGGGGTTTGGCAATGCTTCTGGGCTTTACCCCTTTCCCACAACCTGAGCAGACAGTAGTTCTAGGTGGCTTACATGGGGCCTGATGCTTTGGAGATGCTTTCAGGCTGTGGCAAGCTTTGCATTCCATGTACTATGAGATGTGCTGAGCAGAGGAGCCATAGGCTGGGGTATAGGAGTCCTGTTGAACTAGTGACTCAACCACATCTCACTTTGGGAAATCGTGGGAACAGTGCCAAATGTTTGAGCAGCATCTCTCTGTATAAGACACTTTTCATTGATCGTCACAATTTTCTCGATGAGATAACCAAGACTCAGGATACTGCACTGACTCCAAAGACTGCTGGATCGTGGCGCTGCTGGGGCCTCAACCCAAGTCTTCTGTCTGCAGTTCCCATGTCCCTTCTCCCAAAATGCAAGAGTCTCTTAAGCTTATAGATCTAGAAAAACAAGCCTTAGGTTTAGGATTTGCAAACTAAAGACAACACCATGGTAAATGCTTCTATTACTTTGCTGGGGCTGCCACAACAAAGCACACACACAGGGGCTTAAACACAGAAATGGACTTCCTCATGGTTCTGGAGGCTAGAAGTCCAAGATCAGGTGTCAGCAGGGTCAATGTCTCCCAAGGCCTCCCTCCTTGGCTCATAGATGGCCATTTCCCCTGTGTCTTCACATGGTCTTCCTTCTATGTGTGTGTCCTAATCTCCTCTTCTTATTAGGACACGGTTATATTTTATAGGCCCCTCCCTAAAACACTCGTTTTAACTTAATTACCTCTTAAAAACCCTATTCCCAAACACAGCTACATCTGAGGTACTGGGGGTTAGGGCTTCAAGATATGAATATGATGGGTGCGTGCACACGATCAACCATTACAATGCTTAAAACATGTTTATGGCATTATAAACATCTACTCAACACGGTTTAAGGGAGTTTTGCGAGGCTCAGTGGAGACAACCCATTCATTTTTTCCATCCCAGAATGCTTGCTGAATCCTGCGACTGTAGATGTTTGAGTACCTTGGATACAGTACAGTATCGAGCAACATGACAGGGTAGTTGTTATTATTTCCCTCACACAGAGGAGGAAGGTTCAGAATGAACATAAAGTTATTTTTCTAGTTGCACACACAGAGGATGGTGGTACAGGGATTCGAACTGGTGCCAGCCTCATTCTCAGAAAAAAAAAGCAAGTGACAAATAGATGGGATTTAACAGGCAGTGTATTCTGTTCCTTTCCCACTTGCCCAGCTTTCGCTTGCACTGGAATTATTAAACTACAAGGGGCGGTGTGGGGGGAGGGCGGAATGCAGATACTATTGCTTTTAGAAAATGAGGCCCCATTGGGCAACCCTTTCTTACCATCTCAGCCGGGGGAGGGAGCCCCTAGCCAGAGGGAATCAAATACTTTTCAAATGTCTCATTAAAATAAAAAGGTGATTCTTGCATTGGTACCATGATAAAGACTACAAAGCAGCAACATGAAAACTCCCCAGTTTCCCCTTCTGAATAGGCCTCCGCTCCAGCCGCAGAATGAATGAGGGGCCACCCCATTATCTGGGAGCCTCAGAGAGTGCAACCCAGGCTTTGATCTGACGGTGTCTAGGAAACTGATAAAAACTCGTTCTGTTTCTAAGCTTTCCAGGCCTGAAACTCTCTTTTCCCTTCGGCGCGCTATAAATGACCCTCTGAAGTGGCTGCGCATTCTTTCACAGCCTTGTGCCCCATCTATTCATAACCACGGTTATCAATTATTATACCAGCTGGAATGTCTGAGGGCCAGGAGGCTGTCAGGAGCTCTAATTGTGGTTCAGGGATAAAAGCAAAAACACACAAATTTTAACCAATCATAATTAACTTATTCTCCAAGTGCAAGAAAAAAAAAAAAAAGACCTCCCTCCCCTAAACAAAACAACACAAAACCAAGGCTTATGAATCTGTCTCAGCTAATCACTCCTTGAAAGCAGGGTGGAGGGGGCGAGGGGCGCTTTTATTGCGATGGTCCCTCCCGATTGGCCTGTGGCGCCAGGTTCCCCAGGAAGGAGCGGGGCCAACTGGCAACCAGAGAAGTTCTCAAATCATTGGGGCTTTTTTTTTTTTTTTTAAATCTTAAAAACCCTTATTTTTCAAAGTAGTGTGATGTTTTCCAAGCTTCTGACAGAGCTTTGAATAAAGAGGCATCGCTTTCTCATTGAACCCAAACAACCGACGGAGTGGTCCAAAATATTTCATTAAGAAGAAGTTCGGTGGTCGCTCTCACATTAATAAAGGAGGCACGTGTGACCTGGAAGGGGGCCTGAGGGATCCCCTGCCCAGGCACGAGGTCAGGCAGCAGGATGAGCTGGGGAAAGCCTTCACACAAGGCCTGGAACTTAGTAGGTGGTCAAGAGGCCAGCCCCATCCCTGCCCTGCTCTCTTCTCAGACTGGCCAATGGCCAAATGTCTTGGAGGCATCTGGCTGGTGGCAACAACGGCTGAATGGAAGGCCCATGATGTCATGGAAAAAGCACGGCTTTGGAGTGTGACAGGTCTCGGGTTTTAAGCTGCTCTGAGTCTCAGAGTCCTTTCTTTGACAATGGTGATAGCATGCCCGGTTTGTAGTTGGGGTGGGCTGGGCATTAGGGAAATGGCCCTTAGCCAAGGGTCCGGCACAGGGTAGGTACTGATAAGTGTTTGCTGTGGCTCCTGGTGGTTCTCTTGGCATGTGGTGTCCATACCTGTCATTTCTGGCAAGGGGGTGGGAGGTCTCCTCCTTCCTCCATCTCGTTAGTTAGCCTTTGCACGGAGCCTTTTGCAATCCTTGCTGGGCCCGCAGCTCTGGGGAAGGGCTGAGCCTTCTTGGAGCGCACATGCTGGGGAAGCACATCAAAAGGAGACTCACATCAAGAGCGAAGGGGAATGACACGAGGCATGGGATGCTTTCCAGGACGAAGGAAATAAGACATTGATGAAACGATTAAACAACATCCTTGTTTCCATACAGAGTACCAGCCTCCAGAAAATTATATTTGAATTTTAGCATCGCAAAGGCAGCCTGACAAGATGGCATCCGCGTGTGTTTACGTTGTGCTGTGAGATCAAGAGTCCGATTTTATTTGTGACATTTCTTGAGGTAGCCGCAGCCCAGGAGCTTGAAACGTTGATTTGTGAAAGATGTGAGCACATTCTCTCGGTAGTTTTTGCTTACAGAAGCAGACATAACTGTGTCCTGAAATGTTTTGCTGAGGATCATTTTCTTAAACACTTTACATCCATGGGAGGGGACGGTATTTGAAGGCCTGCCCTTGGCTGAGTCTTAGTTGAAGAATGGATCGGTCAGGATAGTTGTTATTAGCTGTCCCCAGGGGCAAACTCTGAAGCTGTAGTGGCTTCCCACAGTAAGGTGACACTCAGGTGACATCGATGGGGTGCACATCTCTCTTGCATCTTGTGGCTGTGCTATGGGGACTGGGACTTTCAAGGCTTTTACCGCCTGGCCAGAGAGGGACGGAAGAATTCAAAACAGCTTCAGCCTAGAAGTGATACAAACTACCACACTGCTCATGCTGACCTGAGTTGTTACTGTGGCCCATGCTAGCTGCAAGGGAATCTGGAAAGTGTAGGGAAGCACGTGAAATATTTGCTGAGCAGAAATTGTCTCTGCTGTAGGGAACATTGGAGATGGAACTTTGGCTCTGTGCCAGGACATGGAGAGTGCTCTCAAGAGCGAAGGAGAATGACATGAGGCTGTTGAGATATACGTTCCTGAGCAGAGTAGCCCAGGGCATGAGGATGGCCCCCTTAGGAAGAGGATACAGTCTCCAAAGGCCATGGGGACCTTAGCTTGGGACACTGCCAACAAGCTGGTATTTGGGGCTGGATGACGCATCGGGTGGAACTTGCTATCCTTGCCACACAGCAAGAGCCCCACTACCACCAGCAACAGTGACAAATGGCCACCCACGTAGAAGGCTGGGCAGGCAGGTAGGTGGTGGCCTTAGGTCAATGCAGGTGCCACGGTGACCAATTTCACCCTCGTGGACATGGACATTAGCTACTGGAGCAGCAGGGTATTTCCAGATTCTGCTTGAGGGAGGTTTGGAGGGAAAAAGCCAAAAAGCCATCAAGACCAAGGGAAGCTAAGCCTTGGGGCGGGGGGGGGGGGGGGTGGAGGGGGGTAGATATTTTTTATTGGTCACTAAAAAGGCCTGACATAGGCTAGGACTGACAAAATAGATAATTTGCTCCTCTGCAGCGATACCTAAACCGGAAATAATTCTACCACTTTATTTTAATCAAGTAATGTTGGTCGGTTTCTTTTTTTCAAAGCCAGAAGGAGAGAGGAAGAATGAGATCCTACCATGAACACAGCGATGACAGTCTGATAGCGAAGCGACTAATGAGAATTGTGATTGTTGCTCACATAGTGGTTTTCAGCTTCACCCATGAGTTAATTTGTTCCTCACCAAGAATCTGTTTTCTGTGCAAGGATTATATTTCCACCATTATATTCGTGTGGGAGCGGAGCTCTTTCAGGAAAGCCTAAGTGATTAGCTTCCAGATGAGCAGCTAATATGTCTCAGGGCTGGAATTCAAATCCAAACCTGGTACTTGCTCTGGTAGACAGGCTGCCTCTCAGCGAGACGTAAGCAAGGCCTGTGTGACCTGCTGTGGCAGAGGCTGCCCCTCCCCTTCTTCCTCCTCCACCTCCTCTATCACTTCACCATCACCATCGGCAGCATCACCACCACCACCATTACCATCTTCTTCATCTTAAAGACAATTTCACTGCTCAGCCATAACAGCATCTCACCTCTCAATTTTGTCTCTGGTGGTGCTGGGTTTCCACAGACTCATTCATAAACTGTCATCCACTTCCTAACCAATCATTGTATTTGACACTGAGAAGTCGTTATGCAGTATTAAAAAGGATATGCAGCATTTCTTCTTGCTTAAGATCTTCTCTCTTGGGGCCCTCTCAAGGGGCATCAGAGAGGACCTAATTTATGAGCATCCAAGGGAAAATGAGTCAGGAGGGTCATATTCATTTGGTAATTGCTCTATCATAAGCAGTCCCTGTGCACCTACCCTATCATATGCTGGCCTGGGGATAGATGGTGGTGTAGGAGAGGTGAGTAACTTTCCTTCCCTGCTGCCAGGGTCTACAGTCTACTGCATGCTACACTTCACGGGATCTCTGTAGAAATAGGTTCTTGGTTTTTATTTCAACTCCAAAGTTTATGAGGCCTGCTATCAAAGCGACTCCATCTTTCAACTCATTGCCGATTTGAATTTAGAGAGAAGATTGATTCTACTGTACCATGAGTATACCCTAGACCAGGGATCAGAAAACTATGGCCCATGCCAAACCACCTGCATTTGGAAATAAAACTGTACTGGAACCTAGCCATGCCCATTCATTTGCATATTTCCTATGGCCACTTTGGTACCATATCAGCAGAATCAAGTAGTAGTAACAGAAAACATGTAACTCACAAAGCCTAAAATAGTTACTATCTGGCCCCGTGGAGAAAAAAATATTCCTGATCCCTATATTCTGTCTTAGAGCCTTTTATTATAAACTACTGTGACCCTATCTAAAGCTACACCCTTCACTGTGCACCATCCACCCTCGTCTATTCAAAGATAGCAGCCCAGTAATGTCTATTCATCAGTATTGATCTCTATTGGGCCTTTCCATCAGAATGAAACATGCTGCCCTTCCTCCTATCTTAGAAAACAAAAGCAAACCAAATCTTCTCCTGACCCCTCTTATCCCACCAGTTACTGCCCATTTTTCAGTATTTCTTTGCATTGCATCTTTTCAAAAGAATTGCCAACTTTTTCTTAAACTTGCTCTAACTCTGAAACTGCTCTTGTTCATGTCACTGATGATCTCCAATTTGCCAAATTGAGTGATCGGTTTTTGGCACTTGCCTTGCCTGGTCTCCGGCAGCAGACACATGGGACCACCTCTTCCTCACTCATTTTCTTTACTTGCCTTACAGAGCATGGCACTCACACCTCATCTACTTCACCTGCTGCTCCTTCTCAGCTCCTCTAATTCTTCTGTTTCTCCCATGGTCTTACCAGGGGAGAGTTCAGAGTTCAGTTCTTAATTTTCTTCTATCCTCTCTTCACTCACTCCATCAACACTCTTAATCAATCTCATGGCTTTAAATGCAACATATATGCCAAAGTCTCTAGATTTTTATCTCCACCCTGATCTTACTTCTGTCAACTAGACTTGTATATCACTGTCAACTCAATAGATATTCATGGCTTTCTATTAGACACCCCAAAATCAACATAATCAAAATGGAAATCTTAGTAACATCTGCCCTACCCTCACAGAAATTGAGGCAATACCATCCTCTCATTTGCTTAAGCCCCAAATCTTAGCATCATCCATGGCCCTTCTGCATCCAATCTGTTAGGAAATCATGCCAGTTCTACCCTCTTGCCCCTCCACTGCTATAGGCTGGACTCTAGGTGTCACATCTCACCTGGATGACTACAGTAGTTTCCTAAGTCATTTATTTCTCTGCTTCAACCTTGGCCACTCCCTCCTCTCCATGTCCTCAGTCTATTCTTTACAGATTCAGTCACTCCTTTAAAACAGATCAGATTATATTCTTCCTTTCCTTAGTCCCCTCCAACAGCTCCCCATTTCACTCAGAGTAAAAGCCAAAGTCCTTAAAATGTTCAATGGGAAGCTATGTGACCAGTCCCTACACATCCTGGACTTGCCTCCCTGATCCCCCCATCTCCGACCCTCTGCAGCCCTCAAATTCTGTTCCAACTGCCCCAGCCTTCTTCAATACCCTGAACACAATGGGTATCCTGATACCACAGGGCTTTTGCACTGGTTGTCTCCTCTGCCTGGAACTCTCTTCCCCTAGATCTGCATCTTTGTTCAAATAGCGCCTGCTCATTGAGGCCTAGTCCAGATACCTTACCTAAAATTTCAAACTTCCCCTCCAGCATTCTTTTTCCTCCACCATTTTCCTCCATAACACTCACCCGTTTCTGTACACTATATTCTTCACTTGCTATTTCTGTGGTTGAGTGCCCATCCCCCTCCACTAGAATGGAAGCTCCACTAGGACAGGGATCTTGTCCCCTCTGCTCACTGCTAGCCCCTGAACCATAAACAAAGCCTGGATCCGTGCAGGCACTCAGCAAATATTTGTCCAAGTACTGAATCATTAACTATGAAGTAGCAATCGATTTAGATGATTAATAGTGTTCTCAACTAAAAAAAAAAAAACAAAAACACTGGCAGCAAGAGATAGACTTGGGACCGTCAGGAAGAAGGCTGCCCCAGAGCAAGCCAGGATGTTTCGGCTTCCGTGCTGCTGACCAGCAGTCAGAGGTTCCCAGGGCATGTGGCTGAGTGGGGCTCCCTGCATGAGAGGCCTGCATGTCCCAGATAAGAGGGGATCATGTGCAGTGGCCCCGGCTATGATGAGTGCAGGGACTATTTTTACATAACAGAGGGGAAGATAATCCTACAGACGTGATGTAAAGGTCTGAAACATGCTGCCCCATCTCGGGGAGGCTGGCAAGTTATGCTGTTTATCCCAAGGGATGCCTCATTCCCAGACAATGTTCAAAAGACTTAGGAAGGAATTTGTAGGTTGTTTCTCACCAGGCCAAATGTTCTTGCACTCTCATGGTATTCCATGACCCATCAGTGGATTTGGGAGCTCTTCTAGGGTAGGAAAAGCATGGATTTGGAGTCAGGAGAAATGGTTTTGAGTTACCTCTCCATCACTGCAAAGTTTTCCACCTTGGGCAAATTTCCTAATCTCTCAGTACCTGGATGTGATGTCTTGTTCTGTACCATGGGAATAAAGGTGTCTTCTCTCTCAAGACTGAGCTTAGCATTAAATGAAACAACACACATGCATGCTTTTATCAACTTAAAAACCAATAAAAGGTCATTTTGATCATTATGCATAAAAGCAAAGAATGAGTGAATAATTCATTCAAATTTATGAAGTGTCATTTAGTTAGTATACTCTAAAGCAACCCAAAACTATCTACTGGCCACTTTTATGTTAAACCCAACATGTGTTCAGCATTGTGAGGGTTAGAAGGTCTGGCGCAAGGTCATTGCCCTTGAGGAGTGACCAGCTTGCTGTGCAGATGCAGGCACAGAGCAAAGCAGACAACAGGTACTGAGATTCCCAAGGGCATTGGGGGTGTGCCCTGATCTTCTTCAGTTCAGCTGGTACGTATTGACATTGCTATGTCCCAGTCCTCAGATAGATTACTTCATGAGCTACAACAACTGAGGAAGTATTTCTAGATATAGTTTGCCCATGAGGAACCTTAGTCTCCCATAGGTAACGTGAATTTTCCAAGATTATACCATTAGCAAGTGGCAGACCCAAGCTCCGACTTTTTCCAGTTTCAAGCCCTATGGTTCCTCCATGGTCCATCTGTGCCACACATGGTACACATCCTGCTTTACCCACAGGAAGATGCTATTTTAAAAGAGGATATGCCGGTATTGGGAAACCTCACATAGGCACACACCTGTTTCTATGAAGGTAACGTCTGTTGTTATGGACTAAATATCTGTGCTCCCCCTCCCCCCCGCCAAACCCCCAAATTCATATGTTGAAATCCTAATTCCCAACATGTTGCCTTTGGGAAGTAATTAGGTCATGAAGGTGGGGTTCTCATGAATGGGATTAATGTCCTTAAAAGAGGGGCCTCAGAGAGCTCTCTGCTCTCTGTCACATGAGGCTACAAAACACAAAAAGTTCATCTGCAACCCAGAAGAGGGCTGTGACCAAACCCCACCATGCTGGCACCCTGATCTCAGACTTCCAGCCTCTGGAACTGTTGTTTATAATCCACCCAGTCTGGGGGCTTTGATGGACAGACTAAGATATCTGCCAGGAGCGGGAGGGATCAGGGAGGGCTCTCAGTGTCATTAGGTGCCATTGCAGGTCAGTCACCTCGCTCGCTTCACAAAGAGCAGCAACCTCGTGTTCCAAGTCAAGTAAGAGTATTTGGCAGGAAACAGGTTGGCTGACGTCTGATTACCCACATGCACTCACAGTGACAGACATGCATGGGTGTGAAATGGCTCACGTTAATATTCCTTGTGAAGTGTGAACACGTTGGAGAAGGAGAGAGCAACAAGCAGTCTAGAACAGTGGTCGGCAAACTCATTAGTCAACAGAGCCAAATATCAACAGTACAACGATTGAAATTTCTTTTGAGAGCCAAATTTTTTAAACTTAAACTATATAGGTAGGTACACTGTTATTAACTTAATTAGGGTACTCCTAAGGCTTAGGAAGAGCCACACTCAAGGGGCCAAAGAGCCGCATGTGGCTTGCGAGTCGCGGTTTGCCGACCATGGGCCAAGCTCTGCCAGCAACAGGTTGTGATTCCCACACCCTGTGACTCTTCTCACGTATAAATTGAACTAATTTGTTTGTGGACTCCCTGAGGACAGCTGTGTCTCCCTCTCACACCCTCTCCCTCTATCCTTTTCCTCTCCCTGCCTGCTCTTCCTCTTTCTGTCATCTTCATACAATGATGGGCTGCACACCTACAGGGTGCAAGCCTCTCAACCAGACAGACATGGTCTCTCTTCTTAGAGCTTGTAGCCAAAACGGGAAACAAAGGCTGGACAGGCACAGAAGGTGTGATGCGTGCTCTAATCTGGAGAAATACACACACTTCCTGTGACTTCCCAGAGTAGGGGACGGTTTTATTCGTCTTTGTATTCCCAGTGCTTAACAAGGGGCCTCACACATAATAGATGCTTAGGAAATGTTGTTTTGACAGACAGCACAAACCAAAGAACAAAGGAGTGAGGACGTTGAATTCTAAGAACTCTGAGGTCTGCTAGCTCTTAGATCAAATTTATATGATTGTGCTGCAGGTTAGTACCTTTTATAATCTTCAAGGGTCTGCTTCTCTCTTCCTTGGATTTATTCATTCAACAGATATTTGTAAATATTTGTGCCCAGGCACTGTCCTAGGATTCGGTAAATAACATTAAACAGCAGAATCTAAGACCCTGCATTCATGGAGTTCACATTTCAGAATCAGATTGGGAAGCAGACCATGAGCAAGCAAGCACACCCTGTCATACAAATCCAGGCCCTGACAAGTTCAAGTAAGATGTCAGAGGGTGACGGGATCTGTCTTCAGGAAGGTTGTCAAGGACCTGTCTTTGAGGAGGGGACCTTTGAGTGGAGACCTGAATGAAGTGGTGCTTTATTACAAATAATCTCTTTGCACCACAAGTTATTGTGAGTCCAATGCTGGCCCTTCCATTTCGTTCCTAAACCTGTCCCCGAGGCTGATAAGGTCTTTGCAGCAGCCCCGCCATGTGGACCTGTCATCTTCATTAGACGAGTGATGGGAATCTTCTCACCTCACCAAGTGTCGCATTGCCAGACATTTAAAACTAGTGGGCTTGCTTTTTATTGAGCTCAAATGTGTCTTCCTTTAACATTCACCCATTAGAATGAGTTTTTCTTCCCGTGAGCAGAGATTGTTAGGTGTTCATCAAAATCATCATTCTCTCCTTCCAGTACCGTACCTGCACTCCATTTCCCAGCCCCTTCGCACGTAGGTGTGGACACACACACCTGGGTTATACCTGAGGAAATATGGCAGGAACATGTGCCAGCTTGGTCCATGCAATGCTCTGGCACAAGCGCCCTCAGATCCACCCCCCGTGCCAGTTGAACACGGAGGACAATGAGGGCCTGGGGACAACAGAGCCACAATTTGGAAGAAGTTCTGGGGCCCAGAGTGACCAAGTAAAACAGAGAAACCCATGGACTTATTCACTTTCCCAGGACTGTCTACTTGAGCTAGAAACAGCCTTCGACTTTGTTGAGGCAATACTTGTTCAAGTTTAATTCTACAGCTAACTTGAGTTTGGGTTTAATTCTGCAGCAGCAAGTCTAGTGAGAAGGACTAATGCACCCCGGAGCAGAACAATGCATCTCACAGGGATGCGCATAGCTTTCCATGCCCCTATATCATACGGCAAACACTGTATTTTCAAGCCTGTCCTAATATTTACAATTGATTTATGTAAAACCCATGGGCTCCCAAAGGACAAAATGAGGGAAAATACAACTACATATAAAGTCTTTTCTAAAACTATGCTTACAACTTAGAGTATGTGAGTCGGCACATAGTAGGTGGTATAGCAGCAGATGGACAACCAACGTCTGTCCAGTGAGTGAATGGCTGTGCTCTGATGGGCTTTATCCTTCAAGTGGCTGAACAGTAGTGCCCTTTGTCAGGTCTCTTCCTTGTGAATATTTATGGGTCAATGTCTGTGGATGGCAACACAACTCAGAGAGACCTTGAACATTATCCAATGCCAAGGGAACTATCTTATTTCTGGCAAAACAAAGACAGAATAGTAGCTAAAAATGGTTTCCCCCACCTGTTTTTATTTCCATGGAGATTTTAATTATAACATTTGAATAATGCATCCTGTAAAAAAGACTTTGTGGAGAAAACTGCCACGACTCAGCTGGACCTTGAGTCCTAGCACAACCCATCTGTTCTGCCTATAATGTTGGGTGTTGCCTTCCTTCGAAAGGTCCCAGTTGTGGGGACCCGAGATCTGATGTGGAGAGCACACATTTGTTTTCAACATTTCTCAAGCCCTTTGCCAGGCACAGGGATGTGCTCTTCACACACACACACACACACACACACACACACACACACACACCTACATGGCAAATAAACTGCAGACTTCAGTCTCTGAGCTGCTCATCTGGGAAGGGGAGGGCATCGTGCCCTTGCAGGGTTCAGGTAGAGCTGTACTGTCACAAGTCTGTGTGCTTTTAAATGTATTCTCCCCTGACCGGTTTGGCTCAGTGGATAGAGTGTCAGCCTACAGACTCAGGGGTCCCAGATTCGATTCTGGTCAAGGGCATGTACCTTGGTTGTGGAAACATCTCCAGTAGGGAGTGTGCAGGAAGCAGCTGAATCGATGTTTCTCTCTCATCGATGTTTCTAACTCTCTATCCCTCTCCCTTCCTCTCTGTAAAAAATCAATAAAATATACTTAAAAAAATGTATTCTCTCTCTCTTTTTAAGTAACTTTTATTCTGGACATGGACTAAATTTTAGTGATAGTTGAGGCTATAATGTGGTATCTGCAAAGGTAACAAGTCTTAACTCATTTATTGCTTATATTCAACCCCTCTCCCCACAGATCTAAGGTAGATTACAAAGAGGCAAATAATGGAACAAGATAAAAGATAAAGCCCCATTGATTGTTAAGACAATAAGCCTTGCACAATGAGATGAGTAATGATAATATCCAGGTGTATATCCTAATATTTGTCACTTGTGTGGTAAGACAGTGATTAAGGAAATGAAGACGATTTCCTTAACATGGCAAAGAATATGTTCAAGTCAGCAGCAACTGCGAACATCTAAATGGTGAGATGCTCTGGGCATTCTTTCTAAAATCAGGAAAGAATGGTGATGCCCTCTATCACAATGATGACCTACCATCTGTTGGCAGAAGTTTGCATTATGTTTAATCAGCATGACTTCTGAAATAGCAGGCATTGTGTTAAGTGTTGGGGACAACATGGTGTGCGCAACTGAATATGGGGCCTGGCCTCACAGAGCTTGCAGCCTGTAAGGGAGGTAGGTATTCATTACGCAACCACACACAACATGGACAGTTTCATTAGTGGCAAATGCTACAAAGGAGAGCTCCAGGTTGCCGGGAGCGTATGTAATTGGGGCATTTGACACAGAGGAAAGGCTTCCCAGAGAGATGAGCACAGAGCACAGGAGGAAAGGGGCCAGGAGTTTACTAAGTGAAGAGGGGGGTGTGGAACAGTGAGGAGAATGGACATGTTGGAGGGGGAGGTGGGAGGCCAGTGGGGCTGGAGTGTGGAGAGGTGGGGGTTGGTATGAACTGAGTCTGGTGAGATCAGTAAGGACCTACAGTGATTGCAGAGTGCAGTAGGGAGAGGTGTGTTTATTAGGAGAAAAACAGAAAGACGCTGGCTGTGTTTATGCATTGAGGTGGCACCATCATTTCATGTTGAGAAGAAGGTCCAGGCAGCAGTAGTGAGAGCAGGCTAGGAGGCTGCCAGTGGGAAGGTGAGTGATGTGTGAGGAAGCTATGGTGTCAGTGAGATGAGAGTTAATGTAACCTTGAACAAGAGTAGTAGTGGTGATGGGCAGAGAGAGAAGTGGGCAGGTCCAACCAGCACAATAACCTGTGAAGCAGAATTAAGGAGAGAATATTGGGAGGAAGACGCACAATGCCCTCATTGACTGGCAATACAATTATTTACCCAAACCAACTAAGATAATCAATGAGTGTTTCTTTTAAATTATTAAGAGACAAATTATCTAATATTATATGAAAATCCTATATTTCAGCAATAAACAGGTGCTATAAGAAATTAATTTATAAACAAAAAATATAAAATACACAATAGTACCCTTAATAAGGAATGTGTGAAAAACAAAAAGAAAAAACCTGAGCACTTTGTTGACTGTTATAAAAAAAGACCCAAGTGGGTCAGAAAAAGAAAAGATATCTCTTAACAGGAAGATTAGCTATCATGAAGCTATCAATTCTTTCAAAACTGATTTATAGGTTGAATAGAGTACCAATGCCAAATACTCCATAAGGATTTAAAATATATTGATAACATAATTTAATTCACGTGGAAATAAGTAACTTAAATTTTATGTTTGCTTTAAATTGTTGTTTTTAAGAACAAGGATGTGGAGGAACTACCTCATCCTTAAGATATCAAGCCTTTTGAAGTTATAATCATTTAAGAAATTATGGAACATGGTTCAAGACAACATTTTAGTGGAAAGGAGAAAATATGGCTTTGAAACAGATGGGGCAGGGATGGGGTAGGTATCAAATGGGGTTGGGTTTAACATTATGGTTTTAGAAAAAACTTCCATGGGAGTCTTGTTCCGAGCCATGATGGTTGACCAAAATTATCACAGTGGGGGAAAAATTCATGAATTTTCTAAGTTTTTAATTTTGTAATAGAGACTCAAACTCATCAAACTCTTCCATGCACTGCTATCAATAATAAAGTCTAAATCTTACGTCAACACTTTTCTTTGCAAATAGAAGGTAAGAATCACCATACTGCAAGGGTTTTGTAATATTCCTCCTCAGCGGTAGCTATTGCCCAACTTGGTTATAAAGTGTGATGAGTCTATAAAGTGAATACATACTTTATCTCCACAGGGTCCCCAAATTTTTTGTCCAATATGCTCTTAATAGTTTTAATTTTATATTTTTAAGTGTTCCCTTGAACAACTGATTCAGAAGTATGAGGATGTACACACATATTTGGGCATCTTCAATGCATTTAAATGTTGCTCAATGGGAAGGAACACTAGTACATTTTCTCGCTCCACTCTCCGCCCGCCATGACTAATTCACTCCTGTAAAATATTCAGAGCAACACAGCTAAAGAAAATCGCCTAAAGTTTATGCATATTTCTGAATGTTTCCAATTTAACTTCAGTTTCCTACGAGACCTACCATTTCTAAATGTGTTTAACTAAGTGATTAAATGGCAAACGTCACCTTGGCCTTGTGAAGGGGAAATGCAGATCACTACAACCATTTTATTCACAAGACTTTTATGAGAATGTGTGGTCAGGCCCTCTGAGATGTGTGGTATACAGGGAGACATGGAGCAGGCCTGTGTCTGTCTCCTAGGACCTCACAGTCTATGAAAAAACAAAACACACACACACACACACACACTCATGCACAGGTCCCCTTGACCAATGTGACCAATGGTTCCTTTTTGCCCTTGGGGTTGCTTGTCCCGAATGAAGCTATAGTTTGTTCTGAAAGAAATGACACAACCTGGTGGGAATCAAACCTAAACTCTAGTCTTGGTCTCCGGCATGCCACAACCCATAGAAACAATTCTTCCCGGTCTATAACTGGGTAACCATTAAGTTGTTTGGGGGAGGGGGGTATTGGCGACATTGGTCACAAGTCCGAATTTAATAGTAATGCTAATTTCTAATTCAATTTAAATGAAAATTAATCTTTCCAAGAGCTCTCACTCTTGAAACTGTAAGGGTAGGGAGAATGCACCACTTATGGTTAGTAGTGATGAGTTTCATTTATCTAAGGCCATTCTCTCCACTGCTCTTGCTCAAGAAAACTTCTGTTTGGGAGAATGAAGAGTACAGACCAGCACTCAAGCATGAGAAAACAATGACATATTTCTGTTCTGGCCCAATTTTTGCATTTTCTGGTCATAACAGTAACACCTCCACTTGGAGCTATAAAGAATCAGGAAACGATACATGTCAGCCTTTCACGCCTTCTATTAAAGTCTCAGTCACTCCACTGTAATGTGTCTTCTTAATAAAGACCTAGATAGTTCATCCATCCGTAGTAATTCCTTTGAATGGGCTCTCTCTTTCAATTGATTTGGCTTCCACCAGAATAAGGGATACAAGAGATGGCGCAAGGTGGAAGCTATCCCGTATGACCGCACCTAGAAGTCACAGGCAACCATTCCTACCACATTCTGTCACTCAGTTCAGCCATACTCAAGGGCAGGGGAATCATGTCCACCTCTTGATGGGAGAAGTATCAGAGAATTGGTGGGAGTAGTATAAAACCACCGCCACAGAGGAAATGCAACCTGTATCCTGACATCTGAGATGAGTTCACCAGAGAGAAATCGTGTTGTCATTTGAGAGCATTAGCACACAAAAGTGACACTTCACAATGATAACAGACTCAGATGGCTTAGGGGATGGGCGTGGATTGATTGGGATTTAACCAAGGCTCATGAATAAAAGCCTTAATTAGGTTGGTTTCTCCGCTATGGGGAAGTGAGGAGAGAGAGCACCTCCTATGTAGGGTGGTGGGAAGGGGGAAAACTCCCTGCTTAACACTTAACCCCAGTAATACACAATAAATACTATGATAATCAAAATAACACTCAGCCCTTATTTCTGCTGGCGCTGTGGCCACAGAGCCCCTAGGTCTGTTTCGAGGGGAAACGGTTTTGCCCATGGTCAGAATGACAAGCCTTTTTACTAGTGGTCTCATAACAGTTTCCATGGTTCTAGAGAGAGGCCAGCATTCTTGGGCTTGAAAGACAAGCACAGAGTGGTACCTCGCCCTCCCCCACCCCCACCCCCACTGCAGCCCCACGAGGGCTTTCAGTCCAAGGCTTCATCCCCGGGAACCTTGAGAGAGCTGGCAAATACTCTAAACAGATAAAAGATAATTGAACAAGGAGTGAGTAGTAAAGGGTGACAAAGTGCTATTTCCATAATAAGCTTATCTGAGTAAACTTTCTCAGAGCCCCGAGTTCCCGAGCAGGGTGTGGATTTGGCAATAGTAAAGAAACAGGCCACGCCAGGAATGTCTGGGGAGCTAATGAATGGCCCTGAAGTGGCTGACGTTCCTATCTCTGCTTTGGATCCCTGCCACCTTGACGCTAATGTCAGCCGGTGTTTAATTGGCAAACAGGGCTTCAAAGGGTTGCTGGGCCCTGCTCCCAGGGCCCGGGGCCTGTTAATGTTTAATTGTCATGTACAAGGGCCCACTCGCTCTTGGTGGATTTGGGCGTTTTATGACACTTTGAAAAAAAGCAATATTATGAGTCTCCTTGCTCCACGGACATTTTTACAGACATGCCTGGAGTCACATGTCGCTTAACCTACACTGTGAGTAAGGAGCAAAGGCACCGAGTACTTGGGCAGGGGTAGAACGAGGCACCTTCAACTGGAAGTTCTCCGTTTTACTGCCTTTGCCCCAAATTCAACAAGGATCAGGGAACATCTGGAGCAGCAACAGCAAAAACAAAACAACTAGGAACTTGGATTTGGGGAGACAAGGAGAAGTCACGGGCGTGTAATAGAAGTGCAATGGCTTCACGGCAAAATGCTACAATTCCGCCATTGTGTGTGATGGTGCCTGCTCTCCTTGAAGCTGCTTGCTGCTTGGTTACTCATGGCACTGCTTGACACACAAAGGTTGTGTGTGTGTGTGTGTGTGTGTGTGTGTGATCCCTCTTTTGAAAAAGTCTATGTGCTTTACATTGTTCATGTAATTTAAAAGGTCAAAAGAGACCGTCTTAACAAAACTATGTAACCTTCATCTACGTGGGGAAGAAGAAGGAATAATAGAAGACAAATACTTTACCCCAGAAACTACATTGTGGTGAGAGAGTAGCTTCCAACTTCCTGACATTTGAAAAGCACTACTTTGAATTGCATATGCATGCTTTTTTTGAATATTCAACTCCGTTCCATTTAATTGAACTCATCTTCATTGAGTGCTTACTAAGTGTTCATATCAAATAATCTCTTTGCTTTTGAATCAGTGGCTTTTATAGAGACAGTGTCTTAGGTTTTATTCTGGAAATGGATCAGTTTGTGTTTTAATTATCCTTTTGATGAGCATGAATATCTCTCCAAGGAAGGAATGTAAAGAAAAATATCTAATTACACCACTTATATCAGAATGGCAAAGTGCATATTTATCTTGTTTGTTAATTATGTATGTCACAGCTGAAGACCAAACACCGGCTAATGTCGACATTAGCCAGAAGGGTCCTGGTAAACATCAAGAATGAGGTGAGTCCTAAATAAAAAACAACCAGCAAGTGGAAAGCATGTATAGCTTTTATATGTTTAGATGAAATCAAAATCTCTTTGTTCTCGCCTTTGGCCCATTCAGCATTCTAAACATGGTCAGATTGTCACCTCCCGGATCTCTGAGAAGCAATCTGTACAGCAGGGTCACCACTATGAACATGTGGCCAGATTTTTAAGGCAATGAGGCAGACACTTAAAGTCTTCCAAAGGACTTAATCTCTTTTCTCTACTTCTCTCCTTTGCCAAAAGGTAAGCAGATGGCCCCTTCCAATGAGAGGCAGCACCTTGAAGTTCAATCACACCTAGTGTTCTCAGCCCCAGAGTTTCCGTCTCCTATGAATGTAAATCCAGGAATAAACTATTGTGCACAATGCATGCTCTTCTCCAAATCCATGCACACAGTTAGTTTAGAGCCCTAAAATATTATGTGATTCCTTTCTTAATAGCAACGAGAAGTAGTAAAGATGAGAGGCCTTTATTCACACTTTATCAGCTATTTTAAATTGAGGGGTGTATTGTCCCTCTGGGTAGAGTTACAGGCACACCCATTATGCACCTCACTCCTATTATCATTAACGGCGGTGAGTGCGTGCACACACAAGCACAGCACTCGGGTTTACACAAGAGGCCACTCTCTTCCTCTTATTATTAAAATTCCTGCTCCACGTTTCTTAAATATCTGCAAAGTGAAACACAACCTTGTTCCGGATTTCAAGACTATCTGGGTATATGTTTCTGAAAGGAAATTGGATTGTTACACATTACAAAGGTTTGCAAATTTACTTTATGATAGCAAATGATTATGACCACTGCTCACCCCCTAGGAATCTCTCCAGAGGGGGAGCCTAGGGCTAGGCATGGGGAGTCATTCATTCCAGGTTTCCCATGCCAGCACGGTGTTAAGTCTCTGTTAGCAAGGAATTAGAATCTTTAGCCTGCTGACTTTTCTCGCAATGTTAGCAGAGCCCAGATTAATGTGTGCAATAGAGAAATGGGCAAAGAAACCCTTTTTTCCATTTATGGGGAAGAGGCTATTATCTATCCATTTGTCCATCCATCCATCTATCCATCCATTCTTTTGCTCAATATACGTATGTATTGACTACCTGTGTGCCAGGCAGTGTGCTAGACTATGAGGACATAATATGGAAGGGGATAGATTAGGTCTTTGCTCCTAGGAAACTCACAAGTTAGTGGAAAGATAGAAATTAAACAACTAATTGCAGTCAGCTCTTTTCTTGCTATGCCAAAGAAGCATGGGAGCCATGGAGAACCTGAGTGAGTGGAGGGGAGAGGCAGGAGAGGTGTCTGGAGGAATAAATGCATGACCTTCCCTCGGAAGGAAAGGCAAAAGTCATCATGGGAGATAGCTGTGAAAGTGCTGGCCAGGTTGAAGGGACAACATGTGCAAAGGCCCTGAGGCAAGCAGGATTCAAATTCTGGCCCTGCAACTCAATAAATAGCAGTAACAATGAGCGGTCCTTCCTTCTGAAACACTGTACAGAATGTGCACTTACTCTCTTTCCTCTGCTCAAAAGGACATGGAATGAGCGTTCCCATTGGTGATGGAACTGAAACTGGACTCCAGCCAAGTAAACTCTTAGGGTTTGAATGATAACTAGCAGAATCCCCAACAACTTATCCTACCCACCCCATCCTCAAACAAAGGGAAATCATCTTTGTAATTCCTCCACACGGGTCAACTTCTGGGGGGGTGGGCCTTGTGCTCCTCCAATGATCTGTGATGAAAGACCAGATTTTGGGCAATTCCATTGTGAGCTGATACTTTTATAAAACAAAAATGAGTTACTAGAAAAATGATCATGCACTTTGATATCATGATCATATCAACTCTAATACAATCTTCTAGATGCTTACTTTCAATTTCTGTATTTATCTTATTGTAGATAGGTAACAATTTGCAGAATAGACCTCTCCTGAAAGACCAGGACTTGCCCTAAATTTTAAATATTGCCTCACTGACCTCCAGCCAGCCTACCATTCAGAACTGTATCAACAATTCTTACCTTACAATTACTTACCTTTCTGACTGGGCCACCTCTTGGGCAAAAGGTTTCCCTGTATTAGTCTCCCACAGGAAGAAGCAGGGTTTCCTTTTATAAACTTGACTTTCTAAACCCTAAGAGGCACATCCCTTAAGTCATGGTATTTCCATGGCTGGCAGGATAATCCCAGGTGGCACCTGTTTCATGCCTCTTTTTCTAAAAACTTCAGTGTTAATGCAAGAAGTAGGATTCTAAAACCAGCAGGTGTGGCAGGCTGGAACTTCTGGCCTGGAGCATCTCAGCCTTCACCTAAGGGCTGAAGGACCAAGAAGGTCAGAAGAGGAGGCATGTGTAGTCTTGTGCTCTGGATGGGCTTTGACTCTAAGAAGAGGGGTAGGGGGTGGGTCCTGTGGCCCTGCTGGTGGATGGGGAGAAAGGCAAGTGAAGGAAAGAGATTGACCATGAGAC
Organism: Myotis nattereri; assembly: GCF_964212035.1. Classification (NCBI taxonomy): domain Eukaryota; kingdom Metazoa; phylum Chordata; class Mammalia; order Chiroptera; family Vespertilionidae; genus Myotis; species Myotis nattereri. The sequence continues at coordinate 79,053,324 of NC_138085.1, read as the reverse complement.
AGAAGTGGGGAGAGGCCTGCAGGGCAGAGCTCACTTTGGGCAGAGGGGCTGTGGCTTCTTCAGGATGAGTAGCTGGAATCCAGCCACTGGGAAGTCAGGGCCACAGATAGAAAGTGGTCCTTGAGCACTCTGAGCAGAAGGAACCCAAGAGATGAAAACTCAACTCCAGGCCTCTCCTCCTTCTTAGCGGTTTAGAGAAACTTGATGCTTAGCTGTCACCTCTTCTAACTTCTGATTCTACACTCTTCCCCTAGATTATCTTGCTAACTCACAGGACTTCAGTTACTTTATCAAAACCCAACTGAGGAGCCGAGCACAGGTGGGACGGTGAGGAAGGAGGCTCTCTGTTCAGCAGTTCCCATCTTCTAAGTGGCCACATATACTATTGAAAGCTCTGCCTCGATCCTTCAGACTCAGCTAGCTCATTTGTAAAATGGAGGTAATAATAATATCCTTCTTTCAGGACTGTTATAAGGGACAGATTAAAATAATGTGCAGGAATTAACTTTGTAAACGATAGACTCCAGCGTACTAGTCAGCTAGGGCTGCCATGACAACAGACCACGAGCTGGGGGGCTTAACTAACAGAATTTATTTTCTCGTAGTTCTGAGGAGGGAGTGCAAGACCAGGTGCCAGCGGGGTTGGTTTCTGGTGAGACCTCTTTCCAGGGCTTGCAGAGAGCTGCCTGCTTGCCATGATCCCACGTGGCCTTTCCTCTGTGTGTGCACATCCCTGGTGGCTCCCCCTCTTCTGCCAAGGGCACCTGTGCTATTGGATTAGGAATCTCATTTAACCTTGATTATTTCCTAAAAGCGCTATCTCCAAATAGTCTCATAAGACGTTAGGGCCCTAGCTGGTTTGGCTCAGCGGATAGAGCGTCGGCCTGCAGACTCAAGGGTCCCAGGTTTGATTCCGGTCAAGGGCATGTGCCTGGGTTGTGGGCACATCCCCAGTAGGGGGCATGCAAGAGGCAGCTGAATTGATGTTTCTCTCTCATCGATGTTTCTAACTCGCTATCCCTCTCCCTCTCCCTTCCTCTCTGTAAAAAAATCAATAAAATATATTTTTTTAAAAAGACGTTAGGGCTTCAACATATAAATTGTTGAATTAGGGGGCACAATTCCGTTTAGGATACCCAGCATTTATGCTAAACAGTACTATTATAATGCTCCGTGCTCACCTCAAAAACAAACATGCATCAGCCATGAAATTTTTCGAAAGTGAAGTCTTAGGAAATGATTCATCAGTAGGAGCATTTCCAAAATAAAGTTAGAATGTGTCCTTTTACCTTCTCTTTATCCACCCACATTCCAGCTACACTTCTCTGCTCCCAAAGCAGTATCAGATTGTCCCGTGGAGGAATTACCCAATGGTGAACCACGTCTCCAGGGGAAGAGCTGGCCCTGGTCGGAGCACCGAGCTTTCCTGGATCCCGGGACCTCTTGGAGTTTTTCTCCCATCAACTTCTCATTTGGAGTTCTGCCTTTGGAATGGAGCAGTTTATGCATTCAGGTCAGCATAACTGACCGGCTTAGAACAACCCTGTCTACCTGAAAGCTTGCCCAGTATTGAAAGACCCAAATGTGAAGTTACAGTTTTTTAAAAATAGATGTTTTTATTGATTTCAAATAAGAAGGGAGAGGGAGAGAAAGATAGAAACATCAATGATGAGAGAGAATCATGGATTGGCTGCTTCCTGCACCCCCCCCACCCCCCACTGGGGATTGAGCCTGCAACCTGGGCATGTGCCCTTGACCAGAATTGAACCTCGGGACCCTTCAGTCCACAGGCAGACACTTTATCTACTGAGCCAAACCCGCTAGGGCTAAAGTCACACTTTATTCAAGAGAAATGCCATTTGAGTAATTTCTTTTAGGAGCTCTTTCATGAGGCATTCACAGAGCCATGGGCTACAGAAGAGAGACCAACATGGCAGACCTCTGAGGATGGGAGAAACCTTGTAGAGGACATGAGTCTACAGATCATCATTCTTGTTCAGGATATAAGAAATGAGTCCGAGGCTCCCAGGCAGCACACAGCAGCAGAAATGGAACCAAAGAGCCTATTTTGAAGGATAGCTATCGATTGAACTAAGCTTTTTGTTATTTCAATGCTTCTTTTTGTCTTAAACTATTTCTGATGAAAAATGAAGTTTATAGACCTAAAATAAAACAAATGATGTGTCATGTTTTCTTGGGGTTGCTTGGTCTATGTCACGGGCAAGGTGGATTTAAGGATGGATGGATAGAGGTCAAGTGTCTCAACCTAGAATGGGGATTCGGTGGGGACGGGAGCTGGAAACAGCTGAGTAGGGAGCCAACCCGTCCTGTGCTGGGGGTGGAGGGATGCTGCTCTTGTTTAAATTTGCTTCCTTTTGTTCTTCTCAACTATTGTTACCATTTTTCCTATTTGTTCCTGTAGGTATAGTTGTTCATTTACTTAAAGTCAATAACAAAACAGACAGTTCTGGGCCCTGCAAATGCGGAGATCAGTGGGAGATTTTAAGGAACTTGAAATCTGCATCCATCAGCCCTGGGTGCCAGCTTTGGTTTATTCAGATTCTTTATTATTATGATTATTGTTTTAGCTTCTTAAATATGTCATTGAGCACACAGTTCTATGCTCTACCAACCACAGCCTTGGTCCAACTTGAAGCTCTGGTTGGGTTAAAATGGTTGCCAGTAGTAAGTGAGCTACTCATGTACTTGTCCACACTCATGGGAAGGAGAGAAAGCCTCTCCTCACATCATAAAACATGCATAAGCCTGGCCCACTGACTATTGTCAGTGCAATGCCATCTTGTGACGGGTTTAAGACTGGGCTCCAGTCCTGGCTGGTGTGGCTCAAGTGGTTGAGTGTCGTCCAGTGCACCAAAAGGTTGCCCAGGTTGGGGGTTCAACCCATCCTTTGGTCTGGGTGCATGCAGGAGGCAACTGATTGATGTTTCTCTCTCTCTCCCTCTTCCTTCCTCTCTCTCTAAAAATCAATAAAAACATTTTTTTTAAAAAGACTGGGCTCTTGCCCCAAGCTCTTGAAAGGGCCGGAGGTACCAGGATTGACTTAAACTAACCAGAATTCTCAGAGGAGCATGGAGCCACATTGCTGGTCCATGGTGGGAAGCGGGAATTGTGCTCTGGAGGTAACCAAGACACGGACCAGACTAGGACTAATTCTTCCTGTCACTTTAATTAATTTGACTTGAAACTGGCATGTACGTAAGTTTGACAAAAATCAAATAGGGCTAACATATTTATGGTGATAAAACAACTGACAGTCTTCCTTCCCCTGACCACCATCTCAAGCCTCAGGGGTAACGATTACAAGTATTTTAGCTGTTGCACTTTGGACACAGACCTTGTCTTGTCTAAAATAACACACTATACCAATTTTTCCCATTGAACACCTTTCAAGGTTATCTGTTACATTTCTCCACCAGCAAGTGAGGATTTATCACCTTCTCCACCCTCTTCCCTCCCTCCAGTTCAGGGTCAGGGGTCTGCACACTACTAACTGTTGGCCAAATGCAGCCAGCAGCCTGTTTTGCCATGGCCTCTGTGGTGAGAATGGTTTTTACATTTTTAAAGAGTTCTATACATAAATATGCTAAAGAGTCTGTATGTGGCCCACAAAACCTAAAATATTATCTTGTCCTTTACAGAAAAAGTTTGTCAACTTTTTGCTTTACCCTTCTGACACAGTAGTGTAAAATTTTAGCAAAGCCAGCAATACTCTTTTACATTGTTATGATTTAGTAAATATTGTTTATTACTTGTACAATTTTTAAAAATCTGGTGTTAATACCTGCACTGCTTCCTCACCAGTGCAGCGTTTCATTTCTCCTCAATCTTTGCCAGCCTCTGTGCATCAAGTGTCTGTCACCATTATTTCTAAAATCCCAAGAATATCATGTGTTTCAGGCTGGATGTTTGTGTTCCCTCAAAATCCATATGTTGAGGCCCTTATCTCCACTGTGATGGGATCTGGGTGAGAGGCCTTCAGAAGGTAATTAGGTCATGAGTGTGGGACCCTCATGAATAGGATTAATGACATTGAAAGAACAGAAAGAGGGAGGGAATCTCCCTCTACTGTGCAACTTTTTAATTCTACTTTATCCACAAACAATTTGTTGTAATCCATTGTCTGTTTAATACTTCCTCTCTCGTTCTCTTTGGCATTGTGGGTTTATACTTTTTTTTAAAATTAATTATCATTTTTGTTGGACAAGAGTAAATCAGAACATATGGTCAATATGTCATGCTTTATTGCAGGTCCAAGTTAAGCTAAGATAGCTAGAATGTTGAGTATAAGGAAAGAGGCGGGAAGTGTATGCTCTGAGCGATGCAAGGAATTCCTTCTGGTGACAATCATGGAAGATTTCATGGGAAAGGGATAATTGAGCTCAGCTTGAAGGACTGCTAGTAATCGGACAGGTGGGTATGCAGTATGTGAAAGCCATTCTGGCAGTGGGGAGAGCAAGAACAAAAGCGCTTTGGGTGGGAACATATGGGGGACTCAGAGAACAGCATACTTGAATCATTACCTGGTTTGCCTAGGGCCTTCCTTGCTCATTCCAGGAAGGGGCAGGGCGGAAAGAGAAGATGGGTCTTTAAAGAAACCTTTTGAATGACAGGAAGGAAAGAGGTGGCTTATTTTTCAAGGAAGACTAATCCGTAGGTCTAAGAAGTGAGTTGGTAGGGAATAGTTCATAGTAATTGTGTTCAGAAATGGTGGCGTCTGCAATATTGTGATTTACAAGAAATATATATTTTATCATTCAGGTGATCAAAATATCAGCCACAAGTGATGGGTCCAGAAATGGAACCCTGGCTTATTTGAGATTATAGTCTCAACCACTAAAATATATTGTGCTCCATTTTTAGGAGAGCTGTGGTGTGTGAGATGCCCCGAACACGCACCTACACTCAAGTGTAAACCCATCTCAGTCTCTGCCCTGGGTCAACCCTATAGGGGGGTGTCTGGTGTAAACCAGGGAAACTCCAGTCCCTAGATCTGAGAAAAATGTCACCAAATGACCAAGGATTTCACTCAAAGCCCTTTCCCCATGCACAGAACATAAAAGAACATCAGAGAAATGAGGACTTTCTCCCTATCGCCCGAAGCTCAGAGTTGGTTAAAGAAATTGATGGATCAGGGGCCCCTGGCCCCTGAGGTTTATTAGTTCAGTCAGTGAGCCGATCCACACTGTAGGCACCTCCAACGGAGGCCACAAGCCACAACGCTGAGACCCCACTGATGGCCCTGTTTCCGAATGCCCTCCTCCCCCAGGACAGACAGACCCTGTGGCTTCAGAAAGAGTTATGAGCATCAGCATCCTGTAGTGAAAGGAACAGGCATCTTCCCCCAGTTAACTGTCCTTGACACACTGAATGCATGATTCATGATTCATGATTCATGAGAACTATTTCTTTTTCAGAGGAACCCTTTGGCTCTGCTTTGGTCCCAGGAATAAATTGGCCACAATTAACTCCCTTGAAGAAGTGGTTTCCCCTCCACATAACTCTTCCTTCCGAGGACAATGGCTTTGCTCAGTGTGGTAAAGGGGAAGTTTAACCAAAGGAACAACTAAGCCCACACTGATAAAATAGCATTGTTATCAAGGCCCTGCCAGGCATGAGGGCTGAAGCACCCTTGCTTTGTGCGGGCTTTAAAGAACAACCTTTGAATATGGTTCCCAACTGCCCCTCTGCATGGACGTGCCATGTTATGTTAGATAGTCATTTAAATTAGTTAGATATCAGTAGTAGCACTATGTAGATACATTTAATTGAATTTTCAGAGTTTTCTCCTTTTTATTTTTACAGAATTTTGGAACATCTTAGAAACCACATCTAGAACATTACAGCTAAGGATAGAGTTATGCTCTGCAATGCTGGATGCTCTCTGCATCCTCTCAGCAAAGCTTCTCCACATTGTCTACAGTTTAGGGTCTGAGTGAGAGGCCTGGGTAAGAGGTAAGGTCCAAACCTCATGCTCCTCCTTCCTCTTTCCTTCACTCAGAGAATCTATGCATTGCCCATCCTCTTCTTGGTGTCATCCTTGAGTTCTCTTGCTCCCTTGTCACATCTCCACACATCTCCAGGTCATCAAATTATCCTCTGAACTCTACCTACTAAATATTCTGTCTGTCGCCTTGCCTCTGCCTCTACCTTCATTCCATCATCATTTATTGCCTAGATTACCATGGCAGCTTCCTAACCTTTCTCTTTCTGTTTTCAGACTCACCTCTTTTATTCAATCTCCATTTTATAGCATAAACATTCTAAAGCACAAATGTTATCTAATCGGTCCTGTTGTTGAAACATCTTTCATTGGTGTCTCATTCCCTAACTTGGTAAACCATGCCCTCCACAGTCTGGTCTCCAGCCCTGAGCTATCATTGCTCTCTAACATGCTACCTGCATTCCAGCTGTGTACCATGCCATTGACTTGTTTGCAGACTTTTCTTCAAAATGTTCCATGCTCTTTTTCCTTTCATTTTTTAATGCCTAATCATTCCTTCCCTACAAAGCCTTGTTTCGAGGCTTATAACTCAGTTCCTAAATCATATGAAGAACTCATCACACCCTTTCCTAATTCTCTTATAAACCTGTTGTCACTATGTCTTTATATATCTATCTACCCTATTAGACTAAGAGCTCCTTGAGGGTCAGGGTTCATATCCTATCACTGAATCTCCACCCTAGCATCTCCACAGAGTTCTGAGTTCCACAGTAGTTCAGCCATGTTCCTTCCCCCCACTCAGGTCATGACTGTCTCAGTTATTTATGAACCATGGCATTTCCCTCACTGGAAAGTTGAAGGGCACTCAGACAGGTAATGGCCATTATTCAAACATGACTGGCTTACTGCCAACATAATTCCATTAAAGGTTAAAACATGCACATTGTTTTAGAATCTGGAAACAAGCCTTCCTAGATGAAGCATCTAATTCTGGTCACAGTAGCTCTCCAGGGAGCCACTTCCACTCATTCACAATCGGGCTGCAAGATACAAACCTGCTTTCCCTCTTTAACCACAACCCTCTCCCAGTGGTCCAGAGAGCCCCAGATATATGTGGGAATGGCAAACACTGTTAGAATCAACTGGTAAATATGGGAAAGGGAGATGGAATCAGCATATTGAGATGGATTTCAGAAATTAACATATGCTGTGGATCTAAGAACAAAGTACTTGGAGTGAAACCCACACTGGGTGGAGGCAGTTAGGGATGGGTTGTCTATGACTAAGGTGCATCCTTTGGCCATCATCGACATAAGGTGATTAAGGTTGTTCTCCCGCCACAGCTGTCCTTTTCTCTCTACTCCTCTTTAGATTCTCTTGTGTATTCTTTGTTCCATCCTCTTCGTCAGTCTCTCAGCCCTCAGAGGCATGCCAGCTCCTTGTCCAGAGACTGAGTGAATGAGGAGTGATTACCACTACCTCTAGGGCCAGGGGTCCTCAAACTTTTTAAACAGGGGGCCAGTTCACTGTCCCTCAGACCATTGGAGAGCCAGACTATAGTTTAAAAAAAAAACTATGAACAAATTCCTATGCACACTGCACATATCTTATTTTGAAGTAAAAAACCAAAACGGGAACAAATACAATATTTGTATTTGCATGTGGCCCGCGGGCCGTAGTTTGAGGACCCCTGCTCTAGGCAATGTAGCTAGAGGTGGAAGAAGCTGAGGGCAGGAAGGGGAGCGAGCCCACTTGGCCAAGACTCATTTGTAAGGCTTTTAGAAACTTGACTCACAAAGACAAGTGATTGACTGATACCCTGAAAAAATCAGCCCTTGCTGCTACAGGAAGACAGATCTCCTTCTGGCTGGAAGAACCTCAGATAATTCCTTCCCTGTGATCAGATCTTAATGACCTCATCCATGGAATGGAGTGATGCTGTTTGTCTTCTGAAGGTTGCTTACAGTTGGTAAAAATGTTGGCTGATTCCTGGTATCTGTTTGGTTGGACTGAAAGCAAGAAAAGGATCTGGTTTGGTTAAGGACTTCTGCATTTAGGTGTGTAAATTGTGCTCTGCTCAACTTTAGAAAATGCCATTTGCTTCAACTCTCTAAGGCGATAATCACATGAACTCTGGTGTGATTAGAGCCCCAAGGGCTGAGCAGTGTCCAAGTTCCATGATGGAGAGCAGTAGCCCTTCCCAGGGAGAGGCTCAGTGTGCCAGAGCAATCTTGAACCTCTTATAACATAACTCCCAGGGTTCAGTCAGCTGAGCTTGATTTCTGGTTGGAAAGGAGATTATATATATCCTATCTAATAAAAGAGAAACATGGTAATTGGCGTACGACCGCTACCCTTCCCATTGGCTAATCAGCAAGATATGCAAATTAACTTCCAGCCAAGATGGAGGCCTGCAGCCAGGCAGCTTGAAACTAACATGAGGCTTGCTTGCTTCAGTGACGGAGGACTCCAATATTCCCCGCCTGCCTTGCTGGCCTCTGAGCCTGCAGTTTAAGAAACATTGTAACGAATATAGAAGCTAAACAAAACCCCAGAAACCTGCTTTCAGTGAGCCCGGGATCTCAGAGCTGGAGTTGATACAGAGTTTCGATTATAGAACCGAAACAAACCAGATACCTGCTTTCAGGAGTGGAGGCCTAAGAGCTGGAGCCTCAGAGCTAAAGTTGGCCCAGAATTAAAAAAAAAGAAAAAAAGGAGCGGTTGGGAGCTTCCGTCACCCACCAGCCTGAAAACAGCCCTCAGCCCCTCACCCAGACTGGCCAGGCACCCCAGTGGGGACCCCGGGCCCCCACCCTGAAGGGTGTGTGGCCAGCTGCAAACAGCCATCATCCCCTCACCCAGGCTGGCCAGGCACCCCAGTGGGGACCCCCACCCTGAAGGGTGTGTGGCCAGCTGAAAACAGCCCTCAACCCCTCACCCAGGCTGGCCAGGCATCCCAGTGGGGACCCCCACCCTGATCCAGGACACCCTTCAGGGCAAATCAGCTGGCCCCCACACATGCACCAGGCCTTTATCCTATATAGTAAAAGGGTAGTATGCCTCCCAGCACCGGGATCAGCGGAGCCGTGAGGCCTCCCGGCACCGGGATCAGCATGACAGGGGGCAGCGCACAAACCCCCTGATTGCCCTGCAGCTCTGTGTATGACAGGGGGCGGGGCCACAACCTCCCTATCCGCCCTGCTCTGTTCGTGACAGGGGAAGACACCCCAACCTCCTGATCAGCCCTGCTCTGTGCCTGATACAGGGGAGCTCCCCTACCCTCTGATCGCCCTGCAGCTCTGTGTGTGACGGGGTAGAGCCATAACCTCCCCATCGGCCCTGCCCTGAGTGTGACAGTGGCAGCGCCCCAACCCCCTGCTCGGCCCTGCTCTGTGGGTGATAGAGGGTGGCGCCCCAACCCCCTGATCCGCCCTGCTCTGTGTGTGACAGGGGGCAGTGCCCCAACTCCCCTATCAGCCCTACTCTGTGAGTGACAGGGGGAGCTCCTCAACCCCCTGATGGGCCCTGCTCTGTGCGTGACAGGGGTGAGCTCCCCAACCCCCTGATGGGCCCTGCTCTGTGCGTGACAGGGGTGAGCTCCCCAACCCCCTGATGGGCCCTGCTCTGTGCGTGACAGGGGGGAGCTCCCCAACCCCCTGATTGGCCCTGCTCTGTGCGTGACAGGGGGCAGTGCCCCAACCCCCTGATTGGCCCTGCTCTGTGCGTGACAGGGGTTGGTGCCGCAACCTCCCCATCGACCCTGCCTTGAGTGTGACAGGGGGCGGTGCCCCAACCCCGCAATCGGCCCTACCCTGAGCATGACTGAGGGTGGCATCGCAACCTCCCAATCCGCCCTGCTCTATGCATGACAGGGGGCGGCGCCCCAACTCCCCAATCGGCCCTGCTCTGAGTCTGACCAGGGGCTGCACCTAGGGATTAGGCCTGCCCTCTGCCACTTGGGAGCAGGCCTAAGCCAGCAGGTCGTTATCTCCCGAGGGGTCCCAGACTGCAAGAGGGCACAGGCCGGACTGAAGGACCCCCTCCCCACCGAGTGCACTAATTTTTGTGCACCGGGCCTCTAATATATATATATATATATATATATATATATATATATATATTCTGAGGACCTTCTCTTTTAAATCAGGACTCATGTTTGACAAAAGATGTTTTTCTGGGAGACCCCAAGAGCTGATCTTATTGGTGTGTGTAACAACATACAAACAATCGGGACAATTTAAAGATAGTTGTTCTATTGGGATTTTCTTTTTTTGTGGGGGGGTTAGCTTGAGGAGTAGGAACCCTAATTATTTAGTATTTTGGGAGCATCCGAGCTCATTGATAACAAGGCTACACCACCGCATGAAGTGTGCAGGTACAGGGATACCATGCACCAGACCTGCACCCTCTCCCAAGCTGGGCAGTTACTGGTTTTGCCTCTGGGTCTAAAGAGCCTCAGAAAGCTGAGGAGGGGAAGCCAGGTTGCTTTGGACACGTATCTCTTAGCCTAAATGTGTCCATAATGGAGTGTATTCTCCTGGCCTGGCTTTCACTCGGGTCCCTGCCCAGGTCTTTCTGCTCCGCCCATCTGAACCTCTGCCTTTTCTCAGTTTGAACAACCTCTGTGTGATCCTAGCTTCTCTCATGGCTCCAATTACAAGACCGTCCTACACTAATGATTCCCACAGCTGGCCTTATCTCTCTGTCCAGCTCAGAGGTCCCCTCTGAGCTCCAGATCTGCACTTCTCATCCCATGGCAGCTCTGCTCGGATGGGCCATACATCCTCAAGCCTTGTTCCCCAAACTCACTCTGTTGGCAGACATGGCTTTCTTGTCCTCCGCCCATTTCTGAACAACTGGTTCTAAACTTGGAGGTAGGCTAATAAAAGAGACATTGTTCCTGTTGACTCTTAAAACCCCAGTCCTCTCCATTTTCCCAATGGGGAAAAGGAGACCTGGGGCTGATATGCACTGAGCCCAGAGGTAAGCGTCTCCAGGAGTTCATTCAGGGTAAGTAGCAGAGTTGTTACCTAACCCTACATTTTTATGAAGCCCAAACCTATGATCTTTTAGTGCAGAATTTTTGAAAAATGTAGACTGAAGTTAGAATAATTAATTTAACCATATTAGCATTTAACACAAGGCTATTTTTCAGGAGCTTTGAAATGACCGGGTGAAAGACAGGTTTAAGCATCAGTTGAAATCATCATTACCATGCCCCTCTGGGTCTTGAATAATAAGTTACTGCCTCCAACCACCAACCCAGCCAAGCAGCCTCCAGGATTTTGCGTTTCAGGTGTGTAAAGAAAGGTCTCACCAACAACAAAAGTTTCCTCCCGCTGATACTTAAACTTTATGCCAAATCTTCACATAGAAATGTCAAGGAAGGGTGTTGTCGGAGGTAAATGGCATTTCTTTATGATGAACCAAAGGTTTGCCAGAGGATATTTTAAAAAGACTCAAGACATATCTCTTTTGTACTTCAAAAGCCATTTGGTCGCGGGTCCAACAGGCCAAGTGGTTATTATGGTCCCACGTGGGAAAAGGCGGGTGAGGCCGGAATGTGCCCAGTAAACATGAAACCCCATCCGCACAGCCCCACTTGCCCTGCTGCTCTGGCGAGGCTAATTGGAGGAGAGCAACCCTTTTTTTTTGAGAAAGGAAAGAAACTTCTGGATTTGAAGCAGATGTCTGGACCTTGCCGAATCTACAATGCAGGCTTTTAAAGAAAATATTGCAATAATTATGAGTCCGGTTTGAAGTCGATGTGTTGCTGTAAAAATTAAGGATGTTTATAACTGTGGGAAGGTTCTCTTTAAAAAACCCAATTCTGATTCCAATTTGCTCGCAAATTGCATCCTGGCCCCATGGAAGGAGGGAGTGATCAGGGGACTGTTTAATAGATCAGGATCCTCAGCGCCCCACAAAGAGGCGGATATTCATTGCTGTTTCTGAAACGTTAAGTGTGAATTCTCCTGTGGCATCTAGCGCTCATTTGTGGAGGTTTTATAACCCCAAAAGATAGTTTGAGATTGGGAACCAAACAGAATGTTTTCTCAGTGGTATGAAAAAATAAAATTAAAATTAAAAAATAAATCCAAAACAGAAAGAGAAGACTTGGCTTCCCTTGTGTGGTCCCTGGAGAGGGAAATCTAGTGTTTGCTAAAATTACCCCAGTCCCTCAGATATTGGTTAGTCATGAAACACTGTATTCTACTGAGTGTTAGGTTATCCAAGGACAAGAAATTAGACAATCTATGGATTGAGTTTCCATGCAGCTGTGGATAGTTATTAACTATAGGAAAAAAATAGTTTGACGTGCACATACCAGAAAGGGAACAAGACACGTACGTCTATCAATCAGTCTGGAGTAAGACTAAGCACGAACTGCAATGTGAAGAGGAATTGGAATTAGATAGACCTGAGTGCAAACCCAGCTTTGATTACTTAGTTTTGTGGCCATACAATTTTTGAACCTTGATTACTCTCCTATATTAGGGATAATAACATCTACTGTTCCTTGATGTTTTGAGAATTGATTTTGATAGCATATGTCAAACATGGGAAGGGCACGGGCACTCTGTAGAAACATAAAAAATGACTTCTCTCTCTCTCTCTCGCTTTCTCTCTCTCTCTCTCTCTCTCTCTCTCTCTCTCTCTCTCTCTCTCTCTCCACTGCTTTATTTGCCAGGCTCTGGTCTATAGTCACATAACAGTAGGTCAATGTCATTGTTGGGGCAATAAGTTTACTGCAGTACAAGAGGGGAAGGCAAGCCAACTGCCAACTATGTTATAGTCAGCTAACCACTCACCAATATTCATTCTTCTTTTAAAAAACAGAACCCCCAAGGTCCACTTGGGCATAGGACTGTTCAACTAGAGGGCACATTTCCCCACTTCTCTTACAGTGAAGTATGCCATATGACTAGCTTCTGTCCAAAAAGTCATACATGGGAGTGATGATGTGTGATGTGTGCAATTTCTATGTGTCGTTTGCCTTTCTATTCTCTGATGGGCAAGACATGCAGACAGAGTAGTGAGTCCGTTTTACCCTATAGATAAGGGCAGCACTGCCATGGATGGAGGGACACAGGAACAAGGAGCCTGGGTCTTTGAGTAACTTTGGAGCAGAGCTTCCTGTGCCTCTGAGATTACCTACCACTTCAGACCGGTCCATGAGGGAAAACATGAAAACTGATTTGCTTCAGTAATTTTTATCTTGCTCATGTATGTATATAAAAGCCTAAGTGACCATTACAACGGAATGACCAGAACGACCAGAATGACCGGTCACTATGATGTGCACTGACCACCAGGGGGTTGATGCTCAACACAGAAACTGCCCCCAGCCTGTAGGCTCCACTCGCCAATGGAACCTGCCTGCCAACCTCCCAGTCCCTCCCCCTGGCCAGCAGGTCCTGATCACCCAGGATCACCCACCTGGGCCCCGGGCTGGTGGGTGATGGCGGATGCAGGTGGCGAGGGGAGGAGGAGGCAGGGAGGTGGGGTAGCAGGGAACCTGATCGGCCCTGATCGCAGGCCAGGCCTAGGGACCCCACCCATGCATGACTTTCATGCACTGGGCCTCTAGTTGTTAAAGAACATGCACCTATATCCTGACCACTACAGGAATGTGGTCATTTTTGCATTCTAAAACAGATTAGAAGAGCAGCTCGATAATTTTGTTTTTGATTTGGGGGTGTTTTTTTTTTAAGCCAATTTAATATGTAAAACAGTATCTCACTTTTTTTTACTTGAGTTTCTTTGTTTACCACTTTCAATGTAAAAGTATAAAGGTGCTATTTCTTTTGGTTGCAGAAGGTTTGAAAGCATTTCATTAAATTAAATAATTATGTTTCACTGTTAAAAAAAATAAAACCATTTAGGTCATGTCAGTGGTTCAGAGACTTCGCTAGCTCCCCATTGTTCTCCAGTGAATTGCTTTTAGGGCACTGCAGGTATGACTGGGGACTGCATTAAGAATGGCCAATGCTGAAACAGAGGGGACAGTGGTCTGGCTGCAGTGGCGGGGAAGGGTTTGAAGAAAGGGAGATCAGTTTGGAGAAGTGGATTGAGACCACTTACGAGGAGCTTTATTTGATTCTGGAGCCAACTACAGATTGTTAGGCTTAGGAAGAAATTCTTGGGATGTTCAGCTAGCCTGGCTGGATGCTAGACGATACAGTTTGATTTATCTATCACTAGAGATTCATTTTTTAGAGGTCCCTTTTGAATATGCAAACAAACATGGAATAGGCACTGAGCATATATTCTCCAAGACCCTCCTCAAATGCCACCTGATTCTTAAGACTCCCCTCATTGCTCTGACGTATCTTAATCGGCCAAATTATGAGTTCTTCTATGCTCCAAAACATTGAATTACTTATTCATTTATGCAGAGTTTGTTAAGTTAACGTCTTATTGAGCACTTACTCTGTGCCTGGTCTGTGGTAGCTACTGAGAATACAGATACACATAAAAATTGACCCTTATTGTGAAAGCGTTTGCAGTCTAGAATCTGTCATTATCAGTGACTGGGCCTCCCCTCTAGAGGGTTCTTTGAAAAGTAATGGAAATAGAGAGACAGCCTTTGTCTTCATGAAGCCAATGATCCCCAATCACTACTAAGTAAGGTCCTCCTTTAGTTTAGTCTTACAATTATAGATTGTTGTGTTGTTCATTCGGAACAATCACTAGACAGTTCTTTGAGAGTGGAAACTGTTGAATTTATCTCTAGTCCTCACCCTCCTCACAGCAAATATTTCTTACCCTGTGTATAGTATATACTCTACAAATATTTGTTAAAATTAAAGCTATGCAGTTAAAAACATCCCTTCAAAATCAGGCATATCTATTCTTCAAAACCAAAGGTACGTGTGGGGCCATTTTTAATGTCTCAATCATCATTAGTCACCATCAAATGAATTATTACCAAGGGAACCATTTTAAAACATGAAACAATGGTGTCTGCTTCGGTGCTCTTCCTCACCTCTCCTCTGCTAATCCTCAGAGATGGGGTAATTCCTGCTCAGTGTTTTCCAGATACACTTTCCTTTGTAACTGGTAAAACTCAAGTGGTTTTTATATTTCATTTACGAGGTAGTAACTGTGTAAGCGGTTTTTACACTTCATTTATAAGGCAGCCACTGAGCTACATGTGTACAAGTTACTTTCAACTAATTTTTTCAAAACAATTTCAATGTTCAGTACCAAAATCTATATTTGCATAGAAGAGAGCCAAATCACCTCTCAAGGTACTTCTTTCATCTGAGCTAATTTTGTTTAGAGGAGGATAAAACTAGTTTGGGAGACAAGTCCTTAAAATGCATTCCCACATCCTAAAATACAGCAACCAAAAGAATATATTAATTATTTCAACAGAGAGAATAAAGTCTAATATATAGTGGCACATACAGGCCAGAGCAACACAGTCAATATATACCATTTTGATCCAAACTCCCAGCCAATAAAGAGAAAATTGAAAAACAAATATTAAATATGGAATGTAAGGGAATCCTTAAAATATCCTCCAGTGCCCACCCCCAAATGTCCCAGATAAAGTATCAAATAGAAACACGTGCCCACTACCAACCTCAGTTAAGCACGGTGCCTCCAGCAATTACCCAAAATATGGAAACCAATGACCTAACATAGCTTTTTATTGGTGATTTAAAAAGAAAATTCAGGGTTTATTTCAGTTGGAAGGGGGATAAAAGTCAAAATAACTGTCTCATTAAAGAAGTACTCAATGGTCTTCTTTAACTGAGGGCCTTAAGGCCTTTTGCTTAGGCGATTAAAAGGACCTTTTAACTGGCCTCCCTGCCTCCCGCTCTCCTACATAATCCCTCCTGAATATTGAGACCAGAATGAGCTGTCTACATTGCAAATGTGACATTCTTACTCCTCTACTTAAGATTTTTTTTAAACTCCTCATCACTTTCCACTTTTATAAAATGGCATAGACATGTGATTTCCAAGTACAGGCCCAGGGACCGGTGCTGGTCCATTTGTTAAGTTTTCACTGGTCCATGGCTAACTGAGACCGAAGAAGGGCTTACTAGGTGGATTGATTTTCTTTTCAACAGCTTTCTTTGGGAACACTTCTCTCAGGACACACTCTCAAGAAGGGGCTAATTGTTTTTAGTGCTACTTTGCCTCTTTTAGTTAATGGGCTTTGAGGAATCTGATAAAGCATAATGGAACCTATGGCCTCAGAAAACTGCGCTTGAACCCATAGGCTCCCCATTTGACTATTTTCTGGGTCCTGGACCCCTGGTTAGTGGCCCCTCCCATAGACTGACCATGAGAGAATTCACACTGATGGGTTTGAGAATGAGAACCGGACGGCCAGGGCAGACTTCCTGGCAGTCACTCGGGAAGTCGAAAAGGGATTATTGCTGCCTTCTCATAAGATTCCCCGCCCCACCCTTAGATATTGCTACTCACTTCCCAGTGAAGTGCACATAGAATGAAAGAAGGTCTGGGATTAACAAAGGACTGAGGTCCCTGAAGTCAATGGGATTCTGACCCCTGTAGGTTTGGTGTTGCCATGACCTCAGCCCCTTGCAAGGTCTTCCCCTGAAGCCATCTGACTCCCAGGCTTCTGGGAATTCACATGAGTTTCCTAGTTCACTTTTTCTTACCTTGTTCCCCCACTTAGGTCACACAGGGACGAGAGGGGCTTGAGTCGGAGAAATGCCTACCCCCAAGGTGTGATAAGGCTCTAGGCCAGCGGTTCTCAACCTGTGGGTCGTGACCCCTTTGGTGGTTGAACGATCCTTTCACAGGGGTCGCCTAAGACCATCCTGCATATCAGATATTTACATTACGATTCATAACAGTGGCAACATTACAGTTATGAAGTAGCAATAAAAATTATTTTATTGTTGGGTCACAACATGAGGAACTGTATTTAAAGGGCCAGAAGGTTGAGAACCACTGCTCTAGACAGTCTGGCTATTTAAAAACAGTCACTTTCCCTACCTCCTGCCAGAGCCAAATGGGATCTTTCTTGGCTCTTCATTGTGAGAACCTGGTGGGGATCCCGGCGGTGAACACCAATACTATCCCACAATGCAACTCTGCCTGACAGTTGCCAACAGAAATAGCTTCCCATCTAAGAGGCTGAACTTCAAGGCTCCTTGATCCCCAACAGGGATAAGTCTTTTCTGGAGTTTAAGGAGAAAGTGTCAGGGCAGAGAAATGAAATCTGACAAGTAGATGGGGCCCAGCTAGGGGAAGGACTGTGGGCTTTCTTTGATGCCTATTCTACGGGCAGTGGGGAACCCCCTAGGAAAGGGGTGAAAGAGAGTTTCAGATTTGCATTTCCAGAAGGTCACTCCAGGCAGGGTGGTTTGAGGAGAATGAGTTGGAAGCCTGATGCAGTCATTGAGGGCAGAGGTGGAGAGGGGCAGACAGAGTGGAAAGTGAAGGAGCAGCCTCTTTGATGATTGACGGTGGGAGGTGGCAGAAAAGGCACGGAGTCAGGACAAGCCCAGCCTGTGGCAGCTCCAGAGCCCCCAAAACTCCTCCCAGAAGTGCTCTGTGGAGCCTCCACCCCAGCACAGCTGGTCCTCATCTTTATCCAAGGAGGTGAAGAAGGATGTCATGGAGGTGCCTTCACACTCCCTTTATCCACCATCAAGCACAAGCATCAACGTGTTGGCAGGTAATTACTGAGTATAGTCTAGTCAGATTCTAATCACACTTATTTGAAATTCTTAACATGGCAACAGTCCTGTTACACGAGGAAAGACTGGCAAAATATAAA
Organism: Myotis nattereri; assembly: GCF_964212035.1. NCBI lineage: Eukaryota > Metazoa > Chordata > Mammalia > Chiroptera > Vespertilionidae > Myotis > Myotis nattereri. The sequence continues at coordinate 79,035,592 of NC_138085.1, read as the reverse complement.
AGAACCTGGTTTATATGACTAATCTGAATGTGCCAATTAAGCTAACTAGCAGAGGCTTATGCAATTGTTTTGCATCTGGGAAGTCTGCAGACAGAAATGGACTCAGCAGAACAGAAAGAGTTCATACAGCACAGGCTGGGCTAACGTTAGGCCAACTGGGCATTCAAGGCGAGTGTCCTGGCATCACAACCTGCCAACCACAGTCTGGACCAGCTCCCTGCCTTCAGAAGGGGCCACCACCATTTAACTGATGCAACCACTGAATCACTTGGTTCTCCTAGAACCAAGCATTTCAATTACTACACAGCCCTCAGGAAAGTCCCTTCTTAAAGATAAAGAAGAAGGATATAATCTCATTTTAAGGCAAACCTTTATTCTATTCATTTGACCTCTCTGCATTGATATTGAAAGATGAATTGTAAAATGACTATGGTGATTGGATAAAGGTTGGGAAGTTGGAAGATAGATAAGAAGGTGAAGAGGCTAAGAAGTCCTTTCTCTTTGGGCTCCTCTTACCAAGCATGGTACCCGAGGCATAACAGGCAGCAGATAGAGTTTTTACATGAACTATTTGTTATGTCAGACCTGCACTTCAATAGGCTTTGGCCACCATTTGCCTAGTCTCAATCATAGTCAGCTGTCTATGAAAATATAGTCACACTTTCAACAGTTCTGGGTCAAGGTTGGTGTAAGAAAAAGCAGTGGCGGATGTTTGATTTTAGCCCTGAGGCTGGGCCCAAGTAAAGAGAAAATTATGAGGTAGGGGAGCATGCAATTTACTTTAGAAAATCTCTAGCCAAATTGGCAAACATGTTTTAAGTTATTGATGTTTAAAGTGATGAGCGTCATGCATCTGGAAATGTCTTTAAAGTAGAAGTGCTCATTCCCTGATCCTGCCAGGTAAATAGGCACCAAGTTATTAGGAAAATGTCCTGTGGACAATGGAGTCTTGCCACGGGTCTACATCCACGGCAGGTGCTATGTCCCTGACCTTTTGCCTAGTGGTTGCAATGACACTCGCATTAAATGGGGTTCAAAGACACAGAAGAATGTTCCATAGAACTAGAGAAGCTCTCTCTCCATCCACCCCAAATACCACACCTGCTCTGGAATACTCAGCTCAGTCCAGGGAACTTCAGGAGCCACCAGTGTATCCCCCTTGGCTATTGATAAACTCTCCAAGCTGCTCTTCCCAGAATTTGGGGCCTCCAGGCCAGATCTCCTCTCTGCCTTGGCTCACCCTTTCCCCTGACTCTACATAATACTTCTTTTTTCTCTCTCTGCATTTGAATCCTTGCATTGCTTCACTGTTGAAGCCATTTCTGGAGGAGGTCTCTGTGGACATCCTCCTCAATACAGTGAGGCAGCTTTCTTTATGCCATATTTGTCTACACGTTTACAATGGTGCCTGTCCTTCTGTCTCCCCAGACAGAGAGCTGTGCGGGATCAAAGGAGAGAGACATGATTCCTGGGGGGGAAACTGGGAAGGTGCTCTTTGTGAGATGGTTGAGTAGCCCGTGTGGACTAAGAAACGGGATGGGCTGAGAGCATTCCGAGTCGGGGAAATACTGTGAAGACAGGTCTGGGTGTGGATTGTAGACGGGGAAGCACTTTTTAAGTCAAGTAGACAGCATATGCAAGGGGCGCAGAGGGGAGAATACCTCCTCAGGGAAGGTGGAACCTTGTAATTGCTATAAGATGGCAAACCAAGCTAACACCCAAACCCTCCCAAGTCAGAAATAGCTGAAAAGCTACGTGGTAGTCTGTCTGTGAATGTTTCTGGTTGGCCCATGTTTGTTTTCCTACAGCCTTGTACCTGCGGTGCTCAGATACACAGGACGGGTCCCTCCTGGATGTTCCGGAGGCCAGTGTGCCTTCCACAGAATTGCTCACGCCCAGGCTTCCTGTATTGCAATCGGTGACTGCCACTCCTCTGACCCCCAGCACCCCCTTCCACCCCGACCTCTGCATTCTCCATTGGCTGATTTATCAGAGTGATTTATAGAACGAGGCAGATTTATCCCTACATTCATAACCCATCAGCTCAAGTCAGTGACGGGGGGAGGGAGGTGGGCACACTTCTGTCAGCCGGGACAGTCACAGGATGGATCCGAGGGAGTGCGCTCCCATCCAGCCTCATTTTTGCTCCCCCAACCTCCCTCTTGGTCTTTGATCCCTAAAGCAAGCATCACTTAAGGGGGAGTTCCATGGAATACATTCTATCAGGAAGATTTTACTTACGAGTACAGAAGCCCAAGGAAGACTCCGAACCAGCTGCTGGAGAACCTGGCGTCCATCGACATGGAGAAGTGATGTTTCAGGGGGGCGTGCCGCTGGCCGTGAACCTGCACAGAAGAGGAGATTAGTCTGGGTGCCTCTGTAGGGGGGGAGCTGGGACCCGTGGGGTGGGAGTTACATTGAGACAGATTCTGATCCAATTTAAAGAAGACATTTCTGGGGGAATAGCCATTCAAATGTGCAGGGGCTGCCGTATGAGAAAGTGTGCTCCCAGCCCCTGAGTGAACACGAGGCCAGGCTGGCCCACTGCCTTCAGCGTTTATTCAATCAAGAATGAATTACTAATTCTGTAACACTTAACTGAGCAACTATTCTGGCCTCACAGTGTTCTTGGCAATGGCGGCACAGAGGCATATAACCACATTCCTTGCTTTGAGGCATGTGTGGCCCAGCAGAGAGGTGGTGACCGTGGCAGGCATGCTGTGTAGGGACTGAGTGTTGGTGGGGAGAGCATGTTATTCACAGTGGCCATTACTGGCGCTTCCTGCACTCATTATCCTGCCAGAGTCTATATGTCTACTCTTTTTTTTTTTTTTTCCAATTCAAAGTCCATTTCATCCGTGCCTCCTTCAGGCCTTCAGAAGCCCAGATAGAGACAGACGGGGAGTGCAGGGCCCTGGGCAGAGGCGTGCCAGAGGGTCCATGTTCCGTGTTCCTTGTTCCTTGTCAGAGCTCTCGTCTTCAGTAGATCTGAGTGGAAGGCAGGAGTCAGGCAGTGCTACGAAAGGACAGAAGGCCTTCTTAGTGCAAATGACCATGTGAGCAGAGAGAGGTCCAAGGAGAAAGGAGAACAGCCTGCCTCAGGGGAGGGCTTGCGTGGAAGGTAAAGGTCTTGGGGGCGTGGGCCACACAGGCAGGATGTGCATCACTAGCATCCATATCCCTAGGCCAGCTGGGGTGTAGGAAACAATGCATTTCACTTCGCCACTGTAGATAAATTTTCCCCCTAGGATTGTTTGCTTGTAAATATACCTCACCGGTATTGTGAGAATAGCAAACACCATGCAGATCATAGTCATTACCCAACAGGCTAACCAATAATTACACCTGATAACAATGCCCTAAAACGCAGTGGTGAGACAGCAATGGACAGAATGATTTGGGGACACTATTAACAAGTGATCTAGAAACAGAATTGCTCACCAAAATGAACAGACATGTGTGTACACAGTTCACCTGATGAAGTCAGCGTGCCGGGGGCTGTTGTGCAAACCTGCCTTCCCACTTGTCACCGTTTGCAGGTGCAGGCACGGTCTTCACGGTGCAATGCCCAACACAGGGGATTATTGCCAAGGGAAATGCTCTTGGCACCAAAGCAGCCTGCCCAGCTGGCACATTTGGCCCAATCTGGGCTCAGTTGAAATGAAAGCTGGTGCTACATGTCAGCTGCACAGACACAGAGCCAGCACCCCTCCTGTCATCTGTGGAAGCCACCTTTCCCCTCCAAGACATCAAAGGGGAGAAGCAGCCTATTCCTCACTTTAGAGGCAGAAGCAGCAGCTGAAAGTAGGAGTATTAACAAATCTCCAGGGAAATACCAGTTCATGGCTAGCGAGAGCCCCAAAGACCACCCAAATCCAATGAACAAGAAGCAGACTTATCAACACAGAGGATGCCTGGTGCTTCTCTTCTCTGCCTGTATTACCTTCCTCACCCCCTTTTCACCTGTCTAGCTTCTACTCTAAGTCTATGCAGTGAACCCTTTTTCTAAGAAACCATCTATGACCCTTGCACACCCCATCCTTCTGCAAAGGCAGGGTCCCAAACTGCTCTGTGACTATCACGGCTGCGTTTTGGCTTATAAAGAAATAGCTTATTTTTGTGGTTGCTTTTCAATTTCCAGTGAGGTTTCACTCCATGTTGTTTTGTTTTTCAAATTAAGATTATGTCTGAGTCATCTCTTTCATTCCTAACATCTAGTAGTGTATCCAGCACATAGATGTTAAAGAAATGTTTGCAGGGTCCATGAATGAATGAAAGAATGAAAATGGTTAGAGCAATTCTCCGGGGCTCTCTGCTTGTGCTGTTTCAGAGGGCCGATGCACACGCATGTCCAGAACACCTCACCAGCACAGATTTTCCTCCCCTTGTGGCGATTTCATTGCCTTTCACAGCGAGCTCCATTCTACTGCACTGAGCAGACGGAAGAATTGGAGATGCCTTGCACCAGGACCCCCAGGAACCAGGGGCTGGCAGGAGCCTCTGCGGCTGGTCCAGCTAATGCTGGTGGACAACTCTGCCTGCAGTGACAACGAGGCCACCCAGGCGGCCGTCTGATGTGGCCAGGGCAGGCCTGAGCCTGGGTGGTCAGCCTCTCCGGCTGGCCGAGGTGTGGGTGTGCAGAATCCGCTCCTCGCCCACACAGCCCAGGATGCCGGGTCTGGCCCGGAGGCCATCTCAGGAGAAGGCAAGCCCACTCTTCCTGGGAGACCGGGCTGTTCAGGCCTTTCTAGCTTTTCCAAGACCTCAGAGGCGCAGCCAGAAGTTGACTCCAGCACTGAAGTGGAAAAAAGTGGCCTCAGAGAACTGACAGGCCCTTAGACGGGTCATTTCCTACATCATCATCCCTTGCCGGTGAGGAAACTGACCTTAGAGAGGGGATCTCGTTTGGTCACTCACTCAGCAAGTGAGCTTCATGGTGTCTAACTTTGCATGGCAAGAGAAAGGAGGATGCGCACCTAGGCCCGTGTGGCCATCACACCCGTCCTGGACGGTCACACTGTCACATGCTCCCAGCTGTCTCCTCCCTCACTCCACCTCCTCCCACTATTGCCCACCATGCTGCCTTGTTGTCTGTGTACCTACCTTACATACAGGTAGGTTCACATTACACGGGTCACATATTGAGAGGCTAGCTTGTGACGAAGTTAAGAGACAGATGGTGAAGCCAGATGCCCTGGGCTGGGGTGCTTCTCAGCTCTACCACTCACGAGCTCTGTGGCCTTAGACAACTTACTTAGCCCCTTTTGTGCCTCAATTTCCTAAATTTTTAAAAAATATTTTTATTTATTTCAGAGAGGGGAAATGAGAGGGAGAGAGAGAAACATCAGTGATGAGAGAGAATCATTGGTTGGCTGCTTCCTACACGCCCCCTACTGGGGAATCAAGCCAGAAACCTGGGCATGTACCCTGACTGGGAATCAAATTGTGACCTCCTGGTTCATGGACCAATACTCAACCACTGAGCCACACTGGCCAGGCTCCTAAACTTTTTAATTGGGTAATAATTATACCCATCTCATAGGGTTACTATGTTAGCCATGGCCACCTATAGTTGAAAACCTACTGTGTGTGAGGACCTTTGCATACATACCAAGCTAATCTTAAATATCACACTGCAAAGCACACCGTATTATGATGCGTGACTTACATGGATGAGGTTTCAGGCTGGTGAAACCTCAAATCTGAAGCTTGTCCCCAGTTTCCTTGGGAAGTTCTAATTAACATCGATTGTTCAGGAGTGATTATGAATATTCCTCTTTCACTTTCACAAATGCCCTGGTTTGGACAATAAACTATATGGTTGGCCAACTTGCTCCACAAAGCTTCTCTGAGAAGTAGACGCTGCCTTTCTCCAAAAGGCATATTTGCCTGGAGGATTTGGCTGGAGAGCCATAGGTGGTCAGGCAAATTGCCTTGGTTTGGTAAATAGATTGAGCATTTTGATTTACTGATGGAATTTGGGGCCAGTGAGGAAGAAAAACAGGAAGAAAACACAGTCTCCTCTTCTCTATTTTTGCAAGTTTTACCAAAAATGCATCTATAATCCCCTGGCATTTTTGCAAATTACTGTGGGACTTAGAGAGCTGTTTTATGATGGTTTGGGGGTTGTCCACCCTTAACCAAGATATTCTCTGTCTGTGACATTTCATAGGTGAGGCCACACAGCCTGGGTAATATGTAGGGTGGTAAGTTCAGAAGATTTTTCTATGGACCTCTACTTATTTTTATGTTTGGAGCTCCAATCCCTTAATAACAAGAAAATATTGGCACTGAATAGAGAAGCATAAAGCAACAACAACAATAATAACAGAAGAATCACAGTGAAACAAAACAAAACAAACAACAGCAACAAACAGGTATAAACAAAGTCTGCCCTGTTTTGAAGTCAATGTGGAAAACCATTCTTGGAAGAAAAAGCACATCCATACCAAAAAGGCTCAAGGAAAACAGCTGGGATTGCATGAACGTTGACGACTTCGATGTCATCACCTTGTTTGTCACCTAGATTTGCACTTACTTCTCTCAGAACCCAAAGGTAAGCAAGTCCTTACTGACACCTCCCCCACACTCATACACAGCAGATTCCCAACCATCTCCAATTCTTTTATATATAAAAGAATTTAAATAGATAGATAGATAGATAGATAGATAGATAGATAGATAGACAGATTTCAGAGAGAAAGGAAGAGGGAGACAAAGATAGAAACATCAATGATGAGAGACAATCATTGATTGGCTGCCTCCTGTATGCCCCTCACTGGGGATTGAGCCTGCAACCCGGACATTGCCCTGAACAGGAATAGAATCTTGACCTCCTTGTTCATAGGTTGACGCGCAACCACTGAGCCAGGCCTGCCAGGCTCCAATTCTTGATCTACGACCTTGGACAAGTCATTCTCCATCTGTCTGCCTCCGGAGCTACTCTGTAAATGGGAGGATTGAACAAGCTGATTTCCAAGACCTTTCATGCTCTAAGTCACCACAACTCTAATATTTACATTAACTTCTACCTTTTATTTGGCCAAGTCACTACTTAACATCATTGAAATGGGAAATCTGTCAAAATAAACAAGTTAATAACTGACTAGGTTATTCTGCTCATTGGAGCCAGCCTTGAAGTTATTGATCTTCCATTCTCATATTCTTTGCGCTCTTGAGGGATTGTGTTACTTTCATCATAGTATCTCAAATGCCTGGCTTCAAAACGTATTCAATGATTACTTGTTGAACAGATGAAAGAACGAATAAAATTTTATCACCACATGAAAATCTGAAATCTTGCTTTAAGTTGTAACATCTCTTAATGATATGTATGAAACAACAGCCATCGTCTCAAATCCTTTGGTAGAATTAGGTGGGGGGAAAACAGGATAGGAATATTATCATCTGTGTATTAATTACTATGCTTTATTTTAATGTGTTATTTTCAGGAACAAAAATCTGATTTATTTATGCATTATATACTCATTATGGCTCAGGTAGGAAATCAAACCTGTTGGCTCCTTTGGCCTAATCTAGGCTCAGTTGAAATGCAAGCCTGATGCTAAGGAGAACTATATGCAATAATCCTACTCCCTTGCTGTCTAAGGGCACTATTGTCTGAAAAACACTGAGGATGAAAGTCCTTAGTTGGCACTAAAGGATTTTACTCATTTTACTAAAAATAAGGTGCTGGGGGAAAATAATTGAAATGATGCTATAAATAGATTTTAAAATACAATAAATAAAACTTCTAGGGAAAAATCTTCACTTTCTAAACTACTTGTGTCCAAGTTAACCCTTTGATCGCTGAGGTGTCCTCCTCCCATTGTTCAGGAAAAAGTCTACGGTAGGTTTTCACACTGGTGACCTCTTTTTATACTGTTTGAACCAACTGTAACTGTAACCAGCTCAAAGTGCACGTTTAGTCTCTCTTTAAAAATTGTGCCTGTCTTAGCAAACATGCATGGGTGACCTCCTGGCTTTTTCACAAATGATTGTGGAGCCTGCAAACCTGCTTTGGTGGCTATCGGGCCGCCTGCCCTTACACTGGGATGTTCTCACTGTGCAGCGCCTCATAGGTCAGACCACGTGACCTGGACAGAGAGAAAGAGTGGTCAAAATGATGTTTTTCATCTTCTCTTGCTTCAGAGAACTGAGAAAACCTCAAAGAATAAAAGGAAAGTCATGAGTTTAAGCATTTTGATGTACAATTATAAGCCAATATCAGTGCTAATCCATTTGATGGCAAGAGATTGAGAGTGTCTGACCGCATGCGACTGAGTAGAATTAAGGAGACTGCTCCCTCCTCCCATCTCTATCTCCTCGCCTCTCCCTGAAAACCCCCAATATTTTCAGGGGGGCTAAGTAAACGCCATGAGCCTATGGGTGAGGCAAGTCCCAGGAGCACCTCCTACACCAGTTGCAGCGGGAGGCATGTGGGGATGTGCAAGTTGAGATCTGTGGATAATTAAACCGGAGAAAAGATCCAAATGGGTTGTCAAAACAAGGAGGGCCTGGGGCTCATGTGAGGAATCAGATAACAGAATCAAAGTGTGGGAGAGACTGCGAGACTGAGCGAGGGCAGCAGGAGGAAGGAACTTGCGGAGGAGGTTCTCTGGGTGACTGTCAGAGGCAGGGCACCGTGGAGCCTGGCTGGGCTCTTCCATGGCCCCTGTGATGGAGTATGTGTGGCTGGAGCCATTGGAAGGCTTGAGGATGAAGCCAACCCATGATCTTTTCCCCTTAGTTCTTTTCCATTGCTTACTTTTACTTCCTTACCCTGCCCCCTGCCCCGCCCAGTGAACCTTCCCTTCCTACACCCTTTCCTTTCCCCACTGGAACCCTGATCTAACTTAGGTTTCCTAGTATAACAGACCTGATGATCTTACTGTGCCTAGGGCCCAGTATCAGTGCATCCCGTGCCTGAGGGATGGAGGGTGTAGGTGGGGAGAGATGGAGAATATCATCGTAGCTAAGGCTCATTTCTAACAGAGCTCTTCTCCCTGGATCCCCAAGGTCCACGTTGAACACCCCCAAGACCCTGAGTTGCTAAACATCCTGCTGGTGATGTTCTTCCAGAGTGTGATGTGGCAGACCACACACAGAGCTTCCAGCCCAGGTCTTCTGGCTTCAAGTGCAAAGTTCTGTCCCCAACACTGTACTTGAAATCTTGACTGGGCACGTGTGCTGACACGCCCAGGCACCCAGGAGTGACAGAAGATGGAGAGTCCCTTTCTTTAAGCAAAATATTACATATTAAGTGAGATGGCACCAACACCCAATGCAATGAGAGAACAACACAGATGCCGCACCAACCTTACAAGGTCACCTGAATGTGATCTGGCCTATAGGTGCTGGGAAAATCCAGAGGGTCAGGGCGGGAGGGTGCGGGAGATGCTCATCTTTGGAGCCAAGATACAGAATCCAGGAGAAAGTTCCACATGCAAATGATAATGATAAAATAATCATCACACAGATAATAATATAACTATTTTGAGAGTCTAGTACAGCGGTTTTCAACCCTTTGGCGGTCGAACGACCCTTTCACAGGGGTCGCCTAAGACCATCCTGCATATCAGATATTTACATTACGATTCATAACAGTAGCAACATTACAGTTATGAAGTAGCAACGAAAATAATTTTATGGTTGGGTCACAACATGAGGAACTGTATTTAAAGGGCCAGAAGGTTGAGACCCACTGGTCCAGTATATGTTAGGAATTGTACTAGGTGCTTTACTTTGGATTGTTTTAATCCTCACACAAATCCACAAGGTAGAAGTTTTTAGTCATATTGTACAGATGACATTGAAGCTCAGATTATGATTCTGACCAGTGTCGCGTGGGCGGTACTAGGTAGAGCATCGGATTTGTCCCAAATCTGCCTGTTACTGATACTCCTGATGCTTTTTCCTTTGTATTACAGTGTCTCAAACCCGCAATGAAATCTTAGTCCAAACTCCTCCATTGAATAAAGTGAAAGGGGGCCAGTCTTTCAACTGGGCCAGCCCTCTGAATTTCAAGTTATTTGCTTTGCTTCCTCAGTTCATTTATTTAAAAAAAACATGGCCACAAAGCAGCCCACAAATAGAATTCTTAACCAGAAAGTAAATTGAAGACAGGAGTCTCTGGAATGTCTTTGTGTGTCTTATTTCCAACTCCTTTACTGGGCTCAAAATAACCTATTAAACCATGTGGTCAGAATAAATTGACAGAAATATTTATTCTTTTAATTTCCATTCTAAATCTTTCATCATTCTTATTGACTTGTTTACTTAAGAATCTACGTTTAATTACTAAGTGACATAGTCATTATTAATTCCATTTGTTTTTGTAAAAGAAAGCACTTCTTCAACTGGAACCTAAGCTTCCCGTGCGGCAGTTGGCTGCCTCCATTTCAGCTGCGGAAGATTTTGCTTTTCCAGGGAGAGCGTCTGCGCAGAGCAGCAGGAGCACCTTTGCTCTGAGTCAGCCTTGGGGCTTCCGCAGCTGACCTTGTTCAGTTTGCTCTGACCAGCAAGGGTTTTGTGATGCTGCTTTTGAAGATGTCATCGAAGTATGAAAGTCACGGGGACAATGTGTGCAGTATGTGTGTCTAAGAGGAATGGGGAGAATGGTGGGTGATCTGAGTTTGTGTGAGAGAGAGAGAGAGAGAGAGAGAGAGAGAGAGAGAGAGAGAGAGAAAGAGAGAGAGATTTCATGGCTTGCTTTCTTTGGAGGTGATGCTTGTCTGGACCCAGATTTTATCTTCATATATAGCACTCACTCATCTGCTTCTTCCGCACATCCTTTAGATCGGGGTACTGTTTGCGTCTTCCAACTCTGCTTACTGCATATTCCCAGACACATAGTCCATAGCAGGAGACGGCCTCCCGGAGTCAGTAAAGTTAGATGTCTTTCTCACACGGCTCCAGACTCATCAGCTGAAAATGTCTATTTCCTCTTAGACCGAACAGAAGGCTGCAGGACATAGCCAATATTTCTCTAAATTTTTATATCACCATCTCTAAGACTATAGATTTGAGGGTACATGATCATCTTTCTTTTTTAAGTTTTTTAATTTTCTGTTAATCCTCACCCGAGGATGTTTTGCCATTGATTTTTAGAGAGAGTGGAAGGGAGGGGGAGAGACACAGAGAGAGAAATATCAACGTGAGAGAGGCCCATTAATTGGTTGCCTCCAGCACACACTTTGGCCAGGGCTGGGGATTGAGCCTGCAACCCAGCTATGTGCCCTTGATCAGAATCGAACCCAGGACTCTTGAGTCTGTGGGCCGATGCTCTATCCACTGAGCCAAACCAGCTAGGACTCATCTTTCCAAAGTAAGTGTGACTTAGTTTTTGTCACAAAAGTTTTTCCAATGTAAAACCAGAGATCTCTAACTTCCCAGCCTGACCTAAAAGAGTCTTATCATTATTCTTTACTCGCTCCAACAGCTGAGCCAACTTCTCATTTTAGAGTCTGTTATTTTAAGAACTCCCACTTCTTGCTGCCTGATTCTATACCAGTTAGGATTCTTTAGGAGCATGATTCTCCTCCCTTCGTCTCCCAGTAAATACAACACCTTCTGTTTATTTTAAACAGTTTGTAACATCCCCTTTATTATTCTGTGATTGAATCCACAGAGAGTTTAAGGCACCTATCATATAATGAAGAAAATATATCCTGCCCTACCAGCATAGTTGAGAAATAAAAAGAAAATACTTTACAATGTAAAGATGAAGGACTTGTCAGAATTTGGACCATCGGATAGAATTGCCGTGAAGGTGACAGCTACAAATGCAGACTAATAAAGGAGTATTGTGTTGACAACTCATGCCCCATAGTGCCACTGTCATCGGTAACATGATTTTCTGAAAAGGTGAACAAATCTTGAAAGAGTTTCAAACTCTTCCCTAAATTTAAACAATAGGAAATTCAGTGTGTATTAAAACCAGACAAAAATTAAAAATACTTTGTGTAAAATGGAGTTAGGCTCTAGGTTCAAACAATATTAAATAAGTTGTCATCTACTTGGAATCCCAATGGATTATTGAAAAATTGTGCAGGATGAGGGAAGATTCTTGGTCATGCAAGCTCATCTCACAAACTCTAGATTCCTCAGTTTCCTTAAGTTAAGTGCCAGGCTCCACTGCCAATGACTTGGACAACAAAAACATCCTTACAACTTTCCAAAGGGCACCCATGGAGAAACAGCTGGAGGTCAACTCAAAGGGACTTAAGTTTGAAGGGGGGGTTGTTTAAAGAAAACCTAGCTGATCATAATAAGCAGGCAGAATTGGAGGGAATTCAGTTCTCTCTGCAAGAGTTTCAACCTCCAGCTAGCAGCAAGATGGTTGCTGTAGTTCTGGGATGCTTAGCGGCACAGAACCTCACCCAGAGGGAGAGAAATACCTTATGTTCTGGTGGCTCTTTATAATGAAGAAGCTACTATCCCAGAAGCACTGGGACATATCCCTTAGGCCCCATTGGACCAAGCTGTAGCCTTACAACTCCTAAACCAATCAGTAGAGTTCCTCTAACCTATCTGGATTTGGGAGTGGGGTTAGCTTTTTTTGAAGTAGAGAAGTGAAGGGAGAATATGTAGATATGTGAATAAAAATTAGGGAGGAAGGAAGAAATGAAATCTGGGTAAGAAATAAAAAATGTCTCCTGCATATTTGCAGGGTTGAGAATTTATTTTATTCAGGGAGATTCCAGGTTTGTTTATGCCTTGAATGACCACCTGGGCCAGAGGTTATACATAGGTGGTATGTGATGGATTCCAAAGGCATAGTTGGAGTAGCTGAGAATAGGATTTGGGAGCCCCAGAAAGGAGGGGGCGGGCACCACAAGTCCAGACGAGCTGCCTTGTTAAAGGATCAAAGCTCTGAGAGCTCCCTCTGCCAAAGCTCTCGCAGCCTGTGACAGGAACCCAGTGAACGATGGGTGTGAGTGGAAACTGAAAAAGACCCCTTGATGATTTCCTGGGGAAACTCACCTGTTTGGCAATGAATCTGCTCTGCAAGTTTTCTATCCTGCATCCACATGTCCTAGTCAACCCCACACTCCCAGGGAAACATGATGGTTGTGAAATTAGAAAGCAACTTTTGGCATATGCAGGCAACTCAAGTTCAAAATGAGAGGTTATGCAGTACTGCTTGGCACCCATATCACCCTTTTGGATACCTTCCTCCCCTTTGCCCTGCTCTCAGGCATTTCTCTAGTCCTGACATTCTACTTACATACTGTCTCACTACCCAGCTCATCACTACTTTTACTGCCATAGTATCTCTTGCTCTCCCCTGTATCCCCACCTCTCGACACCTGCCTTCAGCCCTTCCCTCCACTTCCTCCTGCTTGTCACAATCAGCTAGGTTTTCCTGAAACAAAACTCTTCCTCCCTCTGCTCAAACACTTCAGCACGTGTGTCCACTGCCTACCGAATTACATACAAATTCTCATCTTGGATGTCCACATTCTGGGACAAACGCAAAGAACTCTAAGTGCTGGTTAGCGTTTTGGCAAACACGTATTGCTCTGCACCAAGCATTGGACAAGGTGTAAGAACTGCTGAACAGAATTTTTCATCACTCCCTTTCTTATATTTTTCAAGCCAAGTATTTTCCGTCCATCAAAATGTGTGAACCATGGACTCTTCGTGATGAACTTGGGTTGTGTTTCTCTCGTCACCTGTCCTAGTATTAAGGTCATTGCAGTCCGTTGATATTCCAGCACTCTGTACAGTACTGTGAGCCAGTCATCATTTAATTTTCTCATCTCCCTCGGATGATCCTATTGCCTTTGCGGTCAGAGGTGTATATTCATTGAGTATCTCCTGCAGTTCTGGAACTACTACAATGTGTACCAATTGGGTCTCTGCCTCATTAAAAGCAGAAGAAACTGACAATCCTCACAGTTATTGGGGTAATTTTCAGTAAATCACTTTTCAACATTGATGTAGATTCTCCAATGCTTAACTTTCTCTGAGCGGGGAAGGGCTTTCATCCTATTTTTTTCTTTTTTGCTCTTGCAGATTTGGAACCCATAATGTTACCAGTCTTAACAACTGTTAATATTTTGCTATGTGTCCTTCAAGTCTTTGATCCTGATTAAAGTTTATACTTCAGAAATTGCATAAAGAATAAACATTTTGTTACTTTTCTTTCTTTTTTCTTTTTAATCCTCACCCATTGATTTTTAGAGAGAGTAAAAGAGTGGGGGAAAGACAAAGAGAGATATCAATGTGAGAGAGACCATCAATTGGTTGCCTCCTGCATATGCTCTGACCAGGGCCTGGGCTGAGAAGGAGCCTACTGCCCAACCAAAATAGAACTCGGGACACTTCAGTCCACAGGCCGAAGCTCTATCCACTGAGCCAAACTGGCCAGGGCTTTCCCTTGTTTTCTTTACTTGACATTTTATCCTCTTCTTCTGTCAGAAATATTTCCCAGGAGGATTTGATTCACTGTCCTCTTTGCTACCATAAACAACAGTGTAATGCACATCTTTGTGTACAAATCTTTCTTACCTTTGCGGGTGTTTCCTAAAGATATCATTCCAGAATTGCGATTGCTGGGGCAAAAAGGTATAAGCACTTTATGATTCTAAATTCCTGCCTTGGCTTTGCTTTTAAATATATATATTTAAAGGGAATGCATGAGTGAAGGCGACTGCTTAGTAGAGATCTGAGGGGGAGTCTCCAAATCCTGCCACCCAGGGCTAATTTATTTCATGCCTATGGTAATGTTTGCCTTTGCCTTCTTCTCAGTTTCAAGAAAAAAACACAAGTTGTTGAAATGGGATTCAGAGCCAGCCTCTCCCTCTCACTTATAAAGTATGCTTTCTTGATGTGACAGGCTGAGAACTTTAAATCTCTTTCTGGGAAAACATGCAGTGAAATTGGAGATGGTGGGACCCCAGACTCAGAGTCATCTCTGAATGGATGTGTTTTTCCAGTGCACTGGGGGGACTGAAACTCGTAACAAAATAAAATCAAGACCAATCCCACACAGTTCCGTTTCTTAGCAATAAGGACCTCCTTTCTCTACTCCTGGGGTAGATATGTGCAGATGCAAAACACAGACAGACTCTCTTTGCCCTGAGTTATAAAACCGTGATTTCTGTTGAAGGTCATTTTCCTTAGGGGGGAAGAAAAGACTGGTACTTGGCAGGGAGGCCACTGAGGTTGGTGCATCTCTGCCAAGAACCTTCGATATGGGCGGCTGGGAGAGCTTCCACCTCACCCCAAAGCAGGTCATGGTCCTGGTTACTGAGGGAGGGAGAAGGAGCAAGGTCAGAGTTGGAATAAAATGAAAGATAGAAGGTTATTCTCTGAATCTTCTGAATTCTAAAGCTAGAACCCTCCTAAATGATTTTTTAGAAATTAATAAAAAGCAATTGGACCCTTGATGTGGGTATCTTAGTCTACAACAGAGGTTCTCAAACTGTGGGTCGTGACCCCTTTGGGGGTTGAATGACCCTTTCACAGGGGTCGCCTAAGACCATCGGAAAACACATATATAATTACATATTGTTTTTGTGATTAATCACTATGCTTTCATTATGTTCAATTTGTAACAATGAAAATACATCCTGCATATCAGATATTTACATTATGATTCATAACAGTAGCAACATTACAGTTATGAAGTAGCAACGAAAATAATTTTATGGTTGGGGGTCACCACAACATGAGGAGCTGTATTTAAAGGGCCGTGCGGCATTAGGAAGGTTGAGAACCACTGTGCAACACAATCCCCCACACAGAACCTCTCCATTCTAAAAATGGGCTGTTTGATGGGGAGAATGAGTGCCGTCCAAGATTTGTGGAAGGAGCCGGGCAGCTTGGTAACCTCTCTCAAGCTAAGCATCTTCAACTAACTAAGGGTCAAGAGTAGGAAAGAAGCCCCCTTCCCCACCCACCACTGGGCAGGGCACTTGATGGGAAGGGAGGGTCTGGTAGCAGTGATGATCCTTTTATCCTGTCAGAAGTCTCGAGAAAGGCCATGCAGGAGTCCCTGGTTCTGATCTAGCGTTAGACTTTGATATGCTTTTATCTCCCACACATCTCTTGTCGATGGCCCCACAAACACCACAAAGTCAACATGTCCAAAGCTGAACTTTGCTCTTAGGATGGCTTCTCCTCTTGTCCTTTGCCTCAGTTATTGGCTTTATGAAGCACCTCTTTACCCAACCCAGAAGCCGCTGCCTACCTCCTCCCTTATGCCATGCAGCTTGTCAGTTCTCTCTGCCCAATATCCTGTCTCCTCCTCCACTCCCAGTCACCCAAATCTAGTCTGGGTGACTTCTTGTTCTTGCTAAAATCCTCTAGTTGGTTTCCCTTTCCCAGTCTCTTTCTCGCCGTCCTTGCCCTATTCTTGATCCTGCCCTCACTCCCTCACACCAGGGCCAGAATGCTCTCCCTGGACAATCTTATCAGGTTACTCCTCTGCTTAAACCATTTTAAAGGTTTCCCGATGTTTCCAGGATGACGGTCAAGCCTCTTGGCACAGCCCTCCCTTGGCTCCTCAGGTCTTCCACATCGCACCCCACTTTCTATACTTTGCACATAATATGTTCTCTAAATATATCAGACTATTTGAAATCTCCATCCTTTAAAACAGGTACTGCTTCTCCCTGGAATGCCCTTCTTTCATACACGTTTACTCAAATCCACTGCCAGACTCATCCAAAATGTCAATGACGTGCTCTCTCTGATCGCAAAGCAGCCTAGGTATCAACTCGTGTTGTGATGATGGGTCTCTATGTCTAACATGTGAACTCCTTGAGGATAGAAAGCATCTCATCCCCGTCTGCGTCTCCCAAGAGCCTTAAATGGTCCCAGGCATGTAATACGTATTTAGTATGTGGAATGAAAGAATAAATAACATAAACAGTGGAGAAGATTTCAGTACTCTGGGCTGGCTCTCTGTCTAAACTACAGTAGTTGAGCCTTAATTTATCTGCAGGAGAATAGAATGTCTTCCTGTTTTATAGGTGGTCAAGGCTGAGAATAGTGTGTGTAGGTATGTTTATAAGTATGTGTGTAGGCATAGTGTGTGTGTGTGTACACATACATATGTGTGAACATGTCTTAGTCTGGTTGACTATGGGCATTGTCACCTGGGGGATATTCTGATGCGAGGGTATTTAGGAAATAGAAATCAATGTTCCATGCGAAGTGTACTCCCTGTGGAACTGTGACATTTTCTAGGAAATGCAATCACAGTTACATACAGTAGATTCAGAATGAAGAATCTTGGTTTTTAACCTGAGTCCATAGATGAAAGTGGTACCAATTCGCAACTTCTTTAGAAGGGGTCTTGCCTATTATATAAATTGATATTTAGGCTCCCAAGGTGACTTCCTAAAACTGTATATTTAACAATTCAATTAGTCACTCCCAAGTACAGCATTCTAATTGATTATTTTTCAGTATCTGTTGGTAATCAAGATAATGGATGTTTTTGTGGAGTAAATTGGCGTCCTTACTTCATGTCTGTTTCTTGATGCCATTGCCCAGCAAATAAATGGTGAAGGGTGTCGCTATAAATAGCCTGATGTCTGGCAGAGGAAAAAATAGCTGCGTTTTCTGACAGTGCAGATTTCACACAGTTTTAATTACCACAAACGTTCACTTCTATCTCCGAGAGCTGGGCAGGAAACTGGGAATAACCGAACATTTGTAGCTGTGGCTGAAACGACAAGCCTGGGATGTGGCCCCACACCCACGTGGCCAGGGTCCCTGCAACATCCTCTGGGAACTCAGTGTCCACAAGGTGAATGTGGACCCGCTGGGAATCAAGCAGATATGACCAGGAATAGATTCTTGCTATTTCTGTTATCACAACTTTACAAAAAAGGAGAGACACCTATCTCCCTAAAATAAACATCTTAAATCTCAAAACAACACCCAAAACAAAATAAAACCCCAGAGTTTTGAAGTGCTACTATTCAGGTGGACACCTACACACATGGACAGTTCACAATTTAGTCAGTGTTAGAGGAATAACAGGGCTAGGGCTACCCGAAGATATTCTCTGGATGCTAGACTGTGTTTCCCTGTACTGAGCACTCAGAGCTTTCTCTCAGGTGGCCAGGATCTTCTTTCCATTTCCTCCACAATCACCTGTCCTCCCACTCTGGCCCACTACCTGACCCGCCTCTTCTTTTCCCTGAACTCTGGACATTCCCTGGCTCTCCTAAAATCCCATTTCAACATGAGAATGGTGTGAAAATGGATTTGTTCCAACACTAGGGATCCTATTCAGGGATTTTGGTTGATCTTGAATTTGGGTGAGAAATCTCTGGCTCAGACCCAGAAATCTCTACAATACTTTGTAGTAATGGAAAAAGCATGCACTGGCACGGGCGTTTGTAGTTTGTGCCAACGTTTCTTCTGCTTATTCCCATGTGAGGGTAAATCCCATTGGGTTTAGGCTCAATAAAATTGGAAACAATAGTATCTTCTAATTACTCAGAGGAGTTTTAAGGCTTTAGGTGGTAGAGAAGGCACAGTCTTCACTTCCCATAGTGATAAAGATGTAATTTTGTACAAAGGGTAGGAGGTATGTCTCCAAGGTTTAGAATAGGGCCAGTTTGGTTTGGCAAGGATCAAAGGATCCAGACAGTGTTACCACTCCATAGAATGAGGGGAAGTGGCCCTTCTCACCTATCACAGGATAAGCATATAATGAATATTAATTGATTGAGCAAATGAATGTCCAAAGCTAAATGAATGACTCAAAAGGGTGCAGTGCAGATTGAAAACCAACATTACTGCCCAGCCGTCATGACTCAGTGGTTGAGCATCGACCTATGAACCAGGAGGTCATGGTTCAATTCCTGGTCAGGGCACAGGCCTGGGTTGCAGACTTGATCCCCAGTAGGGGGCGTGCAGGAGGCAGCTGATCACTTATCCTCTTTCATCATTGATGTTTCTATCTCTCTCTCCCTCTCCCTCCCTCTCTGAAATCAATAAAAATATATTTTTTAAAAATCAACATTACTTAAAATTTAATTGGAAGTGTGCTTAATAAAATCATACAGTGTCCTGGCAGCCAAAGGCCACACCATAATAGCATGTTTCAGTATCAAAGAGATATCCATGCTAAGGAAAGGGCTCAATAGTCCTGCTCGGCTCTGTGTTTATCAAGAAGCTTACATGTCATGGTTAACATGCTGTAGCAGACATGTTCGAAGCAGTCCCAGAGGGAAACCCTAAGGCTACGTTGGTGGAAGTTACAGTCAAACAGACATCAGTTTGGTATAAAGAACTGTATGTAGAACTCAATAGTCAAAGGGGTGGACTGTGTTCCTTATCAAGTTGCCTTAGTCCTAAATTTCCTTTTTCCCTTGCCCTTCAAAAATAGAGCTGGGCCCTTTAAATATTTTCCCTCTGCCAACTAATATGGAAATGGATGTGAAGCTTTGTCCTCAAGAACAGTGGAGAGACAGTGAAGAAGAACGGCTTTGCTTCCTGGTCTCAGTGAGTTTGCTAGGCAGGCTCTTTCCATGCACAGTTTCCCCAGCTCTGACCTCCTGCAGCGTGGCGACTTCCGCAGCATCAGGCTTTTGCAGAATGCATGGCTTCTGCAGTGCATGGGGGCCAGCGCAGCTGGTGGCACTCGGCCTCAGGTGGCTCTATAGCAAAGTACCTCTAGTGAAGCAGCTCCCCAGGAATCCTAGAGGGCGGTGTTCCAACAAGTGTCACTGGCATGGCAGCAAGGTGACTTCTCTTACATCCCAGGAGCCCTGAACGCTCCAATAATATCTGGACTTCAGCCCTGGGCAACCCCAGTCTTAGGTGCTGTACCTCAGTTCTATGCTTAGTGGCTGCTCCTTCTATCTGCTATTTCTATATTCTTTGGTGTTCACTTTATTTCTTACTAGCAAATCTCTCGTTATGAATTCCTTATATTAGGTTGTCTCTGTTCAAGTTACACTGTGGTTTTGCTTTACTGATTGGACCCTGACTCATATACCCAGCAACTGCATGGGGTCCTGAGAAATGGGTAGAATTTAGGTAAGCATAGAGGAAGGAGAATGAGTACTCAAGGCAGAATGAAGGCATTAAGCTCACATTTTCAAGGTTTATATTATTTTGTAAGAATGGGAAACTAGCAATAAATACACTTAATCTGATTATAAATTCCTTGAGGCAAAGACTGTCTGATTCTTCCACAAGACCTATAATCCTGTAGTGCTTGATGAGAAAACAAACTCTCTGAACATTGACTCCTCAATCCCAATCATAACAGCCCGGGTAAGAGAGACCAGTCCTCACTGCATTATCTTGCAAATAATAGTAATATTGTTAATAAAATGTACTATTAGAAAAATACTTTGAATAAAACGATATACCAAGCTTTGTATGAATGAGAAAAGACTTAAAACCTCTACAAGATAAATATTATTGTATCTGAAGCTCAGAGAGGTTATGTAACTTGCCGACATTCACATAACTATTAAGCGGCCACGCCAGGACTTAAAGTAATGGGGCCCCGGACCCTTCTCTTGCTCACAGCTCACTGCTCCTTCCAAATATGCTGCGAGTTGTGATTACACACCGTAACAATCAAGATCTCCTCCAGTACTCTACGGCTGTGGTCGGCAAACTGCGGCTCTCGAGCCACATGAGGCTCTTTGGCCCTTTGAGTGTGGCTCCTCCACAAAATACCTCGCGCGGGCACGCTTACAGTGAGATTGAAACTTCATGGCCCATGCGTAGAAGTCGGTTGTCGGCCTGGGCGAGTCTAATTTGAAGAAGTACTGTTGATATTTGGCTCTGTTGACGAATGAGTTTGCTGACCACTGCTCTAGGGGAACAAAAGATGGGGGTCTTTATTCATTAAAGAAGAAACTCTCTGTAAATTCAGAAAACTTCCATTGAAGGTAAGAAAAAGGAGGGGCTTCAGAACTCTCCTGTTTCAAATATTGGGAATTCAAATGCTCTGTATATTCACTGATACACTTGCTTTTGAGGAGTTGTATGTCCCCGGGTTTCTACGCTTCCTACTTCCTTTTTAATCTCCATCCTTAAGGAGTTGTGGTTTTAAGTACTTGGGTCCCATCACAGAAATTCAGAGAAAAGTAGGCAGGGCCCTTGTTTGGAACAAAGGTTCTTTCTAGATCCCTGAAATGACCTCTTCTCATTACATTCATGACCTGCTCTGATTCCCTCTCCACACAGAGAAGTAATCGGGAACCCATGTTGACTTATACCCAAGTTTTTCATTTCTACATAATGTGCTTTTATTCTGGAGAATTAGGGATCCAGGACCCATATTCTGCTACATGGATTTTAATGCTCCACAGGACCCCACATTGGCTAATAATACTTTTAAAATGTTTTGACCTATAAAATCCTGCACAGATGGTTTCTTCTGCCTGGAATGTTTCTTTGTCCCCTTTTTCTCATCCTGCAAGACTATCTACTCAAATAGGATGCCTTTGTGAGGCCTTTGCCTGTCTCTTAGAAGCCTTAGAGTTCCCCGCTGTGCTCCCAGAGCACAGGGCTACCATCTCTCTGCTAGAACGTGTTATGTCACTCTGGGACTGAGACATGCTGGCCTTCCCTCCAGGTGAGGAGCTCTTGGAAGGCCGATGGCGATCACAAATCCATACTTGTATCCCCACAGTCTGCTGTAATCACTAGGGTTGAGTAGCTGCTCAGTTTATGGCATAAATAAATAGATAAATAAGTGAATGGATTGGGGCCTCTCGCAATCCATGGCGGATATGTGGACTTGGGCAAATCATGTCATCTCCTTTATCCTTGGGCAAATCATCTTTGAAATGAGTCAATGACAATGGTTCCTTCCAATTCTTTCATCTTATAGATATGAAATCCACTAATGATTTTTATCTGGATCCCTGAGTTTGGCTAAGAAACTTCAACAAATCAAAAAAGGTTTTTTATTATTATTTCAAGCATTTTAAACAACCTCAACTCCAGACCTCTCAGGTAGAGAGGTTCTGTTTCTCTCCCCTTGAGAAGACCCATGGGCTCATACGCTAATAAAATTCCTCTGTCTATGGCAAAGAGTTCACTGTGTAGATAAAAGAAAAGTCGCATTAACTAGCTAAGTATCTTTGAGGTATTACATCATTGACCACAGTTCTGATACCAACCTATCTGAGACTGGGGGAGAAATTGACTCATTTGATACGGTTATAAACACCTGTAACACATCTTCGCCATTCTCATTGAGAAGGTTGTAGAGACCAGCTGCCTCTCTTGCTGCCTTTGTTTAAGAGTTGGTATAGAAAGCTTTCACCTATAAAATCCAACTGAAGCCCTCTCTTTTTTTGTAAGATTCCCAAGCCTAGGAGAACAGAGAAGACACGTCTCTCCTAAGAGCTGTAGGTTTGATATTTGCATACAAAGCCAAATTATAATTGTATAAGGCATGAAATTAGAAGGGAAGCTGCATTCCCAGGGAGATTGCTCTATGTCATCCATACTTAGAGCAGCCTACTATACTCTAAGTCCAGGGACCTTGAGCACAATTAAATAACATCTCTGAAGATTTTCTATCAATGAGAGAAGATCACCATTTTGGTTCCTTCCTCATTTTGAGACCTGTAATGCATTATTTTCATCTTAACCTCATTGAATTATGAAATCATCCATTTCTGGGAAGCACAGGCTTTCTTTGTGCTTGATCAAGAAGTTAAATGTAGAGTTCATATTACAATCCCATTATCCAGGAGGGGATGATCTGCTATTGAATTAGAGCCTGTGGTAACAGTCTCTTCTCTCCTTTCCAGATGCCAAGCATAGCAGGACTCCAGATTATTGGTTGATCAATGCCAAGGGAGGCAACGCCCCCATCTGGCCAGAGAGCAGAACCAAGATGAAAATAGTAATAAAGAAATTAGGGTATATTTATTGACTTCTCTTTAGAGATGAAGAAATAGGATCAGAGAAGTTAAGTAGCCAACCCCAAGTACAAAGCTAATAAGTCTGATTCTAAAGTCTATACTTTTCTTTGTGTGTGTGTGGGGGGGGGGGGGGGGGGAGGGAGAGGATGGGGGTTGACCAATGAAATATAGACTACATTTAAAAATAGAAAGTCCTAGATATTTTTCTGTTCAAGTCCACTCATTTCAAAGAAGAAAATGGAGGTGAAAGATGAATTGCTCAGTCATAAGCCAAAGTGGCAGTAGAGGCAGATTTAGGGCGTGTCTCTCTGGCCTCAGCACCTTGGTCTGTGTAGAACACCCTCAGGGAAACCTGGCACATATCTAGGGGAAGAGTACATGGCAAAGCTGTAGTTGATATCTAGCTTTGGCATTCATCAACTCTTTGACTGATTTATCAATATTTCATCAATGAGGAACATCAGGCTCAGGACAGACAATGACCACAATGTATTCATTTTATGACAAGTAAGCTGAGATGATGTACGTTATCCTGGGTTCGATATATGTTATCATGGTTCAATAAATGTTATGTCCCCTCTTCTTGGAATAGGGCCATTTAATTTTCAACATTGTAATCATTTAAAAAACCAGTTCATGCACATGAAAAAAAATGTAAAGGTGCAGAAACTTAATGGAAGGAAATGGTCATTCTCTCCCTAAGCCCATTCCCAAGTGTTAATTATTTTTAACCTTTTATTTCTGTCATTCTTAGTTAGTGACATAATTCTAAATATTATAATCATAGTTTTATTTATTGATTTATTTACTTATCCACTTGGTTGTTTTAAATGATAAACTTCTATTTCTTATTCCACCAACTGTTAGCAGAGTCTCTTTACTCATGTGATAGCAAGAAAAATTGTCACCCTCTGCCCCTCATCCATTTAATACTTTCCAAGGTCCAACATGGCAGCTCTACAGTGACTCTTACATTGTCCAGGTTTGCAGAATAAATGCATTCTGTTACTATCATTAAGTCTTTAGTTTTTATCTATTGAGTGACTCTATACATGAAAACCAGTAAATACTTGATCATATTAATATTATTCACTGTTAGACCAAGGGGTATATCTAGACCAATAAAAAAAATAGAAAATGGAATGCTTTATCCCTAATATGGTATATTAAAAGAGATCCTAGCAATATATTCAGAGTAGTTCTGTCTTCTTTTACCTCATTAAATACCCCAAATCATCTCATATTTTAGCTTGCTTTATGTTTGATTCTTAAATTTGTAGTATGATTTTGTATTTCTCATGGTGTTCCTAATAGCATGTTTCTTGGCTATCAAAAATCCATTTGCTTTCATTATAATATCTGTAACAATATGCGTATCTTAATCAATCATATTAGTTGTTTAATGATCTCATTTGAGCCAATTGCTTTTCCAACCAGCTGCTTTTCAGTCTGATGGAGATTTTGTTTGTTTATTTATTTATTTACTCCCGGACTAGTTTCACTGTTTCTTGAATCTCATATCTTTTTTTTCTTTAGTGTATATGTGCTTACTATTTTGCTGCAATACCTCAAACATTTTATCTTCAGAAATAGTGAATGAAAAGTAACTTTCTGAGTTCTTGCATAAAGAACAATGCCTTTATGCCCTAATATTTAAGGGCTTCTCCATTTGCCCCTAATGTTGCTGATGAGAAGTATGTTGATAATCTGATTATTATTATCTATTTTTTTGTTTATATTTTTTTAGTTTTTTGTTTGCTTTTCTCTCTCTTCTCTTCTCTTCTCTTCTCTTCTCTTCTCTTCTCTTCTCTTCTCTCTCTCTCTTCTCTCTTCTCTTCTCTCTCTCTCTCTCTCTCTCTCTCTCTCTCTCTCTCTCTCTCCCTTAGTATATAGGCTTGTCTTTTATTCTCAATAGGCGGAACTTTCTTAAGGATGTGTGCATGAAATGTGGATTATGTCTCATTCATTCTGCTTCTTGATCTACCGTGGTCCTTGAATGGCAAAGCTTGGTAGTCTTCCACTCTGGAAAATTTTATTCTATTATTTATTAGATAACTTTTTTTATTTCCTCTGTTCTTTTTTACCCTGCTACACCTATCTGTTGGATTTTGAATATCCTTAATGGGTCTTCCATGTTTGTTTTTTACATTTCTCTTTCATTTACCTGCTTTAATTTTTGTTCTCCTTTCTGGGAGATAGCCCTGACTTTAGCTTTCATACTTTATATTGATTTGGGGGGGCGGCAATTATGGTCGTTTATAAAGTTCACATAAGTGTTTCTTATTCTCCATGTGTTTTTCCTTTAGTGATTCCCATGTTACAATAATTTTAACATTATCTAAAATCTCCCTAAGAACAATCATGGTACTTTTGCATTCTCTTTGTCCTGGATTAACTCTGCTTCTTCTTTTTGTTTTGAAATTAAATTTATTGGGGTGACATTGTCAACATGATCATATAGGTTTCAGGCCTCTGCTTCCTCTTTTGGAGCTGACTTATTCCCATTTCTTGTCTTGCTTCCCTCACCCCTCCTGAAATGTAGGGCAAATCTCAGGCATCCATTCATACTTATGAATGAAGAATTACTTGACTAGTACAGATAGCTGTCGTGAGTTTCCTCCAGTCTTTGCTGCCTTGTTGGCCGAGCAAGCCTTTCTCCTGAATGGAAGGACTGATGGTGAACTATGTGTGAGTGCATGAGTTTGTGTTGATTGGCAAGGTTCAGACTGGAATTTGTAAGCAGACGGCCTTGCTTGCACCTTTCCACCTGCCCTCATCAGTTTGCCAAATCAGAAGGGTTTCACTCTGAGGCCAGCTCTAACACTTGGCACCTAGGACTTCCGTCAGCAAATGTCAGCTTCTTAGAATGGAGTGTTCTCTGCCTAGAGGCAAGTAACTGCAGGTTGCTGTGTATAGGGAGAGAGGATTGAGTAGTTCAGCTATACCATGAAGAGTCTTTTATTAAATAGTATAGAAATGACTCATTAATTATTGGCTTTCCTTACCTACAGACTTCAAATCTGGAACCTGTGTAGGACTTTGTTAATACATAGCTTCCCCCTGCTGCAAACTTTTCCTCCTCAGTTCCAATCATCCACTTTCTCCACTCTAGGTTCCCATGCATTTGATTTAATGTACTTGTCATCTTTTAGAGATTGGTTAAACTTCCTGGCATGCTGGTGTCCCTATATCTCTTCTCTACATTTCCATGATTTTATGCACTGCTGTTTATTTCTTTTGTCATTTCAGTGGAAATTGGAAAGAAAGAGTTGTTAAATATATATGTTCAGGTCTTCATCATGAAACACAAACCCCAACCAGTTGAACATACTAGAAACTTTTGCAAGGATTATATGAAGTCTTTGGCATTTTTTCTAGTTTATCACAAGGAAAGAAAATTTTAAATATAGCTTCTATTATTTAACCTCAAATTAATACTATACTTGGGTAAGACCTAAAATGTAATTCTGAAACCATTTCTGAGTATAAACTACTAAGACCAATTTAAACCTCTGATTTTAAAAAATAGAGGATGAGGTGTAGAAGACAAAGAACCCAGCACAGGTAAATAGTTCTCGTTCTCATTCTCTCTCTCTCTCTCTCTCTCTCTCTCTCTCTCTCTCTCTCTCTCTCTCTTCTCCCAGTGGCTGACAGCACCCTCTAAACCATGGCACATAAGTCCAAACCCACTTCTTTTGCTACACAGATTTGTAGTCTGACATGGCTATCCTTATCTTACTGGCAAAGGCCCATGGCAATTAAAATGACATCGGAAATCTTCTGATCTGCCATTGTATAATGGAAAATTCAGATTAAGGAAAGATTATGCTAATGAGGAAGAAGATCTTAAAGTGGGAAGAGCTGTTTGAAGACAGCTTGTTCCGTTCTCCGACTGACATATACTTTCTGTCTGTAATATCCCGCCTAATGGTCTTTTTTTGATCATCTCTAGTAACGAGAAACTTGCAGCCTCCAGAGGCAGCATTTTTTATCTGTACACGGTGCTGTTAAAAGGCCTTTAAATGTAACCCTGATCTGGCTCTATGTACCTCCCAGTGTGTTCACCAGCTGTGCTCTCTGCAACGGATAGCACAAATAGGAGCAAGCGTCATATGGAAGAGGAGTTTGATATTTCGTATGTTTAACAAGACAGGTAAGAAAGAGATCTATTTAATGTCAGAGGCAGTTGTCACTTCCCTGTCTAAAGATGCTGGCATTCCTCAAGCGGCCTTTACAAAGAGCAAGCCTGTTAAGCAAAAGCTTTAAAAATAATTCCATTACCCACTTTACAAAGACAGAGTGACAGCCGATCATTAGAAGAAGAAAGTCTTCACGGATGATGCACAACTTGCAAAGACTGTGATTTCACCCATTATCAAAGAAAATAGACAATCACTTCCCACCAGGATTAGCGGCCTTTGCTGGTGGCTCATATCATTCCTATGGCTTCGGTGTAGAAATGAGATTCATTGCACGTCTCCCTCACACTGTTAAAGAAAGTCTATGAACACAGAGAATTTGGTTGTCGGCAAATACCTGAAACTTCCACCACCTCGGATTGTCTGTAAAGAGAGGAGTAGAAGGTGCAGGAGCATGGGTAGCTCACTCTGTGAGTTCTGAAGCAAATGCGCCTGGAAAGCTGCGGGTCTGAATGCTTCCCTCCCCAGGGGTCCACCTGGAATGCCTAAGCAAGGTCCACAGACCACAGAGCTGGGAGGTCCTTAGTCATCACCTCCAATCCCCTCATCAGATAGATAGGAAGACAGCTGGGAGGGGAGGGGGGAGAAGGGGAGTGAGAAGTCAGTAGCAGAGAAAATACTGGAATCTGGGACTGTTTTCCTGGTCGAGAATTTTTCTCTCTATCCTTTACTCTTCTGTTATGGCCTGTGGTTCTTTGTGACCCGGCCCCAGCCCCCATCTGAGCCCCTCTTCTGGAGCTGTCCCTCTTGCTCCTCCTGCTCTGGCCACGTGGCATCTTGCTATTCTTAAAACACTTGGAACAGACTCCCTTCTTGGGGTCTTGGCACTTTCTATCAGTCCACCAGGCATACTCTTGCCCCTCATAGCTGCATGGACCTCTTCCTTCATTTAGGTCTCTGTCCCTATGTCACCTCCTCAAGGAGGCCTTCCCTGATCATTGTGTCTAAAATAGGATTCCCTGTCACTCTTGGGTTCCTTCTTCTGATTTAGTTTTCTTCACAGCATTTACCGGTATCCTGACATATTCACTATCAAGATATTGCTAGGTATCAATAGGCTTGGTAGGTATGTAGATATATCTTTTTCCAATAAATGTAAGTTCTAAGAGGATGGGGATTTTGTGGTTATACACTACTATGTCCCCAGCATCTAGTGGGTGCAAGTTAATATTTCTGAAGACCTCGTTAAATAACCCCTTTGGAAGTGTTCGATGCTATTTACAAGGTGAATCAATTGATAGTTCGGGTGGCACAAGACACCCCTCCAACTGCTGAGAGCTTAATTCAGAATCTCATCCTACCAAAGGCAATATGAGACTGTTTTCAATTCCTAGTTCAACTCAAATATTCACGGAGTCCAATACACTTAACAAATGTTTATTAACTTAACTAGCAGATACAGTAACTTATTTTAAAGGCACACTTTTGTAGTAGAAGAAGCACAGAGGTCTGGATGACGGGAGACCCAGAATGCGAATCCCCGCTCTACCATCAGCTGGGTCAGTGTAGGCAAGTCTCCTATACCATCTCTATCTTCAATTAATCACCAAGTAATCAATAATGAAGGGAAAACAGATCAGTTCTAAGAGAACTTCCAACTCTGACATCCTAGAATGTCATAAAATATTCTATTAAGTTACTTTCTTCTTGTAACTGGTTAGTATTAATTGATTTTAGAAGTGCCACTGCACTTGCAGGCCTTTGGAAAATTTGTCCTTTACCACAGCAATGGCCAAGGGCTTTTCAAGCAACCAACATGCCAAGCCACAATTAGACTCCATTTATCTGCAGGTCCATTTCCCAGCAACCTGACTCACTCAGGACCTTTTGATCCTGAACTCATCAAAAGAGTCCCCCGGGTCCCGACAAGAGCTGCCAGAGAGCCCCAGCATTAGAGGCTGCATGCATTGCTTCTTATACCCTCTTTCCAAGCCTTGTAGAGTGGAGATTCTTGTTTTCCATCCATTATTCAAGTGTGCTGTTTCCTCTACTGGAAATCTTCTTTCCTGCCTATTCTTGCTGGTAAACCCTCTATATTCTTCAAACTCATCTCAGATGTTCACTACCCTGAGCAGCTATTTCAGACTCCAACTGCCCGGTGAGTTTGTTGTCCCATCTTCTATGTTGTCAACCTAAGTCGCGCATGCCTTCATGACAGCCTTTGCCATTCTGCACCATGGCTATGCTTGTGGAGGGTTTAAGCTTGTCAAGATCAGTGCCATGCTTTATTTACCCTATTCCTAGGATGGAGCCTGGCATCGAGTCGGTATGCAGGAAGTGTTTTCTGGAGACCTCTAACAATCTGGCTTCCTGAACCTCAGCAAAAGAAATATGGTACTCTGAAAGGGAATGGTTGGAGAAGGCATTCCGGAGATGCAGATGCCAGGCCCCTAAGCAAAATCACAGGTGACATTACATGACCCTGAGGGAGGAGTCAGAAAGACCTAAAACCACATACAGAGCTGTGATACTGCTCAGGATGCTAATGGGTCTTCAGAGTGACATCTCTGAGTGATTGTGAAACTACACAGTTCCGTATGGCAGATGGGAATTCAGAATTTCTGGAAATGTCAAATACATTTCAGAAAGATGTCTATTAAAAAGAGCTTACTATTCCTGTTTGGTGCTTGACAGTCGCAACTTCAGTTATCTGGAAAAGGCCAAGATGCAGAGGAATGAGACATTTTCTCAAATCGTACTCTGATAAGATTGATTAAATGTCATCATGTGCCCAGTACTGTACATTTGGACAATGAAGAACCAAAGAATGGACTCATGGAAACAAAGAGACAAAACTGTCACAGCTACAATGGTCCACATGCAAGTTAGGACCCAACTGACTGGCCCACATCGTGAGGATTATAGGCCCTTAGTGGAGGGAGGAGAAGTCAGGAGTCAGGCCAGGCTGCTAGAGATGGAGAAGGGAGGCTTCCTACAGGAGAGGGGACTTAGACCAACCCTTATAGACTGGGGAGGATTGAGATTAGTAATGAGAAAGAGAAAGTTCTCCAGCTGGGTTGGAATGAGCAAGAGAAAGTAAGACCAGTAGAGTTTGTTAGTGTATACTTGTAACACAAAAGATGGTGTGTATATAACTAGTAGCAGAAAGAACTTGGACAGATAGGAGAAAAAGTAGAGAAGGAAAACATTTACAAAATATAAGTATATTGCTTATTTCATCTACAAAGCTATATGCACTTTGCATATTTGATCTGGTATTTATTGAAGACATTTGGAAGTCACATAGATGCTGTGTAAGACCCAGACCTGACCCTGAGCTCTGCTTTAGGAAGACTAATCCTGATGTGTGTATAAGATAGAACAGGAATAGCCTTAAAAGGCAGTGGCAGTGGCTGTAGTAATCTAGGTGAGAAATTGTACGGGACTATAAAAACGGATTGTTGCATTAGGGGTGGTGAAGAAGCAGAAACCACAAGGGATGTTTGGGAAGAATATATGATAGGGGTTTGGTGACAAGTTTTTGTTACTTAGTCACTTCATTCACTCAGTTGCTGTTACAGAACTCTTTGAGCCAGACTCTGTAGCATCCGTAAAAGGATATAAGCATTGTGATATGTTGCATTTGTTTTGTCCTCCCAGGAGACAGACATAGTAAGAAGTCTGTATACATCGTGGCATTTAATGTTCAGAAGGTCCCCATAAATAGGTATTGTCATTCCCACTCCACAGTTACAGGACCTGGAGCTCCGAGACAGGATAAACAACTTGCTTGGGTCACACAGCTAGGCGAGCTGGGGTGAAGGTGTGTGGATTCCAAGCCCGACTCTTTCTGCTGGAGCAGAGATGATAAGGTTGTGGCTCATGTCACTGAAGGGGACAGATATGATGGGAAGTTGTAACAGAGGCACACCCAGAGCCTCTGAAAATGGAAGAAAAAGTCAAAGGAGAAAGAAAATCCCAAGGAGTTTAAGCTGTTGACTCTGAAGACGTTTGCTTGCCACCAACTCCGCCAGAAGATGAAGAGGTCATTTGGCAAGCGCTCTGGGCTGGACCTCCAAATGTTGGGAGGGGGAAATCCTGTTTCACCATGACCTTGGGCAATTAACTTCCTCTCAGTGGGTCTGAATTTTCTCATCTACCAGGAGTATTGGACTAAATGTTTCCCAAAATCCATTCCTTCTCTATGCTGGTGGAAGCACATCTGGAAACTGACTTTGAGAACAATGACAAGTGAATAGGGCTGGCCTATTTTATCTTCTCTCCCCCCACCATGAGATGCTTCTTTCAAGTCTTCCATTTCATCCCTAAAATGTGAGCCACTGACTCAAAAGATTGGGGTCTCAGAAGGATGACTATGAGGAATCTGGTTGGGAACCTAGACTGGTCCTTTATCTCTGTGGCCCATGACATCTCCCACATTTCCCTGGAGTTTGGGGTACCGAACACCCACTCACTTTATCTGACTAGAGAGAGGCACAGCTGTAGACGACAGGATGCCCATGGATAAAGAACACAGCCTGAACTCTGCTCTCAGCATCGAGAATGGGGGATGGGTGAGTGAGGAGGTGAGGATGGGGTAGAAATGGATGAGGAGAGAGCACACACTTCTCCCAGCTGACACACTGTGCCTTTCAGCCAGGACTCCATGTGGGTGAACAAGAAAGCTGAATACCCAGCCATCGCCAGGGGCTGAGCTATTATACACGTCTAGGCAAAAGCAAAATTGGGGCAGAGAACGGACTTCTGTTCAGGCAGGACTTTCAAAGGGTTTGGTGCCCACACTGATAGTTTCTGTTGGCACGAACGAAACCTGTTCAGTTGAAACTGAACCTGTTCATAAACTCTGCTTCCTCCTACCCACTTTCTCCATCTCTTTCCTTATACTTTGCTGAACAATACCAAGAAATAGTATACTTTTTGCTCAAATTCTGGTGAAAATTTATTAGACCATGACAGTGTGTGCTTAAACCAGATTATAAGCTGATTGTTAAATTTTTAGAAATATTTGAGCTGGTTGTTAAACCCAGCCATTATTAAAAATTAATTTATATATCTTAATTAAATGAATTACAGTAAACAATAGTAATATTCAAAATCATTACTTCCTAATTATTCTACTACATTTTATCATTGTCTATGCTCTTGAGGTTTCTTACATTGATCATATCTGTGTAGTGAAAATATTATATAATGCTGTGCACATAATTTTTTCAATGCCACATTCAGTGACATTTTCTTGATAGCTCTAAATTGGACATGATTGGAAATATGTACACCATAGAAATCTGCAAACATCCCAAATCAAGGCTTGATTTATTGATTTGTGGATCATCTAGACATAAGAGAGTGATGAATAAAATGTTAATAATGTAAATTGAACTTAAAAGTGTGCCACAGCTATAGCCATTATGTTGTGAATAGCACAAAAATAGGAATATATTATTTTAGTATTCAAAAATAATCATCTGAGTCAGCAAAATGTTGCTCGTGTCATTGACAAACAAGTGAAATTCCAACACATGCTTTCATTATTTCACATTCATCTTACTCATCAACTAAGATGAAAATATCAACTAACATTCATGCCTAAACCACAGGCATTATTCATCAATAGCTATCCTAGGTTGGCAACAGATGTAAGAGTCTTTAAAAAGAGAACCAAGATGGCGGCATAGGTTAACGCCGGACTTTGCTGCTTTGAACAACTACTTCAAAAGTGAAACTAAAAGACGGAACGGACATCACCCAAAACCACTGGAACGCTGGCTGAGTGGAAGTCCTACAACTAGGAGGAAAGAGAAACGCATACGGACACTCAGAGGAGGCGCAGTGCTGAAGTCAAATTCTGAGGTGCGGAGTGCGCGCGCGGCGGAGGGCGCAGTTGGCGTTTTCAATTGGGAGGGAGTCGCAGACTCTGAGCTCCAGATCCGGGCGAGTCTTTAGGGACCCAGACGCAAACGGGAGAAGCGGGACTGCCTGGTTTCGGTCAGAGCGAGTGCAGCTTTCTCTCCGAGCTTTGCAGCGGGTGCTGGGACTCAGAGAGGCAGAGCCCCTGGGGACAGGACTGAGAGCCGCCATAACTGCTCTCT
The DNA here is from genome assembly GCF_964212035.1 of Myotis nattereri. Lineage (NCBI taxonomy): Eukaryota > Metazoa > Chordata > Mammalia > Chiroptera > Vespertilionidae > Myotis > Myotis nattereri. The sequence goes on along the minus strand of NC_138085.1, from coordinate 79,002,472 downwards.
CTGGCCCACCCTGTTGATCCTGTGCAACCCGCCCCGCCCAAGCCCTGCACACAGGCATTTGCCGGATAGCCTCAGGCAAACGCCAGATTAGCACCTCCCTAGAGGACAGAAGTTCTCTCACTGCAGACACAGCTGATTCTCATAGCCACTTGGCCTGGAGGTCAAACCCTCCCTGGAATTAGCTACAACAATCAAGATTTAACTATAAAACCACAAACAAAGACCACTAGGGGGTGCACCAAGGAAGCATAACAAAATGCGGAGACAAAGAAACAGGACAAAATTGTCAATGGAAGATCTAGAGTTCAGAACCACACTTTTAAGGTCTCTCAAGAACTGTTTAGAAGCCGCCGATAAACTTAATGAGATCTACAAGAAAACTAATGAGACCCTCGATGTTATATTGGGGAACCAACTAGAAATTAAGCATACACTGACTGAAATAAAGAATATTATACAGACTCCCGACAGCAGAACAGAGGAGTGCAAGAATCAAGTCAATGATTTGAAATGCGAGGAAGCAAAAAAGACCCAACCGGAAAAGCAAAATGAAAAAAGAATCCAAAAATGCGAGGATAGTGTAAGGAGCCTCTGGGACAGCTTCAGGCGTACCAACATCAGAATTATAGGGGTGCCAGAAGATGAGAGAGAGCAAGATATTGAAAACCTATTTGAAGAAATAATGACAGAAAACTTCCCTCACCTGGTGAAAGAAATGGACTTACAGGTCCAAGAAGCGCGGAGAACCCCAAACAAAAGGAATCCAAAGAGGACCACACCAAGACACATCATAATTAAAATGCCAAGAGCAAAAGATAAAGAGAGAATCTTAAAAACAGCAAGAGAAAGAAACTCAGTTACCTACAAGGGAATACCCATACGACTGTCAGCTGATTTCTCAACAGAAACTTTGCAGGCCAGAAGGGAGTGGCAAGAAATATTCAAAGTGATGAATACCAAGAACCTACAACCAAGATTACTTTATCCAGCAAAGCTATCATTCAGAATTGAAGGTCAGATAAAGAGCTTCACAGATAAGGAAAAGCTAAAGGAGTTCATCACCACCAAACCAGGATTATATGAAATGCTGAAAGGTATCCTTTAAGAAGAGGAAGAGGAAGAAAAAGGTAAAGATATAAATTATGAACAACAAATATGCATCTATCAACAAGTGAATCTAAGAATCAAGTGAATAAATAATCCGATGAACAGAATGAACTGGTGATTATAATACAATCAGGGACATAGAAAGGGAATGGACTGACTATTCTTGGGGGGGGGGGGAGGGGTGTGGGAGATGCGGGAAGAGACTGGACAAAAATCGTGCACCTATGGATGAGGACAGTGGGTGGGGAGTGAGGGCGGATGGTGGGGTGGGAACTGGGAGGAGGGGAGTTATGGGGGGAAAAAAGAGGAACAAATGTAATAATCTGAACAATAAAGATTTAATTAAAAAAAAAAGAGTCTTTAAAAAAAATCAATGAAGACATTCTGTGAAAATCAGTTGGCTTTGTGGAATTTACAATAAAGAATATTTTATTTATTATCATTTGTAAATTGTGTATGATAATTTTATATTAATAAATTTTATAATCAACTTATGTATAGATATATATGTATACTTATTATTATTATTATTATTATTATTATTTTCTCCCTGGATTGCTAGTTGGTAAATATTTACCTGCCTGCCACTAGCTCTTGAGGTCATCATTTGACTGCTAGGAAAATGGACACCATATTTATACACCATGCCACCATTTTTTTACTTTGAACCCAAACAGCATTCAGCCCAGAGTAAAAACACTAGTTAAGTGATTTGGAGCTTATATCAAGATTCTATAATGTTATTAGATTATATTAAATTACTCTATCATGTTTATCTCCAGTGCTTCTATTAACTGCCTAAGACAGTCATTCACTCCTTATTTCCAAATAAAAATTTCGACCACAGTCTTTGACACTGAGGACGCCTAGCAGGGTAGAAACCAGGCACGCAGTGGGAGCGAGAGGCTGGTGCTCAGAGAGGAGGAGCTTTCTCCTCTGAAAGGCTGGGATGTCCTGGGAGTGAATTCCATGCCAGAACAAGCGGTGGACATTTCTAAAGGCTAGACTCCTGGCAGCCCACTTGTATCCACCCATTTTGCCTCTGTGGGCATGCACGAAGCACTCTATAAATGCAGAGCCCACAGGAGTCAGTACAAGCCTGATCAGACAACAGCAGCTACTGTGTATGAAGAACATGCTCTGTGTCTTACTCAGTGCTTCATATCCACTGACTTTCACCTTTAAATGGACTGCAGGGATGGGGTGGAGGGGCAACGGGCCACCAGGTGGTCTCGTAGCCCTTCTATAGCGCTTGTGTGGATGGGGAAATTGAATTGTTAGAAGAGGCGTCCTCCAGATCCCTCGACAATATTCAGATCCACATTTGCTGACTCCCGAGCTCTCTGCCTCATGTCGCCTGGATCGTAAACGTGGTAGGAAGTGTGCGTTACTGCAAAGCTGCTCCAGCAACACAGGCTCTTCCAACCTCCACTTCTACAAATGGGAGGCTGGAGTCTTGGGGAGGAGAATTAACCAGTTAGAAAGTGGGCTGGGGGTGGGGTGCAAATCCAGTCTGACTCCAGGCTGTTCTTTCCTCCCAGCATCCCATAATGCTTTACCTGAGGTAAGTGCTGTAAAGAGCTGAGAATAGCAACCCCAGAAAGTCAATGTAAAATAACGGGAATCGTGAGAGGGGCTTTGACACCAAGCTCACTGGCCCTCAGTGAGCAGTAACAATGCTCCCAGCCGCCATGGGGGGCTCAGGCATGTCCAGGAGCTAGGTCCTCCCTGGAGTGCCTCCTGTCACCACCCTGCCCCTGTCTAGCCCACCATGGGCTCCTCCTGCAGGACCCTGTCTCATTCAGCTCGGGCTCCTCAGCCCAGCACTGCCTGGGTGTGTGCAGGAGGCAGGGAAGGTTGGCTGAGTGTGGAAGCAACAAGGCAAGCAGGCCTGTGCGCCCCCATCTTACAGGTGGGGAGAGCGAAGCTCACAGCCAGGGCCTCTTTCCCAGAGTCCCAGGTCATGTCCCTCCCAACCCAGAAACTGGGGGTGAATCATCAATGAAGGAGTGACAAGCTGGGCTGGCGAATGGCATGAAGGGGCTTTCTAAAACGCCACCTCCACCAAGGTTTGCCTAAAAGAGGGGCTCAGGCCCCAGCTCCTCAGAGAAGCCCTGGGGAGCCAGCCCACCTGCTTCCCTGGAGGGGCCGGTGGAGGGGCGAGGGGGTGGGGTGGGCAGGCATGGACCCGACCCCCAGGCTCCGGGCACGCCCACAGGCAGCCGCTGGGCTCTCTCTTCTCAGCAGCCACAGCTCTGCATTGCAGGGTCCCCGCCAGTCCTGCCTTTGTCCGGCCCACCTTCTGCAGAGCCACCTCGCAAGCTGCAGGCCGGCGCTGTGCTGCCCAGTGCACCAGCACCATCTAGGGGCGGCCCGGGAGCCGGGGTGGCTTGGGAAACCGGAGAGCCTGGCACAGGCACCCATGGGTCACAGCGGGTCCCCGCGCAGATCGCTGCCCCAGCTCTGGCCTGGCTCTCCTGACAGGGGAGGACATTTACTCCCCCTCATGCTTGGTCATCCCCGTAGCCACTGGCAGGCCGGGAGGGAAACTGAGGCTCCCAGAGGTTAACTTGTCCAACGTAGACAGCGCCTGGGCAGAGCAGAGGATCCAAGGCAGGCGCCTCTGAGCTCCAGGCTGCACTGCGGGGAGGGCAGATCCCGGACACGCGGGGCTGTGGGGAGGCTTATACTGCTGGTTCCTTGCCTCCTGCCAGCTACTCTGGGTGATTTTGGCTCAGCCATGGTCTCTCTCTGAGACTCTCTTCAGCAACCTTAGGGAACATCCCAGGACCTTCCGTTGTCCCTGCTCACAGGATGTGCCGGTCAATCCTGGGAAAGGTTCTCAAAATTCACCCTGAGCAGGTAAGTCAGAGCCTGTGAGTCACAGTGACAACCAAGAAGAAAGGAAGGACAGCCAAAAAAAGCCACCCCATAAACACGCCAAATTACCATTCCTCAGACACACAGCTGCAGGGCCTCCGGCCAGAGGCAAGAGGCAACCTCCTTCAGACCCCGGCTTTGAGGCCTGCCACTGTGTGATTATGTCCATTTTATAGCTGAGAAAACCGAGTCAGGAAGAGCCACAGACATGTTCTCGGAGTTGCAGTCCCTGGTGATTCAAGGCTGAGGTCACTGTCTGCTGCTCAGGGCCCCCTCCCCAGCAGGCAGCACCCCACAAGCACTCTGGGGGCCCTAGAAGCACAAGGTCCGCTCAGACCCCATCGGGAGTGGCGCCCTGAGGACACTGAATCCGGAAGAAGGACAGCAGTGGGAGGATTTGGTCTGGAAAAGAGACGATCCAGAGAAACACGAAGACTCTCTAAATAGCAGATGAGCTGACACGGATGTGTAGGCAGAGGCATGAGACAGAGAAGAGAGTGAGGAGGCGGGTGAGGGCGGACTGATGGGCTCTCAGATACAGATCTGAGCCGGCCGAAGCCCACTGCCCAGTGGCATGGACCACAGTTTCTCCCTGCGCTGCCCCGGGTCCGCCCAGCCCCCTGAGGCTGCAGCCCTGCTGCTCCGGCTCCTCTGGCACCTGTTACCTTATTCTCAAAGGTGTCCTGGCAATAGACCCCTGGCTGCCAACAGTGGGCACCACTTGGGAAACCATCTTTGCCCCCATCCCCTGTGAAGGCAGGTGTGTTTTTAAATAAATAAATAAATATATATATGTATTGATTTCAGAGAGGAAGGGTGAGGGAGAGAGAGAAACATCAATGATGAGAGAGAATCATTGATCAGCTGCCTCCTGAATGCCACCCTTCACTGAGGATCGAGCCTGCAACCCAGGCATATGCCCTGACCGGGAATCAAACCATGACCTCCTGGTTCCTAGGTCGATGCTCAACCACTGAGCCATGCAGGTGTGTTTTGATGTGCGGTAGAGCCCAGACCCCCCCTGCCTGGGAACTGCTGGCCTTCCTAACTAACCCCCATCACTTCAGGGAACCAGTCCATCTATTTCTTTCCAAGAGCCTCACAGATGCAGCCCTCAGTCATTTGTCCTTTCTTTCTTAGAACCATGGCCTGGGACCGCTGAGATCCTGGACTGTCTCTTTCCTTCTCTGGCCTACCAAGCCCACTCCTACCCCAGCATGATGCTGACAACAGAGAGTTTTCTAGAAACACGGTTGAAGTGCTAGTATCATTCTTATCGGCTCCAACCCCTTCCCGCCATCTGCTGTCACTCTGGGGGGGTTTCTGCCCCAGACAGTGGCTGAGGGTCTGTGCCATGCCAGACTCAGGTGGCACCCTGGCAGCTTCCGCCCACACACCTGTGCGGGCAGATTGCGTTAGCCCCGCTGCACGTGTACCTGGTAGGAACCATGTTGCCGCCTGGCGAATGGATACAGTCAAATATTTGTAATTTTCCCAGTTCATCTTCCAAGTCCCATTTGCCCAGCTTCGCAGGAAGTTCTTTCTCTCCCTCCCAAGGCCAACCCCACCCCCTCCCCCAGCGTCCACTGGCACGTCAAGGACCTGTAGGTCTTGATCTGTCCCTTGATCAGGCCCAAGGGACCTGTCCTGCTTTCAATCCCAGAGGAAGCGGGAGGTAGAGAGAGTCTGGGCAGCAGCACGGGGGACCTCAGTGGGAACCTGGCCTTGGACAGACTGATGGAGCCCCTTCCACTGTTCCTACGGTGCCCTTACTTGACCTGCGTCCTGCCCAGCCTCTTGCTCCCGATCACAGCTTCTGCAGTTTTTAGTCACACCCTCAGCCATCCTCTGGGCCACCAAAGCTGGGTCTGCAGGAGCTCCCGTCATCCATTCCCAGCCACGTGGGTGCAACACCTCACCGTACCCTCGCAATGCCCCTGGCGCTGAGCCCAGCCCACACACACCCCTCTGCCCTGCTGACAGGAGGCTGTATTCTTCAGCGATGGCCCAGCTACAGAGGATCTCAAAGAAGGAGCTAAATCTTAGCTGCTAAGATCTCAGCTTCTTTCTTTTCAGAAGCCCCTGTGCAGACCTGCCCACTGCTTTCCCACTAATCAGCTCCCTAACCAAGGGCATCAGAAGGCGCTGGCTGTTCAACAAGGCAGAAAAAGCCCATAATGCCCTTCTCCTCCCAGAGCCCTGGCCTGCTTACCTGAATTTTACCTAACGTAAGGCAGTTACTTGGCTGACTGAGCAGAGATTTGCTGAAGCATCTAAATAGAGACGACCTGCCTTTCCTCTCACCAACATAAACCAACAAACAAGGGCCCTGCTCCCATGGACACCCCGTCACCCCTCCACCATGGACACTCTGCCACCACAGGCAGGGGCGCTGCCAGGCAGCCCCGCTGAGCGTTCTGTGCACAGGCACACAGCTAACGCGTGGGAGAGCTGGCATTCCAATCCAGGTCTGCCTATGCCCCAAACCTGGGCTGTTTCCATTATTCTTTCCAGTGGGAATATTTAGCTGTCTCAAGGATGACCCACACCTGCAACCTATTGGTTATCTGGTATTTTGACTGTCAATACTATTTAAAAGGCAGCTTCCTGTCCCTCCCCGTCCCTCCCAACGTCTGGTGAAAGTACCTTGGAGTCAACGGGTCTGTTTTTGATCTCTGATCCCCAAGCGAAGTGTGTGGTGTCCGGTGGGCATCACATCACACTGGCTGATCCGGTGGGCAAAACGATGCCCTCGGTCAGACCCGCGCCAGCACACCAGGGTATGCCAGTGAGCCTGCTGTGACCCTGGCCTCCCTTCTCTGCACACTGACAGGTCCAATGGGGAAACGTGTCCAATCTCTGCTTTGCAGTGTCCACATCTCCATTTGGTGAATGGGCAAAACATGCCAGGTCTTGCCAAGAAACAAAACCTTGGCAGAGACTAAGGGTCATATGCAATTAGAGCTTAAGGGTTTCCAGGAAGGCACGTGGCTCAGCCCTTCCACTATGCAGGTGACAGGTCTGGGGCCCGGGAAGGAGATGAGTTTCCGTGGCCATACAGACCTGAAGGAGCGAGGATTAGAACAAAGAGATGATCTGTGTCTGAAAGCTTCGTCCAGCAAGCATTGCTTTCAGATCCTGTCTTTTCAGTGCATTATCACTGAAACATCTGTAGGGTACAAACTGCTATCCCTAACTTGTAAATGTGATCCTGGGACCGCGGTTGGTGAAATGCCGTGCTCGGGGTCCCTCGGTTGCAGTGGAGGCAGAACGATGACCCAGATCTCATAACAAAGAGGTGTTTATTCCTGCTGCTTCTCCAGGCCAGGAGGAAGGTGCTAGGCAGGTTGTCAACCTTGCAGGTGAGCTGCTTTCTGACTCTTTCTGGGCAAAGAGAGTGGCATTTGGGTACTACTCCACAGGCGCTGAGCCTCGGGCGCTGAGGCTGCCCGGTGCTGGGTGCAGGAGTCAGAGAAGATGACTTGAGCAGTCATGTATTGAGCCTTCCTTCGTGTTCCTTTGGGGAAGGGTCATCCTTTCTTGGTTGACGTAGAACAGATGATGTCCTGATCTCAGGTGGCAGTCCCAGAGAGTCATGGCCGAGCCTGGTGTCTCTTGAGCAAGGCAGGATGTGTGAACTTCAGACATACATGTGCCCTGTCATCTTAGTCCCTCTATTGACTGTCCAGAAGTGAGTCTAATGAAGACAGAATGTCTGCTGTAAACAAATCATTATCTGTGATCAAGGGAGTGTAAACAGGGCCCGGCCTGGGAGCGGGCTGTCTCTCCCTACCACAGACACGGAACACGCCGGCTCTGGGGACCTGCCGCAGTCTGGAGTCAATAACGGAACTTCCTGGATCTTGGGGGGAAGACCCCAAACCAGACATGCCGAGGGCTCTGAGAGTGTCTTCCGCATCGGATCTTATTGCAAAGTTGGAAAGATGGAATCCAAGCAGGAATAGGTGAGCTTTATTAAAAAATAATTTCAATGGTCTTAAGTGCTTGAAATGCTGATCTATAAAGGGTTGAAAATATATTGCAGAAGCATTTGCTACAAGAATACTTTTGAATGCTAGGACCTGTGTGGGATTCAATTTACTTAATCTTACTTAGATCAACATTTTTCTTTCTCTATGCCTTTAGACAAGTAATTAGAACCTCTTGATTCTTCATTTATAATGCATACTCTACTTTATATTTATAATACATGCTGTATAAATTTTATTTGGTTTGTAGGGGTTACATTTATATGTCTAGCATATCAGTCCTTAACAGGTAGTAGCTCTTATAAAAATTATTATAATTATCACTATTTGCATCATTCTCACCATTTAATTACCACTGTGTAAACTGAAGGGCAAGTGTATGTTTAATTAATAAGGGAACAGTGGACATCTCTTATTGATTATAAACTAAGAGCCAGTTCTTATACTTGGTGCTAGGGTCTGTCAATTGAACCTGGGCAGGCTTTACTGCGATGGCCCCGAATCCTCTCTACCTGAGAGCCCAGGGCCTGCCCATTTCCTCCTAATGGACCACATTCCTGCCTCCTCCTGTGGTGTCTGTGCCCATGGGCCAGACTTCCTGGCCACATCCCACCATGCCCACCTGAGCCCAAATGACCACCCCTCTTCTCTGGATGACTGTGGTAGTGTCTTAACTTCTTTCTTCCCTTCCCTTTCCTTCTTTTCTCCTGCCCACAGGCTAGTCTCACTGAAGAAGCCAGAGTGTTCTTTTAAAAATGCCATGTATAGCCCTAACCAGTTTGGCTCAGTGGGTAGAGCATCGGCCTACGGACTGAAGGATCCCGGGTTCAATTCCAGTCAGGGGCATGTACCTTGGTTGCGGGCACATCCCCAATAAGAGGTGTGCAGGAGGCAGCTGATTGATGTTTCTCTCTCATCGGTGTTTCTAGCTCTCTATTCCTCTCCCTTCCTCTCTGTAGAAAATCAATAAAATATATTTAAAAACAAACAAACAAACAAAAAAACGCCATGTATAGTATGTCACTCCTGTGCTGGAAACTCTACGGTGACCCACCATGCCACTCAGGGTGGAAGCCCAAATCCTCTCATGTCCAATAAGGCCACTGGATCGTCCCCTGCTCAGGATCTGGTGCTCAGCTCTCCGATCACCTTTCCTCGTGCTCACACTCCAGCCAGCTGGCTCCTCTCACCTTCTAACACCCCTGCGGGTCAGGGGTGGGAGCTGTGAGCTGCCTCTGCCCCTCCCTGTCACTCATTTCTTGTAACCCCACCCAGGGCGCTTGTCTGCGCAGCCCATTTTACAACGTTGAATTCCCTGCCGCCTCCCACAGGAGACAGTGGGGCGGGCTGGAGGCTGGGCCTGTTAAGAAACACTAGTCTGTTCATTAAGGATTTCCTAGTCTGCTTCTACCTGAAGCCAAACATCTGGATGGAATATGCAAAAGCCAGACCACATATTTGGGTGTTCTTCACATGTGAGTTTTTGCCAGCAGAATGCAGACCATCTGGTGGCTGTTGCTGCTTCACTTTTTATCCTTGCGTTAAGGTTCAGTTACTTTAAATCCAACAAACATTTGTTTACACCAACTTTTTGCTAGACCCCCCTGGTGGCACGGGATATAGAGATGAATGAATCCCCCTGGAGGAACTGCCAGGCTAGAGGGATGGGTGACAAGGTCACAATTAATTCGACCTTAAGACAAAAGAGTCACATGAATGTTCCAGATCCGGATCCACGGGCCACTTCACGATGGGGTTCCTGATAGCAAATTACAGGCAAGCACTGAACTTGACTTTGGAAGTCTTAATCTGACAAGGCCAATGAGATTCATCTTAGTTTGTTCTCCCCTACAACCTACCCCAACCCCCTAAATCCACATGGCGGCCAATCACCAAGTACTCTAGATTATTCTTCTGCTACCCCTTTCCCATCCCCGGAGCTCTGCCCCCACCAGCCTGATCTCCTCCCCTGAGTTTCCCATGTCACCCCTTCTCAGCTGACAACTCATGATGCTTTCATTTTTAAAACTTGACAAATGACTATCTCTTCCCAGGTCAAGCCTGCCCGGTCATCTGAAAATCAGGTGCTGTCCATGACACAGGCTCATGAAACACTTCCCATCTCATTTGCCCCTCTTCTCCTTTGGGAGTCAAGCCAGGTTCTTTACTCCTTCCAGGGTCCGGTCCACATCGTCCTGATGCCTCCCTTTCCTTTCTGACTTTTGCTCTGTATGGAAGGTATCTCCATTTGTGCACATGTTACCTGTCCTTCATACTTAGCTCAAGTGCCATCTCCTATGGGAAGCCTTCCCTGATTCTTCCAGGATAAAGATATCTTTCTGTTCTCTAAATCCCCTGAAGACTTCTGTTTGTGGAAGCATTGTGGCAAGAGTGGAAGCTTGAGCTAAAACAGGAGTGGGCTTGAAATTTGATGAAGACACTGAACAGCCAGGGTGCTCTTAGGGAGTGGACCTCCGGAAGCCTCAGGTTTCATATCCATGAAATGGGAACTAATCACAGCTCCTATATTCATTGTGAGGATGCGAGAGAATATATGCAAAGCCCTTAGCACATTGCCCATAGTAGGTGATTGACAAAGGGTAGTTTTCGTTATCAATGATGGCCATTGTGATGCACTGTCTGTAAGTTATGCGGCTATTATCCAAAGCTCCTGCCTGGGAGACCCCAGTCCATCTCACAGGGGGGCTACCTCAGGGCCTGGCCCTGGTGGGGGATGGACAATGACCACACATAATCCGGGGGGAAGGGGTGCTCTGGGGCAGCTGGGGGCACAGCACGGTCACAGGGAGCAGCAGGCCCAGGGCCACACTATCAAAGGGCTGAGGTCCCACGAGGACCAACTTGTTTCATGATAACAAAGGCCAGGGTTCCCTTGAAAATCCCACTTTTCCCCAGATTTCCCTCTCGGCTGCTTCTGTGGCCACACATGTTTCCGATGAACCCGCATTCAAATGAATTTCGGCCGACAAATAACTCGATGCAGCTCTTTGGTGGGAGAGAATTCCTTCGGGATGAGGTCATGGTTTGGCTACAGTAAAATTAAAAATAACCCAGAACCCCCGGCCGCCCAGCCTGGCATCCACCCAGGACAGTGCATTTGGGAACCATTAGCGGGTTTATCGGGGGAACGTATCGCAGAAAACCTGCTTCTGTTTATAGACCATTTTATTATTCTGTTTTGACATTTCCCTTTTTTCTTCAACCTTTTTCCCCCCCTTAAGCAAATATCTATTAGACTGAGTTGAAATGTGATCCAACCAAATACACTCTTTTTTAACTCCAGGCTAAAGCAGGTCTGACTAGAAGCAGAAAAGCTTAAGTGAGAAGTTATGATTTACTTTCTTTCTAAAGGGAAACAGTGTCAGAGGAGAGTTTTATGTGACAAGGGCACTTTTGGAGCACAGAGCAGGGGCTGGCAGCTGGCACACACCTCGCCTGGGAAAGCGCTGGTATTTAGAAGGCTGGGCACAACCTTGGTCGGCATCACCCCCTGCCCCCAGACCCCCAGGCCAACCCTGAATCACGTGCAGAACCAGAGCTGATCCCAAGAAGGTCAAGTCCCCAGATTTGGATTGTAAGTTTATGGACGGTCAGATCAGGCGAGGGACTTAGAGCTCATACACTCCCCTCCACGCCCATTATCTTACTGACAGGTAAACTGAGGCCCCTAAGGATGCAGTGACTTGCCCACAGTAACTACACGGGAACATGGTGCTAGAGGGAGTGGGCCTTGGACTGGAGCTCAGAAGGCATGAGTAGGAGAACCAGCTCTGCCACATGATCCTAAGCAAGAGACTTGATTTTATTGAACCTCGAGTCCATCATCTGTAATATGGGATAATAATCTGTGTCTGGCCTATAGCACACAGTTATGAAAGGATCCAGTGAAGAGCAAATATTGACCAAGTCACTCTCTGTGCTATGCTCCCTGCTGAGCCTTCATACAACCATCGGCTACTCACAGCAACCCTGCCAACTAGATGCCCAAATGGTCCCATCCTGAAGATGGGGATGCTGAATGAGACTCAAAGAGGCTCGGCAACACGACCGAAGTTGCATAGATGGAGGACGGCAGAGGCTGGAACTGAACCTAGAGTGTCCGAGGCCAGAGTCTGTGCAGGTAACTCTGACAGGACTGGGTCTCCGTGACCAGTTAAAGGAGAACCCCGATGCAAAGGCGAAAGGTGAGATCTGGGCTGAGCCAGAACAGAGACCTGGGTCTCCTGCCTTCTGCTCTGTGTCCTTTTCCAGGACCCTGGGCGGCCCCAACTTCTGGAGGGGGAAGGCGGCCAGGCTGCTTTCCTGCTCTTTTTGTCCAGCCGGGAGCAACAGATTAAACTATGAAATGGAAGGATGGTTTGAATTCTCTTTAAATGCATCAAAGCCCAGACCTGAAAGGAATGTGTGCTGGGAGGGTCGGGCTGGGAGAGGTGGGCCTTCCCTGAAGGTTGACACACATAACAGCATTTCACGGGCATGGCTGTGAGGCTGTGAGGTCCCCTCTGCCCTTGCATTTCCCCTCCACCCCCCGCTACTCTCCCCCTCCTTCCCTTCCATAGCTGATTGGTCTGAGGCAGGACTACCTCTGGCTGCCTCTTCACAAGCCCTGCCTGATCCAATGGCCTGCCCCAACTTCCTCTTTAATCTCTGTGTTTGCCTCCCATTGGTCTCCATGTTCCTGCTCCACTTGTGTGTGTGTGTGTGTGTGTGTGTGTGAGTGTGTGTGTGTATGAGTGTGTGTGAGTGAATGTGTGCATATGAGTGTGTGTATGAGTGTGTATGAGTGTGTGTGAGTGAACGTGTTTGTGTGTATGGGTGAGTGAGTGTGTGTGTGTGTGTGTGTGTGTGTGTGTGTGGCCCCTGCCCAAAATGTTCTGTCCTCCACTCTTTGCCCATCTAACAGTTCACCCTTCAGGTCCTGGTCCAAGTGTCCTTCCTCAACACAACCTCCCTGACCCTCCAGCTTCATTCATCTCCCCTGAGTCTCCCTATGTCTCCCAGGGAACCGCTGCTTTTTCTTTGTGCCCTGCTTACAATTCTGTGCTCACACATGTATTCATTTTTAAATTTCTCTTTATCTAGACTGGAGCTCAACAAACTTTCCATTAATGTAATAAGCTGTTTATCACAACCCACACAGCCTATGAGTTTAAATGATTTTTACATTGTAAATGGCTATATAAGCACCTTCCTAATGTCCTTGGTTTTGCTTCTTTGCCCTGCAACATCCAAAATATTATTTTTTATATTTACCTTTTAAGATAAAGTTTGCCAACCCCATTCTTGAGTGTAAGCTCCATGAGAGCCCAGAGCATGCCCCTTTACCTGCTCTACATACCAGTGCCTCACTCAGGGCCTGACACAGAGGTGGGCGTTCAATAAATGTCGGTCTATGGAAATTATCTCCCTTTCATCCAGGCCCTCACGGAAGGCAGTAGCTCAGTAGGAAGAATTAATATTGCATCCAGAAATCTCATTTGAACTCCAACTCTCCTGTTTATTGGCTGCGATACTCTGATAAGTTTATACCCATTCCAGAGCTTGGAATGTAACGGAAAGTAAATACAAGTTTGACTAAAGGAATGGAGAGTGGATCCAAAACATAGATCTGGAAGTAAATGAATGTTAAGGCAAAAAACAGGACATATTTTAGCTGACTATAATGAGCATATTAAAAATCAATGTCCAAGAGTTAATTGACCAGTGTTTCTTTAGAGGTCCGAGCTCCTGTGGCTGGAGTGTGCAGACATTGGCAATGACCCTCTCCTAGGAGTGTAATAGAAGGGCATTTCTGAATGGCACGGAACCCTGGGAACACATGCCATACTGTCACGATCTGATTTATGCTGATTAAGCTGTGAGATTTATATGTGTGCTGGTCACCTGGGGTTGCCTTTCTCCACATATCACAGCAGGGAAAGGAGGACTTTCTTTGTTCATGGATCTATGTGTGAATTTCATGGAAATTATAATGCTGATATATCAGCACTTCAAGCTTTTTTCTTAAGGGAAGCACAGACTTGTAAGAAAAAAGAAGAGAAGACACAGAAATCTGGGTGACTGCCACCAGGCTAAATTGAATTTGTCATGAATAATAAAATAAAGATAAAATATGCCTTATTATTTGCAAATTTTAACTAAATCTATTAGCAACATTTAATTATAGCTATAAAAGTTGTCATCAAAGTGGCCTGCTCTAATATGAACATCAAAAAAGTAGACAATGAAATCTTCATTAGTTAATTGAAATTTCTTCATTTAATGATGTGTCATTCTGATAGATTATGTGAAATAAATGATATGCACTGTAGTTTACAAATGAAATGGTGACAGTAAAAATGGTTCAAAAGAATAACATTGTGCCTCTGCTTTGTTCATTCATTCATTCATTTATTCAATGCCCTCACTCTTGTGTAACATAACACACAACACACATGCTGCCCAATGTCAGTGATGGCAGTATCCAAGACAAGGGATGGAACTCAGTAGACATTTCTGTGTGCACAGACAACCGTCTAGCCAGCTCTCAGCCCTCACACACCCGGAGGAAGAAACACTCAGTGCCAAAAACACTTGCATTTTACTCAGGATAAAAGGTGTCATCTACAAGGTTATTGCTGTAATGGGACATTACAGACAGTATCTTACATCTGTGGGTGAATTGCTCAGGGGAGATGCCAATGACGGTGTTAGGTTGAGGCTAGGATGAAAGATTGAGGATGATTAGATGCCTGTCTCTCCCACTACTGCACGGCCCTCATCCATCCTCCATAGATTGCAAAGTGAATTTAGAAACTTCATTAACTGATAAAAGTCCCAGGATAGCGCTTGCTGCAAGTGAATGCAGTAACACTGGCTGTTGGAGGAGAGTGGGCCAGCCCAGGAAGCCAGCAGGAGGCATTATTCTGACCTTGGGATGTCAGCTAGCGCGTCCAGATTCACTTAGTAGAAGGTTCCCTTCCCCCTCCCACACACACACCTGTGCTTTTGAGTGATAGTTGTACACACCAGCTGAGCTGATAACGATCCTGGATCCTGTCTCCCGATGATTAGAGATTGAGGTCACCATCTCCCAACCCTCCATTGGTACCTCCTCACGACTTCCTGAAGCCACCTCTTCCCTTGCTCTGTGTCCTATGAGTCTCTAGATTGTGGAGGCCCAAGTCCCCAAGATCCAATTCTGGGTTTTCTTAGGGCCATCACAGCTGCCCCAAACTAGCATGCTGAGGAGAACCCCAGGAGGTGTGTGATGGGAACCATGCAGGCTAAGAGAGAAGCAATCCCTCACTTCCCATCAGCACCAGGGTGATGGGGCACTAAGCCTGGTTTACTAACAGACAGGCTCAGTTGCCTGGTTTAGAATTCCAGAACTGCCCCTCACAGCCCTAAGAACTTGGAGAATTTACTTAATATCTTTGTGCCTTGGTTTTCCCCTCTGCAAAAATGTGTTTGTTTGTTTTTAAAAATAGTACATATCACATAGAAAAGTTAATATGCATAATCACTTACTTGGTCTAGCTCCTGGCAAGTTCCGTATAAGCATGTATACTTATTTGTATCCTTACTAGCAATGGCTGGTTTCCTCTCTTCAGTCTATTTTTCCAGGTCATCCTCCCACCCAGCGGCCAGTTGAAGGTGTTTCCATGGCTTGCTATACCCCTAATATCTTTTCACCTTGTCCAACCTTTCCTCTCACTGCAATCCCATATGCTTTTCTCCCCCCTCCTCCCCCCAAAACCCATATGCTCCAGCCATGTAACTCCCTGGCTGTGTCATGCCGTCTTGCCTTTGCACATGCTGCTGCTTCTAACTGAAACAGTCACCCCTTTGACCTTGCTCCTCTGGATGTTCCGCTCCAGTCTTCAATGCTCTGTGGCCATCACCTGGACGACCTCCTTGTCATCTCTCAACACGACCAGGCTACGCTAGGTTCTCACGCCCCTTATCAAATGACACTGTGCTTGTCTCCGTCACAATCCTTGTCAAATTAAATTACATTTTATGCCTCCCACTCTCTCGTGTTTATAACCACATTCTTGATAATTAGCACATGGTCTTATTTATACTCAATATAAGTAACTCAGTAACTGAGAAATGAAAGGAACAGTGACTGAGTTTTAGAGAAGAAATGAAGGATGTTTCCATTGAGGACATCCTCCCTTTGTTCCCGAGTCAGTGATCTTCACTTATCACCACAGGGGCTCAGAGATGCTAATTTGACAACCCTTTGAAAAATCACGAAAGGGAAACTGTAATTCCACAGGTACAGTCTAGTTATCTTGAGGTGACAAAATGCGTTAATAACAGGTAGTTTAAGTCAACATGCCAAGCATTTCTGCTTCTCAAACAACCCAACTCCTGTCTAAGGCTAGAATGGGACATTTATTAAAAACACTAGCAAAGTCTGTCAAAGTGAGACCTTTCATACCCATAATTCCTACCATCTGTAACATCTTATGTTACATAAGATCCCCAATTACCAGTAGCAGTGTTAATCCATCATCTGTCCCAAATATTTTTAGATGTTCTTTATACACTCCACTTAGCTCCCCTTTTCTGTTTTTATAAATCTATGTTCTTTACTTGCCACAATTAATTTTGGGCTGACTTTATCATATCAGGGGACTATCCAAAATACTTGGGAAATTATTTTTCAGAAGTAGTATAAGGTATAATAACATGTTATATTGGAACCAAAGAAAACAATTACAAGTCTCTTAATTAAGGAGAGCCAATCAAGTTTTCATCTCCCATCATATAATATTACAAATAGACTTCTTACAGGATTATTCTTTCTACCTAGATCAGAAGTCACTCTGTAAGTCTGTGGTATGATTTGTAATAATAGGATAGAAAGGGATATATTTTCAGAAATTCCTAATGCTAATTATTTCATAATGTATCTATTCTATTAATTCTTAACCAGTACTGGAGTACTGATTTACTTAGAGTTATATACTCTTTAAGTTCTAGTTGGACATCCAGAAACTCCAAGTTAAATAAATATGAGCAATTATTTACCATTTGTTAAACAAGAAGGTATAGAACTGTACCTCTATTTCTTTGGGGGAAAAAGGCAATACAAACATCCATCCCTAAATAGAATTGTGTGTCTTGTAAGGTATTGAACTTCTCTGTGATACAAATTTAGAAGCAAAAATGAGATAGCACATACCAAAGAGCCTTAAATAATAAAATCTGATTGTTGACACACTTCATAAGTAGAGGCTATTTTATGTGTAAAATACATTGTGGGTCCCCACACCAGAGCCCCTAGGTCTACCTGGATGTCAGTGGTAGTTGTGATGGGCAGTTACCATGTGCAGTGTAAGCGGTCTACCCAGGGGCCAACTCTCCACTTTTCTGTTTCCTGGCATGCATGCTCACACACAAACAGATAAATTGTGTATTTGTCTAATTGAGGTACAAAAAGGAAAAAGATATATTAAAAAAAGAATTCCTGCCAAGGAAATGGAGCCAAGGAAATGGATATATCCACAGGTAAAGAGACAATATTGAGAATTTAAAGACAATAATTGGTAAATTTATTACTGATTATTTCTAAATGTGAATAAAATGTATTATTTTCTATGAAAATGCAAACAACTACTAAAACACAAATATATAAAGTGCAGGAATAAGGCTCGTAAATATGGAAGAAATTAAGTGAACTGACTGAGAATATCTCCCTAAAAATATGGGTTGAAATGGTTTCTTAAACAATTGTTTTTGGATCTTCAAACAACCTATAATTGTTTAGTTTTTTAAAAATTTAAGCCCACTCTCACCACTTCTATTTACCATTGTAGTAGAGGTTTTAGTTAGTGTTAGAGGGCAAGAAAAAAGAAATAAAAGGGATTAGGGTTGATAAAGTAAAACTTTGGGTCCTTATTCATAGATAGACTAACTAAATTAGAAGATTTACAATAATGGATGGTAGGACTCAATTGTTAATATACTTACTCTCCCAAAACTAATGTATAGATTAAAAGAAATTCCAATAAAATCCCACCAAGTTTTTTTGGGTAGAAATCTACAAGCTGTTTCTAATATTCCCATGGAAATGAAAGGTCTAGAAGAGCAAAACTTATTTTAAAAAGAGCAAAATTAATTATTTAATGGAACAGCAATTAACATCTCTGAGAACATATTTCCAGAAACTGGCTAAGACAAATAGTGTGGCACAGACATTGTCGGATATACGTCACAGAAAGATGGGTGTTGACTGTGCAGAGTGGATGAGAAGAGGAAGAAAGTGAAGTCTGAGTGATCTTAGGGACAGATAATGAAGCTTGGAGTAAATAAAGCGAATGAGCCAGGGAGAATTTGATAGTTTTTGAGAGCTCTTTAGAAATGATATTTGTTAGGTATCAATAATCAGTTGGAAGAAGAAAGAGTAATGCCTATGAGTTGGGCTTGAATCTAAAGACACTGAAAATGGAAACTCAAGACGAAACCTGGGCATTTCCAAATTACTTTCTGCTTATCTTCTGTGATATTCAGAAGCCCCGGGACAAAGAAAAATACGTCCACAGTACCTAGCAACTTTATTTTTAGAATGAACATATTGTCTTTGCTAACCAGATTTCTAGAGACAAAGTTGAACCAACTAATAGTGCTTATAGATGCCAGGATAAATGACTGGACTGTTAGGGCAACACGCCTAGGTTGCTATCCAAGGTGCTGAATAGATTTGTCTAGTTTTTGGAAATGCCTTCTGTTGCACTTCTTCGCTAGCCTCTGCTGGAGTAGCTGCCTAGTCCCAGACTGAGCAAGACTCCACCTGAATAGCACACCTGCCCTTGCTAGGACTAGCTGACTCAGACTTTTGATCAAGACATCAACCTGACTTCTCAGCTGGACTCCTAGCAGAACCGCGGCACGCTGCAAGTTCTCTGTGTCCATGGAAGTTAAAAATATCCTCACAGATAGGTAAATATTTTCTCTAGGGATAAAACTGACCAACCAGGAGAGTAGAAAATTTGTTACTGTGGATGGTTGTGAGCTTTCAAAATTAATTCTCAGGGATTCATCTTAGCAAACTCAGGTTTCAGAACCCTGAAGTCTCCAGTTTGCAGGAAGCTTCTATTGGTCCCTAGCATATGTTGAGCTTGGTCCTCTAAGGGACATTTTCCTGCCCTCAGGAACTTAAAATCTAGTTGAAAAGCAAACATATAATTTAAAGTACTATATGGTGACCTATATTTAGTATCAAATAAATTATATGCACGAGGAACTAAGAAGAGAGAGGATTAGCATGTACTGGGTAGATGGGGAAAGCTTCATGGAGGAGGTGAGTGTGACCTGGGCCTTGATGTAGTGGTAGACTTCAGATAAACAATGAGGAAGAGGGTGTGCATGAATGGCAACATGATGGAGTAGAAATTCCCATGGTACATTTTGGAGGTAAATACCTCCAGATTCAACCTACAGCTCCCTATCATTTCATCTTCCTCACACATAGAATACCACCACCTTTATACCCACCTCCACAGTGATTAGATAATTTTTTCATACAAAATATAATTCTTTCAAATATATTGACATTTAGAAGAAAATAATTTAATAGCTGCCCCAAGTACATTCAATATTTTTCTAGAAACATGCTTCTTTGAGGTATAAGGGGCCTTTTAAAACTACGGGTCCTCAAGTCACAACATGGAAGACTTGGGTGGCTTAGAAATGGTTAGTGACAGAATAAGTCTAGCTCTGTCAGGGTGCAAACAAAGACTATTAAAAATGATCAGAAAGCACAACGAGGAGGTATCTGGAAATACGCTATTTGATGGGAAAAACTGAAAGATTTCTATGAGAAAAGACTTTCTTAAGTGAATTTACAAGAATTTTCAGCCTAAACGACTCTTTCTAAACTAAATTCTAGGACATCTAAAACCTTATCACAATTTCAAAGGGTATTTTGATGGAGGTATTTTTATGATATCCAGGATACTTACAGGATTTTTGCACTTTATGTAATAGAAAACAGGCAAGAGAAGAGCCATGGAAGTAAAATATACAGTCCCAGAAGCTTGATTTGACCATGGAAGAAAAGCTCCCTTCTTTGGAGTTTGAGTTTTGAGCTGGAGCAGACAGAAGGGCCAAAACCTCTCATTATTTAGAAACCATGTAGATGTGATCAGGAGCATTTTCTACTAATAGAGATCAGGATTTTGACATTGGATAGATTAATGCACTTAATGAATATAGTTTACATAAATTAATCAATATTGTCATTAGTATTATTTAGTCAGTCACTTAGTTTGTGATGATTAAATAGAGTGCATAATTTTCCTTTTTAAAAAAATAGATTTTTATTGATTTCAGAGAGGAAGGAAGAGGGAGAGAGAGAAACATCAATGATGAGAATCATTGATTGGCTGCCTCCTGCACGCCCCCCCCCCCACTGGGGATCAAGCCTGCAACCTGGGCATGTGCCCTTGACCCGAATCGAACCTGGGACCCTTCAGTCCGCAGGCCAACGCTCTATCCACCGAGCCAAACCGGCTAGGGCTCTTTTCTTTTTTTTTAAATTTTAAAGATATTTTTATTTATTTCAGAGAAGATGGGAGAGGGAGAGATAGAAACATCATTGTTGAGAGAGAACTGTTGATCAACTGCCTCCTGCAAAACCCACACTGGAGATGGAGCCCGCATCCTGCAAACTGGGCATGTGCTCTGACTGGGAATTGAACGATGACCTCCTGGTTCATAGGTCGATGCTCAACCACTGAGCCATGCTGGCTGGACAAAGGTGTATAATTTTCAAACAGCCAACACTTAGGAATTCTATCTACTCATTGACAACCTAAAGCAGGGGTGGGCAAACTTTTTGACTCGAGGGCCACAATGGGTTCTTAAACTGGACCGGAGGGCCGGAACAAACGCATGGATGGAGTGTTTGTGTGAACTAATATAAATTCAAAGTAAACATCATTACATAAAAGGGTACGGTCTCTTTTTTTTTTTAGTGTTATTCATTTCAAACGGGCCGGATCCGGCCCGCGGGCCGTAGTTTGCCCACGGCTGACCTTAAGCATAAAATCAGGTGTGAACACAAATTGCAAATATTCACCAGGTTTCATGAATTCAGCCAGCTGAACCCTTCATCCTATCCTTCCAAGAGAACCCTGATTAACAATAAACCTTCTGGTTGGTATGAAGGGTGTTCAATTCCTCACTAGCTGTATTCTTACTGACAATCACACATATGCTTTACTCAATTTCTCCTGTCACGGAACTCTCAACCCTCACTTAATTAGGATTTCTCCCTCCCCGTCTCCTCCCTCCCAGCTTTTGTCCACTTATAATTTGTCCATATGTCAATTTATAGAAAATGTCCCATTTCTATTAATTTCTTTTTGTCTTTTGTATAAAACACCATAGAAGGGTTCTCTTGGGGATCCTGATCCATTGAGAACACACATAATTAGGTCCCAGGTGATTCGCTTGCAGGCACTGAAAGTAATACTATAGAATAGTTTCTATGTTCCACAGTGAAGAGAATTGCCTCGGTGCTAAAGTTGCCTGAAAAACTGTTCTTATAAGGAATAGATTATTTGCTGATTTTTCCAAATTCACAAAGTGCTACTGTCCTTAAAATAATGATTGAAAGAGCATTTATTAAGGTTTCTTAGCCTCCTCAGACAAGTATATCTCATGCATTTCTGTACTTACTTTATGCTTTTTTCCTAATGGAGAGTCTTTGCTGAAATGAATAAGACACAGCTGATACCAAGAGCAGTACATTTTTGGGTATTTCATGTTGTACTTAAAGAAACTGAGGCATAGAGAAGTCAAAGGCAGATGATGTGATTTCCTGGTGCTCAGAACAGATCTTTGGCAAATATCTATGCATGTCACATATCTATGCTCATGTGCTTATCACCCACTCCACCTTGAATATCATATATAAAATAGAGGTGTATTTTTAAATATATGTACCAAATTTTAATTTTCACTTCACACCCAAAACTTCTGTACAAAAAGAGGCAAAGTAGGCAAAAAATCACAATGATAGCAAAGAAGATATGAAAACTTTAAAACAGCTTTGTGTATGCACCAGCTTTCATAGATGTAGTGGGGAAATTGAGCTTCAGAGGGTTTGTTTCTTTAAGATAAAATTTCAACATTTATTATTAGTATCTAGAAAACTCACAGCTGTCTAGGATACACAATTGAATGAGAAGTCTCTGAATTCTACTGGACGCTTGGATTCCCAAATTGAGAGAGTTTTATTTTTCTTTTGAGGAAGCATGAAATTATTTTTACTTCAATGTGATGATGTATTAAAAACTTCAGTTTGCCATTAATATCTTGGTATAATAGTAATGACTAGGAGTGAACTTTGAGGAAGCATGATATTAATTGGTAGATAAAAGATAGTATCCAAGACTTTCTTTCTGGTTGTTAATTAATATGCCAGTCTGAATGGGTCACCACAATTCAAACATTTATTGCCACTTGTTTTGAGCTTTTTTTAAAACTACTAATTCCTTGTGGTCCATGAAAAGTTTCTGAGAACAGTTATAATGCCAAAATAGCAGTTCTGAGAAATGTAATTTTCCTTTTGTTGCTTGCCCCCCAAATAAATATGGGAGTAACAGAAAACACTGTTTATTTGTAAACTATGAGACAACAGATATGAAATATAGTTAACATTGACATGAAGACTGTTGTTAGCACTTTCCCTAAACCCCCCATAGGTCTTGGACGCATGTGCATGCAGCATAGAAACCATGATTGTTCAAGGACTCCTGATGCCTGGAGGACAGACTGTTAAAAGAATTTGTCTCCCACAATAGCTCTGGAGTGGGCCTAAGGTCCACCACCTGCCCGTGATCACAGACATTCAGTTAACCTGCCCTCCTGACACTCAGAGGCAACCTATCAGACCCTGGGCTTTGGAGAACCCACATCCTGGCGAATGAATTTTGGCTTTGAGACAAGACCACCTGGCTAAACTGGGGCAGGCCAGCAGCCCCTCCCATGTATTTGGTCCCTTTTGATAGAAAGTCTAGTTAAAAAATGATACCCGTGCTCAACTATTTGCTCTGCAAGTCCATTCCTCTTTCCAAGACTGAATCTCCTTTCCGGATAAAAGAGGAAAACAGACCCAGTGATGATGAACATTCAATGCCTCTATGTGTCCAGTCTTGACAGTTGTTGCCCAAGGATACCATGTGGCTGCCAAACAGAAGAACTTTTCTTAAGCTGAATATTGAATGAATGTGTTCACCCATCGTTACCCCATTTTCTGGCTTCCCCTGGGACATTAGAACCCTGAGGCTTGAAAAGTTCCCCAAGGCCAACTAGTGTGATTCTATTCTGGTGGGAGAAGAGCCACCCAGGCCGCTGTACTGGTTCAGCTTGAAAAGCTTTAAGGAAAAGGGTCTTTCCTCTCTCTGTTGACTGACATTTAGATACAGACCACGGAACCTGTCCTGCCATGGCTGGATTTCTTTGATAAAAATAAAACAAAACACATGTATACCTCCCCTTTTCTTGGAGGACTCAAGGGAATGTCAGCTGGCCAAAAAATCTGGAAAGCAGTGGTGTGACAGCTCCTTTCTTGGGACATTGTGAATGGCGCCAAGCTCTAAGGTACCCAGACCCAACTTCTGGAATGATCATCCACTTGGTAACTTCCTGTCATTATCTAGGCCAGACTGAGGATTTATTTTAAAGTATCCAGTCTCATCCCATAGTAGTATATATAGGCCACATGGTGGAAAGGAAAGAGCATGGAGTCGGGAGTGAGGCATCCTGGGTTCTAGTCCTTCATTGGGGCAGTAGGGTCCTGATTGACTTCACCCTCTGTTCTTTTTTTCTAATCGAGATTAGATTTCCTGGATTTCGTTCCAAGCTATGATCTTCAGACAGAATGACTCTAGGCCAGTGGTTCCCAACGTGGGCACATGCCCCATGGGGGGGCAATTTGATTTTTAAGGGGGGCAATTTGAGAATGAGATATTAACAGTGAATTTTTTGCATTTCTTATGGTTCTAGGGGCCTCATATATAGTATATAAATATATATTATGACATATTTATGCATTTCAGTTCTCTATTACATGTTTTGAAACTTTATTTGCCTTTTTTCATGTCACTTCATATTACTTTTTAAACAATTTCTTAGTGATTTCTTCCTCAGTACTTCAACTGCCCTTTCGTTCTTTTATTTTTCTCTTTCATGGATGCCATGTTCTTTGGAAGCTTGTTTAGACCAAGTTAATGTGAAGAGGAGTTCACTTTTTGAATAATAAGAATTATATGTCACATAGGAGTATCAAGATGTTAGAGAAGCTTGGGTAGGGCGTGGCCAAAAAAAGGTGGGGAACCACTGCTCTAGGCCTTGTCATACCGTCAGTCATCAGGATAAGGTGGGGTGATGCTTAGTGGACTCCACTTACTAAGAAAGAATGTGGGAGTCAGTCATTTTAATGACAGGGAGCCTTCGACTTAAAGATAGTCTTGGGCAGAGAGGGCTCCTGGAGATTGTTGGTTTTCAATGTCCATTTCAGAGAGGAGCAGGGTGAGACACAGCTGAAGTGAGTTTCCCCAGATCACACTGTGAATGAACAGGGCTAGAGCTAACTGCAGGAACTCTGACCAGGCTTTACTCAAGGCAACAAACTGGCAATGGGGTCAGGGAGAAGCTGTGTTTTAAAGACAAGGTAACCAGAAAACATAGATTTTTTTCCCCCTCCAAATTCCCCCCGTTTTCTGATAACTAATGAGTACCCCAGAACTCTATTGTCACAGGAATGGTCCACAGAGAACGAAACTCCGATGTGGAGGGGCTGAGTGCCCCGCACTATGCAAATAACTGCAATGTCAGCAAACTTACCCACAATTTCAAAGCCAGAGCTCCGCGTCCTGGTCCCTGTGACAGAGGGTTGAAGATCTGTCCTGTCGTCTGGGTGTCCTTCCTCCTAACATGTCCCCGACTTCCAAGACAACCACTTTCGACAGCCCACCTACAACAGCACACCTATCTATTCTGGCTTCTCTCCCGCGAACTGATTCAAACACAGGTGATTTTCCTCTTGCAAACTGAAAGGGGACTTCAGAGGGGCATACATCCAGCAGAAAGGGAAAATGCTGATGATAAAACACGTGCACACAGAAAGGCTGCACGTGTGGTCTGCAGTCTCGGAAAGAGAGGGGGCGTGCCGAATCCCAAACACCTGGGCTGGAACCTTCACATGCATTTTTCTTTTTTCTGGATTCTCTCTCTCTCTCTCTCTCTCTCTCTCTCTCTCTCTCTCTCTCTCTCTCTCTCTCTCTCTCTCTCTCTCTCTCTCTCTCTGCCAGGATACCAGTCGTGTTTCTTGTAGCTGAGCCGATACAGGAAATCAAATACTTTGTGTTTCTATCACTATACTTCCCAGAGAGATTACACATCTAGAATTTAAACACTACCACAAACGATCAGCAATTTCTGATTGTTACAGGCGTAGTTAAAGGACTCCAGTGGCAAAGTTCAACATCTCCAACTTTTGCCTTTGGAGGAGGGGGTTTTGTTTTAGACATTAAAGGTAAGGCTCTCAAGTCAACTTATGCTCTGCTGGGTTGAGTCAGTCAGGATACAAATTAAGGTCCATATATTGCAGTGACAAGAAGGAAACGGTTATGTAAATACACAAGTATTAACATCAATCTGTATTAAATTATGTAAACATATACATCTTCTGAGGTCAGTACATAGATCCTCTTCTTGGAGCAGAGCTTTACTGAAGCATTGCTCGAATCTGTTTGGAAGTCGACTCATCGTTCAAGTGCTTTGTAGTGAACCTGGATGGAGAGAGAATGATGGCGTTCACTGTGCAAATAGTGTTCTGTGAAAGCTCCAATAATGACTCACCAGCCCATCTTTGCCTTGGGAGACATAAATGATATTTATAAATCAAGCTTAGGCTTGGTTCTTTAGACAGAGAGCCACATTCCAATGCCCAGAGTATTCTCATATGGATTGAATATTTGATTCTTCCTTCCAGAGGAATTGTGTATTACGATTATTAAACGAATAGATCAAATACTCAAATAATTATGGAGGAGATATTAAGCAGTCTCATTTACAGGGAAGTAGACCTCTCATGACTGAGTGCAGGATCTCGGCCATCTAGGCCACCCCTGCTAAGTCACGAATTTGAAAATATGGATTTGCATAGCAACATAGCAGCTCTAAAACATTTCTAGTCTTCTACTTTCCAGGCAACACTTATCCTCATTGACACCACCAGAGGGCACAAATGGAAGTGAACAACAACAACGACAAAAAATGATGCCATCTGCCGAAGCTGGTTTGGCTCAGTGGATGGAGCGTCGGCCTGCGGACTCGGGGGTCCCGGGTTCGATTCCGGTCAGGGGCATGTACCTGGGTTGCGGGCACATCCCCAGTGGGAGATGTGCAGGAGGCGGCTGATCGATGTTTCTCTCTCATCGATGTTTCTAACTCTCTATCTCTCTCCCTTCCTCTCTGTAAAAAATCAATACAACATAAAAAAAAAATGATGCCATCTGCAACCTGCTGCAGAAATAGTTTATGAGAAGGAAAGGAAGGAGAAGTAACATGTAATAAAATCTTGACCATGTCCTAGGCTCTCTATGTAAGTTCTCATTTCACTGACACTAACTCTTTGCAAGAGAGTTTCTTACCTCCATTTGACAGATGTCAAAACTGAGATGTAGAGAGGCTACATGACCCATTCCAGATCACAAAGATGACCATGAAGGATTTGTGAACAATTTGGATACAGGTCTGGCTGCCTCAGAAGCCTGTGCTGTCTCACTTTACCACAGTGCCCAGGGGACACACACATGCCAGCACTCACAGGAGACCCACAGCCTACCACAGTGCCCTACTCTGGAAGTCTTGCTTGATCCAAAAACTTCAGTAACTAAAGTCTCTTTGCTAAGATGAAATGCCAGCCTTCTATGAAATGGGCACCACTGGAGAAAACCTTTGTTGACCCTCAGAATCCTGAAGGCTCTTACAGTAATTCTAAAACCGTTCTGAACAGTGATGGAGGAGCTCCACAAAACAGGATCAATCTCAGTGTCTAGTCTATTCATTTCATAGGCATCTCCTTCCTTCATTGACTGAATGAAGATAATGGATGGGCCTTACTTCTCTGCGTTGTGATGATAAAATGAGACAACGTGACTGGGAGCAGAGTACAAAACATTAAGTGTTGTACGCAGGCGGAATATTACTGATCTATCCCTGAGGCCTGGGAGGCTGCTTTGTCTAACGAGCCCCTACTAATCACAACCATTAAGCAGTGTGGCTGGGAGTTAGGGCCACAACCTGTGGGGTCACCCAGACCTGGGTTGAGGTCCTAGCTTGGCCATCTGCTATGCAACTTTTGGCAAGTTATTTGACTTCCCTAAATCTCAGTTTCTTCCATCTGTAAAAAGGAGATGATAAAAAATGGCACTGACCTTATTAAAAGGTTGTTGGGAAGAGCAAATGTATTACAATATGCAAAGGACTACGCCTGATGCCTTAGCCCTCAGTCCCTAACAGCATCTACGTTTGTAAAGGATCTGAAGGGTTGGCCGCCCCTGGCAAAGCTACCCCGGGCCTGAGGCTCACCTGAGGGCATTCAGCAGCCCCTCCACACTGTCCGGGGCCTGTTCCTTCAAAACCTTTATGCAGCCTTTCATCTGGGAGGAGAAAACACAGCATTTGTTAATATCCTAGTAATTTTGTCCATAACTTCTGTCCATTATAGTATTTGTCCATAGTAATACCACATTATTCCTGCTCACAGAAATAACCAACAGACGTTCTTCTTCCCCCGCCCCCAGGCCAGTGACTTGCTCCTCTGGGCTTCTAGAAGGTTCCACATCAGGTTATACTGTCCTGTAGTTGAGCATTTTACATATCTGGCGTGTGGGGACACAGACTAGAGCCTCTGATCTTCTTGTCTTTTACTGAGAGCTAAGGGCAGAGCTTTTCCTCCAGGAGGTCCTCAGTGGAGGCTGAATGGATTATAAACCTGACCACTTTATCCCATCCCTCTGCCCTGAATGCTTTTCCTCCTTCAGCTGTTTGTTAAGACTCAACTGAAGATCACTAATACTGGGAAGCCTCATCTGACTGCATTACCTTCACCAGGTGGAAGTCACCGCCACCTTCTTGCATTCGGAATAGTGCACTGGCAGTTAGAGAACCTCAGAGGTGTTAGTGCCCACACTGCCTGACTCCCTCACTAGACAGGAGAGGACTGGGAAAGACCAGTGGTTGGGAATGTGATCTACATGGACGCAGAATGACTGGGTTTCATCCATGCTTATTTGTTAAATTAATATCTTCACGAATCCAGGCAAGTTTCTTGGCTTTTGTGCCTTTGGAATATAATTTATTCAAAATTTGGGGAGATCATGAAAATCAAATTTAGATCATAGTATAGCATGCATATCCTGGAAAATTTTTTTGACAAAGGAAGAATCTTGCTGCAAAGAATACGGTCACTCATTTTAAACTCAAATGTTCATGCACTGTATCAGATTTGGGTACGTTCAAGACCTCTTTTATAATGGCCACTTAGCAACATTTTCTGGGGGTACACCTCTGGTATGCTGTAAGTTTTTCTTTTTTAAAACAAATTTTGGATTGATTTTAGAGAGAGAGGAAGGAAGAGAGAGACAGAAATATCAATTTTTTGTTCCACTTATTTGTGCACTCATTGATTGATTTTTTTTTAAGGTGCCCCTACTGGGGATTGAACCTGCAACCTTGTTGTATTGAGACAATGCTCTAACTGACTGAGCTACCCAGCCAGTGTGAAAGTTTGTCTTAAAAGCCTGATAAACCCTGATGGTAGGATGGAGGTAGCCAAAGCACAGGGTTGAGAATCATTTGGGGGCCATGTATAGGCTTATTGAGAAAGAATGTCATGGTCAATCAGAGATGCCAATCATGGGTACAGGATGGGGCCAAACTGCGCGATGTAGAGATTTGTTCCCTCTCCCAACAGAGCTCGTAGTCCAGTGGGAGGAGAGAGACAAATAGCTCATTATCCTATGTGTTCTTGTAAAAGATGCTAAAGGAGCAATGGGACCATAGATTAAAACAGGGTTGTAAGAGCAGTGGGTACCCGTTAGGAATGTCTAGTTCTATTTCAGGCTGATTAAAGTCATGGGTGTGAATAACAAGATGCAGTCAGGAATATAGTCAGGGCTAGATTCAATGTGGGGTTCATTGTATGTTAGGAAGTTAGGGGCATTTTCCTGTAGAAAACACCCTTGGTGAGTGTTAAATAATCTAGCAATGTGACTAATACAGAAATGGAGCAGAGGAAGCAAGACTGGAGATAGGAGGAGCACCTACCACTAAATATTTTCTTGGTAAACAAATAATTACAGAAAAGTAAGTAAGACTCCCTGAAGAGTCATGTCTAGCTGTGTTAGGAAGCTGGAACCTCAAAATGAGTAATCCAGGTTGCATTTTTCATTGATAGATTTTCTCACATTCTGCACACTCATGGCCCCTCTGGGCAGGTAGACTTTCTGTGTGTCCAGGACTAAAGCATCAAAGACACTGTTCTGTGCAGATGAAGGAGCATAGAGGGTGCCAGACTGTTAGTACAAAGAGGTACTATTCTGTACTTAAAAGGCTTTAAGTCAACAAATGGAATACACTCCTGGGGGGTGCTTGAAGCAAGTGCTGGGCTGACAGGACGCATGTTTTTATCCCACTATCAACAGGAAATCACTTGCACACCAACATGGACTGTTTTCCCCTTATATTCATTCATTCGTTCATTCATTCATTCAGCAAAAGCTCTGTGGAGCATCTATTGAGTCCCATGCTCTATGTGCCATGGACACTCCTGAGCAGTAAATCAGACAATAGGTGTGTAGAGAATGGTCTCTGCTCTAGTCAAAGAACTGCGTCTGTGAGGGAGTCAGAAAACCCAAAATGGTAAATGCTCTCGGGGTTGGAAAAGAAGGAAGGCCCTGATCCACGTAGGGGCAGGATGAGGAATATTTGAGGAGGGTCTTAAAGAAATCCACCCACAAGAGAAGAGGAAGGGTGCTCAGGGTAGGGAAAAGAGCTCAGGCACCTGCCAATGACAAAAGGCATGGGAATCTGGTGGAGGCACTGGAAAGTGGGGTGGAGAGGAAGTTGGAATGTTGTTTGTGATTTGAGGAGGGTGTCTTGTGATTCAGTATCTCCTAATGCTTTTCATATAACGTACTAAAAATATATTTTGCCCTAGCTGGTTTGGCTCAGTAGGTAGAGTGTTGGCCTGCGTACTGGACTGAAGGATCCCAGGTTCCATTCCAGTCAAGGGCACATGCCCAGGTTGCAGGCTCGATCCCCAGTAGGGGACATGCAGGAGGCAGCCAATCAATGATTTTCTCTCATCATTGCTATTTCTCTCTCTCCCTCTTCCTTCCTCTCTGAAATCAATAAAAATATATTTTAAAAATAAAATAAAAATATATTTGTATAACACGGATAAACTGAGGGGCACTTGCAGCTAAGTGACTGTTCATCTGCTCAGCTCCTCTACTGGCTGAGCAGATCAGCTCCTCCACGTTCCCGATATGCTTTTGAGGTTGGATGCTCTGTTGTAAGCACATAAAAAGGATTGGACTTCTTCCTATGAGGAGAGGGACCAGGATGGGGCTTGAGTCTTGGAGAGGTCATTCTTAATGGGTGGTGGAGGAGGGAGAAGCAAGGTCTCCTTGGCAGCATTTATGTACTCTTATTGGAAAGCACATTTTATAATATTCTTACATCGATCTTGGACGTCTTGCAGAAAGCTCCCACGGGGTGGACGTGGTCGTAGAGGATGATGACCCCCACCATCACCCTCATGCAGAACATCAGCGTTTCTTCGCTCGTAAACCTGCTCCTGTACTCCCTGGGAGAGAGGGAAAACAGCAGGGGGGTTACTTCCTGGCCCGAGCACGCTCGCGTCTGGCTCCACACTGGCTGCCGGAGACCCCTCCAATCCTCTCTTGAGAACAATCCCAGACCTGCCCCAACCAGGTTAATATGCTCTTCTAGAAACCCATGATGATAATTCTCCTTGAATCTATCCCACCAGCAATTCAGTGCAAAAATAAGGTAAATTAGAGGGCAGTCAATTCTCTTCTCTTCTGCCCTTCAGTGAGCCAGCTCAGCGCGTACATCACTCCCCACCCATCAATCCTGAATATTTTATAGCAGTTCCCTCTGGCTGTCCAAGATTATAGAGAATAATGGCTTCATTATAGAGAAAAAGAATCAAGCTCATTTCCACAGAGCAGCTATCGTGTCTCCAGTCAGGGTAACTTCCTTTGTTAAGATACAGGCTGCAGATTGAATTAAATTGTGGAAGATACCTTAAAGAAACGATGTGCCAGTCACCAGGCTGTGAGTATTCGTGAAGTCTGAATTTTGTGCACTTACCCTGATAGGGTCTCTGATGATTCAGATAATTCTGGCCAATACCAGAGGCTTTCTTAATATCTATTTCCTTATGAATTGGCCCTTCAATGAAGATGCTTACTGTTTTTGTCTTGGAATAACTATTAACTTTGGTATAAGCAAAATATTTGAAATTAATACCATCTTCCACGTGAACAGAACATCAAATTTTATAAGGCATTTTTGATCCCTTTGGGCATCCCAAACACTCTGCAACTTAGATGGGGTTCTGAGAATGGTATCATATGAGGAAACCAGGGCCCAGGCAATTCAGACCACTTGTCTCTGGGCCCAGAGGGGGCTACAGATATAAGTGGAACCCTGACTTTTGAGTGTGAATTTCCACATTCCCATGCTGCCTCATCCTCAACAAAGTCAACCATTTTTTAAAAATCTAGCAACCAGCTTAAATACAAAGAGACTGAAGAGACTGCTGGGAGAGAGAGAGAGAGAGAGATCTTCATTATCACTCCTGTAACAGTCTTACCACTTCTCCTGGTTCTAAATCTTCTCTCAAATATTTTCTCCAACATATTACTAATAATATCCAGTTATTTCACCCAATCCTCCACTTGATTCTTACACAATTTCTACAGCATCTTTCTTTGTTGTTTTGTTAATCCTCACCCGAGGATACTTTTCCATTGATCTTTTAGAGAGAGCGCAAGAGAGAGGGAAAGACAGAGAGAAAGATCGATGTGAGAGAAACACATCGATTGGTCGCCTCCTGCATGTGCCCCAACCAGGGCCAGGGCTGGGGAGGAGCCTGCAACCAAGGTGCGTGCCCTTGACAGGAATCGAATCTGGGACCCTTTGGTCTGAAGTCCAATGCTCTATCCACTGAGCCAAACCAGCTAGGGCTCTACAGCATCTTTGACTCGAGTGTTGGCTCTGCCATCTAACAAGTTTTGCAATCCTTGGAGAGTTAGCTCATCTTCTCCAGCTCTGACATGGGATAAAGACACCTACCACCAAGAGGTCTTTATGAGATTAATTCAGGTAACGGATGTGTAACTGCTAATGTGCTGACCCAGTGGTTAGGAGTCATCGTCATCATTACACCAACAGGCTCTGCCTGGTGAGCTCTCGGCCACCAGTACAGCTCGGACGTCACTTACGGTGTTTCCAGCATGACTTTACAGACGCTCGTCATGGTACTGAGGCAGTCTGTGGTGTTCTCTATCGGCAGGGTTTTGTTCTAAGTGGGAGACACAAATGGATGTTAGCTCTGCCAGCAGCCTTTACCCGCAATTAAGGAAAAAGCACCTCGTTGCTCAAGTCCACTTACTTCGGAGACAAAGTGCATGGTGGCATTGCTAAGGGTTTTCAGCATGGGCGTGGCTTCCGCATAGAAGAGGGACATTCGGTTGGCCATCTCGTTATTGACTTCGTTCTCAATGTCTAGCTGATAAAAACAAGAAGAGAAGATGCGATTGATAAAGAGATGGTGAAATTCCCCAATGTTCCCTGGAAATTGCAATGTAGACAAGACTATCTTCTCCCTGAGACCTGCCCGATGCAGACACCAAAAGCGATGTGGAGTGCGGGTGTCTAGACCCAAGAGACCCAGGCACTCACGTGCATGTTGTTGATGCGGTTGCGGCTTATGGTCCTCCTGTAGTAGCTGAAGTCATTCTGAATAGCCGGGTTCCTCATCTGAAATTCAGAAGGGAGGGGAGAAGGGCATCTGTCAGCATCAGGTAGGGAATTCACATGGGGAGCCCAGCACTAGATCTGCAAACACACCAAGACTTATCTTTGCTACACGAGTCCATGCAACTTCTGGTTAAAAATAAGCACTCGGAGCTTCATTATTTAAAAATATGCCCTGTTTTCACGGGAAGTATATTTGTTCTCAATGAGCAGACACTCGAAAATGTCTCTTATTGCATGAACAGAATTTGAATTTTCACATGAAAACCACCATCTTAAGTCACTTTACCACTGTGAGTGCAAATTCTCACCACATTCTATGTCTCCCTAGGGAAGGAGCTACGGCATCTCACTCATGTCTCTCTACTCCCCACCCCACAGCACTGCAGAGGATCTGTACACAGTAGGAACTCAGTACAAGCTTAGTAAATCATCAAACATATGCGGCCTAACCTTCAGCTCATCGAATCGAAGGGTAAAATGGAGGATTTCCGCAAATTCCTTTGCCAGCGCCTGCTCTCGCTCCAGGTGCTGGGTTGGCGTGTAGGGTGGACAGGTCAGAGATTCTAATAAACTCTGAAGAGCTTTTTCTGAAAGTCAAAGGGATAAGTACATATTTGAGATGGTCTACAGAGATCCTTCAAAGGCACCATCTGCAGCCCTCGCTGACATTCTCAGAGATAACCTGCCGGGATGAGTCTTTCTTCTCCCTGTGCTTCCATGTCACTGTGGGCAATATGATGTGTGTGGACCAGGAAGAGAAGGAGCCTTCACGCTGAGCAGGCTGCCTCCACTGCAGAAGTCCCCTCCCAACCCCGCGCCATGGCCCCACGGTTATGTAAATGTCTCTCCAAGCTCAGCTGCACCTTCCCCTGTTCAGTAGTGCCAACTGCCAACAGTGTTGGGAAACCATAAACACATGTTTTTGGATCATGTGCATGAGACAGCCATTCATGATCCACGATGAGACAGGGTGGCCCAGAACACATGGGTCAGATAACCTGCTTTGCAGGGAGAGATCTCGGGTTCCATGCCCGCTCTTCTCTGCATCTACAGTCTCACCTATTCCCAGCAATATTTCTTCTACTAACCCATTGCCATATCTACCTCCATTATTGCCCGTCACATTACACCCACTTGTCTGTTTTTAAACGTTCCCTCCAGTTTTCAAGTCAATGTATTTCTAATAGCACTGAGTCATTTAATCAACCTTTTACATTAGGGGTTGGGAAACTATGGTCCCCAGGTCAAATCTGGCCCTTTTATTTAAAAGTCTTATAAAAAATTTAAATAAAGTTTTATTTAAAAACAGGCACACTCATTCCTCTCTATATTGGCTATGGGGAGTTTTATGTGACCATGGCAGAGTTGATTAGTTGCAAGACCGGATGGCCCACACGCCTAAAATACATATTATCTGGCTCTTTACAGAAATGTTGCCAGGACCTGCTCTACAGTCCTTTAATGTCCTTCAGCATCTTTACAAGGGTGTTTCCAGCCCTTTCCACCCCTGGGACTGCACTGTCTTCTGAGGCAGCTAGTTCTACCTTGACCTCCCTCTGCAGGGGGATCTTTTTCCTTCTGTTGAACTGAAACATGTTCCATAGGTTTCAGTTCATGGGTCGAGATATAGACTTTGAGGAAACAGTGAAACTGATCCTGCATCAACCTGGGAGTCTTCAAAAGCTCTTTCTTCCTGAAAAACTGGTTCGGTTCATTCAACTACTCCTTCTGGGTCTTAGCTTCAAGTTCTCTCAACATCATCACTATTATTCTCCTCAATTAACTGTTTTCTTTTTAAAATGTAGCATTTATTTGTGGCAAAAATAGAGTAGAACATGGCTATGCCCCTTCTTCATTTTAGACCAGTGGTTCTCAACCTTCTGGCCCTTTAAATACAATTCCTCATGTTGTGACCCAACCATAAAATTATTTTCGTTGCTACTTCATAACTGTAATGTTGCTACTGTTATGAATTGTAATGTAAATATCTGATATGCAGGATGGTCTTAGGCGACCCCTGTGAAAGGGTCGTTCAACCGCCAAAGGGGTCACGACCCACAGGTCGAGAACCGCTGTAGACATATTGGCTAAGGAAACCTCAGCTTTCCTGTTGAGGGGAGTGGTGACATCAGATTGATGTTCACATTGAGCCTGTTGTCAAGCAGGCCTGACTTTGCTCTTGCTCCTGCAAAGCCATCTTATACCTGACAGGGTTCTATTTGTCTTGTTGCTGTTGTTTTTCTAAAAATTTTCTATATTAAATTTTTCTGTGTTAAATTTATCACGACTCCTGCCAACCAAGTTCTTCTTGGGTTAGCAGGTAAACTGAATCTCCCAACTTCTCTGTCACCCAGAAATGTGATCAGAACACAGTGAAACTGTTTAGAGTCGCACTTAGCTGAGAATAAGACCAAAGGGACCACCAATAGAGACACTCTAAACGTGCCAAGATATTCAGGAAAAGAAACATTGTGGTGAATTGAAAGAAATGAAAAGGACAGGTGTTGTTGTCCAAGAATGGCCTCTGAGAAGACACAGCGAGCGGATGTGGGCCATTTCCTCAAGCACTGAGTTCTTCCTGTGACTTTCACCAACACCCTAATACAACTTCACACGTGGGACGTGAAACTAGAAACACGAACTCACCTAGCCTTATGGAAAACTCATAAAATCTCTTTAGCCTCACGACCAGAGGACACACTGCATTCCACGCTTTTTCTTGAAGCTGGATGTCATTGGGATTTTGAATGGCCTATAAAAAAATCACAGGATTGTTTAGAAAGAAAATAAGCCCCACATCAAAATGACTTCAAATTCAGAGAGAATCTACATTTTCAAAAACCCAATTTCTGATGCACTTTACTAATGTGTACTTGTTAAATGGACGTCAGTTCATCAGACTGTCCTCCAGGATGCTCCGTTAGAATGGAGGTTTTAGCACTGTCCATAATGCAAATGACTCTGCAATTAGATCCTAGGTCAATGTACTAGTTTCTCTTATCTTACATGTAAAAAATTCACATCTAACAGGAAGCAATGCAACCCTCCTCCATCACCATTTATTCTTCTAAGTAGAGCTGGTGCTCATTGTGAAATGAAAATTCTGTAGATCTTTTCTGTTCTCTGTAATACGTGTTGCATTCCTGCCAGTCTGTGATGTTACCTAAATTACCTACATTCATGGTGACCTCCTAAGTAGAAAAACAACTTTTTAACAGGCTGTTACTTTCTTAGAAATGCTGTTTTGTCTGGGCTTCAGCAGCTGGAGGATTGTGACGTCAGCGGTATTTATTTTCCAGAAGGATTTTGGCAGCGGCAGTAGGGGAGTGTATGTCTGTGTGTACATGTGTGTGTGCACATGAATGTGTGTATGTGGTGGTACTGCCACAAAACTAATTCTTTCAAATAAGAAGGGTGAGAAGTTCCTTGCCTTTCAGGCATTTGGAAGTCTCAAAAGCCACACTGACAATTTCCTTTTTTGCTTTGGTGGCTGTCTTGTTTTTCATGTATTTATTTATTTTTAAATCTCCTAAGTCAGTTCCAAATGACAGCCCTGCAGGCTACGTGAAGTGAGATAGTTCATGACTGCTGTTTGTGGTGCCGGTGGAACCCGCCCAAATTATTATAAAATGTTGGAAAGTTCATAGAAACCCAGGTCTCATGACTCATATTTCAACTGCTGTTCACAGACTTTCTATGTACGTTGCCTTCAAATGAAGTAACAGGCTGACAAATCATTGTATGCATGTGAGTCTTGCAATGTCACATGTGTGTCTGGGAAGAGAATGGCTAATATTTGACATGGCCTACAGCAGTGTGTGCTCAGATTAATGTCCTCCAATACAAGGGGTTATTCATACGCTTTTTTTGAAAGGACACATTACCGTCCTTGTTCTTCCTACTACACTAGGAAATACTAGGCCTATTACTTAATCCTGCTATGTGTGTGTGTGTGTGTGTGTGTGTGTTTCCCTTCTCCCGCAAGGGTGCTGTCAGCTGGGTATTGTCATTGGCATACGTCTCGGATCTCCGGGCCCGCGCCCTTGTACGCCTGCAGGTCGGCGAGGATGCTCTCGGAATCCTGGAGGACGGCGCTGATCTGGTTCCATATCTCCCGCTCGCCTTCCGTGGGCTGGGCATCTGCGCAGAAGGGACACAAACAGACACGGAGCGCTTGCGTTTACAAACAACCGGGGAAGAGGTCAGCACGCAGTTTGACTTGTCAGACAATCTTATTTTATTCCTGCAGGTTTGGTATTTACTCTTTAGTATAATCAGCTACAGGGAAGGGACCCTTAACTCGTGGCCACTACTCGGTGCAAAATACTCATCCATCTTTCTGTACACAGGAGACCAAGTATGTGGGAGTCATTATGGGTTCTCCTTTACTTGTGGAACACACTTTCTGCACAACTACTATGTGTCAATAGGTGCACCAGGTGCTGGAAGGTATAAACATCGTCTTTTTGAAACCACGTTTAATAGGAGAAGCTATTGAATATTTTCCATTATGATTAAAAATCGGTGAATCTGAGTATAGATTGGAAAAAACCATTCCCTTCATATTTCCACATAAAAATAAGCTTAAAAGATTAGATAATTCTCCTTCAGAGCCAAGAGAGAGGTATCTTTCCAGAGCACATGGCACATTCGACCTTACATGAGGGAAGAACATATTCCAACAGCCCCAGAAGCAACCCCTTCGCTCCTCAGTGAATGTTCACTTGATTGCATCCCTGCAGCCAATGTAGGCTCTTGTCCCAGGGGTAGTTATGCGGGCTGGTGGGTGAGCACTGAGTGGGTAAAGGCTGGGCTCTACTCATCTCACAATACCTATGAAACGGAGTATTTGCCTGGGCTGGCAAGAACATTCATCTCCATCCAAAGCAAAGGCACTGCTAAGGAAGGAAACAGATAGATGTCATTTCCCAAAGCTCTGATTCCAAAAACCAAGTCCCAAGGCACTACATTCTTTCAGAAGACCCTGCCGATGAAAGGGTGGGACCGAGTTATGTCTGGTCTCACACTCCCGTGAACTGTAATAATTCAGTGTTCCTCGGGGTATAAAACAGAAGCCACAAGACAGGTGACATCTAAGTGAGGCCCTCACCACGCTGATCGGGCCTTCGGAGAGGCTGAGTATGGGAGCAGGGGTTAGGCCAGATGTGCTGGACCTGCACTCACCCAAGGCAAGACCCTTAAGCAGTGATGCCCATGGGGATTTTTAGACCTCTTTCTTACTAGGCCCTGCTCAGACCCAAAAAATTGGTAGTGTTACTTGGGAAATGAAGGGTGTAATTCTCTTTAGAAAAACAAAACCAAAGCCCTATAGATTTTCCAGAAAGGTGGCAGATTATACCTCTAGGAATGAGATGGATTTCAGCCAGGGAATGAGGAAGGACTCACGTACATGCACAGGAGGGTTCAGAGAAGAGATAGTGTGGGCGGGGAGGAGTGAAACCCACCTCATGCAAAGGATGAGGCCAGGGCAGAAAAGGGAGGTGAGGGAGTGTACCCATGGGGAGCTTGGAACAGGCGGGCAGCTGGGGAGGAAAGAGGCTGCTGGGTTGGAGTACAGGATCCGGGCTGGGAAACAGAAGGGGAAAGAAATGCGTTGCTCCGTTACCTTTTGCAACCTTTTCGCTTTCCCACAAGCACTTGGTAAGTTTTCTCAGGTACCATGTTATCCACAATATTAACAACTTTATAGTTTGTCTTTTCCTGCTTTTCCAAACTTCTCTCAAAGCCACAGGGGTGTCTTAAAACAGAAACCTAAACACCCATAAGCTAGCAAGCCCCACAATGAAGAAAGCACGTCAGTAGAACACGATTCCAGGGTAAGAAGGAAGTCAGGGAAGTGAACATGGGACAAAAATGCAAAGTGAAGATCCTAGAAGACAAATAAAAATCAAACACGCCAACCCTTTCCCCTTCAGATGAATATCTTGAAAAAAATCGTAAGCTAAACAGAGACCATTTTCTCAAAGAGATGTATCTTTGAAGAGGAGGAAAAGAAAAATCAAGCCTGTGACCAGGATTCCGAGGGGTAAGTGTGTCTGCATGTAATTATAAAGTAGGTGCCGAGAAGGCACTTGGAAACCAGGAGTCGCAGCCTCCTAATCTTGGCTGTCACAGGGCTCTGTCCCTGCAAGCTGCCACTGGATAAGCTTTCAACAAAACAGGAGGAAAGCTCAGTGGGCTGGAAGAGGGGTGTTGGGCAAACAAAATCCCCAAACCCATCCCTTTGACAATGACTGAAACACAAAAGGAAAAAGATTTTGAAGTCAGTTTTTAAAAATAGAGGTCTTACGTACTCCCAAAATAAGATGGTTTCTGATCGAGTGGCCTAAAGGAGTGACCCTTTCTGATACAAATCAACCCCGACAGTTATGTGACCACGCAGAGTGGGACAAGCAGCATGGGGTGGTCACCGCTCTCCCAGTGGCAGAGCAGGGGAGGGCTGTGTCGAGAACCTTCCACTACAAGGTCACTCACCCCTGGAAAGTGGAGTGACCTGGGAAACGGGACCCCTGTCCCAGCCTCCGTCTCTGAGAGAATGTTTCTCTTGGCAGGTATCCTAGTGTCTTGTTTGAAATGTTTCATGTGGCCCTGGTTAGCAGAGGTGGGATAGGAGACATCTAATCTGCCATTCCTTCTTTCGTCCCCAGTTAGTAATGAGTTGGCTCATTTTCTTCCATCATTTGTTGGTGTTATTATTGCATGCCCTAATTTTTCCTCCTTCCCTTGTGATGGAACGGAGTCACCCCTTCTTCCAGTTACTAATTAGGTCCTTGATGCCAGCAGCATGGTCCCTGTCCTCTGGGTGTATGAGAGTCTCACAGGAGACCCAGATCCCAAGGGACGTTGGACTTCAAGGTGAAGACTGCTCACTAGGGGAAGCTCCAATCTGCCTGTCTGTTCCTCCTTCCAAATGGGAAAAGGACTGTGCAACCCTAAGTGACATTTGGCAGTGGCCCATGTCCCTGTGGAGATCCATAACTCATCCTATCTTTATCATCCAGCTAAATGATCGGTCGGGACTCATTAACAAGAATCTGATCCATTAGATGGTAGGACTCTGGCCTTGTTTCATTTAATATCATACCTCTAGGGCCTGGCACATAGTAGATGCTGCAGAAAAATTTGCTGAACAGTTGACTGAATGATCCTATATAATAAAAGGGTAATACGCAAATTGACCAAACAGTGGAACGACCAGTCGCTATGATGCACACTGACCACCAAGGGGAAGACGATCAATGCAGGAGCTGTCCCCTAGTGGTCAGTACACTCCCACAGGGGGAGCGCTGCTCAACCAGAAGCTGGGCTCATGGCTGGCGAGCACAGCGGCGGTGGCGGGAGTCTCTCCCGCCTCCATGGTAGCGCTAAGGATGCCCAAATGCTGGCTTAGGCCCACTCCCTGCTAAGCCAGCAGTCGGACATCCCCCGAGGGCTCCCAGACTGCGAGAGGGCGCAGGCTGGGCTGAGAGACCCCCATGAGTGCACGAATTTTGTGCACCGGGCCTCTAGTTTAAATATATTTCTCACACTATATTTCATGATGCTTTTCCTGCATGTCTTTGAATTCTGCAATCTTTGGAGATGAAGTTGATTATTCTTGTCCTCAGTGCCCCCATATGCCCTACTGACTGGGGATTCTCAATAAACATGCCAAGAATCAATGAATAAATGAAGGAATTGACCAGGTGGCAGAGAATGTAAGTATTGGGAAGCAGTGAAAAAAAAAATCCTATTACTTCTAGATGGTCCCTTTTGTCTCTTCTTTTAAAATGGCTGTTATATATCTCACTATTACCATTAAGATATATGTATTTTCTTACAATCAAATTAGCTGTTCACACTTGCATTAAGATGTGTGTTTTTAAATAATCCATCACTTATTTATGGCCTCAATGTCTCCTCAGTGTAGTTAACACACTAATTGGATATTTGTTGAGTGAAAAACTGCACTTATGTTTACTCTCCCAATCTTAAGACTTGTATCATTTTGCTTTCTGGAACATTCCCTGAGAGGCTTTGGGGTTGATACCTCTGGCATGCTCCACATTGGTAACCTTGTTTTTAAAAATATATGTGTCTGCAGATGTCAAGGAGAGAGACCTCTTGAAAAAGACCTTGACAAATTAGTGATTGAAAGGTTATTATATTTAACCTATCAGCCACCTCCCAAGGTGTGTGCTGAGTCAACACCAACTCTCAATTACAGGCTTTGTTTGTCTAGTTTAACACAAAGATTGACCTTTAGTCAATGGTACACACACGCACACAATGCCCGCCAATTATATTACTGATGGAAATGGGTCTTTTTTTTTTTTTTCCTGCTACAGCCAGTGAATTCCTTCCTGATGTTTCTTCTAAGAATCACATTCT
Organism: Myotis nattereri; assembly: GCF_964212035.1. Lineage (NCBI taxonomy): Eukaryota > Metazoa > Chordata > Mammalia > Chiroptera > Vespertilionidae > Myotis > Myotis nattereri. The sequence goes on along the minus strand of NC_138085.1, from coordinate 78,961,001 downwards.
ACACTTCTAATCATCACCAATGATTTCGTCTAAATCGAAGAGAATGGTTCCATGAAGCTGGGCTGCTCCTGTCGACCAATGACGCTGTTACACATCGCTGTGATTTACACAGGCAATTTCAGAAACCAATACCTCGGGGCGCCCTGGAACCAGCCCTTTCCCGGCCATTCCCCAGGCGATGATTTAAACCCCTGTCCTGTACTTGCCATTGTGGAAAGTGTGAAAATGTATCATGTGCTCTGTGACCTTGAATATAAACATTCATCGTCAGGAACTCCCTGAATGCCGAGTGCCTTGCATCTTTAATGGGGAAAACTCCCTCATCAGTTGAGAGAGGTAAACGGGTATTCATTTTGTTTGCAGGGCATCTATTTATCCTTCTTTGGCGCCATGTGCTAGTGAGGGTGGATGGTAACTGTCAGCATTGTGGTGTCACCGGGTCAGGCGGAGGACTAGGACATTTACTGAAAGCGGGATGTTTGGCATTCCTCTGTGGGGATGGAGAGGAAGGTGGCTGGGTGCTTTGTTTGTCAGGAATGAACATCTTAGGTGAACAAGCCCCAGGGAGGGATGGCAGGGCTCAACCCAGAGCAGGCTGTCACTTCAAAGGGTTCTTATCTTCGTAAATCAGTCAAGGATCCCTCTGCCTTCACAAGCACCAGGGGCACACACACATACCTTCTCCTGACAGCCGATGTGGGACTGTATAGCAAAGCTGACAGACAATCAAACAAGTCAACCGAAGGTAACACGAGGGGGAGACACAAGTGACTGGGAGATGTCTTTGGCTTTGAAGGAATCCCTGGCATTTCATCAACAGGATCTATCACTATCTCTTCATGCCACCAGCTGTTTTAGAAACACCACGAAAGGTACAAAAAAAGGATTTGCCAAAAATGTAAATGAAATCTATAGCTTTTCTTCCCAACCCACATCCTCACTCCTCCACCCCTCTCCCTTTCGGGGGAAACTCAGAAACATGAATAACTACCTATTATTAACATTCAGGGATGTAAAATGGCAATGATTTATAGCACCATACTGTAACTGCTTGTGGAAACAACATAAAATTGCACAGGTCCGCTGGAAAATATAAGTGTGACTGGGGTGACACGTTTATTTGTGTAGGAACATTAGTCATCCCACACCAGAGCCCAGAGCCCTTTCCTGTGGAACAACCAAGGAGGGATGGGGAAGAGCAGTGAGACTCGAGGTGCCTGAAGGCTTGTTTATTTCACTCACATGCAATGGGATCCCCGTGATGTCATGGGGGAAATTGGAAACACCAACAATGGAGTTTTTGGAGACCCAGGTCCTATTGCCAGATTTGCCAGTCACTATTAGACCCAAGGACAAAATGATGAATTTTTCTAGGCCTCAGATTAATTCTTGGTAGGGAAAGAAGCCAGCAAGAGCCCCCTTAAAAGGCCCCCACCACCGTCTCCTGCCTGTATGGTCCTGTAGGAGTCATAATGAAGATATGGATATAGATGAAAGGCACTTAAAAAGTGAAAGTACTAGAAATTTAAGACATCACTGTGAATGAATCCCTCTGTTGGCATTCGTAATTCGCTTCCTAAGTCTGTTTTGTTTTATTGGGGTTTCATTGTTTGCCTGTTTTCGCATTGCAAAGTGACCAAAATACATCTGATGTTCCTCCTTTCCCTCCAAGATTATCTGGTGTCCTCTGAACAACCTTAGCAGATGTGAGGGCACCAAAGAGGGACAGATAAAAGAAGAGATCAGTCGTGGCAAGAAGCGATCTGTGTCAACCAAAATACCCCAGATGGTCAGCTAATCTGACACCCTCTTTGCTTTAAAGAGTGAGAGACTGGAGTCCTAATAGGTCAAAATATTCAGTCTTCCTGGTAGTAAATGGTTTGGAGGCTTTAGAGTTTCTTTCTTAACAACCTCACCCCCATGTTTATGCTCAGCATTCCTATTATTCTCATCAGGTTTGGTTTGTCTTATAAGAAAATCATTTATCAGCCACTATCTTCAGCACAGCCTAGAACCTTTATTTCTTCTGGCTCTCTGTTCTAGTACAGATTTCTCTATTACCTGTACTATTGTCTCTCCAATGTCCTTGCATCTTATCTCCCCAATAAAATTATACATTCTTTGAAGAAGAGGTCATAATTTTCTAATGTCCCTATATTTATGTCTGCTATGTCACCCCTCTGTGCCTCCCTGACCAGCTCCCATCCCTGATATTTCCACTTGATGCTATAATGCTGTAGATGCTCGGAATATAGTGACTGAATTAGCATCAATAAGAAAATCCGAATTCCTAAGCCTTGGCTTCATGCCCAGCCCTGTGCTGGACACTAGATAAGACACATAATGATAGAAGCCTAAGATGCCATCCAAATCCTCTCCACAGGAAAGCTGTTTAGGCTGCAAGGAAATAATACCAAAGAGACCTGGTTACGTAAGAAGGAATGGAGAACACCAGAACAAGTAAACATAAAATATCTATTAAAACCACACACACACACACACACACAAACACACTTAAAAGGTTACTGGGAGTTTAAAATTTAAAAATTGAAATGAGAAGTTTATATCCTATGTAGAAGCAAAACATATCACACTCACAGAAAGGGGGGCAGGGTGGTGATTGGAAGTATACTGTGATAAGGTTCATAAATTCTTCATGAAGTAAAGAATATACTTTGAAGATAGATTTCCATAAATTAAAGATATATATTATAATATCTAAAATAAGCACTAAGAGGCATAAATAAGTCGACAGAAAAGACAGGTGAGACTACCAAAAATTATTTCATGTAATCAAAAGGCAGAAAAACATTAAGAAACAAAAAGCAAATGTAACAAATGGAGTCAACACTAAGATAGATTCAAATAGCATTAATTAAATGTACATATGATAATTAAGTGCAAATGGATTAAGCACTCCAATTACAAAGTAGATAGTATCAGCTTGGATGAAAAGCAAGGGTGGACTATATGTTGTCTGCAAGAATACAATATATAGCTTAATGCATAGATAGGATGGGGACACACATACCACGCAAACACAAAACATAAAAAAGCTGTTATGGTCAAAATAGAAACTGCTCCAGGGTATAGTCAACAAAAGGTATATAAGATCCCAAAAACTATAAATGAACTTATAAGAATATCTAAATAAATGGAAATATATGCCATATTCATAAATAGGAAGAATCAGTATTGTTTAGATGCCAATTCTCAGCAAACCAAGCTATAGATTGAATATAATTATAATCAATATCCGAGCAAGATTTTTTTTTTGTAGAAATTGAAGCTAATTCTAAAATTGATTTGGACAAGTACAGTTAACTAATTTCTGATACGGGATTTAAAGCAATCTATCTGAGCTAGAACAATCTTAGTAGTATAAGGAAAAATAATCTAATTAAAAATGGGTAAAAGACTTGAGTAGACAACATTCCTAAAAATGATAATCAAATAATCAATAAGCACATGAAAAAGTGTTCAGCATTATCAGTGACCATGTAAATGCAAATTAAAACCACAATGAGATACCATCCCATAACCACTAGAATAACTAAAAAGGTGAAGATTGACAATACTAAATGTTGTGAAAGATTTAGAACACCTAAGCTCCCTATCTTGTTAGTAGGAATGGAAAATAGTACATCACGTTTCGAAAACTATTTGACAGTTTCTTGCAAAGTTGCATATAACTGACTAGCAACCCCCCATTAGGTATTTTCCAAAAGAAATAATGCCCACCAAGATCCTACAAGAATGTTCATAGCAGGTTTAAATAAGGGGGATGAACTACTGATACCTGTGATAACAATGTAGATATTAACCTACTTGAACTTCTACCTGTCTTGGAGACCTTCCACTTCAAGGTAGACGGACACTGTGTAAAGGACTGAGGAAGAGCATCACTCTCGAGTTGTAGCTCTGACTTGCAGCCAGCTCTAAATCCTGCTGGGCAAGGGAAAATAGGGAGACGGAAGCTACGAGGGGCCCTCTGCGATCAGTTCTGGAGACTGCAGCTCTGGATCTGGGAACTCAAGAGGTTACTTTGTTAGCTCTCTGGTCCCACACACTAGGCTGGGCTAGTGCCTCACTTGGGTCCATTTGTTAAATGTGGTTCCCAAACTGGCTGACCTTCAAACACACCTGGGGAATGTGGGCAAAAGCAGAGTCTTAAGACTATAGACCATTGAATCAGAATTTTGGGGTGAGGAACAGACAACTATAGAAAAATAAGGTTTGTTAGATGTTTTCAGTGGTCATTTCAGCCTGGCAATCACTGGAACTATTTCACAGGAAGGTTAATGCCCATTGCCTACTTTGGGTGCCATAATGGATGAATTCGATTAAAGTTATCAGTAGACCTTCAGGCACACATCTTTCTATACACTGTCCCCCTTCCCCCCCCCCAAAAAAAACAAACATTACTCATGAAAGATTAGGTTGCATTTTATTCCCATTCTGTCTCCCAGCCTTCAAAGAGGAAATGTAGACATGACAAGGAAGTAGAGAGAGAGAAAAAGAAAAAAAAGTAGTGGGATGAAAAAAAGCAACAATGAAAGAGATATTAAGTGGTTGAGCAGAAATGTGAGCATAAAGAGTAGAACTCACTACAAAGGTCAAACAAGAATTTGAGTCAGGTCTACACAACTGGCAACCTAAGGACAGATGTGTCTAATTTTGTGTTATATTTTGACCCAGCTTAATTATATCTATTTGACCCGGTTCAATTATATTCCATCACTGACTTCAAAAAGAATATTCAACACACAAAGCTGAGGTGCCAAATTCATTTAAGCTGTTGCTACATGCTGTTCAGCCTTCCTTCCTCCCTCCGCTGGTTACTACTTAACTCTTTGCAACCCAGCCTCTGTCCGCAAAGCAATAAATCTTAAATCTGTTCTCCCAGTGACTACCACGAGGGGGGCAGCTCATGAACTCACTCATCATCCCCTTTTCAAGCCTGTCCTTCATGACCACACTGCAGCATTTGAACCCATTTACACTCCCTTCTTCTTGAACATCTGTGCCCTCCTGGATCTAGCCTGTTCTGTCCCATTCCTTCCCATGGCCAGCATTTGTCACTAAGTCTCACTCGGTGATCAATGCTCCATGCTCAACATGAGCTAAGTTCTGGGTCACAGAACTGAGTGGGACCCAGATTCTGCCATCAAGAATATCAGTGCAGTATGACATCTTTCTTCCTCTACAATGTGGCCTGTTACCTGGATCCTCTAATTAATCATGTCCCCCCTTTAGGCATAAACTTACCTTAATTTCCCTTCTGCTTAGATCTTGTCTATTCTCTAGTTTTTCCCTACTGGTATCAGCTATTTTCTCTGGAGATGCACCCCTTACTAAACCCAGACAAACACAGCCAAAACCCAACCAAACCAAACCAAATCTACCCAAACACAGCCAAACCCAACCAAACACAACCAAACCTAACCAAGTCCAGCCAAACACAGCCAAACCCAACCAAACCCACCCAAACCTAGCCAAACCCAACCAAACAAGAACAGCAGCAGCAGTAAAAGGAGTTAAATTGGAGGTGAGATGTCTTTCACTGAATATAATCGAAATATTATTTCAGAACACATGAGCTTTGGTATCAATTTTCCTGATTTTTAAGTATTTACTTTAGACCCAGAAGAGGTTCTGAAAAGATATTCCTAGAGAGCTTCCACCTTTTGGTGTACTGTACCTTGAAAGCGTCTTCTAGCATTTACCTCGAAAATGTCTGTTAGGAAGTTTACTCCCCATGTAAGGAAGTTTCTTCTTATTTTTAATATAGATAAAATACTTGAAAAATTAAAGTTTAAAGTCTGTAATACCTAGTAGATAGTGAATACTGGCAAAAAAAATGACATTTAAAAGTGAATGTGCCCGCTATTACAGAATTTTAATTCAAAATGAAGGGGGGACAGGAGGAAAGGTGGAAACATGAGCTTAGTCCATTAAACATGAATGTGTCACTCACTTGTAAATATTTTCAATCAAGAAAATAAACAAGATAACAAAGAATCTCTGTGTTTATTTAGTCATGATTCATAAGCCATTTTATCTTGGAAAAATATTTAAAGTTTTTGATAAAAGAAACATAACCTTTCAGATAAAAGTCATGCGTGTCAAAATCCTGAAATAGTGTTACATTACAAAAAAATGAATAAAGAAGAGGTAGAGATGACTAAAAATAAATCACCTGTAAGTTTTATTCCTGGTATTGATCACTCTTTTCCTTTCACCACCAATGATAATTTGCTTTACATTAATCGGTGGAAATTGCTATGAACACTATTTTTATTTAGAATGTGATAAAAATTCATGAAAATTATTAGGAAAAATGCATGATGATGATTTATGCTAAGCTCACAAAAGCTGATCACTTCTAAAATAAAAGAAAACTGTACATATTTTTAAAAGATGTTCCATTGTTGTTTTTTTAAACAGGGAAAGAAAGGAGACATTTTTTGTTATAAGCTTCCCTATCAGCAAGCTATAAAATGAGAAGTTTTTATCATCATCTTTAAGTTTTTAAAACTTACTTTCAAAATCCAGAAAAAAATGTGGATAGTTTTCAATTTCCCTGGTAAGGACTTTGAGCAGATTTCCCATGCCAGCAAACCTAGGAAAAGCAACACAAAACCAAATATCATTAGCAGTATAAAAATAAACTTCGAAAGCACTGACCATATTTGACAACTTGCATAAACACCCCTGGACCCCATAACTATGTCTTAACACTCTATAAAAAGCATCTTCACACTGCGAGATGGGCAATATCTTAACCACTATTTCCATGAAAAGAGTCAGGTATTCTAGTTATAGGCAGCAGAGTTTAGATATAGTCTACAAAGTATTTCCCTTCCCCTCTCACTAATTCCATGACCCCTCACAGTTAATATTTCATCTTTGCTTTGTTTCTGTGCCATTGATGCGGGAACATACCATGTCAATGGATAAGCACAAGAGAGGGTGTTATTAAAATGTCTGTCCAGAAAGGTAAGTTTCTTAAAGTGCCCGAGGAAGAGTTCAGAAAATGTAGATGTACAACCCCTGCGACCCCTTTTAGCCTCTACTGGAGGCCATGTTTCCCACAGATACAAGTCCCAGGCAAGTCAGAGCCTCTCAAAATTTGACATGTCAGTGGTAATGAGATTGGATTCTTCATGAAATGTAAAAATGAGAAAGTATAATATCCAAACTTATTCTCAGTGACATTGCATTGGCAAAAATGAATCAGACCTACAGAGAAATACAAACTTGTTACATAGCTGCAATGTCACCCTAAACAAAAAAAGAAAAGGCCAGATGTAGTTATTATTTAAGTCAACAGCAAAACCTCTACTGCTCTAGACAGTAACTATCCTGGGGAGGCCCTCCCCGCCCCCCTCGTTCACTCAGCACTTGGTGAGGGAGGCGCCATCCGATGTGGGTGCTGAGCGCTTTGCCAGGCATTTCCCTGGCTCGTGCCTCAGACGCCTCAGCTGGGGAGAGATCAACTCGAAAAACCACTGGGCTCTAGAAGAGAACTAACTACAGGGCTGCAATTTTCCAGGCATGTGGCTTCCGAGGGTATTACGGTATTTATGCCGATACAGGAACTTCTTTCAATGCCACTGTAAGAAAGATGTGGCGAGAAGAACACACTGAAAGGTCGCCTCTGTGCATGAAACGGGAAAGCAAGCCGCGCGGTGGGCGCAGCAGGTGTAGCATCTACACTCCGCAACCTCCCCAGAGAACACTGGCAGCCACCACCCGAGGCATCAGTTGCTGACGAAGCTAGCAAAGAGCCCATGTGGGGAGGCCTGCTTCCAATCCTAGCTGGCTCCCGCCGGCTGTTATCCAGGGCAAGCTACTTCCCTCTCCAAGCCTGTTTTCTCCTCTGGAAAATAAATAGTTAAACGTACGGATTTCATCAGCTCATGAGGATCAACGAGACAAAACTGAAAGTGCTTAGCATAGCCCTTATGGGGACTGCTCAGGACATGTTATGTACTGTTACATGATGATGATCAGTCCCACCGCCACCCTCATCCTCATGATCACAACGGCCTTCAAAGAATGATTGAGGATTCTCCTAAGAAAGATACATTAGGTTGTATGTGGCACTAGGGAAGGGGGAATGATGAGGGAGATCTTCATTCAAGATCATGAAAAAATTTCTAACCATTATGGTTGTCTGGATAGAGAATTAGTTGCCTTGTGAAACACTGAGCTTCTCATCACTGGTGATGTTTAAGTAGAAATATGCTATATCAACCCTTCAAAGTATTGTAGAAATGAGCTATATGTTGGGCAGACAGCTGGACTGGATAATTCTTGGAACTCTCCCACCTTAAAGTATATAAACGTTTTGAGCATGAACACATACACACACACACACACACACACATACACACACACACGAGGCAAATGCCATGCTTCTTCCTTCCAAAAGAATCTTCCCTATTCTTTCTGTTATTCTTTCCTTTATGTACACCTCCCTTTAAGATGCTTTTGAGCAAAGGCTTGTATGGGGTAGGTTCTAGCAAATTAAAATTCGGAACTGATATAATTCATCCCTGCCACTGGGCAACTTTCACAAACCCTCTGGGTCTATAGGAAAGAATCTGTTTCCAACTTAATGACCAGTTCTAATCCAGGCTTTTCTTAAAGGAAGATGATCCTGCTGCGTCGTAGCAGCCGCCTTTCAGATGAAATGCCGTAATGGAAGTTAAATATTCTTAATTTCCCTCGTTTTGTGCTATTAATGTGTCACAAGAGACCTGAGTGGATTTAGCTTTCTCCTAAAATTCTGTCTTGTGCATGATTTTACTGTCAGGGGACCTAGGTGGGAAATATGTCAAGCCTTTAAAATTGGGAACAGACTGAAAGGAACGGGTGTGGAAATACACCCAGATACAAGCTGGCTGTGGACTTGTATCTGTTCAGAGGTTATTTGAGCTGGTCGCTTGATACGGTCCAATATTTTGGAACATCTAGCTTACATCAAGCAAGGCCAGTTAAGGAACTCTCACTATTCTGGATGTCTGACACCAATGACTGTGGGATGTTGCGTAGTATTAGGGGTCCGGTCCAGATGTATGGAACCTAGAAGACATTCATTTCAGCACAAGCTCCTTGAATAAGTACAAAATCATTTCAACTCCTTCATGGCAAAAGTTTTTTTAAATATATTTTTATTGATCTCAGAGAGGAAGGGAGAGGGAGAGAGAGATAGAAACATCAATGATGAGAGAGAAACCTTCATTGGCTGCACCCTGCACAGCCCCCACTGGGGGCTGAGCCCACAACCTGAGCATGTGCCCTGACCGTGAATTAAACCATGACCTCCTGGTTCATAGGTTGACACTCAACCACTGGGCCATACCTGCTGGGCAATGGCAAAAGATTTGATGCATCCTGCTTCCTCCAAGGTCTACCAGAATCCATGCAAGTATGTTCTGGTTGAAGGAGTGCAAAGCAAGTTAATATCACTTGGATGGTCCCTGAGTAGAGACAATGGTTGTTTGGAATTGGACCCAGGGCGCCACATGGAAAGGTCCCTCATGCATGGGACTTCCACTAAGCCCCAGACGCATCCTCATGCCAGAGGCTGTCTACTCTTTTCTAAGCTCCTCGGTGCAGGCACAACACATTGCTATCCACCATGTTCCTAGTGAGATAGCTCAGCTAATTCACATGAAGATCATTTTTTAATATTTTATCTTGTTCAGTAAAAGAATTTAAGAGATGGTACATACCATTAGAGAATACAAATACATACATAATGGAAGTGGAGGGAAAAGAAAAGTAAGAGTAGACTAGGAAGATAAAGGTAGAGAGGCAAGGAGCATGACTTCTAGGCCATAAGACCTTCACATTCACTGGAGATGGCTTATCAATTCGGGCCTGAGCTTCTGAGAATCAAAGCAAAGGAGAAAAATGGGTCTCTTTCAAGATATGGTTTTCCAAAAATAAAACAAATGGAAAGTACAGCTGTAGGGAGCGACTATAGGATTAAGCCTTGGACTGACCTGGTGGCAAAGCCACAAACAAGTCCCAGCTTAGAGGGCACAGTCCTCTTAGCATAATTAAGCTTGTCTTTATAAAGCTCCCTAGATCCTTCCTAGGTAGCTAATGGGCTGTGAGGGGTGCAGCAAGTGCTGCCAAAACAAGTGAAACTCACAAGAACATTGTAACTATGGTGACCACTACCTCAGTTTGCCTTCTGGGTCTCTCTGTGGCCTCAGCCAGGCATAGGAGATCCACCTAGACCAGCTGTGGGCAAACTACGGCCCATGGGCCAGATCCAGCTCGTTTGAATTGAATAAAACATTTAAAAAAAGACCGTACCCTTTTATGTAATGATGTTTACTTTGAATTTATATTAGTTCACACAAACACTCCATCCATGCTTTTGTTCCGGCCCTCCGGTCCAGTTTAAGAACCCATTGTGGCCCTCGAGTCAAAAAGTTTGCCCACCCCTGACCTAGACCCAGCTTATTCTCTTTGTCAATCTTTTCTTTAATCCTTCGCTGCCCCCACTCAGGCTCACTGAACCTTTGGCTGTGCTGGCCTCGCATATACAGCTTTCTATGATGAAAGGAAAAAGTGATCATGGCTATGAGATAGTTGAGAAAAAGAAATCTCCGGGTAAGAGAGTAGCTTCACACAGAGGAGGTCAAACAATAATGTGTAAACATGCTTATTACTTAAAACTAGGGTTTTTGTAGAAATTGTAAAGTTTAGGTTTACTTTAAACCACACACACACACACGCCTCCCTTAGGCTCCCTAGAGGTCCTGGGACGTGATGTAGTTACTGTGCAGCACGTTGAGTGTTGTGACATCTGAATTCATTTCTGTGAGGAAGGTCTGGTTGGGGCACAGCAAGGGAGGGTCCAAGGTCTTGGCTACCAGATGACGACGCAGGAAAGGGTTTACCAATTGGACATGTACTCATGAAGGTAGTGCAAATACTACCCGTCAGGCAGCTGTACATATCTCCGAGTTCATTGGAAGACAAAAGTTCAGATGGTTAAGCATATTTCTGAAGATGACAAGAGAATGAAAGGTAGAGTCACATTTGACCTTGAGAGTCTGGAAACCCAAGGTCTAGGTTCTTTTCCTCACAGGAGGAGACCTGGGGCTCCAGACCCCTAGAAGGTCCCTGTTTGGGGACTTTGAGCATCCGTGGTCTGTGGAAAGTGCACACAGGATATCTTATGATTGTATGTAGATGCTCATCTTTCTGGGGAGAAGTCTGCAGTTTCTGTTAGAATCCAACGTGGCCTGCTCCACACACAGCGGCCTGAACAGGGAGGACATGCTTCTTTAGGAATTCAGAGAAAGAGAAAACCACGTGGATGGGCTCTTTCAGGAAGGTTGGCTTATAGAAGAAGTCAACTGTCACCCAGACATGAAGGATGCTGGGAGTCTGGCAAGCCCTCCAACTAGGGGGGATCAGGACTGAAGGGAACGAAAGGTACAAGTTGGGAGACTCAACAAGTCTTCCAGAAACAAAAGGCTTCTCCCTCAAGGTTCATTTACTGCAAGATCATTAGGAAATGAGTCCTTTCACATTGTTTTCCAAGCAGTCTAGAAAGAAGGCATTTCTCCAGCCCCTGGAGGAGGGCTAAGAGCCCGGAGAGACGGCCCGCACGCCCCTGCCAAGGGTGGCACTCCTGCCTGGGGAGACAATTTGGGGTGTACACACGGCGTTTTCTATGACTACTTCCTTGGCTCTGATCTCGAAACCATTCCCAAGGGAATTGGCTCCAAGGCTGCTCAGTGGAAAACAATTACTCTCTTAAAGCAATAGTTCTCTGCGAACACTTCCAGTTCCAAAACAAGGAAATAATTGGAGTGTGTGCGCACACACATGCACACACATGCGCACGCACACACACACACTGTTGTGTTGGGTTTTTTTTGTTTTTTGTTTTTTTCTGTTTTGAACTCTGTTTTTGTTTGGGAGAAAGAAATTAAGTAATAGCACTAGTTTTTTTCCCAGAACATAAAACCAAATAAAACCGCCAGGGCTTGTGTTGAAAAGAGATGACCATAGTTTTTGAGGAAACTTGTTTGTTTTCTATAAACAGGACGTAATAAAGGACGCAGGTCCAGGGTGTGGGCGCTGCGCGTGCTGGCCTGTGCCTGCTTACACCAGAATTTCGTCGCCCCGTTTTCCTGAATAGAACAAGCACTAAAGACTTTCTCTGCAGCTCTATTTGAACGGGGAATTCTTAAGCCAATACCCCTTCTGTCAATACAGAACAGAAGGTGAGAGAAATAATTAGCAAAATAAAATAGCAGCCCTCCAGGGTTTCATTTTTCTAATACTTTTCTTAGGCTAAGATAATGCATAGGCAATGCACGGCTTTTGTTAGCGCTTTGAGTGAGCCAATGCCTCCTAGAATCTACAATTTTTAGCATCCCTAGTGCAAAGACTTTAAAAAACCAAAGACTTAGAGTCTCTGTCCATAACTAAGTATTTGGGGGATTAAGAAGACCTGGTTGATCCAAATATTTTCTGGCAACATAGTCACCATATAAACCACAGACCAGTCATGACTACTACAATGACATTATTTATAGAACATCATATCTTTGCCAAAGATCTGTCTGGCCTCATTTGTCCTCAACTTGAGTATGTGTCAAAGACAGATTATTGAACCCATTTCAGAGATCAGAACTGGTGAGTCAGGTATAGTAAAGTGTCTTTCCCAGAGTCTTCAGATGGACTCTGAACTTCCTGATCTGTAGTCCTACTGCATTTCTGCACATCACCAGAATTCACGCCACTGAGGGACCTGCTCCGTCTCAGGCCAGCGCCTCTAGCGTGCCTGCTGCTGCTACCTGCCTGTCTTCATAGCAGCGTAAGCCTGACCCCCTAACTGCAGCGGTGCCCTGCAAGGTAAGCAACCCCCCTGCTTGCCTCCCATGATGCATCAGCGTCCAGGGCACCACCTGACATGCCAGTAGTCACATGACTTGGAGACACTCCTGGTAACCGATGAACCCCTTGTACAGCATCTCCACTACTTAATTGTTTTGAATTATAAGCAAAACCAGTTAGTCAGGAGCCTATACTATATCAGATACAAAACAGGGTGCTTTAAAAAAAGTACTTCTCAACTAAAGTCAAGGTACGTTTCTTTTTTAAAACAATATATTTTTATTGATACCAGAGAGGAAGGGAGAGGGAGAGAGAGATAGAAACATCAATGATGAATCATGGATCAGCTGCCTCCTACATGCCCCACACTGGGGATTGAGCCCACAACCTGGGCTTGTGCTCTTACCGGGAATCTAACGAGGACCTCCTGGTGCCGGGGTCCAACCCCAGCGGGTCCAGGGGTCCCCAAAGGTGTGGACGGAGTCGGCGAAGAAGGAATGACACGGAGACAGCGTTCAGTTGATCAGCAGCCTAGCCAGGATCTCCACCCAAGTTCTGGTCTGGATCTCCAGCGAAGTTCTATTTAGGATCTCCAGCCAGGTTCTGTGTCCATGGTCTCTTGCTAGGTTCTCCAGCCAGGTTCTCCAGGTTCTCCAGCCAGGTTCTGTAGCCATGTTCCCTCGCTAGGTTTTCCAGCCAGGTTCTGTCCAGGATCTCCAGCCAGGTTCTCCAGGTTCTCCAGCCAGGTTCTGTAGCCAAGTTCCCTTGCTAGGTTCTCCAGCCAGGTTCTGTCCAGGTTCTCCAGCCAGGTTCAGTCACCAGGTTCTAGTCAGGTTCTCTTGCCAATTTCTGTAGTCAGGTTCAGTCCAGGATCTTTTGCCATGTTCTCTCACTAGGTTCTGTCTCTAGGTTCTGAGGCCAGTTTCTGTCCAGGATCTTTTGCCATGTTCTCTCCAGCGAAGTTCTTCTGTCTCTAGAGAATGTTCTGTGTAGGTTCTGTGCCAATTTCTGTCTCTCTCTCTGTCTCCTAAGTTCTGTCTGCTGTTGTCTTGTTTCAACTGTATTTATACCAGTTGATTCCAATCCTATCAATCTCTATTTCAAAGGTTAGGGCGTTTCTTATCTCCATTACAGGGAGTAAAGATTATGTAGCTTAAGCATGATTATTCGTAGTTAAAGTGATTAATTACCCGCCTGGCACTTAGTTGAGGGGTTTTATTCCCTCCCTAACTTCAGGGGAAAATCCCTACCTGGGAAAACAATCTTTCTCAGAGAGGAGACCTTGGTTAAAACACATAGTGCCAAGAAGGTGAGCAAACATTTTAAGAACAGTATGCCATATATGCCAGGTCCTTTGAAACAGCAAGGATGGACTGGCTCCCGGCATCCTGGTTCATAGGTTGATGCTCAGCCACTAAGCCACACTGGCTGGCTGTAAAGGTACATTTCTTAAAAGATATTAAGCACCTGCTTTTCTGGGGGAAATGCACCCAGATAATGAAGTATCTCAGCCTATATGTTCCAGGAGCCTGGTCTGCTCCACCAGGTGGGCGATGTTAGATAGCTGGGCCGGTGGCCGTCCCTTCCCATCTGCCCCTTCACTTCTGCAGTGAAGTCATAAGGTTTTCTGTTCTGTTGCCCAATGTGTTGCCAAGAATCCAACAGATGATTTCATTCCAAGATGAAGGAGCAAAACTCAAGTAGAGTGAGTCTATTAGGCACTTTCATCTGACAATAAAAATGAGTTAATGGCTAAAATGTGTTTTCAAAACGTTTTAACACTACAAGTAATGGCACTCAAATGGGAAAATGCCTTGAATATTCTCATCGATCATTAATACCACCGTGTCCCTCAAAGGGGGTGCTCCCTGTGGAATACGTGCTGCTGGTGTCCAGTGTAAGCCAGTCCACAGGAATTCTCCAAAAAAATTAATAATTCCGGGAGACCATTATGGAGCCAAACAATTAAGTGCAGGTCAAAAATAGCCCTGTCAATATCTGCGTTCGGTTTTCTAAAATAGACTATTACCTCATCATAGCTCATTTCCCCCAAAAACATCAGTAGTATAGCAGTAACAGTCTCCCAGAAATGAGGGGAAAATTAGGTTCTTTTTTAGGGCGTGAAAGTCAATGGGCCCCCCAATTTCCAATGCTGGTGAGCATGGAAGCAATGCAACCGGGGCTGCGTTCTGGACTGGCCCAGCGCCGGGAAGTCATCAGTGAATTTGTTCCCTGTCACGTGTGAGGTTAAGAACATAGTGGCGAGGAAGCTTCTGGGGAAGCCTGACTCTTACCTAGGAGGCCGGGCAGTGTCCGCCCGCCCGCCCAGGCCTGTTCGGCCACATTCCGGAGGGAAAGAGACCCCCGCAGAGCCAGCAGCCCAGGCACCTAAGGGCTGGTCTTGGAATTGCCTTTGCCTAAGTGACGCTGGGCAAGTAAGTCCTTGATCTTCGCTCTCTGTATGGCCTCACTTCCGGCTGGAAAATGAAAGGGGACACGGAGAAGTTGCATCGTTTGGGCTGCTCTGTCCATCGGTGGTTTACATGAGACAGACGGTCCGGCCTGGCGGATTACAAACCTCCTTTGTCCCGAACGCCCTTCCCTTCTCTGCTGCCTCTGGACATCCTGTCTGTCTTTCCAGGTCCAGATCAAACAGTATTTGCTCCCAGAAACCTCCTGCCCACGGCCCAGGCTAAATGAGCCGCCTTCCTTGCTGTGAATTCTTCATTTTCAGAATGTCCCCCCTTCCCACCGCTCCGCCCCGCCAAGCACAGCTCCCACACAAACCCTCCCCACTCATGTCCTGGCGAAGGCTGGGAGTGTGAGATCAGGAGTCACTGCATGGCCATGGCGACACGGTGCCCGCTGCAGCCGCACTGAGCGGGAGAGCAGTTGCTGGTGAGAGGAACAGGTCAGACAAAACAAATATTTCCCCGAATACAAATACTTTGGGTGTGTGATTCTGTTGTTTTTATGACCGTGGATGATTTGGAGAATATGACAAAAATCGGCTTTCTCAGCAAAATGCGCACACGCACAGACACACATCATTGTACATGTAATCCCAGGAGGTACAAGCACAGGAATAGAAATCCCTCATCTGTTTTGAAATCACGGGCCACACAAAGGGAAAGAGGGTCGCCCAGCAGAAAACGGCGCCCGCGGAGGGGGCCTGGGGCAAGTCGCTCTCCTCATCTGGAATCATCTGGAATGAGCACTGCTTTCCTTCGCAGTGTTGTTGCCGAGAACATGAGCCAATGCAGGCGGAGCGCCTAGAGTCATGGCTGGCACGCAGGCAGCTCCTGTCTTGCATGTAAAAAACTGCCACCGCCATGCAAACAAGTCGTGTCCCTTTTACAATAAGCCTGCGCCGCCGCTTAGAGCCGGGAAGAAAGCCCTTGCTCAGACCGCCGCCCCGGCGAAGCCCGCGGACCGGCTGCTGCGGGCTCCTTCGCAGGGCCATTCATCACACAAGAGCCCATTGATGACAAACGCAGGTCCCTCCCTTCGCATGACAAGGCAGAGGGGTCCACAGAGCCCCATTCTCCAGAAAACCAGAGCATTGTGGGCGACGCGGGCGAGGCCGGGCGCGCACACACAAGCGGACATTGTGAGGCTGTTTGCACAACCCCGCAGTGCTCCTCGCGGATTTCCTGCCCCGGAGACGTTTAGATCTCACCGAGTCGGAGGCAGACGTTTGCTCATTCAACATGGCTTCAGGCCGGGGCTCGGGAAAGCCGGGTGCGCGCTGCCCTCTGCTGGCCGTCAATGGAACTGCATGCGGGGACCCGGGGCGGGGGTACCGGGGTGAGGGCGGGGCGGGGCGGGGTGTAAAGCTTCTAACTTGCTCTCAGGGTCCCAGCCTCTCCCCTCCCTTTCTAAGGAGTCCAGTGCCACAGACATGACCCTCAGGGTCTAGAAAGCCCAGCTCCAATCTGAGCTGTAACGCAGACCCTGGAGTAGCCATCTCGTGCCCCAGATCTCACTGCCCCCATGGAGTCCGCGGCACTCATTTGGCTGAGGCGGGCGTGAAGGAGTGCCCGCCCCTGGCCAGTGTGGCCCTGTCCTCTGACCTGTGACCCTGACAAGGGAAACCAATAAGCACCTAGTGGTGCTATGTGTGCTTAAGCTGCAGCTGGTGTTTGGAGCAGAAATGTGACTTCATCTTCCTAAGGTCTCATCTCTCTGACCTCTTGTCAAGCTGCTCTCCCTTGCTGTCCACTGTGAGTGTGTGTGTGTGTGTATGTGTGTGTGTATGTGTGTGTGAGTGTGCGTGTGTGTGAGTGTATGTGTGTGTATGTGTGTGTGTGAGTGTGTGTGTGTGTATATATGTGAGTGTGTGTATGTGTGTGTGAGTGTGTGTGTGAGTGTGTATGTGTGTGTGTATATGTGTGTGTGTATGTGAGTGTGTGTGTATGTGAGTGTGTGTGCGTGTGTGCGTGTGAGTATGTGTGTGTATGAGTGTGTGTATGTGTGTGTATGTGAGTGGGTGTGTGTATATGTGCGAGTGTGTGTATGTGTGTGAGTGTGTGTGTGTATGAGTGTATGTGTATGTGTGTGTGAGTGTGTGTGTGAGAGTGTGTGTATGTGTGTGTGAATGTGAGTGTGTGTGTATGTGTGTGTGAGTGTGTGTGTATGTGAGTGTGTGTGCGTGTGTGTGCGTGTGTGTGCGTGTGTGTGCGTGTGTGTGTTGGCCTGGGCAGCACCCACATGCACAGTTTCCCCTGGCCTCTGACATGCGGCCTCTAGGGCAGGCTCTGTGAGAGGGTGGGTGAGCTGGCAGAAAGTCTCGCTCAGCTGCACGTCTCAGGGATGAAAGCAAGGCCACACCATTGCACTTCTTTTTTTTTTTTTTTAAACATATTTTATTGATTTTTTTAAATATATTTTATTGATTTTTGACAGAGAGGAAGGGAGAGAGATAGAGAGTTAGAAACATCGATGAGAGAGAAACATTGATCAGCTGCCTCCTGCACATCTCCTACTGGGGATGTGCCCGCAACCCAGGTACATGCCCTTGACCGGAATCGAACCTGGGACCTTTCAGTCTGCAGGCCGACACTCTATCCACTGAGCCAAACCGGTTTCGGCCACCATTGCACTTCTTAATCTGCGCTGTGAACTAGTTCCTGATGGTCAGTGTGGCACCAAGAACACGAACCTGAGTTTGAATCCCAGCTCAGCCATTTATTAGCTGAGTGCTAATCAATGCATTTGACAACAGTTACTTCCCCTCCCTCGAGTCTGAGCTTCAATATGAGTAACACAGAGATTAATTCAACCTGTCCAAGAGTGGTTTTTAGGAATAATGAGACAACATGTGTAAATAGCTAGACATAAATGTTACTGTAATCACTGTTACTGTTGCCATTTCTATTGTTCTCCCCACTGGTCTTAGCTCTGTTCCCCTGGCCGTGAAGAAGAATCCCGCGTTCCTACATAACTATTGGTACCCGCAAGGGCTTTAAATGCCATCCTAGTGTGTATCTGGATGACTTCCAAGTTCGTAACTGTCACCTGACTCACATATCCATATCCAACTGACTATTTGACTTCTAACAGACATTTCACACTGAGCACATTCAAAATTAAAGTTTTCGTTTCTCCCCCTGAAATCTGTCCCTTCCCAAGTCTTCCCCAGCTGAGTCTATGGCAATTATGCCCATTCCACGTTTCCAGATGCTTGGTCCAAAAATATTGGTGTTATTCTCGCCTCCTTTGTTTTTCTCATCCACCATATCCCCGCTAACAAATTCCATCAGCTCCACTTTTTAGGGTGTGTCTTAAATTCAGTCATTTCACAGCCTCCATCATCAGTGCCCTAGGTCAAGCTACCAGCGATCACCATCTCCTGCTCTGAGTTCCCACTTGCCTTCTAAATAGATCTCCTAGCTCTAACCATGCCCAACCGCTCAGCCAGCTGCTGTGCGGCAGCTACGGTGATCACGCCACCCCCTGCTTCGCTCCCTTCAATGACCTCCTGTTACACTCGGAGTGAAATACAAGGTCCTTATCATAACCAGCAAGGCCAAGGTGATGCCATCCCAAGGTGGTGCATCCCCGACACCCCTCCCTCCTGCATTGTACTAGTCACTGCTTCTGGCCACCTCGCTTTTTCTTTCTTGAACTTATCACATATGTTTCTGCCACGGGATCTTTGCATTGCTAGTTCTTCTGCCTGAGTGTTTTCCCCCAATATATCTCCTGGAGAGACCAGTTTCCTATGTGGCATTTGAACCTGCTTCAGGGAAGTTCTCTGCCTGGCAAGCTTTTATCCCCCACCATCCTGGGGCCCGGATGCCTGTCCCAGTCCTGGGCGAATCCCCTGCCTCCTGCCTCTCTTGCCAAAACCCCGAGTCCTCTCACAACTTGCGCCTTTCCACATTCCTGCCACTCCTGCTTACCTGCCTGCTCTCTCTCCTGCTGGGAGGGGAGCACTCCAGGCTGGGAACTAGGACTTGCTTATGCTTGGATCCAAAACAGGCCACTCAGGGAATGTGTTTCTGAGTCAATAGAAAAAATATGAGTGAAGTGAAGGCAATCAGGCCAAGAACCTCTTGTCAGAGTTCCAGTCGCTTAATTAGAAAGAGAGAAAGAAGGAAGGAGAATGGGTGGCCAAGAAAAGAAGGGGGAGAGAGAGAGAGAGAGAGAGAGAGAGAGAGAGAGAGAGAGAGAGAGAGAAAGAAAGAAGAAGAAGAAGAAGAAGAAGGAGGAGGAGGAGGAGGAGGAGGAGGAGGAGGAGGAGGAGGAGGAGGAGGAGGAGGAGGAGAAGGAGAAATGAGAGAAGAGGCAATGAGAGAAGGAAGGAAAAAAGAAAGGAAAGAATAAAAAGATTACTTCCCTCAGTCCCCTACTTAAAAAAATCCTCATTACCAGATAATCCTTAAATTTTAAGTGCTTCTCACAAACTATCTCAATTAATTCTCACAATAACTCTGAAAAGTAGATAAGTAGTTTAGTTTTAAGAGTTACTAAAATGATATATTTAAAACAGCTTTTCTTGGGGCAAATTCAAGAGCTTGCAGTTAAGTAGTTTCTCCACTAGGGGGCGATACCATCTCATATTAAACACTGCAGGCCCCTGTGTGGGTGGGTACTTAGTATAAAAACAGAAGTTTGTGAAAGCAGAGGATCAATTTCAGCACCCTGAATATTTTCTAAATGTTACTTCTCTTAGTTGTAAAAATTGTTCATACCCACAGCTGTAGCACCCAATGCATCACTAACTCAGTTCCTGTTCAAGATCATTTCAAAAGGATTGGTCATAAGTAAAGGAGCCGTGACATTTGGGAATGAAAGATTAATAGATTCAACCATTTGGTTTAGGAATTGTCCACCTCCCCCCTACCCCCACCCCCTACCCCCAGCCCCTTCCGCTAATTTCTTAAATCATGTTTTCCACCGAGGGAAACATCTGTCTTGTGGCTAAATCTTCTTGACTCAAGTTGCAAAGAGTAAGGATTTTTTTTTTTAAGGCTAAAATCTGACGCCAAACTTATCAAAACAAGTTCTTACCACTCACTTTGGAGAAACTTTCACTTACAGTTATATTGTGAAACTGGAAATTACTCTGGACGCGTAAATTAAGACAGTGGGAAAGCCTAGGGCTGACAGACCGACAGGGGGGCAGAGGGACGTGCCTTGCACGGAGGTGCTCCCACAGGAAACTCTCGATACACAGAGAAGGCAGCGAAGTCACGGTGGGACTTCCCTGTTTGGATTCACCAACCCGGACCACAATGGAACCAAACAAACAAACTCACCAAGTTTATCTCCCAATTGATGGTGAGCCCAGCCCTGCTCTTGATGACTAAACCATGTGTTGTCCTGATTTCAACTTGACCCTGCGGCCCGGGTTCCCAGGCTGGTGTCTGCGGCCACAGATGACTAACTTTGGAAGCTCTGCCCTTCACTGGCTGTCGGGTCCGCAGCCCTCACAGGCAGATCAAATATTGTTTAGGCTACTTCTCCGTGCCACGGGAAGAGGGCCAATGGTTATTCCAACTCCAGGCCCGGGGCCCCTCCTCCACTCACACCATCTGGGAACCCGGCGAAAGGAACGATCTCGGGTCCCTGGGTGCCCCGTGGAGTGTGGGGAACACGCTGGAGGGACAGTGGAGATGCTGGCTCGCCTTTCAAGGACTAGTCTGCCCTTGGCCGGAAGTTCTGAGACTCAGCATTGAAGTTTCAATGTCAAATTCCCTTTCCATCCTGTCTCTTTAACGAGAAGGTTGTTTTGGGGCTGGTCGGTTTAGGATGAAGAAAACCAGAAGTTCTCTTGTCCTGGCTTAACGTGCACTTTGCTGCAGGAGGGAGCTCATTCACTGAACAGCACAAATGGAAGTTCACAAAGCAACCAGGAGGAGCGCGGGCCGAGCCCCCCGCTGTGGGCCAGGTCTGTGCCGAGTGCCTTCCGTTGGTGTTCCCGCCCTGGGGCCCGGGGTTATGTGGCTATAAAGTCTTCCCTCTTTCCACTTCCAGCTCTGCCTCCCAGGCTCCTGGCCTCGGTTTACGCACCCGAAAAAGGGACCAGACGGGAGCTAGACCAGACCCTCTCACAGAGCCCTCTAAACAGTGAGCTTTTGTGAAACTTCTGAGGCCAAACTCTCTCTATAAGTCTTTGCTAAAATAGAAAACCCAGGTGTTTAAATGCAATACTTGCTTACTTAAACAATCAACCCACTGTATGCAGCTAGGGCTAATGCCACCCTCTAATGTACTGTCCATGACGGACCAGACAGCTAGGGTCTCTGGGGGCCAATGCCAGTAGCTTCTATTTTGGTCGGACCAGCAGCTCAGCAGCCTGGGGCTGTCCTGGGTGTGGCCTGGTGAGTGGGGCCTGGTGGATGTGGCCTGGCGGGTGTGGCCTGGCAGGTGTGGCCTGGCAGGTGGGTAGGCGCTCGGGGCAGGCACCATGTCTCTAGCCTCCACTCTGGTTGGCATGGTGACGCAGAGCCGGCCTTCACTTGATCCCCCTTCCCTTTCACTCTATTATCTCTCTGTGAGATCTTGCCCCAGAAGGACAGAGAGATCCTGAGGCCAGGCTGATGTCAGGGGAGAACAAGCAAGTCTTTGTGGGCCTTCAAGAGGCTGAGGCCAGGCCAGGCTCCCAGGCAGCACACAGAGGGGCCTGTGCTCACTCACTCACCAGAGCAGCCCTGTCCTGACATGGGGGGCCCCCATGTCCGTGTCCTGAGCCCTCTGCCTCCCCCGACACCAGCGCTGGGCCAAGTGGAGGGATCTGCGCGTGGTGCCCGCAGGCATTTCACACCAACAAGTCTTAACGCACAGCTAACCTTCTGCGCCAAAACCGAACCACCACCATCAAGCAGTTCCTCTCTTTCGGGATGATGATGGATTTCTCTTCCTTTTCTCGCCACTTTTTTCTTGGTCCCCTTTATCCTTTTCTGCTCATTCACACCTCCAAGGGGTCAGAGATCAACTCCAATGAGTTAATTTAACTATTTTTAGTCCCTGTTGGGAACAAGGCGGGAACATGAGGGGGTGGCTACTAATGGATTTTTCAAAGGCAGAGAGGAGGCATTATCTGTGCACCACAATCACTCTGGCTCTTTCCTCCCCACCAGCATCACAGAGAATTGAGTGTTGGCCCTTGTTTGTACTGCGAGCATCTCTCTTCCAGATCCCAACTCCTAATCATCCTTCAATGCCCAGCTCATCAGCCCCTCTCGGAAGCTGTCCCTGACTTCTCTGCATCCTTCATGCTCCTTCGCTGCATCCACACCACTTTGTTCAGGCCCAGACCCTTGCTCACCGCCCGCTCCTGTGACTCTGGCTCCTTCCTCCCCCGACGAGCTAATGCACTCCTTGAGGGGCTGCCCACGTTTGTGTCTTGATGTTCCAAGGCCTCACACAGTGTCTGGCCTGAGGCAGGCACTCGGGTATTCTCTACCTAATGAGTCCACTCATTTCTGAAGAGAACACTCTTACTTCAGTATTCAGCAGAGAGAGGGGTAAGAGATGGCTATTACCCATCCATTTTCTGACCAGGAGAGGACGCATCCAGACCTACATCCCATGGTTTCTACCAGAACAGCATGGCCTGTTGTCAGCCACTCTCTCCCATCAGACACGGGGCTCGTGTTCCAACCACCACCCAGCAACTTAGTACCAAGGCTGCCCGTGAAGCACTGTCCGCAGTGAACATTCATGGGGGTACTCAGTGCTGGACGTGCCCTAGATCCATGCCCCCCCGACGGACATACCATTCAGCCCGTCGGTATTCACCTACTTGACAGCCGAGGAAACCGTGGTCTTAGAACATCAGGAGGAATGGGTGTGACATAAGCCCTTGAAGGAATTGGGGGTCAAAGAAAATTAGACCCTTTGCTTCATAAAACTCCACCCTTAGCCGCCCATCAATCTTTGCTTAAAGAACGGTTCACAGCACCGCACTGTCCTCAGGACATACTCATCCTCTTGGCCTGACACTCAAGGTTCCAGCTTCTCACTCCGCACGAGTCCCCCAGTCTCTCCGAGTCACCTCACATTCTACAGCTACAGTGAATGGCGCTGCGCACAGGGCCTCCCAGGGGCAGCCTTGCGTATGCCTCCCCTCTGCCCACATGCCCCACCCTAAAGGTCCTACCCTCCCTGCTGTTCAGCTGCCTGATGAGCCCTCAAGTCTAGGACTGAGTGGAGGTAGCGTGTCTCTGGGCAGCTTCCCGGGTTCTGCACCTCAGTGGGTCAGAGACCCCTCCTCTGGGCTCCCGCACACCCACTCGTACACGATGCTGGCAAGTGTGTGTTGTCTAGTCACTCGTAGGTCTCCCAATAAAACCGCAAACAACTCGAGGGCAGGGGCTGAATCAAATCACCACCGACCCCTGTGTCTAGCACTGGCGCTGGCACACAAGAGGCACTCGAATGTTTGCTGAATGAACTGATCCGCCCTCTCCCCTGAAGCCAAGACTTGGCAATGGTCTAGGTGAACGAATTCCAAGAGAATTGGTAGCAGTGACCAGGGGGAGGTTCCAATGGAAAATTCCCACTCTAGCAAATCTGTTTCACAACGACCAGATCAGGGCAGCTGCTCACTTCAACCCCATTTACCAATGCCACTTCCCCAAGCAGCTCCGTCCGAGCGCCAGGCCACGGGCCCCTGGCGTGGCACCAAGTCTCATTCATCTCCAGAGTCTCAGTAACTAAAACTGCGAGAAAAGAACTTCCACCCTTATTTTTACTGAGGACGCTTTAGGGATGGGGCCTTGGAGAGGCCCCCTCTCACTTAGCTCAGGTCTCCCTCAGACAACGCCGACCAGGGAGGCTTCCCTGGTGCCTTAGAGGAGTGCCCGTTCTCCCAACTTCCCAGCTCTCTGGCGTGAACAGACTTATTTTTTTACGTAGCACTTAATACTGCCTGATATAACGTATGTGTGGCTGTTTCCCTGTTGGCGATCCCTTGATCTGACTGGAATGCAAGCTCCATGAGACAGCAACTTGGCTTTGTTCCGTGCTGTGCCCCGCACACCAAGGATGCCTGCCGAGTAGCCTGTGCTCCATAAACGTGTGTGGGATGCATGGGTGGCTGCATGAATGAATGCCCCACAGAGCTAACAGACACGGGAGAAAGCCCATGTCATGGCTCTGGAGGAATACATTCTTGAAAGGAACTTCTGCTGAGTGCCAGGCCAGGAGGCCCGCCCCCAGATTAACTGATGCCAGCCGTCAGGCTCTTCCCCTGGGTCTTGAGACCCTGCTGGCCTTACAGGAAAGGGGCTGCGGGGAGGGAGTTGGCTTTCACCTAACACCTTGAGTGACAAAGGATGGGTCAAGAGGCTGGGAGAGGAGCGGGCCCCGACGCTGGGTATAACGGAGCACGCCATCCCCATGGCTGGGCTGCAAGGGCACTCGGGCCAGAGCCGTGGCGAGGGAGGGCTGCTACTGAGGACAAGCTCTGAAATCAAAAGCCTGGTAACAGCCTCTCTCTTCTGTAACTGCTTGGGACTTCCGGTGTGTGTGCACAAGGCCCGCCCCTGGATGCACTCGTTGCTGGTGTCACTGTGCTGGCCTCTCTCCTAAAGTTCTCCTTCTTCTTCTAGATACCTTGAGGCTCTTTGAAAACGAAAACCATGGCCCAAGGCCCACATGGAACCCAATGGAGGGGAAAAGCGATATTTTAACAGTTCAAAGTAAGGCTGGGCGGGGAGAGAAGCTAACCTTTTTTGAGGTCTAATATAAGAAAGAAACAAAGCTAGCACATTATGTCCTCTGATTGCCACTGTAAGTCTACAGATGAGACTGCACTGTCCCATCCCACAGATGGGGAAACAGAAAGTTGGGGATTTAAAACGATGCGGGCAAAACCAGTCAGCTCATAAAGAGCAGAACTGAAATTCCAAGTCAGGTCCGCCTCATTCCGAAACTCGCCTCCTTCTTCTGAGTGAGGCGCGCTCTCAGGGAGCCCCCCGGGAAAGAGGAACCACAGGAAGATGAAAGGGAGCACCCGGCACACCTCGTCCCCAGCGAGTGCGACTCCCAGCGGAGCACTGTGGGATAAAGGACGCTGGGACCGCAGGATTGGAAAATACCTTGGAAATCACCGGGTCTCACCTTCTATACTGTGCTCAGCTTTATGAAATGCTCTGGCTTCAGTTTTCAAGGAGACTCAAGCTCTCTAGATGAAAAAGATGACCCTCCGTAACACTTTCCTATATGTACTCTCTCGACGTGCAGGTCACACATCCCCACCCAGAAAGTGCCTGGCGCCACTGCCAGCCTGCTGCCACCCGTCAGCTGTTTCTTACCTGGAGAGGCTCTTGGGAGTCAGGTTCACCAATCCAGGCTGATGAAACGGACCAGCGGAGCAGCCCTCGGCCAAGACAAGTCTGGTCCCCGGTCAGGGCTGTGGCCCCCTTGAGTCCGGTGGTTTCTCTGTCCTTAAGTGAGTGATAATCTGCTAAAAGGAATGCAAGTCATGTTACTGAGAGGCCATTTCCTGTTCTCCTCCAATAACAATACTTTTTTTTTTTTTTTTTTTTTTTTAAGGAGAGCAGAGAGTCCCCGAATCCCAGATTCCCAGGCTGAGAGAAATCCGCGGTCACCCTGCTTCATGCTTTCGTTTGGTGGTTGAGAAGATTGAGGCTCAGAGAAGCCTCGCTCGAGGTTCTGCGACTTGGACAAGGAACCCAGAGGAGAAAGTGTCTTGGACTCTCTGGCCTTTGGAATTTTTTAAAAAGCAGCCACATGGTCTGGCTGACTCCTCAAACAACTGGTCATTGACCCTGAATGCAAAGACCTTTTTTTAAAAACAGATTTTCAAAAAGGGAGGTGGCACGTTTTCCAGATTGCTGTTGGTGTTGTTTTTGCAGCTTTACCCTGGGAGCCAAATTAGTAAAACAGTCCACGTCAGGCATGTGGTCGCGTGGCTCTCCCTGTTTCCCTTAGAAAAATATTGTGATGGAACAGCGTGCCCCAGGGGCCCAGTGGCGGCCAGGCTTTGTGATCCAGGGATGGGCATGTGAGCACCCAGCCCGGAGGTCTCTCAGTGGGTCTCTCTCTGTCTCTCCCCTCTCTTTTGCTCTGTCTGTCTCCCCCACCCCGCCGTTTCTATCTCTCTATCTCTTTGTCATTATCTGCTTCTCTCTCCCTCTTTCTCTCTCTTGCTCTCGCTCTTGCTCTCATTCCGCTCTTGCTCTCACTCTCCCTGTTTCAGGAAGACAGCAACAGCCACAGACTCTCCCCCATGGGCATCACTGATTAGGTAATTTTTCTGGCTACTGTACTTCTGAAGAGCCATTTCCCTGTGCAGAAAACGAAAACCAAAAAAGGGAGCTTGCATTTGTTAAGCAAATAGCATCGGCCAGGCGCACCATGTGAATCTCACAGATGTATCTCCCTAATCTGTCCTCATGAATACCGTCGACTTCATTTTCCCAAAGGGTCAGGGAACCTAACTTCAGAGAGCTAGAAAGACCCGGAGAATCACAAGGAGAACATGGTGCAGAATCACTAATAAACTCCTGTCTGCCTCCCACACCTAGGCTGTGCCCATCGACACTTGACTGTATTTACTCGGCCAAAACACTGGGAGTTCTGCAGTGTTTTAGTTCAAAAGCAGGAGGATATAATGTGGAAGCTGTAAATTGCTGCAAGAACATGAAGAATTAGTCTTAGGAGATTCTCTTTCAGACCGTGCTCTGGGGCCCCGGCTTCCTGCCTGCTCCCCGCTGGGGTTCACGTGCCCGGAGAGGCTGGGCCCTCTGGCTCCAGCTCTGAGCAGCAGACAGAGGGCCCGTAGGTCAGGAAATCACGATTATCAACGCGCCACGCTTGTTCCTGTTCTCAGGCAACCAGGGACAGGGCTGAGAGATGGGGTGGGGGGTGGGGAAAGAGGAAGAAAAAACAGGAAGTGTGGGGGGAGGAAATGATAGAGAAAACACAGCAACTCTGCAAAGTCCTTGGCCTGATGAGAAAGTGATTCTGAGCCGGCGTCCCTGGGGC
The DNA here is from genome assembly GCF_964212035.1 of Myotis nattereri. Taxonomy (NCBI): domain Eukaryota; kingdom Metazoa; phylum Chordata; class Mammalia; order Chiroptera; family Vespertilionidae; genus Myotis; species Myotis nattereri. The sequence continues at coordinate 78,933,659 of NC_138085.1, read as the reverse complement.
TGTCTCTGCATTTGGGGAAAGCGGGTCATGGTGGCAGCGGGGAGACTGGGGTTGGTGCCCATGTCTCCAGCCCAGGGCCCGGCCCAAGAAGACAGCCCCCTGGCACAGGCACTGTCTCCCATGAGCACTTGGTGCCGACAAAGGACAGAACCAATTCCCAAAGAGGAATCCCGGGAAGGCCGTGGCCCACACCTCTGGGCCGTGGCCGAGAGCCCAGGCGCGCCCACAAAGACCGGGAAACGAGAGAGGAGAGGCTGAGGTGAGGGGGCCTCAGGGATGTCACCCCACCCCCTGCTCTCCTTCTCGATTGCTCTCTAACGTGTAACCTGCTTTCAGTGTATATGATTGGGCCTGGGTTCACCTGACAGGGCCCAGTCAGAGCCCCGCTTTCTTCTACCACAAAGCTAAGCAGGCCAGGCCAGGAGAAGGCGAATCTCCTCCTGTCCACATTGCCACTTCACTTGCTTATAGACTCTTATAGAAGTCCCCCACGCCCAGTGGGCATCGTAAGGATGGCAATCACCTGGTAAGCAGAACAGCCACGCAAATAGGCAAGCCCGATGATCGCTAATCACGCAAATAAGCAAGCCCGATGATCGCTCATCATGCTGCAACACTGATATTGATGAGTGGAGACTTAGAGCCTGCCGATGGCACCGGGAGGACGGGGGCCACCGCCCCAGAGGCCACCATGCAGCACTCCCTCTGCAAGCAGTGACAGCAACAAGGAAAGGGTGAGGCACGCGGGAGGGCCGACAGTGGGAAGAAATCAGGAATAAAAGGCAGAGGAAGGAAGCAAGGCTCCAGGTGGGAATGTGGAGAGGTGCTGGGCCCACAGGACAAGGAGTTTGTCCCCAGCCCCCCTTGGGTGGCAGCACCCTGAATTCCTTCCCACCTGCCCCCACTCTTCAACACCCCTGTCCTCCTCCCCCCACCCCCGGGAGTCAGCCAGCACCAGTCAGTGACATCTGGCCCTGGTGTGTACACAGCATGGCTCGGTGGTGGGAGGAGGCGAGGCTGGGGAGGGGACAGGGAGGTCGAGATGACAGTCCTCAGGGTGAGTAGAAGGGCTGGTGCCTTGGGAATCCATCCCCATGTCAGAGGGGAACAGACCTATGGGACAGGCGGGTGACCATGATGTCGAAAGTCTTCAAACACTGCACACACTCCCAGGTCGCACACACTCCCAGGTCGCACACACTCCCAGGTTGCACACACAGGTCGCACACACAGGTTGCACACACTTTCACAGGTCACACACACAGGTCGCACACTCTCACAGGTCGCACACGCTCCCAGGTCGCACACACTCACAGATTGTACACACTCACAGGTCGCACACTCTCACAGGTCGCACACGCTCCCAGGTCGCACACACAGATCGTACACACTCACAGGTCGCACACTCTCACAGGTCGCACACGCTCCCAGGTCGCACACGCTCCCAGGTTGCACACACAGGTCGCACACACTCACAGGTTGCACACACTTTCACAGGTCACACACACTCCCAGGTCGCACACTCACAGGTCGCACACACTCACAGATTGTACACACTCACAGGTTGCACACACTTTCACAGGTCACACACACTCACAGGTCGCACACACTCACAGATTGTACACACTCACAGGTCGCACATACTCCCAGGTTGCACACACTCACAGGTTGTACACACTCACAGGTCGCACACACTCCCAGGTTGCACACACTCACAGATTTTACACACAGGTCGCACTCCCAGGTCGCACACACTCCCAGGTCGCACTCCCAGATTGTACACACTCCCAGGTCACACACACTCCCAGGTTGCACTCCCAGATCACACACACTCCCAGGTCACACTCCCAGGTCGCACACACTCCCAGGTCGCACTCCCAGATCACACACACTCCCAGGTCGCACACACTCCCAGGTCGCACACACTCCCAGGTCGCACTCCCAGATCGCACACACTCACAGGTCGCACACACTCCCAGGTCGCACACACTCCCAGATCGCACACACTCCCAGGTCGCACACACTCCCAGGTCGCACACACTCGCAGGTCGGACACACTCCCAGGTCGCACACACAGGTCGCACACACAGGTCGCACACACTCACAGATTGTACACACTCCCAGGTCGCACACACTCCCAGATCACACACACTCCCAGGTCGAACACACTTGCAGGGACACCAGGCTCTGGTTTCGGCCTCATGAAGAACTGGGAACAGGACAGCACAGAAATCACCTCTCACCACTTCAGAGGCGGGGAGATTAAAGCCCAAATAATAAGTCATGGAATAATAATGATGATGATGATGATGATGATGATGATGTTGCCATCTGTGGCAGCTTATTATGTGTCAGGAAACAGGCCAGGCGCTTTCCGCAGGTCCTTAGTAATTACTCCCACTCTGTGACGGCCATATCATTACTCCTCATTTGTAGCTGAGCTACACTAAGTAATTTCCTCGGTCTGAAAGCCAGCTGGTATGAGACAGGAGCTGCTGCATGGTCTGTGGTCTGTGTGACATTTTGTCCCATGATGTCACCGCCTGTGCTGTGACATGGCGACATGCCTTACCCGTGACCGTGCACCGGTGCCGACCACAGCCAGCTTCTGCGCCATCCGCATCACGGGTGCAGGTTTCTGCCTGAGTGCGTCATCCCCGTGGCATCTGCACGTGGGGAGGTATTCGGTCGCATACCATGAGGGCGACCATGGGATTCACCATCTAAACTGAGTGCTTGTGGGAGTGGGAAGCAAACCATGAAGGCCACTGGGACAACAGGCATGAGCCGGGATGGTCGCAGGCATGCAGGACATGTGGGCACCCTGAGGTCACCCACAGCCCCGAGGGCCAATTACGTTTGTCGGGAGAGAACTGTCCCAGCAATCCCGGGCTTTCCAATCCACACACACATTCCTCTGCAACCGTTCCCGCCCCTTAGCTCACCAAAGGTCTTCTCCATCTGCTGGGCCTGTAGGCTTTGCATATAAAACAGGCCGATGCCACAGGTTATGAAGCATCGTGCTACGATGGGAGAAGCAAGGGTGTGACCAGCTTCACTTATTTTTTTAATATAATTTTTATTAATTTCAGAGAGGAAGGGAGAGGGAGAGAGAGATAGAAACATCAATAACAAGAGAATCATCCATCGGCTGCCTCCTGCACGTCCCACAATAGGGATCGAGCCTGCAACCTGGGCATGTGCCCTGACCGGGAATCAAACTGGGACCTCCTGGTTCATAGGTCAATGCTCAACCACTGAGCCACACCAGCCGGGCAATGATATATTTCAAAAGGACGGTGGGCTCCCAGAACCCGAATGCACAGCTGTTCTGATAACCAGCCACTCCCCCAACATGCAGGCTCGGTGGCTCTCCTCCCTAAGGCAGCTGGAGACTGCAGGCCACCGACAGGACACAGACCCTGTTGCCTCAAGGGGCAGCGTGTTGCTGGGACAGACCTGGCCTTTCTCCACCGCCAGTAGGCACTGACCCGGCCGAAGGGTGCGGAGGGAGGCCCTCTGGACGGGCATCTCCCCTTCCACCCCCCTGGCCCAGGGAGGATGGAGGCAGCACTTAGAGCCGGCCTTCATCTTGCTGTCCCGCAGAACCTGCCCTTCTTAGGAATCTCTGCCCCAGGAGAGAAAGAATCTGCCTTCTTAGGAATCTGCCCCAGGAGAAGAATCTGCCTTCTTAGGAATCTGCCCCAGGAGAGAAAGAATCTGCCTTCTTTTGAAACCAGGGACCCATCTTGACTCACACTCTCCCATCAGTTCAGGTAAAGTAAATGCTAACAAAAAAAGCTTAGGCCTCCGTCCATCCATTGTTGGAAGAGACCCTGGCATTTACTGAATCACAGAGCGTGACAGGACGTCTAGCCCACAGGTTTCTGACAGCTCTGCGGAGGCTCAGGGCCTGAGGGCCCACGGGTGCCTGGGGGACGCGGTGGCTCTGGGCCCTCCTCCCGCAGCCACGCAGGCAGTTAAGCCAGGCTCCTTATCTGTTCTGTGTAGGAGCTTCTACAAGTGGTCATACTTGGTAAGTAGGTAAGACCCTTTTCCCCAATTAGGTCACATCCGCAGGCCGGGGTGGTTAGGGCATGGACTCGCCTTTCGGGGTGGGGCGCCATGCAACCGACTACCTCTATTAGTATCATGACAATGACTATTATCATTTCTAATATTACTCAGGAGACACCTCCATCCTAGAGAAGGGAAGGGACTTGTTTAATGCCACTCAGCACGCAGGTGGAGAAGCCAGGACTGGGGCGCAGGTCTCCCCACCATGCCAGCGTGCTGGGAACCCTGTCCTGGGAGTGGCCTAGAGACCTGACGGGGGCCAACCAGAGCAGCCTGGGCTCGGCGATCCGAGACTGTCAGGGGTCAAGGAGTGGGTGACCGTGGTGGCACCGAAGAATGCCACTCTTCCTCACTGGGCACTGCCTCTGCCCAGGCACTGTGCCGCCCGTCACATCACATGACTGTCTCCCTCGGCCCTCACATGGGTCCTGCGGAAAATGAGGGCACGCCCTGCCCACCAGCCACATCTTAGAGATTAGCAGCCGGAGGGTGACTTGGCGAGGCCGGGGACCAGCCCCAGTTAACAGCACACGTTTGTAAGAGTTGGTCGTGAAGCTCGAAACTGAACCCAAGTTCAACCTCAAGGCGCTCACTCTAACCCCTGCGCTCCACAGCCATGGAGGGTCCGTCCATCACGCCAGATGGGACATCTGACCCGGGGCGGGAGGGCAGTGGCCCGTGGCAGGACCAGAGCCCGGGTCTCTGCTCCGAAGCTCACACTGGCTCCATTTCCCAGAGCTGTGGTTCAAGCCGGTTCTGACCCCTGTCCCACCTACACAGCCAAGAAGGTGAGCGCCCCCCATGTGTGTGGCCAGGGACATGGGTCAAACTGGCTGAGGGATTCAGGAAACCCCAGCCAGTCTTCCATCTGAACAGATGGGCCAGGCCAGAGGCTTCTGTCTCCGACAGGATTTCGGTGTTGGTGTCATTAGGTCCTCCTCTGGGCTGGGGAGCAGGGACACGTGAGAAATCAAATGAGATGAGTATCTTCCTCCTTCTGACAACCCCAAACATCAGTACGATGACATCGCAGTCAGCCTGGGGCCTTTCATGCTCGCTCCCCTCCTCCCAGGCGGCAACTTCAGGGGTGTCGCTGTAACGACTTGACAGGCAGGAGTCTGATGCGTCGGCAGCCGCGCTGCCTCGTCTCCTCCAGGCAGGCGGCAATCAGAGAGGAAGACGTACAAATTGCCGGTTATAAAAGCAGCTGTGGGGCTGGAAAGACAGCTCAGGGAACAGGCAATAATGTCGCAATAACTATGGAAGGTGTCGGACGGGTACTAGACTCATCAGGGGGATCGCTTTTTAATGCATACGAATGTCTAATCGCTATGTTGTACACCTGAAGCAAATATCATATTGTATGTTAACTATAATTGAAAAATAAATTTTAAAAAATGTTAAAGACAGAAATGAACACAGTTCAGGCTGTAGAGGCCCTACCGGACCACAAGCCAGGACGATGCCTTGAGGGAGCAGGAAGGCTCCAGAGGGAAGTGAGGAGACCCGGGTCTGCCCCCAGTGTGGCCTTGGCCGGGCGGTGTGACCTGTAATCCCTCTTCCCTCTGATCGTCAGATTCAAAGTCTGCCCAATGCTGACCTTACAATGAAGGCCATGGCCCAGCAGGCCGCGGTGGGCTACTCTGAAGACCCAGTGAGCTTTCCCCGCGAAAGCACCGTAGCTCTTGTCATGTTTCATCTCTGCCGATGGATGGAAGTTTCCTGAGAGGAGGGGAGTGTCTTACTTATCCAGAGTCCCGCACACATGACGTGTGGAGGGTGGGATCTGTAAAATTCGGCTTCCTGGAAGGCAGTGAGCGGCTCAGTGTGCGGGGGGGGGGGGGGGGGGGGCGGAGGAGGTGCAGGGATACAGCAGAGAAAGAGCCTAGTAAGAGGCTGTGCCCGAGGCTGACTGGGATGTCCACAGGTAGCCAGTGTATCAAGCCCTGGTGTCAGTATTAGTGGGAGGATGGGCTATGGAAAGAGCCTGGGGCCTACGACCAATGCTTCTTTGAGCCCTGGCTGCCCGTCTCTATAATGGGAATAATAGCTCCATGTCAGGGTACCCCAATGTTAAAAGTGGCCAGTACAGTACTTGGTACCTATTTGAACTTCAGCAAATACAACAGCCCCTAAAAACATGCCAAGCAGCACAGATAGACAGCGCTGACCTGGACTGTCAGGGTAGATGATGGCTGTGGAAGTTCAAGGCCAGTGCTGCCCAGGAATGGGAAACTAAGAAATGGGGCCTGGCCGGACTGCACTGGGCACCATCTGAGGGCCAGTCTGGCTGCAGCCATTTGTTGCCAAGTTCCCGCCAATGCTGGTGTGCTCCGGGGATCTGCAAACGCTGGCAGCACCCATGTACCCAACCAGGCGGGTCTCCCACGGCAACACCACCCAGTGCCACACACCACCTGCGAGCTCCCGCAGCCCCTGGCCCACAGAGCCACCGACAGGGGCCACCTCTGGGTGGCTGACACTGGGTGTTCTTCTCTGAAGACCCACTTGCCCCCTAAGGCTGGTGGATGGCAAAACACTGGGGCTTGAAAAGCAGGCAATCTGGGCTCCTGTTTCAGCTTTGATGTTAAACATTCTTTTTTTAAAATTTTTGATTGATTGATTTTGGAGAGAGAGAGAGAGAGAGAGAGAGAGAGAGCGCGCACTTGGTTGTTCCACTTATTTCTGCATTCATTGGTTGATTCTTGCATGTGCTCTGACTGGAGATCAAACCCACAACCTTGTATTGGGATGACGCCCTAACCAACTGAGCCACCGGCCAGGGCCTGCTTTGACTTTCTGTCTCTCTAAGACACTGGGCAAGTCGCTCCCTGCCAATGAAGTGGACTTGGGAACCTGGGACCCTCAGTGTCTGGAACAGCCTTTCAACAAAGTGTACTGAAGAGCTTCACCTACGAGAGACACTGCCCTTCGAGAAAGCGAATTGCTACAAAACCCCACTTAAAGGAACCTGTCCTGCAGAAAGCCCCCATTCTGATCGAACAGGAACATGCTCAAGTCCACGGGTAGCTGGTTCCTAGTTCCCACCCCACCGACTCTTGGCTGTGCAAGAGGAGTCCGAGCCTGTTTCTCCTGTGAGCCTCAGAGGTAATGGTATCTGCTTTACCTCCCAGAAAGCACTGATCTCATTTTACTCAAACGCTATGAGGCTGGCCATCCTCCCCTTCCGTGAGCGGATCCAGATACACGTTCGCCAGGCAGGAGTGGGAGAAAACGGGGGATTTCTATTACTCTTAGTAAGGGGAGCGGTTCGGGGATGACGCGAGGAGGAATGATTGAGAAGGTACCTGCGACAGCTGGCAGCCGGCTTATCTCTATTTCCTCCGCTGAGGACGGTCCCCTGGCCCAGGCAGCACACCCTGGAGACCGCATTGAGATAATAGCACAGCTGCTCCCGGTCCAGGGTTTCTGCTGCCCGGCAAATCACCAGGCACATGATCAGCATTCAGGCCCATTCAGCCTCAAGACTCAAAGCGATTCTGCCTTCCCCAGCTCAGAGCTGTAGGGGGTGTATCACACACCCTCACCTGGCCCCAAGCATGAGAAAAAGAAAGGGGGGAGTTCTGGACAGGAAAATGCTGGGGATAAGCTCCCCACAGAAATCAACTACAAAAAATGTACTTTCCCTGTGAGAACCACCGCTAACAAAATCCATATTCCCAGGTTTAGTGTTCAAGTCCATACGAATTGAGAACCATCCTTTATATAAGCTCTCAACTTAAGCCCCATGTGGCTTACTGCAGCTTCGCGTTTCCTTGCCCTGATATGCACACAGACTTATAGCTCCACACACCTCCATTCTTTCTGTCATCCATCAAGGCCAGCAGCAGGCTCACCTTCTCCGTGAAGCCTTCTCTGATATGCTGACACCCCACTTCACATTGACCTCTCCTTCTCTGAACTCTCACAGCACTTTCTATCTGCGCTGCTCAGCATTCAGCAGCCGTGGGGCACCTCATCACTTTTGGACTGGACTGTTTGCACCAGCCTCCTAACTGGCTTCATCCGGCCTGCACTCTGGCCCAGTGCTCTGCAGAAACTACTTCCTAAAGCACAACTCTGATGATGCATCGAGTCTTCGCTGCTGCTCAAAACCCTTCAGGCACTTCCCACCACTTCCAGGATCAAATCCAAACGCCACAGCATGCCCTCACCCCTCCTCTGGGGCTACCCACATCCAGTCACACCAAACTACCCCCGAGGTTATGTAATGAGGTAGCACCAACAGTGGGAGGAGAAACCAGGTCTCCTGATGATAACCAGAGAAGGGTTCTTCCCACAGTCCCGGGCTCTCCCAGGTCTGATGCTGGACCATGGAGAAGATGGCTAGAAGCAATTGGCACGGAACCATGGCCAAGGTCAAAACCACAAGACCAGCTAGGTCCTTAGGTTTGATGAGTTTTCAATCTGATGACAACCAGCCAATCCACCAAACAAGCAAATGCAAGAGCAGGCATCGGGAGCTCAGACATAAGAGTGCATTTGCTCTTTTCATCGACAGTGAGAAGATTATTATTTGTCCTTTCACATGTGTGGACACTGAGGCTTATATCTGAACTGAAACTCCAGCCAAGACCTTTCTCCTGCACTCTATCTAGCACAGTATATCCAACAGCCCCCTGGCCCTCACTCTCTTGTACCACCAAGCACCTCACACTCAACATATCTGGTGCTGAGCAACAGCCCTCGGTTCCTGTCCAGGAGGCCTTACCGACGAGCTCCCTGGGGATTCTGCTCTGTCCTCCTGCTTCTGCATCCCCTTAAATAGAAAGATTATAGAAAGAAATGTTTATTCAACAAAAAAGGGAGAGAGAAGATTTCATTCTAATAGCTCTCTCCTGATTCAAACAAATGATCAAAAACCCTTACCAGGCTAAAGCACCCCCATCACACTCCACACTAATAAATGTGTGTGATTATGAGAGAAGGAGGACTGATGGAAGGACAAGATCCAGAGGAAGCAAGATGAATATCTGAGCAAAGTCCTCCTGGATCCAGGTGACACCAGCTGACCAGAGCCGATTATACAGACCTCCTCCCCAACTTCAGCTTCCGCGAGGTCTGATAAGTAGAAACCAGCCATGGTGGGAGTATTCACACCATGAAATCGGCAAACATTCCTCATCAGGTGTGTTTTGTTTTTGTTTTTTTCCCAGGGAATCAGTTCTGTAACATGTATCAGCCCACCACTAAATGGGTCCAGGAGAAGGACACTGGGTTGGGAAGACAGGAAATTTAAATTGTAGCTACAGCTCTGCCTCAGTTGGAGCTGTTGGATGGGCCAAGTTTCTTCTCTTTCTGGTCCTCAATTATCTTATGAAAAGGGAGCACAAATCCTGGCTTTCCTTACACATAACTATATGAACTGAGAGGAGAGAAGGGCATTTGGGTCCATGTAAAGTCATGAGGGCATATTTGCCAATGTCTGCAGACATGTTGGATTGCCACAACTGAATTGTTGGTGCCGCTGGCACCCAGGGATACTGAGACCATCCTACAATGTGTGAGACGGTACCCACAATGAAGACGGAATTTGTCCTAGATGTCTGTGGTGCCAAGGTTGAGAAACCTGATCTAAAGATACTCAACACAGTGGCCGCGTCAAGCTCCCTGAACATATCAGCGTCCAGGAGAAATCAGAAGGGAACTGGTCAGTTGTCAGGAAACCTAGAGGCCAGTGGCAGACCATTGGGGGAATTCCTACAAGTGACGATGCAAGAGTAAGTCAGCTCTTGTCCTACATGGTGCCAGCACACAGTAGGTGCTCAGCCATGGTTTGGGGGAAAAGCAAACGGGTTCAGTGGAAGCCATACTGTGCTCTGTCTAGCAGGCCCACACTCCTTGGGGTGCACATTCCCCCAGGCCCCAGATGACAACAAGTAGAAGAATCTTACAAGTGCGATCTCACTTCCTCTGCGAGGAACATGGGAGAAGCGGTGTGACTGACGTTCCCGCCCCGGAGACTCCACTTAGGCAAATAATCACCAGCCCGGCGAGCACAGTGGCAGTGGTCAGAGGAGCGATTTTATTTAAGTCACTTTCTAATATGAGTTGAAACATCTTGAAAGGTGAGGCTTTCAAACCCTCCTCTGGGGAGGCAGTTGTGAAAAACACACAGCAGGCAGCCCTGCTTCTGACACATTTAGAAACCATTTTTTTTTTTTTTTTTTTGGTAGAAAATCTTTTTATCCCTTGTACCACTTGGGGCTGAAAATACACTTAGCACAAACCACCCTGAGCGGAAACACACTGGGTAAGAAACACCCCGGGCACTGTGGCCGCCACGGGGAAGGTATCAGAATCGGACTAGGCTGACACAGCTCACACAGGGGAAAAGCCGCCACATGGAACACACAGACTAGCCCCAGGGGCCTGAAGTCAGCGGGGCTGTGAGGGAAGCTTAACCACAGCCTCTCCCCAAAGTCCCCTCCCGGGATCCCAACGCCCCCTCCTCCATCCTCGCGCTGGGAGTGGCAGATTTCTCAAGGAGTGGAGGACACGACAGAGGACCTCCCTGGAGTCTCCCTGCAGATCTGAATCTCCCCCTGAACCATCTGACTCACAAAGCCTTTTAATTAAAGGCCCGAGGGCTCAGAGCTCATGCTAGACATGCAGGACCCCATGGCTTCCCAGGCACCGGAGCAGAGTAATGAGCTGGTTTGCCCTTCCTGGTCTATGAATGACAGCTCACTCAACTCTAAATCAGAGGCACAGATGCCAGAGCTGGAAGCCACCGAGCAACCCTGTGCCCCACCCCTTCACTCTACAATGAGGGGCTGGGGCTCAGGGGAGGAGGCGGGATGCCCCCAGGGCTGCTCTGAGTTCCTCACTGATTCCCAGTCAAATGCAAATGTCGCACACACACCCTGGGAACATTCTGGCTCAGGTCTCTAAACACTCAACTCCAAGGCTCATCTGGAGCCCAGGAACTGGCTGGTTACAATCAAGGCAGGACCTGGGCCCGGAGGGAGGAAGCAAGACAGCTTCAGAGAAACATTTCAAAGCAAAGACTTCATCAGAACCTGCTCTGTCCATGGCTGAGCTTCGCCCCTTCCATCCTTCACCTCTCTCTCACTCTTGTAACCATGACCCTGAAACGGAGGTCTTATCGTGCCCGTAACAGAGAGGAAAGTAAATGCAAAGAAAAGTAAAGAAATGCCCCCAAAGCTAATCAGCTAATGAATTTATTTGGTTCTGATGCTTGTGCCTTAAACAAATTCTTTTTTTTTTTTAATTTAAAGTTATACAACCCAAAGCAACAACATGATAACTCCCTCAGGCGTGGCAAAATTATTTTGTTATTTTATTAATAATTTCCTGATTTATTAGATTGCAAGCTTGACTTTTTTTTCATACTATTAATGGCCAACATTTCTAAATATTCTTTATGTGCCAAATGCTTTTCGAAATAATCTCTCATTATTAGCAAATAGCTTTACAAAACATAGGAGGAGGCTTGATGCTAATAAAGGCAATTGTGCGATTTTTACTGATCCGGACACAAAGGCTCAGAGTGTTCAGATGGATTTCCTGAGATCACACAGCCCGTCAATGGCTGAACTGGGATTCTCAGGTAGGTCTGCCTGTCTCTTGACTCTTGTGTTCCTTCAACCCTAATGACCTGCGTGTCCCCCAGTGACGTGCTGACTCAGTGCCAGGTCAGACACCACAGATTTGGGAGACCCACCTCCTTCTTCAATGTGTCCACTGGGATCAGGGCCAAGGGCCTGGGTCCATGGAGGTAATGAATGGGCAGCGACTGCGGCTTCACTGAATGCAGCCACACACCTGAGAGGCAGGCAGGACACTCACCAAGCTATACCTGGTGAGTGGGGTTCTTGTTGGGTGAATCCAGGGGGACAGCAAGGAGAAGGAAGGTTCCCACCGAGGCCCAGCCCACAGCCCATCAGTAGCCGCCTGTGTTTCTTCAACTTCGCAGATGAAGATTCTGAGAACCAAGTGTGGCTCCTCACTCATGTTTGCTGGTGGCTCATGAGCTCGCAGAAAAAGTAACTACATAAGACAATAATGAAAATACAGGTGCCCCTCCACTTATGATGGGGTCACATCCCGATAAACCCACCGTACCTTGGAAACACCGTAAGTCAAAAATAGATTTCATATACCTAACCTCCCAAGCATCATAGCTCAAACTTGCCTGCCTTCCATGCGTTTGGGACCCTTATACTAGCCCACACAAAGCTCGTTTTACAATAAAATGCTGAATATCTCATGGAATTGATTAGGCATGTTGCTTCTGCACCATCGTAATGTGGAAAACGGGTCATTCGAGCCATCGCGAGGCCGGGACCACCTGCACAGGGTGGCCACTGCTGTCATGGAAACGCAGGCTGATGTGGAATCACCAGTGATGGGCACCTACCCTCACCGGTTGGTGGGAACAGTGGATAAAGGCTTCATGGAAAGGTCACTCACTACCTCACTGAGACTCGAGTTCACACAGGACATGGGGGGCAAACAGGGACCTGAGGCTGCGAGTGGGCAAGGGGGTGCATGCAGGGGCCACAGGCAATGAACCACAGGAGTGAGGAAGCGCTGGACTGGGACCTACGTGGAGTTGGGTATGGCTGGATGTGAGGAAATGAGGGGTGGGGAGGTGTGGAGAGAAGCCTGGACCAACCTGGGAGGCGGGGCTGAGCCAAAGTTCTGGGCCGGCCAAACCTCGTGAAGGACTGGACACTCCTAATGGGAGCTCCATCACAGGGTTTTACCTTTTATTATTTGACCGTGACCGAGTGGTGTGTTGTACCATATTCATACACATCTCACTCTGGAGGTAGGACCTCAGTCAAGTTACTTCTCTGCTCTGGCCTTATTTTATCTCTAAAATGGGGAAAACACCATGTCCCCTCTATATCCCCAAAGCATGATAAGAATACAGTGAGAAGCGGAATAAAAGGATTATTAGAGATTAAAAAACAAAGAGAAGCTATGTGGAGAATTACACAGGACTTCCCTCAAGCCTGTAAAGCAGAGGGCAGTTGAAACACTTCTAACGGGAAGAATAAACGGGGGTGGGTGGGGGGGATCAGGGCGCAGGAAGCTGAGATCCTCTCTGCCACTGCAGGTGTCCTGTCTGGAGGGCCCCGCCCAGTGCTGAGCCTGGGACCGCTTGTCCTGGGAGCCTGTGTTCTGGGCTAATTTTCGGATCCAGGCAACAGCTGTAAAGTGGCAAAAAAGCAACCCCCAAAGCGCACCTTTCAGGTACCCAGTTAATGTTTCCAGTGTCAGATGGAAGAATCATTCCACAAAGGCCTAAAGGCAGAGGTGGCTAAAGCGCACCTGCTATTGGGTGAAATGACACTGTCTGTGCTCCGGCGGTGGGCACAGAAACGCCGGGTTGATGGATTCCCCCCTCCATCAGCCCCGCTCTGTGGCTGTCTGCCTCCTCTGGAAGCAGGCAGGACAAAGCTCCCCAGGCAGACTGCCTGCCCCACCCAAGCACCTGGGGTGCAGGCCTGAGTGGGGGAGAAAAGCTCCCTTCAGAGGGTCCCTTTCCAGCCATTGCACAATTGCCTTTATTAGCATCAAGCCTCCTCCTATGTTTTGTAAAAATGTTCCCTCTGCATCTCAGGAAGAAGGAAAGGACAGAAGTTGCTGCCGCTAGTGGGGGGCGGGGGGCGGGGTCTGTAAAATTTAAACCATGGGGCATTTGTCCAAGACTCCTGGGTAATGATGTCTCTTGATATATAATTCATGGCCGCCTTACAGCTTGGCCTACTTTGACACAGAGATCATATATTTTGGAGACGACAGGAAGGGGGAGGGAGAAAATCGCTTTTAAATGGATCTTCTGTATTTGCCTTTTGAGTAAAGCCAGACAATATTTTGGACCATTCTTTTCTACCATAAGGCCTTCCCTTAAAGAGCCTTTTATTTTATTTCTTTCTCTCTCTCTTCAATTGAAGAGGCAGCATATCACCCAGCTCCAGTTTTGTCTCCTGTAACACTAGATAAAAGATGAGGCTGAATCCATCTGGTAGCACATACAGGCTGCAAACTGTGTGAAAGCAGGAGCACACACACTCACGCACGCGCGCACACTCCTTGCACAGAGGTGGAAAAATATCCACTCTTTAAAAAAATTGATCATCAGCAACCCTACCCAATGCCGACCAGAGAGCAGCGCTTTTATCCTTTTATGGGCAAATTCAGGAGGAAGCCAGCCTTGCCACAAAGCCTGTTCCCCCAACGCCACGCCACGGCCACATGAATCTGGATGCTAGGACTGGCTGCCAGCCAGGCCCTTCCCCCACAGCCTGGGGTTCCAATCTCCCTGAAATCGGGGCTGACCCCCCTGGGTGCCATTACCTGCCCTGCCTCAGCCCACCCAGCCGATGCGGACAGAATCACAGAGCAGCTGGAAGGTTTCCATGCTCTGGCACCGCGGCCATGCTCCTGGGGCTGGGTTTGCTGGGGGAAAGGAGAAGGCAGGCTGCCTGGGCACCATCTGAGCCGCTTGGCATTTCCGATGGCATTGCTGGTCGGGGTGGCACCATGAATTGCCTCTCTGGGCTTTGAGAACCGCTCTTACAAAGTAATTCCTGAAAATGCTGCATGCAGCTGATCAGCTCAGATGCAACAGAGGATCCGAGACTTGGGGGGGGGGGGGGAGGGAGGTGGCTTGGACAGGCCCTCGCCAGCACTCACATGCTCACCTCTATAAAGTGGGTGCAGTGCGGTAGGCAGCCCTGAAATGCTCAGGGGTCCTTAGTTTCGTAAATGCAGCAACCCTGTGAGTCACAGAGCTCTAACCGTCAGCCAGCTTCAGTTCATTAATGAGCCAGGTAAAGCCTGAACCCTGGCACTTTGGAAGAGGATGGGGGTGGAGGTGACAAGGGGCCACCTGAGTCACTGCACTTGGTTTTTGGGGGGGCTCAGGGTTGAAGCTACTTTCCCCGCAACCTGCACTCTAGAGTGCTGTGTCCTGCGGATTCGGCTTCTGCGGTGTCTCTCTGCCCCTCCTATTTCCTCCCACGGCCTTGCCCTGACTTAGGCCTATCATCTCTGTCCAGGATGGTCGTGCACAGGCAGCCAGATACTCTTCCTGATGGAGCACAGCCACCTCTGCCCCATTGTGTGGCTCAAAAGCCATGATTTCCCCGTTGGCTAAGAGATAAAGCCCAGCCCTGGAGGCTGTCCGCACAGGCCTCCCCAAATTCTAGCCTCATCCTTCTTTCTCCTCCCACAGCCTTCCCTCCAGCTCAGTGCCTCCTTTCCAGCGGGCCCACCTGAGTGGTCTTACTCTTCTATTTCTCTCTAAGAGTCTTCTCTCCACTCCATCTCCTTCATTTCAAATCCTATTCAACCTTTAATAGCAAATTCAAAGACCACTTCAGCCATGGACTCAACCTTGACTCCCAAGGAAAATTTCCCTATCCTTTGAACTCTCACCATTTTACTACATCTCAATCAATTTTTTTAAATGTTTTAAAATACATCTTTATTGATTTCATAGAGGAAGAGAGAGGGAGAGAGAGATAGAAATATCAACGATGAGAGAGAATCTTTGATTGGCTGCCTCCTACAGGCCCCCAACTGGGGATTGAGCCCACTTGCAGGCAAGTGTCCAGACCAGGAATCCAAACCATGATCTCCTGGTTCATAGGTTGATGATCAACCACTGAGCCATGGCGGTTGGGCCAATTTCTTTTTTTTTTTTTATAATGGATTCTATACACCTTGTTTTTCTCCTTCCATTGCAAGGTATCTGAAGGCAGAGGAGTGCCCAGTTGACCTCAGCATATTCATGCTAGGTAGGTCCTGATTACAGGCAGGGGCCTCTCTTATGCAACGTTCATGGGCATGGCTCCAGGATTGCGGACATGCAGCTATTCTGTGGGAGGCACAGCTACCCACACAGATCACATCACTGCGTGTAGAAGAGCATGACTAAAGGAGCACACGGGATGCAGAGGAGGCAAGCTGGGTGAGCTGGGGTCCCAGGTGGGTGACCCAAAGGACCTCCATGATGCCAGATCCAACAGACAATTCCCAGTCTTCACCTTTACAAGTCCATCAGCAATTATGACACAATCGAGTCATCATCCCTTCTAAGAAATCTTACTTACCTGACTTCTGGGAGACGGCAGTCAGTACTTTTCCCTCCTAGTTAATGTCTGCTCCTTCTCAGTCTCCTCGACTGGCTCCTTCTTCCCCCCCACACATTTGTCACTGGCCTTCCCTAGGACTCAGGTCTCCATCTCTCCCTTCTCCAGCAAGACTTGCTCCTTGGATGACCTCACCCAGTCGCGTGGCTTTCAGTATCAGCCACATCATGCTAATCTCAAAGTCAGATTCCCAGCTCTGACCTCTCCTGTGCTGGCAATCACCAACAGCTCACTCAAAATCGGCACCGGGATGCCTAAGGCAAGCTTACTGTGGCCTCTGACTGAACTCATCTCCCCTCCCAACCCCGCTTCATCCCCAGTGTTTCTCATCTAAGCTAATGGCAATTCCATCCTTCCAGTTTCTTAGGACAAAACGTTGAATCATCTTAGCCTCCTCTTTATTTCACGTCCCACATCCAATCCTTCAGGGAATTCTTCTGGCTTTATCTTTAAAATGTATCAGCACACATCCAAGTATACCCCCTTTTCTCGGCTCCATTTTTTCCCCATTCCTCTTTTGATTGTTTAATATACTAAAAGGCAATAAATATCACTTTGCTATACTTACCTGAGTTATTCGCAGTCTTTCTTATTTATTTATTTATTTATTTATTTATTTATTTATTTATTATCTGATTTCTTTCCCCAGTGCCTAGAACTATGCCTGGCACACAAACACAGGCATTCAATAAATATTTGCCAAATGCTTGAATGAATGACTTTAGCTGATGATCTCTGAAAGGTATTTAAGAAACAAACAGCTTTTAGCCACAGAGAAAGGCAACAGCAAGGCATGTGTAGGCAGGAGGAACACAAGAAGCAAGGACCTGGAGGTAAAGCCTTCGCCAACATCGTAAGATGCAACAGCGTCCATAAAGCCTGCCTGGATTCTACAAACTGAAGAGGCAGCACTGAGCAGTTTCCAATGTGTCCAGACCAGCCACGGAAAGTTCCAAGGGACTTCCACGGACAACTATACTTTTCTGTAAGAAAGACGTGCAGTCACAATGGAAATGAAACACACCCAAGCTGGTAAATAACTGTGTATAAATGTTCCTCTACAATGTCATTTGCATCACATATTTTCACACTCTTCCCCTAAAATATTACTAATATAATATCCTTAGTTCTATCTACATTCGCCCACAGGACCAGGCCATGTCAGTCCTGCCCCCTGTCATACCCTCAGTGGCCACCCAGACATAGTTTTAAAATTATTTGTTCAGTGAATGAAGAAGTGAATGAATGCCTTCATGTCTCCTACCAGGGCCCGTTCCAGGATGTAAGAAAATCATCTGAAAAGCAACTCTGCACTAAACTTGTTTTCGAGACAGAAAATGCATGAGCCCTCACTTTGCCCCCCCGTGTCTAGCACAGTGCCTGGCTTCCAGCAGACATTCAATAAGGATTTAACACCTACAAGTCAAGTTCATCCCTGCAGGCATATATATCAGCGTCCTGGGAAAGGACGCTGATATATATGCCCCTCATCTTGACTCTCTGTACCGGGCTCTCAGCACTTTCTACTCTGTTGCTGTGACTTGATCCCAGACGGAGCTGGTGTGGGGGCCATGGAACACCCCACTGAGTTGTGGGGTCCACGCTGCCATGCAGGAGGGTTATGACTGGAATCAGAAAGGCTCTCCTCTGAAATCATTCCCATGGAAGCCTCAGTGTTTGCATCCATAACAAGGAATCGTCACACACTGTGCCAGGAGACCGTGGAGAGGATCTTAGGACCCTTCAAAGACTGACCTCATTGAGCGCTAGCCTCGGATAACTATTTCTTCTGCGGGCACTCCCTGCCATGGCCCCAGTGAGCTGGAGCTTGCCAGGCGATTCCAGATGCATGTGGCTGGCGGGTGCTGTGGCTTCACTACCGCTGTCTCTCTCCAGCTTCCTCGAGGCGTGTTTTCTTGGCAGATGTTTGTGGAGAGACTGGCCATTGCCCAACTCAGAAGCATGATCAGGGGCTTGTGAGCTCTGATTAGAGCCAGGAATGCACTGGGCTCGAGAACTAACTTCCTCAGAGGCCACTCTCAGCTAATCACAAGGAAAACGCAGTCAGCACCGCTGTGCCTGTTTCTTCCACCTTTGGAGGGTCTTTTACACAGAAGGGGGTCAATTATTGCTATGGGAAATAAGAAGAAAGTGGAGCAGAAAAACAAAGCAGATGTTCATAGGCCTGCCACACACACACACACAGAGCCACAGCCACTAAGCCTCCCATGGGCCAGCGGCTGAGTGGATTTACCTGGTAAATGCAAGACGTATCAAAGCAACTGATTAATTTCAAAATGAAAAAGTACAAATCCCTGTTTTTACTGCAGTAGAAATCAGGGGAGAAAAACTTGGGACAGTGGGAGCATTCTTTCTCCCGAAAGTCATATTGCAACGGAACTCGCAGACATTCCAGGGGACAACTGGCAGGCGAGCAGAACACATCCATGAGAACCAACATTGTTCTCATTTTTTCCAACATGAGGGCTCTTTTACAACCCCTCGCAAAAATCACACATGACTTATCTCCGGCCCATAATGGCCTCTCAATCAATGACCTCGCCTCTTCTTGGCTTGTATATTTAGAAAACAAGCATCAGCTAAGGTGAGCAAGGATGTCTCTTGGGCTAGTGCAAAGGTTCTGGGGTTTGGAGCAGAGGTCTTGGCTGCAACTAAAAGAGTCCTGCATAGGTAGCTCCCCTCTTCGAGCCTCAGTTTCCTCACAGGATAACAGGTATGTAGCATGTATATGCCACGCCCACAGCCCACGGCTGGTGAAGATCCAATGAGCTTTGGAAAGGATGGACCTAGTGCAGTATCTGAGGTGCAACAGACCCTCCAAGATGCTGGTCTGAACTAAATGCCTGTTGAGGGAGTGCCACTCTGCAACATGAATGGCACTTCCTTCTGCTCTCAAAGTGGTTACGTTATTAGAGAGGGAGGTGCACTCCGTTCACCCATGCCTTCCACAGAAGGTAGAAAGTAGGAAAAGCTCCAAGGGATCACAAAGAAAATGCTCTGGAGCATCAGACAGAGCAGCGAGTACCTACAGCCAGGGACATCGGGGAAGGCTTTCTGCAAGAAGGGACACGATGTAGCGGATGCCAGTTGATTCTAAAGGATAAGGATGGATGCTTATTTCTTTATACACATAAAGAAGTCCAAGTCATTGTGCTTGCTAATGTGGAGGGTAGAAGAGAAGAAAGAGAGCATGGCAAAGACCCTGTCTCTAGATAATTTATAGCCTGGGTGGGAAGAGGTCATGTGTGTCTATACACACACATACACAAGTCAGCTGCCCCTGCCAATTTGTGACAAATGGCTGATGAATAATTCAGAAACTCAGAGTGGCTGCCATGGCAAGGCGGCCATGCAGTGCAACCAGGAGCCTGCAGGGAGGTCTCAGACTGGGGCCAGGCAACTCGGGTTTCCCCGCCCTGAGCCTCAGTATCCCCATCTGTAAAATACGTGGCTTGGTCTAAAAATCACGCTTTCCCAACCATGTGACAAATATGTGCTCATTTATGTTCTCAGTCTCAGGAGACAGCTGGTGGGATCAGGGGGGACAGAGCCCTGCTGGCCACACCCCTGTGGCCACAGCGGCTTTACCCATTTCTTATGTGTACTGTACAAAAATTACTGTTCTCCATGTGGCCCAAATGACATAGAACACTTTAAAATCCCTAGTCCAGATGATCTCGTTAAAGAATGTGCTGTTTGGTGCTCAATAAATATTTGCTAACAGAATAAGGGAATGAATGAATGAAGCAGGCCCAGTCACCACATCCCCGATGCCACTGCACATGCTCAGAGGTACAAAGAGTAGTCGTATAGTCTTGCGTAGAAAGGTACAACAGGGTACAAGGAGAAGACCTGCCCAAGGGCACCCTAGGATAGATTAACCCTAAGCTCCCCTCACTCACTCCCTCTCCACGACATGGCACAGCCAGGAGGGAGGGGACCCGGTACAGCGAGGGGATCACCGCTCCTGACCACCAGGAGCGTCCTCACATGCACACTCTGAGTCACATGATAAAATCTCCATGGACACAAATCTCACCCCCCTCGGCCTTCAGAAAGCTTCGTCTCCACATCGCACCGCTGACCACTACCCTCTGCAGAGCCAGGAACACACGCAGACGCAGGTCCTGGCCCTTCTGTCACCAGCTCCTAAACCCGGGCCAAGTGCCGTGCCCTGACCTCAGTCCCCTCTTCATTAAATGGGCGTTAATCACGCGTAAGGTCCAGGACTGTAGTGAAGAGTAAGAGGGACAATGTCGGTGGGAACCCACCTGAAATTCAGTGTCCTTGGCCCTTGAACATGTCTGAGCCGTACAGAGAGCATGTTCCCCGACTAATGCTGGCAGAGGGACATGACTAACATGTAAACAAGGCCTAGATTGTCCCTGCTGTGACTAAAACACAGCGTTTTAAATGAGCTGTTTTGTCTCGCTACAACCTGCTCATCCTGGAGACAAAAGTGTTCCATGTTGAAATGGCTTTGGAAATGTCCAGATGCGTTAGAGGAAAGGGAAACCTCACTTACAGAATGAAAGGCAGGGTGACGTCTTACCATTCTCGGGCTCACACTGCAGCTCACACTGGCCCCTCAGAACATCGTCAGCTCAGGGTCTTAGAGGGAGACTGAGTGGGGCGCTCCGCACGTGAATGCCCCCCCCCCCCCCCGCCCCGGAACCCAAGCCTCTTCCTGAAACGAGGCTCTGAGCTTGTTCCCTGAGCTTCATTCGCACACGGAGGCCCACACCTTTCACAGGCGGCCGGGCACTACCTGACCCAGGCCACGCCAGAGGCAACATCAGAGGCCCCGGACAACGTCGGACAGTCAGTGTGCCTGTCTCTTGTGCCTGCTGTTTGGTGTTCATCAGGGTCACCCCCACAGCAGTTTGAGTCCATGGCCGGGACTGACTAGGAGCCCTGCCCATCACGAGCGCCCGCTGGGTCCCTGACTGCCCAGGCCCAGGCACAGCAGTGCCCGGGACGCTGACTCTGAAGAGTGTTTGGGTCTGGGCACCACGTCCCCAGACTGGTCCAGGTGGTGTGGCCACCTCCACTGCACAGCCCGTCCTCCCTCACCATCCCCCCCAGTCCCTCATGCGGGAGTCCCACATCCCAGCTCAGCCCAGGACTGCATTTCCACCTTTGCTCTCCCTTCTCAAAGGCCAGCAGCATGCAGAACGGTCCCCGAGGAGCCGGCATCGGTGCTGCTCCCGGCCCGGCCTGCTGCTCTCTGCCAACGCTGGTCAGAGCTAGTACCTAAAACGGACCGTGACTGCACTGAACACTCACTGTGCAGAGAGCATGGCTCCCAACACTTCACATGCATCACCAGCCAGTCCTCACAGCACCCGCAGGAGGAAGATGCAATGATGACGACCTGTATTTTGCAGAAGTGAGCAGTGAGGCACAGGGAGGCTGAGTAAGTAACCCGAGGTCACACAGCTGGTGAGTGGAGCAGGAGGCCCACACCCCCTGCGTGGCCTTTGGCTGGGCCCTCTCATCCCGGTGCCTTGGTTTTCATTTCTTTAAATGTAAGAGTCTGCGATGGCTTCCAGCAAGATAAAGGAGGAACAAAACAACAACACAGGACAGGGAGAACAGCAAGTGTCCCGGGCAGCCCCGGTGGTCCCTGCAAGTGTCCCGGGCAGCCCCGGTGGTCCCTTACAGGGACGGTGGTCCCTGCAAGTGTCCCGGGCAGCCCCGGTGGTCCCTGCAAGTGTCCCGGGCAGCCCCGGTGGTCCCTTACAGGGAGGGTGGTCCCTGCAAGTGTCCCGGCAGCCCCGAAGAAAGACGCGGCGATGATCAAGCAGTGTCATCACTGTCCCCGCAAGGACGGTGGTCGTCAGCAAAGCTGGATGCTTTGAGTTATGTTTGCACCACGGAAGTTCTGTGATGTCATGAGTTCCAACACAGGTGGGGGGAGGGGAGCTTCACAGACCTAATTACATTTTAATTTAAGAAATAAATTGATAAACCTGTTTATCTAGCACAAAGTGAAAATACATGCTTTGCCATATTTTATCAGCTTAAATAGACCGTAGAAGCTCTCATCATATTTGACTCTTGGGTATTGGAGCAGCTGTGGCCTCGGGCAGTTATTCAGAATAACTAGTACTGTACCAAAAACCTACTCGAGGCACAGAACTAGGCTTCACCCGCACAGCCGCGCATGGGCGTAAATGCGACAAGACTTCTCCCAGCGTGGAGCAGCTATGTTCTAGGACCACTGAATGCTGGCCAGTACAGTGCAGTCTAGTTGAAAAAAATATCTACACCACAGATAAGCTCAATTCCTCCAACAGCATTAAGTGTGATTTTATTAAGAACACAATGCTCATGTCTCGGTTAACAGGTTTACAGTGTGTGGGTTGGGCAGCATAATGTTTTCAAATGTAAAAAGATGATATCGCCTTTCTGGTTGCTAGGGGATGTGTATGTACCCCCTCCCTCCCACAGGGGGGAACACGACTGATAAGGACTTGGCCATTTACTCTGTTTAGCAAATGGGATGTGAGTGGAACAAAGCAGAAGCTTCAAGAAGCATCTCAAGTGCCTGCGACCTTGCTCACTTGCTTCCCTCGCCATGAGCCCCATCTAATCCAGCTCCCCGTCAGCCAGCTCCCAGGAGAAGAAGAAACATGGAGAGGTGCCACAGGCCAACCTGCTGCCCCAGATACGCGATAACAAGCAAGATGTTTGCTGCTACCAACCACTGAAATCTGGGGATTATTTCTTATGCGGCAAAACTGACTAATACACCACATTTCCCCAGATTAAATTACTTCACATTTACACATAGTATGTGGAGGTCAGCAAAGAAGGATTATGTCCATTTTATGGTGAGGTCCCCAGGCCCCAGAGCGCTTAAGTGATGGCTCGGAGTCAAACAGCAAAGACATGCAAGCAATGGGAACAAAACCATGCACTTTTCACAACCGAGTGTGGTTCAACACAAGACTGACTCAACTTTAGTGTAAAGCCCTTTTGCAAACTGCAGGCTGATGAAACCACTAGCAAATAATAAAGGTTTCATTGGTCTCAGTTCCTGATATCAGGGATGATGCAGCAAAAAAAAAAAAAAAAAGAAAGAAAGAAAAACAAGAGATCTACACTAAAAGGGAGGCAGAACTGACAGCGAGAGCTTCCAGTTGCCCTGACATGGACGGGCGTGAGCCTCAGCTGTTCCTCCCGGGGCCCAGCGGCTGCCCATGGTCCGACGGACACTTCCCAGGGACAGTGGCTGTTCTCCCGCCCTCAGCAGGCTTCCTGCACGGGGCAGAGCAGCCCTGCAGCATGGCCAGCACAAACAGCCCCAAGCCGCCCGTCACGGGCCTGGAACCAGTCCTGGGAATGGTGTGCTATTTCACCAGGAAATGCAAACGTACAGGGACCCTGACCTTCCAACCCAGTCAGTAGTGACACAGGACAGTGGCTGACAGGATCCGGCATGAGTGACCAACTCAATGTTCTTGTTCCTATTGTTTTAAATGCATTCCTTCCCCCCCCCCCCTTCTCTCTCTCTCTCTGGCTTTGTTCTCTTCTTTCCCTCTCACTTTCACTTTTTCAAGCAGCTCCTTTTCCCAGGAGCCAGCGAGTCGCCTTAATCACAGGTGTCAGGCTCTGTCCCGCGCTGACATCGATGGGAAGCAGCCTGCGGCCTCTGGTCTCTTTCCCTGAAGCTCAATTTCTAGTGACTGGGTTATTTTGTTTTTATGTGTATGTTTTTTGGGGGTGGGGGGGGTGGACCTGGCAGAGTTGTCACCCTGCATGCTGCTTTTGGAGGCAGTTCACACAGCTGGTTTCTTACCCTGCCCAAAGCCACCGCCCCTGACACCTCCCTCCCCCTCAGGCCCAAGAGGCCTGTTTTCAGGTCACACCCAAGCTTTTCACATCCTGAGCGACCCTCCTGGCCTGGCCTTTCTCTCCCACCAGCCTGAAACCTAAACAAAACCCACTGAGCCAAACGGGCTGGGGCCTTTTGTATTATTTTGAAACAAGCCCACCACCTGATGTACCAGCTAAAAAGGAAGTACTTCCCACCCCAACCCTCATCCACAACACTCCACAACGTCATGACTACGTCACACACAGGGACACACACGCGTCGCCACTGCCTGGCCTCGTTAGAAATCCCCAATGGCTTCCCACAGACTTCAGGATGGCTCCTGCTTCACCCAATGTCCACTGACTACTACCCCCACCCCATGCTCCCACCCCACTGAGCTACTCGCCCCAACTGCCGTGAGTGGGGACAAGCTCCGCGAAGGGTCCTTTAGTCCTGAACACGCAGGATTCAGATTGGAAACGGGAGGTCCCCAACCTGGCCCGCAGGTCACCGGTGGGAGATGCTCCTGCTCAGACCTCCTCCGGCCGCCCGACCACCTGCATGTCCCACGTTCTTGCCCTGCCTCCCAGGAAGCCCGCCTCTTAGGGTCCAGGTTTGCTCCAAGGAGAGACTCCGTCCAGAAGAATGTCTTTTTCCCTAGAAAAGTCTCCAGAGACACAGCCTTCCAGCTCCCCGCTGCCCGCCCCCTCCTGCTCCCCACCCCCCCCCCCCCCCCCCACCACACATTGAGTCAGCAGAGTCCTGGCTGAGGTCCTGACACACTCTGAGGATTTCGAGAGCCTCCTTGTTCCGGCAGGGATGGGCAGTCCGGGTCATCGCTGGGCACCCTGGGGAAGCCCCTTCCTCCGGACCCCACTTCACACTCTCCTCCCCCAACACTCACTTCCAGCTCTTTCCCAGCACGGAGCCATGGCCCTGTGATGGGTGACCAAAAAGGAACTGGCTAATTGGGGTTTAGAGATGGCATTCCTTCAAAATCCCCATTTTTATAAAAAAAATGACAAATGACATTTAATTAGACTCTTGGCCTTAAAAAGAAAGAAGAAGGAGCAGAGTTATCATGAAAGCTGAACTCTCCTTCTCCCTTGCCCTGCAGCTCGTGCTAGGGATATGAAAACAGATGACAAGTGAGGTCCTCCCTCCGGGGTGCCAGGCCAGGGTGGGGACAGATCATTGGGGAAAAGACTGTAAAAGTACAGGAAACGTTCTCTGGGAGCACCCAGAGGTCCTGAAGTCACAGGCTGGCCGGTGTAGGTGTCCCCAACCTCACGACCAGCCACCGGCCACTGGCCACTCTGCACCCTGCCCTGCTTTGGCGCTTGCCAACTTCCTGCCTGGAACACGGAGCTAGCACATGGTTCCTTCTCTCACTCCCTGCGGGTCTTCACTCCTTGCCACCTGCTAGGGTGGCCTTCCCTGATCGATCTAAAATAGCAACTCTTTCTCCCAAGCTCCCTCCGCCGGCCACTCTTCCCGTGCACCCATCTCCGCTTCATTTTCTTCAGGAAACATGTCACCATCTAACACATAGACATGTTACTTGTTCATAGGTTTATGGTCCATCTTCCCAACAGAAAATGAGCTCATTGGGGGCAAGGAGTTTTGTCTCCTGGGTGCACTGCTGAATCTCCAGCGAATGGCCCACAGGCAAAGTGCCTGTCTCACTATGGGTGCCCAGTAAGGATTTGCTGAGTAAGTGGATGAATGGAAGATGAATGGATGGATGATGGATGGGTGATGGATAGATGATGGATGGATGGATAGATGGATGGATGGATGACAAATGGATGGGTGAAAATGGATGGATATATGGATGAATGGATGGAGAGATGGATGGTTGGATGGATGCTGGATGGACAATAGATGGATGGATGGATGGATGGATGGATAAATTTAGTGGAGAGTTGGGGGAGTTTCCAGGAGAATGGAACACCAAAGTGAATCTCAAGGATATGTTTGGGTAAAGAAAGAGTGTTTTGGAAAGAAAATATGGACCTCGTGTGTCATCTTTGGATGAATCACATGACTTGTTTTCTCTTCTGTAATATGAAGCTCATGCATAACATTGGCAAGTCTCTGATGAGTCATAAAACTAAAATAGGAGTTTGGCCAACTAAAATGAGCCATGGCTCACATAGGTTGGTGCGGAACAGAAAAAGATAAGAGGGAATGTGCCTTTCTCCACAGCCACTGCACCGAGTTCTGACTGCAGCAGGCAGAGACGAAGGAGGTGGGGCACCACAAAGGTGAGAGCTGGTGGGTCAGAGGACTTGATCTCATAGTTCAGAAAGGGGTGCTTCGGTCCTAGGCTCAAGGCAAAATCCCAAGCACCGTACAGAACTGCACTCTGAATTGTTAATCCCCACAGCAAGCCACGACCTTTCATATGCTACTTGCCTTTGGGTAAATAACTGCATCTCCCAGTCTCAGTCCGACTCCCTATAAAATGAAGTTCCCAGCATCTTTTTTATTAAATGACATTGAACGTTCCCAGAACAGTATCTGGCCCTTCAGAAGTGCAGGGTGAAAGCCTGCTAAATGGAAAGACATCATTTGCATAACGTTTACATTAAGGTAGGGAGAGCCCTGGAACTCCATTCTGGAAAAAGGCAAAGAAATCCAGCTATGACTGTATTTTCTGAGGCTTAAGTAGAGCCATGGCAGAGAAAAAAAAAAGATTTTATTTTCCTAAAAAAATAAAATTGTGGCCTGGAAGCAGTGTGAACTGTGTGGTATGTGGGAAACTGGAGGATTTTGTGAGGCAGGCCGACCTGAACCAGAATCCTGGGGCCCCACTTACAATCCTCTGTCTTAAAAAGCAAGTTTTAAAACCTTCTCCGCTTCAGTGTCTTTGTCTTCAAAAGCAAAATAAATATATCTACCTTGAAAGGTGGTCTGTAGGGTGAAAAGTGTGCACAAACAGACTGGCAAAACAGAATTAATAGATGCTAAAGACATGCTAAAGAGCATTGTTATTAATATAATTAAAACTTGGTGTCTACGTTGAAAATTAGGGGCCATGTGGGTACTGGCTAACCTGTAACCATTAAGTCAAAAAAAAAAAATAACTCACATGCATATACCACAAAACAGCAAGCACACTGTAGCTATTTTAGTTTATATGAGCTACTCAAATTATTTCCTGAATTTGAGGTTGAACCGATAAATTTACACAACCCACAACCTCACTAGCAGGTTACCACATGAATAGAGCGAAGGAAAAAGGGATAGGGCCTTGACGCACAGGTGGTTTCATGGGAGGGAAAAAATAGGGGATATTCACAGGGTCGAATTGCCTTTCTTGGTGATCATTGAAAGATAAGAGGCCCCTCGGCCCCTTGACAGCACCTCTGTGACCAGTTCCATCCCAAACACAAAGGCCAGGGGATGGGCTGAGGCACAGCCTTGTCCAGAGGGTGACTGGCAGTGCCTGGCCTTGCCAGGATCTGAAAGGCGCCCAAGACATGCATGCACATGCAGTCACACATGCTCGCTCTCTCTCTCTCTCTCTCACACACACACACACGAACATACATTTCCATACTCACACATATACTCACACACCATGCACACACTCACACATTCACATACTCACACACCCATGTACCAGGTACATACTTGTATTCACAAATACCCATTCTTCCCCTTCTCCCCCCGACATGGGTCCAGTCTCTCTCATATAAGGACTAGCCATTACCAGAAGTATCCTCATCTCAGTGTGCCAGGGTTTTGAGCAAATTTATAACTCCTGAGTGTCTCCAATGGTCTCTGCAAATGGCAGGCCTTTGGGGTTCTAAAATTCAAGGTCACTTCTCCATCATGGAAATCCCCTGCCTACGGTCAGGCCCCTGGTTCCTATGGTGAGTTACCGCTAAGCTAAGTGAGGACCTCCTGGAGGGAGACAACCACTGCTCAGAGGGGCTGAACCACTGGCTTTCAAACCTCTTTAGATTCAGGAGGAAATGTTAAACCTCCCACCTGGCAAAGTCAGAATTATGATACATTAAGCATAAACTCAAAGAAAAGAAATGAAAGAGAGAATGAGATAGAGAGAGAAGGCCGTGGTCTCCATACCCCTTTACCTAAATGTTCTACAGCCACAGGCCCTAACAAGGGCCTGCTCCATTTCCTTGGGGGCATCCTGCACTGGCCCCACGCTCTACACAGGGAGCTTTCACTTCCAGTCCTGACGCCCCCCCACAATGCCCAGCATACCTCCACTACAGCCCTAAGAATGCAGAGGCTGGCCATGGCCATCACCAGCCGGGCCAACTGAAAGGTTCCCTTACACAGTGAGTCCCTGCTGGACATGAATGGAGGGGCTAGAGCCCAGGTGAATCCAGGACAAACCAGCCTAAGGCACAAGGAGATCAGCTGAGAGAAGTAATGGCATTTCCAGGAAACCAAGGCAGAGCAGGAAGCCTTTCCACAGCCCTCCAGTCTGCCCAGGGGCTGGAGGGAAGCGCCAAGAATGTAGCCCGGCAGGTTGCTCAGCACATTCCACCTCCTGTGGGGTCCCCCTCAGCGCCTAGACTCGCAGAGAGGGAGAAAAAGAAAGAATTCATGTACGTAGAACTAGAACCGGAGCTCCTAGGAGTTCCTGGGGCCCAGAGGAGGGAAGCAACAATGTCCAACCAAGCTCACTGAACAAGTCAAGAACAGACCCAAGATAAGAACCAAGACCTTCTCACGCTCTGCAGGGCGTTTCACTTCCCCATGCTTAGGCTTCTAGCCCTGGTTCCTCCTTACCAGGCCAAAATGATGAGTAGGCTTTAAAAACTCCCTTCTACCTCCCCCCGCCCCGTCCCCCCCCCCCCCGCCCCCGAAAGGCCAGTGAGGAAACTTGATTACAAACCACAGGAGACCAAAAATTCCCAGCTCATTTTCAGTTCTAAGGAATTTTTAAAAACTTTTTATTGTTGAGAGTATTACAGATATCCCCCCCTTTTCCTTCCTATTGCCCCCCTCCATGTCTTTGTCTATGGGGCATGTATACATATAAGTTCCTTGGTTAATCTCTTCCCGTCCCTATCCCTCTCCCCCTCTCCATTTAAAAAAAATTACTTTGTCCCAATGAAATTTTGGAACCCACAATTTTAAAAGTGCTTGTTGTTTTGTGCCAAGATGGTCATTTCATTCACTTCCTATTATGTAAATTGATGAAATATAAAACTGACCATTGAGGCTTTGGATGAGCACAAGGTGAAGGTCACCACACCATTTGGTATCCAGAGGTAGGAGTCTCCAGGGCCCCAGCTATGCCTTCCCAATGCTCCGACCCTAGAAATTGTGTCAGTTCCTGTGGGCTTATTTTTGAAAGACAGGTCTACAAACCCTGTTTTTTGAAACTCTTTGCTCAGATGTGCATCAGAAATTTTCATATTTTAGAAAGGTAATAGAATACATATGCCATGTTATGTACACCCCTGGCAAGGTCTGGGGCACACAGCCCATGAAAACATATTGCTCCCAAGAGGGATAAATGAGAAGCATACAGACATGACTTCCTACTGTACTTCACTTTATCACGCTTCCCAGATATTACATTTTTACAAATTTGAAGGTGTGTGGTCACCCCATGTCCAGCAAGTCTGTTGGCATCATTGTCCAACAGCATTTGTTCACTTTGTGTCTCTGTGTCACATTTTGGAAATTCTTGCCATCTTTCAAATTCTTTCATTATTGTTATGTTTGTTATGGTGACCTGTGATCAGTGAGCTTTGATGTTACTTTTGTAATTCTTTTGGGGTGCCACAGCCTGGTCAAACTTAATCAATAAATGTTGTGTGTGTTCTGACTGCTCCACTGACCAGCTGTTCCCCCATCTCTCCCCTTCTGTTCAGGTCTCCCTATTCCCTGAGACACAATAAAATTGAAATTAGGCCTATTAGTAACCCTACAATAGTCTCAAAGTGTTCAAATAAAAGGAAGAATTGCACATCTCTCACTTTAACTAAAAAGCCAGAAATGATTAAGCTTCATGAAGGAGGCATGTTGAAAACCAAGATAGGATGAAAGTTAGGCCCCTTGTACCAATTAGCCAAGTTGTCAACGCAAAGGGAAAGTTCTTGAAGGAAGTTAGAAGTGCTACTCCAGTGAATACATGGATGATAAGGAAGCAAAATATTCTTATTGCTGATAAGGAGAAAGTTTTGGTGATCTGACAAGAAAATCAAACAAACCAGAGCTTTTTCTTAAGCCAAAGTTTAATCCAGAGCAAGGCCCTAACTCCCTTCAGTTCTGTGAAGCTGAGAAAGATGAGGGAGCTCCAGAAAAAAAATGTTTGAGGCTTGCAGAGGTTAGTTCATGAGGTTTAAGAAAAGAACCCATCTCCATAACATAAAAGTGCAAAGTGAAACAACAAGTGCTGGTATAGAAGCTGCAGCAAGCTATCCAGAAGACTTAGCTAAGATAATAGATATAGGTGGCTACATAAAACAATAGATTCTCAATGTAGATGGGAAAAAAAACAGCCTTCTATTGGAAGAAGATGTCATCTAGGCCTTTCATAGCTAAAGAGGAGTCAATGCCTGGCTTCAAAGCTGCAAGGACAGGCTGACTCTCTGGTTAGGGGCTAATGCAGCTGGTGACTTTAAGTTGAAGCCAGTGTTCATTTATATTCTAAAGATCTTAGGGCCCTTAAGAATTATGCTAAATTTGCTCTGCCTGTGCTCTAGAAATAAAACAGCACAGCCTGGATGACAGCATATCTGTTTACAACATGGTTTACTGAATATTTTAAGCCACTGTTGAGACCTACTGCTCAGAAAATCAGATTCTTTTTAAAATATTACTGCCCATTGACAATGTACCGAGTCACCCAAGAGCTCTGACAGAGATGTTCAATGAGATGAATATTGTTTTCATGCCTGCTAACACGACATCCATTCTACAGCCCATGGACCAAAGAGTAATTCTGACTTTCAAGTCTCATTATTTAAGAAATACATTTTGCAAGACTATAGCTTCCATAGACAGTGATTCCTCTGATGAGTCTGGGAAATCCTTCTGGAAAGAATTCATCATCCTAGTGCCACCAAGAGCATTTGTGATTCATGGGAAGAGGTAAAAATATCAACATTAATAGGAGTTTGGAAGAAGTTGAGTCTAACCCCCTGGATGACTTTGAGGGATTCAAGACTCCAGTGGAGGAAGTGACTGCAGATGTTGGGGAAACAGAAAGAGAACTAGAGTTAGAAGTGGAGCCTGAAGATGTGACTGAATTACTGAAATCTCATGACAAAACTTTAAAGAATGAGGAATTGCTCTTGATGGATGAGCAAAGAAAGTGGTTTCTCTAGATGAAATCTACACCTGGTGAAGATGCCGTAAAGATTGCTGACATGATCACACAGGATTTAGAACACTGCATCAAATTAGTTGAAAGGATTGACTCCGGTTTTGAAAGAACTTCCATTGTGGGTAAAATGCCATCCAACAGCATCACATGCTACAGAGAAATTGTTTGTGAAAGGAAGAGTCAATCAATGAGGCAAACTTCATTATTTGAAAAAAATTGCAAAACAAAATGATTAAAGAAATTGCCACAGTCACCCCAACCTTCAGCCACCACCACCCATCAACATTGAGGCAAGAGCCTCCCTCAGCAAAAAAAATTACAACTCACCGAAGCCTCAGATGACGGTTACCCTTTTTTTATAAATAAAGTACTTTTTAAATGAAGTATGTACATCTTTTTTTAGATATAAAGTTATTGTACACTTAATGGACTACAGTCTAGTGTAAACATGACTTTTGTATGCATTAGGTAATCAAAATTTTTGTGTGACCCCCTTTACTGCCATACTTGCTTTATGAAGATACTCTGGAATTGAACCCACCGTATCTTTAAGGTTTGCCCCTAAATCGTCTCATGTACAAGCAAGCCAACTTTGCCTCCAAATGAGCTATGAAAAAACTTTAACTTTTTCAGCGTACTTTGGATTTGGGACTTATAAAAAAGGGAATGCCAGAAAACAGCTTACGACCCCATTTCGTTTTGAAGGGCTCAAGGGCCCAGATTTGAAACCTCAACACTCCCAAACACACACACACACACACACACACACACACACACACACGTGCGCGCACGCAGACACACACACACTCACACAGTAAGAACAAGATTTAAAGTGGGGAAATCAACCATCTAGTAAGTACAAAGCTGGATGCTGCCTGGAATCATTATCCTTGTTACACTCCAGTAAACAGCTTATCCAGGTTCATTTCAAGAATGAAATGAAGGCTCACACGCTGGAGCTATAACTCCAGAGGAGTGGATATGGAGAGCTTTGCCACGGGCAGACCAGGAATGTGTCTGTTGGAGAAAGGAGAGAGTCCCTGTCCTTCCCCCCCAGCCCCCGCCCCCCATACAACAAATAAAGTGATGGAACTAGCCAACACTTTTCAAACGCATTTTCTTCAAAAATTGGACAAAAAGAAAGACTGGCATGTTTGATTCATCTATTCCTTACAATATTCCTTCTGAGCCACAAATATCAACTTCAGACACAGGGGAGGAAACGCAGCAAACCTGAAGAATTTGCCCAAGGGGGCGCCGGATCCCAAACCAGCGCTCTCTGCTGGCCGAGCACCTGTGGCCCTGGGTGTTTTCCCAGAACTTTTAGAGCACATTTCCCGCCTCTGGATTTCAAAGGTGCAGGCCAGCTGTAGTTTTTGAAATGTTGAATTCTCATCCCAGCCTAGAAAAGCCTTGGACTTGGGGTTTCTCTCTATCATCCATCGATGCATCTATGTATCTATCTATCTATGCATCTAGCCAGCTAGCTAGCATCTATTTCTTGACCTAAGTTCGTATAAAATAGAGAAATTAGACTACAGTTGTTCTTCCTGCTTTGACACATAGAAGTCTGCCATTCTGCAAGCTGAGACCAGCCAGCCCTGGGTTCCCATGACTTCAGCTGTCCCAGGGAGGGGGTCTAGAAAACAAGTCCTATACAACATGCCTCACTTGCTGGACTCCCCGGCTCAGCCAGGCCACACGCCGCCCCCACCAGAGGCTCAGCCCCTTTCTGCCAGATGGCATTCTCTGGTGAGGTGAGCTGGGCACAGGCCACCAGGAAGGACATCAGCCCACAGCCAGAGAGAAGGGTCACAGGAACGCTTAACCCACAGCCTGTATTGTATTTTATTGTTTTCTATTTTCAGGTGTGCGGGCACAGCTAGCTCTGTGTCATGAGGATTTTATCCTAGACCTGCGCGTGAATTCCACGCTCCTCACACGTGCACAGCTCCCGCTTCCAGTGTGGGTGGCAGAGAAGGACCAGGCTTTGAGGGCACCCCGACGTGGGTGCAGATACCAGCTCCCCACCTTCCTAAGGAGCTGACATTACGCAAGTCCCTCTGGACGTCAGTTTCCTCAGCCATAGAACAGACAGCGCCTATTGCAAAAGCTCCTCAAGAGGTTGCTAAAAGTGGACACGAGGCTTGGCGTTCCTGCTGCGGGTGCGCTAGGTGGCTCAGGGTGCTGCCGCCCGCACGTCATCGTTGCTACCGGAAGGGCATGCGTTGGTTGCCAGTGGGAACGTGAGTGCTGACGGTGTGTTGGGGCAGTTGTGCATTTATCATTGTCCCGCATGACCCTAAAATGATGGTACATTTTGCCTTATTCCAAAATCTGGAAATCGTCAAACCAAATGATTTTACTCAAGGACATTCACTTAAAACACAAGCAGACTGCGGTAACGAAGGCATCTGTGAGGCCGAGCCCTCCGTGTCCACATCGGAACACGGTTCCCTTTCTGGGAGGGACAGCAGGTTTCTCTGCGCTTTGAGAGGAGGCTTGGGAAACACAGAGCTGTCCCCGTGCCCGGCTCTGTCTCCGCAGTCCTGCTGGCTGAGGCTGCCAGGGCCTGCTCCTTCACCTGTCACCCGGGGCAAGGGGCCCAAGGGCTGGTTAGACTCACAGGCCGCTGTGCAAGGGCCCTTGCACGTTATGAAATCCAACCTCCCCATTTCACCAACAGTGGGACGGAAGTATAGACCTGCCCTGCTCCCACCCAGGCAGCAGGGAGCAGAGGAACCTGGGTCCAGTCCAGGCCACATGCTTCTCTGCCCCAGGCGTCACCCCCTGCTCCCCTGCAACATGTCAGGTGGAATTCAGGTGCTCCACAGGTGACACCCGGGGAAGAAAACGGGCTGTGTGTCTCTGAGTAGAGGCAAAGACATCTCCCGAGTCCCCCGGTTCCCTTGGGACACTGCGTTCCGCCCGGATCCCTGCTCCCGCCCCTCTGCCTCCCCGTGGAATGAGAGCCACCTGCGGGCAGGGACAAGGCCACACTGACCACAGTGTCCTACCTCCTGCAGCACAGGGTTAATGAATGAATGAATGAATGATCTCATTTTGATGCTTCATCCATCCTAAAAGTGCAATTATACTCTTTGGGGACACTGCATTCCCCAGTTTCATTTTAAATACCTAATTATCCAGGCCCTATAGAAGTTTTATTAGAAAGGGAAGTCATTAAACAAGCAGACACCAGACACAGGCCTGACATAATTGCGAAGAGAAGCGCGTCTGTCGGCAGGGCCAAGGCGGACCCAGTAAGCTCACTGCTGGCAAACGACACGCCCGTTTCCAGCACTGGGACTCACTGGTCCAATGGGGCACCTAAACCAGGAAAGCAGACTCCTACGTTCCCGGGGAAAGGTTAGTGATTCTATAATTGCTTTCCAACACCTCCACGTTCCTAGATGGGAGTTAGGCTGCCGAATCCACACCGCCCTTGCCTGTGAGCAGCCACCCACCCACCCACACTTTGTGGCCTCACTGCTTCTGTCCCTAAGTCCCTGGGATGTACCTGTCATGCTTTCCCTCCGCACGTTCCATTATGAAAACAGTTCCATTTATTTCCTCGACAAGAGCAGCAATCCATTCTTGTGCAAAGAAAGCTTCTTCCAGCTTTATCAAACGCTTCCTCCCAGCTCAGATGTGTCAAGCTCCTATTCATCACTTTTAGAAAAGACGCCTCGTCAGTGCTGAGCCGAGAGCAGAACCCTAATAAAGTCTCTAAATATTTACTATGAGTCTGAGTTACAACACTGACCGGTTCCACCCCCGCTGAAATCTGCGCACATTCTTCAAGCGCAATTATTTTAGGTCACGGACACGCCAGCCAAGAAAATGACAAGACTGTGTGCAGTGGCACAAAGAGCCGGCGGGACCCAGTTTTAAATTCTGGCCCTGCCACTCGCTAACCGCTGGGCTCTGTGCAGGCAACCTCACCTCTCCCTGTTCCCTCAACAGTAAATAGGGAATGGGAACAGTAATGCCCAGAAGTTGTATGGAGGATTCGAAAAACAATGTAAATACACACATAGGGTAAACAAAAGGAAGCTAAACATGCTCAGAATAAAAACGATGCAACATTCACTTTCAAGTGTTTTCTGATGGAGGAACCGAGAATATGCCATGGGGTAAGGGCAGTCTCTTCAATACACGGTGTTGAGCAAACTGGACAGCCACGTGCAAAAGAACAATACTGGACCCCCGTCTCACATCAGACTCCAAAATCAACTCGAAATGCACTAAAAACCTGAACGTCAGGCCCGAAACCATAAAATCCCTAGAACAGAACCCAGGCAGTAAGCTCTTTGCCACGGGTCTTGGTGGTGCATTTTTGGATTTGACACCAAAGCAAAGGCAACAAAAGCAAAAAACGCATGGAAGGAACGACACCAAATGAAAGCATTCTCAAGGCAGGAACACGTCTTTGAAAACCAGGGCATTTGTTGCCATTTCCAATGTGTTCCTCTTTGAGAAACCAAAGGCCTTGGTGATTCACACAGTGTCCTGGTGCCGGGGAACAGAGCTTATCTGGTGGGAGATAACGCAGAGAGTAACCAGCAGCGTGAGGCACCTGCGCGATGTTTAACCTTCCCAGATAATGAATGGATCTCTGAAGGCCAGAATTAGTCCGAAGAGCTTCCCACCACGCTTCTAAGAGGACCCAAAGGCCCAGTAACTGCGAACTCTTTTCTAATCAATATAACTAAATAACAGCAAGTCTAATGTGAGGTGGGCACCAGGCCAGACCCTATAAATACGTAAGATAATTTGTTTCTGAGAAGGCAAGTATCGTTAGTGCCATTCTACAGATGCAAGAATGGAGGCTCAGAGAATGGAGGTGTGTGTGTGTTTTTTTCAGAGTCTCACAGCTAGGACATCACAGCAATAAAGTCTGAACTCAGATCTAACTTCAAAATCTGCTCTTTGCAATCATCACCATGTAGCCCCTGAGGAAGGAGCTTGACCAAGATGAAACAGGAACCACCGGGTACTACAAGTGGATGAGTCAAAACTCAGTGAGGAAGGCAGGGCTGGCTCCCTGCCACATGCCTCTCTCCTGGCCCTGCTCACAGGAGCTGAACCGGGGGCTCTGCAGCAATCACCCCATCGCTGTGAGGGCCAGACCAGGGCTTGCCAAGTGGGCAGGGGCAGGACTGCTGGATTTCAGCCACATGGCACAGGCTGCCTGCGTCAACCTTAATGGGTGACCCAGTCAAGTCACCAACTCTGGGACCCTACCTTTTCTCTATGACACCACCTCTCTGACTGTATTACAAGAATCTCTTTCCATGACTGTCTTCATCAGCAGACAACATGCTTGAAACAGTAATTGTACTCACTTTTTTAATCCCCAATTCCCCAAACTGCATTTGGTACAGAGTAGATGCCCAATTAATGAAAGGTACATAAACAAACAGATTCAACATCAAGGCTGGATAAGATGACTAAAGAATGCCCCTAACCATGAGATTTTGCAGCTAATTATTCCTAAACCAGTGCTCGATCTCTGAGCGGTGGGTCAAGGTCTCTTCACCAGAGAGGATGTTATAGGTGCTTCAGCCTTTCAACCTTCCAAAGCACTCTCTCTAGAAAAGACTCCATCCCATCCTACCAGCACCAGCCAATGTGGCCACGAGGACAGATGCTGCCAACTGAGGCCCAGATGAGTGACGGCATTTCCTCAGGGTCAACGTTTGACCTTGAGGCTGTTGCTTCTCCGGTCTGTTCATGTGACCACAGTGCTTTTCCAGCTTATTAACAAGCCCAGAGCCTGGGCCATGTGAGGGGAGAAGGGGGGGGGGGGCGTGGGGAGAAGAGTGTGGAATGAAGGGAAGTATAAAAAGTAAGAGGAGCTTCTCTGGCGAGTGTCACTGACAGCTGCCAGCCGGGACCCTGGGGCCGCGTGCGCTCTGAGCAGGGGCTGGCTTGGGAGGGACAGATGGGCTCTCAGTGTCCCTGACTCATCCAGTTGCATCCAGGCCCTGAGAGTAAAAGCAAACTGAATGCTTCTCAGTGCTGAGTGAAAACAGGAAGTTGCAAGTGGCTCCGCTCTCCTCTCAACTCGGGTCCCTACACTTGGGGTCAAGGGACCTATCAGGCAGCTCCCGGCAGCTCTCCTCCGCCTCCGTGGGAGTCCAGCAGCACGCAGAGGGGCCGGAAAACTGGGGACCACCTCCCATGAGCCTCGGAAGAAAGTCAGGGGGATGCCAGCTCCATCCCTGTCCCATTCACTTCACAAAAACTGAGCACTGTGTGCAAACCTCAGGTGACGCCAGGGAGACAGCTCACTTGGCAAAGTGGGGACAGCCCGACCCCACAGGGCTGCCATCAAGATGAAAGGAAATAACGCCTGCCGGCTCCCCCACCGCACTCGACATCTATTATTAGGACCGAGGCAGGATGCTGCCCACAGTGTGCCTGGGACTGTGGTGCCATGCCTGTGGGTGCCCTCCCCCCCCCCCGCCCCCCAGCGCAGAGCTGAGAGCAGGAGGGGGTGTGGGCAGGTCTGTCCCCACCTCTTGGCCCTATTTTCCCTGGCAGGAGGGCAGGGCCAGGATGAGGTGAAGCTCTGCTAGCCCCCAGCCTGGCCCAGTGCCCATGTTTATGACTGTTTATCCCAGAGCAAGTAGAAAGGAGAAATTAAAGCCATAAAAGACAGGACAACAGACCAATAAAAACCAGCTCCCAGAAGAGTCAGGAGGAGGAAGGGAGGCAAAACTGTCGCCATGGCAACACAAGACAGTCGGAAGCATGCAAGAAAAACAGCCCCTGCTCTGCCTCCTCGCTTCATGGCAAAGCAAGCCCTGGGACCCCATTCGGAGCTCAGGGCGAGCCAGGGACCCACCCGAAAGCCCTGGCCCTCAGGCCCAGATGCCCAGCCTGCCCTGGCTGGCACCAACCCTCCTGGTGCTGGCCCAGCACAGGTCCCAGCCCTGCATGGTCCCAGCCCAACTCTGGGCCCTGGGGACTCAAGGTGGTGCAGGGTGATGGTGGCTGGTGAGAGGGGAAAGTTTCAAACAGGGAAAGGAAGGAGAGCCACCCAGCGGTGGGGAGACCAAGGCCCTGAACACCAGCCCTGGGTCCCCGGGAGCAGGTGGGAAACCCAGGGTGTGGGAGGGGAGACCGGTGGCTGGGGAAGTCCTGGGGGTCTGGGTGGGGTCGGTAAATAGCTTTGGAGATCTTAAATGACCATGCTCTTGGGCCTAGTCTCTGGGGATCCCGGCCAGTACATCAGGGAAGCTGGGATGGACCCAGGGACCACCTGGCCCATCTGACAGAGGCTTCTGGGTCCTTCAGCTGGCAGGCAAGACAGGTGTCTCCACCACACCGCCCTGCTGGCCGGGACCAGCCTTTCAGGAAGTGGGTCGAATTGTTCCCAAAGCTCAAAGTCAGTCCCTTCTTCCAGATTGGGGGGCGGGGGGGGGGGGGGGCGAGGGTGGCAAGGAGGCCTGGGTCCCAGCACAACAGCTTGCACCCGGCTAAGAATCTCTGGGGCAGGTGGCAGGGGAAGGGTCCAGGTGTGCAGGCGCGGGGAGCGCTCACCCCATCCCTGGGGCCTTAGGGACTCATGG
Organism: Myotis nattereri; assembly: GCF_964212035.1. NCBI lineage: Eukaryota > Metazoa > Chordata > Mammalia > Chiroptera > Vespertilionidae > Myotis > Myotis nattereri. The sequence continues at coordinate 78,894,686 of NC_138085.1, read as the reverse complement.
GGACCGGCCTCTCCTGGTGGGAAGGGGAAGCAGAGGGCGGGGGTCCCCTAGAAAGATGGTTTGGGAGCTGATGATACCTGAAGGGGGGGAGGGGGCGGGGAGAAAGGGGGGGTGGAAGGTTGAGGGGCGAGGGCGGAGGTCGGGAACATACCCCGAGGCTGTCCTGGGGAGAAGGGGCAGTGGGCTGCCCAGAAGGCCGTCCAGGAGGCGATGGCAGGAGAAGGGCGTTAGGACGGGGTCCTCCACGCGCCCGCCCTCCCTTCCCACGGCTGGGGAGGATGCGGGGCTCCGCGGCGCCTCCACAGCCCGTTCCCTGCAGACCCCCGGCCGCGTCCCCGCCGCGCTCACCGGAGCCGCCGCCGCCCCGCTCGGCCGCGTCCACCGCCGCCGCCGCTGCCGCCGCGAACGCCTCTCCAGTGGCCACCGCACCGCAGCCCGAGACGGTTCCGGAGCCCCGCCCCGCCCGCCGCCCCGCCCCGCCCCCCGCCGGCCCCGCCCGGCCCGCCCCGCCCCTGGAATCCCCACCCCGCGGGCTCCGGCCTGGTCCCCCCGCCCTCCCCGTGCCCGGGAGCTGGTGCGGACCCAGTGCGCACGCGGTAGCCCCTGCCCGTCGCTCGGCCGCTGGGCTTCGCCCTCCCCGGGGAAGCCGGGATCTGCTGTTTCCAGCCCTGGAACTCCTCCATACCCCCTCTCCCCGCCAAAAAGAGAAACAAACAAACAAACAACCACAAAAAGCACAGGAAAGGCCCAGCAATCAACTCCTAGATTCACCCCACCCTCAAATAGTGGCCCTGAGCCCGGTCAGACCATCGCCACCCATATCCCCACCCTCAAATCACCTTGGATTCGAAACCCAGCTCCCTGCTCACACTGGTAACAGGTTCCCAGTCCTGGGGGGCAGAGGGGGGCAGGAGGGCGCAATGATCTAATTGAGGAGGCCACCAGAAAAGTCTTCTCAGATGCTTAGTTCAAATATAATTACCCAGAAGAGTCAGTCTACAAAAACACTTAAAAAAACCTCTATGATGCAAGGGGAAAGCAGGGATTACCGTGTCATTGTCATGATCATTGTTCTAAAACATCTGCCATGAAGGCTTTTTGCATTAAAGAGAGATTCAGGAAACCAGAGAGGGCTGCCCAGTGCCAAACAGGTTGTGAGTCAGAGCCCCAGTTTGGGGGGGGGGGGGGGGGCGGGGAGAGGCGGGGGCCGGTCCTGCAGGCTCAGGCTTCTCCTGCTTCCTTTTCCAGGCCATCAGCCCGAGCATCCTGAGACATTTATTAGATTCCTACAAGGGGTCAAGGCGTGTGCCTGGAGCTGTGCCCTTGCAGGAGTGTGTGGGCTGGTAGCTGGTAGCATAAGGCATGCAGAACTGAGTGCAGGAAGCTTCGGGAGAGCTTGGTCGGGTCCCCCCTCTTTCTGAGCCTCTGACAATCCATAGGTGGGTCTGAACAGCTCCCATGAGCCGCTTGGCATGGCTTCCTGTGCTGGGTTTTGGCAAGAATTCAGACAGGAGCCAGGAGGGCACAGTCTGGTCAGAATGAAATAGTTCCCCCATTGGTAGGGGGCTTTAGGATCCGAATGAACACTTTCCCATTCTTCATGTGTGTCTGCCCAGGCCTGCATTCCTTGCCCAGCCCCTGCAAGGACGACCCACATTAATTTGGGGTGATTCTATTAGAAAATTCTTCTCGTTCCACCCCCACACCTACACACCAAGATATCAAATTTATTCCGTCCACCTTGAACCTGGCCAGGCTCTGGGAAGGGCAAGGATGAATCAGCCACAGACGCCATTCACCCCATAAAGCACTATCATTTCAGAAAACAAGAGGACTCCTTACTTTCCACCTACCTGTCCTCAGAATACAGCTTAGGTTGGTGAGAGGAGACTATTTGATGCAGGAAATATCACTTCCACGCACATAAAGACAGCTTCTGTTTCAGGCACTGAGGGGTACCCTCATGGTATTGCCTAGCCCCCTGTGGAATAACAGGGTTTCGAATTATCAGTGTGGAATTTAACAGTTAAGTGTTTCCTACGACACGATGATCAGATGAAATAGTCTTCCAGCGTCATCAGTGATACTAATAACAAGTTTAGAGGTTTGCATAATAAAGATTACAGTGAAATGAAGTTATCATTGATGGAGCCAGGTAGCTTGAGATAAAGTTTCAGATGGTTTTTATTCACAATGTACATTTGCTAAAATGAACTTTAATGTCGTAGTTAAATTAAATTTAAACAGAACTATTCTAGTTTCAAGGACACCCTCATCACTTATTTGTGTGTGCGTGTGTGTTTTTTTTAAAGAGATTTCTTGAGCTTTGGCAAAGTGCCAGGTACTGTGCTAAACGATGGCGCCTGCGCCCAGCCTGGGAGAGTACACGGACAGCTTGCCAGCTCAGTTTGTGACAAGGCAGAATAGGAAACAGATGAGAATAGAGGTATTGGTGGTACGGACCCAGCATGAGAAGGCATTCATTGTGATTGGAGGAAATCAGGAGCAGACCCCTTTATGTTGAGCCCTGGGGGATGAGCTAGACTTCCCTAGGTAGGAATGGGGCCAAGGACACTCTAGGTAGAGACACAAAGGGGTTCAGTGTGGCCACAGCGCTAGAGGGACTAGACAAAGTGAGGCTGAGAGTGAAGAACCGAGCAGGCTGCACTTAACCCTGGGAGCTGCCAGGGATGGGCCAGCCTTGACTGGAGCCTCCAATAAAGAGAACGATGATAGGCTAGGAGCCCTTGGGGACCAGAGACGGAGCGAGAGAGAGGAGGCAGCAGTGAGAATCATCAGAAGAGCACTACCACCATCGCCCACAGGTTGTGAGCTGCCCTCCATGGACCAGGCTCTGCTCCCTCACGTTTGAAAAGCATCCCCAGGCTGAGAATAATTCTTGCCACAAACCAGTCCCCGATTATAGTTCTTGACTATTAGAATGATAGGATCACGGAAGATGGGCGTCCACTCTGGAGATAGAGCAACAAGGGCTGGTCCCACCCAGGGCTCCTCTCCATCCACCGAGGTCCATCCTGGGGCAGGTGGAACGAGGCCCTTTCTCAGCAAAAGCCCCCTTGTTCTTTGAAAGGTCATTCCTGATTATGTACCTTTGCTCCTGTATAGGCACCTAGGATGACTTCCTCCCCACCTCCAGCCATCAAAGACCCCTCCCCTCTGGTGGCACTGTGGTAACACTTCTTTTCTCTATGTCTCAGATAAGAAAAGGACCTTATCTGAGACGCAGATAAAAGCCCCACTGGATGTGGAATCAAAGCTGAGCATGCATCCTCATTCTGCCACTCACTAGCTGTGTGAACAGAAGTTACTTAAGCCTCTGGAGTTTTGAATTTCTCTTCCAAAAAAATGGGAGTAGTAAAACCTGCCTTCGAAGGTTGATGGGAGGTCTTTGTAGCTGTGAAAAAAAAGAATAGGTGTGTGTGTGTGTGTGTGTGTGTCCTCCTAGCACCTTGAGTGGTGCTGGTCGTGCAGTAAGTGCTACTTGCTACTTAGTGGGCTGATTCACAGTTGAGGACCGGGAGTGGAGGCGGACTGATTCGGTGTCAGAGAGCCCTACAATGTTCTCTGCTTGCTGCTCTACATGAAGGAGTTTCCATTTTGTCCTCCTACTTCACTTGTTTCCCCAGGAATCATATAGTGCTTTCCCTCCGGCATTACTGTATTGACTCCCAAAGGTGGCGGGTTTTCTTGCCAATTACAGGCCACAGTTGCTTTATGTAACTAGGGGTTTCTAAGGAAACATGGTCAGGCCTCAGAGGGAGCATAACAGATCTGATTATGAATATTGAGCCAATTTTTACAGCTGACATGCTGCACACTTCCTCGTTGCAGAGATCACAGCCCCATCTATGTAGGGAAACATGGTAATGGCTGAAAACCGTTGCTGTGGCTGAGTTGGAGCCCATGATTTGAATGGCTTCTTTAGTGACTGAGATTGCCAAGCTCTTTGAGACCACCCTTCCTTTGCACATGGTCCCCTGGGCCTTAAATGACCTTGCATCCTGGCCCGCTCATTATATTTCTACTCATTTATTAAAATCCCAGCTCAAAAGCAACCCTTCTTTAAAGCCCTCTTCTACTCTTAGGGCCATGTCAAGCGTTCTTTCGTGTATGTTTCCAAAGTATTGCCGTCACACATTTACCTTCCCACTCACCAGACCATGTTTATCACATCAGATTTTACACAGTCCATTTTTGTTATTTCCCAGTAGCTATGTTTTATGAAGTTATCAGAAACACTGAACTAGAAAATAGTGAACCATTGCTCCTAAGGGAAATAGAGGGTTAGGTTCCTGTGAGCCTCTACTCCCAACATTTTCATCAACTGATCAGTACACAACCTTGGTTAATATGTGTTTCTGTTTAAAGACACCTTACTTAATATACATTGTTGCTTCACTGGCATTGAATTCACAGCCAACGGCACTCTAGCTCATATAAAACTTTGGAACAAAGCTTGTCTAACACGGACATGTTCTCCAGTAAGGCACATCACAGCCTTCTCGCACTTAGAAACACTACATAGCAATTCATTACTATGCTTGGGTCCATTTTAAACAGCGAACTCACCCATATAAAGCACAGAAATGTAAAAAACATGGCACTAAGTAGATCAGGGAAAGGGTAGTTATTCACAGCATGAGCGCTGAAACAAGGCAGAACTCTGCCTAAATTGACCTCAGCTAGAAATATGCATGTTGGTGACTCAAGTATTTTGCTGTACGGTGCACATGGCAAATGACACAGAGTCACCAGAGTACTGATTTTGAAGTTACAAGTAAATGTTAGCGAGTAGGCAAGTTCACAAATATAGAATTCACAAATAATGAACATGGACTGCTCCAGACTAGACTAGGAGCTCTTTGCAGCCATAATCTGTTTTATTGGGCTTTGTGTCTTCTCAGAACCTCTAAGAGCACCTGATATATAAAAAATGGATGCTCAATATTTGAATGAATGCACCATGCAATCCAGACTTGCATATCTTGAGGGATTTCCCCAACAACTTATAAATTTATAGTAATAAAGTGCCAAAATGTACTTCCCTCATTGGAATGTCAAGGACTTGATTTGGTTCCTTTCATTGATCTGAGGAGACTGGTGCCTTCAAACGTATGGAACATTCTGTGTGGAGTACATCCTTGTGTGTGACACATCTGGATGCTCCAGATAATGACTTCCAAGATGAGTAAAGATTATGAATAAAACTATCCACCCATTGCTCCCAAAGAGAAAAGGGGGCAATGAATTTGAAGGATCTGAAAAAAATACAGCCAATGGGCAACAATGAGAAAAATTACATACCAGGAACGGAAAGGGGACACTGGTGATGAAGCAGAGTGGTAGAAGGGAGGAAAGTGGACAGCCGGAGGCAGGGCCATCACAGGGACCATGCAGCAGCTTTGCAGAGAGGTCAAGATTTGAACCGGAGCCCTCTCCCTCACCTACAGCAGTATGACTTTGGGTAGGTTTCTCAACTTCCCTCTTTATTGATATATATATATATATATTAATAGGACTTAAAATAAAGGGCTATTCATGCAACTGACATTTATTGAGTGCCTACTGTGTGCCAGGTAGAAACATGAATGAGGTCATGAACATGCACATAATAAATGAATGCTGAACACAGGCCTGATGTAACTTAGCTACCAAATTTAAAAAGTGATTTTAATTATTTATAATAAATTATGTCTACTCTTATTCTCTCTTCTCTTTCCTTCTCTAATTTGCAAGATTTCTATGTATGACTTCTAACCCCTTCTGAGTTGAAACCCTCTGATAACTTTTCAGAAGTCAGTTAATCTCAATCTCTGTCTGGCCAGGTAAATCCAGGAATGTTTGATTGCATCAATTTTTGGCATCTTGACAAAATGAGTCAGCCCCTTTAGGGGAGTCTACCTCACCACCCACAAAGCTTACACCGTCTCCAAAATCACCATCAGCAAAGTAATGACACATATACAAGGGCCTCGCAGCAAAGGCCAAGAGCATTTTATAGGCATCGCCCAGTCATCTAGGTAGCATCACAAGCAGGTAAGTAGGGGTCACTTATGACTGTACCCATTTTATAGCCAGGAAAATGAAGGCTTGATGTAACTTATCCAAGTCATCAACTGCATGTCAGTCACAACCACAAAAATAAAACACAGGTGCTATGGCTCCTTGAATTAAGAACCAAGCGCTGAATTCCTTGGACAACCTGACCTTCTTCCCTTTCTTCCTTTTTTCTTTGGAAAATTTATCAGTGACCAAGCAGGCAGGTTGATATAGGTATAAGTCCATGTTCTCTCTCTTACTATCAGTGATTTTTGTCCAATGTAGGAAGCTAAAAACCCAACTGGGTGCTAAGACCCTGTTAAAATTGCCAACACACAGAATGGATAACTCCAGAGAGCTTTTTTCACAAGTCCTGCTAGTAATGTATGAGTAGGCTTAAATGCACACCACTAATATATGTGACCATCACATAAATGGCCCTTTTAATGGTTTTCAACCTATTGTGTTGCTTTTTAACTCTTTAATCACTTGAGAAATGACTTAAAATAAGGATGCAGTAACTTTAAAATATTTAGAACTCACATTTTTCTGCTTTTTGCTATTCTCCCTTGAGCCACTATGCAGATCAATCCTGTCAGCTCTCGCCTGAGTCATTTCTGTTATTTCTGATTGGTCCCCCTGCTCTCATATTCATCTCATCCAGTCCGCTGTCCATCCTGAAGCCCCAGTAATGTTTCTATACGTATATGATCATCATGACAACCCTTTTATTCAGACCTTTCAATGGCTCCCCACCACCTCAGTGCAAAGTCTTACATCCTCTGCAGAATCCAGAGGTCATTTATAATCTTTCTTTCGTGGTTTTTCTTTCATTTCTTTTCATTTTGGAATTCAAAATAGTAAATCACTCCTCTACCTTTTTGTACCTGCTGGTTCCTCTCCCAAGAACGCCCCACTCCTCACTATCAAATGGATAAACTCCAAGTTATCCTCCCAGAAGGAGAAGCACCACCTTGGAACAAAGTCATCTCTGAACTCTGAGCCGCAGTCTTCTCAGGCCCAGTAATTCCTACACTTTCGCTCAGTGTTTTAATTCCGCCCATCACTGCTGGGCTCCTGGGTTCCCAGGGCTTGACAATCTCACGTAGACACAATAAACAGCCACTGAGTTGCTCTGAGTTAAACCAAATCCCTCAATAAATAGAGATTAGAAAAACTGCCCTTTCAAGTTATTTCTGGGAAAGCAAAATATACTCAAACCTGCCAGAGCAACATAGGACCTTCTTCAGAAGAGAACGATTCCAGAGTCCTTTTCTCCTTTGTGGCAGATAAAACAAAACTCCCATAATGAGCTTTCCTAATTGTGTGATCTCAAAGTAAAGCCCACATTAGCGATTACTAATCAAATCCAACAAACAGATCTCGTCTTCCGATGCTGAAATGCTTCCTTTCCTCCTATGCCAAGACCTCTGCATGGTCTTTGTTTTAATTATACTAAGCATCTTTTTGTTCTTCCTCTTGGACCTTTGCCTGGGAGGGTGGGGCAAGCTGTAAATAATAGTCATCATCGTGATAAGAAATATTACCCAGTCTATTTTTAGAGCCGCAGACCAACTCACAGGCATGCCCAGTGCGACCCCGGTAGAGCGGCGGTGATTTCTTGGGGAGAGTCTTGGGCTCTTGAATATTTCACCTGTCTCATTAGTGTCACTCACATGGCGTGACTGCTCAGATGGCAGCTGCTTCAGCCAATAAACCCCGTCAAACTGCTTCCCATCTGTTCAGAGGAAATGGAAGGTTTTAGAAAATACGATGATTTTTAGGTTGTTATTCATAAACACAATTGGTTTTTTGAGTTCCACATTTCTCTACATACAGGCTTCCATGAATCTACTTAATATAGGTCTAAGAAATAATTGGAACATTACCTGTTTTTTTTTTCAAACACATATTTAGACATTGCAAGATCTTTAAAGAATCTCAGAGCAGAAGGGGCCTTAGAGATAATCTAACGCAATGTGCTCATTTGACAGATGGCAGCACTGAGGCCCAGAGAGGGAAGGGGATTTCCCAAGGTCATATGGTAAGTAAATGGCAGCCCTGGGATTGAAAACACAGTGTGCTGGTTTCACACTAACGTTTCCCTCCCCTCCTCACACCCCCCTCCCCCAACCCAAAAGCTGAACAAATGGGCAGCCACCTTCTGGCTTGAGCACTAAAGCTTTTCAGTCTGATGTGTACCCAGGATGCTTATCCTGTGGACATAAATTATCCAGTTTCCCCCACAATTTCTCATAGATCCCAAAACTACTATAGTGGCCTACACCGGGTCTTGTCCCCAATGGGATGAGTCTATAGTGACAGTCCAGGCCAAGTCCGGACACAGGAGTCTGAAATTGCCATCCTTACAGGCAGGGGGTCTGGTGGGAAGAGCGTGTCCTGAATCCTGGGTGTAGAAACAGCTCTGCTTTATTTGTTGTATGAGTTGGGGCAGGTCAGTAGACTTCTCTTGTTTCAATGTTTTCATTTGTCCACCATGGATGATAAATGCCTGCCCAAGAGGAACGTTGAGAGAATCAAAAGAAATGACAAATGTGGAAAGACCGTGAGAAGCTCAACGAAAAATCGTTATTTCATGTAGCAGCAAAAACACAGCAGGATATTTCAAGTTTGTTTATTTCTAAAGTGGCATGCGTAGGAATTTGATGCTAATTTCCTCCTGGTGGTCAGGTTTTCTTTGGCCTTTATTTTTCTACCAAACATCATTGAAGTCTGAACAAATTTTATATTTTCATGTAATTAAGAATTTATTTAGCACTTACTATATGCCAGCCCCTCTGATAGGTGGTAGGGATACCAGGAAGGGTGCGCTTGTGGTCCTACTGCCCAGGTGAGATACAGACATGAAAATACATATGGAATTGCCTTATTGTATGAGAAGGGTGTTAAAGAACTCAGGGACGGGCATTCAACCTAGACTGTGAGAAGGACTTTCAGGAAAAAAAAATGTTAAAGGTCGAGTAGGACTGATGGAGGAGGTTTTGCTTTCATCTTTATCCTGATAACCTGGTGTGGCCCCAGAAGGTAAGCTCCTGCAAGTGAGGGGGGCTGCCTAAGGCTGGGCCCAGGAGTTTATTTTTTTAAATATATTTTTATTGATTTCAGAGAAGAAGGGAGAGGGAGAGAAAGATATAAATATCAATGATGAGAGAGAAGCATTGATCGGCTGCCTCTTGCACATCCCATCCTGGGGATCGAGCTCACAGCCCGGGCATGTGCCCTGACTAGGAATCGAACAGTGACCTCCTGGTTCATAGGTCAACGCTCAACCACTGAGCCATGCCTGCCGGCTGGGCCCAGGAATTTTTATCTCTCAAGCTCTATGTCCTCACTTGGTCTCCAGCAGTTAGTCAATCACCCTTCACATGTTTCCACCAGGCTCCACGCGTGGCTTCTGCGCCTGGTAAGCTGTGACTCTCTCTGTCTTCCTGTTTCTCCACGTCTTAGGCCCTGTGACCTCGGCTCTAGGACGCACCTCTGAAAGGTTGTTGGTTTTCAGTCTGTTCAGCTTTTTTCTTCTTGTGAGGGTGGGAGTGGAGACTTCCAAGGGCTGCACATGTTGAACTGGAACCTGGAAGTTTCCAGCTTTGAATTTTTTTAAAAAAATTTATTTTGTTTATTTGAGTTATACTTGCATGTTGGTCCAAGAGCACATTTTCATCTGTGTCCTAATACATGGTTAATTTTTGGAAGGAGTTCCTGTGTACTTGAAAAGAAAGTGTAGTTTCCAGGCCTGGGGTGTCACGAGTTAGTTATTGACTTATATTACTAGAAGTTATTTTTCTTTTCTCATATTGACCTTTTCTTACATTGTGATTTGTTTACTCCTCTTTTTCTGCAAACAATAAGAAATCATTGTTTTACGGTCTTGTCTTTTAAAAATCACTCCATTGTCTCCAGGATTATTTGTCGCTCCTCTTGCCTCTTCTTCCTGGTCACTCATTTTCTCACATGGTTTATGATTTTGGCCATGATCTTGCTGTCAGTGAGAATATTTTCAATGGGAAACACATGTGACTTGCTTGGAGTTCAGTGTCTTGTTTGCCTCTGTTGAGATTGCATGAATTTAAGAATACTGGACTAATGTTTATGTTGATGCATTTCTTTGGGGTCCTGAACTACTGAGGTGGCTTAAATTTGGACCCTTTCCTTTGTTCCGATTACTTGCAGGAGTGTCTGTTTCCAACCACTGGCCTAGGTAGGTAGGGAGCTTTATTACAGCTTTTTTTGGATTAGGTGGGCAGCGATTTTCTTAGAAATGACAATGCTGGTGGCTGCAGAATCAATTCAGGCCACTTATTTCCAGCTGCCCACCCACAGGGTTCTACTGGCTGAGTTTCCCTCTCTGTGTGGGCATCCGCCGCTCATCCCAGCTGCTAACGCCCATCACCATTTCTCATTCCCCTGTAACACTGTTCAGTTTTAACTCCACTGACCAACCTTGAGATTCCCTCTCCCTTTGTTTCACTTTGGAAATTTCCTTTCTGTTAAGCTATGAATTTACAGTTGCTAGCTTATTTGTGTTTTCATTTTTAGTCCAGCATTTCTATCAATTTCCAAGTAATTCCACTTGAGCTCAACTTGCCTTATTTTTCAGTGGTTGTGGGACATATACTCTGAAAGGGACACACAAAAGGCAGGCTCTCCTGTGGGCAGCTGACACTCCGTGGGTGCACAGGGAACACTGGCCTGCAGCTGCCTTGTCCTTGACTCTCACCTCATGCCACCTATTAAGCATCAAAGAGTCAGCCTTGCCTGGTCACACAACTGACCTGCCTATTACACCTTTCTTTGGCCTCTGACATCACTGATGCCTGTGTCTGACTCTCCAGGGCCTGTCCAGCTGATGCCTGCCCTGGATGGTGCCCGATAGGATTCCCAGGGGACGCCTCAGCCTGTGATGTGTGCCCAGCGCCCAGTGAAGTCCCCTGTCCATCCTATAAGAAGATCAATGTCTCCATGTTGAATGGTGGTCACAGGGGCTGTTCCAGATGTTCCTGCCTTTAGAATGCGTGTTCCCTTTTTCTCAATCTGTGTCAGTCCATAGGCTTAATGACTTCAGCTAGGATATATAATTGCAGATAAAAATACCCAAAGATGCCCAAGACTCTTTTTGTGTCTCAAAATTTATAAACTTGGGGGAAAAAAGTTATTACTATAATTTGATCAGTTCAGGTTTTTAAGGAAACGTGTCCCTTAGTCTATCCACATTTTAAAAAATGATTTAAAGAAAATTAACCACACTGTGAGGTTACTAAGTAATGAAAATAACACTAGATGCATTTATTGATCTCTAATAGGATTATCTTCTCCTTTTATTTCCTTGTAAGGAACGCTTTTTCAAGGTTGAAGAAAAGCAATTGTGATTGGTTTCTTCATAGCTATTATCAACTGTAAGAGAAAAATTCAGCTAGTTTGCAATTTTCAAAGAAGTGGAAAGATTACTCTGTTAATGTCTATTCACTTCCTTTTCTATTTGGGGAATTGACGTGAGGGTGGCTGCAGAGAAGTGACTACAGGAAGCTTAAGTTGCAATCCAGAGGCAGCCTCCATCTGCAGAGCCCCTGAGTCGCTTGCACTGCACGTGGGCATGTGCGTAAGAACTGGAGCCTCGTTCCCCAGAATTGCATGCTTATTCCCAAGTAAGGGCTTTTAGTGAGAATCACTACCGTCATCAAAAAAGCACTTACTAAGTGGCCATCTGTGCACGGTTCTTTGAAAAGGCTGCAAACACCTATAGGCTCAATTAGAGATGCTGTATGAACTTGTTGATGTTATTAAAGGGGGACGATCATGTTACTCAGGGGATGTATACACACCTGGTCAGGTAAGCCATTCACATAAAGAACTTGTGCATTGAAATACTATACAGGCCAAGGTCATGTGTTGGAAAAACAAAATACTGGAATGGGAGTCAAGAGACCCGGGTGCTGGTCTGGCTTTCCTGGAACTCAGCTGAGAGAGCTTGGAAATCACCCGGCCTCCCTGGCTTCGCTTTCCTGTGTGAAGTTGGACAGAATTAGAAAGTCAGACAGCGGTTATTAATGGAAAAGTCACGTACAGTTCCTTTACACATGGGCAAGAATACATGAGTGCCTGCCTCCAGGAAGCCCAGTGTGTTAAAAAAAAAAAATAGAGACCACAGGGGAATCCATTGGGGTGAAGGCAGGAGTAAAGGCCTGGGTGGGGTTGCTGTAAACTTATGGATCTGCCATGGGCAGTGGGGGGCTGAGCCTGAGAATGAGAAGGCCCCAGGAACCCATGAAAATAATTTGCATAAAGAAGAGTTGGGGGGCCTACCAGGGAGAGAAGGAGATGGGTCCCCTATGACCCCAGGGGACAGCAGTGTGGCTAGGGTGACATTGCAGGAAGGCGGAGCTGGACCTGAGAGGCGGGTAGCATGTCATGCTCAGAGCTTGGAAGGCTATGCAGCCTTGAGCCCTGGGACTGCAGACTTGCTGAGTGACTGGGCAGTTCATTGTCACCATCTGGCCCAGGGTCATTCATGGACCACAGTAGATGCGTGTTCCCTGAACGTTACAAAGCCCTTTGACTTCTCTTTGATTTGGGGGAAGAACTTTCTGTTAGAGCAGCACACCCTAGAACAGTGATGGCGAACCTATGACACGCGTGTCAGAGGTGACACGTGAACTCATTTTTTTGGTTGGTTTTTCTTTGTTAAATGGCATTTAAATATATAAACTAAATATCAAAAATATAAGTCTTTGTTTTACTCTGGTTGCAAATGTAAAAAAATTTCTATATGTGACACGGCACCAGAGTTAAGTTAGGGTTTTTCAAAATGCTGGCACGCCAAGCTCAAAAGGTTTGCCATCACTGCCCTAGAGGAATGGGGTGGCAGGGATTCCACCATCATTGGGCACAGGAGGCGGGGCTGCTTGGCCAGGCTGCAGGAGGGGCTGTTTCTACCCTGGTCAGCGCGTTTTGTTGTTGAGACTCTCCGGGTTTCAGTAAGAGTCACAGAGAGTGGGCAGGGTGGGGGGAGCTGGAGGGAGGAGGCCGGGTCATCTTGAGCTGGGGTCTGGAAACGCACCGTGGGCAGCAGCATGAGGATCCAAGGGCCCAGCAGTCTTTAGGAGAAAGTGGATCTGCCTGAGCCAGGACGAGGGGTGGAGGAAGGCGGACTCCGGTGAGGCTGCGACAGAGGGCAGAGCCAACTGGCCCAGATCTCACATACAAGAAGAGGGGATGATGGGCCATTCCGGGAATGGGAGGAGAGTCTACGTGGGCGATCGCAGCCCAGGGAAGACGAAGGAACGCCTGCCAAGTTCACTGGGTGGTGGGCTGGAACCTCTGCTTTATGATTCAATGTCATGCATCTTTGCAGAGGCTGGAAAAGTTGTCCCGGGTGTCACTGCGAGGGCAGACCCAGCCCACCCAGGCGTGGCACATGCGCTCAGCCCTCTAAGGGGAGACGGTCCCTATACTCAGAGCCAGGACACAGACGGTCACTCGGCTCCAAACTCAACACTGAGCTGATGCGGTCTGTCCCTTAGACCCCGAGGCCTCAAAAGGTGTGACTAATGCTGCTGCCAACCCCGGCTTTCCCTGGAGGCTCAGGGCTGGGGAGTCATCAGGGAGAGATGACACTGAGGGGTGACAGGAAAAGGTGCAATGGAAAATGTCCTGCATTAGTTACTAAGGAGAGCAGCTTGCATTCTGATGGATTTCCGAGAGCGGTGTTATAGCAACCACACGCATGTTCTCAAGAATCTCGAGAACTGCCTTGTAATGCTCAGGTGATGCACAGACCCGCAGAGCAATGAACGGGGCAGAGCCAGGGCTGGGAGTGGAGGGGGATCTGACAGAGCATCGGCCCTGGTGGGCTCATTTCCATAATGATTCTTAAGAAGGTTCCTGGAAACTCATCATGGAGGTAAAGTTTTCTGCACTGACAGCGGCACCCATTCCATTGCTGGGTTATCCTGATCTGTGGGTGCACATGTCCCCTTGGCCCCCACACAGTCCCATTGGCACGGGTACCTTTAGATGAAACCCCCTTGCAGCTCAGCCCACATGGCTCAGTGGTTGAGTGTCGACCTAGGAACCAGGAGGTCATGGTTCGATTTCTGGTCAGGACACATGTCCAGGTTGTGGGCTCGATCCCCAGTGGGGGGCGTGCAGGAGGCAGCCGATCAATGATTCTCTCTCATCATTGATGTTTCTATCTCTTTCTCCCTCTCCCTTTTCTCTCTGAAATCAATAAAAATATATCTAACACACACACACACACACACACACACACACACACACACACACCTTGCAGCTGACTGTCCTAGCTCAGTGCGCACAGCAGCGAACACTTGATGGAAGTTCCTCAGTGGTTTTCCTAATGAAACTTGTTTGATAACCAGATTCCTCCTCTACCGATTCCACAGTAGGTGCCCGCCTGGAGCCCGACACCTGCGGGGAGAGAAAGCTGACAGCACACAGGGCCAGAGCCGCTTGGAAATTCCTGAAAACAGCCCGGCCAGGCTACTTCCTCAACCCCCGGCAGTGCCGGCTCTACACAAAGGCCAGTTTTGTGCGGCTTGTATGGCGTCCTCCTTCTCGTCCCTGCCACTGGTTCTTATCTGATGCCATGTCTCTGCCAGGCTGGTGCTCCAGTTTCTGCTCATCTCCACTTTCAATCCCATTCTCTGTGCCCACTGAGCTCGGCCTTGATACTCCACGTCTAAGAACTCAGAACAAAGGGAAAGGAACACGGGCCTGGGAGGCACAGCGGGACAGGTGGCAGGAGGGGACGTCCCTGCTTCCAATAAAAGAGCCATTTTCTAGCTGCGAAGCTATACTACATGTTCCGAGAGGCTCTCATTCAGGAAGAAATTATTCTTGAAAGGGATTGGGTAGATGAAAGGGAAAAACGTGAAGTAACACTCGAAGCGAAGTTGGCACCGATTGCCAAGTGAGTTAAATGTCAGGTTAAGTAATTTCCTGGGATTTTATCCCAGTTTCCTCTTCTTCCTACTCATCTTTCTTCTCATACAATGTCGTGAAAGGCTACTGTAGGAGGAAGTCACAAGGTTAAATCACAGGACAACTTGGATTTGCAGAGAAAATGGTATTTAAAAAAAAATGCACATAATTGAATGGCCTTGCGCTCAAATCTTTGCGTGCTGGTTAGCTAGAATAAAACAAAACACATCAAACACACGCCAAACACACGCCTATAATACACACGCCTTATAGACGAAAGAAAAACTACTCTGACCTACAGTTCAATCTGGTGTAAAGCTTAGTCTGATCTTAAAATGTAAATAGTCTCTAAGGCATTTCTCTCTTGTTGGGTAAAACCTGCCCCATCATTTGGGGAGCCTGCCTCCGCTCTCCTCGCCTGGACGGAGCCTGGGAGGTGGGAGGGCGTTAATGTGGCCTCCCCATTGGGAGAGCAGCGGCCAGGGCATTACTCCGGTCCTCGGAGTCGTGGTGGATTCTACACCAATAACTGTCCCTGTCTCGGTGATTGACAGCAGGAATGCTCACCTTTTCAAAGAGGGAGGTCACACCTTCCTCTTCAGAAGCGAAGGAAGGGACAGAATCTTTACAACTAAACACCCAAAAGGTGCTATTGGGATTAATTTAAAGAGAGAGAGAGAGAGAGAGAGAGAGAGAGAGAGAGAGAGAGAGAGAGAGAGAGAGAGAGAGAGAGAGAAAGAGAGAGAGGGAGAGAGAGACAGAGAGAGAGAGAGAGAGAGAGAGAGAATAATGCTGGATATCCTGACCCGTGCTGGCCCAAACTCAGGATAAAAGAAAAGAGAAATTCTTCAAGATTTTAGAGACAGACAAAAGTGACATTAACCAGGTGTTTATCTTGTTGAGGTGAAGCATTTGTACATCAACTGGCTGAGAGGTCGACACGTAATGTACTCATTTAAGGGTTTTCAACATCGAAAATTAGGATGTACCAAACATTAAAATACCAGAGGAACAAAGTGAACAAAAAAAAACCTCAACCAATTAACACAAAAACAAGACAGAGAAATAAAAAGAAGCACTAAGCCAGTGTACAAAATGGAAAACATGAGGGCCAAAAGCAGCCCAGCAGACATAATCGCAGTGAATAGGACGCCAGCAGGGTGGCAGCTCTGTACTGTTTGTAACTCTCCTAAACCAGCAAGAAACATAAAAGACACAGTTTAAAGGGACTCTCGGATCTCTCCCAGGCACAGTGCTGCACAAACGCCAAAAGAGCAGTATTTGTTCTACAGAAGAGACCATTTAAAGTGAGGATTTCTAAGCGAGACGACCGAGAGACAAGGTATTTAATAACGTGAAAGAAGATATGAATCACGGATTTTTAGACCTCTAACAGCCTTGCTTTAAAAAATGCAAAGAAAACTGACCCATTCTATGGGAAACACACAAATCTACATTAAAGGAGAACATTCTAATACCACGTTTTTCTGAAATTGGCAGACAAAGTAGACAATAGAAAAGGACCGAGAGCGGAGCTCCCACTCCTGTGCACAGCAGATGGGCCACTGAAGGACTGAGCAATTGACCCACGTGGCCGCGTGTGGCCTGGTGAGACCCGAGGCGCCACAGCCTCGAGTCAATCACCGCAGACTTCACACGGCTGCTCATCAGCCGAAGGTGCCATTCAAACAAGTTTCTATGTGAGCTGTGCTCTGACCTGAACACATTTGGAAATGACTGAGGAGCATTAAGTCGGATCTGGGACACGATATGATGAGACAGATATTATGATCTCCTATATATGTTTGTATTATGTATTTGCATATATTTTTCCATCAGACTATGTATCTATAAAGAAACCATTTTCTTTATAAAAATAGAAATATTCAAAAATATTGACAATGTGTTTTATCTCAAAGAAAATCTTAATAAAATTTAACAACTGAAAATGTTTATTATAGGTTTTCTTCTCAGGCTATAATGTAATAAAATTAGAAAATACATTAAAATAATAGCTTACACTAAAAAATATATAGTCAAATTTTTTAAAAAGTTGTATATACCATCCTGGTAATTTTGTGAACTTTTCTGTGTGTAAATTATATTTCAATAAAAAGAATATATGAAATATTTTAATTGAGTTTTAAATTAAAGAGAAAATTAAAATGTCTATTTAGTAGTAAGTTATAGTGAGTGTACTGTATTTTATAAGCTGGAAAGTTTCAGTTTAGTAGTATTCCAAGGAAAATGTATAGTCTTACTTTCATATAAGAGAAAAAAAAGATAAAGAATAAAAGAAGAATGCATACAATTAAAGAAGGTAGAAAAAACCATAAAAATAAATCAAAATAAAATGGAAGAATATTTTGACAAAAAGAAAAGTAAAAATATAAAAATCAGACAAAAGTAACAAAAATTTGGACAGTAAAATGAAGTGATGGTCCTTTGAAAACATCAATAAAGTAGAAAATCATCACAAATTAAGCTAAAAAACAAATAAATAAATACTAAAATAATGATAAAGAACAAATATGGAGATTAGAAAATGATGATTAAAATGATAAAAGAATAATACATTAATTTTGCTGAAAGTTGAAAAAATAGAAACCATGGGTGATTCTCCTAGTAACATACAATTTTGCAAAACTGAGTCAATAAAAGTTAGTACACCTGTCTATTAACATGGGAGAAATGAAGAAAAATAGCCAAGATCCAGCCTTAGGCAAGAGCCCTATCCAGGCTGCTTTTAAAAATGAGGTAATTCCTAATTCCTGTTGTATTAACTGTTCTCAAGCACAGAAACTTCACAACCAGTTTAATGATATCCTGAGAGTAAAACCCAAACCTCCTTTGCTGACCTCTCACCTGTGTTTCTCCGTGGATGCATGTAGAAGTATCCCTCTCACTCCAATTGAAGAATTAATTTGTTCTTATCAGGAAAGCATATTAATTTTATCGAATGCCTGCCTGCTCTCCGTAGAAATTATCATAGGGCTTTCCCTTCTCTGTCTTCTTAGTGCACTAAATTGCTTTAATACATTTCCTAAAGCTGAATTACCTTTGCATAACTAAAATGAATCCTACTCATTCCATTTGCTAAGATTGCTCACTAAATGTCAACCATTCTGCCCAGAGTAATCACACAGGGCAACTTTGTTTTTCAAATCATGAAATATACTATAGTAGGGTTTTATTTGCTAACTAGAGGCCCAGCGCACGAAATTCGTGTGCAGGTGCGGTCCCTAGGCCTAACCTGGGATCAGGGCCATCTTCCCCAGCTGCCAGCAGCTGGCCCTGCCCCCCACCACCACCCACCCCTGGTTCCCTGTTTGCCATTGGGCAATTGGAGCCTGCCAGCTGGGAGGGATAAAGAGAAGGGACTGAAGGTTGGTGGGCAGACCCTGATCAGGCGATCAGGGCCTGCAAACTGGGGGCAGCTCCTGTGTTGAGCATCGGCCCCCTGGTGGGCAGTGTGCGTCATAGTGACCAGTCATTCTGTCATTGGGTCAATTTGCATATTACCCTTTTATTATATAGGATATGCAATTCATTTATATATACACCCTTTTTTCCCCAAATTTGTTCATTCTGTGATTTTAGAGTGCCTTTATAAATTTTGATACTAGTATTCAGCTATAAAAATAATTAGCAAATGTTTCAGCTTTTTCTGTGCTATAAAAACATAATAGCATAAGAAGTATTTAATCCATAAAGGTTTACTTTTAAAGATATTTTGCACCAGTGCCATTTTATGTGACTATGTTTTAAATATGTTTTCAAAGTTATAGGTCTATTCAGATTTTGGGTCTTTTTTCACATAAGTCAGGTTTGGTAATTTGTATTTTCATGAAAATAAAAACATTTTCAAATTTATTAGTGTTTTGTTCTACAGAGAATTCTCTTCTAATTTAAAATCCATTTCAAAAGTCTGGTTTTTTTGTGGCTTTTAATTCTGCTTTATCTCTTCTTTTCCCTGATATAATTTACGAGGGACTATTTTTTTTTACTAGTTTTTTTCCATAAATTCTACTTAAAAATTTTTTAAAATATATTTGTGTTGTTTTCTAACTTACATTATTTATCTTTATGAATTTCCTCTGAGATTTTATTTTCCTTCATTTAACTTTTTGAGCTTGATACTTATTTATTCTCAATCTTTCTTATTTAATAATAAAAGACAGATTATGGATTTCTTTTAGGTATGTAAATTTTTAAGTTTTACTATACTGTGTTTTGTTGTAGTTGATTATTAACTTATTAATAACCTATGACACCAAATTTGATTTTCTCTTTAAAACAAATATTTAAAGAGTGGTGTTTTTCATTTTAAGTTTTTTATTTCTTTACTAGCAGTTTTCTGCTTCACTGTGGAGTCATTGATGAACATGGCCTATAAATCTCTATTTTAGGGACTTTTGTGGTTGTTGAGTTTTACGTTATCAATGTTCTGTGTACATTAGAAAATATGATTATGGATTTAAGCTTATCCAATGTATATTCTAGTCTGTCATACTATTGGATATTGCCTACTTGTTAGAGCAAATTCTGAGGGATCTTAAGTGAAATAAGGCCAGTCAGAAAAAGACAACTGTCACATGATCTCACCCATATGTGGAAGCTAATGAACAAAATAAACTGATGAACAAAATAGAGCCAGAGACATAGAAGAATGGAACAGACTGTCGAATCTCAGAGGGAAGTGACTAATCAAAGAATTTATATGCATATATGCATAACCCATGGACACAGACAATAGTGTGGTGAAGGCCTGGGGTGGGGGTGCATGGTGGAGAGGGTCGATGGGGAACAACAGGGGACATCTGTAATACTTTCAACAATAAAGATACATTTTAAAAATAAATAAATAAATAAATAAATAAATAAATAATATATTCTTTTAAGAAATGTGTCTCCAATAAATAATTTAACACGCCATAAAAAAAAATCTTTCTATATGTTCAAAAGAATTCTATATTCATTGTGAAGAATACATGTCAGTGATTTGTAATGTCCCAGCTATTGCTTTTTACTTTGAATTCCACTTTGTTATTATAAAAGGGCCACTACAACTTGTATTTTATTTACATTTTTGGGCTTATTTTATTCCATTTTTTAACTTTTGTTTTCATAATCTGGTCACATTTATTATGGGTGATAGATACACTAACCTCATTCCAGGGGTGTTCTTTTAATGTTCCTGTTGATTGTGCTTATTATTTCCTCTTTGGTTTTTACTATATTGACTTGGAAGTTGTTCATTCTATGTCAAGGCCCCTCATGATTACTGCCATTAAATAATGGCCTGTATTTCTCTATCAATGTCAAGAATGAAGCAGAAGGTGCAGATTTATGACCTTCATGCCCAGACAGTTGAAAACTGGAGCTTTCAGAACACAAGGAACGCTTTGCTCTTTCTGGTTTTGTGTCCTTTTTCTCCCAGGGATTCTCCCTTCCTGTGTCTCACTGGCTCTGTGAGCTGAGCTGGGTCACCTTTAACAACCTCCTGAAAATGTTCATGCATCCAGTGATATTTCTCTGCCTCAACACCTTCTGGAAGGAGGCTGAGTTTGTCAGATGTTGGGAACTAAGATGGGCGCCCAGAGGTTCCGGAGGGAATCTTGCAATTCCTCCATGACTGTCTTCTCCCATCCACCCTGTTCATCCAAAGCCGAGGCATGTTTGGCTGTCTGTGCATGTGTGTCTACAGCAATGGGAGAGGACCCTTGTCCTGATGTGTTCTGACAAGCAACGTTATGCCTCTCCTGCCCTCGTTCCTCTCTCTCTCTCTCTCTCTCTCTCTCTCTCCTCTCACCAGTAGCTTCAGCATGCAGTACGAACTGTCACTATTTCCCATTGTTTTAATATTGTTTTAAGTCTTGTTCACTGGCTGATTCACTTCAGTGGGACATTGGGGAGGGAAATGGGCCATCGAGACTCTGGGCGTCCTACGCGGTGCTTTATGGTACAATGACCTGTGTTCTGTCTTGCTCCTCACTAGCCTTGAGAGTTTCCTGAGGCTGAGTCAGCATTACATCTCTGTAACATGCAGCATGAGGCTTGCACTTAAAGATGCCCATTATTATTGGTTGGCTGAATATTGAATAAACAGGTATTCATATCCATGTTTACATAACTGTAAGCTGCTTTTTGGGTTAGAAACTTCCTTAGGTTAGTCCCCCAGAACCCAACTGTGAGAAGAAAATTTATATGCAAATGATCTATGCAGAATGTGCTGCCAGGATAAACCAGAAAGGGAGTGACAGGAGCAGAAAAGGGAAGAGCAAGGAGGAAGAAACCAAGCAAGGATGGAATTACAAGCAAAGCCCCAGACTCTTAATGACGCCACAGGGCAGCTCTGGAGTGTTAATCATGCCTCAGAGTTTCTCCCCTTAAGTTTCAAGAACCTCATAGGCCTGGCCGGTTTGGCTCAATGGATAGAGTGTCAGCCTGTGGACTGAAGGGTCCCGGGTTCGATTCTAGTCAAGAGCACATGCCTGGGTTGCGGGCTCAATCCCCAGTAGGGGGTGTGCAAAAGGCAGCCGATCAATGATTCTCTCTCATCATTGATGTTTCAATCCCTCTCTCCCTGTTCCTTCCTCTCTCTGAAGTCAATAAAAATAAAAAATGAAAATAAAAAAAGAGCCTCATATTCTCATACCAGTCACTTGGCTAAGGGCCTTAGGGGGCTGGGAGTGCTGGAGTGATGAGGGAGAATGTAACCCCCAGACCCCCTGGCTCTGTGCTTTCAGACAAAGCAGAAGCCCAAAGACGAGTCTCAGGTGAAGCCTTACAAAACAGAGAGGGACAAGCAGGTGCCCCAAACAGTACAAGGACCCGAGAGGATCTGGTGAAAACCAGTAGTGTCTGCCACAGAAACCTCCTTTGGATTTTATTTTCATGAGTCCTTGCTCCCTTGGGTGCCATTAGTTCTGTCAAAAGGCCCATTGGACCACGCTGAGGCATCTCCCTTGTCTATAAGCAATGGCACAAGTGGTTATTTCAGCCAAGGGGCAGGACTGATGTTTCTGTTGCTGAGGATGCTGCGTCAAGCACAGAACAGGTCCCTCTGGGTCTTTCCTTCTGGAAGATTATGTGGGGTCCCCTGAGGGCTCCTTGCCACATAACATTCCCGTGGAGGCTCTGGTTGTTGCAAAAAGCAAAAGCTTTACAAGGGAGGGGCATTGCACAGGCATTGCTTCCTTTTGGCCTAGGCTTGTATAGACTCGCACCTGACACACTCACTTTGAAAATGCCTAGCAGCTCTATGTTTATTTATTTACCAGAGGCCCGGTGCACATTGAAAGGAAATTAATTAGAAGAAATATTTTAGAGGCCAAGGAGGGACCTCAGGAGATTGGCTGGCCTGGAAGGGACCGCGAGAGGCTCCAGGGCATGTCTGGCCCATCTCGCCCAGTCCCGATTGGCTGGACCACAGCAGCAAGCTAACCTACCTACCCTTCAGAGTGTCTGCCTCCTGGTGGTCAGTGTGCATTATAGCAACCTGTCGAACGGTTGAACCGTCAGATACTTAGCATATTAGGCTTTTATATACATAGATGTTTTTGAGGAACCTCATACTGTTTTCCGTATTGGCTGCATCAATTTACATTCCCACCAAAGTGGACAAGGGTCCCTTTCTCTCCACATCCTCAGCAACACTCGTCTCTTGTCTTTGATGAGAGCCATTCTAATATTGTGGTTTTGATTTGCATTTCCCTGATGATTAGTGATGTTGAACACCTTTTCATTTAGTTGTTGACCATTTGTATGTCTTGTTTGGAAAACTGTTTATTCAGTTCATTTGCCCAGTTTTTAATCAGGATGTTTGTGATTTGCTATTGCGTTGTATGTATGCCTTATACTAGCATATTTATTTTGGATATTAACCTTTATCAGATGAGTTTTTCAGTTTTTATTAGTTTTTTTTTGTTTTTGAAAAACATATTTGGGAAGAATAAGCATTCCTGATATGTGTTTGCTTGTTTTCTATTACCATTTTATTTGCTGTTTATTTAAAGTTTTTTATACTTTGAGATTTTCACATTTTTTTCTTCTTCATTTGGTAGTTCATTTGATTTCATTTTTTTTCTTGTTTTCTAATGAATGCATTTGGCTTCATGTTTTCAAATACTGCTAGAACTTCCAATTTTGAGGTGTAGTATATTCTATTCATTTATAAATATTAATTTCCATTTTTATTTTCTCTTTAACACATGAAATTTTTAAAATGTTAATAGTATTTAATTTCATGTACATTTAACATTTAGTTTAAGTTTTAACATTCATAATTAACAACATTTAGACTTACAAAAGTACTAGAGGCCCAGTGCACAAAATTCATGCATGGTCAGGGTCCCCAGCGGCTGCCGGTTGCCAGCTGCTGACTGGGGCCTCCCTTCCCATGGTTGGCTGGCTGGCCCTGCCTCCTGGTTGAACTCCTGATCAAACTCCTGGTCAAACTCCCAGTCAAGGGGACAATTTGCATATTGGGCTTTTATTATAAAGGATTTTATCAACTTCTTAACTCATTTGTGTTTCTCCTGGCTTCGTCTTTTGGCTGAATGATATGCTTTATCATATGTATCATTTAATCAATGTTGTCATTTAGAAACTGTGTTGTTTTGCCTCTCACATTTAGATAATCAATTAATCTGAAATTGATATTTGTGAAATTAATTGATGTGATAATGCAAAGTAAGGGTCAAGATTTATGATTTCCAATATAAAAATCCATTTTCTCTGGAACCATTTATTGAAAAGGCTAATCTTTTCCCATGGTTTTGCAGAGCCACTTTGTCATAAACAAATTCTCTCTCACACTCTCTCTCTCTTCTTGTTCACTGTTTATTGCTGGGGTCCAACCCCAGCGGGTCCAGGGGTCCCCAAAGGTGTGGACGGAGTCGGCGAAGAAGGAATGACACGGAGACAGTGTTCAGTTGATCAGCAGCCTAGCCAGGAACTCCAGCCAAGTTCTGGTCTGGATCTCCAGCGAAGTTCTGTTTAGGATCTCCAGCCAGGTTCTGTGTCCATGGTCTCTTGCTAGGTTCTCCAGCCAGGTTCTCCAGGTTCTCCAGCCAGGTTCTGTAGCCATGTTCCCTCGCTAGGTTCTCCAGCCAGGTTCTGTCCAGGTTCTCCAGCCAGGTTCAGTCACCAGGTTCTAGCCAGGATCTTTTGCCATGTTCTCTCGCTAGGTTCTGTCTCTAGGTTCTGAGGCCAGTTTCTGTCCAGGATCTTTTGCCATGTTCTCTCCAGCGAAGTTCTTCTGTCCCTAGAGAACGTTCTGTGTAGGTTCTGTGCCTAGGTTCTGTCTCTCTCTCTGTCTCTTGCTGTCTTGTTACATCTATATTTATACCAGTTGATTCAATCCTATCAATCTCTATTACAAAGGTTAGGGCGTTTCTTATCTCCATACCAGGGAGTAAAGATTATGTAGCTTAAGCATGATTGTTCGTAGTTAAAGTGATTAATTACCCACCTGGCACTTAGTTAAGAGGTTTTATTCCCTCCCTAACTTCAGGGGAAAATCCCTACCTGGGGAAACAACCTTTCTCAGAGACCTTGGTTAAAACACATAGTGCCTAGAAGGTGAGCAAACATATTAAGAACAGTATGCCATATATGCCAGGTCCCTTGAAACAGCAAGCATGGACCAGCTCCCGGCAGTTTATAATATTTCTAGTCTCAGCCCAGAGGTGGTACCACTTCTGTAGCTCTGGGCTCCATGCAATGAGGCAGTTCTAGATCCCCTTCAACACATATCTTTTCATTTTCCACAGGAGCTCAAATCTTAGCTCCTGGGTCGTACATCCAATACAGATACTCATAGGAATTACTGTGACTTGCACTCTTGCAGCTGTGAACATGAATGCTCTCCTTTTTTCTTTCTTCTGTTGGGAGAAGCATGGAAGTGCCTCCCAGCCTGCCTTCATGCCTGCGTGCCAGGAGTACGAATTAATAAATGCTATTTAAAATAAAATTTTCCTATTGGTAAAATATGTCTATTGTCTACTTTGCAAATGGGCGAATTGACTAATGGATAGCTCAGTCCTTGAACAAGGTAATGAAATTGTTCTCCATTCAATGTATAGCTTACTGAGTAGTTAGTGCATTTAGCACGTCAGATACACAGCATTAAAAGGAATGAACGCAAATTCATGACCATCAATGTCTTCCTAGGTCTCATTAGAACTTTCAGAAAAGCCCTGTGAGGTGAAAATTACTGGGGACCATTTGGTTCTGAATATTTAAAATCAAATGCTCCAAAAAAGTTTCTTAAATTGAAAGAATAAAAGGAGCTCTTTTCCACTTAGCTCCTTCTTCTGAAATGCATTTGTTAGAATATCCTGGGCCTGAGGTCACTGTTTTCTGTGGAATACTCATGTGTTCCCGGTGTTACTGGGGGCTAGGGGCGTGCCCTACAATAAAGGGTGGTTCTGTTCAGAACGTGGGGAGCCATCCGATAGCCTACAACACACTCTTCTCCATTTATGTGGCTACCACTCTGGCCCAAGACAGAATGACCATAACTGCCCAGAAAATTTCACAGTCCTGTATTGCTCTCCCAGATTCCACTCTGGTTCTTCGGAGCAAGTGGAGTAATTTTTCTAAAATACAGGGTGTCTCCCTAAAATGTGTACACACTCCTGCTTCTCACTCTGCTTCCTTTCATTCCCCTCCCCCGCCTCTCCTAGCTCACTCAGCTTCTGCCTTTCTTGGTCTGAAGCAGGCTCTGCTTCTGACATCTGCACCAGCTGACTTGTTTTCTGGGAGGTGTGTGCCCCTGGGTTTCCCCCTTGACTCCCTTCCAGACCCTTCTCCCTCCTCCCGTACCCGTGCCAAGAGAGCGAGGCTCTTGCGTGGTGAGAGGAAGGAGTGAATGACTCAGGAAACCTTACATGGAGAAGAATTGGCAGGCGCCTCAGAGCCACACCTCACTTGCTTTATCAGTTGCACTTTGGGGAGAATGGGGTGATGGGTGAGACACAAACAGCATAACATGGAAGATATTAATTAGCGTCCGGGAAGCTGGGGCAGGTACTGCCCATGCTACTTCCTTCTGTCTCCTAAAAGAACACAGTGCTCCATGAGAGCATCTCAGAATCATCCCGACTCTCCCAGCTCCAGGTCCTCCTTTGTAAAGTGGGAACAATTGATATCGCTTTGGCCTGGTTTTATTAACCTTAAGTGGGCCTGTGCATGTATAGCTTCTAGCGTGGGTCCTGGTGCCTTGTAGGCACTTGGAAAATGGTAGTTTTTTAAACTCAATGACTTACATTTATAAGATGATATTTCTCTTATCTTTGGCTTGGGAGCCATCGACAATGGAAACAGCTACTCGAGCCACTGCAGCAGCCTTGCACAGTGCTCCCAGGCGGCTGCACACACGTTTCCAAGCCTAGCAGTCCTGGTCCTGGTCCTGCAGAGCCCTAATGGCATGTCCATCATGCTGCCCTCCCAGCATTTCCACTCACACTCAGACATACAGGCCCTGGGGCTGGGTTCTCCACACAGCTGAGGGGGCGGGGGGGGGGGGTGGCTGTGGGAGAGCACTGGGAGGCTGTGTGGAAAGGGCTAAACCAGGACTAGCAGGGAGTTGCATATCAATTAATTGAGATATGATGAGTTAGCTAAGGAATCATTTATAAAACTTTGCCAGTATGGGAATGCATAGCCAATGCAAACATTTCGACAATATAGAAGTATGCAGAGCTCAAAGTAAAAGGCCAGTGCCCACTTGTAAATGTACAACCTACTCTGTTCCCCAGAGGTCACCATGGGTAACGGTTTGGGTGTCCTTCTAAAACTTCTGCTCTGCGCTTACATATACACACATATAGATAGGTTCATGTTAAATACAATCATCTTGCCCTACCCAGTTTGGCTCAATGGATAGAGCATCAACCTGCAGACTGAAGGGTCCCAGGTTCAATTACTGCCAAGGGTACATGTCCAGGTTGCAAGCTCCATCCCCAGTAGGGGGTATGCAGGAGGCAGCCGATCAATGATTCTCTCTCTTCATCGATGTTTCTCTCTCTCTCTCTCTCTCTCTCTCTCTCTCTCTCTCTCTCTCTTCCTCTGCCTCCATCTCTGAAATCAATTTTAAAAAATCATTTTGAGATTTAGGGCTTCAATTTATGGACTTGAGGGGAATGCAAACCATCAGTCCGTAGCAATAATTAACAGTAAATAAATAAAAGGTAGAGTTTAACTATTGATGCATACAAGAGAAGTGAAGTAGGGTAATATGATGGAGTGTTACAGAAAACATTCCTTTACAGCGAGTGATGAAGACATGCTAATCTGAGGGGAAGGCAGCATGACTGGAGAATGGCAGCTGACCTAGAACATTGGGTTAAGGAGAAAAACAAGGGAGCAATCCTGTATTAAAAAGTTGAGATTTCTTCTCAATTCAGTGGGTTGAAGTTTTTTGAAGAATGGAGTGATATCGTTTGTTATATATAGGGTATCCCTGCCAAATGTATACACACACTTTGAATAATTGTAGAGGCAGTGTTTATTAGAATGCATTTTCATTTTCAAAATTGAGCTAGCAGCTGTTAAAGTATGCATACATTTTTGGGAGACACCCTGTATTTTAGAAAAATGACTCCCCTTGCTCCAAAGAACAAGAGTAGATATGGGAGATCAGTGTGGAATTTTGCAATTATCTGGGCAATTTATGGTCATGTCTTGGGCCAGGGTGGTAGCAGTGTAAATGGAGAAGAGTGGAGAGGTTTAAGATATAAGTCAAGGGTGTAATCATTAGGTGGGACTTGAAGTGGGACCAGGGAAAAGGGTGGGGTCCAGGGGCATGTATAGGTTTTGGCTTTGAGCAACTGGGTGGATTATAAGATGCCACGGACTCAGATGGAAAGAGCGGTGTTTGGGAGGAGTAGGATGGAAGAACAGGGTGTTTTGAGGGAAAATGAGAATCACAGAACTTATTCCTTGCTTACTTGTTATATTTGACATGTTTATTAGACATTTTTGTGCAGGTGTTGACTAGACAGTTGGATAGGTGAGTTCAGAGGTCAGGGCTAGCAATGCAGATTTGTGGGTCAACATTTAGGTATTAGGTACACCAAGCCAGGAGACCAGGTGAAATTAAACAGAAGGAAGATGTGGCTGGAGAAGAAACTATGTCCCAGAGAGAGCACTGGGCATTCTACTGCCCAAAGGGCATACAGAGGGGGGAGAAGAACCCGGGAAGGAGACCGCAAGGACACGGAGGGCACAGAAGTGTGTGATGATTCAGGAAGAGGGAAGTTTCAGAAGTCACGATCGCTGTAGAAGTTCTTTTCTATGACAAATTAAATCTGACCCCCAATACTTTTCTATACCTTGGTCTCAGGTCATAATGCTGAGAAGCATACAAAAACAGTAAAAAAAAAAAAATGTGTTCAATGTTTTACTGTGAAAGAAAATATATTGTGTGGTTACCCTGCCTCTGGTTTGAATTCAGGGACCACCGCTGACCAGCTGTGTGGCTGTGAACCAGGGCCTTGGCCTCGGTGGGTTCATTTCGGTCATGTCCACATGGGAACAGTGACATCACTTTGCAGGCTGTGGTGAAGCTTACGAACAACGCAACCACACACCCAACCAATAAGAGGTGCCCAATCAACTGAAGTGACTGTATTAGAATGCTCCTCCCTCCCCCGTGATAGCCCTGGGAGGAGTTCATGATTAGCCCCGTATTACTTACTACAGAATGGCTGGATGACTCTGAGCCTCAGTTTCCCCAATTTAAAAGAAAACGGTAATACTTGTTTTGCAAGGATACTAAGTAAAATCAAGGACATAATAGACTCAGCAAGGTGAAAGTCATGCTTTCCTTCTTCACCTGTCCCCCTGGGCTGCAACCCCATCCCTGCCTATTCTCACTTCCTCCCAGATCCCACAAATGGTGGAAACTGGAGAAAGCATAGCTCTGTATTTTCAGTAGTAGAGATCCTGTTATTGGATATTTGTACAAACAACAACCTACTGAAACCAGACTTACGACTTGAATTAATAATAAAAAAAGAAGTAGTTTCTGCAAGTTCTAAAAATATTGCTCAGGAAAAAAAGCCATCCAGACCCCTTGTGCCGAGTGAGGTAAGCCCCAGCTCTCAGTTTAGTAGCTGCTGCTAATTCCCTTTATGCCAACAGGAACGTTAGCCAGGGCCAGGGTATTTTTAACTGGTCTGAACAAACACATCTTCATCTGCATCCAGCAAGATGTAACCTTAGCAACAGTGTGTATTTTGGGACTGCTTTTCATTTAATGCAAATGAAGTCCCACTGATACACCCGGAATCTGATGACACAGAACTCAACATGACCAATGCCTGTGTCAGTGGCCTCCAAGTCCCATGCCTGCCCCACAAGATTCTGATCTCCCATCCCCAGCATCAACCAGCGGGGCCCACGCAGAAATGATTTCCAAGCACTAACTGTTCTTGTTTACTTTCCTCTAAGTCACGTTTGTGTAACTGTCACTCCCGTTGTCAATGGTCTGAAGTGTGGGGAAGCTGGATATTGTCGTGGAAAGAGCTGAGGTTCACAGTCAGCAGAAAATTAGAAACGTGTCTATGCATCTGAACCACAGCGTTGTCTATGAACTAGAGCAGCGGTTCTCAACCTGTGGGTCGCGACCCCTTTGGGGGTCGAACGACCCTTTCACAGGGGTCGCCTAAGACCATTGGAAAACACATATATAATTACATATTGTTTTTGTGATTAATCACTATGCTTTAATTATGTTCAATTTGTAACAACGAAATTGGGGGTCACCACAACATGAGGAACTGTATTCAAGGGTCACAGCATTAGGAAGGTTGAGAACCACTGAACTAGAGGCAACCATTCACTTAATAATTTTCCTCCCCCGTAAAGCTGTGATTATTAAGTAACGTACAATATGGAAAGTGATTTGTAGAGAAGTAAAAGGAACATCGATGTGAGGACACACCTTTGCAATTAGTGGCTCTCCACCCTGCCTCCCATGACTCCTGGGACGTAAAATCGGTGGCACCAAATGGGACCAAGGTCTCCTTTACAGAAGTGGAAATGGAGATGACAGAGCGGACCTCCCGGCAGACAGGCCCTCTGCTGTCTGTAGCCAGCACCTGGTTTGTGTTGCTTGAGCAATGTAGCCATGGATGTACGAAGGATTATTGTCTATGTGGGAGAACAAGACATTCTCATATTTCACCCAAAGTAGAGCAACCAAAAAACCTGAGTAACAGAGGGCGCGGCCAGTCCTGTTGGAATAGCTGCAGTTCCCCAGCACTAGTTTCTCAGCCTTTTGCCTGCCATTGCCGTGGCCAGCTGTGTTTCAACCCTGTCCATTGTGCACTGCAATAAGCGATTACATGAGTGATTACACTGTCAAATAGTCAGACAATGATTCTATTGTCAAACTGCGAGCATGACTCACCCAGTCAAAGGATCACACTCGGTTAAATCCATGGATAAACCATGGCTAGGAATGAAGGGCTCAAGAGTAGGAATTGGAGTGTATGTAAATAACTCTACGTGTGTGTGCCTGCTTCTCGAGCTGGGTGTGTCTCATTGTGTGTATGTGTGTGTCTAGGTTCATGAATCTGGGCATGTGACCTTATGAACTAGGGTTCGTAGGCAAGCATGGAATTGTGTGAGTTCATATGATGTTTCTGTGTTACTAAACGTATGTATGCGCCATTTCTGTGTCTTTGTTGTTGTGTAGCAGGAAGGGAACAGCTGAGGATTTGGCACCATTTCCTTGTTCATTGAAGAAATATTCGCTTAGGGAATGAGCAAACCAGACTTTGAGTCTCTGAGGTCATTGGCTCAGTCAATGGAGGAAATCACGCCCAACAGAGATGGAGAAAAGCTGGCTTTGCTTGTGTGCATGGACCAGCACGGTGGCAAAATTCTCTGTCCCTGAGTGCTCAGGTGGCAGCTCTGGGGCCCAGGGAAGCCTTTAATGATCTCCAAGGTCATACACAGTATGCCACACAAGGTTTGGTCTTTTCCTTTCTGCTTTTGGTAGGTCTCACTCGTTCTCAGGAGGGACACCATCTGGTGTGCTCCTACCAGTGCAGTTCTAGATAGCATGGCCCTGGCCCATCAGTTCAGTTTTCACTCCCCACAAGGTAGGCCCTAGGATGTCTTCAAAGGCTTACAGGACAGCCCCACTCATTTCACACTGTGTTTTTATAGTTAGGAAGATGGGTAGTATCCCAGTGGGTGTCCAAGTGGTAGTTTTCAGTGTTCTAAGGAACAGAAAGAAAGCTCAATATTTCCACCAGCTGATGCTAGAGAATTCAGCAGAGATGACGCCTGCCTAGTTCTTTCTGGGTAGGAGAAAGGAGAGCAGCACATCCCAGAAAGGAGGCATGCCCTGCCCAAGGCCCTCGAGGATAAACTTTGGTGGAAACACAAGTCTCTCAGTTCAGGATCCTTCAAAAGCCCCTTTCCTCTGGGCAGCCTGCTTGTGGTGATTAATGTTTCATGTCTGTTTGAATGGCCACAAGGTGCCCAGATTAAACATTACTTCTGGGTGTGCCTGCGAAGGCATTTCTGAAAGAAATCAGCGTTTGAATCAGGGCTCAATGAAGCAGATGGCTCTCCCCAGTGCTGGTGGGTATCACCTACTCAGTTGAGGGCCTGAATAAAACTCCAGGCAGAAGAAAAAATGCACCTTTTTCATTGGTCTCTTCTGTCCTTAGACTGGGATTTGTACCATTGGATCCCCTGATTCTCAGGCCCTGGGACTCAGACTGGAATTACACCACCAGCTATCTTGGGTCTCCAGCACGTAGACAGCAGACTCTGAGACTTCTCAGCCTCCATAATTTCGAGGCCAATTCTGTGTAATAAATCTCCACATCTCTCTATAGCTATAGGTTCTGTTTCTTGAAGGACCCTAATACACTCATTGAACTCTCTTTTCCCAGAAAGCTGATTGAGCTCCTCCTGATTTGCCCTGGGGGTTTCTGGAGCATTTGGATTTTAATTGCAAACACATTGGGCAGCACTTTCCAGCTCACGGGCACTTGGGCCAGCACTTACTCTTGTGTGATCTTCACACACGAGAAGCGTTACAGCACTATTCTAAAGACAGAAACTGAGGCTCTGAGAGGACAGCAAGGGGCAAAGCCAGACTCAAAGGCTCACGTCCAGGCATTCCTGACCTGAGCATGGCTAACGTCTCTCACTCGGGCTGTGTGCCCGCACGCTAGGAGGTTCCCAGGGCAGGGCTCCGTCTCGCTCCTCCGAGCATCCTCACACTTCACTAGCCCTGGCTTGGTATCAAGGGTTGAGTTCCTCAGGAACCAGACCTAAAAGTGAGGTTAGTGCGCAGGAAGCTCACTGGGAAGTCCCCACAGGACCAGCACCTGTGGGAAATGAAGGAAGTCAGGCTGGGCAGATGGGGGTGTTGGACTACAGTGTAGAGACAAGAAAGGTCTCAGCTGATGCTGCAGGCAGCTCTGGAGCTGGGATGTTCCTTGAGCTGTTTTAAATAGAGGAGAGGAGCAGGGCCTTCCCCCACGCCTGTTATTAACCAGTCACTGGATGCGGGCTGCCTCCAGGAAGGGAGTGACCCTGGGCAAAGTAGTTCAGTCTCAGGAAGCGCCCTGCAAGGACTCAGGGAAAGGAGCTCAGTAAGAGCCATCTGCCAGCCACACTCCCCGCAGCTGGGGGAACGAGTGACTCAGCCTTTGGGGGGATCTGGGTGACACACTACAGAACAGCCAGGAAGCGGTGTGAACTTGACTTTTCTCTGCCACATGCGTCCCTGTTCTCTTACCAAGCGAGCCTTCCTGACACATGTTTAGTTTTTCCTGCACTGGCCATCCTACATCTTCCAAAATCGCTGCCCTCTCTGCCCGTCTTCCTGCTGGGATCACGCTTTGGATATTGCCTCAGGGTGTGCATGTGTACATGCCTGTGTGTGTGTGTGTGTGTGTGTGTGTGTGTCCCAGCCACATCTACTAAGGCTCATTTCTGTGTTGGTTTCTCAGGCAGGAAACTGTATTTCCTGGCCGCCCTGAGTGGATGAGGAGCTGGATGGTGATGCTGACACCCCAGCCCTGGCTTTGCTCTGTTTCTGGGCTCAGTCTGGGCTCCAAACTTGTGACCTGGGGGAACAACTTGTTCCGTGACACCCACAGAGCTGAGCCCCCACCTAATGGGGAGAACACCTCCAGGTTGGGCGGGTTCGAGGCCTCCTATGCCCTCTGGGACCTCTCTCGGGGTCAGGCCCGAGCCAGGAGGGTGGCCGGCTGGTGTGGCAGCAAGGGATTCCGAGGACAGACGCTGAGGCCGGCCCAGGCCTGCTCCGGAACAGTGTTCCATTCTCCACAGGGGCAGAGGCCACACTGTGGCAAGTTCGCTGGGACTCTCCCTTGTCCCTGAATTCAGGCTCTGGGGAAATTGATGAATGAGGATATGAACCCCGCCCCCCAATATTTCTACAACTGGGCAGATTTCTCCCAGAGCCATGCAGAGCCATGCTGTGAGCCTCTTTCCTCCTCAGGAGTTCCACCACATGCATGGCGCACACCTTCCAACGGGCGTCGGGCCCCGCGATCTGGCCAGACTGCAGCCTGGAACTTGGCCATGGTCTGGGCTGCCTTCCAGTCTGATGGGCTGTAGGAGGGAGCTGGTGGCTGCCTAGCTGGGCAATTTCAGGGTCTTCAGAAAGTCTCTCTCGCTTTGCCATGAGCTCCCCACTGGTTGATGCCAGAATTCCCCTGCAGCAGATGAGCACATTGTTCCAGTGTAGCTCAGACCCGGAGAACATCATTGAGGATAAGTGGGGACAACGTCTGACCTTCAGTTGGAGCCTGGGTCAGAAGTGTGGCCCTTCCTTGGACCTGGATAAGCTGTGTTGGGGAGGAACAGAGGGTGTGAGAGCCTGATGTGGAGAAGACTATAGATCAGGACAGAACCAGGAGCTGGAAATAACCTCAAACCAGAGTGTGTCAACTTACTAACATGGTCTCAATCTGGCTGCCATGTGACCTTGGGAAGGTCAGACAGGGAGTGACAAAATTTCGCAGGCCTAAGTGTGGGCCTGGGAGTGATGGTGGCCCTTGGGCTGCACGTTACCTCCTGCTCACGGCAACACCGTGAAGTGATGAGCTCAGGTTCTCTCTGGGGAAGCTGGCTGGGAAACACCCTTTGCGCCCTCGTTTGTGGAATGGATCACCTCTCCTGGAGTCAGATGAGGCTCCCAGAGCAGGTGACATCGGAGCTGCGGCTTAGGAAAGGGGTTAGGAGTTTGACAAACAGCTCTTTGTTCCAGTCCTGCTCTCGGCCAGGGAGTTCCCAGCAGAAGAGGACAGCGCCCATCACTGACGGAGCCATAAGCCACAGTCCCCTTCACTGAATAGATCAGTAAGCAGGAGCTTCTAGAAGCTAGAGCTGGCAGAGAAACAGAGCTTTGGAAGTGATAAAGGACAGGAAGAATGTGGTGCAGGCGGAGAATGTAGACAAAGATGAACGTGAAGATATCATGCTCCTTGAACGTAAAAGATGATGATGTTGTTTTATTGAGCTCTTCCTTATTTCTTTTTGCTTTTCTATCTGCAGTCTGAAATCCCATAAAGAGATCAAGGGAAGGTTGTGTGGCTAGAATGGTTCTGACTCCTTGATACAAGCCCTTGCTTGTGTTTCTTAAAGGAAACAGGCAGTGACCATGGCCTGCGGGAAAGGGCCTGGGCTGGGGCCAGCAGCCAGTGGCCTGGTGAGCTCGCCATGTGCCCTTGGGCAGGCGCCTTGCCCTCTCTGGGGCTCTCTTTGCAAAATCACACACTAAACTATCCTTCAGTTCCGTCCCTCTATGGGTCTATTTTTACCAAAAATCACACTGACTCCCACCCCCGGAGTTTGCCATACTGACATTTGTAGCTACACAATCTTCCCAGTACCAGGAAGAAAGCATTTGGGAGGTGTCAGCTTGTCAGAAATGACTGGCAACCAGGGGGATCCACACCCATCCCCCAAACCGGCTGGGCCATGGGGGTGCGGCGGGCTGAGCAGGGCGCCTCCCACACCGATGCTCTGGCCCGTTCTCGCTGACTCTGCCGCGTGTTCTCAGGGACAGAAATAGAATCCGTCTGTCACACAGCAAGTGCACGCCTGGGAGGATGGGGTGTGTACGTATTTTTTAATTTAACTTACTTCAGCTAATTCTCTGTTAAAGAAAATAATTTCTGAAGTGGAGGGTGGGGGCCCTGAAAAGCTGTCATCTCCCTGCTAGACGAGCCACTGAGCACAACGCCTCGGCGTCCCCAGCCAGAGCCGCTGCCAGGGATGCTGAGCGCACGTCCTGCAGTCCTGCAGGGAGGTCCTGGGCTGCATGGAGGAGCTCGCAGACCTCCAGGTGGAAAGCTCACTCGGATGCGAGGCATCGTCAGGTTGTTAGATGTGCCTTCCCACGTCATAGAGTCAGGAATTCTCAAGAGCTCAGCTAACCTGGCAGCTCTGAGCTCATGTGGCCCACAGAGCAGGGACCATGATGCTCTGAGACCACACCTCCCACCCAGGAGGTCTTTTCCTCAGCCCTGACCGGGGCATCCAGCTGCCTCATCTACCCTCAGAGGTCCGTCCACACAGCGGCCAGTGGGCTTCCTTGTGTCCTAATCTGATCTCACTGAGGAAACTTCCAGCAACTTGAAAGCCCCTCGATAGGAAGCCAATCAGGAGTTCAAGTGCACACTCCCCCTTGAATCAGCGGCAGAGCCGTGGGCGGGCCTTTTAGACCCCTCTGAGCATTTATGTCATCTCTGAATTGGAGATCATGGTGCCATGTATCGTCCCAATCTTGTGAGTTGCTGTGCACATCACATATCACACGGGCTGAGCAGAGGCCCGTGGCTGCTGTGTTCGTGGTGCCAGACACTTGTGTCTGAGGAGGGATAAGAATAGCACCCGGTGACAACCATGGGGAGCAAGCGGCGATCTGCAGAATAGGACATTGGAAATGTGAGCAGGCAGAGGAGGCAAAGTCTTCTGAAAGCGTTTCTTGAAGTAGACCCACATCTAGGGGCCTCCCCCTCCCAGAACAGCCTGTGAGTCAGGTCCTCAGGCACAGAAGCCTCCCATCCTGCTCTCCTCTCCCCAGGAGCCCAAGGGCCCCACCCCCAGCTCACACCCAGGCCGCCACACACCTTCTCTCAGACCTTTCTACTCCCTGGGGACGCAGGGACAGGTGGACTTAGGCCCCAGGTGGGCACGATGGGGATCCGGAGCTGAGCAGGCGTGGCCCTCACCATCATGGAAGCTCCTAACAAGCAAGTCGCTACCAGACCCGAGGGATCCTGGGGAGCTCATTGCTGAGCTCGGACATGACATTGGGGAACAGGCCACAGTGAGCATCCAGAGCAACTCGCTACTTCCTTTCGTCCACACAGCAGCTCTGTGAAGATCTTCACATCCATTTTCCTGATGAGGAAACTGAGGTTCAAGACGGGTAGTAAGTGGCAGAGTCCGGATTAGAAATAAAGTCTTCTAACCCCAGTTAATGTACATTCCTCACAGACCAAGCTGTTTCCAATACTGTGTTGGGTGAATTCTGGGATGAGGATAGTGGAAAGGAAGCTAACAGCGGTCTTGTTCTGCCTGGGATAGAAGTTATTCAATAAATGAACATGAGTCAGTGGGGAGGCAGTGTTTTCTCCCTGGAAAACATGGGTGTAATTCTGCAATTAGATGTTCCAGGAAAAGTGGGCGGCAACTCCTCGGACATCTAAATTGCTTCCTTCCGGTGTGCACGGACTACAGCTGCGCTCCGGGGCGGGCTTTCTGGCAGGACCACTTTGGAACCCACCCGCAACTTTGGCCACAGGCTCCTAATTGAGGTTCCTTCCTCTCTTTTTTGATTCCACTTTACCTCCTCCTCCCAGCCATCTCAGTGACATTTACTTTAAAAATATAAACATACATGTGTACATATGTATGTGGATATAATTATGTCACCTCCCGGATTAAAATATTTCATTGGTTTCCTAGCTGCAGAAGTTAGGATGGATGGCGGGATGGCTTATGGAGTTGTCTTAGCTTGAGTCGTCCCCAAAGCAGACTCTGAGGCAAGGCTGCAAGGTGTGGCTTTTGGCCGGAGAATGTTGGTAGTGGGGGCATTAGGAGATACTGACCCCCAGAGGTGAAGCCTCAGGAAGGGGAGGTATGTATGTATGTATGTATGTATGTGGAGAGGCACAAACATGTCTGAAGAAGGGAAGAGAAGAGGCCTCCAGAGGAAGGATTTAAAGCCCCTGTCTTTGAACTCAGCTTGATTTCCGACGTACTTCCTATTCGAGATATTCTTTGGAGCATGCAAGGCCCTGACTTCCCGGAACATCAATAATGCAACATGGAAACTGCAGGCCTGTCCCCGAATGAAGACAATGGGTTGAGGGAAGGAAGCCCCTCCTTTCATCACAGTGGTCGCAAACAGGGCCTGTGGTCAGAACCTCGCGTGGAACTGGATGCTCGACCTTTTGAGACGTGACCGCAGTTTCCATTCTCTTTTTGGCTAATAACACTACTAGTCATGTATGTGGATTAAAGTGTACTTAGTCATCGCATAGCAGAAACACATCCACGGACGTTGTGCAGAGGAATCACGTGAGCTCAGTAACTCTCAGAATACTTTTGCCATCCTCATACTCCTGAGGGGCACGGTACCCCCAGATCAGTCACAGGGAGTCGGTGCCCATGGCTCCAGTTTCAGTGGGGCATACATCTCTCAGCCCTTGAGTCAGAATCTGGGGGAGAAAAAGAGCAGAATGCCCAGGTGGTGCTGCTGGAGCCCCGTGAGGCCCGCTTCGCTGTCTTCTAGTTCAAGCCCAGCCTCAGCTCATCCCTCTGCCTAAACGGAACTTTCAGCCCCGTCCCCTGCCCTCCGAAGCCTCAAGCCAACCTCAGCCCTACACAGCCCTCAAGGCCCAGGTGCAGTTTCCCTGCCTCTGAGAAAGCACCAGCCCCACCCAGCTGAGGAGACCTCTTCAATGTGCTAGCTCGTCCTTCGTTCTCTATTTGACCCTCTGAGTGCTTGTCCCCCACCAGGCTGAGCTCCTGGAGAGGACTGCCAGGTTTTGTTTGCCTCCGAAGCCCAGCGCCTCGCATGGTGCTGGGCACAGGGTAGTTCCACAGTGAAAGCTTGCAGGTGGAATGAAGGGAACCTAGTAAATGAATGGCGGGGCGGGTTGGATACAACAGTCTTTCCACCTCTGAGCATTCAGGTTTTAGGGCTTGTGAGTTGTTGCAAATTACTGTCATTTTTCCATAACTCCTCGCATGCGGGGAGCATTTCAGAATCATATCCTCTCCTCACCGCCATCCGGGAGCGTACGATCACCATTCTGCTGTGAGACGCCGGAAAACAGGCGCTAGAGAGGAACGTGACGTGACTGAGGCCACAAGTTGGGACAAGGATGAGGCACTCGGGCCTG
This sequence comes from Myotis nattereri, assembly GCF_964212035.1. Taxonomy (NCBI): domain Eukaryota; kingdom Metazoa; phylum Chordata; class Mammalia; order Chiroptera; family Vespertilionidae; genus Myotis; species Myotis nattereri. The sequence continues at coordinate 78,856,242 of NC_138085.1, read as the reverse complement.
GAGGCAGGGCCTTTTCCATGTCATCACATCTGATCTTTCAACGGTTTGCACATCCTTTGTGCCTTTGGGTTTGTCCAGCATTCCTCTGTAAGAGCTGAGCTGGGAACACCACTACCAATGCCCGACTTCTGCCTCTTCTGAGTCTTTTGGAGGGACCCTGCTTTCCTTTATTAGAAAACCCAACAGGAACTGTTATTTCTGAGATGCCCACCAGCTGGCCTCTCACACCTCACATTTCCTGGTTCCGTTCTGGAAGCCACACTGATCCAGAGGACTTAGGAGCTTCCTTCAGAAGCTTGGGGCAAGATTGATTGGCAATCACTGCCCGGTATCCATCTTCTTAAAGTAGAATGCTAGAATATACTTTGTTCTATTAATAGTTTTTTTTTTTAAATCTCATTTCCCACCCTCTCTCCTCCTCTTCCTCCTCCAACTTCTACTCCTCTTCCTCCTTCTGCCCATCTATTCCTGGAAACATTTTAAAGCTCCTCACAGATATGGGCAATTTAAATTTATTTACTAAATCATCCTTTGCTTTATTATAATAAAAAGTAACGCATATTTTTCTTTCTGCAAAAGTTGGCTAAAGTCCCTGGCTAGAATACAAGGAACCCGTATTCTAGTCAGCTCTCCACAGTCATTGATTTTGTGACTTCAGAGAAGTCATATAATCTCTCAGTACTCTTGTTGATCAAGTTGCATTCTCAATTATTTATTTACAAGAGTACTAGTGAACAACCAGCAGGCAGGGCCAATATCTTGTTCAATTTTGTGACCTCAACACTCAGTACAGTTTCCAGCAAATATTTGGCTGGATTCAGTGGGGCCTTGAGTGCCAAGTAGAGTGTTGGGAAGCGAATAACTGCAGAAAAGGGGCACCAAGTAGCCTGGCTCTGTCTGATGAAAGGTGTGGTGTGTGTGTCTGTGTTTGAACACTTGGGTGCACAGGTGGCATTTTTTCTGAATGGAGGACATAGAGAGGGGAGGAAGCTATGAGTGGCAAAAACCCAGGGCAGAGAGTGGATCATTTAACACTGGGATCTGACATGACCTAAAGCCATTGACTCTAAATTCCCTAATCAAATCCCCAGTAAATACCTTATGGAATATCCATGATCTTAGCACCACTGTGGCAATAGCTGAAAGGCAATAATTCTAACTCATTGGGTGACCTAAGGAAAGTTACATTTATTTTAGGATAATCTTCACATCTCTAAAAGGGCAGAAGGCAATGACAGTTGTTAGCTGGACTTTTTTTACACACAGGTTGTTGGGGGAAATAGAGGCATACCAGGATTTGTTTGTTTGGGAATTCCTTCATATCAACATTGCCAAGGGAAAGTCTATAAACTGCAGGAAAACCAAAATGTTAGCACAAAAGATTGCTGAGCTGAGGACAACGAATACCCAAAAGGTAGGAATTTTTTCCAAGAGAAAGACTGTGAAATATATATATATATATGAAGGTAGGGAATGGAATAGAGCAACCATGTATAATTAGTATAATTGTGACCAAGACATTACGGAGAAGTAAACCTGCTCAATAATTTAAAAGCACAAGAGATATAACGAGTGAATCCTACGAGTGCACTCAACTGAGGAGATAGACAAGTGTGCCCAGAAAGTTTTTTACCAATGGGGAGAGAAGACTGGAATATTCTTTATAAGAATAAGAATGCTGCACACATCATACCCTTCCAGGGGAATAATTTCAACACTAAATTGACTTTCAAGATAATGCAAATCATTAAACTTATGTAAGAAAACCCTTAATGTGAAAGGCCCAGATTTGCAGGCATCTTTGAAATGCTCACAGACTCGTAGACTGTCCCAGGAACAATTTCCTTGGAATTAAGCAGCCATCTGCTCACCGACTCTCAGTTGCTTTTCCCCTTACAATGGCCAGCATGAGACCCTTAAGGTGCACACCCGCTTTCTTATACAGGGATTTGGGGCGCAGGGCACTTCAACAACTCAGCTAACGGTGCTTCATCTTCTCAGAGTCTTTCTGCTTTGACCTTTTTCCCTTATGGAACAGGAAGGTGTAATAACAAAAGCAAAACCACACAATTCCTGTGAGTTTCACAACTTCTAAATAATAATAATAATAAACCCACTACAAGTCCTTTCTCCTAGCATCAAAGTAGTTTTTTCATAAAAAATTACTGAGGTTTCATCCCTTTTTCTTACACTTCAGAAGAAGATTCTTTCCCGGCACCATTTGGTGCTATTTCCCATGTGTTTATTTACTGTGGAGCACGTTTCTGCACACGGAGCTCTACTGGTTGTCAGACTCACTCCATCCTTCTTGACTGGATCTCACCAGGGTTTTACTCTGAGTGGGCAATCTACTTTAAGTGTCATTATTTGACGCTGTTGCATCTGAGGACCCACAGTAGAAGAATGCAACCATAAATATTGTTCTGTAGCATTGGAAAGGGGAATCCCTTTTTTTTTTTGCACAACTAGACACCCTTCTCATGACACAAATAAACTATCCGTGTCAAAACAAAAATAGATCTGAGACCACCTATGGCCCAAATAAGGGAGAGAAATTTCGCTGAGAGCATCCCTAATTTGAACCCAAGTGAATGTAATTCCTGGACAGAATGCTTTCAGATAAAATGAAATGAGCATTGCATTTCTTCTGCCTATGGAGTGAGCACTGGCTATTAAAACATACTCACTCATTACTCAGCTATCAGATGAGAGCTGGACATGAGTTGGCAAAACTGGTAAACTGGAGGAGTATGTTCTCATGGTGCTGGCCTTGGAGTCCCTGAACAGAGACCCCCACACTCCTTTAAGGCAATCAGTGCCCTGACCCTGTAACAGAGTAGGGTTCAGTCATTTTGAACTTAGCAAGACTTTGAGCTATGGCACACCTTCTCCCAACCCTCCCTTCTCACTGAGCCCCTTCCTTCTCAAAGGTCAGCGTGAAAGGTGGACTCCACATCTTACAAGGACCAGTGACCACAGCTGGAAGCCCTGTCTTCCTCTGCCTGGGACCTCACTGTGGAGGGGCTTCATATTCACCCTCAACATTTCTGGACTTTACTTTTCCAGGTCCATAATCTCTTCCTAGATTTGCTAAGAGCCCTGCGTTCTAATCACTTCTCTGGCACTCCCTTACCGTGACTGATTCTGGGTAATTTCCTTCTTTCTTGGCTGTGATTTCTCCCTCTGTATTTCAAAGCATCTTATATTTGATGCTCTACTTCAAAGCAAAAAAAAAAAAAAACTCAAGTGAAAAATTCAATATTTCCATAATGATTTTCCAACCACAGAGGAAGAGGTTCTATATGCTTGTTTTGTTGGAAGCTTGTGTCTATTGAGACATTAGTTGCCTTGCTACCCACAGAGTCCTTCCAGTCCCCTTTGAGTCCAGGTTCACATCCTAGCCACCAGAAAGCGGGCGCTTGCAAGGCCACTCAGAATAAAGATTTATTTGTGCTTCCCTTCTGATGAACCTCATCCTTATCACTCACAGGACATCTTGGGCCATCACCAAGGGGAAATTCCAAGTCTGCTGGATGCCTTCCTGCTCATGACACAGGGGCAAGGCGAGGCTCCGAACAGGCCCTGGCGCCTGCCTCCCCTGCAGCCTCACACCCCTCCCCCCGTTGTGTGTGAAATGCCGGCTCCGCGCTTCACATACACATGACTTGTAGTTTTCCATTGTCCGTGTTCTGGACGGCCTCTGAGCTTGCAGATCCGGGTCTCCCTTTCATCTGCAGATCTTCCATTCATCTTCAAAAAAAGGCACCCCACCCCCTGAGAAGCCTGCACACCTTGGCCCTGCTTTGAGGGAGATGTTCCATCATTTCCCCCCTTGACATTCATGTGTCTCCTGTTCCTTTTATTATTTATTTCATATATATATAAACACACTTTAAAGAATAATAAGAAAACGAACACCCAGATACCATCCTCTGGCTTAATTACCAACATTTTGGAAAGCTTTTGTGGGCCTTTCCCTAATTCCATTCCCTTCCCTTTCCCCCAGAGGTCACCACTCTCCTGAATTTTTAAATTCTTTTTTGTTTATTTCTGTTGATTTTGGCCATATTTGTTTGCATACTTAGGTAACACAATACATAGTTTTGTCTGTATTTGAACCTTATATACACAGAATCACGTAAGTTGTATTCTCCTGACTTGTTTTTTTATTCAACATCATTTCTTCTTCTTTTCTTTTTTTTTTTAAAATATATTTTATTGATTTTTTACAGAGAGGAAGGGAGAGAGATAGAGAGTTAGAAACATCGATGAGAGAGAAACATCGATCAGCTGCCTCTTGCACATCTCCAACTGGGGATGTGCCCGCAACCCAGGTACATGCCCTTGACCGGAACTGAACCCGGGACCTTTCAGTCCGCAAGCTGACGCTCTATCCACTGAGCCAAACCGGTTTCGGCTCTTCTTTTTTTTTTTTTTTTTGAGATTCATCCATGTTAATGCAGGAGGATAAAGTCCATTAGTTCTGTCATGGCTGTATAATATTCCACTATAGAAATTGTTCCAATTTATGTATCCATCCTCCTGATGAGAAAGTATTTTTTATAAGAAATGCTCAGTTTTAACGTATTTCCTGATATAGATTGCAAGTGTCTTTAAAATAAAAACTTAAAAATGGTAGTGTTGTGTCCAAAAATATGCCCATTTCAATTCATTGGGCAATGCAAAATCATTTTCCAAAGTGATTATATCAATATATCCTTTCTTCAGTTCCATTGGAAGTGTTCAGTGTTTTGTCTTTTTTTTCCCCTTCCTTCCTCCTTTTGGATTGATTTATACCCCTGCCCCATACCTCAATTTTCTTTAATTAGTGTGAAAGTTATACCTACATATCCCTATTTATATACTATGCATACTTATCTGCCCCATACCTCAATTTTCTTTAATTAGTGTGAAAGTTATACCTACATATCCCTACTTATATACTATGCATACTTATCTTAAATTCTAAACTTAGTCAATATCTTTAACTTCTTCCAAATAGTACCAGAGCTTTGTAACATTAGCAGCCCTCTGGACTCCAACAACTACCTTTTTGCCCTGAACCAAAGAATCCTAAACAACTTCAAACTTCAAAGGGAAACGAATACTTGTATGGTCCCTTCTCTTACACTCATTGTGTGGGGTATGCAGCACGGCTCGGTGGTCAGGGACTGAGGCCACATGTTCAGTCTCACCCTGTCACCTTGGGCCAGTCATTCCCTGACTGAAGACCTGTTTCCTCATCTGTACAAGGGGGGAGGGTATAAAATGCTCTCTAAAGAGCCTCTTGGCTTACCAAGACTAGGCGTCTGTGTCTAAGAACTTTCTACTTCCTGGTTCTATTATTATAGGTCATAATTTATCTGTTATTATATCGTTTGCTTGTAGAAATAATAACTTTTTTTTATTACTGATGATTAATATCCCAGGAGTCATATACTTGAAAAATCACATCCACATGAAGACATATCCCCTTCCTGTGGGTGGACCCCACTCTCCTAGTTCCTTTGCTTGGTCTTGGGGGCTGCCTCTAGAATCCTGAGTTTTTGCAGGTTGCTTTGGGAGACCCGGTCAGAACTAATTCTTCCATATCATCACAACATAGAACCATTTCATTGATTCTGACACCCAGGAACAGCCTAGGCCTGGGGGCCTGTGGAATTTAGATTTTCCCCAACATTTCAGATCATCCTTAGTTCCTCTGTCTCAGCTCTTAAAACCGAGTTCTGGGGTCTCTGGGACTGATTTCTGAGGCTTCAGTGTCCTAGTTCCCTCACAGACACACTGAATGCAGCCTTCCCGCTTCCCCTGCCCCCACTGGCCCAGTTTCTCCAGCACGCCTTCCATTCCTCATTCTGACAGATTATCTCACTTCTTCAGAGCTTGTACGTCTCATACCGTAGGGGCCAAAGCCACCACTTTGGGGTGTTTTGAGGATTTTTTGGGTATGAAATAGTTTCAGGCTCCCGAGTCGTGTCAATGCATTCTACTGTAGAGGCGTCTCTGATAAACAACGTGGAATCTCGCCTGTGTTTCATGAGAGTTGGGTTTCCCGGCTTGATTTGTCAGCTTCACACAGAGGAAGGCATTTAGGAAGAGCTGAATGCGTGTGATTCACACGGGAATCTGGACGATGTGTGCCCGGGGCCCTCCCAGGAAATGAGGACGATGGGGTGCACCCGAGCTCCCTCGAGACCAAGGCTCCTCTGTTTGCTGAGGATGGAGCGAAAAAGTCACCGGCTTGAAAATCCTGAATTATGTGCCCCAGTCTGCATGTGGGCTGGTGCCCGGATGCTCAGCTCCCTCCTCTGGTTAGCTTTGCTCTCTGCATCCAGGGCAGAAAGATCCCGGCGGGACTCAGAGTGGGGATGAGCCGGACTGGGCATTGCTGCCATCGATTGCATGGGCACCATGTGCTGGACACTGGGTCGGGGCTTTGCCGACACAGTCCCCTTCAAACCTCACAGTTCCTTCATTCAAGAGATACTTACTACACAGCTTCCAGGCATCACGGTGGGTAACGGGCATACACGGATTATGAAAATGGTTAAAACCACCAAGTCCCAGTTCCCCACAAAGTGTACATTCTGTGCGGGAAGGTACACAGACAGTAATTAAGCGCATAAGCAGGTGTTGCGTGTTGAGAAGCACAACAGGAAAGTACAGGGGCAAGGAGGCAGAGTGGGGCGGCAGGTGTGCTGGTGCATGTAAAACTGGAGAAGGCCTCTGCCCAGACGGCACTTTGGCAGAGACTTGGTGGAAGTAAAATGGGGGAGTGAGGGCTCAGGGAGACGGAGCAGCGAGCATGAAGGCCTTGAGGCGGGGCTGGGTGTGTATATTTGAAAAATAGTCATCATCCTGCAAAGTCATTTCTCTTCTTCCCTCTTTACAGATAAGAAATCATCGGCATCCTAAGGCCAAGCAACTTGTCCGAGGCCACAGACCTGGCGGATGGGAGTGTTGCCATTTCAGCCTGAGTGTCTCTGACTGTAACACCTTTGCTCTTTCCGTCACACGACCACATTCCAAGGCAGCAGTAGATGGTGGTAAAAGAGAGTGGGGTGACCCTGAGCTCATCACCTGCTTCACTCTCCAAGAGAAGGTCCCTGGGTCCTGCCTCCATCCGTCCATGGAGAGACGTGTGTATGGACTGAGCAGTGACTGTTGCCACCTGGGCAGCAAGGGAAATGCAGTGGCTGTCTCTCTCAGGGACAGCTGAGTGAGAGGGACACAGTCAAGCCTGGGGAAAGGCAGAGGAGCGGAGTTCTTACTCAGCCTGAGGAGCCGGGAAGGCTGTGGAGGAGCAGGGTAAGGGCTGGGCTTGGCGAGTGGGAAGAGGACACCTGCCTCTGGGTTGGTGCCTGCTCAGCTTTCCCATCACCCTCACCTTGACCGTGGCCATGAGAGTTGCATTGGTTCATGGAATGTGGGTGGAAGTGACAGGTGCCCGTGTGGATTTGAAGCTTCCAGAGTCATGGCGAGGCCCCACCAGTCTGGCTGTATCCCTCCACTCACAGGAGAACAACAACACCCAGGTGGCTGCTGGTCCCAGCATGAGTGGACATGTGGAGGACATGTAAGCCAAACCCCACTGTCCAGGCCCAAGCTCAGCCAGGCCCAGCTGACCCGAGCCAGACCTGGCAGATGCCCGCAGTGTCACAGTGGACTTGTCCACGTGGGAATGTCACAGAGCTCTTTGTTTTAATAAGGCCCGAGACCATGGGATTGTGTGCTACCCAGCATGATGCCAGCAGCATTTGAATAATGCAACTTTGCTCTCCATCACAGGTAAACTCAGCTAAGCCCCTCAACTGCTCTGAGGGGATGGGGCACATGATGGAAAGCAGCCTGAAAGAATATCAACTGCTCAGTTTCAAAGACACCCAGTTCAGGATCCTGTCTTTGACATGGGGATCCAAGGATCGTGTACCTACAGATTGCACTTGGCTCAGTGCGCAAGGAACAATATTGTTTAAAAGTGGGATTTTATGTTCCAATAACTGTTCCTTAGAGTGGGGTAGCTTCTTGCTTTCCACAGAACCCTGGAGCCTTAGAAGTGTTGTGGAGGGACCAGGCGTGGTCCGAGGGGGCCCAGGAGACCAGGGATTCCAGACTCCCATCCTGGCTGCAACTCAAGAACCTTGACTTTGTGTTGTCGTTAATTTTTAGAGAGAGGGGAAAGGAGAGGGAGAGAGAGATAGAGAAACATCAATGTGAGAGGAAGACATCAACTGGCTGCCTCCTGCAAGCCTCCACCAGGGACTGAGCCTGCAACCTGGGCATGTACCCTGACCCGGAATTGAACCTGCAACCCTTTGGTGCTGGGGGCCTCCTGCTAGTTGTTCACACCATACGTGGTCCACACTGGGCATTTCCTCCCGCTCATGGTTCCATCTCATTTCCTCCTAGTTACAGTTCATTGCTGGAAGGCGGCTTGGAGCACCTCTGGCTTGAAATGGACCACCCATTAACGTTATCTAGAGTGGCGAAGTTTTTAAATAAGTGGAGTTGAGCTCCACTCTCAGGGATTCTGATGGAAGGCTCAGGGGTGGGGCCAAGACACGGGTATCTTTGATGCACTCACAGGTGATTCCAGGGTGCAGCCAGGACTAGATGCTCTGCTCCAACCCCACATCCTGCTGCCCGCCCATTCCATCCAGAGGGAAACAACCGTGCAAGGCCCCAAACAGCAGCAAAGCCTGGCAGGGAAGCTAAGCCCTTCCGATTTCAAGCTCACGCTCTTCTCCACTGAGTGGGAGGCCCTCCCCAGCACTTCCCCACCAGCATCCTCCCTCTTCCCACGGCACGCAGTCCACAGCACAGAGAATATAAGCATCATTTAGCTGGAAAAAATCAAGACCGTTGGGCAGAGAATCTGAGATGTCATGGGGGCTATTCTGGGGGCCCAATCAAATCATCGGGGGTCAAGAAATGTAAATGTCATCAACTTTTCACATTGTCCTTTGTGTTAGACTTAGTAACTCACCTCCCCACTCTCACCTGGATCCTGAATTTTGCATGGGGTGTGGACTGAGGTCTGGCCACCACCTTCCCACCACCTACATCGCTCACCCCAGCATATCAGAGGTAACATACCTCAAACGTTAACATTTTTAATAGATCTATAGGGAATTCCCAAATACATCATATTTTATTTTCTACTAGAAGCCTGATGCACGAAAATTCGTGTAAGAGTAGGCCTTCCTTCCCCCGGCTGCCAGCATCGGCTTCCCTCCAGCACCTGGGACTCAGGCTGGCTTCCCTCCGGCCCAGCTTTGTCAGGAAGGATGTCCAGAATGACACCTGGAAGGTGTCTGGTCTAATTAGCATATTACCCTTTTATTATTATAGATTCTGCATTGTAGGCTTTTAAAACCTGATATGCCACTCAAAAAAAAAAAATCAACCCCCCCCCCCAAAAAAAAGGGATGAGTGTGGGGCATGACAGTTCAACTGGGGGGAGAGGCATTGAAAAATAATCCTCCCTTTTACAGCCTCTCACTGTGTTGTCGTCCCTGGTTACTGTTCTGCCTCTGTCTCCACAGAGACCACTCTGGGCTCTGTAACCATGGTGATAGGAGAAGATGGGAGCAGATGGGAGCTCTACTTCCAGAATTTAAACATCCTCCTATTGGGGACGTGTGTGGGGAACGAGGGAGGGAGAAGCCACAGTTTTCACCCAGGAAGAGATGGCTCTGCTGGGGACAGACCATGGGCATGATTCCTGCTGCCAAGTCTTCTCCTTGACCTCAATAATGATTTATTCCCCGCCCTTGCCCTGCAGCCAGACCCTTCCAGCCAATAGCATTCCTCAGGAAATGGAGACAAAAGGCGTCTGTAATATGCAGACTTAAAGGCAATTTGTAAAACACATTCGAGCCTATTGCATTAATATATTCTTAACGATGCATCATTCGATTCGGAAAACAAGAGTCTGAAACCGGGTGGATTTAGGTCCAGTATCATTGTGGTGCGTTGGGAAGGATCCAGCCAGGGAGGTGTGAAAATGGGGCTGTAGGTCTGGCTTAGTTACTCAACCTCTGGACAGCCCTGGGACAGTCCCTTCTCCCAGAGCCTTGGTTTACCTCTCTAGGGTTTTCGAAGCTATCTGCTGGCACTGAAATAGGTGGGGAGAAGCCCTTATAGGGTGTCAAACAGAGACTTTATCCATTTCTGCTGGGACCTCGAAGGTTGACACCCATAAAATAGTGAGTGACAGCTCTGCAGGGCATGTGAAAAATGGCGCGATCGTTTCTCCAGTCCTCAGCCTGAATGAAGGTCAGGGAGTGGACAGGGACGGTTGCCTTGGGGAGCTTCAGTTTGCTGAGTGGTGCTCCCTGCCCACCTGCCTCCTCCATCCAGGGAGGGAGGAGGCAATGAACCCACCTGGAGAGCTTGGCCCATGACCCTCCGGGACTTGGGAAGACCCATAGACGTGTGCCTGACTCTCAATGGGGGGCATGGCTGAATGCCGGCCTGGGAAAGAGAGAAGCTGTAGCCAGGACAAAGAGTCTGGGAGCTTTTATGACAGAAATAGAACTTTCTATTTTGGGTTATTTATTGAGGGCAACTGGGAACTTCATCCCCAGGTGGGGGGGGGGGGGGCGGGCGGGCGGTGCCCGCAGAGCATTGGATGGGGAACGATAAGACAGAATGAAGCAGCTGGCTGTTTGCCCCCTACGGTGCCGGCTCAGCCACCCGATACATGGGTCATGGGGTCATGGGCTGAACTGTGTCTCCTCGGCATTTATATGTTGGAGTCCTACCTGCCAGGACCTCGGAATGGAACTGTGTTTGGAGATAAAGGCTGCACAGAGGTAATTAAGGTAAAATAGGGCGTGAGCGTGGGCCCTGGGCCAATGGGACTGGTGTTCTTATGAGGAAAGGAAACGAGGACACAGGCGCACGGGGAGAGGCCATGGGAAGACCAGGGGAGGCGGCCATCTTCGGGCCCAGGAGCAAGCACCCCTGCTGACACCTGACCTCAAACACGTCTGTGGTGCCAGCCCCCAGCCTGGGGCCCTTGGTCAGGGCACCCTCGCAACTCAGATGCCGGCCGGCTGCTGGCTGGGAGGACCTGGGGGTTCAGGTGCCTGTCCGAAGAGCAGAGAGCCCCCAGGCCCTGCAAAGGGGAGGCTTCTCAAGTGTGAAGGGGACCAGAGGTTTGTGGCTTTTCTATCTCCCCCCACCCCCCGCCTCCTGAGTCAGGGCTGCAGTCACCTCTCAGGCACCTGCGTCCTGGGGTCTGGAACCCTGGCGGCCCCGCTGCCTTGGTTCAGATGTGCAGGTTGCATGCATTTCTCCTGGACCTCAGGCCTGGACGTCAATGTCACGGCAGGTTCGCTTGTAGATGGACGCGCCTGACCAAAACCAAAGCCAGAGGGAGCCTAAGGCCAAAGCCCTCCTCCCCGTGCCAGCAGCCCCGAGCACGGCTTTCCTGGTTCTCTTCACGCCGCTCCACCGACCTGCCAAATCTGTCCGGCCTTCCTTCCTTTCTCTTGCACATGAGCTTCGGGGGCCATGCCTTTCACCTTCTTTGCCAGCGCCCCTCAGGCCCCACCTTGTCATCTTCTTGTTGTGTCGTCCTTGGATCCCCCCGACTCTGCACCAGCAGGGCTGCCTGACCCTCGTGGGGACCGCTGGGGACTGCACCCGCTGTGCCTGCTGCTGCTGGAGGCCCACGTGCCTCCAACCCCGCCTGCTGCTGCCAAGAAACCCTTCTGCTCCTCGTCATGGTTTCCCGTAGACGATTAAACCCTTCCTGCCGATTCTCAAGCTTCCCACCTGCCACTTCCCACGGCTTCCCCGCAGATAACCTCCTCTCCTCCTTCACAGAGAAAGCAGGTGGCACCGGCACCATCTTCCTCTGCTTCCTGCCTTCTCACCAGCAGACTGCTGACAGCCACTCCCGTCCTCTCCACAGCCAAAAAGAAAGCCCGTCTTCCCGGATGTCTCAGACCTCATTCCGCGACTCTCACACTTTCCCCACCGGTACCCACTCCTCCCCTGGCCTTTCAGCCTTTCTTCCCTGGATCTTCCCTTTCCTCTGCCTCCTCCCCTCTCCTCTGTGTCCACCTCTGGGCACAGCCCCGTCCTTCCTTCCTTCCCATTCACTGTGGGCAGCGTTGCGTGGGCCTTTTCCTCAGGCAGGCACCATGGTTTGCCTCCTTCATGGGGTGTGTGGGGTCTTGGGGATCTGATTGTTGCTTCTCTCTCCAGCGTCACTTCTCTCCACTCACCACCTGTGTGTACTCTCCCCGCTGCCAGCCCCAGCTGCCTGCACCATGTGGGCAGCTCCTGACCTACACTTGGGAGGGCAGGGAGGGCTCCCAGAGAAAGCAGAAGTGAAGCTGGTACACGCTGTCTGCTGAGCTCCCAGCCCTGGGGGACGTACTCGCTCCACGGGTCATGCCATTCTGGGCCCAGCCCTGCCGGAGCCCTAATGACACTGGGCCGTCCTCTCCAGGCTGTTGTCTGGGTTTCTCACAGACTGTAAGCTCCTCGGTCACAGAGCTTTTCCAACAATTAGTGCACGGCCTGCCATAGGCTGAGATGGCTGTAAAAGGAAGCCATTCAGTGAACACTTTCTGCGTGTTAGCCACAGTGGGAGGTCCTCCAGCCCTGGACTCATCAGGCAGCATTAGCTGCTGTCACACATCGTCCTGAAATCCGGTGACTTCACACCGGAGTAACTTAGTTCCTGCTCCTACGAGGGTCAGCTGGTGGGGAGTGAGGCTGGGGTCGGGGAGCTCGGTCCGTATGCTCAGGGAGCCAGGCTGAAAGACATTCTGCCATCCTGAAGACCTGAATGCCAAGGCCACTCTCTCACCAACCCCTGGTGGGTGGGCGGGGAGAGAGAGGATGGAGGAGCACATGAGAGGGTTTTACCAGCCAGGCTTTGACATGTGACATTGCTCTCTCCCTTATTCTGAGGCTGGAACTTGACCTCATGACCCTGCCACTATGTCAGAGGGTCTGGAAAATGGGCCCCTGCTGGGCTCCCACTCTCCGCAGCCTGCACCTCGGGCAGTCAGCCCACCGCCACACCCCGGTCAGACTTAACCTTCACTCTTACCCTGCAAGGAAGGTAGCATCGTCCTCATTTTACAGAGAAAACGGAATCTGAAAGCTGTGAAAGGACTCACTTAACGTCGCTTTACTACATGACAGAGCCTATGAGGCCAAGGGTGTGACTCAGCATGCCTTAGCATTTCCATGGGAACCCAAGGCAGCAATGCTGCTTGGCATTTCCTCCTGCTCTGGTCTCCTGGCCCTGTCCTCTGGACCCCCTGTGACCTCTGCCCCAGCTGTCCCACCTCTGGCCACGGTGAGCACCATGAAGTCCCAGTTCTTTCTGGATCTTTCTCCAGGTTGTGGAACCCTGTCATGAGTTTACCAGGTAAACTCACTCCTCGTATAGACCCAGGACTGTCCGCTTTCCGTGTCCCTGGAATCTTCTCTTCTCCACCCAACAGTCCCACTGAATCAGTAAGTAAAAACACTGTAAAGGAATCAGGGACTCCGACAGCTGGAAGGGAGTTGGAGACCATCAGTTATACCCTCTCACCTGTCAATTTGGAGAGAAAAAAAAGGATGCCTTAGACTCAGAGAATTTAAGTGACTGGTTGGAGTTTGCATGGCTGATTGCTAATACATTGGAGACTATCAGCCACAGTCTTGACCTCTAGCCCGTGGCAAGGAGAACCCTGGATTGCGATTTAGCTTCCAAAGACTATGTCCTTCTTTTCTTGTGTTTTGGGAGACTTTGTGTGTGGCACGTTGCCCTTGGACACCAATGGGAGCCTGCCAAGGACAGAGCCCCGTGCTGGGCCAGGATTGGTGCTCCGTCGCTTCCCACACTGCGGACGTGGCCATGGCCATGGAGCTGCAGAGGCAGGTGGGCGCTGGAAGCCCATCCTCCGGGGTGGACGCTGCCTTCCCTCCCGGAGGCCTCGCTGCTGGCCCGGCAGCCAGAGCCGCACCGTGGCTCTGCGAAGAGTTCAGGAAGCAGATAGATCCAACAGATGCGCAGCCGTGGGCCTGGGAAGGAGCCTTCTCGTGGCCAGCGGCTGGCTTGTCTCCCGAGCCCCCGCTGTGTCTGGTCAGGGTGAGTGTGGGCGGGAGAGGCCGCTGCACGCCGCTGGGGAATGGCTGCGGACAGTAAGTAAAAACAACTGCGAGGGGGAGCCGGCTCCGTGACCTGCGCTGCTTCGCAATCACATTCTTCTGCCTTTTGGTTCCGGCCTCTTCTGGTCTGTTCTGCTGCTTCGCTGGGGCCAGCCACTCCTGAGACACGGGACATGCCACGCACACACAGCCGAGGCTGGGACCATCCGACTCACACTAAACGTGTGGTTTTCCAACGGTTGCATCAGAGGAAACCAGAGAACAAAGAGAGAGGATGACAAGAGCCTCGCCTATCCCCTGCTGTCACTCAGGGAAATCGCAGCCTGACTTACACATAAGTGACACCTCGAGGCTCTCTCTCTCTGGCCTTAAGAAAAGGATGTTTCTGAGCAACTGTGGGCTTGCTTTTCTCTGGCTGCTGCTGCTGCTCCTTTTCCGGGGTGTCCCATCCTCGGCCAGCTCCTGTCCTGTGGCCTCAGGCTTCAGTTGCCACAAGCTCCAGTCTGCAGCCCGGCTAGGGTCTCACCCCGCGGCCCTCACCCACCTCAGCACCACACCACAGCCGCGGTCATCCCTCTCAATTGTCCGACCACGTCGCCGTCCTGCTTAAAGCCCTTTGATGACCATCCATTGCTCTTGAATAATGCCGGCTCCTCGCCACGACACAGCCCTCAGCTTTGACTTGCTGCCTACTCCCCTCTCTCCTCCCTGCCTCTGTGCTGGCTGCTTGAAATTGAAGTTCCCACCATCCCGAGTGTTCCTGGCCCCCAAGGTCCAGGCCCTCTGTAGTGACTCAGGCCTTTGCTCCCACGGCTCCCTTTGCCTGGATCCTCTGACCTCCTCCAGTTCTCAGCTGCTATATCACCTCCTTCATGAGCCTTTCCTGACCAGCTGTGTCCCCACCAGAATTAGAGCGAGTGGTGGGC
This sequence comes from Myotis nattereri, assembly GCF_964212035.1. NCBI lineage: Eukaryota > Metazoa > Chordata > Mammalia > Chiroptera > Vespertilionidae > Myotis > Myotis nattereri. Next base: position 78,841,189 of record NC_138085.1, on the reverse strand, counting down.
TCTCCCCTCCGTACACCAATTGTCCCATTACCCACAATGCCCTGTCACCCCCATCTGTGCACTGTCAGTCTGCCTGATGGTCTGGGACTTCCTGAAGGCTGGGTCAGCTCTGTCTCAGGGACGCCTGGCACAGATCACGCCTTCGGTGCATGTTTGTTGAGTTGGTCAGAGAATGAGAACGGATCTCACATGAGATGGTTGTTGAGTCCCCTCCCTCGCCCCTGCCTGCCTTTGCCTCAGGCAGTGACAGCTGCAGGGCCCGCAGGCCAGAGCCCTGGGTCAGAGAAACAACTGTCTTGTGTTCTCTCCAAAAACGAGGATTGCAACATCCGCACGGCCTTCAGTCCGGGGCTGTGGGAGGAGGCCACGCGGGGTCATGGTGGGGGCGGGGGACAGGGGGACCCTGGGCCCGAGTGGGTGCTGAGGGAGAGCCCAGGCCCAGCCCCCTGCTGAGGCTGGCTGCAGGAACTCTCTGAGGGAAGGCTGCGGCCCTCAGCTCCCGTCCCACATTTCTCTTTGCCTCTCTATCCGGTTCTGTCTCAGTCCTTTCTTGTCCCTTGGGAGCCAGCACCGGCACCAGCACCAAAACATATTTACAAAACATCAGCCTGGGTTATTTTTTGTGCATCATCCTGCTCCAAGGACATTCAAAGGACCTTCCAACTGGAAAGCCCAGAGCCTTGGAGGGTGGCGCCACCTGGCGGCCACTTGTAGTTAATGCTCTCAGTCGGCAGGAAACGGAGCAGTAGGCCCCTCCACCCAGGGCACTGGCTGGGTGACTGCAGGGTGTCTCTAGTCCTGGTGGAGGCTCAGGATAGACCCTGCTGTCCCTGAGACATCTGCTAATTGGAGGCAGGGCTGAGTGTGTGCTGCCATGAGTGGAAGAAGCAGCCGGACTCTTCACGTGGGCAGTGACGGGGCAAGGATGGTGGAATCTGAGAGCTGAAGGGGTTTAGAGATCAACCGAGTCCCACTCACTCACTTCTCAGATGGACAACCTGAAGTCCCGGGAAGGGGAGTCTTGCGATAAATGAGCTGAAGAGTCAGGACAAGAACCCAGGTTTCCGGCCTCCTTGTCTGACATTCATCCACTCTAGAACATGAGAACAGCTCACTGTGAAGCTTGTGTTGTTTTTTTTTAAATCTGAAAGTCTATTTTAGAGAAAAAGAGGGTCAACCTCCACTCCAGTATGAATTTCCTTCCTCTTTTCTAAATGCCTATCAATGGAATCCAACTCTAGTCTTCCTTCCTCCAGCAAGTCTTCCCTGAGCCCCTGGAAATCTCCCACCTGACACCCCACAGACAGCCAGTCATTCATTCAATATTTACAGAGGACCTGACCTAGACACTGGGGTACAGTGTCCTCCAGGGATGGATAAATGGATGGAGGGAGGGAGAGATAGATGATAGATAGGTAGATAGATAGATAGATAGATAGATAGATAGATAGATAGATAGATTATGGATAGATAATTTCAGGCACTAATAAGTGCTATGAAGAAGATAAATAGGGCACTATGATAAAGAATGACTTTGAGTGGGGACAACCTTAGCTAGGGTGATCAGGGGATCGGTTCTGAAGATGGCTCAGCTGCAAAGGAGGATGAGGAGGATGGAAGGAATTCCAAGCAATGGGAACAGTAAGTGCAAAGGCCCTGAGTCTGGGATAAGATTGGCAGGTCCAGGGCCCAGAGAAGACCAGAGAGGGTAAGCTCATGGACAAGGATGGTGATATCAGGGGAGCATGCGGAGGCCGGGTCTAGGAGGGAGTTGGGTTTGTATGATGCCTGCAATGGGAAGTCATTACAGGGTTTAAGCAAGAAAGTGTTACTAAGCCTTATCTCCCCCTCATGTGATTCTCCTGTGCATTAAGGCTTGAGGACTCCTCTTTAACCCTCATTGCCACTAGAATTATTTCCTCACTCACCAAGCTGGAGCTGGTGTCCCTCCTCCAGGCCCTGGTGCTAACATCTTCATGTTCTTGTCATTGTGCCTACTACCTTTTTATGAGAATAAATGGTTTGTGTGCCTTTCTACTTTACCAGAAAGTTGATACCATATGTAGGGAGACAGTGATAGTCTAGATCTGGAGCAGACTGCCTGCATGACAGTGTGGCTTTAGGAGATTCATTCAATGTCTCTATGCCTCAGTTACCATGTCTGCAAAATGGGGACAATAGTACATATTGCATGGGATTGTTGTTACGATTACATAATATGTGTGATTCATGAAATTGGCACAGGAAGTAACCACTCTATATCCTTTAAGGTTTTCCACTGAGAAGGTTTGACAAGTAATGATTTTATATGAAAAATTTTACAACTTCCTTCTGGGAAGAAATTAGAATTCCTGGTAAAATGGTGAAGTGATTTTCTAGTAATCTATAATAATAAAAGGATAATATGCTAATTAGACTGGACATCCTTCTGGATGTCCTTCCAGACGACCTTCCTGATGAAGCCAGGGCTGCGAGGGAAGCCCAGGTCCCAGGTGCCAGAGGAAGCTGGGGGAAGGAAGGCCTACTCTTGCACGATTTTCATGCATTGGGCCTCTAGTCTTTAATAAGACTATGATTCTAATGATCTTTCACCAGGAATATATTTTTCTTACATCTAATTTAATAATAATATCTGACTATGTAGATTTTCCCAATAAAATGTCCCCACCAATGTGGAAGCTATGAAGAGGGCTGTTAGAGATTTCTACCTTCACAGCAAGTTCCTTCAAAAAAAAACAACTATAGAGCTGAAGAGTTTGGAAACTATTTTAAACAAACATTAACCTTGTCCCAAGGCTCTCTCCAAATCCTGTGGGGGTGGGGGGGGGGTTATAGAATATTTTTCCATTGATTTTTAGAGAGAGTCGAAGGGAGAGGGAGAGACACAGAGATTGGTTGCCTCCCACATGCACCCTGACCAGGGTGGGAAGTCTGCAACAGAGGTATGTGCTCTGGACCAGAATCAAACCTGGGGCCCTTCAGTCCACAGGCCGACACTCTATCCACTGAGCCAAACCAGCCAGGGCCAAATCCTGTTGATGCAATGCGCTTTCAACTCCAAGCAGAATGGTACAGCCATTTGTTGTACCCACAGAACTAACCTCCATTTTGTTTTTGAGAAACGCATCAGTTATTTACTAACAGGAATAAAAAGAACAGAGAGAAGAGGAGGAAATAGAAGAGAAAGGCTAGGAAAGGGAAAGGGAAGGAGAACTTATTTCTGCTCACAGAGCTTTGCCACCCTTTTTGCAGGTGGAGAACGGAGGGACTGGAGTGAGCCAGGAGAGGAGTAAGAAACCAGAGAAACCGATAAAACAAAGATAAGAACTTCTGCCTTCTAGGTTTGTTCAGACATGTGCTTGAAAGTCTATTGTCAACTCCACTGCACTACCTCTTACTCGCCCATGTTGACTAACAGAATAATCAAATCAACAAATCATCCTTTTTTCTTCATTCATACTTCCGCCAGCCCAGTTCTCCAATCTCACTACCTTGAACCTGTCCCTGAACACCCTCCCTCCGGAGTCTCCCATTCCATAAGCAAAGCGCTCCAAATGCCTATGGTGTCAGAACCAAATGCACATCAAAACCCACCTTCATCAATGTCCTACAAGTTAGCCCCTGACCTTGCAGGATGTCCAAGCCTTATGTCAGTTATGAACAGTGAATGAGTCAAAGGAAGTTACAACTCTTAAGAAAGGATGGTGACTCTCAGGCAGGCCTAGAAAGTGCTCTAAGATGACATTAAAGGGTCATATGGTCTTTATTTTGTAAGGTTTGAAAATGTACTTTACACATATTACTCTTATTAGACTTATTTCTGTAATGCTTTAGGTCTTCCAATAAATATTAACTTGAAACTGGACATTAAGCATTCAGTGGTAGACTAAATGTAAACTGTCTGATCCTAGACAAACAGAGAACTTAATTTTTAGAAGGTGTGTGAATCTAATTAGCTATCATACTTAGGCCTCCTGGGGCCACCTGCATGTGTAAGTGGTACTGCCAGGTGTCCTGTTGGTGGCTTGAATCAATTAGTGAGCTTTATTAAAGCTGACTATAATTAATTACACAATTTTGAAATGTTCAAGTCTAAGTTCACTAAAATTACATCATGAAATTGGGGCATTTGCAAGATTTCTGGCAGGAGGGAAACAAGCGTGAATAATGACTCAATATTAAAACTGTGGCATATATGCGCACAATAAAACTGGACCCTTTAGTTTACTGTTGCTACTGAAAGTGCCCTAAGGTTGCACACAAATGGATTGCTGAATAGACGTTCACTACTACAGTCTAAAAAACAAGCCTCCTACGGGACTATGTACACAGATATTGACTGCTCAATACATATAAGCTAGTTGTCCATTCAGGAGGATGGGAGCACCATGACCCACCTCGGGTACGTTATCTGGGCTCAGCCACAGCAGACACCTGAGCATGACTCCCGAAGGCCAGAACTGACACGTACAAAAATGTGGTTCACATAAAATAACTGGGAACTGAAGCTGACTCTTGCCTCAAGTCCCCTTCTCCAGTCTAAGTTGTTATCATAAGTTATATCTGAGATAAAACACCAAGGAAATCCAATAGAGTTTCTCAGCATCTGTATCAGTGATGTATTGCCACCATAATGCTGTGTAACAAACTGCCTCAAAGGTCAGAGTCTTAAAATAACATCCACTTGTTACTGCTCGTGAATCTGCCGGTTGGTGAAGTGGTTTAGTAAGCTTGTTTGGGCTGTTCCTCTAGTTTACACTAAGGCTCACTCACATATCCAGCGGGTGACAGGCTAGTGTAGGATGACCTTGGCTTGAATGACTGTTCTGTTCCACCAACAGGTTCTTATGATGCTCTCAAGGGAGAGAGAGAGAGAGAGAGAGAGAGAGAGAGAGAGAGAGAGAGAGAGAGGGAGCTGAGGTCTCTCGAGGTCCAGGCTCAGAAGCGGCACAGTATCACTTTTCCAACATTCTACTGACAATGATCAGTGCAAATTTAAGGGGTGGGTGTGGGGGGGAATAGTTTTTACCACTAGAAGGAGCTGCAAAGTCCTAATGTAAAAGAAGGGGAAAATTGGGGCCATTCCCCAATCAATACACTATAGCATCCAAAAAATGGTTCAACATATTCATGTTTGCATTCAGAAAATATACAGTCAATTCCATTCTTCACACCATAGTTATGGGCTATGAAGTCCATAGTTATGGCCAACACTGAATCAGTAAGTGCTGAATTATTGCTCTAAGCGGGAAAGGTAGGGTTAGGTTCCTGCGCCATTGTGCTGTGTAGGTTTGTTTGCCAACATCCTGGTAAAACAAGCCATCAGTATGTGTTCCACACAAAACTTTTCTTGTAGAACACTCAGACATATTTGTAAAACCCCTGCAGCCTTCCGATCTGCAGAACTTACCTTGCCCAGGAAAGTGATCGCTAGCAGCATGCTCTCACGGTCTCCTTCGGATGGAAAGGCGATTGTAGAGCTTCTCATTGCATGTTTCTACTTCATCTGTTAATTAAAAAAAAAATGGTGAAGCATTTCCACAACAATCCTCTTCTCTGAGACACTGGTTTCTCACCTGGAAGAATGCAATCGCCCCTTAGTTGGGCTCTGCTTCTGTCCTCACCCCCAGCCCCACAGCACAAGTCTCTCAGTGGCCAGAATGATATTTTTAAAACGTCAGGCAGAATCTTCCAACGAATCCCCATTTTGCTGACTTAACGCTGACGACCTTAAGGCCCACTGCTACCTGCCTTGAGTTTCCTCTCTGATTTCCCTCCTCCCACTCTTGGTAACTAACTCAACTCCAGCCACAGAGGCCTCCTCTGTTCCACAAACATGCCAAGAGTGCTCCTGCCTCAGGGCCTTTGCACTGGCGGTTCCCCCTGCCCAGCTGCCTGAATTCCAGGCATCAACATGCCCAACTTCCTCGCCTTCTTCAAGTCTTGTTTAAATAGCATCTCAATCTGCACCCATTCCGCCCTCACCCTCACTCCCCCATACACACTTTGTTCATCCCCCCCCCCCCCACAGCACTCACTGATTTCCAACATCCTATATAATAAAAGGTGGATATGCAAATTGACCGAATGGTGAAATGACCAGTTGCTATGACGTGCACTGACCACCAGGGGCAGACGCTCAATGAAAGAGCTGCCCCTGTTGGTCAGTGCGCTCCCACAGGGGGAGCGCTGCTCAGCCAGAAGCCAGGCTCACGGCTGGTGTGCACAATGGTGGTGGCAGAAGCCTCTCCTGCCTCCACGGCAGTGGGACATCCCCAGAGGGCTCCCGGACTGTGAGAGGGTGCAGGCCAGGCTGAGGGACTGCCTCCCCCCAAGGGCATGAATTTCGTGCACCGGGTCTCTAGTACTGTATAATTTTCTTTTAAGTTTCTTAATTAGTAGCTGATTACATGAGGGTAGGTATTTTTGTTTTTATTCATGGGAATGTCCCAAATGCTCAGAACAGTGCCTGGCACATAACAGCAATATATCCAGTACACTCAAAATATATTTGAAGGGTTGACTGAATGAACGAATGTATTTTTATATAAAGTGCATAATATACTACTACAGCTATAATGTATATAACTTTAATAAGCCTGGGTAGAATCTATCTATCTATCTATCTATCTATCTATCTATCTATCTATCTATCTATCTATCTATCTATCATCATCATCTATTCATCTGTCTCCTTTTTTCACAAAGAGGTGCTGGAGGAAACATTTCTTGAACACTGGCTCAGCAGTGAAACAGGAAGAATTTAAGGTCATCCTTAACGTATTTCTCACTGCGCCCAGGAGATGGCGCTCACTCCTAACAAGTCCCCGACAGCAGGCTCAAGTGCTGAGCACCTGACATTGGTGTTTAGAGTCCTGCTATTCTGTGAGTAACTGTCTGTGCCCGGGATGCCACAGTGTGGCCCTTGGAGAGCTTGTCCCTGAAAGTCCCACTCGGTGGGGAAGGACTTGAGGGTATCGCCTTACAGACATCCACTGCCCTGTGCCAAAGGAGTGGGGTGCTGACCCACGACGCCAGGGGCTTGGCAGGGCCCGGGTGTGCTCCTCGGGCCTCTGAGAGCCCCAGCTGCTCCCCGGCCCCTCCACTGGCGTCCTCTGGCAGTGTGATGCCACCCACCTAGGACTCCCCCTGCACAGCCCCGCCACCCTGGCACCGGCTGCTGCTTGGGAAGAACCGGTTATTCCCCAGGCGCTGGGTAGGACCCTGCTACACACAGCTGAACCCTCCCCCAGGAGAGATCTAGAACCGCATCTCGCAGGAGGGGACTAAGGCTTCCGAAGACTCACAGCAAGGCGGGCGTGTCCTTGCCCAGCGGGGCCAGCGGAGCGTCTCTGTGCTGCGGGCACCTGCCCGGGCGCAGGGAGCTAAGCGTCCGGGTGGGTGGGTTCGGTTCCTGCCCTCGGGGAGGTCCCGGCTTGGGGGCCCCGCCCTCGGCAGGTTGTAACAAGCACTGACAGGTGTGCAGAGCTCGCCAGGGGAGCTCCCGCACGCTTCCGGGCCTCCCAGCTGCCTGCTGTTGGAGAAGCGCCTGTCCCTCGCTTCTCGCCCAGCAGACCTCACTCGGGATCGTGTTCAAGTGCGACCCTTTGTCAGTGGGTCTGGAGTGGGGCCTGGAGGCGGGATTCCTGATAACCGGTCAGGAGCTGGAAGGCTGCTGGTCCGGAGGCCACACTGAGTAGCCGGAGGCCGGATGAGGGCTTGGCCCGAGGCCTGTTTTCGCCTGTCCCGAGAGGAGAGCTAAGAATGAGCGGGGTGTACATGCTTAGAGGATTACGGAGTAAAAAGGAGATGAATATGTGACAGATCTTACGTCAAAGCGCGAGATGTCACTCCCTGTCCCTCTGCAGGGAGGTCTGCAGACCCTGGGAAGAGATCCCGCTGCCTCCTTTCTCCGCTCCATCTGCAGAGCCAGCTCTCTTCTCCGCGGCTGGGAAGACAGAAGGCGGCAGCTCCCCCTTCCTCTCCGGCCTCCGCCCTCAGGCAGCACAGACTCCAGGGGGACCCGGTGGAATCCCTGTGCGGTGGGCGGGGCTGGCCCAGCTGTCACGGTGCTGAGCCGAATGGCGGGAGGTACTGGTGAGCCCGCTTTCAGCACATCTAACTCCAACGCACGTTTTCAGTGATCGAGGGATATTTTGGTCACTGTCTGCTTGGTTCTCATGTCTGTATCTTAGTGGTTCTGAGACGGAGGGGGGCAGGTTCTTTCTGAGCCCCAAAGCCCCCCCTTCAAGGTTTCCTCCATGTGTCTCTCCTGCTGGACTGCGGCGGCACCAGGCCCATGCCCAGGCTGGCATTGGGGGCACTGGGGACCTGGGTGACGAAGGACATCCCCGTGCTGCTAGGTGATTCTGTCGGTCGATGCCACCGACTGTCACATCAGAGCTCATGACAAGTCAGGGTTGGACTCTGTGCCAGGAAGCCTGTCTGCTCAGGCACGGCCTCCACTGGGAGCTCCTGGTCCTGTCTGTGCCTCCCCCCCGCCCCCAGCTCCCCTGCAGAGCAGCCCCCGGCCACTGCCCAGCAACGGCCGAGTCACAGAGAAGTGGCCCTGGTTTGACAAAAGCAGCAGCCATGTGTTTCTTGGTCTGGGAGGTGTAACCATGGTAATGAGATCAGGTGGCACACTGGCCTCCATGCAGGCAGCTCTCCTGTGCAGGGCAGAGGTGGGTAGGGGAAGAGAGTTCCTTTTAGACTTTGGAGCTTTGCTTCAGGAACAAAGAGCATTCAAGCAGGGCCTGTCACAGACCTGGGGCCTCGGCCTCTCCTCCGGGACCACACACCCTGTTGCAGGCAGAGTTTGTATCCAGCAGTTGCGACATTTCTTTTGCTTGTGACATTTTTTCTACCTGCCGCAGCTCTGGGGACAGGGAGGTGCCGTTAGAAAGTCGGTCCTCTGGGGCAGTGCCCATGAGTATCAACAGAGCCGCAGAAGAACTGAACCAAGAAGCTGTAGCTGTTTGAATCATTCCGAATTCAAACAACCCTACACGGTAGGACCCATCCTGATGCCCATTTCACAGATGAGGAGATTGAGGGGCAGAGATGATGTGGTATTTGATCCAAGAGCCTGGCCGCGCGCCTGCTCTCTGCCATCGCATCCTAGGAGACACAGGGGCCCTGGCAGGTCTGTGTGGAGACCTTGGGGACAGTTAAGTCAGTGCAGAGTTCAGGCATCCGGAAAGGCTGCTCTCTGCTCCCTGGAAACACGGGCTGTTGGTTACTATTTCCCAGTGAAGATGCCGTTCTTTCCAGCCTCCAGCTTTCTTCAGGGTCCAGATCTAAATGCCAAGCACCATGCTACACATTTCCTCCAGAACGCTGCACAAGACCTCAAACTCAACAAACCCCCAACCAGGCCGTCTCTGACTTTCCTGTCCTGACAATGTCATCCTGTCAGCAACTCAGCTGTGACTTGTTTTTCCCCACCTGCAGCATTCTTTTTCTTTTCTTTTTTTTTAAAAAATTATTTATTTATTTTTTTAGAGAGAGAGGAAGGGAGAGGAAGAAAAACATCAATCAGCTGCCTCCTGCACGCCCCCTACTGGGGATCAAGCCTGCAACCTGGGCATGTGCCCTGACAAAGAATCAACCAGCAACTTTTTGTTGCATGGGATGATGCCCAACATCGATGTTAGGTCATGTTACTGGCAGAATTATGTCCCTCCTCCCCAATCATGTGTTGAAGTCTTAACCCCCAATACTTCAGAAGGGCCTCTATTTAGAAATGGGGCCTTTAAATAGGAAATTAGGTTAAATGAGCTCATCAGGTGGGACCTAATCTAATATGACTGGTGCCCTTATAAGAAGAGGGAGAGATGCCAAGAGTGAGCACGCGGAGAGACACGTGAAGATATAGGGGAAGACAGCCATCTACGAGCCACGGAGACAGACCTAAAAAGGAAACAGCCCTGCTGGCACTTTGACCTTGGACTTCCAGCCTCCAGGATGGTGTGGAAATAAATGTCTGCTGTTCAAGCCACCAGTCTGTGGTGCTTGGCTATGGCAGCCCGAGCAGACTAGCACAGCGGTCTGTCCTGGTGATGGAGTTGAGGCTGGACCCCAGGAGTTCTGGATCCTGGCTCTCTGCTGCTCCTGCTGCTCCAGGCCACTTCCCTGCTGCTCGGCTGTGACGCAGTGGCTATGAGTCCCCCGGATTCTGTAGCCTCCATCAGTCACCAGCAGTGTGGTCTTAGACAAGGTGCTTACATTTTACAAGGTGCTTGTATTATAGCACCTCTGTGTCGTGGTGAGGATCATGTGAGGTGCTTGGCATCTTGCAATCATTCAGTGAACCTTGGTAATCTTCCAATGTCCGTATCCCAGATGGAAAGGAGACTAATGGAGCACAGTCCATGAAAGCCTTCTGAATGTCGATAGCTATAAAAAAATAAAGAGAAGGGGAACATGAGGGACAAGATCACCAATGCAAACCTGGACACAGAGGAGAGTGTTTCTTCCAGTAAAGTGTTAATTTTGCAGCAAAATTTCTCGACTACATCAGCCATAGGATTCTGTAATCATTTGTAGGTGTGGAAAGTATTATTCATCAATGTCACTGTCATCAAGTCAAATGTAAGTGCCTACAGAGATGCAGTGTGGTCTGAGGAGGCCTACAAGGAGCCGGTAATTGGTACCCTGCCATTCAAATCAGCAGGAAAGCAGCGCTCACGACTCCAGCTACAGGTTTTGCCTGTGATTCTCAGGAGCCTGGAATGTCTGACAGAGGCAGTTCTCCCCTGTCTTGTCTAGCCCCCTCCTCCGACATGGATGCCCAGGGCTGTGCCCAGTGTCCTCAGCCCCAGAGAGCCCCTGGAGGTTCTGGCAGCCATTGTGGAGTGAGAGCCAGCCCTCTCTGTCGGATGTTTTGCCTTTTCTGAAATAAATCCCTGTGCTCCATTACAGTGACACCAAAAAAGGAGGGCACAGGCCCATGAGCTCCCAGCTGCTCCAGCAATGCCACCAAACCCGGCCACGTGTGGCCACCGCATGCCAGGGCAGGTTCATGCTAAAATCTGGGGCATTCCGCATCAGAAAACACATACATATTTTAGAACAAAAGAGTGTAAACTACTGTCTCTTCTGATGAGTTTTGATTTTTTTGTTTTACTTCACTACAGTCAGGATTATCAAGTATAATATTTTTCTAATAAATTCTTTAAAAATCCTCAAGATATCTCCATGAGCCCTGCCCACATACCCTTGGAACATTTTAGTCATAAAGGACTTTGAATGTCAGGCTCATGGTTTAAATCATATTAATTACCAGTGGCTTTTGCTAGTCGTTAACTCTTCCTGCTCCATTCATTCACTCATCCAACCAATCTATGTTTTAAGGATTTATTGTGAGTCAGGTGCTGTGCTGAGTCCTAACAGTTACTTGGAAAAGGCTTTACACTGTGGTGGGAAAATAACAATGATTATTATGTTGGGCAGAGTGTCTACAATGTACCTTTATAAATATCTCATTCATGAGAAGGTTTCTCAACCATGCTGGAGCAGGTGGGTGTGACCCAAACAGAAGCCCTTACTTCTCCGGGCTCTGAGAGCTCCTTCCTGCTTGGCCCATCTCCTCCTGGCATTGAAAGTCCTCCCCAGAAGAACCAGCATCCTGGGTGCATGTCTTTGAGGGCTCACTCCAGGGTTCAGAAACCCCAGTGGAACCACAGCTACTCTGGGTACAGCTCCTTCCCCAGGCTCTGGCTCCTGCTGCCCACTTGGCTTCCAGACTGTGTGTGCGGAGTGCAGGGAGAGATGGGAGGGAGAGACTGGGGAGAGAGAAAGGGGAAGGGAGGAAAAGGGACTTGGAGAGAGTCAGAGGAAGAGATCATGGACAAGAGCCCCGGGTGGCCTTGTAGATCTTATAAGAAGTTAGAGTTGCCAGTTATTTTCCAATGGCTGTAGGTGTAGTATGTAAATACTACATATTCATCACTTATAATTACTGTTTTATTTAATAGAATAATCTGGTTAGAGACCCACTCTGGGAGCAGGATTTCATAATGTAACGGGCATTGCATTATGTATGAAGAATTTATGAAGATACCTACAGGGCTTTAGGGGAATATTGCAGAAATAAATATTCCTTCATGCTTGACAGGGACTCATTCACTCACTGAAATAAGCAACCTTTTAAAAATGGCATGCACGGACACTTATGTAATACTTTAAACAATAAAGAATTTTAAAAATCCTATATAATAAAAGGCTAATATGCAAATTGTCCCCTCAACCAGAAGTTCGACCAGGAGTTTGACCAGGGAGCGGGGACGGCCAGCCAACCGCCTGTGGCCCTGCTCCCGGCAGGCCCTGCCCCCAATTGGCCCCCTCCCCCAAACCCCAATTGGGGGCAGGACTGGCCAGACCCCACCCATGCACAAATCTGTGCACCAGGCCTCTAGTAAATAAATAAATATAAAAATGGCATGCACTGGGGAATTCAAGGGGTAAAATACAGCCCCTGTGCTTCAGGGGGTCACAGTAGTGAGGCAGACAAGAGAACAGGTGTGAAAAGTGCCGAGGGCTGAAACCCCAGTGTCTTATGGGCACAAGGGGAGAGAGAGCTAGCCAAGCTAAGGAATGAAGGTCCAGTGGTCATAATCCAGGTACACATTGGAAGGGACCAGCATGTGCAAAGGCCAAGAAGATCTATCTGTTCTAGGGTGTTCCCCTGAGGAGGAGGGTGGAGCTCATGCAGGAGATGAAATCAGAGAGAGAAGGGCCAGAGGATGAGAGGCTTTGCAAACTCACCTACCTCTTGGAGCGCCCTTGCTGAAAGCCTTCTGAAAAAAAGTATTACCCCTGGAAATCTGTCTTAGAGATACCTGATCTTCCTGCCCCTCTTCCTCCCTTCATTCCTTTCTTATGTCCTTCCTTCTCCCCTTTTTCTTTCTGTAATTCTTTTTCCCCCCATTTGTTCTAGAAAAAAAAATCCCAAAAGTAGTCTCTGCAGCCATTGGGATAACGGATCCTGCAGTTCAAAGTTAGGAGCCCTCCTCTCTGAGCCTCAGTTTCCCAGTATGTCACAAATGGGAGGAAGGGGCTGATAAATTTGTTCCTATTGTCCTTTTAGGCCTATATATTTTTTATTTGTCTCATCAGAGTTTTAAGAGGGTTTGTCAAACAATTACTCAACTCTGGAGAAGGTAAATTTTGAAAACTTTTCAGAGTCTCACTGATTGCTAGGGGAGGGGGAAGGAAGTCACTGTTTTCCTCCTGAATGGAGCCGCACGGGCTGTTGTGCATCCAGGGCTCCATGTTCATGTCAGAACATCTCCAGTCCAGCCTCAGCGCTGGAAACCAGACTCCGAAGCCTGTGGACTTGGGCTGCCCAGAAATGTGGGGAACTGGGGATCCACGACTTGTGATTGGTGTCTCAAGTCAGGGAAGTCTTGTGGGACTGAGTGTGTGCTGCTTCCAGATACTTGAGCTGACTTGTCCGACACCCAGTTGGTGTCCACAGAGAACTGGGTGATGGTGGTGGGCAATACTCCAGGGGTTCACTCAAGTCTTCCTACCATATTTGATCTCACATCCCCCATACCCATTTTTGTGGCTTTCTAATAATTTAGTGATTATTTTCTTTATTGAAAAGATAATTACAAAACAGAAGTCAAGTTTTCTACTTTCTCTAGATAGCTCAGCAATATCAATTACTAGTATTACCACCGAGCAATGAACCTACCTCAAATTTGACCACTTTCTCACTCCTCATGTAAAGTAAAATGTCTTATTGATCATCTTTGTCCTTTTTTGGAAGCATTCCTTCTCTTGGGGATTCTATCTTCTGGGTTCTATTCTACAGATCTCGCTTGCTCTACGAATCTTGCGTCCTCCATTCCCTAATTATATGCCCTTTTTAAGGGACATGAGATTTAGGCTTCCATAACAATATACTTAATAGTATCTGAAGCTCAAGTGAAGAAGAAGGCAAGAGATTCATCTTGATTTTCAAATGAAATTCATCTTCAGGGTTTAATCTAAACTAAAAGTTTCATTTAAAGAGAAAATCCATTATTTAATGGCTCCCGTATATCTGAGTTTCCTTTATTAAAGGAGTTCAAAAGTCGAGGGATACACACTGAGAGGAAACATACTCACAAAAACAGCCCCTGGCTGTGTCCCTGGGTCAGCAGCATTGTGATTAAAATTGCTGCTCTCAAGTGAAAAGTTCTTAATGGAAGAGCCCTGTGTCCCAGCTCCTGTGATCAAAATCTTTCCACCTTGATGCATTCTCCTTGCCAGCATGTCTCCTACTCCATCTAATCAATAGGTTTTTCTCCCATCACCTTGGCAATCAGCTTTCCTTGTGGCAGGAGGCAGAGGCAGGACCAGGGACTGGCACTGCCTAGAGCTCCCCTCTTTTTAAAATGTCCCCGTTTCTATACTCTCCCGATCCCTCACTCATCCAATAATTAAAACACGTTACTTTTTCCCAAATTAAGAATATAATACCGGTAAATATCTACCATCTTCCAGACACTAACTACCCTATGTGCATACCAAGAGGAATACAAGTGTCCTCTCAAGTAGCAGGCATACTGGTGGGGAAGGGGGGCAGACCAATCCCTCTGCACCACGCGGTGCTGAGAGCGCCCAGTAAGGATGAACCAGGTGCTCAGGGTGCACAGAGGAAGGAATGCCCAGTGTGTCAGTGGGAGTCAGGAAGCCACTGCAACCTCAGGTGTTTAAGGACACGGAGTCCTAAGGGTTAAGAATGGCATTAGAGGCAAAGGAAAAACCATATGTGAAGGTACAGTGCTATGAGGTCCAGAAGTGGTGAAAAACTGAATGATGTAGTCATACAATAGACAGAGTGAACCCCTAGAATGGATAGAATGAAAAAGACTGACAAAGCTGTAGAGAAATTAAAATGTAAAATCATATAGCTACTTTGAAAAACAGTCTCAGTGTTTTGTTTTTTTATTAAAATCACACCTGAAAATCTGATCCAGCATACTCTTAAATATCTAAACAAAAAACAGACATATCTACCAAAGATTTATATACATTCATAGCATATTTCTTAAGAGTGGCAAACTGGACCTATCCCCAAGTCCATCACTGGTGAATACCTAAGCAGACTGTGGCACAGCCACACAATGAAATGATACTCAGAAATAATGGACCTGAAAAACATATGGTGAGAGATGCCAGACACAAATGGGCTGGATTGTGGGATTCATGTACATTTTGCAGAAAAGGCCAATCGACAGAGTCAGAATGAAGGGCAGTGGTTGCCTAAACCAGGGCAGAAGCTGAGACAGATGGCAAAAGGGCAAGAGGGAAATTCGGGGGTGATGGAAATGTTCTCAATTGTGATGGTAACTATAAATTTGTTAAATATCGTCAATGGACACTTGCCACAGGTGTGTTCAGTGGCACATAAATTATACTTCGATAAAGCTTTTTTTACAGCCCATAAAATAAAAAACTAACTCTTTCATCTGCTCATTTTTTGGGCCTTTTTGATTGGCATCACTGATATGTGTCCTCGGTAGGTAATAGTTGGCTCCACATCCTGAATCCACGATGAGCCTCCTCTTCCTCATCCATTATCCCATCTTCCCTGTCCTAGCAAGTTTAGCCACATTGATGGGAGGCCCACAGGGTTCGCAGGCCCGTCACATATGAGCCACAGCGTAAAGACAGTTGTCCATGAACCAGAATGAGGACTCTCACCAGTCATGGAATCTGCTGGACCTTTTAATTCTTTTAATAGTGTTTTTTGATGAACAGATATTCTTAATTTTAATTGGACCCAATTTACCAGTGTTTTATGGCTCGTGCTACTTGCGCCTTGTTTATAGTACAAATATGTCACTGCCTGCTTTTTTATTTAACATTGTATTTTTAAAGGGTATTCCTGTTGATAAATTGAATCTAAAATGTCCACCTTGAACTTCCCCATAGTGTTTCTCTTATACAAATAAATCATAATTTATTTACTCATTCTGCTGTTGAGAAACAGTTGTGCTTTCCCCACCCTCTATACTAAAACAAAGCTGCAGGTAACATGCACAGACATGTCTCCTGTGCTCATGCACAGATATTCCTCCAGATTAGAAACTCAGAAGTGAAATGCCCGGAGCAAACGTCTTTGTTTGTCCTTACATCCCCACTGGCAAGACATCAAAGTTCTTATTTCTGTTCACTCATACCAATGCCTCCTATAATCAACAATGCATTTCTCCCATTGACTGAGGACGGAATCCTATTTTGATATCTAAAAGTATATATAATTTGGGTGATTATTATGAAATAGAATATTTTTCCTCCACTTATGGGTCATAAAAACATCTTTCTCTATGACTTGCTTGTTCCAGTCTTGGACCAACTTTCTATTAGGTCATTTGTCTTTTTTCCTATAGATTCGTGCATGTCAGTAGTACACCCTTGACAGCGCGCTCACAGAAGGATTGTGGGTGGTCTTCAGTACCCCACATCCTCTGCGAAGGCTACTCTCCTTCCAACTGCAATGCCATCCCCCTGGAGTCTAAAAAGACATCGTTCTAATTCTGTGTGTTAGTGTCCTATGGCTGCTATGACAAGTTATCACAAAGCTAGACACTTCAACCAATACAGACATCTTACGGCTGGAAGCCCAAAGTCGAAAATGAGTCAGAAAGGTGTCACGGGTTCCAAGGTTGAGGGCCTGATTATCTCTGGTGACTGTGAGTCATCTGTTGGCACTGCTCTCACAGAACTAAGGGGGCTCATTCATCTCGTAGGATTACCATCCACCCACTGTTGGTGACAGTCAGGCAGACTTAACTGCCGAAGAGCAGCCACAGGATCAGTGCCGCTGGCATGCAGCTGTGGATTATTGTAAGAGAGGAAAGCACCGGAGAAACAGCGTTAAGGTGAAGAGATGCCTCAGAGTTGCAGGCTGCCTCACAAGGGGTCGGCAGGGGCCAAGCACAGGCTCATATTATCCACGGTGTCACCATAGATTGTCTTTGGTGCCATTTAACAACCCTTCCCTTTACCAACAGCACCTGGCAATTTGGGTTCATATTTGAAACCGTCACCTGGGTGTTGCACCTGTTTCTCCTCTTAGTGTCTGTGCGTCAGTGCAGAACTGGTGCTGGGACGCGCTGGAGTGCGCCGATTGCTTCCAGCGAGTCACAGCCAACTGCCAGCATGGGGCTCTCACACACGCAGCACAAACACACGGATGTCAGAGATAGTGGGATAACATAGTAACAGCTAAAATGTGTTGGGTGCTACCGGGTGCTGGTCAGTACACAGGCTTCATCACCTAATCCTCACAACTTTATCTGATGGACAGTTTTATTGCCCCTTTTCTACAGATGAAGTAACTGGTGTCAGAAAAGCCAAATGACATGGTCAATGTTATGTGGCTAAGAAGAGAAAAAGTTCAAGAAGCGAGCCCAGTTATTGGGTGATAAATTCCAAGCTGTTAAACACCAAGTCAAGATAGTGCCTCTCAGGGTCCAGGAGTTCAGGTCTTGACCCAGACATTTATCGTGGGCCATTCACTTCTTTTCTCGCAATTTTCTTATTTGGAAAGTGGAGATAATTTCCCTGCCAGTTAAACGTCACAAGGGTTTTGTGAGGATCAATCCCAAACGTATAATGTACAGGATGACCTTTAGAACATATAATGTGCTCGATAAATGTTAAGGTGACGGTTATTACTACTACAAAGGCAATGACTGTAACTACACAGTAAGGTGACAAAACTATAACAAAGGCACGAAAATGTAGTATCTGATTCAAATTGGTTACTTTGGAAGATTGCGTATTCACCCGGGGACCCTGCCTGTCTTTAGTAAACATGTTCTCCGGAGTATTATCAGTAGATTGTGTGCTGTATACTCATTTACAATAAAATTCAACAAATAGTTAAATGGTATTTAGAATCAAGATTGGTGGTCAAGTGAGTAAAAGCTAGCAAAAAGAATAAAAAGCATAAATAATGAAGTGACTTTTATTGTGCAATTTTTAAACAGATTCTGAAGATTTTCTCCAAATGTAACCCAACTATAGAGTCACAAAGAACTGTTGAAATGGGTACATTGCCTGTGTCTGCATAACTCAGTGTCATGGCCATTTAGTTCGCCTCTCTTTCACTGTGAAGTCTCTATGACAGCCATCCATCCAAGCATCTCCATGCATGTTCCCAGCCTTGGGGAGCAAGTCATCTCGAGAAATAGTCTGTCCCATTGCAGGACAACTCTCCTATTTAGAATGGGCTCCCTTATATTAAGAAAAAAAAAATTGTACCCTTGCAAATTCCACAATGGTGTGGAGGGAACAGGAATGACTTTTGGGAGCTCATGTGGCAAAGTATTTGAGATCATGGGTTTTAAACTCAGGACTGGATTCAAATCCCAACTCTCCCATTTTCCAGGGTTAATCTTAGGCAACTTGCCACTCTCCTACAAGCCTTAGTTTCCTCATCTGCACAATGGGGGTGATAATGGTATAACCAATCTCATCACGTGGGTATAAGTCTTTAATGAGATATTGCATACCCAACCTCTAGCTCAACAGCAGTATGATGCAATTTAGTAAAGGGCTCCCTCTTGTATAAGACCCTTTACTGCCCTCTGCTGAAAATTGACATAATAACAATCTAAGTCTGTAAGGCTGCTTCAAGACACTGCCCTTACTATAAAGTGCTTGAGGCACAGGGTCCAGTCTGCGGCAATCTCCCCTGACATGTCAGCCACATTTACTGCGCTAGCTCTGGGCCACCGAAGGAGAACTGCAGGCCCGTCTCTCTCCGGTCATGGCTCCAGCAGGACTTCTGTCACAGATGGCCAGGGCGTCTCTGTCTCCATCTTAGAAAGGTCAGAATAGCCAGGAAGAAAGAATCACAAAAAATCACTTTAATGTGCAGTGTTTATGGAAAATGAAGAGAGGAGCAGTGGTGCAAATTCTTGCCTACATTACCCCATGGGATTTTAAAATAAGGAATATATCCACCTTCAACATTTAGTTATTGAAACGTGAACAATAAAGGCATAGAAAAATGAAAGTAAAAATGCTTTTGGAAGATATTATTTAAATTGTAATGGGTTGTCAAGGGAAACTAATGGACTCGGATGATCAGCTAATGGAAGCATGTTATTTTAGTGCCAGCCCTCAAAAGCACATCACCTGACAAGAATGGTGTTCCGTGCTTTTCATACAAGGTGTGCATTATCTTACTTGTGACCCATACCTGTCTCTCCTCCTGTTCTTTCCTCTTCAGTAAGTGGCAGACTACCCACCAAAGCAGAACTTGGGGGTCATTTTAGCATTTTCTCATCCCGTACCCTATTTTCCCATCTTTGATCTAGTTCTGTCCATCCCCTGCACAAAATATATGAAAAATGCACATTCTGTCTCTCTCCCCACTGCCATCTTCCTGGTTCAAGCCTCCACCTTCTCTTCCTAATATGATAGCATCTGCCTCTTCTCTTTTGGCCCCTATTCTTGCTCATTTGCTGCTCATACTCTACACAGAAACTAGCTTATGAAGAAAATGTAGATCAGACAAAGCTATTCTCTTGCTGGTACTTTCAAGAGCCAGATAGTAAATATTTTGCATTTTGCAATTCATACAGTTTCTATTGCAACTACTAAGGCTGCCATTGTCTAGCTAAAGATAATACATAAATGAATGAGCATGGTTGTTTTCTTATAAAATTTTATTTTTGGATCTGAAGTTTGAATTTCTTGTAAATTTCAAGTATCACCAAATAGAATTTTTGAAAATTTAAAGATTTTAAAAATATAAAAACCATTCTTAGCTCAATGGGCCATATGAGAACAGGTGCTGGGCTGGACTTGGCCCCCAGGCAGGACCAGGTGTAAAGGCATGTGCCATCTCACTGGATCCTACATGTAGCCAGGGCCTCTTGGTTTGTTTAATGTTTTGCTGTTGTCATTTTAAAATTCTTAGTAACTTTTGAACAAGTGGCTCTGCATTTTTATTCTATGCAAAGATCCTCAGATTATGTTCCTGGTGCTGCCCAAGGACGTAGTTTGCAGATCCCTGCTCTGTAAGTCATTCACGGGTCATAAAGCAAATGAAAATTAAATTCACAACCGAAAGATCACTCCATACACACTAGAATGGCTAAACGTTTAAACGACTGACAACATTGAGTGCGGACAAACATGCAAAGAAATGAAAACTTTCACATATTGCTGGTGGGAATGTAAATGGTATATAATCACTTTGGAACCTGTTTGGTAGTCTCTTAAAAGTTAACTATGTACTAACCATTTAACCCAGTAGTCTTACCCTTAGATACTTGCTAAGAGAAATAAAATTTTATGCCCACAAAATGACTTCCACAGAAGTGGTTGTCAAAAGGTAAATGGATGAACAAAGTGTGGAATATTCACACAGTAGAATGCTTATTCAACTACACGATGGAATACTATGCTGCTGTAAAAAAGAAGGAACTCTTACCATTTGCAACGGCATGGATGGAACTGGAGAGCATTATGCTAAGTGAAATAAGCCAGTCAATGAAGGAAAAATACCACATGATCTCACTCATTCGGGGATAATAAAGACCATTATAAACTTATGAACAATAATAGATACAGAGGCAGAGCTGCCTCAGACTGATTGTAAGACTGCAGCAGGAAGGCCAGGGAGGGTTGGGGGGCAGGAGGGAGGGGGGTAAGAGATCAACCGAAGGACTTGTAAGCATGCATATAAGCATAACCAATGGACATAAGACACTGGGGGGCAGGGAAGGCCAGGGGATTGTCAAGGGCGGGGAAAAAAAAGGACACATATGTAATACCCTTTGTAATACTTTAAGCAATAAAACAATCAAAAACACACAAAAAAAAAACAATATAAAGAATAGGTGCATAATACCACAGCAACATGAATGAATCTCAAAAACAAAAGAAACATCTACAAAGGCAAAACAAACATACGGTATGAGTCCTCTTACTTCGAACCATGAAAGAAGCAAAGGCAACCTTTAAAGATGGAAATCAGGGTAGTTGGGGCTTGAGGGAGGGAGAAGTGAGGGAGTTTCTGGGTGATGGACACATTGTACAGCTCAATAAGCTAAGTGGTTGCAGCTTATAAATTTATCTTTTCTCAATGTTTGCGTTGAGCAACCCTCACTGTGCTGAGCAGCACCTGGTGATGAACTTGGGGGACTGATGGGTTCCTGGTTTCTCACTGAGCAGAAAATACTCATTAACTGCTATAGATTTGAGTTCCTATATTTGTCATATTTAGCATTCACGCTCCTTTTTTTAATATTAGCTGATACACCTGTCTGCCCCTAATTCCTCATGCTGCCTTAATTATTTTATTTCTATCTGCCATAAATTTGGATATCAGTGGACATTATTTTTAGACTTGAGAGTAATCAAAGAAAATAGACCCTTCAACAAGGGATTGAAATGTCCTTCTAAGTATAATGAAAACACTGTGACATATATTTTCACTTGTTGGTGATTAGTTTCCCTTCTCTGAAATTTTAAAATTAAAAAAAAAATCCAAATCCTCTCCTCTGAAAATCAAATAACTAGCTTATGAAAAAAACTAGCTTATGAAAAAAATGTAGATCAGACAAAGCTATTCTCTTGCTGGCACTTTCAAGAGCCAGATGGTAAATATTTCACGTTTTGCAGTCCATACAGTTTCTGTTGCCACTACTAAGGCTGCCATTGTCTAGCTATAGATAATACATAAATGAATGAGCATGGTTGTTTTCTTATAAAACTTTATTTATGGATCTGAAGTTTGAATTTCTTGTAAATTTCAAGTGTCTCTCTGGATTACAGGTTGCACCTTGATGCCAAGAAAATACCAGGCAGCCGGACTATCAAGAGGGCTGCTTCCCGTGCAGCCAGGTCTGGAGAGGAGGGGCATTGGCACTGAAAATGGCGCTTGCAGTGAGCATGGTGATGCCCAATCCCATTTCAGAGCCTGGAGGGAGGCGAGGTTGCTTTCTCGGGAAGGAGCTGTTCTTTCTTCAAGGGTGTATGAGAAACACGCCTTTTGTTAATGAGACGGAAAGCTGTGCATCTGGCCTCTGAGGAGCTGAGTCATTTTACAGCTTGGAAGAATGCTGTTGTTGCTATAATGAAGTCCCTGGTAAGGTCCGTCTGCTGGGGGGAACGTCAAAGCCTTTAGGGCCTTCCTGCCTCTTGGAACACTTTCCAATTAGCACCCATTCCCTGGAGGATATGGTTTCATGCAACTAATAGAAATTTCTGGGAAGGTGGTACCTAGGCTGCTAAGAGGTCAGGCTCTTCACCTGAAGAAACAGATATTCACTGAGGAGAAAAAGAGGGAAGCAAAAAAAAAAAGAAAGAAGAGAAGAAGGGGGAGGGGGGAGGGAGAGAGGGAGGGAGGGAGGGAGGAAAGAAAGAAGGAATCAAAAAATTTCTCATCATCTAATATTCTAAGCATTTCCTATACTTGTTTGGATATTTTAAAGCAGTGCTTCTCAACCTTCCTAATGCCATAACCCTTTAATACAGTTCCTCATGTTGTGGTGACCCCCAACCATAAAATTATTTCCGTTGCTACTTCATAACTGTAATTTTGCTACTGCTATGAATCGTAATGTAAATATCTGATAGGCAGGATGTATTTTCATTGTTACAAATTGACCATAATGAAAGCATAGTGATTAATCACAAAACAATATGTAATTATATATGTTTTCCGATGGTCTTAGGCGACCCCGATGAAAGGGTCGTTCGACCCCCAAAGGGGTCGCGACCCACAGGTTGAGAACCGCTGTTTTAAAGGGCAATTTAATCCTCTCAATAGTCTTTTTGATGAAATGTTACTAACCTCTTTTTAACAAATAAATACAAACAAAAGAGGTTAATAATTGGCAAACGGTACAGCTAATACATGCGGGGTTCAGCTCAAAGCCCATGTTCCCGCCCTGCTCTCAGCTGCTTTATGAAGGAGAGCTCTGCCTCCCACCACAGCGCATCGGACCGGCACATCAGACCTGCAGACTGGGAGGTGCCAGATGTCACAGTCTGAGCTGGCTCTAAAAACCTCATTACCCGAGCCTGTGTTTCTCTCCTGCTCGTTTTGAATGAAGCTCAGCAGCAGTGACACTTCCTATTTTCCTCCAGACGCGCTTTTATGAACTCTCTCTCTGGGGCTGGCACACAGAAGAAAATGGTGCTGCGAGAAGGCTGGGCCGTTCATTGCTGCAGCATGTGGGTATGACATACGGCGCGCCAGTTTGAGTCGGCCATGACCGTCTCAGCCATCGCCTTTCATTCGTTAATGCATTGGACAAACTGCATCATGAGCGGACCCCCGTGTCCCCTTCGTTACCAGAAGACATCTTCCTGCTACGTCAGGATGGCCTCTCAAAGGATGGCCTCCCACTGGACGTGCCCCATGATCACCATGGAGATCCATAACCTGAACACATGACACCCGTCCTGTTTTCCCTTTAACAAGGTCAGAGGCCCTGGGAAGCCTCCACCCCCCAA
Source organism: Myotis nattereri (assembly GCF_964212035.1). Lineage (NCBI taxonomy): Eukaryota > Metazoa > Chordata > Mammalia > Chiroptera > Vespertilionidae > Myotis > Myotis nattereri. The sequence continues at coordinate 78,817,708 of NC_138085.1, read as the reverse complement.
ATTTCCCTTTGATTCTTAGGAAGAATCAACACTATGCAATGAAATTCCTAACGGTCGAAGGACACACCCCTACAGGCCAAGAAATGAGACTGACAGCTCACCGCAGTGAGCTTCTACTCGCACCTGCCTGTGGAGCTGCTCTCCTTCGAGTCCGCAGTAGTCCTTTTCCTGCTGAATCCAATATGTATTTTTAAGTCCTTTTCGTAATTGGTGTCTCTGCTGATTGCTTCCTTCTTCCTGGGCTCCAAGGAGGACCTTCCTCCTAGGTTTTCTCCTGACTCCTCCAGTCTTATCTAACAACTCCTCCCACCACCACCTCCCCAGGCCTAGGAAGTTGATGTTCTCCAGGGTTCTTCCTGTGAGAGCTATTTAATTGTATTATCTATAAAAACTTTCATAAAGTCCCCAGATGCTTAGTTATATCCTATGTGCTGGTAATTTCCAAATTGACTTTTTCAGCCCTGGATTGCCATCCCTGCCCCCCAAGTCCTTCAGTTTGATGACTGCTCGATGCAGCAGTGGGTGGAAATGAACTTATCAATCCCCCTCAAAACCACTATATTTTCCCAATCTCAGGGAATGTCACTGCCATCCACACTGTTTCCAAAACTAGAAACCTGAGGGTCTTTCTTCTCTCTTATAACCTCCACTTAAAGGTTCCCTCAATCCTACTTCCTAAATTTGTTCAACATCTAACCTCTTCAAGCCTCAATGTCTACTGAATCCCTTACCAATGTCATTTGAACTGAGTCTCCAAGTGGTTATCCACTCGGCCACCCTGGAGAATCACTTTATATGTAAATCAGCCATATGACTCTCCTGTTAAACACTTGAATCGTTCTTCATCACCAGTAGAATACATTGTAAGCATAGCAAAGCTTACAGAAGCCTTCACTATCTGCCCCCAGCCTACCTCTGCAGCTCCAGCGTCATCCATAACGTGCTTCTCATTTCATGAGGTTGATATTTCAGGTTGACCTCATCTTGCTGTTTGGAGTCCTGTTCATAGGAGTCTTAACTCAATGAGACAAGTTAAGTGGAGTTGAGCCCAGCCGCTGTCAGTCAGATTAATCTAAGTGGCTGACGTAGTGATGAACTCATGGACAAACGATCCAGAAACAAGAGGGTATCAAACTGAAGGAGGGGTGGAGCTTGTTGAGAGACACATATCTCATCTTTCCGTGTGTCTTGTGAGCAGTGATACTGATCAGTTTTGGGGTGGACTACATGTCAAGCTGGCTTTTGCAGCAATAACAGACCTTTCCAGGTCCAAGCTCAGGCAGGTTTGCTTAGAGACCATTATAAAAGATTGCGATTTTCCCAGCTCAGGGTTTCTTTCTTGTAATGCAGCTGCTGCCTGTGCAGGCATCTCTCAGCCCAGCGGTTCTCAACCTGTGGGTCGCGACCATCGGAAAACACATATAGCATATCAGATATTTATATTACAATTCATAACAGTAGCAAAATTACAGGTATGAAGTAGCAACGAAAATAATTTTATGGTTGGGAGTCACCACAACATGAGGAACTGTATTAAAGGGTCGCAGCATTAGGAAGGTTGAGAACCACTGTCTCAGCCCTTTTCACGTCCCCCATTCTGATGACACTCTGGCCGCTGCTATCGCTGAGTAATAAACCAGCTTTGGTATCTGACCCCGGAGTCTCATATCTCCCAAAGCTTCCATCTACAAGCCCAGGAAGGCAGGACTGCGGCCACCACAGGAGCCAAGGAGAGACAGGGAGGCTCTTCCCTAGAGCCTTTGGGGAGAACATGGTCCTGACAACATCACGCTGTGAGCTTTTCACCTGCAGACTGTGAGAGAGCACACATCATTGTCTTAAGCCACCAAATGTATGGCAACTCGTTGCAGCAGACGTAGGAAACGAATATACTTCCTAATTGTTTCGTATTGCTGCCGTGACAAACTCCAACAAACCAGTGCCTTCAAACAACCCACGTTTTCTTACAGGTCTGAGGCCAGAAGGCCAAACGGGCTGGCAGAGCTGTTTTCCTTCTAGCTCAAGGGGAGATTCCATCCCGTGCTCTTCTAGTTGCTGGAGGCTTCCCTCATCCCTTAAATCATGACCTTCCTGCATCACTCTCACCTCTGCTCCTGTCACCGCTCCTGCTTCTCCGACTCAGACCGCCCGCCTTCCTCTCAGGACCCTTGTGATTACACGGAGCCCACCCAGGGCAATTCAGGGTCTTTCCACGTCAGGTGTCACCCGTATTTATGATTCATGATAATGGGAGTGAAAAATGGAAGAATATACCTCATGATGTCACAGTAATTATTCTGGTATAATAAGGTGGTTTTTTTAAAAAAAAATTCTGTAACTAGAAAATACATAAAATGGGTGGTGTGTCATTTTATACGCCACTCATACAATAACGCTATGCCGCATTTTGGATACTAATTAAAATGTTGACCTGAAGGCTGTGAAGAATAACCCACATTCTCCCCGCATTTTAGACTCCACTGGAATACATTTTAGGTTCAGTCGGGACTTTGACTTTGGAACTGGTTCCGGGGCCATGGGTGAGGAGACCAGCCTCGCAGGCAGAAAGCTCAGCAGCTCCCCTTGATTCAATGCCATTGAATAGATTGTTGTTTTTACCAGGCAGCTGACTTCCCCTTTACTTGTTTAACAAGTGCATGGATGCTGCCTGGTGTCAATGCGGGGATGCCGAGCTGGGCAACACCTAGTTCCCACCCTCTAGGCCCACGTGGTCTAGTGAGAGAGGCCATTGGAGAGCAAAGATTGTAACAATACAGTAAGTCCTGCGACAGCTCCAGCAGATGGGACACGGACAGCATGGCTGGCGGCTGAAGGAGATTCAGTGATGACTCTTGTGATGGGAGGTTTATTTTGAATGAAGATAAAACTGAAAGTTCTGGAAGACATGACCACATTTCCAGTCATAATGATGACTCTCTCCTAGAACTGGAAAAGCTTCAGATCTCAAAAGGCACAATGCACTAGGCACACACACAGGAAAGGGTAAACCCGCTGCCTGAGCTAGTGCCTCGGAGGAGCTGGGTCAGGCCCATGGCTCTCCTCCTCCCAGACTCTGTGTGGCTCCTTCCGTTGCCCAGTGAGCGGGGAACACTCAGTTCTCAACCTGCCTGCAGGAAAGGAGCAGGTTGCCCCACAGGTCAGGTCTTGTGCCTGTTTAACTGTGCCCCTGTTTAACTGTGTGGGTCTGGATCTTGGAGTGAAGTTATGCAAAAAGCGATGCCCAGGACCGCAAACCATCCTCAAACTTGTAGGTCCCTCACTTCACTGGGCATCTCTCCTGCCCTGGGGTTCCTCTCCACCTGCTGATGGTGAGGAGTTGCCTGCTGCAGGGGCAGCTAGGCACGCTGAAGAGAGCAACCCAGGACTTCTTGGGAAACTTGGACTCTGGTCTTGAAGATACTCTCTGCTTTGAAGTGTCAAGCACTATCAGTTGATCCGTATAAATCACATCGGATTTCCCAACTCTTTCATTTGATTAATCCTTAAAACTCAACGACTTCAAAAGGATGGGTCTTGGCATGGTAGGTCTTTATCAGTTTCCTGAAAGCACATTGCCCTTCAAACTTCACATGTGTGTTTCCAATCGTTTAGGGATGTGTTTCTGCATTAGATATTTAAATTCAGTTTCCGCTTCATTTATTTTATTCCTTATGGTAATAAAAAACATCAATCATGTGAAAGTTTGGCATCCTCTGTCTTTTTAAACGTAGGTATCATTTTCTCTCTAATAATGTTGATCTCTTGGTAATTTTCTACCTGCTTCTGCATGCTTTTGTTCTCAGGCAGATGCCCTCCCAGTTTAGCTCTATTTTGAACTGTTCTATTCTTGGTGATTTGAGTTGGTTTTTATTTCTGTACTGGGTTTTATTATTATTTTAGTGTTTTTCCCTGAGGTATGGAGTTAAATTTCACCACCTTCTGTGATTTTAAATTTCTTAATCAGTCTGTTTTTCCTCTTCTCTTGGGTAAATACCTAAGAGTTAAATATCTGGAAAATAGGGTATGAGAATATTCAACATTTAAGATCATGACAAAACATTTTTTCAAAATGGGTCTATCAAATTGCACATTCCAGAGCAATGCTTAAGAGAACAATTTGATCCAGATCATTTCCAACACTTGGATTATATACTATCGCTTTCGAATGCCCATCTTAAAAATTTCAACCCAGAATGACAACAACAAAAAATCTTGGCTTTCACTTGGAGTTTTAGCCATTAATTAGAGAGACCTGATATCTTGTTATTCATGAACATTGAATCTCTCTTAGTATCTTTTGGGTCTCTTTACTATATTCAATTTGTCATTTCTTTGCAGTTTTTGTTAATGTATTAAAATATAATATTTATAATTTATGTTCCTATTTGTTCCGGATGTATAGAAATTAATTACAGTAGCTTGTGTTGCATTTTTGAGGTTTTTCTATGTTAATAATGACAGTCCTATCTTCTTGCTAATATTATTACTTTTAATTCATTTTTCTGTCTTATTGTACTGCCTAAGACTTCCAATACAATTTTGTTTTCAAGTGGAAATGGTGGCAATTCTTGCTTTGCTTCTGATGCTAAAGGAACTCCTTCTAATGTTTCTCTATTTAAAACATTATGTATTGTCCTTTACAAATACATAGTTATTAACATTATTTGCATTTTTATGCCTAGTTTATTAATAGTTATGCGTTGCTTTGTTTTGCTGAAATTTTTACAAATGTGTGCTTAAATACAGCTGGGTCTATAGTTTTCCTTTCAGATGTGCTCTCCCCAGGTTTGACATTATTACTCTTGTTTCAGTCTAGATCAGTGATTCTCAACTGTGGGCTATTTCTTCCCCAAGGGACATTTGTAGTATTTTTTATTGTCATGATTTGAGGGGAAGATGCTACTGGCATCTAGAGGGTAGAGGCCAGTGCTACTGCTACACATCCCACTCTGCACAGGACTGCCCCCCTCCCTCCTCCCTCCCCCCAACAAAGAATAGCGCCATGTTTGAGAAGTCCTGCTCTGGAGCATTCTAAGTAAGACCAGAATAATTAGGCCTTTAAAGCTTGGTGGAGTTTGCCTGTATAAGCATGCACAAATTTTGTTGTAGAGGTAGGTGGATTGAGGTGCTGTGATAATGAAGAGAGAGAGAGAGAGAGAGAGAGAGAGAGAGAGAGAGAGAGAGAGAGATCTTAAATAGCCAGGGAATCAGAGGAGAAATTTGATGAAGTATTTTCTATAAGTAGATCTAGGGGTGACTGAATGATCTGGATTAGCATAGAGAGAGGTGAGTCATTTGGCAGAGGGCTTAGGAAACAACTCTGGGTAATCACATGATAAAGAGAAGCTGCAGTTGAACGATGGAGGGCCTCTAATAATGAAGTATAGGCTTAAATTTGTTCTGTGGATCACAAAATAGAGAGCCCTGTAGTTTTCTGCAGGATAGTTGACCAGTATGAGTTGTGCTCTAGCATAAGATACTTCTGAAGGCTTTCAGATATGTATTGGGGTAGACTAGTTAGCACTTCAAAATCTGAGAGCTTCTTCTAAGCCCCATTTTATTGACACGCTTGCACCCTAACCCAGGGTCTATCTCTGATCTTGATCTGGCATTGCCCTGGCAGTTTGTGCTTGATGACTGCAATTTGTTCATCTCTTCTGATCTCTGCCTGCCACTGAGATTAATATGTTTGGTCATGTTTCACAAATGAGAAAGCCAAAATTCTGTGAGCTAGTATGAATCCCTGCTGTCTCCCAGCCCATGTGGGGAGAGTGAAAATTGGATTTTGCTACCAAAAAAACAGGGCAAACAGCTGCTAAGCCCTGGGGGACCACACAGCCTGCCAGGATTCTTGCTATCCTCAATCTCAGCACAGCCAAGCCCACTTTTTTGTTGTGTGTGACCTCAACTATGCATGAAATTCAATAGTTTCCATAGATAATTCTGGTCAGCATGATCAAATATACCCAAGATTCTGAGAAAACAAAATAGGAATGAATCTTTTTATCAATAATCCTAAGCAAGTTAAAAAAGATAACAACGCCTTCCAAAGTCACTTCAATCAAACAGCCTCCCATCATGCCTTTCTCAGAATGACGATTCATTAGCGAACACTCATGAGAGCAGAGTTTGTTGAGCAGCGAGGAAGAAGAAATAACAGATACAGTGTGAGATTGCAAAATCCATTTCTTCCTTATAAATCCACTGAGTTTCAATTTATCTAGCTTAAGTAACAACAGCGCAATATGGCAACTCTCCAGTTTCCATGGAGAAGGAAATTCAAGCATCTCACTTTTGTGTGATAAGCCCATAGGTGCATATGAACATACATGGATAGGTGTGTATGTATATACATGTGTATATATATATACACAGACACATATTGTGTATACACAAACTGCACACACTCACATAGTATTGTGAAACACATTGCAAACAAACTCATGTACATGCCTACATATGCACACAGATATATTGACACGTACATGTGACATATATACAAATAAACACATATGAAGGTAAGCACAGGCTAAAAGTTCAGCATAAATAAATACTAAACCCTTCTGAAGTTCTAAAAGAATACAAGGAGAGAAGATGTAACATTAAAGGGAACTGTGTAATACTTGGTGATTAATTACAAAAGCAGCAATGAACAGATTATTATAACCTGCTGATAAAACAGATCAATAGGAGGCTTGTTTAGCTTATATGAAAAATTTGAGGCAATTTCTTGATCTAATGTTGGCTAAAGAAGTCATTTGCTTGAGAATGCATTACATTATCCTGACACCATTTCAGTGGGAAAACTCATTGTGCCAACCCAAGTGGAGGGAGTGGTCAAAATAATCAAAGGGAGGAAGGTGAAGACTGGTGGCCACTCTCTGAGCCCAGAATGAACATGCCCTGGAAGAGAGCTCTTCTCACTGATGTTTCAAGGGCCATTTCTCTGGAAACTGCTGGTTCAGTGCAAATTGCATTTATAAATTCTGCCTCCATATAGCTTGTGGTGTATTTGTCTGCAGAGCTTAAATCTGGCAGACTGTTATGAGCTGAAACTCTATGCAAGTGTAATTAAGAGACACTTTTCAAGTTTAGGTCTAAATGATGGCTTAAGGGCAGAGTAATTTTTTTAAGGTGAATAACAGAAAGTGCAAATTCTAAAAAATTACTTTTCATCTGATATAAAAGACATGCATGTTAAAGCAGAACATTTTGGAAACACAAAAAGTAAAGAAATTACAATAACAATGACTCTTAGCCCAATATCCATAGATAATCACGTTTAGCCATTTAGCATAGTCCCAACAATTCAGAAAATTCTGTCCAGCTCTTTTTTATATGGTCGAAATAATCTTTTCTGGCAAAGGAGTTCTCAAACTGGTTGACCTCAGAACCACTGTTCATGTTTAAAATTATTGGACATTCCAAAAGGTTGCTTAGGTGTTTTGTCATTGATATTTACTATTGAATATTAAACTTGAGAAAAAATTAAATATTTATTGGGTTAAAATTTCAATAATAAACTCATAACATATGATTTAACAAAATGATGAGGTTGACTATTTTTATGCTTATTATTTGCCAAATCATATTCTGTATATTTAAATATTATATAGTGGGCTTCCTGACATTAGTGCTTATCATCAATTTGGTCATTGTAAAAGGTATTTATAAATCTGACCAAATACTGCAACAATTTCCCTTAATAATATCATATGTAAGCAGGGCTGTGTGTGTGTGTGTGCGCGCGTGTGTGTGCGCGCATTAGTTTGTAAAGGCTGTTGTAACTGTCTCACAACCTGAGTGGCTTACACACGTAGGTTTATTGTCTCAGAGTTGTGGACAGAGAAACCATGATATAGGCAAGATTGTTTTCTTCTAAGGGCTTGAGAGAAAATGTGAGCTGTGCCTTTCCTGGTTGCCTGCAATCTTTGGCCTTCTTTGGCTTGTAGATGAACTACCCCCATCTCTGCCTTCCTTCATCTTCACATGGCATCTTCCGTGTGTGTGTGTGTGTGTGTGTGTGTGTGTGTGTGTGTGTCCAGGTTTTCCCTTTTTGTAAGGACACCAGTCCTATTGGATTAAGGGCCCACCCCACTCCAGCATAACTTTATCCTAACTTAATTGACGACAGATACAATGACTTTATTTCCAAATCAGTTCTCGTTCTGAGGTGCTAGGGATTAGGACTTCAATGTCAGAATTTTGGAGGGAACTAATCCTGCACGAAACAGGAAGGACAATGAAGGTCTTAGATCATCGCAGTGATCCGATGAAACTCTTAAGTCAATACTCAGTTAACAAGAGCAAAATGATTCAAAATTGAAACTGGAAATGTCAAATCTAATCTTGTCGCTCTGCTCCTGCTGACAAACACATAATAAGCCCTAAACAGTACCTGCCTTCATCTTTCTCAAGGAGGATTTGGCAAATTGGAGGCAAGAGGAGGGACTGACTCATTCCAATTACTCTTTGGAAAATGAAAGAGTAGAGGAAGTAAGCCCACCTAGGTGCTCAGGGAAATTGTGAAGAGCCTGTCAGATTGCGGTAATTGTATGGCAGCCTTTTTGAGCTGTGAGGGAGGGCAGTCTACAGAAGAAAAAAATCTCAGCAAACTAAAATGTTTTCCTCCCGCTTAACAGCTTTAGAAATAGACTGTGATAATGGGGCTGTGGTGCTCCGGGCGAGTTCCCACAGAGGAAGAAATGTCCCGAGGAGAGGGAGCCTTCCCCAGACAAGCTGAACAGAACCCGCCTCCCCCCAGTCCTCTGCCCTCTGGGCCCTCATCTCTCATGGTTGCTGCTCTAGCGCCAGGGAACTTAGTACAAAACCTAGTCAAAGAATTGGAGCTGGGGGTATGGGTTTCTGCCATGGGGGGCAACGCTGATGAGATTTTGAGGGACCACAAGATGCAGCACACTTCTCTGACTGAAATTAAGCCGATGCTAGAGAATGTGGCTCAGGCATGCTGTAATCCTGATCTGTCAATCACCATAGGAGAACAAAGACCTACTCACATTGGGCTGTAAATCTCATAGCAAGGAGGGGAAGAACCGAATGTGTACTTACTTAGCATAGTCACTTTTCCAGGAGAAAAGAAAAGAAAAGAGAAGGGACTTCACTGCTCATTCCAGTTTCTTCCATCAAATCCATGGTTGAGCCAAGTCCTTCTTCCTCTCTGGGGGATGAGTGACTGAAGAAAAGTAGAAAGACGGGGGGAGTTCCTTCCAAAAGGAAGAGATGGTGACTGGAAAGGGGTGTGTTCTCTGTGTGGTTGGGGGGAGCTGTTCTAACAGCTGGAAGAGAAAGTCCAGAACCCTCATGAGTCTCACTGAGTTTGATTTGTAGATAGGAAGGCGGGGGGGGGGGGTGTAAGGGGTAAGAGTGTTCAACTGTAGTAAAGAAGATGACACTTGACCTCCAGCCCTAAAATAGTGAAAAAGTGGGTTTTGACATGATGTGAGGTATCTGGAAAATGGCAAATATCCTGTGTAAACCTGGGGTAGTAAGTGAAAAAAAGATGAGGTTGTATAGGTGTGCAGGGGGGCTCAGTCACAGGGGCTTTGTTTACAGGAGATGATCTGGTCCTGCTGGAGATGGGGAACCATTGAGGGGTCTAAAATGTATTTGCTTCCAGATGTTCTCTGACATGTCCATGACCCTTAAACCCGGGTCTTTTGTTTTTCCCATCTTCACCATAGCTCTCAGCCTCTATTCAGGCGATCACTATAAAGCAGTTTACTTCAGTTGAACTGCTCAGGTCTGATTTGATGGTGCACAATAAATTCTTTTACAATTCAATCGAATTGTCTGGCCTTATGCTAATGATTGAGTGAAGCTGAGGATGATAAAACATGACCCTTACTTGAAGAAGAACCTTTTACAAAGAAGGAGGACAGGTGTCTACAACACTAAATCTAGAACAAATCCAAGCTAGGGCTCTCAAAGAGGGACAGATGACGTACTTTTGGAGTGCAAGGAAAAGAACACTGAATTCTTTTTATTTGCACAGAGCAAATAACCACAGGAATAAGGGGGAAGTTTGATATGCCAGATATGGTTGTAGCACTCACCTCCATATTTATTTGTGTCTAGCCCAAACTCATTTCTTGCAATAACTGAAATTTGTACAGAGTTAATGGTACACATTGGAGATGAGAGGAGCCCAGAGATCAGCTGTGGGAAGATGGGACACAGGGACACAATGCGATTATTTGTTCATGAGGTCAGACTGAGAGAAGAGCTACTGATTGAAGGTGTGGGAGGAGTTAGAGCAGGGTATCTGCTAGAGTTTCTGGCTCTGGTGATGAGGTGGGAATGACTCAAGACACTAGGATGGCAACTGTAACTGGCCTAAACGATGGGGGAATAATGTGTGAAAGACTTTGGAATGGACCAAAAACATTACTGAGTGAACTCAATGGACAAGTAGGGATCTTCTAGCAAACCCTTTTGGGCTGCCCTTTTATTTAGTCCTTGTTCCTTTCTTTGTCTTTGCACTATTAATAAGATGTAAATAACTAAAAACAATGCAACTGTTTCTTGTCCATAGACATGGGAACAAACTTTGTCCAGTGGAGATGACAACTGATCACCTCTACCTCCTTGTGGGCCAAAAATACATATGTATATATACAGCTTTCGATTCTCCTTTGAGCTAGTTGTAATATCTTACTCATTTCCTCATTAGTTAATGTGTTAAGTGAAATCTTTGACACATGTTAAGCCTATACTTATATGAGAACTATAATTTTATGTTAAAATATATATATATGTATATTAATTTCCTCATTAACCTGTTATTTGAATGTGAGCCCAAAGATCTGGTCACTTTTCCCCGTAACCTCACATTTCCAATGTCAGGAAAGGGTCTTCCTAATTCATAACTCAAGTTCATATTGACTAACCCAGAAATCTCACAGGTGAGTGACTGGCCATCTCTTTCTTTCTGGATGCCTCAATGAAGTGACCATTTATTCTGCTAGTCTCTCCAGGGAAGGACAAGTGTGGGAGGTTGAAGCCCGAGGCAAGGATTTTTTGCCTGCCTTTCGCTTCAGAAATGTCAGTTGCTTATTTGACACAAATTGTGTGATTTGGCTGTCTTCTGCTCATATCTTGTATTCTGCCCATGCATTTATTACTTGTGTCTGGAGAACATTTCAAAACAAATGGAACAAAATGGCCCATTAGGGAAAAAATCTTAAGTATAAACATTATTTCCATAAAAGATGAAATCCAAAAGCTCACGGGGGAGAGAGAAATCTTACTTGGGAACATTCAATGTTCCCATCTGATGCTTCTTGCATCCTGCTGGTAGATTTGAGGGCCCTCCTTTGTGGCCCAGCATGCCCTGCACAGACTCCTGTCCTAATGGCTGTGCTCCTTGATTGCATTTATGTCTTTTTTTTTAAATATATATTTTTGTTGATTTCAGAGAGGAAGGGAGAGGGAGAGAAAGATAAACATCAATGATGAGAGAGAATCATTGATCAGTTGCCTCCTGCATGCCCCCTACTGGGGATCGAGCCTACAACCCAGGTTTGATGTGCCCTTGACTGGAATCAAACCTGGGACCCTTCAGTCTGCAGGCCAACGCTCTATCCACTGAGCCAAACCAGCTAGGGCTGCATTTGTGTCTTGATGGGTCTGTCTCCTTGCTAAGCTGTGAGACCCTTGAAAACAGGAGACTTATTTGACCTCTCCTCAGCATTGAGCACAGTTTGGAATGCAGGGAGCGTGCATCCCTGCATCGCTGGACCACTCTCACAATTACAACTGTGCAGAGCCAGAATCCACCTCTCCGTCATTTCCACCCTTAGGTTTCGGATGTCTCCTCAGAGTTGCACAGATCAGTATGTTGTTCCCCACAAGGTCAAAGACATAAAGCATGAGAATAAATTGCCAAGAGAGAAGGCAGTTACAACAGTGGAAGCCACTAAATTAGAATCTTTCCACACATCTTCCAGGAATCAGAGATAGAAGGGAGAATAAATAAAGCTTTGATTTGACCATGCCTACAACATGATTATGAGATGGAAAATACCAAACCTTCTATTTATGTGTAAGTGGGGAAACATACTTTAGACACTAGTGGATTCCTCTGGAGCTCATGCCAGCACTGAGACTCACATGAGAGTGCATGGAAGAAAGGTGGGTGTTGTCCTGGATGTGACAGAACACTATAGTGACAACACGAGTCACAACCAGAATGAGAAGGCTCTATGTCCAGTGAGGACAGATATGAACTGGCAATCAGAGCTACTGGGGAGTTAACAGCTCTGGACTCTCGGTACCCATGAGGGAATAGAGGTACTCACTGAACTATTCTAAATGTTCTGTATGCATAATGGTTTATTTTAGTATGTTGGAAAAGCACAAGGTGGCCATGAACGAGTCCAAAAATATGGTAGAGAGAATGTGCTGTGTGAACACAGGAAAAGAGTCACTGATTTCCTGTGGTATTGAGAGGAGGGTCTGAGAGGGATCTGGAAGGAAGCACAGAATTACCTACTCACCAGGAGGGGCACCTGGGCAAACATGGTCCTCAAGCATGGTGCCGAGGTACTAACCTGACCACCTGAGGCTATCAGTGTTAATCTGTCCTCATATCTCAGTTCACTCTTGGTCTTAAATTTGGGAGCTCCAGGTTTCTGCACCTAACTCTTTTCCAAAGAACATTTTACCTTCCCATGGGCAATGGATATGAATTACAATTTCTCCACATCAAAATCAACATTTGTATTATGTCTCTTTTATTACAGCCAACCTACCGGGTCTGAAGTGATATTTCATTGTAGTTTTGATTTACACTTACATAATAAATAATGCATAACAAAATAATAATGTTGAGCATGTTTTCATGTGTGTATTGCCTATTTGTATAAATTCTTTGGTGAAACGTTTTTAAATTCTATGTCCATTTTTAAATGGGATTATTTATCTTTTTATTGTTAATCTGTAGAATTACCTTCCTTCCTTCTTTCCTTCCTTTTTTCTTATTGTTTCTCTTTTTTCTGGTATTTTGTTTATTTTCTTCTCAGTCATCAGAAAAGTCCCTGGAGTGAGTGTTATCTGGATGCTTGTCTTGGGGGTGGGGGTGGGGGAATAACAAGTGCCAGGATTGGGAGGAGGGAGCTCTCAGGAGACTGGGAAAGGCTGCCAGTTGGTGAAAGCAGCCAGTGGTGGGAGTTGAGCCCTCTCTGCACCAAAAGCAATGCTCCTGTTGTTCCAGGGCCTTGTCTCGCTACTCCTATTTTGCCAGCACAGAGCAATGCCTGGCATGAAGTAGCCGTGAAGGAAATGTGCGGTGAGTGAAGGCCAGTACAGTTTCGTGGCGACAATCTATGTCATTCTGACAATCCTCCTAATGAGGATGAAGAGAGGGAGGCTGGGAGCACATTTCCTCAGGTGTTTAATTTAATCCTAATAACCATACTGCAGAGTTCTTGGGCAAAAATCAATTTCCTTTCTGTTTACATCGAAACTCATTCTCCGTTCAGTGTCTTAAAATCTCTGGAGCAGAAATTTCATATCAATATCTCATTTTTATTAGAGAAAGCAAACTGCATAAAATCATTTCTGCCCCTGTAACGCATAGTTTTGTGACTTTTCTGTGAAGTAAAATTTTTTGGATTAAAAATACCTCAGTTGTGTTTAACATAACAAAGAGCAAACTTCAGGCCAAGGACATTACTTCTTTCATAATTCTGAAATAGCATGCAGTAAATATATGCTTGAAAACAAGTAGATTTTATGAAATTTTTTAAAATGTAAAATCTCATTATTGTAATCAAAGTGAACATAACTTTGGTTGAAAATTTAATCAAAGCAGTAGCTCTGACAACAATAGAAAAAACATTGAAATAGACGTAGGTGGAAGTAAAACTCATCTAAACCCCATGAAATTAGAATAGGAACGTCTACTCTGAGTTTCTATCTAGGGGTCATGACCCAGTGAATGCAGCGGGAGAGAGAAGCGGGAAGGATCTGGCACATATCTGGGGGCACACAGTTCAGTCCAGTGTGGGATGCTTGTCCTCATCTGGATGCAGTATGTTTCCAGATGCTTCTAGTGCAGATTCAGGAAGACAGTCAGATTCGGAAGGCAGGAGGAGGAATGAGAGAAAAGACATCCAGACACATGGCAAGAGCAGAGTGCTCAGTCTATAGGCAGCAGGAGTCCAGCCTATGAATTAGTATTTCAAGGCCAGGGATTAAATCCCTGGTTTGAGGAGGAGTTGACAAGAATAATGCAAACTATGGTATAAACTAGAGTATGAGGCAAGTTAATAAAAAAGCAAATAAATAAATATTTGGACCCAGAAAAACAAGACCAGGCTACTCATCGTATCTGGTCTGGTACAAGTAAGTCTTGAATAAAGTAACAGCCCAGTTGTGAGATTTGTGGTAAAGAAGGTGATGTGTACTTGGTGCTGTGTATTAGATTGTGAGGCTGGAATTGATACACTATTTTGGTTGAAATAGTGTGGGGATTAGAAAGAATTTGAGGAGGGAGAGCTTGGAACCTGCTGCAATACCCTAGGTTAGCGACGATCATGAGGGTTTGACTTTGTGCATCACCTAATGCTAAATTCATCTGCCTATTTTTTCACAATTTCCAAGAAGCTATCTGGTAATTTCCTTATTGACCTCCACATCTGGAAGCTGGCAAGTAGATTCTAGTGTGGGGAAGAAAATACATTTCTGGAAAGATGAAGATGTTGGATTACTTGTTCAGTTCTGTTTTTTGTTGTTGTTGTTGTTGTTGTTGTTTTGTTTTCTACCTACTGAAGAGCAGGGTAGATTCTGGTCTGAGAAGAAATGTGCAAGGAAAGTTCTATCTCACTTGAGGTATCTGTGACGGGGTTAAATTACTCTCCAAATCTTAAAACGCCAGGTCCACCTTCCTCCTCAGTGATTTCATGGTAACAAACATTTATCTGCAGAAACTGAAATGAAATGTCAGAAGCAGGAGTCTTCAGCTATTTCTATTTCATGGATGAGAACCTTTCTATTTTATCATCAAGTAAAGAGGCCAACTTGCTTCCTAGTTTCATCACTTTTTTAAAAAATGGAATTCATTTTCCTAACACCATTTAAGCCTTTATGGCACAGCCTGAGAGAGACTTTCCTTTCCCTGCCCCACATATGGCCCACATACCAGGTAACTACTCTCAAAGGACACACTTGTGAATTTATCTGCCAGCATCAGACAATTGAGAAACTAGAAGCACATTTTGGATATTTGAAACCTTAAAGGGTCCCCCTGGAGCATCTTACAAAGTCTGGGCTTAGGAATGGGGTGGGATGAATGAGTCATGTGAGACCACTGCGGTGGAAGTGTTTTTAAATGAGGTCACGAGGTTGGCTGGGTGCACATTCCTGCAAAAGGAAGCTCTTTGAGGATTTTCCTATTTTCTCCACGATGTCTTACCCAAGTATAAGTGTCATTCAGTTGGCAATAAGGAATTTCATTTCCTTTCTCAGAATTACCCTTCAGAAACTGGGCAGTTGGTTGCTTAACCCAGGGTTCCTCCAAAAATACCATCCAGTATCTAATTATTGCTTGTTTCTTGCACAAGTGATATCAATTTTTAGCATCATTTTAATTTTTAAATTAATAAAACCCATATTTTAAATAAACATCCACTGTATCCTAACTCTTGACTACAATAGCTTGCCATCTGTTTGTTCATTGTGGCTGAGGCAGCATTTCCATTCTTCTTACTGTCACAACCCATATCTATTGCAAGCTTTGATGTTAGATTATACTGAAGGGAAGGAAAGGAGAAAGAGAGGAAGAGGGAGAGAAAAAGAAAGAAAGAGGGAAGGAAAGAAGGAAGAAAGAATAGAAGGGTATTTCCTCTTTTATAATGTTACTCTTTCTAAAATGTATTCATTATTTATCTAATATTTGTACAACTCCCTTCAACATAGAAAAAGTTATCTGAGCAAGAGTCACATAGGGGAGAGCAAGGGAACTGCTGAGAGATCATGTCCTCAGTTTATTAGATTCTTGGTACATTAATTTGCCCCATTAATATGTAAGTGGGCTGATCTGTCCATGTGGTGTTGAATACAACACGAAGACATAGGTGGCCCACTCTATTGACGTGTGCCCAAGAGAATCGAAAGATAAGCCCTTTTCATATACACGTACGTGAGTGGCTTTTCCTGGGGAATGAGGAAATAGCCAGCTGTCGATTGTGACTGTCTGATACCAGGATCGGGGAATTCATTGTTAACACTGGCAGCAAAGTGTGAAGTAGGAAAAAGTCACAGAAAGCATCTTGTGAAAAAGTAACTCTGTCCCTGGGCAGAGATGGGGCAGCAGGGCCCGCTAGTTCAGGAAGTAACCACAACCCCCTTCCCATTGTCTGTCTCTTAAACATCTAAGCCACAGTCTTTATTTTTATGCTCACAACCCCCCCACACACACAATTATTGTTACTTCCCCTATTTAATGATAAGGAAATTGAGGCTCCCAGGATTAACTTAGTCAAAGTCAAATAGCTTTTAAGCGGTGGAACTGGAACTGAACCCACATGGCGGTCACCAAACCTTTCTCTTCCATTATTATAGGAGCCACCAGCCTCCCCCCAATTCCCTAGGAGGTGATTCTCAGCAGTGACGTACATACTGTTAGCCTCTAGGGAGGGTTGATGTACTCGGCTTTCCGTTTGGTGTCTCTCTATGTAGGAACAAGGACAGATGCTACCAGGAGGCATGGTGAGACTGGAGGCTCTGATAAATAATGGGAAACCTGAGCCAACCCCCAAATATTGTGTAAGTCTGGACATGTCTCAAAATTAGCATATCCATATCTGAGGGAAAGACAAAGCGGAGGGGAAGGATGCATCCTGGGAGACTCAAAGATGGAGATGGAGATGGACAAGGGGAGGGAGAGGGGGATGGAGAGGGAGAGAGGGAGTGAGGGAGAGAGAGAGAGAGAGATTAATTTCTTCTTACTCAGGAAATACTTATTGGCCAAAAGCCTCTTTTCTCCTGCTCATTCTCGAGACAGTCTGCAGCTTGCTGGCGCCATCAATGCCAGTGCAAGCACAATGTTTCACAGAACTGTTCTCACCAAGGTTCTGTCCCTACCGAGGTGCCCTACAGTGACTGTGTGTTGAAAACAGGATTTAAATCATCTTCCCAAAAGTGAGAATGGAAATACTCCCAGAGCACCCAGAAGGCCTCCAGAAATGTTGAGACAGGCTTAACTGAAACGATTACCAGGGAGAGTAAATTTCGGGAAGTGCTTGTCTGGGAAAGGCACTTGTTAACTCCCACTGAAAAATAGGCCTGCTGTCCCAGTCAGCAGCCATCACAGGAGAAATGGCGCGAAGCTTCACAGCCTGGAGAGAAAGCCCAGCTGCACGGAAGTAGAGCTGTGAAATGATTCCTATATTTCAAGGAGAATGATTTTATCTTTTTGCTAAGTCACAGGAAAAAAACAATCACAGTTCTGAACTGTGAAACACAGGAACGAACACTGGGAAGAGGGAAGACGCATAATACACACGTTACTACTCCCGGTAGCATAATTAAGATAGTACACATAAGTGCATTGCTACAACATCTGAAGTTAACGAAATAGTTTCACATGTTTGCTCTTATTTAAATCTCACAACATCATCTGAGAGCGAGAGAATGCTATGTTGTAGATGAGAACCTAATGTTCAAGTAGGTTTAAATGACGTCCCTGCGGCCACAGGGGTGGCTAACAGTGATGCTGGACTGGGGTCTCAGACTTTGTCATTTTGGTCATGCTTTCCATTGTCTCAGAAGCCACACACAATTGTGTTACTGTAACTAATTACTCTTATCCTTTACTTGGATCATATACTGGTATTCTTTCAGGGTTTTCCCACATCTCTAATAAGTGTTAAAATATTTGCTATGTATTTATGCATCCATTATTTTGTAATATGAGGTTCTCCCACTTTCGAATCTGGGTTTTGCATTCACATAAATGTGTTAGAATCCAGGCTCTGACATTCATTAGCTCTAAGCAACTCACAGAACCATCTTGAGCCTTTTCTCACATGTGAGGCATGAATAATAACATTTGTCTTAGAATTATGTTGTGTCTCTAGGGCCTGGTGAGTAGTGGATGCTTAAAAATGGCTGTCATATTTTTGTTTTTACCCTAAGGCATGTGAATATACATTGCCTGCACACAGACAAAGGTAGTTAAAATGGAAAAAGAGAAACTAGAAAAAGAGGAGGAAGGTACCAGGGAGCAGCAGTGACATGTACCACGATGGCATAGCATTTCTCCTTAACCTCCTGCAAGCCCGTAAGAATATAAACACAGCAGAGTCAAAAACAAATTTTTTCAGAGCTGTCTGCCTCTACAAGTATCTTTTTAAAAATTCTCTCCTAGTGCATACTTGGTTTATGGAACATGATATTTACCCTACCAATGCTTGATGAATTACATTGACTTGACCCATTGTTGCTGGGAGATAGTGTAATATAATGGAAAGATCATAAGATTTTAAATTGCAATGTCTGTGTTCAAACACTGTCTTCATCACCCTATCTACGTGACCTAATAGAAGTAAGTCACTCTTGCTTAGCATCAGTCAGACTTAAAATCTGGATACAAATGTTTGACTCACAGATGTAGAGTCCAGATTAATCAACATGATACTTGAAGAAGTGAGTTATAATCTGCAAAGCTCTGC
Organism: Myotis nattereri; assembly: GCF_964212035.1. Taxonomy (NCBI): domain Eukaryota; kingdom Metazoa; phylum Chordata; class Mammalia; order Chiroptera; family Vespertilionidae; genus Myotis; species Myotis nattereri. The sequence goes on along the minus strand of NC_138085.1, from coordinate 78,799,016 downwards.
ACACGTTCTTGCTTAAAGCACTGGATTTTAAGTCATGTTTCATCAAGCATGGTTGTTTCACAGGAAAATATGGAACTTTATGCTGTTATTTCCAATGAAACAAGCTGCCTGGCTTTACTTCCTGAGACACGGACCCCCCACTCACCATTTCACAGCTGTATAGAGCCTGCTCTCCCATTCAATGCCTTTTTATAGCCACTTTTCTCACAAGCCAACAAACTAGAACACTCTCTTCCTATGGCTAATCAATGCCACATGTAGTACAATGAGCAATTAAGCCCAGAAAGAGGAAGAGGACATTAATAATAGAACGCTTGATTATTAAGAGATTAGCACCTGAAATTGTGTTTGCAGTCTCTGTTGGAAGGTGTAATTTAATTAGCCAACTTGGAAAGGTTTTAGATGTGACAGAATACTAATATTGCACGTCTAACATTTCATAGCCTTTTTTTCTTTTCTGAAAGAAATCGTTTCTTAATAAAGTTTCTAAATATGTAGATACTGGCACCTTCACTGTCTAGAAGATCTAGTTAACCTAACCTATCCATCTTAATTGTTACAGGTCTCACAGAAATGGTCTATACCCAACTATGAAAGCATATAAATGAGGAGAACTTGATTTCAGGAAGCGGGGGGTAGTGGTGGGTTGGGGTTAGAGTTGACAGACAAAATACTAAATACTCAGTTAAATTTGCGTTTCAGGTGAAGAGCAGTATCTTTTAGGATACCTATGTCCAAGTACGCGCAGAATACACTTATCAGTATCCATAGTACACTTACCCTGCATTTGTTCACCTGAAATTCAAATGGATAGGGGAGTCTAGTATTTTCATCAGGGCAATCTGGCCACCCTGGTTGAGGAAATGTTCTCATCCCAGAAGGTTGGAGACTCTAGTACCTGTATTCTAGTAATGCCTAAGGGTAGGTTTCATGTTCTGTTATGATCCACAAACTTAGATTCACTGAGGATCAGGCTTCCTGGCCTTGGAGTCCGGTATTCTCCAGCACAAATAGCCTTCAGCAAGTTAACCCCTCTGTGCTGCAGCTTCTCCATCTATAAAATGGGGATTATGTGAACTGAACCTGTCTCCTACTGTTGTGAAGAGTAAATGAACAACTACACGTTATGTTTTCTGAAAAGCGCGTAGAGTATAGCAAGCACTCAATCAATCTTTGTTGAAAAAAAGATTAGGTATTTATTGGTATTTTAGTTGTTTAGCACTTTCAGGCTTGTGGTTTGGTCTGATGGATGGTAGCTAAGAGCCGTACATAAGTTAATTTTAGTAATCGACTCATGTTCTTGCACAAGGCTATTGACCTCCACACCCCAATTACCTCAGCCCATCAGCACAAGAACTTGACAATAACAAAGTCATGGCACCACGAACAGACATGATTTGGAAGGAAGCGGGTACTTCTGTTAAGGCAGCAGCCACCTCGAGTGCACACACAGACTCAAATCTGTCCAGGACAATAGAAATTGTCCATGGGCTGAGAGGAGCTGACATGAAGCTCAGAACAGTGTAGAGTTAGACCTTTCTTTAATGACGCCATTCACACACCAACCTCCCAGAAAACCTTAAGCACAGACTCTTTTTTCTCCTGTCCTTTAATTAAGTGTGGGTCAATGACTCAAGGACTTTCTCAGCTCGGGAAGGCCCCAGCTTTCTTCCTCCCAGCTCAGGAGAGGGCCTCACCAAGCAGTGCAGTTTACATAGGAGGACCCTTTCGTGCCATGGAGGGACCCCTTCTTTTGGCTTCTCCGTGCTTCCATAACAGAATTCTGGAGTCACTCTGCTTTCTCAACTCTCCCTTCTCTGTCTTATTTTTCAGTGGTGAGGTAAAGAGTAAAAAATCCGTTGGTGTGTGTTTTAAATTATACTATTTAGGAGCCCACCTAAAGGGCAGATAAGAGACTCTTGTTGCTTTTCTGGATAGTTCTCATATTTTTTTTCTGGATCAATGCCACACTTTTCAAAATTTTAATGACTCATTCCATTGTGTAATGTTTCCCAAACATTCCCAGGAGGCTTGTGCCATGGTTGGCAAATGAGGTCAAATGCAGAAATATGGGCAGTGTCTGAATTCTCCTTTAGGAACGAGAACACTAAGTGGGAATCAGCCATTCTGAGGCCTGACTCCAGCTCCAGGGCTGGCACACTGTGTGACCAGGAATTAGAGCTCCCCTCCCCCACTTCTCTAAAAGGAGATGGTCAGATAGATTATTTTTAAGGGTAAGTCTAGCTTTAATATTTATTTCTAATCATAGCCTTCTTGGGACAACTCAGTAACATTGATTTCTCTCAAATGACAGGATCTGACAGATAGAATGCTGTCAATACATATTTATCAAAAGAACAAATGAATAATTGGAATTTCAGTAGGTGCTGATTGTTAGCATGGTCTTTATAATTCTTAGCAACCTATGGCCCATTGGCTTAAAATACAGTCCAGTTTAGAAGACTACCTCTCTCTGTCACTCTTCACAAGCTCTTTCAGGGCTCAGAGTATATAGAGATCCTATAATGGTTAATTTTATGATGCAACCTGGCAGACTGTGGTGCCTAGCTGTTTGGTACAACACCAGCCTACATGTTGCTGTAAAGGTATTTTTCAGATGTGGTTAATAATTAAACCAGTTGTCAACACATTACCCTCCATTATGGGAGTGGGCCTCATCCAGTCAGTTAAAGGCCTTGAGAGCAAAGACTGAAGTTCTCCAAAGAGAAAATAATTCTTCCTCCAGGCTGCCTTCATTACTTGAGCTGCAAAAGCAACGCTTCCCTAAATCTCCAGACTGCTGGCCTGCCCTGCAAATTTTGGATATGTTGCCCAAATGGTATCAGCCAACTTCTTAAAATAACCCAGTCACATTTCCTGTGTATCTATCTATCCATTATACAAATCCTATTGTCCTGTTGGTTTCGTTTCATTGGGGGACCATAACTGCAAACCTGTGTGTGTTTCTGATAAGGAAGATAAAGGTGGAATGTCCTTATTTGGATATCCAAAGCATCATCCTGCGAGCTTTCCAGCTCACCGCCACTTCCTGTGGCATCATGCTGCTATATTCACTTTTTGGTTTGCGACAATGTTTTGGAACCACTGAGTCCAACCTTTACCACCTCATATATTCTTCCTAGTGAAAGTTAACAGATAAAATAAATGCTTGTCCCAGGTCAGAGAAGTCTGGCACAATTTCCCCTTGAATGCTGGCGACAATGTGTTCAGGGAATATAGGGTTGGACACATGTCTCTGTAGTCAAGTATCATATAGTTCTACATTCCCAGCATCAAGATGTATATGAGGCATAGAAAGTCCTTAATGAAATTTTGTGGGGTAAGTGGTTGTGATGGCTTCAAACTTTTCAATAGCTGATCTCTCCTCTTTCATCATTCTTCTTCATTTTAAACAACTACTTAGGTTCCTCCATCAAATTTCCTTTCTTCTTGCCTCTCTTTCTCCACATTTATTCCACACACCCTTCCAGGCTAATCTCATCTACCTACCATATATGCTTACTAGTGGCCCAGTGCACAGATTCGTGCACATTGAAAGGAAAATAATTAGAAGAAAGATTGTGTGGTAATTACATTACTGCAAAAAAATTACATGTCCAAATAGTATATATAATATCTAATATAACAAAAGGCCAGTGGCCATAATGCCGGAACGACCAAACGACCAGTCACCAGGAGGTGCATTGATGGGTCCTGCGGTGGTGGCAGGAGGGAATCTGGGTCCCACGGCGCGGTGGGACTCTGGGTCTTGCACAATTTCGCGCGCTGGGCCTCTAGTAGTATTATAAAATTAAAACATGTGTGTGATTGGCACCAGTGAGAGCTTTGTATGTATTGTGCATGTGCAAGTCAATGTTTATTTTTAAATTGCCAGTGTGTATCATATGTACCAGCCCATCGGTAGAACGGTCGGATGGATGTACAGTTGGTCACTTAGCCTTTTATATGTATAGATACTTCCACAAGCTATTTCCATCCTCACTTCTCTTAAGAGCTTCAGACTCCCTCAGGGGCCCCTAACACCTGAAAAGAGTTACTCACTCTTTGCAAATATTGTTTACATCTCCTGCCCCATCACTAGAGCATGTTTGCTTGGGCAGTAGGACCCAATTTGATTTTATATGTGCAGGATTTAGCATAGACTAAGGTTTATTTAATATGCAAGATGGGTAACTGATTGGCTATTTCAATTTATTATATCCATATGTTCTGAGCTTTCTTTGGCAAATAAAACATTTAATGATTATGCATTCTGAGTTGAAATGAATTGATACATTTAATGAATGCAATTCACAAAGAGATTTGACAAATCTTATTTAAATTATAAATATGTATAAAGTACAAACATAATTATAGCCATGAATAAATTTGTAAGTCATGCCAAACCCATTCCCTTTGTACCACACCAATCTATCTAGGCACTTGGATTACTACTAAATGATGGCCTGCTTTGGATAAATTGGCTAGTTTGTAAAGGCTATTTTGAAAGTCTGACAGCCTAGAGGTGGTAGAATTGGGCTCTGCACTGTTTTCTGTCTGATGGCAAAGGCTGAGATGACCTATTCTCCTTAGACGAATCATGAAGATAGGGTCAGGGCTGCTGTCATCCTAACCAGGCACCAGCTCCATGGGGACACAGATTATGCATTCCTTTTGTTTTGCCTCCTTCACAGCAGTGGGCACAGCACACCTGTATTTGGGAAGCACTCAGAAATCCTATCATTTCCAGGTCTGACAGACCCAGGGCCATCTTAACAAAGTCGCTTCCTGCATGCAATGACTTACATCATTTATCTCCCATGATCATTCAATTTTAATACTGCACAATTCGTTTTTGAGGAAGCTTCTTGTACGTGTTATCTGTATATTTTTTCTGTTTACACTGTATTTGAGCCACATAAATCTAAAAATGTGAAGGGAAAGGACGGAAAATGCATTGCCAGCTGGCAGACAGGAGACCTTCTGTGTGTCACCAGTTAGAGAACATTAAGTCAGTTCTCACCCCCAGTCCTCGTTGGAGCACAGACTTTCCCGAACCAACTTACTTTGAATCTGACAGACTAATAACAACCCACCTACAAGTGTTTCTCACATCCTTATACATTTACTAGTGCCTCTGTCTGAAAACACCTTCCCTGAGGCATTCACATGGCTGGTTCATTCAGGGCTTGGTTCAGCTGGCACCTCCTTAAAGAAATCTTTGTAGGTCAGACCTATTCAATAGACTCTCCAGTCATTTTCTTTTTTTTTCCAGCTTTTATAGGAAGAATTTAATTATCTATACACATAACTATTCCAAAGCTGAGTTACAGTTGTTAAAGACGCAGGCTTATATATTTATATATTTTACATTCGTCTTTTGTGACTGGACTCTTGAAAATTCTCCAGTCATTTTCTAGCCCCTACCCAGTTCTACCTTCCTTTACAGCATTGTCAAGCATCTGACATATAAATATTGATTTGATCCTTTGTTTATTACCTGGTTCTTCCATTGGAATGCAAGCTTCCTAAGAACAGAGAACGTGTTTGTTTTTGACATTGCACCCTAAATACTTAGAAGAGTGCCAGTACTTAGTAGGAATTTAGTACTTTTTGAAAGAGTGAAGTAATAAATAATAGTCAATGATAATAATCGTAAATGCAAGTAGTTGATGCTTAGTACACACACACACACACACATACACACGCACACACCATGGGAAGAACCCTAAATAACACGTTTTAGGAAAAGATAGATGACTCAGTTATATTGTTTTTCATTTTCTTTGACTAATACATATACTTTAAATTCTTTAGGCTGCTCTTAGGTTGCACCAATTCGGGTCAAAACAAAGTTGTATTGGCAGCAACAAACATCATCATCTCCTGCGGCTGGAAGTCCATCTAAATTCACCAACCTTCCTTGCTTGTTCATGATTGGAAGAGAACATTGTTCCTCAGTGGTCAGGGTGTATTTTGAGTGGCAGCTTTCAGTGCTGGAGAATTTGTAAAACACACACAAATTCTCCAGGCCAGGAACTACAGATGTAAACCCCACTTACCAGCACAGCGCCACCCTGTGGTTCCCTTTTCCACTGCTCTCTGGAAGCTGAGCATGGGCGCCAACACCAGGTGTGGTGAATCAGAAATAGGGACCATCAAGGAGACCTCCTAAACTTGTCTAACCTGCAACTGAATCTACCCACACGGATATAGGATTCCTGTTTTAGCCTTTTAGTCCTTTAGGGGGTTGAAACTTGTGATTTAGCCTTTGAAAAACCTGCAAACAGGGCAATGAACTCACATAGTCTGGAAAGGGGGTGCTCAGGTTTGCTCAAATACCAAGACCCTGCCATCCTCCTGTAGGTCCATGGCTGGCTCGCGAGGAGACCTGGGCTTTAGACGTGATGTCAGGAAGAGGTGGGTTCTGTCCTAAACTAACACAGACACAATGATCTATTCTGGGTACTAATATATGTTTGTTTCCATAGATACCAGATCAAAAAGACTAATTACACAAATATCTTTTCCAAATGCATTCAAATTCTATCTCTGATTTGGTAAATCTCCTAGCATCTTACTCAATTTCTGTGTCATTTCTCTTTTAACAATATGCAAATGCCTTATGAAGCCTTTAGTAGAGATTACATGAATAGAAATTGAATTCTACCTTATTGTGGAGATAGGCATCTGCTTCTTTTCTGTGCAGTGAGCATTTCTGAACATATGGAATAATTTCCTTCTTATTCTAACAATGTGCTAATTTGTAAATCTAGTTTGTTCTAGTAACAAACACATATATACATATTTAGATACACTTAGATAGGAACTTGAAGAATTTCTTATTCACTGACCATAATGTACAAAGAAAAACTAACTATTTTTAAGTGGAATTTATATCCCCACGTGCACCCCGGTACATGCTTTCTGCAGGACAAAATGCATGTGCTTCCAGTGATCTACACTGATGCTTTTGTCTTTCTTCACTTAATACTTTGGAGTGTGACACTAAACCTCACAAGTAAACTCCAACCTAACCCCCACTGGCCAGACCACCGGAGACATGTCTTACAACTTCCTAAGACCAAACTAGGAGGTGTCATGCTGATTCTTTCTAGATTCTCCTTTGAAAAATGACGTCCAGAAACAGCAACCCTTGGATATTTCTAAGTGAAGCAGGTTCAGCCCAGCCAGGGTGGCTCAGTAGTTGAGCATCAACCTATGAATCAGGAGGTAACAGTTCAATTCCCAGTCAGGACACATGCCCAGGTTTCCAGGCTCGATCCCCAATGTGGGGCGTGCAGGAGGCAGCCGATTAATTCTCTCATCATTGATGTTTCCTTCTCTCTCTCTCTCTCTCTCTCTCTCTCTCTCTCTCTCTCTCTCTTCCTTCCTCTGTGAAATCAATAAAAAATATATTTTAAAAAAGTGGAGCAGGTTCACCAATGTGGCGATCAAGAGAGGCTGTGCCTTTGAGTTGCCTTTGGGATGACTACTTCATGCCCTATTATTTCGATGCATTATTATTATTATTACACATAATTTTAGCCCCTGAATGTGAGGAAGACATTTTCCTTCCCAAGCACATCCTCACATATTATCTCATTTTGATCTTCAAAGGTATAAACACATAATGTTTTTGGCTTCTATAGGATACAAATATAAGGAGTAGACATTTTTTTAAAAAAACAAACTTGCTTGGATCCACAGAGATATTTACATATGGAAAACGTTCAGGTTAGAACCTACATCTCCAGATTCCTAATTCAATGCTGTGTTCATAAATGTGCCTTTATCTATGTTTCATAAAGAACCAAGTATTGTGGTTACAACCATAAGAGTGTTAAAATGACCTAAAGGGACAGTTAATTACAAAGTGAGGAAATGTCTAATGGCCTCTCAAGTGGCGGTCAAACTCCCTTGACTCTTGTTCAGCAATAACGTGATGTTTGCTACCCTCTGTGCAGGTGTGGAGGTCAAAGCCAGTTGCTCTAGCAGAGTGTATGATGGTTAAGGCCACGGACTGAAGCAGCACATGGCAGGCTTGAATCCCAACTTTGATGCTCGCCAGCTGAGAGACTTTGATAAATTTATTTGAACCATGTATCTCAGCTTCTTCAGCTGTATAATGGGGATAATGCTAATACATACTACAGAGTTTCTAGATAAATTAAATAAGTTAAGAAATGTCTGAATCATGTGCAACTTGTGAAGGAAGTTAATTTTTATCCAAAATGTAAACTATCAGATAACAACATATGAGTTTTGTCTTCTATTTTTTTTAATGGGAAAATGTTGAGATAATAAACTGGTATTTGAAACATATCAAAAAGCACAGTTTCCCTGGGCTGCCCAGGCATCTGTCCACATTCAACATCATCTCTTATCTCTTTTGTCCCTCCCTGAAGCTGTAATAGAGTTCCTAGGTTCTGAACAATGTCAGCTGCTTTATGAATCAAAATAAAAAACTCAGATAAATTGGGTGTTGAAGGCACTTTACAGTATTTTAGCCATGAGAAGTGGAACTCTGATTTGGGGGGATATAAGAACCATATCATACCCCTACTCATGTAAGCATGAGCAAACACACACACGCACACACAACACATGACATTATGAATTATAACATGCACTATTTTTTAAGCTTTCTCAAGTCACTTGATATATAGGTGTTCTCACATAAATACCTTTCTAGGATAGTCCCTAATCAAAAACATCTGATTTTTCTAAGCAACTAAATTCTTTATACCAGGCTCTCCTTTTCTCTCTCTCTCTTTCTCTCAAGACCCCACTAACTGACTTATGTTTATTCATAAACTATCACACTATATTATTAATGATCTCTAGTGGTTCTTACTGGTCAATCAATAAATTAAGAAAATACACTTACCATCCTCCAAGCATGCCCTGTCATTTGCCCAGATGTTGCCTACGTGCCACTCTCACCTTTCTATTCCTTGAGGATCTCAATAAGGCCAAACTGTCTTGACAAGTCACTGAGCATCGACCTTCCCAGGGAGACTGGACTGTGAAGAACCTTTGAAGAATCCAAATGAATTTATCAATGGAGATTTAAGGGAAGGGTGATAGAGGAAGAAAGAAGCATGAATAGTGATTTTATAAAGCCATATCTCTATTTTTCCCCAAGGCCTGGTACTTTGTTTAGAATCTGGCACAGTGTATAGATATGTCACTGGGTTGTTGAAGGGAGATAGCAAGGATGGGAGGGAGACTGGAATAAGAGAATGAAAATTGGGAGTTTGCTCCTGAGTTACAAAGAATGTGTTGTGAAGCATCAGAAAGGAAGATTTCTTTGGAACAAAGTGTTCTGTTTTTCTGCAACTAAAGATGAGATTATTTTGATGCAAAGTGAAAAATGAGGTATTATTAAGAAAGCAGCCTGGCAGTCAACTCAGCCTGAGGAAGTTGGACGATAAGCAGTGGCTTATAAATTGGCTTATCTTTCTTATACTGATCTCTCATTTTAGGAAAGAAATTATAATTACCTAGCTGTCTGTAGACTTGCTTTCCGGGCGCGGCGGCATTTCAATATGGCTTTACCACTGCCCTGTGTCTCACGTCCCACTGGCACTCAGCACTGCTTGGGTGGCTTCCTACTAGAATTGTGCTTCCCTGAGTCCCTTCTGGAGGCTTGAGGAAATTCCTGGGTTAGAGAGAAGAGAGGGCCCGTCATTGTAACAAATCACCCTAAGCGCAATAGTTTTTCAGCTCGGAGACTCTGAGTGAGGACGAAGCATAAACAATTTGAAGGTGAGGCCTCCCTCAGGCCTCTGAGCCCCGGTCCCCTCACCTGTAACATGGGGTGATCATCTACATTGTTTGTCCCATGGGGTTGCTATGTGGTCAGTTGAGGTCTTGCATAGGCTTACATTTTGTGAGTCCTGAAGAAAACATGATAAAGAAATACAGAGTTTCCAGAGATGGAGAGAGAGAGAGAGAGAGAGAGAGAGAGAGAGAGAGAGAGAGAGAGAGAGAAAATAACATTGTTCTCACCTAGGGGCTTATACCTCTGTGCAGCACCATATTGCTAAGGACCATTCTTGTTTAGGGGATGTTTGAGTAGACTGCTTCACATATTAGCCTAACAAATGCAGCCCAAACATGTTGTGAAGATAAGGAAAGCTCACATGGGCTATTTCCTGGAAGGTCAAGAAGGCACAAAGCCCAGCCAGTGTGGCTAAGCGGTTGAGTATCGACCTATGAATCAGGAAGTCACCATTCGATTCAAGGTCAGGGCACATGCCCAGGTTGTGGGCTCAACCCTCAGTAGGGGGTGTGCAGGAAGCAGCTGATCAATGATTCTAATCATTGATATTTCTCTCTCTCTCTCTCCCTTTCTCTCTGAAATCAATAAGAATATATATTTTTTATTTTATTTTATTTTTTTAAAGAAAGAAGGCATGGAAGAATCTGTTTGGTGCTTTCCCTAGGTTTTCTGCCATGGGTAGACCTGATAACATGGGCCTGACATTGGGTGGTTCACAAAGTATGTGAGTACACAAAACCCCTCCTGCCCAGCATGTTGGGGGCTGGTCACCCTCTGCATGGTGAGTCTGGGTGGTGATGGGGGGCTACCACCAGGAGGTAGATTAATTTCCGTGTGTACATCTCATCCCAGCAATTCCAGTGGAAACACTGAGATGTTGATGACACAGAACACCAGCCTGCAAAGAAAACTACAGCCTCCTGCTCTGAAAGCTCGCACTGGGGCTTGCAGGGAGGGAAGGCCCTTGCTCTACTGATGTTTGTCTGATTTTGCTCAATAATGGCCTTTCCATCCTGTCCCTTAGGACGGGGACCAGTCCAACAAGAGCTGCACGTATGTCTTATTTACATTGTGGGTCTTCATTCTCCAAAGTCCATGTCGATTTCCAATTTATTTATTGCTTGGGAAGGTCAACAAATGGAGAATTTAGATGCAAGAACAAATATTGAAATGTGCTGTTGGCTAGGAGCATCATACTAGTATTTGATATCAGATGGATGTAGATATGAATTCCAGATTTGTACCCACCTACCTTGTAACCTTAGGCAAGTCATGTTACTCTGTAAGCCTCAATCTCTAATATTTCCAGTACCCTTCTCCCTAGAAATGATGGCTATCTGAGGATCACATGATTACTTAGAAAAGGCAAAGATATAGGCAGGATACAATTCCAGGGATATTTCACTATCCTTGTGAATTCAAGAGGTTCTATGGGGGAGAAAAACACCACTGCTCATGTTCAAGACATTGTGACCTACATTTATGTAGGCATCCCTTTCCTTTGCATACAGTAGGAACGAAGGCATGAATTGTTATCTCTTCTATAGCCATGCATCACTTTACTGTACACATGTACCTGACAATCACAGAAATTCCCAGGTGGTGAAAAATATTGTCCTTGCCTTTGAAAATTACCCAAACTGTATTAAAAATGAAAAACTAATTCCCTACCAGGTCATCAAAGCCCACAGGCTAGGTCCCCTTTATTAACGGAATGATAACATGAGCCAATATGCAGATGCTGGGACAGGAAACCTTCTCTCTTAGAGTAATTGTCCAACTCCCAGGGGTTAATGATAAATGGGAGAGGATTCTAAAGGGCTGCGATCTGCATTTACTGCTGGAATGGGGAAAATGGGCATTTCCTTTTCCCTGCTTGGATCTCTCAATAGCCCTTTCCATTCTTACCCATTGAAGGAAGAATCAATTAGCTGACAAATTTGGAAGCAGAAACTGCAAAACAAGCTAAACCCCTCCCTTTCTTTTTTGGAGATATATCTGTCTCTGACCCCCTCTCTATCACAGGTTAAAGGACTTGCCCCTAAGAAGGAGGCCTGATACTTTCCAGAATTAAATCCAAAGTCCATTTCTTCTCTGAGAAATCCATGACTCCATATGTGAGGGCCCATTATTTAGGGAGAACTACTGTGTTATGGATCAACTTGGCCTTAAGGCTGAATGGTCAACATTGGATTATCTTTGAATAAACATGCTCCAGGCACTGTGCTAGAAAGGGCAACAAGGAATACTCGCAGGAAAGATTCATATGGATTTATGTGAACATTCAAGAAAGAATAAGCAGCCTGAATATCACCGTGTCTCTGGAATCAGAAAGTAGCTAGATATCATCTCTAGATTGAAATGTTCTAATGGATCTCAGAGAGAATGGGCAGAGGGAAACTTTCTTAGCTAAACTCTTTCCAGTTGCTTAGAACAAAGGTAAACTCAGACTATCTTCATAAATGGGGATTAATTGTAAAGGCACAAGGACAAAGGGGGGGGGGGGCGGGGAATTCTTTCAGCAATGATATAGCCATACCTCACAGGGAGCCAGAAAGTCATGATATATTAACAACCCTGGAATTGTGGTGTCCCATGAGTTTGCAAGATGAGATAGATTACAGGGACAAAATATATGAGAACGTCTACGTACATTTTTAATCTCACCATTTATTCTTTTCATTTTGACTGGTTTTATAATAAAGTGTATAAAATTAGGACAGACACCTAAGTTATGGATTCATAAATATATAGTATTACTTGTAGGTGGCAGAAAAAATAATGCTTACCAAATATTGTTTTCTTATATTTCCTAAACCTATGCAATGAAGTGGATTCATTTGACTGGTCCTGGAAAGTAAAACTTGAGCAGGAGTGACATTAAACTCATGCATAATTCTCCAGTCTCCATTGCCTGTGGTCACGACTGAGGAGTCTGCGTGTTCTAGATGGTGTAGTTAAAGGTGGTGGAGACATCCATCAGGCTGAATCTCTGAGTAACAATATGGAGCAGAGCTCCCACGGGCATTGGATAAGAAGTGTGTGTAAGAAATAAACCTTTCTTCGGTTAAGCCACTGAAATATTGGAGCTATTGGTTACTGCAGAATAACTTAAACTTTTTGAACTAATAAAGGGTGCCCACTGATTTTGGTGGAGTGAACAATTTATATAATTTCTCTACCTACTGACTTTCTCTTTAGTTTTCCCAAAAGATACAATCTGATGCATTCTCTAATCTATAGATAGCTACTCATCTTTAGTCCAATTAATAGTGGCCAAGGTACCAGGCTAATGAAATAAGAAAAATTTCCCATAATCATTTCTGTCATCTGGGGAGAGATTTTTGACAAGGGGCCTGTTAATTTGGAGTTTTCAAGGCCTGTCTAGGATATAAATACAAATCAATAATTTCACACAGAGATATCAAATTAAGGAATAGGAGCTAAGAAATAGTCTTGTGCTTAAATACCTTATCTATGCCAAGTCTGCCTTCCAATTTCACATGGATCTTGACCAATGGGAGGCCTTTTGTAAGAGATTCATGCATGAATGGAAAGGCTCGGTGAGAAAATATATGCTGGAATCAGTGACTTTTAACAGGAGGAAGGTGGCAATGTATTAAATAGGAGGAAACTGTCCTTGAAAGAAGACCAATCCTTTGGGAATGGGGTCTTCTTAATTTAAAATTCTGCAAACATTTTTCAATTCACACATTCAACAAAGAGTTACTGAGAGTCTATTATCTTCTTGGGTCACTTTCCCAAAATAACCGCAAAGAAACATTTTCCACCTTTTCTTCTTCATCTAGAAAGCTGTAGTTTAAAACTTGGGATTATGATTTGAGTACTGCTTTTTGAACACAGTCACGAATCTGGACATTTGGTGCAGGCTGTGATGGGAGGAGAATGGGCAATGATTTTAACAGAGCCTGCTGCAAACGCCCACTCTTTCTTCCACAAGCAACTAATCTTAGGTCTTAGCAATGCAATAGCACAGTGAGTAGAGGATGAAACTGACTAAAAGGTGAAAAGCTTACCAACAAAAGAAGCCAAAAAGAAACTCATTCGTGGAGGATCTCTCGCTGGTGTCAGAATGGGTCAGAATGGTGTTGCAATGGCCTGGCTATTGATGGGTGCAGCTCTGACCTCTTCAGCCACAGGCACAGGATGAGAACTATGCTGTGAGCTCTTAATATAACACCTGAGCCATTTACTTCTAAATAGAAAAGGAAATTGATGAGAATGCTCTCACATTGGCCTTTAGCAATAACATGCAGAGAATGTTTAACTGCAATGTTTAACTTCAATAACTCATCAATGAAGCATTTCCAAGATACTGACTCTATGTTTAGCATTAGGTAAAGGCCTGAGGAAAATCAACACAGGTCCCTGCCTTTCAAGGGTTTACACTTTTACTTGGTAGGCTGAATAGCCCAAAGGAAATGATCAATGGATAAAACAAACAAACGAACAGCAGAACAGAAACACAATATCAGTATTGGCAAGCAGAAGAGTTTAGTGGTCAGGCAGGCGGGCCATCGAGCCAAGTAGCCTGGGTTCAAACCCCAGCTCGACCAGTTAATAACCGAATAGTTCCTGGCATTTTACTTAGCCTTTATGCAAGTTTCTCATTTAAATATAGAAATAATAAGAGTATTTCAAAGTAGTGCATATAAATGTGTAGAACAGTGACTAGAATGTAGTAAGGAATGAGTGTTAACTATTATGAAGGGCAGTTGAAATTTAGAGGCACCTTTAGGTTGGTTGATTACTTATTCTTATCAAGTATTTTTGCTTCCTCATTATCTTCCTATTAGATTCGCTTGACCAGAGAGTCTAGATTCTGTGAACACGATCTGTTATGGCACATGAAGACCACTGGTCTGAAATCTAAGCAGCCAGGTTCACCACTACCTCTGAGGTCTTTAGATGGATGAATGTCCCAATGTTTAGATGTCTCCTAGGATCACAAATAGTTCCTCTGGTTGGAAAAAGACATGCCAAAGCCTTTATTATATGCCTTCATCTATCCTCTTCAATCAAAATGGCCCCTCTTCTCCTCTCTACTGATCTAATCCTATATTGCTCAGACCCAGGGCCGTGCAGGATCTGCAGAGGGGTGAAATGGAGAGAAGGAATGGATTTTAATGTTGTGGATTATCTGCAGTGAATTTCTATATGTCCTGAACTCTCTGAGAGTTTTAAATATAAGTGGAAATCTTTTCAAAGACATGGCCCCTTTAGGTCCAGAAGATTATCTCTGATTCTGTCCAGTTATCACTAGTTCAGTCTCCTCATTGGCCAGATCAGCCCCAAGATGAACTAGCCCTGCCTATTACTTGCTCCTTCCTTGTCTTAGGTCTCTTGATGATCTACCCTGATTTATGTGACCCAGTTTACCCAACTGTACACTTTTCAAATTTTTTCAATTACAGTTTACATTCAATATTATTTTGTATTAGTTTCAGGTGTGCAACACTGTGGTTATATGATCATATACTTTACAAAATGATCCCCCCAATATTGCCAGTACCCAGCTGGCACCATACAGAGTTGTTACAATATTGTTGACTATATTTCCGATACTTTACTTTACATCCCCATCACTATTTTGTAACCCCAATCTGAATTTCTCAATCCCTTTACCTTTTCCCACCTGTCCTCTTTCTACTTGCCTTGGCTGCGCTGGCCCTAGAGACAGAAGTCATGAGTTAAGGATAGCAGTGGACTGGCCCCTGAAGCCCTGGGCTACCCAGCTTTACCCTTCCATAAAACAGAGAAATACAATTCTGTTTTATTGAAGACATTTCTCTTTTTTGAATCAATTTTTATGGCAGCTTACCCTATACCCTAAATAATGAATTATTCTCTGACCTTGTTTTTAGATTTCTAATCGGTTAAATGAAGTGGTTCAAACAGAGAATCCTTAAGGGTGTCTCTAGATTAAACACTGTAGAATTTATGTTCTGGAACTTGACAAGTATGAGGAGATACAGTGTGACGGGCTGCCCTTGCCTGGGATTTTCCACAGAGCTCAATAGCGAGAACATAAAGAGCATCCTGACAGGAACAGTAAATATCCAACATGAAGGCACTCTTGCTGCCTGGGCACCCTGTCTGGCCTCTCGCCTCACCGCTGCCTAGATTACTAGACTAGTATCTTAAATCTAACTGGCCTGGGGAAAAGGACACCCCTTGTCCTTAGAGACTTTGAACTCCTGGGAACTGCCTGCTGGTTTTAACGACTTACTGAGCTCTGATCTTCACAGTCCTAGACTCAGAATGCTGGCGGTTTAGACAAAGAAGATTTCTTAGAGACCTCTGCTTTCTCCATGGCTCCAGACCCAGAGCTTCACCTTACTCTCCAATCTCAGTTCTGAAGACAGTCTGTCCTCTCTCTCCTTTCTACCACCTCCTCCCCCCCCCCCACCAACATGGCACAATGGAGAGAATAACAGATTATAAGAATGGCTATTACAGATGCTTTGCGAAGCAAGTGGCAGTCTTTGTAACTGGAAATAGGAGAGTATGAGAACAAAGGGTTAGGAACAAGGTTGGAAGTTAGAGCTAGAGGGAAGAAAAAATATTTTCTTCTCACAACTACACTGACATGAGTGCAGAATGGCAGAGCCACATATCCTTCAATGCACATTATGCCCAGGACTTTAGTCTTTCTCAAACCCTAGGGGCCTGCACATTGAATATCCCTGACACAGTCTGATTATCCTATCTAATAAAAGATAAAAAGGGTAATTGACCGTAGGTTCGCTATTCTTCCCATTGGCTAATCAGCGAGATGTGCAAATTAACTGCCAACAAAGATGGCGGCCGGCAGCCACACAGCTGAAGCAAGCAGGAGGCTCGCTTGCTCCAGTGATGGAGGAAGCCAAGGTTCCCCACCTGCCGCAGCCTTCTCTAAGCTCCGAAAGCAACAACATTTCAATTATAGAACTAAACAAACCCCAGATACCTGCTTTCAGCAGGCCATGGCCTCAGAGCTGCAGCGAGCAGGAGCCATCTCTCAGCTCCAGTGACAGCAACAAAGTTTCAATTATAGAAGGTAAAATAAATCCCAGAATAAAAAAAAAAGAAAAAAAGGAGAGGCTGGGAGCTTCAGTCGCTGGCCAGCCTGAAAACAGCCATCAGCCCCTCACCCATGCTGGCCAGGCACCCAAGCAGGACCCTGACCCTGATCCGGTACACCCTTCAGGGCAACCCAGTCGGCCCCCACTCGTGCACCAGGCCTCTATCCTATATAGTAAAAGGGTAATATGCAAACTGACCCTAACAGCAGAAAGACTGGGAATGACTGGTCACTATGACACACACTGACCACCAGGGGGCAGATGCTCAATGCAGGAGCTGCCCTCTGGTGGTCAGTGCGCTCCTACATGGGGGAGCTCTGCTCGGCCACAAGCCAGGCTGATGGCTGCCAGTACAGCGGTGGTGGTGGGAGCCTCTCCCGCCTCCTCAGCAGCACTAAGGATGTCCAGCTGCAGCTTAGGTCTGCTCCCGCTGGCAAGTGGAAATCCCCCGAGGGCTGCCAGGCTGCCAGAGGGATGTCTGACTGCCAGCTTAGGCCCAATCCCCCAGGGAGCAGGCCTAAACCACCAGGTGGTCATCCCCCGAGGGGTCCCAGACTGTGAGAGGGCACAGGCCGGGCTGAGGGACCTCCCCCCGAGTGCACAAATTTTTGTGCACCGTGCCTCTAGTGCTATTCATAAAAGGCCAAGGAGGCCTAAAGGTGCCTGCAAAGCTGTGGCCTGAAATTTTCCTGTTGTTTCTACGTGATGACTAACATTGATCTGTTCACATGTATGCTTTTTCCAAGCACATTAGGATGGCCCCAACTAACATGTTAGGGTGGAAGATACCTCAACTCTCATGAAGGGAGATGCTACAAGATCAAGCTCTTCCTTACCTGAGCTTGAAGTCTGCGGGAATGCATTGCAAGGCTTCTCTTAGCAGGCTTTCCTATACAACTGTGAGAAGAGCCTGAGGCACGAGCATCTCATCCACACACTTATGAGATTAGAGCTTGTTATTCACACCACTTCTCTTTCATAAATTGGTTTCCAGAATCTGATATTTTAAAATCAAATTAGGTCTCTAAAATCCTTTTCGTATTGATGGTCTTCACAGCCAACTCAAATTGTTTTCTGATCTGGAAATGGAAATCTTAAAGACTTAGATAGGCTCCGCACATCCCACCTGGAAATTTCATCTGATTTAAGATTTCCACATCTCTCCTTTGACAAAGTATGTAAGAAGGTGTTTGGCACAGGTGAGCATCTGCTTTCTCTCACATTTGCAAGATTTATCTCTGCACACCAGGGAAGTTAATTCCTGTAACAAGGAACTCAGGGATATACTTAAAAATATTTTTTTATTGTGTTGGGTCAGTGGAGAAGAAATTTCCAATTTGCCTGAAGAATAAGCCAGAGTAAGGGAACAAGAAGAGCTACAAAATAGCCAGTGGCTGCAGACATCTTGAACAGCCCTGCTCTGGAAACGTGGCCATGGGAGTAAATGCTGGTGGCCCAGATGAGGGCAATTTCACATTGACACAGAAGGGCTAAGAGCAGTGTCATAGCGGCATCATGCACATGGGCTCTGAAACTGACATGGATTAGCTATGGACAAATTAATTCCTCTGCATCTCTATTTCTGTATTTGTAGGTCAAGGTAGCTCTAAGCATTCTTATGGGGATAAAATGCATATACTAGTAAAATAAGTACTAGTAAACAGGACTCAGCTCTAGCAAAATAGACACTAAGTATTTCATATGTTGTCATTCTTATTGTTGTTTTTATTATATGGGGCTACCTAAAAATATCTGCTTAAAATAGTTTGGAGCCATATGAAGGCCTTGTCATCAGCCAACATCTTTATCCCACGGCTGGAATCCTGATGGGGTTTCTACATGTTTTCCCATCTTTTCTGTCACTCACATGGAGCACATACACAGCAGTAATGAAGTGAAACAGTTAAAAAAAAAAAGAAGAAAGAAAAATGCCTCTGTATGCTAAGACTCAGGAAATAAACTTCTGTAAGACATTGCCCAGGTTTAATCACGTAGCATGTTATAGACAACGTTTTAGAATGGAGTATGTGCATACCGCTATGCCGACACTCTGTGGGTGACAAAGGCGAACAGGTGTGGGTCCCTCTTCCACGAGTTGATAGGCTACAGAGAGGACGGTCAACAAACAGGGGAAAGGTACTCAGGGCTCCGAGGCACGCTATGCCCAGGGCCAGTGAGTGAAGGGGCTTTAATGCAGCCAAGATCAGTGCTCCTGCTGCACTGTGCTGCCTCAAAGGCTGGTGGGAGATGAACGGGCAGGTGCTGGGCAGGTTCTGGGCAGGTTCTGGGCAGGTGCAGGCCCAGAGAGGACTGCAGGGGAAGGGGAAACCATGTGAAAACCAGCACAGCGTGATGGCAGGTGAGCTTCACATTTATAAAATAAACTCAATTTTAATTCCAGGCTTTCCTGTAGTTAATCAGACATGATATATGTTAGGTTTTTTTTTTAACGTGCATGTCATATCTAAGTTAAACCCTTTGCCTGTTATAGGCAGTGTCTGGGTTAGTTTAGGAAAAGTTCCTAGTGAATGCCATTTCCTGGGTATGGGTCATAGAGTCTTGTTTATTTGTATTTCCCATAATGCACATTTTTGTTTAAAGTTGTACATTTAAAAGACATAATGTGGCAGCTCTGTAATCCGGACACCTCTTCCAACAATTGTTTCTGATTGTTGTTATTTTTATGTCAGTTTGTTGTTGTTGTTATTTCTGCTTGTTTAGTGTTTGATCTTTGCTGTGTGTACCCACTGAAGTCTTCACTCAGCTTAGACAGGCATTTGGACCCATAATGGGAACAGTTCTTGCTGGGAGGCCCCAGGGCATGCTGGGACATGTCCACAAGGCTCCAGCAGCCAGTTTCCAGCTCTGCTTTCGTCTGCACGTCCCTCTGTGCAAAGCCTCAGGTCAGCCAGACGTGAGAGATTAGGGCCTTCCCATGGGTTTCCTGGGCATGTGCACAGCCCTTGACACGCATGTGGACTTGCAGATCCTCAGGAATATGTCGGAAATTCTCAAGGCCCCCGTGGACATCTCCTTCCCCAGTGTTTCCTTTGAGTGTATTGGTCAGCCTTTTGTGGTCCCAGTTGGCATGGCTGCCTTGGGTATCTGCCGTGTGAAATTTCCACCGGTTGTTTCCAATAAATGTCCTAAAGACAACGGTTTGCACGGAGCAAATAAAGACATGCCTGGAAAAGGGTGTGAGGTGTCAGTCTGGTCAGACATCGATAGATGTCTGGGATCAGCTCCCTGCAGCGGCTGGCGTGCTGCTAGTTCTCACAGCTCTTGCGTTCATGAGGCTGTTGTTTTTAAGGCCATCACCAAGCTGGAGAAAGGGGAATGGAAATAGGGCAAGTAAAATTGCCCAAAAGCAGAGAGACCTGGCTGTTTTTCTTGATAAAACACTGGATTGTTGCAAGCTTTTGATTAATTTTCAGAGTTAAGAAAAAAGTTGATATTAACATCTTCTTCTATTTACTTGCAGGTAGGAGGATATTTTTCAGAAGTCCCCACTTGGCCATTCCAGACACATTCCCAACTGTTGTATATTTTACTTATGCAACACTTATATAATTATATTTTAATCCCATAGTATATTCTCTATTTACTATTTATAGATGCTTACATTATTTCCATGTTTTTGTTTTGCAAATAATGCTGATGTAATCATTCCTTTCAGAACAAACTCTGTCTTATCCTTACACACATCTTGCCTATCTCTGCTTTTGTCATTCAGATTCAGCTGCAGGGAACGCCCTCCTTCTTTGCCCTTCATGTGCAGCAACCTCTCTGCTTTATGATCCAGTCCAATGATCACTTCCTCTGTGAGGCCTTCCTAGGTTATTCCACTCAGAGTTAGCTGGTACCCTTTCCTAGCACTCGACTTTGATTTCTAGTAGAGTTTAGCCCATGGTATTGCGACAACTGTATGCGTGGCATCCCACCTCGACTCTGAGGTCCTTGAGACAGGCATTTTCTGGTTTATTCTTTAAAAAACTTTCTTACTGAATTTATTGGGGGGCAGTCAGAGGAAGACAAATACCATACGATTTCACTTATATGTGGAATCTAATGAACTGATTTATTCCTTATCCCAAGTCCTTAAGAGTATTAAATTTCTATGCTCTATCATTCTTTTATTCAAAGACTGTTTCCTAGGATCTCATCCTTGTCTTTTCATTTCTTTTTTTTTTCACAGAGGTGGGTGAAATGAGTTGTGGAAGAAGTGAACCAACTAGGATGTTTGGGCTCAGGAAACAAGTTACAGAGGCATAAGAAGGACCCTAGGAGCTTAGGTAAAAGGAAGGCGGAGAGAATGCACCTGGGGGAAGAGAGAGGAAAAGGTGTGGGTGTGCGAGAGAGAGAGAGAGAGAGAGAGAGAGAGAGAGAGAGAGAGAGAGAGAAATGCTGGGTCCTTCATCATTCTCAAAATGAGGGTTTTTCCGTCCTTGTCTTTTAAGAATATATTTATTATGTGTATTCTGAGCATTGTATCTTTAAGTCAGTCTATAGCCCGAGTGTGCCCATAAAGCCATGTGCTCTGAGACTGTTCTGTATGGTTTCCCAGAACTCCTTTAGTTTACTCACCACCTGTAGCAGGTTTTCGCTCTGTTTTATACATCCACTTGAACATGGTACCTGAGGTGTTTACTGTACTGTACCAGGATCGATCTCTATATTCCGCGCCCAACCCCATTCCTGCTCTCTCTGCCACCCTCCCCTTGCCCTCTGCACTGGCTTCCTTCCTGCAGGAGATTGGGACTTTGGACAGCTCAGCATCAATTCAATGGCATGCTGGGAGGGGGTGGACTTCAACAGGGTGTGGGCAAACCATAGGCACAGAATTGCAGTCCCTGGGGAAGGACATCAGATCTAACCATGGAGTGTGTCAGATCTTTTCCTGCTCTGGACCAAGTTTGCAGAATCAAAGGATTCCCAGGTAACAGGCCAGTGACAATTTTAGAAGTGCAGGGTGGTGGGGGTGTCCGAGATGTCCTAGAAATTCTGTTTAAAATAGAGCATGGAAAAATAAGGTAATTCAGTCCCAAGATGGGGCATGGCAGCAAGTATACAGGTAAGTTTCAATGGGCCCTACCAGTAATTCTGGCCCCTGCACAATTATACCTATTTCTCTGAGGCCCAGGACTCTATACCAGGCTGTCATGTCCTCCAGGATAAAAATTCCAGGTGCTGGCCAATGTGGCTCAGTTTGGGTTCCAGTCCCCATCAGGGCACATTCCTAGGTTGCAGGTTCAATCCCCCATCAGGGCACATAAGGAAGGCGCCTGCCTGGTCCATGTTTCTGTCTCACATCAATGTTTCTCTCTCTCTTTCTCTCTCTCTCTCTCTCTTTTTTCTTGCTCCCCCTCTTTCTAAAAATAAATAAGAGCATATTCTTGGGTGAGGATTAGTTTTTAAAAATCCCAGGCACAAGGAGCTTGGGAGTTCTTTCACAGGTGTATTAGGGGGTTATTGCTACCTGGCAACAATGAGGAATCGCTGTGACCTTCTGCCATCAGACATAAAACAAGCACTACAATTTCAAAACCCTTTGGGTTTGAATGATAAGGGCTGCTCAGACCCTGGCCACTTGACTTCTCCCTAGTTCCAACATAGCTGCATTGTATCTGCACAGCATTCGTTTACCTGTTCATTTGCCTTTAAATAAAAAAATGCTGCTTGTTAGACACAATATAGAAGAAAAGGACATAGTCTGATGATTTGCTGCAGAGAGAGAGAGGAAAAAAAGATTTCAAATATTCTCTGTGTTGTCACTTGGTGGTTTCAAATGCTTCATTGCATTTATTCACAACACAGAAAACTGAATACATCCAACAAAAAGGTGCCTGCCTTTTGATTGCTGGTTTGTGATGGTCTATTAGATTTCCTGCATTCATTTAAAATGCAGAAAATAGCGTCCATCTATTTTCTTCTCGATGTTCACTGCAGTTTGAGCTTTTTTTTTTTTTTTGTATGATAATTGCTACAGCAGGCTTCTCAGCTCTCTTATGTCTGAAGGACACGTCTGAGCACTGAGGAAAATGTAATATTTTGAAAAGAAGAAGACAGACAGCCTCCTAGAGTAAAGATGACCCCTGTAACTATTCTATCTGGGGAAGAATGAGAAAATACATGGCCTTTGAAGTAATGACACCATTGTATAGCATAACATTTTCCTTTGTCTACTTTCCTTCTGACATAGATGGTGAGATGGCATGAGAAGTCTTAGTTGTAGCTCTTATCTTAAACTGCCCTTAGGCGAAATGTGGTTTTTCCTGCTTTGACTCAATTCAAAAAATATTCGAGGGGTGGAGGGGAAAGTATTTTCTCTGAGGAAGCAGGTTTTCAATAAGCTGCCATTAATTTAGTGAGGCTCAGGGTCAATTACTAGAAAATCAATTGTGTCTTAATCAGTGATCAGATTTGATTATTATAAGCAAAGGCACTAGACTTTTCTGAGATCTTCTACTTAAGTAGAGGATTCCTGGAGAATAGATCTCTTCAACTCATAGATACCAAAGAACCATTTCATCCTAAATCTGATTGAATTTCTCTTGGAATACTGTCACATGATAAAGCAATTCTCTATGTATTCCATGACAGAACTGTGTAAGGAATTCTCCAAGTACCTGGAGGCAACCCTGATAACAGAAGTTTTCTTTCTGAAAGATTTTTATTTATTTATTTAATTTTTAACTGATTGATTTTGGAGAGAGAGGAAGGAAGAGAAAAAATATCGATTTGCTATTCCATTTATTGATGCACTCATTGGTTGATTCTTGTATGTGCTCTGACCAAGGATTGAACCCACAACCCTGGTGGATCAGGACAACCTTCTAACCAACTGAGCTATCCTGCCAGGGCCTGAAAGAATTTTCAAGGAGAAAATTTTAAATTACATGTTCTGAGTTAAATATTTTCAGAATTTATTATAACTCTGTTTTTCACAGTGAATTTTCTTGATATCCAGTTCCATCACTTGTATTATGAGGATGATTAAGGTCAACTAAGTGTGGGCAATGCTGGGTTAAATAATGCTTATTTGTTATTCTGTTTATTATTTTATATGTAATATGCAGAGTGAGTTATATAAAGGCTAATAGAAACTACAGAAGTTCAAAACAATATCTGGCCAAATAAACCTCTTCTTTTCAGCAATTCATCTTTGAGGGACTGCTATGTCATACTTATAGAATCTCTGTATTATAATCTTTCCTACCTTTAACATAAACTACATGGAATATTCCTCTTGAGAATCAGTATATTTTTGGTGATCAATACCATTTGGAGTTGTAACACTATGGATGACCTTAGTTGCTACTGAGGAATTTGGAGTGATTTCTCCCGACATTGAATACCAAGTAGTGACGTGTGTGTGTGTGCACGTGTGTGTGTGTGTGCGCGCGTGTGTGTGTGTGCGTGTGTGTAGGGGTGTAGTTCTTCTGTATTTGTATAGTTATAAAAAATAAAATTCCATTGGTAGCTGTCAGCCATTCACGTGACTCTGGGGTGGCATTTCGGTCTCCTGGGCACCTGCCTGCGCATGCCTGCAGTGATGCCCTTACCACCTGTTTTGTTCCATTCCTCAATGGCTGCGCATCAGGAAGCCAAGGGAAGAGCAACTTGGGGAAACAGCACAGGGAACAGGGGGAAGTGGGGGTGTTGGGAGTCAGTTACCGCGTGCAGACCTGATTTCACACTACGGCTCTGCCTCTCAGCAGCTGTGGAACTCAGAAAGACGTGGCCACGCTGAGCTGCCTTCTCACCTACACAAGGAAAGCATGGCCTGTGCAGAAGAGAAAAGGCTATTTTTCTCTCTTACTGCTTGTCTGCCTGCCTGTCCCCTAAACCCTCCACCACTCATGAGAGGAGTTTCTCATCAAATGGCTCAAAGACTGGGGATTCATTATGCCCCTTTGGCGAGTAGACGGGTTCAATGTGCACTGAGTGGCCACACATACAAGCTTGAGGGTCCCCTTTGGAGCATGGCTAGCTCATCTCCCTCCTCTCTCTTTATAACATTGATGACACAATTTGGATTCAGGCCCTGGGGGGAGGTGAGGACAAGCACCTTTTTCTGAGAAAGTCCATGTGGGCACTGACACGGCTACTAATGAGGCAGTAGTACTTTTTCATTTTTGTTCTGCCATTGTTCTCTGTGTTTTCACAGGGTTCAATCTTGAATCTCTAAGGGAAGGAGAGATGCTCTGCAAGGCAGAGTTTGCTCTAAATTTCGATCATATTTCCATCAAATGCCACAATACATGTACACACACCTCACTCTACCTCACAGTACCAAAGGGAGGGCTAAATGAAGAGATGCTACTGTGGTTGTTTTTCCACAGCAGAACTACTTATATATGAATTAATGAGCTCAAATCAGTCTCCAGTGATCTCTCCTATAAAGGGCATGTGTTGTTGTGTGGACTTCCCAGATCAAGCTGTGTTCCAAATGGAACACCTGGATAAACAAGTACTCTGTCATATTTTATACTTGCCATTTGATATCCAAAAAAATATTTAGCTAAACCTTAATAAATATAACACAAAAAAGAAAGATGATTTTTCTCTTAAGCATGTCGTTCAGTATGCTGTATTACAAATGATAGTCTCATAAAAGTGCTGCGGGATCACTCCACTTTAAATTTAAATCTGGAATTACAGACTTCATTAGGATAGATTACCTATTCTTAATTAGGTGTAACTGATTCACTTCTTAGCTACATATAGAATACTGTTTCTTCCCTCCTTAACCTTCTTGTTAAAGGCTGATGTGGCAATCTACTTGATCAGGAACAATATCATCTCCTGTGCCACAGGGCAAAATAACTATGCCATTGGCACTGTGTGGTTTAGTGCAACCTGCGTATTTGATGACTAAATGCAGATGTTAGGAGAGGCATTTTGCTCTCCTGGCCCCATTATCCCGATGAAGACTGGATTTTATTTTATTTTTTTTAAGAAGAGAAACAGAGCAAAGAGCTTGAGATGAGATATTTTTTCAGAATAGTTTTCCTTGGTCAGTGGACTAGAAATGACAGTGCCTTTTTATTTATTTCTTTTCTTGATCTTTTGCTGCCTTTGGTAAGTCTGCCCTTCTTTGTTAGGAATTAAAAAATTTCTCACAGAATACGCATGAAGAAAAAGCTTTTCCTAGTGCCCAGTAATGTGAGAAAAATCTAAATTTAACTCCAGAAGAATAAACCTTACAGCGCTCTACTGGTATAACACTTATGATTCATGTCAATTACCTATTTAGAAAGTTAAATTTGAATGTATTTTTTAAGGATGTTCTTTTATGACCTTAAACAATAAGAGCACTAAGTAATTTGAGAGAGAAAAATCATGTGTTATTCATAAAGGACAGTAATCATCCTTTACATTTGTACTTCGTCATTCTATTTATAAACTCTCCCACATGACCTTTCCTCCGACAGCCGGTATAGCCTCGTGTGGATAACATTTAATCAACATGCAGTGATTGAATACTGAGAATCTAAGAAAGTTACCCAGAGTCATCCACCTATGGAGCAGCAAGGCCACATGCAGAAGTGGGCCTAGACTCCTGATTCTCAATTCCTTCTCACCTCCTTTTGGAAATTTGACAACATCTCCCCTGGATCTCTTCCATCAGTGAACTAACGTGCTTCTGAAACTCCAAACTGCAGATACACATTCCAACACTTTTCTCACATTCAAAACCCATCAGAGTAATGGTTAACACTCATCCTCTGTGTTGTCTCCTCACATCGCTTCCTCATCCCACTTCTAGGCTTTTCCATCCTCCATACCACCGAAATAGCTCTTGATAATTTCACTGAAAACTACATCCTGCCAAGGACAATGATCACTTTCTAGTCATCCTGTTTGACTTCTAATGCCTGAACTGATCCCTCCTCTGTAAAACATTCTTACGTGGGTCTCAGTGAAACTGCCCTCAACTGGCGTTCCTTCTTTCCCACTGCATCTTTCTTCTCAACCACCTTTGCTACATCTTCCTCTTCTTCCACTTTAAATATGGGGGGGGGGACCCAAGAATATTTTCTCTACCCACATATTTTCTCTCTTCTATATTTGTACACTCTCCGAGGTAATCTTTTCCAATCCTCAGGCACTAAATTCCTCCAGCCCAAACCTCTTTCTTTAGTTCCAGGCTCTGATATGCCATTACCTACTCAAGATCTAACTTTGATGCATAACAATCATCTTTGTTCTAATATGGCTGAGGCAGTGACAATGTTTCCACTGTTCTCCAAATCTGTTTTTCTGGCCCCATCCAGCCCCACCTCCAATCCCAATTTTATCATTCTCTGTCTCTTCCATCCAGTTGCTCAAGCCCAACACTTCACTTCTTGCAACCCCCCGCGCCCCCCACCAAATTCAATCCAGGAGTGAGCTTTGTTGCCGCTATCTCCAAGCATACCTTAAATATGACCATTTCTGACCATCTCCACTTCTACAAGACTAGCACAAACCACCACCACACCACCCTGGACTATTTAATTACCCTGAGAGTCCCTTCTCTCATAGCAGCCACAATGATCTTTCAAAGAACAAATCAGGTCTGGTTGCGTAAAGACCTATAATATCTGCTCACTGCACGTAGAATATGACCCAACTCTGTCCTTGCAAGTGGCTTCTTGATCTCTCTGTCCCCTACTTCTCTTTCTGATATAATTCCCTCTACCTTTCCCCTTTTGTTCATTCTACATTATTCTATCTTCTTTTTAAAAAATATATATTTGATTTCAGAGAAGAAGGGAGAGGGAGGGAGAGGTAGAAACATCAATGATGAGAGAGAACCATTGATCCGCTGCCTCCTGCATGCCCCCTACTGGGGATTGAGCCCGCAACCCTAGCATGTGTCCTTGACTGGAATCGAACCTGGGATCCTTCAATCTGCAGACCGACACTCTATCCACTGAGACAAACTGGCTAGAGACCAAATTATCTTAATTATTGGTTTACTTGTTTATTGTCTATGAATTCCCACTTGATGTAAATTCCACAAGCATATTTTCTTCCTATCCCTGCTGTACCCCATGAACTTGGATTAATCCCTCACACTTTGAATGCACGAGTTAAATATGTGTTTGCTGCGTATCTTCTATTTTCTCACTTTGGGTAAAAGTATAGATGAATGGACTACCTTCCTTTCCTCTGACCTCTACTATAAGAAGACAACAACTCATCATTATAACAAATTAAAATCTACACCCTCTCTGGCTGTGAGGACATTAGGGATTGGCAGGGTCTGTGGCAAATAGGAAAGTGTGTATTTCATGCAAAGGAGATGGCTGCTAATCAGCATCAGCCAACAGGCACCCTGAAGGAAGGTGAGTTCAGTGTCACAATATGTTTGAATTATTTTTTTAAGAAGCCCCAAGTTCTGATTTTTAAATGATATCTCTAGATTTATAAATATTCGTAATTACCTCCATTTTTTAAAAACCCAGTGTGAGGACCAAGTGCAACCCATTTGCAGAATGGTTGTAGTATGCAGTTCTCTCACTTTGCAGCCTTTGCTGTATCATGATTTCAAGGGCAGGAGCCCGAAGCAACTTAGTTGAGGGTCCTGGCTGATGGTGATGAAGACGCCGCTGTTCTCATCCTAAGTGAAGGGTAAGGGCTAAACATGACTGGTCTCCTGCAAATAAATGAGGTCATTTAAGTAGAGGATTTCACTAGCGTGTAAGATCCACAGAAAGGCAGGTCCTTTTGTTTACTGTTGTATCTTTATCCCTCAACCCTGCCTGGCACACATCCAAACTCATCACACACCTGTGAAATGACTGAATAAAAGCCTTTTTCCGGCCCCCGACACATAAAGGGCCGCACAAATGTTACCTGTGCTGCCATTATCTTCAAAATTATGAGCATCTTCATAATTATTATTATTAATGTATGTACAGGAGGTTTGTTTTCAAATATAAATGGGAAAATGAAGACAATCCTTTTACTTTCAACATGAAGGTGGAATTTCGTTGCACAACCTAAAGGCGGTTGACAACTGAGGAGGAATTTGGGGGAGAAAGAAGCTGAAGGCAGAGAAGAGAACACGCAGGCCTTTCTTGATCGATGCTTCCACATTGCTTATTGTTGTGCCTCCCCCACCCTGCTCTTCCAAAGCTTGAAGAGAAAAAAGGGAAGAAAAGGTATCCATAAGCTAAAAGTACTCAGTCTGAAACTGCACAAATGAGGTAGCAGCTCTGAGGATCAGTGATTGATCCCTTTGAAGTTTTATGTTAGGAGAACTCAGGTCCCTAACAGAAGCTTCTGATCTCATCGGGGGAAAGTAAATCACGTAGCAGGATATCTTCCAGCAGCTGCAAGGAAGGCTTCAGTCCTCCTGGAGACGGACTGCTGGCTAGATTACACCCCAGAGCCATATTTCTCGCAAACCCTGACTTCAGAAGTTCTGGACTGGGAAATGAAATAATTTTTGGAAGAAAAAGGGAGTTTATAGTTGGAAAAGAAAATGCCTTTGGCGGAAACCAAACCTACAGTGTGTACTATCATGCAGCATGTTTCAAATCATGGAGGGCTTTGCTTTGCTTGGTTAAGAAATTATTTACTTTACAAAATGGGAACTTTTTTAGCGGAAGAAAATAGCATGGTTCAAAACGCAGGTGGAAGTTTGTGGCATAAAGACCAGCATGGACACAGCGTTCCTATAACGAAAAGACTTCATCTGTCTTTTAAGAATTTTATCTAGAGAGAACCCAGGTCTAGGTCAAGCTCTGATATTAAACGACTGGTTACACTGAGCGGGTCACTTTTCCTCCTAGACTAGTTTCTTCGTTCTTAACCACCAAGGGAACAAAAGAGGCAAGTAGGACTAAGTGTCTCTATGGCTTCTTTTCAGATTTTCAGCACTTACAAAACTGAATTCAAAATGGAAACCGGAGTTATTACAATATTATTGACTATATTCCCTATGTGGTACTTTATGTTCCCATGACTATCTGTAACTCCCCATCTAAACTTTACAATCTTTTAATTTTTTTCATCTAGTCCCTCAACCCCATTCCCTCTGGCAACCATCAATCTGTAACTATGAGTCTATTTATGTTTTGTTTGTTCATTTATATTATTCTTTACACTCTAATAAAAGTGAAATCATTGGTATTCATGCCCTCTGAACTGTGCAACCTTTAGTTTAGCTGCCTTGAGATTCTTGGTCAGATGCATCAGGCAAACACTGGCCAGGAAGCCAGGAAACAAGGTTCTGACTCTTGACCCTCTACTTACATTCTCTTTGTGTAAATGAGAAGATGGAGAAGAAAGAATGCTAAAAGTTGTTTGTTTTGTTTTTCAGTTTCATGAATGAATAGTTCTGAATACAATAATCTGAATGCTCTATTACCCCATGGAGTATTTTTATGAGTTTGTTTTGGGGCGACTAGAAAGATGGAAGGCGATTATTTCCAAAGATGGAATTATACTTATGGCAAAGAGCAGACTGTTGTTGTTGTTTTTAATTTTTTTCTTTATTGATTAAGGTATTACATATGTGTCCTTATCCCCCCATTGCCCCCCCAACCCTCCCCACTCATGCCCTCACCCCCCTGGTGTCTGTGTCCATTGGTTAGGCTTATATGCATGCATACAAGTCCTTTGGTTGATCTCTCCCCCTTACCCCCACCCTTCCCTACCTTCCCTCTGAGGTTTGACGGTCTGATTGATGCTTCTCTGTCTCTGGATCTGTTTTTGTTGTTCATTATATTCCACAAATGAGTGAGATAATGTGATATTTATCTTTCTCTGACTGGCTTATTTCACTTAGCATAATGCTCTCCAGTTCCATACATGCTGTTGCAAATGGTAAGAATTCCTTCTTTTTTACTGCAGTGTAGTATTCCATTGTGTAGATGTACCACAGTTTTTTAATCCACTCATCTGCTGATGGGCACTTAGGCTGTTTCTAAATCTTAGCTATTGTAAATTGTGCTGCTATGATCATAGGGGTGCATATGTCCTTTCTGATTGGTGTTTCTAGTTTCTTGGGATATATTCCTAGAAGTGGGATCACTGGGTCAAATGGGAGTTCCATTTTTAGTTTTTTGAGGAAACTCCATACTGTTCTCCACAGTAGCTGCACCAGTCTGCATTCCCACCAGCAGTGCACGAGGGTTCCGCATCCTCAGCAGCACTTGTTGTTTGTTGATTTGTTGATGATAGCCATTCTGACAGGTGTGAGATGGTACCGCATTGTCATTTTGATTTGCATCTCTCCGAAGATTAGTGACTTTGAGTATGTTTTCATATGCCTCTTGGCCTTCCTTATGTCTTCTTTTGAAAATTATCTATTTAGATCTGTTGCCCATTTTTTGATTGGGTTGTTTATCTTCCTTTTGTTAAATTGTATGAATTCCCTGTAAATGTTGGAGATTAAACCCTTATCGGTGATAACATTGGCAAATATGTTCTCCCAGGCAGTGGGCTTTCTTGTTGTTTTGTTGATGGTTTCTTTTGTTGTGCAGAAGCTTTTTATTTTGATGTAGTCCCATTTGTTTATTTTCTTTTTAGTTTCCATTGCCCTAGGAGCTGTATCGGTGAAGAAATTGCTTCAGCATATGTCTGAGATTTTGCTGCCTGTGGATTCCTCTAATATTTTTATGGTCTTATGTTTAAGTTCATTATCCATTTTGAGTTTATTTTAGTGTATGATGTAAGTTGGTGGTCTACTTTCATTTTTTTGCAGGTATTAAGAGCAGACTGTTTTAATGACTAGTGTTATTATTATAAACAAGCTTTCCCTTGACACTTGCAGTTAAAAATAAAGGAAAAATGCTTAGTAAACCCTAAGTAATTAAATTATTGGAGGAAATCTGAGTAGTTTTATACCACCTTAATAGGGAATAAAAAAAATTCATTTATTGGTAGAATTTTTACCTTCACTCAATTTAAAACAGAGAAATACATATTTGCCTCTCTGTTGATTCTAAAATTAATATACATATTTCCATAAACCTGGCTGTATGCACAACACTTCTAGAATAACACACTGATATAGTTGTACATAATTATGGACATAGCGTATCAAAATCTTTCCTCATCATCTTCATGATTTAAAAAAAATATTTTTATTGATTTCAGAGAGGAAGGGAGAGGGAGCTAGAAACATCAACGATGAGAGAGCATCCTTACTTGGCTGCCTCCTGCACACCCCACACTGGGAATCCAGCCAGCAACCCGGGCATGTGCCCTGACTGGGAATCAAAACGTGACCTCCTGGTTCCGACGCTCAATCTCTGAGCCACGCCGGCTGGGCGTCATAATTTTTTTATGTGACAGGATGTGGAGTTACCTAATGAAAGGAGAATCTTATGGAAATATGTATGATGCATTATCTAGGACAATGTCCAAAAGACATGTGAGCTCCTATACAGTTTCCCCCCAAAATGGTGATTTCATTTATGGCTAAAAAGTCCTGCCATTACCATGACAAGTTACTATACATTATAACAGCTGTAATCATTATGTTGTCCTAAAAAGTGAGCCAAACTTTGTTCCCCTGAAATTTGCAACCCATAATCTGAAATCTGCTCGATGGGTTTGCCACATTCTACTTCTTCCAAATTATGACTGCCCAAATATTTGTTACCATTTCTTACTTCTTTTGCAAGATCAACCTTCTCAGGTCTTTTAAAAAGCTTCTTACAGCTATTAATTCAAGTAAAGTGTCTTCTATGATCATCTTCTGAATGTGTTCCAGTTCCCAGGGGCCTCCTCCTTTGGTTTGAATAATGAATTTACTATTTAATTTAAATTTTGGATTTCACACTTCCTGATATTGCAAATATTCAGCTGTTTATTCTCTGTTTCCTCCATGAGAGCATGTGTCATGAAAACAAATATTTGTTTTATCCCATATCATTTCTGCTTAGAATAATCCCAACAAGAGAAAGTGATAATACAGACAGACTAGAGCCCTAGTCGGTTTAGCTCAGTAGATAGAGCGTCAGCCTTTGGACTGAAGGGCCCTGATTTGATTCTGGTTAAGGGCACATGCCCGGGTTGCTGGCTCGATCCCCAGTAGGGGGTGTGCATGAGGCAGCCAATCAATGATTCCCTCTCTCATCATTGATGTTTCTATCTCTCTCCCTCTCTCTTCCTCTCTGAAATCAATTTAATTTTTTTTTAACTTTAATATATATATGACAGACAGACTAGAGGCAGGGTACTGGGGAGCCAGGTGCCAGATCAAGGGGGAGAGATAGGTGGGGCCTGAACCAGGCAGGAAAGTTGGTGGTGTATTTGTTAGAGCTTTGTCACTTTCCTTTGAACCACTGCATGACATTGAAGTATGCTATTGAAGGTGTGCTGGGACAAATTTACATTTTAAAAAGTCTCTCTACATCTTAGAGAACTAACTGGAGACCCCACTACTGTCTATAGCTCTTCAAGGAGCTACCCTAGGAATTCAGTGACCCTCATCATTCAGGCCTCAGATGTCTTTCTTCAAGGTTGGTTGCTTTGAGCTACTCTAAAGCTCACAGCTCTCTGTCTGTGTGAAGCCCGCTCCCTTCCAAGCAGAGCTGTGCTCTCCTGTGATCTGGAAATCACTCTCAACCTAGGGACTGTGCCTGCCGCCCAACTTCCTCATCAGCATTTGGTGTTATCCCTGGCTTTGATTTTAGCCTTATCACTGCACTTTTCACTATTAGAAATTATATTGTTGATTTTTTTTTTTTTGGTTATGGATTTAATAGCTTTGCTCGACCCACCAGTAGGTCAAGAGTGAAGATTTTGTCTCTCTTATTAACTGACTTTTGTACATGGAATTAGAAAAAGGCCTGATTCTCATTAGGCATGTAATAAACACATGACTAAAAGGATAAAATTGCTTTATGAATCATTAATGAGTTGACTATTATCCTCATTGATACCAACACTTACCATTCTCATTTAGTTCCAACTTTCATCATTTCTTTCACCTAAGTTTCTCCTTATATATTTCCCTCTTTTCACTGTTATTGACAATTCTCTGTTCCATATTTTTGATTTGCTGTTTTAAGTCAGGGGGTGGGGACTGTGTTATTTTTATCAAATATAAATGCAGCTCCAGAACTTTGAAAATGACTTAGACCTGTTTCTTTAA
Source organism: Myotis nattereri (assembly GCF_964212035.1). Taxonomy (NCBI): domain Eukaryota; kingdom Metazoa; phylum Chordata; class Mammalia; order Chiroptera; family Vespertilionidae; genus Myotis; species Myotis nattereri. The sequence continues at coordinate 78,765,043 of NC_138085.1, read as the reverse complement.
ACTTCGATTTCCATTGATGTCTGTGTTCTTTTATAGGCAGGACATAACCTGGTTTTCCCTTGTTCCTGCTGATTTGCTGTTTTTGAGGGAGAAATAAAATTGACAACTTGAAAAACTTATTGCCCAGTGAATCTGACCCCCATGAGCTCATAACTCCTATATACTGAGGAGATGAGAGCACTCTCTGTTCTTCCATAGGGGATAGTACACATTTTCCACCAGCAGTTTCCAGGGTCCAGGCTGGGTAAGAATCAGGAAGCAGCCCTAGCCAGTTTGGCTCTGTGGATAGAGCATCAGCCTGTGGACTGAAGGGTCCCAGGTTAGATTCTGGTCAAGGGCATGTACCTTGGTTGTGGGCACATCCCGAGTAGGGGGTGTGCAGGAGGCAGCTGGTCGATGTTTCTCTCATCGATGTTTCTGACTCCCTCTCACTCTCACTCTCCGTCTCCCTTCCTCTCTGTAAAAAATCAATAAAGTATATTTAAAAAAAAAAGAATCAGGAAGCAAATATTTGGAGTTGTTACTGGATCTGTGACCAGTCATATCAATGACTCATCATTGGTATTTCTAGAAACTGAACTTTGGTTGCAGATGGGTTTAAGTTGAGACCATGGAGCTCAACCAAAGGTACAGAGCAAAACTTAGGGAAGAAAAAAGTTAAGAGCGAAAGAAATGGAAGAAAATTTATTTGTCCATCTATCCGCTTTGTTCAAGCTAGTCCTCATCTATTGTGGATTTCATGAGATCCAGTAAATCACCTCGACATTCCCGGGCAGGCAACCTGGTAGATGAATGAGCAGTGAAATAAGATTTCTGCTTTGGCAGCAACCTGCAGGGTGACATTGGAGAGGTCGGTCATAAAATTTCTCATATCAGAAACATCAACTTCAAGAATATGGCTGAATTACTCATATTGTTTCCTCATGAACTAGCCAAATACATTCACTACTGGAATTTAATAGTAAGAATGAATCCAATGCAATTTTGCTGGAGCCTTTTTCTACCACAAGTTCTTAATTCACTGCAGAGTTTGGAGCCCACTTCTTTCTTCATTTGTTTGTGAAGAATGAAGCCAATTGAAGAGGAGACATTGTGAAGGACATGCCATGAATATGTGACAGAATCAGGACTAGAACCCACAACTGTTGGCTGTAATTCAATGTTCATCTTTCCCCCGAATAGTCTCTTGATCCATTCTGCTATGAATCATACTCAGAAGCAAAATAAAACCATTGCCCCCCCTCCCTTAATAGACAGGCTTCATCATTGGTTCCTAAAGGATGGTCAGTAACATGTGCTGCTAATTCAGACTGTTTAAAATAGCATGGGTCCTATTCAATTTAGGGTAGATAGCCCTCAATGATCTTTCATCTTCACATGACACTAAGTCCACCAGCTGTTCTGTACCTCTTGGTGAGCCTTCCTGAAAGTGCCTATGGCTATCCAATGATAGGCTGTTCCTTTAAAAACTACAATGCTCACAAAAATGTTCCATCTAATCTCTAAAGACAGAATATTCTGCCTCCATTGTTCATTGAGGCCTCAATCTCTTCTTAAGGCAAGTTCACACATTTTTGTAGTTGTTGTTTCTTTTCTTTCTTTCTTTTTTTTTTTTTTTTTACTCAGTCAGAGCCCAAGTTAGATAAAAAAACAAAGCAAAAGGATGCTGGCTGTCATCATGGGTGGGAAAGAGAGGTAGAGATGAGTTTCATTTATCTCATTTTGGATGATAACAGCAAAATAAAGTGTTTCTGACATGCTTGCTGAAGCCTTAAATCCTTTTGTTAGGAGATAAAATCTTAGTGAGAAACTAAGCTTAAGTCCAAATTTCAAAAAAGATATCTATATGAGAATATAATAGAGCAATAAAAATGACTGATTAGAGGTTATTTTTCAAGTGCTGGTTATATAAGTAGAATAGGAAATATTAATGATATAGAAATTTGGAGTTTAGAAGCAACAGACATAGTATTTCCTTCCAGTAAGAATTATATAGGACAAGCAAATTACAAAGAAACTGAAAAATAAGTAAATAGATATGAAATGAGAAAGGATATAGAAAACTTTACTAATATAGTCAACAAGAACATCAATAAACCTAAATTTAAAAAGAGATTCATAACAGTAAAATTTGAATGTGAAAGGAGTTTAAAGGAACTTTTATGAAATTATTTATTTTCAATTTCTTTTTATTTAATTCACAAGACTCATGAAAAAAGTTCTATATCTCTAAAAAGGTTATTTCAATAACTGCAAAATAAAAATCATATATGATAGGAAATCTTAACATAAATTGAATTTTTGTTCTTTCCTTTGTATTATCTATATATATAAAAACCTAAGCAACCAGCTGACCAAACATCCGGTCAACCGTTCACTATGATGACACACTGACCACCAGGGGCAGACGCTCAATGCAGGAGCTGCCCCCTGGTGGCCAGTGCACTCCCCCAGCCAACCTCCCTTGACCGGCCAGCCTCCTGTGGTCCCTCCCCCCAGCCAGCCAGGCTGAGGGACCCCACCCATGCATGAATTCATGCACCGGGCCTCTAGTATGAAATAATGGCCTTCTTACAATCAATGATATCTAAGAATTGTAAAAACTCCATGGTAGGTACTTGGACAGTAAACACAGATATTACATAAAACTGTATGTTTTAGAGTTGACGTCTACTTCAACTTTAAAAAAAACACACCGTATAATTTCAATGTTATTCTATTCCAAGTCACGTAAAAAAAAAAAAAAAAGAACTCCTCAATTCATTTTATGATGATAATATAACTTTACTATCAAAACCTAATATAGTAAAGAAAAAAAACTATAGTTCAGTTTAACTTACTAATATAGACACAACCATTGTAAATAAAATATTTTAAAATTAAATCCAACAGTGTATCAAAGCATAACATATTAAACTAAGATAATTTTATTTCAGGAATGCAATCATAATTTACCATCAGAAATATCTATAAACATAATACCTTACATAAAAATGAGAATAAGCATAAAATTACATCAAGATATTAAAAGATCACTTGATAAATCTAGCAGCCTTTTTCTAATAAAAATGCTAAGTAAGTTAGTTCAAAGGCCAACAATTTGCAAACATTATCAGTGATCATTGACATAGTGAAATAATAAAGCTCCTTCAATAAAATCTGAAATAACACAGGGATATCCTGCAAAACCACTTACATAGATAGTTTTAATGTTTCTATCTAATAGAACCAGAGGGGAAAATTAAACTAAATAGTAAGTATAAAACATTGTGAGAGTTAAAGGGATTTTCTGATGTTATAATTATATACCTAAAACAAAGCAAAACAAAGCAATCTAGTCAAACATAAGAAAAAGAATCCTACTTAATGATAAGAAAATTATATAAAATGATATCATACATAACAAATATGTACAAATCTATTCATTTTTTATTCAACAAATACTTTTGGATAGTTATTTTATGTCAGGCATTATTTTGTGTGCTAGAAATACTGAAGCAAATAGAAGCTTCCATGGTGCTTATATTTTAATTGAAAGGAAATCAGTTTTAAACTATTTTAAAAATCAATGAAATATTAGATAATTAATGATGTGATGAAAATAAAGCCAGGTTGTAAAATAGGGATAAAGAGAGAACAAGAGACTGGGTAAGGGGGAGGCACTCCTCACTATGGTATAAGCATGGAAGGCTGAGGAAGGAGATGCCATTTAGGTAACGATATGAATGTCAAATTTCTATAGTTTTGATTCTTAAGGATAACAAATTAGAAAGAAATCTTTTTACATGGATGACAAATCTCTAAAATGTACCTCAGTCAAATTTTAACAAAAATGTACAGAACCTATAAGATTAAAGCTATAATTTATAAAGAGAACATAAAACAAGATCGAAGCAAATGGAGTAGCATACAGTACTATTCCTGAATGGGAAGGTTTAATACCATAATAATATCAGTATTTCTAATATTAATATATACATCCAATGCACACATTAGTGAGCACTCTGTAAGTAAAAGAAGGTATGAAAAGATGAAATCTTCTGCTACTGGTTGGGGAGTAAAGAAGATTCGGAAGGAAGATGAAAATGAATTTGATTTTAGGCATGTTGCGTGTGAAGTGCCTGTGGGACAACTAGGTACAGAAACACAGGAGCAAGGGAGTTTCCAAATCTGTAGCACAAAGGAGACGTCTGCACTGGAAATCTGTTACTAATGTCCTTCCACCTCGTTATTATCCCGAAAGAGTGCTGATTTTGACAAATATTTCTTTCTACCTCTGTTGAGTAGAAAAATAGAGAAGACAGATACATAAAATCAAAAATAAAAGAAGAGATATTACAACTGATCCCATAGAAATAAAAAGAATCACACGAGTTCACTATGGACAATTACATGTCAACGATCTGGATAATCTATAAGAAATGAATGCATTTCCAGAAACACACAACCTATCAAGATTAAATTATTAAGAAACATAAAGTTTGAACAGACAAACATCCAGTATGAAGGTTGAAAGAATAACAAAAAAACTCTCTACAAAGAAAAGCTCATAACCAGAAGTCTTCACTGGTGAATTCTATCAAACATTTAAAAAACTAGATGCCTGGTGCATGAAATTTGTCCATGGGTAGGGTCCCTAGGCCCAGCTGGCAATCAGGGCCAATCGAGGCGCTGGTCAGGGCCTCCCTTCCCCGGCTGCCAGCTGCCTGCGGGGGCTTTCCTTCATTCTGTGCTGACCCCTGGTGGTCAGCGCACGTCATAGTGAGCAATCGAATTCCTGGTCTCCTGATCGAACTCCCATGAGGACACTTTGCATATTAGCCTTTTATATATGTATAGAAGATAATAAAATGCCAATCCCTTTCAAACTTTTCCAAAAATTGAAGAGGAGGGACTATTTCCAAACACATTTTTGAACCAACATTCCCCTAATATCAAAGCCACATAATGATACCACAGGAATCTACAGGCTAGTATTCCTGATATTGGAAACAACAATACTAGCAAACCAAATCCAAAAGCACATTAAAAGGGTCATGCACCATGACTTACTAGGACTTATCCCTGGGATGCAAGGATGATTCAACATATGAAAATCAATAAATGTGAAATACCATATTGACAGAATAAAGGATAAAAATCGAAGTTTTTTAAAATATGGTACACATTCTCATATGCTTTCTGATAGAAAATTAGAACTACAGCACCCATGAATAAAAGCAAATATCTAAGACTTTAAAGAAACCAGAGAAGGTATTTTAAATATTAAAATCAGAGTAGACTTATAAAAAGCTAGTCAATATACCTGCTAGAAAATTGAGGACATCTAAGGGAAATTGAGTCCAGTTCCTAGCAAAATAATTTTTATGTGTGTTTTATTTCAGATCTGATCATAGTTAATCACAAAAATTTTATCTGAAAATAAAAATTTTAAAAAAATTTTTATCTGTATGATTTCCTGGGGAAATTTTCTCTTCCTGTACCAGACTTGGTGCAATCCGTAAGGGGAGTTGCAGTCAAAGACTTGATCCCTGCGTCTAGTCATGTTTTTCCTCACAGTTGCCTTCTTAGGACAGGTGCCTTCACTCCCAGGTCTCTATGTGGGATGTTCAGCTGGGGCCTTTCTCAGGCATCTCTGCTGCAGCCCCCTTACGGAAGGCTGAGGGGGACATTAAAGGCATTTTCTCTACTCTGATTCAGTACTAAGTATTTTCCCACTCTTCGTCCTCCCCTATCACCCTACCCCAGCCACCAAGTCCACAAAATTGCAGGAGCTTCATGTGTGGGGTCCCTTGGCAGTCAGAGATGACGTTCACATCGATGCTTACCCACCTGGTAGGCCAGTCCATGGGTCAAACATGGAACAGAGGGAAGCTGGCACTTTATTTAGCTTAGTCTTTTGCTTATACTATCACAGTGAGTGATTAAAGACTTGATTTTTACTTATGCTTTTAATTTCTTACTTTAATAACTACTCTGACACCTGGCAGCTTAGCTCTTTCCAACTCAGCTGAGCCCCAGATAGAAATGAAACCTAAAAATCTTGCTTGGGAAAATGTACTTAATTCAGTGATTGGAAAGTCCTCAGGATTTGGCTTCTAAGAGAGCCTTGGAGAACAGATTTTCTCTTAATTTGGAAGCTATTATGGGCTTTTCACTTTGGAAACATGAACAAGTAACATTATCAAAGCTAGATGAGATGTGGGAAACATATTCTCCAAATACTCTCGTTTAACAAGAGGAAAGCTGATACCCAGAGTGGTGATGACTGGCTTAAACCATTACACAGTTAGTGTCAGAAACAGGACAGAGTCTACATGCAATACCATGTTCATGTTTTGTCTTGGAGAAGAAACCTGGCTTTTAGAGAGGAACTGAATGAACAAGAGCTTGAATTCTGTGTTGACAGCTATACATGTATATCTTTTTCCACCATTATGATCTCTCTCTTCCTTGAGTTCGGCTAGTTGTCTATCTCCTGATGGAAGGCCTGAGAACTTTAGATATACTCTGACCAGCAACAAGGTCAGAGAACTTGCATCAACTCTTTACTCAAGGGCAAGCTTGTCACCTGCCTATTTTAAACCAGTGACTCTCAGTTGGGATGACTGTGTCCCTACAGGACCTTTGGCACTGTCTGGAGACATAGTTCTTTGATATGACTTTGGAGGGGCTGCTCTAGGCATTCAGAGGGTAGAGGCCATGAATATTACTAAACATTCTACAATGTACAACAAATGATCCAGTGCCAACTGTAAGCGTGCCAAGGTTGAAAAGCCCTACACTATACCTTTCCAGATTAAGGATCCCATCCACAAAATGCATAGCTCCTCCTTCTTTCTGTGCCTCAATATATCCAAATGTCTGGACAGTCTGATTTCTTAAATTGTTTCCTATTCTACTGCACCATAATCACAGCTGTATTTTCAGAAATTGAGAGCAGTTTAGTGTTCCAGAAAATATATTTTTAAAACTAAACTTCCAATGCCCCCCACCATAGTCTGATTCTTTGCTGATTAACCCATCCCCTGAGCATGCCAAAGGAGTTAATCACCCATGTGTTGATTCAGTCCCAACTCTGACATCCAGCCATCCACACTGTAGAAGCCCACCTCATTAACAAAGAATCCTACCAGCTGTGGCAGCCTCTCCGCCCAGCGCCTTCATTCCCATGTCCCCACTCAGCAGAGAAAGATTTGTGTTTCACGGGGAGGGACCTGACTGCCACTGTCAGGAAGCTGTTGGCGAAGGGAAGTGTTGACAGGCCCTCCAGAGCGGGCTTGCTCAGTGGGACTCTGCTAAGTGGCGGCAGTAACAAAAGGCATTTTCCAAGCCTCTTTAGAGATAAGCATGAAAGACTGTAAAAAAGGAAAAGAACAGGTGAAGATGGGTCATTATCCGAGATCCAGCTGAGTGCAGACACTGGAGAGGGGACAGGAGGGAGGGAGGAAAAGCAGAGGATGACAATTGAGTTTGACATCATTTTTTTTTCTATGCCTCCACCTTATTCCTTTATGTCTCTGTGTGCAGGGTAAAGTTAGCAGGAATGATACCATTCAGGTTCCTACTCCCAGCCTTCATGCAGCTCTACCCAGGTCACTGAATGCAATGATCAGTCAAACATCCGGTATAAGATATAAAAGCTGAGACAGACACATAAGGTTTTCACTAGTCACAACTGAGTATCTCTCCGGGGCTGGCTTCATGCACCACAGCACTGAGATGACTTTGGATATTTGTCAACTATATGTCCTTCCTAGTCCATGATGACTCTCCCTGGAGCTGGGTTCATTTTAGACTGTGCTGCGTAGTATCATCGTTTATATGCTGTTTCCAAATATTTGAACACCACCATGTGTGTGAGGAAAAGGACGAAAGAAAGGCAAGCAGGCAGGCAGGAGGGCAGAAAGGGAGGAAGGGACTTTCTGAGTTGCCATGCTGTTCTGAGTCCTCAAACAAGATGGTAAAGTAGAATCCTCTTGGAAGAAACAAAATGATTTTTGATAGTGAATTGGATTTCTCAGGGCAGCAAAACCTACAGAAACAGCTGTGCGATTTTCTGCCTGTGAGAGTGCCAGCCTGACATCTAACCTGCCTGTGGAAGATGTCTCTAATTGGCAGAGCCCCAGCCCCTGCAGCCAGAAGGCCAAGTGCAAACTGAACCGAGAATGCAACAATAAAGGGGCAAGTTCTGGCCTGACTATTGAGAAGCTGGAAGGCAGAAACAACAGATTTCCACTCAGCACTTCAAGCACATCCATGCTAGCTTTCCCATTTCTCCAGGAGGTGTTGGAGGGAGTTGACATTCATGTCCTCAATAGGTAGTGACCCGGTGATGAGGGAGCAGAGAGATAGCGGAGGCTGGAGTACAGATGAAACAACAGTGACCATGAGTTCTTTTTTTTTATTGTCTAAGTACTTATGGTTTATTTTCTTAGCAAGGCTTGCCATGCATCTTTTTTTTTAATTTTGTTTTATTGCTTAGAGTATTACATATGTCTTCTTTTTTCAGATGGATGATAAGTACATGGAATCTTATTGTATATTTCTTTCTGTTTTTGTTGTTTTACGTTTAAATAACAGAAAGCTTTAAAAAACCAGTGCTGTGTCATATAAACAAACAAACAAACAATCAATCAATGCTTCTTTCCATTAGGAGAACAGAATTTATGAGCCCATGCTAGAGTAATGAAAGGAGAAGTACCTGTCTCTGTGGAATATTACTAGATACTAAATTGTACAACAGGAAGTCAGTGGGTCCAACCACGTAGTTAGAGACAACAAGCTGAGGTAATAATCATGGCAAAATGCAAAAAGTTATTTTAAGTTCAGAAAATAACTACTCTGTGCTTGTCAATATAAACATATCTTTTCTAATAAATTATTTTTTTAATTCAAATGAGCTACAGAAAGTTCAGAACATTTTTCAAGGCAAAAGTCAAAGACAAATGATGAACTGAGAGAGAAAATAAGTGCAACCCGCATGACAGGTTATTGTGCAAAAGGTTCAGGACAAGCCCTTTATGCATCCTTTGATGATGTGGCCCATCAGTAGAGGATCAGCATGTTGCATGAGTCCTGTTCTCTTGAGAACATTTCTAACCAGCCTCCTTCTCTCAGTCCAGAGTCTTCAGTGGCTCCCTCATCTCAACTGTAGTCTTCTCTGTTGAATTTAGACACCCCACTACCATGTTCTTCTTTCTTTCCTTTTCATTACCCTCTTTGTCACAGCTTGTGCTGCAGGCAAATTTGATGACTTGCTGCTCCCAATATATACCCACACTTTCCTAGCCCCATATTTTTGTTCATCTTGTTCCTTCTAATTGATACCTACTTGATTTCAATTCCTGTGTCCAAAAGTTTTTTTCCATTTTATGGCCTACTCCAAAGACCATGAAAATCCTTGTTTAATTACTCCAAAAGGAAGCTTTCCTTCTCTCTATTACCAGTCTTTTAATTTCACTTGCTGCATTCTACTTTGTATTGCGTTTTTATATTTATAAAAATGTTGTTAGTATTTATTCTCCTTGAAGGCAAGGACTATTTCCTAGACATCTCTAGAACTCCCATTAGCCCCTAATACATTGTAATTAGTCATCAAGAAATCACATAAATTAATAAGTAACCAAAGTTATAAACAAATAATTGAATGACTAGACGCAACATTATTATAAAGGGCAGTGGTATCAATGCATAGCCATCTAAGAAAAATTAACGTGCACTAATATGTGACGTTACCCCAAGGAAAGTTGAATGTCTAACAGAAAAGCTGCTTAAATCTGACTGACCAAGAGAAGTACTCCAGAGAGCAAGAGGTGGAAACAGAAACCTTTCAATAGACTGCCTCCACCCACCCCTGAACCCTGAGCAAGGCAAGCTTCATCATCTGTAATTTATCACGCCCCAGGACTGGGCCCATCAGCCTGGTCCATGCATTGATTGGTCTATTTGGGAATCTAAAAGTCTCTATTTTTAGACATAATGAAGTATAATCTTGGTACCTATTCTAAACTAAATTAAGGTGATTATTATTTTTAGGTAACAGCATTAGACTGCACATTGCCCATTTATTTCAGCGGGAAAGCTGACTAAAATATGCCTCTTAAATGAAGACCAAAAATATCTCATATTTTAGATTATTTGACTTCACATGTGGCACCTCAATTTGGACTATCAATGATCCTGTTGATTCTGTCACCCCCTGCTTATAATAAACCATCAAGAGCAGTATCTGCATTGTTTCCTGAGCTTGTGACACTATATTTTCTTGGATGAATAAGATTCAAGCTGGGAATTCTAGAGTTGCTGAACCACTTTATGTTCAATATATTTGACAGTTAATTCCTACTGCTTTTTTCTTCCATATTCCTGTATATGTATATAATTGGAGAATCTATTATTTTTAATCTCTCTTTTTAAAAGGGCCATGACCCTTTTCAGTGAATTCAGAGTGCTAGCACAAGTTCAGGGAAACTTCAGAATTGGAATTATGACTGTAATTATTATCTTCTAATCTTTCCCCTTCAAGCTGCTATGACTCAAGAGTTTGATTGAGTGATTGACTGACATAAAACATACAGTAACATCAGAGCACATATCAGTGAATACTCTCTAAAAGAACTCATGTAACCAAATTGAGAAACATGGATACCAGAATTCTAGAAGTTTTCCTTGAACTCCCTTTATGTCATTACTTTCTCCCAAAGGGAAGCACTGTTTGGACTTTGAACAGCATAGACTACCACTGCCTATTTTTGTTGACGTAAATGGAATAACACAATATGTGCTCATTTGTGTCCAGCTCATTTCATTCAAAACTATACTTACTTGTGGCATTCTTCTACATGATCAGATACAGTTGTAGATGATTCCACCTCCTTGCTGGCTAGTATTCCACTGTGTAAATATACCATCATTTATTTCTTATTCCACTCTTGGTGGGCATTGGGTAATCTATGTGCTGCTATAAGCACTCTTGTAGATATCTTCTGGTAGAACATGTACAAATTTCGTCTTCATGGGGTATATATATGTTTAGTTGTAGTAGATATAGACAGTTTTGTTAGCATCACATTCCCACTAGCAATATATAAAAGTTCCAGTTACTCTTAATGTTTTGCCACTTGCCATTTTACATCTTTAATTTGCCTTTTCATGTTAAGCACTCTTTCATTCATTATTTGCCATTTAGATATCTTTCTTTGTGGAGTATCCATTGTGGTTGTTTACCCTTTTTTCAATTAGATTGTCAGTCATTTTCTTATTTATTTATAGAACTTTTTTAAAAATACATTTTTATTGATTTCAGAGAGAAAGGGAGAGGGAGAGAGAGAATGACGAAAGAGAATCATTAATCAGTAGCCTCCTCCACGCCCCCTACTGGGGATCAAGCCCTTGACCAGAATCGAACCTGGGACCCCTCAGTCCACAGGCTGATGCTCTGTTCACTGAGCCAAACTGGCTAGGGCTAGTATATATATACACTTTTATTAATTTCAGAGAGGAATGGAGAGGCAGATAGAATATTTCTAGAACTTTTAAAAAAACATATTCTGGATATGAGTCCTTTGTTGAACATTTGTACTGCAAATAGTTTCTCCAATTCTGAGAGTTGATTTTACACTCTCTTAGTGATGCGTTTAAAAACAAAACAAAACAAAACAAAAAAATCCCTAAATTTCAATATAAATAACTTTGTCAAGTTTTTTTTGTGGTTAATACTTTTTGTGATCTATTTAAGAAATATTGGTTTGCCTCAAATTTATAAACACATGAGCCTGTGTTTCCACTTGAAAGTCTTATTGTTTTAATTTTTACATTTATATCTTCAATTAATCTATAACTGTTGTTTTTATATGGTTTGAAGTAAGAGTCAAGGTAAATTATTTTTCTCCTGATATCCATTGACTCGGCACTATTACCCTTTCTCAACCCTATCAACTTTGTCATAATTAGATGACCACAAATGTCTGTGATCTGTTTATGAACTATTCATTCTATTCCAGTGATAGAGATCTTTCTTTGTCTTATTATCGTACCATATTAATTACTATGTCTTTATACTAGGTATCATTAGGTTGTAGCTTAAGTCTTCCAACTTTCTTCTCCTTTTTATTTCTTTAGTGATTATTTAGCCCATATGCATTAAGATTCAGCTTGCCATTTTCTCTCTCTCCCCACCCTCACAAAAAATCTGCCAAGATCTCATCTAGAATGGCATTGACTTTATACATTAATGTGGGGGGAAATCGGCATCTTCAAGATACTGAATCTTCCAACCCATGAACCTAGTTTATCTCTGCTCTTATTTAGCTTCTCTTAACTTATTCAATAAAGTTCTATAGATTTTGTATCTATGATGAAGAACCAATTTTGATCAATACATGCATGACGACGATGCATAACTAGACCATAGCTTACACCGCATGTGACTTAACCAGGTTCAACAATACGCAAACTGGCTGCACATCTTTTCAGTTAATCAAATCCAGGGATTAAGGCTTGGAGGTTGTAGTGATGTTTATAAAAGTTTATATAATGTCTATAAAAAGGTAATGTCTATAAAATCACTATAAAAGTTTCTAAACACTACTCTGAGTTTCTGTACTTGTCTCGTTGCTAATAAGGAAGAAACAGAATCACAGTCTGGCTCTGCTCCGTGAACCATACTTTAAGTAGCAATGGTATAGAGGTTCTGCACATCCTTTATTAGATTTTTTTTTTCTATTTGATGTTTATGTTTTTGTAAATGGAGTTATTTTAAAATTTCAAAATATGGTTTTGAACTAATTATTTTATTCAGCATTTTGTCTCTTTCAAGGAAACAAACCTTCAAATACCATTGTTTCCAGGAGCATCTGTTTCTAACAGATTCTCTAGTCTTTTCTATCTGCCATATTTGGAAAAACAAGCTAGATTATCCTGGCATCAAACCGCTTTCAGAAGAAATAAAAGTGTTTTTTTATTCTCTATTTTATATTCTATTTTGGTGACATTGAGCTAATCTTCATTCATATTGAATGATTCATGTAAAATATATGGATGACATTGTCATTTGCTTTTTAAATAAGCTTAACAAATTGACACTTTCTACCTCTGTAAATTATAGGTGAAAAATTTATGCATCCTATGGGAACTCAATAAAGATCAATTTAAAAAAATAACATCGTTCGATCATTCATTACCTGGTTCACCTCGAAGGCTGAGTATAATATTCCTTTTAAACCAAGGTCAGTCCTATTATATATTTAGAGAATATTTGCGAAGACAAAATCTATGGTGCAGAGAATTCAGGTGATTTATCTGAAGCTTTTAATATTTGCCAAAGGCAGCACAAATCTGGGTCTTTCCCCTGACAGCCACTCTGTCCTTTCCCTTCTCAATTACAAGATCACAGTCTGTGCCAAGGTTCTCTCCTCACCTCCTCTCTCACCCTCTGCATAGACCGTTCATGGGTGTGGTCTGAGAGAATAGGACAGGAGATGCTGGGGTCCAACCCCAGCAGGTCCAGGGGTCCCCAAAGGTGTGGACGGAGTCGGCAAAGAAGGAATGACACGGAAACAGCGTTCAGTTGATCAGCAGCCTAGCCAGGATCTCTAGCCAGGATCTCCAGCCAAGTTCTGTTCAGGCTCTCCAGCGAAGTTCTGCTTAGGATCTCTAGCCAAGTTCTGGTTCGGTTCTCTCACTAGGTTCTCCAGGTTCTCCAGCCAGGTTCTGTAGCCATGTTCCCTCGCTAGGTTCTCTAGCCAGGTTCTGTCCAGGTTCTCAAGCCAGGTTCAGTCACCAGGTTCTAGTAAGGTTCTCTTGCCAATTTCTGTAGTCAGGTTCAGTCCAGGATCTTTTGCCATGTTCTCTCCAGCGAAGTTCTTCTGTCTCTAGAGAATGTTCTGTGTAGGTTCTGTGCCTAGGTTCTGTCTCTCTCGGTTCTGTCTTCTTACATCTGTATTTATACCAGTTGATTCCAATCCTATCAATCTCTATTCCAAAGGTTAGGGTGTTTCTTATCTCCATTCCAGGGAGTAAAGATTATGTAGCTTAAGCATGATTGTTCATAGTTAAAGTGATTAATTACCCGCCTGGCACTTAGTTAAGAGGTTTTATTCCCTCCCTAACTTCAGGGGAAAATCCCTACCTGGGGAAGCAACCTTTCTCAGAGACCTTGGTTAAAACACATAGTGCCAAGAAGGTGAGCAAACATATTAAGAACAGTATGCCATATATGCCAGGTCCCTTGAAACAGCAAGGATGGACCGGCTCCCGGCAAGGAGAGTGTATTGCTTTCTGGTTTTAAGCCCTCCACTCCTCTCCACTGACACAAATTCCTACTTCCCTTCCCAATTATCCTTTCTCCCTGGAATCCCACACGTATCCCTTCATCGGAAAAGTCAGATATATATGTGTCCTGCCTCCAACAAAGTCTTCTCTCTATGGTTTTTACATGTGGTAAATAAAACAACTCTAACTTGGCTAATAAAATTTTGACTTGCCATTAAATGAGCTATCATTTTCAAAAATCAATATCCAGAAAGGCCTATAGGCAAATGTTTCATTAATCATAAACTAGTATATCTAGCAGCATCCTAGAAGTCATTCATCAGAACAATGACCAATAAATATATGGGAGTAAATTTTAAAATTCACTAGAAATTATACAGATTCAAAAAGGAATTTATTTTTATTAAATATTTTGAATACAGGTGAATTACATAATCTCTCAGGATTTTAGTGTTCCTATGTTAAACCAAGAAATTATTAATACATGTTTAGCAGAGATTTTATAAATAATAAGTGAGAATGCATGTGAGCTATTACATAATAGCTGGAATATAATATACAGACTATAGATATTAGCACTTATTTACAAAGTACTAGTATTTACATTGCATTATAGATAAAAATTCTGTTATAATTCTTGTCCCCAATGTTCTCCCCTCTCCCTCTAGCAAGGATTGTATTCAGACTGTCTCTCTACAGGCACCGTAAGCATGATCTCTGAGAGGGGGTTTATGACCTTAAAAAGCCATGAAGAGAGACTGTGCCTGAAGCCCAAGATATGCTACAGGTTACTCAGCAGCTTCCTTTGCTTATGTGATATACCAGGAACACTAGCAGTATAACCAGCAAATGGATACTTACTAAAGACATTTTCAAACTTCAACTCTTTAGTAAAATTTGTTTAGTTTATTCTGTGCATTTTCATCTGGTCTGCACATTTTTTGAACAATAAGGAATTTTTTTTTTTAAAAAGGTCACATACCTTCCCACAAGAAGTATAATCCTCAAAAGAATCAGTCAACAGGATGAAAATGTAAGAAGTTTAGTTGTAAGAGATTTTATTTTTTCCTGATCATCTCTGACTTTTATCCACAACACAAAGGAAATATAGAGTACTAAGGACAAATCAGCTATTCTTAGAACCTTCTATTGTAGTAAATTTAAGTCCAACGGAAACGTTGCAAAGTCTGCACTTCATCCTAGTGAACCCATACAAAATCTCCTTAGATATTTGCAAACTCATTGGCATGCTCTGTAGTCTGCTTCCCTGATCAATGGCCTGGAGACATTGGAACATTTACTGAAGCCCTAAGTTGAAATAAAGCTGCAAGGGTGTCACTGAAGAAGCCGGTGAGTCCATCTGACCACACACCGTCTGCATCGGACCCGCACTGCTAGTTACTAACCCGACCAGTTTGCAACAACTCAAGCTCAGGACCAGAAATGGTCAGCTTCGTTTTGCTTCACTGTAATGTTGTAGAGGGAATTATATAGTTTCAGAGTATTCATATATTAGAAAACAACACCACCTGTGACAAGTAAAACAACAACAACTTTGAAACAATCTATAGGTGACACAGGGACTTGATAGCTGTTAGCTCCTCTTCAAATTTGGCACAAAAAAAATGAAGGAAAGGAGGAAGGAAGGAAAGAAGGAAGGAAGGAAGGAAGGAAGGAAGGAAGGAAGGAAGGAAGGAAGGAAGGAAGGGACATGACAGTATACCGTGAGTCCATGAGTGAAATAAATCTTTGCTTTGCTGGTATGCACCGGCTCTATCATCAATGCCACTTTCTGCTACATGCCTCCTCTCACAAAATACTCACATCCTGGGTGAGCATAATTAGCCTCATTCTCTATAGAGCTACTTTGGAAGGAGATACTATTAATAAGCTTTTCTTTTTCTTTTCCTTTTTAAAAAAATATTTTTTATTGGTTTCAGAGAGGAAGGGAGAGGAAAAGAGAAACAGAGACATCAGTGATGACAAGGAATCACTGACTGGCTGCCTCCTGCACTTTGGACAGAGCCCACAACCCAGGCATGTGCCCTTGACTGGAATCGAACCTGGGACCCTTTGGTCCACAGGCCAACACTCTACCCACTGAGTCAAACCGGCTAGGGCTTATTTTCCTTTTTAAAAGACACGTTAAGCATGCTACTTTCCAACTCAAAAACTTTCAGTTTCTGTTTAATGTCAGACTTAGCTTGGTACTCAGGATCTTCAGTGTGTGAATTCACAACTTACATTCTCTGTTATAGTTCTTCAAAGAACTCTCTGTTCCAGAAACACAGATCAATTTTGTTCCTTTGTACCTGTTAGTCACACTCTCATTTTTAAATTTCACTCACATCATTACCTGCACCCATAATTTACACCATTTCTTTCTCTTAAACTCTTGAACATCTATGCTGTTAAAAAAACAAAAAAACAGCTTAAATCTCACCTCACTAACGATATTTCTTAGAGTATCTCAGCATTCCTTGAGCTTTCTACTAAATATTCTTCATGTCATCCCGTTGGTACTGCTAGTATTTGTTGTGGAGGTTATTGAGTGTATGTGTCTGTGTGTGTATCATCTATACAACTGATACTAATAGGAGGTCTCTTCTGGCACTATCCTGGACCCAGAGGACAGGGAGATAAATGATACTCCTATGTCCTTAAAGATCTTTGAGTTTCACAGAGAAAGGTCCAAGCAACTACATTATCAAAAATACCTACAGAGATTTTTGTGGACCACCAACAAAAGATGGAGAAACTGCATAATAAGAGGAAATGGAAAGATCCCATGAAGCTTGACAGGAAAGTTGCCACTGGAGGTATATCTTGATGTAAAGTAAAATAAATAATAATTAATATTTATCCAGCATTTTGCATTCATGTCTGGTTCTAACTGTTTTACCTCTACCACGTCACTTAATCCTGACAACAACCTCATCATATAACTATCTTCAAAGCACATGAAACTTACATGCACATATAAATCCCTTGAGGGTCTTATTAAAATCCAGATAGTGGTTCAGTAGGTCTCAGATGGGACCTGATAGTCTACATTTCTGACAAATACTCAAGAAATGCTAATGCTGCTGGTGTGGAACCACATCATGAGGAGCTACAGGTACCATCATGTTTTGTAATTTTAAAATTTAGAAAACTGAGTCAAGCAAAGAGTCTGTAATTTGCCCAAGATTACACAGCTAAGTAAGGGGTGAGTCCGAATGCACAATGAGTAGGATTATCTAGGCTGATTATAAGAGGAAAGCCATCTTGGCCAAGCGATTGATATGATCAAAGTCAAGAAAGCATGAAAATATCCAACGAAGATTCAGTTCCCTAGTAGTTTAGTTAGGCTGGAGAGTAGCGTCAAAGGAGGAAGGTACTACATATGATAATGGTTAGCACTGGGAAAATACCGATGAATAAACCTCAGATGCTTCCTCATGATGGCCTCGCCATCCCTATCTCCTGAACCTGTTATTTAGCTTTTATGGAGGACATTAGCACTGTCCGCTGGTGCATGAATTAGGACTTCGCTGAAATAAGGAGAAAATAGGGAGCTATTGTGTTGGAATTCCTCAGAATGTCCAACACACATAGGGCCCACTATTCAACATTAAACCAGAGGGTGCACTGAGGACGTGTTGTA
Organism: Myotis nattereri; assembly: GCF_964212035.1. Taxonomy (NCBI): domain Eukaryota; kingdom Metazoa; phylum Chordata; class Mammalia; order Chiroptera; family Vespertilionidae; genus Myotis; species Myotis nattereri. The sequence continues at coordinate 78,747,123 of NC_138085.1, read as the reverse complement.
AAGTGGGCATGATGTCTGGGGTGACAGAGCCCTTTCTTTTTCTGGTCAAATCAGTGACATCACAATGATAACAGCTACTGCTCATTAAACTCACACCGTGGGCTAGGATCTTTGCTGCACACAGGCACATTATCTCTTTTCCTCCAATGAATTCTGTAAATCAGTGTTGTTGGCTCTATTTTGACTGTGATAAAAGTGGAATTATGAATAAGTTGATTCATTGTCTATAATCACAGAGCTAGTTAGGATGAGAACAGGAATACAAATCACATCTTCCTGGCTCCAGGGCCTTTAATCTGATCGCCAGATTTATTTTCCAACCCATCTACGATAACCTTGGATAGCTTAGAAACAGCCCTTCAGCTGGAAAGCCCTCAGCAGAAGGATACGTGGGGAAAGGGATGTTTCTTCTTCATTGCCTCCATCCCACTTTGCTGCACTGGAATGCTGCCATTTGGGGGGAGAGATTATCAACATTTCACCAAATACAGGTAACGGGATCGAACTTGCTTTATTATCACATACAAATGGAAACTAATCAGGGGGCTGGCAGTGTCTGCTGGAAAAAATCTGTTTGACAAGCATTCCTCAGAACCTGAGGTCTGGAAGGCACCCCGTTCCCTTCCGGAGGAAAAGCCACATAATCTGACCTGTGGGGAAAGCTGCCACTTTGAGGGTCATCAGAAGCCGCCTAGAACAACCTGTTAAGGAATGTTTATCATATTAAAAAGGTATTTTCTTTTAGGGGAACTTGTTATTTTCTTTGGTCAGTGAAACCTAGTAAGAAAGGAAATATTTAGGGGAGGTTATGGGAGGTCCAGGAACAAACATCTCTGGTTTCTATTTAAACTGTAATTTGGCTGTTATTAAGTACTTGCTTCCTGTGTTAACAGATGTTTCAAGTATTCTAGTCACCTTATTTCACTTTATCATCTTAAGTACTTCACTATGAATATATATTAGCCTCCTTTACAAAAGGATGGGCTCAGTGCCCTGTTTGAGTTCACAACATGAATGCAAAATTCAATTCTAACCAAGGTCAGCCGTCTCAAGGATCGGGAGCCTGCTCCATGGCTCCCAAATTGCCTTCCATGTCATGTCTAGGAGAAACCAGGTTAAAAGTTTGCTCACTGTCAGGGCCAGATATTTAAAAACATGTCCCTTTAAATAGGAGACATTCAAAATCAAAGAAATACAAAAATAAATGATTTAAACAGTTATACCTGCCATAATTTTTACAGACTGAGCACACGGGCATAAGTCAAACCGTCCTATTTGGCTGAATACACTGTTTAAGCATTCCTAAGTTAAGAGACTGGCTTTTAAAAATTTTAGCCAGTAAGGAACTATTTAAAAATACCCTTGATTTCAATGAACATGCAGCATCTTCATCATATTGTCATATCTGTCTGTTCCCCTTCAGTAAAACGTGGTAGCCCTGCCATAGCAGAGCCTGCTCAGGCACAGATTTTAAGAAAGAAGACCGAATGCCCCGGAAAGGGTAGCAGGCTCAATCAGAGAAAATCTCTTAGTTGAATAATCACAAGTCATTTGATTACGTGTTCTCTCCCCATGGCACTACCATTTTCAAGTTGAGGTTCAGGGCTGAGTTGTCCCAACACTAATTAGTTGGAAAACAGACTGATTAGAGAGCTCATGAGCCAGAGGAGGATGAGATGAAAAGGTTAGTGGCTAAGGTGGTTTCCAGCAGAAAGGATTCTTTCCTTAGGGGCCAGTTGCGATGCTCAGAGTGTTGTACATCGGATCTCTCACACAGGAAACTTGAAAGAGCAGCACATGGGAGAATCAATGAGAGAGTTTCCAGTAGACTTTGCCGCGGAGAAGCCACTATGATCCTCAGTGACAAGCCGTCTAACCACAATAGAGGGAGATTCCCTCCAAACACAATTTTTTTCTCCAATGAAGCTAAATCCAAGAGCTATCAGATGAGCAGTTTTAGGTTTGCGGCAAAATTGACAGGAATGTACAGAAATTTCTCATAGTCCCTGCTCCCACATTCAAATAGCAGTTCACATTATCGAACTCCAGAAAGATGCACTCACTAAATTTGATGAACCTGCACTGACATAATAATCACCCAAAGTCCACGCTTTACATTCCAGTTTGCTCTTGGTGCTGGATTTCTAAGGGTTTGGACAAATGTATAATGACATGTATCCATCATTATGGTACCACACAAAGTACTTTCACTGCCCTAACAATTCTCTATGTTATTTATCCCTTCTATGCCCAAACCTTTACAGCCAACAAAAATTGTAGTCTCCATAGCTTTGATTTTTCCAGAATATCATTGGAATCATAGAATATATAGCCTTTTCAGATAGGCTTCTATCAATTAGTAATGTGCATTTAACATTTTTCCAGGTCTTTTAATGGCTTGATAGCTCATTTTCTTTTTGAGCTGAATAATATTCCATTGTCTGGAGATAGCACAGGTACCTTCTCAAATTGCTTCCACATTATGCCATTTATGCCCAGTCAGCGTGGCTCAGTGGTTGAGTGTTGACCTATGAACCAGGAGGTCACAGTTCAATTCCAGGTTGGGCCACATGCTCAGGTTACGGGCTCGTTCCCCAACGTGGGGCGTGCAGGAGGCAGCCTATCAATGATTTTCTCTCATTACTGATGTCTCTATCTCTCTTTCGCTCTCCCTTCCCCTCTGAAATAAATTTTAAAAATATATTTTTAAAAAGTGAGATTCTTCACTTGAAAAAAACAACCACTTATTATATTACACTGTAAATATATGTTTATTCTTTTACTTTCTCTAGCATACTAAAAATTATTTGCTACCAGGGATTCTGTCTTTGATATTTTGGTACAAATATACTAGGCACCTTAGTGCCTAGTGTGGAACCTAGAAGAGAGGAGGTATTTCATCTACACCTGAATAGATGAAAGGAAAAAAAAATGCATATCTTGGGATCCCACTGCCCACCTATTTCTCCATTAAATCATGTGGTTTGTTTTATGTATGACCCTTCTCATTCCATTTGGGTTCTGTTATGTTTGAGTAGCAATAGAAAGAAGAGGATGAGCATGTTTCCAAATGGATCCTTAGTAAGAGCTCAAAGGGTTTGCTTTTACCCCACTTTCTTTAGCCACTGAGCACAGACTACCAGGAGGAGCTAGACTAACAAAGTTCAGAGGTACCAATAAGCTCATATTTAGAGTGACTTGTGTAATTGATGTTGTTTCTCCTGCTCATGTTGGAGAACAAAAATTTTCTGAATATTATGGCTACTTCACATTTTCATCTCTTTTCAAACTTATCCTTTTCATTTTTCCCTTAGCCTTTACCCAATCTGGCCTGCTAGACGGGACAAAGGCTGAGGGACAAAGCCATCTCTTCCCCTTGCCCAGTCTTTTTACCCCTCACACATTTTCACCTAAGAGGATGCTTAGCCCGAACCATGCTCTCAGACAGCCGCTGGCCAGAGGCACACTTAGAAAAGGGCTTTACTACCATCAGAGGAAAGAGGGCTGATAAAGGTTAATAAATTGGAGTCTGGGATTAGATATAAGTGATCATCACCTTCTATATTAATCACAAATACTATTAGTCTAGAAATCCATAAACTAAATTCATTTAATCACAAATTAATTTATCACTTATCAGCTTAGCAACTACCAAGCATCACACACAATGTGCAGACTGAATATAAAAACTGGAAGCACAGTCCTGGGTCTGGGAGTCTGTGGATTCCAGTAGCTGCAAAACGGCGTTGTGCGAGCCAGACCAGAATTGAAATAAAATGAATTCACTGATCAAAGTAGCTAAGAGAAATCGCAAGAGCGTAATGAGTTATAAAGTTATATCTCTAAAACCTGTCAGTAAGATCTTGCAGCTTAGATAAATTATTTTCAAAGGCAAATTTGGTATTTATTGGTGCATTTATAGTTCTTCTTTCCCTCACTCCAGCATCTCTGTCGATCACAGATTTTTATCTACATAAAAAAGATTTTCTCCCCACTGATTGCTACTTTGTAAGTAGATGGATATAAAATAGAATGTAGTACGGTAAAAGAAAAGAAAAGGGGGAAAAGTAAAATGCAGGCCGCATGGGTAATTCAATGACCTCATATTCAAATAGCTTTGTTTTCCCCCAAGAAAGGAAAAAAATACAAGGGTCCTGGCAAGAACTGTCAATAAACTGATTTTATTTTTTTTTCTTTTTCTGTATACGTATATAAAAGTTTTAGGATTGAAATAGCATTTAGTACTGCAGCACTTTTAATTTTCAAGGCACTTAAATATTTGTCTTACTAGAAGCCCAGTGCATAGATTTGTGCACTGGTGGAGGTCCCTTGATCTGGCCTGTACCCTCTTGCAATCCAGGACCTCCTGGGGGATGTCAGGGGCCTGGTACATGGATTAGGCCCGATCCCTGCAGGTCAGCCGATCCCCACAGGCCAGGACGAGGAATCCCACAAGTGCATGAATCTGTGCACTGGGCCTCTAGTATGCATATAAGATCTTTGGTTAAGCTCTTCCCGCCCTCTGAGATTCATCAGTCTGTTCCATGTTTCCATGCCTGTATATTGAGCATCTGCCTCCTGGTGGTCAGTGCACATCATAACTACTGGTAGAATGGTTGCTTAGGCATATATATATATATATATATATATATATATATATATATATATATATTCTAGAGGCCTGGTGCACAAAATTTGTGCACGGAGGGGGGGGTTCCCTCAGCCCAGCCTGCATCCTCTCCATCCCGGGACCCCTGTGGGATGGGGCCTAAACTGGCAGTTGGACATCCCTCTCGTAATCTGGGACCACTGGCTCCTAACCGCTCACCTGCCTGCCTGCCTGATTGCCCCTAACCATTCTGCCTACTTGCCTGGTTGCCCCTAACTGCCCCCTGCTGTCCTGGTCACCCCTAACTACCCTCCCCTGCCAGCCTGGTCACCCCTAATTGCCCTCCCCTGCTGGCCTAGTCACCCCTAACTGCCTCTGCCTCGGCCCCCACCATTGTGGCTTTGTCCCAAAGATGTCCACTCTAATTAGCATAGTACCCTTTTGTTAGTATAGATATGCTCCCTTTTATAAAATCTCTGCATGTTTATTTGCCCCAGCCTTTCCCCTCAGGAAGCTCACCGCTCCATGGCAGAATGATCCCACTGTATACATTCCTATAGAAAGGAAAATAACATGGACTTGGTGACAGTTCTAAAACACAGGGTAAATGCTAGGAAAGCTCATAGGTAGGGAAGATGATTAATGTGTTGTCATGAGTCAAATTGTGTCCCCTCAAAATTCACATGTTAAGTCATAACCTCTAGTACATAAAAATGTGTACTAGGAGATAGGGTTGTTGCAGATGTAATTAAAGTGAGGTCATCAGTGTAGACCCTAATTCAGTAGTAGGTGTCCTTATAAAAAGGGGAAATTTGGGCACATGCACACACACACACACACACACACACACACACACCATCATATGAAGATGAAGCCAGAGAATGAGGTGATGCTGCTATGCCCAAGATTAGCTGGAAACCACCAGGAGCGAGGGAAAGGCGTGAACAAGATTCTCCCTCACGGTCTCAGAAAGAACCAGCCCTGGGGCCCCTGGATCTCTGCCTCTGCCCTGCAGAACTGGAAGACAATGAATTTCTGTTTTTCACCACCCAGTCTGTTGTATTTTTTACAGCATCCCTAGAAAACTGGCACACAGTCTCTTTTTGTCTCTATATTCGGATGCTTTTCCTGTTAGCATCTTGAAAAGTGTTCTCATCTCTGCTGCTAGCCAGAAATGCCTTTCGGACCTAAATAAGGCTCTAATCCTTAAAGAAACAGACATGGCCTCTTTTCTCCTCCTACTTGACCCTCTGTGGCATGAAACTCTGCTGACTGTCTGTCCCCACCCATGTTGGACAAGTGCACAGGGGGCCAATCTCTCTGCTACAGTCCTCAAAGCTGGGGCCTTAATGCTCAGGTCCCAGGATAAATGACACAACTATGTCTAAAGGTGGCTGCTGAGTTTGAAAAAAATTCTGATTTTAGAGCACCTTCTTCTGTGAGGGTGGGAGGACAAAGGTTAAATAAAATAACCCAGGGTTTCTCAACCTTGGCACTATTAACATTTTAGACCAGATACCCTTTGTATTTGTTTGCAAATATATATATATTTGCAATTGGTTGTATTGCAGGATGACCTCAACTCTCAAGATCCCACTAGCATTTTCCCCCAGGTGTGACAATCCAAAATGTCCACTCCAGAGAGTGCCAGGATTGGGCAAAATCTCCCCAAAATGGCAATGGCTGGAATAACAGTGCCTAGACAAGCAACCAACAAGAACTCCAGCATATTTGATCCAGGAGAGCAGGATGAGGTGGGCTGAGAGGAAGACCTAATTGATTCTGGAGAGATGCCAGCAGGTGGGCAGAAACTCTGTCTGGGTCTCTGGCCTCAGCACCTGTCCTTTCTCCTACTTGAACACTGTCTCTTATCAATCTACTCAATCATTTTGTGCCCTTCAAAGTTCAGAGTAAAGCCACCTCCTCCAAGAACCTGACCCTGATCACATCACAGCTCAGAGCTCTTTCTCTCTCTCCTCTAAGTTCTTCCAGCCTGCACCACCTCTGCCCCTCTTTGGACACCCAGCGAAGCAGTCGTCCCCAGCTGTTGTTTAACTGCCTACATGTGAGCTAAATTACATGTTAGCTCCAGGTAGGTCAGATGGGGTCAGCTTTGGGCACTGTCCACAGGGCCCTGCACCATCAGGGATGTTCCAGATAACGTAGAGGAAAGGATGAATGGGATGATTATGAGAGATTGAACACTTTCTGAAATATATAGGGAGCACTTTCCAGAGCCGCCTCCTTCGGGATTCGTGTTGCGCTGCCTTTCAGAGGAGACGGCAAAAACTACCCAGGGTGGGACTTCCCAGCAGCAGTTAGTTATCTGAGAAGCAGCAACAGGATGCTCAGACTCCAGGGTCACAATGCCCCCTCTATCCCATGTACAATGGGACAACAGCCTCATCATGGCAGTGTTTGTGCTCCTGGGATAGCTGAAGACTAGATCAGTCTTATAAAGTTCTGACTCTGAGAGTTCTAGCCCATGAGACTGCAGGGACCCAGCATCCTCCTCCTCGGGGTGCCATTGTTGCCCTGCTCACATAGCTCCTGCCTACAGTCATGGGCCCACTTTCAACATTGTCTCCCAAGCAGATGCACAAGTCTCCTCACCTATGGGAATATTTAGGACCACACAAGAAGCTCTACCAGCTATTTGGCAAAACAATGTTCTCCGCACCTGTAGCACTTCCCTTAAGTAAACAAACCCTTGACACAAGGTGAGGATTCCTGGAAGCCAGAATAGTTAGTGAATGAGACACCTGCAGGCTTCACCATTGAGTCCCCAATAGTGAATCACTCTTATTATGTGAAAAGACCATCAGCAAGGACCCTGTCTACCCCTTCAGCCCTCCTCCCACTGCTCTGCCCTGCTCCTCACTTTGCATGTCACTGCTCACTGTCCCCAAACTGACCTGCCCTCCCCTTTCCATACCATCCCCCTACTGTTTCCCCAGAAAACATCTATTCACCCTTTGAGATGCCCCCCAAATGTATTTTCTGATTGAAACTTACTTTGAACCCTGTAAATGTAGTAGATGTCCATTGCCCTGGGCCACATCTCCCCCACTACTCACCTCCATCATGTACTCATCTCGCTCTATTTTAACTACTTATTTTCCTGTGTTACTCATCATTCCTGAACTCTTGACAAAGTAAGATTGTTTCATTCATCTCTGTAAAGTTAGAGACACAGGCCACACTGTACTAGGATTAGTTCTATAATATCTGTTGTTGGTTTTTTTGTTCTGTTTTGTTTTACATAATGATCTATCGCTTGAGAAAACATTCCAAATTTTCTAGGTCAAATTACTGGAGAAAATTGACTGGCATTAACTTAAGGATTTTATCGTCCGTCATTTCTCTTTTATGGCATCAATAAAGTCAGCCATGCAATTTTTAGATACATAATGTTTACTCTGAATGATAGATTAACATTCACTTGGCTAAAGTGCAAACTGTCTCAAATATATTAAAAATCGTTCCTTAAAATTGGTGTATGCATTTCAATCTTTTCTCAGAAATAGAGTTCCTTATTATATTATGAGGAGAGAAATTCTTATTTAAGAGAAATGAATTTTATCTTTAAAGTCTACTTCTAAATGTTCAAAGATTTGGCAGACCCAGTTGCAGTATCTATACCCATCTGGAATTTAATCATTTCTTTTTAAAGTGCATTTTCTTCTGATCATGAAAAATTTATTTGAATGATAGTCATAATAATAATTGCTAGCTTTTACTGAACAACCTTCAATAAATTGCTTTATCTAATTCTTATAGCACCACTTTGAGGTAGGTTATCCTAAATCTTACTGATAAAGAATTTGTAGCCCACACAGGTAGGTGACTTGTCCACGATCACACAGATGGGAGGGGTGGAGCTGGTATTTGAATGCATTAGTCTTGCTCCAGGAGGCTCACTCCTACCCTCTACCCTGTGCAGCCTTTACATGGCTTGATTTGCAATCCGAGATTTCTGCAATCCCCAGGTACTGATAGTACTTTAAGGTATATGACCCTGTTCAATATGCACTTTTGTTATACATAGTAGATAAGTCTGAGAATTCATGTACGTGTCAGTCATATGATAAATAAGTAATCTGTGCCTCAGCTATGTAAAATCACTTGACTATATTCAAACACTAAAACGTAGAAAAACTGGGACATCAAATTCATGTACTGTTACTCTTAGTTGAGTACCTAAAACAGCCCAGCATAAGTTGTCCATATAGTTGGATATTTAGAAGAATTATAAAATTAAGCATAAGCATATCCTCATCCACATACCAGTTTACCTAATTTCAAGGCCTTTAAAAGTAACACAAAAAAGTGGTAAAGATTTGCCATTTCTTTTCAAAACCCAAGCTAGATATAAACTTCTGTTAAGAAATTGGCATCAGCCCAGCCAGTATAGCTCAGTGGTTGAGCGTCGACCTATGAACCAGAAGGTCACGGTTGGATTCCCGGTTGGGGCACATGCCGGGTTGTGGGCTCCATCCCTGTGGGGGTGTGCAGGAGGCAGCTGTTCGATGATTCTCTCTCATCATTGATGTTTCTATCTCTCTCTCCCTCTCCCTTCCTCTCTGAAATCAATAAAAATATATTTTTTAAAAAAAGAAATTGGCATCAGCTCTCAGAATTGCTTCATTCTTTCCAGGGAATTTGTAGTTGCTGAATTGGTTAATACTGTTTAAGAGATTTTTAAAAGCTACAATAAACATATGATTCCTTATGTATAAGTAAAACAAATCAATTCTTTTTTACTTAAAGTTTTTTAAACGATGCAGCTTTCCCTCCAATTTAGATATGCTCTTTTCAAGGTCATTCGAGACTCAGATCGCTCACAGTACAAGCAGAATGCTCGCTCAGATTTACTCTTAGACTTCGAGTCTGTGTTTGCTGCTGAAGAACACGGGCTGCATACAAATGACTTCACCTCTGCGGCACAGAATTTTAATCAGCTGAACACAAGCCAGCTAGTCCCCCAAATACATGTTAATCTGCCTCCGGAACAAGCCCACAGACTGACTAGAGATTTTGGTTGCATCAGAATTTCACCATATCAAACATAAATTCAAAGAGAGGGACTTTAAAAGCAATTTATTTTATAGAATTACTCAGCATGTATTATAAAGAGAGAGCTCAGCTCTGTTCAGCTTGTGTTTACACCTTCACTGAAAAATAATTGACATACAGCAGCATGCATCTATTCAAGCATTCAATGTGATACATTTTGACATAAACATACACCCATAAAACCATCACCCCAATCTAGTTTCCTCAAGATCCTTTGCAATCACTCTCTCCTGCCCTTCTCTCATCCTCTTCTCACAGTCAACATCTGGTCTGGTTTCTGTTCATAAGGATTAGTTAGCACTTTCTAAAGTTTTCTATGAGTGGAATAAAGCAATATGTACTCTTTAATCTGACGTCTTTCACTTAGCACGATTATGTTGTTGCATGTTTGCAACATTCTTTGGCCTTTATCAGAGTCACACTTTTCAAATAAATTTTCTTTCAAACTGTGGGTTGTGTTTTCATTCTTTGAATAGTTTTTTTTGAGGGTCAGTTTTTTTAATATTGAAGAAATCCCAGTTTGTCTATTTTCTCTTTCATGAATCATGTTTTTGGGAGAAATCTTTGCCTAACCCAAGGTCATAAGAGTTTCTACTATTGTTTTTTTCAGAAGTCTTATAGTTTTAGGTTTTACATTTAGGACTATGATCCATATTGAGCTAATTTTTGTAAATGCTGAGAGGAATGGATTTAAGTTCTTTTTTTTTACTCTTGATATCTAGTATCATTTATAGAAAAAATAATCAATTCTCTACTGAATTGTCTTAGCAGCTTTGTCAAAAAACAGTCTTCCATATATGTATGAGTCTGTTCCTGGACTCTGTTCTGTTTCACTTATTGATTTATCCTGATACCAGTGTCACACTGTCTTAAAAAAAAAATAAAGGTGTTTTGGGTATTCAAATTTCTTTGCATTTCAATATGAATTTTACCATTACTGTCGGTTTCTACAAAAAAGCTCTACTTTGAATCTATATATAAACTTGGAGATAATTGACATCTTAATAATATTAAATCATGTGACCTTTGAACAAGGTATTTAGTTATCCTTTAATTAGGTCTTTATTTTTTCTTAATTTTTTGTAGTTTTAGTACACAGATTCTTTACATCTTTTTCCAGATTTACCTGTAATTATTTCATATAGTTTGATATTATGGTAAATTGCATTTTAAATTTTCAGTTTCAGATCATTAATTTCTAATATATAGAAATACAAGTAATTTTGTATTAACCATATATCTTGAAAGTTTGCTAAACTGATATTACTTCTAGTCCTTTTTATTTTTGGTAGATTCCATCAGATGTTCCACATAGACAATGGTATAATTTGGAAAGAAAGGTAGTTTTACTTCTTTCTTTATATCTAGATGCCTTTTATTCATTTTTTCTTGCATGATTGCAGTGTCTCAAAATCTTTAGTGTAATGTTGAATAGAATTGATTAAAAGTGAACATCCTCATCTTATTTCTGACCTTAGAAGGAAAGCATCTGATCTTTCACCATTAAGTATTATGTTAATTGTAGGTTTTACACAGATGCCCTTTATTAGGTTGAGAAAGAATCCTGATTTTCCTAGTTTGTTGAGAGTTATTATCATGAATAGATGCTGGATTTTGTCCCAAACTTTTTGCTATTTATTAATATGGAAAATTACATGGGAAACCAAAATGGCTTTCAGTAAAATCTTCCAGAGGTTCCTCTCATTGATTCATATACATCTGTTTAAGGCAGTGGTTCTCAACCAGTGGGTCGCGACCCCTTTGGAGGTCAAACGACCCTTTCACAGGGGTTGCCTTAGACCAGCCTGCATATCAGATATTTACATTATGATTCATAACAGTAGCAACATTACAGTTATGAAGTAGCAACGAAAATAATTTTACGGTTGGGTCACAACATGAGGAAATGTATGTAAAGGGCCAGAAGGTTGAGAACCACTGGTTTAAGGGTTTTCATTGGGAAACAGTTACCAACAACCTCTGGTGATTTCAAATGTTCAGTTCTGTTCAGATGCCTTGTGATTCTATTTGAAATGCCTTTGTAAAGACAATAGGATACAGTTTCCATTATTTTCTTCCAAGTAGGATACACTGTTCATCTCATGGGCATTTACTGAGCAACCATTTCATGCCAGGCATGAGGCTAGACACTGAAAACAGCAATGACTGAGACTCAGTGACCACCTGTGAAAACTTCAGTCAAGTGTGGGAGAGAGAGAAAAAAACATAAGGCCAGTCTTCAATATGAGTCATGTTAGCATCACTGCTAGAGGGATGTACGTGGTACTCTGTGAGCTTTGAGACAGCAATGATCTGTTCTTGAGAAGGATGAGTGTGAGGGAAGGATGCACAGAGGAGGTGGCATGTGAGCAGGATCTGAAAGAAGAGCAAGATTTCACCAGGTGTTGAATTGAGAGAACAGTAACATCGACCTGATGTTAATATTAACATATGCTAATTCATGAGGAGTACCACCATGAGCTTGGACTGACAATGTCCAAGGGCCCAAGAACGAGACTTCCAGTTTCACAGAAGTGATAAAACAGGACTAGACACAAGGAATTTATGAATAGGACCTGCTAGGGTCCAGGCCTAGAACCCTCCTGGTTTATCACTGCCAATGCTCCAGGCTCTGAATCCCCCTTCCAGGCAGTACAGGCAAGAATAGAGAAGTGAAAATAACTCAGGACAGAGACAGTTGCATGCTGAAAAGGCAGAGACAGTTGCATGCTGAAAAGGCAGAGACATTTGCATGCTGAAGCAAATCATGGACTGAGTATATCATAGGGAATCAGTGTTGCCACTTTGCTTTTGGAAAATCTGTAAAAGGAAATATAACTCTTATAGATTGGAAAGTTGGATATAAGTTTTTTAAAAAGGCTTTTCTTAAGACACAGAGCATACAGCTGAGAGTGAGGGGCTTTGCAAGAAATGAAGTTAGAGACATAAGCAAAAGCCGGATTAAGGCTCTATGTACCGTACTAAGAAGTATAACTTCACTCTGCATGACTGAGAGCTTTTAGAGACTTTAAAGCAAGAATTGGCACTTGTGTTCCAGAAAGATTACCTTGGCTTTAGTGCAATTGGATGGATATGAGGGCAAAGACTAAAATAAATGAAATGAGACCACCTGGCGTTGTTTCTGTAATCCAGGGAAGGCATAACTGGTAGCTAAAATAAGTCACAGACACTTTGAAAGTAAAATGGTGCCTGATCCGATGTCTGGAGTGAGTGTGAAGAAATCATGGAGGACCCTAAGTTTGCTGGACAAGGTAACTAGATGTAAGCCGGTGTCACTCACTGAACGAGGGGACACTCTGGTCGGGGTGATGTATAGGTGGACAAGACCAGGACAGCTATGCTGACTTGAGAGACCCCTGGGGTGTCCATGTTGAGAAGTCCAGAAGCTCAGAGTTGGACACATGTGACTGGAGCTAGGAAAAGAAATGTGGACTGAAGTCCGAGATTATGGAGAGATTGAATGATGGGGCGGTGAGAACAGCAGGTGAGGAGGAAGCCATGCAGGATATCCCTGTGAGAAAAAGAGCAGAGAAGAACCCGAAGCAGGTGGTGCCCAGAAGACAAGCAGGAGTTGGGTTTGGAATTGGGGGAGTGCTTGAAAGGACCAAGCACAGCCGCAATGACAAGAAGGTTAGCTACAGAAAAGCCTCTTTTGGCAACTCTGAGGTTGTTGCTGGCCTTGGCTTGGAGTTTTAGCCAAACTATGAGGATGTGAGAATTAGAGTTAACTGAGGAGTGAACAGGAAGAGAAGAGACAATGCGAGGTGAGGAAAGAGGTGAAGCTGGGACAGGATGCTGAGCTGCAGGAGAGGTTGGTGAAAGTTTTTTTTCTTTTTTAAGATGGAAGAGATTTATGGGCATTTTCAGATGTGTGGTGTGTAGTGTCATATTCATCAGGAGCTTTATCAGGTAGAGCCAAGTCCTGCGTTGTATACTCCAGAACACAGGCAGGGGGACTTTTCTTGTGGAAAAGGATGAGAAGGATGCTGTGTGCACTTGCAGATGAGTTTCACAGGGTAGGAGACATAAACTGAGGAATACCAGCCTGACTTCCAAGTTGATCATCAGATGAAAGTCTTCCATTTCCCATTAATTTTTATCCTGATGTTGTAAAGTAAGTATCACAGAATATCACAAAAGCCTTTGTGATTTATCTTTTATCCAATTATACATGAGAAGCCCTTGTCAAGAACAGCAAGTTGGTGGGAGTAAGCAAAGCAAATATTTTAGATATTTGAGGAAAGCAAAATTCTGTATCCAACATCAACCCAAACCAAGCATGCATGTGCACAAATGTACACACACAACTCTAAGACATTGGCAGAAACTACAAGAGCCATAAAAGTAATAAGAACTACTGACTTCTATAAAAAATGAATTTGACCAAACTAATGCAGCTTCCAATCAGGCAGAGCCTTAGCCCAAAGCTTTCTCCAAAACTCTTTCCTTAGCAGGAAATCAATAACAATCATAATGATAAAAAACTTGTTCAGTTCATTCCAAAGAAAAGAGTCTACTAGAGCCTTTCCTGGGCAGAAAGTGTGTCTTTTTGATTTCCTCATACCCAAGGGCAACCCCAAATTAATGACTTTATGAATGTTTGTTCGTTAAAGAATGAATCATTTGCAAATCTAGTTTTTCAGTCATTCTGCCAAGAAATGATATGGTCTATTTAGGTGAAGAAGTGACCATATATTTTAGAAATATGAGAATATAGGCAAGGAAAATAAGGAGTGGGGGAGAGTTAACAGTGACTACAGAGCTGAGGGCATTGGAACAGGTTGAGTGAGATTACTTCCTCTAATCTAATTTCCAAAGACTAAGAGGCAATTTTGTTCCTCATTAATTTGGTAGGCACTGATGTGTTTGGATCCTTGTTCTTAGGGAGCTCTGGGGCTCTGAGTGGGTCCCAGGTGCCAGCCCTGATCCTTTAGGGAAATGATTTAGCCAGGTCTGTTGGAAAGTCTCCGTAAGGAATCATTCCTGACTCACAGTCTTATCAACCCAAATTGATTTTGTATTTAATCATAAGAATGCTCAAAGGCATGCAAATGTTGGTATTGGATAAAGACAGACTAAGCTTGTTATTAATTTGATGTCAGGCAAAGTAAAGATAGTTTTCATTACCTTCCTTTAGTTAATCTGTGCTTCTGCACAAGATGTGTTTATAATGAAATTTTTTCCCCTTAGAATATAAAGTTCCCTTCGCAATTACTCTGATGACTTATAGAGTAGGGGACATCTTTTAAGAAGTTCTCCTAGGCTGTGAGTCAAAGACACCATATTCCCTGGAAACTGCCTACCCCATTCCTATAAGTCACATAGAAGGTTCCATCCCCAAAGCCAAGGTTAACTAGGCTGAGGGTGGACATCTAACACAACCTGGACAGATCTGAGTCTCTTCCTAAGAATTTGAAATTGTGGCTAGAGATTTCAGTCCCAAAATGGTCCAATACCTGGAATAGAGAGGCTTAAAAGCTCACAGCTGTGAGGCAGGTGTCTCCTGCCATCTCCACTAAACCATAGGGAAAGCCAGTCCTCAGGAAGAGAAAATAGAAGTGCAGTGAAAAGCAGGCCTAAAAGAGAGAGAGAATACTCCTCGACTTTCATTCACTCTATTTCATAGGCTCATGTCTCCTCTGTCATAGCAAGCTTTTATCTGCAACCTCAGCAACCCCAAAATAGAGATGAAATCCCTCCAACTCTACCCAGCCAGCTACATCGTGTTTCCCAATGCTCCTGGCACAGATTTTCCCTAGAATCAGCAGAAATTCCTTTAAACTCATTCCCTCACAATAGATAAAATAGTAACCAAAATGAACTTCATTACCCAAATAGTTTCATTCTGAGGAGGAAAGGGAGCCTTAAGAGTTTTGAGAGAATATATTTGGCAACAAAATGACTTCAGACTATATTTGGCAACAAAACTTTTTGACAGAATTTAATTTGGGTCTGAATGTCTTTTGAGCCAGGAAAATGAATGAACTCAGTTGTGAAAATCAAATCTGTTGACCTATAACCACAGTTAATCATATCAACCAAATGCGTGTATTCCTTAGCGTGGAGAATTGATAGTCTAGAGACATTTTCCAGCTTAGGATCATTGATGTGCCCTAAGTGTGTGCTCTGTGGTTCACAAAATCCAAGGAAGTAGTATATTCCATAAAGCAAGCATGGACCCTTGCAGTGATGGCAAGCTCTTTACCTCAGAAAGCAGCTCATTTCCTTAAGTAAGACAGCACACTGCCTTCCAATAATAATCTTTAATTAATAAATCCAGAAACACTACATAGTGAAGCCCATAGGTTTTTAAGAATTAAAGTAAAATATTTTATCAAAATTATTTCGGGAGTAGAATCAAAAACAGCAACTCTAATCACACTGATTTCATGTGCACATGTACACATATTTATTAATACATTTCCTGCATAAAACTGCAGAAACTCAGTTTATGGATTAATAGATCTCATGTATCTTCTTCTTTTTTTAAAATAGCCAATCAAAAATTAAAGTTAGTCATAGCCAAAAACTTCCAGAGCACAATTACAAAAATATTTTAAAGTATACTTTACAGCAAGAGTATCGTATTTAATGTGGGATATAAATTCATTTTAATATGTTGGATATGATAAGAGAGTGGAGCCTCAAAAATAAGAATGCCCAGTACTGAAGGGAATTTTTAAAATACTCTAGAGAAAGAAGAGACATTCTGTTCTTTGTGGATCAACAATGTCCATACAAATTGGTGTGACCTTTAGAAGCCAGCACTGAATGAGAAGACCGGAGGAATCAGGAGATTTTAGTCTGAACCTCTTTTCCTTGCTGAGGAAAAAGACCCCCAAGACCTGAAGCCCCAAGCAAGGGGACCTCAGCTGTGTGGAGACTGGGGAGAACCCTCCTGGGATGAGAGGAGACCCAGCCAGATGCCTCAGAATTTACTCCAATGCCTTAGAGCTGCAGCACAGGTTAAGTCTGACTTTTGTGAAGAGGGTTTCCTTAGTTATTATTTTTTCTAATTGACACATAAGAAAAATGCACGGATGCAACAAGTATTTATTTATTGTACCTGCCATGTGCCAGATATCATGCTAGATACTGCATATTATTTCTTCCCTCTTAGAATTTATAGCCTGAGAAGATACAGAGTATATAAGCAAGTAAACAAATAATCCTGTAATTACACATTGTGATGAGAGTTCGAAAGGTAATAAACCCAGTGCAGTAACAGAAAAATAGAGTGTCAGGGAAAACATCACCAAGGAATATATACATAGGCCTGCAATATGAGAAGCAGTGGCCATAACAGGATGAAGATGGGCCAACTGGCCTGGTCACTTCTGCTCTAGGACCCAAAGAGGCCTGCACTGGCAAGGTAAACAGGGGCCAGGTCATTGAGACCCTGGTAAGAGATTTGAATTTTATTCTAAGTGCAATGGGGGTCCACATCTCTCTTTCATAGTGCCTGGCACATAGTTGCCACTCAATAACTATTTGTTGAATGATGAATGCATTAATGAGATCCATTTCTTCTAATTTATGAGCCCCCCCCCCAAAAAAAGTGTCACTTGGCCCTGTCTCAGAAGCCCACAAAGACTGGAGGAGACAAACAAAGCACTGAATGTGAGTTGATCATGTTGGGCAGCGGCACAAAGCCCTAGCAGTGAGGAATCGGTATTCCAGAAGCAGTAAGGTAGACTGTAAGGCCCTCATTGTGGGAGAGCTACTCCTTTTTACTGAAATCCGCTCCCGGGCCTTTTTAAAACTCTGCCTCCATTATATCATTCAGTTCTGACAGCAATGATGGCAGTAGGTGTCATTTGTCCACATGTCATAGGTGTGGAACAAAGGCTTAGGAATTTAAAATATATTTTACAGCAAGAGTATATTTGTCAGCTTCTGAACAGCTGACCTCCCCATGGCACCAGAGAAAAGTAATGAATGTGGAAGAAAGTAATCAAGAGAGGATTATGGCAAAAAGAAGGATGGCTTAGAGCAGGTTTGACAAGAGTAGGCATTTAATAACAACTCGCATTAATTGCATGCTTATTATGTTCTAGGGCCTGTTCTAAAGGTTTTGAAAATATGTGCATAAAGCACTGTGAAATGAGTACTGCTGTTAGATCCCTCCCACTGGGGAGGACAGTGAGGCATAGGTTAGATAGGTAACTTTCGTTAAGGTCACACAGCTGGAAAATTGTGGATCGGAAGTTAAGCATAGCTAGTTTGTGCCATGTTGGAACACTCCCTTTAGTATGTAGTTAGTATTTGGAACAGCTCATTTATGGGTGCATCTGTTACTGAGGAGAGCGCGTTCATTTATAATTTAGTCAACTCCAACCATTCATACTCAAGTTAAACCTAAGAGAATACTTCCTGATTCAAAAACTATATCAAAACACTTCCATTAAAAGGATGCCAAGCAGCTTAGTATGCCCCATGTCTTTGTCCGATCCATCTGCCCGAAGCTCCAGCCAAGAAATAGATCTTGGATGTGGTATTAACTTCCTCTAAGAAAAAATGTGTTCCAAATTCTATGCCATTTATTTCATCAGAGATTCGCAAGAAAATGGCCTATTCCTCAGCAATGGGAACATTAGTATCCTCTGGTTTATATTTAGGTTGAGGTTTTTATAAAAATAAATCACAATTGCTCCATGAGGATGAACAATTCCAGTATACTTATTAATAAGTATGTATACCTTAACTGTTCTTAGAAATATAAAGTCCTAAATATCAAGACATTGTGAAGGGCAGAGGATGCAGAGGGCTCATGGCAACCGTCTATGCCCAGGGAAATGGACAAGCCCCCTTTTCTCTCAGAAAGGACCACATTCGTAGTATCTTGGACCACAGACTTTACAGAACATTAACCATAATCACTAGGGCTCCAGAACAAAGGGGAGAAATGATACCCAAGGTGTGGAAAAGTGTGGGGGAGAAAAGAGTACTGTGTTGAAAGTCCAGAGAGTAAAATCCTGGTAACAGCTGTGCAATAAGCAGGCATATGACCTTGATCCTGCCCTGCAACACCACCCTACACCTGCACTTGCTACCATCATCCTGAGACACTGTGTCTCTCTGAGAAATAAGGAGTTACACTAGAAAAACTCTGAGAACTACTCCAAATATAATATCCTCTGACCCTGTGTGTCAGTATTATATAGTGGAAGCAGAATGGAGGGGCAGCACGAGGGAGAAGCGATGATGAAAATAAATGCATGCCTTCGAATCAATTATTATTTTTGTCCATAAAATAGAGGAGATAAATGATGAAATTTATGCAAGAAACTGACAAAAGTGCGAACTCCTGGATGCACACAGTGTGGTGGCGTGGGACATAACCTAAGAAGCCCTTTCTTCCTATATCCTTGGCCTACACGTTATTGAGCAAGCCTCTGTGAACTGCCACTGGCCAGCCTGAAAGGGCTAATTCAGTCCCAGCTAACTTTTTGTTTTGCTTTGCACTCTTTCCTTAGTCATGGTGAACTTGTTAGATGTAAATAAAATGGAATGTTGGGATTGGAACAGCTCCATTCATGCAATTTTTTCATGGTTTCTATTTGCCTTCAATCCCCACCCCTGTTTCTATAAATAGCTTCACAAAATCATTGCCTGGTCGTAGACTAAATTTTTCCCATTTCCTAAAATTCTAGAACAACCAAGATTTGATACAAACATTCCTAATACAGGATACTTGAGATAAACGGGATATGCAGGGTCTCTGTCTCTCTCACATTGCAGAAAGACTCAGTCTAGTCTCTATTTTTTCTGTCTAAAACAAAGAAAATGTAATCTCTCTTTAAAAAAAAGAGAACTTGTTATATTTAATAGAATAGAATAGAATAGAATAGAATAGAATAGAATAGAATAGAATAGAATAGAATAGAATAGAATAGAAAACAATGGGGTTTCTACGTGTATTATCTGTGACAAGCACTGGCCCCATGCTTTGGTTGGCATTGCTGACCTCACCAAATGCTTCCTCTGTGCTACGGTGAAGCCACCCACAGTTGGTTGCCATCATCTGGGATGGACCCAAAATCGGTGTCAAGGTGACACCAAGTGTTTTACATAAGCTCAGAAAATAGTGTCAGGTTGTATGTCTAAAAGAAAAGAAGTGCTTTATCTTGTGATTTAAAATTGTCTCCGCCATTTAAAAATTCCAGTATTCTCATTTGTAAAAAGAGAAATAACACATGCTTTGAATGATATTATCAGATTAAATTAATAATGTAGGTACAATGTCATACGTATTTACCAAAGGTTGCCATTAAATAGCAGTTGCAGATACCCTTGAGTCCCTATTCTGTAGAATGTACAAGTTTCTGAAAGCAAGTAAAATATTCACTTTCCTTAGTTAGGTCTTTCGAATCCAATGAGTATAGTAATCACTCCCTTTACTAAAACAGGTTCTAAAATCTGCTGTAAAGAGAACACTCACCAGGCTGCTGCACTGAACTGATCCAGCCGTAAGGACAATATCAGAATGTATCACCAAGTTACAGCATTTGGCTTGTATGTAATTGCTTCCCTTGGGAGGCTGTGAGAATTCTAGAAGGCGTTGGATGGGAACATGCTCTGCATATCCATAAGAATAACACGTGGTTGATCCTCAAGCAATGCTAGTTGTCCCTCTGAGACTGTTTCCTAATTGTATCTTCTCCTCTCACCCCGTCTCCAGACACAGAAATTTGGAACCCTTTTTGTCTGTCCCAAAAGGTCAGAATGCTTCATCTGTCCTATCTCTAAGTACAATGCCATAAACCTGGTCAATTAAATGACTTATCTCCCTCAATTTTATGACACAATTTGGAGCTACCTCATCTTGGGTTCCTTGGGACCATCTCATATGCCTGTTACCCAGTGCGTGTTTTTCATAGTGTCCCTTTCACTGTAAAAATGCTCTAAGTTGATCACCCTAGTGACAAGCTACTGAGGAGGCATGTCCTCTGTCGTGTTGGTATCCCCCACGGCAAAGCTTACCGATGTTTGCTGGTTGAAACAAGAAAAGTGCTTTGCTAATCTATCTAATATGAGGCAGGTACCCCTGCCTGTGTTTTCAGCTCCCCTCAACTCTTCTCCGAATGGAACAACTTCTCCAAGACTTTATTTCTGACGTATTAATAATGCTCCCCTTGTTCTTCAATAATTGATGGGTTTAAAAATATAGTTGATAGCAACAGAGTGATACATGAAGTGGAGAAAACCTGAATATTTTGGCATGAAAAGTAAAAGCTGTATTAATGACTACATAAACCTCACTAATGGAGCTTATCAGCCTTTTCACAGCAAAATTATTCATTTCCTCTGTCACTAGAGCCAATAAATCCCTGCCATCTGATTGGTCCACCTGCTTATTCAAGACTGACACTAAGATTTTTATGGAAATTAGTGCCTTGGTCAGCTTGTGCTGGGAGACACGAGGTGGGTGGTGCTGACTTTCTCAGAAGAGAATGCAAAGCATGGCAAGACTCGGCGGACACTACACAGTACAGCTCCCTAAATTAATTGGCTTTGATTACTTCCCCGCAGAGGAAATTATATTTTTGAAAGCCCGTTGGCCTGCTTCATCACTTCTAAAGGGTTTAGAAGCGTACTTTTCTGTGGGAGAGCTACCCTTCAGTGAAGTGTCAAGTAGAGACTCAATCAAGTCAAGAATTAATTACAGGTAATTTCATCCTCAACACAAGCATCAACCATATTGGTTAAATATCTGATATTCAAAGCATAAGAATATTGTTATCATTAAATCACAAAATGCCCTTCTCATTTGGTTTAACATTAGTGGTTCTCATCTGGGAGTGATTTCTCCCCTGAGAGACATTCGGCAATGTCTGCGGACACTTTTGAATGCCACCCATGGAACCACTGGCATCTAATAGTCAGAAGCCAGATATGCTACTAAGAAGGCCCCTATAACAAAGAATTATTGAGTCCAAATGTCAATAGCATTACTGTTGAGAAACCCCGGCCTTTACTAACTAACGAATATAGTATTAGAGAGGGAGCAATTCACTTCTTCATTCAATAATCATTTACTAAGAAACCAAGCAGCACAAAGTTTCTCCTAGATTCTGAGATTAGAGATATACACAGCCCTGAGAAATTCTATTCTGGCAACTTGATGGAGTAGAGAGCCTGAAAACCTCTTGTAGCACAATTATAAAAATCCTAAATGTACTATTAAGAATACCCTTACAAAAGATGGAATGAGGACATGAGAAAAAAAGAATTCTGTTCATGTCAACAAATCAGAACATTGAGCCCACAAAGGTAGGCACACCCTGAATCACCTCTCGTCCCAGGAGTTAATGGGCTGGAACTTTTGTGTCCTGGGCAACAAGGAACAGCTTTGTCTTATGAAGCATATCAATGTTTTATGCGTCCAGAAAATAAAAATTACCCCAAAAGAACAAGTGCAAACCCTAAAAATGAAAATAAATAGAAAAAATGTATATGAAATACATAATAGTATATCAAACTAGTAATAAAACTCACAAGTAAAATATGCATTTTAGGTGATTTTGAAAAACAAATCTCTGAACTCTATGTTCTCAGTGGGATATATTGTAAGAGCAAAATAACTAAAAAAAAAAAAAAAAACTAAAAATACTTAAACACTTACCAGTAATTTCATTTCTGTTAGTAGAAATATCAGTATTTTTATGTTAAAATAATTTTTTTGTTTTGCAGATAGAAGTTGCCCAGGAAATAAAAAAATATATATGTTGTAAGATACAGATATTTAGACAATATATTAATACTATTAGGAATCAAATTTTCAGTATAAGAAGATACAAACAAAATATAAAATCAAAAAAGTTAAGAAAGGGGGTATAAGGTGAACTTGAATTGGGAATATCAATATAAACACATGATCTTTTGACAACCCAATAGCAATAAGGGCAAAGATGTTATTTTATCAAGCTCAGCTCTGGAGCCACCAAGTATAAGCAAAAAGTAAGCTGAGGAGCCTGGTCTGAGCTGGGACCACTGAGAGTGGAAATGTCTAGTGGGAGCTAGAGTCACAAATAGAGGCTGTTGGAAGAGGCAGAGGCAGAGTCAGAGGGAAGCATCTCTTGGTTTTACTGCTCACTCTGCCCTCCAGGCTTCCAATATTCCCTCCTACTGGCAGAACTTTCTGGAAGCCAGCTGGTAAGGAAGCTGGGGAAACTAAGTTCTCTGTGACACTGACCACATCAGAGCAAAGGAAGGGTTCAAGAAGGAACATGATGAGCACAATGATTCCTATAAAGGAAATAGATGGAGTTACTGAAAGGATAAAAAACTAATGTGCTCCCTTAGATCTAACTCTTACACTAACTCCTTAAGCTGAAAATTAGAAGAAAAAGGGAAACAATTATAAGTATTTATCCTGTGTTCATAGGAGAATCTGTGGTTCATCCCCCGCTGTAAAGCTCTTATTTACAAAAGAATGTCAACTAAAAAAAGAAGAAAATCAGTAAATCAATCAATTACCATTTTGCCACGTTCAATGAATATTTGATCCAGAGAGGAATCATGAGTAAATGTTAAAAATCATTAACTACAGTGTTAAAGAACAGAATTTCTGCATGGTGCCAAAACGTCATACCATGGAATAATTGCCATGTGCAAAAGGGAAAAATGTTCTTTAACCATGGAGCGTTACCAATGTTATAATAACCACACGATAATCCCAACCTTAGCCAAGGAATCACACTCAGCATCGCTGATAACAGCACAGCGTGACTCTGTGCTCCTTGAAATGATGTAATGTGAAGTAGAAAAGATTGGCTTTGAAATATTATTGTCAAGAATATTAAACCTGCATCCTAAAACATTAAGGCATAACATACAATTTACATGAAATACCGGGACAATCAGGCAAATCCAGAAAATGGGACTTTCTAGTTGACAACTACATTCTACAAAAAAAATTGAGACCATAATAAATGAAAAGAGACAAAAGAGATGTAACAATTCAATCAAAAGCATGAACCTAAACTGGATCCTGGTTTTCAAAAAGTTATTGGATAAGTCATACAATTATGTTTATTCCATGGGTGAGATCATAGTCCTTTGGTTATATCAAATAGTATCTTCATGAGAGATTATACTTAAACATATAGGAATAAATCACTATAATGTCTGAAACATGCTTTTAGACACACAAATACATATATATGTTTACATACATATATGTATGATTATATGCACATATCTATGTGTCTGAGGCAAATAGTAAATAAGCAGTATGTATATAACTATTCATTGTAAATTTTTTCAGCTTTTTAAATTTAAAGCTGTCATAGTAAAAATTTGCAACAAAGTACAAAATATTAATTAACACTTATAAAGAACAGTGTGAACACTAGTATATATTCAGGCATTTATAACTATCATAATATTTTTTTAATTACTGATGAGGAAGCTAATACTCAGAATGTGAATTTACTTGCCTAAATTACACAGTAAATAGCTTTCTTGGCAGGAAAATCATCAGTGGAAAAACTGCTTTTTATATTATCTACACATTAACATGTTAAAATGCTTCCCTGCAATAGTTGCCCCTTTTAGAGAATTCTTGTCAGTAAACAACAGTGAGATATTTTTCCGACCAAAGGAAAAAACAAAAACAAAAAACTTCTGCGTTCCTTTGTGGTTGTAGAAACTTAAATTGTTATGACATTAAATATCAATTTTTCTGGGAACTAGTTTTATGACTCTAGAAATTGCAAAGAATAAAATACCATTAATTTAGTATCCATAAGATAATAAATAATAATTCTGGTCATTCTTGCTCATCCAAGAGCATATTCCAGACTTTATATTTTTGTGTCTTTAGCTATCTCATACAATTCCACTCCTAATAGATTCTCAATAAATATTTAATAAGTGTCTGAACAGTATGAATTGTGTAATGAGTTTGCTAAGTCAAACTATCTATCTCCTTATTTATTTATTTGGCACCTTGTAGCATAGGCAATTATTTGCAATTATCTTTTATCTTTTTAAAAATAAAAATTTTTTGGAATTACTATTTTAATATGCAAGCGCAATCTGTTTTATTTTCTGCTCTGTGTCTTTAAATTGAGTGATTTATTGTATTTGGTAGGTCTTCTATATTCAAATTTATGCCATCTTAAATAATAATTTGGCTTTATTAAGCAAAGTTTGCATTATTTTATACACATAGATGAGATGCAAGGAAGCACTTACACAGGTATTAAAATGCTTAAATAGTAACTGTCAAACTAGAATTTTTATTTATTTTTAAAATATATTTTTATTGATTTTAGAGAGGAAAGGCAAGGGAGAGAGAGAAACATCAATGCTGAGAGAGAATCATTGATTGGCTGCCTCCTGCATGCCTACACTGGGGATCAAGCCCACAACCCAGGTATGTGCCCTAACCGGGAATCAAACCGTGACCTCCTGGGTCATAGGTCAATGCTCCACCACTGAGAACACCAGCCAGGCTAGAATTTTTATATTAAGTAAAACTATCTTTCAAAAATCAGAATACAATAAAAAAATTTCAATTTTAAAAAGTAAGTTGTTTCTTATGAACAGTATCAACTAAGGAGATTTCTAAAGGATGAAGGAAAATAATCTCTGAAGGAAGATCCAACATCCAAGAAAAAACGGTGAATAAAGAAAACGGTAAATATGCATGGAGTCTAAACAAATGTGAAACCTTTAAAATAATTCCCCTTGAGGTATTAACATTTCAAAATAAAGCTAAAGTACTAAAGAAATAATTGATATAACTTTGGAGAAAATAATTAAAGGTAATATTAAAATTTATGTTATTCAAAAATATTACAAAATTACTGAAAAAATCTAGACTTGGTTAAGCTGATATTGCATGTTAAAAATAAAGGATAATCATCCAGAGAACAAATAGCAAAGAAAAAAAAAGAAATGAAATAATTCATTGAAACTATTATTTTTTATAGATCTTTCAAAAAATTTTAATATTTTGTATGATTGATGGATAACAGTGGCTTTCTTTCACTTCTTGGGTAAATTTATAGTTTATATTTTCCTAAAAATCTATTGCTTTTATCCACATTTTCTATATATCGATATGATATTACATAGAACACTTTTTTTTACTATCTCTAAATATACCCCCTTTCTCATCCTTAATATTATTTATATATTTTTTATTTTCATAGTTGTGAATTTTTAGTTATGTTTATTATCACCTTGTTTTTCTCCTGTACCTTTTCCTTGCATAGGTTTTTTTGTTTTAGTGTTTTTTTATTGACTTATAAGAATGCTTAACACACAACAAAATATCAAAACATTTATGTGTGATACAAATGCTAACGTATTCAAATTTAAATTTTAATGTAGTCAAGTATATCATACTGTCTGTAATTTTTCTTATTTTTTATATTTTTACAAAGTTCATGTTCTTTATAAGATCAATTAACTGTTCATATGCATATTTTATAGCTTATAATTTCACTTTTCAAAAACACTGCAAATCTGAGACTTATTTTTGGTGTATTATAAAATTTGATTATCTATGGAGGATTTTTTCACTAAATATAACTCTTTTAATATAATTTGTTAAATAATTTTCATAATAACTACAGGCTTGTGATTTCATAAATAATTAAATGGATTAAATAGGTCACCTACTAAATTTCTTTAGAGTATATTTCCAAATATACACCTGAAGGATTAACAATATTTTTATAGATTCCCACTACATTTGCTATTATTTTCCAAAGTACAATATTTCATAAAATGAGGTATATGTTCTTCCCAACCTCTTTTTTTTCATTGCTTTTACCCTAAACTATAAATCCAGACTCTGAACTAGTAACTTGACCTCAGTTCTAGATTATGTTCTTTTCTGATAGTGAGTTCAATCTTATCTCAATCTGACCCTGGACTCTATGGTAGACTCATTGCCTCCCCCTAACACCAACTATTTTCTCTAGAATGATCAAAAAAATAAAAATGTAACTTTGCCTCCAACAGAACCTCTTACAGACAATAAAGCACAAAGATTGATTTGATCAATATTTTAAGTTAGAACGAGCTGTCGGAGTTCAACACTGCCTTTGGTTTTCTCATTTTCATTAATCTTAAGGAAGATAAATCATTTTAATTAAATTAGCTTTTCTAAGTCGGATGGCGTCATAAACTAGGGAGAAAGAACCGAAGAGGGGAATGAAAAGGCTGGGTAGTGGTGATAAACAACACACACAGGCTTCATCCCAGAAGAGAAAACAAACCTGAAAGAAAGGTTTTCTGTTTATTTTGACTCCATTTCAAAACTGATACTGGTGAATCTACAACTTGTGTAGACAGACTACAGAAGTGGGAAGCCCCAACTTAGAAGGGAAAAGCTGAGCTGACTCCATTAAAATCCTCCAAATTATGCTTGATCCTCTGCTCGCCAGATCTTTAATACTTAGAAGATGAGGAAGTTCACCTGCCGGCAGTTCAGATGGCTGTTAGATATACTTCCCTTGCTCAAGGTCATTAGTCTGAGCCTATGTGACAAATTAGTATATCATCCTACCCCCCTGATATTGGTGTGACTTTGGGCAAGGTACTCAGATTTTCTGAACTGAAAATGCCTTACCTACTGGTATATACAGTGAGTACACAAATCATTTCTATTTACTAACGTTTAAGAATCAGATTTTTTTAAATTGCATGTAAAAATACTGAAAAAAGTGCTTGTCATTTCGCATTTGATACACGTTACCAATTTTTAAAGTAGTATTAACACTAAGATAATTGTATAAGCAATAAAAAGTTGAGGTCTGTTAAGCCAGGTCTAAAACTGCAAATTTAACTAGTAAGGAGGAGCAATGGGGCTGTGTCATAAGCAGAGAGGATTAGAAAAATAAGTTAAAATACCTGCCCTTTAGAAGTTTATAGTTTAGAGAAAAATTCAGGCAGTGTAAGGGAATGCATTGATTCCAACCACAGAACCACATATTAGGTGCTACAAAACTCCAAGGAGAAATGTCACCAAACCTGTATTATTAAGGAGTTAAAAAAGCTCTGCAGAGAAAATGACCTTTGAGTTGATGCTTTAAAGGTGAGTGGAAGATGGTACAGGAGATCCTAAAGGTGGAGAACAACGTTTCTGAGGCTAGAAAGTTAAAAAAAAAAAATCATGGGTGTGTAGTCTGACATGTTTGAAGTAGAATAAGCTAAAGCAAGGAATAGGTGAGAAAAAGGGAGTAAAGAGGTCATCTGAGAAAACAATAATGAATTGAAGAATGTTAGTCTGGAGAGAGACAGTGATCAGAGGACAACAAGAAACCTGCAAGGGCGGAGGTGAGGTGAGTGTGTATCCTGGTCAAGAAAATCCCCACAGGTGCTATCTAAATGCTCCATAAAGGGGCATACCTGGTTCATAGAGCTATGCTCTGAGGAAAGAGTAAGTTATAAAACCTATGGTTATTTTATGGTGCATGGACACCTGGGAGGCTGCCCAAATAAGAAGTCTCCTGTTGTAGTAAAATGCTGACTCCCTCATCTTTGGTCAGGAAGAGTTTGTATGGAGTTCTCCAAGGGCTCACAAGCCAGGTCCACGATGGGTTAGGAGGAAAGATAGAAGATGTATCTGAATCCCTTTGATGGGTAAAATAAGCTGTTGAATGTGGTTTTGGAAGCAAACACCAACCTTCCTTACCCACAGGATGAGTTCTCCTTCTTGAAAAAAGTCTGAGAAGGGTCAATGGGAATAATGAGAAACACATACATAAAGGGCCAAGTTTGGAAAATAATCCTCCCAGGAAAATGAGCATGGGCTTTGCAGAGCTAAAACCTGAGACTAAACTCCCACTCCATCATTTAGTAAATGTATGATCTTGAATAAATTACTTGAATTGTTTTAGCTTTGGGTTCTTCATCTGGAATGGGGATTATAGTACCTATGTCATAAGGCTGTTGTGAGGATGAAGCAAGATAGGCTATTTCAAACATGTAGGACAGTGATTGATGAATTCTTCTTCCACACCTCCACCCTGACCAGCTCTGGCAGCCTGAGGGTACCCAACTCTCTGCAGCACTCAAAGGTGTAGGAGAAGGAGTTGAGGCATCCTCTGCCTGACACAAAGACCACCAAAACTGTCCCTGGCTCTCTCACTTGCCCCTTTCAAGATTGCCATTTTTATAACATTTCATGTCTTTAGGAGAGAAGTTTGCGGTTACTTTAGTGCAGGTGTTTTTCTGATAAGCTGTTAATTCCATGGCACTCATAGGTTTGAAAATAACTCTCTGGATGTTTTATTAAAACAACATTGGTAATTGATAGCTTCAGTCATACCTGACAGCCTTTGACTGTCAACTTTTCAAAGGGAAATCCAAGCAAGTATATGGATTAATTTTGCTTAGTCAACAGGTATTGGGAATTTGCAGCCACATCGAAAAGCCACTGGCAAAACAAAATTTACTATTATTATTTCCTAAGTTTCAGACTATATTGCCAATACTCCACCTCCACTGCACCCCCATTGCACCCTGATTTCCCATCAGCTTATTAGCTCAAAACTCTAAAAGAAATTGCTTATCACCTAAACTTTCAGAGTTTATCTAATATCCTCTAGAACACAGGCTTGCAACTTTATGAAGAATCTAAATTACTAAAATTAAACTGCAATCATGTCTTCCTTTACTCACTGGATACATAATAAGAGCACTCTCATTATTATCAAGGGGACTAAAAAGAGATGAGCAAGTGAGCTGGGCTCATTATTATATTCTCAGGGCCCTGAGCAAGCCACAACACCCTCCAGTGCCTCAGTTTACCCATTCATAAAGTCGGGATGATGGTTGCCCTGGTAACACTCAGGATTCTCAAGAACATATTTTAAAAATGTTTTTGTAAATTATAACACACAATGTAAAAGCCTGCTGGAATTGTTGGTATTGAAAAGCAGTGCAATTTATGTTGAATTTTAAAATGTCAGTTTATCAAAGACTTGTTTTCAATACTGGGTTCACTAATGCCAGACTCCCTCCAAAAATAACCAGCAATTTTAGTAAATTGTGAAAGGGGAACATTTGCATGGCTTCCTGTCAGTAAGACCATTTATGTGCATGAAAGAAATGCCATTTGGATCTGACAAATATAAACCCTGAAAATCACTGTAACTAACCTTGCTCAGCAAAGAGAAAATTCCCTTAGAAATGTACCATGTCAACAGGCTCTCCTGGCACAAGAAATACCTTTATTCTAACAGGTAAAGTTGAAGAGGGTTCAGAGATCTCAGAGAAATTTTTAATTTTTTTTTCCAAAGGCAAGTTATTATCACCTTCTAATTCACAAAAAATGTTATACATGTGGTGATGACTCCTCACGTTAT
The DNA here is from genome assembly GCF_964212035.1 of Myotis nattereri. Classification (NCBI taxonomy): domain Eukaryota; kingdom Metazoa; phylum Chordata; class Mammalia; order Chiroptera; family Vespertilionidae; genus Myotis; species Myotis nattereri. The sequence goes on along the minus strand of NC_138085.1, from coordinate 78,717,087 downwards.
ATCTCTAACCCAGATGTCAAGATTAAGCTTAATCTGGTGAGATTAAACTTCTTCATTCATCAAACAGCCAATTGGACATTCTATGCTCAACATATACATAACCATTTATCAGCCTCCAATGAAACCTGGTCTTTTCCTTTCTTCACATGGTCATGTCTAGTTTTCTTTGCCCAGACCAGAACCTATTCAGTGAACTGAGACTAGGCTATATGCCATCCAAGGGTCTGACTGCCATTTAAACTCAAAACATCCATCTTTCATACCTCTTGTGTGTCCTGCTCTTTATCTAATTCTGGCTGTAATAAAAGCAACTTTACCCCACCATTTCCACACTCCAGTAAGCAGTAGGCAAAGAAAGAGTATAGAGTAGAAAAATGTAAATAAACCTAGGAACATTTTTGCTTTGTCATGGGACTAAAAATTAATGCATGGCACGTCTAAAATTTGACTGTTTTTCTGGTGTTGAGAGAATAGGCTTAAATTGAATTCAAACCCCGACTCATCACTTATTAGTGTATGACCTTGAGAAGGTCATGTGTCATATCTGACTGCAGTTTCTTCATTTGTGATTTATACATCATCATAACTACTCTTCGTCCTTGCAGAGTTGTAGTGGGACTAATATTTGGTGAGATGTTTGCATGTAAAGAAGTAATGTGTATTGTGCAGTTTTAGGTAATATGAATCCTGGATAGTATTCCATTCATTCACCAATTGTGATAGGCAGACCAATGAATCCCTACAAATGCCCACGCCCTAATCTCTGGAAACCATGAATATGTAACCTTGTTCTGTTTGGCTATTAGTAAAGAATGTTGTGTCTTCTGGGCATGCACCACAAGCTATGCTTTCTATGGTCTCCTGCTTGCCTTCAGTATTTTCCATATTTCCTAGTGGAGGTCTGTGGAGAAGAACCTGAGAGTAGTAGGAAACTCCTTTGTGTCTGAGGCCCAGGAGCCTTACACCATCCCACACTCAGACTTTAATCATTCATTACACATGTTAGCTGAATTTTTCTTTCCCACTTAAGTGGAGGCTCTGTCTTTCTCCTCCTCTTTGCATAGGTTAGTCATTTCCTGTGTGCCATCTGTTCTTGGATATGCCTGCCTTTTGTCAGGTTTCAGGCTTATTGCTTGCTCTGTAACCTCACCTCTTTGAAATTGATAACAATTATGTTTTCTTTAATATGACCTGTCTTTTTTTTTTGTTATTGTTATAGTGAGGGCAATACTTTTTTCAACATTTATTTCCCAAGAGGAAGCTGTAATGCCCCATTTTCTTAAGATAATGAAAACAATGTGTATTTGAACTAATCAAAGCAATCTAGAAATCAATGAGAACTTTTTTTGTAACAAGTGAAATCATCTTAAATATTTCCAGAAATTATAATGTGTCCAAGACAATTACAGAATTATGAGGGAGAGTCAAAATCCATTTCTGCTATTAAACAGTTTACAATCTATTGGGAGGGATTAGAATGATAGAATAGATGTTCAAAAGCCAGTGTCAAATTCATTCTGCTATTCCCCTCTATCAACTTTGAACAATAACAATAGTGTGTTTTTGGCTATTAAGGGCTGGCTTGGTGCCTGACTTCATGGAAACTCAGCCAGTCATCTCTCAGAGGAATTAAGGAGCTTATAGAGAGCCTAGAACTATCTTACCACAGGTGTCTTGTCTTAATAAATCACTATAAAAAACTGACTACACAAAACATAACAGAGTAGATGAAGAGAAATTATAATGAAACATGGCTCAACAACAAAGCTAAAATGATACTGTTTGATTCTTATTAGTCTTCCTTTATGGCATTTGAGTATATTTTCAGCAATTAGTTTCTACTTTTCTTTGACCATGCCAAGGTAGGAAAAAATATTAAAAAGTAGGTGCAACAATTTATAATAGCTAAGATTTGGAAATAGCCAAAGTGCCCATCAGCAGAAGAGTGGATTAAAAAACTGTGGTACATCTACACAATGGAATATTACGCTGCTGTAAAAAAGAAGGAACTCTTACCATTTGTAAGAGCATGGGTGGAACTGAAGAGCATTATGTTAAGCTAAATAAGCCAGTTGGAGAAAGATAGATATCACACTATCTCACTCATATGTGGAATATAATGAACAATGTAAACTGGTGCACTAAAATAGATCCAGAGACATAGAAGCATCAAACAGACCATCCAACCACAGAGGGAAGGTGGGGGAGGCAGGGAGATCAACCAAAGGACTTGTATGCATGCATATAAGCATAACCCATGGACATAGTCAGTAGGGGGGGTGAGGGCAAGTGCTGGGGGGGGTTAGAATGATCAGGGGGAGGTAAACGGAGAAAAAAGAATTCAAATGTAATACTTTAAACAATAAAGAATTTAAAAATAGAAAGCTTGACAATGACTTTAATAAAGACATAGCTAAAAAAATAAAAAATAAAAAGTAGATGAGAACAAGGAAAGTGTGTGAGGTCATAAGTGCCCAAGGGATAGTTTACATTTAAATATATGTGGAAATAAAGATTTTCAAATTTCTCTGCAAGACCAATCTTAATCTTGGGTTACTTAATATGGTGTAAGGACATATTTGGCTTTCTAAAAAGAGAACAGAAGATAATAGAATCTACCAGATGTTCAGATAAATTGCTGAGGCCCCACAACAGTTTTACTTAATGCTAGCCTATCATCTGTTTGAGTATGATTTAAGATTGAGAGCACAGTCAGACTGGCAAATACATTTGTTCAAGACCTTCTCCATTGTAATTCCATTAATATCTCTTGGCCCGTAGCCAGACAGAAACATCTGGTAGGGATTATGTATTTTCAGAGATAAACTTGCAGATGTTCAAAGTTATTTTTAAGAAAATGTATCTATGAAATATGATAATAAAAAATTTTAATGCCAAAAATGAGATCAAGAAAGATATACCATAAAAATATTTTGTTTTTTTATATTTTAATATAATAAAATCTATTTATTCATATGGTAAAGCAATAAGTAAATTCATATAGAAGGATGAAAGAACATTAAAAATATTTTACCCAGTTCCTTGCATTCTCAGGCGAACTTTGAACTCAATGTTCCTTATAACTATTTGTGTATTTCAATAAAGTTGGTAATTCACCTCATGATTTCAAAGTATATATTCACAGCTCAATTTCTGGAGATATAGACTTTGTTTAAATATGGCCCCCTATGTAAAAGATGAAAATGTTAGTATTTAAGCTTGTTTACCATCCAATTTTTATTTCTGTTATTAATTTATAATTTCCAGTTATTTCACAGTTAAAAGTAATATACTTAACCCTATGTCTCTTCATTCATTAAAACAATAGCTATTGGACTGTATCTAATACCTCACCACTGCATAAAACAAGGAAAGGAATATCCTCTAATCCTTCTCAATCTTAGGCTAACTTACTGGCTGTTGTCAGCCCTAATATTATTTTAACCTTCTTACATTTATAACATTTGAGCTGTACTTCATAATTATGATTAAGATATCTAAGCATCATCTATAGAAGAAGAATAAAATTGAAAACCGAGAAAAACAAATTAAATATTATAATTTTTCAGCGTTATATATTGCACATTTAGTAGTGATTGATTCCTAGAGAAGAAAATGTAAGCCTATCTCTAAACTCATGACAAAGTAATGCATTTCAGATTTCAAGAACAATGTATTCTCTTTTTTCCTTTACTACATTAATTGATCAAATACATGACACAATTATGTTTCCTTCATTACTGCATAATGATTTTCTTGTATAGTGTCCTAGGATAATATTTAAATTTATTATCATATATTTTTAATTATGGTTATTCAAAGTGTTCATTGATCTCTGTTTATTGAGCTTGAGATTGCCAGAGGGAGGGAAGAATTCAGCTTAAAATAAGAGTTAGTCTTTTATTTTTTACTTCAAAGAGAGGCTCATAAGCTTATTTCAGGAAAAACAGTTGGTTGTGATAATATTCATACAAAAAAAAATCCTTGGTTTATTGAGAGTGGAAAAACTTATTAATAAATAGAACTGAAATGACAGCTCCAAAATAAGGCCCTCACCTAAATATGGACTCAAGAAGAAGCATAACTTTTTACACATCACAGTGGAAGACCCAGGGATGTGGAAAGAGCCAATAGACAGAAGTATGCATGGCAATGGGACTGGGAAGGGAAGAGAGCGTTGACCACATAACAAGGACCACAAGAGGAAACAGGTTCCAGTAATATATTGTGGGTAATACCAAGACCAGGTTTGACAAATTGTATCAACAATGACAGAGGCCAACATCCAAGCAAGAGAAAGATGAAATCCATATCACTCGTGAAGGGATTAGCTTAATCCTGAAAAGAGAACATCTTTCTACTTTCTACTTTCTTCAGGGGAAAAAAATGTTTGTGGGTATGGAGATCAACAGTTGGAGATTTTGCTAGATCCCATATGTGGAGAGAAGAGAGAGAGAGAGAGAGAGAGAGAGAGAGAGAGAGAGAGAGAGAGAGAGAGAGAGAGAGGCTACCCACTGAGAGTCTTGGAAAATAAATAGTGCATTAACAGTAGCAAGTTTTTAACTAGGCTGTATTTAAAAAGAGAAAGGCTAACTAGAAACATAAATTTTCTAGGAGTCATTGAAGTCCTAGCTCATGTTGGTCACCTGCATATATGTGACAATAAACTGCAAGGCTGTGTATTTGGTTTGGTGAGGTCCAAAAACACAAGCTAAGGAGAAAGAAGTTGGACCATTGCTTCATACTAGTGGATTTTCAAGTGAATGTGAAAGAGAGAGGAAAGCTGTAGTTATTGGAAAGGGTGGTTTATGTGAAAGACCGTGGCACATAAGCTGGATGCAGTAGGAAACAAACACTGGAGGAGGCTGAGAGATAAGGGAAAAGTAGGAGATTTTGCACAACAGATTTTAAAAAGGTCACAGAATTCAGTTACTGGGTGAGAAACATTATTGGGGCACAAGGAAAGAGAGGATATTCTAGCTCCAGAATAGCTGGTTTTAAACATAGAATCATAGCATTTGTATAGCTCTTAGAATGACAACTTCCAAGAGGGCATGACTGAAGTGGGGTGAACAAAAAATGCAATTGGAACCAATAAGGTCAAGGTTTAGAGTGGCCTTCAGAGTGGATACGGAAATGACTCATACTGATGGCTTGAGCAGGAATGGAAAGAAGAGCTGGGTATGGCAGGATGAATAGAAGCGAAGAAAGGAAGACAAATGATTCCCTGAGGTTATTCCAAGGGGACAGAAGATCCATGCAAGGTCATGGACACCTAGAAGAACACAGTCATGTCAGAACTGCAAGTACCGCAGGCTAGAGTGCAGCAGAGGAGAGGAAGGGCAGTGGGGAGAATGAGGCTGCAGAGTCTTGTACTCACATTTCCTTACAAGGCGTATTTGTTTCCCAAAAGATAAATAGTCAAATATCAAGATGTTTACAAACATATTTGTCTAACCTTTGTGGATTAAGATAGCAGGTTCTATGACAACTGGCACTATCATTATATCTGAATTGAAAAAGTAAGAGAACTTTACATAGTAGTTATGACAGTTTCCAAAATTTGCTCAGTCTTCATAAAGCTTCTAGAACTAGAAACTTGATGGGGAGGTGAATTTAAAGTGAAAAAAGATGTTTGTAGCAGGAAAAAATAATAAAAGAGCTGCTGGTGGAAAGAGGCAAAGTTGGTCCATAATTAATATGAACATCAATCTTTTTGAAATGTCAGGATGAAAGCCTATTCTTGCAGAAATAATTTGATTCACTGTCTCTTAAAATAGCATGGGAGGGAAGAGAAAGGGGCATTGAAACGGAAGAGGTTTGTGAAAACATTAGTGCCGAGTTTCTTCCCTTATTTCCTTCGGTGAGCAAGGTTGTAGAGGGGGAGTGCATTAGATACTGGATCGGATGGCTCCTGGCCCCCACTCACTGGGTGAAGCAGTTACTAGTTTGATAGTAGAGATACCCCAAAGAATGGGAAGGTCCTTGCTTTATACTATAATCTCTACTGTAAATAAAGTCACAATCCACAAGTATTTTAGCCTAATGTGTGTCCTTTCCTCATCATGCATCCTAGAAACACTCCTGGAAAATGAAGACAATGTTTCTTATTAGAGCAATATGACTTATTACATAATAAAGCAGAGCAATTCCTTTCTTTGAGCATCTTCTATGGGACAGGCGTGCACTTTCAACTTACCATTTCTCTCAGTCCTTACATCGGCCCTATGTGGTAGACATAACCCCCATTTTGGAGAGAGAAAAATAAGGACAAATAATGCATTTTAGATGTAAGCTGCTGTCCCTGCGACTGCTTTCCCTATGACCTTTCTACCACTGCACACTACTTTCTGAGCAAAAGTCTCTCTGGTCATTGGAACTTTCCAAGAAAAGGTCTGGGAAGCACCTGAAAAATTGTACCCTGTTGCAGTCACATCTCCATGAGATCAGGGATCAGACCCAAAACCTCAGGTGAGTACATCAGATCCATGCCTTCATCTACAGCCATACCTGGAAGCTCATCTCTGTCAGAAAGTGCCCCAGAGCAAAGCAGAGATGGGTGTCCTTTCCTAATGCATGGAGAGGCTCAGTCCCTCAGAGAGAGGGCCAATATGACCTGGTGATCATCTTCATTCATTCATCCATTCATTCATTCAACATGCACTTACTGTGCACTATTGTTGGACTATATTCTGAATATATAAATGAATAAAACAGCATCTCTGCTCTCAATGAGCTCACAGATCAGTGAGGGCAAAGCTATGGGGACAATGGATTATAAGGCACCAAGATCAGGGCAAAGCAAGCATTATGCAAACTCCAAGGAGATGGGCAAAGGAAGAGGATGCAAAGATGAACAGTACATGATAGTACTCTCCAGGGATTCTATGGGCCACACTAGGTCTTACATTCACTGTCTCCAGAGACATTTCGTTTTAAGTTATCCCAAGTAGATGGCGTTAGGACCCTGAAGTTAATTCAGTTTTCAGCCGTAAATCAATCCAGGACCAAAGGAAAATAAATTTTGAGGACTCACTTCCCAAAGTGTCAAATTGATCATTTTATAATAAAAATGTGTCTCTACTAAAAAATGTGACTATAAGATCATAATATACTGGTTTGTTGATTGCTGGTTTCCAGACATCAGTCTTTTCTTTCCAGATTTCTGAAGATAATTTTTATCTAAGGCACATTTTATCAATTAGTTGTATTCCCTATGGACAACAGAAATGCTGGAAATAAGTAAGACAATCTGACTCTTTTCTATATGAAAATATGAAACCTAGCAGCAAGCTGCAGTTAATAATGGTTCAGTGGCTCAACAAAATTTCTGTGACCTTTGCTTCTCCTTCCAGTCTGTGTTAAGAGAGCTGCTGCTGTCCAATAGCTGTTGCTGTGAGAGGAGAGCTGAGCTGATGTGTGTCCTAGGCAGGAAGAAGTGGACTAGAGGAGGGAAAGGAGCACGCACAAGCTGAGCCTGCCCTTCTCCTAAAGGAAGCCCCACCTAATAACGTTTGCTTACATCTCAAAGACCAAACACTGTGGTGTTACTGGAAAATGTAGATAGATGATAGATAGATAGATGATAGATAGATAGCTAGATAGATAGATAGGTGATAAACTTTTTTTTTTTTTTTTTTACTGGTCACATTGTTGCTTCTCCCCTCTTATGGTTCTGTTAGTAAGAAAGATGGGAAGAATGACTATGGTAGACACAAATATTAGTCTCAGCCACAATCATCAACAACATTTATTTTTAGAAAACAGTGTTGCTTTGGTTTTTTAGGAAAACTCCTCTAAATCACTCTATATTAATAAATTCAGGTGCATCAGGAAGAGAAACAAGTTAGTGTGTTCAGCTCCACCACCAAAAACAAATACCTGCAAACAGGAAATTAAGGTATTGCTGATTCATTTGTACCAGCTGGTTTGATTTATAAATGTGCACTGTTTTAATTCTAGTGATTGTGTAATAACTTTATGCTAATATGTTTAAGCACTGGTTCATAGACCATGTATCTTTCTTATAAGAGAAATGCAGTGTCAAAAGAAATTTTTCTGCTTTGTATCTTGAGTCTTAGGGAGAGAGAAAATACAGCATGAAGCAAAAATACAATCTGATTTGAAGTTGATATTCTTAACATAGCAATTCCAGCTAGCAAAGCAATTTACTGATTCAATATAGAGCCTTCCTAAGAGAGTAAGCTGGTGTCTGTGTATATATGTATATGTTTTCAGTTTAAGGAAGGCAGTATGTATAGTGGCGATGGATAAGAGCAGGTTTGAGCTGGATGATTTAGACAGGGTACTCACCTGCAAAATGAGGCCCTAACATTTCTTTTATTATGGTACTGTGAGAATTAAAATACTTAATATATATCAAGTGCCCATCCCAGTATGCAAGAAATGTCCGATCAAGAGATGATATCATTAGTATTATCTAGCCATTTGAAAACACATTTGTACTTATTTTTCTCATGTTAATTTTAATATCAGCTGAGACATAGGAAAGGCAATTACTTTAAAGTATGAGGCAGAAACTATTGAAATAGGCCCTGTTTCTACAGTGGTATTTATTAATACCTCTTAAAATGTCAAGTGATTTGTTTTCTTGCCCAGAATACATAGAACTCAGAAAATAATAAATTCAATACATAGAACTGTCAAAATATTGAATGATATAGGACTAAATGGATGTGCCAAATATTTTCAAAATATTCAATTTATTCCTTGAAAAAAGAATTGAAACTTTTATAAAACTATGTCTCCTGTCAAGCTATCTAAAGCATATTTTTACTTTCTATTATATCTTTCTAGTAAAAAAAGAGAGAGAATATTCATGAATAAAACTAATGAGAATAAATCATAAAAAAGGAAAAGTACAAATTACAATTGGAGAGCAAATTACAATTGAATAAATGAGCAAATATTACATATTCCTAAAAGAAAGCTAAATATCAGAAAGATACCAATTTTCCATAGTTAAAATACACTAAATTCAACAAAATAGAAATATAGTATTTTTCTTACTAGATCACTAGCAATTGTATAATTAATCTAAAATATATATTTTGAAATAAGTGGGAAAGAAGTCATTATCTACCAGAATACACAAAATATAACTAAAGTTGTGATAACAGGCTTGGTCATTCAAGAAAGACGCTTTCTCTTCACATTTTTAAAATTCATTTAGGCATTTCATAAACTTAAGCCAAGAGGAAAGCTGAGGTAAATACATCCTACCTAAAGACCAGAAAGGATTTAGACAGCTTTCTGAAATTTCTACCATTATTAGTTTTCAATATGAGGTCTGTAGGTGAAACATCTTTACCAAATACCAGGATAGTTGCTAGCACAGTAGGATAGGAGCTTAGTTAGCCCTCCTGGGTTTATGTTTAATGCTCTTTCCACCATAACTTTATTGTACAACCAGAACATTTCTTATTAAAACACAAAAATATTGGGGAAGGAAACAAAACCCAATAGCATCACACTTTATGAATCAGTGGAGAAAAGGTTTGTATTTAAATAAACTTACTTAAATTAATACTTCAATAAGATATGTAAAACATATTTATTCAACCCGCATTTATTTGCTCAGCAAAAACCTATTAATTACCTCTTCTATGAGGACACAACACAAGGTGCAAGAAACATAGATGGGAAGTCATCCCTGCCCTCACTGAGTTTTCAACTTAAGGACTAAGACTCAACAATGAGACTGAGATAGCCCGATCTGCCTGCCACTCTGGGGACTGGCCCACTTTAGACTATTCTGGTTACCTAAAATTAACTGTAGAATTGAGATTTTGTAGAAATATAAGTAAAAAATATTCTGAGAGCAACTCTTTTCATGTGACTAGTCTCTGGAGATTATTCCTCAATTTTTACTTAGAAACTTCTGCACCTTAATAAACACAAATCCAACCAGTCTTCAAACTCTAGATCATCAGCAGCCTCCATTACAATGTACATAAAGCTGTCTCCAGTGACTTTCATTAAATGGAATCCATCTGAAGGAAAAAACACACAAGATCTTCAGGGGAAATAAAGTAGAAAGTGTTAAGAAACTTTGAAAACTAGCAAGTACTTTGAAGCTTGCCAAATAAAGATCCAGGTATGTATACATATCCACCCTTCCAAAAGCTTTCAGATCAATGGTCTCATTAGGGCTCCAGGATTTGAAATGTAATACATTTGATATTGCTCTGGGGCAGTAATGAGGGTAATGGTGTCCTTAAACTGACCTAATGAATAGGAAATTCTTCTGCAAAAGTGACCTCATAGTAAAGTCATTGACCCTGAAATGTAGCTGCCTAGTTTCCTGGGAAATAGAAATAGCACAGGGAAGAGAGCCAAAAGTGGACATCACTTCCTGGTGTCACTTCATTAAGATGAGTCTTAGGGGTGCCTGGAAATTCCCAGCCTGGTAGCATGCTTTTCTGTGAACTCCGTATTTTCCTAAACTGGAGCTGGAAGACAGCAGAGCCATGGGGACGTGGAATGCTGGACCTCCTCTAAAGAAGGACGTGGCCAGAAGACCAGGGTGACAGGATAAAGCTCTTGCCAGAAATCCAGAGCCCAAGGAGAATTTAGGAAGGATGACTGTTCCAGAATCCAGAATTCCGTCGTGCTGTATTGAGGGCTGCTAATGGCTTTTAAGGTTTATTGTTCACCAGACACTATGCTCCCTACTTTTGTTTCTATCTCTGTAGATCCTCACAGCTCAACATGTTACCATCTATTCTGTCCTGACAATATAAACTAGACTGATGTGTCCAAGTAACTGTACCATTCTAGACATGTCTCTACAGCACAGACCTCTTTTTCTATCTAAATCTGAAAGGAAGTGTTGTGTTTTCTTCATATTTAAATAAAATGTCTTCTTCTTTTATAAGTCCACCTTTCCTATAGATGGGTTTTCCAAAAGTACCACTGAAATCCAAATGCCTCTCTTTTAAACAAGAGGAGAAATATAATAGTTACCCAAAGGGTACTTTTTACAATAGAACTACTATATACATCAGTGAATATAAAACTGAAAGAAGGTAATGGCCTTGGTTAATACTCTTCTTTTCCTGCTTGGTAATCATCAAAGAACTAGTGCTTGGTCTCTATATAACAGCCAGTAAAGAAAACTCAGAGACTGTGATGTCCGACAACAGGTCTATGATCCCTGCCCTGGTCACTTTGTTTTACAGTTTCCATGGACATGTAAGGCAACTGTCCTCATCAGTCAGTCCTGGCATGTGCTAGCAATTGCTCACCCAGTCACTAAAACCAAGAAGGATGTGGGAAAGTCAGCTACAAACCAAGGCTGATATTGACTGTTAATATTGCAACACTGTTCAGCATCACAGCAGACAGAAGAGAGGAAAGGGAGTTAAGAACAAAGCATCAGCAAATAACATAAAAGGTCACTGGGGATAACATACTGCCAGTTCTCCAGCTGGTCCTCTGGACTGAGCATTTCAACCATTTTCCTGATTGCAAAGGCCAACTCTTATTGGAACAAAGAGAAAGGTGGATATGGGCCTGTTGTTTATAATGACAGCATCACACATGTGTGTGTGTGTGTGGGGGGGGGGGTGCTTGGTGCACATCTGTGCATGTAACTGTGTCTCTGTGTATGCATTTAAAAGTACAATTGTGCAAAAACACACACTAAGCACCCGAAATAAGTTCTGTAGGTTATTGCTATAACCGCTGTAATAGCAAGAACACCTCAGACACACACACCTATTTGCCTCATATTTAAACTTGACATTCCTCACTCTATACCCTAGTTTTATGACTTCCTCTGCCTCCCCTCTGTTTTGGGGGGATCCAGAGCATTCACCTCCTAGAATAGGGACTTTGGTTCTTCCCTTTTCTTCTCTCCAGTCCTCCCACAACCTGGGCTTTTCAAAACCTGGAGAGGTTTGAGGAGAGCCGACAAGAATACCTGGATTGACTGGTCATAACGCAGACTTCCTCTTGGTCCTCCCTGCGGGTTTTAAAAGCTATGTCCCTGCTTCTCTAGAAGTCAAACCTGGCATGATTCATTTTGAACCATCCATAATCACAAGCCTCTATCTGACATAGATGCTGCCCTGAAGTCCTATAGTTCCTGGTCCCTTTAATAAAATAATCCCAATCTCTAACAAGGTCATCCAGGCTCAGGCCGCGCCTACGAAGAGAAAGTGAGAAGAGTGGTAACGAATTGCTCCAGGTTGATGGCCGAGAGCAGAATTATTATTGATAGGAAATCATTGAATTATGGCTCCAGTTAAGCCTGAAACATTCAGCTTTTCTCTAATGTTTCTCTCTGTGGTAGTAAATTGACTGCAAATTGTGATTTTTAATAGATGACATGATGAGCCATTCAGCCAAAGCCCAGCTCCTCAGCTCGCATGCCCTCTTCCATTGCTTATTTGCTATTTTAATACTCCAGGCCGCAGAAACAAGACAACTCCTCTCCAGCAAACATTCCCCTGTAAAATTTGCTAAGAACCCAAGCTGAGTGAATAATCATTCAGCGTCACTTTTCCCAGTTTCAATTTAACTTTCTATGAGTTTTGGAAAGTGGTACTGATGTTTATTGGAGTGTCTCAGCTCATTGGGTATGAACATGAAATGGTTTTGTTGTTTTCAAAAACTGCTCCCCAACTGTGCTGTGTCACTCCCCTGTCCTGATGTGTAATATCTCCTTTAATAACATCTTGGTCTGATCCCTTGATTTTCCTGTCATGTTAAGTTATTAGAAGAGTTTTATTCTCATACACAAGATTTCATTTTAAATGACAATTTCAACCCTGATTAAAGCTCTTTTTGTCTCCTTCCTCAGCCCTGGGTCGAACTGTGGTTTGGAGGGAAGTGTATGGGTGGGGGAATAGAGAGGGGTTGACCTAGCTTCCAGACTTCCTGTGACCCCTCCCCTTCTTCTAGATAATAGTTTGTTAAATGTTGCAGATACTGAGGATGGGAAGGAAGAGGGCGAGTACTTGATTAAGCAGATTACAACCCTTTGTCTTTTGGTTGTTGCTGTTTCTCTTATTATCTCCATGGCCATCAATGTGCTTTGGGTGACTTTCTTTTGGATCAGATGAGTAAGCCTTTCAGAGGGCTCTTTCCACCATCTGTCCTCTCCCATCCTCTCTTTGGTACCTCAGAAAGAGCCTATCCCTTGGCCTCATGCTGCCAGAGCACTGACACCTTGCAGGTAGACTTCATGGATTGGATATGGCTGACAGGGGAAACCCAACAATTTTTCAGTCTTCAGCAAGATCCTAGGATTTACATATTTGTCTCAGGACAAGTGGTGAGATTGCTTTTTGTTTTCTTTCAGACTCTCAGTCTCATGGTCTCTAATTTTTTGTGGCTACTTTGGCAGCAAAAGGGGTGATAGGCAAGGTCACCAGCAAAGCAGACTTACAGGAAGTGAGTGAAATGACAGTGTCCCCATCTCACAGGAGTGAGTGATTTTCTTGAAATTCATCCCCTCCACTGGTTTGCAGGGAGATAAGCATTTTCTCTAGGAAAATAGCATCCCTTAGGCAGAATTTGCTTTTCCTGGTTCAGCCCTATGTTTGCTGGGGTCATGGAGTTTGGGTCAATGCTGTCTTCTAATCAATCCAACTGAGGATGAGGGTCCCGAGCTGGCGATCGCTAGGCGAACTTAAAATGAGAGATATTTAGCACCTTTTATTCTTATTTAGGACCTTAACTGTGAGTCTCATAAGAAAGGAAAGAATCTCAATTCATATTATCTGGGATTAAATGTTAACTTTACAGTTCCGCTGCTGAGAAGAATCCTGCACTCAAACCTCACCCAGTGCCTCTGTTATTGCATCTCACTCACACACATGTAGTCATTTTGTCATCCATTGTTCTTCTTTCACCTCCCCAGGGATGGAATGCTGAATCACAGATAAATCCCATCTTTTTTTTTTTTTTTAAATATTCAAGTCTATTCTCAAGTGTCCCTAATTGCTGAGAATTTATTTTTCACCAGGAGGTGAATTGTCAATCTTCCTTTTGTGGACAAATTGAGCTGGGGCTCCAGGTACTCCTGTCTAGTTCTTCTACTTTCCTCCTGACCTTATCTTACATGGCTGAATGCTTCTAGTGTATGGTGATGAATAATTCAGAGTTGTTGTTTTTACTATACCATAGGTACTGATTTTTCAAACTATTCATGACAGTATTCAAGCAATGTGTCTCTGTCTAACTTAAGAAGCAAGTTTCAAGCTTAGCATATAGACCAGCGGTTCTCAACATGTGGGTCGCAAGCAATGAAAATACATCCTGCATATCAGATATTTACATTATGATTCATAACAGTAGCAAAATTACAGTTATGAAGTAGCAACAAAAATAATTTTATGGTTGGGGGTCACCACAACATGAGGAACTGTATTAAAGGGTCACAGCATTAGGAAGGTTGAGAACCACTGAATTATAGACTAAGCTTTTCCTCAAATATCTGCCACCATGACACATAAATATGGTTAGGGAGATTATAAATGACATAAGAGAATAAATCAACCTATATATATATATATTTCAGAGAGGAAGGAAGAGGGAGAGAGAGATAGAAACATCAATGATGAGAGAATCATTGATCTGCTGCCTCCTGCACACCCACTACTGGAGTCTGCAACCTGGGCATGTACCCTGATGGGGAATCCAACGGTAATCTCCTAATTCATAGGTCAATGCTCAACCACTGAGCAACTTCGGCCCCAGGAAAAACCCTACGTTTTTAACTAGGCCCCATTATCCTAGGAATCATATAGAAAGCAGATTTTATAAATAGCATTGAAGGATTAACCCCAAACCAACTGTTCTTTTTTTACTAAGTGAGACTCTGCATTTTCAACTTAAGATAATTATAGGTGAAATTAATTTTATTTTTTTCAACAAATATTAGTAAACAAATCCCCTCACCTAGAGAAAGTCATCATTGAATAGGATATATAACTATCTACCCAAGTAGTTCTAATAAAGGGCAGATGGAATTATTATGGCAAGCAAAAGAAGAGAGTTGATTCTCACTAAGCATCAGGGGAGGCTACATAAGCAGAAGATGCATTCACATTGGATTTTGAATGATTAGTCAAGGTGTACAGTGCAGAGCAAAGGGAAAGGTAGTCTAAGTGAAGGGGAAGGCTGAACAAAGATTCATGGGAGAAGAGCTCAGGTGGTATCTTAGGGAACAGTAATTAGTCTGGTGGGTGTAAGGCTGACAGCTTAGGAAACGTAAAGAGAATAATACAGAGAAGACAGTATCTTGGACATCATGTTTAGTTTAGATTTGATTAGATAAGCAAAAATGATTCAGTGAAGATTCCTGGAGAGGGAGGAATGATGATACATTTTTAAAATTATATATATCAACACATTCAGGACACCAACCCTATGAGGTAAGTACTATAATTATTCCTATTGTACAAATGAGAAAATTGAGAGTCTAAGGAATTAAGTTGTTTGCCAAAGGTTGCATTTGCATGGCTATTAGGTAGCCAAGACAGAACTTAAATCCAGGCAGTCTGACTGCAAAACCCACTATGTTTAACTGCTATGCACTCAACCTCTGAGCACAGGTAGTTTGGGCCTGGGTTTTGTGGAAGGGTCAGGTATCAAGACTGCAAGATTTTGGTAAACAAAATATGGGCTGTGGTGGGGAATGAGGGCAGGGGAAACTTCCTAGAAGCATAGAGTCCTGGGGGTACGTCAGGAGGCTCTGTGCTCTTTCTAATATGCCATTGCGAAGAGCACTGGGTCTCATAAAAAGTTCAGTAAAGGGGTGTGGTGCTTCAGAGGAAGGAGGAAGTTTTTTCATCGTAAAGATGAAGGAGATTTCAGAAGCTGAGCACAACTGCATTTGCTTAGCTGTCTTATGCATTGCTGGCTTCCTGCCTAGCATAGAGCATAGTGTCCAGCATATAGCAGATCCTCAATAATTGAATGAATGAGAGCATGAATAAATAAATGAATTAATTAATGATGCACTTGAGAAAGACTCAGACTTAGAGATGTAATATAGAAATATGTTTCCTCTGTGCAACCTGAGAATTGACTCTGATGGTGTATATTTCCAGGAGCTTGGTCCTCAGGACCCCCAAAATCTCCCTGCCCTTCCCCCTTGCATCTTACATGCTAAAGCACCCATTGTTGAGTGACTTCCAGATGTGAGTGGTCCTTTTCAAAGCTGATTTCTTTGTGAGCACCCGGGTCCCAGCTTCCTCAATACAAGAAAGTATTTTTGTCATTTTATTCTCAAGTGTCAGGGAGTTTTCATCTTAAGCTTGTTTATTGGTGGAGGGCGGGGGGGGCGGGGAGGGGGGAGAGTTGTTTTCTGCTCATCTGATAAGAGAGGTGCAAACATTCTCTGAGTTACTTCTGTGCAGAGGCTTTCTTGTCTGCAACTGCAGCTGCATTTCAGCTTCCTGCCAGCAGAGCCAGCTCACACTCTTAGCTGTTGTTTTCCATGGCTCGGCCCTAGGACTCTGCAATGCAGTAGAAGTTGTCTCTGAGATTAACCCGCCTCTGGCCTGTCCCATTCTCAATGACCTGCCAGGCTGTCCCCAGCAGAAAAGCTGCTGGTGATGCTGCTTCATTCCTAAGCTCTCTAGAAATATGTGCAACAAATTCTTTGGTCTAACAACAGGGGGAAGAAGCCTTTGGAAGGTTGTATGTTCTCTCTTGAATTCAAACACCTGCATTTGGAGACCATAGCCAAGGCTATGCCCTTGCACAGCACATTGATTTACCCCACCTCACAATGACTCTTTAGATGAAAAGGACAAGAAGCGTGTAAAAGAAATGTGAAAAATCATTCTAAATCCTCACCTTGACAAAGTAAAACTGGTTCTCCTCTCATTCAGACAGATTTGAAATACTGCATTTAATATTCACCTGGTATAAGTTATGAAAAGACATGATTTGCCTTTAGATCAAGTAGCAGGGGTTTTGAAATCAGATGGATTTAAGTTTGGATCACAAGCTCTATTGCTTACCAACACTGTGACCTTGAGCATGACACTTAATCTCTCTGAGCCAAGGATTCTGTGGAGCAAGAAGGGACTAATCCACCTTCAAGGGATACTTTAAAGCCTCCAGGAGCTCCTCAGATGTGGTGGCAGCAATCGACATAGCTGCTTCTGCAGTGGTGCTTATTAACGTGGCCACCTTCAGTGGCTCAGGCTGAGGTGGTGGAGGCAGCAGCATGTAAACATAGCATGGGCAGCCACTCAGGTAAGTGGCTGTGGACCTGGGATTTAAACTGATTTAAAAACTAAATATATATCTAAGTATAAACACAGTAGTTGTAGATAATCAGTCAATGGGGAACAGTAATTAGCAAATTCCTGAACCATGGTTCTGCTAGCAGGGCCGATAAAAGAACAATTATCTGTTGGCTCAGAAAACCATATAATTAAGTGACAGTATTGGCTAAAGTGGCCCTTGTGTGAACACAAGCACTTTCATGTTTCAGCCTGGGCCAGGACAGGGCCCACACTGGGGTGATGGCCTGGCTTCAACCTCAGTTTATCAGCAGATACAAAACAGGATTGCAGTCTGAATCGGGATCTGTGGGGTTAGAACCCTGCAATCTGCTAAGCTTCTCCAAATGAGTCCTGGGCACATGAACTTTTGAGCATCTCTGGTAAAAGAGCCTTCTAGTATGCCTTCTGTTCCAACAGCATTTAGCAACTAAACAGCATGGCTCAAAAGGTTTTTCCCACATCACGTCTTTCTTTATATATGTAATATACTCTCCCTTTCCTGGGGACATTAGGATTAAGGATTCTTTCAGAAATGTTCAGAGATTTTTCTAACCCTCTTATGATTGAACTTAATCTATTTTCCCATTTGTGAAGTTCCAGTAAATTCTATATAAGCACATAAATATTAGACAAAATTAATGCCAGAGAAGTGGATAAGAATCTATTCTCTCAACTCCACATTATCAATTATCACAGAATTTTCTATTAGTCAACTATCAAGTATCTACTAAGCAGCAGTGCCTAGGAAAAATAAGATTCAACCAACACCTTTCTCCTCTGATTTTACAGAGGAGAAAAACAAAAACAAAAACAACAAATACAAGAATAAGATAACACTAAAAGAGTTATTAGTGAAAAAAATAATGACTGAAATAATAACAACAATATCCATTCACTGTTTCCTATAAATCAGGGACCATATTAGATATTTTTATAAATTATACCTAATCCATTCAACAGCAATGCAAGAGAGAAACAAAATCCTTATGTTACAAAAGAAACTGAAGCTCAGAGAGATTAAGAAATTTGTTCACATTCATATGGCACATAATAAGAAGGGCTGGGGTTCAAACCTTGGGTTATCAAATTCTAAAGCCATTGCTTTTTAGAATTAGGGTAATGACCCAAATTTTCAGTGTTCCAAATATATTGCCAGGTCATCTTGTCCACGCTGACAAGGGAGATGAGGGTGAGAACTTGGTCAAGTGCATGAGGCTAACAAGAACATGGACATCTTCACTTCAACCTCTGGAGCCTTGAGTCAACATCTTTTTAATACAACTGAACCTGATTATTACTCAGCAACTTTCTGTCCTCTTCCTCACCTTTCTGTTCCCTTCTTCCCAGCCTCCTCCTCCCTTCCTTCTTCTCCTCCAGCCTTCTCCTTCTGCTTTTTCTTCTTCTTCTTCCTCCTCCTCTTCCTTGTCCTCCTCCTTCCCCCCCTCCACCCCTGCCTCTCTCCATCATTAAAAAAGCCTCAAAACAGAGTATATTTATTTAAATGAATGATTCTTAGAAATGCTTGGTCCATGGTCCACATCAAATAGGTTCTACTTTCTCATTCTGTTCTGCATTTTCACAGCTAATTCCCTGCCTTAAATGCCACTCATCCCCACCTCTGGTAAGTAAGACTCATTTGTGACCTATTAAAACATAGCTTCGTATCTGAAACCCTTCCCAAATACACCTATGCTGAGTTCATCCTACCTTCATCTGTGCTCTCACACTCCTGCAACGTTGCTCCATCAAAACACTAGATTGAGGGTAGAAACTATTTTTAATGTATTTTTTTCAAAGCTTCTAACCTAGGACCAAGAAATTAGTAGGTGCTCAAAAAGCCTAGTTGGATGGAAGATGGGAAGATGGATATAGTTGTGCCTCAGATTTTAGAGGACCCCAGAAGTCCCCCGCAGTATAGACACATTCCCCTCTTACTGGCACAGTCAGCCTCGTCAGTCACCTTCAGGCCTGGGGAGATGAGCAAAGGGCACTGCCAAGCAGAAACCCCAAGGAAACACGTAGGACCATAGACATTATCATAATTAAGTAAAATATTTTATGGATGTGAACGTGGAGGGAAGGCTTTTGCCATTAGAAAATAGATATCCTACAGGTTTTCTGGATAGACTTCCTTAGGAAGCCAGCATGTTTTCAAACATCTCAACTTCTTTCAGTGAATTTCAGTGTAAGAGCTCCCAGCCTCTATTTGACATTCTCTCCACCAATAAATAAGTAAGTAAGTAAGTAAGTAAACAAACAAACCAACCTTATTCCATTTTTCAGAGATCATAATTAGGTGGGTTGAAGATGAAGGATCGCACACAGAGCGGTGACTGCAGGAAGAAGTCTGGAGAGTTCAGAAGAAACCGCTGACATCCACAAAGGTTGGGAAGCAAGAGATTGAGACTGAGTGAGCTCTGGATACTCCTCTGTCACGGTGATAAAATCCATTCAACAAAGTTGTTCTGAGAAGTAAATGATATGCTATGTTCGAACAGGGCTTGTAAAAGCCTTCATAAATATAAAAAGTTGAAGGCTGGCAAAACAAAGAGAGGGGAATGACCATCATATTTCCTTGGACTGGCCAACCTCACAAGAAGTCCATGACATGTGTGAATAGAGAGAATCAGGCTTATAAAGAATCCTGACATCGGGCTGCCCGGGACCAGCGAAGCCACACAATATTTTAATCTAAGCATCATTTCGGGATTGGTTACTGCAGACTTTGCCTCCTCTTGAAAATAAATCTCAGAGAGTCTATCAACCTCATTTTTAGTTCCAACACAAGCTTCAAAAGCCATTGGTATTATTTGCAGCACAAGCTTAGATTAAGCAATTTATAGGCAGGAGAGAATGTCTAATTTGCACATTACTGATGGCAGTAAAATGAAAGACGAGCTTGTAAGACTTCAAGCTGACTCTGTAATATAGCTTGCCTTTTTTATTTCCTTTAAAACTTAAATAAAAAGAAATAAAAGCACAGTGACTTCATTGTCTTCAGACAACTCTTTGCCCTTCACTCAAAGCCCTGCATAATCTGGCTCCAACCTGACATCTCAGCCCTACCTGCAAGGTGTTCACTGACAGAATGATATACCTTTTATTTACCTACTTGTGAATTCATTCATCCTTTCATTCACAAATTAGTCCCAGAGGATTACATCAGAGACAATATACCTCACAAGGCAACTACTATAAACATATGTTCAGTGCATCTCTCCCCACTTTCTATCAGTTGATATTCTGCCTCTCTTTTCCAAATGTTACTTATCCCTGGAAGGCTTGTCTAACTCTTCAACGGGGTAGAATTGTTCCTCCCTGCTCTGTGCCTCCTCCCTGACATTTCATAGCTGCCATTTATTAAGCACTGTGTGAGGGTGCCAGACTAAGTGCTCTAGGCAGGTTATTAGATTTAATTTTCAAAATAACACTATGAGGCAGACAGTGTCATAAACCCAGGTTTACAGATGACGAGATGAGGCTGGAGATGCACTCTGCCCAAGGTCACTCAGCTCTAAGTGATGAAGCCAGGTTTCAAACCCAGGCAGTCTGGGTCCTTCCTCATTGTGGCTTTCTGCCCCCACTCTTTAGCACAGCAATTTTTCCTGTCTGATCCCCCTGCCCCTCTAGACCCTAGCCTGGGGGTCTCCTGAAGGCAAGGTTTATGTCTCATTCACCTCTCATTCTATCCTACCTATCAAATCCTACCTCCCTGCTAACATGTCCCAGCGGAACTAGACATGGAGTCAATATTTGTTGGATTTAATTGAATTCCGTGGATACTCAATTTAAATTCTGTGCTCTATCCTTGAACCATCTTGATGACCTTTTGAGTTCTTACAGCACATCAGCTCACTCTGTACTTCAATATTTTAGCAATTTCATATGCATAAACTCCTTGGATTTTATGTCTCCAGATATTTTGTCATGGTGGAAAGCTAGCTGGGTTTGCTTTTATCCATGCACCTGCTGTTATTGAAAGTGGGGAGGTAATTTGATTTGTCCAGGACATTGACAAACATTTCAGAGAATAGATGGGTCTACTAAAAAGGCTGTTGGCTTTTGCTAGGGGGGCACAGCTCAGAAAAGCTTTACACAGAGATCTCTGCAGACTCATCTTTCTCAGTGGCAGGTGCTGGGATGACTGCCTCTGTTGCCACCATTAGAAAGCCTAAGCTGCAAGACCCACGCTGAAAATATAGCTACGTTTTCCCTCTTAACAACTCACAGTACAAATGTTTTGCAGAAGGTATTTGGTAGAAGATGTAAGCCTAAATTCAGGAGAGTTATTTGAACATTCATATTGTATAAGAACTCCTGATCTCCAGTCACGGCTTTCACTGACACAGAACAAGTGTAGCTCCCAAAACTCTATAGTCCACATGGACTTCAGGAACTATGTTCGTGGAAGAAGATAGGTGTGACTGCTAAGTGCTGAGGTCCTAAGATTTAAGCAGAATCATGTAAAATACAGCCTTTAACCAAACATAGAAGCTTCCTGGATCACTGGAATGAAATTCTTAAAGATACCAAAGTTATTTGGTTATTGGCTATTAGACAAGCAATATGAATAAATGGGCAGTAACAGTATGAACACTGAGTTTAAGCCATGTCACCCTTGCTATCACAGCCATCAGGGCCAAAGGAATGAGTCAGGAAGTCAGGACACAGCCTTTCAGTTTCCCAGCATCAAACCCTTATCCATTCACTTCTACCAAGAAGTGGGCTCTTGGGCACTATGTTAAAATGTGTGAGAGAAGCAAATGTGAACTCGTTAAGGCAGGACAGGTTTTGCTCAGTGGATAGAGCATTAGCCTGGTGACTGAAGGGTCCCAGTTTCAATTCCAGTCGAGGGCACATGCCCAGATTGTGGGCTCGATCCCCAGTAGGGGGCACGCAGATGGCAACCAATTGATGTGTCTCTCTCACATTGATGCTTTTCTCTGTCTTTCCCTCTCCTTCCACTCTCTCTAAAAATCAATAGAAAAAACCCTTGGGTGAGGGCTAACCAAAAAACAAACAAACAAGACAGGGAAGTGATGAAAACTCTAACACAGAAGAAGCTGTCTAATATTAGGAAAATGGGTGAGTACATTTTGTTACATTCATACACTAGAATGTTATATAACATCTTAACAAATGAACTGCTGTTTCACGACAACATAAAGAAATCTGAGGCAAAATGCTGAGTGAATCAAGAGTACATATTGAATGATTCTATTTATATGAAAGTCAAGAATAGGTAAAACTAATCTAAGTTTGCAATTTAAAAACTATATTATTTCATATTTCAATGTTTTGTACTCTTATTTCATGCCTGGATTATTGCCCCCTCTCTTGCTTACCTGCTCATTGCTTAGGCCTTAGCTCTGTGAGGACATTCATAAAAGCCTTCCTTACCCTCTACAGAGTATCTCTGGAAACTGCTTACCAAAAACTATTAAGAGGTTTTCTTATACAAGAAGGATTAGCTATCTGAGAAAATGGATTTTTTTAAAAAGAGACTTACTGTTCACTACATAATCTCTTGCTGTATGGCTTACCTATTTAAAGTAGAATTTAGGGAAAGAATAAGGATAAGTAAAAGTTAGGTGTCTGACCTCCCAGTTTACCATATGTTAGGAATATAAAGTTGGGGGTGGGGGGAGACATTCTCTAAGCAACCTAGGCGCTTTCCTCCTCCCACTTACCCCAACCCAGAAGCCAGTTTGCTTTTGCATTTTCCTTCTTTTTTTCTTTCTGTTAATCTTCAGCTGAGGATATTTTTTCCATTGATTTTTCAGAGAGAGTGGAAGGGAGGGAGGAGGGAGAAAAAGAGAAATAAACATCAATGTGAGAGAGACACATTGATTGGTTGCCTCCCACATGCTCCCTGACCAAGGGCCAGGGATAGAACCTGCAACCCAGGTACATGCCCTTGACCCAGAATCAAATCCAAGACCCTTCAGTCCATGGGCTGATGCACCAACAACTGAGAACACCAGCCAGGGCCAGTTCTCTTTTTTTTCTTAAGGCATTGCAAAAAGCTCAGTGAAGCCAGGGACAATAAGTAAGAAGGAGTTCTTTTAAAAATGTTGTGGGCTGGCCACAGTAAGGTTCTCATATAAATTTATGTACAGCTCTTACATGAGAGTACAGCTTATAAAATATAGAATTCACAAAGCACAGACTTCAATGATTACCCAAGTCAAAACAGTAGTGGTTCAAAGTTCCCCAGACAGAGATTCTTTGGTTCCTCCTGTCTATAGTGTATAAGAAGGCATCCTTCTATGATGAAATATCCATCACTTCATCTGGGCTTCAGACCAACTCCCAAGTTCATGTTGGATCCAGTTACTCATTCTTAGGTATCTACTATAGAAAAATTCTTAAGCACATGCACCAGGAAACATGTTTTTAAAAAAGTTAGTAGCCCAGCAGGTGTGGCTCAGTGGTTGAGTGTTGACCTATGAACCAAGAGGTCACAGTTCGATTCCTGGTCAGGGCACATGCCCAGGTTGTGGGCTCGATTCCCATTGGGGCATGCAGGAGGCAGCAGATCGATGATTCTCTCTCATCATTGATGTTTCTATCTCTCTCTCCCTCTCCCTTCCTCTCTCTGAAATCAATTTTTAAAAAGGAAAGGAAAGTTAATACTAGGGCTATATTGTGAACCTTCAAATGCATATGTTTAAGTTCTAATCTCCAGGACCTCAGAATGTGACCTTATTTTGAAATAGAATTGTTGCAGATGTAATTACCTAAGTTAAGAAGAGGGCACACTGGAGCAAGTAGACCCCTAAACCAATATGACTGGTATCCTGATAAAAAGAAGACCATGTGAGGAGACAGACGTGCGCACAGGGAACACTCTCAGGGGAGACTGGAGCTATGCTTCCACAAGCCAAGGAGCTACTACCTTTGGGAGAGAGGCCTGGAACACATTCTTCCTTAGCATCTTCAGAGGGATGGTGGCCCTGACAACACCTTGATTTTGAAGTTCTGGCCTCTAGAACTGTGAGATGACTAATCCCTGTTGTTCTGAGCTGCCCAGTTGTGCTGCCTTATTATGACCACCCTAGTAAACCAATACAGGTTGAGAGTGACCAGTATTAAAATATTGAACTAATTTTCTTCCACTTGGTGCATAGGCATTGTTACTGTTATGAGTCTTCAAGGCAACCCTGGCCTACCTTCCCACCCTCATCTGTTTCTTGGGACCCATGGGCTTTTCCCATGATGCAAAAACTAAAGGTTGAAGGCCATGTGGACTCAGCAAACTACACCTTTCAAACTGCAATCACCTATTCAGGCCAGTTACACTCTCCCTGCAAGAAAGGCTAAAGAGCATACCCATTCTCCTCAGCGCACTGCTTCCCCATTGCACCTTAAGACACAGCCACATAGCTTTACATTGCAAGGATTTTACCACTAAGGTCTCTGGAGAAAAATATAAATGATTGCATATTAATCATCATAGGGATGTAATAAATATTCCAAAATCTACACACTTCTCTATAGTTCCTGGTTCCTATCTAAAAGGAATTCTTTCAGTGGTGGGTGGGTTAAACTCACCTGCCCAATGATATAGATCTGAAAACTAACAAATGTTCCTAGTTTATGTCTATGCCTATTCAATGTTTTCTCATCTCAAGTGGCATTTCCCATCTCTTGTTTCTGCAGCACCACATAGGAGCCTTCACCAAGGGACATGGGACATACAAAGCCGCCCCCTACCTTTAGACATTCACAGAAAGCTCAGATGGAGTTGCTACCTCTCTTAACATGAGGCAAGGGAATTGAGGTGCTACCAGGCCCATAAATGAAATGCTAAAGGCTATTCTTTCATTGTAGAGCCCCCTCAAGAATTGATGTGATCCTTGACCTCACCACACTAGCTCTGTCAACAGCCCACTGTGATCTTAGGGGAAACTGCTTTGGAAAAATAATATTGTATGAAGTCACTCCTGCCTGGTTGAAATAGTCACCCATGCAGGCCTGTGATAATACCTGTCTGAGAGGCATACAGATGTGAACTACAGTTTTAATAGGGGCCTTGACTTTCTAGGAAGATCCTTTTTCAGAACCTGTATTCATGCATTTCAGTTGCCATGGACACAGGGAGCTATATGGGCATGAAGCTAGCTTTTAAGATAAGCAGCCAAAAGAGACCTGTACTAACGCAGATTTCAGCTTGCCTAATAAGTGATAATATTCCCTAAATCTGATACTCCCAACAATTTGAGGAAACTGACAATGTAGTTTATTTGCTCCCAATAACACACCAAAAGTAGCATTTGTTACATGAATAAATTAATGAGTGAATTGTTCACTTAATGGGTATAAATTGAGGGCCTATGTGTGACAGGCATTATGCCAACAGGTAGAGATGCAAAAATGAATAAAATATGGTTTTGCCTTCAAAGATATAATTCCTTAGTGAAGAAGGAAAGCATACATTATGGTAAGTTTTAAAACAGAAAAGTTTTATATTCCCTGAGAGAAACCATTCCTGGGAGGAGAGGGCAGTGCCAGGGAAGGCCACATGGGAGTGGGGGAGTGGCAGTGAAGCTAAGTCCTAATGGGTGAGTGGGCTTGACTCCAATGTATTTGAAGATCAAGAGTATTCCCAGTAGAAGGAAGAGTACGTGGTCAATAAAGTCATAAAAAGTGAGAATGTTAGAGACCTACAAGGACTATTTCTCATTCAGACAGACAGTTCTACCAATCCTCAAGTACCAACCAGTGATGATCAGATGTCTAGCAATTCTAATAATCCAGAAATGGCTATGAATCTGAAAAGGGCTCCCCATCCCCGGGTCAAACTATGACCAAGTCCATGCAAGTGATCTCTTTGTGGAATACACCATCTTCAGGGAAAAAGCCTAGTAAGGTAAATGCTTCATGTGACATCAAGTTTACTCATTAGAAAACACAGTTTTCAGTAGTCTTTGGGGACCCACTTAAGAGAAATTTTAGTTAGGACAAGAAAAATAACGAGGCAAATTATAAATCTAATAATCACCTTATTAGCCCTCTGCTCTCCCCAATAAAAGCTCATCCAGCTACCAATAGTACTCATATGAAACAGGAAAGTATAATAATCCTACCTAATAAAAGAGAAACATGGAATTGGCGTACGACCGCTACCCTTCCCATTGGCTAATCAGGGCGATATGCAAATTAACTGTCAGCCAAGATGGCGGCCGGCAGCCAGGCAGCTTGAAACTAACATGAGGCTTGCTTGCTTCAGTGATGGAGGTCTCCAACATTCCCCGCCTGTCGCTGCAGGCCTCTGAGCTGGCAGTTTGAAACATAGTTACAAAAATAGAAGCTAAACAAAACCCCAGAAACCAGCTTTCAGCTAGCCGGGATCTCAGACCTGGAGTTGATACAGAGTTTCGATTGTAGAACCTAAACAAACCAGATACCTACTTTCAGGAGCGGAGGCCTAAGAGCTGGAGCCTCAGAGCTAAAGCTGGCTCAGAATAAAAAAAAGAAAAAGAAAAAAAGGAGCCGTTGGGAGCTTCAGTCCCAGCCTGAAAACAGCCCTCAGCCCCTCACCCAGACTGGCCAGGCACCCCAGTGGGGACCCCCACCCTGAAGGGTGTGTGACCAGCTGCAAACAGCCATCATCCCCTCATCCAGGCTGGCCAGGCACCCCAGTGGGGACCCCACACTGATCCGGGACACCCTTCAGGGCAAACCAGCCAGCCCCCACCCATGCACCAGGCCTCTATTCTATATAGTAAAAGGGTAATATGCCTCCCAGCACCGGGATCAGCAGAGCCGCGAGATCTCCCAGCACCGGGATCAGCATGACAGGGGGCAGCACCCAAACCCCCTGATCGCCCTGCGGCTCTGTGTGTGACAGGGGGCGGGGCCACAACCTCCCTATCAGCCCTGCTCTGTTCCT
Source organism: Myotis nattereri (assembly GCF_964212035.1). Lineage (NCBI taxonomy): Eukaryota > Metazoa > Chordata > Mammalia > Chiroptera > Vespertilionidae > Myotis > Myotis nattereri. The sequence continues at coordinate 78,689,922 of NC_138085.1, read as the reverse complement.
GACAGGGGAAGGCGCCCCAACCCCCTGATTGGCCCTGTTCTGTGCCTGATAGGGGGGAGGTCCCCAACCTCCTGATCGCCCTGCGGCTCTGTGTGTGACAGGATGCGGCGCTCCAACCCCCCCACCCCACGGGCCCTGCTCTGTGTGTGACGGGGTAGAGCCATAACCTCCCCATTGGCCCTGCCCTGAGTGTGAGAGTGGCGGCACCCCAACGCCCTGATCGGTCCTGCTCTGTGGGTGATAGAGGGCGGTGCCCCAACCCCCTGATCCGTCCTGCTCTGTGCGTGACAGGGGGGAGCTCCCCAACCCCCTGATGGGCCCTGCTCTATGCATGACAGGGGGGAGCTCCCCAACCCCCTGATTGGCCCTGCTCTGTGTGTGATGGGGGGAGCTCCCCAACCCCCTGATTGGCCCTGCTCTGTGCATGACAGGGGGTGGCATCGCAACCTCCCAATCCGCCCTGCTCTGTGCATGACAGGGGGCGACGCCCCAATTCCCCAATCGGCCCTGCTCTGAGCCCGACCAGGGGCTGCACCTAGGGATTAGGCCTGCCCTCTGCCACCCAGGAGCAGGCCTAAGCCAGCAGGTCGTTATCTCCCGAGGGGTCCCAGACTGCGAGAGGGCACAGGCCGGGCTGAGGGACCCCCCCCCCCCGAGTGCACAAATTTTTGTGCACCGGGCCTCTAGTTTATAATGCCTGTAGTCAAGGAACCTAGTTAAGTGTTCAAGTCTACTGTTTGTTAAGGTAACATGTAATTATGCTACAAAATTTCTCATCAAAAACAGTTAAATTCTTGCTTATTCAATAATTTCTACTCATTTTTAAGTTGTGTTTCTGAAAGGCCTGACTGGAAAACTGAGATATCAGTATATGTTTACTTATCTGCTGATTAGTGAAGCAGGTGTTGTTGGCTCCTTGCTCTATGATTCTTTGGTGTGATGAATAAGGTCATTAGGTTAATCAGAAGACCATCTTCCAGGGCTCTCACTTGTATTGCATAAGGCGCTGGAAGAGGCAAACTAGGTTAAACGAGTCTGAATAGTTGAAATATATATTTTATTTAGACATAAAGGAGCAGAAATATTATTACAACAGGCTTCAAATTGGAAAGCAATTGAAAGTATTAAGTAGAATTATAAGCAGATGAAGTACATTCTGAACCATTGGAAGAAGGCTGTTCTCAAAGGGACGTGGGCTTGGAGTGAGGTTAATGGAAAGTTTGATTGACCTTACACATTTCTGCAAAGGTGCAGGAAAGTACAAACATATGCAATATTAATCAGACACAACAAATTCATCACAGTTAGTCTCTGGCTTACCCCCAAAGAAAAACAGAACTGCATCTCAACTATACTACCTGTTAAATTTTAAAACATCTGAGAGCTTGCTTATTGTGAATCACTGTTTAATCTCTAAAACATGATTGATTTATCTAGCTTTCAGAACCCAAATTACCTTTGAAATTCAAATAAAGCAAGTCTGTATAATTTCGTTCTAACCGAGTCTTTAGAGAGCAAAGATGACACCGGGGAGGCCAATTGCTGTAAATTTTCTCTCCCTCAGTTTTATAAAGTTTTTGTAAAATTAGAAATTGCATATGGTAAGTGCTGGTTTATGTAAATAATAAATAGTGACTGTTATTACGCTAAGCATTTAAAGCTCCAGGAAAGAATTCCCATCTTAAATCATCTTTCTGCAATAAAAGATCATTAGAGAGCATTTCTGATTAAAAAATAGACACATACCTCTTCACTTAAAAACCTGACTCATTTCTCAAGTAACAAACAATGCCCTTAAAAATTTTGGGTTATGCAATGACTAGACTTCCTGTTCAGAAGCAGATTTACCATGAAGCTTAATCTTCCAGGGCTCTCATTTGCACTGCATAAGGCGCTGGAAGAAGCAAACAATGGATTCAATTATGTGATGTTATAAAATTTGCATAATAAATGTGTTTAGCAGCAGACAGTTGAGACTATTGAATTTCTACTTTATCTCTGTCTTACTTTACCTTCTGTGGGGCACCAAGTACCTGCAGGTTTCTTTTGTATCTAACTAAACAAAAGTGAATTTGGGACATATTTAATTTGGTGTTAAAGAAATGTACTGATGGGGTTCTCCATTATTTCTACCTGTAGGTAAGTTATTGATAGCCAGCTATTCTGTATAAAAATAAGTGGTAGTCCAGAAATACCACTCTTACTAACTATTCCAAATGTCCCTATGTCTTGACATGGAAGAATAGAGTAGAGGTTGTATGCTGATAGGAATAAGTTCTATCACATCTGGTACTAGAAGTAAGTGAATAATGAAGGAATGAGAGGGAGAGTTTGAAATGTATAGAGCTGAAAGCTAGCCTGCAGAAAATTCTTTCAAAACCTATAACTTATATGTGAAATATATATAATAAATGGTTTTTTTCTAAATTTAACAACCCCCCAAATTGAGATACCATCACTAAAATTATTATTGATCAATATTTTTTTAAAAATTCAATTAGCCATGACAGAAAAAAACTTAATAAGTATTATATTCTTTCTATAGATAATATCTCTATATATAAAAGCCCAGTGATCGTAACAGTGGAATGACCAGAATGACCAGTGGCTAAGATGAGCACTGCGGCAGCCAACCAGCCTGATCCAGGCCCCAATTGGACCCCCCGGCTGGCCTGGCCCCAATCGGCCCCCAACATCCCAATCAGGAGCGGGGCCAGCTGTCCAACTGCCCATGGCCCCTTCTCCCCATGACCCAGACCGATGAGCCCCTGAGCCCCCATCAGCGCAGGCTGGCCGGACCCCACCCGTACATGAATTTGTGCCCCGGGCCTCTAGTTATAAAATATTATCATGGGAAAAATAGTCAAGCAATGCTTAGCCAAATAAAGATATAAAAATTATGAGATCAGCTGTTAAAATCTATTATGAGATACAGAATTGAATTATTGATGCAGTGTTTCACAAAGAGCATTTTTCTCAATTCCAGTCCTAGAGAAGTTCTGAAAAATAGCTTCCCATTATCAAATAATTTTGGAAAATGTTGCATAGAATTACCCATATTGGTATATTTAGTGTACATTAGCATAACGTTGGCTCTAAGATGTAATCGAGTAAAATAATATTTTTATCTCTGTTTAGGATAGTGTTTGCAAAACTTATTTGACTGTAAAAACCTTTTAGCATATTTATGATATGTAATTTGGATAAGCTACTCTAAGGCAACTTTCGAGAGGTTTAACCAAGTTCTTTACGGAAACCTGCAACACAGCACCCCGCAATTAGGTGGCCCAGTTAAAACACTGTATTGAGCTGTCCTCTTGTGGTGGTGCTGAATTTGTTATTTGGAAGTCCCTAGTAAGTAGACACACCAGAATCCTTTTATATAGAAGAGAAAATGAAGGGATGGGGAAGTTTAGGGTTAGCTAGGAATATGTTGTCATTTAATAAAATTCTTTTCAATGCAATCATGTGAAATTGAAGACTCACTGACTGTAAATATAAACTCATAACCAAACTAGGATCTCATTTGAGGAAAGAGAATACAAAAAAAGGGGAAAGGACAGTCACAGAGTCTAAAAATAAACTATGTTCTCTGAGAGATAGAAAAGAGAGTACAAATTTAGTATCTTTATTATAAAAGGACTTAAATTCTAGTTGGAGAAAATAATACAAATATCTGTACTTTTAAAAATATAAGGTATTATCAATAGATTTAAAAGATAAAATAAAGACTGCAAAGCTATAGATATTTACCAAAAGATAGATCTCCATGTAGGGTCAGGGAAGACTACTTAAAGAAAATGGATGGTATAGGTCTTCTAAGAATAAGTAACTGAGGATTGAAAGATAGCTAGATGCATAGATGGATAAATAAAAGAGCCAAACCAATAAAAATAATAAAAACTTTCAGCTTAAATTAGAATATCTGGGATAGAAATAGCACCAATGGTACTTGATATTGAAGAATTTGAAACAAGAGCTGTCAGAACCCAGCTTAAAAAAGCAAGGAAAGAAAGGGCAATCAATACCTATCCTTAAAAGCCCCAATGCTTATGGAAAAAGGATCAAGTTATTTCAATTTCATAAATAACTACAGCCCAAACCCTTTGATATTAATTAGGTGATGGGGGTACAACAATTAAAAAGACATATTTCCTAAACAACAGGAACTCAGAATATATAGATGCAGAAGAGGAGAAAAAATATATATGTATGGATAAGGTAGTCATTCAATCTTTAATATAAGTTAAACCCCAAATCTATAGAGTATAAAAGAGAGAATAAAATAATTTTGATTGTGATATTTTAAGAAGGGTTTATAAAGGAGGTGATGTATAAGCCAAATCTTTAAGAATGAATTAGGCTAAATGAGAAAGAGAATAAAACGAGAATTTCAACAAGTCAAAAGCAATAAGCAAAGGAATGGAGATGCGAAAGTGAACCAAATGATCAAAGAATGAAGAGCAAATGTAGCTATGAGGTGCAAGAGGCAGTAAATGAAACTAAAAATATACTTCGATTAAAAAAAACCTCTAAAAGATCTTTAATGTCTTATTTATGAGGGATTTATGTAGAGAAACATTATGATTAAGGCTGTTTTAAAACAAAAGTTCTCAAACCATTTCCTTCTACAGAACACTCATAAGCCAATTCAGAGAACACAAGGACAGAAGAAAATAAGAGAGTCATTGCTTGCAAATTCCATATCCCAATCCCATTTTTGAGAAGCTCTGCTTTGTATATTATTTCATATTAAGCTTCCACTTGGGGTTTGGTTTGAACAAAGAGATCCACAATTTTTAAGTGTTTACTACCTAAAATTTGGAAAGATGACTGGACACGGTACCCTAGAAAGGCAAGGATACTTTAGGGAGATATTGTAATAATTTAGCTAAGATATTATAAACCCTTAATTAGAGAAATCAACACTAGTAGAAAACAGAAAAAAAAACTTTTGAATTATAATAAGTAGGAACTGTCTGTATAATGAATGTGGACCGTGAGGTGCAAGGTGAACCAGCAGTGATAACTGCAAGGTTTAAGCTCCAGGGAATAAGGGTCAGAGGTTGAAGGGAAGTTAAACAATGGGTCCTATTCAATTTTTATATGCTGATTTTAGATACAAATATACAGTTAGGTATTTTAGGAAACAAATACGGTTAGAGAGATATTTGAGTGTACAACTGATAAAGAGTGTATATGCACCCTCAACCCCCAAGGAAAAATGAACAATATGAGAAATATTAAGAGTAAACATTAGCTAGGCATTTCATTTATGCCAATAACTATGCTAAGAGTTTTAAATGCATCATTTTGTTCAGTTTCATATGAATTCCATGAGTAAAGACTATCACAATTGATGAGCAGAATAATGTTGTGATTAACATCTTGAGCAGAACTACCCAATATTCAAATCCTGGCTCTGCTCTTGCTATTTGTTTCATATGAGGCAAATTATTTAAAATGTCTCTGTTATCTGCAAAATGGGGTTAATAATCCCAGATCTGTGATACAAAATGATTTAATGTATATAAAGTGTGTATAGCAGTTCCTGGCATATGGTAAGTGTTCAATAAATATGGGCAATTATTTTCACCTTGTTTTACAGACAAGGGAAGCTAAGTCATGGAGAAGTTAATTAACTACTAAGGACATGACATTAAATAAATGGACAATATAATCTACTCCCGAGCCCACTCTTTAACCTTTACACTAGCCTGATTCATGTGGAGGAGAGAAAAAGGTCAAGGTTGTAACCTTGGGGAACGCCTCCATTTAGACAATAAGTAGAAACCAGAACACTAGTTAAATAGACTTAGAAGCCCTGATGAGGCTACCAGGAAAGACCAGGGAGGGTCTTGTCACAAAGCTATTGGAGGAAGGGGGCTGATCAATAACTTCAAAAGCTTCCGAGAGTTTAAAATAGAAATGGTAATTTGAGAGGCTGCTAGATTCAGCAATCAAAAAAGTCCTGAAAACCTTTAAGAGAAGATTGAGCAGATTAGACAGGGCAAATGCCAAAAAGAACTATTTTAAAAATGAAAGTAAAGGAAGGAAATAAGAGCAGTAAGTGTATAAGTATAAAATAATGGAGGAAAAAATGTCAATTTAACAGTACAACGTAAGGGAAAGCTTAGGCAGGTTTTCATAGAATGAGGAAGTCTTAGCCATTTTCCTATGTTGAAACAGGAGTGTGATGGAGGAAAGAGTAAAGATGCCAGGAAGATCAGTGAATCATGACCAAGGAAGATGTAGGAGCACATGGGAAACACACTTTAGCTATGAAAAAGAAAGACTCCTATCACTTTGAGTCAAGAGAGAATGAAAGAAATGTTTAATCCTTAATGCATGAGGGAAGTGGGTGGATTTTTTCCCTTAGCAATTTCAGATTTTTTGTGTGAAGAAAAAGATTAATTTGCAGCACCAAAAAGGGATTATACAGGGACCTTGAGGAAACATAAAAATTTCTCCACAAGAATAAGAGAAAAATTGCTGAGCAACTGTGAAGGACCTGCTGAGCGTAGAGCAAGCAACTGATTAAGCAGCTTGTAAGAAGTGGAAGAGATCACGAATCTCTCATCTAGAGAATTAAGTTAAAGAAAGACAAAGTAATGTAAACAACTCACACCAATGGAAATGGTACTTTTAGTCAATCCATTTTTCATAGAAAGAAGAGCTAGAGAATGCTAAAATGTATTTGACTAAGGTATAATACATGAACATATTAATGGATTGCAATACTTGTCTGGAACTGTTTGTAGAGGTAAAGCAACACAATATCATTTTCAGACATTTCATTCCCATGACATATATGTGAGAACGTCTAGAACAGAGGTTCTCAACCTGTGGGTCACGACCCATTTGGGGGTCGAACGACCCTTTCACAGGGGTCGCCTAAGACCATCGGAAAACACATATATAATTACATATTGTTTTTGTGATTAATCACTATGCTTTAATTATGTTCAATTTGTAACACTGAAAATACATCCTGCATATCAGATATTTACATGACAATTCATAACAGTAGCAAAATTATAGTGATGAAGTAACAACGAAAATAATTTTATGGTTGGGTGTCATCACAACATGAGGAACTGTATTAAAGGGTCGCAGCATGAGGAAGATTGAGAACCACTGTTCTAGAACAAAGATTTAAATTCTGACTCTGCCAATAACTACTCGTTCATGGCCTAACCTGGTCAAAATATGTTTCCTCTCTCTGATCTTTGATGTTCTTACCCTATAAAATTGGGCTAAATTAGAAACTTTCTAAAGATTACTTCCGTTTTAAGATTGCATGAATGTATATTACAAGTAATAGCATACACTGTCTCTCCTTCCCACCTCCCATGCCTACAGAGATCTGCCTTTGAACCAGACCTCGCTCTTAAGCTGACATTAAAGTCATATGTTAGTTAGCGCTCCCAGGATGCAGACAAGCCTCGCTGACCCATTGCAGCTGCAAAGCTAGGGCTCAAAAAGAAGCTGTTTCATTCTTATCTCTCCCTGCAGCTCTCTCTGCTGCTTAATCTGCACGGAGGAAGATAACGCACCACAGCTCCAAAGGCTCAGGGGTCACTCCAGATGATAAACTAGGTTCTTTGAGTCCCAATCCCCTTGGCTTAGGTGGATTTGGATAGTCTCTTCTAGTTCAATATATTCTGGACTAAAGATAATTTATATGTAAATGTATTATATATATAAACTTCTGGAGGCCCACATTATGGATCCGGAAGAGTTCATCTAAGCTATGCAACACCTCACTATTAGGGTTTAGAGCAAATGGTGGCAATGTAAGGGGGTGATCAAAGGGTATATAGGTCCTCAGATAATTCTGTCTCAAGATCAGCAAATTGCTTTGTTACAATAGAAGATATGACCCACCAGAGTCATGTGAATTTTCTTCTTTACTCCTCCCCTCCAAGAGACCCATATCTCTACCTATTTTACCTGTGAGGTCCAGGAACAACTTTTTTCAATCAATTGTGGTTTATCTTCCTTTCATTTTCACCCCCAAGGCATGTGAGTAGAGTGCTTAGCACATTGTAGGTACCCTGTAAATATTTTTTGGTAAATATGTGAGTGACTAAATCTTGGCCTCTCAATGCACAAGGAGTCACACTTGGAGATTTTACTCAACAGAAAGCATAACAATCCTTTTCTGCATTTGGAATAAATTGTCAACATATGGTGATGTGGTACTTGGGTTAAACTGTGGGGCTAGTGCTTTATCTGGGATTCTGACTGGGGTTCTTAGTGCAAACTCATCATACTGATAACCATGGATACTTGGTAAACATACTTGCAGCTGAATTTATAATATGATTTCATGCATATGTTTTCCATTAGCCTTCCTACCCTGGTCAGAGGAAAAAAGTTGATTTATAGGTCTACTACCAATGATTTCAGATGCATTAGAAAATATTGTTCACAATGGTGTTAGTAATTCCACTTGTTACCACTGTCACCCTACCTAAAGCACATGCATTTGTAAAAATGTTTTCTCAAAGCTCAATAATTTATATATTCATTGAATGAATGTGCATTTACTTCCATTTGAAAGTGCAATCGCAAATTTTATTTACTCTGAGAGGTATCTGAATTGGTATGAAAAAAAGGTCCCTTATCAACACAAATCAGAAATGTCCATTCATAGACCCACTGGTTTTAAAAATGGTGCAAAATGTACAAAATATTAACTGATATATCCAATAAAAAAAAATGGGCAAAGGACCTAAATAGACACTTTTCAAAAGAGGACATACAGAAGGCCAAGAGATGAGACATATGAAAACATGCTCAAAGTCACTAATCATCCAAGAGATGAAAATCAAAACAACAATGAGGTACCATCTCACACCTTTCAGAATGGCTATCATCAACAAATCAACAAATGACAAGTGCTGGCAAGGATGTGGAGGAAAAGGAACCCTCCTGCACTGCTGGTGGGAATGAAGACTGGTGCAGCCACTGTGGAGAACAGTATGGAGTTTCCTCAAAAAACTAAAAATGGAACTCCCATTTGACCCAGTGATCCCACTTCTAGGAATATATCCCAAGAAACTAGAAGCACCAATCAGAAAGGATATATGCACCCCTATGTCCATAGCAGCACAATTTTCAATAGCTAAGATTTGGAAACAACCTAAGTGCCCATTAGCAGATGAGTGGATTAAAAAACTGTGGTACATCTACACAATGGAATACTACGCCGCTATAAAAGAGAAGGTACTTTTACCATTTACAACAGCATGGATGAAACTGGAGAGCATTATGCTACGCAAAATAAGCCAGTCAGAGAAAGATAAATATCACATGATCTCACTCATATGTGGGATGTAATGATCAACATAATTTGATGAACAAGAATAGATCCAGAGACAAATGGGGGGGGGGGGGCGGGGCGGGAGTTAGAGAGCAACTAAAGGACTTTTATGCATGCATATTAGCATAATCAATGGACACACACTGGGGCAGTGGGAGCTTGCCCAGGGTGGGAATGGCTGGGCGGGGGTGGGGGGTGGATGTCAATGGGGTAAAAGGAGACATATGTAAAACTTTAGACAATCAATCAATCAATCAATCAATGAAAAACATAAAATTTACTGACATAAAAATGAAAAAGAGACACATTGATAGAGTACTACTATTTTACAGTAAAGCCATGATAACAAGAGTAAGAAAAAACTGTTTTTTATAGAATAAATAATGCCTCAAAACATAATCACAATTCTCTTGTTGATGACCACTGGGGAACTTACATAGAGATATGATTGATTACATGCTGCTTAAATAGTCATGCCCTTTATTACTGACACAAAATTATGTTAAAAAAAATAAAATAAAATTATGTAAAAAGAAGCCATAGTGTGTGTGTGTGTGTGTATATATATATGTATATATCTATCATGAAAGCACATTATTAAAGTGTCCATTATAATCCCAATAAAGTAAAAATTCACACACTAAGACACCTTCATCTAAATCTAGATTCCAACCCAGGTACCATCATACTTGAATGATACTGACATGTGCTGTAAACTATGAAATTATAAATTATTTCATATCATTTAAACACACAATAAAACTATTTTTGTTTGCAATTTGATTTTTTTTTCTGCACACTGTTGCTAAGAGACTACTGTAGCAAAAGTCAAATGCCTTGGATTGTCAGAATATTAATCCACACTTAAGAATGAATAAAGATTAATCTTCCCAGTATGCCTATAACATATAATCACCTTGCTCAAAACACTTTGATGGCTCTTTCTGTGTTTAAAAACAACTCAACATCCTATTATGCTGTGATCTGATCCTCACCTATCTTTCCTGCTTTTAACCCTTTTTATACCTCCTCTATCAGCTGTATTCTCTGTGCTGGTATCAGCCTCTGCACTCTTTGGAGAGGGGAGAAGGCTTTAATTTCTCTTTTTGTTGGGAGAACCAATCCCTCTCAGAGTCCAGAATGAAAGGAAATCTTGATTTGGACAGTGATGTGGCAATTACTGGGAATATGACTCTCCAAGGCATTACTGTTTAATCATGTCTGTCTAAGAACATGTGAGATACATATTAACCAGGGAGATATATCAGCACTTTCACAAACAAAAGAAAGCTTTGCTTCAGGTAACTAGCTATGGATAGTTCTTCTGCAGAAGCTCATCTGAGTCCCTAGCATGCAAGTGCAGGCATTAGCAGCAATGAATTAACAGTGAGCATTCTCCAGTTTCATCCTGCTCAGCTGGTTTGGGGTAACACAAATGAGAGGAAGAGCTAGGTAGAAACACTTTTATTCAATGAGAATGATTGTGAAGGGGAAGGGTTAGGTGGGATGAAGAGTTGAGTTTGCTTTCATGTCCACATGTCCATCATTTGTGACCTATTTTCTCACATTCTGTAATTCTAAGATATGGGCACTACTGATGAAAGTCTGATTTTTGCTCTTATATAAATCTTGGTAGTAAACATTTTCTTACAGCAAGAAATGTCTTCTCTATTAAGCACTGCAGATTGCACAAGATCAGTGTCAGCTGTGCCACCACCCACCACAGGCTGATTTCCCTCTCATCTTTGAACTGATTAGGGTGGTTGTGAATTATACAGCTTCATTGCAGTATAATGTGAGTGCACTTGTCTCTAGCTCTCCATAGCACACATCTGGCTTGTGAGCAAAAGAAGGTACCAGACTTGTTACCTTGATAAATTACTATGAAAATTGTGAAATAATATATAAAATCTTTTGATATAATATTACAAAATCCTAATAATTACAGGTTTTTACACTTAAAATGTATTCAGTAAATATTTGTTAGACAAATAGATGAATGAATTTCAACTATGTCAACATAGGTATGAAAATGGTTAAAAGCTAACCCTGGTTTGGCTCAGTGGATAGAACATCGGCCTGCAGACTGAAGGGTCCCCGGTTCAGTTCGAGTCAAGGGCACATGCCTGGGTTGTGGGCTCAATTCCCAGTAGGGGACATGCAAGATGCAGCCGATCAATGATTCTCTCTCATCATTGATGTTTCTATCTCTCTCTCGCTCTCCCTTTCTCTCTGAAATTAATAAAAAAAATATATTTTTTAAAAAGACCAAAAGCTAGAAGAGAACTTGAAAAAGTGAAACATTTTTTTGTGTTACAAAAGTGGGATTATGGGTAATTTTTTTGGTTGAAACTATCTTTCTATATGATAGCTATAATACTTTAATAATAATAACTTAAGTTTACATTTGATATAGTTTATCAAGGATTGTTGAAGTAAGCATATGCCTAACCCTATGGAACACACAAGAATAGCTGAGGTACAGCCTCTGTCCTGGAAGACCATATTGTGTCCTGGAAGATTAGGATAGAATCATGAAATAGAGAAGTTCCATGCAGATCATGACTTAAGGGAATGTCCAAATGAGCAGTACACAGAATCAATGGAAGCAAAAAGAGCTCTAGCTCACGCACCAGGAAAATCTATAGAGCCCTAAACACTCCAGTGAAGCATTCGTGTTGCTTCCTGAATCAATTAGAAGCTGGAGCTGAAATCAGTGCAGCAGCCACTAGAACAATCTACAGCTCTGGGCTGAGTTACTTACACCCATCGATTTCTCATAACTTGGGGGTTTGGTTCACCTCACTTTTATCACCTCAGACCCTCTGTGGCTCCAAGATGTCAGGTACAGAGTCATTGCTTTTTTGAACCTAAGGCTTGTTATTGCGCTCTAAATCTGCAAGTGTCACAGGAAGAAAAATGTCACATACTGGCTTTTGAGCAACTGCCAATCATTATTAAAGTGCCACTGCTGTGTTGGCACATAGCTCAATCTTATTTAGAGTAATCAAACTGGTTCTTACTCATAATCCTGAAACGCAAAACTCTCCATATTTAAGGTGGCCCCAAATGACCTTCTATCTTCACCTCTTAGCACACGTTCCTTTCCCACCACACTCCCATAAATCTAGCCCTATCATTCTACTTGACATTCTCCAAATAGATTCTCAGCTCTTCAGCCCATGGAATTTTTCTCATCTAGCCTTTTGCCAATACATCTTTTAAGAGCTTGCTCAAGTATTACCTACCTCACATTACCTATCCAAACTAATTTTTCTTTCTCCCTCTTCTAACCTATTATACCTATTAAATATTTTCCTAAAGTATGTCTCATGTACTTGATTATTAGTTTCCAGAAGGTCAATCCAATTTATCCAACACTGTGTCTTGGATACCGCATACACAAAAAGAATATGTCAGCCTAATGCAGCACTGTACAAAAACAGTACTCATGTGAGCACCAGAATTATTGCACCAGTAGTCAGGGGTGGTCCACAGGTCAAGATATTAATTTATAACCATACCTGGAAGGTCATTAACTTGAAATTGAGAAGATGATGAAAAGCTTGAGAATGACAGCAGCTACAATCCAAAGCCTCTAGAACAGCAGTTCTCAACCTGTGGGTCGCGACCCCTTTGGGGGTGGAATGACCCTTTCACAGGGGTCGCCTAAGACCATCAGAAAACACATATATAATTACATATTGATTTTGTGATTAATCGCTATGCTTTAATTATGTTCAATTTGTAACACTGAAAATACATCCTGCATATCAGATATTTACATGCCGATTCATAACAGTAGCAACATTGCAGTTATGAAGTAGCAATGAAAATAATTTATTGGGGGTCACCACAACATGAGGAACTGTATTAAAGGGTCTCGGCATTAGGAAGGTTGAGAACCACTGCTCTAGAAGGACAACTGAAAAGAGGGTGTTACATGAACACTAACAATGATGATAAAGGACAAAAATGCGGTCTGAACTCAAACTCGAATGCTTCATCCAGAGGAAACGTGGCCTGGAGTAGCACAACTGCATTTCAGCCTCAGAATGCTTGTATTACTGACCACATTAGTAATAGTTTTTCCTATTAGCTCTGTGACAAGCTAGAGAAGGTTGCAAGGCTGCAAATGACTCCCTGCATTGTGTTACTCTTCTATTATTTGACAGTTTTTCATAAAATCTCATCAAAGAATGCAGACCAACAGGGAGTTAAAGGGACAGAATACAAGAAGGGAGAGCAGGGTTTCCTCTCTTAGAATGGCAGTAACAGCAGCAGCCAGCAAAGGCAACTGCCCAGCAGCTTCAAGAGAAAGCTGAAGAAAGAGAAAAGAATTCCAAGCATATGGAACACACACCTGGTGACCTCAGAAATCACTGGGAGATGCTTTAAGGAGTTTAATATTTGACAAATTTATTTTTGAACTTGTGATACAGTTGGGCTTACTTGGCAATGCCCAGAAAGCTCTTAGTGGGCAAGCAATTTACCAAATGTGGTATTTTTATTTCCTCAATAGAACAAGTATTTTTTTGAAAATATGTCCTATGGGCCAGACACTATACTTCATAAATACTGATGAGTTTAGATCTTGAACCCAGTAACTCCCTCACAAATTTAGAATCCTACACAGTGTCAAGATGACTTCAAAATCCAAATAATGAAAGGCATTTAAAGTTTGTCCCTGAGGTCCCTTTACACTCTAGTGTTCAAAGGATATAATGCATTTATCCCTGGGCAAAGTGGAACTGACGCTTGAGAAGAGACTAGTAACGTCTGGGAGGAACTCCAGGTATTAAAAAAAAAAAAAGTGAAATTGTTTTTGCTCTGAGCAAGAAAAGGAAAAGCCTATGTTTGTGTTTCAGTTCAGGTCAAAATTTTAAGGTGTTTCTGATTCTGAATGTGTTGGGTCTTCCAGATTCAGAATACATGATGTTCAAAGAACTTTGTCTAATGGGGAAATCACAAGCAATACATGCCATGAAAATGTTATGATAGTGTTAAGTACAGAATGCCCTCAGAGAGCAGAAAAAGTATACTACCACAATCTGGGTAATTAGGCCCCTCCCCCAACCAGCCCACCCCGATCGGTCCCCATTGGGGCAGGTCTGCCAGACCCCACCTGTGCACGAATTTGTGCACTGGGCCCCGAGTAAAGAAATAAATCCTATATAATAAAAGCATAGTATGCAAATTGTCCTCTTGACTGGGAGTTCTTCCAGGAGTTTGACCAGGGGGTGGGGTCAGCCGGAGAAAGGGAGGGAGGCCCTGGCCGGTGGAGGGTGGCTAGGGAAAGTGAGGCCCCAGCCAGTGGCAGCAACAGGCCAGCAGGCCAGCAACAGGCAAGCAGCAGGCCAGTGGTGTCAGGCAGCCAGGGGAAGGGAGGGAGGCCCTGGACAGTGGCAGGTGGCTGGGAGAAGGGAGGGAGTACCTGGCCAGCCTCCACCAGCCACTAGGGACCCTACCAGTGCAAGAATTTTGTGCACTGGGCCTCTAGTAAATGAATAAATAAAATAGTGACATCACTAGAACATGATATTCCTTTGGAGGGGAAAAATCCAGCAATAGGCAAAGATATGAAAAAAAAGAAAAGGCATAGAAGAAGATAAGTGACAATAGCATGTATCATGGTGTCTTCAGGTTAACAGCTAAACTTTGAGATATGCCAAATATTTATCTCCAGGGAGATCTGCATATTCCCAAGCAAAGGATCACACTGAGCAAGATGGATATCCTAAAGCTGAGCCATTTAAGAGTTATTTTGTGATATGACAGTTTGATATATTTTATATCATTATAATGAATTCTCCCTTTCCCAATTAAATTTTATGACTACAGGCATTCCGAATTAGAGATGTTTTCCCCATTTTAACAAGCAGTCTGTTCTTCATTGACTGGGAAACCAGAGGGAAATTAATGTTTCTACTGTTCTGCAGCCTCTGCAAAATTTTCCAGATTTCATGGAACCCAAAGCCTGCACAGTTTAAAGTATGCTTTGAGGGGAGGACAGATGGGGAGGCAGGCAGCCACATGTTGTTTTGGAGTAAAGGATAAAATAATAATTGGAAAAGTGCTTAGAAAAGTGGTGAAAGGTCAAGTCAGCCATGCATTTGAATGCCAAGTCAAGGATCTTGGGCATTTCAAGAAAGTTCATGAGGTAATCATTACATAATAGGAGATTTATGCTGATTTTTATAAACTTATTTTAATGTTTAGCTGAAATGTGATTCCTTTTCTAGATGATGAAGCAATATACTATTGGTTCACACTATGAAAGTTTAATGCCAACTGAGTTTTTCTTAATAATACAGAATTCTTCTGAACTTTGGGGTTTGGAAGCCATTTTGTTTCCTGTAATCTTATTCCTTGTCACTTATAAAACAAATCTGGATGTACAATGGTATGTGATTAGAAAATATTAATATTTCAGTGTGAGCCTTCTGCCCTTTTCTCAAATGCAAAACAAAGAGATTTCACATCTAAAAATAATGATGCTAATGTTAGTAAAGCAATTAAACAGACTGGAGAATTATACCACCAGGTACTCAGTGATTGTGCATATATATAATCAGTTAAAGTCTAGTTAGGAGTCAGAAACTACATCTCATAATTTGTAAAATAAATAAGTAACTAGGTAAAAAATAGACTAGATAACTTGTCCTACTAGAATACTCTAGCACTCTGGGCTATCTTTTTTCTTCCATAATTCCCTTTTTTCTATAACATTTGCCCTAACAATTAGCACATTAGAATTCTGATTCCTATTTCAGGGAGTTGGTATTCATTTACTGTCTCATACTCATTTTTGTGCATATAAGTCTGGCAGATTGAAGCCTTACTAAATTCATCATACTACAATTTAATTGGATGTCTTCCTTTGGAATTCTTTATGGTTCAATTTAATTTAATTGAGTGTCTATCACAGGCAAGGCCAGCAAATCATTTTCAAGGAAGGGTAAGATCAAATTCCATGAAACTAATTATCTGATAGAATGGAGTTAGTGCACATTTTGATGATAGGGTGAAATCTCAGTCCACATAAATCATGTGAAGAATGCACAGAAAAACTGTTTTCATATAACACACAGAAAACAATAACACTAAAGTTACACAAATCAGAGGCAGAAGGATTAATTCATTCTATCCTTGTTTTCTCAATCCAACACCAGATCAAAAAACAAGGGAAGCCTGGTTAAGTTCTGTTTCCCAGCTTTAGAAGGAAGGCTAGGAGCTAGGATTGATGCTCTGGGGATCCACTCTTATTCTTCTAGACATTGCTATCCATTAAGGCACCTGTGAGAGACAGCAGTACAATCTGTTTTCATCAAAGAAAGCAAGAAAAGATTGCCTGAGATTTGTACATAATTAAGGATATAGCAAGACATTTGTTGGGCCTTTGAAGCAAAACCATTTTACTTACAAACAGTTTAGAGGAGTAATATTTATGGTCCTTCAACTTCTTCTACTGGCCCTGAAAGAAATTGGATTTTTAACCAAATCCATTTACAAGGAGAGAGCTATTCATTCTAATAAAACCACCTGGTAAGTATATTGAGTAGAGAAAAAAATTCCTTTTGATGAACAGAGACATTTTATCCACTGGAGTAACAGCGGCCCCAGTGAAAGTTAAGCTTGGCTGCTTCTGATCTCACTTGAAATTTTTCTAGCTCTTAAAGCATGCCAATAGTGTTACATAAGTTTAATTAACCAATGGGCCAATTTTAGCCTTGATACTTGGGGGCATGAGGTGATGGATAAAGAGGAAATATTCCACAGACCCCTTAAAAGGAACTTCAACTTATAATATATACATTTATAGCCCTAGCACCAGAATTAACATGGAGCAGATATGAAAAGGTAAGAAATATGATATTTACACTTGAAAAAAATGTTGTATATATTTGGAGAGAAAAAAATAGCACAGGCCATGTAGAACATTATAAAATTGAACACAATTAGAAATTAAAAACAGCCTAATAACTATTACAGCAAGTTGGGCAAGTTTAAATGAATTTTCTGTAGCAGGATAGTGAGGATGGTGAAAAGGATGTGAATTCAAAAGTTTGAAGGAAAATATGAGATGAGCTTTAAAACTGAGAAGTGAGGAAGAAAGTATTAATGATTATGCTCTTGATCCTGACTTAGTCTAGAGTTAGTGAATGGTGACAACATTCACTGAGATATAGAACAAAAGAACAAGAATTGGGAGAAAATATGATAGGTTAACTTATATGCACTAGGTTTAAATGTTCTATGGGGCATTTAAAGAAAAAGTCCAGCAGCAGTCCAATGATGCATCTGGAGTCCAATAGGCACACATATGCTGGAGACAAAGAACTTACAGTTGCAAGGGAATTAAGATTAGTTCAGAAGACTTAAATCTTTGCTTTCCTTCAGATTATTTAACAATCGCTTGTAACTACAGAAAACTCTAAACTTGTTTTGAAAGAAAGATGTGTTGTATTTAACAATGCATAGACGAAATACAGCAATAATTCAAATATGTGATTGCTTTAGGAAAGGCATTCCCAATGTATACCTAACTGTCAGATCAGCTGTAAAGGGGTTCTCAGAGTAACTTTTAGTTATATCTGGCCACACTTCTGGAATAAAGTCCCTGGAAAGAATCAAAGCTGGCTTTCTATAGGCTAGGTAGCATATAAACCTGAGTTTTCCAATTTGGGAAATTCAGAGAAATATTCCGTAAGATTCAGTTTATTGTGCCTATTCAATTGGGGCCTGTCATGCTCTGGATCTTGGGTCACTCATCAAAGACTAATCAGTGGACTGTAGATGTAAGATTTCTGCTGGTTGATCCACAACCAGCATCCAAAGCAAATAACACAAATAGAGTACAGAGAAAAAAATACAACATAGTCTCTCTCTCTCTCTCTCTCTCTCTCTCTCTCTCTCTCTCTCTCTCTCTCACACACACACACACACACACACATACACACACACACATGCATTTCAGCCCTCAAGGACTATATCATAAATAAGCATGGCTAATTCCCACTAAACCTGGAGAAGATCAGGTGAGCAAATTATACATTAGACATTTGTACTTCATTAATGGAACAAGACTGCAATTCAGTGTGTAATAGAGGACAGTGTGTGAAAAAAGAACTCAATAAGGACAAGATGAAACTCCCTAATCTCAAAAGGAAAGAAGAAAAACATGAGTTTTCTACCTCTGGGAATATCAGAGAAATATTACTTGACTCCAGTGCTTAGATATAAACTAAATGTAAATAAACAGTATTTATAATAATTATAAAGTCTGTGGGTTCTTGGCAAATGGAAAGAGTAGCAAGGAAGATAAGAGATGTTAGTGCTACAGTGGGGAACTGAGAATATTTGACCATTACCAAGACTCACAAAGATTGATATGTTATGCTGGGATTCATCTCATGGAGAAATTAGGAGGCCATTTATTAAAGAATACTCAGATATGGGTTTAGATTTTTCTCTCATGAGGTCTTTGTAAGTGGACAAAGCACATAACCCTGGGAATGAAATCATTGAATTTAGATGCCCATTTCCATCTTCACTTAGTGATATCATGTAGACTATAACAATACAAGGATAAAGGAAGTGTCCTTGTGGGCCAACAGTATTCCAATTTTTCTTAGATACATCTGTATCAATGGGAACCAGCAGAATTTCTACCTTGTCTGTGAGTTGATATACCCTTCAAGGTTACCATTACTGGATAAACTGTTATTATGCTTCCAGAGTGTCCTTTTTAAATATATTTTTATTGATTTCAGAGAGGAAGGGAGAGGAAAAGAGAGACAGAAACTTCAATGATGAGAGAGAATTATTGATCGACTGCCTCCTGCACAACCCCCATTGGATGGAGCCTCAACCAGGGCATGTGCCCTGACCAGGAATCAAACTGTGACTTCCTGGTTCATAGGTTGACACTCAACCACTGAGCCACACTGGCTGGGCACTTCCAGAGTGTTTTTAAAATGCTTCTGCTTCTAAAGAAGCCAAGTGAACCCTGTCACTATATTATTTACTCTATTATTATCCTCAGGAATCTTTATGTTAATAAGTTTATGTAACAGTAAAATTCTTCCCAGCTCAATGACAACTTACAGCCAGATCCTGCCAAATATCTCTCTGATAATTTTGATCATTCCTCCTTTTTTTATTTGCATTGACTCTGCCACTGTCATTACTCTCCTGGACTTCTCTACCCATATCCAACTGATTTTTCCATCTACATTTCTCACCTCTTCCATCCATTCTTCACACTGCCTTCAGAAGATGCTGGGGTCCAACCCCAGCAGGTCCAGGGGTCCCCAAAGGTGTGGACGGAGTCGGCGAAGAAGGAATGACACGGAGACAGGGTTCAGTTGATCAGCAGCCTAGCCAGGATCTCTAGCCAAGTTCTGGTCAGGATCTCCAGCAAAGTTCTGGTTAGGATCTCCAGCCAGGTTCTGTGTCCATGTTCTCTTGCTATGTTCTCCAGCCAAGTTCTCCAGGTTCTGTGTATAGGTTCTGTCCAGGTTCTGTAGCCAGTTTCTATCCAGGATCTTTTGCCAGGTTCTCTCGCTAGGTTCTGTCTCTAGGTTCTGTCTCCAGTTTCTGTCCAGGATCTTTTGCCATGTTCTCTCCAGCGAAGTTCTTGTGTCTCTAGGTTCTGTGTAGGTTCTGTGTCTAGGTTCTGTGTCTAGGTTCTGTGTCCTGTTGTCTTGTTACATCTGTATTTATACCAGTTGATTCCAATCCTATCAATCTCTATTCCAAAGGTTAGGGCGTTTCTTATCTCCATTCCAGGGAGTAAAGATTATGTAGCTTAAGCATGATTGTTCGTAGTTAAAGTGATTAATTACCCACCTGGCACTTAGTTAAGGGGTTTTATTCCCTCCCTAACTTCAGGAGAAAATCCCTACCTGGGGAAACAACCTTTCTCAGAGAGGTGACCTTGGTTAAAACACATAGTGCCAAGAAGGTGAGCAAACATATTAAGAACAGTATGCTATATATGCCAGGTCCCTTGAAACAACAAGGATGGACCGGCTCCCAGCAAGAAAATAGTGCTAAAATTATTATCTACCTGCATAAAAATAAATATCAGCTACTCACCTTCTACAAATAAAATGCACCTTTCTCCCCATAGTACTCAAAACTTATTTTAAAAAATTGGACCCAGTATTCCTTCAGTCTACATCCTTTATTGCTGCACCATTCTCCACTATCCCACCACTCCATCATCTTTTATGAGCTGGGTAAATCCTAGCTCTCCAGAGACGACTTCATTGACACTTTCATGTAATCTTGATGTTGGCTCATGTCTCCCTGTCCTTAGATATTGTGGGAGCTTGGTTATAGTTCTAAATTATTCACCACCCCTTTTGGTGAGATCATACCTTTCTGACACAGACATTAGGCTTGGTTGAGTGGCTTATTTGGCCATTGGAATGTGAGCAGCAGCAACATGACTTTGCAGGAGCTGTAAGAGCCATCATACCTCTAATACTGCTTTTTCTTCTCCTATGAGAACAGCATTCCCGTTAGGGGCTGTTCCCTCAGCTTAAATGACAGGATGAAACTGTGGTACAGAGGTGTAGTAAACCAACATGAAACATAGGCTAGATTGTTTTTCCAGATTGCTTTGCAAAATCAGACTGATACAAAGATCTGGCTAAATAAGGCTCAAGTACCAGTTCTGGGGCTATGGCAATTTGAATTTTCTCCCAAGGGTCCATGCCTGACTTCCTCTTACATGCTTCTGTCTGCCTTCAGAGTGTTACCCAGTTCTGTCCCATATACAACATAGACCAGTGGTCGGCAAACCACGGCTCACGAGCCACATGCGGCTCTTTGGCCCCTTGAGTGTGGCTCTTCCACAAAATACTGACTTCTGCGCATGGGCCACGAAGTTTCAATCACACTGTATGTGTGCGCCTGCACGTCGTATTTTGTGGAAGAGCCACACTCAAGGGGCCAAAGAGCCGCGTGTGGCTCGCGAGCCGCAGTTTGCCGACCATGGTTCTAAGAGACAGAACTAGGATTTCAACTCACGTCTTGGATTCCAGTCCTCACAGCCTTACCACACTGTGCCTCTGCCAGACTTACAGCCCTTTTACTATGAAGGTGTGCATGAACGCAACCTGATGATTTCAAAGATAGGAATAAAGTGTCAGACAGACATTAAACTGAAAGATGTATTAAGGTTTCTTTCAAATTGAAATTTTAATGAGAAATCTAAGAATACTCTGAGCTTTGCTATAGGTATCTGTAAAATGGAATTTTTCCTCTAAAACATAGTTTGCTTAAATCAAATATATGAAACTGTGTGGGTGCAGATCATATAAATTCGGCATGAAAATTCAGAATGTCCAAAGGCACATTCCAGATTGAGACATCAAAGTAATAAATCCTACCAGCCAACACTGTCTTCCTCACTCTGAGATGTTAGATGACAAGTTGTTTCTGTCTGTTAAATAATTCATTCTCTTCAGTGTTTACAAGTTTTCAAACACAAGAGGATTTACACTTTTATAATCACACTAAACTCTCTATTTCAAAAGCAGTCGGTTTTAATAAATGCATAGGTTTATTATTCCTCAGCTGTTGTTATCACAGAGTGAACAGAATCATCAACAAAATATGAAGTCAGACACCTGTGTGACATTAGCTCAACTACTTATTGATCGAGGGACCTGGGGCAAGGCATACAAGTTTCAGGTTTGTGATCTCTAAAGTAGGATTAATAATAAACATAAGCGAGTAGGGAGGATCAAATAAGATAAAACAGTGGCTTTCACACTCTCTTTTATGGAGACTCAAGGCATGGGGAGAGGCCAAGCATGAGAAGCCACAACCCCCTCCCCGTCCTTCACTGCTTGGGGCAGAGAAAGTCAGCTTTTAACTTTGGGTATCTTAGCTTCAGGCCTTCAAATTCCCAGCTCAATTATTGTAGACCATATCAGTGACTGTTTCCAACATGAACACTCCCTCGCAATTGCCCAATACTGTAGAGTTCATGGAGCACATCCGTCTACATTATCCCATATCTAATCCTTACCATGTTAAAAGGAAATTATCTTTCTCCCTTGGATGCTGAAAGATTGAGGCCCTAAAAGATTAAGTAACTTACTGTAGTTGCCAAGATGAGGCGCAACAAGAGCTCCCAAACAGAGAGATGTGCTCTTCCTGCAACTCCAGGCAGGCTGCACGCTCCTGTTTTCTCCAATACACAAGATACCATCTTTAATTTGAACACCGTTTGCCTTTTCAGATGACCTATGGCTTTACAATAAACAAGCCAAATTCTCATTTTTCTTTAAAGAATGAAACTTCCAGCTTATCTTAAGGAGGAACTGAAAGCAGCAGTTTAAAATCTGTTAAGATTCATAGCACAGACTTATGTTTCTGTTTCTAAAGCCATAAAGAACACATTGTCACTAGACCACAAGAGTCCTCCCAGCCCCAGAAGAGCACACTGGGAGGGACAACTGTCCCTAGATGGAAACAACAAATGTACCAGCATCAAGTGAAACCTGATTTTCTTGCTAATGATATTAACTTTCTTCTCCTTGGGAGGAGCAACTATCTGGATCATATTTTTGTTAGCACACTCTATGTGTCGCCGCCATAATCCCAAATGCCTGCCCATGGATATACTAATACATTTTCTCTGCTAACTAAATTTATTAATTCATTTATTTGTTAAATGAGTAGTAAGAACCTATTCTAACTAGAGACGGGGGTAGGCACTGTGGATACCAAGTTTATAGGAATCAGTTCAAGATGCTGGCAATCGTATTGAGTAAAGGTGGCTTTTACAAATACAAAACAGAGAGGTAAATATATGAGGCACAAAGAGTTCTGAGAATTCAGTAAGGAGGGATCACTTTTGACCTAGGTTACCAGCAGCAGTGTCTGGAGTGAGACAGTCCTGGTGATGCAAGTTCATGGGTAAATGGAATCTCACTGGATGATAATAGGGGTGAGCCTATTCTTTGTGGAAAAATGACAAGGCCAAGGAAACAATATAAAAACCTTGGAGGCAGCATACTAGTAATGTGATGGTAAAAATATTAGATTATAGAGTTAGGGGGGATATATTTCCATTTTAGCTCCAACTTGTTCATCAGCTGAATAATCTTGAACAAGTTATTTGATCTCTCTTTCCCTTAATTTAATTATTTTTAAAAAATAAAAATAGGTGTCTTTGTAGAATACTTTCTTTGTAGAAATTGACAGGCCAATTTTGAAATGTATATGAAAATTCAAACAGTCAAAAATAGCCAAGATAGGCCCAAATGGTGTGGCTCAGTGGTTGAGCATCTACCAATGAACCAGGAGGTCATGGTTCAATTCTCAGTCACGGTACATGCCCAAGTTGCAGGCTCAGTCCCTAGTGTAGGGCATGCTGGAGGCAGCCAACCAATGATGTTCTCTCATCATTGATGTTTCTATCTCTCTCTCCCTCTTCCTTTCTTTCTGAAATCAATTAAAAATATATCTTTAAAAATAGCCAAGATAGTTTGAAGAACAACATCAGACAACTTTTTCATCAGAGTGATTTTATTCAATAATAGCATCTGGTTTCTCCTGAGTGCATAAATAAACTACAGAGAAGAATAGAAGGAGGATGTAAAGTTGAAGAAAGGAGTAAATTAGAGCTGTGGTGATACTTGTGAAAACCTGCTACACTACGGGACTGGTCCACATGACAAAGCTGTGATCAGCAATGAGCAAAGGTGTTCTAAAAGAATAATATCAAGCATAAATTGATCCATATTATGTCCTAGTTATCCCACTTCATACACTCTACATCTTGGCCAGCCACAAATATTCACTGTTTTTCATATATGTTCCAGACCATTTGCCAACATGTGCTTCCTCTGTTTGAAATCCTCAATATTTCTCTTCTGCATTTACACAAATACCAGGCTCAGACCCTAGTAACTTCTCCATTTGTTTAATTTTTAAAATAGGCAGACACAGACAACAATGTGGTTACCAGAAGGAAAGGGGTGGGAGTTAGTAAAGGATAAAATAGGCCAAATATATGATGACAGAAGATTATTTTACTTTGGGTGGTGAGCACAAATGCAATATATAGACCATATAGCATAGATATGTATACTCAAAACCTACGTAATATTTTTTTAAATGTCGCCCCAATAAATTTAATAAAAAATAGGAAAAAATGTAACTATTTGAGAAAAAAATAAAGGTACACTATTCACATGGATCAAAGGTTAAAAGTCTCCCTCCCACCTCTGTTCCAAAGCCACCACTTATCTCCACAGAAGTGATGAGGAGTATATTTCTCCCATGTACTCTTCAAACAAGAGGGATATCTCATAAATATGTGTGTATATTTTCACATTTTATATAAACATGGCATATTAACTATTTGTTACCTTGGGCAAATTACTTCCCTTCCTGTAGCAGTCTGCTCATCTGTAAAATGGGAGAAAACTAATACTACTGCTGGCATAGGATTGTTTTGAGGATTCGTTGAGTTAACACACATACACAAAGCATTTAAAATAGTATCGTCAAATAAGCTCTATTAAGAATTAGGTGTTATAATCTTCATCTTCATTATCTTAATCATAATTTTATGTCTCAAAAAATATTATTTAGCAATACATCCACTAGGTCTATACTGTCCCACTGTATTTTTGCACATCATTTATTTAGAGATGTGCTTCTTATAGGGAATTTAGGACTTTACAGTTTTACTCTATTGCAATGAACATTCTCAAGAATTTTGTGCACTTATTGAGCTACCTCCTTAGAAGGAAATCTTAGCAGTTGAGTAAACAGCAATGCTTTAATAGCCTTTAATACAAATTTATGGGCAAAACTGCAGCATGAATAGAAGTAAGAGCTTCCCGCGCTGACTGGTTTGGCTCAGTGGATAGAGCGTCGGCCTGCGGACTGAAAGGTCCCAGGTTAGATTCCTGTCAAGGGCATGTACCTTGGTTGCAGGCACATCCCCAGTAGGAGGTGTGCAGGAGGCAGCTGATTGATGTTTCTCTCTCATCGATGTTTTATCCCTCTCCCTTCCCCTCAGTAAAAAATCAATTAAAAAAATATTTTTAAAAAAGAAGTAAGAGCTTCCCCTCCAACTTCAAACCACCAGAACTACAATTCTCATATTGTTCAAATAAAAGTGGGGGGAATATTCTAGGTCCCAGGAATGAACGAGAAATACTTAGATGAGCATTGAAAAAATACTAGGTGTAAATTTAACAAAGGAGGTAAAAGACCTGTACTCAGAAAAGTATAAGACACTTAAGAAAGAAATTGAAGAAGACACAATAAATGGAAGCATATACCGTGCTCATCCATAGGAAGAATTTACATTATTAAAATGTTCATACTACCCAGAGCATCTATAGATTCAACACAGTTCTTATCAAAATACCAATGGTGTTTTTTACAGAACTAAAACAAACAATCCAAAAATTTATTTGGAACCACAAACAACAACAACAACAAATAGCCACAGCAATCTTGAGAAAAAAGAATGAAGTTGTACATATCATACTAGCTGATATCAAACTATATTGCAAGGTTTAGTAATCAAAACAGCATGGTACTGGTGTAAAAACAGGCACATAGATCAATGGAACAGAATAGAGAGCCCAGAAATAAACCCACACCTATATAGCCAATTAATAAATGACAAAGGAGGCAAGAACATGTAATGTGTAAAACTAGTCTATTCAATAAATGGTGTTGGGAAAATTGTACAGATGCATGCAAAAAATAAAACTAGACCAGTATTTTACACCATATACAAGAATAAACTCAAAATGGATTAAACACTTAAATGTAAGACTCAAAACTATAAACATCCTAGAAGAAAACATAGGCAGTAAAATCTCTGACATTTTCCTAAGCAG
The DNA here is from genome assembly GCF_964212035.1 of Myotis nattereri. NCBI lineage: Eukaryota > Metazoa > Chordata > Mammalia > Chiroptera > Vespertilionidae > Myotis > Myotis nattereri. Next base: position 78,663,705 of record NC_138085.1, on the reverse strand, counting down.
CACCCATTCCTATGCATCTGCTGTAGTGATTGACATAACTATCATTTTCTGAGCATAGATGACAGATGACAAGGAGCCTAAGGATTTACACAGATAATTGTATTTAATTCTGCAAACAGTCCAACAAGATACCTATTGCAACTATTTTACAGATGCATTAACTGACTTTTAAAATGGTTCAGTAATTTGTACAGGGCCAAACAGACAGCAAAGGCCACGGGAGAGAGGGAAACCATGGTCTGCCTAATTGCAAAGTTCAAATTTCTTAATAATTTCTCCTGTAATTTGTTTTAAGGAGCTTTATGAGTCATTAAACATGAAACTGAGGTTTTAAAAATGATTCATTCTTATAACCTATAGTTTTTCTGAAAACAGCCCTTTCTGTTCTGAGCTGAACAGTTCTAAATCATATGATCTAAAGTGATTTAAATTAGAGGTACTATGCATTCATTTTATCTAGGCATACAAATGCCTCTCTGCCATACATTGCTCTATAAATAAAAGTTACTTTAGATTAAAAAAAATTAATAGTTGAAATAATTATATAGTTTCTAGGTGAATCATTCTGCAATTTTTAGTCTTTGGGAGGATTCTATATTTCTGGTTATCTGCTATGAAATGGTTTCCAGCTACCCACTTATGTTCTTAGTAAAATTACAGCCCATTATTAATCATTTTTTATTCAATACAGTTGAATTATTTATGCATCAAGTCTACAGTTAAAGTTCACACTAAAACCAAAGATACATTTTAAAGTTTACATTGAGGCCTTTATTTGGGGCATTTAACTAGAGCAGTGGTTCTCAACCTTGGCTGCACATTAGAATCACCTGGGAATCTTTTTAAAATCCTGATTTCTGGGCCTCATCCTCCAGAAATTCTGTTTCTTTGTTATGGGGTGGGGCCACAACATTAGTAACAAAGAAACAGAATTCCCGGAGGATGAGGCCCAGAAATCAGGATTTTAAAAAGATCCCCAGGTGATTCTAATGTGCAGCCAAGGTTGAGAACCACTGAACTAGAGAGTATCCTAGGAAAAGATTAAATTTAGAAAAAAAAGATCTATTGATAAAATTTAATAGAATTCAGTAAATATTTACTGCCTTCCTCCTTCCTATGCAGTAGGTACTCACTCTACTTCCAGAAATAATAATGAGCTATTCCTTCTGTCTCAATGAACTCTCCATTGCTAATATGTCCTGGGAGACATATCAGCAAACAAATTATCACATGGTATGTCAAATGTACCAGTAGACATGTGTATAGAAGTGATGCAGATTAGGAAGTGATTCTGAAGATGGGAAAAGAGTATCAGGGATGGTACTGCAGAAGTGATGATGCCTGAAGCTGGATTTTGAAGAGTCAATATTAAACATTGCCATATGGAAACCCCTAGTATCTGTTCTAATTGATTTGATCTCTCTCCTTCACTTTACTTCTACCTTTGGTCAATCAGAGTAATCACAGATGTCCCACATGTAGTCCATCTTTGCTTTTCCTGGGATTTTTTTCTATTATATTTAATTCAGAATCAAATGACATCATCTTGCTTTGCCTATATTGCATGCATCCTACTGGACCACTGTCAGATGCTACTCTGATACTATTGTAATAAACCTAGTTATCAATAACAGGAAAGGAGCAATGAGAAGATAGACACATGCCCAGCAAAGTTGGAGGGGACTAATGAAGGTGCTTTCTATCAATCACACCTGGGAACAAAGGTCATTAGCCAGAATGGGCATGGCCGCTGCAAGGGGATAGGAATTTGCTCTCTTGGTTCCTCTTATGTTCTTGGGACTCATTGCTTAGGGTATGCTCTCATATATTTGTCCACATAGCCCAGAGCCATGTGGACCCCCACACACAATGGACTAAATGACTGCTGCTAGCCTGATGCTGAACTGGACCAGTTCCAACATGGAAAGAAAACTCTGGACACTAGCTTTGCTTCTAGCTCTACTGAAACCCCAGCTACACTTCTTCTATAACTGGACTAAGGAAAATCAGACTTTGGAAACCCAGGGATGTAATTCCACACAAATAAAATCACTCATTCTCTTGTCTGAGTCTCAGAAAATTATTTTTCTCAAGATATTGTAAGGACTCTATCCCAGCACCCACTGGGGAAGAGGACACCCTACTTGTCCTATGACGCTATTTTCTGAAAACTTCCCTGATCAAAACTGTGCATGAACTTTCCCTCTCATTTGAAATAACACTTAGCTGTTTTGTTATGCATTTACCAAAATTCTACTTTGTATTTTATATATTGGAATAATCACTGGGTTCTTCTTAAAAGATGGGATGCTTTCTGAAATCACAGAGATGACTTTATTAATACCAGCACCTCCTCCTTCTCACATTCCTCTACCCATCAGTGACCACAACATTGAACCCAGCATCTGCAACAGAGTAGGGGTTTCATAAACAGTACCTCTTCGATAAAGGAATTTTTACCTGAGAGAGGAGCTATTGCATCCCTTGGCAGGAAAACATCAGGAGAGGGTCCCACTCTCTATAGCAGACACACTTCTCTTGTCGAATATCAGTGAAGTTTTTAATAAAACCTAATATTGAAATACACTAAGATGTCCTCATTTAAATGGATTATTTATAGAAACTAACCATTCAATAATGCTGAGGTTCTGAATTTCAGTCAGAGATGGAGAAACTGGAAGAAATTTCATTTCTTGATTTGCCCCCCAGGCTCACATTTATTCCTACCACTAAAATAATTTTAAGCTCTAGAATTAGAGGAATTCCTAACTCTGTCTAGGATCCGAATAAAAGAAAAAGATCTGAAAAATGTCAGATAATCCAAGGAAAGTCAAAGGACAAAGTATTAAATGCTAATGAGCGTTCAATAAGTGGAAGAACAGCCCGGCCAGCATGGCTCAATGGTTAAGTGTCGACCTATGAACCAGGAGGTCACAGTTCGATTCCTGGTTAGGGCACATGTCCAGGTTGCAGGCTCCACCCCCAGTGTAGGGTGTGCAGGAGGCAGCCGATCAATGATTCTCATCAATGATGTTTCTATCTCTCACTCCCTCTATGATATCAATAAAAATATTTTTTTAAAGAAGAAGAGGAAGAACTGAGGAAAGTCATCAGATTTTATGAGAAAGATCCATTTGGCAAAATCAACCAAACATGACAACAAATTGGTTTCAGCAGGGAAGGAGTGAAGTACACTTTTTTTGAAAATATAAATAAGTTCAGAAGATGTCAAACAATTAAAAGGTTACAATATTTAAAGTTAGAATGGGGTATTAAGCCCAGGAAATTGTTTGGCAAATAATCCAGTATCTCCAAGACCCCATAATTGATTCATGCGTCATCTCTCAGGGATCACAGTGCCCATTTCTTTTCAGAACTCCCACTGTGAAAAAGTGAGGTGTTCTCATTTTCCTGCTCTATTAAAAAATCAAAATTTGAAATGTAAGACTATAGCACATTTCTATATATTCCTTTAGTATTATACAGAATCTATCATTCTTATTTCAAGTCTCGGCAGCCTGCCAGGAACTAAAACAAAAAAAATGCTAAAAGAATGTCTTAGGGAATTTAAATTATGCATTCCACTTTAGGGCACAGAACAGTTCATTGTACAATTAAATGTCTCACTAAAGCTAACAGAGAAGGTTGATGAAAGACTAAACTTTGTATTCAAGGTCATTTCTTACTCTGTCCTTTTGATTATGTTCTATTCTTTTCCACATTCTGATATAGTGTTGTAATGAGAAAGATGAAAAATTACTTAGGAAAGATTTATGTTTGTATCTATCACTAAGCTACTTTAAGTATGTATTCAAGAACTTTGATCAGAAGATCTTATAAGATAAAAATAAGTCCAGATAATTGCTTAAGTAACCTCTGTATAAGCAGACAGTAAAAGTCATAGATAATCAAGTAGAGTTAGAAAGTTGTCTCAGTAATTAACTCAGTGTGAGATTGGAGTATTATTTTTTCTTTCCTACATCACATGAAATAAAATACATTATGCTCATAGCTTGGAAAATATCTAAACGGTAAATAATTAAATCCCAGAGAATTAGTTATGGTAGGCAGACAGCTATAACAAAAAGCCCTAAAACAAATACCAGCTTAAGCACAATAGACTCTGGGACAAGTCCTGGGCTCATGTAAAGGACAGTGGAATGGCCTCTCTCCCTGCCATCATTCAAGGACCCAGGCAGTCAGAAGCTCTGGCATCTTGAACATTTCATTTCCAATTGGGGGCAGTTAGAAGAGGAAAAGCCATGAAAGCACAAGTGTTTATGGGTCAGGTCTGGAAGAGACACAGATTACTTTCGTTCTTATTTTCCTATCACTTGGCTACATCTGGGGTGGAGTGGATTTGTAGAGTTGCTGTCTCAGATTTCATACAGCCCCAGTAATTCTATAATGTGGAGGAGGGGGAACAAGAATTTGGTGGACAACTTGCCATCTCGAACATAGTTGCGTAAGTTGCAGGAACTAATGCTAAATACAAGCACTTGTCCATGGATCCGGTGCTGTGGGTAGTGTTCTGGAGTCAAATAAGTTCAAAATATTTCCTCAAGTTCTTGGTACAAAGTTTATTCATCTTGAAAAAAAAAATTTTTTTTTACCCATATGCTTAGAGCTGTGGGCAGGATTCTGAAAGATTTCCAATATAGAGTTAACTCATACCCAGATCATATAAACACAAATTACCTCACTTGGGTTAAAGAAGGTGGACTACGCTCAAGGCTTAGCCTCTCTCTCTTCATTTGAAAGCTTAGAAATGGAAGAAAAGATATAAATGTTAAATTAGGCTAGGCAGTGGTCAGACATGGACAAAACCAGAATTGTGGATAATAGATATGCCAGAAGGCATGAAGAGGGATCAGCCACCCAAACAATATTGAACATGAATGAGTCCCTTGTGATAATGACTTTCTGGAGCATGTGGCTTTGCCTTGACCTTGTAGATCATTACTAACCTGTATAAATTCTTTAATACTTGGTAAAACAAATTATTTTCTTAGCCCATTTATATATTTTCCCCTAAATGGGGCATATGATATTGTAAACTGCTTTTAGTCTTAGACATATTTGATGTCCCTAAATATTTTTCTACAGCAGTATTTATATGCTGCATGGTCTACTACAATATAGATTTACCATAATTTATTTAATATCACAGTTAAAACAATCTATAAATATATTCACTGATCCAGGCTCCATCCTAATATTTATATCATATCTTACTTAGTTCTCACAACTATGCTATACAGTGGGTATTACTATCCCCAACTTAAAAATATAAAAGTGGAGAGTCCATAAGTTAGTATAGCTTTTACAAGATCATACATTGATTCTATTTTTATTCTAGAATACCTACTTCTAGAATCTTTGTCAAGCTCAACTCTATTTCTTACATAATAACTGCATTTCAAGCATTCTTTTGTGCTCTTAATGTTTAACTCTCCACAGAATTGAGAAGACAAAAGCAATTTAGATCTGCACAGAGGGAAAAATATCACACTCATCAGCTTGCACCATGAGATACAGTTTATTGCTGCCCCCAAGCTAGCTTTTAGAAAATTCTTCACATGGTCGACAGCATATTCCAGAAATGAACTAAGAAACTAGATTGCTGCCATGCAGTGAATTCAAGAAGAGGGTTATATTAAAGTTCTCTTCTTGAGCAACATCAGTAAAATAATATAAGCTTCATATGGCTGATTTTTTTAAAAAATAATACTAAACTGAAAAAGAGTTATTAATTTTGTTCCATAAAGAAAGTACTGCCCTAGCTGGTTTAGTTCAGTGGATAGAGCATCAGCCTGTGGATTGAAGGGTCCCAAGTTCAATTCCAGACAAGGGAACATACCTCGGTTGCAGGATACCTGGCCCTGGTCAGAGTGTGTGCAGGAGGCAACCAATCAATGTGTCTCTCTCACATTGATACTTCTATCTGTCTTTCCCTCTCCCTTTCACTCTCTCTAAAAATCAATGGAAAAATATCCTCAGGTAAGGATTAACATTAACAGAAAGAAAGAAAGAAAGAAAGAAAGAGAGAGAGAGAGAGAGAGAGAGAGAGAGAGAGAGAGAGAGAGAGAGAGAAAGGAGGGAAGGAAGGAAGGAAGGAAGGAAGGAAGGAAGGAAGGAAGGAAGGAAGGAAGGAAGGAAGGAAGGAAGGAAGAAAACACTGAGTTTACTTAATAGACTTTAGGTATATATTACTAAGTTAATTATGCACATTTCTATTGTGTTAATAAGGATGAGCAGAGTTTGCCATCCCAAATATGCTCCCTTGGATAGTAATTATTTTAACCTGGTCATTTTTAAGGAGGGAAAAAACCACTCAGGAAAAACTGTTGACATTCCCCTAACTGTCTAAAAGGAATTTAGATAGAGGACCTGCTCCAGGAAGGGAAATATGGAGTTGAAGCTCTTCAGTGATAAAGGATAGAGAACACTGGATGAAAGACATGAGTTACTAAGAAATGAGAAGAGCACTCCTCCCACATTCATCAGAGGGAGGAATCACCCAAACCTACAATGAGATGAACACTACATAAGAAATTTATGCTATGGTGGCAGAGCTGCAGGACAGATTATTGGGGATAAGACTTTACTGAGTCAGGTAGATCTAATAAGACGGCACTAAACACTACTAAGACGTGGTGGAGTGAGGTCCGATAGATACCCCAGGCAAATGATTAACAATAAAATCTCTGACCTTCAGTCTCCTTGTGTGTAAAATGAGAAAAACAATAACAACCTTACTTGTCCCTAGAAACTTGGCTGCTCTTGTGTAGGATGTCCAGTCCTCACCAAGGGGAGGAGATTGTCAGCCCCTCCACCCACTTGCTAGCACCTTCCTGAGACTGCTCATCAGTCTACAACTCTCTGCCCAGTGTATGTTCCTTCTCATTCATTCAAGGCCAGACTTCCAACACTCTGATGGGCCTCCAGCCTTTCCCAGTTTCCTCTCCTTTTTCTCTTATAGGTGTTTCCTATAATAAAACACATCAACATCTAGTCCTGTCTTGACACCTGCTCTTCCAAGGACCTCGGTTAATATCTTCTCTATACAACTACACATATGTTCATTTATTTACCTATTGAAATATTTATTAACCATGCACTTTGCCTCAAGCACTGTGCTAAGTACTGTATGGGTACAAAATAAAGACTCAGCCTCTGACTTGAAAAGCCACAGAATAGTAGGGGAAAAGACAAATAAGTAGGCATTCACAGAACATGGCGAATGCTTAATATAGGGAAACACAGAAAGATGCAGAGGCCCATGATCCAGTCTGTGGAAAAGAAAGGAGGAGGGTTTGTATGAACTTCTGAGCTAAATCCTAAAAGAAGGAGATGGGCCTCTGCATAAGTTGGTCTCATTTATGGTTTGGACCCTTGAAATAGTCTCAATGCTACATCATTAGGTGGGTAGCAGGAAGAGAAAGATCTGTAAGTGCAGGGCCTTGAAGATGAGGTCACATCCTTGAGATCCACACTCCTACTGTTTCTAAGTAGATGTCATTTACCTTTAAAACACAACCTGACTTTCAAAATTCCCAGAAGCTCTCTGGTCCTCTGAGATAATACATGAGCACAAAGAAAACTCTATTTCAACATAAAATGTTTTCTCCTTAAAATCATAATGTTCCAGAACTACTCAAATATTAGCTAGTCCTCAAGGTTTATAAATACAAATTTAAGGGAAAAAAAAAACACATGGATTTTTAAATGAAATCATTCATTTCATTAAATAAATAATAATAATATAAAGTCTTGTTTGAGGAAAAATATTAGACTCACTGGAAGTCCATGTAGGTGTGGATACACCCTAGGCTGCCTCTTATCCTCATGCCTAACGCTCTAAGGAGAGTCCCATTGCCTGTCTCAGTGTGAACTTGAACAACTTGTTTCACCACTAGACTAGACGTGCTTTCTCATAAGTCTAATTATCGTTAAGTTCACTTCCAGTTCTAGATTTTTAAATTTAATTACTCTTTAAAATCAAATGGAAAGTGACATCCTTATGAGAAGAGTGTCTGCAAATGAAGACTCCAGGTGATGAAAAGGAAATCAGTATTTAGAGTAAAAAGGCAAACTATGTCTTTGACACCAGTTAGGTGACTTTCTCTGCCATTAAATGGGCATAATCCTATGTTTCCTTTGCTGCTGATTCAGAACAATAGATGATAGATGACATGCCTATATCATGGGTGAATAACGAAGCCCAGGAGAACGTTAGATTTTAAGAAGTCATTAAAAGAGAAGTTGTAGCTGATGGCAAGGATTCTGGGCCTCAAAGTCATAAGGTGGTAAGTATACTTTAAGGGCAGCCTTTTGCTCACATATTACACCTCAGGGTATTGATCTAAGTACAGAAAGTGAGGAGGAGTCCCCCAAACAAGAGAACAATAGCTCAAAATGATAGAAGAAAAAAGATGATATTTTTAAATATATTTCTCAAGAAAGCTGAACACTTTGAAGCCTAACATTCACAAAGATCACTCTAAATACATTTTAATGGAGTGTGAGTCACAGATACAAGGTGGGTGTAGGAGAACAAAAGCATGAAGTTACACCGGAGGCAAGGTTTGGGGTGTTGGGGATGTTGGGGATTTGTTCTTAAACCTTTCTTGTTATTTTGTGAACAGGAACACTCAGTCTCTCCACCTAGAATGTCATTCCCACATCAATATCAAGTCACAGAATTAGGCCATGTTGTGTCTGTCTGGAAACAATGATAGCTTTTCAAAATTGTAGATAATTTTTAAAGCATGAGATTGTAGAACATTAGGTTTAGTGGAAATATCATAACTCATCAAGTCCACATCTCTCATTGGTTGGGCTAAATCTAGTAATAAGGCATGCTCTAGATTGGAGTCCGAGCTGGGGGGAAAATTCATGACTAAGTTCCCCATTCTTCCTACCGTAATATGTTGTCTGCATGAAGAACTATCCCAGAAAGCAAAATCATCACATACTACACCTTAGGTGAGACTTGTGATCATCCTACTCAGTATCATGATTTGCAAAGGGCATTGGGCAAACGTCTGCTAACTGGATGAGCAGAAACTACCTCTCCAGGAATACAGCTAAACCATGATTTGCAGTTATTCTAAAAGCTCAAAACAAGCAAAAACGGTTTGTCCTGTGTCAATGAGTAACAAACGATAAAAATAAAATGGCTTTGTTTTTTATTTCATTTACAGAACATCCTAGGAATTACACATCTGAAATAAGTCTCCTACTTTCTCTCCAAGACTATTATTCAGTCATGGCAAAGTTCTTTAATATATATTAAATTTTGCTTTCAGTTTTTCCAGGCAATGCAAAAACCAAAAAACGAAAACAAAAAGTGAGCTTTTCAAATAACACAACAGCCCCAGGCCTTAGAATCTTCCCCCTCTCTAGCAAAGTTTCTGTTTTAATCTTAAGCACCTCACAAAGTGCTCCTCTCCGCAGAAAGCAGGAGCCTTCAGCTCAGAAAGTCACGGGCTCTTAATCTAGGTGGAATTATAATTCATGAAAATTTATGTCTGGAGATTCAGAGTAAGTCTGAGTAAAAATTACCCACCTCTAAACGTTAGAGCATCTGAAGGCATCTTCTCTATCTCCACTCATGCCAGATAGTATTTCATGCAGCCTCGTGGCTTTAAATATCATTTTTGTACAAATAACAGCAAATGTCATTTCACCTCCAACCTCTTCCCTTGGCTTGACATCTGTTATAGGCTGTGTTCACCCAAAAATTGATATGTTGAAGTCCTAACACTATTATCTCACAATGTGACCTTATTTGGACATAGCATCTTTACAGAGATAGTCACATTAAAATGAGATTATTAGGGAGGGTTCTAAACTAGCATGATTGATGTCACTATTAGAAGAGGGATTTTGGACATAGACATGCATAGAAGAAAAATGATGTAAAGAAACAGAGGGAGCCCTAGCTGGTTTGGCTCAGTGGATAGAGCGTCAGCTCACAGACTGAAGGGTCCCAGGTTCCATTCTGGTCAAGGGCATGTACCTCAGTTGCAGGCTCAATCCTCAGCCCTGGTTGGGGTGTTTGCAGGAGGCAACCAATGAATATGTCTCTCTCACATTGATGTTTCTCTCCCTCTGTCTCTCCCCCTTCCCTTCCACTCTCTCTAAAAATCAATGAAAAAATATCCTAGCAGCCCTAGCAAACTAACACAACATTTCTGCTTGAATATCATTCATCATGGTTCAAAGTTAAATGAAGCCCTGGCCAAACCCTTTATCAGCTCCTGCTAATAAGGGGAAGATGGAGTGAACAGGAGACTGTGGACATGAAGGAACAGAGGTACGAGCCAAAGCAAAAAAGAAGGGTAATTAAAATGATATGTAGTAACAGTTCTCATTCTAGCATAAAGTCAAATATTCAAGATAAAAAACCTAGAAAGAAGTGTAAAGATTCCTGACATCAAGAACTTTCCACTTAGTGATTAAATACACTGTTGTTCTTATAATAAAGGCCATGGAAGCTTCCCACTGCCAATATATAAGTGTTCATTTTCTAGCAACAAAACCACAAAAATCTTGGCTTCATCATATTATTCATCTGATATTTCCTTTTGGTATTCCATAAGTGCCCCCAATCACATTCACTTTGTTTTTTAAAGAACAAGGTACAAAAATATGACCAAATGCATGGTTCTAAGAATAGTGCCTAGCACATAGTTAGCAATCAATACTATCTATTTATAAAGTACAGTATGAGGAGCTGAAAACACCTATAGGGAATGTGACAAAGATAGGCCTAGTCCACAGTCTGATGCTACAGGGAGGTCAGATGCTATCAACACTAGAAAGTACGTACTGGATCCCCAACAGAGGTATCAGTGATGATCCCAGAAAAATTGCTTGAGTTGGAATAATGGGACCAAATCCAGACTACAGAGAGCCAAGGGATGAGCCATTGAGGAAGTAGGAATAGTTCCTATCAGAAGCTCCATTGTAATGGGGAAGAAAGAGATATAGTGATATCTGGAGGGGCAGATAGGATTTGGGTGGAGAAATGTTTAAGTTGGGGGAGATTTGTGTAAGTTAGAATGCAGAAGATAACAGGCCCATAAAGGAGATATTATTGGTTTTGGAGGAGGGAGAGACAAGATCTATACTGGTTAGCTCCTCTCATCACCTAGATCAGTGGTTCTCAACCTTCCTAATGCCGTGACCCTTTAATACAGTTCCTCATGTTGTGGTGATCCCCAACCATAAAATTATTTTCGTTGCTACTTCATAACTGTAATTTAGCTACTGTTATGAATTGTAATGTAAATATCTGATATGCAGGATGTATTTTCATTGTTACAAATTGAACATAATTAAAGCATAGTGATTAATCACAAAAACAATGTGTAATTATATATGTGTTTTCTGATGGTCTTAGGCGACCCCTGTGAAAGGGTTGTTCGACCCCCAAAGGGTTCGCGACCCACAGGTTGAGAACCGCTGACCTAGATGTAGAAAAATCAATATCAGAGGATAATGAGGAGCTGAGAGAGAATATGTTGGGAAACACAAGAGGATGACACCCTTAGGCAAGAGAAGCAACAGAGGCTCCACTATTTGTACTCTAATGATAAAGAAGAAATTTGAAAGGAATGCATTTAATTTGGGAGGTAGCAGGAATATTTCCTAAGATTGATTAGCCCTCTTTAGGGTGCTATGTTCTTACTGGACCTATAAAATCAATAGGTCTAGTGAGGCTGTGCATTCACCTCTCTTCCTTTCAACAAAATCTGACAAGCATTTGGAGTAGTAGTAAGAACACTTGGGTAGAAAGCATGAAATATTTTTCAAATCATAATTATCCTACTTATTGGGCCTTCACCTCTGAATAGAATGTTATCTGAAATAGTACAAGAATGTTTCTACACAGAGCAGAGCTGGAACACAGCAGCACTCTATGGAAATTAATGCAAATTCCCAACCTGCATTATACAGCTCTCCTGTGGACAAATAAAACAAGGAGTGTGAGAGTGCTTCATTCTTCATGAAGTCAGCAAAATCTTCATACAGGTTTGGAATTACAGGTTCAGGTGTTTTGTTTTGTTTTTTCCCCTTAGATGATCTACATTTCAAAACAGTTTTTTAAAATGGGGAGAACATAAAAAACATTAACTTAGACACCAAAGCCAAAGTGTAGGAGTGTGGGATGGAAGGAAAAGTGTGCACTCAGTCCTGTTATTGTACATTCAAAGAGTGAACAGGGTTGAAACTGAGAGCAGTAACCTTGAGGTTGCCCTGGCAGGCAGAAAGCCCAGCCAATGAGAGTGGCACCCAAAGGAAGATCACTAAGAGTTGCCTTCAGCCAAGTATAGATCTCATTTTCTATCCTGAGCTATATTTAAACCTTGTTTCCCTTGGAATATGCCCTATCTACACTAATAGAAGACAAAGATGCTAATTGACCATACCTTCGCTATGCCCTAAGCCATGCCCACCAGCCAATCAGAGTGACTGTATGCAAATTAGCCCAACCAAGATGGCGACCAGCAGCCACGGAGCTGGAGCAAGCTGGAGGCTTGGTTGCCCAGGCAATGGAGGAAGCCAAGCTTCCCGCCTCCCCTGATCCGGTTGCAGCCTCCACTCATGGCAACAAAGTTTCAATTATAGAAGACAAATAAATCCCAGATACCTGCTTCCAGCCAGTCTCCACTGGGAGCTTGGGTAGCTGGGGGCCATGGCCAGCCTGCAAACAGCCATCAGCCCCTCCAGGCTGGCCACACCCTCATGGGGTGAGGGTCCCCGCTGGGGGGGTTGGTCAGCCTGAAAACGGCCCTCAGCCCCTCACCCAGGTTGGCCAGGCACCCCAGCAGGGACACCCACCCTGAAGGGGCTATGGTCAGCCTGCAAACTGCCATCAGCCACTCACCCAGACTGGCCAGGCACCCCAGCAGGACCCCTCCACCCTGAAGGGGGTGTGGCCAGTCTGAAAACGGCCCTCAGCCCCTCACCTAGGCTTGCCAGGCACCCCAGTGGGGACCCCCACACTGAAGGGGCTATGGCCAGCCTGCGAACAGCCATCAGCCCCTCACCCAGGCTGGCTAGGCACTCCTATATAATAAAAGGGTGATATGCAAATTGACCCTAACAGCAGAATGACTGGGAATGACTGGTCACTATGACACACACTGACCACCACGGGACAGATGCTTAATGCAAGAGCTTCCCTCTGGTGGTCAGTGCGTTCCCACAGGGGGGGTTCTGCTCACCCACAAGCCAGGCTGACAGCTGCCAGTACAGCGGTGGTGGTGGGAGCCTCTCCCGCCTCCTCAGCAGCACTAAGGATGTCTGACTGCAGCTTAGGCCTGCTCCCCGCTGTCAAGTGGACATCCCCCAAGGGCTCCCGGGCTGCCAGAGGAATGTCTGACTGCCATCTTAGGCCCAATCCCCCAGGGAACGGGCCTAAGCCAGCAGGTGGTCATCCCCTGAGGGGTCCCAGACTGTGAGAGGGCACAGGCTGGGCTGAGGCACCCCCGAGTGCACAAATTTTTGTGCACCGGGCCTCTAGTCTATATGTATAAAAGGCTAAGTGACTGACCATATGTACATCCAACCGGCCAGTACATATGACACGCACTGGCAATTTAAAAATAAATGTTGACTCGCACATGCGCAATACATATAAAGCTCTCACTGGCACCAATCACAGACAATACCAGAATGTAAATGGAGTCTTTGTAATGATACTAGATTTATTATCAAAAGATTGTGACCTAACATAATCGAAGCTGAAGTATTAACAGGATCTGCGGAAGGAGAGGGTTGTTCTGATTCCAAGAATTGATTTGTCCCTGTCTGACACTGGCCTCCCATTTAAATTAATTCAAAGACAGTTTCCCATGATGCCAGCATTTGTGATGACTATTAATAAATTACAAGGACAAACTCTAGACAGAGTAGGAATATTCCTACCTGAATCTCTTTTCAGACATGGTCAGTTATATGTTGCTTTCTCTCAAGTTCACAGAGCGTTTGACGTTAAAGTTGTAAATACTTCATCATAAGGGAAATTAGTCAAGCACTCTGAAAGTGTTTTTACTCTTAATGTGGTGTACAGGGAGATATTAGAATAAGTTTAATCAATTTATCAGTCACTGTTTTTATCAATGTTGTTTTTATATGTCTTTGTTGTTGTTATATCATGTTGTTGTTTAATTATTAATCAATTTATCAATCGTTTTTATCAACGTTGTTTTTATATCATGTTTTTGTTATTTTTATATCATGTCTGTTGTTTTTATATCATGTTGTTATTATTTATTAATGAATTTATATATTATCTTCATATATATTTACTAATTTTCTTTCATCTCTGATACTTCTATTATAGAGAAAGGGCGAGTAGTGATGTGAAAATATTTTGTATTTTAATTTTATAATAATTTATTATATATTCTATTTTGACATGTAATTTTTTGCAATAACATTACCACATGAATCTTTCTTCTAATTAATTTCCTTTCAATGTGCATGAATCCATGCATTGGGCCACTAGTCTTTAAGAAAACTGATGGCAAAATGGTCTGTGTGAGAAGAAGGCAAGCCTCAAGAAACCTTTTTAATGACCTATACCTGACTCCCAACCTTGCAGAAACTCAGCTCCCAGAATTCTCTTATGAACCTGCCTGTGGTTTGTTGAAGATACTGCATTTCCTATAATCACCTCGACTCTACTCACTGTCATTGTATAAAAAAGGACATCAGTGAGATTCTATTCCCTCCCACTCGGCTGTTATCCCCCTCAAATATGGGCATAGCACCTTCAACAGTCACAAAAATCAAAGTTTGTGGAGTGGTATGTGGAAATCACATACCCTACACTCACAGAGTCAGGATAGACTCAGGAAGGCAAAAGAAAATACTTGTTGGTGGGGGAGTGATAGCAGCAAAACAGAGTGATGGCTCCTTCATCAAACAAATAGATACTGTGAAGAAAGGGAGAATAAATCACATTAGCACACTTCAAAGAAAATCTGGTGTCCTGGGAAAACTGAATAAGAAGGGAGGAAAAATGTTAAGATGGGAGATGACAAGTCTGTAATTTTACAAGGAAAGGCAATACTGCCTTAGCTAAATTATATTTAAAAGAGGGAATTTCTGCGTGCATGAAGATAACAGTTCAGAGGCAATGAGGATCCAGACTAGGCAAAGACAAATCATGCCAGAAAAAAATAATTACTTAGAATATGAGAATTATGAAGCAGAAGGAAAACAACTGTAACTGCAATAGATCTTGATTTTTATTAAGTGCGTGACATTGTCTAATGAAATCACACTTGAAACATTAATTGAAACTGTCTCAAATTAAGGCAGAACTTGCAAAGAAAAGTTTGTGAGAAATAGCAATTAACTGGGTTGTTGGGGATGTGAGTGGTTAAATGGCATCGAGTCTGGTGCTAGCTCCAGCTCAGTTGGTGCCTACATTAATGATGTGGTGAAGGCAGCCTAAACACTTCAGCCTTGCTGCCCTGCTAAGGGGAGAGGGAGAGAACTGGGAGGGCAAGTTGGTGAAAGACACATTCATGAGAAGAGATCTACTTACTCTTCAATACCCCTCTGCCCACAACACTAGCAACACAGGTCAAGTTTCATTCTGAACTAGCATTACAGGTAGGTTGAAGAATCTGTAGTTACCATGACAGCATAGGGTTGTTGTTTTAACAACTATGAGCTCTTCTGAAGAGTTTTGCTGTAAGAGAAATATGAGGTCCAGGAAAGCTTTGTGTTTTGTTTTGTTTTTTGTAATAGGGAAAAGTATCACAGTTTTCTTGTTGTTATTGTTATTGTTTTGACGTAGTAGAGCAAACAAATGGACTTTGAGAGAGGGAGGAAAACTTTATTGAGTAGACAAAAGGGTTTGACCCTTTATAAGAGCAATGACAGTTTATATATAGCAATGGGAGACATTTGGGAAAAGCAGATTGGTAGATTTATGGTGATGGGGCATGAGAGAGGTCCCTTCTGACTGCTCTGTTTTCAGCGATATAGAGCAGTGCCACTAGAGTGTGGCCTACAGGCAGGCACTGTCCACAACCCATTGGTTTCTGGCTCCTGATGAAAAGAGAACATAATTCAGAGTATGTGTTTGGACAGTATTATGGCAATTTGACAGAGTGCTTTTATGTTTGCTGACCCTAATACTAAAAATTTTAGGCTCATTTTTTACCTGTCTTTGTGTTCTTCTTTTCTCCCCCCCCACCCTTTTTTTTGTACACCAAAATACATACTTGTTATATTTTACAAAAGTAACAGATTGGACATTTTAAAAATTTAGAAATGAAAAACAGAGCAACAGACTATCAATTTTAAAAAAAGAAAAATTGTCCTTTCCCACTCACAGTTTTAGAAGCTCTGATACAGGACTCAAGGTTACTACCAACTTAAGAATTATAAAAAAAGGTGTTCTAGCCCTAACCGGTTTGGCTCAGTGGATAGACTGTAGGCCTGTGGACTCAAGGGTCCCAGGTTCGATTCCGGTCATGGGCATGTACCTTGGTTGTGGGCACATACCCAGTAGGGGGTGTGCAGGAGGTAGCTGATCGATGTTTCTCTCTCATCGATGTTTCTAACTCCCTATCTCTCTCTCTTCCTCTCTGTAAAAAAATCAATAAAATATATATTTTTTTAAAAAGTGTTCAAAATTTGATGCTAGAAATGTGGAAAATTTTCACAGCATACAATGACTAGATAACAGTAGTGGCTCTTAAAGTGTGGTCATTAGACCAGCAGCATCATATAAAAATTTATTAGACATGCA
The DNA here is from genome assembly GCF_964212035.1 of Myotis nattereri. Taxonomy (NCBI): domain Eukaryota; kingdom Metazoa; phylum Chordata; class Mammalia; order Chiroptera; family Vespertilionidae; genus Myotis; species Myotis nattereri. The sequence continues at coordinate 78,646,919 of NC_138085.1, read as the reverse complement.
AATTCTCCAGCTCCACCCAGACTCCCTGAATGTAAAATGTAGCAATATGTATTTCATTAAGCCCACCAAGTGACTCTGATGCATACTAAAAGTTGACAAATAACAAACGAGGGAAATGTGTAGAATTAGTGAGCATAGCACTAAGAATCCACCTAAGGTTAGGATTTAAAAATTTAAAATAATTTCAGATAGCATGGCTTGAAGTTATTCCCCTTCTGACACCCCCATATTTTAGGAATTCTGACCTCTAGAACTGTAAGTTAATGAATTTGTCTTGTTTTAAGTCACTACGTTTGTGGTTATTTGTTACAGCAATAAGAAGAAACTAATACACACTCTTTTCAGGAACCCACGTGAAAGTCCCACATCTTTCACACTCTTTCTCCCCCCACTCAGCAGGGGCACCAGGGATCCAGCAGAGAACCCCAAGTCCATGCTGGAGGATGAAACATAAGATGAGAGCACCCTATATCGCGAATCACTATTTAGGAAATCACCTGTATTGAACTGCTTTGCAAGAGAGAAATAAACACACACTCTGTTAGACATTGAGATATAGGGCTTTATGTTAAAGCAGCTAGCCTACATTGATGAATATTGAGAGTATCGGTGAGATCATAAGAGCTGGCCTGGGAGTGAGAAACAATTAGTCAGACCAGAAGTGCACAGAATGCTGCAGCAATCCTTCAATTCTGCCCACGATGCTGTGGAGACCACCGAGAACTGGCTACACTTACATGTAAGAGCTATAGCCTGGACACATGTATTAATGAGGTTCTTTTGTAGTCCTACTGCGAATGGTAATTGTATTTTAAGACTTTATGCCTTGATCAGGTGCAAGATATGTGAAAACAATAATCATTCCCAACTCCCTGATAAGGAACGTGTAAGTTTACCTCTATGCCTTTGCTTGGGACACTATTGACTATCAGGAAGAGAAAAGATTGAAGTTCAAACAAATCAAGCGAGCACAACTGGCTTAAATGAGTTAAGTGTTAATCAATAAACTCACTGATTCTTTTTCCATTCAGATTAGTCTTTTGATTCATTCCTTTTAGACCATCCAGAAAAACACATATCCTTCTGCCCCAAGCTGCATGCTGTGAGCCTTCAAAACTTTGGTCTAACCAAAACACTATTTGCCTCTTTGTATTCACACACATATTGGCCTCAACAATGAATAACCCAAAACATCTAGAAAACAGTAGCATAGAAATGGAAAACAAATTTCATAAATTGGAACACTTCCAGTGTCTTCAAAGAACAGCATCTAAGACAATGCGAGGAGGGGGGAAACTCCTGTTCAACTCGGTCATTTAAAACTATATAAACAATAGAAAATTTGTAAGAAATAGATGAAATAAACAAATGATAGTGATGTTGAGTGCATGGGTAATCCTCAAATTTAGTTCTGAAATGTTAAAAGATTAATGATTGGCATTTAAATGGAGAGAGTGTCATTGTATCTTTTGATCTACAAAATAGATTTTAAAATACAAAGAAGAAAAAAATTTGTAAATTCCAAACACTTTTAGGTCATCATCAAAGATCTTTGGGAAGACTGGGATAAAGCGGGGCACTGAGGGCATAATAATTCCAGGATATGAATGGTGAGCTATACTAGGAATTTCTTTAAAGGAGTCATATTTCTTAATCATCTCTACGTCTTCGGCATCAGTCACAGTACCTAAAATAAGCTTTTAACAAATACACTTATTTTAATGAACAGAATGTATGACCATTTTGTTTGTGCCAAATGACAACATGGTTTTTCTTTAAACTAGAATGAAAAACAAGTCTCCATGCCAAAAATAAAGCAATAGATCCAATAAAAGTCAGTCATTTGCAGAACTTGCCAATTAATTCCATTTTTGACAGTGACAGCTAAATAGTCATCATTATACAAATAACTGAATGAAATAGTACATGCATGCCATGCCCCCATCAAGATACCAATTTTGGACATGTATATTCCTAAATTTGTATTTTCCTTTTGTTCCTATCAAATCATGATGTTCCCTTACTAAAATTTGAAGTAAAAACTTATATTAGCTGAGACTTTGGGAAGGATATTCATTTATCATCCATAGCCAGCTAACGGACAAAATCATTGATTTTCAAAAGCATTTTGAACTATGACTAAATTATGTGGTCTGAGCTTGCAATGTTTACCAATAAGTCAAAGAGGGCAAATTTTCTTTTTTAATAGCTGTGCAGCTAGTGATAACCCATGTTGACATTCAGAAGATGAATCTGTAAAAACTCAGAGGTTATAATTTAATATAGTGGCCCCTCTTCCCACTCGTACCACATATAGATGCAATCACCTTATTCCATTTTTATATCACCTCCCTGTTCAAGAACCCCTGATGGATCCCTCTGACCTACCATGTTAAAGCCCTAACCCCCAGTACCTCAGAATGTGACTATATTTAGAGCTAGGGCCTTTAAAGAGGTAATAAAGTTAAAATGATATAGTCAGGTTGGGCCCTAATCCAATCTGACTGGTGCCCTGATACGAAGAGGAAATTTGGACCCACAGGAAAATACTGGAGTGTAAGTGCACAAGGAAAGGCCATGTAAGGGCACAGCAAGAAGGCAGCCATCTGCAAGCCAAGGAAAGAGACCTCAGAAGGAATCAAACCTGCTGATACCTTGATCTTGGATTTTCAGCCTTCAAAACTCTGAGAAAATAAGTGTGTGTGTGTGTGTGTGTGTGTGTGTGTCTCAATGTATTTTATTGATTTCAGAGAGGAAAGGAGAGATATAGAAATATCAATGATGAGAGAGAATCATTGATAGGCTGCCTCCTGCACGCCCCACACTGGGGATTGAGCCCGCAACCCTGCATGTGCCCTGACCGGGAATTGAACTGTGACCTCCTGGTTCATAGGTCAACACTCAACCATTGAGCTACATCAGCTGGGCGGACTTGGTTTCTTTTAAGACTAGATGTAGGCCACCAAAGTGAAAGCAGAGAGGATAGTGTTCATGTAGGTTTAGTAGATAAAATACCAGAATCTAGTTAAATTTGAGTTTCAGATAAACAATGAATAATTTTTAATATAAGTATGTCATACATGTGTGTAGATAAATATAACTTATAGTTTTTATTTGTTTATTTGCTTTAGTTAAATCTGGCTGTCCTAATTTCAGGTCTTCTTCTGGATGTTTATTCAGCTACATTCCTCATATCAGAAAATAGAATGAACTCAGGGAATATCTCCACCTAGAACACAGTATGCATTTGGTGAGAATGTTTCCTCAGTGTCATCCCTAGAGAATCATGGAGTTTGGGACAGGGGAGGAAGCTGACAGGCTATAGGAGGATCAGAGGACATTAACTCAGCTGACCTGCAGCTTAAAATGTGCTTCATCCTCCCACATAATCCTATATTTAAAAATTGAATTTTCAATGTAAACCCAAATACAAAATAACTACTTGTTAATTAGCTTCTGCTTAGGTAGATTTAAGGCACAAATCCCCGTATGGGCCAAAACCAGATAATCCCACAAAGTACATTAAGCATGACCTTGTTTCCAATGCAGTAACTCCTTACAAAATAAAACCCACACTCCATAGCATAATACCCAAGGCTGACCTCAAGCTACCTGGTAGACTCAAGTGTTTGTACCACATCCCTGGAGTTGAGTAAATCTCAATGCATCCTGGAGTACAGCCAAACTGGTGACTTCTTTGAGTTTGCCTATGCTGTTCCTCTCCCCAAGCAGGACCCTACACTTCAATTTTGCTTGTCAATATCCAGTCAGAGGAGTGATGATAATAGCAATGCTTCTCTACCCTGACCTTTTAGCCCATCATGCCCACTAGGTACCTGTTGCATACACTGGAATTAGCTCTAGGTAGCCAGCATCACTGGTTGAGTTCTCAAAGAAGTAGACAATGATATGGAGATATGAGAGCAAAGGCATATTAACAAGTAATATCAGTGAAAGAAAAAGGGAGGAAGCAAGATTTGGCAGGAAGAGGTATTGGGAAGATGCCAATCTAAAGATACTTTGGCAGCCCAACAGGGAGCTCTAGAACAAAACTGCCCAGCAGAGAAATCCCAGAATGAGCCCAAAGGGCTAGGCTCTCCTTTTATTGCTTTGCTCAGTCTTTGGCCAGAATCCAGCCTGAGAATAGCATGACCATATCAAGAGCCCAGGCAGACCCTAATAAAGTTAATAGCTCAAAGTTGTCACTTAATCACTCCACCACTGAGTAGAGTCCTTTTATAAGGGGACCCTAAGCAAAACTTCTTCATCCTGCAACAGCCAGAAAGAGATTCCCAGACTGGGCTGGTCCTTGAAATGACTTCAGACATATTTCAGTCTGAAACATCCTTTAAAACTTTGGCATGACACCTGAATTCTGCCATTCAAGAATCATTCCATTTAGGATACTAAAGATCTTCACAATTTTTGAGATCCTCAATATTTTTCTTAAAATAGATATGAACTCCTATGTTAAACCCATTAAACATGTAAGCAGAAAAAAATCACGACAATTGTGGCATGATAGTATTGGATAATAACTAATGCCATGAATGTTGGGGTTTAACAGCCCTAGGTAGGTGTCCCAGCTAAAGGAGTAAAAAGTTAGTTGAAGGCAAGACCCCACAGAAAGTAGGCAATGAGTGACATGTTTGTAAAAAGACACAGAGGAGGCTAAAAGAGGCTAGGAAGCTACCAGACCCATTATGAGCATGGTCTGGCCTATACTCTACCAATGTATTCAGTGACACAAGCAGAGAATCCTGCTGGAGCAGAAGCCTATTCAATCTAGAATCCATAATAGTGGGGCAGGACTTCCTGTAAGGACTTGAGCTATTCAATTTAATAGGCATCCATAGTTCCCTGGCCCCTGCTGGGGCAGTATCTCTCATGGGGGCTCTGGCAGTCCCCACAGAGCCCTTATGCATTGACCTACAGGCAGCCTCAAAGCAAGCTGTAGCCCTCCTGGAGGTCTCACTCATTTAGTTACTCAATAAGTATTTACTCAGTGCTGACTGTGCCCCCAGCCCCATGCTGTGCACCGAGGATACACTGATGGATGAGACAGAACCTTATGCCAACAAAATTCCTGACTCAGAGACCAAGTAGGAAATGCTCATGCTCGATTTCCATGGAGAATAAAGAGTACTACTAACTATGTGAGAATAGGGTATTGTAGGGTCTCTCAGTGGGGCATGAAATTCTGCCTGAGTGTTCAGAGGAACCTGCCTCATCAAGGGAAATTCAAAGCTAGATTCTGAAATTTTGTAAAATTTGGTCAGAGTAGTGAGAATGGTTTATAGGAAGAAATATATGCAAAGGCCAAGAGGGGAAAGTATAACATGTTTGGGAACTGCTTGGCGTTTAGTATGCCTGGAGAAAAGAGGCTGAAAATGAAAAGAGAAGACCTTGAGAAGCATTGAAAAATGCAGCTGGAATGCAAGGTAGGGGCCAGATCATGAGGGCATTGCTCTTTTGTTAAGGAACTTGTATTTCATCCTGAGGGCAATAAGAAGTGCCTAACACACAGTAAAAACTCAATATTAGAGGTTATTCAGTCAGTCATTCAACAAATGCTTATTGAACACTCAAGGGACTATATCCCAGGTACCTTCCTATGCTGGGATTTAAGAAAACAGTGCCTACAATCTGGAATTGAATTTCCTTGCTTGCAGATGCCCACCATCTAATTGGAGAACCAAACATCAATAAAAACGAACACACAAATGCAATATTGCAATTGTATGCGTGCTACAAAAGAGACAAGCTCTGAGGCTTCTGTGCGGATGCAGCACTGCCCTGAGATCTAAAAGAAAAGTAGCCATAACTAAGGAAAGCAGTTTAGTGGTAAGAGAGTTTCAGGCAGTAGGAAAAACTTGATCAAAGACCTTGAAGAGGAATGCCGTGAGGCTTGACGGAGAGGCTGCAAGGTCAGGTGTCTTATGCTACACATGCTGACACTAATAGTTAATCTTAGCTGAGCTCTTTGCCACTACCTACTGCCAGCCATAGGAGTGAGTCAGCCAGTGTGCGCAGCTCAACTGAGCCTTCAGTGCCTCTAGTCTCAGTCAGTATTTGGCTACAACCTCATGAGCAACTTCAATCCAGTAAGAACCATCCAGTTGAACAAAGTCTATCCACAGAGACACAAGACAATTACAACAAAATGCAATTGTTTTAAGCCACTAAATTTGGAGGTAGTTTGTAACCCAGGAATTGATAACTGAAATAAAATAAAAACTATTTACAAAAGCAAAAACCAAACAATATTACTTAGGAATAAACTTAACAAAACCTCCAGAGAATTGCTGAGTGACAAAAGAGGCATGAATGCTCTCAGCTCTTCCTGTCTGTAGGTGTCCAGCAAATATTACAACATGCAGCCTCCCTTAGCCTTGGTCCTGATAGGTGAGCCTATCCATGTGCTCTGGGAACCTTTGTGCCTAATAGATGGTTTCTTCTAAAGCCAGCTTCTGTCTGTCTCCATTTCCCTGTCCAAGGAAAGATTCTCCAAAGTTAAAATGGGGAGACTGCAATCTTTCTTCCTTCCAAGGGGATCAAAGGAGACTAGACTTTTGTCTAAACCAGGGGTCCTCAAACTTTTTAAACAGGGGGCCAATTCACTGTCCCTCAGACCGTTGGAGGGCCGGACTATAGTTTAAAAAAAACTATGAACAAATTCCTATGCACACTGCACATATCTTATTTTGAAGTAAAAAAACAAAACGGGAACAAATATAATATTTGTATTTGCATGTGGCCCGCAGGCCGTAGTTTGAGGACCCCTGGTCTAAACTATAGAAAGACCATGAAAAATAGCCATGGCCCTTAAGAAAATGCATGCTATTCCCTGATCTGAATGCAGTTCTTGGGAACTCAGTCTACTGGGAATATAACACTGCACTGAGCTGACTTGAGTCAGTGTTGTGTGAGGGTTGTCAGGAAATGCTGTCAGTCACCAGCAAACCAAAAATGCTACCTGGAACATTTGGTGGCATTTCTCAGACACAGTGCCACTTTTAAATATATCACTGTTTGAATCTATCACCGTTTTCAGGGTACTTATTCTGTGCCAGAAACCTTGGTATGTATCTTATTTAATACCTTACAGCAACCTGTATTTTTTAATTCCGAAGTTGCAGAGATTCCCAACCATACTAAGAAGATATTTTTAGGCCCATTTGTCATGCAGGAAAATTGATTCATAGAATCCGGGAGCTATGTTCTTTCTGAATTTGAAGTCTCTACTTGGCTCATCTGCACTTTGCTTCTGCTTGCTGTTATCTCTGTTTGCTTACTTATCTGTGTCCCCATTAGACTGCAAGATCAATGAGTGCAAAGACTATGCCTTATTAATTTTTATATCTCTAGGAAATAGCATAGTGCTTAGCTCTTAATTATTATTCACAAAGTGTCACTTAAATTTTTGGATTAGAAGTTGCACCATACATATCATAGTCTAAGTATTATCTCCCTTAGCCAGAATTTCAGTAAAGTCCTGGAAGGCAGGGGTCACATTTTACTCATCTTGGCATTCTCTGCATCTTAAGCAAGGCTGGCATACAGAAATGTTTCAGAGTAGAATAAATGACAGATGCAAGCTCACCAATTGCCCTGGCCTTCATTAACTGGCAGTGGAATTCCCAAAAGAGCTATAAAAAGCAGTAGGAGTATTAATGAAATAAGATTATGTGAATAATTTATTAATGAACACTGTCTATATTTGCATTTATTTGCATAATGCTTCTTAGCTTATGAAATGCTTTCATATCCATTTTCTAGCATGATCTTCACATTTCTGTGAGGTGCGCAAAGCAAATGTTATTGGCATTTTATGGAAGAGAATCTGTGTCTCGCCCAAAGATACAGGACTACAAAGTGGTGAGGATGGAAATAACATTCAGATGCCTGTCATCCTGGGTACAATTTATCCCATCGACCCTTTGACCAAGGTGACTAGCAATATTCACTTTGGAATCTAATCATTTCTAGTTGTGGACCTGCATTCAGATCTTTTAAATTTTTGAACTTCAGTGTCCTCATTTATAAAATTGTAATAGTTATTCTTAACCTGCCTCCCTAACATAAGTTATCATAGTTATTAAAATATGTATTATCACTATTAATATATGTTAATATAATTTAATATATTAAGAATTTAATAACAGAATTAAATTGTAAAAATAAAATAATGTGAACATCTATTAAAAGAGTCATACTTATAATTTTTATTAAAAGTAAAAGTACAAGAAAGATAAAATATTGACTGAATGTGAAAGTATTAAAATTCTGAGGAAGAAATAAGAAATCTTCCCAAAAGAAGCAGAGAGATTTGAAGAGAGATATCTTTCCTAAATTCTGATCCTTTTTCCTTCCTATACCTGAGAGTCCGGTGGGGTCAAGCCATCCAAAAGAGGCCTTATCAACAATTTAAGGAGCCTCAGCATTAGGCTTGGCTGGCTCTCTCACTTATATGAGAGCTACTTAGAGTAATCAAATTTATAAAGGAAAAATGTAGAATGGTAGTTGCTAGGCGCTAAGTTTTGGGTTAATGGGTATGGAGTCTCAGTTTTATAAGACGAAAAGAGTTCTGGAGACGGATGGTGGTGATGGATGCCCAACATGTGAATATACTTAGTGCTACTGAACTTGACACTTTCAAATGGTTCAGATGGTAAATTTTGCCATATATACTTTACCACTACCACCACAACAAAAAAAGACTCAAGCAGAAGAAAGAAAAACAAATGTCTCCTTTACTAAGAGATTTCCGTAGACTATCTTTTTTCATCTTTATTTAAAAATCTTGTTTTTAACCCCATTTTTCAGATGAGTAAATGAAGCTGAGGCTAAGTCGGTAATTTTTCCTAGGTTTTCCAACTAGCAGGAAATACAGACTTGAAGACAGGCCTATCTGACCTATGACCAGTGCTCATATATTACTCGTCAGCATATCTTCTTCACACTCCATCTCTTCACATACAGCTTAATGCCCTGGAGATAGGTGAATGTGCCTTAAATGTTGATGCCTCCTCATTAATATAGCCAAACTTAAAATAAGTGCTTCTTAAATTGTTTATTGAATTGATTCTCCTCCTTAGTTACTGAGGTAGTAAAAACGAACAAACAAACAAACAGAAAAACAGAGCTGGAGGGTGCCTTGGTGTCATTTTTACCTGAGATTACTGGACTTGATTCAAGACAAACCTGTGACCAGCTAGACTGCCTGGCTCTGCCCTTCTCCATTGCAATCTATAATCTGACAAAGACAAAGAATCTATTTTAGGCTTTTCCACATCCGCTGTGGTTCTGAGTAATGCCTGAGACTTGTTATCTAGCAATTAAGCAAGAAAAGATGGGAAATTGTATTTACGTTTTCCACACTGTTGAGCTGTCTATACCTAACCTTGAATACTTAATATAGGCTGAGTTATGATTCACCAAGGAGCAATGGTTTTATTTGAAAAAAAAAAAAAAAGCTTAATTCTCTGTAGGATGGCTGTCTTTAATGAGAAAAGAGAATAGGACATGCATTTTAAAATTGTCAATGATGGAAATGAAAAATAAGTTATTTCTCTCTTACTGAAAGCAAGATCTTTCTTCTCTTGCTTCCTAACCTTCACCAAAATAATAACAATGGTATTAATTTTTCATCTTCATTTGTCTTCTTCCTCAAGTCAAATGAAAAACCCTTATCTTAATAGTGACATGCCCAAAGTCTAGACCTCCCTCAAGGTTTAGCTCCACACTACTCTTCCATGAGGACTTCTCCAACCAGCTCATCTCCCTTCTTTCCTGTGCTTACTTCCTGCCATTGAACTTATTCAGCAGTCTGCACATCACTCATACCATTTTCCTTTTCTAATACATTTACATTTTCTCTCTAGACTGGGTACAACTTCAGAATAAGAGATTTTATTTTCCAGAACCATAGCCCATGACATTGTAGTCATTCAGAATGTATGCATTGTTAACATATATTCCATATGTTATGTTTATTATATATAGATATAGATATAGATATAGATATAGATATAGATATAGATATAGATATAGATGATATAGATATAGATATAGATGATATAGATATAGATATAGATATAGATATAAATATAGATAATGAAGAGTTTAAATATATTCAATTTCCTTTAGTACACAGGGGGAAGAATGTCTACATTATTGCCAGTAATGTGTTTTTAAATGGATGTCACTTTTACTTGAGGAAACTATTTATGGTGAAATGTCCTCTTACGCATTTTCATCAATGGACTCAGAACAAGGCAGATGAGCGTGAACAGAATGTGGTGGTTCCTGGGAATCCTGGTGGATTCCATTTTTAAGGTTTTTATGATGCTAAGGGCATATACTTTGAGAACACACGACTACCTGGTTAAATATTTTAACTGTCCACATGCTAGCAGATTAAAACTACATATCTGTGTTTCTCTCTCATTGATGTTTCTAACTCTCTATCCCTCTCCCTTCCTCTCTGTAAAAAGTCAGTAAAATATATATATATTTTTAAAAAACTACATATCTGTTACCAGACAGACTTCTGATGATGGTAGGATCTGGGAAATCATCCTGCTTGTGGAAGCAGGGAAGTGCCAGGACTCAATTTCCCTTACAGAAAGGAGACTTGTGACAGAGAGAAATAAGAGGAGAGAAAATAAAGGCAAAGAATTCAATACAAAGTAATTCTAATAGCCCAGTGGAAAAAAATGGAAAAGCCTGAACTTGGTGGGTGGCAAATTGAGATCAAAGATGAACTTAGCAATTAACTGGATTTGGAAACTCTAAATAAAGGAATGGATGCTGAATCTAAGGCTTCTAGCTTGTATATTTAACTAGCTAATAGTGGTACCTGCAGCCAAGATCAAGATTGAGAGAAAAGGACCTTTAAAAGGCAAGTGGCACATGCAAATAAGTTTCATTATTACACATTAAGTCCCTGATGCTGGATATTTTCTAGGTGGATTTATCAAAGATGCAGTGATGATTATCAAGAATATGGCAAGAGGAGTAAGTATCAGGAGTATAATCTATTTATTACTTAATTTCTACATACAAGTTAAAATGAAAGTTTGGGGAGTGTCAGAAACCTTGAGAGAATGTAGTCATGTCAAATTGGCTTCAAGTTTGCCCAGGTGGGAAACCACGAGCATCCTGGTTCGTTTTGGCTCCATTGGCCTCAGGAAAATAAATTGTAAACCAAGTTGAGAAAGAAAAATTCTGACTCTCTCTACCAGGAACTTTAAAAAGAAATAGATCTGAAGAGAATAAGGTCATCAAGATATTAAATTCAAGATATGTTTTTGAAAATAACCCACAAATAGAGGATAGGATGGGGGCACTTTAGAAGAAAATGTTGCAAAAGGATTTATCTCTGAGTGGGTTAAAGCCTAATTAACTAGGTGTCAGTAGATCTCGAAAGATAAAGGGATGAAAATGTAGCTGCATCTCTACCTCTTTGAGGAGGGACCATCCTAGTTTTGCTAAAACAGGACCAAGAGGCAGACTGGTGAGCTCTACCTTCACTACTAGAAGCTGAGAGTAGAAGACGGAGGTTCTTGTAGCCCTCTTGTGATTGTTAGAAGATAAAAACCAAGGGGACTATGACAATGAAAACTTTGCTACTTCACCTTGATGCTTATTTTGGTTTTACCTTGCCTCTTGCCCACAGAAATCGACAGTAAATCCCTGATAATACAAAGGGCCTATCGTTTGGGCATACAATAAAGAAGGGAGTAGGTATTAGCAGATAAGAACTTTTCTTCTCCACAGTCTGAAGGGAGAGAATCCAAAGAGGTTAAGTGGGTGTGAATAGTAGGTAGCATTCCTATGTTCTAAATCAAAGAAAGAAAGAGGAGCCTGAAATGTCAGCCTGTACCTAAGAAGGGGGGCAACAAGTAGCTCTCATTCTATCTTAAAATTTTAAAGAACATATCATAAAAGGTACGAAAAGGACAATGTAATGTAAGGGCAAAATAGCATGTGACTTCTTCATCAAAGAAGACTAAAATCCAAAAACCTCTAAAATTTCTAGAGACAATCAAAGAGGGTATTGAGATGTTCACCATGAGCTGATGGTCAAGGATACAATACAATACTTAGCTTGAATGATGCTGATGGCATAGAATTAGGGGATAATCCTCAACCATAATCTGGCTTCCCACATCTCCATGAAGAATAAGTAATCTCACCTCCTTCATTCAATAAATATCAACTAATCATGTATTTGTACATGCTACTCTATTACATATTCCAGAACACAAACACACACTCTACACTTCAAAGGGTTCACAGGCCAAGGAAGAAGACTAAAGCCATGTGAGGACAAGCCTAGAACAGAAACAAAGTCATGTGAGAATATACGGGCACTGTCAGATCCAGCCAAAGGCCTCAACCCTAGAGTGTGGTACAGGCTCCCTGCTCATTTATCTGAGAAACAGAAGGGAACAAGAGAGATGCCCAAAGACTGGGAATGGGAAAATGCAGTCATGAAAAGAAAAAAAAATAGGCCTCATCCACAGAAGCCCCAGAGCTTGATATTTTTAGACCCTGGCCAGCAGGCAGGGCCAGCGGAGCTAAAAGGCCAGAGGCTGCATCTTTGCTGCATTCTGACTCTGTTGCTCTTTCCCGCTTCATGTAGATTCCAGGAAAAAAGAATTTTCACTCCTTTTTGTGAGGCGATGAGAGACTGGAAATTGCACAGGCTTAGCAGCCAAACTAATCCTCATCTTTCACTTTTTACCTGTATGGTCTTGGCTGAATTCTCCAAACTCTCTAGGACTCAGTTTCCTCATCTATAAAATAGGAAGAAGAGTTCTGCTCTCACAAGTTTTTGTGAAGATTCATTGAGAGGATAGATTTAATATTTAGTCCGGTTGGCAAATAATAGCTGATCAACAAATATTAATTATTATTATTACTGTTAACTCTTTGCTCTCATACCCCCTTATCAACTTCTCTCTACTGTACTCTCTTCCTGCTTGACTAGGAGTTCACATCAACATGTTTTTGTAGCAGCGATAGCATTTTTCAGCCACTGTTCTGACTCAAGAGATGACTGTCAGATGGATATTGTGGACACAGCTTCCCCAGCTTAAAGACCTTTGTCCTTCACTCCTCTTGCACACTGCCCTCTGCTGACTACAGATAGTCATTGCAATTGACCCTTTAGGTCCTAGGAATGTCAAAATACACGTAGGAGACCCTTAAACCCTGACCAACTTCTAGAATTAGTTGTTGATAAACAGGTAACTTATAGTCATGTAGAAAAGGAGATAATCACCAAGAGCCAAAATGGACTTATAAAGAAAATATGTCCTGCTAAGCTAACATCTTATTTTTAATGGCATTATTAGTCTGATTATTAGAAAATAAGTTAAATAGAATTACCATAAAAGACTTGCCAAATGTCTCCTAATAACCTTCTGGAAAGAATGTAGAAATATTAGCTGAAAGAAAAAGCAAACAGAAGGCATGCCTGCATAATCAAACTACAGAATTTATGCTAATGAATCTTGGTTGCTCCAAAGAGCCATCAATAATCCTATCCTATGCAACAATTTTACAAATGACATGAATGAAGATAGAAGATATATCATATTTTCCAATGACACAGTATGCGGCTGAACAGTTCATGTGATACACAGGCTCCACCTTCCAAATCATCTCCCCAAACTCATTTTAATAAATAGTTATTTAATTGCTTCTGTATTCCAAGCACCACAGACAGACTGACAAACAAGGGCTCTGCTCTCATAAAATAAGTGTCTTATGTAAATTCAGATTTTTGTTTGGAATCATCTGAATTAAAATATTGGAAACCCTGTAATTTTTTAAAATATTAGACCTAAACAAAACACAGCTATTGAAAGATATAATCCACAACCTACTAGTTTGCAATACCCAGTGTAAATCAACATTAACTCAGAGACTAAAAATACTCTTTAATCAGAGGTGAAAGTCACAGAACAATTCAGGTAAAGGAAGGCTCCATGGACATCTGTCCTAGTTGGACTGCATGTGGGCAATTGTGCAATGTACAGAGACCTATACTGACAAACTAGAAAGAGGCCAAAGGTTGCTGACAAGGAGGAGTCTAAACACATGGCCACAGAAGGAACACTTGAAAAAAAATCCATGTTTGTTGTGTTAGAGACAAGAAAATTAAGGAAAGAGACAGTGTGTGTGTGTGTGTGTACATGTGTGGGCATATTTATGATGGGAGTGAAGGAGCAGGAGCTTTTTTCACTAAAAGTATGCTCTCCTTTCACTGTGTCTTTTAATAATGGAAACCTCTTTTCTGTGGAAATTCTATCCCACATAGTCCATGTAGGGCTAAATGCCACCCCTCCAAGTAACACCCAAACCTAATCATAGCTTTCCCTGGATTTTTACTAGTACAGGGTAAGGTAAAAGTAGCTTTACAGTTATGGAAAATAACTTCATATGGAAAATGATACAATAATTAATAAATAATAATACAAGAATTAAATAATAATACAAAAATAAACTCTGTGTTTCTCATATTCACAACTGCAAACTCACTTTTGGCCCACTCTATATTATCAAAAATCACTTTCATTTCTCTGAGATTCCCACTCTAAGACTCATATAAGCTACCAACTGTCATCTTTTCTACCACTTGGAAAGAGCCCAACAGAGAAAAATACCAACACAAAGAAAAGAAGAGCTCAGAGATTTAAAGAGATGAATTGCTGTGATATAGTCTAAATCCCTGTATTCACCTTACATGACATTAAAATAATCACTGAAACTTTTCAATAAATTATCTTTTTAAGACTCTTTGAAAGTTTTCTGTTATTTAATTTTTTTAAAAAATCCTGATCATCACTTTCATTAAACATTAAGTGATTTATGAACTGTGTCTTTCTCACTCTTCTTTGTAAACCAGGGTCAAGCAGAGCCCTTGGTGTATAATAAATACTCAACAATTGCTGGATTAAATGGAAGTGAACTAAAGCTTCAATGAGGCTAATTTCTATTCAATTAATAATGGCTTTTCTAAAGATTGGCTAATTATGGACTAATGGGTCCCCCTAAAATTCATATGTAGAAATTGAATTCCCTATGTGAGGCTATTTTAAGTTTTGAAGGTGGGACTTTTGGGAGTGATTAGGTTATGAGGGTTGAACCCTCATGAATGAGATTAGTGCTCTTACAAGAGACCCTAGAGAGCTCCTTTGCTGCTTTTGCAATGTGAGGACATAGTGAGAAGACAGTTGTCTATGAAACACCAAATCCACTAGCACCTAAATCTTGGACTTCCCAGGCCTCCAGAACTGTGAAAAATAAATGTTTGTTGTTTAAGCCATCCAGTCTATGGCAGTTTATCATAGGATCCTAAACAAAATAAGACAGGCGTAGTTCAACATCAAGATCAAATCTAGCCCAGCCGGCTATCTCAGTGGTTGAGCATCAACCTATGAATCAGGTGGTCACAGTTTGATTCCCAGTCAGGGCATATGCCATTTGCAGGTTCCATCCCCAATGTGGGGCATGCAGGAGGCAGCCTATCAATGATTCTCTCTTATCACTGATGTTTCTAACTCTCTCCCTCTCCCTTCCTCTCTGAAATCAATACAATATGTGTGTGTGTGTGTGTGTGTGTGTGTGTGTGTGTGTGTATATATATATATATATATATATATATATATATATATATATATAATTGATTTTTTTACAGAGAGGAAGGGAGAGAGATAGAGTTAGAAACATCGATGAGAGAGAAACATCGATCAGCTGCCTCCTGCACATCTCCCATTGGGGATGTGCCCGCAACCCAGGCACATGCCCCCGACCGGAATCGAACCTGGGACCTTCCAGTCCGCAGGCCGACGCTCTATCCACTGAGCCAAACCGGTTTCGGCTATATATATATTTTTTTAAAAGACCAAAGCTACCCAAAAAGGTGCCACTAGAGGTGTTCAAGCAGAGACTGTTAGGTTGCTGAAGGTACTTGGCAGAAAACATCCTATAAACTGCTTCCTTCTAATCCAAAGTTTATGATTCTAAGTAACATATACCTTCTTTCTGCTGCTGAAAATGATCTTTATGGTGTTTTTCTATCAGTTTTCATTGAAATTAGCTCAACTTTTGGCCTCTGATTCATTTGCTTTACACTCCCAGGTCTATGAAACGATAATTATTGGAAAAAGTTGGCATAAGGCAAGCTGAAAGAAAACTGTAGCAGCATTTAGACTAGTGTGGTTGAAGCCTCACCTCTGGTTGAGATTCTAAACAGTCACACACAAGGTAATTTAAGCCTCTGGTCTATGAAATGGGCACATATTCTATTAAAGCATGTAAAACTATCCTATCTAATAAAAGAGAAACATGGTAATTAGCCATACATCCACTACCCTTCCCATTGGCTAATCAGGGCGATATGCAAATTAACTGCCAGCCAAGATGGCGGCCGGAAGCCAGGCAGCTTGAAGCGAACATGAGGCTTGCTTGCTTCAGTGACGGAGGAAACCAGCGTTCCCAGCCTGCCGCTGCCGGTCTCTGAGCTTGCAGTTTGAAACATTGTTACAAATATAGAAGCTAAACAAAACCCCAGAAACCTGCTTTCAGCCAGCCAGGATCTCAGTGCTGGAGTTGAAACAGTGTTTCGATTATAGAACCCAAATCAACCAGATACCTGCTTTCAGCAGCCAAGGCCTAAGAGCTGGAGCCAAGCCTCAGAGCTAAAGCTGGCCCAGAATAAAAAAAAGAAAAAGAAAAAAAGGAGCGGTTGGGAGCTTCAGTCACCCGCCAGCCTGAAAACAGCCCTCAGCCCCTCTGGACACAAAGCAAAGGTTAAATATTAATCATAAAATATAATTCATGAAGCATTTTTGAGACTTTGAGGTAATATTAGGAAATGTGGTCCTGAATACATGGTTACCTCCATACTGGCTTAATAGCTCTGCACAGAAAGTGATTATCAGAAATAATCCTCATAGACCACTGTTCAAGTTTTTAATCTGCTTAGCAGCTTCTTTGTGTGTGATTTACACTTCCCATTATTGCCAGGCAGCTTCAAAAAAAAATACCACCTTTTTTTCTGGTCTTTTGGAAATTGTTCTGTCGCAGTAATACCAACTCTGTCAGCATTGCTACATCACTAATATAATGTGTGTTATATGCTGCAGCTAAACCCTTTCACCTTTTCTGTAGAGAAAAGTTGACTCATATCTAATCAAGTAAAATAATGGCCCTATGTCCTCACTGAAATGAGTGAATCACTGTTGGATTTTGATAAACATTGAGAGGCATCTATTCTTTTTGTACCTGATAATCATTGGGGATTCTGCATGACATGCACAGACCAGGAATGGCAGAGTGGAAGGAAGAGAGACAGCGAGTTTGGACAAAGGAGAAAATGAAGGAGGAGGGGAGACATATTGCAAAGTTTAAGGATATGAGCATCTAATTTCTATAGGAAAATAATCAGCAACTTTAATAATAAAACCAATATTGTTGTCATCTACTCTTCTACTCTGAAGAGGGATAAAAAGGTGCTTACAGGAAAGAAGAAAAATTGTTGCCACAAGATTAATTCTGCATTCTGACCAGTCTCTCTCTCTCTGTCATATCCCATATAGAATTATGTGAGAACATCACTTAAAATAATTTTAAATGAAAGGAAAAGTACAAAATAATAATATATGGAGGACTGAGGGTTTTACTTCTTTTTTTTCAAAGTCGTCTTATTGTTATACAGCAGTCCTCCCTTCTCTGTGGTTTCACTTTCCATGGTTTAGTTATCTGCAGGAAACTGAGGTCTGAAAATATTAAATGAAAACATCCAGAAATAAACAATTCATAGGTTTTCAGTTGAACACCATTCTGAGTATCTCACTTTATCTCATCACATAGGAATTGTATCAACTCACATCATGGCAAGAAGAAGGGTGAGTACAGTACAATAAGCGAGAGACCACATTCACATAATTTTATTATAGTATATTGTTATGATTGCTCTATTTTATTATTAGTTATTTTTAATTTATTATTATGCCTAATTTATAAAATAAACTTTATCATAAATATGTATAAGGAAAAAAACATAGTATATATAGAGGTTGGCACTACCCAAGGTTTTAGGCATCCATTGGGGGTCATGAAACATATCTCCTACAAATAAGGGTGACTACTGTATTGTTCTTATAATAAAAATCAAAAAGGCCTACAGATACCAGCAAAGAAATATTGCTTTTTGACTTTATTTTCTTAGAAAAATGGAAAATATTTGGAGGAGTAACATATACATACAAAAATAACTCATGAGTCACAAATCACTCCTGTGGGAAGTACTTCTAAAAGTATATAATTAACATCAAACCAAGGCAAGTGAAGGACACCTCTCAAAGGAAGCCATTTCTGCACTGTAGAATTAGTTCACTTTTCTTTCTTTTCCAAATACAAAATGACTTTATTTGATCCTGCTCCCACACACAAATTCAAATAAAACATGCAGTTGAAACTTTTTAAATACTGAAATGAGATGTTTCGAAGGTCACATTAACATCTGAAAAGGGTTCTTTAACAGTTTACAAATATTTAAAGATTTTGAATATAAATTCACTAGTTTTACTATTTTCAATTATCAACATTCCCTAGTAATTGAAACTTAGAGGACTACAAAATACTGAATGCACTGCTCTCTTGTCTTCAGCATCATCAACCATGCATAAAGACATAGCTAAGGGGAGATGGCGCTATTCCAATCAAGAGAGAGCTGAGGGAGTGATCACCTCACCTAATCTTAAAACAGGAGCTAAATTTAGCGAAAAGAATTTTGGCAAAGTGAAATGATAAATATTTCACCATACAAAGAATAAAATAAATTAATATAGTAAATGAGTCTACCTTTTAAGATAAAGGAGCACAATGTCCAGAGGAGGATCCTGGGATTGTTCCATGCCTGACTCGCTTCTTGGCACTGTCTACACAGCAGATGTGCCCAGTGAACACCTTTCCTACCGGGCCATTACCCACATTGCCAAAAGTGTTCTCTTTTGGAAATTGACAAAGCATCATCTTGAGAATTCCAGGGCATGTGTTAAACACTGATGATCAACAGATAAGCAGAAGATTAACACACATAAATATGCACTGTCTTCAGTACTATCATTTCTAAATCTGACCCCACATTAGGATCACCCAGAGATCTTTAAAAATTCAGATTCCAAGGCCCAGCTCCAGATTCAGGATTTCTCAGACTCTATCTAGCATTCAATGGTGTGGGAAGCTTTCCTGTGCTCAAAACTACAATGCAAACAAGAGTCAGAAACAGAAGAACTCAAGTCTCCTACAATGTCAGATATGTCTATATAGTGTTAAAAATAAGGGTGGGGGCCTTGTGGCATTGGATTACATGTGCCAGTAACAGCCCTCTCTCCATTACCCCTATTCTATATAAGATATACACACAAATATAGTAAGTGGGAAAACTATCCCTAACTATTTCCTAAATCAATGTCTAATATGCTCCCAACAGAATCTAGAAAAGTTAGGTCAGAGCATGAGACCTAGTTTCAAAGATTACACATGGTCTCATACATCCCTTACTTATAAATTTAGGTCTCAGGATCCCACCTCCTCTGGACAACACCAAAATAATGACAATGTGCTTCATGTTGTTTGCAAAGAGAGAATAGGAGAGCTCAAAGGGGGCCTTGACTTAGCCTGGCCCCTGTGACGTAGCACAGAAGGGAGATAAAGTGCTACTTGCACTCCTGCCTTTTAATCACATTGATCCTTTCTGGTAACAAAAAGGAAATGTGTCCCAATCAATGTCCTGGGAATTCAGCCATCAAGTTATCAATCTCTTCCAGGAGGGACTGGAATGGGGGAGAACTGGAGAGGCTGAAGAGGGATAGAAGACGTCGAGAGGGGACAGCCTCTCCTGCCATCAGAGATTTTAAAATACATTGAAATGTATTTCTAAGCCTCAGTAATATAAGCTAATTAGGGAGAAAGGAGTGCAACATATAATGTATAAATTATGGTAAATTTCAAAGAACTTAAGAGAAGTATGTAAAGCTGCTTAGGAGCTCTGCTTCAATCAACCACAACAAAGAATTTCCAAGTTTGAAATGCCAGATTCTTTGAGTAGATGAAGAGACCCTGGCAATTTTGTATGCTATTAATTTGGTAAGCAAATCTGTTCTTTATAAATTGAATAAGAGTGACTGCAGATTTCAGATCAGTGAGGACCGAATCCCTGAATAGGATATTTCCCTTCCCCTTAGCACAGAACAAGTCAGAAGTCAATGTTATATTCAAAGGCCCACTACTACCCAGAAATTTGAAGTATGAAATCCCCAGTAACACTTGGAGAAATGCTTGAAATATATATATATATATTTCAAGCATTTATATATATTGATTTCAGAGAGGAAAGGAGAGGGAGAAAGAGACAGAAACATCAATGATGAAAGAGAATCACTGATCGGCTGCCTCCTGCAAGCCCTCTACGGCGATCAAGCCCACAACCTGGGTATGTGCCCTGACCGGGAATCAAACTGTGAACTCCCATTTCATAGGTCAATGCTCAACCACTGAAACACACTGGTCTGGTGAAACCAGTGTTTCAATTAGGCAACATGCCTCTCCAGGATAACCTTCGCTAAGAGATCTCCCCATGTTAGGGTCATGACAGGGTGTATGTTTTAAATATCAATAGAATACTCATAAGTGATTGAGCAATCCTGAAAGGTTTGTATCCCAAATGTTGACAAGGGACAAAACTCTAAGAAAGGTGGCAAAGTGTTGCAGAAAGAGAGCTGACTTTAAATTTGACATACTTGAATGCCAACTCTGCCATCAGCTCCGTGGGGGAACCCAGGCTAGATATTTTGACAGAAAAGTTTCACCTGGTGAATGAGGGAAGGATGCTGTCTTGGAGTGGCTGGGAGGACCAAATAGAATAAAAGAGGTAAGATGGGATGGGGGATCTTCTTAAATTAACATGACACAGTTTGCAGCTCAAACTACAGCTTTTTTTAAAGCATATTCATTAGAGAACTTAAGAGCTAGAAGGAATCATGAGGATCATTTCATATGACGCTTTCATGTAACAAATGAAAACCTGCATCTTGCCCAGTGTCATGTTGATAGCTTTAGAACATCATGAGAACATGAACCCAAGATCACCTTTTGGAGGCCCTATCTACTACTCCCTTCTCCTCTGGGAGCCTAATCTTTAGGTCAAAGGCTGTATTGAGCAGCAAAGCTTAACCATCTCAGTCCAAATTCTTACATACTCCAGCCTATCCTGCTTGGTAATAATAAACATAATAGCTCCATTTGTTGAGCATCTGCATTGGACACCTGACCTTACCTGCCCCCCTCACACGTTCACAACAGCCCTGCCTTTACAGACAAGATAGCTGCCACTAGCAAGTGTCAGCAATATCCCCAAGGACACACAGTTGGTACAAGCCAGAACCTGGACTCTGCTCTTTTCAAGTAAGGTAGTGGAGAAAATGGGAAACCTTAAAGGAAGTAAATTCTGCAGGAAGTAAACCCTGTCAGGCTTACGCCAGGAGAGAGCTCTGGCGCTGCTGGTGCTCACAGCAGAGGTTATGTAACCTTGGCCTGTGAGGGGCACGCCAGTGTGCTGCAGGCATGGACCTGCAGGAGGATGCTGCTGCTGCCTGGGAGTCATTATCTGTAAGAAGAAGAAAAAAAAATCACTGTATTGCTCACTGCAGAGAATAAAAGGCAGTATCTAGTTTTCAGAAAATCTGAATTGGAGATCAGCCAATCCAGCTTGAGGAGCAAAGGGAAACAGTCTGCCGCAGAGGATTCGATAATGAAATGCTGTGTGCATTTGGGCCAGATGTATGGGAAAGAGCAAATGGACCAATGACAGAGTCTTTAGCCCTAAGATTATCTTCAATAATTGGACAGTAGAGCTTACAGTGAAAGCAAGGCCTACAAAATAGCCCCTTGTCAGGGAATACAAGAAAAATTTTCCTGCAGAATAAAAGGAGGGGAAAAAAAACATTAAAGAAGCCACAGCTATTTTCACCTTGGGTCCAGTTCTCTGTTTGGATTTGTTCTCCCAGCAGCAAACCTAACGTGGTACAAGCACTATTCTACAGAAAACATTTGTCTAATCAGGATTTTGTTATTGGTCCCATCTGTTTAACAGAATTGCTCATCACCTCAAAGTTAACTGAAATCTGTTTGCTATCAACAAATTACATAAGAGCTTAGTAAATATTTTATGAATAGAATTATAAATATTTCCTCCTCTGTTCACAGGAGTAAGTAATGTTTACCCAATCCTGCCACCTCTCTAGTCTGCTTGGCTGCCCCTTGCAGGTCATCGAGAGGACAGTTTCAGAGTCGCTGTGGCTCACCATGAAGGGCAGAGAAATTTCCTGGCCCCAGGGCACCAAAGGGTCTAATAAATCAAGGAAAGACAACATTTTCACCATGATATCAGCTTAGCAGGGCAAAAGGAAGCCCAAGAGGGAAATCATCATTGTCTTCAGAGATTATATAGTGTGGTTGAATGAATACAGACATGAGAGCTAGACAGACCTGGGTTTGAATCCTGGTTCCGTCACCTACTCACTTTGTTGCATTGGAAAAGTTGCTTAATCTCTTGCAGTCTTTATTTACTGCTCAGAGTTGTTATCATCTGGTAAGCAAGTGCCTAGAACAGTGCTGGACAAATAGTAATAATAGTAGCAATGATGATATTAATAGTAGCTTTTGTTGAGTAATCACATTTTAGTTGCCTTCTTCCCACCTCTTCTTTTCAGTGTGTTTCCTGAATTAGGTAGAAAGACTAGCTCACCTTTGAGGCGTCAGACAAGCCCACAGGACGGGGTTAGTTACTGGCCCCACCATAACAAAGGTGTGTGGTGGAAGAGTGCTTCCTAGGAATGACGTCTCAGAAGATGTGGCCATCGTTGTGCCTTTTCACAGGGTGGTATAGTCATTCTGCCTTTAATGCAAATGGATGAATACGTGGATGTGAAAACATCCAGTCTGGGACACTGAATGGCAATGAACAGCGATGGGGCCTGCATCCAGCCCTAGGGAAGTATAAGCTTGTGTATCAGCCCTGGAAAGGCAGCTGTGGGAGAGTGGGCTGATCCTTCAGTGGGAAGGGCATATATCCAGCTCCATATCCAGCCACCAGGAAGTTTTCCACCTGGAGCTAAACCCACAATACTTGAAAATTAACCATTTCCTGGGCCCTCACCACTCAGCCCCATTCAGCAAACAGGTCTCCTTCCCATACCCAGGCCTATGCTTCCTGTCTACTAGTATTTGCTAAGGGTGCCATGACACTTGTAACACTATTCAGCACATACAAGTTTAAAACTCTTCTGCTGGGTTCTTTAGGATCTCTGCAGTTTAGAATAAGTTGGAGGGGGCTGGCATGCCTGTCTGTGAATTGTTCCCTGACATAGAACAATTCTGAGAGGTCTCAGTCAAATCTTTGCACATTCGTGAAACCTACTCTTCATTCAAACCACATGAATTCCCCAAACCCACACAACCTAGCACCTGACGACAGATGTGGCAGAATGTCCAGTGTCTCACAGTCCTCTCTGTCTGTGTAAGAATGAAGGCTCCTTGAGAGCAGGCACCACAGAACGTATCTGTCTCCTCTCAATTCTCTGTTTCCTACACAAAGAAGGTCTGGCTGATTGGTGTTCTGTTGCAGCACCTCTGTCTCCTTCCATAAAGCTTAAATTCTTTCTCTCTGAGTCTAGTACCCACATTCCTGAGAATCTAAGGTTGGGGGAGATTTACCTCCATTTACAAGTTGAGAGCTGACAAATATTTCTTAGCACCAACCGTGAGTAATTGGAGGTGCTGCCATAAAGTGTAGAATTACTTTCCTCTGCCTCAAGGCAATTGCAATGTATGGCCATTTCTCACTCCCATTTTAATGTATAATTCTTCCTGTTTTCTTCCTACTATGCTATCAATCAAAGGGTGAGGGGCCATGGGCTAGCACAGGTGAAGAAGCATGAGTGTGCAGGTGAAAGTCTACTGAATCAGGTCAGTGGAAGATGAAGACCAGAACATTAGAAACCCCCAAGTATTGTTGTGTATTCTCAGAGTAAGGGATCCTGCATTGCAAACAAAGAACAACCCTCCAGAGAATTCCATGTGCTGCAAGGTACAAAGCTCCTAAAGATTTAGGCCTGTTTGGGGAAGAAGAGATTAAGTATAGTGAGTGTGTGCATGTGTGTATGTACACATACATGCATGCATTGAGCAAGGGTATTGAGTAAGTAAAATATAGTTAAGGAGAAATACTTGATCCAAGGCCTTAACACATAATTTAGTAAGTTAATAAAAGTTAATATGTAGGATACCGAACTATATGGTTAAGACCAGAATGTGGGTCAATAAGAGATGAAGTAGTCAGGAAAAGCTTTGTTGAGAGTCAGGGCTCACACTGCTCTATTAGAAATTCAATTAGTGTACACCTGATGATAACCTGACATAAGTAAACATGTAAGATTTACCTCCATTTACAAGTTGAGAGCTGAAAAATATTTCTTAGCACCAATAGTGAGTAATTGGAGGTGCTGCTATAAAGTGTAGAATTCTCTGCCTCAAGGCAATTGCAATGCATGGCCATTTCTCACTCCCATTTTAATGTATAATTCTTCTTGTTTTCCTCCTACTCTATGCTATCAATCCCACTACCTGTCTTCTGGTTTTTCTTGATTCATGTAAATTAATTAATATTTCAAGCTCCAATTTGTTGCCAGTTTTTTAAGAGGTCTAAGAAAAATACCATGTACCTCATCTATTCCATCATTCTTTCTCATAATGGACTACCTGATTCCATGTGAGCTCACTGTGCAAACTATGATCACTGGGAATGTACCAATGAACATTCACTCCACTTAAAGCTCACATGAAACCTCCAACACATATTGGGAGATAGTTGGCCATTCACATTCTTCACATCCGTTATGCCAAAAAGCCCCACATGCTCTCTTTGCATTTACCAGAGACTGTGAGCATTGACTATTTAACCTGGCAAATTTCAGTAGGTCAGGAGATAGAAAGAAAGAAAAGAGTGAAAGGAGAGAAGGAGAGGGAGAGGGAGAGGGAGAGGGAGAGGGAGAGGGAGAGGGGGAGGGAGAGGAGGAGGGGGAGGGGGAGGGGAGGGGAGGGGAGGGGGAGGGGAGAAGGGAGGGGAGGGGGAGGGGAGGGGAAGGGAGGGGAAGAGAGGGGAAGAGAGGGGAAGAGAGGGGAGGAGAGGAGAGGAGAGGAGAGGAGAGGAGAGGAGAGGAGAGGAGAGGAGAGGAGAAACAAATATAAAGCTGAAGCTTCTGTATTGGTCTCTAGCAACAATCACTCTAGAAATGTTCATGTTAGACAAAGTCAGCCTTGATGCAAGCAGTTTGACTACCCTGAAACTACCATGCTGTGAAAAATTCAAGCCATCTGGGGCGACCTGAAGATGTAAGGTGGAGAGAGACGCCACTGAGGAGCCAGAGGTGTGAGCAGAGAAGACATCCTGGGTCTTCCAGCCCCAGCCATCCCAACTAATGCCTTCTAGGTCAGAGACAAACTACAGGTAATGTTTTCCTGCATTCCTGGGCCACACAGAGTCATGAGCCAAAGAAGATCTCTGCTCAAAGCCAATAAATTTGAAGGAGTTTGTTACCCAGTGATAGATAACTAGAACACTTGCTCTCATTCAGTCGAGCAGTTAACTTCAGATGGAAGGAATACAAAGAATAGATTTTGACTTTTGACATAAGATGAAGCTGACATGTAAGTTCTACTGCCTGACAAGGGCAATGGTATGCATATTTTTCCTAGTTGGGAAACTATCAATTCCAATAAGGAAATTAGGAAATCTAGACTCTCCGCAGCAGAGATAATTTGAAAGAAATGTGTATGGAGCACTTTCTAATCCCAGGTCACATACATTGGTCACATACATTCTCCTACTCTATCCTCAGAGGATACCATTTTTAGAATGGAATTATGCTGCTCACTTTATTGAGCCAGAGAGAGACAAATGGGCTGTCAGATCACAGAGCTACAATGAGTATGCTTATCCTCACTTGGGTTGGGAGGTAGCCTTCATAACCTAGCAACTAGGCATTATTCCAAGCTCTCCTTCAGGGTTGATTCTGAAATTAGAGCTAGTAACGGAGCTAGCAGCTTGTATACAGAAACAGGATTACCTCCAGGGGACCACTTAGGGAACGGATAGAAAATCCAAGCCCCAAGTAATAATCCAGTTTTAACTCCCTGAGCTCCCTCTGAGGAAATTTCTTTCCACATGTATTTATCGATTTTCCCCTGTCCTAAAGCTTCAACTATGAGTAAGAACTACCCCTAACTCAAAGGACTTGCAGTGGAAAAAACATTCACACAAACAGAGAACTCCATTTGTGTCAGGAATGCTGTGCAGAATGTCACGGGTGAAGCTGACTACTGCTTCACCTGAGGGGGTCTGGAAATGAGTTCTAGACTAGATGCTGGCTGAGCTCAGCTTTGCAGCACTGGCCGAAGGGGGCCAGCCTGAAGGGATTGATGTTGTCCTCCTTGTGGGGAGACACTCCTCCTTTGGCCTCTGGGCCAATCATTTCTAGAGCCCCTGAGCTAAACCTACAAAAAGGTATGACTCCTTGTTTCTTTCCATTATACTTGTCACTGGAGTTTCTAGTGCTTTGTCAAAATATAAGGCACACAGAAGCCTGAGTAGGATGATAAATTGAGGGAGCTGAATTCTCCATGCGCTTTGAAAATACAGCCCAAATGAAGATACCTCAAACACTGATGGAAAGTTTAATACTTCATTTTTATCTTTCCCTCAAAGCACACTTTATACTCCACTGAACTAGTTCATAGGTCTGGCTGAAAATCTTCCATTTTATGTGGCTTTCCTGGATATTCATGTTTACCCCAAATGCTCCTACCTCTCAATATAAAAATTCATTTCTCACCCCTTTTCAGCTCTTACTGCTGCTGATTCCAATAGTGTTAAACCCAGACATAAAGAATTAAAAGGCGAAAGTGCCATATCTTCCAGCCATAGTTCCCTTTCCTCCCTTTCTCTCTGTCTCTGCCTTCCTTTCCTTCTCTCTCTCCTCTTAGAAACTTAATATCTCCATCTCCCTTCCCTTTCTCTTGATCCACCCTTTAAACACATTTGAATGTAATGAGAAGAAGGCTCCTTCAGCTTATGAAGTCAAGTTGATTCCAATCTGTTGACTAAAGATCCTCCAGCACACATGGCATGCACACACACATATATACACACAAATACACAATTGCATGCACATGGCACCATATTCTTTGCATATTCTTCATTTGTTCTCTTCTCCCTCCTCTTTGCCCTCCTCAATCCTTGTCTTTTCAAATCTAGCTTACATCTTAGCTCCTGGAGCAAGTCTCTCCAGACTTTCCAGGCCCCAGAGATTTCCTCTTTGGAGCTCTGACAGCATTTATTTCTGTACTATCTTGGCATGAAATGAGCCATCATCTAGACTTGTTCTCTGAGTACTTTTCTCGTGAGAAGAGGGATGCTTCTCCAGAGCTAAAATGTCTCCTCTATAGCAGAGCATGTCACTTGCCTGTCCAAGAATCCCGGGTGGCTCCCTGTGTCCTATAGCAGTGCTCCTTTAACTCTGTGAAGCACCCAACAGCAAAATAGAATGAATTCATACTCTTCACAATCCTGGGCTATGACCCATTGTCCCATTCACAAAATTCCCTTAATAGTTCATGGCTTCACTTTTAAATGTCCAAGCAAATTTTATAACTTCCAATAAAGTTTTCAGTACATCTGTAGAAGTGAATTCAAGTGCACAAGACATGGAAGGAATTATAGATAGGAAACAAGCAAAAACAGGACTGGAGGAAAATAAGTACCAACCAGAAACCAAAAGTAGAGAGGGTGATACAAGATGGAGTTACAGAGGAATGGGAGCCCAGTAATCAGAGTGGAGGTACAAGTTAGAATAGTCCAGGCACTGAGAATTACTTGAGTCAACAAAGCATGTTTATAAATATGGGGTCGAGCAAAAGTAGGTTTACAGTTATTTGTATGAAAAAATAATACAATAATTAATAAATAGTAATACAAGACTATTTGTTTCACATACAAAAGGCATATATACTCATATATAGTATGTATGCCTTTTTATTTATTTCACTTAAAATACTCACTGCATTCATGCTTCAGTCATTATTTAAAATGCTTGCAATCATTTATTTAAAACCTGTAACAATCTTTTGAGAAAAAGAAAAGTATTATCCCTATTTTATTAATTAATAAAAAGGCACAGAGAAGTTAAGAAACTTGCCCAAGGTTATAGAGTTAGAAGTTAATCATTTTTTATTTATTTTTAAAATATATTTTTATTACTTTCAGAGAGGAAGGAAGAGGGGGAGAGAGATAGAAACATCAATAAGAAAGAGAACCATTGATTGGCTGCCTCCTGCATGCCCCCTACTGGGGATCGAGCCTGCAACCCAGGCATGTGCCCTGATCAGGAACCAAACCATGACCTCCTGGTTCATATGTCAACACTCAAGCACTGAGCCACACCAGCCAGCTTAATCATTATTTTAAATTTTACCTAAAATATAGTGAGCCTTTTTAATTTGCAAACAAGTATTCTTTTATATATATATATATATATATATATATACATATATATATATATATATGTATATATATATATATATATATACATATATACACATATATATATATATATTCTGACCTCTATATCTGTCATTTTTTTATTCATTTTTTATTTTGTCTCTGCATTTGAAGAAGTATTTGAAATTTATCTTTGGTCATTTTATTTTTAACATTCATCTTCTCTTTTCCCTTCCATTGAAGATTTTTATTCCAATATTACATATTTATTCTCTTAATTTTTTATTTTATTTTAGCAGCTCCCTTTTTATCTCTACCTCCTCTTTAGGGACATCTTACACTTTATTTAATGCATCTAGGAAGAGGTTTTTAAATTTGTCTTCCACTTACTGGAATAAAATTTGTGTATTAAGGTATCTCTACTTCTGGGTATTTTAAATAATTTCACTTTATTGTAGGTTTGGAGGAACAGTATGTAGAATATCCTTCCAGTTCCCATTCACCGTAAACACATATGTACGCACACACATATAACACATGCACACACACATATACATAGTCCACTTGGATTCTGGAAAATTTTAGCACTTGGATATAGATCTGGACATTGATGTATATGACTTGAGTCTAGATTTCAAGGCCTATCACAGTTTAGGGTAGCTCTGGTTGGTCTAATTTGAGATGGTCTGTTCTTTGTGTCAAGTTCTCAAACACACTACAGAATTAGAAAAGGCTATAGCTCTTCTTTGAATAAATATAGTACAGTTGACCCTTAAACAATGTGGGGGATAGGGGAGCCAACCTCCAGTGTAGAAAACCAGCTTGTAACTTTTGACTCCCCCAAAACTTAATTACAAATAGCCTGCAGTTTGCTAGGATGTTACCAATAGCATAAACAGACAATTGACACATTTTATATGCTATATGTGTATTAAATGCTGCATTCGTACAATAAAGTAAGCTACAGAAAATATAAATATTAAGAAAATCATAGGAAGTGAAAATATGTTTACTGTATTTATTGAAAAAAAACACACATACACATGTAAATGAACCCAGTTCAAAACCATGGTGTTCAAGGATCAACTGTACATAAATGGCTACTTACTGGCTACTCATTGTGCAATACAGGCAATTGTTCAGAAGAAATACCAATGGAAAGAGAAATGTATTTCCTAAAGGGAAAAAAAAAACCTGTGAGAGAAAAGGAATCATTTGATGGACATGGTGCCTTGGGACAGAAGATTCTGCCTTGGGACAGAAGATTCAAAAATTCCATCTAATTTACTTCATACTTAGAAAAACAAACAAAGCCAAAACCAATCAGACCAATGATTAGGTACTAGATGCATTCTACCTCCTATCGTTCATAAGAATTTAAGGCCACATGATTATATGCTACAGTCCCCCTTCAAAAGGGCGGTTGATCCTATTATTGTAGCAGATGGTACTATGGTCAACATCATAACAGTCCTCAAAGTGAGAAAATTCATGCTGGGTAGTTCATTACATAAATATCTGTCCCATTTCTGCTTCCAGCAATCAGGCATATGAGAAAGTTTAGGTTTTAACAATGAATCTTGTGAATGATACATATAAAAGACACCCTTATATCACACCAGCGTGTTAGTCAGGTAATGACCTAGTGGTACAAAAAGGGGTAAAACAAAGCCCTTTGGTCCTTCCCAACAGATAGGAGATGTTTAAGAAGAGGACTTAAATGATCATACTGTGAACACTTTTCTCCATCCAATCCTTGTCCTGTTGGAACAGTAGTCCTTATGATATAGGAATTCTTGGAATGACACATCTCAGAAACAAATAATAATTTGGATGAAACAATACAAAAACGGTCCAGATGGCTTTTCTGTGCTCACTATAGTACATGAGGACGGCTGGCCACAGCAGCCAGAGTACATCTGTTCACCATTTTATTCAATTACTTAATTAGAGTAATGTTCTCTGTTTAATTGTCACTATTTTAATAAAACAGAAAATCAAAGTAAAATCGCTATTTGATATTTTCTGATAAGTAGAGTTTAAGTGAGCAGGAGAAAAGCAACATCCAATATTTCACAGAGTTGCAAATACATGTCCATGTCCCACTTCCCATGGACTTAATTCTTCCATCAGATGCATAAAGCTTCTCTTTCAGCAGAAAAAAAAAAAAAACCTGGGGGCTAAACTTCTAATGTTATTCCCCCCAGCAGATCTATCACTGTGTTGTTGAAGAGAAAAAGTTGGCAGCAAGGAACAGCATGATTAATCACACTGTTGTTTCTTTAACTCAGATAAATCTTTCTCACATGCTTTGGAAGAGTTGTGCACTTGGTAAAATAGGATACAAATGACCAAACCTCAACATGGAAATCCCCTGGTAAATGACAGATAGCTAGAAAAATATTATCTACTTCTTTGGAGTTATGACACTTTTCAGAAACCATTTTGCATTTCCATACTTAACTGAATTTATAA
Organism: Myotis nattereri; assembly: GCF_964212035.1. Taxonomy (NCBI): domain Eukaryota; kingdom Metazoa; phylum Chordata; class Mammalia; order Chiroptera; family Vespertilionidae; genus Myotis; species Myotis nattereri. Next base: position 78,615,808 of record NC_138085.1, on the reverse strand, counting down.
GGTTCTGATTAGAAAGGTTCTGTCTCCTCTAAAAATTAAAAGTGACTCTTGGCAGAGAGTTAATCTTGATAAAATGGCAGGAGCCATCTGAAGGGTAAAAAAAGGATTACTACAACTTCCATCTACCATAAATGGGCTATGAACTCAGGGTCCTAAAGATCTATAGACTGATAGGGCTGAAAGAGATTCTAAAGTCCATTTAGCATACATTGAAGACCCCTGGGATTCATTTTAAGAATATTGATCCCTGAATCCCACAACATACAATTAAATTCAAACTTTTCAAAAAGGGACTGGATATCAGTATTTTTAAATACCTACAGGATATTCTAATGTGCCGCCAGGATTAAAAACCATTTGCCTCTTACCATATGAGGCAAGAGAGGAGTCAGGGAGAATTCAAATCACCCAAGTGGTGAAAGACCATCACAGGAAATCCAGATGGCATCTATGGGTATATATGAGCATCTGGAATCTCTCCTCATCCAAGCTGAATATGAGCTGCATATATTAAAAAGGAACAAAGACTGACTCGTTTGAAAAAAACAAACAAACAAAACAAAACACTGAGTGTTATTTAGAAATGCATAGAAGGCAGTTGAAAACCTTCTAGCTTTGAGTTAGGAGCTGTCGCTGAGAAAGTTGCTCTCAAGCCCCAGAGCCAGTGCCAAAAGGTGTGTGTGCCCTTGAAAGAATTAACAGTTGCAATTTAGTAAAAGTGAAAACAAAACAAAAACACTGAATTTCACTTGGGTTATTTTCATTCTTAACCCTTTCTCTGATCTGTATAATTTTTATACTATAATCACCTGGAATTCATAAGTAGTTAATTCTATGATTTCAAGAGAAGATTTCTTTTGGTGCCAGAGAAGCTGAAGAATGGTGGGAGTAGGGTATATGCAGAGCCATGAGGGGTGGGCAAAGGAAGCAACACGAAGATTTTTTTTAACTGAATGCAAGAGGAAGGAGGCATGGTTTTGAGGTTAAATTTTTGTTCTGTGCCCCTCAGCACACATTTCAGAAATAGTGCCTTTCTCCTAGATCAACTGCAAATCCATTAATTGCCCTGGTAAAAGTTGCTAACTCAGTGCTACTCCCTGAAGGCTTTAGGAAACTGCCTGGAAAGAGATCAAGGAGACCCACATCTAAATGGCATAGAATTCAGCCCCAATCTCAGGCTCCCTCCCAAGATTCTGACATAGGCTGTTGCTACTGCCTGCAAACCTCCATCTACTGGGCTCCAAGCAGGCCCTACAACAGTGAGCTCTGCCATTTGTCCAGTGAAACAACCTGAAATCCATGTTTCAATTTGACCACTTAGTCTTCTGCTTTGGTTTACCTTCTGTTTGCACAAAATGTGATTGGAATTTGTTTGATTTTTATGAATAATTGACTTGAGACTTAGTTTTTAGACCTAATAATGCCTTATAAAGATCTGAACGTATCTCTCTTCTATAATTCATAGCAGACTTCATGGGAATTTAGCCAAAGTATAGAGGTTATAAATCCAAGGTTGATCTTGGGAGAACTATATCATTCGTGTTTCTATTTGATACTCGACATAAACATGTTTTCTATTGGGAATAGCAATGCATCCAGTAAAGATTCTTTTGTTTTAAGCATGGCTTAAACTGAAGAAGATTTTCTTCCTTGGTGATTTATATAAGACAGTGTAGCTCTGATCAGACCAGGGTCTATTATGGCCAATGTTGCCTCTGGCTAGAACTGCCCAACCCACAACCCTTGGCTCCGAAAAGTAGTGCTAGACCAGGTTTTATGCAGAGCTGTTGACTCACTTCTGACCCAGAGGCTGGACTCCCATGACCAGCCAGCAAATCAGGAGAGGGCCTATCACTAAAGGCACTTCCAAGAGGAAGTGATAGGTATTGACCAATCAGAGCAGCAACCAACTACCTTTGGGCTAGCAACTCCAGAGAGAATTGGCCAGACAGGAACAACCTGAGAGTGAAACAATGCTTTGCAAAGAAGCTAAGATCCCACAGAGAGACCACGTGGGTCCCAGAGCTGCCCCGGACCCTGAGTAGCCTCCCAGTCCCAGAACCCTTCCATCAGCATTCCACTAGAACCCTGTCTTTTCTCTGTATGGCCTAAGAAAATCTGTTTCCTGAAATTGTAGGTCTCCTGCAATGGGCATGGAATTGTAAAGAACAGGATTCAAGTTCTAGTTCTGCCACTTACTAGAACTAGATAAATGTCCTCAGTCAACTTGTTTAACTTTCTTGAATTTAATTTTTAAAAGAGGGAAAATACCAGTTACCAGGTCCCAATATTAAAACATTAATGTGAAAAATATTTTATATGAAACTTAGGACACTATCTTGCACATGGGTAGTCAATTATTTTTGTTACTATGATTAAATAAGATAATTAAGGAATTCTTTTCCATCATACAGTAGACACTAATAAGTGGTGATTAATCTCTGCAAATAGAAGATAGGCTCTAAAGCAACATCTCTTATCATCAGAGAGTTATTTGTTGCCCATGTTCTCTCCTTAAGTAGAAACAAAGGAGGGCCACTGAGAAGCCCACGGCCCCATGTTCTGCTGCCAGGCATGTTGAGAAGCCCCTCCTGGGGACGAGGACAATGTATTCTGTCTTATCCACTTCAAGAGAATTCTCTATTGTTACCACTACTACTCCTTCTGTTAGAAGAGTGCTATTGAAATGAATGAATTAATTTAAATCTGATCTAATTGAAAGAGGAATATCCATTTTTAACAAGACTCCCAGCCAACTGGAAAGAATGTTCCCAGCCCCATCGGTGTGGCTCAGTGGTTGAACATCAACCCATGAACCAAGAGACTATAGGTTTGATTCCCCCATCAGGGCACAAGCCAGGGTTGCAAGCTCAATGCCTAGTAGGGGGCGTGCAGGAGGCCAATAGATGATTCTCTCATCAATGTTTCTATCTCTATCTCTCTCCCTTCCTCTCTTTAAAATTCATTAAAAACATTAAAAAAAGAAAAATGTTCTCAACTCTGGGAAAAGATCCGTGGAGAAGGAATGTCATGAAAATCTGGCCCCCTGCTCTGAGTTCGATACACAAGGAGGGTGGGAAGGAAGACTGGTGGAAGAACCTGACAGGCAATCCCCTAAATTCTGATAGAACCTTCTGAATGCAAACAAAATTGAATGAAAATGGTCCCACTTTTACATAGTATTCTCTCAGTTAAATCACAGTTACATTGACTTGTGAAAATTCCCTTTTCTGGACTAGGCTCAGTTCTTTAACACCAGCTTACAAAATGAGGAAATGTAATATTGACTTCCTTTAAAATCATGGGATTTTCCTCTACAGGCACAATAGTTTACGGCTCTTCCTATGATTTTTATCAAGAACTGAATCCAATATTTCAGGTATGATCTCACCCCAGCAGAAAAGAGTAGCACTCTCACCATGCACCAATTAGAGATTGGGTTTCTGTGTTAGTAATCATGGGTTACTTAGGGCTCAATTGATCTTGTGATCAATTAAAAGTTCGTGTGGTATTTTTTTTTGCTAGAAGTGCTGCCAAGCTGAGCCTCTCTGACTTGTGCAGTGGACTAGTTAAACCTAAAAGCAGTACTTTACATGATACCTTTTAAAGGTCAAGCTTGCAGGTTTCAATCCTGTGTTCCGGCCTTTGGTGTTCCTCTTTGTTTCCAATTTGAAAGACTTGTATCATCTGCAAAGCTGATAAGCCTTTCTCTCACACACAGAGCTTCATCTAAGTCTTAGCTAAAATTGTTGCCCAAAGGCTCATCAGCAAAGTCAAAACTCTAGCAACAGCAGTGTCCTCAACTTTCTAACCAGATTATAGTGAGAAAATTGTGTTGTTATGACACACCACAAGAAAGGAAATTTTATACTACTGCCAGTATTACACTCTTCCTAAAAATAAATAGAAATGGGTGTCAAACAGAATGCTTGTGATATTGCTTGTTTGTAGTTCTGTGAACTCTTGCTGTAAATGCCACTTGGTGAGTAGATAGAAAAAACAAGCTCCTGGTACCTCTTCTTATCAGGGCACTAATCCTAGTATGAGGGTCCCATCCTCATGATTTCATTTAATTGCTTACCTCCAAAGTCCCCATCTACAAATACCATCACATTGGAGATTAAGACATCGACATAAAGTCCATAACACTGTTCCACCCCCTTTTTACTTCAAATACTTGCAGGACAAGAAATCCTAATTACTATGCTGCTTAGCTGAGATTTTTGTTTGTTTGTTTTTCCCTGTAAGTTTAGATAGTATAACATTCATCAAATATTCACTGATATATTTAGCAGACATTTAATAAGTACCTACTATTTTCCAAATATACTAGGGACTGAAGTTATACAGATTAATTAATCAGACATGATTCCATCCTTTAAAGGATTCACAATCTAACAAACACCTACTGATAATGTTCCATTTCTTCCTTGAAAACCACTATTTCTCTCCCTCTGTATGACAGTCTTAATGTTAAGCGTTTTCATACTTTTTGGTCATTTTCTTCTTGGGCAACACTACAGGTAGGCAGGCAGCCACTATTATCACCATTGAGTACATGAGGAAAATGGGTGCTTAGAAGTTAAGGCCATGAAATAATGTTTGTATATGCTTAGCAGGAGGGGAACAAAATAAAATGAAAAAGTTTATTTCTAAAGTCTATGTGTTTGAATGTCTGCTTCCTCACCAGATTGTATTCTTCCAGGGAGCAGGCTTCTTTGGACTCTTCACACAATTAAAGCAATTTTTTTTCTTAAAATAATTTCTCCATTTGATCCTCACAACAGCTTCATGAGCAAAAAACAACTCTCTTTCTTAGTAGCTTCATAAAATTGAAGTGAAAAAAAGGTCATAACATTAATTTCAAAACAACTTAAGTTGAAAAACTGTATATTATCAGTATCTGCCCATGCCACTGGCCATTCCTTTTCAAAGGAAAGGTTTTCCTTCATGTTGTTTATGAGGCAGCACACAAGAAAGAGGAAAAATCCAGGTAATAATTATTGAGGTATTTATGACTGTTTCAGATAAACTGAAGTTCAAATCCACACTTATTTAATGTTCTTCTGATTTTTTATAAAGGTGATACTATCTCATGGAGAAATGTTCAAACACTAAGAAAATTTTAAGTTGAGAAAAGCAAATCTTCCTCCATCTCTCCACACCTCTGCCTGGAGTCCTACTCCCTGCTACTTATAAGAAACCATCCTTGGCTGATCCTTGTGGAAAATTAGGCACCTAACATAAAACTTAGGCAGCACATATCAATAACTACCCTTTTTAAAATACATAGATGGGATTTTCTTATAGATAATATTTTACGTCTTGCTTGTATCAGTAACAATATATTTTGGAGAGCTTTCCAAAACAACATAACTAGCTCTATCTCATTCTATTTAATGACAGCTCATTTCCATAAGAGTCAAAAATGGGACTCATTTTCCCTGTTTCTTGGTAACCACTGCCTTTTGTACCATGCCAGATAAGTTTCTTCCTTCGAAAATTAAAAAAATAAAGTTGGAAAAGGTCATAATATCAATTTTAACAACTTAAAGAACAGTATTTTATCAGTATCCAGCCATGCCAGGAATTACACCTTTTCAATGGGAAGGTTTGCATTCAGGTTGTTTATGAGGATACACACAGAAACAGGATAATTCCAAGCAGCATCTCTCTTTCACACACACACACACACACACACACACACACCACAAATCAAAAGACACAACCCCTTTACTGGCTGTATCAATGCAACACAAACTTCAATAACTTTTCCTTAGAACGTTTAGCTCAAGATAACTACCCTCAAGTTCACAATAATAAAAATAAAAAGAACAAGAGAAAAAAGTGTGAGGATGCTTCACACCAGAGAGAGTAAGATTAAACAATCTGCTAGTTATAATTCTGAGCTGTTGTTTTGACAAACGTAGACTTTAAAAGACAATTTCTCAACATTCAAGTGTAGTCAGAGATAACAGAATAAACATCCTTTTCCTAAACTTAATGAGAGTCTTATGCTGCCTTGCTTAACACAAAGAATAGAGTTCCACTTACTATGAGAACAACAAAGTCAGAATTCCAGAATTCTCAGAAACATGCAACTCAGTAGGTTTGTTAGAAAAGAAACCTCATTTAGGTAAAAAGACTAAAACTCCTGTTCAGCAAACATTGGCTTTTTCAGAAGTACAAAAATCCTAAGTAATCATTCCCCCTAATTACATCGGTGTCCTGTTGCTGTGTAATCAATGATAATGGATGGATTCCTTAAAGTGGAGCCTTTTCAAAGCATTGTCCTTTGCAGCCTCTCAGAAGAGGGCAGAGATGGAGAAGATGCCCATCTTCCTGCCTCAGGCTCTAAAGGCCAAACGAGCACATTAGCTATTTATCTCCCCGCACAGAGCCACCCACATTTATCATGAAATGCCATTCCATAAACCTTACCCAAAGGTGAAAGAAAAATCAGCCAAAAAATCAGACATTCAAACTTGAGAAGGCAACAGAGATAAAGGGGGAAAAATTGCTGGTTTAATTCATTCAGATGTCACATTTTAATTAATTGTTTTTGCTGTACCAGGCATTGCCTGTACTAAGGATCTGGGTATAATAAATCTCAACACCCAAAGAATTCCCAGTTTATTGTGAGAGAAAAATTGTAAACAACCATTCAATGCCTGAAATGCCATGATAAAAATAAGCCCTGGAGCTAGGGGAGGGCAAAAGAGGGACCCCAAATTCTAAATGCCACATATTAGAAGCACATTGAGAAACTATTTTTTAAATACTTACTGGGAAACTAATCACAATGGTTGGCTGGGAAACTGATCACAGTGGTTGGCTTATGAGGGGAAATATGTGACTGAAAGATAGAACCAATGAGACACTTTCATTGCGTATATGCATTTTTTAAACTTTGAAATGTGCACACTTTGCATACATCACCGATTCATAAATTAATTTAGCTAACTGAAAATAAAGTGGTGGGTGAAAGTGATTAAAGAAAGTAACCCTTGTCCAGAGTAAAAAGTAATATCTCTTTAATATCTGCTATTCACAGTAAAGAAAAATAAGAATGCCTTAGTACCTATAAGTAAATAATGCATCTGAATTTTTATAAGATTGTTTGAAGTTCAAAACCTAGCATTTTATAACAAGGTCCCAAGTTTTCATGCAATCAAATCATGGACTTAAAATATGATGCTGGTAATAATGTAAATTGATATAACCACTTGATAGAACAGTTTGACTATATCTAGTAAAGTTGAAGATATGCATAACCTTGGACTCATTTCCAGGTCTGGATAGAAACTCTAAGTGGTTCTTTACCTTTAATGTGTGTCAGAATCTCTGGAGGGCTAGCTAAATTCCAGATTGCCAGGCCCACCTCTAGAGTTTCTGACTAAGTAGCTCTGGGATGTGACCCGACAATCTGCATTTCTAACAACTCCCAGATGATGATGCTGCAGATGTGAAGGTCACACTTTGAAAACCACTGCTTTAGAGAAATCCATGCATAGGTGCATCAGGATTCACGAACAAGGATGTTCATAGCAGCATTTTTCATAAAACACCAAACTGGAGACAAATCACTGTCAATAAAAGAAGGCTGAAGTTGTGAAATCATACAATAGATTACCATACAGCAATGAAAATAAACTGTAGCTGCCTGCAGTAACATGAATGACCCACAAAAATATAATGCAGAGCAAAAAAATGCAACACGAATAACATACATAGTATGATTTCATGGGTATAATGTCCAAAAACAGGAAAAGTGAAATTATATCATTTGCAGATGGAAACATAGTAAAAGTAGAAAGCAAAGCAAGTAAATGGTTATCACATAAGTCAGAATACTGATTACCTCCAGGGTGGAATGTGGGGCTGTAATTGGAAAGGGTCACATGGAAGGCTTTTGGAGTGCTGGCAATGAACTATTTCTTAATTTGGGTAATGATTATGCCAATATTGGGTTGATAATTATTTGTTAAATTGTGTATTTATGTTTAAAGCACTTTCCTTTATGAATGTTATATTTAACAATAGAAGAAGGGGAAAATATATTCAAAGGGAAGAGATCATGAAAAATGAGTGAGACCCTAGCTGGTTTGGCTCAGTGGATAGAGCACCAGCCTTCAGATTGAAGGGTCCCAGGTTCAATTCCAGTCAGGGGCACATGCCAGATTTCAGGCTCGATCCCCAATAGGGGATGTGCAAGAGGCAGCCAATCAATGATTCTCATCATTGATGTTTCTCTCTTTCTCTCTCTCTCTCTCTCTCTCTCTCTCTCTCTCTCTCTCTCTCTCTCTCCCTTTCTCTCTGAATTCAATAAAAATATATTTTAAAGAAATATAAGTGAGGCAGGAAAAACTTCATAGAGGTGCTGAGACATAAACTCCAATAAAGGAAGTTGAAATCTTTTCTTTTTTTAAAATATATTTTATTGATTTTAGAGAGGAAGGGAGAGGGAGAGAGATAAAAACATCAATGATGAGAATCATTGATTGGCTGCCTCCTGCACGCCCCCTACTGGGGATTGAGCCCACAACTCAGGCATGTGCCCTTGGCTGGAATCGAACCTGGGACCCTACAGTTGGCAGGCTGATGCTCTAGCCTTTGAGCCAAACCAGTTAGGGAAGGAAGTTGAAATCTTTTCAATGAAAAAACTACTAAGTTTGGATATTTGAAAACAGAGCTATTAAAATAATTTTTAACTGTGTTACTCTGTTTATTAGGTAAGTTTCAAAATTATCAATTTTATACAATTCAATGAAAAGTTTCATGAAGAAAAATTTAACCTCACTGCCAAATCAATGGAAATAGATTTTAAAATAATGTATTTTAGCCTGGCCAATGTAGTTCAGTGATTGAAGTTGGCCTATGAACTGGAAGGTCACAGTTCAATTCCCAGTCAGGGCACATGCCCAGGTTTTGGGCTCAATCCCCAGTGGGGGGCATGCAGGAGTTGGCCAATCAATGATTCTCTCTCATTATTGATGTTTCTCTCTCTCTCTCTCTCTCTCTCTCTCTCTCTCTCTCTCTCTCCCCCCCTCCCTTCCTCTCTGAAATCAATAAAAATATATTTTTAAAATAATAATAATAATAATGTATTTTATTACTGCTTTTAGAATAAACAAACATTTAATTGATTATTATTAAATATACTTCAAGCCCAGAATTAGGCAATTTTCTGTGTTGGGTATGTTCTAAATGCCAAATTACAAATGAAACAATCATTTCTAGGATTGAGCCTTTTCAGCAAATAGTTATAAATCAACCAACATTTTGTGATCCAGCACATCTTTTTCTCTCCTTCCGCAGAAATTAGATAATAATTATTTTTTCTTCTCAACACAAGTTCTCACTTTAACCCAAAGAGATAAAATGGTTTTCAAAATATCTACCTCTTTAGCTAACAGTTTTGGGTGAATGAATCAGAGCATATCTGTTATACAGGACGGGACAAAAGTAGGCTTACAGTTGTAAGTATGCGAAACACAGTTTATTCTTGCATTATTATTCACTACTTATTATATTATTTTCCATACAAACAACTATAAACCTACTTTTGCCTCGCCCTGTATTTGTTTCATTTTGCTGAATCATTCCTATTTGCTCCTTAGGGGCACCATCCTGAGGTAAGAGATTACTTTTCCTTTTGCCTCATGTATCTGTAGAATGATGCCTTAGTTATTTCTAAAGTTAATAATTACCTCATTATTCTAAAGGCTGAGAGGATGAACTACATAGTCCTTGTACCCTTTTCCTATCTGCCCTTTTTCCAGATTCAAGAAAATCATTGGTGTCTCCTTTCTCTGTGTTTCCACAGCACCTCATAATTAGTTTCTATTACAATACCTCCACAGTGTATTGTAATTACTTACTTGTGTATCTATGGCTCCCAGTGCTCATTGAGGGAGTGACCATGTTATATTCATCTCTGAATCTGTATCTAACAGAAAAACTGGTACCTAGCTAATCTCGTTCTTCCTTCTTTCTCTGCTCTATCAATATATCTTATACGCTCTTTCAGAATTAATGTCAATGTGGACCTCTAATCCTATCATTTCTCTGCATAAAAGCCTTTAATGACTCTCATTAACAAATTAATTTCCAGTTCCTCAGATACAAGGTACAGCACGTTGTGGCTGAAACCAACAATTTTAGCCTTATCCCCAACCACCTCCTCACTCTAACCCTGTGCTTCGGCTACACTTGGCTGTTCAACATTTCCCTACAACTGAACTCTTTCCTCAAATTTCCACCATCTTAAAATAATTTTCTTCTCTTGACAAAAGTAAATGCTGTTAGCAGACCTACTATGTGTACGGTACTTTGATAGAAATCTGGGAGACGCCTTCATGGGGACTTACAATCAAATTGACACTAAATAAAATACAATACAAAGGATAAAGAATCTTATAAATGCTGAAATAGAGCAATGAACAAAATATCTGAGAATGCAAAAAAGAGAAAAATTTTCCAATTAATGAGCAGAGGTAGATGGGGGAGGAAGTCTCCAGGCAGGAAGTAGAACAATGTAAATGATATTACAACCTTCAACCCCAAATTATTCAGGTTTTACTTTCTTGGAATTATTTTCTATTCCCCATCTCATAGTCAATTGAAAACTCCCAAACATTCCATTTTTGTTAATGGCCCCTAAATCCATTGTCTCCTTTGCAATTGCACTCCTATTGCCTCATCCATTACTTCTGACATGAAATGAACAACTGTAATAACCTTTTAGCTAATCTCGTTCTTCCTTCTTTCTCTGCTCTATCAATATATCTTATACGCTCTTTCAGAATTAATGTCAATGTGGAACTCTAATCCTATCATTTCTCTGCATAAAAGCCTTTAATGACTCTCATTAACAAATTAATTTCCAGTTCCTCAGATCCAAGGTACAGCACGTTGTGGCTGAAACCAACAATTTTAGCCTTATCCCCAACCACCTCCTCACTCTGACCCTGTGCTTCGGCTACACTTGGCTGTTCAACATTTCCCTACAAGCTTTGCATCGTTCTGCCTCAGACTTCATTCCTCTTCCTCTGCCTGCTATGGCTTCCCTGCTCATCTCCACAAGTCAAAATCTGACCAACAGCACCTCATTTGGCTCCAGGGTCATTAGCCTGATGTAGCCTCCCTGTTGGTTATTTTTCCTGCAAAGCAACATGATCTCTTCCACCCTGAATGTCTATGGTATCATTCTTTGGGTTCTGTGTTGTTTTTACTGCCTCTTTGAAAGCAGGCTCATAGAGATAGGTAGGGCCTCTCAGACTTTACAAAATATACATACACCCTTCCCCAATCTACTTCACCATTATGCACTTTCATTATAAAGATTTTTTTTAAAAAATCAAATTCCAGAAGGAAGAAGGCACAATTATCAGAACACACATGAATAAATGGTAGATTTGGTCTCAGGGCCTCAGAGGTCCATATTTCCCACAGCAGTGTTGACCTCGTCAAAAAAAAAAAAAAAAAAAAAAAATCAACCACTAATCCATCAAAGACATAAGAAGGTCAGGAAAAATAAAGATTGGCAATCTCTGGAAATTGGCTTCACTTACCCCAAAATTGAGGATGGAGAAGGTAACTTCATATGTACATGTAATCCCAGCTGGACAAATGCAGCCCAAGAAGCCTGTAACAGCCCTGGCCGGTTTGGCTCAGTGGATAAAGTGTCGGCCTGTGGGCTGAAAAGTTACAGGTTCGATTCCAGTCAAGGGCACATGACTGGGTTTCGGGCTCGATCCCCAGTAGGGGGCGTTCAGGAGGCAGCCAATCAATGATTCTCTCTCATCAATGATGTTTCTTTTCTTTTTAAATTTCTTTATTTCATCGTTTCTCGGCCTCTTGGTTAAGATCAAATGTAGTAAATTTCTATATTTCATCATTGATAATTTCTATCTCTCTCCCCCCTTCCCTTCCTCTCTGAAATCAATAAAAATACATTTAAAAAAGAAGCCTGTAACAGATTTAGAAAAAGATGTTATTAAGAATTATATTAGTTTATAAAATTTTGCAAATTGTGTACTTTAAGAAAATTCTAAACAGGAGCTTATGTGGAAGTTTCAGTGAACACTACCCCACTGCTAACCTGAAGTGAGAGGTAAGACAATAGAACAAAAAAGGGAAGAGAGAGAATATGTAAGACCAACAGAAACATTAATATCCATGGTTGATAGAGAGGTGTTGATAGTGGCTCTCTTGGCCTGTCCTGGCCGCTCCACTCTATCTGTCCTAGTGCTCACCCTGAACTGATTCAATTTCTGCCCCCCTAACAGTACTCTGGCCTCCACCAACATCTGTTGCAGACTAACACCAATGTCAGAAGACTGTGAAGGGCCTTTGTTCTCTAGTAACTTGTTCATTGCTTGTCCATCCTCTTGAATTCACCTCAGCTAACTCCTACTTATCTTTCAAAGACCAGATCAGTAGTTATCTCATCCAGGAAGCTTTCTCTGACTCCCTAGTCTATCTTAGAAGCCCTCTTCTGTGCTCACACAGTGCCTAGATTTACTTACATCTACAACCATAACCAGCACACTGCAGGGCAAACCTTGATCCACTTCCCTACTAGACGGCAAACTACTTGAGAGCAGGAACGTTGTCTTCTTTTCCTTGGTATCTTCCCCCTCCCATCCCCATTTAGCACAAGGCATGATACATAGTAGGGACTCACGAAATGTTTTCCAAATGAAACAATATTCCTAAATGTCAGGCTTGATGCTGTAACTTATCTCTGTAAATTCTCCAGGGCCTACAATATAATAAATGTCCAACTTCCTTAGCTTTCTGTGGTATTCAAGGTTCTCCATAGTAGGAGTTCAGGCTGTCTTTCCTGAGCCAGGTAACTTGGATAAACAGATGTTTCCATTATAAAAGAATTTCACAGAAATTGTATGAATAGTCAGCCCAATCAAGGGGAACCCCAATCCCAAGGCATTTCCATCACAGATGAGCCAGAATGATGCAGTAACTGTCCACCAACAAAGCCCAAAATAAACCAACACACAAGGTGTGGCCTTCAAACACATTGATAAAACAGGGCCATAAAAACTCTGATGGCAATAGAAATAAATTCTCTCCCACCACCACCCCACGCATATCTTATCATGTACTATCATGTAACATATGGTTCTATGCTAGCACTGGGGGATTAAATTTTATTGTAGTAACATAGGGAAAGTTTATCTGCCTGGCCCCAAGGAAAAGTTATAAATCAAGATCAGGCATATATATAATTTTTTAGCAGTATAACCTAAAGCCTTCCAAATGAAAAACAGGGGCCAATAAAGGTCCCAGATGACCAGCCAGGATGCTGTTGACATAGATATGCATGATGACTATAGCAAGCAGAGAAGCCACTGCCCAAGGGCCCCACTCAGGAGAGGCTGAAAGCTAGAACAGAAAAGTGAACCCTGAACCTGTACCCCACTTCATTCTGACCTTTAACAGACTGGAACACAAATGTGCTTGCCTTTCCCCATCGTATGGCCTCTATGTTCACACCCAGAGGCTTTGCTGCCAAACACACCCTTTCAAATCTGTAAAAATCTCCTTAAGATGCCAACTCCCTTTTGAGTCCCTCCTTCTTTCCCAGTAAGGCTTGATTGCTTTTACTTCTTAAAACCCCCAATGTGGCCACTCTCTCCCAAGAATCCTAGAAGTTCATGATGCAGACATGATAGTAAATGATCATTCCAACTCTAGGACAATCACAGCTTCTACTTTCCAGATGTGCCTCTTCTCAATGGCATCAGAGGGTCAGCCAGGACATTACTCCTCTATACAAAGATGAAAAACAAAGCTATTTTGCTGTACTTAGTTCAGTTGGATCAATGTGCTTAGACAAACATCCAGCCATTCCTAAAGAGAAATAGAAGGACGTGTTGGGAGGAACTTGGTATCTAGGGACAAGGACCTACAATTTGGCTTTGCCATTTAATAATTTATTAATTTTTCCCTCCAAGTGTTTATGTTTATAATTTTCTTATGAGACTTCTATAATCTTTGGTCAGTAGAAAGTTGATGACTACTTTCTAAGTATCCTTTTATTTTTACTAATAAATGCAATAAATATAATTGATTTTTCTCTGTGTATAAAACTAGCCTCTTCAATAAGTTTTTATGTTTCTTATTATTGATTTCTGAACAGTATGTAATTTCAGTTTAGATTTGTTCTCTGGCCAAGTGTTATTTGGGAGGGTTGGTTTTGTTTTGGTATAGTTTCTTATACTTGGGACTGGAAGTTTTGGTTAACTTTTGTTATTATTTCTACTTTTGTTTCATGGCCAGAGGGTTAGACTAATATAAGTTATGCACTTTGCCACTGATAAGCTTTTGACTGTTAGAACTGTTCCTTATACAACATTTGGGGTAGGAAGTATTCATATTCTCCCTTCTATATCTTTCAAATTTGTTTCTGAATTAGTGAGCGATAAAACAGTGACAGAGAGGAAGATGCTTTAAACATCTCTTAACCCCAAGTGACTTTGCTTGAGTCATTTTTGCTTTGGTTTGCAGACGATGAAGTTGTTAAAGTTGAAGCATCATATCTACAGAACAAAATTACCAGACTCATAAAATAGATGTCTGGCAGCAAAAATTATTCAGCAGTGAACATGCTAGATGTTCTATATATTCTATCATTTAAAACTTTTAAACATCCTTACAAAAGAATGCCAGTGATATCACATGTTGATTTGACTGCAACATATTCGCATTCTTTTGTTTACAAAATACCAAGATAATTCATGATTTTTTTCAGTATTGTTGCTTTTTTACTCTCTCCCTTCCTTTTCCAGTAGATTTATTTTCCTCTGTAATAGCTTATTTGGTGCTGGCACCCTTTCCCCTCTCCTACCTTTTTCAAATAACATTTCTAAAGCAACATCTTTCCAAACCCAGCAGCTTCCTACAGGCTTATCTACCCACGTATTTTTGTAGGCCACCTTTCATCTGAGCGACTCAGGCTGTCTCAGAGACATTAACTCATGGCTCTTCTGGGACACAGTCAGTAAGTCATAATTACATCCACTCTGAATGGAGGACTGCTCAGAATGCCGATGACTAATGGAAACTTACACATGAAAATGGATGAACTTGGATTAAAATTCAGAGTCTCTGACTCCAATAGTGTAGGCTCTTCACATTAGATATTACAATATTTTTCTATTACAACTTGAAGTTATTGTTCCCTTGAAGTTTACAATCATGAATTTTCGAGTTGGCAAAAATCTTAATCCCTACCATTTGTTATCTTAGACAACAAACAAACACAAAAACCATAGAGTCCCAGAAGAGGTAAAAAAAAATGTGGCCAAGTAACAAGGGCTTAAAGCAGAATAAGGCTAGAATCCTGGCCTCCTGACCCTGGTCTAAAACATCTCCACAATTGCTTATAGATTTATGATTTGCTTCATGTACCCATGTTCTTCCTTTTTGTCTTTTCTTTAACCATTCCACTCCTTCTCTTCCTTCCCTCCATTTTACACAAAAGTGAAACTGTTTTACATAAAAATTTGTTTTTTAAACTTGCATCTACAACATAAAACAAAACAAATTTAAACTATGTGCAAAGTCCATCTCAATTTACTGAAAAGATGTAGTAGACATCTTTTTTGAAGAAATTCTGTTTTGTTCTACTTACACCCAAAGGTAATTCAAAGTAATTTATTAAAATGCTCCTTAACAGATACATGCTCTGCCTGGCGGATGTGGCTCACTGGTTGAGTGTTGATCCATGAACTAGGAGGTCTGGATTCAATTCACAGTCAGGACACATGCCCGGGTTACAGACTCAGTCCGCAGTGGGGGAATGCAGGAGGCAGCCGATTGATGATTCTCTCTCATCATTGATCTTCCATCTCTTTCTCCCTCTCCCTTCCTCTCTGAAATCAATTTTTTAAAAAAAGAGGTACTTGCTTTGAGGTTAGGGATTAGAGGCGACCATATTTCAATCATAAGCCATGGGTACAGCTAAAATGATTGATCTGTATTGATAATGATACCACTAGCCACATGCATAATGATGTATAGCCAAGCATCAGTTTATGGTTGAAAAATGCTTTCAGACCCATGACCCCCTTTGATTCTCAAACCCCCATACCAAGAGAGAAAAGGACAGCATTAATCCCATTTTTTAAATATATTTTATTGATTTTTTACAGAGAGGAAGGGAGAGAGATAGAGAGTTAGAAACATCGATGAGAGAGAAACACCGATCAGCTGCCTCCTGCACATCTCCCACTGGGGATATGCCCGCAACCCAGGTACATGCCCTTGACCGGAATCGAACCTGGGACCCTTCAGTCTGCAGGCCGACGCTCTATCCACTGAGCCAAACCGGTTTCGGTGCATTAATCCCATTTTATCATACAAAGAAACTAAAGGTCCATAACGTTAAATCACACAACCAAGAAGGCAGGCAGGATTGGAAGCTGAGATGTGCTACCTCCACAACCTCATCTTTTTAGCAAATAGCCCTGTACTTTGGTTCCAGTCCCTCTCACAGTCCTGGGCGTTAGTTTATCTGCCAAGCCTGTGCTCTTTGAGGTTGAGGGCTGGCTCATATTCTCCCCTGTATTCTCCAAAACTCTGTGCAGAGATTGTACTCAATAAATGTTCTGTGTACTGAATGTAACCACATGGAATAATTGCATTAAATTGTACTGAAATCCCTATGACCATCTTTTGGATTAATACTGCATCGTTTTCACAAAATTCTTAAATTAATGGGGCGGAGAAATAAAACTCTTCCTGACTCAGAATAAGCCCTTGCTACTCTGAGTCTGCAGGATGTCTTTGGCAAGGGAACAGCTTCCTTGTAGCCTAAGTCCTCTCATTCTCTAATGTTTGACTCAAGGCCCACCTCCTCCAGGAAGCCCTCTCCACCTCCATCCTTCCTGGACTTAACTCCTTTCTGATCCATGCACTCCATGCTGGGTACTGAACAGCCACAGCTTTAATTAAAATTTGCTCTACTTTTCTCCTCAAATGACAGCTGCAGGAACCAATGTTTATTTCTCTGCCTCTTCCTGGGACTGTCCAGAGCAGCGTCTTGTGCAGAATAGGTTTGCAATAAACACCAGCTAATAACTAATAACACCACAAGCATTAGGTTCTAGTGCAATCTCAGTCCAGATGCTGAAGTGTTCTAATTTTAGCCTTCCCCCAGCATCTCACACCTGCTTAGACAATTGAGAGCATACCCTCTCCTTGACTAAACACACAACCAAACACGGAGGACCAGGGCTCCACCACTGAGCTGGCGCTGCTTTCTATAGATGGGCTGTGAACAATAAGTGATCCTATCTCCTGCCACCCTGTGTAGTCTCCAAACCCAAGCAGTTATAGTGGGATTCTGCACCCAGCATAGGGAGAGCCCCCAGATCTGCTGCAGGAATGCACAGAGATCTCTGAAATGCAAATAGCCCCTGCATGGCACATGAATGGCTGAGGGGATGGCAAACTCACAGTACTCTCGGGCTCTTTAAATGCTTCTGCTGCAGTGCAGCACTCAGCCTGCTGACTGTCTAGGAAGTGATGGCTCAGCACTCAGTGGTGTGGAAGGAATGGCTGAGAGGCTGTGGGAGAGCTAATGCTGAGGATGCTGCAGCAGAGCCCGATGCTCACTGCCTGGGCTCGGAAATAGGCAGCCCTGACGGTGCTAATCAGAGACAAGCGGAGAGGGAGGGAGCAGAAAATAATATGAGGAGGGGAGGAGAGGAGAGAAAATGAAAGGTGGGGTGGAGAGAGAGAGAAACGAAGGGGGAGGTAGAGAGTGGAGAGAGAGGAGGGAAGGAGGAGAGACAGAGACAGGGCGGGAGGAAAAAAAGAGATGTGGGGAGGCGGGGAGAGAAGGCTTGCTGAGAACTTTCCAAGTCAATTCGATAATAGCCGTTGAGGGTGAAACTTTGTTTATCTGGTTACTCACAGGGAAAACTAAAATTGCACATCCCATGCAACTGAACTGTATCTGAAACCTCAAGAAAAATAAACCTGAGGAAAAGAGAGCTGGAGCTTAGCTGCAGGAGGCCAGTTTATAAACTACCTCTAAAAACCCTTCCCTGTTTTCACTCCACCTCCCAAGTCATTTTCTACTTCAGTATCACTTAGTCTCCTTCTACTCCCCAGAATAAAACTTATTTTCATAGAAGAATGTCCGCATTTGTCTGTTAAGGTCCCAAGTGATTCACGCCTCCCTTCCCCCATCCCACACTCTGAGAAGGATAATCATGTCAAGCCTAAGCCCTTAGCACAAGACGTGAATCGCTAGCCCGTAATAAAGGGATTGCAGGCCTGAGTCAGCAAGCTAAAGTCTGTCCATGTCTGGATACTTCCTCTAAACCCTTTGGGTACTGGGACTATGGTCCTACTTTCCAGTGATGGGGCTCTGAAGACCCTTTCTCTCAGGACAACATAGTTCCTGGCTGTTTACCTGTTTTCTAGAATTTGTTTCCTCCTATAGTCATTTTTTCTTTTTTCACTTCTAGTTCTACAGATATTTATTGGGCACACATTATAATTACAACCCAGTTTCAGTACAGAAAGGGAGTTCATTGTCAACCAGAACTGAAATGACAGTGGGGGGTTGGGGGGTGCTCAAGCTCTCGAGCTTGGGAGTCCTTAGTGAAATCTCACAAAAGAACCTGAGCGCCAAGGAGCAGGACTCCAAGATATCCAATTCCAATCTCTTGTTTAAGTGGCCCAAGGCAACCACATCTCTCATGTCTTATTTATTTAAATAACCTGATACAGCTTTTAGGTGAACTAGACATGGCCACCAAGATGCCTGCCTGAAGGGGAGCCAAGTAAGAAGTGAGCACAGAGCCAGGTCGGGGACTACATTCAGGTCGCATGGCCATTAGAAGAACAGTTAGAAATAAACTGGGATGGGGTGTCTTCACTCAAGGTTCAGTGTAGCCATGTCATATCACGTAAGACAATGACATTTGAACTGGACCTGAAAGGATGACAGTTCACCGGGTGGAAGAGGGAAAGGTAAGGCAGAATGTTCTAGAAAGGGAGCAAGGATTGAGTTGTGCTGACACAGTGAGGTGGAACACAGAGTGCACAGGTGTCTACTCTCTCAGACCTAGGGAACCCACTGAGGCAGCTGTACTTCTTCTTTATAGCAAGTCTCATGGTTTGTAATTATATACAGGGTGAGGCAAAAGGAGGTTTACAGTTGTTCATAGGGAAAATAATGCAATAATTAGTAATACAAGAACACACTGTGCTTCATGTACTCACAATTCTAAACCTACTTTTGCTCATGCCTGTATTTGTAAGATTTACTCCTCCCCACCTCTACTCCATCCTAAACTTACCCCAAATGGCAGAAATTCCAACTCTTTTGTTCACCACTCAATCCTCAACAACTAACAGTTTTTAGTGCTTAATGGGGCTCACTAACATTTGACAAAGAACCAATCAATGAGCTATAAACTCAGTGAGACTAGCTCTATCAGAGCACTCAGTGTTGCATATTAATAAGGCATTGTTATTTGTTTGCCATTGAGCTAAATTAGGCATCAATTCACATTAAATTTCCAGGAGCTGTGCATGTATACAGTATTAATTCTGTCAGATTTGAAAATACCTATTTTGTGGAATGATTTCCCCTCACCTAGCCCCATTTTTTTTCCTTCTTTAAGACAAGACCCCTTTGGAACATACATTTTTTTTATATCTTAGATACAAGATAGCTTCTTTAAAATGTATACTAAATATCACTAATATGTACTGAAGTAAAAGGCAGGAGAATACAGTAAGGATATTAAAGCTTAGACCCCATCTTAAATATGCAAAATTTTAGTAGGTTTATGAATTTGCAAAAATCAAAGATCTCAGTGCATAACCTAAAGATATATGAGAAAATTCTGTCCTTCACTTGGGACAAATCTGTATTAGGGTGGGCTGGCCAGGAACAGGTGAGATCATCAAACAAGGCTGACTTCTAGTGGCATCCGCCTAGGGATGTGCCTGTGCCCCTTAGTTATGGGCCAGGCTCTACCCTGAATGCTCCTTACCTGGATCTTGGAATTGAAAACCAAAAGGGTTTGAGCTGGGTTTCCTCACCTTCTCTACTCAGTCTGCATAATGTGATATGAAAGCCGTTTCCCACTGTAGACATTACCAGCTCCCAGTGAACTAACACAGCCCCATTCTGAGACCTCCACTCATTACTTAAGTCTTCTCTATCTCTGTGTCTCTTAGGGATATAAAAATAATACCATATATTGTTCTGGTCTTTACTATTTTGGTTCTACTTGACTATCTTTTTTAAAATATACTTTTATTGATTTCAGAGAGAAACAGAGAGAGAGAGATAGAAACATCAATGATGAGAGAGTCATTGATCGGCTGCCTCCTGCACATCCACACTGGGGATGTGCCCTGACCAGGAATCGAACTGTGACCTCCTAGTTCAGTGGTCAGCAAACTCATTAGTCAACAGAGCCAAATATCAACAGTACAACGACTGAAATTTCTTTTGAGAGCCAAATTTTTTAAACTTAAACTATATAGGTAGGTACATTGTTATTAACTTAATTAGGGTACTCCTAAGCTGGCCTTTGTTAAAAACGTCCTCAATCTGATTGAGGTACATTCGCTGAGGTCGACCCCTTCCAACTCTCCCATCCACACTCACCTTGTATACTTGTTTCATCTATCTCCTTTCCGAAAACCGACTTCTGCACATGGGCCACGAAGTTTCAATCGCACTGTACGTGCGCACCCACACGTGGTATTTTGTGGAAGAGCCACGCTCAAGGGGCCAAAGAGCCGTATGTGGCTCGTAAGCTGCGGTTTGCTAACCACCATCCTAGTTCTTAGGTTGACGCTCAACCACAGCCACACTGGCTAGGCCAGGGGGGGCAAACTTTTTGACTCGAGGGCCACAATGGGTTCTTAAACTGGACCGGAGGGCCGGAACAAAAGCCTGGATGGAGTGTTTGTGTGAACTAATACAAATTCAAAGTAAACATCATTACATAAAAGGGTACGGTCTTTTTTTAGTTTTATTCATTTCAAACGCCCGCGGGCCGTAGTTTGCCCACGGCTGGGCTAGGCTCTGCTTGACTACTTTAATAGCTTTTCCCAGCAAGACCAGCCATGTTAACTAACCAAATCCTAGAGAAGCCTAGCTATCCAATCTCTTCTAATTTTCTGATGAGGAAACTGAGACAAGCCTACAGAGGTTAGTTGACATACTAAGGTCACAAAGGAGAATGAGAACACAGACCCCTTCTTCGCACAAGCCCTAATGCTCCTTCTTTTCTCCTCTCCCACATGTTCGCTCTTCAGTAGAAACCCTTTCATAAGTTTCCTACCTTTACCCTCCTTTTCAGTTTCCACTATCATCATTCCACTTTGGAGTTCACATCATTTCTTATGTTTCCAATACTTTGCTCACATCGTTCCCACCACCCCTACCGGCAAGCTCTTCCATGCTGTATAAAAGTTATTATCACTGAAAAGCCAGCTCAAATCCTTTCCCTCCCATAAAACCTTCCTGGCACGCTCAGGCCCAGAGGGCCCTTTCTATCTCTAACACCTGAAGTCTGAACACTGCTTCGACACTTTGCATGCACTTTCTCCATTTCTTTGTTATGGGAAACATTTCTTCCCCACTCACTGAGAATCTTTCCCTAAAAAGGACCTTAATTATTGACCTGTCTCTTCCCTTATTCACTTCATCTCAGAGTAAAGTAAGGAAATATAAAGTTATAATTTTCTACTTAGCTCCTCTCTTTTTCTTCCATAAAGATTGGTTACTCTCTGTTCTAAGGGGAAAGGGCACTGCCTGGCCAAGAGAGTGAGTTTGACTCATTCTGGACTTCAGTGTCAGGCCTACCTCTGAGATCCATGCAAAAAGGTGTGCACTTCAATCTAGCCTTTATCTACTAGAAATAAAGGTAATCTATTGCCCTATGTGCTTTATATTTATTTTTTTATTATTATTATTGAGGAAAGGAGATGGGGAGAGAGATAGAAACATCAATAATGAGAAAGGATCATTGATTGGGGATCTAGTTCACAACCCAGGCACATGCCCCTGACTGGAATCAAACCTGGGATCCTTCAGTCTACAGGCTGACGGTCTACCCACTAAGTCAAACCAGGTAGGGCTGCTTTATATTTCTTATTTCTCAAATGATTCAGAACTCAGAGGGGAGGGGAGAGAAACCCCCTGGATACCATCACATTCTATATGGATATTTACTAGTAAGCCTTACTTTATTATTTAATCACTGCTCTGTGTGTTCTCTCTCTCTCTCTCTCTCTCTCTCTCTCTCTCTCTCTCTCTCTCTCTCATGAATTCCTCAGGGCCAGGAATAATGTGGTATAATTTTTAATAGCCCCCAGAGCACTCAGTTCAAAGCTTTACACATAGCAGGTGTTCAATCTATTTCTATTCAATGAAATATTTGTTGAAAAAGTCTCATACCTCCCAGCAATCAAGTAATTTTCCCTAAAGTGTTTTTATCATAATTCTACTACATATAAAGATCTGTAACCAAGGAAACATCCTTCCCATGCTAGCTAAAACAGATACTGGCAGTTTTTAAAATCTCTTTCCCTAAGTACCTACCCTTCTCCTCCATCATTTCTCTGAATAAGGAAGGAAAAAAACACTAATGAGGTCTTACAAAAGAGAAAGGGCAGACAAAGCATGGTGGTTCTGTTCACACTTTTCTCCTTTTTTCACTCATAATTCCTCATAAGATATTCTTGGTTTTAGACATAGTAATACCTATAGTTGGTAGAGTTTAGAATTAATATTTTTCTGCCAGCAGACCCAATGTCTATATCAGAGATGAGCTGTTGACAATGCTATAGGCTCCCAGTTGCAGCATTTCCTATGCTTTATCTCATGCTGACCTGACCCATCCCCTATGACTGGTCCCTGTTGCTCTTGTGCCTTTCTGTTCCGCATCCAGAGCCATGCTTCTGTGTCACACGGTCCTGAGTATAACCTGCTGACTGTGGTTTCCCTCTGCAAACTCTCCTTCCAAGAATGTGCCTGCACCTTTCCACAGCCACCATCCTGTTAGTGATGTATTACCATGCTCACCTAATTTTGTAAAGCCATTTTGGCCCATATGTGGGACTTCTGAGTCATCTCTGCTAGAACCTTCCTCTGTAGATAGTTTAATTTCCCAGGGTCCCATCCGACCTGAAGTACTTCCTCCAATTTGCCTTCTTTTTTAATCTCAACTATCTTATCCTCATCAGAACAGTCCAAGTCTGCCAATTGTAGTCTACAATATGCAATGGGTAAGATCAGAGTGCAAAAGAGAAAATAAATTTTGAGGATGTCCTAGTCTGACCTCATAACTTCCTCCTCTTCATTTTATAAATCAGGACACCAAGACATACAGAGGTTAAGTTACCAACGTAAGCTAAAGGAAAATTCAGGACTAAACCTCGAATTTTGCCCACCAGTGTCAGCTCAGTTGATTGAGTGTCCTCCCATGCACCAGGAGGTCATAGGTTAGATTTTCAGTCAGAGCACATGCCTGGGATGCTAGCTTGAACCCCAGTAGGGAGCATGCAGGAGGCAGCTGATTGATGTTTCTCTCTCTTCGATGTTTCTATCTCTCCCTCTCCCTTCCTCTCTCTGAAATTAATAGGATATATATTTAAAATAAATAAACCTTGAGACTCCTGGCAATCAATTCTATATAACAATATTTTTAAAGAAATAGAATAACAAAACAGCAACTGATAATAATTTATCAATATTGTATAAAAGAGCACTGCCAAAAATGGTACAGATTTCTCACAAACCAATGCCTCAAATCCTAGGTATTTGCAAAATGAAGATTAGTTTTGAGCAGTTTTTATAAGTTGAATATTAAATTGTAACACACAACAAGGCTGAGTGCTGTTTTATCCTTTGAGACCAACAATTCAGTCTTTTAATAGTAGATGGTTGCAATAAGGGAAACTCTAGAAGCCTCCAAGATCTTAATATTCCATTAGGAATATAAATAGCAGTTACAGAGCTTAAAGCAAAAGGACTTCACCATAATATTAAAGAAATACTCCACAAAATAGCACTAAGTCAATTAATAAAAGGTATGACTCTAAAGAAAAAATCCAAATCCTCAAATTTCAATTAAAAAATGTAATGGGTTCATAAAAATAAGACCAATCCTGTCTCTGTCATAATAAAATCATTGATACAAAGAAGCATCTTTCACCCTTCAAATGCAAATTTCTAGAAATATTCTATATTTTGTGATGACAAATATAAGATCATTACCAAAATGACGTAAACAACCAAAAAATACCCCTAAAATCAAATATATATATTTACGTTGACAATGTTCCATAGTTTTGGTGTTCATTTCTTACCTGTAAACCACAGCCTGTACAAATTAGTTTCAATCAATTTAACTCTGTGTTTCCATCAATAAATGATGCTGAAATATCCATGTATTTATTAAAATTCTCCCCATAAATTTCACATTGGTAGGCAATGTTTCAGTTCATAACCATAACCCTTTGCTCTCTATGCAGTAGAGAGAAAGGGAGAGAAACATATATTATCTATAAAGTTGGGCTCTCACATTTAAATAATTGGATACTACTCCCTCTAAGCTCTCTGTCTTCCTAAAATGGTAGATAAAGGCAGCACTTTGGGAAGTGAGTGGGAATTGATGCTTTGTCAGCACTGGGGGAATGGTTTGGCTAAATCACTTGAAAGGAGTACAGCAATTTGTCAGGCCACTGCTTACAATGCAAAGGGCTCTCTGCATACTAAGAAAGAAGCTTGGCATACAGGCCACCCCAACTTCAAAATAATAAGAAGTAGTCTCTACTTGATCCATTCATTGAAGAGGTTAAAGGTGGGCCAGGACTGTATAAAAAGTACATTTTTAAAGTGGACTACTTAAAATATCCTGCATTTGCATTTGGGTTGTAAAATTTTGAGTTTGCCAGTCACTGCTTCCTCAATAACTATAAATGGAATGCTTTGAATTACATGAATATATTTAATTCTCTTGTAATTCTCAGGTGAGAGAACTAAGTTACAGGGAGGCTAAGAAAGTTGCCTAAGCCCTAGCCAGTATTGCTCAGTGGATAGAGCTTTGGCCTGCAGACCAAAGGGTCCCAAGTTCAATTTTGGTCACGGGCACATACCTTGGTTGCAGGATCTTCCCCGGCCCGGACCCTGGTCAGAGCAGGTGCAAGAGGCAACCAATCAATGTGTTTCTCTAACATCGATATTTCTCTCTGTCTTTCCCTCTGTTTTCCACTCTCACTGAAAATCAATGGATTAAAAATCAGGTGAGGATTTTTTTAAAAAAGGGAAGATACTGAACTCAGAGATCTCTAAAGCCTCTTACACCCCTGACAGCCTTACACACTCTGTAACATCTTAGCTAAAATTCATACCTACCTATATTAGGTGTGCAGAATATGCACCTCTCCTGATGTCCGTTAAAATAACAACCACAGCCCTACTCAGTTTGGCTCAGTGGATAGAGTGTGGGACTGTGGACTGAAAGGTCCGGAGTTCAATTCTGGTGAAGGGCACATGCCCGGGTTACGGGGTCAGTCCCCTCTAGGGGGCATTCAGGAGGCAGCTGATCAATGATTCTCTCTCATCATTGATGTTTCTCTCTCTCCCTCTTACTTCCTCTCTGAAATCAATAAAAATATTTTTTTAAAAAACCTGTTAAAAAGTAATAATAACAACCACAATCTCCCTGATTCCCACGTTTATAGTTTTTCCACTAACTAGTCCTTTTTACCATTTGTTAGAGAACATGTCAAGTTCAGAGAGAAATATTCCTCAGGTTACCTAGTTATCTAGTTATCTAGTTATCTAGCTAAAACCATTCATATTATGTTCACCACTCTCTGATGCTAGCAGGAATCTGGATATGCAATGTAAAGTTTACTGATTTCCTGTTCTATGAGTCAAGCAATATGCCAGACACATTTGGCAGCACAGGGATAGATAAAGCCTGATTCCTGCCTTCAAGAGATTTATAGCACTGTAGTGGGAGAGGAAACTGATAAAAATTCTTTCTTGTCTATTATCTTTGATCCTCACAATGATCCAGTGAGACAACATAGAAAATATCTATATGATATAATGGTAACGACCATAGATACAGGTATAAATATACTAGTAGATGCAGATATCTGACATTTCCCATCATTTTAAAAAACAAGGGGAAATATTTAGATTCTAATCATTGGAGGGTCATTAAAAGTCTCTCATCAGGGAAGAACAGATTCATCAAATTATAAAAAATACACACCGATCTTGTCTTGCATTTTTCTGGTCCACAAGGAGCCCAAAATTCCTTTCAACCTGACTGAAGCCCAAAGCAAAGGTATCTCCAGAATGAGTGGGTGGCAGACACACTTGCCTTGCAGCTATTTTTTAAGAGAGGAATGAAAGAAAAAAGTCAACATGTAGGTCAGATCTTTATTATTCTCTAATGCTCCAACGGGTAGGCTAGAAAACATTTCCTCAAATAAATTGATGTTGTATAACTCAAAGACAAGAAAGGTTTGCAAACTTTGTGCATCTTTTTCTTTTTACCAAAACTTTAGAAGTGAACCAATATAAAGTACCTGATCTGAAAGTTAAAATTACAAATTATTTTTTTCTTCTTTTTGATGGGAATAGTTCTATATTTTCCAAAACTCTTAAAAATCCAAGATACATTAACATGGTCTCTGTAAAAACTTGTTTACGCTATTAATTTTTTTAAAAAGCTCTTTTCAAAAATATAAGCATAAATGTAAGCTTCAATGTAACTTTTACTCTATTTACTTTAGATTTCACACATGGCACCCAAGTATTTTCAAAGTCCAATTCCTGCCACCCTTCATCTTTGTTTTCCTACCACTGTGCTCTCTCACCGTGGTGGATACCGCCCAAGGATTTCTGCCCCCTGGTGTTCAAGCTATTGAGTAACCTGCTTCCCTTGAGTGCAGGCAAGACATGTGACTTCCTTCTAATCAATACAATGTAGCAAAGGAGATTGGATAGCATTCCTGCGACAAGGTTACATTATATGACAAAAGTCTTCTAGTTTTACTATAGCTAACCCAGTATATTTTCTCGATCTTTAGGTTTTAGGTGTGACACTTGCAAAAGCATATAGCCTCTTTCCATATTTGTTTTTCAATCTGATACATTTTGCCTTTCAAATGAAGAAATTGGTTCATTTTCATTAATTTTAAGTACTGATGATTTGGATACATTTCTGCTATCCTATTTTGTGCTTTCTATTTGTCCCATTTTCTGTCTCTTTTGTTTATTTCCTCCTTTCTTGAAACCAACATTAAACCCTACAGCATCAGACACTCTGCTAGGTTTCTACATATATAATATCTGATTTAATTTTTATAACTATTAATCTATTTTTCAGATAAATAAATAGTCTCAGGAAAATAAAATGATTTACCCAGTAGTACACAGCTAGTTAGTGACAGAGTTGGGAATCAAATTTAAATACAACTTCAAATCAATGTTGTTTTCTTCTCTTGATGTATGCTTCAGGATTTTCATGTGAAAAATTGCATACACACACACACACACAAAGGTAGTTAAGTGGAACTATGATCTCTAAATCCCTCACTGCTCTGAGATTCCATGATTCAAAGCATCTATTGAAAACCAGCAACCATGAGACACTCTAGGGAGAGACTACTGACTCTAATCCCACAGGTTCTGAAAAGGAAAGCAATTAACAGCAAACAATAATGGAGTGCCTTTTATTTTTATTTAAAACACCATTCAACACTGACTTTGAACAGGATTACTTCATAGAGACTATAATAAACTCTTATGACAAACTTTGCAACTACACTGAAAAAGCATTTTATGTCCTAGCCAGTTTGCTCAGTGGGTAGAGCATCAGCCTGCAGACTGAAGGGTCCATCCAGGGTTCCATTCCAGTTAAGGGCATATACCTCAGCCCCCGGCCCTGGTCGGGGCGTGTGTGTGAAGGCAACCAACTGTTGGGTCTCTCTCACATCGACGTTTCTCTCTGTGTGTGTCTCTCTCCCTTCCACCCTCTCTAAAAATAAATGGAAAAATATCCTCAAGTGAGGATTAAGGAAAAAAAAAGCACTTTATGTATAGAAGATATATTTTATTGAAAATCTACTGTGCACTAAGGATTTTACCTATATCATCATTGCTAAACCTCCAGAGAACCTCATTTTATAGATGAGTAAACTGAGACATAAAAAGGTTACATAGGTTCCACAACTAGTGACACCCATGCCTGTTTCCAGCATTCCCCCCCCAGATGTGCAGTCATGAACTCCCCCCATTAGAAACCCACATTCAGTGTAAAACCATTGCCAAGTGAGGTGCTCCCCTTCCAGCAACTTAGTCTTTTATGACATCATCATGAAACAACCTCATTAGATCTTCCAGATGCAAGAGCTTTACTGAGTTAGCAACGGGAAAGAATACATATCAGAGAAAGTTACAGGTCTTTTCCAGAATGGAAAGTCTATCAATAGACTGGCTAAACACTTAAGGAAAACTTTTAAACTATATTTATTGCTGGATTTTCAAAATAGAACCTATGTTGAAAATGTTAGACTGACACATACTTGTTGAGCAACTAAAAAATCTTTTTCCTTTAAAAAATGGGCTGGAAAATCCATGTGTTTCCTACTCTCTATTCAATTTCCTGAACCTCACTTAATATGAATTCTGAGATTCCATGATTCAAAGCATCTATTGAAAGCCAGCAACCATGAAAAACAGAGGATTGCATATTCAGAACATGGTGTCATTTAAAACTCCCTCATAAAGGACTTATCTCTCCTATGGACTTGTGAGCTATTAAAATAGAGTAGCATATGTTCCAGGAAGTAAAAGGTGAAGGGTGGAGCAATAGGTACACCAAGTTTGTGCACAGCGTCAATTCCAGAAGAGATTCCAATTAAGACTTTTAAAATTATTCTTTTACTGTGCTTTCAGAAGACCAAGGGTGTGATGTGATTGCTAGCTTGTATTGTTTATACTGCCCTAATTTATAATTATATTATAAGATTTTCCTACAACAGGTGACTAGATGATATTCTAGCTAAGTACCATTGGCTTTGAATATCCCTCCAGGTGAGGTTAGAACAACTACTGTCCTGGGTTTTGCTGCTTATTGCTCAAGTGAATTCAGAATGATATTTCTCTTCTATTAGGCTATTTTGGAAACTGTCAGAAAAGCATCCTGATTTTACCCTAGGAATCAGTCATAAAGCTTGAGAAGGTTTTGATCCCTTATGACATTTGGTTTTGTGTGACTTTTTCTAGTTCTACTTTTTTCTTTAAAAAAAAAAAAAAAGTCTGTTGTGATTCTCCCAAATGCCAAAAGGAAAAAATACTTAAAATGATGTTGCATAACATTTACCTTCAAATATCAAGCTTAGAATATACACAAGGTTGATAGGACATAACGTATCTTTCTATTATGTGTGTGTATGTGTTTAATAGTCTCTTAGAAAATGTCACAAAGTTATTTTAATTGCATAGTCAAATACTATATCCTAAGAAAACATGAACTTCTAAATATAGAAAAGTTGAGCAGCAACAAAAATTCATCTCCCCGAAATCAAATACCTTTCCAAAGACAAAGGACTCACCCTCAGTCATCACTGAGTCCTCCCTCCTCCTCATAACCAATATTCACTCCATCACTAAACCCTTGAATTTGCCTCAAAAATATCCGGTGGCCACACTCTCTCTCAACTTTCATTGGAACTTTCTATAGCCTCCTTTCTCATCTCCTACCTGCCTGTTTCTCCCACATGAGTCTATTCTCTCGTTCTCTCTAGTGCTACCAGAGCTCAATAGTTCCCGAGCCCATCCTATCTGCAGTTTCGCTTCCCAGGATTTTCAGTTACTTTGGTCAACCAAGGCCCAGAAATATTAAATGGGAAATTCCAGAAATAAACAAGTATGTGTTTTAAATTGTATGTACACTGTTTCACGGTTCTGAGTAGATGATGAAATCTCCAGCCATGCCCCTCCGCACCATTGGGGACTGGATATAAACCATCGCTCTGTCCTTGTCTCCACACTGTTTATGCTTCTGCCCCTTAGTTACTTAGTAGCAGTCTGGGTTATCAAATGGACTGTCACTGCATTGCGCTGGTCGTGTTCAAGTAACCCTTATTCTACTTAGTAATGGCTCCAACGTTCCAGAGTAGTGATGCTGGCAAATTCAGATATGACAGAGACAAGCCACAAAGTGTTTCCTATAGATGAAAAGGTTAGTAAAGTGCAATAATGATGAATGTACAGCTCTGCTTGAAAACACTTGCTAATTCCCTATTGCCTATAGGATAACAAATACAAAATTCTTCCTAGAGTGTCTCACAAAACTGTGATTCTCAGGACAACTGCATCAGAATCTTCTGAGCTCCTTACTGGAATAAAATAAAAGGGTACTCCTGGCCTTAGCCCAGGCCTACCATATCAGAATCCTTGGATCTGAGTTCAATAATCCACAATTTAACCTCTTACTCAGAAAGAATAAGTCTCCTAGGAAGAAGAAAAAGTATTTAAAAATACATACATTTTGAAGAATTTCAGTATACGGAAAAATTATGAATGAGAAATCCTGAAAATCATGACTGTAAATTCCTAGATGAATGGATGGACTAATATATAAAAAAATGACAATAAATCAATCAAATCTATGGAGGAGGGAAGAAGAACATGGGTCTAAAGAGGTGATACAGAGTAGGAAATTCAATCACAGAGGTTTCATAAAGTCAAACCCAAGTCTCAGTGACCAGAGAAAGGGTGAAAAACAACAACAAAAAAGTAAATTCAGAAATAGATAGCAAAAATACTTTGGTATTTTAACCTTGGCTCTGAGAAGGAAGAAAACCATTCTTCCAGAGTATTAGCCACTATCTGGTTCCTTATGTGAGTTGATAGCTTAAATATACACTATTTTGTGCAAAATTTAAGGGCAAACTCCTTTATTTTATTGTGGACCCAAATCTGTAGCAGCTGCAAAGGCAAATCTCCTTCACAGAAACATACTGTCAATCTAAGCAACAAAGGAGTCACATATGTAAATTTTCAAATATGAGCTACCAATGAAAAGCTATAGAACACTCAAGGAGACAAAGCATCATGGTGAGAGTTTTCATTTTTTTTTGAAAAGTTCAGAAAGACTTCAAATGTAGATATAAAGAGATATAGTATATAAAATAAATTTTTATAATTAGCATAAAAAATTATGATCTGCAAATATTATTTCTCACTAAAAGGTACAAGGATTACTTGGAGAACTGGCTGGGAAAGAAAGCATAAGTGTTAATATTAGAATACCTTGTCATATCAGAAAGCAATGACGCTATTAAAGACTACTATAGCTATGTCAAAAAGACTTGGAACAAATGAAGAGGCCCCACATTAGCCAAAAATGAAATAATTTGAGCATGCACACAAAAAAATAATGGAAATATCAAATAGTTAAAATCCATCAGCTTATAATAATATTTAAACAAAAACTCATAGGCCACCTATGAAGGATTCCAGACAACCAAAACATTATACTAAACACTTAAATAAAAGAAAGCTATGCCAGCCAGTGTGACTCAGTGGTTGAACATCGACCTATGAACCAGGAAGTCAGGGTTCAATTCCTGGTCAGAGCACATGCCCAGGTTGTGGGCTTGATCTCAGTAGGGGGTGTGCAGGAGGCAGTCCATCAATGATTCTCTCTCATCATTGATGTTTCTATCTCTCTCTCTCCCTCTACCTTTCTGTCTGAAATCAATGGGGGGGGGGTTGGGGGGGGGGGCTATCCACATTTATTCCAAAATTCAAATTGTACATCAAGATAATCAAATAGTTAATAACTTTTTTAAAAGAAATAGTCCATTTAATAATTGAAGATGGAATGATAGACTTAATTAATCAGCATTTTTGCAACCCCTAATGAAATTATGAATCTTTGTGATGACCATTAATGGCTGTTAAATCATTAGATAAAAAGAACATGGAAACTTTAAAATCCAAGGATCAGGCCAAATCACCTAAATAGACTGATTAATCTTATCACAAAAGGAGACAAATAGGCATAATGAGCCTCTTGATGAAAGTACACAACACCATCTGTGAAGTATTCCTGTCAAAATATTGAATGTGCACTTAATCAAGCTTCTATATCCAACTATTGGTTTATGGGAAATATAGGGTAACAAAACATACTCTCATAGAATGCCACGGTGATGCAATCAGCAAAACCTAGACTGTGGAAGTCTCTACAGGACAAATGACTGACCCTTTTTTTTCCTTCAAATTATAAGAAAATTTTAAAAATTTTAAAAAAATAGGCAAGAGGAATACATAGAATTTTAAAAATATAGTATTTGTTTGCTAGAGCTGACAAAGCAAATACCAAAGACTGGGTGACTTAAAAAACAGAAATATATTTTCTCAGTTCTGAAGGCTGGAAGTCCAAGAACAAGGTTTGGTTCCTTCTGACGCTTCTCTCTATGGCTTGCAGGTGGCCACATTCTCACTGGTTCTCACGGCTTTTCCCTGTGTTCCTGTACCACTGATGTTTCCCTGAGTTTCCAAATTTCCTCTTATAAGGACGCTAGTCAAATTGTAAGGGGGACCACCCTAATTGTCTCATTTTAACTTAATCACCTTGGCAGAGTTCCTTTCCAGCTGTGAATCTGTGAAATCTGACAAGCTAGCTGCTTCCAAAATGCAATGATGGGACAGGCATTGAATAGACATTCCAATTCCAAAAGAAAACAATTGGGGAAGATAGGGCACACAGATCCCAGCAAGTCCAAAACCAAGTGAGTAAACTCCATTAGATTTTAAAACTCCATAATAATCCTTCTTTGGATCCAGGCTATGTCCTCTGGGCTTACCTAGGTGACAGCCCCATCCTTCTGTCCTATCTTGGCCTTTAGCCGCACCCCTGAGGCCTTATCTCCAAATACAAGTCACCATTCTGAGGTGATGAGGGTTGGGCCTTTAAAATATAAATGGGGGGGGGGGGGGGAGACACATACAATTTGGCCTGTAACTGAGACCTATCTTATGTAATATTTGGAGCATGTTTGGGTCATGATTAAGCAAACTGTTTAAAATTTATAAAACAATCAAGGATTTAAAGTTGATTAAATATCAGATAAAATTAAGAATAGTTTTTAAATAATTATATTTTAAAGTTCTTAGTATAATAATCCTCATGAATACTTATGAATGAAATTTATGCTATCTAGAGTTGGCTTCAAAATAACAAAACAGGGGGATTTGATGAGCTGAAACTGACTTTGATTTGATAACTGTTGAAGCAGAGTGGTGAGTATATGGGAATTTCACATACCATAGTCTTTACTTGGGCATATATTAAAAAGGTTTTATAAGTTCAAATATAAATGAGTGTATTTAATGTGTGTAAGGGAGTAAAGAAAAAATCAAAACATGAGCAAGAAGAAATAAAATATAAAAAAATCTTTGAAAAATAATCTAAAAGTACTTGTAGAATGGAAAATATACTTGTTGAGCCCTAGCCAGTTTGGCTCAATGGATAGAGCGTCAACCTACGGACTGAAGGGTCCCGGGTTCGATTCCGGTCAAGGGCATATGCCTGGGTTGCGGGCTCGATCCCCATTAGGGGGCATGCAGGAGGCAGCTGATCAGTGATTCCCTCTCATCATTGATGTTTCTCTCTCTTGCTCCCTCTCCCTTCCCCTTTGAGGTCAATAAAAATATATTAACAAAAAATAGAAAAAGAATATTCTTATTGACATTTTAAATGCTCTATGGTAGAGAGCTCACTTCATAAAATGTCATGCTCCTAAAGTGATCTATATATTTAATAAATTATAATCAAACTTCCAATAGGATATTTTATAAAACTTCATACTCTAATACCTATTTATGTTGATGACTAAATAGATAAGAATAGTTGAGAAAATCTTACCCCCCCCCCCCAAAAAAAAGGAATAGGAAGGAGAAGAAGAGGAGAAACTAAAACTTGATTTATCAGATACAAAAACTTATTACAAAGCAAAAATAGTTAAGACTGTGCTACAGTGGTTTCAAAGAAAGACAATAAATCAATGCATTGAACCAGTGAGCACAAAAGAACACCATGCACACATCAAAAGCTATTTTTAAAAAGCTATATATGCACAGATAACATTGAAATTTGTTAGGTGAAGATAGCTCGTTCATTAAATGATATTGGGTCAATTAATTATCAATAGGGGGAAAATGAAAATAGGTACCTACTTTAAACCACACAAAAATGAAAAAAGAACAGTGCTTTAATGTTTAGAAAAGCATATTTTAGAGTAATATGTTTTATTTTTAATTTTAAGCCCCTCACGAGACACAAAATACTCATGACAAAACAAGACTGATAAATTTGACCATATTAAGATAATTCCATTATACCCTTTATATAGATTTACTAAAGGCCTGGTGCATGAAATTCATGCACTTAGGGGCAGGGAGGGGTCCTTCAGCCCGGCCTGTGCCCTCTCATAGTCCTGGAGCCCTCAGGGGATGTCCAACTAACAACGGGAGAGGCTCCTGCCACCACTGCTGTGCTCACCAGCCATGAGCCCGGCTTCTGGCTGAGCAGAGCTCCCCCTGTGGGAGCATACTGACCACCAGGGGACAGCTCCTGCCTTGAGCATCTGCCCCCTGGTGGTCAGTGCGCATGATAGTGGCCAGTCATTCCACCATTATGTCGATTTGCACATCAGCCTTTTATTATATAAGATTTTGTTCATTGCAAAAAGAACTAGTTGTTATTCAGGTAAAGAGCAATGTAATGTGATTGGAATTAAGTACACAAGTACAAATTGGGAGCTCTTGTAGGTTCTGGTACCTAATGTGTGTTGGGAGTAGCAAGGCTTAGGGGGCAGAGTTTTACCACACCATGGGAAAATAAAGAAAGAAAACTTCATTTAAAACAAACTCCAGAAATCCTAAAGGAAGAGTTCTCTCTCACATACTACCACTCACCACACTTCAAATTTTCCAGACTCCAACAGAAAGAAGCATAGGGTTACATTTCTGTACAGAAGGAAGCTTATTTTACTACTCCAGGAGGAAGATGATTTTCTCCTTGCCTAGCAACAGACCCAACCAATAGCAAACCACCATGACTCAGCCAATGGAAAGCCACTACACTTCAACTCCTTTTGTCATAAGAGCCCCTCTCAACTCCTCCCTTTTCTCTATACAAGAACATGCCTCCCCTTGGTTCTCTGGACTTGCCTAAGGTTTCTGCCATAGCTTGTTTACCTCAAATTGCAATTCTCTGCTTTTCCCAAAACTAATTTTGCTGATAAACAACTGGCTATTTCATTTTGTTAAGGATGACACCAAGAAAAAGCAATTATCTGGACACTATCTGGGTTTCCTACAATCTAACTCAATTCTATCACTATCTCCCTGGAGATAGCATCAGATTTCACAGGCTAAGGATTTATTTCTACAAAACTGCTTGAAAGTGCCAACTCTCCAGTCACATGGTTGGTTCTCCTGGCAACCAGCCCACATTCTCAATTGAGGTCCCAAATTTACCTCATTTGCACAATAAGACACCTTTATTGCTCTCATTGCTTGGGAAATTCCAAGGGTTTTAATAGCTCTGTGCCAAAAACAGGGATGAAAAACAAATATAGAGTCATTGTGTTAAAGATTAAACAACATCATTTAAATACAGTATTTAATATGCCTGTATTATATATGTGTGTGTGTGTGTATAAATCAAATTAAAGTTAATTTAAAATATTTTGTGTCATAAGGAAAGAAGCTGTGAGTAACTCTGAGAAAATAAAATTGGTCTCTGGCTATCAGTTAATAAATGATAGCAAATGAGTCAGTAAATGTCATTTTTTGCCTTCTGTGCATGTTTTCAGAAACTGATTTGACTACTTTCTCACTGAAAAATAGATCCTTCCTTAAAAACTGTCACACAATAAAGAGACTAAACGGGAGGCTTAGTCCATTCTTTTCCATCAATGTAAAAGGATTTATAAATGCTCATAGAACCAAAAGCACCAATGAGTTTCAGTGACTACTCTAATAACTTTTAACTACTGCACTGTTCCCTCTGACCCTCTTGGTTTGGTCATTGAACATCAAACGTAAGAAGAAACGAATTTATTCTAAAGGACTATGTAATACTTAAATCACACACAAAAGTATATACCTGCACCTGGTTCCTGCAACTGTATTCTTTTCTATGGCAAAGATACAGCAACAAAATGTTCCTAAGTGTTGAGTTTGCTCTCCGTGGCACATAGCACTGAAGAGAAATCCCTATGATAACTATGTCTTTCATCTGAGGTGACAGTCTAACATCTGTAGGGGAATATTTCCTTTCCTAAATATTCTGGGCATGAGGCTGGTCTTCAAATTAATTAATACTTACAGAATTAGTACTTTTTTACTTAGCTCCAGAGAAAGATGGGAAAACCTGACCTATATTTAGTGACTGTCCTCTCTGAATTTTTGTCAAAGGAATGATGAAATTGTTTTTGAAAACCAGCATTAACAACTATATTCAATGTTGCGCTAAAAATATGACCCTTGCAGAGTACATCACAACTGTTTCTCTATAAAACTTGAAGTTTTAAAAACTATGCAACACTTTAGCACCCAAAGACCCAAACAGGAAAAGTTTTACTCTCCTTGTAAAAAGGCTGAAGCAAATGATTTCAGCGTGCAAAATATTCATCCTATGATGTTATCTGCTCTGTTGGCGAGATCAAGAACCCAACCAATCTTTTAAAACAAAAGAGTAATGCCAGGACTGCTTCTCTGCACTTTGTCTCCACTGAGAGTGACTTGGCGTTTCACCTTATCCTTTAAAGGAGGGATATGTCCACTCCTTATAAGGAAGCCTCCAACTGTATTCCTGTCCATTGCAAGTGTATCCATGGTCTGTCAGGCCCATTGCAAGTGTATCCATGGTCTGTCAAGTGCCATATAGAAGGCAGTTGGCCAGTCACACCACTTTGAAGAACCTATTTATATCAGAACCTATTTGTAGGGAAATAAATAAATAAAGTAAAATAAATATGATAGTGTCAATATACATGTACTAAAAGTAATGCTTATAAAATGTCTCAGGCAATGTGGCATTGAAAGCATGCGCAACAAATGTCCTCAATGGGATGCTAATCAAGAATTGCACCACAGTAAGATGTTTAGGGGAGACCACATAGGTCAGTGATGGCGAACCTATGACACGCGTGTCAGAGGTGACATGCGAACTCATTGTTTTGGTTGATTTTTCTTTGTTAAATGGCATTTAAATATATAAAATAAATATCAAAAATATAAATCTTTGTTTTACTATGGTTGCACATGTCAAAAAATTTCTATATGTGACACGGCACCAGAGTTAAGTTAGGGTTTTTCAAAATGCTGACACGCCAAGCTCAAAAGGTTCACCATTACTGACATAGGTCCTAATTTAAGATAGAGTGAGTATTCACAGGTAAGTGGATTACAAACTGTGTTTATTTACCAATGGAATGCTACATAGCTGTAAAAAAGAAGGATCTCTTACCCTTTGAGACAGCATGGAGGGACCTGGAGAGTATTATGATAAGTGAAATAAGCCAGTCAGAAAAAAACAAGTATCATGTGATCTCACTTATACGTGGAACCTAACAAACAAAATAAACTGAGGAACAAAATAGAACCAAAGACATTGAAGCATGCAACAGACTGACGTATTTCAGAGGAAAGGTGGGGTGGGGTTGGATAGGTTAATCAAGGAACTTATATGCATATATGCATAACTCATGGACACAGATAATAGTAGGGAGATGGAGGGGGTCAATGGGGGTAAAAGGGGAACATCTGTAATACTTTCAACAATAAAGATAATTTTTTAAAAGGAAGAAAAGAATTGTGAAGGGAAAATATTAGATGTCTAAAGGTTTCCTTTGTAAAAATTCTC
This sequence comes from Myotis nattereri, assembly GCF_964212035.1. NCBI lineage: Eukaryota > Metazoa > Chordata > Mammalia > Chiroptera > Vespertilionidae > Myotis > Myotis nattereri. The sequence goes on along the minus strand of NC_138085.1, from coordinate 78,577,826 downwards.
TGTGCCTTTTCCTTTTGCATATTTTAAGTTTCTTAGGTCAGCCTTTCCCCCTCTTGGTGCTAAGTAATGATATTATAGTGATATTACAGTGCTAAGATTTAAAATTGCATGTGCTCCTAAATGATGGTGAAAGAATCTCAGAACTATTGGAAGTATAAAATGTTTCCCTCTCCTTACAGCTGCAGTACATATAAATCTGCTTTATACTGTGAATTGAGAACATCTATAAAAGTATCGATCTTATATTCCTATGAAATATATGTGAAAAAAGTAATCTGTTCTGTGTTAGATTGTTGAAACTGTCCTTAAAAGTGTTATTTATACAAAGGAGTCTTTTGGGGCACCTGGAACTTTGAGATTATTACTCTGCTGTTAGAAATATAACCTGGTAACCCTCCAAGTTTGTGATTCTGATTGTCAATATTTCATTATTATTATTTGCCATGGTAATCTATAATAATAAGTGTAATATGCTAATTAGACCAGATGTCCTTCTGGATGACCTTCCGGACAAAACCAGGGCTGCAGGGAAGCCCGGGTCCCAGGTGCCAGAGGAAAGCCAGTGCCAGCAGCCAGGGGGAGGAAGGCCTACTCTTGCGCGAATTTTGTGCATCGGGCCTCTAGTAATATTATAATAGTCATCCTTGTTTCCTGAAATATAAATAGTGTGTTTTCTTTTTCATGTCATAGAAGCACTTTTACAATTGCCTATTCTCTCCCTTTTTACATAAATGCCACAAAAATACCATGAAGATGATGAATTCTTTATTTGAGCAAGAGTTCAAGACTCTTTGTATTATTTCAATTAAATCTAGTATATCCTAGAGCAGTGGTCGGCAAACTCATTAGTCAACAGAGCCAAATATCAACAGTACAACGATTGAAATTTCTTTTGAGAGCCAAATTTTTTAAACTTATACTATATAGGTAGGTACATTGTTATTAACTTACTTAGGGTACTCCTAAGCTGGCCTTTGCTAAAAACGTCTGACCGACACCCCCCAATTCTTCTAATGCCACTTCTTCAAAATAGACTCGCCCAGGTCGAAAACCGATTTCTGCGCATGGGCCACGAAGTTTCAATCGCACTGTATATGCACGCCCGTACGTGGTATTTTGTGGAAGAGTCACACTCAAGGGTCCAAAGAGCCACATGTGGCTCGCGAGCCATGGTTTGCCGACCACTGTCCTAGAGCATACTGAAAGACAAAAATCCTGAGACTATATACTTTTTAAAATGCAGAGGGAAGATAATCACTTTTAACTAATAATACATTTAGGAAAGACATACTTAGCATCTTTCTTAATGCCTGGAGCTTGACTGAAACACTGACTATATCTTGAATTTCTGTCTCACTTTTACCTTGAATTCCCAACACCTATTTGCAAAAAACATGTTCAACTATAGCATGCCAGCCCTTCATGAGAATCTTCTGATTTACAGATGGAGCAAATTAGAGACATTGGAATTAAGTAAGAATGTCAGAATCACACATAAAAAGAAGAAAGGGCTGTTTTTAAGCTGCTAAGTACTAATTTCTGGGTTTGTAACCCAGCAACTGCTTCTGAAGAAATATGATTGATTCCATATGAGATTGTATCTAGTTATTAATGCCTCAATTCTAATAGTAGGGGAAATTTTTCTAATATGTGAAATAAATAGAGTTAAATGGAAGAGGAATCCTTTCCTATATTACTCATAATGAGTCTTTTCTAGATCACTAATAATAGCTATCATTTTACTTTGCTTTTCTTATTTCAAATTGTATATAAAGGACAGATGTTTAAGTAAATGTGTATGGGTTCATGTTTATGAAAAGAAAAATTAATAAGAGTTTCTTTCATATACATCTTCTCTTTCATCTAATTTTACATTTTACTCTACTCACAGCCATGATGAGCTCTGCTCCCCTGACTGAATATCTCGATTTTAACTAAGCATACCATTTAAAGCATATTGACCTAAAGTAGATTCTGTCATCTCTGTAGCATTTTTGATTCTTTCATAAAAGGACTCTTGTAAGGAGAAAATAAAGGAGTATACTGTGGCCCGGCAGGGATAGAGTAGGAAAAGCACTTCAACTCTTAGTGAGAAGAAAACTTTTTTAAAAAAGATAAAGTGATTGTTAATTTCTTTTTTCTCCTTAACTACACTGAGGAAGGATAAGATATGATTAGCTAAGCCAATTCCATATTTCAAGTAATCCAGAAGAGGAATGAGAAGAATCAATTTTTCAGCCAACTAATAAGAGAAATTATGTTTTCAGATGTTAAATTGACCTTATTGAGCCAAATCATCCATTCAATAGGAAGGAACACAAAATAAGAAAGGCCCTGTGGGGTGTGTCCAGAAACTGAAGCAAGAGACACATTCAGAAATAACCATGTTACAACTGCTTGTAATGTATGATTGAAGTCAGTACTATGGAAGCATACAGGAGGGAGGCATTATTTTTTGTTAGGGATAAGAAAGCAAGGCTGTAAAAAAGACTTCAAGGTGATAATGTCTTCTACCACCCTGTCCAAATTAACCTTTGCTATAGTGAACAGATTAATAGAAAATTATTTATAAATCTGTAATACTGCACAAGTAGTAATCTCTTCTCTCATCAATATTTAATATAGTTGGATGGCTGAACTGTACATTCTTTTAGAGTTACTGCCTGCTGATTACAGTGGAAACTCCTTAGTATAATATTCCAACTACCACTACCTGGCTTTAACCTATATTTCTAGTTTTATATGTCACCAAGTCACATTTTACTTACTACACTCCAGGAAACTATAATATTCTGGAATTTTCTTTCCCTGTATATAATTTCAGTTTCCTCTGCCTGGAATGTTCACTCTTAATCCTATTTTTATCTGTCATAATTATCAATCTCTCATTCCAAACTTAACTCAAATGCAAATAGGGTTAGCTGGGAAGGTTTTATATATGTACTAAGCCTTAGATAATATATGAGAATTGTTGTGAATTTTCTAGATGCAATAATAGTATTTTGCCTAGGTGAGAGAATACCCTTATTTTTAGAAGACATATGCAGAGCTGTGTAGGTGTGCAATTTTCTCTGAAATGATTCTGCAATGAGGCTAAAATGTTAACAACTGTTGAATCTACAAAGAGGACATATGGGAGTTCACTGTATTCTTTCAACTTTTCTGTGTGTCAGAGAATTTTTACAGTGGACGTCAAAGTCTTATTAATGTAGCTCACAAAAACTTTCTATTTAGTGCTAAAACCTTAATACAAACAAAATCTGAGAAGGAAGCACAGAAAATAAAGCAGACTGATTGGAGCAGGTTGATGAACTTGGAGTCTATCCCTCTGAGCAACCCCCTTGCCCTTTGAAGGCACTCTTGAAGCATTCAAAGAAACACAGTTAAAACCCTCTTGTTTAGTAAACCATTTCTCCAGGTGACAAGAAGAGCTGGGGTGGCAGCAGGAAAAGAAAAGAAGTGTGCTCAAAGAAAGAGCATAGAAAAGGAAGGTGGCAAAACAAAAAGGTAATATATATTTCACATTCTTATTAAGGCCAGTCCTCTCCTAGGGCATTTTGGAGCATTTAGGTAAATTTTCACTGTCAGCATATACAGTCAGAAGCCCAAACCTTAGAAAAAAAAGACCTCCAGTCACTAGGTGGCATTGTCATTAAATCAGTGGAGGATTCAGCATAAAGCATGAGCCCAAGGGTCCATCCATTCAAAACGTTTCATAAACGGATCCAGAGGGAGGTTTTAGCTTCACAAGGTCTTTTAAAAGAAAAGATAGGTAGCTTTAAAATTCAATTGAATGGTACTTTAATTACTAAAACGTAATTAAATTTGGTGCAGTCTAATTTGTAAAAATTTTTATTTACTTCCTACTTGAAACACATTTCACTTTTAGAAAATAGCCTACTAAATGTATGCATGTTTTAATTATGTACTGTTTAAAGCATAATTGGATAGTATGAGTTTTAATTAGGTGCTGAGCTTTTATTTTCATTCCTTTGCATTCTGTTGGGTATGTGCGGGTGTTTATGATTTTAAAGACCTGACTCTTTTTTAATTAGTTTCCACCCATTCTGAGCTTTCTCTGAAATAATAAGCCACATCATCTGTTGTGTACATCTAAATATGTGCAATTTTCTAAGAGACAAAAATTTTTTTCAGGAATTGAATTTAGAAACTTAGTAAAATAGCACCTTTTCCTAGTTATTTTTTTTTACCTGTAAATAAGTGTTTGCAGTAAAGTTTCATAGATATTCTAAATTATTATGAATGCCTAAGAATTCTATATTTTAAATCATAACTAGTGGAGTTTCTGGAGAACATATTATAGAAATAATATTTTCAGTCCTCTTGATATTTAATAATAGACATTTCTTTTTGTTTGCTTGTTAATCCTCACCCAAAAATATTTTTTCCATTGATTTTTAGAAAGGGGGGGCGGGGGGGCGGGCGGCGGAAGAGAGAAAGAGAGAGAAGCATGTGTCCAGACCCGACCAGGGCCCAGGTATGTGCCCTCAACTAGGAATCAAACCTACACCCTTCAGTGTGTAGACCAATGCTCTATACACTGAGCCACACTGGTCAGGACAATAATACCCATTTCTTGAAGAAAAATTATATCTTTTCAACACTTTCTAAATTGAATCATAGATTTTTAATGCAAATAATCAAGGTTTCCTTATCTAGGGAGCAAAAAATATTGTTTCTATTGGAAATTCAAATTTAGCTAATGTTATCCATTAGGCTTTGAGAGGTAAATAAAGGGAAGGAAGGTAACTAACATGTACTGAATGCAAACTGTGTACCAGGTCCTTGTACCTACAGTCTCATTTAATTCTCAAGCTAGTCCTACATGGTAGATATGATTTTCTCCTCTAAAATTAAAATATACATAAAACCTGTTTGATTCTAAAATGTGTGCTCTTTCTGAAATAACAACTATCATCATTAGAAATTAAAATTTAGAATGCAAAATGATAATATATGCCATCTGCAAATATCTGCATGTTAGAGTGGATATCATGTGAAGATATTGCTGGTAAGAAATCATAATGAAACAAATTAAAACATCAAAACATATTTTTCAGCCTGCCTTAAATTTTGAAGGGACCAGATAATGTGAAAATACAGAACCATTCTTTTATTCTCTAGAGCCATGAGAAACATTAAGCAGAAATAAAAAGCAGTTATGAGTAGAAAAAAAACATATTTTTATTTTAAAAATATGCATCGACTTCCCACTTTGTGTGGTAGTATAGCACTATCCCAGAATAATCATTTTTTTTTGGGGGGGGGGGGGAGGCAGGGGGAACTTATCTGTGCTTATCATACCACTAGAGCAGCCGTGGGCAAACTGCAGCCCGCGGGCCGGATCCAGCCCGTTTGAAATGAATAAAACTATTGAAAAAAAAGACCGTACCCTTTTATGTAATGATGTTTACTTTGAATTTATATTAGTTCACACAAACACTCCATCCATGCTTTTGTTCCGGCCCTCAGGTCCAGTTTAAGAACCCATTGTGGCCCTTGAGTCAAAAAGTTTGCCCACCCCTGCCCTAGAGGCTCAGTGCATGAAATTCATGCACGGGTAGGCTCCCTAGGCCTGGCCAGCGGTCAGGGCCAATCTGTGGGGCGACAGATGGGGTGATTGGGGGGCCCCTGCTGGCACCCGCCTTGGCCAGCCTGGGGCCTGCAGGCTGGGGGTGCTTCTGTGTTGAGCGTTTGCCCCCTGGTGGTCAGTGCATGTCATAGCGACCGGTCATTCCACTGGTTATTCCACTGTTCAGTCAATTTGCATATTAGGCTTTTATTATATACTAGAGGCCCAGTGCACAAAAATTTGTGCACTCGGGGGAGAATGGGGGGTCCCTCAGCCCGGCCTGTGCCCTCTCGCAGTCTGGGGCCCCTTGGGAAATAACGCCCTGCTGGCTTAGGCCTGCTCCCGGGTGGCAGAGGTCAGGCTCAGAGCAGGGCCAATTGGGGAGTTGGGGCGCTGTCCCCTGTCATGCACAGAGCAAGGTGGATCGGGAGGTTGCGATGCCACTCTCAGTCACACTCAGGGTAGGGCCGATTGGGGGATTGGGGGACCGCCCCCTGTCACACTCAGGGCAGGGTCAATGGGGAGGTTGCAGTGCCACCCCCTGTCACGCACAGAGCAGGGCCCATCAGGGGGGTTGGGGCTCCATATCCTGTCACACACAGAGCAGGGTTGATCAGGGGGTTGGGAAGCTCCCCCATGTCATGCACAGAGCAGGGCCCATCAGGGGGTTGAGGAGCTCCCCCCTGTCACTCACAGAGTAGGGCCGATAGGGGAGTTGGGGCACCGCCCCCTGTCACGCACAGAGCAGGGCCCATCAGGGGGTGGAGGAGCTCCCCCCTGTCACTCACAGAGTAGGGCCGATAGGGGAGTTGGGGCACCGCCCCCGGTCACACACAGAGCAGGCCAGATCAGGGGGTTGGGGCACTGCCCTCTATCACCCACAGAGCAGGGTCGATCAAGGGGGTTGGGGCGCCACCACTGTCACACTCAGGGCAGGGCCGATGGGGAGGTTATGGCTCTACCCCATCACACACAGAGCAGGGCCCGTCGGGGGGGGGGGGTGCAGTTTGGGGCGCCGCACCCTGTCACACACAGAGCAGAGCTGATCAGGGGGTTGGGGCGCCGCACCCTGTCACACACAGAGCCGCAGGGTGATCAGGGGGTTTGGGCGCTGCCCCCTGTCACGCTGATCCCAGTGCCAGGAGGCCTCGCGGCTCCACTGATCCTGGTGCTGGGAGGCATATTACCCTTTTACTATATAGGATAGAGGCCTGGTGCATGGGTGGGGGCTGGCTGGTTTGCCCTGAAGGGTGTCCTGGATCAGGGTGGGGGTCCCCACTGGGGTGCCCGGCCAGCCTGGATGAGGGGATGATGGCTGTTTGCAGCTGGTCACACACCCTTCAGGGTGGGGGTCCCCACTGGGGTGCCTGGCCAATCTGGGTGAGGGGCTGAGGGCTGTTTTCAGGCTGGCAGGTGACTGAAGCTCCCAACCGCTCCTTTTTTTTTCTTTTTTTTTTATTCTGGGCCAGCTTTAGCTCTGGCTCTAGCTCTGAGCCTCTGCTGCTGAAAGCAGGTATCTGGTTTGTTTGGGTTCTATAATCAAGACACTGAATCAACTCCAGCTCTGAGATCCCGGCTAGCTGAAAGCAGTTTTCTGGGGTTTTGTTTAGCTTCTATATTTGTTACAATGTTTCAAACTGCAAGCTCAGAGGCTGGCAAGGCAGTCAGGGAACGTGGGAGTCCTCTGTCACTGAAGCAAGCAAGCCTCATGTTCACTTCCAGCTGCCTGGCTGCCAGCTGCCATCTTGGCTGGCAGTTAATTTGCATATCGCCCTGATTAGCCAATGGGAAGGGTAGCGGTCGTACGCCAATTACCATGTTTCTCTTTTATTAGATAGGATGATATTACACTTCCATGAATAATACTATTGATTTTTTAATAGTAGATATAATTAGCTGTTTTCTATTAAAAGGACAAAGTTAAGTAATCTGTATTTTAACATCTGTAAAATTTGGATATTATTACCTCATGGATCTAGTATTAGAATTAAATAAGTATAAACACATTATACTTTTTAAAATGAATTATACATTTTTCTTTTTTAAATAAAACTTTTTATAATGAAAATTTAAATATGGGTAGCCCAAAATTGTATATCCACACTTTGAAAAATTATAGAGGCAGTGTTTATTAAAATACATTTCATTTTCAAAATTGAGCTATCAGCTGTTAAAGTGTGTCTGCATTTTGGGGGGACAACCTGTATATATAAAAGTAGAGAGAATAGAATTCTTTGTAACAATCATCTAGCATTAACAGTTTTCAACACATGAAAGCTATTTTGGTACCTGATACAGAGTAGGTTCTTGAAATGGGTTGAATGGTGGCCACCAAAAAGACATGTCCATGCCCTAACTCCTAGATTCTATAAATGTTACCTTATTTGGAAAAAGATCTTTGCAGATTTATGTTGAAATGAAGAGGTCATCCTGGATCATTTCAGTGATCCCTAAATCCAATGATAGTGTCCTTAGAAGAGGAAAAGGAAGTTGATCGATAGATGTACAAATGGAGGCAGAGATTAGAGTGATGAGACTACAAGCCCAGAATACCAAGGAACTCCTCAAGCCACCAGAAGCTGAAAGAAACAAGAAAGGCTTCTACTCTAGAGCCTCCAGAGGGAATGGGGCCCTGTCTATACCTTCAAAACTATCGGGGGGCGGGGGGGGGGGGCACTGGATTTTAAACAACCCAATTTGTGGTAATTCCTATCATTTGGTATGGAATTCCTATCATTTGGTATGGACGTGATAGGAAACTAATATAGTTCTCACATGGTAGTTATTAGTGATTAAGTCAAAGTCATTGCTATGCCTTCCTTTTGGTTTAATTCAATGGATCTCAATTTCAATGCACAATAAAATTACCTGGGAAGCTCCTAAAACAGAAATGCCCATGCCCCATCCCGTGAGATTCTAATTTAATAGGTAGAGGGGCTGGAGGAGTGGCTATGGTTTTCAGTAGTTTTTAAAATCTCCCAGGTAAATATAATTCACTGTTAATGTTGCTAACTCAGAGTCTGTCTTCCCCACTAGATTTTGAGCTCTATCATATAAGCACTATGTTTGAATTATTCCTACCTAACATAGTACCTGACATATAGTAGTATATTTGTTGACTAAATGAATAAGTATCTAGCCCTCTAACATGTTTATGCAAAAGTGAAAAATGAATAAAACATGGCTCCTTACTTCAAGCTGTTATTCATCATGCTAGGAGGGAGAGGAAGACAGGTTTGGGTAGAAAACAGAGGCTGTCTAGGAATAATAAGAATTATATCAAGTTGAATCACCTTCAGCTTCAAATATAGAAACCCTAAAATAACAGTGGATTAAATAAACAGAAGTTTTTCTCACACATAAAAAAATCTAGTAGTAGACTAGAACTGGTAAGATAGTTTTAAAGTTATCACAGACTTGACCTTCCTCCTCCTCATTCTTGGCCCAATATGGATATCAAAGATGTCAAACACATTGCAGCCAGCAGGAAGGGATGAAAGGCAAGCACCCTCCCATTAAGGGTCCCCTGAATGCATGTGACAGGACATTTCCACTTATATACCAACTAGAGGCCCAGTGCACGAATTCGTGCATAGGTGGGGTCCCTCTGGGTGACTTGCAGGGATAGGGCTGAAACCTGCAGTCCAACACTGCCTGCAGCTCCTACCTGCCATTTCCGCTCATCCCGGCCCCACTGTGCCTGCCCCACTGTGCTTGCTCCCAATCAGTCCAGATCAGGAGAGGCTTGCACTGCCACAGCAGTGCTCACCAGCCATGAGCCCTGCGTCTGTCACACTCCCAAAGGGAGTGGCCTGCAGGATCGGGCTGAAACCGGCTCTCCGACATCCCCGAGGGGTCCGGATTGCAAGAGGGTGCAGGCCAGGCTGAGGGACCCTACCGGTGCACAATCGGGCTGGGGAGGGACTGCGGGAGGGCTCAGGGCATGTCTGGCCCATCTCCCTCAGTCCCAATGGGCCAGACCCCAGCAGCACGCTAACCTACCAATCGGAGCAATGCCCCCTGGCAGTCAGTGCACATCACAGTGACTGGTCGACCAGTTGACTGTCTGTCCCCTGGTGGTCAGTGCATGTCATAGTGAGCAGTTGAGCAGCCTTAGCATATTATTAGCATATTACACTCTAGTTCGGTTGTTCTGCCATTTGGTCTATTTGCATATTACCCTTTTATTATATAGGATAACCATAACTTAGTCATATGGCCGTTTCTATCTACAAGGGTATCTAAGAATATTGCTTTGTTTCAGGCAGTCATGTGGTCAGATAAAAATTGGGAGTTCTATATATTATTCACTAAAATGGGTACTTAGAGGAACAATTACTGTCTCTGCCATAGTAATTAAATTAAATGTGTCATAGTAAAGGTACACAGCACTTTGGGAGTACATGGAAAGGAACTAAAATTCCAACTGGAAGCATCATTGGAAATGTTATCATTTAAGCCACAGAAGATAAATCAAATAATAGGCAAGGGAAAAGGTGCTTAAGGCAAAAGGAATATTGTGAACAAAAGCGTAGAAATGGGAAGGTACAGAGTATGTATCAGAAAAAGTTCATCTAGTAAGAGCACAATTGGAGAAAGCATTCTGTTGTAGAAAGAGAACAAGAATTTTGAATCACAGAGACCACATTTGAATCACTGCCCTCACTACTTAATAGAGGGGTAATGAGAAGTTAAGAGATTTAGATGAGAATATAAAGTGCAATTGGCAAATAATAAAGTTGAAAAATATATATGATAAAGATGAAATAGAAATCAATGATGGAGCTTTGGGTTTATTCCATTGGTAACAGTGAGAAAATTGAATATATTAATAAAAATCATGCAATGTCTATTTTATGGAAAATCTATTTGGTAATTTTGATTAGAAACTTTGGTTATTTTAATAATTAAAAAAATGTTTGTTACAGTAGAGAAACCTACATATACCACCTTGGAATTCTTTCACACAATTTTATTCCTCCTTACAGCTTTCAAATCATCTAGTAGACACATGCGGAAAAAATCTGTTTGAAAATGACAAGTGAAAGATGTTTTATAAACTCCAGATGGAATTCAGTCTTTACTCAGATCAAATATGAAAAGACATCCAGGCACCAGGGTATATATATAGAAAGTAAATTCTATCTGACTTCGTGAATCAAATTTTTCGGCATTTTACTAACTGAACTTTAATGTGGAAAATCAGCAGTTATGCTGCTATGCAAAGAGGGAAGAAAAACTGGAAGGAATGGTGGAAGGTTAGCATTATTTATTGGGAATTACATGGTACCAGGCACAGTGCCAGATATTTTATATCCAATATCTCATTAAACCCAATAATCTTTGACCTGAATACAACTAAGGTTCAATAAGGTTAAGTGTCTTGCCCAAGTCATTGAATGACCAAGATTCAAAATCCAAAGTCTGACTAACTGAAAAGTATTTGCTTTTTTTTTTAAATACAGGTGATATCCACTTTTTTGCTCACTCACTCACTCATTAATTCCAAATTTACTGTTAATTCTTTTTTTAATTGTTTTCTTGCTTAAAGTATTACAAAGAGTATTACATATGTCTCCTTTACCGTTAATTCTTTAGTTCCAATTTATTTCACCCAATTTTTTAATATGATTTTTTTAAATTTTGATTTATTGCTTAAAGTATTACAAAGAGGAGTACATATGTCTCCTTTCTTTCCCCCTTGACCTTCCCCCAGCCTCCCCTACCCCACAGTGTCTTGTGTCCATTGGTTATGCTTAATCGAAATCACTCTTCTATTTGCCTAGATCAGTGGTTCTCAACCATCCTAATGCCACGACCCTTTAATACAGTTCCTCATTTTGTAGTGACCCCCAATTTCATTGATACAAATTGAACATAATTAAAGCATAGCAATTAATCACAAAAACAATATGTAATTATATATGTGTTTTCCAATGGTCTTAGGCGACCCCTGTGAAAGGGTCGTTCGGCCCCCAAAGGGGTCGCAACCCACAGGTTGAGAACCGCTGGCCTAGATGTTTCTAATATCATCATTCACTGATTTTCTTCTCCATTTCTTTTTGTTGTTGTTGTTAATCCTTGCTGAGGATATTTTTCCATTGAATTTTAGAGAAAGTGGAAGGGAGAGGGAGAGAGAGAGAAATATCAATGTAAGAGAGACAGATTGATTGGTTGCCTACTGCATGCCCCTGGCCAGGGCCATGGATGAGTCTGCAACCAAGGTATGTGCCCTTGACCAGAATGGAACCAGGAACCCAAACTGGCTAGAGCTCCATTTCTAAGTTATCTCACTTACTGATTTATAATGTAAATTAAAAATCCTTAGAAAAGAAGGGTTAACATGTTATTCTTTTAGTGAATTAAGAGAAATAAAAAAAAAAACTTTAAAAGAAAAATATGGCTGGCAAACAAAATAAAAATGAAAACATATCTATGAATGGTGAATTAGTTTACAGAAAACAACATCTAAAGACACTTTGCACAAATTCCTGGTTGGCTCTGCAGGTGTTAACTCTGTATGTTTGCATTTCCTTCACTATTCAAGCAGCCACCTTTATTTAGTACAATGACTTGAAGCTCATGCTCATGGTAGAGCCATCCCCATAGACTACAAGCTAACTACTATATCTCAGAACCTTTTTACCCATCTGGGAAAACATGGTGGCCCCCCGGGCATATACGTGATGGATCTGAAGTATTAAAGTCTGAGGCAAAACAGATTAAATCACAATATGAGAAGCACTGAAGGAAATCTCATTCAGAAAATGTGCTGATTCCAGCCATTTTCTTTATCTGCATGTCTTTCAAAGAATATTGGAATCAGAAGCCATCCCCTATTTCTTAGAGCTTATTTCAAACAACTTTACTGAGGTACATTTTACAAATCATAAAATTAACCCATTTGACTCTACAAAGTCACACCCTCCCACCCTCCCCAGTAAGATCCCTCATTCCTATTTAAACTCTTACCCTCCCCCTAGGTCCAAGCAACCACTAATCTATTTTCTGTCTTTATAAATTTGCCCTTTTTTTTTTTTTTTGGACATGTCACATAAATGGAATCATACAATATATAGTCTTTTGAGTCTCAATACTTTCACTTTACATAACGTTTTTAGAGGTTCATTCACGAAGTAGCATATGTCAGGAGTTTGTTCCTTTTTATTGCTAAAAGTTTTCAATGATGTAAATCCACTACATTTTGTCTACCCATGACAGCTTGATAGACATTGAGGTTGTTTCCAGTTTCTGGCCTTAGGAAAAATGCCATAAACTTTCACTCACAAGTCTTTTTGTACACATATGCTTTTGCTTCTCTTGAGTAAATACCTAGAGTGGGATGGCTGGATTATATGGTAGTCTTAAGTTTAACTTTTTAAGAACCTGCCAAAGTGGACTGTACTATTTTACATTCCCACCAGCCATGTTTGAGGGTTCATATTTTCCACACGCTCACTAACATTTATTATTGTCTGTCTTATTTATTATAGCCATTCTACAGGGTGTGAAATGATATATCTTTGTGGTTTGGATTTGCATTTCTCTAAAAACTAATGACATTGAGCAGCTCATAACATTTTGAAGTTGCAAGTTCATTATTTTACAAATTTGGAAATTAACAGCTGGAAGAGTGACTTATCTAAGAATACTCAGAAATGTTGTGGCAAAAATATAATATATATCTCTTGTCTTTTTATTTAAAGCTTATTTTTTATGAAGCAAAAAAGTAAATTCATCCTATAGCAGTGATGGCGAACCTATGAAACGCGGGTCAGAGGTGACACGCGGACACATTTTTTTGGTTGATTTTTCTTTGTTAAATGGCATTTAAATATATAAAATAAATATCAAAAATATAAGTCTTTGTTTTACTATGGTTGCAAATATCAAAAAATTTCTATATGTGACACGGCACCAGAGTTAAGTTAGGGTTTTTCAAAATGCTGACACACCGAGCTCAAAAGGTTTGCCATCACTGTCCTATAGAGTTTAGACTCCTCTGACAGATTATAACCACCTCTAAAGCGATAATCAAAATTTGTGCTACCACACTCAATACAGTTTTCATGCAATCTTATATTTATTTTCTCTTGCTGTGTATAGACTCTAGCACATGCTTGATGCTTCATAAATATCTAAGTGAATACTGACTGAATGAATGAATGCTAATAAGTGTTAAAAGTATAATATGTATATGAGGAAAAGCAAACAATGCTGGAAAGAACTTATACAAAATAGGTATGTGAAAGTCTGTTATATTCCTTCAATCAACAGGTGAAGAAATTTCCTCTTACTCCCAAATTGAATGTGTGCTCACCACTCTCACTTACACTTAAGTGAAATCTTCCATTATCTTGGTATTGTATTATGTCAATAGCATTAAAATAGTCTTTCCTGCCAGCAGTTTTTTCTAACTCCTGCTTGTTGGTAAAATAAATATCTGAAGTCATTCTGGGTTTTATTACTGCCTTTGTCTAGCCAGTATTCTTAAGTCCAAGTTATTTAACAAGACACATAAGCCCAGCCGGTTCAGCGGTTGAGCATCAACCCAAGAACCAAGAGGTCACCAGTTTGATTCCTGATCAGGGCACATGCCTGGGTTGCAGGCTCCATCCTCAGTATGGGCATGCAGGCGGTAGCCAATCGATGATGCTTCTCTCTCATCGATGTTTCTATCTTTCTCCCTTCCTCTCTCTCTAAAATATATAAAATAAAATAAAAAGACACACAGTCCTTTGTCACATATTAAATGGGCCTTAAAGACAAGTAGACTAGAGATAATTGGTGGGCCAGTCCCACCAAGAAAATCTCTTTTTTGAGGCAAGTTTCATCCCAGCCAATGGTATTGCTTAAGCTTTCCTGAGATGTAATCTTGGATTTGCAAAACCTTTCTACACCTGTTCAAAAAATAATTAATTGCTTCTCTTTTGGCTGTTTCTGTGGAAGACATGAATACTTTCTAACATAACAGTCCAGTCCCCATCCACCAGAACTGGTTATCCTATGGTCTGTCTGCAAAACTATCTCTTTTCCTCTTAGAACAAAACCACCACTTTGATTAAAAAAAAAAAAAAAAAAAAGCCCTGATCCAGCACCACTTGAACAAGTCCCAATTTTTTCTGAGGTGGGTAAACTGTGGCTTAATGCTATGTTTGAGCTCACAGATGCAGAAACCATGCTATTTTTGTTCTTGGACAAGGTAATCCAGACTCTAGGATGACTCACTCACTGTGTTCACATGCATTTTCACAAATACTAACATGGATTAATGCTTCAACTCCCACTTGGCATGAGTTTACAATTCATTAAGAGCAATTGCAAACTAGATTGTGACAGATCTGTCTATGCAGAAGAACACCATGCTCTTTCTATTTTCTGGAATATGTATTACTAGACAGGCCAAGGAAATACCACATAAAGTGGCAGTGTATTTCTGCTTATTGTTAATTTGTCATATTTATTAGAGATGCCTTAAGAACTACCTCTAAATCCTCTTTTTATAACATGTTTGACCAACAGTTTTGAGCACTATAAGGTGTGAATTCAGTTTTCTCAGAGGCAATGACTATTTCATGTACTAAAATGATCTGCAGATTTTGTACAATATTGAATAACAGACATTTGATGAAAGTTTTTAACAATACTTTTTGTTATGCAAACCTTATAGAGGTACAGTTATATGTATAATTACTAGAGGCCTGATGCATGAAATTCATGCAAGGGCCTTGGCCCCAGCCCCCACCCACCACCACCACCACCACCACTGCCGCAGCCGGGGGCCTCTGCCGTGGCCCCTGCCCACTGTGGCTTTGTCCGGAAGGAAGAACATCTGGCAGGACGTCCAGTCTAATTAGCATATTACCCTTTTATTATTATAGATATTTAAGGATCATGTAACCTTGAGATATAATTTTATACTTTTGTAGACATTCCAGATGGTAGAATACATAAAATACTTTAAATAATTTTTTTAACCATGATATAAACAGTTTTTGCTGGCATTCCAGAAACCCACATATTTTATTAGCATATGCCTCCTTGTCATATTTTAACAGTCCCTAATAATAACCAAAATAGTTATCACATAAATAGCATTCATGAGTTGAGTCAAACTATAATGTGGAGAGAAATTATGGTGTGGTGACAGAGGATTGAAAAAGTGTCAAGACGTTTTGTTCTAGCCTTGGCTTTCATACTGTTTGGCCTTTTTGAACCTCCATTTTCTCAACTTTCTGAGCCTATTTTCCTATTCGCTTGGATGAGATGTGTCACTACCAGAATTTTGAAAGCAGAATCTAGGAAAAATGCCTACATGTGAAGTGTATTTGGGAAATGATTGCAGAGAGCAGAAATGAAGGACAAGAGTAATGAAACAGGAAAGGAGAAAAAGTCAATAGGATGATCTGTATGGTGTCCAGTTGGCCACTATTTTGAGCTACTGGTGCTCAGAACCTTCTGGAAGCTTCATGACATGAGCAGTGTTAGAGCAGTCCACTGAGGGACAAAAGGAGGAAGGAAGAATGTATTCATCAACTCAAGGCCTATCAGTCAGGCATGGTTGTACTATTGCATGCGTTCGGCTCAGGGTCCCACAGGTGTCCACCCAGAGATGTCAGAGAAGCCTTGGTCAGGAAATGAGAGGTGTGTATGGAAGCCTGAAACAAAGTGGTCTCAGGTTGCAGGGAAGTGAAGGAGTTCAAAGCCTGCACAGAAGTATTCCCCTTAGCACAGTGGCTCTCAACCTTCCTAATGCCGCGACCCTTTAACACAGTTCCTCATGTTGTGGCGACCCCCAACCATAAAATTATTTTTGTTGCTACTTCATAACTGTGATTTTGCTACTGTTATGAATTGTAATGTAAATATCTGATATGCAGGATGTATTAGGCCACCCCTGTGAAAGGGTCGTTCGACCCCCAAAGGGTTGAGAACCGCTGCTTAGCAGTTACTGGATGGAGTAAAGGGAAAGCCAGGTGCATTTGAAATGGTACAGAACAGGTGCATGATACAAGACAGTGGCTCAACATGCTCTCGAAAAACTTCCAGCTCTAATATTATTGAATATTAATAACTACCATATATGTAGTTCCTACTAATGGATCACTCTGTTTGTATTGCTATCTAATTTTGGTTGCACAATAATCTCATAAGTAGACATGGTTATTTCCATTTTGTAGATGAAGAAATTAAGTATAGAAAGGTGAAGTCATTTTCCTAAGTCAGGGTTCCTCAACCTTCATATTTCTGAAACCTAGGGTCAGATTTTCTTTTGGGAATGGGGGTGGCTGTCTTGCACACTGTAGAGTGTTTAGCAGCATCTTTGGCTTCTACTCACTGGGTGTTTTTAAGATCTTAGTCAATCCTTACTGCCTCACCTATAGCAGAAAGTAAAGTGCGTTTCTGTTTCAAAGTCTCTTTTGGGAATGTGCAACGTGGTCCAGAGAAAAGGAGATGGAGGCTGGTGGTATTGAAAAAAGAGTATAATCATTTATTCAACAAACAAAAAAGCACCTGCTCTTTTTTATGATGTCACTCTTTTTTTTAAAAAAAAAAAAAAAAAAAAAGGAAAAACTGAGTGACTGGAGGAAAATGGCAGTGGATTAAGTGGAAGCTATGCTGACATTTTCCCAGGACCAAACTGGAATTACAACAAAAATATAGAAAAATCATCCTGAAAAACCAGCTGAAGACTAGCTGGAGAGAACCCTTGAAACCAAGGACATACAGAGGAGACCTCATGGAAGAGGAGAGCAGAGGAGCCACGCTCCAAAGGCAGCAGCTGAAGCTCCAGAGGATTATCTCAATTGCGGGAGGTTCCCCCTGAGAAGTCTGGGATCTAAACCCCAGACCTGGAGGGCTCCCCAGCCCAAAGCACCAGAACTTGGAAAAGGTGCCTACATCACATCTGGCTGTGAAAAGCCCCAGGGGTTCTGTCCAGCAGAGACAGACAGCTAGATATGCAGGCACCCTCTTATGGAGCCAGCACACTAGATGTTGTTTGCAGCCACTTACCTTGGGCTCCAGCAGTGGGAGGACAGAGTGGACGAGAGCTGGGTGAGGAGAGTCTGGGGTGGGCAGCTTGGTGGGGAGAGAACCCAGAGGACCCCCTTGTGGACCCATGTGCTGAGTCATTCCTCCATACGCGAGAAACCATCTTTCTCAGGCGGAGCTTCCCCATTCAGGCAACTTTTGCCCGGGGGGGGGGGGGGGGGGGGGGGGGGAACTGCCCCACCCCTTGGAAACCCCTTTTCCCCACCCTGAGGAGTAAACACTCCATTGAGCTCTACAGCCTGGGGCTTATTAAGTGATTGAGACTAACAATCTGCCTGCAGGCAGAGGCAGATCTCCTATTGTTTTGAGTTTTTGTCTTACCTGCCTCTGGGCCCTGAGCAAGAAAAAACAGACCTTGGTGCACAATTTGGTCCTTCCCATTTGCGTCTAGCCCTAGCAGAGGTAGCTACAAGCTATGGGTTGCTGATAGCTCTAACCAGGGCCAGTCACAAACAGCACCTGACATCGGCCTGTACCAGAGACGCTCCAAAGAGGCTCAAAACCAATAAACCCAATGGCCAGCTTCAAACAAGAGCAGGATCCAACAAGCTCCAGAAGTAGTATATACACAGGCTCCAAAATTTGCAGAGAATTCAACTTTCTGTGATAAGTAACTGCACAGCAGACTGCACACTGTGTTGGGGGTTGAGTTTCACTGGGATGAGCCCACAAAAGAACGTGCCAATAGCAATTGTCTTACCGATCTGCAATCTGCGGGATGCTGATTTTCATGAAAACCCTCACTCTCAAGGTTGAACCCTCTGATACGATAGAAAATATACTAGTAAAAGCCAAGATCCAGGATAAGGAAGGAATTCCTCCTGATCAGCAAAGATTGATCTTTGCTGGCAAGCAATTGGAAGACAGACATACTTTGTCTGACTACACCATTCAAAAGGAGTCCACTCTTCATCTTGTGTTGAGACTTCATGGTGGTGCTAAGAAAAGACAGAAGAAGTCTTACACCACTCCCAAGAAGAATAAGCATAAGAGAAAGAAGGTTAAGCTGGCTGTCCTGAAATACTACAAAGTGGATGAGAATGGCAAAACCAGACACCTTTTTCGGGAGTGCTTTCAGATGAATGTGGTGCTGGAGTGTTTATGGCCAGCCACTTTGACAGACATTATTGTGGCAAATGTTTCAACAAACCAGAAGACAAGTAATTGTATTGGGGATAATAAAAGACATGAACTAACATTTAATTGTTTAATTTTATTCCGGTGAACATTTTTTAAGCATCAAAAGTTGATGAATCAAATTGATAAACTATACTTTGGCAGAAGAATGCCATTATATTTAATATCAGCTGTCTAGATAATAAACTAGTTTGTGTTTCTGACAAAAAAACCCAAAAAGACTCAATTGTAACGGCAGGGCACACACGGAGTGCACAAGGATAATTATTAGAACTAGGTCTGGCGATCAGGGAGACTGCACCACTGGATCCCACAGGTCATCCACTGCATGACACCCACCAAGGCTGGGAGTCATAGCAGATCTACCTAATACATAGAAACAAACCCAAAGAGTCAGCCAAAAGAAACAAGCCCCAAGTGAAAGAACTATAATACTTTCAACAATAAAGATAAATTTAAAATAAAATAAAACTTTTAAAAAAGGAAAAACTTTATTTAAAATAACATGTTTAGAGCAAAACATGTTATTTTAAATAAAGTGACGTTCAAAAGTGCTATATTCAACAGTGTGAATGTACTTAATGCCACTGAACTGTATACCTAAAAATTGCTAAAATGGTAAATTGGTATTATGTAATGTTAACATAAAAACCATTGAAACCTGTAAAGAATTTTGTGAGTTTATTTGAGCCAAACTGTCGACATATGCCGGGAAGCAGAACCTCAATGAATTGAGATAGTGCTCCGGAGAATGGCAGGGTTACATTCGTATTTATACATGAAATTCATTGGTGACAGATTTAAGGAGGTGGGATTAAGCAAAGCGGGGAAACCTCTGTGATAGGATAAAAAGTAAAATGATGGACACATACTTAGGTGGGTGCAGGATCAATCAACATGATAATGAAGGAATTTGTAGTATCTGCCCTGGCGCCCAGAACATTTGGTTATGCCCCAGGGGTTCCAGAAAAAGGGAAGTTACAAGTTACCCAGACACTTCAAAGGAATGTTATCTTAGAGGCAAAAAGGCAAATGGGCTCAGTAAGGATCAAAGTTGATCTTGTCAGTGAAGATACTGGCCTAGGACATAACTGCCCACCATAACTGCTTTTAGTCAAAGTTTAATTTCAGACCATCCTTTGTGGTTACTTTAGGTCTCTGAGTCTGCTAGGCTGCCATGCAGGCCTCTCCTGAGCTTGTCAGGTCAGCGTGTGGCCCCTTTCGTCCACACATCCCCCTTTTGGTCATAAATCAATCCAAAGGATGCATTGATGACCAACCTTTTGGTTGGATAATGGAGTCCCACGGTGCTAGGAAGGCTCATTCCTAGGATGTCTCGGTGTCAGCATGTCTTGCTGAACAGGTGGACCACTGGGGGTGGGGCAAGACCATAACCTTGGATGGCATTTAAGGTCGAATTATTATTATTAAAAAAAGGGCAGGTAAATGGGAGGCAGTCAGGTCCTATACGTCCTGGTTAAAAAGTATTCTGGATCATTTCTAATTTTTGAGCCATCATGATCCGAGTCTTTTTGCTGTTTGTTTTGCTTTTCTGCATCTAGTATAACATTTACATATCATGAACACAAAAATCACAAAGGTCTTGGTTACATCCCAGGGTTTGGAATGAGGAACCTGGTTCACAAAAGAACAGTTTACAGAAGCAGAATTATAGTTCTGGGTCTCGGGGTCACTGGATTGACAGAAACACCTTATCCAGAGCCCTCGGGTCTTGAGACCACTGAGTTGCCAGGAACTCATTAAATTTAGAGTAATTGTGCTGCCCTGGCCTTGGGACCACTGAGTCAACTGGAATGCATTATCTGTGGTCACTAAAACAACCTAGGATAATTGCGCTGTCCTGTTTCCCAGGTACAGAAGAACGTGCTTTCCAAAACCAGTAAGATAACAATCAATGGGATGGTCATTCAATTGAATGGGATGATGTATACAATTCAGAAAATCAAAATAACTTTTCCACTGCTAAGCAAAGCAAATATGTACCACACTTCATTCCCTACTGGTTTTATGTACATGAGCCAAATCATGGACTCATCTTTACTAGTTAGGGGATTGTACTACCCTCTAACTACAACTAGTTTGACTGAATTAATTTTTCTAAACTGCCAGCTTGGCACATTTGATTTTCATTTACTCACCCCACTTCTTTTAGGGGCATTCTCTATTCTGTTCCTGCTCTTCTGTCCCCTTGTGCATCTAGCCCCACTTGTCCCTGGACTTTCTCACTGGCTAGAAAAAAAAATGTTCTTACAGTTACCAAGTGCCCTAGTGCCATGGTCCCCATTAGTACTGTCCTCACTGAAGTCCAGTTCCACTCTTGCGGACGTCGAGCCTCCTCCTGGCTCTCACGGGTGAGGCCGCTGGCTGCCGGGATCAAGGCCGTTTCCTGGTGCAGGAGCTGGGAGTGGTGTAGCCAGGTCTGCAGGCGACAGTGTATAGTCCTTTCCAAGTTGGGGTGAGTCCTTGGGTTGTGAACTTCTTTACCCACACCGAGTCCCCAGGCTGGAAAGGATGTACAGAGTCCGAGATGGCATTCGCAGGGCGTCTCGAACAAGCTTATGGGTGGCTTGTAATTTCTGTAAGAGATCACGTCCAAGAAAGGGGTACAGGCATTCTGGCAAATACAGGAATTCATGAACCACCTGGTAGCCGCCTAACTGACATCAGAGGGGGTGGCAGAACAGTCTGCAGCTGTGGTCCCGGTAGCTCCAATAATGGTGACTTCCTGTCCTGAGAGGGGAGCTACCTTCTGAGTAACTACCGAGTGCTCTGCCCCTGTATCAACCATAAAGTTCCCAGTCTGGCCCCCGATTTTCATTTCAACCATCGACTCATGGGGGCCCATTTGGAAAGAGCCCAGTCTGTCCTCGTCAGAGTCAGCTGTTGCCAGTCCGAGGCGGCTCTGGCCAATAGTGGCTAGGTGGTTTGGATGGCCTTGCCAGCTTCTTCTGGCCTGCTCCTGCCCTGCCTGCCTCTTCACTCCTGCTGCTAAACCTTACTCTGTCCCTTCTTAAACACGCAGAACCGGACCCAAGGCAGCAAGGTTTGAGCAATTTTAAAATTCCTTAACATACATTCTAAAAGAACTAATCAAAATAAGGCTTATTTTCTAACTTCATTTGTCCTTGGGTGTGGACGGCAAATGACACTAATCAGATTGACATAAATGATTTAACCTTTGTTTAGGGAGGCAAATGCAAATTATTTACTCCCAAGTGTCCTTGGTTTAAGAAAGATAGGATTTCTGCTCAGTTTCCCTATTTTACTTGTTTCAGCTTACTGGCCTATCATGCATTCAGCTTTCTTTCAACATTTCTCTTTCCTTCTCATCACATACAAAACCTTCACAAATTTCACACTTTCAAGTTAGCCTTCAAAAATGCATAGCCTTCAAAAATGCATAGCCATGCCTCAGACCTTCCATTAAGTATTTCTCTTTACCTTCCTCCATCACACCTAAGCCATACTTTCCAGCTAGTTAAAACTCTTAGCCTTAACTTTTAGGTGACATGTAAATAATTAACATTCCTCAGATTAGCAATACATTCATATTTTTTTTTTTTAAGAGACACAAACAGAAATTTTACTAGCTAAATAATTTTGAACAAAGACACATACTTAAACAATAAAGACAGATAACATTCCCCATTAAAAACTTTGAATCACCACAGCTAGCAATATCAGTTTGTGAGTATACAGGCCTTTTTTTTTTTTTTTTGACGTCATCTTGGGATAGCTGTCTGCCTTCGTGGACAGCAACTCCTCATCCTTGAAAGACCTCTGCTGTTTCTCGTCCTTGAAAAGTCTTTGATCTCCGCTCCAGATAGAGATGGGTGTCAGAGATGGAAGTAGATGTCCATTCACAGTCAGGTGCCTTTTTCAAATGAGAAATGTGAATCCAAAGCTAACTCCTTTAAGTTTAGCTGCACATGGGTTAGTTAGTAATACCTGGTAAGGTCGTCTCCAATGAGGTTGGAGAAAGTCTTTTATTTGGTATCTTTTCCAACACACCAAATCTCCTGGTTGTAAGCCATGATCTTTGAAATCTTCGTCGCCCGGAAGTGCACTGTGAAATGAATCTGTTACCAATTTTGTAAGTTCCTATAATGCAGAATGTCTGCTCTTTACTTTTCCTTATATTTGGGAAACAAAAGATTTAAAAGTCCACAATATTTAAAACAGTCATAAGAATAATTATCCTTAATTAATTTAGTCCCATAGTTATTTTTGTTTATCCTGATTATTTGCCAGTAGGTTTTGAATTCAATTATTCCTTGAAGTTCTATAAATCTTCATCCAGTTCAAAAATATGACCTGCTTACAAACCTGCAGTTTAGATTAAGTCAGAGTCCTTTTCATGGGTTTTTCTAAACATATAATATACCTTACAAATGCATCAGAATAAAGCTGTCCACAAATGACAAAATTTAAAGGTGGCATGGTTGTAGATTTGATAAAAACTTTGCTTTTCTATAATATAAATATGTAAGATTTTAAAATGAGGCACATGGCTTATTGCAAGCAGTGTTTTCAGCATTGAAAATAATTCATAAACTCCCAATCTGTGAAAAGCAAACACCAGAGCATCACTGGCAGATGCCCCCACGGGGATCCTGACTCTTGGCTGTCCATTCCCTGATGGGACAGCTGCTACCCTACCCCATTGAAAACCTCCTGTCTGCACCTGGCTCTGCGAGTTCTTTGCAATTAAATTTAAACTGGTTTTTTGTATTAAGAATTTCAGTTGAGATCACAGAGTTAATCCTCTTTCTTTCTTTCTTTCTTTCTTTCTTTCTTTCTTTTTTTTAATCAGACCAATAAGCAGCATATTTTGAATTCCTAATTATTTCAGAGAAAGCAAAAATTATTTTCTCAAAAATTTCTACATTTTAGGCATCTAGCTACCACAGCTACACATTTCTCCCAATTCAACCCGAACCTTAACATCAGTAACATTTTTAAGAATAAACTTCAAAAATATAAGACACAATCAACCAACAGATTCAATTCTACCCTCTAGATTTCGTACGAGGCATACTCAGATCAACATTATGTATTATGTCACTTCAAAATACCTAGACATAAGTTTTTATCATTTGACTCAGTAAACTCTAAGGTCTCAAGTTCCCAGCAGCTCTGGAAAACCACACCTGAGGCTGGCAAAACAGGCCCGGCCCAGCCCTTGACTTTAAAACGACCATTTTTCTCTGGGGAAAGTCAAGAAGCAAATTTGTAGCTACATAATTTCTTGAGATTCAAATCCAATTATTATTATAAGGCATTTACTTTGGCAAATTTTTGTAACAGAGACAATTTTACTGAATTTTCTTTTGGAGGCTTGTTGCTAGAACAAGCCTGCATTTCTTCCCTGGGTAAAATTCGCCATTTTTTTTTTTTTTTTCTAAGAAATAATCAGTCTTGGGTTTTATTCTGTACATGTGTGAAGAGACTCCAGTTTAAAACTCTATCTAAATGTCCAAAAAGAGGACAATTGCGCGCATTAGTTTTAAACCAGCTTTTCTCTTTACATGTGAACAGAAGTACCAGACGCATTTTTAAATTTTGTAAAACTTTTCAATTACGAGAAGGAGATTTTAAATCAGAATACTTGGGGAGGAGGCGTCCATATTGGACCACCATGAGTTCCCTTCTCCCCTTCCCCACATCCTGCTTTGGGGAAGTTTCAGCAAATGACTCAAATGGCGTATTTTCCCAAAGTCATGATTAATAGAAAGACATTTTAAAATTTTTTCCTATTTCACTACAACAAAGACACAAAAACATCAAGGCGCACAGAACACACTAAAGTTTACAGCAAAGAATGTCCAGCATTAGAAACTACCAAAGCAGTGTCTTTTGTCCCTGGTTCAGGAATTTCCCCTCTCTAGAATTTCAATATATTCCCAATGGACTATTCAAAAAAACAAACAAACAATGGGCTAAAGGAAAAAACAGGGTGTAGACATTAATTAACTTCAGAATAGTTCTGAGACAGTCTCTAAAATTTTATTAATTTCCATCTTATTAGAATAAAATTTTCCTGTGCTTTTCTCTAGAAGCTTCCAATTTTCAAATCAAGATATGCTTCTCATGTACTCATTCAGTTTAATTTCAGAGCCGGCATTTTCTAATTTCTGCATGCAAAATATTAACATAGGTACCCCAAACAAACTGCATTTTAGCCATTTCTCAGTTAATATTTTAAAGTACTTGCAAGTAAAGGCTTCCTATCAGGAGTATTAAATGAGGGCTGGTGTCTCGGGAGTTTCTGGCCTTGGAGGCACAATTTCCCATGTTAATTTTTTATTATTATTGAATATCTGTAGTCTGAGCAAAATTTCTAGACATGTTATGCAGTGGGTCAAATGTGGCCTCAGTTTGTCTCCTGGCTGTCTAAAACCACAGGAAAGGTATAGGGCCCGGGCAGACCAAGCCTTAAGGTGGCCCCCTAGTAAAGCCATTTATACAGCGAAGGTTTTCTTTTTTGCTCAGACTCTCAGAAAGCCGTTTTAATTAAAAAGCCGAAATCAAACCCAGCCTCCCATTTTTTCCTCCAATCCTGCCTTACCCTGGGTTCTGCTCTGAACCCTTAACCTGGGGTCTTATCAACCCTGGTTCCACCTCGAGGATTTAAAACAGCTCAAATAAAGTCCGACCTTCGACCAAAGGAAGGGAAGGTTCTGGATCCAAGAGAAAACTCACCCAAGTTCACTTGGTACGGCGGGGAGCCGGCGGGGCTCAATGGGCCCCTTGCTGGATCCTAGCACCGAGTCCGAGGCCGCAAGGTGGTCCCGGGTGAGCTTCTTTGGAATCCTGCCGCGACTACGCCAATTAATGTTAACATAAAAACCATTGAAACCTGTAAAGAATTTTGTGAGTTTATTTGAGCCAAACTGTCGACATATGCCGGGAAGCAGAACCTCAATGAATTGAGATAGTGCTCCGGAGAATGGCAGGGTTACATTCGTATTTATACATGAAATTCATTGGTGACAGATTTAAGGAGGTGGGATTAAGCAAAGCGGGGAAACCTCTGTGATAGGATAAAAAGTAAAATGATGGACACATACTTAGGTGGGTGCAGGATCAATCAACATGATAATGAAGGAATTTGTAGTATCTGCCCTGGCGCCCAGAACATTTGGTTATGCCCCAGGGGTTCCAGAAAAAGGGAAGTTACAAGTTACCCAGACACTTCAAAGGAATGTTATCTTAGAGGCAAAAAGGCAAATGGGCTCAGTAAGGATCAAAGTTGATCTTGTCAGTGAAGATACTGGCCTAGGACATAACTGCCCACCATAACTGCTTTTAGTCAAAGTTTAATTTCAGACCATCCTTTGTGGTTACTTTAGGTCTCTGAGTCTGCTAGGCTGCCATGCAGGCCTCTCCTGAGCTTGTCAGGTCAGCGTGTGGCCCCTTTCGTCCACAGTAACAAAATTTGTATACTGTAATAAAAACAGCTGTATCATTTTTAAAAATTATTTATAATAAAAGAACTGCCATTGGACCTGACATAGTACATTATACATGTGAATATAGATTGACCCAAACATATAATATTTGAATTATGAATAAAGTGTTCTGAAAAATAAATATTCAAAACATGTAATAGACTTAAAAACATAAAGGTAACTATTTTTCAGCCCATCCTTTGTAGGTAGGATCCCTTAAACAGGAAACTATTAGTATATTTTTATATAACCCTAAAAGGGGTGAAAAAGCTCCTTTTAAAATATTAATAATGACAGATATTAGTAATTATACGCTTGCTGTATACCAGGAGCTGAGCTAGACATTTCATGGATATTATCTTTAATTTTAGTCTCATGAAAATAAAATGATCTCTATTCCATTCCTCAAGTCCCCAAATTATAAACCTTAACGCTACTGAAACATCTTTTTTCTTTCCGAGATGGGAAAAATAGGTCACATCCGTAGGATTGTGTTCATAACCGACTTTAGAAAGTCCAAATAACATTGTTATGGTTCATTCTTTTTTAAAAAATATATTTTATTGGTTTTTTTACAGAGAGGAAGGGAGAGGGATAGAGAGCCAGAAACATCGATGAGAGAGAAACATCGATCAGCTGCCCCCTGCACACTCCCCACTGGGGATGTGCCCGCAACCAAGGTACATGCCCTTGACCGGAATCGAACCTGGGACCCTTGAGTCCACAGGCCGACGCTCTATCCACTGTTGCCAAACCGGTCAGGGCTGGTTCATTCTTTATTATTGATACAGAATGTGAGTAAATTTAATAGAGAGTTTCTCATAATTTAGACAGGTCCAAACCATTCAATGGATAGGTTCCTTTAAAACAGCGTTTCTCAACCTGTGGGTTTTGACCCCTTTGGGGGTCGAATGACCCTTTCACAGGGATCGCCTAAGACCATCGGAAAACACATATATAATTACATATTGTTTTTGTGATTAATCACTATGCTTTAATTATGTTCAATTTGCAACAATGAAATTGGGGGTCACCACAACATGAGAAACTATATTAAAGGGTTGCAGCATTAGGAAGGTTGAGAACCACTGCTCTAAAAGGATGTTTGCTATGTAGAAAGAATTATGAGTCACTAGATTTTTTTCCCATTTTGCTTAACTAAATAAGATTAAACAGGTAATATTACCTCAGAGGTCTACATACTTAATGGACTGACTATAACATAACTTTTTAATTTAGTGTAATATAAGGTTCTGCTTTTCTTCTCAAGCTTACTGTTACACATTCAAAAGCTTGCTATTTTAAACTGAAGTAACACCCAAGATTTATTCTAAGGTTGAATAAAAGCAAGTATTTTTTGAAGTGGCTTTTCATTGTCTGAATATTTTTATTCTGATCTGAACACATTCAACTTTTACATTTTAAGAACAAGGATAAAAAGAACAAAGTGGAGGGGAGAATGGGTTCCAATTTAAAATGTATTCCACCACAGCCCCCAATGCAACCTCTGCAAACCTGGCTACAAAGACACAAAAACTTAAAAGTTAAAATGTCACCTTCCTCCTATCCTCCAATTTTCCAATTCCAGAAACAAAAACTCACAGAACTAGGCAGGAAGGGGGAGGTTATGTTTCTGTGTCTGTCTGTACGTTAAGGAAGAAGGTCTGGGGGTACTTGAGTAATGACACTAGCAGGAACAAGTTTTGCATTGGGAGAGGTGTAATATTTCCCAAAATTTTTATAAAGAAAGATCAAAGATTAAAAAGACATAGCTATGATGAGCAGGTACAGAAATTTATTCATTCACTCATTCAAATAATATTGCATGGGTACTTAGTAGGGGCAGGTACTATCCAAGGCACTTGGGATATATTGGGGGGGGGGGGGGGTGGCGGTAAAGAATCCTACCTCCAAGGACTTGCATCCTTGTAAGGCATACATTATATAGTGTGTGAAAAACTGAAGAGTTCTGCGAGAAGAATAAGAAATTAGAGCAGGATAATGAAGTTAGAAACTACATGGTAGGGCATGGAAATTAATAAATAGGGCTGATTTTGAGATGGTTTTTAGTGTGTCTCAGAATCTTGGCTTGTAATAGGATAATCAGACTGACTTTGTTAATACATTTAGTCTTCCTTCTGTCATTATACACTTTCCGTTTTTTGTGTTTTCTTGCTGCTTCCTTTTTCCCTTAGTTTTTGCTAAGCGGCCCATTTTATTTCTCTGTCTAGTGTTTTCAAAAATATTATTCTACTGATTATGTATAAATTATGTATATCTGACATTTCTTTTCCAATCTCAAGTAAGCTCCTTGAGGCAAGGACTTCTGTACTCTATCACTAAGCCTAAACAACAGTAGGAGTATTAAAATACATTTATTCTATGAGTGAATAACTTAATAGTAGGTATTAACTAAATGATCACAATTCTGCTCTTGGGCCAAAGATAAACTCTGGAGGTAGAAATATAAAGTGAATGCAGAGAAAGGTGGGAAAGAATGCTATGGAGGAGATTGCCTCTATTCCAATTCTGACCAACTTTGTGATTTTGAAAAACTCACCCATCCTCTTTGCACCTCTATTTTTTTTTCACTTGAAAAATAAGGGAAATGAATTAAAACAATGATCCATTACCTTTCTTTTCTAACATTATAGGAGTTTTATTTGGAAGTGAACTTTAAATTATTAATACAAATGTCAAGATACTACACAAAGCATCCACAGAAATTTTTTCATCCTTTTTAAAAAATTTACACAAACATTTCCTACATAATCCAACACACAACAACAACAAAAATGGTACATCCTTTTTTCAATTTGCATACAATGGAAAAACATATGTGAGTAATAAATAATCAGAATTTTTTTTTTCGTATCAGTCACTTCCATAACCAAATATTATTCTGATCAATAAAAATTGCTATCATCAGACTTCTGGTATATACTTATACCATTACTTAATTTTTAGTACTGCTCCACACTTTGGTTCTTCACAATTACTAACATAGAAAACTATTGCAAAGTAGGTACAAGCATTTGCAAAAACAAACAAAATCCCCAGCTTAAAGCATGAATGAGTATGATGGAATTTCTTCCCAACCAATGGACTTTCAAACCATCAAATACCCAGAACCACCCTGGCCTTTGGCTGTGTGGCTTAGTTGGTTGGGGTTCATCCCATGCATCGAAAGGTTGCTGGTTTGATTCTTGGTCAAGACACCTGCCTGTGTGCCAGGCTTGATCCCTGGCAGGGGTTGTGCAGAAGGCAGCTGATGAATGTTTCTCCCTTTCTCTCCCTCTCTCTCTAAAAATCAATTAAAACAAAACTTTTTAAAAAATAACTAGAACTGAACTAAATTTGCCAAGAGGGTTTTGCCTAAGTCAAGGAAGAGATACATTTATTTTCAACAGAGGAGCTGAAATTAAAAGCCAGTATTAAGTTTAAGACAGGTTGGGGGATTCAGCCATTTGAAAAAATAACCATCTTTTTAAAAAATGACCACTGAAAATAAGCTCACTAAATTTATTTTTTAAATCATAAAACATTTCTTACAAAAGATCATTAAATTGTTCACATTGCTCTGAAGAGATGCCAGGGACATGTGGACTATTGTTACTTTTCCTCCCTGTCCCAACCCAAAAAAATGTTGAAGTGACCACAAAGCGAAGTGTTCACAATAATTTCATAGGGGAGATTTTCCTTTTTAATCACCAGCAGTGAACAAATATTAAAATTCACTCATTCTGTTGCTGTTTCAAAATTTCAGTGTTAGCTTTTGCACACACAAACACACACACACCTGTTTGTATGGAACGAAAACATTACATCTAGTAAACAGCAAAGATTCCACTACACTTCAAATGCAGAACACCTATGAAGCAGAGGCATACTGGCTTTTTAAACAGAAGCAAGTAAGGTTTGTTGCCTTTTTAAGAGTCACAGATCTTTTAGAGAAACCTATAAAGGCTATCAATCTTCTCCACAAAAGCATTTTATATATATGCATATGTTATGAAAAATAAGTTGACATGTCTTATAAGATCACAAAAACTTTTAATCTGTATATTGTTAATGCCATAAAAATATCAATATTATATAATGTTTAAATATAATTCACACACACACACACACACACACGCACACACGCACCCTCTCCATACTTCATAATAAAGAAAGCCCCCAAACCCCAAGGTGAAAGAAAAGCATTTAGCCAAAGAAAGAAATAAAAGATTGATAGTTGTCATGAAATTTTAAAGTCCAATATCTTCTTTTAAGTCCTCATAACATATTTACTATAAATAGGGATGAAGTTGCTTAAGTTTGGCTTTTCTTGACAAACCAACTCTGATTGGACGACTGCATGTCTTAAGAGGTAGTACTCTTGAAATTCCATGTGAAAAATTACTACCTAAAAATATAAGACAATAAAAGTATTTAAGGGAAAAAATTACTCATAGTTTCTAAGATTAAAAAAATTTGATAACTTTTAATCATACTAGCAACTTTACTGACTCACTGAGTTAAGTGCTTTAAGTGAATTAGCTTACTTAATCCTATCTCCATTTTTAAAATGTAGAAACCTCAGCACGAAAGTTAAGTAACTTGGCCAATATAAAATACAAACTAAATAAAATCATCATTCCAGTCAGGCAGTCTGACTTAACAAAAAAACAACATAGATTTTTTTTTTAAGTATTGATTTTTGAGTGAGAGAAACATTGATTTATTGTTCCACTTATTTATGCATTCATTGGTTGATTCTTGTATGTGCCCTGACTGGGGATGGAACCCACAACCTTGGTGTTTCTTGGTGTATCGGGACAACACTCTAACCAGCTCAGCTACCTGGGCCTATATAGATTTTAAAGTTACACTTGATATAGTGTAGTGATGGCGAACCTATGACACGCGTGTCAGAGGTGACACGCGAACTCATTTTTTTGGTTGATTTTTCTTTGTTAAATGGCATTTAAATATATAAAATAAATATCAAAAATATAAGTCTTTGTTTTACTATGGTTGCAAATATCAAACAATTTCTATATGTGACACGGCACCAGAGTTAAGTTAGGGTTTTTCAAAATGCTGACACGCCGAGCTCAAAAGGTTCGCCATCACTGATAGTGGCTCTAAACACCATGTCACTTTTTCTTATTAGAAGCTAAATAACTAAACTATACTATTAATGATTATGTTTGATTTCTAATAGAGATTATTATCAATAATAGAATGTAAATGTTATTTTTAAAACAGCTCAAAACATTTCATGAAGATATATCTGTTATTAAATCAGTTAACCAGACAAACAGAATCAACTACCCTTGATAATAAAATACAATACCTCTAAATTTCAGGTGCTTTATTTTTAAAAATAAACAGTAGGATACATATTTAAAGCTAAAAATGTACCTATCAAGCTTTCATCATGCTTTAATGAATTAGTATGATCTTAATATAAAAGTGCATTATACTAAAAATAGTGTAATCAACATAACTTCAAATCTGACAAAAGGTAAACAACATAATTTCTACTAAGTTTAACCAAACAGAAAGTGTGTACCTATGTAAACGATAATGAAGTAAAATGCAAATTTTAACTATATGTAAAAAGGGAGGAAACAACATAATATAGCTAGTTACTCATAAAAAAATTTAAAAAAATATATTGCCAAATTATTTTTTAAACAAAAAGGGATTGTTCAAATAAACCAAAATTGATGGATCATATCTGATACACTAGATTTGGTTATAAATTAAGTAATGTCAGCAATTTATGCTAAGTATACTTCTACATTATGAGATTTTTATTTCAGAACAAAGCTATGATTCGTCTATTTGATTACTTTTTCAAAGTATAGCTTTCCCCTTTCATATTCTAATATGACAGATACTTCTGATAATTTTGCAATGGGTGGGAAATCACTAAACCAATTTGTATCAACAGTAGGCCTTTTGCAAAGCATATGCCCTTAAACAGTGATTAAGTTGTGGTTGCAAGGATGTGCTTTTTTGTAACCTTGGACTTCTTACCTTTTTATTAAATAAATTATGACCCTTTTTATTATTGCTATATACTGGATTAATGTATTGTGTTGTATCATTTAACAATTCTAAATATTCAAACGTACTACCAGAAATGGTTCATTTTAAAAATTAGTATTTAGAAAATTTATGAAATTTATTAGTCATCTTTTAAAAATAATACTAACTCGATTGTTTTCTAAATCCTTGCAACTCAAAGTATAGTCCACAGACTAGCAGCATCTAGGTGCTTGTTAAAAATCAGAATCATAATGCCTACCCCACAACAGAACAATAATCATTTAGAAAGATACCCAGGTCATCTATATATATAAAAGGCTTATATACAAAGTGTCCCCTCAGTGACCGGGAGTTCGGGAGATTGGGAGTTCAATCATGCACTATGACACGCGCTGACCACCAGGG
Organism: Myotis nattereri; assembly: GCF_964212035.1. NCBI lineage: Eukaryota > Metazoa > Chordata > Mammalia > Chiroptera > Vespertilionidae > Myotis > Myotis nattereri. The sequence continues at coordinate 78,545,123 of NC_138085.1, read as the reverse complement.
GGCAGTGCAGAACAAAGGAAGGCCCCAGCCAGCCCTGACCACCGGCTAGGCCTAGGGACCCTACCCATGCACGAATTTCATGCACCAGGCCTCTAGTTTGTATAGAATTTAAAATTAGGGGAGAATGGATGCTGAATATTTAAAGCACCTGGCACACTGGCTGGCTGGCATATAACACATGCTCAAAATAATTCCAAAATACTTGCCTTCTCCACAGATAGAGAAGAAAGACACAAAGAGTTTACAGGATGTTACTGGAGACTTAAGTGGCAGAAATTTTAATTGGAGGCATCATGATGACAAGTGAGTAAGTATCAAAAACATTCCAGCACAATCAGGAGTTTCCTAATGCCTTTAAAACCACTCTGTATAAACAGGTCTTATCCCCACTTCCCAGTGTCTCTCAACTATTCCTTTACACTATCGATTTTTAACAAGTCTCAGGAAGATTATCCACTTGGGGATAATCTTTGTAAGTAAATCCAAGACAACTATCCTAACACAATATTAAATAATTCTGGCTGACCTCACACATACTTTATAATAATGAGGCACTTTTTCTTGTAAAGACACAGTACAGTAGTGTAGGTTCAAATATTTCCAACAAATGTAACATTTCTTTTTTTAATTTGTGTACATAACTTAATCTTTCATTTCATCCATTTCATTATCACAATTATAATGATGAAGAGTGTGGGTGCATGTTCCCTAATCTTCCTCCATTCTATCTCAAAATTAACCCAAGTTCTTCCTTTCTGTCCTAGAAGAAACAACTCCTATCCTTTCCAGGCTAATTCTGCCCCTGCTTTTAGTTTCATAGAGTATTGCTACCTCAGTTATTCTCTTCATTCATGGGAGAAGAAACTACCTGTGGGCTTTTTATCTTCCAGGGCTTGGATTAATATTTAAGATTATTTTATTGCAAGCTTAGAAAAAGGAAAAGATGCGTTATGGAAGTGACTGCATAAAGGTTCCACGAGCAGCATCCTACTGATGAGAAGCCAGGAAAATGTTTTGAGAAATGATGAATGTTTTCGTAAATATATTTCACCTACATCATTACTCTTTCTAGCTCTGGTCTTGTGTAATACCAGCAGTTTCTGACCGAATAAAGTTTTAGTCATTTAGAAAACAATTACCCAATGTAAATCCTACCCCTGTGTCTCATTCCACTGGTACTATTATAAGTTAGACTAGACCAGCCGTGGGCAAACTACGGCCCGCTGAATAAAACTATTGAAAAAAAATACCATACCCTTTTATGTAATGATGTTTACTTTGAATTTATACTAGTTCACACAACCACTCCATCCATGCTTTTGTTCCGGCCCTCCGGTCCAGTTTAAGAACCCATTGTGGCCCTCGAGTCAAAAAGTTTGCCCACCCCTGGACTAGACGTTAGACTTGCTGTGTTTTATTCTGATATTGTAAACCTTTTAGGCAAATGATGAGGCTAGTTTAACTTTTCATTAGTTTTGTTTAATAGTAATCAAAATTTAAATTCCATAGTCATAAATCATGGTCATATATCTAAATGATACTAAATTTTTAATTACTAAATAAAATGTCTACATAAAGAGCCTCATAATAATTAAAGAATAGAGAACATTGATGATAATTATATAACTGTGAGCAACATCTCATCAGTGGAAATTCAACTTAGTTAAATGCCTTTTTTTGTTTTGCCCATTAATGTTACATATATTAGATTGTATATTAGACATGTATTACCTCTATCTTATTACTTAGTTATTTCAATGCATCCTGGCAAATAATTAAACAGTTTTGAAGAGCACATTTCCCAATAATATTCTAAAGCTAATATTCTAAAATAGTATTTTAATCTTTAGCCAATTTTTAACTATTAGAATTTGCTCCAGTACATTTTAATATTTACAAAGGTACTAAATCATTATATTTATTTTTCTAACAACTTAAGTACATTTCCTTATACTGAAAAATATAAGAATGCAATTATCTTAGAAGGTATTCTTGAAAATAACCAAAAACCTTACCTCCGTTCACTATATAGTTAATTTTTTCTTCCTTAAATTCATCAGAGGAAAAAGCAGGTCTTTTGGGTGAGGGTTTCTCACAATCTGAAAATAAAGATCAATATATTACTGTAAAAAGTAAGGTTTATATAAAATGTTAATTCTAAACAAATTACTTTTTCAAAAATATTTCTCCCATTGGCTCCTAATATTTAGAAAAATGCTTCAAAACTCCTTGAAAAAATGTTATCACTTGTTATCTTCAAGTTCAACATATTTAATGTTGGAACAGTTCTTTATATAAAATAATGTGCATCAGTAAACATTGCTTATACTTTATCTCCCTTTTGCCAAAATTATATATTTGGCCAACACAGGGTGGGGGAGGAAGCTGCAATTTTTTTTCTATCATAAGAAAAAACATTTTAAAACTAATTTTATACCTTCCTCAGAAGTCGAATAGAGTACTTCTTCCTTTGATGTTCTTAAACAGGAATGTGCATTAGGAACTTCCTGTTCTCTGCTTCTGGGTACTGATTCCCAGTTAAATAAACTTTGGTGTCTTTTATGCATATTAGGACCTGCTTTAGCATCACAGAGCAAAGAAGATTCACAGATTTTGTTGACTGTACCTATTTTCAAATCTTTTTCTATCTTTGTTTTTACCGCCTCCACAGCATTATTTTCTCTAAAGTAATTTTCTTGCCCATTGTTTGTTTCCACAGTGCTTAGAATTTCATTTTCCTTACTGATTTTGTGAAACATACGAAGTTCTTCAAGAACTAAATCAAATTTACTTTTCATCTCAAAATCTTTGGCTATTGTCACAACTTCTGTTGGTAAACACTTGGCAGTTAAATCCTGAAAACATTCATTGTTCCCTACACTCAGATCAGCTTCAAATTGATGTTTAACACATTCTATAGAGTCATTCTTTGGATAAAAATGCTTTAAATTAGCTAACTCACTTTCTTGCAAAATACTCTCATATTTCTTTTTGTCAGCAGGATTAAGTTGATTAACATATTTAGTCTCCTCCACGTTTACTTTCCTACTCATTAAGGAAACTGGTTGCACAGAAAAAATGCCATCCATTGAATAAAAGCTATTCTTCTCTTCCTTTTCAATCTTAATATCTTTATGAACTTGGTGACAGTATGTTAAACTTTGGGCTATGACATTTTCTTCCTCCATTAAAATTAAGTCATGTCTTTTTGCTTCAATTTCACTTTTTAGCAAGCTCCCAAAATTTTGAACTTGAGTTACAATCATGGGATTGGTTTGTTCAGCACGTTTTGTGCAGTGGCTTGCTGGTATGGCTTGTTGCCTAACATTGAGGATATCTTCAGCAATGCACTTACAATTAAAGCTACTAATCTTATTATGCTCCTGTTTTCTTTCAGTAGCTACATTTTCATTGTACATATTTATTTCATAAAAGTTTTCATTAATATGTTCATAGTTGTTCTGTATGAATTGAGGAAGAGAATTAACATGTATTTTCACAGTGTTTGTACCACACTGAGCCCAATTTTTCACATTCACTACTTGTTCAGGACAAGTCTTACTCTTGTAACTAATTTCATCCCTGTCATCAAAGTCCATTAAAACGATATTTTTAATTGTCGTACTAAAGGAATCGATGGGTTTTTTCTTAAACTCTTTGAAAACTTGTTCAGTTTTAAACAGCTTTTTCTCCTCTAACATAGGTTTCATATTATCTCCTAATGGTATTGAAACAGTTAAAGTCCTTCCTAGATATACAATCTGATTTTCCACCATAATATTTTTTGGATAATTCAAACACATTATCCATTTGAAAACGCACCCCTCTTCTAATTTAGAATCATTTTCAGTTCCAGTTAAAGAGTCAAAGTTATTGAGCAAAGAAGCTATGTTGGTTTTCAATATGATATGTAGAGATTTTGAAACACCGGTTTGCAAATATATGCTTAAAATGTTATTCCTTCTATTGACATTTATATTCCTAATTATTAGATTATGAACATCAGTTTGCTTTAGACACTTCAAAATTTCATGCCAGGCTAAAATACTATTATCTGCTTCTTTTGCTGAAATGCTTTTATGGAAGTAAAACCTTTCTGTAATGAAATTCACCAAAACATTGCTTAAATCACAGTCTTTTTGTGAAGTATAATATTGCGACGGCAACTGTAGCCTATTATCGCTTTCTCCTGTACCACTGAACCAAAAAAAATTTATTAACGCTTTTTGGCTACCCAGCGTCCCTATCATGAGAAGCTGTGGTTGTTCTTCGCGTGTGTTCATGGCTTTTATATCATAACAATCTTCTTTCTTGCTTACAAGAGCTGTGTCCGACGACTGTAGCCAATTCCACTTTTCTCCAGTTTTCTTCATATTTTCACAGTTGGTTTGGTAACTATGCATAACCCAGCTGTTTTCCCTATTTTTTCTCAAAATATGTCTCATGCTATAGCTCCCGCGCTGAGGTTTTCCGAATCGGGCGGCTGTGTGACCGCCCAGGCTTGCTCCTGCCCCCTCCCAAGCTGCACTGTGCAGTGTTAGAGTGAAATTCGCACCAGGACCCCTTACAGCAGACGCGACGCCCCCGTGGCGATCGCACCGGAAGCTGATGGCGTCCTCCCCCCTCACGCAGACCCTGTGCTCGCGGGCTGAGCGGGCGCCGCTGTCACCACGTTCAGGAAACAGAGCCCCTGCGTCCACCATGTCTGTGTCGTCCAGTAACTTGCGCCTCTTAACAGTCGGTCTATTTGGGGGCCAGTCGATGTTTGTGAACCCGGTAACATAGGTCTCGTTTGTGCCGCCCTTTCTCTTTGCTCTTTGCTTTGAAGGGGACAGTGTGCTCTTGAGGTCCGTTGGACCCTCGGGGAGAGGCCCTGCGCTGCTCTCTCTGCAAACCCTGGGCTCGGCGACGCTCGTGCCAGGCTGGTTCTGAGATCTGGGCGTTTTCAGCGTGGATGTCGCCACGTTACTTTCCTTTTTATTGGGCTGTGCGACGCTGCCAGCTTGGCGTCTGTCCTCAGCTTCATGAGATGTGGGTTTCGGTTCCCCGTCAAAGGTGAGGCCCCGCGACAGATTTCCTGTCCCTTTCCTGTCACTACTGTCTTCCTGCCTGTTGCCTCCCCCTGGGACTGCATATCGTTTTCCAGCCTCGTTTGCAAGGCCTGGTATGTCGCGGAGGGACATGTTGGGCCGAAGCTGCCCCCCCTCGGCGTGGGATCCATCACCGCGGGGCACACGGACAGCCGCCCCATCACACAGTCCTGCCCCAGAGAACCTTCTGGAAGCTCTCGAACCAGAATGCAAACTTCCTGAGGGGGGGGACCGCAAGCCAGCATTCATCTCGCATGGGCTGTTTTGGCATCCCCCATGTCCCGTGTGCTTCCCGCCGGAGTTGGTGAAAATCACGTCAGGGGAAAGGAGCAGCGCCCTGAAGGGTCTGGGCGACAGCGCCCATTTTTTCTCCTCCTCCAACAGGCGAGGCACCAGAGGCAGCCTCCACACCGCCTCAGAGGCCCCGTAGGGCTCCCCGAGGCGGGGCCGCTTAGTGGGGGGGTGGGAATTAGGGTCTGGAGGAGGTTTAGTCGGGGGGTGGGAATCAGGGTCTGGAGGAGGCGGGGGACCGGCCAGCTCCCTGAGCTCGTCAGCCGGCGGCGTGAGGCGCGTGAGCGACATGACAGAGAACTGAGGGCGTCTGTGGGAGGTTCCCGCCAAGCTCCAGTCTTTCAGCCCAAGGGAAGAGGCTCCGCCCCATCCCGGGCAGCCCCGGCCACGCCCCCGACACGCCCCTCAAGGCCTGGACTCAGCGTTATCTTTATGGAAAGCCCCGCCCCAAACACGCCCCTCAAACGCCCCAGCTTATCCGCCCCGCCCCCCTCTAAGTGCCGCTCCGCCTAGACCACGCCCCCCGGACGCTCTCCTTCACCCCAAACCCGAGAGCTCCCAGTGTCGCTCCCAGTGTGGCTCCCTCACACCGAGAGCCGCCCTGGCCGTTATGTGGGCTATTTTTAGCGCCTCTTGCTCCAGCCAGGACCGTAGCTGCTCTAAATCGTTTCTTTCCTCTGTCAGAATCTGCATTATTTTTCTAATTTGTGAACAGAGACGGCTCGACATTTCAACTTCTCAAATTCCATGTTTTCCTGGGGGGGTGGGGGGCGGGGGGGGGGGGTATGGCTTCCCCGCGGCAGCTCCCGAGCGAGCGACCTTTCCAGTCAAACCCTGCAGCTGTGCCAGAGGCGGGCCAAGTCTCTGCGCCCGGAAAAGCCTCCTGAAAGCTGCTCATCGCCTCGGCGGCGCTTGACGTCGAGTGTCCACTTCGCTAGGAAAGTGTGTTGTGAGGGAAGGACAGTATATCCGGGCAAAGTGTGTGGAAATTATCACCCAGAACATGCTCGGTCTTCACTTTCAGGCTGTAGAAAGGTTTTCCCCTGCTGGGGGGCTCCTTCCCCCCAAGCTTGTGGGTCAGGTCACCGAAAGAAACAAATTCCATGCTTCAGCTACGCCATTTCTTGTGAGCAGAAGTAATAGAGCTCTGGCTAATAAGTTTCATGAAGGTTATTTTTCTTTTCCTTCAATAATCTCCTAAAATACGTTATTATTTCCAGTTCATGGCTGAGTTTTGTCAGTTCCGTGGCCACAGAGTGATTTTCAAAATGTGTGTTGTTATTCCATTGGTGTTTATTAGGAAATACGTCATTACTGTTCAGCAGTCAAAACCTCAGTCCTGCCGAAACCGGTTTGGCTCCGTGGATGGAGCGTCGGCCTGCGGACTGAAGGGTCCCGGGTTCGGTTCTGGTCAAGGGCATGTGCCTGGGTTGCGGGCACATCCTCAGTGGGAGATGTGCAGGAGGCAGCTGATCGATGTTTCTCTCTCATCGATGTTTCTAACTCTCTATCTCTTTCCCTTCCTCTCTGTAAAAAATCAATAAAATATATTTTAAAAAAACAACAAAAAACAAAACAAAACAAAACCTCAGTCCCCTGGAGGGCTGTTTCGCAGTCGGGAGGCCGCAGGGGCCCTGGTAGAACGGGAATAAGAATGACAATGAGGGGAACAGGAACCCCCACTTCAGGAGGGGGGGCGGGGTACCGGCAGGATGGAGCGGACACACTGCGCCCAGCAATGCAGCGCCCACCCGCCTCCCTCCCGTCGGATAAACATCACGGTTCCAACTCCGGGCATCCGGCTGGACGGACGTTAGCTTTTAAATTCCGCCAGAGAAACGTCTGCGCACGAGGGGAGAAAGCCTTGCGGTAGAAGCACTTCATCCACACTCTCACGACGAAGGCAGCGGAGGCTCAGAGGATCCGTCTTTTTCTTTTCTTTTTTTTAAACATATTTTATTGATTTTTTACAGAGAGGAAGGGAGAGGGATAGAGAGTTAGAAACATCCATGAGAGAGAAACATCGATCAGCCGCCTCCTGCACACCCCCTACTGGGGATGTGCCCGCAACCCAGGCACATGCCCTTGACCGGAATCCAACCAGGACCTTTCAGTCCGCAGGCCGACGCTCTAACCATTGAGCAAACCGGTGAGGGCAGGATCCGTCTTTTTCTTAAACTGGAGGCCGGGTGCATGGAAATCGTGCACTCAGGGGGGGTCCCTCAGCCCAGCCCGCACCCTCTGGCAGTCTGGGACCCCTCGGGGGATGTCCGACTGCTGGGGACCCCACCACCCCCGCTTTGCTCGACAGCCGTGAGCCAGCTTCTGGCTGAGCCGCACTCCCCCTGTAGGAGCGCACTGACCACTAGGGGGCAGCTCCTGCGTAGAGGGTCTGCCCCCTGGTGGCCAGTGCGCGTCATAGTGACCGGTCGTTCCGCTTTCGGTCAATTTTAAGGATTCCGTTGCCTTTTTCACCTTGGAGTCTCCACAATTCTGCATTCCATCCCCATGCAATGCCGCCCGTCCTCTGCAGCGCGAAGGCAGATGAAACTGGTGCACGAACAGGACATTAGGAACAAGCTTTCTATGTCAGTGATGGCGAACCTTCTGAGCTGGGCGTGCCAGCGTTTTGAAAAACCCTAACTTAACTCTGGTGCCGTGTCACATATAGAAATTTTTTGATATTTGCAACCATAGGAAAACAAAGACACATATTTTTGATATTTATTTTATATATTTAAATACCATTTAACAAAGAAAAATCCACCAAAACGATGAGTTCGCGTGTCACCTCTGACACGCATGTCATAGGTTCGCCATCACTGTTCTATGTGAACACGCCACAGCTCTGAGGTCCTGGGCTGATTTGGGTGTAACCTGGTGTTTGAGTGTTTGGCTACACAGCTGTTCGTAGTTCAGCTCCCAACCGTTCTCCAGCTTCTATTCCCACCGCACACACAGCTTGCCTTCCTGCGGCACCGAAACCCTCTCTGCTCCTTAAACACATAAAGCCCTTTCAGGACATCAGCCTTCGGGTGTGTGCTGGTGCATCGGCCTAAAGTTGAAAAACAGATCTAGGCAGCCTTGGAAGACTGGCTTTAAGTGGGAAATAAAAAGTGACCTAAGACCCTGGAAAGTACAGCCCTCTTCCTCAGAGACTAAAGACGCACAGAAATGGCTCTAGAATAGGAAGAGCGAGCCAGTCAGGATGCAGACCAAGCGGGGTCTGGGGGAAGCAGGGATGGCGATGGTGGGGATGGGGGTGGGGATGGAGGTGGGGGTGGGGGGAGGGCACAGGGCGGACAGAGGGGGATGTGGCGATGGACAGAGACTCTGCTTGGGGTGGTGAACACGCACCACAGCGTACAGGTGACGTGTTGTGGAACTGGGCACCTGACATCTGTATAATTTTAACCAGTGTCACCCCAATAATTCCAATAAATAAACAACAAAAGTTGTTTTAAAAAGTACCCAGGCACCACCTGCAGGACCACCTCCGAGACCAGCCAACACGCCCTTTTTTCTGCCTTAACTCCTTACTACCGAACAACCATGGGCTCCCAAATTCGTCAGAATCGTTCCCCCAGGTGGAGGCTGCGGTCGCCGCCTGGCCACCTGCCTCTGCGGGCCCCACACCTACCTCTCCCTGGGCTTCCATCCCCACGGGACGATGTGGCTCTCGAGGGCAGGCGGGGGCCACTCCTTCCGTGAGCTGGTGGAGAAGAGTGAGGGTGCTGAGCGGCTCTTAAAGTTGCAAAACCAGCTTGGCAGCTGCATTCTCTCCAGGACGTGCAGGAGCCTCCCCAGGATGAGTGGGCAAAGCTCAGGACGCCATGGAGGCCGCCCTGGCCTTGGAGAGGAGCCTGACCCAGCCCTTGGGGAGCTGCAGGCCCTGGGTTCTACCCGAGCAGACCCTCAGCTCTGCGACTTCCTGGGGAACCACTTCCGGGCGAGGAGGTGAAGCTCATCAAGAAGATGGGCGACACCTGCCTCACCCTGCAGGCTGCCGGCCCCCAGGCTGGGCTGGGCGAGTGTCTCTTCGAAAGGCTCCCCCTCCAGCCCCACCAGGAGCCTGTGGAGCCCGAGGCCTGTGGGGCCCTCTGCCTCCCCTGGGGTCTGGCTCTTTCCTGAGCTTCTCCCCAAACTACTAGCCATTATTTTAACCTCCCTGAAGCCCCCTCCCATGCATTGGACCAAATGAAACAATAAAGCTTTTTGCAGAAAAAAACAAAAACAAAAAAACCTGTGAAAAGGCACAGATTTTTTTGGGTTTTTTTTGCTTATAAAATTTCTGATGGGTGGAAACACAAACACAGAAAAAACTTATTTCAGTTCAAACAATATTTAGTACAGAATATATGTCTCATTACTGTGCTGGATGCCATGCTCTTCCAAAAAGCACTGGCTTTGTAGTCAGAAACCCTTAAATACGTATGTGTCGCTCTGCTGAATAGACTTCTTACATAGTAATGTAATAGCACTATCTTTTTCCACTTTTACTCTCCAAACTCCTCTCTGGTAGGATTAAAAAAAAGAAGACAAGTATTTCAATTTCTGCATGCCATTGAAGAAAAGACCTCTTACGCCCTAACTGGTTTGGCTCAGTTGATAGAATGTTGGCCTGCAGACTGAAGGGTCCTGGGTTCCATTCCTATCAAGGGCTCATGTCGGGGTTGTGGGCTCAATCCCCAGTAGGGGGCGTGCAGGAGGCAATCAATCAATGATTCTCTCTCATCATGGATGTTTCTATTTCTCTCTCCCTCTCCCTTCCTTTCTGAAATCAATAAAAATATATTTTTTAAAAAGACCTCTTACATTGGGTTTGATTACAAATGAATTTCCTCAAACGATAATTACCTATACTTGAAGAACTGATACAACATGAAACTTTGCCAGGAACTTCAACATGGAAATAAAATATGCCAATTTAAACTCCAACTATACTGTGTGTCTGCAGTATAGTTGTACTGGGGGCTGACAAATGGAAGGCTAGAATCATGGCATCATTCACCATTTACCCTTTCGGCAGCCCTTGTTTCCTAGTATAAATCGCCAAGGTCATAGGGTTTGCCTATAGTCTGATTTTGAGAGGATTGCAAGCTAGCAGAATTTTCACTGGCAGTGTCATCATCAAAATGATCTTAAGTATAACTTCTTGAAGATTTTTTTTATTGTTTAATATGATTAAGCTTTTATTTCCTGATTTTGGAACTAATTTCACAAAAATTAATTTGAGTAACAAAAATCTTTAAATCAATAGTATGTGGATTTCAGTGTTACCTGCATATAGACAATCACTTAATATAAGAAATATTTTACTTTCCCTTAGAAAATATAAAAGGGAAAACTATTTAAACTTTTACAACGGCCTTGGAAAGCTATGATCTTGTCCATGGTGGCTACCAAATGAATAGTTAGAGAAAATAAATTAAGTCTAGCACAGCCTTCACTTGTCAGTAGGAAAAAAAAAAAAAAAAGGACAACAACATAAAGAATAATATAAGCAGATTTCTTGGCTTGCAAATGATTACATTGGTTGCCAAAAGATGGTTCAGTTCCAGTGTCTAATGTCAATTGTAAAAACTGTTGCCCAGTCAAATAAGCCTGGAAACTCCCTCTGTCAAGTCTAATTTTCTCTTTCATTCATAAAGCTAATCACACAGTGTTCATAAAAATTAACCCAAACACTACGTTTCTTCTTGTTTAAATACTTTTATAATATATTCCACCATATCTGGCACAAACCTATAGTGAATAATAACAATATAATCATTAGCTGGAAAATGTCAAAATGCATTTTTAAAATCAATATAAGAACACTGCCACTGTTAGGGGTTTTGTAAATGGAGAATTATCTATCACACCCACTATACCGATTATGAAACAGTATCATTATTAAGTTATAAAAATAATCTTCCCAGTTATCAGAACTCCCAACTAAATTTTAATTCTTCCACATTGTAAAAGCATCGAAAACTAATCCACTGAGAATAAAAACTAAAGAGAAAGAGGGAATTAACCAACTAAATAAATACTAAGCTCTATTTGAATCAGGAACTTGGCATTTTGAATGCTACAAAGTAGAAGTATAAGAAAGATCCTATACTAAGTAGCTTTACAATATAGTTGGATATTAAAATCTAAAGGGAAAACTATGTGTCACAGTGATATTTAATTTAATTTTCTGCTCATATTAAGTATCGTAGGTCTACTGGCAATTGAAAAGAAGGAAATATCACTCTGGAATAGGTAGTCAGGAAAGTCTTCATGGTATTTGAATAAGACGTTGAGTAAGTAGGAAAGGTTACAGCTATCCAAATTCAGCAATATGCTATAACCTGGTTTTTTTGGTAAAAATATACCAATCTGTTGTAAAAGTCTGCATTTGGGGGTACAAATTTGGGTGGGATTCTAGGAATACTTCACATTAGACGTCAGGAGATCACTTTGGTCTGGAGATGCCCCTGGTGAGAACAGGAGATCTTGGAGGAAATCTTGTCCTGCTTAGACTCAGTTAAAGAATTCTCTTCTGCTCTAACTTCAGACCTAGGATCTGGTCAGAAAGCAGCACCACGGCCTGTACTTGACCCAGCCCTAGTCCATCCCACAGAACCAGAGCATCACCATCACCACCAAACGGTACAGTGTTGCTCGCTCTGAAGGAAAACTATCTTGTCATTAATCAGAAGAGATTTGTCTTTGGCACCTTTCCACTCATTTGCACCATTTCAATAAAATGCACTGCTCACACACAAAAAAGTGTGATCCTTCCTACAGGAAGGACCAAAAAGAAATATTCAGACGATAAACCAGTGCTGTCAGTGCACTTACCTGACAGCATCAGCAACATTGTGTTTTAACTACCTTAAGGCTCCTGGACAAGGCTTTCCTAATTAGCTTAAAGTGACCCTACAAGTTCTTTTACCAGGTGCCGGAGAGATACAGACTCACCAGATAAACACGGGTGTTTTCTAAAGACAAGTATTCTTTCTTTTAGACCAAAGTGACAAATTATTCACACAGTACATGTTTTAAATAACATCATTAATGGCCCATCCTCTTAGATTAATAGCTTTATTAGCTCCTAAAGAGAAAGAGCTTCAATCCCTTTAAAAAATCTTCAGGAAGACCTATTTTTACAAATGCATGTTGAAGCCATAAAGACCAAAGAGTACATTTTAGCTCTTTCAAAACTGACCTTCATCCACTGCATTCAAATGGCTTTCAAAATGGCCAGGATCTCAAGTTTCAATTACATATTTTTCAAGTAGTACAATGATGTATGGAAATTTTAATGTTTCCAGATAGCAGGATTTTTAATAGAATATGGCTTTTATAGATTTAATTTTGGGGCTGTATCTATTTGTGAATGACCCTGGGGGTTATAACGACAGTAATATGTCATTTTGCTAAAGTACAATTGTGAATCTTATATAACTATGAAGCTGGTGCCTGCAATTGAGAATGAAATTAGTATAAGTCTTTGTCAACTGATCACCTTTGTGTGTGCAGCTCAATGTAGCTTTGTTGTTCTTAATTTATTATCTTACTAGAGGCCCGATGCACAAAATTTGTGCAAGGGTAGGCCCTCAGCTGCCCTAGCTGCCTCGCGGCCCTGCAGCCCCAGCCCCCACCCCCACTGGTTGTCCAGGTTGTTATACCATTTGGTATAATTAGCATATTAGCACTTTATTATATAGGATTTAATACTCTATAAGTAGGTAGTTATGGTTACACCAACTAAGCAATTTTATTCTACACTGATATTTGTGTATTGGAGAGTCAGGAAGGTCTTAGGACATATCCCTCGTGAATATTAAGGCTATACAATACATTAAAGAAATAATACAATTAATATGTTATTTAGTTTTATTCATCCAGTTCACAATCAGAATCAATAAAGTCTACGGCCAATGAGTGTTTCTAAAAACATTATGTGTGCTGTTATCCTATTTAAAAAAAAACAAACACATTATATTGGCAAAGTGTTATATAAGTCTAATTTCAAAATATTATCTAACATTAGGGTTATTAATACTCACTTTTATTAGAACATCTATAAACTAGCCTGCGAAATCTTAAACAGAATTTGTATTACTTCTTGCACTGGCACTGTGATCAATGTACCTAATCTGATTTTCATGAGCAACAATATGAAAAGTCTCTAAGGAAATTATTTTAAATGAACTCAAAACCAAAACCATGAATTTAATTTAGTTTTCGATAGGAAGAAAGTGGCTCAATATCATCTTAGATGCAAATTAGCTCTATTAACTTACTCTGCAGAGTTTTGTGGGTGACTAATATCTTGAATTTTTGAGCTACAGAGCCCTACTTTTAGGTAGAGTTTTAATATTTCTCAGTTTATCAATGAGGAAATTAAGTCATGAAGGTAACTTAATTTGCCCAAGACCACATCTAAGAAGTAGCAGAGTTGGTTCATGAATCTATATCTCTGAATTCAAAGTCCTGTCATTTTCATAGAAAATAAAAAGGGGGAGTGGTCTATTTGTAGAAAAGAAAACTTTATCTTTCTATTATCTTGCTACCAGCATAGTCTTTATTGAAAACCTAAATGTCAATTGCTGTATTTAAGAGCACTTATTCTCTGTATTAATTTCCTAGGCTGTTGTAACAAGATATCACAGAATGGGTGGCTTAAAACAATAAAAATTTTATTTTCCTACAGTTCTGGAGGCCAGAAGTCTGAAATCCAGGTATCCCTGGGGCTGATTCCTTTGGGGGCTCTGAGGAAGAATCTGCTCCCGCAGCAGGTGGTTGCTGGAAACCCCGGACATAATGCCAGTCTCTGCCGCCATAGTCACCTGTATGTGTCCCTGTCTCTGTGTCTTTACGCTTCTCACAAAAACACCAGTTATTCTGGATGTAGGGCCCATTATGAGCTCATCTTAACCTAGAAAGAACCTATTTCTAAATAAGGTCACATTCTTAGGTTCTGCATGGACATGAATTCTTGAGGGCATGCTATTTAACTCAATACTGTACATCTTCTTACCTAATAGTGATAAAGAACAGTTAAGAAACATTTTTTTCTATCCTGAGTTAACTGACTCTCCTTTGGCTTATAGATTTTTTTAAAAAAATATTTTAACATTTGCCCTGGCCAGTGTGGCTAAGTTGGTTGAACACTGCCCTGTGCATAGAAAGGTTGCCCGTTCCATTCCTGGTCAGGGCACATGCCCTGGTTGCAGAATCCATCCCTGGCAGGGAGCATGCAGGAGGCAGATGATCCATGTTTCACTCTCACGTGGATTTATTTTTTTCTTCTCTCTCTCCCTCTCCCCTCTCTCTCTAAAAAATATCAATTAAATATTTTAAAAGTATATTTTAACATTTTATGGATCATTAATAAGGATTTTGAATTTGAAGTTATTACTGTTCCCTTAATCACTGACCAGATTCAAATAATTTCAAAATTATGACATGCTTTCCTATGGACTTCAAGTTTATTGTGTTAGATATGGTATTTAATTTGTCTGGTGTTTGATTTCCTCAACAGCAAAATTAAGCTACTAGTAATTAAATTACCTACCTCACAGGACTATTATGAAGATTAGGTGGAGAATACAATGAGTATATCGAATATTAAAAGAATATTGAAGAGTAGTATGCATTAAGAAAATCAAAGATGTTATTTTTAATTGTAACAACTTTAGCTGTGCTAAATAAGAGTTGCAAAGTTCTTGGTACATGGCATCAACATTTTACCAACTGAAGCTGTAGATTGAGCTCCGTCATCATCTCCTTTGGGGTCCCTTTCATAATCTAGGTTCTTTCTCTCACAAATATTCTGCCATACCTTTGTGCTTAGAACAGAATTTAGAATTTATCAAACTGTTTTTTAATTATCTATTTACTAATTCATTTCCTGGAACAGACTGAAAGCCTTTTATAGGCAGGGCTATATCTTTTTTTTTTTTTTTAATACATTCTTATTGATTTCAGAGAGGAAAGGAAAGGAAGGGAGAGGGAGGTAGAGAGAGAAAGAAACATCAATGATGAGAGACAATGATTGGTCAGCTGCTTCCTGCACGTCCCACACTGAGGATTGAGGCCACAACCCAGGCATATGCCCTGACCGGGAATCAAACCATGACCTCCTGGTTCATAGGTCCAACTCTCAATCACTGAGCCACACCTCTGGGCAGGGCTGTGTCTTATTAATCTTGAACCTTCATCCTCTAGCTTTAGATAATTAATAAATATTTGCTGGATAAGGACAGTAGTAATAGCTGCTACATTTGGTTCACTTTTATGGTACATTAAAGGGGAATTATTTACCATTAATTCATTTTTCTGAAAGCTCACAATAGACTACCTCTTACAGATTAACTCAGAAACAGGAGAACTATACTTGATATATTGCCCATCAAAATATTCATGAAAATACAGAAAAAGACAAAAACAGTCCCTAACAATGTAAACTAACATTAAGATAATTTGACAGATAAGTTTCAGGGCAATTTCAACTTGCATTGTAAAATGAGTTATACCATAATAGTACCTATTTCACAGATAAATAGGACTGTACAACATTTATCTTGCATTTATCCACACTTTAGGTGGATGAAAAGGTAGTAATTTATAGAGAGGAAATTATAATATTAATTGCAATGGGGTGAAGAAGGAGGAGAAATTGAGGCTAACTGAAGAGTGGCATCTGGAGATATTACTAATATATACATTGCCTCAATTTCCTCCTCATATGTAAAATGGGTTATTACAGTACCTATTTTACACATAAATAGGATTGAACACTGTTTGGTACAAAGTAGAGTTCAAAAAGTGCTAAATAAATGAATAATGAATGGATCCAAAGGAATTCAACCTCCTCATCCACTACTGAACACCACCATGAATTACTTGCACAGGGTTGTTGTTGGTTTTTTTCTCTTTTAAAAAATCAGTGCAATCCACCTTCCTAGAGGCTATGATAACAGGTACTGAAGATACATTCTGAAAAATATCAAAGATCCTCAATGGTCACCCTTTCTCTTCTTGAACCTCCTTGGGATGGTATAATGAACTTTAAAGGAGGAATATGATCACACTCAAAATGCGGAAGGCCACTATCTCTTTGCTCCTTCTGGAAGTTAGGTGAACATATAAACTCAATTATGAAAATCTTTTGATGAAGGATAGAGATTTTGTTTTTGTTGTTTGTCTCAGAGGAAGTGTAGAATTCATCCTTTTTATTTCATCTTAAATTGTATGCTAAGATTCTCTGTTGAGTTTGAGAGTTTCATTAAAAATTCAAAGAAGCCGAAACCGGTTTGGCTCAGTGGATAGAGCGTCGGCCTGCAGACTGAAAGGTCCCAGGTTCGATTCCGGTCAGGGGCATGTGCCTGGGTTGCGGGCATATCCCCAGTGGGAGATGTGCAGGAGGCAGCTGATCGATGTTTCTCTCTCATCGATGTTTCTAACTCTCTATCTCTCTCCCTTCCTCTCTGTAGAAAATCAATAAAATATATTTAAAAAAAAAATTCAAAGAAACAATATTAAGGGAAATAGAGATTGAATGGAGAAACAAGTCAGTAAGGTCTGCTTTAGGCAAAAAGGGCTTTTGAAGTTCTTATGGATCAGATTGTCTCCAAAGTACCTAATTCCTGTATTTGAATGCCTGATTCCATTTGCACAATGGTCGGCAAACTCATTAGTCAACAGAGCCAAATATCAACAGTACAACGATTGAAATTTCTTTTGAGAGCCAAATTTTTTAAACTTAAACTATATAGGTAGGTACATTGTTATTAACTTCATTAGGGTACTCCTAAGCTGGCCTTTGCTAAAAACGTGCTCAATCTGATTGAGGTACGTTCGCTGAGGTCGACCCCTTCCAACTCTCCCATCCACACTCACCTTGTATACTTGTTTCGTCTACCTCCTTTCGTTCATCCTCTCTATATGTCCAAACCATCTCAACATAACTTTCTCAATTCTCGACACTACATCTTCTTTCACTCCACAACGTTCCCTAAAATTAACTTAATAAACTTTACTTAAAGTTTTAAGTCAACTTTGCACTGTACGTGCGCACCCGCACATGGTATTTTGTGGAAGAGTCACACTCAAGGGGCCAAAAAGCTGCATGTGGCTTGTGAGCTGCAGTTTGCCGACCACTGGCCTAGCATATAGGACTACCTAAAAAGTCACTGAAGAAAAGAAATAGGCTCATAGATAGTCCAACTCTGCTATCATTATTTCTTTTGTGTTGCCACTAAAAATAGTGGTAAACATTCCCAACTTCAGAGCACTGCTGTGAATCTATAGGTTAGGCCCAAACGTGGAGGAAAGAATGGAATAAAATATTTTCTGTTCTTAAGGCTGTAGACCATACATTTACAATGACCATTTCTGAGACTCCAAGAAACTTCTAGGAAACACAAAGCTTTGCCGATAATTCATTCAGCAGGGACTTAAGAAACTTTTATGGTGAATTGTTCAAACTTTAAAGGAAATTGGTGACGCCGTCAAAAGTTATCTTTCAAACCGAATTTAGGTTCAATCATGGATTGCAGAGATAAATCAGGAGTGGGCTGGGAGAACTGATCGACACAGTCCATTAAGACTGGGCCTTTTAATCCTTCCCTGTCCAGAGAGGCATGGAGCTCTCCCTCTAATTGCATGGAAATTACTCCTTCATGGTTTTGCATCTTTTTAATTATTTTAGAAAAAAATATGCAGAAGGAATACAAAATTATCTGATGAAGCAACTTATGTGTCAGTAAAACTACTACTGTAAGGCTTCATTCCAGGTGATAATGTCCTGTTTGAGTTTAGGAGCTTATTTTATTTTGTTGGTCTATCCACATATTTTTTAAATGGGATAAAAAAATGAGGATAAATATAATTATCTTACATAATGCATCTCCTCTGTGAGGATTAATACTCTTAGCCTTTTCAAATAAGGGCACTTTACCCATACAAGAAAATTACTATCATTATTCTTTATGAATTTAAATGAGTATAAATCAGTTTTTCCAATTCCTGTCTCTTTGCATTTTAATGACGACTTTCCAACACTTAATCTTTCTTCCAATTTCCTAAATGCCCTCATGTCTTAAGTTCCACCCTCCTTGGCTCATTTATTTTATACACAGCGTGTCTAATATATAATATTACCGGGAGCTCACAAGATGACAAGCTTAGACCTGTTATACCGCTGCCATTTTGCACTTTTACTGTGATTCTCAGTTTTCATCTTGGCCATGCTACCATGAAAGTGAATGGGAAAATTAAATGAAGTTGGGTACACCTAAAAAGGCATTCTTTGATTTTATTTTGTTTATTTTTGAATCTGGGAAGGAGGGAGGTGAAAATGAGGCAACTTCAAGTAAGAACATAATTTGCAAACAAGGAAAGGAAAAATGGCTCCTCCGTTGTTTCTGGGCAAGTGAAGATTCTACAAGGTACTCCAGGAAAATCAAACACCCCCCTCCCTCCCTATAGCACCTTCCTTCCCGCCCTCTCCCATGTCCGGACTCACCCCCTCCGCCCCTAAAAACTCTCCAGCGTGTGAAAGCTGACACTTCGGGGGTCTGCAGTGTGGGGCACCAGGCTTTAAGTCGTGGGACAGCGGCCACAGCTGGTGGCATTCTTCAGTGAACAGGGGCATTACTGCAGCCCTCTACCCCAGGGCGGGCAGGCGGGCGGGGCAGCGCGCCGCTGCTCTTCTTTGATCACCCGTGACACCTGCATGGAAAGAAAGAAAGGCTCCCCTATTTTTCAGCTTCCCACCGCATTCCTGCCATACAGCTCATTCTACCAGCCTAAAAAGGGCAGCTGCTTTCTGTAATTAAAAAGATAACATTTAACATTCCTTCGCTATCTTTTAGAATTGGCTTCCCTTCTGCGATTCCACTGCACACAAAACTCCACCTAAGGGCCTCTCAAAACAATTTTTTAAACAAAAACAAAATATTAATGCTTCAAAAGATAAGGTTACGCAATAGCTGGAGATTAAAGATTAGGATTAAGATAGCACATGACCCCAAACAACTCTTCAATGCAAATAGAACTAAAGAACAACAAAAAAAACCCTGCCTGCCCCATTACCCAAAGCTGCGTTACCAAAACGCACGCATCTAAACTCTTCCTTACAACAGAGCACGGTTTGAAAGTATCAGTGCTCATTTTTTCCTAAACACGAGTCCAAAGTAAGTTATCTAAAACCTCACATTGCCACAAAAGAGACCCCCAGGGCGCAATAATGAGATTCAGCTCTCCGAGGCCGAGAAATGGCACCGTGCCCGCTACAGTCCGCACGGAGACTCCTTCAGAGGGAAACCGGAGAGTCCCGCACACAAATGTTTTCATTGGGCAATCGACCAAAGACGGGGAATTACTTGGAAAGCTTTGGAGACTGTCTCCGCCGCCCACCAAAGCTGCCCATCAGGACTAACTTTGCCCAGACCCCAAGCAGAGAAACAGGATGAATAGGCTGGGCGAGCCGGCTGCGCAGTGCGCACTGCGGCGCGGGAGCGCGGGGCGGGCGCCGCCACCCTCGGAACCTGCTGGGCTGCCGCAGCGCCAGGACCGCGCGCCCCGCTCCCCGCCGCTCCGCGCTCCGGGTTTCCGCGGTCGCCAGCCCCGCGCGGGAGAGCCGGCCGGCTGGTGGGGAACCTGGGCAAGCTGGGTGCCCGGAGCCCCTAGCGTTCTGCCCCTTTGCGGGGTCTCCCCGAGGCGTCTGGCCCCCGGGAGCGCGTTCCTGGCTCTGGGCCGGCCCGGTTGGCATTTTGCAAGAGGCCAGGTCGTCACCGCCGAGGCCCTCACCTAGCTGGCTTTCCATGGCCACAGACTCATGAAGCAGAGGTGTGTTTTTTTCTGGGCGCTTAAGTAGCCTCAAGTTCTTCCAAACCTGACACCCCAGCTGGCAGCTAGGAGCATCTCTCTCCTGGAAAGAGATATGTCAACCTAGAGCTGCGATTTTTGACTGTTGTGTCCCGGCCAGTGTGCCTCCAGAATTTTTAAAACATGCAATACCTATTTATTTAGTCAGGGGCACTGACCTCTCTTCCCTCAGATTGTCAAATTTAAAAAAAAAAATGACAACAGGCCACACAGTTGCTGTCCAGTGTGAATGAATCAAAATTATACCTTGTCTTTTTTTTTTGCTCATATCGGCAACAAGATATATTTTCGTTTGTGCCACAGAGTTTTAGTAATTAGTTTATATATGCCACGAGGTGGAAAAAGTTGAACATCGCTGGACTAGAGCCCATTTGCCATGGGAGATGCTCGTGGTGTCCTCAGAACCAAAGGTTAACTCAGCCGCTTTCCTGCCAGTGGTGAGGTGTGTGAAGGCTCTTGGCAAATTGTACAGCTCTCTGCTTAAGGAGGACATTGATCTTCATTGTGCCCCCAGAACTTTCCTCCCTTTAAAATAAAATTCCCACCTGAATGTAAACTTCAGGAGGGGTTTTGTTCACTGCATTACTTCCAAAGCATAGAACAGTGCCTAATAGTCAGTAGGAAGGTGGCCAGTGATAATTGTTGAATGAATGAAAGTACAAGCATACACACTTGAGGAAACTGATTAGGTTGGAAACATCAGTGAATTCTCCTTGCTTTTCCTGGTAGGGAAGCAACCAAACATTTACTGGGCAGTGCTCTTTGCCAAGTCTTCTAGGCTTTGGCAGGCCAGTGGGGAGCAGAGGAGGCTGGCAAACATACATTGTTCAAGGACAGAAAGGGGGCGGTATATGATCCCTTAGTTCAAGCCCTCAACCCTGAATTCCAAGGGTGAGTCATCCCCACCTTGGCTCCCCCCCCCCCCCCCCCGTCCCACTAAAAGCATATTCAAAAACACATTCAATAAGCATTTATGAAGTGCATACAGAAGGCACTTATAAACATTTGTTGATGGTTAGCATGATTTGCTCAAGGTCACACAGGGCAAGCCTCGGACCCAGCTCCGTTGAACACACATTTCTCCATCACCTTTCTGGGCCTGGACCTCCTGGGCACTGGGATACCACAGGGCCAGGCTCCCAGTTCTCTAGGTTGAAGTGGCCATGCAAAGTCACCCCCGTGAGGGTTCCTTTGGGGAGCCCAGGTGATGGGCTCCCAGGTGGCTGGGAACGCTTCCTTCTGAGAAAGGGATTCCTGCAGTTTGCTCCTTCATCTGCAGCCTGGCGGAGGCTGGGCTGGGGGCTCTCTAGGGCTGAGAGCGGGGGGAAAAGCAGGATCCACGGGGCACATCTCCGGCCTCAGCCTTCACCGCTGGACTCGGCAACGGCGGGGCGAGGGGAACCCAAGTCCCCCTCCCTCACCCCTCTCCAGGTGCCGCTGCCAGGGGGCCAGGCACCTTTTTCCTACCTACTTTCCTTTGGAGTTTCTGCTAAAATCTGGAGAATGGAATGCACCCGCGGCAACTCCGAGCCCCTCCAACTGAGCATGCGCCAATGCCAGGCAGCTTTTGGTCAGCGACCGACTCCTGAGCATTCCGAGCCGGGGCTGCGGAGCCGGTGGGGCGGGGGGAGGAGAGCCGGGAGGGGTGCCCGCGCGCCTGCGCAGCCAGCTCCAGCGACCCTAGGTTTTCTATGGGATTCCCAATCTGCAGCAGCGATTTACCCGAGCGTGTAGCTGAGGCCGCCGGGCTTGGAAGGCGCGATTCGAGAGGGATTTAAGCAGCCTAGAGCTCCGGAGGGGGAAAAGAGCGCGGCTTCACCACAGAGACGGCTCAACCTTTTGCTCGAATTAAACATCTCTATAGAAAGACCTGCCGAGTTTTGCCGTTTTCGTTCAGTCACCGAGCGCAGGGCTCTAACTGTAAGTGGAAAACGCAGTCTTCGTTGCATTTCTGCATGGGTAGCGCAGCCAGTGGCTGTTGTCACACACGTTGCTTTGCACATAGATGCGTCTGCATGCGTGGGGACAGTTGCTTTGGTTGATGCTGGCCATCTGGATGCACTGTTAGTCCAAGGGGGGCTATTTGGAATAATGGAGGGGGGGGGGTGTTTATACGCGGCGTGTTTTGGAGGGCTGTCTTAGGCTAGATTTAAGACAGGTGAAACAGAGGTGCTTTTTTAGTTTAAGTCTATAAATAGTAGGATTTCCTTACAGAGATTTAAGTAACTAACTGACCGATGGTGAAGTTTCCCGGTTGCTGATAAAACTATTGAGCGGTTGCAGTCCAGTAGCAACCTGTCATTCCTGGGGTTGGTGCACCATTTTCCTCGCCGTGGAAGAGCAGGGGAGGTGTTTGCTAAGTCAAACTGAGTGGACGAGATGGTGTGGAAATCAGGGTTGGTTTCCCAGCGGGGTGTAAGTGTTTAGAACCACACAGCGAGACGCAACATAAGCACATTTCTCTCAGTATTTAGGAATGAGTGGCTAATTTTTTCCCTTTTGGTTTTTCGTCACGATGGTGAATGGTCAGAAAAAGGAAAGATATTCCGCCGCACAGTCAACCCTCTATTTTGAACAAAGTCTGAGACAGAATGAATGGGGGAGTCAGACCCAAACTAGTTACCTGCCTTGGCATCCGGTATTCGCCTTGGGGGATGCGGGCATGGGAAGTGGGAACCCAGACGCGTTGCGTTTGGCAGTGTTTCTTTAAAGGAGGAAAGGTCGTTTTGTGTTTTTTGTTAAAATGGATTGTTCCTTCCCAGACACGGGAGAAGTCTTTGCAAGGTCAACCGCGCTGTGGACATCGGAGGTGCTGGTGAATGGGGGGAGGGGGCGGCGGGAGGAACCGGCGATGCTCCGTCCAAGTGCTCAGCGCTGCACTGCGCGGATCCGCGCCCTGGGAGATGCCGGAGTGGGAATCCATTTTTCAGAGTTGCCCTCCTGCCCATATTTTGGAGACTACAGTGAAATGGAAATGCAGTGGGTGTAGAAAACAAGTGTACACTGTCTCTGTGTCACGTCCAACTTCAAGGCAAGAGGAGCAAGGGAGTTGTATTTCTACATATTCATTTTTTAAATAAATTTGAGATTGAGACAAATTAAAAGAGAAACTCTTGTGAAAACACATTTTATCTCCACTGCCATCAAAAGTGCCTGCATGTGTGAGTGATGGTGATGGTGGTGTGTGTGGTGGTGGTGGTGGTGGTGGTGGTGGTGTGTGTGTGGAGGGTGTGGGGGGGGGGGGGTAGCTTCCACCTCACTAAATAGTGCACCTCCATGAAGCTCGGGTGTTTGATAACCCCAGAAAATGCTGCACTGAAGCCGGCAGGCAGAATGGTATGAGGCAGGCAGACAAGGGGAGAGCATGGCCAGTGTGCTGGATTTCCATGGAAAAAGCAGGTTCAGTTTTTGGGAAGAAATGAAATAATTATTTTTTTCCAAAACGGGGCAGATCATTATAGAACTCTTTAACCATTTGTCAGTCCAACTATTTAGAACCTACTCAAAGGAATTTATAATTTATTTAAGTGTATGAAATTTGAAATAGAAAATTCGAGAATAACCTCTCCTTGGGAACCCAAAGTATAAATTATACTGCCGTCTCTGTGCCTCTCTTCCTTACTTCAGGGTGGAAGGAGCAATCATCTGTCACAATTAAGCCACACTCCTTGTCATCACTGAGGCTGAAACAGCTCCAGAGTGGTGCAGGTGTGCACTGCATTGATAAATGACTGGTGGAGGAAGAGGAAGAATTTGCTATTAAAGTTCAGAGACGTTTCGTCTCAGATACTCTGGTTCACAGGCTGACAGTTATAGAGGATCACATCTGGCCCAGACCTTCAAAAGCATCTAGCCCAAATACCTTGTTTGTACAGATGAGGAACTGAGGCGCAGAGCCATGAGCTAGGGAAAATTCAATTAACTCCTCTAGCCTATGGAATAAACAATTAAAAAGTAATGTTGAATGGGAATGATCCCTTCTCTCTGCACTTTTAATATGCTCGGTGACATTGCTGACATCGTCAAATAAGTACTTATGTGCTCCCCAAACATCTTTTGAAAAGGTCCCAAGGGTTTCTTTTCACACCATAGCACTTCTCTGCCTCTTCTTACTTGCAAGGTCTCTTTTCTATTGCCCCTCACCTCTACTAGAGGCATCTCTTTACATGTTTAGTCTGGCCTCCTGGCCTCCTCTGCACCACAGTCTATTTTTTGGGGCACCTTTGGAGGTTTTAGAGAGAACTGGCAAACCAGTTAGATCTTCAGCTCCTGTTTGGGAGCACAGCCCCGTCTCCATCCCTGCCCTGCCATGTTTCCAGAATTCCTCGGAGCATCCTGCCTTCAGAAACACTGCAGGCGCTTGCTCCTTCTTCTGCCTTCTTGCCTCCTCCTAAACTGCTGCAGCTTCAAGCACTGAGACTCTGAGGAGTGAGGAAGCTGCAGTGCAAACACACCATGCCCTGCCAGCTCTCCCCTGCCTCCTAGAAGGCAGAACCCAAATCCAAGATGCCTGTCTCTGGCTTCCTGGCAATGCTCCAGATGCAGCCACCTTCAGAAAAGATGGAGGGTGGGGCAACAGCAGGACTGAGAGAAGAATGCCTGACTGCTTCGAGCTGACCAGGCCCATAGAGGCCAGCAGTGCGGCTTCTAAAACCTCTCAAGGGCTTGCGCAGCTCTTCCTGCACAGCTTCCTTCTCTGTCCTGCTGGACAAGGACAGCAGCACCGGCCATAATACCTGCCTATGTGAGCCTTCTTCTCTTTCCTCCTTTTCTTCTCCTCTCTCACTTGCTTTCTCTGTTTCTCCCTTTCTTCCAAAACATTTTTTCCTGAGTGTCTATATAATAAAGTTCTAGTGAGTTTTAAAATAATCCAGGCCTTCCTGTCCCTTCTCCCCAAATGCAATCACTCAGGCACTCAGAAAGATAACCAACACTAGCCAAAATGTCCCCTTGAGGGACATGCCAGGAATTCTGACCTAGAAAAGCTGAGGCCTCGGGGAGGCTGGTGAGACAGAGTCTGAGCCTCTCATTGGAGAGAGTAGCCAATCCTCTTGGAAGCTGTGGAGGAAGTAAGGTGATGCCTTTCTCAACACATTCACCAATTACCAAGCGAATTCCACCCTCCCACCTTGGCAACCCTGTACTGAATCGGAAGGAGCTGTCTCTTGGCTAGTCTGTTCCAACAAAGGCTGTTGAGTCAGATGACACCTGCTCTTGCTATCCCATTCTGAAAACAGGCAGGCCGGGATTTTTCTCAGCACCAGGCAGCCTCTGCAGACAGCAGAGACTTGGGGTTGCGGAGTGCCCTGCTTGGTCTCGCGAGGCTATGAATCCCATTCTGTGACAGGGTAACTTGATTAGAAATGCCGCCCTGGGCAAGCTATAGGTTTTCTGTTTGGGTTGCACATAGTTACGGATTCCACCAAACATTGCTGAGGAGCTCCGTGGGGAGTTTCACATCCATATCAAATGCCCAGTTTTCTAATTCACAAAAGCAATATATTTTAATGTCATTCTAAAGGTTTTTTTCTTTATGTTGAGTGATTTCTATGCTCCTAAGATTCATCATTATTTAGGAAGATACGAAAGTTCTTTTAGAAGGAATCACATTCAGTTAATCTAACGTTGAAATGGACAATGTCCATTTCAGTTATATTTATTTATTTATTTCTATATTAATATACTTTGTTGATTTTTTACAGAGAGGAAGGGAAAAGGATAGAGAGTTAGAAACATCGATAAGAGAGAAACATCGATCAGCTGCCTCCTGCACACCCCCTACTGGGGATGTGCCTGCAACCAAGGTACATGCCCTTGACCAGAATCGAACCTGGGACCTTTCAGTCTGCCGGCCGACACTCTATCCACTGAGTCAAATCAGTTAGGGCCATTTCAGTTATATTTAGTAGACATAAACATTAAATTTCATAAAATATCAAATAATACAGAGATAAATTAATAAATGATTGATATTTCTACTATTCCAGTGGTTAATTCATATAATTAATATAGTATATGAACTGGAAGGGAACCATATAAATTACCTAATCCATCCTTCCAATACATAAAAATACAGTATATTAAGGAACATTTTTATCTTAAAGACATAGCTACAATATGAAAGCACTGTCCACAAGGGCAGATATTTTAATGACCTTTTTCATATCTCTATGATGGTTTTTATAGTAGATACTCTATAATATTTGTCAACGAAATATTTGTTATAACAAGAATCAGTTGAATGTACCTTATTAATTATATCAAGAAATTAAATCTTCTACTAAAAGCCTGTGAACAATTAACATTGCTATAAATATCTTTATGTTACTTAACAGAAAAGAAAAGCAAGACTAAAGAAGATTTTATAATTTACTTCCAGTAGATATAAAGCACCTTTAAGAGTGCTTTTTAATCTACTCATATGCGTATCCTCCCTTTCATCTCTTACTAAGTAAAATCATAATCATTTTTACCTATATTCAAGAATTGTTATTAATAATTTAAAGTTATGCAAACCTAGCCCATGGTAGCTATGTGTACCACTCATTTAGATGATGGGTCTCTTGAGCTGTGGGATTATTTTAACATGTTGACATTGTGCAGGGGCCATAACACTTCATTTCTCATTTACAGTTGGCTTCTAAAGATAACTTGTGCTCTCTTAAGTGAATCAAAATAGTTTGAGTTGCTCACAGCTTGAATCATTGAGAACTTCACAAATGGGGATCTTGGGGGTGCTTTAGAAACTACTTAATGAATGAAACAGAAATGGAATAGCAAATTACTGAAGAATCCTCAAAGAGGTTTGACACTTTAATAATAAGGTGCCTGTGAATACATTAAAGAGATGTTCTATACTCTGATCAGTTAACTTAAAGCGTGCAAGTCAGATAATTTGTAATTCTTATGCCTTCTCTGAATATCTCAACTGCCTTACTTCACTGTATTCCTAACAAAGATGACCTACTGTATAACCACCAATTGTTTATTTTTTTTAGAAGACAATGCACTGTATTTCTAACCATTTGTTGGATAATTTTTAGGTGAACAATCTATTTCCTTTTGTTCTAAATTACAATTAAGACCTGGAATACTCTCATTCACCAAGTGGCCTTCAAGCTCAATATAGCTGAGAATAATTGGTGAACTTTTTATAGAAAGTAGGTCTCTCTTAATTAACAAAGATTTCATTTTTATGAAGTGTTACTCATTAAAGGGAAAGTGTGCACAAATTAGTTAAATTTGCCTACAGTTATTATAGATCTATTAAGTGAATCCTATTTTTTTCATTCTTACTCATATAGCAACTTTCTGAAAATGGAAATCTGTCACTTTAAATGTACTTTTTTATCCTTTATTTGGATCTTGTTTATTATCTCTTAAGCTCTGAAAGACTATGAACTTTTGAAAAGCTGAATGTAAATAGATTTTTTTGCAAATCATTAACATGTTAAATGTGCTTTGGAGCCTGGATGAATTTTCTCTAATTCACGCAAGTAGGCCTTAATATTTCTGCTCTTTCATATTTCAGGATGTTTAGGGCAATTGAAGGTTTCTTAAAATAGTAGACTTTGGTGGTACAGGAACCTGTGGTGTTTTATATTTTGCATTGGTTTTATTAATTTTTGATTAGTGAGTTTATTTCTGAAATGCAATCTTGAATTATTAGTGAAAAGCCCCATTGGAGGCCCATTAAGCATTATCAATAAAGTTGACATGCTTATTAATATAATATTTTATTTTTAATGTACCAAAAGACTGCACAAGTCTGACTCAATTTGCAACTTCTGCTTGATGGAATTGTTTGGCATTTGATGCTATGAGTTAATGGAAGACCATCAGTTTTGTTTATTGCAGAAGTTCAAGTGTTTTTTAAATGTATACATAAGGTACTTTCTTGCTCATGAAATATTTTTTAAACAATCAGCTTAAATTTTGTAAGTTTAACTACTTATAAAGGTATTTTTCCTCAGAATGAGATGAAAACTATTTAATTTTTCCTCATTTTTCATTTGTAAATGGGAAAATTCCTCCGCCCTCACCAATGTTTCAACTGGCTCAAAAGAAATTAGAGGAAATGTAAACAAGAATTTTCAAGATAGATATCTATATATATAAAAAGCTAAGTGACCGTCCAACCGTCCAACATCCAGTACATATGGCATGCACTGACCACCAGGGAGTAGATGCTCAATGCAGGAGTTGCCGAGCTGCAGTGGCTTGGCAGTGGCAGTTCTCGGGTGATAGATCCCGGAACCAGAGAGGAGGGAGCCCGATTCCTCATGGAGGCTGCGTGATTCCACCTTCGGCCTTGGGTTATGTTGTTGCTGGGGTACTGCCTGCCCCGTATCTGGTTTACTGCCAAGTTGTGGTGTTGCACCCTGGAATCACAGAGGTTAATTTTCTTTCAATGTGCACGAATCCATGCACCAGGCCACTAGTACTTAGATAAAAATCTCCAGTTCCACTGTTTATTAGTTCTATGATCTTGAATAATTGTTTAACCTCTCAGCCTCAGTTTCCATTTAAAATAGTACTTCAGAGAATTCTTGAAAAGTAAAAAGAAGACTATATATATAAAAAATATAACATAATGCCTCATTACTAAAAATGCACAACAAATGATAGTTATTATCATCCCTTTCATGAGAAATCAATGGTTCATAAACCACTTTAGTCTCTGAACAGTAGTAATCCCATTCATGGTGGAACCTCTGAATAAGAAATTAAACTATTAAAAGCATTGAACAGTTAATAGTGCTTAACCTACAAAATAAATAACTATTGAATAAATGTGCTGAGGACTGTGTAGTCACTGTAGAATCAACAGTAAGATACCACTGGAGCCTTCAAGAAATTTATGCCTAATGAGAAAGATAGATAAATGAATTCCAGTAAGTCAAGTGAAGTAAAAAGGTGGTATAGATGCATACAGGAGAGAATCTATAGAAGAAATACCTGAACTATATAGTGGAAAGTACAGAAAACTGGGAGTCATTAGATGTGTTTTAGGCATCACACCTGTGCTGTAGTCTTCATAGGTGTGAAGTCCTAGAAAAGTTACTTTTCTGAGTTTAGTTTCCTTGTATGAAAACAAATATGAAATTACCTACCTTCTCTAGTTAGCAGTTATGAAATTGAGATGACTATGAATATATTCTGTAGATTATATAGTGCCATGTAATGGTAACAAATTTTTTAAAATATATATCTTTATTGATTTCAGAGAGAAAGGGAGAGGGAGAGAAAGATAGAAACATCAATGATGAGAGAGAATCATTGATCGGCTGCCTCCTGCACATCCCACACGAGGGATCGAGCCTGCGACTCAGGCCTGTGCCCTAATCAGGAATTGAACTGATACCTTCTGGTTCACAGGTCGATGCTCAACCACTGAGGCGTGCATCTGGGGTGGTAACAAATTTATTATTGTCACAACGTTAGAATTTTAGTTTATCTTTTATAAAAAAAATTTAAGACTCAAAGTACTGATCTTGTGCAAATTATTGCATCAAGGTTGTATCTGCTTCTTCATCACTTAGTTCAAAATTGAACTGAGAAAGGAGAGATTGAATTGGATCTAAATGGAAATATATGTTTAAATTAGACTGAACTTTTTAATACCTAGGAAAAACACTTTTCTGATACCTGAAGTGGACCCAATTTATTATCCCGGGATGGGACAGGGAAACACAGTAGATAATATTTGAAGCAATAAAGAATAAAGCTATATAGCCAACCTATCAATAAACTGGTTATAAAAAGAGCTGTACAAAATGGCATAAGATTTGTTCATAAAACAAGAGGTCTAGGCAAAGGGGAAACTGGAAAAGGATACTATTCTTCCACAGAGGTGCTCTGTAGATGACCAGCTCCACAGGAATTTTATATCATTCACCTTTGGTTGTTGGCCAATATCAGATTCATCTGAATATTGTAAGTTATCTCTGGCTAAGTCATGAGAGCAAGGAAATGAAAACAGAGATCATTTATTTTTGTAATAAATTAACTAGCAATGTAGTGAAGAACTTAGGATGTATAGGGCACTATAGTGTATATTTACACACAGTATCTCATTGAGTCTACATTACAGGTAAGGATGCTTCATTTTGTGACTAAGTAGCTGTGTCTCAGAAAGTAACTTATTCACGGTCACACTTTTACTAACTGAAAAGGTGTTATTTAAACCCAAGACTTGCCCAGCTGGCATGGCTCAGTGGTTCAGTGTCAACCTATGAATCAGGAGGTCATGGTTTGATTCCCAGTCAAGCCACATGCCTGTGTTGTGGGCTCAATCCCCAGTGTGGGGTGTGCAGGAGGCAGCCAATCAATGATTCTCTCATCATTGATGCTTCTAGCCCTTTCACCTTCTCCTTTCCTCTCTAAAATCAATAAAGATATATTTAAAAAGTAAACAAAAAAATAAACCCAAGACTCTTTTTACTATGGAAAGCATACACATTCGAAGGGAATAATGTACCAGTAATGAACTCCCACGTACCCATCACCCAGCTATAACTATTATTAAGGTCACTTTTCTTCCCCCACCAGTAGGTTAGTTTGAACAAATTATGACATTATATTATTTCATCTACAAATATTTAAGTATATTTCTACAAAGACTCTTTAAAACATGTCCACAATACTGTTATACACCAAAAAACAAACAAATAAAATTAATTTCATCAACTATTTGATCAGTGTTCAAATCTCATATGAATTGTTGAAGTTTATTTAAGTCAGGTTCCAAATAAGGTCTTACATATCCCAGTTAGCTAATAGAGAGCAGCCTGTTTTATACAAGAAATTTATACAATACCTATTTCTCTCTAGAGAGAAGTATGGTATGGATAAAAGAGACATGGTTTCAGAGATGAGTGCAGTCACTCTGAGAAAGTTATTTAACTTTTGTAAAATGGAAATTATATCCCTGAGATTAATTGCAAGGACTAATAACATAATGTCTATGAAAGTGCTTAGCACAGTCTCTGGCATGTATTAGGTCTTCAGTGAATGTTAATGTCCCTTCCTTAAAAAATTTAAATGGAAAAAAAGGGACTAACAGGCCAAGAAGCTTGAGGAAACTTCTTGGAGTACTTTGGCTACTGATCCCTTGCGATCTCTCCCATTTTGTTTCTGGATGGAAATTTGACACAATTGTGCCAAAGTGGCTAATGACTAATGGCTCTGAATCCTTCCCACTGCATGTTTTTACCTCTGTATAGTTTCCCCACATGAAAAGGGGGCGTATTTATGACTTTAAGATGATCTAAAATTCAGAAAAATGACATTATTGTAAAATATTTTTAATTTCATGTCAATTCAAAATAATACAAAAATTAAAGTATGATATGTTATCAGAGGTTAATATAATGTTGCAGAGGTCATAATTTAAAAAATCAACAAATAGAGGCAATTAATCTGATTCAGATTTGAGTTTGTTTTTTGTTCATATTAACTCGGCAGGTCATTTAATTCCTCATGTCTCAGTTTCTCAGGGTATCAAATAGGAGTTCTGAATAAAACAATCTAAATAATCTAAAGACTAGACATCAACAAAATGGGAAAATTTAAATAAAACTGGACTATAAATCAGAACCAAATTTGAATTCTGACTCCACCACTTAATGGCTGTGTGGCCCTAGGCAAATAATTTAATCTTTCTGAGCCTTAGTTTCTTCATTTAAGTGTGAATTTAACCTGTCTCACAAAATTGTTGCAAATCCTAGAGATAATATATATTAAAGGCCCAGCAGAACCCTTGCATTGAACTGCCACTCAGTTTTTAATAATGAAGTTGTATTTGTTATTCTCAGAGCTTTTAAGTTGAGAAATTAAATGAATTCATTATCAAGAAGTTTACAGCTGAATATAGCTGACGTGCTAGCTCCTAAAACCATTTGTGAAGGTAAATGGGTACTCTTTCTAGAACATGAATGTTTGAATTCAGAACATTGTATTTATAAAGATTCCTAGCACAATGACAGTGGCATAATGTTCTTGTACTGCTTGTGCCTGCTTATTTAAAAAACTAGAGGCCCGATGCACGAAATTTGTGCAACGGGCTTGGCCCTCACAGCCCAGGCTGCCTTGCCTGGTCTTTGCAGCTCTGGCTGGCCCTCACAGTCCTGGCCAGCCCTTGCAGTCCCAGTCAGCCCTCACCGCCCTGGCCAGCCCGCACAGCCCCTCACAGCCTCTGCTGGCCCTCCTAGCCCCAGCTTTCTCCGGAAGGTCATCTGGAAGGTTGTTTGGCTGTTTGGTCTAATTAGCATATTATCTCTTTATTATATAGGATGTAAAGAGACCAGCTTCTTCTATATTACATGGGAACCACTTAATAAAATGCCAACCAGAGGTTGCTGGTAAGAAGTATTTCGATTATAATAGGTCTATAAGGTTATACATCTGTGAATGAAAACTCACTGGGAGATGTTATAATAGAAGGAAGGCTAAACATTTATCCAGTACTCCAGCTAGTTTCTCTGAATTGTAGCTATCGGCTTCTATGGTAGATAACCAAGAATCACATCATTTCTCTAAATTTAGAGCCAGCCTGGACACTGATTGTTTACATGGCGATTGAGTTGTCTCATTATAACAGTGATAATATTCCAGTTTTGTGGTTGTCTGGGAGTAGATATAAGGGCAGAATATTTCTTTTTTCATTAAGTGAAGAAGACAGATTACTTTGTGTGTGTTTTTTCAGAAGATTTTGTGTCTACTTTTGCAAACTCATTTGACAAAACTCTAAGAACTAGAACTAAAGAGGGCTGCTGTTGGCATTCCATGCAATTCATTGAACAATACTCAGTCCTTCAAGTCCCTACTCACACAACAGCTCTTAAAAGAGCTTGATTGTGCCCGGCTGGTGTGGCTAAGTGGTTGGAGTGCTGACCTATGAACCAGGAGGTCACAGTTTGATTCCTGGCCAGGAATTGCAGGCTCAATCCCCAGTGGGGGGTGTGCAAGAGGCAGATTCTCTCTCATCATTGATGTTTCTCTCTCATCACTTATTCTCTCTCATCACTGATGTTTCTCTCTCCCTCTCCCTTCCTTTCTGAAATCAATAAAAATATATATTTTTAAAAATTAGCTTGATTGAAAGCTGGGAATTTGCTCTTCTTAAGTCCTTAGTGATACCTTCTTCTAAGTAAAAGAATAATACTGCAGAAAATTTGGAAAGCAAAACATAAAAAAAGAATAAAATCACCTACAATCTGTTACTTATAGGCTATATTTTCCTCCTTTGTAAGTATTGTTTCTAGTTGAGACTACTCATGTCTTTAAATTTTATATACTACTTTTTCCCCCTTAGCATGACCCTTGCAATTAAAACATATCACAAATGTTATCTTAAGACATTATACTCCATTATATGTATAGACAAGGTTTACCTCACTATTCTCTTTTTATTATACATTTTAACTTTTTAAATACCAGTGAGGGAAATATCTTCGTACACGTTACTCACTACTGTTTTAAGGGTAGCCTTAACAATATCCTTGACATAGATTTCTGGACATCTTTCGTAGAATGAATAATCCCCTTGAACCTGGGTTGGCTGCTTAGTGACAGAGGGTGAGATTCTAGAAAATCATAGGCCAGAGGAGTCATAACATTTAGTATTGGGTGGGAAATTTGTCTAAACTATTTAGTAATTTTCAGGGCCAACTTTATGAGTCAAAGACTGCATTCCTTCTGGAAGCTCTGAAAAGTCTCTTCTGACCAAAACCTATCTGCAACTGCCTGATATCCCACCACTTCTGTCACTTTGTTTTGGAATAGGAAATAGGAAAGAGCCGAATCTAGGCTGAGCTCCCAGAACACTGTTTCATACAGTTTTAATGGCCTGCTTTGCTTTTACTATCATTATTACTACTACTACTACCACTTTCACCATCATCCTCTTCATATCATTGCTAGTAGCATATTCCTCATCAGTCTGTGAATTCCTAGAAAGCAAACACAGGGTATGATTAATCTTTGGATCTCTCATTGGTCTAAATGAAGTGGGCCAGGTGTTAAATTACTGTTAAAATGATGGTATTTTGACCAAGCAGAATGCCTGCCTAGTATCTTTGTCTTTCAGAACCTGTTATCAAGCACACCAGCCAATAAAAATATATCCAGGATCCTATGTGGTTCAATGTCCATGAATTTGACATTGCTGGTCTAAAAAAAGGACACTCCTGGATTCTGAATTTTGCATTCATTTTAAGTTAGTTTTAAAATATTTCTGTACCACAGGCAAGCAGTGTTCATGTGCCAGAGAAAACCCAGCATTTATGAAAGAATATTTTTACATCAGTAATTATAAGAACCATGTTTACTAAATTGCACAATCTAATAAAAAGTAGAAAATTCTATAATAATGTGAAGTCATCACTTGCTAAATAAATTATACTATTAAAAGTGACTGGCTGGCAGATGTGCTGCTATAAGGAAAATCATGGCTGTAGGCGTGTGGGTCACATAGACGTGCATTCCAACCCTAACACTGCCACTCTCTAGCTGCAAGGCTGCAGTTTCTTTGCCTAAAAATGAAAACTGTTAGGTCTACCTTTCACAGTCCTTATAAAGATTAAATAAGATTATGAATCAGGAATACCTAGGACAGGGCTGGGGATAGAGAGCATATAGGATAACAGATAGTTATCATTGTTATTGTTTGCAGTGATATGTGACTAAGGCCCCTAGGTCCTTTCAGGAGTTATTCAAATACTAGAGGCCTGGTGCACAACATTTGTACACTGGAGGGAGGTCCCTCAGCCTGGCCTGCACCCTCTTGCAGTCTGGACCCCTCAGGGGATGTCAGCCTGCTGCGGAGGTGGGAGAGGCTTTCGCTGCGCTCGCCAGCCATGACCCCGGCTTCTGGCTGAGCAGTGCTCCCCCTGTGGGAGCGCACTGACCACCAGGGGGCAGCTCCTGCATTGAGCATCTGCCCCCTGGTGGTCAGTGCGCATCATAGCAACTGGTTGTTCCACTGTTTGGTTGATTTGCGTATTATCCTTTTATTATATAAGATAAACAAAGCTCTAAGACTGAACATCTATCTAATTGACCAGTGTATTCCCAGAGCCAACCCCAGTGGACAGCATATCATAGATGCTCAATAAATATGCATTGAATAGACCAAAGAACACCAAAAGGTCCCAAATGTTTGTCTAAGATTTGGAATAGGGAAGTGAGAATTTCTGGCCACACGAGGAAGAGATTTCAGGGGCAATAGGGTTTCCTCATGTGAGTAATTTCCACTTTTGACAGATTTTTACACCTTATGATGTTCAGGTGTTCCAAACTTCCAAATAATAGTATTTCTACTTTTGGTGATGAAATTGATACAGGGGTTGGGTAATTTGCCTAAAGTAATGACATTTGTAAGTAATAGCTTCAATATCCAAAACAGATCTGTGCTCTTTCTACTTATTTTACCTTCTTTTTACTATTTATTATGTTACTTTCACATGAGGTATTGCCTCTCTGTCTTATCAAATCATTCTTTTAACAAATACCTATTAAACATCTATCGTTTGTCTAGTACTAGATATATAGGGTGATCTAAATCAGCCATAATCCCTGCCCTCATAGAGATCAGAGTCTAGTTAGAGGAACAGATATCAAACAAATAATCATACTATAGCATAAAATTATAAAAAGGATTAAGTACCATGGAAGAAAATTAATCAATGCTACAAGAAAATTTTAATGGGGAGACCTATTTTGAGCTGTTTGAAATAATAGATTCCAGGGAAATCCACTGAGGTCTAAATTTCCAACTCAACCTCCTGGGATTGCGGCTAAAACCTGTTTACAGCCTCTGGGCCTTGAGAAGGAGAGGGTGGTTGCTGTATTTCTCTTTGAGGAGAATGAGCCTTGCCCACAAGTGTTAGCATCTCCCATTTTATCCATCACTTGCAAGGCCTCAGTAGTGAGGACAACAAAGCCATTTACCACATAGATATCCATTTAATTTTAGCATATCTCCAAGAGAAATCTCCATGATAACCATACCCTGATGCATAGCTCACTGGAACAGTTTCCAGATAGAGAAATCTGCAAGCACCTGAGTGTCAGGTGCTCTTCCCAAACCCTTCATTACTTCCATGTGATACAAACCTGTGGGTCTTTAAACATGTCCAAGTGCCTTCACAATTCCATTAAGTTAAAAGTATTTTACTTATTTATTCAAGTATTTCTTTAGTACTTACTATATACTCTGAAGATAGAAGACATTGTTCATGCCCTCTCAGAACTCACATTCCAGCAGTAGAGACAGGTATCGGTAGTCTGTTAAGAACAGTCATGAAAGAAGCATAGAGTGCCAAGGAAGCCCTTCTAGACACATAATCCCAGACCTCCACAGGGTGAGGATTGGAGGTGGGATCATTTGGGGTGTGCCAAGAGTAGGAACTAGCTAGGCAATGGGGAAAGGGGTGCAGGGAGCAAGGACCAAAGCATACAATAATGGCAAGAAAATACTTTCAAATGCATTGTCTGACATAATGTTTTAAAGGATTAAAGAATCTTGATTGAATAAGACGGAAAGAAGTGTGGATTTTATAATAAGGCTCTGTCACAAAATATTCTGAGTTACATGAGTTATTTTATCTGTGAAGTTTAGATAATGATACCTGTATGACAGATTATCATGGTGTACATGTTATAAATATTACTACATAGATATCAATTGATGCCTGGACTTTAGAGGTGGTAGTAATGGTTTTAATAATAGGGTCAATAATACTACCATGGTTAATTTATATTGACATACCCTCTAATCTTATTTAAGAATGCTTATTTCAGTTCTTCCCTGAAGTTGGTAATAATTAAGAACTTGACTGACTTTTGCATATCCCTATTGAGCACCTGAGCATGTAGATAGGGGAACTTAAACTTGACCTTTCTTTCAAACAATTTTGTAGAGACGATCTCTTTGCATTGAGCACAGTCATACAATAACTCTAACAGCTATCACTATCAAGAAGAGGAGCTTGTATTTAAAAATTATAGAAAGTTAAGGTATTTCTTTTAAAAATATTAATTACTTCTTCAGTACCAGGGGCAAGTCTAGATATAAAGAGTGGTAAACAAAACAGGCCAAGTTCCTGCACTTTTGGAGCTGACATTCTAGTGAAAGAAGTCATTAAATGATCATATAGACTAATAACTACATTAGCTAAGTTCAGATAATCCTAAGGCTACAAAGAATATAAGGCAAAGTAATTGATAGTCATTAGGAGTGTATTGAAGGAGAGACGAGTTTTAAAAATTTAAATAGAAAGATCAAAAAAGTGACATTTGAGCAGTGACTTGAATGTTGAGAAGTCAGCCATGAAAGACCTTAGGAGAAGAGAATTCTAAGGAGAAAGGAAAACTAATGCAAAGGACCTAATATGAGAGTAAACTTGATGTGTTAGAGACAAAGCCACAAAGTGAGTGTGGCTGTGGCATAGCAAATAGGTGTTATTGATAGGAGATGAAGTTGGAGAGGTAGGGTGACCATACACCCCAATTTGCTTAGGATAGCCCTGAATAATGCCTGTTGTCCTTGCATAAACAATAGTACCTTCTTTCATTCTCAAAATGACTTCACTTTTTTTGCAGTAAATAGTTTAATTATAATGACTGTTAAATATTGTATGTCTGCTTTTTCCACTTAGAATATCGTAAGTAATTTGCCATGTTTCAACATAGAACTCACAGTTTTATATTCCATGGTGTTAATGTGCCATAATTTACTATACATTTTTTTAATGGGGAATGGTTATAGTTCTAGAGTATTTTTACCATTATTAAATAATGCTGCTTTAAATATATCCTGTGTATCACTTTTTTTTCCTCTTGGACTATTTCTTTAAGCTAGCTTCCACTGGAATTAAAAGTGTCGATATATAAAGCTTATTGATTTCTAGTATTTTTTGGTGGGTTGCAACAATATTCAATTTTACTGTGCTCGATTATTTGTAGGATTGAAGTTGGCCAAGATATTTCATCTTTTGTTCATAATCTGTTCATATTTGTTGCCCAGATTTCATACCCTTTCCCCATTTATTTTTAAGCATATTTAGTACTTAGAAGACATTTATGTTGCATATTTCCCCATTTTGATATTTGCTTTATTCTAGTGTTTTTAGACTGCATAAGCTTTGAATTTTTATGCAACTCTATTTATCTTATCTTTTATAGTTTCTGCCATTGCTTTTAATGTTTAGAAAGCCTAACTTAACCTTAATAAATAAGTTAACCATGTTTTTGGGTTTTGTTTTCATTATTTGTGTTTATTCTGGCCTGAATTATCTAGCCACACTCCAATCATTTATCTCCTCAGATTCTAATGGTTTCCTTAATAACTGTATTGGTTTTATATTCAAAGCTATGTGTACACATACACAATAACGATTAACATTTGTCTAGCATAGTTTCAGTTTCTAATTGTTATCTTTGACTTAATTTTTGTATTAAACTGTTTGTTCCAACTGTTAATGTTTTTTAAAAGGTGGTATATAGTGTGATTCTATCTGATGTTTTTCATCGAATTGCTGCAAAGGGGTGATGATAGCATCACTTACAAGAATATATTCCCTTTTCCTCTTGTTTGGAAAAATTTCTTTCATCATATATTAAGTAATTATGTATAGCTGGATCTATTTCTAGACTCTCTGTTCCTTTATGCTAATCCATAAGTCTATTTTTGTGCCAGTAAATCCTTCACTTATTTGAAAAGAGCTCAAATTTCCTCCCTAAAGTCTTTGCTTCTCTTGGCTAAAAATTCTCAGTACCTTCAACTGCTGCTTTTGTATTTAGCATCCAAACCTGTCCCCCACCCCCTAGGAATCAGAAGCTAGCAATTGTGAAATAACGGACCAAGCTGTGGAGTACCCTTAGGTTGCCTTCCTTGGGGGAAAAAATAACATAGATCAGGGCACCATCCAGGCAAGAAGGAGAATGGCAAACTCTTACATTGAAATAATAGTTTTTGTCCTGGAGAATACTTTGTTGTTTCTCATCTCCTTTATGAAGATAGAAAAGCTATCAGTGAATGAGAGAACTTCCAGGGTTCAAAATCCCAATTCTACTGTTTTCTTGCTGTGTGATCCTGAACAAATGTCTTCAATTCTCTAAATTTTATTTTCCTTGACTGTGAAGTGAAGACATATGGCATCTACTTCATAAAATTATTGTAAAGGTGGAGTGCATAACCCATGAACACATGGTAAGCACTTGATAAGCTATAGCTATTACTGCTAAAAATCATTTATGTGGATTTATTATTTCATTTAACATTTTGAGGTTGTATGTAATTTAAAGCTGAATGAACAAGGTAGGAAAGGTTCAGTAACTTTCCCAAGGGCACAATTTAATAGAAGTGCTAGAATTGGGATCTCACCTCATATGTCTAACACCAAGGCCCATGCTCCTTCCTGTAGGTGACATTACTGCACAGCATGATTAAGGTGCTTATACCTGGTTCTTTGGGTTCTGCCCTGGTTACATAGATGCAGCTGTAAGTTCTTAAGTGAAGATAAATAGAAGGTTCAAGTATATGATTGTCTGAGATTTCCTATGGCTTCACTATGGAAAAGTTATATTAATGGGAAGGAGAGATATGGTTTTATCCTAATCTGCAAATTAGCTGACAAGGAAACATATCCTTTCAAGCTAAGTATTACTTAACATACTGCTCCAAGTGGCAGGACACAGGCCCGGAAGCATTTGTCATCCCCACAGGGTGGCGGAGGAAGCAACGCTTCCTCTAGTTCAGCACACGTTACCTGTGCTCTCAGGAGGCCCAGGGACGGAAGGACGTGGGTAGAGGATGCCATGTTAGCAGCCTGGGCACACAACTGCCAAATCAAACAGAACTGGAAGGTCTAATTTTAGCCCTCTCAGCCTTGGCATTGTCCCTTTCAGGCAATATATTTATCACATACCACAATAAAGTGCTTTATTCCAGCCTTGCTGGATCCTTCACAAAGGCCCAGCAAGGACAGGGTGAGCATAAGTCAGAACTAGAAACACATCAAAGACAGGAACCTTACTAGAGAGGGTCAGCACTCCCCTGGAAACCTTTGGTAAATGTGTCTTTTCCACCCATCTTAGTCCCAAAGATCCAAGAAACTGGCACGTGGTTGGCTCTTCTTCCTCCAGCTTCTTCTTTGTGAAGCTTCTGACGGCTGCTCATCAACAGGTGTCTTCACCCCTTCCTGCCTGGGATTTGCAATTTACTCCCTCTCCTCATTCCTGCCTCACAAAGCCCACTTCTTTCCATATCTGGGTCTTGTTTTCTTTCCTGAGATGTCCTGGAGAGTGCACTAAATTAGGAGTTACAAACAGTGTTACAATATACAAACTGCCTCCTCGCTTTGTCCCCTGCAATGACCTGGTGAGTTGGGTGAGGGAAACTTTCATAGAACTTTCAAAGATGAGAAAACTGAAGCTCCAAGAGGCAACAGACTTTTCCTAAGGTCATACAGGAAAACATGGCAGAGTTGGGACTGAAACCCAGCTCTGGTGTTTTAGGGAAAGGTGTCCCATGAACCAATCAAAGCACAGAAAGCCCACACAGGCCATTTGGGTGGGCCCTGGAAAACTTTTCCTGAGGATGTCAGCTGGCTTCATGGCCAACAGTTCCAGGTTGAGGACTCAGAATGGTGGCCCTTACCTTCAAGTAAATGTCCTTATACTAAAAAGAGACTAGGGGATTTTGATCTACAGACACATCCAGAGATGTTACTGTTTGCAAAGGAGAAAAATACATTTTTCATCTACCAGTCTTGGTTTTTGGCTCAGCTATACCCTGTAATGATAGACAGATTAATAGGACGAAAACAAGCAGAAGTCTAATAACACATAGACCTCTAGTGTACATGGGAGAGAACCAGGAAAACTGAATAACTCTTCAAAATGGCCCAAGTCACTACCTTAAATACCATCACCAGTGAAAACAAAAAACAAAAGCAAAAACGTTATTTGGGAGGAAAGCCAGTGGTGGGAAGCTATCAGGCAAAGCCCAGCAATCCAGGTCAAGGTTGTTATGCAGATTTAAGTCAGCTGCCTTCTCCATTAATAAGAATTTATAGGTATTTGGACATCTGCCTGTTCCTGGTACAAAGAGGGAAACAGCCTTACAGATAGAGATTTCCCTTAATAAATGTGTCTTTTTGAAGGGTGACTTTGACTGTTTTCAGAGATTCTCCTATGTCTGCTATTTCTTAAAAATAATCATCCTAAAGTAATCCTATGCCAAAGCAGCATATTTTGGCTCTTTCCTTTGACCTCTAAATGGATCTCTCTCTGGGCCTCGTTGAACTATCCTAGATCTGGCCTTAGGCACCCTGAAGTAATGACCTATGGATCATCTTCTCTTTGAATTTTCTATCTTTCAGATTTGAATCTCAATCATTATAATGAACATGGGATAGATTTTTCCTATCTTATATATCATTTAAGCTGTGCTAACATTATCACAATACTGTGTGTAACATTATTATACTCCATCTCACAGAAGGCAGCACCAAGCCTCAAAGATGCTTCCTAACATGGCTGTCCTGAATGTCAGAGACGCTGATCCAGGAATTCCCCCACAGCACCACCATGTCTCCCTATCATTGCTTCTCCCGGGTGCTGGGGGAGAGGGGACAGAGCGGTCTTGAGTGCCATGCTGAGGACTGGATTCAGAAGGAGGATATAAAGGCCACTGAAGGGATTAAGCAGGGCAGTGACATGATTAGATTTTATACTTTAGAAGGTCATTTCAGCTATAGTTGAACTTAAGGAGGGCAAGACTGTAGATGGGGAAACAAGTTAGAAGATTATTGTGGTAATCAAAGTGAGACATAAGAAGATGATGGCCTGATCTAACATAGTGGCAACAGAGAGTGGATGGAATTTGAAAAAGTTAGGAAGTACAATCTACAGACTAAACTTGATGATTAATTAGATAAAGGAATGTAAAAGAGAGCAGAGTCCTCAATAACTACAGGTTCTGAACCGGTCCCTGGGCAGAGAGTGGGGCCATTACCCAGAGAGTAGCCCAGTAAGACAACATGTTGGGTCTGGTAAGTTATAGGATACAAAGGTGGACATGTAAGCAAGCTGATAGATATATATCTAGTATTCAGGAAGGGCCTGCACTAGAGATCAATATGGGAACCATATTTACATTTGTATTATATTACAATATTGCATGAACATTTGTTGAATAAGTTTAGTATCACATCTGCTTCAAGCAGAACATTTTACTTTTATAAAGCCAACTTTATATGCCAACTTCAAAACTCTCTGTATTTGAGACCCACCCACACCAGTTAAGTATTTTTTAGGATTACTGTGCAGATCACAGTTTAGAAGCATGGTCAGTGCAAAGGGCTCTCAGAGGGGAAACAGACTAAGAATCGGAAGACTTGAATGACTCTGCCTTTATCAGTAGACACTTGAACATGTCACTCGCCCCATCAGGATACCCATGTCCTCACTCTGAGAACAAGGAGAGGATACGCACCACTTATGCTCAAGGCTGCTCCGAGCCCTGTGACTGGGGATGTGCAGGTGACATGGGCCCCAGGTCTGCACTTCTCTCTCACGGCTCCCTGCTGCTGGAGATAAGGGCATGGTCCTACCCACTGGGACTTGGCAGCACAACCTAGATCGCAATCTGTTGGACAGAAGGCTGTGATTATTAATGAAAGCATTTCCTCTGTTACCTCACAGAACTAAGGTTCTTATGCTGCCAGAAACAGCCCCTTCTTTTCATAGAAACTGATTCTCAAACACATTGAATAGTCACAGACAAGCACCGGGAAGTAAAAATAAGATGCAGAAAAGTGGGTGGCTGCTTGAAACACTCCCAGATGAAAGGTTACCAGCTATTAATCAGCTCATACTTCTGTTAAGTAGGTGAGAAAGGAATTGAATGGGAACTTCACTCAATAGATGCTTACTCAGGGCTGTGGGGTCCTCAGATGACTTGAATATGTCAAGTCAGATATGAAGCATTTTTACTTAAAGGAAGGAGAGTAAATAGGACCATGGTAAATTCTCCATGTCTCACATTCTGTGTACTTCTGTTTATACCTATCAGACCTGATGTAGGTATAGGGGTTAGGCTGACTCCTAGATGTCTAGACCTGAATCTTGAAATGTCTACCTCTCTGCTAGAGCTGCCCAGTTTGCTGGGTCCTGTGATCAGGGTAATAATAGCCACTGTTTGTTGAACAGCCACTATGTGGAAGGAATTTTATGTCTTATCTTAGTAATTCTCATAGCAATGTCATCATTTCCATTTGACAGATGAGGGAAATGAGGCTCCAATGGGCTGAGTAACTTGTCAGAAGTCATACACCTCGTATGCAGCAAAAAGCACCATTAAATCCCAGGTCTGACACCAGCACACTTTTTTTCTCCATTAAACTAAGCTTAAGTAAAAAATAAAAGACATTGCACCCTGATTAAGAAAGAAGGGAACCCACAAGATGGGGTGAAAGGGAATTGAGTCTGAACAGAAACATTTCCAAAGTCATAGCCTAGCCCTTGGGCATGATATAGTCTAAGCTGTGGTTCCCAGGTACTTGGGAAATGTCCTTTGTTCCTGGGAAAGGAGAAAGAAGATGGCAGTTGGGTCT
The DNA here is from genome assembly GCF_964212035.1 of Myotis nattereri. NCBI lineage: Eukaryota > Metazoa > Chordata > Mammalia > Chiroptera > Vespertilionidae > Myotis > Myotis nattereri. Next base: position 78,501,250 of record NC_138085.1, on the reverse strand, counting down.
GACCCCTAAGGCTAATCGGCCCACTTGACCCCTTGCAGGTAGAGTCCATGAGCACTTGGTCACCTAATTACTAGGTGATTTTAGTTTGGAATCACCTAGGGAACCACTTAGTCAGATTCAAGGGCTAAGGCCCACTAGCAGCATCCATCCTTGGGTCAGGGCTACCCCATCCAGCAAATCTCCAGGGCCCCATCAGGTTCTCAGCCCTGAGCTGTAGAGGGACAGCCTTGGGAAGGAGGCCACTCTTCATACCCTAGTCACAAGGACATGGATTGGCTCTTCCTATTCCTGCAGCGGCTAGGAACTTTGGCCCATCTAAGTGCCCCGGGAGCACTGGCCTCCAAGTCTTATTGCTCAGGCTCAGTAGCCAGGGCACTGCTAGGTTCTGTTACTAACTCCGTGCCCCATGGCATAAGTCCCCTCGCCTCCCTGGAGCTCCTCTGTTAAACAAGGGAGTTAGATCAGATGATTGATCCCTGGGGCTCACTTCTGCTTTCATCTTTCTGTATTTATTATACTTTCTGGAATGAAACTCTTGTCACTGGCTCTAACACTGACATCAAAATGTGTTTCCTCATTTATTACAGATCAAATAAATACTCGCTCATCGTGAGTCCCCAAGAGTGCAGTCTGCATCCCCACCTGTTTCATGCTTGTGGACCAGGACCTTGGCTCTAATCTCATTAGTTTCAGGGTCTGAGAAAGTCTCCAGAGAACACCAAGAGAAAGGATTTCTCCCCTTTTCCAAAGCTGCTCAGGTCCACAGAGACAGCGTAAAAGGCCAGCCTGTGATCTCTCCCTGTGCCCTGGGACATGCTGTTGGGGGGCTGTGAGCACTTGGCTTCGGGAGGATGAAGGAGAGAGGAGCCCAAAGAACCAGCGTGTCAGATATTTGCTTTATTGAAGAGAATACCCCACACAATGTGCTGGGCAACTTTGAGTCTGGTTTTCAGGGTGGTTTTAACAGTCTCTGGAAACTAGCAACCTCATGTCATTTGTTTATAGGATCCCAAAGGGTCGGTGATGGGAACTGTTTCAACACTTGGCACAGAAATAAACATGCCTCCTGGCTTATAGGCTTTGTTTGGCCTGGAAGCAGCTCGCTTTGGGGGTGGAAGGATGGGAACACCCAGCCAGGTTAGGAGACAGGGGTTCTCACCCTGGCTCTGTCATCAGTCACCCATGGGACCTTGGACAACCTCAAATTCTCCAACCTAAAACCAAAGGGCATAAAAGAGAAGAGCCCAGAGGCAAATTTTTAAGCTTTGGTCATCCTTACTTGTGTGATTTCTAAATTCTTACTGCTAGTGTCCCCAGTGCAGGATCTTGAAACCATATTACGGATGTCACATGGAGGAAGGGAGGGTCTGGGGTTATGTCTGTGCTGCCTTGGGTGTTTTCTCCTTAGACTTTGATTTTTATTCATGTTTGTATCTATGCTTCCCAAATTGACTGAGGATCATATTCACCTGAGTAGCTTATTAAAAGTACAGAATTCCCTCAAAGAATGGGTCTCAGGAAGCTGTATTTTTAACAAGACAACCAAGGATGAGTCTTGTTCTGGGGCATGTTTGGGAAACACTGTTTAAGATTTTTTTCACCTGGGAATCAGTTAAAGAAGAAGTTCCCAGAACTAGTAAGAATTTGTCTCTCTGTTCCTTATGATCTTTAGCTCTGTGCTGTGAGCATTCATCTCACCATGCTCCCTATTCCAGGAGGTTTGAATGTCTCCTGCATTCAGTTCTCAGCCCTTCAAGATTGGAACCATGTCTTCTCTGTATATCTCACCATGCCCAATACAGGGCCTTTCTCACAGAAAATGCTTATAAATGTCTGCTGAACTGACTTACCCAGAATTAACCAGGCCACATGTCATTATGAATACAAAAAGGACAGTAGAGAGCTTGTAGAGAGTGTCATGGAGAAGACAGCATTGGGACCAAGCCTTGCATAAGGAGTAAGATTTAGACGGGAGGTAAGGAAAAGAAAGGGCAATTTTGGCAGGAGTCTAAGCCTGAGCAAGGCTAGTCTCTTCCAGTTATTACCATGGTCAGGTGAGGAGCACTTGTTCTATTAAACCCTCGCCCCAGGTAATCTGACACTAGAACCAGCTCAACTTGCAATCCAGACCCCTGTCAGGTATCCCATAGGCCTCCAGTCTGAGCCCCTAAAGCCCTTTCTCTGCTGCTCTGAGTCCTACTTCCAGGGCTGTTTCCCTGTTGATATGCTCATCTTGCTGTGTTTCTGCACCAGTGCCTGGACTGTCCATCTCAGCCCCGCAATCTGTACATGGATCTTCGCAGGCTGATGGCCAGATTACATGAGAGAAGCTGGACCTGATGTTCTGTGTGCCTCATTACATGCAGCAGGCCCTGCCATGTCCTGGGAAGCTGGACTTAGATATCAGCATGGGTTGGGGCCAACTCAGGGCAACACACACACACACACACACACACACACACACACACGATGCAAGTGGGTGTTGCTTGGCTCCCCTGCTGGTCCTTTCCCCTCTTCCAGGCAGTCTTCCAGTTTTCTCCTAAGGGCACTCTGACATGCTCTGCCCCTTCTGCTCTGGAATCCTGTTATCAAGACAAGATAGAAGGTGGATGAGAAAAGGAAAAAACTCAAGGTAGCAAGACCAGCTAGAAGGTGGCTGCAGAATCCAGACCAGAGATGACAGAGAGCCTGTATCAGAAACCAATGGAAGTTCTTTCATTCTGTTCTAAGCTTTTTACTAGCTGGTTGAGCTAAAGTAAATTACTTAATCTCTCTGAGCTTAAAACTTCTCATCAGTAAAGAGGGGATGGTAATTAGCTCTTTCTTACAGCATTGTTATATGGGCAAATGTGCACAAAGGCCTTCTGTAAACTGCAGTGTAGAAAAATTTAGTCTTGTCTACAGGTAAGTGGTCCTGGAATTTCTCTCCAGGGCCCCTCCCTGGTGGGGGTTCTCTTGCCCATCAGAGCCCCTCCACCAGTCCCACTTTGTGCCTAGCACCGAGTTTCTCTTTATTGTAACACAAGCAGTGAAAAATTCTTTGGGTTGTGGCTGGGCTGGTTTTTACCTTGTAGCCTGGAACTCAAACTTAAACATAATACACCAGTTCCTGTCCCCTCCCTTCTAAGGTAACAAACACTCAAGTACAGACAGGTTCTCAGGTAAAAAATCCACACATTTGAGACAGCCAATTTGAAGTCTGGGACTCCATTTTCATATTTACAAAACTTACGTTGCAAATCAGTGAATGGAAGGGGTTGGAATGGCCTTAAAGATCATCTGACCCAAATCACTTATTTTTCAAAGAGGGAAACTGAGCAACAGGGAAGGAAAGGATCTTACCCAAGATCACAGAATCTACTAGAAACAGGGCTGGGATAAATCTCCCTCCCATTATCACTGGGAACTTGGTAAGTTTTACTTTCATTTTTACCCTTTCTGTATTCCTGGTCCCAAGTGAAAGATACTACTTAACCCATCTCATTGCTGCCCAGAACAAAAGGAGTGTAGGTGGGGAGCGTTAACCCATGGATGCTTTTTCATTCACTTATCAAACATTACTAAGCATTGCCTTTATGCCAGGAACTGAGGGTACTGAGATAAAAAATGGAGCCCACCTTCAAGGTGTTCAAAATTTGATGATGAAGACAGACAAGGAAACAACCTCCAGGAAAACAGACTAGTTTCTATACAGTTCAATGAAACATTCCTGCCATATGCTGCCTGCACTTTATATTTATACTATGGTTACATTGATTCCCTTCAAAATAAGACATACAAAATACCATAAATTGATGAAAATCAGTGACAAGGTCCTTAAGCATCTACTTCATAATGGTCAGTCCCCATCATTCATTCATTCTGTCAAAAAATATTTGTTGAGCACTTAGAACAGTGATGGCGAACCTTTTGAGCTCAGCGTGTCAGCATTTTGAAAAACTCTAACTTAACTCTGGTGCCGTGTCACATATAGAATTTTTTTGTTATTTGAAACCATAGTAAAACAAAGACTTATATTTTTGATATTTATTTTATATATTTAAGTGCCATTTAACAAAGAAAAATCCACCAAAAAATGAGTTCGCATGTCACCTCTGACACGTGTGTCATAGGTTCGCCATCACTGACTTAGAATGAGGTACCAAGGATGAAAAGATAAATAAAAGACAGTCCTCTCTCTCAAGAAACTAAATAATAATGATCATGGAAGCTTTTACAAGGTAAGAGGGATGCCTAGGAGAAAGGATGCCTACGTTGGCCTTGTAAAGTCAATGAAGGTGTCGCAGAGGAGGTGGCCTGTGAGCTGAAGCCACTTAAAGAAGAAAAGGTCTGCTGAGCAAACACAGGGCATGTGATTCTAAGAAAAGAGAGCAGCATGTACAAAGCATGGACCTGTGGAAGCATGTAAGACCTGAGACCTGTAATAGTTGATGGTTGCCAGGCATGTGAAGTGAAAAGATAGATGAGTAGGCAGGACCTGTGCCATGGTAGAGAGAGGGGGGCTACATTCTGTAGACAATGGAGAATTATTGAGAGTTTTAGGGAGAGGATTAGATGGTGAGGTTTATATTTCAGAAATTCATTCAAGCAACCATGCAGAAAAAGGTGGCTTGGAGTTAGACAGCCCGGTGAGGAGGTTGGTCATTAATCCAAACAAGTTCTGATGAGGGCATTGTCAATGCCACTTTGAGCCAGTTCAGAACTTGATTTTCTGAATGATTCACTCGTTGCCAGACACACCTGCATGATAGTGCTGATCATAAAGTATAACCAAGAAGCATGAAGCTATGCATTTGATTGTTCAGAACTGTGATTCATGGTCCTGACAATGTTCCCTGCATGTGTAAGAGACAACCCTCTTCCCAGGCAGCTGGAACAGGCTAAGGAATCATAAGTGATCCATGGAAAATCCAAGTTTTCCTGCATAAGAGAGAAGCTGACACTTTGACCTTCAAAAGGCTATTGGAAGAGGTGGTTTTAAATAAGCTTTAATCCATTTTTCCATTATTAATACAAATTCACGTCTGAGCTTGTGGTTTTCCAAAGAAGGCTCTGGCAAAGTGACTTCTCTCTCTCTCTCTCTCTCTCTCTCTCTCTCTCTCTCTCTCTCTCTCTCCCTCCCTCCCCCAAGAGACACTGATTCTTCCTGCTTTTGCTCCTTCTGTTCCTTCACTTAACATGCCTTCCATTCACCTGTCTGTGATTGTGCATAGGCATCTTGCAGATTCAGGTTCAAATTTTAGTTCTGCCAAACATTATTTGTATGATCTTGAGAGAGCTGCCCTAATCCTTATTGCTGAGGTGTCATAAGGTCATAGGCAAGTTCATGAAGTGCTCACTCAACACAGTGCCTAACCCAGAGCCAACACTCAGTATTCAGTAGCTCTTATTGTTAGGTGAGATTCTAGTTCAATAATGAAAATGTGTAATTCTCTAAAAAAATCAAGGTGACGTATTGAAAATTTTACAGCTTTTGATTATCAGGATAACCATGAATTACAGTTTTCTTACTCCGATTATATAAACCCGACACCTGAGTATTTACTTGATTTCCATATCCAGCTGTGGAATCCCACAGTAACTTAACAATTAAGAGACAGTTGCTAATAAGAGACTTGGAACTTGGAATTAAGAGCAAGAGTAAATAGAGAAGCTCCATAACAAAGGGCATGCCTTATCCTCCGGGCATTTTCTCAAACCAGAGAGCCTAGAACACAAATGGCCATCTTAATGGCATCTTCTCGCTGGGTTGTGCGCTGTTGGGATGGTGCTGAGGGGGAAGCCTTCCCTAGAGGGAGTGGCTTTGTGAAAGAATTGCTCAGTGTTAGGGCAGGTTACTGACAATGGGTGTGGAATCTGTTTTAGAAGAAGGTAAAAAATAATAACAAAGTATGTGATGAGATTACCTTTTCTGGTCTATTGCAAGTGTAGACCTGCCTAGAGCCCGGGAGAGAATTTGTCTCAAGAACGTTGAAGCACTAGGCCCACTTGGGTAAATTCTTCAAAAGCTTACTCAGTCTCCTCTGAACAACTTTAAAGATCTTGTGACATTTTCCTTATTCTGGTGGTCCCTTAGATTTTCAAGTTTACTTTGACCCTTTAAATCAATCTGTGACTAATTTGTTTTCACTCTTTTTTATTATAAAACAACACTAAAAGGAAATTTTACATAGTAATTCTTAATTTTCCTGCACTAATGCAACTATTTTAATTTTGGAGTATTTTTATCTTTGTTTACCTATTTCTTTCAGTGAAGCTAAAAGAGTTTTGTTATTATATTTGCTTTATTAAGGAAGAATTTGAAGATAAAGCAGTTAACATTGCCATAAGTGATAGACATAGTAAATGGCCAAATCAGGAGTAAAAATCAGGAATGACTTTAAACCTATGCTCTGTTCACTGACACTCTACTGTGATAATGGCCACATAACTTGGCACATAATCGATGTAGGTAACATTGGTTCTTTTTCTTTCTTTTTAGGTAACATTATTTAATGTACTATTATTTTTACTTACTAACAGTAATAATAGAAGAGTGGAATTATGTCAGCTGAAATTCACCAAATGATCTTTTGAAAAAGCCACCAAGAGTTGGTCAGCACTGAAAGCAGTGTTGTTGGAAGTCTCTGTGGATGAGAAGAAAAATAGAGAATCAATGTGACTAATAAACATGAGCTGTTTCCATTTGGGAAAAAAATCTGCAACTTTAGAACTAGAACAACTCAGACTCCCTACCATTGCTGATCAGCTTTCCAAGCCACTTTTTGATCATTTGTCTATAAAGCCTTATTTTTCTTATCAACAATCTCAATATTTCCACAAACTAAATGTAGAATTAGGTACCTGGGTAGCAAATGAAAATAAACTTAATTCATCGAAAGAAAATATAAACAATGTCCATATACTTTACATGAGTAGCATAAAAAGGGACAGGTGCCTTCCCATGTGGTAACCAATGTTATGTGAAAGATGACTCATAATGGACGAGGGTGAACTCTGCAGCCCTTTGAACTGTGAGAAGAGGGTTTTGTGCTAATCTCTTTTCTAGAATACCAAATAGAAGGAAGTAGACTTGGGGAGACTTTTATCAGATGCCCTGGAGGGAGTTCCCACCAAGGAACTGCTCAGAACTCCAGCTTGGCTCCTAATCAAGTTTGAAATAATCATAGCTGTGGCACTAATTGCATTAATTTGCTTTTCTTCAGGCAAAATGGGGAAACAGAATAGCAAACTGGCTCCCGAAGTGATGGAGGACCTGGTGAAGAGCACCGAGTTTAACGAGCATGAGCTCAAGCAGTGGTACAAAGGGTTCCTCAAGGACTGTCCGAGCGGGAGGCTGAATCTCGAGGAATTCCAGCAGCTCTATGTGAAGGTAAGTTGTTTGTTCATCAGGCAGAAAACATTGTCTTCATGAAATGCAGCTTCATGTGGAAATATAATTCAAATTAGCCAGTTTGTTTCACCCAAATAGAAAAATTGACAATTTAAAAAAAATGCAAAGGGGTGTGCTTTGTTCCAGAGATGATAATTTCTGAACAAGAAGAGTAATCGTTCAATCAAACCACTGAGTAGAGTTTAGAGGATGACAGGGCTGGTAAAAGAACAGTAAAATTTCAGATAATCGTATGTGCTGATGATTATTGACAAGCTGCTAATTACACTATTGTTTGGCTTGAAAAGGCATCTGTATCTTTCTCAGTTAAAGAGAAAGTACATGGATTTTTTTTTCACTAAGAAAAGGCCTCCTACTTGCAGATAAGAAAAAAATCCCTTCAACATTGCATGTAGAAGGGTTAGGGGAGGTCTGGTGTACATCCAGGCATCAATGTCCACACCATGGGCTCTTAACTCAGTATTTTGTACTGTATGGAAGTTCATCTTTCTCTGGACCTGAGATAAAACTGTTCCATGGACGGTATACTTCCTACTGCAGTGGTATTGTTTGGGTTTGTCTGAGTTTATCAGCTTGACTCGAGCCACTCTAATTTGTATCTACTTACATAATATTAGGCTTGTGGAAGAAATACATACTTTTTCTTTTAACATTTTCTGAGTAAAATGACAAATAGCATAGAGTGATTTTATCACTTAAGTGTAGCAACTGTCCATTTGAGCAATCTGAAACACCCACCTGTATATATGTGTGTAGGATGATTGCATAAAATATTAAGCATTGTCATTGTCTCCTGAAGTTGAACATTTCCCATAGCCTGTACTCCAGAATTCCTTCCTTGCACTTGTACAAGAAAGGACATGTATAAGAATGCTCATAGCTGCACTGTTCACAATAGCAAATCTGGGAAACAACCCAAATGCCCATCAAAGGGAGAGTGGAAAATAAACTGTGGTATATTCACGGAAGCAGTCAAAACAGTTGAACTGTAGTGACACTAAAACATTAAGTGCAAAAAAGTAAGTCTCAAAATGTTCTAAATTAAACACAAATAGCATTTAAAAATTTTATAAGATTACAAATAAATGCCATAAAATCATATAAAAAGGAAAGCAAGAGAGTGATAAACACAGGATTCAGACTGATAGTTATATTCAGTGGGGAATCGGCAAGGGATGAGCTGGGGATATAACCATATGTTAGATATAAATTGTGTCAGTCATACTTATGGTTTTGGGTGGTGAATTTTCAGGGCTTATGTCATTATTAAAAGCTCACTAAACCTGCATGGGCCACTGATGCATGTCAGGGACCCAGAATTATTATTACTGCAAAGCTGAGCCCCTGAGGACACTATGTCTATAAGTGTGTGTCGAAAGGTACACATATACTGGCATGGGTACTGTAATAAGACTACTGTGACATTTCTAAGATCTAAGTAATTCATTTTACCCTGTGAAGACCTTTTATATAAAAGTGTTGAGAAATGCATTTATTATTCAAGTGATTTAAATTGGTTTTGCAGAGAAGTGTGATGGTATGCACGTTCCTAGGTTATTATACATACCACTCTCCATAGTTTTCAGTCACATCTTCCACTATTTTATCACCCAAGAGTTAGCCTGGGCCTCGGAACTGTCTTCACTATCAGCCCCAAGGAAAGCACAGACAAATGAGATTTGTCAAAGCCACTTCCATGTCACCGAAGGTCATGTAAGCTGTCACTCTGTGTTTAAGAGAGCTCCCTGTGCCATGTTCCTTACTGTTTGTTTGAAATGAGAAGTTTTGCCTTTGAAGACATAGTTGATTTGCAGGAAATTAGGTATTGCATTTATATACTGGAAATACTCAGCACCAAAAAAGCACCAGCCTCAAGATGGGGAGAGAGGAGGATGTAAACATTAAACACAGCTCAGCGTACACAGTACAACTGACGTATATGTACTGACATCATCTCCCACCCCACCTCCCCAACTCCGTCCTGGAGTAGATATTTTTTTGTTCCCTGAAGGGAATATATGACTTTCTGGATGGAATTTAGACTCTTGGCAGCTTCTTAATAGCCACATTCAAACTTAGCCTGTGCTCTTGTATCAAATAGTCAGAAAACAGGCAAAGTCTTCCACTGCTTCCAAAATTGTCCAAGGACATAATACAAAGTAGAATCACGTAGGAAATATGCCACATGCACAGAAAAAAAGAACGACAAGTCTGATAAGCTAGAAGGGAGAAGCACAGAGAAACGTGGGTTATATAATGAGGACCAGGAGAAGGGCCGACAAGAAAAAAAACCAAAAATACTTCCTTTAATGCTGCTGAAAAGTGCAAATATTCAGCAAAACACAGTCCTTCTTCTGATGAATAGGCACTTTTCAGGGGTTCCTTCTAGCTCAGTGTGGATAATGAAACATCCTGGGACACAGCTGGGCCAGCAAAACTGCTGTGGCCTCTGCCCTCTTGTCTGTGCGGTCAGCCTGGCTCATCTACCTGACCTGTTTCAGGCTCCCAGAGAGTCACCTCGCTGCTTGGAACAAATGCTGATGAAGTATAGGGAGGAGCAGGATAATGAGAGACAATGCAAGGCCTGGAGCCACAAACCCGCAGCTTTAGAAGCCTTCGTTACCAAAATATAAAGGAACGCTTTCATTAAGTCTGTGTTTAAAAAGGCTAAAAACCGAGGTTCAGAAAAATGAGGCAATTTGCCCACAAAAAGACCGAAGGTAGGAGAATGGACAATAAAAATTGTATGCTGACTCGCACCACAGCACAGAACCCTACCTGTGGACTGGATTCCATGGCAGCTCCGCCTGCACCCCTGCATCCCCTATACCGTATGCCTGCTGGAGTGAGCCTTGAAAAACACAGATCTGGGCATGGTCCTTCCTGGTCTGATACAGGTTTCATTCTTTCGTCATATTGACCACAGTCACCTCATTTCAATTAACATAAGACCCAATGGCTAGCACATCCTACTACAAAGCGAGCATGAATCATATTGCTGAGTGAATCATATTAAATGCTGGCTGTGTATCTCCCTCTCAGAAAGCCGTGTAGTGGAGGCATAGAAAGTAACTAAAGGACAGTCCTGCCTGCCCTCAAGATCCACAGGCTACTCTGAAAGACACGGTTAACCACAATCCAAGGCGGAATGACATAAGTGCTTCTGGTGGGGCAAAAGTGGAAAGAAGAGCTTAATTTCAAAATGGGATATTAAAGTAAAATGTTAATTAAGGCCGTGATGGAGGACTTTTCTCTTAGCTTTTAAGAAGGTAAAATATCTCTAGGAGATATTTTTACTTTTTCAAGCTTGGTACCTGTGCACTTCCCCACAAATTCATTTGTGAGAGTTTTAACCGCCAGTACCTCAGAATGTGACTGGACTTGGAGATAGGATCATTAAAAAGGTAATTTTAAATGAAAAGGAGGTCATTAGAGTGGGCCCTGATCCATTATGACTAGGGCCATAAGAATTGGAGATTAGGACACAGGCATGCAAAGGGATGACCATGTGAGGACACAGGGAGAAGGTGCCCATCTAGGAGCCAAGAGGCCTCAGAAGAAACCAACCTTACCAGCACCTTCATCTTGGACTTCTGCCCTCCCCAAATGTGAGGAAATACATTTTTATTGTTCAAGTCACCCTGTCTGTAGGTAGCACTGTGTTATGGTGGCCCCAGCAAACTAATATAGTACCTGTTTCTTCTCTGTTACACACTTCCACGTGCAAACCCAGATCCCTCTGTATCTGATGTAAGGCCCCCCCGGCACACACAGGAATGTCTGTGACTTCGGTCCCAGGAGTTGTAGGAGATATTTCATCATCCCCACCACAGCATTGCTGTGAAAGGGTGGGAAGGGAGCTTTTGCATTTTGTCACAAAGAACCAAGTACCTGATTTTTCCCCTCCAGGAGCATTTCTTGTTTCCGATAATCATGTGATTGCCAAGTTGAGATCACAAATGAAGGTGGAGGGTTTGGGGTTTTAACTATATGTTCAGAGAAGCAGCCACAGTGTCAGATAAACCCTACTCTGGGGAAGAGCAAGCACCTGTGTGAGGGAGGATGTGTCCCTCTCCAAGGTCCTCTTCCTTGGAAGACGGGTGCCTGTTTACCTTCTTCAGTCACTGTGACATGAAAGCTGAAGAAACCGCATAACAAAGCTGGTGGAGTTTTGGAAAGCCCCAAATGGATTCTGATTTTGTTTGGAGTTTGCCTGTCAGTCAGGATTGTTTGGGAGGATTCAGGCTGAGTTGAAAAAGTCAATCAAGGGGTAGTTAAAAATGGCCATGGGATTTGGAGTCGGGCAGACTTGAGATTCAACGCCAGCTGTGCTACCTTTGCCATATCCCTGCCTCTCTGAATCTCTGTTTCCTTATCTTTGATAAGGAAATAACAAGCCCAGACCTATCACCTCAATGGTGAACCCCAAAGGACAGAAGGGAAGCGAAAATGATTTTGCAACCTATAACAAGATGTTTTTGCTCTCATGATTGATGATCTACTCCGTTACTCCAGAGTCAAGATGAAAAATGTGTTTGTTTTACATGCCAAAGCCAATGGCCGCATAAATGGTCTACAGAGGAGGATGTAAGGCTCTATTGATGTCTACAGTGTATTCTAAGGTGGGGTAGCAACCATGGCAAGACCTACCACAGGCTATGCTAGCTTCATTCCCATCGCAGAGCCTTAGACATTGAGCTCTGTGTCTTCCCCAGCACAACGGTGCCCGCCAGGCCCCTGTTGCCATACAAGATGAAGTGTGACATTAGTTCATGTTAGAGCCAACCAAAGTGCTTTGTACCCAGGTAAGACAGATGGGTAGCTAGATTAAGGCACCTGGGCATGGGAAGGTTTCCAGATGTCAAATAGCCCAGTCCCTTGGACTGTGGCATTGTGGCATTGTCCAGGAGAGAGAATTGCCCCTTCTACCATTCTTGCAGCTAGACTACTAACAAAATTGGCACAAGGCCTAATAACACGAGGAAAACCCAAATTATTACATGTACATAGGAGAATTAAAAGAATAATAAAAGAATAATTCTCTAAGAGAGAAGTGGAGCAGGCTGTTTATATATTTTTTTATTATATGAAGAAACAATAAATTTGTGGGGACTTTGACAAGACAAAAGAACATAGGTGCTGGGGTCTGTAAGTAGTAAGGAAGTCTCTAGAATGTGGGCTAAGGGCAGTAAATTAGTAAAACTGACAAGGGTTTGTTTATACTCGCTTCTCAGCCCTGGATCCTCTATCTGTTGCAATAAGGCTGTCAGATTCTTTTTAGTCTGACTGCTCTGAATCTTAGTCCTTTTATAGTGGGAGGGTGGGGGTGGGGGGGGTGGGGGGGGTGTGTACTTTTCACATGGAGGTTTATTTCCTGCATTTATGCATTTATAGAGACAGAGGCGAGTTGGAGAGCTCCGCCTTGCTCTGGCAACCTCTCAAGTGATTTTAATTCAAAATAATCCATATGCCATTGTGGTATTACAATGGCTATTACAACATCGCAGCATCAGATTCAAATGAAATTGCAAAGTAAAAGATTTGGCTCAAAAAAGGTTTTTGGATGATGAGTTTTCAAGGATTCAGATTTTGCATGTTTGTAAAAGGTAATTAGGAGTAGGCCTCATTAAAAATTTTGGGGGCAGAGCTATATGCAGAACCATTTTAATTCTTTTGGGAAATAGAAGTTACATAAGACATAAAATGTCATGGAGATTGGGCTGGTGAGGATGCTAAGATTTTTAGTGAAAACCTGGGAATTCATTTCCATTTGGAATGTTTCCCAACACGATCAAGGCTGCACTTCAACTTTAATTAACATGGAAAACAAGAGCTAGGGTCTGAAAATCTTGAGGGAGAGATGACAATGAAGTTCTAGTTCTGGGAAAATGAGGTCACATGTGAGGTTCCAAAGGCATTTGTTATGGGGAAACTTTCTCAGGGAATAGCTAGTTACCAGTGAGTCTTGCATTAGAGAGAGCATTAATCCCAAAGGGGTTGGAGTGATAACCTCCTCCTGTCTGGGATGGTGTGAAATTCCTTTGGATGGCTTCCACACCTTGGGAGTTTGCTTTCCTGTGATACAGCAGGTGTCAGTTAGAGAGCTATCAATGGTCATTGCAGCCATGTTATCCAGAGGAATGCTCTTAGATGATTCCTCAACTTCTCCGTTCTCGGGATAAGGTTGGAAAGAGCTCTTTAGAAGTCTTTCACTCCATCTACTCCCCCCCTCCCCCTGCACCCCGCCAACCTCTTTCCCACTTCCCCCAGCTCACCTCACCTCCAATTTACAAAGGAGGACACAGAAGCCCTTGGGAGGGGGAGGGGCATTCCACAATGGAGCAGTTTCTTAATGGGATCCACTTAACATCCAAAAGGATGGGTCCCAACTCCAGCCTGATTATGGAGGTTTTAAGCCAGAAAGACCAACTCTCCACTTAGCTATTATCTACAGCTAATTGGTAAAGGACAATCCATTTCAAATTGGAAATAGAGCCAAAGAGGAAGAAATTGCCCATGTCTATTATAGGATTGCACTTAAAGATACACAATCATGTCTGGATCTCTCGTTATAAAGCTGTTTTGCATTACTAGATTTTTGTGACCCTTTGAAATGGTATCTGGATAAATGGGATCTGGATCTGGTACCATTGACCCAACCTGGTGGGAATAATTTCTTTCCTCCCCTCCTGTGGCCCATCGAGCACCTGCTAGAAGAAAACCCTCCACCTTATTGATTATCACTCTTAAATCTCCACTGGAAATGTTCTTGGCTCTTTGACTATTTCTCTCTCAGGGTTGTTATGGAGTCCCATCCTTGTGATTGCCCTTATGATGCTGTGAATTATTCCAGTGTCCTGTCAGCTTCTCTCCTCCCAGATGAAACGCAGTCCTGTCATAACTGGAAAGAAATGGGAGAGATCAGGTGTAAAATAGTCCTAAATCCATCTACAAAATGTCCAAGGACTTCATTAGCTCTGTCATAGGAGAATCCCTCAGTAGATAGCAATACAGAGAAGCTACTAGCAATCATTCACCGACACTGCTGGGTGGTATCTATAACAAGCCTGCAGCCAGGAACTATGGGGAATGTGAAGTTTGAGTCAGATTGCCTCACTTGTGTTAAGGGCTTGCAACCTAGTACAACAATCTACATAGATAGCTCAGAGATGGTAGAGGAAATAATATTTGTCTCAAGACCAACAAAAATATTCTAGCCTAGTATATTTCTATATATTTCTACATAAATATCTTTACTGGATATTTCAAGATACCCTGAAGTATAGTAAGAGTTGCAGCTACAAGAGTGACATTCCAAAGAGAAAGGACAAATTAAGCAAGGGCATAAGGACAGGGAGATAGGGGGATGTATGGAGAATAGCAAGTAGCTATGTTGCCTGAAATGTCAGATTACCAAAGAGGTAACAGGGGGGAAGTAAGATTGGAGATGTGAGTGGGACCCAATCACAGAGTCACTGAATGCCAGGAAAGCTCAAGGTCCTGAATATGTTCACAAGTCCAACAGATGGTTTCTTGCCAGGAGGTGTTAGATGACCATAGAAATTCTGGTGACCTGGTATTGTATTCTTAAAATAGCAGAATGGCAGCACCAGAAATGATAAGGTGTGTTTTATGTTTTCATTTTCCTTGTAAATGTTCACAGTGACTCGGTGAGTGAAGCGGCAGGAGCTCACAATGTGTCCTTAAGCAAATGCCTTAGAGTCAGAGTTGACGGAGTTATTCATCAAGTGTTTATTGTCCATACCTTGTGTGTGCCACACCAGACTAACCTCTGAGGGGACCACAGGCAGTCCTAAGCAGTCCCATGGAAGCCCTATGCAGTCTGGGCAGGGGCTGGGGTGGGCACAAAGCCATCCAGGCAAACTAGTCAGGCATAGCACAAGAGCTATGAGGTTTGGGGTCAGTAGGAGCTTTAGGAGCTGAGGGGAGGGGAAGGAGACAGGGGCCATGTTTTTAGCTTCACCTCCTACTTTTTTTCTGGAGACATAGAAATCAATAGAATATGGTACCAAGGCAGAGATGGGAGTTCCACAACAGAAAGAAGTTTCTATGACTGAGCAGAGAAGATGAGGGGGTAAAAGATAGAAGGTTAGAGGTAGGATGGGGAGGCATGGCCTTAGATTATTTCTCTGTAAAATGAGGGAGAGAACCATAGACCTCTTGGATTCCTTTCCAATACTAAGATTCTAGAAAGCAAGTGGAGCTGACACGAGAACTCTGCTAGTATGTACTGCAGGTTGCTTGGCATCATGGCACTTTCCTGTCCAGCCCCCCACAGGGGCAGGGACTGTGTCTTCTTTTTTTTTAAGTATATTTTATTGATTTTTTACAGAGAGGAAGGGAGAGAGATAGAGAGTTAGAAACATCGATGAGAGAGAGAAACATTGATCAGCTGCCTCCTGCACATCTCCTACTGGGGATGTGCCCGCAACCAAGGTACATGCCCTTGACCGGAGTCGAACCTGGGACCTTTCAGTCTGAAGGCTGATGCTCTATCCACTGAGCCAAACCGGTTTCGGCGACTGTGTCTTTTTTTAAAATACATTTTAAAAATTGATTTCAGAGAGGAAGGGAAAGGGAAAGATAGATAGAAATATCAATGATAAGAGAGAATCATTGGTTGGCTGCCTCCTGCACGCCCCCCACTGGGGACCAAGCCTGCAACCCAGGCAAGTGCCCTGACCTGGAATTGAACTGTTGACCTCCTGGTTCATAGGTTGATGCTCAACCACTAGCTATGCCAGCTGGGTGGGGACTGTGCCTTATTCATCTCTCTATCCTCAGCTCTCAGTAACAAAAATTAGTTGATTGATAGAACAAATTAATAAATGAATAAAGGACTCTCTTATAAGCTTAGCTGAAATTCAATTTGAAGAAAAAATGAAAGGAATGAAGCATGTTATAGCATGTTATCCAGAATAATAAATCTACAGAGATTCATAATGAACAACTGTGATATAGGATGAAATAAGCAGGATACATCATAACATAACAGGATGCATAGCATTGCCATTCTCAGAGTCTAGTTAATTTTATTATGAAATATGAGATGCAGTTGCCAGCAAAGAGAATAGTCAATGAGCTTCCTTAAATACTACTTTCCCAAGAGGAAAAGAAAGGATAAAACTCAATATGTCTAATATAAAAAAGCTATCTGAGCCCTAGCCGGTTTGGCTCAGTGGATAGAGCATAGGCCTGGGGACTGAAGGGTCCCAGGTTTGATTCCCATCAAGGGCACTCACCTTGGTTACAGGCTCCTCCCCAGCCTGGGCCCTGGTTGGGGCACCTGCAGGAGGCAACCAATCTATGTGTTTCTCTCATATTAATGTTTCTTTCTGTCTTTCCCTCTCTCTTCCACTCTCCCTAAAAAATCAATGGAGAAATATCCTCAGGTGAGGATTAACCAAAAAATAAAAAAATAAAAAAGCTATCTGAAGACTTGAAAATTAGACTGTTTGTGTTAGTTTGTAGTATGATTATTAGAGAAAAATGCGAAAACTTAAAGGATTTTCTTTTAGAAGAAATGCAAAAGACAGAGATCGTCTGCTTTCTAAGTAAATCTCACTGAATAGTCAAGGTAGGACTTGCTTTTATCCATATTACTTTTAAAAATGTGGCAAGTGTACCAGGAGCATGAGTAATGATAACATCCTGTTAGAGCTAATATGTTGTGGCTTCACAGCTTGGTCCCAGTCAAATCTCTTGTCGACTCAGAATTTGGTGCCTGGAGATATCTTTCAAGATGACACAGTTGGGTTGCCAGGGTAACTCCCTGGATGAGGATCTAGATGGCTTCAGAGAGATTACATAAGACAAGACCAACTAGAAAGAGTCAAGAGATATCCTGGGGTCAAGAGATGAAAATAAGTTAGATGAAATATTGTCTATTTAGCTTTCCAGATGAGGACATGATGAGATAGGTAGCATTAGACACCTGGATCAGCCACGTAAATAGAAAAATCCTAGTGGTCAGACTGATGATGAAAGCTCTGGGCAACTAAGGAATCCAGTTGATACAGAATTAATATAATAGTATGTATTAAGCAAGGAACCATTTCCCTAAGAAATCAGTCTAACTATCTCCTTTTAAGGTTTCAAATATATTAAAGGTGCTCTGTTATTCTGTGTTAGGGACATATATCAATATGTATTTATTGTTCAAATGGAGGAATGACTCTGGAGGAATGACTCTGAATTCATAACAGTCAGTGGAGGAGACATGAAGATTTTCCAGAGTGTTTGTGTGTATAATTACACACACACACACACACACACACACACACACACACTCATTTCAGTTAAGATAAAAATTCAGCTGAGTGCAATAGAGACTCATGTGGTTTCAGCATGACTGAAGAATATTTTTCTTTCATAGGAAGTCCAAGCTGACCTGGCATCACTGCTCTGTAAACCTTGAGGGACTCAGTCCCCTTCTATCCTTATGCCCCTTCCAAGGGTGTTGCTCTGATTCACAAGTGGCTCTCTACAGTGCCAGTTTCCAGCCAGTGAGAAGGAGAAGATTGAAGGATGGGAAAATACACCCTTACCTTTAAGGGAAAGAACCAGAAATTGCATACATTACCTCAGCCCATATCCAGAGTTTAGTCTCATGACAACACCTAGCTGCAAGGGACACTGGGAAGGTAGCCTTAATTTTAGGTGGCTATACGCCCAGCTAAACAGTCCATTACTGTGAAAAGAGAGAATACTAAATAAGGGAGATCACTAGAAATCTCTGCCAGAGGGAATGTTTTGGGGGGCTCCTTCCTGTCATCAACCTCTCTTCTCAAGGTCAGATGCAAGGTGCGCAGCTATGTGCGCTTCCCGGTGGATAGGATTTGAGACCATGACAAGCAGAATTGGACTCATTCTGTGTCTGATTCTGCTTTACTAAGAGTGGGTGGTGCTAAGATACCCTGTTCTACTGCCTGGGCTGAGCCAGACAGCCTCTTCAGGGCTCCACTCTGTCTCACACTGGAGGCTGATAGAAACTGCATCCACATAGAGAGTTAAACTGACCATAAAGGTCCCGATGATTGATTACTTCATTTGCTGAAGTCAGTGGGGTTTATTTTTTAAACACAAGGAACTGTTGTCCATAATTTGCCAATGTAAGACTTTCCTGTCAACCTCTACCCTCTTACTGCGCCTGCTCCCTGACTCTTTGTCCTCACTGGGGCACTCTGCCGGGTGTACTGCTGGGCTGGTGGACCATGATTAGTGCTGTGTTTCTCTCCTCGTGTCAATTTGACAGCAGAGGCATTTATTTGCCGGCATGACTTGAATGACGCATGAAGATGAGGCCTGTGGTAGCATTAGGCAAGTGCAGCGTCACATGAGGAACAGACACCTAACAGTGGGTGAGAGATGCTGAGACATGGGATCTATAATCACAGTCATACTAAGATTTACTGATGCAGAATGACTGGTCTTTGTATTTCACCCATCTATACATCTACCCATTGATCAATCAGTCAATCTATATATACATTTATTTATTCATTAAACATTATTGAGCATCTGCTCGCTGAGGATCCTGAAATAAACCAATAGCCATGACTCCTTTCCTCAAGGAGCCCAGCCAATGGGGGAGACCGCCAAGTGAACTGGAGGTGATGATATAATGAAGTAAATGTTGTGCTAGAGACCATAAAAAATGAAGAGTGCTGGGAAGAGGCTCTAGGGGGGCTTTCCTGAAGAAATAATAATTGAGCTACGTCTTAAGTGGACCAGGTGGCAATGAAAAGAAGGATCTCCTGATAGCAGCAAGCATTTGCAATCTTTTGGGGGTTTTTTTTGCCAATATTTTTTCTTGGTCCTGGTCCACAAAATCATCGTGCAAGGCAAGATCCTAGATATTTCTCAGCCACACTAAAAATACATCCATAATCTAATGGAAACAAACACATTGGTGAAAGTTTCCCCTTCCTGCCCATTAGTCAGCCCTTTATCAAAACAGCCCTGTCGGGGACCGAGAACATGACGATGGATCACAACGTGTGCGTGATGTGGGCCTGGACGCATCCGGATGACAGGGCCTTGGCTCTCCGTCTGGCCTGTGTGTTTCCAAGGAATCTTCCTCTGAACTCGAGCCAGGCGGGGGCTACAGCTCAAGGCCCTGAACTGTGCTCGCTTTGATCCAATAGTGCCAGTGTTGGCTTCTTTTCAGCGGGAACATGAAAATCTTTGTTCCGTAAAACAAGTAGTCGTGACATTTTTGTTGGCCCTGATGGCAGTTTTCAGAATGACAAAGGGAAGGGAGCTAATACTTACTGAGGTCCTACTATATGTCCAGTAGATACAATGAGAGAAACAGAGGTGATAGGATTCCTTGGAAATAATATTGAGTAGTAATAACAAGAATAAGAATAATAGTAAACACTTATGTCAGATTTACTATGTGCCAGGCACTGTTCCGTGTATTAATTCTTTTCATTAAAACAACTGCCTTTTGTGCTAGGTACCATTACTGCCTCCAATTTGTAGAGAAGGGAACTGAGCACAAAGAAAGAAAAGTAGCGTGTCTAAGGTCACACAGCTAATGAATGGCTGAGTGGTTTAGGCTTTAACTCTGGAACCACAGCTCTGACCTTACTGTATGACATTGGACAAATGACATAAACTCCTGAGCCGCAGTTTCTTCACCCAAACAACGGAGAGAGCAATGCCTCCCACACAGCTCTGTTGAGAGCATTTCAGTTGTGCTGAGACACCAGGCTTGTATGGAGATAACATGAAGGTTGACCCTGCCATATAACACTCATGTCATGTACGACTGCTTTGAGACAGGCTCCATCCAGGAAGTAGGACTTGAATGGAGCCAAAAGGTACATTGACTCCAAGCTAGAAAGAGGTTTGCATGATTATTCTGAAGAGGACATTGGTGTTTCCAAAATGAGCCAATTCTGGCTCCAACATCCTCACTGACATTTTTCTGTGCCCCATTGTCTGCTTCATAGCTTCCCACCCCACACCTCCCTACTTCGCTCTTATCCTCCCTCAGTCAAACCTGCTCCCTCAAATGTTTCTAATCAATTATATCAGCACATCAGTGGCTGCTTAGACTTCATGTGTGTGGCATGCTTAGGGATTTAGAGTGTATCAGGAAAGCCAAAGCAATAATGATGAGATTCCAGGGCCATCACATGGACGAGTAAAGCAAGGCTTTGGCAGTCATCAGGGGTGAGAATTTGACAAGCTAGGTCTTATATTCCAGGGTGTGTGTGTGTGTGTGTGTGTGTGTGTGTGTGTGTGTGTGTTAGGGGTGGGGAAGGGATTGGTGTTTTGAAAATGTTTTGCAAGTTTTTGCCTTCCTTGACTTTGGCTATTTTGGCAAAAGAATCTCTGCTAAACGATCCTTTGCTGGGGCTGAAGCTCTCAGTCCGGAGGGCAGCACAGAGGGGCCCCAGAGGGTGCTTGACACCTGTGTGATCCCGGTGGCTTGTGTAGAGGTCTGACCAGCAAGGCGCTCCCCTCTCAAAGTGTTCCTCAGTGTAAAGGCCCCCTTCTCCCTCCACAAATATCCCATCAGTTCATCAGAGAACCTGGTACAGGAATGAGGGTTCCTGTAGCTGGGAAAATCCAAGTAGATATTTAGCTCCACCAAACCTTACTGAAAGGATCACCCCAAATATGCTACCAAACAGATACATCTACAACCACTGCAGGGCCATCTCCAGAGGAGGGCAGGGAACCTGGAAGAATCTAAAAGTGCTGAAAATCATGCTTCCTAACATCAGGCGTATGCATTTCTAACTTCTACATGACTGACAGGGCCCGTCCCTCCCTCTTCTGATTCAGTATAAAGGAGGTAAGAGCAACATCTATACTTTACAAAGCTCCACGATGATTCTGAAATGCATCGCAACTTGCCACTGGGCTTTCACGTGACTCTAAATGGGGACAGACAACCCTGGATGACAGCAACTGCTTCGTTTTCCAGAAGGCGGAGTTGCCCATCCTGCAGTTCATTTACACACTCAACAAAGAGTTCCCAGAGTCTTTCTCAAAGCCGGTCCAGGCCCAGTCCTCTGTGTGGGGACACAAAGATGACTTGGGACACTCATGGTTCCCCAGCACCCCTCCCCTTGCCTTTCCTCCCTAGGCTACCCCCGTCTTTATTTTCCCCACCAAATCCACCACCTTCACTATTCCCACCTTCTCTCTGTAGCAGCATAGGGGAGGAGGGGCACTGAAATTACACTTCCTGTTGTCAGACTTCCCAGTCAGGGGAAACATTGACTTAACAATGTTCAGCAAATTACATATTCACACAGAATCCTGTTGGCAGATCCTCCCAGCCCTGAGCACCAGCACCAGGGAGTGCCTCTGACAGTCTGACAGCATAATTACCCCTCACTATGAGTTCTGCCAGTTGTCATATTCCCAGGAGCTTTGCTGAACCGTCAGCATTGAAACCAGCCTGATGGGCTCCACACGACACTTCCTTTGGCTTTGGTGTCCGATCGCTCTTTTCCGCCAAACCCATGCCAGTGTGTCCCTACCTCCCTGAGTCAGCTCTGGTCAACACCGAAGGGGGCATTTATGCCTCAGGATCAGGCCCAGACATTTTGCTTTCCTAGCAGGCCCCAGGAGGAAGAGGCTCTCTGGGTGCTCACTTTGCATCAGGTCTCCTCATCAAGGCAATTCAAATACAGTGGGGCCTTGACTTACGAGTGTCCTGACTAATGAGTTTTTCGAGATACGAGCCGTCTCTCAGCCAATTTTTTTGCTTTGAATTGCGAGCTAAAATTCGGGTTACGAGCCAGCTTCAGATACCCCACCGCTAGTTGGCGCAGCGAATGTCACAGTGAACGCCACATCAGCCCAGCATCACGTGTCTCACTCGTTCACTTTAAGATTTGACATACGAGTAATTTGAGTTATGAGCTCCATCACGAAACGAATTAAACTCGTAAGTCAAGGCCCCACTGTATTTGCATTTGGCAGCTTGGAACATGGGAGCAGTTATGATGGAAAATGCAAACCCATTTGTCGGTAAAATAGAGGAACAAGGGATTTGGGTATCAGATAGAATCAGGTCCCAGTTCTGAGGGTACCCAGGAAATTACCCACACATCTCAGCCTCTCCTTTTGCTTTTCGGAGACAAGGGAGGTTCTATCTATTTTGTTTATGTCCTATTTAGAGACGATTGAATCATATCAGCTTCATCTTCCTTAAGTACAGCTGCCCCAATATCCATGGATCCACCTGGATCCAGGCTGTATTATTAAATGAAAAAAGCCAATTGTAAAACACTATATAGCATAATCCTACGTTTTTGCAAAATATACACACATTTCTCCTCTTCATAGTGTGTTCCTTCAAAAAGGTTTGGTGAAAGGGGGGCCCTGTACTCCTTACTTTCTATACTTTTTTATTGTCCAAAATCTTCACAACACGTATCTATTACTTTTTATTTTAAATTAATCTTAAACAACAACAAAAGCCCTCCTTCTCTTTGCCTACAGGAAAAAGTACAAATTCCATTTCCTGTGCTGGACCTCTTAGTTACATGGCTACAAGGAACCAAAAAATCTAATAAAAGGTGGCTTAAATAGACAAGAGTTTATTTTTCTCACACAAAATGAAGTTTGGAGATAGAAATTTGTTCAGTATTAAATCATGGCTTCTGAATATTTCTTGGCCTTTCCCTCATGGATACAAACCGATTGCTGAGGTTCTGGGCATCACATCATTACCCAAGTCTGCCAGAGAAGGGGACGGGCACCAACAGCATCAGTCTTTTTTGTCAGGAAATTAAAAGATTTCCAAGAAGTGCCCCCTTCCCACCCACCCACCTTCAACAGACTTACTCTTCTGTCTCTTTGGCCTAAACTATATCACATGTCATATACATATATAATTAAGAAGCAAGAAACAGGATTGTCATTATTACTTTTAGTTCAATCACCATCTGTTACCTAGAGTTGGAAATATTGATGCCTTGAACAAAAGCCAAGTTGACAAAAAGTTAGGGAGGAAGGGATAGTACTAGTTGACTTAGACTCTCTGCCAAAGAGCCTGATAGCTTACTTTCTCACTGCACTGATCCATGCACTAGTTAACCTGGGCAGAGCAGTCACCGAACATTCTTCAGTGTTGCATCTCCTGGACTCAAGCGGTTTTCTTGGCCTGCGACATGCTCCCTTGGGAGGTCATGATGAAGGGAACAAGGTGCTCACATATTGTGAACATCATCACCGAATGGAGCCCAGAAAGCTGTACGCTGCTTCTTGACTCTGGGAGGCCTTGCAGCCAGCTCTGTGGCTCCTGTCAAGCTCTATAGTTAACTCATGAACTCCAGTTTATTTATCATGAAGTGCTATGAAATAGCATAGAGTAGCCTTGCCCCATCCACCCTGCTAGCTCCCTGGACCCTCTCTGCAGCACTGTGGCAAGTCCCATAATGACGGAAGGACAGAGTGGATTTGTCCAAACACCCCGTTGCTGACTGCTGGTGCAGTGGTAGGTGGCAGGAGCTGATGGAGTGAAGTGAATTTGCCTTCTAATCAGGCAGTGGGGCCAAGGTGAGCTTCGTGTAGACCCTGGGTTGCAGTTACCTGTGTATGTGCCTCAGCTTCCCTGCTGGACTATGGCTCTTGAAGGTCAGGAACCAGTTGAGCATCCTTGAAAAAGTTAACTATTTATTCAGATTGGTTTAAGGAGTGGTTTCTGTCTTGTGTTATCTGGGCCCCAGAGTCCATTGTGGCCAGTGGCGTAGCTGAAGAGCTTTGACGTGGTCCCTGAGGAGGCGGCGTGTAGGAAGCAAGACTGCAGAGCCCAGCAGCAGGCGGTCCTCTGATAGGCCACAGGGGCCTGGACTTCTCACTCATTCTCCTTCAGTCACTTCCTCTGAGGAAGCTGGCACTGTGAACAGCACAGGAACAGCTTCCTTTGGCTCCTGGCTGCCCCTTGGGGCTTTTCCCTCCAGTGGCAAGGCTGGATTTCATGAACATGGAGAAATTGCCATCATCCTGGCCATTCTTTAGCTCTATCTTGTACCTCAGTCTGAGTTTATCATCTCCCAATGAACTTAAACTCACGGTTGTTAGAGGGGCTCTCAGGGGCCATCCTGGCTAACCCCCTGTCCATCACAACAGAGTGGAAACCAGGCTTGGAGGAGGGAAAGGACCTTCGCAAGGAGATCTTGAATCCAGTACTCTGCCCAGTGTAGCTTACAGCCTCTCATCTCAGTTCACAAGCCAATTTCCTGGCCTCTGGAATCCATGCAGCTAATTTAGAAAGATGGAAAACAGCAGAAGTGCTCTGGCCTCGAGGTATGCAGACCCTGCTGGGCCGTCGAGCTGCCAAGCATGGAGTGGTGACTGGATCGCAGAGGCAGAGCTGTGCTAAGAAGGCAGCCAGCAGAGCCAAGGGATGCTGTTTCCATGGCAACTGCCATTCATCCTGGGCTTGCCAGGAGTTGAGCAGGGCTGGATTCCTGCCCCCATCATGTGACATTATTTTCAGTTTTGAAATGCCTTCATCAAGGTACACACATGCAGACAGGCACACACACATCTCCGCAATTTTTCCTCTACCTTTGCCCAGGGAAGAAGAGGAGGGGTTCCCAGCAGCACATTTCAGGCCTGGCAGCACCATTTCAGCTCCAGTAGCATCAGTAACCTGGGGAAG
Organism: Myotis nattereri; assembly: GCF_964212035.1. Taxonomy (NCBI): domain Eukaryota; kingdom Metazoa; phylum Chordata; class Mammalia; order Chiroptera; family Vespertilionidae; genus Myotis; species Myotis nattereri. The sequence continues at coordinate 78,476,198 of NC_138085.1, read as the reverse complement.
GGATGTGGGGGAGGAGCAAGTGACGGAGGTGTGAGAGGGACCAGCTGTTGTCCTGGTACCCAGGAATCAGAGGAGGAGTTGGGTGGTCATTTTGTTGTCTGTGTTCAAGGATGTAGCCACCCGGTGAATCAGTTTCCTGCTGCTGCTGTAACAAGTTACTACAGCTCCTTCGCTGCCACAGGGACAACATGACCCCCTCCAGGGGCAGAGAGGAGGTGCAAGGAGAAGCTCACATAAAGCACCTGCCCTCGCTCCACTCCACTTAAATCAGTGGTTCTCAACCTTCCTAATGCCACGACCCTTTAATACAGTTCCTCATGTTGTGGTGACCCCCAACCATAAAATCATTTTCGTTGCTACTTCATAACTGTAATGTTGCTACTGTTATGAATCGTAATGTAAATATCTGATATGCAGGATGTATTTTCATTGTTACAAATTGAACATAATGAAAGCATAGTGATTCATCACAAAAACAATATGTAATTATATATGTGTTTTCCGATGGTCTTAGGCGACTCCTGTGAAAGGGTCGTTCGACCCCCAAAGGGGTCGCAACCCACAGGTTGAGAACCACTGACTTAAATGAACGGAGCAGCTCAAAGCAATCTCTATCAGAATCTCATTGTGTTTTGCTTTGTTTGGCTGCTCTGTGACTTGACAATTATTGTGAAATTTCTCTGAGAGAATATATTTTCAATAATAATCCAAAGGAGAAGAGTGGAGGGGTTGTTTGCCACATATGCAAATATGTGAGAAGCTTGCAGTAATTAAGCCACTATGCTACTGACAGAGGAATAGACTGACTGCCAGCCGAAAAAAGAGAGTAACAAATTTAAACCCAGGCCCCCAGGGCACAGCACAAATATGGTATTTCCAACCCGTAAGGGAAATTTGGACTTTTCATTAAATCATGCACTGGTTTCAACGCTCCGATGTTGCCATCTCCAAGTTCTTGATAATTTTTACACAGGGGCTCCACATTTTCACTTTGCATGGGCCCCCCAAATTCGCTAAAGAATCAGCAAGACTAGAAGCGGGCTATGTATTGCCGGTGCCTGGGGGAGAGGGCCGCCTGGCTTCCGCCTCTCCCTCTCCCAGCCTTTGCATTTGGGGACTTCTTATCACATCGCCCAGGGAAGGAGCAGCGATGGCAGTGTGTGGTGTTGCCAGCCAGGGAAGGTGCCTACAGCGGGAAAATTAGGCCAAAGCCAAGACCCACTGGGGCCCTCTTTGCTTCGTCCCAGACAACCGTTTCTCCTGCGCATGGAAACTGGAATCAGGAGCAAGGGGTCCTCGGGGAGGAGCTGGGAGAGGGGCAAGACAGGTGTTCTTGTGTATTTTGTATATTTGCTTCTATTTTCCTGGGAGCACAGCGACGAAAGAGGAGAAATGGTTACCTTCCTGCTTTGAGTGATGTAACTCTGTCCCACCCGCTCTGTGCTTCAGTCTGTTCTGCTGCAGTCCTGGGGTCCTGCTGCCAGGCACAGCTCTCTCTCTCTCTCTCTCTCTCTTTCGCTCTCTCTCTCTCCCCCCCCCACCCCCCCCCCCCTCTCTCTCTCTCTCACACACACACACACACACACACACACACACACACGTAGATCTGGGCACAGGAGGGTTTGTTTGTGTCACCATGAGGGTTTCCTTCCACACATCTCAGCGTGCACCAGCTGCTTAGCAACAAGCTGCAGGGCAGAGCTGGGACTGTAATGCCCCTGTGGCTGCTGCAACCACGGGTGCCCCACGGGAGGGGAAGGGTCCACAGGGGGGACTTGAGCTGAAGAGCCTGGTGTGCGGCCGCCAGAAGGACACTCCAGAGATCAGAGTCAGGACTCTGGTGCCGAGCCAGGAATCTCAGGCGCCTGCTGGGCGTGATGCTCCAGAAAATAGAATCCCGACAGAAAGCCGTGGGCGGCGGGGAAGCTGCCGGGATGGCTGATAACAGGTGGCAGGCAACATGTAAAAATTCATAAATGTCTGCCGACAGGATCGGCCGCGGCAGGATCTGGGTTCAGGTCATCGTGATGGCTGCCCTAAAGCTGCTGCCCTGGTTGGCGGTTCTTGTCTTCAGGCCAACTCTCCCCGCCCCGAGAGCCCCTGGCCTAACAGTGAGACAGCAGAGCAGCACCGGGCTCTGCAGGTAGATTTCCTAAGTTCACATCTCAGCCCTGCCATGTACTGTGTGACCTTGAGAAAGTGACTTCACCTCTCTGTGCCTCAGTTTCCTCATTTGTGAGCCCTACCTCATAGGAGTGTTGTAAGAATTAAGTTAAAACTGGGAAAAGGACTTAAAACAATGGGTGTGAATCAGTGTGAGGTCAGTGACACTCCAACAGGACAGAGGCGCCTTGTTTTCAGAGACGGCACAAACTGTAGTGTAGACTCCAAAACACACATCCACGGGCCTGAGGGAGAGAGGAGGAGCAGCAGCTACGTGTGTGTGTGTGTGTGTGTGTGTGTGTGTGTGTGTGTGTGTGTTTCATGTCTCCTGGCAGTGAACGAAATGCTTAGATAAGCTATGGCATTAACCACTCCTGGGACTGGTCTTTTCACACCCGCTGGAAACAGGCACAGGAACAAAGTTCTCAGGCCACATGGCACTTTAGACATGGAGTCAGGGTTTGACATGGTGGCGGCGGCTCCTGAGCCCTCATTCATTCCCCTCAGCCAGGCTGTGTCCCCTATTGCTTCTCAGAGAAAGAAAAAAACACTTTTGTCTCAGAGGGGTCAAGATTCGCTGGGAAGAACTCTTCAGAGGAACATTTGAGAAATAGTGTTTAAAGCAGGGGGAGCACTGTGGCACTCCCTGGTGGCTGGGACCTGGGAAGGGGAAGACAGACCAGGGTTCGGAGGAAATGGAAGGTGTGCGAGGTGTGAGGGCATCAGATGCCTGAATTTGGGACGGAAGCCTGGACTGATGCAGCCGTTCCAAGCTCCACACGCAAGCCGAGGCCCAGTCTGCCTGGCCACTCACTCGCCTCGAAGCCTGGTGTGTCCAAGGGTGGGAAGCAGCACTGGTGTCCAGATCTGAGAGGTTGCTGCCTTGCTCCGGCTCACAGCTTTCCTGGTAACGCACAAACCCCTGCATCCCTGATCGGTGGACAGCCATCCTGTGCCCACGCTCTGACGGTCACTCACAGCACTGGCCTATGCTTCTAGAATGTGGGCAGTTAGAACACATTCTTTGCATTGGACACACTGTCCAGAGCTGCAGGGTTCCACAGGGAGGCCCGGAGCTGCGAACCCTCAGAACGTGGCTGGTGGGCATTGAGATGTGTCACCAGAAGACACACACACTCATTTCAAAGGCATAGTTCACAATAGATAAAACATTTCATTAATAACTTTAATATTGGTTACATGTTAAAATGATGTCATGGGATGTGCTTTGACTAGAGTGGGTTAAATGAGATGTCATTAGAATAATGTCACTTGTTTTTTTCCTACCCCTTTAAGTGCAGTCATTAGAAAATTTCAGATGATTGTGTGGATCACAGTTGTGGCTCACAGTGTCTATTAGGGCTCTTCTCAGAGGAGTTCACAACAGGCCTGGCATTTGGAGAGTGCTTCTTGCCGCCATAAAGTGTCTGCCATTCCTTATGACAGAACCACAGAAAGGGAGGCCTGGAATGAGGAGCCTTAAGCCATCTTGTTCAGCCTATTGATTTAAGGGCGGGGAAACTGAGGCATTGAGAGGAGAAATGATTCTGGTGCTCGGGTATGACCTGTGACCCCCCACTCTGACCCCGGTTGCCTTTCTATGCCACCACGGAGGGCGGGTTGGCCTGTTCTTTTTCACTGTGTCCCTCCCGGTCGTGGCCTCCACTCCCCTCTGCTCTGGGAGGACCTGGAGGTTTCTCCAAGGGGAGACTCACATCTTGATTCATGAGCCTGGTGGTGGGAGCCCAGCCTGCTCTCTGCTTTCCCTGCAGAGACAAATGTGGAAATGTACAGAAGTCCTCCTGTCGGGAGTCCGGACAGCCACCTCACCTAGAGCATAAACCACCAGGCCCCACTCAGCCCTTCTCCACCCTCTGTACCTCCATCCCTACCCCACAGGCAGCATCGCCCAGGCAGGCCAGCAGGCCCACCGGGCATCTCCCCAGCTGGCCCATGGCTTCTGTTTGCCACACCACCTCATGTAGGCTTCTCCCAACACCCCAGTGTGGAGAGCGGCTACAGTGTTTGGACAGGTTCAAGCCTTGGACTAATGAGAGGGCACAGTCCTCTCGTAGCCACGTGCAAGTCCCAGCTTGGAGGGCAGGGCCCTCCCAGCACAATTATAGCCAACAGCTATGGTTGTAAGCTTGAACCTATGGTCTGAACATGTGGCCCCACGTGGCTGAGTGATGTGGGCTTGATAGAGTTCAGGTGCATGTAATTGAGTAGGATCGAAACCCACGAGAATGTTGTAAACATCTTAACCACGCCCTTACTTTGCCGCGTGGCATCTGCTATAAAATAAAGACACGGCTTGTAGTCCGTGTCGCTGTCTCTCCATCAGAGAGGCAACGTCCCACCGAGACCCAGCTTTCATTCTCTTGTCTGTCTTTTCTCAACCCTTCACCGCCCCCACTCAGGTTTACCCTTGGCCATGCTGGCGAGGCATACCCCAGGAAGACACAGTGCCTACTTACCTCCTGCTCCCTCCTGTTCAAACCCGCTTCCTCCAGCACACCCCCTCCCCCCTGACCTCTCCAGGCCTGCCTGGGCCTCCTCCTTCCAATCCTAGGTGCCTAGGGTCTGCATTGTTGCCTATCATAGTCACAATGACGCTGTGAAATGAGTTGGGTGTAGGGTGAAATGGGAAGCGATCTTGAATGGACCCCTTTATTCTCAGAGGAGTTGGGTGTGTCTTTAGGCTCGTCCCAGAGAGCCCATGCATGGAAGGCCACGCCCATGTTCCGCTGTGTCTACCTCTGATGCATGACATCTACCTGAGGGCAGGGACCAGGCGTTACATTTACTGTTACTCTGCGAGGCCTCTCCTCGCCTCCCTCCTGCCCACACAGAGCCTGACACCAACTGGGCTTCTGCGAGTATCTGTTGAATGAACACTTCGGCAGGAAACGGTTTTTTGGACTCCCCACTTCTAATTAGGGGAGAGGGCTCTCTCCTCTTTCTAGCCACGAGACCAAGTGCATGCGCTGCTCTGGGGATGATTCATACCCTCATGAATCACCAGCTGACTTAGTGATGGGAATGACAAGTTTTCAGGCCAAACAGTGAGCCTTCTTTAGCATAGTGAGTTATGACAACCGTCAGAACACATGTCAACCCTTTCAGTGGCCGTCGGGTGAATGTGCAGCTGTCTCCTCGGGCTTGAAAAAGACCTGCAATGCTGAGTCACTTTATTGGACAGACAGTTACTTATTGGGCACCTCGGTGGCCTGGCCCTGTTCTGGGCACCAGGGAATATAATATAGTGTGTGTGTGTGTGTGGTGGGGGGCAAACCCTGGCCATTCCCTGCCTCCGTTTAGCGTATAGTCCACTGGGGAGGAAGGCATTAATCAAGCCACCCCATGAGCATTTCTTCACGACCATGACGGATGTTTCCAAGGGCAGACTCAGTCATGTGCATGTATATGGCCTGGACTCAGAGAAGGCTTTCCTGAGAAGATGAAGACTGAATCAGGGTCTAAAGAATGAACAGAGTTAACACGTTTTGGCAACAAGGAACATTCCCACCAAAGGGAACAACAGGACTGTGGCCAAGAGCACAAGGTCCAAGTGGCGAAAGAGGCTGAGGAACAGGGAGGGGACCAGGTACTGGGCACGAGGCAGGACCGGCTGGGAGGGCTCTCAGGCCTGGGGCTGATTTTGGCCCTTCTTCTGAGAACAGTTAGACGCAATTGGCTGGTATGAGAAGTGGACATGAGCAAACTTGGGTGTGAAATTTCTCTGTGGAGCTGTGTGGGGAACGGATTGGAGAGGCCTGAGAGGGAGGGTAGGGGAGCAGTTAGGAGGCAAAGAATGTGCAACATCAATGGGGCCAGTGAGCCAGCCCAGCAAATGGGGGTCCTGTTCCCAGTGAGGCCTCATAGGGTGAAGAGCCTGAAGCCAAAACCGAATACCAAGTTAATCCTCAAGGGCACCAGCTTGGCCAGCAGCCCAGGACATGTGCAGAGACCCTCTCACTAACCACCTGCTCACCCAGGTTACCATCTGCAAGCATCAGGGTATGGGATGCCTCTGGGCGGACTTGAGAGGATGAGGAAAGAGGACGAGGGCCTGCAGCACCCAGGGGCCCAGAGGTCCTCCACATCTGTCATCTTCAGTAAATCCCACAATTCTGTGTGCTAGGCATCAGTATGACCCATTTTGTGGATAAGGAAATTGAGGCTCTGATGGGTCAGCTGACAGCCAACATCACAGTGTGAAATGGAACTGGGTTCTCACCCCACCTCTGCTTCTCGTTAGCCTTGGGTGGGCCCTGGCTTCTTTGAGGGACACCACACTTCCGCAGCCTTGGGGGAGTGGAGATCCCAAGTCTCAATATCGTGTGGGCCACAGCTAAGGCCCAGGAGGCTGACTCAAATCCTCCGCCTTGGTCTTCGCTGGCACATCTTCCCCAATCACAGAACGTGGGGCCACAGTTCCCATTCACCTGCCCTGGGCACAGCCTGCTGCTGGGGCCGGGGGTGGGGTGGGGGGTGGGGGAGGTGAATGTGGATTGATGTGAGGGGCAGTAGGTATGCGCTTTTGGTCTCTAGACGGGGTGCCCTGCTCCCCATGTGCCTGCTGCCTGGTCCAGCCCTGCTGAGGACAGAGGCAGGAAGTGCCCACAGGATGAGTGCCATGTGGGGAGGAGGCAGCAGACCAATGGGCAGAGAGGCAGAGCCTGCTGGACCCTCCCGCAGAGGAGGGAGCATGGAGGAGGTGGATCACAGCTCAGCGTCAAAGGCCGGGCAGGCTTGCCAGGTGCAAGACAGGTGGCATTCTGCACACACAGCTGGGTTTGACCCCAGCCCACCCACACCCTTCGAGGTACCACTCTATGCCAGTTACTTAACCCAGAAGAACAGCCCTCAAGGTCTGAACTTCTTGAAGAAGCGGCTGAAGAAGTGTACGATGCTGCCACGGGCCTTGCTCCCTGATAGACGCTCGGAAACTATAACTCCTGCCTTCGTGGCAGGGCCTGAGGACGTGGGCTGGACGCCTCTGATGAGTTCCAGCAGAGTGAGGGCACATGACCTCGAGGTGCAGTAGCCGTAGTTCAAGGATGCAATAAAGAAGACCCTACCCTTGGGGGGGTTGTGTATGTGGGTTCATGGCCAGAGCGATAGGCTTCAGACATTGGAGAACAAAGGGAACAGAATGGACTGGAGCAGGATGTGCTAAAAGAGACTGCATTCCATGAGCCACGGGAAGGGAAGGCTCCCCTGAGGCTGAGCAGGGGAGCGGCCCAAGAAGTTTCTGTTCTTTGATCCCAGTGCGAACTCTAGTCCAGGCTGATAACGGGCAGAGATCTGTTCTGAGGTCTGCAGGCTGCCCTGCATCAGCCAGGAGTGGGCCGGGGGCAGAGCCCAGGAGAGACCGTCCTCACCGGCCTTGCTGCCACCCTCTGACCCCGCCCATCCGCGGTCACAGTGGGACACGGCAGGCCACCAGGCCTGGGCAAACCCCGTGCCTCTGAAGGGCTAGGGGACCCGCATCCTCCATCAAAGCTCCTCCATCGAAGTGCAGCCGGCTCCGGTGCCTGGGAGATGGAGAGATTCTAAATGTCGCAATGTCTTCTCTGAAGTTAGAACAGTTTCTGGAAAGATGTGGTATACGGGCAGCAAGGTGGTGCAGAGGGCAGACTGGCTGAGGGGAGGAAGTGCAGTTTTTGAGGCCGTCTCTTTTTTGTTGTTAACCCTCACCTGAGGATAAGATATTTTTCCGATTGATTTTTAGAGAGAGTGGAAGGGAAGGGGAAAGAGAGAGAGCAAACCATGGATGTGAGAGATACATGGATTGGTTGCCTCCTGCATGGGGCCCAGTGGAGCTGGGGATCAAGCCAGGGATCAAGCCTGCAACCGAGGTATATGCCCTTGACTGGAATTGAACCCGGGAACCTTCAGTCCGAGGGCCAATGCTCTTCTCACTGAGCCAAACCGGCGAGGGCTTGAGGCCATTTCTTGATGCAGCCACCAAACAGCCTCTGTCTCACCCAGGCCGGGGTCTGGCGTGCAGTCAATGACACAACACGTATTCAGCACAGGTGTCCGGGCTCACTCACCCCCCCTTAGAGGAAACAAGCCTTTTAACATTCACAGCTGGATAGATTATGGCAAAGAAGTGCAGGGTTTGGGCCACTGTCTTTGGAGGGAGCTGGATAATTCGTGCAAAGCCTCCTGTTGTGGCCTAAGGAGAGACAAAGGCTGCAAGTATTTCCTGGGGTTTTCTTCTGTGCGTTGGTGGGTTCCGAGTGAGGGTGTGGAGCACAGTGGGGAGAAGTCTAGACTTGAGTAAGCCCAGAAAGTCCCAGACTCTGAAACCATTCCTCAGCTACGATGAAGAACAATGAATTGTCAGCAGCCTGCATATTAGGGTGGTGGGAGGAAACGCTACACTACATTTTAGAAATTTTATACTAATATCATTCCCATCACTCTTGTTTGCAGCTCTATGCAGCACTTGTAACTTATCATAATGTACTTTATACTCATGTCTGTAGTTGATTAATATCTGCTTGCCTCACTGACCTTAATGCTGTGAGTCTTTTTCTGTTTTATTCAGCACCTAAAACAATGCTTGACACAATTGCTTCTCAATAGTTATTGAGTTAATGTATCATAAGAGTCCTCATTTTGGTAAATTTCTTGTAGTTCACACACAATGCCAGAGGGGGGCAATACATACAAAAGGCTGTGGATTTCCAGTGTTACAAGACAATGGGAGTGAAGAATTACATAATGCGACCAATTCTTTTGCTGCACCACATTCTTACGCTTCATCACTTGTGGAATTGGGTTTATTTCCTTAGCTAATGCTCCATGGAGAGACATAACAATATGTAGCAGGAAAGATCACACCTGTCTGCGTTTGCCTCCTGCCTCTGCCACAAACAGACAGGAACCCACAAACACCGTGACCTTTGAAGCTGCTTCTCCGGCCACGGTACCGAGTGCACAGCGGTAGGTATGCTATGAGGACTGAACGAAATCACACACATCAGGAGTTTTAGAACCGAGCCCACTCCAGCGCTGTGTGACAGTCACGGAAGCTTTCCAACAAATGATGAGGCCGATGAAAACCTTTCCCTCGCTCTCCGCCTCCTCTGCCCTGTGTGTCCTTATTCCCGGCAGGGCAGAGCTGCAGATGGACACAGTGGGGAGAGAACTAACTTAAGAGTTTGCTGGACCTTTCTGAGTCCACGTTTCCTTTTCCACGCAATGGAGTTGAGGATACATGCTCGACAGGAATATAGTGAGCGCTAATGACAGCACAGATCAGAGCAGTCAATGCAGAACCCCAGAGCCACACGTGGCTACCTACATCGATGTGCAAATTAAACAATGTCAAAACATTCAGTTCTTCCATCACACATGTAACATTCCAAGGGTTACAGCCCCCACTGTCCTCAATGCTCTCTGTGGGTTTTTTCTTTTTCTTTTTCATACCCAGCACGCAACATAGTGGTTGTCACATGGCTAGTGGCTATTATTTTTAACCGTGTGGTTTATAGAATTTTCCATCATCACAAGAAGTTCTGTGGCACAGAACTGGCTAGAATGTAATAGATGCTCCGTAAGTGGTAGCCGTTTCTGCAGCAGCAGCGTTTGTTACCCTCAGGTTGGCCCTGCAAGCGTTCCTTCCATGTGGTCATTCAACAGGATTGTACTCAGCACTTCCGTCTGCAGGCCTGTGCTATGTGCTATGGATACACGGGTGGGCAAATAGGCTTTGCACTCTGCGAATTTTAGTTCAGTAATAGTAAGTAAAGAATCCCCTAAATAAATAGGAATGACAGACAGTGCTAAACCTCTGTCTTAAAAACCCGCTTCTCTGTTACCAAGGAAAAGTTAACAAAAATCAGACCATCCCCTCGGGTTGTCTTGAGGACTCTAGAGACACTGGATGTGTAATTGGTTGCAACTGTGCAGACAATGATTAGGAAGAACAGTTCAAAAAGAATGTAGTTCACTCATTCATTCACTGCGTAATGTGATGACCCGTGGCTGAGGGATCCTCGATGAGAACTGGTCAGGGAAAGACCAAAACATGATTAGAGGGTTGGGACTTTCAACCCCACCCCAGACCTCCAGGCAGGGAAGAGGGGCTGGAGACTGAGTTCCATCACCAATGGCCGATGATTTTATCAACAAAATTTAATGAAATGGCACAAAACCCCTTAAACAATAGAGGTCAGGAGCTCCCTGGGGGTGAACACATAGAGGCACTGGGAAGCAGTGTGCCCAGAGTGGACATGGAAACTCCGTGCACCCTCCCCACACCTTGTCCTATGCTCTCTTCTGTTGGACTCTTCCTGAGTTGTGCCCTTTATACCTTTATAAAAAACTGGTAATCCTATATAATAAAAGGCTAATATGCAAATTAACCAAACGGTGGAACTACTGGTCGCTATGATGCACACTGACCACCAGGGGGCAGATGCTCAAGGGGGAGTGCTGCTCAGCCAGATGCCAGGCTCAGGGCTGGCAAGCACAGCGGCTGTGGCAGAAGCCTCTTCCGCCTCCAGGGCAGTGCTAAGGATGTCCAATTGCCGGCTTAGGCCCAACATCCCCTGAGGGCTCCCAGACTTCGAGAGGGCACAGGCTGGGCTGAGGCGACCCCCTTCCCCCGTGAGTGCATGAATTTTGTGTGCCAGGCCTCTAGTAGTAGGTAAAGTGCCTTCCTGATTCTGAGTCATTCTAGCAAATTATCAAAGGAGGAGTTGAGGGAACCCCCACCTTTATCAGAATACAGGTCTATCAGAGGTACAGGTGGCAACCTGGGGCTTGTGACTGGTACCTCCAGTGGGGGCAGTCTTGTGGGACTGAGCCCTTGACCTGTGGGGTGTGCCCTGACTCTCGGCAGTTTGTATCAGAATTGAATTGACTTCTAGGACACCCACTTGGTGTCCGAAGAGTTGGAGAATTGGTTGTTGTGAGGGGTAAAGACAAAACAAAAACTCACATGTTTGGTGTCAAAAGTGTGAGTAAAAAGCAGGTCAGAGCACGTAAGGATCCAATTTACCTATTTAGAAATTTTCAAGTTCAAATTGCTTAGTTCAAAACTCAGCACCTGGCAACCTATCCTCAGGCACCTGAGCTCTGCAGAGGCATGGGGGAGAGGGGTGCAGAGGGAAAGAAGGGTGACCTTTTCCTCCATAGCACCCCTCTTTGAAACCACCCGGAGCTTTAGGAAGACTGACTACTTAGGGGCTCTAGCTCTGACCAGATAACACCACTGTTTAAATTTCACGTTGGGTTCCCCATTAATTGCAAGGACCGGATTTCTGTATTCCCAGCACCGAAGACAGGGCCTGGCAAGAGAAAGGGCGCAGTGGGTTTTGATGAATAATGCAAAATGAAGGACAGCAAAAATATGACACATTTAGGGAATGAGGGAACAAAGGGGAAAGCTGTCCTTCACAGCCATAGAACCGTAAGTTATTTGATGGGGAAAATGGCTGTCCAATGTTTGTTTTCTGAGATGAATAAAATGATCGCCGTTGTTTTATGCCACTAAGCTTAGCGGTGAGGTGGTACACGGCAGTAGTAACCAGAATGGATCTTGGTGTCTGGACGTGGCTGCTACTGAAATTCAAACCTAAGCCAGCTCCCCCTCCCCCAGCAAGGCTGGTCCCTTCTCTGGGCCTCAGGTAAGGGGTCCTGATGTGGAAAAGCATCTTTTATCTCTGGAGGGAAATGTTCTGCCTTTCATTGTGCTTCTAGGTGTAGGAAGAGTGGGCAGCAGGTCCCAGGTCAGGATGTACAGCGAGAGAGAGACTGAGGTTCCCTAAGGGAGACAGCCCCGAGTGGGTTCCAAGCCAGCCATCTGTCCCGCTGGCAAGTGGCAAAACTTGCAAAACATATCCTCAAGAATGTGCTTTGAATTTGCTGGATTTATTCATCCATAAATACATATATACCTTGTCTGTTTTTAAATAGCACGTGGTTATTGGGGTGGGGGGAGAGTTGGAGGTTCATTGGCCTCTTTTCTTCCCTCCACCTGGAGAAAGTCCTTCAGCTTTGCTGGACTAGACAGAGGATCAGGTGTCAGATTCCCTGGCCCTTGTGAGGGCTTAGACCAGCCGTGGACAAACTACGGCCCGCGGGCCGAATCCGGCCCGTTTGAAATGAAAAAAACTAAAAAAAAAAAAAAAAGACCGTACTCTTTTATATAATGATGTTTACTTTGAATTTATATTAGTTCACACAAACAGCCCATCCATGCTTTTGTTCCGGCCCTCCCGTCCAGTTTAAGAACCCATTGTGGCCCTCGAGTCAAAAAGTTTGCCCACCCCTGGCTTAGACTCATGTCTGGGCTGAGGCCCCGCCTGGTTCTGCCCCGGCTTCTCCGGGTCTATGCTTCCTCTCCTCCTTGTACCCATCGTCTCCGCGGCACCCTTGCCAGCTGGTGGCTCTGAGAAGAAGCCTCTTTCTATCTCTCCAAAGTAAGCCCAGTCATGTTCTATTTTTAATGGCTTTTAAATGTCTGTTCTACAAAAGAAAAGTCCCTGTGGAAGGCGGTGGGCCACTGGGGCCTCAGCAGAGATGCCAGCTGGCTGGGGAGGGAGCCAGGGGCCGGAGAGAGCAGGTCCAGGCAACCTCGCTCGGCTCGTGGGCAGGGACCTAGATGTTCTCACGGAGGGGAATGTGGACATCCGTGTAGGAACCCCCCTCTCCCACCCCCCTCGGCCATGGGGAGAGGAGGCTGCTACCTGCCCAGTCCTTGTCCTTGTGGGAGTGACTGGAGAGGCCGCAGCTGAGGGTTCCAGCTACCCCCATTCAGGCTCCACCAGCCTCGCCCACGGGAAGCAGTGAGGTGCTTGTGAGTGAGGTCACGCCCGCAGACAGCCTTTCCTGTGCCAGCGCCCTTGGCCTTGAACCCGTGGCCAAGCTGCTGCTCAGGGAGGCGAGCTCCCCCCACCCTCCCCGGTCTGAGACCGCCCGTGTGCTGCAGCCTCTCTGTCTGTAGGGGCGCAGCTTCAGCCTAGACGGGCTGGTTCTCTCCCTGCGGCCCCCTGACCCTGACCGTGTCCGTTCCGCTTTGCAGTTCTTCCCTTACGGGGACGCCTCCAAGTTCGCCCAGCACGCCTTCCGCACCTTCGACAAGAACGGGGACGGCACCATCGACTTCCGAGAGTTCATCTGCGCGCTGTCCATCACGTCCAGGGGCAGCTTCGAGCAGAAGCTGAACTGGGCCTTCAACATGTACGACCTGGACGGCGACGGCAAGATCACGCGCGTGGAGATGCTGGAGATCATCGAGGTGAGCGCGGGCCCTCGGGCGGCCGCCGGGCTGTGGGGAGCCGGGGCAGACCCGGCTCTGGGCCCTGCTTCCTTGGCACAGGTCTACGGCGGCTCCTTCCTCCCCGGGAGCCCTGCTAGTGACAGGCCAGGTCCTGGATTCTCCTACTCGCCCCCCACGCCAGCGCAGGGCGGGGAAAAGTCCAGATCCCAGTGGCTGGCGCTGCCCCCTGAGGTGGCATTGAGCCAGCCCCGCACCTCTGAGCTCTTACACAACGTGGGCTACTGGGCGCGGAGGATGTTACAGGACTGCTTCCCTCCCCCACCCCCCCACCCCCACCCCCTCCCGGCTTAGCTCTGTGGGGCCGGACTCGCCCTGTTCCTCCAACCAGCTTCCCCGGGGATGCCACTGCGGCTCCTCCAATTGGCATTGAAAAAAGACTTTATTGAGTCATAATTTATAGCCCATAACCTCAGCCATTTTAAGGCACAATGAAATGGTTTCCAGTAAACGTAGCAAAGTGTGCAGCCATCACCATAATCCAATTTTACATTGTCATCCTCCCCGTCCCAGCTAGTAAGGTCTCTTTGCCCACCTGTTGCCACCTCCAGGCGGCTCAGCAAAATACTGTCCTTCTGCACATGTCATGTCAATGGAGCCGAACAATGTAAGCATGTGTGTGGCCCTCTGTCTCTGGCGTCCTTTTTATCTCTGTTGTGGGATTTATCACATTCATTTTTCACGCATAAATAGTATCCGATTGTAGTGTAAAATACGTCACGTCTGTTCATCTTTACCAATTGCTTCCACTTTTTGGCTCCGACCTGCAAGTCTTTGTATAGATGGGCATTTATTTCTTTAAGACACTTTTCTAAGAAAAACATTGTTTCTACCGAGGAAACTGCCACCTTGAGAACTGTGTCTGGTGAATGGAACAATTGGAGTCTTGTTGTTGTAGCTCTAATTGACAAATAGTCCCCAATCCACGGTGCTCCTCACACTGACTCCTTTCAGGGCTACATGGTAGTGCTCCATGTTGTGTGATTGTCTTAAGCGACTCTCAGTTCCTGATCAGTTGAGACCACATTCCATGTTTTCCCAATTCACCAAGGGCGAGGGCATGCTGACCATCGCCTACACTTCAAACTCGGTGTTTAAAACAGAAGCCATCATTTTCCTCCCTGACCAACCCGAACCCATGGTTCTTGATCTCACCACTGAGCTACTCTTTCTACCCATTTCCTCCAGCCAGAAACCTGGCAATCATCCAAAGTTCTTCTCTACCCAAGAGGTCCTGAGACTCACATATATCTGAGTATATCACTCTCGTATTTAAAGCATTTAAAGAGGTCTTTGAAGTAAACTGGAGTTGTTGATCCTATCATAGAGCCTTCTGGTTTTCTGCAGGCTATCTACAAAATGGTGGGCACTGTGATCATGATGAAAATGAATGAGGATGGCCTCACGCCCGAGCAGCGGGTAGACAAGATTTTCAGCAAGATGGACAAGAACAAAGACGACCAGATTACACTGGATGAGTTCAAAGAAGCGGCCAAGAGCGACCCTTCCATTGTACTACTTCTGCAGTGTGACATTCAGAAATGAGCTGAGGTCAATGCTATGGACTGCATAAGTTTCAATGTTCCATTCAATCTGCAGCTATCTCTCTCTCTCTCTCTCTCTCTCTCTCTCTCTCTCTCTCTCTCTCTCTCTCACACACACACACACACACACACACACACACATTGCTTGGACTACCTATACATGGACTTGCTTCTTGTGTTTGAAACACTGTGTGCATGAGAATGTCATTTGCTAATGAATTTTAAAAAGCATATATTATAAAACAACCTGCCACAATGTAATATGTGTAATATTATTTCATAACTAACCCTCCTTCTCCAAAGCCTGGCCAGAAATGTGCAACTAATAGTTCTATGACTTCTCATTCATGTTTTGCTAATGCTTGTGTCTCCTTGATTACATGTCAGTAGCACTGAGAACCCCCCCCCCCCCGCCCGCTATGGTAATGTAACTTATTATAAGCTGTGTCACCATTTTCCTGTAAAATAGTACTGGACAGACACACACAGGGGTTCTTGATTCTTCCATGTGGTCCACCCACAAGAGCTTGTCTTACCAGTGAATATAAATGTGCTACATTTGCATGCCTTTTAGGGTTGCCTTCGCTCTTACCTCATTTGCATCCTACCAATCTGGGAAAATCTGTTTTGGAATTAATGCAGTATAAAACTTAAAAATCCTGATAAATGACTCATTAAGTATATCTATCTCTATATATATATATATACACACAAAGATATTATTTATTGAAAGTGACAAAAAAAAAGTGTATTGATTTCTGCTTGAGTTTTCAAAGGCTTCCGAAAAGGTGGCAATAGAGGTCCCAAATAAATTTATAACATTTGACTTTTTCCCTGAATTTTTATTTCATAATTTTAGATGTGAAACAGATGTTTATAATTATCAAGGGTCAGCTAGCTACTACTTACCAAATCTAGCCCTTAAACAGACAACTCTGGAATTCGAGGAATTAATGACAACAAAAGGGGAAAAGCAACCTTCCAACTTCATTCTGGCCCTCAAAAGAGGGACAATTTCATATGTAATGTTTACAGAAAACACAACTTTTTCATCCTTAAAAAAAATGCTCATATGAAAATAAAATGTATCTCAATGTGACTCTGGTGCTAACGACACATTATGTTCTACACAAGCTGGAGGGCACATTCAGCAGGCTGGAATGTCCTCCAAAAGAGGTCTTTCCAAACCAAAAGTACACTATCTGTTCTTTATCAGGATGGAACACTCTGACCTTCTTAGCTCCAGGAAGGGAGGCAGAAAAGATTCCATTAAGAGCTCTAACTGCTTGCCTGGGTGGTGTGGCTCAGTGATTGAACATCGACCTACCAACCAAGAGGTTCCAGGTTGGATTCCAGGTCAGGGCACATGCTACGGTTGTGGGCTAGATCCCCAGTAGGGGCGCGGTGTGCTGGAGGCAGGTAATCGATGTGTCTCTCTCATCAATGTTTCGCTTTCTCAAATCAATAATTAAAATGGAAAACAAAGGACTCTAAAGGCAGGTTTGCATTTCCAGAACATGTCTAGAGCAGTTCAGTTCCTTCCTACAGTGCTGTCCAACAGAGCTTCCTTGGTGATGGGAACGTGCATGTCCCCACCAGCTACATGTGGCCAGTGTGACTGAGGAACTATTTTTCATTTTAATTATTTAACTTTAATTTGCCACATGTAGGCAGTACAGTATCACAGTGCAGTGCTATATTATTCATTTCTTATTGAGTGCTTTTTTCCTAAACACTCTTTTTCTTTGCCGTAGGGTTATTAAATAAGACAGAGACCACTGCCTAATAATTTATTTATCCATTCAACAGAAACTGAGGCAAGCAAACCGTACCACAAAACACTGATAAAACCAAACTTCCACCCCAAGTGCTAATAGAATATCCTGGTGTCCTTAACCCCTGAGCTAGGTGGTCCAAAGTGGGGGCAGGGAGAGATGGGAAAGGGTCAGTGAGTGCCTCCCCATACTCCCTTCCCAGAGTGAGGGAGGGGGGTGGAGGGGGTTTGAGGAGCTGCGGAGGCTCCTTGGAAGGGCAATTGGTTAAGTCAGGCTCTGGGCAATGCTCTCATAGCAATCTTCATGGACCTACCATGTGTCCAACACTATGACAGATAAAACACACACACACACACACACGTGCACGCCCGTAACTGTGAGTCATGAAGCAACAGCAGAAGGAAGTGGGCCCTGTGGATATTCGGGACACGCACAGAAAACAAATTCTCCAGCAGACTGAGTGGTTCTTTTCATACATAAAGTAGAAACAAACGATGAGAATGTAATATTCTGGAAAAGCAGGACTAAATATAATCAGGGAATCAAAACGTTTATTTTCATTCTTACAAATTCTATAGAAATGAACCCAAATGAAACAGATATGTACATATACATATGTACAAGATTTTACTTCTGAAAAAGAATCTATAAAAGTAGATGGTTGAAAATAAAACAAAATGAAACAAATAAACAAACGTAAACGGATTTAAAACCAGTACTATGAAACTGATTTTCTCCAAGTAAAGTAAGAGTTAATTTTAAATTGCTGGTTGTGGCTGGTTTTCCAGGTTATTTACATATTTTATTGTGGTCATCTATACAAAGGAATCTCTTTTATTTCAGAATATCTTCAGTTCCATTTTATTACATCAAATAGTCCTGAATTCTTTTCCCTTTACAGAGCTTTCAGCACGAAGACGATCAACTTCCATTTTCTTCTTCCTCTTGACCCACGGGTCGGAAAGGCAGTATCATCTGACCTCTTTCAGGATCAGACATTCGAAGAATTCTAATCAGCTTACTTGATGGAAGTGAGCTAGAGGAAGTAAAATTAATTACTCACATTTCCAAGAACACGTTTTCACATTACAAGAAAATTCTCCTCCTTCTCATGAAAACATAAATCTAAATGGCTGTTATCTGTTAACATATATTCACAGCAGGGGGGTATGGCTACTATCTGAAGTTCCAGAAGAAATATGATTTGCAAGAAGGAAATAATTTGTTTTCATTCAAAAAAATCAACTTCCTGCTAAATGCTATGGGTTTTCAGTTTGGCAGAAAAATAAAATGAGGGAGATTTATATACCAACTATTTCTTATTCTTGTTCTTCTTGTCTAGCTGGAAAGGGGTTACCTGATATTTCCAGTCACAAATTTAAATCCCCACCAAAGCGACCACTTTAGAGAGAGAATATGGGTTCTAAGTGACAGGGAGCCTGGTACCTAGCAGGCACCAGCAGAGGCTGACGGCGGCAGAGGAGCGCTCTCTATTGGGAAGGAGTGTAACTGCACTTGTAACTGACGGGAAAAGAGCCAAGACCAGGGAATAATGAACGTTTTTTAGTCTAAATGGAATTACTACAACTACTGCAACACTAGTGCAGTGGTTCTCAACCTTCCTAATGCCGCGACCCTTTAATACAGTTCCTTAGGTTGTGGTGACCCCCAACCATAAAATCATTTTCGTTGCTACTTCATAACTGTAATTTTGCTAGTTATGAATCATAATGTAAATATCTGATATGCAGGATGTATTTTCATTGTTACAAATTGAACATAATTAAGCATAGCGATCAATCACAAAAACGATATGTAATTATATATTCAATATGTGTTTTCCGATGGTCTTAGGCGACCCCTGTGAAAGGGTCGTTCGATCCCCAAAGGTGTCGCGACCCACAGGTTGAGAACCGCTGCACTAGTTGCTCATAATAAACACAGAGGAGCAGATTCAAAATAGAAACAGTAACAAGTCAATAATCACATTCAAATCAACCTGCTTCTGTTATGGGAGATGATACACACAAAATTTTAAATATCTACAAAGAGAAAATTATCTTAAATCTCCAGAACTGGTATAGAGGCTAATTTTTCCTTTTAATGGTCATTTAAGCATTTGCCCTTTAAAAATTGAGATTATAGCCCTAGCCGGTTTTGCTCAGTGGATAGAGCCTTGGCCTATGGACTGACAGGTCCCGGGTTCAATTCCGATCGGGGGCACATGTCCGAGTTGTGGGCTTGATCCCCAGTGGGGGGCGTGCAGGAGGCAGCCGGTCAATGATTCCCTCCATCATTGATGTTTCTCTCTCCCTCTCCCTCCCTCTCTGAAATCAATAAAAATATATTTTTTAAAAATTGAGATTATAAAAGACTTCTCCCCATTTTATACACTTGACACATATATTCAGAGCAGACTTTTAAAAGTTACCTCATGCTCTGAGGCGTAAGCAAGATGAATTGTCTGAAGCGTTGGGAATCTGCCATCTTGAGTATCATGTCCATTGCGATTCTCCGGTTCACCATGTCCTGGAGAACAAGCAGAGGTCAGGGTCGCGGCATGTCAATCAAATTACTGGGAACACAGTAATCTGCCGGCTGCTGCAACCCCCTGGATTTTTATCCACGAATCATCCATTGCCTTCTCTCCGATGCCAAGCTTAGGGAAGATCATGTCCAAAGCTCTCAGGGAAAACAACCGAGTACATCTCTCTTCCATGTAATTTCTTCAGTAAACGTGTTTATAAGCACTCAAAAGACAGAACTAACTATTCCAGAATGAATCTAATTTGTACAGTAATAGTCACTCAGGAGAACGGTATCAAAAGTGACTAGCGAAAACATATTACGTCTCTCAAATTTTCCCTCAATGACTACGGTGCTTTAAAAACGCTGCCTGCACCCTTCATCTTCTACAATTTGTACAATGTGAACCAATTTGAATTCACAGACCAATTTCTCAATTAAATCTTTAATATAAACAGTGCATCGGTGTATAGAAAAAGAATGTTTAGTTATAACAGGTTTTGAAATGAAATGAATTAAACTGTGCTTACATTTTCTCAGTTAAATAACAGAAAAGAAAAACAATCCAAGCAGCCCTCCCACCCGAGAGGTGGAAGCCGAGACAGATGGAGGATGCATTTTGAAAGGACTCCTGGAAACCATGTGTGCGGTGCAGCCTGCTGGCTCAGAACACGGGCTTTGGAGGCAGGCAGGGGACCCACATCCCGCCTACACTGCTCAGTGGCTCGTATGATACAAACTCTCCCATCAGGAATATCTGCAAAGTAATACCACATAAAGTGAACAAAAATAACCAGAGCTTGCACAAATGGAATGCTGTCCTTTCCAAACAACGCCCCGGTGTGGCCTATCATTTAATAACAAAGCTGTCAACGCACCAAAAAAAAATATTTGCTTCTTTGGATTGGTTCTCAGAACCTGGGTGCATTTTTCTGAATAATTTTAATGGGGCAAAATGCCATCCTGATTAAGACCCTCTAAGTTTGTGAAAGAGAAAGAAGTTGTCCTGAGTTAAATATGACATAAGATGGGTCACAGGACTGGACTGCAAAATGGTATGGGGGGGGGGGGGGGCGGCGCCAATTGGGGAAAAAGAAGACAGATGTAAAATGGTAGAAAAGAAAAAAAATTGTATTTGGGACAAAAACAATGCATGAAAGAACAATTGCCTTCTAAGATTTGTGAATTAGTTTCAAAGCCAATTCTCAGAGGAATTTCTAACTAATCATCAACAATGTTTTTTGGGAGGGTGTCACTTGAAAGATTACATGGCACTCACCAAGTATAAATTCTGATTCATGAATAAGCATTTTCTAAATGCTTCCTATGGGCTAGGCCAGTGATGGCGAACCTTTTGAGCTCGGCGTGTCAGAATTTTGAAAAACCGTAACTTAACTCTGGTGCCGTGTCACATATACAAATGTTTTGATATTTGCAACCATAGTAACACAAAGATTTATATTTTTGATATTTATTTTATATACTTAAATGCCATTTAACAAAGAAAAATCAACCAAAAAAAATGAGTTCGCGTGTCATAGGTTCGCCATCACTGGGCTAGGCATTAGAAGGTAGAAATATGACCTCAAAAAGATTACTATTTGGTGGGAGATTCAGACATAAGAGGGACAGCAATGGAAAGGAAAATACATACAGTTAAAATACTAGTGTAATGGTACATGCAATACATAATATAAAATATATAATGAGGCAATGTGAGGGCGGTGGAAACCAGTGAGAAGACACATTCTGAAGACACATGGAGGATAGGCCTGTGGTGACAAATACTAAAAGAATTAAAGTACGACTGGAAGTTCGTTTATGATTTAGCTACACCAGTTTTGCTAGAGTAGTCAGTCTCTAAACTCAGACTGCAGTGGATTTAGGAAAGAACGGGGCATGCGTAAGTGAAGAGAATGACTCACAGATAATGTGGGAGAACTTACTATGTGCACCGAGCAAGACCCCACTGGAGCCTCGCTATAACCCTGTGAGGCAGGAAGATGAACAGCTTTATTTTATAGATGAAGACACTGAGGCCTGAAAGGATAACTACTTTGCCCAAAGTCATTTGGGTAACTGGTCTCAATCTTGGGTTTTTAGACTTCAAAATCAAGTGTTCCCACGCCCTTGTGTCATATATATACCGCTCTCTGAGGGGCTGTGAAGGAAGGAAAGCGTAAGCTAACTGCTTTGACTTTCTGTTACAATGAAAGACGGAAATACACTAGGGAAGAGGCTACAGGAGGTCCATCTGGTGGAGAGGAGGGAGGTCCCGCTGGGAGAGAAGAGGAAATCAGGGCGGGTCTCTGGAGCTGCCACATCGTAGCAGGGAGAGAGCTGCAGCTCTTCAGTTCTTCCTTCCACCAACACGGACTGCAGTGTCGGGGCCGGAGCTTTCCTAGTTCGGGTCAAACTAAAGAGAGAATCGCTTCCATACAAAACACACGTCCACCACCCCACGCCCCAAACCGGAGAAATTAAACTGTAACACTACCATGTAGACATCAAACTCATCCAGGCATCGGAAGGGAGACTCCGCGATGGACCACAGAGAGAGAATGAAGCACACGGTGGAGAAGGAGCGCTCGCCCCCGGATAAGGCTCGCATGTCGTTGAAAGCCGCTCTGTTCCCCTCTCCGGGCTGCACCTTGAATGAGTCAACGGGAAAAAAAGGTGTAGAAAAGGCATTATTAAATTCTCTATAAAAAGGCTGCCTCACATTAGAAAGAATGGGTTTACAGTTAAAAATAATAAAAGAGACTAAAGTCATTTAGTCAAGTGGAAATGACATCTATTCCATTTAAAATATTTTACAGTAAAACAATGAGCTATGCATAACAGTGGTTTTTGTTTTATTGTGAGAAAAAAAAATTGAAAGCATTTTCTCACTGTAATGAGATCTAACATCCACAATTCCAAAGGCTTGGTGATAAAAATGCCAATGTGAGCCCAATGTTAGTAATGAAAACACTGTGAACTAGTCATTCTGGCACTTTCATAGCCCCCTGAAGACCTGAAACCATACAACTTGTAGAAGACAACATAGGGAAGAACCTACTCATCTTGGATAGCCTGGGCCCCGTGACCACCTGTTTCCCCCACGCCCTACACCTGGCACCCACCATTCTACTGCTTCCACAAAGTTTGGCTCTTTTAGATTCTACATAAGTTATACCAGACAGTATTTGTCTTTCTCTGCGTGACTTACTTTAATTAACATAATGCCCTGAGCTTCATCCATGTTGTTGCCTGGATGTCAATTTCCTCTCCTTTTTATGGCTAAATGATATTCCTGTGTGTGTGTGTGTGTGTGTGTGTGTGTGTGAGAGAGAGAGAGAGAGAGAGAGAGAGAGAGAGAGAGAGAGAGAGAGAGAGAGAATCACATTTTCTTTACACATTCATCTCTTCATGGACACTTAGGTTGTGTCCATGTCTAGGCTATTTGAGATAAGGCTGCAATGAACATGGGGGTGCAGGTGTGTTTCATTTCATTTCCTTTGGATATACACCCAAAGCTTGTGCTTCTGGTGTCAAATCCAAACAATCATTGCTAAGGCCAACATCAAGGAGCTTCCGCCCTATGTTTTCTTCTTAGAGAAGATTTCAAACGGTGTGAAAAGTTGTAGCAATCAAGAGGTGTGACTGCTTCCAGATTTGTTCTTTTTTCTCAAGATTGCTCTGGCTACTCAGGGTCTTTTAGATTCCACACACATTTTAGGGTTGTGCTTTCTACTTCTGTAAGCAATGCCATTGGAATCTTGATAGGGACGGAGTTAAATCTAACCAGGCTTTGGAAAGTATGTACATTTTAACAATACTAATTCTTTTGATCCATGAACACCGGATATCTTTCCATTTATCTGTGTCTTCTTCAATTTCTTTCTTCAATACATTATAGTTTTCAGTGGACAGATCTTTCACCTCCTCGTTAAATTTACTCCGAAGTATTTTACTGTTTTTGATGCTATTGTAAATGGGACTGTTTTGTTTATTTCTTTTTTCAAACATTTCTAAGTGCCAAGATAACTTTTGTTACTTGAATTCCAGTGACATCTAGTGGTTATGTTGCTTTAAATGTAATTACTGAATGTCAAAAAGACATAGGACCGACTTAAACAGACTCAGACCGGCCAAAGAAAGTAACAGCAATGAATTGAAATTCATAAAATCTCTTTTAAAAAAAATCCCCCTTTAATAAATAAGGGCTCATGGGAACAATAAACTAGCAATTAATAAATAAACAGCACACTGTCACAATTGCCTGAGAAGATAGTATACTGAACATTAGAAGTCACTCCTTCATTCTGACAGAATTCCACTTGCACAAATATGCTACACAAAGTGAAAAGGCAGCACCAACCAGTTCTACATCATGAAGGTTAATCACACATGGATTCACATATTTTCCAAACTGCTATCTGAAAAATTATGAAGCTCTCAAGTGAGCATTCATTTATTTTTTAATCATCTAAGAGTTACAAAATATTCTGAATTTAAACATACACTGAAATTTTACATATATCATCTGTAAATCTGAATCCTCCATGAAAATCCAAATGAAAAAGCAACATTAACATAGCTAAACAAAATAAACACACAAACACACACATATGAAAGTAAGAACTAAGTAACAGGATGTAATCTTTTGCCCAAAACTGCATTTGGTATCAATCTAATGAATGAAGCCCTGGGTGAATCATGGAGATCTAAATTTTACTTCTTATCTATTACTAACTTATCATGGGACATTGGTATCAATTTCCCTTTTTTGAAAAACGACTAGATTCCTTTTTTTTTTTTCTTAATACTCACCTAAGGATATGTTTGTTTGTTTGTTTGTTTATTTATTTATTTGTTTATAAAGAGAGAGAAAGGGGGAGAGACAGAGAAACATTGATCAGCTGTCTCCCATATGAGCCCTGACTAGGGATCAAACCCACAACCTAGTTGTGTGCCTTGACTGGGAATCAAATCTGAAACCCTTTGGTGTATAGGATGATGCTCCAACCAACTGAGCAAACCAGCCAGGGCAGATGACTAGATTCTTAAAGCAATAATGTTCTTCTGAATAACAGGGATGACAATGTCAGAAAATCTAGCTGCACTTGTCTTGTATAGTCAGCTCTGGGGATAAATTTCCCAAACAATCCTAACACTTTGCTCTTTTACTCTTTTTTTTTAAATTATTATTATTAGAGTGTAAATTACATACAGTAAGGAACAAAACTGAAGTGTTTAGTGCAAATAATTTTTATACAAACACATACACACACACAGAGTAACCACCACTCAGATCAAGACGGCATTTCTGGCATCTCTGCAAATTCTCTGTGTTCTCTCCGTCACTAGCAATCCCCAAAAGGTAACCACTATTTTGACTTTAACCACATAAATGAATTTTGCCAGTTTCTGAAGAGTGGAACTGCTTTAACAGACAGTGGCAGACGGCTTTCCAAATTAGTTCTACCAAGTTATAGTCCCACTGGCAGGGAATTAGAGTTCTTAGTCTATATCCTCACCAACACAAGATATTATCAGTCTTGTTCATTTTAGGCACACTAATGGTGATGTCATAGTAAGTTGTGATATAAATTTGTATTTCTCAGATGACTAATGATACTGGACACTTTTTCATGTGCTTATTTGCCATCTGGACACTTTATGAAGTTCTTGTTTAAGCTTTTTGATCATTTTTACACGTGCTGTCATTCTTTTTCATAATTATTATTATTATTTAAAATTTTTAGATATGAGTCCTTTGTTTTATATATGTATTGCAAATTATTACTTATTCTAAGTATTAACATGGGAATATAAAATGTATGGCAACTAGAAGTAGTAAATGAGTATTTGAAAGTTTTCTCCAATTATTTGAGTGAATAGCTGCTCTTGCCCTGCACTCCTTCTTTCAACGCATGTGACTATGAGAGAATACATAAAGACAGACTCCAGAGTTGAATGTGGCAGCTTTCTTTCTCAAGAGAGATCAGATCTAGGTACACCTTCAGAAATAAGTAGTACAAACTATTACATGGACTAGAACATTCTTTGAGAAATTCTTTCTTGGCTTCCTATAGTGAGACCAGAGAAAATGGACCTTCTATAATGTCCCACATAATTTCAAGAAAGAAACCAATGGAGTAGAAAGAGAAGATAACTAAATTTTATTTCCACTGAAATAAAATTCCTAATTATCATCAGAAGAAAATAATGTAGTTGTCTGGGGGAGATTTTTTTTTTTTTTTTTTAATTAAAAAAGCTACAACAGCAGCTTTAGCCAATAAGGTCAATTTACTGTTCAACACTTTGACAAAGCATCTCCTAATAATGAACATGTAAAGTTAAGATACTTACTGATATAGTAAGAGTTTCATTCTTGTGGTCAAAATTCATTTTTCCACAATAGGCCCTCTGAGATAATAAGTTGTCAAAGTACAATTTGCATCGTAAAGTCAAACACCTTGAAATAAAAAATTGGACACATTAAGAAGAATATAAAGATACAGAGTGTATTCAGCATGATCTTTAACCAGCATGTAAGACCAGACAAAAATATGCTAAAATGTTAACACCGGTGGGCCATTTTATAGGTGCAATTTTAGGGGATTTTCTCCCGATCTTTATATTTCGCTTGTCTCTACATTTTTACCACAAACATCTGCAGAATGATATCACCTCACAGTGAATATATCTCCTGATATTAGAGCTGGTCCATATGGATGTACCGATCCATCATCCTAATGCAGAAGACATCCATCTCCTTGCAAGGACTGACTCTAGCAGTGTTGACAATGGGTGAAGGACCTATTCATCTGCCTGTCTCCTCCCAACTTCGTAGCAAAAAAAAAAAGGGGGAAGGGCAACCTCCAGTCACTGCGTATCTACGACAGCTACACCATGCCTGACCCGATGCAAACTCCCACTCCGTCTCTGTCTGTCAGGTGGCATTCCACCGAGCCCTATGGATGCCTTCAATGACCACTTATGGAAGAGTAAGGGGGAGAGGGTGAAAAACTAAGTGGAGCTGGAAGTCCCTGGAGGCCAAGGAGCCTCCGGTTCACAAGGCAGAGTCTGCAGAGGAAAGCACAGCACTGAGGGAACTCGAGAGGACCTGGAGAGGTGCCTCGGGTCTCACTGAGCACTCTACTCATCCGGTGTGAGGGTACCACTCCCTGGGGGAGAAACATTGGAAAGAGGCAGAAGTAATTCATGAAGACACCCACAGCCAGGAGCAGTTCACATTCCCCCTGCCCAAGTGGAAACCTTTTAAGTGACAAGATATCAGTACAGTACTCAGAACCTGCTTCACAGGTAGAAAAAAATTAGTTCTCGACTAAAGGCTGCTCTGGTCCCACCAAACAAAACTTAAAAGCAGCCTTAAGAGGATAAAAATAAACCCTATTTAAGCCTTAACAACATATGCTTATAAAATAGAAACAAAGTTTTAGTTTAGTTCAGGAATATGGTCACTCATGTAAAAGCCTATTTCTTGTTATGGCTTCACTTGAATTTCCATGTATGTGGTAGAGCTAGTTACATTTTAAAAAAATTCTTAAGACTAATAGAATTTGGGGTATAAAGGCAGGGAAAAAGCACGTGACTGAGGGATTGCTTCTGGGGAAAACAGAAGGTTAGTATAAAGACTAGGGCTGCCTTGGGTCCAAGCACACCAAGGGTTATCCCTACCTTTAAACTGTCCTCTGCTTTATTTGTTGCTTGTGACTTTCATTGGGGTCAATTTATCCATGCGAGTCTGTACATTTCCGGGTACATTAATAATATCCAGTTTCCCTAATCCTGTATTAATTCACGCAACTAATATATACCAAGTTCCTACTCTGTTTCAGGTCCTGCAGTAGGTTCTGGAGATAGCTGTAACAAAGCAGCATCCATCAAGCTACAAGCCACACCATTCTTGTTGATCAGGGTAAATCAACTGAATATTGACTCAGCAGGTCCCGTCAAAAACATGCATCCCTCAACAACGTGCGATGTCCAAGAGTGAAAGAGGCTGCCTCAGGACCAATGAGCTACCCTTCAAAGGGCACTTTAAGCAGTCAGTGACCAGCCACCTGTGAATGATCTAGAAAGGATGGATACCTGATGGAGTGGAAAAGTTGGACAGCTGCTATAAAGGCCCACTCAAATCCATAATTCTCTAATTAAATTATAGGACTGTGAGCACCAGCTGACAAGGTAAGCACTGGCAGCTCTTCACTAACTGAACCATGCAAAGTTCTTTTAATTTAATTTAATATTTATAAGGGATAAGTGGAAACAAAGAAAAATAAAAAAATGCATATGTGATAATATATTTTTTAATGCACTTACCTTCTAAATTGTTGGTATGTTTTGAATCTATGGGTCATTATTTCTTCCAGTAATTTAATAAACCTTTTTAAAGTCTTTACTTTAGTATCCAGATCAAGATAGGTTTCTTTTGCTTCTTGGTACTGCCTAGTTTATGAACAAAATATTAAGTATATAAAGGCCATTCAAAGAAACATAAAAAAGTAAAATCTCAAGTATATTTCATGGGGAAGACCAGGGAGTACAGGGAGTGCTGAGGACCCAGAACGAGCAGATTTCACAGAGTTGTAAACACAATCCACTGCCAGGAGGCGCGGGTGCAGCCCTGACCGGGAAGAGTGGTTAGCAGGCTGGGCAGGAACAAAGTCCAGCCCAAGAGAAGGCAGAGAAAGCACAGAGGAAAGTGGGTCCCAGAGTGGCAGTGTATATTAGAGAATATACACCTTCTAAACGTAAAGGGATTACACTGGAAGGCAATAAATATTTCCCTCAGTGACAGACACCAATGTGGGAACACACTGAGGAACACAGAGAGCAGAAAGGAGAAAAGGAAACAAACTGGGGAAAAAACATATAAAATGGTTGGACAAAATATATAGAGAAGACAAAGACTATCTAACATATGTATAAACTAGAGGCCCAGTGCATAACATTCGTGCACTGGGGGGCGGAGGGAGAGTTTCGTCCTCAACCCAGCCTATGCCCTCTTGCAGTATGGGACCCCTAGGGGGATGTCTGACTGCCAGCTTAGGCCCGCTCCCCGAGGGGTCCTTAGCGCTGCTGCAGAGGTAGCAGAGGCTCCTGCCACCACTGCTGTGCCCATCTTCCGGCTGAGCGGTGCTCCCTCATGGGAGTGCACTGACCACCAGGGGGCAGTTCCTGCGCTGAGTGTCTGCCCCCTGGTGGTCGGTGTGAGTCATAGTGATCAGTCGTTCTGCAGTTTGGTTTATTTGCATATTAGCCTTTTATTATATAGGATGAAGACCTCAAAAAGAAAACTGAACAGAACAGAAAATATTTTAAAAAGTAAAACACAAGAAAACGTTTAATAAATAAGACTTGAATCTCCAGACTGAAAAAGCACGCTGTGTACCAAGTGAAAGGATCACGGAGTCTGACATTCTGGACAAGCTACAGGACTTCGTAGACTATCACAGATACTCAAGAGACAGGGGATTTTACATTAGGGTAAACTAGTCTTCAATTCAAAGTTAAGACAAATAATTATGAATATGCAAAAATATCATTCATGTAGCCATTCTTAAGGAAACAATTTGAGGACAAACAACTTTTCAAATGGCTGCAGGGCCATTTGGAAAAAGATAAAATACATTCCTCACCTTACACCCAAATTATCCACAGGACAATGAAAAAATACATAAAAAGTGCACAGAACAAAAAATAGTTGTTAAGACAAGAAAAAAAATGTTCAATAACACTTAATATAAGTGAAATGCAAATAAAAATTATAACAAGGTGTTTTTTTTTGGGGGGGCGGGGGGGGAATCTATCCATCAGCAAAAACCATACAAGATGATCACACTGTTTAGGCTACTGGGAACAAGCCCCCTAATACACGGCTGATGGGAATGCAAATTAAACACAATCCCCAGAAAGGGGAATCTGTCAAAATGAAATTTTTTCCTAAAAAAACAAAACCAAAAAACCACACACACATACACACACACAAAATAAACATGAATAACATGACACATGTACAAAATTACTATGTACCACTATATATAATAGTAAAAGGTTCAATTAAAAAATTCAACTATCCATCAATAGGTGGTTGAATACTCTAAAACAATAAAAAAAATATCCAAAAACACTGTATATCATTAAATCAAAGGAAATAATCTGTAAAAGAGTTTATATAATGTGCTATCTTTTATAGCTGAAAGGATAAAAAGCAGTCACATTACCTTACATTTGCATATAGAAACACTGAGAGCACATTTAATAAGATAAAAGAAAAAAAGTAAAAAGAGGAAGTAAATTTTTGGGGGGGTCTTTTTACATTGTATTTTTTAAAAACTATTTTAAAGAAAACCTTTACTATTTTTGTTTTCCAATGCTTTTGAAAATAGAATTGAGATAGCTCCCATCTCCAGCCTTTTCTTAAATAGGAAAAGTTCTTCAAAAGTGCATAGTTACAATCTTCTACTACAATTTAATCATCATCCTATAGTTGCACATGGTTCTAATTTTTCACTGTTATAAATAATAAACATATCCAAGCAAAAATTATTTTTCTCATTTTGGATTATAACAACAAAATTACTTGGCCAAACAAATTTTTGAGGGCATTTGACATAAACTGCCTTAATGTTGTTCAGAAACACTAATATTTAACATACTATGTATCCTATATATTCTGTCTATTATGATCTCATTTAATCCTCACAATAACCCTTTAAGGGGAATAGTATAATTACATCTATTTTACAGATGAGAAAATTTAAGGTTCAGAGACACTGGATAATCTGCTGAAGCCATAAGATAATAAAAGAGCAATTCAAATCGAGGTACTTTTGCTTCAGAACCTGTGCTCTAACTACATTGGAGCTTCCATTTTTACCTAGTATAAAAACATCCATTTCACTGAGATCTAACTGACATGAAGTTTCTTCCATCTTCATGTATGTGAAAATGGCTTCTAATTATTCTGATTTGCATTTCTTTGATTACTTGTGAAGCTGAATAATTTCATGTCTATATGAACCTTACAGGTATAAAGATAACATTTATACACAAATATTCTGTAATAATTCAAAAGAAAAAAGTTAGTTTATATTATTTTTTTATTGACTTTGAGAGAGAGACAGGAGAGAGAGGGAGAGAGAGAGAGAGAAACATCGATATGAGAAACATTGATCAGTTGCCTCCCATACATGCCCCAACTGGGGATTGAACCCAAAACCTTTTTTGGTGTGTGGGATGACGCTCCAACCAATTGAGCAACCCGGCCAAGGCAAAGTTAGTTTATTATTAACATACACATAAGAAAGACTAGTTTAGCTATAAACTATATGCTATGGCAATATTTAATCCAAATTTAAGATTTATATTTAAACATTTATTTTTTGTGTTGATAATATATATAGATAACATAATCAAGTAGAAAAGCTACCAACCACTTACCTCATTATTTCTTCTCGATCTCCATGACTAGCATGTTCTGCCTGGATCTTTTGTCTTAATCTATTAATTTCTTTATCTAGAATCGATGCGGACTTTTTCACTTCTATCCGTTCTGGGCAGATTTGTCTTGCTTGTGACATTTTCTCCTAAGACAAGAGATTTTTAATGCCATTAAAACTCTTTGAGATAACAATTGATTGTACTACTAATGCCAAAATAGGCAAAGTAAAATTCTAAACTTATGTTTACACAATGTATTTTGAATGCATTTGGTATCAATGTTATTTCTCTAAGCTTTATATTGAGAATATAGTACAGTCACTATAAATCTTCAAGAGAAAATTACACTACTGTTCACATCTTTAATAATTTGTAAGACCTCCGTAAGTTCCTAATGAAACAAATTTCAAGTAGCAGTTATGAAAAGTCTGGCATGCAGGGCACTGAGGTCAGACATAGCTTTCTGTGTATTTTAGGATGGACTCTGAACACCAAATAGTATTGAAATGCAAACAAAAAGACCCTCATGTTTATAAAATATTAAAAAACTCAAAGCACTTTCACACATAGTACTTATTTTGTATTTACAACATTTGGTGTAAGTCTTGAATAAGTAAGGCAATGGATTAGAGTCTCAGTCCTTTCCCAAGATACATAAAGGCAAAGTTGAGATCCATCTCTTCTAGTTAGACCGAGGTTGCTTTCAACTAATCTCCAAAGATAGGGCTGCTGCTCACACAGCTGTCAGCATGGGTGTCCAGCAAGCAGGAGTGGAATTGCAGCCCAGCCCAGCCCAGCCCAGCCCAGCTCAGCCAAGCCCGGCCCCAACTACTCAGAGGCAGGGATGGATTTTCTGGCATAAAGCTGCTATCTACTTGCCACACTAGGCCTGTAAGGAGCTAGATTAGCTTGGAAGGAGTGCCATTCCCTTTCAGACGCCAGACTGTCGCAGTCCTGCCTGAAGTCTTCTTCGTGTTGGTCTATTTAAGTCCCCACACTCAG
The DNA here is from genome assembly GCF_964212035.1 of Myotis nattereri. Classification (NCBI taxonomy): domain Eukaryota; kingdom Metazoa; phylum Chordata; class Mammalia; order Chiroptera; family Vespertilionidae; genus Myotis; species Myotis nattereri. Next base: position 78,444,429 of record NC_138085.1, on the reverse strand, counting down.
AGAGTCCCTAAGGCTCCTTCTCTTGATTCACCAAAACAGCTGTTACTTTATAGGAAACAGATACTCATCCGACAACTTGTGTATGTTTGAAAACAGGATATTAAGAAAAACGCACTTTGGGAATTAGGACTAAGGTTGTAAACAAAAACGTAAAATAAAAAATGATAACCTCTAGTTCTTTTTCTTTCATATCCAGTTCTCGTTTCTTTTTATTTAAAGTATTCAAGTGTTCTTTTTGTTTTTCTTCATAATGCCGCTTCCCTCGTTTTTGGGTATCTACTTCAGAATCAGCAATGTTTAATTCATCCTGTTTGAAGAAAGCCAAAATAATTTTTAAAGCAAACATTGTTTTAAAAAAAAAAAAAATTACCAGCTATAAAACAAACTATAAAACAAACTGACAACTCCATAAAGTGGATAGGACTATGTTGCTTGAAGACACAAGTGTTAGAGTTCATACCGGATGTATCTGAATAGAAATGCGGAGTCACATGATTATATTTAACTCTTATATGAAGTCTCCATATATATGGTGCTTTCAACTTTATTTTGGTAAACAGCATAGTTTGGTGGGAAGCCACATTAGCCTGGTGAAAGGCTTGGATGACATATGCATAAAGACATTCATTATGGTGGCTTCTCAAATAATGATCTACATTACCACTGATTTGGATGTTTTTACAAAATATATAGACTTCTAGACTCCACCTCTGGATGTTTTATTTTAGGTCTGGAATCCCCGAATCTCAATCTTTTAAATAGCTCTTGATTTAAGAAGCACCAAAATAAGTTTAGAATCTCAGAGGGCTTGTTCTTTTGGTTTGATATACAAATGTTTAGAGCAGCTTTCTTTGTAATAGCCCCAACCTGGAAACCCATGTCCATCAATCAGTAAATGAAACAAATTGTGGTATATCAAACACAATGGAATGCTACTTGGCAATAAGAAGAAATGAATTATTGATTCAGGTAAAAATATGGATGATTACAATAATCAGAAAGAGTAACTTGTATTCCATTCACTCACTTTTTCTCTCAAACTATAAACAGTGTATACATTATGTGCTAGACAGCATGTTAGGTTCTGAAAAACGTCAGAGCACAAAAAAGTGAGAGTATATAATGTGTGATTCCATTGCATGTAATTCTAGAAAATGTGCAGGCTATAGTGTAGAAAGCAGACAGATGGCTGTCTGGCGACGAGGGGCAGGGCACAGGGAGGGACAGATTACAAAGGGGCACGAGGAAACTTTGAGCATGAAGGATTGTTCTTTTTTCTGATTGTGAGGTTTTACAGGCATATACATATCAAAATTTATGAACTCATACACTTATATGTGTATTTAATGCATGTCACTTATATCTCAATAACACTGTTTTCAAAAGGCTGATTTAAGAACCACCAGGTTATATTTTAGTTAATTTGTTTGTTTTTTGAGCCTAGCATTGCTCACTGACACTATGATTATCATGTTCAGTCTCAAGAGTTAGTTATAAACAGAGAAAGAAACAAATACAAACCAGAGCAGCAATAAGAGCATCACACGGGACAATATATGGAGGTATCCGCAAAAGGAAGAGGTATCTAAACATGGAAAATATTTACCTCACATCATAGGCTATTTTCTAACCTAAGAATACAATTTATTGCAGGTTGTTCATATTAATGGAAATATCACCATGATAGACATTTGATAACATATAGCTTTTATAAAAGAGTTCTATTAAAATCATTGTTACATGAAGGATGAAAATAAACTGCTCATTTATATCAAACAATAAAAGAAAGTGGGTGCAATGTGTGTAGCAGGAGAGATTACAATTAGGAATGGGAACAGTTTATGAAATAGAATGCTTGTCTTCTAAAAACAGAACTAAGTTTTCTAATCATTTCTGGTAGAAGCTGTCAAAATAAATAGGCCCCATTTGCTTTAGGGAATCAATTCAGTGTTAGGGAACAGAAGGGATAAAACACACAAGGACACATTTGTGCTGGTTAATCTTCCCTCCTAGCAACCTGAGAAAGGGAAAGACCTACAGCGTAAAATAATAGGAAAAGACCTACAGATGTTAATATCCCTTTCTCAACATTTACCATAGCTGTCTGATTTGTCCTTGTATATTTAATAAATGTCCTGGGTACTATGAGATTTAAAACTAAAAGGAAACCAAGAGAGCATTTCTTTTAATTTCATTTAATTTGATGGCGAAATGAAGAACTAAAGATAATAAAAGCAAATTAATACATTCATCTTGGTTTGGGTGAGGCCTAGGATGGGATGGGTCTAAAATGAAACTATGATGCAGCCCTTAACCTGTAGAGTAAGCATGTCAAACTCGCGGCCCTTGGCCTCATTTATTTGGCCCATGTCATTAGCCTTTCAGTTTGACATGCTTGCTGTAGAGTTTCCACCTGCAAGAAGTTACAGCCTTTAGAAAATAGACTAAGATGCTAGAAAGGACAGAATCATTGAAAAACCTTATTCGCTTGGATGCCTAAATAATGAATTTTATTCAGCACCATCGGAAAGATTGCTTCTTGTTTCATATAAACCTACGTTCATTATGAGGTTTTAAAAAACTATAAAACATGAAATCTTGTGAGAAAAGTAGTCCCCATGCCAAGATTTCAACGACTGCATGTTAAACAGAGTATTCTACTCTTTACCACCCCTCTCACAAAATGAACAAATCTCCTAACAGCAAGCATCATGTCTAGAAGCTGCTAATGTTTAACAAGTGACTGCAGTTTCTCAGGAATTATTTTGTTAGCCAAATCCTCTTGGTCCTCTTGTTACTGACGGCTATGTGATGTGACACTGTGAAGGAAAACCTCTTGGCTACTAGCTGTTTGCATGCAGGTTAACTGAAGGACTCACCTCCTAGCTTTCAGTTATTTGCAGCCAAGGCAAAGAGCTAAGACCAAGAATTCTTACTGCCTTCTGCCCATATTTTTCTGCTCTTGGACTTATTTATGGACTCCCAATTCCAGGAGTTGCTTTAGCTTAGAGGTCCCTAAAAGAACAGAACACAGCTTACTCTTCATCATTCCTTGTTTTTAATTTTAAGTCTTCTGGGATAAATAATTTAGGTGCTTTCTTTCCCTATATCGTTTTACCGTATTTCATCATTTTGATTTTGTCACTCTGTTCAATCCTTCACCCATTAAAAAAAATGTTTTAACCTTACCTTTGTTGTAATTTTACTGCTCTAGTTCCTGAATTTATTTCTCTGAATTCTACCTTGTCTATTCTTGATAATTTTCATATTTATTTTATTCTTTTTCTTCTTTTACAAAGGAATTTTGTTTTCTTTTTTGTCTTAGGCTTTATCTTCTTAATTCTTATTTCCTGTGGTAACTACTCTCTTATTTGTATTTCTCAGTGTTACGTTTAGTACATTTTCCTTCCTCACAACTTTACAATTTAATATTTAAACTATATATTCTTCTTAGTCTATTTTCCTATTTTCTTTTCTTTTTTCTCATTTTCTCAGTCATAATTTTATTTATTTTTTATTGAATTTATTGGGGTGACATTGGTTCACAAAACCATACAGGTTTCAAGTGTACAACCCAATCAAATATCACCTGCACACTGATTCATGCACCTATTACCCCAAGCAAAGTCTCTTTCCATTCTCAATCCCCACCTTTGCCCACCTCAATTGATCCATCTTAGGTTATAATGGCAGACAGAAATCTCAGCTCCAGGGATAGTAACTACAGAGAAATCTACCACAAATAGGGGGAAGCTATTTCTATGCAGCAAAACCTCTAAATTCCTCTACTATTCTCTCAACTCTATATTACATTTTAAAAATTTTTTAATAAACAAAATTACAATAAAAATTTTTATGCATGCAAATTCTCTTAAACTTTAAAAATATCTAAACACAATTTAATATACAGAGGGCAATTAATTTTCCTGGAAAAAGAAAAGGATATGTTAGAGTGATATCTCAGATACCCCACCCCTCTGAAAATATCCTATTCATTCTTCCCAGTGTCTTATAAATAAAAGTCCTGAAAATAATTGAGCTATTCATAAAAATGATGACAATAAAATAATAATAACTAACCTAATAAACAACTTGGAAAAATTTACACAATTTAATTGTTGAATAATTGTTTTCCTAAATTTGGTTTTAAAAAGCATGTGTTAAAAAAAATAAACTGAATTCAAGCTGGAACGTAACTGGGACATGCCAATAAGCAGGAACTGAGTAGCACTTTATTTCAAGTTGGCTTGAGTTATTGAAGGAAAGTGGGACAACAGAACAGGCAAGCACAGAAACAGTGCAGACAGACAAGATGTCCCTGGCTCTAGCTCTAAAAAAAAAAAAAAAAAAAAAAAAAAAAATCAGAAAATAAAGAGGGCGGGGAGCTATAATCTTCTGGGACAAAAACTTGCCAATTTATTCTTATAAAAGCATGAGCAGAAGCATTTTATTCTAATTGATCTAAGGATGAAAATTTGGTTTACATCCTATTTTTACGTGGTTATATTAACGTTTAAACATAAATTATGTTAGGATAATATCTAGTGAGTACACTGTAGATATAAAGTTAACACCTAAGATACATATATCATAGAATAACAATAATACATACCTTAAGTGGATCTGCTAGCTCTGCTAGCTGGTTAACTTTCAGTTTAATCGCATCATACTTGTTTTCTGCTTCTACTTTCAGACTTTTAAGGTATTCCATATTTTCTTTTTGTTGTTCCATACTTTTCTCAACCATTTTCATTTTCATTTTATTTTCTTGAGCTTCATCTTCCTGATTACATTTACAGAGCATATGGAGTTAATTAAAATGCTTTGTTATCAGATAGAAAAGTAGTACAAACAATTCTAAGAGAGAAGACACTACACGCTATAGGCAAATCAGATAAAAGACAAATTCAAAGACTACTAAGGCATTTTCACACTCTCAAAAGCAAATTAGGAAGAAGGAAACAGGTTCAAAATAATAAGAGATACTATTTAGGACACAATTTAAAACTATATTGTGCTTGAGGTCATAATCAAAAGGGATAACTTTTATTCTACCCACTTACTTTTCTTTCACAATATAGTACATACTGGTATAAATATCTACCTTGTGCCAGACAATGTGTTAGATGCTGAGTAAACAAAAATAAACAAGACATATTACATATCTTCAAGAAACTTAGTCTATCACCCTAGCCAGTTTTCTCAGTGGATAGCGCATTGGCCTGTGGACTGAATGGTCCTGGGTTCGATTCCAATCAAGGGCACATGCCTGGGGTTGTGGGCAAGATCCCCAGTAAGGGGCGTGCAGGAGGCAGCCGATCAATGATTCTCTCTCATCACTGATGTTTCTCTCTCTCTCTCCCTCTCCTTTTCCTCTCTGAAATCAATAAAAATATATTTATAAAACTTAATCTATCAATAAAAGGAGTTAAAGCAGACAAATAAAATGTGGGAAACAAGATTACTAATAAAAAATGAAGACAAATTCTCATTCGAGTAGAGTCCACATGCTGTATATCCCTCAGCAGTTTATATGACGTACAGTACAGACACTAAGTAATACTTCTTTTAACAAGATTCTGCAAGCTATCTAATCCATTGTTTACTGTAACTCAGAGAAGCTAAGCTGAATATCATAAACAGATGCCTGAAAAAAATACAGAATAACAAATATGTGGTCAATTAAAATGAAAACTATTAACTTGGGGAAAAGAAACAATGCAAAGAGAACAAGCGTAACTGACTAAAAGGTACCCATTAATATTCATACTGATTCACTCTGAAAAATACTATGCTAGGCAGCAGGGTTTAAAGTGCCACTGTTCGATTTTACGAGCACTATTAAGCTTTGATAAAGTTTTCTTCATGTAGTAGATGACAAAATCAGTTATTATTCATGCAAGTTATACAGACAAAACAATAAGGAACTTGAAGGCTATACATGAGGTAGTTTCTATCTTACCTGTAAATGGAGACAATCATGAAAAGCAGCCTTAAGTAAAAGGATTTTTAAAAAAGCTGAGTAGATACTGTTAAGCTAAATGATAGTTTTGTCCTTTATAACTCTGAGGAAAAGACTCTTACCAAGGTTGCAATATCTACAGACTGGTGTTCTTCTATATTCTCAAGTTCCTGAATTTCAGAAATACTTTTTCTTATTTTCATCTGAAAGAAAGTATTTTAATTTTAGTAACATAAAAATAAATGAAAAATAAAAATAAAGAAAGGTTATATTAATCCATGATGTTCTACTCTGTGTTACAGAAGGATTCTGTATTTAATAAAAGAGACATATTAGTATTAAATGAACCAAAGTAAGTTATATTACCAAGTTTGCCATATGACCCTCACTGGTGACCCATTCCCACACAAAAAAGATGTAAGTATTCCATCTTTGCATTTAAAATGATGATAATGTTGAATTCATAGAGAAAATATTCTAAAATATCCAGACTCAACTTGTGGAAAGATTATTCTAATCCAGGGGTCTTCAGAGTACAATTCAAGTACTGCCTGGATGCCTCTGAAACTCTTGCAGAGATTCATGAGGTCAAAACTATTCTCATAAAAACACTAAGACATTATTCACCGTTTTTACTATTATTTCTCATAAGTGCTCAGGAGGTTTATAACTCGGTGACGTGTACTTATTGCAACAGATTGATTGCAGAAGGTTGATTTGATAATTCAGTTAAGTTTTATTAAGCCAGAAATACAAATTTACTACAAAAATATAAAAATGTCAATCTTCTCACTAAATAGCTTTGGTATTTGGAAAAGTTATTTTCCATAAAAATGTTAGTATGTTAACAAACAATGAGTTTATAATTTTTAACTGAACTAATAAATACAGTTAAATTTTGTTTTAATTTTTAACAATGTAAATACTGATAGATAAAACCCACATATGTAAAAAGCTCTTTTAAGACTATTAAGGTGCTTAACTAAATAAATGGTAGAATTTTAAAAACAGCTTAGAAGTGACAAGATGAGAAAACAAAATGATGCATATATTTTTTTACCTTTAATTCTTTATATCGTAGTTGGTACCTTCTAAGAAATTCTTCATTGCGTTTAATATCCTTTTCAAGGGCAGACAAATGTTGCTGAAAATTTAATATCTGGGCCTTCTTATTTTCAACCTCATCCTCCAATTCACTGGATAGAGAAGGATAAAAAATAATTTAAAACTATTTCTGAATATTACAAATACTTTAGATCTTTACAAAGAAAAACTAATTTTTAATAGCTTATTTGTAAAAATCCTAATGATTTCAAAAAAAATATCTAGACTGGAGTCAAATTTTACTTATTTCATTAATAGGCATTTATGATATGATTTCTGTGTGGCGGACTTTGTGCATAGTGATAAGTAGAGGCAGAGATAGAATTAAGACATGAATAACTCAAACAAAAAAGACTCAGGAAATAAACCATAACATCAAAATACGAACAGGACCCTATAGGTCCACAGTACCACGGAAAAATCAGACTTTGGGAGACATGGCAATTTTATTCTGTAAAGTTTTCAACAGAGGGACCAACTAGAGGAGAGGCTGGGAAGACCTGCACAAAGGCACCGAGGGGTGAAAAGATAAAATTGGCAGCTCGACATTCATTGTTGGTGAGGAAGTGCTACCACTGCTATGAATGCGTGAGGAATTAAAGTGAATGAAAGGAGGACAATGAAAAGGGATGGAGAATAAAGCAAGCAAATGCCAAAACCATAAAGATCTGGCCGGCATTCACCGTCCTCAGAAATGACCTTTTCCTGCCTGACCACAGTACCTGTCCCCCAGAGGCGAGTGCCTGGTGGAAGTGAACCACCTTTGCAGCTAAGAAAACCTTCTCTGAGAGAGAGTGTGCCATATTTCAGTAAGATGCATAGTTCCCACGTTTTCACCTCTCTGAAATAATCTTTCAGTCCATGGTTCTATTAGCAGCTTTTTTCTTCCTTACTGATATATAAAATAACACAGCAACTTAAATTTGATAAATATTATAAATGTGCTACCTTACTGGAATTCTCAAAATTTAAAAAAAAAAAAGAAAAAAAGTCAGCTGAATAAATGATAAATGAATAAAAATGAGGAAAGAATAATTGTGGTATTTCTGATAAAAATGGGGCCTGATGCAAAAATTTAAGATGGCTCCTCAGGATTTAATAAGAAATGTTTATCATATATAAATCTATACATTTATTAACAAATAGTAATTTTGCTAAAACAATAAAAATTTACCAAGTAAATAAAATTTGAAACTAAGAGCCTAAACCAAAAATAAAACCAATAAACAATATTGTTATTAAACATTTTTCTGAATATTTAGAATAAATTTAAAGAATCAACATAATTGCCCTAGCCCAGAGGTGGGCAAACTTTTTGACTCAAGGGGCCCCAATGGGTTCTTAAACTGGACCGGAGGGCCGGAACAAAAGCATGGATGGAGTGTTTGTGTGAACTAATATAAATTCAAAGTAAACATCATTACATAAAAGGGTACGGTCTTTTTTTTTTTTAGTTTTATTCATTTCAAACGGGCCGGATCCAGCCTGCGGGCCATAGTTTGCCCAAGGCTGCCCTAGCCAGTTTGGCTCAGTTGATAGAGCGTCGGCCTGCAGACTCAAGGGTCCCAGGTTTGATTCTGGTCAAGGGCATGTACCTTGGTTGTGGGCACATCCCCACATTAGGGAGTGTGCAGGAGGCAGCTGATCAATGTTTCTCTCTCATCAATGTTTCTAACTCTCTATCCCTCTCCCTTCCTCTCTGTAAAAAATCAATAAGATATATTAAAAAATAATTAATAAAAAAGAATCAACATAATTTACATAAACAAAATGGCTAAATTTTATAACTTCCCTTTTTCAGGGTAGGACAAATTCTGTTATGTATTTTCATAGAGTGTTTCTCCTTAGTTTTTAATTATTTTTTACTTGGAGAAAGAACATGTGCTACCTAATAAAATATGTATGAACCCCAAAGGAAGCAGTAGAAATAATATAGCAAAGCCACACTGGACACCAACCTTATTTCAGAATCCACATCTCTGCTTAGGAATTTAGGTCTTGTATATTCAGATGAGTAATAACGTCCTGCAAAAACTTGATCACCATCAGCAGTAAAAGCTTCCCTGCAATTCTTAGGTGGCTTTTGGGACTGCATAACTGCACGAGCTACAGAATTACTCTAAAAACAACAGAGGAGGAATACATTTCTTAAATTGTGCCAAAGCATTTCTGATGCACACAATTTCAAAATTTCTGCCATTGTTTTAAGATTCAAATATTTTTTATTTAAACATTCAAGTAAAATAATTCCATAAAGTTAAACAAAAAAATTAAAAAAAACTTTCAAGATTCAAAGAATTAAAACTATTAAGTCTTCAAATCAGCACAGCAAATAATGCTTTGTGACAAACTGATACATTCTATTTTTAAGTTCTAATATTGCTATCCATTTAAAATTAAAAATTTTAAGTAACTCTTCACATGAAAATATTTACTTTTACCAGTTAATACAAATCTTATTTTTTCTAAATGACTTCCTAGAAATGATGCAACTGAATAACAAATTCCAGTAAACGACAACAACCTTGAAATATTTAAGCTTTAGAGGAAATCAAAAGGGAATCAGGCTTAACCTCTCCAGGCACAGACCTTTACAATAGGATTTCATTGTTTTATTTCATATATCCTTCTAAAATATGATAGAGCCAAGCCCACAAAAATTACAACACTTGCAATACACACACACACTTGGATTATTAATACCATTACTTCTCATTTCCATTAATAAGAAAAACAGACTCTATTGTGTTTGTCTTGATTACGTATTTCTGTTTTAAGTTTCCTTATTCCTTTCCAGAAAATTTATTCCAATAGGTAAAACACTATATGGTGATCAAATCAAACAAGTATATAAAAATGCATATACAGATAAAGAATACATATTGATTTTACAGCACTCAAATTTTTAAGAAAAGAGATTTATAAAGTATCAAGTCAAGTATTTGTTTAAAAAGTAGAATGATAATAATACATGTATCTGTAAGGGCAAGTAAAAAATGAATTTGGCAGGCAATCAAGAAAGCATAAACAAAAAAATTTATAGCATCATGCATCAAAAATATATACATTTGTGAAACTGCTTTACAAAGAATAGCTGAAAGTAATGAAGTTCCCTGGGGCAAAAAACACAAACCACCAGCTCTATATTATTCTATAGATTTTCCTACGAGGTACATGTACAATGATGAAACATCAACAGCTCCATGATGTAGGAGGGGAACAGGGACTTATATAACCTACTTCAGTTCTGAAATTTTTTAAAAAACATAAACACAGCACGCATCTGGTCTTACTTTGATTAGCAGCACTGTTTCTATCCCTCTCATGTCAATCAGGCTATTTGCAACAACTGCGTTATTTATTTCCAAAGCTGTCAGCACTGTTGGGAACTCTGGATGATAAGCAGCTCTAAGAGACAAAAATACATAAGGATTAGCATCAAACTTTAATTATATGGAAACATCCCTACATATATATTAATGGGTGAGTAGATGATAGGCAATGATAAGATAATGAAAAATATCTGGTAACATTTGAAAATATCTGATTAGGTTTATTTATTTACTTAGCAAACATTTATATGTGATAGGCACTGTTATAAGAATATTATATGCTCATCTAATCCTATAGCAACAATGAGACAGATAATACTATTCTCTCCCTTTTTCTTTCCAGAGGAGAAGCTTCAGATTTTAATAAGTTCCTCAATGTCATAGAGCTTGTTAAATGCCTGGGTTAGGATTTAAACCAGGCACCTCAGCTCTAGAGCCCAGATTCTTCTTCTCCTTTTTTTAATAAAGTAGAGTTGGCATATGATATTATATTAGTCTCAGGTGTACAACACAGTGATTCAACATTTGTAGAGCCCAGATTCTTAAACACTATGCCCTACTGCCTGTTACAGTAATTACACCTTTCTTAAATCTTACATGCTATCATACATAAAAATAAAAGTCAATTAACTAAAAAAGTGAAACAATATTACTACCGAGACAAGAAAAACTGAAGTAAAGATTATTATGAACACAGAGGAAATATGAGAAATGATATTCTTAGTAATTATAATTTGGGCTCCCTAAAGAGACATTCACTCTTTCAACTACAATTTTAAACATCTGTGCTAATAACAGCACTGAAGAATGGATACACCAAGAACAGAAGGTGCAGAAGCAATGAGTATCTAAAGGGGAAATGGTCATGGTAGTCTTAGTACTTTCTTAGTCCTACAATTCTAAAACAAAGAAAGTATCTTTGTATATACAGGGTGGGGCAAAAGCAGGCTTACAGTTGTATGTGAAACAGAGTTTATTCTTGCATTATTAGTTATTAAATATTGCATTATTTTCCATAGGGACAACTGTAAACCTACTTTTGGCTTAAGCAACTGAAAAATGAAGATGGAGAAGATTCTAGGAAGAGCAGGTTTTAGGGTAGAAATCAGGAGACTGGCTTTTACACAAATTAAATTTGAAAGTTTATATTCCCCAACTTCAGTTGCAACTAACCTGTCAGGGATCATTTTTTACCACAGCAATGTTGTCTGGTAGCACAACTGAAATTTCACTTTTATGGGGTTTAAGAAACCAGGGATCAAACTAGAAATCAACTTAAGGTAAAATTCCCATGCAGAAAAAGAAAACACTTACTCTTAACTCCCAATCCTTATCCTATATAATAAAAGCCTAATATACTAAGTGTCCGACCAGTCACTATGATGTGCACTGACCACCAGGGGCAGACGCTCTGACAGGTAGTTTAGCTTGCTGCTGGGGTACGGCTGATCAGGACTGGGCGAGGTGGGCCGGACATGCCCTGGAGCCCTCCTGCGGTCCCTCCCAGACCCCAGTCATGCACTGATGGAGTCCCTTGGCCTGGCCTATGCCCTCTCACAATCCAGGACTCCTCAGGGGGATGTCAGAGAGCCGGTTTTGGCCTGATCCCTGCAGGCCAGGCCGAGGGACCCCACCAGTGCACGAATCAGTGCACTGGGCCTCTACTTTCTAGTATAAAAGCCCAAAATCAACAATTCTAATACAGAACTTAACTACTTTTGACAAATTCACTTTTTTCTTATATTTTTCCTAAATCAATTGTTGGCACATCTGTTAGGTAGTCACTCCAGCCAAAAACCTAGCAGTGATCCTCAATTCTTCTTTCTCTTATATTGAAGTAACATGTGTTATTTTGTCCTAAATATCTTTTAATCTGTTCCTTACTATCTATAATGCAAATGCTATTTTTGCAGAGTAATTTATGATGTCATGCTTCCATGCAATTTGCACATAAAATTCTATTTGCCTAGAAGGCAATTAACAAACTCAACAGTTAGAAGACCAATCATTTTCCTCTCTCCTCTGATTTCTTCACTAACCTACCTCTGCCGGAAGCCGGTCCATCCTTGCTGCTTGACACAGTCGCTGCAGGATAGAAACATCTGCACAGCATATGTTTCAACGGACCTGGCGTATATAGCATACTGTTCTTAATATGTTTGCTCCCCTTAGTGCTGTGTGTTTTAACCAAGGTCACCTCTCCGAGAAAGGTTGTTTCCCCAGGTAGGGATTTTTCCCTGAAGTTAGGGAGGGGATGAAACTTCTTAACTAAGTGCCAGGCAGGTAGTTAATCACTTTAACTACAAACAATCATGCTTAAGCTACATAATCTTTACTCCCTGGAATGGAGATAAGAAACGCCCTAACCTTTGTAATAGAAATTGACAGGATTAAAATCAACTGGTATAAATACGGATGTAACAAGACAATAAATGGCAGAGCCTCTCTGGAGATCCAGACCAGAACTTGGCTGGAGATCCTGGTTGGAGATCCTGGCTAGGCTGCTGATCAACTGAACAGTGTCTCCGTGTCCTTCCTTCTTCGCCGACTCTGTCTACACCTTTGGGAATCCCTGGACGTGCTGGGGTTGGACCCCGGCATACCGCCTAACATTTATTTACTCCCTATCTCAACCGCAACTATAACTTGTAATCCAATTTTATCAAAGCTGACAAAGAATAAATTAGGGACTATGTACATACTTAGAAATACAATGGGCAGCCAGCCAACAGCTAGTAAAGAAGCCAGTTTGGGTATCTTGTCTTGAAAGGTTTGTTAGGGTCATTAAGGAAAACAATCACAGCTCTTTATGGAATCTCCGAAGCACATGAACAATGTCTCCCTTAATGCCTCCCTCTTTATTTGTCTAGGTCTGGCACCATTTCCCCCATCAGCATAATTCCTAGGCCAGACTACATCTATTTCACCGTACTGACTCCCACAACAGACCTCAAGGCAGAGCGTATCTCTCTTGTTTATCTACCAGAAGAGAACAAAGTGGCCTGATGCAGTTTTGTATATCAGTAGTACAGATACGGTTAACATAAAAATGTTTTCATTCTTTGTGACTTGCGCATGATTAAGCAAAACCAGAAACAGTATTTAATTACTGATGCCTTACCTGTGTCGTACATCATACATGTCATTCCGAAACTCAGAAACTATTATCTGTGGCCGTGAGGTCCCTGGTAAATAAAACTTTCTCATTAGTGCCTGAAGTACTCTTTCATCAGAATGATTATGGCAACAATAAGCTTGCAGAAGTCCTTTTAAGCAAGATTCAATAGCCAAAGCAAGTTCAGGATCCCGAAGATGTATGCAAGCTCCTAAAAGTGATAAAAAATTATTAAAGGCCCATAAATACTTATTTTTGAACATTAATGTAACTATCTTTTTAAAATAGTTCATAATGATTTTAAAATATTCTCATGTAAAGCAGCTTAAATGATATTACAAATCTTACTTTAACTGAATGGGAAATGCCACATATCCACCCACTCATCACACTAGGAGGAAACCCACTCTACTCTGTGAAAAAAGCTGTCCCACTGGAATGTAAATCAACAGTGGTTTTTCTACGTACATTTATAGATTCCAGCCTTTGAATGGTATTTTGAAAATCAATCAAAAGATTTAGAGATTCTTTATTTTTTTTTTATAAAACTGATTAACATTGGAACTTTAGACTTACAACAGGAAAAAATGCCTTTCACTGAAATGGATCCTGGCATAGAGGTACATATTTAATTAAAGAGACATTACTACAATACTTAATATTGTATATAGCACTGTACTTATACAATACAGTACTTTACTAACAAAATAAGTTTATATTTTCACGTAACAAGGTACAGAATTAGAGATAACTCCGTAGGAGAACTTAACTGATTTTCTAAAATCTCAGGTATATATGGAGATATTTAAGTAATCCCAGATTTTACAGTTGGGAGAGGACTTAGAAACAATGTTGTCCATCCTTAATAGAAACTAAGAAACTCAGAAAAACACAAGTCATTTTTTAAAGGTTAAACAAAACTCAGGTGGTGAGTATCCTTTCAAATATGTCTTAATGTCACTGGATTTTCTTACAAATCAGTTACAGTCAAGTTAGTTCATTTATTTACTCATTCAGGGGAAAAAATCAAAATCAGATTACTTAACTCTATAATTATTTTCCTAAGTTCTCTTTTGAGTATTTTATGCTTTAAAGATACAAAAGCAAAGTTACAAACTTTAAGGTGACTCATCACTACTTCTTAAAACATGTACAATTAAAATCCACACATAACTATATAGCTCTTTGATAATAGGTTTAAAATTAGATTCAATAGAGCCACTCCTAAAAATAAAACCTTATTTCTAATGTTTATTATATCCTGACTAAATGGTGACAAATACCTAAGGGGCCTACAGGTTTATAGGTAAAGTGCCCACGTCTATAAGCATCGTCTATTGCTTCGAGAAGAGCTGGAACATGAGGGCCAAATCGTTTCAGTCGATCAGTTTTACTATCTTTCAGTTCTTTCAGCTGCCTCTGATTATAGCTCAGTGAATGCTTCACATCTAATTCTTCTCTCCTAAAATATAAAAGTGGAAGAACAGAGCAGACGTGATAAAATTACACAGAAATATTCACCCTTCTCCCCTAACACCTGTATACCAGTAACAGAGCCCGCTACCCTAAAAACTAAAAGCAGATCAGAGGTTCTCAACCTTCTGGCCCTTTAAATACAGTTCCTGATGTTGTGACCCAACCATAAAATTATTTTCGTTGCTACTTCATCACTGTAATGTTGCTACTGTTATGAATCGTAATGTAAATATCTGATATGCAGGATGGTCTTAGGCGACCCCTGTGAAAGGGTTGTTCCACCGCCAAAGGGGTCGCGACCCACAGGTTGAGAACCACTGAAGATGTCATTATTTAAAAATAATTGTGCAACTAGAGAAAAATTAGTCAGAAATCCAAAAAAAAAAAAAAAGGATGCAATAATGGAGACTAGAAATCCCAGAAGTTATTCAACTCTAAGAGTGTAAGAAAGTCTCAAAAAACGCTTTTAAAAGGTCCCTAAATTATGTAGAGCAAACAAAAACCTTCATGTTTTCTTACTTCCTATAAAGAGCAACACTATGATTTTCAAGTAATTGAAAAAAATAAGTGTAAGCAGGTTGAAACTTACCTAATTCTAGTATATTCTTCTTTGTCCTTTTCTATGGCTTGCTGAAACTGCTCCATCTCTTGATTGACAGAAATTTCTTGATCCTGTAAGGACTTTACTCTGTCTTTTAACCAAGATATTTTTCTTTGCCTTTCCAACCGCTCAGGTTCCAAAGACTGATCGGCACTAACAGTAAATAATCCAAAGTGGAAAATGTTAAATGAAAAGCCTAACATTAAAAACACATAAAGCAATGTGATAAAACCCTTTAACAATAGTACAGAAAATACAATACTCCATTTCAACTAGACTACTTTATTATAAAATGAGGGAACCAAAAAAATGACAAAGTAGCTATTTTACCTTTTTTTTAATTCTTCAATTCTTTTGCAAAGCTGCTCATCATCTTTCTTTAATGCTCTATACTCATCCAGGGAACGGTTATATACAATCTAAAGAAAAATTAAACACACTTCAGTAAAATAAAAGCAAATAAATATCCCATTCAAGTCCACTTTGCCAAGTCTTCAAATCAGTGGCTGAATATAAACAGAAATATATTTTTAAAATAAAAAAAGTACATAAATGACCAAATGAAAACAATTTTTAAAGTCTTAAAGCAACACAGATTTCAACACAATTACAAAACCTCTACTTCTAAAAATAAACAAAAAGTATTTATATTTGACATGCAGTTTTTAATATACCAGATTGGACAATTTCTCTCACCTCGGCTTCATGATAGGCTCTTTTCTTAGCAGTGACATCTGCTTTCAATGCCATACATTCAGGTGCTCGTGCATTTGTCTCCTCACTAATCTTTTCCAGTTTATCTTGAATATCCTTGTATTTGTTTTCTGCTTCATTAAGTCTGACCTTTAAAAAAATAACATTGTTGGCATATGTTTTATTTTTCTTCAATAAATAGAAATTTAAAAAATTATATATAGTTCACACCCCAATAATAAATTTAATTTCACTGATTACATAAACTCAAGATATCAGGCAAGCAAATATAATTATAATATAAAATACTAAAATGTATTAAATTTTAATTCTACACTTCCAACAAATATGTTATCTTCTGGGGATACAAAAATGCTGTAATAACTGTCTTCAAGTAACACAATTAAAGGAAGACAGACACAATTCAGCAGAGAAATAGGCATGTAAATTGGCCACACAGTTTGAATAGATTAATGCTGAAGTCAGGTATGCCTATTTGTAATTGTGGAATCATACAGAAGAAACCCATAGCTTTGCCAGGAAAAAATAAGGCATGTCTTCAAAGCAGGAGTAGCATTTGAGCTGAGGTGGGAAAGATTTAATAAAAATGTACCAGGAGAAAAGCTGGGGTAAGGGATTAATACCCATTTAGCAGTTAGAAATATTTCTGGAGATTAAACTGAGAAGGTAGTGGCGGAAGATGAGATGACGAAGTACAAGGGTCCGCAGTGATGAGCTTACAGCTTAACCCTAGACAACTGGGAGACAAGATCTGACCAAATCTGTATAGTGAGTCACTTTGGAAGCACAAGGAAGGTAGGGTGGAGAGGAAAATAAAATGATTTCAGTAAGAAGTTAACAGAATATTCTGAAGCAAAAATAATTAGGGGCCAGAATGGGGTACTGACAATGGATTAGAAGTAGCAAATATAAGAACAATTTAGATCAGGAATCAGCAACTTTTTCTGGAAAGAGCCAGATAGTGTATGTCTCAGAATTTGTGAGCCATATTGTCTCTCACAGCTAGTCAACCAGACATGCTAAGTTTAAAGTTCCTGGACCGGGCTATATAAAGCTGTGAAGACAGACATTTGAATCAGTGCTCAGGATAAACATTTGAACAGGAAATATAGATTAGGGAACTGTCAGTATTAGGATATTTAGGAAGCATTACAGAGAATGATAACGAAGTTCTATTATTAAAACACTGATAGTAAAATCTGTATGCTTTTTTAATAAAAATTGAAGTTGGTCTATGTGTTATACACAATAAACATCTCATATATTTTCAGTTTTAAATTAGGTTATACAAGGTTAAAGTTTGCTTTAGACCAGTGATGGCGAACCTATGACACACGTGTCAGAGGTGACATGCAAACTCATTTTTTTGCTTGATTTTTCTTTGTTAAATGGCATTTAAATAAATAAAATAAATATCAAAAATATAAGTCTTTGTTTTACTATGGTTGCAAATATCAAAAAATTTCTATATGTGACATGGCACCAGAGTTAAGTTAGAGTTTTTCAAAATGCTGACACGCCGAGCTCAAAAGGTTCGCCATCACTGCTTTAGACACTATTCAGAAACCTTTGATTCAATAACCATTCTATAATCAATAACTGAGCATATATTATGGGAAAGTTTTTATGTAAGACAGAGGGTGAAGGGCATAAATATAAAATTAGATAGTCTTTATCCTCCAGAAATTTACCACTTACTACATAAAGTGCCCAAATAGTTAAAGTGGAGCAAACACCCACAGAAGCAAATTTTACCCAGCCTCCAGATTTTCCTTTTCCCATTTGGAAAAAAGGGGTGAGCACCTAGTACTCAGACTGGATTCCATTTCTAGATTGGTGAATACCTAAAGAGGGAAGTAACTTAAAGTTTTTTCACATGAGAAGCTAAAAACGGAGGTCGAGAACAATACAGTGAAAATTTCAGAACATTCTCTCCAAAATGAGTATGTGAGGTGAGAAGTAGGTGGGATTGAACTTCCATTTATTACCTGAAGAGGGAGTAATAAACTCAGCCCAGAGATCACCAAGAAAATGTACAATCTGTAGCACTTGTTATTTTTCATACTTATCTATTACCTTTAATAGCTTAATGTCAGAACCCTTAAAAGAAAAAGACATATCTGTTTAACATGGAGGCACAGAAAAAACCAAGGTAGGGAAGATTATATCCTATTACATCTAAGCTAGGGGGCCAACAACTACTAAGTAGAATAAAATACTCAGAGGTAAATCAACCACACTGAATATGGGGGGTGGGTTGTGGGGTTGGGGTGTCCTATATAGAAAGAAAAGGCTAGGAACCTTACTTCTGGGATAATACTGTGTGGAATTCCACAGTGCTAGCTACACACCCTTGTGAACATACTAAAATTCCACTGACCTGTAAATTTTGCAAGGGTGAATTGTATGGTATATGAACTATATATCAATAAAGCTGTTTAAAAACGAATGGAGCCCGGCTGGCGAGGCTCTGACCTATGAATCAGGAGGTCACGGTTCAATTCCTGGTCAGGGCACATGCCTGGGTTGTGGGCTCAACCCCAGTGTGGGGTATGCAGGAGGCAGGTGATCAATGATTCTCTCTCCCTCTCTTTTCCTCTCCGAAATCAATAAAATTATCTTTAAAAAAACAACAGCAAAACAAAACAAAAAAAACGAATGGAAAGGCGAGAATAAAGAGTGGATCTGCTATATGTTAAAAAGATCCATGTGGAGGATCCCAACAGAAAATGACTACCTTTATGTACCACTCAACCAACTTCTACCTCTAGGCCCAATTGGAAGAGTTTTCTTGAATCTTAGCTGATCACATCCAAATAGTGTCCTCTCTCTAGATGTATTGCCACAACACTCCTTGAACAAAAGTTTAGGTCAGCTTCACTTGAGTAATAAATTCAAATTAGGTAAATATATAGGTTGGGCCGAAACCGGTTTGGCTCAGTGGATAGAGCGTCGGCCTGTGGACTGAAGGGTCCCAGGTTTAATTCCGGTCAAGGGCATGTACCTGGGTTGCGGGCACATCCCCAGTGGGAGATGTGCAGGAGGCAGCTGATCGATGTTTCTCTCTCATCGATGTTTCTAACTCTCTCTCTCCCTTCCTCTCTGTAAAAAATCAATAAAATATATTTTTAAAAAAATATATAGGTTGGAACTGCTATTTTTGTAAGTCATAATAGTCTAATATCAGCAATCTCATATGATTCAACATACTAAATCTATATAAAAATAGTAATTACCTGCTGTTCTTCCATTTTCCTTTCAAGTCTAGCAGCACGATCTTCTCCAATTTTGATATTATCTCTGATAGCATTCAATTGTTTTTCAATTTCATTGACCTAAAAAGAAATTATATAGAAAATCACTAACTGTAGCCAAATATACTGATAATATATGTGAATAAATAATTAAGTGAAAATTACCACTGCCCAAGCCATTTCATGTTTCAAGCCTTCTAAGTTAGTCTTCATTGTACTTAAACCAGCAATAATTTGAAAACGTTCTTCTTTCTCTAAACACTGGCGCTTCAGTTCAACAAGTCGCTTTAAAAAAAAAGGATATATTTCTTACTAACATTGAAAAGACAAGACGTTTCACAAATGTATTTCTTCTGAATACATTGCCTAAACAAGTACTAAAAAAGATTTGCTAGGAAATGACTTAAGATAAAAATAAAAAATATTTTTGATTCTTTGGTATATTTTACTAGGTACAGCAATTTTGTTAATTTCTGCACTATAAAAATGACCACACTACCACATTTGAAGGGATAATGTGGGAAATAAAAATAAATATGGTCACCCCTGCTTTTGGAGTTTTCACTTAGTGAACCATAAAACTATAAACTTACATTTTATATATAAAAACTTGAAGTAAACATGCCAGTGAAACAACTAATACATTTGACCTGAGTCAGTCATTAGTACAAAAGAACAAGCTGTATAAAACTGACTAAATAACAAAAGAACAAGACCCAGAATCACACAAAAATTGGTGGAACTTAAATGTATTGGATGAACAGTTGAAATGTAAGCCTTATGACTTTGAGGTCTCTGATTATCAAACAGAAAGGGTGGATCTTCAGGAATCTGAAGAAAGTATAAGAACAAAATATAGCATATGTAAAAACAAATTTAAGTTAAGTCCCACTGGCTTGCTTCAAGCAAAATTTGCAGCTGCAAACCTGGGAGTACTGATGTGACAGCTGCCTCCAACCCATCAGTGCTTGATGAATGTTAACACTGTACTAGGGAAATGAAAGTCATCTGCCATATATAAGTATAAATGCATATTATGTTTAATACTAGAGGCCCAGTGCACAAATTCGTGCATGGGTGGGGTCTGTCTGGGCCAGTCGGGGGGAGGCGCAGTGGGCGGCTGGCCAGCTGGCCCCGCCCCCGATTGGGGTGCTGGGGGGCAATTGGGGGCCGGGCTGGCCTGGGGGGAAATGGGGGCGATCAGGGCCCAGATCAGGCTGGTTGGCTGCCACAGTGCGTGTCACAGACACTGGTTGTTCCACCATTCCAGTCATTGGGCTTTTATATATATAGATAGAGGAAGTAATACATGTACATACCCATTATTACAAAACAAAAAGTAAAGACTAGTAAATACCCTAAATATAAAAACCACACTTCATATACTTCATAGGGTACTTTGGAAATATTACTTTTATATAGACAGGGGCCCGGTGCACAAAAATTTGTGCACTTGGGGGGAAGGGGGGATCCCTCAGCCCGGCCTGTGCCCTCTCGCAGTCTGGGATCCCTCGGGAGATAACGACCTGCTGGCTTAGGCCTGCTCCCGGGTGGCAGAGGGCAGGCCCAATCCCTAGGTACAGCCCCTGGTCGGGCTCAGAGCAGGGCCGATTGGGGAGTTGGGGAGCTCCCCCCTGTCACTCACAGAGCAGGGCCCACCAGGGGGGTTGGGGCTCCGTGCCCTGTCACCCACAGAGCAGGGTCGATCAGGGGATTGGGGAGCTCCCCCCTGTCACGCACAGAGCAGGGCCCACCAGGGGGGTTGGGGCTCCGTGCCCTGTCACCCACAGAGCAGGGTCGATCAGGGGATTGGGGAGCTCCCCCCTGTCACGCACAGAGCAGGGCCCATCAGGGGGTTGGAGAGCTCCCCGCTGTCACGCACAGAGCAGGGCCGATCAGGGGGTTGGGGAGCTCCCCCGTCACTCACAGAGTAGGGCCGATAGGGGAATTGGGGCACCGCCCCTGTCACACACAGAGCAGGGCGGATAGGGGGTTGGGGCGCCGCACCCTGTCACACTCAGGGCAGGGCCGATGGGGAGGTTATGGCTCTACCCCATCACACACAGAGCAGGGCCTGTGGGGGGCGGTTGGGGCGTTGCCCTCTATCACCCACAGAGCAGGGCCAATCAGGGGGTTGGGGCGCCGCCACTGTCACACTCAGGGCAGGGCCGATGGGAAGGTTATGGCTCTACCCCGTCACACACAGAGCAGGGACCGTGGGGGGAGGGGGGGTTGGGGCGCCGCACCCTGTCACACACAGAGCAGGGCTGATCAGGGTGTTGGGGCACTGCACCCTGTCACACACAGAGCTATAGGGTGATCAGGGGGTTGGGGAGCTCCCCCCATCAGGCACAGAGCAGGGCTGATCAGGGTGTTGGGGCACTGCACCCTGTCACACACAGAGCTATAGGGCGATCAGGGGGTTGGGGAGCTCCCCCCGTATCAGGCACAGAGCAGGGCTGATCAGGAGGTTGGGGCGCCTTCCCCTGTCACGAACAGAGGAGGGTGGATAGGGAGGTTGTGGCCCCGCCCCGTCACACACAGAGCCGCAGGGCGATCAGGGGGTTTGGGTGCTTCCCCGTCACGCTGATCCCAGTGCTGGGAGGCCTCTCGGCTCCGCTGATCCCGGTGCTGGAAGGCATATTACCCTTTTACTATGTATGATAGAGGCCTGGTGCACAGGTTGGGGCCGGCTGGTTTGCCCTGAAGGGTGTCCTGGATCAGGGTGGGGGTCCCCACTGGGGTGCCTGGCCAGCCTGGGTGAGGGGCTGAGGGCTGTTTTCAGGCTGGCGGGTGACGGAAGCTCCCAACCAGTCCTTTTTTTCTTTTTTTTTTTTATTCTGGGCCAGCTTTAGCTCTGGCTCCAGCTCTTAGGCCTCCGCTGCTGAAAGCAGGTTTCTGGCCTTTGTTTACCTTCTATATTTGAAACAATGTTTCGATCCTGCTGGCTGAAGCCTGGCGACTAAAGCAGGTTTCTGGGGTTTTGTTTAGCTTCTATATTTGTAACATAGTTGCAGCTCAGAGGCCTGCAGCGGCAGGCGGGGAACGCTGGAGTCCTCTGTCACTGAAGCAAGCAAGCCTCATGTTCGCTTTAAGCTGCCTGGCTGCCAGCCGCCATCTTGGCTGGCAGTTAATTTGCATATCGCCCCTGATTAACCAATGGGAAGGGTAGCGGTTGTACGCTAATTACCATGTTTCTCTTTTATTAGATAGGATAGCTACACCAATAAAAGACAAACATGCAAATTGACCGCACCTTCGCTACACTTTAAGCCACGCTCACCAGCCAATCAGAGCGACTATATGCAAATTAACCCAACCAAGATTGTGGCCGGCAGCCACGGAGCTGGAGCAAGCAGGAGGCTTGGTTGCCCCAGCAATGGAGGAAGCCAAGTTTCCTGCCCACCATTGCCAGCTCTGAGCTCCACTCAAGGCTACAAAGTTTCAATTATAGAAGGTAAATAAATACCAGATTTTTTTAAAAAAAAGGAGAGACTGGGAGCTTCTATCGCTAGGGGGCTTGGCCAGCCTGAAAACGGCCCTCAGCCCCTCACCCAGACTGGCCAGGCACCCCAGTGGGGACCCCCACCCTGAAGGGGGTGTGACCAGCCTGCAAACAGCCATTCAGCCCCTCACCCAGGCTGGCCAGGCACCCCAGTGGGGACCCCTACCCTGAAGGGGGTGTGACCAGCCTGCAAACACCCATCAGCCCCTCACCCAGGCTGGCCAGGCACCCCAGTGGGACCCCCACCCTGATCTGGGACAACCTTCAGGGCAAACCAGCCGTCCCCCACCCGTGCACCAGGCTTCTATCCTATATAATAAAAGGGTAATATGCAAATTGACCCTAACAGCAGAACGAATGGGAATGACTAGTCACTATGACACACATTGACCACCAGGAGGCAGATGCTCAATGCAGGAGCTGTCCCCTGGTGGTCAGTGCGCTCATACAGGGGGAGCTCTGCTCAGCCGCAAGCCAGGCTGATGGCTGCCAGTACAGCGGTGGTGGTAGGAGCCTCTCCCGCCTCCTCAGCAGCACTAAGGATGTCTGACTACAGCTTAGGTCTGCTCCCGCTGGCAAGTGGACATCCCCCGAGGGCTGCCGGGCTGCCAGAGGGATGTCTGACTGCCAGTTTGGGCCCAATCCCCCGGGGAGCAGGCCTAAGCCAGCAGGTGGACATCCTCCCAGGGGTCCCCGGCTTCAAGAGGGCATAGGCTGGGCTGAGGGACCCCCGAGTGCACAAATTTTTGTGCACCGGGCCTCTAGTATACATATATAAACATATAAATGTAAATGATTTTATAATAACATTTATACCGATAGAATTTTGACTGATCTCAAAAATAACTACATTAAATGTTTACAAACCTCTTCTCCTTGGCTTATCTGCTCCTTTGTTCTTTCTTTTGTTTCCATTATGTATGAATAATCTTCTTTCATTTGTTCTAGTTGGGTTGCTTTCATGAAAAACTATCAACAACAATGAAAACACAATTAAGAATTTGAAAATTTCCATGGAACTCTAAAAATAAAAAATTGGGTCTTCAAAACTTTTAGACCAATTATGTAAACAAGACATGAAAAACATACGTAAGCACACATAGACACAAAAGAACATGTCTCATTTCAGACCCAAAATTTACTTAATCTACTATGTTCGTATCTACATGTTCATCTGCAAAAGTTCTTAAAACTCCATGAAAGAAAACACTTTTGCTGTGATAGTAATACCATTTTGAAAGCTTATTTTTACTGATTCCCATTCTTTAAGCAAAAATGGAAACAGAGAAAACATCTGTATGTTTGATCTTAGTACACTGCAAATTTTTAGAAAAGGAAATACTTAAACCCATTCAAAAGTTACACTGTAAATTTTAGTAGCTTTTTGAGATTTAAACAATTTAAGGTATAAAAATTATTATTCAGACAAAGCTAAGAAACATGATTTCTTATGTTTGGAATTTCAACCTGAAATTCATAGACACAGACAACAGTATGATGCTCACCGGGGGAAGAGGGTGGCAGCTAGTAAAGAGTAAAGGGGAGGCAAACATATGATGCTAGAAGATGATTTAACTTCGGGGGGGTGGTGGGCACACAATGAAATATACATATCATGTATTGCCGGGAGCCGGTCCATGGACCGGCTTCTGGCAATGTATCATAGAAATATAAACTTGAAACCTACATGGTACTACTAACCAATATTACCCCAATGAATAAAAACTTTAAAAAAAGTTATATGTGTGGCTAATCATTCTTTTGTATTTTCTTAAAGATTAATTTTAGAAAATAATAACTCATTCTCCCTCAGAATTAAAAGCCAAAATGTGAACCAAGAATTTACCAAAAGATTAACATTTTTGGTAGTGTTAATTTATCATCTTACTTAACAATTTCCTAAATTAGTCCCTATAATAATTACTTTAAATAGGTGGCTTATTAAAAAACCTTCAATATTTACTGTGGAAACAAGAATTATGTTCAGAATATATGCTTAAACTATGAATGTGTTCTTTTATTAAGTTCATTTACTTGGTGTTCCTTACTTTGTACTTGTCTCCCTCATTTTTAGACTGTAAAAACTGCTTGCTCATCTCTTGTGTTAAAACAGAAACCGGATTATCCACCTGAAAAAAGCAAACAAGCAAACAAACAAAAGGTTATTTTTAAATACGTCAATTTAATGCCTTAAAGATAAACAAACTGAATATATACAATACAACTGACCTATGGTGCAATCAAGCAGGCTAAGTATTAGCCAATGGTTAGAGCATTAGGGTAAATATATAAAGAAAATGTTATAATAGAGAGAAAATGTTTCAATATTTCATGAGACTAAAATATATACTATAGTCAAAATTAAATATTCTGCTATTACATGAGGGCACAGCTACAAGAATTCTCTGAAGAAGTGTTTTTACTGGAAAGTTTTCATTTCCTTTATCTCTTTTATAGAATATCACTCCTAGCTACTCTTAACCACTGGACAAGAGTTGGGAAAGCCCGAGCATGGGATTCAGCTGCCTTGAGACCTAGTTTGGGCTCCATTTCTACCCTCCTATGTAGCCTTGGGCAACTTAGTTTAAATACAAAAAGTCCAACTCAGTTTCTTTTTAATCAGAATTATGATAAGTATCATTTGTTTCTTATAGCATTTTTTCAGAGTTCCCACTTGTTATATCTTCATGAAGACATTATAAAAGAAATGGAAATGCTGGATTCATTTCTATCTTTTGGAGCGGGGAGGCATTTTAAATAAGCCATTGCTTGGATTTGACCACCTTTGGCTAACAAGTTAAAGTACAGTTAAGGTAATAGTAAAGTATACTAACAGTTCAAATTATAGTTGAAAAACTTAAAAACATATTACTTGTTTCAAAAAGATTTATACTTTATATATCTGGTGTTAGTAACAAGCAATTGGTATGTTAGAAAATAATCCTGTTCCTAAGTGATAGAATATGTAGGGCCAGTATAAATGAGGAAATTTTAAACTCCTTCATTTTACCATCTGTAAAATACCAACTTAGCAATTACCTGTATGTTAAAATGATCAAGAATTGCAATCAGCTCTTCTTTCCTAGTAGAAACCACGGTGCCTAGTTTCAGGAAAGACAAAATAACCAGACTGTTTCTAGGGCAATAATACAGAAAAAAACTGAGCAGTTAATCAGGTACCCACAGAGGAAGAGGCACAGATGCAGTGACTGTGCTTCTCTTTTTCCCGGAGCTCAACATTTTCTGTTCCTTCTCATCTCTGGCTCCCATAATTCTTAACACTCACTTCCTTTTTATGTCCTTTCCCACCTTTTGCTAACCATCTCTTTCCACATGTGATAGAAACTATGGGGGTGAAAGAAGGTTTGCAGATGAGAACAAAATGGCATAGCCTATTTCAAACAAATCCAAATTCTGCCAATCTTGGTTTTGTTGTAGAATGTCCGGTGGTACAACTATGTGTAATATTTGTATGCATATATACACGTATGAATACATACATGCAACCAAGGAACCATCTTACAAGAGATTTCAAGAGCTTAGTGCCCTTCCAATAAATACCAGCACAATCACTTAACTCTTTTAAACTAGATATTTACTAATACTTTATATAAAATGAAAAGAACTTCATAACAAACCTGTTTCACTTTTTAGTTTATAAGATCGACTTCCATCCATGCTGATGTGTTGCTGCACCACTATAGAGTTTCCATACACATTTCCTCTATAGGCATCATCTCCTCTGTTCCTTAATGTTATTGAGATGTCTGCTGAGCTAAAGCAATAAGGTTAAGTACATGAAGATACAGTGCAATTACAGTACTAGGTCACTAAATTTTCAAAACTTCCAAGTAATTTGGCTAATTCATTTGAAAAGTTACTGTACACCAGATATCACATCTAACAAAAAAAATTAAAATTGAGACTAAGGGAAGCTTTATAAAAAAGAACTGACTATTCTATCTAATATTCAAACAAGTTGTTAAATAATAAGAGCACACATGCTTCAGAAACAATGAGAGACACTCATTTCCCCACACTTTTTGTTGTCAGGAGAAAGGGGTGTGTATACAGGCAATTAGGTGAGGAGGATGGGGGAGGTGGCATAGAGGAAAAGAGCAGCAAAGGCACTACCTGCCTAGAGGCAAAGGCCAGAGAAAACCAGAGACAGGAGACACTTGGTTCCGAGGTCTCTCATTTCTGGTCTCTCATGAGACCCAATTCTACTTCCTCTTGGAAGCTTGCAAGATATATAAAACCCTGCATCTTTATAATAAATCTCCTTTTCAAAAGCTCCCCTGAATGGGTTGGTGTATGTATTTTCTTTTATTCAGCGATACCTAATGAAGACAGATATGCTCCTGCCAAATTGTAATTACCAGGATTGTTACAAGCACTCTGAGTTGATTCTAATGAAGACTCAAGGCTGAAAATCAATAAATAAAGGATGATCGGAAAGGGCAGCTGAACTACAATATGGTGCAAAAATATGTTTCATTAACTAATATGAGTACCTCATATTAAGTGAATGTATCTCATGAAAACATTGATTGATTGATTTTTTACAGAGAGGAAGGGAGGATAGAAAGTCAGAAACATAGATGAGAGAGAAACACCAATCAGCTGCCTCCTGTACGCCTCCCTACCGGGGATTGAGCCCGCAACCAAGGAACATGCCCTTGACCGGAATCAAACCTGAGACCCCCTCACCCATGGGCAGATGCTCTATCCACTGAGCCAAACCAGTCAGGGCCTCATGAAAACATTTTACAATAAAGTGATTGTACATGCTGTCTGAATGATCAAAATCTCTCAATTAGCAAACATCTACTTTATTATTTTCATTCCTAGCTTGCAGCTTGTATTTCAAAGCTACCTTTAGTATTGTGAGAACTTTGGGGGCACTGACATCCTGTTGCTATATGAATTTAATATAAGAAAGCCAAGTTATTAAGAAAATTCAGAGTTAAGAAAAAAGCCTCCTAGTACTTCAAAACACCTGTGAAAGGAGAGAAAGACAACTGAGCTGGGCCCTAACTGCTTCCTCCCAACCACACTGACGTGGCTGAAGCTGAATTTGGGTCAAGGGCCACAGTGTCTGTAAATACGGGAGACGCATATGTGAAGAGAGACAACTATCAATGAGATATGACAACACAAACTAGCAGTGCCAGGTAAGCATGTGGCTTCTTTCTCAGCTCCGGATGAAACAACCTCACAAAGGTAACTGGCAGCACACACCAATGGGATTGAGGACCAAGGAAAAAACCATGTAAAAATACAACCTATCTGTCCCTTCTCTGGGTAGCCAGCTCTTCCGCAGTAAGTTCTGTAACCTTGCGTTTTAGTCCTTCCATCCCCCACTCCCAATGCCACAGCTGATGGCAAAACAAGACAGGTACGAAGATCCCAACACCTCCAGGCTGGATCCGGAAGGCTGAGGGAGGAAATGGTGAACTGTCATGTTTAAGAGAAATCTGACCAGCCAGAACCATGAGAGCTGAGCTCACTGTGAGAGGTTCCAAAGGGCAGAGATGTATCAGAGGACAGTGGAATCATTGTCCCTGTATAACTGAAAAAAGAGCTGGTGGATGGATGGGCTGAACCCCAGGTAAAGGGTCTTAAGGCACAGTCCTCTGATTTCTCCTAACGATGCTGGGCAAGCATCTCTAAGACAGCTCACAGCCCGGGTGTCACAAAGGAAGGGTATAATGTTTGACATGGAGGAAGGAGAGTCCTGAGGCCACCTCACACCTGTGCCCGACAAGGCCATTCCTCAGACACACTGGGATAGCCACATAGACTTCAGGCACAGAACAGACTACAATTAGAACTGGAAAGCTCAATGAGCTGATTCCGTAAAAACATGATGACAGAATCAGACACTATAAATTAAGGGGAATTTTACAGACACCAAATGTTTTAAATGAGGAAAGGGATGACAGGAACAGTAATGGGTCTGGAAAAGCTGTTTATAGCTACTTTTTCAGACAAGGTCAGTAAAAAGGAGACTGAGCCCACATTAAAGCTTTTAACTGTTATTAACTCTGTTTAAAATATATTGATGTTCCTATCTACAGACAGCTGTGTCCTCAAAAGCTGGTGATTGTGTAAGCTAGCCCTTTTCTTCCTTTCTTCCTTTTAATGGTCTTCCAAGGGCAAGTCTCAGAACAAGTTTCTGCTTTGGTTCAGGTACCTCCAAAATGGGGGGTAAAATTAATTAATTAATTAGTTGAGTTATAAATCATTTAGTGCTACCAAAAAAAGTAATTTCTTCCTGAAGCTTCCATTTGAAAGATCAATGCATTATCTGGCTAGGTGGATGAGGTGATTATTTGGACAACTAAGAAATGTATAGTTATATAATGAATTAAAACTGAGTCCAGACTATTAACTAAAAAGTGTTAAGTGCCGAACCGGTTTGGCTCAGTGGATAGAGCGTCGGCCTGCGGACTGAAGGGTCCCAGGTTCGATTCCGGTCGGGGGCATGTACCTGGGTTGCGGGCACATCCCCAGTAGGAGATGTGCAGAAGGCAGCTGATCGGTGTTTCTCTCTCATCGATGTTTCTGACTCTCTGTCTCTCTCCCTTCCTCTCTGTAAAAAATCAATAAAATATATTTAAAAAAAAATAAAATAAAAAAAATAAAAAGTGTTAAGATAACTAATTTTTTATTTCAGACATAATTTTGTTTGGGGACTATGGGAAAGAAGAGCTTGCTGGGCTAAGGCCCAAATAAGATAAGTAGAGACAAAAAAATATGCTGGAAAATTCTTACCAAATAGTTCTTTCCCCAAGCCCACACAGCATGGGAAATCGTTTACTGTGTATCTTTCCCCTGCTTCTCCTGAGTCAGCTTGGAACCCTGGCTCAGGGTTGATTCCTAAGGTTTCTGAGAGATACATCAGAAACTGTAATCCTGATTCACATCCCTCCCCATTCTATTTTTTAGTAATAAAATGGGGGAAGTTAAATGGATATGACACTGAGCAGAGGAAAGTCTGTTATACGAGAAAAAGGCTTCACTATTAATTATCCAAGTTCCTGATGTTTTGGGCGTCGGGCGTGTGAGAGGAACGAGTACTGGAAGCAGCCCCACTCTGGAGCTATGACAGTCTGGGACATCTAGTTGTCAGGAGAAACAAGGTCCCTACTGAGCCATCTGAGGCACTATTTTTTTTTAATTTTTTTATTGATTAAGTTATTACATATGTGTCCTTATCCCCACGTTACCCCCATCTGAGGCACTATTAAAAAAAGGACATCATCCTGAAGAGAGCTCCTAATAGGCAAAAGGCCATGAGTCTATGATGATGTAAACTAGGCAATTACTATAAAGTTATGTGAAGGCAAGCTGCAACAAAAAAATATAAATTTGAAGCCAAAGTGAGTAGTTATAAGACCATTCATCAAGGGTCAAGATGGACCACAAATAGATTCGTGATTGTGGCCCTCAAATCAAACTCATTGGTGAATCACCTGAATAAAGGATATAAAAATTAGAGACAGAGAGTAGAATACTCTTTTGGAATTCTTAAAGCGCTGGAGGCAGAAATTTTGTGCAGGGACACCTTGGCTGGTCATAGACTCTGCCTTCACCTGTGTCATACCAACGTGGACTTGCCAAAGCTGGGTTTGGAACAAGAGTCAAAGTTCAGTGTTTATAAATATTGCTTTAAACACAAGCACATAGATTTACCACTGCTCATTCTTCCAGAAAGGTAACAGAAACAGGCACATGGCAATAATTTGCACAAGCTTTCTGTCTGTAGGTGGATAACAGGCAACAGTGGGCCATGCTGGGAACAGGGGCAAGAGAAAGGAATGGAAAGCTGTGATTCCTGTGCTCCAGTCTGAGAAGCCACTTCATTTCCTAAAACGCCTACATGAACTGTGAATCTAAAGTAGCTGCTAGTACGAAAAAACTGAAAAATGCATGTAAAAAGCAAACACTTACTTCTGTCCATCTTTCACAAAACCTTTTAAAGAAGATCCTCTATTAGTAGCGATTGCCTTTCCACCAAGACCAACTATGAGAGCTGTGAGTACTGCACTCTTCCCACCTAAAGAAACGGGAGTTGAAGAAATCACATTCATTAGAGAGCGAGAAAAGGAAGGGCTGACACCTACAATTTGATGTGAAAATTTCAGAATAAAAATGTGAATTAGCCTAATCCTGAAAGTATTACACTTCAATTATAATTTTCTTCCAGTGCCACAGCAGCTAATGTTAAAGAAAAAGTTGTATATATAATGAAATATTTAGCTAATGCTATTAGAAAAAATCAATACATTTCAGGAAGTAAATTTTTGCCACTGATAAGGAAATGGGAAAAAATGGTTGCTGCATTTTCAACCTAAAAATCCCATTGTACTTTGGACCACAGCCTATTCACTGAATTCCCTAACTATACATACATACATACATACATACATACGTACGTACATATTTAACTCATCTAATTTTTATGACATTCTAATTAAAATTTACTTTTTCCATAAATTCTTAGAAGCCAGAAACTATTTTTAACAACCCTTAAAGTTCCATTGAGACAGGAATGTTGTCTATTTTATTCAATGCAGGGTCTCCAATATCTGCCCATAACAGCACTCCCATGAATGAACTTTTTGAAAAATTTATCAATCATATAAATAAATATTTGGACAATTATTGCTCCTAATTTGAATATCATTCATCAGTTAGCACTTTAAAAATGTATTTCTTTTTAACCTGCATAAAATATCACAAGCTAAAATTCCAAAACCTACAATAATTATCCAGAATATGATAACCATTTTATGAATGCCTCGATCAACCAATTCAATCAACTCTTATTGGCCCATTATCTTCCACAATACAGTCCAAATTAACCAAAATATACCATTGGTTGTCCAGCTGGCGTGGCTCAGTGATTGGCCCATTCGTTTCACAAATCTTGCTCAGGTCATCACTGACTCACAAACTTTAATTAGTTCTCCGCTGACTTCTGAATAAAACCCCCACTTCTGTACCGTGGCATCCAAGATCTTTAGCAGTATCACCTACAACATGACTCTCCGGTGTCAGCTTTTGCCCCCTCCCCACCACATACGATACGATAAAGCCATATAAGGTTGTTGCCTCTCTCCACACGCATCTACTTCTACCCCCACAAACCTTAACCTTAGCTGATGAGCAATTTTTGCCTGGAATATCTCAGCTTCTTCCCCAATGAGACAAAGTACCAGCACAAATACCAGCTCTCACAACACTTTCATTTGTCACAAGAGTGAGAAGTTCTTTCCTTCACCTTTGGATGCCCATGCCCTTTATTCATGCTCTGTTACAACATTTAATAGAAGTAGATACAGGGCTGCCCCAATTACAATAAGGTCAGCTTGTCCACTCTTCTATGGTGTGAATTCCAAGGTAAATAGATTCAAAAGAATAAATAGGAAATGTTTATCTCTGTTGCATAAATCATGAACCCAGAGTTAACATTATTTCTTAACGTGTAGAATGGCAGCAAACACTGAAACTATTCATGACCACTGTTACAGACCTAAAGCTCAGATTTATCAGCACTAACAGTCACCTATTTCAAAAAGTTAATGCATTCTAATGTCAACGCAGTGCTCAGAGTGCACAAAGGAAAGCGAAAGCACTTACTTCCATTGTTGCCAACGACAAAGTTAACATTAGAACCAAATTTGAAGGGTCCAAGCATTGAATGACACATGAAGTTTTTTAGCTGAATACTCTCAATTATTCCAACTTCTGCTGCAGTCTATTAAAAAACAATGGAAGAAGACAATCAATTGGTCCAATTCACTCATTATAACTATCCAAACGTCTACAGCAGGAGAAAGATCAGCAGTGTCACCCATGAAAAAAGTTACAGAAAGTGAATAATGTTAACTTCAAACAATGAGTGAAATGAAATGAAATGGGAGCCTTATATGAGTAACTACTCATTCTAAATTCCTTAAAAAATCTAATAAGTAGCCCTAGCCGGCTTGGCTCAGTGGATAGAGCATCGGCCTGTGGACTGAAGGGTCCCAGGTTCGATTCTGGCCAAGGGCACATGCCTGGATTGCGGGCTTCATCCCCAATGTGGGGTGTGCAGGAGGCAGCCAATCAATGATTCTCTCTCATCATTGATGTTTCTATCTCTCTTCTTCTCCCTTCCTCTCTGAAATCAATAAAGAAATATATTTAAAAAAAAAAATCTTATAAGTAAATCACAAGGTTTCTTAATATAAATAATACTAATATTTGAGTCAGATAATTTTCTGTTAGAGGAGGGCTGTCTTGCATTGTAGAAAACTATTTCCCAGAGTAGCTGTAGCCCTTTATATTCCCCTTTTCAGTCTTACCAGAGGTTTGTCAATTTTATTGCTCTTTCCAAAGAATCAACTCTTTGTATCATTGTTTTTCTCTACTAATTTTTTCTAATTAAACAAAAACTTCATAATTAGTTGGGTTATTTTACCTCAGTTTTTTAAAGGTCATATTGCTTTTCCTGATATTGAATTATCAAGAATATGTCATATGAACCAGACATGAGAAACATGCCAATAAAAAACCCACAGTTTTGTACTTACCAAAGTAGAGGTACCATTAGTGAAGGTATCTGTACATTCATCTTCATCACCATCTTTATCAGAATCCTCCACCTCTTCTTGTCTTGGTCTTTTGGCATTTTCAGGAGAGCAGAAATCCTCTTCCTTTCTTTTGGCCATCAGGTCTGAACAAATTTTAACATATTATTGTAACAATGAAATAAATCAAGTATAGTATTCATATGATTATTCCACATACATTAAATTTAACAAAATTAAACCAGACGAGGCTTACATTTTAAGTACCATGCTCATTCATTTTGACTTTAAAAAGGTAACAATGTCATCTGCATGGAGAAAGGGGTCCGTGAGCAGAAGAATGCAGGTGTCACCAGAGGCTAGAAAGGCAAGGAAATGGATTCTTCCCTCGAGCCCCCAGAAAGGAACACAGACCCACTGCCGCCCTGACTTTAGCCCAGCGAGACAGGTCAGAC
This sequence comes from Myotis nattereri, assembly GCF_964212035.1. Classification (NCBI taxonomy): domain Eukaryota; kingdom Metazoa; phylum Chordata; class Mammalia; order Chiroptera; family Vespertilionidae; genus Myotis; species Myotis nattereri. The sequence goes on along the minus strand of NC_138085.1, from coordinate 78,410,331 downwards.
TTTTCACCTATCAAAGTATAAGATAATACATTTGTTTGTGTGCTTCTGAATCATCTGCATATGAAATACCAGTTGATTTTACTTCTATTGTTTATGGCCACCATTTTACTGATATGGACCTACCTAAATAGTTTGACTCCTAAATTCACAAAAGGTAAAAGATTTTGTGCAACCGTGGTTTCTAGTTTCCCAGATGTTTTAGAGATGGCATAATGCCTTCTGAGATTATTCCAGAGCAATCATACAACTTTTACAAGTTATAGAGTAACAGTCAATCAGATAAAACTTTTAATTTTAAATTATTTTCCCAAGGAAGTATATTTTGAAGCAGTGTTGCCTAGCACTAGTAATTCCCCTTAACCGTTCCAAAAGAAAGTGCATGCTGATTGACTATTTTTTACCAACAGGCTATAAAATTTATACCTGGAAAATGAATATATTTAAAATTACACAAGATTTTCTAAACATATGAAAACTGCACTTCAAGTCACAGCTGATAGTCTGTGACTAAAATTAAATGTTATGACTACTCTGATTGCTGCTTTCAGTTTTCTCTTTAAAATACATTTAAGATCTCAAAAGATATAGTACCTAATAAATGTTTGCTGAATAAAGAGAAAAATCCTTGGCACAGGTAATCAAAAGTTTCTAAGATACAAGAAAAGAATATGAGAAAAGTTTCCATCTCAATCAATTTCAGTCTCTCAAGTACCACATACACCATAGCAACCCTGTTTATGCCAGTGCCTGGGCGGCAGCACGTTATTTCCTCTTTTATGAATTTGGACTGAAAGGCTCTAGTCAGTCCTCCCTAGAAGAGATGACATGAACACAGGTCAAGAAAGCCAGTCCTAAGTGCATGTGTGTGCTGGGAAAGGGGGAGCTGGTGCAGCCGTGTTACAGAGCATGAAGTAGCTGTGCAGAAACAGGACAGGGACTCCACAGCAGCGGTTCTCAACCTGTGGGTCGCAACCCCTTTGGGGGGGTCGAACGACCCTTTCACAGGGGTCGCCTAAGACCATCGGGAAACACATATATAATTACATATTGTTTTGTGATTAATCACTATGCTTTAATTATGTTCAATTTGTAACAATGAAAATACATCCTGTATCTCAGATATTCACATTACGATTCATAACAGTAGCAAAATTACAGTTATGAAGTAGCAACGAAAATAATTTTATGGTTGGGTGTCACCACATGAGGAACTGTATTAAAGGGTCGCGCCATTTAGGAAGGTTGAGAGCCACTGCTCTAGAGGAAGGATGTGTTAGAGAAAAGGAGGGCGAGGGAAAGACACTCATGCAGTGATGCCTTCTTTTAAAAAAAACAAAACACTGCTTTCCAAACTTATACCGACAGAACCAATTTCAGAAGTATCAAATGCCTGTACTTATTTTGGAGGAACTATTCTGGAGAACAATAGTTGCAAAGTCTGTTATTATGACAATTCATTAAGTGAAATGAGTAGTTCTCCCATCTTCTTAATGCTCTCAAATCACCTCTATAACATGACATTAAATGTGCTTGGAAAGTGAAAAAGAACTAGACATAAAGCTAACTAGATAGTGGAGACTGTTTTAAGTTAACTTTTTATGAAATCATCTCAATTTCTATCTTGTATATTGGGTTTTAGAGGTTCACTGTATCTTCCTGAATTGGAAAATAAAAATTTTCCATAATTTTTATTTTCCAAAATATTGATAATTTAAAGCCCCAAATATACTACACAAAATCACCTTATAGTTTATAAATCTTCAAGTATAGTCATAACTCCTTTCATGCAAATTCTATTTCATTAACTTTTAAACATTTCTCCCCAAAATTAGTTCTTTGCCCCACCAAAACTAGTTTTTCTTCAATGGGAATATTTTAATATTTATTCATATATTTTATACAATCAAATATAAGGGATATGCAGGGGGACTAGATCTCCCACAGCGCAAGTTTAAAAAAGGACATAGAGACTTCCGCTTCCATGAAGACGGAATAGGTTTATTTTTCCTGATTCCTCCTGCTTAGTAAAACTAAAAACCTTGAAAATTACATATAAAAGAAACATAAGACTCTGAAAGAGAAGGAGGCAGATTGGCTAGGGACCTCAGCGCCCAAGGAATAACACCCTGGTGATGTCCCTGAGTTTTTGCTTTGCTTCAAATTTTTCAGATTTGGAGAAGACAGCAACTGCGGAAACACCAACAGGTGTAAGTGCAGGGGAGGTGGAAGACAGGGTGGAGCTAAGGAAAGCTGTCCTCTCTAGCCAAAGGACAGGAAAAGGGCCCAAGACAGAACTTTCAGGCAAGAATTGCTCTACTCCAGCCAAATACCATTGAAAAAACTGTGCCCCACGCCCCCACGGCAGCGAAGGCCAAGTGGGTAGCCTGGTCTTCCACTCTGGTGAGCCTAAAAGGAGTCATCTCAACATCCCAACGGGGCTGGTGTTAGAGAAGGCTATGCAGGCCAAGGAGAGAACCATGACAATGACTTCAGTGGCGATCACCTAGAGAGCTGAGACAGTTACCCCCACAGGCAGCAATAGGGTGCCACTTACTCCCACCCCCCCTTGCATGGTGTCAGAGGAGGCCTTTTACTACTGCCGGAGAGGGGACCATGCGGGGAGCTGAAACTTCCATTCTGGCTCAGCTGTCACTGTGGCTAAGGAAAGAGCTCTGGTAAGTTCTAGATCAGAGTCTCTATGTCCATGGTCCAATACTGTAGGGCAGCAGTTCTCAAAGGTTATGGTCTCTCAAAAGATACTACAGTACTCAAAGAGCTTTTGTTTATATCTATCAATATTTACCATATTAGAAATTAAAAGTGTAAAACTTTTAAACAACACCAAGTACACATTCTATCAGTCGTGAGAACAATGACATCATCACATGTCTTACAACCTCTGGAAAGCTCCACTGTACATTCAAAAGTGAACGAAAGTGAAAAGGGGAAATAACATCTTACTATTATTACAAAACAGTTTTTACCTTGTAGACCCTGTGAAAGTCTCACAGATGCTTGCTTGGACCACACTTTGCAAACTGCTGCTGTAGGAGATACTGTACGCAAATCCATGACTCAGTGCCATTATTTACAAGGCACAGCCAGCAAAGAAGAAAGTTAGAACAGCAGGAAAGCTGACCACACAATGACTTGCAGACTTGATACTCAAAGTGTAGCCCAAGGACCAGCAAGCAGCCTCTATATCTCCTTGGAATGTGTTAGACTGCCAGCATCTCAGGCCACGCCCTAACCCAAATGAATCTGAATCTTCATTTTAGGAAGACCTCAGATGATTCATAAGCATATTAAAGTTTGAGAAGAACTATTGTAAACAACATTAAAGGACTTGGACTTTATCCTATCCTGAAGGCAATGACGAATCTTATGTATCACTCAAAAGGTATATTAGTTAACATCCAAAGGACATTTAACCTCAACAAATGTCTTTAGAAACATTACCATTACAGTCACAATTACATAGTACTCAAAAATCTTTATTTTACATATAATTTAATGTTTATTTTGAATCTCTTACACAACTCAAAACTTGAAAATCAAATATATTCCTCAAATTATTTAATAACAAGAATCAATGTACACATATTTAAATATATTTTTATTGATTTCAAAGAGGGAGGGAGAGGGAGAGATAGAAACATCAATGATGAGAGAAAAATTGATCAGCTGCCTCCTGCATGCCCCACACTGGGGATCGAACTCACAACTTGGGCATGTGCCCTAGCTGAGAATCAAACCATGATCTCCTGGTTCATAGGTCAACACTCAACCACTGAGCCAAGCCCGCTGGGCTCAATGTATATTAGCTTCAACTTGTTGCTAATTTAAATTCCCTAGAATACCACCAAGCCATTTTCCCCTCCCCAACACTTTCTTCTCTCCCACCCATCCTCTATTCATTTCTCAATTACTGAGTAATAATTAATTCATTTATTATAGAAGGGCAAAAAAGAAACATTACTGTTTGGTTTGCACAACATTAAATGCCCTTTTAGACAGTTTTTATTAATGCTTAATAACATGATCTTAGCAGGCACTCAGAGAGCAGCTGATTGATTTTAGAATTTTACCATTCATAGAAAACGGCAGTTTTCAAATAAAATTGGGGGGAGGAAAATGAACAAAGGTAAGTGTGATAAGCTTCTTACAATGAATGTGAGATTCTACACTACACAGAAGATAATGCGCTACATGAAGACGATGTTTTTTATTTGCTGTGCTTAGTCTGGGATTTGCAGTTTGCTACTAGGTTGCCATGGTAACTTGCACCTAACAGACATGAAGGATCCTACCTTTTATAATAGGAACCACTTCGTGATTTAATGATAATGGATTTTTAAAATCGCGGTAGATACAGGTTAAAACAGAAAAACTGTTTCTAATAGGTTAAAGAGACATATATACAGAAGATCCCCTCCCCCAAATATACTTTTAAATATTCTGGAATGCACAAAAACGGGAGAAAAAAGCTCCTCTGAGGTTATCAAGACATCTACAAATCTCTTCATAGTTTTAATATTTGTTTATTGACAATAAAAATATTAGCATTAAAGAACATATCATTTCTCTCTCATAGGAACCAACCTCTACCAGAGCAGAAACAGTAACAAATATGCGCTTTTAATAAAAAATAAGTTAATAAATAAGATCAATAACCACAGGTTCATTACAGCAGTATGTGCATAGGAAATGTGATAGACATCAAATGCATTTTAAAAATATATTTTTTAATGTTGACAGCATTAGATATCTCCCATTTCCTCCCCCTTTACCTACCTCCTCCCAGCCCCTGCCTCCCCGGCCTCTTCTCATCCCCCCAACCCCACATCAAGGTACGTCAGTCTGTTCCATGCCTCCATGCTTTGGGTCTTATTTTGTTGGTCAATTCATGAAAGTATGTGCGTAGGAAATTTGATAGACATCAAATGCATTTTAACAGGATTATAAATTTCTAGATTTTAGATTTTATTGTGAGCACCTAATAATTCATACTTCCCATTTAACTAAGCTGGAACTAACAGCAGTGAGAGCAGACATAACAGAATTGGAATTCTCAAAAAACAAATCATGGTTATAAAAAGGCAAATTGCTACTACTTCTGAATCTGCTGTGGACTGTTTACTTCATGCCCAATTCTACTCCTCCCACCACCATGGATACATTCATTCTGCATTAAACAACCTGATTTTTAATGCATTCAATTAATTAAGCACACTGCTTGCAATATATCATGAAATCATATGAGATATAATAGATAATAATATAAATATTTAAGTTAAAAAATCCAATTAAGTCCACGCATTAAACAATCCCAGATAAGCGAAACTGGAAAGTACTAGGCACAGAATTTCAGTTAATAAATTTGAACAGTCAGATTTATGTTTTAAAAACATCCCTGTGGCCTAAATGTAGAGGACAGATGAAACAGAGAGGCTGAGAATATGGGCAAGAGAACAGTCTCTAAAGAATGAGGGGCACTGAACAGAAAAAACAATAGCAACACCAGGAGATGATGGGGGAAGAGATGAAACCAAGAGATTTAAAAGATTGGGTCACTTGGGGGCATAGTAATATTTGTTGAATAACCACTTGCTAGACTATGTGCTTAGCTGTTGAGATAAACATTCTACGTATTTCCCTTAACACGTTAAGCACCCAGCCTGTTTTGTCTTCCGGATGGAAAGTATAGTGTCAGTCACCGGTGACTGACAGGGCGCTTAACATGTTAATCCTCAACATCGATATAAACTGTCCTTATTTTATAAAAGAGGGTACTGAGAATCAAGAGGACAGTTGCCCAGGTTTATGTAGCCCAGATCGAAACCCAGGTTTGTGAAAACCTAAATTCAAACCTCTTTAATGCCCAAGTTCCTCCAGGCATGAACTGAATTTAACATTTTAATTGTTTATGGCCTGTAAACTGGCTATTAATCTGTTCATCTTCTTGTCCACCCTTTGTTAATGTACAAAACTACATAAGAGATTCTATTGCGATGTGTCCCTCCAATGTTACTATGCTTTATAAAATTTTACTTTGCGTTTAATTTTCAGAAACAATCTACACATTTAATGCTAAAATGCCATTATAAGTAGATGAAGCAGGTTTGGCAAGGAGGGAGGATATAGAATACATTTATTTTGTTGAAAACACTGAGTTTGAAGTGCTCCTGGGACACGGAGATGGAGAGGCCAACAGGCAGTAAAACGTACTCTGCTGTAGAGGTGGACTGGGGAGCGGAGCTAAGGAAGCCACAGAAATTATTTTGAATTTGGCCACCAGCGAAAGTATGTTGAGTGAGGAAAGATGTATTTCATTAATTAGTGAAGCAAAAATGCTAACGTTAATATAAGTGATGGTACTTGACTCTCAGTCATCTGGACTTCTGAGTAGATAGAACAGTAGCATTTAAATATGCCTTAAATGTAATGCATACTATTACGGTAATTTGCATTGTGCATTAATTCCTGAAAAGTAAGCCAAGTACAACTCTGATTAATTTTTCTAACTGAAATCTAAACGTGATAGTTAGGATTTGGGCAGGTTTTACATAAAATTCTACATCTAAGCACTCGGTAAAATAAACCTTTGAGTAAAACCTGTTTTTCCGCTGTAACAACCCTAATATGTCAACTGTACTTACTTTTTGTCAGGTTCAATAAGTGCCTTACACAAGTGATCGATAAACGTAGAGATATAACGGTAACTATCCCACTCACTCTTCCCACCCCAATATATTTAAGAATCCCGTGAGTAGGGCATTACGTTAATTTACGCAACTACAGAAAAGGAAATGAGGCTTGAGGAGGTGGTACCCACTTGGCCCAGGGTCATACACCACCGGTTCTGCCTTAGACAAAAACATGCTTTTTAAACAACAATCGAGGGATCTCAACATGTTCTTGTAGTTACACCCATTCAGGAAAAAGAAATTCTGAATGCGCATTCCAAAATGAATTAAGTACTCTGCATACTTCACGCACCAACAGAATGAGAGAAAGTAAACGTCGGGAGGCCTGGATGCTCCCACCCCAGCTCCACACTCGGGAACTACCTGCAGGCCAGCGCAGAGGCTGCCGAGTGCTTTAAAGGACTACACCGCAGCCTTCTCAAAGCCAGGGAATTTGGACTTTTTCTTTCTTTCTTTTGAATATACATTCCAGAATAGCTTGTCCTCAAAACACTCGCTTTCCATCTCCTATTCGTGAAAGATAACTTGTCTTCCCACATCACCGCTTTTTCTAGGAATGATCACAAGCCCTGTGGGTCCTACTCCCACCCCTTTCTCCACCCCGGAGTCCCGTGTTCCGCAGTTCCCAGCTGGGATTCTTCTCCAGCTCGTGTCCGCAAGAAAACAGGGGAAAGGATCGCTCTCATAAAAGATCCACACATCACAATTCAATTTGTTCTAGAAAATGCCGTTCGCATGTTCACGGAGCTGGGTTTCACCACCAGTGCAACTGAAGTGGTAGTTGTATCTATCTCTTAAACATTCTTAAGTTGCTTCTGGCGAGGTTACCATCAGATGGCTGATAAGCGCCCAAATCCCGAGTGTAACCTCACCCTTTAACCCCGAGGCCCCGCCACTGCTTCGCAAAGCCAACCGGCCCTTAGGGGACGGGCAGGGGTTCCCGCCGCCCGCGCCGGCAGCTGCCCGGAGGGGCCCAGCGCAGACGGGCAAGTTTCCCGCGGCAGAGGCGACCGGTGCCGCCTGCAGAGAGGGCGCGAAACACCCGCCGGCCGGCCCGCCCAGGCCCACGGGGACCATGCTGGGCACGGGGGCAGCTCCGGGGACCCGGGCGCCACCAGACGGTTGGGGGAGGCAAGAGACGGGGGCAGCGACAGGGACACGATCCGGAGCCAAGAAGAGCGAAGGCGCGCACCCTCACCCTACCTCCAACAAGTCCAAGTCTCCCCAAGGAACCCGATGGCGGGACTGTCGCGCCGGAACGGGGCGCTCCAGGCCACTCGTTGGGACGTCTCGGCCGCGGCTGGTAGCCGTTGGCCCGCCGGGAACCGCGCGCCTGCGGCAGGAGAAGGCAGGAGCCCGGCCGCCCCGGCGCCCACCCCGGGACGGTCCGCGCCTGCGCCCCGCCCCCCCGCCCGCGGGGACTCCGCCCGCGCGTGCGCGGTCTGGCGTTTTCGCGCCACTGTTGTCTACAGGAGGGGCCGGAAGTGCCCCTGGGCGGACGGTGAAGCTGGGAACAGCTGGGGCTGCACAGCGGCCGGACGCGGGGTGGTGTACAGGGGGGTGTTGATTTGCCTCAGTGAAAGGGAAGATTGCTCGGAGGCCCAGCAACAGCTCCACGCATGCGTACCACGGCGCGGCAGGGAGCTAGCGGTCGGGTCGGGACAGGGGGCTGCCACTTCCCGGAAGGGGCGGGACCTTGCGTGCGGAGGCGCCGGATTTGAAGTGCTCCCGGGAGGTTTCCGCGTCTGGGTGCTACGACCTATACGCAGGGCTTTGCGTGGGAAAGGCAAGAGGACGTTTTTCATTTTCTTTTTACTTTAATCTTTTTGGGGGAGGAGATTAAATTCAGGAACTTGGAAGCAGCTAGTTAGGATTCAGGCCAAACTGGTAAATGACGGAGGGGCGCCTTCCCAAGCCAAGGAGAAAGGGTTGTCTGGGTAAGTCCCACGGGCCGTGGAGAGGCGGCCGCAGGGGCCCGGCACTTCCCGTCGGTCCTCTGGCGTGTGGGTTGGGGAGGAGCTCTGTGTTCGCGCCCTTCAACGCGCCGTCGGTGGCTCCCGTTTGCGCCCCGTGGGAGTGCAGCCCGCCACCCGGGACGGTCGCGCCTCCCCGCCCCCGAGCTGACCCGCGGGCCAGAACTCGGTGTCCCCGCTACTCCGGGCTCTCCCTTCTCTGCCAAGGCCAATGCGTCCTGGATGTCCTTGCCCTGGGCACCCCGTCGGGCCCCCGCCCACGCCTGTTCAAGGCCCTCCGGGCGAGTCTGCCGATCCCCGCAGGTATACTTGGGTGTTCCCCTTTTCCAGCTGTCCACGTGGTGTTTGGAAAATAATTTGCATTATAGCAATTGCCTTAAGGCATGATGGTTAACTTACAGCCATTCTTCCCCCCTCCCCACCCCGCCCGACCCCACCCCACCCCCACCCGCATCTCCATAAAAATCGGGACCAGTAAAAGTGAAGGCCTTGACTTGGCTTCCTGCGCCCTTCTGCACCCGACCTTAACCTACTTCCGATGTTTGCGAAACTCTTCACGTGGCCTGCTGATCTAGACAAGTAATCTTTCCATCTTCCTTTCCAGATGGGAACAGAGTGGCATGTACCGCTACCCCAGTCCACCCCCCCCCCCCAAATAAATTGATGTCAAACGTCTGGTAGTGAAATTCCTTGCATCTAAGTCACCTTTTTACTTCTGAAGATAATCAGATATATATATTATATTCCTATTATGGTCCTTGCCTTGATACAATAAGTATGACATAGTCTGAAGAGTCAAAAATGCTGTAACATCTAGGCTAAGTGGTCCTGTTGGGGGAAAAGGGGAAACTGGGTGGTGTCTGCTTGGATGTCACTTCCTTTAGGAAGCCTTCCTGGAGTTGGGGAGGTACCCCTTCTTTATATGCTCCTGTAGTTCACTCTCCTTATCTCTGTACCTGTACTTGTCACATTGTTGTAATTCTTTTTATCTCTAGTCTCGCTCTACTAAGTTCCTCAAATTCAAGGCTTAATCTTTTATTATTGCGTCTCCAACACTTAGAACTTCGATAAATAGTAGGCATTTAATGTTAATTGATAGCAAAGTTAAGCCCAGTTTATATTATGCTTTAAAGTTAAAACTAAATTCATTTGAAAATAAAACTGACGAAATAATAAACATTAGTGACGTTATGTGGGAAATCCCATACAGTACCATTTTGTACTGAAGTAAACTTTACATCGTTTACTAGCCCATTAGAGTCATCTAAATGGGAATAAGGTAATTTAAAGTATTTCCCACATTATTGTTAAAATAAGTTTTCTAATGTTTTTGCTTAAAACTGAAGTAAAATTGCAAAACTGAATAAAATGTATTTTTGCATGAACCAGATCACTGACCTTTTTTTATGTTTTTTTAAAATTTGATTCATTAGTGGAATTAGCAAGGTTCTGTGCTTTTCTCACCTCATTCAGTTTTATAATCAACCAATAAAAACTTATTAGCTTTTAAGGAAGTTTTAGGGGCATAAATTGATTTATGGGCACCATATGGTTACATCAAAGGATTTGTTTTTGTCTTAACCTAAAGTGAATTTTAAGCACTTTCTTTAAACTAGAAATTCATGTTCTTTCGACCAGGTAATATCTGAAATAAAGTGATTGGATTTTCTTTTTTTTTTTTTTTTTTTTTTTTGGTACCAAGCTACTAAAATTGGTCATGAGATTCAAAGGATGTCAGAATCTTGTAATTCATTTTGTTAATATCCTTCATTTTGGAGATCAGTTAAATGTCTTCCCAAGGGTATACAGCTAGTCAGTGTTACATCCAAAACCAAAATCCTAGGTTTCTTATCCCAAGTACAGTGCAGTTTTACTAAACTAAATAAACTGAAGCCACTAATTGGTTATAATTTATTTGTTAAAGGTTATTCTGACTGTTGACTCACATAAGTAACTATGTATTACTCTAATTCATAAGAATTGTGAATATGTTAGATTTTTTAAATATGTAATATATATATAGACTGCATGATCAGATGGACATCAATAAAATTATTACATTATAAAAGTAGAAACTAACCAAATCTCACACCACACAAATTTCAGATTTCACTACATTAAAAAAAAAAAGTAAGACAAAATTATACCTAGTTTTGGGTGAGTTTGATATGTATAATATTTTTAAATTTTAATGATGGGTTATTTTCAGGTAACCTCATCAGATTGATCATGACCTCATGCAAGAACCATTTGTTCTATCTTTGAGTGTAGTTGTACTTGAATATCTTAAGAGCTGTGCATTCTGTCCCTTTTTGGAACTTTATTTGCTTTTACATTCTTGCTACTTAATGTCACTTTGGAGGAAGGACTGGTGCAAAGAAAGTAACAAGAAAGCAATCGATCATGGAAATACATATTGTGTATTAACTGCTATCTTAAAATATGTTCTGTTGTTATTTTTCATAAAATAGACATTTCACATAATTTTATCCTTTCAGAACTATTGAGGTATTCTTTTAATATTCTGCATTTATTAATGATTTTCACAAGGAACATAAATGCTTTTCAAAAGAAAATTAGACAACTAAGTTGCAGATCTACTGAAGATAATCCTAAAATAGTATTTTAAAAGAGTCTTCTAAATTTAATTTAAATTACATACTAAGTTACATTAAAGAGTGTTCTGAATTACATTTAGAACACTTACGTAATTTTCCATAATTTTTTTTTTTTTGCATTTTACAACTGGCTCTAAGGTAGCACCATATTTAAAGAAGTAAATTAACTTGTGACAAAGGTTATGTCACCTTTAAGGAAAGTCACTATCCATTACCAAAGAGGTGATGATTTTAATATTTTAGGTTATTAAACAAAATCATTCTGGCATCATTAGGAGAATGATTACCTGGGGTGGAGAGTAGAACAAGGTTAGAAGCAGGGGGCCAGTTGGAAGACTATTACAGTCATATACAGGCAATGCTAGGGGAGGGAGTGTCATTAGAAATGGGGATTTGGTATAGATTTTGGAAATAGAGAACTGGCTGATCAAGGTGCTATTAGAGAGTGAAGTAAAGAATCAAAAATGCCTAGGTTTTTGGCCTAAACTCCTGCATATTTAGGGAAAGACTAATAAGGGTAGAACAGTTTGAGGAGAGGTGTTGGAATCATGAGTTAGATGCATATTATGTATCCATGTGAAGATAAAGTAGAGATTGAATGTTCTAGTCCAGAGGTGAGAGGAGTTAAGAGATGATGTGGGATACATTATATTAGAGGTTGGGAGTGAAGAAAAGTTCCTTCATTGTAGAATATTCAAGGGGGACTCAGCAATAATATCTTTTTCAGTGTAGTCCAACTCTAAAAATATTGTTCCTCACTCTCCAGTTCCCATGTCTATCCCCATCCTTTAGGTATTGTTGCTTGGCATGGCTCTAATCCATTATTTCTGGTTAAAAGTTATAAAGGCTATAAAAGGTCTTGCAGTAATTTAAGAAGATCTAATAGAAATTCATGAATGGCAAGTTACTAAAAAAAGAAAAATATTTATTGAGGAATGTCATAGAAAGAGACTAGCTCCTATAAAAATGGCCCCTTGATTCGCATCATTTAGACTTTAGAGGGGGAAAATGAGCGGCGCGAGGGGGGCGGGTAGCAGCAATTCTTTCATGCTTATGAAGAAATATAGAGCATTACTATATAAGAGTGTGCTTGGGGAGCACAAAAGATGTTCTCAGCTTTTTCAAATCCATTTTGGTAGATATATAGGAACTATAGGTTAAGATACCAGAGTGGTTTAAAAGGCTTTGAGGAAGATTTAAAAATACAGTGACCAGAAGGATTGGCAGTGAAAGACATTTTTCCAGCACTGTCACTTAACTGAGGGAAAGTGAAGAAGAGAACACTTTAGTTCTGCAATAATAACTCAAATTTTACTTTCTGAAAACTAACAAGATAATTCTGTTATAGACTTTTTTCTTTTTGCCTACATTATTTATACCAGTTGTGTTTAAGTAGCCATTGTTACAGCTTTGTAGTCTTTTGCTCACCTATATATATAAAAGCCTAAGTGATTGTTCAACCGTTTGACCAGTAGCTATGACGCACACTGACCACCAGGGGGCAGACACTCAATGCACAGGCATGGAAACATGGAACAGACTGATGAATCTGTTCCAGGGGGAAGGTGGGAAGAGATTAACCAAAGTTCTTATATGCATACTAGAGGCCCAGTGCACGGGTTCATTCAACAGTGGGGTCCCTCTTCTTGGCCCGCGGGGATTGGGCTGAAACTGGCAGTCCGACATCCCCCAAGGGGTCCCAGATTGCAGGAGGGCACAGGCCAGGCCTAGTATTATAAAAGAACAGCCAAAATAAATCTTAGGTAGACATGGCTGATACCTGTTCAATTACCTGTGCTAGTTCTATACCATAACCATGGATGTTCATTCTTTAAACCAGGTTTATTTCTGACAAAAGAAACTAAAGTAATATGAATAATTTTTACATGTAATTAATGTTACATTAAACATATTATTTGGGGTCTACTTAAAAGCACAGTTAAAAAGCATTCTTTGTCTTGCTTAAGGGATCCAACCTGTGGAAATGTTAATACATTATAGAATCAGTTCTGGGCTTATTTTTTCCCAGGCATGGCTGCTCCAGTGAAATATAACATATGTGTAGTCATTTTGTGTAATCTAGCATTAGAGTCATGATAGGAAGGATTGAACTTTAGGGTGGGAATGGCCAGAAGAGATATGCATTGTCTGAGATCACATGATTCATTCCTAGGCATTCTGAAGGAAACTGAAAATGTAAATCTCTCCTTAAAAAGCTATAGTGAAGTCATATTTGATGTTTGGGTACTCATAAATTTGCAGAACATTGCTTTTTAATTCAACCCATGGAATATATTCTGTTTGGTCATATAATATTTAGGCAAGAAGTAACCCATCTAAAGATTTCTAGTTTACTTTCCAACCCTTCATAGATAAGACCACATTTTTAAAATAGTTTTTTAATTTGAAAAGTAATGCATGCATATGGTTATCTATCTATATAAAAGCCTAAGCGACCCTTATGACCGGCCAACCAGCTGGTAACTGTGGCAAGCACTGACCACCAGGGGCCAGATGCTCAACACAGGAGCTGCCCCTTGGTGGTCAGTGCACTCCCACAGCCAACCTCTAGTGGCCGGCCAACCTCCCATGGCCCCTTCCTACCCCCTCTCCCCCCCAACCTGGCTGGCCAATTGCTTGCCAGGCCGAGGGACCCCACCCATGCACGAATTCGTGCACTGGGTCTCTAGTTTAATATAATAAAAAACACAAAGGAATATACTTTGAAGAGTAATTCTTATCATTCATCTCCAGTCATTCCTAATATGTAATCTTTTTTATACCTATTTTCATTTGAAAACTTAGAGACTTTTTGGTCAATACATATATATTTTTTTTCTCCCATTAATTTTAGAGAGGGAGAGAGAAACATCGATTTGTTATTCCACTTATTTATGCATTCATTGGTTGATTCTTGTATGTGCCCTGACCAGGGATCGAACCCACAACCTTGACATATGGGGAGAAACCAACTGCTTTACCGGCCAGGACCAGTATGTATAGATCTATACCATTTTTATTTGCTGCACCATCTATTCCATTGTTTGAATATATCAAAGATGTATCGTTTATTCATGGACATTTATTTTTCCCCACTGTCTTACTATTATAAATATTAGAGGCCTGTTGCACGAATCAATTCGTGCAATGCGCCTTCGCTTCTCCTGGCTGCCGGCACCGGTTTTCCTCCGGGGCCCAGGCCTTCACTCTGGCCTGGAGCCTTCCATCTTCGCGGCTCCAGCCCGGAGCCTTCTGTCTTCGCTGGGCTCCACTGCTTTGCGCCTACATATGCAAATTAACTGCCATCTTTGTTGGGTTAATTTGCATACTCTCCTGATTGGCTGGTATGCATAGCAGAGGGACAGTCAATTTACATGTTTGTCTATTATGAGGTAAGACTAGAGGCCCGGTGCACAAAAATTTGTGCACTCGGGGGGGAGGGGAGTCCCTCAGCCCGGCCTGTGCCCTCTCCCAGTCTGGGACCCCTCAGGAGATAACGACCTGCTGGCTTAGGCCTGCTCCCAGGTGGCAGAGGGCAGGCCCAATCCCTAGGTGCAGCCGCTGGTCGGGCTCAGAGCAGGGTGATCGGGAGGTTGTGATGCCACCCTCAGTCACGCTCAGGGTAGGGCCGATTGGGGGGTTGGGGCACCGTCCCCTGTCACACTCAAGGCAGGGTCGATGGGGAGGTTGCAGCGCCACCCCCTGTCACGCACAGAGCAGGGCCAATCAGGGGGTTGGGGCACTGCCCCCTGTCACTCACAGAGCAGGGCCCATCAGGGGGGTTGGGGCTCTGTACCCTGTCACGCACAGAGCAGGGCCCATCAGGGGGTTGGGGCGCCGCCACTCTCACACTCAGGGCAGGGCCGATGGGGAGGTTATGGCTCTACCCCGCCACACACAGAGCAGGGTCCGTGGGGGAGGGGGGGTTGGGGCACCGCACCCTGTCACACACAGAGCAGGGCCGATCAGTGCGTTGGGGCGCCGCACCCTGTCACACACAGAGCTGCAGGGTGATCAGGGGGTTGGGGAGCTCCCCCCTATCAGGCACAGAGCAGGGCTGATCAGGGGGTTGGGGCACCTTCCCCTGTCACGAACAGAGCCGGGTGGATAGGGAGGTTGTGGCCCCGCCCCCTGTCACACACAGCCGCAGGGCAATCAGGGGGTTTGGGCACTGCCCCCTGTCATGCTGATCCCGGTGCTGGGAGGCCTCGCGGCTCCGCTGATCCCGGTGCTGGGAGGCATATTACCCTTTTACTATATAGGGTAGAGGCCTGGTGCACGGGTGGGTGCCGGCTGGTTTGCCCTGAAGGGTGTCCTGGATCAGGGTGGGGGTCCCCACTGGGGTGCCTGGCCAGCCTGGGTGAGGGGATGATGGCTGTTTGCAGCTGGTCACACATCCTTCAGGGTGGGGGTCCCCACTGGGGTGCCTGGCCAGCTTGGGTGAGAGGATGATGGCTGTTTGCAGCTGGTCACACATCCTTCAGGGTGGGGGTCCCCACTGGGGTGCCTGGCCAGTCTGGGTGAGGGGCTGAGGGCTGTTTTCAGGATGGGGGTGACTGAAACTCCCAACTGCTCCTTTTTTTCTTTTTTCTTTTTTTATTCTGGGCCAGCTTTAGCTTTGAGGCTTGGCTCCAGCTCTTAGGCCTCCGCTGCTGAAAGTAGGTTTCTTGGCTTTGCTTACAATGTTGCGATCCTGCTGGCTGAAGCCCGGCGGACTAAAGTAGGTTTCTGGGGTTTTGTTTTGCTTCTATATTTGTTACATAGTTGCTTAGAGTTGCAGCTCAGAGGCTTGCAGCGGCAGGCAGGGAACATTGGAGTCCTCCGTCACTGAAGGAAGCAAGCCTCATGTTAGTTTCAAGCTGCCTGGCTGCCGGCCCGCCATCTTGGCTGGCAGTTAATTTGCATATTGCCCTGATTAGCCAATGGGAAGGGTAGCGGTCGTACGCCAATTACCATGTTTCTCTTTTATTAGATAGGATGCTTCAGTTGCCCTGGTCAGGTGGCTCAGTCAGTTGGTCATGGGTTCAATTCCTGGTCAGGGCACATATCTAAGTGGTGGTTCGATCCTTGGTTAGGCACACGTGAGAGGCAACTGATCAGTGTTTCTCTCTCCCTTCTTTCTTTAAAATCAGTAAAAACATCCTTGGGCAAGGATAAAAAAAAATGCCACAGTGACTATCTTTGTACATACATCTGCACACACCTAAGTGCATCTTAAAATAAATTCCTAGGAGAGCTATGTAAGTCAGAAGATACTGGCATTTAAAATTTGACAGCTAGAGTCAGGGTCACATATAATAAAATAAGATCAGTTATGATAATTGTCCTCCGGAGAGAAGAATTGTGTAATTTCCTTCAATAATAAGCCATTCCAGTAAACAGCTTGCTTCACAAATAAAAGGAAAGCAAAACTATTAAAAAGAACTCCCCCTCAAACTTTGTTGTTGTTTTAATTTTTATGTGTTCTGATAGTTATATTTGTCTTGTTTCTGTTCATAATAATGCCTTAGAAAACGTATGTGCCTCACTCTTTTTCCAGAAGTAAGTGCAATTTTTCACATTAACCAATGGATGAAATCTTAACTCTGAATCTATGCTATAGTGTGCATTCTAACCAGTGCGGCTTCTTGTTGTGAAATAGACAATGTTAGCACTGAGCCACCATTAACTACCTAATTCTGTGCGTTCAAATCTGAATGTTTTTCTTTGTACGTTGAGATATCAGCAAATATTTGTGCAAGTTCTTCATAAAAATGAGTGCACAAAATAATACTTAGATTAAAGGAACAGACAGTATAGTATTTTTATTTAGAATGGTTTTGCATTATGGAGATAGCCTTTTGACTTAATTTTTGTTGTTGTTGTTATCCAACCTTGTGTTTTTGGAATGAAGTTCATTATTGAGAGGATGATAATCTGGATTATATGTATGTATGTATGTATGTATGTATAGTCAGACTGAATCATTGCAAATGCTGCATAACATTTTTATCAAATAATAACAAAGGGAAAGAAAAACAGCTATAGATGTTTAATAAGGAAAAACTGGCCTATAGAAAATACCAAAGACGTTATTACAATAGCAGAATTTAAGCCAATTTTGTTTTTCAAATTTCATGGACATAGAAAAGAGTTTAACAGTAGTTTTATTTGGATCATGTAAGTATGGGTGATTTAAAAATTTGTTTTTTAAAGTTGTTTATTTTTCCACAATGAACACGTGAGACCTTGTAATTAAAAAGCCCGTCAGTGCTCTTTGAAAAGATAATTCCATATTCCTCCAGTTCCCATTTTCTGTCTTCAGTGTTTTCCTTCATTAACCTCTTATTTTTTTTCTTTGGTCTATTTGATTTGTTTGCATGGTTCCTTGCTTATGTTTTTTTGTTTTTTATTGATTGGAACCAGGAATGGGAACCCCCACACCTGATCATGATAGAACCTGGTGTGAAAAATCAAGGAATGAATTTTCAATAAGATAAATATGATTTACAGCACCTCTGTTTTTCTACCTGTCTTGCATTTGTTAGTTCTTGTTATTAGCTGGAACAAAGCCAATTATCACCATTACGTTTTGGCGGGTAATATTTTATTTTCTTAAAAATATATATTTTATTGATTTTCCACAGAGAGGAAGGGAGAGAGACAGAGAGTTAGAAACATCGATGAGAGAGAAACATCGATCAGCTGCCTCCTGCACAGCTCCCACTGGGGATATGCCCGCAACCCAGGTACATGCCCTTGACCGGAATCGAACCCGGGACCTTTCAGTCCGCAGGCCGACGCTCTATCCACTGAGCCAAACCGGTTTCGGCAATTTTCTAAATTTCATACAATGTTAAGGTAACCATGTGAAAAATGTTATTCTCAGCTGCTGCTAAAGAGGACGTAGAAAAGAAGAGGAAAGAATGAGGAAGGACAAAGGCGACCATTAATATTTGAGTTATATTAAATTTAAAAATAACTGTTTTTAAATACTATAAAGAAACCCAGATTTGGTGACATGTAAATTACTTATAATCCATTCATTGTATCAGCATTTTGTAACCAGCATGTCATTTACCACCATTTTTAATGGCTTAGGTATTCTTGGTTGATTCCAAAAAGCTGACTAGTGAAAGAAATAAGTAGAATCCTCTATTTATGAATTATTCTTATGTAGGTCATAATATATTGCTTGAATTCCTGCTCTAAGCTTCTGTGTTTATTAACAATTTTTGAAAAGTGTGTTTCTAATAACAGCCTATAACCAGAATGGGAGTGAGTGACTTGTGGCAAATTTTGGAGCCCGTTAAGCAACACATCCACTTAAGTAGTCTTGGTGGGAAAACCATTGCTGTTGATCTGAGCCTCTGGGTGTGTGAATCACAGACAGTCAAAAAAATGATTGGAACTGTCACGAAGCCCCACCTCAGGTACAGTAAAGTTCTTAGGATATAAATGTATGATTACATAAATAGTTGATGTCTTGGTTTTGATATTTTAAAAGATATTAATGTGTCTAGATCTGCCATCTCTGTATTGATGACTCACAGATTTGTACCTCTTACCTTCTGAACTCCAGACTCACATGCTTAGTTGCCTATTTAACATATCTATTTGGATGTTGCCATGACTAAGCCAGAAATTTGGGAGTCATTCTCTCCCTGTTTTACCTGGCCCAATGTCCAGTTCCTCAGAAGTCTTGCCAGTTCTACTTTCAAAAGAAACTTTTGTGTTTGTTCGTAAACTTTACTTGATGTCCAGAGGCACCACCTCAGTGTATGCCAACATCATCTCTCATCTGTATTGCTGAATGACTTCTTCACCGGCTTCCCTCCCTCAGGTCTTAGCCTCCTCTTCCTCATCCTCCTCCTCCAGACCATTTTCCATATAGCAATTAAAATAATCATAAATCTCCCTTGCTTAAAAACATTCAAAAAACAAACAAAAAAACATTCAGTAGTTTCTCAGTCCCGTGAAAATAAAATAAATGTTATTGCATATAACCTTTTAGGTACTAGTCTGATGTTCTTGCCATTGACGTCATGCTGCTATGTTGACTTTTGCTATCAATATATGAGGATTAATATATGACTAATTTTTGTATTTCAGGAACTTGTTTTTTCGTATCTCACATTTAACACTAATGGATGTAAAACTGGTATTTGTTATGGAAGGGGAACCCCCAAAGCTGAAAGCTGATGTCATAAACAAGAGGAATCAAATTCGGTATGGGCCTTCTGGAAAAACATGGTCTCAGAAAACAGGGAGATCACATTTTAAATCAGTGTTAAGAGAGGTGAGCATTTGGATCTGATTTAATAATTCTTATTGTATTGTATATAGAAGGCCAGTGTGGGTGGAGAAGAGTTTATATTTTGGAGTGAAATTGACCTAAGTTCAAGGCCTGGCTCTCGCATCTTGAAACTCTAAGGTGTTCTGCACGTTTTTTATTTATTTAAAATAAAAATTTCCTATTCTGTGAATGAGGATAGTAATACTTTGCAGGGATGTGCTGAAAATGAGAGAAAATCTACAAATATCTAATATCTAATCAACTAGTTCATAGTAGAGACTTGATACATGTTATCTTTTATGACATCTTTACCACTTAAAGAATTCCCAGAACAGAGATCTCATTAATTCATACTTCACTCATTCAGAATTAATAATAGTTCATACATTGAACATGCATATTTGACTTTCATTAGGGCTTTGTAATTTTTAAAAGTACTTATTGTTATATTTCAATATATTTACATATTACTTATAAAATATTATATATTTTTATAAAAGTTAAAAAATTATCCATAAAATAAAATATATTATTAAAACAATAGGAAGCTACTATAATTTTGTCTTTTTTCAAATGTATATATTTTTAAAACTTCCCATAATAGTTCATAAATAATTTTTATCTTGGACTTTTCACTTAATATGTCATATCCATATTTCCCTGTTGTTATAATGATTGTGCAACATTTATGAGGCTATGAAATCATTACCCAGGATTGTATATATTGTTTATTTTTCAGCTCTTCCATTATACGTGAAATTATGATGAACGTTTTTTGTGTACGTAGTTTTTTCTTGTGATTTGGGATTTTTAAGATAAAATTACCCAAAGTGAGATGAATAGACCAAAGCTTAGGAATGTTTTTTTAGCTACTACCAATTACTTTCCACCAGTATAGATATGAGATAAGCAATTTCAGTGCACCCACAAGAACACTGAAGATAGGAGATTTATCTTTGTATTATTTAGTATTCAAAATCAAAGATGTTTCTTTGTTTATGTAATACATATAAATACATATTTAATATGTATTGGTCTTTTAATGGTGAGGTTAAACATTTAACCTAGTTTTAGTCCCTCTGTGGATAATGGTCTTTGCCCCACTTACCTCTTGAAGTTTTAATTTTGTTGTTGTTGTTCAAGTTCTTTTTATATTAAGGATATAAACTTGTTATCATATTTGCTTTTAATTCATATTCCTGTTTTTCTTTTCAATTTTGGTTAAAATTTTTATTTCTTTAAAAGGTATTGCATAAGTTAATAATCATTTTCTCCTGAAATTCTGTTTTTATTCTTAGGTGATTTTTAAAAAAATAGTTTTTAATTAGTGGCTATTCCACCTTAATTACTATCAATAGTTGAAGAACATATATGTACTGGATTCTAATTATTTCCTCCATAAACAATTACTGGAAATAACCATGGTACACATACTTAGAGCCTTAAATACCCAGAATAAAGCAAAAAGATGTCCATCTCTTTTTTTTTTTTTTTTTGAGAAAATTGCTCCATTCTTATTTCTTTATTACAGTAATTGGTGTTCTTAGACATTTTGCTCAGTGTTACCTGCCCATTATTTTCATGTTTCTGTACCCTCAGTTACTAGGCCCTACTTCCTCCTACTCCACTGCCAACTTTTAAGTTATAAGCACGAAAGGCACAAATTAGTCTTCTTCCAACACCACATCCACCCTCAATGTGACAGGGACTTAGGCTAGGAAAATTTACAACCAGCCTCATCACAGATTCACTGCTGGTTTTTGAAGAGCTGAAATGACAAATGGCACTGGAATCTAAGATAAATTTCAAACTCTTGCTTATACTGAAAGGATATTTCTTATCTAGAGGAAGGTCGAAGCAACTATAGTGTTGCCATAAAATAATACCTGTAACAAAACTTGTCTTCTGAAAAGTACCCTTCTTATCAACATAGTACTTTGTATTTTTGGACCTTGTCCACGTTGGGCAACATCTGGCAGAGGTTTTTCTTATGTAATATGGCATGTAAGCAATTGATCAGTTAAAGCAGAAGAGACGATGTTTACTCTGTCGGTCTCTCCAAACTACAGTGCCCTTGTTTCTTCACCTTACCCAGTATTCCCCAGTAATAGAATTTGAGAATTATACATGACAAGAAAGAATACACTGGGATATAAGACTACACTCTATGCTGCTCAGTTGGGTTAAATTCATAATCCAAAGAAAACTCGGGATTATTTATTCATCAGCAAACTGATAGGAACATTCTGCACAGACATTTAACTTCCTAGGAACACATCAACAGCTGACCCCTCTGTGGTTTCCCACCATTTGTTTCATTATAGGGAAGAGATGATATAAGGAAAAGAAGAGAACTTTAAAGCCTCAAGCCAAATTGCATAATCACCTCATATTACATTGCCAACATCATGTGAGAATTTTTGTAATTTTACAGACGTAAATATTAATGTGATTGATTAATTATTAATCATTTAAAAGATATTTCCAGAATCTTGAGATACTATTAAGCAAGTATCATAATTTGTAAGACATGTAAATAGCACTGTTAACGCATTGTTTGTGGGTAGTTTTTATCGCTCGCTAACAGGTGGCATAGGCCATTTTTGCTAATTTTTTGCGCAAATGGCAACGTTTAGTAAAATTACGATAACTTTAGTTTACGTATTTATACATTACCCGCATTCTACCGCTAGTCTATAAAAAACGTATTAATACGTGTCCCGCGCTCTACTACACTGGTAGAACGTATAAATACGTAAAACGTATAAATACGTTTCCCACATACAATGTGTTAACAACTATAATAATCCTATATAATAAAGAGGTAATATGGAAATTGACCCTCACGCCATCACATAAGATGGCCACCACAAGATGGCTGGCAGGGGAGGGCAGTTGGGGGCGACTGGGCCGGCAGGGGAGGGAAGTTGGGGGCGACCAGGCCTGCAGGGGAGGGAAGTTGGAGGTGACCTGGCCTGCAGGGGAGGGAAGTTGGGGGCGACTAGGCCGGCAGGGGAGGGCAGTTGGGGGCAATCGGGCCAGCAGGGGAGCAGTTAGACATCAATCAGGCTGACAGGGGAGTGTTTAGGGAGTGATCAGGCTGGCAGGCAGGTGAGCGGTTGGGAGCCAGCAGTCCCGGATTGTGAGAGGGATATCCAACTGCCGACAGTCAGACATCCCCCAAGGGGTCCCAGATTGGAGAGGGTGCAGGCTGGGGTGATGGACACCCCCCCCCCCCAGTGCACGAATTTTGTGCACCGGGCCTCTAGTCTATAATAATAAAAGCATAATGTGCTAATTAGACCAGACAGCCGAATGACCTTCCAGGTGACCTTCTGGACGAAGTCAGGGCTGTGAGGGCTGAGGCAAGCCACTGCGGCTGCGAGGGTTGCGCCCCTTGCTCAAATTTTGTGTATCAGGCCTCTAGTTTGTAATATAGGAAAGTAAGTGAAAAAAAATTAGCAATAACAATGTTCTTAGATTTCTTGCATCTGCTTTTTCTTTTCAGTGTCTTGAATTGCTGGAATGCTTAGGAATTCCCTGGGTCCAAGCTGCTGGGGAAGCAGAAGCCATGTGCGCTTACCTCGATGCCAGTGGTTATGTGGACGGCTGCCTCACCAATGATGGGGATGCTTTCCTTTATGGGGCCCGGACTGTTTATAGGAATTTCACTATGAATACCAAGGTATTTTTTTCTTTCTCTTTGTCAGCATTTGTTTTGCAAACTAAATTTTTAAAGGGATTACTAAATGATTAAATGGAAAAAATGCTTATTACTGTTATTAAATACCATTGCCACATAGTTCATTCTCTTTGAAATGTAGATTTCTCTCCCAAGGGTTTGACTTGTTTCATATACTTTAATTCTAAATTAGTTTTAAAAGTATATTATAAACTTGCATATGAAATTTATTGCTTTTACCCCGAATTTCTACTTTTAGTAATGTATCCTCAAAAACACCTCCAAATATGCATGGAGAGGTATGCAAGGATATTATTTCCAGCATTGTCAGTAATTACAAAAATTTGATAAGCAACCCAAATGTCTATGAGAGGGAATGGTTAAATATAGCCATGGTTCTCAGCCTGGGAGATACTGCTAGGAGACATTTTGGTTGTAACTATTCAATGTTGGGAAAGGGAGACTATAGACATTCGGTGGATTGGAGCCAGGAAAGCTAAATCTCTTGCCAGACAATTCTGTTATCTGTCTGAAAATGCTAATAGTATCCCCATTGAGAAACACTACTTCAGAATTGATATAAGAGTAAGCAGTTATTAAAACGGTATGTAATGTTAAAGATACATAGATATATTAGCGGGTAAGAAATGTTGCAAAATGTTTCTTTTATATAATCCTGTTTTTACTTAAAATAATGCTTAGTAACAAATATTTGTGTATGTGTATAAAAGAAAAGGTATTTTGGAAGAATATGTACCACACTGTTAATAATGTTAACTTTAGAAATTGCAATTACAGGGAATGTTTTCTTTCAGTAATATACATTGTAAAGTGTTTAATTTTGTAAGATGAAAATCTGCTTTTGTATACAGAAAACAATAAAGGGGAAAAAATAAATGCTGAAATGTTTAGCCATTTTTGAAACTGACTTTATTTCCAGATATTAAAGTGTTAGATTCTACGAAGATTCTGGTTATTAGGATAATTTCCCTATTTAAACATCTGGGAATAATTAAATATTTAGAGACACCTTTGACACATTTTTGTAATGCTGTTTAATGTATAAACATTTACATTTTGAAGATTAAACAAATTTGTGCTTTCTTTTAGGACCCCCATGTTGACTGTTATACAATGCCATCTATTAAGAGTAAACTAGGTTTGGATAGAGATGCTCTAGTTGGACTGGCAATACTGCTTGGCTGTGATTATCTTCCAAAGGTACACTGAAATTCACTATTCATAGTGTGGGGGTTTTTATTCCTTATGATTTACATAAATATTAATACAGTATTGTTATGTGATTAAGAATCTAATTTAGAGTATAATTTTAGGCATAATAAAATATTCAATAACTAAAATAATCAGCATTTCAAATGACGTTAAAAAGCTGGTTCATTGTGACACTGAAGCTTCTAAATAGGAATAGAATAATAATTATTATCACAGTTTGAATCTCATAAACCATTACTCTAGCTTAAGAATTCACATTCGAGTTTCAACTACCCTTTTAAAGAAATAAAGGAATTATTCTTTTCTTGTGTCATGCTAATGTTAGTTTCTATCACTATTTTATCTATTTTTTGGTTTTCAGTCTTTAGCTTTCCAGCTGTGCAGATGCTTGGTGTTATTATTATTGTTGCTAGGCTACATGATTATTGGAATAAGCCATTCATCCTTTCGTGCCGCATTCAGTGTTGTTCAGAAAACCTTTGATCTATATCTTATAAATTTATATTGTAACAAATAGGTATATTAAGTGAGTGATTAAGAATTATGAGGATAACCCCATTCTTAAATACTATATTTAAAAATACAAAATTACTTATATTATAGCTCTTATTATGTAGTCTCATTATTATGTCCCTACTGATCATCTTTTCTTACCGAATCCCTCATTATACTATACTGTATACTCTATCCCCAAGAGACATCTAGAGAAGGAGGACATATAATTTTTTTTAGCCAGATCTTAGGAGATAGGAAAAATAGCAGGGAAGTCAAATTATTAACTCTAATTTCTAATTTATGTCATCAGTGACCAGATGGTGAAATCAACTTTTTTTTAAACTTATAAGTAAAGGAAGAAGGAAGAATGAAACTTTTAAATAACACACAAAAAAAATATTTTATTATAATTGTAATTCTGAAATAGAAAATTTCTATTTCCCTTATGTAATTATTAAAGCTTAAAGACTAGAAGCAGCCCAATGTTGAATGTAAAAAACCAACTTTATCTACAGTGGTATTACATTATGCATTAGCCTTAGCTATTTTGAACATTTGTATTCTTTGTAATCCAAACTGCCATCTATTTATATTGTTCTTAAAGTTAAAGATTGTTAAGACTATATACTAATACTAGAGGGGTCCTTCCTGCCATTGCCGCTGCACTCACCAGTGGTGAGCCTGGTTCAGGACTTCTGGCTGAGTGCACTGACCACTAGGGGGAAGCTCCTGCATGGTCAGTGCACGTCATAGCGACCGGTTGTTCTGCTGTTTGGTCGATTTGCATATTGAACTTTTATAATATAGGAGGCCTAGAGGCCCAGTGCACGACATTCATGCACTGAGGGGGAAGAGGGTCCCTCAGCCCGCCCTGTGCCCTCTCACAGTCCAGGACCCCTTGGGGGATGTCCACCTGCCAGCTTAGGCCCGCTCCCTGCTGACAGTCAGATATTCGCCGAGGGGTCCTTATCGCTGCACTTGCCAGCCTTGAGTCTGGCTTCTGGTTGAGCAGTGCTCCCCCTGTGGGAGCACACTGACCACCAGGGCACAACTCTTGTGTTGAGCGTCTGCCCCTAGTGGTCAGTGCATGTTATAGTGACTGGTTGTTCTGCTGTTCGGTCAATTTGCATATTAGCCTTTTATTATATAGGATGATTTGTCTTCAAAAAATTTAAGATGTAGCTAAGTGCCGATACAAGAAGGGTGATACACAAAATATTTGACAACTGGTATGCTGAGGACATAGGCTTGTGGTTGCCATCTGTTGTGCTATGTGCTACCATTTTAGTAGCAGGATCCTGGTGGGTTGGGAAGGGTATTCAGGTTAGAGGGTTAGCCAGCAGGCACTCAGGATGCTTGAGGAGTATTGTAAAACTGGTATGTCTATTCTAGTGTATATTGGCTAACCAACAGACTTGCTTATAAAGACATATTCATAAACTTGTATAGTTACTGGAAGCCTCAACTTAAATCAGAAATTGTCATGTGAATTTATGCTTAATGGGTATTAGCTTATTTTAATTTTCTTAACTTAGAACTCTTTTTTGTTCTCTTTTGACATCTGGGTCTTTAAATATTAAATTTCATATCATTAAATAAACATGCTTTTTCCTGATTATAAATATAACATAAAATTAGCTCAAATAAAAAATATTATCCAAATAATTAACAAAGAAAGCTATCGCCCTCTAAAATTCTGTTCTTCCTTCCCATAAAACAGACACTATCAGTGGTTTGGTATGTAATCCTCTGACTTTCTTCCTTTGACTAGATTAACAATATAATTGTTACTTCACTTACATATCTAGATCACACCATAGGCTATTCTGTGGTTTTCATCTTACACACAGCAATGTATTTTGCACATCTTTTTCTATCATTATATAGTTACCGCATTCTTTCAGCTGCATGATCTACTTTTGAATGGACTTAATGTACTTTATTCATTTTCTAATGATTAACATTTGAATTTCTTTCCCCTTTTCTGAAAGGGCGTCCCTGGAGTTGGAAAAGAGCAAGCATTAAAACTTATACAGATTTTGAAAGGGCAAAGTTTACTTCAG
Source organism: Myotis nattereri (assembly GCF_964212035.1). Taxonomy (NCBI): domain Eukaryota; kingdom Metazoa; phylum Chordata; class Mammalia; order Chiroptera; family Vespertilionidae; genus Myotis; species Myotis nattereri. The sequence goes on along the minus strand of NC_138085.1, from coordinate 78,383,285 downwards.
AGGTAACTAAAAATTAAGTTTTCTTGGGACATTAGACTTTTATTCTTGTTGAATTTTATAGTGAATGCTGGAGGCCCAGTGCACGACATTCGTGCACTTGCGGGGGGTTGGGGGGTGGAGATGGGGGGGGATGGGGAGTCCCTCAGCCAAGCCTGTGCCCTATCATAGTCCGGGACCCCTTGCAGTATGTCCGCCTAGGGGTCCTTGGCGCTGCCGCAGAGGCAGGAAAATCACTTATTTTTATTCTGAAATTTTTCAAAGAAAGGGTTGGCAAAAGTAGGTTTACAGTTGTTCATATGGAAAATAATACAATAGTTAATAAATAATAATGCAAGAATAAATTCCTGTGTTTCACATATAACTGTAAACCCACCCCTATATACCCTAAGCCATACTATATATTTTTTTCAATATTACTAGCTCACTGTAAACACAAGTAGATATCAAATGTGTTTATTTATAACCATGGGCATTTGCTATGGGCTATTTTAGACTATTTTACTACCAAGTAAAGATAATGTAACATTAAAATGATTTTATCCTTAAAAATATTTTATTTTATCCTTAAAATCATTTTTAATATAAAATAATTTGATATTGAATTTATTTTTGTAAATGAAATGCCTAACCTGTTACAAATATTTAATAAGTAACACTTGATCAAAACTTTACTTCCTTTGTTCTAGAACCATACATTTAAGAATATATGTATTCAAATTAATTTACACTGAACAGTTTAAGGGTTCGAACCAGTTAAGGAACGTATTGAAATTTACAAACTATGCTATTTAGTTTTGCAAGCATGTGAATTAGATTTACTTGATGAAAGCAGTGGTTTATAAAAATTAATATTAAGGGTGATAAAATAGAGTGAATAAAGGGAAGAATGAGAACACTGGAGACTTAAACCCGTCTTGGCTTCCGGTTAGGTTTGAGATGGTGAGTGCATGAAAGGAAACACAAGTTGTAGAAATCAAGAAGGAATGATGATGAAAACAATTTCAAATTACTGTGCTTTTTCCTACAATACTTCTTTTTCAGCTGAAAAGCTATTGATAGATCTAAGCCTTCAAAAAATTCATTATTGAGATCAGTGATTACTTTGCCAAAGCAGGAGAAAAGGGTATTCTTTGGCATAGAGGTGAGTTAAGGAATTATTTGGGAATTGTGAAAACTAATACAAAGAGGGAAAAACAAGCAAATACGGCCTTTGGCCAGCTACAAGGCATTCTTATTGAAACAGTTTCAGCAAATTTATACTTTTGGCAACATTTTATTAAATGTTGGTCTTGATATTTGAAAGTAATGAAATTACATTTTTTGTTATAATTATGTTTTAATTTTGATTAGCTTAGACGGACTTTCCCTGTTTATTTTTAACATTTGAATCTCTATTATTTATCCAGCAGCCAGCATCAATTAATGCTAATTTTTAGCAAGCGTGTAGTTGGTCTTTGTAGTATGTGCGTTAGAAATTCCCAAAGCTAAATAATAATTCTTAGTGCCAGTTACTAGATTGCAAACTGAAGGTATAATTTAGTTTTTTATTAGAACTTTAATTTCTGTAAGTAGAGGAACAATTCAGAACTTATATTTTATGGTAATGTTTATCCTCTTGGTGGTTTTAAGTTGACATGAAGCTTGTAGTGAAAAATTAACTATTATGCCCTAGCCAGTTTGGCTCAGTGGGTAGAGTGTTGGCCTGTGGACTGAAGGGTCCCAGGTTCGGTTCCAGTCAAGGGCACATGCCTGGGTTTCGGGCTTAATCCCCAGTGGGGGGTGTGCAGGGGGCAGCTAATCAATGATTCCCTCTCATCGTTGATGTTTGTATCTCTCTCTCCCTCTCCCTTCCTCTCTGAAATCAATAAAAAAATATATTTTTAAAAAACTTATTTAGTAGACCTTTTAATAGTAATGTACATTTTCTTAAAATCTTTCATTAAACAAGTAATGTTTTTGCTGTTTGGATAGGAGAATAAGAAAATGACAATTTCAAATGATCTGGATTTTTTAAACTGTTCTTACCCAGACACTCCATGTTTTATTTAGTGTTATACTTTGCCCTTAACCCTTATTTTGATATACAGAAGTGTTCGTGTACATGATTCTCTTTGTTTTATACTCTGGCACTTAGAAAAGATATAAAAAACAAATTTATATGAACCATTCTCCCTATATGTATGCTTAAGTGAAGATTCTTTTTTAAAAATAAAGGCTGAATGAATATATCAATACCACACACACACATTCTTTCTCTCTCTCCCTCTCCCCTGCTCTGACACTCTTTCTCCTCTCCTGTTGGAATTCTGTCTTTGGGGAACACATCTAAAAATTGAGGTACGTTGATTGAGGGAGGGTTTTTTTAATTTGGGCAGTAACTTTATCTACCACCAAAGGGAAAATAAGTTGGTAGGTTGGAAGCGAACAGAATAACCTGATATTTGAGAACATGGCACTTTGGTGACCTTGGGGGTGTTTTTGTGTGTGTTTGTTTTTCTTTTTAAAGCCATTTTCTTTTAAAGGTTTACTCAGTGGAGTGAAGAAAAACCTTGTAACTCTAATCAACAACCACTAGTTATTAAAAAACTGGCTCACTGCTCTGTGTGTTCCCATCCAGGTAAGTAGCCATAGGGAATGATATCTTGGAGGATTAGTGTCAGAAACCCACATTTTCACCCCTGTTCTTATAGGTACATTTTATATTATCTTTCCCGCTAGATTGGGAATCCTCAGAGTCAGGAGTTGTCATATATACATAATAGGCACTCAGTAAATGTTAGTTGAATGAAATGAAGTGACATAAATGATAAATATAGAACCAGTACAGTTTCAAACTATGAATCCAAATTACTTAGATCTTAAAATTATGTTTTTAATATAGAAATCTATTTTAAGGGAAAAAATTCACTAATAGTATTGGGGAAAATGGAATTGAAACTATCTGTTCTTTAACAGTGATTTACACTTATATATTTAAATGATTCTTAATTGTCCTCTAGTGCGTTTTGATTATGTGAAGATAGTGCCTGGAAACTAATTTCTAAAACATGTTCATTATTTTTGAAAATAGCTTGGTTTCTCTTTATTAGTTTTGGAAGAAAAAAAAAGATGTCACTGATACACAGTAGATTAGAAAGGTCTTCCACTTTCAGCAGAGATTGAGATCATGTTAGCTCATCTTTTAAAAGAAATTCTGCTTTATGTATTTGTCTTTTTTTTTAAATTCTCACCTGAGGGTATGTTTCCATTGATTTTAGAGAGAGAGGAAGAGGGAGAGACAGAAAGAGAGAGTCTTTCTCGATGTGAGAGAGAAGAACATCAATTAGTTGCCTCTCATACCCACCATGACTCGGGGATCAAACCCCCCTTGGTGCAAGGGATGACACTCCAACCAACCAAGTCACACTAGCCATGGCATTTATCTATTTGTCTTACTATGTTTTCATTAACATTATTACATTATAGATGAAATCATGGAAGAAAAAATTTTTTATGGATAAGATTCTCCATTCTATATTTTCTTGATAACTTATAAATGGTAATTTTAGTTCAAATCAGTTATGTATGCTCTTCCGTATTCTCAAGACAATGTTGAAGATGGTCATGCTTTCCTTTTAAAGGGAACTAGGATCCCACACCTTTGTCACAGTCATAATTTGTTCATGTTCCAAGCATAATTTAAAAATAGTAATACAGGTAACTTAGAGCTAGACACTAAAAGAGGTAATTTATTGCTGTATTCTTTTAATATTTTAATTAAGGACAACAGTTTATGAATTATTCTATAAAGTAAATAATCTTTTTTAATACTAATAATTATAACCTACTTTTCTTGAATTTAGCTATCAAATTAACCACAAACTTTTCCATTGTTGATTATTATGAATGTATAATTTCAAGTTACAAATTAACACTTTCAGATCATGGAATTTACAGAAACAAAGTGTCATGTGATATTAGTAGCTTAGGATCTACTACACCTTAAAGATTACTATAGTGTGCATTATTCTCTTCCATGATTTTCTTCCATGATTTCATCTATAATGTAATAATGTTAATGAAAACATAGTAAGACAAATAGAGACCTAAATATGTTGAAAGCCAGGCACTCTGCTAGGCAGTATTCATTTTTGAAAATGGGTAAGTGCAAGAAAAAAAAGTATAATAGAAGATAATTGTAAAAAGCAGTGAAAATCATACTTTCTTATACCTCCCTAAAGGTTCACCTAAGGATCATGAACATAATGGATGCAAATTATGTCAAACTGATCGATATTGTGAACCACATGATTATGAATACTGTTGTCCCTGTGAGTGGCACCGAACGGAGCAGGACAGGCAACTGATTACAATAGAGAACAATATTAAGAAGTAAGTTTTGCCAAAACCGGTTTGGCTCAGTGGATAGAGCGTCGGCTTGCGGACTGAAAGGTCCCAGGTTCGATTCCGGTCAAGGGCATGTACCTGGGTTGCGGGCACCTCCCCAGTAGGAGATGTGCAGGAGGCAGCTGATCGATGTTTCTCTCTCATCGATGTTTCTAACTCTCTATTTCTCTCCCTTCCTCTCTGTAAAAAATCAATAAAATATATTTAAAAAAAAAAAGAAGTAAGTTTTGTTTTTAACTCATTCTTTTCTGGCATGACCTATTTTATATACCTGTGGTTGAATTATTTCCATATAGCCTTCCCCCATGTCTAAATTAATAACATTTTACAAAATCCTTTTCTTGAATTTACTAAAAATATAGGCCATTTCAGGAGATGGTAATATAGTAGTTATTCAAAGTGAAACTTGATGACTGAGATACTATACAGACATTTTTCATTAAATGAGAGATTAGATGAGATATGGTTTTAGTCTGATTGTATTAACAACATGTATATAATCTATTTTCAGAAAAGCTTGCAGTTGTGAAGGATTCCCATTCCATGAGGTATTAACTAATAATTCAAGTGTGTTTATTTCAGAAGTTTTTTTTTAAAAAAGTTTGAAATCTCAATTTCTATTTTCTTTTCTCTTGTTAGGTTATTCAAGAATTCCTTTTGAACAAGGATAAATTGGTAAAGGCAGTCAGGTACCAAAGACCTGATTTATTATTGTTTCAGGTATCTGAAAATAAATTCTTTACAGTATGAAGTTGAATAGTAGGAAGATAGAAAGGATAATCACTTTGAATGGTCTGCTATTGGCACCCATGCTTTTTTCAGCATTTATTTCTAGTCTTCATTTCTTTGCTACATAGTAACTGTACTTTGCAGACCATAAGGCAAATTGTAATTATGCTGTTTGTTAGAAAACACCTTAAATACCTTGTACAGATATATTGTATTCAGCGGTATATTGGGAGAGAGGGACTGATAACCAAAGAATGTCAGGATCAAGTACTGGTATATTAATTTGCACGGACATTGTGATTTATAATCAGTTATATAAATTTAGATTTGGATAGTCTATCACTCACTGTGTGACACTGGATATGTGTTATCCTCAAAATAGAAATAATATTATCTTACAAAGTCACTGTGAGGATTAAATGAGATTATTTATATTAACTCTAATAGAGTGGCTAGGGAAACAGTGGCTCAGTAAATTATAACTACTTCTTGCTTATTCCTATCAACAACAGAAATAATAATGGTGAACAATTATTGAACATTTAAAATTTGCTTTTTTTAAAAACACATTACATATAATGTGACTTAATCTTCATAATCTGTGAGCTGGGTTATGTTTTACCTGAGGCTGAGAGAAGTTAAGTAACTTACCCAACATCTAGGAAATATCATGCTGACATACAAATGGAGAACCCTCACACTTAATTACTATGTACTAATGACTCTTTAGGAGGCTCATTGTTCTGTCAGTGATACTACTTTAATGTTCATTCTGAAGGAAAAAATAATATCATCTGAGTGCTCTTTGTCTCCAAGAGATAAGAAAATCTTATTTTATTTTTATTATATTTACAGAGATTTACTCTTGAAAAAATGGATTGGCCCAATCACTATGCATGTGAGAAATTGTTGGTACTTTTGACCCACTATGACATGATAGAAAGAAAACTTGGTAGAAGACACTCTAATCAACTACAGCCAATTCGGTATGAATTTTGTGTGTGTTTGCATTTGAATATCTTATGATCTAAAATTTTCTTCTTAATCTATACTAATAATAGAGGAATATGCAAATTATCCAGGATGCTGTCACAGTAACAGTAACAACCAAACAGCAGGCTGGCAGGCAATGTGGGACAACAAGGCCAGTAGGGGGGGGTTAGTGAGGGATGACCAAACGACTGAACAGCAGGCTGCATGGGGCAACCAGGCCAGTGGGGGGGAGTAGTTGGGGGCGACCAGGCCGGCAGGGGGGCAGTTGGCGGCGACCAGGCCGGCGGGGGGACAGTTGGCAACCAGGCCAGCAGGGGTGTCAGTAAGGGGTGATCATGCTGTCGGTGGGGGGAAGTTAGGGGCAATCAGGCAGGCAGGCAGGTGAGCAGTTAGGAGCCAGCGGTCCTGGATTGTGAAAGGGATGTCTGACTGCTGGTTTAGGCCCGAGCCCTGGGATTGGGCCTAAACTGGCAGTCGGACATCCCCCAAAGGGTCCCGGAATGGAGAGGGTGCAGGCTGGGCTGAGGGGACACACACCACCCCCCATCCCCTCACTGTACACGAATTTCGTGCACCGGGCCTCTAGTATCTTTATAAAGATAGAGGAAAGGTCTCCCGGAATAAATAAAAGCTTAGTCAGGGCTTACAGCCAAGCTAACATAATAACTTCAAACTCTGACATACTTTCCTGCTTCAAATACCTAGTTATAATAGATTAAAAGAAATCAATATTATAATAAGATATAGCCAAGCTTAACCAGATAACTATTTCAGTGACCAAAAAAGGAACAAAAGTGTAAAGTGAATAGAGGGACCTCAGTGAAGGGTATGTCAGTGATCTTTGCACTATTCTTGCAAGCTTTCTAAAGGTTTGAAACTTTCAAAATAAAAAGTTTGCAGGAAAGTATTAAAGAAAAAAGATAAACAACAAAGAAAAGACAATGAGATAGCACACATCTTTCATAATAGTAATAGATGTCAAGAGATGACAGGATAACATTTTAAAACTTTGAATAAAAATAATTGGCAGCCTAAACATTATTAAAATATTATTCACTGGTTGGTAAGGCGTTTTCATACATATGAAGACTAAGTTTACCATTCACAGGTCCTCATTAAAAGCACTATTAAAGGATGTACTTCATTCAGCAAGAAGAAAACTGAACCCAGAGGGAAAATGTAGATAACAAGAAATAGTGGTCAGCACAAAATTGATAAAACATAGCCAAATTAATAAACTGACTGGAAAAAATATGTATATAAATATCTGCATAATGCTTGATCGTTAAAATATGATCATAAACTCCAAAGTATATGTGTAGACATATAATGGTAACCACTAAAACTTTAGAAATCCAGTATCTTCTAAACCAATTCTTAAAATAATACTATCAAACCAAGCCCTGGCCTGGTGGTTCAGTTGGTTCCCCTACACCAAAAGGTTATGGTTCGATTCTGGGCAGGGCACATACAGAAGGTAACCAATTGGTATTTCTCACATCGATGTTTCTCCTTCTCTCCTTCTCCCTTCTCTTTCTAAAATCAATACACATCTCCTCAGGTAAGGACTTAAAAAAAAAGCACACACAAAATTACCAAGCCAAAAAAGTATAAGAAGGAGGAAGTGGGAAGTAGTGAAGAAAAAGCTTGGTAACAGAAAACACAAAATAAGAAACAGGAATGAGTTCCACTATGTTAGTAATCACAGTAAATGTAAGTAGATTAATCTCATTTATTAAAAGACATTTTATTGGATGAGTAAACAAAATTCATCAATATTCTTATAGGGCATGTACAGAATATACACTAAGTTAGAAAATAAGGAGACTTAAAAGATTTGCCAGGCAAATATTTACCAAAGTGATGTAGAAAAATTAACAGAAACAGAATAGACTTTAAAGCAAAAATTATTATGGAAAAGTGGTACACTGAATAATAATGAACAATCTACTCATACACTCTAATAATTATAAGCCCTATACCCCTAACAATAAAATCTTTTGTATAAGTTAGTTGAATAACAATGTGGTTATTCCTCACAATATTTTTAATATTATAAAAATAGAATAAGAATCAATGCATATTTAATTATCCAATCTATAAATTGAAAACTTACAAGTTACTCATGCAATTGAACTTCATTAGATGAATTTGTTTTTCAGAATTGTTAAAAACCGGATCAGAAATGGAGTTCATTGCTTTGAAATAGAGTGGGAAAAGCCTGGTATGTATCATTTTAAGCAGTTTAAGCAGCTTTTATAACATTAAACCATATATGTTTAGCAAATATTGTACACATATGTAAAATATATGTATGTATGTAAAAAATAGAGAAGAAATATGTACCCAGGGTTAATTTCATAGTTTCCCTGTGCTATTTAAATAGGCTTTGACTAATAGTAAAGATTAAAGACTTCAAATAATTTTATTTTAATGTCTTAAATTGGCATTTCTTTTGTACTTAGTGTTTAAAATATAATATGGAGATAGTTTGGTTTGGTATTTTTCAAGAAAATACTGCTACAAATGGTCTGCTCATTGGATTTCACTGTGGGGTACTCTTCCTCTCATTTTCTTACTCTTTAGTTTTCATGGGAATTTTTAGTTGTCTTACTCTTATTTTTGTTATAGACAGAAATACAGTAAACTTGAATTAGCACCAAAACCAAAGGCAAGAAAAGCACAGATTATTTAAATGGAAAATAATCCCAGTTTCATTTCTGTTTGGCATTGAGATTATATTGTGTGATTATGGGTGAATGAGTGAGAGAGTAGATTTATCAGTGAAGGTTTAAGTTGTAGGTAACTTGAAGAATGAAATCAATAAAGAATTAGATAAACTGTTCTAAGCAATAAGAAGAAGGTAGAAAGCTGAAGAATTTTGAAAACTGCTTGGAAGCAGTCCCACAAACCTTAGTCTATTTTCAGGAAGGAAAGTGACATTAACCCACTTTGGCCGTGCAGATCTGTCTAGAACTGAGGATTGGATGCCCACTTTCACTTATCTTTTTGGGAGCTGCCCTTTAAGGGGAAAATGTACCCCAAGCTAGTTTAACTGAGAAACACCTTAAATTCACCGATTTCTATTATTTCTACTTTATTATACTCATCAACTAATATTTTCATTAGAGTTTGGCCTCTCTTGAGCTATTTTCCCTCATGTAGGATAAATGCAAAAATTTAGACTGTTACTTATATATCTTATTGTGAATTTACATATAAACCCTCTCATTTTCATTTATCACTAAGCCTGGGTATATCTTCAAAAGATGGATAAAACCTGGAAAATAGTACAGTATAAACCCCTTATCAGGGGGTTACATTTAACATGGTTTTAGTTACCAGCAGTCAGTCACAGTTCAAAAATATTAACTGGGAAATTCCAGAAATAAACAATTCATAAGTTTTAAATTATGTGCCTTTCTGATAAATTCTTGTGATTTCCTGCTCTGTTCTGCCTGAGATATGAAACATCCCTTTGTCTAGCATATTTAGCCTGTATATGCAGCCCACCCATTAGTCACATAGTAGCCATCTCAGCCATCAGATTGACTGTCACAGTATTGCAATGATTGTGTTCATGTAACCCTTATTTTACTTAATAATGGCTCCAAAGCGCAAGAGTAGTGATGCATTTGGGCATACCAAAGAGAAGCTTTAGAGTGCTTCCTTGAGTTGACAGGTGAGTACACTACAATAAGATATTTTGAGAGAGAGACCACATTCACATAACTTTAATGATAGTACATTGCTATAATCATTCTATTTTATTATTGTTGTTGTTAATCTCTTACTGTGCCTATTTATAAATTAAACTTTACCATAAGTATATGTGTATAGAAAAAAACATAGTATGTATGGGGTTTGATACTATTGGTGGTTTCAGGTATTCACTGGAGATCTCATGCACTGCTGATGGGGTTTATAACCCCATGGATAAAGGGGACTACTGTAATATTTTTTTTTCTTTTTCTTTTTTTTTTTAATTAAACTTTATTGTTCAGATTATTACATTTGTTCCTCTTTTTTTCCCCCCCATAACTCCCCTCCTCCCAGTTCCCGCCCCACCCTCCGCCCTCACTCCCCACCCACTGTCCTCATCCATAGGTGCACGATTTTTGTTCAGTCTCTTCCCGTATCCCCCACACCCCTTTCCCCCCCAAGAATAGTCAGTCCATTCCCTTTCTATGTCCCTGATTCTATTATAATCAACAGTTCATTCTGTTCATCAGATTATTTATTCACTTGATTCTTAGATTCACTTGTTGATAGATGCATATTTGTTGTTCATAATTTGTATCTTTACCTTTTTCTTCCTCTTCCTCTTCTTAAAGGATACCTTTCAGCATTTCATATAATCCTGGTTTGGTGGTGATGAACTCCTTTAGCTTTTCCTTATCTGTGAAGCTCTTTATCTGACCTTCAATTCTGAATGATAGCTTTGCTGGATAAAGTAATCTTGGTTGTAGGTTCTTGGTATTCATCACTTTGAATATTTCTTGCCACTCCCTTCTGGCCTGCAAAGTTTCTGTTGAGAAATCAGCTGACAGTCGTATGGGTATTCCCTTGTAGGTAACTGAGTTTCTTTCTCTTGCTGCTTTTAAGATTCTCTCTTTATCTTTTGCTCTTGGCATTTTAATTATGATGTGTCTTGGTGTGGTCCTCTTTGGATTCCTTTTGTTTGGGGTTCTCCGCGCTTCTTGGACCTGTAAGTCCATTTCTTTCACCAGGTGGGGGAAGTTTTCTGTCATTATTTCTTCAAATAGGTTTTCAATATCCTGCTCTCTCTCATCTTCTGGCACCCCTATAATTCTGATGTTGGTACGCTTGAAGCTGTCCCAGAGGCTCCTTACACTATCCTCGCATTTTTGGATTCTTTTTTCATTTTGCTTTTCCAGTTGGGTGTTTTTTGCTTCCTCGCATTTCAAATCATTGACTTGATTCTTGCGCTCCTCTGGTCTGCTGTCGGGAGTCTGTATATTATCCTTTATTTCAGTCAGTGTATGCTTAATTTCTAGTTGGTTCCCCAATATAAGATCGAGGGTCTCATTAGTTTTCTTGTAGATCTCATTAAGTTTATCGGCGGCTTCTAAACAGTTCTTGAGAGACCTTAAAAGTGTGGTTCTGAACTCTATATCTTCCATTGACAATTTTGTCCTGTTTCTTTGTCTCCGCATTTTGTTATGCTTTCTTGGTGCACCCCCTAGTGGTCTTTGTTCGCAGTCTTATAGTTAAATCTTGATTGTTGTAGCTAATTCCAGGGAGGGTTTGACCTCCAGGCCAAGTGTATATGAGAATCAGCTGTGTCTGCAGTGAGAGAACTTCTGTCCTCTAGGGAGGTGCTAATCTAGCCTTTGCCTGAGGCTATCCGGCAAATGCCTCTGTGCAGGGCTTGGGCAGGGAGGGTCGCACAGGATCAACAGGGTGGGCCAGAGAGAGCAGTTCTGGCGGCTCTCAGTCCTGTCCCCAGGGGCTCTGCCTCTCTGAGTCCCAGCAATGGCTGTAAACCTCGGAGAGAAAGCTGCACTCGCTCTGACCGAAGCCAGACAGTCCCGCTTCTCCCGTTTGAGTCTGGGTCCCTAAAGACTCGCCTGTATCTGGAGCTCAGAGTCTGCGACTCCCTCCCGATTGAAAACGCCAACCGCGCCCTCCGCCGCCAGCCCGCTCTGCGCACTCCGCACCTCAGAATTTGACTTCAGCACTGCGCCTCCTCTGAGTGTCCGTATGCGTTTCTCTTTCCTCCTAGTTGTAGGACTTCCACTCAGCCAGCGTTCCTGTGGTTCTGGGTGATGTCCCTTCCGTTTTTTGGTTTCACTTTTGAAGTAGTTGTTCAAAGCAGCAAACTCTGGCGTTAACCTATGCCGCCATCTTGGTTCTCTCCGGGACTACTGTAATATTTTTGATGACCCTTTCAATCCTGTTCTTTTCATTAGACACCACTAAAGAAAGTTAATATTGAAGTTTTAGTCAACTGTCTATTCCCATTCTTTATCTGGGTCTTAAACACTTATTATACTGAACTAAACCATTTAACCTTACCTACACAAAGACTTATTCTCTACGCTGCTCCTTCTGCCTCTGAAACAAGAGACTTTAAAGTTCTAATTTAAAAGTAATCTCCTACTAGAAGAACAAAGTTGGAGGGATCACAATACCAGATATCAAGCTATATTACAAAGCTACTGTTCTCAAAGCTGCCTGGTACTAGCACAAGAACAGACTTATAGACCAATGGAACAGAAGAGAGAACCCAGAAATCGACCCAAGCCATTATGCTTAATTAATACTTGACAAAGGAGGCAAGAACATACAATGGAGTCAAAACAGTCTCTTGGGGGCCACCAGGCCAGCAGGGGCAGCAGTAAAGGGCGCCCTGGCTGGCAGGGGTGGGCAGTTAGGGGCAACCAGGCCGGCAGATGCGGGCAGTTGGGGGCAACCAGGCTGGCAGCGGGGGCAAGTGGGGGTGACCAGGCTGGCAGGCAGAAATATGCAAAAATAAACTCAAAATGGATAAAGGGCTTAAACGTAAGACAGGAAACCATAAAAATCTTAGAAAAATCCATAGGCAGCAAAATATCAGAAATATGTCATAGCAATATCTTTACCGATACAGCTCCTAGGACAATGGAAACTAAGGAGAAAATAAACAAATGGGACTACATCAAAATAAAACCTTCTGCACAGCAAAAGAAACCATCAATGAAACAACAAGAAAGCCCACTGCATGGGAGAACATATTTGCCAATGTTATATCTGACAAGGGTTTAATCTTCAAAATTTATAGGGAACTCATACAACTTAACAAAATGAAGATAAACAATCCAATAAAAAAAAAATGGGCAAAGGACCTAAATAGACAGGTTTTGAAAGTGGACATACAGAAGACCAAGAGACATATGGAAACATGCTCAAAGTCACCAGTCATCTGAGAGATGCAAATCAAAACAATGAGGTACCATCTCACACCTGCCAGAATGGCTATCATCAACAAACGACAAGACTTGGAGAGGATGTGGAGAAAAAGGAACCCTCGTGTACTGCTGATGGGAATGCAGACTGGTACAGCCAGTATGGAGTTTACTCAAAAAATTAAAAATGGAACTCTCATTTGACCCAGTGATCCCACTTCTAGGAAATATCCCAAGGAATCAGAAATACCAATCAGAAAGGATATATGCACCCCTGTGCTCATAGCAGCACAATTTACAATAGCTAAGATTTGGAACCAGCCTAAGTACTCATCAGCAGATAAGTGGATTAGAAAACTGTGGTATTTCTACACAATGGAATACTAGCTGCTATAAAGAAGAAGGAACTTTTACCATTTGCAACAGCATGGATGGACCTGAAGAGCATTATGCTAAGTGAAATAAGCCAGTCAGAGAAAGATAAATATCACACAATCTCACTTATTTGTGGAATATAATGAACAACATAAACTGATGAACAAAAATAGATCCAGAGACATAGAAGCATCAAACAGACTGTCCAACCTCAAAGGGAAGGTGGGGGTGGGGGGTAGGGGGGTGAGGAGTGGGGAGTATGAGAGCAACCAAAAGACTTGTATGCATGCATATAAACATAACCCATAGGAACAGACAGTAGGGGGTGAGGGCATGTGCTGGGGGGTGGGAATGGCCGGGGAGAGGTCAATGGGGGAAAAAGGAGACATATGTAATACTTTAAACAATGAAGGATATAAAAAAATAATCTTCCAACTCTTGTTAGGCAGAAGAAAATCAATTCTATACTAGAATCAGCAGATTATTAGAATAGAGATGTTATAAAGCAATATTTGCAATAAATCATCCATTGTGGATGACTTAGTTTACCTGGTAAACTTTGTTACCTGGAAAATTGAATTTTTCATATCTGTAATTAAGGCTGTTTTACTGTATTTTTAATCTTTTAGAACATTATGCTATAGAAGATAAATATGGAGAATTAGTTCTACAAACAATAGAAGAAGAATCATTATTTGAAGCAGCTTTTCCAGAGATTGTTGCTGTTTACCACAAACAAAAGTTAGAAATTAAAGAGAAGAAAAAGAAAAGTAAGTATCTCATTTGATAGCCACACACAGCTGTTGTAGAGGAGCTATCTGTTCTACACGAGTCAGTATTGTCTAAATTTTGCTGAAAGTTCTATATAAGAACTTGCTTCTTTGTCTTGATACACTATTAAAGCTGAAAAGCCAAGAGTAAACCATTCTCATATGTGTCTGATAAGCTAATCAAGTGTTAATAATAGTAATTACACCAACCACTTATTGAGCAAGTAGTATATGTAATATATTTTGGATTATAAATACATTTTCTTTATTTCCCAGAAAAACTAAGGAAGAAAATTCAATCAAACATTGTTTCTGGAAGAAAATACTTTATAATATGTTGTCATTAATTATTTTGTTTGTTTTTTAATTTTGTTTTATTGCTTAAAATATTACAAAGAGTATTACATATGTCTCCTTTTTTTTCCCCCCCTTGACATTCCCCAGCCTCCCCTACCTCCCAGTGTCTTGTGTCCATTGGTTATGCTTATATGCATGCATACAAGTCCTTCGGTTGATCTCTTGCCCCACCCTCCCTGCCCCCCAACCCTCCCCAGCCTTCCCGCTGTAGTTTGACAATCTGTTCGATGCTGCTCTGCCTTTGTATCTATTTTTGTTCATCAGTTTATAATGGTCTTTATTATCCATAAATGAGATCATGTGGTATTTTTCTTTCATTGACTGGCTTATTTCACTTAGCATAATGCTCTCCAATTCCATCCATGCTGTTGGAAATGGTAAGAATTCCTTCTTTTTTACAACAGCATAGTATTCCATTGTGTAGATGTACCGCAGTTTTCTAATCCATTCATCTGCTGCTGGGCACTTAGGCTGTTTCCAGATCTTCCCAATGGTAAATTGTGCTGCTATGAACATAAGGATGCATATATCCTTTTTAATTATTTTGTTATAATTACTTACAACACAGTTTCTAGGAATGCACTGGGACAGAAATGCAAAAATTGCTTATATAGTTTTCAATCTGAACTGTTTAGTTTATTTGTTTATTCAAGTTAAGTCAAATAAAACAGGTTTTAATTATATTGTATTTTTCTTTTCAGGCATGAAAACTAAGCCTAAAGAAAATAATTTGCCACAAACAGATGAGATGAGTTTTCAGTCACTCATAACTTTAAAACCCACATGTGAAATCTCTTCTAAACAGAATTCCCAGTTAAATTTGGAAATTTTCCCTGATTCGGCATTACCCCAGGAATCTATTTCTGCGTCATTGAAGAGCTTGCTTTTATCTGAAGATGCTCTCTGTATGAATACTCAAGAACAGTTAATGTCTTCTTCAAAACCTTTGGCTTCACAGCAAATTACAGCTGTCAGTAAATCTCTAATTTCAGAATCTAGTCAACCAAATATCTCATCCCATAATGTGTCGACGATTGCTGATCTACACTTGAGCAGCATTGATTGGGAGGGAACTTCTTTTAGTAATTCTCCAGCTATTCCAAGGAATACTTGCTCTCATGGCTTAAAATCAGGACTTGAAACAGCCATCCCTCATAGCTTTAAACATATCCCAGGACAATTGTCATGTGACTCAGAATGGTGCACCACAAATAAAGTGTTCAGTTGGGATCTTCAAAAGACTAATCCTGAAGAGCATCTACTTTCTGGCATTACTAACTTACATAGTCAGGATCTGCCTTTAAAGGAACGAATACTTATAAAATCATTACATCCTCTGGGTAATGTACAGCCAGACCTGAAAACTTTATCCGTACACACAGTAAAAGAATCTTGTAAGGCTAGCAGTAGTTCTGATTGTCCATCACATCTTTCAGAGGATCTAGGAATTTATGTGCAAAAGGAATCTAGGAACTCTAAAGTTCTAAAAGGAGACCAGCTGCTTCCAGAAAACTATAAAGTGAATACTTCTATACCCTATTCTGTCAAAAACATGATAGTAAAGGCCTCTGATGCTAGAGTCGAGCCACCAAATACTTCTTTAGAACATAATAGAAATGTTGACTTGCAAACCACTCAGAAAATTGTAATGAAGAAAAGTGTTTGCCTTGACAGATATTCCTCTGATGAAGAAAGTGCCCCAGTGTTTGGGAAAGCTATGAATGCAACTGAGAAAATGAAGCAGAGTTTTCAGAAGCACAAACCAGCCCAATTCAAGAAAAATGATGCTAACAAATTGAGTAACCCTAAGATACATATTAAAGAAACAGAACAGTATGTCCAGACTTCTAAAACAGCTGTAAATGAAGAAAACTATTTCCCAGATGCAGCCAAAGTTTCTCTGAGTTCCCTACAGTGTCATAAGGAAAAAGATGACTCTGGTACTTATTTGGATAGTCCTCTTCCTTTATGTCAGAGATTAAAACTGAGGTTCTAAAACACTTGAAATTAAAAATGTTTAAGCGTTAGTTAATATTCTGGTATCATCAGCATTAGCAGAGGCAGAAGGAAGGTGTCTAATTAATGTTTGGCAGAAAAATGTAATGTAGTTTATATGTCAGGAGATACTTTTGCCATTTTAATCAAAATTATAATTTTTAAAAGTTACCTAAAACTTTTATTTTAAAACATAATCTTTGTGGTAAAACTAGATAATGTATATTTTTAAAACTTACTCTTGCCATATTTTATATCTTTATTGACTGTTCTTTAGTCATAGCTTTAAAGTGTTAATACAGTACTAGGCAGAGTAAAGGCTTCATCTTTTTGCTCATTTATACCCATGTCTTGCACAAACCTCTATAGTGTTTATATTTCAGCTTGTTCTCAAGAAGATAATTCTTTATAATTGCCTAAAATCTCTCAATGTCTTATATTGTGCCTTTTTGGAGAGTTATATTTCTCTCCTTGTGAAGATACTTTTAGTATGCTCTTTTGCTTTGGTAACTTTATTCTCTTTTCTGAGGGGAAAATGGAAAAGGAGGAAGATGATTGATATATATATAGAAAAAATAATGGTTGTAATGCTGAATAAACTAAGGAAAGCTACTCTTTATATATCCCCAGAAGTTAACAGGTTTGCCAAATGGAGAAAAGATTTGAAAAATAGAATATATAATCAGAAGAGAATTAGAAACTTGCTGAGGATCACACAGCTAATTAATAATGATGTGGGGATTAGATATCTTGCCTCCTAATTTGGTGGCATTTATTCTGTTTTCTTTTTCTTCTATAGCACTTTTTTCTTTAACTTACTTTTATTTTAAAAATGAATCTATATAATAATTGAGTTCAACCTCTCCAAATATTAAGTTGTTTATTCATTTATCACTCAAAAAATCAAGAGCAAGCATGCCAAACTTGCGACCACTGGGCCATATGCCTCGTTTAAATAAACAAGGCATATTGTCCACCAGCAGTGAGTTTGACATGCTTGGTTTAGAGCAGTGGTTCTCAACTTGTGGGTCGCCTAAGACATCAGAAAACACATATATAATTACATATTGTTTTTGTGATTAATCACTATGCTTTAATTATGTTCAATTTGTAACAATGAAATTGGGGGTCACCACAACATGAGGAACTGTATTAAAGGGTCACGGCATCAGGAAGGTTGAGAACCACTGGTCTAGAGGCAATTAGATTGGACAGGAAAAAGTAAAGCTGTCAATATTTGCAGATGACGAAATTTTGCGTGTACAAGATCTTAAGGAATCCACTAAAAACTACCAGAACTGATAAATGAGTTCACCAAAGTTGCAGGATTTAAAATCAATATACAAACATCGATTGTGGGTCTATATATCTTTGGTGAATAATACTAAATGAAGTTAAGAAAATTCTGTGTACAACAGCACTAAAAGCAATAAAGTGCTTTGTAATAAATTTAACAAAAGTAAAGAATTTATACTCTAAAAACTGCAAAAGTATTGTTGAATGAAAAATTTTAGAAACTTAAATAAAAGGAAAGACATTCCATGTTATGATTAGAAGACTTGATATTAAGATGGCAAACTAATTTACAGATGTAGTGCAGTCCCCATCAATTCCAGCTGATTTCTTTGCAGAAACTGACAAGCTGATTCTAAAATTCATATGGAAGTTTATGGGACACAAAGTAGGCAAAGCTCTCTTTAAAAAGAGAAATGGGAGGAATTGCCCTTCTTAAATCTGATTTGAAAATTTACTACAAAGCTACAGTAATGAAGAATTTGTTGTCATCACATAAAGGTAGACATATAAATCAGTGGGATAGAATTGAGGGTCCAGAAATATACTCTCACATTTATGTTCAATTGATTTTCTTTTTTTTTTTTTTTAAATATATTTTATTGATTTTTTTACAGAGAGGAAGGGAGAGAGAGAGAGTCAGAAATATCGATGAGAGAAAAACATCAATCAGCTGCCTCCTGCACATCTCCCACTGGGGATGTGCCCGCAACCCAGGCACATGCCCCTGACCGGAATCGAACCTGGGACCTTTCAGTCCGCAGGCCGACGCTCTATCCACTGAGCCAAACCGGTTTCGGCTGTTCAATTGATTTTCAACCAGAGTGCCAAGACAACTCAGGGAGAAACAAGAGTAATTCAACCAATACTACTGGTACAACTGGGTAGCCATATGCAAAAAATGAAGTCTGACCCCTACCTCTTACAGTATACAACTAGAGGCCCGGTGCATGAAATTCATGAACAGTTGGGGTCCCTAGGCCTGGCTGGAGATCAGGGCCAATCAGGTTCCCCGCCTCCCTACCTCCCTGCCTCCTCCTTCCCTTGCCACCCACCCCCAGTTCCATGTCCCAGCCCAGGGCCCGGCCCTGATTGGGACGATCAGGACCTGCTGGCTGGGGGGGGGAGGGACCAGGAGTTTGGCTGGCAGGTCCCATCATTGATTGGCGCCTGTGGGCTGGGAGCAGCTCCTGTGTTGATCGTCTGCCCCCTGGTGGTCAGTGTGCGTCATAGTGATCAGTTGTTCTGGTTGCTTGGGCTTATATATACATACTAGAGGCCCGATGCACAAAAAGTTGTGCACTCGGTTGGGGGGGGCGGGTGTCTGTCAGCCCGGCCTGTTCCCTCTCGCAGTCTGGAACCCCTCAGGAGATGACCACCTGCTGGCTTAGGCCTGCTCCCCGGGGGATTGGGCCTAAGCTGGCAATCAGACATCCCTTTGGCAGCCTGGCAGCCCTCGGGGGATGTCCACTTGCCAGCGGGGAGCAGGCCTAAACTGCAGTCGGACATCCTTAGCGCTGCTGAGGAGGCAGGAGAGGCTCCCACCACCACCACTGTACTAGCAGCCATTAGCCTGGCTTGTGTCTGAGCAGAGCTCCCCCATGTGGGAGTGCACTGACCACCAGAGGGCATCTCCTGCATTAAGCGTCTGCCCCCTGGTGGTCAGTGTGTGTCATAGTGACCAGTCATTCCCAGTCTTTCTGCTGTTAGGATCAGTTTGCATATTACCCTTTTACTATATAGGATAGAAGCCTGGGGCTGGCTGGTTTGCCCTGAAGGGTGTCCCGGATCAGGGTGGGGGTCCCGCTTGGGTGCCTGGCAAGCCTGGGTGAGGGGATGATGGCTGTTTGCAGCTGGTCACACCCACTTCAGGGTGGGGGTCCCCACTGGGGTGCCTGGCCAGTCTGGGTGAGGGGCTGAGGGCCGTTTTCAGGCTGGCCTGAGACTGAAGCTCCCAGCCTCTCCTTTTTTTCTTTTTCTTTCTATTCTGGGATTTATTTACCTTCTATAATTGAAACTCTGTTGCCTTCACTGGTGCTCCCAGCTCTGAGGCTGCGGCTGGCTGAAAGCAGGTATCTGGGGTTTGTTTGGCTTCTATAAGTGAAACTTTGTTGCTTTTGGAGCTGTTGCTTTCGGAGCTTAGAGCAGGCCGCGGCAAGTGGGGAACCTTGGCTTCCTCCATCACTGGAGCAAGCAAGCCTCCTGCTCTCTTCAGCTGCATGGCTGCCAGCCGCCATCTTTGTTGGCAGTTAATTTGCATATCTCCCTGATTAGCCAATGGGAAGCAGCAGAGGTACGGTTAACACATTGTTTGCGGGTAGTTTTTATCACTCGCTAACAGGTGGCATGGGCCATTTTTGCTAATTTTTTGCGCAAATGGCAACGTTCAGTAAAATTACGATAACTTTAGTTTACGTATTTATACGTTACCCGCATTCTACCGCTAGTCTATAAAAAACGTATTAATACGTGTCCCGCGCTCTACTACACTGGTAGAACGTATAAATACGTAAAACGTGTAAACACGTTTCCCGCATACAATGTGTTAATTACCCTTTTTGTCTTTTATTAGGATAGATAAATGGATCAAAAACTAAATATGAAAGCTAAAGCTGTAATTAGATGAAAACAAACATAAATCTTTGTGACTTTGAATTAGGAAATGATTTCTTTGATATGGCACCAAAACCTCAGACAAGGAAAAATAAACTTCATAAAAACTTTGTGTTTCAGAGGGCACCAGTAAGAAAATGAAGAGATAGGCCTGGCTGTGTTGTTAAATGGTTAGGGCATCAGCCTGAGCACCAAAGGGTCTCAGGTTCCATTATCAGTGCCGGTCAGGGTGAGTGCAGGAGGCACCCAGTCTCTCTCTCTCTCTCTCTCTCTCTCTCTCTCTCTCTCTCTCTCTCGATCTCTCCCTCACTTTCTCCACCCCCCTCCCTTCACTCTCTCTAAAAAAATCAGTGGGAAAAATATCCTCAGGTGGGGACTAACAACAAAAGAAAAGAGATAACCCACAAAATAGAAAATATTTGCAAATCGTAAGTATGATAAAGGGTTTATATTAAGAGGGGCTTGTATAAAGAACTCTTAGCTCAATAATAATAAGACAACTCAAACTCCGGTAAAATATCTGCATAGAAATTTCTCCAAAGAAAATATATAAATGGCCAATAAACAAAATAATGATGAAAAAATTCTCATCATTATCAGAAAAAATCAAAACCACAATGAGATTCCACTTGCCACCTGATAGGATGGCTAAATAAAAAAGATAATAACAAGTATTGGTGAGGATGTGGAGGATTTGGAACCCTTCTAACCTGGTAGGGATATAAAATTGGGTAGCCACTTTGGAAAAAGTCTGGTGGCCCCTCAAATGGTTAAACATAGTTACCACATTATGCATTTTATCCACTCCCAAGTATATACCTAAGAAATGAAGGCGTATATCCACACAAAAACTTGTACACAGATGTCCATAGAAACATTCATAATAGCCAAAAATGTAAACAACCAGAATGCCCATCAACTGAGGAGTGGATAACAAAATGTCTCTTCGTGCAATCCTATATAATAGAGCTAATATGCTAATTAGACTGGATGGCAGAACGACCTTATGGAATGACAGCCAGGGCTGCTAGGGCCAAGGCAGTGGGGCTGTGAGGGCCTACCCTTGCGCACATTTCGTGCATTGGGCTTCTAGTTGTCAATAAAAAGAAATACTAATAAGTGTTACAATGTGATGAACCTTGAAAACATGCTAAGTGAAAGAGGCCAGTCACAAAAGACCACATGTATGATTCAATTTATATAAAATGTTCCAAATAGGCAAGTCTATATAGAAACAAGTTATACTCTTCATAGACTTAAATATTCATGCTCCTTAAATACTTGTGTTCCTTAAATTATCTCTCTTTTCTTACTCTATTCACTATTTCTACATATTTTCTGCTCTCATGATTCAGATACAGATATTTAGGCGAAGCTTTTCTTCTAATGTATAGATCTGCTTATTTAACCAATTCCTGACATCACTGGGGATAAAAATATAGTAATAGAGATGGCAGAAGCTCTGAGTTGCCTGTTACATCTAACCTGGATGTACTTCCAAGCCTTGCTGTAACTGGTTCCTGGGTTCTAAGTGGTCACGCACACTCATTTATCCTGGAGACATTGCAGGAATAAGTGCACATGAAATGCCAAGGGCCACCAGGAAATACAAAGTAACATAAAACCCAATTCTTATTTTCAAGAAATTGAAAAGAGCAAGATAAAGAAATATATTTACATACAAGGATCAATTATTTAAAAAATAATAAATTATGTTGGTTAGCGTGGAATTGGGTGTTTAATGAATAGAATAGACAATCACTGCCACCTGGATCAGAGGAAGGAACGTTCTTTTGGCAGATTTGACTGGGCTTTGAAGTATAGGCAAAAAATTGGCAGAATTGTAGCTGTGTTACAACAGGACATTTCAGTGGATGAGGGATTGATTAGCTTGAGGTAACGACATAGAATAAAGACGGTTGGCATGCTCAGGGAATGTTGGAGTCTTATTTGGAATGTCGGTCTCCAGGGAACAAATTGCTGTGCAGACAAGGAATGGTCAGGGATTGAGAAGTGAAGAATCGAGCAGAAAGCAGACTAGGGTATCTTTGGGCAATGGGGAAAAGAAATTGGACAAAGTGTAGCAAAGAACGTGACGAATATGCTAAAAGATTCTGACCATATAAGCCATATATAAAGGTTTATTTTGAATATCCAGAAGGAAAAATAATCCTAATTAAAACATTTTCTCTGGGGATCTGCTGATCATGATTTGTTCAATCTGGGCACCACAATTGGCTCTGATAGTTTAGGACCATCTAGTCCAGGTAATACTTACAATATAGAGATGTCCTTTTTTTTAAATTTTTTAAATAGATTTAGAGGTGTTCTGGGGATTTTATGAGATGAGAACAGTGTGCTTGTTCCGATATAATTTGCAGCCCAGTCGGTGTGACTCAGTGGTTGAGGTCAATCTATGAACCAGGAGGTCACGGTTAGATTCCTGGTCAGAGCATATGCCCAGATTGTGGGCTCGATCCCCAGTTTGGGGCTTGCAGGAGGCAGCCGATCAATAATTCTTTTTCATCATTGATGTTTCTCTCTCCCTCTCCCTTTCTCTCTGAAATCAATAAAAATATATTTTCAATAAACCAAATATTATTTGCAGCTGATATATTACTCATTTAGCCACCTAATATATTTATTGAACAACTACTTTGTAAAAGAGCCCTTTGTTTTTCTGTGTATCACAGCCAGCTGGAGGTCCATGGAATTTAAAATATTTTTTTCAAATCACCCAGCTGGAAAAAGCTTCAGTTGGGGCTAGAACTCGGGTCTCCTAATTCCTTTAGTGAAGGACCTTCCCTAATATTTATGTTTCCATAATTCATTCAGTTCCATTAGTTGTTCTCTTTGTGGTCCTGAAGAAAAATTGTGCATACTTCCATGATAGTATTTATCACATTTAATTCATACACTCAAAATATTAGTTGAGTGTCTACTATATAGCAGGCATATTTTTTTTAATGTACTTACTTTCTCTAAGATAAGACAGAATTCTGAACACAGAGGTTAAATCATATTTATTTTTGTATCCCCCAGCACTATGCTCAGAGTTTAATTCTCTGCTTCACCAACTCTTATTTATCCATCAAGACTCAGAATAAACCTGGTCTTTTCTAAGAGGGGTTTATATAGCTTCTCAAGAACCCCTCCTCTTTCCTATAGACTTTTAAAATATTATCTGCAAATAGCTTTATTTCGAGTGGTTTGCATTTTGTCTCAGGTACCAGGCTGTGAGCATCTTGTATTCCTGAATCTAACCCCTAGCAGAGGGGCTGCCACAGAAAGCCATCAGTGAATGGGTGCTGATTGCCTGCTGGTGAATTTGGAGTCTTCGTTCTTCCATTCTCCATCAAGAAAGATCAGATCCAGTTGGATGGTTCCCTCCATCAGCTTGATCACGTGTCCCCCTTTGTCATGTGAAGATGCCAGGGTGAGATGCCTTGCTTTCTGAAGGTGAAGGGGCTAACTCAACTGCTCACTATTCCTGTCATGCTGGTAGCACTTAGGGTGAAACAGCTTAAATAATACCACTAAAGGCAGCCTCCTTTCATCTGCAGATTAATGTGGCAACATTTATCACCTTCTTAGCCAGGAAAACCTTTTATCAGGCTCAGCTAACAGCTCGCATTAGCCCCTTAAAGGACTTGCCACATTGCCTTTAAAATGACAAGCTGCAGAGTCAGGCCCAGGATAGTCCAAAAAAGTGGGACCTTTGCTGATGATTGCCAGAATGGACAATGTACTTATTCCCAGGCCAGACAGATTCAATAAATGGCCTGTTTGGCACTGGAGGAAAGGGTCATCTGGAAATCAGGCTGTCTTCTGTGCTGAGAATGACTGAGTATTCTGCTAATGTTTGGAAGAATTCTTTGATAAGCACCAAACAAAACTTCTTTAATAGGGATGAAGTGCCTGAGCTTCCTCAGCATTATTCTGTGCCAAGACCCAAAAAACAAAATGTTGACCTCCCCAAAATGGCAAAATTCTGTGATCAAAAACCGAATGAAAGAATTCTATACTGTTTGCATCATCGTAACTCCTACTCATCTACCACTCAACAGATTTCCACCTTCCTGCTGTGAGTGAAGTCTCAAAGTGCTGGCCTTTGAATCTGAAAATGAAAATGAGTGATTTATTCAACGTTCATGTAAAGGTAGATGACAGAGTCTTTCTTTGCCTTTTTTGTTTGTTTGTTTTATTTGAAAGCAATGCGGATTCAGTGACTGCTCCAAAGTAATATTATTGCTAAAGTCATTTATATTTTTATTAAACTGAGAATGCCAGCCCTGTGAATGCCAGATGCCAGAAGGCTTATTTTAACAGGGCTGTCCAAACCCAGACGTCTCAAGTCCAGGCCCTGTGAAGGCCCCATGACTTCACAGCTGGGATAGTGCTATGAGAGGTGTCAAGGACTCCATACAACCCGGTCTACATCCTGCGAAACAGACCAAAGGACATTTTCTTTAACGTGGGAGGCAATGTCTGAGTAATTGTCCGATTTCTGATAGAGACTGGCTACCTTGGGCAAATGTTCCCAGCTTCTGCATGCTTCTCCTGCATAGGTGAGAATGATATTTCCTCCCCCCTTCACTCTCATTTACATGTTGAGAATAAACAGCTTTTGGAGAAACAGACACTAGTGTATACATTTAATATTACTGATTTTGATTTGTCAAATCCATTGGTGAATAAGCGATGTTCTTAAAATGTGTTGTATTATAACCTGTATAATTTTTTGAGAAGGTAACTTGTCTCTAATATGAAGAAAAAAGACAAAACATACTGGATAGTATAAACAGTAGTGAATCTTGGGAGAAGAGAAATGACACGTATTAAATGTTTACTATCACATCCACGCATTTTTCTACTTTTTCAAAATCCTCACATTTGCTCCACAGAAACTAAAAGGCAGGCACTTTTATTTCCCTGTTTATATATGAGGCTAAGAGAAGTGAAGGAACTTATCCAAGGTCAACATTTAGTAAAAAGCAGGGCCAGGATTTGAACCCAGAGCTAGTAGTCTAACTGCACAGTTTCTCTGGCAAAAATTAAGATGTCTGTATACTCCACATTTATCTAAGCGTATGACACTTTTAAAGAAACAACCTGTCAGAGAGATGCATTGGCTTCTACTGATCTGATTTCTGGAAAACTGGCCACTAAATCAGAGTACTTGAGCCCCAGCAAAGCAAGAAATGATCACAAGTTACAGTGGGAAAGTTGGGAGATTTGGGTGTAAGGAAGGACTGGGAGGTGCGGGACATCCAGGGCACCAAATCTAGAAGTTTCATCCCCTTCCTTTGACGCTCTAACCACCAGGGCCAGATGTCCCCAGGATGAGGTCATCTGTGAGTTCTCAGTGGAGTGTCCATTAAGAGCGGCTCCTTTTTGGCCTTCATTTCTGACTTGAGTCACCTTTGCACAGGGACTGCAAGGGGCTGGGCCTGTTGTAATCAGTTAAGTGCATTTTTTACTAATCTTGAAAGCAACCCAGAGAAGTAAAGCGACATGCCTGTGGCCACACAGTTGGTATGTTTGTCTCCTCCCAGTTGCATTGCTCCCTCCAAAGGGGACAGGGACTCTGAGGGACTACTCTCGCAGGGACTACTAAAAGCGCCTCCTTACTGACCGCCCTGCTTCAAAGCACTCACGCCCTTTGTAGTGCACACACCAGCCAGACAAATCTATAGAAAGTGCAAACCACCTTCTGACACCAGCACGCCTTCACCCTTTTCCTCCATGCAAAAGCTTCCCACCATGCTTGGTGTCAATTCCAGATTCCTTGACAGTCTGTCAGGCCCTCCGTGGCTGAGCCCTGCCTGTCTCCCTGACCTCATCTCTGGACTCTTCCCCTTGATCACCTTGCTCCAGTGCTGCTGGCTTTACCTCATTTCCTTAAACACACCAAGCTCATTCCACATTCTGGCTCTTGAACTTACTGTGCCATATGCCTGAACTTCTCACACGTTTTTGGATAGTAAGCTCCTACTCACCCTTCAGCTAGTACTTTTGTGATGATGCTAAGTCGCCACCTCCCCACTCTGATTCCCACTCCTCTACTCTTGCTTCTTACCCTGAGTTATTTTCTTCACAAATTATTAGAGTTCTTTTTGTTTGTCTCCTATCACTACAGTAACAACATGAGGAGAAGCTTCATCTTATTTTTTGTCATATCCCTTGAGCTACTTTTAACCGTGAGTAACATGTAGCACACATTTAATACAACCTTATTGGATGAATGAATGAATGAATAAATAAATGAAGTTAAACTTTGAACCCAAATCCACATTTTGACCACCAACATGCCACAAGTTGTAACTGAATTCTTAAGATGGGTCCAGCACCTGGTTAGACATGGTGCGGAGTACAAGGGAATAATAACTAGTCTCTCCTTTCAAGATCTTTATAACTAAGTTGTGACACCAGACTCATTTGCACTTGAGATCACAAATAACACACCTAAGTGCTGGGTGAAGGGAGTGGCATCAGAGGGCATCAGCATGCAGATGAGAGTGGTCAGTGAGCACCCAGGTGGTCCTCAGAGACTTGCTAGTTGAGTTGATTGGAGGCTTGAATGGTAGATACAGTTTACTGGGGGGAGTGAAGGCCATGAGGTTCTTGGGTAAGACTTAAAATCGGGTGAATTTACCCAAGAATGAGTAACAAATGACAAGTATTTGAGGGCATTCCAGGCTGGTGACATTTGTTATATCCTTTTGTCTAGAAAGTAACTCACTCACTCTTTACATACAAGTATAATTTTGTGAGAAAACAAGGCCAATAAGGCAAAAGAAGAGGAGGAAAAGGGTGAGTGAGGTTTCTAGTTTTTGACTTCTGGTTGGCGTTGAGGAGGGGTGGACCAGGACCTGGCACACAGTGAATGTCAGGTATTGGGCATTATATGTATTCCGGTACAGGGCGGCAGAGACCATCTCTAAGAGTTCTCCGAGGTCCATAGCTGCCTCCTATGTGGACTGCCCCTCAGAGGGGACCCCAATAAAGTATAGAGCAAGGAGATTCCTGAGAACTAGGTCACTAGCTAATGAAGATGACTTCCTATGCTCAAAATGAACAAGTATCCGTCCATTCATTTGTCCATACATGTATTCCATAAGCAGGTTCTCTACACCAAGTATCATGCAAATTGCAGGGGCTATAGTAAGGGTTCGTTTTCTTAAGAAATTCACGGTCTATCCACAAAGAAAACCACATGCTGTTAAGACTTTATGACACAATATGCCCCTTAGTGTCTTAACTCTCTACTCATGCCTCCAGATCTGGGTTGAATGAAAATATTTATCACATATTCAGGCTTGGCCACAAAATCACACCAAACCAAACCAAAACATTCCATGAAGAGGAAGACTATGCTAATCTTTCTTTCTCTTCTCAGAAAGGTGATAACAGAAGATTTGGTCCCAACAGGGACACAGGCAAGGGATTTGCATTTTAAAGTTTGACAGATATTTATAGGCCTTTTGATCTCTTTTCTCCCCTCTACCCACCCACCCCCAGCCTTGATGCCTTCCCCTCCCCCACCCATCAGTTCTCTACATTGTACCAGGTACACGTTTGAGAAAGGGTGGTTCCAGGTCCAGAGGACCTGGGGGCCCTAGTGTGGTGTGTTCAGAGTCATGTAGCTCTTATTTATTGAATACCAAAATACATCAAGTTATTTTTAACATTCCCAACAGCCACAATCATCTTGAAAGTTTCCTTTACTATTTACCTTTTTGGTTGTTGTTGTTGTTAAGGGAGGAGGAAAATGAGGCGCAGAGAGGTTAAATAACCTGCCCAGAAACACTGATAAGTAGTGGAGACAGAATTAAAACTCAGGTCTGAGTGTCCCCAAACCTATGACCTTTTCCTTAAGCCAGGCTGACTCTAGTCCACAAGCCTGGTTATTATAGGCAGCTCCGCTAAGATCCTTCCTGGCAAAGCGTATCCTGCATTCCAGTTTTTTTGCTAGTGTTATTCTGGAAATAGCCCAATAAACGTCACACTTTGATTTACTCAGGACAGACTTGCAGCTGTCTTTTCCTTTGCAGCTCTTCTCGGGCTCTGTGGCTTTCCTCTCCTGGTCTTGCACCCTGGCCGCCACAGCTCGCAGCTGCACGCCTTAGTTTGGCACCATCATCTGCAGCCCCATAGGATTTGCTGAACAGAGCTTCTCTCTGACTCACAGAAACTTCATGGGGAACTAGCTTAGAATCGCAGACTCTCACATTTTTGCAACTAGAGCGGATCCTAAAAACTATCTAGGAAACAGAGGTTCAGAGAATGTCTCATGCAAAAGTAGCTGACATCAGATTTATCAGAATACTACGTATTTGCTAGGTTAAACGTGATAGATAAAGGACACAAGTCACATTAACAACTGTGTGCTAGCTGCTTTGTCTTGTTTAATTTCACTACAAGCCAGTGAGGTACAATGAATTATTATCCACATGTTACAGCTGAACTGGCTCAGAGAAATAGCTGACTGAAGGTTCTACAGCAAGCATGTCCAACTCGTGGCCCGTGGGCCACATGCCTCGTTTATTTGGCCCGTGTTAGCTTTTGAGTTTGACATGCTTGCTCTACAGTAACTGTGGGACCGGGATCTGAACTCACTGGACTGTGGAGAGCTCAGCTCCTTCCTTTCCCACAGCCTGCGGTGGGGTGTGATGAAGAGTGTAAACATACCCTAGCTGAAGGGACTGGCCTGTGAAATTTGCTTCTGAGCCAAAGAGCCAAGAACCAACAGAATGAGGAGATGAATACGATCATTTGTGGGCTCACTGAGGTCAGGTCTGTAATCTAAAACCATCTGGCATTCACCAACAGCCTGAGTGGTACTTTGACCACGAGGGCTTCCGCTGGGAAACAAGAACTGCTTGTCTACCTGCAGCCTCCTCCCAAACTTAGACTGTCTATTACAAACTAGAAGATTCTGCAAGTTCCCTCTATCCTTGGAAAATCCATCCCCCACCCTCAAAGAGGGGGCCTTGAGAGTGCCAAATTGGGAGCCGTAAGAAAGTCCTTGCTGGTGCAGTCTTCCTGTTGAGGTTGAGAGATCAGGTTCAAAGCTCAAGCCACAGCTTCCCCACCTCCACTCCCTGTCCCATCTCCAATCCCTAGAGGGAATGCGCCTGCCCCCCCCACCCCCCACCCCCCCCCCCCCCCGCTCCCACCTCCCCGAAGAGATTTTCTGTAAAAGCCTCTAGATTGTGTTGAGCTGGGGGTCAGTTTGGAAGTTGGAGGCATCTTTTCTGCTCTCTCCAGATAGACTCCTGGGAAGGTGCCTCTCCAGAAAGAATGGCTATGGAAGCAGGCATCTTCCCTCCTGAGCACACAGGGTAGATACTGGTCTGGGCTGGGCAATTCCTAAGAAAGCTCTTTTCTTAATGATTCCCTCCTGTCAACCATGTAGCTATGGTCCCATGTGTTCAGAATAACAAGGGTAAGAGATGATCCTGGTCCAGTGACTTCATCTTACCCAGCAAGCCCTGGCCCAACCACAGTTGCTCTTGAGGTGCAACCCATTTCTCACAACCCGTTTTTACCAAAACATTTTTCCTGACCATCTGTCCATACTAACATCTTTCTCCTCAGAAATGATATGTACCCACACATAACTATCAGGAGGACAAATTGTCATCAGTGGCATTTAGCTGTGCCTGGAGGGACGCCTTTGATCACAGAACCTACACAGACTTTTCTGCATCTTGATATTATCCATTCTGGAGCAAATACTTGACCTGCTAATGACAGTGTTACTAAAGATCCCAACTTGACCTCATTTTGCTAGCTTGCAGGTGATGACATTTTCTCTTTTTAAATATATTTTTATTTATTTCAGAGAGTAAGGAAGAGGGAGAGAGAGATAGAAGTATCAATGATGAGAGAGAATCATTGATCGGCTGCCTCCTGCATGTCCCCCACTGAGGATCGAGCCCACAGCCTGGGTGTGTGCCCTTGACCAGAATTGAACTTGGGACCCTTCAGTCTGCAGACCGACGCTCTATCCACTGAGCCACACCAGTTAGGGCAACATTTTCTCTCTCTCTCTCTCTCTTTTTTTTAACATTTTCTTTTTTTAGAAAGCACTCATCATTGGTAGCAATGCATCCAGTAGTTCTTAGCCCTTCTTTGAGTGATAAAAACCTTTAAAACTTTATGAAATCTATACATCTCCTTACCAGTAAAATATACCTGGGCACATAAGTGTTACTGTCATGTGCTATATTGGACATTCGGGAGTCCCATCCCTGACCTCTCTCACACTGCGGACCACTGTTCTAGAGTGAGCACCCTGGTCCAGGGACCTCATCTGATTCCCTGTACATCTCCAGATTGCAGTGGAGTTTCTGGTAGATAGTAGATACAGTACTTGGGAAATGTTGCAAGTTGAATGAATTAATCTGAAAGCGAGTTTGTGATACCCTGGCCCCTGGTAAGAATGTCTTTGAGTGACACTGCGTGGTCAGGTGGGCTTTGGATCCCACTTAGAGCAACACTGCTGTAGATCAGAGAGGGGTGTGGGGGCTGAAGAAAGAAAATAAGGAGAATAATGGTATTTGGGGGCACAGATCCATTAATCAGAGCATGGTCAGGATAATCTCTCTCTTTCTCTCCTTACTCCATTCTCTCTCACTCTTATTCTATCTTCCTTCTGCTGTGGTTATCAAGAGCTTTTGAAAGTACAAAGAGCTTTTGATCACTCTTCAGATTGATCAAAGATTAGCTAGTTGTCACACAGGCCAGAGCCACTGAATAAGTACCTTTGGTGGTCCCTGAGATGAGTCTGAGCCCACAGAGCCCTCCTGTTCTGCTCCCCTGGAGGGGAGACCCACAGAGCAGCCTAGGACCTGAGCTGTTTCCCCGAGTCTGTATTTCAAGTGCTTCTCCCCAAAGGACATATAAAAGAACAGAAGATGCCAAGGCTGCCTCTGGCCATGGATTATGGAGAGCTCCCCTGAGGCTGCCTTTCAGAGGCACAAGCATGACCATTTGCAGCTGGCATTGTCAAACAGTTTCCTGGGCTGGGACCCATGAGCAGCGGGACCACCATTCATGGAGCTGTGTGAATCATGGATGTCTGAACCTTATACCCATAGATCTTATCTCATAAGGCTTGGGGTGAGCCCAGGAAACTATACTCTTTTAGAACTACCAGGAAATTCTGATGGGGAATCAGATTTGGAAACTCTAGGAGGACTGTAGCACCACATTATCTGTTCAGTCCTCCAACTGGCTGACGTCACAAATTCCCATCTAAGATCTGGGTGTGGATGCCTCCAGGCCTTATCCCTCTAATTTTATTTCAAGACCTAGTTTGTTGTCATTTTTCCAGGAAGTCTTCCTGGGTCATTCAACAGAAATTTATCTCTCCCATCTCTCTCCTCCCATGGCACATTTCCAGTGTCTTTATGGCAGTTTATGTACTGGCCCCTCTACTCATGACATTTTCTGTCAGCACTATGCAATGGAAATATAATGCCAGTCACATATGCAACTGTTAATTTTCTAGTAACCATGTTTTTTTTTTCAATTACAGTTTACCAGTTTACATTCAATATTATTCCATATTTCATAGACAATCATGTACTTTATAGAGTAGTCACTCCAATATTTCAAATATCCTCCTGGCTTCATACATAGTTATTACAATATTATTGAACATATTTCCTATGCTGTACTTTACAGCTCTGTGACTATTCTGTAATTACCAATTTGTACTTTTGAATCCCTTCACCATTTTCACCCAGCCCCATAATCCCCCTTTCTTCTGTCAACCATCTGTCTATGACTGGTTCTATTTTGTTTGTTTATTTTGTTCTTGAGACTCCACATATACATGAAATTATATAGTATTTGTCTTTCACTGTCTGACTTATTTCACTTGTCATAATACCCTCTAGATCCATCCATGCTGTTGCAAAAGGTAAGATTTCATTCTTTTTTTATAACCGAATAGTATTCCATTTTGTACATGTACCACAGCTATCTTATCCACTCATCTATTAATGGGCACTTGGTCTGCTTCCAAATCTTGGCTATTGTAAATAACGGTGCAATGAGCATGGGGTGCATATATTCTTTCAAATTAGTGTTTTGGGTTTCTTTGGATATATTCCCAGAAGTGGAATGGCTGGGTCATAGTCTAGTAGCCATATTTATCGAATGGAGTTAGGCAAAATTAATTGTACTAACATTTTTGTTAATGTTTGATTTGTAAACATTGTAAAAGAATGTTTGATTCAACATATCCAAAAGGTTATTGCAACATGTGCCCAATATAAAAATCATCTGTGAGATAAAATGGTTACATTTTCTAACCATATTAAGTATTTGAAATTTGATGTGTATTTTACACTGACTGCACATCTCAGCTTTGGCCACATATCACGGGCTGACAGCCACAGGTGGTCCTGGAGGCCATATTAGCACAGTTCTGGTTCTTTGAGTTCAAGTCTGTGACTTTTGCTTTAAGTTCTTTAGAACTTTGATGTCCACTCCCTGGGCCCACTTTAGGTGCTTAGAAAACATTTGAGTCGATTCAAATATGAATTCCTCTTGGAGAGTATCCTTTGATGTTTTTTGTTTGTTTGATAGTTGTCTGTTTGAAGGCACAGTCTCTTTGGAGAAGGTATACTATCTGTTTTAAGGAAGGGGAAGCAATCCAGAGCAGGTTTTATTTGAGAGGAGTGGGGGTTGGGAGAACCCCAGGGGCACAGTGCATTAAGAGAGCAGGAGGTAGTGCAGCCCAAGGGGCGGATGTCAGAGTAACTTCTCCATTGTGCACTGTGGGATCGGGCGCCGTACTCGTACACGTGAGGCCCTGGTGGCTCTGCACCGTGCTCAGCCTTCTCTGCGCAGGTTCCCTTGGGCTGCCTGGAAAACATCGTCTGCCAGAAGATTTCTTTGGAATGTAATGTGATCACTCGAGTCCCCAAAAAAAGCTACAGGAAGAACATGTTCTCAGCAAAGATTTTTTTCCAAAAACGGGTTGAACCAGTTTATACCATTCATGACCACAGGCTTCCCATGAGAATTGCCTGGCTTACCTCATAATTCACCAATAGTTGAGTTTGTCAAAAAAGAATTGTCTCCAAGAGAGTGCCCTCAGATACAAGATCATGGCTTTCCAGGGAAGAGAGAGCTCTTAAAGAAATCAGAGTTCTTTCCCGAGGTCCTCTGAGGTCAGGTAATCAGTGTATAGAAGTAGAAGGACTGAAGTTTGGAACTCCCCAGGCTGATTGTCACTCACAGGGTAATACGTTTGCTCCATACATAAGGAGGAGCAGACCGTGGGCTGGGTCACATCATTCCCAGACAAGGCTCAGGACGTGGTGACAAGGACCCACTTTGGAGAGGAACACCCCTATCTTCCAATGTCAGCTCACCCATTATCTGGAACACCCAGACATTACAGATCTTAATTTGTACACTTCCTAGTAGGGACTTTTGGTGGTTTATGCAAAGCACTGTAACAAGTGGTTAAGGCCTTCGCCCACTAGCATGTGAATTTAAGGGAGTTACTTTGCCTCTTTTAGCCACGGGTTCTTCACCGTGAAATATGGGTAGTAACAGTCCCTACTTCCTAGGGTTGTGTGTTGATTAAACTGTGAGATAAAGGACTAATCAATGCACGAAAAGTGCTCCATAAAAGTTCATAATGATTTGAAAATTAAGTCCAACATAAACCAGGATAATTTAAAGTAGAAAAGTGAGTTTTAAAGGAGTAAAGAAATCGATATTTTTCAAGTAAGAGGATGCTGACTAAACACCATTGCACAGTAAGTGATGGGCAGCTGAGGGTAATGAGAAGGAAGGAAGCCTCTCATCTTAGTCCCCGGCTCTTAGTCTAGTTGGGTGGACTAAACTGCAGGAGGAAAACCTTGTGTTAGCCTGTGAAGCTCCCACTATAAGAACACTGGAGGCCACAAGAAGTTGCCTGGTTGTCAGAATAGACCAGAAAGAACAATTAGGATTTGGTTAGGCAGTGAGATGGCACCACTCACCCGAGGCAGAAACCTATATGCTAACCAAGGCATAGCAATGGGATGAGCTGCCTGTCTTCCAAGAGAATGATGGAGGAAGGGAAAGGGTGAGGATGAAATAGGAAGCTTTAGTGACAAGTAAGAAGGGTAATAAGATCAAAAGAGAAAATAGAACAAGGGCTCATCAGCAGGCATAGGCCCTACAATATTGGGGAAAAGATGCTGAGATCCATAAAATGGCAACAGCTTATATTGTGGAGAAGAGATGGGAAGGAAATGGAGGGGAGCAGGGAATTCATCTCCAATCCCATTGTCTGTTCCGTGGCACAGACACCCTGAGAGCTCCCCAGCTCTGCCAGGAACACTCTCCCGCAGTGCCTGTCACGAACGCCGGTGACTGACAGGATTGTGCCCCCTCGAAGACTCTGCTTCCCTTTCTTAGGAATATCTAGGAAAGGCCATATAAGGCATGTATCTTCTCTCTGCCTGGCTTTCTCACCTGTCCTTGCCAAACCTGGCCTTCCTATAAGGAATAACTAGGTAACATCTTCAGAACGTTTTGAGCTACAAGAAGGGAGGATGTTGTGCACACACGTACAGGCACGGTTATTTTCGCAGGATTCCATTTCCTCTCTTTTCTTTGAATCAATCTCCTGGTAACAGCTGTCTGGCTCTCTAAAGCCAGCAACAGCTGCAATAATGAGCCCACCATTTGAGCCAGGGATGACACAGGCTCAGCTCTGAGGTGCAGCTGTTCTTTAAAGCTTGGTGTCTCGACCCTCCCCCTGGCCTGGAGAACAAAGAGGGCCATTCATTAACCCCCCCACATTTCCAGTTTTCACATGGGGAGATCCCTTATTCCTTTTACCAGTGGTGCAGTCTCGTAATTCTGCCACTTATGCGTAGTTTTACCATAAGAACACTCGAGATGCCTCTCTGAACTTTAGTTTCCAATTCCAGGATAATGACACCATTATCCATATCTTGAGTGGGTTATGAAGTTCCCAAGATGTAATAGATATGAAAATCTTCTACAAACTATAAGACACTGCTCCCATAGTAGTTTTTATTAAGGTCCTTGTTCCTGAGTTTAACAAGTGAAAAAAAATTACTGAACAATTTAGGACAGTGAAAGAAACTGTCTGAATTGGACTGTGTACATAAGTGGTCACAGGAGTGAGGAGGCACAGAGGGTTTCTGGAGAAGACACTTGGCTGGACTCAGGGACTGGTACAACCTGAAGGGTTAAGGGAGAGGAAGGGACATTTGGGGGAGGGACATAGCCCAGGTAAAAGGCAAGAAAAAAAAATGTGTTCAAGGGACAGTGCAGAGCCTTCCTGGAATGGGGCAGAGAATGGGCACATAAAGTTGAAGGGCCGTGATGGGTCGGACCGGGGTATCCTTACATGACAGGCAGGGATGTTGTCAGGAGAGGTTTGAGTGGCATGGAAAAGTCAAGGAGTGATCGAGATCATCCTGCTCCCTGAGTCCTGTGGCTTATCCCTATTTAACAGTCAGGACAAAGGGGCCCGTACGGGATGTGCTCTTGGCTTCCAGGGGCCGGGCTCAGTAGCTTTTGGACCCTGCAGGTCTTCATCTGTCCAAGCCAGCGGCTCCCCACTTCTCTGCTTATTCAAAAAAGAGATTATCCAACTCCAGCCTAGACTTACCAAATCAGAATTCTGGGAGAGGGGCCCAGGAATCCTTCTGAAAATAAGCTTTCCTCCTCCCCAGGTGTTCTTGTCCTCGTGGAATTGTGGGAAGGCTGTGCATGTGACCTTGATGACTCCCTGCGCCAGGAGCCTCATCCACAGGCGGGCTTCCTATGCTGATGAAGGAGGTGACCGCTCAGCCTACAGAGAGCTGGGTGGAGTCACCCAGTGCTCTGTGCCCGGCCCAACTGTGACTGAGGAGACTGGCACTTCCTTCAGGAACAACTTTCTCTCTCTTCTTTCTTGTTGCCCTACCCTGAACCTCCTTCCCATTTCTTTCTCCCCCATGCAAGCTAAATGCAGAGCTCTATCAAGGACTTAGTAATCCTCATGTCCTATTTATCCATGTTCTGTTCTCTTTACAAGAGTATTCCCTCCAATCACCTTCCTTCCTCCCCTCCCTCCCTCCCTCCCTCCCTCCCTCCCTCCCTTCCTTCCTTCCATCTTCCCTTATTTCCTATCTTTGTCTTTTCTTTATTTTCAAATAAATGTAGTACCCAGATGCTTTGATTCAACTTGAGGGCAACAGTGATTTTTGAGTCTTTTTCCTCTATTCATGGATCTACTCAGGTCAGCTTTGCCTAGTCACTGCTTCTAAAATTTTAAATTATTATCTTTTTGATATTTAGAAAATATTGACAACTATAAAGAGTAAGAGCAGCTACCAATGACTGAATGCTTACTATGTCTGAAGACAGTTATCGAGAAATTTCTTTACATGTATGAATCTTCACAAAAATCCTGTCAGGTAGGTACTGTTTTTATCCCCACATTATAAATAGAGAAACTGAGGCACAGAGAAACACCTTGGAGGACCATCTTAGTGCAAATTGCTTTCAACTTTTTTAAAAAAAATATATTTTATTGATTTTTTTACAGAGAGGAAGGGAGAGAGATAGAGAGTTAGAAACATCGATGAGAGAGAAACATTGATCAGCTGCCTCCTGCACATCTCTTACTGGGGATGTGCCCGCAACCCAGGTACATGCCCTTAACCGGAATCGAACCTGGGACCTTTCAGTCTGCAGGCTGACGCTCTATCCACTGAGCCAAACCGGTTTTGGCTGCTTTCAACTTTTTTGACACAGGTATTAAAATGCCACCCCAAATACCAGTACGTTACCTTCTTACTGTCACATAATTAATGAAAGCAGAGGGATCCAGGTTTGAACAGGAACCCTATGCTTCTAACCATGACACAGACTACCCCTCAAGAATAAAGTCAGATGAGTAAAGAAAAAAATGACCTTCAATTCCTATTACCAGAAATAACCAATATTTTTTTTAAAATTTTCTTTAGTGATTAAGGTATTACATATGTATCCTTATCACCTCTTCCCTCCCCTCCCCCATCATGCCTTCACCCCCTGGTGTCTGTGTCCATTGGAAATAACCATTCTTAAATACTTCATCATTTTTTCTATGGAAAAATATGTAATTGGATCAAAATATTAAGTTTGCAATCTTGATTATAAATTCTTAGATTATATTTCCTATGTTATATGTTCTCCATAAATATGATTTTTATTGACTAATAGTATTCCATCACATGGAGGGGACATCATTTATGTCATCATTCCTTTGTTGTTAAGTCTTGAGGTTGTTTCTAATTTTTTACTATCATAATACTATGACAAATATTTTTGTTCATAAATTTTGACTGTAACTAGTTCTGTAGAATAAAGGCCGTGTGTCAAAGCTATTTTTAAATCTAAAGTGCATTCTAGAGACTTTAGAATATTTAAGAAATCTCACCAGTTGACCCACAGCAGTGTGTGTGAGGGACCATTTCCTCACCCTCTTGCCAACGTTGCCAATTTGGGAGGTGAAAAATGACTTCTCCTTGTAGTTTCCATTTACATGTCTTTGATTACTAGCAAGATGGGACATTTTTTTTACATTTACTACCACTTGCACTTCTTTTGTGAGCTGTCTGTTCATCCCCTTGTTCATTTTCCCAGTGGTGGGCTCCTGTTTTTCTTATCCCTGTGAGATCTTCATAGCCATAACCTTTCGAGTCTCAGATTTGTGAGAAATATTTTCCCTGGTTTGGTCTTTGCCTTGTATCTCTGCTTTCTAGGTGCTAATGAGCTTACAAATATGGAGATCTAAATTTAAAATGATCTAATGTAGAGGCCAGCATTTCTGAAAATAAGCAGCCTTTTTATGCAGATATCTGACTAAAAACATTTGTAGTATTCATTTTACTACCAGGAGTTTCCACATCTTAATTACTGGCCTTGGAGGGGACTAAAGAAGTAACTTTGCACGTCTCTGCTTTTCAGGCTGATAAAAACAGGGAACTCCTTGGAGGACCGCCTCAGTGCAAATTGCTTTCAACTTTTTTGACACGGGTATTAAAACGCCACCCCAAATACCAGTGGTAATAAAGAACCCAACTTAAAAGGGGGAGTAGGTGTAAATGTAACACATGAGATTTTTTTTGCATCTTGCTAGCCAGTTGCTGAAGAATTAGGGGTGAAGCACTCAGAGCTGCTTCCCCTCCTGAGCCTGTGGGGGAAAACCAGGCTATTTGGGGCTAAATGTTGACATGAGATTTTTTGAACCAAGAGGAAATGCTCATATTCTCTTGCAACAAGAATCATCCCCACATCCTGCCCTGTTGTTCTCAAGGGAGAATTAGCTGCCACTTCCTCTGTTTTTCACCCTGGTCCATGCTCTCATGTTCCTCTGCCCTACACAATGCATTCTCTTCTCTACCACCCTCCTGTGGTCCACAGAACAGCCCGTTTTGTGCAGATGTGATGACTGTCCCCCCCCCCCCAAGAAACGTATTTTTATATAGAGAAAAACATCGATATGAGGTCAGCTACCTCCTGCATGCCCCCTTCGCCCCCACCTTGGGATGGAGCCCACATCCCGGGCATGTGCCTTGACCAGGAATTGAACTGGTTCAGGTGACCCTTGGGTGCACTGGATGATGCTCCAACCATCTGAGCCACAGAGGCCAGGGTATTTAGTCACATTTTCCAAATAGAAGGAGGCTTATATTCTGATCAGGAACCACAGGGGTCCCACAGGGATGTGGTTACCTGCAAGTGGATTATTTTACGGGAAAGCCACGCTGACTTGGTTTCCATCTACATTCATTCAACAAAGAAGATGCACACAGTGCTTGGCTGTGGAATGGGTGGACGAGTTGGGATCTTGAGCTCAGGCTGTCAGCGTGTTTGAGGGGAAAGGAAGCCATACAGATGTTTGGGACAAGAAGGCTGCTCTTCCTCCCCACATTGCTGAGTTAAGGGGATGGAGATAAACATGACTTCAGGTCGGGGAAGCCTCCTCAGGAATGGCTGGAGAAGTCCACAGGGTTTCTCTTTCTGTTCAAAGGGCTTCTACAGTTCAGCACATTTATCTTCTGTCTCTCGTGTGTCCGATGAAGTAAGCCACTTTATTTCATTTCATTTTTTTTTTTTTTGGTCCGTATTTTGTCCTGGTAGAATACTTAGCCTGTGAAAATCATCTATTTGCTCATTGCATGATGCTTCACAATGGATTTGTAAGAGGACTAAAACCAAAATATTACATTTTGGCTTTCCAATGAACCTCAGACTCAAGTCAGGAGAGCCAAAAACTTTCACAGTTTCCCAGGTTAGTCGGGAGAGTAATGGCAGTGACCTTGAAAGGAACGCAGGCACTGGCCTTGCGAAAACTCTCACAGCTCAACAACACAGGAGTTCTATGCCAGTAACCAAGTAGGGAATTGCTACTTTTATTTCTCTTGACTAGCTCAAGGACATAGGGAGACAGCACATTGCAATTAGGAGTTTTCTTTCTCTCTCTCTCTCTCTCTCTCTCTCTCTCACACACACACACACACACACACACACACACACACACACACACTCCCTTTGCCCCAAAAGAATTATCTGTTTTTTGGTTGTGTGTTAGTTGGGTGCCAAGATTCTGTGATGGCGTGAAAGAGCGCATGTTTTTACCTTAGTCCTAACTGTGTTCAAACACCGCCTCCATCTCTTTCCCAGCAGGAAGTTCCAGGGTCTGGACAGGCCGGAGGCTGGCATGGTCAGGGTCCTGTGGCTGAGGCTGAGGGACAGTGGAGTATACAAAGGTCGGGGAGTAGACCCTAAGGGCCAAAGACAGCTACTGACACCTGGGTGCGCTGAGTGTCTGTGTGATGAGCTCAGGGTTGGAGGCAGTGAGGACAGGACGCGGCTGCATTACTGCAGCGGATTCTGGGCGTGTCAACCGCAGAGGTGTTGGGTGAGGCTGTGGCCTTTAAGGAGAGGCTGTTTCCATTGACCTTGGGCGAGGTCCTTAGCTTCTGAGTTTCATTTCCTCTCTTGTAAGGTGAAGACGAGGCCTACCATACCAAATTATATGGAGGATGACATGAGATCCTGTATACAAGGCTCTCATTTCTGGCACCTAGCACAGAGGAAGTGCTGTAAGTACTCAAACAAGGAAAGTGTTCTTACTTATTAACATTAACACATAAAATTTCTTGTGAAAGAATGAGATTTTTTTTCTAACATTTTCAGTTATAGGAAAATATGCGTAAATGTCAACTTACCTGCTGTTTAGTCAAGGTGGTTGCCTGGCCGTAAGCCAGGGAAAGCACTAGAAGGTGGTCGGGGAGACAGATGCCTTCTGTTCTGGAGCTGCGGACCCAAAGCTGTAAAACAGCCTTAGGACATGAACAAGGGCCCTTTCAAAGCCTGCCCTCCCCTGCTCCTCCCTCATGATGTGGAAGCGCTCGCTGGAGCCTGGCCCTCCAGTCCGACCACCTGGATCTAGCGTGTCTCCTCCACTTTTTAATCATGACCGTGAACAACTTTTTCTACTTCTCTAAGCCTCCATTCTTTTCTTATATAAAATGGGAACAAAAATAGTACTTTCTTTAAAGGATTTTTATAAGATCCCAATGGAATAAATCATACAAAGCCCTTAACACTAAATAAGCTTATTGGGGTAACTATGGGTATGGCCAAGACAGGGGCTGCCTTTGCGATTGTACACACAGCACTCCCTTCAGACTGTCAGAATCAGGCCTGTCCACGAATCGTGGCAGAGAAGTATGTGGGTGCTAATCTGTCTCACCATCTAATTTAGGAACAAGGACGGGAAGTCTAAACCTACTGCATCCTTTTAGCCCCTTCAGTGCTAGCACACAGGCCAATCTCGGGTGCTCTGTACACACTGACCATGTGATTGAATGGCACCAATCAGTCGTCCCGATTTTTAACTGTGTTGCTGCTATAGCTTGAGTTCAGGCATCAAGAGCACTACAGGGACCATCGTGCCGATGCCTCTGATGGTTCTCAGGTGTTCCAGCCAGGGGTTAAAGCCTGGCCCGAGGCAGCCTGCCGAGATTTGAATCCTGGGCTACCAGTTATGAGGTGTTAGGGGTGGGGTCTCTGGTGAGTTACTTAACCACTCTGTGCCTCAGTTTCCTATTAGTACAACAGGACTGGTGGTGATAATAGCTTCTACTTCCTAGGGTTATTGCGAGGATTTTGTGAGTTAATCTCTGTTACACACCTGGAGTGCTATCTGGAGCAGCCTCAGCCTCCAGGCCTGCCCTGCTCAGCAGCTGGAGCCGTGACCCCGGCTCTGCTGTCCTGAACCCCATGTCCACAGAATGAGCTCAGAGAGCTGCGGGGAGACAAGCAGGTCCATGCACATCTGGTTCTGGTTTATCTCTTACTAGAGAAAGAGAGGGTACATTGGCAAGCAAGGATCCCAGGCAGTTTCCTTGTTCCCAAAGCAGGTTTGGGGACTAGCAGTGCTGGTTGCCTGAGGTCAGCAGAGGGGAGTGAGAACACGGGAAGTCATTCTGATACCAGCGACAAGAGCAAAGCCAACGCATATTAAGTGCCAACAGTGTACCGAGGATTTTGCAGATGTTGTCTCATTTAGAAAACGAAATTTCGGAAAGTAGAAGTTTAAGGAATAAGCAATTTTAGAAAGAAGCTATAGAGAAAAAAAAGAGAGAGAGAGTTAGGGAGTCTGAGAGCAGAGGTGATATTATGTGGAAAACTGGGAGGTTTAGAATGAGGATTGAAAGCCGACTGACAGTGGCAACCCCAGCGCCTCGGGTCAACTGAGAGTCCCTTCTTTTTGAGTCGCGTTCAGGTCACCTGCCTCTACCACAAACAACTGAAATAAAATGTTTTTTTTTTAAGGTGGTCTTATGGGGATCTTGGCTTGACCACTTTCTGCCGGGGAAATCTTAACTGAGTCTTTTAACCTCATAGAGCAGTGGTTCTCAACCTTCTGGCCCTTTAAATACAGTTCCTGATGTTGTGACCCAACCATAAAATTATTTTCGTTGCTACTTCATAACTGTCATGTTGCTACTGTTATGAATCGTCATGTAAATATCTGATATGCAGGATGGTCTTAGGTGACCCCTGTGAAAGGGTCGGTCGACCGCCAAAGGGGTTGCGACCCACAGGTTGAGAACCGCTGTCATAGAGCCTTAATACTTTCATCTGTAAACTGTTGGTTTATTTTTCTTAATAAAGGTTAATTAGAATATGTGTAAGTGTGCTTAAATAGTAGCAGCAGATTCCTGGCTTCCCAATAAGAGCTGAAGGAAAAGAAAGGGGTGGGGAGAGGAGAGGCAATCACTTGTTACATTTATTATGTTTTATTAATATTATTCTGCCAGATAGGGCTAAGGGTCCTTTAGTAAGCAGCAAGATTAAGAGCATCCTCCGCAGATTGCCCGAGTGAGCGTTTCCTTCCCCGAGCCTACTTAATTAAAAAAGACCATCCATGTTTTAATTAGACCATTGACATTTCGCTTCAATAACTGCAAAGGGGCCTTAACGAACCACGTTAGAGGACGCGCTGCTATTACGCTGAAATGTAACGCACTGTGCTTCCGATATTCATGCTCCCTTGTGGAATTAGTTCCGTGGAGAAAAAGGAGCGCTCACGGGACAAATGGGGACTCGGAGACACCCTTTTTCGAAGCCCAGGTCTGCCTCTCAGAGCATGTAGGAAGTGAAGCCAACTAGCGGGACCATCCAACCTCACACATCCAGGGGCATTTGGAGCTGGGGTGGGGAAAACAGGCAGGCTCCCTAGTTAATTTCACACTTCCCCAATCCATTTCAAAAACAAGGTGTGACTCTGCAGCCAGATTTCAAAACAAAACAAAACACAAAGCACCTTCAGAAGGCTGACTGCCAGGTACCCTACCCCCTGTCCTGCCTTAAGGATCGTCCTCTATGTGGTGTCTGTTTGCTGTGACAAATCCCAACCTGCTCAGTGAAAGCAAGGGCTTTCAGCTTCGTGGAGGGTATTTCCTGCTCCTTAAAGCTCTG
The DNA here is from genome assembly GCF_964212035.1 of Myotis nattereri. Taxonomy (NCBI): domain Eukaryota; kingdom Metazoa; phylum Chordata; class Mammalia; order Chiroptera; family Vespertilionidae; genus Myotis; species Myotis nattereri. The sequence continues at coordinate 78,339,850 of NC_138085.1, read as the reverse complement.
AGTTTACTGGAGCTGCCGGCCTTTGTCATTCTGCCCGTAGGCTTCCTGCACGTTACAAAGCCCTGGGGGAATTGCCTAAAGAGGGAGAAAAGGAGGAAGCTGGCATCCATCATGTCTTCTCCCAACAGCCCTATGCAGTAAGGGTTTATTGTCTGCGTTTGGCATAGGAAGGCATCCAAGCTCAGAGGGGGTACCTCCGCCCTGGACCTGTTTCTCCAACAGCACACCCCACAGGCTCTGAACCTCTAGGTGGGCTGAGGGGGGCGGGGGGGGGGGGGAGGCCCTCTGGGGCACTCTGCTCCTCTCCTCTGGCCGCTGCCCCCCCCCCCCCTCCTGGTTGCAGGCTGCCCCAGGTTTGTTTTCTTTGGCTCCCCCTTTAATGAGTTCCACAGGACAATGCTAAGTCTAGTTATGCAGCCTTAATTGGTTTAGTTACCACAAGATAATTCCTTTTTTCTTCTCTTGGAGGCCTTTTTGTTTAGAGCCGTTTTAGCTGGAAGATGCTAATTATCAATGAGGAGAAAGTGACACCTGAGGAGTTCATCTTCCATCTTGGTCCTCGCCGTCTCCTTTGAACTCCCTCTCCAGCCTCTTTCCCACTTCATCACTCGTCCCCCAGCATCATAAAAGCCAGCTCTGCCCAGGCGGCGCAGAACCTTCTTTCTCACTTGCCAGGGAGCCCTTCTCTCTGCAGCTGCCTCGCAGGCATGGACAACCTGCGGGAGACCTTCCTGGGCCTGGAGGGTGGCTCGGGCCCCCTGCTGTCCGCCTGGGACTGGAAAAGCAGGCCAGGGCCCTTCGAGCTGAGCCAGGCCTCGCCCACTCAGAGCCTCTCCCCGGCCCCCTCGCTGGAGTCTTACACCTCTTCTCCCTGTCCGGCTGCGGCTGGGCTGCCCTGTGGGCATGGGGGTGCCAGCAACGAGAGCAGCGATGCCTGCAGCGGCCGTGACCCTGGTGGCCTGGTAGAGGTGGACTACAACATGTTAGCTTTCCAGCCTGCCTACCTGCAGGGCGCGGGGGGCCCCAAGGCCCAGAAGGGCACCAAAGTCAGGATGTCTGTGCAGCGGAGACGGAAGGCCAGCGAGAGGGAGAAGCTCCGGATGAGGACCTTGGCCGACGCCCTGCACACCCTCCGGAACTACCTGCCACCCGTGTACAGCCAGAGGGGCCAGCCGCTCACCAAGATCCAGACGCTGAAGTACACCATCAAGTACATCGGGGAGCTCACGGACCTGCTCAACAGCGGGAGGGAGCCTCGGCCCCAGAGCGCCTGAGCACCCCCTGGGCTCCCTGGACCAGCAGCACACGGTCATGTTTGCATGGTCAGCGTGTGACCTTGTTGACAGGAGAGTTTTAAGGGAATTCCCCCTGGACTTGGTGGAACTGCCGGAGAAGCAGGTACTTTGCTTCCAGCTGCCCCACGATTTCTCAGGAGTCTCGCTCTTTGCAAAGACACGGATTCGTTTGCCTTTCTCTGTCTGTTCAAGTTACTTTCAAGGTTCAATGATTTTAAATGCAGTTTTTTAAAGTAATGTGAAATTATTACAATTCATCTTCTCTTGTCATATTGGCGTTGGGAGCTTTCTTTCCGTGGCCAATGAAACCTGTATTTTGTACAGGACCCAGTGTGACACCTGGATTCTTATTTAGAAAGTTCTGTGTCAAGTAAAGGGCACAGTGTGCCTGTGTGGGCATGTGTGTGTGTGTGTGTGTGTGTGTGTGTGTGTGTGTGGGCGTGTGGGCGTGCGTGTGTGTGTGACAGAAACCCTGCCTTTACCTGCACAGGGACCCAAAATCCTTTAAATGCAGCAGCAGTGAGTGTCATGGTAAACAGACAGTCACAGGCAGACAGGCTGTGTTAAGACAGAGTGACAAGCCTAGAGGCCAGCGTCCTGTCTTAAAGGAAGGAAAAGAAGGCTGTGAGCGAGGCAGTGCAGGGAATGGGAGGGGGTAGGACAGAGGAGGAGGAGGAGAGGCAGGACTCAGTACTGTGGGGTGGGCCTGGGCTGGGAGGGCAGGAGGGCCCTGTGCCAGGCCTCCTGTGAATATGACCTCACCGGATCCCATCACTTACTCATTTCTCAAGTGAAGAGAATGACTCAAAAAGGAAACCAGACTATTTTAATTCTATAGAAAAGTGCCAGGGGCAGGATTAGAACCCTAGTCTACCTTGAATCCCTGCAAAGATATTTATTTCTTCACCCAGAGCATCAACCCCTCCTCCCCACCCCCCAAATCACTCCACATGCATCCATACACCCCCTTCACTGTTCCTCATCTGAGGGGTTGACTATAGCACCCTCAGCTTGGCTAGTTGGATGGCACATGGCATCAATAAGGGAGCTTTGAATTAAGGAAGTTCTCAGAAACCAGTAGTCTTTAAGGCTGAATATTTCCCCCCTCTGATTAGTAAGCATTTGTATTTGTTTCTCAATGTTTGTGGCTTCTGTATTTTTTTCTATTGGTGATTTTTTCTTCTTTTTAGCGACAAACTACAAAGGCAGTAAGGTATTCACAATTTAATGTAGAGTCTCTCCACTTTTTCCTTTTCATAAAGCATGCAAATAAATGTAGGTGTACATACATTTTTAAAGACTCCCTTTAATTCTGCAAATTGCTTTTTTTTAAAAAAAACAAAAACTTGGGACATATAGTAAAAGCCCTTCCAAGTTAACACAAATAAATCTGTAATGTAAGTGCCATTATTACCTTCATCTTACAGATGATGAAACAGAAGCATAGACTTGCCCTATGACCCACATGTGCACAAGTAGAGGATGCAAAGTTCAACAATGTGCCATAGCATCATTTGTTGAATAATATTTAGGTTGTTTTCAGTTTTTTTTTTTTAAATTACAAAAAGTGATTTAACAGACATCACAGACAACTAACTAGCTTTATACACTGATATTTTAATTAGCCCAAACAATTCGCAGAAATGGGATTCCTGGATCAGAGTATGTTACATTTTAAAGTTGAATAAATATTGTTAGATGACTTTTATGAAGTTTGTAATTACTCACAATTGTCCTATCATTATGGGACAGAGCCAGCCCCTAGATCCCAAAAGATATTACCAATCTTTTGAACTGTTTTAATGGATAGAAAACAGTTATGTCATCGTGTTCGTTTTAATTTCCCTGTGTACTGTTCGAGATGGTGTGGCTTTTAAAATTTTATGTTACTGTTGTTCATTTTGGCTCTTTTTTATAACTTGCCAGTTTATGTTCTTTGTCATTTCTCTATTGGTTATTTATTGTCTTGTTAATAATTTGGGGAGTTCTTAGTACATTATATGTGATACAAATATTTCCTTCCAATCTATCATTTTGTTACCATCCTTATGATATTTTATATATGACTTTGAGTATGATATCTTTTCCTCTTTTAAGCTTTGCATTTTATATAATCAAATATCTCCTTTTTTATGGCTTATATATTTCTTCACTTTGCTTAATTTTTCCCTGTTCCAAGGTTATCTAAATGTTTAGATTTAAATATATATATGTTTCTGTAATTATTTATCTATAGCTCTTTAACATACCTGCAATTTATTTTTTTTATATTTTTGTGCATAGAAGGAATCTAACATTATTTCTGATTAGTGTTTTTATAACTGAAGAATATTTTGCCATTGGCGGGTGGCGGGTGGTAGGCACAGTTGGTAAAATGTTATCTTTTATGTACAACCTTCATTAACTTCTCTACATTTGTCGGTGGTGTTTTAGAGAAGAAACTGGAAAATGTTGGACCATATCAAGGCTTTCCGTAAGGGGCCTCTACCCTGTGTATGTATAGTTGTTCATGTGAGTATATGTGTGAACATGTATGTATTTGTGTGTGTGTGTGTGTGTGTGTTATTCCATTTATTGGGGGAGGAGGGTTAGAAAGAAGAGTGTAATATGGGGAAGAGTGTGTCCAGCCTTTGATCAGCTTTTAGATCCATTGTCATTTTCCTTGCCATGCTCTTGACTTTTGATTTTTTTTTCAATTTCAAGCATTAAGAATGGGTTATAAATAGCTTGGGCAATTTTGGTTGCCCTGAGGACTGAATTCTGTGAATGGGTTAGGAGATCCTGTCCTCACTTTCAGACAATCCTGAAAGCCACAGACTCCCTACTAGCTGGGCTCCTAAGGGGCCAGCCCAGGGGAGCCTCTGGAAAGGCAGGAGAAGGTGACAGCTTCCTGGCAGGAGGCCTCTGGCGCAGGCCTGGCTGCACTGGCACAGCTGCAGGCCTCCCCACATTGCATGGGCACCCCCAGCCCGTGGCGGGGAGGAGGCAGCTGCCCATCAGCATCTGACTGCAGCAGGCCACGATGAAGTCACCTCCCTGGGGGTGGGGGAGGAGACCTGGAGCAGGTCCCTGATTCCTCTAGGGGGCATTGAAAAGCAGCAGCCGGCCTGGGCCAAGCTCAAGGATGGGAATAAGTCACTTTTGGTGCTTAGATAGGAACTGCAACCTGTGTGTGTCCAGTGTGCTGTGGTGGGGATTTTCATATTTTTAATTTCACATTATCCTCCTAACAGCCCCAGGCCGTGGGCATTATCAGTCCATGCTGAGGATGAGGAAACGAAGGTCTAGGACAGCGAAACAGTGCAAAGCCACACGATCAGGAGTGGCACGTGGTGGAAGAGTTGGCTAGTGAGTTAGGCTCTCACTCCAAAGCTCAGGCCCCTCCCACGGACTCCTGCTGCCTCTCTTCCAGGGGCTCCCAGGGCGCCAGCCCCTGCGCTGGGCAGCAGGAGAGCAAATCCTCACTCCCCGTCTCCACCTTTTCTCTGCGTCTCCATCTCTGGGGCCCTCACTCCTTTCACAACCTGAGGTAGTTCAGAAGGGGCTCTTCATCTTGTCACTTAAATTATTTCCCTTTGAACTTCCACCTCCACCCCAAACATTTCCAGAAATTCCCTTCACTTCCTTCCTGGCGCCCAGAGTCCTTCCTAATCCACAGAGGAAACCTGACGTCTGTTCATTTGTGTTCAATAAAGTTTCCCCAATTCACACCGGGCTGAGGTTTCTTTGTTCTTGCAGCTCCTGCCACATTAGCTGAATGGGAGAGAGGCCCTAGCAGGGGTGGGGAGATGCTTTGCAAACTAACAAGCCAACAGAATCACCCTTAATGTTGTTTCTTAATCCTACCAGACCTGAGGCCCTGAACCTAACTGTCCCCTATACCTGGGCTCCTGAGCATTAAAGAGAAAAAACCAACATGATATAGGAAAATGTTAGTTACATGCAAACAAGTGGTTAGAATAAGATGGAACTTGGAGACATTGTAGAAAATAGGTCTACCTTTCATCTAGCGCCAATATTCCACCTTTGTGTGGAAATTACCGAAAAATCGGTACAGCGGTCTGGTAGGGTTAAGATCATTTTTTAAAAACAACAGTGGAAGAAGATGCCTATGTAGGTGAGTGTTGGTGTTGCTGCCTGTGAGGTCCTATTACAATGGTTCTGTAGGTTCTGTGCCTGCACCGATTCCCGTACGTGCTCCAGGCTGCGGGGAGGAGCTGGGCCTGGCCCTGACCCCTGTGGGCTCAGCCCACGCAGGCTCCACTGCGACCAGCTGGCTCACGCCTCTTGTCCTCCTGTGTTGCCAGAGAAGTATTGAAGCTAATGCAGTGCCTCCCAGAACACTCAGATCTTGCTCCTTGGATTCCAGAAAGGCCCTTGAACTCTGAGGAGGAAGAAAGCAAAAAGCATTTGAGGAGGCTGGGAAAAGGACAATTCTTTGTCCGTCTCCAGGGTTGGAAAATGATTGACTTCCCTCCCTCAGCAGTCTCCCCTGAAGTTATGAATGAACTCTGTGACTTCTGTTTGTCTTCATGAAGTTAAGTGGGGAGGCAGGCAGGGCTGGAGGTCGGGGCCCTGTAGGAGGGAGGAGAGTTTGGGAAGCAAGTGGTGCCCTGGGCTATTCCCAGCCCAGTCAGCAACAGATGTGGATGGATTCATCATCCCAAGTGTCAGGCTCAGGGCCAAGGGCTCGCTACACTTTTTCTCCTTTAATCTTGACCGCTAACAATAGGAGACGGCTATTATTAGCCCATTTTGTAAATACACAGGCCAAGGTCACCTAACTGGGGTAGGGCCCAGGAGTCTAACCAGGTCTGCTTGACTCATCTTCCCACAAGACTGAGGTCTCTGAGCCAGAAGGCAGCAGTGACTAAGCCAAGGACAGAGAGGTCTCTGCATTCCAGCCTCGCCCACTAGTGGTGCTCCTGCTCTGCCTTTGCATTGTGCAAACAACGTATTAGCATTGCTGCAGATCAGGGCAGGTGTTACCTGGCGACCCTTCCTACTCCTGTCGCGTGAGGATTGGAACGTGACCCCTTTCTCTCTCTCTTTCTCAAAATAGAATTTTTAAAAAAACAGTGTGGAAGTTTTGTAACAACTTTGGGGCATTTGTATGGCTCCAAGACATACAAATCTGACTTCAGAAGCTCCTGTTCTCAGGGACTACAGCTCCATACCTTTTTCTTCAGTTTCTTTTAGGTACAAAGTGACAAAATGAAAATGGCCATCGTTGTAATAATAGCAACTAATATTTACTGTGTGCTTGCTCTGGGTGAGATACTGTTCTAAGTAAATTACATAAAATATTTTAACCTGTATGAAGTAATAAATAACTAACAACCCTCTGAAGGATTGGAAGGTCTAAAGTTTTCCCCATTTTACAGATGGGGAAACTGAGGCCCGGAGAGGTGAAAACTTGATGTAAACCCCAGCCTGGTGTGGCGCACCAGGTGTGTCTCTGTTGTGTTACGGATTACAAAGCATTTTACATAGATTATCTTGTTTAATTCTTACTTGTACCTCAGTATATGTGAGGAATTATGTCTACTTACAGAGGAGGACATTAAGGCTCATAATGGCAAAATATTATAACTGTTCATAAATGACAGAGCTGGCACAAGAATCCAGAATTTTAAATTCCTAATCTGGTTCCTTCTGGGTAAACTGTGCTGTCTCCTAGGAACTCCAGCCCTGCCCTGAACCCCGCCCCCAAAGGCATCCCCACAAAGACAGAACAGCAATGAGCTCCGGGGCACATTTCCGCAAGGTGGGTTTTGCACGCAGCCTCTCTGAATTTTAAACCTAGTCTGCGTGCCCACACAAAACAGTCAGCGTCCGCATGCTGAGCACGTTTATTCCCCTTCATAATTTGGGAATTAGCGCCCCCAAGAGACCCCTGTCACTGTTTTTACTGCCTGTCTACTGACTTCCTAGCAGAGGGAGGCATGGCATTTAAGTCATTTCAGTGCCTGATGCTAAGGAACATCACCAAACCTGATGGACCCCGGGGGCAGCTGAGAGCAGAAGGTGCCACGATGGCACCCAGACCAGCGCAGCGGCAGCTGTGGATGGGAGTCCCTGTCAGCCTGGCCCGTCCACTGGATGGAGGGGACGCAGCAAGGAGATGCCCACAGCCCAGCGAGCGAGAAAGGCGAGTGAATAGATGAAGGGAACCACTGCTCTTTGCGGGACTTGGGGAGGGCGCCACATAGGAGGTGGCCCTTGAAGTTGTCCTCTGGGATTTTGAGGGAGTCACATCCTAGACTTAGACAGAGGAAGGGCATCTGCAGAAGCAGCAGGTCTGGGACTTGGGGACCCGAAGTGGCTGGTTTGGCGGAAGCACAGCCTGAGTGTGGAGCAGCAGGGAAGGGACAAGGGACAGGCAAGAGGGAGCAGGAGGCAGGGGGCCTGAATGTCCTTCATGCTGCGTGGGAAGCTGACAACCTGAGAAGCAGTCTGTAGAGCAGGGGTGGGGAATCTTTTTCTGCCAAGGGCCGAGGCTAACTCAGGTGGTTCCCTGTCTGGTTTCAATCACAACCCCAGCCCAGAGCAGGGCACATGGATAAAGAGCAACTGACATTGTGGTCTAGGTGGCTTAATCACTAACTACGCAAGTTTTTCTCACTTCACTTTTATGATACTTGTTTACATACCAATGAAGGGGAAATCCAATGAAGGGGAAATCCAGTCTTTAACAAATTTAAACACAAGTTCTTTTTTTTAAAAAAATGATTGATTTTAGAGAGAGAGGAAGGGGGGGGGGTGTGGAGAGATGTCAATTTGTTGTTTCACTTATTTATGCATTCATTGGTTGACTCTTGTATGTGCCCTGAACCCACAACCTGGAGTATTGGGACAACACTAAGCAACTGAGCTACCCGGCCAGGGTGACACTGTGCCCTTTATAAACCGATGTCATCTTGTTTAATAACCATCTGAGGGCAAATGCAGCCTCTGTGCTCAAGAAGTCTGAATGGAGCTGAGGGAGATAGGCTTGTACCTAAATCAGCATAACACAGGCAAAAAAAGAAAGAGGTAAAACATTTTGAAAGGTATCCAAAATCAGTGGGAAAAAGGGAGGGAGAGGGGAGTTCTGCTTGGTGGGGCACCTGGCTTTTTAGGTGAGCTGGCCCTACACTTGAACCCAGATGGATGAGTGGGATCTGGGTACAGAGGTAGGAATCGGTGAGAGGCACGAGGGTGGAAGAGTAAGTTTGGTACATCTAGATCGTAAAGGGCTCGAATGCCAAGCCAAGGAGTTGGACTTAGCAAACACCTTTATTTTCCGTTTGACCCATCCCATAAGGCTATGTGAAGATGCAGAATTTATTCACTGAACAACACTGTATGAGCTGAGGACATATTTCTTAGCCTGTGCTTGGTTCTCAGGAGAGAGACAGGGTCCCTGTCCATTGGAAGTTCATGATCTAATAGTGGAGGTTTAAGGTTCCATGATTGATACAAGGACTGTAGCTCAGACAGCGAGTCTTTGGGGGATGGAGGGACATTGTCTAGGGGTTGGAAATGCAGAAGGAAGGGGTTACAAAATGTGAGAACCCAGGCTGGAGGCGTGGGAAGAGAGAACAGCATTCCTAGCAGCACTGGAGACTAGGATGAATGAGGGGCCAGGACCAGTGATGAGAAGAGAAAGGTGGTCCCAGCTTTGGAAAGCTCTGGAAAAGCCGGTGCAAAAGACATCCCCTCTAAATCTTGCCCAGTCCCTGAGCATTCTTGTTCTTGAACATTCATTCACTTCAATGCATAAGTGCCTCTACAGCAGAGGTGGGGGATGTTCGGCCCGTGGGCCATATAGGGCCTGAGAAATCATTTGGTCTGGCCCTGCCAAGGCAACTGCAGACAGGACTTGAAATTCAATAAACCTGGGATCTTTTTTCAGAGTAACATACATTTATATTAAGTAAATGATGTTATAAATATCCAAATGGCCCTTGGCAGAATAAAGGTTCCCACACCTGCTCTACAGACTGCTTACCCCCTGCCTTCACCTCCCAACATCTCCAGCAGGGCTGTGAAGTAGCTGTCACTCTCCCCATTTGACAGATGAGAAAATGAGGCCCCGAGAGTGAGGCAAGTCTCCTGGGGCCCAGGGCTTGTAAAGGGCTGTGAGGTCACAGAGCTTCCCAACCCCTCAGCTGCAACACCCTCATTCAGACAGTTCCTTGGGAATCCTCAGCATTTGCCAGCTTATTAAAAAAAAAAAAAGTGGAAAAAAAGAGACATTATAAGCTCAGTGTGCGAGAGGGCATCAGTTAAGATTTGTAACTAAAGTCTAGATTTCAATCCAAAGAGCACAGCCTTCAGTGTTTCTCACTGTACAAAGTGCTCACAAAACAAACCCTCACCGTGTTACAGAATTTGCCAGGTGACCATAAAATACTCAGGAGTACCTGGAGATACAGGAAAAAAACATTTATTTTCAGATGTTTCACATGTACTAGTACAGTGACTCAGGAGGTCAGTTCTTCAAATCCTGAGTCAATCAACATGGAGGAAGCTATCTCTTTATACCTTTTGGTTTCTTTGTCCCCCATATATGGATCAGACTTCTGGACCTTTCAGGGGCTTTGCAAAAAGCCCTGTGTGTTGGGATGGGGGATGTGAGACCACACCTAAAGGCCTGGCCTGGAGCCAGCACTGATAACCCCCTCTGGGGGTTGTGCATTGTTCATGGTTTATGGCCTCTGTAAAATGGGAGTATTTAGGTAAACAGGTCTTGCAAGACCAGATAATTAAGGAAGGGGCAGTGACTACTAGACTATAGGCTAATAGGAATGTGCATTAGGGATACATAGTCAGGCTGCTAGCACCTCCCCACCCCCAAATGTCTTATTTTCCTCATCAACCACCCAGATATTGGATCTATGGATGCTTCAGGAATAGGATGCTATCAACATCTTAGTTCTTCTGTGGAAGTGAATTTGGAGGGTCAACTTTATGCACTGTCTTTATGCTGAATTTAAAATTTTGCCTATGCCAAATATTGACAAGACAAGCTAAATAAAAAGGCTGTTGAAGTCACAAAAGAAATGTGAAAGGTATTGAGGGAGGGAGGGGGGTGTCAGGGGAATAGTTTAAGTCCCAGTAGATAAAATGTTCACTTCTGAGCCTGCCTAACAACCTGGGCAGGAAGAGAAACAGCGTCATGGAATCACTCACTGTCTGAAGACAAAAGGGTTCATGGCCTTAAGTGCTAAAAAGAACAGGCCTTCCAAGGGCCGGTCCATTTTACTGCTCCATCTTCAAAAATACTTTCCTAGAAGATGAAAAGATGTGATGATTTTACATTGATTCTCCAAATGAGCCAAAAACATGATGTCATTTGCTCTCGGGGAGAACTATTGCTCTAGGGAATGAGTTCAGTTGGCCAAATCTCTGATTTCTAGGCGGACACATCTTCATTGATTAATCCCCTGGGTGTTTGAAATGGTCAGCCCTGATTCTTTGTGATTAGCCTCATTGTCAGGTCTCTGCCCAAATGTCACCTCCTCAGAGAGTGTAACTATCCCATCCAACAAAGGATGCCCCAGTTTCTGCAACCCTATCCTCCACTTCATGCTCTTCAGAGCATTAGATGACCACTGTGCTTGTCTTCCTCTAATGAATATAGGCTCTGGGGGTGGGGACTTTGTTTTGTTCAAAGCCCTATTCCTGGTGTCTACCTGGAGCACCAAAACCCTCACCAGCCTCACAGACAATCTGCCCGCTGGAGGCCATCCCAGAAGTTGCCCGACTCAAGATCATACACGTGAGGACACTTGGAACGTCTTCCTCGTGAGACTCCCAAACCCCATCGGACCATCTCTTTTGTGGCGCCCCAGTCTCCCATCCCAGCTGGGGGTGAGATCCAGAAACTCTGTGGAAGGATCTCACGAGTTTTCCCATGACACACTGACGCCAGGGAGGGCTGGGCCCCATCCTCTGGCTCATCCTGGGTCAGGCCCATTGGGATTCAGGTTGAGAAGAAGGCTGTTAATGTGCGCACACTTTAGGCCCCCTCATCCTGGTAGATGAGCTCTCCTCTTGTCCTCAGGTCAATGCGACGATTATCCCATTAATCTACCTCCTCAAGCATTCAGAAGCTGCCATCCAGTTCTAACAGGTAACGGGGCTTCGTATTACGAACATCAGAATGCCTACAACGGAGGCTCAGGGTAATTCCAGAGTATGTTGTGTGTGTGTAAGAGGAGAGACTGTGGAAGACACGCCACAGAGAGCTGCCCCACACTATTGACCGATGTCGATAGCCATGTTAATACAGCAGAAGCCTGAGCTAAGCCAGGTCAGAGTAGATATAACTGACTCAGTCAGAAACAATTGCCATATTGCGCAGTCTACATAGGTTTCAGTGCTTATATTTACCCAGAAATAGCTTCTGCTTAGTAACCAGTTTAACAGAACTTTAGCTAGTTTTGTGCAGAATTGAGCAAAAACATGAAACCACAGTGCTTTTACCTCAACTTTGTGGATTGTGACCTGACTTTTTGCTTCCAGAAAGATTTTTTTTCCTGGTAAAATATAAGAGTAATTCTCACTTGTGAGAATTGGAAGTAGCCATGTCACATGTCCATGCCTCTCTCTGGCTCTTGCAGATGAGTAGGCTGAAGGGGAAGGACCTAGTAGCTTTGGAACTCTTGCTTTAAGCTCTAGTTCCACTGCTTTCTTTATAAGATTTATTTTCTTGGCTTTTAAGCTGCGTTTCCTCATTTGTACAGTGGGGATGGGGATAACAGCTCACAGGGCTGCTGAGAGGTTCAGTGAGCTGATGCATGTGATGTTCTTAAAGTACAGACATGTGTTACAGGCTCAATAAATGGCAGCTCTAACTGTAAACCACAAGAAGTTCCAGGTGAATACAAACGTGAACTTCTCCCACTAGACCAAGAACCTTGAAGGCACTTGGAATTGACCTTCATAGCCTCCCAGGGCACTTCATCCTGGGTCTAATACGTCTTATATTTGTTGGAACATTTAAAAGTCCTCTTTCACTGAAGTAGATGAGGGGGAGAGTAGCTACAAAGTTGATAAGGACATTGATGTGGCAATACAACTAGTTTATGAATGTGTGAAACTGGATGACTGCTTTGCATAGTGAAGCAAGTGGGTGGAAATAGCTCTAGCAGAGAAAGCCCGAATCTCAGTGCCCACAACAGTGCCCGATGCTTAATAGGCACAAAGCAAACACTTTGATGCCTAATAGGCACAAAGAAACCTAACCATGTGGCCTCAACCCACTTACATATAAGCATAAGACACCATCTTCCCAGGTACCCCTCACAAACCCACACTTGGGTGCACTCCAAGAATAACTTACTTCTATGACTTAAAACTCTGATGGGGCCTTCGGGATGGCTGGAGGGGTCTGAACGTCTCAGAAAAATCAGTGCAACGGATCTTGACCTCCTTGGGTAGATGCCAAATATTAGTTTCACTGCGGCCAAACTAATTCCATTCAACCAAACAAAGCTAAACCACTGTCATCTCCCACACGGCTACTTCTCCATGAACTCCACATCCTGTGCAGTGTGTGTGCTCATGGCTGAGATGCAATGTCAGAGGCTTCGGGGACACTGCAGCTGAGGCCTGGATCTGACTTGTTGAAGGTGCCTCTGTCGGACTCAGCGGATGTCTATTCCACAAGAAGGGATTCAAGAAGTTAAGGGTGAGAGTCTCAATATATCAATAGCCCAGGGCAGATCCCAAACTCCATGCTCCGAGTCACTTCTGAGGTTGATGCACTCTCTGAACCAGCCATCCCAGAGGCCTGGGGCATGCACCTGCATACAGGTGTAGCAGCCAAGAAAAGAGGCCTACAGTTCCACATCCCCCCAGTGGTTCAAGAGGATGGCGTAACTACCCGCAGAGTCAGAGCCTCATCTACCTTTCTTCCTGAGCCCCACTGGTCTGTGCAGAGCCCCAGACAGCGTCTTACCAAATGCCCTCCTCGCCACTCAGCTCCAGGTGCCTGTCCACCGGCCCCCACTTTACAGATAAAAGAGTTTTGCTGAAGGTCACGTAGCTGAGAAGAGCTGGAGCCATGATTCGAATCCAGGCAATTGGCCCAGGGCCTGCATTCGCGGGCTTTAAAATGTTTTATTATATTTTAAAAACAAAAGTAGAAATGTTGGTAGTTTGAGTGACTTCACATCTCTCGGCCTCCAAGAAGTGCCTGGTACACTGTAGGTGTTAAATGATGACCGTTAAAGAGTAAGTTTCTACGTGTGGCAGGGGCCACGCTGGGCACTTGATAAATATTCATTCTTTCATTCATTCATTCATCCCACCCCCTCTACAAAAACACGTGGCATTGTTCCTAACTTATCTGGAAACTGATGGTCAAAAGGGTAAGCACCCCTCAAGGTCACACTGCTAGTAAAGAGCAGAGGTAAACTTCAGTTCAAGTCCTAGCTCTCCCCATAATCCTCCGTGGTTTCTATAAGATGCATGGCTATGTTCTGAAGCAGCCACCCCCAAGCAGCTGTTTCTTATGGGGAATAGTCAGCTATGTGCCTACATGCATTTACCTGTCTGTGAAATCTACCAGTTATGCCATGGCCAGAAGTCTAGGTCCCAGTGAAGTAATACCGACAGATGGCAAATGGGTGTGTTAATGCTAAGAAAGCCAGAAGGTACCAGGAATTTATGGGAAACATGTGGCCTTCGTGAGCTCTAGTTGCAAAATATGCAATCCTTTGACATGGTTTAAGCCAAGGAGAGATAAATGACCCTCCACACCCCATGAGAATGGAGAGCAGTCAAAGCTGTGCTCCCAAATTAGGCGGCTCTCAACGACTGTTGAGATACCTGTCCTCATGTGGGTGGCCGCCAGGGTCATTTGCATGGGACTTCCCACACTCCAGGGTCATGATGTCCATCTGAAGATGTGTGTGTGTGTGTGTGTGTGTGTAAGCAGAGAGAAGGGGTGTAATGAGCCACTGAATGCCACTGCAGCCCCTCCAGGCCCAGGTGGACAAGAAATCCTTGTCACCTACTGCAGGAGGGGCTCCGTGTCTGAAAACCAAAGCTCCTAGAAGAATGAACCTTCAGCAAGAGAAAGAACCAACTCCACCACTGAGTCTGCACAGGAATGCCTTTCCCTGCCCGCTTTGAGAGGTATTGAGAGAAGTTTACCCAACAGCCTGAGAAGAGGGGTGGGGTAGCAGGGAGAGACAGACAGACACATGGACACACACACACACACACACACACACACACACACAGGAGTGGGCAAAGTAGGCTCACAGTTGCAATACAAATAAATAATTCAATAATCGATAAATAATACTACAAGAATAAACTCTGTGCTTTGTGTACTCACAACTGTAAACCTACTTTTGTCCACCTCTGTACAGATACACATAGAGACAGACAGACACACAGGCACAAAAACAAACACACACAGACACAGAAAAAGACACACCCCCCTCCCCTGAACCCTGGGGCCCGTGGCCTTGTTTAGACCTATGGTAAGAGCTGGGCAGTATCCCTCACCTCACAGCAAGATGCAGAGCCATGACCAGCTGGAAGCCCAGCAGCCCTCTGGCCTTTTACTTCTGCAGATGGGCTCTGCTCTCTGCTTGGCCTGTCAGCATGGACCGGTCCGCGGTCCTCGGAGGGGCTTGGCAATCACCGGGAGAAGCCCTACCAGCTGCCCTTCCTCCCTCAGGCAAGGAGGCAGGATCCAAGACAGCTGCCCTGCAAGGAGCCCTCCCCCCAACATCCACTGCTTCCTTCCTACAGCTTCCCTTTCCAGCGCACTCAGGAATGTTCTACAAACACTCCAAGAGAGGCCCCGAAGCAGGGCAGCCGGATGAAATATAGGACCCCTTGTAAAATTCTAATTTTAGCTCATTCTTGGAATACTGCCATGTTGGACATAGCTGCAATCAATATTTGAGACATACTTATAGTAAAAAAAATATTCATTGTTTATCTGAAATCCCAATTTAACAGGCATCCTGAATTTTCATTTGCTAGATTTGGCAACCCCTACTCCAAAGTTTTGCTGAGCAGAAAAGGGAATCTTTAGGATGAGCAAGAGAGAGACTTTCCTGGGACCCACAATTAGCTAAGAGCTTGCTCTGGCCCTAACCTGCTGAAGGCCTCCCTTTCCTCTCTGGGCTTCCATGTACTTTTAAGTCAAATCAGAGAGTTGGGCCAGGTGATCTCTGAGGGCAGTGCCAGCTGGGGCGCTCCCTGATTTCTTATTAAAGGAATTTTGCTCCTATGAGGCCATGGTCACTGAACTGTGGCTTTGGAACTGGGCTGGGCTGGGATTGGGGTTGAGGGGGGAGGGGGCGGAGAGTAGTCTGGCTGCCAGAACAGGGGGCTCTCTGGGTGGGTGACTCCTGTGAGCATTTCCTCATTCAGTTTAGGACCTGCTGCTGGTCACATCTGCTGGGACAGAAGCTAAAGTATGACTGTGGGGGCAATCTGCAGGGTCTGGAACATCCCTATATCAGCCAAGGAGCCTGGGAGCAGGAGAAAGCAGACCCAGGAATGACGCCTGGAGGGCAACGTGAGTGCCATCTGGGGCGGGACTGTGGACTGTGGGGGAGCTGGGGCCATTCTGGATGAATGTGTACAGTTAACTAAAAAAAACCCCCAACAACTTTAGAAGCTGTCCTAACAGATGTCAATGGACGCACCACTGCCTGTGCTGGAGGAAGCTCTAGTTTGGCAGCTCTAGTATCTCAGAAGATAATAGGGCTTTGGGGGGTTAACAAAGTGTACTTGATACTCACCAGCTGTGTGACGCTGGGAAAGTTACTTGCCTCTTCTGAACTGAGGGTCTTTATCTGTGAAGTAGGGATTTGCTGTGTCTCAAGGTTCTCATCTAAAAAGCCCTGGTGAACATCATGATCTTCTAAATCTAAAGGCTAGATTACTTTAAATTAACAACAATATATTATGCCTATTTCAAATAATGATACATACAATTTTGGAAATCTCTATGAATTGTGGCAATGTACAAAGTAGATTCATATTAATCTGGATACTTCTCTTTGCTTTCAGTGACTAACTATGGAGGGAGTAGAAGAGATGAGATAAAGATGGGCAAGGACTGACATGTTATGATAATCATGCTACAAACTTCTGTGATGTCGTTTCAATCTCAAAGTAACTTGCATTGATGAGCAATTTAATCGGCTTCACCTTCTTTTATATTCCATGAAAGAATCTTGTTTAGGAAATAGAATAAAACATGATTTCTTCTAAGACTTCAAAAAAAACCCCTGGTGAATTATGGACACACACTCAGGAAGCGGGTAAGCAACTCCCTTCTCCTTCCACGTGGACCCCAACTCCTACCTGGAAGAATAAAGAAACCCTAAAAATGTGTGTGTGTGTGTGTGTGTGTGTGTGTGTGTGTGTGTGTGTGTGTGAGTGAAAGAGAGAGGGGAAGTGAGGGGGAGGGAAAGGGAAGGAAGGGAAAGAAAGAAGAAAGGGAGGGGGTGGGGAGGGAGGGAACTACTGGGTGTAACCTACATTATTCTCAGTTTTGTGCGATTCATCGTTTTGTGCAATATTTTTTTATATTAAAAATCCCCAAGAGTAGCAACATTAAATTGTCTAGGGTTGTTAAGTGAAAAAAGAAGGATATAGATCTGCATTCTTTCTGTGCTCATGGAAGGCCTACTGGAAGCAGAAGTCACACCTGTGAGTTATTTAAATGTTCGGTTGCTGCAATCTTGCGCCGGTGCAACGGCAGGAACCCGCCACACGGGGGAGCCTGTGCCCGTCTAATGGATTTAGGAGGCGCAGCTGCTGAAGAACCTGAGCCCTGGAACCAGGGAGCCTTGGACAGCCCTAGCCCCTGAGAGGCACCCTCCCAAGTGAGGCCTGCGCCAGCCCTCCCTCCTAACACAGCCCACCCCGGCTAGGGAGGCGGAGTGCCCGCGGGAGGCCGGCGTTGAGAAAGCCACCCTGGTCTGCAGGCCCGGACACAGGCCCCCCACGCTTCCGCAGGTGTGTGCGGCCTTTCCCCGGGCTGCTCTGGGTCACTAGGTACCGGGTGAAAAGGGCCAAGTCCCACAGCAGACAGCGCCCAGGACAAGCTCAGAAGCCGGAGGCTCCAGGACGTTCAGGTAGGAGGTTATGCGGAGGTGAGACGGGGCACCTGCCAAGCAGGGGGACCTGCCCCTGAGCCCACCTGAGCAGCCAGAGAGCAGGGGCGAGGGGGGCCGGTGGCAGAGGGGAGCAGTCTGCGTTCCCACTTTGGCTGGGGAGAGCGATGTGTTCCTTGGGCCTGCAGGACCCCACGGGGGGCCCTGAAGCATACAGCTCCCCCTCTGAGAGCGCTCAGCAGGGACCCCAATCATAAAGGGAGTGGGAGGTGGGGAGGGAAGAGGCGGCACCTGCACTAGAACCTTCCACATCAGTCCTCGGAGTTGTGCACACTCTTCATCCCCACCAACAAGGACCCCGCATGGGACACCTGCCACACAGAGCAATGATGGCCGTCGGTGGGGACCGGCCATGACAGGGCACCCCAGCAGTAGCCAATTCAGTGAAACGAAGGGAAAGATCCATGTAACACACGTGTGCACGCGCACACACACACGCCACAAAATGCTTGTTTTGGCCCTTTTTCTCCTTCATGCCCGATACACTGTATATCTTGATCCTAGAGAGGGAAAGGGGGGCGTTGGAAAAGAACAAGTCACCCCTTTCCATCTCAAAGTGTGTCTCACTCCAGGTCCCTTCAGCCACAGACCGACAGCTAGTGGGGGTGGGTGGGGGTGGTGGGAGTGATTGGCTGCAGCTGGCTGTAGGAAACTCTCAAACCATCCTGGGCTTTTAAAAAAAGTGTTTTTATTGATTTCAGAGAGAGTGAGAGAGAAACATCAATGATGAGAGAGAATCATTGGTCGACTGCCTCCTGCACACCGCCACACCGGGGATCAAGCCCAGGCATGTGCCCCAACCAGGAATTTAACCTGGATCTCCGGGTTCATAGGCCGATGCTCAACCACTGATCCACACAGGCCGGGCTCTCCTGGACTTTTAACAAACAAAACGACCTGGCCGGTTGCGGCATCTGCCCGGGCGTCACTGAGTGCAAAATAGAGCCTGTGGCAGGACATGGAGATCAGTGATGGGAAAAGGAATCCTTGTCAGGCTTATTTTCGAGTTAAGGCTGCTCAACAAGCCTCTGGGCCTTAACTTTCTCTAGCGCGGGAGCAGTCGCCGGCCATTGCTCTTCCCACCGTGGCCTGGGCTGTGGAGGGAGGAGGCGAGGGCCCAAGTCAAGAGCAGTCACCTGTGAGACACAATCCGCTTCTCTTCTGCTCCTGCTCTTCCTCGCCCCTCCCTGAGCCCAAGCACCTTTATCCAAAACACCTGGGTAGTGCCTCACGTGGCTCATTACGGTCAGAATTCGTGGCTCTGTAGGGTCTGCAGATGCAGTTCTGCAGAATTTTCCAGAAGAAAAGGGGTTGAAATCACAATCGGGGAAGAGAAAGGCTCTCAGAGCAGGAGTCGGCAAACTTCTGCCAAAGCCAGCCGGGAAATGTTTAGGCCAGTGATGGCGAACCTATGACACGTGTGTCAGAGGTGACACGCGAACTCATTTTTTTGGTTGATTTTTCTCTGTTAAATGGCATTTAAATATATAAAATAAATATCAAAAATATAAATCTTTGTTTTACGATGGTTGCAAAGATCAAAAAATTTCTCTATGTGACACGGCACCAGAGTTAAGTTCGGGTTTTTCAAAATGCTGACACGCCGAGCTCCAAAGGTTCGCCATCACTGGTTTCGGCTCTGCTGGGTCACACGCTGATGCTCAATTTTCACGTGTGCTTTGGAAGAAACACAGATAGCACACAGATGAAAGGGTGTGGCTGGGCTCCAGTGAGAGCTTTGCGTAGGGCCATAGCACTGGGATTGCCTATCACTCTCATGTGCTCTGAAATGCCGTTCTTCTGACATTTGTAAACCATGTTTCACTTGCGGCTGAGGTTTACAGGGCCCTGCCCTTGCTGGTCCCTTTAGGATTATGTGGGTCAATACATTCAGAGAGCCCGAGGCGTTCCCTGCAGGTTTCTCGTAACAACCACCCAAGTGGGAGAGCAGAAGGCGAGGATGTTACAGTTCCCCGCAAACGCTTATTCCAGACCTCCCAGGCTCCCAGCTTCAGTCCTCCTCTCCTTTCTCTTGGTTGTGAAATTCCTGGAGGATGTGGCTGCCAGCCTGAGGGCTGACTAACTCAGTGTCCTGCAGAGAGAGAGAGAGGGAGCGAGAAGTTCACAGAGCCATCTCACCATCCCATGTCAGGGGGGAGAGAGCAGCTCCTCCAATCACCTCCTTACACAGGAGCCCCGAGAGGAAAGTGTCTAACCCAGGACTACACAGCAGCCCAGTGGCCAGGCGAGGACTAGGAAGCAATTCCGGAACGTGCATGCTTGTGGGAGCTGTTCCTGGCTTGGCGGACGCCTCCCACCCCCCCCCCCCCCGACCCCACCCCCCGGGTGTGCTGGGAAGACAGACAGGGTTCCTGAGGGCCCTCTATCGGTGCCTTTCCTTACCGTCACTATCCCCAGTTGGAACACAGTCACCTTACCTACCTGTCCCGCTTCCTGGCGGATCTCAAAGACTCTGATTACTTTCTCTTATTCAAACGAGTCCTGTCCAGTTTCCGATGCTAACTAACGGCATATGTGATTCGAAGTTGTGCGCCTTGTCCATTTTAGGCCACTGTCATGCTCCGAGGGCGTGGCGTGGGGAGTGGGGCATGGCCTCCTTTTCTTCCTCCTCCTTCCCTCCCTCTGCTCCTCCTGCCTCCTCTCGTCTGTAATCCCGTGGAGTGTTGGCAGGGCGGTGGACAGGGGGCAGTGCTGTGCTGGGAAATGCCCACCAACCCGCTCGCTGGGAAAGATGCCCGAATTGGCAGTGTTTGCAGATTTCTGTGGGGTGAATGTCCCACCATGGCTGATCCCACTATGATGGGGTGTCACTGGACGTGGAGTTGGGAGGAGATGTGCAGGAGCTGAAGTGAGCAGGAGTGAGTGGACCCCTGGATGCAAGGTGGGGGCCAGTTTCTACCCAAGTGGGCACAGGTACAGTCCTCTTGCTGGCTGCCACTGCTGCTCTGGCTCATTCTGATGGGCTGTGGTGCCTGCTGTGAGTCCCCGGGCCCCCACTGCTCAGTCCCTGGGAGACCTAACTGCTCTACTCCTGCTCAGCTCCCACGCATGCCCAGTCCTGGCCTCTGGCCCAGGTGGGCAGCCCTCCCATGTGGGGTACCTGCAAGACGGCCCATGCTGAGCTCCATTCCATCATGTCTGCTTGACCGACCGGGAAACCACACATCCCTGACACAGTAAACCACAGGACTAGGAAACCCAGCCCCTACCCCCCACCCCAACTCTCCATGAACCATTTTTCACTCTCACAACCCTTCTGATACCAATTCAATTATGTAAAGTGCATGCTACTTGATAATGATAATAGACAACTGTATGGCAGGGTTATGTATTTGCTATACTATACCTTTCATCATTATGTTAGCATGTGCTCTTTCTACTTAGGATGGTGTGGGAAGAGCATCAAACAGTGGGCAGCCCATCTCAATGGAGGCCACTGAGGAGATGTTACCCCATTAACCCCCAGCTGTGGTGGCACCCAGCCCTCCCCAGACCATAGACACTTCAGAGGGCAAGGGAAGGAAGGGGACAGGGGAGGAGCCTGAATTGACACCAGACTCACCTGGAATGACCAGGATTACTTTTTTCTGCTGCCATGCAGAAGTGGGTCAAGAACTAAGACAGGGATAGAGAAATAGAAAGTGAAAAATTTGCACCTCTGAGCCCTCGAAATTCACATTCAAGAACCCAGTTCATTGTACTAAGCCTGGTATAATGTTAATGTTCAGAAACCCCCTGATGACGAAGAGAATGAATGATGAAGGAATGAATGAATGAAGCGTAGCTCTTCCGATGGTCAGAGAGCATGTGTGGAAGCCAGGCTGCCAGCCCGCCTGCCTAAGGCCCGCCGGTCACCCTTTGTCAGGACCAAGGACTCCGCCCTGGGATGCTTTCCATGTAATGAGAATGCGGTTCAAGCCGCTCCTGTGAGAACCAAAGGGTGTGCTTTAAAGTGGGATTTAAAGGGATGCTCCTCATCCAACCAGGATTTATTTTGTTTACAAGACATTCCTCTTTATGTACAGGAAAGGAGCATGGGTACTGAGGGCCAGAAAGAAAAGTGGAAGATAATTCCCACTTATTCCCACTTTGTGCTAGAAGCACCAAAGTTTCAAGACTAATTTTTCCGTTGCTATTATTATTACCCTCATTTTATAATGGTTAAGTTGTAGCTGTGGTTAGTACACTTGGCACTCCATAAAACTTCAAATGTGGGTTGAATGAATGAATGAATGAATGAAAATTGAGTCACATGCTCAAGGCTCTACAGGTGCTAAGTGGTGAAGCCCGGAAGCAGCTCTGGAACCCGTATGCTTCTCTGTGTGTGGCGTGCATTCCGGAGTTGTAACTTGTTAAAACCCTCTTTTCCTGCACTCACAACCCTGGGAGGAGGACACCACCTGTCAGGCAGGGCCACGGGGGCTGCACTCGGGAGCGGAGGGAACCAGCGGGGGCTGCGGGAGGCAGGCTTTGTAGTGATGAGAAGGAGAGGTGACTCTTGGGTCCCACAGAACTATGTGATTGGCTTGTGTGAACAGGTCTGGCGGGGAAGTGAGATCCATTAGGTTGGGAACCGGGTGGGGTGCAGCTGGTCCGGCTGGTAGGCAAACTAGCCAGGTAGGGGCACTCCTGGCTGAGCCTCTGGGGCCCAGTGAGGCTCAAAGATGTCAAGACAACACGTGGAATCTCATAATAATTGGGGGAGACAATCCAGTATAATTATCCCCATTTTACATGGAGGGACTGGGACAGGGGAAAGAGGGTGGGGGAGGGCAACATGACACAGTCAGTTTGCTGCTGAGTTGAACACAAAGCCCTTTGCTTTCCTCTCCATTACTCTGTATGCCACCATTATCTTATCTGAACACCACTCCAGCCCTGCTGTGGAGCATCTTGCCGAGGAGACCGAGGTGCAGAGAGAGAGAGATGAAGTGGTCCAGGCAGTGTGTTGTGTCCAAGACTGTTGACCTGCTGGCTCAGCTGCCCGCGGCATTGGCCCTGCTGCCAGGAGAGTGGTCACAGCCGGCTGGCTCCTGCATCTCCGTGGAGGATGAGTTAGACACGCCCTTGGTGATCAGATGGGAGCATCAGCAGTGTTTCTGTGGCTCTGAGAATTCCTTAAAGACAAGAGACTGGGCCCAACTCTTGGGTTTCTCTGTTTGCTTGTCTTGTTGTTGTTGTTGTTGCTCTGTGGAGAAAGGACTAGGAAAATCAAATTAGGTATGTGCATATCCAGGGGTGATACTCAAAATATTGAATAAATATTGTTGGAAAGACAGTTCTAGCTGCTAAGTATTAACCCTTCAGTGTCTGGATGGTGGGAAGTCCCGGCAGTCCTGGTGCTTGGATGCAGCTCAAGACTAAACCTAGCGAATTAGCTAGAATGATTTATTTCAGATTGTTGATACAATGATCACTCTTCTCTTTTAAAAAATATATTTTTATTGATTTCAGAGAGGAAGGGAGAGGGAGAGAGAGATAGAAACATCAATGATGAGAATCATTGATCAGTTGCCTCTTGCACGCCCCCTACTAGAGATCGAGCCCACAACCCAGGCATATGCCCTTGACGGAAATCGAACCCAGGACCCTTCAGTCTGCAGGCCAACGCTCTATCTATTGAGCCAAACAGCTAGGGCATGATCACTCTTCTTTACGAAATTATTCCTAGGCTTACTTTAAATGGCCTGTTATATTATTTTTATATGGAAAGTATCTTAAATATTTATGGTCTTCAAATCCAAAGATTTGAATTCTAATCCACCTCTGCCTCTGATCAGTTCAGTGATATCTCCTCTCTGGCTCTCTGGCTGGGTTTGGACTAGATATCTCCAAAGTCCCTGCCAGCTCTACAAACTCCACAGTTCTACAGACAGAAGGACACAGCTTAGCAATCATTAAAGCAAGAAATGTGGCAGAATTAGGCCTGTCCCCAGACACAAAAGGATGCTCTTGGTGGAGAGTTACTTGGGCGTGTCCTCTGAGAACCCATGAGCATTTCCCAAGGGTAGTTCCCTGTGCCATGAGGACCCGTGGGCCATGGTCAAAAGGCTTTGGGCAAGTGCATACATCCCACTTGTCTGTACTCACATTGCACTTCAGCAGAGTAAAGCTCTGTCTGAGAAACCAGGTCACAAAAACGCTCTAAGGAATGGGCGTCCAGAGCGCTCCAATCTGGCATCTTTCCTTCCCAGCCGAGCTCTTCACACCTTTCTCTCTGCCTTACTCATTCCCACACATCTTACTCCAACCCTGACACTCACGCTCTCTTAACTCTTACATTCCAGTCTGAAACATCCTCTCCACCTTTCCGCTGTGCTTGTGGTGAGCTCCCTGAGCCTGTACCCTGTTTCCATAAGGCCCCCTTCTCTACCTGGCCAATGTCAAAACGTAACCTCCAAAATCATTACCATCCATTGTCTGAATCTTTGGACCCAAGTTGCTCCTTCAACTGGGTCCCAACCTCCAGTACAGTAATACTTCTGTACTCCTGTCACCTGCTGGGATTGAGTCTTCTGCATTAAACCTGGAGCTCCTTGAGGGCAGGCACTGTGTGGTATTATTCATCTCAGTATCTTCAGGAACTGGCCCATGACAGATGCTCAGTGACTGATCCTATGTAATAAAAGCCTAATATGCAAATTGTCCCCTTGGGTGGTTGTTCGGCTGGGACACTGGAAGTTCGACCACTTGCTATGATGTGTGCCGACACCAGGGGGTGGCATAGAACATGGTGGGGTGTTGGCAACGTGGGGCTGGCAGCGGATGGCAGTGGAGGCGCTGCTTGCCCCGATGGGCTCCGATGAGAGCAGGACTGTGGTGGGGTGGTGGAGCAGGTAAGAGGGCAGCACCAGGCCAAGGTGGATGCGAGCGGGGGCCCAGTTGCCCCACTGATTGCCCCGCAGACAGCGACCAGTGGTAGCGGTGAGGGGCGTGGCTGCTGCTTGGGTCCCAGGCACTGAGGGAGCTGGGAGGGGGGCCTGGCACCGATCAATCGCCCCGCAGACGGGATGGTGGAGTGGGTGAGGGGGTGCCGCCAGGCCAAGGCAGGGTGCCAGGCAGGACTGTTGGGCTGCGAGGCTGGGGGCGGGAGTTGGGGGCTGATCTATGCAGGCCACCCTGAGGGACTCCACCCATGCATGAATTCGTGCACTGGGCCTCTAGTTTAATAATAAAAAAGTGGATGAATGGACAAACGATGGATGGGTGGATGGGTGGATGGGTGGATAAGTGGGTAATAGGTGGATAAACTAAGGCCTTCAGACTGCAGGGAAGGTGCAGAAAGGCAAACTCAGAGGCACCAAAGACCAGCTGTGTGTGGTCAGGACATTCTGTGTCTATTTGAATAATCCTTCATTTGTGTGGTGAAACTGGGGGTCCAGCCTTTATTTCCATTGAGGAGAATGAAAGGTATCCCCATGGCAGAGACCACGAGGCACAATCCCATGATCATTTTTTCTCCTGCTTCCTCAGCATTGTTATAGGATAACCAACTCTTCCTGGTTTTCCTGGTATTGTCTCAGTTTCAAAACTGAAGGTCAGTGTCCCAGGAACCTTCTCAGTCCAGAGGAAACCAGGACAGTTGGCCACCCCACTAGGGACACTGCTGCTAGGAGAGAGCATATGACTGAGTGACTTCCAATGGATTGTCGGTGGAAATGGCCTGTTCGATCTCTGGAACAGAAGAAACTTTCTATTAAAATTTATTTTGGGGGAAAAAAATCACAACTTCTTTCTGTAATGACAAGGAGGAGATTCTATCATACAAAGATATGGTGGTGAGAAGCTGCCAGAGCTTTCCAGAGGAGCAAGGTGGAAAGTGTCCTGCTCTCCCCTGGCAGCAATGGCGGGTCCCTCCCTCGAGTGCACTCCACTCATCGTCCTCTAAAAAAATATATTTGGATTTCAGAGAGGAAGGGAGAGGTAGGGAGAGATAGAAACATCAATGATGAGAGAGAATCATTGATAGGCTGCCTTCTGCACCCCCCTGCCCCCTACACTGGGGATCAAGCCCAAAACCTGGGCATGTGCCCTGACTGGGAGTCAAACTGTGACCTCCTGGGCATGGGGAGGAATGAGGGAGACAGATCGGAGCAGGCCCTGTGGTGATGGAGGCTGAAGTTGGAGGAAAAGAGTGGAGAACAGAGGGTGAGAGCGTGGTGTGTGTGTGTGTGTGTAATGCATTCACCACTTTGCTTGCATCAACTTTGGTAAGTTTTTAGGGGTGAACTTTTGGGGAACAGATATGCTTTTTAGGGTCCATACAATGCTTTCCTGTTTGTCACTGCTTTTGCTTTGCATGATCACCCTGTGAGAAGAGAACTTTCCTTATAGATGAAGAAACCAGGACGGAAAGGTGAAGTGACTTCACAGGGCTCCCTGCAGGGTCCAGCAGGATGAGAACCCCAGCCTGACTCTCAAATCTGTGCCCTTTCTACACGCCCGCCCCCCACACGCCCGCAGTGGAGACAGGCCCTTTCTGTCCCCAGCTTTCACAGGCGCCACGTAAGGGCCCTTCGTGGCCCCCAGTGTGTGTGCCTGCCCTCCAGGTCCCGTGTGCCGCCCAGACCCCAGGAGCAGGACCTCACTCAGCCTTGCGCGGCTCTGCACTGCAGATACCTCTCTGCAGTCAGTGCTCAGCGACTCCCAACATATTTCATCCTCACGTAAACAATGCTGGACCTCAGCGATTGTAAATGATTAAATAGCTAACTTCTGGGAGAGAGAGGAGAGCATTCGTCTCAGGTGCTGATAAAACATAAACGTATTTTTAGAATAAGCTTGTGCTAAAAATGATGAATTGGGTATGAAAATTACCTTCTTCAGCTGCTTGCAAACAGCAGGGTAGACAAGTGCTTTGGATCCTCTTCCACAAGAGAGAGGGTCCGGCTTGGGGGAGCCACAGAATCCTGGGCGTAGGGACAGAGGGCCCCCACACGCCTGCTCCTCAGCCACCTGCCGGGGACCTTGACTTCCATGAGGCAAAAGAAAACGCTGGAGTCTGAGGGACCACGTCTGGGGCTTTCGCTTCTCCTGGCCCATTCCTGCTTGCCACCACCCTCTCCCCTCCCGCCAAACCTCCGTGCAGGGAGCAGGCTTTGCCTCCTTTTAGAAACCCCCCAGGTTCTGTAAACATCACTCTCTGACTCCCCCTTTTGAACAAACAAAAACAAGGAGAAAACACAGACCCCCACCGGGTGCTTCCACGAGGTCAGAGAAAGTGACTTGCACCTTCTTCATCCATCCTTTGGCCCCACCCCCTCCCGTGAGCCTGGCTGCGAGCCTGGAACTGAACGGCCTGCGGTCTGGCCAGGTGCTGGCCTGAGGCTAGCGGTCATCGGCTGCTGGCTCGGGGCAGCTGGTCCATTTCGTGATGCGGGGCGGGAGCCCAGGGGACGCTGGGCGCCTCCAGCGCGGAGCAGCTGGCTCCGAGGAGTTATTGCAAGTCTGCACAACTTAAAAAGCTGCAGTTTGGCAGTTTGGGGCGGGAGGGGGGAGCGCGGGGGTGGGTCCCGAGCGTCCCATTTCTCCTCCTCGGGCGGGCGGTTCGCGGAGCCTCCCTGCTCACTGCAGCGGGGCCAGCAATGCCTCTGGACCACACGCCGCCCTGGCCGAGGTCCGGGTGAGCGCCTCCACCTCGGCCTCGGGCACCGATCGCCCTCGGACCGCCCCCTCTTCCATTGGTGGGAAGCGGACCCAGCTCGAACCCCTTCCGCTCGGGGCGTCGGTCCAGCCCCGCTTCCGACCCGGTAAGTGGAGGAACGGAGCGTGGAGAACAGCCTGGATCTGCCCTGTGCTGGGGCTCCAGGCAGCGGGCTGGTGGGAAGAGGGCAGGACGCGGGGCGGTCTCCTGCCTCGCACTTTGTTTTGAAGCAAGTTGGGGCCCCGTGACTTCCCGGGGAAAGCCCGGCAGGTCTGCAGTGCCGCCCGCCCCGCGCCGGGACGGGGGGCCACGGGGTGGCGGGCGGGCTGCCTCCCGCGGGGTCGCGATGCTCCCCGACCTGGAGGGCGCGCCGGCGGGTGGGGTGCGCGCGCTCCTGCTCCTTCCAGGACAGGCACGTCGCCCCGGGGGTGACTGTGCATTTGGGTCCGGCGGGGACGCGCTCCGGCCGCAGGGCCGCCTCTCTCAGCCCAGCCACCTGGTGGCACCGCCAGACCCCGCAGCCGGCAGCCGCGATCCCGGCCGGGCCACGGCCAGGGGTGGGCGGGGCTGAGACCCACGGGGCCGGGGCCAGCCGGCCAGCCCCGCCCGCTCCGCCCCGCCCGTGGCTCCAGCGCCGGGTCCTGCGGGCGGGAAGGACAGACGGACAGTGGCGGGCCACCCGGCTCTCCTCGCCGCTGCGGCAGCGGCCGTGGGGCCGCGCGGCGAGGCCTGATCCCTGCGGCGCAGCACGGCGGAAGGCGCTGCAGTCAGAGGCACCGACTCCCGGAGGTACCTACGCGGGCCCCCTCCCCGTGCGCCCCCGAGACTCGTCTCTGCGACCCCGCAACTTTGGCTGCCCCAGCACCTCCCCCCCCCCCCCCCCCGGTCGGCCCGGTCGCCCGTGCAGGACCCGGGAGGTCTACGCCCTCAGGGGACTTTGCCTGCAGCTGGGCGCTCCCCTCCGATCCGCCTGTTGCGCGAGCGGCGGGCCGCCCGGGTGGTGCCGGGTCCCTCCGCGAGCGGCGGGGAGGGTCTCTAGCATCGGCGCTGGGGCAGCGGGTGGGGTGGGGTGGGGTGGGGTGGGGTGGGTGGCGTGGGGAGGAGGGGGGACGGGAGGCGGAGAGTCCCTGAGTCGGGGAGAGGCGGCGCTGGCTTAGAGCAGCCCCCGACGTCCTGTAGCCTCTTCTCCGAGAGGAGGGGCTTTCCGGGCGCAAGAAAGTGCACCCCGGCCGCCGCTCCGCCTGCGCCCCGTCTGTCGCCCCCTCCGCTGGCCCCGCAGAGGTGCCGGGCGCCCGCCACAGGCCACAGCTGCGGGGAGCGGGCCGCGTCCTGCTGCAGCGCTGCGCGCCCTGGGGCGGCCGGCGCGCGCGGGGCGGGAGCCGCTTGGGGCCCGCAGGACCCGCGTGGAGTGGCCCACAGGCTTGGCGCTGGGCTGAGTGGCTGTGATGGGAGTGGGTGCTCGGGGTGGGTCGGGACTCCTTTTTCCCATGCCGCTCGGGTGGCTGCCCGGCCTCTTGAGGTGAATGGGCAGGCGAGTGAGCCAGACCTGGTGAGCCAGGCTGGCGCCTTTCGCACTGCAGGGCTCTTCAGTGTACAGGCCCCCCCCCCCCCCCCCCGCGCCCCCGGACCCCCCCCCCTCCGTTGCCCTTTCTGGTCTCTGTTGGGAAAGGAGCACCTTTTGCACCCTTGGTTTCTCCCTCACCTTGGCTGGGGAGACCGGGCCGGTATTCTAACTCAGGCAGTCCAGGACCTCAAGGACACTACTTCCCTTCCTACCCCTCCACCCCCCCTCCCCTCCAACCTGCTCAGGCCCTCCCACACATTTGCTTAAGTGGTTTGCATAACCATGGGCTTAGAACTGTTAAGCTACCTCTAGTGCCCCCCCTTTCATACCACTTGCAAATACCTGTCCAGGTAAACAGGAAGCAAGCATTTTCCTGAGCACCTGCCCCTTGCCACAGGCAGATGCCTGCTGCTTCTCCTCCCCCGTTTGTTTCAGGCTGGAGGGTGGCATTGGTTCCGTGGTTGAACTTGGAGTTTTGTGTAGGTCTCGTTCCTTACCTGGGTGGTAAACTTCTTGAGGACGTCCAGTCGTGTGTGTGTGTGTGTGTGTGTGTGTGTGTGTGTGTGTGTGTGTGTCTGTGTTTGTTTGCTTATTTTTAGTTTTCACCAGATGTCTTCCTTCTCCTGTTCTAATATTAAGTTTGTCTTTTTAGAACTAGGAATTATCAATATTGAGGTAGGGGGTAGAGAGTCGTAGGAAAGTGCTTAAGAACTCTGAATCCACAGCATGCCTTGAATATTAAGGGGACGGTGGTAGGATCTGTTTTAATCCAGCCCTATGTCTGAGCCATGATTTTCTGGAAAATTGGCCTGAATAAACCCATTCACGAGGGCAGCAACGCTAAACTTTTGCTAGTCAAGTGTATGAGAGCAAATTGGGAAGTTGGAAGCAATTGTCGTTCTGTTTAGAAATACTAAAATATTAAAAACCCAGTGCTCTGAAGCTCGGGTGTGCCAGCAAAGCACCAGCTAAGTATTTCTTCTCCTTCTCTTCCCCTCCTCCCCCACCCCTCCCCCCCTCCTCCTTCTTCATCATCATTATTAATATTACTATTTTAAGGAAGGAGGGGAAGAGTGGGGCCTCCAGATCAGACACCTCTCTGTCTCCAATGATTTTCTCCCTCACTGTCATCCTCCTCAGACTCAGCTTCCCCCTGTTCTACCAGAGCCCTCGGTGTGCTCTGGGGGTGGCATTTACTAGTAGGCTTGGAACGTGTGCTGGCTTTGAAAGAGCAGGAACCACAGGGCTTTCCTCCTCCTTTTTACAATTTATTTTTATTTTTTAAAAATATACTTTATTGATTTTTTACAGAGAGGAAGGGAGAGGGATAGAGAGTTAGAAACATTGATGAGAGAGAAACATCCATCAGCTGCCTCCTGCACACCTCCTACTGGGGATGTGCTCACAACCAAGGTACATGCCCTTGACTGGAATCGAACCCGGGACCCTTCAGTCCGCAGGCCGACGCTCCTTCCACTGAGCCAAATTGGTCAGGGCTCTTCCTCCTGTTTTTAGTGGGTACCATTTACTGACTGCGTAACATATGGCAGCTACTCTGCTCAGCACTTTTCCAGGCATTATCTCACGTAATCCTCAGAACAACCCCATGAGGAAGTGTCTCACATTTGCTGTTGCCCTGTTCTAGGCACTAAACTAAAAGCTCTCCGTGTATGAACTCATTTCATCTGGATGACAACCTAGGAGGTGGGCTCTATTCTGACCCCATTGGAGATGAGCAAAAAGAGGCACACCGAGTAGCTTGTGCAAAGCCACACACCTAGGACAGTGTGAAGCCAGGATTCGAACCCCTGGCCACCTGGCTGCAGAACCAATGTGAGATTCCTTCTTCCTTGCATATCCCTACAGCCTTAACACTGTGCCCTGTAGGATGGGGATAGGTAGAGGTGGCATATGGTTAACAATTGACCTTTATTGGCCTCTGAATGTGCAATAAAATATAGAAGCTGATTTTTTTAAAAATATATTTTATTGATTTTTTACAGAGAGGAAGGGAGAGAGAGAGAGAGTTAGAAACATCGATGAGAGAGAAACATCGATCAGCTGCCTCTTGCACATCCCCCACCGGGGATGTGCCCGCAACCCAGGTACATGCCCTTGACCGGAATCGAACCCGGGACCTCTCAGTCTGCAGGTTGACGCTCTATCCACTGAGCCAAACCGGTTTCGGCTAGAAGCTGATTTTTTAAAAAATATGCAACACTTCACGAATTTGTGTGCCATCCTTGTGCAGGGGCTATGCTAGTCTTCTCTGTATCGTTTCAATTTTAGTTCATGTGCGGCTGCAGCAAGCACTAGGA
Source organism: Myotis nattereri (assembly GCF_964212035.1). Lineage (NCBI taxonomy): Eukaryota > Metazoa > Chordata > Mammalia > Chiroptera > Vespertilionidae > Myotis > Myotis nattereri. The sequence continues at coordinate 78,308,864 of NC_138085.1, read as the reverse complement.
GCTGATTTAGAAGAATTTTCATCCTTTATCCTTTCTCTCGGTCACCTTTTGCAACTTTGCAGCACATCCACACCTGCCCTTTCCCTATAAAAAGGAAGTCTTGTTGTTGAGCTATAGTTACTGGACTAGGCTGTAGTATTTTTCTTTGTGGGCAACGGGTTTCTCACTCTCTTTGGAATCCTGCAGAGCCTTGCACCGTGGTTTGCTTGGAGTAGATACTATATAAAACTGTCTTTAATTGCACACATGTTGAGTGATAAAAGCCCAAGATCTGCTTTTGGCCAATCATGTTACAGAGAAGCAGTTAATGTTGACAGCAGTGGCTTTAGTGTGCTTGCTGAAATCCCCAATGAATGAAGCCTCCTGCACCTCATCCTCAACTGAGCACCCAGCAAATTCTTACCAACTTTGACTTCATGATTGACTTGTGTAGCCATATATATATGTATATATATATATATATATATATATATATACACATATATATATATACACATATATATATATATACATACATATACACACACACACTTTGCATATGCAAATATGTATGCTCATTCATTCAACTCGTATTTGAGTACTTACCCAGTGTTATGTATTATGCTAGGGGCTGGGTATGTATGCAGTGTTAAAGGAAACAGACATGGGGGATGGTTGCGAGATGGGTAAGGAGTTAGATAGTAAACAAATCAGTGCAAACATTTTAGTAGTGGCAAGTTTTCTAAAGAACTTCCTGGGGGAGGATAGCAAGAGTAGGGAGGGCTAGTTCAGATGGGAAGCTGGGAAGACCTTTCTGAGGAAGAGATTTCCAGGCTGAGCCAGAGTATGCCTTAATGCTCTAAGGCAAGGAGAGCATTAAGCATTGTTGGGGGAGCTCCAAGAGAACCGGGCCGCTGGGTGGCTGGGAGGAGGTCAGAGAGAAGGATGGGCCAGATCCTCCTGGGCTCTTTAGGCCAAGTTCAGGATCTTAAGAGTTTATTCTGAGGGCTCCAGGAGGGAATTAATGGAGGTTCAGGAGCCAATTTGTATTTTTAGATCGTCAGTGAAAGCTGTGAGGAATAGATGAGAGAGATTCAAGAATGGCAATCGGCTCTCTTATTAAGAGGTGTGGTAGAGAGATGGGACCCACAGCCAGGTGGGACTGAGGGAAAAAGAATGGGAGGTTGGTTATGAAAGGGAACAGGGAGACAGAGTTTGTGTATATGCCTGTGTCTTTGTGGAAGGTGGCCTTGGCTGAGGTTAGGGAGTTGAGTCCAGCTCCTTAATAAATCAGCAGATACACATCTCTGTGTGTGAGTTAAATGGTGCTAGCACTGCTAGAAGATTAGAAATTTGAAACCTAGCTCTGGCTTTGTCTCCAATTGCTGGGTAAATTTGAGCTTATCATTTGTCCTTCCTTGTTCTGCTTCCTCCCTCTCCCCCACCCCCCCACCACTCAGCTTGGTGATTTTATGATAAAAAAAATAGTTACCTTTCTACAAATATTCTTCTTCAATGGAGTCATTCATTTATTTGTGGTAATTTGGATCCTTTTCATAAATTGAATTAGGAGAACTTTGAGTGGATGTGTGGGAACATTTGTGGTGAGATTCTAATCCTTTGCTCTTTGATGATCACCAATAAGCTGCTTTCAAACTGACTTAAATAGAGAGACACCAGTGGAAAGGCTGGTGGTGAGGAGATGCTAAGCCTCTCCAAGATATGTGGGGTGAGGCCAGGTGGAGAGCCTTGGCCTTGGCTAGAAGCCAACTTCCGTCTCTCAGGGGAACACTTCCTTACCTGGTCTTCCTCATTACATGAGACACCTCCGTTGTACCCATGGATATCTTATACTAGTAAAAAGATGCAAAAGAAGTGCATTTGTTATGTCCTCTGGGAACTCATGTTTAGAAGAATTTGCTGGCCTAAAGATCAATCGTGAACATAACAGATAGTCTGATGAGGCTTTGAAGAAGCAATAGGATACCCAATGATCAATTTACGCTTAGGGAATGAGAGTTTACATAGGAGCACAGAATGGAAAGTTACTCCAAAGATCAGCTAAGACATTTGCTGCCTCTTGAAGACTTCTTCCAGGAATGCTGACTTGTATCCTGGCAAATAATTTGTGTGTTGAGGTAAAGGAATGCCAGAAGACTGAAGTTTTGGACTTGAACATGCTTACATTTTTTACGTTCATTCTTCCACCGACTGGGATGGCTTTCTTACTCCCTGATTGGCATGCGTAGGGAAACCTGAAAGCATTTCCTGTGATTTACTTAAGGTAAAGAATTTAGTTGATCAAAGAGATGGGAGAACTCCGTGGTTAAAGACTGTGGTTTATAGGTGTGGATTGAGGTGTGGGTTCTGACAGAGTTATTTCAGCATTTTTGTCTTTGAGCTCAATAAATCATACCTTCAGAGTAGTGTTTGTCTTGTGTATTTTTTTTTAAGTTTAAAATTTTTTTTTTTTAAGATCCCAGCTTTCTAACTATTGTGCCCTCATGAAGCCACTGTCATAAGACTGCCACCTGCCTTCCTCCCCTTGGTGATAAGGCATTGCCTGGCCAAGATTTAGCCACAAGGTGTTTCACGGTTGAGCCTTCTTGGGAAGCTTGCCTCCTCTCTGCTGAAAGTATAAATTAAAATGCCATTATGTAGCAGTGCCCTATCTGCATCTATCTATCATCTATCTATCTATCTATCTATCTATCTATCTATCTATCTATCATCTATCTATCTATCTATCATCATCATCTATCTATCTTTGCCAAAGTGAAAAAAGGTATCACTATCCCCATACCTTCTCATCATTTCCTTAAATCACAAATCCTACCATGTAGGCTCTCTGAATATGCCAGAAAAGGATCTCATGAAAGCTTTTAAGATGCCTTGAAAACGTTACCTTTTAAGCAGCTTCCCCAAACTTCTTGATCTAATTAGAAATGGAATGTCGGCATGGTGCACCTCTCTGGTGATAAGGACTGAACTTTTGTCTCTCAGCTGCTCCAAGCTTAGCATGTGGAAGCTGCACATCTACTCTCTTTGACAAGGGCTTTGAAGTGGATTACAGGGGCCACAGCTACGTGACGTGGCCCTAAACTCTAATGGGTTTGCTGTAAGTTTCTTTTTACCGGTCACTTCCATCACCCACATCAACAGTTAGGAGCACCCTAGCAAGCCCCGTTTTACAACCTTCCTTTGTAAGTGAGTCTCAGCAACTTGGAAATACTCCCATGTAAGCATGGTTAGGTATGGGGGTTCGGTTTCCGACTACCCCACAAATATAGTTAAGTCCTAAGGAGCGGGAGGTGAGATGGTTTGGAATAAGTCGAACGCCAGGATTGTGCAGGATATGGAGTTCTCTCTCCCAGGACCAGGGCCCCACACCACATGCGCATCTGCACAGATACACACTCGGGGGCAGGCAGAGTGCTCATTAGTGTGGGCTGCTTAGCTGATCGGACAGAAGTAGACAAACCACACAGAAGTACCATACTGAGTGTAGCGTTTCAGTTTTACAAAATGAAAAGCGTCCTGGAGATGGGTGGCAGCGATGGTTGCACAGCATTATAAACGCATTTAATACCACTGACTGGACTCTAAAAAACTTAAGATGGCCCGCTGATGTGGCTCAGTGGTTGAGTGTTGATCTATGTTGCTACCTTGATCCCCAGTGGGGGGCGTGCAGGAGGCAGCCAATCAATGATTCTCTCTTATCATTAATGTTTCTATCTCTCTCTCCATCTCCCTTCCTCTCTGAAATCAATAAAAATATTTAAAAAATGGTTAAGATGGTCCATTTTATGTCATGTGTATTTCACCACAATTTAAAAAATTGAAAAAAATTTGTATTCTAATGCTATGAAATAACATTCTCAAATGTTTTGGTTTCAGGACCTTTATATGCTTAAAAATTATTGAGAATGTCCTAAAAGCTTTTGTTAATGTGGTTTCTATCTGTCAATATTTATAGTAGAAATTAAAATAGATACATTTTAAGAAAAGGACAATGGGGAAGTAAGGGGGACATATGTAATACTTTCAACAATAAAGATTAAAAAAAGAAAATAGATACATTTTAAAATAATTATTCATTTAATAAATAATATCATTAAATGTTAATATAACTAGCACAGTTCTATAAAAATAATTATATTTTTTCAAAGCAAAAGTAATGTAAGAGTAGCATTATTTTACATTTTTATAAATGTATTTATTTTCTGTTTTAATATAAGACAGTGAGATTCTTAAATTTGCTGCTCCATTTAGTCTACATTCTCACACATCATATACCATCTGGAAAACTCCTTTGGATACTTGTGAGAGAATGAGAATGAAACAAGAAAATAAAATCTTAGTTTATTATAAAAAATTTTGATCAAAATAGTCATGGACCATTTAAAGAGTCCTGGGAACCCCAGGGGTCCCCTCGACCACATTTTGAGAACCACTGGTCTAGAATAAATCCGCAGCCAAGTTAATTTTTTGTTATGTTGTATGTTTTAGCCTCTGTTCATCTAATATCATCCGAGTTTGAACTTTAGCAATTCACTGTATAACTTCTATGATTTCACATTAAAGAACAAGATGACCCCTTCAGAAAAAAGTACCATATTTTTTCCTAAGTTTATATAACAGACCAACAACAGCCATCTCCCCCAAACTCTGCACCATTCTATTGGGAACATCTTCAGAAGCTACCGAAATAGTTAGGTGTGGAACTATTTTGAATTTTCCTACTCAGCTGACTTGAATGGGACACTCACAGACATGGAAACTTTGTGAAAATCAGGGAAAGAAAACCATGTTTCCCCCCAGGCTATGCAAAGTTTATCCTCCTCCCCCCCCCCCCCGCCCACCCCCCACTCCCCGCAGCATGCACTCCTATTTCCTGTGGAGTGAGGACTTCCAGTATCTAGGGTGGGGGGAGGCTGACCGGTCCAGGAACCGTGCCTAAAGCTGTCTCCTGAGCTCCGTCCTGAGCTGTCAGCTGCCACTGCTGTGCTCGCTGCTGGACGTGACTGCTCTTCCGAAGGAAGGTGTCCTCGCTTCCTTCCAGCTCTGCCCCACCTCCATCTTCCCTGTATGGAGAACTTGGAGAGTTAGGGAAAGGTGGGTGCACTTAGAAAATGGACTGGAGAAAGCAGAGGTGCGAGAATTAATTCCCATAAGTCAAACTGAAATCGTTTTCACTTGCATTGCCTGGGGATCTCATTCCTTTATAATTTTTTCATGTTGATGACGTGTGGAATTAGTCATAGTGGGTAGTTCTGGGCAGAGCATTAAAAAATTCCTTCTAGCGTGACGTCCTTGAGCAGGAGGGGATGTTTGTAAAGCCTAACATTATTTTCTACTTTCCAAATAATGGATCAGAAGCCATGTAAACCATCATATTTATTTTTTTATAGCTTTTTAAAAGTTTAGTAGACCCCCCCCTTTTTTTAAAAAAAATATATTCCATTGATTTTTTACAGAGAGGAAGGGAGAGAGATAGAGAGTTAGAAACATCGATGAGAGAGAAACATCGATCAGCCGCCTCCTGCACATCTCCTACTGGGGATGTGCCTGCAACCCAGGTACATGCCCTCGACCGGAATCGAACCTAGGACCCTTCAGTCCACAGGCTGACGCTCTATCCACTGAGCCAAACCGGTTTCGGCAATCCCCCCCTTTTTTTTTACCCCAAGAAACTGTGGCAACTTCCTAGAGCAAAAGGCACTTGGCTCTCTGAGAGTTTTGTTGGAAATATGCTGAGGATTTATGGTTTGGCAACAACACTCTGTCTCCAGCAGCAAGAAACGCTTTCCTCCAATCCTTTGGAGGTGCATAACGTGTCAGGTGCTCAGCCTGGGTGCAGAGACCAATAGTGTGGTCCCGCAATCGCACCCCAGTGTCCTGGAGCCCCCAGGAAAGGCTGGATGACGAGAAGACACCCCCAAGCAGCCTTCGCCCCTCTATTTTGAGCAGGAAAACCCTAGTCTTTCGCACGTAAGCAGAACGTTCACTTAGTCCTATTTCCACCACACATCGCCCTCCTGTCTGCTGGGGACCAGACACGGAGATCGCTGTGGAGCAGTGACATTGCTGAGCATCCGGGTTCTGCAGCACAAAGCAGGGGTGCCTGTTAGCATTAGATGTGTGTGCACGAGCCTGTGGCACATCAGAGGACGCGGTGAACTGGAGCTGATTTGTTGGAGGACAAAACTGGAATTAAATAAAAACAAAGGAATGAGGTTTGGAAATGAGAGGGCACCATAGGGTTAGGGGTGAGAAACAATTGGATGGGGGGCTGAGGCAGAGGGGTCTGAAGTTGGCTGGCGGGCACTGAGGCCCGAGAGGCAGGCAGGGAAGTTCTCGCCTGAAATCTGCGGAGTTCAGACACGAGGGAGCCACTGAAGGGTTATGCAGAGTATTGACACAAGGGTGTTAGTGAGAAGTGGGGCAAAATGACGTCACTGACTTGGCCACTAATGTGGCTTGGAGGTCCTGGAGAGAGAGGTATCTCTTACTCAGGTAGTTATTTAGGTCTGTTCCTTGATTCCTGAAATTCCTTCATCTTCCACATTCTCTAGATTATATTTTAAGGTCAACAATGAACGCTCTGGGAAAGTTGCAGGCACGTTTTGGCCACACATCTGTTTGGCTGGGGAGAGCACACACATTTGCAGCCAGCAGATTGTATTCAGGCTGCAGACGGGTTTGATTCGGCGTTCAGTGTCAAAACCAGGGGTCCTCAAACTACGGCCCGCGGGCCACATGCAAATACAAATATTGTTTTGTTTTTTTACTTCAAAGTAAGATATGTGCAGTGTGCATAGGAATTTGTTCATAGCTTTTTTTTAAACTATGGTCTGGCCTTCCAACGGTCTGAGGGACAGTGAACTGGCCCCCTGTTTAAAAAGTTTGAGGACCCCCAGTCAAAACATTAAAAGCAATGGTTGACAACATGTAAAAACATAGGGCAAGTTCCCATAAAACGAACAAGTGTGAACGGTTTTACAAATTGGGAGACCCGACCGCCGGAGCCCACAGGAAGGGCCAGCAGCCCTTAGCCGGGCTGGTGCGCTCCACGTGCCTCTGTGGCCAGGTGTCCTCCTTTTCATTTTGGGCCCCTGCCTGGCCCCTGCGAGCATTTTATTTTATGGCCAGATTTGAGGTTTGGGAAGAGGAAGCCGACTTTCACAGGAAACCAAAGGCTGGGTCATGAGACAAGAGACCTCAGTGAAGCGCAGGGGCCGGCAGGTGGGCAGTGAGAGTGTGTGGGACAGGGGAGTCCCGTGCACATGAGGAGTGTCCTTCAGGTTGGGTCACCTGGAGGTGAACAAGTGGAGAGCACCACCTTAGCTCAGACACTTAGTGGGGTATTAGGGCAAGAATTGTAGGCGGAGAAGGAAGAATGAGTGTAAAAAGTGATTTCAAGAAACTGTGTTACAAAGAGGAATTTGGGGATCTTTGATTTTTTTTTTAATCTTCACTTGATATGTTTCCCTTTGATTTCTAGAGAGAGTGGAAGGGACGGTGAGAGGAGAGAGAGAGAGAGAGAGAGAGAGAGAGAGAGAGAGAGAGAGAGAGAGGCAGCAACGTGAGGGAGACACATTGATTAGTTGCCTCTTGCACGCTCCCCTACTGGGACTAGGGAACCTGCCACCGAGGTACATGCCCTTGACCTGGAATCGAACCTGTGACCCTTTGGTTTGTGGGCGACCCGCTAACCCCTGAGCAGCCTGGCCAGGGCTGATTTTGCTAATTTTAAATCTGTGACTGACTTGAGCATATCTCTATAAGGATGCATGTGACAGAAAGTAGCACTTTCTCTCATTGCCCTTGACTGACAGTTTATAACTCCAAGGAGTCCAGTCTTAGCCTTGGCTGTTCTTATTAAAACAGAGCACCGCCAGGGTATAGAACAGAGTGAGGGGCCAACTACAGATCTTACCTGTGTTCAGTGCATGTTTGCTATTTTAATATGCAAGCAGCAGTGCCTTCGAGTGGATAATTCTACCTTTCTTACAGAAGCAGGATAAGTTGAGCAGAGCCCATGTGGGAATTTGTCATCCACATTTCCTCATGCATTTGGATACTGTCCATTGCCTTTTATCACTGGCCAGGTGGGATCTGTTGGGTGAGCGTATCAACCAGCATCGGCTCTATTGCAGTCTGGGTTAGTGCTTTTATTAGCTTTATGCCACATGCCAATTTTTCCATTTATTTTTTGTATTTGTTTTATGATATAGCTTGATCCAATAACTTACTATGTGTGAATGTGTGTGTGTGTGTCTGTGTGTGCGCACGCATGTGTGCGTGCATTAGAACATATCTATCTTGTCTTTGATGAAGACTGTTTTTAGGAAGGGAAATCTGTATCGCCCTTCTGCAGTGGCTGATAAAGAAGCTACTGTTCTTCTGTGGTGACTGCAATTTCACAAGCACATTTGCTATGATTTTTTTTCTCTCCCAGTAAAACAGTGGACAAGAGAGAGATTAAAATTCAACATGAACTGGAAGCAGCCAGTAGCTGTCCCTAACCCTAATCCTAACTATTGTCAGCCAACTAATCAATTCATTAATGAAGTCACCAAATAATTTTCAGAACATACTATGTGTCAGATAAGGTGCCAGGCATTGAGGATATGGTATTGCGTCAGATGAACAAACATTCCTGCCTACATGGAGCTCATAGCTGAGTGGGGAAACACGCTGTACCCAAGAGAAAGAAATCAAGTATATGTCGCTAAGTGTATTTTAGGAATTGATAAACGCGAAGGGGAGAAAATAAAGTGAGGAAGGGGGATAGGAGTTTCAGCAGATTCACATGTTTCTTGGGACCTTGGTCACCTCGGTTATTGCTGGTTGACAAGGTGTGGATGGGACGGACAGAATTCTTGACATTCTAGGCAGAAATGATCTGTATAAATATCTCAGGGCTCCACCCTGGCCATCCCCCAAGCTTTCTAGTCCCCATGTCTCTGCACATGATCATTTAAAGAAGTCTTTATTGTTGACAGTATTACAGATGCCTCCCTGTATTCCCCCCCCCCCAATTGACCCTCCCACCCTCCATCTGCACATGGTCCTTTCACTCCTTGGAGAAGGGCCTCTGACTCTTACCTGTCCCTTTACTTGTTCCTATCTGACCGGACCCTCAGGGCTCAGCTCAAATGTCACCTGCTCATGTGGTTGTCCTTACGTCCCTGTCCTGGAGGGACCCTTTGCCTCCTCTGGACTTCTGCAGCACCTCTGGGTACCTTTCTTCGTGGTACCCTACGTATTCAGCCTTGTGAGTGCTACCATTTATTTACCTGCTTACCTTCCTATGACCTCTTCTAAGTTCCTGCAGACTCTTGCCCACACTGCCTCCTGTTCTCCGTCGTCTCGGATCAGTGCCTGCCATAAAGCAGGTGTGAATGAACAGCAACCCCTGTGATTCCTGCAAACGACACGGGAGCACATGGGCTGAAAAGCACCCACAGCTGTAAGTTCCCTCAATGTCTAGACCACGCCCCTCCCCAAATCCTGACCAAGGCTGCTTAGCACCTTTTCTTTCCCCAAGTAGAAATAACTGTTTTCTTTCTTTTTTAAATAATATATTTTTATTGATTTTGGAGAGGAAGGGAGAGGAAAAGAGAGACAGAAACATCAATGATGAGAGAGAATCATTGATCGGCTGCCTCCTGCATGTCCCCTGCTGGGGATTAAGCCCACAACCCGGGCATGTGCCCTGGCCGGGAATCGAATGGTGACCTCCTGGTTCATTGGTCAACGTTCAACCACTGATCCACGATGGCCGGACAATAACTGTTTTCTTAAGTGTTTTGCAATACTTGTAAACATTTTCACACAATGCTGGGAGGTACAGAGAAAGCCACAGTCACCCCGATTCCATTACCAGACAGAATGCATTTTCCATTTTGGTGTATATTCTCATCGATTTTTTTTCGTTGTATAAAAATCAGACCTATTTTATAAGGATCACCTCCTGCCATACATTGTATTAATTCCTCTCTTTGTTTACTTAGCATGTCGTGACTATCTTTTCATGCACGTGCAAGCAGGGAGCTCAGTGGTTGAGAGAACGGCTTTAGAGCATTGTTCTTTGAATTCAAACCATGAAGCTATCACCGACTAGCTGTTGGCCCCGGAGAGCTAGTTAACATCTCTATTTACCAGTCTCCCCTCATGTAAAAGGAATGCAATAAAACACTACTTGTAGGAGGATTCTGAGGATTAAGTGGGCTCCGACATGCAGACACTTGGACAGGGCTGGCTCCGTATACAGGAGCGCTTGTATTATTATTTCACTGTTTTCAAGGCCACAGCCTTCTATTGCGTGGCCACCTCGTAGTCCGTGTAATCATTCCCGTACCGATGGACATTTCGGCAGCCTTTGGCTTTTGCGCTTATGAATAATTAATGATGCAGTAAACATCCTTGTCACACGTCCTTGCACACGGTCTGATTTATTTCCTCAGGGTACATTCCCAGTGTGAACCGTGGGACTTTGTGCTTCACTCTGCTACACAGTGCTCTCCGGAAGGCTTTCCTTAACTGGTTTACACCCCCATTATCCTGGCGTGATATGTTTTCCCCTGTCCCCTTCCAGCGGCTTGCTTTCCGCTCCTCTTTTTATCAGGGTCGTGCAGACGTTCGATGCATCAGCCACTGAAAACAGATGAGGCTGAGCACAGGGTCCGCAGCCCTCAGGGGGGCTGCTTTGCTGACAGTTTCCTGGCTGAGGCCAGAGCCCCTGCCTCTGGCCAGCCCTGCTGCTGGGGACTCCCCCGGAGTGGAGGGAGCCAGGGCCGGGCATTCCTTCCCGGGGCCAGTGGAATGGCGGCGGTCACCTGGGCCACTGAGAGTGGCCCGGAGCCCTGTGGACACGTGGGGGTGCCTAGGCTGGGTCAGAGGCTGTGTGGTTTGGCTTCCTCCTGGGAGGTGCTCGCCCTTGCACAGGACTTTCCTTCTGTAGCTTGTCTTTGGAGCTGAGCGGTGACTCAGCAGCAGGCTGCTGGCTGGCTCCCTCTGCCCCCCCCACCCCCCCACCCCCGAGGTTGTCTAGGAACACAGACCGGAGGAGAGGAAAGGGCTGTGGTGATGCCCAGGCCTCCAGCCTGAGGGAGTTCTGGAATTCACTCGTTCTGGGTGGCCGAGAGCAATAGAATGGATATTAACCTTTTGCATGTGACTTAGAGGCTTTGCGTGGGAAAGCATTCTCTGGGTTTTCTCTCTGAAGACTGGAACTTTTAGAAATTCATCTTTAATCCTTGAATATATTAGACCCAAGGAGTTTTTATTTTCTTCTTATGATAGATCAAAAATTAAAAAAAATTATTACAAATTCAAGGATTTCTCATATTTTAATGTACTCCTTAAAATTTGATAGTTTGGAAATAGTAAGCAGTGCGGGGATATTCTGAGTAATCTGTCTGAATCACCCTGAAGGTGTCATATTATTCTGATTGCCTTGAGTTATAGGATTTCAATATAAGTACAAATTGCCCTGGCCGGTGGCTCAGTGGTTAGAGTGTCAGCCCTTGGACTGAAGGGTCTCGAGTTCAATTCCCAATCAAGGGCATGTACCTCAGTTGCGGGTTCACTCCCTGACCCCAGTCGGAGCGTGTGTGGGAGGCAACCAGTGGATGTTTTTCTCTCTTTCTTTCTCTCTCTCTCTTTCTTCCCCTCCATCCCTCCCGCTCTCTCTGAAAGCAATGGAAAAAAATATCCTCACGTAGGATTAACAAAATAAACAAATAAATATAAGTGTAATTTTTCTGGCACACTAATTCCAATTATGGTGGTCTGCATGTGATATTTTCCTTTTATTTAAGCAAAACCCTGGATCACAATTCCCACAATTCTCATTAGTTAAGCAAGATACAGGTAGGGTTGAAATTCCCCTTCATTCTTATGGCTATTACTTCATTTCCGATTTATTGGGAATTGGTCTGTGGTGGAAGAATAGTGGCAAGACTACAAAACAGACACGTGTTTGCATTTTTCCTGGGACCTCAGTGAGTGTCCCTAAGCTTTGGGGAGCAGTGTGCTCAGCCAGAGCTGACCCTCTGCAGGCAGCCGGGGCTGGCCACGCCTTTGAAACTATCTTAGTGTGAGTGTGTCTTCCTGGCAAGGACACTGTTAGCAAATACAAGACAGACTCTCAGAGATAACCACTAACCTTTACTCTAGACCAGTGATGGCAAACCTGTTGAGCTCGGCGTGTCAGCATTTTGAAAAACCCTAACTCAACTCTGGTGCCGTGTCACATATAGAAATTTTTTTATATTTGCAACCATAGTATAAAAAACATTTATATTTTTTTTTTTTTTAAATATATTTTATTGATTTTTTACAGAGAGGAAGGGAGAGAGATAGAGAGTTAGAAACATCGATGAGAGAGAAACATCGATCAGCTGCCTCCTGCACATCTCCTACTGGGGATATGCCCGCAACCCAGGTACATGCCCTTGACCGGAATCGAACCTGGGACCTTTCAGTCCGCAGGCCGACGCTCTATCCACTGAGCCAAACCGGTTTTGGCAATATATTTTTGATATTTATTTTGTATATTTAAATGCCATTTAACAAAGAAAAATCAACCAAAAAATGAGTTCGCGTGCCACCTCTGACATGTGTGTCATAGGTTCGCCATCACTGCTCTAGACTCAGATCGCATGGAGCATGCTTTGAGTTGCAACAAAAGGTTAACCTTGTTTTTATCTTTCCTCATTTGCCAACTTCTGCTTGTCTGACAGCAGACATGCCACAACTGAACTCTGAAAGGACAAGCATGTCGGGGGTGGGGGAGGGAGATACCCAGCTCCTGTCAGCAGCCAAAATATTAGGACAATCTGTGGTTCAGAGCTTTCTGAACTTACAGCTTCCAAACACGTGTCTGCGGTCTTCTTACTCTGGAGCAGTGGTTCAAAATGGGGGATGATTTTGTCCTTCAGGGGGACCTTGGACAATGTCACAACTCTTGGGGATGGGGAGGAGATGTGGTACCTTGTGCAGAGACCAGAGAAGCTGCTAACCACCCTATAGGGCATGGGGCAGCCCCTCCAAGAAAGAATCACCTGCCTTCAAAATGCCCACAGTGCCGAGGTGGAGAAACCTCACTGTGGACGTGTGCCAGACCAGGACGTCTCCAGGGAAGCCGGCTGGCTGCCAGGAGGGGGCTCCAAGGTGCCATTTACTTGGAAACTTGGCACAGGTCAGGGTTGGGCTCTCTCTCAGCCTTGCAACTCTGGAAACTCACTCACCAGTGTCCCAGAGCCATCGGACTCTCAGAAATGGACTTGCATAGAAACCCACAGGAAACTGAGCACTAAAACTTCCCCCACCTTACGAGGTTCCACTGGCCAACAGAACTAGTGGACAGAGTGAACACTTGTGTTGGCCGCATAGCTCACACACTCCCGGTGGCAAGTGCCAGGGAACTGAAATTGTCAGGATGTGTCCCCGGGACCCTGGAATCAGATGAGGGAGATTTGGAGGCTTTCTAATCATCCCTGAAACCCCGAGGTCTGGAAACTTAAAACTTCACTCAAGATGAACTCGTCTTGATAACACTCTTCTTTAGAAAGTGCCAGGATGGGCGTTGGCAATCAGCTTTGCTCTCTGGCACTTTCCTCCTTTGCTTCCATTCTAACCAGCTGCCTTTCCTGACCCATATTGATTCTTTTTTTTTAAAAAAAATATATTTTTATTGATTTCAGAGAGGAAGGGAGAGGGAGAGAGAGAGAGAAACAGCAATGATGACAGAGAATCATTGATCAACTGCCTCCTGCATGCTGCCTTCTGGGGAACGAGCCTGCAACTGGGGCATGTGCCCTTGACTGGAATCGAACCCGGGATCCTTCAGTCCGCAGGCCGACACTCTATCCACTGAGCCAAACTGGCCAGGGTCCATATTGATTCTTTTAATTAATCTACTCTAGTCTGGCCAGCTTGGGGGAAAGGAATCGGTTCAATAAAAACGTGTCAGGCACCATGGTGTACTAGGGATCATTCATATGAAGATCGATATTAGGACACGGTCCCTAACTGGAGGCTTTCTCAGCCTATTGGGTGGCACCGAGGTGGCAACATTTTAGAAGAATGTGAGCAGGGCAGTGACAGGGCCACTCAGGATTCTGTGCAGGTTCAGAGGACACATGTCCCGTCACTTGCAGTGTCTGCCTTCATCTCTCAGGCACTGATGTTAGTTGAAGCTTAGACGGGCAACCTTATTGCTGTGATTCTGAGACCTCTCAGGGGGTCATTACCCTCCTGTGTCCTGTCTGCTTGTCCGCTTGATGTTCCTCGTTCTGTTCCAAGATCGGATGTCAGGTCTCTGGGTGATGAAAGAGTGCTGCAGGCCGCCTTCTCTTCACCTCTCCCCTCTCAATAACCGAGGCGGTCGTTTGGTCCATTTTGAATGCTGCCGTCAGCCCACCAGGAAGTAGACCCGCGCTGGGGGGCTGTGCACAGAGGAGGCAGAGTTCCCCCTCACAGGGTGCAGCGGGGGATTCTGGGGAGACTAGCAACACTGCGTGAAGCTGATGAGATTTGCCAGGATCCTGCTGAATCGCTCAGCAAAGTCAACACCTGCTTATGTGCTCGGTCACAAGAGATACTCTCTTCTTTTGATCAGCTGCGCACGGAGAGGCAGGGGCGGGACACAGAGGGATAGGAGCCCGTGGCGGCTTGTTAAGCAGAAGGGGAGAATGGATTGGATGTGCACATTTTTCTGCCCCAGAGCTGCTGTTTTGGGGGCTTGTTCTGCCCACTCCTCTCAGTCCTTCCTGAACCCCAATCCTTCCTGAACCCGCCCCAACAGCTAAATGGGGGTCTGGATTTTCTACACTAATTGAAACCACGCAGACCTGCCTGCCTGCATCCTGGCTCTGGCCCTCATTAGGTGTGGGCTCTGGGCGAACAGCTTCTCTGAGCCTTCATGTCCCACCTATCACCTTGGGAATAACAGCATTTACCAATTGCAGCGGCTGAGGACGGAGGTGACCTGTGTGAAACCCCTGGGAAGGTTCCTGGCATGCTGTGGGGACTCAGAAAGTGCTGGTTATCATTTCCTGTGCGGAGGCTGCACTTAGAATGTGAATGCCCTAAGAGGGGTGTGAATGACATACATTCACACTAAAGGTACACTTTCCCCCAAATCCAGGTGTTTTTTGTTGTTATTTTTTTTTTTTACAGGAATCATAGTGATGGAAAATGAGGCAAGGCATAAGAATTCGGAGTTTTGCCTGGTTCACTGGTTGGAGCATCGGCTTATGCACCGAAGGGCCGTGGGTTCAATTCCTGCTCAAGGGCAGTTACCTCAGTTGTGGGTTCACTCCCCGCACCGCGTTGGGGCGCATGCAATCAATCGATGTGTCTCTCTCACATTGATATTTCTCTCTCTCTATCTCTTTCTCTCCCTCTCTCTCTCTCTTCCTCCTTTCCTCCCTTCCACTATCTCTCTGAAAAGCAGTGGAAAAAATATCCTCAGGTGAGGATTAACAACAAGAAAGGGTTCTGAGTTTTGGGAGGAGGGGGAGAGAAAGGGACAGCCTGGGATGCCACTTATTCACCGGGCATTGACAGAGGGTCCACTAGGTACCCATTTCTGTAGAAAAGATAAACTTGGCTCACCTCACAGTCTGTCTGTCCCTGGGCCAGCCCTGTCCTTCTGTGATGAGCTGGTACCCAGCAGTGCTTGGGGTTTCTTAGAAGCGCTCAACAGCCTAAGCACTTTGTTAATTCTTTATTTCAGTTAATTTCACTTTCCCTTAACATGTGCTGCATTTGGAAAGAAGTCTGATAGGGGCAGGATGACTGTCTGTCTTAGAAGGCACAGCAGCATGTCTTCATTTTATGTGAATGCAAGTAGCTGGGGCTGACTCAATGACAAGCTGCTGGGAGGCGGAGGAGGAGGAGGAGGAGGAGGAGGAGGAGGAGGAGGAGGAGGAGGAGGAGGAGGAGGAGGAGGAGGAGGAAGAGAGGGAGAAGCAAAAAGAGGAGGAGGATTATTTTAGCTCCTGAGTCGATTTTATTTATCCCCGCTGAGATTTCTCTCCCTCTGCTGTCAAGAACCCTATCTCAGAAGTTCAGTTGGGAGGAGCTGCATTTTTCTGGGATGTCTCCCTGAGCAGCTCTCTTAGAGGTGGGAATCATTGAAGGGTTGCCTGCCCATTGTTTGTTGGGACCAACCTGGAAACCGTTCTGCTCTGCTTCCTCTCCGTTGCCTCCGTGATGTTGTCAGGACACCTTTATTGTTTAATGTGTGGTTTGGGGCCTGTGGGCTCCTGGGGGTGGAGAGGGCGGGCTCTGAATCTTTGTAATCCCAGTGCCTGGTGCGGTGCCCTGCAGATCTCAAATGATAAGGAATGCTCGCTCAATGACGGACATTGCCAGAGGCGCTTCTTTCAGTCTCTTTCTGAAGCCCAGAATCAATCTTTCCTTCTTCCTCCCCAAACCCACACCTTTGGACCTGGCATTGATTGGAAAACATGGAAATCAATGGCTGGATGCTTAGATACTAATATGAAGCTATGGGAATGCGTCCACATGAGGCAAGGCTTACCTTTTTGGGAACTGCAATTTTTTAGCTTGCTTATTTTTTTTCAGAGAGAGAATGGAAATTTGTGCTTTTATTTGTTTTGATGCAAACTTACTTCTCCCTCCATATACACCCCCCACATGCACAGACACACACACACAAGCATGCAGACCCGTATGCACACACCCGTGCATTAACCAGAGGACTCTGACCCGGCACGTATAGTCATTTCTAATCTGTGAAATCGAACAGTGAAAAAATAAAGCAAAATCGAATTTGGCCAGCTTCCGAAGCCTATTGATTTTAAATTAGACCAGGAGTGTTAATTCTGTTAGGGCAGTCACACTCAGAACTCGGTCTTGGAAATGAATTAAAATGTATTCATTAGAGATTTGCAAGGATATCGTTGATGAATCAGCTAGGAAAACAGCACTCCTCGAAGAAACTGTGTGGGAGATGAGCGATTGCAGTCCTAAGTCCAGTGCCTTATTTTGTTGGCCTTGGGGTCCCTGGAGGTGCCCAAGTGTCCACTGTCATCAAGATCCGAGAGTCCTTCAGCCTGAGAGTGGTTGTCAATCCTGAGGCTTGAGCTGATGCCTCTTGATCTGTGAGTCCAGTGGGAGTGATGGTTCCACGGAGGGAAAAGACTGCCCCTTCTGAGAGTTAAGTGGGGTCCGAGATGTGCGCTAGCCACCCTTGTGCTGAGTGTGAGCCAGAATGTCTTGCCTTGGCTGTGTTTCCCCTTGGAGTTACAGCTTGATGGATGGTTTCTTCTGCAGGTGAGAGTGGTTTCCTGGCGGCTGCTTTGCACACCCGGAGAGCAGGATTCTTCTCTTCTTGTGGCCGCTCAATGCCTCTGTGCACCACACCTTCCAGTGGGGGAAGAAGGGAGGAGCTTCTTGGATGACGATGGACATCCCACTGGCCAGGATGAGGGCAGAGTGTGTGACATCAACACCACAAGGGTAAGAGTTCCTCTCTGGAATGGTATTTTCTCTGCCACCGTTATTGGTCAAAGGAAGGGCAGAACGAACCTTACGGTACATGACACAAATGGAGGTTGCACACCAGGCGGACCATTTAGATTATGAAGTCACTGGGCAGTGGGGCAGGTGACTAAGGAGGAAGGGAGAGCACCAGCCAGAAAGGATTAGGTTGAAGTTGTATTAGGGGATGCGTAGGCCAACCCGGGAAGATTCCATGTTCACATTGCCCCTCTCCCCCCACTTTTGACATTTGTAGTTCAGACTTAAGGGAGTAACACTACTGTTTTTGTGACAAGATTCCGTTTGTGTCCATTTGAGTCGGTCTACCTTAACATGGGTGCTGGGGAGCTGGGGTGGGTAAGAGTCTGGCACAGGTCACAGGTTGGGGACCTATAGGAAGTCCCCGGCCAGGGACACATTTTCATTTGAGCCACGTAATATTGCAGATATGGTGGATCAGTTCTAATTAGACTTGAGCTATCCCACAGGGAAAACAGGACCTCCAGGTCCTCCCGGAACACCAGAGAGGCACCTGCACTGGCCCTCTCCTCCCACAAAGAGCTCAGGCGCTGGGTAGCCTCTGCCTCTTCAAAGAGTGTGGACAGCTCTCTGCACTCGCTAACTGACCCATTTCGTTTGTTTAACTGACTTGTTTGGCCGCCGAAGGCTTTTCATTTCACCATGCTTGGTTTGATCATTCTGTTAACTCACTGACAGAAGCATTATAGCCTTTTTCAATTATTCCAGATAAAAGGGAGTACCTTTCACTAGACTAGGGGCAGCAATTAGCACCAGGGGCTGTGGCTGTGGAGATGACATAACATAATTCCTTCCATGGAAGAGCTTAGAGTCTAGTGATAGCAATGAGCAGACTTGTGGGGGGTGGTGGTGGTAAGAAGAACTGTAAAACACATTCTAGTATCTTGTGGGGGTACTAAAATAAAAGTGCACCTGCCCTAGCTGGTTTGGGTCAGTGGATAGGGTGTCAGCATTCGGACTGAAGGGTCCCAGGTTCCATTCTGGTCAAGGCCACATTCCCGGGTTGTAGGCTCGATCCCCAGTGTGGGGTGTGCAGGAGGCAGCTGATCAATGATTCTCTCTCTACATTGATGTTTCTCTCTCTCCCTCTGTCATTATGTTTTTTATAAAGCTATACTAACCTCTTGTCTGTGCTGTAAGTGACAAATATTTTCCTCCATATTATCTTTTTAATGTTGCTCATGGCAACATTTGTATGTTTTTCCATACAATTTTTTACTATTATGTAATAAATTTTATTTATTTTGTTATTTTTTTTCTATATTTTGAGTCAGAATTAGGACAGTTTTATACACTTATAGAGAATTGACTTATTTTTACTTAGTATGTGTATAGTTTAATGTATACACACATGTATATATATTTATGTATTTACCTTCCTATATAAACCTATAGTTACTATTTATACATATATAAATAGTAATATAGAAATAATATGTATACAAATATATAAAATACATAAATAATACATAAACAGCTATAGATTACCTTTGAGCTAGAAAATGTTTTCTTTTTTTAAAAAAAATATATTTTATTGATTTTTTACAGAGAGGAAGGGAAAGAGATAGAGAGTTAGAAACACTGATGAGAGAGAAACATCGATCAGCTGCCTCCTGCACACCCCCTACTGGGGATGTGCCTGCAACCAAGGTACATGCCCTTGACTAGAATCGAACCTGGGACCCTTCAGTCCGCAGGCTGACACTCTGTCCACCGAGCCAAACCAGCTAGGGCTAGAAAATGTTTTCTAAGTAGAAGTAAATGATTGGCTGTTAAATAAATGCTGGCCGGAATATAGGAATCTCGGAAATCATGATGTTCAGCATCTGCTTTTCTTGATGACACTTTGAACATGTGAGCCAGTGTGCTGTCGAGAGCATGATGGTAGACATAAGCATCTCTGGCTTGAAGCTTCTGCTCTAACCTTTTGTAGCTGCATGATGCCTGCTCATCTCTTTAAAATTCTAGGGCAGTTGTGAGGAGCAAATGATGACAGGAATGTTTGCCTTTGTGAGGGGCTGTGGGCATGTAAGGGAACCTTCCTACAGTGTGGAAAAGTGGGAACTCCTTCCCCACCCTGTCACCTGCTGTGGGTGCTGTGGGACACACAGCCAAGGAAACCCACACTGCACTCCGGCCGCTGTGACTTGGAGAGGCTCAGCTTCCCTCTGAGCTGAAGCGTTTGATCTGACCCAGAGAGGCGTTCCTTTTTCTGACTGTGGCAAGCCCCACAAAAAGAAACCTTTGCTGTTAGGATGTGTGTGGCTCTTATGATTAGAGTTTGTGGCATGAAGGGACCTCCTAATGAGCTTCTACACTGCCCTGGAGTGAATAAAAAGCAAGGAGGACAGGCAAGAAGAGATTTTACGGGTGATAACAGTGTTCTTTAGAGGAGCAGGACGATTGGGAGATGGGTTGCATACCCAAGGATTATGAGACCGACTTATGCAGATGGTACCATGAAGGCAGACTCTGGCTTTCTATCGCTGGGGCTTTTCAGGGGAGCCAAGGAGATGAAAAGCAATCCACCAGAAGATAACATCCATTAAATTCTTAGTGCCGGCTTAGCTAAAGCTAGCTCCTTGGAGCGTCACTCCTATACTTGCCATGCGCTTAAGCCTGCTTTCAGAGAGATGAAGTTCCATAAATATCTGGACCAAGCCATGAGCTCTGATTTAGGTTCTTCAAAGAAGATATCTAACTAAAAATAGAAAACAGCGGTGGGGAAAATATCATGTCTTTTGAAGAGGTCAGCAAATCTAGTCAACGGTGTGTCAGGCCATGCTGTGGTCTCTGGTTTCAGGGGAGCACATAGATGGTGTCCCAGGAGAAAATGCTCGTGTCTTCCTGATGACCGTAGGCTTCCTGCGGGAGTGGAGGACAGAAGGCTCTGTCCTCTGGTGTGTACTTTTCTGAGGGGAAATCACTTGTCTCTCCAACAGCCTTGGCTTTCTGCAAACATAGGGGGTAAACAAATTCTTTTCTGGGCCGGCTATCATTGCTCAGTGGTTGAGCATCGACCTATGGACCAGGAGGTCACGGTTCGATTCCCAGTCAGGCCATATGCCCAGGTTTTGGGCTCGATCCTCAGTGTGGGGCGTGCAGGAGGCAGCCGATCGATGATTCTCATCATTGATGTTTCTATCTCTCTCTCCCTCACCCTTCCTCTCTGAAATCAATAAAAAATTATTTAAAGAAAAGAAATTCCTTTGTAACAGTTTCCTCCTCTGATGGTGTCACCATCCACTCACTTATGTCGTGTAGAAAGCACACCCTCCTTTAGCCTTTCAGCTTCCTTGTCCCTCCTTTCCAGTCAATCACCAAGAACTGTCAGTTCTATAAACTTCGCTTTAATTTGTCACTTCCTCTTTTACACACCACTGCTGTCTGAGTTTGGGTCCTCTCACCGTCCTGGTTCCTTGGCCCCAGCCTGTCTCCCGTAATCTTCCACCCTGAGACAGCGGGGTCTTTCTACGTCACAGTCACAAATACAACCAGGTCCACTCACTGATTAAGATTGTTTGGTGGTCTTGCCTACAGATCTTTAGATGGTTGTACAGCATCATTTCGTTCAATGTCATTTTGTTACTGCTTTGATCAGATGCCATGGGAACTTAACTCCCGCTTCTATCAATTTAGCCTGTGGTAAAATTGGTTTTGTTATATGTTATTTCACTTAATGTTATAGAACCTGTCAACAACATTAAGTGAGGACTTACCTATGTACAAAGTGGCTTTTGCATACACTTTGGTGCCTCTTGTCAAGAATTCCCTTTTCCCCTGTTGCTCAGCTCATATGACAATCTCCTGTCTGTTTTGTTTGCATCATCTGTTCTGAGGAAGCATCATTATATTGGATGATATCAAAATCTATGATTTTCTCTCCCAGAAATGGGTCCGGTCCATCCTGGTTAGTGTCAGGACTAAAAACAGGCTGTATGTACTGGGCCAGTACAGACTTGGGTGCCATGGACTGGGAGTGTGTGGGAGACGGTCTGTGAGGGGACGGAGGAGGTAGGAGAGTGTTTGTGTCAGGAAACTGATAGTGCAATTAACTTAAAAAGGTTTCTTCCCCAGTGGGTACACCTGAAACACCATCCCATGCAGTGTAACGATACCTTTAAGATATAGGGTACTTAAGGACAGGGAGATAATGATATCCTCTTGATTGTCCACTCCAAGCATAGGGAACAGGGCTTTCCCTTCAAGGAGTGAGCCATTGGAACAGAAGGGGAAGCCTACCTCTTTGCTGAGAGCTGAGCTGAGCCCCCAGTGAGGTGTGGGTTGGGGGCAAGGTGCTGAGTGGAGGAGGGAGCTGTTTCTGAGGGTGCATGACAGAGCTCCGGGGACCAGGAGTGATGAGCTACAAGCTGGACGGCACTAGCCTATCCCATCAGCACTCAGCATTCCCAAACGCGGCGCCTCTTGGTTGAGACTGGAGATGCTTGTATCGTGTAAGTGATCCAAAATGCATTGCTTTTATGGGGGAGGGTGGAAGGTACACTTTTTTAGTAGAGAAATAAAAATTGGTGTTCATAAAAATGATATGGCCATCTCCCCCCCCCCCCCTAAAATATGGATTTATGAACCGTAGTCTTTGGGCCTTTAATGTGGCCCATCCTGGAAAGGGCAGGTTATAAATAGGTGTGGCCAGGCCTGAGGAGCAGCGCTAATGCCGTCTTGTGCTCCTTCCAGGTGCAGCGTGACCTGCCTCGTCTCCCTGCCCAGCCAGCTCTCTGCCTCCCGTATCCACCATGGTTTTTGGTGAGTTCTTCCATCGCCCTGGACCAGACGAGGAACTTGTCAACTTGAACGTGGGGGGCTTTAAGCAGTCCGTGGACCAGAGCACCCTCCTGCGCTTTCCACACACCAGACTTGGAAAGCTGCTCACCTGCCACTCGGAAGAGGCCATCCTGGAGCTGTGTGATGACTACAGCGTGGCCGACAAAGAGTACTATTTCGATCGGAACCCCTCCTTGTTCCAATATGTGTTGAATTTTTATTACACGGGGAAGCTGCACGTCATGGAGGAGCTGTGCGTGTTCTCCTTTTGCCAGGAGATCGAGTACTGGGGCATCAACGAGCTCTTCATCGACTCCTGCTGCAGCAACCGCTACCAGGAGCGCAAGGAGGAGACCCACGAGAAGGACTGGGACCAGAAAAGCAACGATGTGAGTACCGACTCCTCCTTTGAAGAGTCGTCTCTGTTCGAGAAGGAGCTAGAGAAGTTTGACAAGCTGCGATTTGGCCAGCTCCGCAAGAAGATCTGGATTCGCATGGAAAACCCAGCCTCCTGCCTGTCTGCCAAGCTCATTGCCATCTCTTCCCTGAGCGTGGTGCTGGCCTCCATTGTGGCCATGTGTATCCACAGCATGTCCGAGTTCCAGAACGAGGATGGCGAGGTGGATGACCCGGTGCTGGAAGGGGTGGAGATCGCGTGCATCGCTTGGTTCACCAGCGAGCTTGCCATCCGGCTCATGGCTGCTCCCTGTCAAAAGAAATTCTGGAAACACCCTCTGAACATAATTGACTTTGTGTCCATTATTCCCTTCTATGCCACGTTGGCTGTAGACACCAAGGAGGAAGAGAGTGAGGACATCGAGAACATGGGCAAGGTGGTCCAGATCCTCAGGCTGATGAGGATTTTCCGAATTCTCAAGCTTGCCCGGCACTCAGTAGGGCTTCGGTCTCTAGGTGCCACGCTGAGGCACAGCTACCATGAAGTCGGGCTGCTGCTCCTCTTCCTCTCAGTGGGCATTTCCATCTTTTCTGTGCTCATCTACTCAGTGGAGAAAGATGACGACACGTCCAGCCTCACCAGCATCCCCATCTGCTGGTGGTGGGCCACCATCAGCATGACGACTGTGGGCTATGGAGACACCCACCCCGTCACCGTGCCTGGGAAGCTTATCGCCAGCACGTGCATCATCTGCGGCATCTTGGTGGTGGCCCTGCCCATCACCATTATCTTCAACAAATTCTCCAAGTACTACCAGAAGCAAAAGGACATTGACGTGGACCCGTGCAGTGAGGACCCGGCAGAGAAGGGTCATGAGCTCCCTTACTTCAACATTAGGGACATGTACGCCCAGCGGATGCACGCCTTCATTAGCAGCCTCTCTCCTGTGGGAATTGTGGTGGGCGATCCTGACTCCACAGACGCCTCAAGCATTGAAGATGAGGAGGACGTTTATAACATGGCATCCTTGGAGAACTGCACAGCCAAATGAGCAGGGACGTTTGTGCCTGTATCTTGTGTCCCTTCGCGACGATAGGTTAACACAGCTTTATAAACCTCAATGGGTTCGTTAAAATCATTTACTTCTCAGGGCGTACCTTTCAGCCATAGTTGGACATTCATTGCTCCGAAATGATAGAATCGTCTTTATTTTTCTCAGTGAAGTGAATTAAATGCCTTGTTCCGAAATTTATTTTTACAAGAAGGAGTTGTGATATGCTTTTGGAAAAAAAAAAGAAGATAAGTGGGATTGGGTGGGATTTGTTGCTACGGCTTATGTATCATGCTGTGTTTGTCATCTACTCACATTGAGCTATCAATTACTGACAAGTAGAATCAAAGGCCCAGCTGACTGAAGGCTACATGCATGTAAGATCCACAACATGAGACAATGCATGTAAATCCATGTTCACATTCTAGACATGGAAATTAGGAGCCTAATAAACTGCCTAATTCAGTACGGAGAATGTCTTGGTTGTATGTTTATATGTCAAATGAGTACATTTCAATATGCTCAAAACTGGCCTGGAGGGAAATGCTCTGTTTGGAGCCCCGAGAGTCCTTTCTGTTTGTTTTTGAGTTTTGGATATACATCAACAATGGGCCAGTTTAAAAAAAAATTTTATTTCAGAGAGGGAGAGGGAGAGAGAGAGAGAAACATCAATGATGAGAGAGAAACACTGATAGGCTGCCTCCTGTATACCCTACACTGGGGATCGATTTCACAACCCAGGCATGTGCCCTGACCAGGAATCAAACCTTGACCTCCTGGTTCATAGGTCGATGCTCAACCACTGAGTCATGCCAGTTAGGCAGGCTAGTTATGTTTTGGTTCAAGAGGCTCTGCTTGATGGTGGTCAGCAGGTAGAAGACAGTGTCTGTGATAAAGCACACTGTCCAGTGTAAACTGGCTAAACACGACCATGTTTAGGACATAGTCAAGTTAGCCTCTGTGAATGAAACATGGACCCCTACAGATATGTTTCCAGTATATTCGACTGCTAAGATAAAATCTCGTCACCTGAAAATTGTGCAGAGCAGAGTAAACCTCCACACTCACAAGCAGAGATGCATTCAGTTACTGGAAGAAAGAAATGTACAAACACACACATGTGATTCACTACGCCCAGAGGAGTGAAACTTAAATCACTGGAAAAGGCTATACCAGTACCCACAGAATGAGCCAACATTTAAAAATAGCTCTAGAGACAGTAATGTCTGCATCTTATGTAGAAACTCCTCATAACCGAAGACGACATACAGACTCATTTCCAGGGCAGTGGTAGCAATTCCATCCCATGCGGAGAGAATTCAGCGGAAGCCTCCATTTCGGAGCTGTCCGGTCACCCTGTCAGGCTGGGTTCTTTGCCTGAGATCTTTAGAACGGAAGAGCCACATGGATTTCTTATCCACCTTTTTATGTTTGCAGATGGATTTCATTGAAAGGACGTTGTCTGTAGGTTATCTGATGAAGGTATCTGACTCATCACTCCTCTTAATGTTTCCGCGATTTCTGAGGTGGAAATAACTGAACAGGGTTTATTGTCACTTTTGAATCTGGAGGCTTATTACTTCTATGAGTGTCATTCTTTTGCCCATTAAAAGAAACATTTCTTTCCCCACGAATGCCTTCGATGTTGGCAGAAATATAGTTTTGAAGCATAGCAATAGAATCGGGATCTGTTTTTATTAAAGACTTCAGTTACTAGTGAAGTAACTAAGACTGCTTATGTAGTAATAATAACAGTAATGGTAGTAATAAATAATAAAGTAGTGCCCTAGCTGGTTTGGCTCAGTGGATAGAGCATCGGCCTGCAGCTGAAAGGTCCCGGGTTCGATTCTGGTCAAGGGCACATGCCCAGAATGTGGGCTTGATCCCCAGTAGGGGATGTGCAGGAGGCAGCAATCAATGATTCTTTCTCATCATTGATGTTTCTGTCTCTCTCTGCCTCTCCCATCTTCTCTGAAATCAATAAAAAAATACAAAAAATAATAAAGTAGTAATAACAGCAACAGCAATAACAGTGAGCTACTATGTAAGAGCTTTACCTATATAATCTCATTTATTTATTCCTTACACTATTCCCAGGACCAAGGGTTTATTACTGTCTCCATTTTAAGATGAGGAAACCGAGGGTCACAGGAAGAGGGGCTTGCTTATGGTCACACAGTGATGGATGGAATTGGGCTGAGATCTGGAGCGATTCCAGAGCCCAGGCCTTGACCACAGCATGGTGCTGCCTCTGGCTCTGCTGTGCTCGGAGGGGGTTTAAGGCCATTTCAGGACAGACATCATCTGAAGACAAAGTGCAACAAACTCTGTCAGACTTTGACTTTTCCAGTACGCTAGTCAAAAGGGGAAAATGCTGACTTAGGTACCTTTGCTCTCCTGATCCACAACACAGACTTGTTTGTTTAGAGCAGTGTTTTCTAGGATGTTCTTGACAACTGGAACAGGCTCTGACCCTTCCTTGGCCCAGCGCCAGACGCAGTGGGAGAGCTGTGGTTCTATACGAATCTAGGAATCTTGTGGGTTCTGAAGATGAGCTTCCAAACCTAGACCCTTCTACTGTGGGCGGTTGTGGTTGGAGCATATAGTTGTGTTATCAGGTATTGATTCCTGGCGGTGGCTTGCCAGAGCACTCAGCAGTGTGTGGTGTAGTGTCTTCCTTCTGGGTTTGGCCACCTGGCAATCCCTCCCTAGAACTTTCTCACCTCAGTTCCCACCGTGATCTCCCATCAGAGACTCGGAAGTGTCATCAGGGTTCTAGGGACAAAGAGCTGCAGTGTCTTGTGTTATGCCACTCTTACTTTCCTAAAATCCATGCAGCTCACCTATTTTCTTTCTTTTTAAGAAATATTTATTGTTAAGATTATTACAGATGTCCATCTCCCCCCCCCCCCATTTTGCCCCCCTCCACCCAGTTCCCTTCCTGCCCCAGGCCTTTGCCACCCTATTGTCTGTGTCCATAGGTAATGCATATATGCATATAAGATCTTTGGTTAATCTTTTCCTGCTCCCCACCTCCCTCCCTCTGAGAATCCTCAGTCTGTTCCATTTCCATGCCTCTGATTCTTTTTTATTCACCAGTGTATTCTGTTCATTATATTTCTTATTCATTTATTTTTAGATTCAGTTATTGATAGGTATGTATTTGTTGTCATTTTGTTGTTCATATTTTTGATCTTTTTCTTCTTCTTCCTCTTCTTAAAGAATACCCTTCAACATTTCATATAATACAGGTTTGATGGTGATGAACTCCTTTAGCTTTTTCTTGTCTGTGAAGCTCTTTATCTGACCTTCAATTCTAAATGATAGCTTTGCTGGGTAGAATAATCTCGGTTGTAGATCCTTGCTATTCATCACTTTGAATATTTCTGGCCACTCCCTTCTGGCCTGCATAGTTTCTGTTGAGAAATCAGCTGACATTTGTATGGGCATTCCCTTGTAGGTAACTAATTGTTTTTCTCTTGCTGCTTTTAATATTCTCTCTTTATCTTTAGCCCATTGGCATTTTAATGATGATGTGTCTTGGTGTGGTCCTCTTCGGGTTCCTTTTGCTTGGGACTCTCTGTGCTTCCTGGACTTGTAAGTCTATTTCTTTCAACAGGTAGGAGAAGTTTTCTGTCATTATTTCTTCAAATAGGTTTTTGATATCTTGCTCTCTCTCTTCTTCTGGCACCCCCATAATGTGAATGTTGGTATGCTCGAAGCTGTCCCAGAGGCTTCTTATGCTATATTTATATATATTTTTTCTGTTTGCTCTTCTGGTTGGGTGTTTTTTTGCTTCCTCATATTTCAAATCATTGATTTGATTATCAGAATCCTCTACTCTACTGTTGAATTCCTGTATGTTATTCTTTATTTCAGTCAGTGTATGCTTAATTTCTTACTGGTCCTTTTCAATTTTTTTGGAGGTTTCTAAGAAGATTCTTAAGTAACCTTATAACCATGGTTTTGAACTCTATATCCAGTAGTTTGCTTTCTTCTATTTCTTTCATTTGTGACATGTTTCTTTGTCTGCATTTTGGCTGAGTTTGTTTCTATGTATTGGGTAGAGCTGCTATGTCTCCTTGGTTGGTAGAATGGCCTTGTGTACTTGGTGTTCTATATGGCCCAGAGGCTCAGCCTCCCCAGTCACCTGAGCTGGACATTCTAGGTGCACCCCTTTGTGGTCTCTGAGCATAGTCTTGTTGTAGTTAAGACTTGATTGCTGTTGCTATCACTAGGAGGAATTGACCTCCAGGCCAATTGACTGTGAGGATGAGCTATGACTACAATGGGAAAGCTGCTGTGCAGGAGACACCTCTATGGAGCAGGACTTGCTTAAGTGGGGCTTTGGTGCTCACTGAGTCTGTGTGTTGCTTATGGATGTGTAGAGTTGTAATCTGGTATGGTGTGACATTGATCACTGGGTACACTGGCTCTTGGGTCTCCAGGGAGATGCAAAGTCAGCCACTGCCTGGGGCTACCCAGTAGGAGCTACAGAGAGAGCTGCAGATTCCTCCTCTTTGTATCAGGTTTGGAAGTGCTCAGATGAGGCCCAACTATGAAGCAAGGCAGGCTGGTGCTGGTGCCAGGTCTTGAGCCTTTTATGGATAGGTTTGGGGCTCCCTGACCCAGCTGCAGCCTGAGCAAGGACAGGACATTCATATGCAAAAGTTGCTGCACACAGCTTGGGTGGGGTTGTAAATTGGATGAGGTGGGGTCTTAGGGAATCAATGGGGCACAGCAAACAGAAATGATTGACAGTCAGCCCTGCAACCGACTGGGGAGGTCCCAGCATAGGAACAATGATTTCTGTAAGCACTTCTGTCTTCTGCCCCTGAGTTCTTGCCCTGCTGCCAGATAATCCAGTTCCTCCTTATATGTGTCTGTGTTCCCCAGAGTCTCACCCCGGTACTGGTGCTCAGAGGAAGCGGGACTTTGTAAGTTCAATTTGTGGTGCTGGCCTTTTAAGAGGAATAGCTGGGTCTCCAGCAGCCTGCATGTCACTAAGCCCCAATTTGCATTGGCTTTTACAGCCAATATCGTTCTTATTGCCTGTAGGGACATCTTTTACAAGCTCTGGGACCCTGGGCTGGGGGGTCTGGTGTGAGGCTGGGACCCCTTGCTCCTCCGGGTGGCCTTCGCAGAGATGATCTCCCTCTCAATTAAAAAAGCAGCACACGTGGGTGCTGGACCAGCCTACTCTGCTGCGCCTTTGCACCTCCTACCAGTCTCTGTGTGCTTTCTTCTTTACTTCTCTAGTGGTAGGGCTTCCATTCAGTCAGCTTTTTAGCAGTGCTGGATGATGGTTATTCTGTATTTTAGTTGTAATTTTGATGTGGTTGTGGAAGGTGGCAAGTATAGACATTTACCTACGCTGCCATCTCAGGATCTTCTGGTCAATTTTCATTCTCACTAGATGAGATGGTGGGTTCCTTCCTACAAGTATTAGTTTCCTAGGACTGTTGTGACAAGTTATCCGAAACATGGTGGCTTAAAATAACAGAAATTTACCCCCTCACAGCTCTGGAGGATAGAAGTTTGAACGGAGTCTCAGGGGCTAAAAATAAGATGTTCCAGGGCTAGTTCCTTTAAGAGGCTAGTGGGATGGGAGAGGGGAAAATCCATTGGGTGCCTCTTTCAGTTCTGATGGCTGTCTGCATTCCTTAGCTTGTGGGTGCATCATTCCAATGTGCCTTCTCCTCTTCTGTGTCACACTTCTCTCTTCCTCACTCTTATAAGGACACTTGTGATTATAGTTAGGAGCCACTTGGATAACCCAGGGTGATCTTCCCATATCAAGATCCCCAATTTGGTTACGCCTGCAAAGCCCCTTTTGTCATAAAAGGTAACACTCCCAGGTTCTAGGAATTGGGACTTGATATTCAGCCTACTACACCAAAGTTACACAGCTATTAAGAAATCTTCATTTTAATAGTGTGTTAATATAAATGCATCTTATTGGTTGGGATAAAGTCTGCATTTAAACTTTCTAAGCCTCAGTCTTCTTATCTGTATATGAGTTGATACTGACCTTCATATAGGGATAGTGTAAGGATTACATTGGCTAATCTATATTACATATCTGGTGCAGAGCCTGGAACATAGTGTGCACTCCACAGATGGTCTTCCATGTGTTACAATGCAAGACTTCCTTTTGGCTTATCTCAGTGGTAAGCATGCAGGACCAGGCATTTTTCTGTCTGATTGTCCTATATGCATAAAATAAAAAACAATTTGACTGTCAAGACATTTAAAGGTGTCAGTAGAAAGGTAATTGATGAGATACCATCATGTGACAAAATATACAAATCTAGAATAGACGAATCACATTTAATGTTGGAACAACTTTTAAGTGTATTATAAATGTTTTGCGAAAACAGAAAACATCACTGAGATGCAATGGATGTGAAGATGGGAAAAAGTAGTGGACCTGGAGTCAGAATACCTTCTGTTTGCATCCCAGACCTGCTGTTTCTCTCTGAGTGCACTTGGGGAAGCCACTTCACCTCTCTCAGCCTCAGCGTCCTGAGGTTGAAAAAGGAGGAAACAATAAGGTCATGGTTGTGAGGATATAAAAAGGCTTCAAGTATATTCTACAAACACTTCATGAGGTCTTCCTTTCTTGATAAGGAAGACAAAGAGAAGTAACTGCATGTGTGTGTGTGTACAGAGGGACTTTATTGCATTAAAAAAAATCAATGAACAGAACATTTGGTCCCTGCAGCATTGTGTAGCTTTATTTGAACTCAGCTTTCTAGCCAAGTGAATCTGCCAGCCTCCAGTGTGAGTATACATTTTATGGAAAAGTTCCACGGTGGTGACGGCCAGATGTATGAGCACACACAGAGCTCTTTTTCCAGTAGCAATTATCTGATGAAATTGCGCCGTGTCTGCAGCAGGCGAACCGGATTTATTCCACTGGAGGAGGGAGCACGTGCTGTGATATTTATAAACTGTAAAGGATGTTTGTCAGCATGCACAGCACATGCATCCATCCCCGAGTGCCAGCAAGAATAGCCTCATTGTCTCTGCAGAGCTAATGATGAATTCATAAATTTTGTCAGCAAATCTGTGGCTGCAAGGGATTCTCTCCCTGGATGATGATGACTCTAGCCCGAGCAGTTCTAATCATGGACTGAATAGAGGACTGTAAGGCCTGGGGTCAGACACTGGGCCCTTCCTTCCCTGGGCCAACTCCAACAGATTCCAAAAGCAAGGGAAGAGTCCCGGTGTACAGTGCATGGTGTCCTAGGGAAGATGACTCATGGAAGGTCACACACGCCCAGTCCTCATCTTCATCTCTCCCACTGCCTAGCGAGAGAAAACCTTGAGAGCCACTGAGAGACATCTCACTCCACCTGCAGAGGGTTCTGCATAACCTTTCCTGGCTCTCAGGGAGTTGGTTGGCTTTGTTGGGCAGGAGGTGGGGGTGGGACATGTTTGCTATGACCTTTGCCTCTGGCTGAGCCTGCCTGCCCATCCAGCCCATGGAAGTGAGCTGGAAGCCTGCAGCGATAGACCCCCCTCATTGGTCTCTTCCAGCTTCTGATAGATCTGGATGTGATCTGGCTCCTGACCCTCAGCTTTGACTTTTGTTCACCATCTGCCCTGGGGTCTTGGCAAATGATTTCTCTTTTCCTCACTACAGTGTGCCCTCATACCTTTAGTCAATGTGTCTTCTCATTTCACACCATTTTCAGTGTGAGCCTATTCCAACCAGCCAGCCTCTTAGGAAAGGACTAACCAGCTGGGGTTCAGCCCCACCTGCTGTCAGCCTTGCAGGGAGGACCTGGATGTGTCAGGCTGTCGGAGTCCATGACCTCAGCTGACTGATGTAGGCCTGATCAGACATCACTCCTCCAGGTTTCATAGCAAGAGTTATCAAGTAACACTAGGAGCCTGGAGTCAAACCTAAGCTATGACATGGCTCATAGTTGGATTTTAGATGACCACCTTCTCGTGTGTATTTCTGACATCTGTTTAATGAATCTGTATAGTGTGGACAGTAAACAAGATGATTCAAACTTATAATCTTCTTACTGTTTACATCATCCTTTGCCTGATAAACTCATGTTGGTTCATCTGCATGATATTAAATGCCAGTGTTGCTCTGAGGTCAAGAGCAGCCTCCTCTACCCTTGACTGATTGCGGACACAGACCTCTGCCTCTTCCCCTGATGATGATATGCATCGTGAGGCAGGAGACCCCTGTCTGTACCTCGGGAGCTTCCTTGAGTAGCTACAGACTTGCTGATGTTTGTGAATCCAATATTGCCTCATCAAACAATGAATTCTCAAAACAACATGGGCCCAAAATAACTGCCTCACAAACATGGTACATGGGTACTGACAATCATCACCACGGTCCATAAAAATGTTGGCAAGGGTTTCTATCCCTCCCTGAGCACCAGACTTCTACAATGGGGCTGCGTGGGTTCACCTGGGACAAGAATCCTTCATTCCCGATGGTTAGATATTTCAGTTCATTTCAGGAAATGGTCTACAATTAGCATTTCTAGTAAATGTGGATTTTTAAAAGTAGTGTTGATGCCTTTGAAATGTGCTGCTGTATTTGGAGTGGCAGCTATACAATAATAATATTACACCAGTGCTTGGCATTGGTTTTAGTGCTTTATATAAATCTACTCAATCCTTAGAATGGCCCCATGAAGTGAAGTACTGCTATCATTCTCATTTTATCATTGACAAAACTAAAGAACAGAGGCGTTGTAAAACTTTCCCAAAGTCACACAGCAGTAATTAGCGAGCTAAGATTTGAACCCAGGTACCTGGTTTGACTTCAGAATTCATGCTCTTGCCTATTATGAATATACTGCTTTAATACTAATTTAAGTCATATGACTAGTGGTTATTTAGAAATTTAATTGAAAATATGTTGACTGTCTTAAGAGCCTGAGTTTTTAGCATTTACCAATAGCAGGGCTTCCAAATTTGAACGCTGAGAATTGGTTGCTCTTTATTTCTTGACACTGCTGTAATTGTTGAGACAGGGACTTTCTTGGGTAGAGAAGACTGGAGGATTGATAGATATTACCCCATTGAGAACTAAGAAGCATCTTAAATTTTACTGTACTTGCATGGTAACAACTTAGTTTGCCATAGATTCATGGATGCTGGCAGAGGACACACAATTCCTGGGTCAGAGAGGCAAAGGAAAGTTCATTAATCATAGCAATGGCAGTAACTAGAGTATCAGCATTTACACTTGTTTCCTGAGCTCATTTCCAGAGGGTGGTGCAAAATGCACTTGAAGAGCACATCTGAGCTGAGGGAACCCAAGTCTTGCATAATGGGAGGTAGTGTGTCTGTCCTTTGCCCTGGAGGGGGACATTACTATACTGGACTGTAAGCAAAGCTGCCTTTGTCTTGGAAAACACTATCTGGAGACACTCGATCTTCTGAAGCTGTTTCTTCCAAAAACATCCTTGAAAAAGTAGATCAGAAGGAAGGCAGTTTAAGGGTCTCTTACATTTCTTCTCATCTTGAGAGTATGAATTGTCTCCCATGAGGTCCCTGTACTCCCAAGAATCTAGAGATTGAGTGTGTGGATAGGAAGAACAGATATGAGACACTATCATACTAATTTATGGGGATTGCATCATTTAGACTGAAATATAAAGGGTCTCTTGAGGGACGCATCATTGCGAGCTAGGGTGGGTATAGACATTTTCTTAGATGAGGAGAGAATTTACTAAGTCAGAAGAAACTGGAGAGTGAATAAAAAGAACATTGTATGTTGTGTCACAGCTGAGGCCAGGTACTTAATCATACAGAACATTGGACTTGGGGTCAGACCTGGGTTTCAATTGTGGTTCAGTTGTTTATTACTTATATGCCCTGGCAACCTCTTTGAAACTTCTGGTTGTTTATTAAATGGTTTATTTCCTTTTTCTACAGGGTATGAATATTTATTAGCTGCAGATTTAGTGATCAGAATTTTCATCAATATCATAGTGAAGAATGGCAACACATTTGCTTGTCTATATCATTGATGGAGAGTTGAGAAAATTAGTTGGATTTTCTTTGTATTGAGAAAAGTTGGTGATATGGTGACAACTTACCTAGATTCTTTGAATAATTTTTTATTCCTTCTATCTTTACCATCAAACACAGGTACATAATATCCCTTCTTCAGGAAGTTTTCTTTGCTTACCCTAGCCCACACTGACTTTCCTCTCTCTGATCATATCACCATTGCTCTCAATCCATCAATTGTATCCATTGTCCAAGGCTGCAGTTCTGACTCTATAACACTGTTCACATGGCCTCTCGGACCTGGCCAAGATCTGCCCCTTAAACCCTACTAACCAGCCATACCGAAAGTACTGTTGTTTTGCACACCACCTCCCCTCTCTCCCCCCCTGCCCCCTGATTTTTCATGCTTTTGCTCAGACTGCTCCCTCTCTCTGGATAGCTATCTTACCTACTTCTCATTAGTTCATACCTATTCAATATTTATGAATCAGCTCTAGAATTATCTCATCCTCCCTTAAAAATAAAAAAACTATAATTATCCTATATTAATTTCTTTCCCTCTCTCCCTCCTTTTCTCTCTCCCTCCCTCTTTATTTCTCTCCTTCTTATCCATCCACCCATTCATCCATCCATGTATCATCTGTTACTTTTCTATATTTTGCTGTATTTATTCCCACTGTAAAGTTTGTATACCTGTCTCTTAGATTGTGGGATTTTAAAGAGTGACTAATAGGTCCTCAGTGGATATTTTTCCAACAAGTAAATGAAAACAATTGAATGATTTTGTGAACAAATGAATAAATGCTTTGGAACCAACAAACAGACCTCTAAGTCCACTCCTTCATGGTGAGTTCAGTTAATCGTGACCTTATAGCTTTTATAGTAAGAGAGAGACTTGAATAGGAAGGTGAAAGGCAGGGCTGGTTCCAGGCACAACCTATCTTCTCCAGCTCTTCCTTAACTTCTCATCCCTTACTCCTCCCATCCTGATCACTTATCTGTTTCTCATAGGGGCTTAGTCAAAGCTAAAAACCAGGATTAGAAGGAGTTCGGGGAACTAATCCTCATTGAATATAAATGTCCCTTTATCTAAGAGCATCCCCTCCCACTCCCGCCCCCCGCCAGAGGCCTCATAAAGAACCAAGAGCCTTTAGACTTCCTCCCCTGAAAGAATCCTGAAGGCTAAATTCCAGGCAGTGGGCCAGAGAAGAACATAGTGTCTTCACATTGTAGCTCCACCCACCTTCTGGTCTGGTCACAGGAATGAAAGTGGCACTCTGCTGTCTCTTATTGCCATCTAGCTTTTTAGGGCTCCAATGAAGGAAGAGAATCTATACATGTAAGCCTAGCACCAATTTTGAGAAAACAAGTCTCATCAGGGAAGGCTATTGACAAATTCATTCTTAGTTGCATTCTGGGGCCCAGTTTTGACAAATCTGAAGACAGGGAGAACGTGAGGTGTGACCACCACCCCTTTTTCAGGTATGCAGAGCACATGAAGGCCCTATGGGCATTTCTCACTCATGTCTGTGAATTCTCAAGAGACATGAAATTCAGTGAATTGGTGGGTCTGAGTTGGGAATGACCTTGAGATAGATGACAGAGGAGCAGAAAGCTATTTCTCTGTGTCTGAGTTCTAGGACAGAGACTCTGACCTTGGGGACTTCCCTGAAGAAGTCAGGATAACTTGTTGCATATTCCAGCCCTTTGCACTATTTCTGTTCTTAGGGAGGTGTCTATGTATGCCCATGTGCACATTTGTGTGTGTGTGTGTTCGTATGTTACAGAAAAGACCAGAATTGGGGGGTTTGGTTACCTCGGATTCAGATCTTATACTAGCAGAGTGACCTGTGCAACTACCTCCATCTTCAGTTTCCCCATCAGTACCGTGAAGTGGGGATGACAAAATCCACCCATTTTGGTTATCATGAGGGTTACATTAAACAAATATGAAGACCATTTGACACAGAACTTAGCAAATAGCAGCTACTCAGTAAATCATACTATATTGTTACTATAGAAATAGGCTGCATTTATTTAATTGTTTATTAACTTACTAGCATGCCACCTCATCCACACCCCAAAATTGGGGTAGCTTACCAAGAGTTCAAAGGGATTATTTCACCAACATGTTCCAAGCCCAGCTAACAACTTTGATCAGGACTTTGTGAATGAGAGATAAGAGAAATAGGAAGATAAGAATAATTAGATGAGAAAACGGTGGCAAATGTAAAATAAATTGGAGAATATACATAGCTATACACTTAAAAATATATATTTTTAGTATAGCTTGGATCAGTGTTAGAGTTTACAAAGATAAATCTACCCAACATGACAGAATTAAAATTAATGGCAATATATGCATTCATGCTCTAACTGCATCCCCAAAGGACTTTAACTGATAAATTTAAAACAAACAAATGCCATAAAGTTAATAAGAATAATAAAGAACAAAAATGAGTTAGCAGGAGGGAAATTGAATAGAGTTGAGATGCGAAATGTGTGGTTCTGTGCCCATTGAGTAGCCCCGGAATTTGTCAGCACTCCATCTCACATGCATGAATGCCAACAGGGCAAACTTGAGACCTTGAGCCTGGCTTTCGGGAATCTTCTGTCTTCCCCTGCTTTGCTTCTACTCAGCTCCTCTTCTGCGCCTGCCCTGACTCTGCACTGTGGTTTCTCTTTGCAGCTCTGTTTCTGCCCTAGACATATGCACCGAACCCTGTCCCTCCAGCTTGACTTTAGCAAAGTATCTCACAGGACTTTGGCTCAGGACCCCTTGAGTACTTTGCTCCTGGCTGCCCCATCTTGGGTTTGTGGGAATCCAAATCCCCATGTGAACAGGTGCTGTCTGGGAGAAATGGCCATACTACACTAACTGTGGGGCCCCCATCCACATTGATTGACTACCTTGTCTGGTTGTTTCATTTGCTTAAGCGTCTGTGTCACCCACTTGACTGCCTTCAGGGTGGAGCCTGACCTCGGGGCCTTCTGCTTCTCCTAACTGTGTTTCAGGCCTTGGATTTCTTTAAGCACAGCTGGTGGTTTCCGTAAGTCACTGGCTGACTTGTCAATTTGCTAATAGGATGCTGTGCAAACATACTCAGGGAAAGCATTCTCAGATTTCTGCTAAATAAAATATTTAGACACAAGAAGCCGTGCTTCTTGGCTGCAAAACAACAGTGACATCAATAGCATGAGCAACAATAACAATAATATCATGTTCAATTTTTGAATGCTTCTGTGCCAGGCATTGTGCTAGACATGTTACAATAAATCTCACAGAATCCCTTTAGTACAGGGTAATTTTTTATCTCTAAAGGGAACAAACTCAGGTACAGGGAGATTAGAGGAATTTTCCCCAAATCAAGTAAGTATTCAATTTTAAACCATATTCAAAACTTTCTTCCTGACCCCATACCATTGTATCTTCTGGTTCACCCAGCAGCTTCCATGGTAGCCAAAGGACAGCTGCTTGGAAAAACTGGGTGCTCTCATTTTGGGGGTCTCTGTGTGGCAGATGCTTCAACTTCTCAACACTCTACCTCTAGATAGCTATTGAGGTAAGTGCTCATTCAAAATGAAAGCTTTTGCTGCAATACTAGTCATAATTCATAGCAATTTATAGGACAACTAGCATTTACCAAAGGCCCCTCACTTGTTGGCCATTGGGGACAAGCCTTGTATTCTTTGACTCATTTAATATTTGTGACATCCACATGAAATAGATAGATTTCATTTATTCCCATATTAAAAATGAGAAAACCAAGACCCAGACAGATGAAATAATTTTCCCAAAACATGTATCTTGGAAGTAGTACCAGGCTCAACTGACCCCAAGCCAGGCTCGTCCTATAGGTTCAGTTCTTGGAGAGAGGACAGCTCCTGGTATCTGTTAGCTGAGCAGGACATTCCCAGGATACTGAGCCAAAGAGCCAGCAGAGGGACAGTGACTGCCAATGTTCACAGTCGTTGGGCCAGAGAATCTGAGACCTCTACTCTCCATCCTCACCTGGCTGGGGTGGGTGGATATTTTGACCGTGTGAGTCTTCCATGCCTTTTTTTTTTTTTTTTTTTTTTGGTATAGTAATGGAAGCAAAGCAGATGACCCTCAGACATGAATGACACTCAAACTGACTCATAATGAGAGAGATCAAAATTAAAAGATCACATGGTACCCTATCTCTCCATCAGATTTGCAAAGATTAAAAAGTTTAACCCATCGTGTTGGCAAATCTGTGGGAGAAGAGGTACTATTGTCATTGCTGGTGGGACTGCAAATAGGTACAACCCACCTGGGGAGGAATCTGGTAACACTTGATGGAACCACATGTGCATGTACGTTTTGATCCAACAATCTCTTCCAGGAATCTACCCTGAAGGCATATCTTAGCCAAATGAAAACACAAACACACACGCAGCATTCTAGGCACAGCAGCATTGTTTGCAATAGCAAAATACAGGTCTGTGGTTTAGCTACTAGCATTGCACCAATATTAATTTCCTGGGTTGATCATTTTATAATTTTACTCTGGTTATATAAGAGGTGAACATTATGGCAAGCTGGGTGAAGTCTAAAATTGCACCAAAATAAAAAGTTAAAACAACAATAAGGAAGCAAATTTCTCAGTACCTTCTGTGGGGCATGAGGTTGGGGCTGGACCAGCCGTGAGGGGCGGGAGCTGTCCACGTGCCCCCTGCGCAGGTCCTGGAAGAAGGGGCTGGAGATGATCTTACAGGTGGATGGTCGGGTCACAGGCACGAGAAAAGAGAGTGGAGGGATGCAGACTGTCATCAGTCACGTCCTCGCTGAGACTGCGAGGAGAGTTACAGTCCCGAGGAAGGAGAACTGAGCACAGCACCCCTGCCCAGACCGCTGCTGTCTACTGTTCAAATTAAGTGAGTGGAGCATGTTCTTGGGAACAGTTCCGTTGTTTTAAAGCCTCCTCTCATGTGTGTGAGAGACTTACTGTCCTTTCCCCGCATCTGGTTATTTGTATTGTATATTCAAATACCTGGAACTATTAAGAGCAGATGCAACCCTCTGCCTGTGAGGCACTTTCAGTGCTACAAATAAAAAAGCTATGAAGTGCTTAAGATGGGCACTCAGTTCTCTCTCCCGAAGGACT
Organism: Myotis nattereri; assembly: GCF_964212035.1. NCBI lineage: Eukaryota > Metazoa > Chordata > Mammalia > Chiroptera > Vespertilionidae > Myotis > Myotis nattereri. The sequence continues at coordinate 78,269,968 of NC_138085.1, read as the reverse complement.
TACTCAAAATTGCAGCGCTTTTACTTGTAAAAGATTGGAAAGGTGACAAATGAATCAGCATCCCTAAGATGACTTGGGTGTCTCCTAATCTTTTTTTCAAATCATTTCTAATTTATGCTTTATAGTGAAATAGAGATTAGCTGCTTTTTATTTGCTGCTTTGAATTATGTTGCCAGAGCTTGGCTTAGGGCTTCAGTGATACCCCATCAAAATATTAAACCCTCACTCCCGTGGAGATGGAGTAAACTGATGTGTGTGTGTGGAATGTCGCCTAATTTGTGTTCAGGATGCTGCCAGAGGCAGGCAGGGCCCAGCCCCCGCCCATCATGGCGTCCCTCCTTTCTGTGCCGGCTGCACCTCCACAGGGCTTCCTACCTTGAGCACCTGTATGCGCCTGATACCATGTGGAAGCTAAAATGTCATCTACTCACCCCAGTAACCCTGCTAAGGCTCAGAGAGGTTAAGTACTTTCCTGAAGGTCACAACGCTAGTAAACAGTGGAGCTGGGGTTTCAGCCTGTCTGACCCCAAGTCTACAGCTTTTTTCACTCAGCGCACTATCCAGCAGAGGGGACAACTTGGCCAACTCTGCCACCGAGCCGAGGCCTGGCTGTGCCGGAGCATATGCATAAAAATAATGGGGTGCCTTTGTGTTAGTGTGGGCCCTTCATCTCTGTTCTAAAATTCAGTGTCTCTCAGTTGTTCTCACTCAGGCTCCATAATGTTTTCCTGTGCACAGAAGTCATGTGGATGGAACCCTGGTTTGCCGGTTCTGCCACAATTGGTCTTGGCAGGAGGTCTCAGGACAAACTTGGCCTCACCCCTCTGACCTTTAGGACTCATGCCCCTGACACACCTGCTGTGAAATGCAGAGGGCTTCCTCCCGCCCCCCCCCCCCTTTTTTTTTTCGAGGGAAAGTTCCATTTGTGTTTTGGAAAGAGCACAGACTCAGTCACCCAGCATGTCCATTCTGTCCCAGCACTGTGTTTCCCTGGATAAATGAACTCACCTCTCCATACCTCAGCCTTCTTTTCTGTGAAGTGGGGATGCCATTACTTTCTACAGAATTACTGTCCACATTTAATGACATAACAGAAAAAGCACTTGTACGTAGCAGGCATTGAATAAATGTTATTATTTTGACAAGCCCTACTAATTCTCAATATAGCATTTCCCTCATTATTTCCCTCCACAGTGCTCAGGCTATTATCAATACAGAAGAATGAAGTTGCAAAGCAGGCTGCCTCTCAGAATTACTTGTATTTCTAGAGGACAGAAAATGGGCCAAGGAGGAAATGGAAGGGATCCCAGGCTTTTGTGTGGGTTTTATTTGTATGCAAAAGCAAGCAAGTCTTCTTTGTTCTGAAGATGAATTTCATTCTAATGGTGCCAGTGAATCTTTTAAAATTTCGTAATTGCCATTCCTAGCATGCTCCAAATGGAAGATAACAAGAATTAGGTGGCCGGTTCAGATTGGATCTGGAGCTGGATGTGCATTTGAAAATGTTTCAGCTGCTCCCTGAGTTATCCCAGCCCACCGAGACCTGCAGCTGAGCTAGATCCTGGAGTGGGCAACACCAGCCCTGCCCACCCACTGGTGGTACTGGGGAGGGTGGGATGGAGCATGTCAGGGCCAAGGGGGGTTGAACTGAGTGTCCTGCCCAATCCCTTGCTCTGCCTTTTGTTACAACTACATGCAAATGTGTGGAGCACTTTACAACTTGCAAAGCATTTTTTATATTTGTTATCTCCTGTAATTCTCTAAAAAATCCTCAAGAATAGATATGACCAAGATTATTATCCCATTTTATAGATGAGGAAACTGAGGATCAGAGAGATGGTGGCTGAGCCTGGATTGGAATTCACAAAGTCTTAGTAGGTAGGCTCCAATAGTATAACTTATTTGCAAGTGCCAGGCCTGATTCTAGAGGGAGAAATCAGAAATGAGATTTAAACAAAGAAGATGAAAGTAATCACAGATTAGTTCTGTCCATAAACCAGTATTTGGTTCAATGTGACACACCATGGGAAACTGGCAGTGGTGTGATGGGCTATACCCATGGCGGAGTTGTTTATTTGTCATGACCACCCTCCAAGGAGTTTGCATCTATATATATAAAAGCCAAAGTGACCATATGACTGGACAACTAGACGACTGGCCAACCGGCCCAGTAGCTATGATGCGTACCGAACACCAGGGGGCAGATGCTCAATGCAGAAGCTGCCCCCTGGTGGTCAGTGTGCTCCCACAGCCAACTTCCTGTGGCCAGCCAACCTCCTGCGGTCCCTCCCCATGGCTGGCCAGCCCTGATCAGCCACTGTCCCCAACCAGTGGATCCCGTTTGGCCCCTATCCAGACTGGGCAAAACAGCCCCCATTGGCCCCGATCACTGGCCAGCCCAAGGGACCCCACCTGTGCACGAATTTGCTCACTGGGCCTCTAGTATATATATCTTTCTTTTTAAAGATGGTCCTGGTTTGACATACTTTATGAAACAGTGATAATGGTGGACAGTGGTTTGGAAGACTTTATTTTGCTTGTGGAATTGAGACAGAGGAGGAGCTCAGAGGGAGTACAGTGTTGACAATTGGCTATACTTGGGGCTGACTTTCTTCTTTTTTTTAACAATTGATTTTTGAGAGAGAGAGAGAGAGAGAGAGAGAGAGAGAGAGAGAGAGAGAGAGAGACATCAATGTGAGAGAGAAAATTGATTGGTTGCCTCTGGGGATTGACCTGCAACCTAGGTATGTGCCCTAGGTATGGCTTTGACTTTCTAACCTGTTGTCACACCTTTGCCTCTGTTAATCCATTGCTGAGCGATGCTTGAGGAATGAGGCTTCCTTAGAATCAAAGTATGTACCCTCTTTCCCCAACTTCCCCTTCCCCTTATGTTGTCTTTTCTCTGCCCCAGAATCTCTCTCTGCTAGCGAGCTACCCAAGAACTTGCTCTTCCAAGCCAGGATGTCATGGGTCCCAGATATCAGCAGCTGAGAGTCCAGGTGCCCAAGGCCATTGGCAGCAGGGACACTTTCACCAATGGGGATGTAATTGCATGAATATACACTAACTTTAGTTCCAAATAGGCTCCAAAGACATCTGGCTCATTAAGGAAAAGAGTATTTATGTTTGAGTGATTATTGCTAAAAAGGCGCAGGCATGTTGTGTGATCAGTTAATTGAAAATTACTTCCTGTTCTGAGTTGGCTGCTGCTCATCACAGACGAATGACGATTCATTTGACAAATGTCTTATGAATATTGGGTCCCAGCTCAGCTCTAAATATTTAAAGCAGCCTGGCTGGTATGGCTCAGTGTTTGAACGTTGAACTATGAACCAGGAGGTCATGGTTCAATTCCCAGTCAGGACACATGCCTGGGTTGCGAGCTCGATCCCCAATGTGAAGGGGGGGAGTGCAGGAGGCAGCCAATCAGTGATTCTCTCTCTTCATTGATGTTTCTCTCTCTCTCTCTCTCCCTCTCCCTTCCTCTCTGAAATCAATAAAAATATATTAAAAAAAATAAATATTTAAAGCAGCCTGTTCTCTATTTGACACACCTCAAAGTGAGTTTTTGAAGGTAGTATGTTTTGTTCCCTATTAAAACAACCCCAGCTCTTCTAAGTGTTGAGTAAAAGGCTACAGTAGTAGGTCTGGGCTGCATCTGGCCATTGGAGCCCCTGGGGTTATTTATTTGTAAATCCTCTGAGGAGACTCCAGTAGGGGCATTGCTCACTCTTCTGTTTCTCCTGGGAATTCTCTCTTGTAAGACCGAGCAGGGCTTTTTCTTGAAAGAAAAACTTATGTTTGCAAAGGTCCTTGGTGCCATTGAGATAGAGGACAAAAGGATTCTTGAGAGAATCACAGAGGAGAAATGGCCTAAACCCAGTTTCCTGGTCAGGTGTCCTCTTCCCTTTAGGAGAGAGTGTCCACTGAAAGCCCTCTGCTGTTGCTGATGTCATGTGGGTGATCCTCAGTGGATGTTTTGCTAGTGTGTGAATCAGGTTGGGTGAATGCCCTTACATGCCTCACTGGGGACTGGACTTTTTGAGAGCAGTACTAGTCAAAGTTCTGTGATGATGTAAGAAGCTTGTGGCAGAATATAAATCATAATGCTTCTTTCGTGGAGAATGTCTTGCTATTAAAAAATGTCAGCTGAACTAAATAGCAAGCAAATGATGTAGTTGATTCACATTCTGGCACGACTTCCTTATTTTATCATGTCCAGAAACCTGATCACTCATCTGAAATCCACACTTTAAGTGGTTCTGCTTTAGATAAATTATGCTGCTTGCTGTGGACCATGGGTTTGAATGGTGTATATTCAGGACAAGGAGACCAGGTGGAAAAATGGGGAAGTAATTCTAGAGAAAGATGGTGAAGGCCTAAACAAGAGCAGTGGTGACACTGATGTACAAGATGGAATAGATTTCAGAAATATTCAGTATATAGGAACAAGGTGTGGTATAAACAGTGAGAAAGAGAAAGATTTTTTTTTAAAAGAGTTCTAAGCATTTAGATCAAGTATCTGGGTAGATGGTGGTGCCATCAACCGAAGAAGAGTCCGTACATGAACTTAGGGGAGGAGTTTAAAGAATCAACTTTCAGTGCTGTTGAATGTGAAGTGGCCAAGAGACACCCAGGCAGCTATGATGAGCAGCCAGTGGAAGCTAATTGCCTAGATCTGGGGAAAGAGCTCTGGGATGGAAGTTCAAATCTGAGAGTCATTATCATAGGTGGTATAGAAAATGGGAATGCAATTCTACAGAATGCGAAAACCAGTGGCCCGGGATGAAACCCTGGGAGACAAAGAAGATCTCATGAGACGGACCTGATGCTACAGGAGAGTGAGAGGGCAGAGAGGTTTTAGAAGTGCTGAGGCAACAAAAGCTTCAGGGAGGGCCAGTAAAAGGTCACTGACAGTGTCTGCACTGGAACTGCCAATCAGGATATCTTTGGTGGAGTCTTGGTAGGGAAGTGGTGGGGCAGATGCAACCACGTAGCAGATTTTTAAGGGACTCTCAAACCATCAAGAGAATCAGGCAAGTCCCTTTTCCTCTTGGGTCTTGTTTCCACCTCTGAAAGCTGGAAGCCAGGCTAGATGAGCTCTAAGATGCTTTTGGCTCTGACCTTCTATAATAATCGATACGATTTTGAATACCACATGTGTGGTGGACACATAATTTTTGTAAAATGTGTGCAAGATATTGGCATGCCACTTTTCTTGAGGCTGAGAGAGCATAAGTGTCATGCTGAGGGTCATATAGTCAATGACTTTCTGGACTGATAATTGAAAACTACATTTGTCAAACAACAAACCCATGTCCTTTCCCTATCCTGTGCTACACAATGATTTTAGGGGAGATAAGGCACCAGGCAGAATGTAAATTGAATTTGGGTGGTAGATCATCTATAAAAGCCATCCTTGTTGTGTTTCACAGGTATTTACTTTAATAAAAGGCAGAATGTTCCTTTTGAGGAACATAAACAAAATTCAACATGAGCTTTGAATTAATCTGATAATAGGTATATAAAAAAGACCAGGCTGACCAGCAAGTGCCATGGAAATAGGGAACTTTTATATAGTCAGAAAAAAAATCTATACTAGCATAACAATTTACAGAGACAATGCATATTTTAGTTACAAACTCTCTGAAGATGAGCCTAGTAGTTGAGAGTTATAGAGACTCCTGAGGACATAATTCTCCTTCAGTGCAGATAAGCAGTTATCTGAAGCTAGTTATCTAATATAAGAAGAGAAGGGCTCATGCTTTCTCAAGGTATCTTCCTTTGAGTATGTTTTAGGAATGATTATTTTCAAAGTTAGCCAGTTTATCGGGGGAATGGTTTACATCTATCCAGAGAAAAAAGGAGAAAATATTTTTATAATATAACATCTTTAAAGAATCAGTGGTGTTATTGGGCCTTCCAGAACCTGGTGAATAGGTATAGCCAAGGTGTTCAGAAGCCCTCTGCTCTAGGTATTCAGACTTTTCTATGTACTTTTCTGGAGTAGACACCTTCATCTGGTAGTCTTGCAATTTTTTTTGTAGACCTCCAAATAATTCTTTCAGAAGTAGCCTAAGTTATAGAGTGTTTTAGATATTATCAGATCCACATATTCCATTTTATAGTCAAATAAATGAAATATAGATAGAGGAGGGTTCTTGCCCAAGGTCACATTTAAGGCAAAACTAGACTATAGCCCAGGTATGCAGTGCACTCGGTCTGGAATGTAAGCTTAATGAAAAATGGGGCTCTATCTTCGCCACTGATATAGTTATAATTTCCTAGGGCCCAGCGCAGTGCTTGGCCTGCAGAGCATGTTGGCTGTGCAACATCAGTCGTAGAGAAAGCTACTATGTTTTAAGAAGCTTAGCAGCATGGGAAAGCTTAGTATGAAATTTGGTGTGATGACAGTTACCCCATCTGTTCTAATTCCACCAGGCTACCTGCCTCTAGGCTGCTCAGTCCCATCCCTGGCTCACAGCTATCCGAGGATATGGGAGTACCCAGCCCCAAAGTGGCAGTAAGGTGGGGAGCCCAGGAGCTCTGCAGTCACGCGAGCTGATTGAGTCCTGCTCTGACCTGGCTTGGATTCTTGCTGGGTTCTTTCTCTATCTTGAATCAGCGATTGGAGCAATTTCTTGACAACACCAGGCCTAAGTCCCTGTTGTGGTTTTTTTGCTTAGTGTTTCTGATAGTCAGGCTTTAGAGCGGTAACAAACAACCCCCCACACCTCAGTGGCTTAATACATAAAGGTTCATTTCTCACTCATGAGTCTGGTAGCTCTCTGGGACAGTTCCCTTTCAAGCAGTGACTTAAAGATCTCAGTTTCTTGCATCTTGTAGCTACACCATGTGGAAAACATGGCTTCCAGGTGAGCTGGCAGAGGAAGACTGAGCTGGAGGGCTGTGCACTGGCTCTTAAATGCAAAGCTTGGAAAAGACACACTTCGCTTCTGCTCAATGCCTGTTGGCCAGACCCAGTCACGTGGCCTTCTCTAGCTGTCAAGGCATTGGGAATGTAGGAAAGCACAGAGCTTTTGGTAAGCAATAAAGATCTCCACCAGCATGGGATCAGGTAAATGAGACATCACTGAAGTGTTTATATATGTTTTCCCCTTTCTCGCAAAAAAGCCCAAACATAATAAGTTGACTTTGCAGAGTGGAATGTTCTTCTTTGTGGCTTAGCAAGACATAAACAGCAGCATCAGTCTGGGAAATATATACGGAGGTGCTTTAGACTCTTGAGAACTTTGCCAGACCCGGTGACTGCTCTGAGATGAGGTCACGTGAGCTGTCTCTCTGAGTAATAAAAGGTGGGGTGGACGTGGCTGGGCCGAACCCAGTTGGCTGATTATTCAGTTCAGACAGAGCTAAAGAAAAACAGCCGCCCAGTGGCCTTTCAACTCTGCTCCTTTCCTGTTATTCCTTCAGCCATTTATAGTTTAGTGTCTGGATAAAGCAGGGCCAAAGTTTGGCAGGATTTGAAGCAGATTAATCATTTGCAGACCAGCAAGGGCCCCACAGCTTTACCAGGAAAGGAAATATGGAAAGCTTGGATCGAGGTATAATGATGTCTCCTTTTACTGGACAAGAGTGCTTTCATTTTAACCACTCTTTGTGGCTAAAGCACCATTCTAGAATCACATATTCTGTGCCTTCAGTGGGTAAGTGCTCTGCTAGGCATTTGGTGGGGAGAATATAAAGATTCTTATAGTCCCCAGGGAAAACAAGAACCAGTTGGGCATTGTGGTGGGATTTGTTGGACATCGTGACCTGCCTTCATGTTTCCTACCAGTTTCTGCTCTTGTATAGGATTGTCTATTGAAAGTGGGCTTTGTTTTTCACTTTTAAATAATGTCATAGACCTCGAGTTACACTTGAGAGAAAACAGAGGGAATAAGGCCAGCTGCAAATTATTCCCTTTCTCTCCAATACATCTCAACTCTACATCTAACCAGTTATCATATCCTCATGATTACGTCTTCTGAATATCTCTCCACTGTGTTATACTCAATAACTGGTTGCCTGTGCCTATGGCTCAGGCTCCACTGTGTCCCATCCAGAATATTTCAGTAGTATCCTAACTGGTCTTGTCATCTTCATCTTCCAATTGTTTTATTGAAATTTTTATTTCTACTGCCCACCCACTCCGTCCAGCCTGGGCTGCTGGAATAACATTCCTGAAGTACAGCTTTGCTCATGAGTCCGCTGAAAAGCTTCAGTGCCTTTCTAAAGCCAAAAGATAAGACAGAACTTTTAGCTTGGCATCAGGACGCTTCAAAATCCACTTTCCCATGCCCTGAGCTAGCCTCACTGGGTTTCTTATGCTGAGTGCCCAACTCGGGAGTTGATCCTGCAGCCCTTCTCTAGTACTTGTCCATTGGTTCTCATCTGTATGTCATATTTTGGTGCTGTGTGTGTGCGTGTGTGTGTGTGTGTGTGTGTGTGTGTGTGTGTGTGAGACTCTGTCTATATCTTTACTAGACTGTGAGTTCCCTAAGGCATGCCCTTGGTCCTTCTTTAGGACCAAGCCCCACTCCTTCTCATAGTAGATGCCCAATTAGTATTTGCTGGCGGTGAATAATGCAGAAGCAGAGCACAGTGGAGGATGCTCCAGGTGGGCGTTGTTTCAGGGAAAGACCCAGACCTCCTCTCCAGAAGCTTACAGCCTGGCCCTGGCTGGGGGTGAGAAGATGAAGTGTTATTTCAGTTCCACTTAACAGATATCTGTGGGTCACCTGCAGGTTACATATTAAAATCTACTATTAACTACTGATCCCAGAGAAAGAAATGCAAATTCATGCTCAACTAACGCCTGCCGGTGAAATATTAAGCTTGGGCCAGGTTTCCATGATTTAATGAGCTGTGAACGAGAACACCACACTCTTCCATCTGCTGCCCTGAGCTTGTGCGTACAACCAGGAGACAGCTGGACTTCATCAGCAGTTAAAATGAAGACTAGCCTGTGCCCAGTCAGCAGAGGGAAGATCGCTGAAGGTCAGGAACACGATAAAAGGGAACAACATCGCTTTCAGCCCATTAAAGAAATTTTCAATTGACAGGGATTTGTGAGTGAGACTATCTGCATTCAAAAGGCTCCTACTGCTTGTATCCACACCTGCTTTATGTTGTATGTCACACAGACACCATGGGGCACACCAGTGAATGAGACACAAGGAAACACGGACAACCATTTAAAGAGCTCCCTCGCATTTATGTATGACTTTAGAGTTTTCCTTTATGCTAATTTGGTTCTATCATTATAAATTTACATAATAAAATGTCAATAAAATAAAATATTTTACGTATTATAATATTTTCTACACACAGATAATTGTGAAGATTGTATTAAATTTTTCATCCCTTCATCTATGCCTGAGTACTTTTCAGTACTTGAGAACCATATGTTGTCCTCTGTCACCTCCTTTGAAACACAAGCATTTCCCCACATTAATAGTCACTTTACTTTCATTACAATTAAAAATATTAAAGTATAACTTACATACAGTAATATTCACTTCTTTAGTTCATTGCTCTTGTGAGTCTGATGAATGTATGGAATCATGTAACCGCAATAAAGTATAGAACAGCTTCATCATCCCCCCAATTTTTCCTGTGCCCCTTTGTCATCAATCAGTCCAACTCCCAGATCCTGGCAACCACTGATCTGTTGTCTGTTCCTAAAGTTTTGCTTTTGCAAGAATTTTATATGAAGAGAATCATATAGTAGGTAGATCATTTCCCTAGTTGAGGTATGTTTGGGTTTTGTACAAATCCAATCAGATTTTGGTGATTACAAAAAAAGCCACTCTAAGCATCCACATGCAGGTTTTTGTATGAACATAGGTTTTCATTTCACTTGAGTGAATACCTCAGAGTGGATTGCTGTATTCTATGGAACATGAATATTTATCTCTATAAAAAACCCTACCCACCCACCATCCAGATATTGAGTTCTAATACCATTCTCCAATAAAAGGAAGCAGGGCTCTTTGGAGAAATGGCTGATTCTAGAACTGAAGCACGAAAAATATCTATGAGCAGGAAGCATCTTCTAGTTCTCCAACAAACAAGAACAAAACAGAATGCGTATCAGTGGGAGTGTTTCCAATGTGCATAGAGGCCACCTGGAAGACTCTCAATGGCCAAAGCTGGAGCAATCAGAGCAACAAAGTGAATGAGGTATTGGATTATAACCCAAAGTATGAAAGAAACATCCATTCTTGCATGAACACATGACTGCATATATGAATACATGGGGGTGAAGAGACAATGCTCCCATGCAGAAGGATTTCAAATAAACTATGTGCATACTCCCCCCTGAAAGAGAAGGGATAACTCCCACTCCTTAGGTTTGAGCTGCGCTTCGTGATGTGTTCCAAAGTGTACAGTTTGGAAGGGGAAGGGAAGGCAAAAAAGAGCAACTTCTATGTTGAGAAACCTGACAAACTATCTCAACCAGGTAATCAGGGTCAACATCAATAGTCAGAAATCATGTTGATTGTATACTCTCAATGGAATGTGATGAAAATGACACTTCATGTCGGTGATTGTCCCTCCCTCCCCCAAACACATAACCCTATGAGAACACCAGACAAATTCCAGTGGAGAGGCATCATGCAAAATACTTGACCTGCATTCAAAACTGTCAAGGTCATAAAAACAAGGCAAGTCTGAGAAACTGTCGTATCCAAGAAAAGCATTAGGAGGCATGATGACCATAGGTGATGGGTGTCCTTAGTGGGATCTGGAACAGAAAAAGACATTAGGAGAAAACTGAAGAAATCTGAATAAGTTATGGACTTTAATTGATAATACTATATCAGCATTGATTCATTAACTATAAAAATTTACTTTACTAATGTAAGATGTTAATAAAGATATTGGTATTATTTTTTTCTTAAATATTTAGTATAATTCACAATGAAGCCACGTGAGCCAGGAGATATTTCTTCTTTCCTTCAAAAAAATAAATTCAATTTCCTTAAGAAATATAATACTAATTAGCTTCTCTTGCTCTTTCTCTTTTTCTTTGAGTGAGCTTTGGCAAATATTTCAAGAAATTTGTCTACATCATCAAAATTTTTGACATTATGGGCAAAGAGTTATTTATACTATTCTCTTATATTGTTACTAGAGGCCTGCTGCACAGATTCATGCACCATTGGGGTCCCTTGGCCTTGCCTGTGGGGATTGGGCCCAAACCGGCTCTCTGACATCCCCCAACGGGTCCAGGATTGTAAGAGGGTGCAAGCCAGGCCAAAGGCCCCCACCAGTACACGATTGAGGCTGGGGAGGGACCGCAGAAGGGCTCTAGGGCGTGTCCGGTTCGTCTCCCCCAGTCCTGATCTGCTGAACCCCAGCAGCAAGCTAACCTACCTGTCAGAGCATCTTCCCCCTGGTGGTCAGTGCGCATCATAGCGACTGGTCGAGTGGTTGAATGGTTGGACACTTAGCATATTAGGCTTTTATTATATAGGATTGCTAATGTTTGTACAGTCTGTAATAATCCTCCCTCTTTTATTCCTAGAATTTGTAATTTTTTAAAAAAATATTTTTATTGATTTCAGAGAGGAAGGGAAAGGGTGAGAGAAATAGAAACATCAATGGTGAGAGAGAATCATTGATTGGCTGCCTCCTGCACACCCCCTACTGGGGATCGAGCCCACAACCTGGCATGTGCCCCTGACTAGAATCGAACCCGGGACCCTTCAGTCCACAGGCCAATGCTTTATCTACTAAGCCAAAACAGCTAGGGCTAGAGTTTGTAATTTTTGTCTTCTCTCTTTTTTTCTTGGCCAGTCTGGCTAATGGTTATCAATTTTCCTGGTTTGTCAAACCACAGGCTATTGGTTTCATTGTTTTTGTCAACTTATCTATTCTTAATGGCAGTAAGTTCTACTTTTATTTCCTTTATTCTGCTTGTTTTGGATTTGTTTTGCTTTCTTTTCTAGTTTCTTCAGGTAAAAGTTTAGATTACTGATCTGAGACTCCTTTTCTGCCATAAGTTTCACTCAAAGCACTGCTTTTAGTACATCCCACAATTTTATGTTGTGTCTCTATTTTTACTCTCAAACTATTCATCTGAGAGCCTCTAGCCAAACATTAGAATCACCTGCTGAGTTTTGAAAAATGCCAATGTTTACTCCACCCAACGCCACGTGAGTCAGAAAATATGAGAGTAGGACCTGGGCATTGTTTTGTTTTCATAGTTTCCCAAGGTGAGTTTGCCCAAGATTGAGAATTTCTGCTCTTAGCTTATTGCAAGTGATTCCTAAACTTGTGTGCAAATGCTGATCTGGATGCTTTTGAAAGATGCATAGTCTTACACACACCCGTAGAGATTTAGATTCAGCAAGGATACATGATGGTCAGTGGAAACCGAATTTTTAAAAAGATAGCCCATGTAATGATGATGAATGTGGGCTTCAGACTACACTGTGAGAAAATCTGCATTAACAAACATCCATAAAATGAAAAATGAACCCCTGCTGTAGTAGCAGCTGTACGCTTTTCAAGAAGCAAAAAATAGTCTGAGTACTGTTGGCACTGTTGGTGAGGTTGCCTCTCATGCCACCTGCTCTCACAGAACAAGCCCATGATGGAGGGAGGTAGTCCTTGTTGGGAATACCTGAGATGGCTACCTGACTGCAACTGCTGCCTTTAACATCGCTTTTCAAGGCCACGTAGAATGCCCTGCATAGAGTTCAGGTCTTTGCTCCTACAGGTTGTTTTGCCTAAGTGCCTCCCTCACTCCTTCTCACCTTGCTGACTTCTCCCTGCCGCTTCAGCTGGGAAGACTTCTCTGACCTCCTCCCACACCAGCAGCCTTCATTCTTCTCCAGTCTAGATTAGGCACCTCTCCTTAGTGACCACATATTAATCTTGGGGTTAATCATTTCCCTACTTATCTGCATTCCCCACTAAACCCCTTGAGGACAAGTCTAGTCTTCTTTATCTTTGGGGTTTAGCCCAGGGTCTGGCCCATATTGGGCCCGCAGGAAATACCTGGTATGTGCTGAGCTGATCTAAACTGACCACTCTTCAAATAGTGGACATCCCACCCTTTTGATTTGATTTTGGTTTCAGTTTAGACCAAGCATGTCAAACTCAAAGGCTAACACGGGCCAAATAAACAAGGTTCAAGTTTATGTGGGCCACAAAAAAACAAAAGCTTCAATTTTCATAGAAACAGTAGGTTTCTTTTGATAGAGACATGCTGAATACAAAGGGCTGAAATAAATGAGTCATCGTTAACATAAAATAATAGAACATTTTAATAGAAAATAATATTTTTTCTTGGACATTAACTTACCAGACACTGAATAACTGCACAAATTATTATTATTTTTTTAATATTTTTTATTGATTAAGATATTACATATGTGTACCCTCTACCCCCCCCCCCCCCCCCCCGCTCATCCCCTCACCCCCCCGTTGTCCGTGTCCATTGGTTAGGCCTATATGCTTGCATATAAGTCCTTTGGTTGATCTTTCCCCCTTGCCCCCACCCTCCCCTACCTTCCCTCCAAGGCCCGACAGTCCAATCAAAGCCTCTCCGTCTCTGGATCAGTCCTTGTTCATCAGTTTATGTTGTTCATTATATTCCACAAGTAAGTGAGATCTTATGGTATTTATCCGCTCTCCAGTTCCATCCATGCTGTGGCAAATGGTAAGAGTTCCTTTTTCTTCTTCCTCTTCTTAAAGAATACCTTTCAGCATTTCATATAATGCTGGTTTGGTGGTGATGAACTCCTTTAGCTTTTTCTTATCCGTGAAGCTCTTTATCTGACCTTCCATTCTGAATGATAGCTTTGCTGGATGAAGTAATCTTGGTTGCAGGTTCTTGCTATTCATCTCTTTGAATATTTCTTGCCACTCTCTTCTGGCCTGCATGGTTTCTGTTGAGAAATCAGCTGACAGTCGAATGGGTACTCCCTTGTAGGTAACTGACTGTCTTTCTCTTGCTGCTTTTAAGATTCTCTCTTTATCTTTTGCTCTTGGCATTTTAATTATGATGTGTCTTGGTGTGGTCCTCTTTGGATTCCTTTTGTTTGGGGTTCTCTGCGCTTCCTGGACTTGTAAGTCCATTTCTTTCACCAGGTGGGGGAAGTTTTCTGTCATTATTTCTTCAAAAAGGTTTTCAATATCTTGCCCTCTCTCTCCTTCTGGTACCCCTATAATTCTGATGTTGGTACGCTTGAAGTTGTCCCAGAGGTTCCTTACACTATCTTCATATTTTTTGAATCTCTTTTCTTTTTTCTTTTTCGGTTGGGTATTTTTTGTTTCTTTGTATTTCAAATCTTTGACTTGATTCTTGGGATCCTCTTGTCTGCTGTTGGAGCTCTGTAAAGTATTCTTTATTTCAGTCAGTGTATGCTTAATTTCTAGTTGGTCCTTTTTTATGTCCTCCATGGTCTCACTATACTCTTTGAGGGATTCATTAAATTTATCGGCGGTTTCCATAAAATTCTTGAAAAACCTTATAAACGTGGCCTTGAACTCTATATCCAGTCATCTGCCCTCCTCCGTTTCTGCCAATTGTGACCTGTTTCTTTGTCTCCGCATTTGGCTGCTTCCCTGTGTTGATAGAGTGGCCCTGCGCGCCAGGTGTCCTGTAGGGCCCAGTGGCTCAGCCTCCCCAGTTACCTGGGGTGGACACTCTTGTTGCACTCTTGGTGCCTTGGTTGTTGTAGGATCACTGGGAGGAATTGACCTCCAGGCCAATTGGCTGTGGGAAGCAGCTGTGTCTGAAGTGGGAGAATGGTCCCCCTCTGACCACTGGGTACAGTGGCTCCTGGATCTAAGGAGGTGCTAATTCAGCCCCTGCCTGAGGCCACACAGCCGGAGCCACGAAGAGGCTCAGCTGTGAAGCAATGCAAGCCGCTGTGGGGCCCTGGGCCTTCCCTTGGAAGCTCCGGGTCTGCCTGGCTGGGCTGTAGTTAGGTACATTCACATGCAAAAGCCTCTGCTGCAGCCTGGGTGGGGCGGGGTCTCAGGGAGTCAAAGGGCGGAGAAAGCAGCTATGGTGATTCTCCGCGCCCGGAGTCGTGCGTCTTAGTGTCCCGGTAATGGTGGGAAAGCCGCCCTCAAGTTCGCCCGCTGCCGCCTGACAGACCAGCCTCTCCCCGTATGAGTCCTGGGTCCCCAGAGACTTGCTGGAACTGGAGTTCAGAGCAGTCGGAAGCTTCTGATTCAAAAAGACAGCCGCGTCCTCAGGTGCCACCCCCTTTCCGCGTGCGTGAGCCGCCGCCGTACCTCTGCACTTCACCTCCGCAGCTCCTCCGGCTCTCAGTGTGCTTTTCTTTTCTTCTAGTTGTAGAAATTACAGTCAGCCAGCCTTCTGGTTGTTCTGGATGATGTTTGCTCTGACCTTCGCGGTATCTTTCAATTGTTGTGTGAGGCGAGAATTTCCCGGTGTTTATCTATGCTGCCATCTTAGTTTCTCAACTGCACAAATTATTAAGCGTAATGCACATAAACCTATTTTTCTTGTTCTCTGAAAGCAAAATATTTCCTGTTGTGCACACCAAACAATTCAATACAAGACTAATGACTTGGTAATCGGCTGCTAAAATATTCGCTGCTAGTATTAGTGGAGAGAAATGGTGCGCCTATGCGTAAAGCACATAAGGGAAATGAAGGCAACACGATTATGGTAACCAGTCCTTAGTGAATGTTGTAGCTTGTTATTAATAATTACGGTATGTATAACAGGATATTGAAAAGTTATGAAATTTTTATTAAAATGTTTCTTACATACCATTATATTGGCTGGGCTGCAAAAATATTCATTGTGGGCTGCAGGCAGCCTGTGGGCCACGAGTTTGCATGCTTGGTTTAGACTGAGGTCAGGGTGGTGACTTCCTGTGTGTTCTATGTTGACAGTCCCACCATTGGGAACCCAAGCAATGCCCGTGTGGGTTGCGGGGGTGAAGGAAGCCCAGGCTGTTTCTGCAAATGAGTATCTAGCCAGGGCCTGGCAAATAGTCGCTGCTCAGAAATAGTGTGTGAGTGGCTGACATAAAGGAACAAGGAAGGAAGAAGCCAAAGAGTATTCAGAATGAGGATGCAGAGTCCCCACAGGTCATGAATCCAAGAAAGTGTCACTTAACTAATTGCTTTTTAGATTCCAATCACTCTGCAACCTCCCAACCCATGTCCAGGTTTTTTGAGTAGGAGAGACTTCTAATCTGAGAAGGATTTCCTTGTTAGTTTCCCCAGAAAATAGGAGAAATGAGAATGTTTTTCTGAACATTCCAGTCACTGGGTTAATGTGATGAGTGTTGGGAGGTCAAATAATGTAGTTGTGCAAACAAGTGTTTAAACGGCTGCCAATAAAGATGCTCAGTCTCCCCGAGGGGGCTTAGTTTTTAGGCCCTTTAGAAACATCCATTTACAAGTAATCAAGTTTATAAATGTAGCGTGTATTTCTCAATGTACAATCTCCACTCTCAGGGCATAAATGTATCATAGCGTGTCGGATTTTGTTATAGGCACTTGTAATTAATAAATTGCTTGTCTTCAAAAAAAATATAGAAATGTTTGCACATTTCCTGTGGTTATTCAAAGTAGAGATAGTTTTTTTTCCATATAGAAATACATTTATGAGGTTTTTTTAGTTTGAAGAATGAAATTCTTCAGTGTAAAATCATTTAAAGAGCAGGTATGGTTATCCCCTCTTTTTGAAAATCTATGTTAGGCCACCTCTTTAAAAAAAAAAAAAAAATATATATATATATATTTCATTGATTTTTTACAGAGAGGAAGGGAGAGGGATAGGGAGTTAGAAACATCGATGAAAGAGAAACATCGATCAGCTGCCTCCTGCACAATCAGCTGCCTCCTTCACGATCAGCTGCCTCCTACACACCCGCTACTGGGGATGTGCCCGCAACCAAGGTACATGCCCTTGACCGGAATCGAACCTGGGACCTTTCAGTCCGCAGGCCGGGCTCTATCCACTGAGCCAAACCAGTTAGGGCTAGGCCACCTCTTTACAAAAGACCTACATTAGTACGGGAGGGCCTTGAATCATGTTGTTTCCTTATCATTCTGATGAGATGCTGTAGGAACTTAACTCTTGTTTATATCAATTATGCTATGATAACATTGGTTTTATCATACACTGTTTCACCTAAAGTCACAGAACCTAGCAATGACGTTAACTGGGGATGTACTCTACCTGGTTTTTGCTAACTAAAAGAAATCTAAGCAGGATTTTAATTTTTACAAAAAAGGCAAAAATTAGAAATAGTGTTCAGTGTTTGTTTTGCAGGGAGCCCCTACAGAGGCAGGCTCACCCTGAGCAGTGACGGGGCCCCGCCAAGCTCCTTCCTGGAACACACTCAGCATCTCAGCTGCAAGCTGTCTGTGAGCACCCCTGCTTTATTGCCATTTATGTTGTGCATCTGTTAGCAATGTGTGCCCTAAAGTATCAGAAACAGCTGAAAAAACTCATAGGTTGTTACACTGAGTGTAAAACTGGACACAACTAAGTATATTTGGTAATATTTGATAGGCTATTTTTTGGGTCCGGAAAAGCTAATTTTTTCCCCATACAAATTAATGGAAAATTTTTTTACCCCATTTTGGCTTATGAAAGCTTTCATAGTAATGCTCTACTTTCAGATAGCGGGGGAGTCCTGTAATATGATTTGCTCTGTGAGCTGCAGGGAGGAGGGACCAGTTTAGCTCTGGAGGCTCCGGAAAGAGGAAGGGTTGAGGATGGTTATGATGTAGTTGGCTAGAGAGTTCTGAGTAGACTTAATTGATGAGCACTTCATTCAATCAGAAAATACTTATTAAATACCTACTGTGTGTCAGTCACTGTTTTAGAATCTGAATGATGATGCAAAAAGCTTTCACAAAACAGATGCTGGTAAAATAAAGAACTTTGGATAAGGCAATCCGGTTTAGTTCTGTGCCGGGGTCCAACCCCAGCAGGTCCAGGGGTTCCCAAAGGCGTAGACGGAGTCGGCGAAGAAGGAATGACACGGAGACAGCGTTCAGTTGATCAGCAGCCTAGCCAGGATCTCCAGCCAAGTTCTGGTCTCGATCTCCAGAGAGGTTCTGCTGTTTATTGTTTTGTTACATCTGTATTTATACCAGTTGATTTTAATCCTGTCAATTTCTATTACAAAGGTTAGGGCGTTTCTTATCTCCATTCCAGGGAGTAAAGATTATGTAGCTTAAGCATGATTGTTTGTAGTTGAAGTGATTAACTACCCGCCTGGCACTTAGTTAAGGAGTTTCATCCCCTCCCTAACTTCAGGGAAAAATTCCTACCTGGGGAAACAACTTTTCTAGGAGAGGCATCCCCTCCCTGACTTCAGGGAAAAGTTCCTACCTGGGGAAACAACCTTTCTCGGAGAGGTGACCTTGGTTAAAACACACAGCGCTAAGGGGAGCAAACATATTAAGAACAGTATGCTATATACGCCAGGTCCCTTGAAACATATGCTGTGCAGATGTTTCTATCCTGCAGCGACTGTGTCAAGCAGCAAGGATGGACCGGCTTCCGGCAGTTCTGTGAGTGCCTCGGGTAATTTCTTGCCTTCTCTGGGCTCTAGTTTCTATGTACATTAAATGTGGGGGTTGAGTCTGGACCACATGATCTCCAGGGTCCCATCCATCTGTCATCAAGGTACCATCAGGCACCTTTCATTTAAAAATGAAAATCTGCATAGGTGATTTCAACGTGGGAGGACTTCCATTCGTTAGAGTTCGATATGGCAATAGGCTGAGGAAACTGCTTCCGTGGCCAGAATAATGGATAGAGAGTGTTCATTCTTCCTGTTGAAGGGCGTGTGGAAAAAGGGGTGGAAGGTGAGTGGAAGAGCTCTAAGAAAATTACAGGGAAGCACCGTGTCTGTTACTCTCTCTACTGCCATTGGGATGGGCTGCAGTCAAAATGAGCAAAGACTGAAGCCAGGCTCAATGTTGGCACCGAAAAGGAAAAGCTTGTGATAGTTCTGCTTGTTGTTTTATGTTTCACTCAGTTCTTAGCTCTCTGTCATTTCCTATCTGTGTGGTGTTGGGCAGTTTCTAACAATTTCAGATTGAGGTTGATGCATAGACTTGTGAGATAAAACATACAAGACGCTTGAAGTTTGTTCTAGAAGGTCAGTTTCTCTCCTTGCTAGTGGAAAAGCACCGTGATCCGGGACCTTCTATTGCAGGGCCAAACTGTGAACACATATTCCCTTTGCTTTTCTCTCACAAAGATAACGCTGACGTTTATGCTCATCTTCTTGGACTGAAGTATGTGTTCTCTTTCACCGGGATTTCCAATTTGAGCCTGTAAGTGTTTTCTCCCTACACCCAAGCACTGCTTTTGTCAGTGCAGCATCCTGCTGCTGTCAGGGTTTTCTTTCTCCAGCACAATTCTGATCATATCGTTCCCCTGCTCAAAATTCCACCAGGGCTCTCCATTGCTTACAGAGAAACAGCCCAACCCCCGAGCTCGCATTCTGAGCTTAACATGACCTGGACCCAGCACACCTTTCCAGCCTCATCTCTCAGCATGTCAACTCCATGTCCGTTCTCCGCCATGCCCGGGGTTCCCAGACTCACCCAGAAGACTTGGTAAAACACGTTTCTGAGGATCCAGCCCAGCGTTTTTGATTCAGTGAGTCTGAGATGGTTCTTTGAGATTCTGCATTTCTAACAAGTTCCCAGGCGAGGCTGATAGGGCTTGGCTGGGGACCACACATTAAGAGCCATTGTTCTAACCACACAAAGTGTTGGTTCTCTTGAGATATATCTGGTTTGAACTTTTACATCTTGGCATTTTCTCATCAGGCTCCTGCTATTGGTAGAGTTTCACTCATTTTCAAGCTAATTTTACTTTCTAAGGAAGCTTGTCTCTCCTGTGTATGCCCACAACATGCTGTGTGTATTTCATTTTAGTATTTTTTATATTGTACACAGAACTAGAACTAATTGTGTATTTGCCCTCTCTTTCATTCAAGTGTCAGTCCCTTGAGGGGAGGGACCATATTTCATTAACATTTAAATTCTCAAAAGACTTAAATATCACCGTGGTGCCTGGGAGGCATCCCCAGTAATGACACACCCCTTCTTTTCCTTTCTCTGCTTTCAGCCCCCTGGGGAGACAGCAATCTCCAGGGTGGCAGCCTCCCTCTTTCTGAGGCTGAAGGATTCGCACCATTTAAGTTGTCTGAACTAATGGATTTCATCGCCAATGTTACAGAGCAATTCACCAAGGGTAGAAGGCAACAAGCCCAAAATGTTGGCCTGTAGGTTTTAGAGCCACCTGCATCATAAAGGTGTTAAACCCTTTGTAATAAGTCAAGCTGTCATGGCAAACACTGGAGTCAACTCTGATCAAATGAGGTTCTTGAATTATTTTTAAAAGGGAAAGTGCCAGAAGCGAGTTTTTTCTCTGTGGATCACCCTTTCCTATGCTGAATGTGCGGGAAAGAAGCAGGGGAATTAATAACGAAGCCAGAGTAAGTGCACAGGCTGGAGAAAGTTTTGGTCAAAGTAAATTTCAGGGAATGTAAAATAATCCATCTCCCTACAATACCCTGTCAGTTTCCGAAGTGCCCAGAGTGAACCTGGTCCTCCCACATGACTCTGCTGGATGCTGGGGAGGGAGGTGCTTCTGAGCTTCCCCCGCTCCAGCTCCTCTTCCTCTGTCATTCTCTTCAGCGCCAGGTTCCATTCCTGACTCTCTGGGTGGGTGTCCTATGACTCACACTATCCTTGGGGGGTTCCAGGTGACCCCAAGACTACATGTTTCTCTGGAGCCACAGTTTCTCTTAACCCTCCTTGGCTGTTCCACAGGGTCTCAGAATCAATATGTTCCTCAGTTAATTCATTATTTTCCTGGTCCTCTGGGCATTTGCAGGCCATCGATTACGATGACCACAGAATTGGTATAACCATTATGAAAAACTGTTTAATCATATCCACAAAAACTGAACAAGTGCATACATAGCATATGGACACAAAACTTCACCCCTAGGTAGACTGCTAACAGAAAAATGCTTACATATACTCACCAAAAGATATGTACAGGAATGTTTACAGTGGCACTATTTGCAATATCCAAAACTAGAAACTACCCAGGTGACCCCATGGCTGTAGAATGGATGTGTAAATATGGCTTATTTGTGTGATGAAATACTATGCAGCAAGAACAACAAACAGGTTGTGGAACGCACAAGCTATGGATGAATCAGACCATCATAATGTTGAACAGAAGAAGCCAGAGACAGAAGAACACACCCTGAATGCTTCCATTTATGTAAAGCTCAGAAGCAGACAAAATGAATGTAAGCTGTGGGAAGTCAGGAGAGTGAATATCCCAGGGGAATGAGATGGGAAGGGAGCATGAGGGGCTTCAGGGCCTTTGGGAATGCTCTCCTTGATCTAGATGCTGATTTCCATGGTGTCCAGTTTGTGAGAATTCCTGGAGCTGTACACTTAAGAACCAACAGTTCCTCTTGTGCACTTTTTCAATACATATTATACTTCAATGAAATTTATAAAAAAGGGGAGAATAAAGGAACAAAGGCCACCGATCTGAGTCTCTTTTCAGCTGAGAGTTCAAGCCTCAGGTATGGCTTCTGTCATTTCTCTATTTTGGGACTTTGGGACTTATTTCTTCCTGGTTGGCCACAAGTAGAAGAAATAACCCAAATAGAATGAGAAGACATACTATAAGATGCAGATTCTGTGCAAGGTCTATTCAAAGTGATGTTTCCAAACATTCTGTTGGGTATTCTGGCCTCCACGGTTGCTTCTTCTCAGCCTGCAAAGCAAGTCCCGAGGGCACTGGCCTCAGTCTAGATCTCAGTCCAAGAAGAGTTTGCAGGTAGAAGCTCTGTTGCCTGAGTAGCTGGTAGACCCAGGTTTCCCATCCAACAGACCGAAGAGTGTGTTTTGTATCTGTGTCTGTGAATCAACTTTCCAGTTTCTAGGTAATGGAATTTTCAAAGCTGTCGTTGGCCAGAAACCTGGACTGTATCACAAGTGAGACTGAGCCCATTATCCACTGAGTTGCAACATTGGTGTTTTTGTTAACAGATAAACCCTGAACTCTCAGCGGCTAAATAGATAAGACGTAAACTCTCAATAGTTCAACTGAATAGAAGTTTATTTCTAGCTGATGTGAAGTCTAAGAGTAGCAGGGAGGTGGGGTGGGGAGACAGGCTCTGCTGCCTGTGGTCATGCAGGTTTATGGAGCGTTAGCATCTTCGATATGTGGTTGCCAAGGTCACCTTGGACTCTGACATGCAGCTGTCAGATGGGGAAACTGAGAGGGGCTGTTGTGCAGTTGTCTGGCTCAGGCCTGGCCGTGGGAACCTCACCTCTTCCCACTTTTTATTGGCCAGGCCTGGTCACATGACCACACCTAACATCAAGGGCGGGAGTCACGAAGTGTGGTCCAGCTATGAGCGTGGAGGGAGGAATTTTATGAATACCTTGCCTGACTTTGCCATGCTTGTATTTACCGGCAAGGAGGGGAAACAAACACAGGTGAAAGGTGGGTAGACAATCAAATGTGATTCTCTAGTCCAGGGGTGGGCACACTTTCTGACTCGAGGGCCACAATGGGTTCTTAAACTGGACCGGAGGGCCGGAACAAAAGCATGGATGGAGTGTTTGTGTGAACTCATATAAATTCAAAGTAAACATCATTACATAAAAGGGTACGGTCTTTTTTTTTTTTTTTTTTTTTTTTTTTTTTTTTTTTAGTTTTATTCATTTCAAACGGGCCGGATCTGGCCCGCGGGCTGTGGTTTGCCCACGGCTGCTCTATTGGCTGGTATATATCATGGGTGAGGCACCAGGAAGTAAGATTTTATGCCTGGCAGGCTGCAGGGAGGTGGAAACCTTATTGTAACTCAGGATTGATTTTTAAGTTTTTTAAACAAACGTTAGGTGCCACCGACTGAAATTGGAACACTGGATAAGGGGCGAGAGTAAACAGAAGTGGAAGTCCAACTTTCTTAATGTCCTCCCTTTCCCTTTCCCTGATTCTCTCTCATTGCGCGGTCACCTGAGCCTGATACTGGGAGCAGTTTCTTCATCTCTATATTTATCTGAGTTTTTATCAAGTTTTGTCAAGTTCAGGTCCTAAATTTTATTCACTCTATTGTATTCTTCTATTTCTGCTAACACTGTCCCATTGCCGGATCTCTCTAGCTCTCAGGAGGGTGATTGCAATAGATCTCTAACAGGATTCCCACTTACAACCGCACTACCTTGCTCTAGGCTCCACACACTGTCAAATGATCTCCCAGTGTCTTTGCTCCAGCATTTCAATGACTCTCCACAGCCTACCAAATTAGACACAAGCATCTTAGTTAAACATTCACAGCATTTCTCAGTTTAGTCCCCAAATGACTTATCTACCCTTATTCTCTGGCAATTAAAAAACCCTAGAAACATTTGCATTCCAAAACAATCTAACTCCTTGTTATTCTCTATACACTCCTCAAGTCCATTTCACAGGCTTCCAAGCATGCCTCTAATCAGTAACAATACCCGATTCCAACGACTTCTCTTCCCAGAGACTTTCAGGATCCCACCAGGAAGAGTTTAATTCCAAATATTGGTCTCTGTCAGCACTCATCACTTGGCATGGCTTTTTCTTGTTATCCCTGGCCAGACTGTCCTGGGAGTCAGTGCAGTGGAGAAAGCAAGAGCTTAGGAGGCAAATTAGACCTGGATTTGAGTCCCACTTCTCCATATTACTACTTGTGCTGCCTCAAATTGTCTAAGCTCTCTGAACTGCGGGTTCCTCTTCTGTAAAATGGGGGTAGTAATATTTACCATGGGAGGTTGTTGTGGGGATTATAAATGTACACAGACCTAATATGGGGCCTGGCAACAGGGGCCTAATTTACTTCTTCTCTTCCCCTTCCTCCTGATCCTCTTCCCTTCTTTCCTCCTTCTCTTTCTTCTTATATTTTGTCTCATAAAACAGGCATCTTACAGATTCAGTAACAATTAATGAATGAACTAGAAATCTCAGCAGCATAGCCCTATTAATTTTTTTTTAAATATATTTTATTGAGTTTCCACAGAGAGGAAGGGAGAGAGATAGAGAGCCAGAAACATCGACGAGAGAGAAACATCGATCAGCTGCCTCCCGCACACCTCCCACTGGGGACGTGCCCGCAACCCAGGCACATGCCCCTTGACCGGAATCGAACCCGGGACCCCCCAGTCCGCAAGCCGACGCTCCATCCACTGAGCCAAACCGGCTTCGGCAGCCCTATTAATTTTGTACTATATTTCATGTTTGAATTAATTGTTGTATATGGTACGAGATCTAGATTCAAGATAACTTTTTTCTGTATATGCAAAACCAGTGTTTCCTGCATCATTTGTTGAAAAGTTGCACTTTTTGCATGCAGATGACTTTGTCAAAATCAATTGTCTAGATATGTGTGGGTCAATTTCTGGACTCTGTTTTGTTCTAATGATCAATTTGTCTGTCCTTCAGCCCAAAGTGGCATTGACTTCATCATTGTAAGAACTCTGGAGGTCTGCCCTGTGAATTCTGGCTACATGGGTCTTTTCTGATGCCCAGGTCTGTTTTTTCCTTGAATATATTTTTATCAATTTCAGAGAGGAAGGGAGATGGAGAGAGAGATAGAAACATCAATGATGAGAGAAAATCCTGCACACCCCACACTGGGGATCAAGCCCGCAATCTGGGCATGTGCCCTGACTGATAATCAAACTGTGATCTCCTGGTTCTTAGGTCGATGCTCAACCACTGAGCCACACCAGCCTGACTATCTTTCCTTAAGGAATAGTCCAGCACCTCTGAGATCCCTCCTGTATAGCAGTCTAGAAATTTTCTCCAGCTCTCAAGCTGAACAATTGTCGTGCTCACTTTGTTTGTTTCCTCTATCTGAAGGATTGCTCTTGTTCATTGCCTGATTTCTATTGCCTGGAAACTGTTTCATATAATTTGTCTGGGCTTTAGAAAAACTGCTTCAATGGGAAGGAAATCCTATCTCAATACTCTCTTTTAGCCAGAAGCACAAGTCTATATTGATTTTTATAGGTATGTGTCTTTTTAGTTTATTTTACTGGCTATTTTAGATATTACAATATAGATCTTTAAGTTATCATGGTTACTGTTCAAATAAAATTATGCTTTTTAATGAATGTTAAAAAACTTAATATTATATATTTCCATTCACTCTTCTGCTCTTTGTGCTGATATTTTATCATATATATTTTCTCTGTATATGTTACACTAGAGTATCTTGTCATTATTTATATTTTAAACTGTTAATAGTGCATTTTTTTATTTCTTTATTGGTTAAGGTATTACAAATGTGTCCTCATTTCCCATTAACCCCCAACCTCCCCCCGCCCCCACTCATGCTCTCATCCCCCTGTTGTCCGTGTCCATTGGTTTGGCTTATATGTATGCATACAAGTCCTTTGGTTGATCTCTCCCAAATACCCCCTCCATCCCCTACTTTCCCTCTGGGGATTGATAGTCTGATTGCTGTTTCTCTGCCTTTGGACCTGTCCCTGTTCATTTTAAGATGCTAACAAAAATGACTTACATTTACACAGATATTTATCCTTTTTTGTGTTCTTTATTTTTTCCTATAGGCATGGAATTTCATTTGGTTTAGTTTTCTATCAATCTGCAGAAAACTTTAAAAAATATACTGTATTGTGTTGTGTGTTTTCACATAGATGGCATCATGTACCACACATGATTTGGTTATTTGCATTAAAAAATATTTTAATTACTTTTTTTTTTTTTTAGAGAGAGAGAGAGAAAGAGAGAGGGAGAGAGAAAGAGAGACATTGATATGAGAGTGGAACATCGTTTGGCTATCTCATGCCTGCTCCCCACTGGGAATTAAGCCAGAAACTTGGGCATGAGCCCTAACTGAGAATCAAACCAGCAACCTTTTGGTGCATGGGTTGACACCCAACCAACTGAGCCACACCAGCCAGAGCCAGAAAACTTATCTTTTGCTTAAGGTTAATTTTTTTAGCTTTGTGTGAGTAAAAATGTATTGTTTTGCCTTCATTATTAAAGGATATTCTCATTGGATATAGAGTACTAGATTGATAGCTTTTTCCTTTTCAACACTTCAAAATTATTGTTCCAGTGTTTTTTGTTCTCCATTGTTTAAGGCAGCTATTATTCTCATTCTCTATTTTTTTGCTTTGGGTCCACTTGAGATTTTCTCTTTAAATTTATTTTACATGTTTTCTTCGTATGCCTAGGCATAGTTTTCTTTGTATTTTTGCTAGTTGGGGTTGACTTTTTGAATCTGTAGGTCGATGTACTTAATCAATTTTGAAAAGTTCTTGCCATTTTTATTAAAAAATATTTCTTCTGCACTATTCTCTTTCTTCTGCTCCTGGGACTTTAATTATATACATGTTAGAACTTTTCATATTATCCCCCAGATTCCAAATGGTCTATTAAAAAAATTCTTGTCTTTGAGTCTGATTTTGGTTACTTTATATTGGTCTATCTTCAATTTCACTGGTTCTTGGCTCTGCTGTGTCCATTAAAATGGTATAGCCTTACATTGAATTCTTCATTTTGGATACTGTATTTTGCATTTCTAGAGTTTCCATTTGATTAAAAAAAGTTTTTAAAAAAATTTTTCTACTCTAATTACTCAGCTCTTGTTGTATACCTTTTCTACCAGATCCTTTCGCATTTTTATCCTAGACATTTTCAAGTCCCAGTGGGACATTTCATTGTCTGGACTGTCTCTGGTTCTGCTTTGACTGCGTCCTTTATTGTCCCTGGGACACATTTTCTTGATTCTTAAGATTATTACAATTTTGGCCACATGGCAGACATTTTATATTAAAAAAATGAAGCAAACAATATTTAGCTCCAGAAAAACACACAACCTTCTTTCTGTCCGGCTTTTACAGTGAAGGTCTAAGCCACTCTGATCTGTCACTGAGCTGAGCCTGGACTTTATAGCAGCTTAACTTTAATTCAGTTCATGACTGCAGGCCTGAGGCTTTTTGAGAGCATCTGGGGACCTTCTCTTCTGCAAAATTTATGACTTGGACCTGCCATAGTTCTGAAGATCTTTTCAAAGATTATAATTCAGTTAACAGCGTTCCAAACTGTGTGAAAACTCTATTTTATAGTTAGACTGTAATATTTATGGGTAGCTATGGGGTTCTCTTTTTGTTGTCTAAACCACTTTTTATGTATTTGTGGCTTGGGAGAATTTTCCCTCCTGCTGGCCTGCCCAAACCTTCTGCAGCCATGAAATGCCATGTGTGTCTCTTAGATGTCTTGCATTCTCTCAAGAGTTTGGTGTCTGAGAACCTGTATTGCCTCCAGTGAATTTCTTTTAACTCTCTAGTCCTTCGTCTGGCCTCTGGAGGGTGGCTGCTCTGCACCTGGAGGAGGCACTGTGCACCTCATGGGTGATATTTCTCAGGCTCCTGGTCTAACCTGAGGCTTTGGCATATGATCTTGGAGCACTCAGTGAAGACTTGTTGCAAATATTTGGCAGGTGCATTCAGCCTCATCCTGTGCCTGGGGTTTCTCAGAATATTAATCTGTCATACCAGCCCATTTATAGTCTTAAATTTTTGTTAAAATTTCAACTGGCTTCTCTTATCCGCATACCCCCACTACTCTGCCAGGGAGGCAAACAGCTGAGTGTTTCTTCTCTCTTACGTGGAGCTTGTCCTTTCTTGAAATTTAGTTCATTTGAAAAAAAAAAAAGATTTTGTAGACTCTCTGGCTTGTTTTGTTTCTTAGGGTGAGAATAACATTCTCTTGTGATGTCACATATCCATACAGCAGCAGACGATTTATCTGTGATTTAAATTTTTTTTCTAATTTATTCAGCATGCCTGGCAGTTTCAGGAGTTACCACATTGCAGAATATTCTAAAGAGGATGTTCTCCATAATGACGTTCATGTGATTAAGCATAACATTCCACTTCCATAACACTATTCCCCAAATCTATTTTGCTCTTCCTCTGTATCCTAACTTTAACTAACTCTTGGGACAGGTAGAATCATGTAGGACTGGTTGCTCTAGAAATCCCACTACTAACAGAACTTTTATTTATGTGGCATTTCTACAGAGATTCAGTCTTATTTACTGCTACATCCCCAAACCCTGGAACAGTATGTACAGAGACCAAATATACATATTTGTTGAATGATTATATGATCCTTAAACTATTCCCAAAGATAAACAGAAAGTTTGGGAAAGAACTCACATATATTAAATGTCTACTTTGTATTAGGAATTGTCAAACATGCATATAAGGTTATTTCACATAACCCTTAGAATATCACTGTGATGCATTATTATTAATATTTTGAATAACAGGAAACTAAGGTCTCAAACATGTCAATGGCAGCTCAGCTCCACTAGAAACCAAGTTCATCTAGATTCTTCACTTTTTCCCACACCTATCACCCTGTCTCTCAGAAAATGGCTCTTCCTGTATGAGAGAATGGAGGAAAACATTATCTCTAGACATTCTTTACGCTTGATAATTGAGACATCTCTTCTTGGTTATAACAAATGTTCAAATGTGTGCATCAGAGAGTAAAAAAGACATCTACAAATTTAAATTCTCGTTATATGTTTGACATGCAGAATGAAAACGGGCTTTTCCCCCCAATAACAAATTCTGCTATGTAAAAACATCCATGTACTTGAATAAATAAAAATGCTACTAACATTCTAACTCTTGGGTTGTTTCAAAAAATGGATTTTTCTGAGCTTCATGTTTATGCCTCTGTAGAGTGGGGCTAATCATACCTACCTCACAGGCTTGTGATCAGAATCCAATGAGATAACGCAGGGTAAGTGCTTCACTATCTTGACTGGCTAGTGTGTCCAGGAAGGGACACAGCAGGAAGGTCAGCAGCTGTCCTCATAGTCCATTTCCATCTGGCTAGTTGTCATTTCAGCCAGGCACCTGGGTGGAGTGTCCAGGTCAGAGGGATAGAAGATGACATTGATGAGAGGCAGCAACTCCCCCTTCCCCACACTGAGGGACTTCTGAGATGGGCTCCCAGAGGCTGGGTGGTTTTTTTCTTGTCTCCTTAGCGGGGATACTGCCATCTTGTCCTCCTCCCAAGTGCCATTCTTGCTCAGCCAAGGAGTTCACGCCCCCAAACCCCTGCTGGAGCTCCCTATGCTCAGAATAGTTCTTCGTGTTGAGTCAATGCATTGCTAGTCATCTGTCTTCATTTCCAAAGTTCCTTCTATCAAACCTCACGGAGCCATCATCGGAGCCATCATCATGGGGGTCGGGGTAGGAGACCTTGAGTGAAGGAGGCAGCCTAAAATAACAGAAACAGGAATTATTGTTTAGTTTCTAAAGCAATTCAGTTTCATTTCTTTCAAATATGCAAACTACCTAGTACAAGATGAATAGCGTTGTCCTTAAAAACCTTGCTTTGGTGAAAAGCCAAATACGATCCATAATTAGCACACTGATTGTGGTTAGGAACAAGTAAGTGGCTTAAATGCTTATCCCCCCTCCCTCATCTTGTTTACATTATTAATTTAATCAACTGACAGCTTCTTTGAAGAATACAAGGTGAACTTTAAACCTCTAACTTAAATTATATTCAGTGGTCACAAAGCACACTTCTAGGTATTTCCTACATTATACTTGATCATCTGCTTGCAAATTACAAAGTACTTTATTGTATAATGATCTGGTTTTATCTTCCCAACAAACGTATGAGGAGAACTGGAAATTTTTCTTATATCTGTTTCCCAGAGGAAGAAATGGAGACTCAAAGCATTAGGTTACTTATCTAAGGCCACACAGCTAGAGATCAGTCAGATCATCTCTATTTTTCTGATTCTTTGGAGATTTACTCTAATCCTAATGATATTGTAAAAGAACCAAAACAACAACAATAACAAAAAAATACTGTGCAGGCAAGATGGCTAATTTTGTTCATCATTCATTCATTCATTTATTTATTTTTATTTCCATAGACTGCTACTATGTCCGGAACATAATAAATATCTCAGTAGAGTATTCACTGCATGAATGAAAAGGAGGATAGATGGAAGAATTTACTGTATGTAGTGGAGTAAAAATATCCTCCCTGTTTTCACGTTATCATTGAGCCATACCCACATGCTCTCAAGTAGGGTAAGAAACATGGGAAACAAACTCACCTTAAGAATTCTTCCTTCTTCAGAAACCCAGGGAGGGTGCTGAATGACTGTGTGAATAACTGCCAAATTTGAAGTGTTCAGATGGCCATTCTTCCCTCTCCCCCAACTCTCAGTTCCTACCAGCTGTTTCACTCTTCTAATGACTTTTGTTCTTAAGTTAATCTCCTGGGCCATTTCTCTCTCTCTCTCTCTCTCTCTCTCTCTCTCTCTCTCTCTCTCTCTCTCTCTCTCTCTCTCTCTCTCCTCTCTGTTTTTTCTTTCTTCCTCTGTCTTTCTCTTCTTCCTCCTCCTTTTCCTTTCCAATTTTCCCCTTTCCTCTCCCTCTTTCTCTCTCCGTTTCTTCCTTCCTCCCTTCCTTTCTTTCTTCCTTCCTTCCTTCCTTCCTTCCTTCCTTCCTTCCTTCCTTCCTTCCTTCCTTCCTTCCTTCCTTCCTTCCTTTCCTCCTTTCTTTCTTTTGGTGTGTGTCCAGTGGGAACTTACTCAAAGTCTGAGTGGCATGAATAAGGTTAGGTATTTCCACAAGATGATGATCCAGGATTGGGTCATTTGAGGATGAAGACATGCCATGTGTCCTTCAGGCTAAAATTCATTTCCATATGAAATAACGATATTATTGTTACAATATTTCAGGGATGAGTTTTCCAATGATTGGCTTAATTTTCTACTGAATGCATTATTGAGAATGTATTTACTTATTCCATTATTCTCTATCAAGGACCTTTCTAAGGAGTATCAGATAACCCAATAATACATTAGCCTTCTCTTATGCTGTAATTGAATGAGATTTCTGAGCAATACCTTAATTAAAGTTATTAAGAGGCAGCTTTGGACTCAATACAGGAATTCTGAACAGTCTCCCTTCTAGGGATCATGTCAGGCTCAGCATGTTTCATAGACTCTATAATTGGCCTCTAAGCTTCTAATTCTTCAGTTTACCCCCCTACCCCCGCCACTACTCCAGACCTAAGAATAATATCTCTAAAAATTACATTTTATGAATGTTCTGTTTAAAATGTCAATTGGTTCCTTATCAACAATGAGGTAATGTTCAAACTTTTTTGCTGTACAAGGTCCTTTGTGACTTAGCCTGTTGATCTCTTTAGCAGTGTCTACAACTCCCTCCCTCACCTCCACTATCCCTGGAACATGCCTTTGCCAATGCATTTTGTTATTTTTACATAGGTGCTATTTCTTTTTCTGGAGTGCTTCTCCTCCCCTACATGCCCTTTCTTTACCTGGTGATAAAGGTGGAGAGAAGGGAACATATTTGAGAGACATTTCCCAGGTTCCAAATCTATCTCCTCCATAATTTGTTGGTGTATTTTGCCATTCAAAGTGAATCTATCCATCTCCTTGGTATATGCCTGCATCATGGCCTGGAAAATTCTGTCTTGTATTGCAATTATTTTTTTAATGTGTTTATTTCTCTCTTGGCAAGAATTTATATCTTATTCACCATCTTCTCAGGGTGCTGCACTCAGTGCTTGGTACACACTTGCTGGTCAAAAACAGGTGGCCACTGAGTTGTTGAATTGAACTCTCCTTCTGTGCTTTGAGTCGGAATGCTCCATGGATAATAAGATCCCCTTAGTTCTCAGGAACCAGTCCATGATGCCACAGGCTATGAGTTCAGCAAGATAGGAAAGTTTAAAGTTTATTTTCTCATTAATTCAAAGTTCTGATTGAGACTTTATTTTGGAAACATGTCACAGAAATGCCAAGAATCAAAGCATTTCTTTGCATTTATAGAAGTTCATGGTTCACTATTGCACCTTCTGTTCTGGGAGCCCCCGTCTCTCAGAGCCTGCTTTCCTGTCTCAAATGGAATCCTGAAGGTGGCTTTGTGGCTTCTATTTTCTTCCTGGTAAATGATTCATTTGGGCTTTTTTCCCATGAAAGGGGACATTCACCATCTCCCTCACTATAAAACATCTAGATTGAGCTTAATTTTTCTACTATTATTTTCTGGATAATTTTTTTTCCATGTGTACCCAAGGCTGATGACTAACATTATTAAGTGATATAGCAAGGATCAGGAGTCAGGAGACTTTGGTTGTGGGAATTTGACAAGTCATTCTTCCTCTCCAAGATTCAGTTTCACCTAGATAGTGAATGTACCCATCCATGAGGTTGTTGAATGGATTGGGCTAGGCTGTGTTTGTGAATGGGCTTCTCAGCCTCCCAAATAGGCTGTAGAGGAGGTCCTGTCCTAGAGATGAGAGGTGGGAGGCCGGGATAGAAAGTGAAAATGTCTTTCTCAGCATTGTCACTTGAATTGTTATTGTATGTATCCCATCTTCTCTCTTCGTTTGGATCAAGATTAATTTTTATGTGTTTAGTGTATTTGCACATATGTATGCCATCCTATCTGGGACTCAATATATTTTTGTGTCACAAATTCTTAGGTACTAGTGAAGCTAGTCCAGAGATGGGGAATAATATTATTAAGTATATAAAATAAAAAAGTAGACTCACTATTAAAAAAATACATTGAAATATAATCTTATATACTGATCCCTTACAGTTCATGGACTGCAGCTGAAAAATTCTGAGTGTGTCTTAAAAATTTGAAATCCAAAAAGAAAACCTAAGAGTCACAGACCCCTATATTCTCACTTTACAGAAGGGGAAAATGTGATCCCAGAGACAGTTCCCCCAAACCAGTCCAGAACCACACAGGGAGTTTTGTTCAGTGGATATTTACAAAAATATAATATTTCTGGTGACTGTGCTTCCTGCCACAAAGAACCCTTGGAATTATGTGTGTCTTAATTCTTGTTTCTAGCACCTAACATTTCAGACTTTCTGGGTTGAACACTATTTTGAGTGATTTACTATCTGATCATTTCAACCCAAAATGGAGATCACAAATGGAGTCTTCCTAAATATTCAGTATACCCCACCAAAGTGCATCTTCCCATCAAGGTTATCCTAGTATTATTTATTCATGGACAGAGCACTGACAAATGAATTCTAATTGCAAATAAGTGCAACTGCTGTCGATTGCATAATTTATGATTCCATTTGTTAAACTAAGACAAAGGGAGTTGATGACAGGCATTAAGTGGCCCCAAATTAAAGGTAATTTGGTTTCCAAAGCTTGTATCTCAGGGAGTGTAACTTGAAGTTGTCAGCTTTGCTGAGACCCTCTCCCCACACTGGTGATAAATACACTAGGTAATCTGTGTTCCTTGTGTCTGGCTGGAGATGCACTGATCTGAGCTTCCTGGAGACCTGTGGTCCAGCCAGTGATGAGATGGTCTCTGTCCCATGAGAGGCTCAGCAACTGCCATATTCCTCTATGTCTTGGGATCTTGGTTGCAGGAGAGCCTGGCTGGGCATCTTTGTCTGCATTGTACTCTGAAGCTTTGCTGAGGAATGTCTGGATAAAATAGCTAACTAGGCCATGGGGAGGTTCATCGGAAATGATTTGTTTGAAAATGAGGAAAATGTTTTTCTTTCCATGGGACAGACCCTCCTGCAGATCAGTGTTTCACAGAGGTTAAGTGCTGCCTCTGGACTGCTCACTGCCCTCCCTGGAGAGTAACATGAGACGAAGGCTGCAGTGAAGATGGAATCTTTTGCATAATAAATTGTAAGATAAGGCTGTTAAAAAAATGGTCTTGGGGAGATGATTTATGGTGTGTGTGTGGTGTGAGGTATTTGAGATTCAAAATATGCATTGTGAGAATTCAATCCAGGGATATGACTTGCCTTTCTTTGAAGAATCAGAGCTGTTACTAGGACACACATTTGGCCTCTGAATCTTGCAAATTTGTTCTGCAAACATGAAATTTTATCTAATCACAAAGGAAGGCTCTGGGAACAATAAGCATTGATGTGACTGCATTTGTGTTATGTTCTGTGATTAATGAGCACAATGATGGGTTCATTGACTTTTGCCTACAAGTTGTGTACTGAAGTGGGACAAGCAACTGCAGGGCAGGTAGCTAAGCCGAGTCTGTTTCCTGTCAGGGTGACACATGGAGCCGTTCACTGACACCCAGGCCAGTCCAGGAAGCATGAGTCCACCAGGAAGAAGGGGGAACACCAGGGGGGCCAGCATAGCTGGAACTGCCTGCGACAGAGGAATGCGGGGCAGAGAGCCCACATGAAAGGGAAGGCTGTTTGCAGGGGAGAGCCCAAGGCCCGTCCTGACTGCTCTCAGTGCATCTGCACAGAGAGATTCCTACTCCCTGTTGCCTGGTTGTTGTTGCGTGTGAGATGGGATTCAGGAGGAAAGGGCTCTTGAGAGAAGGGATGCCTGAGAACAGATTCATGAAGGGGTGTGGGAGGGCCTTGGGCACTGCCCTGGGCTAGCCATTCTGTCCTGTGCTCTCTGACCAGGGTGCCTGCGAGATGAGACTGAACTGGTCTCTAGAAAGTCCTGTTTAGTTCTAAATATTGTCGTTTAGTGCTAATCACTGGGTACACCAATGTGAGCTAAGCAGGATCCTAGTGCGTGGGAAAACCACAATCTCCTGAGTGATGGTTTCCATCTGCTGAGTTCCCCGTGTGCCAGGCACTTTCCAGTGTTATCTCACTTAATGTGCACAGTCGCCTTCAGGATGGTATGTCTATTCCTTAAATCGAACGGTGGAATGGCTTCGCTCACAGCTGTGACGTGGGTGTGATTCTCAGCTACCAAGTTTACAACTTGACCTTCTGGTGTGCCTGGAGATTCAGTGAGCTGCATAATATCATAAATTAAAATCTGTTGAAACTACATAGATTTCACTGTTTTAACAGCTGACAGCAGTGGCTGACCCACTACCTTTCAGGGTACCACGGGGATAAAATGAGACTAATGTATGTAAAGCACCATACTTGGGGATTGTTAGATAGTAGGCACTAAGCAGATGGTAGCTCTTGATGTTCATTTTATTATTATATCTTTCTGTCAATGTCACTTGGCCATCTCATGGGTAAAAGTCACATCTAACTGCTTGCTTAAACTATAGACCAGGGATCCCAAGCCTGGATGGTTTTGTCTCTAAAGTGTGTTGGGCAATGTCTAAAGACAATTTTGGTTGACTCACAGCAGGTGGAGTGCTACTAGCATTAAGTAGGCAGAGGCCAGGGGTGCTGCTAAACATCCTACCAGCATGACCCATACAGCAAAGAGTGATCCAGTCCACTATCCAGTCAACGATGCCGAGGTTGGGAAACCCTGCTTAGACACGGAAGCAGAAGGAAACCCGGCCACCACTCTCCACTCTGTCAGGAACTACTCACAACCCTTTGCCAAGACAGGGTCTGGAACAGAAATTCTCCAGATGCAAATTTATCACACAATTTCATGACCCTGGGAAGCGCCATCAAGGCCATGAGAGCGGGACACAGAATGGTGCAAGTTTTTATGTCCTTCCCTATGTCCCGGATTAAAGAATTAGGAAAAACAATTAAGGAATGTCTCATTTTCAGCTTGGTTGGGAAATTTTTGATTTTGCTGATACTGTTTTAATTTCGAGGGTGTTCTGTGGCAGGGGATCTTGGTATTTCCACTAGACCCTATAAGTCTATATTATGCCCACATACTGTAATAGAGAATTTCTCTGCAGCTATGCACTTTTACTAGTGCACAGAAAATTGAAACATGAAACATCAAGCAGGCTATTTCTTTAAAGCACAGATATGAGCTAAATACATTATCATATTGTTTTTCAACTCCAAAATGACTTTGGCTCATTCCAAATAGAAAATGAATCCAAGAGAAGAAGAAACGTGTAATATAGTACCAGTAATGGGTTTGTGACTATTAACATAGTTTATTTCCCTTTCTAGGCCTCAGAGTTTTCTTAGGAAAGTACATATGATTTGCAAAAATTTTCTTTCATTCTGTGAATTGTGTTTTAGCTTTCTTTTTTCTTTTTAAGTTACAGTTGATGTACAATATTATATTAGTTTCAGGTGTACAACCCTGTGATTAGATATCTATATAACTTATAAAGTGATCATCTGGCTAAATCTAGTACCCATCTCTCACCAAATATAGTTATTACAATATTATTGGCTATATCCCCTCTGCTGCACTTCATATCCCTGTGACTGTTCTGTAATGACCAATTTGTGGCCAGAATTTATGAGGGCTTCTCTTCCCCTTCAGATTCTGGGCTTGGGGTTCTAATGTGAGACTAGAACTGTTGCTTTGCCACTGAGATATCCTTCCCAATTTTTAACAACCACGCATGGGTGTGGGAGCACCCCATTCTGTGTCTCCTCCCCTCCTACCAGTGTCAGTGTGGCTTCTTCTTTATATCCTTAGCTGTAGGACTTCTGTTGAGCTAGTTTCAGGCATTCTGAATGATAGTTGTTCTGTCATTTAGTTGTAATTTTGATGTGGTTGTGGGAGGTTCCAAACACTGGGTTTCCCTACACTGCCATCTTGACCAGAATTCTGGTTTTACTTTCTTCATCGTATAGTTTTTAGAATAAAAGTTTAAAATTTTGATGTAGTCCAATTTGCCAGTTTTTTTCTTTGCACGTGTACTTTGGGTTTTATATCAAATAAATCAATGACCAATTTCATAAAGATTTACTACTATGTTGTACAAGAGTTTTATATTTTTAGCTCTGACATTTAGGCCTATAATCCACTTTGAGTTGAATTCTGTGTATAATGTGGATGGATATTCAGTTGTCCCAAAAGCATTTGTCAAGCTTTGGTTTATTTTTAGAAGTTAAATCAATTTTGTATTCCTATGGTAAGTATAACTGTGTGTGTATGTGTGTGTGTGCGTGCAGATGTATGTATCTTTGTGTATTGTTGAATTTGGATTGCTAATATTTTGTTTAGATTTTCCATCTTATGTTTTTCAGTGAGATGGCCTGAATTTTGTCTACATTTATGTGCTGCATAATGACATTTTGGTCAATGATGGACTGCATATATAAGAGTGGTTCCATAAGATTATAATGAAGCTGAGAAAATTCTATTGCCTAGTGACATCATAGCTGTTGTAAAGTCATAGTGCATCTCATCACTCGTGTGTGTGTAGTGATGCTGTTGTAAACAAGCCTATTGTGCTGCCAGTCATACAGAAGGTAGCGCATAGAGTTGTAGTAGTAGCCTGTACCGTCTAGGTTTGTGTAAGTGCACTCTATGATGTTCCCAACACAGAACTCTCTAACCATACATTTCTCAGAACCCATTCCAGTTAAGTGATGAGTGACTGTATTATAATGTCCTTGTTAGTATTTGGTATCAAGATATTGGCCTCATGAAATCAGTTGGGAAGTGTTCCATCTTGCACTAACCTCTGAAAAAAATTGTATAACATTATTTTTATTTCCTCCTTAAATTTTTGAAAAAATAATCACCAATGACACCATCTTGTTCTGATATTTTTGTTTAAGATATATTTTTCAGAAAGTTTTAAATTATTAATTTATTTAAAAACTATTTATAGGATCATTGAGATTTTATATTTCTTTCAATATGAGGGTGGCAAGTTGTGTTTTCCTAGGCATTTGTCTATTTCTTCTAAATTTTTAATTTTTTTGCATGAAATTATTTTTACTACTTTAAATCTCCAATTTCTGTTCAAACTGTAATTCTGTGCCATGTTTCATTTCCATATTGGTTATTAGTGTCTTCTCTCTCTTATTAGTCAGTCTTGCCAAGGGCTTATCTATTTTATTAAAGTCTTTTAAAATAATCACTTTGGGGTTTTTTTTTTTTACTTTTTCTATTCTTTTTGTTTTAAATTTGATTAACTTCTGCTATTATCCATATAATTTTTCTCCTCTCCTATCTTTGGATTTAATTTCCTGTCTAACTTCTAGAGAGGGATGCTTACATTATTGGATTTTAGTTTTGTGTCCTTTTTAGTTATGTAATTAAAGTTATAATTTTGGCACTCCACAAGTTTTTATATTTTGTGGTTTTCAGTATTATCTATTTCAAAATAATTTTATGATTCTTTTTGTGATTTATTTATTGATCCATGAATTATTCAGAAACATATCACTTAATTTCCAAACAATTTAGGGATTTCATCTCTATACTTTATCGATTTCTATCTACCTCAATTTTCTGATTGTGGCAAGAGAACATTCACTGAGTGGTTTTAATCTATGAAATTTTTGGTGCTTGCTTTATAGCTTAACATATGGAAAATTTTAGTAAATATTTCATTGATATTTTCAACAAATGTGTATACTGCAGGCACTGGGGACAGAGTTCAGTCAGTTAGGTAATTTATGTTAATTATGTTGTTTAAATCTTCTATAATTTAGCTATTGTTTCTTTTTGCTAATCTGTTCTTAACACGCAGTTCTTAATTTATTGTAATATATTTGAAAAATCACTGTGGTTTAAACAACAACTATTGTTTTGTTCAAAATACCATTTATTTTAAAATTTAAACTACTATTATATTGTGGAATTTTAAAAATTCCTGCTTTGGGTTGTTGCACCTAATCTTAATTGCTGCAGGAGTTGTTAACAAGAAGAATACTGAGAAATATGATATGTCTATTGATAA
Organism: Myotis nattereri; assembly: GCF_964212035.1. Taxonomy (NCBI): domain Eukaryota; kingdom Metazoa; phylum Chordata; class Mammalia; order Chiroptera; family Vespertilionidae; genus Myotis; species Myotis nattereri. The sequence continues at coordinate 78,231,309 of NC_138085.1, read as the reverse complement.
GCACAGTTATAAACAACTTCTGCTGGTCCCTGGAGCTACCAGCTTTGGGAGCCTTGATTTTGATGAGCAGTGGTGATACTAAGATGAGCTCTTACTGGGATATGCCTTGTTCTTTCTGCTGCCATGAAACTACCATAGAAGCTGAGATATACAAGACTATCACTATTCCTTTAGAAACTTCCACCTTCACAGCATTTTCTTCTTTCTCAGATTTTGGGAGCATGGTGATTCATTTCCAAAGGGTAAGTTTACATTTAATTTGATGGTAGAGGAGAAAACAAGATTGGGTGATATTTTAAAAATTAATTTTTAAAGTATATTTTATTGATTTCTGAGAAGAAAGGAGAGGGAGAGAAAGATAGAAACATCGATGTGGAGAGAGAGTCATTGATCGGCTGCCTCCTGCACACCCCCTACTGGGGATCGAGCCCACAACTTGGGCATGTGCCCTTACTGGGAATCAAACTGTGACCTCCTGGTCAGCACTGAACCACTGAACCACACCAGCCTGGCGTGGATGATATTTTTGATCATTTCCCCAAATCACAAAGCTGAACACATTGTCTAACAGAGGATCATTTTCTCGATTTGTGGAGGGGTTTACTTGAAAAGTCTTGTGAACATATAATTTTAAACCCACTTAGCAATCATTTTAACAAGTCATCACTATGGACAGAAAATAGTTGCATGGAAAACATATAAAATGTAGGGATGTAATGTTTGAATACTGAAGATAAGACGGTCCCCCAAATATTTGAGACCATCTGGATGTTATAAGTATGTAAATTACCTCTACGAAAACATGTCAGAACAAAGGTATACCCACAGCATCTTATATATATTAGTATGTGGTCTGGAAGATAATGACCTGAGTGTGTTCGCAGGGAAAAGAATAATAAATTGGAGGGACTATCTGAACAGGGTTTATGGCCAGTAGTAACCCAATACATTATTGCTGTGAAGTTTCTCGGGAGAAAAGCCATTCCTGAAGAACTGAATCCTTTATTTTCCTCCAGTGGTATCACATTGTAGTAGAAAAGGACTGAATTGGTGGTGAGGAGCTCAGGGTCCCAAATCCCATCCCACTACTCACCTTCTCTGTGATGTTGAGCAAATCACTTAGGTATTAGTGAACTATCCTCATCCACAAAAGCCAGGAGCTGCTGTAAACAGAAGTTCAGGCCAAGTTAGCTGAAAACCTGTACCTTAAAGAGATAACAAAGACGAGGAAGGAACCTCTCCAACTAAAATGTTTGAGTATCTTTCAGAACATTTCCCCAGCAGTAGTGTCATTCTGGAATTATCAATTTAGTTGGAAACAGATGACATTTTAAACATGGTCTGCCATATTTCAGTCCAATTGTTGGCCTGCACAAAGTGAGCTTTGTTTATTCCTGTGTCAAAGTGAAAGAGCTTGGGCTGCTATTAAGTGGTGACTGGTGTGAGCTCCCACTCTCACTCCTGTTCCCTGGTCACTCACACCTCCCCATGTTACCAACTATGTCTCATGCTGTTTAGGATAGAGCAGCCCCTCACAACACAATCCCATGTTCCCATGCTGCTCCCATTCTGTCCCATTGGTGCTGGGAAAGGTCCCAATAGGGTTCTTGAGTGGCATAAAATGATGTCCGGGCTAGCTACTTCATGGCTGTATCTCCCTCTTTTCTTTAAGCACACTTTTGTCAGCATCACTTGGAACCACTTTATGCCAGAGACCTGATCACAGCCTCCTAGCCTCCCAGCTCTCTGACCTGCTCTTTCTGACACAACCTGCTTTTGTTTCCCAGACTTCCAGCTCCTGATCCTCCTACTTCATCTGGTCTACCAGTTTCCTCTAGTCCAGTGGATCTCAACCTTCTGGCCCTTTAAATACAGTTCCTCATGTGGTGACCCAACCATAAAATTATTTTCGTTGCTACTTCATAACTGTAATGTTGCTACTGTTATGAATTGCAATGTAAATATCTGATATGCAGTCTGGTCTTAGGCAACCCCTTGAAAGGGTCGTTTGACCGCCAAAGGGGTCATGACCCAGAGGTTGAGAACCACTGCTCTAGTCTTATTTTTCTTATCTACTCAGCCTGCCCTGAGTTGCTGAAAACTTGACCAATTCTATCACTTAGACCCTCAACTCATAGTCTTGTTATTTTGCTGCCCCATATGAGGACCTCTCTTACTATCTGTAGATTTTCCCATTGTTTTCATCAAGAAAAGTGAGACTATCTATGTGATGTCCCTCAACTTCTTTTTCTCACCCATAAAATGTATCCATGGTGTCATCTATCTTAACCTTCCTTCCTTAAGCCTACAGGGATTTACTCTATAAGTTTAGCATTCCTTAAAACAAAATTGGAAACAAAGGGAAAAAATAGAAGAAAATAAATGAAAACAAAAGAAAAGACATTAAGGAGGGAAGAAAGAAAAAATACATTCTTCATTCCAAATTCCCCTGCAGCTACCACCTTCTTCTTCTCATCTAAATTCACCCCAAACTAAGTCATGATCACTGATACCACTTCCACGGCCATTTATTCAAATCAAATAGCATTCTCAGAGTGATGACAAATGCCAGGCATTGTGTAACTGCTGGGAATTCAGAGTTGAATAAGGCATGGTGCTTTTCCTTAAGTTGCTTATAGTTTCAGGAGAGGGATGAACATGGGTTATTATAATACAACTGAACATGGGTTCTTATAATACAACTAGAGGCCTGGTGCATGGATTCGTGCACTAGTGGGCTCCCTCGGCCTGGCCTGCACCCTTTAGCAATCCAGGACCCCTTGGGGAATGTTGGACTGCCAGTTTCAGTCCAATCTCTGCAGGCCAGGCTGAGGGACCACACCAGTGCACAAATCTGTGCACTGGGCCTCTAGTATGCATATAAGACCTTTGGTTAATCTCTTCCCACCCTCCTCCCTCCCCCCTTCCCTCTGTGATTCTTCAGTCTGTTCCATGTTTCCATGCCTGTACATTGAGTGTCTGCCCCCTGGTGGTCAGTGCATGTCATAGCTACTGGTTGAATGGTCACTTAGGCATATATATATACTTGATGCAGTGGTAGAGCTAAGTATTGCAAGGGATCATGTCCAGAGGATGTCAGCGTAGAATGCAGGTTTTGACCCTTGACCACGAGGACAGCTTGAGTAAGAAGCAGCTTAGTGTTGTCAGGGCATGAATGCAACACAGAAAATGTTAATTCGCAAGGGTGATGAATCAGGTTTCAGTGACAAATCAGGGAAAACTTTATAGACCAAACAAGTATATTCATATTTCATATCACTCCCTGAAAAACAGCGTAGTGACTACAGGTTTACAAATAACTCCTGTGGACAAGGAATAGTACTGTACCCATCAGAGGGTTTCTGCCCTTCCTCTTAATAGAACTTTTCCACAAGCCTGGTTGAGCATCCACATTGGATCTACATGCAGGGGAGTAGGGAGGGCTGTGCATGTTCCTGGGAATGGGATGGAGAATGTGGGGGAAGGGCATAGAGCTGGTTGGCTGGGCTTGGACAACAACAGCCAGAGCAGCTGCATCCCATTCAGCCTCTGGTTGGAGACAGATGGGACACTGATGATTGGCTTGCCAAGGTCAAGATGACACATTCCAGGAAACTGGCCAGGGTGGGCTGCATGCAGCTGGACCTGATATATATTAGTTTTAAACAAAAATGCTTCCTCCTTTTCCTTCTACTCCCTGCCCTCCTCTCCTTTCTCTGTAAAAACTGATCAGAGAAGGTGGCTGAGCTGAGCAGGGTCATGCCAGGCAGGGTGGCTGTCAGCCTCTCATCCTGCTTCGTGACATGCTCTCTGGGTCCTAAATGAGGACAACCTGGCAGCTCTATGGACACAAGTTTTGCCCAGTGGATGGGTCTTTGGGTGAATTTAGAAAGGTACCTTTTCTGGGCTTAAGGTGGGCAGTTCCTGGTTTTCATTTCAGCCCCTCAGCCCTCAGGTGGGTGCCCTTGTGCAGGGTACAGTCTGAGCTATGCAGCAGCCTCGAGTCCTCTAGCTTTGTTCCAGTTGAGAAATTCCTATCACAGTGATACAGTTGGGAAGTTCTCCCTCCATGGCTAGAGCAATTCCTTAATGCCAGGTCTGGGCATGCGCAGTCATGCTCTGATGTACATAGACCACAACAAGGGGCTAACAGCTTGGCTAATTTGGTGCATTGCTTTTTATTTTTGTTTTGCTATTGGTTAGGGCAGGAGTGATGACTGACTTATTTTTCTTAGAGGGTTTTCTACAATTCCATTCGTTGTTATCTCCCAGGATAGGGGTCTATGGGGATAAGGCGAGCACTTCCCAGGCTGTGTAGGAGACATTTCTACATGTTGTTAAGATTATATCCCCTTGGAAGATAATTAAAAGTTATGTTGCTTGTATTTAGGGTTGTATTCTAAGTCTGCTTTGGTTTAAAATGTACAATAAATTAGAGATAATTCTATGGAGGTTTCTTAGACCTGACCAGGGGAATGTTCTCCTTTGTATTATGACTAGAAGCAAACTGTCTCCTGAGGTAAGAAAGAGCAGTTGAACTACAACTGACTGGTCCACTCCTTCTGACTAAGGCTTAAAAAGAAATAATCCAGCCCAGCCGGTGTGGCTCAGTGGCTGAGCATTGACCTATGAACCAGTAGGTTACCAGTTTGATTTGGGGCACATGCCTGGGTTGTGGGCTCATCCCCAGTGGGGGACATGCAGGAGGCAGCTGATCAAGGATTCTCTGTTATCAATGTTTCTATCTCTCTATCCCTCCCCCTTCCACTCTCTAAATTAAATAAAAACATTTTTTTAAAAAAGAAATAACCCAGTGAGAGAGAAAGCAGGAGCAGGGGTGGGAGCAGAAACACAATGAGAGGGTAAGTCAGGCTCCCACTTGTTCATGAGACAATGTGGGGCACAGGTGGACCCCTCATGGCTGCACTTGGGAATCAACAGCATAAAACACAGGACACAGCAGCCAGAAAATGACCGGGAAGTCATAAATTTCACCTCCATCTCTGACACATGAGGGAAGAAATGCTTAGACCACAAAGTGTCCCCCAACCCAGGGTCCAGGATGAGGGAATAAAAGAATGAGCAACTGGTATAATTCTTATCTTTTCCATTTTTGCACATGGTATTCAATTACTTCTTTGACCTTTAAACAATTTTTTGAGTGCCTATTGTTAAGATTATTCAATTCTACTAAACCAGGAGGAGAGGCTAGGGGTTTAGACAAGCTGATCCTCAAGCTAGTAATAAAGCCATTTTGCTATACGAAGTTGGGGTGCACACCAAAACCACTCTTTGTTTTTTGCTCCCCGATTAGAAATGTGTAAACTCTGCATTCAAAAGAAAGGACATTGTGATGCCTGTGAGTACTAGTGATGGTGATGATAATGTGGCTTGGGGACAATGTGGAAAAAATAGAACCTGTTAAGCTTTAGATTTATGAGAGCCCCTGCTAAAGCCCTTTGCAACCTGACAGATCCCCTGCTGTATGTACGAGCTGTGCCATAGATCTCTGTCCAATGAGCATTCATCCAATGTTTTTATTTACTTTAGAGCATTCGTGCAATGAATCACTAATCTGAGCCTGGGGAGGTCTGCAAAAGTTGATTCCCACCACTCTGGGAAATGTTCAGAGACTTTTGGGGTCAAATTTCTTATTGAGATAAAATGTTATATTGTCGTCATTCAGTTTTCTGCAGTGGCCATATCCTGGCTATTCATAAGAAGGATATCATTTATGACTAGAGTGGGGGGGAGGTGTCTCTCAGCCCGGCCTGTGCCCTCTTGCAGTCTGGGACCCCTCGGGGGATGACCACCTGCTGGTTTAGGCCCGCTCGCCGGGGGATTGGGCCTAAGCTGGCAATCAGACATTCCTCCATTTGCCAGTGGAGAGCAGGCCTAAGCTGCAGTCTGACATCCTTAGCACTGCTGAGGAGGCGGGAGAGGCTCCCACCACCACCGCTGTACTGGCAACCGTCAGCCTGGCTTGTGGCTGAGCAGAGCTCCCCCTGTGGGAGCGCACTGACGATCAGGGGGCAGCTCCTGCATTGAGCGTCTGCCTCCTGGTGGTCAGTGTGTGCCATAGTGACCAGTCATTCCCAGTCTTTCCGCTGTTAGGGTCACTTTGCATATTACCCTTTTATTATATAGGATGTTAGTCAGATGCCTGAATTTATGCAGCTCATGGTGGGGCTGCATGTAGTAGATGGTCAGTATGCTCTTATTTGGTGATGTAGTTCTCTTTTTTGTGGAAGGAAAGGAATTATTTGGAAATTGGTGGCATGTGTGGGAATTCCTGGAATAATAACAGCCTGAAAGTTCCATGGCAGGTTGGTACTGCTTAGTTGTGTTCACTCAAGACTTCTGAAAAAGCATGGCAACGAGGTAGACATAATCAGACATTATATTTGTATAACACATTGCTTTATAGTGTATACACATATTATTTTATTTTATTTAATTCTTACAATAATCCTAGGATATCGTTGTTATTAAATCCATTTTATAGATGAGGAGATCAGGGAGATGAAGGAGTTAACAGAAGCAACAGAATCAGGAACTGTTCTGTTAAATTTAACTTCTTATCTTGTGTTCTTTGTGCCTCATGGCTATTTGGAGACCTTCACTCTGATTCAGGAGAAGCCATTCCTTAGCTGGATAGCCCTAAGTAAATTATTTTGCCTCATTAATCTTGATTTCCTAATCTAAATCTATGCAATCAGGTAATTAATACCTTTCTGAACAACCCACAAAAGCAGACAAAGAAAGTCTTAGGTAGAAAAGGCATCAGTGTTTCCCCTTGCCAGAAAGGTACAAAGCTTACCTTCCCATGACCAATTTTCTTCTGTTACTATCTTTCTGTAAAGTTACCCACAATCCTCTTGTGCTTTCAACCCCTGCCCCCGCTCCCCCTGACTATGTCATTTAGAACGGTAGACTAGATCTTGGACTCTTAGTTTGGGATTTTTGTAATCTCTATTAGAATCTGTCTTCCTCTTTTCCTGTGGGCATATTTCTGCATTTTTAAATTTACCTCTGAACTCATTCCTCTGCTACATGACTTCATTCTTCTTAGATCCCTGGCCTTTATCCAATCTCAAGGGTCTACCTGGATATTTAATCCTAGATTCCATCAGTATGACCTGTTCTCTCACGGCTATTACTTCAATTTTCTGATCCTGATAAAAACCTGATTCATGTAAGCAATTGTTGACAGTACAATCATTAATATTTACAAACTTCAGACTTTCGTTGTAGTTGGAGTACAAAGAGGTATATCTCTCTCTAAAATGGTTCTTCCCATTTGAAGAAAACCCAGGAATCTCTAGCATGAATGTTATCATTCATTAGAATTCATTATGTCCCATATGAATAAGTCAGCCTATCTATTGCCTCCACCTGTCCCAACATACAGTCAGAACACTCGAAGCAAATGCTGTCTCCTCCCAAATTCAGGGACAAGGGAGTCTGCATGGAGGTGCCACAGATGGCAAGAGAGGTCCAGTGATGTGACTGTGGGAGATTGATTTGTAAACATCCCAGTGATAATGGCTTCCCTTCTGAATGGCTATTTTGGAACCTGTTTCTGTGAAACAAGAATGTGTTCCAGTAAATGATCTTGATTCTCAAAGCACTCTCCAATCTAGAGATCGCCAACCTTTTGGACCTCATGGACCATCAGTGGCAACAGCCAAACTGCTAACAAGCTAACAGACTAACTTGTCTCAAGAAAAGGCCAAGTTTGAGCCTAGACTTTGGTGTTTTCCATGTGTAGAGATCCAAAGGAAGATCTATTGGTGACTTTGCAAATAAACTTGTGATTTTTCTTGGTGAAAGAAGGCTTATCTCTTGCTGAAATACTCGCAAGAAATCTTAACAACATGCACACACTTCAATGTAATCTGAAGAAATGTGGACACCTCCCTTATCTCAGAGCTCTCCCTATTTCCAAGAGCTGGAGAACCTGTCAACCATCCAGAGGGGTGGCCCTGAGAATTAGATGTGATCCTGTCTGGACAGTAGCTTTCTAGGAATATCGGGAGCTGCAGTCTAGTGCGGGCCTTGTAAAAGTGGGTAAATCCTTCATTCTTTTGGAATCTCAGTTTCCTCATCTGAAATATCAGATGAAGGAGATTGGCACAGGAGTTATTTGTGGCTTCTTCCTTTCTAAACTTTTTTACAATTTTCTGTGTTACCCTCCCGCCTTTTCCTGAAAGTGTAACTCTCTGTGTCTAGAGATCAATTCTGTGTCCCTCATCTTCCTCTGCCAAATGGGCTGCACAGAGTCTCTCCTCACCTGGGCACCCGCTAAGTAAACAGATGATGGGCCAGACTCACCTGACATTGAATAATATAAAATACAAAAGTGTAGCTTCTCTGGATTCTAAAAAGAGAGGTATTAAGACCAACTATACAACTGAAAAATTCAGTCAGGATACTACAAATCGTATTATAACTAGATTTGTCCAGTACTTAAATTATTTCACTACTTATAGATGTCTGACATTTCACCTCTAAGCGAACTATAAGGTTGAGTAGAGTTCAAGTTTGTCAGTCTCTCAAGAGGGACTGACCACACTTGTTTCACCCTTCCTTCTGTCAGCTTAGATGACCCTCTCATTGTCTCCAGTCATGTCTCAGAATGAGTCAGCTTTCACTTCTTGCAGGGTCTCTGCCCCTGCATAGCATGTGGCAGGGACATGCAGATTTCCTCTGGCAGATAAGGTTGCCACTATAGTTTCTAGGGCTTTGCTCCTAGTCCTTATAAGCTTCCCTCCTCCCGCCCCCCCCCCCCCCCCACTTGATTTGGCTCAGCCGGATAGAGTGTTAACCCACGGACTGAAGGGTCCCAGGTTTGATTCCAGTCAAGGGCATGGACCTCTGTTGCAGACTTGATCCACAGCCCCTGTCAGGGCGCGTGCAGGAGGCAACCAATTGCTGTGTCTCTTCCACATCGATATTTCTTTCTCTGTATCTCTCACCCCACCTACCACTCTGTCTAAAAATCAATGGGAAAAATATCCTCGGGTGAGGATTAACAACAACAACAAAAAAGCTCTCTACATCTATCTTCCTTCCCATCTGCCTACTTCTCTCTTTTTCCTGTTCTCTGCACATAGAGTTTCCTCCCAACTCCCCCCCCCCCCCCCCCCCGCCCCTTTCTCTCTCTCTCTGTCACTGCTCACACCCACACCTGGATGTGAGACTACGAACACTTTTTCTGTGGAGCAGACATCATCATTGCTGATGTCTGCGCAGTGAGAAGTCTTTCCCCTATTTTGAAAAAGAGGAAACCGATCTGAGAAAGATAAGCACCCCCAGGGCACAGTAGTGGTACTTTTAACTTGGCACAATTCTGATGACAAAATTGAAGCCATCGAAGTCACTCTTATTGTCAGAGTCATGACCTATTTAAAGAGGAGTGGGCAGTGGTGAGGATGCTAATAAGGGATGGTGACGCTGAGGGACTGGCAGCAGTGGGAAGCCATAGCCACCTTCAGTCTGAGGGGCTGAAGGAGAGACACAGGCAACTACTGCAGTGCCACAAGAACTGAAAGTGCCCAGGGGCTGTGTCTGTAGGGAGGGCAGCCACACCCAAACTGTGGTCCAGCAAACTGTGCTCCCAACTCGCTCTCCTCCCACCCTCTGAGAGCCTGTTGGTGCTCACCGCCCCCCCCCTTACCCCCCCCCCCCGCCCCCCCCCCCAATTGGTGAGCCTCACCAGAAGCCAGGAAGCCAGGGGATCAGAGGTTCATCCTTGAGGTTGGCCTCCTGGGCACAGAGCAGGATGAAGAGGATGGAAAATGGGCCTGGGGGTGCAAAAGTGACTATACCAGGGATTATCTGGTATAGCCACTTTTGTTTTTCAAAACTTTGCTTCTCATTTTTCCTCCTTAGACATTTGCAATATCCGATATTTCTGAAAGGCAATGAATAGAAAGTCTAGAGTCCTAGCTCTCTTTCCTTTGAAATGAAAGCTCACATGGCTTCTTGCAGAAATGGTTTATTCAATAGTCTTATGTTTTAAACAGTACGTTGTTGGAGAAATGAAGGAAAGAGAAGTATATGGGGCTATTACCAGAGTTTTAAACAAATTTCTACATGCCCACCGAGAATGCTGTCTTGATGATTTATTATGCCTACCACTGTGGTTGATTGAAATTAGATTTCATAAAATGCCTTGAGCTTCTTGGAGGAATGTTTCTCCTTGAATCCAATGTCCTGTGTATACAGTGAAATAATGACATGCAGTATCTATGATTTCAGAACATATGCTTGTGGTTACAATTAAACATCTCAGACATTTCTATCCCAGGATTCTCTCTGACAGAAAAGATGTAAAAGCATTCAACTAGAAAAATAGCAGGAATGACAGCCCATCATCAAGGTGGAAATAATTTTGATGACTGTGGTATATTTTCCCCTAATCTTTTCTCTCTCTCCTTATTTCTCCCTGTCTCTCCACATCTCCTATCTTACACCTTCTCTCTTCCTCTCCTTTTTAGATACAAGGACAAGCTTTTGAAAACAAAGACATCTATATATATAAAAGCCTAATATGCTAAGTCTGCAACTGATCGGTCAACTGAAGCTCAACCAGTTACTATGATGTGCACTGACCACCAGGGGGCAGAGTCTTCAACCAGTAGGTTAGCTGGCTGCTGGGGTCCGGCAGATTGGGACTGGGCAATATGGACCGGACACACCCTGGAGCCCTCCTGTGGTTCCTCCCTGGCTGGCCAGCCCCCATGGCCCCAATCGGGACTGGGTGAGACGGCCCCTATCAGGCCCAATTGCTGGCCAGGCCGAGAGACCCCACTGGTGCACGAATTCATGTACCAGGCCTCTAGTTGGTGTATAAAGTCAAGCATCCTAGATATATGCATGTTAATATTTTTTAACTATTCCATAAATTTAATTTCATATGAAATAAATTCATTTTCTAATTGGTGATTTTGATGGTTAAAATTCATACCATTAGATGTCTTAAATCTATTTACAAATTTTTTATGGTTTTTGTTTTATTTTGCTTGCCTTTTCTTCTTTTTTTTTTCTTGATGACCATCTTTCTTTATCTGACAGTTTCATGTTTGAGTGAATCTTCTCCCCAGTCTTCTCATTTCCTGTGCAGAACTGGGTCTTACAATGGCACTTTAGTTATCTTATCTCAAAAAAATATTGGGAACATTGCAGATGCAATCTTCAAGCTATTGGCTATCAAAGGCAAGAGAAGGGTCTACATCTAAGAATGGGAGGACTACGCAGTCTTATGAACAGGAGTTGTGTTGTGCAGATTTAAATTGCAACCAGCAGTGAATCAAAGTGCTAGCTTATCATGTCTTTGTCAGCATTTAAAAACGCCTTTTAACTTCAAAATAAATATGAGCAAAGGCATTACATTGAAAGATATTTTAGTTTAAGAATAAATTGGGTGTGATAAGGTGAAGGAAATCTTAAAAGTACTTAGATGGTTTACTATGAACTGAAGAAAACCATTATTCTGGGTCCATTCTTTTATCTCTCCCAGAGAAAGTACAGTTGTCAGATACAATAATGTATTACCTTTTATTGAAGAAATCTTAAACTCTATGGGCTTACAAAGTCTGCACATACACATTCATTACTTTGGCTTTTGAACTATGGGAGTTTGATGTTGGTGGTCTCTGCCCACTGGAACTTAAGTGGTTTTTGTTTCTCTGATATATATCCAGGAATTCTTTAGAACTTTGAGTCAGTGAAGTTGTAAGAATATATGGCGATATATGTAGCTCCTAAGCCCCTTAGAGGGAAATAATAGATATTTTTATCTCCCAGTTTGCCGGGGTCCAACCCCAGCAGGTCCAGGGGTTCCCAAAGGCGTAGACGGAGTCGGTGAAGAAGGAATGACACGGAGACAGCATTCAGTTGATCAGCAGCCTAGCCAGGATCTCCAGCCAAGTTCTGGCTAGGATCTCCAGCCAGGTTCTGTGTCCATGTTCTCTTGCTAGGTTCTCCAGATTCTCCAGCCAGGTTCTATAGCCATGTTCCCTCGCTAGGTTCTCCAGCCAGGTTCTGTCCAGGTTCTCCAGCCAAGTTCAGTCACCAGGTTCTAGTCAGGTTCTCTTGCCAATTTCTGTAGTCAGGTTCAGTCCAGGATCTTTTGCCATGTTCTCTCCAGCGAAGTTCTTCTGTCTGTAGGTTCTGTGTAGGTGCTGTCTTCTTTCTGTCTCCTAAGTTCTGTGTCTTGCTGTCTTATTACATCTGTATTTATACCAGTTGATTCAATCATATCAATCTCTATTACAAAGGTTAGGGCGTTTCTTATCTCCATTCCAGGGAGTAAAGATTATGTAGCTTAAGCATGATTGTTCATAGTTAAAGTGATTAATTACCCGCCTGGCACTTAGTTGAGGGGTTTTATTCCCTCCCTAACTTCAGGGAAAAATTCCTACCTGGGGAAACAACCTTTCTAGGAGAGGCATCCCCTCCCTGACTTCAGGGAAAAATTCCTACCTGGGGAAACAACCTTTCTCGGAGAGGTGACCTTGGTTAAAACACACAGCGCTAAGGGGAGCAAACATATTAAGAACAGTATGCTATATATGCCAGGTCCCTTGAAACAGCAAGGATGGACCGGCTCCCGGCAAATTCCCCCTTTTTTATTTTTTAAAATCGGGCATTAAAAAGAAAAACCCCAAATGCTCTCTTGTATCCATTTTAAGAGTAGGATTGACGCTTTCCGCTATTACCTGAGTCCTGATCTATCACCCCAGGGAGAGCTTGCCAATCCTGCACTTTCCCAGGGTGGAAAGGCTGCGGTGGGGTTAAGGATAAGGCTCCTTGGGCCTACCTTCTCCCATGCCTCCACATTTACCTTTCCGGCACCTTTCCTTCCTCAGAAAAGCATGGACATACTTCTTATATAAAACGTTCTGTCTGACTGGGAGTAACCTTAATTCCTCTGCTAGCAAGCATATGTGTTAAAAGATCAATACAGAGTCTTATTTCTTTAGACTCAGTATGGCACATCTTCTTAATCTAAGAATCAATACAGAGTCTTCTTTCTTTGGACTCAGTATGGCACATCTTCTCAATCTAAGTTCTGTACTATCCACCTTCTTACCCTACTTATCCTCTGTAGGGGGGTCTGCAGTACCCTGGTGGAGTCCTATCCGTCCCGAGTGTGGGGTTCTCAATGGGGGCGGGGGGGCTTACCTAGGGGAATCCTGTTCCAGGAGTTCCCAAAGGTGTGGACGGAGTTGGCGAAGACTATCCACCCTCTTCCTACGGTGGAGTCCTATCCATCCCGAGTGTGGGGCGCTTACCTAGGGGTCCCTGTTCGGGCACCATATGCCGGGGTCCAACCCCAGCAGGTCCAGGGGTTCCCAAAGGCGTAGACGGAGTCGGTGAAGAAGGAATGACACGGAGACAGCATTCAGTTGATCAGCAGCCTAGCCAGGATCTCCAGCCAAGTTCTGGCTAGGATCTCCAGCCAGGTTCTGTGTCCATGTTCTCTTGCTAGGTTCTCCAGATTCTCCAGCCAGGTTCTATAGCCATGTTCCCTCGCTAGGTTCTCCAGCCAGGTTCTGTCCAGGTTCTCCAGCCAAGTTCAGTCACCAGGTTCTAGTCAGGTTCTCTTGCCAATTTCTGTAGTCAGGTTCAGTCCAGGATCTTTTGCCATGTTCTCTCCAGCGAAGTTCTTCTGTCTGTAGGTTCTGTGTAGGTGCTGTCTTCTTTCTGTCTCCTAAGTTCTGTGTCTTGCTGTCTTATTACATCTGTATTTATACCAGTTGATTCAATCATATCAATCTCTATTACAAAGGTTAGGGCGTTTCTTATCTCCATTCCAGGGAGTAAAGATTATGTAGCTTAAGCATGATTGTTCATAGTTAAAGTGATTAATTACCCGCCTGGCACTTAGTTGAGGGGTTTTATTCCCTCCCTAACTTCAGGGAAAAATTCCTACCTGGGGAAACAACCTTTCTAGGAGAGGCATCCCCTCCCTGACTTCAGGGAAAAATTCCTACCTGGGGAAACAACCTTTCTCGGAGAGGTGACCTTGGTTAAAACACACAGCGCTAAGGGGAGCAAACATATTAAGAACAGTATGCTATATATGCCAGGTCCCTTGAAACAGCAAGGATGGACCGGCTCCCGGCACCAGTTATAAAACATCCCAGCTGTTTGGTCACTGAATGCTGTTTTCAAAACCCAATATATCTCTACAGTACTTACTTCTGTATAATGACTGAGTTGGTGGTATTGAGAATCTATAAACCACATTCTCTTTACCTGTCCCAGAACTACAACCTCATCAGACTAAGATCTACTATATACATAAAAAAATTACAGTGGGATAGTTGGGTGAGAGATAGGGACAGTAGGGGATAAGAGTGGAGATTTTCCAGACTTTAAAGGTATAGTGGCAAAGGTCATGCAAGCCACAATTCTTTATCCCATTGACCTGGTGGCATCAAATCATTTTTCATCTAATTCTTTGTGTTTTGATTCCTAAATTGCATTTTCACTCCCTGCCTACTACCGTCCCCTCTACCACCTCACACATATCTGATTCATAGCTTCCCTATCTTTCTATATAAAAAGCCAGCAACCGCAATGGCCATAATGACCCTAATGACTGGTCACTGTGATGCCCACTGTGGCCAGTGAACTGGCCCAATAGGGGGTGGGGCTGGCCGGCCAACCTCATGGCTCCTACCCCTGCCAGCCAGACCCCTATGGGTCCCCACTACCCTGATCGGCCCGCAGACCCTTCCCCTGGCCAGCCCCACTCCTGATAGCCCCCCCCCCCCCACCTTAATAGGGGGCGGGGCTGGCCAGCCAACCTCCTGCAGCCCCTCTTCCCACCTGGCTCCACTCCAGGTCAGTGCCCGCCCCATCAGAGCAGGGCCAGCCAGCCAACCCGCATGGCCCCTACCCCAGGTTGCTGGCCCCCCATTGGCACCCCCACCCCATTTGGGGAGAGGGCCAGCTGGCCCACTGACCACAGCCCTTCCCCATGACTGGCCCCAACCCCAATCAGCCCCCTAACCCCAATCAGGTTGGGGCCCCCTGGCCAATCACCCGTGGCCCCTCCCCACAGTTGCCCAGCCCTGATGGAGCCCAATCAGGGTGGGCTGGCTGGCCAACCTCCCACCATCTCCTCCTCCCACACGCCCAGCCCTGATCTGCCCCAATTGGGGCCCGGCCGGCTGAACCCCACCCATGCACAAATTCGTGCACTGGGCCTCTAGTTTAGATATAAACAGAAAAGTGATGTTCATATTGCTTTGGTTACAGTTGTGGCTGATGGCATGCTTTCAATAAATTTCATTTTCCTGCATCTTCTTTTACGCTGTATCCTAAGGTCTGTTTGCATCTGTACTCTGCTTGTTTGACAAGTTGGAGTGCCTTTCCCGCCCCACGCATCTAATATGATGGTATTTGTTAGGCTCTAGCCATGTGCCTTTCTTTCATACGTGCTGCAGATGTACTTGTGAATATGTAAAGAAGGGCCCAGGGATTTCTGGAAGGGGCACTGACCTAAACAAACACTGTCAAATGAAACTGCACAGGACCTATTGTATCGGAATCTTAAGTTACAAACTTCACTGGTTTTCTCTTCCTGTCGAATCCCAGGATGTTCTGTGGAGTCTTTTTTTTCCCCTTGAATTTTCCTTGTGGAATGATGTCACCCCCAGGACGATGTCCCGATGTCCCGCTCTCCATCATAATCAGCTCTCCTGACTTCCCATCCATCCATCCTTTGTCTGTCTCACTGGGCCTGGCCTTCATAATACAGAACAGTGAGCCTCGTCACCCAGCCCTCACCGGGCAGTTCTTTCTGGTTCCCAGTTTTCTGTTTCCCTTGGATTGCGCATTCAGAGGAGGCGTGGCAGAGCTTGGTGCTGGGTCTCTTTTGTATTTGCTTGAAAGCATCTCTTTCAGGATTAATCTCTATTCTGACTTCATAACCAAGCGGACACTTCCATGAACACCCTGTTTTCATACCCATGTTTTCCATTGATTCACAATTCTGTATTTCATTGATCTACTGGCGCAAAATCATGGCCAATTAATGTTGTATGTTGTATTGGTCTTTATAATCACTGAGCGTCCCACTCACAAACTGTCTGCATCTCCTGTTCTCTTTGGCTGAAGGGTGAGCTCTGGAGAGCAGAGGTCCGTGTACTTAATAGTTGCATGGTGTCAGTCAAACTGCCTGGCATATGACAGTCATTTCTGAATCCCATGCCTGCTTCTATATCCACTCTGTGCTTGCTTTAATAGGAGCCCTGGGAGGGGTTCATTCGACACATATTTCAGAGGAAGAGAAAAGATAGAGCAAGTTATTGTCCACAGAGTTAGAAAACTAGGGAAGAGGAGAGCCGGGATTCAGACTTAGGCTCATGGCTCCTCGTTCAATGCTTCTTCCACTCCACAGTCCAGATCCTCATCAAAAGTATTGGCTCAAACTTATGATGTTCGAATTCTTCCCTGTAGGAGAAATGCCTTTGTATAGAAACACTTCTGGATGGATTTTGGACCCTTTGGGCTGGGAAGGAGGGATAGGACTGAAACCAAGAGAAAACCTGGCTTTCCTGCATAAAACACTGAGCAGGATTTTGTTTTGCGTGTGATGCCCCTTGCCCCCAAAATATGACTATATTTTGCAAGAAGTGGGGAGGCATTAGACATAAATGCAAGTGAAAAATTCCCAAAGGGAGGTTTGGCAGAAGGACTTTTATTTTTTTATTAATGCTCTGCCAGGGTTCTTGTCCCAGCATTAAGAAGGGTTCAGGAATCTGGAGAAGGCTGTGTGTAGATTAAATAGGAGTCCGGAGATGAAGCATAATTTTGAAAGGCATTTGGGGGTCAGAGGAGCCTAGTTAAAGTAGCTAAGATCTAAGTTCTCAGTTCTCAGGTCTCCTCATCCCAGGACCCCATGCTTTTTATTAACACAACTTGTCCTCAGGAGAGGCAGAGATATACACTTCAAAGGGTATACACAACCATGGTCAGAATGGGGAATTAGCCTACGGCTATTCAGGTATTTGGCCAGTAGGAGACAAAAACATGTAAATTAAGATGCCTTTTAGCTGTCTGGCAGCCAAGAAATCAATTTAATGTATCCTATTCAGGTTTGGGGAAATGCCTTCAGCTATTCCCAGATGCTGCCCTGCTGTCATGCTGGAATTGGTCTCCGGCAATCCTCATCGGAGTATACTTTTTTCCATTGATTTTCAGAGAGTAGAAGGGAGAGGAAGAGACACACAGAGAGAAACATCTATGTGAGAGAGACACATTGATAGGTTGCCTCCCACACACACCCCGACCAGGGCCAGGGAATGAGCCTGCAACTGAGTTATGTGTCCTGGACTGAAATCGAACCCACGACCCTTCAGTCTGCAGGCTGATGCTCTAACCACTGAGAAATGGGCTAGGGTGGCAGGAGGACTTCTACAAAATAGGAAGGTTTAAACTTTTCTGTCCAGAGTTTCTCATCTGCGTTTTCTGTGATCTCCTAGTCTCGGTCCAGCTGTTTAATAAAATTTGACTACATACCACTGTCTCAAGTGCTCGATTTTGAAGGGATCAGTGAAAAATGGTGATACATTTTGAGTCAGTGGGGCAGAGAGAAGAGATTAGCTGCAGTGAAGAACAGCAGGGGATAGACAAGAAGTCAGTGGGGGGAGGTTCAGAAAGACAAGGAGACAGGAATAAGAGGTGGCTGAGAATGTCAGCCCTGGGGATGGATGCACCAGTGTCTTGGGGAGAGCACTGCACCTCCCCAGGTTTAAGCCAATTTTATGTAGATCCACAAGCTCAGGATGACTTCATTTAATATTTGTGCATTAACAGAGTGACAGTAGCCCTCCCTACCTTTTCAGAAGGAGGAGCAGTAGGTGGATAATGAAGGGAGCATTGTGTTTTTGGAAAAATAAACAAATAAGCAAACCCCAAATATAGTCTATAATTTGGCGGAGGAAAACGTAGACAGCTGAAAGCTTTCCCAATGATGACAGTTGAACCATCTGCTGAAGAGCAAATTTGATGGCATTGAAAATGCACGGGCTTTCTCTGCATCGCAGGCATATGGAAGCTCTATATGCCTCTTAGCAAATTCTAGGCTTCAGTCTCTTATTAAGAAATGTAGTAATTTCTGAAACAAAACCCTATTATCTTCTAATTTGGCTGTTTATCTGAATAACAGATGGAAAGGGGGCTGAAGGCAGGCAGAGCTGCAGAGCATCTGCGCATGACTGCTTGTGTTTTTCAGCCAACCAGGATCATGGGATTGAGATCCTGTGGCGGCTGGCAAGGGCACTAGTGAGCCAAGAACTGCAGATCCATTCATTGTTGTGGGAGTGATTCATAGTGCCTTTCTGTGCCTTCATTCACAGAAGCTGAGGTTGTGGGTCCGGGTGATTTGCATAGCAAAGCACCTAGCCCTTGAGGGACATTGCTGGAGAGACCAAATCACTGCTCTAAAACACAATGGCAACATGGCTCTTGCATCAGGGATTGATGTAGCCAGACCAGTGAGTTCTCATTCCCTTTGAAATGAGTGATGCTGCTGGCTCCCCCACCGCCATCACTGTTGTCTTCACTTCCACTATGACCAGCTACCACTGATTGTCAGAAGGCACTGAGTCTAGGGGCTTCCACACAACATCTCTCTTAATCCTTACCAAAACCCTATGTGTTGGGCACTGCCAATACTTCAATTTTACATGTGAGAAAACCAAGATTCAGAAATATAAGGTACTCATTTCCCATCTGAGTGGACTGGTGAGGGAAATTAGCATAAAATTGGAGGGGAAGTATTGAATAATGGCTTAAAGTAAGGGCTTTCTCATCAGACAAATCTGAGTTGGAAGCCCGGCTCTGTAGCCTCTGTGAGGTTGGGCAAGTCACTGGTCTCTGAGGCTCAGGTTCTCCATCTGAACAATAAGGATAATAATTTTCCCTATTCTAGGTCTTCTACATTGCAAGTGATTAGGAAATGCTCTCCAGTTTTCTTGCTATTATTAATGGCTATTATTTTTCT
Source organism: Myotis nattereri (assembly GCF_964212035.1). Classification (NCBI taxonomy): domain Eukaryota; kingdom Metazoa; phylum Chordata; class Mammalia; order Chiroptera; family Vespertilionidae; genus Myotis; species Myotis nattereri. The sequence continues at coordinate 78,212,282 of NC_138085.1, read as the reverse complement.
ACTTACATATCAAAAAGACTTGCCATATCGCTCCCTATGGAGTAAAATCATTTTTAAGGTAGTGATTCCTTTAAAGGTCCCCAAAATTTGAGGAGAAAGTTGCTTTGGAAGCACATTCTTTTCCCGGTTGGGGGTGATGGCGGTAAATGGCCAAATGGTCAGGCCTCAGTCCCACTGAGTTTGGCTCTTTGGATCTCTGCTTTTATGACCAGTGTTGTTACTCCATAATACAGATGACACTGACTGGAGTTTATTACAAAAGGAACATTAATAACGACACTACCAGTTATCCATGGCTGTGTAATTAAATACCCCAAATTTAGGATTTAAAATCAAACTCTTTATTATTGAGGATTTTTTGGTTTTTCTGCTGGTTCCTCCTGGGCTCACTCTCATGATTCGATAGGTGGCCAATGGAATTGCTGGTGAAGTATGGTAGCAATCATCTCAGGTAGAAACTATAGTTTAACTTTAACCCTGCTGTTTGGCTTCTGTACTTATTTGCTTTGTTTAACAATAGAAAAGTTATTTTGACTTTTTGAATTATATAAATCATCCCATTTGATTAAATACCCTATTGATTGTAATGTGAAATCCCATTTGTTGTGGTCACACTGGTCTTAGGAAGCACATTTTCCTTTACCTGGGAAGGACAGCACAATTATCTCAAGGTCAGAGGGCTCCAGTTAACGTGTCCCTGTTGACTCAGTGATCCGGAGACCCCAAAACTGTGACTTAGATAACATGCTTAAGTCTGACCAGGTTCCTCATTCCAGACCTGAGGACTCTAGATAATGTGTTTCTGTCAATTCAGTGATCCGGAGACCCAAAACTGTAATTTAGATAACATGCTGCTTCTGCTTCTGTAAACTGCTTTTTTGCAAACCAGGTTCCTCATTCCAAACCTTGAGATGTAATCAATACCTTTGTGATCTTTGCCTATCTAAGTCTGGTTTTGCCACCATCTTATCACTATGAGATTTGGGGAATGGCCCCTCATAGTCCCGGATTGCAATAAATGCGACTCTTTAATTCGACTTCTTGAGGTGTCCTTCTGTGATTCGCGGGGTACATTACAACACTGGAAAGTCCAAGATGACCTGGCACAGATGTGTGGGAGCTGGTGCTGGCTGTCAGCCTGGGTACTCACTCGGTGCCCCTCTACATGACTTTTCATCCTCCAGTAGGCCACTCCAGTTTCCTTTCAGCATGGCTGTTTCAAAGCCCAGTTCCAGAGGACAAGCCCCACTGTGTAGACACTTATCATGCCTCTGCTGGAGCCATGTTTGTTCATAGCCCACTGGACAAATCAAATCACATGGCCAAACTCAGTGGAGTTGACTTAGACTCCACCCCTTGATGGGAAAAGGATCAAAGAATGTGTGGTAATTTTTAATCCATTGCAATTACAAATATAACACATAAAAATACAGGGAAGGCACCTATAAGATGCCTTTAAAATCAGGCCAGTCCATCCAGATATATTTCTAGACAAAGACATTTCTGCAGGTATGGATTTTGGTCTTTAAGAGCTTTCTGACCTTGCCGAATCTTGCCGAATCCACATCCTGCCGAGTAAAGCACCACTCACTAGTCCCTGGGCAGGTGAACTTGACTGGCATCTTGCCTGTCTCTTTCCTTTGTGTTTCCTGGCAGGTTGCTAAGGTGCCATCTTACATTCTACATCCTTATCCTTTGAGAACTGGCTATTGGACTTCTCTATTCCCTAGACCAGTGATGGAGAACCTTTTGAGCTGGGTGTGTCAGCATTTTGAAAAACCCTAACTTAACTCTGGTGCCGTGTCACATATAGAAATTTCTTGATATTTGCAACCATAGTAAAACAAAGACTTATATTTTTGATATTTAGTTTATATATTTAAATGCCATTTAACAAAGAAAAGTCAACCAAAAAATGAGTTCGCATGTCACCTCTGACATGCCTGTCATAGGTTCACCATCACTGCCCTAGACCCTATTCAGGGGACCATTTTACCTCTCTAGTGCTTATCCCCCACTCCCAAGTTCCCCAGACTTATAACCTGCTTCCAGGACTAAGGAACATAACGTGATTGACTGAGCTATTAATGCTATGATAACATTTGCTAGTTGAAATTGCAATGCAATTATTGCTTTTTCTTGATCCTGTTAATATTTTGGAGACTACATTTAGCTTTATTTTAATTAATAGAGAAATGTAAGTATTCATTGTAGAAATGGTTTATTATTATACTTGCTCTTGCCTATTACGCCTTTTAAAATAACATTATAAAGTAGGCATTTTTCCAAATCTCTCTATATAAGTGGTTATATTAATGTTAACATATTTAACACAGTATATATAACAAATATTTCATATTTGAAACTTTTGACTAATATTCCATTTGTGTAATGCTGCTAAAATGTATTTAACCAATTCCCTAATGGTGAATATTTAGGTTGTTGGCATTTTTTAAATGATAACAAACCATGTTGCAATGAATACCGTTTTACATATAACTTAACACACTTATTATGATTACTTCCTTAGGATACATTCCTAGAAGTGGGGCACTGGGCCAAAGGATATATACAATTTATAAAACTGCTTTTATCAGCTTGTCCATCAAATAATGCTATGGACTTATACTCCCAAGAATTGTGTAAAAGGACAAGAATACTCCTTTCCTCCCAGTTTTGATTGATTTTCTTGAAACCCCAAATTATTTTTTGTCTTGTTTTCCAACGGAAGAAGCGAAGAACTAAAAGTTAAGTATTTCCCACCCAGGGAAAGAGCTAAACCCTAAACCAGCGGTTCTCAATCTGTGGGTCGCGACCCCTTTCACAGGGGTCGCCTAAATACATCCTGCATATCAGATATTTACATTACGATTCATCACAGTAGCAAAATTACAGTTATGAAGTGGCAATGAAAATAATTTTATGGTTGGGGGTCACCACCACATGAGGACCTGTATTAAAGGGTCGCGGCATTAGGAAGGTTGAGAACCGCTGCAAATTAAACGACTTAGTTCTGACAGCCTGAGGGCAGCCCTGCTAAGAATACCACAGCCAGGACTCCCTGGAGGTAGAGAGGCCAGAGAAGTGAGAAAGGCCCTAGAACATAAAGCCCAGGCCCCTCTGCTCTCCCAATAGCAGCCTATTCCCTGCAGCTCAGGCCTCACGGAGGGGCCTCCAAGGCCGGGCTCTGTTGACACCTGCCCTCTGCAGAAGGACCCTCTCCTGGCGGCTGGAAATTCTCCAAAGCTCACTCACCTCCCTCGTCATCCTGGGAAGACCATAGGCCCTTGCTTACCTGGTCTCCTGTGGGGAAGCCACCATGTCCACGGAGACTTGATCAGTGCTCAGGCTTTGGGACTGATAGAACCCGGCAAGGAAAAGTCCTTACTTGTCCTCTGACAAGCGGAACAGGAATAGTCCAGGAACCCAGCCTGGACTCGACTTTTCCTTCCACTTAAACCCCAAACTCCCTCATGTACTCATCACTTTCCCCAATAACTTTCTTTTAGTTGCACGGAGAACTGCCGCAGAACATAACTGAAGGTATCTTGGCACTTTGCAACTCTTTCCAAATAGTACTAGGGAAGGGCCTCTTAGCTCTTTGTTATGCTCTGAGTGTCCAATGAACGTCTGACGTAACTGCAGGGAGTATTTGATGAAGCGCTTCGCCTGGGATCTTAGTTCCAGGAGAATGCACGCGCTGGGGCTTCGGGTATATATTATGGAGCCTCAGCCGCTTTATTTCTATAATCCTTAGGAAATAGAGGACTAAGTTTGCTCCTCTAGACCAGGGGAAACTGTTGCTGGAGCATCGGTACCTCAGGCCATCCCCTTTGGTGACCCTTCGGTAAGGTGAGGGCCTTCCAATAGTTTGAATATAGAGTTAAATCTTTGTAATAATAATAATAATGTCTGATTTCTTCACACTTGAATGCAACATGTTATGATTTTTTTGTTTCCATGATTCATCCATGTCAGAGTAGGAGGTGACCTTAGAAATGCATCTTCTCATTCAAATCCCTTATTTGGAGAAGCTTCAGCTCAGAGAAAGGACGTGAGTTGCCTAAGGTTGCATATTTCCTGTTGGTACCAGGCTCTGGCCCAAAGTGAGAGCCTTCTGACTTGGGGTGAGAGGTATTTCTCCACCTCCTTTTTCAAGCTCTTTGGTGATTCATTTTGAGCCTACTTCTAGGTAATCCTCAGGCACCAGGCACGCACTCATCGCTTTACACATCAAATCCTTAAACAATCCTAACAGTACTTTCGTCCTCATTTACAGGTAAGAACAGTAGGCTTTGGAAAGGTTTTATAAGTTGCCCAATATGATGTCTTAGTTTTTCGTATGGCTTCCGTAACAAATTACCACACACTTAGTGTGTCTCGATCAACTGGTATGTCTTAAGACAAATCTATCATCTTACGGTTTAGTAGCTTATAAGTTGGAAATGGGCTAAAATCAGGATGCTGAGAGCACCATGTTCCTTTCTGGAGGCCTCCTGTGAGAATCTGTTTTCTTGCTCTTACTAGCTGCTAGAGGCCGTCCGCAGTCCTTGGCTTATGGGCCCCTTTGTCTATCTTCAGAGCCAGGAACAATGAGCTCTCCCGCTGCATCTCTCTGAAGCTTCCTCTCTCATCTAACTCTCTCTGGCCACAGCCAGGAAAGATTCTCTGCTTTTAAGGACTCAGGCAGTTAGGCTGGGCTCACTCAGATAATTTAGGGTAATTTCCCATCCTCAAGATTAGTAATCCAGTTGCAAAGCTGAATCCTTTTATCATGTAAGGTTAGAACATGAACAGATTTGGAGAAGGGGTGTCATTATTCTGCCTAGCACTGTATACCCTCTGGTCCTCAAAGATACCTATTTGTCCAGCATGCAAAATGTACCCTTTTTTTCTCAAGGTCCCCAAAGTCTCAACCCATTCCATGAAAGAGGCTAGGATGTGATGAGGCTAGGTCTCCCAAATCCTCTTGACTGCTCGTCAACAGCACAGGCTGCCAGGTTGCTCCAACATGGGGATGTGATCCTATTACTGATTAGCACGAGCTCTTCAAATTGCAGAAAGTTCAACTGTAAGCTCTGTGAAGGCAGGAAAACCATCTACTTCTGGCTCTTTAAATACAGTTCCTCATGTTGTGACCCAACCATAAGATTATTTTCGTTGCTACTTCATTACTGTAATGTTGCTACTGTTATGAATCGTAATGTAAATATCTGATATGCAGGATGTATTTAGGCGACCCCTGTTAAAGGGTTGTTCGACCGCCAAAGGGGTCGCGACCCACAGGTTGAGAACCACCGATCTATTTTGTTAATCATTCTATCTCAGTGCCTGCCACAGAGTAAGCACTCAGGTATTTGTGAAGCAAATGAACATTCAAGAAAATCAGCATTTAAGTAAACCAATGGCATAAACAGTGTATGGAGCCATTCAAGGTCATTACAAAATAAATATTTCCTGTTCTAAAAAAGTGTGTCCTATTCTCAACATGTTTTAGAGCCCCTTGAAACAGGTTACAAACTTCACCAGAGCCCAGGTTGCCTTCCTAAGTAAACTTACCAACTGGATTTTCATGACAGTACATCCTTGAATCACATCACTTCAGTGGATGTCATTTTGTTATGATGTTGATGAGATGTCTTAGGCACATGATTCTTGTTTACTGGTATATCAATCAGCCTATGGTAAAATCGATTTTGTTATACACCATTTTGCTTAAAGTCTAAGAACCCATCAACGACGTTAAGGGAGGATCTTCTGTTCTAATAAATGTCTTTTCAGGCATTGTGATTCCTGCCAAGATTAGCTCCAGCCCATGGGTTTTAGGTTTAAATATAACCATTAAATGTATAGATTGCCAAATACTTATAATTCTCAGTGTACTCAGTTGCATTCTGAGTGTAAACCTCCTGATTATTTTTGTAGATAAAATGCTCTTCTGTATTTCCCCCTAATAATCCTCTCCCTGGTGATTGCTCCAATATGGGAGTATCATTTTCCCAACAAAGGTAGTTAAAAAATAATGTGGCTTATATTAGTAGTGGCCAGAGTTGGGGGTAGAAATAGGGATTGACTGTAAACAAACACAAGGGGTTTTATTGTGATAATGAAAAGCTCTATTGATTTTGATGATGGTTATACAATAATTTCTCTAAAATTATTGAATTATGCCCTTAAAATAGGTGAAAATTGTGGCATATAAATTATGCTTCAATAAAAATTATTAAAAATAATTTGTCATTCACTCAAAAGCACTGTCCACATGTTTTGTACTAAATGCATTATTAAATACATCCCTTACAATAAGAAAACCTAAGCTTCTTCAACTGTATCTTTGAGTATTATAAACAGTGCTGAGCATGGCTACACTTAGTTGCTCCTGAAGTAAACATGTCAAGCTTGTTTGCCTTTTTCTTCCCAAACAATTTAAGAACAAGGAGACATTCATTCTTAATCTTTACAAAATCCTGATATTTGGTTTAATTTATCAGCATCATTGTTTTGATATTATTCAGAACCATGCATTTTAAACAAATTATCTTTATTGTTGAAAGTATTACAGATGTCCCCTTATTTTCCCCATTTACCCCTCCACCCATGTACACCCCCCCCCCCCGTCTCCCCTCCAAAGCCTTCACTGCACTATTGTCTGCATCCATGGGTTATGAAAAAAAACATATAAATTCTTTAGTTAATCTTTTTCCACTCCTTCCTCCCCCCTTCCTTCCTTCTGAGAGTCATCAGTCTGTTCCATGCTTCCATGTCTCTGGATCTATTTTGTTCATCAGTTTATTTTGTTCACTAGATGCATTTTTTTTATGTCCTACAAGTCATTTAGAAATAGTAATTTAACCCTCAATCCATCAGTGTACTCCTAAAGAGACAAGTCAGTTTCCCATGACAAATAAAGCTTAATATGCTGCTCTATACACAGTGGGCTGGTAAACAAAGGGAGAAAGGAATTTCTTATCAGCTTTTTAGCGTCTGTGGGCTTAAACATCAATCACAGGAATGCATTTCTGGATATATGTACACAACATGTGCACTGTTGCAAATATAAAGGGCTTAAAACAATAAAACTTAATTTGGAAATTGTGTCAATAACTCACATGCTTGATGGAAGATTCCATGTTCCTTAGACAAAGGAACGTTTCATCATCAGAGAAAGCCTATCATTCAATTTTAGTCACACGCTTGGTTTCTAGTGGGCCAGGGAGGGGAGCTGTGACCTCGGCTTCATTCCTTGTCTCATGTTCTCTAGCCCAATGTTTCTTCCCCGTAAGACTCATTGGCCTACCTGTTGTGGTTCTAAAAGTGCAGATTCCAAACCTGAGTCAGAATCTCCAAGCTGGAGCTCCAGGAACCTGCATTTTTAAGAAGAATTACAGGTAATTATTATGCACGGTAGTATCTGAAATATTTGATCTGAGGATCTTGCCAATATTTGGAAGATTTATCATGGACTCCAGATTAATTAACATCCCATAAAAAAGTGTTCCAAAGCAGTATTTCTTAAGCTTCAATGTGTATACAAAGTCATGTGGGATCTCGTTAAGATGCGGACTCTGGTTTTGGAGGTCTGGAGAGGAGCCTGCGTTTCTGCTTTCTAACAAGCCCCTCGATGCTGCTGGTCCATGGACCGCGCTTGGACTAATAGGGCTTCCAAGCATATCCCTGAGATGCTGGAGGATCAGAGCACTCCCAGAGGACAGCGCTACACCAAAGATCGTCCTCTGCAAATGCACTTGCAGTTGGAGTGGGGGAGCAAGGGTGCTTCTGGGACCTGGGCTAGGTGTAGGGTTCTACAGGGAGGTCCTCTTGGGACTTGGAGAATGGAGTCAAGGAAGGGCAAAAAGTCACTGTAGAGAGGGCAGAGAGGTAGAAACTGGGAATATAGCCATTTAGGAAGTCTGCTTGATCACAAATATAGGGGGCATAGTACTGAAACATAGAAGCAGTGGAAATAGAGACTGAAAATGGAGAGCAAAGTCAACATGCCTCAGAAGGAGGATAGGAGGCAGAATCTGGGGGTTCCCTGAGGGCTGAGGGGCAGCTGCTCAGGACGCTTGTAGATTGCCTGCACCTTACTTCTGGTGGGGAGCAAGCCATGTGAATTTTATATTCTCAGTGTAATCCTGGATGCATAATGTTTATATTTTTATGGGGCTATACATTAATTTTTTAAATGATCTATTCTAATTACATGGAACAGTTCTCAAACTGAATATGGCCAGGAATCACCCAGGCAACTTGTTAGAATGAGGGTCCTAGACTCTAGCATCTGACATTCTGTCTCCAGTAGGTCTGGGGTGGATCCGGGAATCTGGATTTTCATTAAACACTCCAGGGTTTTATGATGCTGGTGGTCTGTTGTCACATTGGCAAAAAAGGGGGTCTGCAACGATGAAGTCATCAACGTGATGATTTGGCCTTTCACTGATTAAAATTCAATGCATTATTTAAATGTAGTATTGGGTATCTGGAATGATGCAGAGTAGAAATGAGATGAAATGAAATAAACAGTATTGATTGTGTCATTACTAGCAGTGTTAATTGGTCAGTTCTTCCTTTTATATCTTAGTTTGTCTGTAAGAATTCTCCTATGTAATAATAACTACTAGATGTGTGTGTGTGTGTGTGTGTGTGTGTGTGTGTGTGATTTTATCATTCTACAGTTAGCAAATGTTTTCTATACCCATTGTCTCACTTACTCCTCAGAACAATCTAGTAGGGTAGGTAATGTTATTTGGCCTCATTTTACATATGAAGAATCAGACTCTGAGAAACTAAGAAATTTTTATTTTTTATTTTTTATTTTTTTTTTTATTATTAGTTAAGGAATTACAAATGTGTCCTCATCCCCCCCTTTAACCCCCAACCTCCCCCCCCCACACAAACTCATGCTCCCATCCCCCCGTTGTCCATGTCCATTGGTTTGGCTTATATACATGTATACCAGTCCTTCTGTTGATCTCTTCCCCTTACCCCCGCCCTCCCCTACTTTCCTTCTGGGGATTGATAGCCTGATCGCTGGAGAAACTAAGAAATTTATACAAGATCACATAACAGCCAGACCAGTTTGGCTCAGTGGATAGAGCGTCAGACTGGGGACTGAGGGGTCCCGGGTTCAATTCCGGTCAAGGGCATGTACCTTGGTTGCGGACAAGTCCCCAGTGGGGAGTGTGCAGGAGGCAGCTGGTCGATGTTTCTCTCTCATCAATGTTTCTGACTCTTTATCCCTCTTCCTTCCTCTCTGTAAAAAATCAATAAAATATATTTTTTTAAAAAAAAAGATCACATAACAGATGGGCTCTGATCTCAGATCCTACACTCTGACCACCATATCGAGGTGCCCTATGGGTACTTTCTCTCCTAATAAGCATGGGGTAATGTGAGTTTTGTGTCCCTGGGGCTGGTTTTTCTATGCAAAGGGGATTATTTAGAAGTAACTCTGGTTTCAGATATTAATACCTATTTTTTTATAGTTACAATTTCCAAACCTAGTTTTTCCTTAACTTTTAAGTTTATTTACAAATATTATTATACTGTTTATATATTTAGCATATTTAACAATCAGTTTGAGTTTTAACAACTTAATTACATTCCCTTGATATTTCAAACTGTATTTATGGATTTTAATATATCTGGTTTTATTTAGAAATACATCAGTTGTCTGACTTACAAATAAAACCTTCTTAAGTACTTAAATAACTTATAATTTAATAAATAAAACTATAATTATGGTGACCTTGAATTCTATTAAATATTCCAATGCTATAATTTCCAAACTTGGAAATTTTTCAGTTTTAAAAAGTCTAAATTAATTACTTACTTATGCATTTTAAATGGAATTACAAACCTCATCTGCAAGGAAATGGGCCAAATTTTAAAATATTACAGAATGTTTCTTAAATATAAAAATGTTAAAAATCTAATTTTCTTATGAATTGTCATAATTCATTCTGTTTTCTAGGTTAAAAGCTTTTTATCTACTAATTAAACAATTACATCATCCTAAGCTCATTTGGGAGATACCTTTCGAAGTAGTAAAGTTGTACAATAAAAGATTTTGGCCCCAAAACCAACTGGATATTTCGTTAGTGACAATATCTAGTCCTGGCTCTATTTATATCTGTAATGAGGCTTCCATAATTTAGAGTTGGTCACACAGCTCTCATTCCTTATAAAGTATACTTGACTTAATTCTACTGGCCACTCAAGTAAATCTTCACCACCACTTAGGTGAAATTTTGCATTTTGGGCTCTTAAGACATGAAAACATCTTCTAGTCTAATTCAAAAGATCTTTAAACATGACCCAATTTAATTATTCTTGTTTCTTCTTTTGAATATTCAGGGTCAAGTTTTTTTCTGGGTATTAAAATTATTTTTGACTACATTTTAGCTATCTTTCTTGACTGTGTCTGAGTGGTAACCCCAAATTTTAAGATCATTGTCCAGGGTATTGGATACCAATCAATAAAGTGATAGGAACCGGATAGGTGGAGGTGTTAATACCACCTGTGTTACTGGGGAAGCTGGCTTGGAGAACCACGCTTGGGGCTGCAACTCTACTTCCTCCCAGTTGCCCTTCTCAGACTCTTCCCGGTCCAGACCTTGGGATGCCCCATCAGGGAGAGTCAGAGAAGCAGAGGCTTGCTCAACTGCTCAACTGGCTGATTGAAATGGGGTTTCAGAGCCTCTGGAGCAGGAAAGAGAGTAAGATCACAAATGCATATTGTTTTTAAATACCAACTCCCCCAGGCTAGAAATGTGGCACTCACCGAAGAGACACACATTCCTCCAGAAAAGCCAAGCATTTTACTCTAGGGAAGAATTCCACTCATAGAAATAAAGGGACAAGGGCATTGCTAATCACTCTAAAAGTTCTGAGTTCATTAAATAGAAAAAAATAGTTATTAAACTGCTTTGAAAATTAGAAAGCTCTACTCAACTGCAAGTTAACATTGATTATTATGTCTAAAGGGCTGTGTGTGTTGAAATTGTGTCATAAAAATTATTCAGATCAAATTCTTTACCGGCAAGAGATATTTACTGTTTTGTATGCCTTGAGTGACAATTTTAATATATTGGCTTAAACAAAATAGAGCAGGAGAGATAAAGATATTGGACGGGTAGGGAAGCCTATTTATTGCAATGACAACAATATGCGGTATTTGGATTATCAATGACATTTCTGCTCCAATAGTGTGGCTAACTGAGAGCTGACTGGAAGTTTTTAGTCAGCTATGCTTTTTAATCTTCAGGATTGCCATAAATCAGTGGGATTGCCCTTCTTGTCTGACTCACTGTTAATTGTATGGGGTTGATGGGTCTTTGGGGAGCTGAGTGGAGGTGGTTTTCTTTAAGATTCCAGATCTCAAGTTCTTTGCAAAATGTCTGCATTTTAACTTTGTGCTGGATCTGACTTGGCGTGGCTAGCATTGAAATGCTACTACCTCTTCGTAATTACTGGTCTGAGCCACAAGCCCCTTTCTTCTGGACAATCACAATAGCCTCCTGCCTGGCAGGCGTAGCTCAGTGGTTGACCAGGAGGTCACCGTTCGATTACCTGTCAGGGCACACGCCCGGGTTGCAGGCTTGATCCCCAGTAGGGAGCGTGCAGGAGGCAGCCAATCAATGATTCTCTCTCATCATTGATGTTTCTGTTTCTCTCTCCCTCTCCCTTTCTCTCTGAAATAAAATATATATATATATTTAACCAAACAAACAAATAAAACCACAATAGCCTCCTAACTGGTCTCCCTGCTTCTACTCTATTTCTCACTCAGAAACCAGAATAATTACTTTAAAATAGAAATCAGAATATGTCACTGATCTGCTAAAAAACAAAACAAAACAAAAAAACAAAAAACGAAGCAACCCTCCAAATCTTTCTGTCCTCAAATATCAAAATCCTTCCTTGATGTGACTTATAAACACTATGCACTCTGGTCTCTGGCTACCTCCCTATTCTCATCTCCCACTATTCTCTTTGCTTACCTTTTTCCAGTCATATCAGCTCACTTACACTTCCTACAACATGATGAATATGCTTTGTACTACTGACCTCTCTTGCCCCCGAGATTATGGCATCTCAGTCTCTATTCAAATGACCCTTCACCAGAAAGACCCGCTGCATGGGACGAATTGTGCCTGCCCCTGATTCATACATTGAAGCTCTAATGCCCAGTACTTCTGACTGTAACTGTTTTGTGAAATAAGGCCTTTAAAGCAGTAATTAAGTTAAAATGAGTCCTAATTTGATTGGACTGATGTCTTTATAAGAAGAAGATATTCGGACAAAAAGACACCATGGATATATGTACATGGAAACCGACCATGTGCAGACACTGTGAGAAGGTGGCCATCTACAAGCCAAGGAAGGAGGTCCCAGAGCAGACCAACCCCGAAGCACCTTGACCTTGGGCTTCTAGCCTCTAAAACGGAGAGACAATACATTTCTGTTGTTTAAGCCACCCATCTGTTCCCCTACTTATATGCAAGCTCCGTGAAGACAGGAACGTTGTTACCGTGCTCATTGTTTGAATGCCCAGCACAATGCCTGGCCCACAGCAGATGCTCAAAGTATTCATTAATACATAAATGAATGGAATAGGTTGTTAAGACTTCTTATCTTCCTGGTCTTTCTCCAGCTATTAATATTCTATCTCTGTGAAGCCTTCCTTGACTCCCACAGACCTTCTTAAATTTCTGGACACCCCTTGTCCCCATGTCTTTCAGCACAGACACTAGACCTAACCATTTGGCCCCTGATCACTCATTGCTTCTTGATGGATCTATGCTGCTGCTTTGTCTTGTGTTTATTGTTTTCCTCCAGTAAAGGAAAGTTTGCCTGAAAAGGCATCTTTCACTTGGTCCTAACTACTGTGCATCTATCTCTATAGGTATGGTTGAAGTTTATATTTTCAGCTATTTTCCTGACACTTGAATTGCACAGTCTGCCTAATCCTTCTCCTGTGAGTGAGGCTGAAGGTTCTCAGACAAATGCAGCTAACGTTTGTCCATCCAAGGAGACACAAGTCACAAAACAAAGCGCTAATCAATACCTTTGCCTAGCTCTGCTGAAAACTTGCCATTTTGATGTTCCAAAGGCTGTGTTCATTCGAATAGCTGAGTGGTGATGCCCCACACAGAACGGGGTCCATCTGTAGGGCTTGCCAGATTTAGACGGTAGGGGTGACTGGGTTCTTCCCTGTAATGGAAGCTTGGGCAAGGGCCAGGAATTTGTGCAAACTCTACAGAATGGCATCAGGGCCTTCCCCAAACTGCCTCCCAGCCTGGTCTCCCACAGTTCTATTTGAAGCTTCTGTTTCACAATCAACAGAGGGACCTTTCTGGGCTTCCTGCTTCCTGAGCACACCCTTGACTTTCCCATGTCTGATTCCTTTTTAAGATCGGAAGTTGGGCAAGGACAGTATCATACCTTAACAGCCACGGTGGAAATCTTCCATGCATTACAGACTGAGGCTTTAGAAATGTTAAGTAACCAGCTCACATTGCCCACCTAATAAATTGTAGCATCAAGATCTGAACTCAGGTCTTTTGAAACCACCTCACACTTATTACACTTACACTTAATTGTTAAAGGATTATGGGACTGAGACCCAGCCCTGAGCTCATGGACAGGGGTAGAGTTGAGCTTTGCCAGAGCTCTCTTTTCTCTCCTTAATGGTCCTTTCCTCAGACTACATCTGCACCAGGTTCCCATTTTCTTTAGTCCTTGGCTTTGTCAATGTGTAAAGCCATTTAACATTAATTAAATTGATTCTTATCTTCAAATAGGTCCTGGATAATGCATTTGCTGTTGCCAAAGGAGCTTCCCCGGAGGCATGTCAATGATAGATTAGTTTTCCATTGTCCTTTTTCTTTTGGTCTCATATCCTAGGTCTTCCATTCCCAAAAACAATAATTGTGGCTTTTTATGATGACATAGAAAGAAGCAAAATATTCCATCCTTCCAGAGAGATGGAACCCCCATTAGGCCCTAGTGACAATGCTGTAGTCTTTGTCCTTTCTCTGAGAGCTTTTCTGAGACAATGCTGGGACCTTGGTACTGAATTCACAGTCAGACAATATGACTGTGGAGACACTATCTTCCAGGGTGATGGATGGGAGCCCAGGTTACTGCCATTATGCAAAATGAAAAGGAAATTATAAATCCCGAACAGCTTGTGAACCCAATTTTATTTTATTTTGTGCTAAAGTGCCTTTGTATCATTATGTGAAACAATAAAACCTATTGTACGCCCTAATTTGAATCTCTTCTTTATTATAAACATCCTCGGGGGTATTACAGAACTGTTTTGGTGTTCCATGTGTCACCTTCTTGAATTCTTCCATCTGTAAAATGAGACTGGGCCTTTACGATCTGTGAATAAAAGATGTGATGAGATGGAAATATCAGATCATGAGGACTTGAGGACTTTTCTCTGCAAACTCAAAATACTAGCAAGTCCAGCTTTGAAAGCTTCCCTTTGTAGTGTGCTGGGAAAACAAACAGACCACAGTGTGGCTGGAGATGGTGAAATATTATTAGCACAGATGATTTGGCTGATAGCACCCAGTAAAAAGATGGAGCACTGAAGAGAACTGGGACTCTCAGGCTAGTTAACAGCTACTTCTTCATTGTCGCGTTAAACCCATTCATTGAGGGAGCTTTGGAATCCCAGCCCAATGGGTTTCCTCGATATTGCTAAATCATTGTAGGAACTTCTTGAACCCAACAGTGAGGCAGGGCGTCTGCGGGCAGAAGCAGACGTGGTTCACTGAATGCCTGCTTGAATTCAAGGGAAGCCCATCTGGAAGGTCCAACAGCTGAGTCTGGGCAGGGGTAGGCAGGTTCACTTTAACTGCTAATCCTTCCCTTTAGTTAGTGGCATGTTGGCCTGAAATGACTCCTCACTTTTGTGTGGCCTGGTTTGGGGCTCGTGCCCATTGTGTATTGGGTATGGAAGATGTGGCATTATTGATTCTGGCTCTGCCATCAACATTAATGAGTCTTCTGCAATCTGAGCATGAATTTTCCTATGATAAGGATTTTGGACTAGGAAATCTCCAAGGCCCATCCTATTACTAAAATGTTGGGATATTCTGACAAAACTCTTCTTTGTGACTGTTTGTCAGCATTTAATAATAAAATCCCCCATGGTGAACCGATGAGTGTCCCATCTGGGACGTAAATATACCCGAGGAAATCCACACATTTCTATTCTTTAGTCCCCTCTCTCTCATTCTTATTTTTTAAAAATAGATTTCTATTAATTTCAGTGAGGGGGGGGAGAGAGAGAGAGAGAGAGAGAGAGAGAGAGAGAGAGAGAGAAACATCAATGATGAGAGAGAATCATTGATAGGCTGCCTCCTGCATGCCCCCTACTGGGGATTGAGCCCGGAACCTGGGCATGTGCTCTGACCAGGAATCAAACAGTGACCTCCTGGTTCATAGGTCAAGGCTCAACCACTGAGCTACCCTGGCCAGGATACCTCATTCTTTGGCTCCCTCTACCCTTTCTTCTTTTCTTTTCTATTCTTTTCTTCCTTTTCTTCTCCTTCTCCTTCTCCTACTTCTTTTTCTCCTCCTCCTCCTCCTCCTCCTCCTCCTCCTCCTCCTCCTCCTCCTTCTTTTTCTACAAATATTCGTTCATTTTTCTTTTTTTAGATAATCTGATCTATAAGATGCAACTCGCAAACCTCCACTTTCCTTTCTCTCTTCTCACTCTAAACACATTTCCTTTTACCTCAAAAAAGAAATTGGAATCATTGTAAGAGGAACTTGTACAACTTCTTTCCACCAAATTTAAAAACTCATCTGCATTTGTCCTGTCCTTTCTCCTTTATTTCAGTTGTAATACAAGTGTCCTGTCTACTAAGATCAAGGCCTCCATCACTGCTCTGCTGCAACACCTGGGAAGCTTCCCCTCAGGTTGTCCTCTTTTCTCTCCAGCATATCCGGCCTTTCCTTCCCATCAACACTTCACCATGCCCAAGCTTTTCCCATCTTAACACAAAAGGATACTCTTTAAAAACAACCTTCCCATGAGCCTACTTTGCCAGCTTGTTAGTACACTCTCTCTTTTCATATCCTCAGACACCTTCTCGAAAGAATTACCTACACTCACAGTGCCTATTTCCTTACTTCTGAAGTACTCCTCGTCTCCTGCCAATCTGACTTCCACCCCCATCATTAACTGGAACCTTCTTTAGTTAAATTACTGTGGCCCTCCATGCCACTTATTTCTCGTTCTTCCTACCAGTCACATCCTCAGCAAAAGCACCACAAGCTCATCTGGGACTCTGTATGGTATTTTACTGGTCAGCTCACCTCTATTCTTTTCTGTGCTCCCCAATCCATTCTCCATCCTGCAGCCAGGGTTTTGGAGATGTCAGAGAAGGTGGGGTTGAAGATTGGGTGGCTGGGTTGGGTGAAAAGAAGCAGAGACGTGCTGTGTGGGTGGCATCTTGGAACTCACATGGTTATCCTGAGTGCTTGTTTGGCAAAGGGCTTTTTAATTAGTACAAAGAGCCCGGCAGGACCTTCTTACCCTGAGGTAGTAATCCTGTTCCAGGATGAAGAGAGAGCCAGTGTGTGTGCCCAGAAAATGCCAGAACTATCAGTGTTAGGGCTGAAAGGCTCCTAGCAGTTTATCTGGTTCAAACAAAAGTAAAGAGGATTGTGTGGTTCTGGTTAGCATGAGATCAGCGGTCCCTTATATTTTTTGGTAAAAGTTTCTTGTGAGTGGCCCAGCCCATGCACTGGTACCTGTGTCCGGGTTTTCCCCAGCTTTTCCCATCTGAACACAAAACAATACTCCTTACAAACAACCCTCCCGTGAGCCTACTCAGCCAGCTTGGCTGCACACTCTCTCTTTTCATGTCCTCAGACACCTTCTCTAAAGAATTACCTACACTCACAGCTGTGTGTGAGGAGCACACACACATTTCAGTGTGCCCCAGAATCACACACAAACTTGGTAACTCAGCTCCTGTGTCCACCACCAGAAAGTCGGATTTTGAGAATGCAGAATAGGTTGAAGGATCTGCATTGATTTTTGCTTTTTAAAATTATTTTTAAAAAACTGTAGTAAAATACACATACCATAAAATGTACCATCTTAACTATTTTTAAGTGTTAAGTGTCCATGGCACCAAGTACATTCACATTGTTGTACAACCATCAGTGCCATCCATCTCCAGAGCTCTTTTTATCTTGCATAACCAGGACTAAGTACCCATTAAACACCGACTCTCCATTTTCTCCTCCCCCTCGTCTTTGGCTGCCACCACTCTACTTTTTGTTTCCATGAATATGACTTATAGGTACCTCATCTAAGTGAAATCAAAAGTGGTAGCATGTGTCAGAATCTCCTTCTTTTTTAAGGTTGAATAATATTCCATTGTCCTATATATCTCATTTTGTTCATTCACTCACCTGTTGAAGGCCACTTGGGCTACTTCTGCTTTTTGGCTATTGTGAGCCACGCTGCTCTGAACGTGGGTATGTAGCTATCTCTTTGAGGCCTGCTTTCCATTCTTCTTTGAATCCGCATTGCTTACCAGTCTCCAAGGTGACTTTGGTGCAGATGGTCCTCAGCCCACACTGAGATATGAAGGTGGTGAGAAACACCGGCTAAGTCTGGATGCAAACTTTGGCTCACACCTACCGCTGTGTGTCCCCAGGCAGTGACCTAGCCAGGCGTTCCTCAAAATAAAGGAACCAGGGCACTTATTTAATGTTATGTCTCAAAATGAAAATGCCAGAACCTAAATTGTAATCTCGGGGCTAAGCTCTTGAAGGTAATATTTGTCAAAGAGTTATGAAAAGTACATTTACACAGAATCAAGGTTATATCCTCTACTAAACAAGGAAGAAGATATTATTTTACCAACCAAAGATGCTGTTAGTCTATGCCAGACATAGTTAGGCATTTTCATATATCTTTCATTGATCCGCTGTAGGTAGAACATTTATTATTAATTCTCTCATTTTCTAGTGTGGAAATTGCATCTCAGAGGATGTATGTGATTTGTGTAATGTCACACAACTAGACTCCTGACTCAGAGCCCTCTCCACTATATTAGAACTTAAATGGAATTGAAAACAATGCACCTTTGAACCTGACTGCTCAGAAATTCATAGCTAGAGAAAGTACATGAACTTGCTCTTTGGCGGGAGTTCTTACCGGCGAAGGCAGGGGTGAAACCGGGAAGACCTGGCAGAGGCCGGAGTGAGAGCTGCTGGGATGGCCACACAGGCGGCAGGAAGCATCTGGGACCGTCCAAGGCAGAAGCTGTGGACAGGACAGGGAAACAGAGATGCAGCAGTTGGATCCTACCCATTGGCGAGGGAGTGAAGGCTTGCTGGGTGGGCAGGCTCCTCCCTGATCTGGCCGCCCAGGCTCTGCCGGTGTAGGTGTAGGTGTAGCGGGGCAGAGGTGCTGGGAGGAGGGCCCCAGGCAGGTTACAAGTCAGAGGCCTCACTGCGTTTGCCTGTACTCTGTCCTGCCTTTTATTTTCCTGACTTCTTCCCTTCTGTCCTTCCTTGAGGAACAGGCTAGAGCAGTGATGGCGAACCTTTGGAGCTGGGCGTGTCAGCATTTTGAAAAACCCTAACTTAACTCTGGTGCCGTGTCACATAGAGAAATTTTTTGATCTTTGCAACCAGAGTAAAACAAAGACTTATATTTTTGATATTTATTTTATATATTTCAATGCTGTTTAACAAAGGAAAATCAACCAAAACAATGAGTCCGCGTGTCACCTCTGACACACGTGTCATAGGTTCGCCATCCCTGGGCTAGAGGAGGTTCCACTCACCTGCCCTGGCCCTTTCTGGAGAGCCACACCCCTCCGGGGTCTCGGTTTCCTGTCGCGGGGAATCTCAGAGCAGCTGTTTGCAGTGGCTGCTGCCAAGCCCCTTACTCTTCAATGGGGCAGAATCCCTTCTGCTTCCTGGCACAGCACGGAGACCGCAAACCTCTTCTGATCTTGGGAAGTGATCAAGGTCCATAGGCTGCAAACGTCAGGAAGGTGCTGGCTACTTCCCTCGACACGTTAGCAATATTGGTTATTTAACAGGTGAAGAGGAACCAGGCTGTCCCTGCAGGAAACGGCTCTCCCACCCCCGGGTCGCAAAGGGGTAGAAAGGGACAGGCCAACTCCTAGAGAGAAGGCCTGTGTTGGTGTGTAGAAAGTGTCCTGTCTGCCCAGGGCCCCGTCCCTCAAAATGTATGCTTCCTGGGGGTGCTACAGGAAAGGTGCCAGGGAGGGTGACTCCCCTGATCTGTCACCTTGAGACAGTATATAAACACATGTCTGGCTATATTTTTAAAAATTCAATTACACTTTTTAAAAGTGAGGAATTGGAATCCAGATACTAGGATTCATCCTACTCACCAGATTAGAGGTTTAGCTATTGTAGGAGCCCACCTCCCTAAATGAAACGCCACTCAAACCTTCAAAGTTAAGGTGCTTTCTTCCTGTGGTTCCTTCACCCCTAAGTCCTGCTCGGACCCCTGGGGCCCCTTCAGGTGCCTCTAGAATGAGGAGGCCCCAGGGTAGAAATAAGCGGCACTCCAGGCTCCCAGCAGCACTCCTGCGGTGCACTGGGACTCAAAAGGCTGCACTGAACCAGGGGAAAGCTTTAGGGAGACGGACACACATGGCAAGGTGCAAAAAGCGGTATGAATCTCACAACATGGGGTCTTGAACCTGGCCATGGCTGGCTGGCGGATGCAGCCCCTGAACTTGAAAATCCTACCCTCTGTCTGGGCCAGATGCCAGGCTCTTCTTGCTCGGAATGGCTGGCCCACTCTTGGGCCCCAGAAGGCCAGCTGACACAGCCCTCTCTGATCTTCCATGTCTTCATGGTCAAGGCCCAGAGAATGTTCTAGCCCTTCTGCCCTTTCCCTCAGCTGTTGTCAGTCATAATTACTATCTCAGTGAATAATTCCACCTTTCACGTGAGACCCCAGCCCCACCTGATGTGTTGCCTGGTCCCTAATATGGATTGACAATATCTTAACCCCACAATGACCATAAGAATCTCTATCTAGCATCATTGCACCTGCACCGTGACCATAGGGTCCTTCCGACACAATGACACCACACCGGAACATTGTGTCAGCTCAGACTGACAACAGACAAGGTTGACTTTACCTGCAAGTGTTTCTTGTTACCTTTAATACTTTAGCTGGCTAACACCGTAACGAATTACATCAAGTGACCTATTTAGATCTATTTGACTAGACTTTGAGCGAGTTTTTGTCACAATAATTCTTTTGTTTTTAGCAGGAATAAGAGATGTGTCTTCTTGCAGATCAGGGTCACGTTTTCTCATCTTCAGCAGCATGTAGGGCAGACATAAGAACAGCAAGTGGGTTCCCCCAGGCCCCATGCCCAGGCTAGCTCGGGCAGGTGGCCTTGATAAGCTCTTGATTAAGTCTGTTCCCATTAGGATCCTGGTACTTAATGCTAAACAGGAGGGTTGGGGCAGGAACATTAACCAAGTGCAGAGTCAATAGTCTGGATTCTATTTCTGGATTCCTCTTCAGGTAAACTTGGGAAAATGTTCATATCTTTTAGCCCCAGTACTGCCATTTTTTTTTTTAATGAGAAAAAAAATACCAGTTTACTAAATCACACTACAAATACTTCCTATAAAATAGCTTAAACTAGTTCACACTAAAGTGTTAGTGACTCATCAGTTTATTGCTCCTCCTGTTTTTAAAGGAATCAGAAGTACCCTGACTTCTCCGAGTGTCTGAATTGGGTGTCAGGCTTAGTGCTTTATAGATATAACCTCATTCAGGGCTCCGACTCTAAGTCGTGACTCCGTCTTCCGGTGAGCAGAATCATCCGGAGGACCTGTGAAGGCAGAAGTCTGGGTCCCACCTCCAGAGTGTCTGACTCAGTAGCTCCAGGGAGGGGCCTGAGAATCTGCATTGCTAACAAGGTCCCAGGTGATGCTGACGCTGCTGGTGGAGGACACAGTCAGGGAGTCACTGCTGTGAGGTATGTGTGGTATTACCTCCCGGGTGAGGTCGCTGGGACAGAGACAGTCCCTAGGTGACAGGGCAGGCATTAGAACCCAGGTTTGCCAGGACCTCGGAGACTTGCTCCCGACCAGTGAGATGCAAGGGCTCCATGGGCCCAGGTGCAAATAGAATGAATTTTTATGCTGACTTTGAATCTGGAAAATTTGCTTAGTTCTCCAAATAATTCTAATAAGGAACCTGTAGATTGTCTTGCACTTCACCATAAAAGAATCACACTACCTACAAATGTGTTTTAGCTTTTTGCTCCCAGTTTTCCTACCTTTCATTTCTTTTTGTTTCTCGCCTTTTGTTAAGGTGCCCACTAGGACCTCTAGTGCAATGTTGAGTAGAGGAGCTCCCGGAGTTTTGTCCTTGTCCCGCTCCCTTTCCCCCTCTCAGAGTTCTTTCCCTTGCGACCCCTGCAGTGCAATCTCTCCCCTTCACAACCCGAGGAAAGAAAGGTGACACCTGGTTTGTGAAGTAACGGGGAGGCCCCACCTGCCGATGTGTGCTTTTCCTTCTGAAGTGAGGGCAGGTCTATTTCATTTAACTTAAATGCAGGTTTGAATTTGAATGATTGGAAAATGTCTTCCATTGCCGATAATAATTATGTTGGAAATAGTAATTCTGCTGTACGTATGCATAACACTTATGTAGTAAAACCCCTTCTGTGAGGTCATGGGGTTCCCACCCTAGAAGCATCGCAGATCCCTCCCTCACAGGACTTCTGCAATTCAGGCAGCGGTCAAAGCTCAACACTTCCTCTAGTTTCTTAAAAAACATATCGGGAAAAGACTGAATTAATAAAAGACCGAATTAATAAGAGGTACAGGTCTCACATTGTTCCTAGTTCTATGGCGGCCCTACCTTCTCCATAGAATTCACCGGCCCTGAAGGTAAAAACTAGAGGAGTAACAAAATAAACAAACCAAATGGAAACAGATTCATGGATAGAGAACAGCTGTCAGAGGGGAAGGGCCTTGGGGGCTGGGTGAAAAGGTGAAGGGATTAAGCAGTAAGACTTGGTAGTTGCAGAATAAGCACAGAGATGCGGACTGTGGCGTGGAGAATAGTCAATAATATCAGAGATAACGGGTAAGGAGCCAGGAGGGTGGGCACTTGGGGCAGCCGGGGGTCTAGAGTGCATGGTTTTCCAGCCACTTTGCGGTGCATCTGAACCTGGCGCGGAATGGTGTTGAATGTAAATTGTGACTAGAAAAACCAACAACAAAAGGAGTAAGGGTGCAGGGCTGCTCTTCACAGCGCGGCACCTGGGCCTGCAGTGGCTGAGCCTGGCCCGCCCTGTGCTTGCCTCTGGAATCTGGAAAATGTTTGCTTGCTTCCAACTTACACAGTCATGCTGCCCAGCCTTTTCTTGGACACTGTCAACTTGCTCCTTGGCCAGTGCCTATTGTTGATGAGATAAGTACAGCAGGCGAGAGGGAGCATTCAGGCCTTTTACACAAGGTGACATTGTTTTGGCATTTCTACCGAATTTATCAAAAGTATCCGCCCACAACGGATTAGACATTTTCGAAAAAAATGGTCCTTTATTGGAGAGAGTGTCCCTGACATTCAGCCAGTGGCTTTGGAGGAAGAGGCAAGGAGATACTAGTAGTTTATCCCTATTTTTTTTTATTCCCTCTGTCTGGAGCACTGATGGAAGAATTTGTTTTTGAACTTGAAGGCTCTGCTCCAGCCCGTACTTTCAGACACATTCTTTGACCATCTCTCCCCAATCAGGCTCAATTGTTTCTTCCGGGTGCTGCTGCACTCCTTCAACTTTATTTGCTAGTATTTCCCTCTCTTTTGTTTTAGTGCTCGTCTGCACGTCCATCTTCACTCCGCATCAGACTGAGCATCCTCACGTGGAAGGCTGGTGTTTTGTTTCTATTCGTTAGGGAGCCAGTTTCATTGGCCTCTACAACTTGAACACTGTGATTCTGTCTTTTTTGTCTCTGTCTGTGCATGACACCTGGGCGGTACTAAGCAAATCTTGGCAGAATAAATGCATAAGTTCTCCATATTCATTTACTCACCCGCCAGTTAATTTTGGGTGTGGGACTCTGGGTCAGGAACCACACTGGGAACTGGTGAACCAATGACCAAGACCCCTTACATTTCTGTCTTCATGCAGCGTGCATTCTAGTAGGTAGGAGTGAATGAATTATCGAGTCAGTGTGCAAGGAATATTTAAGAAACACAGCGAGGCTCCATGGGTAGCTCATGTGCCTCTCTAGCTTCACCATCTTGAGGCAGCTTTCCCTTGGCTTGGCAGGAAAAATCAACCAAAGACAGTCAGTCACCTACAAGGCTCCAGGAGTAGGCTCCAGCCCCAGGCTCGTGCACGCAGGCCCTCATTTCATGGGCCCAGTCATGATGCGGGAAATACTGCCTGGTAATCTTGTCACGTTGACAGTGCTGCTTGGGGACGCCCTTTTCGTTGTGTCTCGGCCTCGCGGTGGGAACTCACAGTTGCTGCTGAAAAGAATCGTTTAAAAACTGAAATGGGGGAAGGAATAGAAACAATTGCTTACTCCTGACACCAGGGCCTCCGTTTTGGATTTAATCCTGTTGCTGTCAAGTCTAGAGTCCAGGACACCCTAAAATAGAGCTATTATTTCAAAATGTTTCAAAGTGATGAACTAAATTGTCCAGGTAATAGCTTCTGCAATCATGGGCAGTGGTGCTCAGACTGCACTTTTTTTTTTTTTTTTTTTTTTAAGAAGCAGCACCCTTTATTGGAACAAAATCTTATGTGAAAGCTAAAGTTGTAATTCTGGTTTATTTATTTATAAGATATGATTGGAGTCTACAAATGCCAGACGCTGTCTGAGACACCCTTTTCAATAGTATTGAACAACAGAGTCAAAAGTCTGGCTTTCAAAGGTTTACATCCAGGTGTGAGGAGGAGACAATAATAGTAACAACAACAAAAGCCATGTGCCATGGAGAAAACTGAGGTGGGAAATAGGGTTAGGGAGCACAAGGTTGATGTGATAAACATGGTGATTATTAGGAAAGGCCTCTTTGCTAAGTTAACACTTAAAGAGGCCTGGAGCAAGTGAGGAAGGGAGCCATTGGGATGTCAGGGAAGAGTAGTTCACACAAGGAAGCAAGTGCAAAGGTCCTGAGGTAGGTGTTTGCAGGCAGAGTTCCAGGAAGACCAGGAGCCTAATGGGGCCCACAGAGAGAGGGAGTAAGGGACAAATGAGTCTGGCGAAGATGTAAGTAGTATGAAAAGTGAGCATATTATCATTTAAAGCTCTGCGTTTTTTCTTTCCAAATTTTGAGCAACCAGTAAAGCTGTTGAAGAATTTTGAGCAGAGGAGTGCCATCATTTGGCTTACATTTTAAATTGTGCCTCAAGAAGCAGCACAGCGATGCATGTGTCGTAACTGAAGGAAGGCAGGGTCTATGGGTATGAGGGCAGGTAGCTTGGAAGGTGATGTTGGGAGGAGCTTAGGAAATATGTTTTCTGATTGCTCCCCCTTCCTCAGTGAATGAAGCAGCAGAGTCAGCAGCCAAGAGCAAGTGGGGGAGAGAAGTTGTTGGAGGTGTCAGAGGAGAGGGGAAGACACAAAGTAGCTTTGTAGCAGAGTCGGGGAGTGGGAGGACTAGGGGAGTGGAGAGGCTTGCCAGGCAGCACCAAGTGCTGGTCAGGAATTAAGTACAGTGGGGCCTTGACTTACGAGTGTCCTGACTAACGAGTTTTTGAGATACCAGCTGTCTCTTGGCCGATTTTTTGCATTGAGTTGATAGAGTAATTTGAGTTAATGAGCTCCTTAACGAGCTCGGTTTCGGAACAAATTAAACTCGTAAGTCAAGGCCCCACTGTATCTGTCATCCTGAGTCCCAGGGTTGTGTATTCTCCCTCTGCAGCCAGAGTTTGGTTGAAGCCTTCTTCACCTGTCAGCCATAGCCTGGTGCCGGAGGGAGGAAGGGGAGGGCTTCCATCAGTCCCGGCAGGAGTAGTAGAACTGAACAAGGAGCAGGGGGCACGGGAGAGATTATAATGAGGAACCACAGTATCCAGTTCTGGGTGAAAAGGAAAATTGAGCAAGAAAAAGATCAAAATAGTTTAGGTCCTTTATGGGGGTCACAGAATTGTGGAGATAGAGATTAGAGAGTGTTAGAGGGAGTGAGGTAGAAAGGTATGCAGAAGAGCCAGAGAGAGGGGAGAGAGAGAAGAGAGAGACTGATATTAAAATTGGGGAGAGGCCGGTGCCTTTAGTGGGAGGAGGCTAAGGTAGAGTAGAGGTCAAGATCATTGGATGTGACAATATCAAGTCACTGGAAGGCCCATGTGTAGGAAGGATTGTCTGTGTGGACATTGAAATAAGCAATAACCAGGACAGGGCTAGTGTTGAAGATACAAGTGAGAGGAAGAGCTATATGATGATTGAGGCAAGGTGGGGGTGGATACTTTTAGTACGGGAGTTTTAAGCCAGGTGAAGGCGGTTTAGAGAGAGATGGGGCAACGGTCAGCACAGAAAACCAATCAATCCACACCTCTTTCCCTAAAGTAGTCACAACTGTAAACCATCCAGGGTTTCCCCGGGGGTCTGAAATATTTCGGGTTGAAGGAGCAGCAAAACTTTGGAGCCAGGGCTTTAAGTGAGCAGCGTGGACCAATGCATGCCCTACAAATTCTGTGCCCAGAGGTTTGAGTTTTCCTCTCCACGCGGACACCCTCATCTATCCTTTGTCTCCATGTTTGCTTAGTACTCCAAGCACCAGCCCCCGCAAGCACTTGAATGACAGCACCCGCTCTCGGTAAGGGGCTCGGACATCTCGTCTCCGCGCTCCCCCAGCTGCTGTTCCGTTTTCTTTGGACCCCCATCTCTGCCTTATTCCCTTCCCAACTCTGAATGGTCACCTGATCTCTATGGCACTCAGAGTTTTGACTTCATCTGTCAGCCATAAGCATCTTATTAGGAGGAAGGAAGATAGTTCGGCCTTTCGCCTCCCAAAGTAATATCATGACATTCCAGAGGGGAAAGACTTGATCACTGAAACCCGATAGAAAAATTACAAGTCCGTGAAATGAGGTACGTATGCTATGAAACGTCAGCATGGTTCTATTTGTTTTGTGACAATGTAAAGCTCTCACATCAAGGCAGACAATTAGAAGAAAAAAAAAAGATGATAAAACCCAAAGAAAAATGAGCATAACTTGAGCAGAGAACTGCCTCTGCCGTATTAAGATTACTTTCCCCTCCAACTCATCTTGACAAATAGTATCTCTGTCAGAACAACCAGGCCAATTCTACCTCATTGCCCCACCCCAATGACACCCCAAGGAGAGAAACTTGCAGACAGCACTTTCCTCTCCCCCTCCCTTCAAATTCTTCCTTCCAAGGCCACGATCAGGCTCCAGGTCCTTCAGAAAGCCTTTCAGAAAATTCTTTCCTTTTGTCAACACCCGGCTTCTTGCTACCATGTGATTGAATGGCCCTTCTCTGATTTACTGATTATCTCCTGAGCTTTCTGATTGCCACGCAAGCTCCTGAAGGGCAGGGACCAGCATCCAGAAGAGCCCAATGCACCATGGGTACTGGATTCCTTGGCCCCGTCTGTTAGCTGGATAGCTGATACCCAGATTCTACAGAGAAAAACACAGGGCTCGGTGCAGTGCAGTGATTCCTCTGCTGAGGCCAGGGGTGGGGGTGGAGGGAGGGTATGGTTGTGGTGGTGGTTGAAATCAGTTACTGGTTTTAGCTCTTTGCTCTAATGCTTAGAAACCATGGTTCCTTGGTCCAGTGTTTTGTGCAGCATTTTCTCACCTATAAATGGGGGTGATGACAGTAATGGGAGTGGGAGTGAGGATTACATTAGACATGTACCATGCTTACAATAGTGTCTGGAATTAAACTATCTACATCTGCTACTGTGATTATTCTTTCCTTTTTTTTTTTTTGCTGTGATCCCCATCTAGTTCCCTCAGCAGGTCGAATGTCTTGAAAGGTTTCCCATCTACAGTGGTCAAGTTCTTGGTGGCTGCTGCGTATACCCATCCCTGTTGTTTATTCAAGCTGCTCATGGCTCAGTCATGACCTTGGCTTCACAGTTGGAATTTGGGTCTTACCTTGGGTGTCCTGGGCAATAGGTATGATGATTATAAACAGCTCTTTACAGTTTAAAAAAGTGGTTTCCTAGCTTTATTCCCTTGATCTCCTCTCAGCACCCAGGCTGCCGCATTTGGTTGTGGAGGTTGTATACTTACTGCTCAACTCCCCCAGGCACCTCTCATGCCGTAGTCCATGTGGATGGCGCCCCCTAGAGCTCAGCACTGCACTGCTTCCTATGGCCTTATGGCAGTGAACGTGCTCATGGCTACCCTGAGAGGTTAGTGTTATTATTCTTATTTTAAAGATAAGAAACTTGGGACTTAAGAAGATTATTTTTAAATCCAAAATACAAAGAAAGCGGTTTTATGATAAATCCATGACTGCTGCTTATAGTCTGTGCATTTTGTCAGTTGTCAGGAAATTACCCTGGAGAGAAGCAAACAATCAATTTCAAACTGTTTGCCTTTATTGCATCTTCTTCTCCGCCCGCACATTGAGAAATAGAAAATCCAATAACTAATAAAGAGCAAGGTAAAGTCCTTTTCCTTTGTCGAAAGGATTTAATCATTGGGTGAACTCCACAAATATTTGTGCAGGGATTGAGGGAGTGAGTCAGCGAATGCGGGGCTTCCTTCCGGCTCCGTGGAGTGTCCTGCAGGGCTTTCAGGTGTCGGGACAGTCTGACTAGAGTGGGTCTGTCCATTGGGTCGGAGGCCCCAGGGGGCTCAGTGACCCTCCCAGCACAGGGCTCAGCCTTGATGCCAGCCCGGCTCCTGAGGAGTGAGTGCACACCCTCATCCTGACTGCTTCATGCAGCCTGTCTGTGGTCCCAGGTCCTCTCTCTGTATCTGTTTGCCAGGACCCATTTGGATGTTGACTGAGATTTGAACAATCCACAGGTGCTCACTTTCCAAGAGAAAGGCTGTCAATTTACATAGAGGCTGTTTTCAGTACCCACAGCTTTAAATGATCCCCCCTCCACTTACCTTTGATGGAGTCCGCCTGGTCTTGGCAGAAGGGACCATGTCTCATTGGCCTGTGGCAGGATTCCCTCCTGCCCAGACACCTTAATGTCAGTCCTAAAACACAGCTATGAGCATTCTGTATCTGTGAACTTGGTCAAATGCTAATTGCTTACAAACAAACAAATAAATCCAAGTTTCTTAGCAGAGCCTCCAACCTCTCCAGAATCCACAATCTGATATCAATCCATAATAGCATCCCTCCTTCCCAGCCTTATCGCTCCCCTTTCTCCCATAAACTCCCGCCATGCCAGACTGGGGGGAACTCAGCTTTCCTGCCTCTGTCCTGCTCCAACTGTACGCTCTGCTTGCGGTGGGTGCCCAGGCTTCCCTGCCTGTCTCCTGCGATGGCTCTTCCTCTCATGCTTGGTTTGGCCAGCACCAACTGCTCCTTCCTTTTCATGTGGATTTGATTCCAATTCAGAAAACATCACTTTTTATTTATAAATATTTCATTCTGTTGCATATTAGAAACAGTCAACTTCAATGTGTTTTCTGATCAGACTTCTATTAGGTGCTACTAAGGGCTAGGGTCTGTGTTCGAATCTTTCTTCTCTACTCAACTGCAAGTTTCTTTTTTAAAAAAATCTATTTTTATTGATTTCAGAGTGGAAGGGAAAGGGAGAGAGAGATAGAAACATCAATGATTAGACAGAATCATTGATCAGCTGCCTCCTGCATGCCCCACACTGGGCATTGAGCCCAAAACCCGGGCATGTGCCCTGACTGGGAATCGAACTGTGACCTCCTGGTTCATGGTTCAATGCTCAACCACTGAACCACTCTAGCCAGGCTCAACTGCAAGTTTCTTGAACAAGAACCATTATTTATATACCTCCAACTTCCCAGTGGGGGTCAGGCCAGACTTGTGACATGGCTGGCCAAATTCAATTGAATTTCTAAACCATCCACATAGCTCTTCCCCTGATGACAGGTGAGATGAACTGCATGCATTTATAAGCTGGCTGGTGCCAGGGGACAGTGAGGCCGTCACTCTCAGTGTCGATCTTTGGAAATGAGGCTGAAGGGAGCTGGATGCTGGAGAAGCGCTGGCTCTGGCAATTAGATTGGCAGGTAACCAAGTCCATCAATGGCAGGCGGGAGTCTCATCACATCTTGACCCATGTCTGTCTGGCTTTACTCCCGGGAGCATGTCTGAGTGGAGGCGATAGTGGGAAGCCCATAAATTCAGAATGTGGTCACCAGTTCAGGACAAAGTAGGAGGGAAGCCATCTATCCTCCCGCCCCTGGATGGGTTAGTGCTGCAGGTTGGGTGGGATTCATGGGACCCCAGAGGATGCAGAAAGAGACAAGGCAGGTTCTGCCCATCTGGAAAGTCCCAGGAGGGCCACATGCCCATCGCTCACTTAGTTGATCATTTTATCCAGCAATGTGGCTCTCTGGCAATTGCTTTGGAGACTTTCCCTTGAAAAAGTCTGGATAAGAACCAACTTGGTCTCTGGTCCTGTAGCTTTCCTGGTCCCGGCTCTGATTCCTCCCTCTGGTTTCCAGGGTCCTCATTCTCTCCCTTTATTCCAGGTAAATATTTTCAGGCTCCTCCACTACCAATGGGTATTAAATAAAAAAGTCCTCCCACAGGAGTTTCATTCTGACCAGGAAAACAGTCTTAAACTAAACGAATGGCCAGTAAATAGTTGAATCCTAGGCATTAGCCATCAGAATAAGGAAAATGGGCCAGGGCAGCCTGATGTGACCAGTGCCTTGAAATCTCACCATGGACTGGCCTCCTCCTATGTGTGTAGGTGTCTCCTGCATTTGTTGGCATTTTGGAAAGATTCAAATGGCCAGTAAATAGTTGAACCCAACTCTTAAGTCGTATAAAAATCTGGTTGGTAAGCTATTATGAAACGTCATGATTATGATATCAGCAAGGATAAAAAAGCAACAGGAAAAGTTGCTCTCTGGCTCAACTACTAGACAAACTGTCAGCACAGGCAGAGAAGAGACAATACTGGTAGTGATAATGATAATAGTAATAATAATAACTCCCATTTTCTGAACAACCACGGTGTGCGGGGAACTTGACATGCTTTTTCACATTTGTTTCTCACAACAACCCCATAAGATTATTATGCCCATTTCACAGATGAAGGAAATGAAACTCGGAGAGTTTTGACAACTTGACCAAGAACACACAAGTAGTAAATGATGGAGCCAAAATCTTACGTACAGCCCCTTCGACAAAGCTAATATTCTTTGTATGATGCTGTGGTGCTGCACTGAGCAGGGTGCAGGCTACGCTGTGAGAGGCTGAGAGAGACACGGATTCTATTTAAGGGCTTTGGAGGAAAGGAGCTTGCTGTAGGGTTGGCTCAGAGGGACATTGCGGAGGGGCTGGCTTTATACCGGGAACAGGGTTTTTTCTCCGGAATATTTCTGCGCAGTTCTGTTTATCCTTAGATGTGTCCTTCCAATGATGACTGGCTAGGGAACTGCACTCACAAGTCACGTGAAACAACACATGAGATCTTTTGGAAGAGCTCTCAGATCGGAACAAACAGAGAGGCTGGCACGTTGCTGCGTTGCGGTTAACGCTGACTAGATGGAAGGAGAGAGAAATACGTCAGGAGCCGATGGAACATCCAGACCACCTACGTTGTGCCTATGGGTTGAACTTGCTGTTAGCAGTGGTTTTAAACATTTGTAAATCTTTTAAAATTTGAATCTTTCAAGATCTTGCTCCCAGTAATTAGTTATTTCAATTATGATAAGTCACAGCCCAGCTACTCATGCTCATCCTTATTTCAAACCTCATGGCCATTAGGAACCAATCCTGAATGTTGCTTTACTCCTGAGATCCTCAGCAGCCACCGTGTCCCCAGAGTTGGGGAGAATTTGATTGACTATGGAAGTTTATCTATTATTCATTTAACAAATGTATACAGAGTCTCCACTATGTGCTGGCACTATTCTAAGCTCTGTAGCTCAAGGAAAGGCAAAGACTCTACTCATTGGGAGCTCTTATTCCAATGGGCTATGCTGGGTAATAAATAAGAAGTTACATGAATATTTATTGTGTAGGTAGAGGTAAGTACCATAAAAACAATTAAAATGTGAGGCAATATCAGGGAATACTTTATTTTTTTAAAAAAATTTAAAATACATTTTTATTGATGTCAGAGAAGAAGGGAGGAGAGATAGAAACATTAGTGATGAAAGAGAATTATCGATGGGCTGCCTCCTGCACGCACCCTACTGTGGACCAAGCCCACAACTCAGGCACGTGCCCTGACCAGGAATCAAACTGTGACCTCCTGGTTCATAGGTCAATGCTCAACCACTGAGCCACACTGGTCAGGCTCAGGGAATACTTTAAATGGGGGTGTCAATGAAGGCCTCTTTGAGGAGCTAATATTTGAGCTGAGATCTGAATGATGAGAGGGAGAGCCCAGAAAGAAATTAAAGCCAGCTAAATGATGGAGTCCTTGCCTCCAAAGGGCTTTTGGTTTAATGTCAAGCGCTTGCTGGGAAGTATTCTTGAAGCTTCACAACGAGGCTTTGTAATTTGTTAAGTGTGCTCATATCCATCATTTCCCTGGATCCTGCCAGCCAACTTCAGATGGAGGATTGTATCCATTTGTCTGTGAGAAAACTGCGGCTTAGTGAGATTAAATCAGCCGTGGGCAAACTACGGCCCGCGGGCCGGATCTGGCCCGTCTGAAATGAATAAAACTAAAAAAAAAAAAGACCATACCCTTTTATGTAATGATGTTTACTTTGAATTTATATTAGTTCACACAAACACTCCATCCATGCTTTTGTCCCGGCCCTCCGGTCCAGTTTAAGAACCCATTGTGGCCCTCGAGTCAAAAAGTTTGCCCACCCCTGGATTAAATGCTCTCAGAACTCTTCCACTAAGTGAGGCATGAACTTAGGTCTCTTCCACACCCACAGAGCTGACCTTGACAGCATTGCCGGGACGGCCTTCCCATTTCAGATTGTGCTCTCCTGTCACTTGCGTGTCCCTCTGTGCAGCCCTGAAGCTCCACAGGGGAACATTGGGAATTTAGAATGTGTGGCTTTCATTAAAGGTGGACGGCCTGCAAGGGAAAGTGCTCCAGAGTCCTCACTGGTGTGTGGTCCAGGTAGAAAGAAACTAGAAAATGTGGCTGGTGTGGCTCAGTGGTTGAGCGTAGACTTATGAACCAGGAGATCATGATTCCATTCCTGGTCAGGGCATATGCCTGGGTTGTGGGCTCGATCCCCAGTAGGGGGCATGCAGGAGGCAGCCGATCAATGATTCTCTCTCATCATTGATGTTTCTGTTTCTCTCTCCCTCTCCCTTCCTCTCTGAGATCAATATATTAAAAAAGAAAATAGAAAATGTGCTAAACTGTTAGAAATACAAAACTAAGCATTTAAAATTCTCTACAAAAAATGCACTTGCAAAGTTGAAATGGAGTATTGAATAACCAGTCTCCAAACTAAAGAAACTGTTAACTTATTTCTTCTGGCAAAGGGTTGGGGAATCGGAGCTTTGGTAAACACTCCAGAGGGCAGTGAAGGGCGTCCATTCTGGAGGAGGAGATGCCTCTGAGGTCTCCCCAAGGCCATGCAAACTCCACCCTTCACTCACTAAATGACATCACCTCTTCTTGAAAAATTGTTTCCTTGCAAAAATTTCACAAGCAACCCAAAAGGACTTCTGAAAATTAGTAAACTAGAAACTTAACCTCAGATACAAAGCCAAAGCATTAACTGGATGCAGAGCTCTGCGGCATTAGGATATTAGAATTCAGAAAAAAAAAAAAAAAGACATGGAATTACTTCAGCAAAGCTTACTCAGGGACAAATTCATTTATTTATCAAAAGCAAGTTAATTCACCATCCAAGGGAACTGTTGTTCCTTCCCATTTACAAAATCAGGGCTCCCTGATTAAGCCAGAGTACTCTTCCAGGACAATTATGAAGAATAATGCAGCATTTTAGTGCCTCTGGGGCATGTCTGTGCACAGATGGCCTTGAAGATAAAACAGTATTTTGGAGTGAATTCAGTCTGTTGTGTTTTTTTTTCTAACCCAACTCCCATGAATGGAAGCAAGACCATGTTCTCCAGCTCCCGAGGAGCCCCCCCAAGAGAAATGGGACAGACAAACACTCGTGCACACATCCCTTACATTGATGCTGACAGAATATAGTACATGCTTATGCAAATCCCCGAACTGGTTATGCATTGTGGCGATCAATTCTAGACTGCATGGATTTTTAACTTCACTGCTGCTGAACCCTGTGAGATATGGTCTTTGGCTCAGCTCATACTCAAAGGTCTGTACAGCCTGAATATCAATACAAATTTTGCTGCTTCTGTGGCTTAGGCAGTGCAGAGCCTCCACAGTCTACTGCCCTCCAACTTCTACCTCCTTCCTCACAAAGTGTGGCTCCAAGTGGTTCTGAGGAATATTACTGAAAAATATCAGATTTATCAGCTGACTTTTATTGACTGCTGGGGCCCTCAATCATATTTTGGGGGCAAATCGGTCACAAATGTTATGCATGCTACTCCCAGGTTCAGAAATTTTCAATGGCTTCTTATAGTCAAAAGATTAAAATCTAGGGTCTCTAATGTGGCAGCCAAGTTTCCTTCTGCCTGGACTTCTCCATTCATCAGTTATTTACCCAGGGCTTCCTAAACAAATCAATGTGGTGTGGGTTGTCAGTATCCTGGCCTCAGAGACCTGACATCTATGTGAGACAAACAATTGCACGATTAATATTTAATGGCAAGAGTACTAAGTGTCATGATGGAGAAGTGCAGGGTGTGTGGGAGCTTTTAATTGAAGATCTAGGGAGACTAAAGAACTAGGAAGCAACTGGGGCTGGAGACCAAGCATATGGGAGTCTGATGTCCAATGAGACTAGAGAGATAGACAATCCTGGGTCATGCTGGGCCTTGAAGTAAATTCTACGTGAAGAATTTGGGCTTTTATCAAAGAAGAAACTTGAAGTCACTGTGAAATTTCAAGCAGGGCAGTAATTTAATAAATTTTTTATTTAAACATATCACCGTGGTTGCCATTTAGAAGTGGTTTAGAGATGGAACCTCAGAGATCAAGAAACAGGTCAAGAATCTGTGGCCGTGACCCAGATGAGAATATGCCTAGCTCTTAAAAAGAGGGATTTTGGGAGAAGATGATAATATTGGAGAAGGTGGGAAGTGAAGGAAGTTAGGTAATAGTAAAATTAACTGCCTCCTTATCTCTTTAATACTTTCCTATACCTCATCATTTGTTTATTTAAATTGTAAATTTGCTCTCATGGCCTTTCTAAGAGCAAATGCAAATTATTGTCTATTTCTTAAACTTGGCCTAAGAAGCTAAAGACCAAATATCTAAGTCCTCATTAGTGTTACTAACGGACTCATATAGAAAAGTGGGAAATCATGGCAGTCATTATCAATTCAGGCTTCAGAGCTAATAGTCTTCCCCCAATCCACACACATCAGCGATGCTTGCCAACCTGGCTCCTAGTATTCCAATAGAAGATTTCTCTTATGTTTAAGATCATTGCTGTTCTTCTCCCTATTCCAGGGCAGCAACCTAAGAAGTAAGGAGAAATGATATAGGTGTTGGGCCTAGCTTGGATCTGATCTGACTCTGCTACTCACTTGCCTACCTATCACACAGTAGTCTGTTAATAATACTTATTAAATGATGAGTAAATGAATGAGTGAATAAAGGAATTGTCATAAGGTTTAAGTGAGATAAACAATTTACTATGTGCTTGACACACAGTAAAACGCAGGAAAGTCAGTTTCTTTCTTTCCCTTTAGTTCAATAAACATTCTTTGAGCACCAAAAACGTGCAGGTGGTATGCAAGGTGCTAGATTTCCATGATGACAATAGGAAGCTGTGAGATTTAATTGACATGATTTCCCCATAAGAACAGTTACAATGGTGATGAAGGAAGAGGAAATACATTATGTTAATTAATTCAATGGTTTTCCTTTGCCTTAATCTCTTGAATTAGAAAAAATGAATTACTACTATTTTTGAGAGAGTTTGAACATAGCTTTTGAATGTCTCTGTGTTTAGATTTATATTTCACTCTGGATAAAACATAATTTTCTTACTTCTAGGAAAATAAAACTAAAGGGTTTTCTTCCACACTGCTTAGCTGTTAAAAACAATACAGTTTAGACAAATATTACCTTTCCCCTTCAAATATGTGACTGCTACTATCCCACTTGGGGTGATCAGTCCTACAGAATCTGCGTGACTCAGAAGGAAATGTTTTCACTAATTTCATATTTATTTCTATTGGCTTTTAAAAAGAACAGTTCTGCCATAACAACTCAAAATTCAATTTTGTACAGTCTGGATGGGTACTGCACTTAAATTGATAGAATGCAAATTATTTTATGAAGCATTTATTGAATAACAGCTACATTCCAGGCCCTGTGCTAGGGATTATGCAAAATATAAAAATAAGAAAGACGCTGCCCTCACTTGAAATCCATAGTCCAATAAGACATAAGGGCAGACCCACAAATGTTTACTATGTGACACAGTAAGTGTCAATGAAATCTCATGGTGTGGGGGAAAGGGGAGGCTGGAAAATGTACTTCCTGTGTACCTTTAGTCATCCGGATGAGTTTTTCCTGTAAAATTAATCACAGAGACCACTTTCTTAATCAGGCAATGGAGTGAATGATCTTGTCAATTTCCCTCCTAATCTCATATCTACTAGTTAACAGTTTGGGGTTGCAAGTGACAGAAAATCTACCTTAAACTTGTGTAAGCAAAGGAGACATTTCATGGCTAATGTAGGTGGAAACTCTAGTAGTAGACCCAGTTCCAGCTCTACCCTCTGAGGCGGATTTTCTCCATTGCCTGGCTCTGACCCCGTTCTCGGGGAGTTCTCCTCCCTGAGCAGAAGTTGGCTTCAGGACTTTCAGGCCTTGCATCCCCCTGCCTCCAGCTTTAAGTCCATGAGAGTGTCTTCTCCAGAACCTCCATCAGAGGTTTTGTGGTGTTGTTTGACTTGGATTGTGTGTTCTAACCATCTCTAAACCAATTGCTATGGCCGGGGGAATGAAGTACGCTGATTAGTTCTGGGCAATAAGGATCTCCCTCTAGAGCCAGGAGTGGGTTCAACTCCACCACCATGTGGGCTGGGAATAGGTAAAATTCAAGCGCACTTTACCAAAAGAAGGGTAAAGGAGTTTTGGATGGAAAAAGAAAACTATATCCAACTAATCAGGCCAATTAATGATGAATATATTAGAAGTGGTGATTAAAACAAAAAAGTAATAATTTTTCAAGTTGTTTTTAAGTTAATATATGACTGGTATACTCTGCTGTTATTTCTCATCTTTGGTTTTCAAAACAAATGCATCTTCTCCTTATGTCAATTTATTAGACCTTTGTTGAGGCCTCATGTAGCCTAGAACTATGTGGGATGTTGGCTGTAATGATATTGTCTTGACTTTCAACAACTTGCTGCCCCCTGAAGTAAACAGAAAACACAGAGTCAGAAATTCCCAGGGTTTCTGCTTTTCTCTGTATAAGTAGTTCTAGACAATACGGACGTCATATTGTTAAAAGGTTGGGAAGGAGACTCAATAAACCAATAAAGAAACTGATATTAGACTGCATGTTAGTAGTCTCTGACATATGAGCTTTTCCACCCTAATCAAGACAATATCTATCTTTAATCCAACTGCCAAAGTAATCCTTTAGAAAAATGGGTGTAATCAGGAATCTGCATATGTGGTTAATCCCAAATTCCTAGGCATAGTTCTCAATTATGGTCTCATTTTTCAGGACTTGGGTTTGATATTTCAAGCCCACTGCACTCCTCAGGCCTTGTGTAGGCTTCCTCTGTCATTGCACATGCTGTTTCCTCTGTGCTATCTTTTACGCATGTCAAGCTGCAGATCTAACCTCACCTTATCTGTGAAGCCTTCTCTAATTTAAATCCTGTGCAGATTTAGAAGTTGCCTTCTTTAATTTTCCATGGCACTTTATAAAACTCTCTGTTGAGCACTCAGACATGGCACTTTGTGGAATTTTCTTTGCCCATCTCCTATACCTTAGGAGTGAGACCCATAGGATGAAACAGTTTCTTATATATTTTTGTCTCTCCAAGACTAGCTCAGTGTATGGTACATAGGTGTTAGTTGAGGGCTAAAGGAACGTGAACCAAGGGATAGCTTAAGGATTGTTGCAACAAGAGTCATTTCCAACTATTTTCAGCAGAAATCTATTTTCCTACTCATTCATCTGGAAAATGCATTTAAATGAATTTTTACCTACCTAGGCTTATTTTCAAAGTTGCTCAACCAGTTAAAAAATAAGCTTGCTGGATCATTGATCTGAATCAATTTCACAAGCACCAGGGCACAGAAGGAACACAATTAGAAAAGATCTGGCTCCTGCCTCTACAATTAGCGTGCTTTGTGACCTTTCATCTCTGTTTTCGCATCTGTAAAATGGAGCTTGAGAAGGAATAGCTTATCTAAGCTAGATTACATGAAGTCAGTACCATAGAATGAATGAAAAAAACTTTAGGATTGTAAGATAACCTCCTCCAACTTTCTCCCCAGATATAGAAATCTGTTGATCAGCCTTCCCAGGAGGTGGCATCTGGCATCTGACCCAGCCTGCTCAGGGTAAGGCATTTATTTCCTCTAATACCCCACATGCCATTGCTGAACAATGATCATGTTAGAAAAGTTTTCTACACTGAGCTGAAATTTGCTTCCTCTCTGTGACTTTACTCGTTGATCTTGACCAGACCTCTGCAGTCATGAGGGTAAGTCAGTTCCATTTGTATACACGACAGCTCTTTAATCATTGTGAGGCAGCTGTCACAGCTCCCCTGAGCCTCATCTTTAGATTAAAGAGCATAAACCTCTTCAAGTATCCCTCATGGGTCTTGGATGCTGATCTCTTCATGACTCTGACCACTGACTTTAGACAAAGTGTCAAGGTCCCTCCGGAAGGGAACAGAATGCAAAGAAGGATCTGGCCCAGACAGATCCTAGGAAACCATGGCTTCCCTTGAGCTGGGCATTACATTTCTTTCCTCACTGTCTAATTACTCAACAATTTTAGCTTTTTTTTTTTTAAGCCTCAGAATCTTATTGGCTTAGATAGTGCTTGTGGTCAGTCAATATTTGAGATATGTCATAATTTAAAATAAAAAAACCTTTAAAAATCCTGTCAGTCTAAGTCACCCCCTCTTTCACTTATGCAATTTGTCTTTAACCCTAAATGGAAGTGTCTACATTTATCTATATTGTTCTCAATCCTTAAATACCACAACCTTGCCACGAATCACTTTACAGAGCAGCGACCACAAGTAATGATCACTGGTTGAAGTATTGAGCCAGGATGGCCCCCGGTGAACCTATTTAACCTTTCATGCCCTGGCCTAGTCTACTTGGCTAATTGATGACTGGCTCAGAAACCTGCTCAGGCCCTCTTTCCTGCCTGTTTCTGCTTCCTTCCCTTTCATAACGGTGGACTCACTACTCTTTATCCTCCCTCCCCCACTTTTGATACCCGTATCTGCAAGTAAGAAATAAGTCCCATAGCCAGCCTCAACCTGCAGAACTCCCACTGCCCTAGGAAGGCCCTGGGTTCCCTATTCATAAGAGATGTGCTATGGATTCTGGAATGTGGTGGGTGCTCCATATATGCTAATTAAAGACTGGATTGAATGTGATGGCCCTGTCAGAAAAATGAAGTGCATAACAAAGAGTAGATAAGAGAGCCTCACACCCTTTGAGTAACGAAAGCATCGGAGAATGGGACCGCTTCTAGTTCAGAACTTGAGGAAAGAGGCTTGCAGTGGTTCTCAACCTTCCTAATGCCGTGACCCTTTAATACAGTTCCTCATGTTGTGGTGACCCCCAACCATAACATTATTTTCGTTGCTACTTCATAACTGTAATTTTGCTACTGCTATGAATCGTAATGTACATATTTGATATGCAGGATGTATTTTCATTGTTCGAGACCCACAGGTTGAGAACCGCTGCTTAGAGGAAAGATGTGCTGCACAGAGTGAAGTAAGGATAACAAGTGACAGCTTCAAATGTGAAACTGCTAAAACTACGTAAGAAAAGATCACATTAAGAATTTTAGAAAGAGAAGCACCTCTTTGATGTGACCAGGCTTTCTAATTTGCTATATCAAGGCCAGTGGAGTGAATGTACTGTTCCAGGTGGTATCACTTGTGGTTGGAAATCCTGGATAGAGTTCAGCTTCTCTTCTCTCCACACCCCAGACCTTTCTGTGCAGGTGCACTCAGCCCTGCCATTAGATGACTCTGTGTGTCTTACATTCGCAAAAGGAAGTGGCACCACATGGTCATTGTTATGACTAAATGTCCGTGATTCCACAAAATCCATATGTTGAAATCCTAACTTCCAATGTAATTGTATTAGGAGGTGGGGGGCGTATGAGGAGTAATGAAGTCCTCAAGGTGGAACCCTCATGAATGGGATTAGTGCCCTTATTAGAGATCCCAGAGAGCTCTCTCTTCTTTCTACCATGTGAGGAGACAGGGAGCCGACAGCCAGGAAGAGGGCCCTCACCAGAACACGACTATACTGGTACCCTAAACTCAGAATTTCAGCCACCAGAGCTGTGATAAATACATTTCTATTGTTTACAAACCACCCAATCTATGGTGTAATTTGTTATAGCATCCAGAACAAACTAAGACAGTTGTGTTGAATGTAACTATTACCATCAAGCACTGCGGATTTGAGTAGCCCACCCTAATGCTCTTGGAGACTCTTGAGGATTCTTGTCCCCAAGACTGCCATACTCACACTTGTATTGTTTAAACTATTAGAGGGATTTATCAGCCAAGCCTAGAATTAAAAAAGAATGATATTTCCAGTTCCTCTTCTCTCTCTCTCTCTCTCTCTCTCTCTCTCTCTCTCTCTCTCTCTCTCTCTCTCTTCCCCCATAAGGATTTTCTAAATGCTCATAAGCATCCAAAAACTGTACTTGGCCCTAGGAAAATCAGGATGAATTA
Organism: Myotis nattereri; assembly: GCF_964212035.1. Taxonomy (NCBI): domain Eukaryota; kingdom Metazoa; phylum Chordata; class Mammalia; order Chiroptera; family Vespertilionidae; genus Myotis; species Myotis nattereri. The sequence goes on along the minus strand of NC_138085.1, from coordinate 78,172,124 downwards.
AATAAAATCTCAGAATGATTTTATTGCATAGCAAATTGAGTTGCAGAAGTACCTACCAGCTGACAAATGGAGAGCATCTGTCTGGTCAAAGATGGTGGGAGAGGCACCATTGGAGGCAGGAATCGTGTGAGGAGAGTTTTAAATTGTGGGCATGAGCATGATTGAAGGGTACAGGCAGCCCTGTAACTGCTCCACAGGCTGTCTCCCACATTGTTTCTGGAAGGTACTGTCACTAAGTATGCTATTTCTCAAACGCGTCTCACTCCTGGGCATTGGAACAGATACATGGTTCTTGAATATGATGTGTCTGAAAGAATTATTTCATATCTCGTCAGCAACAAAAGGCAATAATTTTGTGCTTTGAAGAATGAGTTGAAAGTGATATAGTGACAGAAAGACTTTAAGAACTCCACCCAAATAGATGAAAACTTCACAAAAAAGGAGTATATTTAGATAGCAAGTTTATTTAGGAGCAAGTTGTCGAATATTAAGTGAGGCCGAGAGAACACACTTGCCACATTCTTTGAAATTTGAAAATATACTCCCTGTACTTTATGGAGCTTAAACTATTTGAATAAAAATGAAATATCTCTAGGCTAGAAGCTATAGAGCTGTGATCTGTTTTTATTTTCTTAGGTCTATAATTCAGATGGAAAAGGAGGAGGTTCAGAACCCATAGTGTTTTGGTCTCTCCTCCTGGGTCAGATGCTGAGAGAAAAACCAAGAGAAAAGAACACAGAGCAGTTTTGCTTGAGGGAAAAAAGTAAAACTTGAAGTGTGCCTAGACATCTTCTTCCAGAGATTAGTAGTGCATTCCCTTGAGGTCCCCCTCCCCCCCCCCCACCCCCTTTAAACTGAGCAAGTAACTTCCTCCAGGGCAGCATTTAAATTTCACAGCTTTAGAAAAGCAACACTGACTTAGCTTAAGTCTGCTTGGTATGCATGTCCCTTTGCTAGGACTCTAATGCTGACCCTACTGAAATAGTTTTGCAATGCTAGATTACATTCTATACAGATTGGATAGGAGTCTAAATTTCATTGTTTTTGACAGCATTTATGCCTCCAAGACTCAAAGTCCTTTCTAATAGTCTCATGTATCTTTTTATAAAAACTCTAGTTATGTAGAAATTAATAAAAAGTATAGTCTTATATAATGTTAACAATAACATTTTTTATTACTCCAGAAATAACATTATGTCTGATATTACAGCTATTTAGCATTATTTTTTTCCTCCCACATTAGATTGAAATTCCCTTTAAGGAAAGGGTCCTATTTGGACTTTTATTCTATATCTCCCCAAGCACCCAACATGGAACATAGAAGATATTCAGTGAAAATGCGTTTACTTAATAAATTACAGTGTGGCTATACCTTTGCATTGTTAAGCACCTTTGCATGCCAGTGTCCTGGAAAATGAGCATCATACCCGAGCTGTGTATTGCTGCCTGGTCTTTGGAAGAGAAGCTTTCAGGCCATGAAGAGACTAGTCTGAGGACTTCCTGTCATATCACAGAATCAAAATGTTATCATGTTGTTCATGCCTGCCTTTTTGTAAGGCCTTTCTTGCACACATGTAAATGTTGGATTGGAATAATTTAAATTAATAAAGTTTCCCAACAAGGAATTGTTTAGGGTGTACCTTGCATCCTTCATGATTTTCCATAAGTCTATAAGCTCTCATAGATTAATTCCAAAGGAGAAGCTTCCTGGTTCTCTGGGAAAAGTGTCTGAAGACTTGGGCACAGTATGACTCATTTGTGCTTTAAAGTATATTTGCTAGAAAGCATAGACTTATGAGAAGTGAGCTGAATTCTATTCTTAACTTTGGTGTCGAATGAGGATTCTTGCAATCAAGATAATAAAGTGAAATAAAACATTTTTTTAGTAGAATGGCAAATACAGCGTTCTTCCTAATTACTATAGCAACAGGCTATTGCTAACATCTAGGTTCAAATTTTTCATCATGAATCTTTGCACAGATTCACTGAGTCCCTCATTCATTTATTCATTCATTCACACTTTCACTGATGCAAAAACATTCACTAACCACACACCAGACAGGTGTTAGAGTGAGTAAGACACAGACCTGTCTATAGGGAGCACAGGGCCTCATGGCGAAGACGACCATAGGAACATGATAAGTGTTATGTAAGGAGGAAACCCAGGTGAGCAGAAGAGAGACTAGTAGCCTGTGGGAGTCAGGGACTCCTTCCTGGAGAAGTGAGGCCTGGTCTTGATCATTATTAAAATAGGAATTTTGATTAAAATGCAAGTGGTTATCCTCAGAATTGTAGCTACCTCTTTGTCCATTATGAGCATTTGTGAATAATTTTGTTGCACAGTTTCCTGCAAGGAAAAGGGCTAAGTTGGTGTGTTTTGCATAGGGTGGTATCGGACTCTCATGTGTAACCTCAGCCTGTTCTCAGGGAATATTCTAGACGTGTCGTTCTCAACATGGCTACCTATTAGAATCATCTAGGAGGTTTTAAGGTGTTCAGGCTCCACTCCTATGGAGGCTGATTCATTGTTCTAGGGCAGGGGTGGCATTTTTAGAAGCTCTCCCACACCAATCTGATGAGCACTGAAAGTTTAAACCATGGGCTGCAGATAGAACTGTGGAAGGGCCCTGCTATAGGGCCCTTAGAAGTCATTCAGTGGCATTTCCATCCCATAGATGAGGACACTGAGAACTGGGTTGCAGCTCATGCTCCTTGGAAGGTAATTCTTATGGGTTGAATTGTGCTCTCCCCAAATCCATATGTTGAAGCCCTATCCCCAGAACCTCGGAATATGGGCTTCTTTGGGAATAGGGTCACTGCAGGTGTAATTAGCTAAGATGAGATGCAGTACGGTGGGCCCCTGATCCAGTATGACTAGTGTTCTTTTAGAAAGGAGAAATTTGAGCCATTATGCTCACAGGGAGAATGCCATGTGGAGGTTGAAGTTATGCTGTCCCAAGCCAATGGAGTTGGTGTATGTAGAATGAATGTGCATGTTTGTGTCTGTTTGCATGGATTATGGAGGGAACCTGGACATCCTCTTGACTGAAATCAGAACTGGAAACTCAGCTGCTTTTCTCACAGCCACACAGGGCTGAGGGGTGCTGCTGCTGGCAGCCTTGCTCTGTGACTCTCAGTGTGGTGTATTTTCACCCATTAGCAGTGCAAGCTTTGCGTTTACCAAGCTGTAGAGGCTTGAACAAGTCCAAGACTTGTGTCCTCATCTGTGCAGCGAAGACCATATTATTTAGGTGGCAGGATTCAAGGACTGTAAAGTTACGTGTAAAGCCCCAGCTCTCTTTCTGGCTCCCAGAAAACGCTCAGCATCTAGGCGAGCTTCTTTAAGAGTGACATGAGAACAGACAAGGGTGCCCTTCTAGAAGCTGGGAAGCCTGAAGCAGATACGGAGTTTATGCAGCATGACAGTACCAAGCACCCGTTCCTCTCAATAGTCACTCCGTGGAAGTGTGTGCTTCCCACCTCCTGAAATTATGAATAACCCAAGTTGCATCAGCAGAAAGGGAAAGAAAAGAACAACAAAGCAAAAGCTCAACCAATCCCTCGCCAGACAATCAAACAATTCAAGCTGGTGGGTTTTCATTTAGCATTTTTTCAGTCTCATAAAGAATGGAAATGGGGTGTTTTCTCTCCCTCTCTGAAAATACTTCTGGAACTGGAAGATTTGAAGATGGGGAGGAAAGGAAGAGATGGGAACAGGTTAACCTGGACGTCAGCCTATGTCCTGGGAAAGAAAGATGCCGTTGCAGGCCCGTGAAGGGCCAATTGAGATACAGAACAGGCCAGGCTTAGGTCCTGCCCCAGTGAAGAGGTATAGGTGAGGCCTCCCCATCTGCATAGAAGTTACTGTGAGAGAATGTCAGAGCGCATCGTCAGCAATGACTTCCTTACACTGATGGGAATCAGAGCTTAGAAAAATGAGGAAAAGGATGTTTATTGGTCTATAAACCCCACGATAGGCCCTTATCACACATGGTCTCATTCAGCTTTTTTCCAGCAAGGCTTCTTTTTACTGTAATTTTATATTACAACTTAGATTCAATATTATTTCCTATCATTTCAGGTGTGCAGCACAAGAGTTAGACAATCAAACACTTTACAAGGCATGTCCCCGATATTTCCAGTACCCACCTGGCCCCATATATAGTTATCACATATTCCCTACGCTGTACTTTACATCGCTGTGATTATTTTGTAACTACCAATTTGTACTTCTTAATCCCTTCACCTTTTCCACCCAATCCCCCACCTCCCTTCCCCTATGTCACCCATCAGTCCTCTGTGTCTGAGTCTGTTTCTATTTTGTTTGTTCATTTATTTTGTTCGTTAGATTCCACATGTAAGTGACATCATGGTACCTGTCTTTCTCTGACTGGCTTATCTTAGCATAATACCCTCTAGGTCAGTGGTTCTCAACCTTTTGGCCCTTTAAATACAGTTCCTCATGTTGTGACCCAACCATAAAATTATTTTCGTTGCTACTTCATAACTGTAACGTTGCTACTGTTATGAGTCGTAATGTAAATATCTGATATGCAGGATGGTCTTAGGTGACCCCTGTGAAAGGGTCGTTCGACCGCCAAAGGGGTCGCCACCCACAGGTTGAGAACCGCTGCTCTAGGTGCATTCATGCTGTCACAAAAGGTAAGCTTCCGTTCTTGATCCCTGTTTTATAAGAGGCTGAAAACCAGCCATGAGATCACAGTTGGGAAGTGGCTGCTTCCACCTGCGGGCCCCGAGTGTCTTGGCATCACTTACTTTGTCACCTAAGTCCTAGAGATGTGAAGTAGCTGTGAGGGTTAGTTTTCCTCTCTATGGGTTGAGGGAAGTAAAAGTAACAATCTCAACCAATTGCCACTTAATGGGAAGGAAATTTACCATTTTAATAAAAAAGACACTGGCTACCAAATTGCTAGCAAGCTGTGTCTGGGCAGTGACATCCCCTATTGTCTGGGTTTGGGTGGCGGGGGAAGTTTGGGAGAGCCTGCCATTTGCAAAGTTGGTTGACATCACCAGCAGCTATGGTAGGAAAGGAATTAAGATTTCAAGTATTACCCAATGAAAGAGGAGTCCAGGGGACAGTTTCTCCCTGTTTTTTGTTTGTTTGTTTTTATCATTCATGGTGGAAATTCTGATTAGCTTCTTGCCTGCTCACAGAGCTCAACTTAGAAGGGAAAGGACAGGAAAGAGGTGCCACCCCAGGCATTCCCATGTGCTCGTGGGCGCCAGGCACTGGAAACGTGTCCTGCAGATTTGTATAGTGGCAGGCAGTCTTTGAACCATTAATTACCTACTTCCAAGTTCTTTGCCTCCTCTGCTGTTCCACATGGCTTCACACAGAAGGTGACATGCACAGACTTACAGCTGGAACTCAAGTTTCCTACATCTGAGCCCAGGATTCTTTCTACCTCCCGTAAAGCTTTCTCTTGTAAAAAGGAAACCTTGTTAGCATCATGCCCTGCTTACCTGCATCTGATATATCCTTTTGTTCAACCCAGCAGAGATGTCCATCTATGTTTCCATCAGGCAAAGAATTAAGTGTATTTAAAGAAGGAAGTTGAAAACTTTGCAAAAAGCAGGTGTAGATTTTTGAAGAATCCCGAGGGAGCAAATGCGAGGTAATTCATTGAGGGCTCCTTTGTGCAGTGAGCTTGATATCCATCGTCTCACTAACCCTTTCAAGGCCTTGAGGTCAGGTTTCATTATCTTCAATTTGCCACCAAGGACAACTGAGGTGTATTGGGATTCGGTCATTGTCTCCGGCCCCTTGGTTAGGTCAGTGTTTCTCAAACTTGTGTCCTTGGAGGACTTGTTCCAACAGATTGATGGGTCCTGCCCCTAGATTTTGATTCTGTGTGTCGGGGGAGGGGCCCAGCAATTTGCATCTCCAGCCAGTCCCTGGTAATGCTCATGCTGTTCCTCTGGGGACCACAGTTGCCCCAACTTCTGAGCTCAGGTGCTTTAAGAAGAATATGGACCCAGAACAGTTTGCATCCAAAACAGGCTGTCTCAGGAATCCCTTCCTGGAGCTGACTGCCGGTTGTCCAGTGAGCAGTGGCCTGGTCACTCCTCAGGGAGCTGAGCATATCCATCACTATGGGAGAAGGATTTCAGCCAGGGGTCAGTTGACTACAGCCAACACCCTGGCCAAATCCAGCCACTGTCTGCTGTTGTAAATAAAGTTTATTGAAACATAGCTGTTCCCACTTCTTGATGTATTTTCTAAAATCCATTTTGCTACAGTGGCAGAATCGAGAAGTTGGGACTGAGTTTGCATGCCTCATAAAACTTAAAATATTTCTTATCTGGCGCTTTCCAGAAAATTCCCCTGTTCGATGCCTTGGTCTGAATGAACCTCTGAGGAAGAGGGGTTTCTCTATGGTGGGGAGAAGTAAATTCTATGAGGATGCTGACAGTGTCCTGGTCTGGCCTTCGGGATGCTGCCTCAAGTTCATGACTGTTTCAGCTCAATCCTTAGGAGACAGTTTCACCGATGCAACGGCAGCTCCTGAGAGCTCTTAGGACCAATTCCCGGGACTGCACAGAGCCTTCCCCAGTCCTCTGCAGGCTTCAGGGTCTACTGGGGTCACTAATGTGCTTTACAAATGGAATCATGACTCTGCTGTTTTATAAATTGGCACAGTCACTCCCCAAGCCCATGGAAATTTTGAATTTGGGTTATGTTTCTTATTTCTAGCTAGAAACAAGCGAAGGTTCACTGGATTTCTCTTACTGTCTTACACACAATTACATTTCTTATGGAAAAATTTCTCCTTCTCCCTTATAATAATAGCACCTGACGTATTGCATGAAAGACCTCATGTTCAGAAGATACATCACCCTGCTACTTCGCTGTGATGCAATTCTCCCCTCAGGAGGACATGGTGCAGTAAGGTGGAAAGGGCAGTGGACTGGGAAGCATTAGACCCGGGATTTATTTTAGCTTTGCTTCTATTTTGGTGCTTCTAGATTTCAGTCTTCCCATCTATAATAATAATAATGGCGATAAATGCTTCCTCCTATCGAGTGATCGTAACAACTACATTTGCTGAGAGACAGTAGAATTTAGTGCTTATGGACACAGACTCTGGAGCCTGACTGCCTGAGTTGGAACCCTAGCCTCCCATTCATTAGTTTATGACCTTGAGTGAGTCACTAACATTCTCTGGGACTTGGTTTCCTTATTTAAAAAAAAAATGGAGTGTGAATTACTTCATAAATTGACTTAGTATTTATAACACTTGGAATAGTGCCTGGCATGTAAAGAAGTGTTATTTTAGAGTCTGTTAGAAAATAAATAAAGTAAAATACTAGATTCTTTTTACCTAGCATAATTACTCTAGAAGTAATTATACTGTACTGTGAAATTACTAGTAATCTACCAGGCTTAGTTCTTTATGTGTATTGTCATTTTATGCTAATATCTATACCACAAGAAAATTACTATTATTCCAAATTTTGTACCTGAAGAAACAGATTCACAGAGGTTAGCTAAGTTTTCTGCATCACGCAGCTAGTAAATGAAGAAACCAAAGTATTTCAACTTTTCTTCTGTCAAGACTTTGCCAGATCTAAAGCTCTGGACTTACTTAGTGATTGCCATATGTAAATGACCCCGGCTAGCTGCAGACTGAATGTGGGTCTATCTCTTCACTATGTCCCTGATTTGCATGTGAACAAATGGCCCACTTTTTCCACTCTTTAGGTACCTCACATAGGATGGAGAAGATGCTACCCTACCATACAAAGGGTAAGGTGAACATCTATTGATTTTAGCCTATCCTGCATCTGTTTGCCCAGTTCTTGGAATAGTAGCTTAATTTCCCTTTGGGAAACCACACCTTCCCTCCCTGGCTCTCAGCCTATATGATTCTGATGAAACTGACCATACTTGCCTGGGTCTAGTTTGGGGCCTTTGATCAACCCCTAATCAATCAGAGTCTGACATCCCTCCAGTTGGAGGGATTGCTTCAGAATGAGCACACCCACGTTGGACCCCTGTCTACATAAACAATTGTATTTTAAAACCTATTAAAACTAAATGGGCTCATGTTAGATGCAGTCACTATGATGGACATTTAGAATGATGAGGAGAGAAGAGGTACTTACATATTTGTTATGGTCCAATCAGTGCATGTGAAGATTCTTCATAGTTTCTAGGCATCATCTCTATGTCTTCTGGGCTAGAACCAAGCATTTGAGACATACCCTGTGGCCTATGCACTAAGGCAGGAAAATACCTTCTGGAGGCTGGTATGTGTGAGGAGGGATGGTGGGGTGGGGAGGCATCCCTGCTGGTAGAGAACTGAGAATAGGGAATCAATCTCAAGAAGGGGAAGGACAATATAGTCAATACGATGGTGACAACTTTACATGGTGGTGACAGGAAATTACTAGAATTAGTGGGGAGATCACATTGTAAGGTACAGACATGCCAAATCACTATATTGTACACCTGGAATTACTATAACCCATACAAGATAGTATACCAACTCTCTTTAAACAAAGTAAATAAACAACAACAAAAAATTCCCTCCCACAGATCCAGGGCTGTGCTCAGGGGTGTGGGGGACTCAGATGAAGAAGAAGGCTTTTAGGCTTTGCATGTCCAGTGAGCCCAGGGGGGCACAACTGAGACCCGTGGAACATTTGAGGTTGAGACTCAGTGTGAGTCCCAGGAAAATAGACAGCTAAGAACTCAGAGGAAGGACAAAGCTTTTGAGAAGAGGCAGCTTCCTGAGAGAAGTCAGGTGGAAGGCGAACCTTCCAGCACCTTTCAGGCAATGTTTTGAACATTTGCTTAAGCAGCAAAATTAACTGGGCAGGAGAAAAAGTGAGCATTTTTCGAAATGACTTTTCTTCTGCGCAATTACAGGCCACACGATGCCACCCTTTGGTTGAAACTGGGATTGTGAACATTCTCCGAGAGGGGCTTGAAAGTAGAGGGATTTAGACAGCAGTGGAGAGTGTGAGGGTGTGTACTGTGGGAGGTAGGGTCTGCACCGATCCTGTATTGGTGTTTACTAATACATTGGGAATAAAGGAACACATGTCTGCTTGCTAGCATTGCCTAAGCAGGGTTACAATATCTCCTATCCCACACACCGATCCAGATGTGGATAAAGCAGCTGCAATGCATTTTTCTCCCGTGGATTTAGGATGAAATGCTAATGTTAGTGAAGCTTCTGGAGAACATGGTATCTGGGAAAATTGTTTAGGGTAAATTTATTTTCTTTATCTCCCCAGTGTTTTCAACAACAACCTGCTCTGATTATGTAAAAGGGTTGAACTGAAAAGCTATTGATTGCTGATTGATTGGTTTTAGAATATTTCTTGCAAGATTTGAGGATGGCTTTCATTTTAGATATTGACATTCAGGCTACTTGAGAATCATGCAACAATTCTTGGCTGTGGTAGAAAATTAGAAAAATGTGACACCTTAAAAGAGATTTTTGTGTGCTTTTGCACATTTGTGTTAAATAGGGAGACCAAAATTGTGATCTATTATTATTATTATTTTCTACATTCCTAATGCAGATCTTAAGCAATACTCCTGTAGTGTATATAAACATACTGGAAATCTTGCTTTAAAGAGACATTTCTAATTCTCATTCAAAAAACCAAAAAAAAAAAAAAAAACAAAAAAAACTACTGAAGTATAATTAATCTCTCCATACCCAAATTGCTAATTTTTCCTCGCTTCTTGCTTCTTTCATTCTGAAACCTATTCAACCATATCAGGAGCTGGCAGCTACATGGAAACTGAAGCATAGAATTTTAATGTTTGGAAACATTTAGCATATTTTTCAGTCTCTTGATGAACAAAGTGATTGAAATTCTCACCTAGTGTGACAAATGGGCATAATACATACTAAAATCTATATGTGAGGTTATAGCATAAATTATTCTATTTGAGAATAAGCTGGAAAAAAACAACCCCGTAGTTGTTTTTCAAACCAAAAAATTTTGCTTATATTCAAAAAGAGCAAACATACCAGAGAAGTAAAAAACACCAAAAGAAATTGATCAAGATCTGGAAAGGTATCTCAATTTGGACATGTATCCAGGCTCTCCTTCTCTTTCTCCTTGTAGCAACTATAAAAATGCATTAATATTACAGGCTTCAAAAAACATTATGGACTTCATTTTTCCATATTTTGGCATTTTATTAAAAAACAGACCTTAGAGATTATTTTTATTTGTTTGTTTTGTTTGAACATTAAATCTCAGTGTAAAGGACTTTTCTCTCATCCATGTCTGAGTGGTTGAATATTATTGTCTGGTATTTTAATATTTTCCTAGACTTTAATATTTCTTCAATTACACGCGGATTTTAGAGAAAAAACTACCTTTGGGGGGATGGATAGAGCTCCAGCTCTGGAGTCAGGCGGACTTGGGATCAAAGCCCAGGTCTTCCAAAGAGGCGATGCCTACGGCGGTTGAAGATACTAATTCTCTAGACACCAACTTCAGAAATAATAAATATGAGAGTTCCCTGCCTGCAGAGTTTCTGTGAGATTAAAGACATATTTATAAAACACGAGGCAGGAAAAGATAATGGCAGTTTAAAAAATCCTGTAATCCAAACTTGAGAAAATATGAACTCGGTTTATTTAAAGGTGCATGCAGTAAGCGTTGCGGAGAGAGAGCCCCAGGACTTGGTCTGCATCTCAGAGCATTCCTCCTTTCTCCTCTTTACTGTCGTTATTGGGTCTTTGTCTCATCATCTCCTCAGACTGCGAGCCTCCTAGGAGCAAAGCCTCTGACTTCGCCACTTTAATATCCTGATAACGTGGCTTCCTGGCTTTCTGACGTGTCATCTGTCAAATGCTGTCCCCAAAATATGCTCCTTGGGGGGAACTATGCTCCAGGACCTAAGGCAGCGGTTCTCAACCTGTGGGTCGCGACCCCTTTGGGGGTCGAATGACCCTTTCACAGGGGTCGCCTAAGACCATCGGAAAACACATATATAATTACATATTGTTTTTGTGATGAATCACTATGCCTTAATTATGTTCAATGTGTAACAATGAAATTGGGGGTCCCCACAACATGAGGAACTGTATTAAAGGGTGGTGGTATTAGGAAGGTTGAGAACCACTGGTCTAATGTGTTTGGGAAACGTTTCATGCATGCTGTCCCCCTCCAAGAGCTTTTCAACTTGTGTTAACTCAATGGATGTGCTGATAAAGAGTCCTAACTCTGGCTGCCTGTGATACAGAAGCCCTAACCCTAGTTAGCTCAGTGTTTCTCAGACGTATTAGACCTGGATATCTATTAGCATTTGGGGTAACACTTCTCTCATGGTGGCTAGTGCAGTGTTTGTAGAACAGGCAGGTAGCAAATAGGGACAGCATTGTGTTTTATGTATTGACTAGGGGCCCAGTGCACAAATTTGTGCACCTTGAAAGGTACTGTGGGCTGCAAGGTGGGCACCGGGGTGGGTCTTGGCCCATCCTCCACACCCCCACCCAGCCCCTCCTGCCATGGCCCCCAGTCCCCTGTCTGCTGGCAGCCCCACTCCCTCTCCCGCTGCCGCCATCACACCCACGCACTGACGGTGGAGCAATTGGAACCAGCACCAGCAGTGGATGCGAGCGGGTCTGATGCCCGCCATATTTTGAACGCGCCCCTTGGTGGTCAGTGCACGACATAGTAACTTGTTTGGTTGTTTGGTTGTTCCACCATTCGGTCTATTTGCATATTAGGGTTTTATATATATATATATAGATATTACATCTCAAATATAAAATTTTATATAAGATCTTATTTTTAACAGCTGTCTAGTTCTGCCTATATTAAATAGGCCTGATATTTCTCATTAGGTCAGGAGCCCCTAAGCTTCTGGATAGAGAATTGAGCGCCATATGCCAAATGTGCCGACTGATATTAAAACTTTCATTAAAATAATAGCAACAATTGTAAAGACAATGGCAACTTCTATTCTGTTAGAAGGAATTGTATTAGAAGAAGCTAACTTTGACAGGTGAGATTCCAGCCCTAACCAGTTTGGCTCATTGGATAGAGCATCAGCCCATGGACTGAAGAAGGGTCCTGGGTTCAATTCCGGTTGAGGGCATGTACCTTGGTTGTAGGCTTAATCCTCAATAGGGGGTGTGCAGGAGGCAGCTGATCAAGGTTTCTCTCTCATCGATGTTTCTAACTCTCTATCTTCCTCCCTTCCTTTCTGTAAAAATCAATAAAATATAGACATTTTTAAAAAAAGAAAGGTGCGATCCCATTTGGTGATACATAAAGCTATTAAAGTTAAAATATCCAGCTCTGAGCTTATCAATGGTAGAGTAGAATCTGGACTGATAGCTCCTTCCTGTAGGGAAACAATTACGGATATAGGTATTCCCATAAATGAGTAATCCAGAAAGCAGAGGCATAGAATGCAAGCATGAGCACTTAAAAAAAAGAACTTACTATGATTTTAAAAAAAAAAATCTTTCCTACATGTTTTACACACTTCTCATCCTTATTATTAGTTTATGGAGAATATGATTGGGCCATGTCTTGATGATTCAGGACCAATGTCCTTCCAATATCCTTGCCAAAATAGAAGGATGTTTGTTCTCAAGAATCTGCAATGAGTTGCTGAGAGCTTTCTGCTTCCTGCTCTAAAAGGTCCTACACAGCAGCTCTCTTATGTGTTATCAGCATCTCACTCGGCTGCCAATGGGGACTTTTCAGAAACTCTCTTCTCCTTGACATCTTTGCCCTACCAACCGGAAGCCATCCCCAATGAGTTTTAATCTGACGGTAATGGAGACATCAGGTAAAAGTTTGTTAAATCAGTAACTGTTTTCAGCAAGCATTTATAAATAAGAGTTTGTAAGAATCTGAATAATGGCTTCATATCATTTACTCTTAGTTTTTGTTAACATACTAACTTAGGGTAGCACTAACACTTTATTTCCTGATAAGCTTAGGGTTCCATCAAAAATTCAGAGCTTTGTGATAACTATTTTCCCACCTCTACTCCATGTACTTTTGACTTTATTCAGTCAATAAACAGTTAATTAGTGTTGGCTTGTGTCAGGCCTAGGGACAAATGCTGGGTGTTAGCGGTTTCTGAGAAGGACTAATTGATAGCACCTCTCTCTTCTCCACCAAATTTTTAACCAACTGGAATTAGGAATCAGGGCTCAGAACAGCAGCTTAGTTGTTGGTAAGTAGATTGGAGAGCAGGGCTTAGATCTGCAGCCCTAACCTGGCTACTGCCTCCCTAGCTGAACTTAACCTCACAGCCCAGACAGAACCTTAGGAACTGTAGCTCCCCCTGTCTCCCATCAGAGGCTACTCTTATCAATTCATGTGATTTTAGGCTAACATAGTAATAGCTAGCAATTACTAGGCAGCTGCAGTGGTCCCAACATGGTGCTAGGACTAGGTCTTACATCCACCATATCTCATAGCCCTGTGAGGTCTTGTTGCAGAAGAAATAAAGGCCGAGAGAGAAATTACTTACCAAGCTGACAGTGAGTCAAAGGTAGAGTTGGAATTGCAGTGCGGTTTTGCATGGCCCCCACACCTATGCTCTTGTTACTCTCAGAGGGTGAGCCAAGTTCCAGATTCTGAGGTGTCTCCATTGCAGGCCCCTATGCACAGACTACACTCATCCCCACGTGGCCAATATTTCCCCCTTTCACTCTTCAGGGGTTGTCTGATGCACACTCTGTCCCTGCAGTGGACTAGATGCAGACACCAAGTTCCAGTCGGTATTTTTTACAAAGACCCAACTTGCTTTGCAGACTCCCACATAGCACACACTTGACTATTTACACACTTGACTATACTTCGTTGCATGACGGTGCTATAAAAAATTAAATAGTTGGAGAAAAAGAACATTAACACAACGACTAAGAAAATGGAACACAGTGCCGACTGCACTTGGAAGAGGAGTCCTATGAATGACCTTCACTGAGGGCTTCAGGACGCAGAAGAGACGGGTCCCAAAAAGCAATTCTTTCCTGGGAGAGACATGCTTTTGATAATTATTGTTATTCCCTGAGTACCCTGATTCCCTTGTGGAAGGGTCTTTCTCATATCTGTGGCTATGATTGCTATCTTTTGATTTTCTCTTTCTCTTTTTTTAAGCAGGAAGGCAACAAACAGCAAGCTCTGTACTTAGAGCCCAACTCTTGGTTAGCACTCCCTCTAGTGGCAGCTCGATGAATCTCCCATAATTATCCTTTATTACTGAGATATCTGTCTGGTTAAAATCGTAGAAGAGTTTTCACTTACTTAATTTGACATAGTCTTTGTTTTTATACTTTGGATAACCAGAAAAATAGCTCAAGGTTTATATAACATGATTTATTTCCCATTTTTACAATGATTAAAGACAACTTCCCAATGGATATATTAATGTATATGTTTAAAACATTTCCTTAGATTAAATTCTCAATAGTTGGAATCTGGAGGCCATAGAACCCCATCTGTCATGGTCATGATTGTGTCCCCCAAAATTTATATATTGAAGTCCCCCCAATACCTTAGAAGGTAACAGTATTTAGAGATGGAATCTTTAAACAGGTGCTTAGTTAAAATAGGGCCATTAGAGTGGGCACTGATTCAATATGATAGGTGTCCTTATAGGAAGAGTGCCGGGAGCCGGTTCATGCTTGCTGTTTCAAGGGACCTGGCATATATGGCATACTGTTCTTAATATGTTTGCTCACCTTCTTGGCACTATGTGTTTTAACCAAGGTCTCCTCTCTGAGAAAGGTTGTTTCCCCAGGTAGGGATTTTCCCCTGAAGTTAGGAAGGGAATAAAACCTCTTAACTAAGTGCCAGGTGGGTAATTAATCACTTTAACTACGAACAATCATGCTTAAGCTACATAATCTTTACTCCCTGGAATGGCGATAAGAAACGCCCTAACCTTTGGAATAGAGATTGATAGGATTGGAATCAACTGGTATAAATACAGATGTAACAAGACAGAACTTAGAAGACAGAACCTACACAGAACCTAGAGACAGAAGAACTTCGCTGGAGAGAACATGGCAAAAGATCCTGGACAGAAACTGGCAACAGAACCTAGAGACAGAACCTAGCGAGAGAACATGGCAAAAGATCCTGGACTGAACCTGACTATAGAACATGGCAAGAGAACCTGGTGACTGAACCTGGCTAGAGAACCTGGACAGAACCTGGCTGGAGATCCAGAGCAGAACTTCGCTGGAGATCCAGACCGGAACTTGGCTGGAGATCCTGGCTAGAGATCCTGGCTAGGCTGCTGATCAACTGAACGCTGTCTCCATGCCATTCCTTCTTCGCCGACTCCGTCCACACCTTTGGGGACCCCTGGACCTGCTGGGGTTGGACCCCAGCAGAAGAGGAGAGATGACAGGGATGCACAATCACAGAAGACTACCATGGGAATAAGGGGCAAGAGGATGGCCACTTGCAAGCCAAGGGCAGAAGCCTTTGGAGAAACCAAACCTGCGGACACCTTGATGTTGGACTTCCAGCCTCTAGAAATGTGAGAAAATAAATCTCTGTTGTTCAAACCATCGAGTCTGTGGTATTTTGCTATGACAGGCCTAGGAAACTAATATGCAATCTCTTTCACTAGATGCCAACACATGAGCTCTAACCTGCCTCTTTAAATTATGTCAAATTCTTTTAAAATGGGTGTTTGAAGGATCACAACACAGTATTGCTAACATCGGATCTTGGCTGTGGTGTATAATTCTTTTAATACGTCTTTGAATTTGATCTGCTAATACTTTGTTAAAAAGTTTTGCATCTCTGTTTACAAGAGATATTGATTTGTATTTTTCCTTTCTTGTAATGTCTTTGTCTGGTTTGGGTAGGGGTAATACTGGCTTCATAGAATCAATCTGGAAGTATTCCCTCTACCCCTATCTGCTAAAAGATATTGTAGAGCGTTGGCATAATTTCTTTCTCAAATGTTTGGTAGCATTCATCGGTGAACTCATCTGGACCTGGCACTTTAGAAGGTTATCAATTATTGATTCAATTTCTTTATTCTACATGGGCTTATTCAGATCATTGATTTGTTCTTTGAGTTTTGGCAGATTGTGTCTTTCAGAGAATTGGTTCATTTTATCTAGGTTACTGAATTTGTGGGCATAGATTAGATTTTTATAGAGATACAAATAATCAAAGTATGGTCTTACCTGGAGAGGAGGAGAGGAAGGCGGGCAGCCCAGTTTGTCTGGCAATTGTACTTGGTAGACACTTACTAATGTTAGGTGAATTAGTGGATGTAGGAAAAAATTCCCAATGAAGATATATCCTAGTCAGTCACTGGTGTTTTTGTTTGCTTATACCAGTGTTATGCATTTTTAAAACAAATCTGACATTTTTCTTTCTATTTCCTTTCCTTGCTTCAAAGACCTGACAGATATACAATTGTGTCTAGAGGTTTTTTTCTATAAATTTATATCTGGTCATTTACTTCGGCTGGAGTACATTTTAGTGTGTGGCAACAGAAATCATGTTTCTTGAGTAGGAAACTAAATGTTCCTTCTTTATTATTGTCACACACATTGTGAGAGATATCACGTATTTTATGTCGTGTTAGCAAAGTTCTGTGAAACAATATGTTGTCTTTTTGTTGTTAAAACGTCAAGTTACTTCTGTAAGCTTTTTATGGCTATCTGCTATGAACTGGATTGGTTCCCCCTAAAATGTGTATCCTGAAGCAATAGGATGGCATTTGGAGATGGGACCTTAGGGAGATAAAGTTTAGAGCCATTAGAATTGGACCCTTCTGATGGGATTAGTGCCCTTATGGGAAGATACACCAGAGAGCTAGCTGTCTCTCTTGGCCACGGGAAGACTCAGCAGGAAGTCAGCTGTCTGCAAGCCAGGACGAGAGACCTCGCCAGAACCAGCCAAGCTGACACCCTGATCGGACAGCCTCCAGGACGCGGAGATAATAAATCTCTGTTGTTTTGTTATGGCGCACGTTACGTAAGCTGCTCCAACTGCAGTGTGCTTTTCTTCTGGCCAAAATGCCTCTGTTCCCCTTTGGGGAACTCCCACCGCAGTTCATGCGGTTTATGAGGAGATGACCTCCTCTTTGGCTCTAGGGATGGTGAGGGGCTCAGTGTGGAGAAGTGACATTTTGATGCTCTTGGGCAAAATGGGCCCTTTCCCCTTCCGGGTTGCTAGCCTAGGAGGAAGCAAATGAGGATGGACCCTGGGAAAACCTGTCATGTCTTGGCGATCCTGCCTGGGAAGGGTGCTAACATAGTGACAGCTGAGCTGAGGGACGGATTTATTTGAGCACCTGGGTTCAGTAATGTGTGAGTCTTCTCTTGGACTTTTTCCATTTCAAGAGCCAATAGATTTTTCTATTTAATGGAATCAGTTGTCATTGGCTTTTCTGACACCAACCCCCCAAAATGTCCTCACTGATACAATTCAGGTAGGTTTTGTGAGCTATATTTCTATCCAAAACTGATTCCTTCCTCTAGCATCCCCCATCTCAACAAATGGCATTTGTATTCACCTAGCAGCTCAAGTACCACCTGAGGGTCATTCTTTATTTTTCCCCCCTCTATTTTTATGCTTCACATCTAGTTTACTAGCCACTCCTTGTCAACTCACCTTAAAAGCATGTTACAAATCCTCTTCCTTAAAGTCCTCCTCCTCTCTTGCTTGCATTTCTGCAAATCCTTCAAAGAGCTCTTTCTGCTGCCACAATGTATTCTGCAAGAACAACCACATGGTCTCCTAATATACACATCAAAACAGAGGTTACTTCCTGCCCAGGATCCTCTAATGGCTTCCCATTGCCGTAAAAGTAACATCCAGATTCTTTACCACACCTGCAGCATCTTACGTGATATGCCACCTGTTTTCAAATCTGTCTTACACCATGACCTCCTCTGCCTGTTATGCTCATTGCTGTGCTATCTGGCTCTTGAGGGATTATTCCAAAGTTGTTGTGACACATTAAAACCAAACATTTAAAAGAAAACCTAACTGCTGAGCATGCTCTATTTTCCACCTGATGTCAACTCTGCTGGAAGTTTCCAGAGAGCAACAATGATGATTTGTACAGCCTTTCATAGCTCCCTGATATCCTCTATTTTATCTCAATAAATGCTTACAATCTCTATAGTTAGGCATGTGCGCGTTATTATTGTTATAGCCAGGGAAGCGCAGTGAAGCGGATGCAGGGTTTACCTTACCCAAGATGATATGATTAGTCAACAACCAGTGCCAGGACTAGAACTAAAGTCTCTTGTGTCTGGTTCATGGATTTTCCTACTCTTACTTCCTGGCAATAATTAGATTGGGTCCAGAATGACTCTACCTATATACACTTTTATCAGAATAGAAATGTCAAAACATTAAATAAGGGATTTCTTTCAAGAGCTGCATGAACCAAGTATATGGTGAGTGTTATCTATGCGCAGACACGGCCTAATCTGCATAGGCAGAAAGAGGCCTGCTCCGTACCTGGGGACGAATGTGCGTGGAATTTTGTACCAATGAATCTTAACACAGAAAGCTTCAACAAAGAGACATGTGAAAATCAGAAAAAGTCAAACATCTTTCTTACTACAATGAGAAATGAATTTTGTAATGGGCTCCTTAGGAATGCAATGGCACGGAATTTGATGGATGCCGACCAGCTGCGTGTCCTGGTACCTTTCCACACGCCTGGAGACTTACTGCTTCAGATCTCATGTCTCATTTCAGATGAGCAATAGCACAAAGTAGGCAGAGGAGGGGGGCATTCCAAGGGGGCGCTCACCAGCCAGGTGCTCCTTGTCTTTCCTGCAAATACTTGTACCTACATGCTCCCAAATGCGACCCCAAGTGTCTGCTTATTTAAAAAAATATATATGTGTATATCAATACCCACTAGACCAAGCGCACATTCCCGAGAAAAATGTCTGCAGCTGCCATTTAGGAAAGCAACCTGTGTACCACAGAGGTTGATAAAACTGTGCCATAAATTCTCAGTGTAAAATTGTTTCTTTTTTTCCTTCATCATTGAAAACCCCGGAACAAATGAAAATATTTTGACATCATGTATATCAACTTTACTGTGGCTACAAGTCTTAATCTCCCGAGCCAGTGACATGGGGGAAAATGGGGCTTGTAAAGGATATACCGGCCGGCCATGCACAATATGGGGCCTTTGAGGGAGTTCTGTGATTAGAATGGAAAGAGAGCCATTCCACTCCCTCCTCCCTGCAGAGAAAGGCAGAGGCAGGGCATCCACAGAGGCACCAGGCCCAGAATGCTGGCAGACTGCATGCCAGAGGGGAATGGAGGGCCATAGGCTGGTAGTGCCTCAGCAAGGTCATGGTGGGACAATGATGAGGGAGACAGGCAAGAGGCTGTCACCAGATTATAAATCACCGTCTACAGGAACTTTGATTTGTCCCTCTCAGTACCTTCCTGCTTCCCTTTTCTCAACAGAACAGGCATGCTGGAAGGAATGCTTTGATTGGCAGGTATCTGAGAAACTAGACAAGAAAGTGCTACTTATGCTGAGATGCAAAATAAGCAACAGTTTAGTACCTAAAACTGGGCCAGACCTATTATGAAATTTACCATAGGCTTCCATTATGTATGCATTCTTTCTCCTGAAAGCATCTCTCTTAGGTCGTATTCTCCTGATTTGGGGTGTCATTAGGTACATTCTTGAGTAAAGGGCGTCTCCAGAGCTAGGAAGAACCTAGATAGACCAGGAGGCATGTTATCAGGTAAGGAACTCAAGCTCAGTATAAACACCACTTTTTCATGTGAGGAAGGATTTTGAGTGATAGTTGAGTTAAAATTCAGATCTAATAGCTCTAGCTTGGGATACAGGCTATAGATAAGGGATAAAACACAGGAAAGACTGATGGCATTATCACTGTTGCCTGGTGTCATTGTTACCAATGACATATCCAGGCCTGGGTCATTCCTGCAGATGCTCTTAACCCATGGTGTGGGGAGCAGGCTCATGAAATGGACACTAAGATTCACAGCTTACCTGGTTCTCTCACTGACCTCAAGTGTAGGTCTTGGAGGATGATAAGGGGGTCAAGGTAAGAGAGTATGAGGGTTTGAGGGGAAGGACAATCACAGTAGTGGTGTGGCTGGCAACTGAGCTAGGCATCAAGGGAAGGGTCTTAGAGCTTGGACTTGCTAATGAAACATTACCTTCCCAAGCAGGAGCAAAGACCTTTCACAGCTGGCCCTGGTTTTAGGAGGCAGGATGTCCCTTCCCCCATCTGATATTTCTGTGGGTTACAGGCATGCTCAGCTTCTCATTCCTCCATCAGGAGATCATCACACTCCAAAGTCAGGTCTTTGTTCCATACTGTGCCTTTGTTTCCATCTTGGGCACCTGCCTTTTGTTGGCTCCTCTGGACCGAGTCTTTACATTTCTCCATCCTGCACAGAAAACCCGTCAGTGGGGTTTCTTTCCCTTTGGCTTCTGGATGGGTTTGGTCAAGGGGACACCCACTTCAGGATATTAGAGGAAAGAGAGTTAGGTCAGACTATGCACAGGTCTGGCTCCATCCTGCAGTTACCTCAGGCTGGCTTTGTCCCTTGACCAGGGGTCACTGCTCTTTTCCAGGTGGCCAACCATATCTGACTACCTCTTGTTGGGTTTTGGTAATTGCACATTTTTTCCAGCCTATGGTTGGCAGTAGTGCAGCTTTTATAGCCCTGGGTTACTATACTCTCACCTGGGTTACTGTGGTTTCTCTCACCCATGCATACATCTGGAAATTGTCCCTTTGCAGTAAACTGTCCTGGAATTATCCCTTTTGGAGACTGCCACCTGCCTCCTATTGGGAGATTGACTGATACAAATGACCATTCACTTCCTCCTTTATTTTGAACTTTGACAGGTATTTCAGGTTTTAACTCAAATGCTACCTTCTTTTTAGAGCACTTCCTACCATTTCATCTCACACTCACACATAATTATTTGGCTGACACTCTGACATCCCATGACACCTAGGGTCCCCTCCATTTTGGTGCTTATAAGCTCTATGGGAGTTGTTTGTTGCATGTCTGGTTTATCCCTCCTTTCTCGCACCACACTGCGAGCTCTTCAAGGCAGATGGGTGTCTTACTCACTGTCCTGCCTCTGGTGTTTTGCTTGCCTCCCATTTCTTTTATGAGTTCATATGGCCAGCCATAGGGAGCCAGTAAGGGTCACTGTAACATTTTATAGGATGCATACAGGGCACTGTGAGTTGGTTTTTCTAACTTGGTTGATAATCATGGCATGATGATAGCTATATAATCAGGGCACCAGAGGAGGTGAGCGTGTTTGATGGGACTTGGGAAAAAAATGCTGCCCCAATTTGCATTATGATTAGTAAACCCAATCAAGTCATGTCCTATCAACCACTGTGTATGATGAATCAATAGACTATG
The DNA here is from genome assembly GCF_964212035.1 of Myotis nattereri. Classification (NCBI taxonomy): domain Eukaryota; kingdom Metazoa; phylum Chordata; class Mammalia; order Chiroptera; family Vespertilionidae; genus Myotis; species Myotis nattereri. The sequence goes on along the minus strand of NC_138085.1, from coordinate 78,150,722 downwards.
TGCTAGAAATTGTGTGCACCCTAGTAGGATGCCATGACTTTCAGATCGCAGTTTGGAGAGTTTACAAAGAGCTTTGGAGGAAACGTGAGCAGAGACAGAACATGGTTCCCCTTAGCTTGCGCCTCACAATAATACTTGCTATCCCCTCGCAGGCCTGGGTGCTAAGTCCAGCTCGAGGAGTCACAGAATCTCCCCTCCTTCCTCCTTCACTTCCCTTTCTTATTCTTCTTGGCAGCCGATGCCTGCAGTCTAAAATGCCCAAGTTTCACAGTAAATTAAAATCCCCCCTTCCTCGCCCACATTTTCTCATGACATGCAGAGATGCAGGAAGCCAGGTAGGGTTCACTCTACATTTCTAATCCAGGACGTGTGTGAGCCTCCATGTGTTAAAGACACCAGGTAGTGGGGGCAGCTTCGAAGGCTCAGCATTTCTTGTCTCCTCTGTCTTCTATCAGTCAGATAGCCCTGCACTTCGGGGTCCCCAGTGGACCAGCTGGAGTCCTCCTGGTGACAGCACATGCCCAAGGAACCGTGGTGCTGCTCAGGTCGCTGTAGCCACAGACTCTGAGTAATAATTGGTCCAGTAACAAGACCAAGAGCCCCCAGAGCAGAGGCAAGAGACTCCAGCGGCTCTTCACCTGCACAGCGAATGTCTTCATTTATTCTCCCTGGCTGCTGCTTTGTAAATTCCACTCATCTTTCTTCTTTGGACTTTTTGATTAAAAATGCTGTCAGCAGAGCAACGTGATGTTCAAAGGAAGATGCTGTTTGTGAAGCATTTTTCTTCTTGGAGTAGTTAGAGTGGAAAATTCTTGTATGCATGGAAACCTTTCGATTGTGTGTGTGTGTGTAGTGTGTGTGTGTGTAGTGTGTGTGTGTGTGTAGTGTGTGTGTGTGTAGTGTGTGTGTGTAGTGTGTGTAGTGTGTGTGTGTAGTGTGTGTGTGTAGTGTGTGTGTGTGTGTAGTGTGTGTGTGTGTGTAGTGTGTGTGTGTAGTGTGTGTGTGTAGTGTGTGTGTAGTGTGTGTGTGTGTAGTGTGTGTGTGTAGTGTGTGTGTGTAGTGTGTGTGTGTGTGTGTGTGTGTTTATCATCATGAATATAAAGGGGAAGCTGGCAGAATGTGTTAACCTTTCTGTTCCCTGTGACTTCATCTGCATCGCCCCGGGTCCCTGCACGCAGCGTTGGAGTCTGAGGCAGCTGCAGCTGGGCGCGCCAGATGTGGAGAACCAGGAAGCAGGGGAGAGACACCTTGCCCTCCTGGCCACAGGGCGCCTTCTCCACATGCCTGACTCCAGAGATTGAAAAGCGATAGGGCAAAAGCACTCTCAGAGGGGCGACAGGGATGCGGAGCAGACCCACGGTCTCCAGTTCCCTCTCATTACCACTGTCTCCACAGCAGAGCTACTAATTGAAATAGATGACTCTGATTAGTGGATGTGAAAACCATTTAGCATGAACCCGGCACCATGTTAAGTATTATGGGCAGAACTCATAATTACTGTCCTTAGGAAGTTCATGTCTAATGGGGAAGCAGATGCACACACCAAGTCAGCACAGGGCACTGCGGGAGCCAAAGGAGGGTCTCCGGAATCTGGGCGTGGCAGGTGCTCTGGTCCAAATCCTACCCCCTGGTGCGGGGCCGCTGGGAGGAGAAGGCAGATGCGGACCGTTGGGTGGGTTGTCTTATTCTCTTCCTTGAGGTGTGGACCGCTTCGCTTAGTAATAAGGTCGTCACCTTTTAGTCCAGTGAGATTGTTCTCTGAGGCTGATCAAATGAAAAGCCTCTGGAAGCTTCAAGCTTCAGGGAGAGGCGGGGCGGGGGGGGGCGGGTGCAGGGTCTCCTGGCAGGCAGGGGCTGTGCTTTCTGTATGGAGTAGGGGCTCAGTAACATAATGAGTGACTGTGTGGCTTCCTGAGCTGGGAGCTGAGTGATCTGTGTTCCAGCTGGGTGGCTGTGGATCTGTCACTTTGTCCTCATCTTGATTCCTTCATCTATGAAATGAGGTTCATGCTTGAGGAGCTCCAAGGACTCCTTCTGCTTTGATATTTTTGCAGTCAGTAAAGTAACAGAGAATAAAACAAACATCACTCTCAGCCTTTCAGAAAGGCTGACTGACAGTGCCCGGAACAGCTCTCCAAAGGGAATGTGGCATCAAATAAGCTCGAAGGTGAATGCCTTTCACAGGGGAGAGTCTGAGGTTGATTGAACAGTGATTGAATATTCAAGGTTAAAGATAACAGATCCATTCGGGCGGCGGCGGGGGGGGGGGGGGGTCCATATCCCTATTACACTCATGGGGGCTTTCCCCCCAGTGCTTCTTGTTTTTTGAGTTCTTTGGAACCCTAAAACCCTAGGAAGGGGAAAACAAAAGTTGGAAGAAACTGCTTCTCAGAAGAAACTAGGACCATTTGGGAAATGAATTTTTACGGTTGATTGAGAGGGGTCATGGATGGAAACGGTCTCCCTATTCCATCTAAGTACTGGGCATATGGGAGGCTTCATAGTGATAAGTGACTTTCCTGGAAAAAGACAAGATCGCACAAGTCACTCATTTGCTAACCATGACCCTGATTCAGTGTGAAGGACTCTCTGTTGAGATTGGGGATGCCAAGGCTCTGATTGGAGGACCCAGTGTTACTCTCCAGTATTTCTCTTCTAAATATCTCACCTAAAATTCAGCCCAGGATTTTCCTGTGCATCTTTGCTGACATTTGAGTAGCTCTGGAAGGAAAAAAAGAGTCGTACATCAGACGCTACTTTCTTTTTTCTACCTTCAGGCATGTGGAGACATGAGTTGGAAGTTTTGTCACAAATTAGGTGATGAGTGTATGGTAGTAAGAAAAAACAGGCAGGACACTGGGGCTTTTTTATTTTTTAAATCACAAATTAGGACTTTTGCAGAGGTTGTCCTAGGTGGTAACTGATATAGAAGATGTGGGCATAAAAATATATATTTCAGGGACAAAAGACATCATCCTTAGGAGAGAGGGTAGATGCATAGAGTGGAGAAGGCTTCTTCGGAAGGAATTGGAGATCAGGACAGGATTCTAGTCATGAGGACCAAGAAGGTCACACAGAAGACTAGCTCCTCCATGCATCGCTTTGGAACAGAATGGCCAGAAACTCTGAACAAATGAGCTGTTTACACTGGGTTTCATAGCAAAAACCATTACACTCTACCGATTCTGTATTCCCTCCCTGCCTGCCTCCACTATTGACCCCAAAACCCAGGTCAGGCTGAAATGGAAACCAACTAGTTTCAAATTCCAAGGATCCAAGTCCAGGATCCTCACAGGCCATCGCAATACCTGTATACTCTGGAAATTTCTATCTCGAGACATCCCTTGTTTTTAGAAATGTGAGCACTTTGAAACTCTTTAGAAAGGAATGAGGGGAGTTGATTGATTAAACATACGAATCCATCAGGAGAGCTGCTTCTGAAAGAATGAGCTGCTTAGCATTGATAATACTAGCAGCAGGTATGTCATCTGTCAGGTCCACCGATATGGAACTGTCTCCCATGCAGGACTGGCCCCTGCCCCTGCCAAGCTGCCTTAAAAGTGTTGCAGCTTGCAGGCTGCGATGCATTCTGTGCTGGAGGACTGGGGAGATGTGGAATCTCCAGCTAAGCTCTGAGGGCCACAACAGTTAAATTCATTTGAATTTCAAGTGCAATAATTCCTTAAGATGGGAGGAAGGTTTTAGATCTCAGATCAAGTAGTCATTAGCTGAGCTACTGTCCATCTGCTAATTTCAAACTTATTGGCTTCTTTTGGGAAATAAAAATAAAAATTTTAAGAAGAGACCATAATAAGGTTCTTGTGCAGCCAACCTTTAAAGACACCATCTGAATTCATGAATAATGAATGGCTTTTCCTTGGACTCAATTTCTTTGCTGCTACCAAACTTTCCTATGAAACAAATAGCAATTGACTTATATGCTGGTCACCTCTCAGGACACATTGAGAAATACGACAGGAACATTAGATGGTATCAGAAATAACTTTTGGTGCAAAATGAGTCATAATTTATTACTTCTTGAGTTTCTTACGCTTTATCAAAGTCTCCACATGGAGAGAGCATGTGCTGATTCAGAGCAGCTAAATGAGCACCTGGGAGAGTACGTCCCCTATCTAATAATGCCTTGCACTGATTATACTTAGAGCTGGAAGGTGGGGGAGGTGGAGGTGAGAGACCAAGGCTGATTCTGTTGATGCTGTTTAATAGCTATTAGGCCTTAGATACATCTTCAAGTCTTCTCCCCTCACTGGCAGTGTTATAAAATCTACTCTCAAGGTTGTTTTGAAAATTACATAAATGAACATAAAGGTACATTGTTAAACTATGAAGTATGAGTATTCTTAAGTTGAAATCCAAGTCTTTTACATATTAGACTGTCTATATTAAAATTTGAAAGTATAAAACTGTTTTCTGGAAATCAGGAGTGTCTAGGTCTATTGGATGCTGCTTTCATGGGACATTGTCAGGGAAGAACACAATTCATGGTGGAATATAGGTTTCCTTATTTTACTCGATTTTACTTATGTATTTTGTTTAGTTTTATTTTAAAGCTAGAGGCCCGGTGCATAAAAATTTGTGCACTCCGGGAGCGGGGTGGGGGCGGGGGAGTCCCTCAGCCCGGCCTGCGCTCTCTCGCAGTCCGGGACCCCTTGAGGGATGTCCACCTGAAGGCTTAGGTCTGCTCCCCGGGGGATCAGGCCTAAGCTGGCAGTCAGACATCCTTCTGGCAGTCCAGGAGCCCTTGGGGGATGTCTACCTGCCAGCTTGGATGTCTACCTCCCCGGCATATGGCTGAGCAGACCTGCCCCCTATGGTAGCACACTGACCGTCAGGGGGCAGCTCCTGCATTGAGTGTCTGCTACCTGGTGGTCAGTGCATTTCATAGTGACCAGTTGTTCCCAGTTGTTCCACCGTTAGGGTCAATTTGCGTATTACCCTTTTATTATATAGGATTGCACCAAATGAATAGGACAGGAGCCATTGTCACTACTTTCCCACCCTTTTTCTTGAATGTGAGGGAGAGTAGGATGGTGTAGAAAATCTTGGCCACAGCTAAGGGCAGTGGCCATACTTAAATACTATTTGTCAGGATTAAGGAGTCAGGTCCTAACCATAAAATTCCTCTTGGGTCAGGTCTTTGTGATTGTAAGAACTCGGGGAGCATGACATGAGCCTGCAAAAAATAAAAATGAAATCCTATTGGCATTGGCAAAATTCATACCTTAGTTTCCAGCCTATAACATCAAATTCATTCTTTATGTTTGAAATTTGGAGCAACATTTAAAAACATGTTTTAAACTTGATTCTGCTTAATTGTGCTCTTTTTTATTTGGGAGAGCAGCCATTCTGAGAAGAATGCTGTTGTTCTTGAAATTTTCTCTGGTGCTATTCTTCCTGGGAGTAAAGCCCACTTCACTAAGCATATTTTATTATTCCCCCCACACACAAAAAAACGGCATCTCCTGTGATTGCCTTTCTCCTAAAGGTCTTTTAGAAGAAATGAGATTAGAACCATTTGTGAGAAATTGAAAAATTCAAAGAATTTCCAAGATCAGAATAAAAAGCACTTACATCTGATTTTTTGGCAGACAAAAATAATCACCAGGGTCTTGTGAGAGGCAGAATCGACTGTTCACCTTCCTCTGAGAGACATGAATTTGCTAAACCAAGACGTGCCAAGGGTGTACTTCAAGGACTCTCTTGCAACTGAGCCCAAGCTCATTTCAAACGTAAACCAAACTTATTGGTTTCTGACATATGTATATCATTAGAGTCAGAGAATGATTTGGAAGTAGGATTCTTATTTGCTAAATGAAAAGTTGTTAAATCCATGTAGTAAAAGATGTCAAATAAATTTACATGGGAGACAATAAAAATGGGAATTGAAATCATTTAGGCATGAGCAATATTTTGTGTTTATTATCCCCATCTTTCTGAAAGGAATTTAAGAAAATGATATAATCTTCAAGACTGAGGGCAAGAATTATTGAATCACCATTGGGAATGACCTGTGATCCAGTCCAAATTCCCTCTCAAGACCACCCCTGAAAGGAGGTCATTCCACGTTAGTGTGAACACATCCAATGACTACATATTCATCCCATTGCTAGGCACCTTCTGGGTTAGAACCTTCTCCTACTGAAACAAAATTTGTCTCAGTATAACTTCCATCCACTAATCCTAAATTCCACCTCAACAATATACAAATTTTTTCTTACAAGTTACAGCCTCTTAAGGATTTGAAGACAACTCCTCTATCTTTTACAAGTCTTCTTTGGAGGCACCTGAAAGGAAATTACAGGCCATTACCTCCAATACTTTAGATTTGTTTGGGACATATTTGTAGAAGTCTGGAAGTGTCTTTCATCCTAGGGATGAAACCTCCAACTTTCTGTTGATTCTAGTGGGAATAGGTTGTTACAACTGACAATTGTGCTTTCTTAGTCAATAGAGATTTTGAGATGTCTCAACCATGGATAAAAATTAGAACTGCTCTTTTCTTATGGTTCTTCAAATTTTTAAGGGATATATATATAGAGATTTCCAGTTCTTTTGTTCTCCATGGTATCTATTTATTGTTGGAATGGCCATGAAGGTTGCAACCCCAGAAGCCAACTCCAGATTTTCTCTGATATCTGGACTCCAGTCAAATTGGACCCTTTCTTATATTTGTAGTTGACAGCAGTATAAAGTTCCAATGGAGCAGCCAATGATGTTATTGATCAGCTTGGACTGATCAATACACAAGTAGTCAGGGCCTGATTATCTCATTAGTCTTCTAGTTACTCAGAAAAACAAAACAAAAAACAAAAAACAAAACTGTTCTTAATAAAGACACTGGTTGGAGCTGAGATTGGAAACTTAAGGTCAGTGTGTAATTCCACGGCAGACTGCCCTCCTGACCTGCCCAGCTGGGGATTGCTGTCTGCCCTGTGACAACTGTGCAGACAACCCTGTGACACTGCACTGCCTTGTCTGATGTGCACAGTATTCCGATTGTAATATCTCTGGTGGGATAAACCTCCTGCTATTTAAGTAATGAGTGGTTGGGATGATTTTTTCACCGTCAGATCTTTCTATAAAAAGAAAGAGTTAACCCATGATCTGTAATGGGCAGGAAAGTTGAATTCTAAATTCAGGACATACCCTTACCATTGAAGTAGAATAAGAAACCAGTGAATTCTTTTTAAAAAATCAAACTTATTGAGTTGTAAATACATTCATTTTATGTGTACATTTTTCTGAGTTTGGAAAAATGTTTCCACTTATGTAACTATTGCCCCAGTGAAGAAATAGAACATTTCTATCATGTTAGAAATTTCCTTTGTGTCCCCTGCTAGACAATTCTGTTGCCTCCAGTCCATGGCCCAAGAAAAATACCAATTGGCTTTTGGTCAATTGATACTATAGTTGTCTTTTCCAGATTTTTATATAAACAAAATCACAATGTATGAATCCTTTATGCCTGGCTTCCTTCACTCATGATACGTTTTTGAGAAACATCTATGTTGTTGCATGCATTCTTTTTCTTGCTGGCCACTATTCCGTTTTCTGTATAGACGATACTTTATCCATCATCTGTTGATGGACATTTATGTCAAATGATTTGTGTGGATAAAGGCTTTCGTTTGTCTTGGGTAAACACCTAGGAATGGAATTACTAGGAGTTATGCTAAATGTTATGTTTAATTTTATTAAAAACTGTGAACTTGTTGTTTTTCAATGTGGATGTAGCATTCTATGTTACCACCAGCAGTGTAGAAAGATCCAATTTCTCCACATCTTTGCCAAACCTGGTATAGTTGGTCCTCATTTTAACATTCAAATGCAGAGTAGAAGCATTTCACTGTGATTTATGTTTCTTTGTTCTTTGATAACTAATGTTAATCATAGTTTTGGCATACTTTTTGTAAAGTATCAATACAAACATTTTGTCTATTTTTTAATTGGCTGTATGCCTTTTAAGTTGTACTCTATATATGGATATAATATATATATATATATATATATATATATATATATATATATAGTTATAGTTATAGATGTGATTATATATGTGAGGCATATATGTGATAGCTATCTATATTTATCTCTATCTCTATCCATATCTATAAATAATATTCAAGCAGTTAATGGACTACCTTTCCATTTTTGAAAAGGAGTCTTTTGAAGAACAGAAATTTTAAACTTGCCTTTTTATGTTCTAAGATATCTTTGCCTGCCCCGAAGTCACAAATATTATAATACTATAAATATAAACATTCATGTTTAACTTACAGCAGTCTACCTTTAAGTAATATTATATCATTCCACCTAAAATATGAAAACTGTAAAACATCATACTTACATTTCTCCTTTCCCTGCCTTGTGCTTTTATTGTCATGCATTTTACTTCTACATATAGTAGTATTATAAATTTAAGAACACTTTTTATTATTTGAAAATCAATTATTTCTTAAGAAATTGAAATTTTAAACTTCTATTTAAATACATATTTACCTTTTCTGACATTCTTAAAATATTTTTATTGATTTCAGAGAGCAAGGGAGAGAGAGAGAGAGATAGAAACATCAATGATGAGAATCATTGATTGGCTGCCTCCTGATCGCCCCCCACTGGGGATCAAGTCTGAAACCTGGGCATATGCCCTTGGCTGGAATTGAACCCTGGACCCTTCAGTCTGCAGGCAGATGCTCTATCCACTGAGCCAAACCAGCTAGGGCTTCTGGCACTTTTTATTCCTTTTAATAGACCCAAGTCTCTAGATCAGCGGTTCTCAACCTGTGGGTTGCGACCCCTTTGGGGGTAGAAGGACTCTTTCACAGGGGTCGCCTAAGACCATCGGAAAACATATATATAATTAAATATTGTTTTTGTGATTAATCACTATGCTTTAATTATGTTCAATTTGTAACAATGAAAATACATCCTGCATATCAGATATTTACATTACGATTCATAACAGTAGCAACATTACAGTTATGAAGTAGCAACGAAAATAATTTTATGGTTGGGGGGTCACCACAACATGAGGAACTGTATTAAAGGGTCGCGGCATTAGGAAGGTTGAGAACCACTGCTCTAGATGGTATCATTTTCACTTTAATGGAAGAATTACCATTATAACTTTTTTCTTTTTTTTTCAGTGCACATTTTCTGGAGACAGAATATCTCAGGGTTTTTTTTTTGTTGTTGTTGTTTGTTTGTTTGTTTTGTGTGTTTTTTTTGTCTGAGAGTCTTTATTTTGCCTACATTGTTGGGTATTATTTTCACTGTGACTAGAACCCAGTTCTTCTACTACGACCCTTGCTGGTTTCTTTTGAATGTCCCAGTTGGTCAGTGAGCACTTCCTGCTCTATTTAAAGATTGACTTCTCGCCTGTGCATCATCTGGAACTTGTTCAGCTATAGCTCCTGAGTCACCTTCCTTGGCTGTGTACAACGTAGCCCTACACAGCACAGTTCAGTATTCGGCAGAGACTCAGGAGACTCCAATCAGATTTCTGGAGTTCTTTTCTGCAGCACAGCTTCTCTACAACCTTTCCTGTACCTCCTGCTGCCTCATCTCCCCTGGACTCTAACGTAATCTGTCTTCTCAACGCAGAAAGATCAGCTTGCTCTGCGTGGAGTCCCCTTCTCTGTACTGTGGCCCAGGATGCACTTCCAGGCAGAAATGAGGAGTGATTATAGAGTTCATCTTGCTCTTTTCACGTTATGGCTCATAGAAGGGCCTGCATTCAAAGTTATATTATGACACTATTAAGGTTTGAAATGATACTCCCGTCATATACAACTAGAAAACTGGAAAGACTATATGAAACAATAATTTGTAGATATTGGAAAATAGGTAGCAGAGGACTATGCTCCTAGAGAGAAGGAAAATGATACTCTTGCCACTGTTCTATAATATTTTTCTAGAACTCTCTACATCATATCTTTTTTTTTTGCATATGCTGATCAAATCTTAACTTCCTATCCTCAAGTGCCTGTGTGCTCATTTGTTTTTTTGCTCAGTGATTTCCATTGGGCATTTTTATCAGGCTAATGGTTAAAATTCAAGTTTTGAAACCTGAAGATTGAAAACTGATACCATATTTAAAGTATAGTGTGGAATAAGTATAGTTGGAAAAATGTCATTGATGTCAAAATGAGGGATTCTCTGGGCTAGTTATTAGATTTCTCATTCTTATCAGCGTGCCTTTCGTGAAGTTACTCATTCTTCTTCTCTGTCTTAGAATCTGCCGTAACATGTAAGTAAGCATTATAATTTTTTTTTAAATCCTGAAGAATAGCAGTTTTAAAATATTATTCCACTGAAAATCTAAAATAAAATAATTGGTTCTTGGAAAGTTAACTGTTTTCTGAGGGTGCTATTCTTCTATGTTAGGGACTCCTGGCATTTAGCTTTCTTGACTTTCATGTCTGGCAAACATTAGACGTGGGAAAGATAATACAACAAAATTCTGAAGTAATAAAGAAATATAGGCTCTGGGAACATGCCAATGCTTCTTGGATGCTTATATTTCACCAAAGGTTTAGGAAGGAATCTTGACGTGATATGATCAGGTCACCATAATAGAAAACATATATCTATATACTAAATACTAAATACTATATACTATCTGGTATATACCTATATATCTATGTCTATATCTATATCTTTAATCCTAAAGGCCTATCAAATTTCAGATTCTAATGCTTAGGCATTCACATATTCTGTCTATACAGATTGGGTCATTCTTAAGTGTCTGTTACGTTTTCCTATGCCCTAGTCACCTGTGGACCTTAAATGGTTACCAGTGTATTCTCTCAGCTTATGGTATTTTGCACAGTAGTGATGCTCCTCTGTTTTGCTTTAAGAAGAAAGAGTAATTAGTCTCAAATTACCTTATGTTTGCATTAGATTACTAATTTTATTTAAATATGATCAGTTGAATTATTGAGACTACATGCATAGCATTTATTCATGCAGTCACAGTAAGTATTCCCATTCTATAGAAAGCATAGAGAATGTGGTGCTTGGCTCATTTAGATTTCTCTGGTTCAATTATTTTCTGTATCCTAAATGTGGGAAGAGGTCCTTGAGAGGATGTGATAGCCGGTTGACCTGCGTGTGAGCTGGACCTGGGCAACCAGAGGCTCTGCCCCCATCCCCTATCCTTGGGGTATGCACCGCCCACCATTCCCGCCATTCCTACCATGGGAGCCATTTTCAAGGACACAGTTTTGAGAGATAACTGTGTTCTGGACTGAATGTGTGACTGAGCCCAGTTCAGGCCTCACTATAAAATTTTAGATTCTGGTGGGTGAGTATAAGGATGTGTTTGGTCTTGAGTCCTGAAGACAAACCTCATACGTAAGTTCTGTAGTTTCTTAAACTTGCCACCTACCAATCTAGAGTGGCCCACTTCTTTCTTTAATCTCTCCTTATCCTCTGTATGTGGGGAGCAGTTTCAGATGTCTCACGGGAAGCTCCAGATGGTGAGAACCAACACCAAAATAACAATGATGACCTTATGTCCTTGCATTTGTACCAACTCTTACATTTTATGTGGCCCCTTCAGGGTGTATTTTCACAAAGATGCTTTGTGGCAAGCAGTGTGCTTGGCACCTGTAGCACAAAGACTAATAAAACAAGGTCTCGTCCCATTAGAAGTCACAGTGAGGCTGCATAAAATACCAAATAACAGCTTATAAAATGCACTCACACATGCACACTCATACCCACACACATAGACATACAGTGGGCACTCTGATGAGAGGGAAATACATTCTCTTTACAGTTGATATCTAATAACTTTAATTACCTTCTCCTAATTCTGATAAGAATCCTGTGGGGCAGGTGTATTAACTTCATGTTCAATACTGAATGACAGGTATTCCCAAACTAGAGGCTTAATCACAACATGTAGCGTTTGTTTACTAAGTAAATGAAGCCAGGAAGCAGGCAGTTCAAGTCTAGCACAGTGATGCCTGGTCACAGGGAAGGCAGGGCCCTTCCCGCTTTACTCTAGATTATGACCCTCACAGCAGCAAGTTTCATAATGAATGTTTGTGCTTGGAGCAGAGGACAGATAGCATCCTTTTTTTAAAAAAAGTATTTTTATTGATTTCAGAGAGGAAGGGAGAGGGAAAGATAGAAACATCAATGATGAGAGAATCATTAATTGGCTGCCTCCTGCATGCCCCACACTGGGGACTGAGCCCACAACCTGGCCATGTACCCTTATGGGGAATTGAACCATGACCTCCTGGTTCATAGCTGGACACTCAACCACTGAGCCACTCCAGCCAGGTGAGATTATTCCTTTTGAGGAATCTTTTGGAAGTCTCACACAAAACTTCCATTTTGGTAGGAAATCAGCATTGGCACCAAAGTAGGCATTGCCATTGGACCTGGCAAGTGAAGACCTGCAGGCTCAGGGAGTGATAGGTGGGTGCCAGGAATTAAAAGGCCTGGATGTTTGGTCAGTTCAATCATGTGCTAAAGATGAGGCCTGAAACCCGTCACTCACTTCCATATGTGCTAGTCTTCTCTGCAAACATTGGTATTGTCTCCTGTCTGAGGGATACTTTGCAATGATTAAGTGACAGAGCAAATTCTGAAGTGCCATACTGATTATTTCTCAGTGCAATTGAACTTTTTGTTACCTGGTCACAACTAGGTAAGCCGCACAATGAGATATAAGGTGATGTTTAATGTTTTAAAAAGCCAGCCAAGAGAGTTTTTAAATATTACTGATGTATAATATCAACCAATGGTGTTTAGTGCCAATTCAATGCCAATAATAATCCCTAATTGGGGGTGTGGAGAAGAAGGAAACTTTATTCCATGTAAACAGCTTGATTGTGATACAGAACACATACAGAACAGCGCAGCTGCGGAACAGCTAGACAGTGTTACAGCTCAATTATGAGACAGCACAGCACTGCTGCGAGGTAGCCCTCTGGCTAGACAGCTCTGCTCCGCTGCTCTGCTCCAGTCCACGGAAATGTTTTTGTGTTTCAGCTCCAACCTGGGAGAGGAAGACAGCTTTGGTGGAAAGGGAAAGTGTGTGCCCCAAGTGAGAAGGGAGCTGAACTATATAGAGAGAAGTTCCCACTCCTGGCCCCAGATTGGACTGTCCTCATGCAAATGAGAACTCTACATCCTCAAAGTTCTATTGGTCCAAAAGGCCCTTAGAATCGTCAGGATGGAACCACTCCGATTGGTGGGAGAAGATGCTGGGGGGCGGGGGTGGGGGGTGGGATATAGCTCTATGGCTCTGATTGGATAGAGGAAGTGTCAGTCCTATTGGATGAAATACAATTCCAGGCACTCCTTTACAAAGGCAGGATTGGATGGCAGAACACAGTGCAGGCAGGCGGTTCAGTGTAGCTTGGATGCGAAGCTACTGTTTAGAAACAGCTTCTAGGCATTTTTGTTTTTTTAATTTGAGTCCAGTTTGCCATAGGAGCCCTTCTTGGTAGGTATCTTCTTGCTAGGAGTCAGTAATAGCGAATTCTCTTTAAAAACATGTGGATTTGCCTCCCTCGTTCACTTTAGAGCTCCTGAATGTTGTTGTTTGCATCAAAACATGCATTTTGGTGGTGGGGGATGCTTCTGAGAGTGTTTAAAATGAACGAGACTGAGAACTTGCTTGTGTTTAGAATGAACAGGACACAGAGAACTTGTGGTTACCAAAACCATGTAACTCCAGGGAAACGCCATGTCTCGCCAACCTGGCCAGGGGAATAGGTTGGTGGTGCAGAGTTGCCTAGCAGCTGTGGTCCTGGCCTGTGCCCCATCCTCAGAGTGGTGACTTTTAATTAGAGCTTTGCCAGGGAATGAAGACTTGAGAGAATGAAATTAGCTATTTGGGGACTTCATTTCCTTTAACAGGACATAACTATTTCTCTTGATTTATCAGTTATTTCTTTAAGTCACTTTGTATTTTTTGCTGATTTAATTATTGCTGTTCCTGATAAAGTAGGTTCAAAATAAAATAAGTTTTAATGTGATTTTTTTTCTATATGGGAGGAACGGAAAGAAATAAGTGATTCCTAGGAGGATGGGGCATGTACAGTTAGTTCTGGTTCTGCTGCTTACCACTAGCTCAGATTCATGAACAGGTTATTTAGCATTCCTCAGCTTTGGTTTTCTCATCTGTAAAATGGGGTTGGCAATACGTCCTTTCAAAGCTAAAGAGAGTTAAACAAATGTACCAGTACAATGTCTAGCACCCAGGAATCTTCCATCATTCAATCAATGGTGCTTGTTATGATTCAGTTGAGGTCAGAGCTGTGCTAAGACACCCAGGACTCCTGATTTAAGTCTAATGTTTTTTCTACTTCATGCCAATGCTCTTCCTGACCCTTCACTGTGGCCAGAGTAAAAATGTGGGCTGCCATCCACTCCTTTCTCTCTCTTCTTTTAACACATTTCTTAAAAATTGATTTTTAGATAGAGAGGAAAGCAGAGAAAGAGAGAGACAGAAACATCGATGATGAGAAAGAAACATCAAATGGCTGCCTTCTGCACACCCCCTATTTGGGGATTGAGCCCAAAACAGGTACATATGTCCTGACTGGGAATTGAACCCCTGACCTCTTAGTGCATGGGGGCAAAACTCAATCCACTGAGCCACACCGGCTGGGCCACTCCTTCGTTACTTGGGTGGGAGGTAGGGAGAGAGCTTCAGGGTCTGACTGGATCATGGATCTTGTGATATGGTGAGAGCTCAGACCTAAGGTGTTTACTACTCCCCTCCCCCGCCTCAGTTTATTGATGGAGAAACTGAAGCCCGGAGAGGGAAGGGGCTTTCTAGAAATCAACAGCTTTGCTTTTATCTTAGTCATCACTTTGGGACCTTTCTGGATTGCAGCAAAGCCCAAGTCTTTATGGATCAGTCTGTTCTGCCTTATCTGGCCTCATATGTGAAGAGATACATTTGGCAGAGAGGGACATTAAAGCCTGGTTACGGCTGTCTGCAGCAGCGGGCACAGTCAGAATCTTAACACACACTTACTAGCAGTTTCATGACTGTCTGCTTGCAGCAGGCTGGCTCCTCCTGCATGGCTCTAATGCAGTGTATTACTCTGACTCACCATGGATGGAATGGGTCAATGATCGCTGGCACATTGAAGGGAATACGTACTGCTCAAATGCTTCGTATCAGATGTCATTGGGATTAGTAGTATCCCTATCTTGATTCTTAATGTTCTCAGCACGACACAGCTTTGCAGATGGAATTATTCTTTGAAATACTGTTTTTGCCCACCAGCCAGGAAACTGGCTTTTGGTGGGGAAGGAGTGGAAGGAGGTGTGACCCCATAGGAGAGTCTCTGATGGAAGATTCCAGATTGAGTCCTGAATTGGACCTTAAAGATCTCTACTACATCTCCCTACATTTTCACAGGAGTAAAACAGAGGCCTAGAGCAAAGTCACTTGGTCTAGGTCCCATAACCGGATGGTGACCAAAAAAGGGCCAAGTCCCTTGATTTTTACGACAGTATGTAGATTTACATAAAGCTTGTTTTTGCTCTTTAGAATCTTAGGAAAGAAATAGAGAGTGAAGTAACACAGTACATAAAAATTTAAATTATGATGAGTAGGTACATAAGAAAAATAAATGAAAGAAAAAACACACACAGAAAACAAGCTGCCTGGTGGATGCTTTTCAAGCAAAATATAAACTAGACTGTCAGCTCCTGGAAGTGGGCATTTTAACCCTTGTCACATTGAGCTGAACACTTGGAACATATGCAAATGTTTGATTAATCAACTAAAAAAGTTTTGAGGTACCCGGCTAGTGTGGTTCAGTGGTTGTGCCTAGGTTGTGCCTGGGGGCATGCAGGAGGCAGCCGATCAATGATTCTATCTCATCATTGATGTTTCTATTTCTTTCTCCCTCTCCCTTCTTCTCTGAAATAAATTACATATATAAATCATTTCACTTCTTGGGTAATAATTGGCATTTTGTTTATTGGGACAAGCCCAGAGAGAGAGGGCACTGCTGCCTGCTTATCCATTTCAGGGCTTTGGGTCACAGGACTGGGGCTGGTGACCCATTTCTGCTGTCTCAAAGTGACCCTTCAGGCATGCAGCCCATTTCACTGCAGACCCGGAGGCCACCTGCCGCATTTCATTGCCATTTCAATGTGCTTCTTGGATTTCGCCCCAATGTGGGCCAGCAAAGTGGAATCAGAGAGCTGCAACCAGGCTCCGGCTTTCACAGCACACTGGCCTGTGGCTATTAGTATAGCTTCTTCCAGGGTGGGAAAAGGAACAGAGGAAGAAAGTGGGAAACAGAATTTCTTCCTCTTTATGCATGTCTGACTTTGAAGGGCAAACTGCCATGCTGCCTCTTCCTACTCCAAAGACCCCAAACTATCGCATCTGGTCCGTTGCCTGCTTTTCCCCTGCAAACTAACCCTCTCCGTAATTCGTCAGATTACCAGGACTCCTCGCTTGTTTCTTACTCATCTGTGGGATTTTTGCCAAACCTTTCAGGATACCAGAACTCTCAGGTTCCCCCAGGCTTGGCAGTTGCTCCTTTTGGTTTTGAGGACACGGTTCTCTGTCTATTGTTGATAAGTGACACAAAAGTTCCACACACCTATCCAATGATTCAGTTGTAAATGAAAACTAGAAAATTTAATACTTCTAGGTGTCTGAGCTTTTTACATAAGAGTGACACAATACATTGGTGGAATCAAAGGCTATTTACTAGAGAAATAGCTGAGTGTGGAATTAATCTCAATGTTAGGGTCAATATTGAAGCAGTGATGGGAAGTTATTATATAATTTATGGATGCAGCCACCAAACTTCAACTTAGACCAGACAGACTCTAGCCTTAGACACACATCGTGTTTATGCCAAATGCAAGTGAAATTATTGGTGTTCAGCTTCCGTTGTAATTCAGCTCTTCTAACTAGACATGTGTAAGATGAATATTTAAATAGCTCTTCCATGCTGTGGATCTAGAATTTGTGGTGTGGGGTTATTGGCAAAAGGAAGAACAGCAGATTGCTTGAAATGTCCTTGTCCAGCTCATTCCTGAAAGTCTAATTTCAGCTCCTTTTTCAAAGTTTATCTTACATAACATCATCTCTATGAATCCAGTCCTGATTTCCCTGTCAAAATAACTCCTCCTGTCTTTCAACTCCCGGTACATTTCTGCGAGTGCAGTGTGTGCAACTTAATACTTTATGTTATGATTACTATTGACCATATTCTAGTCTCCTGTTAAATTTGTAGAAATCCTTAATAGCAGGGTAAACATTTAATCCTTTCTGTACGTGTCATATTTCTTAGCATGGTGGCTGGCAAACAGTGGATATTTATTGTGTTTGGTGTGTTATGATTCAGTAAATCAGTGACTGACCAACTGAATAAATGAAGAAACAGATGAATAAATATGTGTGGGAGATGGGAATGGGCTGATGAATACAATGTCTGCAAACCCAATATTCTTTAATATTATAGCTATTACTCTTTGGGGAGCATTGTGCCAAACACTCTGAATATATGATCTCACTGAGCTTCACAGCATGTATAGTGAGTACTGTTATTCCCATTTTACACATGAAGAAATTGAGATTTAGACAAACTAAGCATTTTACTCAAAGATTTGGAAACTCAGTGTGTCTGACTGGAGACCATGTGTGTAGCCACTGGACCATGTGCCTGCATCTGCAGGGGATGAAGAAGGGAAGCAGGAAAGGTGTTTATAAGGATGGAGAGCAAATGTGTCTTCTTTCTTTTAGGAGTCTCAAAAACATGACAATTTCATTTTCTTGTTTGTGGTTATTGCTTCTCAAATGAGACCAGAGACAAATTTAAGACTTATTGGCCAACAACTCATTATGTTGGCCAAGTGTCAGTGTTGGTATTCACCTTGGTTGCGCTTTAGACTGAGCATTCTATGCAGTTGAGTATAGTCTCATCACCATTATTAAGGAGCTCCAGAAATACCCTCTATTTCAGTAAGATATTTATTATGATGAGACCTACATCCACTCAACTTGAAAATGATTTTCTCATAGTCCCTGGATTGTGGGGCTACTTGATGTTCTTGGTTAACTCTCAGCATATAATACAATGCCTGAGCTTAGTCCTTTTGGGGGCACCAGGCCATCTGGATGGCCTCAGGGGTTCTTAGAAGATGGATGCATAAGAACAATGTCTTCCATCCAGCTGACTCCTATCTAGAGGCAAGGACTTTTTATTTTTAATATGCTTTTATTGATTTCTTTATTTTTTTTCGAGAGAGAGGAAGGGAGAGGGATAGAGAGATAGAAACATGTATGAGAGAGAAACATCCAAGATAGGTTGCCTCCTACACTCCCCTTACTGGGGATTGAGCCTGCAAGCTAGGCATATGCCCTGAATGGGAGTTGAACCAATGACCTCTTGATTCATGGGTCAACGCTGAACCACTGAGCCACACCATCCAGGCAAGGCAAGGACTTTTAATCGGACAGTCACTGGTCCAGACGACAGTCATAAATACCATTTCTCATGTGGTCTCTGTGATACTTTTCTTCCAAATGGACTCTGGGGTTTGTCTTATTATTTCAAGGAAGAATCATGCACACCAAACTAGTCTTCACCATATGTCTGTAGGTGGCCAAGGGTTCTGTGCATAAGGCTGTTTGTCTCAGGTTCTTTTCTTAGCTAAAACCAGATATCAGCCCAGCCACAGTGGGGCCAGGATGTCCAGCCAAGATCTTGTCAGTCCTCTTTCCCTGGCTTGGGTCCCATGCAATCCCCCTTGGCTACTACTCAGAGCCATGTTGTATAGGGATAGATTTCCCAGAACAGGCAACAATGGCCCAACTCTGGAGCATCTGCCCCAAATCCAGATTTCCTACTGTTACTTTCAGCCTACCTGAGCTATGGAAGAATGGAGATCATGGCCTCCTCTCTTAGCACAGTCCCACTGCCATTGAACTTCCCACCTGGCCTATCTAGAACCTGCATTTGTATGAGTTTCTCCTTGGTTTGGGCGCTCTCCTTATTCCTGTAGCCCTATCTTGCAATGAACCCATGTGAGGACATTATAAACATCTATGCAGGACAAACTGTGTAGTCCAATTCTTTGATATTGCCTGTCCTGTTCCCAACTGCAAAGAACTGGCTCAGCCAAGCTGCCTTGAACAAGTGGACAGTTGATCTTATGAAAACTTCCTTATTAATCTTTTCCATGTGGCTGATTTAGGCTTGGGACTGCTGGGATTTCTGATAAGCTCAGACATGCTGTATTTTAAGGACTGAATAAACAGATTACATATACAGATGACTACTCACTAATCTTCCCGATCAGCTTGACCAGTACAATGTCAAGAGCACTTCAACACTGCTGCCAAATTAGACCAGGCTGATCCTGAGCCTAGGCAATCCTTTGCTGTAACTCATGAAGCTATGCAAACATGCCTCAGATCTATTTGTTTCTTTAATCCAATTGGATTCTACTGAGACATGTTTTCATCTTATACTTCTATGATTTATGTTCATAATGATAAGTCTTCTATAATCCTGGTGCTTACAAGGATTCAACACCCTGGCCTAGGGAAGTCATCAGTGTTAGTGACAACAGGGTTGGTTTTAGTGTCAGAAACTATGCTCAAATATGATTGCTTTATGATAGCCTAGTGTAATCAATATGATTGCTTATGGTAGCAAGAAAACATCCAAAGAATTTATAAATATATATAAAACAATCCACATGTATGTAGACTCACTTAATTCAAACCTGTTATTGTTCAAGAGTCAATTGTATAAACAATTACAGCATCAACTCTAATCCCTTAGTTAGGTTAGGCCATCTCTGTTATTTAAGAGTATTTATTTTTAAAATCAATGTTTCTCAAACTGTGGTCTCTGGACCAGCACATCAGCATCATCTGGGGATTTGTCAGTAATACAAACGGTTGGGCATCAGCCCAGACCTAGTGAATTAAGAACTCCGGGATAGGGCCCAGTAATCTGTGTTTTAACAAGTCCTCCAGGTGATTCTGGTGTATGCTGAGTTTTGAGAACCACTGTTTTACATAATAGGAATACCAACATTGGTACTCAGTTGAATTAACTCTATTCATATTCATTACCTTGAATAAAAACATTGAAGTTATTTCAATATAGTCATCATTTATAAGAATCAGTCACAGAGCCCTGGCAGAGTTGCCCAGTTGGTTAGAACATCGTCCCAATACACCAAGGTTGTGGGTTTGATCCCTGGTTAGGGCACATATAAGAATCAACCAATGAATGCATAAATATATGGACCAACAAATTGATGTTTCTCTTGCTCTCTAAAAATCAATAAATAAAAAGAAAAAAAAAGAAAAAAGAATCAATCACAGAGTTAGAAAGGACTGAGGAAACTATACTGTCTCCATTTTTTTCAATATAGAGACCAACTTTTCAAATGTTTAAAAAAATGCATAGTGATTAAAAGGTGTTTGGACTATCTCAGAAATGTCATGCAGACTGCATGATGTACAGGAATACATTATGTAAAGTCTAAAAATATTACCTAGATTTTAGAAATGAGTTTTAAGAAAGGCCAGCTGTCATCATGCCATACCAATTCTACAAGTTGTTAGAAAGCAGACAATGCATGGACTCCTCTCTTTTGACCTGAACTTTGATTCAGTAAAGAAAAAAAAAGAAAAGAAAAAAAAGGAAAGAAAAGAAAAGGAGAGAAAGAAAAGAAACTATGCTTAAGTCATGTGGCAGAAAATCAGAAGGTTGGTTTGTTACTCCCCTCTTCCCCATCCTCTCCACATTTCCAATGGCAAATTGATGAACACGTAACCTATTGAATTAAAGCTAATTTTAGTTCCAAAGCCATTAAGAAATAAGATCCTGGAGGGAATCTTAAGCAAGTTCATTTCAGCTGATTAAGATGTTTAGATACAATGCATTGCATTTTATGTTTAGAAATATTGTCAAAGTTATAAGCACACTAGATATACAGTGTCCTAGGAGTTAACAGATCAGTGGTAGTATCTAGTTAAGACTTTTGATGACTCAGTAAAATTTCCTTGAAAGCCTTCCTAATTCCATAGTCACAAGGGGAAGGTCTAAAGTCCCTAGGTAACTGTGAGATGAATTCCTACCCATCAGAGATCTGTTTGCATGTAGTTATTTTTACAGTTTGCTCTTGACTTAGGCCTACTCTGGTTTCTGAGCCTGTTCTTTTATCTTCCTCGAATTTAATGATTCATATTCCATGTATTTCAAGAATGATAATAGCCATATATACAGAGTTTATTGACAGCCAATCCTGTGTGACAGGGAGTAAAGAGGCTCCCAAGAAAATATTTTAAAATCTTCTATTCAAAATATAATGTCATGTCCAGAGATACATAGACACTTTTCAAATTGCCATGAGCTACTGTTTATGTCCCAAGCCCATACAAAGACCAGATCAATATTGCTGTCCTCAGGGTGCTTACAGTCTTCTGTGAGATACACAATAAAACAGCTAACATTTTTTTAAGTTCTTCCTATGTGTTAGACATCTCACTAAGTGCTGGACGTGGGCTATTTTATTTAACCCTGGCAATTGTCTAAAAAACAGGTACTATAATTACCCCTGTTTTAAAGATGAGAAAGCAGAGGCTTTAAAGGCATTGAAAAACTTTCCCAAGATAATACATCTAATATGTTTTGGATTTGGTATTTGAACCAGATTAGTTGACTACAGGGTCCTCACATGTAACAGCCGTATAACACTGTTGTGTGGAAGGACAACATGTAATTGTGTATGAAAGACAGTTGTGCAATGCTCTTTGGGGTCACCAAGGAGACATTACCTGCCTCTGACCAGAAGGCTAGGAGAACTGGTGGGGAAGAGTTCACTTGTGTACAGGTTATGTGAAAGCCCTGATCCATGTGTGCTGGCCTTGAGGGAGAGATGGTGAGGAGATGTGTGCGACAAAGTCACACTGGGTAGTGAAGTCAAGAGGAGGTATGTTCAGAGCCCCAATCCTCTTTCCTAACACACTTGCTCCTTACTGGGACATTCTTTCACTTGTACTCCTTAAGGAGGTGTTCTTGTCGTTGTATTATAGTGTAATATGGGTAGGGAGTTTGCTGTCATAAATATACAACTTCAAATCTCCATTCCATAAGTCACTAGCTTTATTATCTTGAGCATATTACTCCAAATCCTTGAAGTTTAATTTTATCATGTGCAAAATGGGGATATCAATACTTCCTCACAAGCTTATTATGAGCATGAAAGACTAAAGGAAGAAATGGATAAGAGCTGACCTGCCGAGCTCAGGGCCAGCGATGTAATGTGCGCTCATTCAGTGCAGCTTCTCTCTTCTATTTATTTATTTTTATTTGTTGGTTAATCCTCACCCGAAGATATTTTTTCCATTGAGTTTTAAAGAGAGTGGAAAGGAGAGGGAGAGACAGAGAGAAACATCAATGTGAGAGAGACACATCGATTGGTTGCCTCCTGCATGCACCCTGACCAGGGCCTGAGAACCTGCAACCCAGGTATGTGCCCTTGACTAGAATGGAACCTGGGACCCTTCAGTCCATGGGCCAAAGCCCTATCCACTGAGCCAAACCAGCGAGGCAACTTCTCCCTTTTAAACTCTGCTCTGAGGGAAAGTTTTTACCTCACTCTTTTGTATTTTGGTACAATCACATTCCAAACTAGCTTTTCTTTCTCAAAAGAGCAGCTGAACATCAAGCCTGACCTTTCGGTGACTTCTTGCCTTCAAGGGATTTCAAATGTCACAGATTTTTCTAAGGATTTTTTGGGGGACGTTTTCTTGCTGTGAAATTCAACCCGCGAGCAGGCAAGTCTTCTGCTTGTTATTTGAAGCTGGGGCCTTCTCATCTCTGGCATAGTCCTAAGCACTAAGGGGAATAGAGCTGAGTCCCAAGAGATGTCCTTCAGGAAGCACAACCCAACAGCTCAGCCATAACCTCTGAGCGGTAACGAAAATGTGAGGTCCAAGAATATCTCCAACTCTAATGGGAAGTTTCCATCTTCCCAGACAGTGAAACAGGGCAGAGCGTTACTCAGCAAAAGTGCTCTGAAGTCAATGCATTTCCAGACAGCCTTCATCCCATCAGCAAGCAAGCAGTCTTGGTTGTAATCAATAAATGTAATTAGGGGATCAGGAGAGGGGACCCCATCCCTTAGGCTACTCCCCATAAGGCCATTTGCAGGACATTAGCAGGGACGTGGAAAACATCTTGCTCATCATTCCAACTACTTGAATATGTTTATTTAGTGCTAAAGTCTTCTGCTTTGTCCAAAGCCCATCTCAACATCCCAGAGGTCATCATGTCTTTCAATTCACAAACAGCTGTGAATTTATTTTTTTCCTTTACCACGTCCTCCCCTGTCTCCTTTCTACTCATTTCACCTTCTTTTTTTGTCCTTCTTTTTTTGAGCAAGAAAGGGCCAATGTGGTTAAAAAGTCATTATTTCCTCTGTTCAGACTCCAAATCTTTGGTGGAACTAAATAAGATAATCATTATAGTTCACACTGGTTAAGTTTTCTGAGGTGCTAAATAAGTTATCTTTCCTTAAAAACACTGTGTTTCTTCAATCTTTTATTCTGTGAACACGCGCTAAGCACCTGATGGGTGCAGCCTGGGATGCAGCTGGTGTGTCTTGCATTTGCCTGTTCTGAAAGAGGTCACAGCTATGAAGAAAATGAAAGATGTGACTAAATTTATTAATAAAATAGAACAGAAGAAAGGAATCCAGGGAGATCAAAAGAGAAGTAATTTTTTTTGCTGAATAAGATGAGCTAGACCTTAAATATTGTCTGAAAGTATTAAAAGTAACACTTTGTGTTCAAACTACACAGGAGGGATGGGTTCTTAGACATCATCCCTCTCACACAACTTTGCAGCTTGTCTGGACCTCCATGTGCATAAAGGGAAATGGCGGAAAATAAGGAGAGAAGAGGTACAGTTGTGTGAATAGAACCAAAGTACTAAAAACAAACTATCATATAAATGGCAGGAACTCTCCCACCCCTAACCCTCCCCATGGGTCTGTTCTCCAAATCAGTCTCTATTTTGGGTGTTCCCTTTGATGTCATCTATTGAGGGACAGTTCCATTTTGATGCAGCAACCACATACGTAGGATTGTTCAGTGTCAAAGGACTAGTGGGGGAAACCCACGCAGGAGAAATAGCAGGAGGCAGGATGTGGGGTGAGATCCAGGATGAGGCCATATCTTGTACTCCCATTTCAATGCAGTCCTCCTCCCCTACCCCTGTAATTTTTACCAAGTTTGCTTAAGAGGGACCTATTTTGTGTAAATAAAAGCCGTGATTAGGAAAAGGGGAGCTATGGTAATCTTAGGACTTTTTCTGCAAAGAAACAACAAAAGGTAACTGGTTATTGTCAGAACATCAACTTCTAATTAACAATCTGAAGTCAAAGGTACTGTCAACATTTTATGTCTTTGGAATGGTGTTTTGCCTTCAAGGGACAGAAAAATACCTTTTCCAAAATAAAAAGGTTTTTATAGACAGATTGAATGTTCATATTGATTAAATATATCATGCATCAAAGCAAAAATTTACAGGTAAAACAGTGCATTCTAGCGAAATCAGAATTTTCATAAACTATGGTGTATTCAGATATACTTTTCTTTTAAAGAATAATATAAAATGTTTATGTGTGTACATAGTAAACACAATGAGCATAATAAACTCAATTTGAGTTATTTAGCACTTCCAAGAAAGAACAGTTTTTAAAAAAGTAAAAATACAGTAAACTATGTGCAAAAGAAAGCAATTTAAGTAAATTTCAACTTTTTTCTGTGTTAATAAAGTATAGTAAAATATCTATCAGAATATTATTAACAGCCATTGAGAACCTGTGTATACTCAAAGGCAATCTAAAACTGCTCTTTTATTTAAAAGACTAGAGGCCCGGTGCATGGTTTCATGCACATTGAAAGGAAATTAATCAGAAGATGGACAGGCCCAACACGCCCTGGAGCCAAACTCCTGCAGTCTCTCCCTACTGGCCACACCTGGGGCAGTGCTGGGGCTCAAAGGGAGTCTGTGAAGTGAGGGGGTTTCCTCCAGCAGGTGGGGGTCCCTTGGCCTGGCCTGCAGGGATCAGACCGAAAATAGCAGCCTGACATCCCCCGAGGGGTCCTGGGGTGCTAGAGGGCACTCTGCATAGTTGCTGTCGCTCAGCAGCTCCTTTGATGAACGTCAGCCTTCTGGTGGTCATTGTGCATCATAGCTACTGGTTGGCCAGTTGGCGGGTCAGATGATCAGTTAGGCTTTTATATATATAGATATAGATTATTTGACTTGTAATTTTTAAAAATTCAGACTGCTTTTTCTTTTCTATTAAGCCAAATTGGCAAGACATACTATTCAACAGTGCTTCTGTTACGTCAGAGGTTGTTGAATGAAATAAATAAAGCTCGTAAATTAATTTAGTTCCACTGTTTACATAGATCAATAAACTGGCTTGACATCTATAAATCTTCTGTGCTGGAACAGGGAAAAAGGTGTTTCTTTTATTAGTTAGGAAATCAGTGGTTACAAGTCTCAGTTCTTTGTATAGGAAAACAATTGAATGAGGTTTCTTTCAGACATCAGCAATAAAGAAAAACGATGGAGTATCACATTACTTATTAATAGGAATCCAATAAGCTAGTTACTAACAGGAATAAATGTGTTTTCTTGTGGTTGAGAACAAAATCATTACAGTATACTCAACTAATGTTCATGTGACCTAGAAGTGATCTCTCCTTAAATGAAATATTTTCTCAGAGTTAATTAAAATTTTAACCTAAAAATAAGTAGGTTTTGATTTCTGTTTCGGTGTGTGCAGATAATAAAGATTTTCACTTTGTGTTAATGCTAAGAAAAATCAAGATAAAGTAGTAATTACACTTATCTACGAGATGATTGAGGAAGCTTAAATGAATTGATGCCTAAAGAGAGAAGATCTTCCTTAATGAGCAGGGAGCAGTGCCTCTCCTTCCAACACCAGGCTGTTTTATCTACATTGAAAATCTGTTGTTGAATGTAGTCATCTTCATTATTTATCCTAGAGCAGTGGTTCTCAACCTTCTGGCCCTTTAAATACAGTTCCTCATGTTGTGATCCAAGAATAAAATTATTTTCGTTGCTACTTCATAACTGTAATGTTGCTACTGTTATGAATTGTAATGTAAATATCTGATATGCAGGATGGTCTTAGGCGACCCCTGTGCAAGGGTCGTTCGACCGCCAAAGGGGTCGCGACCCACAGGTTGAGAACCGCTGTCCTAGAGAAATCTTCTGGATAAATTCCTGCAGCTTCTACATCAGCACCTGCTGGTTCATTGCCCCTTTATGTTATGGAGATAACTTCTTTCCTTCACCCTCATGACCAACATCAGCTGGCTGCAGACTTCTCTTCTGCAGTTTCCTCACCTCTCTCAGCCTTGAAAGAATTGAAGTGGGGTCTTTCTCAGGATTAAACTTTGGCTTAAAGGAATGTTGAGTTGGGTTTGATCTTGTATCCAGACCACTAAAACGTTCTCCTTATCACCAATAAGGCTGGTTTGCTTTCTTATTGGACCTGTACTCACTGGACTAGCACTTTCAATTTCTTTCAAGAACTTTTTCCTTTGTCTTCACCACTTGGCAAACTGTTTTTCATAAGAGGGCTAGCTTCCAGCCTATCTCAGCTTTGGTGTGACATGTGCCTTTGCTAGGTTTAATCATTTCTAGCCTTTGATTTAAATGGAGAGATGTGTGACTCTTCCTTTCACTTGACACTGAGAGGCCACCATAGGGTTATTAATTGGGCTAATTTCAATATTATTGTGTGTTAGGGAATATGGAGGCATGGGGAAAGGGAGAGAAATGGCAGAATAGCTAGTTGGCAAGCAGGCAGAGCACATATAACCTAGCCTGGTGTGACTCAGTTGGTTGATCATCATCCCATGCACCAAGAGGTTGCTGGTTCAATTCCTGGCCAGGGCACCTGCCTGGGTTGAGGCTCGATCCTCAGTAGGGGGTTTTTAGGAGGCAGCTGATCAATGTTTCTATTTCTCTCTTCCTCTCTCAAAAAAAAATCAATAAAAGCATATTAAAAAACACAAAACACAGAACCTTTTTTGATTGTTTGCCATCTTGGATGGGCACAGGTCATGGCACACTGAAACAATTACAATAGTATCATCGAAGATCACTGATCACAGATCATAACAAATATGATAATAATGAAAAAGTTTGAAGTATTGTAAGAATTGCCAAAATGTGACACACAGACACAACATGAGCAAATGCTATTGGAAAATGGTGCTGAGAGACTTTGCTCAGTGCAGGAATGCAGGGTTGCCACAAACCTTCAATTTGTGTAGAAAAGAAAAGTATCTGTGAAGCACAATAATGCAAAGCACAATAAAACGAGAAATGCCTGTACCCATATTTTCAAGGCTGTCTATTGCAGCATTTTTCATACTAGTCCCCAGTGGGAAGCAAAGTAAATGACCATTGATAGCAGAATGGCTAAATTAATCAGGGAGCTACCACACTATGAATATAATATGGCCATTAAAATAATGAATTAGAGCTATATCAGAGGAATTTTATAATTTTCACACAAGGACTGTTGAGTAAGAAAAAAGGCATACAGAAAAGTGTGGCTAATTTCATTCCCTTTTAATAAAACGTTTAATTTTAAAAGTTGTGTGTGTGTATATATTTTGTGTACTTCTGTATCAGGTTATACTAGTATTGAGAAAACATGGAAGAATATAATGTAAGCGTGTAATCATTTGATGGATATAGAGCACAAGTTCAAGGTTTGATACATTGGACCCAAGTGAAAGCTAACTTTGACCCTTTCGTAACACTTAGATACCACATGCACATTATGGAGTTATCATTCCTTTGATTTGTTTGTTTATTTCACTGTGTTCCAGGAGAGGGTGTTGCAGGGGATATAATCTGTCACACTGCAAGAGTGGTCATCTCTCTGAGCTCTTCTTTACTAACAAAGTTTGAAGACCCAGCAGCCCTACAGGTGGGTTTATGTTCAGGTTCAGTGATTCCACATAGTCAGACCTAAGTCTCTCCTAACACCTTGCAACCAAGGCCCGAGCCTGCATTGATACCAGTGTATTTCTCCCATGAGACCCAGGTAAAGGTATTTTGAAGGGCAGCCAATGGTATAGCCAAGGCTTTGGGGTCAGACAGATCTGGGTTTGATTCCTGATTTCCCACTTTTTCTAATAGTGTGAATCTTTTCAGTATACTTCACCTCCCTGAGCATATAACTTTATTTATAAAATGGGTATAATCATAGCCACCTCATTGTTCCTAGGAGGATTAGTACTCCCAACTGAAAATATAAAATACTTATCACTGTGTCAGCACAAAATTACCACTCAAAATAGTAACTTAAAAGTCTGATTCTGTCCTTTGGCAGGTCTCTCAGGTGGCATATTCCTAACAGATGTGGGAGGTGAGGGGGTATAATGAGGTGGTGTCCATACTTTCCTGCTGAAGAGGGAATACTCTGGATCTCAGTTTAAAGATTCAATTTATGGCCTTAGGTAGGAGTATCCCTCACCAATTCTCAGTTTCTCATGAAACCTCAGGGAGGAAATTTGTGCAATATTTGTCATGCCCGATCTGTAGGCCTTCTGGACTTCAATTGTACCTAGATTGATGACATCTTATATATCTGGTGGCCTCATCAGTGGGTTATGATCTTTGACCAAGGTTAGCAGTAGGCTTGGCCATGTGGCTTAAATTGGGGGGAAAATAGTGGTTATTTATCTCTTTTGTGAAAAATGGCTATGGAAATGAGTCTACTTATTGCATTTCTGGGATAGATAGCCTCAAAACCTGAGCTGCAGTGATGTGGATAAATAATTTAGTGGTGTATTAGCTTCTTTCATATCAAAGAACCTGATGTGATTTTCAAGGGCATTTCAGCGTGGTATATCTACATTGAAGCGACTATGGAAAAAACATGTTGTCACAGTGGGTCAACACAGAAAATCTCCATTCTTCCTGCTACACCTTTCAGAGGGAAAGCATTCTGGATTAAGCATAAATAGATGAATTGGAGAGTGTATGCCTCAGCAAATTGCTTTTTATCCTTCACTTTAAATAAACTGAATTATTAGCCAATGAGAGACATTTTCTAGGTGGAAAGATTGTATTTATGAAATCCTGGGAAAGGTAGTCACCTGTTCTTGTGCTGCTTAGAGGGTGATTAAAAACAGTTAAAATCTAGTTATATTTTGGTCTCATAGGTTGTAATATTATGTGTGTTGCTCTGTGAGTAGTTTCCTTTTCTTTGTCATTTTGTTGAAATAGCAGAAGCTCCTGCCCCGCCAACCCAGACTTAAGATAATAATTACTGAGCACCTAGTATATGACACTGCTGGAGACAGAAACAGACGAGACCTTTTTCCTTCCCTGAAGGAGGTTAGTGAGAAGGTCAAGGTGCCTAATGAACAGCTCAAAGATGGATGAGACTAAATGGAGAGGAAGAAAGACAGTTGGGGCTTCACAGGTTATGGTATTTAATTCATCTTAAAGGATAACTGAGACAAAGGCAGGGGAATTTAATTCAGAAAGGATAGCAGGCATGAAAACAAAAGGGGATATGAGATCTTAATGAGGTTAGGGAATAAAAAGTCGTAGTTCAGCTTGGTTAGAATTAGGGAGAGATGTAGCTCATAGACAAACTGGTAATGGACAGCCATGAATGGCAAGCTTAGTATTTGCTGTTGTTGTTTTTTTAATATATATTTTTTTATTGATTTCAGAGAGGAAGGGAGAGGGATAGAAACATCAATGATGAGAGGGAATCATTGATCTTCTGCCTTTTGAATGCCCCCAACTGGGGATAGAGTCTAAAACCCGGGCATGTGCCCTGACCGGAATGAAACCATGATTTCCTGGTTCACAGGTCCACACTCAATCACTGAGCCACACCCACTGGGCAGCAATGGTTGTTTTTATCTCCCGTGTCACAAGGAGCAGAAACAACATGAAATGATGAGACTCGTGTTTTGGAAAATCTCTTGCAGCATTATGGCAGGCTGCTGAGAGGATTTCAAGAGATTTAAATAAGATTTTTAAACCACAAAGCACCACACAGATATTGATTATAAATATTATCTTCGATGTTTGGGGAGGTCTGAGGGAACAGAGGTGGTCAGTTTCTCTGAGTTCTCTCCCTGGAAGGAGCTGGGCGTTAGTGGTAGATCCCACAGAACTGGGATGGATACTTAAAATGTGGCTCAGGATGTAGAGGAAGACTGTAGGATCTTGTCAAAGGACTATTCCTGAGTAGACTTTGTGTAACACACTGTAGATAGATGGTCATACCAGAAAATTTGAGCATCAGAATTAATATGAATAGCCCTGGCTGGTTTGTCTCAGTGGATAGGGCATCGGCCTGCGGACTGAGGGGTCCCGGGTTTGATTCTGGTCAGGGGTACATGACTGGGTTGCGGGCTTGATCCCTGATGGGGGCATGCAGGAGGCAGCTGATCGGTGATTCTAATCAGTGATGTTTCTGTCTCTCTCTCCCCTTTTCTTTCCTCTCTGAAATCAATAAAAATATGTTTTTAAAAAAGTAATATTAACAGTGGATTGTTACCACTGGCAAAGACCCATGATAATAAATAAATGGGTGTGTAAATTAGAAAGATAGAAGGAAATGTGTTTCCTTATAGAACTATTAGTACTAATAAATGTGGACAGAATGATAGAGATAAAAAAATCATTATTTTTAAATATAATGCATGCAAGACTCATTATTTGATGCTAGAATTGTTGGTAGCTATTTGATAAAGGGCAGTATATTTACAGAATCTCAAAGTATCTCTTAAAAATTACTATTAATTAGAAAAAGAAAATAGTAACTTTGGAGGAGAGAGGTCTGGTAGACACTACCTCAATCAACCAAATGACCAAAGTGAACATGACCACCAGTGGGACAAACCTGCGCCATATACTGCCTGCTCTCATGAACTGAGGAGGAGACATCACTTATGTGGCGCTCCTGTCAAAAAGGCAGATCCTGAGGCACCAAACAGATGTCAGTTGAGTGACATTCTACAAAATAAAAGGCCAGCTCTCTATTAAGAATGTCAAGGTTATGGCAGAAGTGCTGAAGAATTGTTGTAAGGATCCATTTAAAAAACTACATACGAGAAGCAAGCTAAGCAATATATTTTGATTATTCATTGTGATGACATAGATGAAATAGGGAAAAGAACTTGTTTGTTTAAATCGATACTTCTTTGCTTCTCGCAACCATGTACCCATATTTACAGAAGCAAAAGGACCAAGAAAGACTAAAAACAAGAAGAAAAAACTTATTTTAAAAGAGGCAAATTTTGCCTTAGATCTAAGCCCTTATACCCAACAATTTATCAAAGATGGTTATTGTGATTGAGGGTAGAGAAGAAAATGTTACTGAATAGGCTTCATCCTTAAATTTTAAGTGGATTTGAGATAACCTGTTCGTTCTCTCTCTCTCTCTCTCTCTCTCTCTCTCTCTCTCTCTCTCTCTCTCTCTCTCTCTGTAGTTATGAGGATATTGGATGGTCTCTCATTTGAACTCAGCAGAATGAAATGGGTACAGCAGGGTATAGTGCCAGAAGGAGGGAAAACTGCTGCCAGGGCACTGTTTCATTACATTCCAAATGCTACAGCATTGCAATGCTTCTTCTTGGGGTGTGTGTGTGTAGTGGGGTAAGGGCAGTGACATTGGGGCAATAAAGACAAATTCAGGTCTGTCTAGACCAGGGGTGGGGAACCTTTTTCTGCCAAGAACCATTGGGATATTTATATTATCATTCATGGGCCATACAAAATTATCAACTAAAAATTTATCCTGCTATATTTGATCAACTACTTAATTAACTCACCCCTAGTGCCTTGGCAGGGCCAGACCAAATGATTTCTCTGGCCTTTATGGCCCGCAAGCTGAACGTTCTCCATCCCTGGTCTAGATTATTGTTAGTAATATGCTTCCACCCTTCTAGAATAACTGGTGTGAAAATGGAAAAATGAGACTACTATTCCAGCAGCTAAGAGATGATTTTTGGATGTCTTTTAGACACTCAAAAATACATATATCAATCCTTGATGCATCATTTTCCAGCCCAGCCCCCAATCCCAAACTTGCTCTGGTTAATGAATGGCTCATTCCAGTGAATGGAGCTAAGGTCCAGCCCTTTGGTTAAAAATTATTAATACTCTAGAGGCCTGGTGCATGAAATTTGTGCATGGGGGAGGGGGTGTCCCTCAGCCCAGCCTGCACCCTCTCACAATCTGGGACCACTGGCTCCTAACTGCTTGCCTGCCTGCCTGCCTAATCACCACTAACCCCTCTGCCTAACTGCCTCTGCCCCAGCCCCCGTACCTAGGACCTAGGCTTTCCTCCTCAGGCTGGCCACAGGCAACCAGGACCCAGACTTCCCTCTCTCTGGCTGGCCACAGGCACCTGGGACCCAGGCGGCTTCACCTGGACAGGCATCCAAGACCCCGGGTGGCACTGTCTGGGCCATCCACAGGCACCCAGGCTCCTGGGCTGTGCTGTCCAGGCCCCAGCTTTGTCAGGAAGGACGTCTGGAATGACGTCCAGAAGACATGCAGTCTATCCGGTCTAATTAGCATATTTACCCTTTTATTAGTAGAGATATTGTCTAGCCACAATGTCTAGGCATAGTAATACATATTTTATAAACATATTTTTCATTTAATTCAGTTAATTGCTAATTAGCTATTATTATCCCCACCTCAAAGATGAAGAACCTAAAGCTTGGGAATATTTAAGTAACTTAGTAACTCTTCAACCATGGGCAGGAGGATGTGCTGACTCTGAAGTCTACACTCTTCAATGCCATTTGTCCTTAACAAATCTGTTTGGAACCTTTCAAGAAAAAAATGCTTATCCCATAATAGGTTTATTTGAATATATTGTTTAGTTAATATCCCTGCTTTTCTTCTGAATGTAGGACTTCAAATCACTATTCCAAGGATACTGTGAACTTATCTGAAGAAAAATAGAAAGCAATTTTCATAGTAATTAAAAATGATATACTAAGTTGCTTTGTGGCTACCATTATATAGTAATTGCATAATTTTATAAAGTAATTAAATGGTATAATCCTGAAATGCTAGCCTCATTGTAGAATTCTTTATCATTTGTGATTTCGTTGTAGTGAGAGTGAAAAAATAGATGCTGGCAGTGTTAATAGACTTATTTTTAGAGTCCCTCATAGATGAACACTGATGGCCTCATCAATCTGTGTGAGTGTCCTTGGCATTTATGGTCTCACTGATGGGTATTTATAACTCTCTTAACAAGCAATTCCAGCCACATCTGCTTTCACATCGTAAGTGCAGGGAGTTATTCATGTTGAAAATATGTAATAAATACAGCACAATTTCAAATATATAAATTAAAATTTTTTCCCCCACATTGCTTGCCATTTTATTCTTGATATTAAGTAAAATAACTATGATAATGATATGAATTGGAACAAGAAATATCTGCCCTTTAAAGACATTTTATAGGGGGACATAAGGATTTATCCTTTAAATCCAAAGACATTTCTTTAAATAAATCTCTTCAAATGGTTTACTCTTTCTCACTATCATGGTTCATTGTATCTTCCTTTACTGTCTCTTTCAGTGGCCATCAGCACTAGGAAGTTATGAATAAGTACTTTCTCAATTCAAATAATGGTCTGGGATGTTAGCAGTGATCTATGGACCTACCCAGGGAAATTCGCCTGTGTCCTTTGACAAGGCAAACTAAGAGGAAGCTAAACTTGCCGGACTTGCCCAAGGCCTTGTGGCTCTGATATTGACAAATCAACATAGTGCTTTGTCTTTATTATTATTTTTAATTTTTTTTATTGATTAAGTTATTACATATGTGTCCTTATCCCCACGTTACCCCCTATACCCCCACTCATGCCTTCACCCCCCTGTTGCCTGAGTCCATTGGTTAGGCCTATATGCTTGCATATAAGTCCTTTGGTTGATCTCTCCGCCTTCCCCCCACCCTCCCCTCCCTTCCCTCTGAGGTTTGATGGTCTGATCGATGCTTCTCTGTCTCTGGATCTGTTTTTGTTCATCAGTTTATGTTGTTCATTATATTCCATAAATGAGTGAGATCATGTGGTATTTATCCTTCTCTGACCGGCTTATTTCACTTAGCATAATGCTCTCCAGTTCCATCCATGCTGTTGCAAATGGTAAGAACTCCTTCTTTTTTACTGCAGCCTAGTATTCCATTGTGTAGATGTACCACAGTTTTTTAATCCACTCATCTGATGATGGGCACTTAGGCTGTTTCCAAATCTTAGCTATGGTGAATTCTGGTGCTATGAACATAGGGGTGCATATATCCTTTCTAATTGGTGTCCTTTAAAAGCTGGCTCTAAACACATTTCTTATTTCAAAGATTTTTTATTTTTAAATTGCTGCTGGTAGAAAAATTTATACATCTCCTCAATGGAGTTGACTATCAAAGTTTTTTGAAAATTGAAATAATCAAATAAAAATAAAAATAAAAACCTTCCTTGGCTCTTGAATCTACCTCTCTTAATAAGTCTTGTTGAGTATGTGCCCCAAACCCTAGGCTGTTTGCATTCTTTGCTATATAAAGCATCACATTTCATATTTGGTCAGCTAGATAGCATGAGTAGCTAGTTAATTGAATGAATATATATATATGAATATATATATATATATATATTTTTTTTTCTCCTAATGAACACAAGACTATGGTTTTGAATATATCACAAAGACGATTGTTTTCCTAAGGCTCTACCTTGATTATAGTCCTCACAGTTTCTATATCCAACGTGGTGGTCATTAGTGATAGTCTCCAAATGTTTATAGTTCTCTCTCATTCCAGATAGGATTGCTTTTCTTTTGCAAGCTGTATTTTTTTTCTTTCTGATCCATCTCCTTCCCTCTCTCTCTTCCTTTCTCCCTTCCGCCCTCCCTCCCTTTTTCCTTCCTGCTGTCTTTCCTTCATCTATCTATCATCTATCTATCAATCATCTATCTATTATCTATTTATCCTTGTTAT
Source organism: Myotis nattereri (assembly GCF_964212035.1). Classification (NCBI taxonomy): domain Eukaryota; kingdom Metazoa; phylum Chordata; class Mammalia; order Chiroptera; family Vespertilionidae; genus Myotis; species Myotis nattereri. The sequence goes on along the minus strand of NC_138085.1, from coordinate 78,115,625 downwards.
TTTACCTATTTGCTACTTTATGAAAGTAGTATATTTATAGGATAAAAAAGATATATTAGGACTTATAAGAAACAGTCCCCTGCCACATTTCAACCTGTCCCCAAATGTATTTTCCAGAAATAAAAACTTTAAAGTATTTCTGTTCTGAGATCTGGAGTTTCTGCAGTATTTTAGAATTATACATATATAGTCATGGATACATTAAGTTTAGGTATAAACTACTGACTTCCCAATGAGGCTTTTATTCATTGTAGTAATCAGAGATCATCATCCTTATATACTTATATCAATATTTTTAGTTTTTCATTGGTTAATTTTGTATTTCAATATTTAAAATATTCAGTTGTTTTGTTTCATCTCTTGTGCTGATAGCATCTCTTGACTGCTCACCTGGTGAAATGCAGATGTTATCTCTTCTCCCCATTTTTCTACACCTTTATTTTTAAATTTTCAGTCTTTGTGTTTTTATTTATAACCTTAATTAAGTCTTCTTTCTGTGTTTTGTCCAGAAGACCATTCTAAAAGTTTAAGATCAATAAAATGCATTTATTTTATTGACTAAGTAAAAGTGTTCACTACAGAGCCTGGGTACTATGACTTAATTTGTTTCTCCTATAACAGTTTATTTCCCCCCTGTTGCTTCCAATTGCCTTTTTAAAAAAAAGTCTAGCACTGTTTACCTTTATGAGAATACTACATTTTTCCCAGCATCACAGTAATACTGCCTAATCTAGGAACTAGAAACTCCCCTCTTGGCAGGAGGTCTTGCTTCTGATGTTTTTCTACTGTAGACTGGACTGACTCCAAATTATATATATCTAGAGGCCTGGTACACGAATTTGTGCATGGGTGGGGTCCCTCTGGGTGGCCTGCAGGAATTAGGCCGAGACTCCCAGTCCAATGCTCCCTGCAGCTCCTACCTGCTGCTTCTGCTCATCCTGGCCCCACTGTGCCTGCCATGAACTTGGGCCCAATCAGTCCCAATTGGGAGAGGCTCACGCTACCGCAGCAGTGCAGCGCTTGCCAGCCATGAGCCCTGCGTCTGGCGCCCTCCCAAGGGAGTGGCCTGTGGGATCAGGCTGAAACCAGCTCTCTGACATCCCCTGAGGGGTCCTGGGTTGTGAGAGTGCGCAGGCTAGGCTGAGGGACTCCACTGGTGCACAATTGGGCCAGGGAGGGGCCACGGAAGGGCTCCAGGGTGTGTCCCGCCCATCTTTTTCAGTCCTGATCAGCCGGACCCCAGCAGCAAGCTAACCTACTGGTTGGAGCATCTGCCCCCTGGTGGTCAGTGCATGTCATAGAGAGTGGTTGAGCAACCTTAGCATATCATTAGCATAATGGTATTAAGCTTTGATTGGTTGTTCAGTTGTTCTGCCTTTTGGTCTATTTGCATATTACCCTTTTATTATATAGGATATAGTTTGACATTATTACAGATAGCTTATGCCTGTCTTCTCTCTTTTACTGCTCTCCTAGGTTGGATTTTAAATTTCACTCCTGTATCTTCATTCTTTCTCTTTCTTGGTTTATCATCTAATTTCACTGGAGCATATATTTAAGCATTTGAGAGAGGAACATTTTCTAAACTCTTTCATGTCTAAAGATGTCTTTATTCTGTGCTCACTGTTGATTCAAACATGGTCTCCGATGAAATTCTAGATTGAAAGTCATTTTTCTTTAAGGATGTAAAACGGTAATTGTTGGTGATAAATCAGATGCTAGAATGATGATTCCTTTTCTTATGCAAGCTATTTGTTTTTCTTTCCATGCTTCCCACCCCGAGTTTTAGAATCTTCTCTTTATTCTTGGTGTTCTGAAATTTTAAAAGCATATCTGAGTACAAATTTTGTTTTAAAAATCTTCCTAAGTACTTGGTGGGCCTCTTTAATTTGCTTTGTTCATTTTTTCAAATTCTATCAATATTTGTGAACTTACTTTCATTCATTTTCTCTGTTCTTTATTTCTCAAATACTGGTACATGTGATTTAAATTTCTTTGTCTTTGATAATTTTTGCTTATAGTTTGGTCCCTTTGCTCTTTATTTGAAATTTCTTGGTTTTATACATACATGTTTCTATGGAATATTTTTTACTTGAAAAACACAATTTTTAAAAATAATGTTTTTATTGATTTTTTTTAGAGAGAGAGGGAGAGGAATAGAGAGATAGAAACATTGAGGAGAGAGGAACATCATGGATCAGCTGCCTCCTGCTCGCCCCCTGCTAGGGATCGAGCCCACAACCTGGGCATGCCCTGACCAGGAATCAAACTGGCCACCTCTTGGTTCCTGGGTCGACACTCAACCCCTGAGCCACACCGACTGGGCAAAACTTTATTTTTTTAGTTAAAAAAGTTTTCTTCTTTTTTAATTGATTTTTTATGACAGAAATTTGTCATTACTTTCTTATTTTATGGATACAGTGGCTTTTGAAATTTATGGGTAGTGTTGCTCTGTTGTGCCACCCAACATGGAATCATTCATTGCTCTATTCCCTCCACTCAGAGCTTTGCTTTCTCAGTCTCTCCCTGGGAATTATTCAGTCCCTTCTGGGTAACTTAAGTCCAATAACTGATCAGTGGGGGTGGGAGTCGAGTAGGATTGGGATGCATAAACAGCTGGCTCTTGCTATAATTCTAGAAATATCTGAAGGGCCATTCCAGTGCTGGAGCACCCCCTGGGACTGCTTGAGTTGCCTGTTACAATTGAATCACCTGTCAGCTTCCCCTGGTAATCCTGCTTCTCTGTAGGTCGCTAGGCTGCGGCTTGTGCTGCGCCATTTTGTCAGTCAATGTGCGTACCATGCTTCCTGTGCTCCAGAAGTGTATTAAAATATCCCCCTTGTTCATGCTTCTCCCATCCTCTTAGTTGCAGTGCTGAGTCTTACCTGTTTATGCCTTTACCTTCGGTTAGTGTGATCCTAAGAGCCAGCATGCTCTGTGCCCTCTCTTGAAACCAGAGTCTTCTGACCACTTTAACTCTTAGTTGGATAGTTGTGCTACTGGTTATCCTCCAGGGAGTTGAGTTCTAATTTTCTAGGATGCTATAAAGACCCCAGACTTTCCCAAATTCCATGGTGGTTATTTAACGTCTATATGGGGACTTGAGAACAGGCGAATAATAACTATTTAACTGTGTTGCCCAATATTATTCTGGGCACAGGGGATGTAGCAGTAAACCTCAAGGAAAGATACATATCTTAAGGTACTAAGAGTCCAGTGGTGGCAGACAGATAAGAAATATGTGCACAAGTAAATAAATAATATAATTGTAGGTAGCGATAAGAGTAGAGGTGAAAGTGAATTTATATTAAGCAAAAAGTGTTTGTAGAGCTTCTGCCCTGGCTCAGTGCTGGGGAACAGAGATGGAGTTAGAGCGTTGGTCTCTGCATCAGGATCTCCTGGGGTGGCTGGGGAGAAAGGCTCTTGCCACGGAAAGCCTCAGTGACAACGGGCAAACCTATGCAACCAGCTCCAGGATGTCTGTCAACGTGACCTTTGATGGCGGATATTGGCAGCTTTTTCCCAAAAGCAATATTGCTAGTCTGCCCAGAAAAATCAATGTTCTTACCTTGATGTGAAACAGCAAAGTCACATGACCACATGGAAAAGGAAGAGTAAGAATGAAGAGGCAGTATATACTTTTCTATTTGTGAGTCCTACTCGTTTTGGATAAAAATATAGCATTTTTCAAGAACAAGCAATGAGGTGAGGAATCAGGAAAGGCTTTGGGAAGAGAAAAGCCCTAAAGTGGTTTTGAATGATGGGTAGCCTGGGGAGGGCATTCTGAGCTGGGGACAGTCTGAAGAAGAGCAGTACGAGACCTGGCATATAACAGTGCCATCCTCTAATTAGTGATGATCCCTCTTTAAAAAGCTGGGGAAACAACATCGCAAGTGAAGTTTTGGTCAATTGTATAAAGCCCACATGTACCTTCATTTCTACATCTAATGCAGATTTCTATTGGAATTTTCTGTGATGCTGAAAATATTTTATTCTTTTGCTGTCCATTATGGTAACCACGAGCCATTGAAGTATGGCTAGTGGGCTAAGGAACTGAATTTTTACTTTAATTTTGATGAATTCAAATTTAAGTTTCTACAGGTACATGTGGCTAGTGCCTTCCATATTGGATAACTCAGAAAAGGCTTGGTTGACTTCTGGATTCCTTGGCAGAATGCTGCTTTATGAACAATCCATGTTAGCGATCCTTTCTTTCTTTTTTTTTTTTTTTTTTTTTTTTACCATTTTATATTCTGCCTTTTTAAAGGAATCCTATGTTAAAACAGGATGTCTAGTTGCTTATTTTTTTATTTTTTATTTTTACTTTTTTATTATTATTAGTTAAGGTATTACAAATGTGTCCACTTCCCCCCCATTAACCCCCAACCTCCCCCATGCCCCGCACACTCATGCTCCCCTCCCCCCGTTGTCCATGTCCATTGGTCTGGCTTATATACGTGTATACAAGTCCTTGGGTTGATCTCTTCCCCTTACCCCCACCCTCCCCTACTTTCCTTCTGGGGATTGATAGCCTGATCGCTGTTTCTCAGTCTTTGGGTCTGTCCCTTTCCATCAGTCTATGTTGTTCTCTATAATCCACAAATGAGTGAGATCATGTGGTATTTATCTTTCTCTGACTGGCTTATTTCACTTAGCATAATGCTCTCCAGTTCCAACCATGCTGTTGCAATCCTTTCATTAAAAGCAGTGTCCAGGAATAGGTCTTTATAAGTCATACTTATCTTTTTAGTAGGAATTAAAGGCTACAGAAGCTGCCAAATTCAGAACTGCTTTGAGCTAAATGTTTCCAATCTCTGGCCTCTGCTACACATGAAGATAATTCTTGGGTTAATAAAAAATGAAAACAAACTAACAAACAAAACACTTCAGGAACAGTGACTGAGTTGCCTGGGTGGTATCAGTTGACACAGATAACGATTTGGGTACTTATTTCTGTTTTCAAGTCTCAATCCGTTTTAGCAACTGAAGGATTTAGTACTTCTTAGATTTTCATACTATTAGTAATTCAGTCACTGAAATAATTATTTAAAGAGGTATTCAAGATATATATATTTGAAAAATCTTAGTACTCTCATAAGCTTGACTAAGTTCTAATGTTCTGTTTTGTTTTAAGTTGGAACACTGGATTTTTCCATATTTATTGAGTTATTTGGAGCAAAAGCATGAGCAGTGGAATCCACCTTTTAGCTTTCCATCAGACCCAGTTGTCCAAGCCAGATTGCAATATACATCACCGAGACTGAAGATACTTCTTGTCTGTACCTGGGGAATAACTTAAGCTGATTGTATTTTTTTCTGAAAAGCTCTCCTTAGGAAAGATGAAGAGTGTGTTATGCAGAAAAACAACAAAGTCAATAAAACAAGCACTGACCCATTATTGATTATGATCTGTCTTCCCTGGGTGAAGCAAGGCAGAGTCTAGTTGGCCAAGTAAGGCACTTAGCAAAAGATAACTCTAAAGGACTGTTGGGTACTGATGGCTAGAAAGCCAGGAGATTTCTCGTTTGCTAAGTGTAATAATAAAAGCTAGAATTATCTTTGCAATTAGCAAAAACAGGTTTTTATAACAATTTCTGTTTTGTGTTCTTAAAAAGATCTGCAGCACAGATTTTTTTTGTTTTTTTTTTAAAAAAATATATTTTATTGATTTTTACAGAGAGGAAGGGAGAGGGATAGAGAGTTAGACGCATCTATGAGAGAGAAACATCGATCAGCCGCCTCCTGCACACCCCCCACTGGGGATGTGCCTGCAACCAAGGTACATGCCCTTGACAGGAATTGAACCTGAGACCCTTCAGTCTGCAGGCCGATGCTCTATCCACTGAGCCAAACCAGTTAAGACTGTTTGTTTTATTTTTAAAGCTGTTTAATCTTATGTGGAAAGTAAAGAGATATTAGAAATGGCACCCTCTCAAGGAACGTGTAATCTGGTTGGGAGTGACAGTTTAAGGGACAGGTCCTGGTTCTACTTTCACAATTGCTCTGTGACTTTTTGTCAAATTTTATTTTAATGAGTGTCTCTCTTCCTGAGTTATATTTGCCAGACCTATATATTTATTTTTATTTTTCAAAGGATACGTTCTTAGGTTCTTAAAAATAAATTAAAATAAAGTACCTTATTTTATTTTTTTCATTTTTGTTTCCCTAAGGCAGCGGTTCTCAACCTGTGGGTCATGACCCCTTTGGCAGTAGAACAACCCTTTCACAGGAGTCGCCTAAGACCATCCTGCATATCAGATATTTACATTATGATTCATAACAGTAGCAACATTACAGTTATGAAGTAGCAATGAAAATAACTTTATGGTTGGGTCACAACATGAGGAACTGTATTTAAAGGGCCAGAAGGTTGATAACCACTGCCCTAAGTACTTTACTTATTTACTAGAATTTACTGATTCTTAAATTTAACATCTAGCCTCTTTCTCCTACCTTCTTTTCTTTCCTCCTTCTCCCCTTCCCTCCCTCCTTTCCTTCTCTTTCAGTGTTTCTAATGTGTTTGCCTGTGAGTACAGCTTAAGTTCTAGCCTATACATTTAGATAAATAATATTATTCTTTTTATTTTTCTAAATTGTTTATTATTGCATATTGAATTTCTTCTTTGGCATAATAATAACTTAGAGGGTTATTTTAATAAGAGGCCCAGTGCATGAAAATTCATGCACTCAGGCGGGGGAGGGGGGTCCCCTCAGCCCAGCCCGCAGTCTGGGACCCCTGGGGGGATGTCCACCTGCCAGCTTAGGCCCACTCCCCAGGAGATTGGGCCTCAGCTTTCCATCAGACATCTCTCTGGAAGCCTGGGAGCCCTTGGGGCATGTCTGACTGAGGGTTTAGGCCCGCTCCCCATGGGAAGCGGGCCTAAGCTGCAGTCGGATATCCTTAGCACTGCCCAAGAGGTGAAAGAGGCTCCCACTACCACCGCCGCTCTCGCAGCTGTCAACCTGGCTGTGGCTGAGCGGAGCTCCCCCTATAGGAGCACACTGACCACCAGGGGGCAGCTCCTGCATTGAGTGTCTGCCCCTGGTGGTCAGAGTGCATCATAGTGACCAGTCATTCCCGGTCATTCCACCGTTAGGGTCAATTTGCATATTACCCTTTTATTATATAGGATTTCTCAGCACTGGATTTTTTTTTTTAATCCTCACCTGAGGATATTTTCCCATTGATTTTTTTTAGAGAGAATGGAAGAGAGAGGGAAAGACAAAGAGAAATATTGATGTGAGAGAAACACATTAATTGGTTGCCTCCTGCAAGAGCCCCAACCAGGGCCTTGCAGGGAGGGGCCTGCAACCAAGGTACATGCCCTTGACTGGAGTCAAACCCAGGACCCTTCGGTCTGCAGGCCAACATTCTATCCATTAAGCCAAACCAGCTAGGGCTCAGTACTCGATTTTTAATTTACAATTTGTTTGATGTTGTTAGAATGTGGTCTTCACAATATCTGTGTTTAGGAGTTTATTGAGGTCTCTTTGCTTTCCAGTTAGTATTCAATCAATTTTTATAAATATTCCATGAACACTTGAAAAGGATATATATATTTTTGTAAAGTATAGCATTCAATAGGTACCTATTGATTAAAACTCGTTTTGACTTCAAGTTATTGATGACCATGTCATACATTATAAGTAGAATGTAAAATTCTACCTCAATATGTATATTTTAATTTTTCTTATACTCTAGAGAGCTACTTTATATACATATTTCAAAGCTATGCTAGTTCTCACAAAGCTTCTGATTCATATCTTTGTTATAAATTGAGCCAGTAATAAGTATTAATTTGCTCTCTCTGCTCTATTGCTTTGTATCATAAATTCTATTGAAACTTGTTTACCACTGTTTTTCTTATATTTGCTCTACATATCTAGACTTATATTTTATCTTTCATACATTTCAAGTGTTTCTTAGAAGCAGTGTGGTTTTTAATTAAATGTGGCATATTAGATTTTTTAAATAGAGCCTAAACTACTTAAATTATTGTAATTGCTGACAATTTCAATCATTTTGCCCCCTGCTTTCAATTTCAGGTTTTCTTTCTACTAGTAGCTCTTGTTTTTCTTGATAATTGTATTATTATATTTGTTTTTAGTTATTTTAACAATTTAAATGGTAGAATAATATTTCAAACTTACAAACTGTGGTGTTTAAGGTTCTAAAAAATAATTATGTAAACTGCCTTTTTAAATAAGAAGTGTATAAATAAACGTAGAAAATAAATAACCAGGAAAATGAATGCCACTTTTATATTCTATTCTAATTTTCGTTCTTTGATTCCAGGATTTTATAATTTTGGATTCAAAATTATTGTTCATTTATGTACATACCCAATCAGGGAGCACTGAATTATATATAAAAAAAATACTAGCACAACTAAAGGGAGAAACTGACAAAAATACACTTGTAATAGACAACCTAAGTACACCATTGACAGCTATAGATAGATCATCCAAACAGAAAATCAATAAAGAAATATCAGCCTCAATTGACACATTAGACCAAATGGACATAATTGACATTTACAGAGCCTCTCATTCCAGAACATCTTCTCCAGGGCACCTGGAACATTCACAAGGATAGACCATATGTTGGGACACAAAAGTAGCTTCAATTTCTTTCTTTAGTGTCTTATAATTTTCAGAATACAGGTCTTTTACCTCCTTGATTACATTTATTCTTAGGTACTTTTTGTTGTTGTTGCAATAGTAAATGACCACCAATTTCTCAATATCAATTTTGTATCCTGCTACTTTACTGAATTTATTTATTAGACCTAGTAGTTTTTCTATAGAATCTTTAGGGTTTTCTATGTAGAATATTATGTCATCTGCAAATAATGACAATTTTACTTCCTCCTTTCCAATTTGGATTCCTTTTATTTCCTCTTTTTGTCTAATTTCTGTGGCTAGGACTTCCAGTACTATGTTGAATAAGCATGGTGAAAGCAGACATCCCTGTCTTATTCCTGATCTTAAGGGAAACACTTTTAGTTTTTGCCCAATGAGTATGAAGTTGGCTGTAGGTTTGTCATATCTGGCCTTTATTATGTTGAAGTATGATCACTCTGTTCCTATTTTGCTAAGAGTTTTTATAATCAATGCATGCTGGGTTTTATTAAATGCTTTTTTTGCATCTATTGATAGGATCATGTGATTTTTCTTTTTCATTTTGTTTATGTGATATATCATGTTTATTGATTTGTAAATAATGTTCCAACCTTGCATGCCTGGAATAAATCCCACTTGATCATGATATATTACCTTTATAATGTATTGCTGGATCCAGTTTGCTAATAATTTTTTGAGGATTTCAGCATCTATGTTCAACAAGGATATTGGGCTAAAATTTTCTTTCTTTGTAGTGTTTTTATCTGGTTTTGGAATTAAGATAATGCTGGCATTGTAAAAAGATCACACTTATATGTGGAATCTAATGAACAGAATAAACTGATGAACAAAAGAGAAATAGAGACATGGATACATGGAAGAGCCTGACAGCTGTTGGGGGAGGGGAGAGGGAGACTGGATGAAAGTAGAGATTAGCTAAAAACTTATATATACATAACACACAGATATAGACAACAGTGTGGTGACAGTCAAAGGGAAAAGGGGATGGAGGCCAGGTGGACGTGGACAAAGGTGGGGAAATGAAGATGGAAAAAGACTTTGCTTGGGTAATGGACACATGATGCAGTGTACAGATGATGTTTTACTGAGTTGTACACACCTGAAACCTGTATGGTTTTGTGAACCAATACCACCCCAATAAATTCAATTAAACAAACACACAGCCTGTAGAATCTGAATGATTCATGTACCATAAAGTGAGGACACAAGTCACCTTCTCAGGGGTACAGTTAACATTGTGTGAATTTGTGGGAACTAGGGGGTGACTTGAGTTTGTAGTGAAGTGTGTCTTATTACTATGACTGGCAGGATCATTACTATTGGTTTAGCTTTCTTCAAGAAGCTGGTACCTGGCCTAACCGGTTTGGCTCAGTGGATAGAGTGTCGGCCTGCAGACTGAAGGTTCCCAGGTTCGATTTGGGTCAAGGGCATGTACCTTGGTTGCGGACACCTCCCCAGTGGGGAGTGTGCAGGAGGCAGCTGATCAATGTTTCTCTCTCATCAATGTTTCTGTCTCTCCCTCTCCCTTCCTCTCTGTAAAAAATCAATAAAATATATTTTTTAAAAAAAGAAGCTGGTACCAAAGCAGGAAGTACATGCCCTTCTGTGAGTGAAGTTTGTTCTGGGCTCCAAGTACCCTGGCTCGCATAGAAGATCTTATCTACACTAATAAAAGAGAAACATGCAAATTGGTGTCACTCTGCTATGCCCACCAGCCAATCGGATGAGTATGCAAATTAACCCAACAAAGATGGCAGTTAATTTGCGTACACAGGTGTGGAGCAAAGACTGAAGGCTCCGGCCGGACTGAAGACTGAAGACTGAAGACTGAAGAGGCTTGGCTTCTCCGCTGCAGCCAGACCAATGGCCTGGGTCCCAGGTGCCAGAGGAAAACCGGTGCCGGCAGCCAGGGGAAGGAAGGCCCATTGCGCGAATCTTCGTGCAACTGGCTCTAGTCCTATATAATAAAACCCTAATATGCAAATCGACCAAATGGCAGAATGACCGGTTGCTATGATGCACACTGACCACCAGGGGGACACACACTTAATGCAGGAGCTGCTCCCTGGTGGTCAGTGCATTCCACAGGGGGAGCGCCATTCAGCCAGAAGCTGGATTCATGGCTGGTGAGCACAGCGGTTGTGGCGGTGGCGGGAGCCTCTCCTGCCTCTGCTGCAGGTGGGCAGTAAAGAGCAAGGGGTCCTGGAATGTGAGAACCCTGGACTGCTAGAGGGATGTCTGACTTCTGGCTTAGGTCTGATCCCCAGAGGGTGGACATCCCCCAAGGAGTCCTGGACTGTGAGAGGGCACAGGCCAGGCTGAGGGACACCCCTGCCTCCAAGTGTACGAATGTCGTGCACCGGGCCTCTAGTTATATATATAAAACTAGTGATGCTTGTTCTATCTCCAACCTCAGGGTTTCCAAGCATAAAAGCAATTCAGAAATGTCAGTGAGAGCATGGATTCTATAGACTGTGACTCTGACGTCCCAGGTGGATTTCTCAGGATGGATGTGCTGAATTTTCATATTGTCTTTGGAGACCAATTCAAATAAATCACTTTTCTAATAAAGTTTCCCTTCCCATGCTGTGGAACAAAATGTAATCCAAAGTGGAATGAGGCAGCAGAAATATTACGTGTGAGTTCTGTTGCAAGTTGTTGGTGATTTGGATGAATCACAAAATGACCTAAATTTGGTAGACTGAGTATGCTTTTCTTGATTATTTATTTTTATTTTTATTTTTTATTGATTTCAGAGAGGAAGGGAGAGGGAGAGAGACAGAAATATCAATTATGAGAGAGAATCATTGATCGGCTGCTTCCTGCATGCCCCCTACTGGGAATCGAGCCCACAACCCAGGCATGTGCACTTGACCCTTCAGTCCGCAGGCTGATGCTCTATCCACTGAGCCAAACCAGCCAGGGCATTTGTTTGATTATTGAGTCACTGATTGGTTTTGTGGTGTCCTTCACTCTATGTAAGATGAAGCAATGAAACTGCCCGCCTCAGCCTCCTCCCATTTTGATCTTCCAAAAAAGGATACATCATAGTTCAGATTACAGGATTACAGTTGGACTAAGGAGGTTAAATGTTTCCTCAGCATATTATCCTGTTGTTATTCTAATTACATTCACATGGCAAAGCTTTCTCCTTGGCCCAGTAGTGGAAATTAGAATTCTGAGGATTGAGGAAGGAATAGGGAGGAGGCTCACATACACAGAGATATGAGGTGGGGTGGGAGAAATGGGTAAATGTGGTCAAAAGGTACAAACTTCCGGTTATAAGATAAATAAATCCTGGGTATACATTGTATGGCATGGTGACTATAGCTAACACTGTAGTGTATATTTGGGAGTTGCTAAGAGAGTAGATGTTAAAATTTCTCACGACAAGAATTGAAAAATTATAGCTGCTCGGCGATGGATATATGGATATGTATGACAAAAGTGACGAGAGCACTTTTTCTTCTTCTACACACATTCTCTTCCGATGTCCTGGGCTTTGCATCATAATTCTGGGTCAAAGATCTTAATTATCCCACCTCAACAAGACCCTGAGGAGACTTCATCGTTTCTGGGATTGTTGCACTTCTCATGTTGCAATTTAAACTGTGACTCTCTGACTTCCCAGATGGATTTCTCCAACCGCTCATATTTCATCAACGCTACAACATGTGTTATGCTGAAAAGGTAAGAGGATTGTGAAGGTCACTCAGCCAGTTGATAGTGGAGGTGCAACCAGAATCACCTCCTGCTCACTCTTAATATCTTTCTTATATCTTAGGACAGATATGATCAAAACTCTCAGGGCCAAATATAGGCTCTGAAGGATGGTATAAGTTAATAGATGACTAGTTTTTGCTTTAAGTGATTTGGTCAGTGCCACAATAAACATCTCTGATTTCTTTTGGAGAAAGGACAATCCTTTGACTTTAGAGAAGCTGAAAAGACACACATTTGTCAACGACCAACGATAAAGCATTCTGCCTTGCTGTCATTAACCTTTTGGTTTCTTTACTTTAATTGAGGTTTAATGGGCACGTCATTACTATTTTTTAATGTTCCATTGCTGAACATGATCTAACTGGCCCAACCCTTGAATGAAAATGTGAAAACATACTCTTGCTTTTCAATCTGATTTTTAGACACTGATTTTCTCTTTAATTCTCAGAAAACCATAAATGGTCTCATAGAGAGGAGCCATATATGGGAACATGGGAGCAGTACATGATTTTTTTATATTTTAATCCTGTTGCATCAACTCATTATAGATGAAGAGAACCACCTTTTCTCTTGTCAAACAATACAAACTTATAGAAATACACCTCCCCTGACGCACCAAGGGCTGGAGCCCTCCTTTAGGGGAATGTCTGGGCCTCTATTCCTGGGCAGTTTCTCAGCTCCCTGCCAAACGAACCATCTAGAAACCAGACATTGCACATTTCAACCTGCCTCACTGTTATGAGATTATTTTTTTTTGGCTCTGGGGATCTTTGGTTAAAAGTTATCTATTTTTGTTTTGCATTTCTTGTAAAACTAGCAATGCTTTGAAAGGCATTTTCTCCCGATGTATCAAAAGTCACTTCCATCTATTGATTTTTCAGAATGCCTTCACTGTTATTTCTTCATGGTCCAGAAGAGCAAGTGGTTTACACAGTGTTTCTAAAATATGTAGATTTATGTCTTTCTCCAAATTTGGGGAATTTTCAGCCATTATTTCTTCACATGTGGGGCTCTGGTGGTATGAAATTGGATTTTTTGTCATTGAATGGTTTAGACATATCTGGGTTTAAATTCTGTTTAGGCCTCTTCATAGCTATATTATATAGGTAAAGTTAATCTGTGTCTGGTTTTTCAATTAATTAATTAATATAAAATGAGATATGATGCCAGCCTATATTGGGCCTCTGTTGTTTTGATCAGCGTCCCCCATTCCTCTGACCTTATATATATAGGCACATATTTTCTTTGGGGAACTTCTCTTTCTTCACACGGTGGGGTTGCCAATCATTATACCATTGCTACCCTTTCCATACTCCACAAGGATTGCATTTTGCTCACCCCGGGACATAAACTGCATGAGGCAGCAGCATTATCTTGTTCACCCCAGGAGGTGGAACAATGCCTCCTCCATGAGACTTTAATTATTATTTGTTGCATGCATAAATAAATAATAAATCAAGTCCCAAGTTCTTTCCCTGTGTAGTGAAGGTGTCAAAATATTTAAAGATTTGTAGTGCAAGTGAGCAACTGGCTCTGTGATGAAAAGCAGGAATTTGTCGCATTAGCAATCTAAGTTTTCTGCCTCTCTACTGCTTCCTCTATATTTCTCTCTCTTCCTCTGGCTGCATCTGTTTTACTCTGCATGTTATCTTCTAAACTGCCTTGGTGTTTTTCTCCCTAAGCCCCCGAGCTTCCTTATTTCTCTTCTTTCTCTCCTGTAGTCTCTTTTGCTTGTATCTGTTTTGATTTCTAATTCTGTTCTTTATCCCTACTTACCCTCTCATTTTAATCACGCTTTTTGCTTTGTATCTGTCTTTCGGGTGCATTATACCTATTCTGCATCAAATCACAATGAATGAGACTCTAACTTATTTGTATTTATTTAGTGTTTACTATTTATTACTATTTGTTTTCATATCTCTTGGAATAAAGATTTATCTGTCTTTTTCTAACTGGAAGAAGAATCATTTAGCATGTTAAATTTGATATATGTAATTTAAAATATACTATTTTAAACATTAAGTCTATTTAAGTTAAATATTATATATATCCTATATAATAAAAGGGTAATACGCAAATAGACCGAATGGCAGAATGACCGGTTGCTATGATGCGCATTGACCACCAGGGGGCAGACACTTAATGCAGGAGCTGCCCCCTGGTGGTCAGTGCGCTCCCACAGGGGGAGTGCCACTCAGCCAGAAGCCTCTCCCACCTCTGCAGCAGCACTAAGGATGTCTGACTGAGACTGACAGTTTAGGCCTTTTCCCTGGGGAGCGGGCCTAAGTCATCAGTTGGACATCCCCCAAGGGCTCCCGGACTGTGAGAGGGTGTGGGACCACCCCCTACCCCCATGCACGAATCTTGTGCACCAGGCCTCTAGTATATATATATATAAAAACCTAATATGCTAAGTGTCCCTCCAACTGTCCAACCGTTTGCTATGCTGAGCACTGACCACTAGGGGGCAGACACTCAATGCAGGAGCTGCCATGATGCTCACTGGCCATTTACAAAGAAACGGCACCGTGGACCTGGCACTGACAAAGCAACACTCAGCTTCCCCCAAGTGGGGCATAGGCCCCGCCACCACCCCAGAGTGACACCTCACCAAATCACAGCCAACACTGCCAAGACCCCATGGTGTAAAATGTGGCCCACAGCTCAGCCAAGCCCAGAAATGGTCGCTGTGGGTGCTGGGTAATGATGTCACATAGCAACACCCGGCTTCCTCTCCCTAGTGACTAGTCTGCTTAGAGTTAATTCAGTCCAGGAACACAACTTGCTTTATAGCCAGGTGCAAACATTTTATACTTTAACCAAATGTCTGTGAAGCATTTCCCCATGTCTCATCTCATTTGATCCTCACAGAAGTCCTGAAGTAGGTAAATAGGAGACTCAGTGGAATCCTATTTTCTTTTCATTAGCGGAAAATGGAGATTTAGAAAGTTTAGAAAATTGATCAGGCTGAAAAGAAGTAAAAAATGGTGGACCTTGAAAATGACTTCAGGTTTTCTCACTGCACAGAATATAGTCAAACACTATTGCAGTTAAATATTTTACCCTTTGTTCTCCCGGTGTGATCTACAATAATAATCTGCTTCATGTTGATATTTACTGCTGTGTTGCTGACAATTACCTGAAAGAGAAGTTGGGGTGCTTCACTGGGCTGGAAAAAGTTTAGCTAAATCAGAAAGCAGGTCTAATTAAGCAAATTTATCCTATATCTATAAAAGGCTAAGTTGACTCATGCATGCATGACATATATAAAGCTCTCGCTGGCTCCAATCACACATATGTATTTCGATCTGTCATTGTTGATCATGAATTTGGTTGACACTTCTATTATAGAGAAAGAGTGAATAGCGATATTAAGATATTTCTTCTAATTTATTTCCTTTCAATGTGCTTGAATCCGTGCACCAGGCCACTAGAGTTTATATAAGGAAGGTATAACTTTTTACTCATCTCCAACTCTTGATGAACTTTGCTTTTCTTGTGGATTAAAGGCTGTAAACAGAAAAGAGAAGTTCCTGATCCATCTTGTAAAATGGGTCTATGTCTTTTATTAAGCCAAAGCCACAAACAGTGACTGTGACAAAGAGATCTGATGACAGTAATGTTGATTGATCTCCATTTGCCTGAGCCTGAGCATCTGGGTTGAGGAAACTGATCAGGAAACACTCAGTTCTAGCTCAGCATCTAGGGTGTTTATTGACTGGTGAATACTGACTGTGCATGGGAGTCAGTCAGAATTGTCCATCAGTAGAGCTCAGCATGAACTAGTCATCTTGCTGTATTGACCGATCTATTCTCTGGGCACAGAATGACCCTTCCTTCAGCCCACTCTCCAGACCTCAATTCTGCCCCTGCTGATGGACTGCTACAGAGCATGGCCCAGGGGGAGTATAAAGAGAAAGATAGTAGTGCCTATGTCTGCTTAACAGATGGCGGGTAACGTGGCTGTGCTCATACCTCCCAGGCACTGCAGCCCTCGTTGGCCCCTTCTCCCTCTCTCTGCCTTTCTTCCCCTCTGCTAACTTAGCCTTTGTGCTCAGTGTTTCTTTTCTCTACATCACAGCCCCAGGGGAAGATTTTCTTTTCTTATTTGAATCAATACAATAATCTCTCCTAGGAAGATTTCCAGCCTTGGATCTTGGCTTATACTGGAATGAACAGTCCTGTTCCCTGGGGCCCTGCAATACTAGATGCTCTCAATTTCTGCTCCTACCTACCCCATGTCTTTGATTATATGTACCCAGGGCTCACAAAAATTTAATCGAACAGCTTAGTTGAGTGTTTTTCTCATCCTTAGATTGCCCTGTAAATATTGACATTGGACAAGATCTTTCTAACGACTTAAGTGACATTTTGTTGGTGTACACATAGGGTGAATAAATTTACATTCATTAGATAATTATCTTTCAGCCTAATTGGCCCCAAACCCATCATCTTTTGCTGGTGATGACGCCTAATACTTTCAGGGGGAAGGTAGTTTTTTCCCAACCTGGGTTCTCCTGGGACAGTTTGCAAAATTATTCACAGACTGCCAATGTGCTTTCTATCCTTCTGCAAGGAGAAGGAAAAACAGATCTCCGGCATTGAATAATAATTCTCTGCCACAAAACCTGCATGTGAGTTATTGACATTCCATCCCCTTGATTGCTCAATTAATGAAGCCAATTAAAGTGCAATGTGCTTTGTCGTAGCATCAGCAGGAAATAAATGAGTCTTTTGTGGGACGTTGATGAGTTTTTTTGATTTTAAGAAGAATAGTTGACTGATAAGGGTAGCTGCTTGTGGGAAACAGTTTGCATCCAAATAAGACTGAACCAAAAGAATGAACAGATGTTCTTCCATCTTCTTAGTGCCTGGAATGTGGTGCAATGTTATCCCTTAATTCCCTACCAAGAAAGTCTAAACTGTAGCCAAAGGAAACTGTCAGAGGCTGGCCACAGCAGCAGGCCAGTGTTCATTCTCCAGAATATTTGCAGTCGTTGGTCTCTCAGACGTCTCACTAATCAGTATGGACATCTGGTGTGGACATCTCATGTAGCCTTTATTTCTGCTGTTAGGCTTGCAAATACAATGAGATGGCTAACAGGGTCTGTTGTGCTCTCCAGACTTAATCAGTCCTGTATTTTGGTGGTATGGAAAATTGTATTTCTTTGACTATTAGAAGAACATTCTGAGCACAATAAATAAATCACAAATGCAAGAAAATGTACTATGTATAATTATCGAGAAGCCTATTTCTATTTTTACCGAAGTGAGGCATGAGGTTTTGTATGTGCTCAAGCTGTTTTTGGTTTGGCAGGAGATAGAGTTGTAGAGATAGCTTTGAGGGAAAAGTGTTGTTCAATAGTTGTAAAATTATTTTCTTCCTAACAGCTGTGCTAGTTTATGTCACTCATACCCATGCATTGGGGCTAAAGAAATTAGTCATATCAGAGCTGGATGAATCTGGACTTAGAAATATTGAAATTTTGAAGACAGAGAAAGGGGACATTATATATATTTCTATTAAGAAATATTTTATATATACTACATATAATAAACTTTTCCATATAAACATCCTATATAATGAAGAAGGAATATGCAAATTGAGCCTCACATCATAACGCTGTCACAAGGTGATGGCTCGCACAGTGGGGGTGGGGCAGCGGGGGCAGGGCCGATGGCTGCTCTGTGCAACTTTCTCCAGGGTTCCTGTGGCTCTTCAGGAGCGCGGGGTCCTGGCGTCCGCTTCGTGTGGCTTCTGCCAGGGTTTTCACGGACCCGCGCGTGCCGCGTGGATCCCAGTGGCTGCTGCGTGCGGCCTGGAGGTGAGGCATTCGGGTGGCACTCCAGGACTCGGAGCCATCCCACAGCACGCTGGCCACGTGGGGAGGGCAGTCCCATGGCGTGGGGTGGGGGAAAGGAGTCCCGAGTCTCGTGCGATTTTGTGCGACGGGTCACTAGGATCTGTATAAATATGTGTGTGCATACATATTGAGTGAAATAAAATGGTTAGACAGACAATACAAAAACATTATCTCTATGAAGCCTTGACCCTGTAGGGGCCTATTCTTATCCTCTCCCTTTATAGTGTATCTGAGATTCTTAGTTCAGGGGTCCTTGCCCTATGCATGCCCACCACTTCACAGGGCTGACGTGACTCTGGTGCCCCTATTTTGGAACTGTGATCTTCTGTGTTCAATTTCAGAGTTCCTGGGCAATCTAAAATCTTCTTTCAAAATGGTTGGCAAGACCTCTGCAACAACCTTTTAAAAATAAATTTTAATTTTCTTTATCATTAATTTTCTTTAATATTAAAACCCCCACTTTATGAGGAAGATATTATTACCACCATTTTATTTGATCACAAGGAGATTTAGTTGAATAATGTAACAGCAAAGATGTTTGGTCAATGAACACTATTTTTTAATTGGTGAAGCCCGAGGGAGCAGGTAGAGAGAAAGAGAGACCATTGGGAATGGCTTAATCCATTGTTCATTTTACAGAGCAGGAAAATGAGTCTCAGAGGCGGAAGTGATACCAGCAAGGTCTCAGTGGGGTGTGCATTGGAGCTGGGAACAGAACTCAGGACTTGTGACTGTCGGTACTCGGTCTTTTCTATGAAACCTGGCTGCCTCCCAGAACAGAATTATAACAGGCTTATTGAAGTGTGGCCAGTTGTAAATCCCCAAACTGCTGATGTTCTGACAATGTTACTGAGGTTCCCTGGACCAAAAGGGGAAGAAGGATTTAGGGAGTTGCTTAAATCCTATCTGGATTAGAGTGCCTTGTCATTCAGCCCCTCCACTCCCTTTGGGTCCCTTTGTCAGACAGATGCCCGGAGATGCCAGAGTGAGATGTGATTAGATTAACTCCAGAATAAGAAATAGGGTATTTGTAAAAGCAAATTAAAGGAAGGACATAGAAAGTGGAAACATTTTAGGAATATTGTGAACCCCTTTCCTCCTCAGCTGTAGTCTCATCTCTTACTTCCCATGATCTTATCTTGGTTCTTTATGGATCTAGAAGAGGAAAATATGTAATTTATGCATCTTTATTAGTATTTTATATATATTTCGGAGAGGAAGAGAGAGATAGAAACATCAATAATAAGAGAGAATCATTGATTGTCTGCCTCCTGCACACCTCACACTGGGGATCAAGACCAAAACTGGGTCAATGTGCCCTGACTGGGAATTGAACCAGGACCTCCTGGTTCAGAGGTTGACGCCCAACCACTGAGACAGGCCAGCCAGGCATATGCATCTTTATTATTCAGAGATGGAGGAGAAGGGGATCCACCTACTGTGTAAATTGAACCTTTCCATTTTGATCCTCACCTTGTTAAGATGGTGGTCCTGGTCACTGTGGCCACTCCACACTTGGCCCATTTCTGCTCAGTACACAGCTCTTGCTCAACCTGCTTTCCTTTCCACCAACTGACCTTCTTGTTGTATTTAATTTTGCAGATAGGCACATACTGAATAACTCTTGTCAATAGTTACTGAATGTATATCCAACATTGTCTCTTCTTATAGATTATATTATTTGGGTTTTCAGATCATTTGTATAAGAAATCACAAACATCATTGGAGAGAAGAAATAGCTCAAATTTCCTATCTTTTTGGACTTTGTTTTACTTGAAACCAATCTCTCTATATAAAAGCCTAAGTGACCGTCTGACCAGTTGACCACCTGACCAGTAGCTATGACACACAATGACCACTAGGGGCCAGATGCTCAACGTAGGAGCTGCCAAGTGACAGTAACTTTGCAGAGTGCCCTCTCGCACTCCGGGACCCCTCAGGGGATGTCAGACTGCCAGTTTCGGCCTGATCCCTGTAGGCCAGGCTGAGAGACCCTACCTGCCGGAGGGAACCTGTTCACTCTGCAGACACCCTACAAGCCCCGGCGCTGCCCCAGGTGCCTCTGGCTGGGGAGGGACTGTGAGAGGTTGGCTCCAAGGAGTTCTGGCCCATCTTGCCTAGTCCCACCCCTCCAGCCACCTTCCAATTAATTTACTTTCAATGTGCATGAATCTGTGCACTGGGCCTCTAGTATATTTATAAAAACAAATATTAGTTTATTAGCAGATAAATAAAACTATGCAATTAATATCTAGTAAAACAGAGATAGCAGATGGGCTTTGTAACAGATGGTGAGAGGAAGTAGAAAATTAATGTGTGTATTCCTTTTTTTAAAGGAGAAATGACATGAAATCAAGAAAGTCAGAATGAGTGACCCATTTTAACTGTACACATCTAGGTTTCTATGGGGTATGTTAGTTAAACTAATATATCTTTTCTAAGAGAAAAAATGGCATGACATTAGTGAGCTCCTCAGTGGTGAGATTATTTATATTTAACTAGAAGAAATATGAACTGAACAATCTTTAATTATCACCAATCATTTCAAGTAGCTTCTCTGTGGGTTGGGTGGAAACAGATTCACTTATATGATTTTCCCTCTTTTTGGTATCAAAATAGCTCTTATAGAAGAACATATGAGTAGAATCCACGTCTGTACATCTAGGTCTGCTTAGTGGCTATGGAGGAGCTCATGCATCTGCTGATGTGCCTTGTTGCTGTCAATCTCTGCATACTGCTTTTGGCCATGTGTTTGTAATACCAAAACCAATGGCCAACAACTAAAAACATGTTTCTAGACCCATTCTCTCAAGGAGAATAACTTTTAATCTCTGACTAAAATATGTAAAGAAACATCAAAGAAATAAACTCTGTAAACTTATTATAATGCCTTGAGTCCTAACTGATAATTTAAAAAATGCAAAACAGGATAGACAACTCATCTGTGTTCCAAAATGATTTATAATGTAGTAACTAATTATCTTTAGTCTTGCTCTCTAGTTCGGTTATCAGAGATAGTGTGCTAGATTTTGAGACTAGAAAATTCAGCATTAACTATAAGCTTATTGTACTTGGCAAGAAGGAGTGAAAAGCCCCTCTCAATTTGCTCATTTGCTTTCTGAATTCTGCATGGCAAAATGAGTTCTTTTTTCTCACATCTGTAACATTCCACTATCACCTTGGTTGTGCTGTGGTATTAAAAATTTAAATCCCTCAGGTGAATAGTCAATTTTGACCTTTCTTTTAATGGAAGATGTATTCTATTTCCAATTTTGCTTGGGCTGCAGCAGCTTCTAATGCAAATGAGTGCATGTCTTATAAAAAATCACTAATAAACTCCCTGCCTTTTGGCATTGGAACAAGATAACGCAAGAAATCAATTTTATGTTTCAACAAAAGTCATCAGATGAAAACCTAGATTAAAATACCTAAGTTCTGCCCTAGCCGGTTTGGCTCAGTGGATTGCGTGTTGGCCTGTGGACTTAAGGGTCCTGGGTTCGATTCCAGTCAAGGGCATGTATCTCAGTTGCAGCCTCAATTCCCTGCCCTGGTCGAGGTGCATGCGGGAGGCAACCAATCGATGTGGCTTCTTGTGCTCATAATGAAGATTTTATTAACTACTTTGGAGCTGATGTTGTCCCTTCAAACCATCCATGGTGTGTAAGGCTAATTGGTTCTGTGTTTGAAAAGTGTGAGGCTCATGAAGCTTTAAGATGACAATGCAAGTCAATAGAAAACAGAATTTTATTTACATAAAACATTTTAGGACCCTCATGTTTTTAAACACTATATTTGCTCCAAAATTGTGTGTTTTCCATATCAATCTTAAGTTTAGTATTTCTTCAGTATTCTGCTTGGTAAATCATTGTGTGTAGAATAAGAATAACATATAGGGGAAGAGTTTCCGAGTGTAATTTAAGAAATTAATCATCCATATGTGAAATAAAAAATTAATAATGCATGTAATTTTGATTTGACTTCTTATCTGCCTTATCAGTCAGAATCACTGTCCCCTGATGTACACGCAGTCTTTATGCTATTGGAAATAAGGGTAGGTGTCTATGTGACACACAGCATAGGAATTTTGCATTTAGAAGTAATCAACTCATAAATGTAAGCAGAGTATCATGCTGGGAAAAGAAAGAAGAAAACAGTTTTAATATGAACATCCTGGACTTTCTAAAATATAATTTATTTCTCAAATGTATCCTTTTCAATTTAAAAAATGGAGTTATTATAATTCATCCTTTGTTTCTATTATTGCTTCTCTTTCCTTGAGTGACTCATTATAATTCTTTGTCAGTTCTATTTACTTTTTAATGAATAAAATAGTAATATATTTAAAATATATTAATATATGGAGATATGTTCCTTTTGGTAGAGATTATCTATCTATCTATCTATCTATCTATCTATCTATCTACCTACCTACCTACCTACCTACCTATCATCTTTCTCTTCTTCAGTGTGTTAAAAAAAAAAAGTAAACAGACTTTTGGCAAACCCAGAGACTTTGTCACAAATATCCAAAGAAAAAAATATATTTAACTAAGATATCAGTTAACAACTAGAAACCCATTCAATGCTAATGCTGCAAATCTCAAAAGGCACAGGAGCGGCTCATGGGAAAACTTAAGAACGCTTTGAACTACCTCTAAGAAACAGAACCAGATTGGATGGGCAAATGTAGTCAAATCTAAGGCAGAGAAAAAAATACATAGTTTCTGGTCTTTTTGTAATAGAATTTGTTGCTTAAGTATACATTGTTCCATTTCATAGAGCGAAAATGTTATAATATTTTTTTATTGGGGCAGTTTCTACTCATGGCATGGCTTAGACTCAATAAACTTACTGAGGAATTGGATAGAAATGTATGACATTTATATTAGTGCCTTGGTCCTGAGCATATCAAAATCAAAAGGGCTGAAAAAGGTGTGTATCCAGCCTCCTCCTTTAGCTGTGCATCCTTCTCTGGCATTCCCAGGATGTGCAGTTGATATGCTAATGAATAGGCATCTCCCTGTCTACACTGACAGTTCATTAACTGAAAATCTAATTCATTTATTCAACCAACACTAAATGCCTACTATGTGCCAGGCATATTTTTGTATTGGAGCATATACAAAGGAAAAAATAAGATACTGCCTCTGGCCTGGAGACAATCACAGTCTAGTGAGAGAAATATAAATAGCTTATAAGAATACAGGTAATAAGCATATGGTAGAAAAGTGTTAAAAATTCTGGAGGAAATCAGAGGAGAGAGTGATAGACACTGGAGTTAACCTGTGAAAATGCTTTTGATTCATTATAAGTATCCATTAAATTTCTCTTCATCTGACTATTTTTATTTCTCTTGCTCACACATGATAAAATTATATAACCTGTAATTTTTTTCATAGCCACAATCTTATGTCCCCACCTTCTGCATCTTTCTTGCTTATGTTCTTATCAAGAACCCAGTAATGAGTTTTACCAAAGATATCATATTCATATGACCTAATGAAGCATAAATTGAGCTAATGTGCCTCTAAAGGACTTCTGAGTAAGATTATAGGGCTCAGTGAAAAGTATTTCCGATAATCAGAGATAGTCAACAATGTAATGGGCTGCTGTCATGAGTAGTAAGATCTCTATTCTTAGAACTAAGTAATGGTATACTTCAATTGATGTGAAATCTTATTATATTGACCTTCATATTGACAAGGTTATAGAGTTGTGGATTGGGTCTATACAAGAAACCCTTTATATACATACATTTAATCATATATATCTAATAAAATGTATTGGAGTAACATTATTTAATAAGGTTATATTTAATCATCTTAACCTTTGCCCTCTCTTTGGATAAAATTCTACAATTCATGTTATTGATGATAATGTTGAACATTCAGGATTATGGATAGCTATTATCATTCAAAATAACTTGGGTGTTGATTAGATATTAAATAGCAACAACAACAACAAAAATCTTTTTTTTGGTAATGATTTTTTTTATTGTCTAAAGTTTTACATATATCTCATTTTCCCCCAATTAACAAAAAAATGTTACTAGTAAGGTTATTACATAATGCTCAAAGATATTACATATTTTGTCTAATTGATCAATTGTATGTATCAATCAGTATATATTTCATAGTTGAGAAGGGAGCCTAAGAGTTACTGAGCAATCCACTATACTGTCTTTAACTCCCCCAACAAATACGTGTTCAGTATTGTTATTTATAGATATTTATGATGTATGTGTGCATATCTATGCACATACACACCTGTATAAATATAAATTATTTTAACAAGCTGTCAATATGTTTATAAATGAGAAAGTGAAGGCTTAAAGTAACTTTCTCAAGGTCACATTATTAATAAGAAATTTAGTCCCCGTTATAATTTCAAATTTCATTGTCTCGAGAAAATCACACTCATCCTTCAAGGTCTCAGCCATATCCTTATTTGTGGTTGGCCATCAATGATTACTACTGATTTAATTAGAAAAATAAAATTTTCACATGTCTAGTACTATTGATGAAGATTTAGCTTTGGGATTTTCCAATTTTGTGAACTACAACAGATCTCTTCAGTGTAAAACAAATAGGTCTGGAGCCATCTGTTAAAAATACACTGACCGCCAGCTCTGTGTGTAGCAGTGGTGTTTGTCCTGACTCATCACTGACTCTCTGTACAACTTTCAGTTGGGCATGTTACCTTCTGAATCACACAACAGAAACTTAGTGAGTTACTGTGCAGTACACTTAGCTGCTTGTCTTTCTAACTAGAATGTGGTCATAGGCATTATTGTGCTTCTTTTATACCCAAAAACATACAGTAGTGTATGTACCTATAAAGTAATAAAATATTTAATTTTAATAGATCTTAATGAATTGGGTTGACTTTTCCTCGTGTGTGGAATAATATGAACAATAACCCTTGCTCTGCATACTGCACACTTTGTCATGTGGGAAATCATTGTATGTGAAGGTGTTTTAGGGGAAGCATCCCATAAAGCATTATGCAAATAGATTAGACCAGTTTCATCCCAAGAGAAGCATGTCTGACTTACCTAACTGTGACTTGAAGAAACTGAAGGAAAATAAATCTCTTATAAATTGAAGAACAGCAACCAGACTACCCCTTTCAGAGTTTGAATGTTGAAATCTTACATACAGAAACATTTTCCCTGAGGCAATATTGGAGAATGGGCTTCTCATCTATTTCCCTGCCTTCCTCCGTAGGTGACTACAATTGATTCATAAATCTGGAAAATTGATGCTCTTATTTAGAATCAAGACCACGTCATTGTTCTATGTCGTACAATTTTGTATAACGGGCTCAGTACATTTATCCCTATTGTTGCTTGAGCTTCACAACAACTTAGTGATTCAAGCAAGAAGACGTTCTACTTTTTAGAAAACTGAGACACAGTATAATGGATTGACTTGTCAATATCAAAGAGCTTCTTGGTATCAGCCAAGATAAAAACTTATGTGGCTCAGTTCTTAGCCCCATCATGATTTCTTCCTGCCACAGTGCCTTGCACATGACAGGGTCCTGGGAGACCTCGCTCATGTCATGTGGACCCTTAAGATCTATCAGAGCCCATTTCTGGTGCCCATGTGTGACCTCACATCATTAACCCGTGGCTAAAGCTGTGAAATCATATTCCCTGTCTTATGAGTTTCTATTTAATGTCTTGGCTTCCAGAAAAGCACACTAGATAAATGATCAACCATTAAGGGAACATGACCTTCCAACCCCAAGGGCAGCTGTGCAACATGAGGTCAAACCATCTCTCAGCAAGGTCATTGGCTATGGTTATCACTCTGAAGACGTCTGAAGATCTTTATTCTCAGGGCCATCCTTAACTGGAGTGTTTGGTATTTTGGATTTTCAAGAAATGTAGGCTATTTTTTTATGGGATGGGTTGGGGTTTTCAAAGAAACTATGTTGAAAATAATCTATCTTCCTAGGGAAGTCCCCAGCTGTTGTAGTCTCTATTTTGACCATTTATTTTTCTATGAAGTCTTAAAATTATGCTAGTATCAGCAATACAATTTCTTTCCTGTCCCTCCCCACAGAATAACAGATGGTGAATAAGTAAATATTTTGGATACTTTTATATTCGGTGACTCATTTTTAGGCTAAGTATAGCTTTGTACAAATGTTCACAACTCTGATCTAGAATAGATAGCAAGTAGCATTTATCAAGCCGTTCACTGTTTTCTAACCACCAATTCTTGCCTGTGACAATGGCATAAATAAAAACAATGGCATCAATAAATTATTGTTCCCTATCTTAAAATATATGCAAAATAGTTTATTTGCATAAGTTCATTACAGACATTGCTTGATGTGTGATCTATATAGAGCACATGATAACTTATACATTACTGATTTAACAGGATTTTAAGAAATAGGTATTTGTACCCTCATTGGGTAGCTCAGTTGGTTAGAGCATCATCTTGATATGCCAAGGTTGTTGCAGGTTCGAACCCCAGTCAGGGCACATACAAGAACCAACCAATGAATGCATAAATAAGTTCAACAACAAATCAATGCTTCTCCTTCTAGTCCAGTGGGTCTCAGCCTTCCTAATGCCACGGCCCTTTAATACAGTTCCTCATGTTGTGGTGACCCCCAACCATAAAATTATTTTCATTGCTACTTCATAACTGTCATTTTGCTACTGTTATAAATTGTAATGTAAATATCTGATATGCAGGATGTATTTTCATTGTTACAAATTGAACATAATTAAGGCATAGTGATTAATCACAAAAAAATATGTAATTATATATTCAATATGTGTTTTCCGGTGGTCTTAGGCGACCCCTGTGAAAGGGTTGTTCGACCCCCAAAGGGGCCGCGACCCACAGGTTGAGAACCACTGCTCTAGTCCTTCCTCTCTCTCTAAAGTACATAAGTTAAAAAATTTAAAAATAGACATTTGTAATCTATTCAGAAACATACTTATAAAACTAAAGGAATGTATAAAATAAAGCCATCTGCTTTGTAACAGTTCAAATTGCATATTTTTTAAAAAAATCAATATGATAAATTTGATTTTTTTTCTTACTCCTTCCCATTTACAAGTAGTGTCATATGCACGACATAGATTCTGATGTTTTATGATTTTTAAAATAAATAAATCTGTAATACCAAATGCATGTAAATCAGTATTCTAGGTTCTTCATAAGCAGGTATCAAGAGTATAGAATGCATTTAATTTTATAATAATTCAATGTGCAGATGTAATTATGCCCAATGTTTAAAATGTGTTGTGTTTTAGTTATGCCCTCTTACTTTAATTACAGAATCTTAAAGAATTATGTGTTAGTGGCTGAATGCTGATTAGTATTCTATGATTTAGGAATGACACAAGAGTAGGATAAGATTCGATGCCTACTTTTGAGGTACTTACCATTTATATGGAATGATTCATGCCTTTGGAGTTTCAGGCCTTATACTGTGAGGAGCATTATGCAAGGGAGCTTTCATCTTTTAGGCCTCCAATATTTTGCTCCTAGAACAGGGAAGCCTCTTTATCATCAGCTAACATAAAGGGAAGTTTGAGGGAGAGAGCAGCCTCACTTCTGAGATGGGTGAGCTAAGAGAAAGGTCAAAAGTGTGTCCTGGACTTTTTAGGCACCTGGCTCCATCAATCCTTCTGGAAGACCATGACTATTGACTATTAAAAAATAATCTGAAACAAAAACTATGGTTCCAATTACAAGCCCATGAAATATCTATATATCCCACAGCCAATCTCCTGCGGCCAGCCAACATCTGTGGTCCCTCCTCTTCTGGCCAGCCCCAATCAGCCTTGATTGGCCCTGATCGCTGGCCAGGCTGAGGGACCCCACTGTGCATGAATTTGTGCACCAGGCCTCTAGTGTAACTAATAATGTGATAAAATACATTATTACATTCCTTTTTACCATACTAGAGGCCCGATGCATGAAATTCAAGCAAGAGTAGGCCTTCCTTCCCCAGCTGCTTGCACCAGCTTCCCTCTGGCGGTTGGCACCTGGGACTTGGGCTTCCCTCTGGTTACTGGCAGGCACCCGGGACCTGGACATCCCTTGCAGCCCCAGCTTCATCTGGAAGGCCGTCCACAAGGTTGTCTGGTCTAATTAGCATATTACACTTTTATTATTATAGGTGGTTCCTTGTGAGGAATTCTCACACTAGTGTTTCCTTTAAAAAAATGTTTTTAAATTGATTTCAGAGAGAAAGGGAGAGAGAGAGAGAGAGAGAGAGAGAGAGAGAGAGAGAGAGAGAGAGAAATATCAATGATGAGAGATGCACACCCTACACTGAGGATTGAGCCTGCAACCTGGGTATGTGCCCTGACTGGGAATCGAACTGTGACCACCTGGTTCATAGGTCAATGCTCAACCACTGAGCCACACCAGCTACGTTAGTGTTTCCTTTTTTAAACACCAGAGTGCCTTCCATGTCTGAGTCAGGGTCTCCATGCTTTCCTTCTTTTCCTTCATCTCAAGCCTGGAGGAACCCCTCTCCTTCATTTTCACTGACCCCCATACCTCCTCTCTTCCTGAGGAGAGGGTTTTCTTCTCTCTGAAGCAAGCAAGCAGAATGAAATGCCAGACTGTACCTTGATTTTTGTTTTTTTCTTTTGTTTTTTTTCTTGCTGCCCAGCTGATAAACCTTTAGGAAATTTATTCAAAGGTTCATTCTTGTGGGAAAACATATGGTAAATAATTACAAACACAGGATGTGCACTACCAAGTTCTTACCACGGGCTTACCAAGTTCTGTTGGTCCTTTTTTTTGCACCTGACTCCTTCAGTGCGATCTATGTTTGCTTTGATTCTCTTGGGAGTAAGTTTCCCTCCTCCTTTCCCCAGGTCCTGTGCCTCTTTCAGCCACTATTGGGAAGCCAATGTAGACCTTTATACCTTAATGACCTTCTACCTAAGCCCAAAGTTGAAGTATATACAGAACAATGCTAATGAACCTTGTTTTGTGAAGTCCACAATCAGGGGAGGGGAACCCGATACTAAGAGGATATACCGCTTCATCTGAACTAAAGTTCAATTATATAGAACTTCATCTGAACAACATTTCCTGGAAGTCTGCCATGTGTCAGAACCTGGTTTGGTGATAGCTGGATGAATGGGGTTTTAGCATTGTGGGGAATATGTGGAAAAAGTGTTGAACAAAGCAGCTGAAGTTATTTCGCTTGGAGAATAAGAATCCGGAAGTTGGGAGGGGAGGAGGGCATGGTGGCTGTCTTCAAGTAATGTCAGAGCAGACAAAACTGTGGACAAAACGGTGTTCTGGTAGCACCAAGGGCTGGAACTAAGACGGGTGATTAGAGATAGCAGAGGACCTTTGTTTCTGCATAATATAATGAAGAACTGTCTGATCATCAGAGCTGCCTGTCTTTGGATTTGGAAGAGAGATGATCATTTATTCACTGGGACAATGTAGGGGCCATGATCAGGGGAGTCCCGAGATACTTAACCTACTTGGGCTGTGTGGCCTACTACTTTTTGGCTTGGATTTTTAGAACTACGGGGTCTGAATGGGAAACTCCTGAACCTCAAAGCTAATTTCTCACCTATGATTTCTATCTCTTTATATTCCTGTTAATACCTGCCTTTTGAAAGCAGTATTTTCATTCAACAATGTAACATCACTTCCAGAGAGGACTCTTCTTCTTAAATGTATTTGTCCAACCTCCCTTTATTGAGCTGCCTTGTTTCTGTTGGCTTTTCAATAGCCAGCCTTTGTTTTGACTCCGTGTATTGTACAATGTTCTAATCATCTTTTCTTTACTACTGTTAAATTACCCTCAATCCGAAGGCTTTGCTAGATAGAACATTGAAAAATATTGTTATTGAAAAGCTATATTCTCAAAACATCAATGACTTTGCATAGCTAGTTTCATTATAAGTCAGGCTTTTGAGTTTTTAGTAAATCTAAATGCTCATTCTTTCTCACCACGACTTAGAATTTTGCTGATTACACATTGGAACTGTATAATTGTGTAATTAATCTCAAGAATGTCAGAATGCATATTTTTAAAAGCAATTTTCTTAGGGAAATAATACATATCTTATTTTTTTATTGTAATTGGTATTCATGGTCTCTTAGTTTATAGGTATAAGCCCTGCCAGAGATGGCCCATATCAGTGCCATATATTATTAAAAATTGATTAATTTTTCAAACACATCTTCTGTTCAATTTCTCATTAAATGAGGCATTGTAAATTCTTCTGTCAAGGAATACAAATAACATGATTATGCAATAATTGCATTATGCAAAGTCTTCTCAGCTAGGGTGGTTATCCGCCATAAACAATGATTCATTCTTTATTGAAAAGACAGTTTTCACAACTAACCAAGAGCGAGCTGAAGTCCAAACCTTTGTTATTGTCATTGCTTTCACAAGGAAAAAAGCTTGTGATCATTCATCTAGGATTTGCATCCATGGAGGGACCTAACAATAGAGTCAGCCCTAGCCGTTTTGGCTCAGTGGGATAAAGCGTCAGCCCTCAGGACCGAAGGGTCCCAGGTTCGATTCTGGTCAAGGGCATGTAGCTCAGCTGCAGGCTCCTCTCTGGCCCAGGCCCTGATCAGGGTGCTTGTAGGAGGTAACCAATCGATGTGTTTCTCTCACATTGATATTTCTCTGTCTTTCCCTCTCTCTTCCACTTTCTCTAAAATTCAATGGAAAAACATCCTTGGGTAAGGATTAAAAGAAAAAAAGATAAAGGCAAATTTACCTTACTGATAGCTTTTGAAAAAGTGTACTACTTTTTAAAGGACTGCTATCTTTTGTCTAACACACATGTGAACAAATGGATGGATGAATGAGTGAATCAGAATGAGTAAGGGAATAATGATTATATACTAGGACTGACATAGGTACACTGCAACAGAAAGATGTATGTCCATCTGGGTACTTATGCTGCCCATGCCCTGCATGGTCTGCTGTCTACACATAGGATGCTGCTCTGTATGAAGGCATTTGGCTTCTCAATGATAAAAAAGTTTAGTGGACCTATTTTGATCATCAGTTTATTTTGCTCATTAGATTTCAAATTGACAGATCTCAGAGGGGAGAGGGTGGGGGGACTAGAAGAGATTAACCAAAACATATATGTGTATATACAAATCCCATGGATGCAGACAATAGTGTGATGAAGGCCTAGAATGGAGCAAAGGTTGGGTGGAGGGGTACAGGAGGGAGGGAATGGGGGGCATCTGTAATACTGTCAACAATAAAAAAAAAGTTGAAAGGAAATACTGAAACATTAGCCCTAAATAAATGACAGCCATTGGGCTATGTGAAGTTGAATAAGACAGATTCTTTCAGTTAACGAGCTCATGATCTCATGGGATAGGCACATAACTGAGCATAATTGATTTCAACACAGTGTCCTTGCAAGTGCCAGCAAAATGCTTTATGCAGCTAAGACATCACTATACTTTGTGGGAAATGGGCCTGTAGGGAAAGATTCGCAGAGAAAGGGCCATCTGAGCTTGTGCTTGGAGGATAGAGAGGGCTGTGTCTGTGGGAGGAGGTACCAGGCACTCAGTCAGGAATGACATTAGCAGGAACAGAGGCATGAGGTTGGAATGGGCCTGGCATTTGCAGGAGCCAGTATTAAGATCAATGGAGCTGGAACAAAGTGTTGGTAGGAGCCTTAGTCCTACCCTTGGACCTAATCTGTGAAATTTTCCTGGAGGCTATGATGTGGGGAGAGGTATGATGAGATTGCTTTTCAAAAGGCCTCTCTGGGGGCCAGGTAGAGGGAGGATAAAACAAGAATCTTTTAAGCACAGTGCCAGGAAAATGGAAATAAAGGTGTTGATTTGAAAGTGATACAAAAGATTGAATTTGATAGAATATTGTAACTATTAGATTTGAGACATAAAGGAGAAGGAATGGAATATTAAGTTTAAAACTTAGGTAAATTATTAGTCCATTCTGAAAATCAGAAATGTAGAAGGAGCAAGGCTGGTGAGTGGTGGTATTTTAGATGGTACCTTTAGTTTGGGACATGTTGCAGTTGAATTGCTTATGGCCTTTGGTCAAAGATATTGAGCTGAAAGTACAGGGAATCCCCATACTGCCCTCACCCCCATCTGGCCTCCCCATTATCAACCACCAGGATGGTACGTTTGTTGCAATCAATGAACCTACATTGACACATTACTATTACCCAAAGTCTATTGTTTACAGTAGAGTTTATATTTGATATTGTACCTTTTCTGGGTTTAGAAAAATGTACAATGGCATGTACCACCACTATTGCATCATACAGAATAGATACACTGCCCTAGAAATCCTCTGTGCTCTGCCTATTTATCCCTCCATTCTCCTTGTCCCCTGGCAGCTGATCATTTTAACGTTTTCCCTTTTTTCAGAATGTCCTACGGTTGGGATCAGACAGTATGTAGCCTTTGCAGATTGGCTCCTCTCACTTGGTCATATGCATTTAAGTTTCCTCCATGTCTTTTATTGACTTGATAGCTCCTTTATTGATTTTAGCACTGAATAATATTCCATTGTCTACATGTCAGGTTTCACAGTAACTAAAGTAACTGTAAAATTACTGTTTTTCCCTCTCTGTACTCTATTCCTTAGGCACAAGTTACTAAGTCCTGCCCCATCATGGGAGGAAAATTAATCTCCACTCAGGATGACCTGTTTCAGTTTCTAAATAGCAAAGCTCATTATATTTGTTATTAATAGTAATAATAATAAAATTATTCTATTTATTGGTATCTTTATCATTATTACTGCTTTTTTAATGAAGATCAAACAAAAGTTACTGATTGCTTAGAAGACATCATAAAAAAAAGAAACATCTCAAAGAATTCTGGAATGTAGACCAAGATATATTTTTCTGCCAGTTGCTTGAAGCTCCTCAGAGCGAACCTTTCCTTAGACAGTTGATGATATGTTTGTGACTATACATCAATGAGCGGACATTCAACAAAAGGATGGTTCTATAGTCAGCTATGTGAGCTCCGTCTAAAGCTAAACATTTTAGCTGTGTCAACTTCTTTTCAAAATCACCAATTAGAGGTCACATTGTCTGGTGAAAGGCTACCCTGATAATACACCTGGAACAGCATCTTAGCTAAAGGTGGTGAAACCCCCTCATAAATAGATGCAAACAAACAAAGCCAACTCTCTGGTGAAGGTTTCTTAGATTAACTGGATTCTGAATGTTTATTCACTTTCACAAGAGTACTATATGTTTATAGAATACATATTTTATGACCCACGGCAAATGTTCAGTCCCAAAATTAGAGTAATAAAAATGTGTAATTTCAAGCTAGATATAAATAGAGCTATGCACAAGTTTCTAAAAAAAAAAAAAATTAAATAAACATCCATATGGCCTTTAGGCACCATATATGATTTATGATGTTTAAATATCTGAAATGTCCTCTCTCCGCTGTAATTGTTGGCTTTTCTCTCCCAAGTCCTTTCTTCCTTTCCTTCCTGAACAACATTTGACGTATTGCTATGTGCTGGAATTCTGCTGAAGGAGCAGCCCAACCTTCCATACTCACCTGAATGTTCTGTGCTCAGCCTTAAGGAACACATTTTGCCCAGGAGTCCACTGTTTGCAGGGCTCAGTGGGAGAAGCAACAGGAAAAGAACTGGTGGGAACACCTGTGAAGCTAGGACAGCATTTGGCTGCTCTTTGTATGTCTTTCCGGGCTCACAGGGCCACTTCTTCTAGGACCAAGAGTAAGGAGTGATCATTAGGACCAAGAGGAAGAAGCAGTCTTGTCAGAGAGTCCCAGGCCCAGCGAAGAAGCTGGCTGAGCCCGCAGTCCTTTCCTCCCTGAGCATCTGCGGCCGGAAGCTTCTCAGATGGAAGCAGACGATCCAATCTGAGTTGAAAAGCCACAATTTAAAGGCAAGTCCACTTGCCTTGCATCCTCTGGTTCTTGATCACCTGAAGTAGAGCCGCCAATCCTGTCCCTCTTACCTCATTTTGCTAATTACACATTTTAAGCTAAACAGTAATACATGCTTCCCTCCAAACACAAGAACTCGATCTTAAATATGGTATCCACTGATCTGATCAACACTTTAAAAAAATCTTTAGAAAAAAATGACTATCTTTACTGAGATCCACTTTTTACTGCTCAGAAATCACTGTGGAATAGTACAAAGAATATGAGATTTGAAATGAAATAACCTGGTTTGAGTAGTGGCTTCTTAACTAGTCACCTGCATGAAGATTAAAAGTGAAGAAAACAGGAGATGGTGTTTGTTCTGGACTAGGCAGGATAAGATGTAGTCATCTGGGGAGGGAACAGAATGTGCAAAAGTATGAAGCAGGCAAATGCTGGTAACTGCCTGTGGAGGGAAGTAGGTGGAGGTAAATATGTGACTGCCAGATTTGAAAGAATGCTAGATGCCATGTTAAAGAGTTTGGGATTTAGCTTTAGGGCATGGAAGGCCCTTAGAGGTTTCTGAGAAAGGTCTGATCACATTGATGTTTTAGGTGGGTGATCTTGGAGAAACGTGAGGCTACGTCAGAAGAGGCAGGGAGACCTGTTTGAAGACTATGTCAATGGTCCATGTGAGGGTGGATGCCCAGAGGGAATGAAAAGGTAAAATGGATGGGAAATTTGTAACATTTGTGAAATCAACAGATCTTCCCATTATTCTCTGGATGTAGTAGATGATAGTGGGTTGCAGAGTTTGGGGAGATCCAAGGCACACTGAAGGGGAAGGATGATCCGGGCTGATGATGAAATAGATATGAAGGAGAGGGAGGGCGATTCTAAGATTTTCTGGTCTATGACTGGGGCAGCGAGGGTGCAAGTGTGAGTGGAGTGTGTGTGTGTGTGTGTGTGTGTGTGTGTGTGAGAGAGAGAGAGAGAGAGAGAGAGAGAGAGAGAGAGAGAGAGAGAGACAGGAAAACTTGCAGGTTTGCAGAGAAAGGTGAAAAGACAAAAATCGGTTGCAAACAAAGTGTTTTGAATTTTGCCATTTGTAAGAGGGTTGACAAGGGTGCTTGCTCTTTCCTCATTCTCCATCTGTGGGAGAAAGAGGCTAGTCCAGATGATCTCTCAGGACCCTTCTGGCCTGAGCCGCCAGATCTCATTTTCCAGAGGGGACCTATGAGCTCACATTGTTCTCTGAGGCACTTAGGGGCTATAAGAACTTTCTGATGCTGTTGAATGATTTTAACTCAGTTGTGAGCTCCCACAAGTGTTTTTTGAGGCCAAAGATTTTTCACACACTGAGAAAAAAATGCTACATGAAGGGAAAGCAACCTCCCACTTTGGGGAATGTAATGAGAAAACTTGAACATTTTCAGCTAACAGCTTTTTATGGGCTATGAATAAGTAAACACAGAGTGAAATAAAAGAGAACAGGCATGAGCTTCGCTGGAGAAAGATTTCTTTCAGTGAGCCAGTCAGAAACAGCCCAGTTTATCCTTCAAAGGGCAAATATGGGCACGGTCGCCTCTGGACTCAAGTCTGACGTAGACCCGCGGTGGTCCAGATCACATCGCTAGGTCTTTGGTTCATTTGCGCATTCACATATCAACCATTTACTAAACATCTACATTAGGCTGGCCTCACTGCGAGGTCCTAAAACACAGACATGTAAAGCTTTAGAGAGCATTCCCAATTTAGTAGGTGAGATAGGCTGATATGTAATTAATTATAGATGCTATTTGGTCGGTCTGATATTGGACACCGTGCTGTGTTCTGCATTTCCTCAGCTCTTGTCTTTTAGGTTTTCTCACATAAGAGTGACTGAGCATTTCTGTTCCACTAGGATTTTTCTGGACCAGGAAATAACATATGGCCTCTGAAAATTTTGTGTGTGTCTACAGTGTGTGTGACTATGCTGTAAATAGTCATTTTACACTTGAGTGACTAAGATAGAGAGATTAGGTGTCTTTCTTCAGATAATAAAATGTATAAAAATCTTGATATGACCTTGATGTCCAATTCCAAAGCCCAAGTATTTTTCTCCTTATTGCATGGCTTGGAGATACGGTCTGAGGATTGCTATATGTAACCCATGTAGCAGGTGTGAGTTCAGGGTCCTGGTATGGCTAAGGAGCTACTCAGACATCTCCTATTTACTCCTTGGTTTCTCAGAGTCTTTTCATGTCCACACTGGTAGACCAGTCATCCTTAGTCACAGAAGGGCCATTCCATGTAATATGGTCCTAGCTGGGCAGTGTGCATCTGTCAGGACTGTTTCACTGGGTGACCTGAGCTCCTTGGAGACTTTTCAAGGACCCAAAACCCAAGAAAATTCAACCTGGATGTTGAATTCGCAAGACCAAAGAAGAGAGTCAGGGACAACTCTCCTCTATGAACCTTCGTGTCAATCTAGGCACCTGTGATGAAGCTGGACCTCTCTCTCTGTGCCCTGGCTGGAGATGGTCTATTGGCACAGGCTCATAAAGTAACCACTGGAAACCTGGACAGCCTGGATACAGAGGGATTTTGTAGTAAAACTTGGAACTTAGTATAAGTTTGATTTGAAATCCCAACTCCTGTGTTTGGTCTTCTCCCTTCACTGTTTCTCATATGTCAGTGGCTTTGTGTTTTCTTCCCTCCCTGTTTCAATGCTCCTCATGGAAGCCACTGCAGGACCTCTTAAAGCTGGTTCACTGGGAAGAGAGTGGGCTTTGGAGATGGGCAGCTGGCTTGCAGTGGGACATAGGCCGGGAGCTGAACTTCCTTGAGTCTCATTTCCTCACCTGTGAAAATGGGCTCATGACCCTTATCTTGAGGACTGGTTGTAATTTAATAAGATTATGTTGGTAGACTGCCTGGTACAGTCCCTGTGGTATTATAATTTGGTCTATAGATGACAATTTTTCCAGCAAACATTTCTATTCACTATGAATTCGTAGGCAATTGAATTCCTTCTCATATGATATATTCAGCTTTACTTGTCATCTTTGTAAGGAACGTTTTGTTCTCAGTTAGAGCTATTATCATCATCATGGAAAGTTCCAGGAACGATTGTTTTGGGCCAGGTGTCTCTTTCTCTTGCTCTTGAAATACACAGATACTCAAGGAAGTGCTTGGTTACGCGCAGACCAAGTACTCCTCCGGTGCTATACTCGGAGCTCACCTCCTGAGTAGTCTAAGAACAGTGCTGACCTCTAAGCTGCTGCTTCTTCTGCTCTTCCCCTCTGCCTCTCCTCAGCAGCAAGGTCATTGCTGTCTGGTTCTGCTCCGATGGACAGCCCTGTAGTGGGCATAAGATAGAGATTGGGGAGGCCTAGAAAAGGCACCTATAAGGACTTAATCACCACGACATGATGATCAAAGATAGTGTGACCTCTGGAGTATTGAGCTACGTGAAGATAGATATATAAAAAATAAAACACAAAAACCCATTCACGTCATTTATGCAATAA
Source organism: Myotis nattereri (assembly GCF_964212035.1). Taxonomy (NCBI): domain Eukaryota; kingdom Metazoa; phylum Chordata; class Mammalia; order Chiroptera; family Vespertilionidae; genus Myotis; species Myotis nattereri. Next base: position 78,077,999 of record NC_138085.1, on the reverse strand, counting down.
GCATTTCTTTGAAGCTTCTTTTATTTATCTCTCTATATAAAAACCTAAGCAACCACTACCATCGGTAGCTATGACGTGCACTGACCACCAGGGGGTAGGTGCTCAATGCAGGAGCTGCCCCCTGGTGGTCAGTATGCTCCCACAGCCAACCTCCTGCAGCTGGCCAACCTCCCACGGTCCCTCCCCCTGGCTGGCCAGCCCTGACCGCCCCGGTAGCCAGCCAGGCCGAGGGACCCCACCTGTGCACGAATTCGTGCACCAGGCCTCTAGTCAGTGATAAGAGAGAATCATTGATTGGCTGCCTCCTGCACACCCCACACTGGGGATTGAGCTGGCAACCCTGGTATGTGCCTTTGCCTCTACTGGGAATTGAACTGTGACTTTTTGGCTCATAGGTTGATGCTCAACAACTGAGCCATGCCAGCCAGGCCCACTGGAAGCTTCTTAGTGCCAGGCACTATGCTAGGAACTGTGAAAAAACAAGTCACATACAGTCCTGCCCCTGAGAAGCTCTTAGTCTTTTGTAGGAGGTAGATAAGTACAAGGACATTTACAATACATTGTAGTAAGTGTTAGGATAGAGTTATGGATAGCATTATCAATGAATGTGCAGGAGATGGCATTCTAATCCAAACTTCCCCCAGAGGTGAGACCTATGCCAAATCAAATGTGAGTGGCCAGGTTGTCACAGGACATCAGAGGAAGAGGAATAGCACTGAAGGCAAAATGTTTGTAGTTGTCTGGGGCTCAGGGTCCTTGGTGAGTGGCAAGTGCTGACGCTGAAGGCAAGCGAGGCTAAATTTCACAGACTCATGTATGCCATGATGAAGAGCTCGCATTTAATTCTGAAGGTGCTAGCATGCTTTAGAAAGATTTTTATTTATTTACTTATTCCCACCTTCATTCCTTTAACAATACTTGGTGAACATGTACTATCAGATTGGACATAGAGTAGAAGTTAAAAGCAAGGACTCTGGATTAAAGTTGTTTGGATTCAAATCCTGTTTCTGCTACTTGCATGTGCTCTGACCTTGGACCAGATTTTTTAAATCTCTCATTGCCCCAGTTGCTTCATTTATAAATTAGGGACAATAATAGCCTCCACTTGACAGGATTATTGTTATGATTAATTTAAGATAATATATAAGACATTTATAGCAGTTCCAGACTCAAGGTAAACATTCACTGACTGTAAGCTATAATCATGTGCGACGGGATCTGATGAAACCCAGAGAAAGGAATGGTCCCTCTTCCGCATGAACCTAGAGTCCGTGGGAAAGGAAAACACTGCTGTGAGAATGAGAATAGACATGACCAGTCCTGTGAGATATGTGCCACGATATGGAAGCAACAGGAGAGGCTTCTAACTTAGACTTGGGAAACCAGAAGAGACTTTGAAAAAAGTACTGTTTCAGTCAGACCCAAGAAATGAGTAGAAATAATTGGACAAAAAGAGCCATAAAAACGTCTCAAGCCCTAGCTGGTTTGGCTCAGTGGATAGAGTATCGGCCTGTGGACTGAAGGGTCCCAGGTTTGACTCCTAATCAGGTGTCCTTTCCACCATAATATGCTTCTTCCTTAAATTACAAACTGGCACACAACTCCATGGGCACAGTCAGCCTCCTGGAGGGTGGATGTGACATTTTTATCTATAGTCCAGCACAGTTGATATTCATAACTTTCTTGGTTAATTTGTTTAAAAAATGGAAACTGCCTTTTGGCAAAAAAAAGGTGAAAAAAACATATTTGTTTGGACTCATCGGGAAATGTTAATTTTCTCACATTTACACTGTTCTCCTTTAAGGTGTGAGCTACTCAGAAGTAAAGCGATTAAATTTTAATTTGCATTCAGATGTCTTGAAATATTTCATGGAGTGTCCCAGAAACAGTCAAATAATTAAATTTTCTCAATTCTGGCTAGTTTAGCTGTGCCCCTAAGAAACCAGTAGCTTCCCAAAGGAAATAGAAGTTAGACTTTAACATGACATCATTGAAAAGAATCATTTTCCTATGACATCTGGACGATAGCCTGGTGAAGTAGGTGAGTCTCTTGCCCTGTTAGTTTCATAGTGTGAATATAAGTTGTGGAAGAAGAAGATGAGTAAAGTCCCCAGGCAGTTGTGTTTGGTATGTCATGGCTCTCACACAGGACAAGTCTATTAGCAAAGTTGCCAATCATAGCTGCCCAAGTGTCCAGCTTGCTCTGGGTTTTAGAGTCAGAAATAAGTGGAGAGGGTGTTGGCTAAGAGTACATGCTCTCCAGTTAAACAGCTGGGATCAAAGCCCAGCCCAGGGAAACAGAAATGTAATGTATTTTCTTACTGCCTCAGTTTACTCATCTGTGAAATATGGTGATAATGGTTATTATCTAGATTCATTGAGATAATACACTTAAAAACTTAGAACAGTTTCTGTAACATAGGGTGCACTCAATAAATGTCAGCTATTATTAGTTCACTTTAAATATATGAACAGCCTGGCTGGTGTGGCTCAATGGTTGAACTTCGACCTATGAACCAGGAGGTCAGGGTTCGATTCCTGGTCAGGGCATATGCCCAGGTTGCAAGCTTGATCCCCAGGCCATGCAGGAGGCAGCTGATCAATGATTCTCTCTCATGAGTGATGTCTCTATCTCTCTCTTCCTTTCTGAAATCAATACAAAATAGTTCTAAAAAATAATAAAAATACTTAAATAAATGAACACAATCTTAAATTGTGTGGCTGGCTGTGAGAGTTACTACAGCTCAGGTATTTCATTTCATAAATGAGGAAATCAAGGCCTAGAAAAGGGAAGCAGCTGTTTAATTTTACATAATTATTAAAATTATGCCCACTCAGTGGGCAGTATGCTGACTGACTCCCATTATATAACTATTTTTACTTTGCAAGATTTTTCTTCTACTTATTCCGAATAGGAATACAGAGTACAGAAAAATATTAATACAGTGTGCCTTTGGTTTTTAGATTTTATGAAAGCTTTCAGAATGAATTTAATTGCTTTTTAAAACTACCATCTGGTATTCTATATAGGTGAATTAAAAAATTAAATGGATTGTCTTAAACGTATTGTTTTAGAACTCATTAAAAGTGTAATTTAATTAATTTTGTTATATTTAAGGCCCTGGAGCAAGCTTTTTGTGGTGCTGAGCCATCTGCCAACTTGACACATGATCCCATTCTGCACATGGACCTGTGTTCCTGCAGGTAGGGAACCCCTATGGGGTAAAATCTAACCTGTGGCACATCTGGGCGTGGGCAATGGCGCTGCCTGGTGATTGACTCCAGGACACGGGTCCTTTGTCAGCACTTTGTCAACGGTTCCTTTGTCAACACTCTATCACGGCCAACAGCTTGCATATACTTTTGGGTCTGAACAGCATCTGTGCTGAGGTCTGGCCTCCTCACAGGGCAGACATCAGCATATGGCAGCTCTAGCTTGGGGTAAGGAAATTCATGCTGCTGTACATTTCTCTCTTTATTGCGTATTCCTCTCTACATACAAGCCTCCTGGTGTTTACATTGAGCTTTTGGAAATTCATCTAATTTCTGTCTGGTAACTATTGAGCTGTTAATCTTCCAAGTGGATGTAGTTATTTATCTTAGAGATCTTCTCAACCTCGTGGAAGTAGAAGAGCTAAACAGAAGTAATGGGGGAGGGGGATGTTCTTGTTTAAGAAAAGAAGAATCAGGATGACTATAAAAATATGGTAATGATTATATAATAAAAATAACTGTTTTCACTGGATAAGTGAGCTTTCTTCATGAACCTAAAATTAGGCTGCTGGGTAAAAGTTGCAAAATGTGGTCTTATATACGAAAACACTTATTAAAAATAGCTTTATTGAAGTAGAATCGATATTCAAAGAACTACATATATTTAATGTGCACAGTTTAATGAGTTTGAACATACTCAAGCACTTGTTAATAAATCACCAAGATCACGTTAATAGACATATCCAGTATCTCCCAGAGTTCCCTTGTGTCTCTCTGTTTGTTTTTTTTGTTGTTGTTGCTGTTGTTGTTGTTTAATATATTTTATTGGTTTTTTTACAGAGAGGAAGGGATAGGGATAGAGAGTCAGAAACATCGATGAGAAAGAAACATCGATCAGCTGCCTCCTGCACACTCCCCACTGGGTATGTGCCTGCAACCAAGGTACATGCCCTTGACTGGAATCGAACCCGGGACCCTTGAGTCTGCAGGCCAACACTCTATCCACTGAGCCAAACTGGTTAAGGCATCTCTGTGTTTTTAGGTTAATCTTAATTAACCTAAGATTTATCCTCTTAACACGTTTAGAAGTGCACAATATCATACTCTTAACTATGGGCACTGTGCTGTACAGCACATTTCTAGAACTTGCTCACTTATCATAACTGGAACTTTATAACATTGACCACCAGCACCCTTTTTCCTCCACCTCCAAGCCCCTGGCAGCCCCTCTTTTCTTCTCTGCTCCTGCAAGTTTGCTATTACAAATAATTCATGTAAGTGGGCTCATCCAGTATTTGTACTTCTGGGTGGGCTTATTTCACACTCTGTGATACATTCAGAGTGGCCCAAGCGAACTACCTGTGAGTTCATCAACTCCCCGTTAATAGAATTACTTACACAAAGAGGGATGACTGCTTACCAAAGAAGAGGTAGAGCCCTATACTTTGCTGCTTCCAAACCACCTCAGGATCTTCAGTAGAAGTTCAAATTCCACCTGGCTGGTGTGGCTCAGTGGTTGAGCGTTGACCTAGGAACCAGGAGATCATGGATCAAATCTCGGTCAGGGCTCATGCCTGGGTTGCGGGTTCCATCGCCAGTGAGGATTGTTCAGGAAGCAGCCAATCAATGGTTCTCTCCCATCATTAATGTTTTTCTCTCTCTCCCTCTCCCTTCCTCTTTGAAATCAATAAAAATATATTTTTAAAAGTTCAAATTCCAAAGCACTACTTTATATAGCTACTGAACTAGGGATCTTCATGTATGTTTTAAAATAATTTCCCCTGGTGTTCTTTATATTGCCAGATTTTCACAAGTTCATAGAATGGTGTCAGAAACCACTAGTTAGGAGGTGTTCTTGTGTTTTGGGTGCGTGCTGGTGAATTTGTATGTGTATGTGCCTTCGCACACACATATGTGCATGTGGGAGAGTCATGAAATAATTCCAACTTTTCTCCTAGCCCTTCCAAAAAAAACCACTCTTATGTCCCTGAGATTTAAACCATGCTTCCTCTGTAGGTTCACACAGGCACAATTGTTTTAGGTTGGTTGAGCAGTGGCATACCTGACTCCACAAAGAGGGCACATCATGCTGTTGAAGATTATTTGGAGCTAAGATGAACTATTCTGCACAGCACCTACATATCTCTGGAGACACTGTTGAGCTACCTCTCATGATTTATAGGTAATTAAGCAGCTGTTTCCATGTTAACCCAGGGAGACCAGGTGGCTCAAATGCCTCATTTGAGGTCCTCATCTTTCTCCATGTGGCTTCTCTAGCCAAGTCCTCTTACAACGTAACATCTCCTCTAATAAGATCAGTTCACATTGAAGTTCCTTTTCTGGGCTCCTACAGTCATGTGTATAGCACAGAGCTCAGATCTTGTGTCTTCTCTAGTCATCTAAGGCACAGACCCCTAAAGGAAACAGTACCCCATCCATCTTCTTCTGCAGTATTTTTAACATCTGGCATGGAACACAGTTCAGAGTCACTGCTAAGAATGACTTGTTGGCTGATTTTTAAAACGTATTGTACCAGACGAATAATATATTGAAACAGGTTCCTTTCTCTTCTAAAAATGATAGGACTTACTATTATTACTCACTGATCTTGCAAACATAAGGATATTTGCTTGTATTTCCAATGGGAGATTGGGTCCAACAAAATAAATTGGAAACCACATATAAAAATGAATCATCTATTTTTTATTGAATACACATTTTCATGTTAAACATCTTTAATACTTAACATGCATTCCTGCTAGCTTTAGAAACCAACATGGTTTATGGATTCAATTAAAAACCTTTCATTGAAAGGAAATCTATTTTTAATTTTCATTTTAATCATTTAAATATTTAAAGATGTTGCCTTTGTTCTCTAAACTTCTTTTAATCATATTGGGTATGCATACATAGGCACTTTTGAGAAAATTGACATTTTTATGATCCGGATGTTCCAAAAGAATGCATTTCTTCAACCTGGAAAATGCATTGTTTAACCCTTGGTTTTGCTTTTGAATTTCAGCAAACGTATAAGTGAGTCCTGTGTTAATAAGCCCATGAGGAATCCCTGTTATTACTGGAATAGATATTTAACGTTTTGTGACTTGAGTGGGGCTCCTGCTTCAGCTCTTGCTTCTGCTCAACCCAACTCCATGGTCTGTCATTCACCACACTCACACCTGCTTCAACTCATCTGCAAGAATTCACTTCGAGCATATTGGGCTCTGGAGGTCTACCAGTGGAATCTATCAAATATCTAAACTTCTAGCCAGATGAGAAATCTAGGTTGACTCTGCATGGGCCTCATACAGACTTGGGTACCTAATCTAGCTCTCCCCTTTATTAGTTTCATGACTTGAACAGTTTACTTAAGTTCCTTGAGATTGTATTTCCTCATCTAAAATAATGTCTCCTCTGCAGAGTGGATGTGTGTTTCGGGTATAATACACTTCTGGTTCATAGAAGGTCCTTGGTAAATGGTCACTCTTGAAAATGTTGTCAATTTTCCATGAGAATGAGAACCTTGAAGTCAGGAGATGCTGTGTAGGCACCTGGAGGAACTTCAATCTATCCTTCATGTACTATTTTCTTTTCTTTTCTTGGTTTTAAGTCTAAATGCTCATCTTGTACCTGAGGGGACAGCTCTATAGCCACCCGAGTGGTTAAAGCACAGATATATTGGGATTCTGAAAGCCTATAAACAGTGAGATAACTGCACTGTTCTGCTAATGTGGACTCACCTTAGCTTCCGAGAAAGAAAATTCTATGCAAAGAGACATCCTGGGCCATGGATATTGCTGGGACCTCTTTCCAGCCCCTGGCTCTACCAGACTGAGCCTATGCTGTTTCCACAACCCTGATCAGGCCAGCCCTGGGTTTGGGGATGAGGTGGAGATGGTTGTGACACATACGCAGATGGTGATTTCAAGGGAACTGGGAAAGGTCCTCTGTCACATTTAAGACTACCCTATCTCCTCTTCTATTGCTTTAAAAAGAGAGAAGAGGGCTTTTCTTTCCTAGGTGGAGGGTGCAAATGTGTCCATCCCATAGGGAATTTGGCTTTACCATGCCTTTTTTTTTTTCTCCTGTTAGGCTCACTGTTCTCCTAAAGAGCCAGATTGTTATTCAGAAGACATTTCTTTCTCACTCCACCTTTGGCAGCCTCCCTTCTTGAGCAAATCACCTTTAATAGTCCCTTATTTTGTAAATTTACACCACTCAGGGGATGAACATTTATTAAATGCCCACAAAACCTGCCTTTGCATTAGGCATCTTACATACCTGATTTCATTCAAACCCCACCAAAATTCTCATGGGTAAGGGGCATACGCTACATTTTTATACAGGAGAAAACATCCACTAGGAAGTTGTGAGAAACATCGCCAAGACTACACAATAAGAGGACAAAATTGAGATTTAAAACCAAATTTGTGGGACTTCAAAGTCCATGTTCTTTACACTACATAATGATGCTATTGGCTTTAAGAAAAAAAATTAGATCATCTGCATTGTTCACTCCTGCAGCCCAGCATTATGACTTATTCTTTCAAAAATTGGCTAAGGAACCAGAACCTCTGAAAACAGAATATTTATTTATTGTTATGCTTTTTAAGGTGAACTATTGGAGTCATTGATTTTCACCACATATCTAGTTTGTATATATTTTATTTATCAATATCCATGGAAAGTTTGGATACATAGAATTAAGAAAGATCTCAGAAACACAGTGCAGTAGAGTGAGTTAAGACTTTGGAATTTGATATGTATCCATGCCAATCATTGCTGTTTGACTGAGAGCAGGTTGTTTGATCCTTCTAAGTCTCAAGTTCTTTATATGTATAATGGGTACAGTGGTAAATATCTTGCATGATTATTTTAAGAACTAAGCAAGATACAAAACATAATGTCACAAAATTGGACACATTGAGACATGCATTAAACAATAGACATTATTAGAACTATCATTATCTTATTATAAACATAATATCTTAAATATGTATAATGTGTATAGAGAAATCATATTCAAATACTATCCAAAATATTCCTATTTCCTTCTAAGCTGTGTCTTGTCTACCACTAAATTTTCAGCCCTTTTCACAGTACCCAGCACCGAAGAGGTACTAAGTAAATATTGGTTGCATTGAATTAAGGATAAAGCAGTAATTTAAGACATCTAAGTTCTGACGTAGGACTTTATTAGACTGTCATCAATTTCAAATGTATAAAGTAAAATATGGGGCTAGAAGTTATGTAAGGTGCTTCACATTCCAAGATGGTACATTTGGAAGTCCTACAATGAAGTGTATAGGGCATATTTGTTTGAGCATTCATTAAGCAGCATTAAAGCTAGGTAAGAGAATTTAGAACATTAGGTGAAAACAATATTCCCTTCTTTGATTAATTATTTAACAGCAAGGGAAAACATGATGACCTTTCAGGAGTGAATCTGAGGTCACCAACTATATAACAAAACCAACCATCCGATAAATGTGTACAAAATGCAGATAGCGCATGCTGCTGAAAGCAATGACCCAAGATGCTGAGGAAAGGTATTTCACTTCATTAGGCATCTCTAATGAGATGTGGGGAGGGTAATTATCTGAGGAGCACTGCTGAACCGTGTGCAGATTCAGGCTTGCCAGACAGATCAGAGCTGGGTTGTGGTGACTCAGGAATGAATGAAGATCTGTAGTATCCTCATGTTTATTGTCCTCTAATTGTGTATTATGCTGCAGAATTTTATTCTGTATGGTACTTTTAACTGTTCTCTATGCATATGTACATATCATCTTTTCCTTATTATAGTATGTGTTCTTTGAGATCAGGGACAATGTGATTCATTTTATATATTCTTCACACTTTTAGTGCAGTTGATCATGAGAATGAAAACTTGAAAATGGGTATAACCTTTCCTTTCTTGTAGAATTTTCCTGTTTTTATAACCTGAAATGTAAAACAGCTCAGTGCCTGACAGTTCAGTGAATAAATTTACTTTTATTGTTATTATTTACAGCAATTATCAAGGGGCTAATTAGATATTGAGAGATGGCCCCCTTTGCTACATTATCCTTCTTAAAATCTTAATAGACTAGAAGAAATTAGGGAGGCATAAAAAGAAGGTAATCATAAAGGATTATCTCCACTAATTGCATTCTCATATTTTCCCTACTCCCCCTGGTGCTCTCGGCTTTAAAAAAAAGGGGGGCGGGATTAAAAGCCCTTGGTTTGCCTTCTCCCAAAGTAAGTGTTTTCTTCCTAATTTTATCGCTGAAATATTTGGGACTTCTTACATGTTTTTTTTTTCTTTATTTTTAATGTTCACACGTTCACACTATCATAGATGTCCCCATTCCCTGCCCCTCCTGTCGCCCCTTTCATTCAGTCTCCCCCCTTTCTCTGGCCATCACCACACTGCTATCTGTGTTCCTGGCTTATGCGTATAAGCTCTTTGGCTTACCTCTTCACCTTTCATTCAGTCCCTCCTTCCCCTCCCCCTTCCCCTCTCCCTCCCTCTCTGACAGCTGTTTCTATTTTGTCCATCAGTTCATTTTGTTCATTAGATTCCACATATAAGTGAGATCATATGGTATTTGTCTTTCCCAGACTGGCTTATTCAACAGAGCATAATAACTTCTGGGTCCATCCATGCTGTTGAAAAGGGTAAGAGGTTCTTCATTTTTCCTGCTGCATAGTATTCCACGGTGTAAATGTACCACAGCTTTTTTAGCCACTCATCTACTGATGGGCACTTGGGCTGTTTCCAAATGAAGACAATGCTTTCTAGTGAATGAAGCTTCCTTTGAAGCAGAACTATAATTGCCTCTCTGCTATCTTACCTGCACCCATCATGGGAAATGAGACTTTAAAGATCGCTCTCTGTCCAGAGATGTTCCCTAGGATCTATGTTTGCTGCATTGTTTTCCCTCTGTGTATTTGAAAGAGAACTTTGCAATGAGAGGCAAAATATTTAGTACAGGAATGCCCATTACTCACTTTAGTTACACTTTGACTCAACTCTAACAGAACCTGGTATGCAATTTTGTGAGCCTTGTCCTTTTATTCTAGAATCCACATGTTTAAGCACTTAGCTAGAGCTATGTAAAGGAGATGGACGTAAAAGAGAAGTATCAAGACAAACCATACAGACTACTTTGTTGAAAAAAGGCCATGGAGAAATAAAGAAAAATTGTGGGAAGAGAATGCTTTTTCTTCCATTATTTTTTTTTTATCATTTTATTGTGACTTTATGCCTAAATTACACAAAGACTTTTCAGAAATGTGTTTGCCGTGCAGGTGTCATATCCATCACAAAGCATGCATTCCTTTCCCTAGTATTTTTGACACCATGGCAACAGAGTGCCACTCTCTGGTCTAGACGCTCACTGGAGAATACCCTGCTCTTTTAATATAGTGAATTTCTGTTTAGGACTGGTCCAGTCTCAAGGAAACCAATCCTTGCTTTGCCCAGGCAATCTCTGTGTTATAGCAGAATGTTCAGCTGTTGAATATTGCTCCAATTCTTTTCTTTTGTAGCGTATGCCTGGGGAGTAAGGACATTTTCAACTAACTCTTCCCTAGGGCGGTATCTGTAAATGGAAAGGAGAGAGACACATGCTGAGCCTAATGGAAAGGTTTCCCCGTACAAAACTTAGAATAGGGACTGTGGTATCTAAATGATTCTGCTGAGGTTAATAACCTGAGACACTGATGCCTTTTGGAGCTGGAGTCCCCTTGGAATAAGTCTGCTCCTGCCCTGCGACAGTGTCACCCTCTGAGCAATCTCAGAAGGTTCCTTTGGCACAGCCTCAAGCTTAATGCACATCCAGTAAAACTCCAGGATGTGGGGGTCCATAGACATCCGGGTGTTTGTTTCTGAATGACTGGTGGAATAATACTCTCCAAGACTTATTCATTGAAATCTTTTTTAATGTTCATCTTCTGCTTGATCGATAGTCTGGTATGCATTGTCCAAGTTAAGATCTGGTAGAATCTTGTTATAAACATTACTTCTCATCACAGAGGAGCCCTGGCAGCATTTGGGAGATTGTTGCAACTCACAAATTACTTGTGTGGCTCTCTTTCCTGGCAGCTTCTAGAGCTAGGACCTTCTACTTTGTACCTGTACACTTAGCCCACAGCCAGCTCCGCTGTCCATGCTATTCCCTGTGACAGGTAAAGCTCCCTGCCAGCATGAAGGCACAGATCTTTATTAATGTCACTGTGATTTGTTTTTTCCGTGTCCAATGTTCTGTCTGGTAGCCCAGATTTCTAATCAAGTTTGTTTAGTTTTTAGAAATAGTAATCTCCTTAAAACACCCCAAATTGTAAAATTGAGCAAATTATCCCCAAAAGGCAGTCATCAGAAACCACAGCACTTCCGGGGGTCAGCTCACCTCCTTCAAGGTCATGTGCTTTCTGATTCTAAGAGCATCTCTGCTTCTCTCTGTGAACCAATATAGTTCTCTCCTCTCTACTGACTAGTGTCCTCTACTCACTTGGATATTTTGCTTCCTAGAACTTCCTGCAAATGGCTCGTCTTCATCCTAACGTTACTCTGGCATCCTTTTTGCTTCTGACTCCAAACACTAGCTAAAGGCTTTACAACAACCCAGGTACATGCCCTTGACCGGAATCGAACCCGGGACCTTTCAGTCCGCAGGCCGACGCTCTATCCACTGAGCCAAACCGGTTTCGGCTAAAGGCTTTACAACAATTTCATGGGGTAAATTTCTGACCCACGTCTAGTCTTTGTGCCAGGCTTCATGTTTCTAAGTAGGTGATGAATTTCCATCCTTGAGTTGAGTGTCCATCCTTGATTCAATCAATCATGGTTGGATAGTGGAGCAAAGGCCTGTGGCACTACCCATGTCCATTCAGTCCCACTCTTTCATTTGGCAGGGATGTGGGTGGCCAGTTCCCTTAGAAGGACCAATACATAGTCAGCAACGTGAAGCACAGTAAGTCATTCAAGACAGGCTTGAAATACTCATTGTTGTGAATCTGGCCTCTTGAGTGTTAGTTCTTCATCTATAAGCAAGATAGTGACAATATGTCAGGATGCCTTTAAGAATTACAGATATAAGTGGGTAACACAATGTTTTCCATTTTTAACCCAGGATACTGTGATTAGTTACAATAGTAGTATAATTAATAATAATAATTGTATAATTTAGTAGTAATAGTTGTAGTGATAACTATAGTGTTTTAGTAGTGATAGTTATGGTATTAGTAATAGGAATAGGAGAAATAGGTGGTAAGTAGTTAGTGGTAGAGTTCTGGCCAGCAGGAAAAGCTCTGACTTCTTTAGCCTTTGCTGACTCCCTGCCTCAAAGACCTGGTGAGAAGTCCAATTCTTGAGACTAGGTCTGCAGGAAAACAAAAATAAAATTAGCAGAATTCAGAGGGACAGAGAATTGATTTATGAGTCAGGGCATGGTCTGGCTTCAGGCTGGCTGGGTGTTGAAGATGAAACAATGTCATTAGAATTCTGTAGAGACCTTTCATCTCTTGGCTGTACTTCCCCATAAGTTGATTTTATTCTCAAGCAGACCTTCCTGATATAGTGGGACAGATGACTATTGACATAAATCTAGTTTTGTTGTGTCTTTTGAGCTAGCAATCCTAGAGGAACAGGGCATGTCTTTTATGTACCAACCCAGCAAAACACCCATGAAAACTTTTGGCTGGATGCTAGAGCCACCTCTATATAAGTTACCTTGGCTAGGTGTAGGGGTGGGGTTGGGTACTCTGGCCTGATTTAGGTCCCTCTCCAGGTCTGAAAGTGGGTTGGGGAAGGCTTAGTCTGACCTTAATACAATGTAGTTAAAATGTAAATGAGTTAGAGCTTCAATAACAAGAGACAAATAGGAGCAAAAAAGAAGCAAATATCTACTACATAGTCCTTACAAGTTGATTGTTGGTTGTTGGTTGTAAGGCTAATGAGATGATAAATTCAAATTACTGATTGAAGTGGCTGACTCATAAATAGTATGCAATTAATAGTTATCCCTCCCCTCTTTTTCCTATTGCATCTTCCATTCTTATGTGGTATTTGCCCCCAATCTCATTTTTAAAAAAATCTATTTCCCCTGGTATAAATTAGATGACTATGTGGAATTGATTTCAAGTATCAGATAACCATGAGTTGAATTATTTTTAAAAAAATATATTCTATTGATTTTTTACAGAGAGGAAGGGAGAGAGATAGAGTTAGAAACATCGATGAGAAAGAAACATCGATTAGCTGCCTCCTGTACACCCCCTACTGGGGATGTGCCTGCAACCAAGGTACATGTCTTTGACTGGAATCGAACCTGGGACCTTTCAGTCCGCAGGCCGACACTCTATCCACTGAGTCAAACCAACTAGGGCTTGAGTTGAATTCTTAAAGGGTTCTTTTTCAACCCTAGAACTCTGTGATTTGAGACTTTGTTGTTAATGGCAGACACGTTGATCCATTTTTAGGTATATATCCCTAAATTTCAAAGTCACCTCCAGTTTCCCTTTCTCCCTTGCATCTCCTCCTCTATCAAACAACTTCTTGGATTTTCTTGTTTCTTCCCCTGTCCTGTACAATTCACACATTCCCTCTACCCATTCCTATGATTAACACCTAAGTCCAGGCCCTCGCTTCTTTTCTTTTTTAAAAAAAAATTAATGTAAAGTTCACATAACTGAAAATTAATTATTTTCAGGTATACAATTTAGTGTTGTGCAACTACCACCTCCGTCTACTTTAAACACATTTTTGCCACTCCCAAAATGAGCTCCATGCCCATTAACAGCTACTCCCCATTTCTTCTCCACCCTAGTCTCAGGAAACCACTATTCTGCCTTCTGTCTCTATGGGTTTACTTGTTCTGGACATTTCAAATAAATGGAATTATACACTATCTGACCTTTTGTATTGGGTAACTTTCACGTAGCATGATGTTTTCAAGGCTCACTCATGCTGTAGCATGTGAGTATTTCATTGTTTTTCATGGCTGAATTCTATGGGTGCACCACGCTTTGTTTATCCATTCACCAGGCAGTGGGCATTTGGAAGGCTCTCATTTTTTCACCTTAACCTTGACTATAGCTGGAGTCTCCCGCTGGGCTGCTGCATTGCTCAACTACAGAAAGCAATGGTCACTTTGTATTCCGTATGAATAGTCCCTCCTAGAGTTGAGCAACACAGCGATTCTGTTCCGAACTAGAAGCTTTCTCAAACCTTATCTCAAATGCATACTGATAATGTTGGCCATCTATTTTTCTAAAGCCCATCTTTGATCATAATATCCTCTACTCAAAATCCTTTGATGGGCCCCTTTTACTTATAAATTACATAATAATAATAGATACAGTATATTAAATTCTAGGTATGTGCCAAGCATTTTTCCATACCCTGTACATGAGTGATGTCACTTAACTCTCACAACAAATATGTAACTATCCTTCTTCCCTTTCTATAAATGAGGAAAGTGAGTCATAGTGTATCTAAGAACATATCCAAGGTCACACAGCAGGAAAGTGTTGGAACCAGAATAATATAATAACCCTGGTAGACAGACGCTAAGGTCGCCCCTAATGATCCCCACATGCCGGTGTGCATGCCTTTGCATAAAAGTCTCTCCATGTGTGCTGACTAGAACTGTGGCTTCCTTCTAGCCAATAGATATGGCAAAAGGTAATGGGATGTTACTTCCATGATTACCTTATATAGGGTGTCCCAAAATTCACGCAAGATTTGAATTTTGCGTGAGCATTAACAACAACAACAACAAAAAATAAAAGCCTAATTTTACTTGGTTTATTGAATCAGATTCTAATACCTGTTGCCCTTTGATTTCAATCCCTTCAATTTGATAAGCATTACCAAGTACCAATTATGGCCCAGGAGCAGGGACAATGAAGACCAATGAAGACCACAGCTTTGCGTCTGTGCCAGCAAAGCGTGAAGGCCATTTACCCGATGTGCTATTCCATACATAACCCTATACTATATACCTTATGAATCAATAAAAAATTTACAATGTTTAATTATAAACCTGTGTTTTCTATCAAAATTACTTCTTGCGTGAATTTTGGGACACTCTATATTGTGTAAGTCTTTGCTTAGAAGACTCCCTTTGCTGGGTATGAAGTACTTGGCCATGTTGGAGGGGCACACATGGCAAAGGTCTTTAGCCAACCTCTACGATGAAAGGGGGGCCTCTTTCTTCAAGTCAACAAAAAGCAGGGACCCTCAGACATACAGCCACCCAAACCTGGATGGACTTGGAAGCATTCTTCTTCAGCCTGGCCTCCAGGTGAAAATGCAGCCTGGTGGACACCTTGATGATAGCTCAGTGGGGCTCTACAGAGGACCCAGCAAAGCCATGTCTAGACTCCGGATGCATGGAAACTTGAGATAATAAATGTGTGCTGTTTTACTTTTTTTTTTACTTTTATTTTTATATTCTTATTGAGTTCAGAGAGGAAGGGAGAGTGAGAGAGAGGCAGAAACATCAATGATGAGAGAGAATCATTGATTGGCTGACTCTTGCACGCCCCCTACTGGGGATCAATCCCACAACCCAGGCATGTGCCCTTGACAGAATGAAACCTGGCACCCTTCTGTCTGCAGGCAGATGCTCTATCCACTGAGCCAAACCGGCTAGGGCGTAAATGTGTGCTGTTTTAAGTCCCTGGAATCATGGTAATTTCTTACACCGCAAGAGAAAATGAATGCAGATTTTGGTACCTGGAAGTGAGGCGCTGCTGTAACAAATACCTAACTGTGGGCGTGGCTTTGGAATTGGGCAGTGGGAGGAGGCTGGGAGAACGTCGAGGCTTATGACAGAAAAAGACAAAGGGGCTCTGAACGGACTGCTCGTAGGGATATGGAGTGGGAGAACGCTGCTGGTGATGATTCAGAAGGGAGCGAGGCATGCTTTTGGAAACCGGAGGAAGAAGCATGCTTGTATTGTCATGGCAGGAAACAGCCATGTTGTCTCCTTCACTTACGGATAAGCAGCACTTGTAAGTGATGAACCTGGATGTACAGTAGGGAGATTTATGACTCTTGCAACTTCACCTTGAACTGTTAAATTAAGTGTTCCATAGTGAGGTTCTGTCTACCAGCCCAGTGTGTTCCAGACACATGCAAAACTTCTAGTTTCCAAAATTCCATCTGTATATTCCTGTCTCTGCACTTTGGTATAATGGTTTATTAACATGCAATTTTCCACTTACAATGTTCATCCCTCTCCACACATCTCCCCATCCCTTAAAGCCCAACTCAAATGTTCCCTTATTGCCCTAACTGGTTGGGCTCAGTGGATAGAGCGTTGGCTTGCAGACTGAAAGGTCCCAGGTTTAATTCCTGTCAAGGGCATGTACCTTAGTTGTGGGCACATCCCTAGTAGGAGGTGTGCAGGAGGCAGCTGATCGATGTTTCTCTCTCATCGATGTTTCTAACTCTCTATCCCTCTCCCCTCCTCTCTATAAAAATCAATAAAATATATTTTAAAAAAATGTTTCTGCTGCTTGAGTGCTTAGCTACAATTATTCTTTGTCTCTTCTGTGTATTTTGTTCCCCAATAACTCTGCTGGGGCTCAGAGTTCCATGCTTACGTGTTGATTGTGCCTGCAAAATCATAACCTTCTTTTTTCTGTGTGCCCTTCTTAAAAATGTTTTTAAACTGTTTTATTAAAGTGTAATTGACACATTGGCATTTAAAGTGTACATTTTGACAAATTTTAACATGATATACATACATGAAAACACAATAATGAAGATAATGAGCATTTCCATTCCCCCCAAACATTCCCTGTGTCCCGCTGTAAAGGGTGCCTCACACCCTTTCTTTCTCAGGCCATCAGGAAGTGGCTATCACAACAGATTAGTTTGAATTTTCCAGAATTTTGTAAAAATGCAATAATACTGAATGCACTCTTTACTCTGGCTTTTTCCCTCAGATTTTTCCCTAATTATTTTGAGATTCATCCATGTTGTTATATGTACCAATAGCTTACTCTTTTTATTTATTGCTGAGTGGTACTGCATTTTCTGGATATGCCACTGTTTATTTATGTATTCAAGTATTGAGGGATAAGTGGAATGTTTCTAGTTTAGGCTATTATAAATAAAGCTGCTATGAATTTTTATGTATAAGTCTTTGTATAGAAATATGCTTTCCTTTCTTGGGGGTAAATTCCTAGGAATGGAAAGTCTAGACCATATGGTAGTTGTATATTTAATTTTTAAGAAACTGTTATACTGTTTTCCAAGCTGATTTTACTTTTTGTACATTTCTGCCATCTGTGCATGAGAACTGCATTTCCTCACCAAAACTTACTATGGTCAGCCTTTAATCTCAGTCATTCTAGCACATTGTGATAAAATCTCCTTGTGGTCTTAATTTGCATATCTCAAAAATGTACGAAGTTGAACATCTTTTACTGTGTTTATTTTTTCCATTCATATGTCTTCTTTAGTAAAGTGTCTATTCAAATTTTTCCCACTTCTTAAATTGGGCTGTTTGATTTATTATTACTAAATTTTGAATGTTTATATATTCTGGGTACAAATCATTTATCAAGCATGTGCTTTGCAAATATTTTCTTCCTGCCAGTGGCCTGCCTACTAATCTTCTTAATGATGTCTTTTCAAAAGCAGAATAGTTTGTTCTTTAATTCTAAGCTGTCCTTGGTGCCTTATGGCCCCTTTCCAAAACTCCAATGCTTCATATTTATGTTGGTCTATTGGTGTTTCAGGCAAGAAAGTGAATCCACCCTATGTTAGCCCATCTTGGTCAGACATAGTTCTCAATCATAAGACTGCTGAGGTTAGAGGTCTTTTGTTATCTAGTCCTCTCCCAAATGTATTAAATCATCTTGTACATGGTAAATGTTCAAAATGAATGTTTGTTGAGTAGTTAGAATTTGCTTAAAAAGTGAACACTAAAATAAATCTCCTCTCTCCATTTGTTTTTACATTGATACAGCTCAGGAGAGCGCTGTATCGATAGCAGCTCTCTCCTGAAAGGAGAGTGCAGTGAAATGAACATTCAGTTTAGTTCAAAGGAGCATTTTATTTTTTATTTTGTAATTAATGGATACATAGTATTATTTCACTGCATAAAAATTAGTGACAAACAGCCTTCATAGAAGTTTATGTTGCTGGTGATAAAATATGGCTCCTGAATAAATCTAGGGTTTTAATTTTCTTTTGTCAGTAGTTTTCCTTTTCCAATTGATTAATTCTTCAGAATGAGGAATGCAAGAAGAGTCTTAAACTTTTAAGTTTTTAAAATGTGTAGTTTTAACCACAGGGACCTATTTCCTGAGTTGAATTAGTTTGTTGTCACATGGCAAATGTTTAAGATCTTAAATAAAACCTATCTTTTGTTTATATGATTGGGATTAAGAATAGAAGCTTTAACTTTGATTTTAAAGTTTTGACTTAATAATCGGTCACAATAGCATTTAAAGAGGAAGATTTTTGCTCTTTGAAATTTTCAGAAATTTTAAACACTTTGAAGTATTTACTTAATTCACTTTTACAGATCTCTACCTTCTATTAGTTTGTTCTGTAATTCTTTTTTTTAAAAAATATTTTTATTGGTTTCAGAGAGAAAGAGGAGGGAGGGAGGGAGGGAGAGAGAGAGAGAGAGAGAGAATATCACTGATCGGCTGCCTCCTGCACACCCCACACTGGAGGTCCAGCCCGCAAACCCAATATGTGCCCTGACTGGGAATTGAACTGTGACCTCCTGATTTATAGGTCAATGCTCAGCCACTGAGCATGCTGGCTGGGCTGTTCTGTGATTCTTATTTAAGATCCTAAAGAGCACATTCTAAATCTGATTATGAGTATTATTTATTATTGCTATTATTAGTAATAATTATTAATGGGATACAGTAGGAAATCTTACCTTTGATTTAATTTTATTTTTTCATAATTTATTTTGGAGGAAATGAAGTGGAGCCTGGGATGGACTTAAACAGCATTGGGAAACTACCAGAAGTTCAAAAGCCATGCATGAAATTAAATTATGTTATTCAATGGAAACTAGCAAATGACTTGGCATATTTTTTTGCTTGTAAATTAATATTTATTTGATGAATAGTACTTTTACTCTGAGTCAAACATGGTACTAGATGCTTAGAGTTAGCAAAGTGTAAAAAACTTCTACTTTTGCCTTTTAAAGCTTATGGTCTAGTTTAGATGTGGTTAAATTGGGATAAAATTGTGTTTCAGCCCTAGCTGATTTGGTTCAATGGATAGAGTGTCAGACTGTGGATTGAAGGGCCCCGGGTTTGATTCCAGTCAAGGGCACGTACCTCGGTTGCAGATCCCCTGCTCTGGTCCAAGGCATGCAGGAGGCAACCAATCTATGAGCCTCTCTCACATTGGTGTTTCTTTCTGTCTCTTCCTCTCCTTCCCACTCTTCTAAAAATCAATGGAAAAAAATATCCTCCAATGAGGATTTAAAAAAATAAGTGTGTTTCAGAGTTTTGGGTGAACTTCCTAAAACTTAGGGGATGTATCCTAAAGAGGCAGAGAGAATAGGGAGAGTTGACATCTTTTATTGTATCTAACTCACTCCTCTCCCCGCCCCAAATTAAGAACTATTGGTTTAGGGGTAAGAGAGACATGAAAATAAATAACAATGACCAGATTATAAGTACTTTGAGGGGGCTATGTACAGAACACGTTGAACATCAATCAAAATATAATATTCATAAATATGTATGCATCCAACATTGGAGCACCCAAATATATCAAGCAAACTTTAACAGAACTGAAAAGAAAAATAGACAACATTGCAATAAGAGTGGGAACTATCAACAATGGATAGATCATCTGAACAGAAAATCAGTAAGGAAACAGCAGACTTGAACAACATTATAGACCAAATAAACCTAATAAACAGAGAGTATTCCCTCCAACACCAGCAGAACACACGTTCTTACCCAATTTACATGGAACATTCCCCAGGGTAGATCATATGTTAGGTCACAAAAAAGTCTTAACAAATTTTTAAAAAGATTGAAATAACAGCAACTATTTTTCCCAACCACTATGGTATGAAATTAGAAAACAATAACAAGAGGAAGTTTGGAAAATTCACAAATATGCGGATATTAAGCATGCTCCTGAACAACCAATGGGTTAAAGAAGAAATCAAAAGGGAAATAAAAACTGTCTTGAGACTGAAATGGAAACGCAACATACTAAAACGTATGGTAAGCAGCAAAAGCAGTGCTGAAAGAGAAGTTTATAGTGATAAATGCCTACATTAAAAAATAGAAAGATCTCAAGTGAAAAACCCAACTTTATAACTGTAGGAATTAGAAAAGAAGAACATGTTCAGAAAAGAAAGAAAATAATGAAAAGTAGAGCAGAAATAAATAAAATGGAGACTAGGAAAATATAGAAAAGATTATCAAAATAAGAGTTGGTTATTTGAGAAGATGCAAATTGTAACCACAATGAGATATGACCTCATACCTGTTAGGATGGCTATATGGCTATTATAAAAAAGACATGAGATAACAAGTGTTGGCAAGGATGTGGATAAAACAGAACCCTGATGTACTGTTGTTGTTGTTTTAATGTAAATTGGTATGGTCATTACAGAAAAAGGTATGGAGATTCCTCAAAAAATTAAAAAATAAAACTACCGTATGATCCAGCAGTCCATTTATGAGTAGATATACAAGAAATGAAAACAGGATCGTAAAGAGATATCTACATTCCCATGCTCATTGCTGCATTATTCAGCCTTAAGAAAGAAACAGATGCTGCCATGTGCAAAAACACAGGTGGACCTAGAGGTCAGAAGTCAGACATGGAAAGATCATTTACTGCAAGAACTCACTTATGTAGATTTCAGCTGCACAACTTTATAATACAGCATCACCACCCGAAGTCTAGCCTCCTTCCGTCACCATATGTTTGGCCCGATGATATCTGGTACATAATAGATTCTCAATAAATATTTGGCAGCACATATACTAAAGGAATGATACAGAGAAGGTTAGCATGGGCCCCGAGTAAGGATGACATGCAAATTTGTGAATTGTTCCATATTTTTAGAGAGTTAAATGTTATGTGATGAAGGTATGGACTTTGTGGTAATTATGTCCCAATATACACCATGTGTCAAATCATCATTCACCTTAAACTTATGCAATATTGTCAATGATATCTCAATAGAGCTGAGTGGGAGAGGAAAATGAATCCCTCCATAAATAAATAAATATAAAAAAATGAAAAAAAATTAAGTCAGAATTTGCCACAGGTCAAAAAATTATACACGTTCAAGTGTTTGTGTTCCCTTGTGTACTTGTTCAGCACAATGAAATATAATTTGTAAAAATTGAAAGAATAGACCCAACTAACACTTAACTGGAAAATATATAGGTGTTCATTATCAGGACTTGATTAAATAAGTGATAGTACTGCTATTCAACGAAATAATCCACAAGCATTAGAAGACTGTTGTAAACATAAGGTTGACTTTTAAAAAGTTGAAGATATATAAAATGAAAATCATAAAATTTATGCAAACATGTTTATATTTTGGTATTTTATACAAATGTCTGGACAGTGACTACTTCCAGTGGGATTGAGAGTAGATGCAGGGAGAATGGACTGTGTTTATTTCATACCATTCTCTAATATTTGATTATTTTAATAACAAGCACATATTATGTCTGTAATAACCATTTTAAAACTCCATTTTCCTCTAAGAGAAAAACTTCACAAGTTCCTTTGGCATTTTCTGCATTCTAAGACCAAGTATAGAAAGAAGCTGAGAGATCTCTTTAATACTCTGCCCAAGTGAGTACAGATTTTATTGGCGACAGAAGCAATATAAATATTTATCAGCAAAACTCATAGTCATCTAATGGGGAAAAAAGACTATCTTATGTATGACTCATATTGAATTGTCTAAAGCATAAAATAAAAATGCAGACCTCCTATGTAACCCACAAAGAAATGAAAAGCCATGGGGACTGTGTCTTTATTGTGTTTTTGAAAAAGTGATATTATAGTGGGAAATCGGAGACTATGGTACAGCCGCAGTTTAATTTAGTTCCTTTAAAATAGTAATAAAGTTTGCTGAGAAACTTGGTATATGTTTTCTAAGTATAAATCTCATAGAATTTTACTGACATATTGATGTAGAGATGATTCATTCAAAATGAGAAATAAGCGTTTCCCATTTACATAGTATTTTTTTCTGTTTATAATTATTGAAACAGTTTATGAAAATCTGCTTTCTTCAATTAAAAGGAATTGTTTTAGATTTAAGTATAGCTAATTAAAAATTTTGAAGCTGCTTTTTAAATTAAATGTAATGGGTAACATTGGTTAATAACTTTATATAAATGTCAGGTGTACTTTATAATACATCTGCATACTGCATTGCGTGTTCACCACCAGAAGTCTAGTCTTCTACATCACCATATATTTGATCCCCTTTACCCTTTTCATTCTACCCCCACCTCCCTTTCCCTCTGTTAACTATCATTCTTATTTGTTGCATTTTGTTTTATATCCTACATATGAGTGAAATCAAATGATTCTTATCTTTTTTCATCTGACTTATTTCACTTAGCATGATACTCTCAAGATTCATCCGTGTTGTCACAAATAGCAATATTTCATCTTCTCTTATGGCTGAGTACTATTCCATGGTAGACCGTATATATACCACATCTTCTTTATCCAATCATCATTGAAGAACACTTAGGTTGTTTGCATATCTTGGCTATTGTGAGTAATGCTGTAACAGACATAGGGGTGCATATATCTTTACAAATAAGGGTTCTCAAATATTTGGGAACACAGTTTTTTGAGGAACTTCCATACTGTCTCCACTGGCTGCGCCAATTTACATTCCCACCAACAGGAATGAGAGTTCTTTTTTCTCCACATCCTTGTCACCGCTTGTTATGTATTTTCTTACTAATAATATCCTTTTATCAGGTGTGTGTTGGTACTTCGGTGTGGTTTTGAATTGATTTGCATTTCTCTTATAACTAGTGATATTGGGCATCTGTAAGCTGTTGTGAAGGAAATTTGTCTCGATGCTCTTAATGCCTACATAGCACCCCTCATGACTCAGTTTACCAAAATGCTGAAGGGATTTAGTTTTCTCAGATTTCATTGGGACATATGAAGATTCCTTTTAAGGATCAAATAAAAAGATCATGGTAAATGATTTTAGAAAATTTTGATTAAGTTTGCTTTTTGATTATTTTAACAATATGAAAAATGAATCACATTGCTTATTGGCTGTATTTATCTACCTTCTTTCTTGAGGTCCATGTAGGTTTGAGATATAAAGAAAGCATAAATTAATTCTGCCATTTGCCCATCATTGCCTACTGCTACCATCAGCATTCCACTTCTCAGTTTCTGGCCACATTGAGTAGTACACAGACTAATAAAAATATAACAGCCTGGCTAGTATGGCTCAGTTAGTTGGAGCATAGTTCCCTACATCAAATACTTTGATTGTTCTTTCTGAGCTACCCAGCCCTTCATTTCACCTTCCTGCTTTCTCCCACAGCCCTGTTCAATACTCCACTGCTTTAGGCATCCTTTGACCTATTTTGTGGTTGTGGCTGTCTCTAGTGGTTCCATTAAAGATGTGGTTTACAGCTTTCTGTTCATTCTTCTTGTTGATTTATGAGAGGTGAGGGAAAAGGATGATTTCACACTAGTATTTTTCAAACCTACCCTCATTCTCACTGTCCTCTGTGCCCTCTTCTATTGGTGGCTGCTGCTTCTTGGTCTCCTTGGTTAGATTTTCTTCTTTTTTCCCCAACCTCTCACTATTAAATGGCACACGATTCAGTTCTTAGAATGCCTCTTCTCCATCTGGGTTCACACCTAGTGCCAAGAACTTATATTTGCTGACAACTCTCAAATTTGTATGCGTATTTCTAAAGTCTCTACTGAGCCCCAAATTCATATGCCGTCTGCCTACCAACACTGTCACTTAAGTATCTACTAGGCATCTCCAGTTTACCATGTCCAAAGCTATACTCTTTTTTTTTTAATTCTTCCCTTAGACTTATAGCACCATCATTTTTACCCAGTTTCTCAGGGCCAACACAAGGAGTATCCTTAATTCTTCTCTCATTTTCTTCCACTCTACATCAATACTACTAGACAATTCCATCAGTTCTACCTTCAACATACCTCCAGAATCGTACCCCTTCTCACTATTTCTACATGCAACATTAGTCTACTGTACTATTGCCTAGTACAATAATCTCCAGTTGGGTTTCCTCTTTTATTCTGCTTTACTGGTCTGTTTTCCATGTAGCAACCATAATTAACTCTCAAATCATATGATTTTTTTTTTTTTTGCTTCAATGGCTTCCCATCGCACTTAAAAATAAATCCAAGCCACTCATCTACCAGGTCCTGTAGTCATGATGATCTGTCATCTACTCATTGACTCATCTTCTGCTACCTTCTCCCCCACCACTTCTGCTCCAGCCGTGCTGGTTTCCTTGCTGATCCTCAAGGAAGCACACATGCCCCTGCCTCAGGCCCTTTGCACCTGCTGTTCCTTCAGCCTGGAACACTCTTCCCCCAAGACTTGTCTGGCTGTCTCTTTCACTTCAGTCAAGGTCAAATTTCTCCTTCTTATAGGGGCCATCCCTGTCCAGCCTACATAAATCTGCCACTCTCAACTTTCTTTATTTTTTATAGCATGTGTTTCTTATGTACCTCACTAATGTGGACTCAAAGAGGGCAGGGACTTGGTCTCTCTTGCTCTCTGACATGCTCCTCTCACCCAGTTCCTGACAAAAGCAGGATTTCAGCACAAGTATATTGAATTAATCAATCAATAAATAAATATGTAGGTCTCGCCAAAACCGGTTTGGCTCAGTGGATAGAGCGTCGGCCTGCGGACTGAAAGGTCCCAGGTTCGATTCCGGTCAAGGGCATGTACCTGGGTTGCGGGCATATCCCCAGTGGGAGATGTGCAGGAGGCAGCTGATCGATGTTTCTCTCTCATCGATGTTTCTAACTCTCTATCTCTCTCCCTTCCTCTCTGTAAAAAATCAATAAAATATATTAAAAAAAAATAAAATAAATATGTAGGTCTCATGTTTATTGTCTATGAAATATGATGGTAAACTAGTGTGCAGGTCTCTGATTCTTTGTTTCATTATGGTAAAAAGTTGACCACCTGGAAAAAAAGGTCTATTTTTAATGTGCTAAGGCATTTGGCAGGGAGTGTAAGAGATCAGCAGTCACCTTTTTTCTTGTCATTGATTTTCTTAGAAGAGGAAACTTTTCAGCTGAAATTTGAAGGGTTAGTAAGAGTTTGCTAAGTGTGCACTGGACACTTTGGAATGGAAATGGGGATGCAGTTATAATAAACACTAACATTTTGGGGCATCACTATGATGCAGGGACTCTTCAAAGAACGATGTATGTATTTGCTCATTGAGTCCTTACGAAATACCAGGGAGGTATATGTTTCACTTGGTTATCACTTTATAGATTGGGATCCCTAAGGTCCCCAAGATCACACAGCTAGGAAGGACGCTTCCAGTCCTGGCAGTTGCCTCAGAGTCCACACTCTATTCCATGCCTCTCTTCTGCCCTTTCAGGGAGAAAGACATTCTATGCAGACAAGGACCTGAAGGAAGGGGTGGTAGTTCTATCATGAAAGAAATCAGACTGAGAACAAAATGTCTGTTTTTTAGATTAGTGTTATTCCTAATACTCTATGCTGCCTTCAGCATAGAAACCAATATTTAAAAATCAATCAAAGAAAAGACCAGGCCAATAATGATTATATGAGCAATGTGATTGATGTTATTTACTCCAGCTAGATTAAAATTTTCCCTAGGAAAAGAAATCTATAAAGGCAACAGGAGCCCTTATATAAAGCTATATATATAAAGCCTTCCAGATAGGAAAATGGATGCCATAAATTATTTCTGCCTCTGTGGAGAGGGGAGGCTCTTTCTTGGCCATTTAGCAAGTTAGAAAAAGATGGAATTGTGGGAATCATTATATCAGATTAAATTCATCTGGTTCCAACTTTTAATGCCCCTCCCGATGCCCTTCCAGGGGCCACAAAACCACGCCTAAGTTGAAGCTATCTGGGGGAATTATTTAGAGAGGGTGAGCAAAGCTACCTGATGAAAAGAACCATGGAGTCATTGGCCATTAATCATCAAGTTTCTTCCTAGGGTCACAATTGTCAAGTTGTTGCAACCACTCCACGTGTAACTCCCACCCTAATGGTCCATCCACTTCCATTGTGCGCGCCCACTGCCAACCCATCATTCCCAAGCTTTTCTGTAATGATCACAATAACCCTGCAGCATATGGATAATGTGCCCATTTTAAAGAGAGAGAAATGAGAGACCACTTCCCACTGCGCAATCGCTGAGACGTACCTTCCAACCCATCTTGGTTCATAAGTAGTTTAGAAAATGGAGGAACCACCTATCTGCTTTATGTGTTTTGCACTTTTCCTCCTTTTTACAGAGGACCCCATGAATTCACCCAACTTGATTCATCTCTCTTTCCAAGAGGGCAGAGAGGGTAACTGCAGAATAAATGCTTATAGTGGGATAGCAGGGAAAGGGTGACCCCAGGGTGCAGAGGTTCTCTTTGGCCCCCCATCATTAGCGATTTCACCAGCATGCTCCAGGAGGTCCTCAGCACCTCTAATTCAGCACCTGAGAGTTGATCTGGCTTGAGGAGCCTGACACCCTAATAAAGCTCATAAGAGACTAATATGTAAAACCAAAATGACCATTTAGTAACATCTTAAAAAATGGGGTTCTCAGTTGTACAAGAATTGAAAAAAAATATTTTGGTCCTGGCCAAAGTAAAATTTTCAAGTAATCAAGTGACATAGGAAGTCAAAGAAAAATCAGATGGTTGCTTGGTATGAATGAAACTCATTCTCTCATTCAGCAGATATTTATTGAGAGACTCCTACTTGACATGCACTACCTTCTATTCTAAAGTTACAGCAGGAAAGTGGTATAATAATAATAGCAACAACAATAATAATAGCAGTCACAATGTGGATTATTCTGCATTTTATAGGTGTGATATATATGATATGTACATAAGTGCTCATATAGTGCTTACTCTGGGTCAGGAACTGTTCTAAGTGCTTTCTATATTGTCTTCTGATTCTCATCATAGTCCTGTGATGTCATTGCTATAATCACCTCTAGTTTTCAGATGAAGAACCTAGGGCACAGGGGGGTGAGGCCGCATTTCTACATGTAAATGGATTACAGTGTAGTTGATTGTGGTAAATTAAGAACAATTCAATCTAACGTGAACACTGCAGAGGTAGGGGCAGTTGCTGGTGCTTTGAGAACCATGAAGGGGCTCCCAGCCCAGGGCATAGGGATCCGGGACGTTATATCCACAGAGAGAACTGAGGAACAGGCGATGGATTGCCAGGGAAGAGAGGGAGGGGTGGCACCGTTGGAAAGCAGGCATTGGTGCAGAATGGCAGGAGAGTGCGTTGGGAGGGAGAGCGGATCTGAAATGCCACTGCACAGCTTGGCAGGAGATGGCTTCAGAGCTGTTTCAGGCCATATCGAGGCATTTGGATTTTATATTAAACATAACAGGCGACTATTGAAGGATTTTAAACATGAAAGTAACGTAAAATGTATGGTTTATAAAGATCTTCCTGGCTGAGTATTGGAAGGGAAAAGGGGTAGAGGGACCTGGAGGTAGGGAGGTGTGAGGAAGCCCTCACATGAGGAATGGTGGAGGCCTGCGTTATGGTGGTGGCAAAGGGGTGGTGGAGTGGTCACATTGGAGCTATTTAGATGGCAGAACAGATAGAAGATCAGATAAGCGCACTCAAAGCAGGGAAGCTTAGGCAAATGATCAGTAAATGCAAGAACATCAAGCTCTGAACTGTCTATATCCTTTGCCTGAGGTTTACCTGCCTGTCAGAGACCCTCAGCCCATCAGCCACCCAGAGTCCCCTCTCCTATAGGCAGCTCCTGGGTGGCTTCCCTGAGTGGTGCTTCGCAGGCTGACCAGGTCCTGTGGATGAAATGTGGGCGCCATTGGTCAGCGAGGTTCTTTACCCGGGAGACCTGCCCTTCCTTCAGGTGGGCTTGCAGGACTCTGCCCTGACCCACTGGTGTTGGTTTCACAGTGTAAGTTCCTTATTTCCAAGTTACTGGGGTGTGCCCAGGCAGGTGTCTGCCACACATACTCTCTCGTTGCCTTGGCTTCATGAACACGTGGAGGGGCCACAGATTCATTCCTGTTCCATGACTAACACTTGAAATGTCCTTGTGCAAGGGACATCCAGTGCCCTCATGATAGGGTCCCTGCAACAAGAGGGTAAATGGGGAGATGATTAGGGCAGGAAGTCTGAGAAGTTAATTTCAGAAGTGATGTGAACGGTTAATGGCAGGGCCAGGGTTCTCATTGTAAAGTTTCTGCTCCTTGAATTATGCTGTAGTGTGTTGCTTGAGTGAAATCTTTAGAATCATCTCCCAGCACGTCAGGGGGATGAAAGCTATGCACTTATTAGGCTCACATTTATATATATACTAAGCACACATTATGTGTGTAAATATATGTGTGTGTACACACAGGCACACACTTACCTAAGAGTAATCTCTATGATGTTAGAGAGCATATTTGCATGTTTGTCTTATTCATTGTTGCTCCCTAACACCTAGCACAAACCCGACACTGATGTGAAATTAATTACAGGATTATATCATCCACATTCCTTTGAGTTCTAAGTCAGTTTTTATCATGAATGCTAGTCCTTATGCTAAAGGAAATTACATGGGCAAGTGCTATGACCAAGGTCTGTACCAATGCTGGAATCATTTTGCCCTGACATCTCATGTCCCCCGTGGGGAACCTAATACCAGTGCCCCGTAAATCCACCTGACTTGATTCATCTCTCTCTCCAGGTCTATAGACTCCAGGGGCTGACCTCCCTCTTCTGAATCACAGATAATCTGATTGCTCCTGGAAAATCACCCTCCCTCCCCCTGTCTTTCTATTTTGAAGGGAAAAGGTTACAGGCCCTCAGCTGTCATTCGTCCTATGACAACCCTCTGGCAGCTTCCTGACTGACAGTTACCTCCCATAGTCAGTGACCTTTATCAGTTTAGATTCCCAAAAGGTCGCAGAGACCAGTAACAGGAAGTGTCTGTGTGCTTTAGCCAGAATGAGAATTGTGTCTGGTGCAGTCACTATTGGGGCCCTGCCACACCCAACCACAGAGACCCTCACAATCTCAAGAGGCACTTTGAGCTAGAAGAACTACGTGTAAAGGTGTCTGTATGGAGTAGGGGTCCTCTTAGAAGACTCCTTGGATGAGGTTCATAGTCCTGAGTTCACGATCAACTGTGTGGTTTTCTAAATGCCAGGGAGAGTAGACATAGCATTGGCCTAGAGGTCAGGGAGTTTTGGTTCTAGTCTGAGATTCTCCCTTAGGTACATTCAGCAAGGCCCTCACTCCTCTGTGGCTCCAATTCCCTTTATAAAATGGGGGAGTTAGACTCTAAAATCCCACCTAGTTATGACATCCTACTTTTGATTCCAAAGGACCGAGAGGCAAAGAGAAAGCAGTACCCCTATAGAGCAGTAGAATGTGGGAACACAGGTTCAGGATGATAGGGGGCTTGATTTAGCTGCAGGTTTTGAGAGAGTCCACCTCCTCACACACAGGGCTTTGTACTAAAATATCTGGATGAAAGACTGTTTCCCCACAGCCTGAGTCCTGCAGCACAAACATCACAAAGACATGTGACATCTGCCTCCCAGAGTGTGGGGGCAGCCACTGCCTTTGGTTCCAGCTGCCAGCACAGACTGGTAGATCACTACTCTCCTGTCCACTGTTCTGAGGAGAGTCCACAGCTCATGCTCCCAATAAGTAACCCCCCTGTGATTCAGAGCAAGGAGGGCAGCACTTGGAATCTATGGATTTGGAGAATCTCTCCCAGAGTAAAGGCCAGGGTTGGAGGAGCATGTGTGAGCAAATTCTTTGGACAGGGAAATCCGCCCAGGCTGTTACATAGGGGATCCCACTGGGGTATGAGGCCTTAGTCAGTAATCCCAACGAAGTCCTTCTGATGGCGTTATTCTCCCTGGTCTTATCACCATCGGCTCAGAGCCTGGTGGCTCCACAATTGGAGAATTGTTCCTGAAAATTTATTATGCAAAAGCATTATCAAATTTCTTTTTTAATTAAAAAAAATCAGGAGCTTCCTATTCCCAGAATGGAGGTCCAATCCTGTATCCCAACT
This sequence comes from Myotis nattereri, assembly GCF_964212035.1. Classification (NCBI taxonomy): domain Eukaryota; kingdom Metazoa; phylum Chordata; class Mammalia; order Chiroptera; family Vespertilionidae; genus Myotis; species Myotis nattereri. Next base: position 78,047,507 of record NC_138085.1, on the reverse strand, counting down.
AAAATCCATTAGGTCTCTTTATCTCTGCCAACTCAACAGCTAGGTCATATTTAGTCCCAGAAATAGGGTTGACATTTTTTAGACTCTTCATTACTACCGAGCTATGACTCTCTACCTTGTCTAACCCCCTTTGACATTGTTGCCCACCAGCTATATTAGCACATTTCCTCAACTATATATATATTGGTTTCAGAGAGAGAAAGGGAAAGGGAAAAAGAGATAGAAACACCAATGATGAGAGCGAATCATTGATCAGCTGCCTTCTGCACCCCCCCCCCCCACTAGGGATTGAGCCCACAACCCAGCATGTGCCCTGACCGGGAATCGAACTGTGACCTCCTGGTTCATAGGTTGACACTCAACCACTGAGCCATGCCAGCCGGGCCATTTCCTCAACTTTGATATGTTCATAAATAATGGGCACTGTAGTCCTTAGTGGGTAACTTTCTACCTGTACTATGAATCTTCAGAAGGACAGGGTAGCCAGAAATCAACTGATCAATTACATAAGCCAAAAAAGAAGTCACTCCAATGGCCCCAATCCAGTTCTGGGCACTCAAAGTGCAAAGCCGTAGAAGATATATTTCCTGTCCTAAAGGAGTTCGTTCTTAGCTGAGATATCTGAAATGACTCTTACTTACAATATCAAGTCCTAAAAGAGTCAAACTTGAATTTGAACCACAACATTCAGAAGACAGGAACAATAGCAATAAACACTTCTCTCCAGTGTCCAGCTCCTCTGGAATCATCAGAGCCAATCAGAGCCCTTTGGCACACCTTACACCAGCCTCAGGAAGGAGGAAGGCTCAGCTGGCTCCTCAGGATGCATTTCCAGAGCCAGGCAGACTGCGGACAGGGAGCTGAGCGGCTCCAGAGCAGCTGCATTTGTGTTAACTTAATGAAGGTGAAACACGCCTCTTTTTAAAGTAGCGTTTTGTGTGTTCGTGTGTTTTTAAAGAATAGATTTAAAATAATTCATGGAAGAATTCAAAGCATGTTCTAGATTTTAGGGGTTAATCCTTAAAACCCATGCGATTAGTAAGGGCAGGAAGAATATTTTACCATTCGATGCGTGCTGCGTCGTGTGTGACAGGAAGGGAATGAACTTTCAGATCACTCAGAGAGATGCCTCTCTTATTTGAACTTTGCATAATGAATCAATTATAAGAATGTATTTGTAATTAACCACCCTAGACCAGGGTGTTCTGACTTCATTTTGCCCGCCCTCCCTAATCAGTGATATTTTCTATCCCAGTGACAAGCCCATTCCTGAAGAATGTGCTCTTAATTGCACTGTGTTGAGGACATGGCTGTGGGCGCTGTTACAGACTGCATTCCATAATCCAGGGCTTTCTTACGAAGCACATCGCAAACATTTGCATTTTAATATGCACAGTGAATCTCAATTAAATGTCTCCAGTCTGTTTAAAGACCATTTCCCCACATTACAGTCTCTTTGGAAAAAACAATGTTATAACAGTGATAACCTTGAAAAGTCTGCTGGAGAATAATCATGTTGTCTTAATTACAGAGAAAGACCAGTTACCCCAGAGGAACCCAGAAGCAAAGATTTGAGAGGGAAAGAGGTGGCCTGTGTCTCAACTCACTGCAGTGATGAGAGGGGGGATAAAGAATTTTTTTTTTTTTAGAATTCTGGAAGGCTCTGCTTTTTGTTCAGCAAATGTGGTGAAGTAACTAACTGTACATTTACAAAAAGGCTCTGCTATCCATCGCATTGAAATGAAACAGAAAATCTCAACTATGCCACCTCTAAGAAAGGCCCTCCCTGATCTCAGGCTGCAGTCTCTGAAAAGTATCCATCAGGTGCAATTTACTAGTAATTTCTATCAAATTGGAGACAGATCTGAAGTTGACAAAGAATAGCCTCTTTAAGATCAAAGGTGAAATTAGTGGAAAAGGAGAAGGACTGGAGATAATAAGATTGGAATATACATAGGCCACATAAAGGTCAGGGAAAAACGTTTTCTAGTTCACTCCCGTTCTGTAGATGACCAGAGACGGTAGGTCAAGAAGAGAAACTATGTGACCATACTTGACCTTTGTCCTCTCTGGTCCAGCTTCCAAACAGGAGAGATGATATATGGACATGGGCCAACTTTTTACCACTAGGACCAATTCAGGAGAAATTACACATCTACCTACCAAACAGAAGCAGGAGATGGTTTGTTGCTTCCCAACTTCCCACCCAAGTGGGCACCTGACCCATGACTATGCAATGAAACCCAAGGTCTAAGCACTCCCCATCCTTGCAAGAATAAAGTATATGCTAAAAAACAACAAAGGAGTTCCTGCATTTACAGAGAAACTCAGAAACAGAAGTCCATGGTTGAATATTCTCTAAACCCCAATAATCTCCCTGAGATCAAATTTTTCACCCGACAGTCAACTTTACACCTAATATCTGAGGGAGGAGACTCTAGTGACTTTTTTTATTAAATCTGGAAGAGAGTGAAGAATTTCATCCTATAGTGTTTAGGGGAAAATAGCTGGTTGAGAACTAATTGACACAAAGTTAATTAGGCTGAACTGTATCAGCTTGTGGTCTATGCATAATTCTAAAGTAAAATAAAAATATTAAAAGGGACCATACTGCAGTGCAATAATGCCATAAGTGGGAAGGAACTGACTTCCTGCCATAGACAGCAAGACATTTGAAAATACTATTACTTTTAGATAGGGAGAAACAGACAGTGTGGGGGTGGCATCCTGAAAACGGTTGCACTTTCTGGATGACTGTGAAGGGACTGGATCATAGGTAGGATGTGTGTTTTCATTGAGTGAATGAGACAAAAGAATGGAGTTTTGGGAAAAGTACAGAAGAGGAAGGTATGTAGGTAAAGAGTCTGAGAAATCTACAAAAGGGTCCTCTGGAGTCTGTAGCTGAATACTAACTAGTGCTCATATAAATTGAAACCCCAAGGATGACAAGCAAGGTTGGCTCAAAACAGAAAATCTATTAATGTGATTTACCATGTGTATTCGTTTTTTATTGCTGATGAAATACATTACCGTGATACTAGTGGGTCAAAATAGTACATGTTTACCATTTTTTAGTTCTGGAGGTCATAAGTCAGATGCAGATTTCACTGGGTGAAGTAAAGGTAGCCCCCGTTCCTTCCCGGGGCCTCCAGGGGAGAATGCCTTTCCTTGCTCACTCTGGTTGTTGGCAGATTCCACCACCCTGTTGTAGTCCGGAGGACTCTGTTTTCTTGCTGTTCCCAGCTTCCTTGCCCTCCTTGGCTCAAGTTTCCCTTTCTCCAAACTCAAAATCAGTAGTAGTAGGTCAAGTCTTTTAACATCACATCTCTGAGCCACACTTTCCCTCCTTCTTTTTTTTTTTTTAATATATTTTATTGATTTTTTACAGAGAGGAGGGGAGAGGGATAGAGAGTTAGAAACATCAATCAGCTGCTTCCTACACACTCCCCACTGGGGATGTGCCCGCAACCAAGGTACATGCCCTTGACCGGAATCGAACCTGGGACCCTTCAGGTCCCTGGGACGCTCTATACACTGAGCCAAACTGGTCAGGGCTCCCCCCTTCTTTTTCATTTTTAACATCATGTGATTAGACTGGGCCCACCCATACAATTCTGGATCATATACCCATCTCAAGACCTTTAGGCTTAATCACTTCTGCAGTGCATTTTGCCATGCAGGCTGACATAGTCACGAGTTTCAGGGATCAGGATGGGGACAGCTCTGTGCCTACCACAATATATTAAGAGACCAAAAAGGAGAAAAATGATGGAATTATTTAAATTAAATGTGAAAGGAATATTTGATGAGTTTAAATATTCTGTCTTTGGTAGCATCTCTCTCTTTTTTTTTTTTTTTTTTAACCTGGTCAATGGATAAATATCATCTTTCCAAGAAAACCTACAGAAACCATCCTGCTCAGTGGTAAAATGTTAAAAAGCAACTCCCTAACCCCCCGCCAAGACACAGGGAAAGACAAGGATGCTAACCATCAGCTCTTGTATTAACCAGTCATCCTAGCCAACAAACTAATATATATAAAAATAGAGGCAGAGGCATGTGGTTTGAAAAGAAGGAATTAAACTATCATCATTTTTAGGTAATGTAATTGTTTCTATAATAAGCCCCAAAACCACTATAAAATTATTAGAATTAATCATTGAAATTAGTATTGTTATGTAATTCAATATTAATAAACAGATGCCATTTGGATTTTATATACCAGCCCACAGTCTTAAAAAATTTGATGCATTAAAAGACATCATTTGCAAGAGAAATAAGAAAATATAAGGTACCCACGACTAAACCTAATCAAATCTGTAAAAGGCATGCTTGGAAAAATTATAAAACATTTTTAAAAGATAGTTTCAAAAAATCTTAAATTGAGAGACATATCATGTTTATGAATAGGAAGATTCAATATATTGATTATGACTGATTTAGGGATAAATAAATAGATCAATGGAATTGGTTCAAGGGATTGACAATTTGACCAGTGGAACAGGATGAAAACTCAGAAAATGATCTATGTATAATAGAAACTTTATACACAACAGAGGTCACTGGGAGATCATGAGGGAAAGAATGCATCCCAATTATTGGTTTTGAAATCACTGGGTATAAATATGTGTAAAATTAAAATGGATCTCTATCTCACAGTATGCTAAAAAAAAAAAAAGTAAATTTTGGGCAGTCAAAGGTCTTAAGTGTAAAAACTAAAAAATTAAAAATTTAAAGTCAGTAAAAAGGATATCTTTATGACATCAGGATAGGAAAGAATTTCCGAAATAAGACATTAGATGCCCAAACACTATAGGAAAATATTGATATATTTCAGTACATGAAAATTAAGATTCCCCCAGTTTCCAAAAGGTACCATAATTAAATGAAAAAATATAAGCCAAATTATGGGAGAAAGTATTTGCAATCCTTTCAAAAACAGTCATAGGAGAAATACCCAGAATATATGGTAAACTGTCACAAATTAATAAAACTGGAAAAAAAAATCAGAACAATGGGGAAAAGGTCACAATAGGTGTTTTGCAGAGAAAGAAACACCTTTAGTACATAAACTCTATGCTCAGTCTCTTCAATAATCATAGGAATCCATATGGACACCAGGGTGAAACACCACCCAGCTGATGAAAATGAGAAGTACCATGATTCCCAGTGTTAGGAAGGATGTGGAACCATGAGGAAACTGGCCCAATACTGCTACTTGACTACTTTGTTGGAATGCAAATTGCTTCCATTGTACAGCTTATCTAGAAAACTTGCAAATTGGTGTATGCTAAAATCCAGGTGTCCTCTTCCAGGTAACCCTTAGAGAAACTTTTCCACAGGAGCACCGGGGACATGTTCATAAGGACAAAATGCTTGGAATAATTCAACACTGAAAATAAACCAAATGCACCAATGAATTATGATCTACATCAAGCATGTCAAACTCGTGGCCCGCAGGCTACATGCCTCATTTATTTGGCCCACGTTAGCCTTTGAGTTTGACATGCTTGATCTACATGAACAAAAGAATACACTTTAGCAATGCAAATAAATCCACCATAGTTACAGCCTCTGAATGCACCCTGCTTCTGCTCCTTTCTCAGTCTATTTTTGTGAACAATTCACGTGTTGAGCCTTTGGCATTTGTATCCTCATTTGAAAAATTAGAGAATTTGGATGAGATGATCTCAAGGAGCCTTCTTTAGGATTCTTATTTAGGATTCTCTTTATTTGGTTTTTTTTGGTGTTTTTTTCTTATAGAACTTGTTATTGCTCCTTGATGGTGTCCACTCTCCTAGCTCATATTCTGAGAACATACTTTTGTTTTATGTGATTAATCTGCTAGGCTCCTTGCAAAATACTAGATCACTGGTGGCCAGTAAGGCAAGATATATGCTTCTAATTTCTCTTCTAAGATTACTACACATTCAAAGGTTCCTAAGTTAGTGAGCCTTCCTTAGACTGTGGGCACCAACTGTAGATGGAGGGAAAAACTGTTATCAGACTAAAGGGGTCCATTGTCTGTGGTGCATCAAAGCCCAATGAATAGGATTTTGCAGCAAAGAGAGTAAAGGTTTAGTTTTAGGAAGTGGCCCACATGCGGAGACACTGGTGAGCAAATGCTTAGAGATATGATTCCTCGATGGCTTCCAGGCATGGGTTTTACAGGAGAGAGATCCACTCCGGGCGTTAGTGTCATGGTCAGGGTCATGGTCTCTACTGATTGGTTGGGGCTAGCATTGGGCGAAGTTGATCAGTGCCTCAGGTCCTGAGGTCAGCCATGGCGCTGCTCTATCTGGTTTCGCTGATTTTCTGGGCCTGGAGCTGAATTACAACTGCGGCCTAGATGTTCTCTCTGGTTTGACCCAAACTCTGTCTCTGTGGCCAGCAGACCTGAGGCTTTGTTCCATGATTAGAAGCAATCAGAATCTCGTGGTCCTGGGGGCTTAATGGAGTGGTTGTGCAAGGGAGAAGGAGGCAGGTGAGTCAGGGTGCAGGATAAGGCTACGGAGAATCAACAGGAAAGAAAGGAGAAAAGGTCAGATTAAAGAAATAAAGTTTCTACGCCATTACGAAACCGACTGTTCTTTCTGTCTTCCTTTTATTTTTTTCTTTTCTTTTTATTTATTTAACATTCTTTATTGTTGAAAGTATTACATATATCCCCTTTTCCCCCATTGACCCGGCACAGGACTTCACCCGCTATTGTCTGTGTGCATTGATTGGTTATGCTTATATGCATGCATACACGTCCTTTGGTTGGTCTCTTACCCCCTCTCCCCTCCCCCACTTTCCTTCTTTCTCAAGGCCATTTGGAGTCATGATTGTGATCTGTTGAATTTGCTTCCTAGTGACCTTTGCACAATGAGTGGAAGTGGAGCAAAGGTGAACTGCCTGGGAGGGTGACTGCAGACCCCGTGGAGGCTGCAGCCTCACCTCCAACATAAGCATGCAGCTCATTGGCTCAGAGATTTCAGAAACTGAGGCACTGAGGTGGGAGGAGCTAAAGTGCATCTCAGGTTTGCTCTCCCTGGTACTTCCAGGAGTCGTTATTTTCAATATTTGTAGATTTTGATTTTGCTAGTTATTTATAATTTTCACGTCAGGCTGATAATTTAATTGATTTTAGTCTCCAGCAGGGAACTTCTCTGAAATTAAGTGCCCTGAGACTGGGAAATCCCTGGCATTGTCTCTGGGACCAGACTAGGGGCTCTGCTGCCCCCTGCTGTTGGATGAGGGCAACGCTTTACCTCAGAAGATGGCAGAGAGCCACCAGCCCTTAGCTCCAGGGAAAGCCTGGCAAGGTCAGGAGGAGGAGGAGGGCTCTTGCTCAGGACACTGGCACCAGTGATTGCACACTCTCCCTGGGGCATAGGAGGCATTGCTGAAAAGCCTCAGGGTGTTAGATAAGAAGTTTTATGTAACAGGAAAGTGCCACCCAATTTTTAAAATGTCATTCTGATAGGCTCATGAATCGTTTTTTATAGTAAACACACTCGCTGCCTCACCCATTTCTCCTTGGCCCACTTCTTAGATCCACTTCTCACACCAACTCTCTTGAATGATTCCCCAGAAACCACTCCGAGGCAGAAACTTGCATGCAGGAAGGTTTAGTGTTGGTTACTTTCTGGAAATTCTCCTAGAAAGACGTGAAGTGGGCAGAATCAGGCAGAGAGAGACAGTGACCAGGAATGCAGTGACCACTGTGGCCTCAGGCAGTCCTGCTGGGAGCTCTGAGGCTGAGAGGCCCTGTAGAATGATTCAAGTTAGGACAAGGGGGTGGGGCCTGGCCTTCCTCTATTGGCTAATTATTGGCCATGCGCCAGCCCTGTGAGGGGCATAACCTTGGACAAGGCAGTTCCCTAAAGCCAGAGGTCATTCTCTGTCTGGGTCACAATTATAAATGATCAGCAGCTGATGTTTCCAGATGCTGAGACCAAGGTTCCTGGGCCTGAAGAAGGGATCTGGGCGGCGTAACCGACATCTGCTCACTGAGGTGGCCTAGTTAGGGGGTTGGAGGGTCTTAGCATTAGATTCTAGTTTGATTGTTCTCTGTGTATATTTGGTGTTTTGCTTTTTGTTTTTTTAGAAGAAATGGGGGTCTTTGCACAGGGGCCACTATAGAGGAAAAGAGGCAGAGCAGAGGGCCTTCCAGGGGCCTTGGCAGAACACTGCAGAGCAATTCCTGCCACAGGAAGTTTCTGCACAAACGGGCAGCTATTGTGAAGGGCGACAGCAAGCTGTAAAGTTAGTAAGATTAAGCCAAACCGAAGAAACATAAAATTAATCTTGGAGATTGTCCATGTGCCTAGTTTTGTGGCTGACTAGCTGTGTGTCATTAGGCGACTTGCTTAATCTCTCAGAACTTCATTTTACTCACCTATGTACAAGGGAAAAAATAATAGTACTTTCATCATATCATGTCAATGAAAATTAAATGAGACTCACGTAAAGCTGGAACCCTGAAAGGTTACGGTCTCAGTGTTAAGGGTGAGGAATAAATAAATCTCACTATGTATACAGCGCACATATATAGCTCTTTGGGTGTGTACTTCATTCGTATGTGCATTTGCTTAAGAATATATACACCTATCTGTGTATGTATTGACATCTGTATGAGTAGCTCTCAATTCAAAGTGATGCACACTCCCTTCCCTACCGCCCTTCCCTACCACCCTGCCCCAAGAAGGTGTGTGACAATTTTTTGACAATGTCTGGAGACATATTAGATTTTCATAGTCTTGGGGAGGAAGAGGCTGCTATTGACATCTAGTGGGTAGAGACCAGAGATGCTAAACATCCTACAACACATAGAATTGTCCTCCAGGCGAAAATTATCTGGCCCCAAATATCAATAGTAGTAAGGTTGAAAAACTGATATATTCACATTTTATAACATATCCAATTTTTCAGTGTATGGCCTCGAGTAGGAAAAAATATGTGTTCATAATTGTTATTATTCTAATGACTCCAGTGTGTGGAAATACCCCCAGGTTCCTACTGAGCCCCCCTCCTCCCATTCTTCCTTAGTAACGAGCCCATTATTCAAAAGGCAGTGTGTCCAGCTCATTTCTCAATTATCTCACAACAAGGGTGGTCACGTTGCACAATTTCGGCTAACGAGCAGTCAGTAGAAGTGTTCCAATAAAGCTGACGCTTTTCCCGATAAGAAGGAAGAGACTGAAATAATACAAGCGTTTCCTTCCCCTTGTTCTTTTGGTGTCTCTCTTGGTGGAACATGTAAACAGAAAAATCTATAAGGTTCTAGAAGACCTGAAGAACATTAGCAAACGTCCTGTCTTTATGACCTTCACAGGACAATAGACCAATAGTAGTGAAATACACATTTTTAAGAGTATATAAAACACTCATCTGCTGATGGGCACTTAGGCTGTTTCCAGATCTTAGCTATTGTAATTGTGCTGCTATGAACATAGGGGTGCATATATTCTTTCTGACTGGTGTTTCTGGTCTTTTGGGATATATTCCTAGAAGTGAGATCACTGGGTCAAATGGCAGTTCCATATTTTATTTTTGAGGAAACTCCGTACTGTTTTCCACAGTGGCTGCACCAGTCTGCATTCCCACCAGCAGTGCACGAGGGTTCTTTTTCTCCACATCCTCGCCAGCACTTGTCGTTTGTTGATGTTAGCCATCTGCCAGTCAGAGAAAGACAAGTATCACAGGACCTCACTCATATGTGGAATCTAAAGAACAAAATAAACTGATGAACAAAATAGATTCAGAGACATAGACACGTGGAACAGAATATGGAATTTCAGAGGGAAGGTGGGTGTGGGTGGGTGGGAAGAGATTAACCAAAGAATTTGTATGCAGACATGCATAATCCATGGACACAGAGAATAGTGTAGGAAAGGCCTAGGGCAGGTGGGGGGGGGGGGGGGTTGGATGCAGGCTAGAAGGGGTCAATGGAGTAAAAGGGGGACATCTGTAATACTTTTAACAATAAAGATAAATTAAAAATAAAGAAAAAAAATACATGAAACATTAACCAAGAAAGTCACATGCAAATATAAATCAATGTTAAAGAAGTAAAAACATAGTGAGCATTTACTCTGACTTCAATGGCTGGGTAGGGCAATTACTGGGGGTAGGAGGGTGAGGGAGAATTGTTTGGGTACCAAACTGCATTCTCCTTAGAGTTTTGCAGTGCTGAGTCCTTTAAGGAGGTAATGCAATGACTACCACCTGCCACAAGGGGGAAGTATTTGCTCATGAAACCAATCACTTAAGAGAAATCACCAGCAGACTCAGGGATATACCCCTGGATTATCCAAGAAATGGGAATGGAAATATGTTAATGAAATATAATCTGAAAGACACTGTTGCTGAATCTGTCAATGCCAGGGTTCCAGTTCAGCCGTAGGATGGCCACACCATCCCCTCTCACCTGCTGCTTGTCATTGCGCTGGGACAGTTCCTGGTGACTTGGTCCTGGAAGCCTGGCATGGGCTCCGACCTCCAGGGCTCTGTACTGTCTCCTTCCCTCACCGGCTCAGGGACTCTCTTCTCCTTTCTCATCTCATGAGGCAGCCATCCAGTTGCTGTTTGAGAAACCTCAAAGGAGACACAATTAGGACAGCTTCTTAATGAATCTCCTGACTTTTGGACAGGTTTTTTTTTTTTTGTTTTGTTTGTTTTTTATGACCAACCTCAGACTCTTTGATTTAGTCCTGTCTCAACTCTAGGAAACTCTTGTGTTCAAATTTCAGCTCTTCTATTTCCAAGCTGCATGAACTTGGGTACTTCTAACGCCGACGTTTGGTTTACTCATTTAAAGCAGGGCTGCTGTGAAGATTAAATCAGAACGGTACAGGCCAGGTACCCAGCACACAGTAGGGGCCCAAGAAGTGAGTTTCCTTCATTCTTTGAGCTATTTTCTAAACGAGCCAACCTTCTTTTAACGTGCCCAGCCTAGAGCCCGTGCTTCTCAGGACCGGAGGGGTTGCAAGATGTCTGTTTATCCCTCAGCCACCCCCGTGGAGAGGGGCCCTGTCATTGGCGTTGGAGCATGGCTTCGCAAACTGCAGACAGTCTGACACCAGCTGCGGAATTTCTGCCGTGTTTGCTCTCCAATGCCACCATTAGTGTGCAGTATTCTAAAAATCAGCTAATTTTTCAAAAAACAAATTTATTTTAAGAAGAAAAATATTTCTTCTGTAAATGGAAACCTAGCATCACTTGCAATAAATATAAGGGCAGCATGAAAATAAACATTCAACTAAACCAAGTCATTAAATAGTATAATAACAAGCAATTTATAGATCACTATGAAAAAATAATCCTGAGAGTTTGCAGTAAGCCTTATGAGTCCTACGTAACTTTGGCCAGTCATTTTAATCCATATATTTTAGGAGATTAGAGACTTCAATGACTACAACAAGCCACACATACACGGTGGGGCAAAAGCAGGTTTACAGTTGTTCCTATGGAAAATAATATGATAATTAGTGAATATTAATACAAGAATAAACTCTGCTCCATGTAGTCACAACTGTAAACTGACTTTTGTCCACCCAACTTAGAGTTGTAACTGAATATGCAAAGAAAGTCTATCTTCATTATTTCATTATTCCTTGATAACTAATTTGATCTCTTTCACATGCTCCTACCTGGCAATTCAGTCCATTCCCCTAATGTTAAATGTATGTTCAGATAGCTTTGTCTCTACTAAATGATGTAAATAAATTCTCAGTGTTTAGATGTTCCCTGTCTTCCTGTCGTTGCCACTACTAATTCATTCAGATCTTTACTGTCTCGTAGCTTTTATGAGGATGAGACAAGGCACTCAAAATGCCTTCTGTGTTTTTCCAAACCTAATACTTCCCCAAGTGTACTAATCAACCTGCAGATTATTCAGAAGGGTTAATGTCATTCTGAGGTTCGCCCATTGTATGCTTTTAAGGCTGAGGGGGTGGAGGCCAAGAATGGTCTCATTTATCCCTTTGCTGAAGCCAGTAAGCCACTTACCCCAGGACACTTATTTCGCTTTATGTTCACTATTCGCAATGGTCTGTTGAGTTGAAAGAAGAACATTTTAAAAATGTAAACTATTTTATTTTGAAATAATTGTGGGTTCACATGCTGCTGCATGAGGTAGTTCAGAGAGGCCCTCACTCCGCTGGTGTATTTTTCAAACATTTTGAGAGCCATTCTCTGTTACCCGAGCGTGACTGGAGAACAGATGGCTGGATGTTGATAGATGTCCTACTCTTAGATCCCAAAGACCTAAACAGAAGAATACACTGAATCGTATGTACATTGAGACTAGTCTATGATGCCTCTCTTGTTTGCTTGTTTGTTTTGGATGATTCAAATATTGGGTATCCATTAAGGCGTTGCAAGACAGAGAAACTTCAGGATAAACATAGGCTTATCCTGTAATGGCACACTCTGTGACACATCTTTGGAAGTATTTTTGGAAATGAATGAATGAGGAAGCAAGTCGATGATCATGAGGGAAGGACCAGTGGACTCCAGTGCCCAGCCACCCATCAGCTGACCTGGGAGAAGCCTGGGTGGAGAGGAAACTTTATTTCATCTAGTTATACGGGAAATATTTGGTTTTCAATCTATCTTAATTTCATCAAAAGGGGCCTTTTAGGAAGAGTCATAATTCAATTGTACTAAAACCAACTAATAGTTGACTCTGAGTGGAAAATACAAGCCATAGAGAATATGTTTCCCTGACTCAAAATTTATTTTTCCTCTGAAGCCTACAGATTATAAATCAAGAATTAAACTCGGGTCAGTAAATCCAAGCAAACGCACCCAAACCTGAGCGTTAGCACCACTGAAACAGAAGCCTGAAAGGTAAACCTGTGTAAATCACGTCTCTAAATCAAAGAGGGAAACAGCGATTTTTCTTGTCCTACACAACAGGGGACTCAAACTCTGCAAAGCCCTCTCAGCAGATAAAAGTTCTGGCTTGGATGTAGCTTGATGTATTTATGTATGGAGGAAGCGCCGCCTGAAATTAAGCAAGAAGAATGAAAGAGTGTAATGGCCATGCCAGAGAAGGCCCAGTGAGCAGGGAGCAGTGGGGTCGTTAACAAGAACATTTTGAGAAAACACTCCGTTAGCTCTCAGCTGCTCTGGGCCAGGGGATGGCAGGGGGTGCCAAGCTGCAGGAAATCTGTCAGAGGCCTTAGTCCAAGCAGCTGCCCCTGGTGGAGAAGAGAGGGGTCTCCCTGGGCTTGGGGACCGAGGCCACTCTTCCTGTGGACTTCCCCTCCCACATCACAGGAGGGGTCTGAGAGTGTGCTGTGCCCCGCATAGATGCCCACGTGGCTCGGGGACTCGGCAGTTCCAAGGTTTTAGTGCTTCGGAATGTTAACGTCACCTTTATAATGTAATTTTCCCTCATTTTAGACAATTTCTTAAATCTAATTTACTGCCCTGCGTTTTCACAATCCCCGATTGAGACAGCCAGGCCCTCAAATCATTCCAGTTTATTGATTAAATGTTAAAAACCACGTACCCAGAGAACTCTATTTTGTTTTGGTAAAAAAGGCGCTGGGCTAGTCAACAATATTGCTTAGCTTACTGGCTTTCATGGGAATGACATTGAAGAAAAGGCTGTGGTATTTTCCTGGAACGCCCAGTAGGGGGCAGGCTCCCTCACTGTGTTTCCCATGGTGCATTTCACTTCTGATTCTGGACGGATCTAGGCACAGAAGTCTTTCCAACTGAAAATAGAACGCCTGTGTGCCAGCATCCAGGTGGACCCAGGCACCACACACCGCATGCCGGGGGACGCTGGGTTCTTTCTCCAGAGACAGTGGGCTTGTGCCCCCTGTGTGTATCAGTGCTGGCCCAGACAGGTAGAAATAAATCCCTTGCAGGACCTGAAAACCAACTGTGGCTGGTTCGTGATTCTTCTTTGATAAGTGGCTCATTTTGGGGAAAGTAGTGAACAAGTGTCACAGGAACTTCCCCAAAGTGCCTGCACTCACACCCATTCTAGAGACATCTAAATTACCAAGCATATGGAAGAAATGTTGCTTCTTTGAATTCATTCATTCGTTCCACGGATATTTAATGCATGCTTTCTAGTGCCAACCACTGTTACAGGCGCTGACGATATAGAAAGGAATTAAACCGACAAGGAGTTGAACCCCAGATCCACTTAATTTCCCGATTGGTTCACTTTGGGCTGAAGGTCTCCTTACTAACCCTCCATTCTTGTACAAGAGTTAAATCATTCTTACCATGGTCCTTAGGGTACCTTCTCACCCCAAATTTCAGCAGATGCTTTTATTTGGTGATTTTTTTTTTTTTTTTTTTTTTTTTTTTTTCTGAGAATTAAACTCACATCACAGGCAGGAAACTAGGCACTTTATAATTCAGAAAAAGAGTTAAAATGCACACATTTAATCGACACTACATAAATGCTGACATGTAGACAAAGGCTTAGGGAGCATAAACAACCAGAGGACGGTGTTAGATGAGGGCTGTGGTCTCAATGTGTGCCTAGCAGCACTTGGAGGTTCACTAAATACAGATTCTCAGGCCCCACCTCTAACCTCAGAAACTCTGGTTCGAGAACCACTGGTGTGAGGAGACACTGAAGGTTCTGCTACTTAAAAATCATTAAATGGTGCATTATAAACACAACTGGAGGCCTGGTGCATGAAATACTTTCACTGCGGGGGGGGGGGGGCGGGTGGTCCCTCATCCTGGCCTATCCCCTCTCGCAGTCCGGGAGCCCTCGGGGGGAGTCTGTCTGCTGGCTTAGGCCTGCTCCCTGCATAAGCGATCAGTCAGGCATCCTTAGCACTACTGCGGAGGCGGGAGAGGCTCCTGCCACCACCGCTGTGCTCACCAGCAATGAGCCTGAGCAGTGCTCCCCCTGTGGGAGCACACTGACCACCAAGGAGCAGCTCCTGCATTGAGCCTGCCCCCTGGTGGTCAGTGCGCATCACAGAGATCAATCATTCTGCCATTCGGTCAATTTGCAGATTAGCCTTTTACTATATGTATTATTTTAGAAAGCTTTCAGGGTTCCAGAGATGAGAGAGACCCAACTATTATCGAGGGCAGATCTATACAGGCAAGACAGAATTGGTGACTCGGCCAGTAATTGGAATGTTTTTGGTTTAGAAACTTGCTGTCTCTGAATCAGTAAAGCCTGACTCACAGTCACTGGTCAGTATTGGCTTAGGTGTCCAGGCACCACAGTGCATGTGTCTGTGTTCTTGGGCTTCATCTTAGGCTGATCAAGGCATCAGCTCTGAAACCTGGTCCCCTGCCCACTTGCTGATGGAATTAGAGCCCATTAGAGAGGCCACTGAAAGAATCAATCAGCTCGCTCGATTTTGTACAATGACTTCCATGTGCTGGGCACTCGGCCTGGTGCTGGAGGACAGGAGGGGGCGGCTAGGGAAAGGTGCCTGTGACCCAGAAGTCAGAGGGAATTCAGACTTCCATCTGGGAACAAAAGCACTCACCATCCGTCTTTGTGCAGCTGGTGCTGAATGCCCATTGAAGGGCAAGAGACAGTGCATGGCCGGGGCAATCAGGAACAGCTCTGCTGCAGAGGCCATGGAGTTGGGCTGGGTGGGAGGACTAATTCATGGAATATGGGTGTGGATATGGCATGTTGCAGCGAGATCTCTGCCTGCATAGTTTAGTAGTGGGAGAGAATGTTTAAATTGTTATCTGAGCCAGATGGAAACGGACCTTGGATAGGATCCCACGGACAAGACAAAACCTTTTTCTAGGTTTTTCAGCAGGGGTGTGCTGAGATGAAGATGGAGGTTTAAGATGTTGAATTAAAAATAATTGTCTTTATTTTCATCCTATCGCCACACAGAGTTAATCTAGACTTCCTAAAGCAGTCAGGAGTCACTCAGGCTGTGAAATGGGTCCATTTGTCAGGAAAAGGGAAAAGGTGACAACAGCTAAGAAAACACAGAACAGCAGACATCCCAGTCAGAGCCTGGCCCAGAGTGAGAATGCACACGTGTGCCACTTGGAGATGAAAAATGCTTTCCCTGGGCCATCCATCATCATCACATCCATGGAGACGGCTCCCCCACCCAGGGCACAGTTCTCCTGGGGATGCGGCGATCGCCAGCCCTCTGTGGACAGCCGCTGGTGATTGATGGCCCTGGGCTCGGTGCCTCTCCAGCCTGACTGAGCAGCATGCCTGGGAGGCGTGGCGGGCAGGGAGCCCTCCCTGCCCAGCCAGCAGCAGAGAAGTGTGGGCAGAGCCTCCGAGCCACACTGAAAGTTCTTGCCTGTCTCTGTTCCACTGGGAGCTCCCTGCAGGTAGAACCAGCTCCCTCACCTCCTTACCTTTAGTGCCAACCTCAAGCCAGGTATACACTTGGCTCTCAGTTAATGCTTGTTGGACAAATGGATGAGTTTAACAGTGGGCACATATGATTCCCCCCCCTCCCCCCCTGTGCACTGGGCTTAAATCAGAACCAGAAGTGTCCTCAGACACTGTCTGGTTCCAACACTTGATGTGAAAATGGGGAAACTGAGGGCCAGAAAGGAATAATGGCCTGCATAAAGCCTCCGATAGATTAGTAGAGATTATAAATTAGTATTATATGAACACTACATTGTCTCCTACAATACATGGACTTCTAAAGGACTTTTCCAAAAGGAAGATCCAATCAGAATTGCCTCTTTCATATTTCTGTGTAATTCTCACCTTATCAGTGAGGACTTCTATCGTCCATGCCTCTCCCTCTACACTTCCAACTCACCTAACCAGCTGGCATTCCCTCCCTCCCTCCCCAATTAGTTCTCCCTCCGTTTTCTCTGTAGCACTTATCACTCTCTGACATTCCAGATACTTTATGTATTTGTATTTCTTTCATATGCCCCAGCTCCCACGAATGTCATCTCCACAAGGGTGAAGGTTTTAGCCATTTTTATCAGTTCTATCTCTTATTTATAACATGGCTGGGACACATTCGCTGAATGAATAAAGAAATAAAATTAATTTCCTAGGATGCAAATCATTCCCTGAGAATCATGGTCAATTGTGGTTTATTTTTTACACGATGTAATGATTATTCCATGACATTGGCTCCTAGAGATGCAGGAGGCTCTGACCACAAGCTGTGCAGCCTCAAGTATTTGGGGTGGCATGAGGACCTGCGTCTGCCCAGCCTCTGTACAGTGGCACATCACAAGCCCAAGTAGGACACAGCACTTTGCTGTTGCTTGCATGTCTGTCTCTGCTTCTTGACTGAGAAAACACTGAAGACAGAACCTGTGCTGTTTTCCTAGCTGAACCCCCAGCACTTTGCCCAGAGCCTGGAGAACTGTAGGCCAGGGAGGCCAATGGGAAGCTCTGCCGGGATGGAAATGCAAGTATTGCTGGTGACTAGAATGGTAGCCACTGGCCACACGTGCTTAATTAGCACTTGAAATGTGACTAGTGCAACTTGTGGACTGAATTTTTAATTTTATTTATTTTCAATTAGTTTTAAGCATGAACAGCCACCTGGGACCAAAGGCTACTGGACTGAATGGCAAGAGGGAATGTGTGCTAGATGGTCAATATCTTTACTGAATGAATAACCACAACTGATATAATTGAAAAAAGTCCATAGTAAAAACCTCACTAATTTGGAGTAATTGAGTGAAAAATAAGAAATTAGTCCAAAGTGGGAAGTGCTGATTATTTAAAATCATTGCTTTTTGACAATCTAAGCATGTACTTAATGTTTTTCCTTCTGGCATAATCTATACACAGAAATCAAAATGACATCTATATTGTTTAGCAGTATACAGAAAGGTGTTTCCCATGACCTTATATATTCTTTTGGATTATGATTTTCATGAATACTGAGTATGCGGTGTTTTTTAAAAATGTACCACCACATATTTAATCACTTAGTTGCCTATCTTCATTAGTCATATATGTTAATTTCCTTTTTTTTGCTAATACAAATAAAAGTGTAATGACTACTCTTTTACATAAATCTTTCTGTTTACCTTTGATTCTTTATTTTGGCTAGAATAATACAAGTGAAGCAAAAGATACAAATATTTTTAAGCCTTCAAAAATTCAGAAACGTGGTTTTGATAGCATTAGCTATAAACTCCTCTAATGGAATTATCAAATGGGTTTGTCGTGGAGAGTCCTTAAATGATGGCTTCTGTGTGCATTGGCCCTTTGAAGTTGCTGCATGAACCCTTCTTACCACTGTTTCTTTAGAATTTGTACAGAGGTTCTTTCCTCCATTTCCTGGGGTTAAATTAATGCTACTGTGCTACACGAAATCTAAAATTGCAGGGACTTAAATAAGAGAGAGGGATATTTCCTTCTCATGTAAAAGCCTTAACATTTCCTTCTCATGTAAAAGCCTACCTTCCTGTAAATGTGGCTTCCAAAATTGCCCTAGTCATAGGCAGATACCAAAATCAGGGTTGCAGAAAGGGGGAGAGAGCTGAGAGTAAGTCCTAGGAGATGACCCGAAAGTTGCACATATCACTTCTTTTGGAAATCAGTCTATGGCCACACCTGACAACAGGAGAAATAGTTACCAAGTCCCGTTAACCATATGTCCCTACTATGATTATGCCAATGGATGACACCTAAGATCTATTCACTCATCCCCATCCTTAGTGCCATCGCCTTCTTTCCCACCCCATCATCTCTTCCTCAGATTAGTGTGACAACCTTCTAATTAGTCCATAGTCGCAATCTTGTCCTCTTCTGATCCAACTTCTGTGTATACAGGATCCTTTTGAAATACAAATCTGGCCACATCACTCTTCTGCTTAAAATTTTTAATGGTGAAATCTTGACATCAGAGAGAAGAAATTTTAAAAGCCTTCTAATGACAGCCAAGGCCTTTCTCTTCAGCCCTACCCAATTCTCTAATGTGTGGGGTGCAGCCATATTGACCCATATTTGTTTGTTTTAAAAGTGGAAGAAGTGGGAGCTAACGACTAAGTCTTTGACTGCTAACTTCTCTGGGATATGAAGTGAGAAAACATATGTGTTTTCTATCACTCGAACAAAACTCAGCATCTGTCCTCTCTTCAAACAAATGTGGAAACTACCTATCTGAAGCCCAGGGCTTCCAGAGCACAGCTTTTTATTCTGTAGGACTTCTTGAGATTTTAAAGACTATCTATTAGGAGACATATGTCCTATCAGAGTTCATTCCTGGGACCAGCCTGCAGAGCTGATCTGTCCTGTGATCTGTCCTATCTCCCACAGAAAATAGAGTAGGGTTGCATCTATATAGATTTTTTTTGCATACAGGTCTCTGGTGTTATTTCAAACAAAGAGGGCCCCAGGGGGCCAATGCAGGAGATATTTCTTACTGCTAACTTAAGTGATTCTGGGTAAATAACTCCGTTCAGGTGTTACGTTTTCCTGGGATGTCTTTCCTTGCTGATAGTACCTCCCACTACCTCTTCCCCCCCATGCACCCTCTCTTCTCCCCTGCACTACTGAGCTCCCACAGGACTCAATCTCCACCTAAGCCTTCACACACCATACTGAAATTGTTTGCAAGCCCATTTCCCTAACTGTACTTCCAATTGCTTGTTGCCAGAGCTGTGTCTTATAATAACCAGAATGATACCCAGCCTATAGTAAGAGCTCCATATATGTTTACAAAACAAAGGATAAATGAACAATTTATTGCATATAGTTCTCCCAAATTTGCTTTGTGTGCTCAGCCTCTATTTCTACAGTGATTCTATTCCACCCAGTCTTTTTCCTTATCCATCTTTTGCCAAGTCCACTTGGCAAACTCATTCTTCTCAAGACCTGGAGACTTTGCGATGAACTGATATGCAGGCTTTTCAGGAAAGCAGGTCGCTTAAAGCCAACACCACCTTATCATAAACTAATTATCGCTGGCTCATTTGGTTCGGGTCCTTGGAGAAAGCAGGCTTTATAAAGAAGTTTTTGAACACTGAGTTTCAGGCCTTTTGAGCTACTGTTGCAGAAGTTCAGATGTGCATTCCAGAAGGTCAAGGATCTTTTAAGTGTCAGTACATACTTCCCTTCCCCCACCAATCACTCCCTTGAGAATATTCTATTCTACGAAGCATTTTTTAAAACAAACCTACACTTCTGGACCAATTCATCTGCAATTTGCTATACTTCATAGGGCTCAAAGCCCCCGCGTGCCTAAACTACTAGGAAAGATTTCTGGACACGTCAATAAAAGTACCCTAATGAACAACAGCTGCAAAGAACATGTCTTTAAATAAATTGATTCCAAATTTTTCTGCATGTCTCTGTGATTTTTGCTTTTTTAAATAGGCACTGCTGACTTTAAACTTAGCTATCTAAAAAAAAAAAGAAAGAAAGAAAGCTGAAAAGGGGAAAAATCATACATTGCTTCAAAAAAATTTTGTTGTCTTGCTTTTCTTCACCATTCTTTGTTTGAAAAGGTTAATGTGTGTTCATACCGATTACCTCACTTCTGCTTGTAATAGCTCTTTGGAGCAAAAGGAAGCAAGTTGAATATCTTTCCCATTCTGAATTTCATACAGGAAGTTGACAGACTCATCCAGATTGGGGATCAGGATTAGAACTCAGGTCTCCTGATTTCAAAGACGTGTATTTATAGACCCTGGGCTCCACTATCTCTTGAAACAAAACCAAAAATATCCTGCTCCCCAGATGATGAGAAAGTCTGTGCCATAACGGGTGTAGGGTCCCTGAACGTCATATCTAACACTTATGCATAATATTGGGTCAAGGAATGTGCTATTATAAAGCGAACTGAGATCGGAATTTTTTCCTCGAAGGCGTAAAACTTACCAATTTATTTGATATGAAAAAAATTTGCATCAATGACTTCTCGGAAATCACATCTATACGTTCAGTTACAGTTCAACTTTATAAAGAATGAAGCTGTCTTACTGCTCATCAGTAAATAAAGAAGTATCCCTCGGAAGAGGGTTGTGATAGATGCTTCCATGTTGGGTTTTAATAGCGTAACAGATGGTCATTTTTTCCTTACACAGAAGGCTAGAAATCAAAATCTGGCTCCACTGCCACATGATTTCCCCTCTGATCTACTGCTCTGGACATCTGGGTTTCCCATGGATTGTGTTCAATCAGCAATGTTGAGGTAGTAAATATTTCACCATCCAGGCCCCTCTTCTATTCTTATTGATAGAAGGAGAAAGAGCATGGTAGATCCCCATCTTGAAAAGCCTCCTCCTCACCTTGCCCACATTGTCCTTGCCATGTGCAAAGGCCATTGGTGAGATTGTCTTGCTAGAGCAAAGATACGTGCATAGTAGTGGGAGGTAGGAGAGAGGGAGGGGAGGGTTGAATTAGGACCCAGAAATGGTTGAATAGAACAAAATGAAAAGCTGTTCCCAATTTGAAAAGTGAGTTGACGTCTGTTACTCTGGTATGCAGTAAAACATGTTTTTCATCTAAGACATAATAAAAGCTACAAGCATTTTACACTGTTCATTAAGAACTGCATCTTTAAGGGAACATCTTTTCATATAGAGCACATACCCAGTTCTCCATGCGATGCTACTTTTGAACATTTTTATTATTACAGTAGATGAAATATCCCCGAGTCATGGCAAATCCTACATGAAACACTTTTGTAGATAGAAACGACTGTTCCGGGTATATTGGCATTTCATGTTTGTTTGTTTTTTTAAACCCTTTTCTATAAATAGAAAATTTCTGTTCAAACTGAGTGTGGAACTGGACTATATCACGGGACCAGCATTAATAGGGGAACTAACTTCCATGATGTACAAATGACCCAAAGGAACCCTAGGGTTAAGGTGGATGAAGACTTTGAGGTGAATGGAAAGGGAGGTAGAAGCAAGGAGCTTGTTCTGGATATTAGGAAACATGTTTATGTGTTGAGCCTGAGGTCCCAGGGGAAGGGGACTTGGGAAGCCATCTTAGAGTTGCATAACTGAAGGGTCCCTTCACATTGTAATTTACATAAATGGTAGCCCTAACGCTGTACAAATGTAGTGTCCCTGTTGGGAATGACAGAATTACAAACATCTGTCATGTGGAATAAGAAAGATATATCTAGGAATACTTCTTTCTTTTACCTCTGAGATTTTGTCATTTTAAAATTCCTTCTTAGCCTCTTTCTCTGACAGTTCTTTCTTTGACTGTCCCCTTTTACCCTCCAGCTTTATGGAGTTACTAGAGGCCTAATGCACAAAGTTTG
The DNA here is from genome assembly GCF_964212035.1 of Myotis nattereri. Taxonomy (NCBI): domain Eukaryota; kingdom Metazoa; phylum Chordata; class Mammalia; order Chiroptera; family Vespertilionidae; genus Myotis; species Myotis nattereri. The sequence continues at coordinate 78,025,329 of NC_138085.1, read as the reverse complement.
AGCATGGGTAGGGTCCCTTACGGCTGCTGGCTGCCGGCCGGGGCCTTCCTTCGTTCTGCACCCACTCCCTGGTGGCTAGTGCACGTCATAGTGAGTGATTGAGCTCTTGGTCGGCCGAACTCCCGAGGGAACACTTTGCATATTAGGCTTTTATATATAGATAATTGTACTTGTTTCTTAAATAATAGTGTTCTCTTGGATCCCTGAGTAGCCTTCTCTCTTGTCCTGCATACTCTTTTTACATAATCTCACCCCCATGCAAAGCTTTAACTGTGACCTCAATGATGATCTCCAGACTGAAAACTCTGTACTGACCTGCCTTCTGGATATTATGCGCTATCTGGATATTCCCTGGGTCCTATCCTTAACATTTCCTAAACTGAACTAATGGCCAATCCATTAACCCTGTTGTTCACCTAATTCACCAGTAAATGGCCCCAGACTAAAGATCCAGACTATACACTGGGGGATTATCTTCACTGTTTCCTGCCATGTATTTTTAATATCTGTCAGTCATCAAGCCTAGGAAACTCCTCATGCCCATGCCCTCCTTGCCTCACCCCTTGCAGGTGCCTCAGTTCAGGCCTGCACTATGTCTTGCCTAGTCTAACTGCCTGAAGTTCCCCAATCTACTTATAATTTACACATTGAAGCACTACACTGAATAGCTGGCACACAATGACATTCAATCGTTGTTTGAGCCAATGACTAAATTAATGATGCCTGCATTGAGCGAGTGCTTTTGATGATTTCACAACCAAGAATATTTACTGATAATTAGATCATATTCATTAAACATTGCTTATTGAGCACCTGAGTAAATATATTCCCTCTTAGCCCTCTGTGTGTTATATACTTCAATGTAGGGGATACAAAAATATTTCATGTTAAATATATAATTCATGTTAAGATTTTAAAAATGAAAATCAAAATAATGACTAATAAGAGCAATAATTTGAATAAAAACCTATATTTTTGGTACTAATAGGACCAAACCAATTCAGAGATGAGAGATTCTTGAGGTCTAAAGTAGCCAAGGCTGGCTCTATGCAGGAGGCAGGACTTAAAGAAAAGATGGGAATTTTAGAAGAGTGGTAGCAGGACTGGGATGGGGATTTGTAGGAGCTGAGCTTGTGCAGGAGTGTGAAGATGAATAGGACTTTTTGCTGGAATCTTTAGAAAAATAGGGCAGTGGAAACATGGGTTGATATTATGAAACTAATGATGTTTTGGGGAGAGGAACTATAGTAAAATAAAAGAGCTGTGATATTGGACAGATTTGACTTCAAATCCAAGTCCAGTGCTTGTGAACTGGTGACTGAAGACCTCCCTGAACTCTTTGAGCTTTTGTTTTCTTATCTCTAGAAAAGGAGGGAAATAATATCCATGGGGATTAAATGTGAGGATCTACCTGCGTCATGAGATACTTGTCACCTAACAAGTCCTCTGGGCTCCAGCAAAGCCCTGGCCCAATAGGTATATTGTCGCTCAGAGACATGGATGCTGCAAGGCCACCAGGCTTTCGGCAGATGTTATCTGAAGATCAGCTCTTATTGTAATATGGTTCTGACAGCTCTCCTGGTAGATTTTGAGTGGAGGTTACATGCTCAAGCTTGATTTTCCTCAAATCCTAGAATGTCAGAGCTGACCAAGTCCAGCCCTCAGCATCTCCTTCTTTTCCTTTCAGCCAGGGTAGCTTTGCTTATTGTTGCTGCAAACATTGGGTATACAGGGGCTTCTGCAGCTCATGAAAGTTTGAAAACCACTGATGTGGCCCAACTCCATCACTGAATCGATAGGTAAATCAAGATCCATGTCAAATCTATTATGTTTTTACAGTGGAGTGTAAAGGGCATTTATAAATTACCTATTAGTCTATACTCTTCAAATAAAAGTGATTTCATGTGCATGGGTACATATATATAAAAGTGTTCTCAACAGTTAAAATTATTCATGGAAAACTGTTCTAATCAACAGTGTGTCAGTGATTGTATTTTTAATGTGCTAGAAGATTTGGTTATTTAAAGCAAAACTATGCTGAATATTCTATCAAGTAAAGAATTTTTTAAAATTAAATAGGTTATCTGATCAGAATTTTGAGATGTTTTAGTTTAAAAAAAATTTAGATGTTTTTCTTTCTCTCTAAAGAATCTACTGGGAAAGAACCTTTGCATATTCAAGTACACTTCCATCTACATGACAATGTATAATTTATTTTTCTCACAATTTTTTGGTCAAAGGGGAATTTTGAAACCCTTTTCCTTGGAATTAGATACAAAGAGAAAATGAGATTCTTTAACCTACCAGGAAGAATGGTATGCTGCAAAGAGAATGAACCTTGAATTCTAATAAAACCACATTGAATCCCTGCTTGGTACTTTCAAGTTTTGTAACCCTGGGTGACACCTTTTCCCCCCAGTCTGTGTCTTCATTTATAAGATTGCAATTCTAATATCATCATCATACCAGTAGCATGAGAAATAAATGAGGCAATGCATGGACAGTGTCCCACCCAATGCCTGGCACTCTGCAAGTGCCCGGATGTGGTCATGTCTTCTCTTCTGCACGTGAGAACCCTGCCCAAGCCATTCTCCTGGAAGGTCTTCAGTCCAACTCACCCCAAGGCAGGCCTGGATGCTTACTCAGCATTCACTACCCTTTCTGGGGAACTCACTGACAACCCGCATAACTCATCTGAGGCTAGTGGAAAAGAGAGGGGAACCCTTTGATATGCTACCTTTGCAAGTGTGACTATTTTTCTTAAATGCAAGGGAGATCACAAACCTGCAGATGCCAAGCAACTTTTATGAACAGTTGTAAAACACAGATTAAACAGCTTTTTCTCTAGGCTTATCTTTGTCTGACAAAAAAAAAGTTTACCAATGAAGATCATTTCCAACATAAGAGTGGAAAATAGATGAGAGTGTTCTATTTAATTTAACAATATCAGCCTTTGAACATTATGAAAACCATATTTTACAAGAGAAATACTAAATTGATTCTAACAGACAATTTCCTATGTTAAACCCATGAAAAGGTAAATTTTGAAGGCGATATGCTGCCTGACCAGGGACTGTAATGTAATGGGCTCAAGCATGTGTGCTTATCTTCAACAAAAGTTTAATTCCAGAAAGATGAGCAAACGAAAGAAGAACTCTGAAGGCTATTTCAGAAGGCAGCAAAGCGAAGGCTGACAGAGGAAGATTGTTCCTGTGTTGTCTGAGGACTTTAGGCTCTTTCTCCATTTACTTGCCTTTGTCTGGTAGGTAATTATCAGCATATTTCCAGGAGAAAGGTGTCTGGGAAATCTGCGTGAAGAAACTACAGTCCATGTTTTCTGCGGAATCAGAGTATATTAGACAAAGTTTAAATTCTCTATGTCACTGTTTTCTTTCATAATATTCATACTTACGTAAAGCCAAACAAACAAATAAACATAAAACAGTAGCAGCCAGCCAAAACAGGAACTCAGGTTTATGATAAGACAATGTCTTCTCTTTTTGTCAACAAATACCAAAAAAATAAATAAATCTATATTCCATTGGTTATTACTGATTTCCTTCAATACTTATTCTATTGAATAACTGTAACATTAATTACTGATACTTAGTTTGTACCGTGTTAGTCAAGGAATGGTTATGCCAGGACTGTGTTCTGGAGTTGACTCTCACCAGCTCACAAGAAGTGATTATGTACATCTTTTCTTAGCTTGCCATTCAATAACGTCACATTGGTAACATGAAATTGACCATGGTGAGAACATTTACACCATGAAAATTGGCAGATACTTCAAATCAAGGCCTGCTTTCCGGAATGCTGGTTGTTAAACATTTACTATCATCAAAAACACAAGAGACAACAAGTGCTATCACAGAATCCTCTTCTTGGAAAATGGGAAAAGCTTAGCAGCGATGCTTCAGGGGATCATGCGCTCTGCGGATCTAAGTCTGAATGTTATTCATCCTGTACCACCAACACTAGTACTACTCCTTGCTTATGTTTCTTGAGTGCATACAACGGACCAAGCATTATTTTAAGCATTTTGTATCATGTATTATATAATGTAATCCTGGCAACAATTTTATGTGGTCAATACCACTCTTCTACACTAAAGAGGAAACTGAGGCATCCAAGGATGATGTAACTTTCCAAAAGTTACACAGTTACAAATGAAAAGAAATAATTAATATAAATATTACACATATGGTTAATAGCAGAATAACCTTGACTAGGCTAATGAGCTATTATAAGACGGGGATGAAACACCTACATTTTTTAAGGTTCAAATAAAATGAGACATGAAAAGCACCTGCCACGGTGCCTGACACATGGAGGGATAATGTGTGCACATTGCCTGCTCCCTCCTTTCAAAGAAACCCAGGCAGAATGATATTCTGCAGTGGCGGTCATCGAACATGTTATTCCTGGTAGAGGTCCTGGCAGTCCTGCAAAAGGAGCAGAGAAGAAGCCAAAGAAAATCAGAACAGTAATTTAATGGTGCAGAGAGAGGAAGAGCGTCTCCAAGCATCAGCTCCTAAAGCTGCCTCCAGCTCCTGCACACACCGCCTCCTTCACACCAGGGCCTCCCCTCCCCATGGCGAAGGTAACCCAGCTGCCAGCACCACATCTGAACGGGCTTCCTCTCTGAGTCCTTGGCCAGTGATCAAATTATTGCCTATCAGCTCCAAATCCATCTTCATTGTCTCTCTTGTGAAAATATGGAGAGGTATGTTTCCTTTTGCTAGCTAGCATAATGTTGAGCTTGGTCAGATGCTGCAGAAGAAGGGGTTTTCCGCCAAGCCAGTATAATTCAGTGGTTGAGCATCAACCTATGAACCAGAAGGTCTGGGTTTGATTCCCGGTCAGGGTACATGTCTGGGTTGTGGGCTTGATCCCCTATAGGGGGCATGCAGGAGGCAGCCGATCAATGATTCTCTCTCATCATTCATGTTTCTCTCTCTCTCTGCCTCTCTCTCTCTCTTTCTTTATATATGTATATAGTTTCCCTTCCTGGTTCTAGTGTGCTCTCTCTTCAGTCTCCTGCATCATGCCTTGCTCTTGTGCTCCTGCAATACACATATTTTCCCAGTGTCTGGTATTTGCAGAGTATGGATTCTTTTAAAACATGCACAGCTTTCCAGCACCTGACTCCTCCAGGGCACCAGCAGCCAGCAGTACCCAGCTGACAGCTGCTTTCTGTGGTATGAACCCACAGAAACCTCTCTGCCACCCTGTGACCCATGACCATAACCTCCAACAAGGTTGCATCCCCAATAGTTGCATCTCAACTCTGGGGATGTGGGTAAGAGGCTATTCCTTAGGCCCCCTGTTTCAGTCCTTAGGCTAGTGGTTGCTGCTTCTATCTGTGATTCCTGTATTCTTTTGAGTTCTCTTTACTTCCTATTAGCTAATTCCTCATTATTTCAATCCCTTTTTTTAAAAAAAAAATTTATTGATTTTTTTACAGAGAGGAAGGGAGAGGGATAGAGAGTTAGAAACATCCATGAGAGAGAAACATTGATCAGCTGCCTCCTGCACACTGGGGATGTGCCCACAACCAAGGTACATGCCCTTGACTGGAATCGAACCTGGGACCCTTGAGTCCACAGGCCGACGCTCTATCCACTGAGCCAAACCGGTTAGGGCTCAATCCCTTTTTATAGCTACTACTTCTTTATATTAAATTTTCCATGTTGAACTCCTGTAGCTCCCGTCTTGCAATGGGAACCTGACTGATGGAGGGTCTTATTATTGCCACAACATAGATAGTGTTAAAAGAGGCCGTGGGACCAAATCCTAGGCCAGTAGCAAAGACTTTAGGCTCAAAGCAAAGACACAAAGTAAGTTAATCCGAGACATTACTAGAAGTTTCTATGACTCCTTTAGTCCACTGACATTCCATCTTCTTGAAGAGAAGGAGTAAATTGAGTTCTGTTCTCAGGATGATTAAAATGTTCTTTGCCCAATTTATATTTCAACACCAACTTAGCTTGATTTGCCTACTTGTTAGAAGGGAGGAGGTTCATCTTACAGACCAGGAAACTTTCTAAACAAAAACTGAGTGGCCTCAGGGTATGAAGGCACCCTCTGTGGGCCGGAGAATTCCAGCTGGCTGCGTCTTTTGGCCATTGAGAAAATCTGGCTTTGCATTTCAGTAAAATGTTGAAATTAAATTACTTTTAGCTAAGCTTGAAGTTGGAAAATTTTATCATACAGAGTGAGTAAATCATTGTAAAATGTTCTAAGTACCTCCTAGTTTTCATTTCTGTGGCACTGAAATAATCCATATAGGTTTTCCTGGCTCTTGCAGAAGTGAATATGCCAATGTACTCTGATTAAATCATTGGAAAATGTAAGAAAAATTCCTCCTTTTGGAAATAGTTTCATAGGGTCAGATTCTCATCATAAGAAATCTATAGGGATTTCATACTTCGAAAAGCAAAACAAAAATTGAAAAGTTGCTTTTCTCTCTTTAGGTCTGCAAGTGCATCATCCTATGTGATCTGAAGGAATGACTGATTACATTGAAGATATATATGATTTTTCAGATAAAAACTTAATAGGGTTAGATGGGACAAGGACATAGATTTTTGTTTCTAAGTATGCATATCAATGTAAAATATTGAGTCATTGTTGGAGGGATGTGTATGTTGGTAACTCAATTAGGGCAACTAACATTTTTTCTATTTTATTGAATTTATTGGAGTGACATTGGTTCACAAAACCATGTAGGTTTCAAGTGTACAAACTCAACAAACATCATCTGCACACTGCATCGTGCGCCCAAGGCAATTGACATTTGATGATGATCTTTTCTCTTTAAATTGAAAGATTGGAGTATAATTTAAACTTTGGAAAGTTAGAGTACCAGCTCTCTTTCATTAAGTGACTTGTTTCTCTCCAAAATATTTTTAATTAGCAATTTTTCAAAGTTTATCATATAACATTGTAGGCATTTCCCTGTGCCTATCATGTTCTCTCAATACAAGATTATCTGCTTTGGAAATAATAAAAAAAGGGACCATTTCAAGCCACATAACCACTAATAAGAATATTTTTAAACAATATAAAGCAATCACAGCCTAAATTTCAGGGAAAGGGTTTTTTAGTGCAGCGACATGGCACTAAAAACCTCATAAAGAACTAGAAAATAGCAGCATCCAACACGTTATTAAGTTATTAAGAAAATGTTAGATTATATTGAGTTTTTTCTGCTTATGAGGGAACAAACATGTGTAAGACATTTTTAAAAATTATCTCTCTCTCTTTTTAATCTTCACCACTAGGACATGCTTAGAGAGAGGAAGGGGGGGAGAGAGAGAGAGAGAGAGAGAGAGAGAGAGAGAGAGAGAAAGAGAAAGAGAGAGAGGGATGAGACAAACATTTATTGGTTGCCTTCCATGCATGCACTGATTGGGGATCAAACCACAAACCAGCAATCTTTTGGTGCACAAGATCATGCTCAACCAACTGAGCCACTCCTACCAGGCTGAATATATATATGTCTATATATATATATTTAAAGTTGAGTGCTTAAAAAGATAAATCTTCACCTACACAAACCTTGTTTTAGCTTCTTTTGCAGTTACGTTGTCCCCTTTGGTTAGCACACAACTGTCTAGTCTACACTAGAAAAAATTAGCAAATTTTCTCTCTCTCTCTCTTAAAGGAGCCTTCCCAGTTCATCATTTAAGAAAACCTAACACATGTTTTTATTTCCAGTCAAAAAATATTCATATTTCAAGATGTATTGACTTTTCGAATGTAGCTTTGAGCCCTTCTTGAAACAGTCACTGCCTGGAAGCCTGAAGAAATGTTAATGCAACTTCCAAATGGGTCTCACCCAGCTGGGGAGTAGCTTTGGCATCAGGAGAATTTGGCGCAGCCAGTCTCAGCACCGTCCCAGCTCAGGAAGTCGACCAGCGTGGAAAGAAGAAACATCTGACAAAGTAAATTATTAGTTCAGTTGCAACTCGATGTGTTACATGTGTAGAAATGCATAAACACGTTTGTTCAAAGGATTTATCATGAGCTGCCACCTTGGACAGTGTAAAATCTTAGATAACTTTACATAAACACATGAGTCACCTTTTATAAAATATCATTTTCCATGTAAGCAAGCTATTGATGAATGTGGAGTCTAGGACATTTTCTCCTTGGCTGTTGTGAAGTTTTCTACAAATGATAAGAAAGAACATCTTTAAGGGAAATAATCTCAAGAGGATAACTTGTCACCAAGGGGAGGGAAGCCAAGGGTCCCAACACCGCTCACTCCCATGTCCTAATGCAAATGCATTTGCCAGAAAGCTTTCACTGTCTGAGGTGAGTCATGGGTCTTGAAAGCTGCCTCCAGTTTAGGAAAAGAGAGGCACAGTTTCCTCCTGATGTCTTCTGAGTCTGACACTGCAAAGTGGCTGATGTCTCCAGAATGTCCCTCTGTGGATCTTAATCCAAGTGACTCATGTTTCTGTCTCTGTCAAAACAAGCGATTAGCTACAAGCATTAGTAGAATAAAGAATGATGAGAAAATCCTGTTGTTTTCAAAATCTTTATAATATGGTCTATTCTGGAACTAAAGACCATCCAACAAACACCCCCCAAACACTAATACCAAGTGCAGCTTTAACAAAAAGCAGCCCTGCCCCCATCCTAACCTCTGCCCCCTTCCTCTAAATTGTATACGTAAAAATGGTGGGATAGTAAGTTTATGTTACATAAATTTATCACAACAGATAAAATAGAATGAATAAAGAACTCTGCATGTATATGGTATCATTCATATAAAATGCATGTAATGTATAGCATCTTAGAAAAAAATAACAATTCCATATTACTGACTTGTAGGAAAAGCTATGATATATTGTCAAGTGAAAAAATTAATTTGCTAACTAATATGTATAGTATAATTATATTTTAATAAAAGGCAACCAGGAATACTTTAATATACCTGTAAACATGAGGGTGGTAGAGAAATGATTTATGTTGCATTTGTATGTAGTGTCACTTGTTTCAACAACCATAAATTACTATCATAACTTTAAAAACTAAATAGAGAAAATGTGAAAAAAAATTGTTAAGACCACATTATATAGGAAAAATTATAAAGCACTGTCTTTCATATTCAGTGAATGCATTTCCCTAATTTGAATTATGCCTTTTGCGAGATGGTATTATTATTATTTTAAATTACTTATATCATGTTACTTACTACATATTATATTACTATATATAATGTTATATAGATGCATAAACATATATGCATAGTATACACTATTTCTATATTATTTATGATATCCAGTTTGTTTCTTTAAAGTGAAATAAGAAATTGAAGACATTTATACAACAACGTTAAGTGAAGAACCCTGTGGTTACTTCTCTTATAGTTGGCTTATTGTAATTATAACCCAAATTTGTGCTCATATTTTTTCAATATTCATGCCTTTTGGTAGTCTATCAAACCTACAACAGGCCTAGGCCATATAATTTGCTTTGGTCTATAAGTAGCAAACAACTCAAGAAATTCAGTTCCAGTCACTTTATTAGGAAGTACCACAAAGCTGCTATAACAAACAATCCCCAAATCTCAGTGGCTTCAAATAATAGAACTATTTTGTTTGCTGATGTGTAATAGTCTAATGCTCATGGACTATAGTTTCTGTTTCATGAAATCATTTTGGGACGCAGATATCTTCCATTCTATGTAACTTCCACCATCCACACTTGGCCTCTAAAATCCTCATGGAACAAAGAAGCGAGACAGAGGATTTTACAAAGCTCTTAAGCATCTAGAAATGACACTTCTGTTCACATTCTCTAGTCTAAAACTGGTATTATGGCCTAATCTTGTCTACATTAGAGCCAGGAAATATGATTTGTGTGTGTGCCGAGGAGAAACATGATTGGTGACCATCTACCCAGTATCCATCACAACCTTTAAGTCCACCTTTTCATTCTAAAACCTGAGTATATCAAATGTGTGTTTAGCTATAATGGAGAATTAAAACAAAAGATTAAGTCAGTAGTGAAGAGTTGGTTCTCACAGAAATTAACGTGGCCTGCAGATATGGATACAGTCAAAAAGTCAGCCTGTTTCCCTCTGCAATATGGAGCATTAAGAAATTGTGAACATATCGATGGCCTTCTCTGGAGTTCAGATTCCTTTTTTATCCTGGAAATAAGGAATTAATCAATTTCCAATTTTAAAGAGAGATCAGCAAATTGTTCTAGGAATGTTCTGGGATGATGTTGGTGACTGAGAAAGGACCTCAGTTTGGCTCTGTGACCTTCCAGAGCACTTTCTCACATGTTTACTGACACCCTGGGCAAAAATTCAATATTCTAGTTTATTAAGAACAGATTTTTTCCTTTCTGTACATATTTCTTTCCAACTTCAAAGCCATAAAGAAAGAGACTTGTAAGCGTTATATAGATATAAACATGTTCTTAATTTCATTCATTCAACATTCACACAGTTGTGTGTTGTTTTTTTCAGTGATTCTGTTGAATTTATGAGCCTTTTATTGATAATCTACTTTGTGACAGTTGTATATTCAGAAATGGGAGTACAGAAAAATTAGCTGTCAATATGCCTTTGAAAAAATTAGAGTCTAACCCATGTAGTTATTCGTTTAACAAAGTCTTAATGAGCTTCTACTTATGAATCAGGCATTGCTCTTGTGAAACTGGGCAGAGAAGACAGTTAAGCAAATAGATACATCAATCACATTGGAGAATGAAAAATGCTATAAAGGAAAAAAATGCAAAAAGTGATGCAAACCTGATGGGATTAGGAGAAGGATCTCATTGTTACTTGAATTAAAAGAGGAAGAGACCCATGCTATGTTCTATAGCCAGAGGGACCCTCCTATAAAAAGACAATTTCTGAATGGTCTGGGCAAGTTCAAGCATAGACAGGAGGCCAGGGAGGCCGAACACTCATGGTTGAGTGAAATTGGGGATGATGGATATTTCAGGGGAAGGGATTCTCCCCCTCGCCCGATCATTGCTCCCCATCCTCTCAGCCCACTTCCCCATGGGCACCTGAATGCTCATGGCTAAAGCTGGGTAAGCATTTTACAGACAGTATTACATTGCTAGGTCTGTGTGATGGTGAATGTTATGCATAAACTTGACTGGGCTACATACGGGATGCCCAGGTAGTTGGTCAGACAAATTATTTTTCGATGTCTGTAACAATATTTCAGGAAGAGATGAGCATTTGAATCAGTAGTGAATCAAGAAGATAGCTCTCACCAATGCTAGTGGGTATTCAATCTGCTGAAGGCCAGAACACAACTAAAAGTGAAGGAAAAGGTAAGTTACTCCCTTGCTTGAGCTAAGACATCAATCTTCCCCATCCTCAGACATCACTGCTCCTGATTCTCAGGCTTTCAGACTCGGGCTGGGGCTTATACCATTGGCCTCTCCCCCTATTCCCCCATTCTAAGGCCTTCAGACTTGCACAGAAATACATACACCATTGGCTTTTCCTTTTTTCCAGCTTGCAGACAGCAGATCATGGGACTTAGCCTTCAAAGCCAAATGAGATAATTCATATAAGAAATATCTTATCTGTCCATCCATCCATCCATCCATCCATCCATCCATCCATCCATCCATAGATCTATCCATTCATCTATCTATCTACTATTGGTTCTGTTTTTCTGGAGAACTCTAACTAATATAGGCTTCCATAACAAAGTATCACAGATTGGGTGGCTTAAACAACAGAAATTTATATTCTCACAATTCTTGAGGAGGCTAGAAGTCTGAGAACAAGGTGTCAGCAAGTTTAATTTTTTCCTGAGGCTTCTCTCCTTGCAGATGGCCACCCTCTTCCAGTGTCCTCACATAGTTATTCCACTGTCTATGTTCTCTGTGTCCTAATTTCCTCTTCTAAGGACACCAATCATACTGAATTATGAAACACCACTATGGCCTCATTTTATTTTAATTACCTAGTTAAAAGCTTTCTCTAAATATAGTCATATTTTGAGTTACTGGTTGTTAGGACTTCAACATAAGAATTCGTTCACACATCTTAAATAAAATGTGCTTATTGAGAGCAGTAGGATCATTTTCTATTATAATGTGTAACATTTAGGCATGGGCTGTGTCATCAGGCATCATAGGCTCTGGGACAAGTACAGGTTTTAAGAGAAATGAGAAGCCATTGAAAATTTGTCATGGTATGACTTGTCAAAATGGATCATTCTGGTTGCTGTGTAGCGAACAAATTGTCTGACTACATCAAGATATGTAGGTGACTTGGATTAGGATAATAACAGAGGAGATGGCAAGAAATGTTCAGATTCAGGATCTATTTTGAGGGAGAACAAGCAGAATTATCTGATGGATTAGATGTAGAAATGAGGAGGAAAAAGGACTGAAGAAGGACACAAATGGCCAAGCCACTGTGTGGAGGTGATGGAGTCAGCATGGGCTCTTTCTAGCTATATTATCCACAGGAAGTAACTTAATCTCTCTGGGTCTCTATTTTCTCAATTGCAAGAGCTAATATTTTCTTCATAAATTAGTGTAAGGATCAAATTGCATAAGGCCTGCCAAATGCCTTCCAGAGTGCTTGGCACACCGCAAATAGTCAGTGGATGTTATTGTCAGATGTGGGGTCTACCAAGATGCTTAGGAAGCAGCTGGGCAGTATCTGATTAAAAGACTAAATGTCTTGTCTGGCCAGTGTTGCCCACTGGATTGAGCATCGTCCCATGCATCAGGAGGTTGCCAATTCTATTCCCCATCAAGGTACATGCCCAGTATGCAGGTTTGATCCCCTGTTGGGGGTATGCAAGAGGCAGCCTATCAATATTTCTCATCATTGATGTTTCCCTGTCTTTCTCCCTCTTTCTTCCTCAGTCTGAACTCAATAAAAACATATTTTTTTAAACATGGACAAATGACAGAAGTTGGTGAGAGGTGCTCTCCTCATGTTAGAAAACAAAAAAAGAAAATCCATGTAGACCATGATGACTATCATGAGAAGACCTCTCTTGGTAGGGTAAATATTGGGGTGAATGTTGGGGTGAATGTTGAAAACTTGAGCAAGACCTCTGTTCACTAAAAAATAAGAAACCTTAAATTTTTAACTGGCCTGCTTGAAGTCAGGAAGAACTAGTTTGCCCTACATTAGATAATCCCAACTCTGCTATTTCCTTGCAGACCTTGATCTTGGGAAATAAGATCGCTAAACTGCAGCTGGCTTATGAGTAAAGTGAAGATTATACTAGTTAGTCTGTAACCTGGAGACAGATCGTCAATTAAAAACAATGGCAGTCATTAAGTTTGCAAATTTTAAGGTTACTTCAAAAGATTAAAACATTAATAAATTAGTGTTTATAAAGTAAATCATACTTAAAAAATTATTCATTTCTTAGAGCATTGCTAATGATTTATTTACATTTTTGAAAGATATTAAAACAGCCTAGAGGAAAGTCACCTATTAATGCCCCCAAAATATCACATCATTATGTCTGATGGAATCTATCTGTAATTTTAACTATTGTATAATTATCTAGTCACCTGGAAGCCATTATTTAAAATCACACCATATTTGTCACAAATAGCTTAGAAAATATGGTAATGAAGTAATCGAGTAAGGATCCACAACTCTGAAAGAATTAAACTTTACATACCACACACATTAACCAGCCAATTACTTTGTTTCTTTGTCCCTTCAACAAATAATTTGATATTCGCTTCTCTAATAACTCTCAAAAGGATTCTTGAGCCTTAGTCTACTGTTACCAAATGCTAACCTGTGCCTGGTCCCCTTTCCCTCACCTGGCGAGAGGATCAGCCTCTGAAGGCAGCGCTGTGGCTTCAAAATGCCAAGTCCACAGCGGGGGTCTCCCTCCATTCAATTCCCCTTGGTCCCAGGCCAAGTGTGAGCTGGAGCTTCTGGGCACCAGGGTGAGGCAGAAACATGTAATACGAACCAGACTGGAGGTCAAGTCTGATTTTCCTCTGACTGCATACTTGCTGCTCCCTTGGAAACTGCAGCAGGGAGGGTTCTCTCCCTCACCTCATCATGGCCCCCCACCCCTCTTAGCCCAGGTCCCCATGGAGACCTGAATGCTCCTGGCTGAAGCTGGAAAAACATTTTTCACACCTTAAATAAAATGTGCAGATTGAAGGTGGAAGGATTACTTTCCATTACAATATGAAACATTCTGGCCCTTTTCCCAGGGTTTATAATAGCCTTTGGAAGAGACTTGCCTCCCACCCCACCCCAAGTATAGTCCTAGAAATCATCTAGAAATGAACTGGGAAGTCTGAACTACAGACTTGCTGTAGAGGGAGAGCCCACGCTGATAGGAAGGTCCTGGATCGCCTGGGCAAAGATGACAAAGAGCTGTTCATGTCTACAAGATTTATCCATGCCCTCGTCCCCACTCTCAGAGCCTCACAGGCTATATATGTTAACTGCAGTTAAACTTTAGGATCCTGGCAAAGACAGCTAAATGCAACAATGAAAAAGGTCTTCATCCACTGATCCTATCCCTTTATCTTTGATCCCAGTTAAATGTAATTCCCCTTTAGACTAACTGCTATAATAAACAGCCCAAAATCCCTGTGGATGCACACTATACATGTTTATTTCTTGCTCACACATGGTGAGATGGTTGTGTTATAGGCATCCTTCACAACACGGTTTCGGGACCCAGGATCCTTTCATCTTCCAGGGCCTTGGATTCTTCTATTCGATCCTCTTCATTCTGTCTGGAAACCAACCTGCCTGAGGGACTGTGTAGGGACTGTAGGAGTCAGGCATGGAAGTGTAGTGTGTACCTTACCACACCAACACACCGTTGACCAGAACTCCATCACATGACCCATCACCTTCTGAACAGCCTGCAAAACTTGCTGTACTGCCTGCCCAGGAAAGAGAGGGGACTCCTAGATATTGGCCTCTGCTGAATATTCTCTGCTGCATCTCACAAAAAATAAAAGTGTTGCTTTGGGTTGTTATCAGTGAACATAAAGAATTTGGAAGGAAGGAGCCTCTGGACCTAGAGAGAGAGAAGGAAATGCTGGTAGAGGACTTCCTCATGTTCCCTTTTCTGTTCACAGTCGTATACAGAACATGTTATCCTGCACTGTAACTGTAGGGTAATATATTCTATATACTTACCCATCTACACCCCCTCCAGCTTGAGGGTATTGACTGTCCTACTATATTTTGACTCGTCAGCATCAACCATGGGACCTGAGTTATAATAGCTGCTATATTCATATTCTATGCTGAGTAACAAATGATCACAAACAGTGATTTAGAACAATACCCATTGTTATTTCTCAATTTCTGTGGGTGAAGTCAAAATATGGCTTAACTGGAATCTCAGCCTGGGGTCTTACCAGGCTGCATTCTCATCAAACAGATCAATGGGAGAAGAATCTTCTTCCAAACTCACTCATGTTATTGTTGGCTAAATTCATCTCCTATGGTTGGAGGACTGTGGTGTGAGCCAGGAATCACTCTCAGCTCTGAGAGGCCATCTGCAGTTCCTTGGCATGTGGCCTCCTCCATAGACCCTCTCAGGATGCTGTATGTCAGTTTACTTCTCTAATGGCAGTAAGGGAGAACATTTCCAGCGGTCAGCCTTTTAACAAGAAGAGCTCATATGACATAATCATGTCATTGGCACCTTTAACATATTCTGCTGGTTAGAAGCAAGTAACAGATCCCACCCATGCTCAAGAGGAGAACATTACATAAGGCTGTGGATACCAGGAGGCAAGAATCATGGAGGCCTCTGTAACATCTGTTCTCCGTAGGAGCTTATTTCCAATTGGGATGAGTAGATGGATAAATAAGGAGGAAAGGGCCACAGCGAAGGAAGTTGGCAGTGAAGCAACATATACTTGTTCAGAATCTTATTCTTCTCTCTTATAAAATGACAATAATGGTACTCATAGGATTACCAGGCAATCTAACATGGAAAATATAGATAAAATACTTAATGAAATGCTGGGAGAAGGTGTCCAACAAGTCTTCCTTGTTTCTAATTGTGATTTTTTTCACTTGCCCTCAAAAATGCTGGGGCTCAGTTGCCTCCTCTTTTAGTGAATAATTGAGCTCCAGAGGATGTTCTGTAGGTCATTGTCAACTAGAAAAACCCGCCTACTGGACAATGATGATGTGACTCGTACACATGCTCTTCATAAAATAAGAACTTGTAAAAATAAAACTGAAGGCAAAAGATAAGGACTCCCCTCCTTTTGCTTAATCATGGACTTAAGGGCAAAGAACGCATTTCTTCTTGGTCACCCGGTTGGAGATATTTTGGATGTTCAGTATAAAAGTATTAGCCACTTAAAATGTTGTATGAATTAATCTGAGATGAGATCTTCATGTATTATTTTCTTATTACTGTCTTTGTAGCTGGTTGTATCTTCAGGAAGAAAACATGGGGTTCTTTTTTTGAGTCATTGTTAATAAAACACAAATTTGTTTAACAACAACTCTAGCTCCATGAAAATTACCGAGAATATTTAATTTTTTCTCAAATCAAGAAATACAAATTTACTTGTCTGATTAATTTGCCTAAATAGGAATAGTTACTATAGTTACTATTGGAGCAGATAGGAGAAAAGAAGAAATCAGGATTAAGTCACCACTTGGACTGATAACCAGGCTGGCTGAGGATGCTCTGGGCTCTCATCTGTGAATTTCTCCCTATCCAGCTCTTTTCTGGGCTTCTCTTTCTCACACTTAGAAATTCCTGCTTTCCTCAACCCTCTTCCTTTTTGTCTGGCACACCCAAGGAAATCAAAGGGAATAGTAAAAAAAATAACCATTCAGTCTGAGATTCCTTCCTTCTTCTCTCAAAATGAGGTGTCTGAATGTTCAGAAAATGTAGCCAACCCTCTGAATGGACTCTCCTGGGGGTTTATTGTCTCTAATGAGGCCACTATGAACATTTCTGGAGGTGTTCTGACTCCAATCAGAATACCTTAACTCTCTTCAGTTAAAAATATATATGTAGGCATAACCTTGCCTTGAATTCTAAAAGCCTAGTCCCTCTGGGAACTAGTGTGGATAATCCTCGGGGCTTCAGGGGTAGAAGACATGGCAATGTTTGAGGGAGTTCCCCTTAATTTCATGCCCTATGTTCCTCACTCACCTCATCCTCTTCCTAGCCCTCCAGAAGGGCAGGAAGCTCCTTACTAGTTCCTTGGGTTGTCATAACAAGTCATCACATTGGTGGCTAAAACAAAAGAAATGTATTGTCTTCATTCTGGAGGCCCTAAGTTTAAAACCAAGAATCAGCAGCGCCAGGCTTCCTTCAAAGGTTCTCGGAGATAATCCTTTCTGGTTTCTTCTAGCTTCTAGGTGGTTCTGGTGGCCCCAGGTGTTCTTTGGTTTGTGACAATGTAAGTCCAAACTCTGCTTCTGTCTTCACATGACCTTCTCTGTCTCTGTGTTCTCTTCTTCTTATAAGGACACTTGTTTTTGGATTTAGGGTCCACCCAGAGGACTCAGAACGATAGCATCTTGGGGTTCTTAATGTAATACATCTGTTAGACCCTTTTTACAAATAAGATCATGTTTGTAAGTTAGGGGTGAACATATTTTGTGGGTGGTCACCATTCAACCTACCACAGATTGGAATCAAGAGGTGGAAATCCAGGCCCTAGCCAGGTAGCTCAGTTGCTTAGAGCATCATCCCAATACACAAGGCTGTGAGTTTGATCCCCAGTCAGGGCACATACAATAATCAACCAATGAATGCATAAATAAATGGAACAATAAATCTCTCTCTCTCAAATCAATAAATAAAAATTAGAAAGAAAAGTTGAAATCCTGAACTCTAAACCATAAGACAATTCCTGTAGAGGTATTGGCTTGACAAACGTTACACAAGAATGAAGATGGCAGAGATGAAATCTACATGGTCCTGTCTCACACCCCCGCCCCCCTAAAAAGAGTAAAACTAATGAAAATATGTTCACCTCTCTCTATCAAGGAACTTCCAATCAATTTGGAAAGACTAAGATGATAAAGCAGAATGTTTGGTTCAGGGCAGTGAGTACTAATAAAGGCACACAGCACCAGTTTTAAGAATAGGGTGGCTGATGGAGTTCAAATAACTCAATCCAGGGTTCAAGGAGCGCCAACCCATCAATCCCTAGGTACGATGTTTATTTTTTTTAATTTAAAAAAATATGTTGTTATTGATTTTAGAGAAGAAGGGAAAGGGATAGAGAGATGGGAACATCACTGAGAGAGAACCATTAATTGGCTGCCTCCTACAAGCTCCCTATTGGATGTCAAATCCACAACCCAGGCATGTGCCGTGACTGGGAATCCAACTGGTAACCTCCTGGTTTTTGGGTCGATGCTCAATCACTGAGCAACATTGGCCGGGTATACTTTTTAAAAATACTGTTACTTAAGAAAAAAGAGGAGGATTCAACTGAAGTGAAATTTATTACATAAAAGTAAATTTGATGTGGCAAAAATATCCCAAAATGGCTGAAGTTGGTGTGATGAAGTAACAAAAAAATGTTTCAAGTCACACTCTAAAATCAATCTCAACTGGCAGTTCCATATTTAATTTTTTGAAGAAATGTCATACTGTTTTCCAAAATGCTTGCACCAGTATGCATTCCCATCAGCAATGTACTAGGATTCCCCTTTCTCTAAATCCTTGCTAGCACTTATCATTTATTGCTTTGTTAATGGTAGCCATTCTGACAGGTGTGAGGTAATACTTCATTGTCGTTTCAATTTGCACCTCTCTGATGATCAGTGACTTTGAGCATTTTTTCCCATGTCTCTTGGCCATCTGTATCTCTGCTTTGGAAAAGTGTCTATTTAGGTCCTTCACCCATTTTAAATTGGATTGTTTGTCTTCCTTTTGTTAAGTTGTATAAGGTTCTTATATATTTTGGATATTAAACCTTTATCAGATATATCATTGCCAAATATGTTCTCCCATACAGTGGGTGTCCTTTCCATTTTGTTGATGGTTTCTTTTGCTGTGAAAAATCTTTTTATTTGATGTAGTCCCATTTGTTTATTTTCTCCTTAGTTTCCTTTGTCCTGGGAGATGTATCTGTAAACATATTGCTACCAGAGATGTCTGAGATTTTGCTGCCTATGGTTTCTTCTAAGATTTTCACACAACTTACATTTAAGTCTTCTATACATTTTGAGTTTATTACTGTGTATGGTGGAGATGGGCTAGAAAAGGTCATGGTGGGAAAGGGAAATATATGTAATACTTTCAACAATAAAGATTTTAAAATAAAATAAAATAAAATAAATCTCAACAACTCATCATCAGATACATATTTGAATTCTGCCCATCCTTAGAAGCCCAGCTCAGTTTCCCCTCTTCTATAAAACTCTTCCAAACCACCTGAACCCAGAGGTCACACAATTCTGAGTTCATCTAGCCTCCCAAGAATATGTTGGCATTTCTAAACCACTTTCTTCTTGCCTCTCCTGTCTCAGTACATGGCACCGCTGACCAATTCTACAGCAAGTTCAAGTTCTGCAGGCCATCTGCCTTGATACATTGTGGACCAGTAGTTTTATTGCCAGCTTTACCCAGTGGCCAGATAAGTTTCTATTGAACGAGTACAAAACACGTTTTACATAAATGTTAAAGGCACACTTTAAAATTAAATACCCATTGCATTTTGAAGTTATGTATTACATGTTCTTACAAGCTAATATCTTTTTAAAGTTTGATACTTTGTAAAACACTGTGTAATCTGGAGCGAGAATTCTCATGATCCGTCAACATATCCTGAGTCTGTACACTTCACTCTTAGCATCTAGTCTAGAAGAGCATGATTTCTTGCACAAAGCATTGTGATACCCTTGTAATTGGTCTTCTCCTCTCCCCCTCTCCCTCTACCGTCACTCTCTGCAGAGAAGTTATCATGATCTCTTGAAACATCAACTTTGTCATTGCCATGCTCAACACCCTCCAATGACTGTCTATTGCACATGACATAAAATGGCAGCTCCCTATCCTGTATGAAATGGCTGTAATATGACTTTGCCCTACATACCTCTCTGAAATAATCATCCATCCCTCTCCACCTTGCAATCTAAGCCCAAGCCAGTGACTTTCTTCCAGTTTCTTGAACAAACAAAGCTGGTCCCTGCTGTTGGACTTTTGCACGGGTTTTTCCTGCCTGCAGCACGCTCTCATTTGTCTTTGCAGGTCGACCCGAACAGCCTCAGCTCCAGCATCTCTTCCACAGGGAGACTTCTCCCGACCACTCCATTTAAATGACTTCATCTTCATTCATCCTGTCGTTTCCCCTCCATGATACCACTCTGCTCTATTTTCCTCATTGCTCTTAACAACTACAATAATTTTCATTTATTGTGACTTCATTTCTTGTTTATAAATTTCACAAGAATTGGGACCTTACCAATGGTGATTTCACCATTATATCTCGATAGATAGATTAGGAGTCCCAAACCTATAGTAGATGCTCAACAAATATTTGCTCAATGACTGGAGAATGAAAGCAATGCCATCTATTATTCTCAATTGATTAACTACATTAATTGTCTTTTAATAATGTAAGCTTGGTGAGAGAAGGCAACATTTTTTTGTTCTCTACACACAACACAATTAAAAGCATATTTAGCATTTTCGGAAAAGGCAACAAGGAATGGTGTTCTAGGATTTTTGCTGAATGCCCTTTGGGTCTCTCTCAAGTTTTAGAGACTCTATCCCTGGTCTGCTGTTCCCTTGCTGTTTACTCAATGAGATAAGGCAGTTTCTTGTGGGTGGTAGCTGTTTCTCCTTCAGTGAACTCATATTGCACTAACCTCTGAGAAATTAGTGAGAACAGGTCTCCATCTTCCTTCTGTCTCTCTGGTCCCTCTACTCCTAAGTAGAGGCAGAACCTTACTCATCGAAGGCAGAATCTTACTTATCAAAGAGAAATCCATCTCACAAGTAGCGTCCAAGCTCTTATCTATGGAAATAAGAAACAAACAAAAAATGTAATAGCAATGATGATTAACTGGAAGAGCATACTGTGCCTTACTGAGAGACACCAGACCAGAACGCTTCAATCTTGACCTTCCGAAAACATTGCCAAGTTTCTTTAATGGCCATCATCAGTGCATTTTATGGTACTTTGGATTCTGTCTACTGATGGCCAGAAAGAGGTCTTCTCCATATCTCTTTTTGCTGTCACTGCATCCCTGAAACCACCAAGATTTGTGAGCCATGTACCTCAGGAGACTGTGTTGGGGTAGCCTGGGTCAGACAAACTCTGCTCTCTGCATGAAGTAATCCTATCTGTTTGTGCTCAGGTTTGAAATTTGATGTTCATTCATCATGGCTCCAGTTCCCTTAGACATTCCAGAGCTGATCTACCCCCCCCTTTCCCTTGAGCAACAATCCACATAGACCCCCAAATAAGTTATTTATTCCTCAAATGACTTGATCTGGCATCACCTGGCCTTCTATAACCTCCTGTGTATGAAAGAGAAAAATGAATGACTTGGGCGACATCAAAGTGTTGTTTTACTTTCCATATAGTCATTAACTTTAAATGTTCCCAAACTAATAGTCCAAGACATTGTAAAGGGGTAATAAGTTCAAAGGAACATGAAACATAAAGCAGAACTCCAGAGTCATTTGAAAGTATTTTCTCTAAATGTGTGCAAGCTTTCAAGGCTGCTAGGCGAAAGAACCTGGATCGGTATTTTGGCTGGTGCTGAAAAGAAATTTCCCCAGGTGGAGTGTGTAAGCGAGTCGCCCGGCCAACCTCTTTGAGAGCAGAAGCATTTCTTTAGAGGATCTGCTCTTTCCAGAGAATGCTGCCCTGAGCTGGCTCCCTCCTCCCTCAATTAAAGGCCAATTTGTCTCTTTCTTGAAACCTCTCTTGCCTTGTTTGGATCTGGGTGCTCCAGGCTACTTAGGGAAGGCTGGTCTACTGCTCTACAAAATAGGATGCCTCTATCGCAGAGAAAATTACAAACAGATTAAGTTACATAAACTTAAGATCCAAGTTCCCATGATGAAATCTGGAGTCACTGAGTGAAATAGAGTGAGGGGTAGGAGGTAGAGCTCTATATGCAGCTCTGAGACATCAGAGCTACCAACAAAAGGCTGCTTTTGTGTGTGTGTGTGTGTGTGTGTGTGTGTGTGTGTGTGTGTGTGTAGGGTAGGAGGCGTGGTGTGGACAAAGCACATCCTTTCAGAAAGCCACCAGAGGATGGAATTTTCCATGAGCAAGTTTGCCACGAAGCTGTGCATGGAGATGAAGTGCTTCTGTTAGGCTCACACCTTCGGATACAGGACAACTGTGGATTTTGCATTCTAGCCTCAGATCCTGAGCAGAGATTTGCAACCTAAACAGAGCATAGGTTACATGTATTTCAAATAAAATGCAATGAAATTCAAGGCTTCTAAACATTATATCTTTCTTTACATATTTTCTTCTTCTCTTCCATTGCATACAGACTTTTTATACGCCCCTAATCCAAGAAACCAACTACATCTTCTTCCAGTTATTTGTCACTTAACGTGATGCCACGGGCATTTAAATCCTGCTATGTAATTTTCATGAGTTATTTTAATGACTAGTTAAGGTTCCATTGAATGTATGTCCTAGAATTGTCTTGCTGATCCACTTATAACTGGATATTTACATTGTTTTCAAACTTTTCACTATGAATGATAACTCAGAGATCAACATTTGTAGCATGAATACTTTTCTTCTTTCAAGGGAAGTATGGCATTAGGATGGAACCATTATAATGGGATTATCAGGTTGGAGCATATAACTCTTTTATGGCTTTTGATAGTGGTGTGTATGTTGCCTTGCAGAATATTTTGTTCAGTTATAGTATTTACCCGGTGTTGTTTAGGCACCATCACACTGCACCACACCTGCATTGGTGGAGAGGAAAATATTAAGCATCCCAGAGACATCAAACTGTATCGGGCACAGACCACAACCCCAAATTATGACACATTAAATTCAGCCAAATTGAAAATTATGTGTAGATACAACCTCATATAGATCTTGCTTTTATTAAGTCATCATTTTCTTTTTTAAAAATATATAATAATAGAGGAATATGCAAATTAGCCAGGACACCATAACATCATGACCAATCTACAAATGGTGGAGAGCTACAGGAGAGTGGGGCAGCGAGCTACCATCTGTGGAGAGCTACCAGCGGCGGTGGGCAGGATGGCCAGCTGAGGCAAGCGGCAGAGAGCTACTTGTGCACAGATTCATGGGCAGGGCTACTAGTTATATTATAAAAGGATAAGACAACTAATATTTTGGAGTAATTCTTTCTGATTACTGTTCTGTGCACATATTTTAGGAACAAAATTAGAATCAAACAAAACATGCTGGGTTTCAGTCTTCTGTTTTTCACTAAATAATGTACTAGACACGGCACGCATGTAATAAACATTTTTTTCACAAATGCTAATGACTATTTAAATTTATCATATGACTATATCAAATATTCTATGGTTAGTCATGCAACTCAACTCTCTATCACAAGTAATGTTGCAGTGGTACTTAACATTCCAGTAGATATATCTTAGGACAAAACTGATAATATCCTAAAGATCATTTCGAAGATAGAACTTCTGGATTAAAGTGGAAGCACATTTTTAAGGCTTGTGATAAATATTCAAAAACTGCCTTCCAGAAATGCTGCCATGCGAGAGTGGATGAATTATCTATTTTCTAGATACTTACCAATAAGGCACAGCACCATTTCAAAAACAATCATTTAAATCTTGATGGAAATACACGATATATCTTGATTTTAATTTGCACTTTTGATCATTAATGAATTTCACCATCTGTTTTCTCATGTTTATTTTAATACAATATGTATGTTTTATATGTGTACTCATGTCCTTTGCCAGTCTGTTGTGAGCACTTGGCATCCAAATTATTGTGCGTATCGGGACACCCCAATAACTACAAAAAGACTCCTCAGATTCTGGCCCTGAACCCCCTCAACTGCTCTGTGATTCTCCTCTTGCTTATTTCATTGAGTTACTGCTGGGTTTGAGATCAAGGAGGAAGAAAATTCTGAACTTATACTGTGGAGTGGCACAAAGTACCTATGAAGAAAGTGTCAAGAGATGACACCTGAAAATAAATTTGTGTTAGATCATATAAGGCCTTGAATACCAGACATTTTAGATGTTTTTGGGTCAGCAGTAGGGAGCCATTGAGAAGTCAAGAATTGGAAAAAATGAGAAAGTATGTTCTTCAGAAAGTATCCAGCAGGTGGCGCCAACGTAACATGTCTTCTGCCTGGGAGTTTCTCCCAGTAGCTTGAGCTTGAGCTTGAGCTTTGCAGTTGGTCAAGTCCACGTGTGAAAAGGTACCTTTTCTGAAGCGTTCAGACTAGAATGGTGCAGATCATTCTAGTGGACCCGACTGGGATGGACTTTCCTAAAAGCTGAAAGCACTTTTACACAGTAGCTCTGTCCTTCTTCGTGGAATGAATGTCCCTCCAGAGCCTTTTTTCCTTCATCTGTATCTTTTTTCGTTCTTGCCTGCCTCCTGGAAGACCTGGCACTTGTAGGCAAAGGCTTTGCTCAGGGTTGGCAGCCAGTGCCGGGGTCTATAGAGCCTGGAATTAGACCCATGTTTCCTGACCTCCAGTTCAGGGGCCTCATATACATGAGGCTACTTCTCCCAATACCCCAGTGCTGCTTCTGGCAGATGATTATGGCCTATTTAACAAAGACTGGAGTAGTAACTTTCAAATCTGCAGTTGTGAAAACGCCAGTGCAGGAGGAAAGCGCTACCCTGAGCGATTCACTAAATTACGGCCGATCTCTTCATTATTACCAGTGACAACTGCATATGATTAGATCCTCATTTTCTTCCCTTCAGTTCTTTCTGCGGTTAAATGGTAATGATAGAATACCGATGAGCGGGCATCTTGAGAGATAGGAGAAAATTCAAAAAAGATCTCCATTATCCTGAGAGGTGTTTAAAAATCGTTTTATTATTTTTTTGTCAATGGATTCAGTTTCTTGGAAACATCTCCACTTTATGAAACAAACAAAAAGCTTCAGCGCAAAGTGGGAGAGTCCAAGTGTTTTCCACGGCAGCCTCCCGGGCTCCCTCTGAGAGGCAGCGAGGCACATGTTTGTAGTTGGGGATCTGGCAGCAAGGAGCTGGAGTGCTGATGGTCAAGATGTTCTGGTTCAGGAGTTAGAAAATAAATAATTCCTCCGAGGAAGGATTCTTCAGCTCCGGGCAGCTGATACGGCAATAAAATAAATAGGCAGTAAAACACACTTCCTGTTTTGAGAGTTCACATTTCATATTGGCAAAGCGCATCTCTTAAATTCAATCTCGGGCTTCCATAAATAAACCTGGCACCTTTTTAAACACTTTCCCATCTGCTTCAGAATGAGGAGTGCATTATTGAATGCACCTCGGGGAGTCCCCGGAACGGGAAAAGACTCCTTGTGAGGAGCACACCATTGCAGTTGGCCTTGGCCCAGAGAAGCCATCAGGAGGTTGTTGGAGCTCAAACCATTGTAACAAGACTCTGACGGTGTCTCCCCACCCACTCTGCTTCCACTTTGTTATCATGGTCAGAGCTCTGCGCCGGGAGGAGCCGGGATGATCTAAATGGTCAGGGGCAGGCATGGTTGCAGGATTCTTTTCTGTGGTACCTGGGCTAGTCCTCACCCAGCTCCTGACGCCTTGTTCCAACACATGAATCCAGCGTCTTAGGATGGATGGAGACGTCTATGATCCACCTTCCTGAGAGCCCAGAGGAAAAGGCCTGGTACACAGACTACGGGAGAATTCAGGGGCCTCCTTGGCTTTCCAGGGATCCACTCTGAGTTCACCTACTTGGTGGTGAAAATCATTGGGATCATGTCACAGACTGATGATCCCAATCCTAGTTTTGCTATTAACTGTGTCATCTTTAACAGGCAGGGAGATCGTTGTATCCCCAGAGCATTGTAACTGAAATCACGTTGCACTGTGCTGGCGCCAATGAAACAACCCACAAATATTAGCTATACTTGTTGTTTAATTTTGCCAGATAACCTTTCTTTTTGAAAATCAAGGACTGGTTCAGGTGGCCAGGAGAGGAAGTTATCATTCAACATCTACATTTGCCATTGGAGGCAATTGTTAAATTTTGCATGATTCCCTAGATGTTTTCTTGGCATTATCCAATTCAACCCTTTCAGTAAACACCAAAGGGGATTTTCATATTTCTATCTTACAGATGAACAGAATATTAGAAGTACTATCAACTGTTATCAAACCTAAAATGCCATTGGTGGTAAGGCCTGCTACTATCTCACATACCATCACCAAAGGGTATAAAAATCTCTGATGATTGCAACTGTAAGACTCCACCCATTGCCAGCATTTCAGAGACTTTAAACTACAGGAAAAATGTGCCTTTAAAACCTATGAAAAATAATAGGGCAATTGCACGACCTCACACATGGTTAGTGGCAGGGCTAGAATTTTAATGCAGGGACTGCTGATGACTCTCAAGTTTGTCTCTAAGTGAGTGTGGATTTGCTGGTGTCAACCACTCTCCAAACCCAGCACCAGGCTCCCTGCAGCTCTGCCCTCCTCTGGCAGCCCTGCTGGCTGCTCTGGGGCAGCCTTGACAGTCTTCCACCTTGCAGTACAGCTCGCCCCATGCCTCTCCGAGCTCTTTGAACCTGGAAAGCCAGACAGCATCATGCCTGGCTCATGAACGACCCTGGCTGGGCCTTTCCGAGGTGAGGAGAAGGAGGGAAGGAAGCTGCTGAGTGCTTAATTGGTGCTGACTGGCCTCCGTGAAGGATGGTGAGTCTCCAGCAAATGCTTCCATTATCACAACACTGTTATCAGCTTGTGGCCCGCAATTAGATGGGGTTGAGATTGAGCTGGTTTTCGGAGCCATAGGCTCCCTTATCTGCTAGTGGACACAAGCCTGTCTTTCTCCCTGAGCATCTGGAGCTGCGAATGTGCTCAAATTCGACTTGACTCCTAGCAGTCGGCTCAGCTTGAGGTTTTCTTCTTTGACTTTTGTTCTATGAAATCAGTGGCTTCAGCTCCCTCGTGGCTTCTTAAAAATGACGCCGGAGGAATCAGGACTTCAGCTGCTGGTTCCCAAGTAAAATGTTTCAGGACAAAGATCTGGAAAGCTTTATTACTACCAAGTACATTCATGACCGAAGCAGAGTAAGTTGTACACATGCATTTTCTCAGTCTTATGCATTTTACCAAAATTGAAAAGTGAGTATGAGATCATGCTTCCTCTCAGAGGAAATATGAGTAGGTTGCATCTAACTTCCTGTGCTGCCCACTGGCCAGCACCATCACCTTGGCAGGTCAGTTCTCCTCCCTGAGCCTCAGTTTCCCCATCTATAGCTCAGGGAGTTTAACCAGATACTCTTTCTAATCCTTCTCGGCCCTGACATTCTGATTCTCAGACATCGCTCTCTCTCCTTATTAGTTTGGACAACATTATTATTTATTGTATTTTTTTCTCTGTCGTCATAAACCAAAATGCCCTGGGAACCACAGTATTCTTACACCTTTCACGGTGTCGCTGGAATTTTGAAACAGCCCGAAGTCCTTTCTCAGGCAATGTGCGCTAGTACTTGCTCCAGAAAACCTGGTCACTGTGCTTCCCCCAGATGGCCAAGGAGCTGCCTTCCTTGTTTACCATCGCCTTGGCCAAGTGTCCCGACCCAGCAGCTTGAGAAGGAGACTTCAGGTTGGCTCCCCATCGTAGTTCTGCAGACCCGCTGGACCTCGGGGCAGTAGGACCTCTTTCCAGGTGCTTCATGCAATGAAGACCCTGTGCCAATGCTCATTGTCCCTCTGGGTTCCCGCCCACCACACCTCGCACACTACTCTACCCTAGTGCGTGTGGTCCTTCATTTCACACAGTGGTTTCCCCAAATAGGCTGCCAGCTGCTTGCAGGTCTAGAATGTGCCTGACATATCCATATCCATATCCATAGACTTCGACACCATGCCTGGCCCTGTGATGCAGGAATTCAGGGAGGGCGTAAACATGAAATTTTCTTGGTGGGCAAGGAGGGGAAGGGCTTCCTCAGGACAGGTATCATAGGGCCACTGCTGTGGGGAGAAGGAAGGGGGCCTCTACCCTATTACTTAACTTTCTCCTGCCTCTCATTAGTTCCTGAGAAAGTGTGTGTGTGTGTGTGTGTGCGCGCGCGCGCGCGTGCGTGTGTGGTTTAGCTGGGCAGCCTTGCCTTCAGGGTTCTATGAGAATGCATTATCCGACGTGGGGTTGATGTTGCAGCTCAGTACTTACAAAGTATTGAACTCAAACTGCCCTGGAAGGAAGTGTCACTCACTTCGAGAAGTTGCAGCCAAGGTTCCCTATTTGACAGCCCGTAGATCCTACTCAGCTCCCCTTCCATTACTTCTGGATCGATGCTCCAATTCTCCCACTGTCTCTCTCTCTGACCTCTGAGCTTGTTCTGTTTTCTCCCTTAGATATTCTCTGAGGATAAGGAACCTCCTCATTTCATTATTCCAGTAGTCCCCCCACATCCATGGTGGATACGTTCTAAGACTTCCGATGGCTGTCTAAAACCTTGGATAGCACTGAACCCTGTATATACTATAATTTTTTCTACATATACATACATAGGATGAAGTTTAATTTATAAAATAGACCCAGTAAGAGATTAAAAACATTAACTAATAATAAAATAGAACCATTTTTAACAATCCTATATAATAAAAGGCTAATATGCAAATTGTCCCCTCGACTGGGAGTTTGACCAGGAGGCAGGGCCGTCCAGCCAACCACCTGTGGCCCCTCCCCTCAGCCACCCCAATCAGCCCCCCACACCCCGATCAGGGGTGGGGCCGGCTGGACAACCTCCCACATCCCCTTCCCCCAGCCAGGCATGGCCCAATCAGCCCCGATTGGGGTAGGCTGGCTGAACCCCACCCATGCATGAATTTGTGCACCAGGCCTCTAGTACAGTATAATAAAAATTATAAAAAAGTGGCCTCTCTTGAAATATCCCATTGTACTGTGTTTGTTCCTCTTCTTGTGGTAATGTGAGATGATAAAATGCCTACATGATGAGATTGAAGTGAGGGGAATAACATAGGCATGGGGACGTGGCGATAGGCTACTATTGTCCTTCTGAAGATAGGTTGAAAGGAGGATCATGTGCTTCAGGTAACCTGGATCACAGAGTCATGACGATGTCAATGGTTGTACATCTGTCAGGAGCAGACACTGTTGATGATTGGGGAAATTTATTCTCAGACGGTGGTTGACCACAGGTAACGAAACTGTGGAAAGAGAAACACCAGAGAAAGGGATGACCGTATCTTCTTTAGAACATCTTTTTTTATTAAGTTGGTTATTTCCATAGTTGAGTCATCTTGGCAATTTCACCATTTAGCATGTGGAAAGTTCTTTTGATTTATTACCAGCCTTCATCAGGCCCATTTCCCTTGGCCCCACCTCAGTAGAGGGATCTAAACTCATCTGCAAAGCTTGTTCTGAGTGGGCCACATAGGAGATAAAGCTCTGGTACCTGTCCGTCACATCCAGTATGACTGGTCAACCTATGTGAGCCTTCCTCAGACATTTAGTTGGCCCAATGAGAAATATGTGAAAGGCAGAAAGAGCAAGCCTCCTGGAGAATGATCAGGTCCTCCCAGGCCCAGAGTTAGGGCAAGTTTGGGGGCCAGAGGCACATCTCAGGGCATTGGACATAATGCGTGTGTTATGCCAACATCTGTCTCATTCTCTGAGCAGACCCTGTCCACAGCCTGTAACATACAGAGCAACAGCCCTTTTGATCCAAGAACTGCATCAAATCATTGTGACCCTTTGAGGAAGATATGCGACCTGGGCCAAGTGAAGCCAGATGACTTTTTGTATTACCGGAGCATAAAGCAATATTAAATGATTTCATGAGTTGTAGCCAGAACATCTGTTATTCAACATTAGAAATCTGATTTATTCTATTCTAGTAAACTGGCGTTCAGCCCTCTCGCATGTAATGCCTTGCGTTTGAGGCAAGAAGGTGTTACTTGCCAGTTTTCGTTCAGAACACACCATCCTTTCCACATGTCACACGACTGCTCTTCTAATCTCTGAGAGAACGTCCCTATCGGGCACATCTTTCCTGGGCACAGGGTTGGCAGGGATATGCAACATGCTCGGCTGTCTCAAGGGGCAGTTCTGCAGGCCCAGAGCCACAACCGGGAAGGTGGCCAGGTTGTCACAGGTGGGCAGGGTGACTTAAAGAAGGAACAGATCCAATGTAGAAGGCTGAGGGCTGTATAAGCAGCCCACAGATTAAAAAGCAGGCCCTTGTATCAGTGATCAGCTTCTTCTAATCAGCTACCGCTTCTGCAACCTATGGATCACTGTTCTATTATTCTACATGCCAATGTCCTCAGGCTCTGGGAGGAGAGTCCTGCTCTCCAATCCTCCCTTCATCAGAGATGGTGGAGCGTTTCTGAGAAATGTTCACCTCTGATCCCTAGGACATAAACATTTCACCTAGACCAGTGGTCGGCAAACTGCGGCTCGGCAAACCGCTGATCGCGAGCCACATGCGGCTCTTTGGCCCCTTGAGTGTGGCTCTTCCACAAAATACCAACTTCTGCGCATGGCCACGAAGTTTCAATCGCACTGTACATGCGCGCCCACACATGGTATTTTGTGGAAGAGCCACACTCAAGGGGCCAAAGAGCTGCATGTGGCTCGCAAGCTGCGGTTTGCCGACCACGAACCTAGATCAATGCAACAAATGGACATCATGGCATTCTAATGGTGGGGGTCTCAACTTTAGTGACCTGGTGATTGTGGGTTGGTGGGCAGTGGGACCAACAAAAGTGATAAACAGAGAAAATCTTTGAGGCCTTCTAGAGTAATCAGAAGTCACCCACTCACTTCAACCCTTCATTCCAAAATTCCTTCACTGACACATTCATCCACTAATCACTTTATTTTCCAAATATTTACCTGTGCTCATCACTGTTCTGAGCACTGGGAGACAGGTGATAAAAATTTAAAGAGGAGGTGATCCATTAATTGGGAAAGTCGACAGTCAGATGAGAACATTGACACCCTGGCAGGAACTCTAAGGTAGAAAGTGATGAGTCAGGAGAGAGTCACAGATAAAGGACTATGGAAGGTTAAAGAGGAAAGAAAGAAAATGCTCACTGGGAGTTTCCAGAAAAGATTTCATGAAGGATAGATATTCAGGAATTCAGGCTCGGCCTTCAAGAAAAATAGGATGTTGACAGCGAGGAGAGGAGTGGTTATTGCAGAAGAAAGCAGTGGCCTGAAACAAGGCAAAGATATGGGGCAGCACAAGGTATGGTTTAATATTGGCAAAACCTCGGTGTCCCTGAAACATAGTCCATGAAGAGGAACAATGGAGACAAAGGTGGGAGGCAGGCTGTGGCCATACCTTGAAGGTGTTTAATACCTGACAAAGGCATTCTGTTGGCCGAAGGACTGTGAGCGTGTGAACAGAACTGTAATTTGGGAAGATGGATCTAGGACCAGGAGTAAACTGATAGTGGGGACACCTGAAAAAATGCAGGTGGGAGATAATAAAAACCTCAGCTAGAGTGATGGCATGGAGAAGAGCAGGTAGGCAGAGGTTTAACAACAGGAGTTGATAAAGTTTCAGAAGTTGTGCTGTTGTAGGAGGAGTATAGGTGTTGGGATCAGACAGGCTCTGGGACAAACTTCATGCTTTTCACATTTTCCCTCATGTTGAGAACTTCCAGGGGTAGAGCATGACCTCCCCAGCCTACTTTCCCCCTCAGCCGTGTAGCCATGTGTGTGTTGTGGAAGGCACAATGGGAGGAGAGGCTCGCCTAAGCCCTCTCAGGTTGTGGCATGGCTCAGAGGGATAATATGTGTGGGAATACATCATAGAGTCCGAGGAACACTCATTGTGGTTATTTCAGTTACTACCTGGATGTGTGGGACCAACAGAAGGGAAGGATCTTAAATAAACCTCAGGTTTTTGAACCCAGATGACTCTGAAGGTGGAGAATCACATGCTGGAAAATGAAAGGAGGAGGGAGGGAAAGAAGGTCACCACTCAGCCGGTGCCTCAAAATGAACTCCAGATGGATCAAATATTTAACTGGAAGTTTAAAACCACTGGCGGATTTTATAATGCAGCAGTTGAGAGATTCTATCTAAGAATTCCAGGGAAGATAGAAACCGAGAGGAAAAATATTAATAAAGTTGGCTGCATTTGAAGTCACAACTTCTGCATAAAACAAAATAATAAATGATATTGGAAGAAAAATAGTCAACAGGGAGAGAGAAACCAGTTGGCCAATCATATGACTGACATGAGTTGATTTCTGGATACATAAGCAGTCTTACAGAACAGTTAAAACTACAAGTGAGCAGCCAAATAGAAAGAATGTGAATAAGTAATTTATAAGAGAAAAAATACAAACGATCAATAATAAAAGAAAACCAATTGAAGCTTCATAAAACACAGTCAAGTAAAATAAGGCTTTTTTTTTTCTTTTTCACCTACTATATTGGTGATTCAATTAGACTGAAAAAAAAAACTGTTCTAATGAAGAATTAGGAAGTGATTACTCTTATATGCTGTTGGGTGGTGATAAAACATAAAATATGATAGTTGTTCTGGTATTTAATATAGTAATATACACCAGTATATTAAAATGATATATCCTTTGACTTATCAAATACACTTCTGGAAATTTTCCCTAAGAAGATGTATACGAAAATGTGAAAATATAAATGGATAAGATATTTATTTAAATTGGGAAGAAATAATAAATTGTGCTAAAGTTATAATTTTCTTTAGCTACTAAAATTGATGACATAGACCTTTATTTATTGAGCTGAAAAGCTGTTAACATTTTTCCCTTATTTTGTATCCATATGAGATAAATGGAATGGATGTTAACAAAACTGATTGTGATCATTTCATAGCATATTGTTAGTCAAGTCATTATGCCATACACCTTAAACTTATACAGTGTTATATGCCAACCACATTTCAATACAATGGACAAAGCTGTTAGCTGCATATTATTGAATGAAGATATCAAGTATTACCATATATATGTACTTCTATACAAGATAGGTCTAGAGAAATGTTCACCAAAATGTTACCAGTGCCTTTCTCTGGATCATAAGATTTCTGATGCCTTTTTCTACATTGTTTTAATTTTTATACTTTTGGAAACATTTTTGGCGGGCCAAAACAATAGCATTATCAAATGATATGTACAAAATAGAGCAACAGAAGGAACCAAAGAGGGAGAAAGGGGAGAGGAGAGGGACTAAGGGAAAGGAGGTGTATTAAATTGCACCCATGGCATTTTAATTTAGGGCAGTGACTGAGTGATGGCATAGAAAGGTCAATGCCATTGAAAGAAAAGCTTATTGCTTACAATTTTTGAGACAAGGGGGCACATGAGGAAAGTGCCATGATTGGTCGTTGAGCAGAAGCCACGGTGAGGAAAGAGCATGGCCAAGAGAAGTCAGTCTGGGTTTTCTGTGGGCAGGGAAGGGCAGGGGAGGGGAGCAGTGGGTGACTGGCTAA
This sequence comes from Myotis nattereri, assembly GCF_964212035.1. NCBI lineage: Eukaryota > Metazoa > Chordata > Mammalia > Chiroptera > Vespertilionidae > Myotis > Myotis nattereri. Next base: position 77,991,739 of record NC_138085.1, on the reverse strand, counting down.
CTGGAATAGTGATGGTGGCCTCTGTGATAAATAAGTAATCTCTGGCTGTTGGTACCTGGCCATAGGTTAATTTAGGGCATGGGAACTATTAATTTGGTGTGTGGGTTAGATAAATGAGATGGCTGGGGTATGGACTCAGGATTGGTTGGTTTGTATGTGAAAAGCCTGCTAGGCAAATTGTTTATTATCTCTAAGAATTAGCTAGGCCTGGGAAAAGCAGATTCTCTCCGACCAGCTATGTACCCCAAGGTGTCCAAATATCATAAAATTAAAAACATGATTAATATAGAAGAGAGTGAATAGGAAGGGAGTGGGGAGTTAGTCATGGGGGCAAGGCCCTGGGAGATGGAAGCAATGGATTCTGAGGATAAGTGGAGGGACTTGCTATAGTCTGAAGATGGGCTGTGCTTCTTCCAAGGATGAAGAGAAGAAGGTGTAAGAAACTACACAAACTTCTGCTCTATAAAGAGAGAGGCAGAAGGAACTTGCATTCAGATGGACTCAATCTTAGCAAAAGAGGAGTCTAAGTCAGCGGATCTCAACCTGTGGGTCGCGAGCCCTTTGGGGGTCGAACGACTCTTTCACAGGGGTCGACTAAGATGATCGGAAAACACATATATAATTACATATTGTTTTTGTGATTAATCACTATGCTTTAATTATGTTCAATTTGTAACAATGAAATTGGGGGTCACCACAACATAAGGAACTGTATTAAAGGGTCCTGGCATTAGGAAGGTTGAGAACCAGTGGTCTAAGTTATCCTTAGAAAATGACTGAAGTAGAGTTTGGGAAAGAATCAAAAAAGAATTGAGTTTAAACAACTTTTGTGAAAAAAAAATTATTTGATTTTCTAGGTGTGAGTAAAAGAAGAGCCATTAGGGTCCAGGTAGGGTGATGATCAGGCACAAAAAAAGGTAAGTTTGACTCAGGGTTACACTTGGATATTTGCTAAAAGTAGAATAGACTCAGACTTTTTCAAATTTATTCTCTCTCTCTCTATTTTTTTTTTAAACTTCAAATCCCTGAACAACATTTCAGCACCAGGAATTTGCCTCCTTGGATATCCAGCCAAGATGATACAAGAACCTATGGCTGTTATATAGACCACTGTCCTCCACTGTAGTTGGCTCTTGAATCATGTGAGAGGCATCTGGGGACCTTCCTTCTCTCTTTCATTGTTAGCTGGAAGACCCACACCTCTGTGCCCTGACCCCTCCCTACATATTCATTAGGAAAGGTTAATGACAACCCCCCTCCTAATCCTTGACATGGAGTGAGAAAGGGGTTAAAAAACAAAAGAACCTTATTATACTATCACTTTCCCAAGATTTGGTATCCTGAATATTTTCACAGATCTGTCTGTCTGACTCCTTCTCCCTAGTGAAATTAAGAACAACCTTATGCCCTAGCTGATTTGGCTGAGTGGATAGAGCATTGGCCTATGGACTGAAGGGTCCCGGGTTTGATTCCAGTCAAGGGCACATGCCCGGGTTGTGGGCTCGATCCCCAGTAGGGGGTGTTCAGGAGGCAGCTGATCAATGATGCTCTCTCATCATTGATGTTTCTATCTCTCTCTCCCTCTCCCGTCCTCTTTGAAATCAATAAAAAAATATTTTTTAAAAAGAGCAACCTTATGACTAGCCCTCACATGAGGCTCACACAGATAGGAAATACATTTATGAATGAATGGTTTCATTATTTCACACAGCTTTGCCATGGGTGATGCAATATAGACGATGGTCTAGTTATCAGTGCTTTCTTGCTTCATGCTTGGGTTAGTAACTGATGTCTCCAAATGCTTGAGTGAGGGCAGATGAAGGGGAGGAACATGGAACACCCCCCAGATGTCCACCGATTCCACATGACAGAGGCTGGCTGTGGGAGGTGATAAATGTGTTCTGCTGGCCTCAGGCTGAGTAGTGCCAGTATGAACACAGTCGGGAAAACAGCAGGCCTGCGTGGTCCTCTCTCTGGGCCTTGTCTTCTTTTCTTCTAACCGAGATGCATTCTTTACTCTTGATTTGGAGGCTATTTGCAGTGTATCCCAGGGAGTGAGCCCATGGCGTTGACTCCACTTTCCTCTGTAAATACTAGAATCTGTCTCCTCAGGGAGTCAGAAAGATTGTTTATTAGTTTAAAAATAAGTCATGATTGCACAATCTCTCCCCTCCTCCACTGCCATCTCACTGGTGATAGGAAGACGTTCACAGGGAGAGTGAAGGCAGGGCAGTTGTCTGCGGGACACGCTGACTCTTATCTGGAGGTGAGACTGCCAAGAAAAGACGCAATAACACTTCAGGGACTGCCTTCAGTGTAACGGATGCTTTTTACTAAGAAATGAAGTCAAAAGAGAAAAGAATTGCCCATTAGTGGGAAGGGATTTATACCCAAGCCAACATTCCCCAAAGCATCTCTGGTTGATTCTTTGAAATAAAAAGAGCAGAAAAAGCAAGTAGGTGTTAGACAATATCTTCAGATATCTGAAACAGAGATTTTGACATTTTCCACCCAGTTCATTAATCGTCTTATGTATCATCTTGTCTAGGTACCAGCTTGATTATATGAAAAACATCTCTTGTTTGAATCACCCAGTTAATTTCCTCTTTTTCCCTCCAACCTCACATTCTTTCCGGACAATCTTGTTTATTCTCATAGCCCAACACCACACGTGGGATGATGAAGCCTAACCTGTAACCTGTAGACGGAATTTCCTCTTAGAGCTCTATTCGCTTCTGCAGAGCTGGATCTGATGATCTCAGAGATACCTTAAGCACGATGTTTCCAAAACCAAAGCTGTCCTGTTCTCCCAAAGCCAGTGTCTGCCTCTTCCTGGTATCCTAGTCAGTGGTCACCATACCCAGTTTTATAAAACTCAAAACATATCTGCGTCACTACCAGAGTTATTGTCCTATTGACTATGTCAGGCTGCTTTGAAGAAAAAAAAAGTACACATCCCAGCTTGGAATGATCAGCTTACAAAAGTCACAGAACTATGTAGATTCTTTATCTTATTTGTATTCTCTGAGGCATTCGAAGCCTTTGGCCATTGCCTCCTTCTTGGAACGCCTTCTTTCATTCCTGTAACCTCCTATTTCTTTATTCATTTTCTTTGTAAGTTTCTTGCTTTGGCTCACTTTCCTTCTTCCCTTTAGTGATGTTTTTTCCGTAATAAATATATTATCTAATCTCCCTCATCATTTTCTATTAGAGTTCCTAAGAAACATCTGAGAGTTCTTATTCAGTAGATCTGGGATTTATATTTTTTAATAAATATCTTTTTAGCTCTCCATTCGAAGGGTTCTATGTAAAACCATTTTATATATAATTTGTGAGATACACAAATGCAAGGCAGTACTATTGTTACAAATAATATGTATACTAGAATATGTCTGGAACCTGTATTTCTCCTACCAGGACCAAGGAGCAGACACTAGCTGTTGTTCACCTACTTCCTTTACTTCCAAAACATTCAACTCTCTTGTAGTTTCCTGGGGGCCTGTGTTTGAGTTCTAGCCTGTGAGTGGAAGTAATGTGCCCATGAGAGCCTTCCATTTGTACTTCTTCATGCTCCTTTTCTCCTTCAGTTGGCCAAGTCAACACCCATGGACAACTTGGAAGGCATGTGTTAAAAATGGCAGAGACTCCGTCATCCTGAATCCTCAATAAGCAGCATAGAGGATGGTTTCCCTGCTGACCTGTTCACTCCTTCCACTGCAATCACATAACCAAGAAACAAACTTCTGTTCCAAGTCATTGAAATTTGGGGGCTATTTGTTATAGCAGCTGACATTTTCCTAACTAATACTAGGTAAAAGGTAACAGTGCATCAGCCATTTTCACCACGTATCTCAAGAACATCTGGCTACTCCTTGATCCCCCATGCCTGTGGCTTCCTAGTCACTGTGAAATCTCTTAGCACAAGGGAGTGCTAAGTTTTCTTGTGCCGTGGATACATTCGGCAGCCTATGGATACCTTTCAGAAGAAAATATTTTTAAATCCTTAAAATAAACCATATACAAAAGAAACATATTACAAATTTTATTGAAAGTTACCATAATATTAAAAAATGTAAAATTTATGATAGTTATTAACATGTGAAAGAGCAAAGCAACACATTAAAAATGTAAGTAAGTTTGAAGTCATTTTTACTTTTTATAGACATATCAATATTAAGCCTGGCCAGTGTTGTCTGCCTTGAATAAAAATATTGAACTATGGGGGAGCCTTTGTTAAGACCTCACACATACCATGTTGGAAATTTAGTCAATGCTGATTTTTTTGTTTTGATGGTTAGAAATGTAGACATCCCAATTCACAAAGATATATTGAGGAATTTGGAATGAAAGCTTCCATAGATAGTATTACAAGAGCAGGATAGTCTTCTCTCAAGAAATACCAAAATTCTCCAAGGATTTTTTGAGTAGATACTAATACATTAAAATTTTAGTTCTGTGATCAATGAGCTCATGTTTGGCGAGATCAACATCGTTGATAAAGTTTTTATATCAGAAACTGTTCAGTAACACATAATGAAAATGACTCATCCCCTTCCACATATTGATCCATAAACAATTGTAGATCAAGAATGTTTTGCAGATGTCAAGGTCACCAGTACTGGGTTTCTGAATGATACCTGGCCTTGGGTTGCCTGAAAGTCATCTGGCAACACTGTACAAAAAGACAGTGATTATGTGTGATCTACTATTAGATCTAATAAGAGCCAGAATTTAAGAGAATTTTGAAATATCTGCAACAACTGTAAGGCAATAGGCAATATCTGATTTCTACTGGTGAAAATTTACAAGTACTGCTCTTATTTCTGTGGCTTACTGCCTATATTTATAATTAAAATAAGTTCTAACTTCCAGTTAAAGTTATTGAAAATAAAGGTTTTTACCCCCTCAACCAACTTCAAGAACCCACTGAATTTTTCCCATGAATCCCTTGGGGAGAAGTGTAGAGCCCAGGTAGAAATCCCTGTATCAGCTCTTTAAGATGCAATTGCTCAGGGATAGCAAGCTCCCTTCTTGCCAAAGGTGCAGGCTGTGCATGTGGATAAGGCCTTGATGTGGCCAAGCTTATGTTCTGAAGTGAGAAAGTAATTCACTCCTCCCCTTCTTCAAACTCAAATGTCCTCTTTTACTTTTTCTGTCCATGCCCCTTATCCTGTGGCAGGGACCCCCACTCATGGGATACATGGCTGAGACAGAGGTTCTAGATCAGGCCACACACACTCTAGTCTTGCCAGACTTAGAGTTAGCATGAGCCTTTCCCTTTTCTCAGAATCTCGTAGCAGGGTTGGGGGACCTTTTTTAAGTTTCTTTGTATCCCATTTCTTCCCTGAAGACGGTCTTATTTTCTCATAATTTTATATGAGTATCATAAAAATATAGGGTACTATACAAAAGGGAGGTAGAATTAACCTTTATAGACACAAAAATACAAATAAGCACATGTGCCCATCATGTTTAACCTTCCTTAGATAGGATATTATGCTAAGCATTAGGTTTAGTACACACACACACACACACACACACACACACAGCACTTCAGCATTGTCAACAGATCAGATTGCTCATGGCAGATATCCATTACAGCAACAATTTTCAACCTTTTTCATCTCATGACACACATAAAATAATTACTAAAATTCTGTGGCACACCAAAAAAACATATTTTTTGCCAGTCTGACAAAAATTAGGTATAATTTTAATTCTTTCACACCAGATGGCTATTCTCTGTTGTTATATATTTTGTGACACTCTAAGGAAAAAGAGGTCAGTTCCCCTGACTAAATAGTCAGGTACTGCATGTTTTAAAATTTCTTGTGGCATATAGATTCAAATTATGAAGATTACATGAGTTAGCATGAAAAGTGTTTGGGGAATAAGGCTTGGCATGTAGTACGCAGACTACAAATGCCAGCCTTATAACTCTTACTAGAACCAGTAGTATTCTTAGTGGTAATTTCATCACTGTAAGAAATGCCAAGGAATACTGAAATGCTCAGAATTTAGTGTTCTGCTATAAATTCTAGATCTCACTGCTTATTAAGCTCCTTTGTCTGTTTTTCACTTTGCGTTGTCCTCTACCTTGATTGCCAGCCAGGCAGCCATCACCCTAAAGGTCGCCTCTAGATCCTCTAGATTGCATGTTGTAATTTACTACGAACTTGAAATCAAGATTATACAAGACTATTTGGATGGTGTAGACAATGGTATTAAATAGATGGGTCTGTGTAGGTCATAAATGCATCTATTTTCCCGATTGACTTTTATGATAAGTACACCTGGATATCAGGAAAGATTTGTTTCCTGGATAAATGGATATGCCCACCCAATAAGTAAGGTATGGCTGTACATTTGCATCACCTTCCTTTTATTCCCTTTACCACCATACCCTTTCCCATCCACAACCCATAAGGCAACACATTCTCTCAAAGAACCACAAGATAACGGTCGGAAAACAGTAAACTGGGTGAATTTCAGGGTCAGTGGCCACTTCAATACTCTGATTTATGTAGGTGACCAGTTCCAGGTGTCAGGTATATTTAGAGATGAGCGGGACTGTCTAGACACCACAAAGGCATTTCCTCTCCTACTTCAGATTCCAGCGAATAAAACAAAGGATGATGTTCCTTCTTGTCGACACATGGGTGTGCCGGGTGGGCTTTCTGGGTCCTGTTGGTGGCAGTGGTGAGCGTACGGCTCCTGTTTCAGAGGAGGAGTGAGCACCAGAATGTTTAGCTTTGCAGGTGGTTGTGTCATTCATGATATATTTCTTGCTGTCTGACCAGTTGGTAATGTCAAGCTTATAAATCTAATCCTAGGGTGGAGATAAGTGAGATGGGAGATTTTGTGCTTAGGAAGAATATACCTATGGGGCTTTTAAACAGAACAGTATTGAGTTGTTTGTGTCACAGTTTTATGGTTCTGGATAGTCTGTTCTAGCTGGAAAAATTGTCAAGATTTATGGTAACATCCGGCTAAAGAATGGAGTACTTTTAAGATGCTCACATGACACCTGTCAGCTGAAGGAGAGTTATCATGGTTCCTACTGCTTTGGCTGGACCCGTTTCCCTTCTGGCTTCTTGAACAGGTCTGTGTCTTGGGAAGGAGAGCCTTCTGAGCCTAAGGCTTGGCCCTACGGCACATCAACACTATGTCCAAACAAGCAGCAGATCGCATGGCAACAGAAGCATTTGCTTTGGGGGAGTAGGGTGCAATGGGCAGCTCAAGGGATTAGGAGTGAAAAATACTGATTTCAGGACTCAGCTCCATCACTGAGCTAACAAGGAGATTCACCTTTAGAAAGTGCTGGGACCTCTCTGGGCATCAGTGTGGGCACCACGGGCGTGTGCAACTCAGCTCTCCCTGAAGGAGAAAACTTCCTGTGAGCTTTGTCAAGTAGCTGACATCTTCAGCTGCAGCACAGGCAGGATCCATCACGGCTTTCTTGCCAAGACCACACTGTTCCTGGGATGGTCAGATGGTAGCTGAGCACAGCAGGGGTACAGAGCAGAGCCTTGCCTGGCTGGCATGGCTCAGTGGTTAGGCGTTGACCTATGAACTAGGAGGTCACAGTTCGATTCCCGGCCAGGGCACATGACTGGATGTGGGCTTGATCCCCAGTGTGGGCCGTGCAGGAAGCAGCCCATCAATGATTCTCTCTCATCATTGATGTTTTTATCTCTCTCTCTCTCTCTCCCTCTCTGACATAAATAAAAATATATTTCAGCAGAGTTTCATGCCCAACACAGGGCTCCTCTGTTAGGCAACAGGCACAGTGGGACTCCCTATTGCCTGGTCAGATGCTCAGAGCCACACTGGAGCCTGAGTCTTTTCCTACCTCAGCCTCCTTCATCCTCTGTCTTTTTGCTCAAATGTCAGACCCACATCCGACCCTGCAAAAACCCTTGCTCCTTCTCCCCTTTTTCTTCACAGAAGGTCCCCCCCCCCATAAATCTTTTGCACATCTTTTCCATTTAGGCACTTGCTTCTCAGAGGTCCTGAACTAATAGAGTCAGTGTGTAGACAAGTGTTATAATTTGCCTACACTGTACATTTCCCCCTTTCTTATAGGAATGCAATCCCCACATAAAACCAGCCCCTTATTGGGGAACAACTCTTCTCCAACTCCAAATGTGGGGCGATGGTAGACTGTCAAGCAGATATTCTGTCACCTTGTTCTGGGGCTACTGACATGGGTACAGGAGCCAGGTCAGATGGATGTGCTCAGAGTGGTTCATGTGGACATATGACCAAAACAATCCAATCAGAGCCCTCCCCTGGGATATGCTTCACTGACACTTACAGAATGTCTCCCCTCCTAGCAGAGATGAGCGAAGGGTGTGAACTGAACTTCTATGATCACACACCTTACCACAGAGAGGAGACAGACAAGGAAGCCTATGGTCAGGGAAGGTCAGAACCCTGTATCGGTGTTCAGAGTTCCCATCTGGAGGCTCCTAGAGCTGCCCTCCTTCCTGGTGATTTTTATTTGGGTCTGAAACCTTTGCCAGAATTCTTCCGTTCTGTCCCTGTCTTTTAATATTTTTAACTTAGGTTGGCTGGATCAGGTCCTGCCACTTACACACAAAATTGCTTTCAATAATCAAATCCATTTCTAACAAAGTGATTCTATAAACCTGTCCTATAAACTGAGGTTGACCCTGACTGGGAAATGGAATGAAATGTGCATGGTTGGACATATCAGCAAAACGCCTGACACAGAACAGGCAATCAATCAAGATTTCTTGAATGGAACTGTAAAAACATGAGAAAACGAGAGAATCCAGGTCCAGAAATTAGGGTATACTTCTCAAGAAGGCATAACTGTGCCTAGCACATTGTAAGCACTCAGTAACTATTGTGTTGAACTAAATTATGAATATAAAAATACCTGGCTTCCCTACAAATCTATTTCACCAGGTAATCTGTGCTTCCTAACAAGTCAGCATTAGGCATCCCTGAGAAAGACATCTCTTCTGAGACTGTTTTCCATTTCCTGCATCCAAGTTGGAATTCACCAACTGGAGAGGAACTACAGAGAGAAGGGCCCACAAGGAAAGGGGCCTGGAGCTGTTCAGAAGGGGTAGCAAGAGGCAAAGAGGAGTAGTCATCTGAGAGTAAAGAGCAGGACACCCTGGAGCTGTCAGTGACCTTTCTATTATCTCAATGAAAGAAGCCTCCATCCAGGGCCAGATGAGACCCATGTGTTCTCTGGGAAGACCAATAATTTGGCTCCCCATCAAACCAATATTTTAACAATCTTTATTCAACATGTATTTATTAGGGGTGAGTTGGTGTCAATAAGGACTTTAGTTGTTATTGATCACTTCCAGGCCAGGCCAATGCCTGGTTTGACCAACTGAACTTATTTACACATGATCAGTGTGTTAGGGGTCCTGTGGGCAAGGTAAACTAGTACCACATTTGTAACTTCCTTGGCATTAGCATATATTTTAGGTAGGAAATATGATACTAAAGGTTGGGTTGACCAGACTTTGCTCATTCCAAGCAGTAATAATTGTGAGGAGGCCTGGAGGAAACTCTTCCCAGGATGACTGCCAGAAGACAGCCTAGTACAGAGGAAGGGATGGTTTGGGGGAGAGCATGGTCAGGAGGACGTGTCCCTCGGTACATATGGTACAGCTATCTGTATTTCTGCCTCTATCACATATCATTCAGTTTCTTACCCAGTTTGCATGTAAATATCCACAGAAAACGTCCTTTATTTCTAATCAAGGAGTAAACAGATACCACATAAAACAGTCCTGAACCCACAAGTACTCTAAGTATGTATTTTTTTATGTTTATAGAGGCAAGCTATTCAAATATTTGAGTGGTAATCTTACTGTAGTAAATAATAATCACATAAGAAGGAGAGCAGGGTAGGCGTGGGAGTGTGGTGATGAAGTCGGGCATGTGTGACCTGGCAGATCACGCAGTGACACGGGTTACATAGATTTCATCATGGGCGCCAAAGTGGGTGGGGCAGCAGCTTCTCAGAGGCAGTGGAAGTGTCTGGAGGTGAGAAGTAAGTGTATGGCAGCCACCTCTGAGCTGAACACACTGAGCCTTTCAGGTCCCCATCTCAGAACTCACAGGCACACGTACCCCAAAAGTATATTTTTGTAACGGTTTTCAAGGCATAAAGACTTGGCCATTTGCTCGGGGAGTGACAATGTTTTGTCAGAGTTATCAAAGGACAGTCAAACCGGAGGGACCTTTTGGGAACACTGTGTTCCAGAGTCAACTCTTGACAACCACCTTTGTCTCTGTTGCTTTTGACTTGTCTGGAGTCGCCAGGCTCAGGTCTGAGATCCTGCCTCTCCTGTCCTGATACATGCTTCTCATTCCCACCTTCATCTTGGTGACAGTGTCTCTGCTCCACCTCGGAGACTGTCAGGCCCTCATAACCACTTTGTCTTACCTTCCAGGACCTGGCAATCTAACTCAAGAAACTTAGATAACCTCAAACCTTTTGTCTCCCTTCTTCTTCCCAAAGAAACATAACACTTCCTTGTTTCCTAATCAATGCAATCAGCAGTCATTAACCGAGCTTCAATTAACAGCATTTGGGACACAAAAATGTTATAAACAGGGCCAACTGGCCATTCTCTGAAGGAGCTCACATTCTATTGGGATTAGACAGAGATGCACAGAACCAATAGAAGGTAGAGAGGATGCAGGAGAAGGGTTAGAGAATCCTGACTAGAAGGTGAAGGAAAATTCATGAAGAGGTGGCATGGAGTTTGACAATGACTGACAAGTGAGGTTTTGATACATAGGAGAGTAGGACTGCAGTGGATGCTGAGGGACCAGCATGAGCAGAAGCAGGGGAGGTGTGACTAAGAAACCGGGGATCTAAAACGGACAGCTGTAGCTACAGAAATAAGAATTGTACTAGCACACCTCTCCCTCACTACGCCATGTTTTATGATGCTCCCTGGCGATTTCATGTCTCTCTATAACTGTCTCCCCATGTGCTCTGTAAAGGAGAAACCTGGCACCCTTTTTTGCTATCTGGAGTAGAGACAGGGCCCTAGCAGGTGCTGAGGGAAGGCCTGGTGTGTGAGTGGGTGTTCAGTCTGCAGAAAGAAAAGCAGCAGTGGCTTCATCCAGCAAGCATGTGACAACTCGAGGCAATGTTTTCCTAGGATGTGGTCCCAGCCTCAGAAGGGATGGGCCGCTCTGTGGTACAAAGCTTTGGGGAACAGCCTCACAGCTGCCCTGGGTCTCCTGGCCAACTGACTTCGATGGAGTGAGCCCTTCAGTTCGCTTTTAGGCTGTGGCCATGGAACCAGGGTGTGGTTGGTGGAATCACATTTTCTTATGGATGATTGCCAGTTTGAATGATTCTTGACTCAAGCAAGGCCAGACCTTTGCTTATGCATGTACCGTGAATGGAGCCTGATTCGCTTGCTCTTTTTTTTCTAATAGGTTCTTTTGCTAATTGTTACTTTTTAATTACAGTGATCTTCAATATTATGTTAGTTTCAGGTATACAGCATAGTGGTTAGACATCCATATAATTTGTGAAGTAATACCTTTGATAAGTCTAGAGACCACTTGGCACCATCTCCAATGGGTTCTGGAAATCGCTTTCAGAACGTCCAGGCTGTGTGAGCTTTGAGCTTGGAAGGAAGGTGTCTCGTTTCTTTTCTCTGGAAAAGTTTGCACTTCTTTGAATAAATAATCAAGGGGGTTCTTTTGCAGGCAATTCTGTCCTCTGATTGTAAATGTTCTCTGACTCAGTCAGAAAAAAATCCTTGCAACTTGACATCATGTATTTCAGTCAGTTGATATTGTTATTACGGATATGTAATAAGTAATAAATACATGTTGACTAAGTGATTTCTTAACTGATGGACAATAAAGTTGTTGCTTTTCTTTATTTGCATAACCACTCCTTCATTCCAATGGCCCTGATGCGTACCCTGATAGCAGCGTCACTTCAGGGTACTCTGAGGTCCCACTGTCTGTCATCCGTGTCCCCTCCATGGCCAGGGAGTCGGGGATGCTGTATTCTTTGTTGTCCACTCTGATTGGAGTGGCATTTGCTTTTTTCCTCCCAGAAAGTTATGTTTCAGTCAGCTGGTTTTGGCAAATCCTGTTTGATATTTCTCAATTACAAACTGATGACTCATATTGCAGCACCTCCTGGTTTAAAATTAGCCAAGCAGTTAGAGTTGGTTAAATCGCAGAGTCCTGGGAAAGCAAAGCCAGTCCTTCCCAGCTGGTGACAATCTCTCTAGTCTGTGCTGCCACTGGCAAACCTGAAAGGAAAGGCAGAGAGAGCTAGAAAAAAAAGTGTTGAATCCATCTGGAATTGGTCAGTGTAACCTGAGTTGGGGGAGGGCTTATGCTCTGTAAGATTCTATGGCAGCCGTGGGCAAACTATGGCCCGCGGGCCGGATCCGGCCCGTTTGAAATGAATAAAACTAAAAAAAAAAAAAAAAAAGACCGCACCCTTTTATGTAATGATGTTTACTTTGAATTTATATTAGTTCACACAAACACTCCATCCATGCTTTTGTTCCGGCCCTCCGGTCCAGTTTAAGAACCCATTGTGGCCCTCGAGTCAAAAAGTTTGCCCACCCCTGTTCTGTGGTAAGGTCATGTGCGTGTCAAAGTAGTCTTGAATTCTTCAGTAGTAACAAATTCATCCCAGAAATCCCAGGGTTTGCTACAACAAAGGTATGCTTCTCTGCTCACCTGGCATGTCCAACACAGGTCCGAGGGGGACTCTGTCCGTACAGAAACCCAGGTGTTCACAGCCCCCTTCCCAGGTCTTTGAGGAAGCAAAGAAGAAGAGAAACTAGATCATTTCACACGGGCTTTGCCCTGTTCCAGCCAAGGAATGACCACTGCTGCTTCTGCTCACATTTCCTTGGTCAGAAGCAGTCATATGGCGCTCCCCGGTTGAAAGGAGAATAAATGCAATTCCCCGTGCGCTTGGAAGGAGAAAAGGACCAAGTGTCAGTCAACACTAGCAATGCTGACAACATCCACCCTCTGGCCATCAAATGATTGCTTCACTGTAGCTCCCACACAGAGAGCACGTGTCCCCCTTCCCGCAGTAGAAAACCCAAAGTCGCATTGATTCATCGCAAGTATGTCAACACCCGGGGCTCAGGGGCATTGATGGCACTTTCTATATTAGATTGAGCATTTTTTTCCTCTTGATTCAAAGACTCATGTACTGAAAAGGCAACATGCAATCATGCAATAGAAGCAGAATACCATAATAAATAGCACTGCATGGAAAGGGGAATGAATGAGCTGACAATTCTGAAATCCAACGAGGGGCGTATTCTGAGGCCCCCTAACCAGAGGAAAGACCACATTCATTAACCAGACCCTGATTTTGCCCTCTGCACAGGGAGCCTCCTAATTCTTTGCTCTTTGTCCTCCAAGAGGGTCTTTCTTTTCCATATTTATCCTTCTTGGCCACTTCTGATATGGGCGTTGGATGGCAGACCCTATTGGTGAGCTGAGAGGCTTTCTCAGAGTTCTTCCATTATATCTGAATTTCAACTGGCCAATTCTTTCTTGAGCTCACCTCTTTCTCACAATGTTCTGCCAAATATTGACACTATTATCACACTAGCTAACATCCTTCTTTTGGCCCAGATCAGCTAAGTGCCCCCCACATAAAGCATATATATTTAAATATTACACATATAACATCATTGTGACCTGCCATGCCCTCATGTACATATCATACACCAAACCCTTACCATTCACACATAGATATTCACACACAGTGTATGTTGTGTATGCATGGAAGGGGGGGGTGGTGGTGGAATAAATTGTGATATTTTTGAGACACATTCCCAATAATTTTCAAGAAAGATCTGACTGCTATAGTCAATGCATTATATAAATAGAAATATTACAATAGAATAGAATCAGTAAATCTGCCTTGTCATCCTTAATCCCTTCTGGTCTACTCCAAATCTTTACCCTACAACCTATCTTGTCCTTTTATGGTGCTTGAAATTAAGTTGAATTCTCCCACGTTTATTCTTTTGTTTCGTTGTTAATCCTTGTCTGAGGATATTTTCCCATTGATTTTTTTAGGGAGAGTGGAAAAGAGGGAAGACAGAGAGAAATATCCATGTGAGAAGAACACATCGATTGGTTGCCTCCTACACGTGCTCTGACCAGTGCCCGAGCCTGGAAGGAGCCTGAAACCAAGGTACGTGCCCTTGACTGGAGTCAGACCCAGGACCCTTCGGTCTGCAAGCTTACACTCTATCCACTGAGTGAAATTGGCTAGGGCCTCCCACCTTTATTCTTCACTTCATTTACTCAAATGTCTTCCTCAGTTCTAAACTTCTCACAAACAAATCTACCATTCAGGGCGCTGCCCAAAATACCCTGTCTAAGTTAAGAAATTTCTGAGAATCTCAGTCTACCTGAATTCTTATAGTGTACTTTAAATATCCATTTAAATGGTTCATGATGTTCTCAGGTTATAGCAATTTTGTTGTAAGGCCCAGAGGTTCCGACCTATGTCATATATGTATACACTTAGTGCTTAATATAGCACTGCATGCATACTAGTTACTCAGGCCATCTGTAAGGACAAGCCATCTATGGGAGAGAAATGTATGCTGTGACCTCCCCCTCTATCGTGGTGTGTAATTCTCTGGCCCTTAGCCATGGGGCCTTTCTTCTTCAGACACCCTCTTGGAGAATAGGTTATTAAAGCCATAAACCCAAGATCATAAATAACTTACCCAGGTCCCAATAAATCTGTATTTCACATGAAGCATGTTATTTTTGACAACAGGCCCAATTCCTTTGGAAATCACGTTAGAAGTAAGGGAGGTATCTTCCACAGAATGACATAATGGTTTCACATAAGGCTCTTGTCAGTCCTCACTCGAAATATAACACATTAGCCAATCAGATACCACAGTCTTGGTGGCTTTAGCCCTCATAACAGAAAGCTCATTTTCTTCCTCTCTCTTGGGGCCAGAAGTTCCACTGTCCAGAGCCATTTGTCTTAAAGATTTCATTTTCAACATCAGTGTAGGAATTTTTAAAGAATTTCATTTTAGCCCTGAATAAGATTAAGATAAATCAGGCTCCCCCCACCCACATTCTTCTTCTTCTTTGGGACTTTCTGGCCCTGGTGACCCTATGACAGTGGACATGGTGGAAGAGGGCAGGTGCTAAAAGAGGCTGTTTCCCATAATGAAGGCATACAGGCACATTTAACACAGCTAGGATCTAAGCACATGGATGACCAAAGCGCCCAGAGAATTGAGCTAAGTCTGGGAGAGTGCATGGGTTTTCAGATGGACCAATTGATATAATTGTCATTACTCAACTTACCTGGGAGTTATTCACTGGACTTGGGTACTGGAGTGAGTTGTATACAGTTTGCCTTTGGAAAATGACTGTTAAATAATGACAACTCCATAATCAGGAGAAACATTTAAATGTTCCTAATTTAATATACTTTGAAGTACCACAGACCATTTATTCATTCCTTTGTTGATTTCACAAATATTTACTGAGCAGATACTTGTGCTATGGACCCATTGACCAGGACTGCTTTTTTGGATGCAGGGCTCTGGGCAAATACTTGTCTATACAAACCATTCATGTCATCAATATCAGCATATCAGCAGCACCTGATATCACAGGCTCATGCTGTTCCATGAATGAAATACTGTGCTGGCCAGTGTGAGCTTTCCTCTCCCCAAATTCCCTTCTAGAAATCAAGAACCAGGTAGCCACAGGGCAACTTCATCTACCTGAAGGAAACTGCTGGCCCAAACTGGTTTTGGCATTTCAGGGGGACTTGGAAAATTTCTGGGAGCCACTCCAAAGTATGAGTTTGCCTGACATGTAGATTGCGGCAGGTGCCACCTTGCATAGTTCTAAGATGGTATTGACATTGGTGACCAAGTCATGACCCCTGCTCTCAAGGGGATCTCCTATTATGTGGAATGTTCTAACTCTGTGTGCTATGTAATGTACTAAGTGCATTCAAGTGTTATGGATGCCATAATAATGACATATGTATGCTGGAGTGTAAAGTCAAAAGAAAAAGTGGTCACTATTTGAATAAAAAGAAATAAGTAGAAATATATTTACGTGATTCTGAAGTTCGGCATTTATGGTCTTGGATATTGTTTAAGAATGATTTCAGGAATTCTGTTCTTTGACGTGTCATGCTAATCAGGTATCTATAAACACTTCAGCATTCAGAATTGACAATCTTGGATCACACTGGAAGTAATATATCTGGATGTAGAGAAAATTACATGTGTATTACAGTGCTGTCCACCTCTTACTGACTATATGATTCTGGAGGAAGTACGTTCCCTATGCCTCAGTCCCCTGATCTATAAAAGGGACTAATATCTATTTCTCTGGGTTGTATTGAGGTTTAAACTATAGATTTATCTACAAAGCTATGCTCATGGCATATCAGATTTGCTTGTTTTTAGCGTAAGAGTGATCATAGAACATATATGAAGAGAAATATGTTCTTAAAAAGAAGTTCAGGCTAGGGTAAGAGCTTGCTACTTACATGGAATAAGTCCCAAAGTGTTATGTTCTGGACCCTGCATGAAAGATCAGGTTGCACCAAACAGGATGTGCAGTCTTCCATGCTGAGACACCCATTTCCTAAGAGGATTTGGGGATATAAATGTTTATCTGTGCCTTCAGATTTTCTCCAAGTTTTAGTCCCCTCAAGCTGTGTTATGGACTGAATGTTCCCTCCTCAAAATTCATACACTGAAATGCTAACCCCCAATGTGATGGTATTAAGAGGTGGGCTTTGGGGAGGCAATTAGGTAATGATAATGGAGCCTTCATGAATGGGATTAGCATCCATATAATAGACCCAGCGCTTGCTCTTTCTCTCTGCTCTCTGCCTTGTGAGAACACAACCAAAAGATGGCTGCCTACAGACCAGCAAGTGGGTTCTCACCAGAGACTGAATCTGCCTGCACCTTGATTTTGACCTTCTCAGCCTCCAGCACTGAGAAAAATACATGTGTGTTGTTTCAGCCACCCCACTGTCTATAGCAATTGATTATAGCAACCAGAACTAAGACCTCATCACCTCATTTTAACATAATGGCCCCCAGTTTCTAAGTACAGACTCAGACCCACGGGAATGAAGGTTCCTGGAACCAGTGGGGTCAGAGGAAGGCTGAGCCCATTCCATGTCTTTCGGGAGTTACCAGAAACGCTTCCTCAGTACCTGCCTCACCTGTGAAAAGGCTCTGTTTCTCACTGAGCAGTTCATCCAGCCTACCCTGGTGACCTAACCTGCTTCTGTCCCCAGTCCTTGGAGCACAGCACACCCTAAGCTTGGGGTGTGGTGGGAGGAGAGGGGTGGGAGCTTCTCATGGAAATCGGGGCTCTGGGTCAGGATTGAATTCGGTTGAAGCAGCAGAGATGATAGATGGGAAAGGGGACTTTTGGGGGGCACGTGGGAGCAGCTAAGCAGGCTCAAACAGAGGGTGAGCTCCAGGAGATTTGAGGGGACACGGGGCACTCGTGGAGGGAAGGTGGTCTCTGGAGATAATAGTCCTACTCCAGAGTTTGCCTCGAGGCCCTGTGCTCCCCAGCACTGCCTCTCAGCAGAGAAGTCAGGAGGAAGCCTTCTCTTTAGCACTTCTTGGTCCTGTAGTTGGAAACCTGAGAGCAAAACACTGGGAAATTAAGAGAAATATTTGTGCGCACTCGTATAGAAGGGGCCACTGTTTTGGAATAGAAACATCCTGTTATAATAAGTCCGCACAGAGAAACAGATGGAAGGAGATAATATCAGGCTCTCGCCTCCAATTCTGTCAGCCAAGAGAGAAGGAAATTGGAGCTGCTAGTTAGAGGCTTCCTCAAACGCTGGCCGGCCCCAGTTTCTGTGGTTGCGTTGCTTCCCTTTCTATCAGAGACCCTCCATTTCCTAGGATGCAAATATTTTGGAAGAGAAAACCCTTTTATAAGAAAAGGAAGCTATCATTTGTATTGTATGGCTCCGCCAGACTGATTTGCATTTAATGTTCATAAAAACCTTGAGGCGGGGGTTAGCATCCTCCCTGTTTGTACAAGGAGCAGTCTGAAGGCCGAAGTGACGTATCTCGTATCTTCAACTTTTGTAGGGCCTGGCTCAGGGTGGCTGAATGCCTGGATCCATGCTCACCACTGGCACAAGGCAACCTTTCAGGCTGTGTGAGCTCACAGTTTCCAAGCAAAGGGACACAAGAAAAGGAGAAAGGACATAAAGTTGCAGATAAAGCCTCAGGTTAGATCAGATCATCAAAGCCCATGACCATAATCAAGTCTGGTATCAACTCACCAGATGTGGGAAGTGCCAGGACCCAGTAGGCAACCTGGGGCTTCACTCCTGCCTCTGGACCTCCGGGGCAGTCACTTTAGTGCCATTAAGTGCCACCCCCGTGGTAAGGCTGGAGTTTCAGCAGACTAAAAGCTGTGAAGGATGGCTGATGCCTGTATGGAGTCTGAGCTCTAAATCTCCATGATCCTTATGTATATAGTTCAACCTATGTTTCTGTGTGTGTGTGTGCACGCACGCGCACGCACGCATGAGTGTGCAGAAGTGTGGCAATGGGTCTGACAGAGTCAGTCGATAGGTCCAACTGAATATATTTTGTACAAGGTGAAGCTCTTCAATCAGGAGAGGGCATTGAAGGAACACTAAAGCTGGGGGTATGAATGGCTTAAGGATGATAAAAGCAAGCATGAGAGAAAATACTTACTAATTCCTAGGGCTAGCAGGTAGCATAAGGCCTATTGGATGTGTTGTTCGTGCTTATGTTATGATATGAAGGGGTGATGGCTGGGGCTGTTAGACATCTGGGGCTATAAGGACAAAGGCACACCCTGGGCACTTTAAAATGATGTTTGGGATAGAGTTCAGTTCCTAAAAGATTGTGGCAGAGTCCATCCAGCCCTGAGCTGCCTCAGACTCTCTTCCCACCCACCACCCACCCTCCAACTCGATTCTATACAGCTCCACCCAGTGCTTGCCTCACATCTTACCCATCCTAGTAAATTCAATCTTCTGCTGTTTTGCCTGGCTGCCCCACCAAGCTGTGCTGTCCCAGAGTCTGGGTCTGTGGAGGTCAAACAGCTCTCATGTCTAACAAGGTGCCTGCAATCCAATAATGTTTGTTGAACAAGTGAATGAATGAGTGAATAACTGAGTTAAAGAAAGTTTTGTTACGAGAACAGAAGCACAGTAGGATGAGAGGTGTTCTAGTTCATGGAATCCTGCAGATGTGGACAGCTGCAAAGAACAGAGCATTTGGGGTAAATTTTGGGCCAAATTCATGCTTTAAGGGGCCTTCTATGTTCAAGCCAAATCCTCCCCTCTGGCCCTGTGAAAAGACAGCAAGAGATGGATGAGGACACTGACTCATTCTGGAATGTGAGGCTTTGGGGAGGCCCATCAGGGACTGAGGATTAGCGATTGATGAGGGAGAGACACCTGCCGAAGCCTCTATTCCTTCCCTCTTCTTCTCACCACTCTGCCCAGGGCTGGCCCACCCCTACCCGCATCCCTGCCCTCTCTGGCCAGGACAGATATGTCTCATAAGCACCCTCCTTCCTTCCCAGCTCTAGAAGGCCTGGATGTGAATCCGTGCCTCCCTTCCGCGCGTCCCCCGGGGCCTTAGTCAGCCTGTGTAGGCGTTGTTTATCTTCCCATCTATCTCCCAGTCCAGGACACGGTCTGTTAAATGAAACATGATGGCGGAGAGGCTGCCGCTGCAGACAGAGTGTTTTCTTGCCTTCACACCTCTTTCCCCTTAACCTTTGGTCTCTTTGGCCTTTCCCTCCAAGTTTCCTGCCATAGAGCTCTCAGCATGTGTCTCTCATGTGTCTCTCGTTCCTGGCCACTCCCCGAGCGTCTGGAGCTGTGAAAGGGCCTCCGCTGGATCTCTAGAGGACTGACCGCGCCTGCCCTCCTTTCGTTGTGACAGCTGAAGTGCAAGACCCTTCTTCCCCTTAAGAGCTACGTGACTCCAGGGGCTCCTAACATTGCTGAGCCTCTACGTACTAATTCATGAAGTGGGATTGCAAAGGCTGCCAGTAGAGAGGGCTGACTCTGAGGCATGAAATGTGGAGAATGGAGATCGAAAGGCCTTAGAAGTTGCACGTCCTGATAAGACTATAGAGAAGGTGTTTTCATTATTTGTATAGGAGGGGAAGAGGCAGAGAGGCCAAAGTGCACAGAAGCCTTCCTCTCCCACTCACCCTCTAGGCATCACTTTCATCTCCTCTCCCTTCTCCCCCTCCATGCTGCTTCCTACTTGTCTGTTCTTTTCCATTTGTAACCGCCCTCCGGGCGTGCTTTGAGGGTCGGTCCCTGCATACTCAGCACTGGGTGTACCACGCTCTCTTCTCTTCTACAAGCTGGCCCTGCCTGCAGTGGCCAGTGATATCCAGAGAGCTCCCCCCACGCACTGCAGTGACCCCAAGGGATAGTGCCGGGGATGGAAGCCAACCAGAGGCAGTGGACTGAACTACTGACCTCACAATTCTGGTTTCAGTAATGTGATAGCTCCATATGTTTCCTAGACAATCCTCCAGTTTTTATTTGTCTTCCCTTCCTTTGGTGGCTCAGAGAGGAGTCTCCTGACCTGTGCCCAGCAGGACTGAGGAATCAATCCACCACCCGGCGGTGCCCTCTGGGCCCCTGTGCTTTATCCCACCATGGATCCAGGACAGAGTGGATTTTGAAACCTGTTCTGAATGGTGGCCTCTCTGACACATGGACCATCAAAAGAAACTGATATCAACGGTCGTCAAAGTTGAGGGGAAGCACGAAAGGAAAAATTTCTACTGAGCAAACCTTACCCTCAATCATGACATTTCTCTTTCTGAGTCTAGATCTAAATTTTCAGAACACCCCGGTACTCCCAGTTAAGCGGATACACCATGCACTCAGGAATGACACCCAGCATTGCCCTTTAGTGACATTCCAATGAGGACAAAGCTTTATCTACAACTTTCCTATCATCACTTTTCCACCAATAAAAAGGTGACCTATGATTGAAAATACAACCAAGATATTGTAGAGCCAAGTGCCTGGGCACCTGTGTTCTGTGTTCCCTGAAAGCCAAGTTCTCTGCCACCTCAGACTGAGGTGGGGGCGCCGAGTTCTTTCATGAGGAAGTCCCTGGCTTGGAGCCCCTAACATCCCAGCAGTATGCATTTAGGCTGCACATCTCTTTTCCTGTTTGGCATGTTTCCAATTTCTCAAGGTATTTTCTTCAAATAAATTGAGGAGGGGAAAATTCGCCTTGCAAATTTTAACAACTAGATATTGAATCCTCAGTGTGTTTGAAAGCAAATGTTTTAAATCAAGGCATTGAGTGGATAATAGTTTATAGACTTGCCTTTTCCCCGCTTGCGTTTCACAAAACCGTCTTCAATTTCCTATGAAAAGCTGGGAAAGTAAACATCAGCATATTCATTTAATTTCCCTTTGGCTCACCAGGGCTTGTTTCTAGAAACATCTTTGATTTCCTCTGACAATTCTACTATCTTTCTATTTCCCTAATCTGACATCATCCCTGAATGCTCCCTCTTAGCCATTTCAGTTTACGTAATTATATTTTCAATTTGTCTGTACCAGTATCTTAACTTCTCTTCTGATTGTGTATGTAAAATGATGATGGTGATGATGATGACAACGAGGATGGTGATGGTGAGGGGGTGGAGGAAAGAGATAGAAAGGGGTGGGGAGGGAATGGAATTGAAGTTTTGTCCTTTTTAAACTCTGCCTTCAACTTAAGAGTTCATGTGGACTTGTTCATTAACTTGGCATGCTCACTCAGGATAAATTTACATGACTCATAAGTAAATCTATGAGCTGTTATATGCTGGACATTTATGGAGCCTCCAGATTCTTCCTCAAGATCCTCCCTTTCCTTCTCCATTTATCTTTTCATAAAGGATAAGCTTCTGGTTGGGGCAATCCTGTCTTCTAGGAGACTCTGCCATTTCTGGGAACCAACTTTTCTCAGACCCTCATCTATAAGTTGAAGGGTTGGATATTATGGTCTCTGAAGTCCTTTGAATAAACCTTTGAAAGATTCAGGTAGATCAGAATACATTAACTGAGTTGATATCACAGAGGACCAAAGAGAAATTAAGCTGTAACAGACATAGGCTTTGAGTCACAGATCGGTTTGGGGAAGACTCATTAGAAAACAGAGAGAGGGGATTAGAATTTTAAGCCAGGCATTAAATACTCTCAAAGACTTCATTGTTCCTCCGTTTCTCAATGCTCTGGAGTGTGTCCTTGGAATCTAGTATGGTGTGTCCTGTGCTCTTTAATACAAATTGTACAGTGTGAGCAGCTACAGCATCACTACTGAGGGTTGTCACGTATCTTTTTAAAAAAATATATTTTATTGATTTTTTGCAGAGAGGAAGGGAGAGGGATAGAGAGCCAGAAACACCGATGAGAGAGAAACATCGATCAGCCTCTCCCTGCACGCCCCCGACTGGGGACGCGCCCGCAACCAAGGTACATGCCCCTGACGGGAATCGAACCTGGGACCCCTCAGTCCGCAGGCCGATGCTCTATCCACTGAGCCAAACCGGTCAGGGCGGTTGTCAGATATCTTGAAGGCAGCTTTTGTTGTTGGTCAACAGCGATAAAGCCATTGGAATTTGATATCAAATTATCCAGAATAATTAACTGGTAAATAGAAAGGTACTTATTTTACAATATGGGCAAATGCCCACCTGGATGTAAGGAAATGAATGTATTCTCTCTTGTTAATACCAGCCTGTCCTCATTAAAGGCAGATTTGGATTGCTGAACTCCAATGCATGACTCCTGATACCCTAAGTCTTCCTTCAGCCTTGCCCATTGTCTGGAATCCTCCCTTGTTCACCATGCTGTAGGCTTGTGATGAAAGAGGCAAACCTTGACTTTTCTATCTCACATAAATAGGTACGGATGGCCTATGGATGAAGTAGATGACTCAGCTTGCATTATTGGGCACATTTTCATCTTAGGCATAAGCCAACATCTGTATACTACCCTCTGGTAGTATATAAATGACATAGATTCACACATTTCCAGCCTCCTATGAATCTTAAAATAGAAAATGTTTTAAGTATAGTAAATACAGGACTATATTTAGCCATTTCTGTGCCCCTACAGTGACCAGCACATAACTTTGCAGGGAGCAGGGACTTTGTAGGAAATCATGCATTAGTTTTGATAAAGATGTTGATGATAATAATGATCATGATGAAGATAAATGATACAAAATGGTAAAATGTTTTTCAAATGGCGTCTATATATAGAAAGTTATATGAAATTAGCTATCTTGCTATATTTGAACTTCAGAACTATGTTAGTATAATAAAACATTTCAATGCCAGAGTATGAGCCTAGGAAGAGCAGAGACTGTTTTATGTATCCTCTGCATTTCCAGCCCTTATCATGTGACCTTTCAAGAAATATATGTTTAAGGCTCTTGTTGTACACTTGCTTCATGTACAAAGAGAACATATAAGCACTTATTGCAAAGCACTTATTGCAAAACATCATGTTCATACACATGATGTTATAGTTTTGTTTTGTGGAGGAGAAAATGAATGGAACAAGGATCTTATGAATCTAGTCACTTTTATAAATATATTTCTAGAGGTATGGGAGTGGTCTACATACTGGGTAGTTTGATACACTTTTAATGAAATTCTTAATATTGATATGTCACAAATTATCTTAATCAATTTAGATTTCCTATTCTTTTAAAGCCAAAGTAAAGTGACCACTGAAATTGTAATGCATAGTAGACTGATGAAAAAGGACAGACCCAAAGACTGAGAAACAGTGATCAGGCTATCAATCCCCAGAAGGAAAGTAGGGGAGGGCGGGGGTAAGGGGAAGTGATCAACAGAAGGACTTGTATACATGTATATAAGCCAAACCAATGGACATGGACAATGGGGGGATGGGAGCATGAGTTTGTGTGTGGGGGGGAGGTTGGGGGTTAAAGGGGGGGATGAGGACACATTTGTAATACCTTAACTAATAATAAAAAAAAATAAGTAATGTCAAACAGTTTTCCAACGTGACCATCCCATTTCACACTCCACCAGCAGTACACTAGAGTTCCTGTTGCCTCACATTTTCACTAATATTTATGACTGTCTTATTTTAGCCACTCTAAAGAGTGGGTTGTGAGGTTCTATTTCATTGCAGTTTTAATTTGCACTTCCCCAATGAATGAGATTGAGCACATTCTTGTATTTTTCACTGATCATTTGGAAATTCTCTTTTGTGAAGTGCCTGTTCAAGTCTGTTGCCCATTTTCAATTAGGTTATCCTTTTCTTATTGTTTTATAGGAGATTTTTATATATCAGAAATACAAGCCTTTGTCAGTAAAGTATTTTCAAAGTACTTCAAAAAAAAAATTGTAATGCATAGATCAATTTGAGAAAGTGTTAGGAAAGCTAGTCCCAGGGAGCACTCTGCCACCGGGTATCTATAGGACCTTGGGAAAATCACTCTTTCTCTCCGAACTTCAGTATCTGTATCCGGAAATGGATATGATAATTCGCCAGCGTATTTAATGAAAATGTAAGTCTCTAATGGCATAACAAATGTGATAATGTTTTGAAAAACGTAAATACTTTTGACTGTATTATTTTGACAATCATTAAGGAAATACAAAACATCTTACTTCATGTTCCTT
This sequence comes from Myotis nattereri, assembly GCF_964212035.1. Taxonomy (NCBI): domain Eukaryota; kingdom Metazoa; phylum Chordata; class Mammalia; order Chiroptera; family Vespertilionidae; genus Myotis; species Myotis nattereri. The sequence continues at coordinate 77,967,010 of NC_138085.1, read as the reverse complement.
TACTTACCATGGCCAAGACTTGTATGGGGTAGAAGCTGAAAAATGTTGAGAACATTTCAACAGAACTAAGTCTTCCTTCCAAAACTATGCAGTCAAAGTAATTTTGCAATTGAATTATCATTCATGCCCAAGAAATGCTTGACTTAATTATCCAAGTTGCTATTTGGTTCTAAGTAGTTTCATTCTTTCCACACTTTCCCCACTTATTGGCCTAGTGTAGCTTTGTTATGAGTATAGCCTTGGAGATAACTATCTTATCTCCATCAAGATATTTGTCCTAGAAGAAGGTTTTGTATTGGGTCTATTGCCGAAACCTTGGCACTGGCTTCTCTCATGTTCCTCCCCAAGAAGTTCCTGAAAGAGGAACTTTCATTTTTTTTTCATGTTCCTTAGTAAGTAAATTATTCTTATTGATACAAATCATAATAATCCTCATTTTTTAATGTTCCTAGTGCGTTTGCAGCATAAAGATTGCCTTGACACACATTTTCTTCATTAATTTCCAATCCAAATTAATACCACACGTTTTAATTCTCATTTCAGTGATAATAAAAAGATGAGAGAGGTAAAACGATATAGGTAAGGTGGCACAGCTAGGATGGGTGGAGCATGGCCTCAGACCCAAGGTCGTCCTCTCCTCTGAGCCCCGCTTCCCACCCCCACACATACTGATGCCGAAAGAGCTTGGCCCTTGCTGGATTTTAAACAGACATTATTACATTGATATCTTTACGTATCTTAATTAGGTCATGCAGAAAGGAAAAGAAATTATTTGGTCACCAAAACAGCCTGAGGCTTCCAACTGCAAAGAGCAAGTCTGTTTCAGATCACTAGATAGGGTGGTGGCTCCATTGGGCCTGGAAAATTCAACATAAATGATGAACCATGTGTAGCAGGAGATGCTTGAATAAAGCCCCCGGCCTGTGAGGAAATGTGACTATGTGGTATGTGCACCCAACACCTACAGCAAACACTCCCACGGCCACCAGTGTTGGATTCAATTAAACATTGAATTCATCATCTTTAGCGAGGGAAGAGAACAGCAAACAGTTGCTCTCTCCTGGCTAAACACCCCTCGGATTTGCTGGCCTTTGATTTATTGGGAGAAACCTGCTGGGAAGAACATACTGTGTAGCTGATTAATGTCAGCTTCTGTCATCAGTTTCCACTTAGATTCTTGGCCAGCCCTGACATCTCCTCCCTGAAGGATCCAGAAGAATTTGAGGGCTGATCCAAGAGCTGTACTGGCATGGGATTTGCAGAATGCGGTGTTTGCAAAATAAGGAAGATGAATGGAAGTGGAATCCCATGTTCTCCACTGGACTTGTTGCTTTAATTCATTTCTCCAGAGGCCCCGCTACATGCCAGGACCACACCAGCAAGGGGACTGGGGAAGCGTGTTCCCAGGCTCCATGCAGATGTCTTGCATTTCCTATGCTGCTTTCTGTGCTGCCTCCTCTGAGCTCGTCAAACTGGGAAGTGGTCCGAGGAGGAATGCAGCGCAATTCACCATCAGAACCCTCCCTGGGACCCTCGGACAAAGCCTGTAGAAGCGTGGGCACACCAGGAGCAGGCCCCACCTGCTCAGTTGAGGCCGAGAGATGGCCCACTGCTGCTTGGGTCAGGCACATGCGCCTTATGTTGTGCAGAGTCATTTACCATCATCCCTCACACACACCCCTTCCAAGGATAAACCATGATTCAATGGCATTATGTTTAAAGCAAGCAGAATTTCTGTATATGTTTTTCTTGGTTTTCCATTGGAGGAAAAATCCAGTATTTGATTTCTTATAAGTAAGGCTACCTTTTCTTCTCCCCTCTAGTGTGAAAGGGACCTGGGAAGAGGTGATAGTTTAGACACAGACTCTGACCTCTTTCCTTCCTAAACTCATTTTTGTGTGCAAAAACAAAAATGAATGAAAGAAAGAAAGAAAGAAAGAAAGAAAGAAAGAAAGAAAGAAAGAAAGAAAGAAAGGAAGGAAGGAAAGAAGGAAGGAAGGAAGGAAGGAAGGAAGGAAGGAAGGAAGGAAGGAAGGAAGGAAGGAAGAAAGAAAGAAAAAGATTTCAAATGAGAAATAAAACTCTCTTCTGGTTGTCTATTGATGTTTAACAAATCATCATGTGACTTAGTAGCATAAAATAACACTCATTTTATTATATCTCATAATTTTCAAGGGTCAGGGATTTGGGGAGAAATGGGTAGACAGTTCTGGCACTGGGTATCACATGCAGCCATACCCAGGAGCTAGAAAAGCAGGGGGGATTGTTGGAGCATTTGTTTCTCTCTCTCTCTCTCTCTCTCTCTCTCTCTCTCTCTCTCTCTCCCCCCCTCCCTCCCCCCTCTCTCTCCCCCTCTCTCTCTCTCTCCCCCCTCTCTCTCCCTCTCTTTCTCTCTCTCTCTCCCTCTCTCTCTCTATCCATCCATCTCTACTCTGTCTTCATATAGTCTCAGATTCTTTCAATGTGGTCTCTCCACATGGCTAATTTGAGCATCCTCACAGCATGGCATACTCTGGAAAGTCAAAGTAATTACATGGCAACTGAAGCCTTCTACATTGAGTATTCCAGTGGGGTTCAATTATTGTGCTATTTTAAAAAATATATATTTCTATTGATTTTTAGAGAGAGAGGAAGGGAGAGAAATAGAGAGATAGAAATATCTAAGAGAGAGGAACATCATCGATCAGCTGCCTCCCACACCCCCCACCCCCACCTGGGGATTGAGCCCAAAACCCAGGCATGTGCCTTGACTGGGAATCGAACCAGTGACTTCTTGGTTCCTGAGTCGACGCTCAACCACTGCGCCATACTGACCAGGCTGTTGGACTATTTTAGTAGCTCACATTTGAAGATACACAAAGGGCTTTAAGATTATTTTTAAAGGGTTAAGGTTACTTACCAATCAATCATAAAGATCAGGTAGGAGATTGCATCATATTACTTCTACATTCCTTTTCACGTCTATTGGCCTAGAATTCTATGGGGTAATGTTGCTAGGTGTCTCATCCTTAAAATAGGACAATAATGACTTTGTTGATGTTCACTGACAGGCCAGGTACTATTCTAGGTACCTTTCTTGCATTAAGTAATTTAATTATTGCAAATATACTAGAGATTGGTACTATTTTTCCCATTTGTAGAAAAGAAAATAGATGTACAGAAAGGTTGAGCAACTTTCAAAGACCAGATAGCTGGTAGGTGGCAGAGCCAGGATTTGAACCCAGGCAGTCTGATTCAAGAGGTTACACTTACACATTATTCTAACCCGCCTCTTCCAAGGAACTCACAATGCAGTGGCTTCACAGTTAAATGGCAGAATTTTCTATGTATTTGTTCTCTTCATGTATAAGGGGAAAAACCCTTTGAGAAGCCTCTGGCCTCCTACCTGAAGCAAACAAGCAGCAGTGAGGACCATAGACAATGGCTATAGGATTCATAAGAGGAGAGAACTTGGATCAGCCTGGATTTTAGGGAAGGCTTCCCCTTGAAAGAAAAAGTGTAAATGTACTCTTAAGAACAGATAGAAGTTGCACCAGCAGAAAGATGGAATTGACATTCTGGATAGTAGGAGAAACTTGCTTTGGCTGGTAAAATGGCCAGTTTCAGCCTTGAACAAGGGGTTCCTCCTGGAACTTGACTGCATTGGCTTTCTTTGGGACCTGACCATTAGATCATTTCCTTGAAGGAGAAAAGAGAACAGGGTTTCTCCTTAAGGACCAGCTACCTCTAGCACCTGGAGCACCTATGAGTTTCTCATCCGCAGACTTCCATCAGCCCCTAGAACACCCAAGATGCCCCGAGATCTTACTTCCTGTGGGAAAAGTAATCAAGGTGGCATGCCTCAAAAAAGAAGTTAACGACACTAACTTTCCGTCCTCACCCACAGCTGTCCTCTTTGAGGGACAGAAGATTCTCTGTCCAATTTAGAGCCCAGAGCCCAGAGCCTGGTTTGGAGACTAGAGTGGGGCCAGGGATTATGAACGTGAAGACAGGATGGGTATTTATTCTCATTGTCCTCAGATCCACAGAGTGGTCCCGCTGCTGCTAGGTGCACAGTAAGCTCCAGGAGGCAGGGGTCATGCCAGCCTTATTCACTAATGTGTCCCCAAGAAGTGACATGTGATCTGTGTTCCATAAATGTGTGTTAAATAAATGACTGAGTGGATGAATTGAAAAATACATGAATAAGTGCACTTGTGTCTGTGCTTTTGCAAACCAACACGAGGATTCCAAGCCTAACAGGTAGTTAGTCTGAGGTGAGAAAGAATCCCTAGGCTTTTTTCTGGGTAGTAAAATCCATACTTTCTACTGGAAGCATTGACCCCAGTGTGGGGACATTTAAAATACCACCCAAATATAAGTTTTACTACACTTAACCCTGAAACTTCTTTTTCCAGATACTGAGAACTCGGGTATGAATCTGTGTTTTTTTTGTTTGATTTTTTTTGTAGACTAAATTTTAGAATCCTCACAGGCATACAACTCTAGAAGCTTCTAATTGAAGTATGCTTATATGTGACCAAGATGGACTGAACGTGATGTTATCTTTGCTGCATGTGGCTTCATATGAATGTCTCAATCACCAGAAAGCTCATTATCCTTGGGATAAATTGCCCCCTTGGTATATAATAGTATCTATATATATAAAAGCCCAGCAACCAGAACGACCAGAATGACTGGAACGAACGATGGCTATGATGCGCACTACGGCAGCCAACCAGCATGATCCAGGCCCTGATTGGCCCCCAATACCCCAATCGGGGATGGGGCTGGCTGGCCAACCATCTATGGCCCCTCCCCACTGCCGGCCAAGCCCAATGGGCCCCCATCGGAGCAGGCTGGTCAGAACCCCCCACCTGTGCATGAATTCATGCACTGGGCCTCTAGTTTACTATAAGAAAAGATTTCCCCAAAAGAATACATGGTGTGATCTTCGGTTGAGAATTGTTAAAGCAAACTTCAGCCACTTCAAAAATAACTATTCAAAGTGCTTTAAGATCCCGCATTTTTAAAAAAAAGCGTGTCCCAACCATCTATATATAAATAATAATTTTTTTGGTGAGTTGGGGAAATTAGAAAATTAGAATATGGCCTGGATGTTAGATTTACTGAAAGTTTACTAAAATGGGAAAAGGGGTAGAACTCTCTACGGTGATAGAAATGTAATGATTCTATTTGCTTATTTTACCACCTCACAGATGGAGAACCTGGGCATCTGTACACACTTTGGACCTATGATGCAATCAGGGCTCCTTATGCTCTTAATGTGCCAGCAGTGATATTGTGTCATGGTCCATGCTATTCCCTCAGGAATCATTCCTTTTCTTTTCTGCCACTCCATCCAAAGCTCATGACGTTGTCCTAGATCCTCCCTATCAGCCTTCTGATTGTTCTTGTGGTTCTTTCTGCACGCATTTCACTCTGCCTAACAGGATACTAGGCCGCCTACAGAACTATAGTATGGCAGAGAAAAGGCGACTTTAGATCAGGGTAGCCAAGTGGAATGACCAAACTCTACTTGTGCTTAACTGTTGGATTCTAGGGAAGAGGTATAGTCTCTATAGTCCCCACAGTACCAGTTTGACCCAGTTTGTGAAACTGTTTTAAGAACATGGGTGTGATGGTAACATAGCACATGGACATATCTAAGAGATGGTAAGTGTTGATGAGCTGAAGTTGTAATCATGGACGTACTGAACTTGGACAGTTCTCCTTTCCTCGGTGCTGCAGTTTCAGACTCAAACCCAGGTTCTTAGCCTGGGATCCTCAGAGGGGCTTCAGGAGAGCCATGGACTCCACATAACTGTGTGCACAATTGTGCTTGGCGGCGCGTTTTTCTGGACTGAGCATTCCCAGTTTTCATCAGGTTCTCAGAAAGATCTGAGACCAAGGAAAGTTAACAAACCTCAGCCAAATGCTAATGACGTTTTCCTCTAGTCAGTTTTTAGAGACAGCTTGTGTCTTTAAGGTCTTTAGTCCAACATGTTCTTGTAAAAGGTACAGAAGTCCATTTTGCAAGACCAGGAAGGGACTATCACAGATGAAGAAACCGAATCCTGGCAGGGTGAGGTCAGGTACCAGATGTTGGGAGCTGGCAGGTGACTCTGGACGCCTACCAGGGACACATTGAGGAGGGTAATCAGAGAGTCACAGATCATTTCCTCCTTCACTTTGAAAATCAGGGTGGGAGGCCAAGAGCAATCCTGAGAAAAATCCTGCCCTGAAATAGAAGGCATTTCGTTTTTTAAATAAAACCTGAACTTGGATTGTAATTTTGTAGGTTCCTGCCTACAGGCACTGTGCTGGAAGCCAACATCTTGGAGACACATAGGACTTTGAGTGGCCCCAGGCTCAGGGGGAGATAGTCTTGCAGTCAACTGACTGTAAAACTACCGAGAAGTTAGAGGATCCAGAGTCAGGTTTGGCTGGATATTCTATTTGATTATTAAGTATTGAACTAAATGGGTTGATTGAAGGCAGATGCCTTCTGTATATATTATCACAGCATCCATCCATGTCGTGTCCATGATTGCAGGCCCCTGTCGAGTAGTCTGAATATATGATCTTATTTAATTATTGCAACATTCTTGCAGAGTTGATTTATAGTCTCTATTTAAAGTTGAGGACTGGAAGGCTCAAAGAAATAGAGTAATCAGCTTTTGGTGATAAATAGAAATATCTTCAAGGTCTTTACCTCTCACTGGCCTGGTGCCTCTACATCCTCCTTCCTTGTTCACCCCTACTCTCTTCCTGTTGGCCAACAAAACTGCCAAGTGGCCCTTCCCTTGGGTATTGGGACCCAAGTCTGTCCCGCTCCTGATAACTACTGGCACTGACGCTGCTCTAGAATAAGACTCCAGAAAAGGGGAGTGTGATTGGGGTGTGGGCCAGTATGATAAGTCTTATTATCTCTGGGTTCACATTTGGAATTATTTTCCAGATTAGAACCAAGAAAACACACTCAGAGCTATAGAAGCAAAATGAGGGCAGGGACATCCCAAGGACATCTCACCTGCTCCTTGGCCCAGGCACCTAGCTTGATGCCAGTTCTTGCTCCTTATTGAAAACATGGAGCACAGCTGGCCCTTCAGCCTGTCGCAGGCCCAGGAGGTATTCTTCCCTACAGCAGCCTTATCTGAAAACAACTGTCTGGACTCCATGCCCTGTGTCCAACTTGGCCATGCATGAGGCCTGGGGAGAGGAAGACAGGACAGTCTCTGACTTACGGATCCCACTAACTGACAAGACAGAAGTGTTAACCGAGGTTTTACTACTAAATCTTGCAAGGCAATGTAAAGTCCAAAGGCGTTTGTGGGGCAGTCAAGACTTTCTACAATGTGACTTCAACCTACTTTTTAAACCTGCTCGCTCAGTCCTCTCCTCCACAAAGTGCTACCTTGTCTGAACTCGCCAGTCCCTAAGCAAACAAGGCCTTCGGGACCAGCTTAAAGTCTACATTTTACAAAAAGGGCCAGAGCCCCACAGAGAGAGCTTGAGGGAGAGACAAGCCAAAGCTGCAGGCCCATGTCCCCAAGCCATCCCCTGCACTCACTGAGCATGCAGGCTGCTGGCACTGCTCAGGAGCCTCCTATGCAAGCCCGATCACTGAGCCATGAGCAGGCAGGGAGAGGGTCAGTCAGTGGCAGAGCTGGGAAGGGAACCAAGAGGTGCTGGGGTGCATAGGGCTCTGTCCCCTTCCCTTGAAGCTTCTGACCAACCACCCCAGATGAAGTGAGAACAAAGGGCACAAGGAGATGCTCTTATAGTGGGGCAAAGTCTGGGACAAGATCAGTTTCTGTTGCTAAAATGACCTTGTCGCCCTGACTGGTTTGGCTCAGTAGATAGAGCTTCGGCCTGCGGACTGAAGAGTCCCGGGTTCAATTCTGGTCAAGGGCATGTACCTTGGTTGTGGGCACATCCCCAGTAGGGAGTGTGCAGGAGGCAGCTGATCAATGTTTCTCTCTCATCAATGTTTCTCTCTATCCCTTTCCCTTACTTTCTGTAAAAAATTAATAAAGTATATTTTTAAAATGACCTTGTCCACTGGCACCGGGAGAATATCTCACCTACGCGTACTCAACTTGCTACTACAGGCCCTGTGGAATGCCTTAAATCAGCAGTTCTCAACCTGTGGGTTGCGACCCCTTTGGGGATCGAACGACCATTTCATGGGGGTCGCCTAAGACCATTGGAAAACACATATATAATTACATATTGTTTTTGTGATTAATCACTATGTTTTAATTATGTCCAATTTGTAACAATGAAATTGGGGGTCACCACAACATGAGGAACTGTATTAAAGGGTCGCGGCATTAGGAAGATTGAGGACCACTGCCTTAAATGTTCTTCAAGTGCCTGGGTAGAAGGGATGCTGGGCACCACCTCCCCAGATCTCCCTCCAGAGGCTGGCTTGATGCAGCAGATAAGGCAGTAAGGAGGCTCTCAGAGGACATGGCTGAGCAGGGTTCAGACACCTGTCCATCAGTCCCACACATTAACCCTTTATTCTTCTGCTTGTGAGTAATTGTGCCTGTTTCCCTAAGTCTCTGATCTGGGTACAGAACTGAGTTGGACATGGAAATCCTGAGTCATCCTTCTAAGCTGAAATGGAGACAGAGAAGTAATGAGTTAGTTCCTTTGACATCAACCTCCCGGTGGCCAATTTTCTCATTAAAACCAGAGAATGGATAATATTAAAGAAATTATTTTTCCCAAAGACGGTGATCTGCAATTTAATATTACAATATCATTTCTTGATGTAAGTGGTTACAACAGCTACTCAGAGAAGTCATTAACTTCCTGCAGTGAGCTGTGATCAGGAACTTACTGTCTAGAATGTCATTTTTTTTTTAAATCTTGACCCAAAGATATTTTTCCATTGATTTTTAGAGAGAGTGGAAGAGAGGGGGAAAGAAATAGAGAAATATCAATGTTTGTTTCTCTCACACCATGCTCCGACCTCCTGAACGTGCTCCAAGCAGGGCCCGGGTCAGGGAGGAACCTGCAACTGAGATATGTGTCCTTGACCAGAATCGAACCTAGGACCCTTCAGTCCATAGGCTGACACACTATTCACTGAGCCATGCCAGCGAGGGCCAGAATATCATTATTTTTAAGAGGTGCCTTATGCATGGAAGTATTGCCTGAAAACTCAAGTGCACTGAAAATGGTAGTGCTTGACAGTGGGCCATGCTCAGGAGGAGTGATTTAGTGGAGTTCGATTTTATTGTGTTGCAGAAACACATGGAAATTGATTAAAACTCAGGCTGAGGCACACATAGTAAAATGCATGCATATTGCATTTTAGGTCAAGTATTAGCCTGGTCGCTTCCTCGGCTGACTCTGTTGTATTAAATCAGGAAGCTAATAGGCATTAGAGCTACTTTCAGTGTCTGCATTCTACTAATCTACACCAAGGGAGGCCTCCTGTTATTTCTTGGACCTCTTGATATTTTGAGCCAGATAAGTTGTTGTGAAGACTTTCCTATTATTAAATGTTTGTCATCATCCTTGACCTCTACCCACTAGATAATAGTAGCACACTACAGTTTTGATAACTAAAAATGTCTTCAGATCTGCTTTGCCAAGTATTCCCTGGGGCTAGGAGGTAGGGAAAAATTGCCCCTGGTTGACAGCCACTGCAGGAAGGGAGAGCTATGTCTGTTTAACCACAGGCCCTATCAGAGGTGAGAGGTGGACCCAAAGTCCTCCCAGCTATGTCCTAGCTCTGACATCCCAAAGTTAGTCTAAAGTAAATGTATTTCATTGTTTATGCATTTTAGTTCCAAGCTGATGTCCAAATGAAAAATTGCTCCATGCCTTACTTTTTCTGCAACTTACAATGAGTAACGGACAATTTCTAAACTTCCTCCTAACTTACGGGAACAAGAAAATGTACAAAATTTCATTCCTACAGGGTGACTATTTGGCTTTCATAAGGTAATGTTTAACAGTCTGCCTCAAAGTGTGCTGTTAAGCAATGAAATAGATACCAATACACAATTACCTATGATATACTTATAAAATAACTATTTTAGCCATTTTCCCTGGATACCCTTACCCTGATATTCAATTTTTCCATTTCTTTCAGCTCCACCCAGACTTCCCTAAGCCTTAAAAAAAGAGTGTTCAGAGGAAAACTATTCTCTCAATAGTGATGCTAGGTCTTCCCTTACCATGGCCCTAACCATGATTCCTTCTTATCTCCCACTCAGTGCCAAATGAGCTTCAGATTTTGACAGACCTGGTTTCTAATGACAGCAATGACATTCACTTGCTGAAGTCATATGCCCTTCAGCAAGACATTTAGCCTTGCTGGGTCAATTTGTGGTGTACTTAGTAGGTTAAGGTCAAAGGCTGTCCCTGTGTGAAAATGTGCTAAGGTCATTTACTTTTAGCCTCTGTGACCACCTGGCCTGGTGTCTATCTAGATTCTAAGGGGACACTTGGAGGTATTGTTGGACTTGGGGCATTATGAAGATGGCAAAAGCATTGAGAAGAACTGAGCCCTCCTCAGAAGCAAGACTAGACATAAACTCCAACTTAGGTAATAACACATGCATCACATTTGCAGTAAAACACCAGGAATTCTAACAGGAGCTTCGAGATTTTGCTTATTGTAATTCTTATGTGAATTCCTAGCCAGAGAATCGGAGGAGCTAGAACTTGTATGTTTTAGATTCCTTTTACTTATGGTATCCTAGGTTTTGCTCTTTGTCTGCAACATTACCTTATTTTATTGTTACTCCTTGCAGAAAATGTCAAATTTTTATGCATGGAGTTGAACTCATTATTTTTTTTTTTTACCAAGGACTGGTGATGACTAAAGACTGTCTTTATTGATTGATTTAAATGGAGATTTGCTCTCTTCCAACAGCTCTATCCAAGACCACTGTGCTTTTTCCAATTAACTTCAGAATAGCCTATTTATATTTACTTAGTTCTGCAGCTTTCTCTCAAATAGGACCACTTTGCTCTACAGCTGGCTTCTCTCTTTTTCTTTTTCTATTCCTCACTTTTTATGTCTCTTTTAAATTTGGTAAACAATTTTAAGACACAGAAAATAATATAAAAGTCATCAATGTACTCAGGCCTCAGAATTCATCAGTGTTAATCTATTTGCTTTGGGGTTACTTTTTGTTATTGATTGATTGATTGATTTGAGAGATTCAGAGAAAGAAACATTGATTTGTCGTCCCACTTAGTTATGCATTCATTGGTTGGTTCTTATATGTGTCCTGACCAGAGAATGAACCCACAACTTTGGCATAGGAGTTGATGCTTTAACCAACAAAGCTACCTGGCCAGGGAGAGGTTGCTTTTTTAATAAAAGAAAAAATATTGCTGAGTAACATAAAAGCTTACATTTACATCTTTCTAACAAAACTAAAATTAATATCTCCTTGCCTTCCAAAATAAGTCACAGACCTTAGAAAACTTTAATTTCCCTTGCTGGTCCTCACATTTTTATTGTCTTGAAATTACACTCCAATGTTAACTTTCTCAAATATGACTAATATTTGCAGTTGATAAGATTTTAACATATCGCCATATTTTTATCATCACCTTTTCTTAGATGCTTCTTGTTGAATACCGTCCTTTCCTTCCGGGTTTATTTTTCTTCTTCCTTTAAGTACATGATTTAGCACTTCTTTCAGAGAGAATCTGTGGGCAGTAAAGTTGGTGTTATTTCAGGGGTCCCCTTTTAGGCAATTAATTCCTTCTTCCCACTTTGATGTGGGTGAGATCAGTTCACATACCTGACCTTCATTGTTTTCCGCACATGCTCTTTTGTGAGCCCCAAAGTTGAAATAATGTTGACCAAGACTGGTGATGACTAAGTACCCTACTCTTGTGGCTATTTCTCTCTCTATCAACAAAGAAACTATAGCTTGGTTGGAATTAAATCTCCTTTGAGTCCGATAACATTTTACCTAACACATTTTAAAGGGAATAAAATCCCATTACATTACAGAAAGAGTCCTACTAAGTGCTGAGGTATCTAGGCAAGATTCCCAGACCTTTCCTGTGTCCTTGCCCCCAAAGGACTGGAACAGGACATTCCGCTCCCCAGCAGTCTCTGCCGCCCTCCTCACCCTCCTGTTTTTGCTCGCTTCTAGACTACACCCTGTCCCAAGGGAGGCTGATAGTTTGAGTTAGTTTGTCTCTTTCTCTTCTGTCCTTGGAAAGCCTCTACCCTCTGCTTGCAGTTTCAGGGATCAATTGTTCTTTGGCAGAGAAAGAGGCTCTATGACAATGAAGAGTTTCCATCTCTTCTTCCTGCAGCTGCTGACCGAACAGAGCAAGCCAGGCTATGCACCTCCGCTCAGGAGAGGAAGCAGGGAGCCCTGGAGCCAGCGTGAATTACCTCCCCCAAATACCCCAGCCCAAGGGGGAGGGGGGCAGCTGGCGGTGCGTCTTTCCCAGTGAAACAGACACACTGTCTTCTCACCTGTGTGGATTCCAGGCAGCACAATTCCCATGCCCCCGTGAGCACCGAGGAGTTAGCCCATACAATGATAAACCAATCGAAGCTTCTGAGGAAGAGCTGATGACACCAAAGACAGCATGATTTTTGGTTTAAAAAGACAATAAAATTAAAAGGCACATATACGCTCATTCTTGATTTTATTGCCAATATATTTTATGTATTAATGTACTTTACATTTTAAAAACTTTCAAGAAGAAATTAGGATTTTGTTTATTTTTCCCTCCTTCAAATAGTAACTTCATATGGTATCAGCTTCAGTGAATGGAAGTCACATTGGCTTTACTGTGTTGTGACAGAGTTAAACTGGAGCGTGCCTTCTGGGAAGGGAGAGACCGTCACATCACCTCTCTCCTGGTTCCCCAGTACTTCATCTGCTTCTCCTCACTGTGTTTTCCCTGGAACGTTCTGGATGGAGGGTCTGTGAGAGTATGTGACCCAGAGTACTTCCAACTAAGTGATGAGGCACAAGTGTGTGAGAGGCCCCCACCAGCTCTTGGAGCTCCGTCTTCCTTTGGGGCAAAGGTGCTTACGACAACCCAACTGAAGAGAAAAGGAAATTCTAACATAAATACCTCTTCTCAATTACAGTTCACTTTCCGTTCTCTCCTTCTCCCTCATAAACACATGCATATTCACTTAGAGCAGTCTGCCATTCCACAGTGAAGACGTTCTTCGGAAAGAAAGTTTGAAAAGTCAACATCCAGTTACCTTTGTCCTGATCGCTCTGTAGACATTGGTGAGTCATTGTTCTCTTACAAGTGGGGTGAGCACCTCAATGATTAATGAAGGTTTTCTAGACTGGCAGAGGGCCTTACTCAAATGAGAAGAAAATGTTCCACCTACAGTCTTGGTTTTAGCATGAAAATAGTAGAGAGGGGAAAACATATGCACGTGCAGACAGATTTTTCCAACCTCACTGCCTTTTGGACACATTAAGGATTTATGTGATCTTATGTTACCACACTTACTTGACTATTTTTTAATTATTAAATCAAACTTAAAAATATATATATTTCTATTGATTTCAGAGAGGAAGGGAGAGAGATAGAAACATCAACTGAGTGAGAATCATTGGTCAACTGCCTCCTGCACACCCCCTACTGGGAATTGAGCTCGAAACCCTGGCATGTGCCCTTGACCAAATCAAACCTGGGAGCCTACAGTCCACAGGCTGATGCTTTATCCACTGAGTCAAACCAGTTAGGGCCATAATTTTGAAAGAGTGACTTGCAGCATACTAGTCTCTCACTGCTAAACCACAGAGTACCATCGCCCTTGGAAACATCCTGGATCTGTAACTAAGGCCTCTCTCACAGGACCCAGGCATGGCCGAAGTTGCCCAAGTGGCAGTTGCAACTTTGGTTTCTAATCTTATTCCAAGAAGGCACCAAATTGTATGGTCCTCATAGAGGAAGAGTAGAGTTGCCTTACAGCTTTGAGGAAATAAAGAGAACCAATACTGATTATTAATGAGAGACTGTGTTAACTTTCCAGCTGATGATCAGACATATGAAAAGGGTGGTGAATGTGGTCTTTTCCTCCATTTTATTTTCTCTTTTCATCCCCTGTGCCTATCTACCACACCTAACCTAAACCATAGAAACATTTTTCTGGGGAAACTAGTACTTATTAAGAAATAAACCAATTCTCTTTTACCTTTAATAGAAATATCATTCCTTCCTTCTTTTCTTCCTTCCTTCTTCCCTCCCTCCCACCTCTCTTATTTATTGAGCACAATCTACATAAAAGACATTACGTGCCAAGCAATGTGGCTAAAAGAATAAATAAGAGTTCCCAAGAGTTTCACAATCTCATGGGGAAGAGTGACACAAAAGTAAATAATAACACAGTGTGGTAAGTTGCAAGGAACAGGGTGGTAAGAAATCAAAGAGAAAAGACGTCTATAACTGACTTTCGACTTCTCTTTCTAGATTCTTGACACATGTCTCTCCATTTCAGACGTCAGCCCTCCTTTGGCTCTGGGTGTTCTATAACTATGACATGGACCAGAAACAGACAAATCTTGAAATGAATCAGACCCTTATGGAAACCTCTACTCTAAGGAAACTTTAAAGAATCCAGCCCTCAAAATGTTTTGCCCTGAACCCTCCTCAGCCCCCTGGAAGAGGAGCACTCTCCCACTCAGAGTGGTGTCCTTATTTGAGTTTGGTAACACAGAGCCAAAGTTAGTCTGGTGTTTCTCACTTTACAAAATCTCATCTGTCAGGAGATGCTAAAGGCACCGCTCACAATCAACTGTACCCCACGGCCATCCACATTTAAAAACAGGCCGTTGTTTACCAAGTCCTGTCAACCAAAATTGGGTATTTCTTGCCTTTGTTTGTTTGAGGAAAAAGTTATTTTGCTCTTTCTACCACCCGCCTGCAAAAAAGGAGAAAGTGTTTAAACAAACAAATTTCACAAAATAGTCCTTTTCTTTTGGTTGAGGGAGGACAGGCACTCTTCACTATGGTACATAAAATTGACTTGGTCAATAGAATGGATAAACTACAAGCACAGATTGCTGCTTTAACCAAACACATGTGCTTCAAAACCTCTTTGCAAATAGTCTGTGAGGACTTTAATCTGTTTTAATGATGCTGTGTAAACTGTAAAACCATTTTTAAATATATTTAATCTTAACTCTTTTTAAAAATATGTTTTTATTTATTTCAGAGAGAGGAGGGGAGAGGGAGATAGAAACATCAATGATGAGAGAGAATTATTAATGGGCTGCTTCCTGCATGACCCCCTCCTGGTGATAGAGTCCACACCAGGCATGTGCCATGACCAGGAATCGAACTGTGATCTCCTGGTTCTACTCAACCACTGCAACGCACTGGCAGGGCTATCTTATTTAATTCTTAACACAATCTGGTGAGGTGGGTAAAATTATTTGCATTGTATGGATAACTCTGGTATTCAGAGGTGTTTAAAAATGGTCCAAGGTTACATAGACAGAAAATAGATGGGATGAGACTGAATTTAGGTTAGCCTGACTCTAAGCTCCATGAATTTTCTACTGACCCTGTGTCCTTTAACTACAACCCTACCCTTTCCCATATTTAGATGGCCAGGGCCATCTAGAGAGGCAGTATGGAGCCGGGGGTCAGAAGGGACACGTGCAGAAGAGGGAGACTTGAAATCTCAACTCCAAGTTCACTCACGTGTGGCCTATGGGACTGAGTTGTCCCAAACGAAGACAACCTTGGACTAGAATTGCAGTGCACTGAATAGTTACATACACACCAAGACAGTGTCACCACTGAGAAGAAACCCAACCATCAGAAAACACAGAAAGGACAACTCTGAGAAGACCAGCCTTGATTTCTAAGGCTGTGGTAGAGCTGTTAGAAAGTGCTAGTTTCACAAGGCTCCAGTGACCCTCTTCTGCCTCCTCCAGAGAACCCCATAAAGTGATTTTTGTTGTGAGACTACTTGTAATATAGAACTCACCCTTCATGGAAGTCCTCAAATATTCATCCTTCAGCTCTCTGTGTGCAGTATAGCAACTTGAAATTAAAAGAAAAAACATTAAAACCCCAACAGATTATTTTAATTTGGGGTTTCTCAACCTCAGCATTATTGGCATTTGGAAAGTGGATAATTTTTCATCGTGGGAGCTGTTCTGTCCAGTGAGGAATGATTAGCATCTGTGGTTTCTACCCACTAGATTCCAGTAGCACCCCCAGTTGTGACAACCAAAAATGTCTCCAGACGTTACCAAATGTTCCCCTGGGTATGAATCGCCCCCTCTGGAGAACCGCTGCTGTAATGACTCTCAAGAGAGGACACTTCCGTGCTTTTTTGTGTCTCTTAATGATCTGGAAGACATTAAAAAATATCACATGCTTTAGCCGTTGTTCAGGAGACAGATTTTGGGTTCTTTATAGCTTTCATGTGATCCCTTCCCTCTGTTAGAGTAATCAATCAATAGCTAGATTCTTTCATGGTTAGAAGGTGCCAGGGTCATTTTCATTTGCAGACCTTGAAAAAATATGCCATGGCCATAGGATAGGGAGGGGACGTATGAACATGAGTCCTGGGACCACAAGTTTTTAATTGAGTGATCTCAAAATTATCTTGCTGGATGTGTGTCACCTTATATAACCCTTTGAAGAGTTGTGATGAGGATTAACAGATGCAATACATATATCTATCACATATAGGGTTGTGAGATTTAGCAAATAAAAATATAGGATATTCAGTTAAATTAGAATTTAAGGTAAACAACCTTTTTTATCGTATCTCCTACACACAATTCAGTGACCTTAGTCATATAGTATGTGTTCAATGGTAGCTATTCGGATTGTGAACTTAGAACTAGGGAGAGTCAGTTGTGAAAACCAGATGCTGCTCCTGTCTTTAAAGCAAGTGGATGTTTAAACCAACCAGCACAAGGAGACATCTGGAATCTCCCTAAAGAGCCAGCTACCAATACTTCAAACCTTTCACAAACTCTTATTCTTTCTTTTCCCCTTTTTATCCAGAAGCTTTACTGCTCAAGTGACATAGCTTCTACCTCATCTTGCTCCTTTGTTATTGATCATATAAGGTATATGTAGATAAATAACCAGGAAACAACTTTCCACATATTTAGAGATATGAATAAAATCAAAGTCCCAACAGGGAGTCAGAAAGGACTACGTTCAAATCCCCATCTGTCACCTACTCACAGAGAAAGCATACAAGTTTCATAATCTCTCTTATCTCAGCAGCCTCATCTGTAGAACAGTATCAACTGCCGTGAGGGTAAAGTGAGGTCCTGCATTTGAGAGCTTTGTAAATGATACTTGACAGTTAGTTGCCTTTCCTTGTTTGATTTTTTTTCATTCCCTTTTTACTCTAGATTAAGTAATTTTTTTAAAAAAATTTAACCCTTTTAAAAAGAAATAGTTGGCTACAACTAAAAGATAGAAGAAATAAGTCATAACTCACTAGTTAAAAAGGAATTAGGGAGAATTGGCAGCTTGTTTTGTTTATCAATTTCAGATAAAAAACAATCTGAAAATGCTATATACTGTATGATTCCAACTATATGACATTCTGAAAAAGGACATACTATAGACAATGAAAAGGGCAGTGGTTGCCAGGGGTTGGGGAAAGGGAAGAACGAATGGGAGGAGCACAGAGGACTTTTAGGACAGTGGAAGTACTCTGTGTGATACTATAATGGTGGATAACATCATTATACATATGTCCAAATCCATAGGATGCACAGCACCCATAAGGAACCCTAATATAAACTATGGACTCTTGGTGATAATGATGTGTCAATGTAGTTTCATCAATTGTAATTAATGCATCATTCTGTGGGGATGTTGATAATGGAGGAGACTGTTCATGTGTGGGGACAGGAGACAGGGGAAATCTTTCTATCTTCCTCTCAATTTTGCTATAAACCTAAAACTGCTCTAAAAAATTAAGTTCTAATGGAAAAATACTGTGTTTTAAGCAAAGAACCTATAAAGAAATACTTCTTCAATGAAGATGCTATGGAACTAATCTATACCCGACTCCACAAGCATCATGTAATTCTTTTCAATCTCTTCATTCATATTGGTTTCTCATCTCTGAGCCACAACTCCTCTATTGGGTATAAGTGCTGGGGCCATAACTGAATCTGTTGCTTGTATTCTAACTAACACAAGGGACAGATGAAAGCTCTCCTCCCAGCCATGTGGCCATACAGCTTGGAATGCATAATAATGAATTCGCAGCAATATTTCATGTTAGGACTGCAGCATTAAGGTCTCCCTGGTAAATTGTGGTTCCGTGTGCTTTCTGGGACCAACTGTGTTGGTGCTTAAAGAATCTTTCTTCATCTCTAGGTGCTTTATACAAAGTTGATCATCATGAATCTGTATCTAATAAGTTTTTTATATTGTTTGTGGGTAGTATATGATTTCATATATTTAAGCTTTGAATTTTTCTTACAGCTTTGTAGAAAATTATTGCCATAGTTGTATTTGTTATTATCAGTATCTCTTGTTTCCTATTGCTCACTTATTAACAAGCATTTATTAATCCAAAAATATTCTTTCCATACTTTTCTATAACCATAGTAGCATTTAGAAGTCAGCCTTAAAAATTGTTCAAAAATATTTTTAGGAACTAGCCAAAATTAGACCAATTACTTATAAAAAATATAATTGTCTTCTTTTTTTTCTACCTCTTTCAGAAATTATGTAACTACCCCATTATTTGATGAAGCAAGAATCATGCATTAATTGTCCCATGAAACTCTTTAATCACAGTTATAAAATAGCAATATCCACAGAGTATCTAACTATAGACCAGGCCCTGTGCTAAGTGCTTTGAAAATGTGAATTCAATAAACTGTCCTTATCACAACTCTATTGATTAGTTTAAATTCCCTGCAATTTTACAAAAGAAAGTAAAACTTAAAGATGTAAATAGATTTCCATAATTGCAAAGTAAGTTGTATGTCCTTGCAGAGATGGGCATGGGACAGGTGAGAAAGTCCGAATTCAAATTCAGGTCTGATTCCAAAACCCATATGTAATCTTTCTGTTCGAATCCACAATCTCTGTTACCCTAATTTCACGGTGCATGATGTAAAAACAAGCACAAGGATGATTTGGCTTCAGCTTCCTCCCCACAAAACCCTACTCATACTTCTTAGTCACATAGGAAGGTGCCTAAAGGAAACCATGGCTAGACAACCTCAGATGCAGGAATGTGACACTGTTTTCTCATGAGGACACTGTGGCCTAGGAGAGCGGGGGTCTATGTGTTGGGAGTGGAGCATGTTCAGATTCTCAGATGAGGAAGCCACTCCCTGAACTTGGACAAGACACTTTCCTTTACTGAAACTTTGTTGACTAGGCAATCTCTTTATTTATAAAGTCCACTGACTTCACAACCTGGGCACAGGGGAAACTTTCAGATGAAACCATCTTGAGATGAGAGATAATCTCTAGGATATCGACTCCTTGGCATGGTTTTCAATATATGGAAGGTGTTCCTTGCCTTTCCATATAATGCTTTGGAATGTGTTGCAGGAATAAAGAATTTTGAATCTGAGGCAAAAAAAGATAATATATTTCTCTTAGATTTTTATAATGCTTAAGGATGAACAGGATGCCATCAAGTATATTATCCTCATAACAGCTACTATAAATGGCAATAACATGGGTGTTCTAATGCTACAGAAGTTAATCCTCCAAGAGAGTGAGTGGCTTTTTAAAATTACAGACCCAGAAATCAAGAAATGCAAACTCACTCCTGCTACTGGGACCCAAGGCTCATTATTATACTCAGGGTCTATGTGAGTAGTGGTTCTCCATACAATTTCTGCAATGTAAAAGTGCCAGCATTCTCACTCTTTGTAAGAATAAATGGAACTATATCTCTGACTTCTAGAAATCATATCAACCTGCAGTGCTCTCTCTCCCTCTCTCCAAACATTATTTGTACAAGTGTGCATTTTTATTTTCTTTATTTATTCATTGATTTTTGCATTTATTCTTCTCACATAACATCTGATAATGATTAGACACTGTGTTAAGTACTGGGGATACCAAGATAGATGTGACTTCTCCATCTGCTCCACCTCCCTCACAGAACTCACAGTCCAGAGGAGATTCAAATGTGTACGGAAAACTCTAAGGAATAAAATACGCAATATTAATAATATAGGCAAAATGGAATAAGAGCTTAGAAGAAGAACTTGCCCCTTTAACTGTCTTTTGAGGACAGTGGAAGCACTGACAGAAAAGAAAAACCAAAGGGGAAGTCTTAGCAAAGTCAATTTGGGAAGTTCCCCAAATACTTATTCCTGCCCTGAGAGCATAGGGCCTGGAATGACACCATCTTTTGAAAAGGATTTCTGAGGACCTCCCAGAAGAGAATAAAGAAGTAGTTAGTTTGGACCCTGAATATATTCATGTTTTAGCTCTGGGGAGAAAAAAAATGTCAAAAATCTTAGCATCTTCTTTGTTGGAGGCCTATGACTGGATGCCCCTTCTTGAATCCATAAGTTCTTTGGATTATATAAGTAGGGAGAGAAAATATTGACCAATTAAATGTTAAATAACAAAATTCACATAATTGAATATTGCAAATCTTACTCCTTTTCACTACCCTCTATGAAAGTACACACCCAAGTTCACCAAAGATAGCTAGGCTTGAGACCCTACCTCTGCCATCTTCATGCATCTCTCAGTTCTCTCATATGCCCTATGTCATTTACCCACCTCTCCAGCCTTACTGTAAGACCAAGCCAGGGCCTAGCTTATTTTTGAGGCCTTTCCCATAGTCCCAGAACCATCGCCTTTCTCTCTCTCACTCTATTTCTCTCTCTAACTCTGTATCACTCATTTGTCAATTATCATTTGAATTACACCATTACTTATCTTGTTCTGAAATGATTGGCTACCTCAACCATAATTCTATGTTCTTTCAAGACAGGAATGTACCTTCAAGAACTCTGTCCTTATCACAACTCAATTCATTAGGACAGATGCTATGGATCTAATCTATACCCGACTCAAAGACTATTTGCCTTTCTTCAAGTGACACGTACTTAGCAAGTAGTTTCTTCATCTGAATGAAAGAATAATGAAGTGCAATGTTCACACTGTGGGCAGGGCTGTTCTAAGATCATACTTTAAGGGGCCCAAGCTACATTATACTAAACATATTAAAATTTACCCACATTTCAACTAAACATTGTGCACACATGCATATTTATATAAGGCTGCCCCTATGTATGTATGTATATATGTGCATATAAATTGGATCTATGTCACTGGGTAACGTAATGTTCATTTTACAGATATTTAATTGACCATATTGATTTCAATTTTTAAGTTTTCTTCTTTATTTTAGTGATAACACTTATTTGGGGACAACATTTTCATGAGATATCGACCACATCATAGGCTGTAGGCCCTGGGCCTCAAGTGTCTATAAGGGATGAAGTAGATGTTGGCCAGGTGCTGGATGGGTGCAGGGTGATTCATGGGAATCACTCATGGTTTTGTCCTAGCAGCCCAGCCTCACTGGAGAGAGAAAACTTTTGGGGGGAATGTTGGTTGTGTTGACACAGACATTAGGTTACATCCCTCCCTGCTGTTTCCACTTGTCCTGGTTTTTCCTAGCGTCCTCTTTTGCTCTGAGATCTTCCAGGATTTTTCACACCACTTAGGAGATTTGGAGATGGAAACTTTGAGCAAAATGTGTTCACTCGTTTTCATGTTATGCAAGAGTAAAAACAAAAAAGCCTCAAACTTAATTTAGGATGGAGTGGGACGGGGTGGAGTGGCGCCCATGCACGAAAAACTCCAAACTGCTAAATTGCAAAAAGCAAAACTTTCCTTGAGTTTAATTTTTGTTATGGGAGATTTTCTGGAGGGATTTTGGAAAAAGTGACGGAACTTTAGAGAAAATGAGAACCATTGACCCGTATCCTTCCTAACATGGACTTTACATGGTAGACCCATTCCATGGGTAGGTTGACAAGTGAAGGAAGTAACTGGGACTGGAAGTTACTGCTAGTGGTTTCCTAGGGTAACATCAAATGGTGCTAGAAATTTTATCTCAAAGTTCTCCACGACAACCACCCATCCTCTTCAAGACCCCATACCTTATATAACTCTATTTCTATTGTACATTTTGATTTTTTGTCAAAATAATATTCCAGACTTGATTAAGCCTCCAAGACACATGTATAATAATAGAAGATGAGTATATGTGAGCTATGGTTCTCAATAAAATGTTGAGAAAAAGAACCTTTTAATGTTCAGAATGGCCTCAGGACAGTTTCTAAGCTTCATGTATAAGTTAGATGCAGGTAGAATGACATGGAAATTTCCTATAGACCACCCTGTCTTCCTTC
The DNA here is from genome assembly GCF_964212035.1 of Myotis nattereri. NCBI lineage: Eukaryota > Metazoa > Chordata > Mammalia > Chiroptera > Vespertilionidae > Myotis > Myotis nattereri. The sequence continues at coordinate 77,944,655 of NC_138085.1, read as the reverse complement.
ACATCTGCTGATGGATGATACTTAGGAAATTACTTGTGCTTTCAGCCATTCCCCTTTTATACTTGGTTCTGTTCATTAATCCATACATTCCACTTTGCATGAAATGTCTCCTGCTTCTCTGTTTTGTGGCCTCTCTGAGTTAAATGATGAGAAGAAACAAAAGCTGGAAATGTGTCTGTAGGGTCTCTTATTCAATCAAGTTGGGGAATCCAGGTAAAAATCCATGAAGATGTGAGTAATAATAATACAACAGTAACAGGTGTTGTGGACAGGGTTGAGGAAAAGTCAGAGGAAGTACTGGTGTGGACAAGGAGAACTTTCTTTACAGAGATCAGCGAGCCCTATGGGCCAGCATGACCAGAGCAATCAGCTGGAGCTGAGAGAAGGGAGAAAGCTGAGCTAGTTCTTGAAGGGGCAGCATTTGCACCATAAGCTCAGTTGATTTCAGTTCGAGTCTCAGTGTCTCATCTGCAGAGACAGTTGGTTTGTGTAGAACTATTGAAGATTGAATAGTACATATCAAGCAACAACTGCAGTGCCTGCTATAGAGTATAGGTATACTAATTAGCAGGGTTATTACTTTTATTTTCATTATCACTGGAGCAAATCCTAAGAGTTGAAAGTATCTATGTAGAAATCAGAATGTTGTTAAATTATTTTTATATCATCTATGCGTGAGGAACACGGGCACTCACCCACTCCCTCCATTTATATGGTCAGTTCAGAGTTGAGTCTAAGTGGTTGGTCCACTTCCATGCTGGAATTCCAGAAAAACAAAGAACTGCACGCACATTCTTCACATTCATGTGACATCAGTTCATCTCCAAATTGGGTTAATAAGAAAGTAGCTGCTATTAAAATTATGTTAGAGTGTATTTTATAAAAAGTACTTCAGTTCTCTGTTGGGGGCAGCAGTAGAAACATAAATCCCCACACAACTTGAAATTCTGAAAGATAATCGTATTTCTCTTATCCTGACAATAAAAAAGTGGTTGAAGCTGTAAAAGGGCTGTGGTCGCTTCCTATCTGAAAAAAGTGGCAATCCTCATTGAATGGCATCACAAGAAAATTATAAAATATAATAAAAGGAAGAGAGAGAAAGAGAGAGAGCGGTAACTGAATGTGTTCTTAATTAGCAGCTGCAGTAGGGGGAAGATCTTAACTGCTGGAACTGGACATTCTGAGACGTGGTCAGGGGAAAGAAATCAGGTTTCCTCTTTGCTCGAGGGCAAAACATTGGCAGTTGCTTATAGAAGCAGAGTCCAGGCTCAGGTTCTTGAAATCCAAGGCAATGTCGGCTTGGAGTTTATCTAGATCAGAGGTGAAAGGTTGAGGTTAGTATGGAATCTGGTATTTGAAATTTCCATGGCATTGGCAATTTGGAGTGAGGGTTCCTTCAATGTTCCAGAGGAAGGTATCCAGAATGATTACAACATATCCAATCATCCAAAGAATAAGCAAACCCCAACAGCTTGGGTAACAACAACTCTAGGGGAGGTTGGAATCTGACATTTGCATTCGTTAAGTCTGTCCAGCTCCCTTCTTTCCTTGCTTCCACCTTCCCTCTCTCCTCCCTCGCTCCCTCCTTTCCTTTCTTGTTCATAACATTTTCAAACTACAAGACATACACTCAAAGATGCATAAAATATGTATACAAAGTTTAGTGAATGATTACAAAGGTAAGATCTTGTGAAAGTAGCATCCAGGTCAAGAAATAGAACATTTATAGAATTTCAGAAGCTTTGCATCCGCCCCTGCCCAACCACAACCTCCTTCCCATGTAGTCGGGTAACCACTGCAATAATCACAATCATGCCTTTGTTTTCCTGAGACGCTTGAATGACTTGCTCATTTTTCAACATTATGTTTGGAGATGTCTCTATGTTATTGCATGCAGCTGATCATCATTTATTTTATTTTTTTGTATAGAATCCCCTAGTATGAATATTTACAATTCATTTAACCATCCTACTGTTGGTGGACACTTGGGTGTTTCCAGTATAGATTGTTATAAATATGTTTATACATGCTTCATGGTATACTAGAGTTTCTCTAGTATGTGCAGCTAGGAGTAAAAAGATTGGATCCTAGAGCACATGAGTCTTCTCTTTTAAGAGATAATGTCACATTGTTTTCCCAAGAAACAGTATGCTCTCCAACCACTGGTGAATAAAAGTTCTCATTATTTCACATCTTACTAATGTTAATATTGTCCAACTCTTTACATTTTTTACATTCTGTTTTGTATCATGGTTCCCATATTCATTTTTTTTCTAATTACCTCTGATGTTGAAAACATTTTCATAAGCTGATTGCCAATTTGGAAAGATTACTTCTTATCTTTTGACCTTTTTTTGCATTATGTTTTCTGATCTTTTCTTGAGAGCATATGTAATTATTTACATATTAGAGGCCTAATGCATGAAATTCATTCAAGAGTAGGCCTTCCTTCCCCCTACTTCTGGCACTGGCTTCCTTCTTGTACCCAGGACCTGAGCTTCCCTAGCAGCCCCGGCTTCATCTGGATTATGTATATGTACATATGTATATGTATATGTACATGATTTTGTTTCTGTGTTGTACTGTTTGCTGTTGGCTTATTGGCTCGCCCTGTGTATTTTCTTAATAACTATAGCTTTATAAAAATATTTTAAAATATTGATTTTCTCTAAAGCAATGCTCTCAATCTGTTATTTCTCTAGACGTCTTTTTTACTCTTACCACTTTCCTTTTCTACTTACATTTTTGAAACAGTTTGTCAATTTGCACATACCAGTAAATACTTACACACCCCTCTTTTAGGATTTGGTTTGACAATGCGTTGAATCTACAAATCATTTGGAAAGAATTGACATCTTTAAAAATACTAAGTCTTCCAAATATCATTAACACAGTCCAAACTTCTAACTACCTAAGTCTTCTGAAATAACTCTTATCAAAGTTTTATAATCATTTTCATAAAAAATATTGTACAAATTTTGCAAGTTTTATTTCTGGACACTTCATATTTTCTGATGCTATTATAATTATACAATCTAAAATGCTCATTTTCTAATGGTTTACTGCATACATATATATAGAGAGAAAGAGAGACAGAGAGAGAGAAAGAGAGAGATGAAATGTATATACCTAAGAAGCAAGTAATAGTACACTGCAGAATCAAATATTTATATTTGATCTCAGTAACTTTTCTTTGTTGTAATTTATATGAAGATTATTTTGGATTTCCACATATGCAATTATTTCACTAGAAAATAATGATACTTTTTTTTTCTTTGCATGTCTTTCTATTGCTTTATTATGCTGTTTATGACATTCAGTACAATGCTAAAAAATAGTGGTAATAGCAGCCATCCTTGTCTTGGTAAGAAACACAGAAGAGAATATTCAGAAACAATCATTAATTATGATATTTATACCTAAAATAATTTTATTACTATAAACTCCCTTTTTCTTAATCCTCACCCAAAGATATTTTCCCACTGATTTTTAGAGAGAGTGGAAGAGAGAGAGAAAGACAGAGAAATATGGATGTGAGAGAAACACATCAACTGGTTGCCTCCTATATAGGATCTGGGCTGGAGAGGAGCCTGCAACTGAGGTACATGTCCTTAATGGTGCCCTTGACTGGAGTCAAACCCAGGCCCCTTTCGGCCTGCAGGCCAATGCTCTACCCACTGAGCCCAACTTGCTGGGGCTATAAACCCTCTTTAAAATTAATGATATCCTCTTCAACTTGTATTGCTAAAACTTTTTATAAAATATATTTTTATTGAGTTCAAAGAGGAAGGGAGAGGGAGAGAGAGATAGAAACATCAATGATGAAAGAGAATCATTGATCGGCTGCCTCCTGCACACACCCTACTGGCGATCAAGCCCACAACCCAGAATCAAACCTGGTACCTTCAGTCTGCAGGCCAATGCTCTATCCACTGAACCAGACTGGCTAGGGCATGTATTGCTAAAACTTTTTAATAATAAATTGTTCTTGATGAATTATATCCAATGTTTGGTTTGTTTGTGGGGTTTTTTTGTTTTATTATTTATTTATTTTATTGATTTTTTTTTTTTTTGAGGTAGAGGCTTTATTGTTAGTGAGAGTGGTGTGTTTAAACCTCCCTCTAAAATTATAAATTTACTAATTCTGGTAATTTTGTAAAATTTAGCAAAACATATTTTAAGCTGTATTATTGAAAACGTATACATTTAGAATTGTTAAATAAAAATATTTCTCATTATAAAGTATCCCAATTTATATGTTATACACATTGCCTTATAGTTTACTTTGTCAGCTATTTAGTATAGCTACACCAGCTTCTTTGGTAAGTGTTTTTTTCTTTCTATATCCTTAAAGTAATTTGTATCCTTATGGTTTATATATTTCTCTTGTAAATAACTGGTATAGGGATACCTTCATACTATCTAATAATCTTTATTATTTAACTAGAGGATTTATTACATTTTTATATCATATATATTTAGATTTGTATCTTTCATCTAATTTGGGGCTTTCTATTTGTTCTTCTGTCATAATTTTTATGGGAGGACTTGTGATTTTAAAATAATTTTCCCTTTTTACTTCTTTATATGGTTTCTATTCTGTTAATGGTTACATCAACATTACTACACAAATACTGAACTTATAAAAGTCTAATATTGATCGATACTTTTACCCTCTTTCTGCACAATGCGTGGACCTTAGATCACACTGACACCAGCTGTTTGCTTCATAACTTGTGTTTATTTTTGTCTTGTAACTTCACAGACGTTATTGCAATTTTTATACAGGCGGTGTTTGTTTAAATATGTTCACATATTTCCACCTTCTCTGTTTTCATTCCAGCTTAAATCTCAGACCTTCCAAACAGCATTGGTTTCCCTTTTTCCTAAAATAACATGTTTTCAGAATTTTCTTTAGTGAGGGTCACCTGGTGTGAAATCTATGTTTTAATTTGCCTGAAAATGTTTTTATTTTTCCTTCATTCCAGAGAAATGTTTTCCCACCCCCCTATCCCCCACTGCCTCAAACACACACAAATGAAGACGCCATTCTTCCCAATCTTATTGTTGCTGCTCAGAAGTCAGTAGTTAGTCTGCCATTTGTTTAAACATAACACTCCCTTCAGCTTCTTACCTCTGGGTTTTTGGTGTTTGGCAGGTTTTCTATAATGTGTTTAGGTTGGATTTTCTGTCCTTTATCCTATTTTTGATTCACTGAATTTCTTTTGTCAGTTCTAAGCTGTTATATGTTTAGGTATTTTCTTTTCGATATCCCATATGCACTCTCCCTTCTGGAAGTCTGATTGGAAATAGGACTACATTGCAGTTTGCAAAGAAGGATGGAAGAAGCCAGATGACCTGGGCCCTTAGTCTCAGCCCCATCATGACATGTTGGGTGCTGGCGGACCAGTCACTCGTCCTGTCGTCTGTTCTGGGGAGGATATGACACTTGTCCTGATGGCTACGTGGGGTTGTGAGAATCAGGCTCCATCCGGCTGAGAACGTGCTCGACGTGTACCCAGGCGGGGTGTGCCCGTGTGTGGTGCCGTCCCTGGGAGCCAGAGCCTAAACTTCTGGGAACACGTTTCTGGCCTGTATTCCCAGCTGCTTGCCTGGGTTTCGTGCTTGTGAGCAGAGCCTTTGAGGGCTGAGAAGCTCTGTTAGCACATGAATGCGAGAAGATGAGAGAGAAATGATAATATTTCTTTCTCCATAGGGAACTCCCAGCATCTCTGAGAAAAGAGACTTTCTTTTGATCACCGATGAGTAGAGAAGGATATTAACCATGGCGTGCCCACCAACGCGAGGGGACAAGGGGCCTCGCTTGATGGAGAAGAACAGGCTGAAGCACCTGGCTGTGCTTGGGCACAGGTCACACCCGCCTCAGGTCCAGCACCAGCTCTCCTGTCTTCCCTGGGTTGCACCGTGACTCCCCACATCTTCCCAGAGGTAAGGGGAGAACAGACACGACTGGAAGCTATGAAGCAAAGCAGATAGCAGGGACCCTTGCAGAGTCCAGTACCCACAGGACCAGGGGGAGAAATGTGCATGAGCCTGGCAAATGGGAGAGCGTGCATTGTCTACAGGGGACTAGTCACTGCTCAGCTGCTGCCCTGGTGCCCTAGTGGATAGTGAGAAAGTGGGTGAGTGTGTGCGTGTGCGTGTGCATGTGCGTGTGTGTGTGCGTGTGCTCAGCAGTGGGATGAGCTTGGGGGATCGGAACATCTGTGGAGTGGGAACCAGCAGCAGCAGAGGTGAATAATCAGCGCCCCCATGGCTGTCTACACCGGATCCCTCCAGGAGCTGCCTCGCCCACTGTGCCGCCAAGGGTTAATATCCTCCCCAGGCCTCAGTGTGTCTCCCTGTGGGTGTGAGAGGGCAAACCCGTGGAAATAATGTTTCTCGGAGCCAAACATATGCCTCTGTTTCAAAGGGACCGCCCCCACCCCCACCCCCCCCGACTGGGCCAACCCTGATGGGGCCAAACAAAATACTCCCGGGAGCTGGCTGTGACCTGTGGCCGCGGCTTGGGTCTCCTTTCCTTGAGGCAAGGAAGTCTGTTCGGAATCAGCATCTCAGGCAACGCGCACTCTATTTCCAACAGGCACGGTGTCTGCTCGCTTTCTCATTCTTGTTTTATGTTCCTCCTCTTCTGCTTCCTCTGCAGAAAACAAACATTTCCCTTCCTTTCTGAAGTCCCCTAAGTCTGAATTCCCGGCCCCAGAGCCCGAGAGCCTGCACTCACCTGTGTAGACGGAAAGGGCAGAAGCTGCTCGCTGAGCGGGGTGGGCTGGCCTTGTAATCAGCGCAGGACACAGAGGGTAGCTCTGCAAAGGACTTCCTCCGGGGACACAGTGTCACAGTCTCAGAGATGGCAATTCTTCAGAAATGATCGTCACACCCTTCCTGTTTGCTCTTGGACCTTTCGCCCTGAAGAGAGAGGTGCTGGCAGCTATCTTGGGACCACAGGGGACTGCTTTGCCTCAGGACTTTTGTCATTTCCTGGAAGAAGGGGAGAGAGCCATCCCCTGGACCCCTGCAGAGGTGGCCAAAGAGCAACACCACAGAGGCGCTGCGCTGACCTGGGCCTCGGGGCCTCAGAGGCTTGTTGGACGCGTGGACAGCACCGGACTACCAACCAGCCATCGGGTCGCCGGGAGCTGGCAGGTCAAAATGTCATCTCGGACTTTACCCTCTGACCATTGGGAAAATGACTCCGGTTAGTGCCAAAGACAGTCCCATGGAGCGCGGGGCTCTGTTTATAGATGAAATCTCAGGATGTGTATATTCAATGTTCTTACTCCAGGATATTAATGCTCACATGAACTTGTCTGCTCATGGCCCGTCCCATGCATGTCTGATGGACGGTTAGATGTGAAAGGTGCCCGAGACATGCTGAGGACGCTGCGTGTGTGTGTCGAGGGCTGCAAGGCTGGAATGTGAGCTTGTTTAGAGTGAACTCCAATGGAGTCCATTTAACCCGGCAGGAGACGAGGCATCTGAGATACCAGGGCCCCAGAAGGCAGGGTCTTCATAAATAGAGGAACTGTGCCAAACATTTACCTTGTGGTTTGCACTCTGTCCAGTGGAGCCTAGCAGCGTGTTTAGGAAGTTTTATGGATTTTTTGGTTTTGTTTTGATTTGTTTATTTTTAAATATATATTTTATTGATTTCAGAGAGAGAGAAACATCAATGGTGAGAGAGAATCATTGATTGGCTGCCTCCTGCACATCCCCCACTGGGGATGGATCCTGCAACCCAGGCATGTGCCCTGACTGGGAACCGAACCCTGACCTCCTGGTTCATAGGTCGATGCTCAACCACTGAGCCACCGCCACAGGGCGAGCTTTATGGGTTTTAAAGCTTTGTGTCAAAATCTGCAGTCAGCTCAGAGGGGAACTAGTGATGGGCTCTGTGGGTACCTCAAGCCCATTTAAAACTTCTGGACAGAATTCTCACAGGAGGTGACGGGCTAAGAAGCGATCTCTGGGATTTACTGAGCAGTTAGTGAGCACCTACACCCTGCCCATCCCTGAGCTAGGCTGTGAATGGGAGGAACATGGGTTTCAGTTCTGGAGACTGTGTACAGTCTGATTGGGAGGTCAGACCAACCACAGGGAGTCGATTCAGAACTGAATGGGACAGCTAGACCTAATGCCGACAGCCATGGTAGAAGATTTTCCCCGACATTGAAGGACCCTGTACGAGTTCCCAACGTTCTCCTCCAACAGAGGGTGTGCTGGCAGCTTCCAGACAGGAACCTGGGGGGACCTGCCCTGACAATAGGACCAAGCCATCTCACAGCATCTGAAAGCATTTGGTGTCGTTTCATACACCATCTTGAGCGAGTGTGTGTGGTGCCAGGAATCACTGGAGAAAGAGGTTGGAGGCAGTGGCCTCTCTCTCTCTCTCTCTCTCTCTCTCTCTCTCTCTCTCTCTCTCCCCCCCCCTTCTCTCTCCCCCTACCCCCTGCATCTGCCAGCCAGTGTCCCCTCTTTTATCTTCCATTCTCTCTCCACATCCTACCCCCAACCCTTTAGACAGGACAGAAGCCACAGAGCTGAGGGAACAGGGACAGCTCTGGGGTCCTGATGACTTCTGCTACCCGATTCATACTCACACATCAGTTCACCTGTCCTAGGGTCTTGGTGAGGACATGGCAAACGCCTCCCACTCTCACTGAGGATCCTCCAGGCTCCCAAAGTCAACCAACCCAGAGCCCTGAAACTGGTAGGACAAAAGAAAAAACCAGTTCCGATCAAATGGTTTATTTTAAGTTTAACAAAAATTGTTATAAAAAGCAACCTTCATTGTTATTGGATCCTTCTTCATAATAACTAGTTGAAAGCAAACATCAGGTACATGTGTATATTTACACAATTTTAGTCATTCCCAGAATATTTAACTAAATATAGAACTCCTTTAAAAAGATGCACTTTTTGTTGTTGTTCTGAGAGTGAGTGTCTTTGTCTCATGGACCTATAAGAAAGCAACGAAACTCTCTCAGCTCCTTAAGCACCCTCCTGCACATCCCCCATTTAATAGGAAATGCCCCTAAGGGTGGAGGCGCTGGCTTCTCTCCCGCTTCAGTGGCCATTAATTCAGCCAACACTTTTACTACGTGTGCCTGTGTGCCTGTGTGCCAAACACCGTATCAGGTACTCAAGGCAGACAGGTGGCTCAGACATGGTCGCTGCCCCTTCCAACTACCTCGTTCTTCAGGAGGCGGTAGCTGGGCAGCGTTCCCTCTGGGCATCTCTTTTGTAGGACAGAGAGTTCCCCAGCAAACACTACCCGGCCTCTTCCATGCCTCGCTTTCATGACTCACACTGAAAACGTCCAGGCTGGCTCGAGCTTGAAAAAAAAAAAAAGAAGAGAGAGAAGAAAAACGAGAAGTAAATACATCTGACAATAAATTTGAGATCATAAACCTTGGGATTCTTTTTATAATACCACATACTTCAAAAAAAAAATCAGGCAGCATTTTTCATTCGCCATGGATTTAAAGGTAGCTCAAAGAAAACACAGGCTTAAGTGGAAGTAGTGAGACGGAGAGCGGGAGCCAAGCTCCCAAATAAACACATCAGAGGCTTGGTCTAAAAAAAGACAGATCACAAATAAGCTCCTCCTGATGCGCCTAAGGTTTCGTTTAACGGTTCCCAGGTCACGCACTCATTTGCCAAAAAGAGGTTAACCCTGATGCAGCGTGGCAGCATTTCGGGAAACAGGTTTTGTGCAAGGGGGCCTGTGGAGGCTGGGCCCCCGGAGGCCCAGGGGGTGCAACGGCTCTCAGACGAGCACTTCGGAAAACGCTTTCGTGCACAGGAGAGAATGGGCTGCGCTTTCGGAACTTGGAGAATATGGGCCTCAACAGACATGGGCTTGGCGTACACCCAAATGCCGGCGTCTCCAAATCAAACAGTGAGCCTACATACATTTGTTTGGAGCGGCTGTGTGACCTTGGGCAGCCTACTTCCCTCCCAAAGCTAGGTGTCCTCCCTCTAAAACAAGGAGCTTGGACAAATGGCTCTTTCGAATCCTTCCCCGTCCACAGAGGCTCTTCCCCGAGGACTCAACACAGGAAGGCTGGCCAACTGATGAGAGCAATAAGGTAGCCAAAGTCCTGGGAGCTCAGCTGCGGGGAGATTTCCATTCACGATCATCTTTCAGACGCCGGGCCTGGAGGATAAGGAACAGCATTATATCATTTCCAGGCAGAGACCGAAGTTCCCTTTCAGGTCACATGACTTCTCTTCCAGTTTTACACTTCATCCTTTCCTGCCTCAACTGACCTAGCTCAGGGAGTCTCCTGATTGTAATGTGGTTGGATGCTACCTGGGGGTTTTGTTCAACATCCACATTCCTGGGCCAGTGATTCTCATTGAGTCGGTCTGGGCTGGGGCCGGGAGCTAGGCACGCGTAACAAGCATCCCCAAGGGTTGCCATGGCCTATGCTTCGAGGACACTGTTCTAACTGTTCTGAATTCGGGGCACATCTTCCTCACAGACTTGGTCTACTAGCGCCAAGGACCCATCTGATATTGCAACCTAACCGAGAGCATGGCAAGAGGGACATGCCGAGCATTCAATCACATTCAACGAGGAAGTGAATCAAAGAATGAATTGGGCCTATATAACGGGAGAGGTCATGATCACCATGACTGACCAAACACAGAAGTCGCGTGATGCTTGAGACGCTAAGGTGCGTGGGAGAGGGGCCCCAAGAACGGGCTGCAAACCTGGGTCTCCTTGGAGCCACCGGCAACTGTAGGCCACTCACAAAGGGATGTTTCTCTTCCAGAAAACACATCTGTCCAGGGGGAGTCCCTAGGCCTCCGCTATATTTTCAGCTGCATCCCTCAAAATGTCAAAAGTGGATTAAAGTATAAATGATGGTCAATTCGCCCCTGTCCTCCTGGGACCGTGCTGAGCATCACCGGCCCTTTGGGGATGTAGGACAGCAGGGGAGGGAAGGGGGGTGGGGACTGGTCTTGAAACGTAGCTGAATAGAGTGAGCTCTGGTGTGTCTTGGGGGGATAAAGCAGTTCGCAGGCTGCTACTTTTTTGTGACATAGCTTTTATGAGGGGAGAGCCAGAATATTAAGCTCATTGCTTCCAGATGGGAAGGTTGGACAAGACAGAGAGGCCTTGGCTCTGCTGGTGCGATATGGATGTGACATATTGAAGTAATCGAGATAGAAGATCTAGCCTTAGCCAAGACTGTCAGATAGATACTTTTTAAAACATTACATGGTTTGTAACAAGGTATTGTGTATCCTCCCAGAAACCCTGCAGCCTCAGTCTCTGGGAAGGAGGTGGGGAGGGGGAAAGTGTGCTTATTTTGCTTGAGTTACTAAAGCTCCTTTTATACATGAAGAATTTGGCATCTCCTGGCCAGGACTGGCTGAGCCAACAGTCCGGTGCACTTGTAATGTAGATCCTGCTAGTGACTCGCTAAGTAAGTCCAGGTGCTTGCTCAAGAGGCAGGGTCCTGAGCACTCCCTTAGTTGAGCCCCGAAGCAATCATGGCCCAGCGCCTCAAATGAGCCTCAAATCTGTTTAATAAATCATCTGTCTATTTATAGAGTTAATCCAGGGAGAAATCCTCCGGGTTGTCTGGTCAGGCCTCGTCCACTAGAGGGCGCCCAATGCCCACCTCATCCAGTCTGGGCTGCTCTTAATTGATAAGGGATTTCAGCTCCCCAGGAAGCCCTGTGTCCTGTCCTTTCCTTCCTACTTGTCCTTCAGGCCCTGGATACGAGCAAGTGGATCAACGCCAGGTGGGATGCGGAAGAAAACACGGACCCCTCTGGAGGGTCTCCGTGTCCTCCGATGTGCACAGCAAGAGTTTTGCTCTGGCTTGGCCTGCCGTGCACACGGGGAAGGGAGAGCAGGTGTTCGGAAATCCCCAGTTTGCAATGTGCTGGTTGACTTGTAATTCTCTTCGTCAGGGAACGGCCCCTTCCTTGGCCACCTTCACACCTGAGAACAGGTCAGGCGTCCCTACAGACCCAGTGTCTGCTTCGCATTTCAAAGGCTGGGAACTGTTAAGCTTATATTTTGATTAAAATGTTGTATTCGCTTTGTCCCCCCCTTTCGATGTAATTTCTGGATATTTAATTTCAGCCCCATCATCTGAGGGGCGAAGGGAGGAGGTATTTGATGTGAAACAGCACACAGGGAACGCCGGCCAAGTCAGCCAAGAGAGCGGCTCGGGGCTGTGGAGATGTGACAGCTGAGATCCCTTTTGTTCTCCAAGGCAGGCCCTGAAACCCAAGCCCCTCAAGGACAGGAGATCTGTCCTGAGCTTGGAATCCAGACAGCCTATTGTCCAGGCTGGCCTCCTGGCTACTTCTGGGGCCTGGGGTGAGTCCCTGAAAGTTCCCTGGCTTCAGTCACCTGGTTAGGCTCCGGGGAGAGGAATGGCCTGTCATTGGCCACTGGCCCTGGGGGTATGGAAAGAAAAATAGCAAGTCTTCAGGAAAGCTGGTTTGGAGTCTGTGGTGGACATTAGTTCTAATGTCCCAGCTTCCAAGGGACTCCAACTCCAGGTTACACTGAGATGGATAAAGGAACAGCCTTTAGCCCACCTAAACTTTCTACAGGCTGGTGGCCACTTATTCAAATGTCTGCAAGGCCCAGGCAGGTCATCCAAATGTCATAACGAGGGCATGCCTGAGAGAGAGGGGTGCACAACGCAGATTTGTTGACTGAGTGACTAAGAGCGGGTCTGGTATGAGACATTAGGGAGTGGTGGGGACCATGCCAAATTGGAAGGTACATACCCTATCGTTGATGTTCCAATTATCGCTCCTTAAAATACTTTAAATATTCTTCTGGCCCAAAGGCTACTGATTTTGTACCTCTGGATCCACTTTTTTTATATTTTAGGCCTGCATAAAAGACCAAGAAGGAAGAAAAATGTATGTGGTAGTATAGGGAGTCCCCCGTCTGCCCAGTTAAGCCTGATCTTAATATCCCATCTGGTACCGTGTAGAGGAAGGGATCATAGCAACAGCCTCTCATGCAGACCTCTGTTTGGTACACAGATGACGAGCTAATGGCCATCCCTGCCTCATCTTCCCCCCAAAAAGCCCCCAAAACAAAACTGCAAGGTTCTGTTGGAGCCAGAGGAACAGCTGGCCTGGTTTGGGACCTGGTCATGGAACTGGGCTTCAGTTTCCTAAAATGGGGGTTCCACTGCCCTGGCTATCCTTGTGTAGGGCTGTTGGTGAGGACCCACGAGATAATGCCATGGGAAAGGGCTTTGTAACTTGCCATGTGCAGAAAGGGTACAAGTTAATGCCATGGATTCGGGGTTGAACCTGGAGGAATAGTCCTCCTAGGAGTTCATTAAGTTGCTGGCACGAATGGGGTGCTTCTCTTTATATTTGAATAAAGTCCTCTATTGATGGGCCCAACTTTTAGTTTCCGTAATGTTTCTTACTGAGTTAAGGAGTCCAAAGCTCATGTTTGCGAGTGACCTCTGACCCTTACTCAATGCTCACCGGAAGCTCTCCTCTATCCATAGAATGGATGTGGGGTGACAAGCCCAGGGTTGGGGACAGACACCCCATAGGTGGTTCTCTGTGCTCTGCTCCCTCGAACCTCCCCTCCTTCCAATGGGTCCCATTCTGTCATCTGCTATTTGCGTATTTGTATTCCTGTTGTTTCTGTGTTTGTCTCAAGGATATCTGGTTGCAGGTCTCTGACGCTGTATTTTAGGTAAATGTGTACAGTGATTTCATCCTGGAGCTTAAGGGAACTTCTGCACCTAGCATTACTCACAAGCAGGTGAATGGAGGGCGGCTCAGCCCTGCTCCCTGCTCTGGTGCAGGCAGATGCTTGGCGTCATGTTTCCAATCAGAGGCGTAGATTTGCACTGCCTCCTGATCAAAGCCAAGCTGCTAAGCCTGGAATCTGAGGCGCTCCATGTCCCTCAATAGCTCTCTCGCCTTGTCCTCCCCCACTTCCTTATTCACACCGGGGTTTCAGGCACCCCCTTCCACAAACACGGCCCGCATTTTCTCACATCCAGCATTCATGCATACATTTCTTCTGCCTGAATTTTTTTTTTTTCTGGAATGTCTGCCTGCTACAATCATGAGCATGTTTAGAGCAAAATGTTTATATGCCCCTTATATTTCCATAGAGAGGGAGCGCAAGGTGGAGATGAAAAGATAGAGGAACATGGCTAGGCCTTCTCTCCATCTTTCTGAAGGGGAGGGGAGTAGCTGGGGCCAGGAAATAAGCACGCAGGGCTCAGCCTCGCCCCCCTCTCTGTAGGGCTGCATCTGCCTGAAGATCAGTGCCTTCTTGTCTGGCCCTACCTGCTCCCTTTGGCCAGGGCTTGGAATTGCCTCTGAGAAGCATCAGGAGGCCCCTCTCTCTGTACCTGACCCTCCACAAGGACTGGCCTGGCCTGAAGCAGTGCTGCCCCCTGCAGGACACAGGGTAAGCGCATCTGCCTGCAGGCCCCGCCCTGCCCTCACTGGGGTCTCCCAAGCTACAGGCTGCAATGGCGGGGATGGTTCATGTTCTCCGTCCAGAGGTACAGCAGATATGCTGAAGGTGTTAGCTCCTCATTCTCATTCCATCTCGGTTGCCTCCTTGGTTATGAATCCTGAGGGGGAGGGGAGAGGTTCTTCATTCTATCTACAAACTTCAACACCCAAATATCACATTTTCAAAGGAGCCGCCTCCGACTCCCCTTAGGAGGCATACTCATCCCCTCCCTCTTCCTCTTAGCCTCTCTCCCGTGGGATTCCAGTTGTACTTCATCTGTCCATCCTTTTCTTCCTCACTTATTCACAGGTGTTTGGGGAGCTGGTGTTGTCCCGGATCTAGATGTCACGAGGAGTCACATTTCAAGTTGCCATTTCCTCTGAAAACCCAACTCTAGACATGCGTGCGGTATGATGAGAGCAGAATTGCTCAGAAGGCCTGGCGTGAGGTCTCAGGTTGAAGATTATCAAATACTGAGAGCCCACCAGAACCTTGCGATGGTAGGATGACGTTATTTCCTTTTCATAATGAAGGTAACTGAGGCTCCAAGGCCAAAGCAAAGGATACAAAACAATAATAAAGAAGCCATGGTCTCCGCAGGGTCCCGAAGCCAGTACTTGGTCAGCCAGGGCTCCTGACATTCACTGCTCTGTTCCCCGGGCCTCGTCACACACACTCTCTCAGTCCCTCTGCAGTGACAAGGGTAACCTATAAAGCGTATCTGTAGTGACAGAGGCAATAGCAATGAAGGCCAAAGCCAAAGATCCAGGGTGCGAGTGTGTGAAAAGGGCCATGCGAGGCTAATCCCTGGGGCCTTGCACACCCAATGGGAGCAGAGGATTGACGGGGGCCCAGGAAGAAGCATTCGTGAGCAGGAACAGGCTGGGAGGGGCATTGCAGGCAGGAGGTCCCGCTGCAGCAAAGGAGCACAGGCCGATGGAACAAGGGAAGCTCAGAACTCAGGGGCTTTGCCAGCCCGGCCTGAGCCAAGGTTGGTGTTTAGATGAGATGGCACAGAGTGAGAAAGGACAATGAATTCGGTCTTCACCTGGCAGGACAGCAGTTTCAACTTAGGATGAACCATAGTATCATCTGTTTGAAAATAAATATCCCCATCCCCAGACCTACAGAATCAGAATCTCTGGACATGGGTTGGAGCTATTATTATTATTATTTTTAGCTGTCACAGATGACTGATGCTGAATAAAGGTTGAAAACCACCGAAAAAAAAAGAAGGAAGGCTATAATAAGGCCCTGGGGGTAGGATGAGTCCTGGATTTGAGTTCTGATCTTGGCTTGTATCATGCTTGGAGTTGCATGTGGCAAGCCTTTGCGCCTCACTTTTCTCATTTTTTAAGATGGGAGCAATGGGAGGACCGCCTCCCTCCCTCCAAAGGTCATTATGATGAAAAAGAAAAATGTATTTGAAAGCCCCAGCGCAGCCCTTGCGCACAGGAACCCATAGGTAGAGGTGAGCCGATTCTCTGAATTGGGAAGGGCAGCAGGTTGCATGTGAAAGTGTGTGGGGCCAGCAGGTGCCCAGGGAGGAATGCGCATTGAGGATGGGAGGGTGTGGGTAGAGGCTAAGGCACTGGTTTAGGTGTGACTGGGCCAGGACAGCCACGGGGAGGCCTTGAGCACATCTGTGTGGCCACAGGCCAAAAGCATCAGAGTCTCTGTGTGTGAAAGGCAAGGCCGTTTCCACACCTAAAAATAAAACAGGCCTCTCCCAGCATCGGACTGGGTGCTGTGAAATCCCGGAGGGCCCTGAGATGCGATTCTAATTTTGTGAAAATCATCGTTCTTGAATACAAACTCAGAGGCAACTTTGCTGGGGACGATGTCCATATAGTGTGTCTTCCAGAATATTATCAATGGTCCCAAAGAGATGTCAGGTGCAGAAGTACAGAGAGGGGGCGTGTCCAGGCAGGCGTGTGGGGTCTCTGACTTGGCATCTTCCAGCAGGCAGGGAAGGAGGGGGTACCAACCCCTGAAGGTTTGAGAAAGGCCGACATGTGATTCCACACGCCTGATGCTCCCACCGGGGTCTGACCTGGGCCCCTGGATCAATCCCCTCTGATCCCAAAAGAGTTACTGCCCCCCGGGGTGGGGCCTGCTGCCCTTCCGCCCCCTCTGGCACTACAGGCCCCATTATCTCATGAACATGAACTTTCCCCATATCCCTGGGAGATAAGTATTTCCTTATGGTAATGATCGTGATTCTCCTTTTACAGCCGAGCACGTGCAGACAGAGGGATGGTCCTGAAAAGAGGGAGACATTTTCTTCCCTTTCTCTGGACTCTGTCAAGTTCAAATCATAAAACGGAAAGCACAGGGAACATCTCTGAGCGTTTTCCAGCGGAGGAAGCAGGGAGCAGGGCTGGGAGAAGGACGCGTTAGTGTGGGCTCGCTGTGCTGCAAATTTATGTCCAATTTGTGGGGGTCGGGGGTGGGGGGTGGAGGGGGTAGGGGGGGGACCAGAAGAGGCAGAGGCTAGTTGGAGAGTTCCTTTTTATTTTCACAGGCCCATAAAGAAAGATGGAGTTTCAGGAATCATCTCACGCAGGCTTCATCGTGCACAGGAGGAAATGGAGGTCAAAGAGGGGGCTTGTTCAACAGGCTGCGAGGAGAAGGGCTGATCCCGCCCCCAAATCCCGGTTGCATTTTTGTCCTGCTGTCCTTGCCTAAACGGTTACATGTGCTCCTCTGTGAGCCGGTTCTCTGTGCAGAGGGACATCCAAGGGCAATGCTGCCTTTCCTCAAGGTCATGGTGAGAGCCTGGCTGGAGGCCGGACTTATCTGAAGAGTTTGAGAAACATCTTGAAATTATCAGGACTTGGAACACGGCCTTGGTTTGCACTGAGCTTTCACCGCCTTATCGAGTTCCTAGACTTGAACTTCTCAAAGTTTAGTCAATCAGTTTTATTTGCCTCATCGGGAGCCCTGCAATCTTAGGCTCGTCCTCCCAGGCTCGGGGTGAGGATTCCGGAGGAGTGGGAGCCAAGGACTGATGGGGAGAGGCGTTCTAGGAAAACTCCCGGGGCTGAGCATGGGCCCTGGGCCTGGCACTGTGAAGGGCACAGGCTGGGTGAGAAGACAAGTCATCAACCCAGAGCCCTGGGCCTGGGTTACAGGAACCAGCACGGAGGTCAGTGTAGGGTGACCCCCTTTCTATACAAGTGACTGATTACTACAGACTCTCCATTATTGCAAATTTAAATAATTCAAAACTAATTTTCTTATAGGCATACAGAAGGGAGGATGCACTTGGAGACTTATAAATGTATAAATACCATAAGAAATATAACTCATTCTTTTGCTTTTAATTTACTTTTGAAACAATCAATACATAATATGTGAGTAAAGACATCCAGGAAACTTAGAGATGTTTGTTCAATGATTCTTTTTATTTTCTTGGGGTGAGCTCGAATGTTTTCCTAAATCCACTCTAACGTGACGGCTGGAGTTATCCTGGCAGAGCTTTGGTCATCTTCAGAGTATTTTATCGCCGCTCAATCTATTTCATAATGTTGTTGTTCTCAGGAATGTTTCTCAGAAAAAAGCACGGTCCCCGCCACTCAATACTCCCTGGGATGGCGTTGATATGAGATAGAGGAAAGCTTTTAAATTATGAGAACACGGAGCAGCGGAAGAAATGGCAGCAGGCTCTCCGCCCCCATGTTTTGGCTCAACAACAGGAGGCACAGGTGAGGGCTTGGCACGCGTGAGGAACGTAGCCATGCTGTGGGGCCGTGGAAAAACACGGGTCACAACTCATTCAGCACTACTGATCGCGTGCGATTCTTAATCTGTATAAATTTTGGAGATTTGAGTTATCCCAAGCTCAGCCACGGACCTGACCCACACCTGCAGTCCTTGCAGGCACCAACCCCAAAGGTGACTTCTTCAAACAGGCTCTGTGGAGGCCCATGAGTGCCCTCATCCCTCCTCCGCAGCAAGGAGAGGGGGTGATCACTTCCGGTTTAGTTACTTCTTACTGTTCTCCTCCTCTACTACCCCAACACACAGCCAAGCTCATTTCTGACCTACTTCAGGAAGGCTTTTCACCCAGCCCTCATTCTCAAAGGCCACTTCTTCTTCTGAAAATCTCCATCCACCATTTCCAGTGTCTGCTGCCCGTGGTATGCTCTACAGCTGTGTTCTGTCTTCTGTCCCCCTGATCAACTCAAAGCGCCTTGAGGCCAGGGCAGTGGCATGCTACCGAGCCTGGAAGTAGACATGTCGGACAGTGGACTCAACCTTTGCTAGTGTGTGATCTCTGCACCCATTCCTTCATCTGTAAAGATAGCAATACCTACCTCATAGAAATGCTGTGAAGATTGATACCTTTATGCCTGTAGCAGAATGCCTGACTTAATGTTCACTCAAAAAGGCTTTTTGAGTGAATATTAGTTATATTCCATAATAATTATGATCTTATATTTCCGTAAGAATTATAATCTTGTATTTCCATAATAATTAGTATCCTGTATTTTTCTCTACCCTGTGCAACACTAGGTTTCTGAAAGAGATTCCATACATGCTAGATTGGCCTGGATTCCTATGGGAGCCTCTTAAAACTGGACCAAAGCATTTTGGTTTACTATGTACCCATTACCTCCTGCTCATTTGCAATTTGTTTCCTTGCACCCTCGCTCCTGCACTGCATGATGGTAAGTGTGTCCTGAGATTTGGGCCGTGCAGTAGTACAGCTAGGGAGCATGCTTGAAGGTGGTGCTTGCAGGACTCAGGTAACACATGGAACCCACTGAATCGTATAACCGAGATATGGGGCCCCACTCCATTCTGCCCGCATTTGAAATCCTGGGGGTCCCAGGCCATGAGTAGCCTGGCTCCTGGCTGCTGCTCTAACTGTGCCAAGTCTGGGAAGCATGTTTTCCCTTTGTTAGTTTACCCAGATCAGCAGCTTCTGAAAGTGCAAAGCTTCCATGAGATTATTTGCTTTGTAGCTGTAAGAATCCCATATACTGTATAGCCCTTTACAATGTGCAAGGTACTTGCACATCTGTGATGTCACACAGTCTCCAAAGTGTTGCTTGAAGATAGTCAGGGTTCGTTAACCCCATACCATAGCTGACTCAGGGAGAGAATATCCTCTCCAGGTTCCCAAAGCTGAGAAGGGGCAGGACTGGGCTATTAAATCTAAGTGACTATCGATATCGTTAATATTCAGAGTTCTTACTGTGTGCCACAACCTACGTGGAGTATTTTTACTCATGTTATTCCATTTGTACTCATTTTGCATGCGGGTGAGATAAGTTTAAAGAGACAATGTGACTTGGCCCATGACTAGTGACAGAAGAGCTTAAAGTGGTTCTAGCGCCACTGCTTTTACCCACACACCGTGCAGCTTCCAATCCACAGGTGATGAGGCACCGGAGGCAGGACACCTCACCTCAAGGCCTCTATGCTGAGGTGACACTCACAACCAGTTTCAGAGAGAAGGGACATCTCATTCTTGCCCCTCCCCTCCTGCCCGGCCACCTTCCATCCCCTCACACCCAGGATCTCTGCAGGGACGGGTCCAGCTCTCCAGGAGCATGGAGCCCACTGACGGTGGAGACCTGGACTTGAGGGAAAGGAGTATACATGTTTGACAATAATAATTATGCTAACATGGACACAGAAATGCCATTCATGAGCATGCTGGAGAATTTTGAGTGTCTGATTTATCTAAGTTATCTTCACTAATACATTTATGTACACAATTTGATCTACATAATCAAATACATTATAAAACATCATTTTGGTGTAAAGGAAACTAAAGAAAAAAAATCATTAAAAAGCATGTGGGGTGCTTAGAAGAGTCCATAAAACCCTTTCATTTTCACATCAATTAGGCAGGACTGTGCTGGACTGGGGCAACCTGACTAGGGGAAGAGGAGGTAGGGCCATTAAGACACGGACTGAGCTAACGCTTCTGACTAAGCTCCTTTTTGGACCAGAGTACCAACCTCCTAACGCTTGTCTGCCACCACTGTCCCCACTTCAATGTAACTCTTGTTCTTGTGATCACAATCCACCTGACATACAGAGATAATCATGCCATTCATCTGCTACAAAACCCCAAGATGCCCACTGTCCAGGAAACTAGGTCACCTTGGCTTCCCTTATGTGACCCTAACACCACTCATGACTCTTGCCTCATCCATCTCTCCAGTGTCTTTTTTAGTTTCTCCTCTCTTGCCACACCAGGGCCCAGTGCCTGGCCTTCTCCCACTGCCTGTAACACCCTCTCTCCGTTCTTCCCCAAGGAACCATGCTCCCCAGGCCAACTCAAAACCACATGGTTAGCCACCCACCCAACATCATCCATTGCCCTTTGAGCTCTTCCTTATAGATTTAGATCAGTTGTATTATAGCTCTTTTGTATGCATGTATTTATCTACACCTGCTAGACTGGGAGTATTTTGATGGGAAAAAATTGGTCTTGTTCATCCATGTATCACCAATACCCAGCACAGCACCTAGAATATACGAAATACTCAAAAACAGTTAGTAGGATGTTTTTGATACCTAATATGTGCCCGGCCTAGAGAGGCACATGGATCTGACCTAGAGACAGATACAACTGACAGCAGTGTATTAGGGCCTGACTGGAGGGGGCATGTGGCTGGGGCTCATCATAGGGCTAGTAGTTTTAAGAAGGAAGTGAAAAACAGTTTCTTGCCCACGCAGGGTAAAAACAAGAGGAAGAGAAGCATTCCCAGTGGAAATAAGCGGACCAGTTGGAGGAAAAGAAGGTACAGCCAAAAAAGCTTCAAAAATACTGGAGTTCGCCGAGAAGTAGGTATCATTTTGCTGAAAGTCTTCATGTTGAAGCGAAGGTCCTTGGCTTGCCACGGGGGTCACCTGTTTCTATGAACCTCCAGATAGCAGGATAGAAGGCGAGAGCCCACATATGGGATGACTTAAATTGGTGCGAGGGAATGTGTGTGTCACTCTGATCGGGGGTGGTACGTGCTGCATTATTAGGCCCAGGCTGAGGCCACAGTACAGTCATAAATCAAGAAGCGGGTGTTTAAAAAACAGTGGAAGTGTTAAGGAAACATGAAGTGGCTGACCTGCGGGGCTGGGCTGTTACTCCCTACAAGAATTTCGATGACTAATGATGTGGATAAATAAGTGCTTAAATTTCTCATAACCACACGTGTAATTTATTTAATTTAGGGGGTATTAAGCAGTTCTGGGAGCCCTCTAAGACGCTGGTGAGCAGTTAGTTGGAAAAGGTTTCCCACTATTCAAAAGAGGCTGGTGCTTTTTTCTCTGAACCATTTTTTCCCCCCTGATAACTGGGATTAATGTATAGAAAGATGAGATTTAGAAGTAGCCACCTACCCTTCTAGTTTAATTTATAGTTTTTGAAGTTCTACTGGTAGATAATCATTCAACTGGGTCTTGGAAAGCCTTTTAAAAAAAAATTAAAATAACTGAGACAGAGGTGAGTCACACCTGAGGATTTATTGGGTCACATTGATGGAGATTGAGGGCAATCTCCTCAGGGAAAGGCCTACATGCTGTGACGTGGAAGGACCACAGTAACTGAGGCTCGAGACTGGCTGCTTACATGCCATTCATCAACTGTCGAATCCCTGAGCCTCGATTTCCTCATCTCTAGAAGGGGGCCAATCACACCTACCTCACAAAGGACTGTGAAGGTCAAAAGGCAAATTCAGATGCCTATTTCCATACATGATATGCTTCTTAGATGTGTGTGAAAGTCAGATATATTTCCATTGAACAAACAATATAGAAATATTATAAGGAAAGTTTGGTCCTTGATCATTATCATAATATATAAAAAGCCAGGGGCCGTCACGACCAAAACAACCTGACGGAAGACTGAACACAGGCTGCGTGGGGTGACAAGGCTGGCAGGGAGGTTAGTGAGGGACGACCAAACGACTAAACAGCAGGCCCTCGATCATTATAAACTATAAAATCCCTAATTAGATCTTACTGTTCTGATAAAAGTCTTAGATATAATAGTTTAGCACTTTGTGTTATATATATAAAAAGGGTGTCCCAAAAATGTATACATACTTTGAATGATCATAAAGTCAGTGTTTATTAACACACAGTTTATTTTCAAAATTTAAAATAATCTGCAGAAATGAATAAATTTTTTGTCAATGCCTGTTTTCAAACTGATGACCATTCTGGTCCAGGCACCGCTGATAACACAAAGCAATGGAATGGCAAACATCAAAAATTTTCTCATTCAATATTTGTGTGTCCTCAACTCGTTGACTGTTGCAGGTTTCATACCGTAAGCTTTATCTTGTATGTATCCCTATTAAAAAAAAGTCTCGTGGCACTTTAGGGTGAGCTTTCTTTGTTCAAAGCTTAGTTTGGCTTCACCCATTATTTCAAATTAGTTAAACCTGAAAAGGAGTAAAATTAAGCATGTTATCAGCTATTAAAGTGTGCATATATTTCTGGGGAAACACCCTATATATTTGCTTTTAAAACCGGAAAAAAAAAAAATTAGTGAGCTAATGAGCTTAGGCTCAATGAACATGTGATTGAGGTTACAGATTGTTTGTTTTCAGTATGGTTATTTCATTCATTCATTTGAATATATTTTATATATATATATATATATATATATATATATATATATATATATACCCACACACACACACACACACACACATATATGAATTAGTACCCATTACTTGGCACTTTAGTCTCAAATGATTAGGATTATGAGAAATATGTTGATTTGTTACTTTGCTTTTTTTAAAAAAAAAATTCAGCCTATTTTTTAAAATATTGATAAAATACAGTCCGTATCCAAATAAGTTCCCAAACACTGCAGATCATGGACAATGCCACTGCTAAACAGAACTACTAGCTGGCAGCAATACACAAGGGATGGCTCAAATGTCCTTTCATGACTGGTGATGAAAGTCTAAATTCAGCATGGAGATGTGTTTTAAGGGCCTCCGTGTAAAATATAGATGGTAAAAATGTTGAAAACCACCAATACTCTATCTAAAATATTTTGGTTAAGGCAGCAACCAAATGGAAGGGAATATTAGCACTGGACATCAGAGGGTGATGGCAGGTAAGAGAAACAAACAAGAGAGCCAGGCGGGAAGTGGAGTCCTGGCCCATAGACCATCTCCTCCTGAGAGCTGGCTCAGACGCAGGGGAAAGATGGCCTGCTTTCCTCAGGACATCCCGTTCATCCCTACACCATTCACTAGCGGAGATTTCTGTAACTCCACATTCTCAATCCTGGCTACAGATTCAAAATTCCTTTTGTTCTTAAAAAAAAAAATGTCAGTGTCCGGGCCCTACCCAAGACCAGTTAAATCAGAATTCCTGGGCTACTACCTGGGGAAGCTCAGGTGCAAATGTATGTCTGGATGCCAACCTGTTAGTTTTTTTTCTTTTCTGCTATATCAGTTTGGAGATTATACATTTTAAAAATTATTTGTTAGTGGTCACTCTGTATTTATATCATGCATCCTAGACTTAGCAAATTTGAATGCCAATCTTTACTTTTATCTTTCCCTTGATAATGAAAAACCTTTCGAACACTTTAATTAAAATGACCCCTTCCTGATTTCTATCTAAATATCATCAGGTATATTAAGTCTACTATTTTACATTATTATTTCATATGTCTTATTAGTTTTATCTGATGTTTATATCATTCTTATCTTCAAATATAATTATCACTTTTCTAATTACTAAATAATATTTTTTTTATCTTCATTATTTTCTCGGGACTTCCCTCTGGAATTACCTTCCTTATGCTGAAGTGAATCGTTTAGAATGTCCTCTGATGTGAGCAGCTGTGGCCAGTTCTCTGCATTTTGGTATGTTTCTGAACATTTTTTATTTTATAGCCATTCTGGATATATATTTTGATTGAGTATAGAATTTTAGATTGGCATTTATTTTCATTCAGCCCACCACTCTCTTTCACACGTGTATGTATTTCATATGTAGTCTTTTCAGGCTGGCTGCTTTCACTTAGCAATATGGATTTTCACATTTCTTCAGTCTTCTCATGGTTTGATAGCTCTTTTCCTTTTAGCCCTGAATAATATCTCATTGTTTGGATGTACACTTACATACTGAAGGGCATGCTGGTTGCTTCAAAGTTTGGGCATTTATGAATAGAGCTGCTATAAACATCTATGTACAGATTTCTTGTGTGGACTTAAGTTTTCAATGTATAGCTTTTTAATATTCCTGTTTAGAATTAGCCTTATTGAAACTGTGGGTTATTGTTTCTCATCAGTCCTAGAAAGTCGGGGTTTTTTTTTTTATTATCTCTTCAAATATTGCCTCTGTCCCAATTCTCTCTTTGTTTTTTTTCTAAATTCCAATAAAATATATTTTATATATTTTTATTCTACCTGCCACAATTCTTAATCTCTCTCCTAAAATTTCCATCTGTATGTCTCTCTTTTCATCATTTTGGATCATTTTTCTGATCTGTCCTTTTTGTTCATTTCTCCTCTCTTCGGTGCTGTTCAGCGTGCAGCCAAATCCACCCTCCGAGCCTTTCATTGGTTATAGTACTTTTCATTTCTAGAAGTTATATATTGTTCTAAAAGTTGTCACTTTTATATGTTATGTTCTCTTGGCTAAAATGTTCAAGCTCATTCTTATTTCTTTAAACATAGTGGGCATAGTTATTCTGTCATCCATGTCTGATGGCTCCTATATCTGAATGTTTGGATCAGTGCTGCTGGTCCTTACTCATGGCACCAGAACTTGTACCTTACTGCTTGTCATTGCCCTCGATAAAATTATTTACAGAGGCTGCCCAAAGGACCTTCCTCTGAAGAGGATTTGGGTTTGGTTTTGTTTTTGCTGCTGGTCATCTAGGGTATTACTAATCTCTAATGATTTTAGAGCAAGTTGATGGTTTGAGCTTTCCTGGCTTGCTCTGGTGAAATCAGTTAGCACTTGTGCAGTGGGGAGGGGTTAGTTTACAGCCTTGCAGGGACAGATTTCTCCTCTTATATGTTCCCTCTGCTGCTCAGTGTTGAGACAACCCCCCCAGTCCATGGGACAGCTGGGAATATAATATACTGTTCGTTCTTGCTCACCCCTACCTTAACTGTGTAGTCCTTTAGAATTGCAGCTCATTGTGAATTGCAGTGTCTATCAGACCCCAGATTTTGTGCAGACGTTCATTTCTGTCCTTCAGGTTCTAGGCAGTCAAAACACAACTTCACATTATCATTGCTTCTTTGAGGGTGACCAATGTCCTCTGGGCAAAAGTAATTTTGCCTTTTCTCTTAACTTTTGAGATTCTTACCTTCATGTTTACTTGATTTTGATCTAAAAATGTCTCACCTTTTTTTTCAGCACTTTGCTGTTTTTAAGGGGAAAAAAATATTTTTTCTATTTTCATCAGAATTGTTAGTTGTCCTTAAGTAAAGATTACTCTAAGTAACCTAGCCTGTCATTTCCAGAAGCCAAAGAGTCCTTGAAGTAATTCTTTAAAAAAAAAGAAACATAAAGACATCTTTTATCTGTCGCCACTCACTTCATTCAGAAAACTTTACATGAAATAATATTGATATGTCAAGTGTGTAATCAGTTGCATAGTAGGAAAACTATTCTAAGTATTTGAAATCTTTAATTAGTGGGTTTTCACTAATGGGATATGTGTAAGGTCTGAATTTGAAGAGTTAAAACTGTTGCATTTCAAAAGAAATGGATGCATTTGCTAAAAAGCATAGTAATATGGTCCTTTTGATCTTTGTATTATGATTTAAGTCAGACATCTTTATTGTTTGTGCAATTTCTCCAAACCCATGAAAGGTGATATATGTCCCTCTGGCATGAATCCGACCCTCTGGATTGGCACTGGGTTATTTAACCAACCTGATAAATAATTTACACTTGGGGATATTGTGCAGAAACCTTTTCAATTAACCTGTGTTGACAGAGAAACTAAATATAGTAGTCAATGAAAAAACTGTTTTAACACATTCTTGACCTGTTGGGCACCAAAAAAAGTTATTGCTGAAAATATTATCTACTCTACATAAGAAAATATGTTAAAGGGGAATATTGAAAATAATAATGATGATAAATATGAGATTTAAACATCTATTATTTTTTAGAGAGAATTTTAACGTTGTGTATTATTTTAACTTATGTATAAAAATTTAACTTATGTACATTATTTTAGTTCACTAAAAGAAGTGTCCACTGGTCGAGAAGGTCTCAAATCTGAGAAATTTTGGTTCAACTCCTGGTCTCATCAGGCATGCCATTAGGCTTGCTGACACGCACATCCCTTAACTGTAAATTGGGAATAAGAATACCTGGCAGTGTCGTTACAAGGATTAGGGATAATATAGGTTAAATAGCTTATGTACGTAGTAGTTTTTGTTTTTTTAGAAAGAACTGTCTGGGGTGAGTTTAATCATGTCTCCTAATTTGTCATATACTTGATCTATGGCAGCCGTGGGCAAACTACGGCCCGCGGGCCGGATCCGGCCCATTTGAAATGAATAAAACTAAAAAAAAAAAAAGACCATACCCTTTTATGTCATGATGTTTACTTTGAATTTATATTAGTTCACACAAACACTCCATCCATGCTTTTGTTCCGGCCCTCCGGTCCAGTTTAAGAACCCATTGTGGCCCTCGAGTCAAAAAGTTTGCCCACCCCTGACTATGGTCTTAGGGATTTTCAATAATGTGGCCTTCTTTTTAAAAAGAAAATAAGCTCCTTTAATTTTTTTTTCAAAAATATATACATCTTTGAAAATTAAGTAGGGGACAAAGTAAATGCATACAAACTATGGCAGAATTAATTGTGTTGGCTTTAGTAAATCATATCTAATTAATCGAAGGCAGACTGCTTACTAAAAGGAAACCCCCCAAAAAGCTGGAAGGCAGTAGTCAATAATCTGACTGAACTGTATAGAGCAGTGATGGCGAACCTTTTGAGCTCGGCGTGTCAGCATTTTGAAAAACCCTAACTTAACTCTGGTGCCGTGTCACATATAGAAATTTTTTGATATTTGCAACCATAGTAAAACAAAGACTTAGATTTTTTTTAAAATATATTTTATTGATTTTTTTTTTACAGAGAGGAAGGGAGAGAGATAGAGAGTTAGAAACATCAATCAGCTGCCTCCTGCACATCTCCCACTGGGGATGTGCCCGCAACCCAGGTACATGCCCTTGACCGGAATCGAACCTGGGACCTTTCAGTCCGCAGGCCGACACTCTATCCACTGAGCCAAACCGGTTTCGGCAAGACTTAGATTTTTGATATTTATTTTATATATTGAAATGCCATTTAACAAAGAAAAATCAACCAAAAAAATGAGTTCGCGTGTCAGAGGTGCCATAGGTTCTCCGTCACTGGTATATAAGCTTCCAAGGGAATTTGTGGCCAGATTAAAATTTTTCAGTGTGTGAGCTTTCTTTCTAGCTTCTCTCATACTAATTCCAAATTACCACCGACTCTCATTGTCAAAATGACACACATCCCCGAGGCTTTCAGACTCATCATCGCGTATTTGGAGGAAGAGTGTGCTGGACAATTCAGCGTCACCTTCACAAACCAGCAGGGCCCTCTTCTCTCTGTAAGGGTTGAACACATTGTCTAGAGGGGCAGGCAGAAACCAGTTAAGTTAGTTTGGTCTACCCTGGCCATCAATAGAATGATAGACATGTTAGTTTTTAGGTCATTAATTAACTGATTAAACAATCAACCTAATATCTTGTGAGTAATTGATATATTACTGCCTTTTGCCAGATGTTAGCAGGAGGCAGAGCATGTTGAAATATATGCCCCCGTCCTCAGCACACTGCAGTCTGGTTCTTGAAAACTCACATCTAGCCTTTGAATCCCCTCTACCTTTACTTCTCTGATTAGATTTGCAGCAGATAAACAGAAATAAATATTCCTGGGTTAGCCAGGGCTTCAGTTATAAATGTCTTTCTAATCCATTCACACTACCCACAGCACTTATGCAGGATTATCCATCACAAGTCATTCTACAATCTTAATCAAATTGCCTGCTGAAGGAAGCCTAGTATTTATTACATTTTTCCTAAATGGAAAACAGCTGTGATAAATTAATGTTCACCAGAAATCTCATATTAGGAATGATTCTCAACTGTCAGTCTTTCCAACTATGAATAATATATTCCTCTACAGCAACCTGTATCACTGAGTGTGGCTAATTCACTTGGCCCCTTCTACCTCTCTGTGTGGTACACTGGAGGCGAAATGTTTCCTGAGCCAGACTGGCAATATTTAAATGATAAACATATATTTTAAGAAATAAAAAAGAAAATGGCCTTCAGAAGGCGGCATGGTTGGCAACCACAGAACACATGTGTACAAGGCTCATTTCAAAAGCCATGTCCATCCAGAGCATCAATCTCCCGCTTATGGATGTGCCTAATGCAAGTATCACTGCTAATGTCACCCACATTCAACCTCAGAATTAGCTCCCTCTCCTCTGAGTCTATAATAACTAATCAAGGTTCTGATTAGAATTTGGCTTCCCAAATGGATTTTCCCAGCGAGACACAACATACTATGGGAAGGAAAGAGGTTTCCAGTTCCTCTGGTGGTTTCTCTTTGTCAACTGACAATTTGACAAATTTAAATATCTGAGGCTGCTAAGCGATGACCCAAGTATTGTATTATTGTGATTTCACCAAAGAAATGCCTCTCCTTCATCAGCCCCCCTCCTCCCTTTTCAAGCTATAATACCCAATTTCTTTGTGCCTTCTATATATGGTTTCACTGGCTCATTTGCAAGGTGGTTTTCATTAGCAAATTTATATGTGTGCTTTTTTTTCTCTCTAGTCAGTAATCCTGGTAATCTACTTTTTTCATAGGAAACAAAATCCATCCAAATATTTTAGGTGGCCAGCGATAGAAGATAGTGTAGAAGATGCCTACAAATTCATGGAAAGGGCTGGAAAAGTAAGATAGGTTATAGTAATAGGAATGACTCCCAAAATACTACAGAACTGACCTAGGAGGGGAAGCTACTGCTTCTGCCACAATCAGGAAGGTGGGGACCTCCAGGGTTCCGATGGAAATACTGAGTTACAACCCACAGCACCACAGCTAGGACGCAGGGATCCAGACACAGGCAGGATGCCACAACCCTGCAGCCTCCTCTCTATCTCCACTAAGAAATGAGTGGACGCAGAATTTGGGGGTCTATCCCAATTGCCTCTTGTCGTTAAAAAAAACAGCAGAACTAAACAAAAAGAAATAGCTGTATATCCACAGCCTTTCTTGCCCACAGCAAATAGCCAGGAAGAGTAGAAAGAAGACCCTCTTTTCAATTCTCCCTTCAAAATCTCACTGTAGGGGCATCTATCTGTTGGAAGCTGGTGTGCACCCAGCACATGGGCATTAGGGTTTGTTGCTCATTGTTGTGAAACTCTCCAGCCTTCGCGGGATGAAAAGAGCACTCTCCCGGTAGGAACACTGAACACCAGTCACGCATGTCATTCAGGTTCTATTTCTTGTCGTATGTTTCTATAAGCTCCATGTAAGTAACATTGAAGGCATCCTATCTTGCATATAGCCTACTGTTCAGATGTGATTGTTTAGTGCATGTGTATGGATATGGGGACAGCATCAAAACTGTGCACTGGAGGAGTTGTACGTTAGTTGTACTCAGTGTTATGTACTGTGTGAGATCCTGGATAGCTCCGTACCCAAAGGAGACTGTAGCTACGATTAAGTGTGGAATGTGCATATCCTTGAACGTTCCCATATTACATAGAGTGTGAAGCCAGACAAAGGCCCTCTGAAGAGAAGGGAACACTCGTTTGACTTCTGATATTCACATTTACTTTAGTGAGACAGAGACCCCCAAGTCTGCTGCCTTGCTACTCTGCTAATACTTTTCTAATTTAAGTATGGACACATTTTTGTAGCTTCCACTATTTCTTTCAAATATTGAAATATTTGAATATATCGAGATATTCAAATATAGTTATCCTCTTTCCAAGTTCACAGAGAATTCTAGAATAAGAACGTGCATTCAGAGAAAAATGAAAAGTACACACATTGGAGCCTTTTCCGCCCTCCTCCAAAAGACTCCAGTGACTTTTGCAACACCCCCAAGTTCATTTATCTATAGGATGGCTCTTGATAGCTTTGTGTGAGCTTTTTAAAGTTCAGCCAAGCCAGCTGCATGATCAGCACAAAGACAATAGCTCCCACACACGGGGCTACATGGATTAAAGAACCCGACCCATCAGTAAATCTGCCAGATGGCAGTGGAAGAAAGCTTGTAACTCTCTCACTTTCATTTCAACAGCAGCAAACAATGTTCAATGTTTAAAATAAACTCTTCCAGATGAGCCAGAGATAAACTCCGAGGTGGGTGGACTGAGCTCGCGAGGCCGCAGCTCTGAAGTGTTTGATTACATTAGCTCAAACCCCTGGGTAGGACCCGCTTCTGTCAACAGAATGCTTCGCCTCCAACACCTACTACATGAAGCCATTTCCTGTGCTTTCATGGGTTGGTGGCAGAAACTAGCTTTGCTTTTTGCACAGACTAATAATGATTATTTATTTCTCCGTGCTCAGCATTTCCTCAAACAGTGTGTACAACTTTAAGATATACCCGAAAGGCCAGTGCTGTATGTAGGTCTGCACAGATTAAAACCTTTTGAATGTATTGGCAACTCAAACTTCTACTGACGCTTTCACCCTCCTGTGCACTTTACTGTTCTCATGGTGACAAGAAAGGTACCATTATTTAGAACCATTCTGCTAATAACTAGATGCCTATTTAGATCTTTTGGGTAGAAAGAAAGAGAGGGAAGGAAGGAAGGAAGGGAGGAAAGAAGGAAGGAAGGAAGGAAGGAAGGAAGGAAGGAAGGAAGGAAGGAAGGAAGGAAGAAAGGAAGGAAGGAAGGAAAAGTACAAGTATTTTGTTAAGTCAGAATTTATAAAAGAAGTTAGAAACATTTGGTTGTTTTTAGTAAACTTTAAAAGCTGTAACTTAAGACCGACTAGGCTATAATACATCATATGCAATATGGCAACTTTTAAAGATAAAGTGACACACTGAAAAATAATTCTATTAAATATTAAGGAACTTATTTATTTAACACAATTAGTAGATGCTTTAAATGAGGGAGAGAAACAAACACAGGTTGATGACGAAAATAAATTTTAGGACACTCAGGATATCAACAAATACCCCATGAAGTATATTGGGACATTTTAAAAAATTAAACATCCCAGATTTAGATTAGAAGTCTTCGGGAAAATGTGATTCACAACACAGAACAGTGATTGCCGGTTCCTCCAGACTGAAGCCTTTATGGTGCGTCAGTAAAAGCTCTACTGTATGCAATAGAAGCTCTCTGATTTTGAATCAGCTGGTTACATGGGGGGAAAAAAAAACTGATTTAAGAAGAATTTCATAAAGAGTAGTAATTGAACTTAATTATTAATTAAACTTAAAACATATGAGGTGTTCATTCATCTGCCTATCTTCTGACATAAGGTTAAAGGCTTGTCTATTGTTTTTCTGAGTGTGGGTTCACTTGGAATTTCATCTCCTTATATTGTGCTCACTTAGTGTATGGCTTCCAGCCTTTGTGCCTTTAAAATGGAGTCAAAGTTTAAAGTCATTTGCAGAGCACTAAATATAGACCCGTTTAGATGTCTATAATATTTATTTCAGTTGTTTTGAAACATTATTCAACAGTTTCTAGTGATTTGCCTTCATTCACTTTTTCACAAAACATTCAGCTTAGTTTTCATACAAGTTCTTTTTGTACTCATAATTTATTAGTTTGCATTACGATGAACAAGTTCTGTTCTAAATTATAACTAGCACCGCTAACACACACAGGATTGGCTGGGTTTTCTCTGTTGCCGCCTATGAGCCCAGAGGCTAGGCCAGTGATGGCGAACCTTTTGACCTCGGTGTGCCAGCATTTTGAAAAACCCTAACCTAACTCTGGTGCTGTGTCACGTATAGAAATTTTTTTATATTTGCAACCATAGTAAAACAAAGACTTATATTTTTGATATTTATTTTATATATTTAAACACCATTTAACATAGAAACATCAACCAAAAAAATGAGTTCATGTGTCACCTCTGACACGTGTGTCATAGGTTCGTCATCACTGGGCTAGGCTAATGACTGGACATTTGTTTGTATTTATGAAATGAAAAATGAATGGTACATAACCCACTCTTCCCATGTATGTGACAGAACAGGTAGGCAAGAGGGGACACTCTCAGCCTAGAGCATTCTCATGCTACGGGCCTCAGTCAGTATATTTTAAGGGGGAAAAGGAGAATCAGTTATTACAGCAACTGCTTCGATTAAATATCTAACTGAGCAGCAACTCTTCCTTAAGATGGGCATAAACTGAGCTCTCCAGCTAACTTTCCTCTAGGAATAAACTACCTTCTTCCATGCTAACCTGTGACTAATTTAACTCTACATTGTCCAGAGAAGGTTCATGAAACATCTGAAGCTGTCTGGGGGGGCCAAGCTCCTGAAGGGAGATTAGTGACATGTTCTCTCTTCAGTGTTGCTTAGGACATTTGGAATCAATTAAATATTCAAATATAGATTCTCTCAGATCTCTAGCCAGGCCCAGCAAGTTTGGGAGGGGAGGAAGTTCAAGGCAGATAACTGCTACTCCTCACACCAAAATCTATAGCTGACGATTTAAAAAATATACTCTCTAGACTTCATGGGTCTGCAAGCAAATAGACAAGATTAGAAATGAGGAGGAGAAGCAGCAGGAGCCTTGTTAAGAAATAGGAGGTACAATATACATGAGAACGGCTGCCATAAACCGTGTCTCAAACACAAATAATTGAGCACTTTGGGATGTTGCATAAGTATAACAGTACGTATGGCCTTTGTGCACTAAGAATGATTTTTCATTGGTAAAGGATTATAAAACAATATGTAACACAGACTGTATATGGCCTAATCACTTTAAATATTTACACTCTGGCCTTTTGTAAAATTTGCTGGCTCCTTGGTTTAGTTTTCTTTCCATCATTTGTACTAATATAAAATTGACTCGCTCTCCCAACTAAATGCTGTTTAGAACCTCACTATATAAGTTACTCTGACCTCACCTCTTTTCAGAACAAGCTGTTTGAAACAGAAATCAATTATTTCACAAGATGAAGCCAATAGCCAACATGAAAATGGGTTTCCAACTCAATTATTCCAGGATCTGGCACATTACACATTTGTCTCCCACAATATTTTGCTGAGGTCAGAGGAGGTATCAGAATTGCCCTTTACTTGTTTCTGTGCTGAGTGAAATGGTTAGAAGTCAGTGAGCAGAGGGAGAAAGAAGAGAGCAGCAAAAAAGGTTTAAATAATCTTTAAAATCTAAGTAGTCATACTGTAGCTATTAGTCCCCGATTCCATCAAACACCGGGTGGGAAGGACATCTTCCAAATGGCAGCTCATTTTCCCTTAATAGTTGGTGTTTCCAGATGAGTTCCTAGTTTTCCATCATGATAAATTAATATATCCTATTTTATTATGGTGCCACAAACAAGAACTCTGAAAGGCTCAACTCTTACAAAAGGCCCAAATCCCCTGAAAAGCATCAGGTATCAACATGCAGCCAGAAAAGATGGTATTAAAAGAAAAAAATATGGGCTCCTTTTTAATGAAGTCGAGGTGTAGGACAGATTTATTAGCTTCCATTTTTCCAAGTTGCATTCTGGTGTATTTCCTGCCCATACTTCTAAGTTCAGCAGATCTCTTTGCAGGATTATTTTTTTGTTTTAATACTTTTCAAAGAACATGATGTGGCTATACCCACTACACCTGCAAAGACACACCTGTGATGATACAAACACGAAGTGTTCCTCATATTCACAACCCAAGCTCTAACAGAAAACAGACCTGCTGTGTGATCTGCCAAGATCCTGCCATTCTCAAAAAGAACTGATATTATAAAAAGTCTTAAAAAATAACCAAAGATCACCCCTGACCAAAATGCTCATTAAATTTGGTGTAGTGCAGTCTATTCTTTACCATAATTCATTTTCCAATATTAAGAGATGATTAAGACAAAAAATTAAAATAATTACTTTTGGTGCTGTAACAGATGCCTACAACATTCCGATGTAGACTTTATTTTTATGTACACCATTGATTCCTTACTTATTCATTCACACATCATTACCAAATGTTTGTGTGTCAGATACTATACTTGACTCTTGAGGAAGGAAAATTAATACAAATATAGTAAAAAAAATAAAAATCTTTCCTCGGAAAATTTCTATTCCAATTGTCTAACTGGATTTGTGAACAAATAATCAGTGTACTAAATCCCTACTAAAGTTGCCAAGATCAATGAAAACGAAGTAGAAAGAGAATGAGTGCAGCCTATAGGGACTGGAAATAGGAACACACTTGAAGAGAATGTTAAAAGGGTCGGTAGTATTCCCAGTGAAAGGGAGAGGGTTACTCCAGATTGAAAGAACAATGCCAGGAGGCGAGTGTTTCGTCTATACTGAGGACGGGATTATCCAATGGAATAACTGGTGATAAGACATTCATTAGTCACTAGGCACATGTGCCTATTTAAATTTAAGATTAGAAATTCAGGTCTCAGTCATATTTCAAGTACTCAATAATCACATATGTCAAGTCTCCCATATTGGACAGTGTAGAGAATTATCTCCATCATTGTACAGTTCTACTGGACAGCACTGTGTAGAAAAGTATAAAGTAAGCCTGTGGCAGTTCATGGAGAATCTAAAATGTATATGAGTGTTCAAACTTTAAGTAGAAATGGTTCATAAACTACTATAGTCTACAGTCCCTTCACAAATAGCCTGGGGGATTCCACCTGGGTATACTTCTATGGCCTGTTTTACTAATCCAGCTTCTGCATTTAAGTTTTTTTGTTTTTTGTTTTTTTTTTTAAGAAAAAAATTCTGTAGCCTTAAAATAGCTAGCTAGCTAGATAGGCTGGACACTTACTGTTATAGGTAACTGGAAATCACCACAGGTTTTTAAGCAGTGAAATGACACCATGACACAGATTTGGGTTTTAGAAATATTACCTCTTAGAGCAGCAAAAAAGAATGTGAGAAAAGACACTTGGCATTCCAAAATCAGTACAGACTAATGACGTGGTAAGGACTAATTTCAGTGAAGCGTCTAAAGAAACAGACAATGAAGAATTTACATCAGTAAATTTATTCCAAGTAAGGATCGCACACACACACCAGGCATATTATTTCCACACAAAAACCAGCATTGCAATAGAACTATTTAACACTTTGGTCATGAAAATCAGAGACAAAACTTCTCAAGGTATCTATTTTAAATAACTGAGTTCTTTAATATTTGTAATCCAAGCATGTTCAATTACAGTTTTTAAAATCTATCATATTTGTTCATTACTCATTATGCTTATTGTATATTTATAACATCTTTTCTGAAATTTTCATTTCCCAAATAAAACTTTTCATAACTTCAAAATAGCCATATGTACTTCTTAGTAGTACTATTGTAAAACCAAAATATTTTCAAGTAGCAAGTGCTCAAGCCATCTGACCATAGATATAAGTGAGATCCATTTTTTTTAAAACGGCTCTTACACTTCTTGCTCCTACTGTACTATGCCAACCATTACTTCACTGATATCCCAAAGTTTTCTTGCAACAGACTCATCCATGGCTTTAGGCAACAGTTCTTCCTCTTTACAATCCCCAAAGAACTTTCCTGACACACCTTCTACCTCCGGTGAAGAGGCTAAATAAACCGAAGTTTGGGCACCTTCTACTGGAGTTTTGAAAAAAGCCCAAGACACCAGATTGAAAAGTGGCTTGACCAGCAGTGGAATGTGCATGTGCCTCCCGAGGTTAGTCCGCACGATCCCCGGGTGCAGGACGTTGACGGTAACCTTTGTGCCTTCCAGGCGGCGGGCGAGTTCCCTGGTGAAGAGGATGTTAGCCAGCTTGCTCCGACTATAACAAAAGCTCTTATTATAGCTTTGCTCACTGTTCAAGTCTTCAAAGTTGATGTCTCCATATTTATAAAGTTTGGAAGACACTACCACCACCCTGCTGGGCGCTGAACTTTTGAGCAGTCCGAGGAGAAGGTTGGTGAGCAAAAAGTGACCCAGATGGTTCACCCCAAACTGCATCTCAAACCCATCTTCGGTCTTCATGTAAGGGCACTGGAAGACCCCTGCATTATTGATCAAGACGTCCAGTCTCGGCTCTTCCTGTAAATGTCAAAAAGGGAACAGCAGAATTAAGACACACAGGCCTTAAATGTACCCAAAATAAAAATTTTTAAATTTCTTATGAACTACTAAAACTCCATAAAATGTCTATGAATTTTCAACAATTGACAAAGAACTAAAAAAGACTTGTATGCCTAATAGGGGCGTGGCCTTCTGCTTTTCACGTGTTATCTCATCTACTCTCAACACAGAAGCACTGAAGATCTGTGGTTTGTTCAGTATCACAGGCCTCCCAAGTGACAAACAAAAATCTGAAGATGGACGCTTCTGATTCCAGTGCCCAGGCTCTTAATTAGTAAGCCAGCTTGCTTTTCTAATTGGGATTCTCAAAGTAGAAAAGCTGGAGAGTTGATGTGAGCTGGAGAGTGGAAATACAGCAGAAGGTCAGTACTGTTTATTCCCAGAGCTGCCAGGATCAACACCAGGGGCAAGTTAGTTTTCTAAGGGTAAGTGGTACTGTGGGGATGGAGCAACTTCAAATTGTTTCCTTAAAATTAGGACAAGCAATCGAGTAGGTCAGGGATGTAAATTAAGGCCAGACAACATCATAAATAAGTCAAAGAAATATTTTTTAAAAAATGATCCAGGTAATATAAAAATATCAGAAACAAGTCTAAATACTAAGTCTTACAATAACAGCAAAGGAGATTAACAGAGGAGATAGGATCAACAAACACCTTAAACTTGACGATGACTGGAAGTCATGTTCTTCTTCCCTATCGGGTGAAATCTACCTCTTTCAGGCTTCAAGGGGCTCTCAACTTAGATCTATAGAGTCAGAACGTTGCACTGTGACCGGATCCTGCCACATCTTTCCAGATTAAATTTAGACTGTCCTGAAAGGGCAGTCTTTTCATTTAGTAATTCATGGTAAGTTGATTTTCTCCAGCCCTGTCCTCGCTCCTCTCTGTCTCTTTTGATGGGCAGAGAAAAATAAATGTACAACATGTTCCAGGTGTAAAGGCAGAGGGATGACCCACCATTGAATTAATTTGAGGTCAAATTTCACATTTCACTGGCCCGTTTGCCAAGTGTAAGTGAAAAGAAAAATGTGTTAAATTTCACAACTGTATCAAAGCCTACCCGTCAGAGGATTAACTATTTCTCATTCTGTCTGTCTAAGCACCTTCAGCTTTTCCAATAGTCAGCTTCAAAAAGAAGGCAAAAGTTCACCCGTGGGGGAAAGAAAGGAGTGTTCTCTTTCAGTAATCCTTTGGAAGAGTTTCCTGTATTAATCATTTCGGAGCCATCATTCTTTGCTGGACTTGTGTTATTTTAAGACTTTATCATCTACTATTTTTTTAAAAAAAAAATTCTAGGAGATAAATGACATAAATACCAAGAATACCAACCTGTGGGAAATTTACATTTCCATTAAAAAAAAAATTCTGATATGGTCACTGAACTTGAGAGCTGGGAAGAAACTTAATACTTAGAAGCAAGGACAACTTAGTTATCTCTTTATCTCAACTTTTAATTGGTTCTGCTCCAAGTGGCCAAAGAAATAAAATACCAGATTAGGAATAAGAATACCCAGCCACATCTTCATTTCAACGACAAAGAGGGAGATCCACTTTTAATATTTCCAACATCTCTTCTGAGTATTATTTCTTATGCTTAACCTGTTTTTTCTGATAATGAAGTAGACATAAAAACAAACCAACAAACTCCCCCCAACCTCTCCAGATCTGCAACAGCTCCCAAACTGTGCATCAGGATGCCCCAGAGTCACAAGGAACTCCCAGGATCCTCTGGAATATGTTAAATGCTCAAGGGCAACAGATACTCCGCTCAACATCTCAAAAACGACTAGTTTCAGGTGGCTCACAGCTTCAACATTACGCTGTGCTCTCTCCTTTGAGGATGTCACATCTCTGCAAAGCTGTTTTTAGCGGCTGCTGTAATGAAGTGCATGTCCAGTGTTAAAAACCAATGTGGAACAAGAAATGAGGGTGGCAAAGTCCGATCTCATTCCAAAGTCAGAGGAGTGAACAACAGGTACACATTCCCTGTAGTAATTATGTTTACTGAAGAATGGAATGCATATCTCTCTTTTTTCCCCTTTCATTATGTATACTATTTTTTTCAAATAGTGACTACGTTGTTATGACATCAACACTTACTAGGTTATTTGAACTTAATTATTGAATAGAAATAAAATGGCAGATATTTCTTTTGGCCTCAGGGCATCATGGAAAAATAATAATTAAAAAAAATCAAGACAGTTTGGGAACCTCTGCTCTAGACCTGACTCCATTTCATGCAGGCCCATTTCCTAGGCCAGCCAACTTTCAATCTCTCTCCCCAGCGCCCTCTGCAGGAAGCCCTTCGATGTCAATGTCAAATGTCAGACATGCACTTCAGTGGAAAATTTACCATCTTTAAACCAAGACATCCTCCCGGTCCCTGGAGGGCAGCAGGAATACAGGAGTTAAAAGCGAGGGCTCTGGAGACAGATCCTGGGCACCCAACTTGGCCGCCCTATGCCTGCATCGCCTTGTGTTGTAAAATGGGGATAACACTGCCCACCTCACAGGGTTACTGTGGGGATTCCAGGACAAAAAAATAGCCAAGGGCGCTTGCATCTCATTAAATAAATGTATATATTTTTTTTAGTATCTGAAATGCTTGGAACAAGCTCCTGGCACATCGGGCACTTTCCAATAAATGCCAGGTATTGCATATTTCCTTATTTCTGTCCCTGTTTCGAGCACGAGGCCGGCCGCTGGGATTCCAAGCTCCAGTTTATTTGGAAATGAGGCCAGATGGCGATGAGGGTGGTGCCAACGAGTCCCCCGGGGCCGAGCGCCGACCTCCTACCCCCGCGGGGAGGGTAAGGACACGGGTTTCCAAGCCCTTGGCCAGCAGCCTCTCCGTGCTCTCGGCTCCCTGGAGGGAGACGGCTCGGTCCACACGCACTTTGGACTCGGGAAAGGCCGTGCGGGGCCCCGGCGGGCCTCCTGGGCCGCCCGCGGGGACGTGCGCGCACACTGGCCTGCTGTCCCTCGGGCCTATTTCCCGCTCAGCTTCCCGGGAAGACGGGACACGGCCCTTCCAACCCTCCGAGCTCCCGACTCCCCAGCCGCCCCCCAAATCATGGGATCGTTCCTCCTCTTCGCTGCCGTCCTTCCCAAGGTCACACCCCCGGCTCGGGGCGGACCCTCCGGGCTCAGCCGCGGCCCCGGCCCGCCCCTCCGCCCGGCCCCGCGCCGGCTCCGCGGGCTCCACACCTGGAGCATCTCCCGACAGAAGGCGCGCACGGAGCGCAGCGAGGCCAGGTCCAACTCCTTGACGACCAGCTCGCCCGCCCCGCCGTCGGGGTCCAGCCCGGGGTCCAGGCCGGGGTCCCCGTCCCGGCGGAGGTCGCGGCGCAGCTCCGCCGCCGCCGCCTCGGCGCGCGCGCGGTCCCGGCAGCCCATGATCACCCGCGCCCCCAGGCGCAGCAGCGCGGCGGCCGTGGCGCGGCCCACGCCGCTGTTGGCCCCGGTGATCAGCACGGTCTTCCCGCGCATGAGGCCGGCGTCCGCTCCTCCGTGCAGCCGCGGGACGCTGGACCCCACGAATCGCCGGGCCGCCAGCCACAGGGCCCCTCCCAGCGCGGCCAATAGCGCCGCCACGCCGGCCACTGCCATCGCCGCCCGGGCCGAGGGCCACCCGCCCCTGCACCGCACTTCCGGAAGCGCGACACTGAGCCGCGCAGGCTGAGGCAGCCACCTGTGCGCGAGGAACTCTGGGGCGCGGCCTGTTGTCCCCGAAGGGGTGGAGTGGGGCATGCTGGGACTTGTAGTTTTCCTTCTGCGGGCCCCTGATCGGGCTGCTCTGTGGGTTCTGGTGACTCCTTGAAGCAGGCTCCCAGCCTGAGAGTCCTGGGTGAGCACAGTCCCCGGTGTTCACAGGGCGGGGTTCCTCCCCAAGGCAATCCCTGAGTGGTGGTGGCCTTCCCCACGTGAATGCTCAGTGAGTATTTTGAATTGCCAATCCGCTCTATAGACTGGTTTACAAATCTCACACTTCATGGATGGTGTAGCGTGTTTTCCGTTAAGGGCTCCTGGGACATGTTAACCCTCCCTTCAATGTTTCACCCTCTGGGGAATTTTCCCTGCCCACTAAAGCCTAAGGAAGGGCTCTAACCGCCGCCCCCCCCCCCCCGCCCCGTTCCCCTGTCCCCCCGTCCCCCCACTCCACCTCCAATAAATGAGGCCATGAACTGAGCAACATGAATCAGTTGGAAATAGAATGGGCCAATGGTTGTCAAACTTTAGCATCGCATCAGAATCACCCAAAGGGCTTATAGAAACAAAAAACAACAACAAAAACTGAAATTTTGGGGCCTGGGCACCAGAGTTAGGAACTGAATTGGTTCAAGATGGGGCCTGAGAATTTGCATGTCTAACAAGTTCCCAGCTGATTCTGATATGGCCCCTGTAGGAGGAGGCATCCTCAAATGGCCTTATTTGACACTGGCAGGAATACAGTAGGAACATCCTGCACTTACTGTAAACATGGACTTCTGAGCAGGCCACTTCCAGCCCCCTGCATAAGACCATTAAATGCATAAATGGAACGGAAAGCGCTCTATACCCTGGAACATGCTTCAGAAATGCCAGGTTATTGCACAGAGACCCATCTCAAAGACTTGTGGCTTTAGACCAATGGACTCTTAAGTGGTCATTTGTCCATCTACTCACCCATCTAATATGTGCCAGCCGTTAGGCCCTATGAAAGTCACAGGGAATACAGGGTGCTTACTTGTTTGGTGCAGAATATTCCGCTGCCCCAGCCCCTTTCTAGAATCTCCAGAGCGAGAGAGGATACTTACAATGTGAATAGTTGAAATCAATCCCTGTAAGATTTTGATAATAAAGCTCTCCTACCCTCCTTTCCATTTGTGAAGGATATAACATGTAACGATAGTCACAATACAAAGAGACAAGGGGTGGAATGGCAGAAGCAGTTTCCTGTGAGTGCTGAGAATGAAGCACAGGGGTGGGAAAGAGCGCAATCACTGAGGATTAGGCAAGGCACCAGGAACAGAAATCATGAAGGGACCGGGGCCTTTATTTCTCCTATAATGTGAAGCTCCCTGTCAAACTCTGTTAGCCTGGAACACATCTGTTTCCTCTCTCTCTCCAGTTTTATCTATTTTCTGTCCTTCAAAGCCCACCTCAGATCTTTTCATTTCCTGACCACTGCCAGCCCATGCAGATACTTGCTTCAACCTCATATGTGACCCTCATTTGGCACTGAGAACAAACAGCCCTCTAGTGTTGGCTATTTGAGTTTGCACATTGGACTTCCTCTATGGTACTGTTAAGGTTTTAAATTTCCTCAAGGATGGGATTATTGTCTGCGTTCTCTTGTGGATTTCACATTGGGGAATGCATAGAAAACACTAGGTACTCATTAAGTGTCATGACTGGTATATTTTGGACTGGCTTACATCAAATTAGGAAGCAGATCAAAAGATGTATGCCAGCAGCATCTTTAACTAGAGGCAGGGTGGAAATTGCATATGTGGGTGGGGTAAGATGGACGTAGGAGTAGAAGGAACATGAGAGGGAGTGGGGAAGAGAGGAGAGAGACCTGCTATGTAACTGCTGTGTAGCTTAATCATAGAATTCAATGGAATGACTAATCTGTTCAGGATGGGCCATGGAATCAGTAAGAACAACTCAGTTTGGAAGGTTGTATAATACAGGAAAAAAAAAAAAATATATATATATATATATAGCATTTGAAGTAAATAAGACCTGAATTTGATTCTTAGTCCTGCTATTTATTAGCTGCTGTTCTTGGACAAGCTACTTAATCTGTTTTTGCATCTTAGGTTCTTCATTGATTGAAAAGAAGGGTAACAATATGATATCACACAAGTTTGATTTGATGAGAAAATGAGGTAACATGAAAATATCCAGCTTACCATGCCTTATCATGTAGTAGATTATGGTTAATCATGTTTTTGAAAACAGAACAATGATAACAATGAAAGTCCAGGACACTAAGCTTCATGCCATATTTGAAGCCATGGCCAAGGCTTAATAGGGCCAAAGCCAGAGACTGCAGAAATGTTGTTCACAGGCAATAAACCCACCAAACAAGCTTCAAAAAACCTTTCTAGGAGGTTCTGTTTGGAGCTAGACTTAGATGGAAAAAGCCCTGTATGAATAACCAGCTGATTTATTTCTGAATGACTCGTGTGGAGTGATATTTTCATTTGCATTGATTCAAAGGCTGTTCATAGAGGCAAAGAACGAAAAAGCTCTAACTTTCAAAAGTGTATGTAATCCTACTCTTCCCCCCTTTGAAGACCACCATTCTATAATGATGATTTGTAACAATTTATTCTATTTACCAACATCCAAAAATGAGCAATGCGTTATAAGACCAATTAGGCTTCTGACATAGCCTTTTAAGCATTCAAGCATTCAAGTTCTAAACTTATCCTAAAGCGTCATCATCATGATTTACACACAAAGGCAGGTGCAATGGTATTCAACAGCATTGACGTCTCAAAGAGACTTAGCTTGAAGGCAACTTGAAGGTTCACAATGTTTTCCAAAAAATCAAGAGAGAACCTTTCCAAAAGAACTTAAGTACTGAGGTCCAATCTTCTGAAATACCTAACTAAATACCCTAGAGATCCACAAGAAGTGGCTTCTGTAATACCAGGCTCACTGCTTTATTTCTCCTCCCCATCTCTAATTGTTCATTTTTGAGTAATGCTATAAGGTACATGAGCTGTGTTGGTGCCACATTTCTGTGCCCCTTCAATATGGAACATGCTGTCATCAAAGAAGATGTGGGGCCGTATTTTCACCAAGATGGGACCTTTGGAGGCTCCAGCAAGGAATAGGGCTTCATCTATCTCTAGCCCCCAGCGGCGAAGCGTTTTCAGCACTCGGGCACCTGAACTGGCTGCACTCCTGGCTGTAACCAGGTAGGTCCTGATAGGGCAGCATAACCGCTGGTCTTTGGCATAAAACTTCTTCTGCAGTCTGCCCAATTCTTCCAGAAAGCATTTCAGGGCACCCTGGAAAAGGAACATACGTCAGAGCTGTGCTCGAGTGAAGCCAATGAAGCGAATGCTGAGAAAGCAGAGGCTTCTAAGAGCTTATGAAAGGAGATATGCAGTATCATGATGCCCATGGCACAATGCTGAAATTCCTTGCATTTATGTGACTATATTTTCTTATAAGGAACCATCCTTGGATTCCTTGAATAAATGTAGGATGATCGTATATTTTATTGTCTAAATAGAGATATTTTAAGAGTGAAAGAAATTTCTATTGAAAACTTAAACCAAGGCAACAGACATAAACTATTGATGGCAAAGTGGGCTATTCTAAATAAAGCTCAGTTAATTACCAAAGCATAACTCTTTTAATTTGCTTTTTTGTGAATTTCATATTTTAATCTTATAAGGTATACTTTGTTTTGTTTTGTTTTGTTTCATACCTTGTTGGCTTGAATACAACCTTGTCTTACACTTTTATCTTCAGTCTTTCCAAACACTTAGTTTTAGCTGTAGTACTAGGGAGCATAGAATTGGATTTTACTATTTGATCCAATTTGAAAGTCTTGATTTTTAAAACAAAAGTTGACTTTTAGGACATTTATATTTATAGGTATTACATGGTAATGGTTCTGTCTTATGACCTTTATTGTATTTTTCATGCTTAAAGATATTAAAGGATTGTTCACTAACAAGTGTCTTTTTTGGGGTGTGTGTGTAAGTATGTATGTGTTCTAAGATTTAGGAAGGTTTATATTATTTTCTTCTACTGGTTACCTTTATAATTATAAATTTTTATAGTACCCCCAGTACTCTATTTTTTAAAAATCCAGGATTTATTATTTTTTTACAATGAGAAATAGTGAAATTAGGCTACTTCTTTACCTCTTAGTTATTCTCTATTTCTTCTTCACCCATCCAA
This sequence comes from Myotis nattereri, assembly GCF_964212035.1. Classification (NCBI taxonomy): domain Eukaryota; kingdom Metazoa; phylum Chordata; class Mammalia; order Chiroptera; family Vespertilionidae; genus Myotis; species Myotis nattereri. Next base: position 77,899,946 of record NC_138085.1, on the reverse strand, counting down.
TTTTACTTATTTACACTTGCATCATTAAGGATTCTTATTTTTTTTAAATCCAGGATCTGTTATTTCTTACAATGAGAAATAATGAAATTAGGGTACTTTTTATCTCTTTTATCTCTATTTCTTCTTCAGCCATCCAATTTTAATTGTTTATATCAGCATTATTAAGGATTCTCAGATTTCTCTTTATCAGCTTTACATTTGATGATTTGATCAGCTATTGTAGCCGAAGATATCAGCATATTTAGTCTTCCTTAGACCTTTCCTCTGTGTTTTTCCAGCTTTCATTAGTTATATAACTTCTATATAAGGGCGTTTAGTATGCACTTTCTTTTCTACTCCCTAATCCCTATGATTGTTTTAGTTTGGTTCTCTGATTAAATATATTCCAGGCCCATGTGTGCCTTTGGGTTTCTAGTAGTCTACAGAGTAACCAAAATATGTTCTCTAACACTTGTTTTGTCAAGAAATCTTATGGGAATAAAATCCTTGAGAATATTGTATATTCTCAACTGTTGACCTATTTCCTTTTTATGTGAATGAACTTTTGGCTGGATATAGAATATGTGATTTATATGTTCTTTCCATATGATCTTATAAGTAGTGCTCCACTGTCTTTTCTTTAAATATATTTTAAATGTTATTTTTATTTATAGTTAACAATCAATATTATTTTGTATTAGCTTCAGGTGTACAGCATAGTGGTTAGGCTATCATATATTTTACAAAGTGTTTACTCCAATATTTCCAGTACCACCTGGTCCTATACAAAGTTATTACAATATTATCAACTATATTTCCTATGTTGTACTTTACATCTCTGTTGCTGGGGTCCTGCCCCAGCAGGTCCAGGGGTCCCCAAAGGTGTAGGCGAAGTCGGCGAAGAAGGAAGGACACGGAGACAGTGTTCAGTTGATCAGCAGCCGAGCCAGGATCTCCAGCCAGGATCTCCAGCCAAGTTCTGGTCTGGATCTCCAGAGAGGTTCTGCTGTTTATTGTCTTGTTACATCCGTATTTATCCCAGTTGATTTTAATCCTGTCAATTTCTATTACAAAGGTTAGGGCGTTTCTTATCTCCATTCCAGGGAGTAAAGATTATGTAGTTTAAGCATGATTGTTTGTAGTGATTAACTACCCGCCTGGCACTTAGTTAAGGAGTTTCATCCCCTCCCTGACTTAAGGGAAAAATTCCTACCTGGGGAAACAACCTTTCTAGGAGAGACATCCCCTCCCTGACTTCAGGGAAAAATTCCTACCTGGGGAAACAACCTTTCTCGGAGAGGTGACCTTGTTTAAAACACACAGCGCTAAGGGGAGCAAACATATTAAGAACAGTATGCTATATACGCCAGGTCCCTTGAAACATATGCTGTGCAGATGTTTCTTTCCTGCAGCGACTGTGTCAAGCAGCAAGGATGGACTGGCTTCCGGCACTCTGTGACAATTTTGTTACTACCAATTTGTACTTCTTAATGCTTTCACCTATTTCATCTAGACCCCTGAGCCCCTTCCCCTCTGGCAACCACCAGTTCGTTTGTTGTATCTATGAATCTATTTCAGTTTTGCCCTATTCATTTATTTTGCTCTTTAGATTCCACAGGTAAGTGAAATCATATGGTATTTTACTTTATCTGACTGACTTATTTCATTTAGTATAATACACTTTAGGTCCATCTACTCTCTTTTTTTAAATATATTTTATTGATTTTTCACAGAGAAGAAGGGAGAGGGACAGAGAGTTAGAAACATCGATGAGAGAGAAACATCGATCAGCTGCCTCCTGCACGCCCCCCAGTGAGGACACACCTGCAACCAAGGTACATGCCCCTGACCAGAATCAAACCCGGGACCCCTGAGTCCACAGGCCGACGCTCCATCCACTGAGCCAAACCGGTTCGGCCCATCTACTCTTTATTGCAAATGATAAGACTTCCTTTTTTATGGCCAAGTAATATTCTATTGTATATATGTACCACAGTTTTTTTTTTTTTATACACTTATCTATTGATGGGCACTTGCATTGCTTCCATATCTTGGCTATTGAAAATAATGAATAAATAATGCAATGAACTTAGGGTGCACATATTCTTTCAAATTAGTGTTTTGGGTTTCTTGAGATATGTACCCAGCAGTGGAATTGCTGAACCATAACGGAGTTCCATTTTTACTTTTATGAGGAACCTCCATACTGCTTTCCACAGTGGCTGCGCCAGTCAGCATTTCCACCAGTAGTAGAGCACAACTGTCTTACTATTGAGTGCTGCTATGGACAAGGCTGAGAACAGCTTGATTTTTTCCCCCCTCAACTTGTATGTGCAGGTTGCCCAAAGAATTATTCTTTCATCTTTGAAGTCAAATAATTTTACAATGGCATGTCTCATGATCATTCTGTTCTATTTCCCCATTACATAATGTCGCCTTTAATCTTTTAATAGTTTAAGATATGAATGAAAATCTTCTGGTAATTCAGGATCTTTTCTTCATTTATATTTTTAAATATATATTTTGTTGATTTTTTACAGAGAGGAAGGGAGAGGGATAGAGAGTTAGAAACATCGATGAGAGAGAAGCATAGATCAGCTGCTTCCTGCACACCCCTTACTGGGGATGTGCCTGCAACCAAGGTACATGCCCTTGACCTGAATCGAACCTGGGACCCTTCAGTCGCCAAGCTGACACTCTATCCAGTGAGCCAAACTGGCTAGGGCTTCATTTATATTTTTATATAAATATGCATATTTATGTTTGCCACACACAATCCTCATCTTCTCCCCAAGAACATAATTTCAGTGTTTTTCTTTAAGGATTCCCATTATGCATATTTTGAATTTTCTTTACCTGTGATCTATTTCTGCTTTTTCCTTTCTAAATTCTTATTTTTCAGTTCTCCTCCTTTCCAGAGTGTTATTATTTAACATTTTATCATCTCTTCTCTATTCTTTAAAATATATTTTTAAAGTATATTTTATTGATTTTTCAGAGAGAAAGGGAGAGAGAGAGAGAGAGAGAGAGAGAGAGAGAGAGAGAGAGAGAGAGAAACATCAATGATGAGAGAGAATCATTGATCTGCTGGCTCCTTCACCCCCCACACTGGGGATCGAGCCCAAACCCAGGCATGTGGCCTGACCGGGAATCAAACCCTGACCTCCTGGTTCATAGATCTTCACTCAACTCCTGAGCCACGCCTGCTGGGCTCTTCTCTACTCTTGCATTTACAATTTATGACACTGCTGTATTAAGCTTTTAAAAGCCGTAGTGTTTAGTCACAACTTTCACCTATACTTTGGCAAGTATTTCTAGTGAGAGTTCTTCATCTGTTATTAGATTTTTCTCTTCTTTGTCTGACTTTTTTTTTTTTTTATTAAATCCTCATCCAAGGATATTTTTCCGTTAATTTTTAGAGAGAATGGAAGAGAGGAAAAGACAGAGAGAAATACCCATGTGAGAGAAACATACCCATTGGTTGCTTCCTGCCAGTGCCTGACCAGGGCCCAGGCTGGGGAGGAGCCTGAAACCGAGGTCCTTGACCGGAATTGAACCCAGGACCCCTAGGTCCAAAGGCTGACTCTCTATCCACTGAGCCAAAGCAGCTAGAGCTGCCTTTTTCTTATAGTATCCTTGCATATGTTCTGTCCTGGTTTTCTTTTTACTACTCATCACTGATTGGTTTACCAGGGAACAATTGGTGGTTTCAGGGGAAGGTCAAAGATAATGATAGTATTTTAGGACTGACTTGTTTTCACAAATTAAAAGCTCCCTTCTTCTCTGTTGTCATGGAAACAAACTGTTTTCTGCAAACTTGGCTTATCAACGTGATCAATAATTTAGTTTTGTTATCTATGAAGCTATATATAAATCAGGAAAAAAACGAAAATTTTATATCCTAAAGGTGGAAGGCACACACATAGTTGAATAAAAAGTAAGAGTTTTTTGTTGTTGTTGTTTTGCAGGTGTTGAGGGAGCAACAGCAGCAAAAATCGTATAGTGACTATTGGCAGGGTCAATATGAACTTTCATATTGAGTGCTGGGGTCATATTATTCTCGACAAAATAGTAAAAATCAAATATTTTACAAGGTGTTTACACCAACATTTCCAGTACCCACCTGGCCCTATACAAAGTTATTACAATATTATCAACTACATTCCCTATGTTGTACTTTAAATCTCTGTGATGATTTTGTTACTATCAATTTGTACTTCTTAACGCTTTTCACCTTTTTTACCTAGACCAGTGGTCAGCAAACTGCGGCTCGCGAGCCACAGTTTAATTTAGTATAATATTTTGGTGCAAATGATAAGACTCATTTTTTTATGGCCAAGTAATATTCTATTGTATATAGGTACCACAGCTTTTTTATACACTTATCTATTGATGGACACTTGCATTGCTTCTATATCTTGGCTATTGAAAATAACTCTGCAATGAACTTAGGGGTGCACATATTCTTTCAAATTAGTGTTTGGTGAACTCCAAGGGCAATTTTAAATAAGGTGCCAACTCTGTGCTGAAGTTAAAAATGAACATGGCCTCTCTTGTTCTGACATAGGCAAATAAACAGTCCTCACGCAGAAGGGGGTGTCAGTATCAAAGACACTGCATTAGTTAGGCCATAGTTAGCAAAATCACATGGGGACAATTATATAATAGTCAGGCAATTCATAAGTTAGCAAAATCACACAAAGGACACCATATAAATGCCTCATCACTGGGGGAGAGGCATGATCAGTGAAATAACTTTACTCCTAAGACCTAGGAAGATATAGTCACTGCCTTAGATTTGATGAACTAGGACAACAGAGAATGTCTCTTCCCCCTAATCTAACAAAACATGTGTAATATCTGTGTGCTGAAACCTACAAAACACTGATGAAAGAAATAAAAAATGGCCTAACTACACGGAGAGATATACCATGTCAATGGGCTGCAGAAAGACTTGATGTTGTTAACTGTTTTCCCAAGATTAAGATATAAATTCAACACAATCACACACACACACACACACACACACACACACACACACATACACACACACACAAAATGACAAGCTAATTCTTAGATCTGTATACAAATATAAAGATATCAGAATGTCCAAAAGATATTTGGAAAATAATGTATTTGGAGGACTCATACCACCAGATCTCAAGACTTACTATACAACTATGATAATCAAGACAGTACAATATTAGTAAAAGATAGATACCTATATTAAAGGAACAGAAAGCCAGTGTTGGAGCACTTAGGATACCTATAAGCAGTGAAAATGAACCTTAAACAATATTTTGCACAAACATATAAATTAATTCAAAATAGATCATCTGAAGTTTAACATATACTTATCCTGTGACCTAGTAATCCTACTCCTAGGAATTTACCCAAGAGAAATGAGATATAATGTTTACACAGAACCCTGTATGTAAATGCTTAGGGTGGTTGTATTTATAAATAAACTGAAAACAGCCTACATATCCTCCTACAGGTTAATGGATAAACGTAATGTGGCATATCCATAAAGCGGAATACTTCTCAGCAGTAAAAAGCAACAAGTTACTGATTCATGGAATGACAGGGATGAATCTAAAATGCATTATGCTGAATAAGTCAGATTCAAAAGATTGTACTCTGTATGGTTCCATTTATATGACATCTGGAAAAGGCAAAATTATGGGGACAGAAATAAGATTAGTGGTTGGAGATAGAGACTTAAGGATGACTACAAAGAAGCATGGGGAATTTTGTGTGTTGTGTATTTTGATTGTGGTTTCCATACTATATGCGTTTGTCAAATCTCTTAAACCACCCACTAAAAATGATGAATTTTATTGTATGTAAATTATACTTGAAAAACTTATTAAAACACACACATACACACACACCTGGGTGTGATTGTCAGAATGGTGAGACAATGTAGAGATCAAATCAGGAGACATTCATTACTAGTCATGATACCACATTGGAGGCTTATATGATACACTGAATGTGGCCAGATTAATCCTTCCCAACTGTGTCATTTGCCAGGGACCCTCAGATTTCTTTCACTTGAGACAACTGGGACACTGCCATAGCCAAACCCCACGACCAACATACTAGAAAGCCTTTGGTAGGAATCGGCCCTCATAACATTCTCATCAGTGGAACACATCTGGCAAAGCCTGGTCTTTATAGAAAAGCTACCCTTTCTATGCAAAAAATTAGTATTTTTTTTCTACTGCATAGTGAAAGAATGTATGAGTAATAGAAATTTGTTGGTTTTCTCAATTTCAATTGTTTAATGGGAAAAATGGTTTAAAACATGCAAAATGTATCTGATAAATACAAAATCTAAAAAATTTGCTTTACCTGGGATGAGAAAATGGTATTTTTAGATCATCTTGTAGTAATTTTTTTTAAGTGTGTGTGTGTGTGTGTGTGTGTGTGTGTGTTCTTTTTTTTGGAGCTCTTCCACATTTCAATAATAGTTAATGGACAATATAAAATGGGCTGTGAATTTTAGCAAAGCAGATATATATAAAATATCACAAATGATTTTCCTCGCAACAATAAACTCTTTTTAACACTGAACAACTTCATAGCACGAGAACAAGTCTTCCAAAGTGGCTATTTAGAAAGGGCCTATAAAGTTAAACACACACACACACACTCACACACACACACACACACAGTTTAAATATCACTTGCTGTAACGTAAGGTTAGTTAGTAAAACTTTTCAGCTTTCAGTTTGTCTATTCACAGTCTTATAAATGTAATAAAATATAATAAACTGTATATTCACTTCAAGAAGGGCTGAGAAAAAGAGGCCAATTAAATTTTTTGGTAAGATTCATAGGTTAAAACTGAATGATCCATTAGTTCAGTTTGGAGAATATTTTAGTTCTTCAAATTTCCTTTGGTTCAGAAGTTCGGTTCATTTCAGACTGTGGCTTTAACACTTTCACTTCAGTTTATGGATAGGTTCCAAAAAAAGTTCATGTTCAGTTTCAGATTGATTAGGTTTTCATAGTTCGCACTTTGAGGCTCATTCTTTGATCCAACTCAAGCTGTCAGTTTTGCAGATTTTCTCAATTAAGCAATGCCTTTATCGAGTTTGAGGTTACGGAGAGAGAGGTTCAACAAATGTTTACTAACCTACTGGAAATGACCTTACTATTTTGAGAACCTGTTATGTAGAAATGGCTTATTGGTAAGCCACAATGCCCCTGTTACTCATAACTTGGAGGGTGAAGTCATTATCATAAGATCATAGAAACATTTCCAAAAGGCTAGATAAAAGAATGTTTTGTTAAAAAAAAAGTCAAAATCGGAGTTAACAAAAGAAAGGGAGAACATGGCAAAGGATCAGAACTGAGGAGTGGCTGCCTAAAGTAATCTGAAAGCCATCACAATGAACAAGCAATGCTATCTATTGGAAAACAGGGGGATCAAAGTTAATTAGAGCTCCTTGAACCCACCTGAACAATAGGCTTAGTCTCACATTGTGTTTCATGTTGAAAGAATTTCTCCAGCCCGTCCTTGGTATGATATTCCAGCTCATCAGAGAAGAGGATGGAGTCTCCATCAAAAGCCACACGGAGCTGTGTGTCACAGTAAGACGTGTCTTTCCCTCCATCGAACATTGTTGCAGAGGCGATCCCTAGAAGACCATGGGGATGGATTAATACTACTCTCAGGGCCATGAGATTTAGTTTCTACCATTAAAAAAAGTAGAAACCCTCCCCGACCTTGCATTTCCTCTCTAGCTATTATTTCCTGATGACTCAACTCCTCTTCACAACCACGCATCTCGAAACAGTTGTCCATGCACTGCATTTTTATAAGGGATGGAAAAGTGTGAAATGGATGTAAGATGATCACGAAGGATGTCCACCTCCAGGAAGGTCAAAGCTCTAAAAGACGAACGTAAGGGCTGCCACTTGCAGAAACATCTTATGTCCAACGAGGGCATAAACCGCATAGTCGTATGGGAAGCTCAATGGAAGTAAGCACTAGCACAAACCTCTCTATTAACTGCCAGGATAAAACCAAGCCTATACCTTCTTGCAGTGCTTCTTGTACTTTTTCACAGTCCGCAGAAAGATAGAAGTTGGTAAGATATGCCTTCAAATAGCCAACGGGGCTTTTTCCACCGGTCAGACAGAAGCGGTCAATTAGTAAGCCTGTTATCGGGCGAGAAAGATTTTCTTATGTCAGAGTCTAAAGACAATATAGCTACTGTAAATGCAAGTGAGAGTTACCTTAGGAATAAGTGAGTGCCCAATGAGGTTTTAGAATTTCCTTTTGAGCACCAATATGGGAAAATGAAAATTCCCTTGTTAGCACCAGCATCCTATATAATAAAGATGTAATATGCAAACTGACCCTCAATCCCTCACTCCATCACAAGATGGCTGCACCCACAGCAGAGGCAGGGTTCCCATAACACAAGATGGCTGCACCCACAGCAGAGGCAGGGTTCCCATAACACAAGGTGGCTGCACCCACAGCGGAGGCAGGGTTCACATAACTAGCCATAATGAGCGATCAGCAGGGACCTGAGACTGGCGCCAGGCTGGGATGGGGGACGTGAGGCTGTACCCCCCTGCCCAGTGGGGCTTAATGGGGGATTTCGGGCTGTGCCCCCCCCCCCCCCACCCTGGCACTGGGCTGGGGAACCTGAGGGTGCGCCGGGGGACCTAAGGCTGCAACCTCCACCCAGCGGGGCTTGACGGGGGACCTGAGGCTGTGCCCCTTGCCCAGCAGGGCTTGAGGAGGGTGGGGTCGGCCTGGTCTGGATCTCATCCAATGGGGGTGGGGCCGGCCAGGTCTGGGTCTCATGTGATTTCGAGGCATGGACAGGTGGGCAGGGACTTGACTCTGGGTCCCACGGCACGCCCCAGACTCTGACAGGAGGAAGATTTTCATATACATTTTACTAATTTCCTTTCACCTCTGACATTTCTATTATAAAGAAAGAGCAAATAGCAATATTAAAATATTTCTTCCAATTAATTCCCTTTTAATGTGCACGAATTTCGTGCACCGGGCCCCTAGTTTTATATAATAGTTGATGTGTTTGATGCATAAAAATTTATGAAGTCCATTCACATTGACCTTGCCAATTTAGTCTCACAATAACTGGCAGGCATTATTACCTTCATTACAGCAAAGGACACCAAAACCTAAAAGCTTGTCTAAACCGACTGGTTCCTGTTGACTCTTGTCTTTCAACTGCAGCCTCCTGACTTGTTGTAAGGGCCAGTTAAAGTATGATTCTATTTTAAGTACTGTTTCTACCTTTCTTCAGTAACAATACAATAGTAATAAAAAGTTGTGTTAGGAATTGAACATTTTTTTAAAAACATCAACAAAAGGTTTGAAATTGTCTCTATTTCCTGACTTGGAAGTTTAAATGGAATTAATAACAGACTAAACACTAATATACCACCAAATGTCTTTTAAATCAACAACAATTAAAAAAAGTACTAGATGTTGGTGAGAGGTTTGTAAAATAAGCATCCAAGTTCACTATGGATGAGAGTATACGTTGGTACAAGCTATCTAAAAAGTAATTTGACAAAATATATCAAGCACTTCTAATAGGTTTATTCATTTTGACCTAAGATTGCATTTTTGGGGATTTTATTTTAAGGGAATAATCTGAAACTCTGATAAAGATTTATGTAGAAATGTTTTGGTGCAGGATTATTTAAAAAAGCAAAACATGGTTAAATAATGTGTGAATAATTAAGTAAAGGGTAACATGCATAGAAGATATTTACCCATTAAGAATGTTTGTAGATAGGTGATACACTGGGCAGCTGCATATAACAAAAAGCAGTATTTTGAGTATAACACCTATATGGACCTAGAGAATAGATAGAGTCCTTCAACAGTTGAGTGCAAGTGTTTGTTGTGGAATTAACAAAATGCTCTCACTTTTCCACGTAAGCCAGCACTGGGCAAACATGACACAAAACTGTACCCTACAAATCCTTAATTATATTGATTTAATGAACAGAAATTATGTGGTGGCACTGGGGCTTTAGAAATGCCTAGAACATTGTTCCTTATTTCAAAGAGACAGTTCACTGAGGAGCCAGGCTTGTAAACAGATAATTATAAAATAACAAAGACCATAGCAGAGAGGTATACAAATTGCCTTCAGCACCCGAAGAAGGCAAGTGACTAACTCTTTTTCCAGGTGACAGGTTGTTATGCCATGAACAAGGCTGCATGAGAAGATTGGGCTCAGTCAGTTAATTTGCAGATTTAATCAGTGAATAACGATGCTTTTTAATGCTACTACTTTTGTGGGCTCAGTGTGATGAGGGATAGAGAGACATAACTCACTAAGTCACCTAATAGCTGCACTTTATTGAGTAACTAATCTATGCCAGTCCTCTATGCTAAACCTTTTACATACGTTATTTTCATGTCCTAACATGATGAAAGCTGCATTTTTGAAAGGCAAACATTTTTAAAGCATGTAGTTAGGTTAATACAATTTATAACTTGTAATATATCTTGATTATTTATACATATGCCCAGTTTCAACCAAGCATTTAAATATGCCAAATTTATACCTTATTTTGGCTTGCCATCCCCATAAAACTGATGTCATTTAGAAAATAGGCTAAAGTCCCCAAATAAGAAGTCAGGTAATTCCATAGCAGGAAGAAGGGGACTTTTAAAGTCCCCAGCACACTGATGGAAATACTCTGAAGAGACGTTTGATGTGTGGGGAGAACAGCCAGGGAAAATCAGAGTTTAAGAGTGGAAAGGCAAGGTGAGAACCTTTAAACCTTTCACATGTATCTGCGGTGAGCAAGAAGTTTGATCACACAGTGAAAGCCTCTGGGATGACGGCTCCTTGAAGTCAGGTTCAGAAGTGAAGAACATAAAACAGAAATGCATCGCAGGACCTGGGATTAAGACTTTGAAATTCACACTTGACAAGTTAAGTCCAGAGCTTTGGGCCCAACTCTGTGCTGAAGTTAAAAATGAACATGGCCTCTCTTGTTCTGACATAGGCAAATAAACATTCCTCACGCAGAAGGGGGTGTCAGTATCAAAGACACTGCATTAGTTAGGCCACAGTTAGCAAAATCACATGGCCTCCCTCTTCCAGAGCGGCGAGCCCTGCTTCCACATGGTATTTATTTTACTTACCATAGTGATTGACGCTGTTTATAAGCCGCACTCCCACTTGGGCATGGTTATTAGTCATCAGTACAATATCAAATAATTCGTGTTCTTCGGGATACAGATCACGGAGTCTAGCATTGACATGCTGCAGGGCCTGTAGGTTACAAACATGAGCGTGTGTGTATAAGAGGGCCAGGCAAGGTGGGCACTGGGAGTCTGGAGAGAAGGGATCTTATCAATGTCAAATTCAAGCTTTGAAGACACTTCACTGAGAGTTAGGGCTCCTTGTAGGTGAGGTGATGTCATTCATTTCTGTACTTCATGCCTCTCACACATAGGACTTCAGTTAATGATTAGGGAATCTATAGGTATTTGTTGAAATTGTTACATTTGGTCTACTAGCATTATCTCTGTGGGGTAGGCAAAGAGAAGGATTAGGCTAACCCTTTTATAACTTTATTTTTGTTTTGTAAAGGCTGCCTTTCTTGATCATCTGATCATTATTTTATTACTTTTCAATTATAATTCACATTCAGTATCATTTTATACCAGCACAGTGGTCAGACAATTATATAATTTCAGAAGTGATCCCCTTCTCCCCCCCCCATAATTCTAGTACCTTCTCGGCACCATACATATGTATTACAATATTAACGACTACGTTCCCTGTGCTGTACTTCCATCTCCGTGAATATTCTGTAATTACCAATTCATACTTCTTAATCCCTTTTTTACCCAGCCCCCCCCATGCCCGTCCCCTCTAGCAACCCTTAATTTGTTCTCTGTATCTATGTGTCTGTTTCTTTTTTGTTTTATTCATTTATTTTGTTCTTTAGATTGCACATGTAAGTGAAATCATAGCATTTGTCTTTTTCTGTCTGACTTATTTCACTTAGCATGATACTTTATAGTTCATCCATGTTGTTGCAAATGGTAAGATTTCATTTTTTTTTTATATAGCCAAGTAAAATTCCATGGTATATATGTACCACATCTACTTTATCTAATTGACTATTTATGGGCACTTGGGTTGATGATTATTCTTTTATTGTGAAAAATATAGAATACTTCATGAATTTGCATAGTTAACCTTGCACAGGGGCGATGTTAATGGTCTGTGTTGTTCCAATTGCAGTGTATGTGTTGCCCAAGACCACTTTCTCTCTTTTTTTTTTGTTTAAATGTATTTTATTGATTTTTTACAGAGAGGAAGGGAGAGAGATAGAGAGTTAGAAACATCGATGAGAGAGAAACATCGATCAGCTGCCTCCTGCACATCTCCTACCGGGGATATGCCCGCAACCCAGGTACATGCCCTTGACCGCAATCGAACCTGGGACCTTTCAGTCCGCAGGCCGACGCTCTATCCACTGAGCCAAACCGGTTTTGGCACTTTCTCTCTTTTTAGCAGGAGTCTTCAGAATAGGTGTGTGGTTTCCTCCCATGCCCCATACATACTTTCTACTTACAGCTTGTTTCTGCCTGCTTATGATGCTACTGTGTAATATTTGTTGAAGTTATATAGGGATCACAGTTAAGTGCTATACATTTCTGTATAAATGTAGATAACTTTACTTCATTAAAATCATGCCCCTAAGTGCCAAGAACATCTTGATTTTTTAAAAATATGCTAGGTTTGGGGCAAAAGCAGCAAGAGTGAATTTCAACTCATTTTAAGGAGGCGTTTTATTCTACTAGTGCTTGGAATTACAAATTCATCATTTTTTTCTGGCTACCGCTCCTTCCGAGGAGGAAACAGGTCTCCTGATTAGGACTCTACTTAGGAAAGCGCAGCATCTCAGTTCTGGGGCCGAGCCTCCCTCAATGGTCTGGGAGCCTCTGTGAATGCAGAAACCGGACTGGGGTCAACTTCAGGGGCAAGAACAACAAAGGTGGGTTAGGGATTGTGAGGGAACCTGGGGGAGATCCCCAGGCCGGCCTGGGTCCTCCCGGTACCTTGACGAAGCGGAAGGCGGGCCCGGGGGTCAGGATGACGTTCTCGTTGCAGAGCTGGTACTCCATGTACTTTTCCAGACCCTCCTCCTCGTAGACTTTCCTGCCGTCCACCATGTTGAACAGAGCCCGGGACGACACAGCGATGGTGAGGGCGTGCTTGGGTTTGGCCTGCAGACAGAGGTGCCAGTGCGCGGGGAGGGTGGGGGGGGAGGGGGGGCAGTCACACAGATGGGAAGGGGTCAGGAATAGGACTCATCCCAGGGCAGGGGAGGGGGGGTGGGTGGGGAAGAAAACAGATGGGCCCTTGCTTGGGGCCCTGGGATGCTGGAAACAGCTAAGGCCTGGACCCCCCCCCCCCCCCACCTCCCACCTCCTACTCCCTACCCCATCACCACCACCACCACTGAGGCTGCAGGAGGGGGGCTTGGGAGGCACTTGGACTTCCCTCCAGCTTGGAGAGGAGAGATGCTGGGAGGGGCGTGGGCTCGGGCTGCGCAGAGGGGCGCCCAGGGTGCCAGGGTCTGCAGGCTCTGCTCACCGGCCGGGGGCGTGAGCAGCCCGGGTTCTTCTCATACAGTGTCCTCACTGATGACCAGTAGGCCTCCTCGTCCTCATTCTCCTCCTCCCGCTGCCGGCCCAGGTCAACTATATAGTCGCGGTCCTGGGAGCTGTAGGACCTGCGCTGAGAATAGGGCTTCCACTCCAAGGGGGGCGTGCGTGGACAGTCCCGATGCAGCGAGTCCCTGGAATCCCGGGAATCCCGGACATCCCGATCTCGATCCCGATCCCGATCCCGATCCCGATCCCGATCCCGATCCCGAATCAGGCTGTGCCCCCAGTGGTCATGGTGCTCATGCATCTTGATGCTGCGCATGGATTGGGGCAGAGACTGAGGCAGGGACTGGGGCTGGGGAAGGGACGGGGTCTGGGGCTGGGGCTGGGGCTGGGGCTCGGGCTCCGGAGGGGTGGGGGGGCAGGAGTCCACAGGCGCAGGTGAGGTGTGCAGCACGGGCGTCGTGGGCGGGGAGGGTTGCCCGGACAGCTCGTGCTGGGACAGTTCGTGCTGGGACTCTTGCTGGCTGTGGGAGGCAGCGGAGGAAGTCCGGGAGGTTGTGGAGCTTGTGGGGCCCTGGAGCAAGAGAATGGGCGTCTGAGTTCCACATGCGTCTGGGGCCCCTTCCCCCCAATCCAGCAGGAGGCAAGAAGCTGTCCCCTGGCTCTGGTCCTTCCCTAGCCTTTCACTGGCTCCTGGTTCACCCCAGCTATTTTAAGTGGGGCTTCAAGGGGCTTAGCCATTTCAAGGCTCCAGGTATTAGTCGTTTCTGTTAAAAGGATACGGACACAGTCAGCTTTCATTGATCCCATTCCCCCATCACTCTTTTTATTTATTTTTTAGTAGCTGGGGCACAGGCTCTCTTTCTGACCCTCAGCAGATGACACAGTCAGCTTTCATTGATCCCATTCCCCCATCACTCTTTTTATTTATTTTTTAGTAGCTGGGGCACAGGCTCTCTTTCTGACCCTCAGCAGATGGCACACCCTTTGCAAAGTTCTGTCATTGGACTTCTGTATGTATACCTGCCCAGTCAGAGACTTCCAGGCAAGCCTGAGTAAGGGGTCTTGCTTGCCACTGCCTCCATCTGTGAGCTCTAGTTAACCCCATGAGCACCTAGACCAGATGTCCACCCCCCTCGGCCCCCAGCAAAGACTCTACAGAGCACCTTGGAGACGTCTCTTTGTACATTTGCCCCGTGACTAAGGCAGTGATCGCTGGAGGGCTGCCAGGCTGGGTAGCCCAGTGTCTCCCTTTTGCCTGCAGGGCTGTGTGTGTCTGCGGAGCTCAGGAGAGAATACCCTTCCCAAGTAGAAAGGAGCCATTCTAGATACAACACTCCTTTACTAAGGTGTGCAATAAATCGTTAAGCATCCATACATTATTTCTGTTTTTATGAAGGTTTCACATAGTTTGAAAGGCGTTTTCTTGGTTAGATTATTGAGCCGGTCCGCACAGAGCTAGATGGATTGATGGGAAGACAAGTTTTCCCAGTGGCTGGATCTATGCCACCCTCTCTCTACAACCAAGGACTTAATCTCAAAATTAACTTTTTCTTCTTATGTGGCCAGGCTTACGTAAGGGCCCAAAGCACTACACAATCTAAGACTCTTCAACAATTTATCTTCATTGTTGACCTTTCCAACCTTTGTTCTTACTCGTAAGTACTCAACAGTTTCGTGGAAGGAAGGTAGGAAGGGAGAAACCTAGAGTGGAATCCTTTCAGTGTAAATGATTAAAGATATAGTGACCTTGGATTTTAATCTAGCTCTGTTAGCATTATTAATGTGAAATCTTAGGCAAGTTATTCTGTGTGTGTGTGTGTGTGTGTGTGTGTGTGTGTGTTTTCAGCTGTAAAATAGGGCTTTGGGAGGCAGGGGAGTGTGAAGTACATAGAACAGGGGCTGGCACATAGAAAACATCAACAATTTTTAGCCATCATCATCATCAGTATTATCGTTACTGTTGTTTCTATTATGCTATCATGCGCTCCATCCTTCATCCCTATCTCTACCTTAAGACTGGTGGTCTTGCTTCTGGCTTCCTCTGCTGATGGGACTCTGGAGGATGGGTTCCGTGAACTTCCAGACCACTGGCTTCGCACGACGTACCCTCGAGACTCTGTCTTTGGCAATGCTTCTTGTGATCCCTTTTGAGGAGAGAGGAGATCCAGGGCTGTAATATGCCACCACCCAATCCTCCCATGCTTCTGCCTACAGAATAGCCATGTCCAGCTAAACATAGCAAACCCCATTGAGAAGATCGCTGGCCACTATGACCCTTAATTCAATCTGGCCCAGTCCTCACTTCACTGAGGATCAATAAAGTGGAGCTATATCTGGAAGAGCATCCAAAAGCAAGACACAAATCTGACATCTCATCTTTTTTCACCTGTCACTCTTCAATGGTCATTCGTAGAGTTGACCATTTTTTCTCCCTTTCCCCACATCTTCCCTTAAAAAGACATATCCCCATTTTTGACCAGACTACAGAGATGAGGGCAGCTGGTTCCTAAACAAGGCTCCACAGTGTTAGAGGGAATAGAGCACCCTAGCATTCCCTCTGAGCAGAACAACACTGAAGGAGATGATGGAGAGGCAAGGGGAAGAGTGTCTATGTCCCATTTCCTTCCCCTCACCCAGACTGACTGTGGCTCCCCTACAGAATCAGTAGTTTGATCTCTGCTCACCCTGCTCATGGTGACCTGCTGGCCCTGTTTCCAAAACAGGCACATGTGAATATAAATACGTATTGTGCGGCAGGGGCCAAGAAGGACTGTTCCCTCAGCTGCCCTAAGGCAGTGTCTACACGACAGATGAGGACGCATGGGGCAACATCTCAGCCAGTGATGCGGATTGATTGCATGCCTCATCTGAAAGATTGTGCAGAAAATAGTCAATGCGATGGCCAGACTCCCCTGCCCTCCCTGATTTGAACAAAGACCAGTCTCCTCCCAAAGGCTGAGCAGAGGAGACGGCTGTGGTTTCTACACCATATTTTTCTGTGGGAACATGGGGATGTGTACTGTAGGGAAGGCAGGGACCAGCTTCTCCTAGCTTTACCTTAACCTCTCCATGAGGGACATTAGATAATTCCTTAAACAAACCCCAATAGCTCAGTCTCTCAGAACTCCCTTACCCCGAATATTTTTATTATGCTTTCTGCTTTTTAATTCTCTTATCAACTATAAAAAAAAGTCAGCTCACCGGAGTGCTGAGACGAATTGATTTTTCAGATTCCCGTCTTTTCTCTGTTTCTAGACTCTCTTTTGAGTATTTCGTTGCAGATTCATTCTTAATATAGAAACAAAGAATGCTTATTAATTTTAATCTCAAGGGCATTAGAAACCTGGGGCTTGGGGACAAAGGATAAATTAAAATTAGAATTCATCTCTTTGCTAATCAAATCTTTATATATATATAAAGTTTGACATTTTTTGCCCTGTTCTGCTAAGCATGGGTAAAAACAATTCAAAGAACTATATCATTTTTAAGGTAGAAATTCGGTGGTTTATAGGTTCAAGGCATAAGGCATTTATCATTTAAAAATTGTAATATGGGCCCGAGCTGGTTTGGCTCAGTGGATAGAGTGTCAGCCTGCCGACCAAAGGGTGCCAGATTCAATTCCAGTCCAGCACCAGTGCCTGGGTTTCGGGCTCCATCCACAGTAGGGGGCATGCAGGAGGCAGCCAATCAATGATTCTCAGCATTGATGTTTCTAGCTCTCTCTCTCCCTCTCCCTTCCTCTCTGAAGTCATTAAAAATATTTTTTAAAAAATTGTAGTATGGGCTATTCTGTGGGAGAATCATATAGGGGTCAGCAACTGTGTTTTCACCTCTTACAACTAACATGAGCATACACTCCCTAAGTGCTGATTTATCGGATTGACTTATACTTTATACTTTAATCTCCTTTTTCTCCCCTTTTATCATTTACTTTTCCCTCCATTTTCCCTCCACGTAGTAGGGAAATAATTTGATAATTTCATCTGAAATAATTCCATAATTTCAGAGAAGCCCCAGAGGTCAATGATGGATGGATATCTAACTTTCCTTGACTCTTTGGCAGCACTCTAGGATGTTTAATTCGCTCACCTTCTTTTTCTGTTTCAGAGATGTTTGACTCATTTCTTTAACTATTGAAATTATTTTGCTGTTATGCAGGTGTTCATCTCCCCAGCGCCATTTTCTGTTGCTCAGTCGAGGCGTGCATAGAATGTCAAATTTATGACATCACATGTGACTCCATAGTAACAAACTGACTGTGAATACATGACTATTAAATGCTGTTTATTCATATTTGAGTACATCCACTCATAATCATTGTCTGGGTCTTTAGAAATTGATATTTAAACATCCAAATATTTTTTTTAAAATTTTTTAAAATATATTTTATTGATTTTTTACAGAGAGGAAGGGAGAGAGATAGAGAGTTAGAAACATCGATGAGCGAGAAACATTGATCAGCTGCCTCCTGCACACTCCCCACTGGAGATGTGCCCGCAACCCAGGTACATGCCCTTGACCGGAATCGAACCTGGGACCTTTCAGTCCGCAGGCCGACGCTCTATCCACTGAGCCAAACCGGTTTCGGCTTAAACATCCAAATATTTAATGTGTAGCAATATTAATATTACTACTTCCTTTTTAAATGTCTTTTAGCATTACTATATCACTCAGCACATCAATCCCATATATGGCTGTATATTTTCTGGTACTGTCAAAATTAATGACAAACCCATTTGTGGACCCAATCACTTATTATTGTTCATCCTGACAGAGTTTGGAGAACTTTCTGCGAATATAGAGACGCTTTTTGCCAGCTGAGAGTTTGTTCTAGATATGGTGGTTAGACTTCAGTTTAGCTTTAGTGTTTGGTGTTTCTTTCACAGCAAGACCATTTTTGCTTCACAAGGTCAAAGCATGTTCCCTCTGGCCAGACAGTGTGGTAGAATGATACTTACACTGTCTGTCCTGCTTAAACAGTTAAGCACACATATGTCCCTCTTGTGTACACGCAGAGAAGCATATGTAAAATCCAGCCCCCAGCTTGGGTTTATAGGCTCCAATAATACTCTTCTAGTTCTGATTTTATCTTCACCCAAGTTCCATGCCAACCTGAGTCGGTCAAATTATCATGGATTGAGATAGATTTCTGGCCTGTCTTCATTGGAGTTGAAGCTTCGTTTGGATATCAGGAGAGGTTTTAGGCAGCCTCAATCAAAGTCCTCCAGGGGGTCTTCTAGAGAGTAAAACATGCAGGCTCCAGGTTACCCTGCCTGGGTTTCAATCCTTTCATGTCCCATATCTCACCTCGATCCTCAGCAGGTTGTTTAATTCTCATAAGTCTCAATTTCCTCATAGGATGGAGATAATCATGGTCTCAACATCAAATGATAGCTGTGACAATTGAAATAGTATGAAGTACTTAAGGCAGTGGTTGGCATGCATAAGTCTTTAAGCAATGCTAGCTATTACTTTTATTCATATTTTTTGCCACAGCTATACTATAGAGTTCAAAGAGAAAAATCTTTAATTTAACCTCTATTGCAATCTAGGAACAGAATTTTAAAATTACTTATTATTTGTGTACTTCTATAACCAATCAAGTGTCAGTTTAATGATTCTTTCCATAGTGTTATGACAGAGCAAGAGGGCAGGCACTCGAGCAGCATTTGGGAACAAAAGCTGGAGAGCTCTGAGACTCAAGTTCTACAAATTAGAACAGGAAGGTTTTACAGAGATGAGGGCTTGAAAGAGCATTTGATTTCTGACATTTCTGACTGGTCCTTTCAGCCTACACCCACAATCATCTTTTGCTTTTGGTCTCTTCCATGTAATTCAGCATTTATATGCTCAATAAGTTCTTTGATTATTGGTCTTCTCCCATCACACACGACCTAGGATAGAATATGAGACTAATGACTATTTTGAATTATTTTATGTATTGAGATATAAATATATAACTAATTATTTCATTCGAAATGATATGAGTGACATTAAAGAATGATTTGTATGTTTTTTTCAGATTTCCTTATTTGTTTTTTAAAATTATTTTCTAATTCTTAACTTTGTTATTGAGCATGGTAAACTTCATATACATGCAGGCGACTTTATTAGTCAAGGTTCTCCAGAGAAAGAGAACCAATAAAATATCTAACTATCTGTCTATCATCTATCTATCTATCTATCTATCTATCTACCTACCTACCTACCTACCTATCTATCTGGATTTATATATAGGTATATAGATATATAGGCATGTAAAAAAAGATTTATTATGGGAATTGGTTAATGTGATTATGAAGGGTGAGAAATCTCACATATGTCATCTACAAGCTGGAGAACCAGGAAAGTTAATAGTGTAATTCAGTCTGAGTCTGAAGTCCAGAAAACCAGCCGGGATGATAGTATAAGTCCCAGTCTGAAGGTCAAAG
The DNA here is from genome assembly GCF_964212035.1 of Myotis nattereri. Taxonomy (NCBI): domain Eukaryota; kingdom Metazoa; phylum Chordata; class Mammalia; order Chiroptera; family Vespertilionidae; genus Myotis; species Myotis nattereri. The sequence goes on along the minus strand of NC_138085.1, from coordinate 77,879,882 downwards.
GCCTGAGAACCTGAGGGGATGTTGGTTTAAGTCCTGGAGTCTGAAGGCTCATATGCCAGGAGCTCTGATATTCCAGGGCAGGAGGAGAAGAAGGATGTCTCTTCAAGAAGGGAGAGAGTTTTCCCTCCCTCCAACTTGTTTGTTCTATTTGGATCCTCAAGAGATTGGATGATGCCTGCCCACACTGGTGAGAGCAACCTTCTTTATTTAGTTTACTGATTCAAATGCTAATCTCTTCCAGAAGCACCCTCATAGACACACAGGAATAAACTGTTACCAGCCATCTGGGCATCCCTTCGCATAGCCCAGTGGACACACAAAATTAACCATCACAACAGCGTAGCTTTTGTTTGGCTTAGACTCTTCTCTCCATGAGTTCAACCTCGGTAATAAAGTCAAGATGCAACACAATTGTGACCTTTTCGTGCAGCCTTTCCAAGTCACCAAAAATTGGTTTTGATAATGAAATTATCTTTGCCGGTTCTGGTTGTGGATAATTTTTTTAAAAAAAGGAGTTCCATAAAAGGAACTTAAAAGGCATTTTGGAATACCACAAACATGGGTACATCGAAGTGAGCACTCTCCATCCATTTTGAAAACTATTTTTGATGCTTGCCATGGTTACTGAGAGGAATATACCCATTCCCTTGGCGGTGTTAAAAGGAATATTATAATTTGTGGGACCTGGTGTACATGCAAATACTCTTGCCAAAAGCTGATAAGTGGCAATTCCTTGTCCAAAATGTTGATTGGAGGCTGATGTGCATGTACCTAGGCTCTGCCCAGTGGCGTTTATGTCAGCATTCTGCTTATGGAGGTCAAGGTGGCAAAGTACAAAATCTGGGAAGACTGTCCGGAGGGGAAAGTATGCCATTCAGAATTCACCAGTGAAGAACAGTTGTGTGGAAGTTCGTATTTCTCGAGTTGGTCCATTTTGATTACCCACATGACTCAGCCGTTTCTGCGGATTCAGAGCGCCAGAGAGCTGTGTGTGGGGGACCCTAGAGTGAATGTGTTTGATGGATTAGAAAATAAAATAAAAGTAGACGCTTGTGACTTAGGAAATAATTTTTGAAAAAAATTCTGGGGTGAGTCTTAAAGGTAGTAAAGGCCTATAAAATATAAGGCCTTGAAAATAGCAGTGCCAGTTAATTTCTGTGTAGACAAGGGCTCTGAGCTTTAATCCTCCCATCTGTAAACTAGGAATTAAATATACTACACATTGAACAATTTTGTTGTAAAACTTGAATAAAATCATGCAACTAAAAGGACATAGCACAATTTACAGTAAGTTTTTAATACCACGTACCTCCAAGGCAATTTTCATTCAAAAAAGTCTGCATGTTGCACAGGGGGAAAGGTTAGTTGGAAGATGGCCAAAGGGCTTAAAAATCAGGCAGGCGAAATACAAAGGGGCCACCACTTTCTCATAAAGGCCAGTGTCAAATTGGGTCTTGCTCTTTTTAAAAAAATCATGAGGCATTTTTTCCACCTTTCATTCAGCTTAGCCAAAATGGTCCATGTTCACCTCTTTTTTCCTCCATCCTGCCTTCAACACTCACTTTCCTAAGTAAAGTTAACAAATGATCCCATTTCTCCCATTAGTAACAGCCATTAGCAAGAATGTTCGACACTCACCAGCATTAACCGAACCCTAATTAGCCAAATACTGCCCACCACCCCCTTACAATGCACACCTTTCTTTCCCTGCGCCTGCGACGGCTCTCCTAAAAGAAACATTTGTAGAACTCCCCTTCTTAGCCCACTCTCCCTCACATCATTAATCAGCTGGCTATGCCTCATCCAAAGGGGAAAAAAAAATTATCCAGTTTCCTGTTGTATGCAGGCCAGATGCACAAGTGCTAAGTAGGACTTACATGTGTGTCCTCCTCATGTTCGTGTCACATGCATTGCTGCATCTGGAACTATGGCGTGCTAGGGATGCCCGTCCCAGATTTCACAGCGGCTGTGTGTAAGCTGTCTAGTCTCTATGATGTCCTGTCCTGATGACTCTGCTTTTTAGATGCACGCCTTGCATAGAGCAAAGCAGGCGCTGCCTCCTGGCCTGGGACCTTCAGCTTGCTGTCCATCAGTTTGCTCAGAGAACCTGAGAGGGATGAAGCGGACAGAGAGACTTTCTCTATTAGGTGGCTTTAACAGAGAAAAAAAATGTAAAAAAAGAAAGAGAGGGTTGAGATGCCTACGTATACACACATCACACATCCCCTGAACTGTCACCAACTTATTTCCTGCGCATGGGTGGCAGGCACCAGGAGCTCCTGGGCGGCCAGCGTGCTCATGTTCTTGCAATGGGCAGGTTGTTGCTGAGCAACAGCTCGGTGGTCTACAGGCTGCTGCTGCCCAGGGGTCTCTGCGAGTTGCTTAACCTCACAGATTTGTGAAATAGGAATGATAATAATCCCGACCTCACAGAGAGAAAGGAAACAGGGAACCTGGAGGTCGCAGCACAATGCCTGGCACAGAGGAGCCACTCAGGACCCACCCTCTTCCCAGGTCCCCTGCCTCCTGATTCACCTGCAAAAACACAGCGCAGGGCCTCCGGGGAGGATTTTATCTGGACCATGTGACCACCTAGGGAGGACCTGGCCCTGAACTTCAGTGCCCCGTGAACAGGAGACTCGGAGTCTTGTCTCTTTGTTTTCTTTTGGCCTGTTTTTTTATTTGGGGTCTGTGTGATTTCCTGGCAACAGCCCCGTTGGTGGTGAGAAAATATGTGTGTTTGCTATTTGAGGAGCAAGCAGCTTGTTTCTAGGGGTGCCCCTCCCCCAAGGCCCTTGCAGAATGTGGGTCAGCGATGCATGTCCCTCAGTTCAGCACAATTCAGAGAGCCCCCAGGCTAGTCCAGCTTGGATTCTGTATTTTTCATGATGCCTGTGGACAAAATTGTTTTTTTTGTGTGACATTTTTTATTTTTTATTTTTTTATTTATTTATTTATTTTTTTAAATATATTTTATTGATTTTTCACAGAGAGGAAGGGAGAGAGATAGAGAGTTAGAAACATCGATGAGAGAGAAACATCGATCAGCTGCCTCCTGCACATCTCCCACTGGGGATGTGCCCGCAACCCAGGTACATGCCCTTGACCAGAATCGAACCTGGGACCTTTCAGTCCGCAGGCCGACGCTCTATCCACTGAGCCAAACCGGTTTCGGCATGTGTGACATTTTTTAGTTCTTGAAGTTTTGGCTTTGAGATTGATTAACTTTCCTTTTTTTTTTTTTTTTTTTTTTTTTCCTGGTTAGTCCCCTTGGCTGCGCACTTCTTCTTCCCCAGTAAAATAACAGCTTGCTTCTACTCCTGTCTTCCTGTTCCTGTGAATGGCATCACCATCTTCCTGGAAGCGTGGGTTAAATCTACGATGTTTCATAGATGGCTGCATCGTCTTCCCTGTCACCTCATGTCACTCCTCAGCATCTTTTACTTGAGTTTCTTAATATTTTTCAAATCCAGTGACGCCCTCCCATGGCATCTGCTTTAAAAAGTAGCCTCAAGGGGGAGATCTGGGTATTTCCCCAGCCCCAATTTTTCTATTGCTAATGCAGACAAGGAAGTTTTGAAACAGCCACGCTTGTGGCAGCTTTTACCAGAATTGGATGCTCGGGGGACATTATGTACATCCTATCAAACACAGGCCGTGACACTTGCTCGTTTATGTGTCTGTCTCTCCTGCGACACCTTGGTTATACTAGTATTCTGCCTAGTATGCTATACTCTGATGCACAATACTGTCCTCCTTCCTCACAGGCCTCAATAAATGTTGCTGAAGGAATGAAGGATGGGTAGCTAACTTCTGAAATGAGTGGCTTCCCCTTTCTCTAGGACAGTGATGGCAAACCTTTTGAGCTCGGCGTGTCAAAATTTTGAAAACCCCTAACTTAACTCTGGTGCCGTGTCACATATAGAAATTTTTTGATCTTTGCGACCATAGTAAAACAAAGATTTATATTTTTGATATTTATTTTATATATTTAAATGCCATTTAACAAAGAAAAATCCACCAAAAAAAAATGAGTTCGCGTGTCACCTCTGACACGCGTGTCATAGGTTCGCCATCACTGCTCTAGGACATGTTCAGCCAATTCACTTCCAGATCAGACCTCATGATGTGAAGCTGCTGTATAGAAAGGAAGGGGCGGGCATTCATCTGAACTAGGATCTGCAAGGCAACCAATGGATTCTATGCAAAAACATATATGAAGAAACTTCCAGGTGCCAGATGAGTGCTGCATGTGTTTATCTTATTTCAGCTTAACAACAACTCATCGATGAAGGAAATAAGAATCTCACTTTGAAGAGGCAAGTTTCATGGGAGCTAAGTAACTTCCTGAAAAAAAAAAGAAGGAACCAAAATCCAAACTCTGATTGGTCTGACTTCACACTTGAACCTTTTTTGCTATGTGACTGCCCAACAGAGTTTGAATATCAGAGCTCAGCCAGGTAAAGAAATCAAGAACAGAGAAGTTAACTAATACTCGTAGGGGAAATTCTGCTCTGGTGCATCACCAAAATAAGTGAAGTTATCAAGTAAGCCCAGTGGTGAATACAAAAGGTTATTGTATTGGGGAGGAAGTGTGACAATTCTGCTGGGACAATAGGCTTTTTAGAAGTATGGATTAATAGAGTAGATGAGATTTCAGAGACCATCAAGAGAAATGAACCCATTTTACAGATGAGGAAACCAAGGTCCAAGAAAGAAGAAAGAACTTCAAGCCGCCCAGCAAGTTGATGGTGCATTCAGGATTCACTACCAGGTCTTTCTATCTCTTCCTACTAAATCTGGCTACTCTCTTTCACTTCATTTTCTCTTAGGTTAGTCTGTCTTTCTCATTTGCTTCAACACCACAACCAGATGCTTATTGGGGAATCAGCTTTGTAATAAAGCATTCTACCGGCTCTGGAGGGCCAGTGGCAAGAGACGTGCCTGGGGCTAGCAAAACACTTCTGTCGTCCTCTGTCTCTCTGTGTCTCCGTCTTCCTTTCTCTGCTATGGATGGCCTCCTCCCCGGGCGCAGACAGAGGTCAGAACACGCCTGCACGTGAATGTGACCTTCGTGTTTGGCACTCCTTATTACTGCGCACATGTTCCAAGGCTCAGTGTCACACTACGCAGTGCCCACTGATAAATGGTAAGCAGAGAATGGACGAGCATGACGATGGAGAGCGAGAAAATGTCCAGATGTTAGTAGCTCATAATGTTTCAATTTGGAGGAGCGCTCTTGCCCAGCGCCATCACCAAAGGTTTGTCTTTGGTTTATTTGTGTTATCACAACAGTGACGATGGAGTTAAATGCAGCCTTTGAAGAGAGGATTTTGGGTTGTTTCATTTATATTCTACTGTTCTTTCATTAAACATTTCTAAATATTCACAGGGCCCGACTCTTACAAAAATAAATCAGATAAACCTAGGGTTCTTGCCAAGTCAAATATCTACAGTTTCTGGCAATTATGTAATTTCCAACTCCGCTGCAGTAACTATTGCTGATAAGTCAATCGTCATAAAGAGAAATGTTCCAGACCAATCTTTATTAGTGTGTCCTTCACTGATATATGCAGCCTTTTTTTTTTCTTTTCTTTTTTTTTTGAAACAGAGTTGTAACTTTTTTTTTTTTTTGTCCCTAGTGAATAGCTTCTCATCATAACAGTTTATATCTGGATAATGTCATAGTAAAATGTGAAAATGGTAAATTAAAACCCATGAAATTAGGCTCCGCTGTTATTAATAAAAAGCTGCTCTGGTTTTCACCATTCTGTTATGATGGCACTGTCCTATAATGCAGCTTCGCAGTAATGTACTTCTGGCACCGCGCGCTGATTTGGCCCAGACAAAAGCAATATTTAGAAAGTTAGTCTGTGGGACTTCTCTGGGAAAAAGGAATTTGAGAATCGTGTGCTAATTTAAATACCTCCTCCACACTGAGATTAAACACAGTATTGCTCAGAACAGGCCTTTATGGAGACAGGAACGGTACTCTTAGGTAGGAAGGGGATGGAATAAACGCACTGAAAATAGCAGTGTGCTCTCTAGAGCAGCGGTTCTCAACCTGTGGGTCGCGACCCCTTTGGCGGTGGAACTGCCCTTTCACAGGGGTCGCCTAAGTCCATCCTGCATATCAGATATTTACATGACGATTCATAACAGTAGCAACATGACAGTTATGAAGTAGCAACGAAAATAATTTTATGGTTGGGTCACAACATGAGGAACTGTATTTTAAGGCCCAGAAGGTTGAGAACCACTGCTCTAGAGGAACTTCTCTGTGGGGTGCGGATAGACATTGTTGGAAACACAATTAAAGGACTCCCTAGAGTCTGCCTTTCCTCTGTAGTGAGAGCTCACGTGCCATGAGCTTATTTTATTGGGGTCCTTAGAGTTTTGTGGAATATTTTCACTCACATTATCTCATCCATTTCCTATAATAGGCCTAGGGCATTGTAGATCAGGAAGGCACCACTCACACTAGGCCCTGAGCAGTGTTCCTCCCAGTGCCTCTAGCAAGGAGAAGCCCTGGTATTCACCCACACTTTCTGCGTCTTGACCACTCTCCACCCTGCCCTGAGAGAAAGGAGGGAGGCAGTAGGTCCTTTTGTGATGCACAGCAATAGTTTTACTCTCCTGGGGAGATACTCAGTAGATTAACCCAGCTTTCATCTCTGGGAAGGGAAAATAGCTTGACACAGTCATCTTAGTTTACTTTGAAAATATATTTTTTTATTGATTTCAGAGAGGAAGGGAAGAGGGAGCTAGAAACATCAATGATGAGAGAGAATCATTGATGGGCTGCCTCCTGTATGCCCCCTACTGAAGATCGAGCCTGCAATCCGGGCATGTGCCCTGACCAGGAATAGAACCATGGCCTCCTGGTTCTTAGGTCGATGCTCAACCACTGAGACACGCTGGCTGGACGAGTAGATACCTTTTGAGATTTTGGGTCAGGACTTTATGAAGGATCCAGCGAGCCACCTGGCTGTCAGTCTTCTTGGACGTTGAGTCCTTGTCTATATGTGAGGCAGAGGGTTGGAATAACTGCATCTCTTTCTCCATATCTTTATTCACACAACAACGGAATGAAAGCCACAGGTTCATAATTATACATCAGTTGTCCAAATGCCCTCTTTGGCCTTGCCCAGCCTCTATTTTACTGTGAGCACAATGTGAGATGACCATCCATGGAAGGAGAGGAAGGAAGCCAGGACCCTCTGCCTTGTTTCTGCCAGTGGCAGTAGGGGTCACTATAGCCAGGCTCTCTTGCTTTCTGTGCTTTAGGGAGGAACCAGTGCAGGTGCGGTGAGGGCTGCTCTCCGCGTGGGGGAAGGAGTGCTGAGCTCCCACATGTTTCAGTTAGGGTTAGTTTGGAAATGAGGGCGATTGGAGTCCCTGCTGTTCTTGTTTTATCTGGGACTATCCAACAGGAATGGGGCCAGGGAGAGGTCTGAAAAGGCAATTATAGTGTGAAGCACACAGCACGTTTGACAAGCTTGGGCTTTCTTCAAGTGTCTTCCCTGGGAGTTATTTTCTCTGAATTGGAAAGCTCTAGTTTTAGCTTGATGAACTGGTTTTGGCTAATTCAATTGTTCTAGCCTCTGCTGGAACTAGAATAATGCATAGTCACAGCAGAGAATGTGGCATTCTGAGATGGCATCATGAATAGGGTGGCCAGGTTGAGCAAGTAATTCAGGGTGGCTAATTACATTGGCATTTCAGTTAAACAATGAATAATTTCTTAGTGTAAATATGTTCCAAATACTGCATGGATCCTCTCAAGTATTGCAAAGGAAACACCCATAATAACAATAATTGTTGCCCAGCCAGTGTGACTCAGTGGTTGAGTGTGGACCTATGAATCAGTAGGTCACAGTTCGATTCCTGGTCAGGCCACATGCCCAGGTTGTTGATTATTTTCTTTGGAAGAATTTCTGGAAGTGCAGTGATTTGATCTAAAGTGACATGAACTATTTGTTGCCAGTGCTGTTAGATGGCAGCCTGCACAGCCCATGTATGTTTCAGTGTTCTAGCCAGAGGGATCCTCCTGGGCACCTTTGTCCTGCCATCTCTCCTCACTCCTTCCCATAGGGACAGGCACGACTTACTGAATGGATGAGTTTAGAAGCAGGCAGTTTGATTCAGATCTTTCTAGGTTCTGTTTCTTTCACATATGGCTGCCCACATAGAGGGGAGCTCTGGGTTTTATTCTCTGTGCCAGGTGGTCAGATTACCTGGGCGGTCTCTGGCTGGCTGAGCAAGCCTAGAGTGATCTACTCTGCTTATGGCAGATTGAAGTTGTGAGGTCATATTGGGAAATCCACTGTGACTATTGATCTAATTCACATCCTCCTTTCTAGTGATTTTAAGAAATACATGCGATGTTTGGTCTTTATCTCTCTGATAGCCATGTCTAATACTCAACTAGTCCCAAACTCAAATTGGGGAGAGAGCTTAGATTGTCACAAGTAATAACTCCAAATGTAAGATCATTGGCCAGGAGTAACTGAGCCAGAGTTAGAGGGCCTGGCATTTAGACCTCATAATAACATGAGTAGAGTAAGATTTCGAGTACCACCAGCATTCACCTAAGGCAATATAGCTTTCTTTGCATAGGCCTTGCAGTTTGGGCCTGTAAGCTTGGCAGTTGGCACAGTACATATTATAGCTGTTCAGTTGGGATTATTAATTGATTTGGGGCAGACAAGCTCTGGTAAACATGACTTGTGTGGTCCCCTGTGTGTCACCTTGATCTGATTTACAAAGGTATGGTTTGGGTGAGATGGGAATTCGGTTCCTGGGAAAAGGAGTCTCTTAGGTCCTGTTAAAGACAATTTTGGAATCAGTTTATAGGCTTTTAACTATTTGCCGATGAAAGCTTTTTTTCTCTTTCTCTTCAGGGGAATTTTTTAGCATGGATGATAACGGGCCAGGACTGAATACTTCGAAGATAAACAAGTTCCATGCAGCATAGACAGCACGAGGCAGGTTCTGTGAGCTCTGTCTCAATCTTCTGAAATTCCAGAGACAGAACACATTTCCCAACTCTCTCCTGCCTCTCCTTATTTAACATCCCAACTCTGGAGTTCCATCCTAGATTTCTAGACATTTCTGTGTCACAGCTGTGAGGAAGAATTTCAGCTTTTTCATCTTTCATGGCGTAGATCTAGTTTTCGGGGAAGTCTGAAGCTTAAGAGAAAGAACACAAAATTAAATATGACTAAATATTTATTAAGAACATGAGACAAATTCCAAGAAATTACTGGAGGCTTAGAGATCCTGATGTCTTTTTTTGAAATCACTTTGCCAATTTATCGGAAATGCTTAATTAGAAGTACTCCCTGATTGTTGCCTTGCATTTTCTCTCCTGCCAGAACATTCTATGGCTCTCAAAACTCACAATGACAGGCCTGATGCTTAACCTTTATTGAGCTCCATCATTTCTACCTCTGCCTGTTTCTTCAGGGCCTGCAAAGCCTTGCTGGAGCATTCCCCTTGTCCAGAGGGATGATTACACGCCTCAGGGAGAAGATTCTCCACATTTGCAATTCCAAGATTCCTCATCAACAGAAAAACAGCCTAACATAGAACAAAAGTACTCATTTTACTTGGTGCTATAGGCTGAATTGGGTCCTCCATTCCACTCATATGTTGAAATCCTAACCTCCCAGAACCTCAGAATGTGAGATAGGGCCTGTATTTGAGGATGGAGCCTTTCAAGAGGTAACTAATGTAAAATGAGGTCATATGGGTGGGCTCTAACCCAATGTGACTGGTGCTCTTGTTAGAAGAGGAGAAAAGGACACAAAACAGAGAAAGGATGAGTGAAGACACAGGGGGGAGGTGGCCATCTACAAGCCAAGGGAGAGCCTCTGAAGGAACCAATGCCGCGGTCGCTGTGATCTCACATTGTCAGCCTCCAGAACCCCGAGACAATAAATCTGGTGTTTAAGTCACCTGTTTGGTGGTGCTTTGTGAGAGCAGCCCCAGAGAACTACTCTAGTGGGATAGAGGCTGAAGGAGGGGCCATTGCATTATTGTGTGATTGCACACTAAATCAGAACTCTTCCAAGACTGCAAGCAGGAGGGAAGACTGGGTCATCCTGAATGTCAGTAGCTTGCAGAACACTGTGTCCTGAGGAGCCCTTTCTGAAGAAATGGGTCAGTTCTGGGTGAGCAGCTCCCACTGGCAGCTCCTTGTCCTCTGTCTTGCACTTTCTTGACTTGCATTCCGATCCGTTACAGCTCATCATAGCCATCCCTCCTGCCGCCTTTTCAGAACTCATTCCTGGTAGGGGTAACCACTAACTACAGGCGGTGGCTGTTTTCTAACTGTGCCACCTACTGATCCTTTCTCTGTAAATTCATGCCTAATCACCTGCTACTCAGCGAAATGCTGAATTGTTCAAATAAACATTGCTGGGAGAGCTAAGATCAAAACCGGCCTATGTGTTAGCAATCACCCCCAAAAGAGATGGGGAGGCCCAGTCTTTTGGTCCCAGCTGTTGTACTTTTACAATCCCGCTCATCCACTGCTTTTCCTCATCCTTCTCCCACCCCCACCCACATCCTTGTGTGGGTTATGTACTTCCTCTTTGGAATTCCCGTATAGTTAACCGTGAGCTTCATTCTAACCCAATACTTATGTTGTGAATGATTATTCACAATATCTCCTTTACTAGACCTTAAGTTTCTATAACTCCTGGGCTATGTCTAATTCATCTTTGCATCACTAGGGACTATCAAAATATCTGTCAGAAAGTAGTTCTTTCTAGTAGGTGCTAAAATTTGAGCCTCAAGAAAGGTCTTTATTTGAAAGAAAAAAAGAAATTTACCTGGCATTGACCAAGAACATATTCCTGTAGGCTTTGTTCCCCCGTAAGTTTTTTCTTTAGGTCACTTTCTAATCAACAAACATGTGTTGAGTACTTACCATGTGCCAGGTGTGTTAAGCTTCAGGAATAAAATATGAACCCAACTCAATCAGATGAGTTAGAGCTTCCAGTCTACCAGAGAAAAGACAAGCTCGGGCATGTCTCTCACACAAGTGCTTGCCATTCTAAGGGGAGTGCCAACAAGGCATCTGAGGGTGGAAAGGTGGGAAGGTAATAATGAGGTTTGAAAGGGACCACAAGAGGAAGGCTTCTGGGAGAAGGTAGCATTGAGGTGGATGACCAGGTAGTACACTATTCTGCTAGGACTACCATAACAAAGCACCACAAACTGAGTGGCTTCAACAACAGACAATTATCTCATACTTCTAGAGCCTAGAAGCTTGAGAGCAAGGTGTCAGCAGGGCTGGTTCCTTTTGATATCTATGAGAGAGAATCTGTTCTACATCTCTCGTCCAGCTCCAGTCTATGGCATTCCTGGACTTGTAGACCCATGTCTCTAATCTCTGCTTTTATGTTTGCATGGTTTTGGTGCATGTTTCTGTGTCCAAATTACCCTTTTTATAAAGACAACAGTCATATTGGATTAGGAGCTCACCTTATCCAGTGTGACATCATCTTGACAAATTATATTTGCAATGACCCTTATTCCAAATATGGTCACAATCTGAGGTACTAAGGGTTAGAACTTCAACATATGAATTTGCAGGGGATGGAGGTGGGCACAATTCAACCTGTAACAGGTAGGTTTCAGGAGGCAGAGAATATAGGAGGAAAATAAGAGGGAAGACCCTCCCAGAAGTAAAAACAAAGCAGAAGCAGGTAAATCTGCTTCTAATAAACTTTTAAACTACTCATTTCCTAACCATTGTTTTTGCTACCCTTCTAACATTTTGGTTCTTTAGTTCCCTCTGCTAAGAATGCCCTCCTTTCTCCCTGTCTTCTCCTTCCTACTCCAGCACTCTCTGTTGAATCCCATCTGGTTATGAGTTGAAGAGGCACTACCTTCTGGACAGCGTGGGGTTCTGCCTTGGGCTCCAATCTTTAGGGCCCCAAGAAGCCTTAGAACTCCTATGACATTAGATTATCTACACCACTCCTATGACATTCACACTTATTGCTGTGTGTTACCATCTTTTCATTTGTACATGGTTTTAAGCTTGCCTACAGCAGAAACTCCATGTCAAAGCTCTGTGCATAGCCTTCAGTGCTGAAGAATAATCAAAGACTAATATGTATGGTAGGTAACAATCTAAGCTGTCCCACCAAGATTCTCACCCCCTGTATACACACCAAGTGCAATCACCTCCCCTTGAATTTGGGTAGGAGCTTTGCACATAATGGATTCCAAAGGTGACAAAGAGTTTTACATATGCCGTTAAGTACCTTAACCAGTCCCCTTTGAATCAGTTAAAAGAAATATCATTCTGGGTAGGCCTGACCTAATCAGATTAATTCTTTAAAAGAAACTGGAAACTTTGAGAGTCTCTGCTGAGTTTGAAGGAGCCACTGTAGTTACTACAGCTGCAAGAAAACAAATTCTGCCTACACTATTGACCCATGGAAACTGTGACATAATAAATGGGTGTTGTAAACCACTAGATGTATGGTAAATTGTTACAGAGTGATAGAACACAAATATAATGTCTGTGCTGATTGTACATACTTGTGCAATATGGTCTGGAAAGAGGGCAGCTGATTCCTCTGAGCACACAGAGACAAATAATGTATGAGTCAGCTTATGCTGCCATAACAAAATACCACAGATGGGGTGACTTAAACGAGAGAAACAGTCCAAGATCAAGGCCCCAGCAGACTTGGTTTCTGGTGAGGCCTCTCTCCACAGCTTGTAGATAGTCACCAATGAAAGCGGGGGGTGGGGGTGGGGGGGGGGAGTGGAAAGAGAGAGAGAGAGAGAAGAAGAGAGTGAGAGACTTGCTCTGGTGTCTCATCCTCTTCTTGTAAGGACACCAGCTTTATCAGATAAGGGCTCCATCCTTATGACTTCTCATCTTAATTACCTCTTTAAAGATCCTCATCTCCAAATAGAGTCACATGGGCTTTACGACTTCAATATATTAATTTTTAGGGGACACAGTTTAGTCCATAAGGAATAGCTAATGAAATGGGTGGCAGAGGCGGGGGTGAGTGAAAAGTAGGAGAGCGATGCAGCTTGAAAATTATTAGGGCATAGGCAGGAAGATAGAGAGACAAGTGTATATACTGAGCCAACTACCCTTTAGCCTTTAGTTCGTGGTCCAAGCTGGTCACTTCTTTTAAGCTCCAATGCCTCCATCTGTGAGTTGAGGGTTTACATGGAATAATTGATAGTGCCCTTTCCCTGACTTCATCCCTCACCCAGATTCTTTAGCATCCCAGAATAAGCTAGGTCTCCTTTTTCAGTTCTAAAGTATTTGCATCGCTCCCTTATCTCACAATTACTTGTCAAATGTTTATTCCCATTAGAGTTTAAAGTGTCCAGGGTCATGGAATATATGTTGTTTACCACTCTCAGTGCCTGGCACAGTGCCTGATACATAATAGGTGCTTAATAATTATTTATTGACCAAGTGAACAGTCCTTTATGATCTTGCCAAATGAATATGCTCTTGTTTCTATACGTTCAGTCAGTATTTAACATAATCAGGCAGTGCTGAGGCATTTTCAACATTATGTGGTTTTAACCAGTTAATGAACCCTACCTATTAGAATATTATTAAAAGGTAGGTCTTGTTTTGCTAATGGGCTGGACAGAGCTAATGGTAACCCCATCTGTAGAGGAGGAGGTCTTGGGGCCAAGTGGACTCATCAAGGATGCTCATGCAAGGTGGCCGTTGGAATCACTGAAAGACCAGTGTTATTGAGAGAAACCAAGGTTGAAGCTAGAAAAGTGGTAGCAAGTGACAAATAGAGCAGGTAAGGGAAGGAAGAAAATGGGCAGCAAGTTTAGTAGACAGGTGTAAGAAGGCATTATGGAATTAGCTGCAACAAAGCAATCTCAGAGAGTGGTTTAGAAATAAAACAGCGAGTGAAAAGAATGCGAATGCGCAGGCTCTCTAGCGTTGCATTGTACCTGGTGTGCTTGGAGGCAGGTAGGAAGGCTGGGTTTGTAGACCTAAGGAATTACACAAGATAGGGGAATTTTGATGCCCTAAGTCAGCCGTGGGCAAACTACGGCCCGCAGGCCGGATCCGGCCCGTTTGAAATGAATAAAACTAAAAAAAAAAAAAGACCGTACCCTTTTATGTAATGATGCTTACTTTGAATTTATATTAGTTCACACAAACACTCCATCCATGCTTTTGTTCCGGCCCTCCGGTCCAGTTTAAGAACCCACTGTGGCCCTCGAGTCAAAAAGTTTGCCCACCCCTGCCCTAAGTAGACCCCATCTGTGGATTTACTGGATAACATTATCTGGCCAAAACCGGTTTGGCTCAGTGGATGGAGCGTCGGCCTGCTGACTGAAGGGTCCCAGGTTCGATTCCGGTCAAGGGCATGTACCTGGGTTGCGGGCACATCCCCAGTGGGGGATGTGCAGGAGGCGGCTGATCCATGTTTCTCTCTCATCGATGTTTCTGACTATCTCTCTCCCTTCCTCTCTGTAAAAAATGAATAAAAAATATTAAAAAAAAACATTATCTGATATTTATAGTACTCAACTGAAAAATGGGCCATAATCACATAATTAACTTTAAAGTCTGTTTTTATTTACAAAACTTACAAAAGAAAACATTTCCCATGGATTCCATGTTATGTGAAGGTTGATTAGATTTCAAGACAATTCACCAGCATTTTAAAAATGTGTATTTTACTAAGAATATCCTAGAAATGTTTATATGGTTTGTTGTTTTGGGAAACCAAGCACCCTTTATCTTTCCAGAGTGCTTTGTACTGGTAGGAAATAGTTCTAATATAGGTATTATGCTTACCAGTTTGTCAGTCACAAATTACTAAAATACTTCTGTAACACCACTATTTTGCTTAAAATTATATTTTTTGATGTCTTTATCTTGTGGGAGTAAGTGCATTAATTTCCATTTTAAGCCTCTATTTGATATTAAAATTAGAACAACTTGTTCAAATCCTGAAGTTTTTATCTTGAATAAATATTGCTAAATTTTTATTGAGCAACTGCCTTAGGTTTAGCTTTGGAAAGTCACCAAAATCTTTTCCTTACTCGTTTATTTCTTTTGATCTGAATTCATTTTCATTTCCTTCCTTAGTAAAGTTACTTCATTGGGCATCTCATTGCCCAGCTATAAACATTACATCTTTTCTGTAGTGACTTATTTATATAGTGCACATTTTATTCTTTTATATTTGGGAACATTTTATATGTGTATGGCCCCATATTGAATTATTACCAGACTCTCAGTTTTAGGGCTGTGAAGAACCCTTTGAGGTTATCCTACATACTCTGCCTTTCAGCCTACAGATGCAGAAAATAAGTCCAGAAAAGTTGAATAGTGTGTCCCATATCACATGACAAGATAAAGCTGGGACGGACTGAAACTCTGATGCCTTAATTGCCTGCTCATTGACTTTTTTGATATGCCATGCCACCTTGCCTGTAGCACTTTTTTTCTGCAAAAAGCTCTATTGTTTCATTTGGTCCAGTGCATGGGAGGGGGCTTCAGGGAGGTTAAAAGAATGGCCAGTGGTTTAGGGGAGAAGCTTAGGTAAAAGCCAGGCCCCAGGGGAGGCAGAGGGGCCCCACAGGCCTTGAGCTCCACAGGCTCCTGGTGGTGCTTGAGGGTGAGCCTTTCTTTTTTTTTTTTTTTTTATTGCTTAAAGTATTACAAAGGGTATTACATACATATGTGTCCATTTTATCCCCCCGCCCTAGACAGTCCCCCAGCCTCCCCTATCCCCCCAGTGTCTTATGTCCATTGGTTATGCTTATATGCATGCATACAAGTCCTTTAGTTGATCTCTTACCCCCCTACCTCCTGCCCCCCAACCCTCCCCGGCCATTTGCAACGTCATGGATGGAACTGGAGAGCATTATGCTAAGTGAAATAAGCCAGTCAATGAAGGAAACATACCACATGATCTCACTCATTCATGGATAATAGAGACCATTATAAACTTTTGAACAATAATAGATACAGAGGCAGAGCTGCCTCAAACAGATTGTCAAACTGCAGCGGGAAGGCCGAGGGTGAGCCTTTCGAAGAGACACTCGCCCAGCCCAGCCTGGGGCCGGCAGCCTGCGGAGGGAGGTGAGGCAGGTGTCGCCCATCTTCATGATGAGCTTCACCTCCTCGCCCCGGAAGTGGTTCCCCAGGAAGTCGCAGAGATGAGGGTCTGCTCGGGTAGAACCCAGGGCCTCAGCTCCCCAAGGGTTGGGTCAGGCTCCTCTCCAAGGCCAGGGCGGCCTCCATGGCGACCTGAGCTTTGCCCCCTCATCCTGGGGCGGCTCCTGCACGTCCTGGAGAGAAGGCGGCTGCCAAGCTGGTTTTGCAACTTTAAGAGCCGCTCAGCGCCCTCACTCTTCTCCACCAGCTCACGGAAGAAGTGGCCCCCGCCTGCCCTCGAAAGCCATCCTCACCGTTGAAATAGAAGCCCAGGGAGAGGTAGGTGTGCGAGGCCAGAAGAGGCAGGCTGGCCAGGTGATGACCGCAGCCTCCACCTGGGGAAATAATTCTGACGAATTTGGGAGCTCACGGTTGTTCGGCAATAAGGAGTTAAGGTAGAAGAAAAAGGTGCGGAGGTGATTCTGCAGGTGGGGACTGGATAAGATGCAGGACAGTGGCCTAAGGCTGGAAGAAGGGGCGTCCCTGGGTCTGTTCCGTCCAAGCACTGTTGAAGCAAGAGACAGAGCCGGGACCGCCCAGGGCACTGCTGTAGCATTTGTTTTTATTTTAGATTCTAGGCTAGACTGCCTAGGATCCAAAATGTGTCCAAAAAAGTATCTTAGGTATAGTTATGTGAAAATTTCGTCATTAAAATAAATAGCCAACCAAATACTCCAAACGGCTTAACAGAATCTTTGAACTGAAAGAGGCATACGATCATACACTCGAACCCTCTCAAACTTGAATCAGGTTCATTTGTAGTGGTGTTAAGAAGGACGAAATATTGAGGCCAAGGTCATGGAGACCATTGGGGCACAGAATAGTGGTCTGCAGCCTCCCACCCTGCACAAGTGGAGAAGAGCCATGACCACAACTGTTTGGTTGTTGACACTCGTAGGGGGAAGATAAAGATGAGACTTAGCCATGTTAACTTGTAGAACATGATCATTTAGGAGTTTAAGGAGCAAGCAAAGCACAGTTGTAAGTCTAGGTATTTCTATACTGCAGAGGTTTGTCAGATTTCAATCATTCATTCATTCATTCATTCAAGAAGTGTTTACTGAGTTCAACATTCAGTCAGACAGGGATGAAAGATGTGGTCCCCGCACTTCAGGCACTCAAAATGTGAAGTATAAAAGGAAAGGTAACAGAGAGAAGGCTGGAGGGGAGAATCTGGAATACCAGGGCCCTTTTTGGAATGAGAGAAAAGCCAGCACTAGTAGAATGACTTCTTTCCCTTTTTGTACCTCCATCCATCCAAGGTTATTGTTCCTGTGTCTTTTCTCCCTTTGCTGTCCACTGTCCTTGTTGTCCCCTGATTAAGCCCGTCCTTGTCAGCCTTGTTGTACCCCTAAAACTATGATAATTGTACCTTGGAAGAACTTGAGGTGCTGTGTTGAGACCCTTCCTGTTTTCCAAAGAAAGTACTGCAAAAATTGCACATAAACAAGAATTATTGTTTTAGACAGGCTCAGCCCAGACACATCATCCACGCTACCAGGTTCTGGCACAGCCCTATCGCTCACCATCCATCTTATTCATATTTGAGGCTCAAGCGCTTTTCTTACCTCATGCTCCTTCCTCCTCATTTTCTGACAGTTCCAGTTCTTGCCAAATACCTTTTTCTTGGAGGTGCAAAGGTTATTACCTGGTCTGTGATGATGCCCTCAATCTGGCTGAGATTTATATTCAGTCCTGGGGTTCTATAGTGGAGGCTTGCTACCAGTGTATTGCTGGTCTTTTCTTAAAGATTTTGCTGTTAATGCAGCTGCTACTAAGGCCTGGAATGACTGGTTAAAGCATGTAGGTCAATTATTGAACCACAAATGCAATTTGTGTTTAGTGAAATGTAATTTTCTTACAGTGGCAGTGGGGAATGAGGGAGAATGGGAGCCTCAAGATCAGAGCTGAATAATGGCTGAGGTTTCATGTTCTTCCCTTTTAGATCATAGAGAAAGAAGAATAATACCCTATTTATGTGTGTGCCCAGTACTCTCCTAAGCAGCTTAACATGGATTATTCCATTTAATCTTCATAGTAACACATAAATGGGTTCTATATTGCCATGTCGCAGCTGTGGAGACTGAGGCTTGTTGAATTCAAAATAAATGCCTTTCCTGTCGCATATCTACGAAGTGTCCGAGTCAGGATTGAACCCAGGTCATTCTGTTTCCGAGGCTTGAGCTGCTCATCACTGCGTCAAACTGGGACTTCCTTCCTTTTATTGGGTGTTTTTTTTTCTTTCAATGAGTTTTATACCCGTCTCCCTCTCTTTATCCAAATCGTGGGAGACTTGTATATTTCAAAACTGTATCCAGTAAAAAGGATCCTAAATTATAAGCAGGAATGAACAGCCCAATAGTAACGTATTTTAGTTGAAACATTAGGCTAGGTGGCCTCCAACCCCCTTCCTCCTCTGACAGTCTGTGTTTCCGAGAGGGATCTGGGTCTGGGCCACTGCTCTGCCACTCTTTTTTGTGTGGGGGTTTTTTTTGTTTGTTTTTTTATCCTCAACCAAGGATATTTCTCCATTGATTTTTAGAGAGAGTGGAAGGAAGAGGGAGGGAGGGAGGGAGGAACATTGATGTTTGACACATTGATTGGTTGCCTCCCGCATGTGCCCCAACCAGGGGTCAAGCTTGCAATTGAGGCATGTGCCCTTGACCAGAATTGAACCTGGGACCCTTCAGTCCACCGGTGGACGCTCTAATTCACTGAGCCACACAAGCCAGGCTGTACCATTTACTAACTGCATAACCTCAGTAGAGAAACCTTACCTTGCACAGACCTAATTTTCTTTTCTGTGAAATAGCAATAAAGGATGCATCTCAGAGCTGATATGGCATTAGGGAAAGCACAGCCCGTGGCCTTTTCCATCGTTAGAGCTAGACGCTTCAGATGGCCAATTTCCTCAGCCAGGCCTTCATTTTTAAGATGGAGTTTATTTCTTAAGATCCCATTCATTAGAAAAACCATGATCATTGCAGTTGAGGTAAAGGATATCTTTTCACAAAGACAAGGCGTTCTCAGCCAATGGACAGCTCATAGACTCTCTAAATGCCGAGTGACCCTAGAAATGGTATAAGCCCATCCCACTATTGTGCAGATCTTAACACTAAAGCCCAAAGAAGTTACACATATTCCCCCAAAGCACACAGTAAGGCTGTGGAAATTATAACCAGGATTTATATCTCCTGATTCCAGGCCCAGTGTTTTTTCTGCAGAGTTCTAATAAACTCAAGATAAAGGTTGGAGGTTAGAGGGAAGGCTAATTTAACTACATCATAAAAGCAGACATTTTATATGCAGTTATTTCTATTTCTATGTTAATAATTGTTTATGCCCTAAATATCATTGGCAGTAAAGATTTGGGAGGGAGGAACTTAGCGTATATATTCCAGCATACCTGAGTTTAAGACACAGATCTGCTACTTATTAGCTATGTGATCTTGGAGGTTAAACTCTGTCTCAGTTTCCTTATCAGCAAAATGAGATAATGGTTATAACTTTTTAGTGGTTGGGAGGATTAGATGATATAATATATGTGAGGGGCTTAGTGTAATGCCTCGGATACAGTTCATCATATCATGAATGGTAACTCTTAATGATAATAAGCTGTAGTAATAAAAGCATAATATGCTAATTAGACCGGACATCCTTCCAGATGTCCTTCCGGATGACCTCCTGGATGAAGCCGTGGCTTCGAGGAAAGCCCGGGTTCCGGGTGCCAGAGGGAAGCTGGGGCCAGCAGCCAGGGGAAGGAAGGCCTACTCTTGCATGAATTTCGTGCATTGGGCCTCCATTATTAACATAATGCCCAAGGGAACAACTTTGCGACAACCACAACCACCTCATTCATGAGTGAATTCATCCCATTGAAACAGAAAACTCCTCATTTCTACTGAAAGTCAACAAATTCCAGAGCCAAATAGACACATTGCATTTTGAATTAGTGAAGGTGTCCCTTGACTACAGCCTGCTGACACCACTGACTGATTCAGGGACCGCTCCTGAAGCACGCAGGCAGTGCTAAGGCTTACCAGTCCTTAAAGTCATAGTGCACAGTCTTTCACTGAATACAGTCAGAGAAGAGGTGCTTATTGTTACCAGAAAGCCATTTCTATTCCCCTTGCCTTTGGGTTAAAAAAAAAAAAAGTGTGGACATACATTGTATAGTTAGTCTATGGGTGATGGAGACTTCAAGGAAGAGAATAATATCAGTAATATAAATACTCAAAATGTTCAAATAAACCTAAAACTAGAGACAATTCATGTTTTTTCAGTTCTCCTATTTAAAGGGTTCTAAAGATATCACAGAGAGGAGAATACAGATATATGGAAGAGTTTCCATGTTTTTGTTTTTGTTTGTTTTTTAGGAAAGACCATGACTAAATGAGCTGGTTTATAGAATGATAACTACAATTAAGAAAAACAGCCTGGCCAGCATGGCTCAGTGGTTGAGCATCAACCTATGAACCAGGAGGTCACAGTTTGATTCCCTGTCAGGGCACATGCCTGGGTTGTGGGCTCAATCCCCAGTAGGGGGCAGCAGAAGGCAGGCAATCAGCTTCTCCCTAATTGATGCTTCTATCCTATCTCTCTATCCCTCTCCCCCTTCCTCTCTCTAAAATCAATAAAAATATATTTCTTTTAAAAAAGAAAAGCACTCTTATTTTTTTCTTTTATGTGAATAATTCAATATAGTAGTGGATTTTTCTCTTATTAAGAATTTCTTGAATCATAAAGTAGTGGGAGAAATATTAAATAATCCATTATTATTGAATTCAGGGCAAATGATACCTGTCATCCTAGAAATGTAGGCTATGCTATTTCAAGTTGGAATTTTTTTGAAGTAGTGAATTCCACAGCTCATCTTTTTTTTATTTATTGATTAAGGTATTACATATGTGTCCTTATCCCCTCGTTGCCCCCCACCTCCCTACTCATGCCCTCACCCCCATGTTGTCTGTGTCCATTGGTCAGGCTTATATGCATGCATACAAGTCCTTGGGTTGATCTCTCCCCCTTTCCACCACCCTCCCTTACCTTCCCTCTGAGGTTTGATGGTCTGATCGATGCTTCTCTGTCTCTGGATCTGTTTTTGTTTACCAGTTTATGTTGTTCATTATATCCCACAAATGAGTGAAATCATGTGATATTTATCTTTCTCTGACTGGCTTATTTCGCTTAGCATAATGCTCTCCAGTTCCATCCATGCTGTTGCAAATAGCATAATATTCCATTGTGTAGATGTACCACAATTTTTTAATCCACTCATCTGCTGATGGGCACTTAGGCTGTTTCCAAATCTCATCTTATACCAAAGAAAATCCAGTATCTCCTGGGATGTATTTCATACAAATAACAGCTTTCTGAAATGTTTATAAATTATGTTTCTGTTTACTTATATTAACTTGTGTTGGTGAGAAATTAGGATTATTATTACAAAATAGTGGTTTGATTATTTTAGCCCAGTGATAGCAGAATCTAGAAAGAAGGGAGGATGCACTGAAGGGGAAGTTGGGTCAGTGAACATTTTTAAAATTACTTCTGTGTGGAACCTTGGAACCAGTTCCCATAGTCTAAGTTGATTAGACACTGTAACAATACATTGTTCAAATGTAATGATGGAACTGTAGACACCGGCATGCATTTGACCATTGATTCCTTCTACGCTTGATAGTATTTCAAAAGATCCATAAATATTCTGTGGATATGATTTTTCACTCCTGAGTCATTAAAGTCACAAGTTCAGAAAAAAATCTAAAAAGAAAAAGACAGAGACAGAAGGTGAAAGAGAGACAGAGGTGGAGGTAATAGAGATAAACAATAGGGTGGTGAAGACCTGGGGTGGGGGCGTGGGTAGGGGCTGGACAGAAGGGATCAAGGGGGAGGGTGGTGGAAGACATCTATAGTACCCTCAACAATAAAAAATATGTAAATAAAAAATAAACATAAAAAAAGAGAGAGGAAGAAAAAGAGGAAGAGGGGGAGCAAAAGGAAGAAAAGGAAGAGGTGACAGAGGAGGAAGAGGAGGAGGAGGAAGAGGATGTGGAAGGGAGGTGAGGAGACAGAATGGAAGTGGGGAGAGAGGATTACAGAGAGAGGGAGATAGAGAAAGATTGAGAGAAATGCATGAAATGACACTTGGCAGATGCCCAGAGCAGCTGTTGCTCCCTTTAGCTCCTTTCCTATAATCCAAAACTAAGCAGCTATCATTTGGCTGCTGCATCTCAGAAGTAGGAAAGGGCTCTGAATCAGTCACGAGAAGACTCGCTTGTCTTGAGAGATGTCCTGGGGCTTTTATGAAGGGCCCAGTATCTGTTTGTCTGTCAGCACACATTTGTCGTGTCTGTTTTTCTGTCCGGAACAATGCTGTCTCTATTTGCCTTTTGTGTCTTAACTGTTTTCATTGCTGTGTAAATATTTCATGATTTGGAATGTTTCCCCTTGCAATCATGTCATCTTTAAGAAATTTGAACACGCTAAGAGTACACGTTATCTTCATCTGTGATGAGTTGATTCATTGCCGGGCACTAGTTAGCCAAAGATAGAAGCAATTTTTATGCTATTAATCATGTTTCCCACAAACTCTATGGCAGTTGTCGAAAATGGAAAATTATACAAACATTTCACCCCTTACCGCCATCCTAATGTTTGAAGAATGCGTCATGCTTCTTCCATGAGGGTGTGGCATAATTTAAGAACAATGTAGATTTATCAGTGTGTAGTTTTAAAAAAGGAATTAGGTGCTGCATGTGCGACCTGAAAGAAAATCACTTTGACATTAGTAGGGAGATCTCTAAAAGATTTTAGTATTTGGGGGGATTTGAAAATCACGTCCTCAGTTCTGTGTTTTGTCTTATATAAATAACTAGAGGCCTGGTGCACTAAATTCATGCATGGATAGGGTCCCTAGGTCTGGCCAGTGATCAGGGCCTTCTGGCTGCTGTCTGGGGCCTCCCTTTATTCCAGCACTGCCCCCTGGTGGTCAGTGCATGTCATATTGAGTGATTGAACTCCCGGTCTCCCGGTTGAACTCCTGAGGGGACACTTTGCATAATAGCCTTTTATATACATAGATAAACTTGGGGTTAAGGAGAAGAACCTATGCAAGGTGGAATCTATGAACTAAAATCCAGCCAGGTTTTGAGCCTGGCCAATGAACCTCATACTGACTCCCTTTATGTCATTCTTGCACATGTTAATGTTTCATGATTTAGTTATCTTCTGTGAAGTGGGAAAATGGATTATATTCATTCACCTACCATTTATGTGATATCCAGCATGAATCACAGACTATGTTAGGCCTTGAATATGGAAAGATAAATAAGATAAAGTCACACCCTTCAGGAGCACAGATGATAAATGAAGATAAACAGGCTTCCAACATGGAAAAGGCAAAAGGCAGTCCTGGGGCCCAGCCCAGACTCCTTCCTCTGCTCACTGGGTGATGCTGGAGGAAGTACTTTGCCTTTGTGAGCCCACTTCCTCATTCAAAATATGGGGATGACAATGGCAAAAGTTCTCTGAGAAAGTCGTTCCTAAGATTAAACAGGAGTAGAACAGGATAGCAGTGTCTTGTAAATGATAAAGTGCTAAACATTTGGGAGGTATTTTTGGAAGGAAATATGGTACCATGGAATAGACACAGGTTTGGGTCATCAACTCAGTTCAGATATCAGCTCTACCATTTAAAATTAATGTGAAGTGGAGTTGTCATGAAGACTAAAATAATTTATTCTTAATTCATCCATCCAACAGAGTTCTTATGTATCTACTATATGCATCAGTTCTGGGACTCTGGGACCAAATAAGTTTGTCAGTGTTAGACTTTTAAGAGGTACCCTCAACGTTTCCTTGTAGGTTCAGAAATTCTCTGCAGAAAGTCAAAGAGTACTGTCTTCCCAACATTTACTGAGGTTACTATATAAAGAAGGAATATCAAATGGATTACAATTAATTTTCAGACTATATTTTTATAGAAGAATCTGCTTTCAAGCTCTCTATGAGTACATGGGACATATGGATATGCAGGAGCAGCCTAAACACTCCATCAACCTTTAACCCCCAATTGAATGGACTACAGGGGATAGAGATGCCTTGATTGATCAGTGAAATTATACAGTTGTTGACTTATGAGTACTTAGATTTCATTAATTCCCAAACTATTCATTCATGGGTAGAGAAACAGTCTCCTAGAGAAATTGATCATTATATTGATTTGGGGTTCCAAAATGGGAAAGTGGTTAAAATGGAATTTCAATTTGAAAATAAATGACTAGATCCTTTTTACAAATAAGAATATTTTTTAGAATTCAATATACAGTTATATATTACTAGAGGCCTGATGCATGAAATTCATGCAAGGGGCTTGGCCCTCACAGCCCTGGCTTCATCCGGAAGGTAGTCCAGATGGTTGTTCTGCTGTTTGGCTGTCCAGTCTAATTAGCATATTACACTTTTATTATTGTAGATTATTATAAACAATAATACTAAACACGCGTGTCACCCATGGAAATGGGTGCTATTAGTAGTATGTCCATTCTACAGATGACAAAACTAAAGAAGTAAGGTTTTGACATTTGAATACAAAGCAAGGAATTCGTGGAGTTGGGATTTGAACCCAGGTCTTTAGCTTTGCAGAGTGAGATGTGCTCTGTGATTTACAAAATGATTTATTTCAGTTTTTGTGACAACATAGTGAAACAGAGATTGGACCCTCAGCAGGATTAACATGAATACAGAATTGCTTAAATATGAAGTGAGTAATATGAATGCTAGTCTATTTCAGGCAATAACAATGTACTGCAAGATTTTTCTAGAAGGCTTCCTCAATGCTGGTTACAGTTAGAATAGTCCCACTGATACCTACTCCGATTTCATGGAAATAGGTTTTGGAGGCTATGGTCTGCCCTTGTGCAGATGCACTATGGGTAATGAGCTGTATTATGGATGCTGTTGGAAGGTATTTGAAGAACTTTTCTGTGAATTCTTAGCTGAGAGGTTCTCCAGAGAAGTGTTGGTAAAATTAGATATTTTCTTTTATTTTGCTCATATTGGTACATTCAGAGATTAAAAATTGTGAAGAGCTGACTGTCTGGACACAGGAGGTCCTCTAGATCTACACTTATTATTATTTGTAAAAGTAAAATAATAGAATTAAATAAATTAAAAGCAGAGACCTCATCATGGTCTTTGAGCCTGGACGGGATTCTGACTCTTCCCTGTCATTCTCTGCGTCCCTTCCTCCTGCTCTCCAGCCCCACTGACCACTTGCTATTGCTCTCTACCTCAGGGCCCTGTCCTCCTGCCCTCTGCCTTGGAGTCCTGCTGCCCCAGAGCCCTGTCCCCTCCCCTCTGCCAGGGAGTCCTGCTGCCCCAGAGACCCGTCCCCTCCCCTCTGCCAGGGAGTCCTGCTGCCTCAGAGCCCTGTCCCCTCCCCTCTGCCAGGGAGTCCTGCTGCCCCAGAGCCCTGTCCCCTCCCCTCTGCCAGGGAGTCCTGCTGCCCCAGAGCCCTGTCCCCTCCCCTCTGCCAGGGAGTCCTGCTGCCTCAGAGCCCTGTCCCCTCCCCTCTGCCAGGGAGTCCTGCTGCCCCAGAGCCCTCTCCCCTCCCCTCTGCCAGGGAGTCCTGCTGCCCCAGAGCCCTGTCCCCTCCCCTCTGCCAGGGAGTCCTGCTGCCCCAGAGCCCTCTCCCCTCCCCTCTGCCCGGGAATCCTGCTGCCCTAGAGGCCTGCCCTTTGCCAGGGGGTCCTATTACTAACCCACTCCCACATTTTTTTAGGTCTCTGTTCAGTTGTCACCTACTCAGAGCAGCCCTCCCTGGTCACCCTCAGTTGGACCGTCCCTCCCAGATCCCTCCCTGTGCTTTCTTTGTACTTCAGGGCCCTTATATCAGCTGACAGACATTGTGTGCTTATTTGCTTTTTGCTTATTGTCTATTCCATGGCTGGAGAGCGAGCTTAAGGAGAAAGGATGTGGTTTTGCTCAATGCCATATCCTCATGCTGGAATAGTGCTTGGGTCCTAGTAAGTATTTGCCGAATGAATGAGTCAGTGATGAAAACAGGGGAATACGAAAGCTGAGCAGTTCCTCTGACTTGCTGAGGCTTTGCTGAGAACTTAGCAGTGGCCACTGGGTGGCCACAGCCGCCTTCAGCATTCACACGGCCAAGTTCCTTGCAGAGCATACCTTGCCAGCAGCTTTGCATGCTGCCACTCCTCTGAGTGGAAGGCCTCGGGCTGTTAGTCTTGTTGTTACTGCCCAAGGGAAATTAGCCTTTCAAAGACCTGGTGTACCAGGTGGCTTTGCAATCCACACGCATTCCCTCATTGATTTGTCTCACATTTACTGAGCACCTATTGTGTGACAGATGCTTAAGAGACACAGATGAGTCCCTCAGGGTTCCTGCCTCCAAGGAGCCAGCCCAGGTTTGCTGGAGCAGGCAAGAGAAAACCAAGTCAGAGCCCTTCCTCAGTAGCGCCCTGACTAGGGAGAGGATGACATAGGGACAGGAGGTTGTGGAGGTGCAGGAAGGCACCCCATCCAGCCGGTAGGGAGCCGTGTGAGAGAACAGGCTTCCTGAACAAGATGACAAGTAAGCAAAGCTGAGAAGGAAGCCAAGGCTTACCCAGGTGGAGGTGATAGGCGTCTCTGCAGGAGGAAGAAGCAGCAGAAGCCCAGGAGCTAAGAACATGTGGATCATTTGAAACTGAAGTGGCTTATTCTGCCAGCAGCGAGGCACGTGTGGGAGAAGGAAGAGATGAGGCTGGAGGAGGAGTGCGTAATGCTGCTGCAAGGAAAAATGCGCCTACTTAAGAAAGCAAATTCCAGGAATGCATAGCTCTAGACGCCCGGGTGGGTTTCCAAGGAATTACAGCATGAGAGGACACAAGCCTATCATTCTTTCTATGTGATCTGGGAAACAACATATACAACACTTTCAGCTGCAGTCACTTTCTTCTTCTATGTTCACTCCACTAATGTTGATTCGAACACCTGCTATGGGGCAGAACTGTTAGGTGCTAGCGGTACAGACATAAAATAAAAACTTGGTGCTAGAAGGACTCAATGAAGTCCATGCCGGTGAATTTGTAGCCAGTCCATTTGTATACTTAGTTTACTGTCCTGCTCCAGCTGTCTTGAAATTCCTAATACTTTTTGAACATGCACATTCTCATTTTGCAATGGGCCCAGCAAATTATGTACCGCATCCTCGTGACTGAGGTGAAATTGTGAAGTTGATCAAGAGCCAGGGTAAGTAAACAAGGGTCTGCGGGCCCTATCCATTTGTGTATGGTCTGTGAACTATGCTAGTATTTACATTTTCGATAGCTGAAAAAAAAATCAAAAGAAGTCTAGTCTTTCATGACATGTGAAAATTACAGGAACTTAACAGTTCAGTGTTCCTAAAAATACTTTATTGGCACGCAGGCATCATCCCCAGGAAGTCACCATTACCTTCCTGGGAAGTGGTGAGAAGTGGAGCCTTTCTTCCTTACAGGCCTCTAAACCGGGGGGCCACCAGGGCAGCCCATTGGTGCACCGTGTGCCAGGGGTGAATGCAGATGATTGTGTGGCCTGAAAAAGATTTAGCCATCAGCCGAGGTGAGGAAACAGCAGGGCTGTTAGGGTCGCCAAAGGAGGAATGCAGGAGCCCAAAGTGGTAAGGGTTTATACACTTATTAGGTCATCTGGATACCAGATGGGTAGGCTCCAAAATGTCCCCAGCACCCAGGGACAAGGAGCCAGAGATTTTAAAGGACTTTAGGCAGGTTTTTTCTGGGCAGAGAAATTCTCTGGGCTGGTCCGGATCCTGGGAAGGTCCGGAGGGGAAGGATAATGGTCTTAGCAAGTGGAATGTCATCTAAGCAAAAGGGAATGTTGGTTGTGAAGTGGTCTAAAGGTCAGCTACCAGGGGAGGGGATATTGATTCAATTACTTGATTAGATCTAATAGGCTACTCAATTGGCTTGTTATCTTTAGAGTGATTGAAACAAAGCCATTAAAAAAAGGAAAAGAAATATATACTATGTTGGTCTGGGGTAAGTGAAGAGAATGAATGGATTGAATAAAAGTTTCTCCTAAGGAACAGCAATTTAATAGGACTGATTCTTTTGAAAGTTTCTTGCTCTTATGGTTGATGGCTGTCTGGTTCATCCAGTTGATTGGCAGCAGGCTGCTTGAAGTCAGAATCCCAAGTTCGGTAGAAGCAATGAGTGGACTTTGGTGGAGTGACAACAGGCATGTTGGAAGATATGCCAATGAGGCATGGGATCCTTACCAGCCCACCAGGTGGTAGATCCCAGGCAAGGGTTCCACACCACGCAAAGAGCAATCTGATTGGGACAGTAGGTGTTAGTAATGATAGAGATGAAACCTTACATTTAATCCTCACATCATTCTTCCATGATCAGCGATTCTGTTTCTAGGATTTGGAAAGAGAAACGAGGGCACTCAGCCTTTACACACGGTCACGTGACACTCCATGGAAGAGCCAGATCTGAGCACAGCGGGGCCTGCCTCCAGGGCTGCTCTTCACCCTCTGTGCTGCCTTCTGCTCTTTTGCATCTCACCTCCTCCCGTAACTTTGCCTGTCCCATAACCTGCCCTCCATTCCTGAAAGCCCCTTGGCCTTCATTTTCTCCCAACATTAAGCTTTCTTTTTGATGGCTCATCCGAAGTGGAACTACTCTCTTTTTAGCACCATTCTATCGCTTGCTTGCTATGCATCCCTAACTCCCATGATTTGGTAGGAGGAAATTCAAGTTTTAACCTTCATTACTCTATAAAACTGGCCTCTGCTTCCATCCTTACTATTCTTTTCCAATGGGCTTCTTATAATCTATGCTGCATCAGCATCCAAGCACTTGAAAGTTCCCAGATACCCCGTACTTTCTCTGCTATGCTCATGCTGTCCCTACCTAATCCCCAGAGGGCCCTTTAAATCCTCTCACAGGAAGCCCATTGCCAGCCTCAGCTAGTTTGTGCTATTCCTTTATATACTGTACGCCACATAATTTACTCTGTCGGAGGACTTTCTACTCACTGTTGACATTTTCCACTCATTCATCTGATTTTCCAATTTGACTGAAAGCATCTTGAAGGTAGGAATGGTGACCAGTTCAGTTTGTTGTCCTTAATATTTTGCATAGGATGTGGCTCATAGTAGCCATATAGTAAATGCTAATGAAAAATAATTTGACTTCAATTTATTCCTTAAACAAAATTTATAGAGTACCTACGTGTTCCCAGCCCTATGTGAGACTTTGAGAATATTGAGATTAAAAAAATATAATAAAACATAGTCAATGCTCTTCTGTAGCACACAGACTAGACATAGAAACAGATATTTATACAGATAAGTATAATAATGTCCAATTGATTAATGTGGGTGAATATGTATTACCATGCAGGCTCAGAGGAAAATACTACTGGAATCAGGAAATGTTTTCCTTATGTAGTACAGAGGACATTTTTAAAATATGTTTTTATTGATTTTTTTAGAGAGAGAAGAAGAGAGATTGAGGGAGAGAAAGAGAGATACATCTATGTGATAGAAAAACATCAATTTAGTTGCCTCTAGTACTCAACCCAACTGGGGACTGAACCTGTAACCTGGACATGTGCCCTGACCAGGAATTGAACTGGTGATCTTTTGGTGCATGGGATGATGCTCAGCCAATGAGCCACACTGGCCAGGGAAATATACTACAGACCTGAGCACCATCTTTTGCACTTGAAGATCAACAGGTTATTCCATAGAGATTGATATCATTGGTTCTCACACTGATGCACTTGGGCACAAATGTTGGTGTGTGAACTTGGGAAAATTATTTACTGTCTCTATGCTTCAGTTTCTTCTTTTGTAAAATATGGGTAATAATCTACCTACCTAACTCATAGATGGTTGTGAGGATGAAATGTGGGAATGTGTTAAAACAATGTCTTGCACTCAGTAAATGCTGGCATTATCAGTATTTTATTATATTTACAATTGTGGTCCTCAGAGAATCAGCCACCTCTATAACTCCTGGATGGACCTTTTTGAAAATGCTAACATCCAAACTAGCAGCTTAAGAAATTTGTGATTGGCCATATGAAATAGAAAAGAAATAGGGATCTTTCTTTGGGTCCTCGGGGGGATCACCCAGTTTAAAGGGTGAAAAAGTTCGAAAGTAAACAACAAAGATACCTTAGAATTTGTTGCCGAAAGGACTGGAGAGGCATCCTGATGCATAGGAGCTAGAGAAGGAGAAGAAATATGTATTCCCCTCAAGCAAAAAGCAGAACTATCACACTACAATTCAGCGTTTTCGTTTAGATGAGAAAAACAGACCCACAAACTTTCCCATGCTTTGAATGTTTAGTGAAAGATGTGAATCTGATGGAGTCCCCTGGTCCCAGTTTGTAGCCTCGTTATGCTTTCTCCTGGAATTTTCCAGATTCCTCTTACACTCACAGAGATCGGTGCACACAGCCCTGGCCCATCACAGCCAACTCCAGCACATGTTCCCTTGTGGGAATTTTCACCAACTCCTGAATAAATGGTACAGCAACTTCTCAAGTCTTGAAAGTTGCATGTTTTGCTTTCAGTCAATTCCCAAATTCAGAATTATTCTCTTTTCTTGTTTTGCTTTATACCATCAGAGTTTGCAAATGCATTTCATTCCAGGGATGAAACAACCTGACACAGCAAACCTGTCTTGCCGTAGAGAGAAGACTCCTGGTAGCAGTCTCCCTCTGGGCTCTCCTAATACCTGTAGTTTCTTCTTGATTTAGAGTCTGTCACTGTACATGTGGACCCATTGTTCTCAGGAAGAAATCTGATATTCTCAGGCAACCCCAAACACCTCCACTGGCTACCTCCCCATTCCTCTTTCCCTGTTCTCACCCTGCAGCCTCCAAGGACCAACTCCACACATTTCCCCACACTTCTTGGCCTAGCATTTGCTCCACTCCTCCATCCTCGCCTCCCCCCACCTCTCTCCCGGTGACCCCAGGCTGTAAAATACTATATAGTATCTCTGGCTTGGGTTCCTTATCTGGCCCCAAATTCTTTCCTTCTCCCTCTATGACAGTGAAGAAGAAGGAATGTTCGTTTATAATATTTTATTCTCTATCTTTTTCTTCCAGGCTCCCTTTAGATGATGTTTTTGCTCTTGCTGCCTTCAAGTTGAAATGTCCTTTTCTCACTTGCCCTCGGAGATGTGGCATTCCCCCAGAAGTAGTTGGGACCTGATCCTTCGGTTGTTGCACAGGATGAGAAATCATTTCAGCACAGTTGGTGATGGGCCGTATATCAAAACAGAGAGAAGTGGGAGGCAGGGGCCACTTTGAAGGCAGCATCCTCCTTCCAAAATGGAATTTCTGGCACGATCCAGGAGTTCTTGAGTTTCCTTTTCTCTTTTATTCCCAGGACTGAGGAAAAGAGTGATTGCATATGACTCGGGCTTCTCACCATCACTTTCTTGTCCTGCCATGCTCTGTAATGTGCTATAAGTGAAGCCTGATATCCCACGAGGTTTCAGAATCAGGAAAACGTGCTCAGTGACTATTCTGATTCTTCTGAAGCAGCTCTATGACATCATGGTAATAACAGTTATCTCCCACCGGGCGTGCTTTTGTAGATTTCCCGAGCACTTTCACACACATTCTGATTGGACTTCAAATCCTGGATTGCCACTTTCTGGGCAGGTGCTATCCTCTGATTGAGTGGCCGCAATGTAGTCCGGGGAAAATCCACCCCCCACCTATTAAAATAAAAAGCTGAAACCAACAGAGTAGGAGACTGAGGTATATACCTATTTCTGGAATACAGAGATGCTGGTACCTGCTGGGAAAATGTTATGTGGATTAGAAGTGAAGTCATAGATGTTGCTTTGCATGCAGTTGGCACTCAATAAATGCTAGTATGATTGTTGCAAGGAGACTTACACATGTTTCCTCATTGGTTCTCGCAGCCACCCCTTGAGGATCACTGCTGTGTTATGATATGAGGTTGGGTTCAGAAAGTCCTAAATGGTGCCCGACTCAAATTATGCAGCCAGGAGATGGTGACGTTAGAACTCAAACTTGGATCATCTAAATTTGCTCTTCCCATTCTATCACACTACCTCTTATGAAGTTCATTTTTACTTGTTTATCTAGCTTATAAATATTTATTGAGCACCAACTGGGTGCCAAGTACCGGACTAAGTGTTAGGGACACAGACCTAAGTAGACCTAGAACCTTCCATCTGTGGCTTCCTCTGAATACTCCAGGCCCACTTCTCTTGAGTTCGTGGAAATATGTGTGCTTGCAGTACTTTGAAACCTGGATTTTTGTAAGATGTGTAACTTCTGTTTTTTTTTCTTTTTATAATAACTTAAGCCAAATACTTTATAAACCACTAAAACATTTTATGAACAGTTTATGAAACCAAATATAAATGTGATCATTCATCTTAAATAGAGTTCACATATAGGTTGTGAAGAATTAAGAAACTGCTGACAGATAGTCTGAATGTTGGAAAATGGATATTTTCAAAAAATATCTATGTATAAATATATGT
The DNA here is from genome assembly GCF_964212035.1 of Myotis nattereri. Taxonomy (NCBI): domain Eukaryota; kingdom Metazoa; phylum Chordata; class Mammalia; order Chiroptera; family Vespertilionidae; genus Myotis; species Myotis nattereri. The sequence continues at coordinate 77,847,137 of NC_138085.1, read as the reverse complement.
ACGTGCACACACACGTAAATATATATTAGATGGTAAGTAATTTTATCTGAATATTTTGCTTTATTTTTAGATAAATACATTTTGTTTATTTTTGTAAATGATACTCGTGATAAACAAAATTCTACTTAAGCAACCCTTGGTTTATTGCAGTGATTGGGAGCCTAGTGATTTTGACTTGGAGAATTGTGGTGTCTACCCTCGTCACTTGTTACAAAAACCTTGGTGTAGGACATACGCCTGGGGGGAGGCTCATAGGGAGAGAGGGTTGTTTTGTGTATTTTTTTTTTTTTTTTGTAATGAAGTGATCCAAATGTTTAAGCAGCTGTATTAGAAGAGTTGTTTGGACAATTTTACACAATAATATTTTGTGATAAAACTTTTGTACGTGGAATGGCCATTGCTTCTCAAAGTTTCTTTTCTCAGTCACTGAACATGAACTCAAGGGGGCGCCAGATTTAATTGAGAAAATGAAACACATCCTTTTGAGATGTTACAGTAAGACATAAACGATTTTTGCTCCATCCCAGACATCTATTTTGAGCAAGTCATTCTGCTGAAGAAGAAACGCAGAAGGGCTTCTTTAAATATGATATACTTTGATTGTGATCCAAGGAAGAACTGATAGTAAGAGATTAAAACATCTCCAGGGTAATTTACAACTTCCTGCATTTTTAAAGGTTATTTTATGCCTTAATGGTCAGGGGTAATTTATATATGCTGTGGTAGAAAGAAGCATGGCCAGAGGTTTTCTCTGCTGCTCGGAGTCTTGGTTGATTTAAGAGAGGAGATGCTATCTCACGCTGTACCAAATGGAGCCAAGACCTGTAGACTCCATATAACAGCCAAGTCTGCCCATATATGTTGACAACTTGTACCAGGCAATATATTTCTGAGCTCTTGATCAAGATAATAACAATAACAATGACAACAACAGTATTAACAAGGATACAAGGAAAAGATGAGGAGGAGGAGTGGGAAAAGGGGGAGGAAGTGGAATTGCTACTGCACCAGAAATGCTAAGATTAACATCAGCAATTAATACTACTAAGACTTCTGTAATTCCAGTGTGCACATTAACTAGATTCATGTCAGCAAATGTCTTTCAGGTTGACCATGTGCCAACCATTGTACTAGACACTGAAAGATTATACAGATGAATCAGATATAGTCCTGCACGGTCTAGTTGGGAGATTCTCCTATAGGAATTATTACTGCCCCAAGCAAAACAAAGTGACATTAAATGTGACATAGAGGCACCACCAAGAAAAATACAGGAGAAACAAAACCTAGCGATTATGGTAGATGTGGAGACTGGGAAAACCACATGGAAAAGAGCTGTAAATATTTTTTAAAAAGCTCTTAAAGGAAGTGTGGATTTTGGTGACTAGATATGGAAAAGTCATTCTACCAAAATATGCCATGAGCAAAGGTTATAGGTGTGAGAGTATATATAGACTCTGCAGAATGAGGGGCCCTCCGAGCAGCCGGAAGGAAGGATGGTTGTGGGAGTGTGACTAGGGAAGGCTGGGTCATCATTGATAGCATGTTTGTTTGCAGAGAGCTGGATTTACTCTAGTGCCAGCTTCGAATTGCCACACATTGAAGCCTGGGGTACATAAAGACTGCTTTGGGCCCTACCTTCTCTAGGTTCCATCTCTCCAAGCTGCCTTTCCATGACCCCTTTGCAAAGAGATTATTCTGAACCATAGAGTAGATTCTGGGGACATTAAAAGACCTGTAGTCAAAAAGAAGGATCGATCAGACCGTCAAACTTCAGAGGGAAGGCAGGGGAGGGTGGGGGTAAAAGGGAGAGATCAACCAAAGGACTTGTATGCATGCATATAAGCATAACCAATGGACACAGACACCAGGGTTGAGGACATGAGCAAGGGAAGTGGGGGCAATGAGGGGATAAGGACACATATGTAATACCTTAATCAATAAAGAAAAGAAAAAAAAAAAAGGATTCTCTGCGAGTAAAAATGTTAGGCAACTTGCTGGACTGGAGAAAGCATCTGGCTTTCCTTCAGCCCTGCTCCAGAAGGGCCACCCTTGAGCTACACTAGACCTCTTCCTGCCTACATCCTCTAGAGCAGTGGTTTTCAACTTTCTGGTCCTTTAAATACAGTTCCTCATGTGACCCAACCATAAATTTATTTTCGTTGCTACTTCATAACTGTAATGTTGCTACTGTTATGAATCATAATGTAAATATCTGATATGCAGGATGCTCTTAGGTGACCCCTGTGAAAGGGTCGTTTGACCGCCAAAGGGGTCGCGACCCACAGGTTGAGAACCGCTTCTCTAGAGAGTTTTCATTTAGTATCTAAATTTCTAGACATACTGACTCCATTGTACCAAGGAGAATGAACTTGTGGACATTGGGGTTTATACAAGACCCTGAGAGGTGTTACAAGAAGTTGTAGGTAGAGACCATGACTTTATGTGTGTCCTGCTGACTGATCACAGAGGAACCCTGGAAGAATCCTATCTAATAAAAGAAAAACATGGTAATTGGCGTACGACCGCTACCCATCCCATTGGCTAATCAGGGCAATATGCAAATTAACTGCCAGCCAAGATGGCAGCCAGCAGCCAGGCAGCTTAAACTGAACATGAGGCTTGCTTGCTTCAGTGACGGAGGACTCCAACGTTCCCCGCCTGCCTTGCCAGCCTTTGAGCTTGCAGTTTGAAACATTGTAACAAATATAGAAGCTAAACAAAACCCCAGAAACCAGCTTTCAGTCGGCTGGGATCTCAGAGCTGGAGTTGATACAGTGTTTCGAGATTATAGAACCTAAACACACCAGATACCTTCTTTCAGCAGCAGAGGTCTCAGAGCTGGAGCCAGAGCTAAAGCTGGCCCAGAATAAAAAAAGAAAAAAAAAAGAAAAAAAGGAGCGGTTGGGAGCTTCAGTCGGCCTGAAAACAGCCCTCAGCCCCTCACCCAGACTGGCCAGGCACCCCAGTGGGGACCCCCACCATGAAGGGTGTGTGACCAGCTGCAAACAGCCATCTACCCTCACCCAGCTGGCCAAGCACCCCAGTGGGGACCTTCACCCTGATCCAGGACACCCTTCAGGGCAAACCAGCCAGCCCCACCCATGCACCAGGCCACTATCCTATATAGTAAAAGGGTAATATGCCTCCCGGCACCGGGATCAGCGTGACAGGGGGCAGCGCCCAAAACCCCTGATCGCCCTGCGGCTCTGTATGTGACAGGGAGAGGGGCCACAACCTCCCTATGGGTCCCTGCTCTGTTCGTGACAGGGGAAGGCGCCCCAATCCCCTGATCAGCCGTGCTCTGTGCCTGATAGGTGGGAGCTCCCCAACCTCCTGATCGCCCTGTGGCTCTGTGTGTGACAGGGTGCGGTGCCCCAACCCCCCCCCCACCCCATGGGCCCTGCTCTGTGTGTGACGGGGTAGAGCCATAACCTCCTCATCGGCCCTGCCCTGAGTGTGAGAGTGGCGGTGCCCCAACCCCCCTGATAGGCCCTGCTCTGTGCGTGACAGGGGGTGGCGCCCCAACCTCCCCATCGACCCTGCCTTCAGTGTGACAGGGGGCGGTGCCCCAACCCCCCAATCGGCCCTACCCTGAGCGTGACTGGGGGTGGCATCGCAACCTCCCGATCTGCCCTGCTCTGTGCATGACAGGAGGCGGTGCCCCAACTCCCCAATCGGCCCTGCTCTGAGCCCAACCAGGGGCTGCACCTAGGGATTGGGCCTGCCCTCTGCCACCCAGGAGCAGGCCTAAGCCAGCAGGTCATTATCTCCCGAGGGGTCCCAGACTGTGAGAGGGCACAGGCCGGGCTGAGGAACCCCCCTTGCCCCCCCCCACCGAGTGCACACATTTTTGTGCACCAGGCCTCTAGTATGTGTTATAATTATAAATCAGTCATGTGCTCTCAGACCCATTAAAATAATTGGACTGAATGTCATTAACCTGTTGTTTTTTTGTCCTGGTTAAACTAAAAATATAGCTGTGTGACCTTAGGACAGTTACTTACTAGTAACCTATTAATCTCCAAGAATCCACCTATTTCTAATTTTTGTCATTGTTGTTCTACGAAACCATTTTGGTTGTAGTTTTATTATTTTTAAAAAAAATGATGTTAGAGAGATGAAGGGAGGAAAGGTGGGGGGAGGGAGAGAGAGTGGGGGGAGAGGGAGAAAGGGACATCAATGTGAAAGAGAAACATCAATTGGTTGCCTCCTGCATGTGCCCCAACTGGGGATGGAACCCACAACCTAGGTAAGTGCCCTGACAGGGAATCGAACCCACAACCTTTTGGTCTATGGGATGATGTTCCAACAAACTGAGCCACACTGGCCAGGGCTTGGTTGTAGTTTTTAAAATGTGAAGAACATGCAAATCAGTGATGTTTCACATTTCATCTTGATTTTTGAATTAAATGTACTTTCAGTTGATATTATTTGTGTTTGATATGAAATGGCAAACATATCAAACTGTTCCTTCCTTGAAAGCGTAATTCTAATGTAAGTCTTTAATCCTGCCAAGGAGAAAAAAAAATGTCAAATATCTTTGTAAACAAGCAGCTAATAGGAATGCTAGGTTTATTTAAGTTTTGGAAATCTGTGCAGAGGAAGTAGTATCCTGTTGTTATTAAATCAAACAGGTATATAAGGAAGGCCTTCCCCACATCAGGAATTTACAGTAAACTTTTCTGTGGAATGTTGGCTGCTTTCTGTGTAGTTGTGAGGCTATTTTGCTTCGTCTTGAAAAGAAGAGAGCATTAAAAGGAGAGAATGCCATGAATATTTTACCCCAAAGCAGAGATGCCTTTTATTTTAGGGAGGAAAAGGTAAAAACACTGGAATCCAGTAGTATAATGTAGCATAATGTAGTATAAAAAGGAATGCCTACATGTTTAATGCCCCACAAATGGAACTTCAGAAAACCACAGCAGCTCTTAAATGGTGCATTGCAGGAATAAAACCATGACCCAATCCTGAAAGCATTCCTGCTGGGTGGCTAGGCATCACTTTCCTCAGGAGAACACAGATCTTATACAACCTTTTATAGAGTGAGGCCTAGTTATTCCATGATGCTTCGGAAAATATGGAGAAGGAGCTAAGTGTTTCAGCAAATTTTAAGCTAATTGAATCAATAAGGCAGAAGCCAAGAAGCGGGCGGGGGATAAAAGTTCTATTGGGCCTTTGCTTTGGGCAATGATATTGGAGGCTAATCCATAAAACATGAATTACAGATGCTGGTTATTTCTCTTTTAGAAAAAATATTCATTTTTTTAAAAAAAACTAAAAACAAAATAAAGCATTATGGATCACCCATATCTCCCACCCCCAATCCCCTGCCTCTTGAAACTGCCAATCTGTTCTCTGTATCTATGAGTTGGACACAGACACCAGGCGTGTTTTTTAAAGATTCCATAGAGGATGGGGCAAAAGAAGGTTTACCATTGTGAGTACAGGAACTGCTTATTCTTGTATTATTATTAGTTAATTATTGCATTTGTTTTCATTCAAACAACTGTACAACTACTTTTGCCCGACCCTGTATATTGGAAAGATCATACGGTATTTGTCTTTCTCTTCTGATTTATTTCACTTAGCATACTGACCTCGAGGTCCATCCATGCTGTCACGAATGACAAGATTTCAATAACCCTAACCCAAGGAGATGTTTTTATTGATCTGTGTGAGAGAGAGAGAAATGGAGAGGGAGAGAGGAACATTGAAATGAGAGAGAAACATGATTGGTTGCCTCCCATATGCACCCCTACTGGGGATCGAACCTACAACCTGGGCATGGAACCTGAGACCTTCCATGTATGGGACAGCACTCTAACCAACTGAGCCTCACTGGCCAGGGCTAGAGATTTCATTGTTGGTTTTTTTCTGTGTGTGTGTGTGTGTGTGTTTTGTTGTTGTTGTTTTTTATGGCTGAATATATCACATTTTTAAAAATCTGTCCAGTGATCCATAGAAACTTAGGTTGTTTATAGATCTTGGCCATCCTATATAATAAAAGGCTAATATGCAAATTGACTGAACGGCAGAATGACTGGTCGTTATGATGCACACTGACCACCAGGGGGCAGACGCTCAATGCAGGAGCTGCTCCTGGTGGTCAGTGCACTCCCAGAGGGGGAGCAGAGAGCACCACTCAGCCAGAAGTCAGGCTCATGGCTGGCAAGCACAGCTGTGGTTGCGGGAGCCTCTCCTGCCTCTGCCAGCAGCGCTAAGGACCCCTCGGGGAATGCCTGCCTGCTGGCTTAGGCCCACTCCCTGCATCCTGGACTGAGAGAGGGCGCAGGCTGGGCTGAGGGACTCCCCCCTCCCCACCCCCAAAATGCACAAATGTCATGCACTGGGCCTCTAGTTATAAATAATGCTGAAAAATCCTTCATTTCACAAGCTAATGTTTTCTATTATTTAACCTTGAACATTGCTGCATTTCTGTTCAAGGGGATGCTTCTACATGGGGTGCATGTATATTTTCAAATTAATGTTTTCAGGTGTGTGTTTTTTAATAAATACCCAGACATGGATATTATGATAATTCTACTTTTAGCTTTTGAGGGACCTCCGTACTGTTTTCCATAGTAGCTGCACCAATTTACAGGTCCACAAACAGTGCCCAAGGTTTCCATATTCTTTGCATTCTTGCCATCACTTGTTATTTCTAACAGAGGTGAGGTGATACCTCATTGTGGTTTTGATTTGCCTTTGCCTTCTGTCCATTTTCTCATCAGATTGTTAGTGCAGTTTTTGGTGTTGAGTAATGTGAGTGCTGCTTGTTTGTGAATATGTTTTTTCTTTGAATATGTTTTTTATTTATTTATTTTTAGAGAGAAAGAGGAAAAGGGATAGAGAGATAGAAACATCAATAAGAGACAAACACATCAATTGGCTGCCTCCTGCATACCCCCTACTGGGGGTAGAGCCCACAACCTGGGCATATATCTGACCTGGAATTGAACTACTAACCTCTTGGTTCATGTGTCAACACTCAACCACTGAGCCACACCGGCTGGGCTTGTCTGTCTTTTTGACTAAAGTGAGTTCCTTGAAGAAAGGGACCTTTGCTTCTACGTGTTTCTCTGTGTGGTAACCAGTACATGCATTACACATAGTGGGCCATTAAGTCATTATTTATAGAATGGAATAGAAAAAAAAAAAAAGCACCTCTTTAGATTAGAAGAAAATAACTTGAAATCCTAGGAAAATTTTCCTTGTGAAGTGATTCTTCAGTGACTGTTAACTTTCATAATGTTTAAAATGAATCCCATTTATTAAGCCCTTGTTTTTGTTCCAGAATGAAGTTTTGTGACATTGGGGTTTTGACATTTCAACGAAGATAAAAATTGATTCTACAGATTCAATACAGATTATTACAAAGTTTGTCCTTTGGGGAACAGTGTACTAGATTACACTTTCTCCTGGGACCTTTAGCTTCTGGAATGTGGCCCATTATGCAAATGTAACTTTTTACTACCCTTTTGCTGGCTGCTATTAAGTGGACATTTTCCTACTCGCTTTCTGGTAATCCATCCCGGGTTCAGACAGCACGATGTAGAATAGGAGAGAATGCTGGAGCCCTGGGAAGCATAACATCTGACGTTCTGGAGTGGTGGGTGGGTCATAGATTAGTGTACATTGTATTTGTGTGTGTGCTTGTACATGTGTATGCCTGCATGTGTGTTTTTATCCTGGCCTATTTGACTTACCAAGTCTGCAAATATCCAAAGTGAAAAAAAATTAAGGAAAAGTGGTTGTATTCCCCTCTTCCTGATATTGGTTGGTAACATCAAAGCAAAGACAGAGACTGAGGACTTATTTAGCAATCAATTCTCTACCTCTGCTTTTAAGTATTCTGCTGGTTTATAACTAGTGCCTTGAATACGTGTGTGTTGTTTAAACACAGACTTTTTCCCTTTAAATTGAGACCATAATCTTAGTTTTGGAGTGGGGAATTCCTAAGATAACTTTATTTTGTAAAAAAAAAAAAACACGAGGTCACTCAAATGGTAGACAATTCATCCCAAGTGCTTTCATTGTCATCTAACAACATAAAGAATAACGTGTGCCATTTCTTTTTTATCTTTTTCCTTTGGCTTTGTTTTAGAGAAAATAATTTTCTTATCAATTTGGCAGATATAGTGCTAGCTTATATCTTAAGAGGGAATGCTATCAGTTTTAGAACGTTCACTGAAGTTAAACTATCTACATTGAGTAAGAGTGGGGAGTTTTGTTGGCACCAAACCCAAACAAAATCTTAGTAATATTTGTAATAAATCTGTTTGATTAGTGCATTATGTAAATGCTCTTAATCCTACAAATTGCTATTAATGTGGTGTCCTTTTTATATTTTGATACAAAAGGCACGGAATGTGACACAAAATTGGATGAAAACAATGGAATTCATTCATTTGAATGTGCTCCCCCCCCCCCCCCGCCCACGCCAGCTGTGCTAGAGATTACAGCTAAGGAAATTTCTCTAAGTTTTATAATCTTTACAAACAATCTAAATATATTTCTTTTTAGTAGAGATTATATCAAACAGATTGTATTAAATATTATTTATGATTTTAGTCAGGAAATTTTGAAATGATTACTTAAATGTGGGGGAAGTTACTTTGTGGATTTTAACACTGGAAATGTCCCTGATTTAGAACAAAAAAGTAATTCAAGGTCATTCAATATAGTCTGAAAAATTTATTTAACAACAATTATATACTAAACACTACAGAGGCATTATCAGTCCCCTTCTTAAACCATCCCTTCATCCTCGGGCCAAGGTCTTTGGATGTCATACTTCTAGACTCCCCTAACATCCTACTTGAACTCCATCCCTGTGTCAATTCTGTGTTGAATTTGCCTATTTATGTATTCATATCCTCAACCAAACTCTGATATTTTCAAGTGTGAGAGCAGTGCTTTTTAAAATCTTGTGTTCCAAGCAAAAATATGCGGGTTCTGGTGCGGAATACTTCCAACTAACCACTACTTTGGGCCTCTCGATTGCTTCCTTTTTCTCTCATTTTGCCATTTATTACACTCCAATGGCCTCTTTTTTTCGTATAAAGCTTTGTGTGCTTTATCAAATTTTCTTAATATGATTATCATCATCACATTTATACTTAGTATTTTAGTTGCATGGCTAAGTACTTTATATAGGTTATCTTAATGAATTCTCATAATAATCCTGTGAACTGGTTACTATTCCCTTTGCAGATGACAGAACAAATGTTTAGAGAGGCAAACCAGCTTGTCCAGGGCCACACAGCCAGTAAACAAACCCAAAACCATCTGAGACTAAAGCCTGTGTCCTTATACATTGTGCTGTACTTTCACTTATTTCCTGCAAGTGGAATTAATCAGAATTGAGAATGTTTTTAAAATTCTTGAGATACTGAATATGCTACAGGACAAAGGACAAGACATTTTGTTATAATTGTCAAATCATTGCATCACTGGTCTTCTTAGCATTTGGCATATGCGCCTTACTGTGCCTCCCAAGGAGAGCTCTATGTATGTGTGAGCAGGAAGAACACTATGGCAGCTCAGCGATGTAGACCATCCTGGTCTCCAAGTGTTTCGTAACACAACTCCTTGACATGAAGGAGCTTAAAGAAGAAGGTGCTCAGTCCTGTTAAGTCACACCAAGAACGCACGATGGGCCAAGAATTCCTCACTGTTGTGACATTGGAGCTGTGGTGTAGGTTTGGTTCATGCATGGACTATCCCTGGTATATTTGTGATTCCTCTAATAATCAGGGGGGCTGCTGTTTTATGCTAGCCACAGACACAACTTTGAAGTACAGATATAAGGGCCAAAAATTAGAAAAGAACTATAGGCACAGGGGAGCGCATTGACTAGTGTAGACTTTTCAGAATTCATCACTCGATGCCCTGTATCTGGCTCTGTCTAAGAAGCATGGGTCTAAGGATTTCCATACTTGGTCATTCCTTACATTTGTCCTACTCTCCCAATAAATGTGCCATGCACAAAATATCATAAAAGTGCATTAAAGAGTGCTAATGGAGCAGGAAGAAAGAGTGTCTTTGACATTGCGTAGTGGAACAAAGGACCAAAGATCTGTGTTAGCATCACTGAGGAGTGGATGTGTTCCTAAATAAAATTTGTCTTCTCTCGTGAGGTTTCAGCTTCTTCATATATTAAGTGAGGAGACTGGCATGACATAATCTGTTAAGTTTCCTCCTCATTTTTAAATTAGTATAATGGAGTGTCCTATAATAATATTTAGTGATTGATGGTTCTAATTTATACAGAGTGTATGTTCGAATTCTGGCTCTAACTACAAGGGGTATATCCTTGGTCATATTGCTGAACTTTTCTAAGCCTCAGATTCAAATTATATGAAACGGAGCTGGTAATAATACCTTTCTTATTTGGTTGCAATGAGAATTAGTTTGGAAATACGCAGAGTTCAGTGCCTCACACACAGTCATTTTACAGTAGATGAGGGCATGGTAATGACCTAATGACATCTGTGACTCTGCTTATCTCATGAGTCTGCATGAAAAGTCACATCAGATGTTCATATACAGTATGCTTCTTGGTTTGTATATTAATTCCCTGGAGATAGTTGAACAAAGTGCCACAAACTGGATAGCTTAGAACAACCGCAATTTATTTTCAGAGTTTTGGAGGCTAAAAGTTTAAAATCCAGGTGTTGGCAGAGTTGGTTTCTGAAGATTCTGAGATAGGATCTGTTCCATATCCATCTTCAAGCTCCTGATGTTTGTAGGCAACCTTTATCGGTTTTTGGCTTGCTACACCACTCAAATTCTGCTTCTCTCCTCACATGGCTATCTTCCCTCCATGGTTATCAGAGTTCCTTATAAGGACAACAGTCATAGTCATTGGATTTACATTTAACTCAGTTTACATCTCCAGTGACCCTATTTCCAAACAAGGTCACATTCTGAAATGCCAAGGGCTAGGTGTTCAGCATATTTTGGGGGGAATATGTTCCACTCACAGTAGTTTATGGGGAACCATTTGTACATAAAGTAGTAAAATTATTATTTCTGATAATGATGATCTGGAGTTATGCAAAGTCAGACTATAAATGAATGACTAGGTCAGGTTCACCCTGATTTCTTTATATGCCAGTTGCTTCTAGAAATCAGTAGTCAAAGAGGATTTTGAATACTTTCCAAGTCATTGGTTACCAAAATCATTTGAGTTTTCTAATTTTTGGATATAGCCTGAATTCATAAATGAGTGTTGATTTCCACATAAATTTTGATTTTTTTTCTGTCTTTGGGGATGGTGACTGATGAGGGTAGCCAGTTAAATTATTCTACTATTCCAGGGAACTTGAAACTGACCCACTTCAAAATAGCTACTAATTGCGAAGCAGGCTATTGGATAAGAGTGATTTATTATTATTCCAGTGGCCTGGCTCTGGTGTGGGCTCTCCAAACAGTCAGAACTGTTTCACCAGCCATCCAGCCCTACTGGCAAGAGCCAGGTCCTAAGGCTGCATGAAAAATCTCAGCAACAGCATCATTCCTTTCTTAACTACTGAGCAAAATTCCTTTGCCTTTAAACCATCAGCATCATGTCTCAGATTGCTAGTTCCCCAGCAAGTGTGAATTCTGAGGGAGTAGCTCTCCATGTCTCCAAGATATACAATCTCCACAAGGATGCCAAGGAACTGTGACATTTAGTAAGGGCTCTGGGCTAAGAAAAACATCTTTCTTAAAAGCCTCGAAGTTTTCTCCCTCCCCAAACACATGAATTAAGGATCCCATGTGTGAGTTTCAGAGCCAGCGTATGATGATGTCTGACAAGCTATCTTCAATTTATTTTCTTTTGCATCAAATATGCTTAGAAAATAATATTTTGGTGTTGGCTCACTTGTCATTTCAGTCCTACCAGTGAATGTCTAAGGTTGCCAGATACCTACCGTTTTCTTTTCTCATACACATATCCAGAATGCTGTATACAGATATAACAGGGTCAACACCCTCCCAAGATCAGGGCATAACAGCGAAACTGCCTTATTTTCACTGAGGATTCGTGTAACTCTGGATGCTTTCTTCTATACATTCCTGAAATCTTGTTATTATAACAAAGCTTTTTGTCTAGGCTCTTAATTTATATTTATATTTTTCTCCAGTAGTATGCTATTTCTCTGAATATATACAAAACTTTTCATGAACAAGTTAGAAAGTCTAGAAATGAGGATAATGTTAGACTCTTTCCAGAAAAACTAAGCCTTCTCTTTTTTTCCCCAGGGCTTTAGTTTCCTCATTTTTCCCTTTTGTCCCCATTATTCTTAAACTTTTGCATTTAATTGACACTTGTAAACCCTACTAGATTTTACTCTTCTTGATATTTATTTTTCCCATCGGTATCTCTCTACATTCCTCATCTTTTCCCCTCCCTGTTTTCTTTTCTTCCTCCTTCCTTTCTCTTTCTCCTACTTCTCTTTATTCCTTTGCTCCATTTTCACCCATCTCATAATTCAGAAAAAGTATAAAGATGATCACAGGTTTTAAAAGAAGGAGAAGGAAAGATGTAGGAGGAGGAAATATATGGGGAAGAGGAGGAAGGGGGGCAGGAGAGAAACAAAGAAACAGACTTTGTTTCCTTGGACAGAAAAGGAAGCAAGGAAGAAACTGTCCAAGAAATCTAAACCCTTATATTAGTAAGCAATACGTTTACCTTTGAACTTTTGTCCAGTGAGTTCTAAAAGGTAACTATGACTAGTTGCAGAACATCCATTGTCCCTAACAAAATCATACCATTTGCTTAGCAAAATGAGAAAATGTTACACTTTGGAGCTAAGTCAATGTAAGTATTGCATCATTAAATAACTGCCCCTAAATTGGCTTTCAACTACCCAAAAAGTCAGAGGTATGAATCTCAAATCAAGGGGAAGAGTCAGGCTGGTTATGCTCCTAGTGTTGACCACTCTGTGCAAAACTCCATCCCCAAATTCTACTGCGGGGAGATCCACTGACGAGAGCACAGGGTCTGGAGTCCCAAGACCAGGGTCCAAGTGCTTCTGTCACTTGCGTGATGTGTGACCTCAGACAAGTCTCCTCAGCACTTTGCTCCTCAAGGGGATAGTGAGGAAGAAAGTTCTTATATGCATACAATTATTATTGTTATTAGCTGTTATTTATTGTCACTCAAAATGATTGCTACAAGTACATTATAAGTCTCAGATGACATCAGTCTGCAGTTGATGTAACATTGTGAAAACCTTTGCTTCTCTCTAGTTCATTTGGTACACTGAGTTTTTTCATGGAAAACCTTTCAAAGCTTTTATGGCCCAGGCTTTTATTTTCTGGCTCCCAGGCCCCATTTTCTGTTGAAACATGTAAAAATATAAATAATTGCATGTGGAGGGCGTCTACTGCAACAGCTCAATATTCCTTGAGATGACTTTTTAAGAAAAAAGGAGAACAAAACACTTACAACAACACCTGCTAGTCGGCAGAATTTGACCTGACCCCTTTCTCCTTTTCTTGTTATTATAAACACCAGGCTCTTTAAGTGAGAGCTGTTTAAAGGATGGAGGGCTGTGAGTGTTCCTTCCCAGATCCCAGATGCACTGAGAGACGGATGGGCTTTTTGATCTTTATTTTATGAGTGTCTGATAAATTGCCTCTGGCACCTGGCAACTGAAATTTCACTATCTGAAAACCAACCCTCCTGTCAAACAATGCGGCTGGCCTCGGCCTCTCCATGGAGGGCCTCTGTGGCTGGGCAGGGGAAGCCTTCCGCTTCCTGGACAGTCCGCCACCACGCGCGGGGATTTACACACTTTAATTTTAGAGAGAGGAAAGGATTATTAAGGGCTTTATATGCTATGCAAAAATGTGTTTTTTGAAGGATTTCATCACGGCTCTTATTTTGGGATTTTTGAACAAGTCAAAGGCTTCAGCACACTGCCTAGCCTGGTGGCAGGGGTGGGGGTGGCGGGGGTGTGTGTGTGGGGGGGGGGGGTGGATGCTGGTAACAGGATAAAGATTTGCAGCTCTGGGTCATGAGCCTCCCCCCACTAGCCTTGGTGTGTGTGTTGATACAAGAGGAATGGCAGGTGGTCTTTTTCTAGGGACAGAAGAGTTATAAACAAGGTCATCAGCTGGGGCTATTATCACCTTTCTTTTAATGTCTTATCCAGGGGCAGGACTAACTCAATTCTAAGAAAGAGCTATATATTTTCTCTACTTTTTAGAAATTCAAATATATGCATATTTTAATTTTTAAGAAGTGATAAAAAGGAGAATGATACACATGCTTCCATACTGTGTTGCTCCTTAAAGGAAAAGGAAGCCTGTGAGTGAATGATAGATAAAATATGAAACACTGTAGATGCTCCAATGAGTGTGTCCTCATAACAGAGTGGGGCCCGGGCCCCACCACCTGAGTCATCTGTGTGCACCACACTTCCATTTGCCACCCTTCTCCCCTCTTCCTCTGCTCCCTGAACTTGTTGGCTTAAAAATTGTTGTTACCCAGGGAAGATGACATGCTCAGATTTGTTCTCTTCTCCGAAGCTCAGAGGAGATTGTGGTTAATCTTTTAAAGTTTCCTTCTGGGATGTTGTTTTATATGTTTTCCAGGACATCACACAGAGGTCGAATACTGTTGGCTGGGTGGACATGGGTGTCCACAGGCTGAAATTATGTTTGAAATGTTTCTTTTCTGCAGTCAATAAGATTTCTATGTTAGGCTTGGCCATCCCAAATACAGTAAATCTGCAGTAAAAACAGAAACGCCCTAGGTCAATCATTTATTTATCTAGCTGTATTTATTTTGTTATTGGCCAGCACAATTTATTATGCTTAGCTCTGAGACTAGGGAAGTAAATTGGGTATATCCTTTGCCCTCAAGGAGCTCATAGTCTCATGCGAGAGACAAATATATACACAAATAAGAAAAATAGGGTTTGTGTCATTGCTCTGGGTGGGAAGCCTCGAGGTGATATTTGTGCTAAGTCTTAAAAACTGAGTAGATGTTCCTCAGGGAGGCCAGGCGAGTAAGGCAATGTGGACACAGGGAACAGCCAGAGCTGTTCAAACCCGTGTCGATCGAGGGTCAACTGTATGTCATTTGTACAAATATGCAGTATTCCGTTGACTTGACTTTCAGTCTGATGACTGTCCACAAGAATTTGAAATTCCTCTGAGTATTGTGACCTAAGACCTTTTTAAGGGTCTGCCACTTCCAGGCTAGAATGACTTACCCAACATCTTCTGGCCAGTTAATGATAAAGACAGGCTAAATTCCAGGCTACCTTTTCCCAAATAAGACCTACAATAGAGGTAGCCATTTTCCTGATTCCTGTGGGGCTAGGGGTGCTCTCACCCCCAAACGCCTGTTTTCCTCTCTTGAATACATTATTTGAGAACATAATGTTGGGCATTACCTCTTAGTCATTTCACGGGAATACGAAGAGGAATGGAAATTAGTCTTTCTCTTCAAGGAAATTTTAGGCTATTAGTGATTGGGGATTGAGGGTGAGTGACAGAAAAAAATCAGCTATCACACAGTTTAAAACATGGAAAGGGAAAGTGAACGTATTTAAAAAAATTTTTTCTGCACTTTTTTCTTCTCCTCTGATTTGGGGAGTTTTGTCAGCGTAGGCATATCAATATTTGTTTCCAAGGCTTCAGGTTTCACTTGACTTAAAGTCGCAGGAATATTTACGTGTTTATTTTTTTGTTACTGCACCATCCTCCATGGATCATAGACTGAAACATTCTGTTTTCTTATCTGTGGACTCTGAGAGGGTGGAAGGAAGTCAGGCCCTCTCCACGGGCTCTAAAGGATTGGACACGTGGGTTCAGAGGACATTTCTGAGGCTACTTGGGATGGTCCTGCAAAGCCCTTAACCATCTCCCTGCAGAGGAAAACAGTCATGCTGGCAACCCCCAGACCTTCTCTCGAGAGCTTGGAAAGCAGGCTCTGGGCCACATTTTCTGTCCCCTCATGTGTGGCCAATACACATGCGGATGAGGACTCTCAGTGCGGCCTGGGCTCACCTCAGCACAGAAGCAACCAAACCCCTGATTCCTCTGAATATGATTTAATTTACCTAAATCAAGATGTGATGAGTATTTATTCAGTAATTATTGCTCCCTATGATCTACAGCCAGATGGGGTTTTAAAGCATTGAGTGAATTGACTGTTTGTCAACCTACACACAATACTTGAGTTAGTTTTTTTCAATGAGGACGAAACAAACTCATGCAAAGTTTATCAATGTGTCATTGCATATGCAGGCCTAATATACATGATGCAAACATGCAGCTTAAAATATTTGAATCCATAGCATGTGTACTGGACCCTTCTGAATATGATGGATTTCAGAAAGATATGAAATCCACATAGTCAGTTGTTTACACTGGAATTTTGGGTATTTACAAGGAAATAAAATTTAGGAGCTAGGTATCTCATGGTCATAGGAAAAATAATGCTTGTACAAGTAAGTATGGGACTTATAAGGAATGAATAAGGTGAAGAATATAAAATTGTTGCATCCAGCCCTCCTCCTGGCCTTTTCTCTGTAGGTCAGAAAAATGGAAGCTATTGGGATTAGACTCCAATTTGTTGAGTGGAAATAGCATGTTGACTTTTTTTAATATGTCCTCCTTTAGTTAGTGATAGTTAAACTGGGCCTTGAACCTGGAGTACTTCAAAAACTATTTGCTGAGTGAATGAACTGTCTGCTTTGTCTGCTAATATATGGGTCTTTAGCTGGGTGACAGAAACTAGACATTGTAGGCTTACTTTGTACAATGTGTTATTAAAATAAAACTTAGTTCCTTGAGGAAGAAATCAGGCAGGGAACCTAATGGACTAAAGACAGAGGCCCATGACTATAACCATACTCATCTCTCCATCATTCAAGGGAAAAGTGGAATGGGATCACGCACGCACATACTCACACACGACATATGGTATGATATGTGGATGTGTGAGTATGGATGTGGTATGGGTGAGTAAGTGGACACACATGGGTAACATGCATAAATAGCTTACTATGGGTAGATGAGAATTGGTTATCCAACATTTTTTTGTATTGCCACTTTCCCTTAGAAACCAGAAGCATGGACATCTGCGATGCGTCAGGGAATGAAGACATTTGGATGTGTCTGGTTTTGATATCACTAAAAGACCAATGAATTAAAGTGAGGGAGCAGATCCGAGCGTGGCTCTCTCTGCTTTATAGATAAGCTGAGATTGGAGTGTGAGATGGTCCAGTCTAGCAGGTTAGGAGTGAATGATCAGCTGCTGATGAGAAGTAGTTGAAAAATAGTTCCACGTTAATTGTTTTATTGTCTACTTTGTATTATCAAGGCTTGTGGGAGAGAAGAGTTATAGATAACAAAAGTGACATAACCCATGTGCCTAAGAAGCCTCTGTCAAAAAGCATGAGATGTTTCTCTGGGAATATCACATTTCATTTGGCAGGAGTCTCTCCCAGAGTGTCTGGAAAAATACACAGGAAGTCCCTCTATGTACTCTTAACAGGACGCCTATAGAGAGCCGTTTAATCAATGGTACAGCAAACAGAAATATTTACAAGTGACAAAGCTCCCCAAAGCCTAGTCTTTTTGGTGTCCTTTGGATCATTCACAACCACTAGAGGCACAGGTGTGGTCTTAGCACTGGACTTCTGTAGACAGATGGATGATGGGCTCTTCCAGTGACAGATTCATTCATGCAGCATGGCCAGACAGGATTGGACCCAGTCACGAGAGAGGACTGGGTTAACATTCTGCCTCAGTCCTTTCACACACAGCTGGCTGGTGAAAATGGCTTTCATCTCTGTCAGAATCTCAGTTTTCTTTCCTATAAAATGGAAATAATATACCTCTTATAGAAGGTTGTTGTGAGATTTAAAGATGATAAAAGCAAGAACAAAAAGCTTAATACAAAGCTTGATGAGTACCCAATAATTATCCAATAATTATTCACTTTTACAGTTTTAATCACATCATTAAATCTATGATACCATCAATAATAAATTGATAACATTTAATGATAACATTTTTTTGGAGGAAAATAGCTTAAATGTGCTATATTTTAATTATGTTTTAACTAACCACATACTTTAATCCATATGGCACATATTACTTTTCTTTTCAGGTTCAACATCAATATTTGAGTCTAATTTTTCACATAGGATTTCTAAAGTGTTTTTGTTTTTTCCTAAATCAAGTGTGGCCATTAGGGATCACAGAGAACACGATGGTGGCACACCACCTTTCTTCACTCATGCTCATTATTTGACATAGCACCTTTAGGGCTGACACTATAATAAGACCAGAGTTTCCTTCCCCCTCTCCTTAATTTAATTACCTCTCACTGGAAGTTCAATGACTTCTTTTGAGAGTAGCCAGAATCTTCCTGACAGACTTCTGATGCTTGAAAGAAGGAACATTGTGTCTGGGAGGATATAGAAGACATTGGCAGTCGGTTTGTTTCTCTCCATTATCATGGCTTGGGCCCTAGTTGCTGCCCTGTCACTAAAAATTTTCTAGCTTGAAAAATCTTTGCTAGTTTTGAGTAATTCACAACTTTTATTGACATAAATCGACTTGCCTGGCATGTGACAAGCAACCTGCTTATATCAAACTTTTGTTTTCAGTGTTACTTCATAGGGCAATCTCCTTGAGGCACTTGAAGTAACAATTAAGGTTGTATTTCTGAATATAAAATTAACTGTGTGTGATGATATCAGTGAAATTTACTAACCAGAGGGGACTATTGGTGACAGATACCTGTGTCTGAGCTGTGCTCACAGATGAGTGAGCAGTGACAGAGACCTCCCAATTACTTCTCTGCCTCGCTGCAGATAAGCTGCTTTGGACAATAGGTTGTAAGCTGTGTCCCAGTTGTGGAAAAGAGCAAACAGAAACTTCAAGTGAATCTTCTAAATTGAAGAGCATCACAAAAATACGGTAATCTATGGCATGCCCTAGCTTGTTATGATTATTATATATTAGAGGCCCGGTGCACGAAAATTTGTGCACTCAGGGGGTCCCTCAGTCCGGCCTGCACCCTCTTGCAGTTTAGGAGTCCTTGTTGGTGGAGGGTGTGTGTGTGTACAACTGATGGCCTAAGCTGGCAGTCAAACATCCCTCTGGCAGCCTGGGAGCCCTTGGGGGATGTCCAACTAACGGCTTAGGCCCGTGGGAAGTGTTAGTCCGACATCCTTAGTGCTGCTGCGGAGGCAGGAGAGGCTCCTGCCATGTCTGCTGTGCTGGCTAGTCATTAACTGGCTCCTGGCTGAGCAGCACTCCCCCTGTGGAAGCACACCGACCCCCAGGGGGCAGCTCCTACATTGAGTATCTGCCCCCTGGTGGTCATTGTGCATTATAGCAACTGGTTCCCTGGTGTTCCACCTTTAGGGTTAATTTGCATATTACCCTTTTGTTATATAGAATGACATGCCCTCAATCACTCCTCCTTCATAAAGAAAAAGCATGGGTATTTTTTCTCTCTGTGCCTCTGTAGTTTCTCACTCTCCTTGGTTTCTTCTCTATTAGCATAATCCCTGGAGGCAGCTCCATTCACGTATCTGAGAATTTGAGCTTTAGAAATAGTGCATTCCATGGTATCAACCAAGAAAGAGGGACTCTGGTGCAAGACACTGCAGCTTACTAGTAAATCTCTGCTCTTACCCTGGCTGGTGCGGCTCAGTTGGTTGAGCATCATCCCATACACCTAGAGGTGGCAGATTCAATTCCTGGTCAGACCACATGCCAGGGTTGTGGGCTCTATCCCCAGTAGGGGGTGTGCAAGAGACAGCTGATTGATGTTTCTCTCTCTTCCTTTTCCTACTTCTCTCTCTAAAATCAATAAAATAATTTTAAAAGTATTTAAGCTCTTTTTTTAAAAATATATTTTATTGATTTTTTACAGAGAGGAAGGGAGAGAGATAGAGAGTTAGAAACATCGATGAGAGAGAAAAATCGATCAACTGCCTCCTGCACATCTCCTACTGGGGATGTGCCCACAACCCAGGTACATGCCCTTGACCGGAATCGAACCTGGGACCTTTCAGTCCACAGGCTGACGCTCTATCCACTGAGCCAGACCGGTTTTGGCATATTTAAGCTCTTGTCCCCTCATTGTTGTGTGGCTTTGGGTGCTTTAGTTACCTCATCTGTAAAATTGCTATGCTATGTACTTTTTGGTTTGTATTAGGCCTATAAGCTCTACTATTTGTTTATTTCTCTGGTGCTACCATAGATCCAGGTATGGTGCCTACTAAATCATAACTTAACAACATTAAAATAGATCATTACTATGAGGGCATATATGCTTCAGACTTTGTAGTGTACAAAATATTTTCTTAAACACTACTTTACTTAAGTTTTATAACAGTACCGTGAGACAGAGCAGTGATAATTTTCATAATGAGAGCAAAAAAGGGACTAACCTACCTTGCCTTTGTAAGTGAAAAATTGGCTACTTGTTTAAGTCATAAAAGCCAGCTTTTCTATGGTTTTACCTATGTCATATTATTTCACTATTTGTCATTTCCAGGTAAACATAGTTTGCTATGAAGTGGGAAGCTGTCAACATGTGTTGGTGTTAGTTAGGCCTAAGTTCAAGGGGCTTCATTTGCAGTGACACAGGTATATCAGGGGAAGGCTACCAGGCCAGAACAGTGCGGAGTAGAAAGGGGAAGGGCTGGAGTGGGGCTGTGGCTAAGAGGACCGTATGCAGGGATAGCTGTTAGCTTGGCACGGAAGACCATCAGCATGGTAACCCGTGGATTTAAAACTCCCTTTTACACCTCTGTGAGATAATGCTGTACCGAGAGTTCCTTTTTCCTGCTGTGCCCTAACCCTAATGTTTCAGTACCCATGATCCAAGCGTGATCTCAGGCCTTGAGCCTGAATGAGTCTCGGCCCTAGACTCACACCAGCTGAATTTCTGTGTTCCAAGTTCAAGCAGAGTGCAGGGTGTTTGGAATCCAGCTTTGGTGCATCCCATCCTGTAACTATGATATATGATAAAGGGGAAAATTGCAGCCAAACTTGACTATGTTCAAAGCAAGGTGCTAGTGAAAGGATGGGTCTGAGGATGAGTCCTAATGGATTAATGATCCTGATAAATGTTCTATTATAAGGGCTTGTGAATGATTAGATAATTCTTACTTCCAAGAGCAGAATTTAAATATTTTTTGCCTGGCCTCTTACCAAAGTAAATAAATCACTTAAGTATCTACTTAATAGTCAAATCTTTATGTGTAAAAAGAAGAAATGGGGAATGTCATTTTTCTTATAAATAATATCCAACTTACTTGCTGCTTACTTTTTATAATATTTAGTGCTTGTTGAACCAACTTACTATAAAAAATGAGAACACTTCCAGTAGACCATAAAAGATACTCTATTTGATACCTATCCATTCAGCAAAGTAAACATAAAGTGGAGTGAAGATTTTGGGAGCAGCTATTATGATTGTTGGTAGAAACCAAACATTTAATAAAATATTTTACTCAAGTTTGTAAAAGTCTCCCTAATAATCCCAGGCCGATTCCGATTCTTCCCCCACTAACACCCACACGATTCCCACTGCATGTAGCCATGCTGGTCTAAGGGCAGAAACTGAATGTGCTCTATATTTGAAGTAATTTTCTTTCTCAATGTGCTGAGGTCAAATTATCTTGGAAACCTGTATGATTCAATTCATATTCTCTTAAAGGCCTGGAAATATATATATATATATATATATATATATATATATATATATATATATATATGCTTGGGATGAAATATAAATGTTAATATAATTTAAAAGTGTGGTTCAAATGCCTCTTCTGTATGGAACAGTGATTTAGTTATACTGGTATTTCCTTAACTCTTCCTTGCCATGTTCAGATCCAGCTGTTAAAAAGAATGATTGTTTTGTTCTGATAACATTTTCGCATACATTTTGCTGTTTTCTTCCTAAGACATTTCAAAGCTTTAAATGACCATGGGAAAGCTGTGTGGAGGCCACATCTGGGAGCAAAGCATAATCCTTCATCTTTTGTATTTTGGGTCAACCAAATCAAGTTGTGTTTCATAATACTTGCAACGGAGACCTTCAAATGAACTGGGAGGCTGTGAAAGTCCGTTTATAGACTTGAAAGTGTTTTAAAGATGACAAGTGACAGCATTCCTGTGTGCTTTCCCATCATTGCAACAATGGACAGGATGGTCTTCCTCTGCACAGTGTATAGCACACAGTAGGTGCTTATGCATTTAAAAAAAAATAAATGTCTCCTTGTTTATAGCAACAAAACCCAAATGCTTCTGATTTGTGACCATTTTCCTGGGCTGACAAAAGCTAAAATTTTATGTTCTTGCTTTCTGTTGACCAGAGATATGATACGAGAGAGTGTAATTTGTCTGAGATCCACAACGTGAGGTGTTTCAGCCTCAAGACTAAAGCTTCTATAGGAAAGTTCTGTTTTATTCTTGAGCGCAAAGATGTGCATAGTTAATTTGAATGCCATTTAAAGACCAAAATGTGTCTTGGAGACTACATATTTTAATCTAAATTATATAACTTTGTACAGGAAAAGGGAAGCCAACAATAAAATAATGGATTTGTGTTTCCATTTCTTTCTAGTTGGCCATTTTTTCTTATAAAATAAATTTTATGAAAATAATTTGAATTATACACAGTTCTTAGTATTAGGCCACTACTGTATTTACAAAGTACACTGTCTAGTGCTGACTTTACTTTCTTAGAAGAGTTGGGTAGCTGAAGTCTTAACTAGTCTTTGATGAGGCAGTAGATGGAAATGGGAATGTGTACTTATTTAAATGTACAATTCTTGAAGCCAGAAATTGTATCCTAGAGGAATCAGTTCCACCTTTTTGGAGTCTCTCCTGTGGGACATTGTGAGAAAGGAATTATTAGAACTATTTTCTATTTCTCTATGAGAGAAAAGGTGAGTTGGGTGGAGATCCCCATTGGATTAATGAGGGCAGAGATGGAGAAGGAAGGGGTGATATCTGGTGGGACTGAAGTTGGTGTGGAGAGTGAGGATTTGGAAGAGGAGTGTGTTGGGCAGGATGAGGGTGGTGACTAAAACTGGTAGGTTTGTATGTTGCCTTCACTGAAGACTTAATTCAATTTTTTTCTGTCCTCTCTGCAAATCACAATAGACATTCTTTGGATTGTAAAATTGGTCAACTCTTCTATTTCCAAGGGACTGGCTGAAGTGACTGCTCAGTATGAATAAGAATCAGGTGAAAGGGAAGACATTCATAGTGTTTTAAACCAAGATTGAAATCTAGATGAAATGCCGTAGAATTGTAGTCGAGTTTAGAGAAGTGAGTACTCAACAAATGCACAGTAAATTTTTTCATTTTTTTACCGGAGAGCAAGTAACACATGATACACTCCATTGTTAGTGGGACTCCCTTGATGAGACTATATTAAATTGCAATGCAGGTTTCATGTAGGAAATAGTATATACTGTATACTAAACACTGTGCTAGCCACTTTACCAATGTTATCATATTCGATTCTCATGATGACCTTGTGGTTTATGAGGGTGGCTGAGGGTTCTCAGTTTTATGAAGAAAGGAAACAAGGTTCTAAGAGGAAGAATGTTGCCCAAGGTCACACTGCTGGTGGTTTCCAGATCCATGATTGGAATCCAAAACTTGGAGTACTAAAAAAGTGGCAAAACATTTGAAAAAGCACTTCAGTTCTTCCAATAGGTCTCAAATCGGCTGTCCTTACTTTTAAAATCTGATTTTGGCATGGTCACATTTTACCTCCTTTTACTGGTATATGGAAGCTTTATTAGTACCACTTTTGGAAGATATTAAGTGCATTGTCTCATGTTACAATATCAGAACTAGGAGTAGAATATTAATCTAGAAGAGAATTTTTATAGAAATGAGAAGAAGAGTGATGGGAATGAGATGTGTTAATGTGTGCATACATATGTAAATTTTTTCGCCATAATGCATATTGTCCCACTTGGTTCTGTTTTCCTAAAGTTTACCCTGGTATGAAAGGAATCTTTCATAGGATTATGATTGGGGGTATTATCTCATATCACTAAGAGGAGAATCTGGACCACACACTTTGTTTAAAGAAAACGGATTTCTCTAAAATAAATGCTTACCACAGATTCATGATGCAGAAAAATGATTGTCCCCCATGCATGGTAACTTTGTTCACTTTTCTGCAGACCTGCTTTCTTATCCAGTGGGTTAATCAACCATGCAGAGATAAACAGACTGTTGTTCCTTGTGCCCCATCCTTTCCCCTTATTGTTGTCATATGTGGTTGTAGCTTGCCAACTGAGACACCGTTAATTTCTTCTGAACAATCACACATGTGTTTATGTATCTATGTGTGAGTGTGAACACAGATAATTGTAATTAGTTAAGGTTTTCTTTAGTTTGCGGAATTTTCTGTCTCATCATCCTTATGTACAGGTCTTCCAAGTTTAGAAGATGAAAAATCAGTCGTTTTTTTAACTTTGCAAAGTAAAGGTTACTATGAATGACCAGTAAAAATTATCACTTTTCTTGTGACCAGAGAATGTCTTTTTCCACTGGGTAAGAAATATGTGATAAGCTCAGTTTTATTTGCTATTTTTATGGTCCTTCTAAGATCTTACATTATTTGCAGTGTTGATCTAATGATTTCACATATGCAGGGGTGGGCAAAGGTAGATTTACAGTTGTGAGTATGCAAAACACAGTTTATTCTTGTATTATTATTTATTAACTAGAGGCCTGGTGCACAAAATTTGTGCATGGGTAGGGTCTCTAGGCCTGGCCAGCGATCAGGGCCGATCGAGGCCTTCGGCTGCCGGCTGGGGCCTGCCTTCATTCCGCACCGCCCCCTTGTGGTCAGCACACGTCATAGTGAGCAATTGAACTTCCAGACTCCTGGTCGAACTCCCAAGGGGACACTTTGCATATTAGCGTTCTCTCTCTATATATATATATATATATATTTTTTCTATATAAACAAGTGTAAAACTCCTTTTGTCCACTCTGTAGTTGAGCTCTACTACATGACTCATGTACTCTTTTGAACAATGGAGTGCAGTGATGAGCAACATTAAGCTTGCTGATTAGTAAGGGGAGGTGGATGATAAGCATACATACAAATACATACATAATGGAAATAGTAAGCCAGATAAGTGCAGTGAAAGAAAGAAAAATACAGTATAGAGCATAGAGATTGGGGGTTGGTTTTTAGATAGGATAGTTGGAGAAAACATTCCTGATAAGATACCACTTGAGTAGTCAACCTGGAGGAAGTGAAGAATAAGCTCTGTATGTATTCAGGAGACAAGCATTACAGACAGAGAAGGGGAAAGCATGAGAGAGTGATTGTTGGGTTTAAGAAACAGCAGGGCATGCAGTGTGTGGGAGCAGAGCAGGGAGGGAGGAGAGGGGAAGGCGAGGAGTGAAGTAATAGGTGGTCATACTGCACAGGGTTTTGGGCGCTCCAGTGGGGACATCAGGAAGCCACTGAAGAACTTTAATCACAGGAGTATCAGAGTCATGATATATACACTGAAGAATCAAGGGGGATAATTTAAATACAGACTTTAGGATCTCTTTGGACACCTATGGAGAATGTGCACTTGGGGTCAAGGGTAGAAGCAAGGAGTCCTGTTATGAGGCTTAGGTACTATGCCGAGTACATAATCATAGTAGCTTGAACTAGAATGATTAAAAGTAATTAGATTCTAGAAATAAAATAATTCACTGAGGGATTGGACATGAGGCTTGGAAAAAAACTAGGATTTCAAGGATGGCTTTAATTTTATAGAGGGAAACGGTGAATGGAATGGAAACACCTTAAAGAATGGAATTTCCAGTTACCATGATCAGAAGATTTCAGGAGGAATAGGGAATGAACAGACAGCCAGGTGGAAATGTTGAGGGAGCAGTTGTGGAGCCTCCAGAGGTCAGCCCAGAAATCTGGACTGGAGGTATACTTTAAAAATCATCAACATGAAGATGAAATTGAAACCTTTGGGTCTGGATGGGATCGCCTAGCAAGACAAAGCAGATAGAAGAGTTGAGGCCTAAAGACTGAGCTCTCAGGAGCCCCAGCATTTAAAGTTGGGGCTATGAGGAGGAATAAACAGAGGAGACTGAAAAAACAGTAGCCAGTGAGCAATGTCAACAAGGAATTTTTTGGTGACATTGAAAATAGCTGATTTGGTTGATTGTGGGGACAACAGGCAGATTGGAGTGGTATAAGGGAAAGATGGAGAAAAGGAAATTAAGACAGGGATTAGAATTATTTCTTCCTAAAGGCTTTGCTAGAAGGAGAAGGACCAAAATATGGTAGTAGCTATGGGGGGAAATGGACCACGGGAGTTGTGTTGGTTATTTTAAATTTTTTAATTTTAATACGGGAGCCGCTTTGACATGTTATGTGCTGATTAAAAGGGTCCACTAGTGAGTAGCAGCAGGTGGAGATTTAGAATTGTGCTTTTTGATAAAAGATTCCTGTTGAATATCCATAGAGCAGATGGATGTTGGCGTTTGGGTGCCGCCTGGTCCGTGGGTGGATGAGAATTCCCTTTGCACTTTGTAACAGAGTCAGCACCCTGACAAAAGCTCACCCACCACTCCATTTGCTAAGCTAATAAAGAGGCAATCAAAGGCCTGTGTGTTTGCAAGGTTGGTGTAATCAGAAAAGGAGATTTATGGACCAAAGTGAGCCACAATATTAAAAGGTCACAAACAACATTTCCCTGTTGTGTCTACTCTCTACATATCGTAAGGCCCTCAACTTCTGACTTCTTATAGGGAATTCATTTGGGCGCAGTTATGAGCGGCCAGGTCAGCTCATGGGGTAGCAGACCCCCAGGTGTGTGAAATACATGCAGGTGGTCAGAAGTTCATGCTGAGAACTAGCATTGAGCCTCCTGACCAAGGCATAGCCTGAGACAGGTCTGGGCAGGGCAGTGTCCTCTTTCTACTGGAATGTTCTAAGTCTTCTTTCCAGAACTGGCAGCCTGTGTTTTTGTGACAATACTGAGAAATCACTCTCCTACTGCTAATAAACTGAGCTGTGCTTTCTTCTCCTTTGGGTGCAGTGTGGCTGTCAACTGGGTCCTTGGGAAATTAGCCATGAATCGACTTTCACCTTCTTTCAATGCCTCCTCTGCTTCATGTCCAAGAGAATGTTCAAGTGCCTTCACTCATGTGGTTTTCTGCTGATTAAAAGTCCAGCCAGTCTGGTTCAGTGGTTGAGCATCGACCTATGAACCAGGAGGTGATGGTTCAATTCCTGGTCAGAGCACATGCCAGGTTGCTGACTCAATCCCCAGTGTGGTGTGTGCAGGAGGTAGCTGATCAATGATTCTCTCTCATCATCGATGTTTCTATCTTTCTCTCCCTCTCCCTTCCTCTCTGAAATCAACAAAAATATATATTTAAAAAAATAAAAATAAATAAAAGCATTTGTAACATGTTATCAATAGACGGTAAACCAAAGTTTACTTTTGCTCAATCTATAGCAGAAAATGGTTTTTTTAAAATGTGTGTTTGTGTTGGGCTCAATGTTGAATGTATGTTTATATCGATAAAAATTGTCTCTGGAATATTAGAAGCACCTGTTTTTCTGGAGGCAGGTATTTTATCATTCAAATAGGTTGAGCAGCACCTTTATTGTGCAATATTCTGGTAGTTAAGGGATTGGTAAGCATATAAATGGAAAAGCTGCATTTCCTTACATCCCCAGTTCATGTCTGCAGTGGGTATAAGAAAGGATGGCTGTGAATGATGGAGTCCAGTGAATGAGTGCTCGGTAGCACTAACGGAATGTCCGGCCGCTCCAGGCTGCCAGGTCAGCGAACCACCAGGGACACAGAGATAGTGTGCTTTCTGCCGGTCCCAATTTGTCAAAAACTTTATAAAAATAATAACTCACACTCTTATCTTAAAAACATAAAATAACAAGGGACTATTTTCATTATCAATTAGGAAGCACTGAGATGTAACGCATAATCATGGCGATATTCAGGGAATTGGAAATCTCCATAAAAAGTGGGTTTTGCAGCATTCAGGCTAATCCCAGTGTTTTCCTTTGATTACTTTGGGTACCATTTAGTCCACTTACTGTATCATCTTGTAATTGCCCTGAACAGTTTTTCATCACGAAAGTACTTATGTTCTCTCATTGTTTGACACAGAGTGTAAAGAAAAAGTATTTAAAATGTCAGGCTCCTTTGGTATGTTATACCACAAAGGATGGAGCAGATGTTTTTAAATAAACATCAGCCTCGGTTGTGCGTTGTTCAGACACTGAGAGAGCCTTTTTCAGAAGCAGGGGAAGCTCATGAGTTTGGAGGAGGCTTAAATACTATACTTTCACCTAAACCCATAAAATGTTGGCAGAAGTATCAGGGGCCAATGAATGGGCATAGAGCTGAGCATGTTATAACTCAGATGACCAATAAAAACGTCAGCCTCAAATCCGAAGTGAATAGTTTTGTAATTGTGAACTGAAAGCATTTTTTAATTGCTTTCAAATGGGAAAACTTCATATAATTTAATAAAATTTATCTACTTTATTATCAAGAAGGCCATTATTGCAGCAAAGGGAAACGGAGGATTTAAATGTCATTCCTAGCATCTAATTTCCCAGCTCTTTTATTGGGATGTTATTAAAACAAGGCCAAATGGACTTTGCTACATCCATAAAAGCCAGTCAAGCAAAAGAGTTAATCTGAGCGCTGTTGAATCATTAAACATGGCCCGGGCTGCAGCCCGGCTGGTGTGGGGTGAGATGTGCCCTGAGAAACAGGTGTGATATGTCAGGAGCAATGTTTTGGCATTCTGTAGTTTGTAACATTCTAAAGAATAGCCTTATTCAAGGAGACTCGAGCCAGGGACAATGACTATCTTTGTACCCGAGTGATCCATTTCATTCGTTAATGTACATTGGGAATCAACTAAGGGCTTCTAAACATATGGTGGTAAGGATGGGATGGGATTCTATGCGGGGCACTCTCTGATGGAAAGCAGTTCACTGGCTTGCTAAGTGGGTACATAGGTATGTTTTGCTTTCTGTGGACCTAATAAAAGCATTCCAGGGTTGGCAGGAAGGCAGAACAACTTGTGGATGGTGGAACTATTTAGAAAAAAGTGCCAAGGAGATAAGGAAGTATCAAGGTATCCACAATGAGGGAGCTGTTGTTAGTAGGAAGGCATGGGAAGGGAGGTAAACATTGTGAGCATGTTGAGTGTACTGCATTGGGCACTTTCACAGTGGTTGTAGTCATAGCGATGAATAACATTTTCTGAGGACCCACCATCTGCCAGTCACCGTGCTAAATACTTCCTGTACTTTATTTCATCCTATATAATAAAAGCCTAATATGCAAATCGACTGAGCGGCGGAACCACCAGCAGAATGACTGTTTGCTATGACGTGCACTGACCACCAGGGGAAACACACAAAGGCGGGTGCCAGTGTGGGCCCCCGATCACCCTGCTGGTCGCCCCACAGATGGGCCCTGATGGCTGGCCAGCCCTAGGGACCCTACCCATGCACAGATTTTGTGCACTGGGCCTCTAGTTTATAATAATAGTCTTCTTATTTTGCAGATGATTTTAAAACTCAAATTTGTTCTATTCTTTCCTTTTCAAATAAACCCCACAGGAAAAACTCTATAGGCAGGTTCTCCAGTGAGCCTTCCTCATCCATGAAATCCTACAAAAGGCACCCAGCACTCCAGTTGGGCTGGAAATGCCCAGAAATGCCCAGAAATGCCCAGACCCATTAGCTGGTACCCTTTAAATAAGCCCCCAGAGTGTGCTGGGAAATTTTAATCACATTGAAATTTATCTCTGGGTCTAGGAGGGTTGTGGAATTTTCTAACAAAATTCTATTTAACATATTATTAAGGATTTGTTTGTTTCTTCTAATGGATGTTCAAGAAAGCAAGTGGAAAAACCTTCTACCCAAAATATAGAATTTTTTTTTTTTCTTATGAGACATCTGGAATCTAGCTACAAATTTTGGGTACCTACAATCTTACTTTTCCCCCCCTTTGGGATGAAGGCCAAATTACAACAATTTGGGGTTTCTGGAAATAATAAAATTATTTTACGGTAGGAGTTGTGTGCCCATTTCAGACTGTAATTTCAAATTGTCCTTTCACACTCAAGGGTACAGTGATGAACGGTACCAGCTGTGTAATTGCGTGTTTGGAGTTGCTCAGTAGAAGGCAATGCAATAATATGAGGCCTCAGTGCTAATAGTGGTCAAGAGCCTTGGCAACGTTCAGCTCCTGCCAGCGCTTTTGTTCATCACAACATCGCAGCACCTCAGCTGCATGAGTCCTCCTGTTTCAGGTTGGAAGGTAGGTGATGTGAGTTCACCTTTTTGTGTGAGCCAGAGATCTAGGCTGGGAAGTTCTGGCAGTTGGAGAACTGCCCAAACTTCCACCACTGGGGGCAGAAATTGACCTGAGTCTTTCTGTGTGGAGAATCCTATCCTTCCTCTCCCAGTAGAACCTTTCCTGTCCCCTTGAGAGCAGGACACATTTACTGAGGATTTGATTTGGGGAGAAGAGCTGCCCTCGTGGAAAGGCCTTTCAGATAAGTTGTTGCAGAGCCTTTTTCAGGCAAATGTCCCTGAAACACGTCTGGCAGCTTGGAAATCAGCACACAAGCTGTGGGAGCAGCCGGGGTGGCAGAGCAGAAACATGTAAGTCCTCCTTCTAGATGCTTATCCAGAAGCAGCTAACTGGCAACCTGTTGGGTGCACCTGGCCTCAGAGTGTTTTGTTTGGCTCTCACAACATGGGCCCAGGCAGTATTTTACATCTGAAGTATTTAATAACAAAGGGGGAGGAATTGCACATAAATGTTTAAATTTCCAGGCTCCCTTGCAAAACACTTGGGCAGTGCTCGCCCTGACTCCCCCATATCCGCAACAAGGCAGTACAAGAGCAGTGTTCTCCCTCTTTTAGAAGAGGCCAGTGACTCACAGTTTTTCATACCTTACCCTGTCTATGTTCTCCACACTGAGGCCTTACCAGCTGTTCCCAGAGAGTGTTTTATATCAGTGTCCCTCATTTAATTCCATACAGTGGCCCTGTAAGCCTTGAGTTTGTTGAACAGGATTATGCCTTCTGACCCTCTTTGGAGGGACAAGAGCTAAAACACCTTCCTAAGGGGATAGATAGGTAATTTTTCTCATCTAGATTGGGATGATTTGGGGAGAAAAGTCATCTGATGACTTTTGGAAAGTGCCCGTCACCTCAGAAGTTTGCCAGTCACCTCAGAAGTCTTCCTTGGTGCTGTCCCGATGCTCTAACCAACTGAGCTACCTGGTCAGGGCTTGATTTTCATTATTCTTAATTGATTTAACAAATTTGTTCCAAATAGTAGCAACAATGTGTTCAATGATGTATGCCTATGTATCTATGATATGTTATATATATGTCATATGTATGTACCCATACATATCATATGGATGCTTATAGATACGTGAAATGAATGATAGCAATGATACAAGGGCCAGGAAAAAGGAATTTCTATTATTTTGTTACTGTAATATAGTAACAAAAGATATTCATACTACTCATGAACTGGTACATTTGAGAGTGGGTTTGGATTAGTTGTTATAAATGTGTATTATAAAATCTAGGGAAGACACTAAAAAGTTTTTCTTTTTTTTTTTTAAATATATTTTATTGATTTTTTACAGAGAGGAAGGGAGAGAGATAGAGAGTTAGAAACATCGATGAGAGAGAAACATCGATCAGCTGCCTCCTGCCCATCTCCCACTGGGGATGTGCCCGCAACCCAGATACATGCCCTTGACCGAAATCGAACCTTTCAGTCCGCAAGCCGACGCTCTATCCACTGAGCCAAACCGGTTTCGGCACTAAAAAGCTTTTCAAAAAACACAACTGTTATGATAATAAAGGAGAGAAAATGGAATCATATAAAATGCTCAATTAAAACCACACACAAACAAAAGAACAACAGAAAAAGAGTGGAAGATGAAAATAGGAACAAAGAATAAAGACAACAAATAGAAAAACTAAAAAATATGGTAGCTATTAATCCAACTCGATCAATAATCACTTTGAATGTCAACACTCTAAATCAGCCGTGGGCAAACTACGGTCCGCTGGCCGGATCCGCCCGTTTGAAATGAATAAAACTAAAAAGAAAAAAGACCGTACCCTTTTATGTAATGATGTTTACTTTGAATTTATATTAGTTCACACAAACACTCCATCCATGCTTTTGTTCCAGCCCTCCGGTCCAGTTTAAGAACACATTGTGGCCCTCGAGTCAAAAAGTTTGCCCACCCCTGCTAAATGTACCAATTCAAAGACAGAGATTGTGAGAGTGGATCAAAAAACTCAACCCAGCCCTAGCCCCTCAGTTGGTTGGAGTGTTGTCCTGTGCATCAAAAGATTGTGTGTTCAGTTCCTGGTTGGGGCACATACTTAAGTTGCAGGTTCGATCCCCAGTGTGGGTACGTATGGGGGGTAACCAATTTATGTTTCTGTTTTACATCAATGTTTTTTTTTCTCTCTCTTTCTCCCTTATTCCCTCTCTAAAAATCCATAAAAACTTATTCTCAGGTGATAATTTAAAAAAACCCAATTATATATTTTCTAGAAGAACCCCATTTTAGATTTAAAGACCCACATATAATGAACAACATAAACCGATGAACAAAAACAGATCCAGAGACGGAGAAGCATTGATCAGACTGTCAAACCTCAGAGGGAAGGTAGGGGAGGGTGGGGGTAAGGGGGAGAGATCAACCAAAGGACTTGTATGCATGCATATAAGCCTAACCAATGGACACAGACACCAGGGGGCTGAGGGTATGAGTGGGGGGATGGGGGGGCAATGGGGGGATAAGGACACATATGTAATACCTTAATCAATAAAGAAATATATATATATATATATATATGTATATATATATATATATATATATATATATATATAAACAAAAAACATGGAAAGAATAAAGGGATGGAGACAAATATGCTATATTAACACTAATCTGAAGAAGGCAGAAGTACCTATATTAACTTCAAGCAGAGGGGACTTCAAAGTAACAAAAGTTGTGTATAAAAGTGGGCATTACCTAATGATAAAAGGGTCATTTCTCCAAGATAAGATCGTAATTCTTAACATGTATGTGCCTAACAACAGAGCACCCAACTACATGAGGCAGAAATTGACAAAACTGCATGGAGAAATAGATGCATCCACTATCCCAGTGGGAGACTTCAACAGCCCCCTCAGAATGGACAGCTCCAGCAAGAAGGAAATCTGGGAGCCCATAGTGAGCTCAGCAGCACCTTTACTCGACAGGACATAATCAACATCTCTTGACTACTTCATCCAAAAGAGCAGAATAAAAGTTTTTATCGAGCTCACCTGGAACATTCACTAAGATAGACCACCCTATGGGTCATAAAACACAACACATTTGAAAAATAGAAACCATACAGTGTCTGTTCTCAGATCACAATGGAATTAAGCTAGAAATCAGGAGCAGATAAATAACTAGAAAAAAACCAAATATGTGGAGATTAAACGCTACACTTCTAGCAATGCATGGAATCAAAGAAGATATATCAAGATACATTTTAAAGTATTTTTAACTAAATTAAAATGAAAATACAATCTATCAAAATGTGTGCTTTGCAGCAAAAGGCAGTGCTTGGAAGGAAATTTATAGCATTGAATGCATACATTAGAAAAAAATAACTCAAATCAGTAATTTAAGCATCCACCTTGTGTGTACTGTAAATTGGATTATAATCTATAATAATAAAAGTGTAATATGCTAATTATACCAGACGACCTTCCTTCTGGACGAAGCCGGGGCTGCTAGGGAAGCCCGGGTCCTGGGTGCCAGAGGGAAGCCGGTGCCCATAGCCAGGTGTGTGTGTGGGGGGGGCGGGGGGGGTGCGGGCGGGGGAAGGAAGGCCTACTCTTGCACGTATTTCATGCATCAGGCCTCTAGTGTATTTATAAGTTAACAATTTATTAAAAATAGTCTAATATTCTAGGTGCATCGATTAATAATGTGGATTTTGTAATCAAAGAAAACACGATAATTTCAAGAGAAACATCAAAAGTGCTTTATTTAAAGTGATGTCCATCGCTAGCTACACATTTCCCCCATCTTTCAGGTAATTTGTGGAGACCGTCCCAATAGAACTTTTCTTGTTTTGAGGCAAACCATTCAGAGACCCAATTTTCCACTTCTTTGTATGTTTTGAAGTGCTGCTCAGAAAGTGCGTGTGCCATCGATCGGAACAAGTGGGAATCTGAAGGAGCAAGGTCTGGTGAATACAGCGGGTGGGTTAATACTTCCCAGGCAAGATCTTTGAACGTGTCTTTAACTGGTTTTGAAGTGTGTGATGGTGCGTCATCATGAAACAAAATCACTTTGCCGTGTCTTCTGGCACATTCTGGTCTATTCACAATCAAAGGGCGGTTCAAATTGATTATTTGTTGTCAGTAGCGATCAGTATTAATGGTTTCACCTGTTTGTTTGGTTTTTTTAATTGTCTAAAGTTTTACATATGTCTCCTTTTTCCAAGAAACACCAATCAGAAAGGATATATGCACCCCTATGTTCATAGCAGCACAATTCACCATAGCTAAGATTTGGAAACAGCCTAAGTGCCCATCAGCAGATGAGTGAATTAAAAAACTATGGTACATCACCTGCTTTTAGAAGTTCATAATCCACCACACCTTCCTGATCCCACCAAATGCAGAGCATTATCTTTTTTCTGAAGCAATTTGGCCTTGCAGTCAATGTTGATGGCTGACCTAGATCAACCCATGTTTTTGTGCATTTGGAATTCTCAAAATAAATCCACTTTTCATTGCCAGTCACAATTCGATGCAGAAAAGACTTTCTTTTGTGCCGTTGAAGCAACATTTTACTGATGACTTTTCGGTTTTCCATTTGTCTTTCGTTCAGTTGATGTGGCAGCCATTTTCCTTCCTTTAAAAATCTTTTCCATTGCTTGTAAACAATTGGAAATTGTTTGCTGAGCAATGTTTAATCTTTCTGCAAGTTGTTTATGAGTTTGACACGCATCTAATCATGCTTGTAATTGTTGGTCTTCAAACTTTTTTGGTTGACTTGGACGTTCTTTGTCTTTCATATCAAAATCATCACTTTTAAAGCATTTAAACCAGCGTTCACAAGTATCTTGAAATGGAGCATGTTCACCATAAGCTTCCCGGAGTATTCAGCAGCACTTTTCTTCAAAATAAAGTAATGAATTAAAGCTTCCCACAAATGCTCTTTTTTTTTTTTTGCACAAAATTCAACATTTTTAAGTGTAAAAATATCTATGATGTTAACACCTTCAGAAAATTTGACATATGAAGTTTTGAAGCTTGTCATCAATACAACAAAATAGCATACATATCAAGTCACATATATATCAACATATGTGTAACTCCATCTATTGAAAAAAATCTGCATTATTAAATGGTACACCTAGTATTATCATATAGGTGCATTATTCTATTATCGGACATTAAGACTGAGTCCAATTGGCTGGCTATTTTATTTAAAATATATTTTCATTGATTTCAGTAAACTCTATGTGTGTGTGTGTGTTTAGTTTAGAAGGTCAGTTCTAAGACTGACATTTTAAAACTCAAACTATTTATGTTTGTTCTAATGCATTACTGGTCCAGAATCATTAGGGTGTTTCCTTCTAGTTGCCATTAGCTTGATTATTATTTATTCAGACATTTCCAAAAATTGACTCATGTATAACCTTCCTTCTCTCTCCTTCCTCTTTAGCCCATCCCCTCCCCCTCTTCTCACCCAATCTTTCCTGAGGGATAAATCACATCATTTGTTGGCAATTGTCTTCTAAAGGGGGGATTTAGGAAAACATTAAGATTTGCTCTGTGCAAATTTGCTGTCGCAGATTCGTATTACTCAATTACACCAAATGGCTGTTAACTGACCTAGACAGTACAGGGAATGCCTGTGCTGGATCTGCTGTAGAAGCTGGGAAAATGACCAGGGCCAGGAAAACCCAGTTTGGTTATGCTTGGTGCTTTATTATTTAATCAAGCAGACTATTACACCATAATCATATGTAAATGGTTTTAGCTTCTCTTCTTTTTGGGTAGACATGCCTAAGCAGGAGCAAAAGGCAGAGGGAAGACCTTGAGATGCTCATTTCCTGAAATAGAATGCTGTGTCGATTTGGCCCCTTAGGCCCTGGGGTGATTGGGATGTGTATTGTTCTTGGATGTGAAGGCCAAAAGGAAAGAATTTAGAGGCCTTGAAAGGAAAAGGTTGGGTGTTATTCAGCCTCTGATGACAGTCTTCAAAGTCAACAAATTCAAACAGCTGGAGTTGAGAGAAATCATATTTGTGGTGGGGAAAAGATCAAGCCACACTTAATGGCCCCTTGATTTTTACTTTAGCTGCTTTATTTTAAGTTTTTTTTTTCTTCATAG
The DNA here is from genome assembly GCF_964212035.1 of Myotis nattereri. Lineage (NCBI taxonomy): Eukaryota > Metazoa > Chordata > Mammalia > Chiroptera > Vespertilionidae > Myotis > Myotis nattereri. Next base: position 77,810,655 of record NC_138085.1, on the reverse strand, counting down.
ATTACCTATTTTAATGAGTCAGTCCTTTAAGATTTGCAAATGCCCTCTTTGAGAATCTCCATTTTGGTGGGAGTGGGTGGGGTGGTCTGAGAATCTTGTCTCTGCCTAGCCTCTTAGCAAACATTTGGATTCTATTTTATTTTTGGACCCTACATTCCCAATTTGAGAGACTATCTTCTTTTTGGTATGTGCTTTTGATTGCAAAAAAAGTAGCTTAGTCCAATATTTCCTACCCTAAATCAAGTTTTTGAGAACCATAAGTAGGTCATTAAAAACTTTATATTTTTCCAGTGAGATTAGGTGGGGAATGTTCCAATAAATTCACACCATTGTTTTAGTGTCTCTGAGTGATCACAAGGATAAGCCAAAAATCACACAATCAACTTCTGAGATAAGACATAGAATAAGAAGAAAACAGCATAAAATTGATACGCAATTCTTCTATATAAAGAATTGCATTATCACACCCCCCCCCGCCCCATGTACAGCATGTACAGCACTTGTATAGCATTGTGTCATGTATAGGGTAATATTTCTCATAAGTATGAAATTATTATTTGGCATACTTGATCTTCCTTCTCGCTATGCCAACTGTGAACCACGTGGGTTATTTCCTCGTGTAACCAGCAGTTCTTCTCCTGGTCCATACATTTTGGCTACTCTAATAGTTACAAATAAGAAATTTTTGTATTGGGGAATCATTTGCAAAGTATAGCAGCTACTTGGCTTAATGAGCATCGTTATGGTATGTATCGCTCAAAGATGATTATTTGATTAATATTACTTGCCTGGTATGATGACGTTAGAATTATAGTAAGAGTGAGTTAAATAATTTCTCCTAGATAAATCTATGAGGAAGAAAAAAGTAAAGTTCTGAACCTTAAATGTCATTTACTCTTAGTAACAGGTATTTGTATTAAGAAGTCAAGAGCAAAGTAATTCATCTCAGCAATAAGGAAGGCCTGATAAGGGGAAAATATTTAGGAATGCACATAGAGGAGATTCCTGAATTAGAAGATCAGAAATAGCATTACATAGTCCTTCTTTCCCTTGTAAATTACAAAGCTGGTTCCCTTTTCCATCTTAAATATGGTAAAAAGATGTTGCTGAGATTGATAAAGTTCATGCCTGACAAAATATCTTGATATTCTGAAGCAGCAAATGTCACTGAGCTTCAAAGGGGCAGAAAGCTAAGTGAGATACATATGGCATAGGGAGGTATGTGTGTGGTTCTATGTGTCTCTGTATGTGTTTCTGGTTGGAGAACATTAGGCTAAATGGATGGCTCATGTTCCATGGTAAACTGTCAACCCAGGGGATTTTTAATCTTTAAGCCTGGAATAGAAACAGTCTTGGCTGACATATACTGGAAGAGGGATGATTAATAGAATCAGCAGGACATGTCTATTTAGCCATTTTTTAAAAAAAGTTAGCATGTGGTATTATTGGCAAGTTGCTTGCATGATGAGTCTTAACAGAGTTCTTTCCACATGGGTTGCCTGAATAAATTAAGCAGTAAGGAGAGAGCTAGCTTGTATTGAGCAACTATCTTATATGATAATATATTCTACAACAGCAAAAAACTAGACATTATGACACCAACATAAAATAGATCACTGGGTTAGAATATGAATTCCAGAAATAGAATTAATTTGATATATGTCATATAAATACTCAAAACAAGGAGAAAATAAGAATTATTTATTAAGTGGTATTCTGGTCGGAGAGCAATTTGGAAAATAAAAAGTTCTATTAAGGATTTCGGGTTAAGATCAAGAATTGACTTCCTTAATCTCCACTCTTGCTTGAAAACCCAGGAAAATAGAACTAAAAGGTTTTCTAAGCATAACTATCCAAAGCACAGAGACATTGAGAAATAGCTCTAACAACAACATAGATGCTAAAACACTTAGTTGACCTGAACAAGAACAGACTCCTAAGTCAGCAGCGGAGAAAGCTGAGCACTATTCAGTCTGCACCACAGATCCCCCAGGAGGCTCAGAAATTGTCAGCACCATGTACCTGTGGAAGTGGGGAGGATGAAGTGTATGCAGAAGTTGTTGAAAACAGGAGGTTGGATTAAATTCTGCTTTAAAATGCAGTTAAACCACCAAATTCCCCCTTCCTCTGCTCAGCTGGAAGACTTCTCTCTCACCTGACAGGAGGCTGGAGGCTTATTCTCAGGAGATGTTGAGCTGTGCGTCTCGGGAACATTAGGTCCACTTGGGGGAAGGGAATTTCTACTGCAAATTGAGGTATTTGATTAAAGCTTACGCACTGAATGTTGAATGTCTCGTACCACTCTTTTTCCCACTTTGCTCTCACGACACTCTGAGCCTGGCCTCTATACTTTCCTTAAGAGACTGGGTGATACTTCTGTACAAAATTTGAATTGTCAACAAGACAAGACCTGAGGACATACATCAGCTCTTCCATGGAATAGCCCATTGCCATCACTCCTTAAAGTGAAGACCAAGGTTGACAAACCCACACAGACCTCAGCTGCTCCCATCAGCCAATAGAGGTCCACTCTTAAACCTGGTCAGACAGCCAAAGATGTCTAGGTATTTGAGAAAAGCCTCCAATTGAAAACATAGAGACTAAAATAAATAAATAGAAAGAAACAGTACGGAGGTATCATTATATCCCAAGTAGCTGAGAAAGTGTTTCCTCAATGAAACAACAACAGTATGCCACAAAAGGGACATTACACCAAGAAAAATATTGAAAATTAAACTATGAAATATGATAAAATACTTAGAAGCTTTAGAAACAAATGGTGAGGAATTCTCTCAGAAAGTAAAACAAATAGAGATAGAAAATAAGAATGAAAAAATAAAGTTAGAGAATGATCTCAGGAGTAGCAATAGCCAAAACTATAGATCTAAATAGACAAAAAGAGAAAAGGGAAGAGAAAACCATCAAGAAATAATTCAAGTAGCTCCCAGAATTTGGGAAAGATGAGTTTCATCATTAAAAATGGCAAGTACCCAGCAAAATTGATCCAAATCTAGAACCACATCATGTCATTTCAGAATGTCAATGACCTAGAGTGAATCTGGTGGCTCTGAGAAATGTAAAAAAAAAAAAAATCCTATATACCCAAAGATTATGAATAAAATATTTTTGGACTCTGCAAAAACAGAGTCCAAAATTTTTATGGAAAGGCCTTCAGGAAAAAAAAAATGTTTTCCAGTCTAGAATTCTATACTCAAACTGTCAATTGAATTTGTAAATAGAATTAAGATATATTTGGACAGTCAATATCATTAAAAATGTACTTCCTACTCACTCTTTCTCAAAAAACTATTTTAGGATGTGTTCCACCTTCCATAAAAGTAAGAGAGGAAGCCACAAAACCTGGGAAATGAGAACCCACCCAAGCAAATGACAAAAAGAAGACCTTTGATGACGTTGTAGCAGAGATTTCTAGTAGTCAGTGAAAGTCACACACACCCCTGCTTTCCCCTGTTAGGCACGCAGTTAGCCTGCATCCTCCCAGCTCCCTTGCATCTAAGTGTGGCCTGAGGTCTGAGCGCTGTCCATAGAAATGAGCCCTGTCCATGAGACTGAGTGTGCTACTTCCAGGCTACTGTTTTCAAGAAGGAGAGGTGCCTCCTGACTCCCCTTGAGGTGGCTGGATGCAGAGGAGGACAAGGCTGGGGAAAAATTTACCCACAGATGGTAAATTTACAAGATGAGAAAACCTGGATCTCAAACTCATCACATGGAGGAGGGATACCCGCTAGTGAAGGCCACCATGCCAACATGAACAAGAAATAAGTTTCTGTTCCGGGGTCTATTTAACATTGCAGCCTACTAGGGATGCTGAAAATAACTGCTGGCATAAAAGCTGTCAAACAGCCCGGCCAGCATAGCTCAATGGTTGAAAGTCGACCTACGAGGTCACAGTTCGATTCCCGGTCAGGGCACATGCCCGGGTTGTGAGCTCTATCCCCAGTGTGGGGTGTGCAGGAGGCAGCTGATCAATGATTCTCTCTCATCATTGATGTTTCTGTCTCTCTCTCCCACTTCCTTCCTCTCTGAAATCAATTAAAAAACAACAACAAAAAAATAGCTATCTGTCAAACAGGCCCACAGAGTAACCAGTCCAATTGGAGCAGGTTAGAGGCTCCGGAATAAAAGTTTCCCAAGAAGATGGAACTGCTAGAAAACTGGATGTATTTGAACACTGGGGAAAAGTTTGGGGGTGAATTAGTCATAATAACACAGGCAACGAAGAAAACAAAAGTAAATAAAACATCTATTAAATCCAGGGAGAGCAAAGCTTATTATGTAGGAAAATAATTATAGCTTGCTGCATGGCTTAGTTGTAAATAATGTTTAGATAACCTTAATGAGTGAATTGAACATAAAAAGTATAGCTTTATTGGGGGGAGAAGACAGCTGAAGGTGGGCATGTATGTATTAATGCGGGATGGAGAGAGAGAGTTAAAGACGTATCTCCCATCTTGAGAAGTCAATATCTCCTAAACTGAAACATTTAAAAAATGATATAAGTACTTCATTTATATATATACATATATACAAACATATTTATACATTTCTCTAGAAACTTAGAGAGTGGATAATATTGAGCATTGGAAATACTGAGGGGGTAGCAGCAAGAGATTCATATTTTATAATAAGCCTCTCAGATTTATTTTACTGTTTAAGTTATATGTATGTGTAAAACATAAAAACAAGAACACATTTTAAAAGAGTTAACTTCACATTTCTTACAAAAATATCCCATATGGAGCAAAAACAGAGCTATAACATTATAGTAGAGTTCAATCAGAGTGAAACAGAAAACAGATTTGATGATATTAGAGTGAAGGCAAAACTTCCTCCGCTTTGAAGCTGCAGAAGAAACTAAAGAGGAAAACATCTGTGTAATAAAAATACTAAAATCAAAGAGAAACAAATCTGAAAAGTACTTTATCAATCATGAAAAGCTTAATTTTTATTATATAATAGCTCATTCAAATATCCAAGAAAAATTTCAAGACCTCAGTAGATGAATGAAAAAAATATATGATAGGAAATGGAACTGGCTAATTACTGAAAAGACCCAATTTGCTATTAAGTGAGTATGTGAAGAGTCACCTTTATACTTATTTCAACTTTAAATTGGTAACTCTAAATGCTCTTGGAATTATGATAGGCATCTGTTGTATATGAATACACAGCTAGTCTCAATGCAAATTTTTATGTTCTACTTGAAAATATAATAACAAGTAGAATTTAGGATGTGGAATTTTTCAAACTCTTTGACAAAGGCTCAAAGACCTCAAAAATTAGCCTAAGTTAATAATTAACCAAAGAAATCATGAATTTGAGGGGAAAAATATAAATTGTAATTTCTCACACCATACAATAACAACGTAATTATAAAAACTATGCCATAACTTGACCAGATTTTACATAAGAAATATAAAAATTAAGAATACAATAGTGTAATTGTGCTTGTTATGTAAAACGCAAAAGCATACGGGCACAGTCTTAAAATTCACAAACTTATATGTTTAATCTAATGAACAAAATAAACTAAGAAACAAAAAAGAAACAGACTCCCGTACAGAGGACAGACTGACAGCTGTCAGAAGGAAGGAGGGTAGGAGAATTGGATGAAAAAGCTGAAGGGATTAAACAAAGAACAAAAAAGACCTCAGGCACCACAACAGTCTGATGATTCCCAGAGGGAAAGCAGGCCGGGAGGGAGAAGAGGAATAAAAGGTGATGGAAGGAGACTCGACTTGGGGTGGTGAACACACAATACAATATACAGATGATGTATTAGAGAACTGTACACCTGAAACCTATATAATTTTATTGACCAATGTCTCCCCGATATATTCAATACATTTTTTAAAAAATTCACAAAATTTACATCAATTACTTTAGGCTGCTGGGATGCGGAATGATCTTTTTATCTTTCAAAATGTCTTCAATGTTAACAAAGAAGATTTGAAGTTCAAGGGTTATCTGTAACACTTCCTGGTCAATTAATTTAGACAAGGCACATATATATTTTAAGCCTTATTTTTTCCATCTGAGAATAATAAAAATAATACTGCTCACCTACCTCAGAGCATTTTCATGAGAACCCAATGCTGTAATGTATATGCAGACACTTGTAAATATAAAGCAATTTATTAATATGATGAGTTATTGTTATTATCATTGGTGTTATTGAGAACACTGCTTTGGCAGAATGATTCTTTCTCACCCACAGACAGAGCTTTATCTTCCTGCTTCCATATGTGACACATTAGAAGTTATTTGAGCTCAAGGTCAGTTTTAACTTCAGCTTCTCAGAAAAGCAATGGAATAAACCAAAGATCAATGTGAATATTTTCCAAGAAAATCATCCAAAAGGAATACCCAGGGAATGAGGGAAAGCATTCCAAGGACCCCACAGGAAGAACGAGTCTGTCTGAGAGCTCTGAGCTCCTCTAAGAACTTTGTGTTAGCCACTGCTCATCTCCTCAATGGAAAAGACTGGCTCCTTGGTCAACTCCAGTTAATTTCAGTGTTTATGAGGGGCTCAGGATCTTTGAATGGGTCACTCAGAAGGGTTTAATCATATGACTTCAAATTTAAAAAGGTTATTATTTAGACCCAGTCATTACAGATTCATAAAATTTTAATTTCCTACCAAAATGTAAATATATATGTATAAATGTATATGTGTGTGTGTGTGTATGTGTGTGTGTATGCCTAAGTGACCATCCAATAGTTTGACCATTCTCCTGGTAGCTATGACGTGCAATGACCACCAGGGAGCAGATGCTCCGACCAGTAGAGGAGGGAGCCTGATTCCTTGTGGAATCAGCTGTAGGTTAGGTTGCTGCTGGGTCACTATTGGCCCCAACTCTGGTTCACCCACACCCTGGACCCAAAGAGGAGGGAGGAGGGAGCCTGATTCCTCACAGAATCAGCATGGGTTAGGTTGCTTGCTTGGGGGGGAGGGCAGGCAGAGATTAACCAAAGATATTATATGCACACTAGAGGCCTAGTGCACGGATTTGTGCACCGGTGAGGTCCCTCAGCCTGGCCTGTGGTAATCAAGCCGAAACTGGCTCTCTGACATCCCTGGAGGGGTCCCGGATTGTGAGAGGGTGCAGGCCAAGCTGAGGGACCCACCAGTGCATGAATACATGCAGCAGTCCTCTAATATATATAATTTTTCATTCAACAATTAAAGTTTAGGGATAACTAGGAATATTTCTAAGGTAGTTTTGGTTTGATTTTTGACTGTTGAAATCGAACACTGAAAGTTCAGAGGTGACCTCAATTGCTGTTTTCGTGTTTTGGGTGTGTTGGGAACTTGAAAAGCAATGTGAAGATATGTACTAAATTGCTCAGTCATTATTTCTGAAGAATTACACTTACTGTAAAATGAATTTTGCTAATGGCTCTTTTGTTTTTTATCTCTATGACTCCTACAGTAAAATGCCCATTCAATCTTTTGCCCATTTCATAGTTGGATTGTTTGTGTCTTTACTGTTGTGTATGTGTATATATATGCTGATATATATGATACTTGTCCTTTGTCAGATATATGATTTACATTATTTCTCCAAGCTTGTATCTTTTTATTTTTCATCCTCTTGGCAGGGTCTTTCAAAGAGCAAAAGTTTTTCATTTTGATTAGATCAAATTTATTGATATCTCCTTTTATGTATCATGTTTTTGGTTTCGAGTCTAAGAACTCTTTGCTTATCCTTTATCCTGAAGATTTTCTCTTATTTTAAAAATAATTGTACAGATTTACACTACATTTAAGTTCATAATTAAGTTATTTTTGAAGTTATTTTTGTATGTGTGAGGTTTTTTGTTTCTTTGTTTACTTTTGTGTGTTTTTTGTCACTTGGATGTCAAAATGTTCCAGCCTTATTTCCTGAAAAGAACATCCATCTTGCATTGGATTGCTTTTGTAAATTTATCAGAAATCAATTGGGTTGATTTTTGTGGGTCTATTTCTGGGTTCTGTATTTTGCTCTATTGATTTATGTGTCTATTCTTCTTCAATACCACACTTTTAAAAAATATATATTTTATTGATTTTTTTTACAGAGAGGAAGGAAGAGAGATAGAGAGTTAGAAACATCAATGAGAGAGAAACATTGATCAGCTGCCTCCTGCACACCTCCTACAGGGGATGTGCCCGCAATCAAGGTACACGCTCTTGACCGGAATCAAACCTGGGACCTTTCAGTCCCCAGGCCAACACTCTATCCACTGAGCTAAACCAGTCAGGGCTTCAATACCACACTTTTTGAATGCTGCCGCTATATAGTAACTTTAAATATTGAATATAAAGTGAATAATCCCAGATTATTCTTTTTTGGATTCTTTTAGGTATCATAGTGATTTCACTTTTCCAAATAAATTTTAGAATATATCCACAAAACGTCTTGATGGGATTTTGGTAGGAATTATATTAAACCTTTCCCTAAATTTAGGAGAAATTACATCTTTGTTATGCTGAGTCTTCTTATCCATGCACACAATATGAATTTTCATTTATTTGGGTCTTTTAAAAATTTCTTTCATCAGTATCTTGTAATTTTCAGCATATAAGTCCTATATATGTTTTGTAAAATTTATATCTAAGTATTTCATTTTCTTTAGAGTGAAGATAATGATATTGTGTTTTTAATTTGTTTCCACATATTCATTGTTAATATGGATATGTGAACTTGTATCCTTGCTAAACTCACTAATAATTTCTAAAATTTTTGGAGGGGTAAGCTTTTTGTAATTTTCTAAATGAATAGTCATGTTATCTTCAGATTGGGACAGTTTGTTTCTTTCTGTCTATTCTGTATGCCTTATTATTCTTTTGTTGAAAACATATTTTTTTGATTAATTCAGAGAAGAAGGGAGAGAGAAAGAGACAGAAACAACGATAGGAGGGGATTGAGCCGGCAACCCAGGCGTGTGCCCTGACCGGGAATGGAACTCGGGACCCTTCACTCTGCAGTCCGATGCTCTATCCACTGAGCCAAACCCGCTAGAGCTGTAGGACTTATTATTCTTTACCTGGCCTCCTTCCATTGGCGAGGCGTTTTGCCGGGAGCCGGTCCATGCTTGCTGTTTCAAGGGACCTGGCATATATGGCATACTGTTCTTAATATGTTTGCTCACCTTCTTGGCACTATGTGTTTTAACCAAGGTCACCTCTCTGAGAAAGGTTGTTTCCCCAGGTAGGGATTTTCCCCTGAAGTTAGGGAGGGAATAAAACCTCTTAACTAAGTGCCAGGTGGGTAATTAATCACTTTAACTATGAACAATCATGCTTAAGCTACATAATCTTTACTCCCTGGAATGGAGATAAGAAACGCCCTAACCTTTGAAATAGAGATTGATAGGATTGGAATCAACTGGTATAAATACAGATGTAAGAAGACAGAACGAGAGAGACAGAACCTAGGCACAGAACCCACACAGAACGTTCTCTAGAGACAGAAGAACTTTGCTGGAGAGAACATGGCAAAAGATCCTGGACAGAAACTGGCTTCAGAACCTAGAGACAGAACCTAGCAAGAGAACATGGCAAAAGATCCTGGACTGAACCTGACTATAGAAATTGGCAAGAGAACCTGACTAGAACCTGGTGACTGAACCTGGCTGGAGAACCTGGACAGAACCTGGCTGGAGAACCTAGCGAGGGAACATGGCTACAGAACCTGGCTGGAGAACCTGGAGAACCTAGCAAGAGAACATGGACACAGAACCTGGCTGGAGAACCTAGCGAGGGAACATGGCTACAGAACCTGGCTGGAGAACCTGGAGAACCTAGCAAGAGAACATGGACACAGAACCTGGCTGGAGATCCTAGGCAGAACCTCTCTGGAGATCCAGACCAGAACTTGGCTGGAGATCCTGGCTGGAGATCCTGGCGAGGCTGCTGATCAACTGAACGCTGTCTCTGTGTCATTCCTTCTTCGCCGACTCCGTCCACACCTTTGGGGACCCCTGGACCTGCTGGGGTTGGACCCCGGCAGCGTTTCAGTACTATGTTGAGTAAGAGTGGTGCTTGCCTGATCTTGTTTATAGGAGGAAAGCAGTCTTTCACCATTAAATATAATGTCAGGTATTGGGTGTGTGTTTTGTTTTGTTTTGTTTTTGTTTTTTTTGCAAATGCTTTTTTATAAATATATATTTTTTTAATTTCAGAGAAGAAGGAAGAGGGAGAGAGAGAAACATCAGTGATGAGAGGGAATCATTGATTGGCTGCCTCCTGCACGTCCCATATTGGGGATTGAGTCTGCAAAACCATGACCTCCTGGTTCGTAGTTCAATGCTCAACCACTAAGCCACACTGGCTGGGAGCTGTCTTTTAATCAAGTATTTTTCTTTTATTTTTAACTTGCTGTGAGGTGTGTTTTTTAAAAATCATGAATGGGTGTTTGATTTTGCCTAATTCTGTATTGTGTGCATACATTTACATTATAATGTAATTTGACTTTTCTTCTTTAGATTGTTGATGTGGATTACATTGATTGATTTTTTAGCTATTGAACCATACTTGCATGCCTACAATTGATACCAGTTGGTCATAGTGTATAATTCTTTTGATTCATTGTTGGATTTGATTTGCTATTTTCTTGTGGATTTGTGTCTAAATTCATAGGAGATATGACCATAGATTTTCTGATGAATTGATTTATGTATTTAATTTTTAACTTTTCTGTGTATAGCTTTACTATGAATTTTTAAGCATCATGTTTTAAATAATAATTAATACTATTTTAAACAATCTGCATTTTACTTCTTTAAAATCATTTTTTAACAAAAACTAAATTAATTGGAAGTGGTATAAAGAGATTGTAGGATTTATTCTGTGTGTGTGGAGAGAGAGAGAGAGAGAGAGAGAGAGAGAGAGAGAGAGAGAGTTTGTTTGTGAGATATAAATTAAAAAAACAACAAGTGAGGCAGTATTACTAAAAATTAAATGATAAGCACAACATGGAATAGCAATCAAGTGCTTCACAATTTCCAGAAGTCTCTTTATCCCATAGCAACCATATTTGGATTTTTCATGAATGATGATTTCCCTATGAAGAGACCCATAGATCTATACCTGCTCTTTATTACTGATGATGATGATGATGATGATGATGATGCTAATAATGATAATGGAAAAGAAATGGGCAAGAGAGAGGAAAGAAAAAGGGAAAGGGGTCATGGTGGGGGCGGGAGGGGAAGACTAGTTAATATATAACAGTTGTTGAGTGCCTATTGCTAGGAATTCTGTTTTTTTGGCGATGCATCTAGGGTGATTTCTTCCCTTTCCTTTCTGTGATCTTCTGTTCACTTTCATCATATTGGTGTATCCTGACAGAGTGTGCCAGCTATACAAGTGATGGCTCATTTCTCTGTGTTCATCACATTACCTAATCTTAGTAAAATTTTTATAACTTTTATAAGGGTGATAAGCCATATTGTTAATTTATTTATCTTTCACTGAATTCTTTATTTTATAAATTATGCTTAGTATCGGAGTAAATAAGAACTGGGGATCAAATTATTGTGAGTAGAGACTGATGTCTTCATTTTTAATATTTTATTTCAATGGATTTTATTGGAGTTTCATATAAGTTTATGGTGTGATAAACTTGTATCTGTCTTTGTTTTCTCCACTAAACCAAGAACTGTGATGCTGCATCATGTGCCTTTGGTTTGGGGACTTGGATGGTTTTATTTTAAGTCATGTCACTTAACATTTTGGGGACTAACTTTATCCATACACAAAGCCCTGCCTGATCTTCACCTTTGAACCTGGGTTCCTCGAAGACCCAATTTACTCTTCATTTTAGCTTATGATCCGCAGTGGGAGAGCAATGCACCGTTCAGCCAAGTAGGCTCAGCCTGGAAGAGCCTGTCTTTCCCCCAAATAAAATCCAATAATGAGTTTTCTGGAAGAAAGAGCTAGTTGGACTGTTTGGTGAGGAAAATGCCCTGATGAGGTAAACTCATCTGACTCTACTTGGTCCTTAAGGCCTAATCTTTTTATATGGGAAACATCCCAGAGAAGATTCCATGTCATAAACTCTAATGGATGCCAACTGGGCTCTTGTGGAAAGGGAGATTATTTAGAAGGAATGCTTTTAGAAGATATGGCATAATAGGTGGGTATTTAACACAATGCAATATTTTTGTTATTTCTGTAATAACTGTTACATCTGAATATACTCTTCATGAAATACATCAGCTTAAGAACTCTACCATGATTGTAGCCAAATAATGTCACCCCTTATATAGCCATGAAAATCTTGAGATTAACCAGCCCCTGGGTGCTACTTTTAATGATGTTTTCGCAAGCAGCTTTCTACTTAGAAATGTGAATATTTGGCAGATATTTTCATATTTGTGTTGTAAAAAGGTCATAAAACTGAAAAAGTAGCCAAATTCTCACTTGATAGTTTTTGAATCTTTAAATTTGTTCATGTATCAAACAGGGATTTTTGAATAGCCACATGCTACATTCCTTGTTAGTCATTGGAGTTAGAAAAATAAAGAAAAAGACATTTATTTGCTCACTCATTCATTTAGAACTCATGTTTGAGCATACATTATGTCCCAAGGTTCTGTGAGGTGATACAGAAGTAGGTATGGTACATCCATTCATTCATCAATGCTAGAGAAATACTTTGCAAGTGATGAAGCTATTGCTTGAGGACACAGAAGTTGTTCAGCATCGAACTAGTTAGTCTCTCTCTTCTCCTGACCATACAAGGTACTGTGAGCACATATTAATTTAGCTTATTCAAAATTCACCATCTACCTACAGAGTTCCAGGTCCTATGCCAGTCACTTTGGAATAATAAGATGAAGAAGCAGGCGTCTGTCTTTGAAGAACTTGGTAATAATGGAGATAAGGATGCTCAGGAATTTTGTACTGGCATGTGTGTGTGTGAGCACAGAGATGGGAGCGGAGAAGGATCCTACAGAAGTGATGCATGGAAAACATGGAAGGAGATGGGACATCAGTGTTCCAGCCACAACTGTTAGGCATTAGAGATCTGAGAGAGCTTGTTATGTTGGAGGGACTCCATGTCATGTGCTGTTACTGGATCATGGAGTCTATGGAAGAGCATTGGGGGAGGTCTTGGATATTGGGAGAGAGCATTTGGATATTGTTCCGCAAGGGATGGTGAGTCAGAGACCTACTTTCCATCTGCCCTGCCAATATTTCCCAACTCCACTTCCCTGAACACCCTATGTATTTTGCTTCAAGTAATAGTAATATTGTTTGAGCTCCACAGTTGCAGAAAGAAAAGAACAGCCATCAGGACAAGTAGATGAGAAGAAAAACATGGAATCAATCCAATGTGTCAAGACCCAGTTGTCACTGCTGCCACCTCCCATGTGGGTTATATGAAGCTCCTTTACTTGTATTTATCTCCTCTGGCCCTCCCTACAGACTTCTGGGGTAAAGTGGAATTGCCTTTGTTTGCACATGAAGAAACGGAGGCCCTGGGAGATGAGTGGCTTTTGCCAAGCCGTGCAGTTCCAGAGCTGAGGCTTCTAATCCTAGTGCAGTGTTTCTGCCGTGAACCAGGTGAGCTCTCTGTTCTGCCGCCATCCCTGTGGGTACTGGCCCGCCTTCAGGATGTACAATTTAGAGTGTGAAAGAGATGGGTCCCTTACCTATAGGACTACTCTTGATCTCATATTTATAGCCAGGATTCAGTCATTTATTAATCACCTAGTGTGTCCATTTTCCTGCTCCAGAGTGTTTAGGTCAGACCTGTATTTGAATTCCAGCTCTCATTCTACATACCCCTTAATTTTGAGCAAATTTTTCAAATTGTAGTTCTTATTTCCTCATCTGTAAAAATAGGTACATTCTTATTCCCCAAAGCACGAGATGATGTGGAAGCCCTATGATATCAACAGAGAGCCTGATGTATGTTAATCTCTCAGAGCCATTATCCAATAGGTACAATAATTAATAAGATCCTGGTCCTGTCTTCTCCATGTTTTAGCCCAGTGAGAACACCGAAATTTTGTTTTTGTAATCCTCACCTGAGGATATTTTTCCATTGATTTTTAGAGAGAGTGGAAGAGAGAGGGAAAGACAGAGAGAAATATCCATGTGAGAGAAACACATTGATTGGTTGCCTCCTGCACAAGCCCTGACCAGGGCCTGGTCCGGGAAGGAGCCTGCAACTGAGGTATATGCCCTTAACTGTAATCAAACCTGGAACCCTTTGGTTTGCTGGCTTGGTCTATCCACTGAGCCAAACCGGCTAGGGCAGAGCATCAAAATTCAGAAGAGCAATTGAAGTTTCAATAGGGTAAGAAGACCGGAAATCCCAGGCACCCTAGACCCTTTCTTAGCACAATGGAATCAAGCATTTTGGCTATTCACCCTCTTTTGTTCCTTCTGGCAACCATAACCAAAATATATGGTTGTCTAAGAAAAAAGCCTTCTATGAGGGAAGTGGATTGACTTAATCTTGGGAATACCATCCTCTTCCTTTTCCTCTACTCCTTCCTGTGCCACTAAGGGCTCTTAAAGTTCCTTTGTCCACTCCTCTAGCTGTTTTCTTAACCTGCTGAGACTTTTTCTGATTGGGTATCTTGTGGAACTGGAAGTTGCTTTCTTAGTTATGGCAGTAACCTATAGACAAACATGGAGCCATGGATTAGAATGAGTTAGGTCTTCCTAACTACACAAAACACACATATGCCATACCCCCATGCACACATCACACATACATACACAAAACACATGCACTCACACACCTCACATACACACATACCACACACACCACACATGTACAAACACAAATACATAAAACATATACAAACACCCACATCATACAAACACATACTACACCTAAACCCTCTATGTGCACATATGCAAACACACCACACATGCATACATATGCACATACATCACACACACCTAGACAGCACATGCCTGTTTGCATTTAGTTTTGCTTCTTGGATGAAGAACTTTACATAAATGAGAACATAGGTTAAGTATGCCCATGTTGAAAGATTTGGCAAATGAATTCAGCCTGAGAGGCATTGTTGAGATCCGAGGACTTCCACAGCATCATTCGCAGGGGTCAAGCCCTGCTGGGGCTGGCTCGGAGTTCTTTGCCAGCTTTGAGGGTGTGGTGCGGAGGATCTGATGTTTGCTTTAATGACTGTGAGAAGTCTCTTAAACAGATTGGCTGCCTAGAAAAACATTTCACATGCTTCTCAGTTCTGAACACTGGCTTC
The DNA here is from genome assembly GCF_964212035.1 of Myotis nattereri. Classification (NCBI taxonomy): domain Eukaryota; kingdom Metazoa; phylum Chordata; class Mammalia; order Chiroptera; family Vespertilionidae; genus Myotis; species Myotis nattereri. The sequence continues at coordinate 77,795,403 of NC_138085.1, read as the reverse complement.
GTCAGCCATGACCACAGGGAGATTAAGTGTAAGTTTAAAACTTTCTCCAATCAGGCCATAAAAATTGTGGTTTTCCTCCTCTATCAAATTAGCTGATCTCATTTAGGCATGACCACTGCTTATACACAATCAAACTATAGGCAGACACTTCTGACTTTGCTTCACCAGAACCTAAACAGAGGTTCACATGCAGTGGAGAGAGACCCTCACAGGGCTGAGGTCCATAGTACATGCTCTGGGAGGGCAGGTACCTTATCTTGTTTTCTGGAAGCTCCCCCCCCTCCCCCCCCGCCCCACTCCTGGGACAGAGACTTCTGCTAACAGAGTATGAGTTCTTTCTGGGAGTTTTATTTACTCTTTCATCTCTGAGGTAGATGCCTGGCACACAGTGGACTTAGCAGGACATACTTGGGTAACTTCTAGAACTTTACCTTCTGAACTTCACTAGTCTAGGCTCAGACTTTGATTCTTATTAAGATGACCACTCTCTGGAGAGAGGACTCACAAAACTGGTCTTCATGCCTGCTGCCTGTGTATGAGTGAAGGGTGGGGAGGGAGAGGGGAGAGAGGCAGTGCTGAGGTGGAAGTGGATGCAACCAGGGCGGAAGTTAGGAACAGATAAGATCTTTTTCTTCTTCACTCTAACATTCAGCTACATTTTATTCTAGTTATTTTTGTCTGTTTTTTTTCTTTTGTACTGTTGAGATCATATTATATGAAAACTACTGTACTTTGACTTTTCACTTAATATAATTAATGCCAGCCCTTTTCCATATCATTAAATGACATTGCAAATATTATTCCCAAAAAAACCCCACAAACTTTTGCACTGTGCACGTGCACCATCATTTAACTAGACTTTCCTCCCTTGTTTGGCAGTAACTGATTGATAAAGAGCAGAATGAAGGGTCTCTTGAGGCATGGAGATCAGTGTTAGTTCTTGCTTGGGACTGTCCTAGCCAGGCTTCTGATCTTACTGGGTCGAGGCAGTTGTTTTGTGTTCCCCCGAACTGGTTTATGTTAGCCACCCATTTGATTATGTAGATGGTTTACTGGGGAGTCAATACGATGTCTATCAAAATGAGAATATTCCCATTTTGTGCCTTTTGACTTTTGTATTTTGAAATAATAGAAATGACACCTAAACAGATGGATGACTCCAGGCAAGCAAGTCCAAACATCAATGCAGGTTTTTTACCTTTAAGCTTTACTGAATATCTCAAAAGAGCACAGAGAGTCTATTTGAATGTTAATCAGCTTAGGGCAAGTTTGGGGCCTCGGGAAACACAGCAGCGTGGAGTGAATAAGCTCAGGATCCTCCTTTGGGTTGTGTCAGCGTCGGGGCCAGCGAGTTCTGTGCTAATGATTTGATGTAGGATGAGGGGTATCCTAGCCGTGCATCTGCTGAGGAAGTGCCTGTCTAGGAAGAGACTGAGCTGGAGGCTTGGAAGCATTGAATTTAAAGTGAAAACAGGTCTGTTTTGTTGGAGATTCAGTAGATCTGAAAATGGAATCTCACAAATTGTTTGTCAAATTGGATTTATGGGAACAGACTGAATTAGATATTATTCAATTGAAGATATAAGTTAGAGGTATATTGATATGCAGGGTGCAGCAAAAGTAGGTTTATAGTTGTTCATATTAAAATAATATAATGATAAATAATACAAGAATAAACTGCTTCACATACTCATAACTGTAAACCTACTTTTGCCCCACCCTGTGTTTGAGATGCAATGGTGTCATTTCCAAAGGTTCCTAATGTATTTTTTAATATTTAACATACACCGATGTGAGGTGATACCTCATTGTCATTTTATTTGTATCTCTCTGATGATTATTGTCTGTGAGCATTGTGCTATATGCTTTCTTGGCCATCTGTATGTCCACTTTGAATAAGTGTCTATTTAGGTCCTTTGCTGAATTTTTAATTAGGTTGTTTGTCTTCCTTTTGTTAAGTTATATGAATTCCTTATACATTTTGGAAATTAAACCCTTATCAGATGTATCATTGGCAAATATCTTCTCCCATATGGTGGGATCCCTTTTCATTTTGTTGATGGTTTCTTTTGCTTTGCTGAAGATTTTATTTTGATGTAGTCCTATTTGTTTATTTTTTCCCCTTAGTTTCCTTTGCCCAGGAGATGTATTGGCAAACATATTGCTTTGAGAGAGGTCAGATTTTGCTGCCTATGGTTTCTTCTAGAATTCTTATGGTTTCATGACTGACATTTAAGTCTTCTATCCATTTTGAGTTTATCCTCACCTCACACCTGTCAGAATGGCTGTCATCAACAAATCAACAAATGGCAAGTGCTGGAAAGGATGTAGAGAAAAGGGAACCCTAGTACACTGGTGGTGGGAATGCAGACTGGTGCAGCCACTATGGAAAACATTATGGAATTTCCTCAAAAAATTAAAAATGAAACTGCCATTTGACCCAGTTATCCCACTTCCAGGAATATATCCTAAGAAACCAGAAACACCAATCAGAAATAATATATGTAACTCTATGTTCATAGTGGCATAATTTATAATAGCTAACATCTGGAAACAGCCCAAGTGCCCACCAGTAGATTAGTGGAAAAAAATCTGTGGCATTTTTACACCATGGAATACTATGTAGCAGTAAAAAAGGATTTCTTACCCTTTAAGACCACATGAAGGGACATGGAGAATATTATGCTAAGCAAAATAAGCTAGTCATAGAAAGACAAGTATAAAATGATCTCACTCATATGTGGAATCTAATGAACAAAATGAATTTATGAACAAAAAATATCCAGAGACACAGAAGCATGGAACAGAGCAACAGATCTCTGAGGGAAGGCAGGGGAGGGAGTGTTTGGGGGAGAAATTAACCAAAGAACTTATATGCATACATGCATAACCTATGGATACAGAAAATTGTATGGTGAAGGCCTGAGGGGGTCAGGTTTGGGGTGGAGGGGTCAATGGGAAAAACAGGGGATATATGTAATACTTTAAGAAATAATGATAAATTTTAAAAAATTAACATATGCAGTACCTCTAGGATGAATAAGACTATGTTAGAAGAGAGGTAAGAAGGCAGGAAAGAAAATTTTAAACAGAATTAAAGGTAGTTTCTCACTCAGTGGAAATTATGGTTTAGCAGTCATTGCATGGTTAAGACAAGGCAGAGTAGGGTGGGGCCTGACCATGGCAGGACTGAGGATGGACATGACCTACTTCAAGACACCAAGTTAGAAATTTGAAGTCAAGGAGATAGACATGTTTCTTGCCCGCCAAATCCTGCCTCTCAGCCTAGTGGCTTTGGCAGAGTCCCTTAGGGCCTTTTGAGAGAATATATTGGGATAGGTTGGGTGACTTAAATATTAAGTATAGGAGATGTAAGTCCTACCTGGCAGAATTTTTCAAACTGTAGGTTGTTACTAACATTTGTATAAAACATAAAGTAGAACAGAATGGAGTGAAACAGAAAATTTCAGAGTGATATCACAGAGAGTGAAGAGAAATATGAATTCCTAAAACTTTGGTTTCAGTTTTGAGGGCAGAGCAAAGTCATATAAATTATTATTTTTTTTTGTGACCCCAGGTCTGTAATGTGGAAAACAGTGCCCTAACAGGCTGCAGAAAGCAAATTAGGAAGACAGTTGGTAGGATTAATAAGATAATGAAAAGTTTCATTATAGCATGTTCTTTATCTATACTAATAAAAGCATAATATGCTAATTAGATTGGACAGCCAAAGGACCTTCTGGACATCCTTCCAGATGAAGCTGGGGCTGCGAGGGCGGAGAAAGCCACCTGCAGCTGTGAGGGCTGAGCCCCTTGCACGAATTTCGTGCATTGGGCCTCTAGTTGTATAATAAAGCTTTACACTTACTCCAGTGTTACTAAAAATTGACTTTTGTCCAAGATATTTATAAATGTATATTTCCAAGAACGAATAGTTAAAACAAACAAAAATAACAAAACAAACACTGCCAGGGCTAAATATTAAACAATGGAGAAAACAGCTATAGTGAGATGGTGAGTTTCTGCATATGTGTGCATATGTTTGAGTCTGTTCCTAAAATAGGACTCAGTCTAAGATAGGAATTAGATCGTGCTTTACAAATAGCAATCTGACACTGAATGCAGGGATGGGGCAAATGTAATTGTCTTGTTATTTAGACTCATGGCTCTATGGTCTCAATGGATATTTTTCAGGACAGTTAAGTTGCCTAGGATCTTCTTAACCAACAAGTGTAGTTATATTTTCTTCAGAATATAGAAAAACATATACTTTACACGCAGTGGTTCTCAACCTGTGGATCGTGACCCTTTCACAGGGGTCGCCTAAGACCATCCTGCATATCAGATATTTACATTACAATTCATCACAGTAGCAACATTACAGTTATGAAGTAGCAACGAAAATAATTTTATGGTTCGGTCACAACAGGAGGAACTGTATTTAAAGAGCCAGAAGGTTGAGAACCACTGCTACAGGAAAGAAAGCTTATAGTATTTGGAGAAGTTGGTGTCAGATAAATGGTTTTAATAGACTTACGAAGGCTATTACTCTCACTGGGAAAATATAAATTACTTTGAATACATGAGCCTAAAATTGTTGCTACCAACATGTTTAGGGCTTTGTTACATGACAGAAGTAAATAGGTTGAGATGGCTTAATGGGAAGAATGTTTCTAAGAGAAGATGGTAATATCTGGAAAGGAATTTTGGCAATTAGAAAAATAATGCTGATTGTTTGGAAGTTTTGTCTACCAAGTAGATTTTGTGAGCATGTTTTCATGTCTACCATTCTCAATGCTGGTTTAAAAAAGTACTCCATTTGTTTAAGTGCGTTCACTGCCAGCTGGGTAGAATTCCTTTTACAAAGACCCAACTGAATGGATTGGAGAGGACTCTTTATTTATCTATGATTTCAACTCCACCTGTTTACCATTTTCTTGTTAAAAGGAATTAGCGAGTGTTGGGTATGTGGCTATGAAGCAATTGAACAAATCTCCAGTGCAACTATAATACAAATCCATCTTCAATCCCAGAGCAAATTGTTCTCATTTCGGGAGGGGAAAAGGTATTTTCTCAGCTAAAAACAAAAATTAACAAATATTTTGCAGAAGGTGAACTTTAGGGTCCCAACCAAATCCTGAACAAATTAGAGTGAAGCAGAAACAGCTGTTGGGTAAACTGCACCTCCTAAGAGTAGGTTCTGGGCTGTCAGGCCGGATTGCTTGGAGCTGGCCGGTCCCAGCTTTACCATTTCTCAGAACCTTGGCAAAGAGTGGGAAATGTGGAAAGAGGAACACAAGTTCAAGAACAACAGGAGCTCCAAGCGCTCTTTGCTTTGGGACCCAAGGGATTCCAATGCCGATTTTCTTATTTTCCCCTGGGAAGTAGCCGATGACAATGAAGAAGACTTGTTCTCTGACAAGGGGGCATGAAGCTGTGACGAACCTGTGAGCATGCAGCAGGCATCTCAAGAAAATTGTCATCTCACTGCAAGAGCTGCCCCCAAACAAGGTTTAGCATGGTAATCCCATGACCTTCTCCCATGAAGGTTAAACTTTGCATAACAATAAGAGAAACATCTGCATGTTACCCACTCATAATATAAGTCAAGAGATATGGAATGACTTGGAAAGACTGAAATACAAGCTTGATCATTTTCAAATTCCAAACGAGCTTTTCCTCCACCAAGAACTGTTGTGTTTGAGTCCAAGGGAAGTGTTTCAGTTTCTCAGCATCCTAGATATTTTAGATATGCTAAGGAATTGCTAAGTGATCTCCTCAGCTTGTTTTTCTTATTAAATGTGTTAGAGAGTGCCTAGGGATCCATAAGAAAAGCACACCACTTTCCACCCAAGTTCCAAGGCAATTAGAAATGAGAACAAAGAGAGTGAAAATTTTAAGGCCAAATATAACTTCTATAATGTATAAAGCCAATATGGTTCAGTATGGCTTATTTCTTGGGGCATTTGGGCTTTTAAACTAACTGAACTACACTGACATATTTCAGGGAGGGGGGCGGGAAGAGATTAACCAATTAATTTATATGCATATATGCATAGCCCATGGATAGACAATAATGTGAGGAAAGCCTGGGGAGTGAAGGGGAGCAAGGTGGAAAGAGTCAATGAGGGTGGAGGGGGGCGGAGAAACCGGGACATCTGTAATACATCAATAAAGATAAATTCAAAACAAAACAATAACAACAAGCACTGAACTAGAAATAGAAAGACTCATGGTGCCTGTTCCTCAGGTAGCACCAGCCAATGCCACAGGGAAGCCAAGGCACCAGGAAGGCTATTATTATTGTTTGCCATGCGGCCAGGAAGAATTAAGAACATATGCTCTTGGTGGAATATAACCCCCCCCCCCCCCCCGCCCCGCAAACATTATTATGGTAAAATTTATCTTTTCTTATATAGCTAATTTTCTATTTATAGTGCATACAAAGTGTGAAGCAGATGACAAAGATATGAAAAGAAAATAAAGCTCCTCAATTATCTATCCTTCCCTCCTCACACTCAAGAGGCACCAACTCTCAAATAGTTTCTGTTTTTACTTGCCCTGGTTGTTGTCATTATAATTTTAAATGACATACTTCTATTTCTACTTCCAAAATTGTCTTTAAACAGTATCTGTTGATTCTCTTCTATAAAAGATGAGGAATCTGGCATACTTACACCCCCTCCAACCTCCTCTCTCCCCTTCACGTTCTAATTTTTATTAAGCTTTTTGTTGTTGTTGTTGTTTTCACTTTTTTTTTTTAATGAGGAAGCCTAATTAAAAATGAACTCCTAGAGTTCAAACTTCACTTCATCATGTATCTACTTATTAGCTATGTAATCTTGAAAAAGATATTTTGCCTCCCGAGACTTCAAATTCCTCATTTCTAATGGGGGATAATAATGGTACCTCCTTCATAAGTAACTGTGTGGACAAAATTGGCCAATTCATATAAAGTTCTTAGCATGGTGCCTAATAGTCAGAAAACACTGAGCAAATGTTACATATGGTTCTGGGACAAGAGTAAGTTTTTATCAGAAGCTTGATTCTAAAATCTAATAAACAATATATAATATTATGATTATTTAAATACTTTTATAGTAGAATCAAATAGTGATGCCATTGCCATTAGCTAGTCATTAGTAATAGGAAAGGAACAAAAGGGGGACCAGACATGATAAGCATGGTCAATTGGGCAGCTTCACCAGGAAGCTGCAGTTTTACACTCCCCAGGGAACCTTAGGTTCCTTCATGCAGATTACTGGGGAAGGGACTGGACAAAGGGGAAGATGGATGCATGTGCAGTAAATAGGGGTAACATCAGAAAGGTGCTTGCTGCCCGTCAAACCTGGGACTAAAGATCATTGGCCAGATGCTGGAAGCCAATTCTAGCATGTCATAATTGCAAGAGTTTCATCAAAAAGTTGATGGAACTTGGGGACTCAACAGGGTTGAGTCACACATGTAGTCACCTGTTGGGAATGACTGAGGGCATTTCCCCAAACCTGAAAAGGGATTATTGCTTGGCTGCCAGACAGCTAAAAGGCATCTTAATCTACATGTTATTGCCTCCTACTGGCCAAACACCCGAACAGCTGTAGGCTAATTCCCCCATTCTGACAATGGACTCTGTATGAAACCCTGACCCTTTGAAGTGTATATCTCTGCCTCGCCTCAGGACAAGTTGTGTTAATAAAAAGCATGGGGTCCTGAGAAGAGGAGACCTTAGAATTTAGATTTTAGTTTCCTGTAAACTAGGCTTCTCTGACCCCCGAATGCCTTTCAAAATTATATTTCATCTCTGGACTCCTATTTAATCTATGCACAGCCTTCTCCAGATTTCCTGAACCCTTCTTGATGCTGGGACAAGAACCCCAGCAGCTAGAGGTGGTGGGGCCACTAAAAACCCACGAAAATTTGGGAATACCTAATCCCACAGGCAAAGGAACTCTCTCTCTTGGCTCTTGGTGCTCCTTGGGCTCTCTGATTCCTTGGGCTTTGCTCCTGCCCAGGTTCCTTCCATAGCTAGATAGCCCTGCAGACTCCACACACAAGGGACTGATGGACTGCAACTGAGAACACAAGTAAGCTGACTTCATGCGGGCCTGCCCACTGCTCCTCTCTGTAAGGAGACTCTGGGCGATGGCTTTGATGGAAGCTCCGCGGACGCCGCAGTTACACTTCTATGGCAGGATGAAGGGACATGGGGCCTTGAAAACCAAGGGGTATAATTCCATAAAAAATAGAACTTTCTGCAATACCTCCCCCTCCCGTGCAAGACTCAGAAAATACTTTTTCGCAGGATATTGCAAGAAACCCGCTCCCACCAGCAACCTGTGGGGATGAGCAGTGCTCCCCACCTATAACAATAGCATGGGTGGACTCAGAAAAAGAGATGTGATTTTTTTGTCATTAAAACCTTGTCCTCTAAAAGAGATGCTTTCACGTGTCAATGTTTAGTAGGTCTTAATTACTTCTAGGTTTCATTATTTCTTCTTGTCATACTAATTTCCATCTACTTCTTTGAGAAACAATATAGTACTGGTTTTCAGCTTATATATTCTACTGTGAATGTGACATTATACGAGTTAATTGGTTTTTCTATGCCTTGTTTTTCTCATCATCATCAGATAGGGATAATAAAAGCACCTTCCTTAGAGTATTATTATGAATGATGAATGAAATAATGTATGTGCGGCGCATAGACAAGCACACACCACCCTATATTATTTTGCTGTTTCTTTTAAAAAAATTTGCTGGAGTACTTTATTAATTAATTTATACTTACAAAATGTTGGGGACACTAAACGTTCTGGGTTTGCATATACAAAATACATTTTTATTTTCCTCTCCTCTCATATGTGAGTGCTTATAAGATTTCAAATTCACTGTGGCAATTTGGAGTTGCATTTCCAATGATGATGAAATCATTTGTTGCAGACCAATACTCCCATCAAGAACATCTAGAGAAGCTGGGAAAAATACCCAGGTCGGCACTGGAAACCTAGCAAGGCAGCCAGGACTGCCCAGTTGGGAAAGAACCCAGAAAGAAATAGGTGCATTGAGGTGAATCCAACTTTTTGCATTTTTTTTCACTTAAGATATTTGCTGCTCTTGGCATGTGGCCAAAGGCCTAAAAAGTTGAGCAGGAAGTGGCAGCTAATTGAGCAGAGCATTTGATAAGTATGTGGGCTGAGGAGATAAAAAATGAAGTCAGCCTACCAGGAAAATGGGTCCTCGGTAAAAGCCTCCCACTTCCAGGTCAGATCCCTGGAGGCATATCCTCTAGGAGTAAAGGCAAGCTGGAAATAGATCATCCCTCACAAAAGCCTGGATGGCGGTGATCTGCACCTACTTTAAATGCCTCCTAGAGAGTAAGCTCTCCCCTTATAGGAGGAAGACAAAGCAGCCAAATCTCAAATTATGTTTAGAGTTTTCATTCATAATGTCTGGCACTGAATACAAATAACCAAGTGTTTCAGGAAATAGGATCAAAAGGACAAAAACCAAGAAGAAATACCAACAATAGGATCAGATCAGCAGGTGACCCAACTTTTTATTTATCATTTACTTTGAAATGCCTATGATTCCTATGTTAAAGAAAACATGTCAATAGTTGAGAATTTCACTAGGGAGCAATGGCTTATAAAATAATTTAATAGAAATTCTAGAACTGAAAACTACATAAAATAGAATTAAGGTCTGAAAGTACAGTTTTAATAGCAGATTACTCATAGCAGAAGAGAAGCTAAGTAAGCTCAAACATATATTACTATCAAATATCCAAACTCCTACCCACAGAGAAAAAACATGTAAGAGATAAAAATGCCTTAAAGACATACGGGCTTGGTGAAAAGATCTGACCTATGATGCATTTGAAGTCCTTGGAGGAGAGGGAAAAGAATTCTGGTAGATTCCAGATTTGTAGAGAAACTGGTCATGAACTATTCCAAATTGATGAAAACATCAGGTCACAAAATTCAAGAAAAATGGCAAACCCTTAATTGGATGAATAATATTTTAAATGCCCAAGCATAGCATAGTAAAACTACTTAAAACAAAAGACAAAATCTTAAAAGTAGACAAAAAAGACATTTTACCTTGAAATGAGCAAAAAGTAAGACTAACAGCTAGACAACAAATTGACATCTTTAAAGAAAATAACTGAAAACCTAGAATACTGTATTCTACTAAATATACTTCAAGAATGAAAGCAAAATAAGAAAATTAGGCCGAAACCAGTTTGGCTCAGTGGATAGAGCGTCGGCCTGCGGACTGAAAGGTCCCAGGTTCGATTCCGGTCAAGGGCATGTACCTGGGTTGCGGGCACATCCCCAGTAGGAGATGTGCAGGAGGTGGCTGATCGATGTTTCTCTCCCATCGATGTTTCTAACTCTCTATCTCTCTCTCCCTTCCTCTCTGTAAAAAAAAAAATCAATAAAATATATTTAAAAAAAAAAATAAGAAAATTAGAAAGAGAATGTGTTGTCACAGAGCCACGCTAAAGAAATGATCAGAACATCAATAGATAATTAATTTAAACACAAATATATAAGGAATTACTCCAATCTGGTTCCCTTTTAACTCACAAAGGATATGCAGCATGAATGAGAAATCATCCTTTGTTGTTTTAAGCCGATTGATTATACATGAGGATTTTTACTATAGAAATATAGACTATAGTGACTGACAAGTTGATTCAAGTTTTTTCCCCGATTCCTTCATTCTTCTTTCTACTATTTGTAATTTATACTCTATGCCTGTCTATGCTTTCAGTAGTTACCCTAGTTATTTTTTTTAGAATGCATAATTAACAAATTCTAAATACTTTGATTAGATGCTCAGATTTTAATGTATATTCACAGCCCCTGAGGATCTTGTTAAAACGCAGATTATGATTCAAGAGGCCAGAGGTGGGGCCTGAAATTCTGCATTTCTGACAAACCCTTGGGTCTTGCCAATGTTACTGGTCCCTGGACCACACTTTGAGTAGCAAGGCCTTAAAATTTCTCTTGGCTTGCCCCATCTTCAAACTTCTACCTTACTGTTTGTTCTCTATTTTAGCTTTATTTCCCCACAAATTAAACTTCAAAAATTTTACATAGTCAATATTTATTTAGATTAATCGACTTGCCAATTTATTTGCTTATCATTTCTTCTTCTTTTCCTTTCTTTTTTTCTTTTTCTTTTTTTAATCCTCACCATTGGATTTTTTTTTCATTGATTTTTAGAGAGAGTGGAAGAGAGAGGGAAAGACAGAGAAATATCGATGTGAGAGAAACACATCAATTGGTTGCCTCCTTAATGAGCCCCCACCAAGGCCTGGGCCAGGGAAGAGCCTGGAACTGAGGTACGTGCCTTTGACCGGAATCGAACTCAGGACCTTTCAGTCCTCAGGCCCACGCTCTATCCCCTGAGCAAAACTGGCTAGTGCATCATTTCTTCTTTGTTAATTTTAATTTTTTTTTAAATCTATCTTCATTGTTGAAAGCATTATAGTTGTTCCTTTATTTTCTCATTGACCCCCTCCATCCCGTAGCCATCCCCCCTTTTACTTCTTTTAGAATTTCCTTCAGTAAATATATATTTGTGATAAATGCCATGGTTCATCCTTCAAAAAAGTCTTAATTTTATTCTCCTTCTTGAAAATAATTTTATTCAGCAGAACAGTCCAGGACATTGCATGGTTTCTGCCCTCCCTATGCACTAATGTGAGAATGAGTCATCTGTCTTATTGACATGCAGAAGATCCATCCTTTCTCTCTATTTGCTTTTAGGAGTAATTTTCTTTGATGCTCACTGTTTATGCTACATCTTTTTGTGAAGTTATTTTTTATTTATTCTTTTTGGAATAGACTGGGCTTTTTGGATCTGAGAATTGGTGTTCTTTTGTGGGTCTGGAAAATTCTCAAATGTAGTGTCATTAAACACTGGCTTATTCTCCTGGGATCTTCTCCTATATTGTAATTAGCCATTTGTCAGGTCTCCTCACTCTATGCTCTGGCTCTCAATTTCTCTTTCGCATTTTTTAATCTCTCTGTCTTTAAGAGTTGCATTTTTTATGCCATCTTTTTTACCTACATTCTAGGTCAACCTTCATCTTCTACTTAACCTATCCATTTAAATTTTAATGTTAATTATTATAGTTTTATTTCTAATATTTTATTTGTATCTTTTGAAAACATTCTTACATTTGAAAATATCATTTTTACTTTGTTCATGTTTTCATGCTCCTCCTTTATTTCTTCAAATAAAGAAAGTATAGTTATATATTCTCTGGGAATTACAATATCTGATTTTTTTAGGAAACTGATTCTCCTGTACTTATTTCAAGGTGCCTTGTCTCTCTGTTTTTCTTTTGCCAAGCGAGTTGTTCATGTTCTTTGGAACTGCATCTGTGGGCATTCTTTGAGCCTGGTTTGAATTAGTATTCCTCCAGAATGGTTTGTGTTTGCTTCTGCCAGTCTCCTGGGGGCACACTGACCTAGGACCACTTTAAATTAAATTGCCCATTTAAGATTTTTCAGACCTCACAAGTGGCATAAATTTGGATGGCAAACCTGTGAAGGGTCTGTTGTGGCTATGAAACCTCAGGGGAGATTTCTTCCCTTTACTAGTGCCAGTGTAGAGACGAGGAGGATTCCTTGATCTTCTATTTTTGGCAGGGAGTTTATGTCTCATTCAGCCTTCTACAAAGCTGATAGCCCATTGGGGTTTTCACTTTATGCAGGCATCTTCGAATAGATTACCCACCTGGGAGTAGTTCCTCCCCATTTTATCCAACCCTTTCACCCCTAGCAGCTTTGATGATGGGATCTCAAGCTCTCTAGGATAGAAGAACTCTGTATTCTGGAAGGCGAACTAGTTTGTCTTCCTTCTTCTCTTCCTTCAGGTTCCTTATGAAAGCTGAAGTGGGCAGGTGAGGGAAGTCAATTGTATGTTGAGAACCTTTGGACACTTTCTACCCGTTCTACATTCACATAATGCTACGTTACACTTCTGGCCCAAGACCATCAGTGGAATACTATAACATAGTGAAACTCATTTCAGTCTGTACTTAATTAGAGGGAAACTCCCAGTAAAATAGGAGTAGTATTTGTGTGTTTTGCCTCAACCTTTCTGCATAGTTCATACCTACTTCTTTGCACATAGCAACTTCTCATTGAACGTCCAATGAGATATTCAACTAAAAGCATTAATACTAACGTTATGACTAATGTGTTTGTTAAACTGTGAAAATAAATCAACAGAAATCTTGAATTTAGCTAATAACCAGTGAGTTAGCTTGATCATTTCTGTATTTGGGCACCTCCAATTACTTCTGGAGAAATCAAATTCAGTTTCATAACCCTGTGTTTCATGGCTATGTGTTTCAGAATGTTTTACTTCCCAGAATCAAACCGGCCTCTGACTTTCTATTCTCAGCCATCTACATGGACAGTGGATGGAATCAAAACTACTTAATCAAGTGGAAGAGATTTAAGATGTGTGTTTTGAGACTGTTCCCAGACCTGTCCCTGTGGTTGAGACCCCCAGATATTGTTCATACCCAAATCACACTGGGAGAATGATGGAGGCTTTCCTTGGGGCCTGAGATGAAGCCCAGGGAAGGGGCTGTGGTCAGTTCCAGTGGGGTTCTTCATTCCTCCGAGGTCAGACCTGTCAGATTCTCCATAAGTCATGAGTTAGTTCTGCACTTGGGACCTAGGCAGCCCTCCAGCCTCCCCCTCTGAGAAGCCCTCTGGCTCAGGCCCTCAGTCATGTTTCTTCAGCGGACAATCAATGGGGCTCCCCTACCCCCGCCTCATGCTTCTCTAGCTTGATTTCAGGCTCCATTGGATGGCTTGAACCCACCATATTTCCTGAACTTCTCCCCTTCCTCATCTTGACAATTTTGACCACTGCCAAGTTTCTCAGGGGGAGCCTCAAAAATTCTGGATTTAAAGAAACAACATTTTGGAGTCATTATAGATAATCTATGGTGTTACACACAATCCATGTTATTTAAGAAGGATGGAAGGACATGGACACTCCAGGGCTACTTCTACATGTTTCTTTTTATTGGCTGCCATCTCTAAACGCGGGGGTTTATTCATAGTCACTCTGCTCCTCTATCCTCAGGGATGGTGCTCTTCTCTGCCCTCCGCCCTTCTGGGAGATGTATCATTTTTTTTTCTTTCTGATCTTCATTTCGTGTTGAATCTGGGAAACTTCTTTTTCACTGAGTCAAACCACTGCCCACCCCCATTCCTTTCCTCTGCATGCGAGGGCAATGGAGGCCATCTTCCTTCTGGCCAGGGAGGCGTTCCAGTTGCTTCTTAGAAGACAGACCCCTGCATGGAAACCAGGTCCTTGGCAGTTGATTTTCAAAGCTCTTACAGTGGTTTTCAACCTTCCTAATGCCGCGACCCTTTAATACAGTTCCTCATGTTGTGGTGACCGCCAACCATAAAATTATTTCCATTGCTACTTCATAACTGTCATGTTGCTACTGTTATGAATCGTAATGTAAATGTCTGATATGCAGGATGGTCTTAGGCGACCCCTGTGAAAGGGTCGTTCGACCGCCAAAGGGGTTGCGACCCACAGGTTGAGAACCGCTGTCTTAGACTCTCTGTTGCACTCCCAATACCTGCTTGGTGTTTAAACTCGGCATGATTACACAGAATTAGTCTGAGTTTGGAAGGCTGTGATCTAGATTTAGTTTCCTATTTCGCCACTATTCTGTGTGGCCTTGTTCAGATTATTTATTTAGTTAATTTTCTTATCTATAAACTGTGTAAATTAGTGCCTGCCTGGTGTAGGGGTGGTGAGCACTAGAGAGGAATTGCCTAATCTAAACCTGTGCCTTACAAATGGGAAGGAACCAATAAATGTTAACGCTTATTATTGTTGTTCTTCATCTAGTCATTCAATAAACATTGATTCTGTGAGTGCAACTGTGGCGACAGTGAGAACTCATAGTAATGATAGTGATTTGGATTTGCCCCAGGGCCCTGCCTACCACGCTCATTGCCCTGAAGGGAGGGTGGATGTTTAATGTAGTCAAATGCCTGGATGTTCAGAGCTAAGTGGCCTTGAAGCTTCTCCTGCTGAAGACACCGTGCCCCGCACCCTCAGCCCCCTCGGACCCCGTGCGGAATTCCTGTGCAGTCAGCTCTTGCGTGTGGGGCTTCGGAGGCTCTCAGGCCAGTGTGTCTGGGAGAGTTTCAGTCTGGAGGCATCAAGGATATTAATGTGCAGCTGCGGGCTCTGTCAGGAATACGAGCTGTGGTGCAACAGAAACCACCTGCGAGGCTTGTGATGTTTGGAAACGGAGTGCTGGGAAGGAGGGGTCGGGCCCAGAAACTAAAACGGGGCGCGGTTCCTGTGCAGCTCAGAGCACAGGTCCCAGGGCAGGAGGGGCGGTGGGGGTGGGGGCGGGGGGGAGGCTTGCAGCGGAGCTGCCACTGCCCCTCCCTCACTGCTGCCCCGGGTGTCACTTTTTAATGACCTATGGACCCTGTCTGACTGAGGTGTGCTGGGCTTCCTTCTGTGCACATAGAGAAGGGGATAGAAAAGGCCCGTGTCTTTAAGACGCTGTGAATGTGTCACCCAAGGAGTGACTCCCCCATCCCGTTACATCAGAACATAATGGCGAGTGACCCAGCAGTAGCACCAAGTCGTCCTGGGAGTTGCCAGGACCTGGGCTGGTGCTGCTCAGACCCAGGGTTGGGTAAACTTTCCCAATGGGCCTGCTGGCTAGCACCAGCCTTCACGCACGGCTCCTCTGAGCTTGCCACAAACACAGCAAGGCCACGGCCATGGTTTGGGAGCAGAGCCCTGCCAACAGGCGGCCTGGTGCCTACCCCGTGGCCCTGCTGCTGGGGTGGGACCCGCACAGCCCAGTGATGGGCCGGGCTGTCCTGTTTCCCGGCTGAGGGAGCCTTTGCCACAGCAGGTCTCATGGCTCTAAGGATCTTCCCGAGCCACGAGTTAAAACGGGTTTTTCTGCTCCTCATTTATGCCACGAGAACCTTAACAGCAACTTAGTTGGGAGCTCGGGGATGACAGGGAGATAGCTGCTGGGGTCCACTAGGCTGGCAGCAACCCCAGGCAGACACTGCAGCCCAAAGACTCGCTGAATGAAGGCTGGTCCTAAGGAAATCGTCCCCCACCAAGTGGCAGAGGAAGAAGTCCATCCATGTCAGGGCGTGGAGACATTGTGGCCATTATTCAGGCTGCGGGAACAATTCCCAGACCAGCTTTCCCACCGACAGTGCTATCAACATGTATTCGCCCAGCACTCCCTGGCTTCCGCCCCTCCCCGGGGCCTCCCAGGCTCTCCATCGCCCAAGGTGCTGCCCACAGCAAGGCAGTCCCTCCTGACTTCCCACACTGGCTGCTGAAAACCCACACTGATGGGAGAGAAGGAGCGGGGTCAGGAGTGAAGACAACACCTGGATGAGAAGAGAAAACTCCGAAACCCAAGCCCGGAGTGATGAGTTGAAGATAGCTCATACGCCTGAGCAGTGAGCCTAGAAGTAAGTGCACTGATGAAGAAATGCATTCAAAGGTGTTTTTCCCTTCTGAGATGGGAAATCATCAAGCGTAGAAATCTGAGAGTCTATAAAACGCTGTTGTGAAGGAAAAACTATTCGTTGGCCTAAGTGGAAAATTTGCATTTAGTATAAGAGAGACAGGATTTTTTTAATGGGATATACTAATTTTAAGTGATATTGAATATAACACATTTTTATTTTATCCCAAGGCTATCATGTAAAGTAACAGATAAGATGATATTGTGTCTATTTTTCAGAGTGGGGGCGGGGGATTGTGATCCTTAAGACCAAATATGTAGGATCAGCAGAGTTGGAGTCTCACCCCCGTTTTCCAACTTCAACTCGAGTGTTCTTTCCATAGGATCTCCTTTTTGTTTTTACTTACCTAGCTTCCAAGCCTAAGGCCATCCTAAAATAAAATGTAATAAAGTGCTTATTTTAGCCACAAAATGTTCCGTGTGTGTGTGTATGCACGTGTTCAGGGTACATTGAACATGACTAGATTTTCGGTCAATTTATATATAATCAGGAGAATCTGTAGCAGGACTTTTGTGTTAAGAGGCACTAAATAGGTTTGTAAATATCCAATTTGCTTAAAAGCAAGTATAATTAAAAAAGAATGGCTGATTTCTAAACAATGTCCCTTTTAGGTATGTTCCTATTATTTCAGGAGATGGAGATTAAAACCTATGATCTTAAATTTTTGTTATCTGTTACTGTGTAGAGTCATAGGCTCTAAAATAACTACTGTATTAAAATGTAGGCCCCTGCTTCACTGACTAGCTGTGTGGCCTGAGCAGATGTCAGCAACACAGGCATTTATTTATTGAGAACTTGCTGGGTGTGTCCCAGGCAGCATGTTAAACCCTGCAGCTGTGGACATATTTGCTTCCATCTTTCTCTGTTTGGTTCCCATGGGTTTGGGTTTTAACCTAGCAGATGTGTTTCTATGCCATCCACTTGTATTAGTCAGCATAGTCTTGGTTATAGTGCAGTGACAAACAGTTCCCAACTCTCAACAGTTTGTCACAGAAAGTTTGTTCTGTCCCCACACCAAGCTCACTGAAGGTCCAGCTGATTATACAAAAGCTGTCTTTTATATGGTACCTGCATGATTCCGAATATTTCAGTCTTAATCATCTCCATATGAGACGTCCACATTTGGAATCAGGAAAACAAATCCATTGATATGTCAGGCTTTCTCTTCTAAGCTCTGTCTTTAAGGAGCGCAAAGCAATTCTCACAGTTAGTCTCTGGGCTGCTGTCACACAGCTCCACTTACCTGTGAAGGCATCTAAGAAGGAAAGCCTACCTTCTATCGAGAGCAGGAAGACAAATTGATATTGTTAGCTACAAGTAAGGTCTACCACCCTGCCTCTGCATGGAGAGCCTGAGTAAGATGCTGTAGGCAATTACGAATAATCCTACATAATAAAAGGCTAATATACAAATTGTCCCCTTGGGCGTTCGACCAACTGGGAGTTTGACCACTCACTATGACAGCTTCTTCCCCTGTTGACCACCAGGGCTGCGGCACAGAATGAAGGCAGGCCCTGGCTGGCAGCCTGAAGCTGGGGGAAGGAAGGTCCCAGCCAGCAGCCGGAAGGCCCTGATCGGCCCTGATCACCAGCCAGGACTAGGGACCCTACCTGTGCACAAATTTCCTGCACCAGGCCTCTAGTAGCATATAATAAGAATCAAATGAAGAGCAAACTGAGCTGAAACAATGTGAAGACTCACCTGGGCTGAGGTGGCCAAGAGGGCAGAGCTACAAGCTGGGCCTGGAAACATAAGAGGAGCTGGAGAAAGGGAGAGAGGCCCCGATGGTTCTCCAATAAAAGAACCAAGCAGGTGAGCCACCCTCAGGCCCACCCAGGTGAGCCACTCAGCAGGGGCTGCATTTTTAATAGTGCTAAGTTATTCAAGCACAATAAACTGTAAAGTGAAAGTAAGCCAGCGGGGAGCAAAAAGCCTGCTTGGAGATGCATCTGTGCGAGGTTTGAGTGTACATGGTTTCCCTGGGAAAACCTTGATGGGCCATCTCTAGGGTATGGGCGCCTTCCTGAAAGGTATTCCCAGTACACCAGAGGGATGCCAAGTGCTGTATCCATCAAGCTGTTTGGCCAACTCTTAGAGAATCCCAGCTTTCTTTTTTAAAACAAATTAAGTTAGGTTTATTGGAGGATAAGTTACTTTCAAAAAAATCAGTCCTCTTTCTGAGACTACAATAATTTTTAGCAAAATGCATACAGTCATGTAACCACGGGCACACTGAGGATAGAAAACACCTACATCACCTGAACAGGCTTCCTCATGCTCCGCTGTAATCAATGCGCTTCCTCCACGCCCGGCCTGTGGCTACCACTGCTCTGTTTTAGGTCCTTATCGTTTTGCCTTTTCTAGAGTATTATATAAATGGGGGCATACAGAATGTAGCTTTTTAAAAAATATGTATTTTTGTTGATTTTAGAGATGAAGGGGGAGAGAGAGATAGAGAGATAGAAACATCATTGATGATGAGAGAGAATCATTGATTGTCTGCCTACTGCATGCCCCACTCTGGGGATCGAGCCCACAACCCCGGCATGTGCCCTGACCAGGAATGGAACCGTGACCTTCTGGTTCATAGGTTAATGCTCAACCACTGAGCCATGCCAGCAGGGCAGAATGTAGCTTCTTTATTAGCATCATGCATTTGTGACTCATCCATGCTTAATGCATACGACAGTAACTCATTTCACTTTATTGCTGAATACTATTCAATTCCACGGATGTTCCAGTTTGTTTATCCATTCACCAGTCAAAGGATGTTTGGGTTGTTTCCAGTTTTGGGCAATTACGAATAAAGCTGCAATCAACTTTCCCATCTCGATTTTTATGTGAACCTTTATTTTCATTTCTCTTGGGTAAATACCTATGGGTGGGATCATCAGGTCAAATGGTAAGTGATTGTTTAACTTTATAAGAAATTGCCCAACTCATTTCCAATGTCTCAGCTCCCCCTGTAATTCCTGCTGCAGCTTGCTCTCATGATGCAGCAGGGAAGTTTTTAAAAGCAAGAATGATATTTAATCCTCACATATTCATAAATTTCACAATTTATGAAGTACTTTCTATCCATTGCTTTATGTGATCCTTGTAGCAACCAGAATAGGAAGGATGCCAAATTTGGAGTTGCATGCTATGAACAAGGCCATTCCAAACTTAGATAAATCCTTCAACTTCTCCAGATCTCAATTTCTTTCTTTTTTAAAATGGTCATGATATTCATAAGGGACACTATGGGGATAATAATGATTAAGAACTTGTATTTTAATGTCATCTTGTCTTTGAATCCTAGCACTGCTACTTAACTCTCTGTGATATCAGCAAGTTACTTGACCTACCTGAGCTTCACCTATGATAATTGCTATTATTATGCAGGAATAATAATTACTTTTTGGAGCTCTCTTAATGATTAAATGGGATATATGTAAAGCACTTAGAGTCTCATTCTAGAGCAAATGCTTTATAAATAATGGTTATTGCTACTATTGACAGTAATATTACGATGGAGAGAGTATTCCTAAATTGAAAGCATTATATGAAAATGAGCCACTTAGCAATGAACAAAGTTAGGGTTTAAGGTATTCCATTTAAGTGATACTCTCAGTCCTAACACTTCTCATGTGCTTGAACTTTAAACCCAGAACTCTATCTTTCCACCATGTGGCCTCTTTAAAATCTTTCAAGGGATTTTCCAAATAATTTATCCTGTGAATAGAGCCTGCAAAGCTATAGCACTGTGTCCTATAGCTCTCAGATTTCATTCACTAAGATAGAGACCAATGACCATGGGGAAGAGAATTCATCCTCAAGGCCACAATGCATCTAGGCTGCTCTTGCTGTCAGTCACCAAGGTCCTGCAGAAAGTGTGGCATCACACTCTTCAAGGCCACCTGGGGAATCCTTACAGAGTTGGGTTGAGGTAGTTTTCTGAAGGTCACAGATTTCTGTAAGTGCTTTCCTGGAAGTGGCTGTATAAGGGTGCACACATGTAGTGCTCAGGTGGCACTCAGGTGTCTGGCTGGTTGCTACATGGTAAATTTAACTGTGGGGCATGTTGAGCGTCATTACTTGGTCATACATCTTGAATGGTGTTTAACTTTTTATTTTGAAATAACTTTAAGCTAACAGAAAACCTGCTCAACTATTACTAAAAATTTCTGTAGATCACTTACCAAGATTCATATTTAGCATAAGTTCTCTATATGTCTGTGTGGGTCTGTGCATATCTTGTAATTCTTTTCTGAATCATTTGAGAATAGTTTACATGCATCATGCTCTTTTACTCCTTAATACTTTTTTATGTATTTTCTAAGAGAAAAAAATGATATTGTTATATAACCCCTGTATAGATATCAGATTTAGAAAATGTATTGATACAAAGTTTTTTGTTGTTTTTTTAAAATATATTTTATTGATTTTTTACAGAGAGGAAGGGAGAGAGATAGAGAGTTAGAAACATCGATGAGAGAGAAACATCGATCAGCTGCCTCCTGCACATCCCTCACTGGGGAAGTGCCCGCAACCCAGGTACATGCCCTTGACCGGAATCGAACCCGGGACCTTTCAGTCCGCAGGCTGACGCTCTATCCACTGAGCCAAACCGGTTTTGGCTTGATACAAAGTTTTTATTAAGCCTGCACTGTGTATTCCAATTTTTTAAATTGCCCAATCATGCCCTTACTAGTATTTTTACTTTATTTGCAGGATTAAGCACAAGGTCACGGGTCACATATTACGTTTAGTGTCCTTTAATTTGGAACAGTTCCTTGACCTTGCTAAGCCGTTTGTGTGATTGACATTTTTGAAGAATACAGAATAGTTATTTTATAGAACATTCTTCTGTCAGGATTTATCTAATGTTCCCTCATGATTCCATTCTGGTTCTGTATCCCTGATGGGAATACCACAGAAGTGAGGTTGTGTCCTTCTCAAAATCCACATCCAGAATCTGTAATGTTTATCTGCTCTCATTGGTGATGCTAATGCTCATCATTGGTCAAAAAAAAGGTAGTTTGGTTTCTCAACTTATAGTTGTAATATTCCCCTTGCGGTTAACCAATAAGCTTTCTCTCCTAGATTTAGCATTTATTATTGATTCTTGCCTAAACCAATGATGACTATACTACTTCATTCCCATTCATCAGTGGGCATCCTATTATAAGAAAAAGCCCCATTTTCTTTCTCTATCTACTTACCTACCTATCTGTAAATATTCTATTATCTATCAGTTTTATTGTATGTTCATAAATGGGTCATAATCAATGGATCTTAATCCATTATCTTCTTTATTTTGATGCCAGTGGTTGCCAGTTTAAGCTGGCTCCTGTGTCTTTTGGCATCCTTCCTGCATTCTTTTAAGAACTTTACTTTCTAGTATAATAAGATATTTCAAGCTCACCTTGTATTTTTATCACTCCAGCCATGGATGCAGTAATTTCTCCAAGGATCTGTTTTTGTTTTGTTTTGTTTTTTTTCTATCAAGGAATGATATTGACAAACAAGGTCTGGGTGCTAGATGTGCTCATTGCTACTGGTGTCATTGCTTCTCAGCACTTTCCACAGATAGGGCTGGTGTTCAGCAAACATATATATGTCTATATTTCTTTAGAAATTACAAATTCGATTAATACCTACATTCCAGTCCATCTCCACATGATTCTTCCTTGCTTTCCTCCTTGTCCAACTTGCTTCTTCCATAGTGAGATCTTCGACTCCCAATTACATCAACATATTTACTCAAGTCTACAATACATAACAATTAGTTTTAGAATTGCTGGACCCAAAATAATATAAAAAAAATAAAGTAAAATCCTACTCATAAGACTTCATGGTTTATTTGCAGTTACATTTCTTCCAGTCTTAGGTTATATGTTAATAGTACTGTACTTGGCCCTAGCTGGTTTGGCTCCGTGGATAGAGCGTCAGCCTGTGGACTGAAGGGTCCTGGGTTCAATTACAGTCAAGGGCACATGCCCAGGTTGCTGGCTTGTTCCCCAGTAGGGGGCATGCAGGAGGCAGCCAATCAATGATTCTCTCTCATCATTGATGTTTCTATCTCTCTCTCCCTCTCCTTTCTGACATCAATAAAAATATATTTAAAAAATAGCACTGTACTGTACACTCACTGGCATTAGATCCATGTTTTCCTTTAGTGTGATTATATATATTTTTAATTTTAAATATAATGGGTTGATTTGTTTCTTTTTTGCATTGTTTAAGGTTTTTCCCAACATCTTTGTTGATTTAATTTTTGAATATGTGGAACACTGCAATTCCAAAAATTCATAGTCTGCAAAATTTCATACTTATAGGAGTGTCTTCCCTTCATCCCTGCTCCTGCCTTTGTTAGGCAAACACTTAGGTTGTTATGTTAATCCTTCCCGTTTTTCCTTATGCAAAAAATAATCAGATTTATATGTTTTCTTATTTTCTCTTCTTTGCTACACAAAAGGTGGTGAAAATATACTATTTTCACTATTTTTCTCTTACCAAAACTCAATATAATAATAGATCCAATCTACTACCCTCTGCCTTGTCTGTGCTGTGGATTTATTACACTTTTATATTGTGGTTAGGTTGAGCAAAGTAGATGCCTCTGAAGTACCCCAAGGGTTAGCAAAGAATTGGCACCCTACAAAATTATGGGATAGATATTTCATTGAGCTGGTCATTGAAGGGAATGAGGTGACAACACTGAAATAACTGGGTGCATACTGGATGTTTAACCACCTCTCTGTGGCTCCTATCACCTTCGAAATGAAGTCTAAACTCGTCAGCTGGCAGGTACGACCTTTAGACTATATCCCAACTCCTCTTTTTCTACTTGTCCACAGAGATCTTATGCAGTTTCATCCTGTAGTACGTGATCCTTATCATAACACACTGTTTCAAACTTTTAAGAATTTGAAATTCCATTTTAGTTGTCTAGAATTCTCTTTCTACCTTTTATATGTGATCAACATTCAAGCATTCTTCCTTAACTAAGTTACTTGCCACCTTCTCTAGGAAGCCCTGGTTAAGCTACTCTGGCAAACATATTATGTCTACAAAAGCACTTGGTACACATCTCAAATAATACAACACTCATTGACCTGAACTGCAATGCTTGGTATACTTCCATGTCTCGCCCGAGAGTTCCCTGAGAATTAGGATCTTTGTCTCCAGTGATGAACACAGCACCGACTGACAATATGCTTAAATAATTCACCAAATGGGTAATACTATTCTCCTCTAGTTATCTTAATCTATTTTAAATTTCTGACGAAGAGTCTACATGAGATTATAGCTATAGACTTTTTATAACTCTAACAATTTGAGATGCTAAAAGGCAACATGATTTTTTTTCTTTGACCAATGTCATCACTGACAGGAAGGGGGCGCCATTTAACAGTTTGTGGAGAGAAAGATTTTAGCTTTTGGAACGTCTTTTATAGAAAGACTTGGTATTACTATTCTAGATGAAATTGAAGTATATTTCATTTTTCTCCCTGAGATGTCAATGTATTTAACCTTTGACATTTGAATTAATAATGAAGCGAAGGATACCTTATCTAACTAAACTCCACTGAAAATGTGTGTGTAGCATTAATTATTTTTATGAACTCTAGAGGGATTTATAAAAAGTTAAGAATGTTGATAAGGAAAAATGAATCATGGTTGGTGACTCACATTTTTAAAATTTATTAACACATTCTGTATGAATGTTTATGTGTTTGTATTACAGTACAACATGTGGAATTGCTGGAGGGGTTTCTTGGAGTAAAAATTAATACCAAAGTGTATTTTATAATTCCTGTTTCTATGAGGATAAGCAGCAAAACAGCAGAAAATAACTTTCTGTCAGTTTATGTCACTTTCAGTATGTGCTCTGTACTAAGCCTGTGCCCACCTTTACGGGGACTCTGTGCCTGAAACAATTCAGAGCCCATAGTAGGTAGAGGTCCCGGAGGACCACACGTAGCTCTGAGGTCCGAACAGTTGATCCAAATGCTCAAACGTTCCTATGTAAAGGAGGCACCGTCTTGGTGAAGCCTCTCCATGCTGCCTGCTCCACTTTGTAGGTGCCCGTCCTGATCTAAGTTGCGCTAACGCCTGGGCCCAGCCCCCTGAGGCATAAATAGAGCTTGTTATTGTAAGAGGCAACCTCAAGCCACTCTCCAGGGCAGTTACATAAATAAGACCAGGGCTGGCTTGGAAGGGATGTAAATCTCTGGCTAAAATGAGAGAAGAGGGAGCCATTCGCTTGAAACCACAGTTAACATGCTGACGGAGTTTCCAAATAAACTTTTATCTCTTAAGACCGATCGCTAGTGAGGGGGATAAAAATGAGCATGAGAATGTAGCCACAGAAGTGGCCACACCTTTCCAGATTCTTCAAGATGGTTGCTCAGCTCTGCCCTCACTGGACATTTTCCTAGAAGCAAGGCCAGGCGGCTCTGGGTCCTGAATGGAACTCAACTCTCCCACAGCCTGAAAGGGGGAGCATTGCCCACCCTCGGGCTTCTCTTGCAGCCCCTTTCTGCCAGTTACAGAGCACAGAGGGGCACAGGCAAGAGGACCCACCTAGAGGACAGGTTTTAAGCCAGCCCTTTCCTGCTGCATGGAGGGTGCAAAGTTGCCCTGGCTGGTGCGGCTCAGTTGGTTGGAGCATCCTTCCATGCTCCTGAGGGTCGCAGGTGCAATTCCTGGTTAGGGCACTTGCCTGGGTTTGGGGTTTGGTCCCTTGTTGGGGAATGTGCGAGAGGCAACCAGTCCATCTCTCTCTCTCTCTCTCTCTCTCTCTCTCTCTCTCTCTCTCTCTCTCATCAGCAAAACATAACCTTGGGTGAGGATTTTTTTTTTAAAAAAAGGTGCAAAGTCATTGTGCCTCAGCCTTTATTATTGCACAGAAAAGGAAAATGCCTCATAAAAAATGCCTCATCTTTGAGTGAATGCCTGTGGGTTCTGTGGCCGGAGTGAGACCGCTGACACAGGGCATTCTGCAAGCTGGAAGATGTCGCTGGGAGATTGCAGTTGTCGCGTCTCTTAAAAAAGTGACCAGGGCTGCATATCTTTGAGGTGTTATCTCCATCTTGTTTTTTCACTTGATTTATAATTTCATTTGTCCTTAAAGCGATTCTTATTTTGCTGCCCACATACACAATGCAAAATAGCGACCAAGAGTTTTGTGTTTGAACTTATTTTATTTTCCCCTCAAAATTAAACTGAACTTCCCTGCATTCGTTTAGACCTTTGCAGTAAAGATCAGTGATTATGAATTAGTGTTTTCTCCCCTTTTTTAGAGTTAGCACCATCGAGGAATTGGGTTCAGTTTCTTTGGGGATGAGCTGTGTTTTTATCCTTCTTCTGAAATGGATATTTTTTCTTTTCTCCCTCATTGTTTTGTAAGCCGGATTACCAACTGAGGAAAGCTTTTTGAACAAACAAAGATCCTCTGATAATTGAGATATAAGCAGCCAATGTGATGTCCAGGGAAATATTTCTAACTTGAGATGCAGATTCCTTCTGACACCCTCAATGCCGGCCATCGGAGGGCCCCGGAAAGAATTATGGCTCGGTGAACTGCATGCTGACATAGCTAAATAAGTAAATAGCTGGAGTGAAGGCAAACTGCTGTTTAACAGCTTCCCCTGTTACGTATACACTTTCAAACAAGCATGAAATGTGAGTCCCTGGACATCACTTAAAAGAACCAGAAATAAACAGAGTGTGTGATCCCACACTCCTATTCCTCCCGGACAGTGAGAGAGGTAGGCTGGGACTTGGGGTGATTTTGTTGCCCTTCTGTCCCAGGCCTTATAAACACAAACCCTGTCGCTCCCAAAGCTCGGGGTCACGCTGCTGCTGACAGACCCATCGAGCCCGCAGAAGTGAGGGAACTGAGGAGGCAAAGAGTCCGGGACCCGTGGGCCATCGCCTCACCTCCTATTTTGCAAAGAATCACACTCCAGACTCAGATGCTTCCATTCTAACATCTGGGCTAAGTCAGCCTAGAGGACTGGGAGCCAGATTTGCCCATTCCCACGTGGAACTCTTTTTTTTACCTGCAAGATATATGTTAAGCTCAAGCCCTGCAGCGTGGGGTCAAATGGGTGCCCAGGTAACATGCTTTTATCTGGGACACATTCCTTTCACATGAAACACATAGTACAGCGGGAGGGCTTATTAGACAATTACCTATTCTCGCTTCTTCTTTCTGCACCTGAGGAAACTGAGGCAGAGAACAGAGCTCAGAAGAGAGTTCGAGTTTCCTGATTCTTGGGCCACTGTTTTATCTCAACCTTTAACTCTCTGTACAGTAGTTAGTTGCCTACTGCTGTGTAGCAAACCATCCCCAAAATGAGTGGCTTAAAACAATGATGATTTAAAAAACAATTTTGATTGTTAAATTTGAGTTTATTGGGGTGACATTTGTTAATAAAACTATATAGGCTTCAAGTGTCCAATTCTTGCACTGTGTGCCCATGACCCAAAGTCAAATTTCCCATCACCATATACTTGACCCCCTTTACCCTTTCATGCCCCCTACACTCTTTCCCTCTGGTAGCCCCCATATTGTTGTCTATGTCTATGAGTTTTTGTTTCTTTTACTTGTTTGTTCATTTGTTGCTTTCAGTTTTATATGCCATCTAGGAGTTAAATCGTATGGGTCTTGACTTTTTCTGCCTGATTTATTTTGCCCGGCATGATATTCTCAAGATCCGTCCATATTGTTGCAAATGGCAGTATTTCATCCTTTCTTCTGGCTGCATGGTATTCCATTGTGTATATGGACCACGTCTTCTTTATGAAATCATCTATCCAAGGATACTTTGGTTGTTTCCATGTCTCGGCCACCGTGAATAATGCATTATTTGTCACAGTTCTGTGTCTGACTGAATCAGTTGATCGGGTTCATTCATGCAACTACATTCATCTGGCCAGTTGGCTGGAGGCTGGGCCCACCTGCATAGCTGGCCTGGCTGGGCCTGTCTCTCTCTGCTGGGCTTTCACCCCAGCCTCTGCACAGCATGAGGACCCCAGAGCAGAGATCCAAGAGGGCAAGTCCCCAGTGTGTGGGACCTTATCAGAACTTTGCCTCCTCTCCTTGCTGATGGCCCACTGGCCAAGGCAAATCACAAGGCCAAGGTCAGAATGAAGGTGGGAGAGGAATGTAAAGAGACCTGGATGTCGGAGCATGAGCAGTCAGGGGCCACTTCTGTAAAACCGCCACAAGCGTATGGCAGCCTTGCTCTCAGTGCCCCATCCAATAATGGTTTCCTGGAAAATGTTTGAAGGCCAGCCTTGAAAAACAGGTTTCTCTGGTCATGACTATGTGCAATAAATCCCAGGACTCTCATGTGATAACCTGCACTGTGTCCCAGTCCACATGAGGAGAGAAGATGCAGAAGAGAAAGTAGCATTTTGAAAATGCATTTGATGGAGATTTCCTTTTCCTAGGGAAGCAGCTGTTCACACCCTGGCCTGGGGCATTAAGAAGAATGGCTTCTCCTACCTTTCTGCTCTTCTTCCTCCAAATACATTTTTGGTGAACTTGAAATCAGTCAATGAAGTTTCAGGATCAAATGCTGATTTGTTGACACTGAGTATTTTCACAGTGACAGGGCGGGGTGGCCCATCTCGGGGGGTAAACAAAGGCTGAAGGCCTGACGCTCCATAGACTGGAGTGCCTGGGCACAGATCTGGAATGATGAGACCTGAGATGGCTATTCTAAATCAGAATGAGCTTTATTTCCCAGGGGTTTTATATTCCCAGAGAGCTCTGCTCTGCATTTAGAAAGATCTCCTCAGTGTCCCACGCTACAGAAAAGTGCAGGTGATATTCTGCTCACTTTTCTGGGTTTATTTTTAAAAATATATTTTTTATTGATTTCAGAGAGGAAGGGAGAGAGAGAGAGAGAGAGAGAGAGAGAGAGAGAGAGAGAGAGAGAGAGAGAGAGACATCAGTGATGAGAGAGAATCATTGATGGGCTGCCTCCTTCCTGGCCCCTACTGGGGATCAAGCCCATAACCCGGGCATGTGCCCTGACTGCGAATCGAACCGTGACCTCCTGGTTCATAGGTTGACACTCAACCAGTGAGCCAAGCCTGCTGGGCACTGGGTTTATTTTTTAAAATACTTTCTCTGAGTTAGCACGGAATGATCATTTTCTTCAAAATATCCTTTAATTCAGAATTAAATTCCCTTTTGCAAGTGTAATGCATGCAAAGTGCAAAAGTTAAAGCAATGCAAATGTATAATACAATGAAAATTAATACCTGCTTCCAATCCTCAGCTGTCCCCAGAGGCAGTCACCAAATACCTGATTCTTTTATCTTTTCAGGGATAGTCTTAATCTATGTTGATACAGGACTATATGTACAAATAGAACCATAATACGTGCACTATGCTGCCTCTTTTACTTCAGTTTTAATTTTAACAAACTTATTGAAGCTCATTCTATATAAATAGAGAGATATTTAACTGAAAAAAGAGCATCTACTTTTTCCACAGAATTCAGTTTTCAGATTCACATCTTTCCATTTTTACTGAATCATCTTATAGGTCATCAATTTCGGTCAGCCACAGCTGGCCATTATGTTTACATTATGTTTATAGTATCTGGTTGAGGCTGTCCAGGTTTCTGCCTTTGGTCCCGGAACAGGTAGCCGGTAACAATGTGGTAGTGGAAGGACAGGGCCCTGGATCCACACCCAGCCCCACACTCTACTCTATTTCTCTGACTCTTAGTCTCTTCTTTAAAATATATATATATATATAATGATTTCAGAGAGGAAAGGAAAGAGAGAGAGATAGAAACCTCAATGATGAGAGAGAGCATCATCAAGTGGCTGCCTCTTGCACATCATCCCCTACTGCGGGCATGTGACCTTGACTGGAATGGAACCCAGGACCCTTCAGTTCGCAGGCCAATGCTCTATCCACTGAGCCAAACCAGCTAGGGCTGCAGCACCATCTTCTACAGGCTGGGGTGACAATGAGGTCCCACCATGGGGAACTGTCAGCAGAAGGGTTGGGGAGGTGACAGAGTTGGGTCCCCGGCTTACAATGTTTCAACTTACGATTTTTCAACTTTATGAAGGTGGGACAGTGACTAACATTCAGTAGAAACTATGCTTCAAATTTTGAATTTTGATTTTTTTCCCCTCAAGTTTTTTAAATCATTTAGTCTACTTGCTTACCAGAGTCCAAAGTTTTGTTGCTTTCTTTTTCTATTACTTTTATCATATGGTTCTTTTATGCCTTAAAATATTTCAGGTCAGGAAGGAGCAAAAGTACATACATGTTTATTTTGCTGCCTTCATCTGGAAATCTAGCATAGCTTTTCCCCTTCCGTCTCTTTGATCTTTCTGTCCTCTCAGGTTGTAATGTCTTTCTGTTGACCTTCTTTCTCTTCCAAACCTGGTCAAGGCTCCAATCTCAGGTCTTCTTTAATAGCTCCAGTTTACAGGTCAGATGATTTTCTTTGCCCTTAAAGCACCTTGATTTCTCTCTACTTAGTACCCAGATTTTCACCTGCCACTGCTGCTGAATCTACTTCTACTAGTAATGATAATAATAAAAATTTAATGGATATCAACATTTCCTGAATATTAAGCACTATTATAATTGTTACTCATATTTGCTCTTCCTTACAATATCTTTTTAAAAATATATATTTTTATTCATTTCAGAGAGGAAAGGAGCAGGAGAGAGAGATAGAACCACGAATGATGTGAGAGAATCATTGATCAGCTGCCTCCTGCACACCCTCTACTGGGGATCATACCTGTAAGTTGGGCATATACCCTTGACTGAACCCAAGACTCATCAGTCCACAGGGCAATGCTCTATCCACTGAGCCAACCCAGCTAGGGCTACAATAATTCTTTTAATTAGATATCACTATTATCTCCATTTTGCAGATGGAAAAATTGAATCACTTAGAAGCTGAATGAGTTGATCCCTAGTCACACAACTTATAACTGGTAGCACCAGATTTTCAAATGCAATTATCTGATTTGAGTGCCTGTGTTCTTAACTACTCATAACAGTTATGAGAAGAAAGCACTCAAGTCTATTTCACAAATAAGGATATGGTGGCCAGAGAGTTTAGATGATCTTCCCACAGTTGCTTGATGGTGGGCAGGGGACAGAACCAGAGTTTTGAGATAACAAGTCCAGGACGCTGCATTACCAAGCTACTTCATTACTATTGCCTTTTTCTAATTAGCAAAACATCGTGTTTCACTGTGTCCGTTTTCCACTGAATTATTGATGAACTGATTAAATAAATACTTATCATGTGCTGCGTGCGAATTCGATATGTATTTGGTAAAAATACATTTCCAGCGTTTCAGCATTGACCTACAATTTGAGAACATTTAATCCAGTTGCCTTGTTTTTCAGGTAACAGGTAATACTCAAAAAAGCTGAGTAAGTTATCCCAACTTCCATGGCTAATTTACCAAAGAGGCCGTGTTCAAACCCCGTCATCAAATGTGCTCTTGCTTGCACGTAATAAAATACCTTTCAAATGACTCATATCATTAGCGACTTAAAAACATTTTGTTCTAGAGAGTTCATTTAGTTTCACTGAAAATCACTTTTCAAAATATATTGCTTCTTTACAAAGGAAATTTCTGTATCTCAGATATTATTTTCCATAATCAAATAGGATTATTTTCTAACTGATGTATCTTGGCTCCAAAGCATGATAAAAAAAATCACGTAGCAAACTCACAAATATTTATAGTGTCTAAAAGTGTTGGGTTTTTTGGTTTGTTTGTTTGTTTTGTTTTCCTGCTAAAGCATGTGTGACTCTAAAAATGAAGTCATAGTTGTCAGTGAAGCCTTGCAACTTAAAATGCCACAGATCAGAAACGGTTCCCTTCTCGAACCATGGAAGGGGGCCTGTGTTCTCTGCTCATTCTGTCTCTTTAAACTCAATCTTGGGTTTTATCTCAGTTCCAAGGTAAATATTCTTTAAAAGTCTAAATCTCTTAGCTGTTCCTTTAAAAGGTTTATCTTGTGCACGTATTGCTTGTTTATTTAGTAACCCTGTGAAGCTGTGGACGTGTTTGTTTAGTGCTCTTTCTAAATTATTTACGGTGAGAGCCAACTAATCTTCCGTCACAGTGAATTTCAGGTTCTGGAAATCGCTACCCTTATTGATTCTATTTCCAATTGAGAATTTCTACAAAGTGATCAAGCTTACATTACTGTTAGATCTTTAAGCAACTTTTTTGCAGAGAAAAGTGAGGGAGTTTTGCACACTTGATCTTATTCCCAAAGGAGAGTTTGGGAAACCTACGAACCTGTGGATATTGGGAAGGGGTTATGTCCTCCATAGTCATTCATTTCTCACTCTCCCTTTTATTACTGAGGTAAAAGCAGAGAATTGAGGGGACTTTCATTAGGCACTCAGAGGAAGCTGGAAAAGTAATGAAGACAGGAGCAAAATATAAAAACTCACAGCAAACACGTCCTGTAAGAAATGGCATCAACACAGGGGAAATGCAATCTTCGGCTCCTCATCCTATCTTAAGTCTTGGCAGTTTTACAATTCAGGGCAAATGACCAGCAGACCCTGAGCTCTACTTTCCTGGTTCACAGAGGGGCCTCAGTACTTTGGAGAAAAGGGAGTGTTCAACTTCATCTTTCAGGGCAAAGATTAGAATCATAGAATGTTAGCACTCAAAGGGAATTCATAGATCATCTACTTTTTAGTTCAATCTCTTTGTTTCACAGTTGAGGTCGCTCTGAGGCCAAGAGAAAGGATCTAAGTTTTCCGGAGTCATACAGTAAGTTAATGGCAAGGCATTGATCAAAACCCACCCAAATCTTGATTCTCAGACTACAATGTCAGCAATAATGTATTAAAATGCAACTAAAATCCAAGCTACTTAACTTGGCTGACCTTGTCTTCTGTCACTCTCCCCATTATTCCCTCTGCTCCTGCCACTTCGGCCTTCTTCTTGATCCTGGGACATACCAAGACATTTCCTGTCTCCAGATCTTGGCTGTTCTCTGAGCCTGGAATGCTGTCGTCTTCCCCAACCCCCTCCCTCCAGCTCATCTTGTTTTCTTGTCAATCATATCTGAGTCTCAGTCTGAATGCCATCTCTTCATTGAGCCCTTCCCTGACTAGGTAATACCAAGTATACACCTAGGATTTAATTATCATGTCATTATATTTTATTTCTCAGCCTAGCGCTTACCATAATCTATTTTTGGTTGTGACTGTTCTCCTCTATGAGAGTATAGATTTTGTTTATTGTGTTAATCAACACCTAGGCTATATCAAGGACAGATGAAGTATATAATAAATTCATGTTAAGTAACCAAGTAAATAGATAGATGGATGATAGATAGATAAAATAGTTGTAAATACACATAATCAAAAAATCTGGTGGTATAGATATTTATTTTACACATTTCAATTTCCCGAAGCTCTGTGGCTTATCCTTAATATCAATATTTATAAATGTACATATTTCAAATCAATAGTACAATACATAAATGTATATATGAAAATGCACACATACATATATACACACAATGTTCAATGATTGGATTCTATCTATATAACCACATATTGATTTAAAGAGGGAAAAATGATGCCCATTTGATGACTTCTTATTACACACAAAATTGTCTTCCTGGAGATGTTTTTGAATTTGTCAGGAATCCCAGGTTTTTGAAAATGAGGGTCTCCTGTGAGGTTAAGAGAACCTTCACTGAAGTTGGAGGTGTGATCATGGCAATGTCCACCGAGTTCATCAACAGCTTCACAGGGGAACAGCTTGGGGACACACAGGCTAGAATGCTCCCTGTCTTTTTGCCTGGAATATCATTGATGTGAGAGTGATGTTGACATTGTTAGCCTCACTCTTCCTAACCTGACAGCTTTAGGAGATCATGGGTGGGAATAGAAAACCCTGAAAGGAATAGTAAAGGCCTATTTTCACTTCCCCCCACACCCACACTCTTTCTAATTAGAATTGTAAAGACATTGTTAGTTGTATAAGTACTTTCTTGTTGAATTCTAAATTTCACAATTTGAACAGCTAATATTTGGATAGCTTCCGCTTGACTCTAAGGATCGAGAGCTGGAGTACACAAGGGATTCTGAGCCCTCTGATTCTCATCAATGAAGAAGCAGAGTCTATTTTGCTTTGTCCATTTGGATCCTTGTTCTAGAAAAAAAGGGAAGCCCCTCTTCTGGAGGCAATTGACCAAATTTACTCCTAGAGGGTCAGAAAGGGATAGAATCATAAATCTCAATGTGACATTTGCATCTCTTAGCTGTCATTGGAGCAAAACTTTTTTTGTTCGATGTTACCAACGTGTTCTGGTGGTTCCCCAGCAACAAAGAGGTATCATGACCTGCTGACAGGAAGCCTACAGCCCTGTAATGAGAATGATGTACTCTCTCACAACACACTGTCACCGTTGAGATACAATTTGAGTCCAACTTGTGTTTGAGTATTGCCTCTATAAAATGAAACATAGGAACCAGACTCTTGTTTATTTTTTTCCTTTTAAATATAATAAGTGCATGACACCCCAAAAAACATGTGACAGAAGAAAAATAACAGTAAATTGAACTTCATAAAAATGTAAAACTTTTATGTTTCAAGGAAACCATCAAATGAAAAGACATACACAAATCTGATAGGAGATATACATCTAAAATATATAAAGAACACATACAATTCAATAATAAAAAGACTCCCCACATAAAGGTGGGCAAGGAATCTAAAGTTCTAACATTTTTTCAAAAGAGATATATAAGGGGTCAATAAGTATGAAAAAATACTCAACATCCTGAATAACTCAACCCACCTCTTTACTTCTCCTGGTCTTAAGAAACGGTTAATCTACTTTGTCTATGTAAATCTCCTATTCTAGGCATTGCATATAAATCGAAGCATTCAAATATGTTGCTTTATGACTGGTTTCATTCACTTAGCATAAAGTTTTCAAGGTTTATCTATGTTGCAGCAGGTATCAATATTTCATTTTATTTTATTGCCCCTTAATATTCCATCATATAGATATATTAAATTTTACTTATGCATTTATCATTTGATGGACATTAGTTTTATTTCTACTCTGGCATTATGAGTAATTATGCTATTTACTAGAGGCCCAGTGCACAAAATTCATGCAAGTGTAGGCATTCCTTCCCCGGGCTGCTGGCACTGGCTTCCCTCCAGCACCCAGGACACAGGCTTCCCTCACAGCCCCGGCTTTGTGTGGAAGGTCGTCCAGAAGGATGTCCAGAAGGATGTCTGGTCTAATTAGCATATTATGCTTTTATTATTATAGATATTTGTGTACAGTTTTTGTATGGATGTATATATTTTCTTTTGTCTAGGGTATGAACAGTGGAGTAGAATTGCTAGGTAACATGGTAACTGTGTTTAAATTTGGGGCAACTTCCAAACTGTTTGTTCAAAGTGGCTGCAACATTTACATTCCCACCTACAATGTATGAAAACTGCAATTTTTCCACAACTGCTCTAACATTTGCTGGTATCTGACTTCTCTTTTAGCCCTGCTAGTGGGTGGAAGTGGCATCTCACTGTAGTTATTGTTTGCATTTTCCTAATAACTGATGATGTTGAGCATCGTTTCAGAAGTTTTTGCCCACTTTTATTCATCTTTGGAGAAATGTAGATTCAAATCCTTTGCCAATTAAAAAAAATAAGTTACTTATATTTATGTTACTGAGTTTAAGAGTTTCTCATATATTCTCAAATCCATTACCATATGTAAGATGTGCAAATGTTTTCTCCTTCTGTGGCTCATCTTTTCCTGATCTTGATGGTGTATTTTGCAGCATGCAAGTTTTATTCAGTTCAGTTTATCTATTTTTTCTTTATGCCTTGTGCTTTGGTGTCACACTTAAGAAACCATTGCCTAACCCAAGGTCACATAGAATTAGTTGTATAATATATTGTAAGAGTTTTATAGTTGTATCTCTGAAATTTAGATCTCTGTGCCACTTTGAGCTCTTTTTAAACATATATTATTATTAATAGGGTTGGATTTACATGTGCCATTTTGCTTTATTTTTTTCTCTATAAGTTTCATGTGTTTGTTTTTTGTTGTTATTTTCCTCTTTGTCTTTCAATGCTTTTGTTTTCTATTAAGTGACTATATTATAGTATAATATTTTAATCTATAATAATAAAAGTGTAATATGCTAATTAAACTGGACATCCTTCCGGACAACCTTCCACATGAAGCAGGGGCTGTGAGGGAAGCCCGGGTCCTGGGTGCTAGAAGGAAGCCAGTGCTGGCAGCTGGAGGAAGGAAAGCCTACTCTTGCACGAATTTCATGCATAGGGCCTCTAGTACCTTTAACAATTGTAATTATACTTTTTAGTTATTTTTCTTCGTGGTTGCTCTAGAACATACAATACACCTCTTATCAGAATCTATTTTAGGTTTATACACGTAGGCCAAGTAAAATATAAAAACTTTACTCCTATATAACATCATTTCTTTTGAGATCTTTTAAAACTATCACGGTTATATATTATGTCAGTATACTAGTATATTACAAATCCAACAATACTTTTTATAATTATTACTTTATATAATGTTATATTTTTAAATAACCTGAGAGAAGCATAGCAGGTATGTATTTGTAGAGTGTTATAGTGACTACCTTATTTGTCCTTTCTGGTTCTCTTCATTCCTTTCTGTGGGTTTGACTTACCATCTGGTATCATTCCCTAATGCCAATATAGCCTTCTCATTGTCAGATAGGTTACATTTTTATGTATTTATGGCCCAACAATGCAATGTGTGCAACACTGCACATATTGCTTTATGTGATTGCTTTTTAAATCAGTCAAGAGAAGAAAGGAGGAGAAATATGCAGTTATACTGTCTTTTTCAATTACCTGCATAATGATCATCACCAGCGTTCTTTTGCTTTTTCATGTGGATTTGAATTACAGGCTGGTGTCACTTGCTTTTGGCCTGAGGAACTTTTAATATTTCATGTATGAAAAGCCTGCTAGTAAAAAATTCTTTCAATTTTTGTTTACCTGGGAACATCTTTATTTCGCCCTCCTTTTTCAAAGATATTTTTGCTGGATATAAGATTCTAGGTTGACATTTTAACTTTTGGCACTTTTCATACATTGTCTCACTGCCTTCTGGGCACCTTGTTTGTGAGGAGATGTCAGATGTTAATCTTAATATGGTTCTCTTTTATATGATGAGTTATTTTTCTTTTTCTGCTTTTAAGATGTTTTTGTTTTGTGTTGGATTTCCACATTTTTATCATAACATGTTTGGGTGGATCTTTGGTATAGAGGTGGTTCTATACAGATGGGAATCAGACCGTGAGGACAAAGCTCTGCAGCTTGCCTGAGGATATTCATTGAACCAAAGGTGGGGGTGAAAAACTGTTGTTGTTTTTTTGAGTGCTCCAGCTGTATGAGTAAGCATATGGAGGGCGATAGGCAGTCCCTGGTCTTCCGAATCCTTCTGATGTGAAACGTCTTCCTTATGAGTGAGCCGAGATAGGGCTATCAGAGTCTAGTATTCTTGGCTTCCTGGGCATGGGGTAGAGTTTCTGCTCTATAAGTGCGGGCTGAGGAAAAGAAACATGGTGTTCTCCACAGTGGCTGCCTGGAAGAGAGCGTCTGCAACATGGGTGTAAGGGGAGTAAAAAGTTCCAGCATCCTTCCCCCTCCTGGGGAAGCCTTAGCCCCAGACTGGGAGCCGGGAGGTTCCTGTAACACTGAATTGTGGGGGAGGAGGGGGCTAACAGTATAGATGTGGCTAAATGCCACGGACTCTCAATATTCTTACTCATACTTAGTAGATTTTCTCAAATAAATAAATTTTCTTTATTTCCTGAATGTCCTTAGGAAAATTTCTAGACACTTAAAATAAGTATTTAAAAATAATGTTACCTATTAAACTGTTGTTTTGTTGGAGGGAGAGGGTTCTCTGAGCTCTTTATTCTGTCATTCTGAAGTGGTATATGTGGTACAGTCAGTTTTATTTTTAGATTAAAATATAACTAGTGAAATAATAGCACACATTACTCACTGATCTCTAATTACTAAATTTATCTATAATAATAAAAGCATAATATGCTAATTAGACCAACATCCTTCTGGACATCCTTCTGGACTACCTAACAGTTGAAGCCGGGGCTGCAAGGGAAGC
The DNA here is from genome assembly GCF_964212035.1 of Myotis nattereri. NCBI lineage: Eukaryota > Metazoa > Chordata > Mammalia > Chiroptera > Vespertilionidae > Myotis > Myotis nattereri. Next base: position 77,757,633 of record NC_138085.1, on the reverse strand, counting down.
CTGGGTCCTGAGTGCCAGAGAGAAGCTGGTGCCGGCAGCCAGGGGAAGGAAGGCCTACTCTTGCATGAATTTCATGCATCAGGCCTCTAGTATCCATATATTTGTAAAGAATTGTATTCATTTAACTCATTTAGTAAGTATTTACTGATTATTTACAAAATGAACAAATGCAGATGATACAAAGACTTCTACAGCTAAGATGCTTGCTCCCAAGGATTCCTTCATTTCAGTGAGAACAGATATGAACACAAATAACCAATACAGTGTGATCCGTGCTAGAGAAGTATGAAGGGAGGAGAGCATTAAGACCTGTGTGGCTACAGCGGAAGGAAACACTTTCTGGGGAACTGATGACCTCTGAAGCAGATGGTGAAGAATGAAGGGGAGAGTGGTGCAGAGACACCCTATGGAAAACCTGGGGTCACTTATTATCATGCAATGGTCTGGGTAGGCAGCTGAGGCCAGATGCTGATCAGCCTCTTACGTCATTCTAATGGGTTTGGGTTTATTTTGGAGGAAACCCAAATGAAAGGGAATCATTCAAGGATTTCAAACTATTAGATAGTATAGTCGAGTTCTACTTTAGAAAGATACCCAGTAGCAGTGGGGCAGGGGGATGGTGGAGAGGTGATAGTAGAGAAGACACCAGTTAGAGACCTGCTGATGTAAACCAGAGCTGAGGGGGACTAACAAGAAATTGATTCCAAAGAAGTTGAGGTGTTAGCGACTAGATTGGGCAGTCATTAAATGGTAGGTATATGCTAGAAAGAGCATCTGGGATGATACCAGACATTTGGCCTTGGAGCCTAGGCACAAGGAGGTAGCAGTCCTTGAAACAGGGGTGCTTGGAGAAGAAGCAGGTGTGGGGCATGAGAACGAATTTCATTTTGGCAATATTGAGGTTGCAGTTCCTGTGGATCATCCAGGGGAAGGTGTGCACTTGAAGATATGATTCACATATTACATCTTATCTGTCCCAATTGGCCTATCTATTCACCCAGTGCATATTGGTCATTTTATGTCCACATTTTATTTCCACTCCATGGGTGTGGCCTCAAGGTCAGATGCAGTTGATAGAAGATGAAATGCCATTTTATGACCTGCCACAGAGTAAGGATGGATATGGGACTTTGTGACACCCTAGGTCAGCGGTTCTCAACCTGTGGGACGTGACCCCTTTGGGGGTCGAACGACCCTTTCACAGGGGTCGCCTAAGACCATCAGAAAACACATATATAATTACATATTGTTTTGTGATTAATCACTATGCTTTAATTATGTTCCATTTGTAGCAATGAAATTGGGGGTCACCACAACATGAGGAACTGTATTAAAGGGTCGCGGCGTTAGGAAGGTTGAGAACCACTGCCCTAGGTGATCACATGGACTCGAATCTCATGTATGTTCTGCTTTCTTAACCTGGAGCATCCCTTAACCAGCATTCACTGGTGCTTTTCCCCATAAAGGACTATCTCTTTGATGTTTCTCTCCCCACCCCCCATATCCCTCGATGCTTCCTCCCTTCACCCCACCCTACTCATTTTCCTTTTGTTAGATCCCTTTCCTTCTGGATATTTTTACCTGCTTGAAAGGTGCATTTCTTTCCTGGGCCTTCCCTAAGACCCCTTTTAATCCTGCACTTCCATCTGCTGCATGACAACCCTAAGAAAACCAGCATTTGGAGCTCCAGTGAAACGGAGGGAATATCTCCTGCAATGCCTCAATTTTGCTGACTTTGCGTTTGCAGAGAAGAAAGAACTTGTTCAAAGTCACATCACTAGACAGTGCCTTGCATGCACTTTTGATTATCTAAATCCCTCTAAGTTCAATTCTTTGAACATGCTTTCTATTTATAGTATAAATATATACGTCATGGATTTTTAAAACATGAAACATGAGTTATTAGTTACAAACTCATTTACATCATACATTAAGAAACACATTCTGAAACTTGCTTGGAAATATTTCTTCTAGCACCATTGAATTTTATCATGTTTGTTTATTAATTTAATGAAATCGCATTCAGATTTCCTGGTGAGTTTTTTTTACAGTTTGTTACATAAGTAGAATGCCCTTCAAATTAGACCAGTCTATCTAATGTGGTTTATAAGTATTGACTTGTTGAATTATAAATGTATTTATTACTTTTAATATGTTTTTATTTATTTTAGAGAGAGGAGGGGACAGAGAGATAGAAACATCAAGGAGAGAGAAACGTCTATCAGCTGCCTCTTGCACAACCTACTAGGGATTGAGCTTGCAACCTGGGCATAAGCCCTGACTAGCAATTGAACCAGTGACCTCTAGGTTCATGGTTCCATACTCAACCACTGAGCCACACCAGCCAGGCTAAATTTATCTTTTGAACGTTGTCCTTTAAACCACATTTACATTTTTTTCTGGACTTAGACTTAATACATATTCAATATTCAAAATTTAGAAACTATTGAAAATTAAGCAGAAGTTTTAAAAAGTCATGCATGTCTCATTACAATTATATAATGCATTATTTTAGTGTGGGTTTACATGAACTGTTCCTCTTCACGTTCATGGGACTGTAATATATATTTTATTCTTTTTGATAATCTAACACTTTAGTGTATTTCCAAGCTGTATATCCTTATTAACAATTTTAATGGCTTTGTTATATTTCATCATGCTCCTATACCAGATATACTAATCTATCAATGCCCTTATTTTTGGACATTTAGCTTATTTTCTATTTTTTAATCTTCACCCAAGAATATATTTTTATTTATTTTAGAGATAAAGGAAGAAAGAGAGAGTGAAAAACATCAATATAAGAGAGAAACATTGACCAGTTGCCTCCCATACATGCTCTGACCAGGGACTGAACCCACAATCTAGGTATGTGCCCTACCAGGAATTGAACCTGCAACCTTTTGGTGTGCAGGACAACACCAACCAACTAAGCCACCTGGCCAGGGTGCTTATTTTCTATTTTTAATGGTATATCTAATGCTATCTATAAAGAATATTGTTGGATTTAAATTCATGCCAGATTTTGGAGATTGTCCTAAAATAGATGCACTGAGTGAAAGGGGATAAACACTTGTGTCCGACAGGAGAGCTATGGACCGAGGGTCAGCACGACGTACATGCCACAGCGACTTCTGAACAGTCTTAATGAGGATGGTCTGAGGACTCTCACTTTTGGGCTCCTCTGGGACCAATAGGATATATTCTGAGATTAATTGAGATAAAGGATACAATTCTTAACTGAAGAAGCAGAGATTTTGCCTTGATCATGCTAACTTGCCCATATGAGTCATCAACTGTGACTGTAATAGCATTGGACTTACAATAATTATGCTAATGTGGTCGATTGCCTAGGCTGCCAGAGTGTAGATTTTATAAATATGTATTACAGTTACATGGTCTACCTGGCTATTTCATAGAATCATAAAGTTTTGAAGCTGAAAAATGTCCTTAGAAATATTCTCTGTTCTATACATAAGACAATGTTAATGAGGGAAGGGGGAACTTCCCCATAATTCATGCCACAGCTGAATCTAAACCTCTCGATTCCCGGATAAGAGGTCTTTATCTGAATACTAGATAAGACTGAATAGTTATTTTATGTGAGCTGTGTTGAACCTTAGTGGACATTACTTCATTAAAAATAGTGTCTGCCTGGATTTTCCTGGACTCCCAGATACCAATTAACATGGGTAAAGGCAGACCTTGCCTAGAAACGTTTGGGAAATGAAGATACTAGAAAACAATTTATTCTAATGGCATGTCTCTTCATTCAGTTCCAATAATTTTATCCATAGATGAACAGATAAGAGATATTATATTTTTAATTGTAGCACTACTGTACATTTACTTATATTTAATGTTTTATATATATTATATGTGTGTGTGTGTATATTGTGGTGCATGTTGCAAATATAGCTGGGGAAGGCTTTGCAGAGAATTGAATTTTAAGCTGGATCTTGAAGAAGAGGAGCAATCTAACTCAGACAAGACAGAAAGGGCATCCGAATGAAGGACCAGCCTGTGTGGACGTGCAGAGGCAGGCAACCCAGTTGCATTCATTGCACTGTCAGGGCTAAGAGGATGGGGTGAGGGTGAGAAGAAGGCAGCTACAAAGGATTCTCAGGAAACCACGTCACCAATGATGGTAAGCCAGTAAGTGCTCCTAACCCGGGAAGACTGCTCATTTTGGACATAGAACACTAAAATGTAGTTAGAGTTGTTTAAGTTAACTTGCCACTGAACAAATTGCATGTTTTGCATCCCAATACGGCATCCAGTTGGCATGTGCTGTGGCTTCATCAATCAGGGGGGAGTTGCCGAGACTGTACTCAGCGTGTAATTCACCCTTTCCTCCATCTCTACGAACGGTCACATTTCTAGAAATTATACACCCGATTGCTTCATGAGTGAAGTAGTCACAAGCGCTACTAAAAGTAGTGCTTCAGTGAAATCCTTCCCTGGATGATCTTAGGTCTGACCTTCTGTACTTTATCTTCCGAAGATCAGCTTGTGGTGTTAATTATGGGGTAAGTAAGCAGTTACTTCCTACAGCAAATCAGCCAAAGCCCAGGTTTGCTCTGGAGGTCCCAGGGATCAGAGCTCTGTGTTTCTTCAGGTTTCAATTTACCAGCCTCAAACCACTTAAAAGCAGGAGGAGGAAAGGCTGGGGAGTGATCAGTTTACAAGTGACCTGGGAGTTCACAGCTTTCATCCCTGGAAATCACAGCCCATATAATAGGCCTTGAGAAGATACAATTGGGACAAATTGACTCAGGCGTCCTGCTTTCAGAAATGTAAGCCCTTTTTTCCCTTATCAGTGTCCCCATGCCTGGCTGTTGGAATCAAGCATTTGATGGAGGATGGTAGTTGTTCTCAGGTCAAATAGAGGATGTAGGTCCCCAGTAAGAGTGGAGGCTGTTAAGGGGCACCCAACTGTGTTAATTGGTTAATAGGACTCTAGCTAGTTTGGGGACTTAAAAGTCCCTCCAGAGGAACCAGGCTTAGCAGGCTTTTTCCTTTCTAGGCAAGTGAGAGTTGTAATTGTGAAAACACAGTATGACCAGCACTATATATATATTATTGATTTCAGAGAGGAAAGGAGTGGGAGAGAGAAGCCTGCAACCCGGGCATGTGTGCTGACCAGGAATCCCATGGGTGATCTCCTGGTTCATGGGTCCATGGCTCAATCTCTGAGCCTTGCCAGCCAGGCTGGCCAGCACATCTTGAACCAATACCACTGTTGTAACAAATATTTGTGGATTGCTTTATTTTTTTAAAAATATATTTTATTGATTTTTTTACAGAGAGGAAAGGAGAGGGATAGAGAGTTAGAAACATTGATGACAGAGAAACATCGATCAGCTGCCTCCTGCACACTCCCTACTGGGGATGTGCCCGCAACCAAGGTACATGCCCTTGACCGGAATCAAACCTGGGACCCTTCAGTCTGCAGGCTGACGCTCTATCCATTGAGCCAAACTGGTTAGGGCTGTGGATTGCTTTAGATATGCTTTTAAAATGTGTGAATGTTTTCAAGGAAGGCGTATTTCCAACTTGGCACCTGCAGTTGACTTTTAGAGGCAGTTTGAGTCACCAGGAACCCAGTGTAGTGGGAATGGTGACAATTGTTGCCAAACAGTCACACTTAGCAGAAAGACATGCCACTTTGAAAAAGAACGAGAATACGGATTATCTTGAGTGATTTGCAGGCTAGCTCTCATGGTACTTGCCAAAGTAGAAGAGAATCTGAAGGGGATCATTGTCCATATTCATTTGGATATAGAAAGTCTGGCCATTAGGAATTCCAGAGTCTTGCATTAAAGTCATGCATCAAACACACAATTACAGCAAAGCATTCAGGTACTTCATAAACTTAACAAGCATTGTGAGACCACAACATTGTCAAGTTATGGCATCTCACAGATGGATGGATGCTGTAGTGACGGTGCAGATACTGTTCAGTGCTTTAGTACTGATAAAGGCCATGGCGGTTAGTTCTTATCGCTGGTGGATGAATGGTAATGATTCTCCCATTCGCTGTTTATTCTATGCCTAGGATCATTTTTAATGTAATTCTAAACTTAACACCTGCATATTTAAAGCCTTTCCATGGCTCCCTCATGCCCGACAGAACAATCTTCAAATGTTTCAGTCTGTCATTTTCAAAGGCTACAGTGATCTGCCCTGAATTAGTCTACCCAACACCCTTCCAGGATGCTGTTTTTAAACCACATCAGGTACCTCACTAGTTTCCCTACTAATTATGTACAACCTCTATTTTAACTATTACCTCTGCCAGAAAGTCCTACTATTTTTCTTCCCAGTAGAAACTCGCACCATTTAAAAAATATACATTTTTATTGATTTCAGAGAAGATAGGAGAGAGAGAGAGAGAGAGAGAGAGAGAGAGAGAGAGAGAGAGAGAGAGAGACAGACATCAATGATAAGAGAAAAATAATTGATTGGCTGCCTCCTGCACGTCCCACATTGGGGATCAAGCCCGCAACCTGGGCATGTGCCCTGACTGGGAACCGAACCCTGAACCGTGATGAACCGTGATCTCCTGGATCATAGGTTTATGCTCAACAACTCAGCCACATCAGCCGTGTGGAACTCCCATCATTTCTCAGTCACAACTTGGTTAGTGAAGTTTCCCCACCTTTGTAAAATGCCCTACTCGAACAAGTTCCCCAACTGAGGAAATGGCTAACCGAATGCATTTTGTTTTAAAATTATTGCGGCAATATATATTCTCTTAGCATGCAATACTCTCTACATGCAAAGCTCACAGCACACTGCTTAGTACAGTGACTGGTGCTCAAAACATGAAAGCTATTATGATCATTTATATACTTGAAAGTGAATTTTTTTGTTACCCACACAACCACACTCCAAAGAATATTTTTCTATTTGACGTCAAGTACTAATTTAGTGTTTCACTTTCCTGTAGAAGTTTATGATGACAGAGATCTTTATTAACATCAGAAGACAGACACTTCCTTAAGAGGCTTTTGTGATTTCACATCTGTGTACATATGAGGAAAAATGAATACTATGTGTATGGAAACTACATTTGAGCAAATTATCTGAATTTGTCTATAGTGAGAGGGTTAAAAGAAAAGACAACTTTTTTTCCTAGTCCTTGGCATCTAAGAAATTTCCACTCCCCATTCACTCTTCATTAAATAGAGGGGTTAAGAACAAAATTCTTTTTTGTATGCTGCTTAGCCCTCTTTTGTTTTAACATCTACACAGAAGCATATACATTTTCTTTAAATGGCAAATTTTTGGCTGAAACCAGATTTCGAACTAGGGCATTGATTGTTAATTTCACCTATAATTATTCATTTAGAAAAAAATTCTATGTTTGACACAATGATAGTGAATACATATCAAACGGGAAAAGAAGTATATGGTTCAAAGTATATGTTTTCAAAAAAGAAAATAAGCTTTTGTATAAAAAATTTACTTTAGGAAAATGGATCTTGTAGCGATCCGAACCCACCAAAATTTATTGTGATTAATCTCAATAGTTGGTTATCCTTCATTATGCAAACTAATTTAGCATTATGGGGGTGAGTTAAACAATGTTGGTAATTTCATAAACGCTTTCTGAGAGTTTCTTAGACACCATGTTTTAGGAGTATACCTCTATATACATGGCCATGTGATAAAACTCTAAAATCCTGAGTGAATAGTTAGTGGCAAAACCTCATTTCCAATGATATAAGATGTTACAAATAAGATTTTTGCCCATCACTTTTTCAAGATACATACAAATATGTAATTTCAGGGAGCTAGTAATATATCGCTTTCATTATTTCTCTATAGATTTATCATAAGATGTGATTTAAGTGTACTGTTTGTAAACTTTATTCTACATTTTACACTGCTGGCAATCGTTACATATTACAAAATCCTCCGAGAAATCTCTATTGGGGGATGTGGAGACTCAAACCTGCTTGCAAGGGACTTGGCATCTTCTATCTTCTCTCCATCTCTTCTTTACTTTTTTTTGTTTACTATTTTTAGTCTCTTGACCACAGCCCTTTTGTTAGATTCTAGTTTATTTCATTTTGTTTCACGTGTTAATTTTGTCCTCTAAAGTGTGGTCCATGTTTCTTTTCTGTGTCGGGACCTAACACACCCAAAGAAACCTTCTGAAATTCTAGCCCCCTGGGCAGCCCTTGGTTGGGCAGTAATTAGATCATTATGTACTACACTGAGGGGTTAGTGTTTTCATTCCCACAGCAGCCCTCAGGCCCCACCTGTCAGCTGGGGAGGGACGATCTCATAAACCTGCCAATACCATGATTTAGCTGAATACATGTTTGTTAATAAATCTTTCATCATATTATAATCAAAGAGCTCTTTCAGTTTATGACCTACCTAATGAAGGATTTGGGGTGTCTGCTCATCAATTTGATGTTTGTAAAGACAAAGCTAACGGGTGTCATTAGTGTGTATTTACCCCTTGGCTCAGGTGAAGAGTGGAGAGGTGGTAAAGGAAATGAGAGAAAACGTTAATTAAAAATAAACGCATGGTGTGAGCCATGTACCTGATCCCTGAAAAGTAATGTACTGTGAGAAAAATAAGATGTCTTGACATCTTTTCCAGTCAATAAGCCACTAGGATCTACAGTAGTTCTTTATCAAATGCCTTGTCCAAGATTTAATGGCCACCGTTACTAGCCAAATAAGTTGATGTGGTTCTCTCCACTATGGGAGTGTAATTATACAGTGTGAATGAAGTTTAGAGCTTGCTAGGTCTTGTAATCCATGCCAGCATACAATAATGAGAATCTGTATTGTCTTTTTCACATGCATGCTATGAATTCAAGATTCCATTGAATGCTTTACCTGTGCTTTAAATTATAATCAGTTAACATATTCTTTTGGTTATCTTTCTTAATACATTGAGGGTAGATATTTTGGCTGTAGTCCTGATACCTTTAAACCTAATGATACATAATTCCCGTTGACATATACCAGAGATCTTAATGAATGGAAAGCAAATATAAAGGGATATGTAGTTTGCTAAAATTAAAAAGTAGGTTGTACCTTATGTTGAAATTCTTTAAAATGGCACCCACCGACAGCTTGGTTAATTTCTCATGCTATTCTGTTCCCGGTCAAAGCTTTTGTCTGTGGTCCAGTTCTCAGCTGCCATTGACTGAGATCCAGACAAATAAATCCAGGGAAAGAGACAGGACACTGACCTTGGTTTCCTATGTGTTTCCTTCCAACTCTGGACCAAGTTATATTTCAGCTCCACAATCAACAAATAGTTTCAAAAAACAAGTAGGTCACACTGCTGGAAGTCGGCGAGAGTGAGGTCAACTCGGAGCCTCAGATGGCTGTCTATAAAGCCTCCTCATCTCGGTGGAAATTTCCAGTCTTCACACTCATGCATCAGGATATCCTCTTTGTGCGCTGGTACCATTGAAATCTTTGGGCTGCCCCAGACCCGCCTGAAGATGACACAGCTGTACCAGGCTGGATGCTCTTTCATGCCATATCTGCACCCCTTGCTCTCCCCATTTCCTTTCCCTTGTGATATTTTCAGCATCAGGAAGTTTCACTCACCTTGACCATTGTTTTCACACATTTGGGCTACACACATGGGGTTGTTGTTTGATTTGAAACCAAAAGGATGGACAGGAAGGAAAGCAGACAGTGGAGATATCATCCATTTCCTAAACTGAATCATAACACTCTATTTTCATGACTTTGTCACACTGCAGAAAAATGCAGGGCATTCATATGCAGAAGCGTAAAGAGGGGGACCAGGACATGGCCTCTTGTTGAGCATCTAAACCAGGGGTGGGCAAACTTTTTGACTCGAGGGCCACAATGGGCTCTTAAACTGGACCGGAGGCCGGAACAAAAGCATGGATGGAGTGTTTGTGTGAACTAATATAAATTCAAAGTAAACATCATTACATAAAAGGGTACGGTCTTTTTTTTCAATAGTTTTATTCATTTCAAACGGGCCGTAGTTTGCCCACGGCTGATCTAAACGAAAGGCTAAGCTTTATTTTGGAGGGGATTTTAGCCTTTCTGATGATACATTCCCCTAATAAAGTCCAGAGGAGCCGCAAAAGGTGTGTGCGATTTCCCACTTATGAAAATTTGAGTTCTTAAGTAAAGGTCGCCATTTTTACTATTTTTAGGGTGGGTCTACAGAAATAAGGCTGCTTGGGTTTCTTCTTCCTTTGCTGTATATGACTTGGGGGATCACAGTTTAAGATTGGCACTGCAAGTTTTAGGAAAGCTCTTGTAATCGGAGAGTTTATAGTGAATTCTACAGGTGCTATTATTTTTAAAATTTCTATTTTGGAAAAAATTACGTTTATAGTACAGTGTGTGTGTGTGTGTGTGTGTGTACACACATATATATATACACACATATATATAATGTATGACATGTCACATATATATATATATTTTTAAGAGAGAATTTTTTTGTCTCTGTCTTAATGAGGGATATATTTTCTGTGGCTTTCTTTTTCTATAACGCCTTTGTTTGATTTTCACAGTTGGATAATCCTGGAATCATACAATAAGTTGTAAAGTATTCTTTCTGCTCTTCTATGGTGGAAGGAGTTGTGTAGGATAGGGGTTGTTTCCTTAAATCTTTGGCAGAATTTGCCAGTGGAACCCTCTACACCTACCTTGATGAATGTTCCCTTTACTCTAGAAAAGAAAAATATTCTACAGCTTTCAAAAGCTACTACTTTTGCTTTGGTTCCACTCAGCATACCACATCCTTCCCATTTTTGTAGAGATGCTTTGTGCTGGGGTGGCATCTGGTTCCCCAGAGCGATATCTGTATGATTCTGAGATTTAGTTTTTTCATTGGTTCTGTAACCCAGAGCGGGTCTCTCTGCAAGCTCTTGTTCCTCTGCTGCCCCCCTCTAGCAGTACTCTCCGGTCGCATGTCATTCCAAGCTTCTTAGCTTCGTGGTGGTGTGGTATGGCCTCTGTTGTTCTAATTAAAGCTTGGTCTTTGGTATAGACCAGTGTTTGGTAAACTGTGGCTCGTGAGCCACATGCGGCTCTCTGGCCCCTTGAGTGTGGCTCTTCCACAAAATACCGACTTCTGCGCATGGGCCATGAAGTTTCAATCACACTGTATGTGCGTGCCTGCACATGGTATTTTGTGCCACACTTAAGGGGCCAAAGAGCCGCATGTGGCTCGCGAGCCGCAGTTTGCCGACCACTGGTATATACCATGTCCCTGGATCTCTCTGTTCTCTGCCACTCCCCTGGCTCTAGTTGTGGGTTGAGCACATAATGCTATTCTTCTCCCAAGATTAGAGTTTTTCTCTAATTGTTCCTTTTCTCTAGCTGCAGTGATGTTCACCTATGCCATACAGCCCTTCCCCTTCCCATAATGGCTCTGTTCCATAGTGGGGATATAAAAGGATCAAGGAGAAAGTATTGTCCCTGTTGCATGACTACTCTCCCTATATTTACAAAAAATCTTGTGGATTTTGACAGGAACTGCATCAAACCTATAAAGCAATTTGGGAAGACTTAACCATTTTGTTATGTTGAGTATTCCAATCCATGAACATAGTATGTCTGTCTCTTCATTTATTTAGGTTTTCTTTTAGTTATTTCCTGAGCATTTAGTAATTTTAAGCATAGAGATCTGTGCACATTTAAAACATAAGTATAAGTATTTCATTTTATTTGGAACAGTTAGAAATGGCATTATATGTGTGAGTTTTTTGTCTTGTTTTTGTTTTGCTTTATTTTGTTTTATCTATTTCTCTATCCCACCCACCAAGGATAGTGTTTCTGAATTATAGCATGTGTATCTCTATAGAGGATAGCTTTGTGTAAAGCTAGTCAAATATTGCTATAATATATCAGACTATCAAAAACACAATTCCCTTCCTTTGTCCTTGCACCACATTCAAAATATTCTAGAAATGTTACCATTATTTTATCCAGTCTCTTTACAATTATATACTTTACTCAAGTGCATAAAATACATAATTTGCTCTTTCTCTGCCATTGACTGCTGTGCAACTCTGTTTATTTTGCTTGCACCCTGTGTCCTCATCTATCAGTTGAGGTAATGATCCTTTCTCTGGCTCCCTTACAGGAATGGAGTGAGGATATGGTGAGATAAAGGACGAGAACATGCTGTAAAAAAGTTAAAAGCACTTTTAAAATACAATGTGAACAGATTTAATTCCTGCCAAGAAATAGCTTTTGAATTTGTAGATTGGCTAAGTGTTCCTTGTCTGTGTTCTCACAATACCCTCATTTACATCCATTCTATCACTTAGAATATTTTATTGAAATGATATGTTCTTGTGTGCATTTCCATTAAAATAAAATGAACTGCTAAACCCAAGAGGCATGGAGTATTTATCTTCATAGCTCCTGCCCTTAGGTTCGTAGCCGTGTCTGTTCTGCCACACCGAAGTTCTTTGGTAAGAGAGCTGCGTCTCTCCAGAAGCAGGCTCGGTTTCTTGGGGCTTTTTTGTTTGTTTGTTTGTTCTGTACAACCTTCTATTACCTGTGAAGACACCTTGTCAGGCATGTTGGTCAGGCTCCATGATGACATCCACCATAAGAAATGCTTAGGTGGGGAAACCCCTATCTCTCCTCCACAAAGGCCCCGACATTTCTGAAACTCCTTAATACCAAAGCTTCATCTCATGAAAAGAAATTGGATGAAATTCAAATAGAATCATAAAATGTTAGAGTTTTAAGGGCCTTTAGAGACTGCTAGTAAATTCTGCCCTGAAAGCAGTTATTTCCAGGAGGAAGAAGGCTGTGAGAGAAGAAGAAGCGATATACTTTGATGAGAGCGGGCATGAAAGGGGAGGATAGAGTCTCCTCATTTGTTAGTTTTTCTCCATTTTTCCCAAAAGTCAACCTTTGTCCCTCCTGTCCTTTAAGCTTAAGAATACCCTATCCCTAGACAGGGTATATCTTGATCCTTCCAGGATAACTAGAGGTCAGTCAGAGGGCACCGCCTCAAAAGAGGACTCCTAGGATTCCACATGCTCATGCATTAGAAAGTGAGGACTTGTTTGAGTGCTAAAGTCCTGGTTCAATGTCCATGAGGTCAAGGGTGTAACTGTGTCTTATAAACCACGAAGGACTGTTTCCGTAGGAGAGCCAGCATCACTGACGGTGGCTCTAGGAGGACAGGCAGGCTGTGGTCTTTCTTCCTGGTGCATCAGAACGTAGTTGGCTCAGATTGTTGACACAGATCTGGGGAGTCAGTCTTGGGCTGGGTAAACCTTTCAGGCCTCAGAATCCCATGCCTGGCTGCAGCAGGGCCATGGTAGGCCTCCCCTCACTCCCACAGTCCGTGACACAGGAAAGAGGCAACCCCAGAGGTCAGAGAAGAATACTGCAAGGCCCCCAAGTGCTTGGCAGAATGCCCAGCATGCATTTCTTTTAACCAGAGAGAGAAGACAGATCTTTGTGGGAACGCGATTCAGAGACTCGGGAATACATTGGAACTGAGCCAGACGTTGAATCCTGAAAGGAAAAGAGAAACTCCAGGCATTGGACCGATGTCCCTGGTTGGAACAATTGAGTTACATATATACATGCATGTCTATATATACTCACATGTGTTTATGTATATGTGCATATATTTATTTCATATTTTATAATTTGTAATGTTCAGACATATAACAGTCACACTCCAGGAGGTGAATTTAAACAAGGTCTTCAGGAATCTGAAGAGTTGGCCCAATGAGCTTTAAAGTCTGCCCTTGAAAATTTAAACCGGAAGAGACCTTAGACATTGGCACTGGCCCTCCCACTCTTGTTTTATAGATGAGGAAAATGAGGCCTGGGAAAATGAGGGGACATGCTCAGAGTCACATAGGGAGAACTACTGGGAGTTTTTCCTAAATTCAGGGCAGAGAAAGCCTGACCCCCTTTCATTTCAATGTGCGGGCCTCTCTGGATCACATGACTGAGTGCCGCCATAAGCCTAGCCCTGTACTCTGTGTAAGGGCCTTCTCACAGATGTCTCTATTTAAGCCTCACCTCCACCTTTGTGGGGAGGTAACTGTTATTTTCTACACATTTCCCAGCAGGCAACTGAGGTCTAGAGAGGTTAAGTGACTGGTCCAAGGCCATGTGTCTAAGAAGTAGGGGAGACTGACTCAAGTCAAAGACCATCTGCCTCTCTGTCATCACAGCTTCTCAAGGCGGTTAGGGAGCGAGAGTGCTCTGCTCTCCTCCAGGTTCTTGCTGGCTCTCAGCACAGACCCAGAGATCCAGCCCCACGGGACGGGCAGCATTGTGCAGACACCACCTGCACCCTCTGCGCTTTTGTTCTTCATGGAACCTCCTTTCTCCCTACTCCCCTGTTCCAGCTGGAGGCTCCTGGGTTAAGCATTTCCTTGCCCTGCTTCTTGTCTTAGTCCATTCAGGCTGCTGTTCTGGAGGCAGGAAGTCCAAGATCAGGGCACCAGCAGGGTCAGGTTCTGGTAAGACCCTTTTCGGGGTTACAGACAGCCAACTTCTTATTGTGTCCTCACATGGTGAAAGGGGTGAGGGATATCTTTAAAGAAGTTACTAGTTGTGCCCTAACTGGTGTGGATCAGTGGATAGAGTGACGGCCTACGGACTGAAGGGTCCCCGGTTCGATTCTGGTTAAGGGCATATGCCCGAGTTGCGGGCGCCATCTCCAGTAGGGGGCATGCAAGAGGCAGCCAATCAATGATTCTCTCTCATCACTGATGTTTCTATCTCTCTCCCTTACCCTTCCTCTCTGAAATCAATAAAAATATATTTTTTAAAAAAGTTACTAGTTCCATTCAGGAGAACTCTGCTCACATGACAATCACCTCCCAAAGACCTTACCTCCCAGTACCATCACCTTTAAGGGTTAGGATTTCAATGTGTGAATTTGGAGGGGAACAAACATTCGAGGCTGGCACCCTTCTTTCTTGGAGGAGCAATTGCCTGTGCCTTCGAAGTTCTTCCCGTGGTCTGTTTATGCCTCTCTTTCAGCAGATGTGAGCCAGGCTAGGCCAGGGCCCTCTGTTCCCCTGGCCTAAGGCAGGCATAGTGTGAAATCTTCTTGCTCTGCCTAAGTCCTGCCACATCACGGGTATTCGACATGCACTTGATGAGCAAATGTAATCTGTTAGCCCAGAGATATGAAAGATTTGGGGAGTCTATAGGACACTCGTACCTTATACAGAGTGCATGGTGAATGTTCCCACAATGTCCCATCTCCCAAGGCCTTGACCCGTGCTCCCTACCTTATTGAATCATCCCCAGCAGGTTACATCTATCTTTCCAGAACACTGCTCTCCTGGTCCTCAGTCACTCTGCTCCCCTCTGACTACACTGGCTGGGAATACTGGAGGGGAAAATAGTTTGCTAGAAAATGTTTCAAATGTATGAAATAGAATGAAGGAGAAATGAAGTCAGATAGGATAACTGGTATGTTGAGAGTTCATATAAAGTCCTTTCTCAGCTGCAACTAACCCTCCTGTGTGTGGCAAAGAGTCTGGAGGGATAGAAAGCCATGGCGTGGGCCTGTTTTTGTTGGGTTTTGTGACCATGTTCACACAGGAAGCGAAGGATCTGGCCCTGCAGCGCTCTGGAGCTAAGGGGAAAGTGGGGGATGGAACTGGAGAGAGCCTCCTTCCAGCTCCACTCAGCTGCCCTTTGATCTGGGAGGCTGGCTTTCAGGGAGAGAGTGCACAGGTGGCAAGATGTAAACAAAACAACATCCCCGGGCCTTTGTCAGGCCTCTGAAGACAAAGCGGAAACAAGGGTGGCTCCTGTGCTGACCAGATTTTAGGTCATGAGTCCGAGACAGGACTGAGCAGTTCACACCCATCCACAGGGGCCAGGGCAGCTGGACAAGCCTCTGCAGGGTGCATTTGGGGTGACCACCAGGGCCAGCGGACGCTGACGGGTCCCGCTGCCGTCCCCTCACAGCCCTTCAGTAGAAGCCCACGGGTCTTGCACACAAGGCTGGTGACTACAGAGAAGATGCCCGCCTCTGCCCCGGCTCTGCCACCGCGCACTTCCCCTGTCTTCCTCCACCCGAAGTGAGCTCTATGGGAGGGCTGCGGGCCGGGGTTAAGAAGGAAAAGCAGTAGATTCTCGATCTCTTTCAAAAGGAAACAAACCCGAGGCAGGGAGAGGGCTGGGACCCTTTGGAGCCGCTCTCCATCTTCTCCCCGTGGGGGCACTGAGCTGGTGCTGTTTATTGGGAACCTGTCCTGCCCGGGCTCTGTGCCCGGGTGCTTTCCCGGAGCCTCGCCCTGGGCTCCCGGGGCCTGGCAGCCGCTGAAAGGGGCAGCTCCGTGTGGGCACAGGCAGCCTCACTTGGTGTCAGCTCAGATGGGGCCCAGTGGGCAGGGGCGGAGCAGGGGCTGCGCCCATTCATCTCGGACCTGGGACCAGACGCCTTTCCCGCACTTGGGACTGGACCCCTCACGCCTGGCCGCACCCCCTGTTCTCTCAGGAATTCCTCTGAGCAGGGAACGGCATTTGTGTATTTTGAGAAGTCAGGGGCCGGTGTTAAATGGTCCTCGCTCTGAGCGAAAGCACATTGCCTGCCCCGCGGTCGCGCAGGAAGGGAGCCGGGCGCGCTGTGCTCAGGGCCCAGCCGGCCCGTGGGTGCCAGGTCCGCGTCTCGGCGAGGCCCCCCGAGGACCAGCAGCGGGCTCAGCTGCAGTTCATTTTCATTTTCTGTTTGTATATAAATGCTTTTAGTACTTAAACTAAATTCAGATCAATTAAACTAATGTTGTTTGACATAATATTCCTTGTTCCAAAATCAATATCCTTCATTTGACAGGCTTATTCTTGAGTCCAGGATGTTTATTGTTCTTAAAGCTTACCTATAGACCTGGGTTTTGTCTCCACTGATATAAAACAGCTCTTCCTCGCGTACTGTACGCCAGCGTGTAATGGGGTTCAAATTTCTCTGGTAAATATCTTTAATTGTACCATCATGCTTTTAATCTCAGCAGCACATACCCGCTCCTTCTCCGTCTCCATTTGTCTCCTTCGTTTTAAACGCATTCCCCGAACGGGGTCTGTTTGGAAGGAGCTGGGGTGAATGAAGGAGCCAGGAGGCCTGGATCTCAGGACCAGGGAGCTCTCTTTCCTAAGAGCCGGGCTGAGGAGAAGCGCCTCTCCCCCCACCTCCCCACCCTGCAGCCCAGACACCCAGGCTGGCTGGCGGACTGTGGGCACTTCCCCTTCTCCCCCCAGCCAGCCCCACCTCCCCTCCTGCTGCCGCCCCATCATCATAAAGTAGCATGCAGCTACCAGAACGCGCCAGTTTCTCATGTGGTCTGTCCCCCATGCCCTGCGGCTCTTCTTCACCCTGCCTTTAGCTCTTATAAATCTTGTTCTGTTTTCCCTGGCCTTTGGCCAGAGGCAGGCCTCACTCGGCTCCGGGGAGCGCAGGCCGGGGGTCATTTATCACTTGAACAGTGGGAATGGGGGCTGAACAGTAGTTTTTTTGCCGTGGCCATGGCGAAGGTCTGTGCGCAGCCACCTAATTGGAAGAAGGTGGCCCCTGCTCTTATAATCGCTCCGCCCTGATCACGCCGCCCAGGTCAGCCTGGCGCGGTTCATGACAAAGAAAAGGCCCGGCTGAGGGGCAGGACCCCTTGGTGATAAAACAGGAATGGCTTGCCATGTTTTTCTTTTTTGCCAGGCAAATATTTTCTTTCAATTAATAGTCACTGAAATGATGTAAGCTGGCATTTGGGAGAGCTTTAATCAGCCTCTGAAATGCATCCGCCTTTGCTCTGTGACCAGCTTCAGACAGGAGGAAGCCTCATGAAACCCGAGCTGGGCTTGCTGTCCCGGCCATCCCACTGGAGGGCTCCCTGCAGAGCATGTGCCCAGACTGGGACCCCAGCAGCTCTGCCCCAGCCCCAGCACACACAAGCGTGCACACACACACAGAGGCACACGCATGTGCACACACCCATATACTCACTTTTCCCCCTATGTTATATTTCAAAGGAGCAAAGATTGAGATCAGAGAGACTTGGTTGAACTCAGGAGTCCCTGACTTTAACTATTGCCGAGGTAGGGGGAGAGGGAAATTGGGGGAACAAATGGTTCCTGCTACCGTGTTTTGTTTTCTATGAATGATGGACACAGCTTAACTTGTGTTCCGTACAACCTGTGACCACCCAGGTCAGACTGGCCCAGGGACCAGTCGCCCTCTCTCGTCTCTTCTGTCTTGCTTCTCTCTGCTGCAATTTGGTCTTTCTCCTCTTTTCCTTCTTTTTCTTTTCATGCTGCCTCTGTCCTCTGGGTGTCCACAGGACCCCACCTGGAATATTACCCTGGATGGGCTGAGCCTGGTTAGAGTAAATCTTTGTAACTGTAAGTTGCATGAAACAGCATTGTCCAGTTCAACGTGCAGGGGAAAGCTTCCCACAGTCCCTCTCTTCAGCGAGTCCTGTTCCTTCCCGTGGGACGCCTTTGACCATCGCCTTGACCACACCTGGCTGCGTTGTGTTTCTATTCCTCCGGGTTCCTGTTGCCTCCGTCCATCTGCTGAGTCCTGTTCCCGTGGGGACCTAGCTAGGCTGGGAGAGGGGCCCATGCACTGTTGCTCCTTGGAGAGAAGTTTCGGAAGGACCCTCAACCTCTCACTCAGCTGCACCCTGGCCAGGCTCCCAGCAGAGGCCAGGGAGAGAGGCCCAGGGTCTGGTCTAGGAAGGCAGCAGGGACTCCCGTGGGAATGTCCTAGAAAGGCTCAGGAAGAGGAAAGCCTGTGTGGAGTTTTCACAAGAGATGTCCCTCATCTGCCACCTGAGGAAGGACAGCAGTGGCAGTACCCCGTGGGATATAACACATGGTCAGAGGCAGCATCTGTGCAATTCTCCGCACTGCACATAAGCAATTTTTCAGATAGTTGTTTTTGTTTTTTTTTTAATGGTCTTTAACCTCCACCAATTCCATGTGAGATGGGAAAGGCTGGCATCATCAGCCCCATTTCACAGATGAGGAAAATGAGGCCCCAAAGAGTGACTTGTGCAAGGTCACTTCGCTAGACGTGAGGGTGCTATGATGTGAACCGAGGCTCCCGATGCCTGCTCTGCAGCTCGCTGCACTGTGTATGCTGCACCCCTTTTCCAAAGAGCAAGCCCTTCCCTGGTCTCTGCATCCTGTTTTGCTTCCCTTGGCCTAAATACTTGAAATGGGCTTACAACCCCGCAGGCTTAGCCCTCTCCAGAGCCAGCCCTCCCCAGAGTGCTACCACAACCATTCCCGTGGCCGGGTGAAGAGGACCATTGCTTCCGTGGACAGCTCCCCAGGCAGCTCCCGCGGCGGACGGGGCCTGCCTACCACATGGTTCTTGCTTCCTAAGCAGATCTGCATGCCCCTCGGAATCCCTAGTTTTAGGTTTGGGGGGTGTGTGACTTAACTCCTACTTATTTACCTGATACATGTTGGGTGGAGATAAAGTTAAATGAGACAGTACATAAAAGGTGGTTTCATTCAGCACATGACACATGAGAAACCCTTGAGAAATGAGAGATTGAGCCCTTTCCAGAGGAGATTTCCAAACACAACGTGACAGACTAGAAAACTGAGGGTGGAGATGTGCAAGCCTGGGTTAGACAATATCTCAGTGCAGGGCCATTTCCTTCTCTTTCTCTCACATCAGCACACACTGAATCCACGGGCCGCTGAGGGTGACAGAGAGGTGATGAGGGCCCTCACACGCCAACATCAAACCCCCATGGATTTTCAATGAGATTGGCATTAAGAGTGCATATTCATGAGACAAATTAAATATAATTCCAAGATTAGGCTTTGAGCACCTACCTTCACTTCATGTAGATCTTAATGTGTGGAAGATTGTAGACAAATGTAGTATATTAACTTTAATAAGAAGGTAGATCTCAGTAAAGGAACCAGAAGTGGTAGGTGAGGGGTGGGGAGGTAGGAGGGAGTAGGCAATGAAACAGAGACTAAATGAATACGGAGAAAGGGTGCACATGGAACATTCTTGTAGCGATGTCCGTGAAGGGTTTGATGTCTTCCCTGGTAACTCAGGATTGCCAAATTCAAGGGAAAGGGGGCTGTGCCTTTACATTCAGGGGCCTTCCTCAATCCCACTCAACCTTTGCCTTTCAGTAGCTTCTCAAAGCATACTCTGCCTGTGGCACTGTTCCCCTTTAATTATAAAACACCAGGGCATTAAGAGAAACCCATGCCATATGGTTCCGATTGCTTTAGACTTAAATCCTCAGCCCGCTATTAGCTAAGAGAAAGGCGGTTTTCAAGAACTCACCTTCATAAACAATGTGAGCAAGAACCCCTCTGAAGAAAGGAGTTTTGATTTTCCTGGGAAAAGTGAGAGAGAATGAACCCTGGACAGTCGGGGTGGGATTCGGAGCTCGGCCACTGCGAAGTGCTAAGTGAGAGAGCATCGTGAGAAGCACGCCTTTCTCTGTCTGGACTGAGGATCAATCTTTGTCAAACTGGAGTTAGTTAGGTCTCCGGGGAGCGAGGGGAAGTAGTAATTTAGGAGAAAAAGAGCTGTTACCTAGGGCTGCTGTTTACCTTACAGTAAATATAGGGGAATTGTGGTTAATAAAATAGGCTTATATTTTTCCTTTAAGAGAATAGCTATAATGTATGAAATATATCAGCATTCAGGCTTCAAAGCGAAACAATAGGCCACGGGATTTAATTAAAACAAGGAAAAAAGAAGAAACACTGTTTCTCTTTCATTGTTTGCAAACTTGTGCCACTTAGTTATTAATCGGGCCTAATGTTTTAAAGAGGAGTATTCATCTTGACTGTGAACTTTTCCCCCCATTGGGCTCATTATGTTAAACGTTGCATTTAACCCACACTTCGGGGGGATAAAAAGTGGCGTTTCTGTTGGTTTAAACTGTCAGATTGACTCACACAGTGGAACATGGGCTAGCTGGAAGTGGGGGGAATAGTTCAGTAAAAACAAAGTCCCTGGAAGGGCCTAGCTCCAGCCCCAAGCAGCGAGCCTGGGTTGCAATGATGCCTCCTGGCCTCTCCCAGGGGAAGAGCCTGGGAGAGGGCACGGAGAAAGAAGAGGTTGACTTGCTAGAAGCTACCACCACGATGCTGGCCTTTCTGCTTCTAACCTAACATTACCTCTCATTGGAGAATATTACCACTTATTGGAGAGATCCTGGGCAAAAATGGCAAGGAACAGAGCTGGTGTCATAACCCCAGCTTTTCTTTTGTTTCATTAGCTGAATTCAAATCTCCTGCTTCCTGTAACTTTTTTTATGTCTGCTGTGTTGCTGTGTGTCTTTTCTTCTATGCGACTGCAAATCTAATTCTCCACATGAAATAGGCCTTCATGTCTTCTTTTGGGAATGTTAGACCTTAGACCTTATCAGTACCTGGCATATAGTCAGAGCTAGTCACTGAATATTGTTAAAATAATTTTCAGGGGGTGGAGAAAATGCTGAGAAACAGGCTTGTGCCATGGGTAATGGTGTATATTTAAGAATTAGACAGTTGGGTTCAAATAAAAGTTTTGCGGACTTGTCATTAAGTTAGGTCTCAGGCCTTTTTTTTTTTTAATATGTTTTTCATGAATTTTTTTTTTTTAGAGAGAGAAATAGAGATATAGAAACATCCATGAGAGAGGAACATCATCAATCAGCTGTTTCTTGCATGGCCCCCACCAGGGATCAAGCCCACAACCCAGACATGTGCCCTGACCAGGAATCGAACCGGTGACCTTTGGTTTCTAGGTCAACACTCAACTGCTATGCCACACCGGTCGGGCTCTCAGGCGTTTTGTAAAATAGGCATAAGAATGGCTACTTCACATTGTGTAGGAATTAATGAAATCATGAATATGTTAATGCAAACATATGGCAGGCTATTGTGTAGACAGTTGCTGTGTGTTCATTTAGGGCATTGTCTGGCACTGTACATAGCCCTGAGACTGCCTGGCTGAAAATCCTGTGGGACTGCTAACTTAGATGGGTCATTTAGCCTTTCTACGCCTTCATTTCTCTTGGTGAAATGGAGATATGATACCCGCTCAAAGGGTTGTTGGAAGGGGTGAGTAAGGTTGTGTTTAAGTGGATGTGATGATGGATAAAGCCATCAACCTCAGACCTGCTGCTGCTGAAAATACTCTTCAAGCATTCTTCATCTTGAAGCATCTTTAATCAAGTCCAAAACTTTTGGTTTATGAGATGGCTTCAGTGACTCTATCTTCAGGGAAGATGAAGAGAAGATCAGTATTTACTTCAGTCAGTTACAATTTGAAGGGAAGAAAAACTCAATAACTTGGTGGCCACACGAACACCAGCAGTGTCTCCTATTGGCAGAGCAGACCCCAACGACCCGTTCCTCCAGTCACCTCGGCTGAGAGTGAGCGTGTCTTGATTGCTGCGGTTTTACAGTGTAGTTAATTTAAGAGTAACCAGCAACCATTAGTGCTAAGAAATGATTTTTTTTCTACGCTCTATCAGTCTCTTAAAATTTGGATATAAAATGTTGAAGATAAAGTAGCAATAATATTTACTTTTTGATACAACGCCAGATTTATTTCTGTTTCTCAAAAGTGCAGTCTATAATAGTGATATTCAGTTTCTGCCTTGGCTTTCAACCAAATGTTGACTCTAATTATCAGCCATTCAGCGAGGTCAAATGTGTGTGCCTTGATGAATGTGCAGTACCTAGTCAATTACCTGAAAATAACAAGCACCCCATGGATGAATATTTTATTATCATTGGTTGTGAGGATCAAGAGGTTTCCCTGTTGGCCAGGATTTCACAATACTCAGGAGGCCATCCACTGATGTTTTGTGGATCTTAGGCAAGTTTATTCCTCTTTGTGGCGTGATTTGCCCAAACCTAAGACAAGGGGGTGGTTTAGCCTCCACAGCCTCTAACTCTGGACTCTCTTCATGCTCGCCAAGCACTCCCCGTGTTTCCTCCATTCATCGCCATGGATGCATTGCAGATCCAGGAAGCAGCCATTCCAGGTGTCCATCTGGACCACTCGCTCTTTATTCTTCATCCAAACTCTAAGAGCTAGACCTTAGGTAAGTACAAAAGCTAAAGCCGTCAGAGAGAGGAATAATGAGCCCCTTCCTTATGAT
The DNA here is from genome assembly GCF_964212035.1 of Myotis nattereri. Taxonomy (NCBI): domain Eukaryota; kingdom Metazoa; phylum Chordata; class Mammalia; order Chiroptera; family Vespertilionidae; genus Myotis; species Myotis nattereri. The sequence continues at coordinate 77,734,522 of NC_138085.1, read as the reverse complement.
GAAACATTGACATGGATACCTGGTATATGTTCCCAAAGAAGAGCTCAACTCTAAGATAATTGCATGTCAGGGAAAATATAGATTAAAAAAAAATAAAACTCATTTGATGAAGAACCTAGATGGAAAAGTTTATGAGGCAACTAGCAGTGCCAAGAAGTGGTCCATAGCATCAGTGCTGCCTGCATTTCCTGTTCCTTTATCAAAGAAAACGATAGGGAAGAGCTGGCCATTGATTGATCTCTACGTTCCAAGCCATTACTAAGTATCCGACATACATTTTCTATCGACTGCTCATTACAACACTACCAGATGTGCACTAAATCATGCCTTTTATCGACGAGAGAGCCAATGTTCGGAGAGATTACCATGCATGCTGGGGTCATGTAGCAGTAGAGCTGGGTGGCTGAGCATGCCAGCCCTGGAGTCAGACTGCCTGGGTGTGTGCATGCCAGATCCACCATTCATTCATCCTGGGGTCCTGGGCAGCATTCTCATCTGCAACATGGAGATGATGATGGTGCACATGCCTGAGGGTTTAACTTACTTTTTTCTTGGGTAGTTTTTGGAAAACCCTCTGCACATAAGGCCAGTAAACCAAAATACACGGTGGTGCAAAGTAGGTTTATAGTTGTGAGTATGGGAAACACAGAGTTTATATGTGGCTTCTTGTTGATGTATTCATTATTGTATTTGAAAATAGACACAACTGTAAACCTACTTATTGTGAGTACGAGAAACACAGTTTATCCTTTTTTTTTTTTTTTTAACCTCACCAGAGGATATTTTTCCATTGATTTTTAGAGAGAGTGGAAGAGAGAGGGAAAGACAGAGAGAAATATCAATATGAGAAAAACACATTGATTGGTTGCACACCCCAGACCAGGGCCTGGGCTGGAGAGGAGCCTGCAACCAAGGTACGTGCCCTTGACTGGAATTGAGCCCAGGACCCTTTGGTCTGCAGGATGACGCTCTATCCACTGAGCCAAACCGGCCAGGGCCAAAGTTTGTTCTTGTATTTTTACTTATTCATTACTAGAGGCCCAGTGCATGAAATTTGTGCATGGGTAGGGCTCCTAGCATCTGCCAGCTGCCAGCTGCCATTTGGGGCCCCCCTCATTCCGCACCACCCCCTGGTGGTTGGTGCATGTCATAGCGAGCAATCGAACTCCCGGTCTCCTGGTCAAACTCCCAAGGGGACACTTTGCATATTAGGCTTTTATATATATAGATTGTATTTGAAAGTGGATACAACTGTAGACCTATTTTTGCCCCACCCTGCATTCTGAAGGGCTGCCCATCAGAGAGGCTGGTCTGGGAGGCTTACATCTTGTGAACTCAGGAATGGAGACCACGGACCAGGGACTCAGTTACTTCCCACCCCGAGCTCATAAAAAGCTTTGATGGAGGCCAGGGCGGCCTTGAATCTTTGATGCAGTTTAGAGTCTTTAAGAAGTGCTATGACCGCGTCACTCCTGACACCCATAAACTGTGCCTTGCATGTCCCTGGTGTTGCTGGAGGAAGGGAACTCCCCACGTTACGAGTTCAGCATCGGCAGCCTTTTCCCTCACAGAGGACCCTCTTCTCCATGGCTCTCTGCTCGCGTTAGGAAGGCGGACACAATGGGCCGCTCTCTCTCCACACAGAGCTCTTGCTGGCTGGACTAGAATCAGCACAAAAAGGGTCTGCAAACAGCAATCTGTCAGGGGCGGAGAAGAAAGGGATCTGATTAGAAGAAACAAGTGGTGGCTTTTGTGTGTGCCTCTTGCATCAGGACTTCTTCCGAGTCAGGGGGCATTGCAGCCAGAAGAGCGAGTAGTGTTGAATTTGCTACAAGTTTACCTGAGATGGAGGGCGGGTTGGATACAGCCAGGATCTTTTGTTCTGATGTTGACTTAGTCTTGTTGTCACGAATCAGCTATTGATTTTGGGGTCCCCATTAGTCTCGGGGAAGAGAGCTAATCCTTCTTTCATGTTTGTTTATATACCATATTTGGCCAGAGCTCCGGGTGCACTTTTCACCTTGATCCGCAAGTAGCAAGGCAAAAACATGACCTCGGTCCTGGAAGCCACCCTGGCCGTCCACTCTCCGCTGTTTGTTTAATCTCGTTCTGACTTCTGACTGCCTCCTGTTCCCAGGTATCGGGACATGTTACGAAAAGAAAGAGACCCCGAGATCAAAGCACTGGTCAGGTTTTTACTAGGGGGCACGTCTGAAAGGATTTGCAGGCGTGGGTGAATGGCTGGTGCGGTGACCTCCAGAAAATACTTTGCTCTCCAAATTGGGGCCAAGAGATTTATCACTGGCTAAGCCCGGACCTTCCAGGTCAGTCTCGGGTTATTTTTTGTTCATTGTGTGCAAAGACATGGTAGTTCTATTTCAGAATCCTGGAAAGCAAATATTTAGGACATCCTTTCAGGATAAAAGAGACTTCTGAGAGCATTTTTTAAAAAATCTTATTTAAGAATTCCCTATAAAAATGTTAACTTCAGTGTTGTCTGCTTGGAATCATTGTCCCTGGACAGATTTTTCCCTCGGCCACCAGCACTGTGGCAGTTCGAGACGATGGAAGCTTTGTCTTCTGCTCCGTGGAATTTCAATTTTCTGTCTGTGAAAGGCTACACCTGATGACAAATGAATTCAGGACAGTCCAGTTGTTTTTGCCTCATTCGTTGTATGAAGTATGTTTCAATAAAGGGGGACCATCAGCATGTGCAATATAAGATAACTTTGTTCTGTTATTATTTTATTGAAAGGGTGGCGATTTTAATGTGGTTTGGCACGTTCTTGTTGAAATCTGCAGAATAGGGAACTGACAGGAAGTGCAGTGTAACAGTTTAGAGCACAGAATTGGGGAGATTTATGTTCAAATCCTGAGTTATCATCTTTGTGATCTCAGGTGAGTCCTTTAAAGCCTTAATTTTATAATCCATAAGTGGGAGCAATGTTGGTATTGACATCAAGGGTTTATTCTTGGAAGGATACATGGACTTGAGTTCCATCTAGAGTTCACATTCTGTGTATCTCAAATCCATGTAACTCAATTCCCTTAAGACCTCCTTCTATTGCTATTTATGGTGTAATATTCTCGCATCCTTCAAACATGAAAACAAGAAATCAATTTTGGCTCTTCCGTGTATATAGCCAGTCCATTGCTTTTCCTGTTCCCTTTCCATCCATATCTCTTGAATCTGTATCTTATTTCTTTTCTCTAGTTAGCAGCTTGCCCAAGGTCACTGAGCTACTCAGATACGGAGCCAGGACTGGAATCCATTCTGTCTGACTCACTAAGTAATTCACCTTCCTGGCTTGTGCTTGAGTAACTGGGATCCTTTGATACTACAAGAGGCAATTCCAAAGAATGTAACTTGTAATTTTCTGGAACACTTTGGGAAGGAAAATACTCTGTAGACTTTTGTTTTGTCTTATGTCTGAGACTTACACCGGCTATTTTATGAGCCATTGACAGAGAAATGGAGGGATGGACTGGTTTACTTGCCACAACAGGATGCAATCTGATGACTGTCTAAGGATATAAAAGCCAATAAATATACTAAAGTATTTGTATCTAAAACTTTTCTGGTAAGAAATCATCAACTGAATTCACTAGGACATCTTACTTCCACCCTCAAAGTTCCAGTCTACTCGGTTTTGACGTCTTCTCCTGCGATTAGTTTGTTCCATAGGAGCTCACCTTAGACACAGGGTAAACTTTATAAGTCTGAGTTGTCATACATTTTTGTCTTAAGCCTGGATGATCCAGAGAATGTTTGGTGACAGAATGAATAAATAATTGATTGTTCACGTTGCTTAGGAAGTACATATGTAAATGTGTATGCACAGCAGTAACAGTGAGCTGACGGATCATTTTCTACTTCCTTACTATTTGTCTGTCAAGTAAAGATGGAGAAGACATCATCTTATCACATTATGACATTGTCTTCCCACTAATAACTGCTTTACCTCCAAAATCAAGAATTCTCCCATCCTACTTTCTGACTTCCGCTCTACCGAGACCATTCTTAAACTCCCTGGTTCCACCAGTTTAGTTATTTTTAATTAAAAAAAAATGAACTAAAACAGTTTAGGCTTCTACATTCTGTGTGATGAAAACAACTGTATGTGAACTCTTCCTATAAACACTATAAAAACCGAACAAAAATCTATGAACTGGTTGTTTCTTGTGCACTGGTTGTGCACAAGAGGAAGAACAGGGCTGTGATTCACCGATGATACTAGAACACGATGCAGGGTGTGGTGGTCTCTGAGATGAAGAGGGAAAAATAAAAGAGCTTGGAGAGACTGAGAACGGACACTGGAATTTATAGAGAGCAGTTCTAGAATTGAGGAAGCTAAACAAACTGCTAAGGACTGAATTATGCTCCACCCCGCATCTCCCAGAATTCATATGTTAAAGTTGTAACCCCATATATGGGAGGATTTAGAGATGGGGTCTTCAGGGGGTAGGTAGTTAGGTTTAGGAAATCTATGGAAAACTTGTGGCTAACATCATGTTTAATTGTGAAACACTGAAGACTTGTCTCCTAGAATCAGGAACAAGGCAAGGGTGTTGTCCCCTCTGATGATGCAAAGCTTGGAACCAGTGTTTCACAGAATTGTTAGCTGGCTTTTTGCCACACACCAGTGCCTACTGACTTATGGGTGACACTTTTATCTTGAGCTGCAGAACTGAGTCCGATGCAAAGGCTGTGCAATATTTGGCCCAGGAAGGTTCTAAAGTCTAAAGAAGCTGGAGAAACCCTTTTGTTTGGTCTTGGTGCCAGCTCAACACCTTGATTTCTGCCTCTGCTGTCACCTGGCCCTTCTGTTCTTCTGTCAGAAGAAGCTGTGGGGGAAGGCAGGGCTTTCTGACTCCTACCTGCATTATATTAGGTTGTCAATGTCTCACCACCTTCCCTGCACAGCAGGCACTGTTACAGAATTAGCAGACCACACCTCCATTCCAGGGATTGCTGCTACCCTCGGCTAAGTCTGGGTTTCTGTTACGTTCTCACATAAAGGGCAGCCTGGAGAAGCCACTCCAGGGAAGGTGCATACAGATGGGGAATGTGGATGGTTGAAAGGCAGCTACTCATGCTGTGAGCAACTCCTCTCTCCCTGTGACTCTATGTGCTAGGGAGAGGGGACCCAGGGGCCTTCAACTGCCTTCCGTGCTGGGAAGAGGGCACAGGGGATGTCAGCACATGGGTAAATGAATGGATGGTGGCCAGCTGGGTGATCTCCATGATCTCTCCACCCACCCAGGATTCTGCTCTGACATGTATCTGAGGATTAGTTTGAAAGGGGATCTGCCTGGTGAGCTTTCCAGTATTAACATAAAATGCTAGGGATTTCCCACTACATCCATGAATGAATTCTTCATGAGGAAACAAACTATTTTTCTTTTTTCTCACCTAGAGATATTATTTCCATTAATTTTTAGAGAGAATGGAAGGGAGGGGAAAAGAGAGAGAGAGAAAGAGACAGAGAGAGAGAGAGAGAGAGAGAGAGAGAGAGAGAGAGAGAGAATAACCTTAATGTGAGAGAGACACATCAAGTGGCTGCCTCTCGCAAATGCCCCGACCAGGGCCAAAGCCTGCAACTAAAGTATGTGCCCTTGACCAGAATCGAACCCAGGACCCTTCAGTCCTTGGACTGATACTCTATCCACTGAGCAAAACTGGTAGGACAAATTATATTTTATAAACATATAGCCGGAACCGGTTTGGCTCAGTGGATAGAGCGTCGGCCTGCGGACTGAAAGGTCCCAGGTTCGATTCCGGTCAAGGGCATGTACCTGGGTTGCAGGCACATCCCCAGTAGGAGATGTGCAGGAGGCAGCTGATCGATGTTTCTCTCTCATTGATGTTTCTAACTCTCTATCTCTCTCCCTTCCTCTCTGTAAAAAATCAATAAAATATATTTTAAAAAATATAAAATAAAAATAAACATATAAATCAGTGGTTTTATTGTATCTAAGAACTGCAGCTTTCAAATCTCAAAATGTGTCTCTTGTGGCTTATTGACAAACTAGAGGCCTGGTGTACAAAATTTGTTCATGAGTAGGGTCCTTAGGCCTGGCTGGTAATCAGGGCCGATTGGGGCCTTCTGGCTGCTGGCCGGGACCTTCTTTCCGGCTGCCAGCCAGGGCCTCCCTTTGTTCCGTCTTCCCCCTGGTGGTCAGTGCACGTCACAGTGAGCGATCAAACTCCTGGTCTCCCAGTCGAACTCCTGAGGGAACAATTTGTATATTAGGCTTTTATATATAGAGATATGTGTCCACTACTTCTAGTTCTCATAGTTCCATTTATGGATTCATTCAGGTAATGAGTGATTCCTAAGTGCCTGTTAGCCCCCAGGCTTGGATCAAGGGAGATATGATAATGTGTTTATCTATCTGTCTAACCTGTAGAATGTAAATGCCTTGAAATCAGTGAATTTTTTTCTAACTTGTTTTTGTAGGACTAATCCATTCCCTGATATCTGCCATGTAACGGGTGTGAGTGAATGGTTTCTGAAGGGTGCATGAGGGGGCAAATGGAAGAATGATTCTGCAGAAAGAAGAGACAATGCTCTTTCTCTTATTCAAACAGACAGGCAATCATTCTGAGGACCTTCGGTAGTGCAATTTCTCTGAAGGCCTCCACATTCTGAATAGTAAAAGGATTGGTCAGTCTGGCACACAGGTCTCTTTCCTGCATAATCCTCCAAAGAAAAGGTTTTAGACCATAAATGAAATAGTAGTTTGTGTGTCTGGAGTTGGCTATATATTTTCAATAGTCATGTAAGTAACATTCAGAAGGTCATCCACATGAATGAATGATGCATTGAACAAAAGTAGAGTATTGAACAAAGATTAAAAGTTTTCCTGTTTCTCTGAGCACCCAATAAGCCAACTGTTAAACAAATAAATAAATACAGATACATTTGGATTACCCCATATTCTGTACCTAGAGATCTCTGAAACTATCAAAACTCCATAATACTCTTATAGGACTTATGAATCCTTAAGAAAAGAAAATATACAAAACGCACACTTTGTGAAATAACATTAATCAATAATATAATAAAATGGTTGATGCTATAACACTCAACTATGTTGGATGTGTTTGATAGCCATGGAATGAGTCAGGCATTTACTGAGCACCTACTGGATAACAGAGCCCTATCTTTGGGGATAAAATAATTTAAAAGATTCTCAGAGCTATAGTGAGATGAGACACAGGCACTTTGTAACGGTACCTGACACTAAACAATTTAAAAGACAACATCATCCCACAGTCCCAGTTATGGCCATTACTTTCTAAAACCATGGTAATTCTTATTTCTACTATAATTTGAATTCCTATTTTTTTCTGATGATCAAATGGCATATTCCTACAGGAGAGATCACGAAACTAGACTTTTCAGATTCAGAATAAGTTTCATTACTGCACTTACTTGAAATAACCAACAACTACCTTGACCCCTGGGAGTGAGGCCCACAAACGCACGTGGTCGGTTTCTGTACAAGTAGGTGAGGGATTAATGTTAGACTGTTCTTCAGGTTCTTCATGGTTTTAATTTCCAAAGACTCTTTACACCTGACTCTTGGAGAACATGGAACTATATTAAGCAAGAATTTCAAAATAAACATGTTATTTTTCAGCCATGCAATAGTAGATTGAGAAGGAACTTAGGAATCTTGCCTGACAACCCCCCCCCCTTTTTTTTTTTTACAGACATAGGAAGGGGGTGTCCAAAGGGAAATGACTTGCTCAGAATCATCCATCAGTTGAGCTCACAGCTCACCTTGAAGTCAGGGGCTCTTGACTGTATTCCACTGACCTTCAGCGGTCTCAGGAAGACAGCAGAGGAGGCCTTCTGGAAGCGAGTGCTTTCAGTTTCCCTCAGAAGCTGGCACATTCGCACGTGCTCACCATGGGGTTTTGATTTAAATACTCAGCTGTCGTTGAAGCCACTGAGATTGGCGGTTGATCCCTCCGTTTATGTTGGTCTCCAACCCAGTAAACAACCCGGGCTCAATCCTGACCTGAGGTGCGCACTTTGTTCTTGCTTTCCAGGGATGCTTTTCCCTCACTGGAAAGATGTTCTGAAACCAGCATGAAGGCACAGGGATGTGGCCTTTCTGAGTATCTCATTTTCCAGAGGTGCCCTCCAACTGAAGCATCATGTTCAGTATTTCTAATCTAGAAAATGCTTTATTTCATAGCCCTTCATTAAGCGTTTTAGAATTCAGAGATGGCATCCAACAGTTTTTGAAGGAATGCTTAGGAAAGATCTGATAATCGCTAGGACAGCGGTTCTCAACCTGTGGGTCGTGACCCCTTTGGCGGTCGAACGAACCCTTCACAGGGGTTGCCTAAGACCATCCTGCATATCAAATATTTACATGACGATGCATAACAGTAGCAACATTACAGTTATGAAGTAGCAACGAAAATAATTTTATGGTTGGGTCACAACATGAGGACCTGTATTTAAAGGACCAGAAGGTTGCGAACCACTGCTCTAGGCAATGCTGATGGCTCTAATAAAGGAATGCTTAATGTGTGTCTAAGGGTCTACATCAAACTCGCTTTATTAGGCTCTCCTGAATTTTTAAATGATCACAATTGGCTTCCATCATTCTGAAAATTTGAAGTAACATGTTTCTTTTTTTAAAATTTATTGGGGTGACATTGGTTAATAAAATTATATAATATCAGGTGTACAATTCTATATCTCATTGTGTGTTCATCACCCCAAGTCAAGTCTCCTTCCAACACTATTTATTCCCCCTTTACCTTCTTCTACCTCCCCTCTTTCTTTCTGGTAATCAACACATTTCTTGATCATTCTAAAAATTTATGAAGAAAAGGAAACTTTGAATATTTCAAGCCATGTTCATTTTTCCTTGAGTCATAAAAGTTGTAGCCACAACCATCTTTGCAGCCCTATTCCTTCCTCCCCAGCTACCATTTCTAGATTTAAAACCCTGGAAAAAGTACAATTTCACCAGCCACCACTAGTACCCAGTGTCAGCAGCTCATATAAAACCTGGGAAAATATAGTTGGGATTAAAGAAATCTGTAAAACTATGAAGTGAGGCCATAGCATGTAAAATTCAATTCCTTTTACTGAGTACATAATTTATTAGGAAAGCTCTTTATTTATAGGAAGTGTGCTTGACACCTTATCCTTGGCAACTGCTTACATTTTTTAGAAGAACGAAAATGGATAAAATGTTTCCCAGTATAAGAATTCATTAATTTCTTAATAAATATCTCTAGGTCTATGCTTCATACCCACTCCTCTAACCACAAGCACAATTCTCCTTTCCTACCTTTCTCCCTCAAGTAAGTCCCCTTCCTCTACCCAGTATGGGGCTAGAGCTAACAGGGGTATATCCCTACTTCTACCCCTGTACCCACTGTCTCCTCCTTCCTCCAGGCACCCCATCCCCACTATTACATTCACTGCTAAATAACAAGCATTTGGCTTCTAGGCTCTCATTTCAATTCTCTCCTAGTTCAGTAAGCCATGCTCAACTTTGTAGCGAATCAGGATTTGGTCTTTTTTCCATGGCTATTTTCTCAGGAAAACATCAATTACCCCAATTTTGAACAACTTTGCAAACAGAAGGAGCCCTTCATCTTCAGACCCCTTTTGAGAGGTGTCACTGTCACCAGCACTTTCTCTTGGCCGGAGCCCCCCTCTCTTCCCAGACATATATTTCTTGTGTATCTGGCGCTTCCTGACACCCTGGGTTACAGAATTCTCATGAATGCCCTTAGCTGGCTGTGTGCTGAGTGGGGCTGTGTGAGCAGCAGGACTCGGGTGCAGAGATTAGCCCCAGTTCTTCCAAGATTGTTGTCCTTTGGACTTGCCATTTCGTTTCTGGAAAGGGCATGCCCTGATTTATTTTCTCAGATGGAGTTCTGAGATACTATATCACACTGTCATGTCTAGGGTTCCTTTCTGTTCTGGGGAAAGGGTAGGAAAAGCTTCACTCATTCATTTCAGAGACAAAACTCTGGATGAGGCAGGAGAGTGTGGTGGGCTTTGATGGGTGAAGGGCAACATGGGAAGGGAATAGAGGGAAGGCCCCGCCCCAAGCCCTACACATAGACGTTCTAAGGCAGCTGGCCATGATGCTGCCCTGGGTTTTCCAACTCTGCTCATACCTGCAGCTCTGTTGGTAGCCAAGGGCCTGTCTCAGGCCAAGAACAAACTCATCCTGTGGTCTTTGAGGGGAGTTTCTGTGTAGATGATGGGGGCTGGGGTACAAATGTTGGTGACCCAAGTTTACGATCTCATCAATTTCTTATTTAAAACTTTACATCCAAGGCCAGGTGTCCCAGGGCAAAGCCTAGATTGTCTCTTCCGAATTTATTTGTGGAGACTTTTATGTTGAACAAAGCAATCAAACTTTGAGGTTTTAAAAATGTATTTTGAGAAAATATCAAGTTCAAAAGAACTTATTTTAGGATTTGCATTTTGATCCATTGTCCCAATACTAATAGCAGGTCCATCAGGCAAATCCTTTGTTGGAACCCAAGCGAGGGAGCACGAAGACAAAAAGTGTTTAATGTTAAAAGTGGGGATGAACCCTGACTGGTTTGGCTCAGTGGATAGAGCGTCGGCCTGCGGACTGAAAGGTCCCAGGTTTGATTCTGGTCAAGGGCATGTACCTGAGTTGCGGGTACATCCCTGGTAGGAGGTGTGCAGGAGGCAGCTGATCGATGTTTCTCTCTCATCGATGTTTCTAACTCTCTATCCCTCTCCCTTCCTCTCTGTAAAAAATCAATAAAATATATTTAAAAAAAAAGGGGGGGGGTGAGTTAGAAGGGATTATTTTTCCCCTCTTGGTACATCTTTACATCTAAACAAAAGTAAAATCAATGCAATGTTTTGAGTTGGTGATTTATTCATTTACCCTGAAAAACAGATTATTTATCTCCTCAATCTTCAATGTAAAAAGAAAGAAAAACTTACAATGCATGGGCTGATTCTTCTCTGCCTGGGAAGCCCATTCCTCTTACCCACACCCTGTGCGCTCCACCCTCCTCCTGCTGGAATCTCCTGCCAGGGGATCTCTTCTCTAATGCCTTCCTGCTGCTCTTCATAAAAACCCTCACTTTGCTCTTCCTAGGCTCTGAGTCCTTCGTCCTCTGCCCACCGTGTGTCTTTGTAACACCTGGTCCCATTCCCCAGCACTGTCTGGCCCTGGAGCAGCAAGCTGCCTTGGAAGAGAATGAGATCTGCAGTGGGACAGACTCGCAGCTCTGCCTCATCCGTTTAGATGTGGAACTTAGGGCAAATTACTGAGTCCTAGGTTCTTTACTAAAAATGGGGAATAGAAATATATCCCTCGCACTGACAATCATGTAAGGCATCTAGTGTAGCATTTGGCACATGCTTGGCTTTGCATTTACGTATTTTACATTATTTTAATGTCTTTGGTAGGTGAACATTGCTTTTATTTTATTTTATTTTTCAATCCATTTAAAAAAAAAAAAAAAACCTTTATTGCTGAAAGTGTTACATAGGTCCTCCTTTTAGGTGAATATTGCTTTTAATTCATATTTTACCCCATCGCAGCTAAAGTAGAACTAAAAGACTAAAATATAGACTATACGAAAACTGACACAAATCTAGGTTTACTGCTTCCTAGTTGTGTGATTTGAGGAAATTTCTAAACTCTAGGTCTAAATTTCACTATTTAAAATTGGGCTGAATAACTAAATACCCAAAAAGGTTGCGTGAAGATGAAATGTGTAATGTATTAAGGTAATTAACAAAGAGCCCCGGCTAATAAATATCCCACAAATATTAGGAATGCTCTTCAACATGAGATCCAGCCAGGAGCAATTATCTCTACAATTTCCATCGGCTTCCCCCTCCCCAGAGCTCACTGTGTCCTGGGTAGGAATAGGGAGTGGGTGGGATAGGGGGGGCGGGGGCAGGCTTTAAGGATTCTCTGGGCCATGGCCCTCATGTACAGAAGTGGAAGCTAAAGCTTGGGGCGCTCTGGGGCCGGGCCCAGGCCACACAGGGAGCTAATGGCCAAGCACACCGGCGTGCGGGCTGTTTCCATAGTTCCCCAGGGCCTGACCTCCCTGCCACCTCTCATTTCTGTGCCTTTTGACCTACAGGAGTGCACAGCAAGGCCTTTGACAAATAAACAGTGGCCGAGAGATTAAACTGCACCTGAAGCTGGTTACGCAGGTTCGCTTAGCATTTGCACCAAGGGCAGGCGGAAACTTGGCTGCACCCAGACTGCAAAGGGATTAACCCATTCCCGGACTCAGCCTGTGAATTATTGCCCCCTTAGTCCACACAGAAAGGGAGGGAAGAGCTACATCTCATTAAAAGAAACACAAGCCTATGCAAATATTTTAAACAGGCAACGAAAACCCAACAACAACAAATAAAGCAATTGGAAAGATGAAAGACGCCAAATATTTTTGGATGTACAGAAAAAAATACTCCACGTTACCTCTGGCTGTCTCATGCATCACGCACCTGAAGGGAATATAGTGGAATACAGTGAAAAAAAGGTCATTTTCTCTGAGAAATCTTGGGAGCCACCTTAGCATTCTGCTGATCACCATCATGATTCAAACATCTTGATCTTTCTAATTACTCCACTCCAGCCAAACTGGGCTGCTCTTTGTGCTCTAAACAAGTTAACTGTTCTACTACCTCAGGACCTTTGCACATGCAATTCCTGCTGTTTGGATGGAATTCTCATGCACAGTGAGGTTTCTCTGGCCATTTTTGTTAGATCCCCTTCTCTCTCTGCCTTCTTATGGACATTCCCTCTTTCCTCTAGCTTCCTAAAACTTATTACCGCCTACATTTATTTACTTACTCATCAGTTAATGTATTTATTGTCTTCCACTGCAGCCTTCCCCATGTAAGCTCCTGGAGAGAAAGGATTTGTTCTATTCATTGGGTAGCCCCAAGGCCGGGGTCCGTGCAGGCACATTCTAAGCACGTAATAAGTGCTAAGCACACACGAGGGCATGTTTTGTGGAAAGTGAGAGGGTCGAGGGGTGGAGGAGCGAGTTGTGAGGGAGGAGGCTGCAGTGTGTCGCTAGAGCCAATGGTCTTGAATGACTGGATAAGAAGTTGAACAATCCTGAGAGCAGTGGGTCGCTCTTGGAGAGACAATGAAGGTGGCGGAGAATGTACGTCCACAAGACAGTCCCAGGTGCCGGCGATCCTGTACCAGCTCCCACGCCCCGCGTGCCTAAAGGACACTGAGCTCTCAGCACAACGCTGAGGAGTGGGGTGACTCCACATCCCTCTTACCACCTCCTCCATGCGGATTCTCTCATGCCCCTGTGGTCAGAGAACAAGTCTGTCTTCCCACTTTACCTTGTCCAAAGGAATGGAAATTTAATCTTAGATATCTGTGATGCTGGAGCACCGGAGAAGCTCATGTCCTTGCAAGAACAATCATTTATGTTAATGGCCAGGCACCTGTAGCTGCTCACACGCACGAGCCAGCCGAATCGCCTGCTTTCCCACCAACACTCGGGACCTGCTCGCTTCCAAAGCTCCAGCTACAGGCGGTGGCCGTGCATGTAAGTCTCCAAATCTGCAGTTCATTAAGCCCAGATTTTGCTACAATATTATTTTTGAAACTTCCCAATGGTTTGTTGTGAAGGAAAAGAATTCCCCTATGTGACACATGCTGGGTACATGGTGTAACAAATTTGGGGATTTTAGCCTCCCTTGACAATTACATTTCTTGCTCTATCAGCTGTTTTAACACATTTTCGTTGGGTTATTTGGGTTTTAATTGTATTTATTGCCAGACACTAGCTAGCACATGGCATTAGGCTCCAAAGTTTTAAATAAGACTTGTTTGTACCATTTATTTTGCGATGCTGTTTTTCACTTCCTATTACTTTTTCCCAATAATGTTATTGATGGAGAAGATGGTTTAGACCAGGGGTGGGCAAACTTTTTGACTCGAGGGCCACAGTGGGTTCTTAAACTGGACCGGAGGGCCGGAACAAAAGCATGGATGGAGTGTCTGTGTGAACTAATATAAATTCAAAGTAAACATCATTACATAAAAGGGTACGGTCTTTTTTTTCAATAGTTTTATTCATTTCAAAAGGGGCCGGATCCGGCCCGCGGGCCATAGTTTGCCCACGGCTGGTTTAGACTCTGAACCCAGGATCCTTGCTTAGGCGATTATCACACTCTAGCAGTTGGAATGTCTGTGCGTGGGTATGTATTATAATGTATTATATGTAAACCAGCGATGATTTTTACTTAAGTACATGCAGAAATAACCTCAACTGTATATATTTTTGATAGACTCACCCCTGTGATACAACAGACGTGTGGTCTTGTGGCAAATTCTGAGCTGAGTTTAGATCAAAGTAAATGACAGACAGCGGTGTCTGTTGAGGAGTTTCAATGGTCAGCTGGGAATTTCCTCTCCAGTTACTTCCTAATGAACTGAAATCTCGCTGATGTGGGATGACAGGAACTGCAGGGTTTGGTGTGGTTTACCGGGTTTTGCCAAGGGAATCTATATCCCCTGGGCTGGAGGCTGAAGTGTAGAATGACTTTTTGCCCAGGCCTGTGGGAGTACACGTGCCTTGTCATAACACTCCTCCTGGCCTTCTTCCATCTTGAGGATGTTTGTTTCACTGGAAAGATGGGGAAGAAGCTATTAGTAACACCATGTTGATCTCTTGTCGGGGGAGGGGAAATTGAGCCACAGGGTGAAAGGAAGAAGACGGCTCGGAAGGAATGGCTGATGTGTCTGTGATAACTCTGTTTACAGGGGTGAGAGGTGTCAGAGTGGCATTACTCAGGAGACTGGTTTGAACAGAATGTTGCAAATCACTTTCGAGATTTTTTTTTTTTTTTGGACTTCCCCATATTTTTTGGTGCTTGGAGTCAGGATTACTGGCTTTGGTAATTAATCCTTCCCAGCCTGCATTTTTTGCTACTGAGCGTAGCAGTTGATTCAGGGGCCCAACCTGCTAAAGGGAGATAATGCGGGACCTCTGGCACGGAGGCCTCTTCCTCACTGAGCCAGGGACATGCTCTCCAGGAGCGCAATTGGTAAAATCAACAGAGTTCAGACAGCTGGAGAGGTAACTTAGTATATATATACTCTGGGCGTTTGGAGGGCATTTTAAGAATATGTATATATATATTAAAAAAAAAACCTGTTAGTGTGGAGCACAAAGTTACTTGGGTTTGTGTGTGAGTACAGACATGGGCTCTTAAAGAGCTGTGATCTTTTCAAAGGAACCACTGATTTCAACATGAGTTTATCACAGAAGATCTTTCATGTCTGCTACGTTTGCCTGTTTATTTGGCTTGTGTTCATTTCACAAGCGCCCTGTGTTAATATCACAGCTATGCATGAAGGAATTCTCCTGGTTTGGTTTGACCAGAGCTAAGATGTTTAGGATTATCTTGCGCAATTGACTGTCGTTATCTTTGTGTTTCTCTGCAATTAGTTACTACGCCTTTAGACAACCCCTAGGCGTCTAGGGAGATTGTGTTGATAAAATGCTCCCTTTGCTCTCTATAGAGAAAGAGGATCGCTTTTCCACTGTGAGACCAATGAAGTTGTATGAGAAGTTATCACCAGAGTGGCCCCCTTTTGAAGGAGTTAAAATAAAGGAGCCATGCTCCCTAGCCCGGGCACCAGCCCTTGGCACAGAATAGGAACCTTAAAAAAACAAACAAACAAAAGCATTTGCCTGAGTAAATAATATTAAAGAGTGATTTTTCTATTGCTTTAAAATACTTTTATTAGTGACTGAAACAGTGTAACCTCGATTTTTGAGACTAGAGCAGTGAAATATTTTGAGCAAGTCTGCCCTTTTTTCCATCTTCATAAACATGAAAACCTTGCTATTTCTTTGAGTCTAAAGATGGTCTAAGGTGGGCTGGTGCAAGAGTGGGAGAAGCATCTCCTGTTTTGAGAAACAAAGGACAGGTATTTTTTCTGTCCCTGCCACTCCGCCTATGGCCTCAGGGCAGCCTGAGTCCCTTTACCATGTCCCTCTCACTCTGTCCTGGAATCCTGGTCACTCTGTCCCCGTAGAAGGCACATTCCTTGGAGTGAGGTTTATTTAAATACATCACCTGCCTGTGTATCCCTAGGGTCCACTTGATGCCTGTAACATACTAGGAGCTCAAACATGAGGGATTGAATGAATGATTAAATGGCAGAATTCTGAAAGCCCTTTTGAAAATACTGCATCCCTTCAGTTCTTGTGTGCCTGTGTCTCACCCAAGATGTTACTGCGCTCATCTAATTGTGTTTTTTCTTAATGTGTTTCATCTAAATTTAATTTTGTGCTCACGCCCACGACCTTACACCTCATAGCCACCAGTCTCACACACACTAATCACAGTAACTACACATCCTGTAGCTACTTTTTAGATTTTAAAAGTTAAAACAACAGCCCCCAGACTTATTTCATTCCCAGCGGTTTAGCCTCTAATGTCAGACACCTGAACCCTCTGTCAGCGAAGCTCTGGCCTGCGGGTCATGCTCAATATTTTGTTTTTAGGACTCAGCTTGACCAGTTGTAAACATGGAAAGACATTGGCCCTCATCCTCAAATTCTTTGCTCAATTAAACCTCCTTCGCCTGGCAGGCTCATCCTAGGGCAACCCTCAGAATCCTGACCTTTATTTACAGCCTGAAGTACCTGGAGACTCAGAGAAGGTGGGTGAGTCATGAATCAAAACCAAAACAGTTTTCCTTTAGATCAATGTTTCAGTCTTGCCTCATTTTGATGCCAAAAGCCCTAGATTTGGAGTGTGTGTGAGTGTGCGTGTATGGGGGAGGGGGGAGGATGGAGTGTGTGTGTGTGTGTGTGGGGGGGGTGACGGGTGGTGTGAGATGAACGGACTTCCTTCTGTGCTGTATAGCACACCATGAACTTTAGAGGGAGGATTTGCAAGTTGTTTAAGGTCTAAAATATGTGCTCCCTGCCTTTCTAGTACACGTGTTTGAGGCTGAGAATCTTATCAGTAGATAAGGGCAGAGAGGCTGCCATCCCACATTCCACAAACTCACTTCCAGATGGTTTCAGACTCGGGGTGAAAAACGCGAGCTCTTCAATCAAGCCAAACAGCCCACACCTTTATTGCCCCATTTGTTCAGCAGCCTGTCAGGGGCCTCCTAGCATCTCAGCATCAGCCACGGGGGCAGCTGTTTAGTTAACTCCTCGGGGCTGCGTTTTGGTGGGGGCAATGCATTTATGATGAAAAACAAATCGAAAGCCCCAAGGGTTTTTTTGTTCTTTCGCTTCTTTAGTGGTTACAGTTATCTGGAGCTTCTGAGTCAGTCCAAATAGCAACGGGGATGGGTTTTTTTTCAAAGGCGTCACTTGATCTTTTGTGCTGTTACTTTTTCTTTCTTTCCTTTTTATTTTCCTAAATCAGTCTGGTTATCTGACTTGAACGGGCAGAGATTTCCTTTCCTGGGTGCCAGGAAACAATGGCATTCTTCTGGACTCTGTGTGTGTGTGTGCGCGTATGTGTGTTGTAGAAATACGACAACTGCAGTATTAAATTCTTATAACAGTGACAAAGTTACATGTTGTTCTGTCCCAGGTTAAAATTTGGTTGTGAATAATTTTGGGCCAACTGAATTCTAATAAGAATTTTAGAATTGACTGCAAGACACCTCTATGCTATGCCTTAAGGTACACAGAGAAAGAACGTAAGGAAGGTCCTTAGCTTTGAGAAATTTGTATGGAAAATAGACACATATTTTTCTTAACCTTTTTTTATTTGGAAATAAGGCTTAATTTCACTAAGATTTGCAAAGATATTACAGTACCCTTCACCCGTCTTCCTCTAATGCTAACATCTTATCTAACCATAATATGAAAACAAATACATTTATGTTAACACGCTACTGCTAAGTAAACTACAGACTTCCACACTTTGCCCAGTTTTTCCACCAAAGCTCTTTTCTGTTGGGGGTCCAATCAGGATCCCACACATTGCGTTTAGATGGCACATCTCCTTGCCCTCCTCCAAACTGGGACAGTTTCTCGGTCCTTCTTGTCCACCATGACCTTGACAGGTTTGAGGATAGTGGTCGGGTTGTTTGAAGAGGGTCCTCTATACTCTCCTTTCAGCACCTGCAGAGGCTCGGCCTCTTTCGAATGCTCTCCAGAGGCAATGGGTGAGACTTATAGTCATATGTACTAAGAGCAGGAGCCAAAAGGCCCCTTCATTTTTAAAATGTAGACAGTAAGGTCTAGCTAGCCCTAGTTGGTTTGGCTCAGTGGATACAGCATCAGTCTGAGGACTGAAGGGTCTCAGGTTCAAATCCAGTCAGGGTACATGACTGGGTTGTGGGCTCAATCCCCAGTAAGGGGTGTGCAGGGGGCAGCTGATCAATGATTCTCTCTCATCATTGATGTTTTTCTCTCTCTCTCTCTCTCTCCCTCTCTGAAATCAATACACACACACACACACACACACATATGTTATACACATACATACATAAAATAAAATCCTATATAATAAAAGTCTAGTATGCAAATTGTTCCCTCGGGAGTTTGACCACCTGCTATGATGTGCACTGACCACCAGGGGGTGGCGCAGAGCAAAGGAAGTCCCTGGCTGGCAGCCGGCAGCCGGCAGCCAGGGAAGGAAGGCCCCTGCTGGCAGCCAGAAGGCCCTGATCAGCCCTGATCGCCAGCCAGGCCTGGGGACCCTACCCATGTATGAATTTCGTGCACCAGGCCTCTAGTATGTATATATATTATTATATATATTATTATATATAATATTATATATGTATATTAATTATATATGTACACATACTAGATGTATATATATACATACTTTTAATACACACACACACACACACACACATATAAAAGAGAAACTAAGGTCTAGAGAAGAAAATGAAGGACTCACCCTAAGTGCCAGTTAAGGCAGCTAAGTGAGATAGCTGGCAGAGGTAGGATCAGAACCAACCCAAGACCTCCTGGCTGCCCAGTAATGTTAGAGTTATTCTTTTTTCTGTTTGGAAACCTGGGGAAACTTGATTCCTGGGGAGTGTGACTTCCAGTGTGCTGCTTTGACACCCAGAGACTGCACTGCACATGCTTCCCTGAGCCCCAGCACAGAGCCCACTCAGCAGGCACCATGGAATTACTGAATTGTGCTCCAGACCCTCAAAGTGCTATGAATGGATAAAGAATAGACTCCAAGATAAGAGCTAAAACTGCATAAAGAAGGAAGAACTGAGAAAGTGTGAGTGAGGTCATGAAAAAACAACAGATTCCTACCAGCAGCCTAAGATGCTTGTAGCAGAGCCACCTGGAATAGTGGCTAATGGTTCCCATCCAGTGGCACATAACTTTCTTTACTCCTTTACTCACAATCCTGCCAGAAGGGACCTACCTGTGCCTTGATCTCAGAGTACTTTCTGCCCATCTAGATCCCTGAGACCTGAAGGCAGAATGTGAGAGTCAGTTCTTTCTCACTGTGTCTCAGTTCAGCCTACCCAAGTTCACATACTCTCTGCTAAAGGCCACACAGGACTGAGCAAAGCACTGTTATCCTCATACCTCGGGGTTTTAATATGGGGAGTTAATAATTGAGTCTAATCGTGCATCCTTAGCCACCTTGAGTCCTTGTGTAACTAAATCACAGAATGTATTAGAGAACAAATTGATGCCTTATGATTAATGATCAGGAATTCACACTTGGTTTTCAATATTCTGTGCAGTCCCCTTGGACATAGGGCTTTCTCCTGGTATCCTCTGTTGACATTATTCCAGTGTACCAGGTGCCACAGAGTGGATGATCTGTGCAATGAAAAGTGCTTTGCACAGGCATCGGGTGCATTTTAAGGGTGTTATTACTCATCAAAGCTCTTGCACCCATCACGGTCTGTGCTCCTGAGAGCTGGCCCCAGTGACCATCTTCTGCAAGGTCCAGGTGCCTTCTAAACCCAACCTGTCAGTCTGTGGTGGGACAGGAGGTCACCCCAACCCCGGAAGCAGGAGAAGGTCTATGAACATGCTTCTGAGTCTTCAGAGCTGGAGAGCTTGTGAGACGTGATGGAACTTTCCTCTGACTGACACAGGACGGTGGGGAGGAGAGACCTGGAATGTTTCTGTCCTTGGCCCCCTTTTACTTTCCTTGCCCCGACTGTGCAGGACTATTCCGGGCCCATGTATTTTGGGAGCCATAATGAGGTGCTTCTCATCACACCTTGCCATTTTCAGGCAGCTTTTACTAGCCGCCTGGACACGGGGACAACCTAGTAATTTAAGAGCTATAGTGGACTGGGCTGGAAATAGAGGCCGGAGCTGCAGCTGGGTGAGGTGGGAATGGGGGGGATTTCTGTTCTCCCCTTCCTAAAAGGGGGAGGCTAAAATGGCTTACAGTCACACCCAGAAATCTTCACAGAAGATGAGAAAGCAAATTTTCTTCTTTCTGTACCACACCGTGCCTGGAGAGGACTAAAGAATGGATGATCTAAGCAGCAAAGAACCAGTTTCAGTAGATGTTGGAACCATGGGCTCTCTTCATCAGTCAAAGAGTAGGGGCTGTCCCCATTTCCCCATCACAAATCATGCTGAGCTCAAGTTCTACTGGAAATGGGATGCATTCAAAGAAAGTCAAGCTGTCACATCAGCCTCCGAGGCAAATACTTCTAAATGCCTTCAAATTCCAAATGACCCATCCTTCCGTCTTTGCCTACAGCATGCAACACTCTAGAGCAGCGGTTCTCAACCTGTGGGTCGCAACCCCTTTGGGGGTCGAATGACCCTTTCACAGGGGTCGCCTAAGACCATCGGAAAACACATATATAATTACATATTGTTTTTGTGATGAATCACTATGCTTTAATTATGTTCCATTTGTAACAGTGAAATTGGGGGTCACCACAACATGAGGAACTGTATTAAAGGGTCGTGGCGTTAGGAAGGTTGAGAACCACTGCTCTAGAGTTTCAAAGCTCACCTTCCTGGACATGATTGCCCAGAGCCTGGGCACTTTGCTCTTTAAACTCTGAAGCTGTGAAATAATTTTATGGTGCAAGTATTTCGGGATCCACAGTCTTGCACCCAGAAAGTACCTATTTTCTGACACCCTATTGCAGAATCTTTGCAAAAACAGAGTGCATCTGGATGCCTAATTCAAAGCACCTCACATGTTCCCTTCTCATGTGGCCGGGGGTGGCGGGGGGTGGGGTATGGTGGGGTGGGGAGGTGGGGAGGAGAACCAGGCTGCACACTAACATTTTGCTCAAGTTTTCAAACAAGAATGTTGTCCTGACTTCAAACCCAGGATAAAGGAAATGCTTGTCTCCAGGAGCTTGACACGTCTGCGGTCATATTTCAGATACAATTAGCCCCCACTGATGGTGGTGGTTGATCTAGCCAACGAGCAGCTAATCTTATCTGCGGTTCACAAATGGCTCAGATGGTAGCTTGTGACTTTGATTACTGGAAGGCTGGACCCCATCAGACAGCTTTGCTCCAAACAGTGGTCCTTTCAGCCTCCTGCGCCTGCAGATCAAAGCACTCTCCCCTCTCCCTATCTGCAAGGAAGCTCATTAGAGGGAGGCTGTCAGGGTTATAATCATGCAACAGTTTTACTTCTGGGTTATAACGCTTTCCCCTCCTTAGCAGCCTGTGAGGTCCAAAGTGAGAGGGATAAAGGAGGTACCGATGACATCTGATACATTTAATAGGCTCACTGGTGGCTGCCTGGGCCCCAGCTCTCTGCCACTGCTGCCTGACTGACTTCTGAAGGCTTCCCCTCCCCAGACCTATCGAGATCGTACTTTAGTCCTGAGGGAGAGCCCTCTATTGTCCCTTAACAGTCGCTTTACTTTAAGAACAGAAGCAACTAACATAGGAGTCCAAAGATCTGCCTTTACATTCCTTCTCTTTCACTCAATACCTGAATGAACGGAGGACATTTTGCTGTAATCTTCAGTTTCTCTTGTGAAATATGCAAATGAAGACTTTTCTTATTGGAATTAATGAACAGTTCTCCAAATTCCCCTCTCCCAGAAGCCTTCTAGTAAGTCCTTCCCTTCCTCTCTCCTCCGCAGCCCCTCCCTACCTGAGTTAAAGCACCTCCATGCCGAGTCACTGCCCCCTCATCTCTATTCGCATAGGGTTTCCACGAACACTTCACTACTCATGCCTGCTTTCCTACCAACTTGCCCTTTCCTTCCCAAGAGACAGGGGAATCCTCAAGGCATAGGGGTCTGAGGCTCCTTATACCAAAGGCTGCCTCCACCTGATACTCAGCCGATACTAAAGGAGTGTTTGTTGTCCACAGTGAATAGAGTGCTGCATACATACATGGTTTGCAAAGCACAGTGGGAGGGGCTGGTATTTATTGTTGGACATAGAGCCTCTAGGGCTTCATGGGCACCCGTGTCGATGACGACCCAGTAGAATATTCTGGGGTGGAGCTCAAGAGTTTACATGTCTAACAAGTTCCCACTCTGAGAACCACTGGTACAATCCACTCTTCCTGTTTATAGATGGAGAAACTGAGGCCGAGATTGGAGAAGGGGCTTGTGCAAGGTCATGTAATTAGTCCAAGGCACTTGATGTGTTCTTATTTCCAGTAGTTGATTAAAGTAAAGTCTGTCTCATGTTGGGATGTGTGTGTGTGTGTGTGTGTGTGTGTGTGTGTGTGTGTGTGGTGTTTTGAAACGTAGAGGGAATAGATCTTTTTGTTTGTTGTTAATCTGTGACTAGCTTCTTAAGGCTTCAAACTTGGGTCTTTTCGTTATAAATCTCATGATCATTTCACAACATGGCCATTTCACAACATGCTGCTTTCATGTTAAGAAGCGCGGTCGTCATGCTGCCAAGAAGCTGGCTCAATTGTTATCTTTATTTGTCTCTTTTATTCCTTAGATTTATTGATGCTGTTAGCAATCTCTGAGGAGAATGCATAGGGGAGCCCAGCTCACAGGAAAATGAGAGGGACTCTGAGGACCGCAGGGCAGGCCTGGCCTCTCCAGCACTTGCCCCGGAGTAACCTAAGTCAGGTCCTTCCCCATGCACGCCGGTGGGAACGCACAGCTCTTGTCAGCAGCTGCCATTACCCACAAGAATGAGAAACAGCCCTGGACTGTGGGGGTGGGAGGGTTAGAGCTGGAGAGGCCGAGGTTTAATTTTCACCCCGTCATCTCCTGGGTGAGGTAAAATCGCTTAAGGGATTAAGCATCAGGGAGACTCAGTTTGCTACTCTGTAAAGTAGGAAACATGTCTGTTTCACAGGGTTATTGTAAAACTTTTAAAAAGTCATCTTTAAGCTTCTTATACTTCCCAAAACATACCCAGAGCTTGGCCATCCCATCTTTTCTTTCTTCCTCTCTTCCCGCCCTCCCCACCTTCGCCCACTATCAGCTAGAAACCAACACTGGCATAACACGAGTGAAAAATGTAACCCAGCTGGAAAAATAAGCGAAATACACTGTTTTTAAAAACAAAACATACGTTCTTCTGATTTACTTGCTGTTATTTCCTCAACATTAATTTAACTATGTATTATTTTTCATGGAAATCCACTTAAAACTTTTAAGAAAGAAATGTTTTGTAGTTAAAATAATTACCTTTTCATTAACTGTAATTTGGGAGGCATTAGCACTAATTGCCATTATAATGGAATTTATGTCTGACACGTTATAGTTCATGTGATGACAGAGAGCCAAGCCCTCCCCCGGAATCAGGGACAGGCTTATCAGAATATTAATCTCCTTCAGTTGCTCTTTAAAAGAATAAATAACTAATCAGTCACTGACTGCTAATATAATATATAACCCTTCTGCTAAGATGTATTAGAATTTGAGCTTCAGCAGAATATATTTATTTAACTGACAGAAATCATGACTCTATTTGTTTTACGTGACAATGCAGTAAAAAACCAGACTAGCTATAATGCTTGGAAAATTGAAAATTTTGACTAGTTAATTTTTAATTAAACTTTGTGAGAAATAATGAATTCCTCAACTCCATTTTAAGCATTGAACATCTCTCAGAAATGGTTGCTGATCACCCAGTCTTAGTAAGTGGTCTCTAAGAAACATTCTTAGATTCGAGTTAGGCTTATTATTAGAGTACAATTATTTTGACCATCAACTCTCATAGCATCTAATTTCAGATGCAAAAGTTCTGAAAATTTGGGCAAATGTTTTGTTGACCTGGACTGAAACTAACTGTTTTGATTATGAATAAATCTTAGATATTACTCAGCTTTGTTGTAATTCCTTTTTTCTCTGGAATAAGGGGAATAAGATCCCATTGGGAGAGAACAATTAATTCACCTTAATTCTGGTTAATTTCGTGTTTATGGGTATACTCCAACAGCAAGTGTAATCTCTATCCGTCTATTTCATCAGGATAATACTGAATTCCAACTAACAGAATCGGGACTGGCTGTTCTCTTCTGGGGAGCAGCAGGCCATTCTCAGCACACGGTGTTGTGTGAGCATTAGCAGCATCCTAGAGGGGGACCTGTTTCCATGTGGAGGGACTTTTGGCCAGTGTAACAAAGTAACTCCCCAGCCCTCTCTACACTTCATTCCTTTGGAGGAGGAGGGAGTTACCCAATTGGTGAGCTGGGAAAAGAAATTGGACCCAGCATCATCAACTGTCTCTTTAGAAACCAGCCTGGAGAAATAAGTGGAATACACTGTCTTTAAATACCATCTGGTTTGCTCTCAATTTGTTTGGAGAGCAAACTTGGATCAGGCCCAGGCTCAAAGATTTGTTAAGCACTGCCTATTACTGGGTGGTAAACGTGTCTAAAAATTTGGGTGAAATATTCACAAAGTTCTGTTCTCTAAGTATCTTGTGAATCAATTCAGGATGGAAGGGGCGTTTAGTTGCTTACTGGGTCTCCTGTCAAACCCTGGGAGAGTCTGTGGGATCCCTAATCCTCTGGGGCCTGAGGCAGGCAGCTCCAGCCTCATGCGTGGACACTTGAACCATGCCAGGGCTCAGGAAAGATGTGATTGACTCAAGATTGAACAGAGAGCAGAAGACTCCTTGCGGTTATTTCCCGGTGTTTATTTGTCTAAGAAGGCAAAAATAGGTTCTGTGAGTTCATGTCCTATTCATACAATCCATCCACACCTCCAGTGTAGGTATGTATCTTCCCAGCCTTCTATTCGCTTTAGATCAGGGCTGCCCTCAGAGATGGGGTGAGCAAGAGAACATGACATCCCAGTCCGTTACCGAGCTTGTCCTGAGACAAGAACGAAGGAACATGGATGCCCCATGTGGAGACAGAAGCCACAGTTGTCCTTTGGGTGCGTGCCCGTAGCTGCCTTCCAAATATAGATGGGCCTTGATATGTTCTCTGAATAATTATCTTCTTGGAAATGGAGCTGGGACAGCAAGTACGAGAGTGGCTCTGAATCATGCTTTGCTCTGAGCTAGAAGTGGTCCATGAGAGTCCCAGCTGAATGATGCTGCAAACAGTTAGAGAAGGGAAAGGCTCCTCCGGTGACTAAGCTCTGGCCGCCAGACACTTCCCACGACCCACCCTCCACTTGGTGGGCTTCTCTCTGAGTCTGACGGTGGCTCACGTGACTGTGTGATTCTGCAGAGAAGAATTTCACCCAGAGGAAGGGAGCTCACAAACTCACTCCTGTGAGATGTGGTTACTGAGGACTTCCCTGCCTGTGTTGTCAGGGTTGGCGATGAGACCAGGAAGCCTGTTCATGAACTAAACTGAGGTGAGCAGATCCTTCTGCTGCCACTGGGGATGTTGAGGGTGAGAGAAAAGTCAGTGGAGTCCTGATTGTTAAGAATCTGGGAGGGCTTCCTCGTGCATGATTTCTAGAGGATTACTTCTTCTTATTCTTTTTTTAATCCTCACCTGAAGACATGCATAGAGATAGTAAGAGAGAGAGAGAAAGGCAGGGAGGGAGGGAGCGAGGGAGGGAGAGAGAGAGAGAGAGAGAGAGAGAGAGAGGGAGAGAGAGAGAGAGAGAGAAACATTGATCAGTTGCCTTCTGCATGTACCCCTACCAGGGACTGAAACTGCAACCTAGTTATGTCCCTGACTGGGAATCAAATGGGCAACCTTCTGGTTCACAGGGCGATGCTCAACCAACTGAGCCACTCCAGCCAGGCCAGGGGATTATTCCTTCAGGAACCATTATGTATCTTAAGACAACTTCCTATTTGTTGACAACCCAGTTTATATTAGACACCATGCTTGGCAATTTCATATAAGTTATTTTTTTAATATTTTTATTGATTTCAGAGAGGAAGGAAGAGGGGGAGAGAGATAGAAACATCAATGATGAGAGAGTCATTGATCGGCTACCTCCTGCACACCCCGCACTGGGGATCGAGCCCGCAACCCAGGCATGTGCCCTTGACCGGAATAGAACCTGGAACCCTTCAGTCCGCAGGCCGATGCTCTATCCACCAAGCCAAACTGGCCAGGGCTCATATAAGTTATTTTGATTTCTTACAGCAACCCTGTAAACTCAAGTCCGTTGTTTACATTTTCATAAAGGAACTGGCGATCTGGGTGGTTAAATAATTCACCCCAGTGTGTTCACAGGAACAGAATGTCCAATCAGGGCTGCCCAACTTTAATGTCTAGGCTGTCTCCATGATCCATGCCGCCTCTCCCAGGAGCACAAAATGTACGGAACTGAGAACTGACAAGCAGCTAGCACTGCGGGCTGGAGCCTGGCTGGCCTGGGATGCCTCCCTCTCTCAGGCCAGCAGCACCGGATGGTGAACCTGCCTCTTATCTCCAAAACTCTACTGGGCACCTGCTTATCTGCAGATCCGCCACTCCCTCCTCCGCAGCCTCACCCCACCGATTGCGTTTTTGATTTAGCTATTTGTTCCACGCCGATGGCAGCATATGGCTCCAGGGAGCCAAGCTCCTAGGCCAACAGGAGGCTTCTGCCTGGGACGTGCCAAAGAGCCAGATCTCTCGCCTATGAAGTACTTTTCAAACTATTTGAGAAAGCTCTCTCCTCTCTGCTGCCCCATGTCTTTCCCTTGGAGAGCCTGCTTTTTTCTTTGAGTCCCAAATGGAGCTGTGTGACGGCCTCCGGGTTCTCCGAGTGCACCTCTTCGGGGGCACGCCTTCTCCACGCAGTTCTCACCAAGTCAGCCTGCCGAGCGATCACGTAACTGAAAGACGGAATTAGGCAGCGCTGGCAGGCCTCTGGCAGCAAGGAGCCCTCTGCTCGTGTTTTTCATTGAAAAGCATATAGAATTACCTTATTGTTCCAGATATTAGCTTTCTGTGCCCAGCGCGTACATATTTAAACAGCATAACAAATGTGCTGGATTACAAAGCACCTCCATGCCACCAAGGCCCCTGGGGTGCCAAGGCCCAGAGACATCCTTCCAAGTTTCCTTCCCCTTCGCCTCAGTGCCCGGGTGGGCCAGGCCGCCGAGTGTAATAGCCCGCATTCTGGGGATTTTTCAGGCCCCGTGTGTAAGACAACTTTCAGTTCACTGTGACAGCTGCTTGCAAAGAAGCGAACCCCCACTCCCACCCTTCCCTGCACCACCAGCACGTCTCATGCCTCAGGCCAGGCAGGCTCCGTGCAGGGCTCTCTGCCACCCCAGGCTCCGGCTCCAGACGGTCCCCTTGCTTGCTCTGCAGAACGTTATCACCCTCGTGGCTCGGGGTTAAGGGTTGGGGCTGGGGTACTGTTAGTGTTTTCATCACTGGGGGAAATCTACAGTCTGATGATCACCATGCCTGCGGATCAAAGGCGAGGCGAGGCGCTATCTTGCTGCCGGGTGTGCTGTGACTCTGAGCATGGTTCTGGGGCCTGACCCCAAGGTGAGCTGGGGAGGGAACGAGTCTCCAACGATGGAGGTCTAGGTGTGGGCTCATGTACGATGGCGTTCTAAGAGCAAAGCGTGTCCCTTCCTTTTATCCGGCCTCACCATGCCTGGCCTGAAAAGCGTGGAGAGCCTGGAAACCGGTGTTGGATTGACATGGAGGGAGGTGTGTCGCTGTGTAGAGAGAATGGCCTGGGGGAGGGAGGGAGTGTGTATTAGCATCCTAGGGCTGTCGCGGGTCTGCTTTCTGACTTGGGCTCAGACCCAAGCTCCCATCACACTGACCCTCAACTGGTATTTCCACCGATATCGGCCCCTCCCAATTCTGCTGCGCGGCCAGGGGGTGGGAGGTACCCCTACGACGGGGATAATGTGCTCTATCTTCCTGCAGAGGAAACCCAGACTTTATCTCCAAGGCTCCACTCTCTGACGCAGGGAGCATGTTCATACTCCCTTAAAAGAGGACCCTGTCCCTTCCTCTGTCATCCCGCCATTAACCTTTTATTGGGGTGTTTACCACCAGCTGTTGTTTGTGTGTGTGTCACTGTGACATGGTGGCACCTCGGGGGACCTATTCGCTCTGTTCCTATGATGGCAGCTGGCAGGCAGAGCTGCCTAGGCATCAGGTAAATGGGTGCAGATGAGAGAACAGGTAGATGAAAGGACGAAGGGTCCGCTGCCGCCTTGGAGGAAAAGCACCCCCTTTGGATGCGGGCGTGTTTCTGCAGGAGGCGATGGCCCTGCTCCTCGGCTGCTCCCGTTGTCCCACCATGTCTGCAGTGGCTGGAGGGGGACCTGCTCTCTCCAGGTGTCAGCTCCCCTCCTCAGATTCACATGCTGTCCACTCAGCGCTTTTGGTTCAAGGCCGTCGGCCTCACGTTGGTTAAAGCGTGGTGTTTCTCACTGGAAGATGCTGTGGCCCCTCTCACGTCCTACTTTGGAAAGTCTCTGAGGCCGTGCCTCTCCTTTCTGTACAAGATGCAGTTCTTATCCCACCAGATCCGCGCAGCTGTGCCAGCCTTTCCTCCGGGTCTTGGCCAACCTCTCTCTATGAAGAGGCCCGAGCAGGAGCTGGAGCAGGTCCCACGGTTATGGTGCCACGCTGCTGCAGCGGCTGCTCTCCACCAAGGGTTGGGCATCCCTGTGCACGATGCCTACTCAGGGGGAGACTCACTCCTGGGGGCCCCGGCCCAGGGAAGCCAGATGGCACAATCCAGGAGAGAATAGGTGTTTACCAGTGGTAGACCGTGGACAGGAGAAAGCCATTGGAAAAGTTATTCTTTCCTCCCAACCCCATGTATTACTTTGAGACAAGGTAGTTCATATTGTGTGTCTCTCTCCAGATGATGGGAGAGGAAAAAACGGCCATCCACGCGTGCCGTGCAGCTGTGTCCAAATGGGCACCGCACACGCTCATCTTTGCATGTGTCGCTCCCTGGCTTCTCCTCCTGCTTCTGGGCTGGTTCCCTGGGGTGCACTCCAAGTGTTAGCAAGCAAGCTCTTGCCTCTGATTTGAGGGAACCTGAGCTAAGACACATCCCTGGCCAACTCTGGTTAGCTTGACCTTCTCTGCACTCCCATAATATTGTATGTATCTCTCTCACTTTCCACACAATATCGCAAGTATCTGTTTACGGGCCTCTTTCTCCTTCCGGATCCTGTATCTCTGGAAGGCAGACACCACACTGTATACTTTTGAATCTCTGGCACCTACCACAGCGCCTGGCATAAATTAGAACTCTGAAGATAATAAATATCTGCCAGATGACTAGCCATCAAAGAAAGTTAGATTTCCCCTGATCAGGGAGACAGACCTAAGGAACATTTTAAATGGTTTCCCATTTCAATGTGTGGTCTCCTTTGGCTTCACCTACATTGAGTCAGGGATGATGCTAGCAATCACATCATACTACAAGATTATAATTATATCCAGTAATTTTATAATAATTACAACAATAAGCTTGAAACCTATATGCTACCATGTTGTTAGATATGTCACATACCTAATTTCGTTACCACAGCAAGCATATTAGGTTGTCATCATATATGTGGGACCTTTTGGAAATGTAGCTGAACAGCTTGTCTTCTTGAGGGTATATTAAAGGTTGTTTAAATTATAGTTTTAAAATGGGGCTTTTCTTAGTGGTTAATACTGCATCTACCAACATCTACCAACTGACACCTAAGTGCCCAATGGCAGAACTGCTTTAGTAAAACAACAACAACCAACACCTCACTTCATTAATTAACAAAAGGTGACTTTATCGCCATCACTCTCACTTCACTTTTGCCCGTATGAACGTGCAGATATATTGGGACACGGCCTCTGGACTACAGACTGATCACCTCTGTCACCCCACTTCTCCTCGGTTCCACTGAGGTCAAGGAACTCAGCAAGATGTAACAGAGGGATTTACGACCAAGACACAGCAGGCACTTATGGGATTCCATGTTGGGTTTACCCTGTTCTATAAACCTTCTGAAATCATAGAAATGTTTTGCATTTTAGAAGTGTAGTTTTTAGGGTAAGTTCTATATCAAATTCTCAAAAGGGTTAAGAATTCCTGATGCTAATTCTGTGTGAACCAACATCTTGGGGTGGGCTGTGAAGAGTGGGGTCAGGTATCTCTGCCTCGGAGGGCCCGGCTGGTCAGTTGAGCTCTGAATGACCTGGGATCCTGGGAATAAACTCACTCGCCTGATATCTCTCTCTTTAGCCACCCGAGTTGAAGCTTAAGCATGGAAGGAGCTCACAGGATTTGCATTTCTCTCTCTGAAGCTGTTAGGGTCTGCAGGACTTACCCTTGACTCTGGGATCGGCCTCTATTGTGGCTCTGTTGTCAGGATTTCATGTTATGATGTAATCCAGCACAACTTGTCCAAAACAATATCAGATTTATTCCATTTGTTAAAAGGAAGATATCACTAGTATGGGCCCTTTTGGCAAAATCTCAACTCCTCGTTCTAGGCATGGTTTCAATCACCTGTTGCTAAGATACTGCAAAAAATATTATCTGTTTTTAAATGTTTCTTTTTAATTGAATAAACTGTTGCTTTGAAATATCAGTGCAAAGGTTAACTAAGTCTTTGAAATCATATATATATGATTTCCCTTGCACTTTAAGTGGAGCAGCTGCTATCTCAGTGGAGTTCCTTGATGGCATTTTTAAATCTCACAGAAAGGAATACTCATAGCACAACTGGAGATGGAAATAGCAGAGAGAGAGAGACTCAGTTGGGTCAGCACACTCTGCCCATGCTGGCCACAGTCATTGATTCTCCCACAAAGGCCTGAGAGAGAGAGCAGGCCCAGGTCCACCATCCCGATTAGCAACCCTGGGAGCCGGATTCAGAGTGTGTTTTGATTCCCGAATGGTATTACAGTGCGTGTATCCCAAGAAGGGTGTGGGCTCACACCTCCTAATCAAAATCATTGATATCTGGGTGACAAAATATTTTAGTTTTTATGCTAAATTTTCATGTCAAACTCCGGTCAAGTGAGTTTGCTAAAACTTATAAAAACACTTGGGCTTGAAGAGCATGTTTTTATTTTTTGTGTTACAGATGAGTGATTAAAATTGAGAAAAACTCCAGGGTGTATACGATTCAGAATAATTTCAGGATCAACTAAGACCCCAAATGGCCCAGGTTGTAGCAAAGTTGGGAGCCAGGAGTCCAATTGGGTGGAAAAGACTGGAAGGCATGGAAGGAACATTCAATCAAAGGCCAAACTAGGCAAAGTCAGCAGTGGCCAGCGGGGAGGGACAGAGGTCTAGGACTCTGGATGTCACTTGGAAAGACAGGTAAGAATTTAGAATCACTGAACTTCTCCTACAAACCTCCTAAATGCAAACGTTTCTCTTATTCTACACTGTTCTTGCATTAGTCCATCCAGGCCATCTCTCTAGATCAGCGGTTCTCAACCTGTGGGTCGCGACCCCTTTGGGGGTCGAATGACCCTTTCACAGGGGTCGCCCTACCATCGGAAAACACATATATAATTACATATTGTTTTTGTGATGAATCACTATGCTTTAATTATGTTCAATTTGTAACAATGAAATTGGGGGTCACCACAACATGAGGAACTGTATTAAAGAGTGGCGGCATTAGGAAGGTTGAGAACCACCGCTCTAGATCCTTACAACAGTCTCTTGACTACTTCCTGCTTCCTTCTAGTCTTTTGACCCAGTCAGTCTTTCATATCTGCCTCCATTGTGACCATTCTATATGCAAACCGGACCTTGCCACTTCCCCAGTGAAATGTTTCTGGGGCTTCCCATGACTGACAGAGTAAGTTGCTGAATGATAGGGTCCTCTCCTGTCTCTGTCTTATCTCTAAGCTCTCACTTCCCACCTTAGGCTGTAACAACACAGTTTGTCTTTAGCTCACGATGACTAAGGTCTCTGCCTTTGGAATGCTCTCTGCAACACTTGCTTCCTCACATGGCCAGTTCCTACCTGCTCTGCAAGATTGGCATCAGTTACCTTCTGTCCTAGGCCCCAGGCTGACCCAAGTGCCTCCACAGTTATCCCATACCTATGTCAATGCAGTTAGCATTTTTCATAAAAATGTCCTGTTTGTGCACTCTCCCATCTGACTATGAACTTCCTGAGGGCAAAATCCATTCTCTTGTATCATATTACCTCTCAGGGCTTAGGGCATGGTTTATGTTCAGACAAAAGCTATTGAACTGTGGAAGGAATGTCAAGGCAGGCAAAATTGTGGAATCCAGGCAATCAGAGAACAGGAAGAAGCAGCATTTGTGAACAATAATTCCTGGGTGATATAAACAAGGATGAGTTCCTGTCCCGGAGCGTTCAAAGTGTTGTGAGATGGGCTCTTGAATTATTCTGAGACAAATAATAGGACCTGTTATTTCCTTTGCCCCTAAGGATATGGAAAAAGAAAGCAGAGTTACTTTAACCAAATGGAAGGGATTTCCTTTCGGTGAGGGTGGATGGGTAGGGGGATGGCTTCAAGAGAGCCTTTTGACAATAGGCCTTGGGCATCTATGGGCAACTATCTAAAGGAGTGGTCAGGATGAGCACGGTAAATTGGCTTGTCATGGTCCCTAAAATACAATGCTTTTGGTTGGAGTTTCTTGCTGCGCTCCCCCCTCTGTGGAGTAAGCTGGATTGTGTCACATTGAAGTCACGTTGTCACGATGCCTTAGGGATTTTAAGCAGAGCCCACAGAAGTCAACTGTGATGGAGTAGAAACAGCACTGGTCCAAAAAACAGAAGTCCATCCAAATCCTGGGACTGAGATTTACTGTGCCCCTAGGAAATTAGTTACCATCTCTTTGTCATCAGTTCTTCTTCTATATGAAATGGAGATAGTACCAACCTTAAAGGACTGTTGTAGGCATTAAATGAAAAAGATGCATGAATTCATCTGCCAAATAATATGCACTCAAATTTGTATGGATGCTTTATAGATTTCGTTCCCTGGATAGTCGGTATAAAAAGAGATAAAACAACATTCTATTTATAGGCTTGATTTTTGATGTTATGGTAAGGAAAGATCTTACTTTCATTATTGCAAAGTCATTAGAACAAAAACTCTCAGGTACTTTGGTGTAAGGTGTTGAGTGCTCATGGCTGTCCTTGTCCCCTGGCCTGGCCTTGCTGTGCGCTGGAATCCGAGGGCACCGCGGTTTTGGAGGTGGTGATGGCTCACACCTGGATGTCCAGGAAAGACTGCTCACCTGGCCCCGAGTAGAAGTTGGACAAAAGTGAAACTGATTATTTAGGAGTCTGGACAGGAAATCTTGCTTTTCCTTTTTCTAATCTGAAATGGGTATAACTTTAAATCGATTACAAACAGCAGACTGTCCTGGACACTGTGAGGGGATATAAAGAAGCATTATTTTTCTCCAATACTTTATGAAAGCATATACACATAAGGTTTGATAAGATGGACAGTTCAGATGGTAAATAATTTTTTTAACATGACGCTGAACAAGTCTCTTCTTCCCAAATTACCCCAGACCGAACAATTCAGGCATGGATTTTTAAAAATATGTATTTTATTTATTTCAGAGAGAAAGGGAGAGGGAGAGAGAGATAGAAACATGAATGATGAGAATCATTGATCAGCTGCCTCCTGTACGCCCCCTACTGGAGATGGAGCCTTGCAACCCAGGCATGTGACCAGATCGAACCCGGGACCCTTTAGTCCACAGGCTGATCCTCTATCCACCACTGAGCCAAACCAGCTAGGCACAGGCATGATGTATTAGAGAGGAAGGTGTTCTGCTATAAATAATAGTATATGAGCATCAGTGGCTTAAACCAAAAGGATTTTATTTTTCTTATGAACCAGGAAAGCTGAGGTCAGCAACCATTGGCCTTGGTTCAGTGTTTTGATAATGTAAAGGCCAATTTCTCTGTGTTGCTCCTGTCCCATGTGACAAAGGATTAGGGTATCAATTTTAAAAGAGTCCAAAAAAGAACGTGCATGCTTTTGAGAAGATACTCCTCCCCTGGGGTGAGGAATGGTAAAATAAATGACTCACAAGATTTGCCATATGCGGATGGATATTTGATTGCAGCCCAATAGCCCGGCTCTCATTTCTACATCATAGCTTCTCCATCTTCAAACTTGTGAACAAGGCTGGGAATGGATGAAAGGGGAAAGAGCCTGTGACAACTACCTATTTGTGACTTTCCCTTTGAGCTCACTGGATGAGCCTGGATTCTACAGAGAGACTTCCTAAGAAGGC
Organism: Myotis nattereri; assembly: GCF_964212035.1. Taxonomy (NCBI): domain Eukaryota; kingdom Metazoa; phylum Chordata; class Mammalia; order Chiroptera; family Vespertilionidae; genus Myotis; species Myotis nattereri. The sequence continues at coordinate 77,699,971 of NC_138085.1, read as the reverse complement.
TCGGAAACAAGGAGACAGGAATGTCATAATTGGCCTAAGTTAATCATAACTCATCATTTGAGTCTTATCACATTGCTGCTCTGGACAAATGTGGGCATCTTCTGACAAAGAATTAAGGTGGCATGAGTGCCCCTCCCCCACCATTGTCAATATGTGTATCCTTCTAGTCAGTTAATGCCTTAAGTAGTGAAGCCTTAATCAATTGCTTGAGTGATGTTTTTCTCTCTCTCTCTCAATAATCTAATAGCTCCTGGAATGCAGAAACTGTGTCTTATTTTCTCTTCTCATATAGGATTTACTATAAGGCCTAGGACATAAATGCTGCTTCATGTTCTATTGAAGGTCATTACATTTAGCACCTTGAACAGAACATGTTAAATTATAGACCTATAGGATTACAATACTAGAGTATCGGAGTTTAGAGGTGTGAGTAATCACATGAGATTTGGGATGGGGAAAAAAGACAAAAAAGGTTTCCCAGAAGATAATAGATTTTAAAGTATTCCTCGAAGAATGGATAGAGTCCATGTCTGATTTAGTGTTAGCACCCAAGCCACTTAGGACAGTATGTCTCAGTAATGAGCTTTTTATGTTTGTTGAACTGGGTTACATTTGGGTAGAGGGGGGCTTTGCAAGTAAAGTTCAGGTAGAAGTGCACACAGGCGTTTCTCCTTCTTTCCCGTAGCTGCCCCATTCCTTCTCTTTGATTTCCCTATCTCTGCTAACCTTCAAGCCTAAGGTCACAGTGTTATCTGATGTTCAACCCTCAGGTACTCGGAGGCTTTGAGGCTTAGTGGAGCATATTGTTGACTCTTTGGGCTGAAAACAGGGCTGTTTTCCACCTGCATCTGTTCAGAGATCTGGTATGCATCCAATATTAATTTGAGGCATACAGATGACAGAGCTGGCAAATATAAGAGCAGTTACTTTTGGACAAACTGAGTTGAACTGTCGTCCTTTGCTGGGAATGCCTGTTATCCAGAGGCTGAATGGATCTCTGGTTTTAAAGTCTTTTAGAAGACTCTTCACTCCCAGCATGTGACGCCATGTCAGCCTCTGCTTTATCTTATGAGGTCATGTCAGCCAAGTTAAATTTACTGGTGCATTCAGTGGGAGCTGTAGACCACATGGGCAGACATAGTATTAGCAGTTACCTATTGATTTGAAACCAAATAGCAATGGAAATCTTACTGAGTTGGTTCACTTTGTGTGAACATAGGTCCATAATCATCAAGGTTTTGTAATTTTTACAAAGCAAATAAAAGAAAAGAAAGAAAGAAAAAACACAACCAACACAAAATGCCTTAAAATCTGTCTGCTTCCAAAATATTTCAGCAGCACATTTCCATCATGGAGATGCTCCTTTGGCTAGAGGAGGGATGGGGCAGGTAGAGAATTAGAGACTACTGAAATTGTAGGAAAGCTGCGGTTCCCTCAGAAGAGTTTGCCACCTCTAGTCCAGGCACCTTGGTCATGTCCAAGCAAGATGTCTTCACTGCGCCTGTCAGTCAAGACTCAATGGCTCTTATATGGGGCCCTCTTCTCCTAGCAGAATTGATAATTTAGAGATCTTCTTTCTGTAAAATATAACTACTCCATTTATTCAACATGATTTTCTAAAAATGTGTTTTCTATAGTAAGCACTGAATTCCTTATGCTTTTAAAAATATATGTATTTTAGTGATTTCAGAGAGGAAGAGAGGGAGAGAGAGAGAGAGAGAGAGAGAGAGAGAGAGAGAGAGAGAGAGAGAGAGAGAGATATCAGTGATGTGAGAGAATCATTGATTGGCTGCCTCCTGCACTCCCCATACTGGAGATGGAGCCCACAACCCGGGCATGTGCCCTGACCAGGAATTGAACTGTGACCTGCTGGTCAACTCTCAACCTCTGAGCCAAGCTGGCCAGGCTACATATGCTTTTGAAACTTAGAACTTTTAATAATTATTACATCAATGTGGCCTGGCAAAATGAGTCTGCCACTTCCCATGATGGTATATTCTATAATAGATAAGACTGTATGAGTTAAAAATTGCATCTGACCGTTGATAAGAATGATGTGAAATAACAGTGTCTTAAACCAATTTGGAGATTACCTTTCTCTTGAGTAGAAGAAGCCAGGAGGGAGACAGTCCAGAGAGAGTGTGATAGATGTAGGCTATCATCGATGTTCTGTGTACCTTTTATCTTTCTTCTACACTATCTTTAACACATGGCATCCATCCTCAAGATCACAAGATGTCAGCTGGAAGTCTTGCTGTCACATCTATGTTACAGGAAGAAAAAAGAATGAAAGGGGAATGAATAAAACAGTATATACCTTCCGGCTGACTTAGAGCCATTAAAGAACTTTTCTGCATCCCACTCAGTAACTTCTCCTTATATCTCCTTGACTTCTCTCTGGGTGCAAGAAAACCTGGGCACTGCCCCATAGCTAGTCACATTGCTACAGCCAATAATATAGAACAGTTTGCTACTAAGAAAAGGATAGATACAAGGAATATAGTTACGAGTCTCTGCCACAGGCATGTGGAATATAAGGGAGAGTATAGACTTGACAGTCAGATAAATGCCAGCATTTACTACATTAGTGTGTGAAGTCATTTGACCAAAATTAGATGATTCATTTAACAGTTCTGCATCTCAGTTTTTTCACCTATAAAATTGGAGTTTACAGTGAAAGTTTTGCAGAGTTGTCCTCAAGATTATATAAGATGCCTCATAGTTTAATGTGGTGTTTGGTGAGCAACTTCTGTTGCTTTCCCCACCCCACCCCAACTTATTATCAAAATACCACAAAGATATGTACAAGGATAATGAATAAAGACACTGACCAAAATGTCAAAATCTGAAAGGAATGTGCACTAACTGTAAGAAATATATGGTAATAAGGAAAGAAAAAACAAAAACAAAAAAACACCTTTATCAGGTTTGTGGAAAAAAAAAAAAAAAAAAGACAAGAAGATACTTAATCCCACAATGGCGTCCTCCTGATGCTGACTCCAGTATCTGTGTCAGCAAGAAAAAGGCACAGAGCTCACTCTCCCATTCCAAGGCTGATGTCTGAAACCATCAGAGGACACCCTTGTGTGCTTCCGCAGCACATCACACAGCTCACCTCTTTTCACCTTTGCACAGGTGTTACCTTCTGAGTGAGACCTAGCGGAGTCTCCCCGCCTTCACACTCCCCATGGCTCTGCCTCACCCTGCTTGTTCCCTTAGTACTTATGATCACCTAATATGCCATATGTATTTTACTTATTTATCTTCCTATCTTTTGTCTTCTCCAAGTAGAACATAAACTTTTTGGCAATACAGATTTCTCTCCAGTTTTTGTTGTTTTACTCAATATTGTATAATCAGTGCCTATGAGAGCATGTAGTATTATAGTAGGTGCCCCATAAACATTTAAAATGGACCTCCTCACACACCCATTATACCTCTCTCCTGTGTTATTTTTCTCTCCTGTAGCACTTACAACCAATTCTTTCTTTCTTTCTTTCTTTCTTTCTTTCTTTCTTTCTTTCTTTCTTTCTTTCTTTCTTCCTTTCTTTTGCTTTTTGTCTGACTCTCCCCAGTATAGTGTAATTTCTATGAAGGCAAGGGTGTTGTATATTTTATTTACTACTCTTTTCCCAGCACCTGTAACAGAGCCCAGCACATTGTAAATACCTACATATTTGCTGATTGATAATCCCACCAACTTGATCTATTCAGAAACAGCAGCTCACTGAAAACACCTGGTCTGGAAATGTGGGGTGAAAAAATTGAGATGCATCATCACACCCTAAGGTATCGCCCTTGCGTGGGCATGGGGGACAGGGACGAGGAGGACACTGGTGATGAGCTTGCTGGAATTGACCGTTTTAACACCTTCCGTAGATTGTAGCAAAAACCAAAGAACAAAATGAGACTACAGTAGCAGAAAGATTAAATACCTGTATGGCTGATAAAACACTGGAATTTCTCAAGAGCTGTGTCATCAATTTGAACATTGTAGGTATTAAATAAATGTGTATTAATATTTGCATTTGCTACCTACTGGCCTTTCCTTGAATTAGACAATAACTTCTTTGTGGGCAGGAATTTGATCACATCCTTTGTTTTGACTTATATGTGTCACTTGAAATACTGCTTATTGGACATCTGGTAAGTCTTACTGGTTGATGGTTACAGACTTGGTATAAATCCACGAGGAGATCTGGAAGTCCAAACTGCCCTAGACTTTAACCCAATATCAAAACACAGGAATGGGAGGGGATGTTTTGACCAATGTTGAATCAAGCACGTCTCATGGCAAGTTTTGCCGTGATCCTGGAACAGTGAGGAGAGTGCATCCAGTACTCGATGACCAATCGCGAACTGGAGGGAATGTGTGTGGGCTGGGAGAACGCAGTGGCAGCCACTTCCAGGTCCAGACAGATGTCAGGATACATGGAGCGCTACCTCAGCCTGGTGCACAGTGGAGGAAACACACAGGTCCTCAGGTTCGTTTAGCTTGAAATAGGAAAAGATGGCATTAAATCAGCTCCTCCTTGATTCCTGGTCTGTGAAGCAGGATGTTGTGGGTGGATATCGAGAAGGAGGGAGTCTCTGAGCTGAGTATCTGGAGCATGTGAACGACGTCTATGGGTTCTAGGCAGCAGACTGTTCAGTCCAGAGACTCTGGTGGCTTTTCGCATGAGGTTTGAGTCCTGTGTCCCTATTTGTTAAGTTCACCTTGCTGATTTCATGCAACTTACTTTTATCTCGGCCACGTCCTTCTTAACCCACCATTTCTTTTGAAATGTCCATCTTCCCCTAAGCATTGCTTTGTAAACTCCTAATCATATTTGTTTGTTTTAATTGAACAAATATGTCCTGTGTCTTGGGTACAAGTGATGGCTCCTAATTGGTTACATGCTAGCTTGGCTCACGGTCTCAGAGGATGGAGTTTCTCTGGTTCTGGTTGGGTGTGCTGAGGGGGAGATAACTTGAAAGCTTGATTAAAGCAAGTTTCTCTAATGTCAGGGTTCCCTCTAAGGAAACAGCCATAATCCTGGAGGAACAATGGAGGCTTGCTTGCGTTTCAAAAGTTAGAACAGAAGTTTAAAAAAACAACCCTTGGTCCCAATTTTCAACAGGATTGTATAATGTTCAAAAAATGAAAAAAATCCCCCCCCCCACTTGTAACCACAGGAAGCCAAGCATTAAAGTCAGAAGAAAGAAAGCCCCCCAGCCCCACCCCCAGAATGAACTGCCCCATATTGTTTTCCTTTCGTGCTTGCCGATTTCAGATTTTCATTTTCTGTACATTAAAAAGGAGACTTAAGAAAATATTCGTTAGCGGTTTCTGTCTAAATCTCATCATCTAATTATTTTCACAAAGAACATTTGGAATGGCACAAGCAATTCTGCCAAGAGCCTTCTCTCTCTGGATTCCAGGAGATGTTTCACAATAATTAGAAACCCCAATGGGTCTCTTAAGAACCCTTAAAGGGTTCCATATGCAGACTTCCATATGAAGTGGTACAATGTGTAGTTCTTCATTTTCCACAATGGGGCCTGACAGCTCTTAATGTATATTATTACATTAAATGAGATGCACATTAGTCGGTCAGGCTGCTGGATGTAGCTGGCCCCAATTCACTGAGAAATAAAAGCCAACCTGGTAACCCCATTATTTGTCCGCACCCACCCCACCCCCACGCGTACAGAGTACTGTTAGTCATGGTTCCGAGTACTCAAGTACTAATTGGCTTCTTGGAACTTGTCTTTGAGTGTGAGCACTGGTTTCATTGATTTTACTGGAATTGTGAGATGAATTATTGTATCTCCGTCAGGGATATCTGGGCCAAGCTGGGCTCCCTTTTCCATTGCCCTGTTCGCAGGCTTGTCCTTGTTCCTTGGGAAGTGAACTACATTAGTTACAAAGGCCCAAGGAGCAAGGTTTCCTCTGTTTTGAATACTTGACTAGATCTTAGCATCCCTTGGTCCACTGTTGCGGCATCATTCTGTGCTAAGGTAGCAGAAAACCATTACAAGGCGACAATATTCGGGACCTGGTCAGGTGTGTTTATTTACTGTGTTTTGCTAAGAAAGGAGCACTGATTACCAACCTTATCGTGACTCAGAGAAGTCAAACTAGGATGCTTGTTTGTTGACAGTAAAATGCTATTTTTTACCTAAAGGTTATGCACGGTTCATTGGGTGGGTAATGGTCTCCTGGTTGGTGACCATTTGGGGGTCTGGTTCCTGATGCTTTGTGCACCCTAAGGAGGTCATACAGTGTAACTCACCAAGACCTTGGGAGAGCCAGGCACCTGATAGAACAGAAGAATACCAGCTTCTTTCCTTGGGCATTTTATGCTTTCAGTAGACTAGAGGGCTGTATAAAACTCGGTGAGGTTTTCTAAAAACCTAAAAAAATGTTACCAGCAGTTTTATCTTGACAAATTATATACATATCTCCCACCTTCCCTGTGCTGCAATGCCCTCTGTTTGCCACTGTGGTTTTAGTGCAATGACCAATGTATGGCATTTGCAGTTTGGGGGAGGGTGGAGGTGTGAAATAATAACAATGAATAATATGCCATTTCCCATTATTAGGTAGAAGAAATGCCACTCAGCCCAGCATTTGATCCCTGATTGTTTGTCTCTCTCCCTTCTCCCTGCAAATAAATAGTCATGTTAAGGATGCTAAATTTGAGGAGGTGATGTATATCAATATTGTTTTGAAAATTCTAACCTGGCACCCTCTCATAAAGAAGAAAAGCTGTGAACAGATGGATTTTTTGAGAATGCTTAAATTCCCTTCACTGTCTGAGGGTAACTGGGTACAAAATAAGGAATCCAAATAAAAATGGACAATTTTTTTAATGCTTTTAGGAATTAGAGGATCAAGATTTTATGTGCAGATAGATGTTTCTTGATAAACATATTTTTCTGTTTGTTTGTTTGCCAGTAATAAGACCTAATCAAAAGTGAGCAGGTATTGCCCGGCAGGTGTGGCTCACTGGCTGAGCTTCAACCTATGAACCAGGAGGTCATGGTTAGATTCCCAGTCAGGGTGCAAGCCCAAGATTCGGGCTAGGTACCAGTTGGGGGTGTGCAGCCAATCAATGACTCTCTCTCATCATTGATGTTTCTATCTCTCTCTCCCTCTCCCTTTCTCTATGAAATCAATAAAAATATTTTTTAAAATTATATTTCCTCTTTCAAGCTCTGAGCCCCCCCTTTTTTTTACTTAAATTATTATCTAGTGACATATAAAGGCTAAAATTTCTCCACCAAAAGCCATTAATTTACAACCCTTAGCAGATCTGTTGCCTTTTCTTGTCCCTATGGCATGAAAGTTAAGAAATCCAACTGAAGATAATTTATAATAAGAATGAATAGAGACAGGAGGCAGAGTGTGAAGGCAGTGTAGCAGCAGTAAAGTTAAGAATCACACTCTTACCAATGCTCTTTTCTGATCAATAGAACCGACTATGTTGGAACAGCTCTTCTGAGAGATACAGAAGTATATGAGCATTTGGAGAAAAGAGAACGTGGGGGGGGGGGGCAGCAGGTAGGGGGGGAAGGGCTCGCTGTCTGATTGTGAGACAGGGAGGAGTCCACAGGTTCCTGCACAGGGGACCCCAAGAGAAAGGGAACAAGGAAGGGTATAAGGAAATGAGGTTACAGGGCTACAAAGGATTCCAACAGAGATATTCATAAACACTCATCTACACACATAAGCACAAATATACTCACTCCGCACGCGCGCGCGCGCACACACACACACACACACACACACACACGACACAATAACAGATATTTTGGGGGGAAATCTGATTGCAATTTTGGACCTTCGCTGCTCACATTTAGCATAGTTATTTTCAGGGTGGCCAATTCATGTAACCAGTCCTGAGACCCATATGGGTATCTGGAGACCTGGAAATCAATGGTGACAAGCTGATCTGCTACAGCAGCCAAGGAAGGGAACTCTGGGATTGGGATAACAACAGAAGAAAAAGTCTGCATGCGACTCTGAAGTCCTGTGTGTCTTTTTGGTGCTAGTGTGTGGAATGGCAGACATGGGAAGAAAAAGTATTTTGTGACAGCCTCACGAGGTCACTGTTGGTTCCAATTTTCAGATGAAGTATCTCACATCAGGAAGGCATTGTCATGGTTCTCACATGATCATCGATGAGCGGGATGACGTGAGGGAATTCGTTTCCTCTAAACTCAGAACAGCAGCTTACAGAGTAGACGCTGCTTGCATGCAGACACTAACTCAGGGCGACCCACAGTGTGAACTGTGGATAGTTAGCAAATGCTGTATTGCTGGTGTGCAAAGGCGGAAGGCCCTATCAATGTGGTACTTGGGGGATTCCTAGTCTAATGACCAACCAAACCCAGTGTGCAGACTAAAGCAAAACCTTCCAGGTGACAATATAAACACCAGACATAGAGTTCCCAATTAATTAGCTCATCAAGAGGGAGGCATATGAGAACACTATTTCAACTATCTATAAAAATCAGCAATGTTCTTCATACTTAAATATAATGGACAGACAAGATTTTACCAGAAGTATGAGGCAAATAAATTGCACCAATGAAGAAAAATTTTTAAGTTCAGATCAGTGAAACCTAATACTAATAATAGATAATTCATAAGACAAGTGAATGATATTGTTGCCTCTATAAAACAAAAATTGACTGTGATTAAAAAAGAGAAAAAATGAAAAAATTATAAAAGACCTCTTGGAAATTAAAAAATTGGTCGCCTAATTTTAAAGTTTAATAGAAGGGATAGGAGCCAAAGTTGATAACCTTCTCCAGAAGGGAGTAAAGCAAGATAGATATGACAGAATAGGTCAGCTATATAAAGTACTATACAAAAATGACATTCAATAAAATTCTAGAAAGAGAGAATACAAAAAATGGAGAGTAATTTAAATAAATAAATGATAAAACAATTTACCAGAGGTGTAAAAAGATATGGTTTTTCAATTCTAAGGGAACATTTAAGTGATCTCAAGGTAAAAATTTATCAGAGGTGTAGAAAGATAAGATTTTTCAATTCAACAGTTATATGACCTCAAGGTAATATGACCCCAAACACATACACACAGAGATTATTTTTCCCTCTAATATTTCAGAACACAAAGGATAAAGACAAATCATTAACAGGCAAAATCACAGAATTTCAGAAGATTGAAATCAAACTGACATCAGAATGTTTATCACCAATAATGGATGCTGAAGACAATTGGAGTACTGCCAAGCTCTAAAAACAAATTAGTTTGAATCTAGAATTCTACACACAAATAGGTTATCAGAGCATATAAGACAAAAATAAAAACACCTATAGAAATTTCCTCATGTACTAGTCTCAGGAAGTTTCTAGAGGATATACTTAAGGAAATAAAATTTCAAACAAATGAGTGTGATAAAGAAAACAGGAGGTACAAGATACATTGGAATTAGCTGAGAGTTACAAGGCAAATAAATCCTACAATGACATCTGGACTAGTACAGGAAATTGGTGGTTGGTCTATACGAAAATATATTCCAGAGCAAAAGAATAGATAATTTTAAATAGATAGATGTGATAATCAAGTATATTTTAGTTATGAAATAGTCATATATTTTTTCAAGAAGAATAAAAGAAAAATACTTATCAATGTCTTGTAAAATGCATATAAGAATCATGGTAAAAATATAAAGCAAATAAAATGTGTCATTTAAAAAAATGTTATGGAATGTAAGAAATCTGCCATGATTTCAGTTATGGTTTCTGGTTTCCTGTTTGGCTGAAAAGGCATTCTCTACCCTGAGGTTATATCAATATTCTTCTTCTAAATGATTTAGTTTAAATAATTGTATTTTTATGTTCTTTACATTTAGCTTCTAATCCATATAAAATGTATTTTTGCATGGAGTGTAATAAGGATTTAACTTTATTTTTTTCCTGATGGGTAGATAATTATGCCAATGTCATTTTTAAACACATCATTCTTTCTTTACTGAACTAAAATACCACTTTTATTATTTTATTCCAGATATTTTAGGAACTGGCTTATGCTTTTGTCCAAAGACGCCTGAAAGAAGGTAAGAGTCTTCTTTTTTTCAGTGAGAGGAAATAGATATAAAAGAAGCTAAACCAATTAAAAGATATAATAAAACATATGTAGATGTCATAATTTAAGTCCAAAATCATAGGAATAAAAATATAATGTAGGATTTTTAATCAGAGAAGACAATTTTAATTGTTCACAGGATACAGAAAAGAAGAAAAATAAAATACAATTTTATTTTAAATTAGAAATTTAAAATAATGTGAAAAATAATTGTTAAGAGAACAGAATGTGCAGTAATTATAAATTGGTTAACCTCACTAAATGAAAGACAGGGCCATTGAGAATGGATTAAAAATATACACACCCATGTCCATACACATACACACTCTTCCCCAATAGAGAGTTTTTTTACTGAATAAAGGCCTACATTCATGAAGAATGTGGGAAAAGCTTTAGACAAAATGCACCACCCATTTCTGATTAAAAGTAAACCAAAAAAAATAAAAACTCTTAGCACACAGTGATAATATGGAATTTCTTCAACCTGATAAAGGCCTCTGAGAAGACCCTACACCTACCATTATTCTTAATGATGAATATCTCTGCACTCTACTACTAATATCAAGAGCAACACACGGATGTTCTTATTCTTTTTTAAATTAAATTCATTGGTTAATAACATTAATTTCCGGGTATACAGTTTTATAATACATCATCTGTATATTGGATTGTGTGCTCACCACCCATATTCTAGTCTTATTTTATCACCATATATTTGATCCCTTTTCCCTCTTGGTCCTCCTCCCACCCACCACCATACAGTTTTCTGTGTCTATGAGTTTGTTTTCTTTGTAGGTTTGCTACGTTCTGCTTTATATCCCAGATACGCATGAAGTCATATGGTTCTTGCCTTTGCTGTCTGACTTATTTAGCTTAACATGATACTCTAAAGATCCATTCATATTCTCATTTTTGCTATTTAACTGGAGTTTCTAGCCAGTATAATAAAGTAAGAAAAAAAAACAAGGCATACAGAAAAGGAAGTAGTAAAATCATTTTTATTCATAGACACTAGGGGCCCAGTGCACGAATCTGTGCACCTTGAAAGAAACTGTGGGCCGTGAGGCTGCAGTGGGTACAGGAGTGGGTCTTGGCCCATCCTCTGCACCCCCACATGGCCCCTCCCACCGTGGCCCCCATCCCCTGTCTGCTGGCAGCCCCAATCCCACAGCCACCGCTCCTACCCGCTGATGGCGCCGAGAGATCAGGACTGGTGCTGGGTGCCAGCAGCAGGTGTGAGTTGTGGCTCCAGCACCTGCTGCAGGTGTGAGTGGGACCGGTGCTGGCAGTAGATGCAAGTGGCAGCTGCCAGCCCCAGTCACCCCTCAGGAGCAGAGGGAGGTGAGGAAGCCACTCTCACCCACTGACGGCCCCGAGTGATGGTGGCCGGCACCAAGTGCTGGCAGCAGGTGTGAGTGGTGGCTTCAGCACTGGCAGTGGGTGCAAGCGCTGGGTGGGATTGGGGCATGCAGGAGCAAAGAATTTTCAGTAACCACCAGAGGCTCACTCCTATGACAGAAATCAGTGCCCTGCCTTGGTCTGGCACCTCCGCTCACCTGCTCCACCCTCCCACCATGGCCAATGCCCACCATGTTCCATGCTCTGCTGCCTGCTGCCAATGCCTGCCATGTTCTGTGCGTGCTGCCAGGTGGTCAGCGCATGTCATAGAGACCGGTTGTTCGGTTGTTCTGCCGTTCGGTCTATTTGCATATTAGCCTTTTATTATATAGGATGATTAATGTAGAAAGTCTTATGGTATACACACACACACAAAAAAAATAGAACTAAAACCTGAGTTCAACAAAGTTGAAAGACACAAGATCAATATACAAATATTGTTGTATTTCTACATACTAGCAATTGATAATTGAAATTAAAATGAATATCTTCACAAAAGCATCAGAAATATGAATTGCTTAGAGAGGAATCTTACAAAATATATACAAATCATGTACACTAAAATCTACAAACACTGCTAATGAAAATTAAGACCTAAATAAATGGTGTGATAACAACAGATGGATCAGAAGACACAAATCTGTAAAGATATCAGGTTTCCCCAAATTAATCTACAATTTCAAAGCAAACCCATTAAAATCTCAGTGAAAATTTTTATTGAATTGACAAGATGATTTTGAAATTCATGTAAATTCAAAAGATATAAAGTAGTGAAAAATCTTTGAAAAAGAACCTAAGTTGGAAAATTAATACTACCTGATTTCAAGACTTATTAAAGTTATGTTGATCAAGGTACAGTGGTATGAGCATAAAGAAAAAGAGGCCAATTGAACAGAATAGATTCCAGAAATAGAATCACACATGTATAAACAACATATTTTTCACAAAACTGGTATTGTTCTTCACCTACCTCCTATTTATATTGTACAATTTTTCATTTTTAATAAGTAAAATATGTCCCATAGGTTTGATATTATTTTATTATTATTTTATTTTTCTTGCAATAACCAATGAGTAGTAGTGGTAATATTCTTATTGTTTTTGTGATTATCTATGAATGGGGGGAATTCTTGGACAAGACATTTATGAGCAGATTTTGTGGACAAGGGACCAGAGGGAGGAAGCTGTGGTTAGAAGCAATTTGAGTCTCAGGCAAGCAGGGAGGTTGAGAGTCTGTCTATAGAAACTTGCTCATCAACACTTTTCTGCTTATAGTAAAACCAAATGATGCTACATGAGGCCAGTGTATGTGTGTATGTATGTGTGTGTGTGTGTGAGGGGAGTGTGTGTGGGGGAGGGTGGTCATGTGATCTTATCTAAGTGTCAGAGATGTTTGATTCCCATTCTTTCTCTCCCACCATCTGCTTCTCCAAAAATGGTGCTCATTTGTTATTCATATTCAACCCTACTTTGCCTGCCATTCCATAGATTCATACTGGAACAGAGAGGCTCATACTGTGAACTTCCACACACTTCTTGTATTATCTCAGACAAGGAGTCTCTGTACTTTTCATTTGACTTTGGCCAAAATTCTTTAAAGACAGATGCCTTTTCTTGGTGTCCTCTCTCACCATCACTCCCATTTCACTTCACTCACCAGCTCTTCTTCATACATTGTGGTTCGAAGTTATGTGTTCATAGACTCATCAAAGATAGCATGGCTCTTGCTGTTTCATGTTATCCTTATTGGCTTTAGCTCATTTTAGAGAGAGAAAAAATTATTTTTACTTTTCCATCTAAGAACTTAAATAATCTAAGAAAACTTCTAAATGATGATGCCAAATTCTATGGCTGTGGTAGCACATCTAAGAGCAGTGCCAACCTCGGGGCCCTGGCTCAGGGTCTTATCTTCCAAGTGCAAAGTAACATTCAATGGAGACAAATATAACAAAGAGCTTTCTAAACTCTGTTTCTCACTCAGAGAATTATTGTTCATGTATTCTTCATCCAGGAACCACATTTGTAAATTGATGGCTAATTATGAGGATACTAGAGGCCCGGTGCACAAAATTTATGCACTCGGGGCGGGGGGAGTGTCCCTCAGCCCGGATTGTGAAAGGGTGCAGGCTGGGGAGGGACACAGAGATTGGCCAGCCAGGGAGGGACTGCAGGAGGGCTCCAGGGCATATCCGGCCTATCTCACTCAGTCCTGATTGGCCAGACCCCAGCAGCAAGCTAACCTACCAGTCAGAGCATCTGCCCCCTGGTGGTGGTCAGTGCACATCATAGCGAGGAGCTGAGCAGCCTTAGCATATCATTAGCCTATTACACTTTGATTGGTTGAACGGATGACCAGTTGACCAGACACTTAGCATATTAAGTTTTTATTATATAGGATATTCATTTGAAAATGTTAATTTATGGCAGTTTCTTTGAAGATGATGGGCCAAGTCAGAAGGTGAACTTGAGCAGCATTTTCATGTACTGGCTTTTTGTTTAGGCATTGCTTGCTGTTCTGGTATAATCTGTACTGGTTATTTAGAGTAGATATGATCATCATACCCCCAACATGTGGCTTTCCTGTGGGCATTTGTTTCACATGCAATTGACTAAGGACTAACTAGGGACTGGAGTTAAGGAGTATGGTGATGAAATAATCTCAGACCCTCCTGTCAGGAGGTTCCCACATGAAGACAGTTCATTTAGACACATACCTAAAAAACAAGCAAGTGCCTAACACTACCTCATAGGATTGTTTTGTTGTTTGTAGAAGAATATGACATGTCTTAAACCTTCAGTAACTATTCACTGTATTATTGCTGTTGTTTTTATCATCATGGTTATCATCAGTATAAAGAGGTAATGACAAAATTCTGAAGAAGAGAGTTGGAAGGATCCTGTTTGTACCTAGATTGATGAGTTGGATATTGACAAGGACCGCGTTTGTGGCCTCTGGATAAAGGACAGTCTGTATGGAGAAGCAGAAGTGGACACAGAGGCAAAAGTGAAAGAGTAGAGGGCTGTTTTGGGGCTGCTGTATGAGGGTGTATTGTGACAAAAACTGCTTTGGTGGTGGGTCCTATGCATTGACCTTTTGGTTCTGTTTCATTCTCTCTCATTCTCTCACTTGAACTTGGCATGTTTTCTTTAGCAGAGCATCTGGCATCGGCCTGGTTCCTGTATAACAATTTTGAGAGGATGAGAGATGTGGATGGAAATAACCCCTCTAAAGTTACAATGACCTTCTTCCATAATGTATTGTAATGTGGTGATAATGATAGCTGCACTAGCTTCTGTATTTGAAGTTGAAAGAAAATTCGGTTGTGTTTTCTTTTCACCATCCACAGACTGTTATTTTGTAATAACAGAGGGAAGAGTTTTCTATAGCAGCCTCGTCAGTGGTTCCAAACTGGAAATAACATCCAACCACTAACTGCTGTTTAATTTTTTTTTGTTTTTACTTTATTCCATGCGTAACTATGTTTGCACAGCAGGGCAGTAAACGTCTGAGGAAATGTCACTTGGAATAGCAAACAAGCTACCCTTTCTGCCTGGGGTTTTGCCTTTGGTGGGTCTACCCAGTCCCACTTCACCAGGAAGATTTTATTTAAATGAAATGAAATCTGTGGGGAGATAAAAGATGGCAAATATTATGTAAATTTCCTATTTGTGGTGCTTTTATTTCCCTAGAATAGACGGAGTTCCTAAGAGATGGCTCATAAAGAGCATTCCTGGCTACTGAGTGACTCGGGAGGCAGGAGGGGAGGCCTGGTGAGAATTCATCACAGGGGCAAAACCAGAGGAGCCTAAATGCTCAGTGTGTAATCTTTACATGTAACTAAAACCCCAGACAGACTTCTTGTGTTTCTGAGGGATGCTCCTGGTTTTTCTCAGGGGGGTTCTATTTTGGGGTATTGGCACAAAGAGACATCAGCGGATGTTGGCAGAAGCCATCTCTCTCCCCAGCTGCACCAATGGAAGTCATCACATTACTATGACTCATCGTTTTCCTTTGCCAGCGGGGTTTTGTCCACCATCTTCTCTGTTCAAAGCCCTGCCTGGTGACCGGGAGCAGGAGGAATCTTGGGATCCTGAGGAGTTTGTGGCTTTGATTGTGAGTAGCCCAAACTCGAAGAAAAACCTATGGGTGCCAAATCCTTAGAGGTTAAAAAAGGACTATACTCCACCCCTCTCTAATCAAAGCAGTTCTCTCGCATCAGCCACAGGTAGTGGGCTAGGTAATGGTTTGGAGTTTTGTTTCTGGCACCTTCAATGATGTAAATTACCCTCTTCCTCCTCAGCTTACTTCTTGTGGCAGAAAGAAAAGCATAGCATTTAGATTTATGAGTTCTGATAGAGTCCCAAGTCAGCATTTAACTACTTTGCGTTTCAGCTTACAGATCCGTAACATGTGAGTAGGAACCACTTCCTCGGGGTTGTTGAGAAGATGAAATTAGATAATTGAGTTTAGTGCATGTCAAATTTTCCCACCAAAGTTCTTCTGGAGGTAAGCCTCAGATCTCAGATTTTCAGTCTAAGGATTTCCTCCAGAAGAGCTTTGCTGGGAAAATTTTAGATGTACTGAACTCCACTGCTGTATACATGAGAGTAATACTTTTCTTTTATATAATATCTCATTCCAAAGGCAGACCTGTACATTTAACAAAAAACTCTACTCACAGCTATTTCTGTACTCATCTTTCCTTACACAACTATATAATAACTTCCTGTGATGGACCAGGCAGAGAGTCATGAGGTTTCGGAACTATGCTCAAGTTAACATGATGGCTAGAAGGCTGGCTTATGGAGCAATTAATCAGGCAAAATCCTTGCCTTGGAGCAACTCACAGTCTGATAATAGGATATAATAAAACGATGTGCAATTCCTTATGAGTAGGGTGGAGGGAAGAAGTGAAGTGGCATGAAGTGGGCCTTGAATTATGTTTGGGGCCATACGTGTAAAGACAGGCATCAGGAAGGAGCATGGTGTGTGTGCAGGAAGCTGGTTATTGACTGGATGCTCAGACCCTTTCCCAGTTGGCCTCTCCTTTGAACTTCAGTGGTCATTCTAGAATTCCGTGTTGGACCCGTGAGAATTGTGACTCAGACAGGAGTTGAGATGGAAGAGAACAATGGAAGTGCCAAATCTCTACAACTACCTTGAGTTACTTTTTCAATCACCAGTGTTTGGACCAGCACAGAGGACACAGGTTATTAGGTATCCCAGATAAGGTTTTGCTAATCTTGTGCAAGTACTTTAGGTGTGATCTAAGTGGAGAATATACAAATCCGTATTAAAAGAATGTCACTGATATTCAGAGATGGTTAGACAACTCTGGAAGAGTCCTCAAAAGAAACCAGACCAATCCTTCATATCCTAGATGTATTTGGAAACCGAAGAAAATAGCTAATAAGACACTTCTTGTCTGAAAAATGTAGAAAGGGGCCATGCATTCTTTGGTGATGTGCTCCAGAAAAATGTTAACAAAAAGATGGTTTTTACTATTAAACCTTCAACTGACTTTGGCCTGCGAAACGCCAGCTGGCTCACATTACTCATAATGTGCTTTGGTGTGTCTCTGATGATAAATATGAAGGGTCCTTTAAGATATACAGAAATATTAAGCAACTAAACATGCTTTTTTCGCTCCCTTTGAAAATTGAATATGTCAAAGCAACATGGAGGCCTTTTAAACACAGGGAAATTATGTATGGATAAGTCACCTTTGTTCCTACTGAGAGCCAATGGGTTCTTCTCCTTTTAAGGGAGGTCTTAATTGAGTTTGAGCTCCAAAGGACTCTCGTCCTGCATAACAGAACAAACAAACGGTTAAGACACCCACCTTTTACAACTCAACTTCAGTTTATGTCCAAAACTGTACCTCACAGATATCTTTATTTTTTTCCACGAGAACTCATCATGTAATCAAGACAGGTCTTGGTATCCTGGTATGAGCCAGGCATATTCCTGTTCCCAAGTCTTTCATATTCTTTCTGAGAGCAAGGTCTCCCCTGGCCACTCTAGCTCACATTGATCTCTACTCCTACGGCCTCCTAACTGAAAGTCTGCAAGCCCTTTTGGTTTTGTTTTCTCTGCCTGTCCTCTGGGAATTGGTGTACTGCTGCTTCTGAGGTTGGCGGCCTGCAGGTACAATTCATTCTCATAACCAATTACGTATGTGCCCTGTAAAGTACCTCATTTGCTCAACTCTGCCTCCCTGTGACATGGGTTGGAGCGAGGCACCTGGAATTCTGACAGATGCAACAGGGAGACAGTTTTGTACCTGGCTGAAACAGGCAAGCTGGCATGGAGCTGACACTCAAAACCTGTCTCTTTCAAAAAATAAAATATATATATATATATATATATATATATATATATATATATATATATAAATTGATTTCAGAGAGGAAGGGAGAAGGAGAGAGATAATAGCATCAGTGATGAGAGAGAATCATTGGTCAGCTGCCTCCCGCATGCCCCAGACTGGGGATGGAGCCCACAACCCAGTAATATGCCCTGAACAGGAATCAAACCGTGACCTCCTGGTTCATAGGTTGATGCTCAACCACTGAGCCACGCCGGCTGGGCTCAAAACCTGTCTCTTACTTACAGAGTTGCCATGGTGACAACTAAAATTATGGACACTGTAAATAGCTTTAAAGTTTACCACCATGATCTCAAGTGAATTCTGTCCATGTGTGGTGACCCTGACACCACTGAGATTTGATTTCCCCTCAATCTGTTGTATGGAATAAGACGCTCAGAAATTTTACTTGGTTTCCCCAAGCTTCCACAACTCATGAGATAATAAAGCTCAGAGTTGAATAGAAAGTCTGGTACAAATAAAATGTTCTTAACATGATGAATGGGTCTACAGAATGGCTGATCAACAGAATCATTGGAAGGAGCTTTAAGCAAAATAAAGATTTCTCAGGCACTCCAAACTCACTGA
The DNA here is from genome assembly GCF_964212035.1 of Myotis nattereri. NCBI lineage: Eukaryota > Metazoa > Chordata > Mammalia > Chiroptera > Vespertilionidae > Myotis > Myotis nattereri. The sequence goes on along the minus strand of NC_138085.1, from coordinate 77,681,514 downwards.
ATTTAAAATCTCTGAGGTTGGGGAGCAGCAACCTGTATTTAAAATTTCACCTCCAGTAATTCTGAGATAAGTGCTTTGCAGTGGGAGACAAGTCATCTGGGTACAATTGCTTTACTCTACACAGGCCCCTACACAGTAAGACCGTGTTATTGGCCCTAATTACTCACCCAGTTAGAGCTAAGCTGGGGCTATAAAATCTTTGAGTTTCCTGTTTAATAGGCTATAAAAGTGACCCTGTTTTCACTCCTGTTTTCTCTGAGATTTTTTTTTTCAGTTACTATCCAAAAATTGCTTTTAACAATTTAAGAAATTCTGTTTTTAAAAGGAATTAGAAAACACATAATTAATCTAGCCAATGGTTTATATAGATTCTGGGAACCTGAAAAATAAATACAAATCTTTATTTTAATTTCTCAACTAAAACAGCACACAAATGGAAAAATCCTCTTCAATACTATAGCAAAAGGAGGCAAATGGCAAAATAGTTTCACACAAGATATAACACTCATCAGAGGAATTAGCCAGTGCATTAAATATACAAGAAACTTTGAGAATTTGGGTCATATAATTTTTATCTCTTTACTAACTACAATAACACAGTTGTCTTGAACTCAGGAGATTAATTGTGTAACCCAGGATGAAGTATTTACCTTCCTCAAGCTTTCTTTTCCTCGAATGTTAAATATAGAATATTCTATCTGTCTCCTGTGCTAGGCAGGATTAAAAGAGATTATATGGATGAAGGTGTCTGCAACTAAATCAGGTGTATAAGAGTTTCCTCCACAAAATTTATCTGTGTCTGATTTTCAATGAAATGGCTCTTCAGTTATTCTTTGTGTTTATTCATTTTTTAAAATCTATAAATGGAGGTGTGTTCAGATAATAATGATCTCGAGGATCTCTAACCAAGCTGAAGTTCTGTATTTTTATTATTCTAGAAAGGCTTCCTGTGTGACCTCTATTTAGCCAGAGCTGCTCTGAGAATGTGTATTGGTCACTGAGAAATCAATGAAAATCCCTAGATAATCAACAATATTGCATTGAAATATTTATTAGATATGGTACATAGGCTTTGAAAGTCTTTAGACATTTCTAATGTTAATAAAAATACAGTAAACTAAACTCTGGAAAATGCCAGTCTTTATTTGATATGAAAGAAATGTCAAGATCCTATATGGCCTCTTGTTTGTTCTCAGGGGGCAAAAATTATTGTGCTATTGGCATTTGGACATATCAGTTCACGGAAAATTTCAGGAAAAAAGTATGTGAACCAGAGTTCTCTATCTATTCGATGTTAGATGGATTCATTATCATAGAAGTTTAATTTTGCTCCAGTCCCAGTCCCAGTGTCTGGTATGTGGGCATGTAGTTGGGGCCCAATAAAAACTCTTCAGAGGAATGAACGAGTGCATTTTTCCATTGAGCTGCATTCATTGGTGTGAAGTAGTGGGAAAAGCATCAATTTAAACTTGTTCTGCTCCAATTCTTTTCATTTCCTCTCTTTTCCTTTTCCCCCTATTCTCTCCCATGTCTTCCTCCTCCTCCCCCCAGTGTCACCAGCAGGCCCAACTCTGGTCTATTATCTGCCACATTGTAGGAGGTACCAGCAGTGGCCTCAGGAAGCAGTAGAATGCCAAAAAGCAGAAGAGGACAGGGAAGGCGGCAGGCCCCAGAATCACACTGTCGCCATTCACGATGGAGCATGATATATGCCCAGCCGGCCTCTGACTCAGGCCTTCGGTGAAAGGAAATTCTGCATAGAGTTATCTGCAAACAATATTCCTACAGTAAGCTAAATCAGCAAGCAAGCACGGCTTATAAATATTTCCATCCCATTGTTTTTCACAAGAATGTAAGCCACACCTAAACGCACATTCCTTATTTCGTCGGGAAATATATGGTGATGCACACTTTGTCCCGCTATGCCAAGACCTAGCCTCGCATTTAATGGTAACCTTGTTTTCCCCTTGCGATATAGTATGATTTCACAGTACATCCTCCCATCTGTTGAAACAGAGAAGTGCCTGCATTTTAGGCTGAGATGACTAATATTCATGAGGCACGAGTCCAAAGACAAACTAAATGCACATTTTTGCATCTGTCCAAACCCAGCCATGAATTATCTCGGGCTATCAATAGAAGAAGAGGAAAGTTGCTATCTATAAATCCCTATTTGTTTTCCTAAATTGCACCCTTGGCAATGGGTGTGACAGAAAAATGTTCAGTATTCCTAGTAGCCTAACCTGCCAAGAGAGATAAAGCCACTTTGATGTCCTGGGACGAGAGACTACACAGATTTTTACCTCAAATGGGCCTCAAGCTCTTTACAGAGAGGAGTGGGCTGGAATGACCTTCCTGGTGACCAGCCCTCCGAGTCCAGGAGACAGACTGTGGCCCTGCCGGCTCCCGCATGTGGCGGATCTGAATAAAGGTAGATGCTCTTTTAACTACCCTGGCCATAACGAAGGGGGTGATCGTGATGATGAAGACAATAATAGGGAAGGTGAATGCAGTAATAGTATATCCATGCTCACTGTAACTGTGTTCTAGCACTGTGCCTACTGACTAGCATATGTTATTCTATTTGTTCTTACCACCCCCTGTAATGAAACAAGTGAGGCTGGGGTGGTGGCGTGCCAAGGTCACACAGCAGGTGACAGGACTGAGACGCACACCCACCCGCCCTCCTCCCTTTACCTTTCCTGTGGGGCCTGTGCTCCCCTTGCAGGCACTGCTGCCTTTCTCAGGGGTGGCCCCCATGGACTCCTCTGGGACAGATGCTCCTCAGCACTGTCCACAGCAGCACCTCAAATACCCCCACACAAGAAAGCCATCTCTGCTGGAGGCCAGGTGGAAGGACCGTTCCGGAAAGATCTGATCATGAAATAAATTGCATTCGCAGACTCTGCCCCTCACCAGGGTTTTGCCCCCTTGACTGGGGCGGCCAGTCCCCAGGAGCGAGGTGACAGATGCCACCTCCTTCCTCCCCGACTCTCAGTCCTTCTCTTTCCTGGCCAAGAACTTGTCCTCTCAGCCTTATTTTCTGAGCACCTACTTCACACCAGCACCAGGGTAGTTGCTACACTTATTATCTCCATTAATCCTGGCAAAAATATTGAGAAACATTCTTAGTGTTTGCTTGTTTTGTTTTGCCTGATGAAGGCACTTAGATGAGAGGCATTTATGTAACTTGCCCAAGGTGCAAATGCTGGTAAACTGGTGGTTTCCAACCAGATTTTCACTCCCTTTCTTCCAAAGGGAGTTTGGCAATGTTCTGACACACTCTCGGTTGTCACAACCTGGGGTGGGGGGTGGGGGGGCGAGGGGAGGCAGGTTGCTCTTGATAACTAGTGGTGTACGCCAAGGGTGCTGTTGAAGACCATACAATGGCCCAGCCAGCATGGCTCAGTGGTTGAGCATCGACCTATCAACCAGGAGGTCATGGTTAGATTTCCAGGTCAGGAGGTCATGGTTAGATTTCCAGGTCAGGACACATGCCCTGGTTGCAGGCTTGATCCCCAGTGTGGGGCATGCAGGAGGCAGCTGGTCAATGATTCTCTCTCATCATTGATCTTTCTATCTCTCTCTCCCTCTGAAATCAATAAAAATAGATTTTATAAAAAAAAAAGTAACTTCCTCTCTGAAATCAATAAAAATATATATATTTTTTAAAAAGATCCTACACTGCACAGGACAGCCCCGGTGAGGATAAAGTATCCTGCCCACAGTATCCATAGAGCTGAAGGGGAGAAACCTGGATTAAACGAAAAGGTTCTTGACTGGATTCTGCTCTGGCTGTTGACTTAGATGCTCCTAGAATCAGGGTTCTTAACCTTCTGGTCCTTTAAATACAGTTCCTCATGTTGTGACCCAACCATAAAATTATTTTCGTTGCTACTTCATAACTAATGTTGCTACGGTTATGAATTGTAATGTAAGTATCTGATATGCAGGATGGTCTTAGGCGTCCCCTGTGAAAGGGTCGTTCAACCGCCAAAGGGGTCGCGACCCACAGGTTGAGAACCGCTGTGACCTAGATGGACTCAGGTTTGACTCCCAGCCTCCGGCTACTTTGCCAGGATAGTGGCTACTCCCCTGTCCAGTGCAACGGTCTGGGGACTGGGGTCCTCCTTGCTCAGCCATTTGGCGCTCCAGGATGTCCATGGCTCATGCCTTGATGCTGCTACAACCGATAAACCTCTCTAGACATGCTAGATGCCCGAACTTCGTAGCAGCGGTGAGTCAGGAAACATCTGCGGCCCGGGAGTCTCGGCGTTCTGAGTGCCCTTCACACTGAGGGGGCCCTCTGTGGAGAGCAGCATTGCTCTGAGGGATGGTCAGAAAGCTGGTTCCTTCACAGTGATTCTTGGCCCAAGGCAAAGAGGAACCGGGCGGGGGCGGGGAGGGGGGCTACCTATTTCTTTTCCAGAATACAGTCCAATCTCAGTGAGGCAGAAAGGACTCGGATTTAAGGCAGCTGCTCTGTCTGGGAAGGAAGATGGAAAGTTTGACGGTGCTTATGTACCATCAGGTGGCCTGACCATTTCAAACAGAGAGGTAGTATTCACAGTTACTCTACATACTGGATGCTTGTTTGTTGGGCAAAAGGTAAACTGACAGTGTAAAGACCTGAGCTCGAGGCCTTCGGGGAGACTTCCTGCATTCACTTATTCCCTAAAAAGATAAGCTATTGAGCACTATTTCCATGTGTGCCAGGTACTGAGTAAGGCGTGGGCTGTGTAGATGCCGATTGTGGGGGAAGGAAGTCATAGAGAAAGCGACATTAAAATCGGGTAGGCTGATAAGCAGAGCGTGCTGCAGAGCAGAGGCTGTGCGCGGGCAGGCAAGGTCAAGTCTGAGAATCTGGATTCCAGATCAGATAGGATTGCTAGAAATCAGGCAAGAGCAGAGGTATGGCCGAGAATATGAGGAGAACCGGAGGATCTGAGTCCTCCTTGTAGGCAGGCAGGGCAGGGCAGGGCAGGGCAGGCCAGGAATTGGTGATGGCCCTATGAAAAGTGAGGGAGAGGAAGATGAAGGATTTCCTTTCGCCTCCCCTTCCAGGAAACTGGATGTATGCCACTTACCAGGTCTGGGAAATTCTTTTCTGGTCTGAAAAGTGGAAACAAAATATTCACCTTTTCTACCTCGCAAAGCTGTTTGGAAGACCAAGTGGTACAAGGATTATAAAAGGGTTGTGCAGACTCTAACGCATGATACATATTTGGCTGCGTCGTGATTGTTCTGATTATTGTCATCACATGCTCATCTCCACGGCTTTGTTAGCCATCGCTTTGTGCTATGAAACATCACCCCAGCTCTATGGTAACATCACTTGGGTGCCTTACAGCTTGCTGATTTCACGGTTACAGAAAGAATTTACAGAACATATAAAATGACAAGGGAAAAGGTGTGGCTCCTTGTTCTCTAGCATGAACTTGGCTCTTAAATCCTGAAATTGACTCTGATTGCCATGAGAAAACCCGAACCAGCCCAGCTTGGTTGCTGAAATGATTGGGGAATTGGGAGTAGACAATGGAAACTGTTTCTCCTGTATTGTTGCACTGAGTTGCCAGAGAACACTCGGGTCTCACCAGTCTCAGCCTGGTAATTATCCAAATGGCTCTGGGTCATCAAAACCACGGGAAAGATCCTACTGGCTTGCTGCTGCTCCGTGACTCCAAAGCTATGACCTTATTACTATTTTTTTATCCCACTGCAGCCTTAGAGAATAGAATGTGATTGGGTGAGCCCAGCCAGTATTGCCAGGAAACTATTTTGGGACTAGTCAGCTTGGGCTCAGCCCCAGCTTTGCCACTTAACACATTTCGTACCGCTCAGGAGTTTTCTTGTGTTTCGCGCGCCATCTGGTAAGGACCGCTTATGAGTGTTCTCGTTTTTCACGCCCATGGAAAAAGGAGCGAATCTAGACACTTTTGAAAATTTTGTTTGGTCCCTCTTTGCCGGGAGCCGGTCCATGCTTGCTGTTTCAAGGGACCTGGCATATATGGCATACTGTTCTTAATTTGTTTGCTCACCTTCTTGGCACTATGTGTTTTAACCAAGGTCTCTGAGAAAGGTTGTTTCCCCAGGTAGGGATTTTCCCCTGAAGTTAGGGAGGGAATAAAACCTCTTAACTAAGTGCCAGGTGGGTAATTAATCACTTTAACTACGAACAATCATGCTTAAGCTACATAATCCTTACTCCCTGGAATGTAGATAAGAAACGCCCTAACCTTTGAAATAGAGATTGATAGGATTGGAATCAACTGGTATAAATACAGTTGAAACAAGACAACAGCAGACAGAACTTAGGAGACAGAGAGAGAGACAGAACCTAGGCACAGAACCTACACAGAACGTTCTCTAGAGACAGAAGAACTTTGCTGGAGAGAACATGGCAAAAGATCCTGGACAGAAACTGGCCTCAGAACCTAGAGACAGAACCTAGTGAGAGAACATGGCAAAAGATCCTGGACTGAACCTGACTACAGAAATTGGCAAGAGAACCTGACTAGAACCTGGTGACTGAACCTGGCTGGAGAACCTGGACAGAACCTGGCTGGAGAACCTAGCAAGGGAACTTGGCTACAGAACCTGGCTGGAGAACCTGGAGAACCTGGCTGGAGAACCTGGCTGGAGAACCTAGCAATACAACATGGACACAGAACCTGGCTGGAGATCCTAAGCAGAACATCTCTGGAGATCCAGACCAGAACTTGACTGGAGATCCTGGCTAGGCTCTTGATCAACTGAACGCTGTTTCCGTGTCATTCCTTCTTCGCCGACTCCGTCCACACCTTTGGGGACCCCTGGACCCGCTGGGGTTGGACCCCAGCACCTCTTCATAGAGGAAAATGTTTTATGCAGTACCATATGTTAAAAAAGTACTAGGAACTTTAATTGTTTGTTTTTGTAAATAAAAATGTTATAATTATTGAAAAACAACACCTAAAGTGCATTATGATGATTTAAATAACGTGCAGTTTGCCCAAAAACGTGCGGTTCCTGGCGTATGTCTTAGAGATTTCTATGTGGTACGCAATGTGTTAATCAACTATGTCACCTTGAGGAATCCACCTTGAGAAGCATCCGTTTCCTTGAGTCTTATTGGGGGACATAGATAATTGGTCTATCTCAGGGTTGTGAGAGGCAGTGGAGATAAGGAATACATTGAGTTATTGCAAGATGCTGAAAAAGTCATGGATGGATGGATGGATGAACGGATGGACGGATGGGCTGAGTAATATTAGAATCATTCTATTAGGAGAGAGACTATTATATACATGCTGAAGGCCTGATGCATAAAATTCGTGCAAGGGCCCTTGCAGTCACGGCGGCTTGCCTTGGCCCTTAAAGTCCCGAAAGATCATCCAGAAGGACGTCTGGAAGGTCGTTCAGCTGTCCGGTCTAATTAGCATATTAAGCTTTTATTCTTATAGATTTTTTCTTTAACTGAAAAATAAGTGACCCAAATTGATCCATCAGTACAAGTTTTAAAACCATATTTCTCTTTGTGGAAGTATAAGTCATATAACGTAACTGTGTCTCAGAATGCCCCTGAACTGGGGGATCGCCTCAGAGTCTCTCTGCTCACACATACTTCGTAGGAGGCTGCTTTCTGTTTAAGTCCTAGCTTGTTGGTGATGACACATCCAGAGTGTGGTTTGGGGCTGGAGCCCAGATCTCTGACTTCTCGCTCAGCGTTCTTTTTCGCTCAACCACATTCCCTCGCAGGAGTCCTTGCACTTTCTGCCAAACATCACCGCGCCTCTTGAGCCTGCGAGAATCGGTGTCCCAGGCCGCTGGTGGTGATGAAGGTTGTGGGTCCGATGGGGGCGGCATTTCATGTTTATTGCACTCGCTGCTCAGGCAGGACAACATCACAGATTCAATGCACTTAATTGGATTTTTTTTTCCTTTAAAAATTTGACCTCCGTGTTTAAGGTCATCACTGTATACTATTCACAGTTTTATTTTAAAATAAAGCAAACTCGCTCTTTCACTGTAAGGCAGAACAAAGAAGCTGGTGAGCATGAAAACAAGAACTGTGGGTCATTCCATCTGAGGAGAGAAAGCCCTTCCTCAGACATCAGGTAACCTTGACCCTGGACACCCTGACTCTGCTCTCTTCTTGCAGAGGAAGTGATGCTGAGAGAGGGGAGAGCATAGTGGCATTCCTTGCTTGTCTAAACATCTTGAACAATTTTTCAAACATTTTGAGTTTGTTAAAATCCAGGCTGCGTAGTGCCAAGCAGTTTTGCTTAATTTCTAACCCCCCGAGTATTTAAAGGGAAATTTAATCGGCATTTTTCTGAATTGTTTCATTTAACTCATCAGTGTGCTGTTTCATAAGAGCCATTGGATGCCAAATAAGTCCTTCTGTGCCAACTTGGACATTTGCCTCTGGAAGGCTCCACAGGGCTGAGAGCAGGGACCTGGGGGTTCTAGAATCTCACAAATCAAGACCGAGGAGAAAGGGCTACAGAAAGGTCTTGCTCAAGAGCATTCAAGAAACCAGCCGGAGAGGTGACAGGGCCATCCCGAAGCCTGTAGCCTGTCCCAGGCATTGGCTCTTTGTGTTCAAGACAACTTCAAGTCCAGTGGTGGAGGACCATGAACTCAGACTTAGCAGAGACTAGCCTGTTGGTATGCATGAGGGATTTTCATGATTCTAACATACAACAATGAATCTTTCTAAGATGCTCTGTAGTGATTGGCATGACTATGCACCTTTGCTGTGAGAAAGCTTTGTTCCCTCAGGGTCAGGGCCCAAGGATAAAAGGTTACTGAAGTATTTTCCTCCTTCCTGACCTGCTCATCTCCCAGGAATTCAGTAGAAGCACTCAGAGCCAGTTTCTGTGCATTGAAAGTTCAGGAGTTTAACACACACACACACACACACACACACACACACACACACACACACGTATATTGTAATGCTCTAAACAAGAAAGTTTAGAACTGGATTTTGGGACTAGACCAGGGGTGGGCAAACTTTTTGACTCGAGGGCCACAATGGGTTCTTAAACTGGACCGGAGGGCCGGAACAAAAGCATGGATGGAGTGTTTGTGTGAACTAATATAAATTCAAAGTAAACGTCATTACATAAAAGGGTACGGTCTTTTTTTTTTTTAGTTTTATTCATTTCAAACGGGCCGGATCCGGCCCACGGGCAGTAGTTTGCCCACGGCTGGACTAGACCAATGCCCAGGAATAGGAAGCACATGAAACAAACAGTGGTGAGGCCACACAAACACAGAGGCTGCTGATGCAAAGGCTTGCTTAGTGCCGCTTCTGTCCCAGGCCTGGTGCCCAATGGTTTGTATGTCTTCGTCATTTTATCTCCCTAATGATCCTGTGAGGTGGACAGCATCAAGCTGATTTTATAGTGATGATACGGGTGTTCAGTGAGGTTATGTAACGTGTCCAAGATCACCCAGCTAGTAAGTGGCAGAGCTGGACTTCAAAGTCAATGCTAGTTCCATTTGCCAGTCTGTTTGCTGCAAACGGTATTTGGTAATTGGTCATACACTTATAAAAGTGGTGAATGATGTTCAGACCTGATTAAAGGGAGATTAATTAGATTCTGGTTTTAGCTGGAGAACTTTTAGGTTTATTTGTTATTTAGATATCACAATCTTCCATTTGTATCCAGAATTTCCACCATAATACAATGGTAATCCTGAAATTCCTGAATGCCAGATAGTTCAGTGTCTCATGGAATACATTATGGGGCATAATTAAGTTTATAAATTCTAGTTAATTTAGGAGGCTGTGCATCCTTGCAAAAGTGTACCCATTTCCTGCAAACAGATGCTCATGGAAAACCCATCCTCAGTCGCAAAGGAAGCTGAGTGCCTTCTTGTGATGGCTGTACATCAATTTGACTGGGCTAAAGCATGCCTGCACAGCCGGTAACACATCGTTTCTGGGTGTGTCTGTGAAGGTGTCTCTGGGAGAGAGAAGCATTTTTGAGTCAGTAGACAGTAAAACCAAAGGCCTTCCCAGCGCAGGTGGGCATCATGCCATCTGTTGAGATCTTGAGTAGAATACAAGGCAGAGGAAGAACAAATTTGCCTTCTCTGGTTGAGCTGAGACATCCATCTCCCCTGTCCTCAGATGTCAGTGCTCCTGGTTCTAGGGCTCTCAGACTCAGACCAGGACTTACACCATCTGCTCTCCTGGTTCCCAGACAATTGGACCCTGCCTGATTGACAACACTGGTTTTCCTGGCTCTCCGGCTTTCAGACCATGGACTGTGGCACATCTAGGCCTCCAGAGTCACATGAGCCAATTCCCATAATGAATCTCCTATCTATCTATCTATCTATCTATCTATCTATCTATCTATCATCTATCTATCTATTATCTATCTACTATCTATCTATCATCTATCTATCTACCAACCTACCTATCTACCTATCTACCTATTTATATCAGTCAATCTTCTATCAATATTATTGGTTCTGTTTCTTTGAAGAATCCTGACTAATAAAACAACTTTATTTTTCCTCTCATTCATTTGTTCAAGCATTTACTCATTCGCTCATTAATTGAATCACTCATACATTCATTAATTCTGATCCATGGCAAATTCCCAATATGAATAACAATGCACTAGGCTAGGCTTGAGACACTACTCATATATGTAAAGTATAGGGACTGCTTTGAGTGCAATCATTTGTTTATAAATTTGGCATAAAATGTCCATGTTGTCGCAGGCTATGCTGGATAGGCCCTAAGGATATGGCCATGAATAAGGCAGACATGGCCACTATCTTTCTGAGGAGAATCTGATTGGAAAGGCAGGCTCTGGCCCACAAAGTACGAACAGTAGCAACAAGGAAGACACAAGGCCATGACATGGAGTATGTCTGTGGTGCTAAATAAGCTTTCCAGGCTTAGAAGGAGAAGGTTTCCCTGGGAACACAGAAGCAAAACCTGGCTTTGAAGGGCCCTGATTCTGGAACTCAGGATGTGAGTTGTGTCCACTTTCATTTCTTAAAATAGTGACCAGGAATCCTGGAAAGAGGCCCTGGTGCCTCAGGAGGAAAGTAGTTTCAGGCTCCCTCAGAGCAGAGAGGGGAAAGCAAGGTGTTAAGTCAAGTGGCTGGATTTCAACAATGTCATCTGGACCTGGTGACCTCATCTCTCTGTGCCTCAGTATTCTCACCTTTTAAATGGAAATAAAAATAATACCTACCTTGCAGGACTGGTCATGGCATTTAGGAAACTGAAATATTTACCTTAAACAGTAAAACTTCTGTTAAATATAAAATATGTTTAAGTCCCTAAAGGTTTTCCCTAACCTATAGATCAGGGGTCCTCAAACTACGTCCTGCGGGCCACATGCAAATACAAATATTGTATTTGTTCCCATTTTGTTTTTTTACTTCAAAATAAGATATGTGCAGTGTGCATAGGAATTTGTTCATAGTTTTTTTTTTAAACTATAGTCCAGCCCTCCAACGGTCTGAGGGACAGTGAACTGGCCCCCTGTTTAAAAAGTTTGAGGACCCCTGCTGTAGATGTTATGCTCTAGAATTATATTATAATTCAGTTAGAAATCATTAGCAGTGCATTTTCTGTAGAAACAACATAAAGATGATAGGTTTCTGTGATAACCCATAGAAGCTTATACAACTCAGATAAGCTTGGAATAGGGAATCGCTCTAGAATTGGGAGCAGGGCCAATAGCTGGCCACTTACTGGGGCACTGCCATAGGAGGGCTGAGGAGTAGGAAGTGGGTCATGAGTGCTGAGTGTATGACAGTGTCTCCTATGACTGCAGCAGCTCTATCGTGGGCATGGGAGCTCCTAAGCCAGAACTATGCCCAAGTCATTGAGCCCCAGACTTTCTGTTGCTTTGGCCTGCGATAACAAACTTCACGGGTAGCATCTGTTGTTCATCAGGAATTTGGGGAGACTGAAAATTTGTTCTCTTCCTGTGAGCCTCGGTATCTGAGAAGCATCACATCTCTGGACAGATTCACGAGCCTGGCTCCGGAGCAGTTTTCACATGAACACTCCTGCACTTCCTCTGCAGCCCTGTGAGCACCAAAAGGCAGAGACTGTGGATGTTTTGCCCACCTTTGTAGCTTGTTGACCAGCATATGCTCTGACATATCATAGGCCCTCAACATATGTTCATCCAATGAATAAATGTTTAAGCCATTCCCCATTCACCTGCCATTGGCCTTGTGATTATCGGGAGATTTCATCAGCCCAGGTATAGAGAAAGTTGCCCTGTCTGGGCATATTAGGGATGTGGTTGCCTGGAATGCCTCCTTCTTCATCTATTGGATGCCTACTAACCCATGAGCAACCAAGCTCAGGCAGTTCCTCCTCCAGAAAACCTTCTACTATGCCACCTGCCTCAAACAGAGGCTGAGAAGGATACTCTGACATTAGCCGAGATTATTATCCTATTTTTTAACTGTCCCCATTATTTTATAATTTTTTGCCTATCTCCTTAAGATTTATTTCTCTTGTAAATCCAATATTTAACCCAATTATTGACACCAAATAGCTGTTTAACTGATGAGGGTATAAAGATATCCACCCCCATTCCTGGAACCCGTAAATATGTTAGGTGACACAACATAGGGGAACCAAGTGTGCTAATCCCGTTGACCTTAAAATTGCAAGATTATCCTGAAATATCTGGGAGGGTCCAATATAGTTATAAGGGCCATAAACTGGAAGAGGGGGCAGAAGAGAAAGTTGCTTTGATGCAAGGTGAGAAGGACTCAACCCTCCTTTGCTGGCTCTAAGGATGTAGGAAAGGGGTCATGAGCCAAAGAATGTAGGCAGCCTGCAACAGAAACCGGAAAAGGCAAGGGAATGAATTCTCCTTTGGACCCTCCAGAGGGGAAAACAGCGCTGCCCACATCTGGGTGTTAGCCCAATGAGGCCCATGCCAGAATTCTGACATACGGCATATAAGATAACAACTTTGTATAAGTTTAAGGCACTGGTTTGTGGTAATTTCTTATAGTAGCAATAATAATAATTAATAGTAGTAGTAATAATAATAATACAAGTGGGATCTCCAAAGTTGCCATCTAGGATGTGAATGATGGACCTGTGCAATGGAATCCCAGAGAGCAATTCTCAGGTTCCCACATGCCCGGATGAGCACAAAGTCAAGTCTCTCAAGCCTTTCTCACTTATCTGTCTAGGAATTCACAAGTGGTTTCCAGGGTCTGAAGGATGACCCTGCTTGTCAGAATTTAAGGGCATGCATTTTTGCTCTGAACAAGTCAACTGTCATCTGCAAGAGTATCAGCGCCCCCAGGATCAGATGCCGTAGGTTTCTGCACATGCTCTTTCACAAGTGACCCCAATAAAGAAATGTCCTATGAAACAAAGAATCAAGGGCCGAACCGTTGTGTCTGCTAGGATGAGGTCAGGCTAACATTTTGCTCCTGCTCCTACCACATGTCAGAGTGGGTCAGTGCCCAGGCTACCGTGATTCTTTAGAGGGATTAACCTTTCCTTTCCAGAGTCACACATAACCAAGTCTAGAACTCCCAAACTAGTATGCCCTCCCTCCCTCAGAGAAGTGCCCTCAGGCCCCTGTGCACACTCATCAGCAAGGGCCCCATCTGAAGCTCTGTGGCTGGGGCTCCGGGTGCTGGTGAAGCTTCTGCAGATCCTGTTCCCACAGTAGCAGTTTTCCTGGGGAGAGTCACCCCACTACCCTCATGTTCAATAAGTCAGACCAGAAAACTGAACCTCGTTCTGGCCAGCTTCTGAGGATCCGTTCACACCGCCATTTCTCCTGACTGCCAGTGGGCCCCCAATGGCTGCCCCAGGACAGTCTCCAAAATCCCAGACACACGGCCCCAGGTCCCGAATTCTAAGTCAACATTCCACTTCCCTCCCCCGATGTCAGTTTAGGAGCCAGTTCAACATAATAAAGTCAGAATAACTTTATTTTTTAAGGAGCTTATTGTTGTTTTTTCTTGCTCTCCCTAACTTTGAATCTGAAAAAAGGAAGCTAGGGTCTCCAGTTCTTCCTTTCTGTAAGACCCTGAACCCCTTATGCAAAATCCTCCCAGACTCTGGGTTCTGGTGACCACTGGAGGAAACAGCTTTGGATAGTTCTCCCAGTCTTTCTCTCTCTCTCTCTCTTTCTCTCTCTCTCTCATGCACACACTTCACCTTACACAATTCTTTTACAGCCTCATATTCATGTAACCTAAAGCCATTCATAATAAGAAACATTTTTCAATGTAAAGTGAAAAAATAGTGGGATTTTTAAATAGCAGATTAATTTTTTATGTAAAAGCCCTCAAATTACCTCCTGCATACTTGTTGCTTGACTGACTGACTGACTGATGAATGTGTAGATGGGAAGAGGAAACCCCTAAGGATTTTTAGGGTCATTGGAAGAGAGCAGAGCTCATATAACAGGGACTCATTGGAGGAAGGTGGATTGGGTTGCAAAGGAGAAGGTTGAGCAGTTATTGATAAGCAGAATGTCAGGAATGAAATAACATGAGCTAAATGTGTTACCCAGGAAAGAGGACAGTGGATTGGGGTGGAGGTACCAGGAATGGTGAGGGAAATGATTCCAGCAAAGTGCTGGGAGCACATTCTCCTAGAAGGGTTGATAATAATCACTTGCCAAATGCTTCACCTCTTTTGGCACTCTCCCCTCCCCCAAGTTGGAAGGTATAAATCATTGCCTATCAGGATAATGAGAAGCAGATTTGCCTCTGCTAATTTCTGGGCTAAGGACATCTTTAGAAAAAGCCTCATAAGGCATTGCTGAGTGTTATGAGCCCTACCGCCTGGATAGAAGGCACATGTGGGGTGCAGACCCACAGTCTGTGCTCCAATGTGGTGGATGCTTCACAGGTAATACCACTAAACCTATCATGTGTCCTGATAGGTGAGGAGCTTCCTTCCTTTATTTTGAATCCCAGAGCCAGGGGTGAGGAAAATAGAGTCTACCCTTCTGTGCGCTCAAACTAGATGGCCCTTCCCTTAGATTGAGGTGGAGGTCTCTTTAGAACATCTATCTCCCTGTGCTTTACATAACGTCAGGGGAGGCTGGTCAGAACCAAAGACTTCCTAAGTCAAAATTGCAGGGAGTGTATAGAAACAAAAAGCGAATGCAATAGTCTATAGAAAGTTAGTATAAACCAGAAAGAAAGAACCAAGCTTTCCCTGAAGAGACCTGCCTGTAGGTCCTGAAGCAGGAACATGTGACTGAGCAGGACAGGGAGCAGCAGCAGAAGCAAAGGGCCTGGACCTGGCTTCCTCTCCCTGCGCCTCAGAAGCTCTTGTTGAGAGATGGCAGCTACCCGCCTCCCTGGTGGAGACCCTCTGCAGGGGCGGGCCTCCCTCAGGCTGGCTTGTCCTCTGGATGCAGAGCCGGGCAAAAGCAGTGGGGGAAGGGCTTCTCCAGGTCACCCTGCTGGTGTCTGTTGCACAGGAGTGCAGGACAAGGCTATCGTAATTGTTGTGTTGTGGTGCCAGGTGAATATAGGGACCTACTACGTCTATTAGGGACCTCTGACACATGAGGCATTGAATTTCAATGTGGTCTTTCCATGCAGTGGCCACACTTGAGTGAAAATGAATGTTGTCTATTGGTTATCTTACACCCTGCAAAGGAATGGATTATAGAGTGTCAGAGAATATTGGAATTGGAAGGGAGCTTGGGTTGTGTCTTCCATATCTTTCGTTCTACCGATGGAGAAACAGAGCTTCAGAGGGGAGAAGACTCAGGCTTCCTCTTTTTTGAAGTCTGTGGAATATTTTGGACTTTCTTAACTGTATTTGCCAGTGCCTCTATGTAGCATTAACCTCAAAGTATATCTTTGAAATGTATTTTGTCCTCAAAAATTGATTTTTTTGTTGTAATGCAACAGATAAACAAGAGGACAAGGAGTGGAAAAGAAGTTAAGATATATTTTTCAGATGAGAAAGGTGTTACTATAAATATTAAGAAACTAGAGGCCTGATGCACAAAATTCATGCAAGAGTAGGCCTTCCTTCCCCTGGCTGCCGGCACTGGCTTCCCTCTGGCACCCAGGACCCAGGCTTCTCTCGCAGCCCCAGCTTAGTCCGGAAGGTCATGTGGAAGGACATCTGGTCTAATTAGCATATTACACTTTTATTATTATAGGTTATATCGTGAGATAAAAAAAGAAAAACAAAATAACTTAAGTAACTTTACCTTTTATTAGTATATGAGAGAAACTACATTATGAACATTTTAAATATATATACTAGTATGTATATTATTAGTTTCATATATCAAGTTACTTTTCTTCTAATAGAAAAACTTACAGTACCTACATCAATCATATTCATTATAAGTGCTACCCTGTCTGAAAACATTATGGAAGTAATTATTTTAATATTATAAGGTAATTTGCAATTGGTTAATTATTCAGTAGATCAAATCTACAAATATGTTATTATAGCCTGGTGTGTGTGTGTGTGTGTTGGTGTGGGACTGAGTGAGGGGAAGGTGAGGTTAGTCCAGATCAGAATATCAGAGTAAGACCCAGAGTGTTGATGAATACAATATCATGAGGCAACTTCAGCAACTCAAACTATCACTTGTGAGTGCTAACCAATGGAACTGATGGCCAAGGCCGCCTCAAGTTCTCAAGATGAGAGGGAATGACGTGTTATGCGAGGTCCTCACACTTTTGACCCACCTTCTTTGCTCTGCCAGGAGCTATATGATGTGATCCCTGCACTTTGGGGAAAGCCTCAACCCTCATCCTTAAAATCTACCCCCTTCCTCTTGCACACATCCAAGTCTTTGACCCTACCTTGTCAGCTGGCATGACCCTCAAATAGAGGAAAATAATAGGATAAGGAAACAGGTTCTTGGCTTCCAACATTGGCTTCATGTGTTGCTGAGATGACACTGTCTGGATAGGTTAAGGGAGCATCATTAACATTAGCAGAAGGATAAGACAGGAAAATTATGTTTTCATGTGGGTGGGGAGGTGAGGGTTGATACAACACTCATACACACTCCGGTGGGACCCTTACAAACTCCCAAAAACGTATCCCACTGGAAACAGGGAGAGGATGGAGACAGATATATTGTGAAAACTTCTTTAGTGTTGCTTCCCAAAGCAAAACCAGAGAGTAAGAGCAATTTCATGTTTAGTTTCCTCTTATTTGACTTAATCATCAATTCTTAAATCATGTGGTTACAGAACACTGATGCAGACCTTAGTTGTATGGCTGCTATTTATGTGGTTTATTTCCCGCATATACATATTTAGGGACAGCTACCAGTTTTTTATCTAACATGATCTGATGTAAGTTAATATATATTATAAAATTATTATTTAAAAAATTATATATATATACACTAGGGTCCCGGTGCATGAAATTCGTGCACTGGGTGTGTGTGTGGGGGGGGGGGGGAGAGTGTCCCTCAGCCCAGCCTGCCCCCTCTCACATACTGGGAGCCCTCAGGCGTTGACCCCCATCACCCTCCAATCGCCTGATCGGGCCCTTGCCCAGGCCTGACGCCTCCGCCAGAGGTGTCAGGCATGGACAGGGGACCCCCATCTCCCCCTGATCACTGGCTCTGGCCCCCGCCCAGGCCTGAGGCCTCTGGCCCAGGAATCATGCCTGGGAAGGGGACCCCCATCTCCCTCTGATTGCTTGCTCCACCCCCCGCCCAAGCCTGATGCCTCTGACCCAGGCTTCAGGCCTGAGCAAGGGGACCATCATATCCCCCCAATCCCCGGCTCCGCCCCCCACCCAGGCCTGATGCCTCAGCCAGAGGAGTTGACCCTCATCACCCTTCGATCACCAATCACCAGATCGGCCCCTTGACCAGGCCTGAGGCCTCCGGCAGAGGTGTCAGGCCTGGGCAGGGGACCCCCAGCTCCCCGCGGTTGCAGGCTCCGCCCCTGCCCAGGCCTAACACCTCTGGCCTAGGCGTCCGGCCCAGGCAGCGGGGACCTGCAGTGGCAGCGGGGGGGGGGGGGGGTGCCGCGATCGTGGGCTTCGCTTTAGGCCCAGGCAAGGGACCCCTAGCTCCTGGGACTGCCAGCTTTGACAGTGCCCAGCTCCCATCGCTGGCTCCACCCCTACTTCCTGCTATCACTGGCCAGGGCGGCAAAGGCGCCTGATTCTCCGATCATGGCTGGGGGGCAGGGCAAAGGCGGCCCTGGGGCCGCCTTTGCCCTGCCCCCCAGCTCTTAGCTCCCCCCTGGGTTTCAGATCACTGTCAGTGGCAGGGGGCTTCTTCCTGCTTTCCCTTTCGCCTCCCTGCATTGTGCCTACATATGCAAATTAGCCGCCATCTTGTTGGCAGTTAACTGCCAATCTTAGTTGGCAGTTAACTGCCAATCTTAGTTGGCAGTTAATTTGCATATAGCCCTGATTAGCCAATGAAAACGGTATCGCCGTAAGCCAATTACCATTTTTCTCTTTTATTAGTGTAGATATATATATATATATATATATATATATATATATATATATCACATCATTCTGAAATATTTCACAATAGACATTGATTATCAGATACTCTGCTAAATAAATTTGGGGACCACTGGACTAATTGGATCTTGGTTCAAATAGTTATCTCTTCAGATCCCTCCTCATGTTCTGGCCCAGCCTAGCCAGAGACATGGGTGACATGGGCCATGTGTACTGCCTGCATGCCACTTTCTTTCACCCGACTGCATTGACTACCAGCAGCTTTCCCCCTGCGTGTGCATACCTCATCTTCTTGTTAGACTAGTCCAAAAGGCAAGAGAAGACTCTGCTTTAAACTTTCTTTCTTAAGTATGGCCAACAGAGATGGAGTTTTTGGTGGTTGATTGATTCATGAAGTTAGAATTGCTGCGGGCTGACATAGAACCTAAAGTTGTTGAAGAAAGTAGAACCTTGGAACCAGAATGGACTTCCAGAGATGCCTTGACTTAAAAGATTACTGAAGAGCTCCACAGCCAAAAACTCCACTGCACCTTATAACAGAAATAACAAGACCTGCTACTTCTGCTCACCCATGAGTCACCTCCACCCTGGCTGCTATTCTAGCTCTCCTGGCAGTCCTGCTAGCCTCTTGGAATTTTTTTTTTTTTTACTTAGTCCTTCATTCTTATGTATATCTTGCCATAATATTGACTGTGGCCATCAGATTTCTGCAGAGGAATGTCCAGGGCAATGTCAAAGGATTTTTTAGACTTTATAGCACTGTCCTAGTAATTATTTTCCCTTTTTATCAGAACAGTTAAGGTTATGAGAGCTACTCTTAAATAAGTATGGACTGCACATAGAGAGAGGGATTAACATGTTCAAATCCCTCTTTGAAGCTCCCTAAATAGATCAGGGAAACGTACATCCCTTTGCAGCTCTCAAAGACAGAAGTGTGCTATAATAGAGTTGCACAGTGAACTGAGGTCACCACTGAAAAGTCTCCCGAAGTCATAATTAAACTGCAGCTCTCGGGATGGTGATAGAACAGACAAGTGGCCTTGACGGGATGGTGAGCTCTACATTCTCCATCTAAATTTGGCTACAGGCCTCGAGCACACTTCTGACTCAGCTCCCAGGCACCCAGTCACAATTGCCATCTTGATGACCCAGGACTACTTGGATTACTCCAAGCTGAGGCTGAAAGTAGTACAGGGAACATCTGTAAATTGTTAGGATATTATATTTCAAAAGAAATAAGGGGCCTATAAAGCTGATTGGCCAATCTGTTCCTTGGTGTTTTGAAGTTTTCTCTCCTTGCTATTAATTAATTAAGGTCTGGAGTAGCCTAAAGGGTGGAAGCACCCATAATTTTGACAGGTAAAACAGGCAGCAATTTACCAACCTGATTGAGCAAATGTCTTGATTTTCCTAGTGAATTTTTTAAATTCTTCAAAAAAATTCAAGGTAAAATATATTAAAGTTATTTGAAACTTGCATAAATAAATATCTTTATTTTTCTACTTTATCTTCTACAAAAATTTAAAAGAGGATCTTGGAATGAAAGAAAACTTGGGGTCCTTAGGAAATAGGCCACCTAACTCATGGAAGCCTGTGTGTGGGACACACCAGCTGGATGAGAACCTCCTGAAACAGCAGAAGCAGGAAAGAATCCTGTGTTGTGAGGACCATTGAGGCCTTTCATCCCAGGGCTGGAGCATCACCGGCTGGATTCTCTCTTATCTCATCTCTGCTTAGTGTTATGTTTTTGTTGTTTGTTTGTTTGTTTTGACCACTGTTTTAGAAAGTTATTCCTCATACTGACCTAAACTCTGTCTCCCTATCACTCTGTTGCTTGCTCCTCATCTAACCCCCTTAAGGTCCCTTCTATTTAAGTCTTTAGGGACATTGCAGACACCACTTTCTCCCTCCTGCACTCCAGGACTCTCACCTTCTCTGGGCCAGGCATACCCAGTCTTCACAACTGCTCCCTGTAAGATCTTTCCTCACTCTCTGGCCTCCCTGCTTTAGACCAATTTCAGTTCGCCTAGAGATATGCTGTTCCTCCATTAGAAGGACTGTGATACTCCAGGCGAACTGGACACATCCCTTTTTGTAAGGACTGCATATTCAACAGGTAGGAAGTCTAAACATGAATGTTTAAAAGTGTCAAAAAGAATAGGATTTCACTGATCATTAGACACCTTTAGAATTTTTTTTCCAAGACCTTAAGATACAATACCAAAGAAGTAAAAGTGATGTATTGCAAATGGACTTGTACAGATGTAGACATATGTGTGCACGCAGGGTGGTCCACTTGATGGAGGGTCCTTATAAACCACATTAGGTTCAGAAGCTTCCAGAATGCCTCGAGTTCAATTTATGAGGTAGGCTTTCTTTGGGGGGTCTACCATACATAAATAACTATTGATTAGCTTCCTAGAGACAGGTTTTTAGTACAACTCTGAACAAGAGCATTAGAGAAATGCCCCCAATGGGGTCATATTTGTTGACCTGGGACTGCATAAAAATAGGAGTATTGAATGCTTAATGTCACATTTTATTGCTTGGTTCAGCTAATTTGTCTTGTGGGAAGCAAATGTTTTTGAAAGCATTCCAGTGCCTTTGTAGTGTTAAAGCTCATTACCTTGGATTTCGTATGAGCCAAAAAATATACAACCAACTAAGTGCTCTGAACCCCAGCAAAATGTCATGACTAGACAGAATAGGCAGAGGCGAAGCTGTATCATGTCATGGAAAAATAAGGTGAATGTAGTGAATGCCTTCTTAATAAAATGCAATATAATGAATTCGGGGGTTCCTTTGTTACCATTTTCTTTAAAGTGCTAAAGATGATTTAAGAAACAGATAAAAGAATAGACAGGGTATATCTCCTTTAGGGAAATTATATTACTTTTCTGTTCATCCTTATCTCTCAATCTGGGTGTATGAGCTTAGGAAAAGACTGTGCGCATTTTACCCAGGCACAGAAATTTTATAGACCAGGATACATTTTCCAGTTATCTACAGCAGAAGCCGCCCTGCGCCAGGTTCTTTCATATACAGGGTTCAGTTCTAACCCTGGAAAAATCATTTATCACTATTTTACAGATAAGGGAACTAAGGCCCCCATGTCACTTTTATGATTTTTTTAAAGGTGATTCACAAGAGCCAGAAGAATTTTATTGCTCCATCTGGTTCTCAAGATACCCACAATCTGATCCTAATTTACTTCGTTGGACCTTGTTTCCCACTCATATTTTTAAGGCCCTCTAAAGCTAACATAATGGTCCGGTAACAGTCGTCAAACAATTTGTGTATTCAAATTTCGCTCCCTCTGGAAGACTATCTTATCTGTTCTGCCTGTTGAAATTATCCAACTTTCAATCACCCGAATGACTCTTCCTGCAGCAAACACTCTGGACTGGTCCTGGCATGAGAATGCCCTTTCTGCCCCCTTCATTCCTTGTCCATAAATGCTGAGGGGATAGTGAGACATTTTACTACTAATGGGGGCAGGGGTGGAGATTCAATATATAACACAAACAGTTAAAATGTAAATAAGGTCTACCAAGTGATATAAATTATGGTGCAAATTATACATACAATAATTCTTATAATTTTCAAATCACTTATTGCTATTAAGACATTGCTGGCAGGAGCATTCTTTTGATACACGTGTCACTAGCTAAATAACGAGCCTGCTTACAACTTTATTTTGCCAGGGAAATACATGCATATTTCCAATAACTTTTCATTAAAAAGTCCTTAGGTAACTCATTGCAATAAGTAACGAATTTCTTGCCCAGCCAGGGTGGCTCAGTGGTTGAGCATCAACCTATGCACCAGGAGATCATGGTTCCATTCCTGGTCAGGGCACATGCCCAGGTTGTGGCTAGATCCCCAGCAGGGGGCGTGGAGGAAGCAGCTGATCAATGATTGTCATTATTGATGTTTCTATCTCTCTCTCTCTCCCTCTCCCTTCCTCTCTGAAGTCAATAAAAATATATTTTAAAATAAGTAAAGAATTTCTCTTAATTTCAGTTTTATTATTCATGGCACTAAGTCCTTTATCATCTTTAGCTGAACTATGTAATTAAATTACATTACTATTAGTCCATATATGTCTGCTTGAGATAGTAACATAATAAATATCTCTATTATGAACTAAGTCATGAAAATCAGTTCTTAGCTTGTTATATTTATGAACTTTGTTTTATTACATTATGTTTGCCTTTACTCCACAGGGATTTATAAACTTTCTTTGGTCAAGTTTCAGGATACACATAAATTCAATGTATTTTTTACTTTTTGTCATCAAATCATGGTCACATTTTCACATATTAAACAGTTTAATAGCTATTTCTCTTAGAATGATACTTTTTACAAATATTTTATTCTTGTTTCTAGTATCTTTTGCTTCTCTTAATGATTTACCTTGTCAGTTTCTCTAAATAATCAAAAGATTCATATTCTACAAAGCTAAAAATATATTAAAATTAGGATTCAATGTATTGAATTGTCATTTTCCGAGTATGTAATTTTTTCTAATTTCAGAGTTTTTATTAGAACGACTAGTCAAGGCTTTGGTTCACCTCAAAGGCTTCTGCAGCTCCAGCATTTTAGTCTTCCTCTAAGACCCAAATATTCCTTCAGTAGTCATGATTTAATTCTCCCAATATCAGTCTCTTCTCTCTGTATTTTTTGCATAATAAGATTTAGAGAGCTGTGTGTTTTATCTTCATGCAGGGAAATGACTTAGACAGTACCAAACTAGGATATCCAGAACTATTTCTCAAATTCTGAATGACTTTCCAGCTCTTTTCTCTGGCATTGGCTCCACCTAACCAGCCCTTTGGTCTGTCGTTTCTTCATCAGTGCATAGGGGAAAACACCTTCTCAGATATTGTAAAGAATACCTGAGATGCAATTGTATGTAAAACCTGGCACATATGGCCTTGTCGTGAATCACACCATAATCATTATTATCTGTGATGTACAAATACAGATATACTCTAGCATCTTTGCTCCCTTACTTTGATAGTAGAAACTTCAAACTATGAGTTTCTGCAGATTGCCAATGCCATGAGTCCCATCTTCAAGACACATGTGAGCACATGACCCAGATCTAGATAATAATAATGTTCCACCCCTTGGGCAATAGTGCTTAATCTGGGAAGGGGAATATGGCCAAGGTACAGAAATCAGAGTTTCCCCCTGATTCTCTTGAGTGGAGCAAATAGAGAAAATCCCTTTTCCTTTCTGATAAAGGAGCATCGTGGACGTGGAGACTGCGGACGTAGAGCTCATCTTCTCTCTACACCATTAGACAGCAGAGAGAAGCAGTAGAGACAGTGTCCCGGAAAGGGTGAGTCCCCTATCCCAAGGTTTCCAGGTACTGCAACTCTTCCATTAATTTTATGAGGTGTTATCTATACTTACAATGAACATGTGTTAAAGCAAGTTTGAATGCACTTTTGGTCATTTGTACCCAAGAGCTTTTCTGATGAGGACATCAGTGTGCATAAAGGAAGCAGCACCATTATGAAAACCAGCAGAGAAGACCCGTTTCAAGTAACGGTGGTGGTGTCAGTGAGTTTTAGATGTAGAAATCTCTGTAACATGAGGAGCTACGGAGCCCAGGCTTTCCAAAGCAAAACAGTGTAGTTTTAAACAGGAAGGACAAAAGACAGAACACCGGTAGCTTCTTGAAACAGAAAAACACCCAGGTGCTCCTATCCAGGCATTCTGTAAAATGAACTAGTTGGGGTTTGGAGATAGCACCTGGCAGAAAGATAGAAGGAAGATGGCTGCTGGACGGGGAATTTGTAAACAGGACTTCACACTACAACCTTCCTTAACCTCAAGTGTCACCTGTGAGGGGAAGATCTCTGAAGGAACTCTTGATTAAAGTCAATCAATGTTATTTCCCTCTCAGTTATTTGGTTTTACACAAGACACCTAAATCCTCTGGAACTCTCATCCATATCTGCTCAACTCAAAAGATCAATCTCTTGACGACTGCATGGAATGGAATGGGCCCTGTTAGATGTGAGGGAGGCCTGTGCAGTCAGGCATTTCTCCTCACTTTGGCTGTAAGGAGACCAGATTTCCTAGTCTGAAATTATTGGGTAAGAAGCTACCCAGAGAAGGTCTCGCATGACTCTTTAGACTTGTCTTGTCTTATTTCAATTGATTACGGAAGGAGTCTCCATGCACTAAGTCATTCATAGTTCTTGGTGAAATGCTTTAGGGTTTTTTTCATTGTTGTTGGTTTGAGGGATTTTCCCCCTTGTCCATCTCCAAGGAGCAGGGAGCCTCCTGCTTTCTGACATGGGTGTTGTGTAGACTGCAGAGCCACATGATGTTAGAATAAGATGCGACTAAAAACTCCACCTTCCACACTATTTCACCTTCTGTCCTTAGACATCAAGGGGAATATGTCCCGCACATGGTTAGTGACAGAGTTGGGGTGTTAACTCAAGAGTCCTGATGATATCTTCTTTCCCCCCCACCCCCACCACATACCACATTGCCTAAGATTGTGCTTAATGGAGCTTTGTTCTGCACTGAAGCCCATTTTGTGACTCGGTTAAGGTCCTGGTCATGTAGTGGCTCTAAGAAGGTAGGTTTACTGGGACCACTATGCTCAAGACCAGAGTCCTAGTGGTGATTAAGACTGCAGCTGCATGGACTGATGGAGGCACTATGCAGGGAAACCCAGGTCTGCAGGCACTGGGCTGGGTGTCATTCCCCGTGGTCGGCAAACTGCGGCTCGTGAGCCACATGCGGCTCTTTGGCCCCTTGAGTGTGGCTCTTCCTAAGCCTTAGGAGTACCCTAATTAAGTTAATAACAATGTACCTACCCATATAGTTTAAGTTTAAAAAATTTGGCTCTCAAAAGAAATTTCAATTGTTGTCCTGTTGATGTTTGGCTCTGTTGACTAATGAGTTTGCCGACCACTGTTCTAGACCATGGCAGGAAATAAAGACACAAAGCTCCTTCCAGTGTTGAGTTTCTCATCTAAATTTTGCCTGAGGTTCTGTGCCGATATTCAGTGGTTTAATGACATACCAGAGGTTAGCATGGACAGGTGAAACTGTGCGTATGTGTGTATGTGCCTGTGTGTATGTTGGTGAGGGGTGCTCAAGTAATCGGCAGATGCCTATGAAAGTGCAGGTTGCAAGGGTTTCTAGTTAAGGCAAGAGTGATACTTCTAGATCACATGCAAGAAAGCACCTTGGGATAGAAACAGGTGGGAAGGTAAGTGTGGAGTTCTGAAACACTCAGAGGAGAATGACAGGAGGCCACGGCAGCCGAGAAAAAATCCCACTATTGCGCCGCAGGAGACCATGTGTTCAATACTTGGCATTTTCATTGTAGGAAAGAAAGATAAGTGGTAACTATATATTCCTTAAAGGAAAACATCTGGTTTTGAGTGTTATTTTTAATATATATTTGTGGAAAATCATTTTTCTTTTGTGAAAAATGGGGTAATAGTACTTGTTTTATAGGGTGGTGGGAGGAATCAATGAGGGAATATCAGTAAACCACCTTGGACAGTGCCTGTTACATGGTGAATACTCAGAAATATTGTTGTTGTTATTGTTAGTATTTTCATGGTGGAAACTTCTAGAGAATACTGCTTAAGCCAAAGCATACCCTTGGGTGCAGGACCCAACAGTGATGAGCCTGCCTGTTCTTCTCACTAGACCTGGACACTGCGGGCAGCCAACCAGGCCTGACTTCTGCTGTTTGAACCCACCCAGGAATAGAGCTGATATCCTTCAACACAGACACAGGAGCAAGGCCAGCTCATGCCATGTGACTGCCTTGCCAGGCATTGCTGGTGACTTGTGTGTTCTTAAGGAGACAGGACTCATCACCAACACGGGGTTAGGTTAAACCCTTCGTCCTTCTGAAAGCCACACTCTAGCCCAGGGGTGGGGAACCTTTTTTTTCTGTCAAGGACCATTTGGATATTTATAACATCATTTGTGGGCCATACAAAATTATCATCGTATAAATTAGCTTGCTATATTTGGTCATACATTGAATTAACCCACCCCCTAATGCTTTGGCAGGGCCAGACCAAATCATTTAAAGGGTCTTATATAGCCTTGGGCCGAACGTTCCCCACCCCTGCAGCCTCATTGGCATCTCATATAGCTATCTGGCTGCATGTTTCTTTGGTTCTGTGCCTTCTAAACATGTACCCCATGATGGAGCACCCTTCTCATGAGATTTCTGACTAGACCTCTTAAGTGAAACCTGATAAATGGCATTATTTACACAGTGTTGTATGCATATGTGTCATGCACACGTGTGTTCCTGTGTATGCACGCATGTGTGTAAAACACTCTCTGATATGCCTGGGATGGTTCCAGAGACTTTGCTGGGCAAGCCAGTGGCTGGTTCTGAAAACTTCCATGTGTTCCTGGTCTGTGGAGGAGGAGGGAGGTCCTGGTGAACAACGCCCATCTCTAGACTCAGTAGCAGCCATGGTGCCCTCTGGAGAAGCAAACTGGGTGGAAAGTTAAATCACTTCCACATACGCAGAAGCACCATTGCACTGAACACTAATATGAATAAAATAAATGTATAAAGATTTGAAGCATATTATCCCGTTTAGACCAAACTGTAGCTATTATCAGGCACATAGGCCAGAGGTTTGGAAAGTTGTTATTCTTGAAAAACATGATTGATTTTGGACGTTTTTTTCTTTAACTTCAATGTCATGAACCAGACATCCATAATTATATTATTTGTCTTATACAAATGAAAAAGAATAAATTAAAACTGGACATGTTGCAACAGGACTGTTGACATTATATACAAAGCCTGCTTATTGTCATAAGATACTCTTAACCTTCAAGCCAAAATCTTTCAAAACTATTAGTGTTAAATCTCGCAGCTGTTGTCAGAGTCCTCCTGTTCTCTGTTTTATGCATTGTGCTTTATTTGAAATGTTTGTTATATTT
The DNA here is from genome assembly GCF_964212035.1 of Myotis nattereri. NCBI lineage: Eukaryota > Metazoa > Chordata > Mammalia > Chiroptera > Vespertilionidae > Myotis > Myotis nattereri. The sequence continues at coordinate 77,654,111 of NC_138085.1, read as the reverse complement.
GTGTATATAACTTGCTGTGAGCTGTTCCTTGAAAGCTCCAAGGATTAAACATGAAGGTTGAGCCAGTTCAAAAGGAACAAAGTTAAGAAAATTAAAGAAAACTTGCTAAAATGAATGTTTAAACCATTAAAATATTTAGCAAGGTTTGCCTGGAGCTGTTTCCTTTATATAAAACATGATGCATTTCTTTTCTCTTTCATTCTTTTTTCTTTAAAACAAATGAGGTTAAGGAAAACATACTTCTGCTCTGAAGTTTTTTTTTTTTCTTTAAAGCATTAGAAACTTAATATCTAAATATTTTATGCTAATAGATATGCTTGATTGGGGCAGAGCTATCTCAAGCATCCCAAGCATTTGGGTGGGTGGTTTATGGGTATATTTGATAGGTAAAAGAGATGCAGAGCCCCCGGGATCATCCTCTTTGAACTTGGATCAGCTTATGCCTTTACTAAGTCACTAGGAATTAAATGTACGGCACCAGATGATATAGTTCTTGGATATCTACAAAAAGCAAAAGAAAGGATAAACTTTGCAGAACGCTATGTAGATTTGTCAGGCATTCTGTTTGTTTATTCAGTCCCTAAAGAAGAGTGTTTAATCGATATCCTTTCCAGCTCTCTCTGCCATCCCATTTGGAGTTTCCTCCCTGTCCACCCTGTTCTGAAATGCCAGGTCTTTGACTTGTCCAGGCAACCATCCATCCATCCATCCATCCACCCACCCCCCCATCCATTATCCCTTTGGGGGAAGTGTGGTGTGATGGAAAAAGAACCAGCTCCAAGTCAAACCATCCTGGGTGACATGCACACTTACTTACCCTCTCTGAGCCTTGGTTCCCTCTTCTGTAAAATAGGAATGATGCAACATCTACTTCATTGGGGCATTGTCAAAATTATAGAATATAATGCATTTAAAGTGTTGTTGTTTTTCAGTAACTGGCTCAAGAAATGTTAGGAGAAAATATTAATCAACAAAATATTGAGGATTTGCTTACTGAAGTTGGTTACTTCCTCCATCTCCTCAGGTTTACAAAGCCTAAACTGGAATGGGAATCTTGTGAGTTATACTTTTGTAGGATCACCAACCAGTTTGCCTAAGGCAGAGGGTCACAAACTTTCTTGAATCACAGTGCCCATAGTGACTCAATAATTTTTTTCAGAATATCCCCAGACTAAAATAAATGCCCAATATTCCATTTGGTAAGTAGTTAGGGCCAAACAACTTGATATACATTTATGCTCTAACAATTTACTAGATATTTTATTTGTAAATTGGTTTACAGTTGTAAGTACACAAAACAAAGTTTATTATATTATTATTTATTAATTATTATATTACTAGAAGCCCAATGCATGAAATTCATGCAAGAGACTTGGCCCTCGCAGCCCTGGTTTTGTCTGGAAGATCTTCTGGAAGGTTGTCTGGAAGGTCGTCCTGATGGTCATTTCGCTGTTCTGCCGTCTGGTCTAATTAGCACATTATGTTTTTATTATTATAGATTTTCCATATGAACAACTATATATGTATATACACACATATATATATATATCATATACTATGTATAATATCTATGTGTTAATATATATTACACACTAGAGGCCCAGTGCACGAAATTCATGCACGGATAGGGTCCCTAGGCCAGCGATCAGGGCCTATCAGAGCTTTCCGGCTGCTGGCTGGGGACTTCCTTCGCTCCATGCTGCCCCCTGGTGGTCAGTGCTTGTCATAGCTAGTGGTCGAACTCCCAGTTGGTCGAACTCCCAAGGAGACAATTTGCATATTAGCCTTTTATTAAATTGGATACTTTAAGGGAAAGAAAATACATTTATTTCATCCTTTAGAAAACGCAATTACTCACAAATAGGATATTGTGCTTGTTGCGTCCTCTACAGTGTCTCAAAACTTGGAATCTGACTGGATGCCTCCACCCTCTTTTCCTGCTCCACATTGATTTTTAGGCAATGCTCGCTTTTTATCCACAATCACCAAAAACCTAGCTTTGCAAAAAATATGACAGTATTGAAAGGAATGTGATACTGTGCCCACCTCAAGCCCGTAGCTCTCAGATGTCCACTGGCACTTCCCTGGAAATTAATTCTTTCATTAAAAGCCTGTCAAGCCTGGCGCTCTGTGCATCCACTATGGCCTCCTGGAGCACCTCAGTATGCAGTCTGGGACCTGTGGGACTAGAATATCCTCCGAGGGAATTTGTCTTATTTCTGGAAAAAAAATGACCTTGCTTCCAGCCCCAAATGTGGATTTCACGAGGAGGAGAGAGGTACCTGAGAAGATACTGAAATAGTAAAGGCCAAGCTTCTGCAGGTCCGCATCCTCCCAGAAGCTCAGGGTACAAGCTGTGTATCCCGGTCCTTTGACCAAAGTGCTCAAACCAGAGGTCAAATGGGGCATAAGGAAATACAGGAGCTAAAGAAATACCACTACTTCCAACCTGCCTCTAAGGGTGAGAAACTTGTGTCACAGCTAAGTGGCCTTCCCACAGAGTGACCAGTTAGTTCACCTGACTTCTGAATTTTCCTAGCATTTAACGCTGTCCGTATGTAGAGCCATAGATTGCCATCCACAGCCACCAACCAAACAGCTGCTTGTGCAGGGCGTGGCGTGACGCTAACTGTGGGTGAGCTCCCTGTGTCTGGGCTTCACTGAGCACATCTTCGAGGTCTATGCTGTCCCCTCCGCACCCAGCTTGCCCGTCTCAGGCCCACCCGTGAGCTATGGCTCAGTGTCTCCGCACAATGTCATTCCAGTCAGCGACTCTCAGAGGTGCCCTGGGCTGGGTCTGTTTATTCTCACACAATTGAACATACATTTTTGTGTTTCAGTTTAGAAACTTCCAGATGCCTGGAACTGGGTTATGTGCTTTGGGTGCGAAAGGGAAAGTCTCTTGCCCTCAGAGGAAAAAATAATTAAATTTCTGTTTCACTGCTCCTTGGGCGAAAGCCTTATTTTCTTTAACAAATACAAACCTTGTGTTTTATTTTGACGCTCTCAGACCTTTAAGGCGTGATGCTGGTCTGTGGGTAGACTGAGAGGAAGAGGCATTGGAGAGGAGACCTCCTGGGGAAGCTGGCTTCCCCTCCACCCCTGACCTGGGACATGACACAGTGGCGATGGAAGACATGGCACCGGCAGCCACATTCATCCCTGTCTGCCAGTTTAACCCCCTCAGACTTGCCAAGAAGAAACGAGCTCCTGGCTTCTCCGAGCCTTGATTTGGCTTCTGACTTGCCAAGGAGACCAGTTGTAAATTCCTTGTCTTGCTGGTGAAAGGCTGAAGAGCCCTCCCTGACACAATGGGCCAGAATCATTTCCCTGAGCGTCCAAGTCAACAGTGTCTGTTTTATACTTATTTAAACTATCATAGAGAACAGACTGATAGTTGTCAGATGGGAGGGAGGTTATGGGGTTGGGTGAAAAAGGTGAAGGGATTAAGCAAAAAACACAAACAAACAAACAAAACACCTTATAGGCACAGACAACAGTATGGGGATTGCCAGAGGGGAAGAAGGGTGTGCAGAGATAGCAGAAGGTAAAGGGGAAAAATGGTGATGGAATATATTCCACATTTTTTTTCTTAGAACATTTTTGTAAAACTTATATAGAAGTTCCCTCTTATCCATGCGGGGTACATTCCAAGGCCCGCAGTAGATATCTGAAACCTTAAATAGTACCAAACTCTACATATACTGTTTATTCCTACTCATTTGCACCGATGATAAAGTTTAATTTATAAATTAGACACAGAGATTAACAGCAATAATTAATAATAAAATAGAACAATGATGGCAATATAGTGTAATGAAAGTTACATGAATGTAGCTCCTCTCCCTCTCTCAAAACATCTTATTGTACTTTATTCATATTTTCATGTAAAGAAAGTACTTTATGGCTCTTCTTCAGCATCTCTGAATTGCCAGCATTATGATTCTTGTGCTTTGGGAACATTGTTAATTAAAATGAGACTTAATTGAATACTAGAGACCATGACAGTCTATCTGACAACCCAGATGGCGGCTAACTGACTAACAGGCTGGTAGATTATACAGCCCGGATGCATTGGACAGAGGGATCATTCATGGTTCGGGCAGGATGGAGCAGAAAGGTTTAAGGTTTTATTATGCTACTCAGGAAAGTGAGCAATTTAAAACTTATAAATTGTTTGTGGAATTTTTCATTTGATATTTTTGTGCTGCTGTTATCTATAGCTAACAACCTGAGGAAAGTGAAACTGTGGTTAAGTGTGGGCTCCTGTAGTAGGCGAAATTCTTCCTAGATTTTGGTAATTGGATAAACATCAGGTCTAGTTGTCGAAGTGGATGTGGGGGTTAAAGTTATTGGGGATGGCATATCCAACTTATGGCTGGCAGGCAATGAGAATTAAGTGAGATTCAGGGACTGTTAACCAGATGTCATTTAAAAATAAACTTTCATATAATTCTTTAGTAAGAGTGCATCTATTTAAAAGCAGATAATGGGACATATTCCAAGCAATTTGATTCCTATATCATAAGAGTCTGGAAGTTGCTGGGGATGGTACCTAAAGCTTACAAATGGGAGAAAGTTAGGTTATGTGACTACCTGAAGGATTCAGGCTGCTCTTACGCCTTTCTCTTTTATTTTTTTATTATTTTATCTTTCTTGCTGAAAGTATTTACGGATGTACCTCTCCTCCCCCCCCCCCCCCCATAATCCCCTCCTCCCAGTCCTCCCCACACCAGGGCTACTGCACTATTGTCTGCCCATGAGTTATGCACATATGCATATAAGTTCTTTGGTTTAATTTCTTCCTACCCTGCTCCCTCCTTCCCTCTGAGATTCTTCAGTCTGTTCCATGTCTCTGGATCTAACTTGTTTATCAGTTTTTGTTCATTAGATTCCACTATAAGTGAGATCGTGTGATACTTGTTTTTCTCTGACTATTTCGCTTAGCATAATATTCTCCATGCCCTCGCTTAGTCATCCATTTGGCTGCATTTCTAGACAAATATTGACATAAGAAATAAATTTGAACCCCTAATGATTTGTATATATAATATGATGTATGTATTTTAACACTTTCCCATCTATATTACCTTGTTATTTTATAGATAAAAAAAATATTGTGAAAGGATTGGCGACTAAGTGGATTATGGTTGCACCATTTATCAATTCATTATCTAGATCACTCATTCATAGATTTATTCATTCAACTTTTTGGTAAAGACTCTGTTTCAGATCCTGTACTAGGTTTGAGGATGAATACAAGTAGTGGTATGCTAGTAAACGTTTAACAAAATGCTGTTGGGGGGTTAAGGGCTGATTTGTAGGATGGGTCAATTTCTGTGGTGTAAATAATCCCACCATGGCTGATTTTTTACGAGTCATGTGAAATCAATGAACTTAGTCAGGGGTGGGAAAGATATGTATAATAGGCTCTTACAAGTGGTATGGCTGGCTCTAGCACACCACTAGACAGCTGTCTTAGTCTGTTCAGGCTACTATAAAAAAATTACTATAGATTGGGTGGCCTATTAACAACAGAACTATATTTCTTACCGTTCTGAAAGCTGAGAAGTCCAAGATCAAGGTGCTGGCACCAAGATTAGTGTCTGGTAAGGGCCCATTTCCTAATTCATAGCTAACCACCTTCTTACTCTCTCGTCACAGAGTGGAAAGGGTAAGGGCAGGGCTCTTAGCTCTCTTATGTGGGACTCATCCTATCCATGAGGGCTCTATCCTCATGACCAAATCATCCCCCAAAGGCCTCCCTTCCAGATAAATCACAGTGGGCATTAGGATTTAACATGTCTTTTGGGGGGAAGAAGGGTAAACATTCAGTCTATAGCAACAAGGTATAGAAGACATTTCCTGTATTTAAGCTGCTAGTATTCAGCCAGGAAAAGAATTATAAATAAATTATAATATTAAATTTTATGAATGAAGTGATAAAGAGCTAGAATGAGGGTACTAATTTTCCCAGAACGATTATCAAGTGTACTTTGCAGAGAAGGTGGTGTCTGAATTGACCCTAAAAGAATGAGTACTGTTTGTCATGTGAAGTAAGGGCTTCACAGGGTGGGGAAAGCCATGGCCCAGGGCATGCAAGTATCCATGAGCATGGTGTGTGCCAGGAACTGTGCGCAGCTTGTTAAGACATTAAGTAGATATGACCTGAGGGAGTCTCAGGAGATAAGAAGTAAGATCACCAATGATATTTTAAATTGTGTTAAGAAGCCTGGAACTTGTTTTCTGAAAGTGGGGTTTCAGAACTTTTTCCAGCTTATTAAAGTACAATTGACCAACAGGAATTGCATATTTAAGGTATACAGCTTCATGTTTTCATATATGTATATATTGTAGAATCATCACCAGAATCAAGCTAATTAATATGTCCATCACCTCACATAGTTACCATTCCTATTCTTTCTTTCTTTTTTTGTGGTGAGGATACCTAAGATCTACTCTTTAGACAAATTTCAAGTACCCGGTGCAGTATTGTTAACTAGAGTCTTCATGTTGTGTATTAGATCTTCAGAATTCACTCATCTTTCACAACTAACACTAGATTTAAAAAAAAAAGTTATATGTAGCACATTGTCTTGAGAAGTGATGAATAGATTTAAAGGTGACACAACTTAATGTGATAAGACAGAAGGATGCCACAGGAATTCAGCTGAGAACAAAAAGGACTAGGCATGAAGAAGAGAGAAGGGTTTGACCATCAGCCTGTAGAATCAACTGGGCAGACTGACCTAAGGAAGACTTGAACGCATTCCTCCGGGTCCATCTCATTAACCCCTCCTCTCACTTACTGTACTGCCTTCTACTTACAGTAGCCACTTCCGGGGTGACTGGCCACTAGACAACCCTTCCCAGCCTCAGGTCACCCCCGGTTGGGGACCTTGCGAGCAGCCTCCACCCCCAGCAGCCCCTATCTGTGTTCGTGCTGCAGAGACGGTTGGCTCCCAGCTCGGAAAGGCCACGCTGAGCCGGGGCCACACTCCAGAGCACATGTGGTTGCTATTTCATTTCTGCTTTATCATTTTTCATTCTGACATGAAAGCTCCTCTGCAGCAGGGTGAGAGCGCTGTGCATTGTAAGGCGTAATGTGAACCGAGGGCTCCTGCTTCGTGCCAGAGGAAACGTGATTCAGAAACAATTTGAGGGCAACTGCAAGGTGATGTGGCCCAGAGAACCAGAAGCTATTGAAACTTTAAACATCATTTCTGGACAGTATAATATGTTCTGCAGGGCAGCTTGAGAAAACAGGAAAACCCTCCCTGGCCAATCCTTGGAGAATTATGAGTCTTTAAATATCATCTGGATCAAATGTTTCTTAAAGAGCCCACGCAAAACCACAGTGTTGAGCTGGACGCACCCTCATCCCATGAGCCCCCCCCTCCCTCCCCATAAAGCTGGGGCCACAGAGGGGATGGGCTGGCCCAGGTCTCACACACCCTGGCTGCAGCAAGGGCCGCCTGACCTTCCCCACTCCATAGCAGGCTCTCTCTGCCAATGGCCAGCTCAGCTCAGGCCAATCTCTTCTTTGTAAACTTGAGCATCGCAAGGTGAATTTTCAAAGGGACAAACCTTCAAGATCTTTTAAAAAGAGAAAGTTACCGCCTTATTCACCCTTGCACAGTCCAGTTGAGTTTTGTGACTTTTGCGTGTATTTCTCCCACTAGGTGGTGTGTTCTTGAAGGTGCCTAAGCAGGCTGTTTGGGACAGAGCTGATGCACAATAAATGTGGAAGGAAGAGGGGGAGGGAGAGTATGAGGAACATGGGGGAAAGATACTTTTCACTTTTGAGTTTTTACATAAAGAAAAAGAAGGTAATTTGGCAAATAGATGTGGTCAGAGATATAAATAAGGGCCAATTCTATTTATGGATGGTTTCTTTTATTTAACATCTCAAATTCTGCTCAGCAGTTCATCGCTAAGAAACTGTTTTGTCTATGCACTGTTAACAATTAATATCAAAATAGATCACGGTTATTGGTAAATCCAGGCTTCAAATATCAATGATTCTAACCAATTGCAATCGCTACTCTATGGTGGGCCTGAGAGCACCCCTCCCTTATTTTTTTCTGCTTGTTAATCCTGACATCCAATTGTCCTGACTGTGATGGAATGGGCACATGACCCGTTGTGATATGGGAAATGAATTTTTGTAAAGAACACCTCATTCTGTTGTTTTTCACTAAATTTTTAACATTTTAGGACAGTTTTTAGATTTAATAAAAGTTTGAAAGATAGTACCAGACTTATTTCTAAGTGTTTTATATTTTGATGACATTGTATATTTTTTCTTTTTTGTACACAGAAATACAATGAATTTTTGAATATTGATCTTGTATTCTGCAACTTTATTAGCTCGCTCATTCTAGTAGCTTTTTTTGGTATAGTCAATCAAATGCTCTACATAGATCAGTGGTTCTCAACCCCTTTGGAGGTCGAACGACCCTTTCACAGGGGTCGCCAAAGACCATCCTCCATATCAGATATTTACATTATAATTCATAACAGTAGCAACATTACAGTTATGAAGTAGCAACGAAAATAATTTTATGGTTGGGTCACAACATGAGGAACTGTATTTAAAGGGCCAGAAGGTTGAGAACCACTGACATAGATAGTTATAATGTCAATGAATAAGTACAGCTTTACTTATTTTCTGATCTGGATGGCTTTTATTTATTTTCCTGGCCTGATTTCCTGGATAAAATTTTTAGCACAATGTTGGACGCAAGTTATGAATAACACTGAGGGCTATCTCAGGGATCTCATCCTAAGGACCGGCTTCTGTATTTGTCAATAATATGTGCATAATTTAAATGCTTGCTTCTGAGTCAGGTGTTCTGTTAGGCAGCCTATGCATAGTATGACATTTGATCTTCAAAACAGCTGCGCAGGAGACACTTTGCACAATGCCTACCATTTAGCACAGTGCCCGAAGCCAATTGGGTGCTCCAACAGTATTTGATTCAGAGATGAGTTAATATTTGTGTTACTATCTCTATTTCCCATATGAGAAAGTAGGTCATTAGAGAGGTTAAGTAGCAGATTCAATAGCATTGGTGAAACCAGGATGCAAATGAACTCTCTTTGAATTCAAACCTTGTGATGGACAGCCTTGTCTCAATTCCACCTCCATCACCTGGATAACTCTGTTGCTGGTTGTCTGTTGCCCATCGCTCTATGATCTCAATAATGAAACCATAATCCTACAAGGTTAATATAGAAGCCACTATTTGCACTCTTTTTGTTTTTTAGCTAGGGGTGTGCCCATATTGCAGCCAAGTCTATGTTATAGGAGGATTTATATCCGATGAATGTATATTTGTATGAGTATGCTTAGATTTTCATTTATCCTCTGAAAGACTAGGTAAGTGTTCCTTGAAGGCTACTCAGTTATCAATAGAAGGCTGAGACTAGGGGCAAGAGGGTGGTATCTATGGCTCTGCCCCTACTTCAATCAATGCAACATTTATATCTGCCTCATGTATTGAAACAATACTTCAGATTTTACTTCCAAGGTGATAGGTAGATGGATATGCAGATACATGATAGATAAGTAGATGGATAGATAACAACAACAATTAAACATCTATAAGTATAACTACAGATTTAATATTTTAGGAATTCTTCAAAATAAAATGTAAAAATGTGGAATGAGGTCATTCTACAGCTGACTCAGTAAAAATAAAACCAATGTTGTGTGCAAATAATTATTAATTGAATGCCTCTTTCAAAAAATATTTGTAACAGACCCTACCCAACCAAGGTCACTTCCCTTCTTCCAGGGGATGACTACCTTAAATACATTGTCCATGCTGATACACACTTGTCAGTCATGTCTCTCAGTGTCTGAAGGACTGGCAGAAAAGGCATGAGTTGAGGTCAGGTTTCTACTTCTGCTGTCAACAGTCAGAAAATTGTTGAGACTGAATTATTCTCATTGCTGGCTATTAAATCATTAAGTGTCAAAAGTTATTCATCCTGACAGTGCCCAGTGCAATTCAATTTCATTTTTCAAATGATGAATAAAATGTCTTGAAACCACAAGGTCTTAATAAAACTAACAAATTATCATGCTTCTAAAAGAAACTCACAGCAGAGTCATAATTTATCACTTTAAGAATAATTATTTGTTTACAGATACCAAACTTCTATGCTAACTCAGTGGGAAAAGACAATCTTTTCAACAACTGATGCTAAGAAAACTGGATAGCCACATGCAAAAAAAAAATGAAGTTATATATACCTTACCATACATTATATGCTAACATTCATTTAAAAATTGATCAAGATCTAATCATAAAAACTAAAATTCTTTGGGGAATGTATTGGGGAAAACCTTCATGACGTTGACATACATTCTTACTGACATTGTTTTAACTGTCTCAAGTACATCAGTGAGGAAACAGAGAAATACACTGAAGTTCACCCTGCCTCATGGTTAGGTATATGGGTTAAATTGCTTTCAGCTGCAAGTTTCAGAAACCACCCCCCCCCAACTCTAATTACCTTAAATAATAAGGAAATGTATTATTTCTCATGAGAAGAAATCCAGAATAATACAGTGGGTACATTATCTCACTCACCACAGAGCCTTTCTTAACCGGATCTCCAGAGAATTTACCCCGATGCCCGAAGTCATCTATTGAATATAATGATTTAGCCTTTCTCCTATGCCTCTAGAACAGTACTATTACAACCACCCTTGAGAGAATTAAGAAAATAGCCACATATATCATTTTCTTCATCCGCTGGTTCCAAAGAAGAGCCCCAATTGAGGAAGGCAGAATAGTTTGGCTTCCCGCACCTCCAAATGACGTCCTTTGTGATTCTAAGACACACCAGCAGTTCCTGACATCACATTCAAACAGGACAGCTTTTCTGGCGGGGAGGGAGAGAATACTTTTTCCTTTCGCCATTTCTTAGAAGTAAGGAAACAAGAAGCCCCCAACACACTTTCCTCCATATCTTACTGGCCCAATGGTAAATTCATTGAATCCAAAATAGGTGGTGCCGATACTTGTCTAAGAATGGTATAGACTACAGACCAGTGCTAGGAAATGAAACATGTGCCACAACTACTATTTTCAATTATAGAAGTGATAAACATGCATCTGAATCCAGAGTCTAGAATTCATTATGAGATGATACAATTTGTGGATATATTATTTTTTTCTAATATGCAGTTGTTTTGCAGCTTGATATGATATAAACTAAAGACTTCACTATATTGAAAGGCTTAAGCACAGCTAAGAAATTATTGCAGAATTTATGATTAGAAGTCATCTTTTAAAACCAAGAAACCTTTTGTTTTATTTTAAATCTTATTGGTATATATTTTATATATGCTTAAACGTCAGCTGCACTGAGTAAATTGCAGACCTGGAAATAAAAGTGAGAGATTTAAAAAAAAAAAAAAGAAGTCATCTTTAAAAGTTAGCAACAGTGACTTAATTCTATGTACTTTATGAAGCCATTAGAGGATATTACTAGACATTCATGTTTGCTGATTTCCATTTATGTATGGTTTATATGTATTCATCTCTCCACTAATCTACCAACATCTTAAGTAGAATTAAGGTGCAGATAAGAGAACCTCCTCAGCCTCATATAAAGAGAAGGGGATTCATTGCAGAATATCATCTGGATTATAGGATTCTTTGGAGGATTGAAGAGAAAGACTTGAGCTAGAGCAGAACCAGGCCAATTCAGAGTCTCTTACTATCAGAAAGCTACTTATTGAATTGAGAAATCACTACTACTACTGCCAAACCCAGAATAGGCAAAATGGACTCTATGTATGGACTTTTTTAATGTTACATTGTTTTGCCTGCCTTAATGTCCAGAGATGAATGCACAATCCCATCCCTCTATTCCTAAACTATAACTGTTACAAATCAAAGGATGATCTAGTCTCAATTTTTTCCTTGGACTTCCATTAATTCAGCATCTCCCAATACATCCCATTTTAGAATCAGATTCAAAATGATCTTTTATAGAATCTTCTCCTTCAAGACTAGGAGACTTTGAACTTAACATCCCCTGGTTTTATTCAACCCCATGTGACTTCCTCTTAAGGGCATGAGATTTCTTGCTCTCTGAATGTGTATCATTCCATAATCCTTATCACCTCCCCTCCACCCTCCTGCTTAACAGGATTGCGGGGGGGGGGGGGGGGGGGGGGCGGCGAGGGAGGAAAGGGCAGTGCTTTCTCTGCATGTCCTTTGCAGCTCTCCATTTTCTTGTCTTTCTATAAAAATGACTAAAGGGAAGCTAATAAACTAAAGGGTGTTTCTCTTTACAAAAAGCATGGCATTTTTAAAAATATATTTTTATTGATTTCAGAGAGGAAGGGAGAGAGGGAGAGAGAAATAGAAACATCAATGATGAGAATCACTGATTGGCTGCCTCCTGCACCCACACTGGGGATTGAGCCTGTAACCCGGGCATGTACCCTGCCCAGGAATCGAATCATGACCTCCTGGTTCATAGGTTGACACTCAACCACTGAGCCATGTCAGCCTGGCAAACATGGCATTTTCATTGAGCCTCTTTCCATGTAGAAGGTGGCAATTTTCTAGCCTTCTAAAGACAGGGTGAAACATCTCCAACTTCCAACTGCTTCTGATGGGCTATGGCTTATAGGACATTTTATAACATAACACGTTATTTTAACAGCCAAGGCTGTCCCTAGAAATACAAATATGCTGTTGCCTGTCTCCTGAAAACATGGTATAATGCAACAACATGTATCACTAATACGTTTTTTAGAGAGAGATATGAAAGGATTCTCTCCCGAATAAGGAATCTGCTACTGCTGACTATGGGCAGACCTTGTTCTGGAGATGCCGTGATTATTAAAGTATTATGTTGACAAACGATGAGAGACTTGCACAGTTTAGGGCTAGCGAAGTTCAGAGGGCTGGGGATTAGGAGGTATTCTGAGATTTAGCCTGTATTACTACTGCCCTAATGTTTAAGATTGCTTTACAGCAGTAAGCATCTAGGAAGCCAACTGGATTTACTGACCAGATAAAAAAATAACTTGTTTTATCATTTCTGTGCAACTGAACACTTTTGGTATGCCTGACCAGCCTTGAAATGTGTGCTTTTAAATACTCAACTCAGCTTTGTGGTACTTTTGTATTAAATTTGTACTCATATATATGGATAAGGGAGTATAGAGGAAAAAAGTGAGTTTTTTTTCTTATTCATGTCATAGATTAACACAAACAACAGAGGTCCTCTCTCTTTTGAAACATCAGGGTTTAGAGAACATGTTTCTCACATACCCTTCTTTAAAAATGACACAAAGGTCATTAAAATTGAATCGAGATTGGAGATTATATAGTTTTGATGTAATGATATTACATCACTACTACATGGGATTGTTTTAAGGACAACATAATATATGTAAATAACATTATCTGTTAAATGTTAGCAATTCTTTTCACTTTTAGTAAGTGTGCTAATGAACCTTAGCATCACAAACTGATATAATTACACTCTATTCCGCTTCAGTTATAACTACTATATAGTATGGATGACTCATGAAGCCCTTGACCATGCCCTGGGTGGGAGTGGGAGCAAATGCTTTTGGGCTGCATGAGCATCGAGTTTATGGTAGCTATTCAGTAGGAAACTTTATTTGTTTGTTTTGGAGAATATCTGAAGTGAGTCCAGCCCACGCTGGTGGGAGGCTGGATGGGGCAGGGCATACTCACTAGCCACAGACCACACACTGGAAGTGGGTGCTTGGGAACTTCACGTTGCAGATGGGGTACTGACAAGTCAGGTCATCACTGTCAGGTGTGGGGTGGGATGTAGTGAGCAATAATGCACTGAGGTCGATAATGGATATACAGAGAACTACACACATTTACTGGATGAGTGTGGATATATACAAGCACCTGTGATACCATCTCTGCAATCAGGGGAGCAGACATGTCCAAAAGAATGAAATCAAGATCTAGAGAGATCTGTGCTCTTCCAGGTTCATCGCAGTATTCTTCACACAGCCACGATGTGGAAATGATGCAAGTGTCCATTAACACAGGAATGAATAAAGAAAGTGTGATGTGTGTGACATATATGAAAGGAAGGAAGGAAGGAAGGAAGGAAGGAAGGAAGGAAGGAAGGAAGGAAGGAAGGAAGGAAGGAGTAGGTAGTTATAATGGGATATTATTAGTCCTTAAAAAGGAAGGAAATCCTGTCTTGTGACAACGCGATTGAACCTGGAGGGCATGCTAAATGAAATAAACCAGTCACAGAAGGACAAATACTGCATAATTCCATTTCTGTGAGGTATCTAAAATCATCATATTCGTAGAAGCAGAGAGTACAATAGTGGCAGCCAGGGCCTGGGAGGTGGGGGAATGAGGGGTGCTGCTCCGTGGTATAATGTTTCAGTTATGTTAGATGAATAAGTTCCAGAGATCTACTGTACAACATAGTGCCTAGAGTTAAAAACATGCCATCACACAGTATTGTGAACTTCAAGGTCAGGTCCTTTAAGAGCAAATCCCGTTGAATTTCACGGTGCATTTGAACGCTTGTTCAAAGGAGAAGTCGGCTGAAAAGGGAAGCGGGGGAAAGAGCCTCAGGGAAAGACCAGGCACTGTCTTTAAGATGGAGAGTATCTGGAAACAGCCGCCAGCCAAGGTCAGGGTCAAGAGTAATAGAATCCTGGCAAAACGCGCTAGTTTATCTTCCCCCAGCGAGCGGCTGCCAAACCATATACACAGTGTCGCACAGCGCCCGCCGGAGAGCGTCTGATGCATCTCCAGAGTATTTACGAGGACTTCTGTTTTGAAGATAGTTTCTTAGGTAACAGAGCACAAACATGTATGGATGAGCTCTCATTTATCAGTGCCGGGGCTTCCTGTAAAAATTAAACAGCAAGGATTTCAATATTTTTTCTCCTGAGCACGGCACGTTCTTCAAAGGGACGCATGGGGTGGGGGCCCTTTGAAGATGGTGTGTGCCAGGCCCACTCAGCAGAAGGCCGGGCATCTGTGTAAGTGGCTCAGAAGTCCTGGCCCCAGGCTTCCAGTTCCTGCTCTCAGGGAGGAGACACCACAGCAGCCGCAGGCCTGAGGGAAGCTGTTCGCTGTGGTGTGCGGAGCCCTGGGGCCGGGGGTGAGCACCGTTTTACTTTGCTTATTCCAATTGCCTTCCTAGGTCCCTGTGCTTCTCGACATTCATTCAGCGGCTCTCATGGTTGGAAGCGGTCAGGCTAGAAATTCTTTGCCGTGTAAAACACTCTCTTTAGTTCTGTAACATGAGCTGGTCCCACGTTTCCCAGGAATGATTTCTGTCAGCTGGAAATGGCCAGGAAATTGCCTAGGAACCCAGGAACATTCTACAGGGGAGTGTCCCAGCGCCTAGGCCCTAGGGGACTCTGACATGGGCATACAGGAGGCAGAGCCAGGATGGGCCAAAGGAAACACTCTCTGAGAGGCTTAAAGTCATGATTTAATAGAATAAAATATGTTCTCTCCTACTGAGATGCCCCCCAATAGTCTGTTTTAGTACTTAAGTAATACATCTTCAATTGATAACATGGTATTGGAGTAGAAAGCTTTCACTTTATCAAGATACAAATATCCAATCTAAATCAAAATTTGAGATAAGTTACATTTTAGACTGTAACTTTTCAAGTTTTTTTTTTTCTTTAAAGAAATATGTGTTCTAGACAAAGAAATGGAGAATATATAAATAATATTAAAAAGCCACTCATAATCCCAGCACCCCAAAATGAAAATTGTTATTGTTTTCCTAGATGTCATTCTGGTTTAACCCAGACATCCCTCATGATAGAGAGCTTTCACAAAACCATGCACAATTCTTTGGTCACTGCCCTTTCCATTAGTCACATCCTTAAAATGTCAGAAAACATCATTCTTAAATTCAGTAATATATTGCATTTTATTAATATTTTATAATATTGTGGGTATCCATGAAACAAGTAAATAAACAGCTCCTGACCTTGTTAGTCAAAGTGGTAATTCCCAGAGATTTAGTGTCCATTCTGAAAATGTAGAACATTTCTTAGCACAGTTAACGGGTTTTTCTCGAGGCAGGAGACCCGAAGGCCAGGGGAGCTAATCAACCCCTTACCCTCACCCACCACCACCGCCCCTCCCCCCCCCCCCCCCCCCGCCCGCCCCCGTCCTGCCCACGGGCCAGGTTGTGCTCAGAAACAGTTGTACATGGTCAGCAAGGCAAACGCCGTGCGCATAACTCCTGTAGGATCACTCTTGCGTATCGAACCAATCAGCCAGGTAAAGGCACCTTTGGGTGGAAAAGGAGGGGAGTTTGCAGATGGGTTTGTAGGTTCACAGCCACAGAGCCAGCTGCCTGATTCTCTCCCCGCGCCCCGGGCTTGGTGCTGCTACCTGCTCCAGTTCTGAGACATGCTCTGTGTTCTGAGACATGCTCACGGAGAGTCCACATTTGGAAGCCATTTGCTTTTACAAAATGTTTACTATTCCAGCCCCTGACAGTTATTGTTACGGGAGTCATTACTGATGGAGTGCAGGGAGCGGCGCTTCAGGGAACCGGCCTGGGGAGATGTATATGCATGAGGGGCCAGGAACAGAAAGCAAACGCATTGCCCGCACTCAACGTTGCTCTACCTCTTCTGAAATGTTGGTTTTCTCATCACATCCCAAAATATGAGAGCTTTAAAAAGAAGCAGCCAAGGGCAGTATTTTGTTTCCCCAATAAAAATAACAATTCCCTTTTTTTTTTTTTTGGTACTTTTGTGGGGAGTTCTCCAACTATAACACATACACAGTTGCCAGAAATAATCCCAAACTGATTATTGCTTTGCAGATTGTTCATGATGTGTGTATCTTGAGAAATTATCCGGTGAGAGGGTAGGTGTGAGTAATAAGAACTAAACTAACCTTCAGGGAGTTCCAAGTTTGGTGAATCACCTCATTGCATCTTATTCATAGATAAGACCCTTCGTGTTTGCAGAATTGGGGCAGGCAGAGCCCACTTGAATAAATCTCTGTTGCTTTTAATTTTAAAAGTACTGCATTTATTCCACTTTCTTTATAAAAGGAATTCTTGCTCACTGCAAAAGAAAAAACACACATGAAGAATATGTTAAAAATATGTATATTCCACAACCTAAGACAACCACTACTAACACTTGGGATGGTCGTTTTTATCTCTACGGGCACTTTAAAAATAATGTATGTAGACTTTGCCTCATTAACTTTAAGATGTTTTGATTAAGAGACACCACTGGTTTATAGACCATCAGAAAATCTATGACACCAGGTTTTAAAAAAATTTAGTTTTCTTTTTATTTGTGCCACCGAAGTAGACTTCCATAGAGAAATAATTTAAGTGGTTTTTAACTAACATAAAATAAAATTGACTTCTTAGGTTATACTGTTCTCTAGTTTTTCCCACATAGACAGATTTGTTTAGCCATCACCACAGTCAGGATACAGAACACAAACATCACCCCAAAAAATGAAATGTAGAAAGTGCAGATCGTGCTGCCCCTTTTGAGTCATACCCTCTCCCACACCCAATTTCTGGCAACCAGGGATTTGTTCTCATTCCATATAGCTTTGCCCTTTCTAGAATGTCACAAGATGGAATCATACAATATGTCAACAGTTTGTCGTCTTGAAACTGACTGCTTTCACTCATCGTAATGCCTTTGAAAAACCATCCACGTTTCTGTGTGTAACAATAGTTTCTTTCCTTTTTTCAATGAGCAACGGAACATTTGTGGATATACCACAGTTTGCTATCGACTCATTGTCAAGGATATTTGGCTGTTCCCAGCCTTCTGAGATTATGAAGACGGCTGCTGTAAACATTCATAGGCAGGTTTTTGTGTGAACCTAAGTTTTCAGTTCTGCGGTGTATGGGCCCTGGATGGAGACTGACAGTTCAGTCCATATTCATAAGGAGCTGCCATAGCGTTCTCCAGAGGACATTGTACAATTTTGTATCCCACTAGCAAGGTATAAAATTCTCATTGCTCCCCATACTTGTCAGCACTTGTTATTGTCAGTTTTTTTAAAAATAATTATTATTTCAGATATGCTCTTAGGTATGTATCTCATCTTAGTTTTTATTTGCATTTCCCTAATGGCTAATAATGTTAAGCAGCTTTGCATATGTTTATTTGTCATCAATATACTTTGTTTTCTGACGTCTTTTGCTCATTGTTTAGTTGAATTATTTGTTTTCTTTTTCTTTCTCATTAACTTATTTAATCCTCCAAACACCCCTTAGGTTTGGTGCTCTTATCTTTTTTATTTTTTATTGAATTTATTGGGGTGGCAATGGTTAATAAAATTATATAGGTTTCAGGTGTACAATTCTATAATACATCATCTGTATATTGTGTTGTGTGTTCACCACCCCAAGTCAAGTCTCCTTTCATCATCTATTAATCCTCCTATATCTCCTCTCCTACCTCCCCCCACATCCTTTCTCTCTGGTAATCCCCATACTGTTGTCTATGTCTATAAGTTTTTGTTTTGTTTTGTTTTTTGCTTAATCTCTTCACTTCTTTCATGAAGCCCTGAAATCTCCCTCCCCTCTGACATCTGTCAGTCTGTCCTCTATAAGTCTATTTCTATTTTGTTAGTTTATTTTATTCATTAGGTTACATATGAGTGAAATCATATGGAGCTTATCTTTCTCTGACTGACTTATTTCACTTAGTATAATGATCCCCAGGTCCATCCATGCTGTCACAAAAGGTATGAGTTCCTTCTTTTTTATCGCCAAGTATTATTCCATCGTGTAAATGTACCACAGCTATCTTATCCACTCATCTACTGATGGGCACTTGGACTGCTTCCAAATCTTGGCTATTGTAAAGAATGCAATGAACATGGTGTCCATATATTCTTTGAATTAGTGTTTCGGGTTTCTTCATATATATTCCCTTCCCAGAAGTGGAATTGCTGGGTCATAAGGCAGTTTCATGAAATAACTCCATACTGCTTTCCATAGTGGCTATATCAACCTGTATTCCCACCAACAGTACATGAGGGCTCCCTATTCTCCCCATCCTTACCAACACGTGTTTGTTGATTTATTGATGATAGTCAATCTGATGGGTGTAAGGTGGTATTTCATTGTAGTTATTTGCATTTCTCTGATGATTAGTGTTGCTGAACAACTTTTCATATGCCTAATGGCCATCTTGTATGTCCTCTTTGGAGAAGTGTCTGTTCAGGTTCTTTGCCCATTTTGTAATTGGATTGTTTGGGTTTTTTGGTGTTGAGTTATATAAGTTCTTTATAAATTTGGGGGGTTTTTTGGTTTTTTGTTTGTTTATTTTTAAAGTCTTTATTGTTTCAAGTATTATACGAGTCTCCTTTTTCCCCCCATTGACTTCTCCCTGCCACCCCCTCCCCCAAGCACAAGCCCTCATCCCCCTACTGTCTGTGTCCATTGGTTTTTCTCATATGTATGCATACAAGTCCTTTGGTTGATCTCTTAACCCCTCACATCCCCCCCTCCCCTCATAGGTTGTACAGTCTATTCGATGCTTCTATTAACTCTTTATCAGATGGATCATGGGCAAATATGTTCTCCAGTTCTGTGAATTAGCTTTTTATTTTTTTGATGGTTTCACTTTCTGTCCAAAAACAATTTAGTTTGACTTCGTTGCATTTATTTATTGTTTCTTTTATTTCCCTTGCTTGAGGAAATATATCAGAAAAAACATACTGCTGTGAGAAATGTCTGATACTTTACTGTCTATGTTTTCATCTAGGATTTTTATTAAGTCTAACATTTAAGCCATTAGTCCATTCTGAGGTGTGTTTTTTTTCCTGTGTATAGTGTAAGAAGATGGTCCAGTTTAAATTTTTTTCACACATCTGTCCAATTTTCCCATATTTGTTTTCTGAATGATGAGTTTTGAGAATTCCTTATTTATTATGGATATGTCATTGGTTGAATACATGATTTCCAAATATTTACTTTCAGTCTGTAACTTCACTTTTCATTCTCTTAACAGTCTTTCTCAGAACAAAATTTTGAAGTCCAACTTGAGTAATTGTGTCTTTTATTATTTGTGTTTTCTATATTATCTCTGAGAGATCTTTACCTGATTCCAGGTCCCTAAGATTTTTGCTTACAAATTCACCTAAAAGTTTGATAGTTGTACATTGAATATCCACAGTTTATTTTGAGTTAATTTTTGTAAAAAGAAAAATATGTGGCCCTACCTGGTTTGGCTCAGTGGATAGAGCGTCGGCCTGCGGACTGAAGGGTCCCAGGTTCGATTCCGGTCAAGGGCATGTACCTTGGTTGCCCTCTATCCCTCTCCCTTCCTTTCTGTAAAAAATAAATAGAATATATATATAAAAATATATGTGGAGGTTTATGTTTTTCATATGGATATTAATTGTTCTAAGGCCATTTGTTGAAAAAAATTACTCTTTTTCCATTTAATTTTGTGCATCTTGTTCAGACATTGATTATCTTAATGTGGGTCTATTTGTGGACTCTTTATTCTATTCTAATGATTTATATGTCAATATTTTTAGCAATAAAGATTATTATAGCATTAGAGTAAATCTTATAATTGGGTAACATGAATGCTACAACTTTATCCTTCTTTTTAAGTTATTTTAGCTGTTCTAGTTTTCATGCCTTACCATGAAAATTTTATAGTCAGCTTGCCTATACAAAACAAACAAACACAAAACCTTTCTCAG
The DNA here is from genome assembly GCF_964212035.1 of Myotis nattereri. Taxonomy (NCBI): domain Eukaryota; kingdom Metazoa; phylum Chordata; class Mammalia; order Chiroptera; family Vespertilionidae; genus Myotis; species Myotis nattereri. The sequence continues at coordinate 77,633,382 of NC_138085.1, read as the reverse complement.
TTTACTTGGAATAGTAATAAAACTATTGCTAAAATTGAGGAGAATCGACATCATAACTATACTGGGTGTTCCAATCTATGAACACATATGTCTTTCAATCATTTAGATCTTTGATTTCTTAAAGCAATATTTTGAATTTTTCAGCATGTAACTCTCATAAGTTTTGTTATAGTAATATCCATTTTTTGTGGGGGGGGCTATTATAAATGGTATTGTATTTTTGAGATTGAATTCTAATTATTTGATGCTCATATATACAAACAGGATTGATTTCTGTGTGTTGTTTTTGTGCTCTGTGATCATGTTATACCTACCTATCAGTTCTAGCAACCAGTTATTTTTTGTCAATTCCTTAGGATTTTTCTATGTGGGCGACCTAGTTTTCTGCAAATACCAACAGTATTATATTTGTATTTCCTATTTGTAGAATTCTTGTTGCTGTTTTCTTATCTTATTACATTGGCTAAGACTGTCAGTTTGTTTTCAGTACAAGTGCTGAGAGTAAGCATCCTTGCCTTGCTTACTTCCACTGTTAGTGAAAAAAACATTCAGTGCTGGCACTTTTTTGCTCTAAAGAGTTGAAATAAGATCTTCAGGAAACAACCAGGACTTGTGTTCCTTCTAAAAGTTGCCCGTGACTGGTTTCATGAGTGAAACAATGAGAAGTGTCAATTCGTCTGTTTATTCCAGGGGTGGGGAACCTTTTTTCTGCCAAGGGCCATTTGGATGAAATAATACAGTTCTGTGGCTAACATCATTCGTGGGCAACACAAAATTATCAGCTTAAAGATTAGCCTGCTCTATTTGGCCAAACATTTAATTAACTCACCCCTAGTGCCTTGGCAGGGCCAGACCAAAGGATTTCATGGGCCTTATATGGCCTGGGGGCTGGACGTTCCCCACCCCTGGTTGATTCCTACAGGAACAACAGCCAAGTTCATACAGGCACAGCAAGAACAACAGCCGCCACTGCAGCATGGCCTGCAATGATTGTAAGACACCACGAACTTTAGGATGTGTCCTGATTTTTAAAATACTATGACGTTCAAAATGTGCATCTAAGAGCTGATAACATGGTATTTTTTATAATATTCTTTTAGAAACTTAACCTACTTCATGAGCAATTTTTTTCCCTCAGATCATAAAAAATCTTTATAGGCCTCTTATTTTAATGTTGCCTAGTATTTTTCCATAAGGATCTATCAAAACTTTTACTATTACTCTCTTCTGTTAAAATTTTATTTTGTTTTAAATTTTTACTCTCATATGTAAAACACTAACAAGCACTTTTTGTATTGGATTTTATATTTACAATGATATGCCTGTGAGAATCAGAGAAGAGGATTTGATCAGAAGATAATTTGTCTTAAGTTTTAAGCTAATTGTTCTTCCAAGAGTCTGAGAAAGTCAAATGACCCCTGAGAAAATGAGTCAGGGTTGATTATATAAACTTGTATTTGAAGGGGACCTTTGGTTACCACATCACGAGATATGAAATAACATTTAATATCTTGTCCATCTGCACAAGGGTAGAAGAGTACAGGCCGGGGATTTGTCTTTATTTTCTCATAAAATTTGATGGTAAGATGAGAAAAAATCAATTTCATAACATTCTTCTTGTTAATATATTTCCACTCAGGGGCTATTATAACAAATTGTAGGCTAAAATGGAATGTTTGCTGGATGAAGTGTAAGGATTTTTATTTCTGACACAAAGCAAAGTAATGGGAAAGAAAAACACAAATTCTTGAGTTGTAAAAAATCGTAAAATTTTTATTTCCACACAAATTTGTAAACCAAAATATTCCATTAACTCCATTCCATCACTCTATGGGTAACTACGGGGAACTTTGTTAACATGTCTTGCAGAAGAATATCGGTTGTATTCGAGTTAAAACAAATATGTGTTGCAATGCAATCTGCTTCAATGTTTAGCTTAGCTTAGAAACAGACAATGTTAATACAGTAATTTCAAACTGTTGATACTAGTTTGTATTTTGGGGGCCAGCACTGAAATTGATATAAACAAAAAGTACTGACATTGGATTTTTAGTTCATTCTGTTTTGTGGTTCAAGCTGCTGGCTGTTTAAATGAGGAAGTAAGAGGGAAGAGATTAGGAATAAGTGGCCGCCACATCGATGCATTTCTCCGTAAGTGTAATTATAAATTACACAGAGATTGAATAAAGAAATGTACATGTTTTTAGAAAGGAACACGTACACAGATGCCATGTGGTGTTGTAGAGAAAGCCCTGGATTGAGTTAGGAATCTGACACTTACGAACTGTGTGACATAACATGTTTTCATCTGTGAAGCAGGGATCTCTGGCTAAGTTACAAATTTGTGGAAATCAGCAGATAATCGACGGGAAAGCTTCTACTTTGAAGTTCTTTATAACATTATAGAGAAGGGAGGTATTAAAGAAGGGCAAAAATACTCATCTTTACTCCTTACTGTGTGATATTAAGCAAGTAATATAACCTTTATAAGCCTTGGTCTTTTATCTGGAATATTATTATTCACCCCATAAAGTTATTTAAGGGTCAAATGAAATAACTTTGAGAAAGTGTAAAAGATGCATTGTGAGGACCCAAGATCAGGACCCTTTTGCCACATTTTCATAAGAAGTACCCTTTAGCCCTAACCAGTTTGGCTCAGTGGATAGAGCGCCAGCCTGCAGACTGAAGGGTCCCAGGTTTGATTCTGGTCAAGGGCATGTACCTTGGTTGCGGGCACCTCCCCAGTAGGAGGTGTGCAGGAGGCAGCTGATCGATGTTTCTCTCTCATCGGTCTTTCTAACTCTCTATCCCTCTCTGTAAAAATCAATAAAATATACATTTTTAAAAAAGAAGTACTCTTTATTTGGTTGTGATTTGAAAATATTAGCCAAGTTCCTCGCCATAGAAGTGCTGGAAGGTCTTTATCAGCTTAGATGTTAGAAAGATCACCAAAAGATGATTTGAGAAGATCCCAAACCTACCATGGAATGTGGAAGGATCTGTGTAAGTAAAATATATGTGGATACCACACTTACAGACATTAATCAGCAGATGCCCTCAGACTGAAGGGTGAAGCTTTGTGACCAGCAAGAGAGATCACCAGTGATGGGGGAGGGGTCTCCAAAGAACCCTCAGAAGCATCTAGAAGAGGAAGAGCCTGAAGAGTTCTGACAGCACATCCCAGGGCACCAGTCATGTAGGCCTTCCCGGCCACTTACCTCACAGCTCACCCCTCCCCATTTCTGGAGGAATCAAAAGCCTTAGCTCTCAAGCTGGGGAAGGAAGTACTAATACAAGAGAGGGAAACAGAAGAAGCCTGGCATCCCTTCCTTTTTCTCGGAGCCCCTGCCTGGAACAGGCCCACGCTGGGGGAGGGAGGGACTTAATGTTAAGTGGAATTCAGGGTTTTGACTACTATTATATATGACTGGACGTTTTAATGAATGAAATAATACAGTTGTGTGGCCAGCAGAAAGCTGAGGAACTTACATTGATAGCAAGTGACCAGAACAGTCGTGGGCTGTGTCATATTTCATGAAAGGTATGGGGAAGAATTTGCCCTGCAGAGCAGGTGTGACAGGGCAGTGGGGGGTTCAGAAGGAGCAGGAGAGCTTTCTGATTGCTCACTCACGTCCCAGTAGTTCAAAGCACAGGGATAAGCAGTAGAGGCTGTCTATGATGGGACCAGGACATGGACTCTAATGCTCCGTCTTCTTTCTCCCCCGCGGCACCAGCGCTCATGGTCCTGAGCACAATGGGTAAGAGCCAGACAGATTGGGTAGAACTCTGAAGACGGCACCCGCTGATGGTACGTCAGCAAATGAGTGACAAGCATAGACCGACTGCACTCACCTTCAGAAGTGCCTCCTTGACCGGGCTACTCTTGTTTGATTTTTTTTTAAAGACTAAAAAAAAAGAAAAGAAAAATTGGCCTCGGAGAAATGATTTCTTTTGAAATGATTTCACAAATACCAAGGGCAAGACCTCATTTAGATAGAGGAGAAACTTACCAAACCCCACGGGAACATTCCTCGGGGATTGTGATTTCTGCCGAAGGGAGGTGTCTGAGATAAGCAGGGTAGACTGTGCTGGATAAAAACAAACATGTTTGTTGTTCCCTGGGCGCAGAGATTTCCTAATATAGTCCTGGACCTTGAGAACTCTGGCAGCCCCGGCCCTGGCAGGGAGACTCGGAGCTCTGTCCTGCTGAACCCCGAGGCCTGTGCCAGGGAGAATCCCCAAGCTGCCACGAATCTTCCCCAAGAAGAAGGGTGGTCCCCAATGGACTGGCTGAGGGCAGTGCATCTGGTGTTCGCCATGGGCGAGGGGCCAAACACTCACACATATCTGTGGAGGTTGAATGGAAGAGATGTCTGTCTCCCTTCTGACCCCTCCCCCGGCCTCTAAACAGGAAGAGCTCACTGCATAGAGATGCCTCTCTGAAGACGGCTCTCCGCTTACATGAAGTCTGGGCAGTGAGCCATGTTCACCATCCATGGACCACCTGCCATAGGAGAGGCTCTACCGGCCACGGGGAATCAAAGATGAGTAGCAGCCAATGGTACAGTAAGAGTGGGGGCAGTGGCAGCAATAAATTGGGGCGCTGTCTGTAAAGAATTCAAATACAATAAGAAAACAGATTTAAAATAGGTCCAGTTTTAATTATCAGAGTGCACCAGCAATGCTAAATACCAGCAGTGATAAAATAGCCCTGCCTGAAAAAAAATGTTTTGTTGCTCTAAGTTCTAAACAATTGTTGCAATTATTATAGGATTTCAGTGATATATATAGTTATGTATTATAACATTTATTATAGATATTACATCATCTATTTACATAAACTTATATATTCATCTAAATATTTGTTTATATAATATCAATATAAATGCATATTAATGTAAATATATTATGTAAGTAAATGTATATTATAACTTTTAAAAATAAATGTGTATTAAATAATATATGTAGTGTAAAACTCCACATATATATAAGCTTCACACGTGTACATTTTTGTTACTTTTTCTTCAATGTACATTCGTCACACATTAATTCAGGGAACTCCCAGTTGCAAGTTGGTCCTAACACACATACACTCAGCTTCATGTGTTTTGAAAATACACGCTTAATGATTCAGAGACGTTGGAACTCATTTTAGGTACAATTTGTATCCAGTCTCTGTGGTACTACATATTCTTGTGTTGAAAATAGTAGACGAGAGATAAATAATGATGATATCATTATTTTTTAAGGCAGAGAAACAAAATTTGAGTGATTTCTGTGACTAGTTGGAGGTTTTATTTATTTTTGAAATTTAAATCAGTAGATGAGAGTGCAGGCTACAAGGTGAGATGTGATATTTTCAGTTGATAAAATACATTTTAGTTCATACAAGGGTATTTTTTTGAATTTGAATACCTTCAAGATCAAAATTTATTTTTTAAAGCATGAATTGTTGCAAAACTAAAGAATAAACCAATAAAAAAACCCACATTACATCAGTGATATGACTTAGTTGTGTTATCTTCTGAGATCTTTGTTTTTGTTAAAAATCATTTATCAGTTACTGGGCAATTATTTACACAAAGTATTTTTATATCAGGCTATAATCAAATAAACAAAATTCAAACAGATAAATTTAATAACTATTAAATAAATTGCTGTGTGGTTTTTTTTCTTTCTTGAGTCATACTGTTAATTTTATTTTTATAAATATAATTATATATACAATAAAATAAATTGCCATTTGCTATTTTGGTCCTTATTATCTGTTTTATTTCCCACTATAAATGAAAATAAATTGTCCTGTAGTGGAATGGGTGTAAAAAATTATCTCTCGCCCTGGCCAGTGTGGGTGGAGGGTTCGATTTTCAATCAAGGGCACGTACCTAGGATGCAGGTTCAATCCCCATACTAGTCAGGGCATGTGCAGGAGGCAGGGAGGCAACTAATTGATATGTGTCTCTCATCTCTCTCTCTCTCTCTCTCTCTCTCTCTCTCTCTCTCTCTCTCTCTCTCTCTTTCCCTCTTTCCCTCTCTCCCTTCCACTCTCTCTAAAAATCAATGGAAAAAATAACCTCAGGAGAGAGTTCACAAAAAAACAAGATCTCTCTGTCTCAAATACACTAGGTATGCCACTGACCACAATATTATTGACAATGACAAATATTCAGTAAGCATTTACTCTGAATCAGGCACATGAATGAAGTAGTGAATAAAACAGACAAATTTTTTGTCTTTGTTGAGCTGTTCTAGAAGGAAAAAATAAACAATAAACTAGATAAGTAAATTATATAATTTGTTAGGAAGTGATGAGTGCTCTGGAAAACAAGTAAGGCAGGGGAAGGGAGTTGATGTCTGCTTTGGGAGGGGCTATGATATTAAATAGGGTGGTTGGAGTAGACTCAGTGAGAAGCTGTTATTTGAGCAGAAACTGAAGGAGGCAACAAAGTGATTCACATTCTTGTCCTTCAGGATTCCGTGTGTCAGTGTCTCAGATGTCATCTCATTTACCAATCATCTCATTTACCAATCATCTCATTTACCAATCATCTCATTTACCAACCTTACCACTGTTTCCAATGGAGACTAAGTAATTAAGTCCATGGATAGGACTTAGTTGAACAAAATCTAGTCCTGTTTAGCATCACTTCATTTTTTTTTAAAACTGGAAAATAAGAAAATTCATATTTGAAGCGTTTCAATAATCTGGGTCTGTAGTGACAAATAACAATAAATATTTTGTTGGGAAAATGTTCCATACCTACTCTGTGGGAGGTGTGGTGCTGAGAACAGATGTACTACCGGTCATACGCTAGGCCAGCCCTTCGTAAGTTAGTAACGGAAGAGCCATCTTATTAGCAGAAAAGCCATTGATTTAAAAGTGCATAATTTGGCAAAACACTCAATTTATTCAGTGTTTAGATGCCTCATGAATACGTCTAGGCTCCATCCAAATAGCATATGAAAAGCAATCCATGTCCAGGTTAGAAGTTGTCATTTTAGGAGAACAATAAAACAAAAGAACCACACAGAAATGACACTGAAAATTGAAATATCTGTGAGCACGAGCAGAGACCGCAGAGCATGTGGCTGAAGGAGAACTCTCCTCAAAGCTCTGCCAACCCTTAGCTTTCATGACACACCCGTTGATCTTTTCTGCCTTCCTCCAGTAGGAAGGCCTCCCAGCAAGTATATTTCTCTTGCTAGAAGAGAAATGGCTTTTGGAATCGAGTAGGGCACCTCGAAACCTTTTCAACATTTTTCGCTTTGATGTTGGGGGTGGCCCTCCAAATAGTAGAGGTGTGACGTTTTCACTGATGCTCGGTCAGAACTCAGAACAAACAAGAGCCAGTTCCCTCGGGAAGTCCGACAGATCCATTTTTGGAAGAGAATGTCTGTGTTTATAGTCCCAGTTTATAAGACATGTACCAATCACTTGCGTTCAGAATGTGTTTACAGAGGAGAAAAACACCCACAACACAAATAAACCACAGTGTGGACCGACAGTCTCTCGCTCTCTCCCTTCGGGCACTATTTTCCCTGCCTGATAGAAGGATTCGCTATCCCAGTCGAGGAATTTCTGTGGAACATCCATGCTTATAACCAAGGTTTAGTTCCCCTCCCCTCATGTCTGACATGCTAACAACTGGCTGAAATTAGACCAAGAAGGTTCTTACCGAGTAGGACCCCTCACTAACCAGCAAACCCAATGGCCCCGGTGCCCTGAGCAGTGTGCACAGTCTCCCGAGTCCATCCTGCAGGGGAAGGGATGGCTCCGGCTCTTGGCCTCTGTTGGGGTTGGCAGAGACGTGAATCGGCAGTTCCTACTTTGGCGCAGTTTCTCAAGAGGAGCATGGCCTTTGGAAACCAATTTGCCTATTTCACCAATAAACTCAAGGCGGACTTTGTGGGTCACTGGGGAATATATTAGCTGGTTCATTTCGGCAGTTAGTCTGTTAAAAGAACAAAACAAAACTGAAATCATGAATATTGTCATTCAATGTGGTAAGAGAGAGATCAGGAGCTGGTGACGCTGAGTGTAGGAACGTAGGAGAGGAAGGTTTGAGGTTGTGAGGCCTGACTATGGAGGGAGCTGAGTCATGCACAGGGGAAAAGGAGGAAGCCTGCTCCTGGGATGGCTCCTGTGTCTTTCCTGTCAGACCCAGCAGCTCTGACCTTTTATTAGAGTTAGATTTTAGTGCTACTAAAATCAGCCATCCAGCTCTCCAAGTGAATTCCAAGGAGTCATGCTTTGTGAAAACCTGTCACTTCCACGAATCATTAGGAAAATGTCATGTGTGGATTGTGCCAGCTGCATAGTTTCACATGGACTCACAGTTCTGCAACATTTGAGAGGAAAGCTCTCCTCTAGTCATTGCTGCTGGGTGTGCGGCTAATTTCGAGAAATGTCTGTTGCTGGGTGTGTGGTTGATTTTGAATAATGATTCCTCATGTGGTCTTGATTGGCATTCCCCAATCGCTAGGACATGGATCACCTCTTCTTGCGTTTATTGGTCTGGGGATCCATTTCTGTGTTAGCATCTCCTCTCAGGGCTCCTATCATTTACAGGTGGTTCTTTTGGTGATTCGTTTTCAAAAGTTGTCCTAGTCAGGTTGGTCGGAATGAGCCAGAGACAGTGAACAGACTCATTTCAGTTCCTACATCCTGTGTAACAGACCTTTCAAGCTCTGATTTCTAGTCCCCGCCCTGTAATGTCTAGCTGATACTCTAAGACCACTGAGTCAACATTTGGTTCCTTACATTTCTCATCTGTAAAATGGGCATGATAATAAAACAATCATGAGTATATCAAATGGCATTTCAATAAACACCTTATCTTCTTTGTAGTTTGCTTCGCCCTCAGTTTCAGGTTTTTCCCATGCCTGTGCCTGTCTGTAAGTTGGCCTGTGTCAAAATTCTTGCTGGCTTGTTTTTCATATTTTTTTTACTATTAGAGAAAACAATTCTAATATTGTGACAGTGACAGTGATAACAATATTTAATACTTAAAGAGTAATTAATATGTGCCTAAGACTATACTAAACAGGTTATAGATGTTGCCTCAATTAATCATCATAACCACTCTAGGTAGTGGATATTAATCTTATTATCATCTGTCCTCTACAACAGTGATAAGCAAACTTTATCTCTAAAGAAGCAAATAGTACATATTGTAAGCCTTAGGGTCACTGGTCTCTGCACTTACTCAGCTCTGCCATTGTAGTGGGAAAGCAGATAAGGGTCATATGAAAATAATTTTTTTAATAAAGCTGTTTAAAAAACAGGTCATGGCACCGATTTGACGTGTGGTCTGTGATTTGCCCACCCTAGAACATTCCCATGATGCAAGATTGAGAGCTGCATCTGAAAACTGCGACCATGCCTGAAGCTTACCTTCAGAATTGACATGATTTTGTAGAACCACTATGGCATCAAATGCTCCTCATTTCAATTTAGCAAGCACTTGTTGAATACTTGGTGCACACACTAAGCATCATGCCAAATGCCAAGGTACAGAAATAAAGTCATATCTTCTGCCCTCTAGGCTCAAAGACTAGTGGTAGGAAGATCAGGTCAATAAACATACAGTTCACAAAGTGCTGTGATAGAAGTGTACAGCCAAGAGACACAGAGAGGTGACTGTCCATTCACAGATGTCACAGGGCACCTCTCCATCCCAGGTGCTGTGCTGGACCCTGGGGATGGATACACATTTCTCAGAGCAGCCTGCTCCCCCCGCCATGTACTGAAGGTCTAGTGGGGAACATGTTTAAACAAATAATTTAGTAAATATTTACAAGTGTGCAAAAGGCTGAGAAGTTCCAAGTACCAGGAGAGCATACGAACATGTGGAATCAGAGAACAGGGAATATGTCTGGTATGACTGGATTATGAGGTGGTGGGACGTGAACTGAAAGGTGAATTAGGGCCAGGCCAGAAGGGTTTGAACACCACGTAAAGGAATTTGGACTTTATTCTGGAGACACCTGGTAGGCATCAAAGATTATTGAACAGGTGAATGACAAGACTAGTCCTTTTGAAAGAAAGCTCTGGCGACCATATGTAGAATAAATTGAAAGTCAAGAGAACCAAGGCCAACAGCCTCAGCCTCATCCTGGCCCCCGTGGGGAAGCCATTTAGCGAGTGCATGGAGACCAGGAAGGAAGACGCTGGCAGTCGTAAAGCTGTAGAATAATCTCAGAGCGAGAACTAAGCTCTCCCTCTACAGGCTTTAAATATTTTTAATTAACTGCATATCAGTTTTTTGCATAATTTTTATAGGGTGATGGGTTGTCAGTTATCTGGTTCATAGGTTGATGCTCAACCACTGAGCTACGCCGGCTGGGCGGTTGCCAGTTATCTGTAAATAGCATCATCGTTTGCTAAACTATACTGGAGTAAACCTTTAATTTTTTTAAGTTTTTAAACAAAAGAACTATTTATTTGCCTCTTAATTTTCTTCGAATCCGCTTTCAGCATGTATAGTTCAAAAGCAAAATTATCCTAATTCAATACGACTATGGACTGCAGGCAGTGGCATCCACACATGTGAGATTTCTCCCATGACATGCCGATTTGTTGCTCTGTTTACAGGAGGAATGTCAATTGTGTATTTTCCCTGCTCTGCAAGAATTTATAATCCAAGAGGTTTCTAAACAGGGTTTTCTCATTCAGTGGCTTCGCTGTGGATCGGATCACCTAAACTCAACCCTTGGGGTGACATTGGACTCTTCTCTTTCTACATCTAGTTCCCAAGTCCAGTTGAGGCTTTGTTCAAGCTATATTTCAGCTTTAGTCTTTCCTTCCCATTGTCCCTTGCACCATCCCAACAGATTAATACACTTTGCATGTCAGCAAAAAAGAGATAGTGAGAGATAACAAGAGTCCTGACAAGGACAGTGGCTCCTGGATACAAGGTCGTGGCCCACACAGCGCCAGGGCTGTCATCTGCCTGGTGACATCGAGTCCTCATTGCTACTCTCAGCAAAGCAGAAATCCCTTCTGGGAGTCAAACCATCGCACAGGCAGGAAAGCAGATGCGAGAGCTGTGAGTAACAAGAAGGCCTTGAAGGACGGCATCCAGGCAGGAGATGATGCCTGTGAGTGCGGAAAGGGTTACGGGTCCCCTGGGGCTCTCGTCATGCACACGGCCACGGACTGGGTCTCCACAGAAACACCCTCCTAACCCACCCTCCTAACCGGAGGGCAGCTGATCGCTTCTGCAGCAGACATCGCTTTTAATATCTGTGCCCTAATTTATTTGACATCTGCAAAACATCCAAAGAAAATATTCAAGTCCGGGATGGGCAGTCCGGCTGCTTTCGGAGCTCATCAAATGTCTCACACTCCTTCCTCAAATGTTTTCAGTTTTGCAAAACTCAGAATGCATTTTGCCAAACATGTTCTCCGTGCCTGTTTATTTAGAAGGGAATTTAATCCGTATGCTGCTGATGCATTTGCACTTAACTCATCAAAATGTTTTACTAGAGCCGTTTGATGTCCAAGAAACCTTTCGAGTCTTTTTTATAAGCCTCTTCAAGCCCATTCTGCTTCGAAACAGGAAGTCGCCTGTTACTCACCATGAACCAGTGCAACCCCCGTAGGATTTGGTTTCATTTAAGACACCGAGAGACGGCAAGGTCCAAGCCTTCCCCTGAACTCGACAGAAAAGATCTCCCCCGAACCTGCTGAGAATACGCCGAGCACAGATGAGGTGCGGTTATTATTTTCCAAAACAAAATCCTTTCTGAGGAGGCATCTTTCATGCAGCCCCTGGGAAGACGGTTACCCAAGCCCAGCGCTAAATCACCGGCTCGACCGGCTGCACCTGGTGAGTGTAACTGTCTCCTGTGATCCACTTACCAGCCAGCGCTCATTTGCTAGTATTAATAGAACAAATAAATGGAAAGGGAGCTGGAGATACCGGCACCGTGATTTCTTGCTTCAGGAAAACCTTCCCGGGGTTACAGACCAATACAATGTTCCCGACCGTGAGCCAGGAACCCAAGCTGACAGAGGCACAGCATCCAAGCCACAGAACATGACTTGTTTCAGGCTTAATGCTGTGAAGTAAGGCAGGAAACAAGATTTATCCTTCTGGGAAACTTTTGGCATTTGCCTCGAGCTGGGCCTGATTACTCCGCCGTCCTCACCATCCATTACAGCTATCAGAGGGAAATCAATTTTTTTTTCTCCCCAAACTAAGGCAAAAGAGAAATGTCTCCATCTGAATCCCGTAGAAGTCCTTCTGTTTGACGTGGCCTTAAACAAGGGAGAGCGCAGCCCTGTCGCTGTGAGGATCACGTTGCTATCTTGGGCCTTTTGGCTGTGAAGGGGAGTGGAGTTAGTTTGGGCGAAAGCCATTTTACAAACATAGTAAAAATAAATTACTACACTTAATAACTGAATCTTAAACTTGTCACTATGGCCAACTCTAAGTTATTCCCAGAGCCTTCGCTGGGACTTGGCAGGAGCAGTGGGGGCTGGAGGTCAGTTTTTATGTATGAAATCCAGCTTTAGGTTAGAGCTGTGCAGGCGACAGAGTAAACGTTTAAAGGATGAATGGGCCATTGAGAAGTCAATCCGACTCCCCACGCCCCTTAAATGAGTCTGGAAGGGTTCGAGCCATCAGTTGGGTGGGCTACCAATAGAATTGGGTTGTTAATACAAAAGAATTTGAGGTTATTAATACCAGGCTCCCCCCACCCCCACCTCATGCCTGAGTGTAATGGTCGGTATGTGTGTAGAAGGGTTTATTTGTTAACATGTCTTTATTTCGTGTTACGTTCGTTGTTCTGAGCGCCCTGATTGGGCAGTGAAAGCTGTGTGACTGGGTCCTGGCCCACACGCTGACGGCCGGGCACCAGGCTGGAGCGCTTTAACTCGGCTGGGAGTGTCCAGGCTCCGACCCAAGCGGGAGATGCTTGAGTTAACATCTGGCTTTGCTTACTTGTCCCAAATATTAAATTATTAATGGATTATTAATAGTAGACCCTTTTACTGGTTCATTCTCTTTCTCCTTAAAGTCACATTGGAAGGCAACTTGCCTTAGAATAACTTTTGAAACCACCTCTGAATTTGGCAGACGTATACGTCGTCAGGGCACCCAGGCAAAAGAATGGACAAAGCAACAAAGACACAAAAAGAATACATTTCTTTTCTTTTCTTTTCTTTTTTAGTAAGGTTGGGAAAAATGAATTGTTCATTATTCAAATTGAAAATCGAAGAGGTGGAAAGTTTGCATCCAAATGCTAGCATTATTGCAAATAGCCCCGAAAGCCCTGAGAAATCACCTGATCTGGGAGTCTTTGTACCTGCAATGCTGCCCAGAGTAAATGTTTTACATTTTTTTCCATTTTGGCTTCATGGCTATCTTTACAACATTTTTATTTATTTATTTATTTTGTTAATCCTCACCTGAGGGTATTTTTCCATTAATTTTTTTTTTTTTTTTTTTTTTTTAGAGCGTGGAAGGGAGGGGGAGAGACAGAGAAAGAGAAACATCGATGTGAGAGAGACACATGGATTGGTGCCTCCTGCACACGCCCCAATCGGGACCAGGGATCGAGCCTGAAACCGAGGTACATGCCCTTGACTGGAATGGAACTCAGGACCCTTCAGTCCGCGGGCCAGCACACTATCCACTGAGCCAATCTGGCTAAGGCCTTCAGAGCTATTTTTCAAATCAGGTCTAGATGGTCACAATTGCCTAGTTAATCTAGGTAAGATCACTTGTGCCCCAGAGCTGGGCATGTATGGATTCATTGATTCGATGCCAGGCCACTCTTGCCAGAATAAGTCGTGGAAACATCACGCCTGATGATAGGCGTGGCTTCAACTGGTGAATCATTTTACTGGACGTACCAGGTTCACCACCACACACCTGGGCATGGTATTTGTTTAAATAAAACCATTTCAGGAAGCACATAAGTGCCTTCATTGGGACCTGTGGGGTGTGTATTTCACTACTTAAGATGAATTATTAGGAAACCACCCCCTTATTTTGGAAGTGCCTTCATTTTTCTAGAGCAGTGGTTCCCAACCTTCTGGCCCTTTAAATACAGTTCCTCATGTTGTGACCCAACCATAAAATTATTTTTGTTGCTACTTCATAACTGTAATGTTGCTACTGTTATGAATCATAATGTAAATATCTGATATGCAGGATGGTCTTAGGCGACCCCTGTGAAAGGGTCGTTCGACCACCAAAGGGGTCATGGCCCACAGGTTGAGAACCACTGTTCTAGAGGAATCAACAGTCCCCTGTGGGTGCCACTAGCAATTCAAACTTGAACCTGTCATTTTGTCCCCACATCTGTTGTTCCTACTGAGTTCTTACTTTTTGTTAATCGCACAAAGAAACTACTAACCTCCAAGTCTCCCAATTAGAAGTTGAACAAAACAAATAGTCTCTATGACATAGAATCTTGAACCCAAAGATATTTTTTAGGTGGCCCCATTCAATAACCCCTTTCCATAGTGGCGGGAAGCACTCAGCATAAATTTCTGTTTAACCAACCTCTCCCTCCATTATTAGGCAGGCAATGCATGTGCAGGAATTTTAATGTATATTAGGATTATGCATGCACATTTAGAGATAATGTGTGAAGAATGCTATATCTGAGCAATTGTATGAACACACACACACACACACACACACACAAACACACACACACACAGCAAGCCAGGGTAATAAACAAAAACAATCACTAAGTTTTATTTAGGGTTTTATATGTCACTCCTATCATTCCGAGTCTCCATAAAAAAACTTACTTTTTTCTCCTTCCCTCCTCCTTCTCTTCCTTTTCTTCCTTTTCTCTTCTCCTCTTTCTTCTCATTATTTCCATTATACAGTTTTCCCAAATACTATTTGGTGGTTAAGACTACTCAGGTGATGAAGGTGAAGTTAGGCCTTGATGCTGGGTAGATCTCACTGAGAGTCAATCTCTTTTCACCAAAGCCGTACCTCTCAAACCCTAATGTGTTTGCCACCGTGGTAGGGAAGCCAGTCTGGTGGCATTAGCCCCTTCTCTGCATGCACATGTATGGGTCTTGTTTATGAACAGCTATGAGGGTAACAATGTCACCATCTACTTTTAACCTATAAAGTCAAATTTTGCAAAAACAGTTCCTACTATTATCTAATCAAGGCAGCTTCCAGGGTGAGGCAAGGGAAGAATCTAGGACGTAGAGTTTAAGGAGGCACTCCTCTCGGTTGTACAAGTGCAAGGTGGAGGTGTACAACTGAGTGTGAGCACCACCTTAAATCTTACCCCCCTGGGTATCCCACTAGCCTCATCCTAGGCCTGGCCCTGCATGCGCCAGTTACCATATGCTGATCACCTTGCTCTAGTTCCTCAGGTATTAAAACTAATCAACGAGGGATTTATTAAACATCTATGTGTCACATGTTATGGAAAAGTAAAAATTTTTCCAATTATACTGCACACGCCTATACAAGAGAAAATGTTATCCAGCTAGACAAATAACACCTACACACGGGAAACAATCAAACCAGTTATACTGTCCGTCTATAAAATAGCATGGTCACCTGAGGTCACAGATGGTGGGTTTGTAACGGTAGGGAATGGGGGACATTACTAAAGATGTCCTAAAAAATAAGCCCATATAGTGTCGCTCATGTCTGGTGGGTGAGGAGGGCCCTGCTGGGAAGACAATGCGACTCCAAGCAGAGGCCGATTGACGTTCTCCATGTTGTCCTTAGGGAGCCCGTTATGCATTTGAACAGGGGAACAGCGTGCAGAAAGCCCTGTGATGGATTGTGCATCGTTTTGCTGGAGTGGGTCAGGGCAATGGATGGATGGTAGGCCCATCTAAATTGAGAACGTTGTGTTTACGTGGGGGCATATTAGTTTAAAACTCATTTTAAAGCGATTACCGCAACAAAGTGGTTTTGACCTGTTACAGGAAAACCGAAGTTGGAAGAAAGGAAACAGTAGAGGTTGAAATGTCCAAATCAGGCATTTTATTTATACCGTTTTGTCACATTCCCATTTCTCCTGAAGTTGGCTGCACCGCGCTCTGAGCAGTTGTTGGCTCTGAACTCCCTATTGTCTGACCCACATGGCCGGCTGCTCTGTGGTGCGCAGCCCACTTCCCGAGCAGTTTGTGTGGGTGACTCTGGCCTTCCAGACTAGATCGCAAGCCCGCGGGGTCAGGGTTCAGACCTCATTCTGGGGTGTACTATCTCTGTAGACTCTGGAAGCAACTGGGTACTTGGAAAACAGTTGCGAAGGGTTTCGCAGCTGTCTGCTTGGGAGCCCAGACGTGGAGAGAAATTGGACTTGATCACCTAACGTGGAAAGGCCTGTGTCCGCTGTACTCTGCCACGTCTGGATGGATCTGAATGAAATTTTCAATGGCTAATTTCATTCCTAACCCTTCCGTGAGCCAGAAAACCCCACCTGCAGGGGAACGGTTTCTCATTGCCTTTCCTTTGAAAAGGGCGAGCACCCCATTTCCTGTCATCAGGCGCAGGAATTGGTTACTGCTCTCACAGTGGTAGTTGCTTAGGAAGGAAGTCCAGGGCTCAGGCTTCTGTAAAAGTTCTTGGCTGAGGGTCAAACCAGAATGAGCAATGCAGGACCCACATGTCGACTGATAGACAGACATCTGAGCTGGGGACGCTGAGGCCCAAGACAGTTTATGGAGAAGGTAGAATTATGTAACCCTGTCACTCAGCAGGGCTTCCTTCCAGCGCAAGGTATCCTGGGACCCAACAGTACACATAGCAACAAAACAAACTGACCGTGTTCACTCTTTGCATTGTCAGATGGGACACTCTGCACATCTTGGTGCATAAATCAGTGTAAGTGCAATGGAGTGATGCCTCATTTATTTACCATCACCAGGGAATGGGCTATTTATTATAGATAATATTCCAAATAACTAAAGCCCGTGACTCTCAATGCCAAAACTTTAAAAAATGTGAACCACGTAGGACAAAAACACTTCTAAACATTTTCTCTTGTCTTAAACACCATGCTCGGAATATGATTTGACTCTCGATCTGTTTGGAGAAAAAGTGTGGAACAAGGAATGGCCAAGATCATGGCTAGATATGATTTTTTAATGCTGATGACTAAACAGGATAAACAAAGTGCTTCTAGACTTAGTCCATTTCTTTTTATTTTGAAAAGAAGGGGTAGTTTGGACATTGTTGGGGGAGAAACTGCAGCCTGGTTATGGAGGAGGCAGTGGGAGAATATATATAGATAGACACAGTGAACCCTGGAACAATGCAGGCTTAGGAGCCCAGCCCTCTATGCAGTTGAAAATCTGTGTATAATTTTTGACTCCCCTCAAACTTAACTACTAATAACCTTCAGTTGGCAGAAGCCTTACTAATAACATAAACTGTTAACACATATTCTGAATATGTATTGTATGCTGTATTCTTAAAGTAAAGTAAGCGAGGGGAAAATGTTATGAAGAAAATCAAAAGGAAGAGAAAATATATTTATATTACTGTGCGGTATTTATCAATATCAAAAGTTTGTGTTGTCTGTTTACAAGATGAATCATCTGTCAGTACCTACATCAATATTATCTTATGTGACATAAACACCGTAGATGTTATACATATTACTAAGAGTAGACGTAAAAAAGAAAATAATGTGTAAAAGAGATTCATATTTATTTATAGGTATGATGAATCACGCATTCATATTGAAGAAGCAGCAGTAGATTATTTTATGATAGCCTGATTTAATCTATGCAATTGCTTCATGGTAGTAAAGAAATCTACAAAAAAAATTTTATTATATTTATTGAAAAAACTCTCTGAAAATTCTTTTTTTTTAAATATATTTTTATTGATTTCAGAGAGAAAGGGGGGGAAATAGAGGGATAGAAACATCAATGATGAGAGAGAATCATTGATTGGCTGCCTCCTGCATGCCCCCTACTGGGGATCAAGCCCACAACCCCAACCCGGGCATGTGCCCCTGACCGGAATCAAACCCGGGACCCTTCCGTCCGCAGGCCTATGATCTATCCATTGAGCCACACCAGCTAGGGCTCTGAAAATTCGTATTGGAACATTTCAGTTCCTCAGTCACACAACTACACCTACTGTCTGATGGAATGTCTTTCTGTCTGGTCTTTGTACAGGCACCAATGGCTGGTATCCATGAGCCCAGTTTCCCTGCTGAGATGTTTCACCTATACCCTCCCTTCTCTCTGATTCCTCATAGCCATTCAGACTTCCTGAATTTCAGAATCTCAGAACTCCCCAATTCTGGTCAGCAGAGAGAACAATCGAGCTCTTTCTTTCTCTGTCTTATTTACTTCCCATTATGAAAAGACAGGAAAGTGGGTGGGTGAGCACCTGAGCTCATCCTGGACATAGAAAAGCATATTTCAAAGGTGATTTCTAAAATATTTTTCTTTTTAGAATGATCCAGTTCTTGTATGTATGTATAGAATAGCCTTCTCTCTCTGTCTTCCTGTTACAGATTCTAATTCTGAAGAATTGCTCAAGCCTTCTCTATTGATGCCCTCAGGTCTCTAAGTGTTTAAGATCATTAGCTTTAGAGGCAGATCAGGCTGGACTTGAATCTCAGCTTTGCCACTAACTAGTTATATGACCTTGTGCAAAAGGCTAAGTACTCTGTGCTTCAGTTTCCTCATCTGTGAATAGAAAAAAAGTTTTTTAAAAAAATCCAGTGCCTATTTCATAGGCTTTTTGAGAAGAAGATTAAATAAGCAATTGAATGTAAATTGTTTTAAACGGTGATTAGAATATAATAATTGTCAAGAAAATGTAGTTGTCATTTTTTTTACATAAGACAAATAGAAGGTGGGAGGGATTCATATATTATCATCTCAATAAATGCCAAAAGATTTTGAATAAAATTAACTTTATTTTTAATTGAAGAAAATATTATAAACACATAAAACATGATTAATAATCTAACCCAGTGGTTCTCAACCTTCCTAATGCCGCGACCCTTTAATACAGTTCCTCATGTTATGGTGACCCCCAACCATAAAATTATTTTCATTGCTACTTCATAACTGTAATTTTGCTACTGTTATGAATCATAATGTAAATATCTGATATGCAGAATGTATTTAGGTGACCCCTGTGAAAGGGTCGTTCGACCCCCAAAGGGGTCGCGACCCACAGGTTGAGAACCGCTGATCTAACCTAACAGTGATATCCCATTGGTTACCTGCTATATTTTGGAACAAAACACCCATACATGCTCTGTGCCTTTATTATTCTAACTAGAGGCTCAGTGCACGAAATTCATGCATGGCGGGGGGGGGGGGCCCTTAGCCCAGCCTGTACCCTTTCCAATCCGGGACCCCTCGGGGGATGTCCGACTGCCGGTTTAGGCCCGATCCCTCTCACAATCCAGGACTGCTGGCTCCTAACTGCTCACCTGCTTGCCTGCTGATTGCCCCTAATTGCCCCCCCGCCAGCCTGATCACCCCTAACTACCTTTGCCTGCTGGCCTGATCACCCCTAACTGCTCTCATGGCCAGCCTGGTCACCCCTTACTGCCCCCCCTGCCAGCCTGATCACCCCTAACTGCCTCTGCCTGCCAACTTGGTTGCCCCTAACTCCCCCCCCCGCCACTGGCCTAGTCACCCCCAACTGCCCCCCCCTCCCCCCCGCCAGCCTGGTCACCCCACATAGCCTGCTGTTCAGTCGTTTGGTCATCCCTCACTAACCCCCCTGCTGGCCTTGTTGCCCCAGGCAACCTGCAGGCCATTACTGTTACTGTGATGGCATCCCGGACAATTTGCATATTCCTCTTTTATTAGTATAGATGGTTATAGAATTCATAGCTATTACTACAAAAAATGAAACAGAATTATAAATAGATTATTGTTATTTGCAATAAGACATAATTTCACAACTAGAAAAGTGAAGAAAATTTGAAGGCGCCTCTTGGTATTAGTAAGAGTTTAATAAAGTGTTTAGACACTAGAAATAAGAAAATGTAATGAAAAAATGTTAAAGCCATCCAAAACCAGCAAAAGCCTGCAAAACCCAAAATGTTGAGAACAAAAATTAAAAATATCTTAGAAACGTAAAGGCAACTCTAACGAAGTCCTCTGAAGAGAACGTTAATCTTAGAAAGACTTTGAAACAGCTTAGTGACCTTTAGAGGCAACATAGACACACAGAGTGTGGTCAGAGCGCGGTTTCATCAGCACCGCGGAGTGGTCATGGCCGGTTATGTAAATGTTCCAGGCCCTGGTTGGGTTCTCTGTAAAATGACCATCATAAGAGCACATGTCCCATAAGGCTGCTGTATGGATTAAACTGATATGGTCTGGCAGTAAATGCAAGACCTGGCGGATACAGTTCTATTTATCGCTAGGAGCCCAGCGCGCAATTTGAAATCACGCAGGGCCGCCCTGCCTTGACACCCAAACCTGTCCACGCAGAGCTTCAGCACGCCTGGCCTGGCCCCCAAACCGTCTGGCCTTCTCTGGCCACTTCAAGCCCTGCCCTCAGTCCCTTGAGTCACATAGGGCTGGTCCCACCTTCTCTGGGTGCCTTTTCGCTTCCTCCCGTCTCTGGAGCAATGCGGTGGCTCCACCCCATCATGGCGCCTGAGGAGAGTGTGGAAGCCTCCTGCCTGCTGCACTGTGCTCCTTCCCCTGGCAGGTGGGCCGCGGGGCACTCAGAGTGTGAGCGGTGGCTGGCGAAGGACTGGTGAGGGGGGCGCTATGCACTCTCACCCCTGCCCTCCTCGGCACAGGATGGTCCTGCCTCCTCCGGGCACCTCCCCACTTCCGCTCTATCTTCTGAGCAATGCCCCAGCTAATATGTTAATGACCTGATCATTACCCATTACAGCGTATCGACCATTAGCATATTAGCTCTTTATTAGTATAGATTATGATTGCCATTGATGTTACAACAGTTATTCCAAACTTCATGAGTAGACTTTATACCAAAAAATATTGTATACTTCTTTATACAAGTTTGCAATAATTTGTCTAGCCTTGTGCAAAACTCTAGCAGGATTTTTCAAGAAATAGTACTGAAAGATTTTTAAATGTCATTTTGTTGAAAGTATGACATATAACCCCCTTTTCCCACCATTGACCCCTTCTAGCCCACCCCTGCTCCCCTCACCCCAGAGTACTGAAAGTTTTATTAAAATATAATTTTAAAATATTCAAGGAACCACCGTACTGTTTTTCATAGTAGTTGTCATTTTACAACTCTGCCCACAATGCACAGGAGTTCCAACTACTCCACATCTTTACCAACACTTGCTTTTTTCTGTGTATCTGTTTTATGTTAGCCATCCTAATGAATGTGAGGCGGCATCTCCTAGTGGTTTTTAATTTGCATTTCTCTAGCTTTTAATGTGTCTCTTTTCACGAGTTTGTTGGCTCCTTTTTGTACTTTTGAACTTGTCAAAATGTTGTTGTTAATTAACATATATGACGTTTGTATCAGACAAACAACATGAGGAACATAATTAGGATCAGTTTTGCCTCCAGTTTTGTGACATTAGCAAAAGCAAAGACACTTTCTTTTTTTCAGGCCCCCACATCTTCACTTGTGAAATAAGGAAGCTAGTCTAGCTAATCCCATCTATGATATTTTAAAATGAAGATAATAATCTTTCCTTCAATGTTGTAATTAAATCTCCTGAATTTTAAATTACGAGCAGGACAGGTAATGTATAAACCAAATTTATGATTTGGTGGTGATATTTATAGCATTTTTTCTTCACTTAACATTTTTAGAGCTCCAACTTAATGCTAAGCATTGGACCAAGGTCTAAGAACACAAAGATAAGGAGATCTGGGCCCTGTTTTGCTAATTTACAAGCCTACTTAAATAGATACGCTTATATGTAAATTGCTATAATGCAACTTGAAGTTGATATAATACATGGATAAATAAGGTTCATTGGTGTTACAAAGGAGCAGACATCTGCTTCTATGATGCTAAAAATATGAAGATTCCTTAATAGTGGGAAAAAGATCGTGATGTTTGTCCCCAGACCTTGTTGTTTACAAAATTCATGGCATTCAAATTTAGTGAGAAGAAATTTAATATTCACTAGCAAAGACAAAGAAGAATTTCCATGAGCATTTAAGCATTACATTAAAAAAAAAATGGCTAAGACGTTTTCCATTCAATCAAATAGGACTTTAGAATCCTATTGTGGTCTACACAAAGGATGTTTCTTGCTGGGCAGAGTAATATAATACATTCTGTGTGGAGCAGGAAACTTTAATGATATATGCAGTTTTGTTATTAAAACTGAGTTATATATTTTTCTCTGCTCTGGAAAATTGTGACCCAGTATAACATATCTTCACATTGTTTATAACTTGAGGAAAATCAACATTTTGGATTCCCAGTTCACACAGTAGGAATTACATTTGTTTTGGCCAAATATAATTTATGTAACTGCAAGGAACAATAAAACATGAACTCTACAGTGTTTTCTTACCTAAAAATAATATAGACCTTGTAAAATTGAAGAGATTATTATTATAAAGGAAAAGACAGTGACTTAAAAGGCCTCAGCTCATTTTACAACACTCTTTAATGTCTGTGCAAATAGGCAGGCACCTGTGTCCCCATTTTCTTTGACCCTAGCCACAGGAGTGAGATTCCACGCAGTAATAAATAACCTTGCAAGTAAAACTTTGAAATATAATTTGCTTGAACAAGCCCAGTTCTTCTATGTTCAAAAGTCATTTTCAAAGTGACTGCTTAAAATGATTCAGTATTCTTTTTTTCATCTGCCTGTAAAGATCTGCCGTGTATAATAAAAACATCCGTTTCATCTTATTAATAAGTTTCTAGTTAGTAAAGGGACCGTTCTAGATTTAAGAGTTTGGGAGTATGTGAATGAATGAACAAGTGAATGAATGAGCAATAAAAATCAATAACTGGATATGTGTATTTAAAGTCAACTAACCTATGCAGGAATTGACTCTACTATTTTTCAACACCATGATGTAAAAACATGATCTCATTTTCCAAGATGTGGGAATGATAAGATGAAGAGAAAGTGAAATTTCCTTTGAGGAGATATGGGCAAGAATTATATTGAATGCGTATTATAAAATCACTGATTGCCAAATCAATCAGACAACTGGAAAAATGATGGTATTTTGGAGGCAAATACTATGTTCAAGGAACTAGTCCATTGTATCTTATTTAATCTTCTAAAGTCTAAACAATTCCATGAAGTTGGCAGAGCTATCTCTATTTTACATGTGAAGAAACTAGGGTCCATAAATCTTACGCAATGCGTTCCAAGTCACACAGCCAAATACGTGGTGGGGCTGAGCCTAGACCACGAGCCTTCTGAATCCACAGACTGCATTCTTTTCACTAGACCACTTGAGAATTGTCTGGGTAAGGACCATAGGCTAGGACCAGTCACGGCATAATCAGATGTCAGATGTGCCTAGCATCCCTGCTAGGTGGCCCCATCTACTCTTAGAAAACTTAACTTTCGTCAGGCTCAAAACTTTCTCACTTACAGAGTAGATTTTCCTGCCCTGCAATTTACTTAGATTTCAAATTCATCTAATTCCTGGTATAATTTTTGACGTGGCCTTTTCAGTTTTAACATGTATTTCAAACTGGAATTTGAATTGCTTTTAATAGTATTGAGGTTTCTCATTGTATTGCATTTTTCTAAAGCGATCCATTCTTGATACCTATTTAGAGATAGTCGTAAGGAACCCTGAGTAAAGTGACTTTCTTCTCAGGAGCCAACAAGAGGTTCCATTTTCCTTTAAAAACTTTGCAGCCTCTCCAGGCACTGAGTCATCGGGCGTGCGGCCAGGCACTAGAGGGTGCTTTAGAAATATTATTTGATGATGAATTCGGATGTTGTCCACTTGCTTTTCAGAAATCGTTCCTGTAAATCATGGCTTTGAAAACTTGTCAGCATTTTTCTCTTTCTTCCTTGGATTTCTTCAAAGGGAGAAGGAATGTCTGAAAAGTAAACATTCAATAGCCATAACTGCATCCCAACGAGGGTGGAATAAAAAAAAATATTATAGATACTTATAGATACATAAATATTTCTGTGAGATAAAAAGAACCCTGTGGATAACTCACAGAGAGCCTACTGGAACTTTATCAGTCGGCTGGGCTTTGTCAGAATAAAGCGGGTTTGTGAGGGGCCAGGGAAACATATGTTTCTCCCTATTCCACACCCTTCTTTTCTGGAAGCTCTCAGTAAGCATAACCCCTCACATTTGTATGAGGCTCCTCTCTCATCTTTTAAGAGGCACATTTACATATAGTATCTCACAAGTGATATTCACGACCTGCTGTGCTGTGTTACTATTCCTAGTCTTTAATGAAAACCACTGAAGTTTAGAGAGGATCATTAACTCACTCTGACCCATAAAGCCAAATGGCAAAATTGGACTTTAGTTATAGGACTCTCCTCTGGTGTATATAGTGCAGCAACCACTCTTCTTCCCTTCTATTGTAAACAGAACCATATTTCCACACCGTTAACAACCATAACTTCTTCCCTTCTTCATCAGACTTTGTCACCACATGTCCCTTTCCCTCTCTTCATTCTTTTATATCCCCTTACCTGATTTCCAATCTTAAATTAAAATCAAGCCTGGCTGGCATGGCGGCTCAGTGGTATAGAGATGACCTATGAACCAGAAAGTCACGGTTGGATTCCCAGTCAGGGCACATGCCTGGGTTGTAGGCTCGATCCCCAGTGTGGGGCTTGCATGAGGCCATAGATCAATGATTTTCTCTCATCATTGATGTTTCTATCTATCTCTCTCTCCCTCTCCTTTCCTCTCTGAAATCAATAAAAAAAAATATTTTTTAAAAAATCTAATAAAGCAAACAACAAAAACCAGAGGTCATGAAATACGAAACAAGAACCCATGCACTTGCCCTGCCGTCCTGGCAGTGGGGCTCCCAGGTCCTGGGGAGACTGCAGCATGAAGCAAACTGCAGTGAGCCATCGGCAAGGTCCAGTGTGTGGTCTGGGCCTTCAGCAGAGGCAGAGCCCTTATTGGAAAGATCAGAAAGGGCTTATTCAGAAAGTAAAATTCCTTCCTCCAGGCCTTGGATTCCAAACAAGCACTCCAAGCTTTGGAAAGAGCGGACACAGTCCCACAGCTCAGGGCTTTTGCAGAAGACAATGCAGATTGGAATTATTGGAGGATGGCTAAAGGGGGGGTGGGGGGGCCGTTTACCATGAGGAGGAGGCTGACAAGCAAGCTTTGAACCAGCTTCTAAGGCAGCTCTGCCCAGTAGAACTATCTGAGAGGTTGGAAATGTTTCAGAATCAGCCTTGGCCCATACAGTAGCCACTGGCCACATGTGGCTATGGAACATTTGAAAGTGGTTGGTGTGACTAAGAAACTGAAAATGAAATTTTTTTAGACGTTTAAACACAACATCGACAACCAAGTAGGCCTTTAGAAGTGTATTGTATTGGTCTGTGTGTGAGGGCTTCCGGGGTGGGGTGGGAGGACGGTATTTTCCTAAATCTTTCTTTATCTCTAAAGCACTAATAATTTAAAAACCCCTACATGATTTATCAAACACATTATCTGCATTCTTTTAAACCCATAAGAAATAATATTCTTGTTTCAGCTTCATTAGATGCTTTAATTATGGATAAGGTATTCTGTAAAACTAGCCAGTGTCCACTCCTTCATTCTATGGCTAAAAGGATTATTAAAACAAAAATAGAAAATCTGGCTCCCCCAGTCTGTGAAGAGTTGATCCCCAAAAGATCTTAGATCAAAATATCCAAACCACAAGTAAAAACTGGTGCTGAACTTGGTAAATGGTTTTCCAGCAATCCTTTGCAAACAAGAACAAAGCAAAAGCAGCAACAGCAAGGCACCAACACACACACTCATCCACTAACATGACTGTACTTTACCCGCAATGGGATTCATTTGGCTGCCTTCTCAAATAAACGTTGAATATGTTTGTGGTGGTGAATCCTTGCATGTGGACATGTTGAGGATCATTGGGCACCAAATCGCCCTTCATGCACAGTGTTATGGGCCAATGTTCACTCACGACCTGTCCTCTCTTCTACTACCCAAGGAGATGAGCAAAATGCGCAGAGTTTCAGAAAGGATTGGGAAGTCAGTTAGTTTTTCCTTGACAGTCATTCAAACAGGGCTTTGGCTAAACACCCCTGATGCCAATGGAGGGTGTTTACCCAGTTCTCCAGTTGAGGACTGTCTGTTTTCTGCCTCCCCGAAAGTCTCATTGGGAGACATTCTTTGCTAGTCATCAACAGCCTCTGTGGCTGTTGCCCAAAATTTGGGGGGGCTTTGTTTTGGGCTTTTGTAGACCTGGAGGGAAAGGGAAGATCAGCTGCTGAGGGCCACTGGAGTGTCGTGGAGATGGAGCTCTCGAGATTTATGCTCCTCTGCCTCCTTTGTCTCACAACAATGAAAAATCTTGAACTCCCAGAGATATTGTTTTCTAGCATCTTAACCTCATCCAAGTTGTCTGACATTTCTTTAAAATATTGGCAGCAGAACACTTGAAAGGGATTTAGCTCGAATTCTCAATTATAATGTTATTATGTGTGTCTTTAAACCTCCTGTTGGAGTTTTCTTACCAAAAACAAAAACAGAAAAGGCCAAGATCTGGCATCAGTGTCTTTTCCTATATATCTACATGAACTCGGACAGTTGCCTCTCACAACTTTAAGGAAAACAATGTGATTATCAATAGCCACGTGTTAGTTATGGCTGGGATTGTTCCTCTTGCCAGAGAATCCTAAGATCTTAACATTGAACTTAAAGGAAGCACCTTAAATCATTCTTACAAATGGCTGTACTCTTTGCAAGTTTTAACTGCCTGAGATCAGAACTGGGAAGAATGCTCGTTCATGTTCTGCTCTCCACAACTCCCCCCCACCCCCCCCCCCCAAAAATGTCCAAGCAGCCAAGTCTCTGGTATGTATCAGAGAAACAGGCAATTTTCAGAGTGAAGTCAAGTGAAAAGTATGCACATGGCAGTGTCAATGTTAGGAGAGTTTTGGGGGGAAATATGCCAACTATGTGCTGTTTTGCTACAGTAAGTATAGAACCGTCTCTCTAATGCCATGGACAAGATCCTTGCCAAGTGGAATACCCTATTTATAACCCTATCCAGAAGGGGAAATAGTGCCAGGAACAAGATAAAACTATTAGCTGTATTAACAAAAATACTTAAAAGCATGTTTCTGTTTGAAGATGTTGGCGGTTAAGAGAAAAATATAAGTAGTTGTAGATCTGGGTGTTGAAACCTGTTGCAAGACCATTAATTAGTCATCATCTTATCTTCAGTGCCATATCTCTGCCAACTCGCCTGTTTGAAGTGGTAAATGGAGCTCATAAATGGACTCTTTGGGAGATATTTAGAAAATAAACAATCCCCCCTGTTCGGTAAATAGTTCAGAAATCTCCCTGGGCGCACATGTTTTTCTCTCCCTGTTGGCACTGTGGATTCAGTGCCCATCTGGAACGTCCTCCCAATCTGTCTTGGAGCCGCAAGTCTTTCCAACGCCAAATATTTAGGCTGCAATCCCAGAGGTGAGAAAAATAGACTGACTCCAAGGGAGTGACACTGGTCACAAGGATGTCACACTGGGAGGGACTTGGCCACCAGCCTGCCCGTGCCAGCACCAGGAGCTGGGCCAGAAGACACCACTCCAGGTCATTGCCCCTCCCCGGTACCCTGAGGAGCAGCATGCTGAATGCACGCGAGCTTGAGGTAATGGTTGGACTGGCCCCAGGGTGGCTCCCTTCGTCTTCTCTACTGTATCAGTGAAACTAGACAAATACCACACTGTCCTTTACTACAAGGACTGAGCAAGAATTAAGGTACAGTTTCCCTTTTCTTCCTTTGTTTCATCACTTTCTCTTCTCCACCTACTCATCTAAGTAGAGTACGAAGACCTTATGATTTGGAATCAGCCAGAATTTCTTAATCTCATTATTTAGTAATCTAATATGTTTATTATTTTATTAGATAATTTAAGAAATTACTCTATAAGTATATACTTATTAAAATAACTAATTTAATTACTAACCCACTATTTATCCAATTATATGATCACTTTATAAACAATTATATATAATTAGTAAAGATATAATCTCCACACATTATGTGTTCTCTATTATAGAACATATATCTATATCTATATATCTATATATCTATATATCTATATATCTATATCTATATCTATATCTATATCTATATCTATATCTATATCTATATCTATATATGTATATATATATGTGGCACATATTGCCCTAGCTGGTTTGGTCTCAGTGGATAGAGCATTGGCTTGCAGACTGAAGGGTCCTGGGTTTGATTCCGGTCAGGGGCACATGCCAAGGTTGCCCACCAGATCCCCAGTAAGGGGCATGCAGGAGGCAGCCAATCAAGATTCTCTCTCATCATTGATGTTTCTCTTTCTCCCTCTCCCTTCCTCTCTGAAATCAATAAAAATATATTTAAAAATAATAAAATATATCACATATATCATGTATTATGTATTATATTTTCTATATCATACATTATATTATGACTTACATAGTACAAATCTGTATCATGTATATGTCATAGATCATGTATCGTGTTTTACTATATTAATAGATATTGGTTATTAATCTGCTTATATAAATTGTATATAATTGTATACAATTTTATTTTTAAAAGTAATTTAAAATATGAAATGCTACAATGATGAAATGATTAACATATTATATACATAGTATATAGTATGTTAGGTTATGACATGGATAATTTGATTATAAAATTATCAAAATTTAAAAAGAAAATTTCATCTACAAGTGCTCTTTATATAAATATAAGTGTAAATACCATGTACAGGTATAAATATTTAACAATCTTCAGTGTACTTGGGCCACAATTCTCATGGTTAAGAATTATCCCAAGAGTTGGTGATAAATGTGCCCGAAATGGTTAAATTCAGGCTCTGACAGGGGTGGGAACCTGGGCAGGCCAATTAACTCTCTGAATCCCTATTTCTCCCTCTTGTAAAGAAGGAGGGGGTAGATTGAGATTAAAATAATACACGAAAAGTGTGCAACGGAATTGCAAACACATACGTAAGCCAAAAATGATAGATATCATTATTCACATTATTGTTCAAGTTAATTATTATTAAAAACTAATTATTGTTGTTTTCAATGGAAGTCGTGGAAAGAGTGGAAGCAGCAGCCGTTCCCTCCAGGGCAGCTCTCTGCAGAGCTGGCTACTGCGATTTCTGTTTTGCTTGGGCCCCATTCGGAGAGCAGACCGGTTGTTCTCACTTTTTAGTGGTTGGATAATATTCAAACCGATCTCCCTTGTGGGGTAAGATCTTGGGGACAAATATTTCTTCTATTTCAAGGTTTCTTAAATTTCACATGTGATTTAAAAAAGCAAATAAGCCCCTTAATTGCTTCGTTAAGCTAGTCAACACTAATTAAGAAAAGTCAAGAGGAAAAATATTAGAAACTGCTGTGCCTGACTCTCAGCGTCCTCTGTTTCTTCCAGAACAAGTCTTGCTTTGCCGAGTGAAGGGAGTCAGTGATTTTCCGTGGTGCAGCCCACTCTGACCTCCTTCCTCAGTTCTGAGTTTGAAATTGAGCTCTAGTCCTTTGGGGTTGGATTCGATTTATTCCTGGTGAAACATGATTTCCCAACCCCGTGAAAAATGCCGAAAATGTCTGGTAAAGGAATGCAGCGGGTCATCCGAGTGACTTTGGTGAGTTAGAATTCAGCCAGCTTGACCCATCAGTTTCTCCTGCTTTGGCACGGCTCGGGAGCTGAAGACAGTGGCACGGAGATCTGAGACAGTAGCTTGGCTTAAAGGGGAACTTTGCATGTGAATATATGCGTGTGCTTGTATGTCTGCATACATGGGCACGTGGGTATGTTCCATGCACCCGTGTGCACATATGTGATAGGGGGGTGTGTGGTAAGAATACTCGACTTATCTGCAAGACAGATGGAACCTGAATTCAGGCTTGTGTTTTTGTCCAAACTTTGGGACAATTATTCCTCTTAGCTCTGCTGAAGCTTATAAGAAAAATAAGTTTCGTTATGAATTTTCCTGGAACTAACTAGGCTGTGCCCCTGGTTATCTTGGCTCCCTTGGAATCTTTCACATCCAGAGAAGATGATAAAGAGAATCCAGTAACCTGCTTTAACTCTCCTCTGTTGCAGTAAATAGGTTCTGTAGCGTATTGAGTACTTACCCTGTACTGAATGCTACTTGGGTATTTTATAGCATAGGCCATATTTAATCCTCACATTAGCTCCTCAGGGTGCCTTTATTACTTCCATTTAATTGATTGATGAAGTTTAATTGATGAGAAAAAGGCTCCTGGCCCCAGAGTTGGTACCTGGCTGAGCAGGAAATAGGACCCAGAGCTGCCTGCTGCAAAAGCAATGTGATTGCCTCCGTAGCCCATGATTCAGAAGGCTCTATTATTGTGACCCTCTGAATTAGTCCCAAGTGAGAAAAATCCAAGTGTCCCCTTGTTCTGAAAACACTACTTACTTAGTAACATGCCTCTGCTGAGCCCACACAGCAGGCAAACACCCCTGCAGCCCCAAGGATGGCTTCCCCACAACCTTCAGGACCTGGTTGCATGAGGAGCCCTTCCAAGGACTTTGGGCTGCTTATGTGAATTTTCTAGAAGAGCAGCAAGTAGGAAGTATCCAGTATTAGAATCAGAAGGAATTTCTCCCACAGTCTCACTTGTGCCAGGGAGGCCAGGCCTAAATTATTAAGGGTTGTAGGTGATCATCCCAGGATGTGCCAGTTCTCCTAGATGGCCTTCCTGATTGGACTGTGATTGGGTGGGAGGGATAAGAACCTTGCCTTGATCATAAGAAATTCAGTAGGAACCCCAAACTGTAGGACTCACTCAGCTATTTTTCAGTCACTAAAAGCATCCTGGGACACTATTGCTTGGGCCCGTTGGAGAAACAAAAGCTGGGTGTGCCTTGAGTGAGAGATGATTAGAGGATCTCAATGGATGTGGTCATGGGTCCAATTCATACAGTCCCAGGGGTTCCAATAACTCAGTATTGACTGGTTCTGTGATATCAAGGGTATATTCTGCTTGGGGAGGCAGGGCAGTGGGGCTTTGCCTTTGATTAGCTCTCTTCCGGGAGCTGAAAGACCTGCTTTCCAGTAGACTCCTGGACACTTAAGATCTACCCCAGTTTTCTTTGGGCCTAGGACTAGAGGGCAAGGACTAATTTTAGGTTCCAGGCATCGTGGTCTGAGCCAGCTGAGCGTTCCCTTGCCTTTGAGAAAAACAAAGTCTGCAGAGTGAGGGGGCGGCAGAGTGTGTAGTTCTGATGTTTCAGCCACATGTACATTCTCTTGAGAAAATGAATTACTGCCCTGGCTGTGTGGCTCAGTGGGTTGAGCATCTTCTGGGCATCGAAAGGTTGCTGGTTCACTTCACTGTCCGGACACGTGCCGTGGTGGCAGGCTCACTCCCCGATGCGGGGGCATGCAGGAGGCAGCCATCTCTCTAAAAATCAATAAAAAATCTTTTTGAAAAAAGAAAACAAATTACCTCTGGCCAGGGACTGTATGTAGATAAACTAAAGCACAAAGTGTACACAATTAAAACTACTCCAACATTTGTGCAAAGACTGACTTTAATTAGAACAAGCAAATAAAGGAACAAACAAACCTTAGATATTCCCTTTAGTTCTTGGTGTTCTGAAGATCCACTGCGACTCATTATAAGCCTAAAAAATCTTATCACATAGTTATCAAATAATTCCCATAAAGAATACGAACTAGCCTCATGAAATTCTTTCCCAAGAAGGTCTTTAATGAGAGTAAAATGAGGTCTTAATAATAACAAATAACAGGCCATAGTGGGGCCACTATTGTTCTAACTGCTCACAAGTCAAGGGCCAGAAATCAAGTTTAAGCAAGAACCGTGTGTGATGAATGCTCAGGGGGTGGGAGCGTACAACCCAAGTGGTCCAAAGAGAATGAGTGTGAGAGGCTATGTCCCAGCCCCGGCCAGGGTTCAGAAGGTGGTCCCTGATACAGCACCTATCAGTCAGGCAAAGCTTTCAGGCACTGACAAGGGTAAGGCAGGATATCAATACCCCAGATAAATAGGCTGAATTCCTGGCAGAGCTGTGATCCTGTGGGGGGCCTTGGACACTGAACAAAGTGGGGGTTTGTGACTAAAAAATATATAAGTGGAAGAGAGAGAAGAGGGGCTGGAGGTTGGATCAAACATCAATAGTTGAGGATTTAAAAGCAAGTCTAGGTAATGAAACCTCCATGGAAACCCAAAAGGACAGGGTTCAGAGAGCTTCCAGGCTGGTGAACATGTGGAGATTTGGGGAGAATGTTATCCCTAGAGAGGGCATGGAATGTCTGCACCCTTTCCCATACCTTCCCCTATGCATCTCTTCCATCTGGCTATTCCCAAATTATATCCTTTAGGATAAACAGATAATCTAATGAGAGAAGAGGGAGGGAGGGGCAGAGGGAGGAAGGGAGGGAGGGAGAGAGGGAGGGAGGGAGGGAGGGAGGGAAGAAGGAAGGAAATGGGGGAGAAAAGAAAGAAGGAAGGAAGGAAGGAAGGAAGGAAGGAAGGAAGGAAGGAAGGAAGGAAGGAAGGAAAGAGAAAGAAAGAAAGAAAGAAAGAAAGAAAGAAAGAAAGAAAGAAAGAAAGAAAGAAAGAAAGAAAAGGAAAGGGAAAAGGAAAAGGAAAAGTTAGTTCTCAGTCTTATGGACTAAGCCAGGGGTAGTAGAGATAGCAGCAGGTACCTAGGGAAACACTAGGATTTAGAACCACATTGTGGGAAAGTGATTATAATGTAATGAGAGTGCCTGATAGTCACACCCAGTCAATGATGCTGACAAGGATGCATGATATTCTAAGCTCCACTGGCCTGAAGATTGAAGTGGTTGAAGGCTCCTGATAAGCTGTCATGAGCAGGACTTATTGGGTCCCGGGTGCTCTTAATCCCCCTGAAGATTCAGAGGATTGGGCCCTAATGATCTGAAGAGGAAGCAAACCAAAGGGGAAAGATTTCCTATATCCACACCCTGGAAAGTCATCAGCTCCAGACCCTTTCCATGCAAGATCTCCCAAGAGGAGAATGACCCCATTCTTCAAGTCAAAGGTGAGCATAACACAGGCCTGTTTAGGAGCTGGTGTGAGGACACCTGCCACCTGGAATGAGAGGGTCAAATCTCAGCTACAATGCACTAGGTGGGCAGGTGAGACCAGTAGGCCCCTCATCTGAAAGGATCTAGATCAGACACGGATTTTGATATTCTGAGTCCATAAAAGCTTCTGCACACTACACTGAAGTATATCCCTGAGGGCGCCCTCAGAGACAGCCCAGAAAAGTCTTCCCTTCCCACATAAAGTCGTGAGAAAGCCATGGTGGTTCTCTTTTTCCTTCAACCTGCTCTAACGCCTTTGCTCTCCCCACTGATTCAAATTTCGGCCCATAGATTTATACCTCAGTTCTTCACCCAAAGTCTGTTCTTTGCCTGGAATGCCCTCTCTCCTCTCTAGTCAGTAGATTCCTATTGGAACTTTGGACTAAATCCCACCTATCTACCCATCATGACTATTTCATCTTCCAGTGACTCTTCCTGGATTCATGTAATAATTATTTAGTAGAGTTTCCTAGAAAGCCCATGGGTAAGAGTTGGATTCACATTAAATCACAGATTAATGAGTAGAAGGAGCCCCTATAGGCCACCAGCCCCACTATCTCTCTGTTTGGGTGAGCAGGCCGAGGTCCAGAAGGGAGAAATGATTGCTTCCAGGTCACAGGAGAATCAATCACAGAGGAAGGAAAAGTCCGCATCTCCTGACGCTCAACCCAGGATGTCTTCCACAACTGTGTCTTGACTAAGTTGTTCAGCTGGAGATGCAAACGCAGCAAAGATCATATTTTCAGAGAAGTTACAAGGAATGGGTCAGGGCTCTCCCCTGATATATTGGCAGCTGTAAGCCTTGCTGAAGGTCCCTGTATTTTCAGCTCTGGCTGAATCATAAGGTTTCTGAATAAGCAGGAAGAAGCCAGAGCTGGGTAAGGCCATGTCTAAGGTACTGCAAGCCCTCCCCGGAGGGAAGAGAAGCAGATCCATTATGTTAACCTTGAGATTTCCTCCTATGTTCCCTTTATGGCTTTCTTCACCTCACCTGAGTTCTGGGGCATGAATGTGCTCAGGGGTAGGGAAGGCTGTAATCCCCAGGGTCCTGCACTATAAACTTCATTTCCTCCCTTTATTGCAGTTAACTGCCCATGAACTCTATTAATATTTTGCAAATTGAGATCCCTAAAACACATGTTACAGTTAATTTTAACCTCATGCTAACTAGGATGTGGTCAAATTTTCACAACAAATTCCAAGGATTTTTTGATATTACTTGAAAAAATGTATTTAAAGGTAGCTCTGGGATATATATATATATATGAAATCATGCTTAGAAGTATGCAAACACTGAGGTGTGTACTCTACCCCCCCCCCAAATATATAAATATATATATATATTTTTTTCTAAATCCACACATTTCCTTTCACTTCTGTTGTTAAGGAACAGGAAGAAGTAGACTGTTTTAGAAGAGGGGAAGCCAAAATACCAAGTGGCTCGGCTACGATGATGCAGGGGCAGCAGAAGGAAGCACCCACCAGACCAGAGAGACGGTCAGAGAATTCCTGTTTCTGAACGGGCTGTGGTAGAAATCTGATGTCCCTTTAGTCAAAACACAGGTGCACACTTTTGCACACAGGATCATTTTTCTTAGAAACACTTTACCATTCCACAAACACCATTCTTTCCTTAAGGTAAACTCCTTAGATTTTTTAAGTACAGTGGGAAAAATAGATTTTTCCTTTCTCCAGTTAGGCTAAACGCATTTTCATGGAATAGAATTACAAGTGTAACTTCTAAAGATGATCAGCCAGAAAGAAGAAACCCCTTTCTTTCTT
The DNA here is from genome assembly GCF_964212035.1 of Myotis nattereri. NCBI lineage: Eukaryota > Metazoa > Chordata > Mammalia > Chiroptera > Vespertilionidae > Myotis > Myotis nattereri. Next base: position 77,598,396 of record NC_138085.1, on the reverse strand, counting down.
CCCTCCCTCCCTCTCTCCTTCCTTCCTTTCTTCTTTCTATCTCCCTTTCTTCCCTCCCTCCTTCTCTCTTTCCTTCCTTTCCTCCCCTCTTTCTGTCCTTCCTTCCTTCCTTCCTTCCTTCCTTCCTTCCTTCCTTCCTTCCTTCCTTTCCTCCTTCCCTTCTTCTCTCCCTCCCTTCCTCCCTCCCTCCCTCTCTCCCTTCCCACCTCCCTTCTTTCCTTCTTTTTACTCAACAAGTATGCTCTGAGTCCCTACATGTGCCAGGAATTATCTAGCTCTTACAGATATACTGGTAAACATATCCCTGGAAACACATTAACCACATGATCCCACATTTAATGATTTAATCATGCTTGGAAGTATGCAACCACTGAGGTGGGTACTCTTCCCCCAAAACATCAATCCATTCAAGGAATTCATCTCAACAGAAAGGTTTGAGAAAATGTCCAACTATAGAAAATAAAGCAACTTCCCTTCTTTTCGTCTTTGGATCAAATCACTTTTTTGTTTTTAAGGGGTTTTGTTTCCTCAAATGATTCCCTATTTGCTCTCAGTCAAAATCTTGAGTTGAAGTTCACCTAAATCTTGGTTACTCCAAATAAGGGGGTGGTGGTGGTATAGTTACAGCATCCTCCCCAGCCCCCAACACCAATTCTGAAACAGCTGAGGGAGAGCAGGGCCATTGGAGAGAAGGATGTCCAACTTCCTCTGCTTTCTGGCCTTCCTGTGTGCCCAGAGGAGAGACCCTCATCTTACATGTACCCTGTTGAACTCATTCTCTCTTCTCAGCTACTCTCGCTCCTATTTCCCCACCCTCTGTTTTCCGTACAGGGGTAGCATTCTCAATAAGTAAGTGTCAACTCCTCTCAATATCTTCAATAAGTAATAATTTATTTATGGAGGAGGAGATATCCAGGGGACAAACCAAATAGTCTTCCTGAAGAACCAGTAACAAGCAAACACAGTAATAATCAGGATAAAGCTGTGTCTACATTTGACCAGGCACCAGTGAACATGCCATAGGTTTTATTTATCAAGTTATATTTTGCCAAGATGAGAGGGTGGGAGTTATTTTATATTAAAGAATGGAACAAATGAAGGGTTCTCAAACTTTTTGTTTCATAATCCCTTTACATTCTTAGGAATCATAAAGGACCTCAAAAGTTTATGTCGCTTATAACCTATCACTATTTAACATATCAGAAACTATAACGGAGGACACCTTTTCAATGTTTGTTAACTAGTTCATTTAAAAATAACAACATATTTTATGAAAATAACTATTGTAATTTTTAAAAGAAGTTAATGAGCCTGACTCGTGTGGCTCAGTGATTGAGCAATGACCTATGAACCAGGACGTACGGTTTGATTCCAGGTCAAGGAGCATGCCCAGGTTGCAGGCTCCAGCCCCAGTAGGGGGTATACAAGAAGCAGCCCATCTATGATTCTCTCTCATCATTTGTTTCTATCTCTCTCTCCTTCTGTCTTCTTCTCTGATATCAATAAAAAATATATGTATTTTTTAAAAGCAATTAATGAGAAAAAATAAAATGTTTAATGTTTGTGTTAGTCGCAGATGTTCACACCAGCTTCCGCACTCAATCTGTTGTGACCTCACACGTCACGTGGCCTCAGGAGAACTCTACATTCACGACAGACCATACACTACTTAACTGACCTGGGCCTCGATTTCTTCACGTTAAAATGGATAAAATAATAGTACCTGCTAGGCATAGGTATAAGAGTTAAATGACTGGGTAACATAAACTGTAAGGAATGATAGCTGGCAAACAGGAAGAACTATTACCATCAACAACATTGTTAGTAGCGTTTACTCTGTGGAACTAATCCCTGAGTGAGGAAGGGCCTGTGCCCTCCACATCTAGACAGAGGGAAACGGGACACTCACACACGTACCAACTGAGGTGAAGTCATCATCCCTCCCTATGTCTTCAGTGACTTCCACCTGAGACAGAGCACCTGGCCTTTCTGTGTAAATGTCAGCCCAGGCTTGAGGCCCAGACTCAGGCTGCCAGACAGATTTGTATGGGATGAAGCGATAGACACAGCCACAGAACCCTTCACCTGATCTTCAAGGGGCGGGGCTGGATGGTGGGTCACTTTGTTTAACTGGCCTCCAGCGCCATGATTTTCCCATGCTTTGTGTCTGGGGTTTATTCTACAGTCTTGGTTTGGGTATTTTGGGGGATTAGGAGGTTACCTAATTAAGATGTTCTCTTAATTGATAGCATATCAGGGGTTTACAGCTTAGGCTTGCCTCTCCAGGGTTTTTGCCCCCACCCCCCACCAAATCTTCCTCCATGTCCTGATCTAGGCAATTTTCTCAGCAACAGGGTTACTATTATTTCTATACCAGTATGCTATGTTATGCTGTGCTGTGCTATGCTATGCTGTGCTATGCTATGCTGTGCTGTGCTGTGCTATGCTGTGCTATGCTATGCTGTGCTATGCTATACTATGCTACGGTGTGCTATGCTATGCTATGCTATGCTATGCTATGCTATGCTATGCTATGCTATGCTAGACTTGTACATTTAGTGCCAGGCACAGCAGAACCAAGAGTGACTCAGGGGTGACCACGCCTCCCCTCTGTAGAACAGTGGCCCTTCTTCCGTATTAGACTTGATTACAACTGTCGGAACAGTAACTTTTCTCTCCACCTGATGTCCTAGTGCAGTGGTTCTCAACCTTCTGGCCCTTTAAATACAGTTCTTCATGTTGTGACCCAACCATAAAATTATTTTCGTTGCTACTTCATCACTGCAATATTGCTACTGTTATGAATCATAATGTAAATATCTGCTATGCAGGATGGTCTTAGGCGACCCCTGTGAAAGGGTCGTTCGACCGCCAAAGGGGTCGCGACCCACAGGTTGAGAACCGCTGTTGTAGTGGTATACTCAGGGCCCAAAGTGGCCCATCAGCAGCCATAGCTTTAAGTTCATGAGCCCAATGCTTCCCGGGAGGAACAGTGCCCAGAATCTAAAGTTTAAGGGGCAAGAAGCATAACTTCCCCCCGTAAGTCCCTGAGAGTGATGGTCAGTGGGCACCCAAAAAATTCACTGCAGGGCCTAATAATAATAGTTCCTCTCCCTTTGCAGAGAGCTGGGGCCCGCCTGGCACCCTCAGCCTGTGACTTCCCAGCATATAGAGCCCTAGGGAAGGCTGCTCCAGGGCTGGCGGAGATGGTGCAGGAGGCTGTATTCCCAGGAAGAGAGCTCACTGACAGCCCACGGCCATGGGGGGGACCTGGGCCCCCGGCCCCCTCAGATGAAGTCAGCAGCCCCCAGAGTGTCTCAAAGCTGCTGCTGGCCTCAAAGCTCAACGTGCTTGGCCCTGGCCCCACATCACCGTGGGACACCCAGGGCTTCAAAGGAGGGCCCCTTGGAGCAGCCTCCTCCCCCCAAACACTTCTTGCCAAAGCACAGCTGAGGCAGGCTTGAAGCTAAATATTTGGATTGAAGGGGAGGGAGTGTCCAGTCGCTCTGAGGGGTATCTTACCCAGGCCGTGGGGAGAAAACCAGCTCACAGCTCAGGCATCTTGGCCCCTTGACATGGAAAGCAAGAGCAGGGCCGCTGTGCAGTCAGCTGGAGCACATGCCTGGGAACTGGCAGAGGGGAGGCCTGCAGTGTGCACAGCGCTTCCCAGCCTGGCCCTTCTCTCACTCCTGCCCTTAAGCTGCCTTGAGAGCCGGCAGGGTAGCTGGCTCACCCCTGTGCATGCAGACATTGAGCACCTCCCAGAAAGGAAATGGCCTGAGCCCTGGTTTGCACAGCAAAGAGAGGCTTGAGACCAGACTCTACCTCGGGCCTCCTGCAGGCAGGCTCTACCCCCTTCCTTAGCAGAGAGGGTTTCCGCTTCATAATGACAGTGTCCAGCAGAAGCACACAGGGCTTGAGCGAAGTAGAAAGGGCATGGATGTTTTTTTAAACATATCTTTATTGATTGCAGAGAGGAAGGGGGACGGGCGGGAGGGAGAGAGAGACATCAATGATGAGAGAGAATCATTGATTGGCTGCCCCCTGCATACTCCACACTGGGGACTGAGCCTGCAACCGGGGCATGTGCCCTGACTGGTGATCAAACTGTGATCTCCTACTTCATAGGTTGACGCTCAACCACTGAGCCACGCCCACCGGGCAAGAGCATGGGTTTGGGACACAAAGAGCTCACCCAGGGTCAGTTTGGGAGCCCAGGCCTCGGTGTCATCTGGAAAACGTAGGCAATAATAAACCCCTCCCTGACCCCCCACTGGACTGCCCTGAGGACCATCGGAGTCAGCGTGTACTTTTATTTTAGTTTTTGTTCGTCCTCACCCGAGGATATCTTTTCCATTGCTTTGCAGAGAGTGGGAGGGGGCAAGGGGAAAACAGAGAGAGAGAAACACGGATGTGAGAGAGAGACATCGACTGGTTGCCCCCCACCCCCACCCCCACTGGGGCAGGGAGAGAACCCATAACCCGGGTATGTGCCGTTGACCAGGAATTGAACCTGAGACCCTTCTGTGCTTGGGCCAATGCTCTAACCACTGGGAAATACCCACCAGGGAAAGTCAGCATGTATTTTAAAGCCCCTTCCACACCCGATATACCCTGCTCCAGGCCCAGATGGTGATGGTGGTTACGCTGCAGAAAATGATGGTCTGGGCCTGGAGGAAACTGGAGGTGGGTGTTTTCTTCGCCATCGCTTCATACATGTGGAAACCAGTTTGCTTACGTTGACCTAGTAAAATAGTAGCAATCGTGCTTCCATCTTCGGCCTCCGCTGCTCCTTTACCCCCCTTTCTCTCTGTGTTCCCAAACACTCGCAAAACTCCACGTTTGTTCTCTGAGGAGCAGATGGAACAGATGATATGTGCTGAGTTTATGGATGAGAAAACGTGCCCCAGGGCTAAAGGCATTACCTCACAGGGCTTGGGGAGGGAGCTGCGGCCGGGGTCTCCCTCTTTATTGGCCCAAAGTCTTTCACTTCAAAATGTAAAGAAAGAAAAAAGGAAAACAACTCATGCTCAATATTTGTCATCCAAATGTTAGAAGGGCCGTCTTGGTACTGAGCTCCCACCCATTGCAAGGAGCCCCCTTTATAAAATCCCTGCCTGCTGGTAGCCCCCTTCTGCCCAATGAGCTCCTTTGTAGCCCTCCTCAGACACATGATCCCACTGCTAACCATCTCCATCTTCAACTCATATTTACAAACAGCCTACTGTGTGCAGGGGACTATACACTGAGTGGCCAGATTATTATGACCACCTGATGTTTGTAGGCAAATTATCTATAATTTCGCACTGAAGTTGCTAGAGGGCCAGATCATTATAAATGTCTGAATAGCACAACATACCTAAGTATCGTTGCTGATGAAGTTCATCCTATCATGTTGATGGCGTATCCCAATGGAGATGGCTTCTTCCAACAAGACAATGCGCCATGCCACGGTGCTTGTATTGTGCAGGAGTGGTTTCAGGAACATGAGGGAGACTTTACCTTGCTTAGGTGGCCCCCACAATCACCAGATCTCAATCCAATTGAGCATTTGTGGGACGAAGTTAAAAGAGCCATCAGGCAGCTGGTTCCACAACCATCAAATCTCACAGAACTGGGCAGTGCTATTCATCAGGCATGGTGTCAGATTCCTCGCATCACCTTCCAACATCTCGTGGAGTCAATGCCAAGAAGAATCACCGCAGTATTGAAGGCAAAAGGTGGCCCTAGGAATTACTGATGGGGTGGTCATAATAATCTGGCCACTCAGTGTATGTACAGAGTGCTGCCTCCTGTGGCCGGCAGTCACCTTGCAGTCGGACTTGAATGCCACTGCCCAGGGTGGCATCTACTATGGAATTGGCACACCCTTCTTCTTCTTGATAATCTGTTGTCTTTGTCTCCTGGTATACAGGCTCCAGGTTCCACTACAGGTCGGCTGATTCTTTTCAATCTCTTTCCCTGGCAACTCTCTTCTGCCCCTGAAATAACAGCATTCAGGGTAGTGCTGATTCACAGCCCAGGGCCGTGACTCCCAAATATAAATCGCCAAGACCTCTCTACTGAGCCTCAGAGCTGCGCAGCAGACAGCTCGAAGGCATCTCCTTTTGGATGTCCCACAGGCATCTCAGATTTGGCCTGTCTAAGCTGAATATCTTTTCTCTAATCCCCTGGAAACCTCCTCTCTATCCTGGCTGCTTTGTTATTCCCCATCCAGGCCATAAACTTGAACGTCATCTTTACCCCCCGCCCTTTCCTTTGTACATTCTCTAAGCTCCTCGGTTCCACACCCAGACACCCTCTTGAACCTGCCCTTCCCTCTATTCCCACCACCGCTGGCTTAGTTCTCACTCGTTTTAGTTCCTCTATGTAACAGTCTTCCAGCTTCCCCCTGGCCTCCTTGTAATTAACAGTACCACAGGGATGATCTCTCTATAATGTGATGTGCTTGGTCACTCTCCCCCTGCTAAAAACTAGTCAACGACTCTCCATCATCAAAGATCAGGTCCTGAGCTAGGGAGACCTGACCTCTGGCCCCTGATTGCTTTCCAGCTCATTTCCATTTGCTCCTGCCAAGTCCCCGAGGTCCTCTCACACTAAAGTCTGGTCACTTCCTAACCATGCTGGCTGGGCTCACCCTACCTCATAGCGACATCCTGGTGGTAGCGGCTGCTTTTTTCTTATCTCCCTGCATTTCGTTGCTTAGCATTGACCTGGGACACTGTAGAGCCTCAAATAGTATTTGACGAACAAATTCGTTATTAAATAAAGAAATGAGTGATTGTATCTCCTGCTTCTGTGGTACTTCAGCCTCGCTAAGCTTACCCAAAATGCTTAGCCAGGAAAGCGTTCAGAGCTACCCAGCTGACGAAACCAGCTCTTTACCATTTAAATCCAACTAGAACGATCTTCCCATTTATAGCAAGCAGTTGCAGGAAGACTTGAGTGAGGTGGAGAAAAGGAAAGGTGGCAACATTTTATAAGAGCCCCATCTTCTCCACACTGACCCCCAGCTCCCCGACATGCTGTGTCCCAAGCGGGTGTTGCCCCTGCTCTTTCCATCCTTGCTGCAAACTGATATCAGCAGGGGCATTATTTGCCCATCCCTTCCCTTCGGCCTCCGGCCTCCGGATAGTTCCACCTCTCGGCCGCCTAATTCACCCTTAGCAGACACGCCCTCTTGCTGGAGCTGCCTTGTCCTTTATTGCTATCCTGGGCTTTAGATGTGTTCCAAACTAGATGGTGATCAGCTTGACATTGGGAGAAGGTACGTTTCTACATTATTCTGCCCTCTGGCCACCAGCAATTTTCAGAGGGTACACTAAGTGGGGCGGGGAGGGGGGGGGCATGAATTAGATTTAATCTTGTTCTTACTGCTTTTCTATTTGGATTTGTTTTATGTTTCCTCTACTGCATGGTATGGTATCACGATGTAAAACATTCACCAATATTTTTCCCTTCCTATCCCCTCCCCCACCATGAATCTGCCCAGTAAATGCCATTTGCCTCAGGGACAGTTTGTCAGAATCGGATCAGAAAATAAAGGAGCTAATTCTTCACAGTTCACCTTGATAATCTTGATGTTCTGGGTAAAAGGAAGGTTTAGAAGGCAAGTGTGTTTATAAGGATTGAGATCTCCCTTCCTCTCCACCTAACCTCAGACCACCTGGAAACCCACAACCTGTGACAGGAAAGGTGAGTTAGGGGGAAGTCACCAGTTCAGATATTGGTCTATGAATGGGTGCTGTCCTCTCCTCCTCCTGAGTCAGCTCCTAAGGGAGGGGTTAGGGAAGTAGAACTCCCCACAGAAGTCTGAGCATCCAGGTGTATCTTCCTCTCTGAGCAAACAGAGTGCAGCTGAGAAGCAAGCGAGGCTCTGTGAGAAGAAGCTGTGGACAGCAGGTGTTGCCAAGTGGTGGGCGTGTGGCTCCAGGAGGCTCACCACAGGTGGGTGGAAGCATAGCCCAGAGCCCTGTGTAGCCCAGGGCAGTGTGAGGAGAAGAGCTAAGAGCTGCACTGTTTGGGCTCTAAGAGGGAGAGAAAGCAGGGGGCCATGGGTACAGTGACCTAGGTCAGCGGGGAGGGAGGTCCACAGGAGAGGTGGGGATGGGCCTTGCTGCCAAGAGGCTAAGGGGGACCAGCACTTCTCAGCAGGCCTACATGGGAAAGTTGTGGTGACCTTCTGTACTAGTAATACATTGGAGAAAATACGGAGGGTATTTCTTTTTCTTTTCTTTTTTGGTAATTTGCTGGAGGCTAAGACCAGCAGGTCATAATTATGCAAGAAGTCCTTCAGAAGGTTGATGGACCTTGGGCTTTTAGCAAGGGCTAAGGCTATGCACAGATTGTTCTGTCAGAGACAATGGTGGCCAAAGGCAATTCCCCTAACCTGATAATCTTTTACTGTTTACCAAACTTTACCTTTGATATGTCTGTTTGCTTTTCTAAAGGGCAAATGTATGTTCTAGTAAATAAAAGTCAGGGAGCTTTGCACTAGAGTGAAGTCTCCACCTGGTTCCCCATGCCTTCCAAATTTATCTTTCTTGTCTAGTGTATCCATTTATGTCACAGGCCTTTCTCCAGATTCCTGAACCCTTTCTGCGAAAGACTGCGACAGTGACTCATTAAAAAGTAAAGGAGAGCGGGACTCTTTCCCCCTCCCCACCTGGGAGTCTGTGCTGTGAGATTCTTTCCCTCTCCCCACGTGGGAGTCGTACTTGTTCTTCAATAAATTTCCACCTTTGCTATAAAAAAAAAAATTAAAAAATTAAAGGAGAGCAATTTTTTAGAAATAGGGGTGAAAGAGAGAGAGAGAGGGAAAGAGAAGGAAGGAATGAGACAGAGAAAGAGATATGGGGCAAGGAAGGTGGAGGAGGCTTCTCCTGAATTTAATTTCGACAGAAACACGCATCCTGCACAGCACTTCCGGGTGAGTGATTTAATAAGGCCGTGCTTCTAGGGGGAATGGTTAAAAAGAAGGGTCCTGCTTTTACATTAAAAAAAAAAAAAATGGTAAAAAGGAAATCTGAAGGGATCTACTGCATGTAGGGTTGCCAGATTTAGCAATGACAATATAGACTACCCAGCTAAATCTGCTTTTCAGATAAAGGAATAATCTGTAAATGTAACTAGGTCCCAGGAAATATTTGTTGTTTATCTCAGCTTTGGATTTAATAGGGTGTTTTATCTAACAATCCTACATGGGTGGATCCCTGACACTGTCCCCTGCAGGATGAGGGAGGTGGAGGAGAGAGGCCTCCTGGCTCTCATTCCCTGGCTGCTGAGTCTGAAATGTACCCGGAGGTCAAAGCAATCTGGGGCCCAGGACATCGGCATCAAAACGGATGGTAGAAGCACACCGTTTCAATGCCATTTGCTTGTCTCCCCAATCTTCAAATTCAACTTCAGCTGTAAGTGATACTTGGACATATTTTGTTTTTCAGAATACATATACACACAATGTTCATATATTCTCTCTGATTTCAAAAGTAAAGTAATGAATGCCCATTTTGAAAAGTTTGAAAAATGTGCAGGTTATTTAGAAGAAGAGATAGTATTAGTAGTAGAATGGTGTGGTTCTTTCTGTTCTTTTTCTGGATACATGTATTTGTGAATTTTTTTCTTTTTAAATTTTTTCAAAATTGGGATGGTATCTTAAATAGTGTCTTAAATCCCACTTTCAAAAATGAACACTATTATGAGAACTTACTTTTCGTTTTTATTTGAAAGCATTAATTTTTTTAATGAAATGTATTGGGGTGACATGGACTAATAACATCATATAGGTTTCAGGTGCAGAACTTTATACTTCATCCTCTGGACATTGCATTGTGCTTCACCCACAATCTAGTCTCCTTCTGTCGCCATATATTTTACCCCCTTTACCTCTTCATCCTCCCACCCTTCCCTTATGGCAACTACTGAACTGTTATCTGTGTCTAGGAGGTTTTTGTGTTGTTTGTTATTTGTTGCTCTTTGTTTTATATCCCACACATGGGTGAAATCATATCTTGTCCTTTTCCATCTGATTTATTTCACTTAGCGTGTGATACTTTCAAGGTCTATCCATGTTGTCACAAATGGCAATAGTGCATCCTTTTTATGGCTGAGTAGTGTTTCATTGTATGAATGTACCACATCTTTATTGAATTTATTGGGATGACACTGGTTAATAAAATTATACAGGCTTCAGGGCTATAATTCTATAACACACCATCTGTATATTGTGTGTTCACCACCCCAAGTCAAGTTTCCTTTCCTCACTCACCATTTAACCCCCTTTCCCTCTGGGAATCACAGTACTGTTGTTAGTCTTTGAACTTTTGTTTTTGTTTTTTTTCTTAATCCCTTCACCTTTTCCACATCTTCTTTAATTAATCATTAGCTGAAGGAGAATTAAGTTGTTTTCATGCCTTGACTATTGTGAATAATGCTATAATGCACATAGGGATACTTATATCTTTACAAATAAGTGTTTTCACATTTTTTGGATAAATACCCAGAAGAGGGATTGCTGGGTAGCTATGGTAGCTCTCTTCTTAATGTTTTGATGAACCTCCATACTGTTTTTTATAATGGCTGTACCAATTTACATTCCTACCTGCAATGTCCAAGGGTTCCCTTGAAAACATTAATTTTAATGAGTGCGTATTATATCACATGGTTAAAGTATACTTTATCAATTGCCTTATTTTGATGCTTAGGTTATTTCTAATTTGTGGGGAATATAAATGACACTATGGATTGCTACATAAATATTTATCAGCATATCTTACTATTTCCTTGACATCATTCCTAATGCACTTTGCGTCCAGTGTTAGATTTGTGCTGCCAACTAGATGCTGTGGAAGTGGAGGGTTGTTTAAGTATCCAGTGCTGCAGTATTTCTTTACGAGAGGATTGCTTCCACTAACCACAAGGTAACATTCAGGTACACAATTAGCATCTTCAAGTATCCAGAAGCTGTTAGGAGGAAAAAAAGAAAACAAAACCATGTTCTGGATGTCTCTGGAGGTAGAAGGACTCCAGTAGAAACTGGCAGGTTTAGCTCAACATGAGAAATGCCCTGAAAAGTCTTTGAGGCAATAAAAGTAACTGCCTTGAATAACAGGGAGCCCTGCCTTGCTGAATGCATTTATGGGGAGCAGGTGACACCTATCCTGGGAGAAGTAGGCAGAGCACAGCGGGGTCCCTAGAGACAGAAGGTCGTGGGGGGGGGGGGGTTAGTCCCAGCTTTGCCATTTTCTGGTTGGGTAACCTGGGGCAAGTGGTGCAACCTCTCTGTGCTCCAGTGTCCTCTTCTATAAACTGGGCATAAGTGCTAATGGTTGTTGTGATCATTAATTAATAATTCATGTACAGCTGACCCTTGAACAATATGTCTACTTACAGGCTGATTTTCTTCCATAAGTGGTATCAATGTATTTCTCTTCCTTATGATTTTTTTTTAAATAGCACTTTGCTTTCTTTAGCTTATCCTATATAATAAATAGGTAATATGCAAATTGACTGTCACACCCTCGCACAAGAGGGCTGCCCCCATGTGATCAAAAGATGGCCGCCACAAGATGGCCGGAAGGGGAGGGCAGTTAGGGGTGACCAGGCCAGCAGGAGAGGGCAGTTAGGGGTGACCAGGCCTGCAGGGGAGGGCAGTTGTGGGGGACCGGGTCTGCAGGGGAGGGCAGTTGGGGGGAACCAGGCCTGCAGGGGAAGACAGTTAGGGATGACCAGCATGGGAGGGCAGTTAGGGGCAATTGGGCCAGCAGGGGAGCAGTTAGGCATTGATCAGACTGGCAGGGGAGTGGTTAGGGGATGATCAGGCTGGCAGGCAGAAGTGGTTAGGGGCAATCAGGCAGGCAGGCAGGTGAGTGGTTGGGCGCCAGCAGTCGTGGATTGTGAGAGGGATCAGGCCTAAACTGGTAGTCGGACATACCCCAAGGGGTCCAAGATTTGAGAGGGTGCAGGCTGGGCTGAGGGACACCCCCCCCTCCAGTGCACGAATTTCATGCATTGGGCCTCTAGTCTATATATATAAAAGGCTAATATGCAAATTTCCCCCTCAGAAGTTTGACCAGGAGATTGGGAGTTCAATCGCTTGCTATGACATGCACTGACCACAGGGGGCAGCATGGAACAAAGGAAGGTCCAGGGGCCAGCAGCCGGCAGCAGGGGAAGGAAGGCCCCAGCCAGCCCTGATTGCCAGCCAGGCCTAGGGACCCTACCTGTGCACGAATTTCATGCACTGGGCCTCTAGTCTTGATATAAGAATACAGTATATAATACATACAAAATGCATTACAAAATACAATTTAAAATACACATAGAATGGATTGTTTATGTTATCAGTAAGGCTTCCAGTCTAAAGTAGTTAACTTTTTGAAGAGTCAAAAGTTATACATGAGTTTTCAACTGGATGTGGGGCCAGTGTCCCTGATGCCCTCAGTGTCCAAGGGGCAGATGGTTAGCACTAGATTTATACTAAACATCTGACAAATTAGCACGTTTTATGTGTTGCTACTATGGACAGGCATGATTAGGCAGTACCATTGTCTGACAACTCTCAGAACATGTGAATCTATACTAGGTCTCCCAATGTCAGTGTTCCACCGGGGTGACACCAGGCCAATGGACCCTCCTAGCATCCTGCAGGGTACACTCTGGTTCTGTTTGTTTTCAGATCTGTGTGTCATTGTTTGCCTTTTTATGAGCAAAACCAACTTTAGGTCTCTGTCGCCGTGCAGCCAGGATGGAGGCCAACTGTAGCTTTGTAGCTTATCCATCTTGGAATCAGCCCACTGCCTTGTAAAAGCAGTGTCGCAATGTTTAAATGCCCATAAATAAGGGTTTGAACATTTATCTCACATCACGTGATTTGGTAAAAGTAAACAGAACGTCTCTCAGCTGAAGAGTGGAAGTGATGTCTGAGTGAGATGATATAAAACAGGAGAGTTCAGCTGAGAATGTGTGTTCGCTGTAATACATGAAGGAACAAAGTCGGATTTCTGTATGGTAGGCCAGGCCCCTTCACAGGGATCTGATTGGGACTCGTAGATGCTCCCCCAGCAGAGTCTTAGAAACTGTTTCCCTATTTTTGTCACTCCTGGAAACCTTCTCATTGCCTATCTTCAACCTCCCTCCCATAAATAGCTGGGAGGATAGACTAAGACAAACAGGTATCTTCTATTTGGAAAACCAAAGTTTAATCAGAACTGGGATGGAAGTTCATGAAACACTGCAGGCCACTGCGCGTGTGATCACCTGCTAATTCACCGAGCCTGGTCTGGGTCAATCAAAGCACTAGACAGCGGTTCTCAACCTGTGGGTTGCGACCCCTTTGGCGGTCGAACGACCCTTTCACAGGGGTCGCCTAAGGCCATCCTGCATATCAGATATTTACATTACGATTCATAACAGTAGCAACATTACAGTGATGAAGTAGCAACGAAAATAATTTTATGGTTGGGTCACAACATGAGGAGCTGTATTTAAAGGGCCAGAAGGTTGAGAACCACTGCACTAGAGCCAGTCATCTTTCTAACTGCCCAGGGTTAAAGGCAAATGGAGGCCTCACTTCACTAAGCAGAAAGTTAGTACTAGGAAATCGTTTTCCAAACCAGCTAACCATTAGAAATAAAGACGAAATTGTTGAAGTCAAAAGCTCAGAAAACGCATTAAATAGTAAATTACTCTGTGAGAGGAAAGCGATGATAACTGGAAAGATGGAGGCAGACAGGCTGGGAAAGACAGGTAGAAGGTCCATCGGTGGTCCTCTGAGAACTCTCCTCCGCCTTCCTGTGCACCCTGGGTCCCAGCACAGCTCAGCATTGAGAAAAGGGAGCCAGGTTTGCTTCCAAGACTCAAACCTACCAGGGCATCTGAAATTCAGTCCTCTGTTATCTAAAATCCTGGAAACATCCAGTCTGATCATTTAATATGTTCACAAGGACACTTCACTGGTCTCTCACTTTGTTTGCATTTAAAATACTGAAATCTCTGAAGATTTACAGCTGCTCTTTCCCCCTAAATGCTCCCCAGGGATCATTTGGCATGATGGCTGGACAGGGGACACCATACCTGGCCACTCAGACTAGTGGCTCCCGTGTCCTAGCACCAACTCATGATAAAGACTCTAAAACTTGATTTCTTCTTGTATTTTGGTCATAAACATTTGTTATTTGAAAAGTAAGTTTTGTGGTTTTTTTTAAATATGAGCTCTGGAACACCATGTGAATTATAGGGTTCAAATCCAAGCTGTAGAGGATGGAGTCCCTCGGGGGTGAACCAGGAAATCTGTGTACCTTCAATTAAGGAGAGTCCTCAATTCCCAGGGCAGAAAGCCACGTGAGCACAGGTGCCTACAGCAGAACTGAGAGGTGACAGGAGATGACTCAGAGGTGGTCACGATGGAGGAGGCCAGATCGATGGTGTGGTGGGAGATCTGTTTGCTGGGTTGGTGTAAACACAGGGAAGATGCAGCTGGCGGTGTGGCTGACGTGTGGGTGAGCTGGTGAAGAGGAAGGAAAATGGCAGCACTCGGCATGTGTTTGTTGTTGACGGTGGCGGTGGTGGCGGCAATTTCAGATCCCCAGCCTGCTGAGTCAGGTTGGTCTAAACACGTCAGTAATGCAATCCCGCCTTCCTCTTCTTGTTGAGGCTGATTTTACACCAATGGGCCCTCGTTAGCCTTGCTCCTGCCCTCAGAAATGTCAGAGACATTTACCGGGTACTTCCTCCTTCAGAGGTGACTCTGAGAACGTCACCACCCACTGGAGGATGCCGGAAATAAAGAGAAGGTTTCTAAATACTTTGTGGGTGACGATATTCGGCTTAGACTGTGGCACTGGTATTAACTCCGTTCAATTTAATTTGACCAACACTCATTGCACACCTCCCAGTATGGGCAGACCGCACCAGCCTGCGATGCTGAACGAAAACAAGAGCAAGTCTTCCATTCACACCTCCGTGCTGCTAAAGCTCCCGGGACACCGCTCCTTCCAACTCTCCTCTTTCCAGAGGCTTGTACAGACAGTCCTCAAGTTACATCGGACTCCACGCACCTCGTTTTGTGGTTACGTTGCCATCTCCCATTTATTTATTTTAAAAAAAAATAAAGTTCCGTCATTTCGACGTATGTACATACGTGCTTTAGGTTTTTTATTTTTTATTTACCACAAGTAAAGGTCAGGAATTGTTATCTTTCTTTTAAATATTTTTTACTGTTTCACTTCATTATGGCTGTGAATGTGCTGCATGTGAGTGAGGAGGGTGCTTATGTAGGTGGGTTCCCCCTTACAGCGATCGCGTTCTGTCGCCATAGGAACGGATCTCCCAGGTCACGGAGACCTCGGGCTTCTGTGGCACACCCAGGTGCTGCCTGAGAGCAAACCACCTGCCACCGAGACTCGGCGTTTTCTCTCGCAAACTGGGGATCGCCTCGCTCTTAGGTCAGAGCTGTGAAAGTTAACTAGGCCTGTAAAGCACCTGGCGCCCTGCCCGCTTCAGAGTAGGTGCTCCATCAGCGGGGGTTTCATAGCAGCTGGCTCCCCCGTGGCGCCCAGCCCCCAGCTGCTGCGGCTTTGCTGCTCTTGCCTCCTCGGGAACTGCTGTTGGCCTAGGACTACCTTTATTCTTGTTGCTTTTGCCACCACCCAAAGGTCCTCCAATTATGGAGTCGTTTCCCCAGTAATTATGGTTGTTCACCCGTCTTTTTAAAGGTAATCTGGACTTTTCAATATTGTCGTCCTACACCAGAAATCCTGAAATGAGTCACCAGGAAGCTACTTGAAGGGTAGTCAAGTGAAGTTGCTTTATTTCATCTCAAGCCTCTTCCTTCTATAAAAAAAAGTAAAAATAAAAAAAAGCCAGTTTCCCCAAATAGAGTCCTGATTAGGAGGCAGTGCATGGCATGGACGTTTATTTTGCCAGTGCAGATATGGCAGACGTGGTGCAGTTCTAAATTCAGTGGTTCTGAAGGCAGCTCCTAATCCTGGATTATGGTTAAGACTGTTCCTAGCCGAAACCGGTTTGGCTCAGTGGATAGAGTGTCGGCCTGCGGACTGAAAGGGCCCAGGTTCGATTCCGGTCAAGGGCATGTACCTGGGTTGCGGGCACATCCCCGGTGGGGGATGTGCAGGAGGCGGCTGGTCGATGTTTCTCTCTCATCGATGTTTCTGACTCTCTATCTCTTTCCCTTCCTCTCTGTAAAAAATCAATAAAATATATTTAAAAAAAAAAAAAAGACTGTTCCTAGAGCCATGTTTCAGTGGTAGTTTTTCCAATCCTCCATCTTCCTGATGGCGGGAGAGGCAGCAGCTACCCTGAAGGGCCAGTTGAGTGGTGTTGCTCTGGGAGTCATTCATGGAGGCCGACCTAAAGCCTTTCAAGGCTTTTCTAAGTATGTCTTTCTCTGTCTTGCATCCTTTTGTTTAAAAGAGCTAGACTGGTTCTGTTGTTGTCTTCAACTGAACTCAGCTGCTGCCGCCCGGGGACTTTATGGGCCCATCATTCTACCACCAATTCCCTTCCAAATGAGATGTCCTCAGACTGAGAGCCTAAAAATGAGATGAACTATAGGCACAGGATGGTCAGTGGGCTCTCTGACAGCTAAAATTCACTGGGTGTTATCTGACAATGAACAGAAAAAACAGGCAGAAACAATGTGGTCTTGATTATGGGAAATCGTTGATGTCTTCACCTGAACGGATTTCGGGTTATTGTTGATTACAGCACAGGTAGAAAGCCCCCGGGAGGACTTAGAGAAAGCAGATGCTGCTTCGGCAAAGCTGCAGTTGTGTGGGTTGCGGTCCAGGGCAGCATGATGACTATAGCTGATAAAACTATCCTGTATAGCGGACATTTGCTAGGAAAGTGGATTTCAGATGTGCTCACCACAAAACCAAAATGTGGAAATGGATTTGACCGTAGTAATCATTTCACTATATTTGCATATCAAAACATCATGTTTTACCCAATACAGTTGTTATTAAAAATATAGCCCTAGCTGGTTTGGCTCAGGGGGGAGAGTGTCTGCCTGCGGGGACTGAGAGTCCTGGGTTTGATTTCGGTCAAGAGCATGTACCTTGGTTGTAGGCTCGATCCCCAGTGCTGGTCAGGGCACCTGAGGAGGCAACCAATTGATGTTTCTCTCTCTCTCTCTCTCTCTCTCTCTCTCTCTCTCTCTCTCTCTCTCTTCCCTTTCCTTCCACTCTCTCTCTCTAAAAAAAACAAAAAGGAAAAATATCCTCATGTGAGGATTAACAAAAATAATGAAATGTTTAATATACATACATTTAAAAACATTTTCTGATTCACTTAAACTCATTTTAATAGATTTGTTTGTTCTTAGTGAAAATCTTGGTGAGATTGAGCGGTGCCTTCCACAGGAAATGAAAAGTGGCTGAGAGATTTTTCCTAAGCTCCTGTCTCCTTTGTGATATGTCTTTGCTCCATCTCTCAAAATTTTAAGGATCTCCCCTTCACCGTAAATAGAACAAAATGTAAGTGTCCTTGAAGCCACGCTAAATGGATGGGCTGAGACTGATGTGGTCTGGCGCTCTTGTAGTGACTAGAGTGAGCACCCGTGGTTGTCAAGTTCAGAGAGGAAGGCCCAGAGCGCCTGCACCCTGGGGGAGAGCCCCTTCTCCATGGCCTTAGCCACCCCATGCTCTTCCTTCTTTTCCCTTTCTCCCCACCCGCCTTTCATCATCCTCAGAAGCCCATGTGTGTGAAAAGCAACAGAGGAATGTGGGTGGGTTGACTTGTATAATTAAATCCATGTTGCATCGTGTTCTTTAAAATTAATAAGGAATTCATCCCATTGAAACTCACCATGACATCTTCCCTCTGACTCAGATTTCTTTTGCTTTTCTCTCCTTTCCTTGGCTAAAAGCATTAGACATGGGGCTATGGTTCAAATTAGTATCCTACATTTTTCTTTATTTTTTTTTAATTTGAACTTTTCTGTTTAGTGAAGAATTTAATTCATTTATATTTCATTTTTCTTCTAGCCCACGTATCCACCATTATCTTTTCTCTTCCTTGTCCTAGGCCATTTAGTTAAGGGGAAAACAAGGGAGCTCTTCATCTTGCTTGTGACTACAGAATTTCAGGGGGTGGGGGTGGGGAAGGGTTGTACACTGCTGCCCCGACCTTGACAATCCCTACACTGTCCTTGGAAGCTCTTCTTTCCCTAGCGCTTCATATACTGCTATCATGCAAACCAAGCTCTCACATAGGTCCATGGGGCCAGAGGGAGCTGTGTGTGTGTGAGACTTAGGCAAGGAGAACCAACGAACAAATGGTGCTTCTATGTTCCTGGGTCATGTTGCAAAACACCTTTTTATTGGGGGTAATAATTTGACTTCATTCCCTTATAAAAGTGGATTTATGTGATGGATATATATTTTTCTGCCACTGTTCTTGTGGGATAGTGATTCTATCAGGATTGGATTCAACTGTAACATAAACCCAAAATAAGTGACTTAAACCTGATAAAAAATGTTCCTACTTATGTACAAGACCAGTAGCCCTGGCTGGTATGATGGCTCCATTCAGTGGCATCTTCATTAGTGATGCAGACCTTGTACAGCTCAGGTGTGATTCTCAGCATCATAGTCCAAGTAGGTTGTTACATTGTCATTTTAAGAACCTTCTTATAAACCACCCAAAAGAGCCCATCCCCTTCCTTTGTAGCTCCTGACCCTGACCACCCATGGAGCCTCGTTTAGCTTCATGCATGACATCTGGGGAGAAGGCGTGAGACCAATACAGGCTGGATTCTGAATTGTGCTGCTATCAGATGTGAAATTTGAGAAAATCCCTTAATCTCTAACAGGCTATATTTTTCTCATATGGAAAATACAATATATATTTGTCTTAGGGCAGTATGTGCATAAAAGATGATAATATATGTAAAATAATTGGCCTAATGATTAACGTGATAACAAGCACCCTTTTACTCTTACTGAGTGGTTTTTCCATTTTCAAAGCAAACCAAACCTATGTTTAGAGACCATTTATTTTCTCCTAGTAAGACAACAACCCCAAAAGTGGGCTGTATGGTCTTAGAAGCTGTTCTCCCAATTAGGAAAAAAAATAATGTGAAGAGGGCAACCTCAACCTTATGGTTGTTGCACCTTCAGTTTCTCTCTGTCATTGCTATTTTCACCTGTCGAGGACCCAGGGGATTGATGGTAAATATCCACTCCCCACTCCCTTCTTGTCCAGTGTTTCTTAAGCTGCAAGTTGAAAAAAACCCATTGGTGATGTCAATGTACTAGGTCATGACCAGCACTTTGTTATGAAAAAATGGAATGGAATCGTAGGTTAGAAAAAAAAGTAAGGTGCATCACAAAAAATCAAGGTATCTTTTGCATGGAAGGGGTTTCATATGTGTGTGTTTGTTCATGTATATGTATTCTATGCTATAAAATATATTTCTTAAAATGGGTCTTGAATCTTGAAAAAAAGAATACAGTGGGAGAATCACTCTACCTGACATTAAAGTTTATTATATAGATACAATAATTAATATACCTGGCATTTGCAGATCAATGGAACAAAATAGAAAATTCAGAAATAGACCTCCATAAATATGCCCAATGGTATTTGACAAAAATGCAAAAGCAATTCAAGTGGTGGAAAGTGCAGTTGGTCTTTTCCATTCAAATGGCCTTACAAAAAAACAGGTCCAAGTAGATCATCATCACATCTGCATTCTAAGTAGCAGCAAGAGCACAAGAGAAGCCCCAGGTGCCAGCTGTCTTTTAAGAAAAATGCCTAGAACTGCCTTTGGGACTTTAGCTATGTGTCACTGGCTTAGTCCCACAACCATGCTAACGGAAAGAAAACCTGAGAAAGGCCATCTTTATTCTGAGGAGTCACGTGTCCAGTTACAATTTCTATTATTACATTGAAATAGAAAAAGAAATAGAGCCCTAACCGGTTTGGCTCAGTGGATAGAGCGTCGGCCTGCAGACTCAAAGGTCCCAGGTTCGATTCCGGTCAAGGGCATGTACCTTGGTTGCGGGCACATCCCCAGTAGGAGGTGTGCAGGAAGCAGCTGATTGATGTTTCTCTCTCATCAATGTTTCTAACTCTCTGTCCCTCTCCCTTCCTGTCTGTAAAAAATCAACAACAACAACAACAAAATATATATAAAAGAAATAGATACTGGGTGGCAATTTACTGTCTGTGCTACACAGAGATGTGCAAAAGTTGACTTCCACCTCTCCTGGACACCAAAATATTTCTGCAGCACATATCAGACCCATCATGACAAACCTCGATGCCTCCTTAATGCACGTAAGGTAAAGTCCAAACTCCTTCATAAGGATATTTATGTTCTGGAACATTTTCCCCAAGCCTAGACCTCCAGCCAGCCCCAGCCCACTACATTCTGTGAATGGGAAGACTCTACCACCTCAGAGTTCCTGCTCAAGGTCTTCCTTCCCTGGGTGGCTGTTCCACACCCACCCCACTCCGATAGGGAACCAATGATGCCTCACTTTTCAGCCTAGAAAAATTGTTGCCTTCTCTCACTGATGCCCTTCCAGACTTCACAAACCCAGCAGAAGTAACTGTCCTCCTCCCTAGGCTTCCATTCATTCCTAAGTATATCGATTATGGCCCTCACCTCATGTCTTACTGTGACTTATTTATCTGTTATTTGTTGCTGTTTTCATTTCGTTTTGCTTTTGCTGGGGACTAGATACTCCTCCAATACAGGGCCTATCTTCCTGAATCCTAGTTCCAAAAATCTCTGAATCTCTCAACACCCTGAAAATTTTTTGTTGAATTACTGAGAAGTTGCTCAGGGGCAAAAACTAGAAAGAAAGAAAAAGTATCTATTTACAACAGGTGTGCTTTGAATGGACAAAGCTGTTATTTCCCAGGTTTAGTTGTGAAGAAATAATCTCTGTTTAGAACCGCTTAAAAGAGCTAAGGTGAAAAGGATGGTTCTTTGACATTTTGGGGGTCCTATTTCACTGTAGTGAGAAAATTGGAGTAAAAGTAGAGCACAGGAAAGTCCCTGGGACATCGTATTTCTGCAGTGGGAGCACCTGTTGGCTGGAGGGAGGAAGAAGTCTTCAGATTTCAGCACACAGAGTAGCAAGGACAGCTTCAAAAATATCATTTCTGTAGTTATATATTTAGGAGAAAATCCTCTTCTCTCTAAGGAAAAAAAACACAAGTTTTATTCTTGGAAATCATGCCTTTTTTTTACATAAACAGTATTTTATATTTTATTAGTAT
Source organism: Myotis nattereri (assembly GCF_964212035.1). Classification (NCBI taxonomy): domain Eukaryota; kingdom Metazoa; phylum Chordata; class Mammalia; order Chiroptera; family Vespertilionidae; genus Myotis; species Myotis nattereri. Next base: position 77,577,144 of record NC_138085.1, on the reverse strand, counting down.
CTGTAAATTTGTGCTTGACAGGTGGCACATCCATAAACTTATTTTTAGAGAGGAGTTAAATGGAAAACTTTATTACTATTAAATATCACCTCCCAATTTCCCCGTCCCTTGAACCCCAGAAAATTACCATTCTACTCTCTTCTTCCATGAGTTTGATATTTTAGATTGCTCATGCTAGTGGAATCATGCAGGATTTGTCCTTCTGGTCTGTCTTATTTCACTTAGCGAAATGTCTTTTAGGTTCATCCATGTAGTTTCAGATGGCAAGGTTTTCCTTTTATAAGGCTGAATAACATCAATTTTATGTATATATCACATTTTCTTTACCCATTCATCTACTGATGGACATTTAGGTGTTTCCACTTCTTGGCTATTGTGAGTAATGCATGCCTCCTTTTTTGAATCAGATACTGTGTGACACTTTCATCAGTAACATTCTTCAAGTGCAAATTGGCCTTCATAAACCTCAGTTTCTTAAAGCTGTAAAATTTAGATTCCTGGTTGTGGCAGAGAGTTTTATTTATTAGATCTGCATTGGCTCCTTTATATTTCCCAGTCTTCCAGTTGGATCAGGGCCATGTGACATATTTAACACAATAACCTGTAAACAGAAGTGTCATTCGTCACTTCCCATCATGGTAGGTAAGATCCAGTATCTCCTATCCTGGTCTTCCCATGAGGGGCACAGGTGCCGCATAGTTGCAAGATGGAGTGAGATTTTACATGAGTGAGAAACAAAACATCAATGTTTCAAGCCACTGAGATTGGGAGTTTGTTGTCCCAGGTAGGATTATTAACCATGACGAATACGCTGACAGTGCGAAGTTCTGAGGAGGATCAAATGGGTCATATACATACAAGCTTGAGCACAGCGTCTGAGAGAAATATCCAGCAACCACACAGTGACATAAGGTTGATCATTTAGAACATGGCTATATTGAAAGAAAAATGTCCAGAGGACAGGAAAACTTCATTCTAGAATTGAACTTGAAGTTATTTAATCTGGTGTTTTCCAAACCTGTATAATTATAAACTCAGGTTCTTAACAGAAAAGACGTATTTCAAGGCCTTGGCCCAATTATAATGAATCAGAATCCCTCGGGAAGGTTTTGATCCCAATTGTTTTGATGGTTTTTTTATGGGAGGAAAGTGAGTCACAGGAGGTGAAGGACTCTCTAAGACCATTGCACTGATTACGGAGCATGCTGGGATTAGAACCCATCTTCCACGAGGTCTAATGCCTTACTTCTGGGCGCACGTAATATTGTTCTAATAGAGTGAGGCCAACACTGACCCTTTGTCCCCCTTTCTCTGATAAATCATGTCAAGACCTGCAAATGATTTTACCCCTTAACAATGAAAAGAAGATGTAATTTTAAAATTACCTTGGATGTACAGTAAAAGCAGCATTCCCATAATCAATCATCCCAAATCATGGGGTTATTTGGAGCTATTTGAAGGAAAGTAAATTGAAAACATGTTGTTAAACAATGCACCAAAGAGTTATCAAATCATAAACATCTAGATTACTTTAACATGTTGATTATTCCACATTTAGGGTCTCCTTACAAAGTAATTCTGGTCATGAAGAGACCTGGAAAATTCAATGGATCCCTTCCTAAGTTGTTAACTGTATTGGGTTCAATCACTTGGCCATGTGAGAACATATGTTATAGTTAAAAAATCATATATATAAATATATATATGTACATATATGTGTGTGTGTGTATATACATAAATACTTCTCTTTAGAGCTATTATTCACACTTTTCACTAAGCAGAAGACACGGAGGCCTGTTATTAGGACATGTCTCTAAGGATATAGAAATAGCTTGGGGAATGCGGTGGTATAACACTGAACACATTAAAATCTATCTGGAGCTTTGGAAATCAAATATACAGACATTCCATAATGACCGTTGGGTTTTAGCGTAATTCCTGAACCTGAAAATTCATAACTAAATAATGGCAGCACATTTATGACATAAAATGCCTTAAACCATTTGTTTATTATTATATGTGGATTTTAAGTTTTATGTTTAAGAAAATTGAAAGCCTACCCCTTTTCCGCCCTTGGAGAGGTGATATACCAATTACCTTTGAGAGTCTTTGTTTTTCTCACTGGAAGAAAGCGAAACCAGGACTGAAATTTACGTCAGGGCATCTATTTGGTTATCAACTCTATGATCACTCGCCCTTGTAAAACTAAACCAAATTAAATTAATCTGTGTTGAAAAATAAATGATGTAATTCCTGGAGGATCCCGTTTTACTCCAAGGATGGTGGCCCGGCTCTTCTGAGCAGCCTGTATGAAAGCAAAGTCTGAAACAGTTCTTGAGACGGAAAAGAGGAAATTGCCTTGAGTGTGGCAGGTGTCTGGAAGGAGCCACTAGCCGTGAGTGATCTATGATCTAAGGGGTCATCATTATAAAACTTAATTATACGTGCATTCTTCCTGAGACCGGAGTCAAAGACTGAGCTCTAAAATTAATCTCGATGTTATTTCTTCTTTGAGCTCTAAAGCGAGCCCAGGGCAGATGAGGAGTCATTCATCTGACTGAGCATCACAGTGCATCCTCTGACTTCTCTTGGAATGGATTCCTTATGTGGACACGATGTGAGTTGAATTGCATCTGGTTATTGTTTTTAGAGAATTTTGCTGAAATTCAAACTGAGCCTGTTACTGGGAGCTGATTCATCAGGGCCGGCCCGCGTGAGAACCAGAGTGGAACTGGGACGTGTAACAACTAAAAGGTCGCACTGCGGGCGTCCGTCCAGGGACACATTAAAGCGGGGTGGCCCAGAGGCCGGGAGAAGCACAGGCAATGCACTCGTGGACTGAGCAGCCTCTGTTAGGACTCTGGTAACAGCTGAGAGAGGAGTGACAGCAGCATGGTGGTAGGAAGACGGGATTTGAGATCAGACGTGGCTGAATCTTGAGCCTGGCTCTACCGTATAGGAGATACAATGTTGGAGTCCGTTCTGTGAACTCTCTGAGCCTGTCTTCCTGCTGGGGAAATAGTAAAACAGTGCCTGCCTTATGAAGTTGTGAGAATTAATGGGAGACTTACTTGTACATAGTGCCTGGAACCTGGTAGGTCTAAAAACAAATATGGGTGGAAAAGGCAATTTTTCAATAATATTATCAGCAACTCACACATATTGAACATTCATTATGTGTAAAGCACTTTACCTTCTAATGATGCCTCGCACACACCTAGCAGGAGCAGATACCCAATAAATCAGGGCGGGAATGACAACATGGGGCTGAGTCGCTTTAGTATTGACTGTCTTTGGCCATGAGAGGAGAGCGGCATGACCGGTGGGAAATGCCCAGGTGCCAGTGCTGTGGGTCCCCGCAGTGCACACGGAGGCTTGGGCGTCTAGGGGAGAGGGTCCTCTCCTCGCCTCGGGTCCCCCTCTCCTGTGCACAGCTGCACCTTGGCCGCTGGGGGGGTAGTTCTCATTGAGTGTTTTGTGGTCTTGCTGCTTCTGAGTCCAGAGGGTAAAAACTGAAACACAAACTAAAAATGTCAAGTTCTATTCTGCTCCCAGAGCTCCCCAGGGCCGGGCAGAGGTTTTGCAGTTTCACCACAAGCATTCACAGGGGCCGCACACTTTGGCAGGACTGAGTCTCCAGATAGCCCGACCTCTGCAGACCCAGAATGCAGCTGAGAGTGGGGGAGGTTCTGGGGGGTCCTGGAAAAGACTAATCCAGCCTTGGTTTATCATCGTGCTCCACTCAAACCCCCATGTAGCCAGGGCTCGCTCGGTTTCTGGTTTCAAAATGAAATTTTCACACGGCCCAAATCCCAACCCACCCTAATTTAAAGAAACAGGCACTTGGCATGTGATCCAGACAGATCAGCAGTTGCTCACATACAGCTGTGCACATCTGGCACACAGGTATGGGATTCTGCGTGAAGATAAATTGTGTGGGGACCAAGTGCACAGTTGGGAAACTAAAAATGCACCGCTTCTTGGAAGCAGTCTTCCTGCACAGCAGGGCCTCTGCATGGGCCTCATCTTTTCTTCAGGCCTTTTGCAGAAAGCACATCTTCCTCCTGAAGGCCTGTGGGTGAAGCCAGGGACATGCCCGCACCTGCAGTTGGCTCTGTGCTGCTCCCTTCAAATCAGAACTTGGACACCGTCTCTGACAGCCATGGTCAGGCAGCCTTCCCAGAGGAGTTACTCAGAGCCCGGGCTCCCGGAAGAGGCCAGGTCTTTCCGTGGTACAGCTTCAACGTCCATAAGCGATGATTCATCCAGGGGCCTGTTCTTCAGGGAGAGTCCTTTTGTGACAGTTGCTGAAGGGTTAGGGCCCTTCACCAAACTCGATAGACCAAAAGTACACCTCCCTTGAGAGCCTCATAGAGTCAGTGGTGCCCACTCCTATGGGAGCATATGTCCCAGAGTTCAGGTACTTGTAACTCAAGGGAGGGCCTCAGGCTCATATGCTTTTCAGATCAGAGGACTCCAGTTCAGGTGCTGAACTGGCCTGGAGAAGACAGCGCGAGGCAGTCTCCTGGATTCCAGGAAGCACTGCTCAGTGGGCTCAGTTACTAAGGCTTGTGGAATGTTCCATTATGGGCTCAATTTCACAACTTCAGCAATAGGAAGTTACTAGGTGTTGGCACAACTCAACTAATAATTTTGAAGGAGATGCTACCCATCTGTTTACTATGCAATGTTAATACCAAGCTATGGCCTAGCAAGCTGATCTTTATTCTTGGTTCTCCTCTCCCTCCTTCATATCTATCTATTTATCTTTCAAAAAAATAAATCCAATAAGTGAAAGGGAAATTGCAGTGACTCTAGAGGGAAATACAATCTACATCTTGTCTCACTTGAGTTAGAGTAGATTAGCCATAACATCCATTCTGTAATGTTGTATATGCTGTTTTGGTCTGAAGTTTTTTATTCCTTTTCCAGCTTGATGAACCCCGGATCATTCTTTATAGCTCAGCTCAGGTCTCACCTGTTTTATGACTCCTTCTCATACAGGAAATGACTTTGTTCTCTATCCTAGCACTGCATGTATACCAGTCTATGAATACCACACCAGCTTTGTGATTTTCTGTTTGCATGTCTGCTTGCCCATTGTACCATGGGTCTCTACACAGCAAGGACTGTCTAGATCAGTGATGGCGAACCTATGACCTCTGACACGCGAACTCATTTTTTTGGTTGATTTTTCTTTGTTAAATGGCATTGAAATATATAAAATAAATATCAAAAATATACATTTTTGTTTTACTATGGTTGCAAATATCAAAAAATGTCTATATGTGACACAGCACCAGAGTAAAGTTAGGGTTTTTCAAAATGCTGACACGCTGAGCTCATAAGGTTCACCATCACTGGTCTAGATCTTTCTATTTCCAACACCGATCCCTATTTCAATAAGTAAATATTTGGAAAATTAATTCCAACACTGTTCCTTTGCCCCTTAACATAACTGTGATAGGACCCAGGCATTCCCAGTTTTGAACTCCACAACAGCCCAGTATGAGAATTCAAAAGATCCTCCACAAAGGTGACCTGATGTGACCCAGAAACTAAACAGAAAACAGCCACATTCTGAGGTGGCCTGCAATTGCCAGAATTACTTTGGGGTCCTAACAAAGGATAAAATAAGAAGGAGCACAAGAGTGAGAACAGAACAGATTTTTGTTGTTCTTGTAGAAGAGACTCCCAGAAAAGTCAAGTCGTTTTAGGCTTCACTGCTGGGACCAGGGTAAGTGCAAAGATATAAGACACTGTGGGAGTTGCTGAGGGTTCCCTGAAGGACACCCAACCCAAGAACCATTTAACAGCCACACCTCCCAGTGGAGCCAACCTTTGCCTTGCATGGGAAGTTTATAAAACTCTTTTAAACCTCAGACTGAGCAAAAACCTTGAGAAGGAAGAGTCTGTCTTTTGTAGAACCCAACATAAATTTTACACTCATGTAGGAACAGAAAGTTGAGAAGAACCAACAGCCTATTTGAGTTTGCTGATATAAACAGATAGGTGATAGAGAGATACTCATTTACCAGCCGTTTTTCTATTTAGTTTTTAGTAATAAAACCCCAAGTACTCACCCAAATTAATGACTGATAAAAGTGCCAACCCCTCTCTTCCTGGTAGAAGAGCTAGAGCTTGGAGTCCAAATAATAAGATCCCATGACTGTGATAAGCTCAGATAATGGGGTTTCTAAGAGGAGTTTCCATGATTTATTATCCTGTCACTGAAAACCCTAGCACTGCCCTAGGTTGCTCCTAACCCTATCCTTTACCTTAGACTTCCTCTTCTCTCCTGCTGAGCCTCTGTACCAGGATTCCCTGAAGCAGTGCTGCCTCCCTCCATATGGTCCATTTGAGAGCTAGGTACCAGCCCATCATAGGGACTGCCCTGTTCCTTACTATGTATGGGGAGAGACACAGCCACTTGGAGGAGAAAATCAAACCCCAGATCCATTAAGTGATGGGAGGAGAAGATCAAACCCCAGCTCCATTAAGGTTTCTATGGAAAAATACATATTGAAAAGGGAAACCTCTGGGGAGGTAACAGATTTAAGCAGAATTGTCTAGTGCCAGTGGTTGGCAAACTCAGTCAACAGAGCCAAATATCAACAGTACAATGATTGAAATTTCTTTTGAGAGCCAAATTTTTTAAACTTAAACTATATAGGTAAGTACATTGTTATTAACTTAATTAGGGTACTCCTAAGGCTTAGGAAGAGCCATACTCAAGGGGCCAAAGAGCAGCACGTGGCTCGCGAGCCACAGTTTTCCGACCACGGGTCTAGTCATCCAGAAACTTTCTATACATGCTATCATAACCAGCCACCCAATCAAAACCAGCCCATGCTCCAAGTGAGAGTGAAAGAAGCCCAGTTGCCCACATGCATCCGAAAAATGACTTCCTGTAGACTTGATCCTGGCCTCATCAGAGCTCTGCACAATAAAGTATGCTGCTATGGGAACCTCAGGAAGGCAATAGGAAGAGCTGGGAGGGAGCAGAGAAGCGACATAGCACTAGACTTGGAATTAAGAAGTTGGTCTCATCCACTACTTCACACTTCTACTTAAAAAGGCCCTTAACTTCTCTGGGTCTTATGTTTCTTTCATTACAGAATAAGAAAAATCAACCATATAATGCAGGTATTTTTTGCTCACCTTCTTGTACCTTTACAAAAATTACTTCATTATAGGACCTAAAATGTTTGTTTCCAGTGCTGTTATTCTGGCTTATTTTTTTAAGGGATTTTGTTCAGAAAGATACTGTTGTGCTGGGGTCCCTTTCAATCCAATTACCAGTTTGCTCTCTAGAAGTCTCCTGAGTCTGGGTCAGCCTCGCCTGCAAAGCTAAGTCTGTTTTCATGTTTGGGTTATGGATCCATTTGGAGTAGGTATTCATTAAATACTTGCTAACTAAAATAATCACTCATTTTTTAAAACCAACATTGAGAGGTATTCTTTCCAAATTCCAGCCTATGCTGAAAAATCTGCAGCATGCTGTGGTTAAAAGTAACTGGTCCACTCTGAACTATCTTCTGAGTTAGTTCCAGGAAGACCTCCTCTGTTGATGAGACACCAGTTGCCAACCAGTTTGGCTGGGCTGGGAGATCTTCAGAGCATCTTTCAAAGTGTCATTTCCATATTTTCCTGGCATTTATGACATTCTTCAATTATATCTTTTTGTCCAAACCACATTAGTCCAGACCTCTAAAACCAGTCTTTTTCTTCAGAAATTGGGTAAACTGGTAAGCTTTCCCCCGCTGTTTCTAGGAATGCAGCAATCCCAGGAGAGTATCACACACAGGGCATATTTGAAATCAAGGTATTATGAAATCCTGCCTTAGATAGGAGTGGGGCTGTTCCTAATACCTTTGATCAGCAGCTAAAAGAGCAAGACACCTTAACAGCACAGCCCATGATGGGAAGTGCTGTTGGTTTTTAGCACCCATTTCCACTCCAGTCAAGTATCTATGGTCCTTGTAACACTTCACACTTGAACCTCAATTCCCAACAAGCAGATAGGAAATTCTCTCCACAAAATTTAAAGTAGTTGATACAGAGAGCTTTCTTCATTTTCCATTGTCTTCCCTCACCTTGGTAGTATAATCTTCTCTCCCTTCTCATCAGCAATCAAAATAGCCATGATTAAGTCCCACACATCACTGTCAAAACTTCTTTCTGGAAAAACAAAAATCTGTAAGCCAATTTATAATAAGGGGTGGACGACTGAAAGAATCTTAAATTGAGATATGAGGGTAGGTGGCATCGTAACAGGAAAAAAGCACCTTAAACTAAAGCGACAGTGAAGTTCCAGATGATAGCCATTGGCCGGGGGAAGGCCATAGAGCATTGGACCTACACTAACTCTGGGAGGTTGTGAAATGTGTGAAACTGTGCCAAGCTTGGACCAGGAGAGGGTCGGGGTATGTGAGCTACTCAGTTCTATTAATAAACCTGCAGTAAGATGTAAATTTGTTGCTCCAGGGAGCCTACTTCCTTGTAACAGAGAGCAATCGAAGTTTCTGTGTTGGCCCTGCCAGCCCTGCTGGCACTGGGCTCTGAAGAGCACATCCTTTTGGCAGGCAAACTCACAGCCTTCATGGGAGATGTGTGTGCCTCCCAGAGGGGCACCAGGGCCATGTGTCCATCCCCCATCCACTGCCCTCTCCCCCGACCCGAGAAGCTCAGGCAGAAGGAGGCCTTCTGTGCTCTGCTTGCTGAGCGGGGTGCCTGTCTGTAGATGTCTAAACAAACAACACTGAGTGGAAATGTCTTGGGGGGGTGGGAGTGGGGTAGGGGTGTTCTTTAAGAATCTGGCTACTGTGAGGGCACAATCCATCATCTCCTAAAACGCAGTTTAAAGTACAGTGTGTGGTCCTATTCCCTTGGGTCATTCTTGGCTTAGAATTTAATTAAGATCTTGAGGGGAATAACTGTGATGCAAAACAACTGGTGCGTCCCAAAGTGTACATTGCAAATGTTCATGACAGTACAATCCACAGTTAGTTTTCATTTAGGAAAAGTCCCAATGTGAATACACTAAGCACAGGGCATAATAAATGGCATCTTCAGTGTAATTAAACCAGGTCGGCTGCACTGGCCATGTGTTTCCTTCTGGGGCCTTGAATGAGACAGTATGTCTGTCACTCAATTGACAGCATGTGATTCAATCAGCCCCGGGCCACTTTCCTGTCAGAGTGGGTAGCAATTGTCCCCACAGCCAGTGAAGATGCTCTAACCCTCACCCATCTGCCCAAGGATGAGGCCAATATCTCAAAAATGACAGTTCCTGCACCCCACCACCTAAAAGTGAGGGACCCAGGTGCTTCCTCTAAGTGGCAGCAGCCTCCGTGAACCTGAGGATGCCCGCATAATCAGGAACCCTCATTGTGGGATGGGGTGCCTTTGCTTGAGAACTGTCAATAGACTACTTTGATTTGGGGACTAGAGAAAAAAATTTGAAACAATTGTTTTATTAAAAACATATCAGTTTGAACTTCCTGATTCTGAGGATTGCCAAACCAGAGAAATGCAGCTCCTTCAATGATTCATACTTCTGAGAGGAGGAGGGCTCCTATGGCATCAACATATTTCCAAGCTTGGAGCCTAACTGAAGTTGTTTTACTTTTTGTGCTTTGTATAAAATGAATTAATTTTTAAATTAATTAGCAAGATGTTTATCTCAACAGTGTCTACATTTATTTTAAGATGCTCATGCATATGCAGAACACATAATTAATTCAGCCTTCAGGTAATATGTGATTTCTGTGAGCATACACAAATTATTTGTGTTAATTCCACAGTTCCCAGTGGCCACTGGGAATCATGAAAACCTGAAATTACTGCTGGTACTTACCAGGCATAACAAAGTTTCTCATGATGTATTTTGAACACTAGAGACATAAAGGTGGCCGTTGACATGATAGGTGAATATTAGGTGAAACCACATCTGAAGATGCTGATAATTGGGGGAAGTGGGGTAGGGTCTGTAATGAGTAACTACAAGCTCTTCCTGTGTTTCCCTTCTCTTTCATCCTTGATCTGCCACATGATTCAGTGCATGATCTGGGAAATGCCATTTTTGCTCTGTGTACCTCACGTCCTTCAGATGGGACATGGTAGGTGGGATATGAGGTAGAACAGCAGTTCTGAATCTTTATTTATAAATGTCACTGAAATTTTTATGAATTGTAAGAACCCTTATGGGGAATGACCACTGAGATAGCGCCCCACAAGGACACTGGGCATGGCCATGGAGCTGTGATGATTTCTCTTTTATTTCAAGCACCTCCTTTGCAGAGATATCATAGGGACCGGTTCCAGGGAGGCATCTGGAAAGCATGTAGCCTGACCTGCAGCTGTGCTCCGTTTCAGTTTGTTCCAACTGGTGACCCTCCAGGGCTCTTTTTCTTCCCCGACCCAGACGTGCTCTTTCTCCCTGGCTGCCCTGGCCCTTCCTGGCCTTGTAGAAATAATCGTGCCAAAGGCAAGATGATTCCACCCAGGAGAAGGGCCTTACAGCATTGTCTGGTGTTAAAATGACTTCTTCAGCCCATTCTAAGCAGTTCATTCTCTCCTCCTTGACCTGATCCCCTTCCTAAAGGCCTCTTCGTACTTTAGAGACAGGATTCTTTTTACAGGCATCTTCCACTCAGAATGTGTCAAGCACTCAGGAGTGGAGGCAAGTAAGACAGAACACATAGATTATGGATGCTGGTGTCTTCAAGCTTCCTTGCTGGTGCAGCACCATCTGATCAACATCGTGTAAGGAGAAAATGCAGGGGTTGGTCATAATGTTCTCTATCATCCAAAGTCTCACTCTTCCTGATTTACAGCAATCCCCTCATCATGGCACCTGAGCACCATTTCTTTGGAGTCATTATTTTTTTTTTTTTGTCATTCTCTCATTGTTTTCTATATCTGTGCCATCCAATATAGCAGCGACTAGTTGCATTATCTATATCTACTTAAATCAATTATAATTAAAGAGAAAGCTCCTCAGCTGCACTAGCCACATTTCAAGTGCTCAGTCACTACATACATATGGTTGTGGCTATTGGGTTGGACAGCACAGATGTAGAGCATCCCCACCATCGCAGAAAGGTCTATTGGACACCAATGATCTATACATACATTCAGTAAATGCACACTCTGTGTCAGCACCTGACTGAGTTTTGAAAACATAAGAGTGGGCAAGATAGGTTTCTGCACATGGGTGTTAGAGGAGGCAGGCACAGAATGATACCATCACAATACTCTGAGCTCCTGAGGTGGAGACGCGAGAAGATATCCCAAGCAGTGGCCACAGCACATAAAAATGTACAGAGTCCTAAAAACATTGCACATCCAGAGAAGGATGGCATTTCATATTGGTCAAATGTAGAATGTGTCTAGTGAGTAAAAGAGTGGTAATAATGACTGATAAACTAATGTGAAAAGATAGGCAAGGTCTAGATTTGATGGGATCTTGCATGCCATGCTGCTTTGGTAGTTTGTTTTATACAGGTTAATTCTTCTACAACCTGATCTTTAACTAGTTTGATCACCTCAAATTTGGTTTCTTAAAATCAAATACCATTTTGCCTCATCTCTTTCAGAACCTTATTATAGAACCTTTTTACAAAACTCAGACACCCGAGCTCCCATCTTCTCTGTAGCTTAGCTTGTCATTCTTCCAGGCACTTCTCCTTGAGTTAACATATCCCGTCATGTTGTATGGTTGTTGGAAGATACACTGTATAGTGTATGTTTGTGTTTAAGTATTTAGAAGCTCAGAGATGTACCTTAAATTGACAGTGATGATGACGACGATCACAAGGAAAATGAAACATGCCAATGCCCAAATAGAAATGCTGAGCTGGTCACAATAAAGACCCTATAGGAGGTAGTCCAGCAGCTCTTCGTCTCAGAGACTGAGCATTTCCTTGTAAACTACATAAATCCCGCACCTGTGGTTGAGCTTTGTCTGTATGTGCCTGTCCTAAAAGCAGCATGACGACCATTCAAAGATGTACACCATGAAATCATGGCTGCATTCTAGAAGACATTTACTGGACACCTGATGAGAGTTGAGACTGCTGTGTTCAATGTTGACAAACCTAATGGGTCTGTGATGAGAAGACGACACTTGTTGTTATCATGATCCTGACTTCTGGAATATTCATCACAGATTCCAAATCCCTTCCACTGCTGTCATCTCCTATGGTCTCAGAATATCCCTGGTAGGTAGATAAGATCAGGCCTGGTATCCCAGTTTTACAGATGGCAAAACTAAGGTCCAGGGCTATGAGGTCATTTCCTGATATCACATTAAACTAGAGAACTATAGCCAGACCTCTTATTTTTCAAATCTAAGCTTTGAAATGTGCTCTCAGAAGGCAAGTTATGTAATTACAGCAAATTCCCCTAAAATCAAATTTTCCTTACAGATTGGGATGAAACATCCAAGCTGAGGGAAATAAAAAAATAAAAGAAAACATGAGACCCTTGACAATTGGATGTGGTTAAAAACAGACACAAAATTCACAGCAGCTCAAAGCGCTAGATATTCCTCTCCTAGTCAACAGAAACCGGAAACTGATTACTCCTGGAAGTCACTGAGGTCAAAATGTTGAGGTGGCCACCACCATCAATGGCGTCCCTATTACATAAGAATAAGGAAGAGTTGCTTGAGTTCAAAGTTTTCTTTCAGAAGAAGAGAAATGAAAGTGCGTCTATATCTTTACTCACATTTCAGTGGATACAAAAACACTGTGACAAATGTCCGAGTGGCCACACTGAGCAGTGCTGCAGAGCAAACATGAAATAAGAAGTCTGTTTTGAGCCTTCATCCAATTGCAACTGCGTACTGCATAGCTGCAAATAAATCCCAGCACATGTTGTTTTAATTAATGGAAAATAATAAGATAACAGTCATGATCATGGGGCTTAACCAACCATACAGTTAAGCCTACATTTGTTTTCAATTACGGTTAAAATGTATTCAGTTGAATACAGCTTAAGTGGTAATTGCATTCTTTACAAGTTGCTAATAATCTCTGGAATGGCAATTCTAATAAAAATTTTACTCTAATGGGTACATGTCCTGCTTCCTCACATGTCAAGGCCAGTGAAGTCATTAGCGGCACTAGCCGTCCAATAGTCTATCTGGAGAGTTGGCCTTCTGTCCAAAGCCCACACATGAACCACTCAGTGTGTACTTAACGTGGGAAGCGGCGTGGTCATTTGATTGTGGTTTTATGCTCTTTCTCAGGAATGCTTCTCAGGGGCAATTGTGCTCTTGGAGAGCGGCTATTTGTCACTGCCTATCAGATGAGGCCTTCGACAGACTACAATAGGAAGCTCAGCCATCCCAGTTACAGGGACTTAACTTCACTTCGAGATAGTCACTGACCTCCCCCCAAATTTCCAAAACATCAATCTCTGTTTAATGGGTGGGTGGCTGTAGGACTGTACTGACCACAACATTCCAACCCAGGAAAATATGTCTGGGTGCACACATGGTTTGATAAACTGCTTTTAATGTTCTGAGTCAGAGAAAAATCTCAGGCCTACCGTTATATGCTCCCTTTCTTTTCTCATCTCCCAATGTTACGACTGTGTTTCTCTACCTCAATTTCTCCTTCCCTACCATGCTCCTTCTTTCTTCTTCTCTTCCTGCCATCCCTATGGAAAAATGTCAGGGCAAATAACAGGCCCAGTCTTAGAGTCAGAGAGCCTATGTGGGGTGGCTCTGAGCTGTATCATTCATTTGCTCAACTGCCATCTCAACTATTTGTCACTCTAATGATTCAGTTCCACATCTCTGGGTTTGGAGAGCTGTTAAAATTCAAATAATTAGAACATTATTATCCCCCAAATCTACTTGAACTTGAGAGAAAGACAATAGGAGCTTTACCCAGAAAGAAGGAAGGAGATTTAGAGAAGGAGGGACAGCATCTCGCAATATTAACAGAGTCCAACCCTAGAAGGAAATTTGAGCCTGTTGCTAGTAGTGCTTTTCTAATGGCGAAGGTACAAAGTTGTGCAATAAACACATATTAAACACACAAATGGGAGTGGAAGTAGTCAAGAGAAACAGATGGCAGAGACATGACTGTACTCATAACCAACAAGTAGCCATGGCAATGCTTGGGCCATTATTAAATCTGCATTATTAAGTTTTCAAAAGGCAAAGTCAGCCACTATTCCTAATAGTTTATCTCTTTCAATGAATCCTTTCTCTTTCCTTTGTCACACCTGAGGTACTCTAATAGAAGAGGCACAGGTACTATTTGGTCTGTCATGGTGTGTCTATGGGAGCTTGAACAATTATTTTCCCTTTTTTTGGTCTTCATTTTCTCATTTTTTAAACTGATAATTTTAAAGGTACTTCTGACTATTGTGATTCCATGAAATTAAAGTGAGGGTTAAGAGAGATGTTGTTAAGGCTTCTATCCACCTCCTACTTCTAGAGTTCCATGGAAGTTCTGTCTAGCCATCCTTCTGCCTTCTAATAGCACTTGCTTGGTTTTTAGCAACTTCAAAGGGAGTGAAGTAGCCCCATAGAAAAATCATCATAATGGCTGAAAACTGGCAGCCACCATACTAGACAAGTGCTAGAAAGATAGTATGGGGTTCTGTATTCTTAATCCTCCACTTACTCCCCAAACGGCACCACTGTCATTACCATAGACCAGGGGTCCTCAAACTTTTTAAACAGGGGGCCAGTTCACTGTCCCTCAGATCGTTGGAGGGCCGGACTATAGTTTAAAAAAAAACTATGAACAAATTCCTAATCACACTGCACATATCTTATTTTGAAGTAAAAAAACAAAACAGGAACAAATACAATATTTGTATTTGCATGTGGCCCGCGGGCCGTAGTTTGAGGACCCCTGCCATAGACCATGGTGTACCCCAATATTGTTTCACCCACTGGAATTTCATTGAGTTCTAACTTGGACCAGACACTAATCATTACATAGATTCTAATTTGGATTAACTAAATTGTCTCCTCCCGAATAATATTTTTAGTCTTATCTCCCACTGATCCCTGATATGCACTCAGAGCTTCAGCCAGACATGGTAGCTTACAGTATTAGTTTTCTATGACTGTAACAAATTAACACAAACTGAGTGGCTTAAAAAAACATCCCTTTATTATCTCACTGTTTCTGTTGGTATGGAGTCCAGACATGCCTTAGCTACATTCTGGGCTCTCTCTGTGCTAATCTCTTTCTGGAGTTTAGGGTCCTTCTCCAAGCTCACTTGCTTGCTGGTAGAATGCAGTCCCTCGGATTATAAGATGGAGGTTCTGCTTTCTTGTTTGCTGTCAGCTGGAGGATACTCTAAGCTCCCAGAGGCCCCATAGTTCCTTGCCAAGTGGAACTCTCACGAATAGCAACTCATTTCTTTAACGCCAGCAGGAGACTCTTTCTCCAGTCTGCTAAGATGGAGTCTTATATAAGAGAACACAATCACAGCTGTAATTATCACCTTACCTTTGCCATCACACATAATCCAATCATGGAAGTAGCACAAACCACCTCTCACATAGTCTAATGGCTAGAAGCAAGTCACAGGTGCCACCTTCACTGGGGGAAGGGAGTTAGTTATACAAGGGTGTGATTCCCTGAGAATTACCTTGAATTTTACCTATCATAGTTATCACTTCAAAAGCATTTTCCTCACCCCTTTTAGACATAAGCTTTTCTCTGCCAAGTAATTGCCTATGCCTTTCTTTGCCTATCCCTAAAACCATCACTTTCATAGATGACTTTAAGTTTGCTCATGCTACCTTCTGGGCTTCCATTGCATGTATAATCCTCTAAAGTCACTTACTCCTCTGGAATGCATTTCAGTTTGCAAGATCTTCTCCCCAGTATGACAAATCTTCTTCAGAGCAGGGAACTAAATTATATTCACTCTCATATCCCCTCCCCACTCCCAACCTCCACAACAGCACCCAGCACAGTGTTTTCTACATAGGTGGTAGTTGGCAAACAAATACTAGTAAAATTCAATAAATTGAACCAAAGCATAGAATTACAAAATCTACAGGGTTGGAGCCGAGCTTTGAAGTCATCTAGACCAAACTATCTCCCTTATTGCTCTTGGCAGGAGGCTACTGGCATTTCTTCATGTTTCTACGTCCCATCTGCTATCAAACATTTTTATGACATTTATTTCCTCATTATAGTCCTTATTGTGCTTTATTTATATATCTGTGAGGCACAGAACAGTTGGAAATTATCCCTTCCTTTGCAATATTTTCTTCCCCAAAGCCCCAGCCAGCCTAGACTCCCTATGCCCATGACGGGTCTCCAGGGCTGCCGTGACTGCATTACTCCCCACTTCCCTATGTCTCCTCTGTCTCCTCCATACCTCCATCATCAATTTCAAACTTCCTGTCTTGACATTCAAGGCCTCCTTACACTTTGAGTCTGTCTTTATCACCTCCGTTATTTTCCCTATGTCTCCCTCCTTTGCTCCCACTCCAAATTCTGGGAATTCCTCCAAGTTTCTCAATATTCCTGGAATCATCATCCCCCATTCTCCCCTCCCCCATTTCCCCATCATCTGTCAAGCTTTCTCTTATTTCTCTTATCTTCTCTAATCCTAAAAAAACCCTGAAGTTCTCTTTTGACACAATAAACCAGATGTATATTTAATATTCTATTAGCTAATATTGCCTGTGGCTATTTGACCACTGAAATATATGCAGGACAACTATGATAATGCTTTGACCTTTGTCAGAGTGAAAATCATAGCCAGTTTCCAATGTTGGATGTGGGAAGGAAGCCTACAATGAACCAGAATTAAGTTATTAAGTTGTCCTGATTTGCCCATGTGACTAACTCAAAAAGGATAAGAATGATTTGGGGCTAAATATGTCACCCTAATAGGTCTTTCATCATTTCAAGTAAAGGGTAAACTAGGCAATATATATATAGTCCTGACCTGAGATTATTTTTTCCATCGCTTTTTAGAGACTGGAAGGAAGGGAGGGATATTACTGCTGGGTGCCTCCTGCAGAGGTTAGTTCTCATAGTTACTAGGTGTTGTGATTTGGGATAAATTAGGTCAACCCTCTGACATTCAGATTCTTTACTCCAAATGGAGATGCTCCTGGTGATATCTAATAATGTCAGTTAAATAAGTTCACATCAGAAAATGCAACAAATTGTAAAATGTATGTCAAAGGAACTTACACTCTTCCAGCAGCATTTCTGACTGAAGCTTGTGTCATATCATCAATGGTGATTAGCTGTGGGAGAGCCACTTCCTTCTCACAGGGCCTTGATTTCTTCATCTTTGAAACCGGGGAACAAATTCCTGCCTTGTCTTCTCAACAAGCTATTCTGAAGATACCATAAAAGAAGTGAAATGAACATTTTAACTAGGAAATGTGTGAAAATATCAGGTATTGTTTTCATCATAGTCAGCAACATTGCCATCCCAGAAGGAAGTCACATGAGCTGTCTACATTCCTTGTTTTCTCCCTTTCCACTCTATCCCTTTCCACTTCCCCACCTCACCTGACTCATGTGTATACATATTTCAGGTCCCAGGTAATCCTCTTATCCTCTCCCTGAACCACCAGCCCAGTCAGTGATCTCCTAGGCTCTCAGTCACTGTACACCCAGCCCATGGACATGGGACTGCCATGGCTCCCACCTGGGGACACCCAGCCAGAGATTTATTTTGGGCTGACTTTAGGAGCAGTCACAACTTGACTTTGTCCAATAGCAGGGAAGTTTGGGGAATTTCTGAATACAATCATTATTGTTTCTCACAATCTGAATGATTTTCAAATCCATGGGTTTCATAGATGGCTTCTACTATTTTTATACTTGCTAGACATGAGCCAGGAATATTGCAAGACTGGTACATTATTATATTTTTATTTCCATAAAAGTTTGTTTACATAATGACAATCTTTGATATATGCAAGTGATATGCCATTCCAAGATGGATCCAAAAGAAATAAAAAACACTTGGGTAAAAATCTACAATATGGTAAATTTAAGACTTGATTTCTGACATCTTTAAACTTCTTGTTACTGAAGATACTTCCTGGATTGAATACTTCCAGCTTTATTCATAAAAAGAGGTATGTGAACCAATTTTATTGATTTTTAAGGTCAAGTCCCTTTTGAGAGTTTCAAAGCTTCAGAGCAATGTAATGTGGAAGTCTCTTCCAGATAACTTCCTTTTATCTTTAGTCTCATTCTTCTGTTAATGTGTGTTTAATATTCATAGATTCAAATTATCAGGGTAAAATATAATTTATCTTTTCAGTTTCCTAGTTTATTCTTCACTTTGTAGTGAGGCAGAAAGAAAAGACATAACATTGGATGATTGCTGGAGTTTGCCTAAATGTGTAGATCATTTTTTCTCTCCAATATAATCTTTACCATTAAAGTTAGTGGCTATTTTATAAGTAGTCTGAATTAAATTCTCAGAATTTATCCATCAACTCATGTACAGTTTGATTCCATTCTAGTTTAGTCTCTTTTTACCTTTGCAAATTGTTCTCTTTACTTTTTAAATAGAATTAAAAGAGAATAGTTTTTTCATGTAATTGGTCCCATGGCATTCATAACGTCTTCCCACACATATCCCTACCCTCCATGTCACTGAGTGAGTTTAGGGCATAATTTGCTAATTTGGATATTTGAGCTACAGGTAACTGAGTAGAAAAATTCTGTGATGTTCCAGGTTCTCTTCAAATAAAGCAATATTGCAATTTTAAATTATAATTATTTAACAGATTAATTGGAAGCTTCTCCTACCCTCAGTATTTGGGAGATCTTGTGGGTTGAAAAGACTTTTGCTCCGTGAAACCAAAGATTCCATTTCTGTAGGTACTAGATTCAGAGCGAGGAAAACAAAAGCAACAAAGCAGCACAACCAAGCCAATAGCTGGGAATATTAGCTTTCCCTTGTTGTGTAACAAATGACCACACACTCACCAGCTTAAAAACACACTCATTTATTATGTCACCGTTTCAGGAGGTCAGGGGTCTGGGCACAGTGTATGGGGTTCTCTGCTGAGGGTCCCACAGAATGGAGTCAATTTGGGGCCAGGTGGGGCTCTCATTTGCAGGCTCTGGGGAAGAATCTGCTTCCATACTCTTTCAGGTTGTTGGCCAGATTTAGTTCCTTGTGGTTGTTGGTTGTTGGACAAAGGTCCCATTTCCTCGTTGGCTGTGGCCCAGGGTTGCTCGCTGCTCCCGTGGCCACCCACATGCTTCCTCTGGCTTCCCGTGTGCCTCCCTCCATCTTCATACAGCAATGGCCCATCCAGTCCTCACACTTCCAATCTCTCTGACTTCCGCTTCTGATTTTAAGGATGTATGTGCTGCTATCAAACCCATCTGGGTAATCTCCCTATTTTAAGGGCCATA
This sequence comes from Myotis nattereri, assembly GCF_964212035.1. Taxonomy (NCBI): domain Eukaryota; kingdom Metazoa; phylum Chordata; class Mammalia; order Chiroptera; family Vespertilionidae; genus Myotis; species Myotis nattereri. The sequence continues at coordinate 77,557,750 of NC_138085.1, read as the reverse complement.
TAGCATAATACAAAATCGCAAGCATGAAGTATCCTCTTATTCATATGTTTGAAGAGTTAGGTCAGGATAACTGGGGGAAAGAGATCAGTTTAGAAACTCTGCCCACCACACTGGGGTATGTACTGTTCCAGGTTTTGAGGAAGTTTCGGACACCAAGAGATTTCACCTAGAAGATGGCATCTAAGACTAAGACCCTGAGTGAGAAGGAAGGTTCTAGGAAACAAACAGGAATATTTTAAACTGCAATGATGAAGGCTCTGCAGTGCTGCTGGGATAAACCTACAGGAGAGGCACAGATGATCTAACAAGGAGAGGAAGCAGCAAGGAAGAAATAAACACAGTTTTGTTAGGAAGGATCCAGAAATGCCAGGCCTCCTATTAAATAAACTGACATGCAAGTGAATAATTAGCGAGAAGGCCGAGCACACAGGATGGGAGAGCCAATGAACACAGGACAGAGAGTCCTGAAGGAGAATCCCAGGTGATGGAAAACACCGAGTAAACATACCCAGCTCAGAGCCAACAAGCTGCTTCAAGGCTGAGAAGTTCCAAGATTTAGAAAATGGGGGTGGGCTGTAGGGTGGAATCCGGACATTTCACTGGTCTGGCTGGTAAGTTGAAAGGAGAAAATATATAGTAGCTATAAGTAGGACAGCTACATAATTCCATTACAAGAAAATATAGGCCTCAAGGCTGAAAACTAGACATCCTGGACTAGGCATCTTTCACTTTTCAGCATCCTGGAATGTTATTGCAATTATATGGCTTTATCTTTTCCCAACTCCAGGAAAATAAAGTGTAAAATATTAAAGATGATGAGAATCCTTAGGGATCGTCTAGTCCAATCTCTTCTTATAACCTGGAAAAGCAAGGGCCAGAGAAAGAAAGAAACATATCTGGGTCAAGCAGTGAATGAACCTCAAGAACAGTCAGTTCTAGGGAGAGAAGCCTTCTACTCCCAGTCTGGTGTCCTTCCTCACACAGGGGACTATGTTCCTCTCTCTTCACAAACTAGCCTTCGAAGGCATATCTCATGCTGTTTAATAAACAACTAAAAAGTAGGTTTTGCCCAATGTTGGATACTCTGCAAAACATCATTGTGGGTCTTCTTTTAGGATTTTTATAAAAGCTTATACATCTGTATTTCATGCTGTCCCTCTCCTACTCCTTAAGAACATTTAGTTTTTCATGCAAGAAATTTTGGAGTCAGAGAAAGATAAATATCACATGATCTCACTCATTTATGAAATATAATGAACAACATAAACTGATGAACAAAAACAGATCTGGAGAAGCATCGATCAGACTGTCAAACCTCAGAGGGAAGGTAGGGGAGGGTGGGGGTAAGGGGAGAGATCAACCAAAGGACGTGTATGCATGCATATACACCCAACCAATGGACACAGACACCAGGGGGCTGGGGGGGGGGGCGGAAGGGGGTATAAGGACATATATGTTATACCTTAATCAATAAAGAAAAAAAGTATTTAAAAAATTTTTGATTTTACTTCAACTCCCAATAGCTTTTAAAGTGTAAAGATGTGTGTGTTGGTCAGAATAGGTCTTACAATTTTATCAAATAAAAATATTTTAAATAACTTCATATGTGAAATAAAAGTTTATCCCCCATCAAGTACTAGGAGCATGAAATGTGGATAGTAATGTGATGTGAGTTCTGTACTGGAACACATACTTGATAAATAACTAGCTGTATGAAAATACCTCGGTTCCTCCTCTGTGAAAGGTAGAAGTAGGAATGAGTGGTAAGTGCCACATGCATGGGTGGTGAGCTATGCACTGTAAGCTTTAAGGGAATGCCATTCTCACTGCCGTCTGTAAGAATGTGCTCCCCATGAAATAGAAAAACTGTGATGTTATATATGGTGTTATACCGGAAAAATGCATCACAAATGGGAACATTTTTAAAACATTTTGAAAAATGGAAGATACTATTAGACCATCCCTCCCAATAATCATCTCACATTTGACTGTAAATCTTCAGAAATCTCCCTTGTTGGCTGAGAAGAATAAAAGATACTCCTTTTGTTCTGGCTGAGAAGAGCCCTTTTGCTGTTGAGATACCATCTACACTTAGTGAGAGTCCTGCTGAGTAACTGTCCAGCTAGCGAAGAACCCAACAGCAGTTGGAGAAAGGAGAGTGTGTAGTGATGAGCTCGGATGTCTTAACATAAACAGAAGAGAAGCCAAAAATTGAGGAGGAGAATACACAGGGAGGAGTCCAGTGGGAAGGCTGTATATTCTGTAGGCATGGTGACAAAAACAAAAATTAAAAGTGCTCAAAATTAATCCAGCCAATTTTACTAAGAATAATACTGTCTAATTGAAAAGAACTCAAGTGGAAGGCATACCCCCACATGTGCATATCCTTCAACACTGATTCTTCTAATGACTAATGCAGATTCTTTTCAGATTTGGAAATCACCTTGGGCAATCAAGTACTATGACAGATATTTGAGGCCTCTACTCTAAGACATACAGGAACATTAATAGAGTTATCGATTAAGAGAGAGGAGGGAAAGAGAGATCCAGAACAAACTTTCAAGCATCTTTTTTGCAGATTTATATTTTTATATTATCTAGTTTTAGAACACATAATCAAATAGGAAAGTCCAATGATTTTAAAGTTAGGAAATCTGTTTCAACTTGATTCACACCCCAAGGGGACCCACACACTTCATTCAGCCCCTGTAGCTCTACAAATGCCAACTATCTCCTTAGACAAGATCCAGCCTCGGCCACAGGAGGGACAGGTGGTGTTTTCTACTCCAGAACTACTGATCGCAACAACAAAAATGGCCCCTGTGGCACCCTGATACTTGGCAGTAAAGGAGCAATGGAGCAAGCAGCCACATCTTGCTTTGGTTTGGGGAAAGCGTCCTCTGCATGGCTCTTTGATGGACACTGTAGAACAATTATCAGAAATTAAGCTGAATTCATGCATTTTTTTTATGTTTCTCAGAATAAAGCTATAGGAAAAGTGAGCTCTTCATTCATGAGCATGTATTCATTAATTCAAAATGAATATAATAAAAATGTACATGTTTATGAGGTAGGTGCTGGGAATGAACACAACACTGAAAAATAGAGCCATTCTGTTCATAGAAGTATTGAAAAGAAGGATGAAATGTAATGGTTTCTCAGGAACCTTAACAAATAAGAAATGATACGAGGTTTTTGCTGCCATGGATCCCTGCCAACTGCAACGGGAGTGATGTTTTTGAATGTTCTTCCCATAGCTGACATGTAGCCACATGGGGATTCGATGATATAACAGCTACAAGGTGCATAGCGTAGTGGCTCACATTATCAAATGGACGCTCTTTGCCACACCACAAGTGCTCAAGAATGTTAGTCCAATAATTCATGGACTCGTGTATTTCCAATTGCCCAATTCCTCTCATTCACGGCAAGTCCCCCTTTCTCACATGAATCATATTTGTTCATGATGATGCCAGGCTATGTACTTTGGGCACATACGGAAACAGACCCACTTCTGTGGGGCTCCTCAATCCCTGCTTCAACCACCAGGATCTGAATCCAGATGATGATACCTGAAGTCCCAGGCAGGGAAGGGACAAAGAGCATTAGCACCCAAACAAAAACTCAGTCATTAAGTGTCTGCTGTTGTTTTCCCAGTTATCTTGCCTGTGCCTCCCTGTCCAAGTCCTCCACCACCACACCTACCCTGTGAAAAATGTCAGTGTTTGGGGGCATATTTACTTAGCCATCTACTCACTGGCTCTGGGATTCTGTTTTGTTAGATCCTGTCGTCACCACCAGGCTGGAAGCCAATGTTTGTACTGGGTGGGAGTTAGAAAGAGGCATAAACAGAATCAACCCTCTTGTGCTTTAAAAAATCAGGCTAGAATTATATACATATTTCATGTCAGAAAAATAAAATGTGTCTTGGCAGTGGATGGGAAGTTGGAGCGCTCGGAGGGGGAGTGGAGAATTGGCAGAATTGCTCCCCTTTTCCTTGGCCCCCCGCCTGACAATCATTCAACTCTTTGCTCTTGGAGTCAGCTCCTTCCCCCTCTCTGAGGCCTTCCAAGTGCTACAACTTCCTTGCTGTCATCCCGCACATGTTGTCAGAACCCAGAATGGCTTCAAAAGGAAGAGCACTTTTACAAAATGGTGTTCATTCCCTGAATTGCTTAAGGCTGGCTTCAAGTCACTGGAGTGAATCTCCTTAACTTTGATTTGAGGAAAAAGCAATGTTCATATGGCAAGACCAATTCACAGGAGGATTAGACAAGCTAAAGGAGAACATATTTAGGAGTTTACCTCTCCAGAAATGGAAATCCCATTTCTCAGATTTGTAAAGCACTAACATTGTTATCACCTAAAAAATATTTTGCTAGATTTCTCTAAACTCAGTTGTTTCCCTCTGGCTTGAGTGATTCTGTTTCTCTAACTCCTGGTGTCGTTTATGAACACTCAGAGTTGCAGTCCCTTTTGAATTGTTATCTGTACAAAATGGGGCCCTTGCCCTAGTCCTTGAGATGCACCCTTTCACTAACCAGCTCCCAGTGCTTCCACTGAGTTCCCAAGAAGGGCCTCTCCATTGTGTCCTGTGTTTCCCTCAAATTCCCCAGGAAGTGCTGTTCCTCACCAGGGTCTTGGAAACCCTGGAGACTTCTGGTGATGGGGCTGTTTGTGTTCGTGAGACCCCTAGATACAGGTTCTAGAAGGTAGAGATGAATTTTCATAGGCCTGCAGGGCAGCTTCCAGGCCACTGCTTTCCCACCCTCCCTGAGAAAACTCTCCTCATTTGAGACTCAGGTCACTAGCATGCTCTCATCTGTGTGTCTGTCATCTGCCAGCCTCTATACAGGTCATCCCCTCATGTTTAACACCTATTTCTTAATGTGGCAGAACATCTTACTCTTCGTCTTAAATTCTAAAATGCAGTGATGACTTCAACCACAATCTTAGAACCTTGCTAATTTGAATGGACCATCCTCCCCACTAAACAATTCCCTACAAGCCAGACCCTGGATTCTTCATCTCATAAAGCATTCTAACCCCCACTAATATATCATCTTGGGAACCCACCCTTCTAGCTTTGTTTAAACAGTGCAACAATATAGTTTAGTAGAGAAAGATATCATTCAAATCCAGGTGGCATATGCAGATATCAAAATGGAAACAAATACTATAGTTAGCCCCAAACAAAAGGTTTTGTTTGGAAAGAAGGAAAAGCAGGGGATGGGGGGGTAGGAAAAAATAACGTGAGTGTTGATGACCTTTCCTCCTGCAATAAATGTCTACCCCTTTGTATTGGGAAACAGATTTAATACTAGCAAATAAATTAGATGTAACTCATTTCTTTATCATTTCTGCTGTGTCTCCATAGACTTGCAAGAAAGGATAACACTGAAATCGTCCCATGTCATGACTTCTTGGGTTGTTTGTGGTAAAGAACGCGCCTTGTGCCACAGGACCAGTGACTGGTCTTCCCAGCCCCAGTCCCACGGACAATCCACCAAAGGAAACCAAAGGTCAAGTGCTCCATCCCATTAAAAATGTGTGTGCACTGTTCCAGACCGCTACACTTTCCTTCTGACATGACTAAAATAGGAGGCTGGGAAGCTTGCCTTATCTAGACTTGAGTCCCAGATCTTGGCATTGTCCAAAGCAATCCAGGAATTCAAGTTACACTAATGTAATCTTCCTTCCTGAGCCAAAAAAAACTTTTGATGAATCTTCTACACTTACTTTGTAGGCCATACATTCTCCCCCAAATGTGAGTGTTGATGAACTGGAATCGACTAATTTCCGAGAATTTTCAGGGCGAGGGAATAGCCCAAACACTTCTGAATGTTGCCGACTTTTTGTTGAATGGCTAAGCCTCCCTCAGCTCTGTGTTGTCAGCAGAATTAACCAGTCTATATCATTTTTTATAGATTGTGAACAGGGAGGACCTCCAGCCTGACCCCCGCTGGGCCCCAGTAAATCTCGCAGCACACAGTTAAAGACACTTTTCTAGGCTTTGTTTTCCTACCAGTCCATCATCTCCTCCCATGCACTTTGGAAACTAGCAGAACTTTTCATCTGAGGTTCACAGGAGGACTTTTGTAAACATCTGCTGAAGATCCAAATAGGTTATGAAGCAGGGTCCAGTCTGTCATGTGACCTCCAGCCTCCAGGAACATCTTACTATGTTCAAACAGGGTTGTTTCCTTGCTTGAAAGACGCTGCATTTCCTGCATGTGCCCAGTAGCGTCTTCCTTTTCACACACTAACTCTATGGGATTGCTTCCCCTAGATGACTCCTTTCTACTTAAAGTGCCAACACTTCACTTCTTCCTTTATTCCAGTTTGTAATGAAGTCTTTCAAAGTGGGAAGGAATTAACGCAATCGCAGGCCCTACCTCCATTTATTTGAAGATTACTTCATCTTTTTACCAGCTGGGTTTAGAGGCTCTTGGAATATTAACTTGGAAATCTCTTGAGATCTTTATTTCTTAAAATGGTCTATTCCCAGGGTCCATACAACAGTGTTATTCTTATATTAAGACCAATACAGTGGGGCCTTGACTTACGAGTGTCCGACTAACGAGTTTTTTGAGATACCAGCTGTCTCTCGGCTGATCTTTTGCATTGAGTTGATAGAGTAATTTGAGTTAATGAGCTCCTTAACGAGCTCCTTAACGGGCTCGGTCTCGGAACGAATTAAACTCGTAAGTCAAGGCCCCACTGTACCTCATTCTATAGAATTGAGTGAGAAATAAATCCATGTTCATTTTGCAGATAGGCTGAGACTTTAAAGATATTTTCTATACGTAGCTGCCTACCTTCACCTCTCACCCCAGGAGCTGCCTGTTCTGTCTTCCCTTCAGGAGGTAGAGTTGGAGTATACCATCCAAAGTTTTCCGCACCAAAGATAAAGAAGACAATGAGGCAGAGAGGTCCTACCAATAACCATATGCTAGTGGGGGCCCCTTGGGCGTCAGCTCTTCTACCCCACCCTTTCTCCTTTGTTTATAGAAAACAAAAACGAAGTGGGGAAACATTAAAAAATATAAAGAAAATGACAATGGGAACTCATAAGCCACAGCCATGGCTAACTATTAATCATATCTTGATGAATGTCATGTTTTATTATGAAAAATATACTTTATATAATGTGGATTAAAAGTATATAAAATTTTGTATTGGCTTATATTTTATACATAATATAGTACAAGTGTTTTTTTCAACATGAATAAAAACTGTAATGAACATATTTAATAATCAACTAATGCATTATTAGCAAATACATCACAATCATTATTCATTTTGATTCTGAAATTGTCTCTGATTTGGGTTAAGGGAATTCCTCAAAAGCTTGCTTCTAAGTTCATTGAACATATCTCCATCACTATTGGTTTTTTTAGCCCTTATAGTCTGGCTTTCCCACCAAAAATATTCCAGATTTGTTCTCAGAGTTATCCTGCCCTCAATCTGGGTTTAGTCATTTCTCCAATGAGCCTGGATTTCTTTTAGAGGGAAATAAAATTAATTCTAATTTTTTGAAAGGCAAAATGCTTGTTTTATAATTTTTTTGGTTTTTAGTGAAGTTAAATTTTTCTCTAAAATGTATTCCTTGCTTTACATTTCTTCTCTAATTATTCTCTTTTTAATTTAATAATATTTTTAAATATTTTTATTGATTTAAGAGAGGGGAAGGGAGACAGAGAGAGATATAGAAAGATCAATGTGAGAGAGAAACATCAATTGATTGCCTCCCTATATGTACCCTAGCTGGGGATCAAACCCACAACCTGGGCATGTGCCCTGACTGAGAATGGAACCAGCGACTTCACTCAGACAACTGAGCCACACTGGCTGGGCTGAATAACATTGTTTAGAATACTTAGAATACACACTAAGAATGACATGTATTTTTAATTTAGATTAAACCATCTGTTTCTAAAGGAGAAATAAGTTTGTAATTTTACTATTCTAAATGGTGGTTAAAGCCCCCAAAACACTTCCATAAAACTTTGAGAGACATGTTGCATAACCCAGCCATGTATCAGGACATCATCTCGATGGTCAAATTCAGATCCTCAGCCCGTGGGAGATGAGTCCCTGTATGGTGCTCTCTGCATTACAGAGGCCAGGGCACGCCTGCCTACGGGGTAGGACTGTAAAATATTAGCTGGTGGGAACAGTAATGGCACTGGGAGAAAAGAATAAGTTTGAAGAAAACAGAATCAGTGACAGTGGAAGGAGGCATCTCTGAAAGGGAAGGAACGGGTTCTTTCAGATGTAGTGGTGGGAAAAAAAAAAAAAGGTTCTTTCTCCAGAAGGACCAGTTAGAAAGGAAATCAGAAAACAAGAGTGGCCATTCATAAAGAACTTGACTTTTATGGAGAACTACCAGGCGTTTGAAACATTCTATAAACACATATGGATGGGAGAGAGTATCCCTCTGCGGGCCTAGAAACATCTAAATTACATGGTCATCACTCTTAAAATGAAATTACAGCAAGAAAATTAAATAGCAGATTCTATTTTGGGGCATGTACACCAACCATAAACTCACATGTTGAAGTCTACATGTCATATCTGAGATGGATTTGCTGTCAGAAACACTTTCATCTCACCCACAAACATCAGTGACCTCTCAGGCTGCCCCCACTTGCCCTGAGACATAGAAGTGACTGAGAAAACTCTGCACCCACCTCAGCTGACCTGTCGTCTGGGCTCCCCACCACACTGGTCCTTCAATGGCTGCCGAAGCTGCAATCTCTTGACTTTCCATTTCCTGTGAAATCACAGAATATATTGTCCATTTAGGAGACTCTTAGCCAGAGACACAAGGGCCATCAAAACACTCATAAAAGTTTTCAGAGAGGAAGGAAATTGACTGATTGTGTCCCTATAGCTACCTTGCTTCTTTTTTCTTTCCATTGATTTTCCTTTGATTAAATTCCATCACTCACTGGAACCAGAAGGCCTATCTTCTCACCAAGTCATCATAGCCTCCTCTGTATTACATTTCCATGCTAGTGTCTCTTTAAAAAGAAAAAAAGTAAAACTAATTTTGTTTATTTTCTTAGGATGTAATTGTTTTAGAAAAGTTGGAAATGCAAAAAAAAATATAAATAAGAAAGTACAAGCTATCTATAATTCTAGCATCCAGAATTGACCACTGTTTACCTTTTAATGTGTATGCTTCCATTCACTTTCTCTCATTCATGTGTCTTCTCTATGTGTCTTTATGTGATTCTGTCTCTACCTCGCTGTCTGTAAGTATATACGTACAGAGAGAGACAGAGGCAGGGAGATAGTCCTTCCAAAGTGTGTGTGCTTGTGTGTGCATGTACACACGAGGAAGGAAAAAACTTTTGATTTGTTAAGCTACTGAGATTCCAGATTTATTGGTAATAACAGACAGAGATCATCCAAACCAATGCTGTTTTTCTAGCTGAGGTGGTTGACAAACAGGTATGCACAACTGGAATGGATGGATGGAGGGTGAAGGAGAAAACAGATGTAATTAAACAAGAGGGACCAAGAACACACCTGGGATACATAGGCAACCTATTTCTGAGTGCTTCAGAGCCAAACGTATTTTAAATAGTTCACCAAGGATTGAGGAACCACAATTAGCCTGTCAATAGGTCATTTCATTCCTATATTCTTTCTCAAGTATTTGCTCATGGCCTGGAAGGTGTGAGACCACAGGATAGGCACCAGCGATATATTAAGGATTAATGTGGTCCCTTCTTTCAGGATGCGGCTGATGATCAGGAGAAACATAAGCTTCTTTATAATTGTCAGCAAAAAGAGCTCTTTCCAACAAAGAGCTCTGAGGAGAAGAAAGAATTAAGGGAAGAACCTAATAGTCTCAGATCCCATTAAAGACTACCAGTTGTCTCTTCCTTTCCCTGATAAATTACTAAGGTTTACAATGAATTATCCTTAAACTTTTGCCATCTTTTTACTTCTAGCTTTTAAGAAAACTCTAAAATCTCTAAAACTGATCAAAGTTATCAGTGGTAGAGAAATAAAGTTAAGAGCCCAGATAAACCAGTGATTGGAAAATCCACACTCTTGTTTGACTTACCTGACTAACTGTATTTAATGAGAGAAGATTCCTTAGAACTTTCAGAAAATTGGGGTTTTCATGTCAGAAGCCCCAGACCTTACTGTTACTTGACTCATCTGCTTCCCTGGGCTGCTGGGCCAGGCTCATGCCAGTGGTGCAAAGGCAATGCGGACATTTACTGAGGGAGCCCTGTCCAGTGCCAGGCAGGACTGAAGTCTTCTCTGCCCTGGGCTGTGCCAACAAGAGTCTCATATCAGGTCCACATGCCTAACCAAGAGGAACCATGGCTACCATCCATTTACCAACAGCGGGTAGTGATTTACCCATAAACCCTTCTCCCCACACTTCCGGGGAATGTCTCTTCTCTTTTCTATACGATGGGAATTACCTTCCCGCATGAATTCGAGCATGTGGAACCGGAAACCTGCTTGTGCCCCTCCACGTGGGCCACATGAGACACATCCCTACCCTGTTATCACTCTGAGAGCCTGATCTGGACGTCACTTTTTGCAATTTGAACCTCTTTGCCTTGGAATGTCACACCACACAGGAGAGCGGCCTAACAGTGTCTGGGTTACCTTATCATTCAACTTATATCTGTATCAGAAAGTAAATGAAGAAAAGGTTCAGAAAAGAATTGTGTATATCCTTCAAATCAAGAAAATGCCGAGATGCCGTCTTCTCAAAGGGAAAGTGATGTTTGAGCAAGAGGCCTGAAGCTCTGGTCATGTTAGATGGTATTGCCCTGGGGGTGGAGGCCAGGAACATTTGAGTCTTCCCCTAATCTCCCAGTTCCTTCTTATAAAGTCCCTAACAGCATTATAAAAACAAGGGACAATAGCAAAATGGGAAGTTAAAGTACACGTTATTATTTGCTTGGTCAACGCCAAATAAACAAATACAGACCTTTCTGGCGACCTGTCTGAGGGACATGGCAGATTATCAGATCCCAACCCAGACTCCAAACTCTAAAATGACTATCTCATCTGTGAATCTTAACATCCTTGGGCTGCACCCATGGTGCAGGAAAAGCAAGTTATAAATAAAGAATGTACTGCATGGAAAAAGAAATAAAGTTAACCCGGAGACATTTCAGAGACAAACACAATCTTTTATGAAACCAAACAACAAACAAAAGAAAAGTTCTCTACCATAAAACGACAGCTCTACCATAAAAAGTAATCTCCCATCTCTAGGCCAATAAGTATCCTGGACCTAATTCCTAAGTGATAGAGAAGGATTGTGGGTGCTAACATCCACCCTGAGGATAAGAAGAAGAGAAGAAATCGGAGACCTCCGGCCTCTCACTGACCTGGCCATGTGACTGGAGGAGAAAGAAAATGTTGACACACTTTGCACTGCCCGCTCGTGAATATCGCCCAAACGGCAGGAGGCCACCTGGCATGGTTAGTTTAGTAACCGTTCTCTTAAAAAGAAGTGGAAAATGGGATGAGAGGGCGAAGGGACAGGTTTGCCAAGCCCCTACACCTCGGGGATTGGTTGGGAAAGGAAAAAGAGGGGGCTGTTACTTATTTTAAAGGTGGGTATTTTGTTGCCACAGTCACTACAATTACTATGCCCTGAAGAGCCTCTTACACGTTGGAGGGGCATTTTGTAGGGACTCCTGCAAGTATCACAAATCCCATGAGTTAGGTATTTCATCCTTACTCTGTAGATCAAGAAAATGTGCCTCAGAAAGGTTATTTTGACCAAGGTCTCATAGCTGTTAAATGTGACCTTGAAGTATCTGAATACAGAGTCCATCCTATTTTTTTAATGGGGTTATAGAACTGCACTATTAATTAGAACAGGTTTGGAAATCACTTGATTTTTTTCTTATTAGTCATTGCAATGTGGCCCATAGGGAAATATTAAAGAAGATAGACACTGAGTTATATTTTCTGTACACAATGGCACAAAGCTGGCATTGTTCGCCATGCCCTTTGCAGAACTCTCTCAAAGGTGTCTTGATACTGTCAAGAACAGAAGCTTCTTCACACTCAGAACTTCTACCTCCTTCCAAAGGAAACATTCTTTCTTCCACGTACTCATAATCACCTTTATTCATATGCTTACTCACCGCAGACGGCTAGGTACCAGGGTTAAAACAACTATTTAGTGGAAACAATGGTAGGAATATGTGCATATATACTATATTAAATATATAAGATACTCACTGCCCATTAAGGGAGATATGACTGACCTCATTAACAGGTTCTATAGAATTGAGGATTTCCTGTTGTATACATAACTGCATATGAATGTACCATCTAAATATTCATATATACATACAGATAACAACATACACATATATCCACATTCACATAGCACTCACTATATGAATATTACTGTTGTTATAATTGAGAAACAGGTAGATATCTAGTTTCTGGGATGTAAAGAGCTGGAAGGAGTGTCACTCCCACCCTTACAACCAAAAAGCCAGAAAACTACAAGTTCACAATCCTCTTTGACCATATCAGAGAGTGGGGTGAGTAGAAAGAAGGGGTTGGGGAGAAGGCTATGCCAGAAGGCCTCTCTCCCCTTTCCATCACCCGCACAGTGGCTTCCCAAGTTAATCTCTCAGGTCACATCTGACACTTTTTCTTTCCTTCTCAAACTCTGTCTCTTATTTCAAAACCCAGAATTTTGAACCTGCTGAGAAAACACCCCAGATCATCTTCATTTGATTTTCCCTTTGAAAAAGAAATTAACCTTCTCTCAATAAAGAGGCCACCATTAGAAATGCTGGGTAATTTTATGTCGTTCAAATTTTTTCAAAGAAAGGCAACGTTAAAGCACAAGTGAAATAATGAATAATGACAGGGCAAGATTTCTTGTGCGTGTTGTTCCTTTGTTTTTCCTTTTACCGATTACTCCCATCTTTATAAGATGGACAGTTTTCTTATTCACCGTCAGCCACCATCCCTGTAAATCACACCCCAGCCACACAGAGTTACTTAGCCATTCTTCAACCAGGTCATGCCTTTGGCTGTCTGTTTCCTCTCTCTGGAATAACAGCCTCACTGGAAAACTCTACCCAACCTCCAACATGTATATTGTCATTTTCCCTAATGTCCTTGGGGATTTGAACTCAACCTGCCTTTCCCTTCTCAATGATGTACGTATACCAGTTTCCACTATCATAGAAGCTACTGGCCAGTTTTCACTGTGGTTGTTGACAATGCAGTCCTTCCTGATGACATCACGCCTCTGACGGTGTGGATTGTCATATGTTCCCTTGTAGCTGGGTCCTAGCTGGCACCTCATAAATGTTTGAGAGCCACGTAGAAAGAAGGGACATACACGTCACAGGAGAGCTCTTTCCAGCTCTTCACAGGCCTTGTGTGCAAGGACAGAACATATTCATTCTCTGCAACTTGCCAGTGACCCATTGTCTTTATAGGAGTGAGCTCTGGGACAAAGGCAGACACTACAGTTCAGTAAAATGAGTACTGAAGGCTCACTAAGGTGAGCTAATTTTTTATGGGCTGACATTCAGAGAGTTGTTTGGGAAAGAAACTGTTGAGTATAATGGCTAACCTCAAAAGCGTCCAACCTTTTGTTCACATGAACCAAACTCTAAGCCGCAATTCAAAAGCCAACACTCAAGCAAAGTCAAGAAAAGCACTCAGAAAAGCAAAGCACACACCTCATTTATTCATTTGGCCCCTCACCAAAATGCTCTATTGTTGCTTGTCATGTAACAGACATGCAGGAAGCCTCAGCTGATCCATCCTCCCAGTCTTGAAGGTGGGGAGGAGTCAGTGGTGCCCATTCACTGGAACAGATTCATCTAGAATGGCTGGATAAGGCCTCATGCCTTCCCTGTTCCCTGTCTGGGTGGCTGCTACCTCTTGCCTCAAACATTGACATCTAAACAATCAGCAACTTCTACCAATAACACTTTAATAACCTCCTTCACATTCTCAATGTAGCATCTGAAACTCCATAAACAGGAGTGAACTAGTAGCAGTCTGAAGTTGTCATCATTGACAGCTTGTGATTTATCTTAACTCTCCCTCGCCATTTGGCCACGACTTTAAGTAAACACTTTCCGTCTTCCTCATGTTCTCGTTACTGCCACCTCCCACTAATAAGAGAGACTGCCAAGAAAAGCATCCAGACAGTTCATTTACCTCCCAAACTTGCCTGAAAGTAGCCGCCCCAGTTTAGACAAGGGGAGAAGCAACTACTGCACATTTTCAACAGATGGAACAATGCTTCCCAAATTATTTACATTAACATTATTTGTTTTCAGGATGTGTGGAACGAATGGGTAGCTGAATGAAGTATTATGACGCGAACTGAAGACACCAGCAGTTCAGGCAGCCCGTTGATGGTGAGAGATGGAGATGGGCCATTTTGCTTTCTAAGAAGCTGAGGAGCTTAAGGTAGCCTGTCCTCGCTAAGTTCTTGGTATCGCCTTGTCCGTCAGATTTGGTTCAGATTTATAGAGAGGTTCCTCACTTAAAGTATTGTGGCCAGAAGACCCCAAGACTGTCTCCTTCTCACCCATCAGCCGGGGGATAAGATGGGTTGAGCTAGTTGGCTGCTGTGCTATGTAGCTGGCCTCCAGAAAGATAGGTCCCCCCTGAATTTCCTGTGAGTATCACAAAGCCATCTCTAGTAGAAATTAAGACACCTTCACTCACTAAAATGATGGAGCCCTTTTGTGATTCAGCCTTCCGGAAATTTTTAATGGCCCGCCCACACACATCCAAAGTGGCACTGGATACCCTAGAGAGGACCGTCATGAGCACCATATATGCCTAGCTGCAGTTCTTTCATACCTTTTCAACCAAACCAAGAGTAGAGCAGCATGGTCACTGGCAGATGGCTGGCCACAGACAGGAAAAGGGTGAGCACAGACCTGCTGTTTCTTCAAGTGCCCATTCTCTCAACACATACCCCGAGGCTGACATCATGGGCATTAGTGAGGACCGGAGGATGCCAGAGCGAGCCCTCTCAGTGCCAAAGTCAATCTGTGGCAGGAGACTCAAAATTCTGTTTGGGAACTCACATGAACATTTCTCATGTGGAATGTCTTAAATCATCATGTATTTATTAAGTGTTTATTGAGTGCATTCAATACCCAAGGCTCTGTGTCAATCTGGTTCCATGGAGGATCCTTGAAATGCCTCTCCAGCAGTCCCCTCTGCAGTGGAGAGGCAAAGTGCCATCCAGATGCTAAGTGGTAGACCTAGAGGGGATCTCTCAACTATCCTGTGGCTGAACTGCCCAGGTACTGTGTGCGCCTTGTCCTTGGTGCTCGTCAGAGGACAGCAGAAGGTGCAGTGGTCGGGGCTGAGGTTGCTTTATTCTCACATCTGCCACTGCAGAGAGAGGAGACACCAGGCTGTGCAAGCCCAGTCAGGGAGCCTGCAGAACAACGGGGAGAGTGCGAAGAAGCTCCAAGCACTGTCCCCGGATTTGTCATTAGAACATTATCGGGTGTCTGGTTCTCTCTCCCTCCCTCTTTCCTCTATTCTTCCCTCCCTCTCTTTCTGTCTTTCTCCTTCTCTTTAAGGAGTCGTCACGAATATTTCATTCTGTCCTAGCCTCCTGTTAAATCCCGAGTTTCCCATTCACAGCTGAGTTGCTTTCTCTTCAATGGCACCCCCTTTGCGCAGAGCAGTGATGGGTTAGCCCGAGTGAAGAATTATCGCATCCTTATCTAAGCAGCCTGGCCACACACTGGCAGGCCTCACTGCATGGGCTGTAGGGGACCCAGAGTGGACCAATGACCACATGTGGGACTTCAGCTCCTGTTTTCGGAGTCTATATAGTTTGGGAGAAAGAAAGATCACCTGAAGTGGCATGTGGCCCTTATCACTTTGACACATTTATAAAAATATGTAGGATTTTGATATCATGGAAGGATGATATAAAGTTTCTATATTTATAAAGGGATTAATACTTGAAGTAGCAAAACCCTGCCACACACTCTCCCAACAATCCCCCCACCCCCACCAGGGAAGTCTCAGGCCACCAGGACCAGACCACAGTCCCCACCTCTCTACCACCCTAGCACCCCGCCCCACTCCCCTACCCCCGCCCCTTGTCCTGGGCCCTCTGCTAGCTCCTGGTCAGAGAGAACCTTGTGCCCCAGGAAAGTGTGTGGCCTGGGCTGACTTTCCCCTCCCTCCCTGACCTCAGTGCTGGTTCTGCTCAGTCTCCTAAGGCCCTGAGTCCGTAGAGGAGGCCCCTTGCACATAAGAATTTTTTAAATCCCTAATGATTTCCGCTCTCTGACCAACCAAATTGTACCACAAAGTCAATTATGTTTTTATGCTCCAGGGAACACAAACCCAGATGCATGAGCCTACAGCACACATGGTGTTAACACGGACATACACCTAGATGCCCAGAATGCACACTCAGACACGGAAGCCACACAGAAGGCTGTGCCAGGGGACAGATGCCTCCTGGGCTGTGCACACACTGCACCACACCGTCCTCACTGACATCACTGCTGTCGCTCAGAGCTCCTGGCTCTACCTTTTGGGCTTAATTCCTTCGGGCTGCAACCCAGCGGGGCCTGGCCTGGCCTGGCCGGGGTGAGCTGTGCTGGACAAGGCGGGGCAGGGCAGGGCCAGCCAGGGCAAAACCACAGATGGCTCCAGGTGTCAGTCTCCGCCTGAGCAGGCTCCGGAGTCCAGGGTGACTCAGGCCCTGCCGGACTCGGATTACTGCAGCTTCAATCGCCCTGAAATGGCCTTGCACCCCCACGTCCCACGCCCCACGCCAGCCTTCCCCGACTCCCCACCCGCCAGATGTGTGGTATTCATTTCAGCCTCAGCCCAAACATACTGTCTGACCCAGAAGGAGCAGGAATCCACGCTGCCCTCAGGGCTTCAGAGAAGAGGCTGGGTGTTCCTGCCTGAGCCGGAGGCTCCAGGGAGATGCACCAAGGTTCTTTCAGGCCTGACCCTGCAAGCTGGGCTCCATCTGCTGAGCTCCACCGAGCTCCGGAAGCCAGGGCTGCTCGCTCCGGAGTGGGTGCTCAGGGCACAGTTTGGGGAAGATGGTGGGTTCCTCCAGCATCCTTTGTCCCTCAGCAAACAGATCGGCTCTGACTTCATAAATCTGGTAACACCCTCCGACATCCACATTTTGGCCCAAAAATGTTATTCATTGATGGTGTGAGACATTTTCATGGGGGTCCATATGAAACATCCTTATTGGCTACTTGCTGGGTGGCCAACACTGTGCTGGGCCTTGTTCCTGGGAACTAAAGGTCAGTTGGGGCATCTATAAGTCACACTACTAAAGCAGGGGGGGAAAAAGCAAACAAACAACAAAAAACAACTCCTATCTTCATCTCCAGCTATACATGTGACTTCGGAAAGTTACCCCAAGGCTCGCTGAGCTTTTTTTTCTCTCAGCTATAAAACAAGAAAGTCTATTCACAGGTTCTTTGAGAATTATATAAGATTCTGTATACCTTAACAATATTAATGACAAAAATAATCATTGTTACTCATTGAGTGTTTCTTTACCCACAGCAATTGAATCAAACTTTAATCTCATTTAGTCCTTACAATGCTCTTAATTTTATCCTGTTTTACTGTAGCTAAATTAAAAAATCTGCCAATAAAGTGTGGGAAGATAAAGACAGAACCCCTGTGGGGATATTTAAGTTTTAACAAGGGCTCTTAAACATAAAAATGTTTATAAATCCCAAGGTATGAATCTCAAATGGTGGAATTTTTCACCATGTGGCAAGAAGCAAGAAGATAATTTTTGATAAGAGATCTTGCTAGTTCCCATTATTTGTAACACAAAAACTTTTCCCTAACATTTTTCTTTAACTTTGTCCAAGGTCAAAGGATTAGGCAATGTGGAGGTTAATCTTACATGTGTGACTTATGAACTTTATAACCACTACTACTCTGCTAATATCACCACGCCTGTCACTCACCATCACCAACAACTCTATCACCAACACCTCTACATTTACCACCATCTCCACCACTACCACCATCACCTGCACCAACACCAACTACTACCCTAATGCCTACAGCTCCAGCTCTACCACCCCCACCCCCACCCCCTATTAACTCTATCACCAATAACACCACTTACACCAACAGCCCATTAGCACCATCTCCAACAACAACCATTACAGCTATGACCACAGCAGCATGTACAGTGAGCAAGGCCCCTGACACTCATAGTCCCTAAGCTTTGCTAGAACCCTATACAAAAGACATTTTATCTTGTTTTGCTTATGGGGAGCCAACATCTCAGAAAAGTCTCACGACTTCTAACTAGTGGAGCAAGGATTTCACACCAAGAGTAGTTGAGTGGGGGAAAAAGTGATCTTCTCACTTTAGTTATCTTCCCTTCTCCCACGCATTTGTCTTTATTCTGAAAGGCCAGACCGGTCTCTCTTTGTCTTCTCTGGAATATAAAATGGATTTCCCCTTTCAGCCTCTGTTGGCTGCATGTACAATGAAGTACTCTTGCCTGGGAGTGATTGTCTTAGTTTACTAAAATGACAACAGAGTTAGAGTCACTACAGAAAGATAGAGAAGGGAAGCTTGAAAGAAGGGTTAGTAAGTATTTAAGAATCACATGTGAAGCTTACAGTGTCACAAACCATGGGTCCTGAGTATTATCTAAAGGCAGCAAAGCCTTTGCAGCCGGTGGGGAAAGTCCAACCAGGTTGGGGAGGAAGAGGGACGGGCAGTGGGACCATCTTCCTGTCAAGATGGGGGTGTCGAGATGCTGTCACATTGGAAATGAGGGCAGCCTGAGACTGGGGTTAGCACCCAATGGGAGGATTGAAAGGATACTTTGAAGTCTAAATAGCATTTCTGAAGAATGCTGGGCAAGAATTCCAGACTTTTATAGAGGGATATGGAGATTGGCTATGTTTTGCTTTTGAACACTATTTATTTGCAGCTTTATAGTACTTTCTGTCATAAATCTCAACTGAAATGGATATTAAATTGCGGAAAAAAAAAACACAGTTCATGCCTATTTTTCACACCACACAAAAGACTTTTAGCGTAAACTGCCTTGATGAGCATGTAGAATGGAGTTTGGATAATGCCGTTACCCCATTTTACACTGGAACTAGTGCCTCCTCGGCCCCACTAGAGAGAAAATTTATTTATTCCTTGTTGACATTTGCACTTAAGAACTCATCTGACCCCTTGATCAGTAGAACTAGGAATCCTGAACTGTGTTTCTGTAATATAAGGAGAAGGTACCGAAAAGATATAGGTGACAACGCTGAGGGTTTTTGTGCTTAAAAGGTTAACATCTCTACCTTGCTTTCTTAGCATCTCATTTTCTAAACCAAGCATGACCAGACTCTGTCCCTCTGAAGACATTAAGCCATAGATTCTCACTTTTGTTTTGTCTTGTTGTTTTGTTTTGCAAGTGCCCTGCAAACGCAATGCCAAGAAGATGCCGTGCAGCAAATGCAGATCACTGCATGCAGTTCTTACATGATCGTCCACGGAAAGGGGCTCATGATCTCATTCTCCTACCCAGGAGGACTGGCAGAGGAATCCTGATTAGCCACCTCATCTGATCCACTAAGATAAACTCCGGGAATGATGAGATTTACACACATTTGAAACTCTTCCAAGCATTTTGTTCTTCCTTATATTTATTCAAGTAAATAAATAGATAGCCTCATCAGAGAGTTTATAGATGTCCTCGGACCTGCCATACAAATGTGTCCTACAAGAGCTTCCATATGAGTATATTTAACATTCAAGTTGTAAATATATAGATCGGGCTCACAAACTAATCCCCGTGAAACAGTCCTCGGGGCACTCATAGCTGCTAAGATTGATGGTTTAGAAACCACATTCTGTTGGGGAACAAGATAAACTGTCTGTGTGAGTCCTGGGGACGCCACAAAGCCCGAGAGGAAGCCTCCTGGCTGGGCGAGGGCCCCTGTGAAGGGGGGAGGCTGGCGCTTCCCCCAAGGAGCTTGGGGCTCCCACTGCAGCCTGAGCTACACAGTCAGCACTTGTGGCTGGATTGGCTGCCTCTAATCCCTCTGGGGAATAATCTGAAGGTTGCATTCATAGTATTAATGATTAGTAACTCCAGTGCCCACAGTTGGCATTAAAAACAGCATAGTGATAATTACCTTTGGTCTTAAAGAATTAGTAGCCCAGGATGCCTGTGCCCCCTCTAGAAGAGGCCTTCTCTCCCCTGCAGAGTAAACTGGCATCTTTCTTTGGCTTATTTTGGAGAAATGGTTTCCAAGCCAGCATGAGCAGCCTCCGGAGTATTTTCTGAGCCAGCTTCTGGTGGGGTATTGGGCTTCGGTGTATTCTGAAGAGAGCAGTTGGCATACTCAAAGAATGAGTATATTTGTAAACCATAATCACATAAATGTGAAGGAAAACACAGTGTCTGCCAGCAATGTCTCCATCCTGTGTGTGGACTAGACGAGGGAATGATGGCATAGACTAGCACTGTGGGTGTCAGCACTGGAAGGGACTTTAGCATCACAAGGGCCAAGCCCACAGTATGCCACTTTGCCAAGGCCACTCAACTGTTAAGTGGTGGATCTTGGAATAGGGACCTGGGCTACTAGCTCCAGTCCAGGGCCCATTATTGTACCAGTCCCTTGGTTCCCTCATTTATAAAAGAGGAGCAGCAATATTTATCAGGCAGAATACATGTAATGACTAAATGGTCAACCTCTGGGTAAGTGCCTCACACAGAGATTGGCCCCCAATAAATATTTAATAGGTTATTTTATTACCAGGTTATTATTTCTTGATGCCTACATCTCTAATGACTATACCCTTCTCACCATGTTTAGTGCAGATGCTACATGTACCCCCATACCTGTGTATCCTGGTGTGATGCTGAGGGTCATGCAGGCTGGGTATGAGTTTCCTGCCACAGAACTCATCTCAGGGTGATACAAGAGATGAATTAACCCATATAGAAAATGGTTTCTTTATCAAATAAAAGACTTTATATAAACTTGTTGACTTCTACAGTATAGAAGCACCAAGGACAACCCAGGCAGGGAAGCCTAGAGCCTTTTTACTTAAGGTTTCCTAGGGCCTGTCTTCACAGATCAACACTCATAAATTCTTACTTTCCTTGGGAGCACACTGCTGTCCATTGTTTCTTTAGTTAAAAGAAAAATAACTTCCAAACTCAGGAATTTTATTTTAGTACCCAGCAAACCATCTATCCTAGTTATCAATCAAACCACCTATTCTCTAGTTATCAGTGCCATAAGTGGCACTGATAACTAGAGAAATGTAGAAATGTATCTACATCTTTACTGTGCATATTTAGTTCTTCAGATATTGCCTAATGTTTACAATTACAACTGTGAGAAGGGGGCCTATGCCTGTGACAATTCTGTGTTCTGTGTCCTCATAAGAGTCTACAGGTAAATTAAGTAATAACACTCTAATGATGTTATATATAAAGGTGTTTATCTTGAGCCTAGTTTCCTTTGACCTGGGTTTTTAGGCTTGGGTACATTATTGCCATTAAAATTTAGTATTTTGCTCCAAAAGAGAACCTCTCTGCTGGTAACAGGGCATCCCTTAACATAAGTCAGTCAAAGACGACTATCATAGAATCCACATCACACATAAATTACACCCAAACCACACGTCACACTATTTCATATAATGAGAATTTAAATTTCATTTATCAGAAAGTAACAAAAACATTGAACATCAAACTCCAAACCCCAATTCCCAATGGCCTTTGCAAAGAGCTCTGTAGTGAACCCACCCTGGTGTCTGGCTGGGCTACGGGCAGCCATGCTCGCTAAGTTGTGTTAAATAAAAGCTACTGGTGAGAGAAGTGCAGCGGAACAGGAAGGGGCTGCAAACTGGAAATCCATGATTCAAGGAAATATCATATCGAAAAGGAGAAATCTCATTCCTCTGAAGGAAAACCACTGGAAGAAACATTGTTCAGAAACTCTTTTCTGTGCTGAGTGAAGTGAAGAGGGCATGGCTTCTGAAATGGCATGCTGGTCTGATGGCAAGGGACTCACATGGCAAGACAGATGGCGAAGGGAAGAAGTGGCCTGATGGTTTGTTATTTTAATGCTATGACTAAATTAAAAACAACAACACATTCATTAATGACATGAAAGACAACTAAAAGCAGCACCTGGAAGAAAAGAGGAAGGGATGGAATAATAAGAATGATGACAGCTTTGGGGAAACCAGGCTAAACAATGTATGAATTCAAATTCAGAAAAACAATGATTGAGCATCTACCATGTGCAGGTCATTCTGCTAGGTTTTCTACTATTGCTTAAGAACTCAAAAGCTGACAGAATTTAGGATTAGAAAATACTGGAAATACAGACAGCAAGGACCCCTTTGAGAATGTGCCCATCATGCTTTTTTTTCTGTTGCATTATTATTGCAGGTATTTGATTTATTAACACAGCACAGGGTAGACTCCTTACGTAATTGATCATGAGTAATTCTCAGAACAACCCTGCAAGATGGGTATTATTTGCCCTGTTTTATAGATGAGGAAACAGGCTGACAAAAAGTAAGAAGAAAACACAGCCAATGGGCAGTGTGTTGGCTTCAGCTGCAGGAACAAATGACCAGGGACTGCGTGGCTTAAACAAAGTTTTATTTCTCACAGTCAAGGGTCCAGGGGCTGGCAGAGCCCTTGTCTGATGAGGACCCACTTCCTGGTTTACAGAGGGTTGTCTTGTCTTCTCCTGGTGTCCTCCCAGGGCCGAGAGGGGGAGAGGGAGAAGGAGAGAGAAAGGAAGCAAGCTCTCACCTGTCTCTTGTTATAAAGGCTCTGGTCCCATTCTTGAGGCTGCAGCACCCTGACTTAATTACCTCCCTCTCCAAGTGCATTGCATTAGGGACTAGGCTTCAACAAATGAATTTGGGGGAGACAAACGTTCAGTCGGTAGCAGACAGAAACCATAATCAAATGTATGACAGAAAGAAACTCGCCTATTTGAAAAGGACCTAAGACAAGAGAGCACAAGGTATTAATAAGAAAACTTTGTGAAAAGAAATCCCTGCCTAGACATAGTCTTTATTCAAGACAATGAGAGTATTCTATAAGCACTGCAAAAAGGTAATTAAACAAAAGAAATTCTATTGCCTTCCAAAGAATACAAATTAGCCTTTTGTAAAGCAGACAGGAAATAATGTAAAGGGCTCTGAAGAGGGGGAGGGGCAACAGTGTGAGCCCCCAAATCTGTACCCATTTGAATTTTTGTTCCTATGCAGTGGAAAATAAATAGAATTTATCATACTCAAAGGATCTGGAAAGTGATTTACAGATATTAACTGTGTAAATGACAACTCCTTGAGGAAGAAACTAGCATTACCTCCACTTTACAGATGGGGAAACTGAGGCACACAGAAGGCAATCACTTACTGGGCTCTCACAGCCTTAAACAGTGGAACCAGGGTTTCAGCCAGGGAATCCAATCTGATTCCTCAGTCTGCCCTTCACCAACACCTGAGAGAAACTGACAAAACAGATGGAATAACTCACCCCCAAAATCTCTGCACAACAAAGAGGCCAGAAAGAGACTTTTAAATAAGAATGTTTAGAATTCTAGAAAAGATAAATCAAGAAAAATGCCTGAGAGAAATAATGGATGTTTGGAGAGAGGGATGAGGAAATAGGCAATATTGAAAGGGAATCAATATACTAGTGTATTCTAAATTTGAAAGTTATACTCAGTCACTAATTTTTTAAATCTCCATTGATATGTGTGGTTGTATACTAGGAAAAAAACTGAATTTGACACTGCATTTGTGTTTTTTTTTCTCTTTACTATATAAGGTTAATAAATGTCCTTATTAAGGTCAAGCTTATGCAAACACTGCATTTGAATTTGAATCTAGATCTGAAAAATTCTCCCAATATGAAGCAGAGAGAAATTAAAAAGATGGAGAAAGGAAAAGAGATTGGATAATACAAAGCAAATGCCAATATACATCTAATGGCTATTCAAGAAATAGAGAAAAAATACGATGAAGCCAAAAGGTAGAGATCTAATTCTGACATTTATGCTTTCATTGTTGTTTAGCTTTTGCACTTAATTTCCTTTACAGTTTCTGCTTTAATCCAAAAGATTTTTTCAACCAACTTTCACACATATGGGATTTTGAAAGTCATCTATTTATTATTGGTTGCCTTTTGATTGGTAATTTTACTACGTTTTGTTACTTGTTATTCATGGAAAAATAATCTTTTGTTGTTGTTCTGATCTGTTTTCCCTGGTTTCAGGAAAGAACTGAGTCCTCAGAATAAAAAGCATCCTGGATTCTAACATAGTTAAAAAAAAAAATCTAAATTGCACAATGCCAAAGATTTAAAAAAGAAAATACAACTTAATCCCTTCCCCAGCCCCCCAACCCCCCTCTTCTTACAGTTGGAGGGATTGAGCAAAAAAAGAAAAAAAAGGAGAAAAAAACCTCATGGACAACAATGTGCTGATTGCAGGGGGCGGGGGGGGGTGCGGGGGAGGGAAAAGGTGGAGGGGAGCTAGGGGGGTGGCGAACACACAATACAGTGTACAAATGATGTTTGGTTAATTGTATACCTGAAATCTATATAATTTTGTTAACCAGTGTCACCCCAATAAATTCAATAAAAAAGAATTTTTTTAAAAAAATTAAAGGAATGAAAAAAGAGATTACTTAGAAATGAAATCAAATTAACAGCAGTTTACATCAGCATCAATGGGTGTCCAAGAACAATTCAAAAATTACCTCAAACTGCTGAGGGAATATAACTCAACCTAGAATTCTAAACCAGCTAAACCGTCGTTCAAGATTGACAGCAAAATAAAGACATTTTCAGAGTATTGCCCATGGACCATGGCCGAGAGACACCTACTATAGTTTATATTTCAGCAAGAAGCAAAATGAGCCCATGATGAAGCAATGAGATGCTAGAAGCAAAAGTGAGAAAAAGATTAGAAAGTCTCTCAAAATGACATAGCCAGAATTACATGAATGATCTGTGAGTAGCATTGGATGCCTTTATCATCTAAAATAAATAAATTTAAGAATTTAAAAACAGTGAGCACTGTACAACTAAGAACAGTAGGATGAATAAAGTTAACTGTAAAAATATTGCAAATTAGAAGCAAAAAAGAATTAATGATACAAAACAATGGTTCTTTGAAAATAACCAATAAATTGAATAAACTTTTACAAAGTTAGGCAAATCTGACAAAACTAGAACTAAAATGAGAGAACAAAAGACCTCGTTACAAAGCATATTAAAAATATATATAGTGTCCCCAAAAATGTATACACACACTTTGAATTATTATTATTATTAAAATACATTTTCAAAATTGAGCTATCAGCTATTTATATTTAATATATATGAAGTCCTAATGTAATCAACTAACTCCATTATTCATTAACACAATAAGCTCAATTTGGAAGAGAAAGCCTAAATAGAAAGTAAACAATAAAAAAAAGTTAAACTACCCTAAAACCCACAAGTAAACAATAACAACAAACTCTACACTTAAATGGTTTTACCAGAAAAGTATTTCACATATTTATAAAGAATGATTATTTCTCCAGCTACTACATAAGCAATGACAACAACACACACCCGGGCTTTATTCTAAAATAATATTTTCTCTCCATCATATTCTATATACTAGAAAGAGACCTTAAGGTCCTCCCCCTCTGGGGAAATGTCTGTATCTGCAGAGTAATAGAGCCCTGCCCAGGACCTGGCTGCAGGACACCTCTCCTTTTCCAAACAGATTTTCTCTGCTCCAGCTTCAACTCTGGTTTGTCCATGAAAGGTCTTTTCCTGCTGTGATCCCATTCCTCCAGCTGCTCCCTTGTTCCCCACTGTTCCCCAGACCCTCTGCCTTACACACACCTTTGCTACAATTACAGAAAAGCATAAGGAGGCAAAATAACTCCAACAACTCACTTGAGGATTCAGAGGAAGAAGTATATTCACCTGTTGATACCGAATAGGTAGAGTTTGAAGAGAACTTTTTAAAAATGAATACAATGTCATTCAGACACCAATAAAAGGCTTTCTGGAGCTGAAAAAAAAGATGTAGAACTTAGAAATTTTATAAAATAAACTGAAAAGGGTGCTGGCATGGCTGAGTACACATTCAGATCTGAAAGAACCAGTGCAAGGATGAATCCACAATACAGAGCAAACACAGGAGACTGAAGTCCCTCACTCAGTGTGCCAGTCCTCGTATTTTATTGCTGCTTGTAAAAGTGAAGCAACTGTGACTAAAATGCACAATCCCATGTGATGCTCAAAGGATGTTCAACCCTAGTAAAATTCTTGAGGTACACCCCAGCTTCAGATGCTTGTGAGGTATTCACGAATAAAATGCTTTAGTCAAATATTTTTAAATCCCTTTATGTGATATAAAGGAACCAAAAATGAACATTCAAGTTGAGTTAGTAGTTTGTTGGTGTTACTTTGTTTGCAGGAATGTGTGTGTGTGTGTGTGTGTGTGTGTGTGTGTGAGAGAGAGAGAGAGAGAGAGAGAGAGAGAGAGAGAGAGAGAGAGTGTTTTCCCTATTCTGGATTCCTCCTATTCCAGAGAAATGACTTCTTCCCTAAAGACTATTTTTGCACAAACTGGAATTTCTGCCACTGCTGTTGTTTATCATACAAAGGAGATGCTTAGATATTTTATGCAATTGGATTTTTTTAAGGTTAAATTTCCTATCAAATACAAGCTCACTCAGGAGTAGACAGCTCCATGCTGTAAGCAGGGTTAAAACACTGTTTACAAAAGCTCTGGCTAGCAGAGATGTGGAAGGTTGGAGGTAAGTCTAAAGAGATCATCTAGGCCCAGCTGGTATTGCTCAGTGGTTGAGCACTGACCCATGAACCAAGAGATCACCAGTTCAATTCCTGGTCAGGGCATATGCTAGGTTGAAGGTTTAATCCCCAGTAGGTGGCATGTAGGAGGCAACCCACTGATGTCTCTCTTCTCCCATCCTCTGTCTCTAAAATCAATTTAAAATATTTTAAAGATAATCTAGGAATGCTGGGGCAAATCCCATTGAGAAGGTTATGATGGACCATGGCTTCCGGAGTTGGGGCAGAAGAGGCAACCCTGACATTGAGAGTCATCGTTTTGCTTCATCAAAGTGCATCCCACCTCTCTCTGGAAAGGCTGTGAAACTGCTGGGCAGAGGCACATGAAGTCTATGAGATGAAAGCAGAGAAACCAAAACAGAAAACCAAGTCCAACCAAAGAAGAAGATACAAGTGAGTGAACCAAGGCTCACTATCATTTGACTCTAAGATGTCTGCCAACCCAAGTGAAAAGTGAAACATGGTGAACGATGTGGTTCTTATTACCAGAAAAGAAGTGGACCTACATTTGTTCTTGGTGCTTCATTATAAACTATAGTATTTCTCAAATGAGTCCTTATAATGGGGGCAATGAACAAGTGTGTCAATCTTCAGAAATAAATTATTTAAAGTAGTACTTCTGAGGGCCGTCTTCATCAGAGCTTTGTAGAGTCTTTCTCGGGTTT
The DNA here is from genome assembly GCF_964212035.1 of Myotis nattereri. Taxonomy (NCBI): domain Eukaryota; kingdom Metazoa; phylum Chordata; class Mammalia; order Chiroptera; family Vespertilionidae; genus Myotis; species Myotis nattereri. The sequence continues at coordinate 77,530,180 of NC_138085.1, read as the reverse complement.
TTAAAGGAAATTGAATGTACAGTAGCTTCTTTCCCTCCTGGTTTGGAAACCAGGCTGCCATTGGTTGAATTGTGCTGCCCCTCCCACCCCCTGAATTCATATATTGAAGTGCTAATCCTCAGGATCTCATAATGTGACATTATTTGGAGACAGGGTTTTTACCGAGTTGATTAACTCTGTAACTTTAACTTGATTAAGTTAAAATAAGGCCATTAATGTGGACCTTAACCCAACAGATGGTGTCCTTATGAGAAGGAGAAACTTGGACATAGACACACACAGGGAGAACGCATGGGAAAAAAGAACCAGAGACAAGGTTGATGCTTCTATGAGCCAACGAATGTCAAAGACTCAGCAACCCACCACCAGTTAGGTGAGAGGCAAAGAACACATTCTCCCTGCTGTCCCTCAGAGGGAACCAAGCCTGCTGACACTGTGGTCTCAGACTTTCAGCTCCCAGACCTGTCACATGATAAATCTCTATGGTTTAAGCCCCTGAGGTTGTGGTACTTCATTGGGACAGCCGGGGAAACCAATGCATGTGCCATTCTATGTTGTTAGGCCAAGGGATCCTCCAACTCAGCTTTGCCCATCAGTGAACAGGGCCTGAACAGAAGATTCTAGTGATTCCATTAAAAACAATATAATGAGAAGAACACAGTCAGGACAATTCCAAAACAGTCCAAGATTGGTAGCATTTTCCCAAGTACCCTACTTCTCCAGCCGTGATGTGGTCACACTAGACCGGCATCGACCATAAAATGTTCTCATTTCTACAATAAAAACTTCACATGTTTTCTTTGGTCTTGTCCTACTTTATATTGGTTCCCCTTTATGACAAGAGTCCAGAGACCAGAAAGAACTGGCCCAGGACCAAATATAAATATACCCTGAGATCTCTGTCACTTAACCGGACCCCTAATTAGAAGCAGGGAAACCCTGCACTCAAGCTTGTGTGAGCACAGGTAATGCTGCCACATGGTCCCAGCAACTCCTTTTATGACTTGGCTGAATTTTGCCGAGTATTTGCTTGGTGTCACATTTATGAGCTTACTTAAGAATCTTTTGTGCAAACTTTCTGAAGGCTTACTTTATGGACTTGCTCCAGAACTAGATTCCTGGGGCCCATTGCGCAGTATTTTAACGAGGCCAAAAGGTAAGGCTTGCCTTCTGGTTATTTTCTCCTCTCTTCTTTCCGGCCCCTCCTCCTCCTGCTGCGATGTCTCCTTTCCTCCAGGGGTTCCTGCTCTTCTAACAAACAAGTCACGTCTTACCTTTAGGTAAAACTCTTGAGAACCTGCCATTGTCCCGTACTCCCCCGAGTGTGGACCTGCTCTCCATGGGAAGGTGTGTAGTTCTAGGACACACCTCTGAATGCTTCTGTGCTTGACTGTGTGCATGTGTGTGTTCTTGAGGGAGAATGACTTCACTGACCACTATTTATAGAATCCTAATATCTAAGCACTGCAAACAACCTTCTAAAACATCTGATCCAACTTCTATCCCAATGAAAACTTGCTCTAACGTCCTTGCTAGCCAGTCACATGGTTCTGATTGACCTCTTCCACTCTTAAAGTGATCTCTGGCATTCAGCCAGCCCATAAAGTTGCACAGGGTTCTCCGTGGAGGAAGTCCTTTCACCTCTCAAGATGAGTCTTCTTTCTGGGCTCCCTGGCACGGTATCTCCTCTCCTGGACACTCGTACTCACATAGGCACACCCTCACAGCGAAGCACAAGAGAAGGCCAACAAACTCTACAAACTCTCGGCAATCAGATAGAAAACACTCCTGATTCTCTTCTCACATGTCAATGGTCATCTTGGGGAAAGTACCCTGAAACATCTCTATCATTTGGGGCAGAATTCCATCTCCTCCTTTACCTCCAGATTATGAAATCCTCTCTCGCTGACTTCCCACAAGGGTGGCATAGGGCTGGGTTGGGCTGGGCAGCTTCTCCCAAGTCATATGGCTGTGAACAACAGAGACAGAGGAAACAAAAGTCTGGAATCTCATGATGCAGAATATAAACATGACATGTGGACCCCAGAGGTTCTAGAGATGGTGTCCACTTGGGAGGCTTTGGAAGACAGAGTGAGGACAGCAGGAGTGCAGGCAGGCCACACAGGAAGAGGGACTTGGCCCCCGTGGCAGCCCCAGCATGGGGACAGGTGCCCTCAGAGATTGGCATTTTGGTGTATCAAGGGACAGTTCTGCTTCCTCATGTGATTTACTGACTATAAAAATTATGTTCTGTTTTCTATTATTTAAACTTAAGTTCCTAGCATATTCTGAGAAAGTTCCTGGTAAGAGATGTCTCTTGCTTAAATGTGTCAGATGTGGCAAAGAATAGCTGGGGGAGGCGCTGGTGATGGGGCTCTGACGACAAAGGTGGTGTTTTGTGCTACCAGCTCCAGAAGACTTGTGGCCTTCCCCCCGCTCCCCGAGGATAGGTGGCATGGGTTTGGCCTGGAGTCTGAGAAGGCTCTGCTGCACACTGGCTGTCCACCGAAAACTCATTGTTTTACACAATCCCATTATTTTGAAAAGTGTTTCACTGCTTCCCTATACTTTAAAGAACCATTTTATGTGCACAGCTCCCAAGAAATCCATATCAAGGGGTCCTAAGCTTTCTGATACAAGATAGCATTGAGAAGTTAAGTGCTATCTCCCACAAAGGTAGCTAACAGTAGCAAGAAGATTTTGCCCCATCTCTTATTCTTCCTGCTGCTTATATGGGTAAATGAGGGAGGTAGTTTAACCTCCTGAATTGTTCCATTTACCCCTTTTGCTCACATCACCTGGCTGTGACCAAGAAGACCACATCGGGAGCAGTGACCTGCTCTCTCTCACCCAAGTGCTTTAGTGTTTAGCTTCCCCAGCTCCACTCTAGGCCCTTTGAAAGATTCGAGTTCCATTCATTGAATAATTTGATTAGGATATGTTTTACCCAGACTTTAAATGTTAGAGAACAAAATAAAATAAACTTTAGGCGTTAGAAAACAACATCAAGCAAACGTATACTCTGGGGTAAAGGCAGTGTCCAGAAGGTGAGTTGAGTCCTCCTTGTTCTATTTATATGTGTAAGCTACTTAACCTCACAGGTTACATTACCAGTTGGGAATGCCTCCACCTGACTAAACATATATTAGTACGCATTGGCATCAATCTCCATGAACATAATATTAGCCATTACGGGCGCATTACAACATCATCCTACTCACAAATGTGACACAGAGCAGAATGTCACAGACACCTCAATGCTCTGGGCCCTGAAGTCAACATGGAAAGTCAGAAACACCTTCTGCAGGCAGCCACTGGCATTACTTCATATTTACCTTCATTTTGCTAATCTAGTCGAGTGAACTTTTTCCCTAAGAAAATGTAATAGGAATATTTGATTTGAAAGTTTTATGTGGTAAGCAGCTGTCTAAAGTCTTAATTCCTGTTTTCAGTAGGGTAAGTGGCAAATGCAACCAGGAAGAAAAAAAAAAAAAACAGCAGTTTTCCCAGTGCTGGCGAGGGCAGCAGGCAGTGGAAAATCCGTGCAAAGTCTTTCCAGGAACACGCGCCTGCAGATCCCTGGGCAAGTACTTAAATGTTGGTATAGAAAAATACAGCCACACATTTCTTAATGAGATTGAGCAAAGCTGGGAAACCCCAGGCAACCAGAAAACAGAGGCAGAGAGAGGGAAAGCGACTTGAGAAAGCCACACAGCAGAAGAGCGATCACAATCAAGGAGCCAGGCCCTGGTCCAGGCAGCTCTCTGCACCCATCGCCCATTGGCCCACCTTGTCCTGACCTCGGGGGCCACTGCATGGATGAGGGCAGGAGGGGAGCTCCATTGCTCCCTGATCTGCTGCAGCCCAGATGAGTCACATGCCAAATGACAGCCTGCCAAGTGTTGGTTTTCTGTTTTGCAGGAAAGTTTTTTGTTTGTTTTAAAATATAACCATAGGTTAATTTCTTGGGAGGAGAAATGTATACTCTGGGAAGGAGAGAAGTAAGAGGTATCTGATATTTGGATGTGGCCACAAGAGGAGACACAGGAGAGGTGCAGGAAAGCAAAGTGTATTATGCCCACAGCTCCTAGACAGTGCCACCGCATGCCACCAGGGAGCCACACACGGAGAGAGCCCTAAGGGAGGGGGGCTCAAAAAGCAGGTGGGGAGCCAAGAGAGAGTGAGGACCCCGGGCCAGTGCCTCTACTGGGCGTCAGAGTGAAGGGTACCAGGAAAGGCATGAGGGAATCTCATTGGTGTGTCTGATGGTCACTATGTCATAGTCAGGGAAGGGCAAGAAGGAGAACTAGTGGTAGGGACCAGCTTATCACAGTGTGCACCTGGTCACCTGGGCAGGATGCTCATGGCCTGTTTGTGGGGATGTTGAGGCAGCAAGGAAAACTGAAATGTAAACATTTACAACACAGGAGATTAGATGTTTAATCTACATGATGGCTCCAGTAGCAAGAAAAGTGTGTATAACCTCCATTGATTACATGCAAGTTAAAAGGCAGAAGAGGTGAGTCCGAAAGTAAAAGCCATCCCCAGGTGAAAGTGCGTAGAGGATAGATTATGGGGACACTGTGGAGAATTTGGAACCAAAGATACCCCTGGGACATGTTTTTTTCTCTTACACATTTGGACTAGCTCGTCATTTGTTCAAATCTGAGAATATTTGTAAATGAATTATGGTAATGACATAGGTGATTTAGTTCACACAGATGCACTCACATACACAACTGCACACACCACCCCCTGACATTATGCCCCCCGTACCCAAGCATTGAGCTATTGGTTTACTGATGAATCCCCAAAGGACAGCTTACCACTTGGCACAGAATATGTACTCAAAAATACCCATAGATTACCCAGGAGTGAGTCAATAGATGATTGAATGAATGAATGAATTAATGAATGAGAGAAGTGTTAATCACTGACTCCAGAACTAGGAATCAGAGATGCAGAATATGCGCTAAGCCTCCTATTCAATGGGTCTTCAGTGTGGATTAAGAGGAAACTCTTCAGATGAGGTATTACAGAATTGTACACTTGAAACCTATGTCATTTTTTAACCAATATGTCCCCAACAAGTTCAATAAAAAGGTTTGTTTTAAAAAGAGGAAACTGTTTGATCCTTTGGATAAAGGGTGATGTGTGTATATGAAAGAGCATCCTAGAGTCAGCATGGCCTTAAACTAGCAAGTCCAAGGAAAACCAAGGAGCTACAGAGCCAATGTGTCTATAAGAACTATGTGGCACATTCCATGAAAAACACTCCCTTTTGCAAAAACCTACATGTGACAAATGTTCCCAAAAGGTCTGGCTGTGGAGGGACGGGATGCTTATGTGGTTTTAAGCAGGTTACTTTATGACCCTATGACACAATTTGGCCCTCTGCAAAATACAATAACATCATCTGCATGCACTCATTATGCTTGAAATGTTGAAAAGCAAATGCTAATTTATTCCTGAAAATGCTGAGGACCAGAGGCAGTAGTCTGCAGATAATGTTCATTAGGGGAAATGTGAATGACTCTATGAGGTTACAATGATCCCCTGGTAAAATAAGGGGCTAAATGAACACGGTCCAGATATGCCAATGGATGGCTGAGTCCCTTCTTCCTTGCAGGAATATTTTAATGAGATAAACAAGTAACATGACTAGCTTGTCATTAAATCAGGGCCCCACTCATTCCCCTACATGAGGTGAATGCCAGTTATTGAGGGGAGGGAAAAGTGTAACATGAAGCTCATTGAAAGAGTGTGACCCTCAGAAGGTTTGGGTGAAGTCCAAGTTGTGCCACTTAGAAGTTGTACGATCCTGAACAAGTTACGTAATCTCACTTCCCAATTAATCTTATGAGCCCAGTGCCTGGCACATAGCAGGCCACTAAAATGAGAGAACAAAGGGTGTGGTGCAGATCACACAAGATAGCACATGTGTATATTCTGTGTGACACTTAATGCACTACACTGATAAATGATTACTATTGTTACTAACAACAAGTCTTCTACAACTCATTCTGAATCCTTGTGAATGGATTGATCATTTTCATAGGGCCACAAGGGCAGAATGTGAACTGTTAACTTGTGCAAGTAATTTTTTCCTCTTATGCAGATTTGCACAACTAGAAGCTCAGCCATTGAAGCCAAAGACACAACTTCTTGGAGTCCTTGTGTTGTCTGTGTGTGCCTGTGCCTGCATGTGTTAGGTGACGTGGGGTTATCGATGGACGGTAATGCTTGCACAACTTCTCGCACTGCTCAAGTCCATTAAAGAATGAAATCTTTCTTCTTATTGCCCGTTCAGCTTTAATATTTTCCCCCAACCAATTAACCTGAGCCAAGAGAAAGGCAAGAATTTTCCACCTTGCTGCTTGATTGGCAGCCTGACATTTGGCCTCCTGCACATCTCAGAAGTCTGGCCACAGTGACTGGTGTTCTTCACGCCAAGCAGCACTTAGCGCTCTGGTAACGCTAGGCAGCAGCACTAGCAAAAGGTTTCTTTGTGGTTGCAACGCAACTTCATTTAGCTGACATGTGAGCAGAGAAAACACCAAAGAAGCCTGGGCAGTTACTTAATGAACAGAGGAAGCAGAAAGAGAGCTACGGCATGTTCTGGTTTGAGAGGTTGGTGGGTCACTACTGACACGTTGCTGGTGTAATTTGCGGAGATAATCGAGATGCACACAAGTTCGAATTTCAGCAGAGCAAGTTAAGGAGGGGGCCTGTGTTACTGGTGGATGGGGAAAGCAAGCCTGTAATGTACCGCTCTTTCAACGCCTTCTCTACACGCCACCCAGGCTTGCATCCCAGAGCCTTCCCAAATGTCTTTTTTTATGAGAGGCTAATAAACAACTGTCATGTCAAACCTTTCTTGAAAACTCTTGACTATGCACCACTCCTGGAGAATTTGCCTGGGGAAATGTCTGTTCTCCATGCTTCACCCATTGTTACCATCTAATTCCAAATCTATGACCCACAAACCGGGAAGGAGAGGAACCAACCACTGCCTGCAGGTTTGGAATTTCACATACAACTGACTGGGTAATACTGATATTCGGTTTGCTGCTAAGACAGAAAACCCAGCTACTTAGGGGAAGCAGTTTAGTGTGTCCACCTTCCTCCATGGAATCCGCCGGAGCCCCACTGGGGCTGCTACAGACTGCTCACCTGGGTCCTCCATCCTGTACTCTCCAGGGAGAACCTCCTCTTTTCATGCCACTCTTTCCATCAACTTGAATAAAGACCAGGGACATCCTATGTTGCTTTATTTCATTCTTTCTGAGGTTTTAACCAAAAAAAAAAAAGAAAATCTATGAACACATGATTTTCCAGCATAGATTCAAGGCCAACCCTCAGTGAAAGGCGGTGTTTTTCATTATGTGTCCCTCTCTGTGCGATGGCTTTTATATTTCCCACATGGCCACACTCCCCATGCTGCTTCCAATGTCCCCTTTAGTAAGTCTCTCCATCTCTCATGTACACTAAGATGGGAGTCCCCACCTCGACACTATTGACATTGGGCTGGATAGTTCTTTGTTGTGGGGGCTGTCCTGTGCGCTATAGGGTACTGAGCAGCATCCCTGACCTCCACTCATTAGATGCAAGTAGCATCTTCTCTCTCCAGTTCTAACAATTAAAATTGCCTTCAGCCCTAGGTAGTTTGGCTCAGTGGATAGAGCATCGGTCTGTAAACTGAAAGGTCCCAGGTTCGATTCTGGTCAAGGGCACATGCCTGGGTTGTGGGCTCCATCCCCAGTGGGGGGCATGAAGGAGGCAGCCAATGATTCTCTCTCATCATTGATGTTTCTCTCTGTCGCTCTCCCTTCCTCTATGAAATTAATAAAAATATATATATTTTTAAAAAAATTTCCTTCAGACTTTGACAGATTTCCCCTTGGGGACACCATCACCAAGTTGATCACTATCACACTAAGAGGGACTTCAGCAGTAGGTCCCTTCCCCAGGGAATTGTGTTTGAACAACAGAGTTCCAAGCATTTCACCAGCTCAATGATCTTCTTGGAGACCCTGAAGTCACTTAATGAAGGCAGTCCCTTCCTCGGGTGAAGGCAGCTCAGGCAGTCATTAGCTGGTTTATCAGAATTATATCGCTGAGACCTGTAATAAATCATAAGCATTTGGCCCAAAGCAGTAGCAGTTTCAGGTGTAAACCTCCTATTCATTGGACTCCAGGGCCAGTGCGCTCCCAGAAGATCCTAGAATGACTCTCCCTAGGCAGGAGGGATGCTCTCCACTCCTCAATGATGAATTTTCAAGGTCAGAATCTACAGCTATGAAATCCTGCACTTAGGAGCCAGTGTCTGTTTGCACAGTCTCACACAATTTACAGCCCTAACCAGAAGGTGATGTCATCAACCGAGGCACATATTCCACACCTCGTTTTCCCGTGGTAGGATTTACACTTTCTTGGAGAATGTTGAGTTGGCAAAGAGTGCCAAAAGTGAGCAACAAAGACCCAGGGCCGGCACAAAATATGCTTTAGGAGTAAAGCCCTATTCCTGTGTGGTTTGTAATCAGCCACAATGTGAATGCTTCAGCACATTTCGTGCAGTGTAAAATCATTTACCGTGGTATGAGGAGGGTTGCTTTAAATAGAATGAGAGAAAATGACTATTGCAGTGAGGAAGCTAGCTAATGAGTGTTAGCTTGTTGGCAGGGTCCTTCCAAGGATTTGGCAAACTTGGGGCAACCAACTGAAATTCAACATTAGGTCTACCGATTGGCTTGCATGGTTCCAATCACAGCAAGCAAGAAATAAGAACAGAGATCTCTGAAGCTAGAAAATCCTGTGAGGTTAAGACCAAGATTCTAACTTCACTTGTTTCTCCCTGAAACATCTTCTAATGCAAATAAAAAGGATTTTACTCCAAATTTTAAGTGAATTAAATTTATATATTTGACCAATTTTTTTGTTGATAAAAAATATATCATCTATTCATTTGGGCTCTTAAAATTTTCAAGTCCATTAAACTTATACAGTAAATCCTGATACCATATTGATTCCATTGCTACTGATAAAATTAAAAGTGTAGAATGACATGTCCTAAATCTTCAGAGGTTATTAACTTCTAATATGTTTATTTAATTTTTAAATTCAACTGCAATGGTACATAGCACGTGTTAATATCTGTAAAGATTGAACCCCTCTCCTCCCCACTTTGAGGACAGATCATAAGATTACAAAGGAAAGCTTTAACCTCGCACTTGACAACTCCAAAGTTGTATTCTCCTGGCAATATGATCTTCCTGCTAAAAAAAGAAAACAATTAACTCATGGTATGATTTTTGCTAATCTATGGCTTTGGGATTATGCAACTGAGTTGGAGGCAGCACATTCTTGCTTGGCCATGTGAGGTGCATATTAATCATACAGAGTGGAGTTTATGCAAGACCACACATGAAACCAAAGCCCAATGCTTCTCACCAAGAAGGAGAGAAGTACATCATGGAAGACGTAACATCATATACTATTGCTTAAATTTTTTTTAGAAAGATGTTATGTCTGAGCAGAAATGGACAGGCAGCTCAAGTCTTTGAGGCATGGCCTCCAGTCCTCATGGACCCTGCATTTGGCACTGTGCCTCCACCCATTCCCTCTTCTTTCACTACCCCTGTCAGAGTGCTAATGAATGCAAATAGAAAGTTTAGTCCATAAGACGCACCCCCGCCCCCCTCAAATTTTAATTAAGTTATGAGTTTAGGGCATTTTTTCTTCTAAAATGTAATAACCAGAGTTTTGGCTTCTTAACTGGTTTATGGATAAGGCAGTCTGATTATCTCTGCTCTCTGCCCCTCAAATTTCCTATTGCCCCAACACATCTCCCACTCTTGCTCACTGGTATGTCCTTAATATGCTTTCCTCTGCATCAATAATCTCCATCCTCAATTACTTGAGGGACTTAGGTCAGAACTGTAGTTGAGCATCAACTCCACTGAAATCCATCCCAGCCTCTCACACAGTGAGAATGGTCCTTCTCTCCCTTTTGGCCACCGCCTGGGACATGTCTCTGTGACACTGCTGCCCGTGTTGTGCTGGATCGTCTCTGAGCATTTTTGTCTCCTCCTTTGATCCATGCGTGCTGTGTCTTATCCATCTCCGTGTCTACGAGGCCAGGCACATAGTGATATTCTACACATTTCTGGTAAGAGGACGAATGAGTAAGAGACAAAATCACGGGCATGAGAATCGCACTGACTACTTTCTGTCTGAAGTTCACAAGAATTCCAGGAATAGCTGTGAGATATTCCACCTGTTAGGTGGGAGCAAGCGATGAGAAACACACTTATCTTATGGAGGAAGGAGCATAGTAAGGAGAAGGAGCTCAAGCAGGTAAGACATGCGAGATCTTGGAACAGGACCTGTGTTCACATCCCCTCTATTGTAGTTCAACTCTTTTATTTTTCTAATTTTAAATAGTTATTATTTTTTGTAATTTCCAGGAAATTTTGAATCCAGCACCACATGTCAGAGAAATTACTATTTAACTAAGGATCCAAGGCAAATACCCTCAGAAGGTCAAGTCCTGAACATTGTTTCTCTTGGTTTAAGCAGCCCCTGGAAATGGCCCTTTGAAAGTCATTATCATCCTGACCATTTGACAGATGTTATGGGAAGAGTAATAATTAAATTACAGTGCTCATTTTTGGAGGGGGGTCTCAGGAAGATGACTTTATACCAGACATGCTTTTGATTTGTGTTTGGCGTTTTTTCTTAGACACAGTAAATCACATAACCAGCCTGCTTTTCTCCTGTCATTGGCTCCTGGCAGGTTTGGAATCAAAAAACAAAACAAAACACCAAAAAACAGCTCATCTTGATCAAATGTTTCAGAGTTATTGTTTACACCTTTGTATTGGTCTCTTTCCTGCCCAAATGTATCTTTCTATCTTTGCATTTCTTTTTGCTGGTTTGTCTACTTTTAATAGATGTTATCTTACTAGTGTATGGTATTTGTACAAACTGCCATAAATCCTTTTTGTATCAGAAAAATTCAATATTTATATAAAAACAGAAGCAATAATAAAAATACGTAATAACTGCTATGGATGGCCATTGGCCAATCAGAAAGGCCCTATCTATTAACAGCAAAAATGTCAAGCTGGTGCATATAGGCAGAACACCATCCTTGATGATAAATCAATAGCATAGTCTCAGGTAGAAGGGACAGCACTCAATTCAGATCCAGGGGACCAGGAAAAGCATCATCAACCAGGATCAGAACTGACCCCTGTGTCAAAAAGATCCAAATTGGAAATCTTGGCTCTGCCTCTTACTCACTTTCTGAGTTTCAGATGTCTCACGTGCAAAAAAAGAGAAAAGGAATACCTGCCTACTTTGCAGGGCTAGTAAAGAAAGTATATGGGTTTTCTGCAAAAAATACATCATTGTAGTCATATAGAAATGCTATACCCTGTATGATTATTTGGACCTTTTAGTGAAATGTTTCAATGAGTCACACCCTTTTCTTCCAGTTATTTTTTCCCATAGCAGAGAAACAAGGTCACATATTATAAATGTCTCTAGCTTGGTGTCCTTGGATAATCTTGCAGATTGCTACTGAAATTGGTGAGTTCCTCTGTGGAGCAGAGCAGATGCACAGGGCTGCCAGGAGCTACCACTCTGCGCACAGAAGGCTACTCTACCGCAGCCTTGGACGGGGGCCACGTGGCCACAGCAGCAGTCAGAACGGAGGAACGGGAGGGTGAGGCCAAAATCCAAGCCAGGCATTTCAACTTCAGCCCTGAGTCAGTGAGGTCATTTTCCATGCATTCTCTGTTTCCACTCGATTCAATGTCTCTTTAATGTTGAACACACAAAACCTGAACTCATGTGATGAGCCATCCAGGCCAGAGCAATGGTGCTTGCCATCCAGGACTGTCGTTTCGAGTTGGAATTTTTGTTGAGTCCAAGAGTCAAGCCTGAGCTTGAGGTTATGCTTTCTCCTCCACATCCATGAGCTGCTTGTCCTCAGAGAGGACTGCCCAGTCTCTGAGGTCACGTCACCAGATCTCTGAGAAGCAGAGGATACAGTGACTCAGAGACCGGGCTCCAGTGCCAGCTCTGACTTGGACTGTCTCTGCAGCTTTGGGCTTCAGTTTCTCACGTGTCAGATGGGACTAGGAAGAGTACCTAACTCGGAGTGGTAGCAAAGATTTAATGAGGTCATTCCTGTAAAGACCTTAGTTACTGCTCCTGGAAGCATTCTGCATGTGTAAAGTTTAATTACTCTCCATGCACCCACGTGAGAATAATCCAGTCTCTAGCTCGTTAACATCACGAGGCTGCCACTGATTGTCCATTCCCACCCCCTCACAAAATGTTTTGTGTTTGTTTGTTTTTTATAGCCACACTAGCACTTGTTTTTTTTCGGATCTGCTCAGCTTTAGTTGTTCTGTTCCCTCTGCATGGAACACTTTGATGTTGTGATAGAATGAAAAGGACATAACTGGACTTCTGCCCCCAGTTCCTGGCACAGAATTCCCAAAACCCTTGGAATTTCCTGAGTGGCAGGGGTGAGAGCAGTGTCTTCTGTTATTTGTAATAAGCATCTTTCAACCAGACCCAAATTTACACAAATAAGGTAAGCTCTGTGAGGACAAAGCCTAAGTTCCTCCATTTTGCTGTCTCCATAACCTAACAGAGAGATGATGCTCAAAAAATGCTGAGTTAAATTATAAATGAACAAAAAATTTTAACATAGTGGGATACTGGCGTTGTGCACAGGCTTGTGAGGTATCTGCCAACATGGTATTATTTCACAGATGCAGGGAAATGTCTAACATCCTCAAATGCTCTTCTACTGGTGAGTTAATTTCGTACACTTCCATTCATTCATTCATTCATCTATCCACACATGGGCCCAACGCTAAGCTGGATGCCAAAACTTCAAAACATACTCAGACCTGGCTCCTGCTCCACAATAATCCTCTTCTGGGCTAATGGTTGTGAATCCCTACAGAGTTCAGACAGTGTGTGCACAGCAGGCCATGCTATGAATGTCCTTTATGCCTTTGCAACATGAATGAAGGACCGCAGGTACATTTTGGCTGGGGCGCTGAGGGAGGAAACAGGAGCACTGGAGGGCTCTGGGCATCTGTGGAAGGTCAGGAAGATGAAGAGCACCACCCAGAAGGAAAGAAAACAGCTGGAAGAGGTCAAGTCAGAATGAGTCTGCCCAAGGCACCTCTCTCAAGAAGCTGGCCAAAGAATAAGGCTTATTAATCATTGGCCTTAGTGGGAAATGGATCTGGAATAAACACGCTCTAAAAGAAAGAGCCCAGCCTAATTTGGAGTTAAATAGACCTCATCTCTCAGCTTAGTGGCTACAAAAATGTGGCCAAAACCTCAAAGCCTTGGATCTTCAGTTTCCTCATCGGTACAATGAAGATGGCCTTCCAGTAATTTTTTTGTGCTGGTTAAATAGAACAAAGTATCAAATAAGCAGTCAAATTGTACCAGCTGAATAAGTTCTGTCTCTCTTTTCTGCTCTCCCACTTAGATACCAAGCAATCACGAATTTTCATGCACTTCTAAAGCAAATGGCCCTGTGGGTTCAGAGAATCCACGGGTGTTTGTTCAGAAACCTGTTCACACATAAATGGGGAGAGCAGGAGCTGCTGGCAAGGCAGAGTCGCTCTGGGCAGGATGTGGTCTACACCAGGTGAGATGGCCTGTCCAGTGAACACCCTTTCTAGAACCAGGATGCAGAGGATACTAGGATGATGCCCTTCAAGATGCACCCCGGCCCTCCTTGCACACGGAGCTCCTGGAAGTGATGCCCTCGGCAGCTCCAAGCATCAGGAGCACTGAAAGGTAGGGCAGTGCTGGTCTCCCGGCTCCAGCTCCAACCCCCTGGCAGCCAGAGCCAGTCCCGCTGCTCTCCGGGAGTCGGGGCTGACCCTCTGGGCAAGCACGTGGGGTGAGAGGTGTGGGTGGGACTGTGCTTCCTTCAAACATGCAACTTGAAAGTCTATGAAGATGTCGTTTGGCATGGAAGAAAGTCAGGGGCAACTGGAACTATGGAATTTCCAATTATAAAAGGTCCCATTGAGAGCTACATGCCCTGTTGCACAACAAGGGAACAAGGAGACAGTTGATGGCATTGAAAGGCCCTGAGCTCGAAACAAAGGGATACAACTTTCTCTGCTTTGTCTTCTGAGCTTTCAGGCCTGTCCCGTGTGATGGCAGGTTATGAAAACAAGCGACAGCTTATCCCACCCTGCCTGGGCGGAAAGCTTGCTTCTCAACAAAGACCTGGAGGCAGTGCTCTCTGACCTGGGCTTCCCCAAAAGCTCAAGCCCACATTTCAGTGGACAGTAAAGAACCTGAATTAAAGACCCGATTGTGCAAAATGCAAAAATATGAACTCTCTGATACTCATCTCTCTCCTTCATTCTGATATCCAATCCCTGACCAAACCCTAGTTACTCCTTGCCCACCACTCCCTCCCCACCCACTGCACTGTCTGTCAGTGACTTCATGGCTCCTGAAGTGACCTGAGAGGCACAATCACTGAGATCGAGTCTGGACAAAACTTCACAACAGTCCAGAATCACAATGTCATCCTGCCCTGAACTTGTATTTAACAAATCGCTCCAGTAACCCAGATGAGCAAGCACATCTTCCATACACACCTTAGGACTGACTCCTTAGTGCAGACATACCGGATGCCAGAACAAAAACTCAGAGAAGGTGTCTCAGGTCCAGCACCAGGAAGTGGCAGAGTTGATTTTTGTCCTTCAGCACCATCCCTCGATCCTGCCCCTACAGCCCCTCACACTGTGTTCGCCGGCGCTCTGGTCCCCCAGGGTGGTCATGCGGAGGGCAGGAGCCATGGTGAGCACTGGTGGATATTACTGGAATCTCTCGAGTACCTTTGAAGATCTTACTTAGCCCCGAGCTTTTGAAAAATTGATTCTAAAAATAATTATACCAAATATATACATACTGATCAGTATCTGAGTGTGTTACCTTCTCCAGGTACCAGCTGCTCAGATCCCATTTCTAATTCAGAAGCTTCGCAAGCACAGTAGGTGCACATCTGCAGAAGTCTAACTGTGAGCGGCACACTGTAGAGTTTGAAGTGTGAAACATTTGTGTTTTAGAAACATAGAATTTCTGTGTGGAGAGAGAAGGTAGTTACTTAGATGCCAACTCACAACTGGGAAAGTGAGTTCCCCCGAGAAACCTTCACAGTGGAAATCTTGTGTCTCTGGGGCACACGTTCCGTCAGAGATGTGAGATTTTAAAGACTCTCCGCCTATAGGAACGATGCCAGGTCCTCGCTCCTGCACATCCTCTCCGTGGATTAATCATCAGGCCCCGTAACCACAATGTGACCACTATGCGAGGCGCCTTCTTCCCTGAAACAATGAGGTTCTGTCCGATTGTCTTTGGGAGGCATTTACAGCTCCGGGACATTGCTCGGTGTTATTGAAAGTCCCCGGCACTGGTTTCTTGGGACGTGGCTGGAAGGGGTGCTGAGCTGGATTGGGCAATAAGCAATGTTCCAGTGGGACACGGGGACATTCTTATGGTGCGGGGCGCCCAGCAGGGACGGTCTGAAAGGTGAGGAAGGCTAGAGTGTGTTTCACAAAGCCCAATGGGAGTGTGCTGGCCCATTGCTCAGAGGAAGCCTTGAGTGTCGTGATCCCGAGTGGGGGGGGGGTCCTTCCCCACTTAAGGGTCTCATGATGGGGAGAAACACAACTGCGGGAGCCTCAGCTCTCTGTCTCAGCAACTGAGGAGATGAAATAGTTTATTCATCTGGCAGGGAGGCTCTGGAATGCGGTAGCGCTGCCCGAGGGGCCTCGTGGAGTGCACAGAGCAACATTGTCATTCCCAGAAGAACGCAGCAGCCACCTTGCACAGTAGGCTGGCCCCTCCACCCCCACATCGAAGGGCAGCAACCGAGAGTTCTTAAAATAATAAACAGCTGGCCATGGGCTCCCTCCGCAAACCCCAGGATTCCAGTACAATTCGACTTGACTGAACAGGTTTAGACCACAGCACAGGAAACGCCAAGCCCAAAGGCCTCTCACCCCCTGCTCCACCCCCACTGTGCCTGGGCACCCGTAATGATGACTGTCCCAACACAGTGTGCCAGGGAGAGAATCTACCAAGAAGCGGCCAAGTACGGGGGGGCTCCAAGGCCTTGACTTGAGCAAGCTGTTCGCCATTTTGCAATCCTCAAACACAAAGGTGATGGGGACTGAGTCACGCTGGCCATGATTTCATTCCCCATGTCTGGTGGGCCCCTCACTTAGCAGGTACACACCAACCTCACTGCCCTACCTCAGAGCTGGAAGAGGGAGGGCACAGGGTGGGAGATGAGGAAGGGTAAGCGTCTGGATTAGGATCAGAACAAAGATTCCTTCAGCAACCTGCTCTGAACTTCCACAGTGATATTGTGGCAAGGATGATGATAGTCTGCAGTCTAAGGAAAAAAAAAAAAAGAAGTGGAAACCACCAAAGATTTAACATTAAAGAAATTGGATTTTGTTTCTCCCTCTCTACCTGCAGGTCATATGACTCTGGATAGATTACCTAACTCTTCTGAGCCTCAGTTCCCCCTTCTATAAAATGGAGATAATGGCCCTAAAATGAGAGTCTGAGATTTTAGTACAAGATGTCGTTTGGTCTCTGGGTTATAAGTCACTGGGGATGTGTCCTTGTTCCCAGGTCTTGTCTGAAAAAAAAAAAAAAAGGAGGTATCCGGTCAGGGCCCTTTGAGCTCAGCATTCCAGAAGCTGGAGGAGAGGGGGAAGACTGTGTCTCCTCACAGTGATTTTTAGATAAGTGAGTCTGTCTGCTTCTATAAGTCAGAAGGAAGAAGCAAGCCAGTGAGGCGAACTCTCCAGCGAACTCCTGAGAAAGTGTCTCCATCCACACAGGCCTAAGATGCTATCAGTAAAGGACTTTCCACCTTGACTAACATTTCTTATCTTCTGTCATCTGCACGGTGACGGTGAAAAATGCTCGCAGCGCCTGTTTCTGATTCATTTTTGTGATGGTCCCATGATGTCTGAAGAAGTTAAAATTTAAACTCCCTCCCTTCCCCTTGGCCTTTACATCTCTGTGGATTCCACCAGTAATGGGGTGATTCCTGGGCCTGAGTTTTCTAGAAAGGCACATAGACCGCCCTGGGCCAAGGGCTCTATTTGCTGAGGAGGAAACGCACCCAGCTTTTAAATGGGTCTCTCATACAGCAGCAATAAATGTGATCCAGCCGAGGCTGGTGTTATGAAGATCTCTATCTAGGAATAAACTTCCTCAAAGATAAAACAACAAGTTTGAGCTTGGAGACAATAGTAATATTGTCTCAGGAGTTTGAGACCCTGCTCCTACAGGCACTTAGAGAACTCAGTGTTGCTTCTTGCATTTCTTGACAATTTCTGTATTGTTCAGGAACCAGCCCCAAGCACAGGGAAGAGTCCGTGTTCAGGGTCCTTTAAAGCAGCGGATGCCAACCGGTGGTCCATGGACCACTGGTGATCCATGAGATCCGAAAGGTTAGTGACCGCTGCTTTAAAGCATTCAATCAGACCTGCAGTCTCCACAGGGTACAGGGAATTTTTTTTTCTTGTGATATGTTGTGAATGTCACACAGGCCAGGTTCAAGGTGCTTCCTGGCCCTTCGTTTCAGCTTCAAACACAGCTGAGTACAGGCAGGCCAGGTGTGCACATTCATGCAGCATACATGTGCACAGGTGCTGGGCTGCAATAGTTCATATGTGTCCCTGCCAGAGTGTTCTGTGTGAAGAGTGTTGACTGGCCATTGGCATGGATTTGGGGGAGGGTTGCCAGTTTGGGGTGCAGAGGAGGTACTTGCCAGCACTTGCAGGTACTGGGATCACACGCATGCACTGGTGTGAACGTGCAGATGCACATGTGCATGCTCACCTGTGTCAAGTGTGCTTTTGTGGGAGGGGCAATGGGGTTGGTAGAAACGCATGACTGTGGACAGGCCTACAGAATTATCAGTCTTCACACATGACTCAGTGAGGACACCACTGGTCCAACCCAAGCCCGGCTCTCAGATTCATCCATTCACTGCAGAGGTTTTCCTAAATGCCTACTATGTGCAAAATTCTGTGTCAGACACTGACAAAAGGATAGGAAAAAGGAGAGGAGAGGAGACCTCATCATATAGTATGAAAGGTGTGGTGTATATATTTGCAAAGCAAGGTAAACACCCCCAAGCAGACAGGAGCCTGGTTATCTGGTCATGGTGCTCAGATACCTGTCTGCCACCCCATCTGAGGATGTATTCAACTACATAATTTATAGAGGCAGCAAAAAGGAATATTTTCAACATGCTGAGTGAATTTTCTGAAATGCAATTGATGTTCTTGATGTACAGTTAACTTAGATTTTGTCTAAGACAAGCTATAATTACTAGTTATACTGACTTTTGTTTTTTCCTCATTAAAAAGCTGATGAGGACGTTGCACGGATTAAATAAATGGTGATGATGATGATGATGATGATGATGATGACAATGTTAGAACAAGATCAGTAACAGGTATTTGAGTCCTTAAATATTGGGACTCTACTAGAGGAAGTGATTTGATGGGTTCACATGATGAGTTTGGATTGTATCTGTGTGCAATGGGGAACTCTGAAGAGACCCGCTGAAAGTGAGGTCTGAAAGGAGGCCGGGAGGGACCTGACAGAGAACATGGTGGATGTGGGGACCTGGCTCATGTCTCAGGTATCTGCTTTCCAAAAAGCCCTCCAGAGACTCGAAGCTTTTCCTTGAGCCCGAAACTCTGTTCCCGATTGTGTAAGGCTGGAGAGGGTCAGTCCTTAGGGATGGCTGGGGGATGAGTGGTGGCCATCCTTGTGGTTAAGACAGTTATTCAATCCCCAGCCCATTCTACCTCCAGACATTCTACTCCTAACTTACTGCTTGAGAAAGCCTGGCCTGAAATCCATGCCCTCTGGGTCTATGTGCTTCCAGGGGGAAGCTTTCAAAGTGAGCAGAGTGTGCAAGTTGGCCACAGCATCTCCGTGAGCAGCCATGCAAATGACCCCATCTCCTCAAATCTGTGGTTTCTGTACTTGGTGTGCAGCACTTTCACATTCACAGTTTGATTAATCTGAACAGCAGTCACCCTTTGAGGAGATAGAGTCAGTCAAAAATATTACAAGGCAGATCAACCACTGTGAAAAGGCCAAAATTACTATTAATTGCCAAAATATCTACCTACTAGAAGGCATCTAGTGTTCAAAACTGTGCAATAATCAACACATTACAACGCATTCTCCTGCATCACAGGGGCACCCGGCCCCTGGATGGTAGAATAGGTTGCCCCTGGCACAGACCGTCACACAGAAGTGCCCTGCCTGGGTGGAGAGCACTGAGGTGGGATCTTCCTACGCCCAGAGCCAAGGCTGGGGGAGGGCCTATTTGAATATTCAACCAAGATAGAGATCACGAAGAACCTCACTGTAATAACAGTAAACTTTACTTTCATCAAGGAATTTACATACTGTTCATGTTCTGAAATTACTACTTATTTTTATATCACTTCTGATTAAAATGAGTCCAAGGGAGTTTTTCTTTTTAAAAAAATCAATTGTTTCTTGTATTCTAGGGACATGTTTCTGAAATTGAGTGTGAATGCTCATTGTCCTAGAACGGAATGTAAGATGAATCCGGAATGTCCCAGGTACATTAAGCTGCATTTATGAGGTTGTTGACTATATCGAGTGGGCGTCCAAACTGGAGGTGTTGCCAGATGATTATTGGCAACGGTGGTTAGTGGGCTGGTAGTTAATTGAAATTGTGCCGTACAAATAAATGAAATCAAATTGATGCTTATTCCTTTGACTATTGGATGCTTTTTAAAAATGTAATACTGACTTATTTCTTAGGGAATTTCCTATAGGGAAAGATAACTTAGAAGTGATTTTTACTAGTATTTCTACCCACTTAATATTAATATATTTCCCTTCCTCCAGGGGTCATAGCTGGACCTATTTCTGCTTTGTGATTCTCGCTCCATCTTTCCTGGCACAAGGCCAACATTACCCTCAAACTCAAAATCCAAATTTCTTGAGGAGTTTAAACTTGACCTCCTCTGCAGTGGGCGGCCACTGGATTTTCCTGAGCAACAAAGTAGCATGTAGAAGGAGGTATTTAACTCTGTTACTGTACTTTGCTGGGTATGGAAAGAGAGTGTTATCAATAAAAAAAGACCTCTAAGTCATAGCTGTGTGGGAGGGAGTGTGGTATGCAGAAAGAACTTTGGCTAGGAGTCAGCAGATAAAGAAAATTTGATCTTCTAATAATTTCTCTGGCACTGATTCACTGTGTTACTTTGGGCAGGTTACAACCTCTCTCTGGGCCTCTAATTTTTCCTCTATAAAGTAAAGCTTTCTAAATATCCAACCAGACTTGGCACACTATGGTGTTCCCATTCTATCCCCAATTTGTAGTTTATGGTAAATGATTTCTCTTTCTCCTGGTTTCCTCAACTATCTAGCGTCAGAGAAGAGATGGGCATGGTGGGAAGTCCCAGAGAGCTGTGGGGGCTCTTTACCAAAGCAGCAGCGACGCCCAACCCAAATGGAAACCTTCACTTAGCACCTTTCATGTCAGAGGGGGTGAGGACCCTGAGCAAGGCAGGAAAGGAAGTCCCCGAGTCCAAGGTCAGGAGGAAAACACTCCATAGTTATGAACATATCCACTCTCTACCCCTCCCAAATCAATCACTGAATTAAAGCAATATCCGTGCAACTTTTAAAACTCAGCCCTAACTGGTTTGGCTCAGTGGATAGAGCGTTGGCCTGTGGACTCAGGGTCCCAGGTTCGATTCCAGTCAAGGGCATGTACCTTGGTTGTGGGCACATCCCCAGTAGAGGGTGTGCAGGAGGCAGCTGATCGATGTCTCTCTCTCATTGATGTTTCCAACTCTCTATTCCTCTCCCTTCCTCTCTGTAAAAAAATCAATAAAATATGTTAATAAAAAAAAAAAAAAAACTCAGACATCATCAATGATGCCCAGAACTTAAAAAGATACATCATATATGTTCCATTTGGGACATTACAAAATATTAAGATGAATATTCTCCTTACTTTGTGAGGTTTAGAATATCCTTAAGGGAAGACTCCTCATTTGCCTCCATGAAGCACTGCTGGGCCTTATACACATCACAGAGAGGAGGAGGCTGTCTCCATCTCGCCCAGTGATTTATGAGGCGGGCTTTAACATTGCCAAAGAAGTTGTTTTTTTGTGTTTTGTGTTTTTTGGGGTTTTTTTAAAGAAATTTTGCCAGCTTTTTTTTTTTTTTTTATCTCCTTCTTGGTAGCAACTGCGATTCTGAATTCAGTGAATATATGTTAGACACTGTTTACTTGAACTTTCTAAAACAAACTGTCCATCTTGGGTGTAACAGAAACGCTCTCTTTGTACATTACTGTTCCCATGCCTCTCAGCAGAGACGGCCAACACAAACACCTCCTCACAGGGCTGCGCTCCACACTGGAAGCTCTTTGGTGACGCTGCCATTGCATTTCAGTCGATAAATTTGCATTTAGCGCTTAATTTGTTCAGTATGCCTTACTAATTTGGCAATATTTATTTTGGCCCCGAAAGCTTAAGGCAGCCAAGTTCTTTTGTTTGGTTTGGTGTACTTTTTTTTTTTTCATTTTCATAAAAGGGATTTGAGATATGAAAACGTTACAATGTCATGGACAGGACTGGTTTCCTGTTTATGAGTCACCATAAATATGAAAGGTGCTGGGTGACATTTCTCAGCTGAGAGAGTCCGCACAGCCCTGTGTGCAGCGCAGACCCTCAAGCAGGGTGGTCTTGAGGTGACTCGCTGACCTTGTATAATGTCAAGAGGAATTATTGTTCAAGTACAGTAGCCAGATACCACACACACACACACACACACACACACACACACACACACACAACTTTAATGGTTTCTCTCACCCTCGCTATTATAGGAATGAGAGTTTATTGTCATATCTTGGTGTTCTCAAAGTCTGTCTTCATCTTTCAGGGGAGAAAGTGGCCAAAAGTACATTCACGTCTGTCATTTTTTTGTTTGTTTGGTCTGTATGTCCTTTCACAAGACTCGTCCAAGAAACAAGTCCTCCCCCACAGCACGGCATCCAGAAAATCCCCGATTAGACATAGGGCTGCAGCAGCCCTGGAGCCCTTCTCTTTCCCTTGAAGGAATGCTGCAGCTCCTGGGCCCCATGCAGGATGGAAGTATTGGTATTAATCCCTGAGAACACGGTAGTTACCATTCTCTGACCTTCCTAAGACTTGTGTGTTAGGAAGAGTGGCCCCCATGGCCTGGGTTTTGTATTGTTGGCTGGAACAGAGCAGGCAAATATAATGCTCCCTAGAGAGAAGGCTGTTCTCACTCAAAGACAAGTAACTCTGATGCCTGACATCTTGTGAAAGTCTCGGAAGAACTGGGCTTATGGCATCAGACTAGATCCATCCATCTCAGCTCTGGTCGCTTCCAACAGCCAACCCACAAGCACTAAGGAGTTTGTCTGAGATATTAAGGCTGCAATGTTGGGTGGTGTTTTTTTTTGCTAAATGAATCCACTCAAGACATGAACGGCAGGGGTATCAGGGCTGTGATTTCTCCTCCCACAAATACAACTCTATCCATGAGACTCTGAGGACCACTTTCAGATCACTGAACTATCCAGTTCCTGGACACGCTATGGTTTTTACTTTTAGTAAAGCTCCATGGAATTGCCAAGCTCTGCCATCCACCCAGAATCCCCTTCTCCAGCATGCATGCCCTCCAGTAGCCAGCTTCAATGCAGCCACTTCTGTAATGCTTTTGCCATCTTCCTAGAAAGTCTTTTTCTCCATGTTTTGCTTGATCTGTGTATCTTTGTCCTTTTTCCCATGCATGCCACATTTCATTTATTCAAATAGTACATATTTTAATGAAATCTGGATGCCAAACACCACGAACCCTCTCTTCCTAAAATATTGCAATGTTTGTCTATGAAAAGTATCTCTCTGATAAAACTATAGGTCTTACGAAGTCAGAACCTTGTCATTTATGTCTTAAAATCCCAAGTGCCCAGGGATCAGAAATTATATTTATAAAAACAAATCAATGTGCTGCACTCTCTATAAATTCAACCCAAACTAACCATTGTTTATCTGATAATTGTTAACCTGCCTATTAGATAATAAGCCAGGTTAAGTCTAAGTAGTTTTGCTCCCACGTACTAGCCCTGAATGCAGGAAACATTGGATATTTAATTATGTACACTTTGGAAAACTTTGAGTCTCAGTTTCTTGTTCTGTAAATAGAGATAAAAATGCTCACACTTTTAATGTGAGAATTAAATAAAATAGTGTGCAAAATGCCTTTTCATTTATAGCAATGCTCTATGAGTGATGGCCATGAGTTTTAATGATCAATATGATTAAGGATCTTGTCCAAAGTAACATTATAAACTTTTAGAATGACACATAGTGGAAAATTTAGGACCCCTGTCAGGGCCGAGCCTCTCGTTTCTAAAAGGAACTGCAACTTTCAACTTTCTTTCAATAGCATTGACCTCTCTATCATCACTCAGTCACCTTTACAAATTAAGACCCAGGCACAGAACATATATCTGCCCAGTCAATACTCTTATGGAAATTACACTTTCCCTAAAATGGATTATTACTATCTATATTTGCGTTTTTTAGAATTCAAGCAGGAAACAGAACCTCTCTGAGTATCACGGAATCAAGAATGTGTGACAGGAATAACTCTTTGTGCAATTATGCAAGAACCTGAGGGAGTGCAGATCTAGAAGAAGGAACAGAGGAGCTGAGAGAAGCCACTAACAACTGGCCAGGAGCACTGGCTTGGGTGGAAAAGATGCAATTTGCTAGGAAATCCAGGAACATGGAGCTGAGAGAGTGGAACCATGAAGGGGAGCGGGAGGAAAATCCTCTGCTTAACTAGGACTTCCTCTGTAATTCTACAGCCAAGCACCTGGTGATGGCCATGAAGAGGCTATTGTCAGCAGGTCTGGCAGTCAGGAAAAATCGGTGCACGGGGGATGAGCACCAGCTCAAACCCTCATGCCTCCCCACCTCTCCGCTCTCCCATGTAACCACAATGACCTCCAGAGAGTCACAGCTCAGCTCTGCCTTGTAAATGTCAAGTGAATTCCTCTTCTGTCTACTCTAACCTGGACACACAGAGAGAAGGGGGTTCTGGGAAACCATTCTAGAGAAACCAAGTAGACACAGCACTAATTCCAACTGACTCTGCTGTCATTATGTTTACATTTACCAGGTAAATCTCTGCCCATCTTACCATTCTGATCTGTTCTGGGTTATTTGTTTCAAGTGTGTCCCTTGTAAAGAATAGATATTTGCCTCATTAAGGTTATTTTGGGTTCCCCAGAGAAGGTTGAGTGTTTTAATAAGGGTGCTAAAACTATTTGTCTTTATATTCAAAATTAATTTGTTTTATTTTCCTTTCACCATTTTTTGTGCTTTGTATTTGTCATTTAGCTATATATTTCTGTGTTTTTCGACTTTGAGGTCTTTGCTTTTATCTCTTCCTGTACTTTCAAAGGTACACATCTGTTTTTTATTATTTTAACGATTATTTTTAAGATTTTTAAAAAATATTCTTAAACGTATATCTGTCAGTCTAACAAGGTCAAGAAAAAACATGAAGGAATACCTAAAAGAGCACTAACTAGGTGAATAATCAGATGCCAATGTACACCCAGCCCCTGCGCTGGCAGCCATGGAGAGTCTCCATGTCGATTTCTTCTGCCGACCTTGAAGGACTGTTTTGTGGTCCAGTAGTAACATAAGAACAGGGCCTCAAATATTATTATTGCTACCAATTTAAATGCCTAGGCTATGTGTACTCCTTGTATTACCTCATTTAATTCTCACAACATCCCTCCAAAATAAGTATTGTCATTTTCATTTTATAGCCAAATGAGGTTCATGAAAGGTAAGTGACTTGTCAAGGTTACATAGCTAGTAAGGATCAGAATGAGATTTAAACCCAGTTATTTCTTACCTCAAATCTATTCTCTTAGCCACTACTAGTATATATACTAACTTTTGCTAAGTTTTCTAAGCTCTAAGTCATACAAATTTACAAGCATGTTTTGGGAAAATAATCATTTTGTGTATATACTCAATAAATTGCACTTACTATTGTGACTGTCATTTCTGATTCTCCCCACACATAAAATGTTTAGTGAACTTCTACTTACTCCTCTTCTCCTGCTGTGTCTTCCTCCACCACCTTATTCATACTCATCAATGCCACAGCCCCACCCACAGTACCCTGGTTACCTCAAACACTAGCCCCTGTACAGCAGAGGGGCCTTGAGTCCTGCTAAAGGTTTGATAATTCTTAATTAATTGGCAGAGAGTGGAATAAGGAGATCATCCTTGTTTAGTGGGAGTAGGTTTTCACTGTTCTTGGCTTCATTTGGACAGGCCTCAGGTGACATTTTTTTAATACAGACTCATGGTCCTGGAGTTATAGAAGTGACTCTAGATTTTGGATAAAGTGTGGGTGTTAGTCCTAAATGTTAATGGAGGTGTGAGTTTTCACTGTCTCTTGTGTCTCCATGGGAATTTTAGAGGAAACTTGAAATATCTAATTGGATCTTAATTTTGAGATGCTTAGCATTTAAGAAAAACTTCTAACCTAATTTAATGAGTCAAATCTAGGCTCTACAGCCCCAGAACTTAAAAGGTTAAAATTGTGTGGGTCAGTTTTATAGAGGCAGATGAGTATAGAGGCAGAGTAATAGCAAGAGCAAAGGTATTGGCATCAAACATACTTGGGGTTTGAATGCTGGTTTTACCAACTATTAGCTTGGAGGCCTTGGGCACATCACTCAACCTTTCCTTTCTTTTTTTTCTTTTTTTAAATATATTTTATTGAGTTTTTACAGAGAGGAAGGGAGAAGGATAGAGAGTTAGAAACATCGATGAGAGAGAAACATCGACCAGCTGCCTCCTGCACACCCCCTAACTGGGGATGTGCCCGCAACCAAGGTACATGCCCTTGACTGGAATCGAACCTGGGACCCTTGAGTCTGTAGGCCGACGCTCTATCCACTGAGCCAAATCAGTTAGGGCATCTCAACCTTTCTGAATCTCACTTAATTCATCTGTAAAATGGGGTTAATAATGCCTACCAGGCCAAGTATAATGGGGACAATAAATAATTATCAGCATTAAGTAATCATTCAATGGGTGGTAGTTACTACTGGGGTGAGGAATGGTTTCCGTTATCACTCTCACATGAATTGCTTTCCCTTCTGGGTAACTGTGGTGATTGACCAGCAAAAGCAAACTCAGATGGAGCCGCATGGCATGGGTCAGCATGGGCTTTGTTAACTGTATACATAGATTACAAACTACTTAGTTGATTTACACATTTCTTCAGCTGAAGAAAAATATTTACTGGGCAGATTAAATTGAATTAAAACAATCAGATTAAAAGGAGTCTGCAGGCTGTCCCTCAACTCAACAAGGGACAAGTTGCCTTCTCCGAGTAGGGAACCCATGCCAGCAGTTTGACTCATTTAGTAGTAACATGAGGAGGTGTGACCAGAACTGCCAAAGGGACTGAAATGCTCGAGGAGGAGGTTTTTCTCTTCGCATTGTATTCACATCACAGATCGGGGGAAAGGCTTACCTCACTAATTCAGACCAACACGGACAAGAATGCAAAGTTTGCAAGAGAGAACATGGGCTGAAACGCCTGTGATATAGGACAGTTAAGTTTCCATTACAGGCAGTGGCATCTTATGAATAAGTCATTTTTCAAAGGTGAAGTAGTAAGTTAGCTCTAATTCAGACCAGATTTTCTTATAAATGTAAATTTATATTGGGTGATCAGGTGATCAGCCTCCCAGGTTGGCCACACAAGTATCTGTAATCCAAAGAGCATGATGTGACAAGGGCCACACCCAAGCAGCATTACGCCTAATAAAGCAGTGTTCTGCAGCTGGCAGATTGATTGTTTGTTTGCTTGCCTTTTTTAGACATTCCATATAAAGTTGAATGTTCCTCAGACACTGTTTACTCCTTTTAAAACAGTCCTTAATGGCCATGAATTATATTATTAAAACAACATAGGATGCTTCTACGGACCTTCTAGCACCTTCTAGTCTAAATACTAATAATACTGGCTGCGTTAGCTTAGTTATGTCACAGGAAGTACTGCTTAACCCTAAATTTACCAAACTGTGTTACACAGCTCAGTATTTCCAGAGATGTTAATAGTCCTAGAAAAAATAAGTTACTTTGTAACTTAGAGAAATGCAATGCCCAAATCCCCCTCTTGGAGATTCACAGTACAGATTCAGTTATTAAAGATTCTAAGATAAAGAAACCTTTCAGACTTCAACATCATCAGCTGCCATTAAAATTAATTTTATTCCAAAACAAGTTTTTGTTTCATATAACCCTAAGCAAAACTCTGAGAACAGCATTCAGGGAGAAACTAGATTGGAAAATGTTAATCTACTTATTTCCACCCAATTGTGTATATATTGTTTAATACCCACAGTAGATTAATAGCCCAACACATATACTTTCAGGTGCATTCAGTGCTATGATACTATAAACAATATCCTATAGCAGTGATGGCGAACCTATGACACGTGTGTCAAAGTTGACACGCGAACTCATTTTTTTTTTGGTTGATTTTTCTTTGTTAAATGGCATTTAAATATATAAAATAAATATCAAAAATCTAAGTCTTTGTTTTACTATGGTTGCAAATATCAAAAAAATTCTATATGTGACATGGCACCAGAATTAAGTTAGGGTTTTTCAAAATGCTGACACACCGAGCTCAAAAGGTTCGCCATCACTGTCCTATAGCTATGTCAAAGGTAACTTGAATTTTTGCAGACTGTCCTGGGAGAGTAATGATTATGCCTAACAGGGTCCGGGGGAAAATAAAAGGGAAGATTCTGTGGGGAGGTACCATGACTTCTCTTACTTCTATCTCTGGAGTTTCAGTGATGACTTCCGGGATAGCATCTTCCCTGGGAGAGTTTGCTCGCAGAGAAGCCTGGGTTCTTATCTATTTATATTGGCACTCCTGCTGCTGAAAATACTCTGCAATACAGAGATATATTGGCTGCCCCTAGTTTTTTCAATATTATTTTCTTTCTTCTTTTCTCAAGAAGATAGTCTACTCCCCCTAGAGTCATTTTATTCTTAAATAAAACCACACACCTGTCTCCATATAAGAATGTAAAAGTAAACTTGACTCAGGATCCCCAGCTCTGAGGGAGAGGATCCTGAATTAATGAGACTTCATACTTTGCTGGTGGGAGAGCACATGAGGCAGTAAAGAGTCCCTTCCCGTCTTGTGCTGGAAGTATGCATTCTGACTAGGCAAGGCCAGGAACTGCAACCAGGATTCCCAGCATGCACTAGTGATCTGACCCAGCTCTCATCTGTAGTTTGGGCACGCCTGCTGGAGACCAGCAGCTTGGACTTAATTAATTACCTCCCTAGCTGGTGGAGCTCACTGGGCCTTCCATGGCACTTGAAAACCAAAGGGTTTGGTTTCATGTTCTTGAACTTGGGTGACACAAATATTTCAGTGGTGAATCAGTCCTGGAAAGGGAGGTGGGTAAGGTAGGGAGTGTTTATAGAAGACATTTCATCACCCCTAGTCAAACATGTCTCATTGTTGGTTCAGGAGGCGCTGGTATTTTCCTCTTTGAAGGGGATGCTCAGGGAGCCAAGAGCTTCCAGCCTGGAGCTCCCCTCCAGGGAAGGGCAGTGGCCATTTGCACACAGGAAACCCTGCAGGACTAGTTGCTTTGGAATGTTGACAATCTTAGGGAAATGGTTTTGTGTCTTTCCTCAGGGGAGAAAAACAAAAGTTGGTGGAGCTATGTAAAAAGAGCCTGCGGCTGTCTTAGGGTTGCTGTAGAGAATGTGTCCTGCTTAGCTTCCTTTTAAAAGGCTTCCCTAGTTGCAGAACCCAAAGATGAGATCAAGAAAGTTGTAATTTCAGAAAATCAGTACTGCTGATATCAATGGTTGAAAAGCTTGGTTGGAAGATGAGAATATAGAATTTCTTCGGCTTGGGTACATATGCAAAAGAGATCTCGACCTTACATAGCAGTGGCCCCCAAGAGCCCTCACCCTTCAGGTGAAGAGGAGGTGGCATCATGGTCCTGAGCACCCTCCCAAGCCTCAGGAAGTGCAAGCCATCTAAACAGCTTGCCATCATTCGGGGGGGTGGGGGGGGGGGCATGGTGGCATTATAAATGGCAAAGGGGTCCGAGAAGATTGCATTTAGAAAAATCATAGCTGGGGCGAGCCAAGAAACACAAACCAAAAGGAAATATTTTAAGAAAATAAACAAAGCTACTGAGTCAAACATACAAAGCAGGAAAGGGGAACAAAAGATTATTTGAGGCCTGAGGTTTGAGCATTTTGAAGCCACATATGTGATGGGCCAGCCCAAGAACACGAGGAGCCTTACAGCTGTGTAAGCGTTGAGGCAGCCTGCTCCCACCAGGGGTTCCCCAGCCTGCAAGGCTCTGAGCTAGCCCACCGAGCCAGCTGACCATGCTGCCTTGAGCTCAGCCTTCAGCTATGCAGAAACAGGGCTCCTCCATGGGTAGGCCACACAGATAGGGCTGAGAGGACCAATCCCTCCCCCCCCCCCCCCCCCCGCAAATGAGGAGTTCCTATTGTATGCATTGAGGTGTCCTC
Organism: Myotis nattereri; assembly: GCF_964212035.1. NCBI lineage: Eukaryota > Metazoa > Chordata > Mammalia > Chiroptera > Vespertilionidae > Myotis > Myotis nattereri. The sequence continues at coordinate 77,500,424 of NC_138085.1, read as the reverse complement.
CAGTTCGAAATACATTGTTCAGGAACCCAGAGGGCATCAGCGTTCAAATAAAAGTATAACGGTGAAGTATACTGGGTTTCACAAGCTTGGCTATCAAAACTTCTAACCAGGAACCTATCACATCAATATTACACCGTCTTCAGAATCCCGGAATTCTGCAACTGAATTTCCTAAGTTCCCCAAAATTTAAACTTTGTAAAATAAAATCAAGATGGACATACTTCAGGGTCAAGCAAGTGTTCTATTGAAAAGAATTGAGGTTCCAGTACCCAACAGCCTTTATGTCACCTGAGGGCTTTTTAACCTACAGTGGGGCCTTGACTTAACGAGTTTAATTCGTTCCGAGACCGAGCTCGTTAAGGAGCTCGTTAATTCAAATTACTCTGTCAACTCAATGCAAAAAATCGGTGGAGAGACAGCTGGTACCTCAAAAAACTCATTAGTCGGGACACTCGTAAGTCAAGGCCCCACTGTATTACTTTGGCCACATAATGCCTGTCTTCAAGAGGAGCTATGATGCCACGGGCCTTTGCCTTTCATGAGGGGTCAGTAGAGCACATGCTGTATGAAAACTATTCTAAGATATTACCGAAAGTATAACCATATCTGATTGCAAGTTATATTTGTGTTTAAAGGCCAGAAAATGTGTCTCTTGAGGAATGAGTATATTTCCCCTGTTCCGTTGATGAAGCTCATCAGGTTTTCCTTGCTGCTGTGGTTGCCAGGAAACTCATCACTAAATATCATTATCATAACTCCATCCATAACTTCTCATGATCAGTACAGTTTGGGGCTCTTTCTTTCTTTAGTTTTGCTATTCTTTCATCAGTACAGGGATGGGCAAATGTAGGTTTACAGTTGTGAATACACAAAACACAGAATTTATTCTTGTATTATTTTTTTTTATTTGTATTACAACTGTAAACATGTTTGCCCACCCAATATATATGCATATATATATATAATATATATATACACACACACACACATATATACTCATATATACTTATGTTTATATGTGTGTATATCCTTTTTTAGAATTAGGATACAAGGATCAGGAAGTATTACTCTAATTAATGAAACAGGAATTCTCATAAATATCTGGTCTTGTTCTGCAGATACTATTCAAAAAAGAACATCCACTATCTATCCACCTCCCGTTTGGCTGAAATAACTTGTTTTACTGAAGGAGGGTAGCATAATTCATATCATGAAAGTGATAATCCTTTGCCCTTGTCCTTATTTTTGGAAGAGATTGGTTAGGAAGGAATAAAAATCATGACTGTCACTTCTGTGAATGTGTTTTGGGATAAGTAAAGAGAGGTCAGGAACTGAGTCTAGGTTTAGGACAAGACGATGCTGAACATGACAGAATGGAAACTGTGAAAAAGTTGCTAGAGTATTGTGATGCTGGGGTCCGGGTAGAGAAAAGACAGGAAAATGTAGCAGGAAGCTGGACTCTTAGTTGGCATAAATGGCCAAGGGAATTTTTTTGAATTGGAACTTTTATATTTCATTGAAATTATCTAACCAACCAAGCTTTAAAGTAATCTGGTTCATTATTATTTTACTACCAAAATTACAACTTTTGATTTGTATGTCAGGGAGAGAGCTAAAGGTTCCTGAACTCTTGTGATTTATAAACTATACAATTCATTTTATTTACTACAATTAAACTTCAAAACATCTGAGTTAGATAATCTCATCCCAATTCATCAGAAAATGAAACATATTTTTCTGAGCCCCCATAGATCTCACGTTGGCGATCTGAGACTGTTTGACTCCAAACCCATGCTCACAGGTACCTAATCTATAATGCCTCTCATATTTAACATGAGCATGTTCATTCTTGCTATATACAGTTTCCTTGCAAATTTGAAACAATTTATGTTAAAGTAGACTATAAATACTTGTCTTCATTGAATTATTTCCCCTTCTTGGTAGATGGGAGGATTAAAGTTCCCAACCCAGCTTGCTGTTGGGTGGGGTATTACAACTATCTAGGGCAGTGATGGCGAACCTCTGACACGCGAACTCATTTTTTTGGTTGATTTTTCTTTGTTAAATGGCACTTAAATATATAAAATAAATATCAAAAATCTAAGTCTTTGTTTTACTATGGTTGCAAATATCAAAACATTTCTATATGTGACATGGCACCAGAGTTAAGTTAGGGTTTTTCAAAATGCTGACACGCCGAGCTCAAAAGGTTTGCCATCACTGATCTAGGGGTTATGGACAGAACAGACTTGTGCAACTTCTGGACTAAAACATGACATCATCAGTGCAGAACCATCCAGTTCTTATCCTACCTGGGATAATACAAAAGGGTTTGCCAATATGGAAGTACCTATGATTCAAGTACCCTGGAATATTGAGCCAACACATGGAGGACAGCTACCTTGGGAAGTTTTGCAAAGTGAACTTCAAATGAGACAGAAACTCTTCTTGTCTTAAACCACTGAGACTGTGGGGTTGTTTGTTACCATAGCAAGAATGACCTAGTCCGTGGTCGGCAAACCGCGGGTTTGAGAGCCACATGCGGCTCTTTGGCCCCTGGACTGTGGCTCTTCCACAAAATACCACGTGCGGGTGCACACGTACAGTGCAATTGAAACTTCGTGGCCCATGCGCAGAAGTCGGTATTTTGTGGAAGAGCCAGTATTTTGTGGAAGAGCCACAGTCAAGGGACCAAAGAGCCGCATGTGGCTCGCGAGCCGCAGTTTGCTGAGCCGCAGTTTGCCGACCACTGACCTAGGTCATTCTCACCTATACGACATAGCATCTGGGTGGCGAGTGGGTGGTCATAGTTTAGTGGTGGTTGGTCTTGATGTTATTGCCCATAAAGACCATCAGGCCATTTTCCCAAAGTAACTCCTTTACAGTCTTTAATCCCTCTCCTATTGAGAGGGAAAATAATATTTTCATAATCAAAGTAGCAAATTTAAGAAGATGTATATGTAAAATATTATTCAATGATATGGACAAGGAATGGATATGTTGTCTGGAGAGTTCAGCATAAGTCTAGGCATCAGATAAATAGTCTTTTCCCTTGAGTTGATTCTGTAGGCTTTCAACTTACTTACAAGCAATTATAAAAGCATTATACTTACAAGCATGAATGGATTACAAACCATTCCACCACTAAGTAAATTTAAGCAGCCTCCTTATTCTCCATCAGGAGGCTTCCCCCCTAACAAGTTCCACACTGTAGACAAACCTTCCTGCCATCTGCTCAAATGGAAACATGTGGCAAGATCCTGCAGTTGAACACTTGCCCTTGGTAAGGAGAGAGACCTTGGGGAAACCTTTTGGAAAACCACCTCTTGGCACACATTTTGTGGCTAAGTATTACCCTCGGTCCCTTATATCAAGTGTTCTGCTTTGATATGAATGCCACTTTGGATGAATGTATATAAGATCATATTTACATATGCTAACCAACAGCATGGTTTCCAGCAGTGATGGTGATTGTGGTAGAATCCCATACTGCCATGCCAGGGATTTTAATAGACTGATGATATCAATATCTTCTAAGCCACAAAAGGAAATGAGCCATCATTTAAAGCTCCATAGACTTTCTTCACTGTAGTTGCCATATGTTGTATGGTCTTCCTCCTCTTTCTTCATCAAGCTAACTCTTCCTGGTCCTTTAGGTAACCACTTCTCTTGTTCCATTTACCCTGTGCTGACCCCATCCCAATATAATGCTAGTGCATTCTGGGAAGAAAAGTGAGACATATCCCTCCTCCTGCGTTCTACTCTGGAATGAGGAATAATCTCATAGAAACAGTGTGGCTTCAATTTCAAACATGTCTGTGGATGCCTACTTGGCTCACTATAGTCCTGATTTGTCACCCTAAAATCTGTCTTATTGATAGAGTTAATTAACAAAATCAATTTTTAAATTGTGAGGCTGATCTAGATTCAACTTTCAGCCCAGCACTTACCAGTCCTGTGAACTTGGACAACTCAGTCCGCAATTTAAAAACTGATTTTGTTAATTAACTCTATCAATAAGACAGATTGTAGAGTGACAAATCAGGATTATGGTATATGTTAATACCCAAGTTAGTTACCAAGAAAAAACCTTTTCCCCAAGTTTCTACTACATTTGTCCCTCAACATATAAAGATGAGTTCATGGAGACAGCAAATTCAACAAATATTTCTGGCATATTTACTCTGCTGAGCATTACCCTGGAAATTAGAGAATAATAGCTACTAGCTCTTGTGTCCTAAGTGCTGGATATTTTGCATTCATTTTCTCTGAAGTCTATCACAACCCTATGTAGTAGTTGTGAATTTCCTCATTTTACAGACGAGGAAACTGAGTTGTCCAAGTTCACAGGACTGGTAAGTGCTGGGCTGGCATTTGAATCCAGATCTGCCTCACTCTGAGGCCTGCATTCCTTTATTATAAGATGGACGATTTTATAGAAACTTGGCAGCCAAATGGATAGTTTGAACAGCCTTGAGGTTCTTGACAACTAAAGGTTCACTGCCTTTCATGAACATTTGGAAACTATAAAAGGTCAGATCAAGCCCCTCTTCATCCCCATCTGCTTATTATAACTATGTTACATTACAAATTGAAATCCTCAGCCAAGATCCCCTTAATTGCCTGATAGGTTAGTTTATTTTTACCATCTTTCCCAGTGTACAGACCTGCTCACCTCACCCCACTATATGCTACCTTTTGCTGTGCATGGGCCTGGGATGAGAGTGAGTGGAGGAGACATCTTATTCTTATCTTGTTGATTACAAAAGGTTACCTAGTAAATAACTCACCAAGAGGCCCATAAAGGTGTTTTGTGAATGGTTTAGTATCACAAATATTACCATATATGGGGTTTGGAAAGGTACTTTCTTAACATCAGAGATCAAAACAGATAATTTTGATTTAACGCATTCAGCTTTAAAAAGACATGTGAACTACTGTCTATAAACATAGCTTCACGGAATCAGAAACTGATATCTTTAGGGAAATAAAAACAAGCCCTATGAATCATCTGTGGAATTAAGTAAGTGGACAAAAGTTAAGCTGACTTTAAGCTACTTCCTTTCCGTCTCCCTTTGAATGCACACAGCCTTGGGAAGCTCCTCTCCAGGCAATAACAGCGTTTGTCAGCAATAGGCCCGGAAAAGCTGTCTCTAAGATGGAAAAGCAACACCTGTTTGATGACCAGATGTAGGGACGTAATTTGAGACAGAAGAAGCTGAATTTAAGAGATTTTATAAAGAAGCAACCCAGCGAAGGGTGTTAGAGGCAGTGTTCCCCAACTGTCAAATGCAGAGAAATCCTGGGGTGGAAGGGGGGAGAGAGGCTTGTTAAATCCAAATTCTGATTTGTGAATTCTGGGGAAAGCCTGAGATTCCCAGGTGACACAAGGTTGTTGGTACTCAAACCACAATTGGCATACCATAGTTATGGGGTATTTTGTTATTTAACAGTGCAGACTGTCATTTTGTGACAGTAAAAGACAATGATGAGGGAAGAGCAGTCATGCAAAATGAAACCACCATGGGAAGGGCAGAGTCAGAGAATCTAAATGTGCATGGCCCTCCCAGCAGGAGGCCACAGGAAGACTCCGAGTCCTGGGCTTGGCCCCACTGTGCTCCTGACCTGTTAGCGTGGACAGATATCCATCAGGACTAACATTATGAACTCAGTCGTAGATTCTGTTCTTTCTCATATAGCCCAAGGGACAAATATATGTTGGGGTTCTTAATTTCTACAATCATCTATCCATTTTGTCCCAGGGATAGTGTCAGGTTGCCACACAACCTTTCTGGAATTGTCAGAATGTTTGTCCTCCAAGGCGACATACTACACATTCTCGCCCAGGAGGGCACGTGTTGCCCAGGCTTCTGCTCTGCTTTCTCACATCTCTCAGTTCTGCATTGTGTGTGCTGAACTTCAAAGGGGCTGGAAATCCCATTTCTGCTCTACGGTTACATCACGGCCCTATTCACCTGACATGAAGCCTGGTGTTAAGTGTGTCATTTCACGTGCTCTCCATCAAAGGACTGAAGTCATAGAGGAGGACAGACACCAAACATTCAGCATCAGTCTCTTCTTGATGGAAATTACCATCTCGTTGTCCCTTTGCCACCCACGTCCTTTCTTGTCGAGCCCTCCCGAGGCTCCTCTGCTTCTCAGCGCTCCATGACCTTCAACTAAATGGCCCTACATTCAAGTCTAACCGCATTTAGTACAAAAGCACAGGCCTATTTTAAAACATATGCTTGTGTAAAATATCAATATAGATGGCTCACTTCGGTAATTTGTTTGTAAAGAAAGTAAGTTGAGCTGGTTAGTAATTATATCAAATATCCAAATTCTCCACCCATCATCCTCAGACATCCATAAATACCAAATAAGCATTAGTTATGGACCCCTAACTAAAAACACAAGGGCATGGGAGACAGACCCTGCCCTTGAGATACTGACAGTCTCTTAAGACACACCTTTTTTTTTTTTTTTCATTTAAAAATTCACTGATTTACCAAATACTTAGTGAGCACTAATTATATGCCAGGCACTATGCTACGTTCTGGAAATAAAATTATAAGCAAGACAGGTGTAGGTTTTAGAAAAGAGTGACATAGTACATAACATAGCAGCTAAGGACAAACCAGAGGACTCCGATGCTGCAGCGACTTGGTAACTTGCATCCTGCTGGCATGGTCAGAGATGGTACAAGGACGCAGTAAAACTTGACTGCAACTGCATTAAGTACAAGGAATTCAAATACATAGGACCTTTCGAGAAGCCAAGCAGCTCCTGTGGGCCACAGAAACTTGGGAGATATTTCCTAACTGAAGAAACTGAGCTAGCTGGAGGAGAATGTTTCTGTTGCATATTTTTTTCTTAAATTTGAGGAATATTTACCCTTAGGAGTACTCGGTGGGGGGCCAAGGGTAAAAGAATCCATGCTAAAATCATGAACACCCCCCCGGGGGTAACAATTTTACTAAGTGGTGATTTAAGATGTGTGTGTGCATGCATGTATGGCATAGAATGGAAAATTTGCATGAATATTTAATATATACCAGGAAACTTCAAAGGCATAGCTTCTTTGCATCAGATCACTTCGGCCTCTATAGCCACACCATCTCCATGACTACCAGCACTCCACATCCTCTTCTCTGTCTGCTGGAGAATATGCTTATGGGAAGGAAAACCCTGCTCTGCTGAGAAGATGAGATATGCATCAGATCAGGAACGTTGGTCTGAGTCATTATCTGAAAGATTACATGCCAGACAAAGGATGTCAGATTCCATTGATGTTGGAGGACATGGGGTGAGACTGAGTATTTGTGAGCTGAGCAGGGACTCCTGGAAGCAGGCAGATGGCTATGTTTCTGAGTCTCATTGGCTGTGTGTGTCTAGTATTAACAAATATCTCCATAATTTTTCTACACAAATGCTTTTCCCCTTTTTTCATTTTTAAAACCTGTTTTAATAAAGATATTATATAAATTTTAAAATTAGCTTGTCAATGTCTTCAAAACATGTTCTGATATTTCTATTTGCAGATAATTGATATCTTGATATCTTAACAATATGGAGTCTTCTGACTCATCAACACATATTTCCCTCCATTTAGTTAGGTCTTTCTTAACTTCTTCCCAGTTGTGTAGTCTTCAGTGTAGAGGTCTTGCACATCTTTTGTCAGATTTATCCCTAGTCATTTCATATCTGTATGGTCATATAAATGGTTTTAATTTAAATTTCTGATCATTTGCTCTTTGTATATAAAAATACTATTGAATTTTTAACCCTCACCCGAGGACATGCTTTAAATATATATATATATATATATATATATATATATATATATATATATATATATATAATTGATTTTTTACAGAGAGGAAGGGAGAGGGATAGTCAGAAACATCGATGAGAGAGAAACACCTATCAGCTGCCTCCTGCACACTCCCCACTGGGGATGTGCCCGAAACCAAGATACATGCCCTTGACTGGAATCGAACCTGGGACCCTTGAGTCTGCAGGCCGACGCACTATCCACTGAGCCAAACCAGTTAGGACTGAGGACATGCTTTTTAATTGATTTTAAGGAGAGAGCAAGAGAGAGAGAGAGAGAGACAGTGATGTGAGAACTAAACATTAATCAGTTGCCTCCCTCACGTGCCCCAACTAGGAATCAAACTCATAACTTGGGTATGTTGCAGGAATTGAACCTGCAACCCTTTAGTGTATATGACCATGCTCCAACCAAGCCACAATAGCCAGGGCATGCTGTTTTTATATTTTTCCTGAAAAGTTAGTAAACTGAATTAGTTCTACCAGCTTTTCTTTTTGTAGATTACATCAAATTTTCTGCATAGATGATCATGTCTTCTGAGAATAAGGACAGAATTGATTTTCCCTGTCTAGTCGGGATGGTTTTTACTCTGTTATTTATACCTTATTGCACTGGCTCAAATCTCTAGTACAGAGTTTAAGAGCGTGGTTAGAGCAGTCATCCTATCTTTCTCCTAATTTTAAAGAGTCACCAGCATGATGTTAGCTGTGCATTATTTCATTAATGCCCTTTATCAAACTGAAGTGCCCTTCTGTTTCTAGTTTACTGAGTTTTTATCAGGAATGGATGTTGGTTTTTTATTTAATGCTTTTTTTTTTTCATTTTTGTGAAGACCATATTTTTTTCTTTTTTACTTTGTTAATATGATGAATGACATTGATTTTTTTAATGTTAAGCCAACCCTACATTTCTTCACTAAATTATTTAGTTATTCTATACTCAATCGATTATATTTTGTTTAAAAGTTTTACACATGTTTATAAATGGTATTGGTGTATAGTTTTCCTATAATGTCTTTCTAGAGTTGTGATATCAACATAATGCTGACCTCATAAAATGAGTTGGGTATTATCCCCTTTTTAAAATTTTTCTAAAAGAGTATAGGCAGAACTGATAACATCTCTTTCTTACATATTTGGTGGAATTCACTGGTGAATCCAACTTGTCCTAAAGTTAAGGGGAGGTTTTTAACTATAAGTTTAATTTTTAAAATAGATACAGGGCTATGTAGGTTATCTAATCTTTCTTGAGTGAGCTTTGGTAGTTTGTGTCTTTATAAAAATTTGTTCCTTTCATCAAAGTTGTTGAATTTATTGACATAAACCTCTGCATATTATTCTCTAATTACCATGTTAATATCTGTAGGATCTACAGTGATGCCATCTTCTCATTTTCTATATTGTAATTTGTGTCTTCTTGTTTTTCTCTCTTGCTCATCTGTCTAGATCAGCCATGGGCAAACTACAGCCCGCGGGCCGGATCCGGCCCGTTTGAAATGAATAAAACTAAAAAAAAAAAAAAAAGACTGTACCCTTTTATGTAATGATGTTTACTTTGAATTTATATTAGTTCACACAAACACTCCATCCATGCTTTTTGTTCCGGCCCTCCGGTCCAGTTTAAGAACCCATTGTGGCCCTCGAGTCAAAAAGTTTGCCCACCCCTGGTCTAGATAGATGTTTATTGATTTTTATTTTGTTACTCTTGTTAGAGAGTCAGTTTTTTGTCTCACTGATTTTCTCTATCGTATTTCTGATAATAATTTCATCAACTTCTGCTCTGATCTTTACTATTTCCTCTGTTCTACCTACTGATGTTTAATTTCTTCTTTTTCTAGTTTCTTAGGGTGGAAACTGAGGTCATTCGAGACCCTTCTTCTCTTTTGATATAGGCATTTAATGCTATAAATTTTCCTCTAATTACTCCCTCCCACAAATTTTAATATGTTGTACATATGCCTTGGTTCAGTTCAAATACTTCCTTTTCCCTTTTGATTGCTTCTTTGATTCACAAGTTATCCATAAATCTGTTACTTAATCTTCAAATATTGGGAGTATTCCTGAGATATTTTTATTATTGATTTTTAATTTACTTCCACTCTGGATGAATTCACTCTTGCCTTTTATTCCCTAATCTGCTGTTTCCCAAGAACGCTGTGATTTCTTACTTGTGACTTTACTCAGATGTGCTGTCCTCCATACAGCTCTTCCAAGCTCTGCCAGATAAGTGTGTGGCTTTCTCTTTTGTGCCTGCAAAGCCCTTTTCATGCACTCGTTCAGGAGTTCTTGTCACACTGTGCTGCAATTATGAGTTTTTAAGTTTTTCTTCCAAGCTAGGCTCAAGTCCTCAAGTGCAGCAGTGGAATTTTATGCAGGTCTGTCTCCACAGAGCACACTGGAGTTTCATGAGTGAGTGAATGAATGAATGAATGAATGAAGTCAGTGACAGAGCCACTTAATTTTGAGTCCTCCTAAGCTCATTTCTCCAGCTCCTAGAATGACTCAGCTACTGAAATCAAAGAGAAGATGTGAGTATCAAGAAAGAGACGGGAGGCATACCAGGTAAATAAGGTTCTTTGTGTGAAAGAACCAGGGACACGAAGCAGAGCCTCTCAGGTATGGCAGGATACCTGCTTTATGTCCAGGTTTACTCTGCGCCTGCAGGAGCTGGGCCGGTGGTTATAGCCCAGGCTGGGCCTTACCTATGCAGATGGTAACCAGGCCTGCCGGTGAGTGAGTGCAGCAGACGCAAAGCAGAGCCACACAGGTGCTCCCCACTCCAGCTGTGGGAAACCTCTGGGCTGAACACAGGGAAATGATGTCTACACCAGGCAAGTGTGCACAGCAGTGTGTGTGTGTGTGTGTGTGTGTGTGTGTGTGTGTGTGTAGGGGAACAGAAGGAGGGGGCCGGATAGAGATGAATGACTACTATGTACTCACCAGGAAAAAAAGGACCAGCAGATCCCTTCCATCCCTGGCTGTACTCAAATCCTACACTTTCTAGTGAGTTGATATAATAATGTCTCGCCTTCCCTAAAATCAATCTGTGTCTGTCAGTGACTAATACCATCATAAAACTTGGCACTTTCAGAGCATTCCACAGCAGAAAAGGAGGCTTCCCTGTAACAGTGGACGCCTTTTAGGAAATGTTCTTTATAAAAAGAGATCAGAATATCAAGCTTTGATGGAGGATTTAGACATCAGCCGGCAAATAAGCGGGTATATAACAGACTTCCCAGGCACTTAGTTCACCCTAAATATTCTACCACAGCCCTTATAAATTAGTGAAATCAGCACTTTCTATTATCCAATATTGTGTGCACAGTTCTAAAACCACTAGGAGATCACACAGAGAGGGAACATCTTCCTGCATTCTGGAATCAGTCACTAAAGCGCACACTCAGGACAGAGGCCAACCAAATGAATGGCTGGACTAGGGAGGGCAAGGCCTTTGTAACCTCTCTCTGCAGCCCTGCCTCCCGCTGTTTCTACACAAGCCCCCTCCACTGCTAAAATACCAGGCCTCTTAGCAATCTGGGGGGAGGGCAAAAACTTCTATTACATTCCCAAGTCTTTGCTCAATGTGTAAGATATTCATTCAAGCAGTATCTTGCAAAAAAAAGCTGCGCACTTGGTCTGGCTTCTCCAATAAACGGACGGACTCCATCCAGTCCCTATCTGGAAAAGCTTTCAGCTCTTTCGTTCAAGGCTCAGTTGAGAATAATTGGGCCCATACTCTCACACGAGAACTTGATAGAGTTTACTCTGGGTCCTTATGGATGACAGAGGGTGAAAAACACACTCTACGTGCTGGCCTCAGCCCCTAGTGGCCCCGCTCTGAGGAGCTGGTACGAACCCTGGACCCGTGTGGCTGGGGATCCAGGTGTGTGGGAATCTGCTTGTGTGTGGTCCATGCTGGAGCTCCACAGAGTCAGCCTGGAGCTGTCTGCTCTTTCCTCTGAGCTCAGTGTTTGAAACTCAAATTGCATCTGTTGATTCCATAGGGGTATAGCTTTCCTCCAACGTGCTCTGCAGAGTGACGGCTGTATTTCCAAGTGAGCGCTCAGAGACCAGATCTGGTGTGGTTCTCTCCCAGAAAGAATGAGATGTAGGTTTGGAAACAGCCCTAATCTAGCTGATGGGCAGCTGCCTTATACCCTGAGACAAGGCTGTTGTTTGCACTGAAACGGATCATTCTGGGTTCTGAAACATAGGAGAAGCAAGCTTTCTTGAGTTTGACCCTGGCCGATTGACTACCTATTCTTCAACATCCTTAATCTTGAACTTGTAGTCTTCTGTGTTACGTATTCCTGAAGAGGCCCTTTTATTTCCTTCTGCCGATTCCTTTAACTCTTGACTGTTTTATTAAGAAAACTAACTTGATATCAATATCTGAAAACAAATTTAAATCTTATTATGTGACATGATTTTCCTTACAGGGGCAAAGATTACCAGTAAAGTAACAGAAAAAGGGTCTTTGACAAAGCAGCTTGTTACCAAATGTCTGTTTCATTTACTGATTCATTCATTCATCACTCATTTCCTGAGTTCTTGCTTTGCACCACATACCACGTGAGGCAATAGGGATACAAAGATGAACAGACTCCTACTTTCAAGAAGTTCACAGCCCAGTGGGGTGACAGACATCTAAGCAAGCAAAGAAGTAAATTATGTTGTTGGAAGAGCAATGCTAACCACCTGTAAAGGGTAAAGTGGGATTCTGGGGAGTGGTCTGCTTAGAGTTGGGAGTGGGAGGACAGAAGGATGGTGAAGAGCAGGCATTGTCATCAGATGCGAAACCCTGGCCCTGGCCCTGGCCCTGGCCCTGGCCCTGGCCCTGGCCCTGACCCTCACTAGCTCTCAGATGTTAGAAAAATTACTTAACCTATCTGAGCTTTAGCTTTATCTGTGATATTAAAATAATTATAATGGACTTTTCCAGAAGATTAAGTAAGATCATATTTATAAAACACTTAGCACAGTTGCTGGCACCTGATAAGTGTTGAATAAATGGGGCCTCTCCATTAAATTTATCATTATTATTTTCTATTTAGTCGGGACCAACATGTGACATACTAGAAGAGGATCTGAGTTAAAGACGAGATAAGGGAGGCAGACAGCGGCTTCCTACCCAGATTACACAGAAGACCTATGTTCTGTTTATTGAGAGCTGTCAGCCTGCCTCACTTTGCTATAAAATCCACTTCTTTTCTAGATGCTGGTTGGGAAATTCTACCCTGGATTATCAGCTTATGAGGTACATGGCCGAGGCAGGTCGGGGAATGGTCCTGCCACTTTATCTGGCTCTCCAGCTTGGCAATGCCCTGCACCTCAATTCCCTTTTCATTCTGAACGCAGAATTCAAGGCAGAGAAGATGCATTTCATTCGTCCCTGGCATAACTGTGTCTGTCTCCTGGACAAGTTCCAGTTGTAAATGGTTCCTACTTTCCTCCTGTTAATACTGAGTCTGCATGTATGCCTATCTGGGCCTTTGTTTAAATATTAAGGAGTACGTCCAGACAGTAAGCACACAGAAATGTAGACACATGGCCAAGAAAAGGAGTGTGATTGATACGAAATACAGTGGTGACTAAATATTCAGAACCAGAGGAATTACAAAGATTCATTCAATTTTTTTTCATCCATAGTTATTCAATGTAATGGGGGGCCCAGGGAGGCATACGATGCCCAGACATAGAACTAGTGTGGGCACCGTGCCAAACTGAAAATGCAATATTTCTGAAAATTTTAAATATTTAGAACTAAATTACAATGAAAGCAATATATATCTACTATCTATACTATACACTATACATATACTATACATTATAGTTATGGCTGTGGTTATGATTATATGACAATTTCTATCAGACAGATTGGCATCTCAGAAGTTCTCAGAGGAGCCCTAACCGGTTTGGCTCAGTGGATAGAGCGTCAGCCTGCGGACTCAGGGGTCCCAGGTTTGATTCCGGTCAAGGGCATGTACCTTGGTTGCAGGCACATCCCCAGTAAGGAGTGTGCAGGAGGCAGCTGATCGATGTTTCTCTCTCATTGGTGTTTCTAACTCTCTATCCCTCTCCCTTCCTCTCTGTAAAAAATCAATAAAATACATATTTTTAAAAAAGAAATTCTCAGAGGAAAAGTTAAAGTCTTACATGTATATATTAGTAAAAAGAAAAGATGGAAATTAATAAAAATAGGTTTTAAGCTTAAAAAGAAAGTAGTAAATCCAGAGATATTACTGGAAAGTCAATAATAGAAGAGAAAAAATATAAAAAAATAAAATAAAATAGGGATTATTGACAAATCTAAAAGATAATTATTTGAAATAATAGAAAGAAAAGATTGAAGGAAGGGAGAGAGGTCCATAGGGAAGGAAGGGAAGAAAGTAAGAGAGGGAGGGAGGGAGGGAGGGAGGGAAGGAGGGAGGGAGGGAGGGAGGGAGGGAGGGAGGGAGGGAGGGAATTAGGGCAAAGTTAAACAGTTACCTTGTGTCCCAGACTAGGCTGATGCTGCCAACCCTGAATTTTCCTACCACATCAAAGAACTGACCCCCTACCACTAGGACCAGCATCCTTCCAGTCCTGGATTCTTTACCTCTAATTGGGACACCAAGAGGTCCATTGGAGGAGAACAGGATTAGGATTAGATACCTGAACATAACAGGCTCCTTCCTAACGGACGCACTGCCTCTGAATTGATTCAAAACTCTTTCACACTCATTTCTATAACATTGTGTTTTCAACATTTACTCCCTGTTATGTGAGGCATGTGAGGCTTAAGGCAAACCTATTCTTCTGTCACAAAATTCTCTTCAACCTCTAACTGTCAATATGTTCAAGCTCTGGGATGTGGAAACTATGTTGAATGTATAGCATCGAGCCACCTGATTATTTGATCATCACATCCTACCTCAGCCTGGTCTCTAAGTCTAGCATGCTGTATGCCTGGGAATGGCCCCATCACTCTCTCCTACCTGCCTGGCTGTGGCTAAGCATCCCAGCTGTGGTTGAACATCTGCTTATGAGGATAAGGGTAAGAGATAAGTCTCACTCTGTGATCTAGGCCAGGTCAGGACACATCCCATGGTTACTTGAGCTGGAAAAAAAGTCATGAAGAAGCGGAGGGTTGAACCTTGAACGAAGCCAGGATCAAAGCTTGTATTTCAGGATTTCTTGCAGGTGTGTTTGATTGCTTTGTGCCCACGATCAGGAACTGTGAAACGTGGCTACCAATTTGTTTTCATTCTTTGTTTGGCTGTGTCTCATGATGTCAAAACAACCTGTCAGTTCAACACAAAGATGTTAGCTGGTTCATTGGAGATACTCACTTGCTGTTTGACATTGGGGAACCAGAAATACTGGGAGCTGGACCACCCTCTCCCTTCCCTGGACTCCCTCCAGCCACCTCTCCTGCAATTGCTGTTCTCTGTTACTTGTTTGCAAGTGGGAGAGAGGTAGCTCACTCTGCAACCTGTTCAAGGTTATATGATCTGCATTATCACTCACAATGAACCGTACTGCAGCTGAAGAATGAAACTCAATGTACTTGAATATATCTATTGTTAAGTCTATGGCTGGATAAGGATAATGATTATAGTAATTATTAGATCATTTGCAATAATAGGAATTTGCTTGTTATCTTCACCTTTATCTTCAAAGCATTAGATCAACACTAACTTGATCCTTTAAACACCCTCTGCTTGGCCGATTCACATCGGTCAACTGCTATAAGCGCTAATCTTAGAACACAGCCAGGGAAATACCTGCTTCCTGTAGCTACGTTCAGTCATGGCAGTCTTCTGAGGCTGTGGCTGCCCTGCATCTGCAGCCACCTTCCTTCCGGCATTCAGCTGACGGAATACCTACTTAGACCACCGGTGGGTGGTGAGAGATGCTAAAGGCTGTGAGGCACAGAGCTCAACAAACCACCTTCCAATGCGCACTCTGCAAGTAAAAGTAGTTTTCTGAGTGTGTCGCGTTTCATTTGGAACCTTGAATTATAGAGACCAGGGAGAACGTGGTCACATGGACATGGAACAGGCCACGCAGCTTCAGAAATAAAAGAGGCCTTAGTGCATGGGGGCCGTCCATCAGAGCAGGAGGAAATCTCGTGTCGTTTTCTGCCTACAGTGTGTGCACAAGGGCTAGAGACACCAGACGGATTTTTTAACTAGCTTCATTTGGAGTCATCAAAAGGAGGAACGACATCTACCCTCCCATTCTATTTTTAAAATCTTGATTTACAAACTTTTAAGTAATAAAAGAGTGTAGTCTGACAGCCCTTCATCACATAGCTATGCAATGTTATGAGAGATGGATGTCTGGCCAGGTGACGGTATCCAGCAACCAGGCCTGAAACACTGCTCTTCCCACAGGTACACATACCACATGGAACTTTTTTTTTTTTCTTAAGCTGAGTGACATTTTTCAACTGACAATTGTGTTTGATTTATTTGTACAACCTACATTGAAAGGTTGGGGCCATTTCAAATTAAAAGTCCACTTTCTCCTTTTGTCTCTTCATTAAAAGGAAACCTCCAAAGGGAAATTACTTTTTCTAGAGCTGGGTTGTGGTGGTGAGTGCAAAGGCCACGTGACACCGCGCACTGTGGGGCGAGGCCCTGGCTCAGACTGTGACAACTTGCCGAAAGAAAGGCTTTGAGTCAGACGTGAATTTGGCGGTGATGAAATCTGTTAAGCATCTTCTCTGCCTTATCAGGAAACATCAGGTGAGTCTCCCCAGCAG
Organism: Myotis nattereri; assembly: GCF_964212035.1. Lineage (NCBI taxonomy): Eukaryota > Metazoa > Chordata > Mammalia > Chiroptera > Vespertilionidae > Myotis > Myotis nattereri. Next base: position 77,483,842 of record NC_138085.1, on the reverse strand, counting down.
CTGTCTCTCTCTCCCACCTCATTCCTGCAAGGAGGCAGGCAGCAGCTCGGTGCTGAGTCAGTTTCTGAGCACCTGGGGACAGTGAGAAGTCCCAGGGCATGGAGGCAGGAGGCCGGAGGGCCTGCTCAGGCTCCGGCACAAGCTTACTGGATGGCCCTAACCAAGACATTCCCCCTTTCTGAGCCTCCCTCAGTTCTCCATTTATAAAGCAAGAAGAAGAGTTCTGGCAAAGATGATATATTACGTTTACGTCTAGTACACTTTGTCAGCTTGAAACACACAGCAATGATAAATTAAATAGAAAAAGCGAAATCCAAAAAGACAGAGCTGGGCTCAGAAGTATAACAAACATCACCATGGACTGAAATAGAACTTAAATGCAAAGTAGTGAGCAGAGCTGAAGCCACAAGCTTTCTAGGTCATCATCCAAACCAAAGCACTGGAGGCCAGGAGGCCAGTTCCCATGGGGCAAAATGGACTAACTGTGCTCCATCCTCCGAACTGGGAGACGAAAGCTAGGTTCAGTACCTGCAGTCAGTGCTGGAGGGGGAATTCCCAACCGTGACACAAAGGAAGCTATTGTTGATTCTACATAGGGCTTATGCTTATAGGAAACTGTGGTCATAGGGATGCAGGTGAATACAAAGACCAGACACAGAATCAAGTTACCCGCTGGCTCAGTGGCCAGACATGTCATTTCCACAAACTGCCGCAGGGAAGAAGTGCTAACTTGTCATTAGAATGTGTGGTGCTGCTCTGCAGGTTCAGAAAAGCTATGAGGTGACATCTATAAACTTTATACGATAAGAAGTACACACACAGATGGGAAAATGAGGAAAATAAACTTTCAAATCCATCTGAGACTAAATTTAAAATGCACAGATAAATATTACACGAAGAAAGGGAGTCAAACATCATTAAGAGTGTACAAGGGTATTCTCAGATGAAATTAACTAACTTTATGAGTCTGAAAAAATTTACAAAATAAACACGTGTAGTAACATCAAAGAGATAAAAGAATAATTTCTATAAAAATGAAACAAAAATTGGTAGAAAACAAACAAGAACAGGCGTTTAAAATAGAGACATTAAAACACAAAATCTAGACTAAAACACAAAATCTAGACTAGACACAGTTAAAGAGGATTTAGTGAATTGGTAAAAAGTGCACAATATGTCCAAATTTGTGAGATTCACCTAAATCAGTGCATAGAAGGAAACATATAGCTTGAATGCTCACAGATAAATCTAAAGAAAGATCTAAAATCAATGGCCTACGGTTCCACTTTAAGAAGCAAAAAACATAAAAGCAAAGTAAATCCAGAGTAGGTAGGTAGAAGAAATAAATACAGATAAAAAGCAAAAAAAAAAAAAAAAGAATCAATTAAATTTAAAACAGAAAATAATTATTAAACTAAGAGAACCCAATTTATGTTCTTTGAAGAAAAAAATTCTACAAAATTAAGAAACACTGAGACTGATCAAGTAGGAAAGAATGAAGGGGAGTACAAATTAACAGTATTGTGGATGAAAGATGGTATATCTATTGACCCTACAGATATTAAATGTATAATAAAATAATATGAAAAACTTATGTATGCCAACAAATTAAACATCTTAGTGAAATAGATGCATTTCTTTAAAATATAAGTTGTCAAAATGGCACAAGATGAAAAATGTTCAAACAGCAATTTTATAAAGAAACTGTTTTTATCAAAACTCTTCCTCTAATAAAATACAAGATCCCAATGATTTTACTGGTGAATTCTTTCAAACACTTAAGGAAGAAATAACACTAATTTTACACAAACTTTAAAAATAAACACAGGGGACCAAACATATCTCATATCATTTTATAATGCCAGCTTAATCCTAATGCCAAAACTTATAAGGACATTACAAAAAATACAATTATAAATTGATATTCCTCAAAAATATTAATGAAAAATACAAGCACATTAACTCTAGCAACTGTATACAACAACATAGTGTAATTCTTGTTTCCAACCCTAACATCTTTCTCTAGAAATAGACTGAAAGAGTCAACAACCTATGAGATATCCCAACTCTCATACTACTTGAAATCCTCATGTTAGAACTTGAACTTCCAAATGAGAAAGGAAATTAACCTAGTCCCTCTATGAGGTCATCAAGGACCTTTTCTTTTTTTATCACTGTTCACTCTTCTATAGATTCAGTTTTATCCTAAGGCTGGTTCCCTTTGCCATAACAGGATGGCAACCAATACAATGCTCCTCATTCTCACCAATGGAAGTGAGAGACCATATCTTCCTGCGTTTTTGTTTTTTTTTATGATCAAGGAAAGTCTTATCAAAATTCCCATAAAATATAGCCTCTTATATCTCACTAGAGGCCCGGTGCATGACATTTGTGCACTGTGGCGGGGAGGGGGTACCTCAGCCCAGCCTGCACCCTCTCATAGTCTGGGACCCCTTGGGGGATGTCCGACTGCCAGCTTAGGACATCCCCCGAGGGGTCCTTAGCATTGCTGCAGAGGTGGAAGAGGCTCCCGCCACTGCGCTGTGCTCACCAGCCAGAAGCCCGGCTTCTGGCTGAGTGGCGCTCCCCCTGTGGGAGCACACTGACCACCAGGGGGCAGCTCCTTCATTGAATGTCTGTCCCCTGGTGGTCAGTACATGTCATAGAGACCGGTCGTTCCACAGTTAGGTCGATTTGCATATTAGCCTTTTATTATATAGGATTGCTTGTAAGATGTTTCCAGCCCATTTATGAACCAATGCTTACCAATAGGGAACACCATGTGGTGATCAGCTTAGACCTGAGTTCTCACATCCTTCTTTGGCAAGAGGAATAGGAATGACCTTGATGGGTTAAATGTAATCAAGGGCTTAAACCTGGGGCTGGGAAGCCCCCAGTAGAGAAGGGACAGAATGATTGCTAGAGAGACAGTAGTGTCCATTGAGTGTTGCTGTCTACACTACAGGGAATGCCATCAAGCATTTGCGGGGCTGGTTAGACTGCTGATGTGTCCTTTTCATTTTGTATTTTGGGATCCACTGGTCTCTTGCAAAGATTATTTTTAGTATCAATAAAGCTAGTTAAAAGCTGAAACACTGACCTATTTTTCCATTACAGGGAAGACCGCGTGGCAGGAACATTTGGCTGGGAAGCTGCTGGTTCAGAGTCTAAGAGGAAATTCCAAATCCAGATCTTAGGGAAATGAGATGCCTCAGGATCTGTCAGATCCCCCAAGAAGTTGGGGGAACATCCTGGCGACTTTTGTGCCCTCATTGCTTTTGGCTAATATCAGGGAATCCAGGTATTTGGAGAGCTGAGGAGGGAGATTTCATGGCAAGGACTAACTCAGCAGAATTACTTCTAAGAAAATGTGATCAGCTTTTTCTACTCTCAGAGTCCAGGCTACTGAGTGCTTTAAAACCTCTTGCTTCTGTGGTCCGATTAGATGGGAAATACATTTTTTGTCTCAGATATTTATTTAAAAGTTTCATTTTCACTTAATAAATCCATAGCCATGGCATACATGGAAGGTTTACCCAAGTGGTAATTTATACTCATTGCAGAATTACTTTTGAAACTGTATGGGCTGCCTGTCACTGAGGGAAATTGTGGCCACTCAGTTTTTAGACTTATTGGCTGTTACAGATCTGGGAGTTGATATATATTTGAAATGTTTATGCCTTCTCCTTCTTGTTAATTATCGATCTAAACCTTTATGGAGCCTGAGACATTTGTGAACAAGGCTTTCATTAATCCCCAAGGCTGCTGAGGGGTCTGGGCAATGGAATTCCCAATTAAGATATGCAGAAAACTTGGGAACTAACAGCTAATTTCCAGGGTCACATCGTGGGTCAGTGATGGCCAAGCTTACAGACTTTCTAACAGAGGTATAAGACATCCAATTTGCTCACCATAGATGACCCTTTAGTTGTACCTAGATCACTGTCAAGGCTGCCCCAGAAAAAAAAAGTTGGGCGGGGGGGGGGGGGGGGGGGTAGCGTAGACACATCCATTCACAATCCTCCTGGAGCCTCCTTAAATCAGGGACACCTATCTTGTGTCTTGCTTCCACCCTTGCCTGAGTGTAATCTATCCTCTAGTGTGTTTATCCCCTTATTCTGAAGCAGGTATGGAAGACTTCCAGGCCACTAAATCTTATCTTATACTTCTCCTCTTCTCTTCCCTCCCACCGCCTCAGCACTCTAAGGCAACGGAAGGTCTTAAAAGTAGAAACTCTGGCTAGAATCTCAGAGAGTAGTCACCCACACATCCCAGTGGGAGGAGTCTAAGGTGAGGTGGTTCCTTCACTCTCCTTATTGGTGGGAGCGAGTGGAGGGTTTCAGGACCAGCCATAAGCCCTGCCATGGACAGGGTAGGCACAGGAGCTGCACCAGCCCACACAAGGCCCTTTCTTCCTTGGGTCCACAAAAGGATGAAGGAAGGAGGACATGCTCTGATCTCTTCCCCTATGTTGTCTTCGTAAGGGACTTGAGAAGAGCCTCCAACTCCTTGCCTACTCCCAATAATTTTCTAAAAGGATTCCTTGCTCAAGAAAGCAATTGAAACTGTTTCCTTCTATATACAAGACTGTCTTCACCTGTCAAGCCTTCCAGAAATATTCTAGTGCCTCTGAATTCTGGCTCTGGCCTCGCTGGCATGTGTCTTACCTTTTGTTTCCTTGGAGGTCTTGATTTTGAAGTAAGAATACAGATTGATGGGAAATGGGGAAGCAGACATCAGATCCTGGAGGCCTCAAATGCTAAGGCGAAGAATCAGATGTTGCCTTGGGGGCTGCGTGGAGCCCTTTACCAAAGCGCCTGCTTCACCTTTTGGAGGTTGAGAGGAGACTCGGCCTCCTTTCCTAATGGCCCAGAGGCACTGTGAACCCAGAGCATCCTACGCCTTGTGTGAGAACTAGAGTGTTCTCAGCTCTAGACCAGCCATCTCTCGCCGCTGGACACAGGAAAGGCCCCGGGAACTTTCCCTGCCCAAGCCCCTCATATGTAAGGAGGCTGAGGCCCACTGAATCTACATGAAGGCTTCAGTCTTTCAATCACATGCTCCTGATTACAAATGCAAGAATGAGGGGGCCCAATGGGGTGCTCGCCTCCAGGAGGCCTGTGGTTTTATGTGTGTGAGCAAACACATTTTGTTTAAATAGACCTTCCTCCTGCCCCCACCCGGCCCCGCCTCCACCTCCGCCACCCCGTCTTTATTCATTGCTAACAGATGCTGCCCAGGCTGCAGCCAGACAAGAGCAGGAGCACACGGGCTCCCACACGGGAGAAGCGGGAAAACTGATGAGCTGCCACAAAGCAGGGTGTATGGGGGCCTTGGCTTTGAATTTCAATTCCCCCTCTGGCTCCCCTCACCCCCCACTAAGCAGGCCTTCAGACAATTTCTGTTCTGTGTCCTTCACATCTGAGAACAGCCAGATGAAAGGAGGCCAGTGCGGGCTGCTTCAGAGTGGGTGCTCCTCTGACAACTGCAGTAGGACCAGGGACTGGTCCATGGCCTCCTCCCAAGGTACCAGCGGGATAGGAAAGAGAATGAGGCTGAGAGCCCTGGCAGGAACAGCTCCCTCGTGCTCATGCCCAAATCCTCTGACAGGGAAAGTGTGCCCTGTCTCCAACCACCCTGAGCCAGACAGAGAGGCCAAGGCTGAGAAGGAGGCTAAGGAGGGCCACTAGAGCAAAACCCTCATGACCACAGCTCTCTCTTGAACCCCTTCACAACCGTCTGAACGCCCTAACATTCTGACATTGCACCATGTCACATGAAAGATCCCCTGTAGTAACAAGCTTGCTAACTGTCCTGCTAGGTATAACCACCCCCCTAAACTCTGCCTGACTCCTGCCCATCCTCAGGGCCTAGGTAAGGGACACCTCTCCTCTGAAGCCTACCCTGACCCCCAGCCCCAGGTGGTCACTCCTGCCTCTGAGCCCCAAGCCTGGACATGGCCCAGCATGTGTCACTTACACATGAGAAATCTCGATGGGCTTGGTGTCAGAGACCTGAATTGGAATCCTGGCTCTGCTATGCACATCAACTGTGTGGCCCTCGCTATGTCCCACGGCCACATAAAAATGTGGCCTCCTTGCCTGAAAAGTAAAAATACTGGTGTCATTCCTGCCATCTACAGCATCACTATCGTGGGATCAACTGAGAAACCAGGTGTTAAAGGACTGTATCAACTGTACAAGGAAACAGACAGCGTCATTGCTATGCATTTGCTGCTTCGTTCTTATTACTCCAGTGTCATGACTGTTAATACTGGATAGTGGAAGGAGGACCCTTCTGAGGAAGTCCATTTCAATTACTCAATAATCTCCTCCAGAAGGAATTAGTTTCATTTACCTTTTCCTTGAGGTCAGTTTCAACACAGTGTGGAGTGGGGACAGGAGATCCCTTAGCTGGAAAGTCAAGGAGACTGGGCCAATTTCTCCCTATCCATCCGCCCGAAGTGTACTGATCACTGGTCTGATCCGGGTACTCTTATAACCCCTAGAGTCCCTGTGCTCTCAAAGTGGGCCAAGACCACCTTCCTGGATCTAACGTTATGTGCATGAAAGTTTACAAAGTGAATGTGCCAAGCAAAGACATGGAGGAAACTTAAAGCTGGGGGGAAAGGGTGAAGGGATGAAGCAAAACCAAACAAACAAACTCATAGACACAGACAATAGCATGGTTATTACCAGAGGGAAAAAGGGATGCGGAGGTAGGAGAGGGTACAGGGGGGATAAATGATAAAGGAAGGAGATTTGGCTTGAGGTGGCAAACATGCAATACAATATACAGATAATGTATTATAGAATTGTACACCTAAAACCTATATAATTTTATTAATCAATGTCATTCCAATAAAATCATTTTTTTTTAATTTAAAAAGTAAAAAATAATTTCATATTACTGAGTAAAAGAAGCTAATCTGAAAGGGCTACATACTGTACAATTCCAACTATATGACTTTCAGAAAAGGCAAAAGTATGGAGATAGTGAAAAGATCAGTGATTGCCAGGGGTTGGGGTGGTAGGGATGAGTACACAGAGCACCGAAGAATATTAGGGCAGTGAGAATACCTTAAGGGTGGAGACAGTCATTATACATATGTCCAAACTCACAGAATGTACAACGCCAAGAGTGAACTATAACCTTCTCTGGGTGATAATGATGTGCCAATGTAGGTTCATCAGTTGTAACAAATGTGATTGGGGGATGCTGATAATGGGGGAGGCAATGCATGTGTGGGGGCAGGAGATAAATGGAAAATCTCTGTACCCTTCCCTCAACTTTGCTGTGAACCTAAAACTAACTTCTCTAAAAAAATGTTTTTAAAAAGTCTTTAAAAAAAGGGGGGGGAGGGGAATGTGTTCCTCATAACAGAAGCTCCTATGTGCTTCTCTGTCAATCCTGAAGGCTGAGTTAGCTGTTTGGCTTTTCATGAGATTGGGGACCACTTTCGAGGCTTCCTGAAGAAGAGACAAGGAGGACAGGAAATTAGCAGGGATGCTAAGGACCACAGGAAAGCACTGCAAGGGGCAATGGACAGGAGAAACACAGCACAGGCATGTCCAGACCCCAGCTCAGCTGAGGGCCTGAATGGAGGCACAAGGCTTCTAAGTCAAGATTCTTGAAAATGTTGCTGGGACAATGAGGATTATTTCCTGCCCTGTGGGCCAAGGCATTAACTACAAAGCCAACCCCGATGTTTCAGGGAGCTGTTTGCTACACCAGATGCCAGAAATGGAGGGCCAAGCCTTCTGCATCGTTGGCGTCACTTCCTGGACAGTGCTTCACAAACTTTCTTCCTCATCACTCCAGCATCATCATTGCTGTTTGTCCCTCCATGGGTGGATGCAAGAGCCACAGATGGACCTTAGGAAGGAAGTGGACTTGGGTCTGTCTTCCCTGTTAGCCTTCCTGTGATCACTGTCCATATATTTACAGGCGTGCTTCCTGGCCCCTGTCCTGACCAGGTTTTTCTCACAGGTGCTCTGAGACACAGCTATGTGGGGTGACCTGCAGGGACAGCCTACTATGAAGAGACCTGGGGAGAACCTGCAGCACAGGCTTCAATGCTCAGATGGTATTGCCCTGAAGTCATGGAGAAGAAGGAAGTTCTGTGTGTGCCACTGGGATGAGACACCCCAGAGTGCCCAGCCACTATGCTGCCTTCCAGCATAGTCTGGAGGCAGAATTTAGACTCTCCCATCACTTGTTATGGCCCATGATGCCTCAAGGACACAAATGCGAATGGAAAGTCTTTGGTCTTGAGAATTTAAAAACATCTGCCCTTTCAAATGCAGCTGCTGAGACATCCCGGCCAGGAGCCGCCCATGACCACGCTTCCACCAGCCCCAGCAGGCTGCCTGTCCCTAATCTGTGCTCCCACATCACCCATGTTGACCACCTCTACCCCTATGTTTATTACACGGTATTGGAAAGTATGTGTTTACTTCTATGGCTTCCTCAAAAACCACAAGCTGCTAGATGTCAGGGGTCCCAAATGGGTGGCCAGTTTTGGTGACCTAACCTGTCTGTGTGACTGTGGGCAGTTAACAAGTGCTCAGCAAATGTCTGGGGAATGAATGAATGAATAGCCTGTCTTTAAGGAGCCAGGAAGACACAACAGAGGAAGAAAGGGGCAACTAGACTGCCAGAATCCTAGAGGTTTCAAGCCAAGAAAATAAGCAGTAATAACAAAATAAATGTATAGAAAATAGGTCGAGACATACATACATAGATACATAGACAGATACATCCCATATAATAAGAGGCTAATATGCAAATAGACCAAACGGTGGAACGACCGGTCTCAATGATGCACACTGACCACTAAGGGGCAGATGCTCAATGCAGGAGCTGCCCCCTGGTGGTCAGTGTGCTCCCACAGGGGGCGCACCACTCAGCCAGAAGCCCTGAACCAGGGTCATGGCTGGCGAGTGCAGCAGCAGTGGCAGGAGCCTCTCAGGTGGGCAGTTAAGGAGCGAGGGGTCCCGGACTGCGAGAGCTGTGGACTGCGAGAGGGATGTCTGCCTGACAGCTTGATCAGGCCTAAGCCAGCTGGCAGACATCCCCTGAGGAGTTCTGGACTGCAAAAGGGCACAGGCCAGGCTGAGGGACCTCCCACCCCAGTGCTCAAAACTCATGCACCCAGACCTCTAGTTAAATAATAGTCATTGCATGGACTATATGAGTCACTAATAATGTGCCAAGCATTTCACAGATATTATCTCATTTAATTCCCTACCCTATGAAGTCAGCAATACAACCCAGCTACTTCAACGTAGAAGTGCGGTCTTGAGAAGGAAATCTTCATCAGAGACACCCTCTTCAGACCTCCTGCCCTCGCCTGAAATGACTCCTGGTGTGACTGATGAATTCATGTTTCTGAGCATTTGGAGAAAGGGGAGAAGGACAAGAGGCACTGCTGTTCCCTGCACGACCACCATGGACCAGGCAATGGGCTGGGTGCGCTACACACATATTCTCACTGAAGCCCACAGAAATCCTGAGTGGACTGTATTATCATCGATAACACTTTCATAAATTAAGAGATCAAGGTGAGATAAGGTTGAAATGAGCCCAGGCCATAGGCAGGTCCACAGAACCTGTTATATTAACTGGCACTCAATAAATATGCATTGAATTAAATGGAATGGAATGAAATTGAATATCCTTTCTTCATAAAGTCAAATTCAATTGGAGGGTGCCTCGTTTCCACAGCCCTGGCAGCCTGCCGCCTCAATCTCTCTGTGAAAGGCTGCAAGGAGCCCCAGGAGCCATTTGGAGAAGCGAGAGCAAGAAGTGGTACCTCCCGAATTAATGAAAGTGTGCGGTGGTCATGGGTTTGGGTTGAGGCTGTGGCCTGTGGGCCACAAAATCTCACCAGCCTTGTAAAGGGAGAGGTACGTATGCAAAAAGCTTGCCAGTTGGACCACACAGGGCTCCCTCCTCCCCGAACACCTTAGGAAGGCAGTTCTGGTGGTAGCCAGAGTGGTCGTGAGCCAGCCTGGAGCAGTGTGCGCCCCCGCCCTCAGAACTATTGGAATGCTCTTCATTACATTTGACACAGCTATCTATGGCACTTGGATGTCTGGGCCTCCAGCAGGGACCAGAGAGGAACAGGGTAATCATTTTAAATGACTGAAAATAATTTGCTTTAAAAAATGTATATATTGGGTGTCTCATCCTAGAAATCTCTCTCAGTGAGGGAACGACCATTTTGGATTTCGACAGCTAGCTCGGAAACTAGCGCTTAGAACATTTTCAGTTGGTGGCACCAAAAGTCTATGCAGTTTAATAGCTCCAGAATGGATATTTTAATTGGAACATGAGCTAAACGTTCCAGTACATGAATCCTCCTGAGAACGCTGACGTCCCCTCCTTCACCGAGTAATACAGTCTTGGTTTATAATCAACAAGAAAGCCAACGGGAGGCCCCACCCTTTGGACTGTTTTGCTTGTCTCTTGAATATGTCAAGACGTTAGGCCGGTTATTCCCATTCTCGTGGCTCAGACCATGAGACTTAACAAGCAGTGACTTCCCGAGCTGCTGGGGGAGGCAGACGCAGGAAAGAGGAGAGCTGAAAAGCTTGAAAGCAACTGCAGTCAAAATAGGTCACCCCTTTTGTTTCTGCAAAAAGTCCTTCCCTGCTACTGTTCCCCAGGCGCCAGGGTCCACTTCCCGCTTAGAAGCAGGCAACAGCTTGCAGCAAGCTTTTGTTGACACAAATTCCATGTTGCCTGGTGCTTTTGTTTGTTTCACACATAATTCACATTTTTCTATCCTACATGCATTTTTCATAGTCCATCCTGAAGCAATGTCCTGCCTCCCATCCGGGACTCCCCGTCTGGGGTCAAAGTCCCCGCAGATAACTGGGCTAAGGGTGTTGATGGAACACTCAGCAGGATGGAGCTGACATATTAGGAACGAAATTCCTGCAGCACAGAGATTAAAAGTCATCTTGGATCAGATCCTAAATCAAACACAAAAATGAGCCATCGCTCAGGTAGCCCAGGCTGAAGGACACAACAAGGGTCAAATGTGCTTATTCCTATTCTTTCCTAAAGACTTTTACACAGAGTTCAGGGGGGAAAGGAGGAAAGTGCCCCTTTTGGATGAGTCTTAGGGGGTCCAGGGACAGGGAGCAAGAATAAGGGACACGTTGGGTATCATCTGTGAGACCAATGGCATCTGTAAGATAAGTGACTTGTCACAACTCCTGAAAGTGACGATCACCTTCCTGTCTCCCAGCCCCAGGACACTTGAAAGGAGCTTTTAAACGTGGCTTTTTTACTTACAGCGGATTCCATGGTAGACTCCGTGGAAGCTTACAAAGTCCTAACTAGAAAACAACATCGGAAGCCACTCATTGCAACTCCCTGCATAAGGCAGGACTCTGCTCCCCAGCACCTCCCACAGCATAGCCCCCCTAGCAGGGCAGGATGCGCACTGCCCCACAGGCCGCCTATTTCCTTATCCACACGCCTCTCTGACCAAGGTCCTCCTTCCACTGAGATCAAGCATAAGACCCTCCGTCTTCCACCAATGAGTGTAAATCCTGCTTCAAAGTCACAATGAATAAATCCCTTCCTTTAACCATGGCTGGAGCATGTGATGGTTGTCGGCATGGGTTTTGCCATCATTCTGTCCCGAGTTCAAATCCCACTTAAATTCTCCAACCCTCAATTCATCTGACATGAGAACAATGGTGGGATCCATCCCATCAGTCAGGTTTGCCTTTAGGTGCCATAATGGTGGCCGGACCACTTGGCAGAGAAGGAGCACTTGGTGCTTTGTCCTGGCTTTGCCATGGTAGGTTGTGTGGCTCCTATAATTCACTTAACCTTCCCGCAACTCACTCCTGCCTTTCCTAAAATGTCGCTTGTCCTGCCTATTAGTGTCTAGGTGCTGCTGTGGAGATCAAATGTAAACATGTGACTTGCACATCTGGGCGCCCATGGGTCTATGGCACAGCCCCACTGCAGGCCTAGGCAAACATGTAGTGCTCAATAAAAGCCTACTGATTAAGTTTCCTGTGCTTTCTGAGTGCAAGATGAGGAATTGTGGGTCGAGAAGGGAAGAGACTTATTAGAGGGCGTTTATAATTTGGCAGGCTGTCTGGAAGGATCAAGTCCACAGAGAGCAGAAGCTGTGCGCTTGGGCTGCAGGAGAAAGATCTGGGAGACAGGGGAGGATTTAGGTGCCACCTGTTGTAAAAGAACCAGAGGAACAGGAGTGATGAAAAAGCAGATCCCTGGGCTCCGGAAGGTGCTTTGTGGTTGTCTCCGTCGTGCTGATCAAAGGAGCTCCGAGGAGAGGTTCGTAAAGAAGAGCCTGATGTGCTGAAGGGCTGGTGGGCAGACAGGGCTGGGCTGGGGCGAGGGCACAGGTGTGAACCCAGCCAGGAGGCTTCTCGGCGGAGGGAGTGTCAGTGGAAGCCCCAGTGCTGCAGTGTTAGGGAAAACAAGGCAGGTTGTCCCAGGAGAGGATACAGCGCTTTACAGTCAGCACCTTTAATTCTCTCCCATTCCCCACGTCTCACGCCTCTCTCAAGAACAACCTCAGATGTGATCTTTCCCAAAAGGCTTTCCCTCAACTCTGGAGCTCCAATGAATCTACCCATTTCTAAAATTTCTGTAAGAATTTTGGTCTGTCTATGGCACACTGTAGTGACAAGTATAAAAATGTCACTTTCGGACAATAAATCTATTTCTATCTTAAAACTAGAGGCCTGTTGCACGAAGATTCGCACAATAGGCCTTCCTTCCCCTGGCTGCCAGCACCGGTTTTCCTCCGGCGCCCGGGACCCAGGCCTTTGGTCCGGCCGCAGCGGAGAGGCCAAGCCTCTTCAGTCTTCAGTCTTCAGTCTTCACTCCATGCCTGCGTATGCAAATTAACCACCATCTTTGTTGGGTTAATTTGCATACTCATCCTGATTGGCTGGTAGGAGTAGCAGAGTGGCACCAATTTGCATGTTTCTCTTTTATTAGTGTAGACTAGAGGCCTGGTGCACAAAAATTTGTGCACTCGGGGGGAAGGGGGGTGGTCCCTCAGCCCGGCCTGTGCCCTCTCGCAGTCTGGGACCCCTAGGGAGATAACAACCTGCTGGCTTAGGCCTGCTCCCAGGTGGCAGAGGGCAGGCCTAATCCCTAGGTGCAGCCCCTGGTCAGGCTCAGAGCAGGGCTGATTGGGGAGTTGGGGCACCGCCCCCTGTCATGCACAGAGCAGGGCGGATTGGGAGGTTGTGATGCCACCCTCAGTCACGCTCAGGGTAGAGCCGATTGGGGGGTTGGGGCACCACCCCCTGTCACACTGAAGGCAGGGTCGATGGGGAGGTTGGGGTGCCACCCCCTGTCACGCACAGAGCAGGGCCGATCAGGGGGTTGGGTAGCTCCCCCCTGTCACGCACAGAGCAGGGTCAATCAGGGGGTTGGGGAGCTCCCCCCTGTCACGCACAGAGCAGGGCCCATCAAGGTGTTGAGGAGCTCCCCTGTCACTTACAGAGTAGGGCCGATAGGGGAGTTGGGGCACCGTCCCCTGTCACACACAGAGCAGGGCAGATCAGGGGGTTCGGGCATTGCCACTGTCACACTCAGGGCAGGGCCGATGGGGAGGTTATGGCTCTACCCCATCACACACAGAGCAGGGCCCGTGGGGTGAGGGGGTTGGGGCGCCGCCCTCTATCACCCACAGAGCAGGGCCTATCAGGGGGTTGGGGCACCGCCACTGTCACACTCAGGGCAGGGCCGATGGGGAGGTTATGGCTCTACCCCGTCACACACAGAGCAGGGCCCGTGGGGTGGGGGGGTTGGGGCACTGCACCCTGTCACACACAGAGCCGCAGGGCGATCAGGGGGTTGGGGAGCTCCCCCCTATCAGGCACAGAGCAAGGCCGATCAGGGGTTTGGGGCGCCTTCCCCTGTCAGGAACAGAGCAGGGCCAATAGGGAGGTTTTAGCCCCGCCCCCTGTCACACACAGAGCCGCAGGGCGATCAGGGGGTTTGGGCGCTGACCCCTGTCACGCTGATCCCGGTGCTGGGAGGCCTCTCAGATCCGCTGATCCCTCGCGGCTCCGCTGATCCCGGTGCTGGGAGGCATATTACCCTTTTACTATATAGAATAGAGGCCTGGTGCATGGGTGGGGCTGGCTGGTTTGCCCTGAAAGGTGTCCTGGATCAGGGTGGGGGTCCCCACTGGGGTGCCTGGCCAGTCTGGGTGAGGGGCTCAGGGATGTTTTCAGCTGGTCACACACCCTTCAGGGTGGGGGTCCCCACTGGGGTGCCTGGCCAGTCTGGGTGAGGGGCTGAGGGCTGTTTTCAGGCTGGGACTGAAGCTCCCAACTGCTCCTTTTTTTCTTTTTTTTTTAATTCTGGGCCAGCTTTAGCCTGGCTCCAGCTCTGAGGCCTCAGCTGCTGAAAGCAGGTATCTGGTTTGTTTAGGTTCTATAATCAAAACTCTGTATCAACTCCAGCTCTGAGATCCCAGCTTGCTGAACGCTGGTTTCTGGGGTTTTGTTTAGCTTCTATATTTGTAACTATGTTTCAAACTGAAAGCTCAGAGGCCGGCAAGGCAGGCGGGGAACGTTGGTTTCCTCCGTCACTGAAGCAAGCAAGCCTCATGTTCAGTTTAAGCTGCCTGGCTGCCGGCCGCCATCTTGGCTGGCAGTTAATTTGCATATCGCCCTGATTAGCCAATGCGAAGGGTAGCAGTCGTACGCCAATTACCATGTTTCTCTTTTATTAGATAGGATAAGGTTATTTAACATTTTACAGGTAAAATATATCATGGTCCCCACTCAAACACCTAGCATCCCCCTGGAACAGACATCAAATTATGTAAAAGGGATTTCTAGCTCATCTGTACTTGCTTTGAACTCCTGAGCTCCCTACTTGTTCCTCCGCTCTTAGTCCTGCTTATGTGTCCGAAATAACCAATGGCCAGTTTCCTTTACATGGCCATGATTTTCCTCCATACACTCTTGTTCTTCCCTGGTTTCCCTGATCTTAGTCCCTCCCTCTGCCCTTACACTGCCTCATGGAAAGTCTCCCCATCTGGCTGGCTCAGAAAGACACCAAACATCTGCAATGATATGACATGCTACCAAAGGAGGAATGGAGACCCAGCTCTGTGCCCCTCCTTTAATTTCCTTCATTGCTTACAGCAGACCCATCCATAAACTAGTCATTTACGAAAGGCTGGTAAGTTTCGTTTGTCTTTGAAGGAAATGGC
Source organism: Myotis nattereri (assembly GCF_964212035.1). NCBI lineage: Eukaryota > Metazoa > Chordata > Mammalia > Chiroptera > Vespertilionidae > Myotis > Myotis nattereri. The sequence goes on along the minus strand of NC_138085.1, from coordinate 77,468,607 downwards.
AAAATAGCCAGTGAAAGGAGCAGGGTAGTGTGAGAGCATTGGTGCCAGAAATGAGCTGTCCACGGATTCCCCTGTTACAATATGGATCTTGCACACAGGATCTTGTGCTCAGTGAATATCTGTTGAATAAAAATCTAGAGACCCAAGGCAGAAGGGATAAACATGAAACACCCCAAGTGGAAAAGTGGGTAAGGAAGAACTAAGAAAAGGAGCAGTTGCTGTCAATGAAAAAGTATTACATTATATGGAGCCCCCTCCCTTAAATATTGGCCTTCACACCACCTTTCCACCTTCCCTTTACCTACCCCCATGGGAACTTTCCCATAACAACTGACCCCAACCCTGTTGAAAACTCATTTTGCTTGAGTTCAGTTATGTGTTGGCATTGGAAGACTCCTAACCAAAGAGATGGAGGACTCATCTGTTTATCACACTGGGGACTGGAATGGAGGAACAGCCAAGGACAGGAGGACACACTGGGCAGTGGATAAGCCCAAAAGCTACAGCCATTCTGAGAAGCCAAGTGCCCTACTTACCTTTCGCCATCATTGTGCGTACATTCCCAACCCCAATATGCCACTTTCAAATCTGTTCTTTCCCCACTTGTGTGCAGGTAGCCCATATGGATCTCACATATAAACGCCAAGGTCAGGTTTTTATTCTTTGTCATAACAATTGTTCATTAAGTGCCTTCTATGTGCCTGGTATAGAGCTAAATGCTTTCTCATATTTTATGTCATTTAGCCATTATCTCAATTACTTTAAAGTTACTAATTTTATCACTATTTTACTACTGAGGAAATTTAAATGCAGAGAAGTTAAGTCACTTATCCAAAGACACAGAGCTAATAATAAAGTTTGATTGGAATTCATATTTTTTGAAGCAAAGATCAGCGTTTTTTGCATAGTACCACACTTGCCTTTAACAAGTATATAATAATACTTATAAATTTCTACTTAAGAATAATATTTATAAATTCCATGGAAGGGAAGATGTATCATTTCATACATTAAATTTATTAATATAACTGCCATTGTTTTAATGTTTAATATAAATATGGAGCTTTACTGTTTCCATTTTTTAATTTTGCAATTATCCACCTGTCCTAGCAACATTTCTAACATATTTTTTAGGCACCTACAGTAAGATGCTTCTCATGTTTTCTATCTAATTTGCACTCTTTCTTCCACAGCCCTACTATTCCCTTCTCAAACTTTACCCACAGGACAGATCTGCAGCCTCGGTAGTGGTAATCCACACATATTTGGGGTTCAGTGGGATACAGTGTCTTTTACGTCCTAAATTATACTAACTTGAGACTTAGTAAAAAAGGAGCCATGGGTATAACCAACACTCACCATCTTGGGAAAGGGCAGTGTCCAGGGAGCTGAGAAGGGAGATTATGCAGGTGGAATGAGTGGATCTCTACTTCAATCAGTTTTGACATAAATCTGGAAATAAGTGGCTATTCCCTGGCCCAATTATCTGGCCTACAACCTAGTGGGTTTTGGATATGTGCAGTTTGGGCTAAAAAAACCCAAAGTGTCCAATAAAAACAAGAGCTTAAAATGGGAGACATTGACACAAAGTGGTGTGAAAACAAGCTCTGTTCCAACAAAGACGCTGGTAGAAGTCCCCCTTCCGCAGCACTGAGGAGAAGTGATGACATATTCGATCTCACATGAAATTTGTGAAAACAGAGGTTTGTGCAGAGGGTGAAAACATATTATTTGGTGTCCTTTTCCAGCAGCAAAGGCTAGCATTTCACAACAGGTGGACACTGGGAGCTAGCGAGGGCAGCGGGAGAGGGCAGCCGTCCTAGGAGGAGAGCTCGGGTTCCTCTGCGTGTTCACACCACAAGTTGCTGAAGGCCAGCTGACTCTTCTGCACTCTTGCTGCCTGTTGTGAATTAAGTTTGAAATACCTTCTCCTGACATGTGGCATTTCACCTTGCTGCTCTTTCTCCAGAGAAAAGTCTTGCCCATCTGTTTTCAGGAAACTTGGCATCAGAATCTGATTTCTCTTGGAAATTTTAGGATAGGGCTGGTCATCAAAGCACATTAATCCTAACTAAACCTGCAGCTGGACACATGCATGGGGTGCCCACTGTCTGGGGTGCAAGTTCACTCCACTGCTCCGTGCTCCTTCTCCTACATACCCCAAGCTCCCCAACTCGCTGCTGGGATGAGGTCCCTGGGTCTGTTTGCATATCTTAGCCTGCTCAGGCTCCTGTTTAGCATTTGTTTTTCTTGGCATTTCAAAGCATTATGTCCATTTTTATTATACCCTTGACAGACCAAATCCTAGACCCAGCAGACCACAATGAAACAAATACTTAAAATTTATAGAAGAAGAAACAGCATGGTACTGGTATAAAAACAGACATTAGATCAATGGAACAGAATTGGAAGCCCATAAATAAACCCATGCATATATGGTCAACGAATATTAGACAAAGGAGATAAGAACATACAATGGGATAAAGCCAGTCTTCAATAAATGGTGTTGGGAAAATTGGACCAATACATGCAAAAAAATGAAATTAAACCACCTTCTTATACCATACACAAGAATAAACTCAAAATGAATTATAGGCTTAACTGTAAGACTCAAAACCATAAAAATCCTAGAAGAACACATAGACCGTAAAATCTCAGACATTTCGCATAGCAATATTTATTCTGACATATCGCCTTGGTCAATAGAAACAAAAGAAAAATAAACAAATGGGACTGTATCAAACTAAAAAGTTTTTGCACAGCAAAGGAAACCATCAACAAAGTGAAAAGACAACCCAATGAATGGGAGAACATATTTGCCAATGGTAAGGGATTAATATCCAAAATTTGTAAAGGCCTTATACAATTCAACATCAAATACACAAACAATTTAATTTTAAAGTGGGCAAAGAACCTGATTGGATACTTCTCAGAAAAAAGGACATGCAGATGTCTAAAAGAAATATAAAAAGATAATCCATAAAAAAATGTTCAATGTCACTAACCATCAGAGAGATGCAAATTAAAACCACAATGAGATATTACCTCACACCTGTCAGAATAGCTATCATCAATAAGTCAACAAACAACAAGTGCTGGTGAGGATGTGGAGAAAATGGAACCCTCATTCACTGTTGGTGGGAATGCCTAATACTAGAGTTGTGTTATTTAGTGTCACCAGAAGAAATGCACTTATTTTATTAGAGAATTGCTGCTCAGGAATACGGGCCGTTTGCTTGGGAAGCATCCAGATGGTCTGGCCCATCTGGAAAGAGAGAGAGAAATGGCCAAAAACCATAATGGTAGAAACACAAGTCTAACTTAATTTGAAAGGAAAGATTTTCAACCCTCCAGAGAATGACTGGTTTTAGATTCTGGGTTCTGTTTCAGGGAGGCAGTTTTGTTTTCTTACTGCCTTTCTTCTATTCCATGGAGGGCAGTTCCATTTCAAAGAGAATAGTAGTTAAGGTTGATTTTCTGCATGGTAAGGGATTTGCATGCCACCTCATCACGAAGGTATTTATCTTCCTGAGTAAAGTAAAAAATAAAATGATACCAAGGTACACTTGCCAAAGAAAGCTTAAAAATCCAAATGAAGGTCAGTCATACATGGCTGCTGTAATCCACAGGTTTCTCTCCATTCCAGAGACAGAGAGAGAGAGAGAGAGAGAGAGAGAGAGAGAGAGAGAGAGAGAGAGAGAAAGGTAAATTTTCACATTCCCAAACATAGGCTTTTAAAATTAGTTCTGGGAATCATCAGTATAATATGGAGAAGTTAATTTTAGTACTGTTACGTTCATTTTCTTGCTATTATTCATAACATCCTCCTTCCCTTTGTTTTTCTCAGGTTTACCTATTGGTCTACTGCTACTTCATTTTTCCAGATAAACAGTGCTCACAAAAAAACAGCATTAGCGATCACTTTAAATAACAAGCGTGGCCACCAGATTCTGAATGAAACAGCCCACGTGTGCACGCCCACTCAGTTCTTCAACCTGAAGGCACAGGTATGAATGGAGGATTCATGAACACTGACAGAATCAAGAAAGCTGCTGAGGTGGTTTCCTTGGCTCCACCAAAGTTTGAGGTTAATTTGGGGGCAAGAATTGCATCTTTAGAAAACAGTAGGTTGGCTACAGAAAGAATGAACTCGCCATTGCTTTGGAAGCTTTCTTGAATGGTGGACTAATATGGCACATCACAGAATTAAGAACAGAGGGGGCTAGCAGAGGTGAGGAAACCAGTCCCAGAGGCCAGTGTGGTGAAAGGCACCAGTGTAAACAAGGCCCCATGATGGCTATTTGCAGAGTGACAAGTAGTGACTTTGTTCATTCTCATTCATATTCATTCTCTCTCTCTCTCTCTCTCTCTCTCTCTCTCTCTCTCTCTCTCTCTCTCTCTCTCTCGGAAACCACTCAGATATAGACAGGGGAAGCCAACTGGATGAAAGAGCAGTGGGGAAAAGTTGGTGACAGGCTATGATGTAACTGGACTTGGTGAAAAATCATTGTGTCCTAGTTTTAAAGCCTGGCTATTTCTAGTATGTGGGAATTTTTATAACTCCAATGTGCAACCAAGGAGCAGGTCTGCAGGGAACCTTGTCTGAGTAATAGCTGCTAAGGAACAGGTCAATGAAAATTATGAATAAAAATGGTGTAGCTTCAAGGGCAACTTCATGGGGAGCATTGTCACTCGTATATATAATTGATTTCAGAGAGGAAGGGAGAGAGAAATAGAAACATCAATGATGAGAAAGAATCATTGATCGTCTGCCTCCTGCACGCCACTTACTAGGGATCAAGCCCACAGCCCAGGCAGGTACCCTGACTGGGAATCAAACCATGACCTTCTGGTTCACAGGTCATCACTCAACCACTGACCACTCCAGCCGGGCAGCACTGCCACTCTTGACGTTTCTGCCAGTCAGATGTAACAATAGCAACAACAGGCAATAACTTAGGCAGCTAAATAATAGTGTAAGATGGCCATTCCTTTGGTCTGAAATTTTATTCTTCCAATACATTTTTGGGTGTAAATAATCATATATATATACATAATATTTTACATATATACAGAGAGAGAATAAGGGGAATAGAGGATGATTGGCATTTGGTATTAATGTTCCTTCCTATTACAATTAAAAAATTGCTAATTTCTAATGCTTATGTGCACTCACCACACTATTCTATTTTAATGTTTACTTGCGCATGAAATTTAAAAGTCATATCACCACTGATTCATGGAGCACCTAGTGTTTTAAATAACAAGAGGTAGGCACTATGGTAGATCACAAAAATGGCTAAAATTCTCCACCATCTCTGCACCCATGTCACTCTGACTTTGCAAATCCTCCCATAAAGGAGCAGAGACTAGTTCCCCTCCCTGTGAATCTGCTTGGTTTTGTGACTTGGCAATGGAATGCCATGGACATAATGGCACCATTTCTAAGTCTAGACCTCGAGAGACCTTGATCACTTCCACTCTGTTTCTTGGAACCTGCAATCACCACATGAGCAAGTCCAGGCTAGCCTGCAGGAGAAGAGAAACCATGTGCCCAGATGTCCCCATCGCCCCAACAACCAACAGCATGCACACGAGTCAGCCGAGTCCAAATTGTCAACCCACAGAGGCCAGAGTTAAATAAATGGCTGTTACTTTACTACACTGGATTGCCTGATACAGTCACATCTACAGGCATTGCATAGAAATTTGAACAGATATTAGAAAATCTTGTCACTTAACAAAGCTCTGAAACCAATCGTGGAATAATTTTGTGACATACCTTTTATCTAAAAGGTGGCTTTGCAATCACCTTTTCTGATCTTATTTTTTTTTAATTTATTGCTTAAAGTATTACAAAGGGTATTACATATGTGTCCATTTTATCCCCCCGCCCTAGACAGTCCCCTAGCCTCCCCTATCCCCCAATGTCTTATGTCCACTGGTTATGCTTATATGCATGCATACAAGTCCTTTAGTTGATCTCTTACCCCCCTACCTCCTGCCCCCCAACCCTCCCCGGCCTTCCCACTGCAGTTTGACAATCTGTTTGAGGCAGCTCTGCCTCTGTATCTATTATTGTTCAAAAGTTTATAATGGTCTCTATTATCCATGAATGAGTGAGATCATGTGGTATTTTTCCTTCATTGACTGGCTTATTTCACTTAGCATAATGCTCTCCAGTTCCAACCATAACGTTGCAAATGGTAAGAGTTCCTTCCTTTTTAGAGCAGCATAGTAGTCCATCGTGTAGATGTACCACAGTTTTCTAATCCATTCATCTACTGATGGGCACTTAGGCTGTTTCCAGATCTTAGCTATGGTGAATTGTGCTGCTATGAACATAGGGGTGCATATATCCTTTCTGATTGGTGTTTCTGGTTTCTTGGGATATATTCCTAGAAGTGGGATCACAGGGTCAAATGGGAGTTCCATTTTCAGTTTTTTAAGGAAACTCCATACTGTCTTCCATAGTGGCTGCACCAGTCTGCTGATCTTATTTTAAAACTGAAGAGATTTAGGTACATAGCTATTGTGAGAGTCATGCAAGATCACACATCTGATTATTGGTAGAAATAAGCTAGAAACCTAGAACAACAGAACTGTCTCTCTTTATGCCCTGAGTGCACTGAAATTACCTTTGTTTGCCTATTTCATAGTGATTCAGTGCTAATTTTTTAACACTATGAGTTACACCATCAATTACCTCTGTCAAATAAATGAGACTCTAGATTTTTTTTTTTTTGATGATCCAATTAAAGGGACAGAAACCTCACTCCTCACAGGCCACAATAACCCCATTTTAAATTAGAAGTATTTTCAATGCTTCCATTGTCAATCTACATGATTAGCTAGGAATTGGGAGACCTCTATCAGCAAACATGGGTCCTTGTCCTGTCTGTGCTGGTTACTGGCCCTTGGACAACTTTCTTTCCTACTCTGCTTCTCAGATTCCTCACTTAGGAGGTCAGGACTCGGTGAACTTTACAACCCGCACCATTCCAACAGTACCTAAACCCTTAATCTGGTCGCTTAATGCTTGGAAACAAGGCCCAACAGAGAAATGCATCAAACTCTCTGGAGACTGAAAGCCTGGTGTCTACTTTAGTAGAGCGTAGCCTGTTGCTTTTCCAAAATCCAAACAATAGAAAATTTGTTTTACAGGTGTTATTGTTGCGGGTTATTGTAGGTTAGTCTTATAAAAATAAGAGTTCTACTGTGTCTTCTTTCCTCTGAGGTTGCTTTTCTGCACATCGACTGTGCTTTTCTGCAGTCATTAAATATATTCTGTGGCTTAAGTTAAAGTGCATTTAAGGGTCCACATGAAAATAAAAGCAGGCACGTTGCAATCTCTGTTGTGATATTTATCACTGATGGTGCTCACATGACTGCAGAGCTCCATAAAACCGGAGGGGTCACCTTCGCTTAATGGCGGCCTTCCCTTTCACTCACCAGCCACTTCTTATTGCAAACAGCTGCTTGGAAACAAAAAAAGCATTTGCTATTTCCAAGGGACACTGCTGGCTCTCCAAGTACTTCGCTCATTTTATATAACAAATGTTTAAGTTTAATCGAATTTCTAATTCTAAAAATGAGCCAATCTTGCATTTTGAATCACTAGCTCATGAGATCTGTGCATTAAAAGTAGTACAAAAGGAATCGAATTCAAGAGCCAAACATTTTTTTTAAAGTGAAGTGTGTGGCTCCTCTAGCTTCAGCTCTGCCCTGCAATGTTGGCCCCCCCTTGAACCATGGGGCTTCTGCCCAGGCAGTGATTCGAAGGGGACAGACCAACTCAGCACGTAAGAAGGCTTCCTTGAGTTCTGATAGAAAGCTCATTCTAAATAAGCCAGTAAAACTGCATCAGCACCAAAGTAAGAGAGGAAAACAAGCGTCATATAAACTTTATTAGCACTCTTTACTATGAAATAAACTAGGCTTACACTTCTTTTGGAGGGGAAAATGATGAACACAAAAATCGTACCGTATTTTTACTTACTAACGTGCACTTGTAAAAGGCATGGCATGCTGTTTTACAGGCAGTAGCATATAAAATACTTTTTCCAGATGTGGATTCATAATTCTCCAAAGACTATAATAGTTATCATAAGATTTATGAAGGATAATTTATTAATCACATTTTTTTTTTCCTTTTAGAAAATCTGTTTGGTAAGATGAAAGAGAACTTTAAAATGTCATTTTAACCAAATGTAGATGGCATAATATCAAGTTACTCCTTTTGTTCAAATTATTTTTAATGACTTTATTTGTTTTATTGCCTCCACAAGCCAGTACCAACTTGGTGGTAATGATCTATTCAGGAAATCTCTGAAGATCTTTAAAGTACAATAGCATGGAGCTATTTTAAACATTAAATGAACTGAACTGTGTGAGTTGATTAGTGTTCATTCATTTGAGGAATGTGGGAGCTACCAACGCTTATTTTTTATAAATTTGGAGGAGACAAATCTTGTGAAAACTGTAGCTCCCTGAACATTCAATACGTAGCTTCCTCAACCGACATTTCGAAGTCCACGTGTGTCTGAAGTGCTACAAGTAACACGTTGTTAAATAAAACACACATTTCCAGCACGGATTCCTTTAATCTGGCTTAGATTATTAAAAACACAGCTGTGTTAAACCCATACGGAGTGCCTAAGTCACATGGCAGTAAAAAGAAGTCCAAGTGACCTTCTTTTTTCATCATTTTATTTGAAGTAAGTTTTGTCTAAAGCTGAACAATGCCAAAGAAGAAAAGATAATTCTACAGTTCAAGGGACTCATCAAACCTAAGGTCCCTGACCTCTCATCCCCAGCCCCTCCCTCCCCTCCCATCCGCTGCTCCCCTGGCAGAGGCCTTTGCAGCAGGCAACGGATAGAGATCATTACTGAGGGAAGAGTTAGCAGCCAGACCCTTTTCCACCCTGACTCGTACAATAGCCCTCGGGGTCTCCTCCGCTCTCATGTTACATTTTCTTAGCAAAGTTACTGCAAGGATTAAAATAAAATGATGCAGGTGAGACATCTAGAGCCTGGCACATAGTCGGCACTGGACAAACAACAGCTACTATACTTACCGTGTGTGCGAGTGTGTGAAAAGTGTGTTTTAACTGCAAGAACAATGTGGTCAAGGGGTATTTATTAATAGATTTAAAAAGTTATAAAATTATTAGGAAACGGAAAACACGCTGAGTAACTACCATGTGTAATCCGCTATTTGAATGGATTTGTAAGGGACAAAAAAACATATGAGAGGGGATCAATGTTCCAAAGTGTTTAGAAACTATGGGAGATCTTGGATACAAGTGTTGAAACTTTCAGCAGCATTTTACAGAGATGAAATATGAGACCATGAGACCAGACATTGATGTGGGGTGGAAGGGGCAGTTTCCACATGAAAGGTATGGACAGACTCCTGAAAATCCAGAAAAGGTTGAGAACAGATAAGGAGGCTATGAAGACTGTCTGCAAGGTGGGCTTAAGAAGGTGGGGAGTCCAGGGGAAAGGAAATCAGGAGCATCTGATATTTGAACTGACCAGGTAATTTGTGCGGCTGAGCAGGTTGAGGAATGAGGCCCTGATGCCAGAAGAATGGATCTGACAAATTGAGAACCAGGCCCAGTTCCTGTGTGAAGACACAGGGCCTCTTCCAAACCCTCTGAAAGGCTGAGGGAAGGCTAAGGTTAGCATCAACTTCAGTCCCTGAGAGAAAATGTTCTACCTCTGATGGAATGAGTGCCTCGATGGGACATGGCCCAGACTGCGGCTGTTTTCCATGAGCAAGGAGACCAGCCCTGGGCAGACTGCACAGAGCAGCCACTCAAGAACATGGCCCCTCAGCCCACACTTCATGCACGCACCCCTGCAACAAGCTCTGAACTCCTGGCAATTCTCTACCCATCCACCTGACACCACAGCACTGAGCGCCTTGGGGACAGGAGCTATTTTCTGTTTCCCCCTGATTGTGGACAGAGTCCATAGCTTGGAAATGTCTGCTGAATCGCCTGTCTTGGCTGAAAGGCTAGAGGTAATGGCAACTGTCAAAAAAGGGTGTTTACATGATTCTCATCTGCACAGAAAGTGCTACATGGAAAGACGAAAACAAGGAGGTAGAGAAGGAGTCCTAGAGTCCACTCGGGACACTGAACTGACCCCACACCTACGAGCATAACAACCTGGGAATGCTCTCTCCAGGGATGCTTTTAAACTAGTAGCCACCTGGCCATGGTGACCTACTCAATAGTAAACCAGACTCCATCTAGATTCCTTTTCTTCCAGAAGAGGTACCAGACAGGACCAGGCCATGAGCAAGAGGCAAACGGTGAGTGCCCCACCCAGGAGTCCTGTGCCCTGAGAGCATATAGACACCTGGTCTCTGCCTGAGCCTTACAGCTCACCCAGCAGGAGATAATGCAGCCCCCTTGGACATGGGGAATTACGCTCTCCTACTGAGTCAGCTGTCCCCAGGAAGTAAATGAGTGTTCTACCCACAAGAGACTACAGACCCTCCCTCGCCAGCATGGGAAGCTCTACCCAGGTCTACTGTTTTAGTCACCTGGTCAGTGTCCTACTCACCTGGAAGCCACTATCCAAAGTCTGGGAGAGATACCCCAGAGTGAACTCAACATCTCTTCCAAGCCCTGGCTACTCTTCTTAGTAAATGCTTCTTAGCTGAAACCATGAACATAGGCCAGTGGTTGACACATGTGCACAACAACAGAGGAGCCATGTGGGTAGCAGGATAGCAAGCCTCACAGGATAAGTCAAAAATACACCACCTTTGTAGTCAGTCCAATCCCAGGACCAAACTTTATGGCCCAGAAAATATGCATTATAGAATTTCATAGAAAACAGAGAAAGCAGAGTGGGTAGATCTGCTCTGAAGAGGTGGCATGCCAACCTTTTCCAGAGTGAAACAGTCAAGGAAGAGAACCACGGGGCATGTGCTAAGGTGGGGCCAGATTATGGCAGGCCTCGAATGGCTGCCAGAGGAGTTTACACTAGGCAATGGGTATAGATAGTTATTAGAGAAATCACCAGCATATAGATTCACCTTCCTTTCTCCAGCTCCTCTGTAACTATTTCTTCAGGGAAACAATAGCTCACACATATAAAATGATTGTCTCAGGCAGTATTTTTAGTGCTTTGCCTAAGTAACTCAATTATGGCTCACGATCACCCTAGGAGTTATATGCTATTTTTGTCCCCACTGTTACCAGCCGAAGTACCATGAAGTGGACAGATACGCTGGGAGGAAAGTTGGAGTCCCAAAGGGTATTTTATCTTCTAATAGGCACATGTTTTTCAGGGCCCAGAGTCCATATAAAAAGCAAAGCCGCAGGATATCTGTTGAAGTCCAGAGAGTCCATGGAGTTTGAGAGACTAAGCGGCATTTACCTCATTAGTCTGCAAATAATACTGTATATTCCCTTCGCCAGCTCAGAGAACAGAAGTCAGAGCAAAGGTGGAAGCTCAGGGCATAAATTCACCATCTGCGAGGAAATGTAATCAGATCCGAGGAGTTTCCACTTTGAAGTCTTCCTGAATCTGTGTGGGTTACAGGTCTGAACATATCACCAGCTTTGACAGGTGGCTTTATTTTTCATTTCAAAGAGGGCGAAAGAAAGGCAAGGAAACCAAGCACAGTGGAGGTTTGAACGTCCCCCTGCGTGCTCACAGAGGCGCTTCTCTAAGTTCAGGTCACACGCTCAGAGGAGCAAAAGCAGTTGGGCTTTGGTGCATCCCAGACTTTGCCCCCAGCAGGCCTGGCACTGTGAGCACTGCCTCTCTCTAGCTCAGGGTGCCACCCTTCCCCACTCCTGGGCTAACTACACATGTAGCCAGTGCTTTGGGCAGTGCCCGGGGGCTGGGCTCCTACCAGGCAAAGAGAAGAGTAGCACTGGTCTTGGCGTCGTAGAATGACAGTATTCCTAAAGGCTGAAAGCTACTGCTCCTTAAAAGCATTTAGCCTGCTAGTTAACACTGCTAGTTATAACACCGAGCCTGTCTAAGCAATACATTTAACACCCTGAGCACAGCAGGACAGAGAGAGGTGAGTATGGCCCATAGCTCACCCTGGGTATGTGGCCATTGATATATAATTTAAATCCCACCTACTCCAAAAAGATTACCTGCTATTGATTCATAAAGACGCAGCAAAGTAGAGCCTGGGTGTTACCCAGTGCAAATTCAAAGGCAAGCATGTCACAGCCTGCCAGGGACCTCCAGCATGAGGTCCCCAGGAAGCCCAGGGAGAGGTCAATGCTGACAATCACCGCCTCCCACATCAGGAGAACCCCTCGGCCTGTGGGGAACGAGGGACACCCCTCCGGGAGGCAGGGCTCTGGGTTGGGGAGGCACTTTCTTCAGGAGGAATGGGTCTGTTGTAGGAGATCAGATCAGGAGCTTGGCCTTGGAGGGAAGGTGACACTCAAACTGTCTTCCAGCCCATCTCTCTGTGCCGGTCCTGGGGTCCTTGTGAGAGGGACTGAGAGAAAGGGGTGTCTGCCAATAGCTGTTAGGTAGAGCTCCCGACTGAGGCTCAGGGCACTTGCAGCATACCCTCCGGATGTCCTGGGCTGAGTGCTGGAGGGCAGACTTTGGCTTCTTATTTTTAATGACATTTATTTGATGTTTGTTCTGGTTCAAAAGCAATCCTTGCTCATTACAGAAAGATTGGGGAGAAGTGGAAAGAGAAGCACAAAGATTGGGAAAAAGAAGCACGAAGAGGAAAACAAAAGTCACCTGCAGTCCCACCACTCCAGGAAGAGTGAACATTTTGCTAACCCAAGTCTTTTTCTTAAAACTGTGCTTTTTAAAAATAAAAATAATACCTCTTTGTAACCTGCCTTTTCCCGCAGCAATATTGCAAGAAACCATCCCCCTCACTAGATATTGTTCCACAATATAGATTTAGTGGCAGCCCTGGCTGGGAGGCTCAGTTGGTTGGAATGTTGTCCCATACACTAAAAGGTTGCAGGTTTGATTCCCAGTCAGGTACAAACCTAGGTTTCAGGTTTGTTCCCCAGTTGGGGTGGGTCTGGGAGGCAACCAATTGATATTTCTCTCTCCCTCTCCCTTCTTCTCTTTCTAAATATCAATAAAAACATATCTTCAGGAAAGGATGAAAAAAAAGTAGTTATACTTTACAAAGCAAAAATATAGGAACAAAAAAGATTTAGTGGCTAAGGTCCCACTGTGTCTGTGTGTGTAATTGACTCAAACCTCCTGCTGAGCATTGGTTCAGTCCATATTTTTTGATGTCATAAACAACTCAGAAATGAACATCTTGTATGCACACCTTTGTGTACCACTCTGATTATATCCCCAGGATAAAGATTTTTAATACAGCCACTGGAACAAAGGGCTTGCATTTCCTATTTTCAAGATGTCTGTTATCGTAATTTTGAAGTAACTAAAAAATCCATTCAAGATAGCTCAGTTGATGCCCTTGGCTCCATGGAGACTGGATGTGACTCTGTCATGTTCCCATGGCAACATTTCAGATCACTCTTGGAGTCCAGTTTTGGAGGTGAAATTATGTTTAATTATGATGTCATCACTCAGTCCCGTTGACCTTCACAAATGTTCTTCTCCACTTGGTGGTTTTTAAAGTGTTTCAAAGCATAGATTTGAGCGTTTGGAAGGCCTGAGCTTGGATCTCTGCTTCTCTTACTATTATTTTGCGACCTTGAGCAAATTGCTTAATCTCTTTGTTTCCTTTTAGACTTATTGTTATTGCTATGACTACCTGCTCACCACAATCATCTCCAGCCCTGCCCTGATTTTACAGTTAATGATGATTGTCTTATGTTATGATTTATTTAAAAGATATGATAAAAATCACTGAATCAGAATCTGCTGGGTGTCAACAAGCCAGATAGTGATTAAGAGTCAAGGGGAATTATAGAAAGTACCTTAGGTATCCACTAGTCTTCCCCACCTCTCCGTGGGGTTTTGCAATTAGGGAAGTCAAGAGAGGAAAGGTGAAGATCAGCCCTGTTGGCCAGTTTCCAATACAAGTCCTGAACTCCTGCATTATCTCACTGCCTCCCTCACTAGTATTACATAGCTCTCTGAAGCAACAGAGGGAAACAAGGAAAGTAAATTGCATTTCCTGCAGAACTTTCAGCAAGGAAGAATGCGAGGTATTTGACTGCCAAAGGTCTTAAGGACAAGAATGGGTGAGTGTGAAATCTCCCCCAAGGCAAGAGGGGTACCATCTAAGCCCTGCTGTTGCCTAGAACTGCACTTTGTAGACCTGCCCTTGAACCAAGACAGGGATGGGGAAGGGAGCTGGAGTTCCGAGTAATAAATGAAGGGCATGAGCTAGACGTCACTATTGGCCATCCATTCCTTCAACTTTAGTGATCACGATAGGCTTGTAAGCCCTGGGAATCAGAAGGCTAATTAAAATTGGCGTTCTTGAACTCTGTGAACAATCATAATTCTTCCGAGGAAAAAAATCTATGTCCTCTCTACCAAGAAATTGAAATACAAAGAAATTCTTACAAATATATTGCATTTTTATGAAAAAAAAACCACCCTATGATCCCAAGATAAAGACATGATACAAAGTTAAAACAAGGATGGAATTAACAGGCACTAAAGTAGGTTTGGCACAATTGTTGGGTTTTAATTTAAGTTTTAAGTACACTGATTGCTAAAAATAAAGGGGAAGCACATTGATTTAATATGATTATTAGCTACAAATCCAAAGTATGTAAATCTATCATTAGAAACACATTTATTTCTAAATTCAAATACAAGGAAAGAATTAACACATTAATCTTGATAGTACACAACCCAATCTTCAACTTTTATACCATTTGAACAACAAAATGCATCCTACGAAATGAAGAGAACATCCCTCCATTGATCTAATTAACTACTTTTTAGTGATAAGTAAAGATCCATGGTGCCCACACCCCTTCTTTCTGGTGAAGAGAATCCTGTGGCTCGTCATCATTAATAATCCCTTTCCTAGGACACTATGGCCAGGACATGCCTCAGACCCATTATACTCTCTCATTCATTCATTCACCAAATTTTTTCTAAGGGCCTGTTCAACGCCAGAAGTTAGATTAGGGATCGGCCAATAGGAACTGATAGATACCAGATGAGAGACTGAGATACTATTGCCAGAAAGAAGGAACATGATGAGATATAATCATTCTCACCTGTGAATCTCTGCATGCCTAGAAGCAATTCTGAGTTGTGGAAGTGAGTTCCTCTACCCTGTGTGCAATGCTGTTGCCTTCACACCAGCCAGAAGCTTGGTCAGGCTAGGAGCTATCATTTTGTCTGTGTGACCTGCAGGTCTGATGGGGCCAGTGGGTGTTCAACTGTTACGTCCTCTCCTGAGCCACTGAGTCTTTCCCTGCACCTATACTTGTTCTGTCTGACCCCTTCTGAGGCCTGGAATGTGGCCCTTCCCTTAGTCCAAAACCTGGTCCCCCTAGTGGGGGGCTAAGACAACATTTTTTTTCAAACCCGACTCTGAGAACCTCATGTGGCTTTCCCAAATCTGTGCACCCGCCATGCCCTGCACCAGGGGGCCCAGACCAGCCCTGCTCATCCTCAAGCTTCTGGCAAT
Organism: Myotis nattereri; assembly: GCF_964212035.1. Classification (NCBI taxonomy): domain Eukaryota; kingdom Metazoa; phylum Chordata; class Mammalia; order Chiroptera; family Vespertilionidae; genus Myotis; species Myotis nattereri. The sequence continues at coordinate 77,453,012 of NC_138085.1, read as the reverse complement.
AAAAGCCAAGAGAAAGGCAGCAAAGTTTATCTTTCTCTCTTTACTTTTACCTTCACAATAGAGTTACCAAGGCCATCCCTGGTCTCATTGGATGAAGAAGAGAGCTGGCCTCTGGCAGGCAGGAGTTGGTCACGATGATGTGAGACTCGGTGCTTTTCAAAGTAATTATTGAAATTACCAATTTAAAATAATATTTAAGATACATAAAAAAAATTGCTAAAACAATAATGACATAAAAATCTAATTCCATTAATGCAGTTTCTAGTTCCTATTTTTAAAGAAAAAGTTCAAATCTTTAGTTTGGGGTACTTCCACCATAGCAGCAATTCTGGAAAAACTTAGGAAAGAGGGAACATTTAGTATAATTATTCCTAACATCAGGCCTATAGGGAAAACATCCTTGTGTCATAGAGCTGTGTGATATGACCTCAGCTAAGGAAACCTGGAAAAGCAAAGAATCTCAGGAGACATTCTGGCCTGCGGCACAAAGCGGTTTTGTTGCAGTCCCCACCTCGCCGCAGTAGCTCCCATCCATGTAGTAGGGGCCTCCAGGATGATGAACGTTACACACATTATGTCATTTAATCCTCAGTAACAACCCTATGAGTCTATTATTATTTTTCTCTTTGCAGAAATAAGGAAACTGAGACTTTACAGGCTAGTCATTTGTAGGTGACAAACCTGGAATTAACATTCAAGTCTGAGTTCATCACTCAAAATATTTCTACACATCACTACTGTATTGTATTTAATGACTGCCTCTTCTAAAGTGTAGAGCCAGAACCTTAGGTTTCTATATTGCATCTTCTAATGTAATGTGTTGCACTTACCACAAAGAATGTTTTGGTTATGGTTATTATTGATATCACTGTGATTAATGAAAACATCATAAACAATTATTATTACTATTGTTAAAGCCAACATGTATTTATATATCATTTATAGTTTATAATGTACTTTTACAACGATTATGCTATTAAGTTTTCAACAACTCTCAGAGCGAGGCATGTCCTCAGAGAGTTTAAGTGGCTTGTACAAAGTCTGTCAAGCAGCCGTTGTCAGTTAGACCTCACACCAGTGTGACCCTGGGAGTGATACCTCCATAAATTTTGTGCCATAGCTGCTTGCTTGCCTCACCCTAAGCCCCGCCCTGAGGCTGAGCCTCTACCTAAATTCAATTCTCCTGCCTATGCAGGTTAAATCCATTTCCATCATCTTATAAGACATTGATGTTCCCAGTTCATGACAAAAGACGGAAACAGTCAATCAGCAATGAGCAAGGAAGCCCGAATACCAATGCAGCCAGAATTCTAAGACTGCTGGCCGGATGCAGCTTCACCTTGGGCCCTCAGACTGGGAAACCCTTGGACGTGCCACCTGTGAATTGTTCATCTCTGTACCCCCAGCCCCGGACTTGGGTTCGATACACGGTGAATTCTTAACATTTTCTGAATGATGGATGGATAAATCAGTCCACAATCTCTTCTGAGCACGGAGCTCTACCCTAGTGCTGCCTCTTCCATCTTGTTCCTACCATTTGGAGAAGATGGAGGGGAAGCAGGAAGCCTTGCCAAGCCCAGCCCAGGCAGGATGTGAGTAAAAGGGGCAATGGCACAGGCTTCCACTCCCAACTCTTTTTGCCTTCCATATCTCCCTGCTTCTTGCTGACTCAATCCCTGACCCCCAGATGCCTCCTCTGTCCTCCTGGAGGTCACTGGGGAGAAGTGTTTGCAGTTACAAAGGAGGCCATTCACCGCCACCTCCCTGTCCCGGATTATTCTCGGAGAAGACTGGGCCCTTTTCATCTGCAATCCAGGGGCTTCCACCCCTTTGGAGAATAAGATCCAGTTTTACATAAAGAAGGGCTTCTTTCATTTCTTCTATTTTAAGGAGAAAGAGAAGCAAGATTGATCCGAGTTTTGAGCATGGATTGAAAATGGAGTTTTGCCAATTTCCTATATTTTACCCTCCATGCTCTGCCAGCCAAGGTAGGGGAGGAACAAGCAGCCTGTGTTCCTGGAGCACACTGCTAAGAGCAGGAAAATGCCAGTGATTTGGATAATTGAGTGTCTGGATTAAAATTCACCTATGCCATGTCTCCGAATAAAAAGGGTTTTGATGAAACAATATCAGCAAAGCAAAGAGGATGATGTAGAATTTCCGTCTGATTTAATGAACTTTTTGTATTGATTGCATATATAAGTAATGTTAATTGTGATCCAATTCGATCTCCTTATTCAACACATATCCTACAAGACCCTCTACTAATCAGGAAATATGTATTAGTCTAGTTTGGGTATATAAATGGCTTTCTTGGTTCTTGCTACTGTTGACCATTCAGATTTTAGTCCCTCTTGCCAGAAACTGCCCGGGTCCATGAGGTTTGACTGGGAAAACGTCTCCCAGGAAGGACTGCAGACAGTGATCCTGCTGGGAGTTCAGTATCAGAACCAACACTGGCCTGAGGAAGGTGAGGAAGCCGCCTGGCAGCATGGGTTAAGAGGCAGGGACACTGTGGGCTGTGAGGGGAAATGGAATCTACACTAATAAAAGAAAACCTGCAAATTGGTGTCACTTCGCTACGCCCACCAGCCAATCAGAGCGACTAACCCTACAGAGATGGCAGTTAATTTGCATACGCAGGCGCGGAGCAAAGACTGAAGGCTCCAGCCGGACTGAAGAGGCTTGGCCTCTCCGCTGTGGCCGGACCAAAGGCCTGGGTCCCAGGTGCCAGCGGAAAACCGGTGCCGGCAGCCAGGGAAAGGAAGGCCTATTGTGCGAATCTTCGTGGAACAGGCTTCTAGTATATACAGAAAGGTCCCTGGACAGATTTCCAAAGGCAGGTGAAGCTACACTTTACTTTTGCAATCTTCGGTAGCACTGAGATCTTTCAGCATGCTGCTTTAAGTGATAAAAGTGTGTAAAAGAGGTGAAGGAATTGGCCTGTGATGCAATAATTCCATCTGTGCCCAAATGTCTTGTAAACACGGAAAAATTTTGAGTGTGGAGTGACTCTGCGCTCCCAGTGGCTCCCAGGGGAAGGCAGCGCTGGAGGAAGAAGTTGACCAAGAGCAGAGGGAGTCTGATGAGGGCCCTTTTCCTTCCTGGCCCGAAGAATCCTGCCAACCACTTGTGGGTACACGGACTCCCCTTAGAAAATAAGCCTGGCCTCAGAGCTGAAAGGACCTCCAGATGTTACCTGAGCGATAGCATTACAATCCGCTTAAATAGAAATATCTACCTAACAAGACACCCCGGGACACCAATGAGACCAACTGAAAGTTAGCAATAAGGGGGAACAGGTTTTCTGCCAATTCAGCTGAAGCAAATTGTAATTCTACTCAGCTTTCCGTGGGCCTAAGTGCTTGCAGGGGAAACATCAGCCTCTACCATCAAAATCAATCATGCATTTTCATGCATCACAAATAGAGTTGTACCATGATTTACCAGATAAGTGGTCTCCAAGTGCCTTGTGGATGATCCTCTCCTAACTGCCCTCACACACGTAAGCCTACACACACACACATGCACACACACATGCATGCATGCACATACATACAGCTTTGTATTGTCCAAGCTCCTCTTCAAAACTTCCCTGGACCATGCCCACCACAGTGGTCTCTCTATCAACTGGTTCCCAAGGAACTCACTCTTCTCTCTGCCCGGTAGAATTGGAAGTTCTCACTCTCTCACAATGCCTTGCACTGGCTGGCCTTAGCTATAAGATGCCCTGCTTGATGAATACTTTCAGTGCAGTTAATGAGCACACAGAAGTTACTCCTCCTTCCCTCTCATCCCCATAGGTATTCCATCCCTCACCCTTCCAGGATGGCAGGATAGTCCCGATTTGCCCATTCTTTGTGTGGTTGGGGATTAGCCCTGTTCCCTCTCAGTTTCCTCAGTGTCAACTAATGAGGTTGGGCTTACAGTCTGTAAGAACCTTTTCTGGTTTAATCGTTTGGATTTATGTGATAATAGACTTTTCAAGTGGTCAATCAGTTCCTCAAACAGCAATTTCATTTTCAACCTTTTAATGCAGATTTAAAAGTAAGCATTTTTAGTCTTATTAGTCCTCCTGGATTCTTGTTTTCACCTCGATTAACCCAGCTCCTTTCTGTCCCTGGAAAACTGTAAGACACTGTCCTGAACTTTCTCCTCTGTACTACTGAGTTCCACTACCCCGCCCCCCTCCCCCCCCCCCCTCACTGGGCCTGCCCTTCCTGCATGATTTACAGAGAATGCCCCTCCTCGGCCTGGGCTGGGCTGCCTCCCCCACCTAAGCCCTCTGCCCCGTCGTCGTCTTCTCCTGACCTTCTCTTGGGCAGCCCACCTGCCCACCGCACTGACATCTGAATGATGAAAGCTCTGAGCACTCTGCCTCCCAAGCAGACCCTGCTGCCCGCACCCCTCCAGACTGCCGCCTCCCTTTGGAAGCTTTATTGCTGTGGCTATTTCTTTCTGTTTGTTTTCTACCCATAGGTCCCTCTGACTTTCCTCCCCACACGCTGCCTACCCACACCTTTCCCCATCATGCCCCACGGAGTCCTCCTTCCTCAAATTCATGGAAGAACCTCATGGCAAGGTGACCACAGCAGCTCTCCAGGCTTCTCCTTTCCACTCACCTACAGTCCCAAACAACCAAATGTGCAAACATGGCAGCATCCTCCATCCCCAGTATAACTCTTTCCAACTGAGAGCTGGAAAGTCAGCTGGCATGTCAACTGAAACCCCATCAACCTTCACAAGAAGGCCTGGTGTCCTCCAAAGGGGAGTCACTCCTGCCCAGGCCACTGAAATGCCCCCATGAGCTCTCACAGCCATCTGTGTTAACAAACCCAGAATGTTACCATTACATTCCCTGACTTTCTAGATGACAACTCTCAGAAAACTGAAAATATATCCCGGTCACTTTGCAATCCCCACACATTCAGAACTAGCTCACAGTTGTGACCAGCAAATTTTGTGGAATGAATGAGGAGCCATGTGGGCCATGCTCCTCCCTCACACAGATTTCTTACTTCCTCTACCTTACGAGCCCTTCCAACTCATGCTCTGCAAGCCATGACTGGCTTCTTGTCCTACCCTCTCCCCATTCTGCTCTCACTGCCTGCTGTAATAATATTTGTGAACTACAAGTTACCCCTCCAGGATTTAAACTAAGCAGTACCAGTTTCTTTTGCCTTTCTTCACAAAACTTGCCTTTTCACCATTATCTCCCTTCTATTTGGACTGTCTCCAAATGGTCCACCTCCCTTCTGAGTTGTAAAGCTGAGATAGAGGTTAGGTTTATAAGGCCAACCCATTAGGTGTTATCTACTCAGATGGGAGCCCCTGAGAGTTTGGCTTTTTGCTCCCGGAGGGTATCATGAGTTTTAATTAGCCAGAATGACAAAATTAGCCCAAGAACAGCCACTCTGGGCACTGGCCATAGTTGCAGTGGGGTGTGAGCACTGCTCATGGCTGCATGGGCGTATTCTAGGAGGTCTGTGTCTTTACCATCAAGGGGGGGATTAATTGGCAAGAGCATGATGATCCAGGATACTCTTTTGGTCTCTGCACTTCCACTGGGAAGCTTATCATCCTCTTCTGTTTACCAAGGCCTTTTAAAAATTATTATTATTATTAAACACCTAGGATTGTAGGGTTCATGAGCTGCATGATAGGAAGGCTTAAGCTCAAGTTGTCTGAGTTGCTCTTGGAAGAGGATCAAAACCCAGACTGAAGCTCCTTCCCGCCTGACTCACAAGGCCATTGTTATTGTATTTAGCTTTGGATAAACTTTCCTATGGAAGGTGATTGCTCACAGCAGTTCATTTTCAACGTGCGGGCTTAGATCTGGCTTCATGTGTGAGCGCGGGCCTGTCATCGTGCATTCCAGGTCACTCTCCGAAATGAATTTGTCTTTCCTCAATGTTTCTCAGAGCCGGGGAGCAGACATTCCTTCGGCTCTGCATTAATCCAATTACTAAACACCTGCAGACATGCAATAACAGTTTGGGTGCCAAGAGCCTTAGAAATGGTTTTATAGACGAATGTAATCGGCTGTCCTGCTATCAGGAGTCACGTTACACACCTGCCAAGATCCAAGCCGAAAAAATAACATTCACGCTTCTCACTCCAGGCAGGAATGTTCGGGGCACATTAGAGACAAAGTGACAGGCATGTTAGCCTGACTGCCACAGAGCCCATTAAACATGTTCAGCTTCTTAGTAATAGTGTTCCAAGTCATTTTAGTACTAAAATATTTACAAGAAAAGTACGACAAAACAGGACTTTTTTCCTCCCAGGGACAGTTTAGGCAGACCCCTTTCCCACCCAAAACCCTTGAGCACGAGGATGCCTGCTGATCCCCTGAGCCTCAGACACGTCAGAGGGGGCTTCCCAGGGGATAATCCCCAGGATGCCCCGTGGCCAGGAGGAGGCCTGAAAGGAGAAAATAATCCCCTCCCACCTACTCCTTCTACCTCGCTGCAAAGCTTCTCAGTAACTGAGATATTCAGAAACCGCAGGCTTGCTTTCCTCGAGATCCTGAGCTTGGGCCTACAACAGTGATGTGTGGAGGGCCATGCTAACACCTTCCTCCAAAGACAGCCCCTCTAAGAGCAACAAAAGGAGACTGGGGGGCTCCCCCCCCTTATATTAGAGCAGGAAGTATGTTTATTTTTTTTATTGTTTCTTTTTCCTTTTTTTACCTCTTTTTAATTGAATTTATCGGGGGTGACATTGGCTCACAAAACCATATAGGTTTCAAGTGTACAACTCAACAAAATAGCATCTGTACACTGCATGGTGCATCCATCACCCCAAGCAAAGTCTCTTTCCATCCCCTTTCCCCCCTTTTTCCAACTCCTCTTTCCCTCTGATATATATATATATATATATATATATATATATATATATATATATATAAAATCTTCATTTTTAATTTTTTAAATTACAATTTACGTTCAATATTATTTTGTATTAGTTTCAGGTGTATGCACAGTGGTTAGATGGCTGGATAGAAAAGCTCTTTTTGAGAGATTATCAGAACAACCCAACTCAAGCTTGATAGAGAATTACTCTTTGTGTGTGTGTGTGTGTGTCCTGAATTGGCATTAGGAAATTCTATTGCTGTCTAGGGTGGGAGTTAAAGAAATCAGCAGAAATCCCTCAGTTCAGTATTTTCACGAGAAGTCAATTTCTCTACAACCGGGCCGCCATGTTAGTTAAATTGCACCCACCTGCTCGGAAAGGTGGAGCCGACCTCTCCTTTCTGTGGGCGCAGGGCCTTCGGAGACCCCCCACCCCCTCCCCCACCCACCCCCACCATGAGGTGCAGTGGGCCCTGGGAGCCGTTGGCCGAATTAATCCTGGGTGATGGGTCACCTCCCAGGATGCCCACGCTGGGCCGTGCACGCTCCAGGTAAACACAGGGCGCCCTTTCCCTCTGCCGGTCACTACGTTTGCAAAAGGAGCCGCTGGAAACATGGGTGCCGGCGAGTAGGAGGGGTCCGGGCAGGAGAGCACGCTGCCCTCCACACGCCTCCTCTGCACTGACCTCATTGCCTTTGAACAGCCTCACTCTGTATGGTTTTCATCTTTGGAAAAATGTATTATTTCTATTGAGACCTCATATAATATAGGATACACAAATCCCTTTAATTTACCACAGAGCTTTCCATGTAACAATTGCTCGTTAAAATTATGCTCAACAAATGAGAGGGCACCATTGTGTTTCTGCTGTACCGTGAACCAAAGTCAAATTGCACACCTCGACATGTGTAACAGCAAGCGAGTGAGTTGACGAGGGATGCCTTCTGCAACAAGAAGAGCTTCTCTTATTAAGAAAAGAGAAATCTTACTTTGAAGCAGGATTTCCAAACCGCCTCGGACAGCCCGCTGCTTCGCACGGCCCAGCGCTCGCAGTTGGTGCCCCCTTGGGCGCTTCAGCAGCAATGAGCTCGAACACCTGATTGACGGCTGCCCGCGTGGGTCCTGTCTTCCCGACAACCCCTGCGAGCCTGAGCTCTCCAGGGCAGGCGGTGGCATTCGATTTCTCCTCCTCTCAGGTTTTGCCCCACGCAGCGCCAAGGCCCAGGACGCGGCATAGAGAGAGGGCCCCTTGGAGTTTATGCTCCTTGGATTTTCTTTCTAAAAAAATACGCAGCTTAGAAGCCTCCTCCAAGCCGGCTCCAGCTGAGTGCCTGCTGGCCAAATGCGGCACTGGCATCACCTGGGAGCTGGTTAACACTACAGAAGCTTCAGCCCCATATGAAACGCCCTGACTCAGCACCTGCATTTTAGGGAGATTCCCCGGGACATTCAAACGCAGAGTCACGGTTGGGAGCCTTTAAGCGATGACCCTTCTCAGAAGGAGGCCCTGGGCGCCCTGAGGACTCACTCGCTCTGGCAGAGATCTCAAAGCAGACTTGTCTGTGTGCCCCAGGAGCCACACAGTTCACTGCAGCCCCTACAATGGACAAGATGCTGAGGATCCAAGAGGTCTGTGTGGGAAGAGGGAGGGACACACGGCAGCATCACCACCAGGTGCTGGAGAGGATGATGGGGTCCAGAACGAGGGATCCCCGAGCCAGAGGCAGCGGGGCCAGAAGCTGGTTCCCCGGGAGCCTCGGAGGCTGGGGCTCCTTCTGCCAGCCCCTCCCACAGCCCAGCGTCGTCAGGGCCCACATGTAACCTTCAGCCCCGGCCCACAGCAGTCAGCATGACAGTAATAACAGTAGTCACAAGAAAATGCAACCTCTGTCACGCTAACAGCTTTTGAAAAGTAAAATGCTGGGGATATGATTTCAATTAAAACTCACATTGTCTGACTTGTCTCTCTGCATAGCAAAGGTTCACCTCCTTTCGCCCTCTTAGCTCCTCTTTTCAAAACTAAGGCAGGCAGGAGGAGCTGGGCCAATGCCTGCTCCCACCTTGAGGTGCGGGGTCTGTGTGCCTGGCATCATTTCCCATGCCCAGTTCGTGCTAACTCACCCCAAATAAATCCGTAGGGTTACAAGCAAAGTCCGAGCCTCTCTCTCTCTCTCTCTCTCTCTCTCTCTCTCTCTCTCTCTCTCTCTCTCTCTCTCTCCTCTCTCTCTCTCCTTCTCCCTCTGTCTTGGTTTAGGAATAAGTGATTCTGAACTTAAAAGGAAATTGCTCTTGCACAAATGGAAAGAGCCTAAATTCCTTCCCAGAGCTTGTCTCATGCAGACAGCCTAAATGATCTACTTCATTTGTGCTGAAGGTGGCTTTTTCTAAATCACTTCTCCTCACCTAGCAGGTGAGTGCTAGAGAGCCAAGTGGAGATGAGGAGACACTGGCCTGGTGCATAATTTCCCCAAGGAAAGGATTGCTGTCATCCTGGAGGTCTCCAGTGCTCCCAACAAGATGCTAAATGACTACAACAAACAAGGCCAGCATCAAAGCCTTTGGCTGTGAGCAGACAAATGTATGCTTCCTATGAAATTCATGAACCAGTGCAACAAATATCTGTTGAGTGTTGGACCCTCTTTCTGAATCTTCATTCCATTCTTTCTTACCTAAGTCATGCCTATTCATTTCTTCCAATTACATCAAATGCAATCTACACCAAAACTTTTCCAAATCCTTCCAAATTTCCTAAATGCTCTCCCATTCTGAGATCAGTATCCTCCTCTGATGGGACTTTTCAGGAAAAACAAAATTGACAATTATTATTGAAATAGTATCTGTCTATTACTGTGAGGTGGATTAACTGTGGCTTTGAAATGCAAATGAAGCTATTTCTGTTATAATGTCACATATATGTTCCTGATAGACTCACATTTCAGAAAACCACACATTAAAAGCAGCAGGACTTTGGGGAAAATAGGTTAAGGGCAGACCACTCAAACGTGAAATTTTAACCAGAGAACTGACAAAAATAGTAACAATTAGTTAATATTATACAAATAGAGTTGTTAAATTGCCACTGGTATTTGCTACTGGCATCAAAGCATTCCATCCTTTCCATCTTAAATTTTTAATTTAATTTCTGCTTTTGAGATATAGATTGCATCTAAACAGAGATCAGTTTCATCAAAATGAAATTCATAATCCAAGATGTAAACTCTCTTCATCAGTTAATATGTTGTTTTTAACAGTAGGGGAAATCTGTTTGCAGGCTCTCTATTTGACCTTATAGCTCCCCAAAAGAGCTTAAAACAAAATAAAGTGTATTGGTATTTACAGCCCTCATATCGGTCGCATTTTGCTCTAAAATAAAGCATTCTGTGGGAATTTCAGTTTTTTAATTAAAGTCTTCATATTTCACAAAGTTTTTCTCTTTACTTTGGGACAAGCTTGTCCCCTTTTAAAAAAACACACTAAAATGTTCAGTTAAAAATCATCATTACACTAATGCCACTTTTCCTATTGAAAGAAACATGTAGCAGAACAGACTGTATAAACACTTGCCACTAATACTATGTGAGAATAATGTCCCTTAAATAGCAAGAGCCTTGACTTCACGGGTGTAATTAAGTTAATGATCTTACAATGCAAAGATTATCCTGGATTATCTAGGTCGGCCCGAGGTATTAACAAGGATCCTCATAAGAGAGAGACGTGATGAAAGCAGCAGAGGCTGGAGTGATGTGTGACCACAAGCCAAGGAGTGCAGGCAGCCTTATCAGCTGGAAAAGTCAGCGATGGATTCTTCTGTAAGGTCTCCATGGGAGCACATCCCTGCTGACTCATTTTATACTTCTGACTTCCAGAACTATAAGAGAATAAGTTTGTGCTGTTTTAAGCCACTACATTAAAGATAATTTGTGATAGCAGCAATGGGAAACTAATACAAACAGTAAGACCACCACAGTAAGGTCAACATTAGTCATTATTACTTCATCTATCTTATTTACAACTATCACCGCCCCAATTTTTCAACTGGGGAACCATTATAAAACTTTACTATGGGCATACCACCTTAAGAATTCTGCAGGTATTGTTTCATAGCAGATCTTCATGCACTCAAAGATTGAGATATTAAAGTGATAATCAAAAAGTCCTTTGTCACCTGGCCAGTGTGGTTCAGTGGTTAAGCATAGACCTATGAACCAGGAAGTCAAGGTTTAATTCCCAGTCAGGGCACATGCTAGTGTTGCGGGCTCAATCCCCAGAAGGGGGCATGCATGAGGCAGTCAATCAATGATTCTCTCTCATCACTGATGTTTCTCTCTCTCCCTCTCCCTTCCTGAACTCTGAAATATATTTTTAAAGTCCTTTGTCAAATATTCAACATAAACTAAAATTCTTACACTTTCTTTATAAAACCCCAAATTAAATAATTCCTCAAGGTACTGCACTGAACAATATTTAAACCAAAAGAGTTTATCTAGTTATTGATTTCAAGGTCTTGGAATCAATTATGTGAATAATAGGCTTGAACTTGATGTAATCCAGTCTGGGAGAACTATGTATTACACATGCAAATGCATTGCTGCTACCAAGAAGCCTGTGAAACAGGCATAAGTGGGAGCCTCATCCCCAGACTAGGTACATAGGAGAGCCCATGCCCTGAGCCAACACCGGGGAGCAGTGCCTCAACCTCTCCTCCTTACTCCAAGCCTAGCCCATTTCTTCAGATGCTTTCCCCCACCCCCAAGACCCGAAGCAAAGTTTAGAAAAGTATATAAAATGCAATGCACACCACAAAATATAATTCTCAAAGCAACTCCATCAACTCTCTACTGAACCTCTTCCCAATGAACAGAGAGAAAAGAGAAATGTCCAGAGACCTTTAGCACATCCTCAGGGAGCTCCAAGGCCACCCTGACTGAAGGCAGATTTCACAGCATTCACAAACTGTGCTGCTCCAGGGTGTTTCAGCATGAAGTTTCCTCTCCGGCCTTTCTACCACTCTTTCCAGTCCAAGTATCATGCTCATGTTATCACCTCTCAGTGTGGGACAAAACGCCTCAGTGCTGCATGTTTCCTATGTTCACTGAACACATTTCCAGATCAAAAATAGACTTAGGGAGATGTGGCAACAATAGTCACTCAACAAACATAAAAAGCAGCCCCGGGATTTTTAGCAAAATCCAAATAGAAACATGAACTTGGCTTATTTGATAGGTCAGAGTGGTGCCTGGCAGAACTCAAAGTACATGTCCCCTTCTCATCTCACCCCAATTTCTCATCTCTGCTCCCCTCTCACTTCCTAATATTTTCATATTAGTCTTAAAGAGAACTTCAATTCTTTCCTCAAAAGTAGGAAAAGTGAGCTATTTTCTTCTGGGAGCAGGAGCCCCAACCATGTTGACAATTCATTGGGTCACTCATTGTTGCAGGAGCCCAATCACAGCTCTGTCCAGCACGGAGTGTGGTGGGTCATCTGTGAGATGGTGCCACACATCTCCTCCATTCCTGCAACCTCATGCACTCCTCCCACCAAGAGATGAAGTCTGCTTCCTCTCCTTTAAATGCCCAGCTGCCCTCTGACTTGCTTTAACCAACAGAATGCTTTCTGTCTCTCAGAAGCCAGTTTGCATACAAACACTCAGGTTGACAATGAAATGGTGAGTGACCACATGGGGAGAGAATGACCACATGGAGGGGAACCAAGGCTCCCAGCCAATCCCACCTGGCACAGAAAGAGACACATCACCACATCCCACTACATCGCACAATCATGGGCAAATAAATGTTGGTGGTTATTTAGCCAGCACCTTCTGGGGAGATGGGTGATGTAGCAATGAAAAACTGAAATAGGGAGTCTGGAGTGGGTGATGGCTGAGACCTCTTCTTGTCCTAAAATCCTTTGCTTTTCATTGTTTCCCTGAAGTTGCACAAAGATGTGAGAAGTTGAGAGGACATTATTTCAGGAGACATCCCCCTACCTCTACCCCACAGGGGCTCTGCAATTATCCCCCCAGTCACAGCTGAGAGTTCAGAGGCTAAGCTGGCCTCCACCAGGCTTTGGCCCCTGGCATCTTACCAGGAGCCGGGATCTGGAGATGAGATGCCCACGCCTTGATGCCAGAGCCCCTGACAGCGAAAGGGAGGAAGAAGTGAACCTGTTACGGAACGGCTGGGAGGATAACCGAAAGAGGATTACGCTATAACAATGAGGACTGGATTTCATACAATCCTCAGTTCATAAGTTCATGGCTGGGAACAAGGTCTCCCACCCCCGAAGCAGTTGGTTCAGCAGTCTCAAAGAGCAGCCCAGCTTTTACATCTCTGCTCTCTCCACTCCGCTAATGAGACCTGGTCTCCAACTGCAGTCCAGCCGGACAACAGGTGAGAAAACACGGGTTGGCCGGATGATGTGGAAAAACAGCTGCCCACCTGGTGTGGCTCAGAAGCTCCATGCAAAGAGGGGAGGCAGAGGGTGCGACCTATCCTGGGAGCCTGTGAGAGAGGAGATAAAGGAGGGAGACCAGTCAGATGCTGCAGGAGGTGGGGAGAGAAGCCAAATGAGCCTTGACAAAAAGAGGTCATGAGAGCGTTCCAGAAAACCCCCCAAAGCACGCTTATGGTTCAGTGATTTCTGCGTTCAATGATGTCAGAGGTTGTTTCACAGGTTACCTGGCAGAGGTGGGAAGCCTGCGATTTGGGTAATAGCAACCACATTGCTCAGGCTCTCCTCACAAGAGGGGCAGAGGCCAGCAGCCGAGGAGTCCCCAGGGAGCAGGCAGCCTCAGCTCTGCAGGCAAGTGAGCACACCAGGGTCACTCCAGCTGGAACCGAGCCCACAGCCCACACGTGCAATGTCGGCCCCAGGACTTGCTTGAGGAGAAACTTGGAGAGCAGCAGAAAGGCACAGAGCTGTGGCCCTACCAGGAGACTTGGGCCCCAGCCAGATTTTGTTTGCTGCACAACCTGGGACAAATCCACAGGAATTCGTTTTTGTTTTTAAATATATTTTTACTAGAGGTCCAGTGCACAAATTCATGCACAGGTGAGGTCCCTCCGGCCTGGCCAGCAATCAGGGCCTGTCTCACAGTCCTGATCGGGCTGATTGGGGTAGAGAGGTTGGCTGGCCAGCCTCGATTGTGGCCAATCAGGGCCCGTTGGCAGGGGGGAGGGACCGTTGAGGTTGGCTGTGGGAGAGCACTGACCACCCCAGGGAGCAGATCCTGCATTGAGCGTCTGCCCCCTGGTGGTCAGTGCGTCATAGCGACCAGTCGACCAGTCATAATGGTCACTTAGGCTTTTATATATATAGGTTGATTTCAGACAAGGGAGAGAGAGAGAAACATCAATGATGAGAGAGAATCATTGATCAGCTGCCTCCTGCAGGCCTCCTACTGGAGATAAACCCCCCAACCGGGGCATGTGCCCTGACCAGGAATTGAACCATGACCTCCAGATTCATAGGTCGATGCTCAACCACTGAGCCACACCAGCTGGGCTCCACAGGAATTCTTACTAGAGATCTATGTCCCTGTTCTCCATGCCTTCATCTGTAAGAGGAGAGAGTTGGGCAGGATGATGGCTGAAGAATCTTTCTAACTCCATTGTTCTTGTTCTTTTCTAAATCATTTGATTGATCTCTTTCTTTCCAAAAACTAACATGAAGTTGCCTGCAGTAAATTTCGATGGTCCCCTGCTGGGGGATATTATTTCATGTTGATCCTCTTGTTGTGGAAAGTCTAACAGCACAGAATACATACTGCCTGTCTTCAAAGGCAAGGCCGTGATTGTCTGAGTGGAAAGGCTGGGGGTTCACATAGGGCCCCATCCAATGACTGAACATTGATTAGTTACCTTTTATTACAGCTTTTTGGTCAGACATTGTGGGCAGTACAATGTTTTCTATTGAGATATTCTTTGCAGCATAGAAGAGGAATAACTCAATATTGAAAGTGACCCAAAGATACTTGCAAAGAAGGAACTTTATCTGTAAGGACATAAAGGGGATTGCTAATGTAGAATTTCAAGGTTGTTTATTAACCCAGACCTCTTTGTCCTAATTCATGGCTTCCTGTTATATATTTTATTATTTCCTAAACTATTAGACATTGGTAGGGTTATGTCTAAGAGCACAATTGTCTTATTGTTGATGTTTCCTCCGGTTTATAAGTATTTGCGCTATCTATGTGAATGCTATGTTATTCATAACACACACATTCATGACTGCATGTTTTCATTATGAATTGGTCCATTGGCTAATATAGAATTACCCTTTGGGACACACACACACCCCACCACCCTAAATGCTTTTGGCCTTAGTTTCTACTTTATCTGATATCAATATCAGCCACCTGATTTCTTTTGGTTTATCTCCCTGATACATTGTTGCATATCATTTTAATTTTTAAATCCTCTCTTGTTATTTTTGCCTTGAATGGTCTCTTATTAACATTCAGTTTAATTTAAACCAACCTGAGTGATTTTTCCCCTGGCAATGCAAATCTGTTATATTCATTCTTATTTCTGTCATACTATTGCATACTTTTTTTTTTCTTTTTCTTGCCATCTCTTTCAACCAAGGAGTTTCTTCTATTTATTTTATTTTCTTCCCTGCTACATATTTAATGTTTCTCCTTTAAGAATTCTTACTGTGCAGAGTTTCGTCTCCATGATCTATTTCCCACATCTTTTCAATTTCTTATCATTTTCTTTTCAGTTTTTCCTTAGAGTTCCAGAAGACTTGTTCCATCTCTTGTCTTCTCATTAATTGTATTTTACAACATTAGGCTAACTACTCGCTGTGGCAAAATTAATTTTAAAATTTTGATAAAGCACTTCCCCCAGATAAGGTACATACCTGGACTTGCCCCTTTCCTGATGTAGTCCACAGCCCCTGATCCCCACCGAGTTTAAGAATATTCACCAAATACTCTCTCAAATGTTCTTATTTTTCTTACAGTGGAGTTATTTCAGAGAAAGCAGTTCTGAATTGCCAGGGACTTTGGCAGCCGCCTCCTGACATGCAGAAAGCTCTCGAAGGTCTGCGGTGTTGTCCTGTCTCATGACCTCACAGAAATCGCTCATTTCCCCTGTGGATGGTACTCACTGCTCCACCTGAAGCATTCAGGAGGTCTTCCTAGGACTCCTCCTAGTTGCTCCTTAGTCAAGGCTTATTGGTTCAAAGTGGAAAGTGGCCAAAAATTCAGCTCAGACTGCATTAAGGAGGGTTATGGGAAGGCAGCAGAATGGACGAGGTTAGCATGGAGGCTTTGGGGATGACGAAGCCCCCGAATCTCAGGGCTCTCTTGGGACCATTGTCTTCTCCTTTATTCATAGTGTTGCCCACAGTTAGTAGCCAGGCTGCCTGGGTTCAAATGCTTTCTCCACCACTTGATTGCTCCATGACCTCTTCTCACCTCAGTTTCTGTATCCATGAAATAGTTGGAAAACCTCATAAACTTGTTGCATGGATTACACGAGGTGACATGAGCACATTACAGTGTCTAGCACACAATTAGTGTGATGATGTCTCCTGGCATTGGCTCCTCCCATTCAGGTAGGATAGAAGTTGGGATTTGTGAGAAACTGGTCTGCACTCTCTTGGTGGAAAATTTAACAGGAGAAACTTCGTACAGGTTCAAGAGACCAAAACAGAAAAAAAGCTCAACCAAACAATGGATTGAGCATCCTGAGCAGGTGGAGTCAGGAAGTAGATAGAGTCACACCTGAATGATAGCTGGGACCTTCATCTCAGCACAGATGGTGAAGACAGGATGCCCTGGCCAGGTGTCGGGTGGGTGTGACCACTCCCGCCAGGAACTACAGAAGCTCTGGACTTTCTTCTACTGCTAATGAGGAACCAACACCATCTCCCCAAGGAGTGTCTCGCTGCTCTACTCCCTCTCCACCCAGAATACTCAGGGGATTAGCTCTCATTTACTTCCTGTCTTAAATCAAGACTCTGGTTGAAAGTAACAATAATCCAAATGACACCCTATCAAGGCAATAATAAAGAGCAAAAAGGACGAGATAGATGGGGAGCTTCATAAGCAAATGGACTCAGGGACTCAGCACCCTGAGGACTTCCACAGGAACTCTATCTGTCTCTGCTCCGCCTTCTGCGCTTTTCTTTCTCTTAGACAAGTTCCCCCATGTGGCAGGGTCATGTTGTGGAGACTTCTACTTTCTAACTTAAGAGTGGCAACTCTCATTAAAAAAAAATAATAGTCCAGCTGGCGTGGCTTAGTGATTGAGCATCAACCTATGAACCAGGAGATCAGGGTTCGAATCCTGGTCAGGGCATATGCCCAGGTTGAGGCTCAATTCCCGGTTGTGGGTAAGAATCAATGATTCTCTCTCATCATTCATGCTTCTGTGTCTCTCTCCCTCTCCCTTCATCTCTGAAATCAATAAAAAACATAAAAATTATATATATATATATACCTAAACAACCAGCCGACCAGGCTACTGGACAGTAGCTATGATGCACACTGATCATCAGGGGGCAGATGTTCAATGCAGGAGCCACTGAGATGCAGTCACTTGCCAGCAGTGGTTCTTGGGTGATGTACCCGAAACCAGAGAGAAGGGAGCCCGATTCCGAGGTGCATCACCTGAGAACCGCCCTCTCGCAATCCAGGACCCCTTGGGGGATGTCAGAGAGCCAGTTTCAACCCAATTCCTGCAGGCCAGGCCAAGGGACCCCACCAATGCACGAATCCGTGCACCGGGCCTCTAGTAATAATAATAATAATAATAATAATAATAATAATAGTAATAATAATAATAATAAACGATCTGACTGACATGGTTTGAGGTACCTGTTCATCCCAGAACCAATCACTAAAGCCAAGGCAATGAGTGCTTTCTCATCCCTCATCAGAACCACATGGTTGTTGTGGGAAAGGAGCAGGTCCCAAAAAGAAAGGAATGCTATTTTGAGAAGATAAACACTAAATGACAATAATACTTTCCTCATACACCATCTCAGCTGACAAATCAACAGTGCTGGCATTCTAAATATTTAACAAGCAAGTCAGTGTCTAGCACACAATTAGTGGCTATCACAATGGCTACTGACATCAGATTCTGGAGACCTCTCCCGCCCCGCTTAATCCTAGCAGTTGCTGAATTGTGGGGAAACTGAGGGGTTCCCAGAGGAGGGATCCACCTGGACAGCATGAGAGCACTCAAGAGGCTCTGGGAAGTAGCTTTCTACCAATAAACATGGAAGTATTTCAACATTTTCACAGTTGGTTTGGTCATTCCACTGTATGCTTGCTGCATTTGGTCCCATGGACATGGCCTCTAACAAAATTCTCCAAGTGTCTAGCATGTTCATCATCTCAACGGAGATTTCTTTTCCATTTTTAATATATTTTGTTGCTTGTTCCAAAGTGAATTTGAGAGGGAATAGTTAAATGTCAGTTCTCATGTTAACAGCTTGCCTAGAAATCTCTGGAATTTTTAAGATAATCATTTTCATTAAAAACCAAACCTCATGGAAGCCTGGAAACTCAGGAAATTGGTCTGGTCCCTGCAGCTGAATGTGTCTCTGCTCCCAGGATACCCAGGGACACCAGAGAGAAATATAAATTCAACATTTGAGAGCAAGTGTTCTTTGCATCATGAGTCAGAAAATTGAGTCCCAAATACTTGATGTTTCTGCCTCTGAAGTCTAGTAAAAACACAGATATGGGTTTTTTTAAAGGTTTTGTTATGTTTATGTTGTCATTGTTAGTTCATGATTTTGCTTAAGGTTTACCAAAACTGACAACCAGAACTAAATATTCCTCACATCCCACTAATTGTTCTACAGACAAACCTTTCTGTTCCTTTCTAATCTCAATTGGACTCAGCCCAACTGGACTGGAGTATTGAGCTATCAAGCCGATTGGACCCTCCTGCCACACACAGATGTTCCCTCTTCATTCCCCAAATGACCACATATTTTCAAGAAAAAACACCACAACTGATATCTCTGAGATATTTCAACTTGTTTAAAAACATATAATATCCTTTCCAGGAGTCATTATTTTTCTGTTTCTCTTTCTCTTTCAGAGCTATCAGAATTCTCTGAATTTTTTCCCATAAAGACACCTTTAGTATGAATAAGCGTTCTTTTCTCCCCCACTGAGCCATAGACTGTAGAATCAGTCCAATTTTAAAGTAATAAAAAATATTCTTTGTTAGCAAATCATTGAGGTGCCTGGAGGTTATTTCAGGCATATTGTGGAATTCCTATTTAAAAGTCGAGGAAGTCCAGATGCGTTAGGAAACGTGGATTATAGTGGAAAAGAATTCCTCGTCTGAGAAAGCATCACCCTTGTCTTCCTTGGTCTATGATGCACTGGCCATCCTTTGTTAATGATGCCTGCTGAGCCCACACCAAATTCATCTTTCCTGGAGTCATCAAAAGCCTAGGTTCAAGGCCTCTCCTTCATAAACCTCAGGAGAAAGTTCTGCTGCAGGCCATGCAGTTCCAGTGAATGTGTCCCAGGGTTTAAGAGGAGAGGTGCACATACCACAAGCCTGTCCTGCTAAGCTTAATGGGGTCAGCTTCCCACACAAGTATCCAGAGAGCTTTAGGTGTGACTCAGAGAGAATTTGGAGCTCTTTGCTCATCTGATCCCTGCTCCTCTTCCTATCTTCCCTCTACTGCAGCCCTCCACGTAACCCTGGGCCTTGAACACACTATTCTGCACACGCAAACACATGTTTCTTCTCAGGCTTTTTTGCCATCTGAAATCCTCTCCTTCCTCTTTACCTACTGAAACATTAACACAGAGTCTGTTTGGCAAATAATATAGAGTCAGGTAAACCACCGGCATTCAAGGACTGGGAACTCTTCTTTATCTTCAGAGTCATCTGTCATCACCATCATCATCACTACCACAACTACCCACCATCATGCTTACAAGTATGATCCTCAAAGATGTAGTTCAAATGCCTCCTTGTCTGGGGAAAAAAAGCAAACAAACAACATTTCTGATTCTCTTTCCAGAATTAAACCACCTCTTCATACTCGGTGCTTCTTTGTCTCAGCTCATTACTTATTTCATTTTATTTTGTATTATAGTCAGTCTATTGTAGTCCCTGCTATTGTTATCTTTATAAATAAGCTCACCCATCAATGTCTACTCTCCCTGGGAACAGGAATCATATCTGATTTCTTAGAACATCCACTCACATCCCCGTCGTGCTTTATGCTTTCCCTTAATGAGCACTTGGTAAACATTAGTTTAAATAAATTGTTTTCAGTAAGATTATCTCATTTTGTTGATGTTAATTCTTGTTCTGGGTTCATAGTTTTGCTGTACTGCATCACATTCTGTAACTTGCAAAGTTAAACATGCTTATCTTTTCAAATATTTATTTCAGAAATTGATTCTGAGATTGACAGATCAATGTTCTCAATCAATAATATAATTGGGATACTCTAAAAATGAGCTTCATGCTGTGCAAATGTGATTTCCTTTTGGATCTGTGTAGAAATAAAGGCGAGGCTGTTCTCAGTATTTTCACAGGATATCCTCTGACCCCTAAATTAATTTAAGTGTACTGTAGGAAGCAGCAAAAGGTTTGTTTGGGTTTCAAATCCCAAAACCTGACCCCCTAATGCTGCACAAACTACACAGGAAATTTCTAACAGTAAATCAAGAGGCAAAAGTGCGTTTATGACAGCCAAAAAGAAGGAAAGCGAAGCCTGGGATGACCAAGAGGATCATTTTTATTAGCGTTTAAAGATAACCTGTCAGCAGAGCAGAAATCTAGTCATTGACTGCACAGTGTAACTATGTAATTCTTTGCAAGAAAACTCAGTGGCCCGCCGTTATCCTCAGCCACTTCAGCAAGGACTATACTCCCTAGAGTTGGAGGTACAGAGAATACACAGATCACATGGGTCATTTCCTAACCAAAGAATTCATCACCCAAGGTCCAGACACCAGTTCTTTGCTTGTATCCACTCTACCTTGATCCAATACCCACAATTAGATCGCACCTCCATGCAGCTGATTCTCAGATTTATCATTTAAATCCAGCCTCATCAAATTTACGACCATATACTAATTCAAAACCTTCTGCTGAATAATCCAGAAGTGTTCCCAATCAAATGTCCAAAGCCACTGTCCAAAACTCAATCTTCAAAGTAGTCCCTCCACTGACTGACCCCATTAACATCATGCCACGTCTCCCGGGATGGATGTTGCTACACCCCTTCTGAGATGTTTTTCTTCTTCACATCAATTAATTGCCATAGTTTATAATTCTTGGACTATACTTCTCATTCAAACTCTGCAGCAGTTCTCTACCTACATCTTCAAAATAGCATATTGTGGCTACCCTTAAAACATAGCTCTGGCCATGTTATTCCCCTGCTCAAAAACTTCCCATGGCTCCTCATTCTCTCTTCAGTCTAGCATCCCAGACTCGCCCATCATCCTAATCTCCACCCTAATCTCTATTCACACTAACCATGGGCGCCTTTCATGACAGTTACATACATTGTCTACAAAGGCGTGTTTGCTTCACACCCTCACACTGAGTACATAGTAGATGTCACTACATATTTATGAACTGAATCGCATGCCTATATTGATTCCAGAGCCCTATGTCTGGACTCCATTCAAATGAAACCTTCTTTTCGTCATATATAATTTTGTACCTGATCCAGATTCCCTAATTGAAATTTCTAATAATTTGGGCATAAGTCAGGCTAGATTTTATCTTTGTGATAGCTACTTGAAAAGTAAATTAATCATGTAAATTAGCTAGCATGACATATGTTTCACCTCCATAAAGATAAATTGTCAAGCATTGAGAAGGACTTTTTACACTCAGGTAGTATGCTTTTTAATATATATTTCACCTATATAACCCTGAATGCATCTTAAATTGATCAAGATGCATTTCTTGTTAAATATTTTATAACCAGACCAATCCCACTCCAGTGACTCAAATCAGTGAGGCTTTACTGCGGGTATAACGATTACACAACTGTCCCTATTCCTTGATGTCCTACTTTTCAGTAATAAATGCAACGGGAGTGTCCTCTGCATGACATCAAGATTGACTCCCCTTTCTACCTTAAATTCATGTCAAACTATCACTGCAAGACTGTGATGTCCTCCTGGAGGCAAGGGCAGCAGCTGCAGGATCACAGCCCCTATGCTTTGGACGCTGGCTGTCCTTGTGCCTTGTGGGCTCCTCTGAAAAGGACAGTGATGGCCGGTGCTCTTGTGCCTAGGCTCCAGCATAGCCTGGCCACATGAAGCGAAGCCATGCTAGCTTTGTCCAAGCAATGAGGACTGGTTAGCTGAGTTGCAAAGAATAAATTCTTACTCCCTGCTTCCTGCCAGGTGGACGGAACTGGCTCTGGAACCAACCTGGAATCAGATTTTACCTTTTTACCCTCAACTTGCTGTCCATGCCTCCTCCACAGACCAATGAGGTTTCTATTATCCGAACTGCCCCCAGCAAGCAGGACTCAATCATTGCTGCATCTAGCACAACATGGGAGTAATTTGGAGAATTCTAGGTTACAATGACCACAGACATCATCAAACCGGGGGAAAATGCTGTGGTTGGATGCTTCATATGGCATTAATTAAAAACAACCTGCATTCTTACAATGCAGCTGTGCTGCCCACTTCACTCCTCTACAGTTTCCAGTTAGCAACCACAAAAAACTTCACAGAAACCACTCATAATTCACTCCAAGGCCCAGAATTCCAAAGGATCGGTTTTTAATTAATCTGTGTACGGGAGACATTTTCCCAAGCAAGCATGTGAGTGATAACCGGGTGTTGCAATATCCCACCCCATTTGCCTTCACATTCGCACAAGCAAGGAACTTGAGACCTAAGGAGATCAGCAACTCCTTGGAAGACTGCCATCTCCTCTCAGGTTACTTCAGCCAAGAGACTGCCCTTCAGGATATATTACATTAGGAAGGGCTTTCCTGGGAAAGAGAAGGTTCAGGACAAATTATTCAGTGCGGGCTCATGTCTATATACCCAGATACTCAGGCAAGACCTTGATGTGTTAATTTAACTCTCTAGGCTTTTGTTTTCTTATATGCTCCATAGGGATCATCATTTCCACCCACTTCTCAAGGTCATTTTAAAACAAAAGGACATCATTTGTAAACAGCAACTCAATATGCGAGGTATGTCAAGGGAAGCAAGCACAATGCCTTCTTTGCAAACATGAGTACCTCACTATCTACCACCAGAACCCAGTCTTCTTTCTCCCTTCAGACATAAGCATGCAACATAAATGACAAGCGAATGGCACCAGATGCTTCCATAAAAAGAAAATGAAAAATTAAAAGTAATTGCTTTTCAGGCACCCATATGTTCAGCCTACTTAAAGAGAGGGACAAAGTGGGTCAGCCTGCAGATAGCAAAAACATTGTGCTTTCTAAATCAAATCATCAAGATGGAAGTGGTCATAAACTTGTACCGACATGATTCAACATTACCTCGAAAAAGAGATCTACAGTAGGACACAGGCACACACAGTGGTACATGGTTTTACTGGGTAAAAATTGGTTACAGTGGACATTAAGGACAGCTTTAGAAGGTAAAACAGTCGGAAAATGGCAAAATGGCCACCTGAAGGCTGGGCATGGAAGAGTACAGAGCAACTCAACCTTTATGGTTTATTGCGGAAGTTATTAGAGTTTATAGGATTACTGTTGGGATAGCTTCTGTTACTTTCACTACCTAACTATAGGGCCACCTCTTTTGTTCATAACCAGAAGCATCTCTGTGTCCTGCCTTGACTGTCACTTTGGTGGTGTAGGGACTGGTGGCTTCATGATTAAAATGATCCTTGGCTGGTAGAAAGAACAGAAGAGAATGTGACCAACAAAGTTTTATGTGAGTGATTTGGGGATTGGTGGTGCATAGGAGTGTTTGAACTCAGAAATGGTAAGAATTATAAGGGTCCTCTCAGAACACAGGGTCCAAATCCCTCATTCTGAATTGTCAGGTGGAGGCATTTAAAGCTTAAAGAGGCCTACCCAAGGTCAAAGCAAGTGAAGGAGAAAGATCATTGGGTCCCATTGAGTAAGGCTGGCCTCACATCATAGATGAACAGAAGGAATCTCCACAATTTTCCCAAGAATTAATGCACAGCTGGACTAATGCCATTGTTACACTCCATTGAGCAACTGATAATTTAATTGAAAGTAAGTACTTCAAAAGGAAAATTAGTAGAAATAAAATTCTTATGACTAGTTTTTCTCTTCTTAGAAATTTTGGCACATGTATGAGCAATTTCTCAAAATTTCATTTTTTAAATGCAGTATCATATATTTCATGGAATCCTTGGTTCGAGGTGATAAGGTTTCCTACTTTTTATTTTATATTAGAGGCCTAGTGCACAAATTTGTGCATGGGTGGGGTCTGGCTGGCCCGCCCCAATGGGGGCCAATCAGGCTGGGCAGATGGTGGGGGAAGGGAAGCAAAAGGTTGGCCACCAGCCCCGCCCTTGATCGGGGTAGGGGGCTAATAGGGGTGGGGCCAGCTGGGGGGAGGGGCTGCAGGCGGTTGACTGGCCATCCCTGCCCCTAATTGGGGTGGTGGGGGGATGGATCAGGGGCCAGGCTGGCTGGGGAGAGGGGCCACAGGCAGTTGGCCAGCTGGCCGTGCCCCCAGTCAGGGTGGGAGGGCTGATCGGGGGCTGGTCCAGCCAAGGGGAGGGGCCATGGGAGGTTGTCCAGCCAGCCCCGCCCCTGACCTGGCCAGGGCTGGCCAGGGGGAGGGGCTGCCTCCAGATTGGACTGGTTGGCAGGGCACAGTATGCATCATAGTGACCGGTCGTTCCAGTCATTCTGGTCCTTCCGGTGTTCCAGTTGCTTGGCTTTTATATATAGACTAGAGGCCCATTACATGAAGAGATTAGTGCAATAGGCCTTCCCTTCCCCTGGCTGCCAGCACCAGTTTTCCTCCAGCACCCAGGACCCAGGCCTTCGCTCCAGCTGGAGCCTTCAGTCGTCGTCGCTCCACCGCTTCGGCCTATGTATGCAAATTAACCGCCATCTTTGTTGGGTTAATTTGCATACTCTCCTGATTGGCTGGTGCGTGTAGCGGAGGGATGGTCAATTTACATGTTTGTCTATTATTAGGTAAGATGTATTTTTCAGGCATGCATTCCTGTTATTCTTGCCTACCAGTGTGTGTGTGTGTTTAATGTAGCTTCTTTGTCCAAATGAATCATCTAAAACAAATTTGTCAGAAATGAATGTTTGCAATCATCACTTCACACTCTTTAATTCTGTATGCAATGAGGAGTAATCTGCCAGTTTTGTCATACATTTCTGGCATTCATTCCCTCAGTAATTTTGCCTTTTTCCTAAATTTAAATTAATTCCTGTCAGTATGTCCTACTTTACATCATTAGTGATTTTATCACCTTGCTTTTATGCTTTAGAAGCTCTCATTTGACCCACTGCAGCATTAACTATGATCTCTGGATGTACTGGTGTTTTCTATGTTTTATTTCTTAAAACTCGAGACTTTGAGGAAAAGTGAGCAAAATCTCACTAAATATTTAGGGACTCGACCTATAAGAGCTTTGGGATTTGTTGGCATTAAAGGTACAAACAAAGGCAGAGGAGTGTGATGTGCCTGGCTAGCTGTCCTCTGAGTGGAGGGCAGGTCAACAGCAAGGATCCTAAAGACTCCCATTGTCACCAGCCTGGGCCCAGAAATCTACATGGGCCATTTGCTGTGAACCTAAAACTGCTCTTAATAAGTAAGATCTATTACAAAAAAACCCACATTGATTCTCTTTATTAATAGTAACAGCTAACACTGAGTGTTCACTCAGTGCCAGACATCACTTAGTTCTTTGTATGTATCAATCCTCAAAAGAACCTTAAAAGGTAAGTACTAGTAGGACCTGCAAGTCACTGATGAAGAAGCTTAGTGACTCACACAAGGTCACATGGCTAGTTTTCACATGCAGGGGGCCAGGCTCCAGATTCCAGTGTCTTTCCTTGTCTCCAAGGTAGTATACTGAACCTCATGTCCAAATAGCAGTTGTAATATGAAGGGGAAGGAGGGAATCATGCAAAGCCTGGATTGTGAAATCTGTCCAGAGCCTCACCCCACACAGCATGGCTACAGGAGGAGCCCAATACAAGCACGCTGCCCACGGGACCCTGCTCGCAGCCCATGGTGAACTCTGCAATTATGTGCAGGTCCTCACCCCTGCAGAAGAACCTGATTCAAGTCGGGGCATGCACGGGAAGCTCATGGCGATTTCACGTCCCCCTCTTCCAACTTGGGCAAAGGGCACCACTGTTTGTTTTCATGAGAACTGAGCTGGAGGAGCAGAAGGTGTTTCCAATGAAGGCCCACCTGCATCATGTTAAGGAACACACAGGAACCATGGCTTTGAACTTCGGCACCGATGACTATTTGTTTTTCATGCAAGAAATGGAAGAGCAGCCTGAGAGTATCCACAGGACCCTAGTGGGCTGAGGATCACTGCTGCCCCCCGACCCTTCAGACATACCCATCATGCTGGCTCCAGACAGACCTTGCCATGCTGGGGACCTGTCCTTCAGCACAGGAGGCCATCCTTTTTCCAAATCAAGAGGGATTGCTTCCCCCAGAGTAACCACACACCACGCAGCCCAGCGTCCCTCTCCCACAGCATGTCTCACCTACACTCTTTCCTGCCTGCCTGACACTCCCCTTCTCAGGAAGGTCAACAGGAAGGAAGCCCTCATCCTGCTTTGCTTCCTCCCGGAGCAGCCTCAGACATGGGGGTGATATCTGAGCTGCCCAGGATCAGATGGACCTCAAAGCATCCCAGCTAGAAGCACAAGGATCTAGAGGCAAAGCTTTCCTATCCTCCCCCAGTGTCCCCCTCCACTTCCGCACCACAGTGTGGCCAACTGGTCTACTCTCCTGAATCACATAGTAGGCAGTAAAGTCTTCTATGGCAAACAGGCAAACAAAACAAACTACATCACTTTAGGACTGGAGCCTTTCCCTAAGATCCCAAAGGAGAGTAACTGATAACCCAACCGACACTACAGTGATATTAATTGGTGGCTTCCACTTCATGTCTTCCACTCCTATAGGCATCTCTGGCTTAAACAGAAAACGGAGGCAGGCAATGTTTAGCCTGACAGATGGCTTTGCCATCAGTGGGGTTTCTGGCACTGTGATCTTTAACGGGTGTTTGGCAACATGGAAGTCCTCTCTAGGGCCCTCTGGAGCCCTAATGGTGCCCTTCATCACCACGCTTGTAAACTTTCCACTCACGCTGCCCCGAGCCCACAGGCCAAGCTGGTGAAAACTGAAGGAGCCCTGCACCAGCTCAGGGCCAAGAGAATCGCTTCTGTGTCATTATCAAGTCACAGTGGACAAGGCTTGAGTCTTGAGTTCCAGTCTTCCCAGGGACAGCTCTGCTGTCTTGGATGATTAAATGCCTGAGCTTCAAGAGTGTCTGCACTAACATAAAACTGTAATGCTGACATTGATATCTGCCTCCAAATTTCATGGTAAAGATCCAGGGAAGTACTGGTAAATGTTTTGTGAACTATAAATACTGCAACGAAAAGCATTTCTAGGATGTGAAGATGTTAAACAGAACTTTAAAAAGGCTATTAGAAATGTAACTTCATGTGTAAATGTCCATTCACAATTTTATTTTAATTCCTCCAGCCAGCAGCACTGCACTTATAGATGAAGGCCTCCATGACCAGAATCGTGCTCTGTGCCACGGGAAAGGTTTCACAGATGGGAGGCACAGTTCCTGCTCTCTGTGTACTTACTGTCGGGTTGGGAGGCCAGGACATGCATGTGAAGTAATGACAATGCAGGACCGGCATCCTCAGTGCTGGTACCTCGTTTACAAACACAGACTTGGAAAGAATTCATACTCAACAGTTGTTGCCCCTCTGACTCTTTCAGCAGCACAGTTGTCCAGGACTCTATGCTGCCACCATTGTTCCACCCCCTGAGGCAGAGCCTTCTATTCTGCCCCTGCTGCTCCTGCCTCCATGCCAGGCCCCCCCTCCCCACCCTGCACCTGGGACAGACATGTGGGTTTTGAATCATCCCGAATTGGGACTTGGAACATGTTCTTCTAGAGAAGCAATGAGCCCTGTGGTATTAACAGGGTCATCCCTCCAGGTTGGTCTAGGTGCCCCTTGTCTGGGCCTCCAGAGCCCTCTCTCACTGCACTAAGTACACGAACTTGTAACTCCCTGAGGTCAGGATCTGTATCCAATTCATCTTTATACCTACAATGGGTAGTACAGAACTTGAAACAAAATATTTGTGGAAAGAATGAATAAAGAAATAAACCACATCATGGACTAAAAAAGTTTGGAGAGACTAGCATGAGAACCAACCCCATACGCTACCCTGGGAATTCATGTCAAACTGAAAATATACAGAAAAGAGGGTTAAAAATAACACAAAAATAGTAAAAATATATATGGGTATACATGTTTGTATATAAGTATATAGCATAAAGAAAATGGGTGGGGGGGACATACTGAGTTATTAACATAGGGGACAAAAAAAAGGATGTCCAGAAAGAAGAGAGAGAGCCAAAGATAAAAAAGAACTAAAAAAAAAAAATCTCCAGTATTTATAATAGAACCACATATATGTATCCATGTAAAATAAGGGGAATGATAATTCTCCAGTAGAAGCCAAATAAGAAATAAGAACTAATCCAAGTAAGGAGTTGAGATGAATATTCCCAAACACACATGAGAAGAAATGAGAACTTAGGCCAGGAACCCAATGGGCACCTTCATAGCAGCAATGCTTGGACCAGGGGGCTTCTTAAAAGATACAGGCCCCCAGACTACAGGCTCCAGGCTTTCCCAATAGCATGTCCAACTCCAGCCAAGGATGGGTCCAAGTAAAATGGTTCACATAGCTATTCTGCATCATATGAGCTGAACTAATATCAACAATTACATCAGGAAAAATGTGTTTACCTTGGTTTTCCGCCATAGGAAATGGGTCCAAAATGATGTTAAACATACGCCTTTCATTCCTGCTTCTATTAGAAGGACAAATAATTTAACAGGTGGGACTCAGAATTCCATGGTTCTGGGTTTTTTTTATTCCTTTTTTTTTTTTTTTTACTATGGAATATTAAACATTCCATTTTTGGTCAATGGAATCTGGAACCCTTCTTAGCAGACCTTGGCAAGCTCTATTTATTTTGCAAAAGCCCTCCTAATGCTCACATGAGCAGTGAGTTGGAAAGGCCTGGTGAGTCCAATCAGACTCTACTTTCACATGTTATCAGTACAATATGTTGCTTCAATTGAGAGACCAAATTCTCTAACTCCTCCAAGAATTGATCCAGACAGCAAAAAGAGAGGAAATCCATTCTACTTTAATAAGGCAATTGGTCCAGACTGCATACAGTATCGTTTCAGTCTAGAATTTTCATCATCACTGCCAAAAACATCAAACAGAAACATTGCAGGACTCACTCAGCTTTCATTCTCTGAAGAATAGCCATCTTGTTCTAGGCCTGGGTGGTAAGAAAGGAATTCAAGGGAGATGGCGGTCACAGGGAGCATTGAACTCTTTCTCACTGCCTGATTTCTAAGCTTCACAGTTATGAATAAAAGTTCATGAAGTATGGCAATTAAGGACAACCCGAAGTTTCCCCATATCTCAAATGCTCAGCCTCTTAAAGACTCTCCGACCATACTCATCAGATTATCTAACTCACCTTTCTCTTTTACTCATCTATCCTATATAATCCTTTAAGAGGTTACTCAAAGAACTGTAATGTTTATGCTAGGTATTAGTCGGAAAGTATCCCAATGATACTCCCAAATTAGAGTGCATTAGTTAAGGTAATTCTAACTACTATAATGAACAAGCCCAAAAATACACAAGGTGTTAAGCACAACATGCATAAATAATGTGTTCACATAAAATCCAAAACAGGCAGTAGAGACTGGCGGTGGGTCTTTGCATGACCTTTCTGCCATGCTAGTTCTCTGCTAGGACCATGGAGTCCTCTGTGTTTAGCCAGTAGACAGGGGACCAGGGAGTAGAAAAGCTAAATTCGCTTCCTAAAAACATCAGCCCTAAATGAAACCTAACTATGAAGAAAGTTGAGGAATATTGTCTAGCTGTGTGTTCTGAAAAAAGAAGAAACACGTTTCATAAAAAGCCAGCCAATGTCTGTCATAGACAATCGAATAATACATACTCTAAATTCTGCTGTGTTAAAATTACCATAGTAATTGGGGAATCATATTTCAGGAGACAGAGAGAGAGAGAGAGAACCAGATAGCTGGACTATAATGACCTACCTTCAGAATCAGACATAAAGTTCAATACCTGCTACCTGCCACAGATAATCCTGGAATGGTGCCTTACTGTAAAATTCAAGTCCAAAGTGACTCAGATACACTTATGAGAATCCAAACTGTGAGGCAGAGGGATTGTCTAAGTGAGAATTTGGGGAGTGATACAAAAGTATGCCAAGCACTGTGCCTTCACTGTACACATGAGCCAGACTGGACACTCCTGGGCTCTGGGTCTGCTGTTCAGACTCCAGAGGCTTTGCATGAACAGGTACAATAGCTGCTGTATTCTAGCTTGCTACAGGTCACAAAGCGTATCAGTAATTCTCCTCTGATTTTTAAAAAACAAAAAACAAACACAAAACCTTTCTGTAATAATCAGAGCAGGTCTTGTGTTTTTATTATTATTATCAAGCTGGAAATGGAAAGCCTAAGGGACCTAAAGCTAAATCAGAGGTGGGACTTAAACTCGAAACACAAAGGCCATTCTCCGCCCCCCCCCTCCCCCCCCCGCGACAGAAGCCCCCATCAACCCTCACATCAGCCCCCATAAGTTTCCCGAGAAAGACTTTGACTGCAGTCATCCCAACAGGTACCCCTTCCTTCTAATTTTCACACAGATCACTTTCATCAGGTTGTGCCTAGTGCTTTTATTTAACAAGAGAAAAACCTACCACACATTGTTCCTTGCACATGATGGAATCTTGCCAAACAAAACTCATAAATCCTAAACTTTGTCCCTCAAAGAATGGGGTGTGGACCAGCAGCACTGGACGCCCCTGGGAGTTTGTTCGAAATGCAGATCCTTGGGCCCATTCCATGACCCACCCACTGAGTCAGATTCTCTGTTCAAATAAGATCCCCAAGTGATACTTAAGACCCATTAAAGTCTGAGCAATACTGCTCCAGAATACCCTTTAGTATATTAACTTGAATGCTCAGGAGAGGGAGAATGACATAGTATAAAAAGAGTTTCTACAAATCAACAAGAAAAATAAAAATAGATAAAACATAAGAACAGTTAATTCACAGAAGAAATACAAATGGACAATAAACAAACATAAAATGCTCATCTTCTCTAGTGATTTGGGAAATGCAAATTATAACAACAACATATTATCATTTTTTTTAACAATCAGATTGTCAACACTTTTAATGTCTCTCTCCTCCCTGTCCTTCCCATTGTCATGTACAATGCCAAGTACAGGAACTAACAATTATCAATGATTTATCACTTTATAATTTTTAAATGTTGGACAAAGGAGAGAAAGTAAGAAATAAGTATTTTTCCAAAAACCTGGAGAGGTAGGTATTTTTTTCCCAACTGTAGGTGGGTAAACTGAGGCTCAGTGATGTTGAGAGGTTTGGTGGGACTCATACATCTCGGAAATAATAGGGCCAGTCTTCAAACCTACTTCTGAATGTCTCCAAAGCCCAGTCTTTTCCCTGAACCATGCTGCCTTCCTGACTTGTCACTTAGGTGATCTTGTTGAATTCTCACATTACTGTCTCCAGAAGTACTTGTTGACTGATTAACGACATTTTCAGTAGCAATGTGGTCCTGTTGCAGGGTTTCCCGCGGCTGAATTTGATGAAAAGCCCCTGCTGTGCTCAGAGTGGTTTAACCTTTTTCAAACTCTAGCTTTGCCACAATATCATCAGTCTCAATCCCAAGACCTGTGCAATATATA
This sequence comes from Myotis nattereri, assembly GCF_964212035.1. NCBI lineage: Eukaryota > Metazoa > Chordata > Mammalia > Chiroptera > Vespertilionidae > Myotis > Myotis nattereri. The sequence continues at coordinate 77,421,143 of NC_138085.1, read as the reverse complement.
GCATGAAGTTCTACATACTCTCAGAGCTCGCAAGGAACGTTTCAGGTGAGAGAGTCCAAACTCCAGCCCTGGCATCTGGGCAGGGGTTCATTGCTGGGGAGCCCACCTCATGCTGCTTCCCTAGGTTCTCTCAGGCAGTTGCTTAGTCATGGGTGGGCTGGGCTGTCTTGGACAAACTTCGTTGACGTCATCTCCTGAGAAGTGGGTTGTTGACACATCAGCACAGAAGGCTGGAGTCCACAGGAGTTCAAGGCCATCACTGGACACTCCAGAGTCAATGAACTGGGTTCCAGGTGCAGTTCTCCATTAACTAGCAGTGTGTTCTTGGGGAAAGTACTCACCATTTCTGAGCCTGCTCACTCAATATACTATGGGAATAATAGCAGCTTTCCTGCCTACCTTTCAGGAGATTAAGAGAATCAGAAAGATTCTATTTGTAGAAGAACAGTAGAAACCATAAATCCCTGCCTCTATACCATATGCTGAAGAGCAGCTGTCATTGGAAGAGGTGGAACGCTGCTAAGGACAAAGCACTGAGCAAAAGAGGTCAGGAGATCTGATGTCTACTCCTGACTGAGTTACCAAATCTCTGCTGTAATTATTACGTGTGATTTCCCAAAACTTTAATAACAACTAAACAATGTTCTTCCTGGAAGCTTATGGAAAATCCCTGGAAACGTCTGGTCACTGCATAATCTTTACTTGTTCACTGAACCAGCACACTCTGAACTGGGCTCTCGGACCTGCCACTTGCACACTGCATCCCTCACTGCACTTGACCCGCAATACACTGCGATGCAACAAACAGTAAGCCTCACAGAAGTTTAGATGGTATCATTCCTGATTCTACATATGAGGAAACTGAGGCTCAGAGAGGTGCACTCACCTATAGAAGGTCACACAGCTAATAATGGTTAAAGCTGGAATTTTAAACTAGGTTTTCTAAAGCCAAATCCTACAAGTAGATGGTTAGCATCCAATTAAGTAGGGTCAGAGAAGGAAATCTGGGCCTGAAGAACCAGAATCACTGGCAGCCCCCGCACAGGTGTCACTTTGAGCCTCCACAGATCTCTGCATGAGCCCCTTTCCCCACTGGCCAGAAACTGAAGCTTATCTGTGGTATTTAAAGGTCCAAGGAATTGGGCAAAGTTTCATGATAGGGATGGAAAATGTCTGCTCCTGTCAAATTTCAAACTCTTGCAGTAGTTGTCTCATTTTTTTAATGTCCTTCATTCTAAAAATATTCTTCCCACTTCCCCAAGAAATTCCATTTTGTCATTTACATGGTCAAATAAAACTCTGAAGAGATCAAGAAGTGGCAATTCAAGGTGAAAATATCAGAGTGGCCGCTGTCTTGGATCCCTGAGAATTCTGGGCCCACAGAGGCAGAGCACCCAGCTGAAGTAGCTTATGACTTATTTTAAAAGTCATTCTTAGCTCTGGAAGGGTGGCTCCGTTGGAATGTCATCTCATACATCAAAAGTTTGTGGGCTCCATTCCTGGTCAGGGCACACACCTAGCTTGTGGGTTCAATCCCTTGTCCAGTTATGTGTGGGAGGAGGCCAATTGATGTCTCTCTCTCTCTCTCTCTCTCTCTCTCTCTCTCTCTCTCCACACCCCCTCTCAATTAATAAAAACATATCATAAGGTGAGGATTTCTTTAAAAAGCCATTCTTCTGCCTCTGCAGGGAAGGTAGCCTTCAGGTGAATGCTCTCCCTGGAAAATCCAGGTTCCTGTGGGGATTTCAGGTAAGAATCCTGGTCCTCTCCATGCCCCATGACTACTCTATCCAGGAAGGTTATCATTTAAAATTGACAGTGAAATAAAGAGCTTCCCAAACAAACAAACAAACAAGGCTAAAGGGGTTCATTGCCACCAAACCAGTATTGCAAGAAATGTTAAATCTTAAATGCTTTAAGAGGAAGAAGAAATAGAGAGGTATTTTTAAAATGACAATAAATAAGTACCTATCAATAATAACCGTAAATGTAAATGCTTCAATCAAAAGACATCGAGTAACTGAATGAACATGATCCATATATATGCTGTCTACAAGAAACCCAGTTCAGAACAAAAGATATACACAGACTGAAAGTGGATGGATAAAAAAAAAAAAATTATTCCATGCAAATAGAAACAAACAAACAAAAAAGCTAGGGTAGCAATATTTATATCTGACAAAATAAACTTTAAAACAAAGGCTATAATGAGACAAAGAAGGTCCTTACTTAATACTAAAGGAATCAATCCAACAAGTGGGTATAACTCTTATTAACATATATGCAACCAACATAGGAGCACCTAAATATATAAAGAAAATCTTGGTGGACTTTAAGGGAGAGATCAACAGTAATACAGTCATAGTAGGAAATACCCCACTGTCATCACTGGATAGATCCTCCAAACAAAAATAAACCAAAACAAAAACAAGGCAACAACCACCTTAAATGGCACACTGGATTGGATAGATGTAATTGATATTTACAGAACATCTCATCTCTAACCCAGATATACATCCTTCTCAAGTGCACATGGAACATTCCCAAACACCACTTGTTAGGACACAAAATATGACTTAACAAATTCAAGAAGATTGAAATCACATCAAGCATCTTCTCAGATCACAATGGCATGAAACTAGAAATCAACTACAATAAAACAACTGAAAAGCATTCAAACACACGGAGACTAAATAGCATGTTATTAAACAATAAATGGGTTAACAATGAGATCATGGAAGAAGTCAAAACTTACATGGAACAAATGAAAATAACCACACAACCACCCAAAATCTATGGGATACAATGGAAGCGGTCCTGAGAGGAAAGTTCTTAGTGTTACAGGTCTACTTCAAGAAGCAACAAAAATCTCAAATGAACAATCTAACCTTACACCTAAAAGAACCAGAAAAAGAACAACAAACAAATCCCAGAGTAAGTAGAAGGAAAGAAATAATAAAGATCAGAGTGGAAATAAATGACATAGAGGCTAAAAAAAAAAATACAAAGGTCAATGAAACCAAGAGCTGGTTCTTTGAAAAGATAAAACTTACATATGAAATCTAATGAACAAAATAAACTTAAAAACAAAATAGAACAGAGGCACAGATACATGTAACAGACTGATAGCTGTCAGAGAGGTGGGAAGAGGGTGACTAGATGAAAGAAGGTGAAGGTATTAACCAAGGAACACATATGCACAACCCATAGACACAGACAACAGTGTGATGATGGCCAGAGGAAGGGGGGACATGGGCTGGGTCAGGGTGGAAAAGGGCAGACATCTGTAATAGTATCAACAATAAAAATAAAGTTAATAAAAATTTTTAAAATGCTGCTTTATTATGCATTTTATGGAACATCTTGGCAAGAAGCTGGTGTGGCTGAGTAATGTCATTTTCTCAACCCAAGACAATTGCAAAAACTGTGAAGTCTTAAGAAAAATTATGCCTGAGGGCATGTCCACAACTCTGTGCAATATTTAGAAAAGCAGACATTAGGGGTCTGCTTCTTGGGCAGACTTCCTTTCTGTCCTCCATGTGAAGAGGTCTAATTCATACAGGATACCTAGGACATGAGAATTAAATAGTAACCAGCACTATATTCTGCAGAAGAGTGAATTAGTTCTGTCAGAATAAGCATGAGGGCTCCTTATCTTGGGGGAAAAAAATCAACGTAGAGTTAGACCTTGGGGCCAGACTTGCTCACCTTCACTGATGGAAGTTGCCTATTGACCTGGGTTCCATTTTGGTAGGCATTACTCGGCAATGCTTCCAAGGTTCACTTTACCAAACTTATGGCAACTAGACTAATAAAATCATTGTATAATATATGTTGAATTATTCCTTTGGAAGAGGTGATTGGAGAAACCAACCACACACCCTCCCTAGGGCTTCTGAGGGCCCCACAATGTAGCTATGGTAGCTGGTAATATGTGGCATCTACAGACAAAGAAGAACCCCTCACCCCTTTCTTTCCTGTGAAGGTGACTGATGTTTAATTGGAAATCAGAAATACAACCAAGTACATTGGCCCTAAACTCCCAGCAACTGAGTTAATCTACTGCAGAATGAAGTAGAACCAGACATAGCTTGTTTCATCTTGCCAAAAGAATGGTATGATAAGTCATGTTGCCAATGGCACAATCTGCAATATTACAGTAAAATAAAAATCAATGCCTCTTGGTCCTAGACATAACCACAGTACTTTTATGGATCCAAATTCTGAAAGCTATGATAGTGAACATCTTGTTCACATTGGTTTTGGCAACTTCCAAAGATGTTTTGTATGTCTTCCTGCCACCCACTAAATTTCCCACCCTTGCCACTTCATCAGTGACTCCAAATTTATAAAGAAAATCTGCATAAAAAATTCCCACTCCTCATAAAACCAAGATTTCTATACACAGGAATGTTTTATGGAACAGTACTTTCAAATGAAAGTTCTAAAAAATATTTAAACAAAGATTGTCTCATTGTTTGGGTACCACATAAAGAATAAATGTGTATTATAGTGAATAATTTTCAAGCTCTGTGCTCCATACCAAACCCTGAAAGAGATCCAACTTCAATGTAAGCCCCTTGAGGGACCAGGGTTTAATGAACTCTGTAGCCCCAGAAACTATCAGAGTTCCTAGAACATGTCAGACAATAAATATTTGTTGAAAGACCAAATGTCAGACTTAAACACATAGGGGGCCACAAAATAAACTCTGTGTACCAACATTTAAGTAGAACTAACCCTACACCCCATTCTCTCCCTCCCTCCTTCACTACCCATACACACTCACAGCACACACATGATCAACTTATCTAGACTGTACATACAACAACAAAAAAAGATAAAAGATATGATTTTTGTATCTGAAAATTATTATTTAGAAGGTCAGGAAAGACCCAAGATTTTGGTTCCCTGCTCCAGAGATATTATAGACCTGTTAGAAGTAAAAAGGATATACACAGTGCTATGCAGCATCCTTTGGTTACAACTGAAAACTTCAAATAACGTTTTAATTGGAAATAGACATTCAATTCTCTGCTTTTGCCCTACCTGTTTTTGTTTATTTGTTATTGTTGTTGTTTAGCATATTAAAGCATAAAATAAACCTGTTTAGACTCTCATGTTTTTCCATAGAGAAAGCATAGCAAAAGTTAAGGCAACTTCAGGAGAAATCCCATTTACCAACAGACACCACATACTCTCAAACACAAAGCCTCAGTTTCTGATATTTATTTTCCAAACTGGACACTGGCTTACTGAAGACTAGACCCAGGGATCATTTTATGTAATGGATCATTGCTTTTATGAGTTCTTAGTGACCACAAAGGTCTTGAATTCCTTTGCAAACAGCAAAAAAGCAAATTTCCTCTTTCTGGGGTACCAAGAATTCATACCAAAGCCTACAGTGAGACATTCTTGGTCTGTGTCTATGAGTAATCGAAGACCACTACTCCACGGACATAAAGACAGTCAGGCATTAGTAAAAGCAAAGTTTCTCTTTCAAAGAGAAAGATACATGTAGTTTGAATGTGGTTGATCTTGGAAATCACTGTTTCTAATGAATTGCTTCGATGATTAAAAATGCTAAACAATACCACTAAAGATACAGCAAATTTATTTTAAAGCAGTGGTTCTCAACCTTCTGGCCCTTTAAATACAGTTCCTCATGTTGTGACCCAACCATAAAATTATTTTCGTTGCTACTTCATAACTAATGTTGCTACTGTTATGAATCGTAATGTAAATATCTGATATGCAGGATGGTCTTAGGCGACCCCTGTGAAAGGGTCGTTCGACTGCCAAAGGGGTCACGACCCACAGGCTGTTTTAAAGGATAAAAACATATATATATATTTTTTTACTTACATGATGTTAAGAATAATGCCCAACATTTCATTTTTTATTTTTTTAAGATTTTTTAAATTGATTTTTTTTGGAAAGAGAGGAAGAGAAAGGGAGAGAGAGAGAGAGAGAGAGAGAGAGAGAGAGAGAGAGAGAGAGAGAAATATACATCAGCTGCCTCCTGCATATCCCCCACTGAGGATCAAATCCAGCATCCGGGGCATGCGCCCTGACCAGGAATACTAATAGAACCAGCAACCCTTTGGTGTCTGGGGCAAGAGCCAACCAAGCCACAGTGGCCAGGGCAACGCCCAACATTTCTATAGGATGTTCATGTTTACAAAGCTTCTTTCCTTCCATGACCCCTTTTTAAATTCACTACATCTATTTTGTTAGGCAAACAAGACAGACTCTGCTGTGATTTGTCTGCACTTCAACTGGAAGGTTAACAGGAGTTAAAATGGAGCTCTTCCTAGTAGCACATTATAAAATGAACTGCCCACCAATGCAGGACTTGCAAAGGAAATGTTTCCGAAATCATACTTGCAATGCGTAGCCCAACATCCACTCTAAAAATCTCTGAGGTTGAAGAGATCTAAAGGAAGATATTTCTTTGACAAAAATGGTAAGCATTATCAGCACCCCTCCGCACACTCCATGAGAAAGGGAGAGGGGGTGCATCCCTTCACCTGGGGGAGGCTTCAGGATTACAGTTTGGAGAGCCTGGTCTGTCTGAAGGCACAGAGACTGGGTGTGGTTCCAAGCTTGAAAAAACCCAGCAGAAAGAGGAAGTGATGGGTAGTTACCTAAAAGCAGAGGAAGGAGAGGCGGCTGCCCTGGAAATGGCTCAATGTCGGAGTTTCCCTTGGTTTCACGTGGACATTGTGGAAAGATACCAGTATAGATTGTGTTATGAAAAATGTTACTTGTGTTATGAAAAAAGGTCCTCCTGGGAGCTGAGCAGCAGAATAACCCCAAGAAAGGATGGGCATTGATATCTGCAGTAGTAAGTGGCCAATTTGAAGGGACATCATCTGTGTTCAGGGAACAGCACTTGATCCCCAATATAAGGGTGTCTAGCTCCCAACACACCCAGAGGGCAATAATATTTGATTATGATAGGCCCATCAAGCAGCACCTTTTTCACTCCCTAACTCTCCCTCACCAATCCTCTTCACCCTAGAAGACCAGAGCAGACTAGAGGCAGGTAAGAGGAGGAAAAGTTGCATAAGATGAAAAACAGAGAAGACCACTGTAGACCCCACCTCCAATTGCAGGCTTCCAGTCCGATGTATTACTGAGTTGGGGAAGGGGAGAAGCTTCCATATAAAATAGAATTCAAAGCATCAAACATTCAAAACATCCAGTGGCTACCCATAAAAGCTCAAAAATCAGCAACTGCTGATTACATTTTACAGCAGTCTCTGAGATGCCTGAATCTGGGATTCTTGGGGGCTGGGGCTAGGCTATCCACAAGTCCATTATGGAGAACCAACCTGGGATAAGCAGAAAATTATTCCAGCCTTGCTCTCCAGAGCCCTTACTATTATGGAAAAAGATACACAATGTACATGGACCCCCTCCTGGACCAGGACCTTCACCTAAAGGCCAGTCCTTCTCAGAGGCTGGCCTGACCTCAGGCACATCCTCTTCCTCCAAATGGGGAAACAGGCATTGATCTGCTCATAAGTGACCAGGTGAGCAGCTACTCTAGGCCCTGTGTGCTGAGAGTACCAAAACTTCACAGTCAGGTGTTCGTTTAGAAGATGAGACAGGAACCTTGAACACTGTGCTTCCCTACGGGGATGGAGCTTGTATGATCTGGAAAGTGAACAGATTTCAGAAAGAGCCAAGAAAGTCAGCATGGCCTCACAATTGCCTTCTTTTGACACCCTCGCCTGATTCTCCTTGAATATCATTGTTTCATATCATCTGAAGCTGTTTCATTTGAACTCACACATTATTGATAAGGTGCCTTCTCTATATAAGACATTGAACAAAAGCACCTAAGGGGAGTCAGATCCCCTAGTTCCAACTTTGATCCGGGGCAAGTCCCTTTCTCTGCCTCTCTCCTTCAGGTTCCCGTACATAAAATGAGAGCACTGAATGAGATGTCCTCTAAGACCATCATTGCTCTAACACAGTGGTTCTCAACCTTTGCTGCACATTAGAATCACCTGGGAATCTTTTTAAAATCCTGATTTCTGGGCCTCATCCCGGTGATTCTAATGTGCAGCCAAGGTTGAGAACCACTGCTCTAACACATTATATTATGTGTGGAGTCTGAAAGGATTTAAATGTGACTAAAGCATTGAGAATTAATTAGCCCTTGAATTTGTAGAGCATTTTGTAATCTTTGCAAAATTCTTTCACATCCATTACCTCATAGGTTTGTATCTCCACCTGCGATTCTAAGGCATTGGTATTATTAGCCTTATTAAACAAATAAGGGAGCAAACTCAGAAGTTAAATGAGTTATCCCAGGTCACACAAACAGCAGAAGTTGGACCAGGAGCTGAGCATCTTGATTACCAGCCTGGCCGCCTCTCCATGCCCCACAAATTCTGGTGTTTGTCATTAATAGTGACACAGGCAGCTCCTGGGAACCAGTCAGGGTCCCTTCTCACTGATGTCAGGTAACAACATTGCACTGGTTTTTGTCAAAGTCCCAGTGGCTGGTCTGATTAAGTAGGTTCTTCCCAGAGGGTCTTGTGAACCCCCAATAACCTCCTTTCTAAGTTTCTTTCAGTAACTCTGACCATTTGGAGAGAAAACAAATCCATACACAGAGGAGTTTTAGGTGTTATTTTAACTTTGTATACCATGCATAAAAAGTTGCCCTTTAACTTCAATTTTTGAATATAAGTTAGGGAAAAAGAAGAGTTTTTGGCACATGTTCTCCAGGTGAATGCCCCAGAGCCTGGAGTTTAACTCCAGGACCCCCAACAAAACTCCAGAGTAACCCCTGTTTCTACCCCCTCCCCCTTCCCCATAAAGTCCAGGTCCCTTCCCTCAGCACTGTATCTCACCAGCTACCTGTGAGGTTCCAGACCATCTTTCAGGCAATATGGACTTAAAGCAAGAACTTTGCCACAACATTCAGAATTTCTTCTTGGCTTTGTCTTATTCACTGAAAGAAAAAAAAAATCACTGCATTGTTTAAAAAGAAATAAAAATCAAGAATATATTGTCATTACAAGAGCACAGAATATTCTTGTGGCACAAAATGGCCACATAAATTACTCAATAGTTTTTCAGCAGGTCAGAATATTACTTTGTATTCATATCTGCTAATAAAAAATCAGAGCAAGTTTTAAAGGTTTCTACTAAAAATAATTAAAACACAAAAAGTTTTGGTTCCCTGAGAAATAATCATCAGTATGTGGGGGGAATCACTCTGGGGAAGAGTTCACTCCTTGACCATGCGTATGTCCCTATATCTTTTTTCGCACACACAGATTCAACTCTGATTTGTGTTCTTTAAGCTCTTACAATGATAGTTCTATCTATCCCATCTGATGCACCACACAAAGAGGGGGGAGAATTATACAGAAGCATGAATAAGATCATGTTCCTAAAATGTTATTTAGAGAAACTCATTTGAGGTTTCCAAAATGTGTTGTCAGAATTAGACCCACTGCCTCTCTGCTCAGAATTAACTTCCATGTTGCCCAGTCCTATAACCCTGACTTCTGGGGAGAAAAAAAGAAGTCCGCTAGCTGCCTAGAAACCAATGCAGGTCTTCTGGAAGCTTCGACCGCCACCCTAAATAATCCTTGGATGACCTGCAGATGGTATGAATAGTATTTGCTAATTCTATCACTGCTCAGTTCCCCAAATTTGCCACTGCAGTAAGAGGGAGCGTTACTGGCAAGTGAGTAGCATCCCACAGGGCTGAGGGTGTGCCCTGCTCAATGTCAGCCTTTTCAGCTGAGTGGACAATCTGCTCTAACAGTGGGATGCTGGGAGCACGGACACCGGACGCCAAAGCCCTCCTGGTCCCGGTGGTAACTTCATTTCCCAAATGTTCATAATTAAACAGCTTTTATTGAAGTAATCAGCATGAGCTCCTTAGCTTTGTTTTTGCAAACGGTATTGTGTTTATGGAGCCAAATAGGAGAGACTTTGATACTGAATACCTCCTCGATGTGTTAACGTTGGCAGGGTCCCTAGATTCTGAAGATGCCGGGCCGCCTCAGCACAGCTTCCCCTCCAACCTCCAGCTCATCAGCCCCCCAAACCACAAAGCACCAGGTCTCCTGTAAGACTCACTTAGCTTTTCCTCCTGAAAGTCCCAGGGAATGGTGTGCAATCGAAACAGGGTGAAATACGATCTCAAAGTGTCTGTCGGACCAGAAGTTTTCAAAGAAAACATTTCTTAAGTCTTGTGTTCACTGCTGTTTCAGCAGGCCAATTAGATTGGATGGGACTTGGGGGGAGCTGTCGCCAGTCACTGCGGCAGGAATAGCAAACAAGACTTAAAGCAAATAAACGAGCCCAAAACTGGCATCCCAGGGGCCCCTGGCCATCAACCTCCTTCATTCCCCCTGCGGGATGGCCAGCCCACCCTCTGGGACCAAGGGCCAACCTACAGGTTAATCAGATGAGACATTAGTTAGCAGCCTCGATTACTAGAAAGCAATTAATCAGGGAAAGTCTCCAAACAGGAGGAGAATAAATAAACAGGCGGGCACATGCAGTCCCATTTCGGCTCTAGATAAGGCTGCCATCCAGGTGTCCTGCTGGGGTAGAGCCCATCTGTCTTGTTCAGTTCCTCTTGGGAAATGTGGTGACATTTCTCACATCTGCCTAGAAAATGCAAAGCCAAGAGGGCTCTGAATGGGAAGAAGGTGGGAGACTTTGGAAGAACTATTTTAGCACCCAAGAGGGATTTTGTGGAGAGCTTTCACTTATCCTGATCATCCTTTCGCAATGTATGTAGACTCATTTTGACACAGCAAAAAAAAAAACCAAAATAAAAAAACAAAAAAAAAAACAGGTTCTGCATGGGTCTCTAAACTCCTATCCATTTGGAGACAACCAGGGGCTTGGGTGGTGGCCTTGGGTCTATCCATAGGAACCCATAGGTTCATTAGCCCTTTGAGACTCTGGCTTCAGAGACTCTCCAGACAAGCTACAGAGGATTCAGATCAACGGAAAGAACTGGTTTCCTCTGATTTGGGGTGAGAAAGATTGGAAAAGGGAAGAAAGTGTAGTTAATGCAAGTGGAAAGTATCAACCATTGGTCCTGCTTGACCTGACATATCACTTCAGATCGGGTCACTCATCTGTGTTGTCTTTTTCCTTCTGGAACAAAAAGATGTCAGCAACTAGAGAATATGTGTAATGTAAACACGGCTGTGTTAGCTCAGCGTCAGGGAAAGCACACCCAACGTAAGTCAGCACAAGACATCCTCTGCTCAGAGGACAAGCGCAATGATTTTAACCTAATGACCCGCTCTTAAACAGCTCTACAGCAAATCACAATTGAATAAATAACACTTAATAGCAGAGATTTGTTTTACAGCCAGATTATTTGTGGGGAGAGAAAGAGAAGGTAGGGTGAGTCACTTAAATTTTTAATTATAAAATTAAGGTGGTTTCCAAATATTGCTATGAATGTAACCTCAAGCTAAATTTACAAAATGCCACAACAGTGAGTTACAGGCATTCTGGAACAAAACGGAGAGGCAGGGCGTGAGAGGTGTGGCAGAGTACCAGCAATTGAGGCTTTGTTTTGTTGACTTAAACTAAAGTTGAGTCTAGGGCCTTCCTTCAGCCCAATGATGAGGAATATCTGACCAGAGTTAGATAAAATCATAGCATATACAACAGTGAATGAGTGGAAAATGCAGCCACGCGTGTCTCTGTGAAAAACTACAGAACTGAGGGTCAGGAAAGCCAAAGTCAAGGCCTAGGTCTGACAATTTCTGGGGTACCAAGAAGGAACTGGCTGCAATGAAGGTGGGAGAGCTATTATAGCTCATGGCAGACACTGAGAAATCACAAAAGCATGTGCAGAACTGGTGAGCTGGTCAGTCTTCCCCAATGACAGCATTCAAGCTAAAGTGATGCCCTTCACTGAAAGCTTATTCACCCTACCTCGTTCATCCCTTCTTTTTTTTTTTTCCTGTCTCATTATTTAACTCTGATATTTCCAGTGTGTCTAATTTTTTCACACAATCATCCACATACATATCTTTGATTAGGTGACCTGGTGATGGCTTTGTGACCTCTAAGAGAGTCCAATGACACTTTTACCTTGCCCCCCCCATATCTTTATAGCCTCAAAAAACAATGATTGTGCTCCCAGGGAATATTGGGGCTCAACCAGAAGCCAAGTCCTGCAAAACCCTTTCCTCTTCATGCCTTTCATGTCTTGAATGATAACTAAAAACCTAGACTTTCCAGAAGCAGCCGCGAGTTCATCTTCGCTGTCTGTGTGCCGTTGTCACGATTGTAAAAAGCACTCATGCTGCTGGTAGGACAACTTGGATACAGCCCAGCCATGAGATTTTGAGCATCACTTAGGGGTACTGCCTCCCCAAATCAGCTTCTCAAGATTCACACTTAGTCACTCACTGATCATGCCATGAGAAATCCAGGTAATAGTCTCTGTGAGAGCAAGTGTCGTGTTTTCTCCATTATGACCGCCCCTCCCTGCCCCCACCCAAGCTCTTAGAATGATGCGTGAACATGGTACTTACCATTTGTTTCATATTAACCAAGCAGCTACCTGGGCTGGGCATTCTGCTGTCTATGAAGATGCACAAAAATCAAACTCAGCCCCTCCTTTAAAGAAGCTAATAAGGTACACAAAGACACGAATGGACAGTTATAATCCTGAAGGGCACATGCCAGATGTAGCCAAAGGGTGGATATCTCCTTCCCTTAACCATCCATGTCAAGTTATCTCCAAGTCTGACTGATCTCTAGAAATCACTCACTAAAGCAAAACCTTAGCAAATGGCTCTTCGTGAGGGTTACGTGATAGGCCCAAATCACTCAGATGTAGTCAGAAAGTACTTGGAGCGCCCATACTTGCAGAGGGACCCTGACAGATGAGACTCTCTGGGAAGGCAGGACAAGATGATGAGTAAACTCAAGCCATGACGATGACTAAGAAGGAATCATTAAAAGAAAGCCAAAAAGGCTGAGCTGGGCAAAGAAGACCCTGAGTAACCTGTGAGGCCTCAAGGGCAAATACAGAACCATGTTCATGCAGGACAGCCCTACAGGACCCCACAGGCTGTGTGAACAGAGCTCCCCAAAGATGGGCAGCACACAACATAAAACCACACACAGTCGCCCTATGCTCATCTTTCCACCTACTGTGTGCAGGAGAGCAGCCTCTTGATAAATGTTTGATGATTGAGACCCATTGCTGCTAGAATGAATGAAAAACTGCTGTGTGAAAGATGGAGCAAATTTTTACTGTGATCGTTTTTGCCCAAGATGACAAAAGAAAGTCCAGTAGATGCAAAAGCAAGAAAGAGGTAAACATTTTTTAAATTTCGAAGAGCTTTCTATGACGCAACGTAGTCTAATGATGAAAGGGAGTGACAGGCAGGCAGCTGTAAGCTCCCTCTCACAGACACTAACATGCAGAGAGTGGATGAGTGGCCCTCAGGGCTTGGGGCAAATATTCCATTCTTAGAAGAGGAAGTGGAGGTTGGGTCAAATCCAAGGCTGCCTTTGGGTCCTGATACAGAGCAAAAATGCAGTGAGCAGACCCCTGGAAGGTCCCAGAGCCGGGCAGGAGGTAGCACAAGGGGGGCCCAAAAGAGTTAAATTTCTGTTCAGCTCCAGACCATTTCTAAAGTTATTTCTTGTGAAATCAAAATGTTTCCAAGTGACTCCAGGTCAGAAAATGCCAGGCATTACAATGTGGGTTTACTCGGCAGGCAGAGGGGCCTGCAATGTTGTCTGACTGCATTGTACACAGTGGAAGAAAGACCGTGTCATCCTTCCTAATCTGATGAATACTTGTCATAAATCCTGCCCGGGCTGTCAGCAGGGCGGCTGCTGGCACAGGGCGAGGGCTGGGGGTGCACTTTACGAGGGCCAGTGGAGACATCAGGCCGCCCAGCCTCTGGGAGAAGCTAGTAAATCAGCACTCAGTGCAAGCTCTGTGCAGAGACAGCCGCCTCCAGGGCCCTGCAGGGGCCCAGAACACAGGTGAACTTGGCAGGAGAGGTGGAGAGTGCTCTGAGTGGACCTGGAGCTGTGGGATCCTGGGGTGCAAGGTAGTGAGGGTGCAATGAGGCACCATGCCACAGACTGCCCGAGAGCCTCACTGCCAATCAGTGAGCACCAAGCTGGATGTGGGAATACAGGGCCACCAACAGAGAGGATCTCTGCCAATTAGTAGCTCACATTCCAGAAAGAGAGACCCCATCCGGAAAGAAAGAGCTTCTATTCATCTATTCGAGCTGCCAAAACAAAATACCATAGACCTGGTGGCTTACACAACAGAAATGTACTTTCTCACAGTTCTGGGGCCTGGAAGTCTCAGATCAAGATCCCACAGAGTCACTTTCTGATCAGGGCTCGTGGGGAAAGTTGAGCTAAGCTAGTCCACGGCATTGCTGCCTCAGCATCCAGGGCCTTAAACTGACACCAGCCCCCTCATGCAAGCACATGCCCTAGATTTCTACTCTAGCTGCATAGAGTCACAGGCAAATGAAAGTTCCTGACAGGACTCCCCAACAGCCCTGTGATCAACAGCACCCCCTGCTTCCTAGTGTCTGTCTTATTCATCTCTTAGGTAAGACTCCGGGGCAGGGCGGGGGGGGGGGTCTGGTTTGAATTGACCAATCTGTTCTTAGCCAGATACTACTCGCCCCCCCAAAGCACTGCATCCACGGATGCCCTAATAAAAGCATAAGCCCCATGTACTCCCTTTCTCTCTGTCTGCACTCTGCCTTGATCTTCTCATGTAACCTCTCAAGGCCTTCTGGGTATTTCCTCTAGAACTTCTGAGTAACAAACTTCTTTATTTCAATTTCTAGTCTAGCCCATTGTTGAACTTGGACTCACCATCCACACCCTGTGCTCTACTTAACAAATGCAAATGTAACAGTCATAGCAGCACTGTTCATGGCTAGCAGGTGGCTGCTGCCTTCTTGCTGGGTCCTCGTATGACAGAAAGAAAGAGAGTGAGCTATCTGATGTCTTTCTTATAGGAACACTAATCCTATGGGAGCACGGCACCAAACATATGATTTCATTTAATCTTAATTATCTCCATAAAGACCCTATCTCTAAATATAGTCACACTGAGGACTGGGCCTACCATTCAACATAGGAATTTGGGGAAGGACACAAACATTCAGTCCATAACAGAGCTCTAGAAAACAATTTTAATAAGAGTTGATAAATTCTGTTATAGATTAAACAAAGCTCTGTGGAGTGATTCATCTGACTGAGCAGCTTGGAGGTGAGAAAGTAATCAAAGAAAATTCCATAAAAGAGGCATCTGATCAGACCACGTAGAATAAGAAAATACCCACGCAGTGCAAAAGTAAAGGGAGGCCACCTAGGATGGTGGTGGCGAGTACAGGCCTTGGAGTCAAGCTGTCTGGGTTGAAATTCCCCCTTCTGATCCTATTAGTTCTGTGACTCGGGACAAGCGTTTTAACCTCTCCGAACCTTGGTTTACTCATCTATAAAATGGGAAGAAAAGAATCTGGTTGACAGGGTTGTGGAGGCTAACAACTTAATTCCTAAAAGGGACTTAACCAATAATGCCAGCTCATAAATTCCAGGCAGAATGGGGTGAAAACCTGTCAATCACCTGGAGACTCAAAAATAGATGTTTAGGGAAGGGTGAGCAGTTCAATATAGTAGCTTCAGGAACATGAAGGAGAAGACAGAGCAGAAGGATTGGACGCAGATCGGAAGTTTATTAATGCTGCACTAAGGAGTTTGAACTTGTTCTGAGAGAGTTAGAGAGCTATTGGGGGACTTGAAGCAGAAGAGTGACATGAAGAAGCCTAGATTTTAGGAAGATCACTCTGGTATCCACATGAAGCGAAAGAGAGAAGGAGAGTTGGGCCAAGACCAAGGCTAGGGTATCCAAGATGGCAGCCAAGAAAATGTCCCCATACCCTTTTCCTGGAAACTAAATCCCTTTTCACTTCAAAAAGCATCTGCTGAACCTTCACAACATACAAGGCCCAGTGCCAAGAACTGTAACTGAGACTCTGGCCCCACCCCCAAACTCCTCAGCATCCAGGACCCTCCACAGTCTTTTCCCAGCACACCTCTCCAGTCTTTCCCCCACACTCCTCGGTAGGCATGCTGGGCTCCCGCCAAACAGACTGAGAGCCTTTCCAGATGCAGTGAGCTCAAACTAGTTCTTCCCTTCATGCCCTTGCTCCTGCTGGGGGAACCTTCATCCCTGGGTTTCAATCACTCCTTTGCTACTTACTAGCACTCAGTGACCTATGGCAAATCACTTAACCTTTCTGAGCACCCTTGCTTCGTGTGCATAATTTAGATAGTGATAAACACTTAACTCACAGGCTTATAGTAAGGGGTAATAAAAGCATTTAGCACAAAAACGGGCATATTTGCTGCTATTCACCTGCAAGGCCCTCCCCCAGAATCTCTTTGTCAATGAGCCTGTTCAGATCCACCAGACTTTGGGACCTACCACTGACCTCTACAGCCAGTCCCCTCACTCTGCTCTCAGAAGCTAACATACACTCCAGGCTTCTGGGCACTTGGTTTCCTTCACTCTGAAACCAGTCCCTGCTGGGAAGGTCTCACAAGGACCATATATTTTTTACCTATGTGTCTTCTCAGCACTAAGAGACTGTGATTGTGTATAGATCCGAACTGGGCAGATATCCGTATGAAGTTAGCTATGAGAGATAAACAGCACAAGACCCACCATCCAACATGACATGCCCAAACGCCGTTGTATGTTGTTTTCCTGACAATCGTCCCTGATGATTGGATCAGAAAAGGGCACAGACCCAATAAAACCCTGCTAATACCAAGGCCAGTCACATATGACATGGCTCAACCAAAAACATCAACCAAGACAACAACATTCTCTGTTAAGAACGTTGTTGGAAACAAGATGATCAGGCAAGGGCAACAAGAGATGAAATTGAAACGAGTTTGAAAGCCTAAAGTCAAGGCAGAGACATTGAGGGGAATTTAGAGTTCAAGTCACAGGAACCCCCAGTAAGTAAAAGTTATGAGAAACCAGAAATTATTAGTAAAAATGAAGATTACATATATTGAAGAGCTACTATTGCCACTCACTGAACTAAGCAATACACAGATTTTTTTTCCTCAAAAACTCTGAGTGGGCACTATTATTAATCCCATTAGAAGAAATTGAGTCACACAGTGGTAAATACCCCATTGCCCTTATAGCTCCCTCAGTTCCTTACAATAAACCCGCATGCTATCCCCTATGCTCACCACCCATTAATCAAGTAAATGGCTAAGTCTTTCCTCCTTGTAAGTAACAGGAACAGAAAGTTCAGTGGAGACAAGGACTGACCACAAGACATGGAAAATGTGTAAGAAGGAGAGGACATGAACAAATGCCCCCTTAAACATGGCCCAAGAGCAGCCCCAGTGTCCTGAGTGGCTTCCCAGCCCTCCAGCTTGTAGAATCGCTCCTTCTCCTGGGCCCTGGAGGTCTGTGCCATGTATGACTACATGCTGTGTAGTGTCTTTAATGATCTTGTACATATCGTGCCTTTTCTTCCAAGCCAGCTCGTGAGCTCCTTGAGAACAGAGATCATGCCGCCTTCTCCTGTCATTTGTTCTTTGGCAAATGAACATTTACAGAAATCATCCCCCTGGCTCTGTTCAAAGTGCCAACGATCCCATCCATGGCCACAGAATCCTTCAGGGCTCTCCAGAAGCATCAGAGCCCTTAGGTGTAATCGGAGAACCACCAGCAGAATAAATAAATCCCTGCCCTCGTGGCAAATACTTCCCTTGACTTCTTCCCCTGTAAAAGCAAATTCTCCAACCCAGTTCACAAGTGCTCTCTAATGGGCTCTTTGTTTTGTTTATTCCACTTAGGTCAAGCCAGAAGCAAACAAGAGAAAATGCACAGGGAACCACCTAGCACAGCACGTGGCATAGAGTCAGGAGTTCTGTGCTTCCTCCGATAATGCCTTCTTTGAAGAGCGCAAACTTTTGTGTTTTTCGTGGCTGCAAAAATGGTTGTGCCGTGGGCCATAGGTGCGTTGCCAAGAAGCCTGTTCTCAGCACAAGTGCAGAGTGCCACACGCGAGCAAGAGCAATATAAACTTGAGGTGCTCACCTTTGGGGCTGCCAGGTGCCCACTCAGATAGTAATCCGTGAAGAGCTGACCAGTCCACACCTCTCAAGTGGGGATCCAGCCCAGGATCCAGCTGTAGGCTCGGCCTCAGAACACGTGCTGCAGGGCTGACGCGGAATGTAAACCTGACCTCAGAAAATGGCAGAGGTGGGGCTTGCAAAGCTGAAAACCTCACACAAGGTTCAAAAGAGCAAGAAGAGAGTTAAAGAAATCCCCAAATCCAGGGCTCAAAGTCCAGCTATGAAGACTGGAGCACAAGCAAGCAGGTGGGGGGTCTACCAAGGCGGGGGGAGTGAAAGTGGGGTGGAAACAAAGGCTTTCACAGTGATTGTGTCTACAGTGTATTTCAAACATCTTTAGAAGACGAACTCTCTTTTTAAATAAAAGTTATGGCTCTAGCCAGTTTTTCTCAGTGGTTAGAGCATCGGCCCTCGGACGAAAGGGTCCTAGGTTTGATTCTAGTCAAGGGCACATACCCCGGTTGCAGTCCCCTTGGCCCTGGTCAGGACGAGTGCAGGAGGTGACTGATAGATGTGTCTCTCTCACATCTATGTTTCTCTCTCTGTCTCTCCCTCTCTCTTCCACTTTCTCTAAAAAAAAAAAAAAAAATGGAAAAATATCTTCAGGTGAGGATTAACAAAAAAATTTAAAAATATAAATGAAGCTATGCAACCCTAATAATAACTGATTTTTTAAATCAGTTATTAATAAATTAATGCATTTACTAATTATAAAAACAATTGATAAGAACAATAAAATTCATTTTTATTAAGATGAAAATTTGAAGTGGAGGATGACAATGGCTGTTTTATATCACCCTCAGCATCCATTTTATTTCAATATTTTGTCTTGATTCTATAGTTTCAAAAGAGAAAAATCCTGATTACAGAGAAAACGTGTTGCAAATAATAACAATTATTTTTAACCAATTGCATTTTGATGAAAATAATTTTCAATGAGACATTAGTGGTACAAAATATTCTGAATCTTTAAAAAAAATGAGCAAACATGTTGAAGAAAAAATCAAATTTGCATAATCACAAAAGGAGAGATTCCTTTGGTTTAAAAATCCCCAGTCAAGATCATCTAACCTTTGCCATTCAATTCCATAGATTGACATGGGCTGGGAGCATGGACCAGTTGGTCTGTCCTAAAAGTTTCTTTCTGTGTGAAGTGGACATAAGCACCAAAGAGGCCTCTGGTGGGGAACTGGTGAACCACCCAAGAATTCAAGTTAAGAAGAAATTACCAAATCCATTTCATAAAATACCTTAGGAGGGTAATAGAAGCGAAAATGTAAAGTCTGAGAGGCTCCAGGTGAAACCTCAGATGTATTATTTATTAGCTATGTGACCTTAGGCAAATTATTTAAAATTTCTGTGCCTCAGTGTACTTATCTATAAAATCAGAATACTAATGTCTTTCACTGGACTCTTACAACTATTAAATGAGATGCAGTGTGCAGGCCTGGTCATTCAGTGACTCCGAACAGGATGGAGCAACAATGACCTGAAGGAAGGAAAGCAGGAGCCTGGTGGTTATCTGTGGGGAACCTGACCGAGACCTGGAAGGGGTGGAGTGGGGAGTGTCAGGAGCAGGCCCTCCCCAGGTGGAGAGGGGAGGGAAGGAACAGCGGGGTTCATGTGGTTGTTCCTGCCTCCTTGGGGATTGATACAGGGGACACATAGAGCCCAAATGAAACACTGGAGAAGTGAGGGGCTGAGAGCCACAAAGACCAGGAGATGCTGGCAGTTAACAGGGCAACTCCAAGGACCAGGACTGTTGTGCCCCCAGATTGCTCTGCATGCAGATGTCTGCAGATAGACACTTCTATTCACCCTCCTCCCAAGGTCACAGAAGACAGCTGACAGCTGGCCAGGCAGAAAGAGGCACACAGGGCAATGCTGCTCAGAAGTATCAACCCCAACCCTGCGTCCTGAAGACACCTACATCATGAAGTCACCACTTCATTGATGGAAGTTCTGGGCATATCTCCCCAGTCAAGTTCAAAGTCTGTGTTGTCTTATTTCTTCCCAAATTAAAGTAGCTGTCTGTCCTCATTCACATATATGATTCTTATGGGACTCTCTTCCGATATTCCACCCATTGGGATCCCTTTACTTAAGCTGGATCTTCTGTTTTGTTTTCCTTTGCCCTGGGCTATTTACCACCACTACAGCTAGCTGTCCCGTCCACCCTGCAGCTCTGCCAGTCGATCTAACCCCTGATTAGAGAGAAGCCAAGATTAGATGAAAGGGCAGATTCTTCAGGGAGAGGAAGAAAGCAAAGCCCCAAACTCTGAGCCTTCCCCACAAGATGCAGGAAGGAAACAACACCCTTCCACTCACTCTGATACCCTCCCTTCAAGCAGAATTTGTTGAATCCTAGAGGCCCTCTTTACTCCCACACTGCCAGTCGGTGACTCAACGCCTCCAGCCCTGTGAGTGAAGGGCCTCATAGGCATGTGGCTTCTTGTTCGAGAAGAGTCCACATCCCCTCCTAACGGCTCTCCTAACAAGCTCACGTAAAGATCACCAGTTACAGAGATCACTGTCCCAGTGACAGGGAGCTGTAATTGATTAGTGTGACTGAGGTGCTTAGAAAGTGATTCATTTGGGCTCCATCATCTCTGTCGCTTTTTGTACATACAATATTTATCTGCATGACATACACATAGGCAAGCCCGATTTGAAAGTAGTGAGTAATTGACCTGTAAATTTCAGTAGAACTAGTACTGCTTATATTTGTTGGTCCTTCCATTAAAATGAAATGATGAAGAGAGATGACTATTGTGACTTAGATGCTAGAAGTGATTCATTTGGGCCCTATCATCTCTGTCATTTTTAATGGGAAGGGTTGGGTGGTTTGTAAACACGGTTATGACAGGCGAGGAGAGAACAAACAGGCCAGAGGGAGGGAGAACCACAGAGGTGCCTGCAGGGTGAGGCCTTTCTTTCCCAGAAGGATAAGACAATTCTGTCTGAGATGCTTGTCCCGCAAATGTGCTGACCCTGTGCTACAGCGGGACCTGAGCGGTGAGGGCGAGGCCACCACCTTCCCAGGCACCTCAGATCAGCGAGCACAGAGCCCCACAATAGACACATGAAGTGAGTGACGCGGGACTTATGGTTGAACCATTTCTAAAGTATACTTGATTTTCCTACAGAATATCCACAGCAGAATTTATGGGCATGCTAATCTTTACTGAGGGTGCACTCCAGGTCAGTAACCAATGCACTAAGGTCCTTATCCTCACTTTACAAGTAAGATTACAATGAACCCCAAGGAGCTTGACTCCTTGTTACAGGAAAAAATCATTCCATTGTGATCCCTGGGAGAAAGTCATGCCTTAGTCATCTTCAATACATCTCATGTTCTAGCCTAATGCCTGGAACACAATGGGTACTCTAAAACGCACAAGTACTAGAGGCGGGTTGTGTAACCAGTATTACCCACTTACCCAAAACACTCTCACTTTTATTCTTAACATTCAAAGTAACCACGTAAGTCTCTATCATATCCAAATTATGGGGCTATGTTTCTCTTTCTTGGGACTTCCTTTGCCTAGAATCGTCAATGACTCCAGTGTTTATTCAAACCAAAGAGGCTTCTCTAACTTTCAAACTCCAAGTAAAGTGAGAACTAGAGAATTAAATTTGTCCACAACTAAAATCCCACTTTTCAGCTGCTATGGCTTTTGTTGTTGCCACATAGATCTCTGTCAAAAATAGATATATCTTCGTGCATTGAAGCCTTTTATTTATTTTCTCTGTTGAATTGGTTACTCATATCCATGGCCCAATTTTTCACTGAGGTTCCTTTCTTTTCCATACTGATTTGTAAGATTTCTACTTATGTCCTAGATATTAATATCTTGTCCATATTAGACACTGCAATATTATCCTATAGTTAAATTGTTACTAACTTTATTCATAATGTGCTTAAATTTGACATAATCAAATTCATTAGTGAGTCTGCCTCATGCCTTGTGTTTTAACCGTTTTAAGAATTTCTTCCTCCCTCTTAGGCCTTTGAACTATTCTCCCTTTATTTTCTTCAACTAACATTTATAGTATTTCCTTCGACAATTAAGTCTTTTTTTTATTTTTATTGATTTCATAAAGTAAGGGAGAGGGAGAGAGAGACAGAGACATCGATGATGAGAGAGAATCATCAATCAACTGCCTCCTGCCCTCCCTACTGAGGTCTAGCCCAAAACCCAGGCATGTACTCCGACCAGGAATCGAACCTTGACTTCCTGGTTCATAGGTGGATGCTTAACCACTAAGCCATTCCAGCCAAGCGACAAGTCTGTAACCCATCTGAGATTTACTTTTGTATAAGATTTATTTTTCTTTGTATTGTGATGCAATTTTCCCAGATCCAACTATTAAACTTCTTATTTTTCCCCAACCCCTTCAATGATTTGTTGTGCTTGTTTTCTTGAATATTAAGTCCCCAGATATAGAAATATACATGTAGATAGATATACCTATATAATGCAAAAATATAGATGATAGACATGCAGATAATACATATAGATAATATAGATACAGATGTTTTACATATAGATATAGAGATAAAGATGAGATAGAACTAGAGTTAGAGAGATAGGTAGAGATAGAGATGGTAGAGATAGAGATAGAGATAGAGATAGAGAGATAGAGATAGGTAGAGATAGACATAGAGCTATATATAGATATATGTCTGTCTCTGAGTTCTCTATTCTGTTCAATTGAGTTATTTATCTCATGTCTTCATATCTGGCAAGAAAAATATTCCTCCTTTTCTCTACTTTTTTAATGTTCACTTACCTATCCGTGGCCTTATGAGTTCTATATAATTTTTAGAATATATTTATCAAGTCCTTCAAAATATCCCACTGGAATTTTAAATGCAATTGTGTTGAATTTGGAAATTAATCTGGGAGGCTACAGCTTGATCATATTGACTCATCCTCTACAAGAACAAGGAATGTCTCCCCATTTAAATAAATCATCTTCTGTGTGTGTTACGTGCCAGTGAGTCAGCTCAGACTCCTGACGACTCTGAATGAGTGAGGATCACAATGCTCTGTCCTCAGCAGCCCTGCGCAGCTCCTGTGGAGTCATGCCTATCTGGTCTTTCTCTTTTCCTGCTGCTTCTATTTTTCTCAGCATTATTGTCTTTTCCAATAAACCCTGCCTTCTCCTGATAGTCCCAAAGTAGGTTGTATTCTAGTAAAATTTAACATTTTTCTAGAGAAATCTCGTGTACTCTTGATTAAGTTAAATCCTAAATACTTCATTGTTTTATTGATGTTGTAAAAGATACACTATTTTACTTTTGGTTGATGGCTGATTATTGCTGATAAAAATAAGTATATTTAAGTTGATCTGGGATCCAACAATCTTGTTGAACTTTCTTATTCTAAGAGTTTGTCTGGGTTTTTAGTTTAGTTTTTATGGAAGCTTTTTTAAATTTTCTTACCAATTACTTCCTTGAATTCTTCTCGGAATTTTTTTTTTTAATTTCTGCTATACAACAATTACAGATTAAAAAGATGAATAAGATAAACATAAGCTAAAGTTGGGAATATATATTTCTCTTGGCTGTTAGAGGATTTGCGAATACTGTTTAGAGTAAACTCTGTTTAATAACTGTGTAGATAATATTAAACATTGGTGACAAAATTAAGGCATAAAGGTTATGCCAAGGTTTACAAAAGCAGGTCTTTCAGCAGCTTGTGTTAACAGAAGTGTGAAAAGAAGTGGGGGAACTTTTGTTATGCAGTAACACTGACAGCTGTAAGCATAGGAGCGCCGCTCGGCCGGAGTGGCCAGGAGGGACCCTCCCAGCATATGTCAGGTGCCACTCTGCTTCCTCTTCCCAGGTCCCCAGCTCTACACCCTTCCTCCCTGACCTCTTGACTCCTTTGGTTACAGCACGCACAGGTCCAAGTCATCCCAACTGGGAACATTTGTGAGAAACGTTCCCTGGGCGCTGAACTTTGGTCAGCCTTGCTGTGCACATTCCAGGCAGTGGCAGATGTTTCCGCTGTGCTATTCGTAGCCTTCCTCGTGTTTCCACAAGCAGGAAGGGCCCGGGAGTAAATGGGAGCTATCTCTAGGTAAAGGCAGGAATACCGTATGCTCAAAGCAAATCCAGTTTGGAAGGGATATGTCACAAGTTGCAAAATCCTCCTGTGGATTTTAAAATGACAGCAGTGGTCCTGATCACACAGAGGTCACTTGGCAGCTTCATGTTCTTTCACACCAGGGAGACCGCTTCCTGATTCTTTTCCTACAGCCTATCAGAGAGCAGCTGGAAGACCTCCACGGCTCCACCCAACAGCAAACATGAGATGGCAGTCCCATCGTGGACAAGGGGCCCAGAGGGAGCAGAGGGGCCCACCACCAGCAAAGCCAGCTCCCCAGGAAGGAGCTGGGTCAGGAGGCCAGGAGTGACTGGGACCAGAGCATGAATCTTGCTCAGCTCTTTTAAAATAGGCACATGCTGTCACCTGGTTCCCATTACAGCCTGGATGCAGCGAGACTTGCCCACTGAGGCACCCAGGTGGAAGAATGAGGCTGAGGCGCTGTGTGCTTGGAGCCCAGAGAATGTTCCCAGCATATCACAATTACAGAAACATCTGTGCCCAACAGCTTTCAGTTGAACTGCTGTGAAAATTTACAGTGTTCGATTGCTTTCAGAATTTCTCACTTCTCAGCCCGAGGCAGGGTGGTCTCGAGGCTGCCAGTGAGCTGCTGCAGGAAGTGAGAGAGGTCACAGTTTCCAGGGTTTGGATGAAATGTGGCATAAGGGTGTGAGGGGTGAGCCTTGGAGCCCTGAGTGCTGTGGACTTCCATCAACTGGTCATTTTTTCTTCCTTTTGTATTCAATCAACATGTGCTTGCTGGGCATGGTGTGAACTGACTTGACAATGGATCAAAATCTATAAGAGTTGATCCTCAAAGAGCCAATAGCTTAGTGAGAAATAACCAATTGTTGAAAATAATTCAAATAATATGAAACATTATTTATTTTGAAACCACAGACAGCAATGGAAAAGCTATCATGTATTATACTAACTGCAAACAGGTTTGAAAGTACCATCTAGGACAGCACGGCTCTAAGGTCTCCAAGCAAGCATGCCGGATGCTGAATAAGTGGCCAAGCCTTGAACTTTCCAACTTCCCATTACATCACATTTCTCCTCTTTGTTTTTTCCCAGCTTTAATGTGGTATAATTGACAAATAAAAATTGTACATATTTAAAGTACAGTCAAACCTCATTACTCGAATGTCTCCCATCTCCAACAATTCAGTTATCCACCACGCTGTTCACAGAAACAAATGTCTCTGGTGTCGACCAAAACTTCAACCTGACAATTCTTTCCTGCTGATACCTCAGCAAGGCTAATGGCATCTGGCAGGCAACAAGCAAAGGAGAGAATGCTTTTGTTGCTGGCAATTAGCACAATTTTAAAATAAAAGAGGCCACCACGAGTGCTAATGTTATTAAGGGTGTGAAAATGCTCACAAAACAGTAATCACAGGCAATTGAATAGGCAGAAAAACTGTTGTTGATTTGGATAAAGGAAAAGCAGTTAGCCTGTGACACCATTTCAGGAGGCAGTGATATATGAAAAATTTATGTAAAGCCAGTAGGGGGTGGTTCGATAAATTTAAGAAATGTTTATTTATAAATTAAACAGAACATTAGGCATGTACTGTATATAGGGAAGGTTGAAACAGGGAATCATCTGGGGGTCCAGAACTAATTAATTCAATTTACATTCTTTCTAATGGGGAAAAATGATTCCGTTTTCATACAAATTGCTTCTTAAACAGCCTCCTGGAACAAATTAAGTTCGAGAAACGAGGACCCACTGTATACAGCATGATGTCTGGTATATGTATACACTGTGAAATGATTACCACAAATAAGCTTAATTAACACATCTATCACTTCACACAGTTACCATGTTTAGTTTGTGATGAGAACACTTAAGATCTACTCTTGAGCAAATTTCAAATAGACAATAGAGTATTATTTATATATATAAAAAAGCCCATGGCCCTAATGCCATAAGGACCAAAGACCGGTGCAGGTGGGCGGGGCTGTGAGCATGGTGAGGCTTGTGCGGTGGGTGGGGCTGGGCCTCTAGTTACCTATAGTTGCCATGCTAATTTAAAAAGATTTGTCTTCTTTCACCTACATTTCAAGTCTATTGTTGAAACTCTCTGCGTTTTTTCAGTTCAGTCACTATATTCTTCAGCTTTGAAATTCGTTTGGTTCTTTTTTATGGTCTCTATTTATCAAATTTCATATTTTGTCCACATATTGTTTTCTTGTTTTTTAAGATGGTTTTGAATTCTCTGTCAGGAAATTTGCAGATTGCTACCCCATTCCTTGGAGATTGGCTATGGGAGCTTTACTCTTTTCTTTGATGGTATCACGTTTTCCTGATTCATGATCCAGGAAGCCTTGCAATGGTGCCTTTGTTGTGCATTTGCAGGAGCCAACATCTCTTCTCGTCTTTATTGACTGGTTTTGTCAGGGAAAGCTTTTCTCCTATTGTACCTCCAGGTGATGGAATTGTCTCTGGCACTGCAGTTGGGCAGGATTAAAGCCAAGTCTCATGGCTGCTGCTAGGTCCACAGTGAGATCCACAATTAGCAGGCCTGGTACCAGGAGCTTAGGTGGGTGTGGATCCGCCTAGTCCCTACACAGTGATGGCGAGCCTTTTGAGCTCGGCGTGTCAGCATTTTGAAAAACCCTAACTTAACTCTGGTGCCGTGTCACATATAGAAATTTTTTGATATTTGCAACCATAGTAAAACAAAGATTTATATTTTTGATATTTATTTTATATATTTAAATGCCACTTAACAAAGAAAAATCAACCAAAAAAATGAGTTCGCGTGTCACCTCTGACACGTGTCATAGGTTCGCCATCAATGCCCTAGGAAGATGGGACTGCCTTCAGGACCTTGGTTAGTAGGGCTGGTGCTGGGACAAAAGTCCACTTCAAGGTCTGCAGTTGGCTCCAAGACAGTGGGACTGCTCCAGGGGTATGAAAGGTATGTTCCCACTGGGAGGGCTCCTGCTGCATCACTGGGCAGATCCCTGGGTGGGCAGGACTGGGTCCCAGACCATGGTTGGGTTTTCTTGAACCAAGTCAGAAAGCTCCTTCAGGATCCACAGCCAGGACCAAGGTCAGCAGGCCTGCCTCTCGGGACACAGAGGAAGAGTGTTTCTCCTGCTGGGTTCTGACTAGGCAGGACTGATCCCAGACCATGGCTGAGAGGAGCTGGAGCCAGGTCATGGGCAGGCATATGGCACTAGCAGGACCAAGGACAACTGAAGCTATAGTCAAGTCTACAAGGGAACAGGACTGTTTCCAAGTCTATGACCATGACCATGGCCGGTGAGCCTGCCATGTGGATGTGCAACCACTTCTCTAAATGGCTCTCCTCAGTCTTGGGCTCCACTGGGGTTTCACAGCCTCCTACCTGGATCCCAAAGTTCCCACAAAGGTTCCCAAATTATTGTTGCTGTGGGGAAATAGGAGAGAGGGACTGCCATTGCACCACATTTCTGACATCCATCCCATTTTCCTTCTTTGGTGCAGGGATCCTTATTCTAATAAAAGAGAAGGTGAGGTGGGGGCAGACATTGGCAATTGTGTAAGAAATTGTAGCCCCCACTGTGCAGTTCCGGAGCTAAACCAAAGGGTAGTATTAGATTTGCTAATGCCGGCTGGGGATTTTTGTGCTTGTTTGGATTTGGGTTTTTGTTGGTTAGTTGGTTCATTGGTTTGGGAGGATTTGGTTTTGTTTTGATTTGTTGTTTCTTTTAAAATCATTGATCTGCAGGAAAACAAGATTTAGAAACAGAGTGAGGAAGAGGCATGTAATAAATTATCCTAAAAATAAACTATGATCATGGGCCAACTTTGTAGAAACAGGAAGAATTAATCTCCTCACTTTTCAATGTTTTTCTTGATCCTACCAGTGAGCAACACCAGAATAATCTGGATTCTGGCCCATCATAAATATGTGCTCAACTTGTAAACATTTGACAGAATATAAACAAGAAAAAGGAGATCTTATATTTAGTTGTCAATGGGAATTTTAAAATAATCAATGAAAGTCAGGAAATTCTCCTGTCCTTGATCCAGGAGACAGGGCCACGAGCTGGCATCAATCCCTAAGACATGCAAGCAGGTTTCAGAGAGAGGAAGACAACATGTGCAAGCAGGGAGTTAGTGGCATCAACATATCAGCCTTTGAGTCACAGAACACAAAGCTGTAAGGCCATTAGAGAGCTTCCAGAACAGTCCCCCACTTAATAAAGAGGGAATATGAGACTAAAGAGGAGAAATGGGCAAAAATTAAGCAAACATGAGGAAGCACTTTACCTAAGAGACAATGCAAATAACTATAAACTGTGTAAAGTTGCTCAATTTCATTGGAAATGAAAGTTGCCAATTAAAACAATAAGATATATTTTGCACTCACTATATTGGCAAAACATTTAAAATCTGATAATACCAAGTGTGGGCAAAGTAGTAGAGAAATGGAAACTCTATTCCACAAGAGAGTAAATTTGTCCTGTTACAACAAATTCAGAAAGCAGTTGGGCATAAATCCGAGCATAAGCATGATGACCATCCCAAACTTCAGCAGAGGTGCCCCAGGAGAAAAGTCTAATAATATGCCTTACAGAACTGTTTCTAGTATCAAAAAGATACAACAACTGGAATTTCCATTGAGAAGAGACTAACTGAGATAAAGTCATATAACTGTATTTCATTTAGCACTGAAAATAAATGAATTATATCTACATGGTAGAATTACACAAATAGAGTTAAAGTTTTAAAAAAATAAGTCAAAGAAAAATACTTTGTTTCTCAGTTTAATAAAATACAAAAATAAGCAATGCTAATCAATATATTGTTTAAGAATGTGATGTGTATATATAGCTATAGTACATGTACGCAAAAAATAAATAAATAAATAAATAAATAGCATAAAACCCAAATCTAAAGCAATGGTTACTCTGGGGTTCAGGAAGATGGGGGTTGCCACAGAAGAGGAACACATAGAAGACTCCAAAGGCATGGGCAAGGTTCTATTTCTTAATCTGGTTGAAAGGTATCCAGGTATGTGTTTCATTAGTCTATAAACTATATATATGCACTTCTGTATTTACAGTCATCATCATTAAAAATAGAATCAAACACAATTTTAAGACAATCAACATAGACTAGTGAGTGGTCCAAAGATGAAGTAATTTTCCTAGGTCATCCGCAAATAAATGCCCAAACCTGGACTTGAACTCAGATGATCTAGGTTCAGTATCCAAGCTCATAAGTGACTGTTCTTCAGCCTATCATTCCACTACACAGTTTATACTCTACCCCTTACTTAGTCTTGCTGAGTCTTGGTTCCCTCTTCTGTAAAATGGAAGTTAAATATATTTCTAAAGCTGCGAGCACATTGCTTAGCCTATGTTCTGTACTCAAAGGTAACCCTAGGGAGGAGGAGGAGGAGTGGGATGTAGAGAGGAAGGCAGGGAGGGAGAAAAAGGAAGACGGACAGAAGTGGAGAAAGGGGGCGGGGGAAGAAGGAGAAAGAAGGAAACACTGACGAGGAATGGCACCCTTCAAAGAACCGCACATGCTCAATTTAGAAAATGCACCAAGTGCAAGTGTAAACTAGAAAATCTGTTTTCTCTTCATGGCTGCAGGCCCCACAGCATCTGGTCTCATTAAAGGTGCAAAAGTCGAATAGCCTATTGAAAATTCTCTTTGGTGTAGGAAATTAAGTTAAATTAAAAACATGACCTTCCTCTCAAACTGGCAAAAGTGATCTCGTTCTGGGAGCATGATCGTCTCCATCAGCAATACATCAAAACCAGACGTCGCTGTGGGACTTCTATGGCTGAGCCATCAACCTCCTCGGAGACTCCCGTTTATTTGGCTGCGTTCAGGCAAAGAGGATCAGGTTCTTTATAAAATCCAAGGGAAGAAGGTGATATCCACCCAGGGAGGAGGGTTGCAGCTCTTCTCTAACATTTCACAGGCCATTCACTGGAAGACAGAGCTGCTAACAGCCTGGAGGGTTGCTGCCCCACTCTTCACTTCAGATACAACACTGGGGGTGGGGGTGGGGGGAGAATAGCAGTGCAGACAGAACTGCTCTCTGGAAGCGATGGAGTTGTGAATTCAATTGTAATCCTATAAGGCCCAGCTGGGAGAGCCCCGGGGACCCTGACGGGGATTCTGGGCAGGAACAAGTACATGCCCTCCCTCTCCTTCTCTCTGTTTTGCCCATCCCATCCCTAGTCAGAGCCTATTTTTTTGTCTAAGAAGATCCTCCATAGCAAAGGGGCATTATGAGTCCAGTCACCATCCAACAACCACAAAAGCCATTCTCTTTCATATATATATACACACACACACACACACACACACACACACACACACACACAGTGGGGCCTTGACTTACAAGCAAATTACTCTGTCAACTCAATGCAAAAAATCAGAGGAGAGACAGCTGGTATCTCAAAAAACTCGTTAGTCAGGACACTCGTAAGTCAAGGCCCCACTGTAATTGATTTCAGAGAGGAAGGGAGAGGGAGAGAGAAACATCAATGATGAGAGACAATCATTGATAGGCTGCCTCCTGCATGCCCCACACTGGGGATCAAACCCACAACCCAGGCATGTGCCCTGACCAGGAATCGAACCGAGACCTTCTGGTTCATAGGTTAATGCTTAATTACTGAGCCATGCCAGCTGGGCAAAGCCATCCTCTTGCATTGCCACTCATGCCCAGAGTAATTGGAGGACCTTCTGGGAACCAGGGACATTGTGAGGGAAAAGGACCTCTCCTAGAGTCGAGCAGCAGCACCAACAAGACAGGAGCCCAGAGCAATGGCAGCCCTGGAAGAAAGGGACTGGCCTTCTGCAGCCAAACTCCAGAGAGAGATTCAGAAATGAAGAGCAATTATTTATGCAGGAGCATGCCAACTGCAGTGTTTTTCACAGTCCCCAACTGTCTAAGACTACGTAATTGTCCAGTTTGGAAGATGGTTACATCAAAGATGGTCTAACCATAACATATCACGTAAAATAGACTGTCATGTGAAAAATTAGTCCACAGGACAATTTTTTTCAAATTAAAGCATTACTATTATAATTTATATATTAATATTAAATAGAACCTTACAATTTACAATGAGCTTTTCTTCTATCAAATTTATCCCATTTAATCAGCACAGATAATAGGCCAGATTTTATTAGCCACATTCTATAGATAAGAAAATAGACGCCCAGAAAGATGAAATGATTTGCCTGAAGTCATACACCTAATAACTGGCATAAAAGAGATTCAAATGCAGGTTCTCAAATTCTACCCCCAGAGCTTTTCCCACATTATGCACAAGCCATCCATGGTAGTGGAGGGGTCTGATGAATAGATCAAAAATAAATTAATTAACAATAATGAAGAAGAGGTAAAAAGAAAGCAAGAGGAGAGAGGAAGGAAGAAGAGAAAATAATGGTGCTAAAATATTATTTTTTTCAGTTTCATAACAAGCATCTAACAACTCCCAAAAAACCCCTTGCAGTGGTTCTCAACCTTCCTAATGCCACGGCCCTTTAATACAGTTCCTCATGTTGTGGTGACCCCCAACCATAAAATTATTTTCGTTGCTACTTCATAACTATAATTTTGCTACTGTCATGAATCATAATGTAAATATCTGATATGCAGGATGTATTTTCAGGGGTTGCGACCCACAGGTTGAGAACCGCTGCTTTTAAGGGTTACATAATGGGAAACTAGAATCACACAGAGTATATTTATTTCCTTGATGGTTTTCATTGTTTTTATCGCCAACACCTTTTCAAAATAAAACTAAGTACAAAAAAACCTTAAAGGAATAAACTGTGGAGTGCAGTGTTACTTTCCCCACACTCCACCGTGTTAGTTAGCTATCTTCTGGTCTTGATCCTGGGCTAGCAGGGGTGTGAAGTCCAAGGCACTCATTTGGAGGAATGTTAAAAATCGCACAATAGCATCATCCGTGATAGCCAAGATATGGAAATAGCATATGGGTCCATCAAAGGATGAATGCATAAAGAGAATGTGCCTTACTTAGGCAATGGAATATTATCCAGTCATAAAAAAAGAAGGAAATTTTGTCATTTGCAACAACATGGATGAAACTGGAGAACATTATACTAAGTGAAATAAGCCTGACACAGAAAGACAAATGCTGTATGATCTCACTTATATGTGGAATCTGAAAGAGTCAAACTCATAGCCCTAGCTGGTTTGGCTCAGTGGATAGAGTGTCAGACTGCAGAATGAAGAGTCCCGGGTTTGATTCCGGTCAAGGGCACATGCCTGGGTTTCAGGCTCGATCCCTACTGGGGGAGTGCAAGAGGCAACTGATCAATAATTCTCTCTCATCACTGATGTTTCTATCTCTCTCTCTCCCTCTCCCTCTCCCTTCCTCTCTGAAATCAATAGAAATGTATTAAAAATAAAATTAAAAAGTCAAACTCATAGAAACAGTAGAACAGTGGTTGCGAGGAGTTGGGGAGTAGGGGTGATGTGGAGATGTCAGTCAAAGGTACTCACTGCCAATTAGAAGATGAATATGTTCTCTGGACCTAACATACAGCATGGAGACTATAGTTATTGTATGTTGAAATTGGCTAAGAGAGTGACTCTTTTTTTAAACATATTTTTATTTTTTAAAAAAATATATTTCTTTATTGATTTCAGGAAAAAAAGGGAGAGGGAGAGATAGAAATATCAATGATGAGAGAGAATCGGCTGCCTCCTGCATGCCTCCTACTGGGGATCAAGCCCAGAACCTGGGCATGTGCCCTTGGCAGGAATCGAAACCGGGACCTCCCTGCCCCCCCACCCTCTACCCCCCACCCTCCAGTCCACAGGCCAACGCTCTATCCACTGAGCCAAACCGGGGAGGGCAAGAGAGTGATTCTTAAGTGTCTTATCACACATATACTGATGGTCACTAAGTGAGGTGATGGATGTATTAATTAGTTTGAATGTTGTAATTGATATGTATATGTATAGCAAATCATCACTTTGTACACCCTAAATATATATACACTTTTATTTCTCAATTATACCTTAATAAAGCTGGGAAAAACACTCAATACCTACAGATGCATTTCCATTAATAATAACAACAACAGGGTAAAAACAAGTAAACAAAAACATGCATTGAAATATGAGTGAAGACAAAATGATAGCATGGGAATAGATATGAAATTTTGTGTGTATATGCATATAAAATAAGGAGAAAATGGTAGTAAGAAAGAAAAAAGAAAATGAGTCCTTAATTCCATCCAAAGAGAAAAAGATTAAAGCTACTACACAAAATACTGTTACACTAACAGGTTTCAAACAGACCCCTAATTTCTGGAGGTCATGGTCAATTCGTATTTGTTCATCCGGCCTTTTCAATAGATCCAGCTGCTACTCAAGGAAACCTACAATTGTTGTTAATGAATCCAATATTCTCCAAGTTTCCCATAAAAGGCTCTTTTAAATAAATGGAACTTGAGTAGCTAAACTGTTTTTAAAGGAATGGACTGTGGAGTGCAGTGTTACTTTCCCCACACTCCACCATGCACTGAAGTCTTAATTAGAGCCGTCGCTATCTGAACTATTTTGGCCTTTGACTTTATAGCACAACATGTAATTCCTATCGGTATAGTAAACCACTAACTTCGGTATTTGTTAAAACTAAATAAAGTTTATAAGCCTATCAAAATACCTCTTGTTTCTTGTAAATGTTTAGGAAACATTTCTGAAATGTTTCTGAAAGTTAAAGTCTTATGAGTTAGCAGGATCCAGTGACCTCACTTTGCACTTTGCTTCCTTCCGAATGAAGCAAGCTCTTCACTCTACAAGGGGCAAGGAGAGCCACAGGTATGAAAGTGGGGAGTCAAACAGGACATGGACCACAACAAAGACAGACCTCTTCCACAACCACACCAGGCCCCTGATGGAAAGCTTTGTCTATTAATGGCCCGGCTGCATCTATTAAAAATGGCACCTGTATTTCTGAGAGATAGGAGTGGAAAATGAGGTGGGAAGGAAGAGTGCAGTCTCAATGCACACAACTGCCTTGGGGAAAACTGCTTTTGCTTATTCCCTCGATCAATTCTGAATAATCATTTCACATCATTGCTCTTCAGCAGCGTTTAGAAAAAAATGCTTCCATGGAAAAAGTAATAAAAGTCGGAGTCTGCCAAATATTCCAAAGGACTACACTTCTGCCTATATGTTTCTAAGTCTGTAAAACAGAAATAACTAATACCAAGCTCATTGGGTTGTGAGCATTAAATGGGATGATCCATGGCTTATACTTAGTATGATGCTTATTAGCACAGAGAACTCAAATGTCCTATTATTAGCTCTTGCTATTACTGTTATTGCTGTTGTTATTTTGTTTATTTTATTTTAAGAGGCTGTATAACAAGGCTTGAGTTACTGCTAGAGGAGTTATAGGTGGTGCAGCATTTTGCTGACTCCCTCCTAGCCAGTTTAGAGAGCTACCCATACCTTGATGCCTATCTCTCTTTAGGCCAAGGCAGTATTTAGAAAGCTACCTTCTTTGTCTAAAACACAAAACAGAACATCAGAGGGTATATTATGCAACAGATGCTCAATAATTGCATGCTTGGTAATGGTTAATTGGCAGATGGAAGGAAGGAAGGAAGGAGGGAAGGAAGGAAGGAAGGAAGGAAGGAAGGAAGGAAGGAAGGAAGGAAGGCAGGCTAATAGGTAGACTTAAAAGGCAGACTAGCCAATCTGCTCCAGAAGCTTGGGCCTTTGTAAGAAAAAAAGGACCCAGAGAAAGCGATGTACCCAGAATCATCACCGGAGTACCCAATAAAAGGAATGGGAGAGACACTTGCCCTTAAAAACTTCCGACTATCAAAAAACTTACTACATTCAAAAGTGTGCGTAAATTTTCAATTTACTTAAAACATACCGCATACATTATAAAGTGATAGTTTTATTTGTTCTGTGACATTATGAAAATTACACATATTTTATTGGACCAAACTTTTAAATATCTATTAAAACACTGTTTTAACCCAACTGATAATGATACCTCACTTACACAAATCCCTACCCCCCCTAGGGTTCTGATAATTACCCCAAATCATTATTCATATTACTATTTGCACAGCCCTCCTTCACATAACACATGTCTTACTTTCATCAGCAATTTCAGCCATGTCTGGATGTATTCTTAAACATCTGAGACTAAGATGTCCCTTTTTCTTGCCATAGAAATTTCTTAGTGACTTGCCCAAAAGCCTCTGTTAGTTTGCTTCTCCTCACTCAGCATGCCTGGCTCAGAATTCCTGGGAGAGACTGAACAGCCATCAACAATAGCCTGGCTTAGAAGTGACAGCCATGACCTGTGCAATGATAATTCAGCACTATGGACAGCAATGTGCATGCTGTGTCCCCCTCCCCCGCACCCCCAAAGATTTTAAGTTATGCTTTAACTTACATCAGATTATAGAAAAAAAACAGCAATGATCATGATAACAGGTGAGATATATAGAATACCTAAGATGTGCCAAGCATTGTGCGAATCTATTTTATGTGTTACTATGTTTAGTCCTCTCAATAACTCTGCAAGATAGGTATTATTATTTCCAGTTATGGATGAAGAATCTAAGGTTCAGAATGATTACGTAGCTTGCCAAATGTCAACAACTAATAAGCCCCAAAGTGGGTCCTTGATCCCTTTGCTATGCCATCTGCACTCCCACATACACACGAGATATCCTCCCAAGAGTCTGATAAGGCCTGAGTTTAATGTGCCACCAATTCATTTCCTGATATCAACCAATGAGAGGAAGGCCCTACCTCGGAAAGGAAAATATGATAACCATCAGGTGCCACCCAAAGAGAGCCATCACTGTGCAAGGAAGATAACGGGGGCCTCCAAAGACATGTTGTCCGCAGCCATATCTAGAGGTGGCTCACAAGGTCTCCCAGACACTTAAATCACAATGATAGGCCCAGTCCATTTACAAACACTTGCATGTTTTCCTTTTCTTGTCTCTGATGTCTACATTTTTCCCCCAAGCATATCAGTCTTCTAATCAGTCCCGCATGTCTGTTCCCAACCATGTTGCTGGGAGCCAGCCAGACAAACTGCAAAGTCCTTGGCCACAGAAGCACCTGGCTCTCCAAGGATGTGTGCCTCACTGTCTTAAATCTGGTGAAGGCCCTTTGATCTCCCCGCTTAGACAAGATTGCAGCCAGGCCTTTATACAGCATCCTTCTAGACCCAGCATTTCCCCTTCTCCCTGATCCCTCCCTTTGCTCTTCACTGACTCTAACCTCTTCCTCCCCTTCCTCACCCCCCATAATTCTGGGCAGCCATATCTCTCTCTCTGGGTCCTCCTCTTGCCTATAAAACACATCCCATAGAGTGCACTCTCTGCTATCCACTCTCTGATAGGCATATGACTATCTCTCTGACTAAACTGTAAACTTATTGAAGACAAGAACTACTTCTTAAGGAGGCAGCCTTGATTCTGGAACTATCCCAAATTTAAGCATCATTCTGTTTACTTTCAATGGATCTATGTTCTTATCAGTCCATGGATTCTAATTTTGACATATAAATCATAGTCACCACACTCACAACTTTGGATTTCTCACACTGTGTGTTTCCCCTTACTCTAAGACACTACCTCCCAAAACACACACACACACATAAGCACATACGTATATGCATACATGCATGTGTATGTGTGTGTGTGTGTGTGTGTATCTCTGTCTATATAGCACTATTTCTGATACTTAACTGTTGACTTACTAAACTGTTGACTTTCTCTAATCCTTCCCTGAACTTAGAATGTTGCTGTTCCAGGAACATAGAATGTGGCCAGGTATTTGAAATGTGGATTCAAAAGCAGAACATAGATATTAATCTGTAATTTTCTTTTTTCTTTCTTTCTTTTTTTTTGTAGTATCTTTATCTGGCTTTGGTATCTGGGTAATGCTGGCCCAGCAGAATGAGTTTGGATTCTTTCCATTTCAATTTTTTGGAAGAGTTTGAGAAGGATAGATATTAATTCTTCTTTGACACTGGTCACAGCAACAACTTTTTGGATATGTCACCTTGAGTAAAAGCAACAAAAGTAAAAGTAAACAAATGGAATTATGTCTATCTAAAAAGTGTGTGCATAGCAAAAGAAACCATCAACAAAACAAAAAGGAAATCTAAGTGGGAGAAGATATTTGCAAATGATATATCTGCTAAGGGGTTAATATACAAATTATATAAAGAACTCATACAACTCAACATCAAAGAAAGCAAACAATTTGATTTTTAAAAAATGGGCAGAAGACCTGAATAGACATTTCTCCAAAGAAGATATACAGATGGCCAACAGATATATAAAAATATGTTCAACATCACTAGTCATTAAGGAAATGCAAATCAAAACCACAGTGAGATATCACCTCACACCTGTCAGAATGGATATTATCAAAAAGACAATAAATAACAAGTGTTGGCAAGGATGTGGAGAAAAGAGAACCCTTGCGCACTGTTAGATGGGTTTGTAAGTTGGTGCAGCCATTTTAAAACAGTATAGAGGCCCCCTCAAAAAATTAAAAATAGAACTACCATACAACCCAACAATTTTACTTATGGGTATTTATCCAAAGGTAATGAAAACACAAATTCAAAAAGATATATGCACCCCTATGTTCATTGCAGCATTATTTATAATAGCCAAGACATGAATCAACTTATCAACCTAAGTATCCATCATTAGATGAATGGAGATATACATATACATATACGCATACACATATATTCTTTATATACACACATATACATACAATGAAATATTACTCAGCCAAAATAAAAGAATGAAATCTTGTCATTTACAATAACATGGATGGACCTAGAGGGTATTATGCTAAGTGAAGTAAGTCAGACAGACAAAGACAAATACCGTATTCCACTTATATGTGAAATCTAAACACACACACATACACACACACACACACATGCACGCAAAACAGAAATAGACTCTTAGAAGAGAGAAGAAACTGAGGGTTACCAGAAGGAAGGAAGGTCGGGGGGAGGGGTGAAATGGGTGAAGGGGGTTAAGAGGTGCAAACTTCCAGTTGTAAAGTAACCAAATATAGCATAGGAAATATAGTTAATAATATCATAACTTTGTACAATGACTGATGGTACGATACTCATTGTGGCGATCACTTTGTAAGTTATATAAATACTGAGTCACTATGTTGTACACCTGAAAGTAATGTAATATTGTATTTCAACTCTACTTTAAAAATGCCAGAAGAAATAGAAATTAATTAATTAATTAATTAAAGGAGGAGCATTTGATTAAATGGCTTACATATGAAAATGAGAGAAATTGTCCCATGAGCCTTATCTGGAAGAACATAACCAGCTAAGTGTAACCTGTCTGTGTGTGCTGCTCCAGAGCTCGGGGACAGCGATGGATGGTCAAACCCACCCCCACTGCTGCCAACAAGGGACTTGGACAGGAAACACCTTTACACCCATCACCACAAACAACCCACCCACAAACTCCCACTGATCACCTACTACGTGCTCTAACGGGGTGGGCAAACTTTTTGACTCGAGGGCCACAATGGGTTCTTAAACTGGACCAGAGGGCCGGAACAAAAGCATGGATGGAGTGTTTATGTGAACTAATATAAATTCAAAGTAAACATCATTACATAAAAGGGTACGGTCTTTTTTTTTTTTTTTAGTTTTATTCATTTCAAAAGGGCCGGATCCGGCCCGTGGGCCATAGTTTGCCCACGGCTGCTCTAGACCCTCCAGAATAAGAAAGTAATGAGGTTTAATTTATAACCGCTTTTTGAAAAAAATACTGAGGAAAGCTGAATTCATAAGCAGGAAATGAAAAAGGAGAGTAAACTATTTTTGCTGAATACCTACTATGTGTCAGGTTTATTGCACATAATATCTCATTTAGGCACCACAACCAACCTCAGAAAGACAAATCATTTTCTCCATCTCAGGAAGCTCTAGAAAGATCCGAGCCCCGATCTGAGTGCTGACATGCATGCTGCAGGCCTATAACCCCTGAGGGATGCAAGACTGATCACACGCAAGCATCCCTGCTCCATTTGCTGTATGTTTCCATTTCTTCAACAGGCCATCAGAGATGGTGAGCCAATTTGAGCACACAGCACAGTATAGCCTAGTAATGTTTCTATATGATAGTAATGATTTCCTGTCATAACATTAAATGCCACTTAAAGGAGTACAGATGCTGAATCTGAGCAGATTAGGCAAATTGTGGTATAAACTCCAACTCTCAGAGTTGTATCCCCAGGGCAAAGTAAAATGCCCAGTAGCGATTGCCCCATTCCTCAACAAAAAGCAGCTTTCTAAAATGTGACCCATATAAAATATTACATGTCCTAAACTATGTTGGCTTTGGGCTGGTTGCGTGTTTTCTATTGGAGTTCATACCGGAGTTCATATGGAGGTGTAGGAACTTAAGACAATCATCTAATACCGTGAGCCATGTAGGCAAACCAATCTAAAACAAAAATGCACTCCACACAGAGTAACTCATGTGGCATTGCTTTTGGCCCTCACTGATTCCTTACTTTGCAGTGTGGAGTCCTTCACCTCTGGCCTCAGCTCTGGGTGAGCAGAGCAGAGAAGCATAAGCTGGAGGAGCAGATGCACTTGGTGCGTGTCCTCCAGGCCTTGCTCTTTGGGAGGCCCTGCCACTACCCTCATGACACCATCATATCCCAGCTTTGTGTTTCAATCCCAGACCTGGAAAGGGCATGCTTCCAAGGCTCCAGACTACCACCTTCCCCTGGATGATTCAGCATGCCCTCCCCATGTCAGAGAATTGCAGATCCAAAAGAGACAAGAGTTAGCTCACTTCCCACTGTGTATGATCTCTATACTAATAGCTCATACTTGTTAAACATTATGATGTGACTGGCACTGGGCTAAGCTTATTATCTGAATTATTTTATTCACTCTTCACAGCTTATCGGGTATATAGTTTTTCTTACTCCCACTTCACAAATAATGAACAGATACAATTCTAGAAGACAAATTCCACAAGGACTTAATCTTATGTTGCTTTAAATCTGGGGCCTAGAATCGTGCCTGGCAAATAAGTGCTCAATAAATAATCATTGAGAAGAATGCCATCAACAACATGGTGGAATACAAGTTTTCTACCCAACCCCCAAAGAAGACCAATATAGACGATCACTCATAATGACAGTGCCTTTATGGAAGTCCAAGAGTCCAGTGGAGAAGTTCCAGCACACCACTGGAACAAAATAAAACCTGAGATTGATGCATTAAAGAGGGTTACAGGAACATTTCACTTTACCTAGGTGACCCCTTCCCCAAGATGGCACAGCTCAGTGCCAAAGAAACCTTGACCCATGATTTCTCCTACAAGGGGGAGTGAGAGAATGTGAGTGATTGCTCAGCTTCCCCAGCTATGTGGGGCACCATCAAAGAGACCCAGTTCTTTCTCACCCCACTCAGGATACTGGAGTATGGTGCATGACTGGGGAGTGGGAAGCAGCTGGGAAAACAGCAGCCAGGGCTCTTGGAGACGTCCAGGAGGAACATGGGAATCCTACAAAGGGACATGGATCC
Organism: Myotis nattereri; assembly: GCF_964212035.1. NCBI lineage: Eukaryota > Metazoa > Chordata > Mammalia > Chiroptera > Vespertilionidae > Myotis > Myotis nattereri. Next base: position 77,380,251 of record NC_138085.1, on the reverse strand, counting down.
TACAAACTGTGCTGCAGACTCTATCATGAGTCACTGGGAAACCCACCGACGAATCCTTCCAACTGGTCTGAAGGCACACCCAATGCTCTGCAAGCTCACCCACACATACCCCACGACGGCCAGCTCCCTGAGCACGTCCCCTATGGCAGCAGGTATAAGCCTTTGCAGACAGCTAGGGAACGCATACAGAAAGTGAGCCCAACTCTGCAGGATTGGGAGAAAGCACACCAATTTGAGCATTCACACAGTCCTAGGGAAAGCAAATGGGAAGCTGTCAGCATTTGACTTTGCAGAAGTAAGAGAAGGCGTAAAATCGTAAGAATTCTCCCTGGAGAGGTAACAAGAAGTGTGGGGCAGGAGCATCAGTAGAAGGTCTGAAAAAGCCTCGGATCCCTAACAAGGATGGGAGGTAGTTCTCTCCCCAAGTCAGTCAGTAAAGACTGGAGGAGGTAAATGCTTCTTCAAATGTGAAGACGGCAACACTAAACTTCAGAAATAGAGAAACAATCAAGGAAATGTGATACCACCAAAGGAACTCAGTAATTTTCTAGTAACCAACCTCAAAAAATGGAGATTAAAGTTTGACCAACAAAAAATACAAAAGAGTCATTTTAAGGAAGCTCAGTGAACTATAAGGGAACACAGGAAGATGAGAATAAAATCAGGAAAACACTAATAAAATGAGAAGTTTAACAAAGAGCTAGAAGTAATTTAAAATAACAAACAGAAATTCTGGAGCTAAAGAATATAAGGAATAAGATGAAAAATGTAATAAAGAACATCAGCAACAGAAGACTGAATTGTGTAGAAGAAACAATCTTTGAGGTAGAAGATATATCTTTCAAAAATATCCAGTAAGAAGAAAAGAAACAAACAAAAAAAGAGTGAAAAGGACTGAAGAAATCATGTATTTTTGGAGTCCTGGAAGAAGAGAGGCAGAAAAGCACAAAAAGCTTATTTAAAGAAATGATGGCTAGAAACTTCCCAAAACCGGAGAAAACTTGGACATCTAAGTTCATGAAACAGGTATCCAAACAATTTCAACACAAAAAGGTCTTCTCCTAAAATCCACGACAGAAAAATCATCTAAAAATAAGCAAGAGAAAAAAATTCTTCACATACAAGGGAATATCAAGTTAACAGGGAATTTCTCAGCAGAAATCTAGCAAGTCAGAAGAAAGTGTGATGATATATTCAAAGAGCTGGGAAAAAACCCTACCAACCAAAAATATTTTACCCAGCAAATTTGTCCTTCAGAAATAAAGGATAGATATATCAGCTATGCCCATGCTAACCTTGTCTAGGCAGGTCAACTTGATAACATAGTGAGAGGCAGTGCACAAAACCAGGAAGGTCACAAGCCTGAGTCCCAGGCCCAGTTCCATAGCTTACAAAGTGCCATTAGACAGATCGCTAAACCTTTTCTTAGTTTTAATTTCCTCATCTGTAAAATGAAATATGTAATGGCATCTACTTTTTAATGTGTTGGCAGTTATTCTATAACTAGAGGTCCGGTGCATGAAATTTGTGCACTGGAGGGGGGGGGTCCCTCAGGCTGGCCTGTGCCTTCTTGCAGTCTGGGACCCCTCACTCCTTACTGCCCGCCTGCTGGCTGCTCCTTACCACTTGGCTCACTGCTCCTTAGCGCTGCCGCAGAGGCAGGAGAGGCTCCCACCACTGCCGCTGTGCTCACCAGCCATGAGCCCGGCTTCTGGTTGAGCAGTGCTCCCCCTGTGGGAGCACACTGACCACCAGGGGGCAGCTCCTGCATTGAGCGTCTGCCCCCTGGTGGTCAGTGTGCATCATAGCGACCGGTTGTTCTGATCGTTCTGCCATAATGGTCGCTTAGGCTTTTATTATATAAATAGATAGGTAATACTTATACATATAAAGAAATAGTTTCAACTTCACATGATTGATATGAAAATTAGGGAGACTGAAAACTGTGAGATCACTCTCATAACTAAAAAGAACTATGCAAATATAACTCGACAGCAAAAGCAATTATGCTCACAATACAGAAAGACTGAGAAGGGGAAACAGATTTTCCAACATTACACATACTCACTGCTTCCACGGCCTCTTGCCAGGGAAGGCTGATCCTCTCTGCCCTTTGTCTGTGGCACCAGCTCATTGAGCCTTTGGGGCCACTAGCCAACACTCACACAAAAGATTTTGCACCAGGAAATTTCAGGCATGGCCTTCACACCAGGCTATCTGTGTCCCTGTACTCCTATCTGCAGGAGTTAGCAGTCAAACCTGGCATAGTGCTCCCGCCCCACTAGCATGCTACCCCACAACCCAGCCAAATTTTCCAATCTTTTCTGAAATAACTACATCTGTGTCATCTGCTTTGGTTCCAGGCCAATGACCAAGGGATATTATTCAAGTGGGCCTGACCTGATCAAATGAGCCCTTCAAAAGAAGAATGTTCTCTCCAGCTGATCAAAGAAGCAGCCAGAGATTCAAAACACAGTAAGGCTTGCCTGGCCGGTGTGGCTCGGCAGTTGAGCATCAACCTATGACCCAGGAGGTCACAGTTCAATTTCGGTCAGGGCACATGACCAGGTTGCAGCTCAATCCCCAGTGTGGGGTGTGCAGGAGGCAGCTAATCAATGATTCTCTCTCATCATTGATGTCTCTCTCTCTCTCTCTCTCTCTCTCTCTCTCTCTCTCTCTCTCTCTCCTCTCTGAAATCAATAAAAATACTTTTAAAAATACACAGTAAGGGCTCAGTGCATCAATGCTGGCTTGCAGTTGAGGGGGTCACATGTCGAGGAGGACAGGCAGCCTCCAGCTGCTAAGAGCATCCCCAGCTAACGACCAGCAAGGACATGAGGACCTGAGCCTTACAGCCTGGAAAACTGAATTCTGCCAACAAGGAGGAGCTTGGACATGATTCTTCCCAGAGCCCCCCGAAGAGAACCCAGACCAGCTGACACTGATTTTGGCCTTGTGAGTCCTCAGCAGTGATGCACAACATGCCACACGCAGGGCTTCTGACCCACAGAACCGGGAGCTAATCAACAAGTATGTTTTAAGTTGCTGAGTTTGTGGTAATATGTTAAACATCAATGAAAAATTAATGCAGCGGTGGGGATGGTCGGGGAGAGGTGGGGGGTGGGAGAGGAGACTTATGTAATACTTTAAACAATAAAGACTTTAAATTTATAAAAATAAATAAGTAAATAAAATTAATGCATATATAGTCACCTAAAATATTTCACAGATGTTTTCATTAAAAGTACAAGAAATTTGGGAAATAAAAAAAGAAGCATAAAGTGTTCATGTTTATTTAAAAAGAAAATAAAACCAAATACATGCTAACATCACAATTTTGTTTTGTATGCATAGAAGGAAGACTACATGAAAATACATCAAAATGCCATCACAGGTAATATCTGGTAAAAGGATCATTTTAAATTTCTCCCTTATACTTTCCTGATCCAATATTTCCAAAATGAGGGTATATTACTTTAACAAGCCGAAATAAAATCAGCAATACTCCAACAAATGCCAAGAACAGCGCATCTGGTTTTGAGGGGCTGCGAAAGCATTTCAGCTAGTTTATCAGTAAGATGGGAAAGAACACTTAGACGGCATCTTTATGGTAATATTATAAAGTAAGCTCTGTTGTGGAATAAGAACACATACACGCAAGTCCAACACAATGGGACCGTTGTGCCTCGGGCCACTTCGGGGCTGGTCCCAGGGGCGACATTAATTCCGAAGCCTGCGTGCGCCTGCCCCCTTTGGCAGCCGAGCAGCCCCGTCTCAGCTGCTGCGAGTGAACTTTGGAAACGCTGCAATATTAGCCTTCACGGCTAATCCTGCTAATGCACTCACAATCTATTTGACAGGCTGCCCATCACATCCCCTCTGTCAGGGTGCGCAGCCTTCGAGGTGGCTGTGACAAGGGGATTACGGAAAGGACCGGGAGGACAGCCAGCCCGGCCCTCCCTCCCCTGCATTCTCACTGCTTTGTAGATAGGCCGCATACCACAGGAGGCACGGGACAGAGCTTGTCTTCACTGGGGACCCCTTGGCACAGAGGTACCAGAGGGAGACGTTCACCAACCCAGGGGGAAGAGTGTTTCTGACGGCCGTGTCACTCCTCGGTCTCTTGTGGAGAGAGAAAACGAGGCGAGGCGGAGGGAAAGTTCACAGGGCTGGGGTTTCTGGATCATTCCTTAATAGCCGAGCTCCCCTCCCCTTCAGAGACCCCACGGGCCACAGAGAACAAGAAGCAGTTCTGGCCTCTGGGTTGAGTCATCGCCCAGTCCTCCTCCCCCTCCCCACTCCCACCAGGTTCCTCAGTGAGTGGTTGACACTCCGTAAAAGCCTCATTTACAGCTTCGTCTTCATTAAATTAGCAGGACTGCTTTATTTGCCTTCTAAATTTTCAGGGGGTGCATTTTAAATGTTTCATTTTATATACAAGGTAAAGTGAAAATAAAAGGTGCAGCCTTCGTGCTGGCAGATTGTAAGTATTTGGAAAGAGCTCTATAGGATTTGCCCCTGAGCAAGGCTGCTGTTCCCTTTTCTGAAATATCCCCTCTAGCAGGCCCCGCTGACTCAGGCAGCTGTAGATGTTCCTTCTCCAGCTCACACACATTTCTCATTTGCAGCCCAAATGATCAGGATGCTTCTCCCAGAAAGACAGTTGCCCAGTTACCTTCTTTTCCCATTTCCTGGGAAGTTCTCCTCATCCCTGTACCTGGGCCATGGCTGTCCTCTGCGTTCCAGCTGAGCGAGGAAGTCTCCTCAGGCTCAGGTGCCCCAAAGGACACTGGGGATGCTGAGACACGCAGGACTGGCCCATGTCCTCGAGGAGCCTGTAAACAGACAGTGTATGCAGAGTTAGCGGTGCGATGACTGAGGTTTCTGTAGAAGCATGTGGGAGAGATCTCCAGACCAGACTGGGAAGTGGGAGAGTCTGAGGCCACGTCCCGAGTCTGGTCAGGGTGACCTGGTGCTGCCTCCTCTCGCTGGGTTTCCTGGGCGCCTGGACTGCAAGATGAACCTCTGAAGGGCAGCGGAAAGTCTCAGGCAGGTCACATCATGACAGCACCCACAGACCCATCTGAGGCGTCACTCTCCACATTGCCATCAGCCCTGACCTGCCCAGCTTAGGTGCTCGAACGTAATTCAGGCTCATAAGCTTACACTCTAGCCAGTGAAATGAACAGAAATGCAGAGGGCCTGCTGACAGACCACACTGCCCTCTCAAAGGAGCTGCACTCTCTCCTGATGGGAGAGAGGCGTGGGAGCCCTGGAGCAGGCACCCCACCCCCACCCCCTGCCCCCAGGGGGCTCCATCCTAAATAATGCGCCTTGGCAGGTCGCCCCATGAGCAAGAGGAGGCTCTGCCTTGTGCTGGGAGGGGGAGGCTTGGACCCCAGGCTCCTCATTCCTGGGCCTGTGCTCAGCACACCTGACTTGGCTGCTCCCTCCCTCCTGCCCCAGGAAGGGTTAAAGCCCAGCGCTGGTCCTTCTGGGCAGGGCCTCCCCTCAGTGACTCTCCTTTAGAGCCTAAGGGGAGGCAGTCCAGGGCCCTGTGAGTCAGAGGCTTTGGAGTCTGAGGAATCTGGACTTGCAGCCTGGTTCTACGACATATTTTGTCACTTTGCGCAAATGGATACTTCTGAGCTTCCATTTCCTCAACTAAAAAAATAAGATTAACATCTCGGTGTCAATCTCTCGGTATAGGGTAAGAACTCAATAAATGGTGGCTATAGAATATCTCCTCCCTTAGGTCTGCATTCTAAACACCAGCTCTCACCGAGGAATGAGGGTTCTCATGAGAAAGTGAGGGATTCCAGCCACTAACACCCCCCCCCACCCCACCCCCACCACCCAGGACCCTCCCTCTCCCCCCGCCCACCCCTCCCCACACCTGGCAGGCAAGAATTTGCTTCTTTCCACAGGGCAGAGGGCTCCCCTAGGTGTCTCTGAAATCCCCCTGCAGTGCTTTCAGGGCAGTTTCTGTCCAGGACCTACAGACATGCCTCCCAGGCCAGAGGGAAGCATGCCCCGAGGCCCACACGGGCACAAGGGCAGCTTTGCACCCAACTTTCTCACTGCACTTTATATAGGGGTTTCCTGGGCACCTGGGAGCTGTTGCCAGCCAAGCTGCTGAGGACAATTGCCCCATTGTGCAAAACAACGGCACCAAGGCGCTGGAAAGAGCAGAAAGCATTCACCTGGCTTCCTCAGAGGCCACACTAACAGGTCCTCTCCGATACAGTCCATGCCCTCCTGTCTCGTACCTGTTGTGCAGCTCAGAGTGATTTATATGGGAGGGAAGCAAACTGATAGTAGACACACAAAGAAAATTCTGAACACTGCTTTGCACTTTTCTACAGTCAGAACTGTGCTCCGCAGCCAATGTGACACGGCCTTACCAGCCCATCCACAGCGGAAGTCCATGTAATACCTAGCGTTGGCTCACTCCCTAATTTCAGACTCTGAAGATTATGAGTAGAAGATAAATCAGCAGGGAGTCTTTGTCAGTTCCTTGCCGCATCTAAGGACCACTCCAAAGAAGAGAGAGGACCCTGCTCACTATGGCGGTGGCCCCAGGGTTTCTTGTCTCCTAGGATGGCCTCATGCAGACATTCCCACTTTAGCACCGCTAAGCGTGGTTGGTGTGGTCCATCTACCACCAAGCCCTCTTTCTCGGAAATTTGAAATGAGTTTGCCTTGTTTCCCTAGAAATAAATATTTATGGTTCAAACCTTTGTGTTCATTATCTCAAATTTTGTGTTTTGTAATTGTTCTCACTTTGAGAGCAGTTGGTTTGCTTTTATTGTGCTTCTGGGACAAGTCAGAATATCCCCGTGCTTCAGCATAGTTCCTAAACGTGAGATTGATTTTCTAATTACAGCCACTTCCATCATGTATGTCTGCTACACAATCTGTCAACCACATGCAAGGCTTCTGCCTGAATCGTGTGGTAACATCACCAGTCGCCCGACTGCTACAGAATCGAAGCATCCCAGAGAGAAACATTAATGTGGTTTTTACTCATAGCAAAAATGGAGATATCCAACCCTATAAGTGAAGTCTGAAATTGTTTTATAGCTATCCCAAGCAGTCTTTGATTCTCTTTATTCTAAGACTTTCATATATAGATAGATAGATAGATGAAATATATCTATCTATATCTATATCTATATCTATATCTATATCTATATATATTGATTTCAGAGAACAAGGGGGAGAAAGAAAGAGACAGAAACATCAATGATGAGAGAGAATCATTGATTGGCTGCCTCCTGCACGCCCCACACTGGGGATAGAGCCTGCAACCTGGGCATGTGCCCTGACCAAGAATGGAACCGTGACCTCCTGGTTCATAGGTGGATGCTCAACCAGTGAGCCATTTTTGAGACCAAAAGCAGCTAAAAATCTGGGAGCCTCTGCAGATACTTTTTAAAGACTAAATAAAAAGAGGTGGCTAGTCTTTAGCAATATTATCGATATTTATGCCACAAGTTTAATTTTTAATTTAAAGAAACTGTGGGAGTTAGAAGAGATAGGTTATTTTAGTCTAATTGGCAGGTAAGGAAATTGAGGGCCTGACATGCTATGGCAAGCATGTCAAACTCGAAGGCTAACACAGGCCAAATCACCAAGGCATGCGGCCGGCGGACGCAAGTTTGACATGCTTGTGCTATGGGATTTGACTAAGGTGACCCAGCAAAGTGCAGCAATAAAACTTATGCTGAGCCCTGACCGGTTTGGCTCAATGGATAGAGCGTCGGCCTGCGGACTGAAGGGTCACAGGTTCGATTCCAGTCAAGGGCATGTACCTTGGTTGCGGGCACATCCCCAGTTGGGGGTGTGCAGGAGGCAGCTGATCAATGTTTCTAACTCTCTATCCCTCTCCCTTCCTCTCTGTAAAAATATCAATAAAATATATTTTTTTTTAAAAACTCATGCTGAGACAGAAGTCTCCCGCTTCCTAGTTCCCTTTACCTGGGTGACCCACCGAGGTGTGCCCAGACTTACTGAAGTAAACGTTGTGTTGTAACAGGATATATCTGGAAAAAACAAGAACTGTTTTCTCTCAATTTGTATGATGCCTCCACTTAGTCTATACTCTGGCAAAGTCAGATTGTAATCAATAAATAACATTAACTGAAGGGAAGTTTTTGCTTTAATAATTATATCTCTTCCTGACTAAGATAATGCTAAGACATCTATAAGGCATGATTTTAGAAGAGGAAAAAAAAAAAATCCTATCCGTTTAGAAAATATTTTGACAGTGAAGGAAACTAACCTAATACTTTAGGAAATGTTGGATATTCCATTGCCAAAAATTTAATGAGGCTTAAAATTCTATGGACAAATTTATATTAAAATTATGATCTGAAAACCAGACAAGGGAGTAGAGTGAAAAAGAAAACCGTGCTCCCAACCACCAGATACATTAGATTTTCTCTTTTCATAAACAAAATAAAAAAATACTAAGTGTTACGTGGTCAAAACTCAAGAGGTTGCAGCTAATCTAAAACTATCAATGGCACTTCTTTGTCTACAGGGGACACTGCATGCCAACTTTTGAGAATAGATAAAAGTTATATAGCTTTATCATAAAAAAAACACTCTAATGCATTTTATGTCAAAACACAACGTGATAATTCTGCCCTATGAAATTAAAGATACCACAATGCATTAGAGTGGCAACCCAAGACCACCTTAGAACAACAAAATAAGAAGTGATCCCAGGAAGTAGGAATTTGTGGAGAAATGTGTCACTTAGTGTATGCTTCTGTAAGGCCAATACTGATCCACTTACACAACAAAATAGAGATTCAAAAAACCAAGGATTACCAGTCAGCAAAGACTACATAGCAAGCCTGGACTTCTGTCTTGGTCTGGCTTTGAAATAGATGCTCCTCCCTGCTCTTCTGAGAGGACTGCGTGGTGAACCAAACATATACCCAGGGTAACAAGGCCTTCCACCCACCCACCAGTAGAAGTCATGTGGAGCAACAACAACAAAACTCTCCCCTTCACAACCTGGGAGGTGTCAGTGGAGACCTGGGGGTAGAGGGAGACCATCGAGTAATACTGCCGTACCCCTTTCCTCCAAGGATGTTGTAGGAAGCCAAGTTTGGAGTCTGGACATTCACCTCAACATGGTAATAGCAAAGAAGCACCTCTTTCTTCCCTAACCAGCACAGAAGGTCAGAGAAGACTTGCTTAAAAAGATTTAAATAAGATCCAGAGTCTCATAACATCATACCAAAAATGTCAAGGATACAACCGGAAATCATATGTCAGACCAAGAGCTGGGAAAGTCTCAACTTGAAAAGGAAAAGATAATCAACAGACATCAACATCAAGATGACACAGATGTTGGAATTATCTACAAGAATTTTTAAGCAGCCATCATAAAAATACTTCAGTGAGCAATTAGGAACCCTTGAAATAGCAGAAAGCAGAAAATCTCAGCAAAGAAATCGAAAACAGGAAGAAAAGCCATATGGAAATTTTAGAATTGAAAAAATACTATCGTTGAACTTTATAAAAACCTCAAAAGCAGAATGGAGGGGATATAGGAAAGAATCCATGAACTGGAAGAAGAACAATAGAAATTACCCAAATTAAACAACAGAGAGAAAATTGACTAAAAAAATAATAATAAACAGAACCCCCCAAAAAAACTGTGAGACTATAACAACAGCTGAAATACTGATGTCATTGGAGTTAAAGAAATAGAGAAGAAAGGGAATGAAGTTAGAAAACATTTTAGGTGAAATTATGTGTGAACTTTTTCCAAATACGGAAAAGAAATAATAAGAGGCTGAAACACTTTCAATTATAGAAAAAGATGTAAACTTATAGATTTAAAAATATAAGCAAATCCCCAGGAGGATAAAACCAAGGCAATCCATACCAAGAATCATCATAATCAAACTTCTTAAAATTAAAGACAAAGAAAACATATTGAAAGCAGCAAAAGAAATGACACCTTACACATAAGGAAAAACAATTCAAATGACAGCAAAGTTCTTATGAGACAACATGGAAGCCAGCAGAAGTAACAGAATATTTTTCAAGTGCTGAAAAGAAAGAAATGTCAACTCAGAATTCTGTACCTGGTGAAATTATCCTTCAGGAATGAAGGAGAAATAAAAAAACATTCTTAGATGAAGAAAAATTAAGAAAATTTTCCACTAAATTTGCCCTAAAATAATGGTTTAAAAAAAAGTTTTCAAAATAGAAAGAAAATAATAAAAGAAGGAAACCTGAAACATGAGGAAGGAAAGAATATTGGAAAAAGCAAATGCATGGCTAATACAATAAACTTTTCCTCCCCTCTTGAGTTGTCTAATTTATGTCTGTAAGTCCAAGCAAAAAGCATAAGGGTTGTCTGACTTGGATATTCAATGTAGGTAAAGGAAATATTTGAGATTATTATGTCACAGACAAGATAAAAGGGATTAAAGAACCTGTCTTGGTCTGTTCAGGCTGCTCTAACAGAATACCATAGACTCATTGGCATAAACAACAGACATTTATCTCTCACATTTCTGGAGGCTGGAAGTCCAAGATGAAGGTGCCAGTAGATCCAAATGTCTGGTGAGAGTTGCCTTCCTGGTGTGTAGATGGCTATCTTCTTGTTATTTCCCTACATGGTGGAGAGCAGAGAGAAGCAAGCTCTCTCGTCACTTTTCTTATAAGGCACCAATACCATTCATAAGGGTTCCACCCTCATGACCTCATTACTACCCAAAGACCCCACCTTCTAACACCTTAGAGATTAGGCTTTCAACATAGGGATTTGGGGGTGAGGGGGGTGAGGCTGGGGCAGGTATGCTGGAGAAGGAAGGGGTACAAAAAGTTAGTCCATAACAGGAGGTAAAGTTTCTACACTTCACTCAAACTGGTAAAATGCTGACCACAGTGGATCTTTATAGTGATAATATAGTTCCGTATCTTGATTGTGGTGGTGGTTATAGGAATCTATATATCTATAGATATATAAAGTACAAGAAAAGGGCAATTCTACCATCCTGGTGGGAGTTTTTAACACACTAAAGTATCAAAGTGAGGAACAAAGAAATTGAAAAATTAAAAAGAATACAGAAGATATAAACCTCATACTTAAAAAGATGAATCTGATGGTACATAGATCCCTGTATCATTTAACAATTCTTCCAGTGCCCCACCCACCTCAGAGTGTGCTCATTATTTCAGTGTTGGCTGATCTCTCCAATGACAAGGCCATGCAGATGATTCCTGATAGCTACAGCACTATACCTGCTCTGGTTTTTGACCTACTGCAGACCTATAGGAGCAGCTATGCCTGCTGTGAGATACAAAGATATTCTGAACTCAGGATGCTAAACTCTTGACCTAGATTAGTAAGAAGTAAATCATTCTCAAAAGAAACTCATTATTTAAGTCAAGGTCCAAAATCTCTGAAAGCTCATATTGCCTCTCTGGCCCTTTGAGAGGTAAATGATGGAGCCACTACTGCCCCAGGTTCTCTAGCTTTCTTCCATGTCCCTTGCAAAGTTCCGCATCCCATGCCACCATCTACCTACAGACTCCCAAATGGTACCCGCTCCTGCAAGTGACAAAAAGCAATCCATTCTTGCCCCTGTCATGACAAAACTCCTTATCTTATCTCACTAGCAAAAGAGTTCAATCTAACCAAACATCGAAAATGAATTAATTATGCTTTATACCTCCCCAGAGATGGCTAAGCTACTCAGAGCCAGCTCAATGTTTGGAAAAGAGACAAGAAAACTCTCAACCCATCCATCCATCCATCCATCCCAATTTTCTGGGTTAGTCCTTCTGTAGTCTCATTGCTGGAACTGACACTAGCATTGGCCAGAGAAAAATGTCCAAGAATGTCAGCAGAGAGCCAAGGCTCGGGAGGCTGAGTGAGAGGGGAACATGCCTGAGGATGTATCCATGTGACAGCACTTTGGGACCAGCTCTTCTTTAGGCGAGGGCAGCCTAGCAAAAGTCAAGGCAACAACCGAAAGGAGATGACACTGGGGTCTTCCGCTCTGCAGGCTGGTGTTTGCAGCGTGAAGGTGCCTCTACTGCTGATGCAGTCATACTTGCCACACACATAGGCCCTGCCCCTACCCCACATTTGCAGCAAGTTGGGTATTTGTTTCTCCCTAGGCATATGCCCCAAAGGAGTGGGGAGTCGGGCACTTACATTTTGTCACCTGACTTCCTCTCTCAACCAAATGTAACAACCATCTGTGAACTGATTAGTCCATGTTCCAAGTGGAGTTAAAAGGGCTTCTTTCAAGTCTTCCTGGAGGTTTCAGGAAGACCTCCGGCTCAGGTGATGTCCTTCTTCCACCCCGTGTCGGGCTCCCTGGGCCATGTTACAGTGGCGATGCGGGGAAGATGCTCCTGGGAATAAGGCAGCGTGGGAGGCGGGCCGCTGCTGGGTGCGGAGCAGCATGTCTAGCCACACTTGTACATGGCACCTCGCACATGCCAAAGCTGCTCTGCAACACACCAGGGCCCCGTTTGGGGTTCCAGGTCTGAATGTGATGGGGAAAATGTGACTTTGACCTCTCCATCACCTGAATGAGGTGGATGGGAAGCGTCTTATCCCCATTACAGGAAGAGAGCTGAGGCGCAGAGCAACGCAGGGACTTGCCCACAGCTCGTTAAGTGGCGGGAAAAGCTAACACTGGGTCTTCTGGCCCCTCGCCTGGCACGAGAACACAGCTTCTGATTCTTCCTCTGCCGGCGACGTGAGCTTTGACCCCTGCCTAAATATCTCCCGTCCGGAGCGAACTTTACAATGGAAACATGCAAACTGGGGCCAGCAACCGTTCGGCTCTATCCGCGGCCCCGAAAACCGGGCTGAACAGGGAGCATAAGTGGCCAAGTCTGTCTCCAAGAGCTCCGTCCGGATGGGGGGCGAGACCTCCGCCTCGGAGACCCTGCGCGAACAGGGCGGGCGGCACCGGGCGGTCAAGCTCAGGGACCTGGGCGGGCCAGGCTGTGCGGGACGGGACGCCGCAGCGCCTCCAGCCTCTCCCTCGTCCGCACCGCCGGCGCTCACCGGCGCCGATGGCTGGATGCACCCTCCCGGGCAGGTGAGCCTGCGAGCGGGACACACCCATCGCAGCGGCTTCCCGACTCCGCGGAGGGACGGCTCACCTCGGCGCCGCAGCTCTAGGCGGCGAGTGCTTCCTGCGCCTGCGCGCGGGGCCTGCGCAGTGGGCGGGGGACGGGGGGGGGGCGGGTGGGGGCGGGGCCAGGGCGGGGGCGGGGCGAGTGGTCCCCGCCCCGCTGGGTCCGAAAGCCCGCCTCCCAGGGCGATGCTGCCGGACACCCGGCCTCACTCAGGGCCTCTGCCAACGCTGCGGGTCTGCGGATCCTATGGATGGGGAGAGGATGGAATCTGGGCGCCTCTCCGGGCAGGATTCTCGGGGGGGGGGGGGGGGGGCCGGGAAATGTGGGAGCCTTGGTGTCACCTCTCCGGGTGGGGCCCTTCTGTGACGTCATGGAATACATCGCGAATCCCTGACTCTGGCTGGAGGCTTGTGTAACGTCACTGTGTCGGCGGGAGGATGCCGTGACGTCACAGCACCGTAGAACTCTGGGATGTGGGATGGGACGCCTCTGAGCTGACTAGAGACACCAGGATTCCGCTGGGCGGAAAGAGGGGTGATGCTCTCTCAGGTTCCACGTTCTGGGAACTGAAGGCGCCCTAAGCACCCCACGCGTTTATACCTCCTCTTCCCCAGGCCCTATTGGAGCCCGGAGTCCCCTGCAAGGAGGTCCGCAGGAAAACGTCCCTTGGTCCCCCCCGCCCTCCGCTCCCCGCCCCCCCCCACCCCCACCCCCCGCTACATTCCAGAAGGAGGAGGTGGAATCTGAACTTCTTCCAACTAGGGCGAAGCCCCTGCGGGCTGTTCTCCCAGGGTCGCTCCCGATCTTGCCCCAGGAAGTCCCAGGCTGCACCGATGGTCTCTCGCCTTCTACCCGTCGGCAGAGGAGTCCAGCCAGTAGCTCCCCCAACCCCACCCCACGCAGGAACCGCAGGCCTAGCATTTGGGCAAGGACCCCAGCTGAACTCCAGCGTTCCAGAGCCAGTGACCTCCTTCCATCCTGAAAACCCGCTCGGAGTCTGTGGAGGCAGGGGCGGGAGGCGGTGGAATGGGACTGGGGGCGGGGGCGGGGGGGAGTCAGCTCCTACAGAGTGGACAGGCAACAAAGCCCACCCAACAGTTTTGATCCCCTCATTGCTTTCTTCGTGAGACCCACAACGAGTACAAGCTGCAAAATGCCCCACCCAGGTGACCGGGAATCGCAGCCTGTGTGGGGTCTGGTGACCCACGGCCTCGCCTGCCCCTTCCACTCGCAGATGCCATTTCTGCACAATCTATGTAATCGCTGTCAGGAGTAGAGATGGCGGAGAACTAGGCTGGGAAGTGGCTTCCGAGGCCACCAGCAGGATAGCAATCATGGGGGGAGCGAGCTCAGGCAGAGGTGCTGGGAGTGGCTGGAGATCTCTGAGCAGCACCCTGCCCCGCTCCCCACCGCCCACCCCCCAACACTCGGCGCTGGGAACCCCTTCTTCCAACGATGCACACTGGCAGGGCCTGGGGTCGGAAGGGTGGGGGTTCCTGGTGCCTCCCCATTTCACAGCCTTTTGGAAGTCCTTGAGACCGGACTAACCGCAGAGGCACTGTGTCCCCCGGGATGGGAGGTGGAGGGGTGTGGGGGAGGAGTGGGCAGCAGCGGTGGTCAATCCCTGGGAAAGATGGAAACTCCAGAAAGAGCCAAGGGGTGGGTGAGGCTCTCTCTCAGATCCTCAGAAGTTCCCAAAGCTCTGCATCCATCGCAGCTGTGTGTGTGTGTGTGCGCGCGCGCGCGTGCCCTCCCACTCTTGATGTCTTGGAACAATCATGTCCCTCCCCCAACCTCACAGGATTAGTTAAGGAACTGAGGTGGCTCCTGCCATCGGCTTTATCACAAGCGTGGCCAAGGTCAGACCACCCACCGCCTGCGCTGGGTGGGCCCAAGGGTCGAAACCCAAACCCACTGACTAAACCCCTCCATGCACCCAGAGGCCACAGTTCCATGGGACTTGGTTTCCCTTCTCGCCTGGGACGCGTCCTAAAGGACCGAGTGGGAGAGGAATTGGGATCCTGTCCGACTAGCCAAGCTCCTACAGGCTGGTCCAGACCCCGAAGCGCCCTGTCCCTCCTTGGCAGGGGGCCCTGGGACCAGTCAAGAAGGTTTTGACCTGCAGGAGTGGCCATAAGGAGCCGAGGGCGGCGAGTCACCCTGGGTTGTGGGCGGGACACAATGAGGTGCCCCGAGTCCGGGCCGCCCCGCCAGGCTTGTCCAGCAGGGGGCAGTGCGGCTCCAAACGCGGAGGGCAGGGCTCCTCTGAGCTGGCGGGGCTGAGGCCGCAGGGACAAGCCAGGTTCCCGAACCGCGGAGTTCACTCCAACGCTGGGCCCAGAGGCAATCCCAGAGTTGGGGGCGGGGGGCGGAGGGCGTGAAAGGCTCCAGCATTTTAACTCCGTCAGCCCCGGCCCGTTTCCTCAGGCCGCCGGGCCCTGCCCAAGGCTGGGATTTGGGGCTCTTATTATTGGGAAGCTTGACCCCGCCGCATCTTGGCCGCTGAGCGCGGATCACAGTAGCCCGGGAGGCTGCGCTCGGCCTGGGAAAGCCGCGGGCGCCCCCCGCCTGCGCCGCCCGCGGTCAGGGCGCAGGAGCTGGGGGAGCCCCGCCTCGCCCCAGCAGGGGAGCCCCCGGCGGCCTGGACTTTAATTGTGGGAAAACTGGATGCCCCGGGGAAAGTTCCACTGGTGGAGCGAGGACTCAGATTTCTCCTGCACGTCCCGGGCCTCCCAGGGCGCCCGCCCCCGCCATTCCCGACGAGGCTGGAAAGCTGCAGGGACTCTTCGCGGCGTTCTGTCTGGGGAACCCTAAGCGGGCAGGGAGTAGGTTTGGGTCTTTGGGGAAGCAGCCGTGGTTATGAATTTGCAGCTGGGTTTGGGGGAGCCATGGGCTAGGGGGCGGGGCGGGGCGTTTTGCTTGGGGAGGGGGTGACCTGCTGTTGTTCCCTTAGTGAACCCTAAGCGACCCGGCGCCCGAGCTGTTGGGGCTTCTCCAGGACAGTATACTGGCCACCGCCTTGGCTGCTTGGGAAACTCAAAGCCCTTTGGAGACAGGGAGTGGGGAGACCCAGACGCTAAAACCGAGGTGGAGCCCTAATCAGTTTGGCTCAGTGGATAGATAGAGCATCGGCCTGTGGACTTAAGGGTCCCGGGTTCGATTCCGGTCAAGGGCATGTACCTTGGTTGCGGGCACATCCCCAGTGGGGAGTGTGTAGGAGGCAGCTGATCGATGTTTCTAACTCTCTATCCCTCTCCCTTCCTCTCTGTAAAAAATCAATAAAATATATTTTTTTTAAAAATAAAAACCGAGGTGGAGGGAAGAGGAAGGAAATAAATATGGGCAGGGGTTCCAGGTAGACAGACAAGGGGCAGAGGGGATTTCCCAACCCATCCCCTCCCTGTCACCCTGATAACACCGAGGTCAGGGCCGTGGCACAGGCTCCTCTCAAAGCCAGGCGCCGCCCAGTTCCCTGCGTTTGGAGGGAAAGGATCCATCCCGCACTGCCTGTAAAATAACCGTTTATTTCATATTCTTAAAAACTCCAGTGATAAATGTCCGTTACCGATGGTCAGCATAAAGTGCCAATCGCAATACAACGCCCTAACCCTAGCCGGCGGCTTGCTCCCCGGAGGCGGGCAGCCCAGCGGGGGCAGCCTGGGGCCAGGCCCCTCCGGCGCACGGCCCGCGGCCCCTGCGCAGCCGGCCAGTCCCGGAGCCGCGGCCCCTGCGCAGCGCAGCGCGGCCGGGGCGGGGAGCGGGCGCTGCGAGCCCCGAGGCCGGGCCGGACGGGGCCGGGCGGCTGAAGCAGATACACGGATTACACTTTTGCAGGCTCCTGGGTGGGGATGGGGCGGGAGGGGGGTCTGCAAGCTGCGAGCGCGCAGAACTTCTGTTCCTCTCCCCTCTTTCTCCGCAGTCAGAGTTACAAGCTTATATGGTCAAAGAAAAAAAAATAATAAAGAAAACGTATAAAATAACAATAGAAAAAGTAATACTTCTGGGAGAGGCGCCGCTGCGGCTCCGCGGAGCTTTCGTTCTTCTTATATATATATTTTTAAATGGAGTTCCTTCCCTTCCGCCACGTGAGTACCGCCTTTTTGGCCAAGAGTTTAGCCGCGTCCTGGGGGAGCCGCCCTGGCTGCCGGTCATGGCCCCCGGGCGGGGCTCCGTAGTTCTGCAAGCGGCAGGGACCCAAGGGACGTGGTTTGGGCCCGGGAAGGTCCGCTAGAGTCGCCTCCCGGCTTCTGGTCCCTCTGGAGGCGGGGCAGCGGCGGGCCCCAGCGCCCTGGGGAGCAGGAGGCTCTGTTTAGCATTTGATCTTGGCGGTTTTGAGTTCCTTCACCTGTGAGTGCAGCGTCTTGTGGACAGCGAGAGTCCTGGACTGGCAGAAGCCCTTCCCGCACTCTTGACACTTGAAAGGCTTTTCTTTGGAGTGAATATATCTGAGGACACAAACAGACAGGGAATTAACTAATCCTTGCAACATGATGCGATGTTAGAAACAGTTGCCCAAGATCCCCTCCCCCAACGGTGAGGTGCTTGCCCTCAAAAGAAGGGGGGTGGGGCTGCGGGGTACCTAGAGTGGAGCTGGCAAAAGGCTGTTTGCGGATGGAGCAGGGAGGTGGGAGAGAACACCCGCATGCCCTCCTTATAAGGCGGGGGTCAACACTGAAGGTGAGTGAGGGGACCTGGGGTAGGACAACTTGCCGGAGCTTCACTGTCCCAGAGGGGACCCACCAGGCACATGTGGTTATTAAAATAGAAATTAAACAAAACGTAAAAGTTAGTCTGTCAGTCACACTCCTTGCCCATCCCAAGTGCTGAGTTGTCCCATGCATGGAGTGTCACTCTCCGCTGTAGCAGGGACTTGCACTGGACAGCATTGAGGATGGAGGGAGGGGTAGGAAGTCCTGCATCCTTGTCCTTGTCCGGAACTCAGGGAGACCTGACTTAATCTCCCGTCCTATTTATCCTCTGTTCTCTCCCCGCATGCTGCTCCGAAACTGATCCCTGGCTTCCTTCGCTATTTTAGGGAATTCCCAAAAGCTGGGGAGCCCCTGGGGGGTGGGGTGTCTCCAGAACCTCCTCGTTAGGGAGGAGGATGGTGAGGACAGAGGCAGACAGGCCACCCACGGTGCCGCACCTGTGGTCTCTGAGGTGGTCTTGCCTCCGGAAGGCTTTGTGGCAGATGTCACAGGTGTAGGGCCGCTCGTCTGTGTGCGTCCGCTCATGGATAAGGAGGTTGTAGGACTTGGTGAAGTGGCGGCCACAGAACTTGCAGACAAACTCCTTCTTGGTCTTGGAGGGCAGGCGTCCTCTTGTGGGCTTCTTTTCTGGGGACAGCTTGGTCACATCCAGGAGGGCGCCCAGCCCACCAGCGGGGGAGCAGGGACCCTCCCCACGGCCAAGCTTGGACGGATCTTCTTGCGTGGCAGCCAAGGCTAGGTTGGCAAAATCAAAGCGGGGCTTGGTCTTGAGCGCCACGGGGCCGCCGCCTCCAGCGGTGATCTCCGGCTTGGGCTGGATGACATGGGGGAACCAGGGAAAGGCTGGCAGCTGGAAGCGTGCGTCCACCAGGTTGGACACGGCTCCTGGCACTTTAGAAAAAGAGGAGCGCGGCAAGTGCATGGCCGGGTAGCCCAGCGTCCACTGGTGCAGGTGCACAGCGTGCAGCGCGCTGAAACCGTACAGGTTGGGCAGGTGGTCCGAGGGCACTGTGGGCAGGCCGTTTACCGCCTGGAGAAAGGAGTAGTTGGTGAGCTGCAGGGAGGGGTGGATGGGCACTGGTGCGGGCAAGGTTTTGCTGCCCATTGTGGTTGTGTCTGTAGGTTCTCAATCTGGGTCTGCAAAGAGAAGAAGGGAGTGGGGAGAGGACAAGTTCAGAGTAAATCAACCTCCTGAATTCCAGCCCAGCTGTTCCCTTCCTGTCCCTCAGTGCAGAAGCCTGGAGTCTAAGACACCACCCATGGAACCCACTGATCTCAAAGAAGAAAAAGAAGAAGGCAGGAACCCACTGTGATCCAAGGGCTCCCTCCAAATGGCCTCTGGCACAGATGCACAATTTGATAGAGAAACCAGCAGGAAAGTAAATTCAACACAATGCAACCGACTTAAAAGAAGGAGTATGGCATACATGACCCTGAGAAAGGCAGAAACATGGGGAAACTGGCATGCAGGAACTTCCATCCACGCAAGCCTGAGTCAACACAAAAGTATACTCTCCTGCAAAGATAACAGGAACCCCTGGAAACACAGTTACATACTCGCGTGCAAATAAACACAGAAACACACAGGGACAGACACACATATTCTGAAGCAGAGTTGACAACAAGGTGCAAAGATGAAGTAGGAAGAGCAGTATCCTACAAAATGCAGGGAGCCACACACAAATACGAGCTAGAGGCGTCATTCCACACTCAGGAAGAGCCTTCCAGACAGACAGCACCCGTCCAGGCTCACACAAACCCATGCATTTCCCGCTCCTGTGCATGGCGGTCGACCAGCTGACCTTCAGTTTGGCCTCCAGAAGCCATATGCTCTTTCTCCTCAAAACTCTCAACGTTGACCACAGATTTGCTTTTCAGACTCACTGTGAATGAGCCCTGTTGACAACCCCCTCTCTGAAGCTGTTTGTGGACTGATGCCCTTGGGGTCACCTTCCTTTCAGGGAGCACACTGACACCCATCTTCATGAACAAGGTCAAACATCTGCAGTTGCACACAAGGGGACTTAGGCGCCCTCCCTACCCCATAAAGAGGGGGGCAGGGGCTTTGGAGTCTCTTGGGGGGTGTTTGTGTGTGTGGTGAGCCCTGGACAGGTGGGTATGCCCGAGGGCAAGAAAGAGCATGGAGACCCTGCACCGCTGCTGGGCTGGAGCCACCGTCCAGCTGCAAGGCCAGAGGGAAGTCATGTGGAAGTGCCCAACAGGCTGGCATCTCCCGGCCTCTTGGGTCAGGGTCTCCAGTCTCCATGGACAGGGCTGTGCTCTGAGGAGAGGCCTGTATCTCTGTCTTTCCCAGACACTCAGGTCTGTCTAGCGGAGGCAAAAACAAGAGGAACGAAAGTGAAAAGTACACCCTCTCGGAGCTGAACTCCCTCCAGGACACTCAAGTGCTGACCGCCCTCTCCTCTAGGCTCTTCGCTGAGGGCTACTCAGGAAGTCCTTGTGGGGCAGGGAGCTTGGGACACCCTTCTCCTTTGCCTCTCCCCCCCCCCCAATCCTCTGAGGCCCACTTCCTTTACCCCTTCTTCCCCCTCTCCTCCTCCTCAGATCTCCCCTTCCCTGGGTGCAGGACGCTGCTCTGCTTCCCCGTTCACCGCACAGGCTGACACCTATCCAGGCAGGGTGGGCTCCTGGCTCTCCTCAGCCCAGGCCCAGACTCAGCTGCCTTTCCTTGCAGCAAAGCCTTTAAGGAGAAGAAAGTGCCACACTCGTTGGCGGTTGGCGGGAAGAGCGAGGACAATCTGGACCCAGGAACCTTGTCCCCTGGAGGGTCAATCGCTGTGTGTTCGGCCAAAAGGACAGAAGCTCTGCTGGGGGTGGGAGTGGGGGGTTTTCAAAACTCCCTGCTGCGAAGATGTGCGCGCTCGGGTTCCCTTGGCAGTTGAATGAAAACCTGGTCTGACCGCAGCGATTAATTCAGCCTCCGGGCTGGGAGAGGCTCAAATCTGCCGCGGCCGAGCCTCCAGAACCGAGCGCTGGTGGCCGCCGGGCAGGGCCCTGGCCTCTGCCCCCATCTTCTCTGCTGCCCCAAGCGAGGGCTCGTGGGGGACCAGCGGAGACCATCCTAGAACTTGGGACGCGGGGAAGCAACCTAGGAACCGGGCCGGAGGGAAAACAGGAGCCGTTTTGTGTTGGGAGGGAAGAAGGGAGGGAGGAGAAGGAGAAGAAGAAGGAGAAAACTCGCCAACTTCAAAGGTTGGCGAGGTGAGCGCTCTTTGATTTGCTGTCACCTCCTCCTCCCCCAGGAGCTGGAAATCAGATCCTATCTCTGGCTCCCCGGGACCTGCCTCGGGCCCTCCGCTCCCTGGTCTCGGTGCTCGGCCTACCCGCGGCCAAGTGAGCGGCGGGACTGCGGCCGCACGCGGGTCCGAGCCCGCTCCGTGCCCGAGTGGGAGAACCCAAGCACCTGGCGTGCCCACCTGGCCCGTCCTCGCCCACCGCCAGGAGCGAAGACGCGGGCTCGGCGGGCCGGCGGGCGGGCGGAGGGGCGCTTGCAGCCACCAGGGCTCCTGGAGCCAACCTCCCGGGCCATCTGCCTGATCTTGTTTTCCCCAACACTCGGTTTATTTTCCTCCGCCGCAGGCACAGCCAGTTTCCTATTTTCTGGCCCATCCGGAGGAGAGGCTCCCCAGGCTCTCGCCAACGACTGTGACTTTCCCGGGGACGAAATTCGTTCGAAACGTGGCTCTTTGCACGAGTACCCAGAAGGGGCCGAATGCGCGATCCGGTTTCTGGCGGTCAGCTAAGAGAAAAACACAGCTCACCCCGGCGCACCCGCCGGAGAGGGTGAGCTCTGCTGGCCCTGACCCTGGAACCCCAGTGTGAACTCTTCAGATCATTAAATCCGAGAGGGAACTGTTCTCCCCAGGCCGGGCATCCACTCCGCCAGGAGCGGGGGCCCTCTGGACCTCGGAGGTGCGGTTCAAGGTCCCGACTACACGCAGCAAATGCGTTTCGCGCTTGGAAGCCGGAGTCCCCGCGCGGTGGAGCGCCAATCCCAGGTCTGCAGCCAGCCCTCAGCCGGGCATTAATGGAGTGTGCAGAGTCTATTAAAGTGGTTTATTCGGGGCTAATTGAGCGTGTGCGAGTTAACTGCTTGCATTAATGAGGACGGAGCGAGCTCCACGAGCTTGCGACTGGAGGAGCCCAGCGGTAGCCCCAGAAAATCATCTTGGACATGGAATCCCCAACTAGAGTGACGGGCGGCCGAGCCCCACGCGGGAGGATTGTCCGGCCGGGCTACTTTTGTTGAATTTTCCCACGGAATGAGATCAAACGAATCCTTCTGCTAGGCTGCCATCCGCCGCATTTAAACGCCCTCTGCGTCCTTAGCGATCTGCTCCCCAATCTTAATGAAACCACAATTACTTAGAGGAGCCTTAGGGAGGAAAGTCTACCCAGGGATCTCCCTCCACCCGCATCCCCTGTCCCTGCCAACCCTTCTCTTCTCTACGAGGCTGCGAACCTGGGGAACAAACTAGCCTCGCACGTGGTTTCTGTTCCCAGGAGCCAGCACACAGCTCCTAGCCCGGTGAAATTTACCAAGTTGTGGCAACAAAGAAACTCCTGGCTGCTTTACACCCCTCCAGCCTACCCGGCGCTGCCGCCCCTGGGGGAGCTGCTGCAAAAGTGCTGCGTGTGGGTTTGCATTCTCAGCAGAGAAGTCTCTGGGGAGAAATGCGCTCAGCAGGCCACCCCTCACCTCTTCCCCTCTCATCTCAGGCTCCCACCTCTCCCGAAGACTGGGTTTGGGAACAGTGAGGGGAGCAAACGAATTCTTCTTTCTCAAACCCCAACCTGAAGACACCCGCCGCTCCATCGTGTTTCTGCCGGGGCGGCGGGGCGGTCTCCAGTTGGGAAGCGGTGCTCGCGCCCCTGCGCGCACCGGACAGTGGTGGGTTGCCCTGCAGGCCTTGATCACACAGAGCAATCATCCCCTAGACCACCCCAAGTCAGAGCGCAAGGGGAAGCCGGGTCAGGCACGGGGCCCTGCGCTCCCTGGTCGAGCCCCCCTCAAACCTGAGCGCGACTACACAAAAGACAGATTCGCAGGAAGCGCGACCCCGCGAGGGGAATGCACCTGTCCCCGGGCGATGGCCGCGGCCGTGGCCATCCATCCACTCTCCTCCTTCTCCGCCAGCTAAGTCCCGGCTGCGCGAGGCGCCGCTCTCGGGGAAGTTTGTGTCCGCTGAAGTTGCTGCATTTTCTTACAGGGA
The DNA here is from genome assembly GCF_964212035.1 of Myotis nattereri. Lineage (NCBI taxonomy): Eukaryota > Metazoa > Chordata > Mammalia > Chiroptera > Vespertilionidae > Myotis > Myotis nattereri. Next base: position 77,357,174 of record NC_138085.1, on the reverse strand, counting down.
CACCCCCCCCCCCCCGCCAGGCTGACTCCCCAAAGCCGTGGACACCTCGCCCGGATTTCACGGAGCCTGGCCCCGCTGGGGACAGTCGTGGAAGCCCGCCCTCTCATTCCCAGGAGGTCAGAGGCCGGGGACCCCCTGAGCCAGCACCCCCAACCACCCTAGGCTGCAGCGGCTCTCACTTTCGCCAAGTCCTGCAGCCTTCGTCTGGCCGGAGGAGCGCCCTTCGGGGATACTGAGAGAGAGAGGAGACCCAACGCGCAGTGACAGGCGGCCGGGAGTCCCGCCCGCCTTCCCCTCGCCGCGCCGGGGCGCCAGGGGCGCCCGGGGCTGCAGTTACCTTGGTCCGCGGCGGTCCCGGGCTCAGCGCCTCCCTGGGGCTCCCGCTGCGGGGGACCCGGGAAGCCAGAGGCACTGGATCCCACAGGCACGCCCCGAGCTCCAGAGTCCCGGCCCCCCTCCGGCTGCGGGGACTCGGAGCGCCCGACGCGCGGGAAGCGCTCAGCGGCCGCGGAGTTCCGGCCGCCGGGGATGGTGAGTCCCGCTCGCGGCTCGCGGCTCCCGGCTCCCGGGTTGGGTCTGAACCGGCAAAGGCTGAGAACGTGCTGGGGAGAGACCGAGCTCAGACTCACTCATCCCTTAGCACCGAGCCGCCTACTTATTTTAATCCACCACCCTCCCTCCTCCTTTCTCCCTCCTCCCGGCCTCGGGATCCCACCCCTCCCTCCCCTGCCCCCCAACCCTGCCCCGCGCCTGCGCACTGAGAAACAAAGTTTTGCTGACCCGGGCAGCCGTCCTTGGCAGCTGCGCTCGCTGAGCCCCGGCCTCCCGGGACCTGCGTTCCCAGCTCGTCAGTCCCGTGCGACCCCCTCTGTGTGGTTAGGCCCTCGAGGGCACCCCTCTGGCGCTGGGAGAAACAGCCCCTAGCAGATGAGAGCCTGGGTCTCCGGGCGTTCCGAGGTCCTACTCCTGTGCGCCTAGAACACAGCCTGTGCCCAGTGGAGACGGGGTCGCCGGGGATCCCCGCTTGGGCTCAGCACACTCTCGCAGAATCCCTTCCCAGAGTGGGAGGGTCCCGGGTGTGGAGCAGCCCCTGGACTTCCCAGCGTGCTTAGTCCCAGGACGGTAACCCAGACCTGGGTTATGAAGTTGGGTAGAAAGATCAGAGGCAGAGGCAGAGGCAGAGAGCCAGGGAAAGAGGTTTTTTTTAAAAAAAGTTATTTTCCTGGGGCCCAGACCGACTGGGATTCCACCCCAATGAACAGTCGCACCCTCTAATCACGCATTCATTTGTTTTGGAAGGATGGATGGGAGTTTGGAAAGCAGCGCAAGGCACGTGAGACAAGCTGCAAAGTCGTCAGCTACAGGCCTCCCTCCTCCGAGTCCAAGGAGCTGGGTCAGGTGGGGTTTGGGATCTAGGAGGGTCAGGGTCCTCGCTGGGATAAATCCTGTTCTTGTGGCTTATGCCTTAGGGAGGGTGCCATTTACCCCCTTGACTGCTCACTGCTAGGAGCTGACCTTCAGCTGACCCCAGCCCTGCCTCCTCTCTGCCACCTCGCTGGAACACCCAGCCCTGGGTTTGGGAGAAGGTCCTGGTTGGGGGGGGGGGGCAGGGGGGTTTGGGGAAGGGGTCCAGATTCACACACCGCACTCCTGGAGTTTGCCACACCACATGGTTGTGCTGCTGGGTGCCTCTTCCTCCCCTGGGGGCTGAATCCTGGCGTTAGTGAGTCTGTAGCATATCAGTCTTCTCTGGAGAGGAGCTGCCATGATGCTGAGCTTTGATCTGCTAGTCTGCTCTGACGTGTCTTAGGGTACCACTCCCTGATCTAGGACATAGTTGGAGGAGACCCTTGTCTCGCCAGCAAGCCTTTAGAGCTTGCCCTCCAGCCCGGAGGTAACTGTAGCTGGAGCAGCAGGAAGAAGTCTCTGCACCAGGAATGGCACTCACGCCCTGCCACAGGTTCATGCTGGAGCCAGGACCCATATACATGCTTGCAGCTGGAGCTGCCAGTGAGGGGCAGCACTCTGGCCAGGATGAGGCCCCTTGAGAGCAGAAGGGGGCTAAGATCACTCCCTTCTTGGAGATTGTGAGGCAGCAAGTTCCAAGCGCAGGGGAGGGTCTGGGCTCAGGAGGGCATTCCTGGATTGTCCTGACTTCCACCTGGAGGGAGGGCACTTGCTTGTACCGTCCTGGGTTCTCCAAGGAGACAAGGCTCTGGGGGCCTCGGTTAGCAGTGGCAAAGGAATCCTAGAGGGAGGACTCCACCACAGGGCACCTGGCTGTCCAGACAGAATGTCCCCCAGAAAGAGGATATTCAGGTGGGATGAGCCTCCTGGGGTATCCCATCTCCTGCTCAACACACCATACAGGACAATGGTGCTTCCTTCGTCTTCCCACTTGCCTTGTTCTGCATCAGGGCCATGGGCTGACATATCTCCATGACTGATAGGAAACTCAGAGTAGGGATCCCTAAGGAGCTCTTGTAGAGAGAGTCTTCAGGGATTGAATGAAAGGTCCACACGACCTGGTTATTTAATAGGGCCTTTGCCAGGGAATCTGGAAAACGGATCCTGATTTAGGTCAAATCCTGGCACTTAGCCCGTGTGGGGCAGGCAGGGGAAGCAAGGTTGGGGCTGGTCCCTCAGGGCCCAGCATCTTCAGGCCTTTCTTCCCAGAAGAGTCCTGGCTGCCTGGCCTGGGGCGGGTCTGCAGGACAGGAAGAGATGCGCCTGTCTGACACCTGGCTTCCACATGCTCCTCTTGTGTCCCACAGTGCCCATCCCCAGAATCCGGGATAATGGAATTCAAGATCTGCTAGTTGCGGAAGTGTTCTCCATCCCCATCCAAGCTCCCAAGGGGGTGACCCCCAAACCATGGCCTCAGTGTCCCCTGGAGACCAACCAGGTTCTGGTTCCTGGGGCGGCAGGAAGCCCAGGAGCTGGGAAGTACGTGCTCCCACAGCGGAAACCCTCCCCCGCCTACTTAAGAGAAATCCATCAGGCCCGGGGCAGGAGGTCTAGGTGGCAGCCGGCGCCTGGACTGCGCTGGGATGGACTGAAGAGGGCAGGACCCAGGACAGGTTAGGGCTATGAGGGTGATGTTTAGTGAAGTCCTATGCGTTTAGGACTCGCAAGGACGTCGGGTTTCACATTTGGTAAACGTGGTGTGGAAGTCAGTACAATCCCTCCGAGACCCAACCTTTCTAAGGTCAGTGAAGGCAGCAGCGAAAGTCGGGTCCGGACGCCCCGTCCCATCTCTGGGCACCCGGCGCGCCTGCAGCCAGCAGCCAGCAAGACTGGCGCAAACGCCCACCGCCCACCAGCGCTTTTGCTCCTGTCCCCAGCCTGCGGCGCGGAACCGCCAGTGCCCGAGGGGTCCTTCGGCCAGGACCTAGCAGCCTAGGGCAAGGGTTCCCGCGATAGAGATCAGGGCTCCAGGACCGGGTTACACCCGTGGGGTCCCGCAGGGAGAGATCGCCCAGCCCGCCAGAGCCTCCGGGCTACTGACCACACTGCGCCCAGACCTGAAGTGAGCCCTCGCCTCTGCCTTTTCTTGGGCACATTTTGGGGTGCTGACAGTGCTGCTGGTCTCCCCAGCCCCTCTCCTGACTCCTGTTTGCCGGGCAGGAAAAGTGCCGCAGCCTGTGTTTGGAGTGAAAATTGAGCAGTTTCCAGAAAATGAACTAGAACATGGTTTATATTGTTTCGGGGTCTTGTGGATTAAAAAGGAACCCCACCTTCCCCCACTTTCTAACCACACAAAAATTATCTCATTTTTCCAAAACGGAATGTACTTCGCACTTGCGAGTTGTTGTTTTTTTTTCTTCCAAGGCAAGCTTTCCCGTGACTGCGCTGCGGACAATTGGGGGTCTGCTCATTAGACCCCCCCTTTACGCGCGTCCTGAGGTTTCAAATAACCGGGAGATTTAGGTATCCCTCTGTAATCGTTTACATGATGGATTGTAATGGCTCAATAGTTCCTCTGGAACCATTACGATCAATCAGGTCAAAATCCAGCTTCGGGGGAGAGTTTTGAAGCGCAGGAGGTAGGTAACATGACGTCCAGCCACACTTGTGCAGATAACACGCCCTGATAACGCGCAAGCAACGCCAGGGTCTTAGGAGGAGAAATCCCAGGTGGACGCAAGAGCCGGTGTTTATCCAACAGCGAGACACAAGTTACAGTATCAAAACTGAAAGGGAAAGTGAGCTGTTTTTCCAGGCAGTTCCCGTTTCGTGAGTTCCTTAGGGGCACGCGAGTATCTTGTAACTATTTGGCACCTCAATCCATGTAACCGTCCACACGTCCACACGAATGCGTCTCCCCTCGGTTTATAAGAGCAGGAATGAAGCAGGAATCTGTGAATATGCGCGTGGAACTGCCTGAACTCGGGGCATACTGTCACCGAGAAAATAAAAGGATAAAGCCTGGTGTTTTGAGGAGCCCATGTAAAATGTGAGAAAGGTGTGGCGACTTTTTTTACTCTTTGCCCAAATATGAGCTGTCAGAATTACTTTCGACACACACAACAGAGCTGTGTTCTAAGATTACTGAACTTTTCCTCTATCCAAAGGTGAACATAAATGTGTTAGACGCGGCGCCGTGTCTAACCAAACTGAGGATGGTGAAGAAAAGTCCTTTGAACTGAATGGTGTGCAGTGAGGGTGAGACCCAGCGGATAGAGCCTTACCACACCCGCGGCGCTAGGGTCTCGGAGGGCTACCTCGGCGGCGGGCGGCGCTGGAAAACTGAGCATTCGCGGTAATTAAACATTTCCAGACACGGGAGGGTTATTATCTGCACAGCGATTTCCCATTTCCGGGCGAGAGGGCTCCGCGAGTCTGGCTGAGGTGTTCCATCCAGAGACTCGGGGCGCAATCCTAAAGAAAACGCGCCACCTGCTGGTGAGCAAGTGACATCTCCAGGGCTCCTTCCTCGACTTGTCTCAAACCCTGTCATCCCTATATAATCTCACCTTAAACAAAACAAAACAACAAAATAAAACAAAACCCCCACCACTGTCTTTGCTAAGTTACACAGCCCGCCTTGACTCGTGTACAACTATGCACACCCTTGCCGTTCCAAAGAGTAAACCAAAGAGGGACCCTTTTTCTGTTCTGTTTTCCCTGCTCCAATCCAGATTGATGAGTTTTGGGGTTTTTTTCTCCTCTTCTTTCTCTCTCTCTTTTTAGTCCGATATCCTTAGCAACGCTCTACCACCATCAGTTCTGGTCCTTGGAATAAAGGTGAGCCAGGATCTAACGTGAAGCTTTTCTGCACTCTCTGAGCTGGGTTAGAGCCACCAGCCAGGTAACACCCACAGGTGAGGATGGGCAGGCTCCTGCCTACTGGCTCCCTCCCAGCCATGGGCTGTCAGTACTGAGCCCCTCCACGGATTCCCACTGGGCTCTCGAAGAGCCATAGGGAAAGGCGGGGTCTCCTTCCGAATTTCCCTGGAACGCCTGGTGCTTCCTCCCCCCTCCTTGCTCCCAGACCATTAGATTCCAGGTCCTTGGCTTCTTTCCTTCCTCGGATTCCCCCAGCGAATATTTTAGCTGGGCCCTCTCTTCTCCTTGGCATCAAAACTGCATTGTTAAAAATGTATTAATTTTTATTGGAGATGTCATTGACATGTAACATTGTGTAAGGTGTACAATGTCTTGGTTTGATACATTTATAGATTGCAATAAGATTACCACCAGAGCACTGGCTAACACCTCAATCACTTCATAGATTTCTTTTCTTTTTTGTGTGTGGTGAGAACATTTAAGATGTAGTCTCTTAGCAACTGTGAAGTTTCTGACACAGCATTGCTGACTACAATCACTCTGCTGAGTATTAAATCTCCAGGATTTACTTATTTATCAACTAGTATTAGTTTGTAGTCTTAACCAACATCTCCCCATCACCTCTCCTCCCAGCTCCTGGCATCATTCTAGCCTTTGCTTTTCAGGGTCAGGCAAAGCTGCACCTCTGATGCTGTCTTTTCCATGTTATCAAAGCTCCAGCCTTCCAGACAGCAACCAGAAGGGAGAAGTCCTAGTGCTCTGTGGTCTGTCTTCTGCCTACAGAAGGGAGCAGGGTGGAGGGGACCCACAGGGGCTTCAGCTGTGCCTCTACCCTCCTCCCTTACAGCTGTGCCTCTACCCTCCTCCCTTACAGCTGTGCCTCTACCCTCCTCCCTTACAGCTGTGCCTCTACCCTCCTCCCTTACAGCTGTGCCTCTACCCTCCTCCCTTACAGCTGTGCCTCTACCCACCTCCCTTACAGCTGTGCCTCTACCCACCTCCCTTACAGCTGTGCCTCTACCCTCCTCCCTTACAGCTGTGCCTCTACCCTCCTCCCTTACAGCTGTGCCTCTACCCTCCTCCCTTACAGCTGTGTCTCTACCCTCCTCCCTTACAGCTGTGTCTTTACCCACCTCTCTTACAGCTGTGCCTCTACCCTCCTCCCTTACAGCTCTGCCTCTACCCTCCTCCCTTACAGCTGTGTCTTTACCCACCTCTCTTACAGCTGTGCCTCTACCCACCTCCCTTACAGCTGTGTCTCTACCCTCCTCCCTTACAGCTGTGCCTCTACCCTCCTCCCTTACAGCTGTGCCTCTACCCTCCTCCCTTACAGCTGTGCCTCTACCCACCTCCCTTACAGCTGTGTCTCTACCCTCCTCCCTTACAGCTGTGCCTCTACCCACCTCCCTTACAGCTGTGTCTCTACCCTCCTCCCTTACAGCTCTGCCTCTACCCACCTCCCTTACAGCTGTGTCTCTACCCTCCTCCCTTACAGCTGTGTCTTTACCCACCTCTCTTACAGCTGTGCCTCTACCCTCCTCCCTTACAGCTGTGTCTCTACCCTCCTCCCTTACAGCTGTGTCTTTACCCCCCCCCCCCTTTCAGCTGTGTCTCTACCCACCTTTCTTACAGCTGTTCCTCTATCTACCTCCCTCACAACACTCCTTGCAGGCTCACTGGGAAGTATAGAGCTGCAACTGCACAATTTCCAGTCAGGAACAAAGCAGACGCTGAGATTTCTCCCAGCCACACTGAGTCGGCTAGGTTCTGGGCAAAGTGTCACATGTCCTCAGGATTTCCAAGACCCATGGCTAGCTCTTAGGCCGCTCCTTGGAGCAAAAGCTTGAGACACACACAGTGAGAGACTGAGGGAAGGTCAGACTCCCTGCCTCTGCTCCAGGCACTTCCAGGAAGCTGGGCTCCCCTGCCACCCATCACTCTCTTTGCCCCACTAAGAGGTAGGGTCTCCTAGCTCCTCGTCCTGAGCTTGCAGGGAAGGGTGGAAAGGGAAACGACCCGACCTAGACATTCCTAAGGACCGCTAAGGCCACCATCCCTCCCTGGGTGATGGGAAACCAAGGGGTGCCTCAGGCTGATGTAGGAATCGCGGTGCTGACTGGATAGAGGGGGTCAGGAGTCACTGCCGCTTTAGTGTTTACTGCAGGGGGCTTCCTGAGCTCAGACTGTCACACTGAACAAGTGCGAGGTCCCTGAGGTGCCGGCTGGACTGGGAGGGAAGTGATTGCCCCTGGGAACGTGGAAGGCATCTGGATGCCACTCTGATACATGGTGTTCGCCCACCAGGTGTGACGGGAACCCAAGAAACCCAAGCGCCGGCTGTGGGGAGATACAGGGTGGTGGAGAGGCTGGAATTGAGAACTTTCTGCAATATCGGACCCTTGGGAAAACAGAGTGACCAGCAAGCTGGGAGAGACCCACCCTGTGCTAGAACACCCCTCCGGCCTCTGGGTTCTAGGAAGCTAGACTCAGGGAGAGCAGGAGTGGTGCTTGTGATCTGAGCCACATCAGGCGCCGTGGAATGTTTGCACGGAGCAGGAAACCACACTCCCCATCTTAGCCAACTGCCAGGGCCAGGCGCCCTCCTCCCCGGTCTCAGCTGGACCTTGGGGTGGCCCTTAGGCTGCCAGCTCCCACCGCAGCTCCCTTTATTCCCAGGTGGCTCCAGGCACATGCATTTGCCCATCAGACCTCCGGTCCCTACACGAGAACTCTTTCTCTGAAAAGCATTCGCTGAAACACTTTGAACAAATCCAAATTTTTTTAAAAAAAGGACATATATTAGCATGTGAGTTTTCACTTCAAAATGACTGTTGGTTTGATTCTTTCCATATATTTGAATATTCGTTTGCCTATCACATGTCCACAGTAAGGAGATGGAGAGATAACGTAAAACAAAAGTATTATCGATGTATTCCAGATAGAGAATTTCTGGAATTGCGACTTGGTTTGCCAACAAAAAATGTAGTCTGCTCAAAGATTTCAGAAGATTTTCTAAAAGAGGATAAACTGTGGATTTCAGCGGGGTTTGTTCTTTCTTAATTTCCTGAGCAGGTAGCCAGGGGAGCTGCCAACGGCCACCAGGCCCCTGTGAATGGAAGACCACTAGCCTCTCAAGGCTCAGGCCCTGCACAGGCAGCAAAGCAGTGGGAGCTTAGAACACCACCACAGGAGGCTGCACAGGGCGTCTCAGCTTAGCCCCCCTGGTTCAAGGGCCACCCATGAGGACAGAGAGAGAAGGACCAAGCAGCATCCCTCAGCTCAGCTTAAGGCTGGCCAGTTGGCCAGTTCCTGCGGGGGTGGTAAGCGGCCGTTAACTGTGGATGGTTTAAGAAGGCTCTTTTCAATGTCCTGTGCCATGGAGTTACTCTGCAAGCGTGTCACAAGGCAGATTCCTGGGCCCTGGCCCCAGAGTTTCTGATTCTGGAGGCCTTCGGTGGGCCCTGAAGGTCTGCAGGTTTGAAGAGCCCCACAGAAGGCTCGGATGCTGGTAGTCTTTGGAGCACATCCGTATTGGGAGCCACGACTCGGCCCCGGGGTGTCCAGGTCTTGCTCAGGAGAATTCCAAGGACTGAAAAGTTATCCCGAATCAAAAGAATGGCTCTTCATTAAAGCATTTTATACACTTAGGTAGGTGACTCTTCTTTACACGCCCCCCATCTCCCCCCCCCCCTCCTTTTACTGTAAGGGTATGTGCCTGATGGTTCTCAGACGCTGTGGGTTTGGGGGGAAATGCCCACCTCAGCCCATGGAGGAAAAAGTAATTTCTGTGGGAGGGCTCCCTTGGGAATGCAGAGGGCCAGGTGGGACCAAGGAGCAAAGCTGCCCTGGAGTTAGGCCAGACAGAGGCCCAGGGGGCTGGTGGCTTCAGGCACCTGGGAACTGCCTTTGGCCTTCGGAAGCTGATCACATTTGGGGTAAATGGAGGGAAAGGAGGCCTCTAAAGTCACCGGGTGAGCTTTTTTTTTTTTTTTTTTTTTCCCCATAGTTTGTCCTGTGAGTGTATCAGCAGCTGCCAGGAGAAGGAAGGCGCTGTGGGCTAGAGGAGGGTCCTTGGCTGCCCACTGCCCCTGCACATGGGACTGCTGATGAATTACTCTCCACAGGAGCTGTCTAGCCAGCTGACTGGCAACACTCCCATAGCCCATGATTCCTGTGTTCTTCAGGGTCAGGACGTTAGGTGCTAGCCAGTAGTGTTATTATTATTTTTTTTTAACCTTTATTGTTGAAAGAATTACATATAGCATTACATGTGTCTCTAGTAGCGGTTTTTAGTGCTTTTATTTTGACAGTGCTTTCCACTTTTGTTTTCATAAAAACTCATTTACATGTCCATTCATTTTTAAAGCTGCGTAAACTGTTTTATGAGTACTGCCCATTTTAGTCACCTGTCATATGCGTAAGTGAGGTAACGCATATCAACGTGTCCATAAGATTTCCTGAAGTCAAGTGCCTACAGGGCCCCTGGTTTGATGGGAAGGACCCATGGATGTCACTCACGAACGCCATCGGAGCGACTGGCAACGAAGGAGCCAAGTCCACTGAGCTAGCGTGGCTCTGCGGTGGGTGCCTCCAGGAGGGGCATCATTCCTGTTACTCCTGTTTTTATCAACAGAGAAGTGGGGTCCAGAGGCCTCCCAGACCGAGGCTCAGGAGTGCAATTCCGGAAGCCTCAGACAGCGTAGCTAGACACAGGGCCCTGCAGGTCCCTCTCCTCCCCTGCGCTGTGGGCCCTGCACACCGCTGTGATCTCCCTGGATCCTCATGGCCAACTGAGCAGGTGGGTACCACGATGACTCCCACTTTCTGTCTAAGGAGATTTGGCTTAGAAATGCCACACAACGTGTCTCAAAGACACATAGCTAAGTAAGTCTTAAATCTAGGTGTACTTGATTCCAAAGCTCAAGTTCATAGCACAGACATCCTTGGTACTCTAAGTGTGGTCTACCGGCGGCATCAGTATCACCAGGCAGAAGCTTGGGGCCTGCCTCAGACCCACGGACTCAGAAGCAAAGCCAGCGCATTTTAGCAAGACCTGCCCCCAGATGTGTGCATGCGGATGCTTGCATGCAACACACAATCCGATCCCCAGGTTCAGGCTCGAGGCCTGCTCAGGCCCTTTGCCGTGCACACAGCATTTCATCTCAGCTTCTAGAACGGAGAAGCAAGCTGCTGGATGTACAAAATCAAGTCAAAGGCCCATGGAGTAAATTTTTGAAAAACTGGAACACCCAACCACAGGTGGCCTATGGACCCACAACCCCTGCTTGTCCCGGAAGTAAGCAGTGCGGGCTGGCTTTCCACATGGCCGCTTCCTCTCCTGGCGCCAGACGGTAGACGCCTGCACAGAGCATCATGGAGCAGGTGAGCAGGGCACAGCTTCTCTGTCAGAAAAGGTGGCTTCAGAGCCTGTTCTGAAGATGGGGGGTGAGGGATGCAGCGAATGATGGTGCTTTGGGGCAATGGTATCTGCCTCTACCTCCCACTTTCTAGTTGGAGAGCCAATCAGAAGAGGTTCATAGGATCTTCTCTGGTGAAGCATGAACTGATGCAGTAACATATTATTGATGATACTGGCCCATCAATAATGCATTGTTCATGTGTCATTTTAGCAGAGATAACACTGTTAAATCCAACAGGCATGCTAAGATTATGCAAAAGGCTGGTCTCTTACAAATCACAAAGTTCTTAAATATGTACTCTTTTTTTAGAAAGTATATTTTATTGATTTTTTACAGAGAGGAAGGGAGAGGGATAGAGAGTTAGAAACATCGATGAGAGAGAAACATCGATCAGCTGCCTCCTGCACACTCCCTACTGGGTAGATGCCCGCAACCAAGGTACATGCCCGCAACCAAGATACATGCCCGCAACCAAGATACATGCCCTTGATCGGAATCAAACCTGGGACCCTTGAGTCCGCAGGCCGATGCTCTATCCATTGAGCCAAACGGGTTAGGGCTTAAATATGTACTCTTACTTACTTATCCTGCTCGCTGCCTAAGTGTTACTGCCGTATCATCCTCATCGACGCTCTGCTAACGAAAAGGAACCCAGTTTCAGAAGTGTGTTCCACCTTCCCCTCAGCACCTTCTTTGAAATCAGATGCAAGCGATGCCTCAGTTGAGGCACAATGGCTGTGTCAGTGTCAGCATGGGGCGTGGGGCTGTGCGCTGACTCTATTGTCTCCGTGTAGGTATTGTCCTCTCCTGCAGGATCCTGGGGCTCCCATCCTGGCCTGGTCGGATTCTCCCCCTTATTCTGAGGTTGGAGGGGATGCAAGAATCACCACATCAAGGGAGATGCATTTTAAGAGCAGGATCTGGAAGGAATCATGCTTAACCTGGGTGATTGGCATAGAAATGGCGGGGTTGCCTCTATTCCAAAAAGCACAAACACTACACTCATGGAGGAACCTGAAACATATCATCTTTGACACCTCCATTGCTCAGATGAGAAACTTGAACCTCGAAATATGCTTTTTTCCCCCCCAGAACCACGAGGGCAACCCAGAGCTGGCTTTCCTGACATCTGGCGGGCGCTCACCACATTTTGCTCCCCGCTCTCCATTTCTGTGAGTTAGGTCTTAAAAACGAAGGGGTCTCTGGAGTGCCTCCCTTTGTTCTACATCTTCCGAGGACAAAGCCTGTGTCGGGCAATGACGTTCAGGGTGAGAGGCCTTCCGCAAAGCCCGAGAGCATGCCGCCGTGTCCCAGCGCACCGACGCCGGGGCCTGGGGTTTGGATGATGGCTGCTCCGTGTAGCAGCTTTATGAAAACATTAAATGTCATTACTTATTTCTTCATGTCCAAAATGTATACTTCAACATTTTTTCTCCGCAGACAAGTGTCACTTTTACTGCAATCTTCAGGCCAGATGTTCCTGGTATAAGTGGTAACAGCTGCCATGTTGGCAGGAGTGTGGCTCCAGCCGAGTCACTTTCCAAAAGAGCCCGAGAGGAGAGCCGTCTCTGCAAAAACACTGGCCCGACAGAAGAAACCCATCCCGGCCCTCCCCAGCTGCACGGGGAGCCCGGTGGAGGCTGGAACAGGGGCCCTTGGTGGGCACGTGGCCAAACCGCGGCTGCGTTCCCTCTTCCTCGGTGATGAGCTGGAGTCCCCGGGAAGGCGAGTGGCCCCTGCCTCCTTCCCCTCGGGCTCCCTTTCAAAGCACTGTTTGTAGTGCCATCACCCATTAGCCACATCCTCACTTGTCTCGGGACCAAGTCGTTTTCCTTGCTTTCTGTCACCCTTGCCAGAGCCTTCTATGATCTCAAGTTGACATTCTATTGTTTCTGAATCTTGCTCAAGTTGCAGCCGCCTGGTAGCATTTATCTCCTCCGTTCCCTTGGGTCTTGGTGAATTCCTCAGTAAGGTCCCATCTCAGCGTTTCCAGAAAATACAGGCACAATTTGCTTCCATCTTCAGCTAAGACTGGAGACTTGTCTCAGCCAGAGAATAGCTCTCGCCTTTGCAATTTGGGGTTCTTCGGGTGAGGAGCCTGTTACCCAAGAATGTCATCCTGTTGAGGAAGGCTGAATTTATAAGACACACACATCCGAGGACGGACACACAGATACGCGCTTTGTTGACATCACACAACATAGCTATGGGTGGCTGCAGCCTGCCTCCTCCAGGAGGTGGTGACTCATTCCTAGTTCTTGCACCTTCAGATGGGAGTGAGGTCAGCGCTGGGCAGGAGAGAATCACTTTGGTGTTGCTAGAATCTGGCTAGACATGAACTCAAAGAATGGGAGACTTCCTGTGCCTGAGCTTTCAAGAGGCCAGTGGTGGCAGAGACCATTTGGCCCCGGGTCTCCAGGAGTGGTCCTGCCATGGGATTCCATCCAGGGGTCATGGGTCTCAGCCCCATGAAGAAGCAGGTTCCACATAGAAGTGGTGGGAAGAGCTGGACTTTCGGATCACATGGGACTGGCTGCTAGTCCTGGCCTTGCCTCTTCGGTGCTACTGGGTCTTGGGCAAACGGGTCAATCACTGGAGACTTCTATGTTCTCCTCTGCAACATGGGATGACACATGTTTTAGGGGGTTGTTGTGATTAATGAAGCAACATTTATAAAGCTCCCAACACAAAGGGAATACTGACAGGTGCTGTTTCTTTTTTTCTGCTGGGACCAGAGAATGGTTTCACCACTTCTTGAGCTGCATGGTCTTTTTGGAGAATTTCTCCTCAAAATCAGGACAATTTCCAAACCTCATGCTGCAAGCATAGCCAGGCGATGCCATTATTACTCCAGCGTCACTCAGTCTTTCTGTTAGACTGTGAATAGGCGACATAAGAACGAGACAGGAAAGCAGTTTGCCCTTCACTCAGCCCCTCCGGGTGGTTCCAGTGTCCAGCTTCTTAGGACCGCACCAGAAACAGCCCAGGTTCATGTCCTAGGAGGGTGCCACCACTAGCTGGCAGCTCCATCTTCTCAGAGGACTGAGATTTGCTCTGTGGATTCTATGTCTGAGCTCCCGAGTCTTCCAGAAGCAGAAGGGAAGTGATCCCTCCGCAGAGTGCTGAGCCCCAGCCCTGCAGGGTCTGTGCTCAGAGCTTCCAGGCTCTGATCACCCCGGCCTTGGCCCTGGTTTCCCCACCCCCGTTACCTCAATGTGACTGCAGCGCTCCCACTGTGTTTTCTGAGATCTCCCCGCCTCCTGCACACATTTTCTCTCCTCAGTTCTCTCTGTTGTAATGCCCAGCACGCTTTCTGTGTTCCTGCCTGGACCCTGACTGATTCAGGGACCACGTGTCCCCGTTGCTAGACTACCCTGATTCACACGGCTTTCCTGGCATCATATCTTATTTAGCATTTGTCCCAAACAAAATTGTCTTGGTTTCCATGAAAAATTGTAAGGCCGCTTTAGATACAGTTGTCCCCTCTAATGGGCCACAGGAGAAGGACTTCAAAAACCTGCATATATTTGGCTTCTTGCTGCAGATTTTTAAAATTGCTCTTTGATCCAGAGCCATATCTGTATTCTCTACTTTGGAACAGGGCGTCCCCATCAAGTGTTTAAAAATAATTAGCATTGGATTACAAAAACATCGCCCATAGCCCCTCCTCCTTGTGATTCTACAAATTACCCCATCAGTGGCTATCTTCATGCCCCCTTCCTAGTCTGACCTACTAGGGAAGTGATTTTTCCCTTCAAGTGCTTTCTATACAAAGGCCTTACTTTTTTATTTTGATTTTTTTGTTTTGTTTTGTTTTGTGTTGTTTAAAACCATAGTCTCGCTTCCTATACAATCCTACAATGAGTGGAATCAATGTTAACTCCAAGTCTTTGATCAAAGCATTCTCTCCTCCTGGAATGGCCTTCTCTCTCTTTTCCACCTACTCACTGCATATTCTCTCTTCTGCTCGTTTCACCATCTCTTTGAACCCCCTCCCTACCTCCTCGCTTGTGCCTCCGCCTTCTTACAAACCCATTCCATGCAATTCTCTCACTCACTTTTGGCACTTAATCACTTCTTATTGGGCTTGGTATCTTTTATAATGGAGTCTTAATTATTATAATTTTAAATGCATCTTTAACTTGTTAACTTGATCAACTGGTAAGTCCTTTGATAACACTGTCTATACTTCATTTTTAAAAATATATTTAAATATATTTTTTATTTCAGATAGGAATGGAGAGGGAGAGAGAGATAGAAACATCAACGATGAGAGAGAATCATTGACTGGCTGCCTCCTTCATGCCTCCCACAGGGGATTGAGCCCTTAACTGGGCATGTGCCCTGACCAGGAATTGAACCATGACCTCTTGGTTCATAGGTCGATGCTCACCATGAGCCATGCCGGTCGGGCTATATTTCATTTTTGAATCCTTCACAGCGCTTACCAATCTTTTTTGTTTGTTTGTTTCATTAGTAACATCGAACCTTTTCTATTTAGTCCCTTTTTGTCCATCCCTTTCTTGTCCCCCACAGTACAAGGTTCTTCCCATACGATTGCCCACGTTGTTTTCTCTGCTTGGAGCCCTTCTCCCCCTTCATCCTTCTCATTCCTCCAGAACCCTCTTCCAGAAGCTTCCTCCAACCCTCCAGGCTGAGCTCAGCACCCTTCCTCAATAGGACCTTCAGACCCTGTCCCGACTGTTATCATTGCACTTACCACATTATACTGAAATCACCTCTTCTGTGTCTGTATCTTCTGTTGGACTTCCCCATAAGCTCCAAGGATAAATGATGTGTCTCGTGCACCTCTGTGCCCACAGGACGTAACACAATGCCTGTCCACATAGGAGGCACTTGATAAATGTGTGTTGACCTAAACTTAATACATTTCTGCTGAATGATTGAATGACATCGAGGCGGCAAATCCATGAGCTGCCATTTTTCTCCCCTAGACACATATTTATCTCCTTCTTCCCCTGCCAAAACCCCAACGATTGCTTCACTATGTTGTATAATCTTTCTGTCAGGTCTCTGACACACAAAACACATGTAATCATTCCATTATGAGGCCTGGCACAACGTTTAAGCTGAGTGTGCAGATTTATTAGATCTTGTACCAGGAAACCAGCGAGGCAGAGAGTTTAGGGGGATTTCCAAAGGGGATGTAAAATGTTCATGAGCCCTTGTGTTTCAAGGCAATTCCATGCTCCTGTGGGGAGCTCAACTGTCCTTGCGGACGATGTTTCTCCATCTTCCTTTGAGATATGCAGCTCTGGACGGACATGTAGAAAACGGCAAGGGTCAAGGGCAGCGAGCAGCCTGCACATTCAACGCCCATCATAGCCCCTCTAACGGCTAGAATGCCCTGCACGACTGACTTACTGTTTCAGTGCAAAGCCAAGTTGCTCACAGTGTACACATCCAGTCCCTTGAAAATGCACTTTGCACACTGGCTAGCTTGCCATGCTGATAGAATAATGAGCTCCTCTTCTTGGAAAAGAAAGACATTGGGTGCAAATGACAAGAGTGCCCAGTGGGTATTCTCACACTGGACAAGGGGTTGCTGTCTCTGTCGCCCTAGGAAGATGTCCTTTGCGCATCCTCTCCAAACTTTAAAGCTCAAATGAAATTTCACCTCCTCTAAAATGCTTCATTACCATTTTGGCTTCTTGGACTCTCGCTTAAGTCTCTGGAGATGAATGGCTCTCAGCACTTGATTGCATTGTCTTAACAGGACAGTTTAGTGCAAAGAGCCCTGCACTAGAATTTATAAAGCTCACATACTGCTTCCAGGTCTCTTTGTGATGTTGGCTAAGTCATTTCAAATCTGCGAGTTTTTCTCTGCTCCCTGCTCCTCCTCTTTTCTTCTCCTCCTTGCCCTGCACCTTCCTCATCTATAATATTGGACAAAGTGTCCCAGCCATGCTGCCAGTTTTATGAGGAGGATCTAACGGCATGTATACAAAAACACTGTGAAGACTGCAGAGTGTGTAAGAGTGAAGGGTAGTGATTGGGAAGTAAGGCTAGTCCATGCTTTTATGTCCTTGACCTTGGCTACCTTCAAGAAGGAGGTGGGCCGAAACCGGTTTGGCTCAGTGGATGGAGCGTCGGCCTGCGGACTGAAGGGTCCCAGGTTCGATTCCGGTCAAGGGCATGTACCTGGGTTGCGGGCACATCCCCAGAGGGAGATGTGCAGGAGGCAGCTGATCAATGTTTCTCCTGATTGATGTTTCTCTCTCATCGATGTTTCTGACTCTCTGTCTCTCTCCCTTCCTCTCTGTAAAAAATCAATAAAATATATTATATAAAAAAGAAGAAGAAGAAGAAGGAGGAGGTGGCAGAAGGAGGCAGGGGCTGGTTGCAAAAGACCAACAAAAAAAAAATTGGGAAGAATAAGTGAGTAGTCACAGCCAAAGCATTCAGCATGAGGGCCTGAAACTAAAGGATGGCTCAACAGTAGGGTGACTAATTCCTGGGGGGAAAAACATAGAAACTGCTGATTCTTTCATTTTCCCAATGTGCAGTTAACAAACATCCCTGGGTACTGAATGCTGTGGAAGGCCTGGGAGATGCAGTGGGGAAGAAGGTACAGCCCCTGTCCTTCCCAGAGTTTCTAAGCTCATAGGGGAGACAGACTAGTGGACGGACAGGCATGTAAATGCAGAGTGGTATTGCAAACTGGGGAGCACTGGGTGTCACTGGAGGACACAGGAGAGCACCTAACTTCATCTTGGGAGTTCAAGGAAGGTCTTCCTGGACAAGGTGACATCATAATCAGGAGCTGAGCCTAAGGGTGATCCTTGGGGGCGCGATGAACCTAGAGTCTCTAGGAAGGATGCTGTCTGCTGGGAAGGGTTGTAGTTGAAGATGCCAAAAGTGTGGGTTGGTGCCAGCTTGGGTGGCCTGAAGAACTGTGTGGTGTGTGCACTTCCAGGCCACCATCTCTCAGGAATGTTTTGGTCAAGTGAAATGGATTGGGGAACATCAGGAGCGAATAGGGGCAGTATGGGACCTCAATGGGAGCTCAAAGTAAGAGCAATGCTTGTCAGAGTTGGGCAGAGGACTCCTTTGAAGAGCTTCAAACCACTTCCAGATGGCAGAGGAATGAGGTCTGAGCAGCAATTGGTAAGACAGTGGATATTGGAGAGGAACAGGGTTATTTCTGGGGGAGTTTTATACTCTAAACATGAGTAATTCTTTGAATTCTGACTGTTTCTTAATTGATTCTTTTTTAAAAAAACCTCAGCCGAGGATATTTTCCCATTGATTTTAGAGAGAGTGGAAGAGAGAGGGAAAGACAGAGAGAAACACTGATGTTAGAGAACACATTGATTGGTTACCTCCTGCATGGACCCTGACCAGGGTCTGGGCCTGCAACCAAGGTACATGTCCTTGAGTGGAATTGAACCTGGAACCCTTAGGTCCACAGGCCAATGTACTATCCACTGAACAAAACTGTCTTGATTGATTCTTATTTTCCCAAATGGACTTAAACTTCTCTGATGGCAGGGAGTCTCTTTGCTTCCCAGACACACACCATCCTCCAAGGCGGAGCTTACTAAACACCGCATAACTCATAGACAAAGCCACCAGGTCTCAGGTAGCATTGTTACCTAAAATGTTTACTGATCTCCTTAAGGGGGAAAAGTCTCCCTCTTCAAAATAGTCTAGAACTCTATAGAGGATGTATAAAATATGCAGTACCTTTAAACAGCCAACTTCTACAATAAGGAGTAAAATTAAACAAATCTACAAATCCATCACAAAATAACTCTTCGTTTAAGTGAGAACTTGTGCCTCATCACATGTTGCCTAAACCTGGGTCCATATACCATGAGCAGAAATTCAAACAAACTCATAAGAAAGTTAAATACATAATTTGTGGGATAAGTATTAACTATTTTAACAAAGGAAGAAGCATTTAACTAAAGTAAGGGATTACACTCAATGACATAAACTAAACAAACCCTAATTTTATGGGTTTTTTTCCCTACCAAAATAAAGCTTTAGCTATATAAATGTAGGAAACATATGCCATTTAAAAATATTGTGACCACTGGTTCTATTTTATTTATCAGTTTATTTTGTTCATATGTGGAATCTAATGAACAAAATAAGCTGATGAGTAAAACAGAACCAGTGGCATAGAAACGTGGAACAGACTGATGAATCTCAGAGGGAAGGGGGGTGGGTAGAGATTAACAAAAGAACTTATATGCATATATGCATTGCCCATAGACACAGACAATAATGCGGTGAAGGAATGGGGCAGGTCGGAACCAGGTAGAGGTGGGTAATGGGGGGAAAGGGGGGACATCTGTAATACTCTCAACAATAGAGATAAAAAAGAAAATATCATGATCATATATTTTTAAATTATTTTCTTATTTTTAATATGCTATATTTTAAAGTCTCCATTTATAATAAGAACATTGAGATGAGACTCCTATTCCATTTCTTCTAGATATTATAAACTTAAAAAAATTGAAGCCACTCTCCAGGTAACTCTGCTTTATATTTAGCAGAAAAAAAATTATTTTGGAAAATTAAATTGAGGGCCACAGTATGGAAAATGTTACCAATTCAAATCCTTATGTTTGTGTTCAAAAAAGAAAATCAAAGACTTTGAATTCTGTGTGAGTCTCAGAGTATAGCTAAGTGCCTCCAAGATCACATCTGGGCACTTAAATTTTAAGAGCACAAAAAGAAGTTATGTGGAAATTTTTCTAAGTGCAATAATAGATCCTTGGTTTCCAAGGAGTGATCTCTGTTCAGCGCAGGTAGACACTTACTGAGAACTGGGAATGATGGGGTATAAACATCACGCTCTTGACCCCCTCCTGGGAGCTCACTCCTGTCTACACTGCACCACTGGGGCCAAGAGAACAAGCCACGTGGGAGAAATGGGACTCTGGTCCCCAATGGCCAAGGCCAGGCAGTGCTCCTCTATTCTGACATGGGCTGTTCCTTGACCATGTGCCTTGTTTGCTCTCCTGTCTTACTGACCTCAATCTCTGTTGACTGCTCTCTGCTCACCAGAGCTGATTTTAGTGAGTCAGTCCTGAAGCTGGCCTGCATGCACTCCTCTCACTGCTGTGAGCTCTCACAGGCTCTGATAAACTTAGCAGCAGCTCCCTCTGCTGGAGGGTCCCAGCGCTTCCTGACAGTGCAGTGCCCCCTCTTAGGTGGGAATCTGGAGTACTGTTTTGTCAAGAAAAAGCTGAATTATAGACCTTCCCAGTTTCCTGTCTTTTCTACATAATAACATGGATCCTACCCCACAGCAGCCTGAAACTGAGTAGCCTCCAAGATCACTTAGCTACAGAGAGCTTTGCTCCATGAAAATTCCCAGGACATCAGGCTTTGCCAGGACCCTTGAGATTTTATTAAGTCCCTAATTTTATAGTATAGAAGACTGAGACCAAGAGAGATACATTTTCTAAAGTTAGGATGCTAGAGACTGGCTGCGCAGCCACCGGAATCCTTGTCTGGGTGGTTCCCTGCCCAGGGTTCTCTCTGCTCTACAAGGCTGCACCGTGGTAGAGTTGTTACCTTATGAACATCATCAAACCAACTTTGAATGTTCTGAATGAGCAAGGTACTGGTTAAAATGTGACTTTTCTCATGGATCTGAGTACTGTTTTGTGGTCTCTCCACTAGGCAATTTTCTTGCATGGATGTTCTGTCTTTGAACAGATGGAGAGATGGGTGACTGATGTCCAGGTTGGGGAAGAGGCACCTCGAGGTATTGCTTCTGTAAAACCACAGTAGGCAGGAAGCTCAAGCTTATTTTTAACCTCCTCCCCTTTTCAAATAACTATATTTGCATTCCTAATACGTGAAATGGTTAATTCTGCAGAAGGAGAGTCAGAGACAGTACCTAATCCCAGCTTGATGCAATTACTTTAACATGAATTTAAAATAAAATTAAAGTTAACAGTTTAAACTGATGTTTGAGGGGTTTTAAAAGATTTAGTTTCCTTTGGAACCACTGTGTTATTTGATCTAGTACAATCTTTTTGAGCTCCATGCATAACATCTTTACCCAAGTACCATTACTACTGGATTGTGCCCACAGGTTGAGTTACAAATGTCTAAAAATCTTAAAATTATTAAGCTCAGATTAGGGTGTTCAAAGACTACAGTGTTATTTTAGTCTCCTGCC
Organism: Myotis nattereri; assembly: GCF_964212035.1. Taxonomy (NCBI): domain Eukaryota; kingdom Metazoa; phylum Chordata; class Mammalia; order Chiroptera; family Vespertilionidae; genus Myotis; species Myotis nattereri. The sequence continues at coordinate 77,336,297 of NC_138085.1, read as the reverse complement.
ATATCCTCCATTTACTATAAACTTGTTATATTGGCATTCAAATAAAATGTCATAAAGCAAGTATGTAAGGAGGTGTTTGGGGTTTGTTTCAGGCTTCTGCGAGCCAAGTTTGCATGGCAACCAAGATGTATAACAGAAACATTCAAATGGTCTTCATAAAAAGAAATGCAGAGCAGAGCTCAAGAGCAGGACAACGGCTAAGTTGGGACAGACTATCAAAGCTGGTCAGAGCAACGACTGAAAGTCTAGATAGGGGCAGCATGCCACCCAACATTGTCTCAATGGCACTCCAAGTTTCCTCCCACTGTAGTCACCAAATGTTAATGAATCAGAGGCCAAACCCCTAGCGATGCAGCTGCATGGAATTTACAGATGTTACCATTGGAAGGACCTTTGACGTCATTTTAACCAAACTCCTTGTTTTATAGGTAAAAGTGGAGACCCAGAGCTATGATTTGTTCATGGACTCAGAGGTCAGCTTATAAACTTGTAGCAGAAGAGCATGAGTATGTTCTCACCCATGTTCTCTGCTTTAGTGAATTCTCTTTTGCTCCCCCAAGTCAACATAAATGCCAACTGTTCTGAGTTAGAATGAAAGACAGCAAGTGTGATGCAAGAGGCTTACACTGGGACATTGCCTACGCAGTTCTCACAGGGAAGGTCTTCTGGGCTTCTCTGATCAAACCGCCCAGCAGACTCCCAAGAAGACCTCCCTGAGGAAAGCGAGGGTGCTTTGCTTGCACTATGGGGAAGGGATTCGTCAGAGCTGAATTAACCCACCTGCCACGACGAGGAAGGGAGAAGCTCTCCTTTGAAGTCCCTTGTGTACTGAAACCCAGGTGAAGGGGACAAGAGCAGGTACCTGGAACGAGGCCGCCCCAGAGCAGGGTGAGGTAAGATTCATGAATTGGGAACGTATAAAAAAGCTTTAGCACAGAAAAGTTTTAGGGGGAGTAAAACTACTGTTTGATACTATGGTAGTGGATACATGTCCTTTTCCCATAGAAGATACAATGCCAAGGGTGACCCCTCATGTGAACTATGGACTCGGGGTGAGGATGCGTCAATGTAAGTCCATCAGCTGCATCAAAGGTACCACTCGGACTCTGTCCAGAATCCAGGAGGTAGAAAGCTCAGAGAATATCCTTGTCATCTTGCCAACACACATACCCAATGCTATTTGTAAATTCCCTTAATAAACTCTTAATGCAACAACAACAACAAAGCTTCAATTGATCAGTAACCACGAAAGACGATGCAGCTTACGAGGAGAGCGCCAGAACTGTCCATCTGTTTCTAGGCAGCTCCATGGCTTCTCCTCATAGCAGGTCTAAGGAATGTACTCACAGAGGTGTGTCTGACCCTTGCAAAGAAGGTCCACGGTTATAAACTATGCCAGTGAACTATGCAAGATTGTATAACTTAAGGAAAGTGCTAAGGAGACCAATTAGACCATGGATCCAATCAACTATGTTAGTAAAATATATATACATATATATATATATATATATATATATATATATATATATATATATTTCACCTCTGATGGACTCATATGCCTCTCACTTGATTTTGAGTTTGGGAACCTGAATTCTACCACTTACATTTTAAAATATAGAGTTCTAGTACATTTCTTTGGCAGGTGTCATAGTGAGGAGGAAAAGGCTTCACAGTCATTTCTCTAGTCTAGATAAAGATTTCAAAGCTCAGGGGAGATTAAAAAAAAGTTGGAGTGGATTAGGAGTGGGAATTGTATATTTCTGAAAACAGACACTTTGTGGGTGGTGGTAGAAGGTGGCTCTGATAATGGAGAGGACCTCTATCCATGCCCACTCCTTTTCTTGGGTAGATTTTTGGGGAAGGAACAAGATTTAGGGTGGGAGTTGTTGGGAGATCTAGGTAGATGAATCTGAGCTAAACTCCTACATCTGCCCAGACTTGTGCAGCAGTAATATCAGCATATTTTGTATCCTATCACTGGGCTCAGCATGAATTTGGCAGAAAGAACCAGCACACTGGCACAACCCGGTCTACGTGGATCCATGACTGTGTCTTGGGGATGCCAACATGACAGGCAGACAAACCTGGACAGGCAACATCCCATCTTCCTCATATTTTGACATGTGTAAGCACCCCCGCCCCATTCTGCATAGACCAGGGGGAAGGTACACAGGCAGTGAGTTGATTGAATTATGCTCCTATCACCCAGCAAAATGGGGCTTCATGTGAGAAAGTATTTAGTTACTGGAAAAATTAAACTGGGCATAGTTGTCGCACACCTGGTTTGCAAACTCCTTTTGTCATCTATGCAGACTCATCTGGGATTTCTAAAAATCCTCAAGCAGTGCTTATATCTCTACCACAGACGATCCTAACCCTACACTAGAACGAGAACCCAGTCATCTAGAGTTGTAGCCATGCTTCTTCCAGAAGATTGGTGCATAGAACTAGAGACAGGTCAGACTCTCAGAAGCCTGGACCAGTTTCAGAGAGAGCAGTGGGCCACCGATGAGAACAATTCTGAAAGCATCTACACATTTTCCTAGGCTGATACAATATTGTTAACTGCAGAAAAGGGATGGGATGCAGCTTTGTTAAAAATTATTCTCGGACACTGAATCGCTAACAGTGGAAGCCTTTCCTGGAGAGGGAAGGATGGTTTTGGAGGGACAGTCAGCAGGACCCAGCAACCGGCCTGCCCGTCATCAGCTCCCCATCGCCCTAGTTTCTAAACGGGTGTTCAGTGACATCCACCTCCCTCTTTACTCTTAGCTTGTTAAGAGCCCTGAGTAACTATATCTAATCACAAAGCTGCAAACCCAGCACTCTGAAAGAGAATGGAGTGGAAGCACTCTTAACTGACCAGTTTAGGGAACACCCTGCATTTCCTGTTTTTATTTGTATTCACCAACCTTTGACTATGGAAGATTTGAAACATGTTCAAACATAAACAGAAAAATATAATGAACCCCCAAGTCTCCCAGGAGTAGGATTGCTGAGTCAAAGGGTTTATACTTATATTAGTACATATATAATTATGCTAGGTGTTACCAATTCCTCCTCTCTACAGGGGGGAAGGCGCAGTAGAGGGTGAGGAGGTGGAAAGATGCATAATTTGCATTCCTACCACCAGATGAGAGTCTAGTTCCCCACAGCCTCAACAACATCATATGTTGTCAACACATATGGTCTATCCCTGCAATTTGAAACTGTGTTTTCTTATGAGTGAGGTTGAATAATTTTCATTACAAGCCATTTGCATTTTTTTTCCTGTGAACTATGTGTTCATATTTCTAGACCATTTTTTCTATAGGGTTGTTAATATTTTAATTCTCTTTTTTAGGTATCCTTTATGTACTCGGTTAATTAATATAAAACTGCCATTTTTGAACATCAACAAATGAAGGGTTTTGCATGGTTGAACTCAACATTAGGTATATCATTCTTATGTATTATCAGTTGCTAATATTTGTTCCTTGGTTTTTAATTATTTCTGTCATGCAATTAAAAAAATTTAAGTAATGCGATTAACTTTTTTCTTTATTGCTTATTGCTGTTGGAGTTTTAGTCCTAGCTAGCAAAGTTTTCCCCAGGGATACAGTATGAGAAATTTATCCATCTCTCCTTCTAGTATTTGTTGTGGTTTCATTAAATATTTTTCATTTTAAATGCCTGTTTATTTAAGACACTATCCTGATCATTTATCCTAGCATACAGGGTGAGGATTACATCCAGTTTTATTTCTCACTGTGGCTCTCCAGTTATCTCACCCCCTTTTCTCCCTCTGGTCTTTAGGGTTCAGAAAATCCATCTGAACTATACCTTTCAGGGGAAAAATATTTCTCAGCCTAGATGGGAAGGGACTTGAGAGAATTTTCTCACATTGTATCAACACAAAGAGAAGAAGGATTGGAGGGAGCTGCTCATCTCAGCATGACAAGGGCTGGGGAAAGTGCATCCACTGTAGAAAGAGAAGATGATAAAGTTGATGGTAACAGATGAGCGATGAAAGGGCTATCACATGCAAAACACAGACAAATGATCCAGTCAAGATGATCTCAGAGATGAGATGTTCAAACAACAGTGCAAGATGAAGTTTGTGGAGTTAACAAACCAAGGACCAAAACACCGCTCAACATTAATTAATTGTATTTTCTATATCACAGAAACTATGATTAATTAGAAACAGATTGCAGCAGTTAAATGGGATCACTGGTACAAAGAAGAGTCTAAAATTATCTTAATGAATATGAAGGGGGAAAGATTAAGATATTAAAGCAATTAGAAAAGGGGTGACACAATGTAACCCAAAGGTGACTGGAGTCTCTCAAGTGAAGAATGCAGGCCCGGCTGGTATGGCTGAGTGCCTGAGCATGGACCCGTTAACCAGGAGGTCACAGTTCAGGGCCCAGGCCCAGGTTTGGGGCTCAGTCCCCAGTGTGGGGCGTGCAGGAGGCAGCCGATCAATGATTCTCTCTCATCACTGATGTTTCTATCTCTCTCTCCCTCTCCCTTCCTCTCTCTGAAATAAAATAAAAAAATTTTTTTTTCAGTAAATGAAACAATGTATACTGAAGTCCTAAATAAAGAAAAAATTCAAGGGGGTAAGGAAATATTAGAGTCTGTTCATTGAAAAACTACACTACTTGCAAAGAAAAACAGATACTACAGATCAATTGAATCTATGCCATAGTAGTCTTAGGTAATGGATTTCAAGGAAACATTAAACACTGAAACTATAAAATGACAAAATTAAGACAAAATATGTATATATGTATGTTATATTAATTATATGAATACATCTATACAGGACAAACTAATTTATTAAAAGTTTTATAGATTGGGTAACAGAAACGAAATTGAAAACATATTGAATATAAGAGAAGACTCTAAAAAATAACAGAAATATTAAAAGTTAAAAGTGGAAATCTTTTTTTTTTTAATATATTTTATTGATTTTTTACAGAGAGGAAGGGTGAGGGATAGAGAGTTTGAAACATCGATGAGAGAGAAACATCGATCAGCTGCCTCCTGCACATCTCCTACTGGGGATGCAACCAAGGTACATGCCCTTGACCGGAATCGAACCTGGGACCTTTCAGTCCGCAGGCCGACGCTCCATCCACTGAGCCAAACCGGTTTCGGCAAAAAGTGGAAATCTTAAAAGGAAAAATATTAAAAGGAAACCCTACAGCCAAGTTATAGAGGACTTCTTCCATGTTGTTTTTTTAATCCTAAACCCTTTATTGTGTCTGGTAACAAAAATGTTCTTTATTTATTTCATTATTCTCCCTGGTTTTGTCTATACAACCAAGATGGGAAGGGACCTGAGAGAGTTTCCTCACATTGTATCAACACAAAAAGAAGGGTTGTACAGTTTCATTATTTTCAAATTTAGATTTACTCCTGTGTATATTGTGAAACATGGATCCAGATTTTTAAAAATCTTTTTACAAATGATTCTCCAGTTTTCCCAGCATCATGAGATTAAAATGTTCATCTTTGTCCCAGTGACCCAGGAACCACTGCCATTATTTTCTAGATTAATATATGTAGTTCCATCTATTTCTGACTTTCTGTTCCAACATGGGTCCCATTGGGTTAAGATCAAGGTTTCGGTGGGGCTGTATTTCCTTGCGGAGGTTCTTGGAGAGAATGTATTTCCTTCCCTTTTCCAGATTCTAGAGGCCACTTACACTCCTTGGCTTGTAGCCCCTCCTCTGTCTCCAAAGCCATCACTCCCACCTTTGGTTCTGCCACAGCTCCTTTTTCTGGCTGCTGCTTTCACCTCCCTGGTGTGAGGACCCTTGTGATGACATGGGGCCCACCCAGATCACTCAGCATAATCTTCTCCCTTAACAGTCCTTAATTTAGTTACATCTGCCACGTCCCTTGTGTCCCATAAGAAGACATATTCATAGGCTGTGGGAATTAGAATGTGGACATCTTTGGGGGCCATTATTCTGTTTCCCACATTTCTCATTTTCATTTTCTCCTATCACTTCCTAGTTGTGGGAATATCTTAGGCAAAGTGTGTTTGTTTGTTTGTCTGTTTTTATTAATTTCAGAGAGGAAGGGAGAGGGAAAGATAGAAACATTAATGATAAGAGAGAATTATTGATCGGTTGCCTCCTGCACACCCCCTACTGGGGATTGAGCCTGTAACCCAGGCATGTTCCCTTGACTGGAATCAAACCTGGGACCCTTCAGTCTTCAGGCCAACGCTCTATCCACTGAGCAAAACTGGCTAGGGCAAGGTGAAGTGTATTTGGATGGCTCCTGGAAGCAATGCTTGGAAGAGGGCTCAGACTTGAGTCTGATGAGCTGGCTTTGAGCCCTGACTCTGCCTCACTAGCTGGGTGACTGTGTGGAAATAAATGTTTTAAGCACCATCTTCTTCACCTATAAAATTTTTAGATAATAACAGTGTCTACTTCTTAATATTGCTGAAGGAAATAAATAAGTTGAAAATGTCACCTATTTAGGCCAGTGCCTGGTACACAGCAAGCACTCAATATCTGTTAGCTGTGGTCTACCCACACTTCAATTCAAAAAACCAAAATACTTTTTTTAAATTGATTTTTGCTTTCTAAATACTTTAAAAAATATATATATTTTATTGATTTTTTACAGAGAGGAAGGGAGAGAGATAGAGAGAAACAACGATGAGACAGAAACATTGATCAGCTGCCTCCTGCATATCGGCTACTGGGGATGTGCCCGCAACCAAGGTACATGCTCTTGACCGGAATCGAACCTGGGACCCTTCAGTCCGCAGGCCAACGCTCTATCCACTGAGCCAAACCGGTCAGGGCCCAAAATACTTTTTAATGGTGCTGCATTAATATCCTATTTAACTTGTTTGAGCATTCTTGGGTTTCGAATAAGTAAACCAATCTTTTGGTAACCCTAACTGGCCCTTTATTTACCAAGAAAAAAAAAAAGGATACACCATCCAGGAAGCCATTTATCAACACAGACACAGAAGTACCTCCAGGGCCCCACCCCCACGAGTGTCACAAGTGATTCCAACAGAGACAGTGGCGAGCTCTGCTGTTGTTTTTTCTCGCATATATTTGTATTGATTTCAGAGAGGAAGGGAAAGGAAGAGAGAGATAGAAACATCAATGATGAGAGAGAATCATTGATCAGCTGCCTCCTGCATGCCCCCCACTGGGGATCGAGCCCACCACCAGGGCATGTGCCCTTGACCAGAATCAAGCCAGGGACCCTTCAGTCCATAGGCCAATGCTCTATCCACTGAGCCAAAGCAGCTAGGCAAGCTCTGCTGTCTTGAGTGAGCATAGGAGTAACTAAGCTGCAGGGCACTGCCTGACTGGCATTGCTGCACCTGGCATTCCAAAGTATTAGTTATGCAGAATTTTAATTATACAGGAATCATTGAACCATCCAATCACATTCTAGTCTGTCCTAGCCCCTGTCCACCTCTCAATAACTATTCTCCTGGGGCAGCCTGCTATCAAAGAGAGATTCTTTGCCTGATCTGGCCCCAGATTTTGTTACTTTATTTTGCAAGCTGAGCTTGGCAAGTCTGTCTGCCAATGTACCGACTCTTCCATCTGCAATTATAATTGAATCCACACAGTGAGATTCAATCATTCAGTCTCATATATTAGTTATCGTAGTTTTCCGCTACTTTAAGCATATTTAGTTTACAAGCTACTGTATTTCTAGTGACTCTTTTTGGCAAAAAATTTTATTGGTATCTACAACCCTGTCTTCCTTCCAGTTTGATCTAGTTGATGGTTATGCACGTTTACAAACACACGCACAAGAAACAAGTTAGAATGGTCTTGTCTTCATAGCACTTAAACTTCTCAGGGTTCAATTTTTCTAGTCAATAAGAGACTTGGAAGGGATTACCCATCACCTAATCCCTTCTTGACTTACATGCGAGACAAATTTATTCATTACCCAACTCTCAGTGACTGCAGAATTAAAGGTCTTTGAACTTTGTTAATACAGAAGAATATGAGGTAGAAGATGCTCTGCTATTCTATGTGCCATCATAGTTCTTTTAAGTTCTTTTTAGACATGTTTCTGTTTCAATCAACATTTGCCTAGGATATTTTATTTGGTTAGAATGTTGTAATGGAGTAAAACTCGAGTAGGCAAATAGTTATCGAGGGTCTTTGGCCCCATGGTCCTCTAGTGTGCCTAAGGTTTCCCAACAAAACATGCTGACAATTTTCCTCAGGGAGCTGGGTCAGCATGGAGCACAGATGCTGGCTTGGTAAAATGGACCCAGTTAGTCAGCAGATCCTATCACTTTGGCAGCAGAGCTCCTACCTGGCCTGCCTCACTCACCATCCTGAGCCACAGCCCTCACTGTTTATTTCATCTCCCTTTTCCTTTCCCATAAACCCTTCGATTCAGTGGTTTGGGCCATTTCCTGGGTGTACCCCTATTTCTACAGTCCTCTCCTATTCTAACTGGTGCCCCCTTGTCCAATAAGGACTTCCTTCCCTTGGATCAGGAACTGCCAGCTCAGAGACAATGCTCTCTGCTCTTTGCTCCTCCCTGGATTGTCTCGCATGCATCCAATCAGCAGGTTTGACAGGGCCATTTATTACGATGTCACCAGAAACCCAACAAAGCTCAGATATCCTGTGCAGGCTGCAACCCCATGAGAGTGCATGGACCCTGGGAGGGCTCTGAAGGGCAGTAGGAGACTTAAAGTTACCTCAGAACACCCCGAAGCTCAAAACAGGCTTTGGATAAATTCTATATGGGAAATGTTTTATTTTGATCTTGTTTTGCTCTATGTTCTGCATTCTGACTCGAAGGCAGCAAGATGTCATACATCCCCTTAGTAGTACTTCAAAATCAACTTAACCTTTTAATGTGACCCAATAGAGCAAACAATTAAGGCATTCGTGTTAAAGTGTGAATGTTAACAATGCTAGAAAAATACCAAAATGAAAGAATATTATATTCATATATGACTTTTCTGGAAATGAAAAGTATAAATGCTATTATGGATACTACTTATGTAAAAATCCTATCCTATATAATAAAACCCTAATATGTAAATCGACCAAATGGCAGAATGGCCAGTTGCTATGACATGTACTGACCACCAGGGGGCAGATGCTCAATGCAGGAGCTGCCCCCTGGTGGTCAGTGCACTCCCACAGGGGGAGCACCTCTCAGCCAGAAGCCGGGCTCACGGCTCACAGCTGGTGAGTGCAGCAGCGGTTGTGGGAGTCTGTCCCTCCCGCCTCCACTGCAGGCTGGAAGTAAGGAGCAAAGGGTCCCAGACTGCAAAAGCCCCAGACTGTGAGAGGGATATCTGACTGCTGACTTGGGCCCCATCCCCCAGGGTATCAGGCCTTAACCGGCAGGCAGACATCCCCCGAGGAGTCCCTGACTGCAAGAGGGTGCAGGCCGGGCTGAGGGACTCCCCGCCCCCCAGTGCATGAATCCATGCACCAGGCCTCCAGTACAGGTATAAGAGCCATGTCATATACAAATGCAGAACACTGGAAGGTGATAACCAACATTCAAAAGTAACAGCAAATATAATTAGGAGAAGATTTAGGTAAGAAAAAGGAAGTTGACAATCGTATTCAAAACTCTCAGTCAACTCTCTGTTGCTTATATGAGATTCCACTTAAAATCCTGAGACCTAAAAGACTCTAAGTGAATGCGTGGCCTAAAGTCAGAGCTCAGTTAGGGCTATGCCTATGGAGATGAGGTCCATCTAGTCCGTGAGGAATCAGATATAGTTGCAGGTGGAGATCCAGCTATTGACGCAGACAGAGAAGCTGGTGGTTTTCTCTGGGAATGAATAAAACCCACAGCCAAATACTAGCAGCGAGGCCATCATGGCAAACGCTATGGTAAGAACACGTGTATTCGATGCTTATCCTTTATGCCTCAGGAAATGCAGCTGAGGAGGGCACTTCAGAACAAAGCCTCCTGAAGTCTGTGGCAGGCAGGGTACCACATGTTTGCTACCAACGACTGTCCTCGTCCATGTCCTTATGGGTAACCTGCTAGTAATTTTCTGGAGGTTCCGATTCCAGGATGTGCTGTGATGGGAAGGGATACTTGGTGGTCTGGGTAGATGTACCAAGCAGCACACTCTGGCCTGCAAGAGCAGCTCTGACCCTAAGCTCCGCCCACCAGCGTTTCCACAAATCGTCACTAAACAGTCCCTGAAAGATTTCACAGAAAGCATCGCAGAGCCTAGCACCGACTTCAGTAACACTGACCGCATTGTCCAAAAACCCAGAACTGTTTTTCTGCCCAGTAATAAATCACCCCAAAATTTATAAAACTTCACTGTTCATTTTCGTTTGACAAAACAATTAGCATTCTTTCAGAAGCTGAGATCAACACGTGAAAATGTTGTCTGGCTCTGTAAACCGAGACGACAGATTGAATACACTGCGCATACCTTACAAAGCCCTAAAAGAGGAGAGGGTACACATCCCACGGAATCGCTCAGCGTTGACGTGGAGTGGCCTGCCAGCCTCTATTGTAGTCGAAGGTGGGGATTCCTTTTCAAAGGAATTAAAGGATGCTTTGCTGACATGGCTATCTTCTTCAATATATTTAATTGGAGACGCGTTCTTATAGGTCTAGACTGGTACTATGTCTTCATTGTCTACTAAAGCCAGTCTTGCTTTAGTGCATCGAGGGTGTTGATGAGAAGTCTTTGAATCCACAAAAGTGTCTTAAAATGAGAATGGGGGAAAATGAAACCATTCGCGCCAGTCATCAAAAATGCTTTGTATCCAACGGCCAAGCCCTCCCTTCGCAGTAAGCACTTGCGCCACAAAGTCTCTGCCTGTTGTCTCTTTCCCGGCATTCTTCCCCGAGGTCTGCGCAGGCTCTGCGATGTGTTATCTGCACGCCCGTGCGGGTCCCTGGAAGAGCTCTCCTGAGGAATGTGGGGTTTGGATACAAAGAGGGCAAGTTCCGCGTGTCCCTCAGCTGAGTGAGACCCGAAGTGATGATGTGTCATTTTCACACGCGCTGATCTCACAGCATTTGTGGCAGCTGAAGAAACCTTGGTACCTGTGCAACTGTAATATCCCAGCCATTTCATAATGAAATTCACATGGAATCTCCCAACCCGGCCAGCTTTGTGTCAGCTTTCTTAACATGTTCCAGTTGCATGAAATACTAATTAAAGGCACTCATTGTTAACTGATATAAATAGTCCCCACTTAGCCCATTATAGGTATGGGCTGTAAAACAAACAATTACGTGACAGATGATACATGCGAACATAGAGAAATTCGGTAATGACATTTCTGTAACACTGTAACCTCTTCAACCGCCATATGTTGCACATTAGGAGCCAGAAGGGGTGCTGATTGCGAAGGTGACGCACCCTCCAGCTTGTGACTTCTCTTCTAAGAATAGAAAGCACCTCTGGAGGATTTACGTTACCAATGGAGTTGAGGCAATGAAATCGTTCATGGGAGTTGGATTTCAACGGTTCCATGTGTTTGGGATTCTGCACCCCTGTGCTGGGCAACGGCATCGGGCTACCTACAAAACTCCCTGATCTGAGGAGAGCACAATCAAGGGACACAAGTGTGTACAACAGAGCATGTCTCTCTCCCAAAGTCGGTCACCTGTCCCTGTGCACCCAGGTATAAGAGATTCTGACACAGTGGGAAATGAAGTTTGAAATGTATTATTTTTCTTCAACCAATAAGTCAACTACATGTCAAAATAATCAGTTAGTACAATGCAATACCCCTGGAAGTAAAATAAACACATCAATGTACTAAATTACGAAATGGAGAACCATTTTCTTCTCCCTTGTCTCGATCTTCGGAAACACTGGCTAAAGAAATATTGTGTGGCGGCTGAGGCTATCATACAAAAGACATTGAAATACACAGTTTAGTTGAAGAGCAACTTTGAGTAAGAGATTGCAAACATTCTATTAAACTACAGAGTTTTCATGGCTACATACATGGCAGATATCTACATTATCCAACCTCAAGTAATTCTGAAAGTGGCATGTTTTCCCAGAACTGCCTAATTCATTACCGTGCATGTCTACTCCTGGCATCTATTTGGCAGGTCCTACGTGAAAGATGTTATAGGGTTTATCTTATTCACTTAAAAGTCTATAATGTGAGTATTGTTATTATTATTCATTTAACAAGCACAGTCATTTAGGTATAGAGAGAATGAGAAACTTGCTCAAATTTTTGATCAGCTGCTATGAGTTGGCTTGGTGATAAGTGTGGGGATACAAAGGTAACAAGATAGGAATGGCCCCTATTCTCACAGGATTTCTGGTCTGGTGAGGGAAGCAGACCTGAAAGCATAAGTAACAATCAAATGAAACTGTGCTAAGTGCCATGGACGGAAACATCTGAGAACATAAAAAAGGGAGAGTATCCCAGTTTACATTAGGATTTTTCTGAAGAAGCAATATTTTGGGCGACCTGAGTATAAATAGGATCCAAGCAGGCAAAGTGGCAGCAAGAGTTTTCTCACAGAGAAATGAAGTTCAGTGTCTTGAGATTGGCAGGAGATGGGCATTTGCAAAAAATGGAGGATGCCAGAGGGCTGGGAAAGGAATAAACGGGAGGAAGCAGGAAAGCATGGGAAGTGGGGTGGAAGGCAGGGGCCAGGCCACTGTGGGTTCTGCAGACTGTAACAAGTTCTGTGGACTTTATCTTAAGAGCAACTGGGAACCATTGAAGCAGGAGTCTTACAGATCAACTTCGCACTAAAAAACCATCCCCTAATCATCATGAGGAAACAGGAAAATCTAGAACGTGGAAGATTACACAAAGTGGCCTATTTTTCTCTAGAAATTCAATATCACAAAAAGGTGTGTGTGGAGGTGGGGGTGGAGGGGTAGGTCTGGACCACAGTAATGGACACCCCACCCCCACCCCCAATCTGAAAAGGTGTGGGTTTTGTTTTTCTTTAGCTATGTTATGGAATCCCAAATCAAACAGAAGTTTAAACTCAGCAATAATTGGGGTATTTCCAGCAGGAATAACAAAAGAAAATACTCGCAAAATGTAAGACACTGTGAAGATGATGAAGAAGTGAAGAATTAAGACTAAGCAAAGAAGGAGGCAGAGGGGGAGAGGAAGGGAAACCAAGACGCAGAGAGGTCAATTAATTTCTCCAAGGCCACACTGAGTCAGAATTCACATTTGGCTGCCAGTCTCCGAAGCTCGGACTTATGCCCCATATACTACAGTGTGAACTGTTATACTGAGATTCATCTCCCTACAGACGCTGATCGACATTTTAGCAGATGCTCTATTTCTTAACCACAAGAAGGTAATTTTTAAAATCTTTATATTATGGACATTTTCAAACATAAACAAAAGTACAAAGAATCCGTGTAATGGATTCTCTGTGATCGACATCCAACTTGGACAATTAACATTCAAAGGAAATAAGTGAATCCAATGAAGCAACTTCAATATAAAAGAGAAAGTGCTGAGGAGAACAGAATTTTTTCACACAAGAATAGTGTCTTCTGCCAAGGACTGTCACCCCTACGTCCCATATTGAAGTGTCACAATACACTCTGTAGGTAAATCCCAAAAGCAGTGAATTGACGTGGGGACATTATTATTTTCTTCTACTTGGGTAGAGGAGAGAGTGCAGAGTATGGCAGTATCCTCTACAAGATAAGATGCCTTTGCCTTTACCTCTTTGAAGCATGATTGAAATTTAAAAGTTGAATGCCGTAGCTGAATTTCCAAAAAAAATGAAAGCAAATCTGCCTTGGTATGTGAACGTCTTCATTTTTTCAAAGAAAGTCTCTTGGGCTCATTGAGGACAAGTTTTTGACTTTTGAGATGTTACCTTAAAGCTGGTTATGACATAAAACTGGAAAAGTGCTATGTAATCTTGGGTATGTGCCCTGACTAGGGGTCAAACCCTCAACCTTTTGGTGTATGGGATACACTTCAACCAACTAAACCACACCAGCCAGGGCAAGATTTTTAAAAAATAAAAATCGATATTTGATAAATCCCTTTTCAACATCTCAAGAAATGATCACATGTTTTTTTTCCTTCTTTTACCTAATAAATTATATTATATCAATTAATTTCTTTTTTTAAAGACTTACTATAAAGTTTTAGTAACTAAAAACTGTGGCATAGTTGCAAAGATAGACAAATATATCATTGTTACACAATAGAGTCCAGAAATTAACTCACAGATAAATGTCATCTGACTTAAGACAAAGACAATTAATTTCTTATGCGGAAACATATTTTCCTCCCGAAATAAATTCAACTTGGTGGTGGTATGTAGACCTTTTAACATGTAGCTGAATTTAATTACCTGATATTATATTTGGTATTTGTGAGTCTATATTCACAAGTAAAATTGCTCTCTAGGCTTCTTTTGGCCTATTTTGTACTTTAGTATCAAGTTTTTTTGTTTGTTTGTTTTTAAAAATGTGTTAGGAACTTTATTTTTATCCTTTGGAACAGTGTAGGCGGTATGTAAGAAAAAAAAATCTCTATTCTTGAAGACTTGATATAATTTACTAGAAAAACCTCTGGGCCTCTGGCCATTTTCTTTGGGGTGGTATAGTTTGTTGACAACTTTTTATATTGATTGCAATGCTACTGCTTATTTAGTTTCATTTAGTTTTTGTTTTTACTTCGTCTGGAGTTAGTTTTGACAACTTCATTTACAAATATTTTCAAGATTTCTTTGCAAGGAGATACATGTTAAAACAACAACAACAACACAAATCTATGTGTCAGGTTCGGGAAGGGGAGGAACATTGAGTTATCAGTGGTTTCTGAGCTTGGGAATGAAGCAAGGTTGTCATGAAAAATCTCCTTAACTTTTATCAGAAAAAAAAAGTTTGATAAAGTGACTTGAAAGTGTCGCATGCTAAAGTCTGAGTGCATGTTCTCTGTCTAGCTTAGGAGATGCGGGGAAGCAGCAGACCTAACCTCCACTCTCAAAGGGCTCCCCTCCTGGTTACAATTGCTTACATAATGAAGAACAACGCACACAAGCCACCAATCACTGAGCAGGGGGACTGTGGTAGCGAGAGGGCCCCCACAAGGATGAATTCTCCACTGTCTCTTTCCACTACGGCGGCGTAGCAGCCACAGTGGAACACTCAGTCCTTCAGCTCATTCTGGCCCATTCAACTCTGTTCCAGGAAAAGCCAGCACATTCCCATCTCTCCTCACACCGGCCCCTCCCGCCCCCTCCGCCCCACCCCACCTCCAGCCTGCCATCAACATCAGAAATGTATGTGTTTCAAATTCCTAGTCTAGATCCCCAAAGAGAATTCTGTTTCTGCTCATGAAAAATAGCACCAAAGCTTCTGCCAGGTTTAGATTATTGTAGGGCCTGGAGCTTGGGTGCAGAACCACTTGGGTCAATGTCAATATCGGACACTCAGCAGCCAAGAACCTGGGCTTCCTGGGAGACTGGCATCTCCGGGCCAAGATCTTTTTATTGTTTTTCATCTTCATTCACTCTCTTTCCATCCCTTCTTCCAAGAATGTCTGATCCTTGAGTGCAGGTAACATCTGAGAGAGGGAGAAGAGGAAGAGATGATAGAGACAGCGATGACAGAGGTAGAGAAGAAGGGAAATTAAGTGCATGAAATGAATGTTGTTGCCTCTAGATGAAAAGAAAGTGTTTTGCAGATTGTTACAGCTTTTGAATTTAAAAATAGAGCCAAGAAGAATACTTTCGCAGCCCACGGGAAAAGTTCCAGAGCAGACCTGCTGGAAACAGCGGCTGTGAGGGAAGTTCAAGGGCCATCTGCATGTCTCCGGAAAGCCCTGGGAAGGACCAGAGAGAGGTGGCATCCTGGACAGCTTATTTTACGGTGAGTCTAAAAATGCCAGAGCGGACCCTGGGGACCACATTTCATCACACAGCCCTTGGGGGCCCTGCGGTCTGCTGGCAGCTGGCCCCCAGGAGGTGAAAGGCCAGTGAACAACTGGGATGGCTCTGTCCCATGCCTGCCGTGTGGAGGTATTACGGTAACTTTATTTTTGGAAATGGCCCCAGAAGTGAAAGAGGCTATGCCTGTGGGACCCCCATTTCCACCCTGAGTACAAATAGAAGTCAGACAGAAAGTTGGTCACTGGCCATCTCGGTGGACACAGCCAAGATTGGATGGAGCCAAATGTGAACCTTGAGGGGTCAGTGTGTAAACATGGACAGGGGCAGCACCTCATGTCTGGGCGGGGGGTGGAGGTGGTGGGGAAATAGGTCAAAGCCCCTCCCTGTTGACAGAAGAAAGAAAAAAGCAACTTCCTATGTCAAGAAATGTGTTGATTAGCTTAAAATAGCCAACTGTCCTCAATTGTCCACTGGGGCCCAGCTAGTGTGGCTCAGTGGTTGAGCATCGATCTATGAACCAGGAGGTCATGGCTCGATTCCCAGTCAGGGCACATGCCCCAGTTGTGGGGCTCAATCTCAGTAGGAGGCGTGTAGGAGGCTGATCAATGTTTCTCTTTCATCATTGATATTTCTATCTCTCTCTCTCTCTTCCTTCCTTTCTCTGAAATCAATTAAAAACAAAACAAAAAATATTTCAATTGTCCACTGTGAGGAATGGAGATTACAAAGCCAGGACCCCATTACCAGAGTTATGTGGGACTATAGGGCATTCCACATTTGCTTCCCTTTTGTCGTGGAGGGTTCATGGAGAATCCACTACCACACTGCAGACCCTCACCTGAGATGGTGGAGAAATTAGAATATACAAGAAAAACCCAATGCCAATCTGGTAGTAAAGGTTTAAGAGAGTCACTGGGATCTTGGTTTGAGATCCGTGAAGCAGGACTAACAAAACTATCTAACATGGAAAAAGAATGGCTTTGTACATATTATCTGGATTAAAAAAAAAAAAAAAAGTCCAGAGAGGTGAGGAGATTGCCTGGGCTCACACAGAAAGTTAACTGTACAGGTGAGAGAGAAGCCAGGTCCTCTGATTCTTGGCTAGTGTTCCTCCAGGCTCACCATGAGGTCTCTGAAATCTATGCATCCACACAGTCACTGACCACCCATTCTGTGCCAGCTGCTGTCCTGGGTGCCAGGGAATGAAGGGGTGGGGGTGGGAGAGGGGAAGTGCTGTTAGAGAATGCAGAAACATAATAGCTTATACTTTCATAACCCTTTACAGCTTAAAAAGCACCAAACTTAAACGAGCTCATTTAAATTTTGGTCCTCAAACAAATCTGAGAAGTATCTATCCTCAGTATATAAGTGAGAAAACCCAACATTGCTCAAGGGGACCCAGGCAGTGGCATGGCCAGGATACAACCCAGATAACTGACCTTAAAAATTTCAGTGCAGCTAGAGAGATAAAACATAAACATGTGAAACAATTATATATATATATATATATATATATATATATATATATATATATATATAAATTTAATACATCATTGCATATTAGCACTATAGTTAATTTAATACATCCTTGCATGATTTAATGAGTTCCATCCATTTGGGATGCTTCTGAAGAGAAATGTCCAATAGATAGCTGAATCTGGGGCCCGGCACATATAGATGGCAACAGAAATCACAGCATTGGTTGTATTTGCAAGGTTGGTCCTTTCATCAGTTGTCACCATTTTATTAAGGGTACATATGAACACACAGAGGTAGGCCACTTTATAAAAAGTCATCAATCATGAAACAAAAGTGTACTGAGGCATTGGGAATCAACCTGGTCGATACTACTCTGGCTGGTTGGAGCTTGAAATTCTCCCAGATCTGTGTGAGCTCTAGGAGTCATTCAACCAATAACTCTGCAATCGTTGTTCTGTGCTTGTCTTCATGGCATCTCTCTCTATCCATGCAGCTTAGCTTTCAGGAAAGTATGTAAGAGAACTCCATGCAGATCTGCAGCCCTTTCCATCTGCGGTTTCATCGCTGCTGTGCTCTGCCCATCATATTCCAGCTGCATCAGCTTCCAGTCCTCTCATGTCCATCTCCTCAATTCAGCAAAATCACCTGCTCTACATGGACCCCCTCTTGTGCCTCAGGACAGAAAATGGATCCAGGAAGGAAGCCAGGATGCTCATTCATTTCACATGTTCCTTTTCTTTCTCTCCAGCAACACGGTAGCGTTCTGAACACAGTTGTTTCATACATGTTTCCCAGTTTCCTAGCTGTTTATGATGTGCGGGAAGGTTGCTACCATTGGAGCTTCCAGTGTGGCCATTGGATTAAGCATTCCCAGGTAGTTTGGAAGTGGTGCAAATCTGCTGTGTGTGTGCAGGTGACTCTACTTGACAGTGTAAAATTCTACATGGATGTCACATTTTTTAAGCACAACCATGTCAAAAATAAAAATATAAAATAAAACTTCTGACCCAAGGGAGCATGAGACAAGATGGAATAAAGAAAACCTAACCATTTCAGTAGTAAGTGGGAAGGAAGAGAAAAAATAAAGAAAAGCATACAATGATTCTAGTGCCAAGAAAGGAAGTCAAGAGAACCTACAGATGGGACTGTTTACTCCTGACAATGTGGAGATGATTGAGGTATTTGGAAAAGACTTTAAAATAAATATTGGATGTCTAAAATTCTCAATGAGCCAAAGGAGGAATTCACATCATGGAAGAATGAGAAGTTCTGAAAGATTAAAGATAGATATTGAAAACCATTAGAAAATTAGAACTGAAATAAAAGAAAAAGAATCGACAGGATATTCTGAGAAAGAATATTTCCTTGGAAGATAGAACTGAGAAAATCTACCGGGTATATATTGCAAAGGGTTCAAGAAATGGCCAGTTATGAACTAATATGTTCCTATCCAAACACCTGCAAAATATAGAAAACTCAATAGGACTTAACTACAAAAAAATTTTTTTTTACCAAAAATGCTTTCAGAAAGGGTGACTTTAACATACTTCTCTTAGAAAAGATTTTGATCAAAAAAGCAAACATCTAGAATTCTTGAATAACGTGATCTTCAAACTTGACCTAACAAGTATATTTAGAATGTTGGTGGAACAATAAGATGGGTTATCAGCCTGCTGACCACACATCTGAGTCCGTTTCTGGACTCTATTCTCTATCCTGTTCCATTGTTGAATGTGTCTTTGCTTATACTAATTCCACAGTCTTAATTACAATAGCTTTTATACATTTTGTTGTCCACTCTGGAAGACAAAAGGTTAATCTGAACTTCCTTTCCCCACTCCGTGCTTCAAAATTTTATAAATATATTGAAGGGTGATGAACCATGTGCCAAAAAAGCCAAGTCTCCCAATTTTGACACTCCACATACAGGTAATCCCCAAAAGCTTTGTGGATTTCCTGTCCCTTGCATCAGCCTTCTGCCAGAACCAAGCCTAGGTTCCAAGCCTCACCCGGGGCCCAAAGGGAAAAGCACCTATGGATTCTTAGTGTTAATTTACCACTTCGTCTGTGGGGGGTCACTCTGTATTTCCTTCTTATTTACAGAAACCCAATATTGTTTGGGGGTCACTCTTGCTCGTTTTGTTTTCTTGCTAACTCCCTTGAGTAGATCTTTGTTTTTAAGAACTAGTTAAAAACAAGTTAGTTTCTCTCTTACTTACGGAGGCTTTAAGACTTTTTGTTAGCTTTCCATGTGTCCTTAAATTCATCAGGTGTGTTAGGGAGAAAATGGCCATATATTTGAGGCCTCTCAAGATACCAGTTCTGGTCACTTTAGCCCCAGGAGATACTAAAAGCTTTGCTGGTTTTTCTGTGCCCTGGCAGTGGGCCCTGGTCCTTCGCCTCCAGCCAGCACCAAGAGTCTGCACATCCTCGATGAGAACAAAGCAACTGCTGGTCTTCAGCTCCCTCTGAATGGTTTCCCACTGCCTAACAATTCCATCCATCTAGTCCTCAGTGCTTCCAGAGCTTTCCAATGCCTTTGAAATAGGATGTTTTTTATCTGACTTTTGTAAGTGTTGTCAATCAGACCATAGGCCTGCCATAACCAATGATATCACCATTTGGAATGATAATGTATAAAAATTATCATAACAGAAGAAAACATAGTGACATATAGTAACTATTAATTTTGTGTTGAATAGAGTTGCTAGTCATTTCCCTTTTCTGATTTTATAAATTCACCAGAATTTATAAAGATAAAAGCATAAATCAATGAGCTAAGAAAGAAAAGGGACAATGCCAATAGTCAAATAAAGACTAGTATAAAGGCTAGTATAAAGACTAGGATCTACTTTTCCTGGGGAAAAAAGTGGCATATTTCACTCTGAATAAAAAAGCATAATTAGGTTTGCAAAGGCCCATTGTACCTAAAAAAACATACAGAGGAAACTGTGTGAAACACCTATGTTAGGAGGTTGTCAAGTACGTGGTGAGGTTGGAGAAACCCAGGAGGTTCAACCCTGACACCTTCTCACTCAGCTGCCATGACAGTGATCTCACCTATGACATCCCAGTCTCCTCCCTACAGAGTCAGTGCTTTGGGTTATGAGCCATGCATGTGGGTTGCTCTGATGAAATACCATGTCTTTCTTGGATTGGCACAAAGACCTCAGCTCAGTGGGGAAAGCAGCCCTCTCCAGCTTGATCTAATTAACACAGGATCCATAACATTAGCATTGCCATCTAGTATACTCTGAAAGCCATGAAAAGTCAGTTATATGGTGAGTCTAAAAATGGAAAGTCTAAAAATGAGGACCACTGACTAGAAATATGTAAATATAGGTGGGTGTGGGGAGACCTTAGTCAACAAGTTTCTACCAGCCTTTTTCTGTACACCTAGCCTTATGGAACAAGCTGGATATATGGTATATATGACTAGTAGCCTACAGAGTATTTCATCTGTATTTCCTTCTTATTTACAGAAACCCAATTTTGTTTGGGGAAAGTGGGGAGCAAGGTGTACAGATAAAATGCTTTTCTCTCAGGATCACTTGCAGCTAGAGACTGATCAGGTGATATAGCTGTGGTCAAAATTTAAGAAGAAGTCTATTAGATATGAAAAGTGTTTTTTTCCCCCTGATTAGAGATAGACTCAGTGGTACATTCCTTTATTCCTTCCCTATTTAAGTTTCTTCTACCTAGAATATACTTTCGATGTCTGAAGATGAAATGGCCATCTCGAAAAAATGCCATAAGGATGAGGAAGACAGGAATATTTCCTTGAGTAGCTGCACTGCCCCCAGATTGCCAAACTTTAGACTTCTTTTCATGTGGAAAAAGTAAGCCCACTGAAGGTTACATGCACCCAAATGCAATCCTAACTGAAGGGGATGGGAAGTTGTTCCAGATTTTCATGAACCTGCAATCTAGTAGAGTCTCTGAAAATTCGAAGGAATATTTCAACAATGAAGATTGATCAACTATGCCATATGGAAAACATGGAAAGAAAAAGGTTTCATAGGAAAACAAGGAAGAATAGTGCCTGGTTATTGGGGGGTCACTGGGTACATTGAGTGAGTCTTTTATAAACCTATTCCTTATACAATACAGAATTATTTATCACTAGAGGCCTGATGCACGAAGATTCATGAAAGAATGGGCCTTCCTTCCCCTGGCTGCCAGCACCACCTTCACTCGGCCAGAGCGGCCTTTCTGCCTTCCCACACTGCCCAGAGGCCCCCGGCCACTTGGCTGTTGTGTATGCGAATTAACCCACCATCTTTGTTGGGTTAATTTGCATATTCACTCCTGATTGGCTGGTGGGTGTCGTGAAGGTATGGTCGATTTGCATCTTTTTCTTTTATTAGTGTAGATTCTCTTTGCTGTTTATACCTCCAAAGTCCTCCTCATCTTAGCATGACAACTCTTCTAGTCTTTCTCCCTCTCTTTCAAAATGTACCCCCCACAATTTACCCGAAGTTTGTCCTGAGTTCGGCCTTGCCATTCCTGCCCATTTCCTTATACCTTCATAATCTAGTCTCCTCATTTTTGCAAGTCCTTCTCTGTCCTTTCCAAAGTAAAGTAGTTAAATTAGTTTGCTTGCTTTATTCCTCTTTATCAACCATTATCCATATCTGTGCCACACCCCAGAACAGAACTGGCAAAGACAAAATTATCTCTAGCGTGAAAAGGCAGATGGAAGCCATTAACATCACCTTTTATTATTTTTTAACCTCACATAGATATGAATAATTAAAATACACTCATAGACACATGCATTCATCTGCCTTTAGTAACATGCAAACAAGGCTTGCTGTAGAAAGAGTCAAATGTCAACGCTCACCTTCATCCATTCCTTCAATTTAACTTGGCTAAACTATAACCTGCCGTTCAGTCCTCTACACGGGAGCAGAATCAGCCCATTTCATGACATTCCAAGCAATCCAGAAAACTACGTTTGAAAAGTAACACAAGCACCACACATTCATAAAGCACCTCGTCTCCCTGCAAATCCCGGAGGTGGGGAAGCCCTTCCTTCCCCCTCCCCCGCCAGCCAGTTTACACCGGAAGCCACAACCTGTCCCCTCTGAGCTTGGAAGGCCGCATCCCCAGAAACCATTTTGTCTTAGTAAAGAGTGCCCTCACTTCTAATGCCACATCTCACAGCTCATTTTTGGTTTCTGATGCCCTTTTTATTGTCATCTGTCTTTCATCAGTCTCCCACAGAGAATTCCAGCTACCAGTGCTAATGACATTATTCACAGTACCACCATTGATGCCAACACGAAATGGAAATACATACTTTTTTTGTTAGGGTGCATACACTTCCTGGCTTAATGAAGCAGAGCCACACGGCAAGCTTATCTCAGTTTATAATAAGAAAATGCCTTGGTGTGTGTGTTTGTGTTATAAAGAAAAGCTAAAATTAACACTTTTAAGGTTGCCTTCAACACATGAGTAAACTTTATGATAAGCAAAAAAAGAAAATCAAGGTAAACGTTGATTAAAATACCAAACCAAATTAAATTCGATCTAATAGTGTTTACTTGTTTTAACATCTGGAAAAGTTTGGGCATACACTGCAAACATTTTTAACCTAACTTTAAAATCAATGGTGCTTAGTTTCCACAGATGTATTTAAGTTAGGGTCTTTTAAAGAAATTATATTTTAGGGATTTATTTTTGCATTTAACAGGCAAGAATTTGGATCATAAGGTGCCAATGGAAAAAATATCTAAACATCTTCCCTAATGGGTTCTCAAAATAACACCCTAGTATCTAAAAAAAATATGATTTACCTGTACCTTTGCTGGGTGTAAAACAAGCAGATCTGGGGAATCTCCTACGTAGGGTCGCAAGGGAGAAATAGCTGCTGGGGTCCTCTAAACTGGCCCTGACTCCAGGGATGCACTAAAGCCCAGAGAGTCACTCCTGCACAGTTGAGGGGTTTAGTTGATATTCCTACGTGTTCTAAGCTAAATGCTGTGTCTCCTATGGTCCCTATAGGCTGTGTCTCCCCACCCCCCACTACCATACTTTTTTTTTTCAGGGGTTGCCTGGGATCAGACAAGGTGTCGATAATTCTCCCAACATGCAGGGCTTTGGGTAGAAAAGCTCGCACCCCGTCTTACATACTATGGGGGAACACTCTATGTGCCACTGGGTAGGAAGGGGGGGCTGGGTACTTACTGGGACTAGCTTGGGAAGAAAAAAAGCTGGAAAGGGAATTTGAAGACCCAGAAAAGCCCCAGTCCAACCTTTGCAAAGGCTAAAATTCTGTTAGAAAAACTCTAAAGATTTGTCTCATTTTCTGGTTGGCATTAGCATAACCGTGGACTCTGTATAGGAATCTGGTTCCCCACACCTTACTCTCTATGTCTACACTCAATGCTGTTTTGTCCTTGGTTTGTCAGCTCTGTCTTTCTCGAATTCTCAGACTGGTCTGCAGCTTCTGGAAGGGTGGGGTCATCTCTTAGGCTTATTTTTCATCTACTCCATCAAGGCCTAACTAACACAGCACTCGCTGAGTCCACAGCAGGTGATATGTTCTATTTGGGGAATTGAGAAAACACAGGGCTGGTTAATCTTTTGTGTTGGGCTTTTCAAGCACCCGTTTAATATGCTAGGAGAGCATTAGAGAACGGTAGATAAAAATTTAAGTTGTCAACCATAGAAACAACTTCATCTCCTTTTTTTCTTTTTTATTCTGTTTTTCCTTCTCACTATATTATACCTTTTGGATGCAGTGAAGAGGGGTTCAGGCCAAGACTCTGAGCTTTGTGTGTTTGCTAAGGACTGTGAATGGCAAAACTGGCTTTCTTACTAACAAAAAGTCTGGTCTACACTGTGATAAAGCTTCACATTTCTGATTTTTAAAAAGTCCTGTGGTAGACACATAGCCTTTAAATTCTCATCTCCCAGGGTAACTTCATCCACATACTCATAACTGAGAGCAGCCTGTGGTTGGAAAGCACGCACTCATTTACTCCTCAGTTTTTGATGCTAGAGGGGAACAGAGGTTAGCCACGGAGGGAGTAATTCTTTAAACACTAAGAATCATAGCCCTTCTTCTCTCTTCTTAGCCTTAGTCAGCACTTATTACCTTAACCCATACCACATAAAAACACCTAATCAATTCATTTTTTTCTACCCCCTTTGTCATTAACTTTCACATTTCTACCTTGAACAGTGGTTTTCAAAGTGTGGTCCGTGGACCAGCAGCGTTGACATCATCTGGGAATTTAGGAACGCTAATTATCTAGGTGTTATCCCAACCCTACTGAGTCCAGAGCTCTGAGTGTGGGCCCAGCTATGTGTGTTTTCACAAGCCCTCTGCATGATCCCAGGGACTAAGCGTCTTAGAGAAACAGCTCTTCCCTTCGCCATTACACTCTAAAGACAGGACAGGAAGAAACTCTTGAGAGCCAGGGGCAGGCCTCCAGAAAGCATCAAGGTACAAAATGGCCAATCCACGGTTAGCACCACAGGCCCAATGGAGGGACACACCCCAGAAGACAACCGGCTTGCAGTGGGAGAGGAAGTGATTGCCCGGCATAATCAGTAAATTGCATGGAGATGAACAGAAGCATCTGCTACTAACATTTTCAAAGCTACATTTTTCACAGGTACATTCCAGAGGATAACAAACCACTTCCACATGTGGGGGCTGATCGCTCAAGGATATATCTTACCTGCCTTTCATGTCATCGCAGATTTCTTTAGAAGTTAAAGTTCACTTCAAAGTCATCGTGAAGCCAGAAACTTTTCCAGGTGCAACGATGAGTCTTCAGAGATGTTGGTGATCAAGGTCTGAGGAAAACTGTGAATTAGGGAAGGGTGGCCTGGGCTAACCTCTCACTCTGCTTGACCACGACCCATGTCAATCACCTAGCATCCCCCAGGAGCCTCATTAGCACATCAGGGCTGGGGCCTTCCTCCTAGAGGTACAACTCAAAATTTTCCTGCTTTGTGTCCCCTCATCACCTCCCACCCCAGAAATGGCCCCTTTCCTGCAAACATGGTGCATCTTCTGCCCCACAGGGGTGGTCTGATTTTCCTCCCTTGAGGGCAGGTCCTGGGGCTTACACATCCTTTACATCCCCTACAGCTCTGGCCATCAGGGTTTGCTTTCTAATGAACACAGGCATGATACAAGTTGGTGAACCACAGAAATAATTCTGCATGGGACATGAAGCTGGTATTTCTAGGCATTTTAGATGTAGAATACCAACAGCAATGCATGAAGAGGTTTGCTGAAAGTCATGTGGGTACTTATCTTCACTCCTTCCTCCAAAATCATTAAAATAAAGTGTTATAAAAGATATGAATGCCAAATGACAAAAGAAAGTAAAAGAAGTGATTACAGCAGACAACAGATGGTCAACACCCTTTAGAAAGTAGAAAGCAGATATACAAGTGGCAACTACAGTATGACTGCCAGTAAAAGGACTGTGGAGCCAAAAAGATTCAACCAATACAACTCTGGAAAGGCAAATAGATTGGAGGGTATCAATACCTCCAAAGGGAGGGATGTAGGTGGAACCTGAAAACTATGTGGGGCTTATGTAAAAATTGAATCTCAGAATCCTTCCCCAACCCTTGCAACCAAAAATTGCCTATCCACCCTCGAGGCTAAAACAACAACAACAGGTTTACCCTCTGTAGAGTCTTTGGACTTGAGGACCCCAGGTGTCCCAATTAAAGGCAGGGGTGAGGCACCAAAACAGACAGAGGGGCGTATAAGTCAACATCTGGTGAACTGGTGAAAGCCTACATTTCACCTGCTCAGTAGCCGGAACACCAAGAGCCAGACTTGTACTCCCCAGGCAGGGGGTGGAGAATGCCTCTCAGGGGGAACTGAGCAACCTCAAGGGAAAAGAAACCTACTTACCCTAGGAGCCCAATGCAATGGCCAGTTCCTTGCCCAACAGTGCTAAAGCAGAGCCCACAGATTAATGAACACTCCCCTCCTCACCCCAATCACAGCCACCGGGCATGTACAGGTTCAAATCAGCTTAAAACTTGAAAATGAACCTTTATGCCATTCACTTGCACTAAGACATTTGCACTTAAAAAAAAAAAAAAAGGGCATTTGCACTAGTTTCTAATATGTGTCCAAACAAGAGAGAGAAGGGTTAGGGGAGAACTTGTTCAGAGAAAGTAGAAGCAATTGAGGAATAAAGAAAACATTTTTAAAAGAATGAGTATTCTCAGATATAAGAAAAGATATTAAATCTATGCAGAAAATAATAAATGCTATTGAAATAACAGTAAACAAGAAAAACTTTAGAAACTCAAAATGTAATACTTTAAATTAGCATTTAAAAATTTGGTAGGCTATATAGATGATTAAATTCAAGTAAGTCTGGAAAAATATAACAAAAAAGATGAATCAAAAGGTAAAAATAAGTTTAAAAATTAAAAAATAAACCATAAAAACCAACATTCAATTGATAAGCTAACCTGAAGGAATGATTAGCAAAAGAAACTGTAAAAAAACCTATAAGAAAATATTATTGAATCAAAGGATATGGCTTTCCAGATCAAAATGGAATATTGCATAACCAGCATGTTGAATTAAAACAGAAGACGCATCAAAGCATGTCATCATGAAATTTGGGATAAAGAGAAGCCTTTTTCTCTTTCCAGAGAGAAAAATCATACAAAGAATGCCCCCATACAAAGAATGAGGAATAAAAAATTGCCTCATACTTTTCCAAAAGTAGTATTGGCAGCCAGGAGACAGTAGAGAAATCCTTTAAAGTTCTAACTGAAAACTAGATCTAATCTAGAAATCTATGCCCAAACTGTAATCAAATATGAGAGTAGAGTCAAGATATTGTAAGAACACTAGACCTTACAAACTTTTTCTTCCTTGTATTTTTTCTTAGGACCTTACTAGAAGATCTGATTCCCCCCAATGTAAGGGTCTAAATTCAGAAAGAGGGAGCCATGAGGTCCAAGAAACCAGAGATACAACTTTGGAGACAGATGAAGTAAATTCCCAGGGTGATGCTCAAGACAAATCCTCGGATACCAGCAAGGCAGCAGCCCCACATTACAGACACTCCTCCCTGGCCGAGAAGGACAGGCAGATGGCTCTAGAAGGAATAACTCCAAGAAAAACAAAGCCTGAAGGGTTGCCGGAAGTACCTGTTCAGATTGAGAAGGGCTTTACTCTCTGCTAGAAAAGCTGGGTAAGAATTAGTTCTACAGATAACAACAAGAACCAAAGGAAGAAACGATTGTCTACAGAAAGATAATGGGTCATTGTATATGGGTGGCTCATCTTTAAATATTTGTATAATTATATAATGCTAGACATTGAATATCGATTTCACTAAAAATGGTGCCTTAACTATAAAGGGGGAATGGGGAGATGGGATGGATCTGTATTTAGAGCAGGGGCAGAAGGGTCATATAGTGTTAAATCCTCATCTTCCATAGAAAAAAAGTCAACAGATAACATGTAATGGGTATTGAAAAAATGAAAGACAGCTTAAATATGATTTTTAGAGACATAGAGGTAAATGCCAGAGGAAACAATAGCAAGGATAGCAAGAGGCTACTTCTGGAGAATAAAAGTCAGGGCTGGAGAAGGGTGGAACAAGGAATGTTTATAATGCTATTTGATTTCTTGCTTTTCAGAGAAGCAGTATGGTATGGAGCTTACAAGCCCAGATCTGGTTTTGGATATTAGTGCTGACAATTGTTGACTTTGTTCTCTCCATGCCTCAATTTCCCCTTTCAAGTAGGAATAATAACAATAATAATAATAATAATAATAATGCTTGAATCAGTTAATAAGCCCAAGCACTTAGAAGAGTGGTACTTTGTGGTTTATAAGTAGTTGTTATTATTAAACTATATACACATACAACTTAAAAATAAAATAGAAAAATGTCAAGGAGTATACAAATATCGCTTTGAGCTCTACTTCTGAACACTCTGTTCTTCCTTCCTTTAAGGTAATCGTCAGAATTTTGTGTTCAGTTTTGTCCTAAATAAATTTAGCAACCTCTGTCCCTTTTTTCCCACCATTGAAAATGTCAGTGTATGGTGCTAGGCAGGTTCTGGAAATATCAGGGGGATCACTTCATAAAGTATATGGCTGTCTAACCACTATGCTGTCCACCTGAAACTAGTACAACATAATATTGAATGTAAACTGTAATTGAAAAAAAATGATAAAAAAAGAAAGGACACAGTAACATAATTTTTTAAATGTCAGTGAACACAGAAACCACGGAGAGGGCTTGGGGATCCAGCCCCCCTCACCCACAGCCCTGACTGGGTGTCTAAGGAGTGGCCCACACCATCGCAAAAGCCTTCCCTTGGCTGGAGACCCCGGTATCAGCCCAGAACACA
Source organism: Myotis nattereri (assembly GCF_964212035.1). Taxonomy (NCBI): domain Eukaryota; kingdom Metazoa; phylum Chordata; class Mammalia; order Chiroptera; family Vespertilionidae; genus Myotis; species Myotis nattereri. The sequence continues at coordinate 77,307,593 of NC_138085.1, read as the reverse complement.
CCAAGTCAGACTGTGGGTGTGCGCTTTTCAAAGCAACAAGCTGTATATCATCCTAGATCAGCGTGGTCATCATGAAAAGACTCGTTGTCAGGCTAGGGTTCCAGAGAGAGCTCTTTGTGTTTCAAAAGTGAAAGAAAGAAGGAGGAAGACACATTCTAGAAGCAACTTGTCACTAGCTCTTCAAGGGCAAAAGAGGACCCTCCCTAACAGTCCCCTCTTCTCTGCCCCATGCCTTCTCCTGCCACCATCACCCTGTGGGGTCATTGCACAGTGGGAAAGCTAGAAGGCTGCTTCTGTTTTCTCTCCCACACGTCTCTGTCTTACTCACCTAATGCCCAGGCTCACATCAGCACCCACACAAGAGGGAAAACCATGGTCACCTGGGATCCTGGTGTGACCTCTCCCACAGGCATACCACAGCAGGACCCACGTGCTTCCATCACAGGATGTGGTAAGTGAGTTTGCTCATGGCTCTGACATCTACTCGCTCTGAGACCTTGCGTAAATAATGCCAGCTCTCCAGACCTCAGTCTGTTCCATTGTAAAAGCTAAGCATCAGGCCGACTGGGAGGATCCCTGCCCTCACTTCACCCAGGGCATGCGAGGCCTGAGGAAGTGACGGAACTCGAACAAGGCAATACACCGAATCAGAACTGGGACTTGAACCCCCATCTACTGAGCTTGAGACATTGCTCTTTCCATGGCGCTCAATCATTGCCAGATGCCTCAAGTATCACCTCCCCATCACAGACTCTTCCCTAGAAAAACCCAGAACACCGCTCAAAACCCCACAGGAAGGTGGTATCGTCCTTTCACAACATAATTCCTTCCCCAAGGCTTTAGCACTAGGTTTTGATCTTACCAAGAAATTCCCAACTAAAGTAACACATGGACGATTAAAAGCTCCAAATCCGTTGCAACAACCCTTTACTCGCATTTGCAGTCAATTTGCAGTATCACTGACAGCAAGTTCTTATACAAAGTCAAGTTTTCATCCAAAGACTCACCCTGCTGTAGACCCGCTCACCGGAGCCTGGGGAATGAACAGAGCAGCTTCTGAACAAGTAAGCGTGACGGAGAGCCAACTGCTCGCTCCCCCCTCCCTACCCACACCCACCCAAAGGCCAGTCTCTAACAAGCTGCTTGGCAACTCTGTTCAAGACAGCTTAAGGTCCAGGAGCGGATTGGGAACAGCTAACACTCTGGCAATCATCTTCCCTTCCCGTGAGCCCAGACTGCAGTGGGCGGGCAATGTGGCATTTTGCCTCTGATTTCAACCACTTCTCTAGCAATTCAGCACGAGATAAACATGGGCCTGCACAGCACAGGACAGCCGGCCCGTGTCCCCTGCCCCCCTGGCAAGGAGAGACCCTGGGTGACCCTGGCCATACCCATCCCAGGGCAGGTGGAGCGGGCACAGATTGCCGGTGGGACAACGCAGGAAGGTCGCTCTCCTCCTTTTAAGCCAAGGGAGCAGATGGGCCTGCGACTCTGCCGAAAGCAGCCTGGGAATCTTCGAGGACGGACAAGCCATTTGACTTTTAAGCCACTCACAGCAGCTGTTGGAAATTAACATTATGTATTCTGCTCTCTGCATGATTGCTAGAGATGAAAAGTCTAGAACAGTGGTTCCTCAACCTTCCTCATGCCGCGACCCTTTAATACAGTTCCTCATGTTGTGGTGACCCCCAACCATAAAATTATTTTTGTTGCTACTTCATAACTGTAATGTTGCTACTGTTATGAATCGTCATGTAAATATCTGATATGCAGGATGTATTTTCATTGTTACAAATTGAACATAATTAAAGCATAGTGATTAATCACAAAAACAATATGTAATTATATATGTGTTTTCCAATGGTCTTAGGCGACCCCTGTGAAAGGGTCATTCGACCCTCAAAGGGGTCGCGACCCACAGGTTGGCGACCCACAGGTTGAGAACCACTGGTCTAAAACACAAGCTAAGGAAACACTGGGGCATCTTTTCTTCATTCTCTGGTTCCCCCTGGTTTTCTGGTCTCACCTCCCTCATCCATCCTCCACTTAACTGACCAGGGACATCAAACACATCTCTGAACATTTTCTGCCCGTACTAGGAATTATCCAGGGCTCCTTGAAATCCCCAGCCTCAAGTCCTCATGCGGTGGCATGACCTTCAGGTGGCCCCACCCACAGCTTCTCCTGCCCCTTCCCTGCCCCACTTCTGCCTCCGCCACCCAGAGCTGTGCAGAGCCCAGGTTCTCTCTCTCCGCTGGATTGTTGAGCACACACTTCCCTGTACTCACAAAACCCCTTCCCAGGTCTCAGAAGAAATGCCTCCTTCTCCAGGAAGCCCTTCTAGGCCCCTCCAAACTGAGTATCTGTCTCACAGACTAGATTGTGAACCCTTTATAAGGGACAGTAACTTTCTTCTCTGAGTCCCTTACTTAGCACCCATTGAATAGGAAATATGCCATATTTCTTTTTAAAAAAATATATTTTATTGATTTTTTACAGAGAGGAAGGGAGAGGGATAGAGAGTTAGAAACATCAATGAGAGAGAAACATTGATCAGTTGCCTCCTGCACACCCCCTACTGGAGATGTGCCTGCAACCAAGGTACATGCCCTTGACCGGAATCAAACCTGGGACCCTTCAGTCCGCAGGCCGATGCTCTATCCACTGAGCCTAACCAGCTAGGGCTTTTTATTTTTTATCCTCCAGGTAATATATACCCAAGAGTGGTTTGTGAATGACAGAATAACTTAAAAAACAACAACACCTGTATTTCCCCAACATAAAGAATTTGTGCTGTAATTTATAACACCACATAGGAAATATAGTCAATAATTTTGTTATAGTTATGACTGGTGCCAGGTGGGTACTAGACTTATGAGGGGAAATCACTGTAAGTTATAACCACTAAGCTACCTGAATTAATATATCGAATGCCAACTGTAACTGAACAAAAGTGAAAAACAAAGAAAGTGCACTTTGTCCTCAGACACATGCAAGTCTAAACATCAATGATGTCAACCTGGGACTTTGCCTTTAAGTAGTTCATCAGGCCCGGCAGTCCCCAGGTGGCAGTCTGCTTCATGAGTCCCCTCCCTCCTGTTCCATTTCCTCCTTCAGCTGTTAAACACTGCCCCGCAGGCTTCCTCTGCTCCAGGTGACACATGGAGGGGGTGGATCCCACCCCACCTCGCTTGCTCCAGGTGCTCAAGCCCCTCAGGACTCACAGAGAGGAGCCACGGGAAAAGCTCGCTGAGGTTTTCAGCTGGACAGCTGCACCTGTGAGCCACGGATGGCGTCGGTCTCCGGGGGCCCTCCACGTTTCTCACGCAGTTCTGTGAACACAAGCCCTCATTAGTGTCTAAGCCAGGTGGACCCAGGAGGCAGGGGTATAAAACAAGGTTATGAAGGTGGAGGTTAAAAAGCATTGTTACTTCACTTTCTTATTCAAGTTCTGCTTCCTCCGGCCTAGAACGTCCACTTTGCGATAGATAGGTTGGGCTGATGTGTATACAGGCTGATTGACCTGAGCCTGAGGTTCCCCTAAAATGATCAATAATCACCATCCAGGAAGCAGTGGGCTTTGGCCAGGATGGGACATGGCCTCCAAACTTGGTATCAGCTGTTCCCAAGGAAGTCTGTTTTTGTAAGGGGGTCACCGGCACACCCACTAGACACTCTGGTAAGTTCGTGAATGGCTACAACATTAAAAGGCAGGCCCGGTTTGAATTACCAGGCTCTGATTCCTCAGTGGAGTTCTGGTCACACTCACTACACAAACCATCTGGAGCCTCTCTCTGGCACTTTGTTATTTACTCGCAGTCCCAGGTGGAATTAGAGCCCATAACTCACCGATGTCCGCCCCTCTTCTCCATGGACAGCGTCATCCCTCATCTCAGCAGTCACTCCCTGGCCATCCATCAGCCATTCCAATTTGGGGATCACTTGCCAAAGTGTATGTTTCTCTTTGGGGATTATCATAAATTAATGTTTTACATTTTCGGACTAGCCCCCCATTTTCAGGAGTGTTTTGCCTTTTTTTCTCTCTCTAAATATCACGTCTCAAACTTATAAAGGACCACCGTATTCTTCCCCAGCTTTTTCTTCCTCCCTTCATAAAGAATTCTGGTAACCACCAGACCATGTGCTCCAACCCCTTTCACATCTCAAGGAAGTCAACACCAAACCAACCAACCAGCCGTGGGAAAACCCACCAGCTCAGAGCCCTCCATGAGAAAGACAACTGCTGATCAGTTAAGACGGGGCATGCTACTGAGTTTCTTTGTGCCTCCGTTTACCAGAGGATGAGGCATGAAAACATCTGAAGAAATGTACTGGGCAGTGCTCAGTTGCAGCAAAGAAAGAACCGTCCAGCTGCACAGATGTCAAAAGAGGGAAAGAGATGTGATGTGTCTGAGACTAGGAGAGTTACAAGGAGTTAGGCAACAGGTGGAGGAGCACAATAAAGGTGACACTGAAGAGACAATAGAGAGTCCCACGATGAAAGCTCTTGAGTACCATGTAAAAGAAGTTTGTATATTATTTTCAGAGTGAGTGATAGGAAGTCATTGAAGTTTTTAAGAAGAGGAGTCTAGAATTTGCTTCTAGAAATATCCTTATCAGAAATGTGGAAGTTGGATGGAAGAGATGCAGAAATAAAGGGAGAGAATCCATTTAAGGGAATGCAGATGTCGGGCAGGTGAGAAGGGAAGGAAGACTCAACTAAGCAACAGACTGGAGGCCAAGAAGAGAGGATGGTTGAGAGATCTTTCAAGTGGTCATGGGGAACAACAGAAGGAATGACTCGAGTAAACTCTCAAGTTTCTGGCTTGGACAACTGGAGGAAGGATAATGCCACTTACTGAAACAGGGAGTAGAGGGAAGGGGAATTAGAATTTAGTTTGAAGAAATTTTGAGTGAGTGTCTGTGGGACACTCAAAAGGAGTCCTGGTAGGCAGGAGCATTTTCAGGCAAAAGGAGAGATGTTGCTGTGTACATTGAATGTAAATTGAAAACACAGGGAATATGAGACCATCCAAGGAGCAGGTGTAGGGTGAGCAGAGAGGAGAGTCAGCCATGAGATCCTGGGTACTCACTAAACAAAGGAGGATATAATTTTGGGGTCAGAGTGGTCAGCTGTGTCAACTACACCACAGAGAGTTCAGTCCTGTAGAGCAGAGATTGGAAAGAAGTGGGCTGGGGAATGAATCTGAAGAGTAAGTGTGGACAGTGAAAGTTGTATTTCAGGAGGCTCAGCATGAAAGAAGAGAGATAGGGCCAAAGGAAAGTATTGGTTGGTGGGTGGGTTGTGTTCTTTTTAATTACCTTTTTGTTTTGGGATAATTTTAATTGACAGAGAAATGGCAAAAATAGTTAAGTTTCCACATTGTCAACATCTTACATTACCATGGCCCATTTATCAAAACTCAGAAATCAACATTGGTCCATCACTATTAACTAACTTCCAGAATTTACTTGAACTTCATCAGCTCTTCCACTAATGCCTTCTTTCAGTCCCAAGATTCAATCCACAGTTCCACATTGCAGTTAGTTGTCTTATTTCCCCAATACTCTCTGGTCAGTCTTCCTTGCTTTTCAGGAAAAAGGGAGATATATTGCTATATACAGTGCATATAAATGACACTCTGGAGGAGTACTGGCCAAACAGACGATAGAATGTCTCCCAATATATGTTTTTCTCATGGTTGGACAGGGGTTATGGATTTGGGTATAGAATACATAGAGGTAAGCTCCTCTCCCCCATCACTTCATATTCATATGAGGAGGCACAACAATGATGATATTAACTTTGATTATTTGGTTAAGGCAGTATCTGCCAGGCCTCTCCACTATGAAGTTTCTCCTTTTCCCTAACCCTACCCTATTCTTTGGAAGTGACTAAGTCCAGCCCACTCTCAGGTATGAGGGTGAAGGTGAAGAGTGGAAATTCTTGTTTTATTTTCAAGATAAGAAAGGCAGTCTCCATTCAGCATGTAATCTTCATTATTATCTCCTTTATCTGAAAGCTACAGCATATGGAGTCTCTAGTACACAATGGAGCACTTAATTATATGAGATTTTATTTGTTTATTTGTTATTTCATATGTGTTATTCAAGGTTCTAGACAAAACAGTTCAGTGCCTACCCTGGGACTCACACCATACTTCACCCTTTGCTCAACTCATTTGGTTACCATGTCCAGTCATTTTTACCTACTGAACATCCCTTAAATTCAGTCACAGGTGATCATTGACAAAACTCTGTCAGGTTCACAGACTCCTGGATGCCTTACTTTTCCTCCAGCTAGAACCTGGGCCTCATTCCTCTATATAGAGAAAGGCAGCAAAGGAAACAGAACTCCCAAAACACTTCCTCTTTCCCAGTGCTAGACTTAAGTGTGATAAGTAGGAATGCAGGGCGGAGGCACACTGTGGCACATGGACCTGTTTGCGTTCCTCAGCTGCTCCTCAACCTGTGGGCTGAGGGACCTTGGCGTAAGCTTGAAAGCTTAGAGCTCATCCTGAAGAAATGGCTCATACAAAGCCCCACTCCTGGCATTTCTCACGGAAACTTCCAAGGAATATGTGTTTGAACAAGCATTCTCTCTTCCTCCCCAGACTCTGCTTTCAGAATGCTTGTAGACAAGCAGAAGATCTGAGTTCCAGGCTCGTGCTGTCACTAATCTACTCTGAGAACCAGGGTTAATTGTTGCAACTTTCAAACAGAAGTTTCAGCTTCCAAATGTCTGTCTTTCTCCTGTTACCTCCTGATTTTGGCATTAATAAAATGAAGGGCTTGGGCTGGTCATAGCTGATTCAGTGCAATCCACCAGATACTTTATTAAGTGGCTACCATTTGATTTCATTTCTGGAACTTGTCCGCTACAGTCCTAGGACAATGTGACTGGTTTTGGGAATGTTATGTGGGAAGCCATATTTCAGAAGAATCACATGGAAAAGGAATTAGGGCTGCACAGGTCAAATTCCAGCTTGGTGAGTCGTGTGAGATAAATGTGGGGAAGCTCAGTGGAAAGAAGGGGGCCCTAACCTCTCAAGAGACACTCCATGCAGCCCCCAATTGCCTCCAGCCCCATCCCCTCAGGTGGGGTTAGCTTGCTGTTGACGGATGGTTCTTTGGGCCTCCAGAGTGTTCTCCAGCCATCACTGGTTGTCAAACTGTAAACAAAGCCATTCATTGCCCTTACCTCCTCTCCTGGATTCTTCCTAGCTTTGTAACCTCCAAAGCCCAGGATATACCATAATCACCTGTGGGTCTCCCACTCGCTACCTAGCTAAGGGAACCAGATTTTTCTTAAATGCAAAAACACGGAGCACATGACCTGACAAAAAATATTTTGCTAATCCTGATTGCAAAGACAGTCTAGGGAATGTAAAATGTTATTATTTCCACATTATTTCAATCATTCCTAACGTATTTTCAGAACTGAAATTGATACTGTCTTGGACTGCCTTGCACACTCCTGGGCTTCTCCCCTACCCTCTTACGATTACAGGGCACTACTGCAAGGAACTAACATGCTACTGAGGTGAAAGAATAGTAAGGAAAACACTTGGTCAAACTTCCTTGCAGGCAGAGGAGACTACGGCGCAGTGAAATTAGAGGGATGTGGGATGGTGCCTTTGGCCCCCAGTGTTACATCTGCTGATACTTAAAATCCAACCATCAGAATTCAGAACTTTCACACAAATTTTTATTCATAGTTAAACTAAATCCCCATGAGTTGTTTTCAAGCATTGACACTTTGGTGGAAGGGTTTGATGTCAGGTGGTAGATTACTGGAGGATGGCAAAGCATCATGTGTCTGAGATGAGATGGTTGGCATAGGACCCTTGCTTGCTGCCTGCTACACATTAAGAAAGGGCCAGTTCCCAGCAATTTCTCTGTCAATTAAAATGATCCCATCTACACATTAAGATGGAATCTTGGAGTGTGAGACCTTCTTACTCTCCATAATTCCAAAGAGAAAGAGCAAGAGACACTGGGGGAACATGGCCAATGTCATAGTGGCAACATCTTCATCCATTGCAGTGGAAGAAACTGGACATCTCCACCATTACTCAAAAGAGCTTGGCCCAGGAATCCAGGGACCTGAGTTCTAAACTTGGAATCTTCAACTGTAAAAGTAGAAGACAGACAGCATATTCTCTAACACCTTGACCACCTAGAACGATCTACGGTTACTTTAGATCAAGCAGATATTGTTCCAGAATGACAAGAAACATGAGTGAGACACGGGTAACATAAACACCTGGGATGTGAGAAGGATGGAGAGAGAATGGGGAATTGAAGATGTAAAGGTACATACAGGGTTGGTGAGACTCTCCATGTGCGATCCATACAACTGCTCTGAATGGTCCCAAGAAAAATGTCTCCCTCTCCTCTGAGCTACTTCTGTTATAGTAGCTCACATTCTATTCTGTCTTAGGACTCCCCCATCACTTTAATTGAATAGCAAAATCATCTAGAATCCACCATTTTATTTGATTCCCCACTGCCCTAAAACAAAAACAAAAACACAATACACACAACAAACAAACAAACAAAAGGATCACAGTAACTTGCCAGGGATCCCCATCCTCATTTCCCAGGGGAAAATCCTGGGGTTCAGTGTGTTACGATGTCCCACATATAAAACTTCATGGGGTCAACTGAAACCAGAACCCTCATCTTCACCAATTCTTTGGAGCCTTGGGGTTGCTTGAAGCTATCTTCAAGTAAAGCCTGCGAAACATGTATTTTACCTCCGTGGTCACCTGGCCAAATTTCTTCTCCAAAGAGCATATCAAAATAAAACTTTGAATTGGGTTACCTGCAGGACAGTAGTTTTTTTGGTCATAGCCTTAGAGATTTCACCAGGCCTCCGGCAGAGTTCTGAGTGTCTTTGAGCTGAGCAGCTGTGGGCTCTAAGCTTTCCCCTAATTCAATCTGTGCAGCTCCACTTTTATCTGCTTTATTTATTGGTCTCTCTGTAGGTATTAAAAAGCATTTGAGAACCACTGTAGGGCAAGCTGTAGTGTGCAGTGTTATTTCCAGACTGAACCCAAGTTCCAGTTTCTTTACATGACATGCTAATAAATCTCTGCTTTGGCCTCCCAATAGAAGAGGGGTGACTGAAGCAGCCCATTGGTCTTCAAGACATAATGTCACCTGTCACATCAGGATGCCTCCAGGGGGTCTTAAATCCAGAGGAACATGTGAGCAGTCATTGCACGTCTTAAGACCCCTCTGATGAGAGAAACCTCATTACCATGTGTGCACAGTAGCTAGTATTTTACATACACTAACTGGCCTGTTTTCATTCCTTTTAAATACCCAAAGGCATCCTACCTACACGAGGAGCTGAAGGCCTACAAACCGTGGTCGTAAAACTGTTTGCACACTACGCAAGTGCTAAGGAGCACCTGAAACCACTTTGCTTCTATTTGTTTTGCCCCCTAATATGCACACTGGTATATTAGTGTTTCTTTTGAATCCCCCTGGGTTTGGATATTATACACCCAAGTTTTACTTCAAATTGAGTTTTCACAGCTGGATTATAAACCAATGGAAATGTTGACCCAGCACCAACTATATCATTCCAAACAGGTGTTGCTTTAATTAGCCTTATCGTAAAACAAAAATTAAAGGAAAACATTTTAACGTACCTAAAAAGTTTCTCAAGGTCTTAAAGGGAGCAGGCAAATTGTTGAGGACTTTTAAGCCTTATCTCCTTTTCTCAGAGGCTCTCTTTAAAAATTCAACAACACTTCTGAAGCTCCAATAACAACCTGATGTTTTCAGAGGAGAAAAAAGCTGGCTTCCCTGTCATATGTGCAAGTGAAAGAGAATGTTTTTAAGGGAAGCAAGAGAGGCCTCCCAAGTCCATTCACCTGGATCTCAGACGGCCTTGTCTCAGGCAGGAAGAAGGCAAAATAGCATTTTGGGATATCATGCTTCACCTTAAAGATAATTATCACTATTTTCCATGCAAAGAGAAAGGAGTTTTGTGCGATTTCACTTCAGTGTAGAAGATATATTTACTATGTACTTACTACAGAGGTGGAAGGAAGGTTGCAAAAATTGTACCCTCAAGGAGTCAAGCTCATAGTAATACACACATGAAACCATTTAGAGAACAAGTTAAAATCGGGCATGAATTAGCTCAGGTGTACTGACATTTCAGCAAGATAGCACAAACTTTCTTTGGCCTTGGGAAGTGTAGAATGATTTCCTAGAGAAAGAAGATTGACAGGTGAGCCTCAGAGATGGAATATGGAGAGCGAGAGTACCTCAAGCATAGGGAGACCGCATCAGGCCAGGTACAGAGCAGTAGTTCTCAGCTCTAATGTACACCAGTCACTGGGAGGGTTGGATAAGATGGAATCCTGCGCCCTCAGAGATTCTAATTCAGAGAGTCTGAGTGGAGGGTCCAAGAATTTGCATTTCTATCAATTTCCCAGTTGATGTGGATGCTTCCAGTCATGGACCACACAGGACTCGCATGTAGCTATATTCACAGCTTTGATTGAGTTGAGTGAAAAGATACAAAACAAAATCAATACAGGGAAAAGGCACATGTGGCAGAAGGAGGCAGGATCTAACTTCAGGAGTTCTCTCTTAATGGAATCACATAACACGTGCTGAACTCTTGCAGCAGCAAGTTGTGACAACACGTGTCAAATGGCAGAGAAGCTCAACAAAGACTCCACCCCCAGGATGTTGATTGAGTACTGGTCATATAGACACCCTCTGTCTGACAGGCACCAGCATTCCAGGCTTCCAGGAGGAAAGCAGGCATTCACCATGAATCATATTGTTTGCACAGTGAAGGCCTAGGGAGCCACTTTCTCAGTTCAGGGAATGATGGGGAACTTCCCAGATTCAAGTTCCCGGATGTTTACATAGTCAACCTTGCAAGCTGGTCTTTCTCATTAGAGCTATCTCAGGCCTACCATATTAGCTTACTTCTATACAACCCCTCCTTTCCTGTGTTATTGTTACCATATCTACATATTTTTAAAATTCTGTAAGACATCTTTGTTATTGTTTTTTAGAGTCAATATTTGTTTACATTTAACCTTTCCATTATTCTTCCTTTAGTATTTCCTATAGGTCATTTCCTGCTGGGAATGAGATCTCACAGCTTTTGCCTAGCACATCTTTATTTCCTCTTCATTTTTGAATGACATTTTTGCTGGCTATAGAATTCTAAGTTGGCATTTTCCCCCCAGCACTTTGCAATAGCATTCTATTGTTACATAGTTTCCTTTACTTCTGTTGTCTTAAAGTTACTCTTTCAAAAATAAGTAATGGAAAAGTGTTACATTTATGCATTTCTCTTTATTTTTGGTAGTTTTATTTTAATATGTCTAGGTGTTAGATTTGTAGTGCTTCTTGAAATTCTCACCCATTTCTCTTTAAGCATCACTTCTGCCCTATTATTTTTCTAACATTATACTTATGTTAGAATAGTAGCTTTCAATGGGGGAATATTTATTTATTTGATCTAGGACACATATACCCTCACAAAAAAGAATTTTTGACTCAAAATATCAACAGTGCAGAGATTTAAAAACCTGAATTACACTTTTCACTATATCTGGATCTTCTATATTTTTCTTTTTTTGTATCCGTGCTTCACTCTAAATATTTTTTACTAACCTACTTCAAGCTTACTGAGCTCTTTTCAGCTCTATCTAATCTGCTATTAAATTATCTTATTAATTTCTTAAAATCAGATATTAAGTTTTCAGTTCTCTAATTCCACTTGATTATTTTATATAGAATCCAATTCTCTGGTGAAATGATACATATTGCCATCTATTTTCTTTAACATATTAATCACAATTATTTTTAAATCCATATTTAATAATTCTAATATCTTAGTCACCTACCTGTTTCTCTTGTCTATTTACTTATTTATTCTATTTATTAACATGCCTGATCATTTTTTATTGAATGTCAGATATTATATATAAATAATGTAATACTTTGGATGATGTCATCTTCTTTCAGAGAGAATTCAACCTCTCTTTTGGAACACAAGAGGGGACAGATGATCTCAAACCCAGAGACTGGATTGATTTGAGACTGGGTTACATTATTGAAATGGTTGCTCTACCTCTGGTTGACTTCTACCTGTATAGTATAATTCTCCAGTAATTAGAACTGAGACCCTGAGGTGTCTGCAGTGGTCCCTTGTGTTTCCAAGTTCTAAACTCCATTTTTAAATGTCTTGGCATCACATAACCTGCTCTGCTTTTCAGCTGCTTTCTGTATAGCATCTCAGCCTCTTGTCCTACATGACTTAATTTTCAAATACCTGGAGGAAAGAAAAAAAAACTGGTGCCAAATGTTAGGCTCACCTCTCTGTACATTTCTTCTCTTAGGATCTTGGCCCTCGGGTTTTAGCTTCCTAGAAACTCCAGAGTTCCAATCTCTTTCTGTCCTGGTGTTGTTACATGCCATTGAGTCAGCTCTGAGTTCTGGTGACCCAGTGAACGAGTGATGTCCGCAATGTCCTGTCCTCAAGAGCCCTACTCAGCTCCTACAGAGTCACGCCTATCGCATCTTTTATGGAGTCAATCCATCTCATATTTGGTCTTCCTCTTTTCCTGTTGCCTTCTATTTTTCCAGAATTACTGGCCGTTCCAAAGAACCCTGCCTTCTCATGATGTGCCTGAAGTAGGGCATCTTCAGTTTTGTCATTTTTGCCTTCAGCGAGGTTTCAGGCTTCATTTCCTCTAGGACTCACTTGTTCATTTTTCACCAGCCCAGGGTATCTATAGAGCTCCGCTCCACCACCTTTTTTCAAATGAATCAGATTTTTCCTGTCAGCCTTCTTCACCAACGTTTACGTCCATACATAATAATTGAAAATATGAGAATGTGGACGATCAGAGCTCTGGTCTCTAATGATACAGCTTTACTCTTGATGGTCTTTCCTAATTTCATCATTGCTGCCCTTCTGAGTCTCAGCCTTCTCTTGATGTCTTGCCTATAGTCTCCATTTGAACTAATGACTGAAGCCAGGTAAGCAAAGTCTTTAACAATTCTAATGTCTTCATGGTCTATGTTAAAGCTGTGTACTTATTCCATAGTCATGATTTTTATCTTCTTGATGTTCACATGCAATCCTGCTTTTGACACTTTATTCTTTCACTTTGCTCTCGAGTCCTTAATATTTTCTAAAGTTCCACCACTTCTCTGCCCAGAAGAAGTGGCTCTCTGACTGACTTCTTAACTTCTTACACCAAAAATTTCCAAATGCGTTGAGTAAAAAATCAGGGTGCTCAAAGCATTGAACTTTCCTTCTTTCCAGGATCTGTCTCCTCAAGTCCTTGCTGCATCTCTAGCTCCCTCATGCCTTTGGACACTAAAATCAAGCTTCTACTTGTTCTTACAAGAGGTTGAGTCTGCCAAAGCTACCGCATCATAGCCAGAAGCAGAGTCTATATTTAGAAATTAGGTTGGACATAAGGAAAATACTTATGTACTATTCTATGAGTATTGTTGGATGCTATGCTGGGTCATTAAAGCAGGCATAGTATCCTGTCCTCTTGAAAAGCCAGAGGAAATTTCCAAGGACCTTTTATAATTAAAGAGGCATGCACGATAGGGAGGGGGTGCAGGAGGAGAGGCAACCACACAAAATGATTTTTCACAATTTCCTGTGACCCTATCAATCTCTAATTGCTGCCAATACTCAAACACTGGGAATTTGAACAGAGCCATGCATTTTCTTCCCACAGTTCTCATTTGGTTTGCACATACCTCAGAGACAGAAGATTGAAATTTAAAGCAGAAGAACTAAACTAAGAGCTACAGGTTTACATAATGTTTCCCATTTGATTATAGTTAGGAAATATAATATGTTTGTACTTTTTCTTTTAAATCCCATAAGTGAAGCTCTGCTCAAGAAATCTAGAACGCAAATTTTTAGGAATAGAAAGAAGACTTGAAAGGGACCTTATATAGTCTAGGAATTTCAAACTAGAGTTTTGTTTTGTTTTGTTTTCTTAGCAACATTACATTCATGTTACCTGTGGCCTTTGTCAATGTATTATAAGTAAAAAGAAAAATGGAATCCAATGTGTTATCAGATGCAGTTATTAAAGAGCCTTAAACTTGCTTCCTCTCTAACCCTGAGTGTGCATATTAAGTAGATGTGAATGTTTCAGGTGAAATCTCAGTCATTCGGTTTAAAGGCAGAGGAGATTATTAACACAGCTTGGCAGCCTTGTACAGGATAGACAGGGATAGCCATTCCTAGAGATGGAATCACCAGTGGAGGCAGCCCTCCCAGCAGGAAACCCCCTGCCCCCAGCTCTGCATCTGGAAAGCACCTTGCTGCTTGCTGCCTGCTGCCTTGGGGCTGGGGGACAGAGAAACGAGGCATTTCCGTGAAATTGGCTCCAGAATGTGACAGGGATCTTTCCTCTCCATCACTCACCTCTCCGGTGCATCTTTTAGAGATGAACCCTGTGCTTGTGGGTCTTTGTGAGGATACTTTGCAGGGATGCTTGATGTGGTCCCAAGAATACTGAACTATGGGGTCAGAAGCCCCTAGCCAATTATTAGAGTTTGGGTTGATCATTTAAAGCACTTTTGGGCCTCGTGCTTTCTATTTTAAATGAGGGGGAGATGAGTAGATATGTAGATGATCCCAACAGTCTCATCCTCATTGTAAGAAACTGAGGGTCCAGGATTCACTGTAGACAGTGAGAGACACCCTAGGCAGTAGGAAAAGGGTCTGATTCCTTGTGCAGGTCTGCACTGTGATGACAAACTTCTCAACAGGCCTGAGTTTGGGGCTTTTTCTCAGCCTTCCGCCATTCTCCATTTTGCTACAGAGATACAGTTAGATTCATATAGGTCTTAGGGATTTTTCTATAGTATATCACATCATCCTTAGAAAATTATGCCATCTTTTCATAACTGGAAATATAACTTGTTAGCTATTGAACATCAAAATATACATTAAGATTCTTCAGATGGTCACATTTTCACTGTCTTTATGGAACCCACATAAAGCTGAGTATCCTAGTGTTCCAGCTCAACGTACGTACAATTCAAATCAGAAAAGATCAAAGTCTGACATTCAAGAAAAATTGCAAAAACACTATTTTATGAAGTCTGAGAATATGGCAAAGGGTAGCGGAAATGCACAACATATAGGAAAAAAATTCTTCAAAGTTTGCTTTAAACCATTATCTTCCCAGAATTTCACTCATCATACTATGACAATGTTTTGTTGTTGTTGTTGTTACTCTGTGATTTAAAATAAAAATGGTATTTAAGTAAAAAAGTGATTTGAAATGAAAAAGTAAACATTAAAAATTGTTTTTATCCAGCTCACCCTCTTCATTGTACAGCAAGGTAATGACTCTGGAGGGGACACAAGGCCAGTTGAAGTCTCCTACCTGAGTCTCAGCAGCTGACTCACCCGCTACTTCACTAAGGTTACAGAAGACATTCTAGAAATTTAGAATTTGTCCTCTCCTTCAAGCTCCACATGCCCTTATAACTAGTTCTCTCTCTCTCTCTCTCTCTCTCTCTCTCTCTCTCTCTCTCTCTCTCACAGTGAATCATTTTATTTTCTCCACCCCCCCTCCCATGTGGCAACCATCACCTTATTCTCTATATTTATGAGTCTTTTTCTGTTTTGTTTTGATTATTCATTTTTGGGTGGTTGTTTTTAGATTCCATATATAAGTGTAATCATACCATATTTGTCTTCCTCAGTCTGATTTATTTCACTTAGCAAAATACCCTCTAGGCCCATTAATATTATTGCGAATAGAAATATTTTATTCCTTTTTATAGCTGAGTGATTCCATTGGTATATATATATTGGTATATACACTGAGTGGCCAGATTATTATGACCACCTGATGTTTGTAGGCAAATTAGCTATAATTTCGCACTGAAGTTGCTAGAGGGCCAGACCATTAAAAATAGGGAAGCAGGTTGATACCACGACAGTAGAAGTGATTTTTTTTCCTGAAGATATGGATAAACAATGCGATTTAATAGCCTTTGAACGTGGGATATATATATATATATATATATTCCATTCATCCCAGGTTGGACATCTAGGTTGCTTCCATATCTTGGCTACTGTAAGTAATGCTGCAATGAACATAGGAGTGCATGTATGTTTTTGAATTAGTGTTGTTGTTTTCTTTGGAAAAATACCCAGGAGAGGAATTGCTGGGGATATAACAGCCCTATTTTTAATTTTTTGAGGAATCGCCATACTGCCATACTGTTTTTCATAGTGACTGCATCAACTTGCAAACCCACCCACAGTGTACAGGGGTTCTATTTTCGCCAAATCCTCACCAACACTTGTTTTTTTGTTGATTTTTTTTATGATAGTCATTCTGACAGGTGTGAAGTCATACCTCATGGTGGTTTTTGTTTGCATTTCCCTGATGATTAGTGATGTTGAGCATCTTTCTATGTCTGTTGGCCATCTGTGTATCTTCTTTGGAGAAATGTGTACTCAGGTCCTTTGCCCATTTGTTAATTAGATGTTTTTTGGTGTTAAGTTGTATGAGCCCCTTATAAATTTTGAACATTAACCCCTTTTGGGAAGTATCATTGGCAAATATCTTCTCCCATTCAATGGGCTGTCTTTTTGTTGATGGTTTCTTCACTGTGCAAAAGCCTTTTAGTTTGATGTTGTCTCATTTGTTTATTTTTTCCTTGGTTTCCCGTGCCTGAGGAGACATATCCGAAAAGATCTTGCTAAGACTGATGTCAAAGACAGCAATGAAGTCTTAACCAAATCTCTTTTTTCACTAGCTCAAAACTGCCTAAAATGATCCAAAAACTCCACTCTGGCGGCTCTCACTTTTTCCTGCCTTTTCCCAACATCTCCAGATCGCTGCTTTTCCTCCGGCCCTTCTAGAAGGTAAGTTAATTCAACTTTTCTTAGGCTCATTTCAGTTCTCTTTTCACCACTTACCCAGATCAGCACCACAAGCCCCAGGGCCCAGGAGACACCACAGAACTCTCCTCTAGAAGTCTGCACTTACTGGCAGCAGGTGGGAAGGGGGGCAGGTAGAAAAGGGGTACAAACACCTATATTTTAAACTCTTTTAAGATATCTGTCATATTCATGCTGTGAAAGCTCCATTAAAAACAGTTCTGGCCCTAGCCAGTTTAGCTCAGTGGATAGAGCATTGGCCCATGGACTGAAGGGCCACAGGTTTGTTTTCGGCCAAGGGCATGTACCTCAGTTGCAGGCTCAATCTCTGGCTGTGATTGTGGGGCGGGGGCAGGGGGCGCATGCAGGAGGCAACTAATCAAGATTTCTCTCTCTGTGTCTCTCCTCCTCCCTTCCCCTCTCTCTAAAAATCAATGGAAAAATATCCTCGGGTGAGGATTAACAAAAACAACAGCAATAAAAAATTACAAGCACATACTACGTCAATGTACCTTTGATTGTCAAACCCTAAAAAGAGACTTAAATGTATGCGTTCTTTTTCCTAGTAGCTAACCCCAAAGCAGTTACTTACATTGAAAATGTTCTGGCCAGATTACAATTTCCAGGTATGCGTGAGGCATGTTTATGGCTGATCCATTTGATAGAATTAGAGTCAGATGTGAGAGTTTACCAGCAGGAAATTCTCTTTAATAATAACCACCAATATTTAGTTAGCAATTTACTATCTTTGACACAAATGACCTGTTTGGTCCTTATATCCACCTGTGACCCCGGTAGGACTTGAACCACCATCCCTATTTTCTACTTGAGGGAATGAAGGCTCAGAGAGATCAAGCTACTTGCCCAGGGCCTTCCAGGGTTTGGGTGGTCACTGACTCTAGGGAGTGCAAATTCCAGAAATTAACCACTTTGTTGAACTTCTCCTAACTTTTTGTTTTGTCTGTTTTCAGGTGCATGTGCACATACACACACACGCACACACACACACACACAGAAGCTAATTGAAACCCAGCCAAATATTACATATGTGCAGAGTGTTCTCTCTATATATACAATCATGTATTAAATCAACACGGTCCACAGAGCTGCTCAGTTTCTGTTTCCAGAAGATGCCCTGACCTTCTAGCAGAATAAACACTACCGCTGGGCTAGAGCGATGGAGTCGGCCTCATGCTTCCCCGGCCCTGATGGGCTTCGTTTTCTAAGGCACTTGCCATTTATTTACATTCCTATTATTTTCATTTTCTTGATCATCGGAACCTCAAAGGAAACAGGCTAATGAAATGCCCCAGCCCCTCCCTCGCCCCACTTGTGCTGGGAATGGAAGCTGCGCAGACTGATTGAATTGACTCCCTAAACCCTTCAGGAACATTAATGGAGTTGCTACCATAAGCAGCTGGAGTTGCCATTTGCATCTCACCCTGTCTTACTTCTTTCCCTCAAAAAAAAAAAAAATGTAAAAAGCACCCACAATACCCTGGGGGAATTTTCTGGGACAAGCTGCAGGTGCTATGGATATTTTCATTTAATAATCATTCTTGCAATTCAGCACATTTGTAATCCATGTGGTAAACTCTGACTTACATTTCTCCCAGTGGACGCTGGCCAGATGCAGAAACCAAAGAGCCCGGTGCCGGCCCCGCGTCTTCCGTCTTTTATAGTTCGTGCATTTGGATGTGTTTAGCATGATCGGGGAGTGCAGGGTAAGGAATGTGCTGTGTTTAAAAGGCCCTTTTGTTGACATTAAGCAATCATAAATATACTCGGGAATTATCCTCCTCGCATTTATTGCGGAGTGCTTTAATTGGATGGCCTTCTCATGTGATATCATCAAGAACATATGCATATTTTTGGCAATCCCATTGGGTCGCGGAGCCGAGAGGCACATGCAGAGCGGCACATTCCTGACATCTATGGATTGTCTCATATATGTCACCACATCTTCCCACCAGGATTGTTTTCCCCACGCACTCCAAGATGGTAACTTCCCAATCTGTCCAAATTCTATCTGGAATTCTCCTGGACTGTGTAAATGTCAAGGCCGGTTTCCTTTCCATGTGAAGAGCTTTGAAAGGCGAACTGCGTGCTTAACTCCCTCATAAATGCAAGCCAGAGGGTCTTCTTCATTTTCTTTTTTTTAAGGGGTGTATGTGTGTGTTTCAGGGGGGCGGGGGAAGAGGTGTTTGGCCAAAAGTAAAAAAAAAAAAAAAAAAATCCCTCTTAGAGAACGACATTCTCCTTATTTTCAGCACATAAACGGTTGAAGCCCGCACAGAGCCAGTTCCAAATGCGGATTCTTCTGGCTGAGACCTGCTCCTGCTGCAGCGAGATACAGTCTCTGAAGCTAGCCAAGTACATCAGGAGCCACGCCACCACCTGCGGGCCTGGGCGAGGGCACAAGCCAGGCCCTGGCATTAAACAGATGGCACACTTAGAGGGGTCACTCGAGAGATTTTAACAAAGGGACTACATACAAAGGCATGAGTAGAGTGAAAGAAAGCAACCGAGAATGGGAGCTCTCAGGGCTTACATGTAGTAGGGAGCCCTTATAGCTTTGAAACCAGAAGGGACCTAGACATAGGCATAGCCATGAGAGAGGGGTCACCTGCCAGGAGCTGGGTGGGGAATGCAATGCCACTGTGAGACCACAGCTAGTGTGGAGTGTGGAGGAGGACTCCAAAGGAATAAGAACCCAAACTTCCCTTCCCTCCCTGCCTCCAAGCCCTTGCCAGTGCCTCCCATTGGCTGAAACCAACCAGAAGCCAGAGGTCAAGAAAGGTAGCTTGGGCAATGCAGTCTGGAGAGGTCAACTTCTGGGATGGGGTGAAGCAGGGCAGAGGGGGCGAGGGTGGGTCTACAGGGCAAACACACACTCACAAGAAACCAGAACTCGGCCCACCCAGAGTCCCGAGTCCCCTGGAGTGTTGCCATATAATCTAACACACGCATTCCTCATAACACTATGACACAGTGACAATTTCATCATAGAACAGAGAAAACAAGGCTCAGAAAAGCAAAATAACTTACTCAACCTTGTACAGTTCAACAACAGAGCTTTCTAATGACAGAATAGCTAAGCTTCTTCTGCATAGGGAGATGATGGGCAGAACTTAAGCAAGCATGGTCCAAAACAGAAGCCCAGCAACTGCCTTTGGGAAGTTCCATTTAGGTCCAGAAATTTTATTTTATTTATTTTATTATTTTTTGAAATACATTTTTATTGATTTCAGAGAGGAAAGGAGAGGGAGGGAGAGATAGAAACATCAATGGTGAGAGAGAATCATTGATCAGCTGCCTCCTGCATGCCCCACACTGGGGATGGAGCACACAACCCAGACATGTGCCCTAACCAGGAATCGAACTGTTACCTCCTGGTTCATAGATCGACACTCAACCACTGAGCCACGCTAGCCAGGCAGGTCCGGAAATTTTAAATGGCGGATTGTGAAACACAGTATTCAAATCAGACTGTGCTTGGGTCTCAGATAGACAGGAATGAGAATTGAGATCCTGAGAGATGCCAACCCATCTCAAAAATAGTATCCAAATCCCTGTGTTTAGATAGCAAGAGTTCAGATAATGAGAACTTGGATAGCAGTAACTGTCAGGAAAGCCAGATCTATAGAGATAGCATTCAGGGAAGATCAGAGCCTGTGGAAACAGTCTCAGAAATAGATATCACAGGTTTATAGATCTTCTTAGGAAGATCTCTGGGTCAGAGTTCACTCTGAATTCATGCCTTTGTTACCTTGTCCTGAGAATCAACATGTGGTATGAAGTGTAGATTTTGATGATAGCTTAGGGAAGTTTACTTATTTGGGAGTAGTAGAGAAAAAAATACTGCATACTTAAAAAATCACAACAGCCCTTGCCAGTTTGGCTCAGTGGATGGAGCGTCGGCCTGTGGACGGAAGGGTCCCAGGTTTGATTCTGGTCAAGGGCATGTACCTTGGTTGCAGGCACATCCCCTGTGGGGAGTGTGCAGGAGGCAGCTGATCAATGCTTCTCTCTCATCAATGTTCCTAACTCTCTATCCCTCTCCCTTCCTCTCTGGAAAAAATCAATAAAATATATATTGTTTTAAAAAATCACAACAGAAAATTGTATGTCCACCAAAGGACACGTACCTCATAGAATTCATAGCAGCCCTATTTCCAATAGCTACACATTGGAAACAACCCAAATGTTCATCTATAGGAGAACAGAGAAACAAATAGTGCTGTATTTACAGAATGGAATCCTACTCAGCAATGAAAATGGATGAACTGCTGGTATATGCAATGACGTTAATGAATCTCAAAAGCCTGTTAAACGAAAAGATTCCAACACAAAAGAGCACACACTGATTCCATTTATGTGAAGTTGGATCTTGGACAAAATCAACCTGTGCTGATGGAAATCAGGTGATCTGTGAGGAAAGCTGTGAATTAACTAGAAAGGGACATGAAGGGACTTTCTGGGTGATGAATGACTAGACCTTTTGTTTGAGGTGGTGATTTTGTGAGCGTATGCAATTCTCAAAATTCACCAAACCGAATCATTATGATTAGTGTCTTTCGGTCTCTGTTTATCATCTAAAGTACAACAACAAGAAACACAAGAAAATGCACCTATTTTGCCTCCTAGGGGATGTTCCATAGTTTCTTTTTGAGGTAAATATATTGATAAGCTGCTTTAGTTTTTAAAAAAGATAGAGCCTGTTGCAGACAGGAAATCAAAGAGAGAGCTAAACTACTCTGAATAGTAGAGGAGAAAGTTGAGGGTAGATGAGAACAGAGCAGAGAGTAGGAGGAGCTGCAGAGAAAATGGAAGCAATGGGTGGGGGGTTTAATCAGGAAATAACACCCAGAAGGAAATGCTTTGTGTCAAGGGGTGAAAGACTATTAAGTACTGCAATATTAACCACCCATGTTGCCCCCCAATTACAGTAAAATTGGACACACGTAACAATTACATGCAAGAAATATTTTTAAATACGGAGGAAAAAGAGGCCTTGGTCAGTATGAGACACAGAAAAGAGAACAGCCATGGTCTTCTCAGTCTCTTACCACCAGTGAGGTTCTTTGCTGCAGACGGTGGGCCTCCCATTGGCATGAGACCCTCCTGACCCCTTAGCTCCCCGCCTGGCATGGGGGCACTGGACTAGTCTACCAGGGCTACCATATCCAAGTACCACAGACGGTGATTTAAACAGCCTGAGAAAGTTTACTTTCTCCTGGTTCTGGAGGTTAGTAGTCCAAGATCAAGGTGTCGGCAGGTTTGGGGTTTGGTTTCTCCTGAGATCTCTCTCCTTGGCTTGCAGATGGCCACCTCCTTGCTCTGTCCTCACATGCTCATTCCTCTCTCTCCATGCATCCCTGATGTTTCTCTATCTCTCTAAATACCCTCTTCATAGAAGGATGCCAGTCAGATTGGATTAGGGACACCCTAACAGCCTCATTTCAACTTAATCATCTCTTTAAAGACCCTATCTCCAAAACCAGTCATAGTCTGAGGTTCTGGGGCTAGGATCTACCGTATGAATTTTGGGGGAAACATAGTCCAGCCTCTAACAGGCATCGTACAGATCAAAGCAGGCAATTTTGAGTTATTCTCATGATTATTTAGCAGTTCATTTTTTAAAAAACAATTTTTTTGGTTAAGTTTAAACTGAAATTAGTAAGCCAATACATTTTTAGAGAGATAATGTTTTTTCCTCTGAAGTTTCCTCAGCATTTTCTTTTTTATTTGTTTATTTATTTAATTCTGATCCTTTACATAGAGGAGCTAAAAATACCTGTTGCTAACTGCTGCAAGGATTCAAATGCATGGCCAGTAACATGTCAACCACTGCACATTTTTTCTTTTAAAAAATATAATTTTTTATTGATTTCAGAGAGGAAGGAAGAAGGAGATAGAGATAGAAACACCCGTGATGAGAGAGAATCATTGATCGGCTGCCTCCTGCATGCCCCTTACTGGGGATTGAGCCTGCAAGCCAGGCATGTGCCCCGACCAACTGGGAATTGAACCGTGACCTCCTGGTTCAAAGGTCAATGCTCAACCACAGAGCCATGCCGGCCGCGCTGCGCCTTTTACTGAATAGGTGCAATGTGTTCAAAGGCAAGCTAATTCCAATGAGGAGTCACCGGGCTCCTTACGACTCCTCTAAGGGACTTCTGTGAGACCTGGAGGGCCGTCAGGGCCCATTAAGACTATGAGAATAGGCTGTATTAGGAGAGAGCACAGAGAAAGATGATCAGGCAGGAAGCATATCAGAAAAGCACACCCTGACTTCTCAAAAGAATCAAGGGACAGAATCATAAGTTCCAGAAACTGGAATTGGAGCTCAAATCAGTAATCAAGATTTTTAAAGTGATTTACTATATGCCCACTCTTATGCAATGTGCTCGCTGGATACAAAGAATGCAACGGCTTCTACCCTTCCTTGACTCATCTCGTTTTGGTAAAGAATCAGTTGCGTCGCCGAAACCGGTTTGGCTCAGTGGATGGAGCGTCGGCCTGTGGACTGAAGGGTCCCAGGTTCGATTCCGGTCAAGGGCATGTACCTGGGTTGCGGGCACATCCCCAGTAGGAGATGTGCAGGAGGCAGCTGATCGATGTTTCTCTCTCATCGATGCTTCTAACTCTCTATCTCTCTCCCTTCCTCTCTGTAAAAAATCAATAAAATATATTTTTTTTAAAAAAAGAATCAGTTGCATCTTGCTATGCAGAGGACTCAGTGTTCTGAACATATGTTTTACTTAAAATAATGCCAGCGAATACCATCCCATACATGTAAGCACCAGGAGTTTTAACCAAAAAGGAAGAAGTTGGGTCAGGAGTACGTAGGGGTTTACTGAGCGTATCTTCAACGGGAGACAAGATCACAGTAAGAGAAATCTCAAAAGCTCAAGGAAATGGTGAGAGTGAATGAGATTAGAAGCCACCCCCAAGTTTTCCTCTGCAGCCCGGCTGTGGCTGGTCCTAAAGCTCATGCTTTAATTACTTTCTCCTGAGAAATTACAGGTCACACCTAATTATCTTCCTTGTCTGTGGTCTTCTTCCCAGTCCACCCTGCACACACCAGCAGGTCTCTGTTCTCGAAGCACCACTCTGATCTGTTACTGTATTCCTCGGGGGTCTCCCCCAGCACCCCACTAATTAAAGAATAAACTTCATATCCATTCCGGAAGTCAATGCCCTTGGGGATTTGGCACCACACAACCTTCACTACTTCGTCTTCAACATTCCCTGTGTGAACCCTGCACATCATCCTAGAGAGTCCCAAATCCAGACATAATCAGAGCCTTCAGAGGATCCTGTTAAAAACACAGATGCCCAGGCTGGCTCCTATGGAGGCTGCATCTTTAAGTCTGATGTGGGGTATAGGAATCTGCTCTTTCGGCAGGACCTTGCTGATCCTGATGTTTGTCTAGTTTGGATGGTCCAGCCCAATTGAACCTTCATTGCTCACTTGAACAAATCCTTAGCCAGTTCTTCACAGCTACCCCCGTCAGGAATCCACTTTTCTCTGACGCCTCTTCCCCTTATCCCACCATCCTGACTCTCACCACCAACCGCAACATTCCTCTCCCTCTTCTTAACTCTCACCCAGTATGTTTCCACCTTTCAGATGATCCAGCTCACTTTCTTCCTTGCATTTTAATTGTTTTTACATATGGCTTACCTCCCCCTTCAACTGTGAACTTTTTGAAGTTCAATTCCATGTGTAATTAACTTTGCCTAGCAAAAAACAAGTACCTCTAAAATCGATAGGGCTTGCCAGTGATTCAATAACCTTAAATCTCTTTGGGAGGAGAAAGGCTGATAAAGATTTTTAAAATTTCTATAAATATTGGGACCCGACTTTTACAATAGGCGCAAGCTGGAAACAATATTCTCTCAAATGAAAAATGTCACGCCAGAGGGAACAGTCATGGAACTTCAGAGTCTCTTTCGCACGTTTTTAAAGCTGCACAAGCATGGTTTTGCCTCTCTGTTGTTCACTGGAGGAAAGATATGTACTTTCCTTACTCAAAAGGAAATTTTTGTTCTCATGTGATGAAAATAACTGGATTGAAGGTTGAAGGGAAGATTGTCATTCATCATGAGGACAGAAGGCAATAAATTAACAATCACATGGAATTAACATGTTTAGACAATCGCTTAATCTTCAGGGGTTAATCTTCCATTTCTGTATTTCTAAGATTAACTACTCCATAGAGTTTAAGGTCCATTTTAAGACAAAAACAGAACTGACTGAAGAGAGGCCCCTCAGAGAAGGAAGCCTCAGATTTCTCACACCTGTGGTTTTCATGGCTCCTATGGAGAGCTGAGGTTGGTGGACACTGGGCGGCTGAAGCACTCCTCGGGGGCCTTTGTTGGAACAGTAGAGTTATTAAATAGCTAAAATGTCATGGGCAATAGATCTAGGTTACAAAGACAATACAAGGAGCGGTTTCCAAAATAATGTCCCCACCTGTAACTGAATGCAGCGGTGATGAATATAATCCTAAACAGCAGGCAATCTGAAAAAATTCGCTGAGCTCTGGAACGTATTATAAGTCGTCTTTGAATTCCTATTCAGCCTATTCAAAATTTTCTCTTCATTTTACAAAATCCTGAAACTTATTATTCTCGTAATGAGTTCATGTCTCATCCTCGATGTATCTTTTAATCAAAGAAAAAAGCAAATGGTTAAAATTCCAGAAAAGCTTTTAAGAGAATTATGGATGATACGGAGTACTGTACCCATTTACCTTCCCCCATAGTCTGATCTCCTGGCTCCTCATATACACACCGACACAAGTCTTCTACACTCCAATGGTACATTTCTTCCCCCAAGGATCTTGCAATGTTTACGGGAGATGACTTCCCAAATAATTATTGCAAGTTTAACTCTCTCAGTGTTTAACTAATGTTTATTCCAGTTACTAAATACTTTATCACACATTATTCCAAAGCAGAGTAGTCGAAAACAACCTGTAAATGTTCATGGATTCTGTGGGTCAGGAATTTGGACAGAGCAGAGTGAAGGTGACCTTCCCACTTCACACTGTCAGAGGCCGCGGCTAAAAGGTTCCAAGGCTGGGTCTGGCATTTATGCCTCACAGGCCTGTGGTTGATGCTAGCTTCTGGTTGAGACCCTCAATTTCACTTTAGTGGGTTTCTTACGTAGACTAGCATGAGTGTCTTCACAACATGACAGCAAGGTTTTAAGAGCAAGAGTCCAGAGAGAGAGGTGACTAGGCCGGAGCCATATCACCTTTTATGGCCTACCCTAAAAAAAATCATGCAACACCTCCCACTTATTAAAGCAGTTCAAAATCCAACACAGTCTCAAGAAGAGGAGAAATAGATACTGACTCTTAATGGGGAGTGGCAAGGTTCTAGAATTGCATGTGGGACTGGAAATCTTATAGCCATTTGTATTGGGGTTTGTTTACTTGGATCCACTGTAGGGTGATCTGGTTGCCTGTTTTGTGAGGAAGACTTGGTTTTGGCGCTTCGTTTTGGGATAATCAGATTCCTTAACATATATTCTTTGAATTTCCTGTTTGGGGCATTCATATTCTAGACTTGTTGGAACTGGAGGAAGAAAGGGTTGGGGGAAGTTGGCATCCATTATTTAATATGTATAGAGTTTGATTATCTCCTTGTTTTCAGTAGGATACTCTATCGTCAACTATATCAGCATCATCCCATCAATATCCAATCCATAGTTCATCTGTCTTACCTGATTCAGAGAACACACCTATAGTCCTCTCTGGGCTTGGGGAGGGTCACTTACCCAGTGGCATAGATTTTGGAAAATATAGAGATCTGACTTCCTTGCCAACAGTTTTTACCCAATCCTATTTATTTGCATTTCCACTACTATTCCCAGTTACCAGGGAAACTGAAGCTGCCCCTTCTAAACATTATGAATCTGTGATGGGCAACATGTTATTCCCAGCTTTCTCCACTCTGGCTTTGCATTCAGCTTTTTGGTTTTTCTAACTCATTTACTCTTGGTCTGTATGGTTTCTAGCTGCTAATTCTGGCTGTTTTCTTCTCTCTTTATTTCCCAGTTCTTGAATCTCTTCCCCATGGCTTTGGTGGGGTTTTGACAAGGAGTGAGTCTAGATGTGCATGTTTGAGCTATCACTTTAGCCAAGGCATCTCTTTAAGTCTTTTTCAACCATTGTTCGGGTGATACGATTAGCAAAACCCTAAAAATCCTATTCACTCTTCTTTCAACACACTCCATGTTTACAGCAACTCCCTTAAAGTGTAATAACACCTCAAACTGAACTTAAGGTGTGTTCTAACCAGTATAGATTATCATTACACATTCAACTCAGCACCTTTCGGACTGTGTCACTGCAGTAGTATTCCTCCAATGACAATAGATATTCTGAACAAAAATTGGAAAATACTGAATATCCTCCTCTCAAACATTTATAATACTATAAATTGAGAAATAATTGTGCTTACATTTTTTAAATCCATGTTTCCAAAACATTTGACTATGTAATCCCCTTTGTTTGGAGAACATCTTAGAAGACTCCAGTGCAATGTTCCTCAATGTGCAGTTCATTAACCTCCTGTAATAGAATCATTGGGGTTCTTTCATATCTTTGGATATTTCTGGCTCTATCCCAGATCTTAAATCATATTGGGCCTGGAAGAATCTGCATTTTAAAACAAACAACCTGTTCTTATTCGACATAATATTACTAGAGATCCTATTTGCCACTATTTGAACTCCATATAGAAGACTCTTTTCTTGGTCCTTCCCCCCATGCCTTACACATTCTACCCTTTAAGGAGGAATGGTGTTCCTGAGTGATGAACTTGGAAAAGTAAAACGGATGTGCTTGGCTCAGACCCTGCATCTGCCTCCTCCCTCTGGGATCTATCTGCCTATCAAGAGTGCATTTGACTCTGTGGGGTAGCCTCTACTTTGAGGGAGGAAGCTGTGATTACTCAACTGTTCCAGAGACTGAGTGGAAAAGTATTATCTAATACAGAAAATCCACTTATTCAAAGTGGTATGGGTGATAGTTTATTCTTCATGTGCCTATGTTCACCTCTCCATTAGTCCTGAACTGAGGTATGTTATGTATTGAGAGGAATGTTATATATTAAGCTGCCTCAAGTCTAAAATTTACATTTGAGGATAACTGTCCTAGAGACAAGTTTTAAAAATATATGACATAATATAAGTGCATCATATAAAGCAGTAGAAACACATGGCTATTCATTTTACCTTTTTTACTTTAAAAAAAATATTGCAATCGTGGGGAGAGCAGAGAAGGTAAAGAGGCAGTAACTAAAATTCATTTTGGTTTAGTAATTCCCAAGGATTTGAAAATAGCCAGATCTATCCTTCATATTTCTTTTAAGATCCCTCTTAAGACAAGCAGAGAGATAGGAGAGCAACATGGGTAACATCTGGTTTGTTTAGGGATAGCAGGGGTGCACCTGAGGATTTCTTGGAAACGGTCTTAAAAGTTGTGGCAGGAGAACACCTGCAGAAGCCCACTTTATTGAAGGAAAGCTGCAGGGGCCCAGGCAGAGGAGGTCATGTTTTACTAATCGGATGGAAGTCCTTGAAGATATCCCTGTCATGAAATGAAGGAGATTTAGTGGCTGCATAAAGAGGGCTTTGATTTTAAATAAGATTTGACAAGATTCCACAGCCAGGAATAATAGGCAATGAGAAGAGCCATTGAATATGGGTGACACAAGGTGCAAGATAAAAAACTGACTCAAGAAAAGGGAGATGGATGAAAGGCAGGGAAGGGCTTTGTGACTTGGAAAGGGATTACCTGAATGGAGGAGGGGAGAGTAGTAAGAGAAAATGGTCATGCAGCTTTGGGATCACTTTTATTTATAACATGCATTGAAGAAAAGCCAACTAATAGAAGAAATGAACCAAGTCTTGAGATGATTTAGACACTTGGATCCAGAAATCCTAGCAAATCATACCCCACAGAGGTAAAAGTGCTTGGCTATGACATGGTGCCTTGGACAGAGAGATGAAAACCAATACAAACCGAAGACACAAGGATTCGTGAACCAAGGAAGGAAACAGTTAGCCCAGTGACATTTCCTGAGGCCAGAGCTCTCAGTGATTGTGAAGTCAGCCCAGTTTGTATTGGTGTTTCTTGCCTTTCTTTTTGAGTCTTCTCCTTCAAATATTCCCTTCACCTCCACCAAAAGCTATTCCCAACCTCAACCCAACTTCCTGAGCTTCAGGCATCCCACTGTTCTCACACTGGCCTCTCTTCCTCCTATAAAATCCTAATGTCAGTAAAGTAACTTCCCCTAAGGGATGGTTTACAGAGAGTTTAAGATATTACCTTTCCTCTGGGCATTTGCATTTTGATGGAAAAGAAAAAAAATTAGTCAAAGTATTGTAGCTGTTGTGATGGAATTTCAGGGAAGGGTTTAAGGAGGATGCAGGCGGGTTATAGTGTGTCTCTGAGGTCACTCACGGTGGCTGTCTCCTACACCTGATGGTAAAATCAACATTGGTGCTGCCAAACAGTATTCTGGTCTTCAATGCTCCCCCTAAAAATAAAGTTACTGAAAATAGAACTTGAAAACCTGGGTTTGTGGAGGAAAAAAAAGCATTGACAAGTTCAGCCCATTGTATGTCATGTTATAATATCATAGTACAAGAATATGGAGGAGAAAAGAGAGGGAGCTGACACCAAGAGATGGTCAGGCTCTGACTAGGGGCTGTATGCCTTGACCTTCAACACCCTCATTGTCCTGATTGAAAACCTTCCCTGTCCAAATGCTACTTCTTTCATAAAGATAGGAAAGCAGTGATTTTACTTGCTACTACAACAGCAGAGAAGTAGGGAGCAAAGATATTTTTACCACTAATTCTCATATGAACCTAATGAGAAGCAGGAAGGAGGAAGGCAAAGTTGACATTATATCCTTCCATCAGCCACCAACGTCTTTCCTGCATATTTGGAATCCTAGGAAGCCACAACTACTGCAAGGGGCAGGCACTGTCCTTTAGAAATCTACTCGATTTCTTTCTAAAGATACAGGAGTGTGGGAGTTATAATTATAAAGCAAGGAGATAGTGTTCCTCTAGCATCTCCTCTTTCATCCAGAAGCCACATGCAACAGCCGTAACCAGCAATAACCCAGCTGAGTTCAGTCTGCAAAAGGCATGGGAGCTTTTAAAAGTCTCCAAGACACCCCATGAACAATATCATAGAAGAGTTTTCCACATCCTCATTTGCAGTCCAATTCGATCTTGTACATGAAGTTTTAATAAGATTGATTATTATAAGTTTCTCATTCAGAGATTAGAAATAGGACATCAAAAGAATGGGTAGAAGCTAAGACAACTTGTTAGTAGAGGCGAGGAAATCATGAGGTTAAGAAGACACGAGAACTTTAAAGAGTGCCGCAGTCTGAGGCTATTTGCCTCTGGGACAGTGTCTTACACTCTTCAGTCTGTCCTGGGGCCTCACTGTCTCATAGTGGATTTCCAACCTCATTCTCTAATCTTCCTCCTCCAGTTCATTCCATGCCAGTCACACTGGCCTGGCTGTTCCATGACCTCACCAGGCCTCTTCCCACCTCAGAGCCTTTGCCTCACTCTTGCCTGTAACACACCGAGGCAGCTCATCGCATAGCCAGCCCCTTCTCTCTTCAAATCCCTTCACCAGCTCTCAAATAGCTACCCGCAATCTGCATCCCATTACCCTGTTTTATTTTCTTTGTAAGTGATAATTAGTATTTGAAATTATATGATTTATATGCGTTGCTGCTTGTTTATTTTCTGTCTTCTCCCCTTTGGATGAAAGCTCCCGAGAAAAGGGATCCTGCCCTGACGGGTCACCATGAGCCCCAGGCCTAGTAAGACTCTGTGAATATTTGGGAAGAACTAACAGAAAGGCGGTCCCCTGACACGCCTGTGTCCTCTCCAGGAGGATGTGTTCTTGTCCTTTTCCTCCCTGAGGAAGACAGGAGTGTTTGTGTACCTTAGCACATCCTCCCCCTCAGCGGATTGTCTGTGTTTGCTGGAAATTCTCAGTCATTGGGAAGGAGCTGATACTGTGAAGGAGCCCTTCCCGCTGCAGGGAAACCAAAGAGGTCATGGAAGAGAGGAGGCTGCTGTTTTCCTTCACTGGGTGAAAGGAGGCCACAGGTTGTGTTTTGTGTGTGTGTGTATGTGTGTGTATGTGTGTATATGTGTGTGTATGTGTGTATGTGTGTGTGTATGTGTGTGTATGTGTGTGTATGTGTGTATATGTGTGTGTATGTGTATGTGTGTGTGTGTGTGTGTGTGTGTTTGCCTTTCCACTAAAGTGCCAATAAAATAGAAGCAAAACATGCAAGTGCCAAGAGTGAAACAACAAGGCGGAAGCAGCTTAGGTTTGTGGTCTGTTACCACATGACAACGATGAGTGGGAGCCAAAGTATTTTCTGTCCGGTCTCTGGGTATTTGGAAGGCTCCGCTTTGGAGCAGAGGGGGCCAGCATGTCACAGGAGAGGAGCTCCTTGCCGGGCGCAGGGTGTGAGAGGATCAGGGAAGACATGTTTCAGCAAATAGAAGTTTAGGAAAGTTCAAGTTTCCTCCACATAAGGTTAAGCGAATTATGCCTCAGAGCCAAATCTGGCCTGCTGTGTTCTTTTGGTGGAAATTAAGGGGTAGAGTTTTAGAAGGTTTTATTTCCCCAAATAGACTTTTTTAAATTAAAAAAAAAAGCCTTCCTAATATTTACTTAGAAAGTTGTTAGTTCCTGGGAAATAAAATTAATATGGCACAGAGGAAAGGTCATGAGTTGAGAAGTCTGGGGACTGACTACTTTTGTCTACTGCCTGTTTTTGTAAATAAAGTTTTATTGGAACGCAGCCACACAACGGTTTGCCTGTTGTCTTTGTACGCTCTTTCACTGCAATAGCAGAGTTGAGAAGTTGTGAAAGAGACTACACAGAGCCAAAAACAGTTACTATTTGGCTTTTTATAGGAAATCTGCCCACTCTTCCCCTGTCCTGGGAGTATGAACAGAAATATATTGTTATGCCACAAGAAATTGCTGATATTTGACTGTTTTGATTTTTAAAATTGCAATTTCACATAATTCGATTTAATAGTTAATTCCTTGAAATCTGTTTGTCAATATTCATCTCAAAACCATAAAAGTTTCCCAGTTCTTCCAAACAGTTGGGAGCACTCTCTTCTAGAAATCTGCTCCTACATTTGGCTGATTCTGTGTATAACAGTCATTAAGTGTGTAGCTTCTCCTTCACCACCAGTATGTACTTCTATAGGCTAAATTGTGTCTCCCCCCCAAAAAAAAAACAATTCATGTGCTGCTGCCTAAACCCCAGTACCTCAGAATCCTATATAATAAAACCCTAACATGCAAATTGACCAAACAGCAGAATGACCAGTGGCTATGATGTGCGCTGACCATCAGGGGGCAGATGCTCAATGCAGAAGCTGTCCCCTGGTGGTTAGTGTGCTCCCACAGGGGGAGCACCACTCAGCCAGAAGCTGACGAGCATAGCAGCAGTGGCGGGAGCCTCTCCTGCCTCCGCAACAGCACTAAGGACCCCTTGGGGGATGTCCAACTCTTCCGGGTTAGGCCCACTCCCCACAGCCGTCGGACGTCCCCCAAGGGGTCCCGGACTGCAAGAGGGCACAGGCCGGGCTATGGGGATCCCCCCTCCAGTGCATGAATGTCATGCACCAGGCCTCTAGTGTAACTATATTTGGAGATGGGGGCTGTAAAGAAATAATTAAGTTAAAATGTAGTTCAGAGGACAGGCCCTATTCCAATATGATTGGGGTCCTTAAAAGAGGAAGAGTCTAGGACGCACAGGGAGACACCAGAGAAGCGCGCGCACAGAGGAAAGACCATGCGAGGACAGCGTGAGAAGGCGGCCGTCTGCAAGCCACAGGGGGAGACTGAGAAGAAACCAAACCTACTCACACCTAAGCCTCAGACTCAGCCTCCAGAACCGTGAGAAAATACACCTCCGTTGGTTAAGCTACCCAGTCTGTGGCATTTTGTTATGGCAGCGCCAGCACACTAACACAATTAGTCAAAAGGAGAACGTATTCTTTTTATTACTTTGCCTTCCCAGTAGCACCTGGAGCCGTATGTCTAGTATTTGTTGATTAAACTTTACAGAATTAAGTGAAACAAGATGCATCGCATGATGCGTCTGGGGTTCAAAATGTTAATTCTCCAAAATTACTAGAGTGTAAATAAATTTTTACACAGAAATGTTCTAGAAGAGTCTAGAATGGCTCATCTAACAAACGTTTATAAACTTCTCAGACCAATCTCAAGTTACACAGCTCCGATGACTTACTGTTTTTAATGAAAATTGAAAAGTGTACCAGTCTTTTCTTGGCCTACTGAGGAAAAGTGAAAAATAACCAGAAATCTGGATGAGAGCTCTGTCAATTACAATAGCAGGTCCTTGGCAACCGATTCCGAATAACAATCTTCAGGGGAGACCAATAATGAACATGAAACAGAAATATTCAATGTGTAGCTCTAATTTACATTCCAGATGTCAGAATCTGCAAAACTAGGCAATGTAACAAAGATCAAACAATTTGAGGAGCCAAGCTTTCCTGGTTTATCCAAAATCAGTTGAGTAAGAAGTGTGACTGCTTCACATGGGACTGGAGCCAAACCCAACCTGAAAGAACTTGTTTTGCAAATATCTCTCAAACGGAGAAGCTTCCCTGATGGTTCATTTCTAAGTGAACAAATGAAAGGTTACAGTATGAACGATGTCCAGATGCCCCAGAAGCCTGCTCTGTGTGCCAATTCCATTGACCAAACACACATTCTCTTCCTTTTAGATTTCCATGACAGACCACGGCGAGAAGCACTGTTTGATCTACGAGGGATGTTGCTAACTTATAAAGCTTGATGAGGAGCTACCCAAGGAGAGACCACTGGGCCTGCCAACGAATTAGAAAATCAGAAGTCATTGCGAGCATTGTCATTTCTGATCTTTCCCAGACCCATACATTTCATCCAGGGAATTTCCCAACAATTGTGGCAAAGCCTGAACCACATTATCCCTAACCAATTCCTAGTCTTAGTGGCATACGGAACCCTCCTCCCTCAATAAAGCAAAGGCTAATAAAACACATGGCTGTTGTGGTCTAACTTCTCAATAGAGGGATGATTAGTTTGTCAATGATAAGTTTCGTAAGCTTCTCTGGAAAATAATGCCTGGTCGCCAATTTGCCCTTGACCACTAGATCAAGAAAAAGAAAGTGTTTCTAAATTAATACCACAAGCCCTTTTCCTTTGTATGTGGTGGGACTGTTCCAAAGAAGTTGAAATTCCTATTTTTAGTCCCTGATATTCAATAAAAACATGACTTGGTAACTCCAAGTAGACAAATCAGAAATCATTTCATCAAATCCACATCATTTAACCCATAAATAAATGTCATGAAGGTAGACATAAAAGCTACATGTATCTGTATAAACTACACAGGGACATTTGTTTAGTTGATTAATAATCTGGACTTCAGGAGATTTTTAAAAGTCCCGACTTATCATCATTATACAAATAATCAAATTTTCTGGTAATTTCCAATCTTCATGGTGTGTAGACTTTGAAAATGAAAACTCATGTGTGATCCTCCCGGCAGCCTAAATCTTGAGTGCACCAAATCCATATGCTTTAAAGACAGCATTCATCATGTCACACACCCTTGTATCCTCATACCCTACTGCCATCCCACCCAAAGTTTCCCATGACCCTTTACTCCCCAACCCATTATAATCAACTTCTTCATCTAGCTGCCATGGTCTTCCACATTTCTTCTCTAGTCAAAGTCCCCAGTCTTCTCCAAAACACATCTGCTGTTCAAGCCAAGCAAGATCCCTCCATGTCTCCAAAATAAATTGTATTTTTTCTTGAGTCTTTCCCTTTTATTTCTTCCTTGCCCACCATTTAAAGGAATTCTTCCAAGGTTCAAACTCCAGCTCTAAATATGATTCCCTGAAAGTTGCACTCTGCAAACACCCCTGCATTCATGCCTACGTCATTAATCATATGTACTACATGACTTTTCAATTAATTATATTTCAAAATAATCTTGTTTTATGCATTTGTTCAAGTCTTACTAGAACATAAGCTCCATTTTAAAATTATTTTTAATTTTATTCCTTGCTGTAATCTTAGCACCTAGAATAGTGCCTGGCACATGAGAGGACTAGATAAGTCTTTGTTGCATGAATAAATAATTGAACAATGTCTCCCTAGTAGACTATAGACTCTCTCAAGGGCAGGCACCACATTATTATCCTTTTATTTGTACTTTCCACAATCCACTGCGGGGTACATCCTACTTACAAGTACTCATACTTATCAAATGCCTAGTGATTGATAAGTCACGCACAAGTTCAACCAGGGAATATAGTTCTGTGTCAAATTTGGAGACAAATGCAGTGAAATGACTATGTTACAAGTAGGCATTGCCTAAATTCTTCCTGGGAAAGGAAGAAAGAGAGAGAAAACTACTATTACGTTTGGAAAGAAAATAACCATCCTTTAAAATTGAAAATGAGATCACTTTTCATTTAAGGGAGATGGGTCTTTCTTAATCATCAGGTTTCATACTACCATTTTCAGGCAGAGTTATGTCTGCTCTATAGAGAATAAAACATTAAAATAATATCTCCTCAGATTTTCATGTGGACACAAAGCTCTGAAGTAGATATGTGAGGTAAATATTATTACGCCCATTTTATGGATGAAGAAACCAGTTAGGATGTCTTCTCAAATATTCTATAGCTACTAAAAGGTAGAACTGAAAGCAACTGGATTTTTTTTCCCAGTTTGCCTCCCATTTTTTCATGTTACCTTTACAAAGGTGCATACTGGTAAAGATAATTTCAATGTCTCATGACCTGCCAGGTTGGGGAATATTTTTTTCTTTCTTTCTTTCTTTTTTTGGGCAGGGGGAGGGTCTCCTTGGTACTCCAAATAGTCTCAACCTCCTTGTCCTGATTCCCATGAAAATCTGAAATGGGCAAAGCGAATCATGGCAATTCTCAGTGTAGTAATTCTCTGAAATAGTAATCAATACATTACTGAGAATTCTAAATTTGCTTCATGGCACTGTTACCTAAAAACCTAGGTTTTTGTTTTGGGACTTGGCTTATTGCTTTAGGGAAGAAGAGAATCCAGAGAATGGAAGAATTAATTCTTGACTTTTTATTTCTAAAATATCATCTAGAAACCCAAAGCAGAGCCAAGGCTTTCATTGTGAGCGCCAGGCTTTTATGATAGAGAAAAGGTTTTCTGAGTCTTCAGCAACTTGGGTGGACTCAGAACACAAAGATTATACTATAAATAGTACTGTGAGAAAGAAATCAGATTTCCCTCCAAAAATTACATAAATCTAATCTTCTGGGGAGTAGAGAGTGGAGATAGAAAGTGGGGGGAAAGGGCAAGGTTTAGCAGTTAGTGCATGGGTCTCAGGGAAGGGTCTTCAAGCCCCCATCTACCCTTCATCCAGCCAGGCCCAGCCCCAGAGGAAGGTGGTATAAACTGTAGTCAAATTTGGGTGTGGGTGAGAAGGAGATGGTTCTTGGAAGAGAGAGGACTGGCACCTCACTTCCTGTCCAGTAGGCTGAGTCAAGGGCCTCTCAGATATTCACCCAGTGCAGTAAGCTAGGAGGGGAAGCTGGGAATGGGTAAACAGGAGAATCTTGGATATCCTACAGCCCTAGGAACTTGCAAGAGCAATCAAATATATCTACATCCTTGAGGGGAAGTCTGGACCAGAAGAGGCCTGACAAGGAGCCATGATCAGCAGGGACAGTACCATGAGACAAACCTGAGGCCATGGATGGATCCTGGACCCCAGCAGGAGAGACACAGGTGAGTGTCTTTGTGAATGAAGCAAACCCCATCAAATGACCACAAAGATCAAAGAAAACTATGCCAATCCCTCACCTTAATGTCAGCACATGCATACCAACCCATCCAAAAACAATTAGATGCCACTCCGAGCTAACAAAGGGGGTGAGGAAAAACACCGATGGACTGGGTTTCCATGTAAACCCACCCTCAGTGACTACAGTTCCTGCTATCAGGCAGAATGGGGCTCAAGAGAGTGGTATTTTTCCGGAAAAATGGAGAGCTCACCATTTTACAGACTGGTATTACTACGAGTGAAATTTGTAAACAATCCACATGCAAAAGGTGATGGGCTCAGAAGTGTGCAGACTACTGTGGGCCACGGAGCCAGCAAGGGAACACCAGATCCATTTCAGAAGCTGGGTCTGTCTTCAAAGGGTTTGACTCGCCGACCTCTGGCTGGCCTGCACCCTCCTCTCAGACACACCAGACGGACGAGTAAACACAGATCACACGTGGACCACATGTTCCTAGTCTTCTTCCAAGCGCTCTGTGGCCGGGGCCTCCCCCACTCCAGACTGTTCATCTAGGTCCTCCTGACTGATGCTCAGGCCCCATGGAAGCTTCCTGCCCTCTTCCCTCCCCCTCAGCCAAGGAATGGCTTCTAAACTATGATCTGAGTTACGGGAGATTCTCACCATTGGCGAATATCTTCACCAGAAGCTTCTTTCAGAGTCATGGTCTACAGTGCCTGTGAAACCCCACTCATACTCATATCTTTGAACAAAACATTTCCCTTGCTGGTGTCCTTTTTGAAGTGTGGATGGTCCTGGGTAAGGGCTTGGAAAGTTCCTAACACACTAAGAAGAAACGATTTCATTCTTTCCCTCTATGACCTGGGTGACCTTGAGAAGCAGAAAATCAGTGAAGTAAGAAAGAAGGTGAAGACCTTAACAAGGAGAAGGAAGGTCCAGAATGGAGAGAGAGTTTGAAGGAGTTGGAGAGAACTTTGCCCAGCATATTTCTTGAGAGTAGACCTGAGGGAGCAGTGCACTACTTTGTGTGCTGTTGAAATAAATGGCAAGCATGTCCAAGACAGGGATGCCTGGCAGAGGAGGGGAATGTTGACACACATGCTTTCTGATACATTTCCATTCCATGGTTCCAAGTCAGCCAAGATCTTCATCCATTGTTTTGGAATGACAGTCCAGAAATCTCCATTTTACCATTGAGTTTCTTAGCATTCAACTCTTTAGCTGAAGTTTAAAGTCTTCTGCAGATAAAAAAAAAAAAATTACTTCCTATTCCCACATAGCACAGAAGCTACCAAAGAACTTTCATAGCTGTCTTATCTGCTCTTTTCTGCATCAGAAACCAATAAAGGAGACAGGTGTCCCAGTTTGAGCCTCCAGAAATTCACTTTTGATTTTTACTAAGAGAGTTTGGGAAGAGTGAAGGGGATCCCTGAAAACTCCCTAGAAACAACTTCAGATAGGATGGTGGGAACGGACGGCCATTCACATGAGGGGCTGGGAGTAGCTGGTGGAGAAAGTGTAGCCTCCTGTATGAGAGCACCCTTGGAGACCAGTTGTGTCCTCCTCTCACACCTGGCATGTATTTATATGGGACCAGAGAAGGGACTTTTATTTCTAAATTATGCATGTGGATTTGCACCTTTATTCTATCAGAATCAAGCTAAATGTTATTCTACAGCACTCCATAAAGTTAATGATACAACGTGACCAGAGCTCTTTCCTGAAATATGACATTCTTCAGGGACCCTGAAAGCATTAAAGGGACTGGATGCCAGGACCAAATCATGCCCCTGGAGTCACATAGAAGTTCCACAAGTACTTATATACCAGTGACATATATATTCCTTGCTTTCTGTGAATTCAATCAGAAGGTTTATATGCAAAGTCCCTGGAAAACCAGGGGTACCATGGCACAGGATTGCCCAGAGCAATCTAGAGCCATGCGGGATAACAAGAAAGTGATGGCCTATTCAAAGTAGGGAGCAGAATTAAAGATTTACAATTACAAAGGATTCCAAAACGTGATTCTAAAGTGTGGCAACATTTATGAAATCAAAACATCTATTTTGTGTTGAGCTCAGTGACTGTGTTTAAATCACTATTCATCAATAACTATGTGTAAAAATGAATTGCATTTTCTTGACCCAGCTTAACGGATTTCGAAAAGTAACTTAACTGAAAATTGAAACTTTTTTCTTTTCATTTACAAGATTTAATTTAAATTTGGTTTGATCACAATACAATTTGTTCATCTGAGGAATAATATTCTATAAAGAAAGTAAATATGCATATATTTCCATGTATGTGTATAGGAAATGGCATTGAAATGGGATTCTAAAGGCCTGGTTAGTTCTACCACTATGGCATGCTAGGTACCACTGGTAGTCTGTGTGGCCTTTGATCAATTCTCTAGCCTCTCTGGGCCTTAGTTTATTCATTTATGAAATGGGCATAATCTGCTCTCTCAGGGTTATTGAGTAGTAAGTGAGGCAACATATATGAGAGCAGCTTATCCATCAACACTAATTTATTTTATATATTGGTAACAGAGTATATTCAGAGCTGGGATGGATTGATTATATGTGATTAAGCTACTCAAACATTTTTGGGGTTCCTGTGGAAAATCAGGATCTACACCCAGCAGAAGTCCCCTGCTTTCAACCCTTAGCTAACGAATGTTTAGAACGGCCTACCAGCGCCCTTCCCCATTGCGTGGTGATGATGGAAATGCTCCACATTTTCACTGGCCATAAAGGGAGCCACTAGACGCAACTGCCTGTTGAGCTTTTGAAATGAGGTTGGTGCAACTGACAAAATGAGAGCTTAGTTTTACTTAATTTTAATTAATTAAATACAAATAGCCATGCATGGCTAGTGGCTACCACAGCAGACAGAACAGTAGACAGTAGTTTGAAGCAGTACTGTTCCCGAGTTTATCTTTCCCTCGTACCTTACATCACCTAGAACATGCAGTGTCTGTCTCCACAGTCACTTCCAACCCGAAAAAGGAGGAAAGCCTGTCACAAACTGAAGTGTACGAAGACATAATAAACACAACGTGCATGGCGGACTCTCAATCCCAAAGAGGAGCCTTGAGAAGACAACACTTGATCAAAAAGAATGCAAGGCCGGTGGTGGGATTTCTGGAGCTGAGGCAGGAACACGGTATTAGGAAGAGGATCCTACTCAAAGGATTCCCTATAAACCGCTGACACCTCCATATATGGCTCTGTCACCTCTCCCGCCTCCCATCCCTCCCACCCACCACATACTCAGGGTCCTGTTTACGGAGGCCTGGTGAGGCACAGCCGTGGCAAAGATGTGGGCCACTTTCAAGATGTGAATTTTTCCAAGGGAGGAGATTGCAGTAGCCACACAATATTCTGGTGTGTGTGTGTGCGTGCACGTGTGTGTGTGTGTGTGTGTGTGCGTGTGTGTTTCTCCTCCCCTTTTTTTAACAGCTCTAATTTCAGCATTGAACTTGAGACTGATCATTATTTCCTCCTCTCATCATCTCACAATATGCCATACCAGCACAGACAAGACTCCCAATGTCAACATTGTTTGCTTTCCTTTCAGAGCAAGACACGTTCAGTCCTACCCTATCACACATTTACAGCAGATGTTCCTAAAAAGGATAAACCAGGTGCTTAACATATTTTATTCCAAGGGGTAATTTTAGAAATTATTGCAATCAATGAGCTAATAATAATGGTGGTAATGATGAGGCCAAGTTATTATTACCTATTACCTTTAATCATCGACAGCAACTCAATTGGGCATAATTAGAGGCATCATCATAAATAACGTGGAGCAGATGGAAGATGCTGGGCTTTGCATTTCCAGGACTGAGTGGGAAGGTTAATGGTGGAGCAACGGGCATAAAAAATGGGCCACTTATGTCCAAAATTCACCCTGCACTTGAATCTTCTCTGATACCCCAAAAAACAGCTGAAATTGACAAGGCATATAAACAGCCAAAGCCCACTTGCTAATCCTGCAACAGCCTTCTCCCCATCACTCATTGTGAGACCCCAGTTGTACCCCATTACCATCCATGTGGGTCAAACAGTGGCCTTGTTTGTTTCTTTCTTTCAGTTTCACCGGCACAAGAAATATAGAGCAATAATCTTTCCTGACCTTCCCCTAACCTCCCTCATTCCAGAAAAGCATGCCCCCAGGGTTATTTTCACCTTTTGAAACATGCAAATGCTTTAGTGAGTCAGTTAGTGTTAATTTAATATTTGGCATAAAATACAGTAAGAAGCAACATCACCTCCTGTTCAATAACTCAACGAAACAGCCATTTCCTGTGTGCTGGCAATGGTTTTGTAGGTGCAGAGGGCATGGCCATGTCAGACACAGTTAGGTGTTCAAGGGGGGTAACTTGATCTTAAAAAAACTCAAATGCCTGGAATCCAGGGTTTACAACGAGGCTGAATTCCTGCAACGGCCACTTACGGGGTCATTACATGGGGCAAATCACTTGCCCTCCGTGAGCCTCTGTTTTATCAACTTAGGTTGTATCAGCAGCCCCTTCTCTGTGACCCGTCGACACCCCATTTGCTGTCCTCCACGAAGCACTCTTCCTGCCAGGCTGCAGTCGTGAGTTTACTCTCCCTCTTTGCCCACATTCTTTGAGAAGGTATTACTGTACTGGGTTGTTCCTACCCGTATCCCTAGTCCCTGGCAATACTAAGCACGCAATAAGTGTGATTTTTCATATCTTTAAAGGCACTTGCAGTCTAGATGGGAAGACAAGACCAACACCCACAAAGCAGGTGCAATATAGTCAGGAGGCCCAGTGTGGCTCAGAATGGCCAGGCAAACCTATCAGGAGGCGTGGGGTTGAACTGGGTTTTGAAGGCTGTGCTAGAATCTTCACTAACAAAGGCAGCCAGGCTACCTCACGTGCTCTCAAACAATTAGTTTTCTCTCTTGAGCTTTGGTTCCACATCAGCTAAATGGCACTGACATGGATCCTTAAGAACCATGTAGAAATGGAACAACTGTTTTTTAAAAATCTTTTAACAAATGTACTCATTGCCACTCAAAGACGAGCACCATGGAAACATCATGATGATGATCATATCATATTAAGGAATAAAATAGTAACGATGCAGCAATTGATGTGATATTTTATGTTTATGGTCTTTGAGGGGAGTTTTTACTCAAATATCTCTAAGTGAATAAATACATATGGTCCATAAATATGTCCAAAAGCACTTTTCTCTACTGGTACGCACACATACCTCATTATAGAACTAAAAACAAATTCACTGAAAAATTTTATGGAGTCATAGTCTTAAAAAAATGTCAGAATTCTCATTAAAGCCAATAGGAATTTGGTATAAAAATTAATAGCAGGATATAAGCTTATAGAATCTTATCAATAATATCTTTACAATCTGTTGGTCTCTTTGAGATGTGCCAAACATAACCAAGATTTATTGATGGATATGATATTTTGGGACATAAAACTTAATATGTGTTTTTCTTTGCTCAATTAGTAAATCTCGACTCAGTTAATATTGTCATGAGATTTCACCTAGCAATGGCCAGGTATCGTGGCCAAAGTAGACACTTTCATCTGGATTATCTGTCTCAGTGTTCTAACTCTCCACTTTACTTCATGCAATTAGGGAAACTCAGCTGAAGTAAAAGTCTTGCACTTGAAGAAACATTACAATGTTCTATACGTACAATGTTCTATATGAGGTATGAAGGGGATAAGAACATGAATAAGAGAATCTCCTAGGCTTCAAAAATATTCCACATTCCATTCCAAAACATCATCATAAAGCACGCAGCACAAAAAAGTGAGCCATCATTTTTTTTTTGCTGATAGAGGGTCTTACCTTCAATTTGTGAAACGTGTGATACCTGCGAAGCATAATAAAGCAAAAGCACCAAAGATAAGGTGTGCCTGTGTAACTGAGTTGATAAAGGGCGTGAACAAGAGGGAAGACTAGTACACAAATACAAAGCACCATAGAAATAAGTCAAGTGAGGGAAACAAACCTAGGGCCCTAGGGAATCTCCAAGAGGGGAGAGGCTCTAATCAAATTGGGGAGGTGACAAGGGAGCCGGTGGCCTGGGGTTGGCTCTTGACTAGAAGAGTTCAAAGAGCTGTCGATGCAGGGCAGAAAGCTTGCCCAGTGACAGCGAATCAGGAAAACAAGGACAAGCAATGAGCATTCCTCTACTTCTCCTCCCAGCTGAGAAATATTGGGAAATAAAGGTGGAAAGATAGATTGGACCCCAGTGGTTGAAGATCAGGCTAAATATATTCAACTTAATTTAGTAAGTCATGAGAGACCACTGAAGACTTTTTTAAAAAACAGATTAGTGGCCTACATTAATTTATTATTTATCATTATTTACCCTCTCACATCTTTCTTTGTTGTTGTTGTTGTTAATCCTCATCCAAGGATTTTTTTGCCATTGATTTTTAGAGTGGAGGGGAGGTGGGAGAAGGAGAGAGAGAAACATCGATGTGAGAGAGACCTTGGTTGCCTCCTGCACAGTCCCAACCCGGGGGGCCAGGGATGGAGCCTGCAACTAAGGTACATGCCCTTGATCTAGAATTGAATCCTAGACCCTCAGTTCATGGGCTGACACTCTAACCACTGAGAAAATCAGCCAGGGCTATCCTCTCACATCTAATTGCTCGGCAACCCCTATCAATTTTACTTTGTACTCTTACTGAACACTTTCTTCCTAGTGCCTCTTCATTCCAGGACACCCTCGATCAGTCTTAAGTAGAAATATGATTACATCATCCCCAGCTTAAAATCCCAGCAGTGGGCTCCTCTCTCCTATAGGATAATTTCCAGATCCTTGGTACTATGTTACAAGTTCTGTCGTGTTCTAAATTTTACCTACCTGTCTACTTAGTAACCCGCTCAAACACACATCCCCTCTGCCCTTGTTTTGTTTTGTTTCAGCACAGCAGTAATATTTTTATTAAAATACGAGGTACTCAAATATTTAAAAATTACAAAACAATTTTCTTTTATTTTTTAATTCTTTATTGTTTAAAACATTACATATGTCTCCTTTTCCCCCCCTGTGCCCCTGTTTTTGGATCTGGAATTCATCTCTGTTCCATTAAACACCATGATTTCTCATACTTCTATGCCTCTGCATAAGTAGCCTCCTTATCTGCCTGGGAAACACTACTTGTCCTTAGAAATTCAGCTCAAATGTCACCTCCTCCCTGAAGCCTCCCCTGATAACCTCCAGCCTTGCTGAACTATTAGGTTAAAACTTTGTCTTTTTCTCCTTTGTAGCATCACCTAAGAGCTCTGTGACTCCACTTCTCATATTTCTTTGTATTCATATATATGACTCTCTTCCCGCTACACGAGGCACCATCTCTTTTTGCTCTCCATAGTCCTAAGGCGGGCGTTCAGTACATAAAGGCTGAATAAGCTAAGTCATGTGTTTTTATCATACCAACTTCCTGAAAACATCCCAGGCAGTGGAGAGTCGAGAGCTTTAGAAAAGTGAATACGACAGAGACGCATTAGGTAAATTGGATGCGAGACTGCAGGTTTGGAAGGAGGGGGAGAGGATGATGGATTCCGCTTTGAACATGGAAAAATATGCCTTTGGCGTCCGCTGCAATCAGGATCTGCTTTTGAGGCTGCAAGTGCTTCTGATTAGACAGGAACACAGAATTAAGTCGTCCTTTTCACTTCCCAGGCCCAGCACTCCCATCTCCTTCGATAACTTCCTCCGAGGTGACTAAATTTCTTCAGTCCCGTGTCTCCTATCTAAATATTTCCTTGAACAAGAACTCAAATGGGCATGTTTTCAGAGCCCATGTCTCTGAATGTGTGTGAGCTCAGGGAGAAGGAAACACAAAGTGATTTGCAACCTGGCGCTGGAAGGAGAGCGACCGTCAAGGGGCTGGGGTTGTTTTTGTTACTGCTGCCTTGCTTGTAACTCCATGTCTGTTTATTGTTATTGTCTCATCCCCTTGCTGGTGCTCAATTCATTTCCTCATCACAAGTGTGAAAGAAAACCTGGCAAACGTTACCATAGCACGGGTTCCGAATTGATAATGGACTCATCCTGAGATGCAGCGTGACATCTGTTAGAGATTTGGAGACGCTGTCCATTCTGCCTCCAGGGGCACTTAAGCAGC
Organism: Myotis nattereri; assembly: GCF_964212035.1. Lineage (NCBI taxonomy): Eukaryota > Metazoa > Chordata > Mammalia > Chiroptera > Vespertilionidae > Myotis > Myotis nattereri. The sequence goes on along the minus strand of NC_138085.1, from coordinate 77,262,605 downwards.
CAGGCCCCTTCCCCCTGGAAGCTATAAAACAGGGAGAGTTAAGAAGCAGAGGAAAGTGCTGGTGATCCCTGCATAAAAGAGCAAGTGCTGGGATGTGTGGGATGCATGGTTTAAAACAAATTTTTAAAATATATTGATTTTAGAAAGAAAGGAAGGGAGAAAGAGAGAAACATCGACTTGTTGTTTCGCTTTTACATGCATTAATTGGTCGATTCTTGTATGTGCCCAGACTGGGGATCCAACCCACAACCTTGGTGTATCAGGACGATGCTCCAACCAACTGAGCTACCTGGCCAGGGCCAGGATGCATATGTTTGAAGAGGGAAGATGGGCATTTAAATTTAGCATGTGTTCTTGAACTCAGGGCTTGAACCAAGACAACAGAGAGAAGAAGGAACGTGTATTAAAATGAAACTAGCCTGACTCATGTGGCTTAGTGGTTGAGCATCAACCTATGAATGAGGAGTCATGGTTCAATTCCTGGTCAGGGCACGTGCTCGGGTTGTGGGCTGAATCCCCAGCAGAGGGCATGCAGGAGGCAGTCGCTCAATGATTCTCTCTCATCATTGATGTTTCTTTTTCATAATAATTATTATTTTTAGTCCTCACCCAAGGATTTTTTCCATTGATTTTTTTTTTTTTTAGAAAGAGTGGAAGAGAGAAGGAAAAGACAAAAGAAATACCGATGTGAGAGAAACACATCAATTGGTTGCCTCCTGTTCGAGCACCAGTCAGAAACCCGGCTGGGAAGGAGGCTGCAACAGAGGTACATGCCCTTGACCGGAATCGAACCTGGGACCTCTCAGTCCACAGGCCGATGCTCTATCCACTGAGCCAAACTGGCTAGGGCTCATCATTGATGTTTCTATCCCCCTCTCTCTCCCCTCCTCTCTCTGAAATCAACAAAAACATATTTAAAATAATGAAACTAGTTGTATAATGAAACTGTTCCTTTGCTAAGCCATTTTTATATGCTTCTGTTAAGAATGTCATATTATTCTCTTTTGTTGATGTGAGGGAAACATTGATGTGAGAGAGATGCATCAATTGGTTGCCTTCCACCCCAGAGCCCTGACCAGGGCCGGGGGTCAAGCCTACAACGGAGGTATGTGCCCTTGACCAGAATGGAACCTGGAACCCTTCAGTCCTGGGGTCCACGTTCTATCCACTGAGCCACACCATCGAGGGCTCATATTACATGAGAACATTCATGGAGAGACTTCCAGATGGCAGAGTGGGTAAACCTGTGCTCGCCTCCTCCCACAACCATATCAACATGACAACTAAATTACAGAGCAACCCTCAGTGGGAGCCACCTGAAGGCTGGCTGAACAGAAGTCTTATAACCAAGAAAATAAAGAAGCAGCCCTGTCGAGGCTGACACTGGCATGACAACATGAATCAGGTTGATTTTCTAGAGAAATCAGAACATCTACTTATCTAACACCTCTACCATATGCTGGACTCTGGACAGGGGACAAAACCCCATGAGAGACCCTCGACCTAGGGAAGTAAACGGACTGAAATTGATCACCAGGTATCTCCCCCAAGAAGCTGGAAGCTTGTTACAACTGTTCATTAAAAAAAAAAAAGAGTCCCTCCAGGGGTCCCCGGGAGGAGTGCGTTGGCCTGGCCAGCATCTCCCCGCCCCCGTGGTTGGTCAGGCTTGTGCTCTGTGTTGTCTGAGCCCCTCCCGGGCTACTATTGGCTGGCGGAGCCTCGCTGAGCAAACAAAGCAGAGGGTGCGGCCTCTCATTGGCCCATTGGCCGGGGAGCAGTATAAATACAGAGCTCGGGAGGCCGCAGGCAGACCGCTAGAAGACACTGACATGGCAAAGGTGACCGAGAAACTCACAAGCGCTTAGGACTCAGGGAAGATCCAGCCCTAAGCAGCAAAGGGAGGAATCAGAGGAAGGCCACCAGTCCACTGAGGTCCGGAGGCGGAGGCAAGATGTCCAAGGCAACCACGAGGGTAAAAGGAGCCCATCAAGGGAGTTCAAGGAAAAAAGCCTCTCCCAAAACTCCCCGTTCGTCGGTCAAGTCTAAGAAGTCAAGACGTGCCGCCCGACACGGCCATGATCCCAAGGTGACCGAGGCACTGCACCGAAACGAAAAGGAGCCCAAGACAATCGCGAAGGTTAAGAGGCTCCTTCCCGGCAGTTCAAGAAAGAAAGCCTCTCCAAGAACTCCCCGCCCTCCGAGCAAGTCTAAGCGATCAAGAGGCCCCATCCTCTATGGCCATTACCGCAGGCTGCACGAGGCGCTGAAGCGATATGAAAACGAGCCCGAGGACTATCAGGAAAGCATGTAGAAGCCCTCTACTTCCAACAGCTCCCGGGGCAGCTGGACCTTCTGCGGGAGCCCAGGCACCTCACGACTCCATGCGAAAGCTCGCAGGCCTGGCCGCTGAGAAATGGCCAGGCACCCACCGGGCACACCCAGGGGAATGGGTGAAATGAAAGCACCCTGATGTGAAAAATAAAGGAATGACAGAATCTTCCTGGAAGCCCTTATTTCTTCTAGCCACCGCTGCTCTCGTGAGGGTTCTAGTACCATTTTTTTCTCCCGTAATAGTCAAGCTTACCAGTGAGAAAATAGACACCAGAGAGGGAGGAAGGGATGTTGGAGAGAAAAAGAAGAGAAAGGGGAAAGGGAGGGAGGGCTGTGAGATAAATGAGATATAGTACCGAGGTTGGGGGGCGGGGGGGGGATGGGGAGAATACGAGAGATGTAGAAAGAAAGCTTAGGAGAGAAATGAGGGATAAAAAAGAAGGAACAAGTAAATTATAACATAGCCTTGGTTAAAGAAAAAATTACAAATTATAAAATGCCCTTTGACTCGGTTATAAAAATAAAATCCCTAAGGAAAAAAAACAAAATAGAAACAGACTCTAGATAAAGAGAACAGACTGAGGGTTGCCAGAGGGGAGGAAGATTGGGAGTTTGGGTGAAAAAGGTGAAGAGATTAAGAAGTACAAAATAGTCATGGGGATGTAAAGGAATATAGTCAATAATATTGTAATAACTTTGTATGGGGCCAGGTGGGTACTAGAATGATCAGGGGGCTCACTTAATAAACTATATAATTCACCACTATGTTTGTATACCTGAAACTAATATAAAATAATATTGTCAACTGTAATTGAAAAACTTAAAAGAATGCATTTTCACATCAATAGCTGTCAACACATGTCTTTGTTTTTAATCATACATTTTATTTATGCATATTTAACCCCAAATTTATTGGTGGGTGTTTAGGGAATTTGCATTTTTTAATATTATGAGAAATGTTATGATAAATAAATAAAAAAGCCCGAGGCAAAGCCACAACCATTGCAACAAAGACAAGTAATTTTTTGAAATCCCATTTGAAAATTCCAAGAGGTTATCGAAGTATCATTTAGCCAGCTGGATACTTGGAACAGCATGTCAGCAATCAAAACCAAACTTAGAACTATAGAGGGAGTGTGAGAAAAGACAGATATGCAAAGAGGAGAAAAGAAAAATGAGAAAGAACAATAGACGGGAAGAGGGCGAGAGAAAGCCAGGAACCAAACAAAAGCTGGAATATTTGTTTTATGAAGTATTATTAACTTGCAAGGGGTTATTTGTCATTGCTGAGCTTAGAAATGTATTCTCCGATATTAACAGGAGACCCAAACATCTAGAGTCATTGGCTCAGAGTGTTTGTAAAATGTGCCTTCACCCAGAGGACAGTGACCCAAGTTGACAGGCGGTTGCACTCTGCCAGGGGAGAGGATGGGCCCTAAATCTGCCGGTTCCCATGCTCGCTGCCCTGCTCCTGGCCAGAGAGCTCCCCTGGGGACCCAGAGCCTTTGAAGTGCAGAACAGTTTGGGATGGAGAAGGAGGACTGGCTGAGGAAAAGAGAACGAGAATTTATTATCAGGACCTTTGGGGGGTTTCATATAAAAGCCCTAAATTAATTTTTAATACTTACGAAATTCTGTGCTGTCACCCACTTTCTTTATTGCTTTGGTGATTGCTGAGCCCTTCACATATCACGAGAGGCCAATCTCTGATCTTTGCAATTTCATTAAAATAATGGGGGGGGGGGGCCGGGGGGCGGGGAACTGTGCTTCAAACTTCAGGATGAGTCCAAAGGAAGCAGGAAACAGGGCACCATTACCCACTCTCCATATATGGAAACCTGGAAATGTTTTGGCATTTTGTGAACCATCTAGAATGGCCCCCATTAAGGAGTTACACTGCCCTCTTCCAATCTGCCCTCTTCCTTGTCTTGTAGCCACAGCGAGGTCCCCTGTCTGCCCATTCTATCCCCCAACTACACCATAAGCCATGCCTCCCGACTTGCCCCAGCCTCACTAATCTGCTCTCCAGGTAGCCTCCTCCACCAGGTTGCAGTATAGCCCTCACTTCCAGACCAGCCACGTGATGGTATGTCTCCTCTCATGCTCGGGTCCCCAGAGCCCCCTTTGCTTACATGTCCAGTGTATCGCAATGGTTGTCTGCCTCCCCCTCCCACAAGAATATAAGGTTCTTGAAGCCAGGCAGGCACTGTTTGCTGTGGTCTCTTCAGCATCCAGCCTGGTATCTGGGACTCTAAATACTCTTTGAGTTAATAAACGAATGGGATTTCAAATCAGTCTTGACTCTAAAACACATATTCTCTCTGCTTTATCACGGTGCTCAAGGTCCTATCTGCTAGAATGGTACAAATGGGATTAGTGTTAAAAAAGCAGATTCCTGAATTCCAAACTCAGTCCCCAGCATCTCTTCAAGCGCTAATGATTGAGTCGCACCATGTTCCCAGAGTAAAATATAATAATTACCTTTCAAGGACCTATGAGCTTTTCACTCATGATTGAGCAGACAAAGTACTGTGCTTGCCACTGGGGATGCAATGGTGAAAATGGCAGAAAAGAAGGCCCAGCCTTTAAGGAGAGTTCCTTGTAGCAGATGGGCAGACCTTAAACCATTCGCTGCTCAGGTGCTGCGAAAGTATACAGCGGGGCACTCTGTCCAGCCTTCTGAAATCAGGACAGCTTGAGTGGACTTTGGAATATTTATAGAAATTAGCGAGGCAAAGAGCAACATTGAGAGGAAATTTGGGAAGAGAGGAGGGGAGGCGCATGTACAAAGGCCCTGAGGCAGGAAGGGGTGTGGGCATGTTTCATGAACAGAAAGATGGTCAGTTCAACTGAGGCCCAAAGAGAGGGGAAAAGAATGGCATGAGGTGAGGCCTTCTACCCACAGAACAGTTTTTATATGTACATTTCAGAGATGTATCCTATATAATAAAACCCTAATATACAAGTCTACCAAACAGCAGTATGACCGGTCGCTGTGACATGCACTGACCACCAGGGGGCAGATGCTCAGTGGAGGAGCTGCCCCCTGGTGGTCACTGCATTCCCACAGGGGGAGCACCACTCAGCCAGAAGCTGGGCTCAAGGCTGGCGAGTGCAGCGGCAGTGGCGGGAACCTCTCCTGCCTCTGCAGCAGCACTAAGGACCCCTTGGGGGTCCCGGACTGTAAGAGGGCACAGGCCAGACTGAGGGACCCCCCCCCACCCAGTGCATGAAGGTCGTGCACTGGGCCTCTAGTAGATACATAAAGCTGCCTCTTTGTTTTCAATAGGAGCAGAGTAGACACACTGTGGATATACCCTTCATTATTTAAGGTTGTGTGCCGGGTTTGTTGGCTTGGTTTGGGTTTTGCTATTATTAAAAAGGGTTCTAGCCCTGGCCAGGTGACTCACTTAGTTGGAGCATCATCCTGTACACCAAAGGTTGAAGGTTAAGTTTCCAATCAGGACACATACCTAGGTTGCAGGTTCTATCCCTGGTTGGGGTGCATATGGGAGTCAACAATTGATGTTTTCCTCTCTCTCTCTCTCTCTCTCTCTCTCTCTCTCTTCCTCTCTCTGTAAAATCAATAAAAACATCATCTTCATGTGAGGATTTAAAAAATAAATAAATGAAATTAAAATTAAAAAGGGCTCCAGTGCTCTTTCTTATCTACACTGGTAGATCCTTGAGTAGTTGGCTGATTTTAACTGGATGATCACAAGTTGCGTGGGGGTGGGAGGAGTCATCAGAAACACAGAAATAATAAATTGATGTTAAAGGGGAAAAGTGACTTTTATAAGAGGAATAAATTAGAAGTACTGAGGATTTATGACTAATGTGAGTCTGTAGTACAGATTGGTGTTTATTTGTTACTTTCTAAATCATATTTTCACCCCTAGCTCAGAGAGGTTTTCAAATTAGAGGTCTCCTGGTGCTGGAGATAGCCCAGGGCTGTATGTAGATACGGCGGTACAGAATGGTGGTTCAAACTCCTACTTTAACTCCACAGAGTTGCTGTCATTCCAGGCTCTGCCACTTACTAGATGTATGACTTGGAGCAAGCTTCTTATCCTCCCCTCATCACAAAAGAGGAGACAACAATATTACTGCCACACAGGGTCATTGCGAGGGCTGAAGGAGACGATCCATGCAAAGGGTGTAGCACCTGCCTAGGTGGGAAGCACTCAGTCAATGCTAGCTGTTGTCGTTATGTCGCTATTTTGGGCCAGTGGGCAAAAGAGCATCCATTTATACAATGCGTCCTATATCCCAGACTTGGATCTCAGCATTTGCCTGTGTTAACTCATTTAACCTCACAACTCTATGAGGTAAGTACTACTATTGCATTTTTATAAATAAAGAAATTGAGGCCAACAGGACTAAATCACGTAGAATTCATATGTGGCAGAGCCAGAACACGAACAGTTCTCGTGCTTGTGAGCGAGTAACGTCCACAAGCCAGAACCACATAAAGTTACAGCCAGGAAGAAACAGAGGGATGAGCCAATAAACCCCAACTTACAGATGAGAACATGGAGGCCCAGAGAATTAAAACAACTTGCTTCCAGGTCACACACTGAGGCTGAGAAAGCCCATGGTCATGAAGAGTATACGTGGTGGTTGACTATTTTGGGGTTGTCGCCCACAAATAAACTTTCATTTAGAAGACCAAAGGCATGCTGACTTTTGGACAACAAGTAGCTCTTATGCAATGCTGTTTTATGATTTAAATGTCGTTAATCCCAAAGCATATGGATTTGATTCTTTAAAATGTTCCTAAGTCTAGAAATGAAGGAAATAAATGAGTCCTACAGAAGGAAGTTAAAGGTTGTTGTCTTTTCAAACCCCCACCCCCCACCCCCAATTTTTTTCTTTTATGTTTCAGATATTCAGGTAGGTTCAGCTCTGCTCTCCATACCCAGTCAGCTTGTTAATGTCACTATGAATTGGACTCTCTTGTCCTTACTCCCTTGAGATGCACACTGTAAGCAGTGAATTCCTTTTGTGTGTAAACAAAGCACTGGCCACAGATGAATCTCTCCATTCCCAGCTCTGATAAGAGTTCATTTTTCCTGCCCAGTCTGTGATTACTTCTGGAAACTCCGTCAAGCACACTAGTAGGTACCCCCAAAAGGACCGTGTGGGATGCACCAGCACACAAAGCAGCGTGCTCTAGGGGAAGGGCAAAGACATAAACTGAAGAGCGTTCTCATTCTGGCTTTCCCTCCAACCTGCGATGTGACTTTAGCAAGTTCTGGAAGCCACCTGGAGTTTGGTTTCCTGACCTATGAATGTGCACTAAGGTTTGCCCTCTTTGCATCTGAATCTCTGTGAGGACTCAGCTCATGGGTGTAAAAGCACCTTGGAATTTTTAAGCATCTTAAGAGTGTAACCTTACTGACCGTCATTTCCTTCCAAACCATCATTTCCTCTGCTCTTCCCCAGGCCTCAGCCTTCTCCTCGAGAAATGCAGTTTAGGTGTGACCCTCCCGAAGGAGCATCCTCTGAGCCTCTATCCTCACACATAGCACATCACTTAGTAACTCCCTGGCCACAAGTCTCCCCCTCTGCCAGACCACAGCCCTAGTCCTCACCATCATTTTCTTTCTTTTAAGTCTTCCCAGTAGTCATTGGAGGTTTTCTGAGCACGTACTCTGCATTAGGAAGTCTCAAGGGCTGGAAATTGAAAGATGACTAAGCTGGTCCCTGCCCTCAAGGAATTCTTAGCCAGTCGGGAGGAGCAGAAGCAGAAACCAACCATCACCATAAAGTATGGCCAAGTCAGACTCGCATGGCGCTTTGAGAGTGGAGTGGACCCTTTGCTGCCAGCTATAACTCATTCTTCTCCCATGCCTGCTGCAGGCATGCTGTGACCTTCACTCATTCACTTTCAATTGGGTCTCTAACAGATACCAGCATCAAATCTCATCGCCCAGTTCTTCGGAAGGAAGTTTCCTATTGCCACCCACCAAGCACCAGTGATGTGCTCCAGGCACTTCTCTCACATTCCGGTGACCAAATAACTTTGGCACCATTGACCGCACACCCAGGTGGTGCTGCGTATATAGGCCTCATAACAGCAACTAATGAATCACTCCCTTTGGCTACGTAAAGCGCAAAGCCTACGTCGCCTCAGGCACCCACTGGGAGTTCCAGGCCTAGCTCAGAGGAGCCACAAGTGAAAGCCACAGCTACTTCAGCCTGGGTTTCTTTGCATATTCACAGAGATAATAATAATTGCTTATATCTGTAGAATGCTTTACATTTTACAAAATACCCCCATGTCCATCATCCTATTTGATCTTAACAACTACTCATTGCAGTGGATAGATGAGAAATCTGAGACTAGGTGACTCAGACCAAAACCCAAGTTTGCTGACTCATAATCCAGTGCTCTGGCAACTGGACAAGTGTCCAAGTCAAGTGTCCAAACTAAGAGGAGAGGAAAACTCCAGCACTTATATTGCTGCTACTTTCCATGAGTCAGCGGAAGACATCAAACATGACCCTGAAGGGGGATACCATCAAGGCACTGTGCTGGGGGCTGGAAGAGGGGAAAAGAGTTAGACCACCCAATTTCTCTGAAGACATATAAGACAGACACAGAAGGGCAAAATGAAGCAAGTGCCATAGAAGCACCTGAATGTTTGTGTTTATTTGTTGGCTTAAATGAAGCTGAGTGCAAATAAGTGGATTTGGCCAAAGAGGCAGAAGCCAGGGGCATGTGAAGGACAGAGCAATGGAAGAGTCTGTCTGTCCAGCAGAGTCTGAGAGGTTTTGGGGGAACAAAGGACCTAAAGCTGGCCATTCCTTGCTGCCACTTGGCTTGCCACCATGGTGCTCGTCAGCCTAAGACACATTTCATGCACTCATGGTCTTTGCAATAAGCTGGGGCAGTGATTACCAAGGCCAAACACAAAGGGCTGAGCAGACGATGGAGACCCTAGGAGTGTAGAACAGAGCAAGAGCCTTATACTCTGGTTATTAATAGAGAAGTCTTCAGCAAGAAGGAGGACTGCACTGGGCCTTTATTAATGTGGCTGACTTCATTAGCTAGGAAGGTTCAAGGTCAGATTCAACTGCAGCTAGATAAGAATATCTTAGTATCCCTGAAATCCCTCTTCTGTATACTTCATAGCCACTCACTCATTCATTCATTTCACAAATATTTATTGATATGTGTCACTCATGAGGTTAAGTGCTGGGGATATCGTGATGAACAGAAAAACACAAAGTCAGGTGCCTTCAAGAAGCTTATAGTCTTGAAGGTGAAAGAGATAGAGGTAGCCTAACTGGCTTCTTCCTAATAAACACCCAAATCTCAATTATGATGAAATCTGTAAGGGAGGGGTGCATGGTGTGTGAAAGAGTAAAACAGGGATATTTGAACTAGTCGTGGAGTCAGGACGACATGGAGTTGTGACCCGCATGTTGAGTTGGATTAAATTAAATGAGAGAAGGGAGAGGGATATAGGAAGACATTAGAGGCATAGAAAGCAGCATGCCCTTAAGATCTTGGTGAACAAGAGCCAGGGCATTAAAGGAATTGAAAGAAGACATTTGAAGGAGTTTAAGGCAAAACGAGAGAAGAGGCTGCTAAACTTGTGGAGGTCAGTGTGAAGGGTTTTAATAGGGTGAGCAGAGCGGCAACATTAGACCGAGTCTTGCTCCAAGATTAGATTCCACAATGACTAAAATAGGGAGAACAGACTGGAAAGAGGCAAGAATGGATGTGGGGAGTCCCATTTGGAGTTTATTGTATAATCTAGTCAAGAGTTAACAGGAAATTAGACTAGAGTGGTGGAGGGAGAGAAGAAACAGGTGAATTGAAGAGATCGTTAGGATATATACTTAACAGAGCTTTATAATTTATTGTATTGGGGGGGTGAGGTTAAGGAGGTATCAAGGATGTTTTTTATTATATTTGCTCACTATATATATATATATATATATATATATATATATATATATATGTCTTTTGAGTTCCCATCAAAAGATCACTATATATGGATGACTATATATAGATCACTAGTTATGACTCATAGTATATTAACTCAGTAAACTGAATGTAACTAGGTAGACAGCAAAGACAATCCAAGGAAAGAAAACACTGAGGGAAGATGAGGTCAGTCTGGAGTGTGTTGAATTTGAGAAGCATTTGAGATCTCCAAGTGGAGACATAAAGTAGATGTGTACAAATATGAATCTGGAACCCAGAGGAGAGAGATGACTGACAATCAGGACTAGGCTTTTGGATTATAGAGCCATGCACAAGTTTAAACGAAGGCAGAATTCCTGTATTTGACATGTATTGTGCCAAGCCAAGTAATGTATGTAGACAACATACAAAGTGTGAGGATTTCTGTCAATTATGTTGAAGCATGGGCTCATAATCACTCTTTGAAAGAAAATGTGTATCACTATTGCAGCATCTGTCACACACCCTGGGTTTTTTTATTCTGGCCACTTCCATTGGAGAGGGAGCTACCTGAGGTAGGCGTTGTGAGTTTTAACTCAGCCCAACATACCCCACAAAAGCCTAACAGTTTTCTGGTTTCAGCCCTTGTGTTTCATGCCTAGATTTTCAAGGTCTGATGTGGTTCAGTGACTAAGAGCTGTTAGCAACCTTAGAGATCTTATAACCCAATCACCTGTTTTAAAAATGTAGAAGCAGAGCAAATGTTCATGTTTGTGTGTGTTTGTTTGTTTTTAAAGACTTTGCCCATTGTCCTACAGCTAGTTAGTGGAAAACTTAGAACTAGAACACAGAACTCCAAGCCTCACCACCGTCAAAAATCATTGCCTAAGATTGTGCTACTACCATGAAATATTTGAGTCCTGGAACTTTTTTTTTTTTTTGCGTATAATGTGGAGGGTGTTGAAGGAAGAATATTAGGACAAAAACCTCCTAGTAATTGTTGCACTTCAAAAAATTTTATGTATTTAACTATTTCACTCAGCATAATTATTTTCTGATTCATTTATATTGTGTGTTTCAATGGCTCTTTTTTGTTGCTGAATATACTACCCATTTCACCTGTTGATGGATACTTGGTTTGTTTCCAGTTTTCAGATATTTTCATTATTTAATTCTACCTCCTTTTTTAGCTCGTTAGCTATAATTCTCTTTTTATTGGATGATTTAGGGTTTAAAGCATACATATTATCACAGTTTACCTTCCAGATATATTATACCACTTCACATATAGTCTAAGACCCTTAGAATAGTATTCTTTTATTTCTCCCTTCCTGGTCTTTGTGCTATTGATGTCGTATTTTTTACTCTCCTACATTTTATAAACACCACCATACATTGTTTCTATTTTTAGGTTAATTATAATTTAAATATATTTAAGTAATTAGAAACATTTATATAGATACCATTTTATAGGCTTTCCCTTCCTTTGTGCAGACCCCTATATCCATCCAGTACCATTTTCCCTGGATCTTAATCACTTTAACATTTCTTTACTTCAGGTTTGCTGGTGAATAACTACTGCAGTAATTGGTTCAGCTTTTGTATAATTGAAAATATTTTTTAAAAATATTTATTTTAAAGATATTTTCTTGGTTATAAAATTCTAGGTGACTTTTTTAGCACTCTCACTACGTTACTCCACTGTCTTTTTGCTTGCATAGTTTCTGATGAGAAATATGCAGTCATTTCTGTCTTTGTTCCTGTGTGTCTTCTTTCCTCTAGTTGATTTCAAAATGTTCTCTTTATCATTACTTTTGGAATATAATGTATATTCCTATAGTTTTCTTTATGTTTCTTATGCCTGGAGTTTATTGAGCTTTTTTTTTTTAAATCTACATCTTTAGAACTCCCATCAAATTTGTGAATTACTCAGTCATTATTTCTTCAAATATGGGTGTGCCCCCTTTTAATTCAGAGTTCCTTTTACACATATATTGTTTCTTGAAGTTGTCTCACAGCTCACAGACACTCCATTCCTTTTTTATTCCTTTGTGTTTGAATTTTGGATCATTTCTATTGCTGCTACATCTTCAAATTCATTACTCTATACATCTTCAATGTCTAATCTGACATAAATAAATACAGTAGACAATATAGTTTTAACCTTTAAAAGTATGATATAAATAACTTTTATAATTTGCATGTCTTTGTAACACGTTTAATTTGTCCACCACCCTTTTGAGCACATGAAATACAATTATAACTGTTTTAATGTCTTTAGTAATTCTAACATCTATGTCAGCATGCATCAATTTTATTTATTTATTTTTAAGTTTTACTTTATGTTTAAAGTATTACATATAGTATTACATATGTCTCCTTTTCCCCCCATTGACCTCCCCCCAGACACCCCCATCGCCTGGCACATGCCCTCACCCCCCTAGTGTCTGTGTCCATTGCTTATGCGTATATGCATGCATACAAGTCCTTTGGTTGATCTCTTACCCCCACCCCCTACCCCTCCCCATCTTCCCACTGAAGTTTGACAGTTTGTTCGTTGCTTCTTTATCTCTGTATCTATTTTTGTTCATCAGTTTATAATGTTCATTATATTCCACAAATGAGTGAGATCATGTGATATTTATCTTTCTCTGACTGGCTTATTTTGCTTAGCAAATGCTCTCCAGTTCCATCCATGCTGTTGTGAATGGTAAGAGTTCTTTCTTTTTTACAGCAGCATAGTATTCCATTGTGTACATGTGCCACAGCTTTGTAATCCACTCATCTGCTGATGGGCACTTAGGTTGTTTCCAAATCTTAGCTATGGTGAATTGTGCTTCTCTGAACATAGAGATGCATATGTCCTTTCTGATTGGTGTTTCTGGTTTCTTGGGATATATTCCTAGAAGTGGGATTACTGGGTCAAATGGGAGTTCCATTTTTAACTTTTTGAGGAAACTACATACTATTTTCCATAGTGGCTGCACCAGTCTGCATTCCCACCAGCCGTGCACAAGGGTTCCTTTTTCTCCACATCCTCACCAGCACTTGTCGTTTGTTGATTTGTTGATGATAGCCATTCTGACAAGTGTGAGATGGTACCTCATGTCGTTTTGATTTGCTTCTCTCAGATGATTAAAGACTTAGAGAATGTTTTCATATGCCTTTCGGCCTTCTGTATGTCCACTTTTGAAAGGTGTCTATTTAAGCCCTTTGCCCATTTTTTGATTGGACTGTTTATCTCTTTTTTTGTTAAGATGTATGAGTTCCCTATAAATTTTGGAGATTAGGCCCTTAGCGGATATAACATTGGCAAATATGTTCTTCAATGCAGTGGGCTTTCTTGTTTTGTTGATGGTTTTGCTGCGTAGAAGCTTTTTATTTTGATGTAGTATGCATCAATTTTAATTGATTTATGTTTCTCCTCATTATGAGTGCTGTCTCTATAATGTTGTTTTGTTGATTGTTTCATTTTGATTTTTGCATACTTGGTAAATTTTCATTAGAAGCCACACATTGTAAATTTTACTTTGCGAAGCGCTGAATATTTTTGTATTCCTATACATATTTTTTTTACCATTGTCCTATAGTACAGTTGATTATTTGTAAACAGCATGGTCCCTTTTGGCCTGATTTTGAGGGCTAATTAATCCCCACAACTGAGGCAAGACTCTTTGGAGAATTCTAGCCAATGCCCAGTGGAGATGAAGGTTTTTCCGGTCTTGCTGATGAGAACAGGCTCAGCCCTCTTTTTAATACTCAGGGAGAACCCTCTGCAAATCTGTTGATGTTCTCTCCATGCATGTCTCCTTTCTTTGCCACTCTGCCATGTGGACTGTAGCGGCTTTGGTGTCTCAGCTCTGTCTCCTCATCTCAGAGAGACTAATAAGATCTCAGGTTCCCTCTCCCTTCAGTGGCTAATTGTAAGGCTTACCTCATTTGTTTCCCATATCTCAGAGATCGCTGCTTTTTATTACCTGATAACCGATTTCTCGATATTTGTCACTTCCTTGATTTTGTCTGATTTTCATTTGTTCATTTGATATTTAAGCTGTTTCAGGTGGAATGGGCAATCCAGTTCCTGTTTTTCCCACCTTACACTTGTAAACCGATTTCTTTCTATTGCTGTTTTTTTTTTTTATCAGCTTAGTATTGAAAATCTTAGTTTATACAAATATGTCATTGTGATTGTGAATGGTAATTATAAATATATAATTTTTTCCTATTTAGCAATGGAAATTCTCTTGTAATCTTAATCCAAAGTAATGGTAACTTCTTTCTTATAAATAGTCTTGGGTATAAATGAAGAGCTCAGATATAAAATTTATTTTCTTTGTGGTGGGCCAAGTTTAAATCCATTATTATTTCAAGGTTTGCAAAGAAAACATTTTTCTTTAATGTTTCAAATTTCTCTCCTGGAAAATAATGATTAAAAGTTAAGGACATAGAAGCGAACTGTAACAATATCTCTAAATTTATTTTATTCAAATTGGCTTTGTTAATAGCATTCTTTTCAATATGTTACAGCAATGTTGGGAAAACATAGCAACTAGGGTGACTATTTTTGAATCTTGTCTGCCATAACATCTTTTGGAACGTCTTGGATACATTTGATGTGTTGAAATATAGCATTGGTTCTCCCTACAGTTTTAAATTATATTTGTTAAGAATGCTAAAAATATCAGTTAAGTAGCCAAACTTGTTACCCATATGACATCTGTAGAAATATTTTCCAAGAGAGATTCTTTTACAACTAAAAATGTGACTCTCATTCGTGCGTTCCTATGCCGTGCTTACTATTTTCTCTTCCATAAACCAAGGGATTTCAGAATGATGTAGTAGACAGCAGTGGTTAACTATAATCTCTGAACAAGATATTTCCATAACCCAGTTACCTAGTAACATTTTTAAAATAAATAAAAAATTATTCAATGGATTTTTAAAATATACCCATGAAAATCAGCAGAATTTTTGAGAATCCCAAGATTTGTGAAGTATTTTCAAATGTTTTGAAATGGAACCACTATTAATAGACACTAACCAGTTCAGTAACTTCTATATATTTTCTAATAGGTTTTCAGTCTTATTGCCTGCAATTATTTTTATAATTTTTCCAGGTTCATTTATATTAACTAACATTTTTTTCTTTGGAAGAAATTCAAATCTAGAACTCTAATCTAGGTTAAATTTATACAACTAAACAAATGCTCTATAAAATTATCTTGCTACAATTATCTCATATAAATGAAAAGTGTTACAAATAGGACACTCAATCAGATTGGATTGCAAAATCTGTAGTGGAGTATAATGATGTCATAAACACTGCTTTGGAATATTATTTAATAATAAATATTATATAAGACAAAATGAAGGTATACAGAATCAACACATATGGAAAAAATAAATTTTCCAGTAATTATATTAGTAATTGTACCTTTGTCACACTATATAGTATTACTATTTATTATTAAATATGATGATAATAAGGCTTACTTAATGGTTGTAGAATGTGGTAGAAAATGTTGCAATAACTCTGTTTTTTTCCCAAAGAAAATATTTGAGAATTTTTATCAACAAATTTGGCATACTTTGTTGCCAAGTAGATTTTTATCTCTTAATTTTGAAGGTTTAAAGTTTCATAACAAAAATACAGTGTATTCTGTGGTTCTCATTGTGTTTTCAGCATTTGCTAAAACTAAATTTTTAATAAACTTTATTATTAAGTGTTTTTAGGATGGAATCAATAATTTCCTCAATATTATCACAATTTACATAGAGGAGTTGAATTTGAACATGCATATTCTTTGTTTTTTTCTAATAAAAATATGTTTTATTATGCAAGCTACACTAATTGGAATTAAATACCACAATTGTTACAAACTCAGGAAGTATCATGTTCTAAACTTTCTTGCTGAAAAATCCACTGAAAGTTCCTAACTGAAATTTGGTTGAAAGTCTCCACTCTTGCTAAGAGCAGAGAAAAAAAATTCCCACTTTGCTTCAAAACTATGTGTTATACTGATAAAAACATTAAACTCTACACTTTAGGCCCTAGCCGGTTTGGGTCAGTGGATAGAGCATTGGCCTGCTGACCGAAGAATTCCGAGTTTGATTCTGGTGAAGGGCACATACCTTAGTTGCAGGTTCGTCCCCAGCCCAGGCCCTGGTTGGGGTGTGTATGGGAGTCAACCACTCCATGTTTTTCTCTCACATCAATGTTTCTCTCTGTCTTTCTCTCTCTCTTCCACTCTCTCTAAAAATCAATGGAAAAATATCCTCATGTGAGGATTTAAAATAATAAAGAAAAGAAACTCTACACTTTAGCATCCCTGCTATATTGATAATCAAACAAAATTAACTAAGAAAACAGTAAGCAATAAACACCTCATTTCCATCTAATGTGTAAATTTATTATGTATCTTTCAAGCAAATGCATCTCTCACATGACTCATAGCAGTTGGCCTAATATTAGCTGCAATATATGCAGTTTCTAGTTAAAATCCTTGCAATGTCCTCATATTTTCTATCCTATTCTATTCTGTTATACATTTCCTTCTAAGCATTGCCATAGCTACATCACACAAATTCTTATATGCTGTATTTTCATTTGCAATTTCCCTTATGATTTCTAGACACAATTGCTTAGAACCGTGGTCGGCAAACTGCGGCTCGCGAGCTACATGCGGCTCTTTGGCCCCTTGAGTGTGGCTCTTCCTAAGCCTTAGGAGTACCCTAATTAAATTAATAACAATGTACCTACCTATATAGTTTAAGTTTAAAAAATTTGGCTCTCGAAAGAAATTTCAATCGTTGTACTGTTGATATTTGGCTCTGTTAACTAATGAGTTGGCAGACCACTGGCTTAGAAGTATGTTAGTATTTAATTTTGAAATATTTGAGTATTTTACAATACTCTCTCCAATAACATTCTGTTATTGATTCTAATTTAAATCCATCCTTAGCAAAAGGACATACTCTGAGTAATTTTAATTCTTTGAAATTTGTTGAGTTTTCTTTTATGGCCCAGAGGTCAGTGCATCTTAGTGAATGTTCCATGTACACTTGAAACTAATGTGTGTTCTGTTACTGGTGGCTAAACTGTTCATTCTACAAATATCTATTTGCTTAAGCTGATTGATGGTGTAGTTCCGGTCTTCTATATCTTCACGAAGTTTGCCTACTTATTCTATCATTTACTGAGTGAGAGTAGTAAGTTCTCCACCTAAACTGTGGATTTGTTTATTTCTCCATCCAGTTCTATAAGTTTGTACTTCATGTACTTCAAAATTCTGCTAAGTGCATACACATTATGTATTTTGATAAATTGACTACTTTATAATAATATAATGTCACTTTGAAGTATAGTTGTCTGATATTAATATAGCTGCTCTGGCGTTCTTTTGGTTCAAGTTTGTATGGTGTATCTTGTCCCACCCATATACTCTTAACCTAGATTTATATAGATTTATCTTGCTTTTTATACAATCTGGCAATCATTTATTTTCTCACTCCCCCTCAGTTTTACTGAGATATATTTGTAAGTTTAAGGTATACAACATGATGATTGATTATATATGTATAAAATCTCCATTGCTTTCGATTGGAGTGTGTATACCATTTACATTTGACCTAATTACTGATATGGTTGGACATAAATATATCATCTAGCTAGTTGTTTGCTATCTGTTTCATCTGTTCATAATAGCTTTCTCCCCTCTTTTCTTGCCTTCTTTTTCATTATTTTTGTGCTCATTTTGTCTCCTCTTAATTCATTAGTAAGATCTCTGTTTTAATTATACTTTTCAGTTATTGTTCTATGGTTTACAACATCTTTAACTTATAAAAGTGTATTCTTTCTCTAGCTGACTTCAAGATATTCTCTTCATCTTTAGAGCAATTTGAATACAATGTGTCTAGGTGTGTAATTAATACTGCTTAGAGATCTCTTGAGCCTTTTGGATCTTTGATTTATTACATTTCATTAATTTTGGAAAAGTCTTGGCCTTGATCTTTTCAAATATTTTGTCTGCTTTGTTCACTTTTCCTCCATCTGGGGCTCCAATTACACATATGTCAGACTTTTGATATTGCCCCACACAATTCTTGGATGTTCTCCTCTCCTCCCATTCCTGCCCTACTTGAATTTCCTCTTTGTGTTTCGGTTTAGATGATTTCTATTGTCCTAACTTCAAGTTCACTCATTCTTCAGCTGTATCCAATCTGCTTATAAACTCTTTTTCACATACAGTTTTCAGCACTCTACTTGGTATCAATCTATTCTTTCACGTTGTCTCCATTCTCCAGTGGCTAATATAATTAATAACTATTAATCACGGCTATCTTAAAATACAAAGTTGATGGTTCCAATGTCTAATCTCTATGATTGTTTTGTCTCTTCACAGTGGGTTGGGTTTTTTTGTTTGTTCCTGCCTTGGGGGCTTTGTAATTTTTATTGCTTAGAAGAAGAATATAGATGGAGTTAAAAATGTATTTGCATCCTGAGGTGGGCATGATGCTTCTTCAGTCAGGCCCATAGTAGGGGGAGTTAATTCAATATAATTGATTTGGGTCCAAGCTTCCTCACTGCTACGGTTACCTCTGGTGCACCACAGACCAAATTCCTCCAGCAGTGGGCTGCTGTTACCTTGAGCTTAGTGTGGAGTATGGAGTTGTGAAGAGTTTGCTGCAGTGTTCTTGCTCCCCCATCAGCTTTTAGAAGTCCCTGACACTCTGTACCACAGTGGGACCTGCCTCCATGCTCTTGACCAACTCCAGCAGAAGACAGCATTACCTGCTACTTGGTAGTAGATTCACAGCAAGGGTTCTTGGTTCTCCTGATCCAGATGTAGGGGGTTGATCTTTTTTGGTGCCCCTGCCATTGCCTCACCATGACAGCCAAATTCTGACTTGTGTCCAAGGGGCGGTGATGGTGGTAGTAGGGAGGTTGAGTGGCAGAGTTGCTCGTGCACTGATACATAGCTTTGTATCAGGGCAGAATCCTGGATCCGAGAAGGTGTCCAGCCCTTTGGCCAGCATGTAAGGCCTGTCCTTTGGTATGAGAGAAGGATCTCAGGAAGTGAGTGGTGTTTTATTTTCATGTACCAGCAGCAGCTGGTCCCCACACATCTGTGGGCACCCTGTCCTCACTCCCCTGCCCAGTCTACAACCTTCCTTTTGAGTACCCGGGGAGACCAGTAGAAAAGAGTTTGCAGATTCTCTTGTGTCTGGGGCTCCCAGTTATTCTAAACTGTCATATGAGTCCATGTTCCACCTAGAAGAATTCACTACAATGATAGCTGTCTTCTTCTACTCCCCTCTAGAGCAGCCACTTCTTCCCATGTTCTGACAAAGGTGAGAATGTGTTTATCTCTCATTGGAGAGATTTGTCACTCCTGTAATTAAGTTTACCTGGTTGCTTTGCAACCTTAACTCTATTATGGACTTAAGAAAAATATTACTTTGTTGATTATTCAGTCTCTTCTCAGTAATAGGGTAGAAGCAAAGTTATCGTGTGGCTTTCTACATCCTAAGCAACTGGAATCCAATTCTGATCTACATTATTCCATTCTCTTCTATTTCAAATATATCTCAATAAAGCTAGAAAAAATATTATATCCATTCTCTTCTATTTCATCCCACTCAAACAATCTCAGGTAGTGACCACCAAATTTAAAATTTCACAATCCATTCATTAGTCATGACTTGCTCAAAGCCCTAAAAAATGGACATGATGAATTGTTAGAATCAAGGAATCAAAATTTTCCTCAGGACCATTTATTTCAATAACGTTAACTGTGTATCATTCATCTCAGTATCAGCAACTCTTCTGCAGTTCTGAGAACAAAGTAGTCACTCAGTTATACCAAAGGAAGGAAATGCACGAGAAAATAAACTTTAGTTTGATAGGAGTAAGAATTGTTTAAAGGTTGGAACTTCTTCAATCTGTAAGTTCATTTACTACCAGATGTATTGAATCTAAATCAGATAACTTTGGCTTTTAAAAAAAATAAGATTACAATGTCAAAGGACAAATTTACCTCCAAGAGGGGGACACACACAAGTTACAAAATTATTTTGAGAAATACATGCAACAAATAAATATTTCCCCAAAGTTTCAATTTTGATTGGAATGACACACTATAGAGATTGTTTCTTGGAGCAATCTGCCTCTCTATTTCACAACCAGATCTTATAACCCAGGATTTTCTGCTAAAGATTAAACTTGTAAGGTAAGTGTAACCACAAAGCTATGAAGCAGCAACTGGAAACAAGGCAAAGAGTCTGGATAAGAGTTATAGTAGGATCTACAGATTTGGAAATCACTGCACACATAGACAGCCAAGTTGCATAGCTGAGCTTCCTTAAAAAAAATGGCTATGTAAGGAGACAAGCTGAGCATCCAAAGATATGCTTAAGGGAGAGTCCCAGATACTCTGTTTGGGTATGGAATTGAAACTAACAACAAAGCCGGAGGGAAATGGATTGATAATGAGAAGACCAAAGAGAAAAGGGAGAAAAGAAAATAGACAAGATCTAAGGGAAAAGTCCAAATAAACCAGTGTGATTCTTGCAAAGCACTCTGATCATTTTATGCATTATCTGTAGCCTTATATTTTAAACATTTTCTGGCTCTGCAAAAGTCACCGTCCATGGAGTGGGGGCTGACAAATACCCCAGGTATCAGGGGTTATGTAAACAATCTTTGGTGCACTCTATGGCGTAATTTACTGTCATAAACATTGTGGGAAGCTGAAATCTCTATGGCAGCTCGGCGTGGATATTCTCACTGTCAGCAGGGAAGATTCATGGCCTCCTCACAATGCTAAGACCCCAACAGCATTTACCAAGACAGATGACTTGGTGACAGACACCTTGGGCTGAAAGTTAATATTTAGCCTAGTAAGATGAAACATGAGAACATCGGAATGGTGCCCCTGAGCCAGTCCCCTGGTCCTTGCAGTGCAGGAGACTGTCTCTGACGATGACTCCAAGAGTGAGTCCTAGGGGGCTGGGATGCCACATTTGACATCAGCCTCGGAGGTCAGAGAAGTGCCCAGTCACCCCGGCCTCCCTTAATAACCCATGCCATATCTGTCATCCATGAATGAATTGGACCTCTTTGCAGTCTACTTGTACTTTAGCCAGTACCAGCTCTTAAGCTAATAGGTTCCAGAAGTGTATTCACTTCCCTCTGTTGAAAGATTATACTCCTTTTATTCATTCTAAACTTAGCACTCTTGAATATCTAGAATTTGTGTTTGTTAAAAAGGCTCAGCTCATCCTCCCCACCCATGAAGACCTGATTTTATCTGAACACATCCTTATCTTTCCAAATGAAAGATCTTGTTGTTCGAGATTGAATTTGTACGGCTCTCTCTTCTCCCACCACTTCCTCAATCTGTTCAGCTGTGTGTCTGGATTTAAACAAAAAGGCAGATCTAGTGATATAAGCTAAAATTCTCCTGTCAGCCACAGCTACCCTACCCTTTTATATTTTTTCTCTGAAATTGAAGTTGAGCAACATTTGAACAGAAGGTGTCCTATTACAATGACTTTCTCCAAAATGAAAGGGAGCAAAACTCTTACTTTCTTATCAAATTAAAGGTTGTCTCAATCTCTGGTTTCAGATTTAACCAAGGCCTTCAATGTGACTTAGTGCTTTAAGAAAATACTATTACCTTAGGAAGTTATTTAGGCAACCAAAGCAGCAGATCTAGAGTATTGTCTTCCAGAGGAGTCCCTCTGACTAAGGCTATCTGCCTGTGCCAATGACCTTGCCTTCACATAGAGCACATCTGTAATCACACTTTTGGAAATACCTTTTGAGCCATCCCGTAAGTTAAACTAGAGGGACATCTCATTGATTTATATTCATATTTCACTTTTGACTAAGAAGTAAAAAGCACTTAGGTGTTAGAGTTTACTTTTTAGTCTGGCCATTAAAAAATTTTTCAAAAAGAAATTTACCTTTGCTTTGTCAGTATGGCTCAGTGGTTGAGGGTCAACCTATGAACCAGGAGGTCACCGTTCAATTCTTGGTCAGCGCACATGCCCGGGTTGCAGGCCTATCCCCAGTGGGTATGCAGGAGGCAGCCAATCAATGATTCCCTCTCGTCATTTATGTTTCTATCTCTCTCTCCCTCTCTGAAATCAATAAAATACATACTTTTTTTAAAGAGGGAGTGGCCCTACTTGTTTTTTTAAATTCACCTTCAAAGTAGGTCACCCCTGAGGGCTAGCCCTTCTTAGCAGTCTTACCATGACCATGTCCATCAGAAAGCACCCCTGAGTACCTATGGTAAGTAGGCCCTGTGCTACAGGGGATGTAGTGGGCCATAAGATATCCTTCCTATTCTTAAAGAGCTTGTAGTTTAGATGGAAGCAAAACACAAGTATAATATGAAAAATGCTAGATGAAGAAAACTGTATGTGCCAGTTGAGAGGAGTCTGGGCTGATGCAGGCTGAGAAGTTATGCTCAGCCAGAGCAACTGATGGAGCTGGAAGTGTGTGCATATCCTGCACAGGTTGAGTGACACTGAGTGCAAAGACCAGTTTGGTGCAAAGTAATGGGAGTGGGACATAAGGTCCACTACTGACTTCACGTTGCTTGTGAAAAGCTATTTAACCCCTTGGCAGCTCTGTTTCCTCATGGCACCTACTTCCGGTTCAAAATGGCAGACTAAAGACATGCATTGACTTCCTTCTTCTCTCCAACCCACTCCTACGATGGAAAGCAGTGGCATGCAGAATGTATTTGACACCTGGAATGAATCATCTTTTAATACTCCCTTCTCCTTTATAACAAAATTACTTGCTTGCAGTAATAGACATTATTTCCTTGGGTTTTTCCATAGTTTAAAACAAAGAGTTAACTTATAAACAAGAAATTCCCACTTAAAGATATTATTCTAACTTTTAAAAAGATTTCATGCATGAACTGCAATTTGTACTTACCATAAAAAGTATTACACCTCACAGTTTGCTCCGTATATCACTGTTTTAAATTTAAATACACATAAAACTCCAAATGGTCTCATAGAATGAGACAAAGTAACTCAACTTCTGTTCCTTTATCATTACAGCACTACACTGTCAATGCTTATTTCAAATCTACTGTGTGAATGTGTGTGAATGCAGGAGCATTAGTACCAAAGAGATTGGAAACACAGGGGGCGTCAAATGCAATGATTCCAAAACTTCACAAACGTATGCTTGAAACAAGCGTGTAGCTGACTCTATCTGTGCTTGGTCAACTGTATATCTGGGAGGTTTCCAAATTAACTTCCCTTTAGAATTCAATGTTCTTTAGATAATAAATAGTAAAAAAATAAATAAATAAATAAAGTGCTTCTTTGAAACATACATATTTATGATTAAAACTCTACAGTGACCAAAGCAACAACTTAGATTTTTTTAAAAATACCTTGGGGTGGGGGCGGTGTAGGGAGAGCATTTTATCCCTGATTTTGGTGATTATAAATGCCAGACTTTCTTTCCATTGGTTTTATTATTGTTTATAAATTCTTTTCCAGCAATGTAGCCCCTACTGTCCCATGTGCTGAATGGAGCTACCCAACCACCCCCTCTTTAGAATGCCACCAGAATAAAACACAAAAAGGAAAAATTCATAAAAAGCACTGAGAATGGGTGTAATAATCATTTTTTAAAAATCCTAGGCATTAGGGTCATACTAAATAAACAAAGGTGTAAAAGGTCACAGATCAGAGCACGCACAGAAGGAGGAAGGCTACCACGTGACTGATTTTTCATTGCCGTTTTTTAGAATGAGTGAAGGTGGAGACAATGGGAGAAGAGGCAGAAGTTGAGATGGTGGATGGAGAGCCACCCCTGAATTTCTGCTGGGTCAGCCCGATATCTCACCCTGCCCCATGGATGAAGACCTGAGAAATGCTCCTGAAGGAATTAAGCAATCTGCCTGGGAGGACTTTGGGCTCCCATACAAGAGTTGGTACCCTCAAGTTGGCTCTCTTTATTTCAGCCAAGCACAAGTGGAGGGAGGGAGGAAGGAAGCCTGACAATCAGCACCCTCGAATTTGAATTCCATTCAGGAGACCTGAAGCAACAGAGGAAATCGCAGATCAGGCTTCATTCATCAACATAGTCTTTCACTCTTTAATATGAATTTTTAAAAATTTTTATTGAATTTATTGGAATGACATAGGTTAATAAAATTATATAGGTTTCAGGTGTACAATTCTCTAATACATCATCTGTATATTGTATTGTGTGTTCACCACCCCAAGGCAAGTCTCCTTCTGCCCTAACTTATCCCCCCTTTACCCTCTTCTACCTCTACCTACCCCCTTTTTCCTCTGGTAATCACCACACTGTTGTCTGTGTCTATGAGTTTTGTTTTGTTTTTCTTTGATTAATCTCTTCACTTTTTCACCCCCCGCCCCTGCCCCCGCCCCTCTACTCTGATCTGTGACCTCTTATACCCTAGTTTACCCTTCATTTTGTTTATGTGGTATATTACATTTATTGATTTGTGGATATTGTAGCAACCTTGCATTCCCATTTGATCATGGTGTGTGACCTTTTTAATGTATTGCTGGGTCTGATTTGCTAAAATTTTGTTGAGGATTTTAGCATCTAAGTTCATCAGGGATATTGACCTACAACTTTTTTTCCTTTTAGTGTCTTTATCTGGTTTTGGAATTAGGATAATGCTTGCCTTATAAAATGAGCTTTGGAGTCTTTCCTTTCTTTGAATATTTTGGAATAATTTGAGAAAGATAGGTGTTAGTTCACCTGTGAAGTCATCTGGCCCAGGACTTTTTTTTGTTGGGAATTTTTTTGCATTATGGGTTCAAATTCATTAATTGAAATTAGTCTAATAAGATTTTCTGATTCTTCCTGATTCAGTTTTGGAAGATTGTAGGTTTCTAGAAATTTATCCATTTTGTCAAGATTGTGCAATTTGTTGGCATACAGTTGTTCATAATATTTTCTTACAACCCGTTCTATTCCTATGGGACTGTTGTTACTTCTTTCCTTTCATTCCTGATTTTATTTACTTGGGTCCTCTTTCTTTTTTCTTGATGAGTCTAGTTAAATGTTTGTCAATCTTGTTTATCTTATTAAAAAAAAAGCTCTTGCTTTCACTGATCTTCTGTATTATATTTTTAGACTCTATTTCACTAATTTCTGCTCTGACCCTTATTATTTCCTTTTTTCTACTCTCTTTGGGCTTTGTTTGTTATTTACTTAAGTGTAAAGTTATATTGTTTATTTGAGTTTTTTGTTTGTTTGTTTCTTGAGATAGTCTTGGAATGCTATGAATTTCCCTCTTAGGATTGCTTTCACTGTGTCCCATAGACTTTGGGTTGTTGTGTTCTCACTTTCATTTATTTCAAGGTATATCTTTTATTTCTTCCTTGATCTCATTGTTAACCAATTCATTGTTTAGTAAAATGTCATTTAGCTTCCATGACTTCGTGTGTTTTCCAGTTCTTTGTTTAATTTCTAGTTTCATACCATTATGGCCATAGACAATGCTTGATATGATTTTAATCTTCTTAAATTTATGGAGACTTGTTTTGTGTTCTAACATG
The DNA here is from genome assembly GCF_964212035.1 of Myotis nattereri. Lineage (NCBI taxonomy): Eukaryota > Metazoa > Chordata > Mammalia > Chiroptera > Vespertilionidae > Myotis > Myotis nattereri. The sequence continues at coordinate 77,236,780 of NC_138085.1, read as the reverse complement.
TGGTCTATCCTAGAAAATGTTCCATATGCATTTGAAAAGAATATATATTCTGTTGCTTTGGGGTGAAATGCTCTGAAGATATAATTAAGCCCATCTAATCTACTGTGTCATTTAAGGCTGCTGTTTCCTTGTTGTGAAATAGAGATTTTAGTCAAGGCTTCTGGGAAACTTACAGAAAACCAGATATTCAAAGGAGAAGGAACAGAATAAACACAAAACCTGAGAAACAAACAGAAGGTAATATAGAAAAGAGAAGCAAATGTCAAAAAATTCTACGCCTCAGAGAGGTTCAAGAGGGGGCATCCATAAAACAAGAACAGGTTACTATTTTTTACACGTCAATCAGAGAACAAGAAAGAGTTCATGGAAATAAAAATGTGTTATTTAATACAAGGACTGAAAGAATAAGTTCAAGAAAACTTTCAGAACGTAAGTTTACACTTAACATGTAATCATTTTATTTTTCTCAAAATATCTGTTATTAAATTAGAGAGTTGATAATATTAATATTGGTGAATGACATTTAAGAATTTAATAAATAAATAAGTACAATCTGATTCTCTAGGTGTCTATACCTTATCATAGAATTGAAGAATAGTAATGTCAAAAAAAAGTAAAAATATTTTTGGTCAATAATTTCCAAACAGTATTCCACTGAGGACTAGGATTTGACAATATTTTCTCAGCAGGTTTAAAGAGAAGTTGAGTGAACAAGCCCTGCTTCTTTATAGCTAATTTAACAAAAGTGGGTTTTGTTTTATCTGCTTTTATTCTGAGGTTTTATGTAAAATGTCATTTGTTAACGAGCTATTTGCTACAGAACTGGGCTGAGGCATGCAGTGCTAATACTTATGTGTCCCAGGCAGACTGTATTTTTAAAATATTTGTTCATTTATGTAGAAATAGTGAACACCGCATGAAGGGGGCAGGAAAACAAGACTGCTAGCAGTGAGGTCCAGCCTCCCCTCGGCTGCCCAGGCGTTTTGGATGGGACCCAAGCTTGCCATTTAACAGAACAACAGCCCGGTGGTAAACTGGAGTCCCTCCCTGTAGAAGGGTCTATCCTCCATCTGCTGTTTCTTAAGCTTGTTCCTTGTGAATCTCACCCAATATCCCAAATAGCTTACGCTCAGATCACAGATGGTACTCTTCCTGAGAGGAGTCCTGATAAACTCCATTTTCTCCATCTTATTTTGCTTCCACTGCTGTTTTAACACCTCATATAGATGGCTATCTGGGCAGCTACTCAGCTGGCCAGCCCCGTTATCTGGCTCAGTGTATTGATAACACTAATTGAAATCAAACCTCTTATTTGCTGCTGAGGAAACTGTGATCTAGAAGACAAAGGACTTAACTGAAGTTATCTACTTCCCCATTACATCTGACAACTCCACAACACTTGCTAATTGCTTCACTTGGGTATGTTTTTCCTTTTCAACTGGATGTCAGCTACCTTGGTTAAGGCTCATTGCTTGGATTCTTTTTTTCTAACTCCGTCAGCACAATGTTAAGAATAAAATAGGTGCCCAGTAAATATCTGCTAGAGAATCTTTTTTGAAATAGTTTTTACAAAGAAAATCAGCCTCCACTTTCAAGTAATATATAGCAGGATATAATAGCCCAACTTTTTTATATATATATTTTATTGATTTTTTACAGAGAGGAAGGGAGAGAGATAGAGAGTTAGAAACATCGATGAGAGAGAAACATCAATCAGCTGCCTCCTGCACATCTCCTACTGGGGATGTGCCCGCAACCCAGGTACATGCCCTTGACTGGAATCGAACCTGGGACCTTTCAGCCCGCAGGCCGACGCTCTATCCACTGAGCCAAACCGGTTTCGGCAAGCCCAACATTTTTGCTTGCAACCATGAGGGAAACGATAGAAAACTATTTTAAAATAATATTCTTAAAGATATAAGATACTTGTAGAAGCAAAAGTAGCTAAATCATCTAAATTTCCAGAGAAGAAAATGTCCTTTCTAGGACCAGTTGACAAATGCTGGCAATTTCCTATGCCAGTCATGGTGCTAGGAGAGGTGGAGGCAGTTCACTGAGAAAGTCAAACTGGTAGATTTTTTAAAAGATTTTTTTAATTGGCTTTTAGAGAGAGAGGAAGGGAGAGAAGAGAGAGAGAAACATCAATGTCAGGGCAACACATCCATTGGCTGCCTCCTGCATGCCCCCTACTGGAGATTGAGTCCGCAACCTGGGCATGTGCCCTGACCAGGAATCGAACTGGCAACCCTCAGTGCACAGGACGATGCCCAACCGAACCACCCTGGCCAGGGCAAACCAATAGAGTCTTGACAGTCACATAGACTGTTGAAGGATTAAAATCTAGTCAAGCCCCAAATTTACCATCATTTTCCCCAGCAGGACATCTGATAAGGTTTAGGGAAGCCCAAAAAACTGGTAACAAAAGCCAAAGGTGGTTGCCTCTGTTGGCAGGTATTGAGGGAGAAGATTGATTGGAAAGGAGCATGTGGGAACTTTGGGTGGCAAAGAATGTACTATATAATAAAAGGATAATATGCAAATCAACCAAACAGAGGAATGACCAGTCACTATGACACGCACTGACCACCAGGGGGTAGATGCTCAATGCATGAGCTGGCCCCTGGTGGTCAGTGCACTCCCACAGGGGAAGCACTGCTTAGCCAGGAGCCCAGAAGCTGGGGTCATGGCTGGCTAGCGCAGCAGTGGTGGCGGGAGGGAATTCAGAGTGAAATATTTAATTATTTCATCATTGGAAACTAATTACCAACCATGGCAGCACTAAGGAGACTGACAGCTTAGGCCCACTCCCCAGGGACAGGGCCTAAGCCGTCACTCAGATATCCCCCAAGGGCTCCCAGACTACGAGAGGGTGCAGGCTGGGCTGAGGAACTCCCCCACCCACTGAGTGCATCAATCTCGTGCACCAGACCTCTAGTATTCTACAACTGATTTGGAGAGGTGATTACACACATGAGGCTGTGTAGGTAAAAACTACAGTTCTCCTCTCCTATAGAGAAAATCCCAGTTCTTTCCTGCTCCTGTGAGCCTTTTACCTGGGTGTCTCCCTTACTAATCACACTCTCACACAGAACACCACACTTCTGATACTTTTGGCAAGTAAAGAGGGAGTAAAATGATCAGGGAAGATGAGAATGGACAAGTCGCACTAACATTTCAGGAAAGAAACGGAAGGGATGGGGGAATAATTTGTTGTCATTTAAGAACAGAATGGAGGCCAATGGAGGCCAAGAGAGGAAGTGGCATGAAGAGGGTGGGAGAGGCCATCAGGGGGCAGATTTTGCTGGTTCTTGTGGGCCCTGATAAACTATGGATTTTGTTTCTATTTGGAAGAATAAGTGATGGAAGGTTTATAAGTGGAAAAGTGACATGATATAATTTATGTTTTAAATAAAGTACTTTGGCTATGATTTAAGATGATTGTGGAGAAAAGAGGCCAGTTAAGAGGCTATCACAGTAGAGAGCTCATGTTGGCAGAGGCTCAGGTGACAGTGATAGTGATGGAGCTTTGAGCTTTGGGGATGTCATCAGAAGATTTGCTAACGGATAGACATGGGGGATAGAAGAAAGCCTTTCCTCCTCATTCGTCAAGTATTCAATGCCCTAGTCTTCCAATACACCATTTTTCCTAGGTTTCCTTCTATATTACAGATTTCTTTCTCTTTCTCTCATTCTTCTATTATACCAGAATACCTTCTTGTACTCCTTACCTCTCTCTATTGCTTTGTACTAGGTGCTTGATGCTGTTTTCTCTTCCTTCTGCATATCCCCCCCAAGTTTTTGAAACAGAGGTTGTACTTTTTTCACTACTTCATTCCCAAATTTGTATCTTTAGCTCAGACTCCTCTCCTGACAACAGATCTAATTACCTACTAGATATCACTGCTTGAATGGCCCCACAAGTGCTTCAAACTCAACATGCGCTACAGTGAACTCAGTCCACTCCTAAGCCTTCTCCTGAATGTCCTTCACTGTTAAATAGCATAACTATCTTTCATAACCCAAGCCAAAAACCTGGGGGATATCCTAAACATTATTTTCTCAGCTCTCAACATCAGTTGCAATGTCCTATCAATTGTATACCTTAATACTGGGGCATATCTTTTCCAAGTATCTATCATACTTTTTTCCATCCCTATATTTAATTGCTTAATTCAGACATTCATCTTCTCTATACAGATTGTTTCAAATATTCCCACAGATTTCCCTCTCTCTCAGTTCTGTCTGTTCAAATCCAGACTCCACTCGGCCTATGACATCTTTGAGTGGTCTATATATTACTCAGTCCATTCTTATTATTCCTTTGCTTAAAACCTCCATTAGTTCCATTGCCTCTGGGATAAATACAAGTTGCTTACATGGCATACCGGACCAACTGTGATCTGTACCCCACTTATAGTACTTACTTCACCTCCCACTATTTCTCAATTCACATTGTATGCTACAGTTACCATGAATTATTTAAGTTCTCCAAATTTTCCACATTGTTCTATGCCTGAAAAGCCAAGTATTCCCTCTTCTGAGAAGTTTTCTCTAATCCTCACAGATGTGATCAATTTCTTCCTCATTTCCAAATTTTGCTTTGGACATTTCTCCTTCATACCACTAGTTTTACACTGTACAACAACTAATGGTTTGATCACTGTCTTGAGCCTCTTTTATTCCCATTCTTTAGCTCCTATTCTTCATGCTTTCTCCCAGAGGCACTCATGTGTTTGCATGTGCTCTGCCAAAATATGATTCTTATTGTTTTGTATTGATGTAGTTTTAATTCATGGAAATAGTATTGTGTTATGTATCTCATTAAAAAATAACTCTATGTCTTTACAATGCATCCCCGTTGCTTTGTTGCAGCTAGTATGTTGCTTCTAACAGGTTCCACCTAATTTCCCAAGAATACACCTACCACCTTTTACCCATATATTCTACCGGTGACACACAAGCAAAATGCCATCAGCTCCTTCTCATAACTGAGGTGGCGGTAAACATACACGTCAATGTCTCTCTCTTCTGTACATAGACTGTAATTTGTCCTGCTAAGAGTACATACACACCAGAGAGCTGATAAAACAGCCTCATTTTTCAAGTCAGAACTGCCATCTTTTCCTTCCTGCTGACTAATAAATCATGACCTGCCTGTTGCATCCATCTTTTTTAGGTTAGTTAACATGTTCAGTCTCCCAAGCTGATTAACTGGTTAACTCGTTTTTGCACCTGCACAGCAATGACCTTGCGAGACATCTGTTCTCTGTTTGACATCTCTTTAATTTTATTAGTGGCTTATGGACAAAATCACTTGACTGAAACTTTTTCAAGTTTAAGTTATTTGGATTCACAAGAGCATTTTTCTCCCTGTTATAAATCAATGAACCCAGGAAGATTAACTGCCTGCATGTGAGCTTCAAAAGAGCCTCTATGGCCAGACAGAGTTGAAAGAAACACATAATTCCCTAACACACTAAATACAAGCTGATCAAAGTTATTGGGGCTGGTTACTTAATGCTGTACTTCCTTATTGTCACACAATCTGATTTGAAGTAGTTTGAATCTAAAGCCTATATTACTAGATCTCAAAAAGTCTTCATTTTGGGGGGGAATCATAATTTCTATATCCTGACTGGTCCAAATGTGTGTTTAGACAGATATCAACTAAACTCTGGGCTAAAAATTCCTGAACCTAATTTGTGACACTCCATACACTTTAGAAATTAAAATTAAAAGAAACCTAGTAATGAACCATTTCAAACAAGAATGATTCCCATACAGAATAATCATGGAATCCTGGAAGCAAACAGAATCATAAATCCTTAATATTTTTGTAGTAAGAGGGGGATTGTTCAAGCCCTTGGAATTCTAAAGAGATTCCAAGGCCAGTCATGTGAGAGTTGAGGAGACCCAAAGGGTGGGGTCTCACCAAAACAGCCTTCCTTTTATTTGTTATATTTTTTTTAATGTTGTGTTTTTATGTAAGAGGTGATTTTGGGGGGAAAAAAGTTCCACTCCTTAAAAAATAAATTGAAAGTCACTGGCCTAGCCCAGTCTTGCACACAAATCAATTCCTTCTATGACATCCTTGACAGGCAGTAATTCAATATCTGCTTGAACACTGCTGTCATTGTGAGTTCATTATCCTGAAGCAGCTCATTTCCATATTGGATATCTCAAGTTCTTGGGAAGTTCCTCCCTCCTAGAGTGCCAAGTTTCACCTCCCTATAAATTCTAAGCCCCAGTTATGTCCTCTGGGATAATACAGAATTTCTATTTGTTACCTCCCTCTTCCATGTCCCTTCAGAACTTAAAGGATGATATTTTTTTTCATTCCACATTTTAAGACTAACTTTAATCTCCAAATCACATCTCCATATATCTATTTTCTTTTTTGTTGATTTCACTTAAGTTTAAATGCACAGTTTCTTCAACCAAGACTATAAGCACATATGTACCATGTCTGTTCTATGTAACACACAGAAACAGCTTTTTAAGAGAAATGCAAATACCCCACCCCCTGGGCATTTCATGATTATAAAGACAGGTATCCAAACAATCCTAGCTATATTCTTGATACTACTGGTAGTCAGCATCCATATTGTGTCAAAAATGAACAGGATTTGTGACAATATTCATTGTACCTACTACTTTAGACAATCTAAACTGTTGCTGTTTCATTGAGCAAGAAGGATTGAGCATAGCAGCCTATTTATTTTTCCTTCTTGAGATTTTGATTTTTCAGAAACACAGCCATCTGACACTTACTTCCATGCTTTCATCGTGTAAACCTGAATTCTATTTCAACTATTCCACATCTGTGCTTACTGACAGTGCCTTAACAAGGGGGGGTGGGGGTGTTTATACAGCATTTTTCCTTTCACATATATTGAACATATTCTTACAAATGCCTGGGTCATGTTTATCAGCTAGAATTCTTCTACTTAATGTGCAGGTATTCTTAGTCGTGATAGTTAACCAAGACATTAACATGAGTAGAAGGTTGTTGATTTAAGACAAACTTGAGATCCACTAAAATGATTTGTATGTATGTTTGTCTGGTGATGATGGAAGCCTTATATGCTTTGTTCATTCTTTTGGGAATCATTATATATCTCAGCTCTTAAGTTAAACTTTAATGCTATTTGTCGGTTTGTTAACACTAGTATGTTCTGTGCATCTACCTTCCATTGGAATTATTTATTCCATTAATATCAATTTTTGTTGCAAATCTAACTGATGGAGGAGCTTCTGAGTATCTGGGTCCACATTCTACTTTCTGGCTATGTACCTTGTTTCCATAATTTGCCTGTGGAGACCCCCATCATTTCCTGTTAAATGAATTATTGATATGTCTGTTTTGTACAAACTAGCCATGCCCAGTTCTTTAAAAGACACAGCTCTTATAAGCTGTAGTGGAAAAATTTATTCTATTCACATTAGTTGCTCCTTTATCTTTATCATCATATCATCTTAGAGTTGGTCACTTTCTTTCATTTACTTCTACTAAATAAATATGTATCTTGGAGGCATGGATTACATCTTTCTTATTTTGGTATCCCCAGGGCATGAGCCCAGTAGATTATTCTAGGCATTCACCCTATACTGGTTAGTTTTAAATTCAAAACAAAATATATATTTTCTAAAGTAGAACTGAAAGATGATAGGCAATAAAAACAGGCCCTAAAATCTTAATCTTAGGCAAGCCTAACTGTCAGCCACAAGCAAGAACCTTTGCCTTCCCAAACTTCACATTCTGGCCTTCAAAAATGCCACCTTTTTCTCATGTAGAAAAGCCAGGAAAACTACCTGAGGAAAATCATGAGAAAAGTACAAGACAACACAAACCAAGGAAGTAAAAGTTCATGAAAATCTAGCAACTTCAATTACAATTCCAGTGAAAAGATGGAGACCTTTGCTAGCACCCTCTCTAAGGAACATAATGTCTGCGTACCTTGGGGTGGAGTGCCAGGTGTTGTGCTGTGACCAGTAGACTGAGTTTAATAACCCAGAATCATGTGCCAAGGCAGGTGGGGAAATGAAAAGTAGGTGTCCCAGTAAACCTGCTGGAAGAAGAAAAAGTACAACTGTCCAGTAACTGTGGGTGGTGAAATTAGGAGAAAATTAGAAATACAATTGGACTGTTTAAAGTTTCAAGCAGTAGGAAACCTTTCAGAAAAAGGTGTGAGTTTTGCAAACAGCCAAGAGTACAAGAGACAGGTTATGCCCCAGAAAAAGCCACTTCTCTTCCTCTGTTTTGAAAACGTTGGCAGGCTAGAGCGTTAGAAAATGAAATACAAACTTAGTCCCTGGTACCTTTCCAAGCCTGGATTCATAGAATAAACATGTACCCATATACCTGCCCCCCCCCCCAACACACACACACACACACACACACTCCTGTTTAATTTGAAGAGAAGCCCACCAGGATTGAATGACCTGGAGAAGCAGCTTCCAGTGTGTGGCTGGGAACAAAGAGCTTGGTAGTAGAGGCAGAGCAAGACTATCAGCAGAAAGATGCCCTTTCACATCACTGACTTTCATTCACGTTTCTGGCTTCGTCAGTGTTCGTGTCACCTATGTAGCAATGACAACCAAGTTTACGTGTTTAGCTATGACCTCTCCTCTGAGCTTTAGTCTCATGTATTCAAATGCTTACTCTGTCTACATAGTGATGGCATGAGGATGCCTGAATATCAACTTATGCAAAATGAACCTGTAATCTTTCCTTATACCTGTACTCTACCAGGGTTCCTTATCTCAGGAGATGGCACCTTCACTATCCAATTGTACAAGCTCCAAACCCAAGAGTCATTGCATCCCACCATCATATAAATATCCAACCGACTCTAAGTTCTATCAGTTCTTACCAAGTTCTTCATTCTGTCCACCTCATTTTTAGTCTTTCTTAGCTACCATCTTGACTACTGGTTTAGCCTCCTAAAGGGTGTCCCCCATCTACTCTTACCATTCCAAACTGTCCTTCATACAAAGCTTTTCAAAGTCTTTTATGTGCTCCAGTCATTCTCAGTCTAAGAATTCTTATCCTGGCCACAAAGTCTTTAATGATCTGGTCCCTGCCTACCATCCTATCAGCAAGTATTACTCTACTTCTCATTTGAATGACACACTGCACAGTTTCTTCAACTCTTCAGAAAACCTTGCTTTCTCCTATAACAGAGTTTTTTGCTCAAGTGACTGCTTCTTGTTGGAATCCTCATCTAGCTGACCTATCCTCACTCTCCAGGTCTTAGCTCAAATGTCCCTTCCTTAGGGAAACCTTCCTGATACTCAGACTGATTGGTACCTTCCCTTTGTAGCACTTATCACAGTGGTGATTTTATATTTGAATATGTGTCCTTTTGATTCAAGTTTCTCTACCCTTATAGACTTTAGGTTCCCAAAGTACAGGAACCATGCCTGGTGTTGTCAGGACCTGAAGCTGCTGCCTGATCCATGGGCATTCAGTCAACATTTTGAATGAATGAATGAAGACTGACACCCAAAACTCAGTGTGTGAGAAAAACCGGTGGGCTGCTATCTTCTGATTCATTCATAACATCTAGTATTTGTACATTGAGCACTGAGTGACTGCTTGATTGTTTGGAGACTGAGACCATTTTTAAATATATATATATATTTTTTTTTATTGATTTCAGAGAGGAAGGGAGAGGAGAGAGAGAAACATCAATGATGAGAGACAATCATTGATCAGCTGCCTCCTGCACACCCCACATTGGGGATCAAATCTGCAACCCGGGCATGTGCCCTGACCAGGAATTGAACCGTGACCTCCTGGTTCATAGGTCAATGTTCAACCACTGAGACACGCTGGCAGGCAAGACTATTCTTGGTGGGCTGAGCCATGATTTGATCTGTTGATATTAATTCTACACTCTACCCATTTAGATCATGGGGTACACTGACTAGTTGGTACGTACTTTATCTTTATTCTGCATACTTTTCTAAAAGTCCAGCTGAGCCAACGTGAGACAGAACCCTGGCTGAGCTGTGGGCATGCATAAGCTTAGGGAGGTCATGGTGGCCTTGGCTTGGAAGGCAACTCTTCCTGGCCTCAACAGCCAGGATGATCACACCTGAGCCTCAGTGTGACCATATTTATAAAGAAGTGAGAGAGACCTGGTCATGTGAGTCAGAAGTCAGCTTGGAAAGCTCACAAGCTCTAGTTGTACCAATGAAAGTGGGAGTCATGACTTCTCACTTGGCTCCCACATAAGAAGCCACCTCCTCAATGAGGTTTTCTCCCTTCTACACCACGATAGGAAATTACTTCAACAACGTTGGCCACCGACTTTCTATTGTAAAGGAGCTTGGGCTAGTATAGTCTCAACAAACTCTTTAATTAAGTTGAATATAAATAGGTTCACCTGATAACTACATCATCTTGTACATGAGAAATATTTAAAGACTCAAGTGTCTAGGCTGGGCTGAGATAAGAACCCAGAAAATGCATGAAAAGATCCAAATGACTAGTGTCTGCAAATATATCCCAAAAATATTTTTTATACTCTTTTGGTATGTCTAGTTCTGATCGAATCAAAGAAACCAGATGTTAAGAGAAAGAAAGAAAACACCACAAAACAATTTGTCTGACGATTTTACAAAAACAAAAATGAAATTAGATCATTCATTTCTCAAAATTCCAGCATGTCTACTGTGATCTTAAGTGGGTCTGCTTATCTGAAATTACACAATGATCATGGTTAATGCCAATTCCCCTTTCCACAGAAGATATGGAGAGCTTTGTTTCATCTTTGTAATAATATTAACTAATATAGTGAAGCACTTTAGAATTTATAAATCATAGTTGCATGCACTGTATCACTAGGGTTTCAAAGCCTTGAGAGGTGTTGTGGGCCTACTTGATTACCATATTGATACTGTAATTGAGGACACTGGGGCTCAAATAAGTTCAGTAGGGACAGTAGATAATTTTCATGCCTGAGACTTAAAAGACAAATTCAGTCTTTTTTCCATTATTCCATACCACTGAGTATTTTTTTTGGTTTTCATTCTACTATTTAAAAATAGCTATTTGTTGAAAATGTTTAAATGATCTGCCAAGTAGGTACATTTATGTTATAAAGAGAAACAGAGGTTATCTATTTTCTGTAATTTTTACTGTTCTATCATTTAGTGTGGATTTAGTCTACATAGAGTTCATAGTAAAAATGATAACTCCTGCTAGAGAAATGTGAACTATGAAACCTAAATCTGGAATGTTTCTACTTCTGTGTGTTTGGGAGATAAGTTAGTAGTTCCTGGCCAGTGTGGTCCATTCCAAAAGGTCATGCCACTGTTTTCTTTTTGAGCTGAAATTTTGCATTTTTATTATTAAAAGTATTTTTATTTACCAGGAAATTGATCAAAAAAATGTTGACACGCAGTCCCCCTGCTGAAATCTGACGCAGACATGGATGGATAAGATACAGTACACTCACCCATTCAGACTTGCGTGGGGAGTTGGGTACAGGGAAGGGAGAGGAAGAGTGGACAGGATAGTCAGCAAAAGCTACATGAGACGGGAAGGAAAACTGCGGCTGTTTGTGGAAGCTCGAATCTCAGTAGCTTGCTGACCAGAGCAGAAGTGCACGGCATAAACAACAAAGCATAAAACAGACTTGAGTGGGACTTGGGTCATCAGACCTCTTTTATCCTTGTAGCCACAGCTGCTCTATTCCTGTCCTAGCTAAAAGATAGCTAAGGCTATCGAAAGTGTCCTTGACATGGTTTTTTTTTTTTAATTGGCTGATTATAAAGCATTTCATTTTATACCTGTACATCCAAAATGCATGGATTTCAGTCTTCTCATTCATTCTTCCCATCAGCCTGAAAAGTGGGGCAAGGCAGGGTTGGTGTTCCCTCTCCTCAGGTGGAGAAGCTGAACTCTTGGGGAACGCATCTGCATGTTGGTCATTGGGGCAACTGGCCCCTCTCCCAGCTTTCTGTCTACTCCAGTCTACGCCAGGCTTCTGCTCCATTGCCCTGAGTGGTGTGTGTGTGTGTGTGTGTTACTTCATCATAATGCTCTGTCACTCTTCTGATTCGCACTTTTACACAATGGGAATTGAGAACAAGAACCTGGACAAACCTCATAGAACAGTGACCTTAAAATCTTGATACTCAGTACAAAAACCTCGCAATTTCTCTCAGGTTTGCATGCAAAATTTACAATCTTTGTTCTTAACCACATGACCACCTTATCAAAAAAGAATCTTAATTTTAGAGCAGTTCCAACACAGCTGGACTGTTTCTAGGCTGCAAAGAATTCCTAACAGTGCCTGTCATTGCTGGGTTTGGGGTAAGGTAAGTACATTGGCATCCGAAGTGGAGAACTTCCCCGAGAGCCACACAGTTTCATGGGCTCCTTCAATCCAAATTTACCTCCAACCTAAATCCCCGCAACATCATTTGCTCTCTTATTTTCTCCAGCAAACACATTCGTGGGTCATGCCTGGGGCAGTAAAGTGTGAACAGCACTTCCCACTTGGCTCCTTAGGAATTCCAGCCCAAGCAACAAGCGAGCCTGAGTGGAAGGGCATGATTTCCTGTCCAGACCCCCTTCCTTTGCATCAAACCCATTCATCTGAATCTCTTTTCCACCATGAGAGGTTCTGTTTCCCAGCGGAGGGTCCTGCGCACCACAGACAATTGTCTTTACTTGGACACATAGTTGGTCACCCAAAGATCTCTGCTTCCAAGGGGAACACATTCTCTCCTCTACTTGGTGAAACTGCCCACCTTTCCACTAGGGAACTGACGAAGGTCCTTACGTGGTAAGCCTAGTCTCCTCTCTGTCTAAGCCAGCGGTTCTCAACCTGTGGGTCGCGACCCCTTTGGCGGTCGAACAACCCTTTCCCAGGGGTCGCCTAAGACCATCCTGCATATCAGATATTACATGACGATTCATAGCAGTAGCAACATGACAGTGATGAAGTAGCAACGAAAATAATTTTATGGTTGGGTCACAACATGAGGAACTGTAGTTAAAGGGCCAGAAGGTTGAGAACCACTGCTCTAAGCATTTGGGGAAAATCTCTGTAAGAGTTTTGCTTTTATTGCTCCACAGTAAAGTAGGACTGCTTAGCCTTCCTTGCTTTTGCCCACTTGGTCTCTGCCACTTAATAGATGAGAGAGAAGCCCTTAGCGTTGCAGATTTCGTTCACCTCCATGGGGATTATCACACATCCTCCCTGAAAGAACTTGCTGTGTGAATTGGCAATTTGAAAATGTGGGTTTTCCTCATTTGAAGCCAGGGGATTGGACTTAGACTAGCACACTTCACCCTGGCTTCTAAGAACTGCCCTCTATGTCAAGAAGTCACTTCCATGATCTAGAAAACTCACTCTCCTTTTGAAGGAGATCCTGACTCCATTTCCTCAACCAGCTCCTGAAGCACACATTTAAATAATCTCCCGTACCCATCCCTCCCAGGTGGCAGGCAGACTCAAACTCACAATTTAAGTTTAATGTGCATGATGAGTTTGTGTGCTCAAGGGATTATCAAACTATGGATTTAGAATGGGTAAAACAACTTCTCTGAATCTCTCTCTCTCTCTCTCTCTCTCTCTCTCTCTCTCTCTCTCTCTTTCTCTCTCTCTCCACACATGCAGTCATTTTAAGAGGAGGCTATTAGCTGGCTCAGTCCCACATTGATCCAAATATCTTCATCAGAACTAATAGGTCCTACATGATCCAATTTCTGCTTACTTCCAGAATCAAATTCCCACTGTCTCTCCTTGAGGAAAGAAATCATGACTTCTTACTGTACCTGCCTGATACATAGCAGATAGTCAAGACATATTTATCGAATGAGGAAATAACTGAGTCAATTAATTAACCAACAGGTTTTATACAGAGAACCTGAACAAAAAGCACTCCTCTTAGCCTTCTGTTACAATGTCTATCTACATTTAATCCCTGCTGGGATCATGCTGTCTTTGCAAGGATTTTTAATATTAGAGATGCTCAGCTCACCAAAGCATTGCAGGTTTCCTTCGGGGTGGAACAACCTTCTTTTTATTTCTCTCATTTTCAGCTTTAATGGGGCTTTTTATTTATTTTAACATGTATAGCATGTAGTGATCATAAAACACAAAGGCTGACCCCAAAACTACAGACTTGCCTTTTTCAAGTTCACCATGTTTCTCTGTTATACTTCCCTGCATTCTCATTTCATAGGTGAATACAATGGTGTTCTCCATCTTTGCTCTTTCATCTGATTCAGCTACTTTTTCCTTCTCAGATCGTTAGTAATCTCTCCTCGCGTTTTCCTAAAGCCACCATTCTAGATGGGTTCTTAATAAGTCTTTAGATGGACATCCACAATTCATTGATTCAGTCATTTCTTATTTCAATAAACACTGACTACCTACTACATGCCAGAAAGCCACTGTACAAGCCCTCTACTTGCTTTCAGTTTTGGTCCTGTAACCACCAGGCATACTCTCCCAGACCAAGCTACCCAAATACAAATTTCATGATATTCAACCCCTTCCAAGACATTATTGTGTCCATCTTTGGAAAATATGATCTGCCACAGTCTTAAAGCTTAAAGGTGGCAGAACCAGGCTGTTGTATATCTGTTAGTTTTTTCTCTCTTTTCTTTAGATAAAGTGTAATATCTTTCAGAGATGAAATCATAGCTTAAGTTTCCCACAGAATAGGACAATAATTATAAGCCAAAATAAATATTTTGATTAATTATTTAAAATAAACCAGAAAGAGTGAAAGTCAGATGGTATGGGATATTTTTTAAGATGATGAAAATGTTCTAAAATTGACAGTGGTGATGGTTACACACACATATATAAATATATTCACAATGATTGACTTGTACACTTAAATGGGTAAGTTGTAGGATATTGGAACTGTATCTCAATAAAACCATTTCAATAGAGAAGTAGAAATTAAGTCATTCCCATATAAACAAAAATGAAGAGAGTTTATTGCTAGCAGACGTGCTCTACAAGGGAATCTTTCCAAGAGCCTTTTATGCAGAAATAGACAAACTGATCTGAAAATTCATATGAAATTGCAAGAGATTCTGAGTAGTCAAAACAATCTTGAAAAAGAAAAACAAAGTTGGGTGACTCACATTTCCCAATTTCAAAACTTACTACCAAACTATAGTAGTTAAAAAATATAGTATTGACATAAGAATAGACATAGTTCAATAGAATAGAATCAAGAGCCCAGAAGTAAACTCATATACCTATGGCCAATTGATTTCAACCAAAACCATTCAATGGAGAAAGTATAGCCTTTTCAACAAGTGGTGCTGGAATAACTGGATATTCACACAAAAAAAGAATGAATTTGGACCACTATCTTATGACATATATAATATAAAAATTTACTCAAAGTGGATGAAAGGCCTAAATGTAAGCACTAAAGCCATTCATCTCTCAGAAGGAAATATAGTTATATACCTTTATGACCTTGGATTAGATGATAGTTTCATAAATATGACACCCAAATCACAAGGAACAAAAGAAAAAAAATTGAACTTGGTCAAAATTTAAAACTTTTAGGCAAAGGACAATAGTAAGAAGGTGCAAAGGCGTTCTCAGAAGGAGAGACAATATCTGCAAATCATATATCTGGTAGGGTTCTCATACCCAGAAAAGTATTCTTATGGCCCCAAAACAAAAAGAAAACCCAATTTTTAAAAAATAGGCAAATGACTTGAATAGGTATTTCTCTAAAGAAAATATAAAAATGGCCCCCCAAAATGGCCAATGAGCAAATGAAACGATGCTACATCATTAATCATTAAGGATGAAAATCAAAACCATAATGAGATACCACTTCACACCCACTAGCATGGCTCCAATGTTTAAAAATTACCAAAATAACAAACAAACAAACAAAAAAACCAGAAGTATCAAATGTCTGTGAGAATATGGAGAAATTGCAACCCTCCTACAATGCCAGTGAGAATGTCAAAATAGTGTAGCCAGTCTGAAAAACACTTCGGCAGTCCTTTAATAAGTTAAACAGGATTACCATATGACTTAGAAATTCTATTCCTAGGTAAACCCAAGAGAATTGAAAACAAGCTAACAAAAATTCAAACAAAGACGTGTACATGAGTGTTCATAGCAGCACTATTCATCAATAGCCAAAAATGAAAAACAATCCAAATGTCCATCAACTAACAAATGGATAAATAAAATGTAATATAAACATACAGTGAAATAGTATTCAACCATAAAAAAGGAATTAAGTACTGATACATGCTACAACATGGATGAGCCTTGAATCCACTTTGCTGACAGAAGCCATTCATAAAGGGCCACACAGTGTATGTTTTGTTATATGAAATGTCTAGAATTGGCAAATCCATAGAGACAGAAAGCTGATTAGTGGTTGCCAGAGGCTCGGGGAAAAGGGGAGTGGGGAGAGTGCTTAATGTATATAGAGTTCTTCAGGGTGATAAAAAAAAAAAAAACATGCTGGAATTAGATAGTGGCAGTGGTGCACAACATTGGGAATGTATGAAAATTCACTGAGTTGTAGACATTTAAATGGTTAAAAGGGTGAGTTTCAACTAACCTCATTAATTATAAAAAGTGAAATAAAGACAAAAATCTTTATTTTATAGTACATTGCTTACTCATGTTCTCATTTGTTTTCATAGAAATAGCCACATGTAAGGAAAACTATGCTTTGATTACAGAGTTAGGCTGTGTGATGAGCTTAAAAAATCCAGAGATTTGAGTTAGTTCTAGTTCTGATATTCAAGAACCACATGACCTTGGGGAAGTCCCTTCATTTCTCTGGGCTGCAGTTACCTCAGATGACATGCTTGTGTCTACCTGCCCAATGTATGGGCCAGGCCTGGTCTGGATCCAAGCACTACATAGAGAGGCCATGAGTCAGTGCTGAGCCTGACTCATCACGAGATGTGTTAATGGTAAAGTGGGAGGAGAGGGGAAACAATCCACAGTTTTTCCTAAGGTTTCCCTGAGTGATCCTCATTTGTGGGCAAAATGCTCAAGACTGCTATTTTTAAAGGGTGACGATATTTGGTTATAATGTTCTCAGAGGAAGGGGAGGTAAGGACTGGGAGAAGTTTGCCCAAACCACAGGGCCTCCGAACTACAGTCCACATCACCAGCAACAGCCCTAATGAGCTCTGTGCTGGACTCTCCAAATTGAATTACATAATACATTTCCGTTTCATTTCATGAATCACAGCTTGGGATACAATGTTCCTGGGTTGCAGTTGATATATTTCAGAGATTACCAAAGATTTCAAAAAGAAAAATCTATTTTATTAAATTCATATGTAAAATGTCTGTATGTCAGCCAACTTATTTATTTTCAAATTTGGGATTTTCTTAAATGCCATAGTTAGAGCTCAATGTCAAGAGAGTTCCCGATAAACCCATTAATGAATGGTAAGACTGCAGTTGCCCCTGGATTTTTCATTTCTTTTGACAGCTTAGTTCCTGGTTGATGACGGTGGGTTTGATTTCAGCTGCCCCTGTTGGAGTCCCTTTGCGGGTAAGAGTAAGAAAGAAGCCGTAAAGCCTCAAAACATGGACCAGGGGGGGAGTGAAACTCAGAGAGAGAACTAGGTAACAGTGAATTTAGTTCCTTGGGACTCTCAACCCCATATTCAAACATTAACCCCTTTGTGGATGGCAGTGCTCAATTCTCTTTGCTCAGTACAACAAGGAGTCAGAGATCGGGTTCCAGAATCGGAAAGACACAGGTTCAAATCCTAGCTTGGCCATTGTTAACTATGCAACCTTGGAAAAGTTATTTGATCTAAGACTCAGTGTGTTGACCTGTAATATGGGAGTAACAATAGCATGTTGTAGAGTTGTAAGGACTAATGACCTGAGGTAAGTACATGATTAGCACAGCCCCTACACATAGGAAGTAGTTGATAAATATCAGCTGGGTATTATTGACGTTATGCTGGCTTAGAAGCAGTGACTTTGAATTGTAAATTGAGTTTGGACACATCCAGCATCTCCTGCATCATCACTTATTTTCAAAACTCCTGATCGGGTTCCCTTTGGTGACAGTACATACTCTTTAAGATGTGACTTGGCTATACATCATTAATTCATCCGTCATTTATTTAATATTTAGTGACCACCTTCTATGAGCGAGACAGAATGTAAAACATACAAATACAGTTTCTTCCCTCAAAATTTTAAGTGGGGAAAAGATGAGACTGAGATGAATCCAAGCTGGTTTGGTGAGTGCTAAAGGCGATGAAGGTGGTGTGGAAGCAGAGAGAGAGGGCCCCTCAGCCAGAGTGGCCGCTGGGAGAACGTGCCTTCCCTACCCGGCTGCTGCATGGGTGCGGCGGGAGCCGGCGTGGAAGTGGAAAGGACTATGTGTGGATGGGGTGGGGGAGAGGGAGACTAGTCACCACGAGGCAGCTGAGAACGGGTGCAGGGAACTGCATTATCCAATGTCTTCTCTAAGCCCAGACTCTTTACAGTCCAACAAATGGAACCCCCATTGCACAGAGGAGGAAATGGAGGCCCAGAGGGACTCTGTACCTGCTCCAAGATCATACAGCCAGAGGTAACAACAGAGACGAGAGTCAAGCCCAAATCTGTGTGGCTCTGTCCACAGGTTCACACCACTCCATTACTCTACCACACAGTCTGTAATCAAGACTAGGTCATCGGTCCTGATTAGACATCCAGAGATGGCTCCTTGGCCTTCTGGACTAATATACATTGCACCAATCAGTGTTTAATAACATATAGATCATCTAATCACAATTCTTTGGGAGCAATAGTGAGCAGCTGATAAGTCACTTGAGCACTGCCCACAATTCCTTTTGGCCTACATTCTCACACCCCAGCTTAGTTTTTTAAAAAACAGAATGCAAGTGTGATGGGGCCCTTTTCAACTCTTACCAGGGAAGACAAAACACAATCCTTAGTTTGTAAAAGAATATTGTAGCACTATTAAAATGGCTGATTTTTCTTCTTTTTAACCCCTAAACACCTACCAATAGAGTAAGACTTGTTATTTCTGCAAACCCATTGTTATTAACAACCATGATGATCTATCTTGCAAAGGACAGAGTTCACAGCGCTAAGGGTGGCTGTGTGTGCGTCTTGCAGGCTCAGTCCCTATGATATATTCTGGGTGACACCCCCACCTGACACATGCATGGCATTTGTAATCTGTAAAGCCCTGGGCTTCCTTTTTCTCCTTTGGTGCTCATCCCACTGCAGAAGCAAAACAGGAAAGTATTCCCACACTCATGGTGCAACAAGGGCCTGAGTCTCCCCCAGTTCTGTCCCATCCTCTCTCCTAATTGCCCTGTTCATTTTGTACCCGTGAGGGTTAACTGGGAACACAGGAGTTCTGTTAAATATCACAGTAGTTAGTACATTTTAATCCTGATCCCCTAACCTACTGTAGCTGCTGTAAAATATATGGCAATAATTTCCTGAGGCAGGGTAATGTATAAGGAATGTCAGGCCAGCCTCTGGGCATATTTGCCTTAGCTCAGTTTTATTAAAGTGAAACTTTTATTAAGGCATGTGGTGAATTGAGCAATCGGCATGATTCATGCCGTTATAAACCCATTGCTACACTCACAATAAATCAATGAGCCATTGTCGTACATTTGCTGTGGAGTTGGTAGAAATGAGGAAAAAATCAATATGGGGATATTATTCAGACCATATGAAAGTATTAAAGTGTATTCTGTGTGTATTAAACCTGGCCAAACCATATTTCATGTGCACTTTTTCCCTGTAAATATCTCCGTTACTATCCTCTACCCCACACTATTTGCTAATCCATATGCTATTGTGAAATAATTATAGGAAATACTTCAAATTCCACATAGGTCTTTATACTTCTAAAAATTTACTTCATAAGGATAAATTTGCATAGCAAAATTATCCTGAGGAGAGAGCATTGACAATAAATGTAGAACAATGAGCCACTTCCTTTGCAAACACAGAATAGCCATAACTTCATACAATTCAAAAAAAGTCAACCAACAGGAGGAAGTGATTTGAATCACAGAAGGGGCACTTTTCATTATCTCCCAGCTTGATGGGGACAATCACTGAGCCAGCAGCAATCTCCACGTATCTGGAAACTATTACCATATCTCCGTTTACCTGGAACCATCACCAAATGTTGAAATATGGATCGGTGACAAACATCTCCCTATGGTGGCCGTGTGTGATCACCTGCATCTCTGCAGTAGGAAGTTTCTGGTTCCTCTGGAGACTGATGTGAGTTGGTCACACACACAAAAAAAAGGTGTAGCCACATCTGGCTTCAAACGTGAGCTGCAATACCACTGAGATCATTCCCTGTTTGAGGAAGTGGGGAGCTGGGCCATTTATTGCCATCAGAGTGACTTAAAAGGGTTCCTAGGGCGCTCTAGTGCTCTCTGAAATGAAGGTTGGATTTCACAGAACACCTATGCAATGCCCACGGGGTTCAAGGCCCTCCGCTGTGCCTGAAGGGAAAGGCAGAAGTGAATGTGCCATGGTGTGGCATGCAGTAGGTCTAGACAAGTGCTCTAAGAAGAGATGGGGACCAAGGGGAGGCGGGGACAGTTTCAGCAGAAGGATCCAAGATTCCTGGAGGAGGTTTGGAGGATGGTTCTAACTTCAACAGGCTTAGTACATGAACCAAAAATATTTTGAAAATTGGTTACTCCACATAGTTGAAAGTCAATTGGGAAGCTATCTATGTGACATCATTTTCCATTTTCCAATTGAAAAAAGAGATCCAAATACATAATCCAGGCACCAGGGGCATCAGGGAGTTTTGAAATGACTCCAGTGAAGTGTAAAGTCTTTTGTGAGCAAAAGGATTATGCTTATCCCCAGGTGGAAACCTTGCTGCCCTTCTTTGTTCTGCTTTTCTGTGTGACAAATTTAATAAAACCAGCATTCCTTATTTAACCATGTAAACTAGTTAAACTATGGGATTTATGATAAATTTAATAAAAATAATATTCCTCATTTATCTGCTTAAACTATGGGATTTAACTTTTCTTGAATTTAAATGAAATATGTGGGGGAGAGAGCAGAAATAAACAGGAAGGCTGAGTAAGAGATGTGACCCCCCAGTATTGCAGGGTCGAGGAGGTGGGAAGTAAGCTCACTAGTGTAGTAACTTCGCTGCTCCCAGAATGCAGCGTGGATGTACTGGTCTCCTCCTGCCTTCCATGCTTCCATTTGGAGCCCAACCTACTGATGATAGGAGCTTCGATGGAGAGACCAGAGTGCTTGTGACATAATCTTTGGCTTTAGTATGGTATGTGTGTCTTTCAGGGCATATGGTCTGAGATGATCCATCATGGCCTATGATGTCAGATTATCCACCGAGACTGAGGTCTCTTTGCAGAAATGCAATTACATTCAGATAATGGTATTTCCAGTTGTTGTGATAGACAAGACCGATGCTGGGAAGAAGTGACTGGTAGAACAGTGGATGATATACACCCTGGGCAGGCACAAGCACGAGGCCTCGCGATCCCAGCTGTCGGTGAGTCCTGCAGTCCTTTCCTGAACATTACTCAGCAGTCAGCATTGGTTGCCATCCAACACCCCATAGTCAACCATTCCACGGAGCTCCGCCCAAGAGCCCGGTGAAGTCCCAGGACACTGCACTGATTGCCCGCCTTCCTCCCGCCATGGATCTCTTCTCCCTCCGCTCCTCGCTTCATAAACTGAAAGGACCATTTAGAGGGCTACTCTTTCCTCTTCGTGCTTAATTACCCCAATCATGCTACTTTTCCTCTAAATCTGGATTTTTGTTTTACTTTTCTACCTCTCATTGCTTCCCTTTTTAAAAGATCTTTCTAGCCTTTTTTCTGAAGCCTGCTTTGAACCTTCTATCCTCCCAAACAATGTCCTCCCAGCGATGAAGGAAGAAAAGCTGAGCGTGTTGGTTGAGAGTATGTTTCAGGAAATGCGTGAGTGGACTTTCTTCTCCCAAATGCCTATCTTAACAAGGGACATAATAAGACCAAAGTGCTCTTCAGACTCTAAGGAAGAGAGGATTCCTGGCAGATCTGCAGGCTGTATCCCACCTCAGGCCACGTAAACCAGAATCTCCAGGAAGAGGCGTAGGAATCTGTTTTTAACAAGTACGTTATCATCAGGCAAGGTGGAAATCCTGATCTGAGTCATTGATAAAACCCTGGTTGGGTATCCCCACATCTTAAAACAGTGTTGCATGAGGTAAGAAGAAATGTAAATCAGGACATATGCCCTCAGGGAGCCTGTACTCTCCTTAGAGATAGTATATATGTATATACGTACACATACGTATATTTGTATATCTATGCATATGGGTGTCTATACACATACACATGTACAGCACTTTTGCTTATATGTCATTTGTAAAATGAGATGCAGGGTAGAGGTGGGGACATGAGGAGATGAAAAATGTGACCTCAGGCTGGGCAGCCACTTCCAAAAAACACTGCACACTCCAGGTGGGGAACACAAGTTTCCGCTGACCCCCTCAGCCACAGAGCCTAGATCAAACAAGGTCTTAATGCCAGAGGAGGTGTCAGGGTGTCACGGAGCAGGTGAGCTGGCCCTGGTAGGGTTTTGAGCAGGGGAATTTTGTCACCAAAGGTATACACTTTGGAAAGGTCAGTCTGGCAACAGCATGTCTCTGGAGGATGGAAACCATGTAGGAAGGGAGAACACTAGGAAGCTATTGAAATAGTGCAGCTAAGAAGCGGGGGCCTGCTCTGTCAGCATGATTCAGTGGTTGAGCACTGACCTATGAACCAGGAGGTCATGTTTTGATTCCCGGTCAGGGCACATGCCCGGGTTGCGGGCTTGAACCCCAGTGTGGGGGCATGCAGGAGGCAGTCAATCAATGATTCTCTCTCATCACTGATGTTTGTATCTCTCTCTCCCTCTCCCTCCTCTCTGAAATAAAATATATTTTTTTTTAAAAAAGAAGAAGAAATGGGGGTCTGAATGAGGATGGCAAGGAGGCAGAAAGAACACATGGAACAGGACTGAATACAGAACGGATGGAGCAGTTGGTCAGAAGGGGTGAGGCGGGGCCACATGAACACCAGTTTCCATACAGGAAGAAGCAGACATTCCAAACCCGCAGGGGGCCAGGCAGGTAGGAGGCTTTCTGTTCCTGCATGACTGAAGAGGTAGGAGCCTGTGCCTGCAATAAAGGGACAGGCCCCAGCACAGATCTTCAGCTCCATTTGGTTTGGATGAAGCCAAAAGAAACACATCAGATCCCGGGTTCTCGGGCAGACCTTTCCTGGATGTGTCTCACAGACAGTGTCGGCCCAGGCTTTCTTCGCACCTGGGTTGGGGAGCGTTTGGGCCTCGAGAGCCGGCTGGTGCGCTGTGGACCGGGCAGTTGCCAAAAGTGGCCGAAGGTGCCACTGGAGATCCGTTTCCACAGGTTCTGTTTGGGAACTCAGTGTGGGGCTTGGGGACAGCTGGGAGTTTCTGAGTAATTGCGTACCCAGGGGTGGAGAGAGGCCAAGTACAACAACAGCCATTCCCCAGGCCCCAAGTGAGGGCCATGCAGGAAGTCAGGTGAGGCTGCAGGAGAGTCTGAGGCCCTCGCCTGCTCCCTAAGGATGAACACCCCCCAGAGGCAGACCGGGTAGCTCTGATGAGAACAAGCTGGGCACCCCTGAGTCCAAGTGGTCACTTTCCTTATCAGGGAAGTTGGGATGTTTGATGGACATACAAGTGGTATCTTTAAAGTAACAGATCTGTATAATCTGAGACTTAAATAGACAAGAGGATGATCATATGTTCTGCAATGTGTTTCCCTTTAAGGCTCAGATCGAATATCAGCTTTGAAGCTTTGCTTGACCTTGTTGTTTTCCACACCCCTGGAAGATTGATCGCCCTTCCACTCCACACTTAGAGCAATTCTACCACCAACGTAACATTTAACCATCCATATTCGATCAGCAACTGTTGTTTAAATACTTTCTGGGAGCTCAAGACTCTGGATATAACAATGGAGAATCTCCAATCCTTGCCTCCTCTTTGGATCATGGATCACCTCTGGACTGGAATTGGCTTCCTGGTTTCTGACCATCTGCCTACCTCAGTGGTTATTATTTAAGATGGACAGAATCAAAATGGATGCGCCAAAGTGTTCTGAAAACCCCAGTGGAAAGTGCCAGAGATGGACCAGAATAGCTCTGCTAGGAGCAGACTAGCTGTGCTAGTACCTTTGAAATCAGCGATTTGATTCATTGCCCAGGTGGTGACCCTCTGGTACAGATCTTGAGTGGAGTCAGCTACCATTGGAAGGGGGCTATAGCCTGCCTTGTTACATAAAGTGGGGTGTCGCTGCTGCATCATTTTATCACTTAGAGTCGTTACTGCCCGGCAGGGTGAGAACACTGCACTTCAGAGTGGCCTTAAGAGAATATAACAACTTCCCTGGCCAGTGTGGTTCAGTAGTTGAGCATTGACCCAGGAACCAGGAGGTCATGGTTCAATTCCAGGTCAGGGCACATGCCAGAATTGCAGGCTTGGTCCCCAGTAGGGGGCGTGCAGGAGGCAGCCACTCAATGATTCTCTCTCATCACTGATGTTTCTATCTCTCCCTCTCCCTTCCTTTCTGAAATCAACAAAAATATACTAAAAAAGAGAACATAGTAACTTGACCATTATCTGTGGTATCACGGCATATGGTTTATTGATATGAATCCAAAACTTTATTTCAGACATCACCCCCTTTCAATTCTTTAAGCAAAATCTTTCATAAGTGTAATTAAATATTTAAAAATTCATTTAAAAAAAGAAATGACTTGTTATCCAAAAAGATGGAAAATTCCTGGTGCCAAGAAGCCTAAGCCTCAGTCCAGCCTTGAAGACAGAGCCCTGTGATCTGGAATGGGTTCGACAACTCTCCCCGCTCTTCATTTTGTCGTTTCCTCCCCGATAAAATGAACACTTGCCTCTCAAGTTCAAAAGCTCTCTTTTTCCCTAACACTAAGATCTTATCCTTGATCTAACTTTTGTTGTTTGATTTAACATTAAGTTCCTTCACAGTTTAGAACCTCTGAGCTTATTTTTATCATATTTTTAATCGAGGAATAAAAAGACAGCCTTTTAGACCAGACAGCCAAAATTCCCAGGTGGGACCCTCTCTGAGAGAAGCACATATGTCTGTCAAGTTTCTGAAAAATGTATCCTCTTCAATGCCTGTGTTTTTCTTTAGAGGAAAATATATAGAAACCACAAACATATTTGTGCCGTTCCCACACGATGCCTTCATACTTGAAGGAAGGGTTGGATTTTCTTGTTCTTTGGCTCAAAAAGCAATGGGTGACATCAGTGAGCTAAAACGGCAAGTTCTACTGCCCTGTCCCTATTAAACTTGAATGTTTACTTCTCAAGAAATTGGCCAAGAAAAGTCCATTTGGGCTGGAACACAGCATATTTAGTCTCAGAATTAAGGTAATTTCTTTGGAGGAGTTTCAACCAAATCAATTTATTTCAGGGATGTTGGTGTTGGTTCCCTTTTTAAAATTCCAAAGTCCAAGGCCTTTTAACTGTACCTGCTCTGCAAACACAAGTCCATGCTGGCTGACATTCAGGGAGCCATCTACTCTGGGTGGTGGGTTCAGTGATCAGGGCCTTGACTGCACCCAGAAAAGACTGGTTTTATAGGTAGTACAGAGATATAGTCGCCTGGGCTCTCTGGAGGCTGAAGACCCACAGGCTTGAAGGGTACAGAGAAGATCAATCCCTCATTAGCCATAAATTTTCTTCAACAACAAAACATTCATATACAGTTTTTCATTTCATCCTGAAAATAATTCTGTGATACAAACAGAGTAGGTACCATATCTATCTTTATAAAGATATGAGTAGTGCTCCTTCCACAAGGCTGTTCTATCTATCCAATCAGGAAGAATTGTAATAAAGAGCTGTTATGAAGTGCTTACCCTTGTAGACATCCCACTGGGAAGACAGGAGGTAGATGTCTAAGTGTGACTTGAAGACCATCTGCCCAAAATTATTTCCTCTACTTGCTTATCAATGATGTGAAACATTTTACCATTGAAGAGCCACTTCTTTCATAAAAGGACTAGAACTCTTAAAATGTCCTGAGTTTTAATGTGGTCCAAAACCAAGAGACATCAAAGAGCTAAGGGCATCATCTAATACAGTGGTTCTCCACCTTGGCTGCACATTAGAATCACCTGGGAATCTTTTTAAAATCCTGATTTCTGGGCCTCATCCTCCAGAAATTCTGTTTCTTTGTTATGGGGTGGGGCCACAACATTAGTAACAAAGAAACAGAATTTCTGGAGGATGAGGCCCAGAAATCAGGATTTTAAAAAGATTCCCAGGTGATTCTAATGTGCAGCCGAGGTTGAGAACCGCTGGTCTAATCCTTCTTGAGCAACTTTTTATGATGGTGACATGAGTTTTCAGCCTCTCCTTGTCCCTGATAGGCATATTCAATCATGTTAAGAAAGTAACTATTATCTCTATTTCACTAAAAGCTGCAAACATAAATCATTCCTCTTAGCCAAACTGGCCTCTTTGCTGTCCCCACAATAGCTAATAACCATTACTCCAAGCAT
This sequence comes from Myotis nattereri, assembly GCF_964212035.1. Taxonomy (NCBI): domain Eukaryota; kingdom Metazoa; phylum Chordata; class Mammalia; order Chiroptera; family Vespertilionidae; genus Myotis; species Myotis nattereri. Next base: position 77,210,184 of record NC_138085.1, on the reverse strand, counting down.
TACTCCATTATTCCAACCATTACTCCCTTGTTACTCCAAGTCTGTGCTCATTCTGATTGTTGCCTCAGAATCTCATGTGCCCAGCTCCAGAGCTGGAGAGTTTATGGATTTGCTTAGAGATTATTGTTCTTTGTTTAACAGATGAGTAAGGAGGTTAGACCAGTTGCCAAGACCACATAGTGAACTTGTGTCTGAATGCTACGGCTTAAGACTTGATCTGTCAAATGTTATTTTTCTGATGCCACTTTCATGTGTCATATCGAAGTAGCAGCAGCAGCAGCAACAATAACAATAGCAACTAGTCCATCGCTTCCTCTCCATTCCTTATTCATTTTTTTTTTGTATCAAAACCCCTAGCACCCTTTACTATCAAAACCCCTAGCACCCTTTACTATCTTATTCAAAAAAAATCTATGAGGATTTATGCAACTGAAAACTGTCCAGCTCTGTGTAGATCAATTTCTCTGGAAGAGAAAATAATATCTAGCTTAAACTTTGCTTATATAAAGATCTACTTATTCAGGTGTGAACCCCAACTCTGCCACTAACTAGTTGTGTAACATGGAAAACAACTATTTCTCTCTGCATCTCAGTTTTTTTCACCAACAAATTAGTAAGAATTATCAGTGACCATTTCAATTTTAAAACTCTATTACTCAACCTTCTTAGAATATTGGACTCTCTGAATGGGTATTAAGAGCAGAAAATAGCAGGCATGATCTGAGAGGCCTTGGGAATGTTCTCATATCCTACTTGCTGGTGACCAGAATCCCTTTCCCCATGAATGAAGCTTTCCTTTTTCCAGTAAAATACCATACTCATCCACTAACTGACATTCACACAGAAGAGTAAATAATTGGTAGCTGATTCTTTCTTGGAAGTCAGGTATGGAATGGAGCAGCTGTAGACGAGTGAGCATCAGGTACCCAAAGGAAGGAATGAGCAGAATTAAAGTCCAAGAAGAGGAAGGAGAGAACTCTAACGGTGGTCTTTTCATTGGGGTGGCCCTGGCAGGTTAGAGGGCAAAGGCAAGCCTAAGTTTAACCTTTCAAAGCTTAAAATGAAACACCAGGGCATCTGGCCTTCCTCCCTGTGCCCAAACAGCCTCCCCTCAGGAGTGCAGTGCTGCCTGAGATCCATCAATCTCCAAGGTCAGAAGGTTAATGTCCCATCCTGACTCAGGTCACCTTTCTACTCCCCTCTCTGAAACTCCAGCTCTACATTTTTAAGATGCATATAATAAAACTTGACCCTGAGGTCCACCCCATTAAAGGATAAAACGGTAATCCAGATACATACAACATTGCAGATACATGGAAGCTCCATTTGCCTCTGTTCTGAAACGGAATGCCGACAGATTTATGATAATTTGGATATTGTCTTTCTTCATGTATTAAAATTACTGAGGAAAAGATTGAGGAAAGTGGAAAAGAATCCCAACTGTCCTAGTAAAAATATATGGTAATGCCTACTGAAATCTAGATAAGAAGGAGCTTTCATTTCTACCTATGACTCACAGTCTTATAGAGACTATAGAAGTCAGTTACAGACCTATTTAAAACGTGGTCAGTTAACCCCTTTTGAATGTCATGCTAGGTATAGGTTGTGAATTACTTGAAGAAAGGGGGATGCTTTATCATTCATTTCTAAATCCACCAAAAGTATCCCAGTATACTTTCCCTGGCATGCAGTACGTGCCCAATAATACTTACTGTGGCTAATGAATAAATTTGAAAATGGCCATCAGAGAGACGTGTGTTACAGAGTGAACATACCAGTAGCCTTCCATTCAGGGAGTTAACATACCTACGTTTTCATCATAATCAATGCATTGAACGTGACCTTGTGTGACTTCTGAGACTAGTTCTTGAGAGGCCTTGCAGCTTTCCCCCTCTTAAGATACTGCCCTGAGATTTCCCTGTATGGGAGCTGGTCTACTCTACTAGAACAGGAAAGGTCACATGGCGAATAAGGGCCCCCAACCAACAACCAGCATCAACTTCCAGACATGTGAATGAGGCTCTCTTAGAACTTCCAGCCAGCTGACCCTATAGCTGAAAGCAATCATGAATGAGCACAGGGAAAGAGGAAGAGAAACAACTGGCCCCCCTACAGAATTATGAGAAATAATACATTATTTTGTTTTAAGCCATTACATTTTTGCATGGTTTGGGACACAGGAAAGACTAACTGAGCCGGGAAGGTAGACCAGATGACTTCTAAGATGCTTTCAGTTTTATGATTCTAAAACCTTAGTATAGAGCGAATCATAGTGTCAATAGAACAATGTCACTAAAAGCATCTCTATCCGACACCGCTGTTTTGCCAAGAAGGTAACTAATGCACAGAGGAGAGGTGATTTCCTCAAGTTTGTCATGAAATATTTGATTGTGTCGCAGAGATTCTGACAAGGGAGGAAAGCAAAGCCTGGCCAGGTCCATGCCTTCACGAGGTGTCTCCACACAATTAAGAAGCTGGTGCATCTGCTCAGTATCACAGGTCAAGAGCACACCTTTCTGAAGAGTTGCCTGTCCATTGATTGTCAGAGCTCCAAGAAATAGCCCACACCATTAAACCATCCTCCCCTTTGAAAGACCCTGTTTCTCCCTATCCTTGTCTTAGGACCAAATTCAAATGTCCTTAAAGAGTTAAGCTTAAATTTGGAGAGGCTCTGGCTTTCCAACACCTACTTCTAATATTCATCTTGTATTCAAACAACGAATCTCTCTTCTTTCCACCACATCGTTTCTACTTGTCTTAAGTAATGATCGCTATAGTTTAAGTGTGGGTTTTCTGCTTCTTTTATCTGCATCTCTGAAACTACTCATGAAAATTCTTCTCCCTGAAGTATGAGCCATTACTAACATACCATACAGTCTGGCATTGATTTAGGGCCAACCTGGGAATTTCAGGGTTGGGCTTGGATTTATCTGAGAGGAGTTAAATGTTTGGGGCAGGGGTGGAGTGCTGTTCCAACAAAATGGCAAAAGTAAACTTCAAGATGAGTGTCAGTAGAGAGAATTAGAAGAGACAATTAAATAAATACCTGGATGGAAATTCTGGGTCTGGTGCCATCAGTAGAGCACACAACACCCATTTTAGACACATTCTAAAGACAATTTCAATAAGTCATCTGAGAAGATGAATCAAATAAATTCCAAATCTTAAGAACAGATTGGTTGCTATGTGGCTTCTTGCAAGTGGACCATTAAATCAACTTTTTAAAAACTAACAGTTTCTCCTGTCATCACCCAGTGAAGAAGTGGAGAAAAAAAGTCAGTTAGCCAAAGGAATGACATTCAGATGTTGAAAGGGTGAAACCTGGGGAACATGACCAACCCGTTGCTAAAAAACAACAGGAAGCTGGTGGTGAAAATGAAGACACAAAGGAAGGAGTTCTTCAGAGCTTAGCACATGGTCTGTGCCCACACGTGCTAACTGGCACCAGTGATTTGGCTAAGAACACACGGTAGCTGTGTTCCCTCTAGCACCTTCTCACCTAGGGTTCTAACTCTAAGTGACAAGGGTGGAGTTGGAAGGGGAATGATGGCTTGCACCTTCTCACACATCACTGTCTCACATTTCTGGAAGCAGCAGTCATCTAAACCTCTATTTTTTTTTTCAACCAGTTGATTTGATAAGATACAATGCTGTTGACTGTCACAGCACTGCAGACAGACTCACTGGTCCTGGGGGTCCCACACACCGAGATAATGCAACTGTTGAGAGTAAAAGCCACCATCCCCAATGGGTCCAAGTACATAGATTTGATAATTAAGGATAGTTAGTCCCTGGAAAAATTGTGTGACTGTACTCAAGGTCAGAATTGTGGAGGGAGCACTGGAATAAGAATAAGGATACTTGGAGATTAGCCCAGCTTGCTAATACCTGCCTGAGAATCTGTGAGTATCATTTAAGTCTCAGTTTCCTAATACTGAAACGGGATGGTTGAGCTATGGTCTCTCTAAAGTCCTTAGGGGTCTACTAAAGATACAATAGAAGTCTTCTTTCACCCCAAACCACTCTGCCACATATCAACTGTAGGATCTTAGCCAACCTACTCTCAACTCCTCAGTTCCTCATCTGCAAAATAATGAAGTTTTGAGGATAAAATGCATTGAATTCAGGTCACCATCTGCCATGCATAAATTAAGTGTTTAATGTATGTTAGTAGAAATAAATCAATTCAAATTCTATTGTTCAGGTAACTCAGAAGAAAGGAGGGAACAAGCTAGTCTTCGACAGCATGAATGCATTTGAACTCCCATTCTTCCCCATTTTCCCCGTAATGCGTCTGCTCATCTTTAATGTGCTTTGTTACTTTCATAGGGCATCTTTAGTATAGATGAGTTTTTCCCTATTAATCTTTATTGAAGAATAATAATCATAAAAGTAAGCATAATTTTATTTACTTCATGAAAGAAAAATTATCTTGTGTGCTTATTACTTTAGATTTCAGTGGTGTCTTCTGACCTTTGACCAAGTTTTAATAAGTATACATTTAGAGTCATGTTCATCAAATATGTGTTAAAACACATGAACGCCAACTTCTTCATATCTGCTCAGAAAAAGAGAGAGCAGGAACAAGAAATTATTTAGGAATTAACTATTTCTTACATGGTAGAAACACATCACGAATTAAGTAATTTTTTTTACATTTTTATCTTGCTAAATTCAAATAAAATTAAATTTCTCTAATGTAGAATAGCTCTTGGGTGGAAGGATTAGGATAAGGTTTTAAAATTTCTTTCTTCATAGTATTTTGTACTTTACAAATTTTCTAACATGGGTCTTTATTACTTTTATAATAAGAAAGATACTGTTGGTGTTTTTTTCAAGTTCTCATTGGTCCAGCATCAGCCAGACTGATACCAATAGCTCCATCCACCAAGCTGAAGGCATCTCTCCAGGGGCCTAGAAAACTGCCAGGAAGATAGGTCCCTCCCTTGGGACCTCACAGTTCATGGAAGAGACAAAATATGTAAGTAAAGTGAACTGAGATACATTTAACACCAACTTGGATTGACAGAATAAGTAAACTTAACACAAGAGAAGGACCTGGGTTTGGGGGCATCTTTGGAACCATACCACTGCTATTCTGCATTCACTAAATTTACAACCAAGAACTACTGCTCCCCAGACCCTGATGCGGGCTTCAGGTGTACAATCATGAAGAAGATGCCCTTCCTGCCCTCATCAAGTCATGGGATAGGAGAAGATACAGAAACATAAAGAGGTAAGTTCAAGTGGGTTATTTAGGGATGGTAGTGATCTTTCATATACCTATTCATTCATTCAACCAAAAATGCACTGAACAGTTTTTCTTTGTGAAGAGAGAGGGATAAATAGAAATTGAACCATGCCCTCAACAAAGCTTCTCTATGAACTGTCAACTACACCTTATAGCCCCCAGGGAGATCAGCAGAGTAGATAGTATTGACTGCATTCGACAGAAAACTGAAACTTGAGCTAACGTGTCCAAAGCCACACACCACTAGGGGCACATCAGTGTGGAACCCAGGATTCCTGATGTCCAGTCCTTGTTCAGCTTTGACCTCTGAATATTTGGTTTTCAGAGGAGCAGACATTTTTTCAACTTCTTATCATTATAGCAGATATGAGACTTCTCTTCCAAATGAATGGGAACAAAACATGGAGCATGCTAAGGAAACCAAGAAAGGTTTTTGTACCACTGTTCACCCCATTCACCCACCCAGACGTACACCTGACAGGTATTTCCTAATGCCACCCGGCTGCCCTGGCCCACCATAGGCCAGGCCCATTCTGAGATGTTCACATCTTGCCATCAGCACATTTCCTGCCTCCCTTGGGCACTGGGAGATTATCAACCACCAAAATGGGAAAAATAATGTGATCCATCTAAGTGAAGGATGGGTAATCAAAGCTCTGAGTCAAGACCCACAGAATTAATTTCACCACAGTCTTCAGGCATGAACTGTGGTTTGGGTAATGAAAGGTTCAAACCATCCCTTCTGGGAGAGCAAACCTATAGCCCCACCCACTCTGGGGAAGGCCACCATGCAGAGGTGACCGCATTTCATGTACTAGGCCTGCTGCTTCTTCCTAGAAGGTAGTAGGAGTGGGGAAGGCCTGAATGGCGTCCATGCGGCACACTCTCCCATCCATTCTGACACTGCCCCAGGAGTGGAAGGTTCTAGAAGATGCTTCCCCAAGTGACTCTCAGAGGCAGGACTATGGTCAGGAAGCATGAGTGCTCACCCTCTGGGCTTGTGGGGGATTAGCCTGCATTGAACATCAAATCTATTTTTCTGTTGTTTGCTTCTCCTGTTTCAACTTTTCCAAGTCCAGGTTTAAGTGGCAATGAGAAAGCACAAGACGACTCCCAAAGCCAGAGTTGACATCCAGAACTCAGGTGCCCTCAGGCAAGTCCACTGTCTCTTGGAGGTTCATTTGTGCTCAATGGAAGATTTTAGAAAGCTGACTGTTGGGAGTGCTAACTAGTGGGCTGGACACTCGGTTCAGCATATCATATGCATCACCTCACTTTAGCCTCACATCCTCATCCCCATTGTAGAGTTGAGAAAGCTGAGGGACACAGATGCAATGTGCTGATTATTAACGAGTAGGTTAGAGGAGGAGCTAGCCTGGGGCCTCTGACTCCAGGGCCTGAGTTTGCAACTGGACGGTCAGAGTTAAGCCATAATGATCGTGGCCATCTCTGCCTTGCCCCTGATTTTATGGGGAATGCTTCTTCATTAAGAAAGATGTTAGATAGTATGATATGTGGATGGGTTCTTTAAGAAATTGCTAAAAAGAGCCCTTCGAATTCGTTTTAATGTTATTGGTTGCTTTGACTTGTGAGGCCGCTATGATTGAATGCTGCCAATGTTTAAAAAAAACACATGAAATTTACTAAATAAATCCAAACTAATAAAGTCTAAAAGTCCCAAGCCTTGCTCTACAGTGTTTCTCAAATTTCCTTAATAATAATCATCACCTGGGATGTTTCTTTAAGAAAAAAAATCGCCAGGCTTTGCCCTGTCCAGTTTGGCTAGGTAGTTAGAGCATCAGCTCATACAACCAATCAGATATGTCTCTCTAACATCATATTTATCTATTTCTCTCTCTCTCTCTCTCTCTCTCTCTCTCTCTCTCTCTCTCTCTCTCTCTCGTCTCTCCTTTCTTGGGAGAGCTAAGAACCCCATAAAAATACCCTGATTAGTAACTGGGCTAGAAATTAATTCTGGAGACTGAAAGGTTGCCATGACTTTAGTAGAAGCACTAATTTAAAAAGCTGAGGGGGATGACTCAGAAGTATGGGATACCCTCAAAGACACATGTTCATTCATTCCTCCATCCATCCAGAAACATGTGCTGTGTAACCCCTATATGCCAAGCATGGCGGTAAAGGTTCATACTGAACAAACCAGAGTGCCAGGAGAAGAGGAACCAGCCGTGCTTTGAGGAAACAGGCCATAAGAGAGCATTTCTGGCTGGTGGCATCCCAGGAGCTGGGCTTGAGAAAATGAACAACACTTTGATGAGAACAGAAGAGGGAAGGCCAATCGTGATGGAGCACCAAGGCTGAGCAAGCCCTATGGGTAGGAAACCACAAAGGCTCAATGCACTGGGCTTGTCCATAGTTGTGCCGTGGCCAGGATTCATGTTTCCCAAATTGCACTGTCTTGTGTCACCACTCCAAATGCTGTTGGTCAATGGTTTCAAACTTGCCTGCATATTGGAACATCTGAGGAGCTGTGCAAATTACTGGCTCCTGAGTCCCACCCCTGAGGGTCTAATGAAATGATGGACTGGGGGCGTGAGCCTGGCATCGGGATGTGTACAAGCTACCCAGGAACTTCTAATTCAACAAAGGATGAGAATGTCTGTTCTAGCTGACCTGTACTGCTCCAGGTGCCAAGAGAAAACACCCCGGGCTACACCCAGCCTCCTTTGCACACTGGTGCAGTCTACTAGGTGACTAGTGTTTCTAGGAAATGTGAAGACCGTCTCCCACACTGGAGGGGCAGGATAGCATGGTTCACAGCCAGCACTCAGCCCATCATGGTTTGCTTCCAGGTCACAAGCATATAACTCTCTAAGCTTCGGCTTCCTCCTAGTAACAATGGGATTGCCACAGATAACCACCTAGAAAGATCTGTGATGGTGGATTTTTACCTCTTGTGCGTCCCAGATTTTTTGAGAATCTCATAAAAGCTCCAAATCCTTTCCTCAAAGAATGCACGTGCCTGTACACGAGTTCAAATCCCACATGAGATCAACAGATTCCACAAAGACTGTCCTCAGATCCAGTTAGGAATGATGCTTTCAAAAGGTCTGACAGGCTCACATCTCCCTGGCTACAGGAATTTTTTTCTGGTGAAGGCCTGATTCATACCCTAACTCTTCTCAGCCGTCCAGCTCTCTTCGGGTTCCCCTTGGATGCTGTTTTCATTACAGGGGGCAAGAACAATTAGGAGCTGTGAGTTTCAAACAGGCAGTGTAACCCACACGCAAACAGAGCAAGGTGAAAGTGGAGACCGATGCATCAGGACGAGAATGAGAACCAGATGCCCCAGCTCAGGGAAGAGAGGGAAGAAAGACAGCTGCCCGAGGGTCCTGCTCCGTGGGCTTACCTCTAATCAAGGCTCACAAGGAACAAACTAGAGGGAGGCGAGACAGGAAATGGCAGCTTCGGGAAGATTGGGAGTGGAAGGTAGAGGTGAGGGAATGCTGGGGTCGGAAAGAGAAGAAAGGCGGTCTTTTCAGAAGCCTTTACAGAAGGCCTTGGGGACCAGGACAAAACATGTCAGTCAGTGGGAATTACTGATTTTCTTGCAGAATCCCAGGCACCGTGGATCAGCTAAGCAGGAAAGCACCCTCCCTGAGGAGTCATTGTATAAATTCCTGTTGTGTCCATAAATGCAGGGGGCACTAATTCAAAAAGACAGTATGCTTTATGAATTTACCAGTAGTGATGGCAGGTTATTGCTTCTCCTCCTAGGCCTCCGGATCGCTGGTACCCAGGGCTCTCCACTCCAGTCAGGTTCATGTCCCCTTGGTCCTCAAGTACATCCTATTCTTGCCATCCCATGTCCGTCCCCCTCTCAAACTCTTGCTCATATTGTTTGCCCTAGAGCTGAGCAGATCATTTTCCTCCTTCTAGATGGATTCTGTGTGTTCCTCAAAGTTCAATTTCATCACCTCTCGGAAAACCGTCTTGGATACTTTTCATGCACTTTGAGAACACAATGTTTTTTCCATCCTCTGAACTCTTATGACATTGACTTGTCCATAATGCTCCTTTGGTAATATTCATACACATTTTTGTCTTATAAATCTCACAAAATAAAGGGGGGTCATTAACCACAGCTGAGTTTTATAGCAAAAAGCTTGTCTTGAGCTGAAGTCTGTTTGGCTCTGCTGAACACCTTTGGATATGCACATTTGGCAGCAAGACATGAGGCAAATTGAATTGCCTCACGTGCAAAGGTGTGGACTGCAGATGCTGGCGTAAGAATCACCCTATTGCCTACTAAAAACACAGAGCAAAGTTTTCATACCAGGAAGCAGAAGTCTACAAAGCAGAATAGAACATGAATTACAAAAAAGGTACCAATACAAGTAAAAAAAAAAAGAAGAAGAAGAAGAAGAAGTCCCTGGGAGTTTACAGAAAAGTTGGAGAGGTAGTTGGACTTCCACAAACTAGAATCCCTAAAATGGGGTTCAGCACAAACATTCCCACTGACCCCTGGGTGTGCACTGCATTCCCTGCACTGGAAGGTGAGCCTCAGGGGTCTACAACTTTTGTAGTACACGCAATGAACACCTAGTTCCATGACCTATGCTTAAGAGGTGCCAGATATATACCTGAAAAGTGAGGCTATGGGAATTGCCAAACAGCTCAAGAAGAGTGTAAAATAATACACAATGGGTTTTCAGACAAGCCATGCAGAACACCAACAACTTGGAAAAGAAAGAAATAAGAAAGAAAAATATTCTAAGGCTATTGATTCAATTTGGGGAATCAATATCTCAGCTTTAAAAAGTTATTTTTTGAATATCAGCACGTGTGTGTGTGTGTGTGTGTATGATACATATATCAGCTTTTATATCTACTTCTATATGTCCTTAGCTATATCTATAGATGCATCAATATCTACAGCTAAATCTATATCTCTATCCCCAGAGGACAGGATAAGTTAAAGTGACCTACTAGAATATATGAGTCATTTCCCATAAATTTATAGGTTCCAATTTTGATGACTCTGACCCATTTTGCAGTATAATTTGGAAGTGCTTACTCATCCTTATATCTGGAGAAGAATAATTAACTATTGGAAACTTAGACTTTATCAAGTGTCTCAAACTGCTACCCAAAATATATTTGGTCTCATATCACAATGGATTATAGTCTGATGTTGTAAAATCTGAGCCAGATTCTAGATGTGGCAGATATGCAACCCTGGTCACTTCCAGAATTTTCATCTTAAGTGCCCTTGAGTGTTGACACATTGGAGAAGTTGAATCTTTTATGCTGGACAGTGATGCTTTAAACTCCATGCACATGCTCGTGTTGAGTACAGAGTACAGGGTTCCTGGCATAACAGAGTGAATCAAATTCAAAGTAAGGAACCACCTTTGAAATTCCATCATAGGCCCCACCCCATCACCTGTTACCTGAAGGGATAGTGCCTCACCAGTGTTGAGATCTCTGATACGGCTTGTGTTTTAGCCATGCCTTTGTCTACATGTCGCTGATTTGTTTGACTGTCATATTAGCACACTAGCTCTTTTAATTCAGAAGAAATGTACAGGAATAGAATTGGATTTTATCATTAAAATTCTTGAAACTGCTTAAATGAAACAAAATAGACACAAGTGACATATAGTCATAATTCCTTGAACCTTGCTTCAAGGTAATATTAGTATTAAAGTAATATCAGCATGTTTATGTATAATTCAACTTTTCCAGTTTATTTTTATTGTTAACTAACCATCTGTAATGAAAAAGGCTTTGAGTCACTGAGAAACAGGGTTCTGTATATGGGAAGTTCAATCTGGACCTTATCAGAGAGGGTGGGAAGAACTTTTTATCCCCCAGGTAGCATCTCTGTCAAGACTAAGGCTCTTCACTGAAGATCGGGAGTGTCCACCCAAGAATTCCTCTGAGCCCTTGGAGTGGACCAATGCGTGGCACTCTGGTCTTGGTGACCACAGTGTTCATGAGTGCTCAGCCACCTGTCCCAGGGTTCTGTTCACTTGTTCACCTGGATACTCCTTGCCCTAAGATATTCTAAGCATGGTGGTACACATTGGAGCTACAGACAAACACCAATAACACAAGGTGTTAAGTGCTACAACAGATGAATGCACAGATGCTATAGCTCTCCTTCTGCCTAAGCAAAAGAGGTAACGTCGGGCTGGGTGTTAAAGGATGGGTGATGAAGAGCCATTGGGAGCCGAAGGCATGGCATATGCAAAGGACTACAGGCGCACGGTGTCACTGCAAAGCACAGAGAGAGGAAGCGGAAAGAGATGGAGGAGCAGTGGGACTTGAAGTTGGATAGATTACTAAGTACCTTAGATGCCAAGCTCAGCAATGTGAGCTTAATATGGAGATAATGGGGATAGAGTGAAGGTTTTTGAGTTAGGATGTGACATGGTCCAAAGTGAGTTAAAAAAGAACAACACACTGATCTCACTGAGGGGTGTGGGTAGATTGGATGGGTATGGAATTAGAGGTAAGAAAATATAATAGGGGTTTTCATTTAAATAGACCAGGAGAGAATCTATGAGAACTGGCTTTGTTTTGAAAAATATGTATGAGGTAAATTTCATTCATTTGTTGACTAGTTTGGGAGAAGGAGAGAGAGAGAGAGAGAGAGAGAGAGAGGGAATATTAAAGAGAGACAGTGACAGAGAAAGACAGTGAGAGCCAGAAGAGATATTCAATAGTTATAATATTATTAAGCTAAAAGTATATGGTGTCCAAGAGAGCAATGCAGTGGGGAAATGGAGATTGGGCTGGGAGCCTTTGCTAGCCTGTTCATGCCATGGGAGAGAGTGATTGGCCCTGGAAATGGAGGTGAGTTTCAAGAGCAGAAATGGAGTGGAGGACAGGGCCCTGGGAGGAGGCTGATGAGGGTCAGAGGAGTCCAAGGTGACCCAGGAGAGCAAAGGGACAGAAACCCAGAGTGCAGGAGGAAGCATGGCTGTGAAATGCATCCAAGGGTCACCCTCATAGACCACTTATGCTGGACATAAATGACATTTATTCCACTATGGATGATGACCCCTCATGACCCTGAGGCAAAAGAAACAAATACTTTTAACAAGTAATATACACCAAACACAGCACTAAGCTTTTATATAACAAGAACCACTATCCCCATTTTACAGATGAGGAAACTGAGACCTGAAGAGGTTAAACATCACAAATGAAAATGTAGTTGGTCATGAATCCAGGTCTAGAAACAATCTCAGTCTTGGTGCTGGGCTCTTCCCATTGTGCCTCTGCCCTTCCCACTTCCTGGAGCAGATCACCAGTAACCACTCCCTGGGCACCCTGGGGAACAAGGCGGTGGAGGCAAAGAAAAGGATTGGCCCTAAGTCTTCATTGTCTGTTCTTCCTTGTACCCCCAGAAGGAGCATGCACCCCTGAAGCAAGACCCAACTGCTGTGATCTGACAGCAGTGTGACAGGTGTTCCAGGTGTCAGGGCTGACCCAGGAACCAGCTCTAAACAGGTTCTTGGTTGTGGCAGCCCCAGGAGGGAAAAGGAAGGTCACCACCACCTCTCTAAGGTAATCAGACATAAAGCAGGAACGTACTTGAACTAGGAAGCCCAGGACCCAAGAACCAGGGCAGTCCAAAGGAGCAACTTCTTTGTGGGTCAACGGTGAGAACCAGAGCCCAAGAGCTGAGGGGAAATCAGGCAGGCCCAGTCCTCTGACCCTCCTCATTGAAGGGGACCTGATTCTGACAATCCCAAGGCCATGCCAGGACCCTTAAGAAATTTCCTGGCACAAATGACTAGAGCTGACACCTATCCCAGGAGTGGCGATGGGAGAACAGGGGCCTTTGCCATTTTTGTGTCAGCCTGCTGATGAGTACCCCCGCCTTGTGAAGGTACCAGAGCCTCAGGGCAGGTGGGAGAGAGGGGGCGTGCATTTCTGCCCTGTGCCGCTCCAGCAACCTGAGGGAGCTGAGGGGGCCCCCAGGGAGCTGGGTGGGCACAGCATGCTGCTTCTCCAGGCTCTGGGCCACGCTTCTCACCCGCAGACCCTCCATCCTGCTCAGAGTGAGCGCTCAGTGGATGTGGGCTGAGCAGAATTAGATTCAAAGAAGAGGACTGCCCTGCCCAACCCTTGTCTTGGAAGACGTTTCCTCAAAGACCCAGTTCCTTCTCCCAAGCCCACAAGGGCAACCAGAGCTCCTCTGCTTGGTGCTCCCCAATCTGACCTCTTTATACAGGTCTTAGGCACCTGAGCTCCCACTACTCCCCACCTCTTGGGCACTTCAGCCAGCGTAGACCTGCCACTGCTGCCCACACGCATCACATCCTCACCACCGCCTGCCCTTTGCATGGGCTGTTTTCCTTGCCAGTATGCTCACCCTACTTCCCCCAAAGTAACTTGCAACACAGAACAAGTAATGCTCAAGAATATTTCAGATCAGAGGGGGTTTTCATTCATCTGTTTGGCTTGTTGAGGAGACCCCAGCCTCCTGTCTCCCCGGGTGATGAAAGGACCCATCTCTAGAAGGCCAGAGGGAAGGAGGACTGGGAGAAGAGAAAAGCCAGGAGCAGTGACTTGGATCTGGCGCTGTCCTAAACTTCTCCCCAGGCAAGATTTGTGTTTCAGAGAAATCAAAGAATTCAGGGCCGCTTATGTTAAGGCAGCTGGCCTGGGAGCCGAGCAAACTTAGCAGTTTGAAAGCAGAACTGTCTCACATCATCTCATCTCCTGACCCTGCAGCTGGTAGGGGAGGGGGGGAGGGGGGAGGGGTTGGAGGAGGTGCTCTTCTCTGAAAACTATAAATTGGGAGAGGGTGGCCCTCCTGATACAGGCGATGCATCCAGGGCTCTCTCTCCCAGTGTTTATTCTTCTTTCTAACCTACCAGAGAGAAAAAATGAATTTAAAAACACCAATTAAAAAGCCCTTCTCACCGCCTATTTGGTTACGGTAGTCTACCCCCTTACTCACCTCCTTACAGATGTGCAATTGCCCAGCAAGCAGAATTGCCCAGCAGTGAAATATTAAACAATTCAAACCTAAAATGTTCCAGAGGTAGAGCAAAGAGAGCAGGGACGGATAAGTGATGTAGTATGTAGAACCAGGAAAAACACACGCACACACATGCACACTCACACACACGGTGTGCAGCGCACTTTGGTGACTGCTAAAACTATAACATCTGGAATGCCATTCTGGAAAACTTCCAGATGTTTTCCACGAGGAACACTTTGTAAAAATTGTTAGCCTTCTAGGCATTTGTGAATTTTGTAAGGAGAGTACACTCCCAGGCCCACATAGGAGCAAATACGGGATTATAAAGTGCTAAATGCTTTTCACAACTGTATAAGCAATAATGCGCTTTGGGTAAATATTCAGGGAAAATTATTTTTACAGACTAAGCGAATGGACATGTTCCAATCTGCAATTAGATTTGTATTTCAGAGAAATCAAGGAATGCAGGACAGCTTGTCTTAAGGCAGCTGGCCTGGGAGCCGGAGCCCCTAACCTGGGCAACACCACACATCCTGGTCGTTAATTTCCTCTTTTGTAGTCACTCCAACGCTGGACGAGGCTAACGCTGTTTCCTAGCTTGTTATATTTATCTTCCTTCCCAAGGATTTTTATATTGCATTTTATAAATCCGGCTTCAAGTTATGTGTAAGCCCCGTAATCATTAGTATTATGTTTTCCAAAAAATAAAGAACGAACCAAAAGGCTTGGGGGGGTGGGGGGGAAGGGGAAGGGGAGGTGGCTGCAAAAAAAAAAACAAACCCACCACTCCCACAACAATGCTTGAGGAGCCCAGGGAAGAATTGTTAGTTTTTAAAATGCATACTATATACACATCTTAAAGGAATACCCAGAGTTTCTTTTGAAATCAGAAATTATGTGAAGCAAGGAAAGAATCATAAAAGCTCATTGATTTCCCAAACCCACGGAGTAAAAGTATTTTTAAACCCCGATTCACATACGGGATACATTTGACACATCAAGAGAAGCTGGAAACCAGGCTCCGCGCGGCCACATCAGATACTGCTCGGAGCCCAGTTTGTTTACCATTACAAAGTGAAAAGAAATTTGCTTTTCCTCCCCTGCTTCCTTTCCCTCGAGGACGGCGATTTTTATTGATTTTGTCTTCCTTCATAAACCGGCCGAAGTTGAAATGCCTGCGATACCCTAATGAGAAGCCCTAGCGTTTTTAATTCTGCACCGGCGGCTGCCTCCCCAGGCGGGCTTGGCCCCAAACCCAGAGAGTCTTTGCTCTGGGAGCGGTTTTTTATTTTGAGGTTCCAAGGCTTTCTACTTCCTTAAAAAATCCTTCACCAGGAACCTGCAGGCTACGCCCAGGAAAGACCTGGGAAGGCAGAGCACCTGGAGCCTTCTTTTCAAAAAAAGTATATTTTTATTGATTTCAGAGAGGAAGGGAGAGAGATAGAAACATCAATGATGAGATAGAAGCATCAATGACGAGCATCATTGATCAGCTGCCTTCTGCACCCCACACTGGGGATTGAGCCTGCAACCTGGGCATGTCCCCTGACCAGGAATCCAACCATGACCTCCTGGTTCATAGGTTGATGCTCAACCACTGAGCCACACTGGCCGGGCTTGGTGAATAGGTGAGATGCTGGAGCTGGAGGCCATGCTGCCCCGCAGCGGACAGGCCTCAGGCTGCCTGCGGGGGTGGGAAGCTTGGCCAAAGTGCAGTCATCTCCCTGCCTGTCACTTCCTTATCTCTTTCTTCATCTGCACTCATCACCACCCTCATGGCATGTCCACCATGATGGCTTTTCTTGAGTAAAAAGAAGCCAATAGTAAAATTGATGCACAGTCACCGTGGAGACAGAACAAGGCTCTCCCATTCTTTTATTCCCTCGACCCCTAGCGAGCCAGCTCTGGGATCTAGTGCCTGACTGGGACTCCCTCATTTCTGGGGCCGTTGAAACTCAAAGGAGAAAGGGACACCCTATTTGTCACCTTTGGCTGTGGCACTCCCAGCTCACCTGGGACACAGACATATCCTCAGATGGTTGGTCTCCAAACACCAGGCTGGGCTCAGGTTCCTCTAAGCCAGTAGTTCTCAACATTCTGGCCCTTTAATACAGTTCCTCATGTTGTGACCCAACCATAAAATTATTTTCGTTGCTACTTCATAACTGTCATGTTGCTACTGTTATGAATCGTAATGGAAAAATCTGATATGCAGGATGGTCTTAGGCGACCCCTGTGAAAAGGTTGTTCAACCGCCAAAGGGGTCGCGACCCACAGGTTGAGAACCGCTGCTCTAAGCTCTTGGTTACCGATACATGGAAAGAACAGAAAGCGAAGGAGATCCCGATTCTACCCCAGGGCTGCTTCAAAGACAAAGGGAAAGAAATGAGGAATGGGAAAATGCCCCAGGAATCAGAAAGTATCGCAAGGTCAACCCACCTGGTATAAATCAGTGAGCCCAGTTCCAGAGGGTCGCCTGGCAACCTCACGCTCAGGTGTAATTTGCCCATCCCCAAGTATTTTTCCTAGCAGTGCCAAATGCCATAATGCTCTGTGTCAGTGATTTGAAATTATTCTATAAGCTACATATCGGGTACACTATTGTTAATGAAATGCACACAAGAAGATGAACAACTTCCTTTTCCTGCTGGAGCCCCAGCTGCAGCCAGTGCCTGGACCCTTCGTGCTGTAAATCAGCCCTTTGTACTCCAGGAGGATTCAATGAGCTGCAGGTGTGGGCTTGGGGAAGGCCGCCTGGGATTAGGTAGCAGCATTTGATATGAGATCCCAAACAGCACCGGCAATCTACACGCCACATGCGGCCACGGGCTTTGGAGAAAGCAAAGGAAAAACGCTGATGAAATGTGGCACGGGACCATGGAATGCAATGTCAAACTTTCACATCTGCAGGAAAAGAAAGAGAGTTCCTAATTTTACAGTGATGATGTCATGGAGAATTCATGACAGTGGAAATGATGGGCCAAGGTTTGCAAACTTAACCACTTAGGAGGTTGCTAGCTGAAGGCTGAGATTTTCAAGGGACAGTGCCGGGTTCAATGTAATGCTGATTTGTCTTCCTGGCCTGAGGCATCATTGGTGTGTGTGTGTGTGTGCATGTGTGTGCGTGCACATGCATGTACACACACATTTACATGCAGTCTCTGGAGACAGATGGGGACAGAAAAAGAAGTTGCATTTGAGAGTTTATACTTTGCACAGGCATATAAAGTTGATACTTCACATGTCAAATGTGTCCTTAAAAATGAACTATCCTGTGTAATTCAGCATAAAACACTGCTAACTGTCCTTAACAACAATATATATTTTAAAGATTGATTTCAGACGCTCTAAAAATTCACCCGCCAAGAAAAACTATCATAGGTTGTTCACTTTCTCCTTAATGTTAACCATTGCAAAGAGTTTCCTTTTAAATATATTCTTTTTATTTGGGGCTGAAGAGACATAAAAACAAGCCTGGTTTTGCTATTAGCATACTGATCAAGTATATATTGAAGAAAACATACCCTTAATTTTTGAAGAGTCTGTTTTTCATTAGCTTATCTTGATAGTTTAAGTTAATCATTATTTTCAACCATATATGATTTAGATATTATGTCATTAATTCATGTACAGTCCATCTGAGTAATGATTGTGGTTTTCTACTTTACAAATTCATCTACTTCACCAAGAAACCCAGAGAGTCAAATTCCGTGCAACATCTGGTTTCCATTGAATGTAATTGCCATTTGCAGAGTTATAATCATGTGTTATTGTAAGGACCACGGTGTCAATCACTTCCCTAATGGGGAAAATTCAATGCCTAAATACCTGGGAGAACAAGAAGCTGACTCAAACAGGTGCATTCAGACACTGGGTTTTAAGTAGAATTCTAGCCTACCCATTTAAATAAATCATTTTAAGGAGAAACAATATTCTTTCCATCCCCTGTAGCAAGGGAAAGCATAATACCCAGGGCCCCGATCGCCCATGCTCCGTTCCAGTACTCTATCACATTTAATCTTTTAAAAAATGGACAACTTTGCCCATATCCCACTGCCTCCTTATGTTCCCTTACTGGTGGAGCCCCTAAAGGCCAGGCTGGGGTTTTGAAGACTTCTGGGGAGAGGGCCATCCCTGATTCTTCCTGCCTGTGTAAAGTCAGGCACCTCTTTCACAATGAAAATGGGCCAAGTTTGATGTAAAGAAAACACTAAACTGCTCAAAACTCCCAAGGCCATTATAGTCCTTTCCAGCCCCTGGGGCTTTTGTGGGCATAATCACATAAGAGGTTGAAAAAAATCATCAAGCACACTGTGTTTTTGTGTGTAACATGTAAGCACTTTAGAGCAAAAATGAACCACATTTCCCTGACCTCAATCCTCGTTGTGTTTACAAGCCAAGCCTGGTTTGAATTGGTCAATGTTTGGCCATTCATTCAGGAAATATTTCCAAAGGCAAAAGGAGCATGCCAGGAACTGCCCTGGACATGCAGGATGCAAAGAGGAATAAGACAGAGTTTAGTGGGGCAGAGCCCAGGTGAGTACAACGTGATGCATGCAGTAGAAATTAGCCCCTGTATGCTGACAGCAGAGAAGGGCCATTGTATCCAGCCTGGCTGAGGAGGACTGGGGAGTCCAAGAAGGCTTCCTGGAGGTGGTGGCAGCTGAGCTGACTTTTAACCCCTTGTATGCCATAAGCGTCTATAGAACGCAAGGATGGTTTCTGTTTTGGACGCGCGGCAGTTAACTGGTTAAAGGATGTGTAGGAGATGAAGGCTTTCTATAGGTTAGCTATAAGAACATACAGATGTGTCGTTTTGGTTCCTGCTAATATTTCTGGGAATTAAGTCCTTGATTCAATAAAAATACTGGAAAAGGGTAGCTTACAATTCCTTTCCGTTCATTCATTCTCATATTTATACACAGGCCATTTACTATCCTATTTATCGAATGTATGCTCATCTGCACAGGATAGAGGAAGCATGACAGAAGTAGGGGCTCCCATAAACAATCTCTATTTTCTTTGGCATCATCATCCCCCTAATACCCGCTTACATCTGAGGAACAGTCTGTAATCCACAAAAGACCTTCAAATTCGTTTTATTTTCTTGCCATAAGAAGGTAGGAAGTGCAAAAATTAAGTTAGCCTCCTTGCGATGCACAGATCTTAAAAGGTCCTGGTGAAGAAAGGTCTAGAATTCAAGTCTTTAAGCTCCATCCTGAGTTTGGCTTCCAACGTGCACCCTCTCACCTGGAGGAAGAGGCAGGAGGGAAAACCTTAGCCCCTGGCCCATAGGCAATGCTCTCCATGACTGAATGAATGAGCATGCTTTCAGCTCTTCGTTAAGTGTGCACATGGAGAAGACTTTGGTGCAGAAAATGTAAACCAGAGTTAACATTCAGCACCATATCTATTGGGCTTTATCATGCATTTCGTGGTCATATTGGCAACACATTTGTTCTCACAATTTTCCTGCTTTTCAAGCAACTGGTTGAGGGATTCCACATCCCCCGAGCACTTGCAGACTCACAGCTGGTGAGACAACCGAGAAATGCTGAAAGGATGGCAGGAGGGGGCCGGCTGGAATGAGCAAGTGGTGCTCAGTAAACGTGTGTGTAATGAATAAGGAGCAAGATAAAATAACCTTCCACATAGGGAGGCAAGGTTCAGGGAGACGGTGAAGTCAGCAGCATGAATCAGGACCCAGGGGTCCTGGCTGGTGGGTTGTTGGTTTAGCCTCCATGAGCCCCCGGTTTTATCCTGGACTCAGTGATAGCTGCAGCCTCTACCCCCCCTCCCCACCCCCACCCCAAGCTCTCGTCAAGAGAATCAATAAAAATATCCAATACAAAGCTGAGCAAACGATGAAGCAGTGAGCAAATACAGGGAAGATGTTATTATCCCTGACAAATTGAGAGGTGCTTCCCTTTCCACCGCGGCTGCCAGAGATGGGTTTATAGTAATAACATCTGGCGGGCTGAGGCCCCATGGGAGATCACAGGACCCACAGAGGCAGGAATCCGGTGTTTAGGTTCTCTGAAGTGCAGATGAGGGCTGCTTCTCAGAAAACTCCTGTTGCTTTTCTTGTTTTTAGTTTGTTGTGTTTTTATTAAAAGAGATGTAATGACCGCATGCCGAGGGGCTTTAAGGCGCATAGAATCTACAGCTTCCAGAATGCCCAGGTGCTGGCTGTGACTCATCCATTGGCGGGCTGTGACAAGGGCAGAGCAGGTGACATTCAGACGAAGCTTCCTCTGATTTGTGTTCCAAGGAAGCACCTAGCGGGTGGCTTTTCGGCCTCGGGATTAGCGACTGGCCACCTCTGTCTTGGATTCTGGTTCAAGGAACCGGTCAGTAATCGCTGGGAGAAAGCATGTTCTTCCACATACACATGACAGCATTGACAATGGCGAAGCACAGGGATGACGGACGGCCCCTGAACGCACCTTGTCCCAGGAAATGCCCACTCACAGAGTAGAGAAGAGAGCAGAGAGGCAACAGTGGTACGGCAGCACCTGCAGAAAGCACGTCCTCTAGAATCAGTTATCGGGACACCTGGCAGTTATCAGCTGTGGGATGTGGGGGGCGGGGAGAGGAAGGCTTAGGTAAGTTTCCTGCCTTTTCTTGGCCTCAGTTTACAGATCTATACAATGGGGCAATATTTCTTGCTATTATTCTTTATGGGATTATTGTAATAATTAAATATGTAAATTACTTTTAAACTCTAAATTGTTCCTGTAGATGGCGGGTCCACAAATGTATATATACTCCATGCCTTGAAACTAAATAATTACTAGTCATTACATATGGCTCTACATTACATACGGAGAGCTGGCATTTATTCCACACTTGCCATGTACTTGTGCTGTTCTAAACGTGTCACAGGTTTTAACTCATTTAATCCTCACCACCAGCCGAGGTCAGCACACGTTACCTCCCATCTATGCAGGCTCAGGCTGCTTAAGTAAAACATGGTGCAGCTCACAAGGGGTGCGTCTGGGATGCGGACCCAAGTCCCTGGATTCGGACTCAGGTCCCTGGCTGCAGAGCCTGTGTCCTTGACCCTATGCATGCCGGGATGTGCACACATATGCACACAGATGTACAATTTTAAACTATTTTGAAAAGATTTCAGATGTACAGAAAAGTTGCAAAAGTCATACAAAGAATTCCTACATATTATTCACTTAGATTCCACAAATGTTAACACTTTAGCACATTTGCTGATCATGCTCTCCCTCTCTCTATATATATCTATACATACATACATACTCACACACATATATACTCACATACTCACACACATACATACTCACACACATACATACTCACATACATACACACATACATACTCACACACATACATACACACATACATACTCACACACATACATACTCACACACATACATACTCACACACATACACACATACATACTCACACACATACATACTCACACACATACACACATACATACTCACACACATACATACTCACACACATACATACTCACACACATACATACTCACACACAGTGGTTTTTTTTTATAAAACCGCTGAGAGTAAGTTCTAAATGTGAGGACCCTCTATGCCCCCAAATCTCTCTGTATTTCCTTTAAGCAAGGACATCCTGGAAATTATTAAAATGACACAGTATTAGAAATTCACATTATCTAATCTGCAGACCACACTCACATTTGGCTAATTATCTCAGCAGCATCTTTTACACCGAGTGTTGAGGCTGAGGTGGGTTTCTTTCCTGTTAACTTTTCCAGATCCCATCCAGGATCACATGCTGCATGACCTTGACATTTTTGAAGACGACCAAGTTGGGGCCCCTCTGACGTTCCCCCTGATTGGATTCAGGCTGTGCATTGTTGGCCGGCATACCACAGAAGTGATGATGGGTCCTCCTCCGCGCATCGTATCAGGGAGCATCTGATATCTATTTGTCCCATTACAGGGGATGTCAAAACACATACTTTTAAACCATGCTCCTTGTTTACCATGTAACATGTCTCCCCCCAGCTGCCTGGGAAGGTCCCTACGGGTGGGGAGGGCCTGCTCCGTGTCTGCATCCCCCTCCACGCCTGGCACAGGCACTCCGTCTGCTCTCGGTCAGCGCCTGCTCTGCTGTCTCATTTTGGACCCAGGCTCGCCTGGCGATCAATGGCCGCTCCCTCTGATGCCAGAATGTAGGACAAGCCTACCTGTTTCCTTCTTCATTCTGTAAGCAGAGAGCCCAATCGGTGTCTGGAGCACCCTTTCCATGTCAGGCCCTGGGCCAGATGCTGGAGAATGCAAGGGAAAAAAGTACAGCCTACCATCCTCAGGGACATGGCATTGCCTACACCACCACCCCGGCAGACAGGCAATGACACCCCACACCTCCTGCATGAGAGGGTCTCTCCTCCCTCTCGTCCACCTCCACGCTCTCACCTTATTTCCCAAGAATCAGGGTCCTGTTGTCGGTACCATGAACCACCCCCTAGTCAAGGGTCCGAGGCTTGGGTAGGTTTCCTTCCTAATCACATGTTGGCTGGTTACTCACGGTGTGTGTGCTAGAAACAGGACCTTACCCAAAGCAGTGAATCTCCCGGTGAGAAGGCCACGATGGAGGAAGGTTCCGGGCAACCGTGCAGTTCAGGAGCCCCCATACCACACACCACATGGGGTGTCCTCTGTCCCTTTGCTCTGCGAATGCAACCCCTATAAAGAACAGACCCCATAGGATGCACAAGTCCCAACACAGACTTCATTCCTGCGCTCTGCAAGGGGCAGTTGAATTAGGCAGAAAAGGAGGGAATGTGATCAGCCCCACCTTTATGCCACCAGCACTGTCTTTGATTTGTCACTTGGACCGAATTAGAAGATGCAGAATCAGGTCACCTTGTCATTTACTGAGAGGCTGGCTCGGGGAGGCGCCAAGCTCCAGGTGGCCCAGCGAGAAGCAGGGAAAAGATGCCTGTGACCTCCTGGAGTTCAGAGTCTCCCCGGCCCCCCCAGCCCACAGATGCCACTGGCCCTGGGCAACTTGTCAGCATGTCATCACCAGCAGATACATCCTAATGGCCTCGGACAAGTGCATGTGTCAGCGTTCACTCAGAGCCGATGATGAAAGAGAAACAGCACCTCAAACTGCTGCTTTCAAAGACAGTTGTCTCGCTCTTTGGGGATGGGACAGGGCAGATGCTGGGCTCCCGGTGACACTGCAAACAGACAGGAGGCGGTCAGAGCACGGTTAACGTGGGCTCTGGGTCCGAGGGCTGGACAGCAGTGCCAGCTCTCACACTTGCCAGCTGGGGGTCGCAGGTAGACCATCTAACTGACTAGCTAACTCTCTTACCTGTAAACCTGGAGTGTTGGTAGAACCCATCTCATCATGTTGTGGAGACTAAACGAGACCCTTCTCTGTAGATTGTCTAGCTCTGGGGCTGGGCGAAAACATGTCTCAGGAGCCCAAGGATTGCTAGGATGCCCTTGCCTTTCTGCAGCTGGGGGCCAGGTTCCCCATGTCTCTCTCCCAGCCCCCACCTGCAGGTGGGCCCTGGATTTCAGTACACTAGGTGTTGGGGGGCAATCATCTATGAAACTCATACCCATGATGTGTTTTTACAGAAGCCTAAGAAAATTCGAAATCTCTATGTCAAAAATGGGGGGATGGGCCAGTGCTCCTTGATCCCCTAGTTCCTAAAGAAATCTTATGTGAGAGCCCCCTGGACGAGGTGCTGGAATGTCCAGAGGATGAGCACCCAGGACGCCGCTGCCACTCCTGAGCCCTCACCGCGGAGATGGAAGCGCTCGCCTTGGGAGCAGGGCTTTAGACATCGAAATTGGTTTGTCACTTTTATTTTTTCCACTTGAAGCATTTGTCACTTTTATAAAAGTGTATACTTTGCCTCTTTTTCACTGGTTTCTAGGTAACTTTATTTTCAATCGTGAGAGTACAGTGTGGCTTTTGAATGTTACTTACATGTTCTACTTTCTAGCTAAACATTTACTTTCTAAATGTTCCATTTTCTTTCTTTTTGTGCCCCTCAGCTCTTTAGCTACATTTTAGGTTGTTTGTCTAAATCTCTTAATATTTGTTTGCTTCTTATTTCTGTAACTTCTAAGCTATTTTTTTAACTATCAAACCTCTTTTATCTCTTATCTTTGTATAACCATTAATAATGCTACTATCACTATCCCAACATTTCACTTATTCTGAGTTTAAAGTCTTTCCTCCTTCTGCTCACTTGATGCTTTAGGCCTTTACTTTCTAAAATGTCTATCTTTTATCATTTGTCTTGTGCTTTTATCTCCTTTAAACATTTTTTTGTTGGCATGGGCCTAGAACGCCAGGCAGAAATATTCGCCTTGTCAGGGTCACAGTCATGGTCAGGTATATTCAGGAAACGATTCAATATCCCTGCCCTGTCTGCTCCTCCACAGCTGCCCCTTCCTCTGGAGCCCCTTCACTGGATTCCTATCAATTTTTAAATGAGTCCCAAAGTCATAATCTAAGTAATGTGTGAAACTTGCAAGTTCAAACTCCATCCTCGAGACAATAGTGCTCCTACCCATGTACGCGTCACACACAGCGTTCATTCCTGCTAAGTGAGGGGCGGCCAGGGTCATCCCCAGCAAGCGCTAGGAAAGCCAGCAACCCAGCTGAGCGGTGAGCTGCCCGCCAGGCATGAGAGTCAGAGGCAAGCGGTTTCAAAATCACTCCTGTCCATACCCCCAGGCCAACCGCCCCCATCAGAGGGCTCTGTCTGCTTTGGAAAGTCGTGGTGCAGCCTCAAGCCCAGAGGAGAACACACTCGCCTGGAAGAAGGCCGTGCTGGCTCATGAACGGGAGTTGATGAGCTTGTCTCCATCTCAAAATAGAAACACCAGTTCCAGTGTAGAGTGAAATTGGGCAGGACAGGCTAAGCTTGCTCGGAGGCACCCCTGGTAGCATCCAAATGACCATTCTTAGTAGCCAAAGCAATGGGAAGAATCGTTTTAATCTGAACAATACGGTAAGCCTTCCCTTACCCTTCCTTTCACATTCCTTATCCCATATGATCCTCATATGCGAGGACTAAACTCAAAGGATCCATTAATAGACCCGGGGACTCATAGGAGGGGGCAGAACCAGAACTGGGACTGAGGACTTCCATTCGTTCCCCTTTGGGGGGCAATCTTCTATGAAACTCGTACCCATGATGTGTTTTTACAGAAGCCTAAGAAAATTCGAAATCTCTACATCAAAAATGGGGGGCTCCTTCTTCCTGTATCGGGATTCCTCTGAATGTCACCCGCAGCAGGAGCCTCCAGACCAACGGGAAGGATGTGTCTGTCTGCACAGTGTTATCTTGGGGCCAGAGCCCACCTGCTGGTTGGATGCTGAAATTATTTTCCATCTTAAGAAGAGACCAGGGAACACAGAGACTTAAATCCATTCTCAAGGGCAAATGACTAACAGCAGATTCCTTCTAGAAACCAAAATGGACAAGGGAAAGGGCAAGAGAGAATAAGGTGACTGGTCACCTGGATAGCAGTGCGACATGGAGACATCTTAAGAAGGAGAAGCGCCTGGGAATATGGAAGCTGAGCAAAACCATGCCCCTCCGTTCTCCAGAAATATCTCCCTGATATCTTGCCCCATCAGAGTCTGCGGCCGGTCAATCACAGGGCCCCATCATGAGCCACAGCTCTTATAATTCCATGTTAAAAAGTGGCTACAGCCCAGCCAGAGTGGCTCAATGGTTGAGTATCAAACTATGAATCAAGATTCCAGGTCAAGGCACATGCCCACGCTGTGGGCTTGATCCCCAGTAGGGGGCATGCAGGAGGCAGCTGAACAATGATTCTCTCTCGTCATTAGTGTTTCTACCTCTTTCTCCCTCTCCTTCCTCTTTGAAATTATATATATATATATATATATACACACACACACACACACACACACACACACATATACATATATATATATATTAAAAGTTACTACACAGGTCCTCATTTTCTAAACTTGGACTTTTAACAATATATCTATGTCCAGTATCTGGGACAAAACTTAGCCTCGGGGCTCCAGGTCACTGAACATGTATAACATTGATTGAAACATTTTGTGTTACAAACAAATTAACTTCCGGAATGAAAAAAATACAACCCTGCCTGAAGAGAAATTCCCAATTGTCAAATTTATCTCTAATAGTCTATCAGGAAAAAAATCTGAACTCAATACCCCGTTGCTTATTGAATAACACTAATCCCGCGCAATCACTCTTGTAACCTTGCTTGTCTCTAGTTGGAGTCGAGCTTGTTAAAACGAACCCATTTTTCTTCTCTGAAGGATGTAATCAGTAGTAAGGAAACTAGAAGTTTGGTGATCCTGCTAATCAATCTATGTTCCACAAATGAAAACACTCCCCGATTGGTAATTAGTTTCCAATGATGAAATAATTAAATATTTCACTCTGAATTCCCTCTGCCCCACATCTGGGGCTTTTATAAATGTTGCATTTCCAAGCCCCTGTGTGCAATCTTGTTTTATTTATGGCTGGGCCTTTCCAGGCATTCTGAAACTCGGTCTAAACCACACAAAGGCAGGGGGAAACCTGACAATTAAGTGTTGAACTTGATTATTACAGTCAACCAGGCCCGGGAAGCAGCGACACCGGATCCACACTTGGCCCAGAGTTATCAAGAGAATGTGATTGCATGGTTCAGGAGAGTTTTCGGAGTTCAAGATATAAACGTGGAAGCCAAACGGCCTCTTATTTAACCTTGATGAGGTGCTTTGGGGAAATGAGAAATGAGCCCGCGTCTTCCAAGCAGATGTCTGTCTCCGCTTAATCCAGCCGTGGGCAAACTACGGCCCGCGGGCCGGATCCGACCAGTTTGAAATGAATAAAACTAAAAAAAAAAAAAAAGACCATACCCTTTTATGTAATGATGTTTGCTTTGAATTTATATTAGTTCACACAAACACTCCATCCGTGCTTTTGTTCCGGCCCTCCAGTCCAGTTTAAGAACCCATTGTGGCCCTCGAGTCAAAAAGTTTGCCCACCCCTGGTTAATCCCTTCACAGTGGCTCCTCTCCTGGTCTTGTCTCTGTCGCTGAAATGCAGCATTCATGTCTAATGGAGGCTTGAAAGATGACAGTGCTATCCTGATTCAAAGATTCAAAAAGCCGCCTGACCAAGGTGGAGCAAGACACACTCCCAAAATCCACGTCTTAAAATGTAACATTTGTTCAAATATTGGCTGTTGTAAAAATGCATGTTAGAAGTTGAGGCCAAAAGGGTTGGGTTTTGTTGCTTGCTTTGTTTTAATATATATTTTTTATTGATTTCAGAGACAGGAAGGGAGAGGGAGAAAGAGAGAGAAACAATAATGATAAGAGAGAATCATTGATTGGCTGCCTCCTGTACTCCCCACACTGGGGACCAAGCCTGCAACCCAGGCATGTGCCCTGACCAGGAATTGAACCATGACCTCCTGGTTCATAGGTCAACACTCAACCACAGAACCATGCTGGCCAGGCAAGGCCACAAGGTTTGGTTACGGACTCTCCAAGCTTACTCTTCGCATGCACGGTTAACCACCAGTTATCATAAGGAGGCATGGAAGGCCGCAGAGTGAGCAGTGCTCCCCTCGCAATGCCCACGCTGGAAGGCTGGAGGCACTGGTGACGTGAAATCCCTAGGACTGCCTCGAGTGCACTCCTCGCCCATTTACCTCTGGAAACCTGCCATCAGCAACAGGTAATCATGTGCATTTTCAAGGTCCCCATTATGGTTCAGACTCGTCTAGTTTTATAATTTTAAAATGGCAGGCACAATTTCCTGCCCCTGAAGGATTCTGGGCTCCGCAGGGTGGGGGGAGGAGGCACAGCCCCCAGTCTCTGCGCCCTTTCCAAAGGTCACGGAGAATCAAAGTTCAAAATAAGGATAAAAATTCTTTCAGAAGCTTGGTCACAGCAGCATCCATTCAGCTTAAGAATTCAGCTATAAACTGCTGGCGTAGCTCAGTGGTTGAGCGTCACCCTATGAACCAGGAGGTCACGGTTCGATTCCCTGTCAGGGCACATGCCTAGATTGCAGGCTCGATCCCCAGTATGGGGCTTGCAGAAGACAGTCAATCAATGTTTTCTCTCTCAACATTGATCTCTCTCTCTCTCTCTCTCTCTCTCTCTCTCTCTCTCTCTCCCTTCCTCTCCGATATTAATAAAAATATTTTTTTAAAAATTCAGCTACAGGGTCCGTTAACAATTACGGTGAAATGCCTCCCAGCACTGGCCACCTCACTAGGCTAAAAGATTGTCAGCGCGCTGGGGTCAAAAGAGTAAAGAAATAGGGAAGGTTCTGCTTTCGATCAATACTGTTAGTAGATATTCCACAACATATCAAGTGACCCAGACACTAACATAGGAGATCATTGAATTTAAAACGTTTTTACTTTAGGTTCATGGATCCACAGATGTTAGCAACTAACACTTGATTAATAACACTAGTTAGTTTCCCCGAAGAAAAACTAGTTGGAAAATTCCATTTGTTCTGTGGAAAATAAATTATTGGAGGCAACAGCAACATCTAAAGTGATCAAGTCAACACTTCGTATGTTTGTAACAAGTGTGATATTAAGGAAACACACTGCTGGCTTGTCTTCTGATGTGGCCTCTGCAGCCACAGGATAGGAGGGCAGCAGCCTTGCATCTACCTGGGCATCATGGGCCTCCAACAACGCTTTACTCACACAGAGGTTTCCCACGTAAACATCTGCATTTCATCGCAAACCGCATTATCAGAATGGGATCCTAATAAAACCCACTCACCGCAGTTTCTATGAAGAAATTGGATCAGAATACAACCCTATGTTGTTTAATTTTTTTTAATATTTTTATTGATTTCAGAGAGGAAGGGAAAGACAGAAACATCAATGATGAGAGAGAATCATTGATCAGCTGCCTCCTGCACACCCCACACTCATACCCCACACTGGGGATTGAGCCTGCAACCCCGGCATGTGCCCTTGACCAGAATCGAACCCAGGACCCTTCAGTCCACAGGCCACCGCTCTATCTACTGAGCCAAACCAGGTAGGACACAACTCTATGTTGTTTTAAATAAAATTATCTTGGCCATCTAGAGGAAGAATATTAAAGAAGTTATGAGCTAATAAAGGAAGATCTGAAAAATCAGTGGGGGGAGGGGTGAAGGAGAGGAATACATTCCTTTTTCAGATGAGCATCAAGGATATTACTAGCTTCAGAAGGTTGCTTAATTGACTGGCACTTGAATAAACATAATCTAAAGTTGCAAGGTGCCCATGAAAATACACTACTTATATGGTTTATGGATGCAGAGAAAAAGTTCAACTTCAGCAAAGTGAATTAAAAAAGGTTCACTGATAATGTTTAATAAGTTATTTGAATATGAGAGACCAAGACCAATAGAGCAGCAGCTGTGAAAAATCATCATTTTGAAATAATTTATGTGAAAAGTTCAATGTAATCCTATTACATTATCATAAGAAATTTCAACATTGCATAAACCATTGAAAAAAGAAAAGGTAAACCTGTTAGACTTAAAGAATAGCTCACACTCTTGATGTGTAATTTAACCTTAAAGAGACGGCATCACCTGTATTCCAGTTAGGGAAAGAGTCTCCAACCTCTACAGGACAGTAAATTGATATGTCAACTCTTCTTCCATTTGCCATAACACTGAGCCAGCATTATTTCTTTAAGAATTTTGAGACCATCCTATATGTTTAATGGTGACTGCAAAGAATTTGAGGGGATCATCATTAAAAAGCATTGTTGAGCCCATTTGGTGTGGGTTGAGCACCAACCGATGAACCAGGAGGTGATGGCTCAATTCTGGTCAGGGCACATGCCCAGGTTGCAGGCTTGGTCCCCAGTAGGGAGCATGCAGGAGGCAGCCAATCAATAATTCTCTCTCATCATTTCAAGAATAAAAATATATTTTTAATTACGTTCAAAGAAGCAAATTAAAAAATAAAATTTATTTGTTATGTTTTCCCTAATGACTCATATATTTTATAATAAAGACAATACTTTTATAATAAAGACAATGTGATAAATGTTCTCTCCAAATCCTGTCTAAGTTATTCTGTACACACATATTTCATTTCCTACCGTGTGCTCAAACTCTGTGTCAACTTGATTGTGTCAGGGGTGCCCAGATACAAACACTATTTCTAGGTGTGTCTGTGAGGGTGTTTCTGGATGAGACTAGCATTTGAATCAGTGGGTGCCATCAAGTTGACTGCCCTCCTCAGTGTGGGTGGGCACCATCCCATCCATAAAGGACTGGATCAGAGCAAAAAAGAAGAGGAAGTATTGTTTTCTTCCTGCCTAAACAAGTTACTTTGCCTGTCTATGCCTGTTTCCTCATTTGTAAAACATTGATAAAAAAATTATCTCTACCTTGTATGGTTGTTTGAAGAGTTAAATAAGATAATGCTTGTTATACACAAGTAGATGTAAAGGCTCAAAAACACATTGTTACTCCCTCTTTCTGCAGGGCTAACAGTTTAACTTTTAGTTGCTGCCTCTTGCAGGAACTGGACTCCTCACAATCAGACTCGAAGGCTGCAGAGCTTGTCCTCCCTGTAACAATGCAACCCTCCAAGGTCTTAGGACTTCAGCCAGGATGGCCGTAAGGCTAGAGGCCCTAAGGACCACAACAGTCCCATGGCTGCTTGACTGCATGGCACCCTATGATTTAAAACCCCAGGAAAAGGGAGAGCTGTGACTCAGCAGTGCACCCCAAAGCCCCCACAGGACGGACACAGCAGAAGAAAGCACCACCGCACAGGATTAAGCCTTGAGAGAATAACCTCCTTACCCTCCAACACAATAAGTTTCTAATATGATGGACAGATGAATATTATTAACTCTCGCAAATCCACAGCCCTCCGATCCCTTGAGAGTAGGGAAGAGACGCGTTGATCTGGAGAGTCTCCAACAATAATTTCACATGAAAAATATTTCTCTTGGATGGTCCCTGCAGAGGAAGTCTGCTAACTCAGACAGCACAATCTGGAGAGGTCAGTAATGGCATGAATGCTCTTGTTGGTTGAAAGGTGCGCATGCCACACCCTAAAATGTGGGTAATGGGATTTGACTGTGGAGGGACTATGACTTGAGTAGGAAGATCAAAAGACAGTTACAGACCACACCAACCTGGATGAGAAGCATGACTTCAGTTGCAAAGAACTCCACCCATACAGCTTGTGAGGAGGTTATAGAAAGACCTCCTGCACGTCTTAAAAAAAAAAAAAAAAAAAAAGGAGAAGCTTCAAGGGAATGAGGAGAAGCTCTGAGCTGTGAGGGATAAGACTGAAGGGTTTTACCCTGAACTACACATGGAGACCAGAGGACCAGCTCTAGCCCACTTCCTGAGAAAATGTGGGCCTTCATCAGTACAGCCAACCAAGTTTGGAATAAGCTATCTGTTCTACTCAGAAGCAGCTGCTCATCTTTAACAAATTCTGAAGAGCCAGAGAGGTCAGGAAATCTCAGAAGAGATGGAACACATCCAAGAGATCACCTTATTTATCCTCCCGACAGTTGGACTGTTCTGTCCAAGCCTCCGTGTAGCGTTTCATCTACCTCCTGGCAGAGTCCCCTGGGAAGAGCCCCATTTCCCTGGAGACTCATGCTGTCAGGAAGTGTTTCATGATTTCTGGCCTACTTGTTTCTCCTCTGACTTTCACACTGCAGGTCTAGTCTGGTGTGGCCAGATGTTTGGCCGGAGGCATGGGATTGAACCAAGGAAGAGAAGGTTGGGAAGACCCATGGCCCTGTGCACATTCCAACAGCCACCAGCAACCAGGAGTGTTTAGACAGAGATAAAGCACAGGCAGGAAGATCATCGGGAAGCCAAGGCCAGCCCCTGAGGGGCGGGACTTGTGTTACCTGTTGGAGGAAGCTGCTGCCAAGAGCTCAGTTTAAGTTTAGAGATCTTTGGAAGTCCCTCCTTGAGCCTTCTCTCCTAATCCCTCTCTTCCTGCTGTAATCCTGCCTCCAGGAATTAAAGTCCTTTATCTCACAGTGAGAACTAAAGCTAATAAAGGAAAGATAGTGGCTGATACTGTAAACCAGGAAGAAACAGCCAATATCCACTCCCTTCCAAACACAGTTCTTGAGAGAAGAGCTCGCTGCAAACTGGGAAGAAGAGATTATGTCTGTCTTGTTTATCACGATACAGCACATGGCAGGGCACCACACACTCAGTAGATCTTCAATAAAAATGTTGAGTGAAAGTGAAGCGGGGAGGCATCGGACACCTAAGGAAGAAGGAGGAGCTTCTACCTTAGAAGGATAATCTATTCCTATTTCTTTCCACCTCCATCATTGGTTCTGTCTTAGTTCAGACCCCAAATTTTTCTTGCTGGATTATGTAATAGTATCCTCTAGGCTCCTGGTCTGTCCCCCTCCATTCCATCTTCCACAGTGCTTCCAGAATGATCTCTCGAAAACAGAGATCTGATCAAGCCATTCTCCACTTAAATCCATCAGTAGTTTGCACTCCCCATAACTTGTGTTGGCCCTTCAAAACTGAGTCTATTCACTAAATTACACACTATTTTTCTGAATAATAACAAGCACACAGATGACTTCTAGCACTTAGGACACTTCTTTGTCTCCCCCACTAGACCGTGACCTTCTTTTTTTAAAAAAATATATATTTTATTGTTTTTTTACAGAGAGGAAGGGAGAGGGATAGAGAATTAGGAACATCGATGAGAGAGAAACATCGATCAGCTGCCTCTTGCACACCCCTTACTGGGGATATGCCCGCAACCAAGGTACATGCCCTTGACTGGAATCGAACCTGGGACCCTTCAGTCCACAGGCCGTCACTCCATCCACTGAGCCAAACCAGTTAGGGCTAGACTGTGACCTTCTTAAGAGTAGCACCATGCTCTTCACTCTAATTCTCTACACTGAGAACAGGGCCTGGCACGTTATAGGTGCTCATATATTTGTTACTTAGAATAATGAATGGATGGCACCGCAGGAAAGGAGAATCCTCCAAAACGCTCAACAGACCAATAGGGAGACAGTCACAGCCAAGATTTCTCTGCAGTGAAAGAAGGACCATGGTTCTCCCCTTGTCCCCCCCGCCCTCCCCCCCCCCCCCTGCAAGAAAAAAACAACAAAACATGACTTTGTCAGAATCATCTCATATATGAGGCAAGTGAATATGAAGGAAAGACTTGGTTCCAAATAGGAGATGTTGGCAAAAACAATCCCAACAAGTAACACAAATAGAAGTGAAACCAGGAATGAGACTCAAACTATCATTATTAATTACCCTGTCACTGTAATTTATTGTGTTTTAGCATAAGCCAACTAATTAGATCTTATTTTGCAAACAAAATTTTCATGGCCTGCTATATGAAATTCTTCTCTAATAGGTAGCATCTGCTGTATTTATTTCATCCATTAATTTTGTAACCTTCTCCAAAACAAACACTGGGCTCATGTGATGTGATTCAGAAAGAAGAGATGAGATATGTTGCCTGGGGGTACACAAGCAATCTTAGTCCCCAAATCCACCAGTCTTCCTGGACATGTCTTCCCAAAGACTCTAGACACATGATGGCCAGCCAGCCCAGTCCCTTGTAGGCTGTGCCTATTGAGAAGAGACCCTAGTGGTCTTCCCATGGAGTGTGCATTCAGAACTTACCCACCTGTTATTGGGTGTGAGGATCCTAGAGAAAGGATGGTCTAAACCCAGGCAGCTTCCTGGGAAAGAGAGGACTATTAGAGGGCCTGGAAAGATGACAGGACAAGAACAGTGAGAAGCCTTTTTGAACAGGAACCTATAAGAAGATCAAAGGGCAACATGATTCTCTTTCGACATACCTACTTCTGGTCTTTCCAAGATAGAGGTCCTTTCCCCCAGGCCATGAGCAAATTTGAAGAACAACAATGATCATAGTTCAGGAGACTACCATTGTCACCAAATGCACTGTGCCTGTCTACACACCACATGACAAGGGAGCAGGCAGCAAAGTTGCCATGTATCTAATTTGGCAAAACATCTCTGAGGGCACTTAGCATGTCCAGCCCTATGCTGACCAAGCTGCAGGGATAGAGAGAGAGGCAGAAAGCCTGGTCTTTGGCCTTGGCAAAGAGACAAGTCTCAGAAATGAAGTAAACATCTCTAAAGGAAACATCTCTGAAGGAATGGACTCCAGCCCTCAGCCTTGCTGAGTCCTTTTGGGTTTCCAGCAGACTCTTGTGGAAAGCAGAGAAGTTTTGCCATTGCATTGACTTGACCTGCCTCCAGCCTTGGTATATCTCACAAATGTGGGTATGTGATGATCTTTTGGGGACCTGACAGCCCTCCTTTCTTCTCCCAGTTACCAGCATTTTCCTTGGTGAAAGAGGTTGAGAGGGCTCCTTACCCCTGGCCTCACTGGGCCTCACTGCAGTAGTCTTGCTATCTAGGAGGTGATGCCCTTTGCCTTTCTGATTCCCTGTCTCACATCTTTTTGGGTATTGCAACCATTCTGTACCTGCTGACTCACCAAACACTGTCAGCCACAGCCTCAGGAGCCCATGGGGCCAGCAGGCCTGTGCAGCTAGGAGTATGGTGAGTCCCTCTTCAAGGAGACCACAACCAATGAGCAAGGGGAGCCCATGATTCCACCTCTCCTGGCCAACCCTTAGGGGCAATTGGGAGTGTTCTTCATCACCAAGCTCCAACTTCCCTCAGAGGTACCCTTGATAATGTACCCTCCTGTAGGCTTTCCTTCATCCCTCACGCTGCCCCGTCCTCACTCCTGTTTCCTGGCGTGAACTAACCTGCAAGGCCTTGTTTTGGGCTCTGTTTTCAAGGCAAAACCAACCCAGGCTAAGCCCCTGCCTCTGCTGCTGTTGGAAACAACATCACAGATGCAACTCTGCCCATGGGCATGAGTCACTCCTCTGCGGAAAGATCAGTCCCTGAGTGACAGACCCAAACTAGCCCAAATCAGCCTGGGAGAAAGCGCCAGTGATCCTTCCCAGATGGTCAATCTCTAGGGCTTGCCAGTTCCTTTGTTCTTTCCTAATAATAGCTTATATTTTTTTATAAAAAAAATTAAAATAAAAGAAAGATCTTTCTTGTGATTTTTTGCTTGGCTTTGATGTCAAAAGCAGTAGAAGTTGTATTAAAAATCTTATTGTCAATATATGGCAATCAAATGCATGGCATTATTAGGCAAACTACTGTAATAATGATAGTTGTGTCTGCGATAAAAAGCAAAAAAAAAATTGACGTCAAGTTTTATTTCAGGATAATAGGCAGTCTGCATGTCAGAAGGCCTGGATTCTACAACCAGACGGATTTTCACTCTCTGTATAATCCTGGGCTGGTCCCATTATGATTTCTGGTCCCTTGGTTTTCTGTAGGTAATTTGAGGAGAAAAGTGCATGCAGCAATATATGTGAGGACAGATAAGTGATTGTGAAGAAATGCAGCTCATTGTCATTGTCTCTGTTAGAATCCCAGGACTTTGGAGCTGAAGTACACCCCAGATGCGTTGACAATTGGATTTTATACACTGACTCGTTCTGTCAGCAAATATGACTGAAGAGCCAGCTCTGCGCTAGGCCGTCTTCTAAGTGCTGGGGAGTCGGGGGTGAAGGAAATGAACATGGGCCTTGTCTTCACAGAACCTGCCTCCTAGTGTTTGTTCACCAGCTACATAGCGACTCACACAGCAGACATCCAGAAAGGCAACTTTCTGCACGAAGTTTCTGCTTCAGAGCCCTCCCAAGAGCTGCTGCATTTACTGGGAATAATTTCCTCTGCATATACACACTCCTACACACAGTCTTCACCTGGAGACTTCTCTTGGTCCTCTGATCGGTTTATCTATCGTATCTTCTTAAGTGGAAAGTAAGAAAGCAGGACGTATAGCTCTGTGGTTTATTTACCATTACGCTCTCAGGGCCTGAGAGAGAATCAAACACATCAATAAGAAGCTGTTGAATGAATGAATGAATGAATGAATGAATGAATGAATGAATGAATGAGTAAATAGCATATCTAGTGGCCTGAAGGCAGAAGTGTGTGTGCATATGAAGCAATTATAAGAAGACCCATGTGGTGGAGCCAAGGAAGCCTCACCAAAGAAGGCCAGGCAGCTGTCTTGCTGACAACACTGTGCTCCAGCTCACAGTTTGAGCAAATATGACCAGTCTGTCCCTTTTGAAAAACAGAAACATTTTCAAGCTCACAGAGAAAGACAAGGGAGACAGAGACAGACACAGAAAGAAAGAAAGATGGGGGTATGGAGAGTTTTTCTGCTAGAATCTAAGTCCATTCACATCATCTGTCATAGTCTTCTCATTCATTGACATAAAAACACCATGTCTATTAGAGTATTGAGTATAAACAAATACCACTGTGTTTTAAGGACACTGACCACCATGGTAGCCAGAGGGTGACCAGGTGAAGATCCCAGAATTCATGCTTTGGCAAGGGTGTTTGGTTTACCTGGGGAAGAGGAAATGCAAAGGATACACCACACCTGCTGTGAAATTCCTGGCATGCTGCCACACATGGCAGGAAGTAAACTTATTAGTTATGGTTCAAAAGCAAAGAATTAGAACCAACAAGACACAGATTTTTTGCAAAATGTAAGGACAAATTTTCTAGCAACTAGAACAGTCCAACCATGAATGTGACTGCCCTTCAGGCAGGGTAAGCCAGTGTTGCTCAAAGTGTTACCCTGGCTGGTTGTTGAGCTGTTGTTAGTGTCTGCGACAAGGTACATATAGAAACTGAGAGCCACATTTTGAAACATTTACAGCATAGGTCATTGCCATGACATCCAGCCATGGACGCATCTGGTAGAACAGCGTAGAGACTGATTTTTGTCACACTCCTATGGTGATTCAAACTTGGCCTGAACTGTCAAGTGCACCTGAGACCATGTTGTACTGTAGATATCTCAACATTAGTTTGCCATCTGAAAATGTCATACAATCTAGAATATCTAGAATTTACTGCTTTTGTCAATTAAAGATTATTTTTAATTTACCTTTAACTTGCAGGATGAAATCGTTGCAACTGGCTATTGATGAGAAGTTGAAGATAAATTTTGAAAATAATATCTCTGGTTTAAATCAGGAAGTCATGGTTCGATTCCTGGTCAGGGCAACGACTGGGTTTCAGGTTAGATCCCCAGTAGGGGGTGTACATGAGGCAGCCCATAGAGGATTCTTTCTCACCATTGATGTTTCTACCTCTCTCCTTGTCTCCCTTCCTCTCTCTAAAAAAAAAATCAATAAGAATGTGTTTCTAAAAAAGGAAATATCCTTAACCAGCTGAAATTGCTTTAAAAATCATCTCTGTTCCCTCTAACCTAGCTCTGCTTTGCCTATGTCCAATATTTTAACAAGACATGGAAATGATCTAGATAAGCATTACCCTCTGAGTAGTACTGTCAGTCCAACCTTACTTAATTAGCCAGCAAGACGCTAATTTGTTTGTTGCACTGAAATGTTCATTCCTGGTGTCCACTCACGCTACCTGCACAGGGGCTGGATATGGGGACTCCCATTTACTCACAGCTGGCTGTGCTTGCTGCACTCCAGACTGGCAAACATTTATTACTGCAAAAGCCATTCTTCATAGTAATCACCTCAATGCACATCTACCACAGACACATCCAGTTTCTATCACTGGTTTTTCTCCTGTGTTATATTTGTCTTGGTGGCATTTATTAAAACACAATTTTATGTCTGTGAATTAGAGTAAAAAAATTATGGCTTGTATTGTATGTGTTTTTTATTTGTTTTTTTCCAGTAATTTTAGTCACCAGTAATCATCCTTATTACGTTTTACCAGTGTTGGTTTGCATTGGGCTGGAATTTTTAAAAACGGGCCTCAGCTAACAGATGTAACTGTCCAACCAGAGCTGGGGGACGCACTGACACGACCCTGAAGTGGGGACCATGGCTTCAGGAGGGGGTGATACTAATTCTCTGGCCCCTCAAGGCCGTGTCTCAACACAGTAGGCCCTGAATCAATGAATATTGTGTAAAATATACACAACTGTAAATACCAAATCTATGAATAGTATAAATTGCAAATTGACTTTAAAAAGAAAAAAAACTACATAGTTCAGGGGAGGCAGGAGAGGTTGTTGGAGGCTCCAAACTATGCAAATGAATAAGGCGTGATGGAAATAGAGCATTTTAGCCTTGATAAGTGGTTACCTCAAGTATCACTGTCTTCTAAGAAAATCTTAAGGTTATCCTGGCAGAATGTAAGTGAATTCTAAGAAGTATACTTGAGAAGATCCAAATGATAAAATTACAACTAATAGGCAGAAGGTACAGAAAGGCAAATAATGATTCAAAAAAGGATTTCTTGACAATCACAATTACTCGGAAACGAGGAGAGCTGCCTCATGCGGTAGTGAGTTCCCTGTCAAGGTCACTCAAATTCTCTAATAGACCGGGGAGTTTTGAGGCTGCAGAGGAAATCCCCTACACAATGTGGATGAGCTTGCATTTTATTGGGGTTTTGGCAATTTTTCCAGGGCCTGTGCTAGCCTTTTACTATGTAGTATTTTTATTCTACCCTCATAGAAAATCTGGGAAATAGGTGTCATTTGCTCACTTTATGAATAAGAAATCAGAAGCACAGAGGAGTTTAATATGATCATAGACACACAGAAATGGTAGTCAAGAGGCTCCCGTCACTAGCTGGCTGACTCCATGCACTCACCAGCATGTAATACCATCACCAGTTCTGAACATCCATGAGTCTATGTACCTCAAAACACTAAAATGGAATGAGACACCTAAAATGAGGAGAGATACTCCACAATGAAACTGACCACATGTTTTTTCTTTCATTAAGTGCCTTTTAAAATATATATATTTTAAATATATTTTTATTGATTTCAGAGAGAGGCAGGGAGAAGGAGAGAGAGATTGAAACATCAGTGATGAAAGAGAATGATTGATCAGCTTCCTCCTGCACACCCCATACTGGGGATCGGGCCCACAGCCGAGGAATGAGCCCTTGACTGGAATCCAACCAGGGATCTTTTAGCCCTCAGGCTGATGCTCTATCCATTGAGCCAAACGGCTAGGGCCATGAAGTGATTTTGGAAGTTACTTTTGGAGTCTGGGGCTCTTCATTCTCTAAAGACTTCCAGAAGGCAGCATACCAGTGCCTCCCTTCTTCCTTTCTGTGTCTTCTTCCCCTCCATAACCTTCCTTCTTCTCATCCCCAAGTACCAGAATTCCCATCCTTCCCAGGATGGAAGACATCTCATTGGTTCTCTGTAGCCACCCTGGCATTACCTGTTCTCCAGGAGATTGTGCATTAACACAAGTGACTAGAGACAGTAAGATTAGCCCAAAAAGAATGACCTGAAATGGTGGAATTTCATGCCTAGTAAGAAAGATCCTTTTATGTGAAAGACCTTCCTAGCACTCTCAACCATACCATAGAGGGCTCCACTGAGTTCCCTGTGGCAAAGCTGGCCCTCTCTTTAGTCATGTCAATACAGACACTTTTCAGCAGTTATTTACCCGGAAAATACATGATTCATTTACTCATGCTGTGGAGAAAGATTTGCAAATCCTTTTCTGTAAAGAAACGTCTGTTAAGTGGCTTGACTAAGACAGATCATCACTGCTTTGATCCTCGCAGAAACAGAAGAGAGGTCCCGGGATTCTGACTCACCATCCGATGCCCATCCTGAGTAGCCCAGCCCAGTCCAGGTCCTAGAGTGAGTTGGCGCTCCCTGTCTGCTCACTCTCTCTGTGTTGCTTGTGATTTTGCACACCCTGAGTCATCTGCACAGATTCCAAGCAACCAGTTGGGTGGCCAGCATCCAGCTCTATGTTGCTTGCCTTGGTGTATGTGTGTCCTCTTAAGCATCAACTCAGGGCACCTGTCTCCCCACTCTCCTGGGGAGGGCCAGCAGGGACTCTCCATCTGCCCTTACCTGTCTTCAAGCACTTGGCCCTTGGGCTATTAGTAGCAAATCTTTCCTTTTCTCGTAATGGATCTGTCTGACTGAGTAACTGTGTCCGTCCACTTCTGACAGCATTTTCGGCTTTGTGTAATCTCCAAACAGATGAATAATTTTCATCTTGCGCATTTCAATGAGCTTGGGAAACATTCAGGGTTCAGAGGTACAACTAGAAATATTTCCAGAAAGATGAGTCAAACAATGTCGGAGGTGACTGGGAAAGAGAAGAAAGGGTCCCGCCACGCCTCTCTTGTGAGCCAACAGTTCTGCCGTGCACGTTGGGATCACTGTTTCCACTTTGCAAGTCCTTGGCTGTGGAAATGAAAGGCCCGCCTCTTTGTTCTGCCTCCCACTTTCTCCTCCTCCTCTTCCTCCCACTTCTCTCCCGCCAAGTTCCCACCTCCGGGCGGGACATTGCCTAATGCTCACTGATAACCCTCTAAGCCCTGCTTAGTCGATGAGAAGGTTCCCTTTTTGTAAGTATTCAGAATCCCATGCATTTGCCAGTGGTGTGATTGCTTTCTAAGTAAGGATGACTGTCTACTCTCCAACATGTGACAGGGAAAATGCCCTGAAGCAGTGGTTCTCAACCTTCTGGCCCTTTAAATACAGTTCCTCATGTTGTGACCCAACCATAAAATTACTTTTGTTGCTACTTCATAACTGTCATGTTGCTACTGTGATGAATCGTCATGTAAATATCTGATATGCAGGATGGTCTTAGGCGACCCCTGTGAAAGGGTCGTTCGACTGCCAAAGGGGTCGCGACCCACAGGTTGAGAAACGCTGCCCTGAGGAGACCCTTGACCTTTTTCCTTGGGACCACAGGGTGCCTTTAAAGAACGCAAACTTTCCAAAATATCCAACCAAAATATTTCCACCTTTTGTCACAATACCATTCTAGAGTGTGGTTCAAAACAAATTGAGGATTCACCTATACAACATCTTCAAGATGTCTTGAAGGTGTCAAAAATGGCACATGGATTTGGCACTCATCAAGGCATTCTGCTAACCAAACCCACCAACTCCATGGCTTTAATAACAACAGCAGCCACAGCATCCGCAACAGTGGAAACAGACAGCAGCTGGAGGGTTGCCAGGCCCCTTGGGCAACCTTCTGCTCCCCCAGCCCTGCTTGGACATGCGCTGTCAGCCATCCCCTAAGCCTCTGCCTCCTCCTGCTCTAGTTCCCCCTCAGCATCCTCTCCACCTTACGTGTGTTCTCAAAATTAGGGTAAATATCTTTACCTGCCCCCAAGGAACCCCGGTGTAAGACAGGAAGCTCCAATAATAATAAAAAACATCAGACGAAAAACCCATTTCTCCAC
The DNA here is from genome assembly GCF_964212035.1 of Myotis nattereri. NCBI lineage: Eukaryota > Metazoa > Chordata > Mammalia > Chiroptera > Vespertilionidae > Myotis > Myotis nattereri. The sequence continues at coordinate 77,168,646 of NC_138085.1, read as the reverse complement.
TGACTTCTCAAAGCTCATTTCTGAACCTCCCTCTGCTCTCAGCGCTTGAGTAGATGAGTACAGCTGCACCGGCTCCAGCCCCCAGGATGGCGAGCACAGCAGGAGGCTTTGCTGGGTTCAAAAGGGAAACCCCGGACAGAGCAGAACTGGGGACAGCAGAGATGTCCCCGTAGGCTGGACATGCTAGCCTTCGCTGCAGAGCCACGATCTCTGAAATGGGCCTCACTGTCCACCAGAAATCAAAACCTCAAAGAGGAAGGACATCCTACAAGCACCCTAATGCTCCTCAGAAGCACAATAGAAATGTCCATTGTAACCTTAGAAGCATTTCCTGGGTCTCTGTCTTTTCAATTTGAAGGTATTTTCATTTCTTAATTTTGAACATGCATTGAACAAATTGGATCTCTTAACTTTTCACCAGCGTATTTTTCTCATTTCAGGTAATGTCCCCCACCCCTTCATTCCAGAATTCCATGATTTTATGAACAGACTTGTGAATGCCACCCAAGCCTTCTCAGAGACCAACAGGCTCTCTACCATCCTTATCTTTTCCATCACAAGAGCCATGCCCCAAGAAAGCACTGCAGTCCTGATTTACCTGGAGCTTAGCCCAGTGTCAGAGCACTGGAGCTGATCAACTCTGCGATATTGTACCTGACTGTAGACCTCAGCTAAAACAGTGCTTCCCCAACCTTTTTCTCTTCCTGCTATGCATAGAAAATGATACCTTTTGCATGACTCCCTGGGGTAAATAGATGCTGCTGCTCACAGCTGGAGGTAACTAAGCCACTGCCCTGGAGGGCCCCAGGACCTGCATGGCTGCCCCCATGAATTAAGGGGATCAGTATTTCAGACACACCTGTAATCCATTTGTAGCGGCTCAGCATGCCCTGGCACCCCCGTTGAGAAGCTCTACGTAAAAGATGGTCTTATTGCCTGAGAGACCAATAGAATGTTCATTCCTTTAAATAAGATCTTCTCTTCAGAAAGTCCCCAGTCTATTTTTCACCTCGGTGTTAGCTTCCCTGAAATGCATTTCCCATTCAGGAGTCTGGGCTTTGTCATGCTCAGCGAGGAAGATGGCGTGGTGGCCGCGGTAAAGAATTGGGAGCCATGTGGATTGTGAATTTATGATTCAGCAGCCACAGCTTCTGACTCCCTCACACAAGATGACCTGTGGAAAAACACTGGACCTCGATTGGCCTGAATCGGACGAACTGGAAAGTGATAGCAGAATAGGTTTCTGCTGGAAACCAAACACTGTGTGAAAATTGAGACTTCCTGAGCAGATAAATTAAAAGCAAGCTCTACAGAAGTAGCATGACGAAAGCCATATGTTGAACTTCAGCAGATGCAAGACAGAAAATAACCATAGCCTATAATATCACACAGTGTCACAGCCTTGCACTCCTATAAACTGCTGAGCTGTGTCAACAAAGGCACCTGGCAACTGTCCTTTCTGTGTCACAAGCATTAAGTTGTAAAGTCTGTGGACTCTGAAGCCAGGCAGACCTGGGGTTGAATCCTGGCTAGAATACATCCTGTGTGATGTTGGGCGTGCCACTCCACTTCTCTGAGTCTCAGCTGTCTTAGCTGTAAAATGGGGATAAGTGTATTCTCATAATTTATCCATAGATATCAAAATAAAACATTTTGACAAATATTCAGCAATAACTCTTAACCTTTAAAAGGCACCATAAAATGAAAAAGATTCAACTTAACAAGCTCAATGGAGAAACATTAGAGGCTCTTCTTCTGAAGTGAAGAGTAGACACAGATGTCCTCCTTTACCACCTTAATTTCACATTACAACAGAAGTTCCTCAGAAAAAAATAATTAGAGACAAAAATTGGAAGGGAGAGTTCCAGCTTCAGATCAACATGGAATAGACTTGCTTTCCCTATTCTTCTTGTTAAAAACACTTTTCACTCCTGCTAAAATGTTTCTCTCATGCCTCCAGCTAAAAATCCTTGCTATTATGTATAGAACAAACATAAGAACTCTGAAAGGTAGAGAGAAGAATTCAGACTGAGGAGGGACCTTGGAACACAAGGAACAATATGATAATGAGTTGTTGAGTTCCCTGGGCTTTGCTTTTCTTTCTTTCATTTTTTTCTTTTCTTTTTTTTGTTTTGCCTCATGTATCCCAGACTGGGTGCTAGAGAAGCCAGCAACCTAGGAACATCAATGAGAACCAGCAAACAAATAAAATCCAGCTCTCTCTAGGGAAAGGCACAGGAAAGGGATATCTTAGCAAGACAGAAAAGTCAAGAAAATAATCTCTCCACCCTAGAGAAACGCTATAAAATAAAAAAAAAAGAAAACCCACCATGGCTACATTCCCACCCCCATCATCAAAGGCTGGTTAGGGGACCTAGACTTTAACCTTTACCTGGCTATCAACCTAGAGCCCCCAACCCTCTCATCCACATGTCTTCCACTGAAAGTGTGGCATGAGAGTAAACCAAGTGGAAAGCCAGAATTTTCATCCATGACTGGCTATAACGAGCACCCTCCCCATGGAGTCAGTGAAGGCCCTGTGGGAATCCTGACTTCCATCCCCACCCCCTCCAACAAAATGTGCGAGGTGGCTCTTCCCTTCCAGCCTAGTGGAGAGTTAGGACTTGTAGCACCATCTGGCAGGTAATATGAACTCCACCTGTGTGGTGTGAATGGAGGCCACAGAAACAAGACATCCCTCCTGTCCCAACCAGAGTGATATCAACAGGGGCCTAGTGGAGAGTCTTAATTTCCACTCCTATCCTAGGAGTAACAAGGTGCCCTTTGCTCCTCACTCCAGGATGTCAACAAAGGCCACATGGGGAGTTAGGATTTCCACCTGACAGTAATGTGGTGATACCCTCATTTCCCTTCTAGTGTGATGTCCAACAAGGCTTGCTAAAATAGACTTCAACAAGATCCAGAGCCTCATAACATAATACCAAAAGTGTCCAGGATACAATAAAAATTCACTCAGCGTACCAAGAACCAGAAAAATCTCAACTTGAGTAAGATGAGACAGTCAACAGGTGCCACAACCAAGATGACATAGATGTTGGAATTATCTGAAAAATATTTTAAAGTAGCTATCAAAAAATACTTCACTGAGTAACTATGAGCACACTTGCAACGTGAAAAAAATAGTAAGTCTCACTGAGAAGTAGAACCAAATGAATATTTTAGAACTGAAAATACAATAACTAAAATAGAAACTCAATGGATGGGCACAACAGCAGAATGGCAAAATCAGAGGAAAGAATCAGTGAACTTAAAGATATAACAGGAGAAATTACCCAATCTAAAAAACAGAGAAAATAGACTTAAAAATTTAAGAGAAATTCAGGGTCATGTGAACAATAATGAAAGATCTAACATTTGTATTCTCAGAATTCAGAAGGAAAGAGAATGTGGTTTTAAAGTACTCAAAGAAATAATGCTGAAAATTTCCCAAATTTGACCCAAAAAAATGTAAACCTCCAGTCAGAATTTTGAAAAAACTCCAAACAGAATATACCCAAAGAAATCCATACCAAGAGACATCACAATGAAACATCTGAAAATTAAAGACCCAGAAAAATACCATGAAAGCAGTGATAAAAAAGCAACATCTTTCCTGTGCAGGAAAAGCAATTCAGATGACAGTGGATTTCTCATCAGAAAACATGAGGGGCAGAAGGAAGTAGAAAAACATTTTTTAGGTGTAGAGAGAAAAGAACTGTCATTCCAAATTCTATAACCAGCAAATGTATCTTCCAGAAAGAAAGGGGAAATAAATACATTTTCAGATGACAAAAAGCTAGGAGATTTTGTTGTCAGCAAATCTATCCCAAAAGACTGGTTAAGAAAAGTTTTCTAAACAAAAAGGGAATTATTTTATAAAAAAGGAATCTTAGCCCATTAAAAAGGAAGAAAGGGCAATGGAAGAGCAAAAATATGGGTCAATAACATAGATTTTCCAAACAAGGTTTTCTAAACATTGTTTGATGCAGTTCTCAATGCATGTAGAAAAAATACTTAAGACAATTTTAAGGGGATGGGGGTAAAGGGATTTAAAGAGAGGCAAGTGTTTATACCTCACTCAAACTGGTAAATTGTATGTTATGTATATTTTCATGCCTACAGCAACTCCTAAAAATTTTACCCAAAAAGATACACTCCTACAAACTATAATCAAAATAAAATTATAAAAAATTTAATCCAAATTTAGGTTTAAAAAAAGCTGTCTACAATAAACTCACCTCAAATATAATGATATTAAGTAAGTTATAAATTAAGTAAGTTATAAATAAAAGGATGGGGAAACTATACCATGCAAACCTAAATTAAAAGAACATAAGAGTGGCTATATTGCTATTAGGTAAAGTTGGTGTCAAAGTAAAGATAATTATTAGGGGGAGAGAGGGACATCCTATATAATAAAGAGCTAATATGCTAATTAGACTGAACAGCAGGACGAGTGTCCGGACGACCATCCGGGCAACCTTCTGGACGAAGCTGGGGCTGCAAGGGCCAGCTGAGGCAGCTGGGGCTGCAAAGGCTGAGCTCCTTGCACGGATTTCATGCATCGGGCCTCTAGTTGTATAATCATAACAGAGTTTATCCACCAAGAACAGTCTTATTTATGAATAATTGACATCTTTGTAATTTTGTGTCATATCTTCCTCGAGTCTTTTTATGTGTCCTTTCGTAACATCATAACATTTATTTTGTCTAGGTTATGCTCATTTCTTGATTTGTGATTATTAATAAACATTTTGAGAGAGATAATTTGAGGTTATACAACTATACTGTTTCACCTTAAAGTTCCACCCACTAATTTTAACATTAATCTGTATATTGCCTGCAAAAATTATTGCTGTGATGATCTAATGGAGATGTTCTAGCTCCTTTATTTCTCTACTTCTGTTGGTTGGGAATTCTGCTTATGCTTTTTGATGGCTACATACTAGCCAGTAGTACAGCTGAAACCTCGCTTATACAAAAGTACCCTTGTGATAAGCACTGGAGTTGGTTTTGCTCTCATAGATAATGTAATAAGTTAATTGTGCCCTTGTCTACTACAGGGTTTATGGCTCACACTTGTAAAAGTATGTCTTAGAATTCATCTTACCTCTACAAGTGGAAATGCTGAAACAATGGGAAATGCCGTTGTATTTTGTTACATAATGCCAAATTGCCTGCCAGGACATGGCATGACAAATTTGATCTAATAGACAAATATAGAGCATTAAGCCCAAGGACTAGAGAATACACATTATTTCCAAGCACATGTACAGAAATATTTATGAAAATTGACACATATTTGGCTGTAAGACAAGCCACAATATACTCCACAGTACTGGTGCCATACACATCACATTTTCTGATCGGCTTAGATCACAATGCAATAAAATTAAAAATGCACTAAAAAGAGAATTAGGAACATCCATAGATTTGATAATTAAGAAACACGTACCTAAATAACTCATGGGTCAAAGATAAAATTCAAGTATATTTAGAACTGTGTGATAAAAAGCGCACTATCTATCATGCGGGACACAGAGTATGTAGGATGAAGATAGTAAGAGGCCAAAGGCAGGGAGAGCCTGTTGACACTCCTGACAATTAGGTATTAAAGATGTGACAGAGGTTAAACAAACAGGATTTAGCAACTGCTTTTGTAATATTCCATAAACTCAGGCAGAAAAATGTCAGGCAGAGCTCACCAATCTTGGGTAACTGTACATCATCACATATGAAGAAAGGGAAATGTCAAAAAGGCTCAAGAACACCTCACCTCTCATTTCTAGAAGGAGCTAGAGTTTTAACCTTACGTGGAAATATGTGCATAAAAACAGAATTACAGTAGAGAAAATGGCGGAGGTTTAGACAGACGTGTCGGTGCCTTGTCCCGGAGCAGATAAGGGCGGGCAGCTGAAACGGGTAGCATACAGCCCGAATAAGCAGAGGAGATTCAGCTGAGACAGTCTGCAGCCAGGAAAGACAGAGAAATCCTAGATAAAGGGAACGGTTAGAGGCTGAGGCTGAAACCTCTCCAGGTGCGCCGGCACAGCCGCGGAGACCGTGCCATCTTGGGTGACTGTCGCCGGCATCCAGAGACCAGCTACTAACCCGGCAACAACGGCTCTCAAGCAGCGCGACTACGTGAACTCAGAGGAACTCGGCTTCTCCCCACAGAAAGGTTAGACTTTCCCCAAAGGTGCGGTTTGCAGTTTAGGTTGGAGAGTGGAACGCGCGCAGGGGGGTGGGGGCTCTGCGCCCCACAAAGACCGCGGCCGTTGGAGCCAGCGTGACCCACGAGTGTGGAAGGGCACCCCCAGGGCTGCTGGCAGAAGGGAACGCTATAAATAAGCCCACAGTTGGACGGGACACAAACGGGCAGCCTCAGATTACGCCAGTTTGCCGGCTACTCGGTGCCAGGAGCCAGAGCGCGCGCAGAGACTTCGCGCAGATTTGGAAGGTGAAGCGTTGCGAGTTCGCACAACTTCCCAGGCTCTTAAATCTGTGCGTTTGATTGTTGAACCCAGTGCAAGGGACTACCCAGTTGGGGTCAGTCACAGAGCTTGTAAGGGAAGGCTGTTTTGGGGGAGCCTGGGAAACAGAGCGGGGAGTGACTACTGGAAAACCAGCTCTGGGCGGAGGACATTCCCAAACCAGCCTCCAGTACAATAGAGAACACCTGGTCAGAGAGGTCCTATACCCTCGGAGGTCAATCCCGACGCACTGCCACCCAGAGGCAGAGCCATGAACTGACTCTTCTGTAAATACAGATAAGGGCTGTCTGGGAAACCAATGTAGCCTGCCTTAAAATCAGGACTGTGGCTTACAACACAGAGGAACAGTGTATCAGAGGAAAATTCAACATTCTCCTGAATACCTGGTGTGCCAAAAAGAGGAGCAGAAGATCTGAAGCACCTTCATTACAGCCCATTTTTTTTTTTAATTATTTTTTTTAAATTATTGTTTCACCTTTTAACTAAGAAACCATTTATTTTATTTTTCATCACCTGATATTACCCTTTTAATTACTACATTTTTATTTTTAACCAGTATTATTACTGCTGCCATTTTACCATTTTTTTTAAGTGTCATTTTATTTTCTCTTTATTTTATTTTGGGACTAAGGTTCTCCATTCTATTTTCATCATTCCTTTAGCATCATTTTCCTCTACCTCAATTGTGCTGCTGTGCTAAAACTCTCTTCCCCACTTTTCCCCTTTTGCTGTCCTGTTTCTCTTACCCTATTCCTGCTTTAGATTTTTCCTATTCTTCATACGCCCTGTCTAAATTTCACCCTACTTATATATCCCTTTTCCAATCACCTGCTCTAAATCCTTATCCACCTCTCCCTTATCTTTCTTCACTATCCAAATTTTTTATTCTCTCCTTTTCTCTATTGTTCTGTTGTTGCTTGCTCGATTGTTGAGTATATTGTGTTTTTTTTTCTTTTCTTTTCTTTAAGGATTGTATGTGAGGTTGTTCTGCTTTTTCTTTTTCTTTTTCTGTCTCCCATTCCCCCTCCCCACCCCACCCCCGGCCAGTTATTTTTGTGCTTCTGCTTTCCCTTGCCTCACTTGATATTATTGGCTGTTTGTAGTTTGTATTCACTCCAGAGATCCGTTGCTGGAATTTGTTGGGATTAGTGGCGGTTCTATTGGAGTTTTCTCCTCATATGAATAGTCTCCTCCCCTCTTCTACTTCATTCTATTTTTCTTTTTTTTTTCTTTTTCTTCTTTTTTTTTTCTCTTTTTTCTGTTTTTCTCTCTATCTTTTTCTCTTCTTTCTTCCTTACTCCCCAACTCTCTTAGCTTCGGTGGCCATCTTTATTTGGGGTTATTAATACCGTAATTCATTTGTGTTCAGTGCCTGGTACGTTGTGCCTTGTTGTGTTGTATTTTGTGCCTTTAAATCAACGCAGCAGATCCAAGCAACAGCAGCCTCCTGATCTCCACACGCTCTGTCTGAGGAACAGCTGCTGTGGGTGAAGCCTCCCTCCACCAGCCAAAAGAGTCACAACAGCTGTGAACAGCACCCATCAGAAGACCCGCTAACAACAGAGGAGCAGCTGCTACCACAACCGCCCAAGGAGCAACCACAGCCCAAGGAACCACTGCCACCTAGGGAGCAGCCACTGAACGACTCAATATCTATATACGTCAGTGAGATCAAACATGGGTAGACAAAGAAATCCCCAAAGGAAAGAAAAGGAGGACTCACCAGAAAAGCAGCTAAGTGATACAGAGGCATACAACATGACAGAAAAAGAATTCAGAATAAGGGTCCTAGAGTGCATACACCGGATGGAGGAAAAAATCGACAACTTATCCAAGAAGCAAGAAGAAACAGATGAAAAAATCGACAACTTAACTAAGACCCAAGAAGAAATGAAGTGCGATATAGCTGCAATAAAGAACACCATTGAAAGTATCAACAGTAGACTAGGAGAAGCGGAAGACCGAATTAGTGAATTAGAAGACAGGGAAGCAAAACACACCCAAACTGTACTTCAGTTGGAGAAAAAAATTAAAAGACAGGAGGAGAGCCTAAGGGAGCTTTGGGACAACATGAAACGAAACAACATACGAATAATAGGGGTGCCAGAACAACAGAAAGAGGAACAAGGATTAGAAAACCTATTGGAAGAAATAATATCAGAAAACTTCCCTGAGGTGGGGAAGAAAAAAGTCACACAAGCCCAGAGAGTCCCAAGCAAGGTGAACCCGAAAAGACCCACACCAAGACACATCATAATTACCATGGCAAATGTTCAGGACAAAGAGAGAATCTTACAGGCTGCAAGAGAGAGACGGAAAGTTACATACAAGGGATCTCCCATTAGATTATCAAATGATTTCTCAACAGAAACACATCAGGCCAGAAAAGAATGGACGGAAATTTACAAAGTGATGCAAAGCAAAGGACTGAATCCAAGAATACTCTATCCAGCAAGGCTATCATTCAAAATTGAAGGGGAAATAAGAAGCTTCACAGACAAAAAAAGGCTAAGGGAGTTTATCACCACCAAGCCAGCAATGCAAGAAATGCTAAAGGGACTGGTGTAAAAAGAAGAAATAAAAATCCCAGAAAGAAAACAGCCACACACACAAAAAAAGAAATGGCTACAAACAAGTACCTTTCAATAATAACTTTAAATGTAAACGGGCTAAATGCTCCAACCAAAAGATATCGAGTGGCTGAATGGATAAAAAATCATGACCCATACATTTGCTGTCTACAAGAGACCCACCTCATTAGAAAGGACTCACACAGACTGAAAGTGAAGGGATGGAAAAATATCTTTCAGGCTAATGGAAAAGAAAAGAAAGCTGGGGTAGCAATACTTATATCGGACAAAATAGACCTCAAAGTGAAGGCCATAACAAGAGATACGGAAGGCCACTTCATAATACTAAAAGGATCAATACAACAAGAAGATATAACCCTGATAAACATATATGCACCCAATGCAGGAGCACCCAAATACATAAAAAATCTTCTGGAAGATATCAAAGGAGAGATCGACAACAATACAATCATAGTAGGGGACTTTAATACACCACTGTCATCACTGGATAAGTCCTCTAGACAAACAATCAGCAAAGATACAGCAATACTAAATGACTCACTAGATCAGATGGACTTAATAGACATCTTCAGAACACTTCACCCCAGTGCCATGGAATATACATTCTACTCAAGTGCTCATGACACATATTCAAAAATAGACCATATATTGGGTCACAAGCAAAGTATCCCCAAATTCAAGAAGATTGAAATCATAAAAAGCGTCTTCGCAGACCACGATGGCATAATATTAGAAATAAACTGCAATAAAAACAACCCAAAATACTCAAACACCTGGAAGCTGAATAGCATGCTATTAAATATTGATTGGGTTACCAATGAAATCAAAGAAGAAATTCAAAACATCCTGGAAACTAATGACAATGAAAACACAACAATCCAAAACCTATGGGACACAATGAAAGCAGTCCTGAGAGGGAAGTTTATAGCTCTACAGGCCTATCTCAAAAAACAAGAAAAAATGGTAGTAAATCAGCTAACTCTACAACTCAAAGAATTAGAAAGAGAGCAACAAGAAAACCCCAGAGTGAGCAGAAGGAAGGAGATAATAAAGATTAGAGCAGAAATAAATAACATAGAGACCAAAAAAATAATACAGAAAATCAATGAAACCAAGAGCTGGTTCTTCGAAAGGATAAACAAGATTGACAAACCTCTAGCCAGACTCACCAAGAAGCAAAGAGAGAGGACCCAAATAAACAAAATCAGAAATGAAAGAGGTGAAATAACAACAGACCCCACAGAAATACAAATGATTGTTAAAAAATACTATGGACAGCTCTACTCCAGCAAACTAGACAACCTGGAGGAAATGGACAAATTCCTAGAAAAATACAACATTCCAAAACTCAATCAGGAAGAATCTAAAAATCTCAACAGGCCAATAACTATGGAAGAAATTGAAGCAGTCATCAAAAAGCTTCCAGCAAACAAAAGCCCAGGACCAGACGGCTTCACAGGGGAGTTTTACCAAACATTCAAGGAAGAACTAAAACCTATCCTCCTCAGACTACTACAAAAAATTCAAGAGGAAGGAACACTTCCAAGCTCATTCTATGAAGCCAGCATCACCCTAATACCAAAACCAGGTAAAGACAACACAATGAAAGAGAATTACAGGCCAATATCCCTCATGAACATAGATGCCAAAATCCTCAACAAAATCTTAGCAAATCGGATCCAGCAGTACATCAGAAAGATCATACACCATGACCAAGTAGGATTTATCCCAGGGATGCAAGGATGGTACAATATCCGCAAATCAATAAACGTGATACATCACATAAACAAATTGAAAGAAAAAAACCACATGGTCATATCAATTGATGCAGAAAAAGCATTTGACAAAATTCAACACCCATTTTTGATAAAAACTCTCAGCAAGGTGGGAGTAGGAGGATCATACCTCAACATAATAAAAGCCATATATGACAGGCCCACAGCCAACATCATTCTCAATGGACAAAAACTTACACCATTTCCCCTAAGAACAGGAACAAGACAGGGATGCCCCCTCTCACCACTCCTGTTCAACATAGTACTGGAAGTGTTAGCCATTGCAATTCGGCAAGAAGAAGAAATAAAAGGCATCCAAATTGGAAAAGAGGAAGTAAAACTGTCCTTATTTGCAGACGACATGATATTATACATACAAAACCCTAGAGACTCCATCAAAAAGCTACTAGACTTAATACATGAATTTGGAAACGTAGCAGGATACAAAATTAACCCCAAGAAATCTGAGGCATTTCTATACACCAATAGTGAACTTTCAGAAAGAGAGATTATAAAAACAATCCCGTTTACCATCGCACCAAAAAAACTAAGCTACCTAGGAATAATCTTAACTAAAGAGGTAAAAGACCTCTACTCAGAAAACTACAGGACGTTGAAAAACGATATAGAGGAAGACATAAACAGATGGAAGAACATACCGTGTTCATGGATTGGTAGAATCAACATCATTAAAATGTCCATACTACCCAAAGCAATCTATAAATTCAATGCACTTCCCATTAAAATACCAACGGCATACTTCAGAGATCTAGAACGAACTCTCCAAAAATTCATCTGGAATAAAAAAAGACCCCGAATAGCTGCAGCAATCCTGAAAAAGAACAAAGTAGGTGGGATCTCAATACCAGATATCAAGTTGTATTACAAAGCCACTGTTCTCAAAACTGCCTGGTACTGGCACAAGAATAGGCATATAGATCAATGGAATAGAATAGAGAGCCCAGAAATCGGCCCGAACCAATATGCTCAATTAATATTTGACAAAGGAGGCAAGAACATACAATGGAGCCAAGATAGTCTCTTCAATAAATGGTGTTGGGAAAATTGGACAGATATATGCAAGAAAATGAAACTAGACCACCAACTTACACCATACACAAAAATAAACTCAAAATGGATAAAGGACTTAAATGTACGACAGGAAACCATAAAAATTCTAGAAGAATCCAAAGGCAACAAAATCTCAGACATATGCCGAAGCAATTTCTTCACTGATACAGCTCCTAGGGCACTTGAAACTAAAGAGAAAATGAACAAATGGGACTACATCAAAATAAAAAGCTTCTGCACAGCAAAAGAAACCATCAACAAAACAACGAGAAAACCCACTGTGTGGGAAAACATATTTGCCAATGTCATATCTGATAAGGGCCTAATCTCCAAAATCTATAGGGAACTCATACAACTTAACAAAAGGAAGATAAACAATCCAATCAAAAAATGGGCAAAGGACCTAAATAGACACCTTTCAAAAGAGGACATTCAGAAAGCCAAGAGACATATGAAAACATGCTCAAAGTCACTAATCATCCGAGAGATGCAAATCAAAACAACAATGAGGTACCATCTCACACCTGTCAGACTGGCTATCATCAACAAATCAACAAACGACAAGTGCTGGAGAGGATGTGGAGAAAAAGGAACACTTGTGCACTGCTGGTGGGAATGCAGACTGGTGCAGCCACTATGGAAGACAGTATGGAGTTTCCTTAAAAAACTGAAAATGGAACTCCCATTTGACCCTGTGATCCCACTTCTAGGAATATATCCCAAGAAACCAGAAACACCAATCAGAAAAGATATATGCACCCCTATGTTCATAGCAGCACAATTCACCATAGCTAAGATCTGGAAACAGCCTAAGTGCCCATCAGTAGATGAATGGATTAGAAAACTGTGGTACATCTACACGATGGAATACTATGCTGCTCTAAAAAGGAAGGAACTCTTACCATTTGCAACGTCATGGATGGAACTGGAGAGCATTATGCTAAGTGAAATAAGCCAGTCAATGAAGGAAAAATACCACATGATCTCACTCATTCATGGATAATAGAGACCATTATAAACTTTTGAACAATAATAGATTCAGAGGCAGAGCTGCCTCAAACAGATTGTCAAACTGCAGTGGGAAGGCCAGGGAGGGTTGGGGGGCACGAGGGAGGGGAGTAAGAGATCAACCAAAGGACTTGTATGCATGCATATAAGCATAACCAATGGACATAAGACACTGGGGGATAGGGGAGGCTGGGGGACTGTCTAGGGCGGGGGGATAAAATGGACACATATGTAATACCCTTTGTAATACTTTAAGCAATAAAAAAATTAAAAAAAAAAAAAAAAAAAAAAAAAAAAAAAAAAAAAAAAAAACAGAATTACAGTGCTGAGGATTCCACAGCACTGTGTGCCTCATGCAAATGCCTATCCAGTGTAGCTGAGGCGTGAGCTTCTCTGCTGGTCCACCCTGGGTTCTTCATGTTTATTTCAAAGTCCTCTTCTTGTCCCACGGGGTTCCCGGCCTACAAGAGTCTGAATCTGCACGGTCCACCACAGTGGCGCTTGGCGTCCGTCCAAATCCAGCATGGCTTTTCAGTCCTGTGGCCCCTCGGCTGCCAGCAGCATGCTCTGCTCTGCGGCTCCCTCAGTGCTCAAGGTCACAGCTCCGTGTCAGCCAGGACAGCCTGGGCTGTGCTGTAGGGCCTCAGTCAGGCCAGGCTTGTGCTGGACGGGTGAGAATGGCAGGAATGGACTGGACTCCGCCTTCATGCCTCTTCCTGCTCCTGGTCTGGTTCTGGGGCAAACTCCTCCCCTCACTTCCCTTGGTCTGGCTTGTAGGAGGGAGTAGGAAAGAGTTAACAGTCCATCATTGTGGGTTCCTCACTTGGGGTTCTGGCTTCTTCTGCCCCTGAATGGGCTCTGGGCTGGCCTCTCCCTTGCACCCACTCAGTCAAATCTTGCTACCATTCTCCCCATGTAGGAAGGGGAGTATGCACATCTCACACAACGAGTCACAGTAACCACACTGGATGAGGGTCATGTTTGCCCTGCAAGTAACCCCATGCCCTGGAGAGAGGGAAATTAAATAGCAAATAAAAAATCCATAATAGGTTTGAAAAAAGACCATGGAAACAAGGGGAAAAAAGCTTTTTTTCTGCTACTTGAACAAGGCTGTCCGTCTTTTCATTTTGCACAGGATGCCACAAATTATATAGCCAGCTTTATGGAAGAGAATAATCAAGTTTCAACACACAGAGGTAAAAGCAAAACAGAGGAAAGAAACCTGGCCAGTTTTGAAGGCCCTGGTTCCAGCCATTCCTGAAGCCAAGGCATAGGGCCTGGAGGATTTTCTGAGACACACCAGCATCCTTATAATACAACTAGAGGCCCAGTGCATGACATTCATACACTGCGGGAGGGAGGTGTCCCTCGGCCCAGCCTGTGCCCTCTCACAGTCTGGGACCCCTCAGGAGATGTTTGCCTGCCAGCTTAGGCCCACTCCCCATTGAGCATCTGCCCCCTGGTGGTCAGTGTGCATCATAGCAACCGGTCATTCTACGTTCGGTCGATTTGCAAATTAGGGTTTTACTATATAGGATTCCTCACTCACTTAAGAGATTTCAAGTCTGTTGCTCCATAATCTACGACTAAAAGAACCCTAGCTTATAACAGCATGGATGCTATATGAACTTGAATTCTCCACATTTGAAATCACACAAAATTTTTTCAAAATCACATTGCACACAAATTTTGAAATCATGTGAAGCCTCCGACTTCTGTTGAAAACTCTTCTGGGATCAGAGCCTTTCTAAGACTCTGGTCTAGTGGATTATAAACCATGTTTCACACTAAGATAGAATTAGAACCATTGCAGCTATTACGTAGAGCAACCCATCTTTTAAGGATATCCTGAAACTCATGTTGTAGTATCAGCACTCACTGCTTGTGTGGGTTCTTTAACATTTGCTGTTATAACTTCAAACTTTTTTTATATCTTACAGCAATGTGAGCCAAGCATTCGTTAAGTGATCGTAACAGCAGCAATAGCACTTTGGAACCGAAATGAAATACAATAATGTCCTATGAGGAAAGCCAGGTAAGGACAACTGTGGGGTACACTGGTAATCTAGCAGGCAGCAACCGACAGTGGTTACAGAGGATGCTGGGAAAGCAAAGGCAGCTCTAAGGCTGTTGCACCTTCGAGTTTATACGTATAGAAAACAGGCGCACATATCCAAAGATAATGGAATTTTGCTGCTGACATGGCTGCCCAGGAATGTCATATAATATGCCCCAGACTCCCGAAGTTGAAATTTACACACTTTAAGAATGCATTCTCTCCACTTGATACACCTCAATAATTGTATCTATCACAGAACTATTTATAGGAAAATTAGTCTGGAATTACGTAAGATTTGAATTAGGCAAGGCCTTCCGGAATGTGCCCTCACATACAATGTGACCACTCCGGACCGCCTCCCTCTTGGCACGGGGGCCCGAGCCCACGGTCATGCCAGGAGAGTGAGTCTGGGACAGGCTCTCCCAGCTTCTTGGCTTGTCATCAAAGCCTGTCAAAGGGCAGCCCCCCATCACAGCCTCCCAGCGGCAAAGCTGAGAAAACATCCTCCCAGGACCTGAGTGGTGGCCAGCACGCATATCCCCATCTCACACCAGACCGGCTTCCAAGCAGAGAGTTGCTGCTGGACCAGGCTGGGCTCCCAGGATCCTCCCCCACGGGCTGGTGCCTGGAATCTAGGTTGAGGCCAGGTCGGTGGGCAAGCTCCTCTTGCCCCCCCCCCCACTCCCCCACCCCCCGTCGCGTGAAAGAGGCAATGTCATCACATGAAAAGCCTCTTGGAAGCAGCCCGTCCTCCCCGTGAAATAAGCAGATGCCACACAGATTCGGTGCATCATTTGCAAATGATTTCAACGTTTATTTGTCTACTCCAAGGAGATGACTGGAACCTCCAACTGCATTTCCATCTAATCGTTTCCATGCTGCATCGGAAGTTTCCGCAGCCGCAGCAATCATCTCTGCTGCTCAATTAGAGACGGGGACCTGCACCCTGTGGAACCCGGCTTCCTTATCGGGGCCGCTGCCCTGCTGGCCTGCAGAATGAGGCAAGTACTCCAATTCAACAAGTTTCCTGAGAGTTTCCCGGGAGTCTACTGGGCGCCCAGCAGGGGCTCAGCCCTGTGGAGAATACAGAACCACCACGAAGACACGTGGCCTCCACCTTCAACAGCTGATGGCCACCGCACCGCCTTCCGACTTCTGGGGCTATAAGAGTTAGTTGTATCTCCCAGTGCTTAAAACTTGACATATTCAATCTTCAAAACAGCCAAATAGGTAAGAATTATTTAAACTCCCACTATACAAAAGAGGAAACCAACTCTCAGAGAGATATGCCCCAGGTCAAGTCCTTGGTGTCTACAACTGGTATCAGCCCCCAAGTTGGCCTTCTTTATCATCATATGAGGGGAAAACCACCCACCCCTCACCACTCCAACCATGAATTGTCCTGTTTCCCACGGTCATGCGTGGGGAAGTGTCACCTCCTGACTCAGTGTGACTAATCAGCTGTGATACATCAGAATATAGAGGTTGTGATTATTTCATAGATTGGCTTTTGTACCAGGAAATGGATGGGCCATTGAAGACTCAAGGACCTCTGGCATGCTTCCTTAAGATTTTCAATTCAGAAACCAAAACATTTTTAAAATATAGTTAGTTAATGCATGGCATCATTCGAAATGTTTATTGAAGTTAAAGTCCCAGAGCTAGAGATACCCTTAAAAGTCTTCTAGTCTAACCCTTTTATTTAACAAATGAGGAGCCAAACCCCAGCCCTCTAACTGGGAGTGTTAGGGGCTGTGCTTCTATGTATGGCAACCCCATAAGGATGACACCCAGAGAAACAGTCTACACTTTCCCCGGGTCCAGCAGACTTTTATCATCCATCATCGGGGGGAGTGGATATTATGTCTGGCAACAATCCCTCTGATTTTCTATTTTCACACAACAGCACCAAAAAACTAATTAATCCCATGCTCATGCTTGTCCTTTTCTGGGAGGAGGAGTAACAGCTCTAAGAATGTAAAGGGGGAGGGCAGCTATGCAGAAGTGGGTGTGGCAGACAATTTACACCTCCAGACTTTAGACTCAGAGGAGGGCCTTCCCAGTCCTGAAATCAAATGCACTTTCACCCCACAGGTTAGTGAGCTGAAGAGACAGTGGCAAGGTCATCTCTGAAACAGACATGGGTGTCCTCACAATGGTCACCATCAGTGCTGGCAGCCATGATGGCTCTGAAGGCAATAGGCAAAGGATGGAAGAAAAGAACCTGGCAGATGTCACTATAGGGTGTTGCTGAGAAAAATCTCCGTGTTTGAGGGGACTTAATCCCTGACTGACAAAGTTTGGCTGAAATGTCGGATGGGACTCTATTTTAATCCACCATTACCAAAGATAACCTGCCATTTATCCAGCGCTACAGTGGCTTCTCCAGAGCCCAGCAGAAGGGATTGACTTTGTATAGGAGCAGTAACACATCTGTTCTCTTTGTACAGCATGAGGCAAGTTCATGAGCTTAGAGTGGGGCTCTTTGGATGATTGTGTGGAGGTAAGAGAAGGAATGAACGTTGAGATTGGTGGCCATTAATTTAAAGAGAATCCAATCAACACAAATATGATCTGATGTGATTTCTTTCCTCCAGTTGTGTCCAGATTCTCATGTATATGACTCAGTGTAAGTGGACAGATGGGTTTAACCAGGTTGGGGATTTCTGGGCAAGTGTGATATGGAAGGAAATGGGAAAGGGAGGTAATATTTTTACAAGGGAGTTGATATGGTGCTGAGGAAGGAACCAGAGCTTGGTCTGGGAGGAATTGAGGCCAAGAGGAAGGAAGGAATAGTGAGAGAGTGTCAGGGTGATGGGCAGGGCAACTCAGTGAGGTCAGAGAGTGGCAGAAGTCAGTAGAGGGTAGAACAAATTAAGTGAAAGTCTGGTAACCAAGTTTCTTATCTGGAGCCAGTGATGTGTAGCATCAAGCCTCAGAATAATGGTTTGGAGAAGGCAGAGGTGATGGAGGTGAAGGTGAAACAAACAAAAAAATTCGATGAGGATGAAACCTTTTTAATGGACCTAAAACACTGTGCTCCCTGCAGTCTGTTAGACCAGGCTGTATCTCCAAGAAACGCATGAAGAATATTGGCTTCACTTTTTGTCTTATATTTGCAACAAGATTTTCCCCCAACAAATATTTGTTGCTGAAGATATCCCTTCACAAGCCCCCAGTCATGGTTTTACAATTCAAGAAAACATGTGGTCTGACGAATTTTAAGCTTCACAAACTTACAGGTCACAGAGCGCTTTGGTCTATGCTAGAAGCTTGGGGTGTCCTCAAACCACCCCTATAGCCCCAAGGCCCAAGAAATCTTGTTCAATGCATTCCCTCTGGTCCAATGGGGACATCTCCATAACCAGAGTCTGATAATCCTTCCATGCTCAGATCACACCTTCTCCAAATCCATCTCCAAATCTCATCTCTCATTGTGAAAGTGAAGGTGAAACTCATCCCTTGTATGAGGCCCTTGTGGTGACACTGACTTGTAAAACCCTGTGCTTTTCTGCAGCCCACTTGGCTTAAACAGACCAAGCACACACATAGAACATAACTGCCCACCTGGAGCAGAACAGGGCGAGACAAGAGAGTGGGGGAGAATCAAAGAACCCCTTCTCCTCCCCTCCTGACGCAACACCCTCCTCTAACCACCCATTGTTTTCTCCTCCCCACGCTCTGAGCGGCAGAACCAAGGGCAACGTGCCCCCCTCTAGTGCCATAAGATTTCTCAGTGCCATGTGTTCATAATCCAGTGGAGGGGGCAAGGGCTCATTTTCCATGATAAGCTCTAGAAGATTCTTCTGCTTCTTTACGGCCCAACTACATAAACAAGGAAAAAGCAGAATGGATAGCACAGAAATCAAAGGGAGCCTATTAAATACATGTGTCACCAGTGGCACCGGGCTCTCCCGATGGAACCATTGTTAATATCTCCAACGACTCTGAAAGGTGGAAATAACTTGCCCTGTTTTACAAATGATGAAACGGAGAGCTGGAAACGAAGTAACTGAGCCAGGATCTCACAGTTAGCCAGCAAGGGAGAGCTGAACCTCAGAGGCAGGCCGCCCCACCCCGCCCCCTGCACCCTAAGCCCGTACTCTCTGTGTCATCATAGCATGCTGCCTTTGGTGAAATGGGGGTGGGGAAAGGCGCAGAGACATTGTGGTTTCTTTGAACACAGAACACATAATTTGGGGATGTTCTCCAGTATGTTCTGCCTGAATCCACATCAAGCAGCTCGGAGTGCTTGCAGTACATGAATTATTCCCGGCCTCTTTCTGATTTGTCCTGCCACAGCGGAGGCAGAGCACGGCGATATTTGCTTTAAATGAATGCCAGACCAGGCTGTAACTCAAAGCAATGCATGAAGAATATCAGTTTCACTTTCTGTCTTATGTTTAAAACAATGCTTTTCCCCCCTCAACAAAAACTCGCTGCTGAAGACGTCCTCCATAAGCACCCCCAGTCAAGATGTTGCAACTCAGGAAACCACGTGGTCTGACGAATTTTAACCTTCACAAACCTACAAATTGCTGAGTGTTTCAGCCTAAATCGTGTGAAAATGGAATATTCGGTTTGAAATGATTTGCCAGCTTTCTTTGTGGGTTTCCCCTATTCTTTTAACTGCCTTCAAAATTAAGAAATTTGAATTTAGAAGACCAATAACCACTAGCTGACGTATTGTTATTTAAAGATTTACTTAACTTATTTCAATCACATTGTCTTCCTCCAAAAACATTTTGTATTAAGATTAAAGTACTTACCAAGTCTCATGCAATGTATTGGGCATCGTCTATTGCAAAGGTTTCTCCTTACCAGCTGGATTCAGGTGTGAATCCTAGGAAGAGAGAGGCCACAGGCTCAAGGCGAAGTTGCTGTTTGTACAAACTTGGGCTTAGGGAAATGTAGGATCTGGCAGGGTCCCACGGGGTGATGTGTGCTGGGTGATGTGCAGTGGGCAATGTGCAGTGGTGGAGGGCAGGGCACTAGGAGAATTACCAGCTGAGGTGGAAGAGCCAGAGGCAGCCCCTTTGGCATTGACATCCACAGCCATTTAGTGACTACAGGTGTAATCCCCCCTCCTCATTCTTCTCTCTCCCTCTGCAACCCCTCACTACCACAGAGAGTCCCCCATTCATAGACAGACAGTGAAAGCGCCACTCATGAGTTCATCGTGCGACATCCCTGGGATCACCCAGAAATGCATGGGAAGTTAAAGGGGTCCCAGGTTATACAGTAAGAGCAAGAGCCAGTGACATTTGAATGACAGGAGCTTTCATCTTATTCAGTTGCAGGTTCTCAAGTTGGACCCTAAGGTGACAATCAGATATAGTCAAAATTATTCTTGAATATCCCTTAAATTGCCCATAAAGTACTCTACAGTAGATAAGATTTGTGTTTTTTAATTAAATGGCAAATATACAAATAGAATTTTTAGAGTGGCATTTACCATAGAGAAAATAATTTGCATACAAAATATAATTCTGCAGAATTTTGAATGGTGCTAAAAGAAGCTCATCATTGAATGAAGGTTATATGTATGCATGAAACAGCTGCTGTGGTCCTCACATGGTGACCCCATTAAATCACAGGCTGGTGAGCTGTGGAAATGCAGATTTCAGTAGAAACGGATCTAAGTCTGGAAACCAAATCCTCTTGCTGGACTAAATTTTAAGCATGAAAATCCCAACCTGAAAGTTTTGGTGTTTCAGAGATTTAGTGTGCCAAGTCCTCTCCCTCTTATCTGCCTTCTTGACTCTGTAGCCTCTGATGGGGGTGGTGTGGGTAGCAGTGGGCATATGGTATGTGAGCGAATAGTGGGGTTCAGAATGCCAAGTATCACACAGTTCTGCTGGCTGTGGAGGCCAGAAATAAAGTGTGGGGGCCCCTACCCAGAGGCCTTACCATTAGCCCAGATGCTGAACCTCTCCCAGAATCCCTCGCTGCACTTGTCTTCCTTTGTGTCCATCCATCGGCCCTCCTTTCCACCTTGACCTCCAGCCTGGCTGTGGAGAGACAGAGGTGGCCTGTGAGCTGGGCCAAAGAGAAAGGGCAGAGGTGGAGCCAAGGACATTCTGAGGAGCAGGAGCAGGAGACCCACAGGAAGTGCCACTGACATGTTAGTACCTGCACCTTGAAATGAAGATAAAACTCAACTGATGTCATGGGTCAGTAGGAAGCTTCTCCAAATTTTCCAAAAACCGGGGAGTGGTTGGAGTAAGAAGGGTTATACCTTCATGGTGGGCTCTGGGATGTCGTGGATGATGGAGGCTCGGACTAGCAAAATTCTTTATTCACTTCCAAGTTCTAATTTTCCTCGAGAGCCCAATTCATGTCTTACTCTTTGGTTTCCTCGTATTGTGAGTCTATTTGGGGAACAATAATTAGAAAAAAAAAGAGAAAGAGCAATTGAGGAGAAGCAAAATGCAGCAAAGACCAATTTCTCACTGAAGTGTAGGCTAAGTACATCACTTCTGTGGTGTTCTTCCCCAAACCCCTAATCCCGTTTTAATTGTGAGAAAAACATCTGACAATCCCTAAGTGAGGAATGGTCTACAAAACACTTGGCCAATACCCCTCAAAACTATTTCAAGGTCATGGGAAACAATGTAAGACCGAGATACCAACACAGATGGAATGAGACTAAAGAGACAGGACAACTGAGTGTGATATGGGACCCTGGAAGAGAAAAGGGACATGAGTGGGAAAACCAGTGAAACCCAAATAGTCTACAGTTTAGCCAACAATAATGCGAGCCTAGCAGAAATGCTCATTTTATTCCCACATTGCAAAAAGAAAAGTGAGACTCAGAGAAGTTAAGCAACCTGCTGAGGCTAATAATGGGGAACTGGGTAGGGCGAGGACTACCCCTGAATTCCGTTAGCTCCCAGCTCTCTGTGCGGCCCACTGTTCCAGGCTGGCCAATTACTAATGCATCCCACCCACGCCTACCAAGCACAAGCCCACCATCTTTAAGCCTTATGGACATCTCCTAGCAAAGATGGTTTGAGCAGGGCTTGGGCCTACAGATGGAGCCACCCAGGAATGAGTAAACGTCTCACTTGCAGTGGCAAGCCTGAGGACCAAGGAGGCTGAGCTACTGGGAACTGTGATGTGAACCTTCCTCTGAGAAGACGAAGGTCCTTCTGAATGAAAAGAGTTCCTGGTGGGACTCTGATATTCCTTCAGTTGTCACAGATGGGCATAAACCTGCTTCCTGAATCATGTTCATCAAAAGCCTTTCCCACCAAACAAATAACACACTGTACCCGCAATGTGCTTTTAAAGGCAAAGAGGCACTATTGATTTCCAGAGATCAATGAGCAGATGGTCCTGCAGCAGTCTTTCAATGCATCCACAGTCAAAGTCAGAAAGTCAAGGTAAGTGTGGGATGTGAGTCAGGGGTTCCAAGTACAGGGGGTCTTTATTTTTCCACTTGGTTATTAACCATACAATTCTCATTCTTTCTCTCTCTCTCTCTCTCTCTCTCTCTCTCTCTCTCTCTCTCCAAAAATTAATTGATAGAAAAAATTTTTGAATTTTTTGAATCTGTTACCTCAATTACATTGCTTACTTGTGAGTGAAGTATGTTTTTCATTCATCCTTCCCATTCAGGGCTTAGATCAGTGATGGCGAACCCATGACACGCGTGTCAGAGGTGACACACAAACTCATTTATTTGGTTGATTTTTCTTTGTTAAATGGCATTTAAATATATAAAATAAATATCAAAAATATAAGTCTTTGTTTTACTATGGTTGCAAACATCAAAAGATTTCTATATGTGACACGGCACCAGAGTTAAGTTAGGGTTTTTCAAAATGCTGACATGCCGAGCTCAAAAGGTTCGCCATCACTGGCTTAGATGAATAAATGCCACTCATTCACTCATTCAAAAACATTTTCTAAGCACCTATTTATGTGCTGAGTATGGCAAGGTAGGAAAAGTCGGGGTATTTAAGGCAGTTTCTTCCCTCTGGGGGTTTACAAGTAGAAGAGCCTTAGACATGTGGAGAAAAGCATAATACAGAGAAATCAGGGCAATAATTGTTATGGGCCCACTAGCTACAGGGGGCCTTGAAAGAGAGAAGAAACAGCTTGGCTTGGGGTAAGCAGGTAGAGTTTCACTGAGAAGATGCTTGTATCAATTTTGAAAGAAGAGTGAGTTTTCCGAGTAGCGAAAAGGCAGTCCAAGGTACCATCAATGTGGAAGATTAAAGGTTATGTGTGTGCTGCACAAATTCAACTAAGCACGGCCTGTGGACAAAACACTCATTCACTAACCACCACTCGAAGGATGGAGGAGTCTTGGGGTGTCAAGCTGTGCATGCTGAGCAAGGCCTACATCCCATAGAAGACAAGTATGGCAAATCCCAAGCAGGAGGCAGAAAATGGCACAGGGATTTCTGTACACGTTAGAGGCTTGGCTGACTCTGCACCCAAATGGGCACCATAACCTGTGGACGCAAGGTCTGGACTCTGACCTTGGTGCAAGGCCAGCCAGAGCCCTTGACCTCCTACCCCTGAAAGACACCGGCCCATTCATCTGCCCATCCCCTTCTTCTTCCATGCTATTCTCACTTTCCTTTTTTTCATGTTTTAGCATCTGACTAGCCTCAAATTCTTCCCTCTAGTGATTTTTTTTTCAGGAGAGAACACAAAACATTCACCTCTTCACTGACTTCTCTCTGTCAGCCTCAGATTCCTGGGACGGAAACTTGCATGAGTGCTTCTCCCTCCCTGCCAAATGCACCCCCTCCTGCCGACAAAGGGAGGCCAAGGGCCCATCCACTCTTAGCCCAGTGCCAAGCAGCAAGCACCCCTCCTCAAAAAGCACCAGAAGGTCCAGATCCCCCATCCCCCTCCCATGTTGCAAACCTGGAGTGGGTGAATACGCATCCTCTATTAGAGAAGAAAAATATTGCATTCCTAATGGCAGTCAGCAGGAGGCAGGGGCTCTTCCAGCTTAATGACTTGCAAATCAAAAGCATGAAACCCAGAATGCACCTTTGAACCTCTTTCCCATCAGCCTAGATGTCCTCACAATTTTCTCCCATAGCGTTCCTGTTATTTTGCTACCAGAGCAATAACCTTCACTGTGCATTTTTAGAATGTTGGAGGAGGAGCTGTCCAGTGATCTCAGGGCATGTGGTTTTGATTCTCATAAGATTATGGATACCAAAGGAATAAAAATGGAAATCACTACTGCCAAGATATGAAAGAAAGTTTGCATAGTAAAATAATTTAAACCTCACATTTGGACCCAATAAGGCAAATGGAACTTTTTTTTCCATATTTTGGGAAAATGTGCATTTTCTTCACATTAAGTGGCACCAATAAAAAATAATGATTCTCACTCAGTTTATTTCTATAAATTAGATTGGGTTATAGTTTTCCAGGACATGGTTCTATATCAAGCTATATGGCAAACACCTGGGCATAAAATACACTCAGCTATTCGCTTGCATGTGGGAGAAACTGGTCACCAGGCCTCTCTTCTACATCTAGAGCAAAGGCCCGCTGAAACCAGTTAATAGACTGAGTCCTCTCTATCTGCCGAGAATGGGTTACATCAGCAGCGTGTGGAACTGCACCAGCACAGCCAGGAAGCTCCTCCCAGATCAGCAGGGCGACTGTTTCCCGCTTAGAAAGCGGGTGAGTCTGCATCACTTGCTGGTAAGGACATTTGACTCATCCTGGAAGCAGATCAAGAAACAGAGAAGAGCAAATAATCAGAACAAGTTTGAAAACATTTTAATATAGAATTCACGCATGAATACAGTAATGTAGGGGGAGATCTATCCATTGAGAGTGTGGCCCTGGAAACATTAAAAAATGGCTATGGATTGAGAAGATGGGGAAATGGAGACAAAGAATGGACAATTGGGGAAAAGAGAGAGAAGAAAGAGAGATTTAAAAAATGGGAGAGAGGGTAGAGATTAAAGTAAGCATTGGATCTAGAGCTCATTATTTAAAGAAAAAAAAAATATTTTAAGGCAGAAGGTCTTGATCCAGTGCTGAAGTCCGCCTAGAATGGTGGGCTGAGCACCAAGTCAGACCCGGAGTGATGGTTGGGAGCTGGTGATGGTCCAGGTCCCACTGCTCCTGTAATTGGTGTGCACAAGCTACAGTGATCAAATGTGATGAGTCCCTTCCTTCCCCATCTCCTGGGCCTGTTGGAAGGCTCATAGAGAGATGAATGAGACTGAACTGCTATAGCTATAAAATATTCCACACGTGGAGTGCGAAAGGTGCAAAGAGTGGAAGGTGGTAAATTATTTATTATCCTCTGGCTCGGGTGTCAGCTGTTGGTAAGTCTTCATGTTCTTCAGCAGCTGAGGCACCATCCACTGAGATTTAAAGATGACTACCGTGAATCCCTAGCTCTCAAACAGTAGGAACCCAAGCATCCTTCCCAGCATCCCAGAGGATTCTTAGAGGGATTATGTTTGTCTCTGTTTCTTCTAACTCCAATTTCCTCCTTGCTGAACCCCCCATCCCTGATCCAGTTTTCATCTCCTGCGGGTATTGGGTTCTCTTTGTCCATTACTGGGGCCAGCAGAGCCTCTGAACTTTCCACCACAGAGTACTATGAACACGACGGGGCACCTAGCCTTTCACTGAGGATTTGAGGATATATTGCAGCAGACAACTAGAATTAAACGTCAGTGATTCCCTTGTTAATAGTCACTGGCTCCTCTGGGCACCAGAAACACACCACTGATCAGCTCTGGTCAACCCATTGCCATTCAGCTCTTCCCTGCTCGTGAAGCTGGAGAATCTCAACCCTGGCTACATATTAGGATCTCCTGGAGAGTTTTTTTTAAAAAAAAAATACCGATATCCAGAACCTACGCAGACCAATGATGTCTGAGGCTCTGGAACTGGGGCACACACGTGCATGTTTTCCCAAAACTCCTAATGTGCAAGCAAGGCCAAAAACCACGTCATCTAGCTCATCTACACCATGTCCTGGGGCGAGCTCACCTTCATACTCAAAAAGTCACCAAGGTATTTTGCTGCACAAAAGACAATTCTCTCCCTGAGAGAATTACTGCCAGTTTTTTAACTGAACATTATTTTTCCTGCCACAATTATTATCTTAAGACATTTGCCAGCAATTCACACTTCATTATGCAGCGGTCGGGATAATCCCCAACATGAGCATTTCTGGATGAATCCCTTGCTCTCCCCGTCCTGGCTCACTTTCCCACGTCACAGGGTGGCAGTGGGGACAGAGAAGAAACCAAGGAATCCACACTCCACACAACAGAACCTGATTCTTTGTTGAGAGACTTGACGGCAGGTAGACATTCAAAACTAAAATGGGAAGCTGGTGTTATCTTGGAATCATGTGGACAGAATTATTCTCAGTCACACACACACACACACACACACACACACACACACACACACACCATGGTGGTGTTTGGTTTGGTTTTAAAAATAGAGGCTTTTTTCCTGAAATTTTCAGAAAATTTATAGTCTATGGAGCAATGTTCCACATATAGCCTCCCCTTTGGTCCTCCGAACAACTCTGTGAAGAAAAGTAAGCAAGGCAGGAATTATTATTCATTTTCCCAGCAGCATAAATTCACACTCAGAGAGGATGTGAAGCCACACTGCTGGGCCACGGCAGAGCTGCTGCTTCAAACAGCCCTCATCTTAGTGCTCCTGCTGCTGCAACAAAGCACCACAAACTGGGAGGCTTATAAACAACAGACGTTTACTTCCCCCAGTTCTGAAGGCTGTCATTCTGAGAACAGGGTGCTGGCGTAGTTGAGCTCTGGTGAACTCTCTCCCATGTTGTAGACTGACACTTCTCATTGTGTCCTCATATAGGGGAAAGCAGAGAGCAGCAAGCTCTCGGGTGACTCCTGTAAGGGCACTAATTCCCACCCATGAGGGGGCCCACCCACATGACCTCATCGGATCCTAATTATATCCTAAAGTCCCCACTGCCTAATTCCATCACATCAGGGGAGAAGGATTTCAACACAAGAATTGGGAGGGAATCAAACATATAGCCTATAGCAGTCCTCTTACTCCAGTTTAAGTACCTTTTCAACCTTATCATGCCTCTTCCTTTGTGTCCCATTGCCACCACTGTGTGTCTCTTTATGCATATGTGTGTATAGACACACACACACATACACACACACAGCTACCACTACAGGCTGGGAGGCCACATTGCATGTAAGAATGCCACCTGACAAGAGTTAATCAAGGAAGAACATTAGACGCCCAGGACCACCCACACCTTCTGTTTCTTGGATGGGAGACAAGAAAGCAAGCTTGGTACCTGTGACCCACCAACAGAGCCCTTTTCTGCCCATTTCCTGTTTTGTCCCCTCCTATGCCCTCATTCACTCCCCTTTGTGACTCTACATATCTGCTCTCAGGAAAGGAATTAATGTCAGGCCCTGCCTCTGTCTGAGCAAGCGCATGTCACCTGTTCTTGAGGGGAAGCACTGTAAACTCCATCTCTGTTGGGGAAGAGGGATCATTCATAACCTTACGGAACTATACCTGGAACATTCGTTAATGGACTGATCCCTGGATCTCAGCGTTGCCTGGGTTCAGTGGAGGTCCAGTCATCTCCCGCCTTCAGACAGGCAGGACTTAGTAGGAGGCCAGCAGCAGCTAAGAGAGACTACGGGATGGCAAGTCCTGCTGGGGCAGCCACACCCCATCTGTGCATAAATCAGGCTCTGTGTCCTTTTTTGGGGTCTCCCTACTTGCTCAGAAGCAGAAATATCTGCTTCCCCACTCACAAGGGAAACTGAGTCCCGCCTCCTTGAAAGCACAGAGTTGCTATTATGAGGGTAAGTGTTCTTGGGGCTGCCAGGCCAAGGAGGTGACTTTGAGATGTCCGTCTCCTAGTCTGGGACGTGTTTGTGGTTTTGAGTTATTTCTACAAGTCCCGTCAGCTCAAGGCTGTGCAGACAAGCTTGGATGGGAAAGAGAAGGAGGACAATGAGATTCCTCCAAATGCCTCTAAAAAAAACTGTTGTTTGACCGAACCTATATCACCACCTATTGCCGGGAACATAAAAGCTCTCCCCCTTCCCACTCCCACCCTCCCCCTGTGTTTTCTGAGACTCAGGTTTGGGGACTGAACACATATGGGTCTAGTTGGTCGATCCCATTGTCCTCTGAGGCCGTAAATTCAGATGGCCACAAATCAGCTTCAGCGAAACTTCAGCCCCAGACACGCACACGCTCCCATTCAGGTCCTGATGTCCCGGCTGAAATATGGCCGCATGTGTTCCCTTTGCACCACCAGCCTGCTGAGATGGCACCCTGTCAGAGATGGTTTATGGAGCGGCCAGGAGGCCAGAACACGGTGGCCAGCTACCACCCCGGCCATGGCGCCCTGAGGCTTTGATCTCCTGCTGGTAGCACATGTCACCATAGTTGTCTGCTCGTTCCTGCACAGGCCTGAAATATCATTTTCCAAAGCACTCCAGGGCTCAGGGTTCCTCCCGCACCCCGACACAGCACTGTCAGGGCTTACTGCGTTGCTTTCCCAAGTAACTCCTTGTGACATCTCATTGTCACCAGCTAAATATAGAGCATTCCTGGTCCTTCCCCTGGTGCTGACAGTTTACACAGAGCCTGCCCATCCCTTTACATGAAAATACTCCTTCTTGGAGGCCCTTCTCTAACAATATGAGCTTGCATGCAGGCAAGACATGAACTCAAAGCAAATTTTAAGCACTAGGTTTCCTGAGTCTTAGGCAATAGCCTGGCCTGGTGGATCCGGAACAAATGTATGCCTGTCTCCAAAGGGGTTTGTGCCATCATCGTGACTTCCTGGCCCCAAGAGGAGTCCAAAGGCTGAGCCACAGTGGGTGAGACTCACATGAGTAAGCGCATAGCGTGAGCCTGGAGCTCTCCTGCTGCCTGAGCGGGGCTTCTCCACCTCACTCACGTGTTCAGTGAACTCACTGCAGAGCCATAAAAGAGACCCATTGCTGCCTGGGTCCCCTCCCCAAAACTCACAGGCATTGGTCTGAGTTATGAGAAATTGTGAAGTTTATCAAGGATCTTTCCAAGGGCAGCTGAGGTTGAGGACGACTGAATGAAGTCAGGTGTCTCTACCAGGCATTCCTGGAGGCTCATGGGAGAGTTTGGGAGCATCCCAGGCACCCTCACTATCATTCGATCACTCCTGCATTGGTTTCTGCCATTATTGAGCACTCGCATTGTGTTAGGCACTGTGTGTTAGTCTATGTCGAGGTTCTCCAGAGAAATAGAAACAATAGGATTTTATATATAAACTAGAGGACTGACGCATAAAATTCATGTGAGGGGCTCAGTCCTTGCAGCCCCAGCTGCCTCACAGCCCCGCCCACTGGTCGTTCCAAAAGGTCATTCAGGAAGGTTGTTCTACCGTTTGGTCTAATTAGCATATTAGCTCTTTATTATATAGGATAAATATATATAAAGAGGCTTATTATAGGAATTGGTTCATATGATATGGAGACTGAGATGGCCCAGGATCTGGAGAGCTGATGGTTTTAAGCTCCAGTCCAAGTCCAAGTCCAAAGTCAGAAGACAGGCAGAGAGAGACCACATTCTCCTTTGCTCAGCCTTTTGTTCTATCCAGGCCACCATGAGATTCCGGAGAATAATCTGCTTTACTCAGTCTCATCTGCTTTACTCAATCTAATTCAAAAGTGAATCTCATCTAAAAACACCCTCACAGATTCACCCAGATCACATGACGGGAAAAAGCTCATTGCCTAAATTCTACAGAGCGTTGGATGCCAGGATTCAGGGTTTACTTTTAACCCTGTTATCTAGAGATTGTTAACTGGAGTCCATACAACCTGGCTCAGGGTTCCCCAAGAGACTCCAGAATGTATAAGCAAAGTGCACACAATGCACACCCTCAGGGAAGAGATAGCATAGAAGCCATCAGATTCTCAGTAGAGCCCGTGACCCTCAAAAGATTAAGAACCACTGATGTGAGCAGTGAGGAGCCATTACAAACATAACACAGAACGTATTATCTTCCACTAACGATTATCAAGCAAACTCAGATACCCGATCATCTATTCAACAAACATACTATCAATCCCAGGCGCTGTTGGGGAAGTGAAGATGGATGTGACATAATTTTGTCCTCAAGGAGTTGCCGTCAGTGTGGGGTGGTGAACTGCATGCCCATGATTTTAATCGAGGATGAGAGAGGGTAATGGTGCAATGGCAGTTCAGAGGTCGCTGTGCCTGAGACTTTTTTTATGCCTTGAGCATGCTGCTGTGTTGCAGTAAATAGAGCCCTGGATGGATTCCTCCTTCATGAATGGGCCTTGGTAAGTCAGCCTCTCAGGATCTCAAAATCTTCATTTTTTAAATGGGTATGAAGAATCCTGCCAGACCACCTACAGGTTGTGCAGTTCTAACAAGAGAGAAAACATCCGTTAACTTGCTTAGAGCTCGGAAACGCTTGGACAAGATGTGCAACGCCTGTTAGGAGAAGCTGCTTGTGAGTCCTTGGACTCTGCTGACTAGCAGCTGGCATCTCATGAGAACTTATTGGAAACACAGATCTCAAGTCTCATCCCAGACTCTCTGAATCTGAATCGTAAGCTTCCGCAGGTGACTTGTATGCAAATAAAAGCCTGAGCTCCACTCGTCGCTTAGCAGAGTGTAGTTATACTCTGACAGAGAAGGAAATCCACCCTAGGGCACACATTCCCATAAGGAACAGAGGCAGGGACCAGAGCTGCCCAGGTGTGCTGTGGGCTTGCTGCCATGCAGATCAAGCCGGGCCTCCTTAGAACAGGGATGTGCATGGGCTATCAGCTGCCTAGAGCACGGGAGGGCCACAGTGTGAGCCAACACTAGAGCTGGCCTTTGGTCCTGCCAGATGCCACTGCTCCGGCACCATAGACATATGGTCTCCTCGATCTCCCTTCGGAGAGACACCGCATACTTCGCATACATCCGCACACGCAGAGGGTATTAGCAAACATCTGGAGAGCACAGCCCGCAGTGTTCTGCTGGTTTGAGAAGCAAAGGCTCTTGGAGGGCTGAGCACAGGCCAAACCCACCTGGCACCAGCGGAGCAGGAGCTTCCTAGCTGTCAGCAGCCCAGGCCAGGCTCCAAATGACCACAGACAGACAGACAACAGAGCTGAAGGATGAAGGCAGAAAGAGCCCAGGTCTGGGGAGTAGTGTCAGCTATTGGCTCAGTGGATAGAGCATCTGCCTGAGGACTGAAGGGTCCTGGGTTCAATTCCAGTCAAAGGCACATACCTCTGTTGCAGGCTCAATCCCGGGCCCCGATCAGGGCCCATGCAGAGGCAACTATTGGATGTGTCTCTCTCACATTGACATTTCTCTTTCTCTGTCTTTCCCCATCCCTTCCACTCTCTCTAGAAATCAATAGAAAAGTATCCTTGGGTGAGGATTAACACACACACACACACACACACACACACACACACACACGGATTTCCCTGGTTCCGTTAGGTTTAGAAAAATCACATTAAACGAAGTTGAATTTGTTCTTTTACAAGAGCACCTTTAATCTGCAGTGTTCATTGTGAATCTCTAAGAGGGACACACGATACGCTTTATTTCCCTAGCATTTTTTATCACAAAACCCTTTCTACCTGTGTTAGTCACCCTGGCTGCCACAACAAAATACCATAGACCAGAGGCCTAAACAACAGGAATTCATTTCTCATAGTTCTGGAGGCTGGAAGTCCAAGATCAAGGTGCAGGCCACTTTGCTTTTTTCAGTAAGAGGGCTCTCTTCCTGGCTTACAGACAGCCACCTTCTCACTGTTTCCTCGAAATGCAGAGAGAAGGGAGAAAGCAAGCTCTCTGGTGTCTCTTCCTATAAGGGCACCATCCCATCATGAGGATCCCACCGTCATGACCTCACAGAATCTAAATTACCTCCCAAAGGCCCCATCTCTAAATGCTATCACTTTGGGGGTTAGGGCTTTCAAATAATATAACAAACATGAATGGGGGAGGGAAGAGGGAGAATGGTGGCAGGGGATACCATTCAGTCCAAAGCACTATTCTACTTTAGGTTGGTAGGAAGTCTTCAAAACAGACTTTGGAAAGTACCAGCAAAGATGCAGCTGAGAGAGACCCCTATGGGGAAGGAAGATAGTCCATGAATCTCTACAGCAGGTCTGACGGCTTTCTTGTTCAGGGCAATCAAAGCATATAGGTGTTTGCATCAAAATGTCAGATGCACCAAGAAGTTCACTATAATAACCACAACCACTGCTTCTGAGCGCTCGGTCTGAGCTTTGGGCACATTTGCACTGGCTTTGTATACATCATCTCATTTAATGCTCTGAATACTATTTGAGGAAGCTTCTATTCTACCCCCATTTTCAGCTGATGAAACTAAAGCTTTAGATAGTCAATGAGCTGCCTGAAGTCTTACAGCTAGTTGGCGGCCAGTTAGTGGCAAAGCTACCTGAGGTCTCTCTGACTTCAGGCGCCTGTTAAAATGCTATAAAAATTCCTCACTCCTTGGCACATGGAAAACATTATGCCCCAGGACCTATGCTTACACTTGTAGGGTCAACTTGCAGGCAGGGAGTCATTTCTGGTGACTCCGGAGAGGACACAAATAGAACAAGCCACACCTTGACATGCAGGTCCATCTCTTCTTAATTGTAGGTTTTAGATTTAGCACCATATACCGGTTTCTTCAAACTCACCATATGGTGAATTTAAAGGCCAGGAAATTCTGGTCAGCACAGACGAGCTTGTGTTGACCTGTTGACATTAATCCCCACCCGCTACCTCCGTAATTAGCTACTTAGTTGGAAAAAGAATAACTTCTGTGCTGCACACACCCATCTGTTGCGGCAATATTTTCATATTTACTCCCAATCAGTAGACCTAACTTTTCACAAAGGAACTGCTACAAAGTTTTCCTCTGCACAAAACACTTCCAAGGACTTGCCTCAAGCAAACAAGGCAGCCTACCTTGTCATGAATGCATCCATGGATTCCTAGGAATTTGTTCCTCTTTGCGTAAGAATCACTTGCCCATATGCCACCTTCATTTCCGGTGGAAAAACAAAGAGTGAGAAGTCAGGATTCTTCAGATGCCAAAGAGTATGGCTACAAAAGATCTGGCCTGAGCGCTGGGTACAAGGTTTCCTGCCTGGCTCTGCTACCAACAAGCTGGGTGGCCTCCCTGAAAATACACACACACACACACACACACACACACACACACACACACTCCCTGCATCCTCAGCTGTAAACTGAGGGCCTACACCACTAACACCTCAGACCTGCAGCTCCTGACCCCATGGGTGACGATCTCATGGTGACATTTGTACCCCAGCCCAGGTTCAGATTCCTGGGAAATCCATACCTGCCTCATTCAACCCAGGAGAACACAGTTTTGATCAGGAGAATCTCAAAATAAGAAGCTTTAACTTAAAACCATTCCAGACAGATGGAAAATCCATCTTTCTTTCAAGTTCTTTTCCAAGGGAATCCTCAACACTGCACAGTGGTCGGTGTTAGTATCTACACAACATTCATGGTCCATAAGTTCTTCCTTATCCCTGGCCGAATTGTCTTCTACTGAAATAAAAAAAGTAAGACCAGCTTTCCATTATATTCTGAGTCATGAAATTATTTATATTTGGCAATAGGAATTAAATTGCTTTCCAATCTTTTCCTTTCTTATTTTATCTTTTATTAATTTCTAAGTTACTAAGTAGTTTAAGCATGTGCAAAACTGTTGGAAACAACACAACAGCAACCTGCATATCTACTTGCCTAGATTAAGTACATGTTCCCATGTTGCCATTTTTGCTGAGCAAAAAGATCAATTGTTTTTAAAAGTTATAAACCACTACAGATATGGTAGTCACCTCTCTATTCCCAGCCCACTGCTTTCCTTCTCTGCAGAGGTAACCACTGCTATAGATTGAATGTCTGCCTCTCGTGTAGGTTTTTCTACTTTTACTCCATATGTGTGCACACATAGTAAGATAAAACAATGCTTATAAATTTTTAGGATATATATGAATGGTATCATATTGACTCCACCATTTTAAAATTTGCCTTTCTTTCCTTCAACAAATATTTTTAAAGTTCATCCATATACTATTTATTTTACCTGCTGTATGAATATACCATGAGTGAGTGAATAATTAAGTTGATCCCAAGTTTTTGCTATTATAGACAAAGCTGCTAAGAGGGTCCTTACTAAGGTTGCCTTGTACATATATAGGAAATTTTCTCTAGGGCACATACACCTAGCACTGCTTGCACTAACATACAGTGTAACCAGCTGTGTATCATTTCCCCATTTCCCACATCTTCATTGCAAACATTGAGTTGTGCCTGTCTTTTCCATTTTTGCCAAATGGATGAGTGTTTCAGGTTAGAGGGTATTATGCTAAGTGAAATAAGCTAATCAGAGAAAGACAAATACCATATGATTTCACTTATATGTGGAATCTAATGAACAAATAAAAGAAAAAATAGAAACTGACTCATAGACTCATAGACAGACTGACAGCTGTCAGAGGAGAGGGGGTTTGGGGGGACTGGATGACATAGGTGAAGGAGTTAAGCAAAACAAAAGCCAAAAATTTATGGACACAGACAACAGTATGGTGATTACCAGAGGGAAGGGGACTGGGGGCAGGGGAAAGAGGGTAAACAGGGAATAAATGGTGATGGAAAGAGTCTAGATTTGGATGGTGAGCACACAATGCAATGTGCAGATGATGTATTCTATAATTGTACACTTGAAATCTATACAGTGTTGTTGACCAATGTAACCCTGATTAATTCAATTTTAAAAAAAAGAAAAAATAGTCATGGGGATGTAAAGTACAACATAGGAAATATAGTCAATAATATTGACATAACTATGCATGGTGCCAGTTGAGTACCAGATATATCAGAGGGGAACACTTTGTAAAGTATACGATTCTCTAACTGCTATGCTGTACACCTGCAACTAATACAAAATAATATTGAATGTAAACTGTAATTGAAAAAGGTTTTTACATTAAAAAATAAGTAAAATAAATTTTTAAAAATCTTTAATGGTCTGTGTATTGAGCTACTTTTCTCTCCCTTCTGATTTGTAGGGATTTTCACAGGTTCCAGAGACTAACTTTATTGATGTATATGCAGAAAACATCTTCTACCCTGTGGGTTGTCTTTCTACATTAGCCATGGTTTCTTTTGTCAGACAGAAGTTTGTCATTTTGATATAGGCAAATGTATTTATCATTTTTGGATGGGCTTTTTTTCTGTGTCTTGCTTAAATAGTCCTTCTCTCTCCTGGGTCATAAGTATATTCTCCTGGTCAATCTCACGTAGAATACATGGTCTCAGTGTCTACCCTCTTTTCTCCTCATTTCATTTACAAATATCACAAAGATTATTAATTGCATTTAAGAAAGATATAATTATCGCAGAAGATTTGGGAAGAGCAGAAAGAACACACACCAGTACGTTATTAGATAACTTTTAAACTAATTCTGATTCTCCTTTTCAGGACATCAGCCACCAGGATAACCCTGTGTATAGCCTCTTTCTACATCACTGGAAGTTGTATGTTTTGTGGTGGACAGGGCTGAGCTTTGGAGAAAGACAGATCAGGATTTGCGTCTTACCTCTACCACCTTCTAGCTGATTTGTCTTGCACAAGAATTTGTTTCCTCTGAACTTTGGTTTCCTCATCTGTAAGATAAGGACAACTCCTGCACTGAGTTGTTATGTGTTCCAGTTTATATCAAACTCCATGTCATGCCTAGAGCTGGCAAAGCCTTTCCTTAAGGAATCCTGTGAGCTCCTGTTACATATGAGTGTGCAAAGGTCCCTGGA
The DNA here is from genome assembly GCF_964212035.1 of Myotis nattereri. Classification (NCBI taxonomy): domain Eukaryota; kingdom Metazoa; phylum Chordata; class Mammalia; order Chiroptera; family Vespertilionidae; genus Myotis; species Myotis nattereri. Next base: position 77,132,792 of record NC_138085.1, on the reverse strand, counting down.
GAAGAGTGCAGACCCATGGACATGCTTATTGTCTCAAGCCCAATGATGGGCAGGATCTCAGGAAAGACACATTCCATGTAGTCAGCAAAGCTGCAACCAAGCCATGGCAGTGACCACTGCGAGGTCCGTTCCCATGGTCATTAGGCTCCTTCTTCTATTTATAAAAACACACTACACAGCCCTGGCCAGGTAGCTCAGTTGGTAGCTCATCCCAATACGCCAAGATTTTGGGTTCAATCTCTGGTCAGGGCACATTCAAGAATCAACCAATGAATGCATAAATAAGTGGAACAACAAATCAATCTCTCTCTCTCTCTCTCTCTCTCTCTCTCTCTCTCTCTCTCGTTCTCCCTCCATCTCCCCACTCCACTCTTACAATGGCGCATACGACAGAGCAATGCTGATTTACTCCATTAAGCTTTTTCTTCTTTCTCTCTCTCGCTCACTTTCTCACTCTTACTCTCTCACTCTTGCTCTCACTCTCCTTCTCTCTCTCGAAAATCGATGTTTAAAAAAAACAACACACTGCACAGACAGTGCCTAAAACGGCATGGAAACTAGCTGAAGAACAAACGCCACCAGCTGACCTCATCCTCAGTACTTCCCTCCTCAAAGGAGACAATTCGCAAAGGGGAAAACAATCGACTTTTTTGGTATTATATAATCCCATTGTACTTTTGCCAGGTATCAGATTTCACCACCCACTGCCTTGGTGTCACGTCGTGAAAGAACTTATTGTTACACACACAAAACAAGGACAAGCTCACAGCTTTGCAAGAAGTCAAATTCCACATTCTTTGTCTCACTGCAGTTGAAATCTTCAGGTTAATAGGCAATTACATTCACAAAACATGTCGTGCCTCGAATCAACGTGGCTCATGTTGAGATGGCCCTCGCCTGAAGAAAGACTATTTTTAGGAAGCTTGGCAAAAGAAAGGAAAGTTTTCAGCCCAAGCATGTGCTGCCAAATAACTAACTCCACCAAATACTTTGTTACCAAAGGGAAGAAAAGCAACAAAATAATGAAATCTCTTTCTTTCACCATTTTGGGAATTATCTTCCCATGTCCCACGCCCTTCGGAATCTTCTCCTTCACAGAACTATGAGAATAGCTTCCCTGTAGGACAGTAGTATCTGCAAGTCAAGCTCGAGGTCATCCGATTAGAATCTCTTGTCTTCCCATGTTTTTGGAGGAATCATGGAAGCTTTTTGTTTAAAGTGAACATCTGATTAAGGCAGGACAAGATTCACTTTCAAGGGCTGTGAATGTCGGATGAAGAAGCATCTTATACCACACTCTGAAATAGTAAAAATTCTTTAAAATAGAAAAACTAAATCCCTATATATATTCCTCATAGTTGTCTACGTCCAAGTTATTTCATTTTCTAATAAAAATTGAGCTTTACGTGAAAGATGTGGTTGTTGGGCCAGGATTCTCCCTCAGGAGGGGCAATAGAGAAAGGGTCTGAAGATATGGGTTCCAGTCTTGGCGCTATGACCTCTATGGTCATCAGTTCCTTGGCATTTAAACCAGCATCCTTGCTCATGTGGACCATTGCCTCCTGGCTGGCCTCCCTGTCTCCAGTTTCTCACCTCTTCTAATCTACTCTCTGTACTAATGAGTTGCAAAGTGTGGCCCCCCAGACCAGCAGTATCAGTACCACCTTGTGAGAAATGCAAACATTGGCCCCTCTCTAGACCTACTAACTCATGAACTCTGGGGTGGGGCCCAGCATTTGTGTTTTAAGAAGCTCTCTAGGTGATGCACACTAACATTGAGGAGCCTCTGGTCTACACTGATGACTTACAGTGTAAGTCAAAGCCCCTTAGCACAGCTCAAAGGACCATCATGATCCAGGTCGTCCCCTGAGTCACCCGCCATCTCCCCACTCCACTCTTACAATGGAGCACACTACAGAGTGATGCTGACTCACTGGGGTGCCATTCTCTCCATTAGGCTTTTTCTTCTGTTCCCATCCAGTTAATCTCCCTTAGGCTTCTAGATTTTATACATCTCCATGTTTAAGAGAACCCTGTAGAATACTTGGATATACTGGTCTACCCTGCTAGCCTATGAGGTCTTTGGAGACACATAATCATTCATCCCTTTTTTTTAAATCAACTATTTATTGAACACCAGGCACACACAGGTGGGTGGTCAGGGCACAGGGGCACAAATGGAACTTCTATCCTTTCATCTTTGGATCACAGTAATGTTGTGATCATTTTTAAATTTTTTTATTTGATTTATTGGGTGACATTGGTTAATAACATTGTATAGGTTTCAAGTGTACAATTCAATAATACATCATCTGTATATTGCATTGTGTTTGCCACCCAAAGTCAAATCTCCTTCCATCACCATATAGTTGGCCCCCTTTACCTTTTACTACCTCCCTTCCACCCCCTTTCCCTCTGGTGATCACCATATTGTTGTCTGTGTCTATGAGTATGTAATTGGTTTTTTTTATGAGAATGTGGTTTGAGTGAGCATCTACTCAAACCTCTCCCAGATCCTTAGGTTGTCTTCACAGACCCTTCGTAATTTGACTCTGGTAGTTTTCCATACTTTAGCTCCACTTATCTGCTCTATGATCTGTCTGGTCCTCACTAGCCTTTCCCATTTCTTCCTTCCAGCCAAATCATATTAATCTTCCAAAGCCCAGATCAAGTCCCAGGTCGTCCAGTAAACCGAACCTTAGCCTCTGTTTATCATCAGTATGTGTTAGCCATGTGATTTCATCGACTATTACCTTTCATTATTAGTTATCATGTACGAATTTCTGTTTTATAGCCTCAACTAGATTTTGAATTTATCTCGAAGAGGACTAAGGCCCGATTCTCCTCCCTTAGTTGAACCAATAGAACAGAATGGTTAAGAGGGGTCTTGAGTCTGAAAGCCCTGTTCTAATCCTAGCTTGAGAGAAGCAATGTTGCGTTCCCAAAGTCATCATCATTTAAATATTGTAGAATCAAATAGTGCAGGTAAATCCTTCTGACCTCAATTTCCCCAAGACCACCCTTCTATTATTCTCCCTGCAACTGCCCAATATAATAAGGGGTGATTTAATGAGATCCCCAAGTAAATATCCACAAAGAAAACACCCACAGGGTAAAAATAAACAAGAAGATTCTGAAAGTCTCCCTTATTTGTAAAATTATTCTACGTGAACCAATGCATTCCTTGAAGTTGAAAATAAGTGTAGTTATGACTCATGAATGTGAGCAAATAACCAATCTTTAAACTTAAAACTATAATATGATTGTCATTATCTTTATCTGAATAGAGGAGGCACACAATTAACTTTTAAGTATTTGTCCTGATTTTCATTAGAAAACCAGACATTAAAAACAGTCAATGATGTTTAGCTTTTCAATCATAGTCAAAGTTTGATGGATTTATTCAACTACAGGAAGCAAGACTTAAAATCTTCCCATTAATATTTTAAGAGCCCAGCCAGTCTGACTCAGTGATTGAGTATCGAGGTCATGGTTCGATTCCTGGTCAGTGCATATGCCCAGGTTGTGGGTTCGATCTCCAGTTGGGGGCATACAGGAAGCAGCCGACAGATGATTCTTACTCATCATTGATGTTTCTATCTCTCTCCCGCCCCCTTCCTCTCTGACACCTAATGAAAGATATCAAAAGATCATGTGATTTCCAGGGAAGTGTGAGACTAGTAGGCAGGCGCATCCTTATATCTCCTTTCTGTCCAGCAAAGTTGTCCTGGAAGCCGGCCCCAATGCGCTAGCAGAGGTTCCAGAGAGTTCAAGGTGGTGGGAACTCTAGTGTCAAGGGTGTGGAGATGAGGACAAGGTGGTGGCCCTGTGAGAAGTGATGATAAGTTGTGTGGAACTTTTCCACCTCACATGTGTTTTCTTAGCTGGTCAGAGGTGGCAGCTTGAGGCCTTGGATGGAGAGACGATGCCTGTTTGGCGTCTCCCAATTGAAAAGTCTGATTAGTAACGGCCGGGGCGGAGAGCCCCTTTCCATAGGAAGCCCGCTTTGCCTCAGCGCTGGGAATCAGTGTGACGTCTAGCATAGCCAAGTGTCCCTGCAGGACCCCACTGGGAAATCACTCGAGTTTTATGGGGTTAGCTGCAGTTTTTGTGTAAACAACATAACGTTTTATGATGGGAAACCTAGCCCTTTGCTTTTTATGTAGAAGCATCGATTAAGGCTTTTTCTACTGTTGGAGATGTAAAGAAGTGTGAAAAACTAATGTTGCTTCAGAAATGGTCCAAGGAAAAAGATAATGCAGTAGCTACAAGTTTAATGACCTTTCTCATAAAATCATGTCGGGGATTTGCGATGTGTGGCAATAAAAATGGTTTTGTTGCCTTTAATTTTCCCAGCTGCGGATTAAATGTTTTCTAATGGATAATGCCATGACTGTCTATATTTGTTACTTATTCCAGCACTGATTTAATATAGTTCCAAGAGGAATATCAATGCATTCACACATTAGATTATATAATTGAAATATTTTAAATAGCACGCTTTCTTTATTTTTGTGAGTTTTTTCATTGGGGAGGGGGGTGGGTGTTGCCAACATTGCCTTTGGTAAAAAGGCAATTTAAGTAATAACCAAATTCAAGTGGTGAATACATGTTACTATACATTAGTCAAAACGCACAGAATGAACGCCAAGCGTGAACCCTAATATAAACTATGGGCTTTGGGTGATAATGATGTGTCATTGTCGGTTCATGTCTCTTTAGTTTCTGTTAGTTTTGCTGGGAAGCTAAAATGTTCTCTGGAGTGTATGTGTATGGTGGGGGAGGGGGGAGTATTAGGGGTGAATTTCATTTTCTGGCTATCTGTGGACTAAGCCAAACCTCTTTCTATTTCTTCCCTTCATGAGATGTTGGAAATATTTGTAAATGCACGGCCCTGGTGCTAGGTGTGACTACCCACCCTTGCTCTGGTGCAGCACTCGCATTTCCCCAGAGCCCCAAAGACAAGACCAGAAGCAAAGCAGATTGGACTGTGAACTGCCCCGTGGGCACACCCTGGACATTGCTCTCTGCACGAAATCTTTGACAAGAGAGCCTTATGCTGCTGTTGCCTTTTTCTTATAGAACAGTGGTTCTCAACCTTCTGGCCCTTTAAATACAGTTCCTTATGACCCAACCATAAGATTATTTTCATTGCTACTTCATAACTGTAATGTTGCTACTGTTATGAATCGTCATGTAAATATCTGATATGCAGGACGGTCTTAGGCGACCCCTGTGAAAGGGTCGTTCAACCGCCAAAGGGGTCGTGACCCACAGGTTGAGAACCGCTGTTGTAGAAGTTGAAGTTGGAGGGAAAGGAGAAACCCCAACGCTGACCTTTTCTGAGTCAAACCCAGGTAATCCAGACCAGACCCTGCAGGGCTCATCTCCATGTGAGAGCACGGGACCATTACGAATTACCCAGTTTTTGTACTTAGTTCTTCATAAGAGAACAGAGTATTTGGAAGGGCAGAGCAAGTACTAGGGTTTCCAGAACACTCCTTGTTCATGGCCCCATGAGCATGTTAGGGCAGAATAAGACTGTCTGGTATACTTTGGGCAGCACCGATGGGCAGAAAAATGACGTGCAAAAGGGGGATATACCCAGCAGGGGAGAACATCACACCCCAAAAAAATGCCTATTTCTTCCAAAGTAGAGGGAGGGTCCAGGAATAAGACCCATCAGGATGGACCCTGCTGTGATCACTCCTGCACCCCCTCACCTGTCACCCACACTCACCCCCCAACCCCAGCTCCACACATGCCCTTTTCCCAAGGAGCATGTAGGAGTTGGCCCATGGCTAACAGAACCTTCCAGAACCGCACCTTCCCATGACAAGATCAGGGGTGTCACTGCCCAAACAGTGATGTGACGCTCCAACGCTGTGGACACAGTAATCCCTGTATTCATTCACTCACTCCCTTTCTCAGTGCACCCAAGTTCTGGGTTCAACTGGGCACAAAAATGCAAATAGAACGTAGACCCTGAGCTCAATCAGCTTCTATCTCTGTGCATCGTTCCCCCCTGAGGAGCAGAAAGAAAGCAAGTGAATCTCCTGGCTGTTTGTTGCCCCCCCCCACCCCACCCCGAAAAATCAGCCCATAGCGGTCCCGTGCTCTCCCAGAACTCTGTCACCGTCTACCCTACCGCCCTGCCTTTGACCCCCTCGGCTGACCTGCAGAGACCACACTTATTAAAGGAAAGGGACCTGCTCTTGCAGCACGTTGGCCATAATGGGCTGAAACTGCCCAATTACATGTGGCGTTTTATGAGACGATCATGTGTCAAGGAGCGATGGAGTGGAGGCTGCCACGCAGATTCTGACCCAGGCGACAGGCCAGGGGTTTGGGAGCACCCTGGCTGCCCAGGGAGCCCCCATTCACCGCCAAATCTAAGTCCGGCCCCATCTGAGGTGGCCTCTGCCAGGCCCCTGTTGGGGTGAAGGTTGCTGTGTTGGGTGCTTATCAATAAGCAAGTTGGCACTGAATGCTTAGCACCCCGTCTCTAGTGCTTGTGACAAATCGGTTTCCTTTCAGTTTGGGGGTCTTTTCCCGTGTTCTCCCCAGAATGCTCCCCCCTCGGAGAACAGTTCCATTTCTATACCCTTCACTTTTTCTTTCACTTTCCTAGAAAAAAATACCAACTGAAATTGCATTTTTAAGTGACAGAGGAGAGACATGTTTCAAATAAAAGAGAGAGGGTTAGGGAGAGGGACAGAGAAATCCTTTCTTAAGTCCCGAGCGAAGAGTAAGATCTGGGACTCTGAAAAAAGGTCCGACTCTTAGAAACTGATTAATTTTTAGATCTTAAAAAGCCATCCAGTCTCTTTAAAGAGCAATGAAAGCCTGATTCAAGCTGTTAAATTTTATGTTGTGTGTAATGTTGTAATTGATGTCAAACCTTTCACATTTCCTTACCCCTGACATTGGACAGTGTCCTCCCCTCGCGGGCTCGGTTACCGGCGCCGGGATTGAGTAACCTAACCAGGAAATAAGGGCAGAATGAAATTTTATGGCATGGCAGCGAGAAGTTCAAATGCAAAATAATTAAGTCGGAGCCAAATATAGCCATTCTCTCTCCCATCCGTTTATTTTGGTGGATAATTGGCTGTATTAGGTATTTCACTGAGCTGCATATAAAACTTTATTGCCCTTGTAAAGTGCATGCTGTGAATTCTGATGCTTCTGTGTGTTTGGGGGAACATAATTGTTCCCTTTGCAGACCGGCACTGCTTACCTAGATCCTGAGCCCAAACTAGGCTTCCAGGACAACTGCCGCTGAGCGCCCGATGCTGGCCTGTGTGTGAGGAGCCCCCATCTACGCGGAGGAGAGAGCTCCATGGAGCACAGGGAAGAACCACCCTCTGGGCCCTGACAAGACCAGACGGGGCAAGACACCGGCCCCATCTGAGGTGGCCTCTGCCAGGCCCCTGTTGGGGTGAAGGTTGCTGTGTTGGGTGCTTATCAATAAGCAAGTCGGCACTGAATGCTTCGCACCCCTCTCTAGTGCTTGTGACAAATCGGTTTCCTTTCAGTTTGGGGGTCTTTTCCAAGGGAGTCTCGCCACTCCCCCTCCATCCTTCTCAGAAATGTGGGCTGTTTGCATGCTGCCCAGGGCCCGCTTTACTGCGCATCCATTACCATCAGGACGATGTGGAATTGACCTAATTAGGGTCCTTTTCTGGGAAAAACAATATGTGGCTACAGACGGTTTCAGTTAGGGTCCCAAAGCTTTCCTACTCTTTTCACTCCAACCACACAGCTGAATCCCCCTCTGATTACTTTTACAAGCAGATTCCACAGTGTGGTTCCCCCTCCCCCAGGAACCCCTGCAGCCTCGCTCCTCTGCGTGCATTCTCCCTTGCCCTTCCAGATTTTTCTCAGTGCAGTTATAAAGCCTCTAACACCCTGGGCATCAGCATCCTCAGACCTCAAAGCTCACTGTCCCAGGAGAGCGAAGCCACCTGGGAAAATCATTCCTTCCCTCCACATGCTCTGTCGCATGGAAACTCTTTTTCTAGGGATCGGGGACGTGATGATAAACCAGACAGGGTCCCCAACAACGTACAGCGGGGAGCAGCACCACACGCCCTGGTTCTGTGCACCCAGGGCCTCCGGCTGCCCTGAATGTAAGCAGGAATGCCTCTTTGTGTCCTTTTCATAGCAAAGGGCTGGGAGCTGTCAGCAGGCTCTCCAAGGGCTCTGTGGCCCGTAGATCCACTGGCTTCACAGGAAAAGACAGACTATTAAATAATTATAATCTATATCTCTATATAAAAGCCTAATATGCAAATAGACCCAACAGTGGAACAACCGAACAACTGGTCGCTATGATGTGTGGCGTCCACCAGGGGGCGTGTGCAGAACACGGCAGACGTCTGCAGCAGGCAGCAGAGCATGGAACATGGCGGGCATTGGCTGTGGCCGGATGGTGGAGCAGGTGAGTGGGGGTGCCAGGCCAAGGCGGGAAACTGGTCGCTGTCATCAGGGTGCCTCTGGTGGTTACTGAAAATTCTTTGCTCCCACACACCATGGTCCCACCAGTCACTCGCACCCGCTGCCTGCGCCGGCCCCAATCGCTTGGAGCTGACAGTGGGTGTGAGCAGCGGCTGCCAGCCCCAATTGCCCCTCAGGGCTTCTCCACCTCCCCCTGCTCCTAAGGGGCAATCAGGGCCAGCAGCTGCCGGTGACAGCCCTGCCCGCTCCCGCTGCTGGCGACAGCCCCAATCACTCCACGCCGTCGGCAGGTGAGAGCAGGGCCAGTGCAGTCAGTGCGTGGGAGCGGCAGCAGCAGGAGCGGGGCTGCCAGCAGAAAGGAGACTGAGGGCTGTGGCAGGAGGGGCCAGGCGGGGGCACAGAGGATGGGCCCAGACCCACCCTTGTGCCCACCGCAGCCTCATGGCCCACAATTCCTTTCAAGGTGCACGAATTCATGCACTGGGCCCCTAGTGTCACATATAAAGAGCTTTTATCAGAGAAGTGTGTGCCCAGCACATTTCCAAGCTCCTGCATCAGCTCTGGGTGAATTTGTAGCGAGTGCAATGGGAGCTGGTGAAATGAGAACCGTCCCTGATGCCAGGGCTGGGTGGGGAGGGGGAATTCATAAACGTTTTAAAAGAAGGTCACACTCGAATGCCTTTCGGAGAGATGAGTGGGAGTGTGCCAGGAGTGGGGTGTTCTTGGCAGAGGCATGACTAAGGCAGAGAGCAGTCATGGAGTGAGGTGAGTGCAAGGAAGGGTGAGAGTTCAGAGGTGCAGGGCACAAGGAAGCTGCACAGGAGGGAGGCCAGCTCAGGAAAGGCCCCTGCCTGCTCTGAGGACCCCAGGCCTGCAGCCTGGTCCACCCCTAACATTTGCAAGGCCCGAGGCTAGAGTACAAAAGAAGACCCACGCACCACAGCATTCAAGTCTAACCTGAGTTAAGGGATCATGCCAACAAACTATTGAATAAGTACGCTCTCTTCTCCTGCCTTGACAAGTATCCCCTCAAAACAACCCACATGGCTAGGTGTCAGCTGCATTCCCAGACTCCTTGGAGCTCCGCCCCAGAACCTGGCAGAGAGGAAAGCCAAGCCCGGGCCTCCAGCCCTTGGCGGGGCCACCTCGGTTCCTGCGTTTGGTCACTTCCCTATGGTCAGTGGCCACACATCCAAATGCACCTCCACAGGCAGCCACCCCCTGGCCCTCTCTGGTGTGTGAAGCCACAGCGCAGCTCCTGCCCCTCCAGGCAGCCTTCTGAGGATTCTGGGAGCAGCCGAGCACAGTCAGGACCTGACATCTGGCCAGAAAGTCCCACGCAGGCAGGGTGCCGAGCTGAGAGTGGGCCAGAGTGTCCTCCTTCCTGTCCGTGGGTCCTGTGGAGGTCACAGAAGGCCGTGGGGTCGACCGGCACAGAACCCCACTTTCTGTCCCACGCCTCTACGCTAGGGTCAAAGCGTCTTGAATTAACCTCGGCGACCGCCCTGAGAGTCACCATGTGAGTGTGGGTGCTGGGCCTCCTGGCGGGAGCCTCTTGGAAAGGATCCTCAGTCTTGGCCCTGCGCTCGGGGCCCAGCACTGCTTTGTTGTAGGCCGTGCTGTGCATTGTAGGGTGCTTAGCCGCATCTATGCCTGCTAATCACTAGGGGCCCACAATGCCCCCCAGCAGTTGTGAAAACCAAACATGTCCGCAGACATTGCCAAATGTTCCCTGGGGGACAAAGAAGTCCCTGGATGAGAGCCACTGCCTTAGACAAGACGGGTAGAAACCAGGACGGCACAGAATAGGGGGGCTTGCTGCCCTCGGGGCCTCTCTGACCACAGCACAGCAAGGTTGCTCAGGGACTCGGCCCAGCAGATGCTCCCTCCTGGAACTGGAGGGCTCAGGGGAAGGCAAAGAAAGGGCTCATTCACTGACGACAATGTGACTGGCGCTCACCGAGGGCTCAGACGTTCCTGGCACGAGTACCCTCATTGATCTCCGCAAGAGCCCTACGAGGGAAGTACCAATATCAACCCCATCCCGGAGGACAGAAACCGGAGATGTGCAACAGATAAACAAGTTACATCACATCAAACGGCTGCCTTGCATGGGAGCCCAGGTTGGAACTCAAGCCGACTCTGTCCAGAGCCTGCACTTTTAAGCATCAACACAACAGCTGAACAGAATGGAAAGTGACTTCATCTGATCCTTACCACCCATCTGTCAGGTAGCCAGGGTACAATGGGGACACCAGGGGAGACATTTCTTGACCTTGGCCGGCCGGAGTGTGGAACGCAGTGGGAATGCAGGTTTCACTCAGTAGGCCTCATGAAGAGCCACAGCTGCATCTAAGTACCCGGCCCTTGGACCTTGTGGGCAGAGAGATCAGCTTGCTCAAAAAGTCTTTGCAGACTATGGAACCTCAGAGGGAAGGTGGGAGGGGGTGGGTGGGTGGGAAAAGATCAACCAAAGAACTTGTCTGCATATATGCATAACCCATGGACACAGACAATAGGGTGGTGAAGGCCTGGGGCAGGGGGTGGGGCGGATGGGCTAGAAGGAGTCAATGGGGAGAAAAAGGGGACATATGTAATACTTTCAACAATAAAGATTTAATTAAAAAATAAGTTTTAAAAAAATTTAAGACTTTGCCCGGAGTCTGGACTGGAGATCTTAGGCCACCAGCCTTAAGGACAGACAGTGGGATCCCCTCGCCCCATGCCTGGCTCATGTAGTGCCTGGAGATTCTGCACAGGGAAAATCAATACGGAGCAACCATGGAGGGGCGGGGGTCCTGCCTTTGAAAAACAAAATGCCAGCAGCTCAGCCCTGGATCCCAAAAAGGCTTCCTTCCAGGATCTGGTCATCACGCGCAGCGAGCAGCCGGGGATGGAATTTGTGGAGGAATCTGATTTTCCCTTTCCCCTTGCTTAACGGATCTGAAGAGTTATTAAAAACAAAAGACGATGAAATTTCAAAAGCACATACACAGCGTCCCTTTAGAAACACACCCGAGCCCAAGATGAATGCTAGAACGACAAGATACTGTACTGATTAATTATTAAGAACACATTTTGTGTGGTTTCACAGCTATGCCAGAGCAATCTGCTTCATAGTGATTAAACCTCAATAAATGTGGTTCTAATAATGAGCTGGTATTGAATTATCAGACAATGGCAGCCTTAGTAAATCTTAATTCGTTTTGTCTTTTGAGACCTTCATTTAAATTCTGAGTAATACACATGCCTTTTGAGCCCTGGAGGGAGGCATGGCCGCTGTCCCAGGGGGGCTGCCCTCCCAGGGGTACGCCCTCAGCTCTGGACCCCCAGCCCCATCAACACTCAGAGTTCACCAGCCTGGAGGATGAAGGGGAGGGGGCTGGAGGGGGATCAGCTTTTCTGGGAAGTTTGCATTCCAACTGACAGAGCCAGCCCTTCTTCAAACACCTCCGAGGAAGGAAAGCCTCACTGGGCCAAAGAGCTAACTTTGGGGTGAAAGCAATTATTTCTGAAATGTGGAGTCAGAGAGAGAGAAGAGGGAGGGCACCCCTGTGAGCGTGAAGCTCAGAATGGGAGCTGGGAGAGCGGGCAGATGGATGACGGGGTAATGGGCCAGCCACCAGGTCCCACTGGAGGCCTCTCGGGGTAAACAAACTGTCCAGGGCACTCAGCCTGGCTTCAAACGGCCCACAATGACTCGTTTTATTGCTCAGTTACAGGATGATGGTATCTCCAAAGAAGGTGACAGCAAGTTAACAGATCCGTCCCCGAGGGTGCCTGGCCCAGACGCTGAGGCTCCCTTCTCCAAACAGAGACGTGCAGAGGTGCCACTTCTCTGCTCTGGGAGCCCACTGGAGGGCTGTCCGGCACTCCCACCTCCACGCACATTTTGGTGCTAATTAACTCCTGATTTGGGAAGGGGAAGGCAAGGGGTGTCTCTTTCAAGAATTTCTCCCTCCGGAGATGGCATCTCTGAGCAGCAGCATTTGGCAGTAAAACCCAACAAATGTCGGAGCAGAGTGGCTGCAGGCTCAGGATTTACGACTTGGTTCCGGAATGCTGTTAGGGCCGGGGCCAGGGACTCTGATTCCAGATTGGGACGGATTGGGGTCATTAGGCAAAGCCAGCAAGAGTAGGCAAAGCCAGCGAGAGCCCTGTCCCGAGAGACCCAGGAAGGCCTAGGTCCCATCTTGCGTGACCTTGGACAAGTTCCTTCTCTTCCCTGGGGCCTCCAGTCACTGTCTGAAATAAAAGGGTAGGGCTTGTGATCTCTAAGGGCACTTCCAGCCCCAAAAGTCTAGTGTTCTAAGATTCTAAAACTTAGCAATCATGCCCCGAATGCACACACTCCAAAGGGAATGGTGGTGAGGGACCATCATCAAAGTAGGTGGAGGTGACACAGTGGCCCTGCTTCCATCTCGTTGGACATCCCCGAGAACTTATTCTTTCCTATGGGAAGCCTTCCTCAGAGGAAGAAGAGGAAGGATCACCATCCATCCCCAGAGCGGCCTGGGATCCTCACTACTTCGCAACCTGCACAGATCATTCTTCAAAGACCACGCCTCTGTTCTCTGGAGAAAAGTCCCAGGAACCTTTCTGTCTAGCCTTCTCCACCCTGAATGGTGAAGTTAGGGGTCCGGTTGTGAGAGGAATATTTTGCTGGGTCTGGAAGATGTGGTCAGTCTTGCTACTTTGCTTTGGATCAGCACAGCACTTGGTGCCCTGGCGCCGCGTGGCTCATGTTTGTTTAACCCCCTTTACCCGGGCATTTGCCCTGGAGAAGGCCTGGCCATCTGCTCCAGGAGCCGCCACAGAATCAGAGAAAGAACTGTGCTTCCACTCGGAGCCAACGTCCAGGCGTCACGAACTCAAGAGGACAATGACACTTCTTCCACAGCGTATAATTCTGTTTTCCTCTCTTCCCCCTTTTTCTTCCATAACAGTTCCTGTTCCTTGAGAGTTGCTACACAAATACCATACAAATAGCCTTTCCTTCTCCTCTGTGGCGTTTCACTGTGCGTTGTTGCATTGCTGTTGAATGTCTCTGTCCACACGGCAGCAAGAAGCAAGTGTGTCTCGGTTCGTGGTCTCTCCTCCAGCCCCAGCTCAGTTCCAGGTACGTAATGGTGTTGGATGACTTGCCAAGTTCCAGGATCCAGGCTGTTGGTGCTAAATGAAGCCCTGAGAAGGCTCGTTGGGAACGGAGAAGTCAAGGAACGCATCCCGGGAGCTGGCCTGGAGCTGGACTTTTAAAACCAGCAGTACTGGGAGAGGCAGAGGAGGGCCTCAGGTGCCCCTTGGGTCCTCAGGTGCCCCGAGGTCTTTCTCATGAGGATACCAGCCAAGGAGCAGTCGGCTGGAAGACGCCACCTACAGGTGAGTGTGGAGAAAACACCAGGATGGAGCAGGTCTGCCCAAGCCAGCCTGAAATAAGTTTAGTCCTTCCTTTCACTGGAATAGGACTCACCGATGGGTCTGCTTGGAGCCCTGGTTTCCGATTTCCACTAAAATCTTTCATGCGCATCCCCTTTTATCTCTCCTCGCCACACCAGCTCACTCTAACTGAGTAGTTGTGTTTTTCCCCCAAAACCTCTAAATAAAACTTACAATTCTTGCCAAATGCTTTCTCCATCAAGTAGTATTTAGCAACATGAGTGCTACAAACGGATCATGAACAGATCAAATATCATACGCTTGTTTTCAAATCCTGGAAATATTTTCCAAATCATGTCTCTTTTTTTGTCTTTTTTTTTTTTTCCTTTTCAGACACATCATCAACCTCTTGACAATTTCGGCCAGGGCTGCCAATAGGCAGCCTTAGCTGCCCAGCTCTAGCAGAAGACTGAGCATGCGTGGTGGGGGCGGTGGCAGCTGGTGGAGTCCACCTGTCAGCAGCTGGATGACATGGCACCTCACTGTATGGTGCCCTGAGAGATTGCTGCATGTGGTCATGCGGGGATCAATAGGTGAGGTGCATGTCGGGTGGAACTGGAGGAAGTACTAGGTGTGAGGCATCATGGGTCGCTGGAAGCCCATGTGTGGTGTGCAGCATAGGTGAAAGGACGTGGGTGACGTGGAAACACCTGAGACTCTGGGTGAGGTCTGTGTGTGCTCTGTGAGCTCTGTGAGATACGTAGGATGTGCGAGGTGTGTGTATGAGTGTGGTGTGTGCGTGTGACCGTGGTTTTGGTGGGATCTGTTACTGAGGTGTGGCGAATGGTCTATGGCTTGGTGTGGTGTGGGTACTGGGGAGGGAAAGGAGGGTGTGGGGAGGTGAGTGTCAAAATGAAATATTGGCCACCGGAAAGCAGCTCCTGGGTTGGCCAGGTCTTGGCTCCAAGACCACCGTCAGGAGAAGAGGAGCCAGGGAATGCCACTGCCAGGGAGATCTCCATGGCAAGGCCCAGGCCCAGCCTTGAACCTACAGACCTGGACCGCACGGTTGAGGAAGCTTGGTGGCTGTCACCTGATGCCTGTCCAAGGAGACCCAAGCAAAGCAAATGAGGCAACCTTGTTTTTGTGGCTTGTAAGCAGCTCCTCTTCTGGAAAAAGGGCCTGCGGAAGGCACTGGCGCCCTGGGCCAGAGCGAGGCTTGTGGCCGGATCATGTGTAGCTTCGGTCCCAGGGGCCACATTATCACTAATAATGACCTCAGCCCAAGGGACACACAGTCCATTTTTCAAACTGACAGGCAGCCCTTGCCCAAAGCCCAGAAAAGAAGGCACCGTGGCGGGCTGCCCAGGATCCCAGGCCAAGGTCAGTGCTGCTGCCCCCCGGGCTGTCCCAGAGGAGGTGCCTGGCTCCACAATGTCATGTTCCTCATATATATAGGACTCCCATCATCTTTAATTTTCAAACCCCGGGGCCCAGCCTCCAAGGCCCTCGGGCACCCACTCTCCTAGCTCACCGCTTCCTCTCCATGTTTTCCCCGCTCCAGCCAACCTAAGGGAAGGAGCAGTTTTCAATGTTGCGGCTCAAGACGGAGTTCAGGGAGTCCTTGCCTGTGCGGGGAGAGGGAGAGGCCTCTAGTGACTGAGCCCAGAGAACAACGGGCAGGACCCAGAGAGTCATAAAGAGCTTCTGGGGTGACACTCTGTTTTGAATTCCCAACGCGATACTGTCGCATATTCAGGAAAGCTGTTTGTGATTGGCTTCGGAGGAAGGAAGGACCCCAGTGGCTTCCTTTGGTCGTTAAGACGCTGACACGACAGCTTGCTAACCCAGATGGGTCCAGATAAGGAGCCACATGGAGGGAAAGGCCTTGAAAAACCGCTTCCGGGAGCAAAGACCCCACTGGCAAAGCTAAGCCACTGATATCTCTTACCTAGTCTACTGTCAGGTCCTTCTCACTGGCTTCCTTGCCTCCTCGCTTGACCCCACACAGCCCACTCTTCACACAGCAGCTAGACTGGTCTTTTAAGCTTTGTAATGACTTTCTATTTTAGAAAAATTTTAGGTTCACAGGATAATTGAGCAAAGAAGTACAGAGAATCCCGTATGCCTCCTGTCCCCATGCACACACAGCCTCCTCCACTATCAACAGCCAGCACCAAAATGGTCCATTTTTTACAACTGACGAACCTACATGGACACGTAATTATCACCCAAAGTCCATCGTTTACATTACAGTTCACTCTTGGCTTTGACACATGTATGATGACATGTACCCACCATTACAGTATTCCACAGAGCAGTTTCACTGCCCTAAAATTCCCCCGTGCTTCGCCTACTTGTCTCTTCCTCTCCCAGACACTGATCTTTTCACGGTCTCCATGGTTTTGCCTTTCCCAAAATGTCATGCAATTGGAATCATATGGTCTGTAACCTTTTAGAATTTGCTTCTTTCATTTAGTAAAAGGCATTTAAGTTTCCTCCCTGTGTTATCATGGCTTGATAGTCATTTCTTTTAGCACTGAATACTATTCTATTATTTGGATATACCACAGTTTATTTATCCATTTACCTACTGAAGGACATGTTGGTTGCTTCCAAGTTTTGGAAATTATGAATAAAGCTGCTATAAACATCCATGTGCAGGTTTTTGTATAGACATGAGTTTTCAATTCATTTGGGTAAATACTAAATGAGTGCTGGATCATATGGTAAGAGTATGTTTAATTTTTTAAATATATTTTATTGATTTTTTTTATAGAGAGAAAGGGAGAGGAATAGAGATTTAGAAACATCGATGAGAGAGAAACATCGATCAGCTGCCTCCTGCACACCCCCTACTGGGGATGTGCCCGCAACCAAGGTACATGCCCTTGACCGGAATCGAACCTGGGACCCTTTAGTCTGCAGGCCGATGTTCTATCCACTGAGCCAAACTGGTTAGGGTGAGTATGTTTAATTTTTAAAGAAACTGCCAAACTGTCTTTCCTACCATTTTGCATTTCCAGCAGCAATGAATGAGAATCCCTGTTGCTCCATATCCTTGTCAGCATTTGGTGTTGTCAGTGGTTTTGATTTTGGCCCATCTAATAGGTGTGTAGAGGTATCTGGTTGTTGCTTGAGAGTCTGGTCTTTTTAAATATTAAGTCTGGTGTGCTGCTCCCTTTCTTAATGCTTCCCAATGATTTCTCT
Source organism: Myotis nattereri (assembly GCF_964212035.1). NCBI lineage: Eukaryota > Metazoa > Chordata > Mammalia > Chiroptera > Vespertilionidae > Myotis > Myotis nattereri. Next base: position 77,115,749 of record NC_138085.1, on the reverse strand, counting down.
CTGCAACATGGTAAAGTCTAAATTCCTTACTATCATCCACAAGGACCTGCATAATTTGGCCTTTACCCAGTCATGTCCCTTCTGATTAATCAACACCTATGCCATGCTGGTTGTTTAATATTTTGATGGCCACCCACTTTTCCAACTTCATCCTACACCATTCTCGTGGCCATCTTGCTCCACTCAATGCAGTTGTCTTCCATCCTTCAAAAGAGCCAGACTTGTTCCTATCCCAAGGCTTTGCCCTTGCCATTTGTGTGTGTGTGTGTGTGTGTGTGTGTGTGTGTGTGTGTGTGTGTTTGAGATGCTGTTTTACCAGATCTACAGATGACTGCCTCCTTCTCATCAATCAGGTTCTGGCTTAAATTCTAACATATAAAAAAAAGGACTTTCCTAACTCCATGCACTTCTGGATGGATGGATGGATGGATGGATGGAATGTGGATCCTAAAAGGAATGAAAACTTGGTTGCTGTGAGCTAGAAGACCAATGTACCAGTGAAAAAACCCATTTCATGAGTCAGTGGGAGCAGCCATTCCATGCCCCTGTCAGAGGAAAAGAGCTAAAACAGAAGAGGGAATGAGGAATAGCATAACGTGAACCTCAGGGAGTTGGCAATGTCAAGGGAATTAGTACAAGCTTTTGGAGGTGTGTTAGAAGGTCAAATGCATACCATCATAATTCCAGGAATCTATAAAGTGTCAGACCTTAATTATACACCAGCATATGGAATGAGTATCCAATGTACACACCTTGGAAAACTCCTAGAGCCTCAGACCAAATACAATGTGCCTGAGTTAGGGAGAGGTCAGCCCTGGGCTCACTGTCTAGGGCAGCGGTTCTCAACCTGTGGGTCGCGACCCCTTTGGGGGTCGAGTGACCCTTTCACAGGGGTCGCCTAAGACCATCCTGTATATCAGATATTTACATGACGATTCAAAACAGTAGCAACATTATAGTTATGAAGTAGCAACGAAAATAAATTTATGGTTGGGTCACAACATGAGGAACTGTATTTAAAGGGCCAGAAGGTTGAGAACCACTGGTAGGGGCTGCAGCAGTCCCTCTGCCTGCCTCTGCAAGTCTTCCGGTTAGGGCAGAAACCCAGGTCCAGAATAAAATTCAAATTCAGCTTCACACATTACCAGGAGCATCTCAGATCAGCTGTGGTCTGGAGAGAATCCAAGCCTGGGCCATTTCATTTTTTACATGTCCACAATTCTTTATATATTTATTTATATATATATGAAACTCAAAGCTTACTATTATAACATTTATGACCAAATATAATTGGCAACTTTAGGTTGCCTCTGTAAAAACTTTTTTCTTAAACCATGTCTGATCAAGACACTGCTTAGGTCATCATGTCTCCAACTGTGGGTCATGAACCATTAATTTGTCATAAAATCAATTTAAACGGTTCACAACCGGCATATTTTTAACAGGACAGAACAGAGTTAGATGAGAATCGAAAACATCAAAGTGTATCACACATAGTAAGGATAAGTATTATTTCAGAAAACATATGTTTCAGTTATATTTATAATGTATACATACACACACATATCTGTATAATGAGACACAATGTAAAATGCAGGGTCACAGCCAAAGAAGCAGAAGCCATTTCTCAAGGTTTCCCTTGGCTATATAACTGTTATGAATAATGTATACATCTATTCTAAAATAACTTCAAAATTCATGTAGAATGCATTCGTGTCGATGTAGAGCTGCCAAAGATAATATCCATCAAAAATAGTACACAACAGGTGTGGTAATCTGGAGCATGCTTTCAAGGCTGAGATCCTGCCATTCCACTAGACCAGCGATTTTCAATCTTTTTCATCTCCTGGCACACATAAACTAGTGACTAAAATTCCGCAGCATACCAGAAAAATATATATTTTTTTGCCAATCTGACAAAAGAAATAGATATAATTTTGATTTATTTACAAAAATAATAATAGTAATCACCTACCCTTTTTGCTCCAAAGTGACTTTATTTTTTTGTAATCCTCACCTGAGGATATTTTTCCCATTGCTTTCAGAGAGAGTTGAAGGGAGAAAGAGGAAACATTGATGTGAGAGAGACACCTCATTGGTTGCCTCCTGCACACTCCAGACCCTGGCCAGAAATTGAGCCTGCAACCAAGGTATATGCCCTTGACTGGAATCAAAACCATGACCCTTCAGTCCAAGGGCCAATGTTCTAATCACTGAGAAAAACTGGCTAGAGCAACTTTTTTTTTTAAAGAGAGACAGACAGAGAAAGAAAGACAGACAGAGAAACATCAATTTGTTGTTCCACTTATTTATCCATTCATTGGTTGATTCTTGTATATGCCCTGACCGGGGATCAATCTTGATGTACTGAGACGACATTAACCAAATAAGCTACCTGGCCAGGGCTCAAAGTGACTTTTTAAAAAACCAAGTGCCTATACTTGTATATAAGGGTGTCTGGTACCAAGAGTTAACTAATCAGATGCAACCTTATTATGCTACATAACAATAAGATGCAATTCTACTAAACAATGGTATATTCATGGTTCAAGACAGGGCATTCTCACCAGAGGGCTACTGTTGTGTTGGCTGTTGTCGCTTTTTTTATTTGACAATCTAAGGGAAAAGAGGTCAGTGCCCCAGTTGAAAATCGCTGAGTAAGTCTGGAGAGCTAGGTTCTAACTTCTCCTTTACTCTCTGGCACGATGACTTTAGGAACCCCCCCACCCCGCCCCCCCCCCACCTCCCCACCCACCACCACCACCACCACCACCCTTTTCTGGGCCCCAGATGCCTTATCTCTAAAATGAGAGATGGGTTCATTTGCTTCTGAGACGCCCTCCATGGAAATCATGCATTCCGAGTCTGCCAAAGGCTGCATGAAATGCTCAAGAACTTTCAAATCAAGTAAACTGTACTCGAGTCCAGCAATCACTAACCAGCGAGTAGCATTGCCAGTTCCCCCAATTGGAAATCGGGAATGGTCGGACCCCCTACAGGGCAGCGATGAGGACTAGAGTGGCTCAGGAGAGGTTCTCTCCAAAGATGGCAGTGGTTGTCACACCCCCCTCTGCCTCTTTATGCCTGTATCCATGTTGGTGCACCTCTAACCACTGCCCAGCACCCCTCTCCTCAATATCCCCCGAGCTAGCCTCACCCTCAGGAGTCCTTTTCTTTCCCTGGTTGGCATTTCTCACAACTGCCCACCCCCGGCTCCCATGACTGTGCCCTTTTCCCATCTCAGAAGCTCGCCCCCCTGGTTCGCAGGCCTTGGGTGCCTACAGTTCAGCCTCTTCCCCCACCCCACTCCATTACTTACGTCCTTCTTGTGCCATGTCTTCTATTTTACAGCTTTCCAGCCCTGTGGGCGTCAGGGTCAAGGTCTGAACTCCAGGTTATCCCTAAACCCATTGGAGAAAATCACTCTTAACCCTGTCAGCTAAATGCCACCTCAGTGCCTTTTGAAAAATTACTATATATATTGATTTCAGAGGGGAAGGGAGAGGAAAAGAGAGAGATAGAAACATCAGTGATGAGAGAGAATCATTGATCGGCTGCCTCCCACATGCCCCTCACTGGGGATTGAGCCTGCAACCGGCATGTGCCCTAACCAGGCCTGAACCGTGACCTCCTGGTTCATAGGTGGACACTCGAACACTGAGCCATGCCAGCCTCAGCGCCTTTTTTTTAATGCCCATCGTTGCTGCCACAGAATACAGAATGCTCCCCAGACTGCTCGCTAATACTCTGTATAAATACAAATGTTAGAAAGAGGAGTATCAAATGCTCACGAAGTCAAGGACATAAATTGTGAAATGTGCCCCAAGGCTTCACTTATTTAATCTGTGACAATATAAAAGTCATACAACGTCCCCCAAAATGGAAAAGAGAAATGCTAACAATTCACCCAGGCCACTCGTGGCACAGGACCACACAATCCTCAGGACCACACACACAGTTTAATCCTTCTCTGCCTACACTCCTGTCCCAACCATATAGCCTCTCTCCACGTGCTTTGCCCTCCCTGGCCTGTGACACTCCGTTTAAGGAGAGAGCTCCATGGGGTGTGTGGGGCCTGGGGAACGTGGGTCCTGCTGTCCCTGGGCTCTGGGCCACCCCAGTCTTCTCAAGGTTATCTAACTTCCTCCAGAAACTTCGAACCCAGGTCTTCCCAGAGCAGTGACTGGCAAGACTAGCTCTCAGAGAAATGAGGCCACACAGTCATTCGGGGCTTGGGTTCCCCACTCCTCGCTGAGTCTCTACATTACACAGTAGGCACAGCTGACCTGATTCTGCCTGGAGCCTGCCCGTGCTCCCAAAGGCCCACTGAGCTCTTCTGCCCCACAAGGTGTGGGATCCTGCAGCCAGAACTTGGGGGGAGGACAAATCCTACTGGTCCAGGCTCACTTCCCATCACAGAGAGCGCATGGCCCTGCCAGAGCCCCTGAATCCTTGACTGGTAGACCCCACTCTGCCCTAGAGAGGGGCAGCAAGGGATAGGTGGGACGTAGACGTGGGACCAAGGGGTTAGTACCAAAAAGGGCAGGAGGCTGAAAAAGAATGTTTTGTTCCCCAGGCCATCACTCACTCATAGGAAAGAACCTAAAATATCAAGATGAACTGAAGCTGCATGTGGGTAGAAGTGGGGACATTTCTTCTGGCCTCGGCTTTCGGAGGTGCTGACTGAGGAGAGAGAGAATTCTGAGCTGGACTCTTTCAGCTGAGGGGACAGCCTGCTTCCTGGATGGAACCAACCCATCAGGGGGCGCCCTCTCCTTAAAGTATCCTGTCTCCGCTGTACCCCCAGCCGACTCCTCTCCATCTCACTGAGGCCACACGGGAAGGTGGGCAAGTGGGTTTGCTGCATTAACTGCGGTGCCACAGTGAGAGCTGAGAACCGGGAGAAGGTCACGGCCAGCCAGTGTCACCAAGGAGAGCAGATCGTGGCTGCAGCTGTGACTCCGGGCATGAGGCAGTTCCGTCTCACAATTGTGCCATCCCAGTGGGGGTAACAGGAGGGAATGAGAGAGCCCAAGGAAGGAAGAAGGGAGGAACGAAGGGAAGGAGCAAGGGAGGGAGGAGCCACAGCTAATGTGCTCCAGGCTAGACATCAAATCTCAGGGGGAAGCTCAGAGCAAAGAGCGTGACCAGCACTTGGTCACCTGGACACATCCCAGCGAGTGGTCCCCCAGCCTCTGTCCACCCAGCTTCCCAGCCCCACTGAGCAGCTCTGCACAAGGAGGCTGGTCTTCACGATGAGCTGAAATCAGTCACACAGTAACATCCACCCACTGATCCTAGCTCTACCCGCTGGAGCCACGTGGAGATGGTCCTAGCTCTACCCGCTGGAGCCACATGGAGATGGTCCTAGCTCTACCCGCTGGAGCCACGTGGAGGTGGTCACAAGACGGCCCCTGGGATACTGAAGACACGTTCCCCACCAGCCCTGGTTCTCCAGGCCACACCAGCTGGGATGGCGCACCTGGCCTGGCCTGCCATGGCTTTGGGGGAACTTGCCGTGCCGCTGGCCACTTCTGAAACAGTCCTGGCGGGCCACTGCCCACCCTCCCCCTCTCCCGGGCACAAGGCTGCCTATGGCCTAAGCTCCTCCCACCCAGACAGAGGGCTGATTCCACCAAATTTAGTTGGGGCACCGGTGGGTGGACATTTCCGTGAATTTTTTTTCTAGGAAAGAACATTGGCATTTATGACTTAGAAAATCAATGCACACTTACTCTCACACACGCCGCCACTGCAAAGGGCTGAGGAGACAAAAACAAGTCAGTGCCATTGCCTGTCCTCGAAACGGCCCAGCAGGAGAGGAAAAAAAATGTTCAAACAAATGTGTGGGGCTGTGGCATTCTCTCTCACACCCAGACACTCCTGCTGATGGATGGGGGTTATAGGGACGCCGCCTGCTGGGGGTCCACCTTTACTCAAACAGCCATGGCCGCCAAAGCTGTCTCTTTCTAGTGGGAAATGACCAACGACCTCTGCCTGTACCCACAGATGACATCACCTAGGCTCCACCAAAGGCGGGCAGCGGGGACAGGCTTTGCATCCAAGAAAACCCAGCAGGGCAGGGACACTTCCTCTGCTTCGTGTCCCCTGTGGCATGTGGCTGAGAGGGAAGGAGTCATGTCTGCGTTCTGTGCCTAGGCCAGTGGGCACTCCATGGGGAGGAAAAGAAGGTGGGGGAGGGGTGCAGGGAGGCTGTTGACAGGACGTTACCCACTTTCCAATTCAGGGTCTGGATGGAGTTGGCTGCTGCCTGCCTCCTAGTCTGCAGGGCCTGGTAGGCTGGACAGGTCCGTGGAAAGCATCATTCCAATGGAAACAATGCAACCTAGACAGTCCCTCCACCTGGGCAGCTGCCTCCATAACCCTGCACCTCCTCTCACCTGGAAGAGGCCACAGTTGCAAGGACGCAGGACCCGCTGCTGGAGCCAGGGCTGCCCCCACCACGCCCTTCCGCAGGCAGGGTGACCATCCACCGGCAGGTGGGGAACCACAGTGTGGATGCCAAAGCATCGCCTCCCCCAACGGAGGCCACAAGGGGGAACTGGAACCCACTGACCTGAGAATAGCCTGATTCCCAGGCCCCTGTCTGGGAATTTTCTCTTTCCAAATATGAAGGAAATAAAAATAGGTAGGCAGGAAGGCCAAAATATGTTTGCAAAAACCTCAGTCTGGTTTTGAAACGCCTGCTCCCACCATTTCAAGGCTAAGAATAATGGCAGGCGTCGGGGTTCTGGCCGGGTCCCAGGGTGTGAGTGCACTTGGACGCGAGAGCACACGAAGTCTGTGCCACACCAAACGCTCTGGTGCGAGTCAGAAGTGTCAGAAGCCTTTAGAGAAATGAATGAGCGGCTGATTAAGAAACGCGGCTGCTGACAAGCAGGAATTAGCCCCATAAAACATGTCAAGGTGTCAGCGATGGAAACGTACTCCACGGCCACTCCGTCGGGAAGGCAGGGCTGCCCACACACAGCTGAGCTCTGCCAGTGGCTCAGGCCCAGGCGGGCAGCTTCCACCCAGCTGGGCCTCCGGACAGGGCCACTAGGCCACTCAACAAAGGACAGGCAAAAACAGATCATGTCCAGCTTGTCACTTCAGCTCAACTACCTCAGACATCTGCAGCCTGTGACATCCTGTCATAGACTGACTTGTGCCATCCCCACCCCCTTATCCCCTCTAAACATGTTGGGGTCCTAGCCCAGGAGGACCTTAGGATGTGACTGTTTTGGGAGATACAGCCTTTAAAGAGGTAATCAAGCTAAAATGAGTTCTTTAGGGTGAACCCACATCCAATCTATTGGTGTCCTTATAGGAAGAGGTCATCAGGACATAGAAACTTACGGAGAGAAGACCATCGGAAGATAGACCTACAGGCCAAGGAGAGAGGTCTCAGAAGAAACCAAGCCTGCTGACACCTTGGTCTTGGACTTCCAGCCCCTGGAATGGTGGGAACGGAAGTTTCTGATGTTTGAGCCTCCCGGTGGATGGCATTTGGTGCTGGCAGCCCGAGCAGACGAATACTCGCCTGCTCTGCTTGACCTGCGCGCTTTAACAGAAGTGGACGGATGCTTCCATTTCTTATAGAGCCACCTCCACGTATCTGAAGCGCAACCTCACAGACAAGGAAGCCAGTTGGTTTTCTGGAGCTGAGAAGACTGAGGAAAAAGGCAGATACTGAGTGACAAGCCAGGCAGCGGATCAGCTCTTTATGCTCATTTTTTCCATAGTCCCTCCACCAGCTGAGGAGGAGGCCTAGCTATCCCCATTTTGCAGATGGGGAAGATGGTTCTTGACAAGGATGCATATGTATTAGATTGCAGAAGGGAGATTAAAATCTAGGTTTGTGTGATTCTAAAGCTTACGTTTCTCCCTCCAACACATGTCATGTGTGGCAGGAAGTCCCATAACTAGAAGCATCTAAGCAGGGGCTGCAAGATGGGGGTCAGCAGATAGCAGGCACCTGGTTCCCAGTCGTGTGTCTGCTGCATACAACGTGGTCAGGTTACACACCTGGACAAGTGATGATCCTGGGGATGTCATTTAAAACCCCTGCCCCCATAATTCCGGTGCATGATTCCAGGAAGTGTCCCTTCTGGGGATCCTTGTGGGAGGGAGTTGGGTTACGATGCTCCCCAAGACCCTCTAGCCAAGAGCTGAGGTCAGGGTATCCACACCCGATCTTCAATGAGCTCAACCTCTTTCGGCCCAAACACGGCATCTGGCTACAGAGAGCCGCACGGAGTGCCCAGGAATGGCCTTGGCAGGTCAAGACCAAGGCCCCGAGGGGCTGGACTAAAAGTCGGCTGTGTTTATTCTCACTTGCCCAGATCCAGGGAAGAAAGTGGAGACAGGCCGGGCTGGCAGGTCGGCATCACCCCCATTCTGTCCCAGCGGAGGCCGGAGAAGCAGTTCTGCCACCATGACCCTGCCAAGGAGTTGATGACAAAGACCAGGCTGATGGCTCGGGGCCCTACAGCCCTCTGGTTCCAGCTGGGGTCAGCCTGGTCCTGAGGCAAATGTAGGAGGAACGGGCACCTGGCCAGCAGCACAAGGCTCAGTGCCTGGAGAGCGGGGCCACTCGTCCCATTCTGAGCTGGGCCCTGGTAACTGTGCTTAGCTCGTCATCCACCTCCAGGCCTGGGCCCTTCATTCTCTCTGATTCTCTCTGAGGCTTGCCATGGAGGAGCAAGCCCGGGCTGGCACCCCCAGTCAGAGGAATTTCTCTACAGGTCTCAGCTATAACTTCTACTGGCCTGCCAAGAGTGGCTAAAAGCTAGTCTTGTGTGCTCCTCAAGCTCCTGAAATAATACTCATGGCATTGTTTTAAAATGATCTACTTGCCCTTCTGCCCTACTTAGAGTCAAGCACCTTGAAGGTAGAAAATCAAACAGTACTATGTTTTGAATAAATGGATGAAGACAGAGAAGAAAATGGTAAGGGATGCTGAAGACCACTCCAGTGGAGCCTAAATCCCATCCCCATTAAGTCCTACCTCAGGGCACTCACCCCACAAGGTTTCAGGGAAAGTCCTGGAAATCCCCCTGCACAAGAGGGATAGAAGGAATCCATGCATGGATCCTGATGATGCCCTGGCGTGTGGACCGGAGAGAGAACTGGGCAGTTGTGGGGTCTCCCATCTGGCAGGGATAATCCAGCAGGTAGCAGGCACCTGGTGGACAGAGGGCAAAGTGGGGCCTCACAAGGGATGGAGAGAGGGAGGTAAGTCCAGGTCAGCCCAGAGAGAGAGGAAAGCCCCAAAGCCAAACCTCTCTAGCATCTGACCCCACCTCTGCCTGCATAAAGCTCCCAGGAGCACAGATGAAACCTGGTCAAGAAAGTCTAGGAGCGTCCACCATCCTCCCAGCCAGGCCCCACTGCCCTGGGGGACAGGAATAGAGAGATGGGACCACTTTGTCCTGCTCTGTCTCCCCTCAGGACCAGCCCTCAATCTCATCTCCACAAGAGCCTAAACCAGTGATGGCAAACCTATGACACGTGTGTCAGAGGTGACACGCAAACTCATTTTTTTGGTTGATTTTTCTTTGTTAAATGGCATTGAAATATATAAAATAAATATCAAAAATATAAATCTTTGTTTTACTATGGTTGCAAATATCAAAAAATTTCTATATGCGACACGGCACCAGAGTTAAGTTAGGGTTTTTCAAAATGCTGACATGCTGAGCTCAAAAGGTTCACCATCACTGGCCTAAACTGCATGGGGTGACGGTAAGAAACAGACAGCACTTGGGGACTCAGACAGCCCTGTGGTCCTGGCCCCAAGTGAGGTACCCCAGAAAAAGGGCCTGAGTCTGGATCTTGATGGAAGGGCCTGACTTGGGGTGGGGACACCAAGCAGGGCTGAGCAGCTAACAGGTGTGGGATGATGCTCAGGGAGTTGGATGAGCAGGGGGTGGCGAGGCATGGTGATGCAGAGAGGAGGGAGCTGGAGGGGCCCTGAGAAACCTGGAAGGACTGCGGTTGCTGAGCTGGCAGCCGTGTGGAAAGACTGGGCTCTGAAGCTGCTTAAACCAGGAAGGAGCCCATCAAGGCTGGGCCCATGCCCGCCAGCACTCCTCTGAGAACATCATGTGAATGGCCGCACATAGAGCTTGGTGTCACGAGTCCCATTTCCCGACCCAACTGCTACCAGGTCACGGTGAAGTGTGAATCAGGTTGGCCTGGCCTGGCCAAAGGCAAGTTCCCCACAACTCTCCCAGGCCTGGTCGTGGAGAAAGAAGGTCTGGAAAGCAGGGTGGGCTGAACCCGGCCAGGCCAAGCAGATCAGTTACTTTCTCTATGAAGGAGCCTCTCTGGGAGATGCATCATCTGTGGACAGTTTAAAGACAACAATCAAACCTGCTCAGTCAGTCGCCTTCTTCTTACCAACTTACTCTCAACAATCCCTTCCTGGATAGACTGCTACTACCACTGGCCCCACTGTGCCATGCCACCTGGGATAACATGACCCTGAGCCAGGTCTTGCCCGCTGGTCTAGAGGCCAGGAGAACTTCAGTCCTCGCCCTGCCCCTTCCTCCAGTGAAACCCTCTACGCTGCAGCTAAGAGAAGATCTCCAGACGTCATGGTTGACTATGTTCTGACCCTGCTCAAAAGTCTCAAAAGTCTTGGATCCTCATGGTCTCCCCCAAGACCCCCAGGTCTCAACTCATTGTGGCAACCACTTAATATCTGGGATCTTTTCATCTATATCAGACTCAGATGCCAAGGAGGCCCCACAGGGATGGTTCCTCTTCCACAGTGCCTCAATCTAAAGGCCTGTAAACTGGAGTGACACGCCACCTGCCCCCTACACACCCAACACACGACGGTGGGACAGATGCAAGATAACTGCTCTCTACACACCTCTGTTCAAAAAGGGGGAACAGGAGGCAGCTAGCAGTACTGGATTAGAGCAATTTCTCAACAGTTTCCCTCCATGCATAATTAATCTAAAATGCAAAAAAAAAAAATGCATCTATTCTTATACATTTTCACCTTCTCATTTTAACCCAAAGTGAGTATGCCTTAGGCCTGGGGAGTGGTAGGTGGAAGAGAGATGTGCTTGCGGGGGGGGGGGGGCGGGGGGGGGGCGCGAACATGGAGTGTTCCTGTGGCTGCCGTTTAGTTCCTGGGTCCACATGCTCATGAAGCTCCATCAGTTTGGGTGTCCCTCCCACCAGGCCCACCTGGCTCAGCCCACTGATGAAGGGGACTGGCCTGGTGATGGCACATAACATAGGACCAGTCATGTCTTCTCTACATGAGCTGGGACACGGGAATCTGTTTTGATCCAGTGCTGGGGCCAGGAGGGGAGCACATCAGTAGCATCTTCTCCAGACGCAGGAGAGAGCTGTGTGTAGAACTAAGTCAGCAGCAAGGGGACCAGAGCCAAGGATCTGAGTAAACAGAGTCCCCACAGTGCCCTGTGGCCAGACCTCCACTCCAGGACACTGAGCTTATACAAATCCCCCTACTCTGTGTAAGCTATTTGGGGTTGTATTTTCTTTTATCACTTGCATCTGAAAATATCTTCATTCATTCTCGTGTTTTCCCCAAGCTCCTCTTTCATCTAAAGTCTGGCCTTCCTGGGACCCTCTCTTCCGTCTGTAGGAAGGAGGCCCCTGAGTACATAAGTCCATCCTCTGGGCCCGGGACATTCCCATGTGGAGAGGGACGGCTGTTCTCTCCTTCCTGGGTCGTCCAGTCCTTCCAAGCTCTGGAAACGATTGTAAAGTAACCACAGTTCATACATGGCAACCGTCTCTACCCAGACTCAAGCCTAGCACACACACACACACCCCATCCGCAACGTTGACCACGACAATGAACACAACCTACGTGTGCAGCCACCACAGAGCGAAGCATCAGGATGGTCTCCCAAGACAGCTGCATGCTTTGTGCAGACCACCCCAGACACAGCCCAGCCCAGCCAGGACCAGCCACTCTCCAGGGCTCTGCCTGTCAGCCCCTCCCTTCTAGGACTTGGAAGCTGCTGGTATCAACATATCAGCAGGAAATGGCTCTTTAATCACTGCAAAGTCCCTCCTGATTGCAAAGATTAGGTCAACCTCTGGCTGCAGGGCCTCCTCTTCCAAGATAGCTGGGATTGCATGTGGGAGCAATTAGCAACACAGCACCCACCCACTCTCAGAGTTTAGTCCAATTACACACATTCTAGGCCTGTGCAGCACCCAGGGCCTTGGATAACAGGGGTCTGAGGACAGAAGACTTTAAGCACAACAGGGTTAGCGGGGAAATGGTCAAAGAGGCAGGATGCGGCAGAAAGGGCTCAATCAGAAGTGGCTCTGTCTACAAGCAAGCAATTTGGGGACATGCCTTCTGACACCCACCAAGCTCCATGGCTCTCCCAGTCTCACTTTGAACCTGGAGCAACCTACCTACCAGGCATGTTCCAGGGAGGAGTTTCACGTGTCCCCACCTTTTTCCAGTCCCCACACATACTTCATTCATTTCCCTGGACCCTCCAGTGGACTCCAGGCTGCAGCACAGCTGGGGTTCGCTGTGGCTGTATCACCTCCCAGCAGGTAGCTGTAACGCCCCGTCCCCTTCCACCTGAGAAAGCTAGTGCACAGTTCAGTCCATTGACTCGCCGTGCTCACAAGCCACCGGCGGCTCAGCTCACAACCGATTCTGATGCCGATCATAACACACATCAGCACTTGAGCCACATGGCACAGGCCTGTGTCACGTGTGCATTCCAGCGGGGCCTCTGGTGCAGCCTTCAGAGGTCTTAGGTTGGAGAGTACAGTAGGAGACAGTGGGTTCTCACACATTGGGAAGCCTGTTGCCAGACAGTGCCCAGGGGATTCTCCAGCACCCCCGTGAGGTGGGGTCAGGTCCTCCCTGACCCTCTTCTGACAAAGTCATTTATTTTTGGAGCAGCTACTGTATACTAGACCCTCTTCTAGTCGTGAACAGAACCAAGATCCTGTCCTCAGAGAGCTTTCATTCCAGCAGAGGGAGGAAGATATGTTTAAATAAGCCTAATAAATATCCTATATAATAAAGAGGTAATATGAAAATTGACCCTCACGCCCTCACAAGATGGCTGCCTATGACCAGGCCAACGGGGGGGTTAGTGAGGGACAACCAAACGACTAAACAGCAGGTTGCAGGGGGCAACCAGGCCAGCAGGGAGGGGGGTGCAGTTGGGGGCCACCAGGCCAGTTGAGGGGGCAGTTGGGGCAATTAGGCTGGCAGTGGGGGCAGTGAGGGGCTACTAGGCCAGCAGGTGGGGGGACAATTGGGGGTGACCAGGCAGGCAGGCAGGTGAGTGATTAGGAGCCAGCGGTCCAGGATTGTGAGAGGGATGTCCGACTGCTGGCTTAGGCCCAAACCCCAGGATCGGGCCTAAACCGGCAGTTGGACATCCCCTGAGGGGTCCCAGATGGATTGGAGAGGGTACAGGCTGGGCTGAGGGGACCCCCGCCCCCCCCCATGCATAAATTTCGTGCACCAGGCCTCTAGTTAGTTAATTATAACATATAGTATGTTATAAGGTAATGAGTACTATGGAATAAAGAGAAAAAATGGTAAGGTAAGGGGGGCCAGGTTGCAGAATAAAACAGAGTGGCCTCACTGGGAAGGTAAGAATTGAGCAAACACTCGAGTGAGGAGATAGCCAAGTGGGCAGGGAGGGAACAGAATTCCAGGCAAAGGGAACAGCCAGACCAAGACTCTGAGACAGAACCTGTGTGGCAGCTACAAGGAGCAACCGGCGCCCCCATGACAGGGACAGAGTGAGCAAGGGGGAGATCGCTGGAGAGGAAACTGGGCAGGAAAAAATGTTGCATCAGAGGGAACAAGTGCCCCCCTAAGGCCAGAGAGGCAGACACCCCCATGAGTCAGACTGAACACAGGCCCCTCACTTAGGGCCCCAGGGGCTTCTCCTGCAGACATTGCCTCTGCTCCCAGCAGCCCTTCTCCTGTCTTCAATCCCTTGCACTCGCCAGCAGACCCAGGACCTGGCCACCACACAGCGCCACAGGCTGCCCTCTCTGGTCTGGGAGGAAGCTCTCCCACTCAGCCCTGACCCAGCCCCACTGCAGGAAGGCTGACAACTCTGAAGAACCGATTACAAAACTCACCAATAATCAGAGGGCCTTTCCTTCCCTTCAGCCAGGCCCAGAAACCCCCGGCTGCAGATCCAAGCTCTTGGGATCTCCCAATCAAAAGCTGGCGCCCAGGAGGCAGGGGCCAGCCAGGCCCGGGACGTGGCGTTCTCACCTCCCATGCAGCCAGGCCCAGCAGCCATCTGGCCAGGCTCCTCACGGCCAATTAGACAGCAGGCAGGCTGACACGGGGCCTGCCAGGGCATCGGGGCTGCGGGAGGCATCTGAGGCAATGCTGCCCGGCTGTTCAGGCGTAACTGAACCAGGCCTTCGAGAAGAGGAGAATGAGTGCATTCCCAGCCCCGGGCGTGCCAAGAGCGCCTTGGATCCGCTCTGCCTCCCACGCCTCACCCTCTCATTGGGCTCAGCCCGTTAGAGCTAAGTGAGTTCTATTTATTGCCATCCAAGATTTGTGGCTGGTGGGCGTAGTGGTGGCTGAGCTAAACCAGCAGTGACAAGTGGTCACACTCAGGCTACAGGCACCAACTCACTGCTATGGCGCGGGACCCTCCCTCCCCCCTTTCCCTTCTCTTACATGACATCTTTGTGCCACGGGCAAAGCAGAACCCGGAAACCACTCCCAGAGGCGAGAGGATGAGGCAAGATGCTTGGATGAGTCACGGGAATAAGGGCAGAGTCCCCAGTTCTCCCCGGACCTCATCCCTGCTTCTTACAAAATGTTAGGGCCCAAAAGTCATCATCATAAAAGCCATTACAGCGATAAGATTCCAAAGGCAGGTTAGCACCCTGCATTGAGAGCAAAGAAGGACTTTGAACTACCAGGAGTTAGGGATCTGGGGGTCTGGGTCGGAATTGCTACTCAGGACTTGCTGCCAGAGATGAGGGGTGGAGAAAGGCCCTTTCCTGTGGCTCCCAACGCATGCAGCATATGGGACTGAAATAAAGACCTGCGAGTCGAGCTGGAGATGTGATCACACCCCCGTTGACTGCGGCCAACTTCAGCAGAGCTGGGGACGGAGAACTCGGATCATCTGGAACAGCAGGAGCGCAGCTGTGAGCAGAGAGAGAAAATGCAGGGGGCCACTTCCCATGGATGAAGGTCAATGAGAAGGCAGCGACAGTATAGAGACCAGCCTGGGCCTAGCGTGCCTGGTCCCTGACATAGGAACACAGGCAGAAAGGACGGCCTTTGGACGGAAGGATGAATAGGCTGGTCTGGGGTGTGTCTGAAGCTTAGATTGGAAGTCAAGAAAGAGATCAGGGTGAACTTTCAAATTTGGGAGGTGTTTGCAAAGAAAGAGATAGAAGAAGGATTGGAGTAGATGATGGAGAACACAAGCTGGGCCATAGTGGAGCATACTGGAGAATGCGGCGTTTGAGAGTTGAGAGTGGCTAGGAAAGGAGGGGCGTTCAGAGGGGTAGGAAGAGGCAGGTGGCGGAGCAGGAGGGTGTCAGGAGGGCTGTGTGTCAGCCACATCAAATGGGCACCGGAATTCCTGACCCCCTTGGATAGCTGCTGGAAACATGTGACCTTTCCCGGCCAATGAGCTGTAAGTGACAGCCAGGTGTTCCTCTCAGCCAGACCCTGAGAGCCGATGTGAGACCCTGAAGGCGCTCTTTGTGTTGCAGCAATGAGCCTACAGGTTACAGTCAAGGCCAAGCTCAGGTCCAGGGGTGAGCAGGATGCAGCAGAACCAAAGCTCATCAAGAGTGAGAAATTGACCTCTGCATCAATTTCTTCTGTGTTTTTTCAATCCTCGCCGGAGGATATTGTTTCCATTGATTTTAGAGAGAGTGGAAGGGAAGGAGGGGGAGAGTCAGAGAGAGAGAGAAACATCAATGTGAGGGAGACACATCAATTGGTGGCTTCCCATGTGTGCCCCGCCCGGGGCTGGGGGATCGAACCACAACTAAGGTACGTGCCCTTGACTAGAAATCAAACTTAGGACCCTAGAGTTCATGGGCCGACACTCTAACCCAGCCGTGGGCAAACTACGGCCCGCGGGCTGGATCCGGCCCCTTTGAAATGAATAAAACTAAAAAAAAAAAAAAAAGACCGTACCCTTTTATGTAATGATGTTTACTTTGAATTTATATTAGTTCACACAAACACTCCATCCATGCTTTTGTTCCGGCCCTCCGGTCCAGTTTAAGAACCCATTGTGGCCCTCGAGTCAAAAAGTTTGCCCACCCCTGCCGAACCACTGCGGAACACTGGCCAGGGCTCACTCAACCTCTGTGGTTTTAAGCCACTGGGGTTATTTGTAACCACGGCACAAACTAGCCATGACAAATGGCCTGCTACACCAATGCAGGCGTTTCTAGAAGGAAGATGGTGGAGGACAGTGCTGGCTAGAGCAGGATGGTGGGGACTGGGCTAGTTAGTGAGTCTGGCAAACAAGTGGACGTCAGTGGCTTCCAACCACTGGGTTGTGGGTGCAGGAACCAGACGGCAGGGTATTAAGGATTGAAGTCTCGAAGGCAGAAGATGTAGACGTCTCTTTTAAATATTTGGGAGACTCTCGGAAAAGAAATGGGGGCCAGCCAGGTGGAGGAATGGCTTAAGCTTTGTTCCTAAGAGACGCCAGTGAAGAAATAAAGAGATCATCTGAATCATGGTCTGATCTGCCCAAGCTCATTACTGCTGTCTGGTTGGAGAGCATGAGCAGTGAGAAACCAGATCTGCCCCTGTGATGTTTTCATTCCTCGTTGTACTCACTGCAGGAGCTGACGGAGGTTCAAGGGGGCAGAGCCAACATCGGCAGGTGAGGGAACACAGAGCTAGAGCGAAGTGCGCTGGAAAGATCCTGGTAGTAGGGATGAAGGGAGGAAGGGGAAAACTGATGGGAATACGATCAATCTAGAGGAAACAGGAAAGTTCAGGAGCCCTAAGGGCTCACCTCCAGTTCCATGGAGCTCCCCCTTAGAGCACCAGTCATGGGGGAGCTATGAGGGAGTAACGCATGCATGTGGCCCATTACAAACTGTGAAGCTCCATGCACATGGGATGGAGTCGTGCTCGCTAAGGGGACACCCTCAGGTCTGCACTGGCTTCACACAGAGTTCTCCCACACTGCAGTGTAGGCAGAGCAAGACACCTGAGTCCAACCGCACCCTCCCCGGGTGATCCTGGGTGAGTCATCTTTCCTCTCTGGGCCCCAATTTCTGATACATCAAATGGGGGAGATGGTACCAGGCCATCTCTGGGAGACCTCTCATCTCTGACATGTTAAGATGCAGGGATTCAATTAGCCCTCCGGCTGGTCTCGACTTCTTATATAAATAAAACATAAAACTATTTGTAATCAATTCAACAGCTACAATATTATTAAGTAGACGAACAGACACCAAAAAATAACAAAAGAACTAATAACTGTCAAATGAAATTTCAGATCGTTAATTCCTAGGATTCAGTTCTCAGCCCAAGGACACACACATACTTGGGCCACATTAAAAGCCCTTTCCTGCCAATGAAGGCTCCAGCTGGTCCGGCCAGCCAGAGACCTCCCCTCTCACTGGCCAGCTCAGAGCGTCCCTGCCCCGCATCCGCCCCCAACAACAGAGGCCCTGGCTGCCTGATGCCTTCGACAAGCTGTGCCCACGTGTCTGAGCCCCTGTGCAGCCCGCCTCTCCATGACGGAAAGAGTGTGTCACTGAAGCAAAACACATAAAATTATCACTTGGGTCTGTGTTACCAAAGACAAATGTAAGATCCAGGGAGAGAAATCCCAAGCTCTGAGCTCTTAGCCCTTGGTCCAGTCCTTGTCAATCCCACAGCAGAAAGTGAATCCTGAAATGTCCTGGGGAGCTGATACCCAGGCAAACCTCAACCAACCTCCCCAATCAGTGTGTGAACTAGTCAGCTCTCTCTCTCTCTCTCTCTCTCTCTCTCTCTCTCTCTCTCTCTCTCTCTCTCTCTCTCACACACACACACACACACACACACACACACACACACACACTTCAGCCCTGGCCACGAGGGCCATGGTCCTTGGAGCGGATTCCCCGCCTGGGTTTAATTATGCCTCTTCTCTCAGTGGCCTAAACAGAGTCCGACAAGCTTGACGGCTTGGACATAAACTAGCCCGTGCCCAGGGTCGTGGAGCCAGTTTCCACTGAGGCAGTGGCCAGGCCCCACCGCCTAACATGGCTCATGAGGGCAGCACATGTCTGTTCCCAGGCGGCCATGCCTGGGCCTCTCTCCACATCCAGCTCAAGTGGGTTAAGGTCTCCAGGAAAAGCAAAGGGCCAGCCAAGCCCACCCACCACCCCACGGCCCTGTCCTCCTCCCTTGCAGCTGACAGCCGTGTGACCCCAATGGTGTGGAGCTGAGCCTTGCTCACACATTGAGTGGGATGAGCAAGGCCTGGGGGCAGGCAGGGGTCCTTTAGAAGTCCCTAGCCCTATGGCAGCCCTACTTGTCCTAAGAGGTGTGCCCCTCACCATGCGCCCTGAACAGATGGGACTAGGTAGGTCTACCTGCATTTGCTGTGGAGGAGCAGGGGCCAGGGGACACAGGTGCTCTGTACATGGGACTCTGCAAGTTTACTGCTCAGGTCTCCACACTGACCAGTGCAAGGGCAATGCACAATGTGAGCTGAGGAGTGTGTCGTGTGTTTAGCCTGCCACAGGTCCTGCTGTGCCCACACATACTGCCTTAGCCAGGCCCCCTCTGCCCTTACACCAGGACTCCTATTACAACACCGCAGCAGCCATGCCCAGGGGAGAGGATGTCGGGGGCTCATCTTAGTTCCTTCACATCTGCACAACTGAAATGTAGAACGAAATGTTGAGTTCTCTGGAGCCACCTGAGGGAGTTCTTGTGGTCTAGACCTGCCCTTGAACCCCAAAGCCTCTTACTGAAAGCCAGGCCATCTCAGAAGTGGCACATCTTGACTCAATTTTTTATCCCCATCTCAACAGTTACTAAGTACACTTGCTGAGTGAGTGAGGTCCAGAGATCCTGCAGAAAGTCAGTGCTTGGGAAGTTTCAGGGGAGAGGAGATCCCGGTAGACTGAGTGGTCATGGGGAAGCTTTCTGAAGAGGCTGGAACATGAGCTCCATGGAAGGACAGCCCAGGCGTGGAGACTAGTGGTCAGGCCAGAGACTGCTGTCCAGTGGCAGTCCATGGACAGACTTCATTTCAGGTTTGAGTTGAATGTGTTGCCCAGGTCCAGGTTGGTTTGGGACTTTGTCCCCAGCATTGAACTCTGACAAATGTCTCTCTAGAGGAGACACAAACCTCATTATGAGGAGTTCCCTATATGAGTGAGAAGGCCACACTCCCTTTTGGAGGTCAAGTGCACTGGCCGTGGCCAGCTCTGCACAGCAGTGGCTGGAGGTCTGACCCCGATTCCTCTCCATCTTCCAGGATTCCTGAAGGCTGTGGCCAGCACTTATGAGTGAATATGGAATAAATACCTCCAGCCTCACCTTTGAGAACCACAAGTAGACTCCTCCCAGTGAGACGTCTATGACAGCACATAACACTAGTCAGCTGCCTGAAGTTGGCCTTCTTTTCTGGGTGTTCCCAGAAACTAGGGCTTCCCATAGGAGGGTCAGATCCCCAGATCCAGAGCTCACCACTCCCTCTGCCAGTTTCTGAGCAAAACTTCCATTTCGACCAGCATTCTATAACCTGTCTAGCTTGAGGACAACCTCGTCTCCCATCTCTCCCAGCTGAGGAGGTATGACCTAGTGTTTGAATAAGGAAGATCCATTCAGGGGTAGCTGGCCATAAACTAGAACAGCATGTTTTCCAAAAACTACTGGTATGTCCTAATCATCTGAAATACTTGCCCCATTGGTATATAAACTTTACAATGAACTGAAATATGATTAGAGATCTCGGTTAGGATTTGTTTTCTTAGGAATGAACTATGGTGGATTATAAATATAATACCATCTCCCTCTGCTGTGAAAGAAGCAGCATTCCTGTTACTATGTACACTGTGTGGCCAAGCAACTGGTGGTAGGACTGGTCTGTACTGTGATGACAGATCCTCCCCTGGGTTCCAGGAGCTGTTCTCACCTGTAGAGAGGGGGGTGCCCTCATACTGAAGGCCGGAGATGAAGGGGGGAGGGCCAAGGAGAGGTTCAGAGTGCCTCTGGCGTATGTGGCCTTGGCCACAAGAATGTCAAGATATCTAGGAGGGAATTCCAGTATTAAAATGGGACCTTCTGGCTGGAATCTGCCCAGAACTGGAAACTGGAAACCTTCTGCAAGGTGTCTGAGAAACTTCCAGCCCTTTAGGACTCAAAGGGAAATGATAGAGATCAGAAAGGATGACCTTGGAGAATGTGCTGTGGGAGCCATGGCTTCTGGAATTCTCTGTGTCATTTTCTCCTGTTGTTCTCCTTCAGGAATCAGTTACTGTCTTTTGACATTTCTAGCCTGCCTCAGGTGCTCCAAGGAAAAGCAGGGTTAATTAAGGTCCATCCCATGGCCAGGGTGCTAAAAAGGAGGAGTTGTGTTTATTACTCTAAAGGTCTTGATGAAATAGACAATTTTCTAGGAAGATAAAAGTTGCCAGAATTGACTCAAGAAGAATATTCTCCAAAAAGATCATTAACCATGAAATAAATTGGGAAAAAATTGTGGAAGGATTATCTCTATAAAAGGCAATGAGCTCAGTTTTTATGGATGACTTCTTTCTGATTGTCCTAAAGCAGAGAAAAAAATAGAAAACTTCCCAATTCTTTTTATGAGAAATCTGGCAAATGTTATATATAAACGCATTTATAATTTTATATAATATATGTAATACTATATATGTGTATACCAGACACACATATACATACATGCACATATGCACACACATACAGACCAATCTTATGAGTATAGATGCAAAAATCCCAAATCAAAAAACAAAAATCCAGGAGCTATTTAAAGAATAATTCAAGATGACTAATGTTGTACTTATTCCTGGTATGTAATGCTGACTTAAGATTTGGAAGAATACTCTAGTCCACATCAGTATGCCATAGGCGGGGAAAGCCTTAAGAGACTCTAAGGGTATTTTTTATGTAATATTTTTTGTGAATTAAAAAAATATAGAAGGTGCAAATTTAACCTATAATCAACATCCTGTTCATGGTAAAACAATAGGGGAAGTTCTGCTAAAATTTGAAAAAAGGTAAGTGTGACTTCTTATCACTATTAGGATTGTACATTTTCTATTTCTAGCCTATAACATAAAAGTGAAATAGAATATGTTTTAAAATCCAGGAGATCAAATGATCATTGTTTGCAGAAGATATGATATTCCACACACAATAATCCCAAGATAAAAACTACCAAAACTAATAACAGTTTAGCAAGGTGAAGAATTATAAGTTGAAAATACACAAATCCATAGGTTACCTATGTACAGGAAATGGCTAGTGTACAGTTAATAGAAAATACAATGGGGAAAAGTGATTCTATTTAAATGAGTAGTGAAATAAGAAAAATGATAAACCTAAAAATCATCTTAATGAGAAAACATGTAAGGTCTATTAAAATATATTTTTAAACTTTAGTGAGACAGGAAAGAAAAATTGAAGAAATACCATGTTTCTGGGGAAAACTGGATATTTTTTCAAATTCCTTCTACAACATTTTTTATTTTTTATTGATTTCATTGAGGAAGAGAGAGGGAGAGATAGAAACATCAGTGATGACAGAAAATAACTGATCGGCTGCCTCCTGCACGCCCAACACTGGGGATTGAGCCTGCAACCCAGGCATGTGCCCTGACCAGGAATAGGACCATGACCTCCTGGTTCATAGGTCAACGCTCAACCACTGAGCCACTTCGGCTGGGCTCTATTTCTCGCTGGCCAAGCCCCAACATTTTTTAAAAAAGAAGAGTTCCTAGTGTACTGACAGGAGGGGGAGAGCAAGGCGTGTAGGACT
The DNA here is from genome assembly GCF_964212035.1 of Myotis nattereri. Lineage (NCBI taxonomy): Eukaryota > Metazoa > Chordata > Mammalia > Chiroptera > Vespertilionidae > Myotis > Myotis nattereri. Next base: position 77,093,739 of record NC_138085.1, on the reverse strand, counting down.
GCTCTCACAGGGCTGCACACCCTCACGATGGCAGTTCTGGGGAACACGGGACAGCAGTCCCACCAGCCACATCCACACGTGGGGAGCTACTGCCAGAGGAAAACACGTAAGCTTTGGAAACATGCTAGAACATGAAACACGATGCTAATTCTTGAAATCGGCTTTGGAAATTGTGGAACATAAGTTCTCTTTGTCTGCGACTGTTCGAAAGTCACCAATGATTCATTGAGGTGGAAGTCAAACAAGACTGTGAGTGCCATCTCATGGAGAGAGCAACCACCACGGCGGCCAAGGGATCTGCGCCACAATCCTCCAACTATGCGCAGCCTGGGGGATCCGGCGTGGCATGAAGCCAAATGATAAAAATAGGATGGGCTACAATGACCGCTGTTAGATGAATCCCTCGGACAGAATATATGGCCCCGAACATGAGAAGTTATTAATTTATTATTTGGTAAAGGGGGCATCAGGCACCAGTGAGGAGGGGAAGGGCTAATTAATTAATGGCTAAGGTAACTGTTTTACTTTTGAGGGGAGAATAAATTCTCAATTCAATGTAAGAGAAAATAATTCCAGATAAATAAAGAATTTATCTGGAATTAAATAAATGTAAAGAAAACTAATTACAAAATACCGAACGATAGCAGAGAGCATTGAAACTCCATGAGAGCAGGGATGCATGCCTGCTTTGTTTATTGCTCTCTCTCCAGGGCTAGAACAGGGCTTGCCACATAGTAAGTGCGCAATAAATTAATGCAAGGGTAAAATAATTAATTAATCGTCCTTAAACTCTTTTCTCTATACATTTTCTGGTTTTATCCTCTGTCACATTTTTTTACTAAGGTTCTTTTCCTTAATTACTACAATTTTTAGAAATTTTCATTATAGCTTAAGAATAAGGAAGAAAGTGCATATGGCTTACCATACCTGCACGCACTAGGTTGCAACTCTTTCTCCTTATATTTTAAGGATAACTCTGTACATTATAGTTAATGTAAATAATCTCCCACATTTGCCCTTTGCCTTTTCACTTATTTGAATTGTTTACATACAAAACACACACACACACACACACACAACTTATTTATATGAGGTCAGTCAGTTCCATCAACTCTCTTTTATAACTCCTTTCAATTGTTATATCTACAGAAAGTCCTCCCCATCCCCAATTGTTAAGGAGTCTGGTCCAAGTTATTTCAATGCAGGGCTAGTCCTTCCTCCCCAAGGGCTAGAGACCTGCTTCAGCGGCATCTGATCCTGAGGGTTTCCTATTCCCAACCAGACTCATCAAACCCCCGAAGCTCCCCGCTCCAGCGCACCATTTTGCATAACCATGGGGTGAGGTCATGTGTTTAGGACACCATTTCTCATCACCATGGAGATGATGAGCCCTCAAAGCACTGGCAAGAAGCCTCCCACACAGGATGGAGCCAGGGAAGAAGGAGGAGGAAAGAGAGGAAGAACCTGCCGATTCGCCAGAAGACCCAAAGCCTGTCCCAAGGAGCTCATGAGCTCACACTCAGGCCCGCAGCCTCCTAGGTGTTGGATCATGTGACCTTCCAGCCCCGTCCAGCATGTCACCGCAACCCACAGACAGCACTTAACCTCAGAAGATGACATCCCTTCCTGGCTGATGCGGCTCAGTGTTTGAGGTCGACCCATGAACCGGCGTGGTCACCAGTTCAATTCCTGGTCAGGGTACATGCCCGGGTTGTGGGCTCAACCCCCAGTAAGGGGGACGCAGGAGGCAACTTTATCCTTCTCCCTTCTTCTCTTCTCTAAAATCAATAAAAACATATTAAAAAAATAAAAGAATAAGATGATGATGATGTTCCTGTCCCTTTTTACCTCTGACCCTGGGTTGGCTGATGGCCTCCTCTGGAATTCTCCCCTTAGCTCTATTTTCCTTAGAATATAATTCCCTGGTCCTGATCACTTCACTACATCATTCTTTTCTCTCAGCCCCATCCAGATCCTATTCCCATTCTACTTTCCCCTCTGCTTCCAGGATAATCTCTCTAAGGCAAGAATCTGTTTGCTTTACTCATCTTCTAAAATTAATTCAGTGATTAACCAATGACCTAAGGTGGGGGGGATCTAAATTCCTTAGGATGCTATTCAAACCCTTTATAATCTGGCTCCTGCTCCTATCTCCAGCCCACCTCTTACCACACCCTTCTCCATACATTGCTCCAAACATTATACCCGGCATTTGAAAATGCTGCTTTTTCCATCTACATAACTACTTGCTACCGATACCACTGGGCCAGGCAGAGTCCTCCATATGTCCTTTGTCCTGCCACACCCCTGAGCCTGCCTTCATCCTGAAAATCACCTTGCTGGAATCTCTTGCTGGAGGAAGGGTTTCTGAATGTTGGGACCAAGCCCTGACATCACTGTGGTCCTGGGGCATGAGCTCGATTACTGTTTATGTGAGAAACGGGCAAATCTGGTAAGGGCTGTTCCGTGGGTCACCTGGAGGCCACCATCTCCTGCAGCTAAAAACTTCAGGGGTGGGTCGTGTCTGGAGTCCCGTATTTAGCAAACATACGCTGAGTGTTTGCTCCCCTTGGCACTCATTGGACCTATACGCTCAACAGGCACAAACCCGGCCCAAAGCCCTCTGCTGCTCGTGCACATGCCCACCGGCATCTCCAGTGCCTTTGCAAATCTCTGCACATGGTAGTTGGTGGGAGCCTTTAAGAAGCTGTGCTGGGGGAGGAGGAGGGAGGGAGAGAGATGCACAGAATCCCCAACTTTCCAAATGGTTGCTGCTCTGAGGTCGCAGAAATGATTGTGCTTGTGCTCAGCACCCGCAGGAGGAAACTGCTCCTCCCAGCACCTACACAAGCCTGTCTCACCCCAGCACACCCTCTGTGGGCCCAGGTCCCAGAGGAGGAGGAGGAGGAGGAGGAGGAGGAGGAGGAGGAGGAGGAGGAGGAGGAGGAGGAGGAGGGGAGGAGGAGGAGGAGGGGAGAAGGAGGGAGAGGAGGAGGAGGAGAAGGAGGAAGAGGAGAGGGGAGAAGGAGAAGGGGGAGGAGGAGGAGAAAGAGGAGGAGGAGGAGGAGGGGGAGGAGAAGGAGAAAGGGGAGGAGGAGGAGGAGGAGGAGGAGGAGGAGGAGGCGGAGGGGGAGGAGAAGGAGGAGGAGGAGGAGGAAGAGGAGGGGAAGGAGGCAGCTGATGGGGAACTCAGGATGAGGCAGAAGAAGAGGCGCTCCATTGTTTGCTGGAAGGAGTTCAGACTCAGGCTGGTTCTGATTTATCCAAACATGTGCCACTGCCATGACATGCACCTTCCAGAATCAAAACCACCTGACACGTGTCAAAACACCAGCATCACTGCCCAGCAGCAGCCCTGACATCTCTCTGTGCAGGAAGGACGGATATCCACTCCAGCCACCACCTTCCCCGTCGCCCCAGGTGAAAGCCCTCCTCCCACAGCGACTCTGAAAGGATTTGCGAAGCCTTGGTGAACAATTATGAGAAATGCAGATGAGAAAAGGTTACAGATGAGAAGAAAGGAGGCGATGGAAAAGGAAAAACTGTTGCCCAGAAAACTCAGGAGTGAGCCTCCAGCTTAGCGGACCAGCCATATATTTACATGGACAGTCACCAGGAGAAGAATATGGCTATCACCCCTCAACAGGCACAGCACCTAAGAGTTCGTTAGTCTACGGCCCTTCCATCCTGAACGTGCCCGATCTCCTCTGATCTCAGAAGCTAAGCAGGGTGGGACCTGGTAAGTCCTTGGATGGGAGACAAATGTTCGTTAGCCCTTCTCTTTGGGGTGAGAAGGGCCATGATTATTAGTCCTGTGGTGTAGATGCAAATTCAAGATGCCGAAAGGTTAAGCAATGCACCAGGTCCACAGCGGGTAAGACGGGGAGGTGACACAGACCCAGTTCTGTCTTACTCCAGATTTTATTTCCTTCACAAGCCACATTTCAGGCACTGTCCTCAGATTCTCTCACGTGGTCACTCGAGTGGCCTGGACTCCCCTCTGCTCCCCCCGTCTCTCCTTCAGCTGCTACCTCTGCCTCCTCCCTGACTGTCCAGAGTCCTCGGCATCTTTGTGAGAAGTGAGCATCACCTGATTCACTGCAGTGCCCCTCGGAACCAGGTGGGCAGAGGGAGACCTCCTACGGCCTAGCTGGGCTTCCACAGCCCATTCCGCCTGCCTGGACACGTATTCCGAACACCCACTGTGTGCCAGGCCTGGCGCAGGGCATCTGGAGGTGGAGCTCCAGCTCTAGATCCTTTCCCCACCCCACGACCTTGACCAGGTCACACCCATGTGCCCTCTGAACCCCATTCTGACCCAGGGAGCTGAGCTGGACTTCCCAGGAGGGAAATGTGGTCAAGGTCGGGCAGCTGGGAGAGCCTGAGGGAGAAGAAGGGGAATCTGCGGTCAAACACAAGATCAGGTCAAAGGCCTGTAGGCAGTGCCCTGATTGGCAGAAAATGGAGGTGCCCGCCAGCCGAGGAAGTGGTTTGGGCACTTGTGATCGAACTTGCTGCTCACACCGCAAGATGTAAACATCCACTCAGCAAGGCAGACCGCCTCTCACCACATTTGGAAGAGTTTCTTTTCACTGAATCCCACTGGGTTTTGAAATCCTTTAAAATGCATGATGAGTTCAGGTCCTTTAAAAGAGTTTAAAGCAGGTGGGCCTGTGAACAGGACGATGGTCTCTCTGCTGTCAGGGCAGAGAGCGGCGGGTACCCGCCCTGCAGGAGCTGGCAGCAGCTTCTCTGGCACTAGGCCTCTCCTTCCCAGCCTCCCTGCGCCCTTCCAGTTCCTACCTCGCTGCAGGCCCCCTGCCCCAGGGCCCCAGCACAAGGGACACCATGCTGAGAGCAGCAGGCAGGGCCAGAGGAAGGGCCAGCACCCCAAGAATGAAGCTTGAGTAAAGGGAAAGCAACCCCAGCCAGCTTGCCCAGCCCTGCGCCCCGCTGTCCTATGGCCTGCTCGGGTCCACTGTGACCCTCAGGCTCTTGCAGAGGCCCGAGTCCTGCTCTCTCTGACTGGGGACCTCTCCCAGGCTGGGGCGTCCCTAGCAATTAGAGCCCACCTTGGCGTCGCTATGAGGCCACTGCAAGGGCAGGTGGGCAGGAAGCATTTTGCCCAGAAAACTCGGCGGGCCCTCTGGTTGGGACCCCTTGGGGGTCTGCTAGGAACCAGTTCTAGGGGAACATCAGGTACACTGGGGATACACGATCAGGGCCAGATTGATGAAACTACCCTCAAAATGTGAGCAAGGTTAGAGCCCAGGCCAAGGGGCAGGGCACAGGCCTTCAGGGTGAAAATGCCGTGAGGTGCTGGGCACAGCATGGGAGAGGATGCTGAATGTGGTGACCGAGCTCCCAGCTGGCCAGGTTTGGAGAATTAGCTCAGGGTTTGGGACTGGAGAGGCAGGTTTACTGGGGAGGGGCAGCACCTGCGATGGGGCCAGGGCATCTTAAAGTCTCTGCTCTTTCCTCGGACATCTCTCTTCCTTTGGGCCTTTTCTCAAAGGTCAACTCTCCATGAGGCTGCCTCTGGCCATCCGACCTGAAATGGAACCCATGCACACACCCAACACGCCCCAGTCGCCTCAGTCAGAGCCTATCCCAATATGTAACAGACTGTACGTGTTGCTTGTGTCTCCCGTTATTCCACTGACTGACACACAGCGCCCATGGAGGACAGGAAGCTCTGCCTCCGTTGCTCATGGCCCCATCCTCAAGGCCTAAGCGATGCCCAGGAGGTAGTGGGCATTCAGTAGACATTTGATAAATGAGGAAGCGAGCACAGGAACCAGCTACATCCCAGCAAGTATGAGGTGGGGTCTCTTTGCCTCTAACTCTCAGACCAGCATTTCTGAACCTGCGTGGGCCATGTTGATCTTCCTCCGGACCACAAAGCTGGGACCAGCTCTGGGGCGGGGCTGCGCCTTCCCTTCCGACTCTCAGGCTTGGCCGGGCGCCTAATCAAAGCTCCGAGTGTCACACGCTCTGGCAATTAGCGTCTTGGAAAAAACTCTTCAGCGGGCCTCCTTCCTCATCTCCGGGACATTCTGGACGCTCAGCTGGCAGGGGTGAGCACTGAAGGGCCTTGATGGGGTTTTCAAAATAAAGTGATGATGACAATATGTGCTCTCGGCAGCCCTCCCCGCCCCCAGGCTCTGCCTGAGCAGCGGCTGAATTGCATGGCCCTCCAATCCCTCCCTTCCCTCCCCCCAATTCCCCAGAGACTGGTCTTCCCTCAACGTGCATTCTGTGTGAGAAAGAGAGATCGCTGTTTTTCTAAGTCTTGGATGAGTTTACGTTTAAGTCATCTTACACTCGGAGGCAGGAAACAGAGATGCCCCGAGGCTGAAGCAAACAGCCAGGACCTGGAGAATCACTAGAGACAGATTTTTAATTAATTTTACACCGAAATCCAAATTGTTCCATTTCATTCTGTACTAATAATTAACTTTTTCTGTGCCTCCCCTGTTGCCATGATAACCTGTCAACAAACAAGTGACTGGGAGGAGCTGGACGGGCTCAGGGGTCAAGGCAGGGAATTCAAACCAAGAAGAGCTGGTCCCACCAGCCCTCCCTCACACCCGCATCTGCTCCTGGGCCCCCCGAGGAGCAAACTCAGGCCGCACCTTCCTGCCCGGATTCTGGGCGCTCCGTCTGTGCCCCCCTGAGGTACCCGCTCAGCTGACAGTGTGGCAGCTGTCACTGGGGAGAGGGTGATGCCAGAGCCGGTGGGCAGCACAGGTACCAAAACCTTGATCTCCACTAACTCTCTTATGTACCCATCTCCATCCCAGAACTGTGAGTGCCTGGCGCCCAGAAGGTCCAGCCAGCACGCAGGCCACCTTTGAGGAATGAGCTACAATGGCAGCTAACATGTCCATGCACTTGAAATTTGCCAGATGTTTACATGTAATAACATGTAATCCTCACAGCAACCCTACCGGTAGGGTTATTATCCCCATTTTACAGCTATGAAAGCAGAGGCACAGAACGGCTAAGTAACGGCCCACGGGCACACAGCTGGCGGGTGGACTGGGATTGGAACATAGGCCTCCAAATCGGGAGCCTGAGTGTGGCGGCGCCCCTCCACGCTGCTCTGGGCCTCCTGCTTTTCCAAACCCCCAAGTGCACAGATGCCCCTCTCTGACTGGCATGCTCATGCCCTCAGACCTTCACATAGCCTCAGGCTCAGTCCTCAGAGAGACCTCCCTGACCTGCTCCAGACGGTCCAGTCCTACTCCATCTGCCCACCTCGGGGATTGCCTCCACTTGCTATCTCGTCTTTCCTTCCCTGCACTCATCACTATATGAAATGGCTTACTTGTTTGCCTCCGTGTCGCCTCCCCTCCCATGTTTCCGTAGCTAAGATGCTTCTGCTTACCATACAGCAATATCCTGGCTCCATTAATTGTATTGAATGTGTGGATTAATGATTGTGCCAAAGAGGACAGAAGCCACAGGACTCTGGCCTCCCCGGTGAGGCACAGGCTCAGCATCCCTGCAGCAGCCACACCAAGTGGGAAGGGGAGGGCTCTCTGTTCCCCTGCCCACAGCCTCCCAGCCCCAAATCACAGGTGTGCTTTGGGTCTTGTCTAGGGACACCCTCGATCTGCGCTGTGTGGTCCAATCACCAGCCACATGGCCCAGGGAGCACTTGAACTCTGGCTTCTGCGACCAAGGGGCTGGGCTTCCAATTTTATTTCACTTTAATTAGTTCAGAATTAAAAACTGATACTCTAGTTAGTTGTCGGGACACTTTTAAGTATTTTGGGAACAATTACAGGGTATGTGAATCTACTTTTTCTTTCTTAAAAAAATATTTTTATTAATTTCAGAGAGGAAGGAAGAGGGAGAGAGAGATAGAAACATCAATGATGAGAGAGAATCATTGACTGGTTGCCTCCTGCACACCCCACAATGGGGATCGAGCCTGCAACCTGGGCAGGTACCCTGACCAGGAATCGAACCGTGACCTCCTGGTTCATAGGTCTATGTTCAACCACTGAGCCACGCCAGCCAGGCTAAACCTACTTCTTCAACACTCACTTTGATGAACTCTTAATCTGGACCAAGTATTGCTAAGGAAAATTCAGCATCTGAGTTGAAACGTGCTCTCAGCATAAAATACACCCTGGATTGTGAAGACTGAGTACAAAGAGGGGATGCGAACTATCCATTAATGTTTTTGTACGGATTACATGTCGACATGGCGATATTGCGCATATACTGGGTTGAATAAAATATATTAGTAAAATCAGTTTCACCTGTTTCTCTTTACTTTCCACCGGGGCCACCCCATCCCGTGCTCTCTGCTGTGGTAGGTGTACAAAGCAAGAGCCTCTTTGCAAACAAGTTCCTCAGAGCCTCCATCCCCTCCTGGTTCTGCACAGGAGGCTGTAAGGCCCCGAAAGGGCGAGACCTTCTTCGAGGTCACACAGCTAGCTAAGGGCACGGCCAGGTGAGAACGCAGGGCCCCTGACTCCCAAGACGAAGCTTCACATTCCCGTTCTGTTTCCAAGCTTTCTTCAACCAACGATTTCTGGAACCTTCTGAGCCCCCCAATATAAAGGAGCTACTCACAAAGCTAGTGTTTCCTTCATCCTGTGCCTCCGGTTCCTGCATTCTTTTCACCTGCTCACCCTTCCCCAGGGCTCCCCCCACCAAGGGTCTGTCAGGCCCTCAGCCCCTCACCCCCCCAGTTCCAGGGCCTGGCGTGGTCTGGGCTTAAGCAGCAGCACAGAAGGCTTAGCACACATTAGCTCCTAGCAAGAAAGAGCTGTTGCAACCACAGCCTTCAGCCAGAGTTCAGGTTCTCGGCCTCCTGTCTCCCACCTCACAGCCGGGTCAAGCAGAGCCCCTAACCCTCAGCACCCCATGCCTGACCACCCTCAGGCTCCTGGTCAGGGCTGGGCAAACCCGGTCCAACTCCAGCATCAGTGGACTTCCTTCAAACATCATCACATCCTCCGAGGCCTTTGGGGGGGGTGGGGGGGTGTATCCCTCCCGCTATAGAGGGAAGATTCCTGCCTGCAGCCCCAGCTCAATCTTCTCCAAAAGGAGACCCACCTTAGGGCAAGTGGAGCCATTATCCTTTAAACCTCACAAGCCAGGAGGCAGGGCTGCTTCCTCCACCTCCCTGCCCATGCCCTCGGAACAGGAGCCCCTCCCCACCGCCTGGCCCGCAGCCTCAGCGCCTGGCCCTTTGTGTCCCAGAGCTGAACATTTGACCTTGGCGAATGCTGCCCCGCATTCCCCAGACAAAGGCATTCCAGCTATTTGCATGTGGCCTTCCCTTCGCCTCGCTCCCCACCAAGGCTGTTCCCCCTTCCTCTTAATTATGTAGTAACGAACAACTGTGCTAACCGAAATTGGGGCGGCTACTTGCCTCTAAAAGTCAATAATTAGCCCCACGGGAACAACAAATACTTGCAGAGCCCACCCCCTCCCCACCCCCCTCCCCTTGGCTGAGCGGGAAGCAGGCCGCCTCTCCGAGCCCAGCTCCTCGGGTCCAATCTGGAATGCATATGTTTCCCTTCAATCATTCACTCCATCAAACGCAGGGCAGCCCGAGGGGCGTGGAGGCCGCTAGACTTCTCTGGAAGTCTCCGTGAGCGTGAGCGTCCCCGTATAAAGGGATGTTGTGTTCGCAGGTAACCAACAGCCCCCCCGCGCATCTGGGAACACTTTGAGTGATTGCTGGGGAGAGAAGAAATTTGGGTCATAACTAATGATCAACATCCCCTTTTAATCAAATGAAGCCGTCATAATGTGTCTATCCTCCAGGGGAACAAGGCCCTTTCACCTCGCCGAGGTCTGCAGTAGCATTAACCTCTTCGGGGAAGACGCTTGCCCAGGTAGGAGGGAAGGGGGGAGCTGGCGGGTACTGAGCACCTACCCCGGCCAGCCCCGGGCTGAGCATCCTCCTGTGTGTTCTCTCGCTTCTCCCTGGGCCTGTATCAGCTCTGTGGTTCTCAGCCTTGCCGCATCTGGAGGGCTGTTCAAAGCCCTGAGTGCTGGGCCCCACCTGGATTTTGGATTCAGTAAGTCTGGGCTAAAGCCCAAGTATGTGCATGTCTGACAAATTCCCGCATGATGCTGACACCGCCAGCGTGGGGACCACACTTGGAGAACCGGCATTCTCACCCGGAGGATAAAAATACCGCCATTCACGGTCCTCTGTATGCAATACCCTTTCCGAGTATCATGCAATTTAATTCTCATCCAAGCCCTGTGAAGTATGGGATGTTGTCCCCATTTCACAGAAGAAGAAGCTGAGGATCAAAGAAAGGGCAGACCCGATGGCCACCCTACGGTGTGGAAGACCAGTGATTTAGAACCCAGGTTTGCCTGATGTCAAAGTCCTCGGTCCCACCCCCCTGGCAAGAGAGATCGAAGCGCTGTAAGGCCTCAGAGTGGGCGAGGTCATCTCTCCCTGCGAATCGGGAGACAGAGGTCCTCACACACCCGCCCTTGCAGCCTGAATTTGGGTGCCTCTTGCCTGCATCTGAGCCTGGGCTGCTCTAGCACCCACGTGGGGAACACGGCAGCCCAGGGTCCTTCAGGGTCCTCTCGGTCTTCCCTCTGATTCCCCTGCCCCAGACAGGCCCCGCCCACCTGTCATCTGTCCTCTGTCCTCTCCTGCCCTCAGTCTGTCTACACGGGAGTCTCCCCACCTCTTCCCAGCTCCTCCAATGCTGCCTCTCCTCCCTATCCGGTTCTGGAAGCTGCGTCCCCCATAGGCTCCCAGGTGTCTCCAGGAAATGGCTTTGGGTTCCCCCATGTGGGCAAGCTCCGTGCTGCTCAAAGCACATGCTTGCTTCTCAGCGGCGGTGTCCGAAAAATCCACTGCTGTCCTCACGCCCCTATGCTCCCAAGCCCCCAAACAAGCCCCTCAGAAACATGGCTCACACTCCACCTTCTCCCCCATTAGGTAGGTGAGCCGACTGGGAGGCTGCAGCAGAGAAGGAAGGGAGACAGTGGCGGTCACGGGGAGCTCTTGCTCTGTGCCTGCACTGTTCAAAGTGCTTAAAGGTAATCCACCCATCTTCACACAACCCTGTGAGGACACTGAGGCGCAGAAAGATTAAGTCCCCTGCTCAGGAGTGCGGAGCTAGCAAGTGACAGAGCCTGGGTGTGATCTGAGATCTGGCTCCTGAGCCAGGGTGTCATCTGAGATCTGGCTGTAGAGCCCCTGCTGGCAACCGTGCTATATCCAGGGAGAGAGAGAGGATGGCTAATTCCCTGATTTTTTGCCTCCAGGAGGCCCTAGCCCAACCGGAAGGAAAAGAAGTGGTAGCTATGGCAGTGACCGTGGCCATGGCTGTGGCCATGGCAGTGGCAGCCGTACCATTTAGGTAGAGGCGCATCCTCAGTGTTAGTGCCGAAACCATTATGATAGCAACAGTAACAGTAAAATGACTGCCATCGGGGAGGTGCCTCTAGCAAGATGTGAAACAGGATAGCGTGGTGGATAGGGGTGCAAATCCCAGAGTCACACTGGGTTCCGGCTCCTTTTCATTTTAGATTGTAGGACCCGAGGCCAATCGCTCAGCCTCTCCACCTCCAAGTTCTTATTTATGAAATTGGCCTGAAAGTCCCACCTGCCTCGTGCATTTCTTGTGAAAAGTAAATGAGAGAAGCCGGGTCAGGTACTTTGCACCTGGGATGCAGAACCTTCTCCACCAATGTTGTTAGGCAGGAGGACAACAGAGGCAGAAATACGGGACACGGGACATCTGCCTCTGAGGGCTGCCTCTGAGGGTGAGGTCGTGAGACACACACAAGTACCACGTTAACATAAGGAAGGGCTCAGAGAGGACAGCAGGACACGGGGCAGAGTCCTGGGAAGGACCTGGGAAGGCTTCGGGGAGCAGGTAGGACCTTACAGCAGGTGGGGACCACCTAGATTGTCAGGACAACACTGTGGAGGACAAGGTGCAGGTCCCCGGCTCGCGCCTTTCCTGCCCACTCCCACCACAGTCCACAAAGCCACCCCAACCCCAGCCTTTTCCCCCACCACCTGCCCTCCAGAGCCTCAGCCTGGCCACCAACCCTGGGTGTTGCACTGGCCATGGGCCCACCTTGCCATTGATTTCATTCTCCCTCACCTCTTCAAATACTCCTTCCAGCCCCTCCTTTGCAAATAGCTGAAGTACCTCATGCAACGCTGTGTTCCTCAATGGTTTTGTTGGGGGACTCAGGCAAGGCTACTGGATGAGCTGGTTAAGAGGTTGCCAGTTAGGGTCTCTATTAACAAGTGTCCTGAGCCCCTGGGGCTAGACCAGGGGTGGGCAAACTTTTTGACTCCAGGGCCACAATGGGTTCTTAAACTGGACCGGAGGGCCGGAACAAAAGCATGGATGGAGTGTTTGTGTGAACTAATATAAATTCAAAGTAAACATCATTACATAAAAGGGTACGGTCTTCATTTTTTTTTTGTTTTTTTCATTTCTAACGGACCGGATCCGGCCCGCAGGCCGTAGTTTGTCCACGGCTGAGCTAGACCATGCGTTGGAACCAACCTCTCCCCTACTCTGAGTCCTGCGGGGACTCGGAGGCCCAACTGCCATCCAGGAAAGAGAGATGAGATACTTCAATCGGCTTTATTGACACAAGCCCTGAGTGGCACTGGCTTAGCCTCCATGGGCATGACTGTGACAGGGAAGGGTCCTGGGCACTTCTGGAAGCCCGCCAGCCTTCCTTCCACTCAATAGTTCATCTGCTCAGGAACTCGAGCTGAGTCTCTTGAGCTGTTTTGTGGGAGATACGAGATGAGTCCCCATCTCCAGGAATAAAAGCCTATGAGCAGAGATGTGGCAGGTTCTGTTGTCAGTATGATTATTTGAATCTAATAAATGTAGTAAATAGCATAAGCTGGAAACCGAACTCTCAGTGCCATAAGGTGGGAAAGACACATTCTGAGTGCACCTGCCAAGTGCCAGGTGCTGTGCTGATAGTTTTCATCTAACTGACCTCATGAGCCCACACAGAAAACTCGTGAGATAGGTCTGTATGTCCCCATTGTACAGATGAGAAAACTGAGAATCAGAGAGGTAAAGCAAGTCACCTGAGGTCACAAAACAAGCTTTGGACACAGGGCTGTGGGACTCCTCCCAGTACCCCAGTTGCCACTCTGCAATGTCATTTTACAATCAGGAGTGGCAAAGGGAAGGGCACAGGCTGAGATGATCAAAGAGGCTTTTTAAAAGCGACAAGGCTTGTTCTGGACAAGGGGTGAGCTAGAGGATAATGGGTGGAGGTGAGGGGGTGATGGAGAAGAGATGCCAGGAACTGTAGCAGCAGAAACAGAGGAGAGGGGGCTGAGGAGCCCCAGGTGTGTTAGGGGGACAGGCAGAAGGCCCCTGGGGTGGCAGGAGGCTCCACGCCTGGTAGATGGGGTTGGAAGGGCTGACCAGCAGGGTTTGCCTGGTTTGGCTAGTTGCACTTCCTTCCGGATGCAGTGTGGGAGCCATTGAAGGCTTTTGAGCAGAACTACCTGATGGGAAAATCTCCTTGGCTGAGCTGTGCTGGCTGGGTTGGTGAGCAAGGATGAGGGAAGAAGTGCTATTTAAGGAGACTGTGCAATCGTCCCAGAGTAGCAGATTTGCTAAACTAATTTCAAGGTGAGGGACACTTTTTTGATGTTTTTGAAAAATCTAAACTGTATTTTGTTAAGGTGTAATTTTCCAAATGTCAGGAAAAACAATCCCTGGTAACCTCCAACTGTGACACAATTATATGGGAAGCACAGCATCTCGCTTCTGCCCAAACTGCAATAAAATACAGCTCTTGGTTCAAGAAGGCAGGGCAAGGAGTCGGAACCACACTTCCACTTAGCCACACAGCTTTCTGCTGGAGAAATTCAGTCTTCCTTCCCAGGATCTATTTTAATAACATAATGAGGGCCCTGCAACCCCCGTCCTCCAGCCTTCCCTGAGAATGCACCCCTAAGTGCCTCAAGATGTCCAAAAAACATCAAAGGAGAGGAGAATTATTCTTTGGATATACCATAGGATACAAATCCTGATATCCCACTGCTGGAAACAAAAACCCCGGACAGCTCCCGCAGTGCCCATAAAAAATACGGACTCAGAAGATTAACTGGCTCCCATGCTACAGCGCTTTAGCCAACCGTAACCTGGCATTTTCCATTGAAGAAAGCAAAAGGAAAAAGGGGGTGGGGGAGAGAGATGCCTTTATTAATGCTGCTTGCCAAATTTCCCATGAGTCCTGAGGAAGGACTCACGTTAGCTTCCCTCTGCTTGGAGCCCCATGCTAAAAGCTGCTCCCTGCTCTTTCAAGTAAGGCCAACCTGAGGTGTTTGAAAGAGGTTCCCCTTGGAAAATGAGGAGCCTTCTTACTGCCAAAATGCTTAACTCCTTGTTACTTCCACGCCGCCCGCCAGGCTGAGCACATAGACCAGACCTCAGGACTTCTCGGGGAACTTCCCATGCGTTCATCTTGAGGAGGATGTGTCCAGGAAGGTTTCACAGCTGTGGCATCTGACTCATGGAATCGCTGCCATTGAGATGTTTATAGAAACACTGAGAATAACACTATTCCTTGACATGAGTGGGAAGGAAGACAGGCAGCTCTGGCTTTAGCCAGGAGGTAGCTCTCCCTGTAGAGATAGAGACGAAGCTCTGTTGGGTTCTGGGACCTCTGTTCGTCCTTCCACGCTGCCATCCGGCAGCTGGGATAACACAGCTGGCCTCACCTGGTCAGCACATCTTCCCGAGCAGCCACTGTGCACCAATTTCCCAATAACGTGCACTGTGGGCAAAAGGATGTCGTTCCCGAATCAAAGAGAAGGATCACTGTCTTTAAAAAGAGAGAGAGAACCAAGTAACATAGACTCTCCTGTAAAGCCCAAATGTTGAAATGCTGCCTTGGGACTCCAAGCCTTTCTTCCTGCTACACACACGCACCTGCACACCTGTCCCTTTCGGTGGGACACAAAGAAAAGTTGGCCCATATCTTCCACTGTGGGTGCCACTGGAAGTGAGGCAGAAGAGGCCCCGGGTGCCCCAAGTCAATAGTCTCCTTGAACCTAGCAGCATCCTGTCAGCAATGTCTTTCAAGGGCCTCCTTTCAACCTCACTCTTCTACTCACTCTTTCTCTTCCTCCATCCCAAACATTTTCCCTTTGGAGGTAAGCATGGAGATTCACTCCATCCCCATAGCCCTTATCACCTGTACCACTTCCAAGTGCATTCTTGAGTTGACCCTCTGAGCCCAAGGGCAGAGGCTGTCTTGTCCATCTCTGTATTTCTAATGAAAGGATGGCACAGAAGATGCTCCATAAATGCTTGCTAAATAAATGGATGGATGGATGGATGGATGGATGGATGGATGGATGGATGGATGGATGGATGGGTGGATGGGTGGATGGGTGGATGGGTGGATGGGTGGATGGGTGGATGGGTGGATGGGTGGATGGGTGGATGGGTGGATGGGTGGATGGGTGGATGGGTGGATGGATGGACCAATCCATGAGTCAATGAATGAATGCATAAATGAATTCCGATGACAGCACTGAAGTCCTGATGGTGAGAAAGTTCATCCCCTTAGAGCTCATTCAGAGCCCTGTATCTGAAATAAAAGGCCTTCCCCGGGTTGTCACAAATGCCCCACTACTTTGCCATGAGAGCAGCTCAAGGAAGGGAACCGCTAGTGCTCCCTCTGTCCCCTGGAATAGGGCTGACTGTCCTCTCAGAAACCAACATGGCCTCTCTGCTTGGGGACTACAGCCTCCTCGGGGTCCTCCTCTGAGACGGAGATCTCTCCCACCTCCTTTGCATCAGGATCCTGGACTCAGTTTCTCACAAGAGACCAGTGCTCACCACAACTGTGGACAACAAACAGGGGTCTGCCCCTAGCCAACCTACCCTCACCTCTACACTTCCAAGAAGACGGGAATTTTATTTCAGAAGTAGTATATTTTCCCGGGTCTGAGATGGACATTTTTCTATAAAAGATGCCTGTGGAAACAGCTGCCCTCCAGAGTTGCGACATGATCCTAATGATGGGTGTCTACATAGAAGACACCCCTCATGATTCTCTTCTAGGGGACAGCAAACGTATCCCTCCCGCCAGCTCCACCTGCCAAGCAGAGAAGGGGTGGACATTCCCCTCCACTAGAGGCATCTCCCTGAACTTCCCCGAGTCCTTGGAGTGAGGCATTGCAATGCCAAAGACACAGTTCCCAGTCTGGGCCTCTCCAAATCCAAGAGTTACAAAACTAAAGAATAGCAGTGTCATGAGTATCTCACAATATTGGTCCGCATCTCCCAATCCACACGCCCATTATATAGATGAGGAAACTGAGGCCCCGAGCAGACTAAGTCTCCTGCCTCTCATTCAGGCTGCCTGCCCCTGGCTGACTGCTGAGCCCAGACACCTCGGTACAGTGTGAGGAACGCCAGTGGTTGGGCTGGGCGACGAGGCTGAGGACCTTGGAAGGCCGCATTACCAAGCACGGGCTACCTGCTGAGGCCACTGAGTGGAGGAAATAATAATGGAGATTGAAAGGCATTCTGTAGTTGACCTTCCGCAACCCCGCCGTTTTTCAGTAGAACCCGATAGGGATCAGTCACATCTGCTCTCAATAGCAAATGTAAAAAATGACCTGCAGCTTGAAGGTCTGAAAAACATAAACTTGTGTTAAAAGACTGACAAAAAAAAATTCATGCACTTCATAGCATGATGTCATTCAACTGCACACACATTGAAATAACAATCGTCCATCAGGGCCCGGGTCCTGGACCTGAGCTCTCCCCCCCGGGAATCATAAGCTGCCCCAGTCCCCCTGCCTGACGGCCATGTGGCTGGGGGACCATCGCAGGCCTGTGCAATGAGGGCGGGGCTATTTGGCTCTACAAGGCCCTGAGCTACAGCGGGTATCAACTTACCCTGCTCCCCACTTCAAAAGCTCGGGTGAGCTGCAGGAAGGCTGATGGGAAGCACATTCTGGAAAGCCCAGAACAAGCTCAGCTCTGCCAGGGACCTGGGGAGCAGCCCGAGCTGGCCAGAGGTCGAGGGGTCTTTAGAAGTCAGGCAGCTCCTCAGCAGCCACGTGGGCAAGGCCCCAAAGGCCACCACTCCCTGTGCAGGAGCCAATCAGAATGCTCCTGAGGCCGACTTGAAGGTGCCATTGTCCCATGCAAGTGCAGTGATGGCACCTTCATCCTCGCACCCTCCTGGCTCCCCACCTCCATGACCTCACTCTCATCTGGGCTGTGTCCGGAGTTCCTGATTAAGGGGAGCTCCTGAAGAGACCTGTAAGGGATTCTAGATAGTTCCCTAGATTAACTCCATTGTGTGATCTTCATTCCACGCTTGTCAAAGACACTACCCTGGGCCAGTCACTGTCCTGGGGCTCAGGACAAATCATCCAGGGTCTCAGCCTTCAAGGGCTCCCAGCCCATATAGGGAGGCAAGTCTCGCCCAGAATATGCCTGCCCAGGGCTCAAGTGAGACATACTAGGACCAGAGGAGGGAGAATGGAGTGCTACAAAGGAAAGAAAGCTAACAACTCCAGATCCCACCAAACTCTAGGACTAGATCAATTTCTAAGCTAGAGAAGTCTTCACTGATACCTCAACTCTAAACCAGAGCCCACAGAGCAAGGACCATCTGTTTGCACTGATCTCCTCAGGGTGGAGACGAAAGGAAACAGCATTCACTACGTGCCTACTGTATGTTACATGCCAGAATGGACACCTTCACATCTTCTACTTCAATGTTCCCAGCAACCCAGGCAGCGAGGTGGGACATGGACGCCTCGGTAGACTCATGAGGCAGCTTTGGTAGGAACATTTGTTTCTGCCTCACATGGAAGAGCTCCCTCGTGCTTCCCAAAAGGAGCAAAGCTCAGCCAGACCCTAACAGGCAGAAGAGCAAATTCTGGACCGACTACTGTCCCATTGAGTGGAGGCTGTTTGGTGGCACAACTGTCTGGGTTCAGAACGATGTGCTGGCCTGGGACTTCCTCTACTGAAACTGAACTTCAGTGGCCTGGTGGCTCCCTCGCCTGTGGGACATGGTTTGATCTGTCAGTTCATTAAGCACAGGATGCTGCGATGATTAAAAATGTAGCCTCCATCCTCAAATGGCTCATAAGTTATTGGAAGAAAAGAAACCTGTAAACAAATGTCCCAGCATCTGAGAGCTGAGAGAGACATCTACGCAGAGCATGCTGGAGACAGAGAGCACAGTGATCAGTCACCATAGAAGCAACAGAAAGCTTTATGGTGGGCGTGGCCCTGAATGGTTCCTAAGCTCCTGTGAGGTGCTAACTGCCCAGGGTATTTGGGCTGAATAAGGTATGTCCTCTGCTCCCATGGCCCCACTCTCACTGGGAAAACAACACTCACTCATCAGAAAAAAGCAAGAGGTCAACCAGGGCAAAGGAGCAGATATTGCTGGAGGCCAAAGAAGGGAGAGGCTGCAAGTCTGGTGTATATGAAGGCCACAGTTTGATTCCAGAATTGAATTCAATTGGGCAGAGGTCACATAGGCTAGACCATGAGTGAAGTTGAAAAGAGCTGAGCCCGGCCAGTGTGGCTCTGTTTTGAGTGTTGGCCTATAAACCAGGAGGCTATGGTACATGCCTGGGTTGTGGGTTCGATCCTCATTGGGGCTGGGGGGGGGGGGGGGCAGGGAAGGGAGGTGTGCAGGAGGTGGCCGATCAATAATTCTCTCTCATCATTTCTATCTCTCTTCCCTCTCCCTTCCTCTCTCTGAAATCAATAAAAACACATTTTTTAAAAAAAAAAAAAAGCTGAGAGAGAAGCACTCCAGTAGGGACATGCCGCCCACAGAGCCTAAGTTGAATGTGAACATGTGGACTCACCCAGTGAACTACTCAAACTGGCTTCCAGAGGGCAGACTGCAGAGCCATGGTGGGGACCCAAATTCTGTTCTCAGCCCCCAGGCCTGGGTTACCTTGGCCAGTAGCTCAGGGCTCATCCTCCTGTCCTGAGCCCTCCCCAGTGGTAAGTAGCCTCCAGCAACAGACAGCAGCTGAGCTCTGCCCAGGCCCCCAGGAGAGCTCAGGGACCATGAAGACTTCCCCAAATTTGGATTATAAAAACAGCTATTCACTGTCTCCTCCACAGGATACATAGCTTTTCTCTAAGTCAGCAGGAACATATCACTAAGGCTATGAGAAAATAAACAAAGGGAATCTAATTTCAAGGGACACTCGGGCTCCAAGAAGAAGAACAGCGTGCTCAGACGGGTCCTTTCCCCACAGGGCATGCTGAGCAGGGGGAATCTCACAGCTCCCATGCCAGCGGATTCGGGAGCACTTGCTGCCAATGATGGAGCAATAGAGTCACACTCGGGGCTCCCTGGGGACACTCCAGCACTGGGAGCTCAGGGGTGTGTCCAGGGAAACCCACAAGAGAAACCAAAGGAGGCCAGCCTCAACTGAGCCAAGATCTCAAGCCAGCTGACAGTCCTCTGTCTCTCCCAGAGCTGGGCTCCCCTCTATAGGCCTCGTTAGAGTCAACTGACACCTTAACTCCAGCCGTCCTACCTGTAAAACATCTGTGCTCTCCATGGACAAACCAGCTGCCATTTACTATGTTTTGGTGGGATCTATGTTGTCGGCAGGAACCCCTGTATTCTATCATAACTGAACCAAGTTGGGGCTCAAACAGGGTTATAGGGCATATACATCAGTTACAAAACATGGATCCCAGGGTGGGGAGCTGGATGGGTTCTTAGAAAGAAAACAGGAATACAGAAAGCATCAAAGCCACCAGAGGAGCAGAAGTTACCTAACCTGAGAAGCTTGTTTGACAGAGCTGTTGGCTGGGTATAGAATGATGGGTTGGCCTGGCTGTTTCCTAATGAAGGAGAATGTCAGCAGGCTGGTGGTCCTGCAGCCTGCAGAGGGTGGTCGAGCTGTCAGTTCATTAAATACGGGTTTGCCAAGGTCATTCAAACACAGGTCCTGTCTTCAAAGAGCTCACAATTATTAGGAGAGAAGAGAATGACTCTGATGGTTTAACAACTTCAAATCAATAGAGGGAGATTAGCAAGGACTGACGCCCGTGACTCTCTAATCCCACAGAGGACGCACAAATGTCAGCCGCCTCAGAGAGCATTGCAAGGGCTCTGAAATGCAGAGGGAGATGGTCTCCCCGGCTCTCAGAGAGCGAGCTGGTAAAAGAAGAGAGATCGGGTGCCAGCTGTGCTCCTGGCTCTGTCAATGACCTGGCGTGGGGACAAGTCCCTTCCCCTCTGTGGGTCTGTTGCCTGTGTCTGTATAATGATAGGCTTGGCCTGGGTGATAGCTGAGAGCCTGCCCAGTGCTGATCTATAGGTCTACAACTTAGCAAGGGAGAGTCTTGATGAATCCACCAGCAGGTTAGAAGACTTGTCCTGGGCCCAGCCCCACCAAAGTGCTCAGATTGTGCCCTGAAGCTCCTTGAAAGTTTGCCTCTCTTAGATTCTCCTAAAACCAGAGATTTATAGAGACAGATGTGTAGATTAGAGATGGAATAGAGATAGAAATGATAGATAAAGATAGAGATAGAAATAGAGATAGACTTAGACATAGTATAGATTCAGATACAGAAATATAGATTTAGATACACAGTTATAGATTTAGACATAGATAATACTTAGATGTAGGGATATGTGTATAGACATATATACGTGTGTGTGTCCCACTGAGCACTTTCCCATAACCAGAGGCACAGTACTGCTGGTTTTATCTGAGTTCATTTCCTACTTCCAACACACCAAACTCCTCTCCATTCATCAGAGCCCGTCTCAAGAAGCTCCTCCAAGGAGACCTCCTTGACCCGCAGAAGAGGCTGGTCCTCCTCAAAATTCCTGCAAGTTGCCATCCGAGCCATCCATGGCCCCAGAATAACAAGGAATTGTTTAATTCTCGCTTCTGGGAGTGGCCCCACAGGGAGAAATGACTTTCCACCTGCAGAGACCACCGTGCTTCTGTCCGAAAGTGCTGGCGCCCAGTCCGCTTCCTATCAGACGAGGTGCTTATCTTCAAGACTCCCCGTCAAGAGTGAACCTGGATTCACACCTCAGACCAGACACCAACATTAACTCAAGGCTTGTTTACAAACCTAAATGTAAAGATAACACCCTAAAGAAAACATAGCAGGATGTACTGAGAAGTAAGGAGGAGGCAAATTTTTCCTAGACAGAGCACAGAAAGCACGAACCACAGGGGGAAAAAAACTGATAAATTGGGTTCTTCTCACTGAGACGCACAAAAATGAAAAAAACAAGGTATGAGAATGTACTCGCAATTACAGATATCTAACAAAGAGCTAGAATCCAGATTACATTTTAAAATTTCCATACGTCTATTTTCAAAAGGCAGCCTAAAGTGAGAAAAGAAATAGATGCTGTCCACAAAAGAAACCCACATGGCCCATAAACATGCAAAAAGATGCTCCATGTCATTAGTGACCAAGGAAATGCAAAGCAAAACTACCGTGAGTCACAACTGCACACCCACGGGGTGGCTAAAGCCGCCAAGACTTTCCATACCAAGTGGAGCAAAGGATACAGGGCAACCGATCCCTCCTACTTGGCTAGTAGAAAAGGATACAACCATTTTGGAAAACTGGCTGGCAGTTCAACACACATCCACCTTAGGATCCATGTCATTACTCAAATGGAATGAACACATATGTCCACAAAAAAGACTTACATGTGACTACTCCCAGCAGCATTATTCATAAAAGCTCCAAACTGGAGACAACCCAAAGGTCCATCAAAAGGAAAATACATAAAGAAAGGGGTCGATTCATAGGGTGGAATAGTACGCAACGATAAAAGCAATGGCCTGCCCTCGCCGGTTTGGCTCGGTGGATAGAGAGTCTGCCTGCAGACTGAAAGGCCGCAGGTTCTATTCCGGTCAAGGGCACATGCCTGGGTTGTGGGCTCGATCTCCAGTGGGGGGCGTGCAGGAGGCAGCCAATCAATGATTCTCTCTCATCGTTGATGTTTCTATCTCTCTCTTTCTCTCCCTCCCTCTCTGAAATCAATAAACATATTTTTAAAAAAAAAATAGGAATGGCCTGCTGGTACACAGAACAAAATGAATAAATCGCGAAAACATTATGCTCAGCGAAAGGAGCCAGGAAAAGAGGAGTTCATGTTCCGATGTGATCCGATTTTTCTATGAATTCCAAGGACGGGCAAAATGAAACTATGGGGACAGCATTCGGAAGAGTGGTTTCCGTGGGGAGGAGGACATACAGGAAAGGGCATAGGGAGCTTCCTCAGGTGATTAAAGTACATCTGGATGGCAGCGGTGGCTCTGTGGGCACAGACATTTGCTGAAACTCATTAGACGGCAGCTTTATGTTCTGTATATTTCATAGTATGTAAACATACCTCAATTCTTTTCAAAGGAACACACTGAGTTAATAATTGTTTATAAAATGCCTTCTACATACCCGACCTCGGGCTGGGGATGTGGCCATAAATAGGATGCACTTCCTTCCTCAAGAAAGAATGTATGGAAAAAACACCCCTGTATTATTTCCCACATGCCTAGCTTCCCGGTGATGGCAGCCACTTCTGGGTCTTGGCAATCACCCTTCGCAGGCGCACACATACTCTCTCTCTCTCTCTCTCTCTCTCTCTCTCTCTCTCTCTCTCTCTCATACACACACACACACACACACACACACACACACACACACCAGGGGCTCCTCTCCTGTTGCCCTGGGTCTCTGATGTGTGGCCGTGAATAAATATTTGGGTCCCAAGAAACCCACCAGAACGGTGCTACCTGCGCAAAGTAGCCTGGACAAGAAGCTTCCAGAATCAGTCTTCTGGGTCAGAAAGGACCAAATGCCAGCATAACACCCAGAGTCCTCAAGCAAGCAGCCCTCCTCCAGGGTTGCCACTCGCTTTCCTATGGAGACACAGAGGCCGCGGGAGGACGGGGGGAGCCCTTGACCTGCTGCCTCCCAGCCCCCCACCTACCCCTCCAGGGACAGAGAAATCCAAACAAAAGCCCATTCTCACAGGGAGCCCTTCCAAGAAAAACCAAGTTCTAGAGATGCCGGGTCTGGTGTGAATAAGGAAAAAATGCAGAATTCCAAAAGACAAGGTCCAAAAACATTTCTCCCACTGAGTGTGCTATGAAAAGAACGGGACCAGCAGGCGGACGGGGAGGACCCCAGGGCACCCCCAGCCCGCGAGGGGGGTGACCTCCCGCCACCGCTCAATTTCCTGGACAGAATCGGCTTTTCAGTGACCCAGGAGGTGCCCTCTGACTTTCGAAATGTTAAATCGGACATGAGAGAACCTCTGGCCTCGGAGCTGTGACTCCTCATCTGTCACACATTGGTATTCCCGCCCCACCCTGCCGGCGCCGGGGTGATGCACAGCTTCAAAGAGACACGAATGCGAAGGCACTTTGTAGACCCGGAGATACCGTGGGCCCCAGCCCTGGTCAGCGTGCCTCCCGTCTCTGGCCTCTGGGTATCTGTATTTTACAAAAGGAAGAGCCTGGGCTCCGATTCCAGCTCCAACACATCTAACTGTGAACGGGGAGAGCCGCTGCTTCCTCCGCCGCCTGCCGCGCCTGCAGGTCAGAGAAATGCCTCTGGAGCCCCTGGGAGACTCTCCGGCCAGAGTCGACATTGGGTAACGGGGTTCCTATAATCCTTACTGTGGAGAGGGGTTCCCCCATGCCTGCCTCCTGGACACTTAGAAGGGGCAAGTGGCCCGGCCCGCATGGCTCCGTGGTTGAGCATTGGACTATGAGCCAGGAGGTCACCGTCAGGGCACATGCCCAAGTTGCAGGCTCAATCTCCAGCCAATCAATGATTCTCATCATTAATGTTTCTCTCTCTCTCCCTCTCCTTCCTTTCTGAAACCAATAAAAATATATTTTTTTTTAAAAAAAAGAAGGGGAAGTGGCAGAGCTCTCAGGACGGTCAGATAAAAACCGGACACGTAGGCTCGATGTCTGAGCGGGTTTGTTCGGCATCCTGCCAACATCCTGAGCTGCGGCCACAGGTTGAGCCCTCGGGGCCAGCCCTGCGCTCGGGGCTGTGACCTGCATCTGGCACTCGTGGAAACAAACAGGGCAGGCGATGCCATGTCCACTTTGCGGAGCAGGGTGCTGTCACGTGGCTCAGTTGCTCCAGTTCACTTAGAGTGGCAGGAGCCACACTCCGTGGCCAGGGTGGGCGGGGCCCGCACTGAGTCCCTCTGTTGAATTCCAGGGAGGGTCTCCCTGGCGGAGAAAACATCGTGAGTCCAAATAGCATGCGAAAGAGCCACGCCCAGGTTCAGGGGACTCGGGAGTCCTGCTAGCAGGCTGGCTCCCAGAAAGCAAAGAGCAGGCTGTGCCCTGCGAGCCAGGACATGTGGGCATGGCCTGCAGGTGGTACCATGGAGTTTAAATGTGCTTCTCAGGGCAGGGGTGGGGGTAATGGGGGCCCTAGGCGACGCTGTCCAGTGTGGTAGCCACTGGCCACCGTGACCATTTAAATTCATTAAAATTAGGTCGCATTGAAAATTCAGTGCCTTGGTGGCACTCGCCACATTTCAAGCACCCGGCAGCCACCTGTGGCTGTGGCTAAAATTTGTCTGTGCAGATCTATCATTCCAGAAAGTTCTATGGGAGAGCACTGCTCTAGAATGGCCCCTCTGCCTCCGTGGTAAACACAATGAATTAGAGACCAGGCGGCCTCTAAGAGAAGCAAAAGATCCCAGCCTGGGGCTGAGGGAGAGAACTGGGTAGACTCCAATTGGGGAGACATTTAAGGGGGAAAGGGACAGGGCTTGGTAACCAAATGGCTGGAGGGATGGAGTGATGAAGGATCCAGACAAGTCCCCAGCAATGGCCTGTTATCTGGCATGGTCATCTGGGGGGAGGGGGAGGGACAGGGCAGCAGTCACTCACAGGGAGAGAGGGCAGGGGAAGGAGGGGCAGGTCTGGGAGATAGACAGGGTGCTGAGTTTGGGACATGCTCAGCACACGGTGCCGTAGAACAGCCACGAACAGGTCCAAAGGCAGAGGTTCCGCGGTCTGCGGCTGTGGGGTGTCGGGGACAGAGGCCGTGGGGCTGGGGTTCAAGCGCTATCTGTGCTGGGTGCCCAGGGAGTTGAGGGCCATGAGGTGCACCAGCAGGGGAGCATGTGCAGTGTGGCTCCAGGGCTGCAAACTACACCCTCGGTGCTGCGGGTCCGAAGCTGAGGAGGGAGGAACGGGCTGCGGGATTGTGGGATTGTGTGCGGGGACCGTAGACAAGGAAGAGCCTCCCTCCTTCCCCCAGGGTCCAAGAGTGTCCTGGGGTCTCCTGGGCAAACCCACAGGAGGCACGCTTCCGGAAGCAGCCTGGGAGTGGGGACAGATGGACGGTGGACGGCAAGCACAGTCACCCCTTAGGGAATAGAAGCGGCCGGGCACCTGGCTGGGCGAGCTGGTGGGCAGCTCAGGAGGGGGGCCTGGGCTGTGCCCACCTTGTCCCCACCTTGCCCCAGTGCATGGGCGGCAGGGCACGAGAATGTTGTTCTCTGGAGCCACTGGGACACTTCCTGTCAGTCCACATAATCGAGAATTACAGTATTTAAATTACAAATTGAAGATTATTTTTACAGGTGTCGTTTTAAATATAACATGCAATCCCTTGACATTACATCAGCCCCACCACACAACCAGCTGCTCCAGGCCGCCTGCACATGTGAGGCACATGGCTGACACTGGCAAGGGGGAGTGTGTGCGTGTGTGTCTCTGTGTGTGTGCGTGTGTGTGTATGTGAGACCCAGTGGGGTGGGGGTGAGAAGCCACGTGACTGATCAAGTATGTGTGAGGGCGTGTGATTAAGATTGTATACGCGTGTGGTGATGAACATGTGTGTATGGATGGATGATCTGTGTATTATGAATGTGAGTGGCAGTGAGCATGTGGGTCTGTGCCTCCATGTGGATAAGGGCGGGAGGGTGAGCACACTGCTGGGTGCTCAGTGCACAGGTAATCACCCTGCAGGCAGGCAGCACCTGGCCGATCTCTGGCTCCCTCTAGAGAAGCCTGCGTCCAGGAGGTGCGCCAGCTCCACTGCGGGCAGAGGGGCTGCGTGGGCCCAAGGTGGTGCTGCAGTGCCCTCCAGTGGACAGGGCCCATCCCAGCCAACAGCCAGACCCACAGCAGACGGGAAAGACGTGCCCAACCACCCACACCCCAACTCCCCGTCACCCACCCACCCACATGGGTGGTGCAGGAAGAGCCTGCCCTGAGGCCCCCTTAGTCTCCAGAGTGGGGCTCTAGTTCTCCATCTGTGGCCCTCCAGCCTTCCCCCTGCGGGCCAGGCACACATCCCCCTGCTCCTCGATGGCCAGGCCCACCTCAGGGATGGCCACCAGGTCGGCCTCTTCCAGGAAGTTCCTCTTGAGCCCCAGGGGAAAGGAGGTCCCTTCCCTAAGGGCGCAGCTGGCTCTCCCAGGACTCGGGTGGCCCGGAGGCCCCGAGGACGGGCCTGGGCCTGCCTGTCTGCTGCTGTCCCCAATGTGCACGGCGCAGCAGGTCAAGGGGACGATGCTCTGCAAACTGGAACCTGCCCCTTCGCTCTCAGGTGAGAAACATAAGGGTCTTTGGAGAGAGACGGAGGCAGAGGGGCAGTGGAGAGACCCAGGATCGATGCCACCAGCGAAGTCTGCTCTGGGCGCTGCCTGCAGAGAGGGCACCGTGCTTGGGCAGTGCGTGTGCAGCCCGAAGACAGCAACTGTTCTAGGAGGGCTGTTTGCAGAGTGAGAAGTGGGAGGCCTCAGGGAGCGACTTAAACCTGGAGAAGAAAAATCCTCTGGGCTTCCACATGAGCAAAATGCTTTTTGTTGTTGTTGTTGTTAATCCTCACCCGAGGCTACTTTTCCATTGATCTTTAGGGAGAGTGGGAGAGAGAGGGAAAGAGAGAGAAACAGCCATGCAAGAGAAACACATTGATTGGTTGCCTCCAGCACAAGCCGACCAGGGCCCAGGCCGGCAAGGAGTCTGCAACCAAGGTATGTATCCTTGACCAGAATCAAACCCAGGACCCTTTGGTCTGTAGGCCAACGCTCTACCCATTGAGCCAAACCGGCCAGGGCAGCAAAATGCTATTGGTGGCCATCGGGCCCACAGGCCAAGTGCCGCAGGCAGCACTGGGCCTCCCAGGTCAGCTGTCCTTGTATTGCCCCCAGCGACAGGCATCACAGAGGAAAGGAGGGCAAGGACAGCCACCCATGCCCTGACTGCCTTCCCAGAATCTCTGGCTGCATGTGTTCCAGTTCTGAGCTCCACCCCCTGGACCCACTCCGGGCAGCGTAGCAGGCCAGGCCCAACCCATGAGAATGTGTGACTGTCTGGAGCAACCACTGAGCCACCCGCCCTCAGAGGCCCAGGCTTCTCCCTGCTCTGCCCTCTTCCCAGGATCAGCGGGCGTGGCTCCACTTGCCCTCCCCACCCTCCGCAGGGTGTCGGAGCTCCTCGCTGCCCAAAATGCCAAGGACGAGCATGAAGAGAGACTCACTGAAAACATGCAGCATCTGGTGGCTGCCTCCTGCTCTGCCTTCCGGTTCCCCGCTATCTTCCAGGCGGCCTCTTCCAAGTCCGTACCTTTTTGTCTATCATGTCTAACTAAAGACTTCTTCACTTCTCTATGTTGCTGCCTCGTCTCTATTCACGTGTGTATCGTGGGAAGTGCAAGAGACTCTTCCCACTGCAAATACATCACAGGTGATACTCATCCGGGTCTCAACCTGGACTGCGACCTCCCGGCAAAGCTCAGCTTCCTCACCGGCCCCTCCTCAATGCGTGTCTCACTGCTTTGAGGAGCTGCCGCTTCAAACAGGTGGAAAGGTGGATGGATGACAGTCTCCCCCAGCAGCCATGGCTGTCAGAAAGGAGGCCGGAGCCACAGGGGACAGCAGGTTCATTTACAGTCTAAGAAGACAGATCAATACCACCGTCACCATCACCCTCATTTCCAATGGTTCTTGGATGCTTATGTACGTCAAGCCCTGTGCGAAGCACTTCACACCAACTCTCTCATTGCTATTGCACAGCACACCTACGAGGGATCCGCCTGTTTTCCCATCGAACAGGTACTCAGGGCAAGGCTGTGCCATCCCTGCGGGCCGGTCAGCCTTGCTGCTCTCTGTTCCAGCTTCTCCATGTGTCTGACCCGCATCTCTCAACCTTGGGGAGCAACCCCCTGGAGGGCTCATTCAGCAAATGTGTGGGTCACAGCTGACGGAAGCATTTTTCAAAGACAAAATAGAGCATTTCTAATACATCTTACAGAGTAGCAACAAGTGCTGCTCCCTGACACTTTGTTCACATACATGTAATACATCCGCACTTAGAATGCAATGGAAGGCGCTTTTAAATATATTTCTCACTGTGGGTCACAGTCAAAAATCTCTAAAGGCTGTTGTGCTAGACTCTGTCCACCATCGGAGTTTTCTGTGTGGGAACTTCTATCTTGTTCTTCCCACTTTGGATGCTATGGTATCGCCTCACGACCCCCCACTCCCTCGTTCTCCGCTGCCCTGGGTTACTAAGCAACCACCACTGGGTCCTAGGGATGCTGCTGAGCCTGTAAGGGGCCAGGCTAACCGGCCAGACCGCTGGGACACGGGCCTGGAGATGCCTTTGCATCTGCCTCCTGCTTCTGTCTGCCCGGCAGGACTGATGTTTCCCCAAAGAGGCATAAAGGCCCCTTCCTCTCCAAGCTGTCAGGTTAGTGCCTTTGTCTCCAGAATTAGCACAGGTGCACCTGCAGGCTGGCGTCCTCATTAAACTATTTTCTACATCCTGATCCCATAAGGATGGCTCCAGGGGACCTCTCAAATAAGCACTTCATTTGCAGTGGCCTCTCAGATTGCAAAGAATGGTCCCAGCTTCATCAGCAGAGGCGGGGGGAGGCCGGGGCTCACTGAGTTTTCTCTGCCCCCCAGCGGCAGCTGGACCCGCACACGCAGAAGGGAGAAGTCAGGGGCAGGGTCTCCCATGGCCTCTCCTCACCTTGCAGCTGCTGTCCTGGTACCCTCTGGACAGCAGAGGAGCTCCTAGCCATGGACAAGCCCCAGAGCAGTGGTGTGAACGTCTATTCCGGCTGCTCCTCCTTGTCTACGCTCTTTGAGAGGGTAGATTCAGGAGTGGCGGCATTCCAGGAGCACATGGTATGACATGAAAGGCTCCCATACAACAGCCACCTGCTCCACTCCTGGGAACCCCCATCCCTGTCCTCTTTGCAGCTCTGTGCCCCACTTTCCCCAGCAGCCTCTCACGGCCACCAGTCCCAGGAAGGAGAGGTTCCGAACATCCCCTAACACCCCCGGGACCAGGCTGAGGAGTCAGGGAGACACTTCATCATCGTTGCTGGTCTTGGGCCAGCAATTTACTTGCCACTCTCCTGGGAGACAGGACCCAAAGGGGACACTTGTCAGTGATGGGTTGGGCATGCCGAGAGGCAGTGAGGAAGGTCAGAGTCGGGACCATCAAAATTCAGAGGAGGAGACTTGTGGGCAGGGAGACTGTGGGCGTGTAGAGGTCCTAGAAGTAGGGACTCAGCGAAGACCTTAGAAAATGGCGGCTAAGGAGGCCACATGGAGACAAGGGCAGAAACAGGTGTCCAGGCAGGGAGCATGGCGTGAGTAAAAAGGAAGATGAAAGATATAGGACACGTTCGGGGAACAGTGTGGGGATCAGACAAGCTGGAGCAGAGCCCGTTTATAGGGGGAGTAGGACATGGAGGGCAGAGCTTCCCAACCAGGTGCAGATGGCTACAGGCACAGCGGGACAGGGAGACAATAGCTGTGGGGCTGGTTTGGGGGGCCCGGGCCAACTGAGCACTGGGTTGGTGCCTCCAATTGACATGAAGGGGGTCTGCAGGCTGTGAATTAGAGCATTACATTGAGATCACACCCCATCCCTTCAGCTGCCCCCCAAATCAGTAAGATATATATATATATATATATATATATATATATATATATATATATCCCCTGAATGCCCACTCTGCTGGATAGTGTACTGAGCCCTGGAATTCAGCAATGAATCAGACAGCACCTCTATGCTCAGGAGGCACATGGGCTAGCACAGCAGACCAGCAAGTGAAAATTCCACTTCAACCGACACAATCAGAGCTGGGATGGAGGTCTGCACAGGGCATGATGGGAGCTCAGAAAAGGCATCTAGCCACCTGGGGGCCAAGGACTGTTTCCCAAAAGATGATAACGGAGCTGAGCCTCACAGGGAAAGGGGGGGGGGGGTCAGCCAAGGGAAACGGGGGAGAGAAAAGGACATTCCAGGCCCAGGGAACAGCCTGAGCAAAGGCAAGGCAGCTGGGGCCCGGGAGACGTGTGGGAGGACCGAGAAACAGGCCAGCTCGGAGTGATGCCCGCGCTCGGGTGCCCTGCTGAGCAGGAGAAGCACACCGGCAGGAGGGCAGTCCAGGGAGCAAGGCGGGTGCGGGAAGCCTTCCCAGCACCAGCTCTGCTCCTAAAGAAGAAAAGTGCACCTGCGCCCCAGGGAAGGAGGGGGCCGCTGGGTGGGGCTGGGAGCGTGGCAGGGGGCCCCCAAGGCTGAGGCTGCTGGTCCTGCTGCTGACTGACACTCCAGTCCCCCGAGGGTGCCGCCTCCCTGGGGAGCCCAGGCCGGAGCGTGCTGAGTGTCCTTCTGAAGGGCTTATTCTGAGCAAAGGTTTTCCTGTGACCTTTCTTGGAGAGGGAAAGACAAACACTTCGCCACAGCCACTGCCTGTCCAGCTTTCCAAAGAACTGCTCCCCGCTGGCCCCATGAGGGGACCCCAGGGGTCGGGGCCTGGAGAGATGCTGAAGGAAGGCGTCCAGGGAGCATTGGGTTCCATCAGAGCGTTCCACGGAAGACCCTTTTTTAAAAATAGGAGTAAAAATAACCTCTCCAGTATGGTAAACTGTGGTCATTAAGATCACCACAATGCACCTACTGAATTTGGAGAGATGGTGAGGAATTGTCCATCAATTCCACACACTGAAAGGCAAAAGCACATTTATCTGTATCTCTGATACCTAAGTTATCATAAAATCTAATATTAGGGGACAAAATGAATAAGTAAACAGGCCCTGGCCAGTGCACTCAGTGGTTAGAGCATCATCCCACGCACAGGTTAGATTCCTGGTCAGAGTACAGAGGGGAGGTAACCGACCACTGTTTCTCTCTCACGTCGATGTTTTTCTTTCTCTCCCTTTCCCTCCCTCCCTCTCTCTCTTTCTAAAATCAATTTTTAAAAAAACATATGCTCAGGTGAGGATTAAAAAAGAAAGAGTACACGAGAGTAGCATATAGGAAAACAAGACTGGCTCACCAGGGAAAGTGGAAGTCACCAAGGTTTCTGGGAGCCTGGTCCTTAGGCCCCACCATCTGGCTCCAGCAGGTGTCGCTGCCAAACAGACCAGGCAGGACACGCAGGGACCCGAAAAGTCACCCCTCATCCCAGCTCCAGAATCCCTGCTTCCCAGAGGGACAACGAACACCTTGAGAGCAGGGGGCAGGGGGGAGGATGTTTACATCTCACAATGCCTACAACTTGGATTGGACATGAGTCATTCTGCCCTCGAAAACTCTGTGGTCCGGTACTCCATGCTGATCAACCGTCCTCTGTTCGGACTGACACCTGGCCCCGCCCTCTGTTCGGACTGACACCTACAGTCTCATCCAGTTCTGCTACACGGCAGTTTGGTGATCTCTTTGGTCTCCCGCTAAACCAGGCCCAGGAGTTCCACCTTCCAGCCAAATGGTTTGTCACGATACTTTCCTAAACAAATCCAATTCCTTTCTCAAGAAAAAAATCTGTGCCATCTATGAAGAGAAAAATGTCTTCTGCTGCATACATAGGCGTTTATTTCCTGTGCTTTGGTCACAGTATTCTGGGGTGGGAATATACTGAATGTTATGAGAGCACAGAGAGGCACAGGCCTCGGTCAGGGAGTCAGAAAAGATACTCCAAGGGAATTGACATCGAAGCTGAGATCAAGAAAAAGGGTAGAGTTATCCAGGAATAGCGGGAAAGGGGTCCGAGGCAGAGGAAAAGAACCCCAAAAGCCTAGAAGAGCGAGTGTGGCACATTCAGGAGATCACAAGAGGTTCCCCATGTGGGTTGGGTGGGGCATGATGGGGGGGGAGCTAGAGACGAGGCTGGGCCGGGCCACACCTGATAGGTCAGGCCAAGATGTGTGATTTGGTCCAGAAGGCAATGGAACCACTGGAGGCTTTAAGCAGGGCGATGCCACAATCGGATTTGCACTTAGAAAGATGACTGGCAGGAGGCTGAAAAGTCGATTATTAAGAGGCAACACTTGAAATAGAAACCAGTGGGAGGCAACCACAGTGATCCCCCTGGGGAAGATGACGGTGGCCTGGACAAGGAGGTCTGAGTGGGAAACAAGAGACAGGAACAACTTCAAGAAATATGAAAGTACCCAGCTGGCGTGGCTCAGTGTTTGAGCGTTGACCTATGAACCACGAGGTCACAGTTTGACTCCCCGTCAGAGAACATGCCTGGGTTGCAGGCTCAATCCCCAGTAGGGGGCGTGCAGGATGCAGCCCATTGACGATTCTCTCTCATCATTGATGTTTCTCTCTCTCACCTCTCTCCCTTCCTCTCAGAAATCAATAAAAATATATTTTTAAAAAATATATATGAAAGAGAAAGGGGACTGCCATCTCATGATGGGGAGAGGATGGGGGAGGAGTCTTGGGCAACTCCAAGATCTCTGGATTGGGCAACTAGGTGGCAGGTGGTTTGTCTGCCAAGGTGGAGAATACAGAGAGGAGCAGGCGACGCTGAAAGAGATCTGCTCCTCTCTCTCCCCGGCCTGTTGTGCAAAGACACGCATGTTCCCGCCTGGGTCAGTCCTGCTCACTGCACGTGCCCCTCGGAAGTCACCTGCCTAAAGGGGACCCAGAGAGGCCCAACCGGGAAAAAGCAGCTACATCGTTTTCTCAAGCAACATAGGGAACCAATAAAGAAATCTCCTTCAGCACTGCCCAGGCTGCCCTCTCCGGCCCTCATCCTGCAGCTCCTTCAGAAGGGACTTCCGGGTCAGCCCACAGCCTGCCATCCTGGCCCCGTCTGGTCCTGTGAGTCTCAACCACAGACCTCCTCTCCCCCAGCCTGAGGGAAGATGGCCTGGTTTGTTCTCTTCCACGCACATGCCATTCCTCAAGCCCAAGAAAGCCAAACACTCAGGTAGTATCACTTCGCCAGGCTGCAATTAGCAGATTAGCGGCTTGTTGGTCTTGTCCTGTGTCCCACTCTATGACCTCATGAAGGTCCGGCGTGCCTCAGCCCCGGGCTGCTCCGGGAAGGGGCCCTCGGCTTCTCTGGCAAAAAGAAAGAAAAAAAACCCAGCCTGTCACCGTGAGTTTCCCCGTTGTAGAGCTAAACTACAATTGATGTTCTGTCTCTATCAATTTCTCAGGAATGCCGGGACGCGGGCCCAGTATTAATGAAGACAGCAGAAAGGCAGGCATGCGCTTGGCCCCGCTCCAGAGCTGACGGAGAGCACGGATCCTGAGTAATTCCCAGAGACCTGAGAGGCCCGAACAAGGCAAAACAAGCAGGCTCGGGGGTCAGACACAGGCTTGGTGGGACAGACAGATGCCAAAAAGGCTTGGGAGAGAAGTTCTGCCGGGAAAATA
Source organism: Myotis nattereri (assembly GCF_964212035.1). NCBI lineage: Eukaryota > Metazoa > Chordata > Mammalia > Chiroptera > Vespertilionidae > Myotis > Myotis nattereri. The sequence goes on along the minus strand of NC_138085.1, from coordinate 77,060,060 downwards.
GCCTCGTGATCACCCCTTTTATGATCAGTATCATTTTCATCATCTGAGCGAAGCAATTTTACTCCAGACTAAAAGGACATCCCCATAGGTCTATGTATATGGCAGGATATGATCACCCACACACACTCTCACTCACACTCACACTCAGACACACTCACGCATGTTCACACACACTCACACATTCTTACACCCAGAGTGTATATGACATGTTAGGGGACCAGGGCAGAGCCAGAACCGCCTCTCAAGAATGGACTGATGTTCTGCCCCCATATTTTGACCAAATCCCTCCGCACCTCTCGGCATGGTCGCTCAAATCAGAAGCCCTCCCAGGTCACAAGTGGGGATAAGCCTTCATTAGTGTGGGAGGCCACACTGGTATCGAATTAAAAAACCAATAAAAGGCTTGTCTTCATCTCAGTTTGAAAAATGAATAGAAGCTGGTCATTGGCTCCTGTTTTTCAGACAATGTCATCTGGGGGCTTCTGGTTTCAGAAACATTTTTTAATCACATATAATTCCTTAATCCTTCCAAACTGATCAGCTCCTTCTAAGTTTCCACTGGCGCTAGTCAAGCTGGAACAATTCAGCTAAACCATCACTCCCATCAAACCATCGTGCCAGCCCCTGGGATGTGGGTCTCTGCAGGATTCAAAAAATCCAGCAGCCTGGCCAGCGTGGCTCAGTGGTTGAGCGTTGACCTATGAACCAGGAGGTTACAGTTCTATTCCCAGTCGTGGCATATGCCCGGGTTGCGGGCTCGATTCCCAGTGTGGAGTGTGCAGGAGGCAGCAGATCAAATGATTCTCTCTCATCATTGATGGTTCTCTCGCTCTCTCCCTCTCCCTTCCTCTCTGAAGTCAATAAAGATATTTGTTTTAAAAATTCCAGCAGACTCCGTGGGACCCAGGGGTGATGGTGGGACATCTACAGCATTGGAGATGGCCATACCTGCCCCGGAAATTTCCATGAGAATCAAGAAACACAAACGGGAGGTGCTGCCCCTCCTCAATCAAGGAGAGCTAGTTTTACGAGGGATATGATCATCTTAACCCTGTCCTGAGGAGGCTGAAAAGGTAGATTTATTTCTAGGCTCCAAAGCCCTCAGCCCCTGGAGGAGTGTGTTCCCTGCATTAGAAAACAGTGTGTGTTTCCTTGCTCGGAACGCCCTCACCAGGAATGTGCAACAAACACGAGGTGGTCACAACACGCAATGCCTCTTTCTTATATGTGCTGCCAGGGACTGCCGTGGGAATTTAATTTATAACAGTTACAATAACTATAGTGATGGCATTGGTAGAAAAGAAAGTAGATAGAAAAAGGACAAGAACTACAAAAAGAGAGAAAGACAAGGAGAAAATGCAGAGGAGAACAGAAGGCCTTGCACATAGTAAATGCTCAAGAATTATTTCAGAAAGCAAGTTAAATGAGCACACTCCGTCCCATGTAATACAACGAACACACGGGACCAGAATGGGGTTTTATGCCAAGTGTGGCCTCTTCCTAGCCTTGCGACCTTGAAGAGTACTGAACTCCTGTCTTAGTCAGTTGGGCCTACATGACAAAGTGCCATAAACAGGGTGACTTACAACCAGAAATGGACTTTCTCACAGTCTGGGGGCTGGAAGGCTGAGATTGGGGTGCCAGCGAGGTCAGGCGCTGGTGAGAACTCCCTCCCTGGCTTGCAGATGGCCACCTTCTTACCATGTGCTCACATGGCCTTTCCCAAGCGCATGTGCACAAAGAGAACTCAAACTCTCTGGTGTCTCTTCTTACAGGGACACCAGTCCCATCAGACCAGGCCCCTGCCCTCATGACCAAGTTACTCCCAAAGGCCCCATCTCTAAGGACCAACACATCGAATTTGGGGGGGTGGAGGAGGGGCATAATCCAGCCTGTAACAACTTCTTAAACTTCAGTCTTCTCATTGGCAAATATCAATTCTTACATTTGTCTCTTGTATTTCCTTCTACTCAATCACCTCTCTTGTCCAGAGCTACACATTCTGGGCTGTTGTTAACAATAAGTTCTGAACCTCCTGACGGGTAGGACACGTGTGCAGAAGGCACACCCTGACACTGAGGCTGCCCAAAGCTGGAGGAGCCAGCTGAGGAGTCATTGCTGAAGCGGGGTTGTTCAAATAGAAGCCGCTGTGAACACATCCTAATGTCCTACAAACTTCTGAGACTCCCCAAAGATTATTTCAAAGAACAGGTGAATGGCAAGCAGCACTTAGTTACGGGAGAATTTAGATCACAGACTTACATTCCCATTTCTGAGAGAAGGTTTTAGGAAGCAGCCTTATGCGAACGAGATATGGAAGACCTGAACAGGCCCAGGGCTATTTTCTGTGGAGAGGAGGCTTGAGACAGAGTGTGGAGACAGCTCTGACAGGGACGTGGCATCAGCCACTTTTCATGACTTAGAGCTCTGTTCGCCTGTAGGCACTAAACATGGTGCATTCTGGGTTATCTTCGTTACCCAAACTGCTGCTCGGGACTATATGTGCCTTTTCCATGTGGCCTTGCCTGGGAGAGCTCTGTGGGTGAAGACCACCCCACCAGGACCTCAGTCCTCTGATCCCCATGTTTTACTCTTTCTGTTCAAAACACAACCCTATTATGGGGTCAGATCAGGTGAATGAGGTGCACAGGGCCCCCCCTAAGCAGCACCTTCAGGGAGCCCCCGTGGCTCTGACTACTCTTGTCCATTCTCACTCTGGGCAATGGGCACTGGCCACCACCATGATGAATCCCCACACACCTTCTACAGCCTCTGCTACCCTGAAGGTCTGCTTGCTTCCAAACGCCTGGGTGCTCTTTTCTTCTAGTCCCTTCCTGAGAGGACAGTGGTTGCTCAGGTGTGTTCGTGCTGAAGGGTGAGACCCAGTGTCAGTGAGGCTAGAATTGGGGATGGGACTGAGCATTTTCCATTTCAGCCGTACGGTGCTTTCTTCAGGCCCCATTGTGTGCCTTGAGCCACACTCTACTACTATGATCTCTCTCTTCTCTCTCTCTCTCTTTTTTTAACAAGACTTTGTCCCAACAAGACTATGGGCAGCTACAGGGCAACGATCAAGTCTTCCACCTCTGTGTACCATTTTTGCCTTGAAGGGTGTCACAATTTTGTTAAGAAGGCAAAACATCCTGTAACAGGATGGAGTGTGGGACTTTGCCTGTTGTCTCAGAAGTGTGGCTATGGCCCAAAGTCATGGACCAAGATGCAGGTCATCCCAAAGTCTAAATTCAGAGTCACCACTCCTCTCACTGTTTGCCTCAAGGTAACAAAGCCAGCTGCTCTATATCACGAACTACCAGCCTCAGAAAGCAGAGACGGACAGAGGTGATTTGCAAATTCAGGGTGCAATGTTCAGGGGAAAATGCCATGCCCTTCCCCTGCCCCAAAGCAAGAGAAGGGAAGGACTCCAAGAATCACTTGTACAGATTAGACATTATTATGGGCTGAATTGTGGTCCCCAAAAATTCAATCGTTGAAGTCCTAATACCCAGTATCTCAGAATATGACCTTATTTGAAAATAGGGACATTGCAGATATAGTTAGTTAAGATGAGGTCAAAGTGGAGTTGGGGGGGGTCCCTAATCCAATATGATTGGTATCCTTATAAAAAGAACACCATGTAAAGAGACACACAGACACATACACACACACACACACACACACACACACACACACACACACGGAAAACACCATGTGAAGCTTGGCGTCCACAAGCCAAGGAACTTCCAGAAGGTACTAGTAAAAGAGAGGCTGGGAAGAGAGTCTTTCCTAAGCCCTCCAGAGGCAGCATGCTGCCAAAACCCTGATTTTGCACTTCTGGCCTCCAGAACTGTGAGACAGTACGTTTCTGTTGTTCTGGGCCACCTGCTTTGGGGTGTTTGTTAGAGCCACCCGAGGAACCGAACAGAGAGGCATCTGCAAACAGGAGACGTGCGTCTCACCCACTTGTTCGAAGTCTGCTCAGCAGAACTGGCTGTTGCAGCCTATGAGACAGTGTGTTTTATCTGGCTTCCGGCCACCGGAGAAACACACAACAAAGGAAAGAGGAGAAGATAGGGATTATTGGCGTGGAAGGCCTAACGACAAACACATTGGCATGTATTCCTACCCAGAGAGCCTGCCCTCCCTGTGGCCTGTGTGGTTTTTCTCCTGTGTTCCAAAGGGCAAGGCCAGGTGCTCGCTCCAGACACAAGGTCTCTCCTCCTCCGGGTTCCCAGAGTTTGGGCCACTGCCCCACCTGGCTGATCAGCCATCAGCTACAAGTGCTTTCTCTGTCTGTGCAGAGGGTTGGCTGGGCTTTCCCAGAGAGCACGGACCGACTGTACTTACTGTAACTCTGGGTGAACAGCACAGAGGACATACCCTTTGCTAGCACCATGAGCCAGGCACCATGTTAAATGCCTCAGGCAGCCTGGCCGGTGTGGCTCAATGGTTGAGCGTTGACCTATGAACCAGGAAGTCATGGTTCCATTCCCAGTCAGGGCGTAAGTCCAGGTTGCAGGCTTGTTCCCCAGTTGTGGAGTGTGCGGGAGGCAGCTGATCAATGGTTCTCTCTCATCATTGATGTTTCTATCTCTCTCCCTTCCTCTCTGAAATCAATACAAATGTATTTTAATAAATAAAATAAAATAAAACATATATATCAGTAGACACAAGGGGAGTATTTATAATAGAAAAGGCACTTTCATCATTGAGTTCTTAGTCTTTAAAAAAAAGACTTCCTGTAAATTGTTTCATTGGATTCCCACAAATTCCTACCAGGTAATGGGTCTGTTCCCCATTTTAAGGACGAGAAGACTGGGGCTCAGAGAACATACTCCTTCTATTTCCTCACCCTGCCTCCCAGCGCGAGAAGAGAGCTGCAAAGATTATGAAAAATCATTATAATTAGGATCCATGGACTTCAGAGCTGAAAGGAACCTTGAATAACAGCTTTTCCAACCTCCTTACCAGACAGTTGATGAACCTGAGATCAAAGCGGGGAAACTGATTTACTCAAATGTGCACAGAGCTCAGAAGAGAAGGCTGCGTGTGCATCTGGGCCCGCAGCCCCATCATAATTTAGAGGCATCTTCACCAAAGGCAAGATTACGGATGGGGAAGGGGCTGTTTATATCAGGGGGCTGTGCGTGGTGGTCTGGGGCCATCACCCAGCTTCCTAATCCTGTATGCCATCCCTTCGGCATGGGATTCCTGTGAACACCCTAAGGATGCTGCTACTGGCAGGTGATGAGTAGACATCCTCATATGGCGTCCACACATCTGTCACCTGAAACCCCGGGTTCCATCAACATCCTGGCATTCGCAGACCTGACCTTGATTTCCCTACTCTGTCCAATCCAGTGTCAAGCACACAGAGAGAACACACGGGCCACAGTCAACAATGGAAGGACCGCACTAAAGCAGGAATGTAAATCATAGCTCATAAAGTGTCAGCTTGGGTAAAACGCTTTTAACTCACCAGCAGACCTGCCCACAATGTCAATGAGGAGGAAAATAAAAGGATGTCAGGAGAGGCAGTGAGAAAAGGGGAACAGAGAACCAGAGGGAGGAAAAACAGCAAAGGAAAGAAAGACTTCAGAGACTGTCACACTAAGAACCTGGGTGCTTGGAGTCCAGCCAGTGCCTTCACTCAGTGAGATCCCAAACCCATCCCACCCCAGGTGGACTAGTAAACCCCAAGGGAGGGCCCTGGTGAGAAGCTGGCTTGGTGACAACATTTCAAGGCCAGCAATGACAGACCCACTGGCCCCCAACTCCCCCACCTAACTCCTAGCAGTCCGCAGGCACCCATGGTCCTCAAACCCACCAACTTCAGGTGGACTTTGCCCAGGCCCAGAACGGATGAGAAACAGACAAGGCTGAGTATGAGGCTCCTCTATCCCATCAAAAGCTAGGGTGCTCTGTCCTATGCCCAGTGCCCAGTGTAGGCTCCTGATTTCAAGTATCCACCGGGATTCAAATAACGCATGTACAGGGACCAGCACACGCAGGGGCTCACTGCCTGCTAGTTATGATTATTTGTAATTACGACTATTTATACCCCACTTCCTTTTCCTCTTGGTCACACTGACCCTCTCCCCAGCCTCCGCCGCAGGTAGGTGTGACATGTGCCGGCGCTCTGGCCTGGGGAATGCAGGCAGCGTGCCCCGCTCCCTTCTAGGCCTGGCCCATTAAAACCTTCCATGTGTAATCTTCCCTCTTTCCCCATCTGCCAGCCAGACAGCCCAGCAGAGCATCCACAGCCCAGGGGAAAGCAAAACCACAGACGGAGGAGCTAATGTCCCAAAAAGAACATGTCTGACACCACCTTGGAGACACACCAGGAACATCAGTTCGGTTTCTGTGCGTTGAGAAATGCGCCTGCATCGTGAGCAACGGAGATCCGGGTATTGGTTTGGTACAAGCGCTGATATTGCGCCCCCTACTGAGCATGCCTAGCCCTTAACCTTGGTTTCCCAAGAGGACGCCACAAGGACCAGAGCCATGTTCTGTCTGACGCCTACTTTTGTTGCTGTGACCTTCGGCCCGGCTTCTGGCAGCATCTCTGTGAGGCCTGACCCTTTCCTCTCCTCTCCAGACCACTGTTAACTGTCCTTGTGCCATTGGCCCAGGCCCGCCTGACACTCCATCTTCACTTCCTGCCAATCTGAGAGCACCTGCAGCAGGACCGGCCCTGCATCCCCACCCGACCCGCTCCAGACCCGGCTTCGCTGGCTCCTGGCTGAGGGCAGGGGTAGAACCACAGGCGGTGCCTTCCTCAAAACAGGCAGCAGGACGTAATGAAAAGAACGTCAGATCCAAAGTCAGTCAAACCAAAGGGAAAATGCCAAGGCCACGTGTGAGCATGGTAGAATGCGGAAACACGGGTTATAGTCCAGGAGCAGAGCCGCGGACACGTTCCACCTGAGGCCTCCCTGGGCTTCCTCCCAATCCTGGTGTGCCCCTCGCCCCAGCCCCACGGGTCCTTCTATTTCCCAGCTCTTCTTCAAGCCCCGGCACAGACTCACTTCTCCCTCTGCCAGCGACTGCCCCGGTGCCCATTTGTTCACTCCTCTCAGCTGCAGGCGTGGCACAGCTCTATGTCTGGGGTGGGTATAGCACGCAAAAGCTATTGGCTATTGAGGTGTGTGGGAGTGTGTGTGTGTGTGTGTGTGTGTGTGTGTGTGTGTGATCTGGAACAGGGGGTCATGAAAAAAATTTGGAGTGGGGGGGACCTAAGGGGGCCTCAGAAAGGATGTGTTACCTGAGTCAAGTCTCAAAACAATGAAAAGACATGAACCAACGAGGGAACAGCATATGCGAAGGCCAGGCAGTCTGGAGCACAGCAGGGGAAGAAGCTGGGGAGGGTGGGCTGATGGAGAGAAGGGCAGACACTGCAGATGGGCAGGTGCAGGGGACAAAAGTGCAGCTGCCCCCACCCGTCCTGGAGAGAAGAGCCAGGAAACCGGGATCTCCGCCCCGGCTGCAGCGTGTTTGCCATTTCTAAATCCTGCGATTCTGTTTCTCTTTGCCCCAACGTGGTGACTCAGAAAATCCCTAAAAACCACCCTACGTTTCTCTTGTCCAGCATCTGACTCGGAGACAGAAATCAGGCCGGCCCAGGCCCAGCGAGGTGGGCCGCCCGGCTGTCCAGCGGGTGCCCTTTCTCGGGCGCTGTGTCTCCCTGCCAGCCGGCGGACGGCACCACATTATTTCAGCCCTGCCTCCTCTGTGCTTCAAATTCATATTTGCTTGACACAAACCATACAAAGTTTCAACACTTGGAGACTGCAAAGTAAACCATTTGTACATACCAGGTCTGGTAACACTTTAAATAATAGGCCAGTTAGTTAATGCTGCACTACAATAAAAATTCCCATCCAAGTACACATTACATCCTCATTAATGCCAAGTGAGTGCGGCGTGATTAATGTTATGACAATGAATAACTAGGAGCCCATGATGAGCACCAGGCTGCAGCAGCACAGTGGGGCCCAGGGCGGCTTCTGCCACCCCGGAGCACCCCGGGGTGCTGCCTGCCCCTCCACTGGGTGCTCCCAGCCCCTCCACAGCACAGCTTCAGTGAGACGGGGTGTGCCAGAAAGCCCACGCACAGCCAGTCCCAACCATGAGGCCAGTTGGGAGACAGCTGAGTGAGAGAAATATCTCCTTAACAGTGGTCAGCAAACTGCAGCTCGGCAAACTGCAGCTCGGCAAACCGCGGCTCACGAGCCACATGCGGCTCTTTGGCCCCTTCGGTGTGGCTCTTCCACAAAATACTGACTTCTGCATATGGGCCACGAAGTTTCAATCGCACTGTACGTGCGCGCCCGCACGTGGTATTTTGTGGTATTTCGTGGAAGAGCCACACTCAAGGGGCCAAAGAGCCGCATGTGGCTTGCGAGTTGAGGTTTGCCGACCACGACCTTAGCACATGTCCTTTCCTTCTGAGGCAAGAGCACGTTGGGAGCGGGGAACCAGGCCCTCGTGTCCATGGGCAGGGAGAGTCCCTCTCTCACCTCCTGGATGAGACTGGGGCCGGGGAGTTGGTCTGCTCCTGAAACCAGGAGAGGTTCAGGGAAGTGGGCAGCTCTCATGGGACAATGACGGCTGTGTCCAGGGAAGGGTGGACTCAGTTATCATGGAGAGGCCCAGGCCAACACAGGCCCTGCCCTCAGGAAGTGTCCCTCAGAGCTGGGGCAGGAACTCTACCTTGTGGCTGGTCAACAGGCACTGTGCCCTTTTTCAGCATCTATCTCTACGCCGTGGGGAGCTGGCCCCTGGGATGGGAGATCAGGGGAGAGAGGCTTGTTTTGAAGTCTGAGATGATAGGCGACTGAATAAGATGTTGACAACAGAGAAATGAGAGTTACATTAGGAGACAGGAGAACTTTATAAACCATGGGAACTGCCCTCTTGGCTTTGGGAGTATGGAGAAGACTTGGTGACCCAAAGGGCAGCTTCAGCTCCTCCCGTAGTGCTCTGGAGCTGATGTGGCTCACCCCACAGGCCCACCTCACACCCATTGCCCACATGGCTGGGGATTCTCTTGTGACCTGTGGAAGGCCCTAGGCTACCGGCCCAGGCCAGACTTTCCTCAAGTGCTGGGTTCTGGCTCGCATCCTCCGCAGCTCTGCTGGGGCTGGGCTGGCCTGACCTACTATGAGCTTCCCTAGGCTCTGGGGCCTCTGTGCTCAGCACAGTCTCTCTCGACGATAGCAGACGCTCAGTACATGGTGGAACTGGGCTCTGGGTGGGGACCAGAGCTCTCCATTTCCTCTATGGCATGGACCACCACCTCTAATACCACTGGCCGATAGTCACCTCGACCCACTGTTTTCACAAAGCAAATCCCAAAGTGGTGAGTCTCGAGGCTGAGACTGGAGCCCCAGATGGACATCAAGGTGAGGAAGGGTGGGTTGTCACTCCGAGTTAGGAAAGACCCGCTCAGACTTTCCACTTACATCAGAGTCAGTCCTATTGATTAATGAGTTGCTGGGCTGACCAAGAAGGAAGGATGAGAGCTGCTAGAAGTGGGTGTTGACTTTTCAAACAACCATAAATTCCATGAGGGTGACAAAGGCCTGCTCTGTAATTGTGTTCATTATTTACACTAAAACCTAATTAAAGTCATTACGCTTTTTATTCATTAAACACACTTGCTGGCGCGGACACCAAGCCAGCATAAGTGCTGCTAGGCTCCTTGTGGAAGTGGAGGGCCTCGGGTCCAGCCAGAGCCCAACACCCAGCCATCTTCTGAGTCAGACTTTCTCTGGAAAGGAAGGCTCGGAGGACGAAAACAGAAGAGGGTCGGGAGAGAGGCAGGAAAGTATCGCAAAGCTCCCCAGCAGCCTTTGTCCTTCCTTCCCCTCTGATGCAGGACCAATGGATTCCTTCCCCAAGCCCCATCACTACTGCAGGGGAACATGTCTAGGCCATTGTGGGCAAAGCCAGACACTGCCGAGTATCAGGTGAAGATCAAGGCCTCGGAAAAGGATTAGAGTCCATTTAACTAGCCAACATTTCCAGATGTTTCCTATGAACATGTTTCAGTGGAAAGCTCTTTAAAAAAAAGAGAGAGATCTATCTCTAAAGTCATTGACACTCTACTATGGATAATGGGAATTTAACCTATTTATAAAGCAATCTGGGAGCCCTTAGAAAAATACAAGGAGAGGCCACTAGGGAACTAGAGGAAGGTAGAATTCTTTCTAGTTGGGTTCAGAACAGCTTCATAAAGAAAGCTGAGAGTGATATGAGCTGGTTCCAAATGCCTGTCCCTCCACAGAAACATTGAAAAACTGTTAGAACCGACTTTGTCAGAACTCTGGAAAATAGTCAAAATATTATTACAATCAAGCAAACACGGAATGAAGTAAACGATTTTAAATGCTAGGAAACCCCTTATCTTATACCCTACACACAATCAACTCAAAATGGATTAAAAATGTAAGACCTGAAACAATAAAATTCCTATAAGACAGGGGAGAAATCTCCTATGGTCTTGGCAATGATTTTTTGACTCAGACATGAAAAGCAAAGGCAATATAAGCAAAAACAAACAAGTGGTACTATATCAAACCAAAAAGTTTCTGTACAGCAAAGGAAATAATCAACAAAATTTAAAGGCAATCTATGGAATGAGAAAAAGATATTTACAAACTATCAGATAAGAGGTTAATATCCAAAATAAATAATTAATTCTTATAATTCAATAGCAAAAAATAATAATAACCCAAATTAAGAATGGGCAAAAGACCTGAATAGACATATTTTCAAAGAAGACATACAAGAGGCTGACAGGTACTTGTATGAAAAGGTGTTGACTAGCAGTGGTGAAAGTGGGCATCCTTGTCTTTTACTAATTTAAGGGGAAAGCTTTTAGTATTTGTCATTGAGTCTGATGTTAGCAGTGGGTTTTTCACCAATGCTCTTCGTGCATTCCATAAGGCTTACGTATATTTTTGTACTTGACGGATGTTCTATCTAGAACAATCAAGCAAGAAAAATAAACAAAAGGCATCCAAATTGGGAGGAAAGAAGTAAACCCATCTTCAACCTCATGGTCTCACATCTAGAAAACCCCAAAGATTTCACACACAAGAAGCTACTAGAGCTAATAAAGTCAGCAAAGTTGCAGGGTACAAGATCAACCTGCAAAAGATTAGTTGTGCTTGAATACACCAGCAATGAGCAATCTGAAGAGAAAATTAAAATGGTGGTGGAAGAAGACTTGACGTGGGGCAGTGAACACACAATACAATATGTAGATGTTGTATGGTAGAATTTGCACACCTGAAACCTATAACCTATATAGTTTTATTAACCAATGTCATCCCTAATCAATTCCATTAAAAATATAAATAAATAAGAAAATTAAGAAAACAATTTTGTTTACAATAGCACCCAATGCTCCAATAAAATATGTAGGAATAAATTTAACAAGGGAGATAAAAGACTTATACATAGAAAGCCACAAAACATTGCTGAAGAAAATGGAAGGAGACCTAAATAAAGGTGAAGACGTCGGTGTTTGTGGATTGGAAGACTTAATATTGCTTAGATGTCAGCATTACCCAGTGGCATCTACCATCACATTCCTAAAGGTAACTGGAAGTTGCATAGCGAGCACCTGCTTCTCTGAAGGGTTCCTGCCATTCTGTCTCTGTACTAAGCTTCTAACGAGAACCTTGGTGCATGTCAACAGATTTGTCGTGGTGAAGTCTGAAGGTGACAGTGAAGCTGCATTTTCAATTGGGATTTGTTTCTACAGTCAGCATGTCACATTAATGCATGTAAACAAAGCCCACTATTTACTATTTGAGATGAAATGAACTTTTTTTCATATGCGCACACACGTGTCTGTACATAGATGGTAGGACTTGTAAGTAACATAGCAATACATTCCCAGAAACCTTCAGCAAATCAAAAATCCATAAATGCAGACAGATTTGAACAAGTTCCCAACCTCCTCCTGTATTCCACTTCCCAGGAAAGCTCATGTTTGCTCTGCCCTCTCTTCACACCCTGGTTGACAGTCTTTCCAACTTTCTCCGGAGTTTTATCTCTCATTTGATAAGAGACAAGCCTCCCAAATTCCTTTTCCATTTGCCCAGATAAAGTACATGATGGACTCTTCCACATCACAGAGCTGAGCCAGTGCTGAGCGCAACAGTCTACTCTTCCATTTGCTTCAAAATTCTATTTTTTTTTTAGGGAAGTCAGAGCTGGTATGTTCAGCTGGGCAGGTTTTACACTGCACGATTCCAGGAGGGGCCACTCACTCAGAATGTGATCTGAGTGATTGTTTCTCTCTATCTATCTATCTGTCTATCTACCACACACACACACACACACACACACACACACTTTCAGACTTGTCCTCCAAAGCCAGAGAGCACACAGTAGAGAGATGTGGCTGCGGGCAGCCAGCTCAGCTCTGTCTGACTGCACGGAGGAGACGGCTCACGGTCCTCTCCACTCCAGCCCTGCAGTGAGCCCCATTCAAACTCTTGTCTCGGAAGGGTTACAAATGACCGCACACTTGGACCTCTAGTGAACACTGTAACTGTTAAGTCTACAAGGGCATGCTGCAATCCCCAGGTGGGTCTGGCATGAATCACCAATTCCCCCTCCCTGGGCACAAGTGAAAGCCAAGGCCAGGCAGGACAGGGTGCCCCCTCTGGGTCTGCCCAGGCCTGGCACTCTGCTTTCATTCTGCTCCCCCTTGGCCATCTTCGGTCTCGGGTATCCTCCCTGCGTCCCTGCAGGTCCGCGTCCCACCCTGTCTCATGCTGAGCCATGTGTCTGGCTGCACTAACCAGTCTGTCACTTCACTGTATCAGGGCTGATATAATTATTGGACTGGATCCTGAGGCCATCTGTCATTTCCCTGAGTTCAGTTTTGAAAGCACAAAGCCTGGGTGCCTCACCTACCCAGCCTGCCGTGCGGCATCTGGACTGTTCCAGGGCCCTGTAACCAGACCCAGATCGCTGCTGTCCAAACCCACACAGGGCAGGGAGCTCTGCAGGTGTGGCTCGCCTATCCTCCGCACGACCACCCCATCACGCCCCTGCAGGATGAGCGGCTGGGCTCACACTGCCTGACATGCCCTCTCCCGCTCTCCAGAGCCCCTTCCTAAGAGCTATTCCCTCCTCCCACCTCGAGACAGCCCTTCTCCGATTAAGAGATGCCTCCTCAGTGTTTCTATATAATCGTGCCATCTACACAATTCCATAATGAACTTCTCCCTTCCCAGGTAGGGCTGGAAAGTTACAGAAGATGCAAAATTCATCTGTAAATGTCACCAAAGGTCCCACCTGAGCAATCCTCCCATTTCAGAACCCTGATAAAAGGTGTGTGCGGCAGGCTGACCCTGAGCACCAGGTGGGTGGCCTGAGCCAGGGGCACTGGGTCCGAATCACCTTGAGATGACTTGCCAAAGCAGGTCCTGAGTGTCACCCGGACCAAACAGCCTCAGTAGAGGGCCAAGACCCCTGTGCAGCAGCCCTCTGCTCCCAGCCCCAGCGCTGTTCCCGAACTAAACCACAAGCAGGAAAGAAAGGGTCCCTCTAGATATTAGTCCCTCTGGGAACCCAGGATTCCAGGGTCCAAATCAGAACAGACTGGCTCCAGTAATACTGTCAGGGACGAGTCTGAGGTCCGTGAGCTGTGACGGGACCCATGTGTCCTCTAGAGGCCATGAAATAGACCCAACTCAGTCTCTACTTCCTGGTATGACCCTCATGAAAGCCTCTATGTACTATTTTCCTACTATAACCTTTTGTGATGGAGGACACACATCCCCTGAGCCTTCTAGGAAAGAAGACAGCAGGTTTCATCTGCAAAAATGTCTGATATTGAAGTCTGGCTGGTGGAGCCTGGGATCATGGCCTGACCCCGGGATGAAGCACTTGAGGAAGGAAGGCAGTATCAGTTCAGGACCTGGGAATGCTGGGCTAAACCCTGCCACCTGCTGAGGATCTGGGCCAAGGACTGTCCTTCCTAAGACCCCATTTCTTCAGTAATAAAAGTAGGAGAATGATCCAAATTGGTGTCTCTTAAGCACACACATCAGAATCAACCTGTGAACTTTTTCTAAATATGACCCCACCCTCCAGACAATGTCAATCATCGGATCTTAGGTGACCTAGGCATGGTAAGTTAGAAAAGTTCCCCAGCTAATTCTCTGCACCCCAACAGCTTTAGTTCCGTGTACAGACTTAACACTCTCCTCCAGGATGCTGTCCACAAGTTTGTTTCCTGACACCAGCCTGGTTATAGTACTTGGCTATGGCCAAGGCCAGCCTACACTTCAGAGATAAAACCGTGCCCCCCCCAGGCTAAGCCATCCAGTGAGGCCACAGCCACCTCTGCCCAGGCCGGCACAACTAGGCTGGAGACAGAGGTGTCCCTCACCTGTCCCCTCTTCCATGATCCCCAAGGTCCCTGCCTTTATCTCTTCCCCATCACACTAGACTGACTGTTACTACATTCCTTCTCCTGGTCACTCAAGGCGGGAGGGGAGTCTGTGTGTCTTCTATGTCAATGCACCACTTTCTGTCTGGTCATGCAGACTAGACAATTCAGAGTCGTCCTTCTTCACCTCTTTGCCACCTGACTTTAGGGATCTCCTGCCCTGGTACAGAAAACCCAGTACAGAGGAGTATGTGTACATTATATAAGTGGATCCACTGCTTTCATTGGAATTTCAAAAGATTTATGGTCCAACCATAGTGGATAGGCACTGTCTACCAAGCTGCCAAATGATTGTCCTGCACCACCACTTCGCATTCTGACCAAGATGACCCTGAGGACAGGGATTATGTCTGAATCACCTCTGTTTCCCCATCATCTTGCTTGGTGTCTGCCACAGAGGAGGAAGTTCCATGCATGTTGACTTGAATTAGTAGCCACAGCCCAGAATGATTTCAATAGCATGGAAGCGATGCCTCCCTCATGGGCTGGAAACCGAGAGGAAACTTTTGGCTCTCTCCAAACAAGATAACAGCCTCTAACTCTGAAGGAAGCCTTCCATGTGATCCACTTTGCCAATGCAAGCGAGCCAAGCGAAGATGCCTCCAGCCCGTGGGAGGGACTTGGGGACACGATGCCAGGTGCTGTAGGTGATTCACTCTCAGGCATGACCGTGCACCTGTCAATGCCAAACCGTCTTTCCACTGAACCAACTACAGAATCAGGGCCCCTGGTTGGATTGGGGGAGCCCAATGCCAAAGTTCCCACCAGCCCAAAGCTTTCTGCCAATCATTACTCCAGACTTGGGCTCCCCTACAGATGCTGAGCTGTATGCGTCTTGTGCCGAGATGTTTATAGTTCAAGTTCCAGAGACAACTTGGAGGGCTCTCAGGCTGTAATCTACTTAGGACAAAAATCCATGACGTGTCCTTGGACTCCTGCAGCTTCCCGGGGGCATTCCAACTTGAATTTTAGAATATTTTATTTTCCTGCATGTTGTGTGTCCAGGTGAGAGACCCAAGAGGTGAGCCAGAAGATGACCGGACAAGCAAAAATGCAAAACATATATTTGTGAAGGGAAGAATCCAGGGTCCTGGGATCCCATTCCTCTGGTCATTTCCAGCAGTGGAATCCAAGCACAGAGAGATCTACAGAGGAACCAATGCCTCACTCATTACCTGGTGCCTTCCTCGGACAGAGGATGGGCAGCGCCAACTTCTCAATGCCCCAAGACCCTGAGCTCAGGGCCTCCCGGACCACAGTGGGGAATAACACGGGTCCCCGGTCAAGCCTACGTGGGGACCCAGACATGCTTGGGGCAAACCTAACCAGAAACCTAACTGCATAAAGAATTGAACTGCCTTCAAGGAGAAAATTGGTCCTCAGGCAGGACTCACAGTGTAGACCCGGATGTAAGGTTTCTGCGCCTTAGAAAAGGAGGGGTCTGCATGCACCTAAGATCTCTCTTCTGTCCAGTTACATGGATTTGTGTCTACAGTCTCTAAATCTTTAAGACAAGCCGGTAGCTGAAAAGGTCACAGACCAGTGCTCAGTGTCCACACTGTGAGGGCCCCTGCACATCAGTGCTGTGCCTGGCAGGGAGGGCAGCAGGGAGGCTGTGGTGACCACGGAAGATGACAGTAGTCAGAAGCCCTGCTCGGCAGCGTGCCAGGGCCCGTGGTGAGAGGGAAGCTCAGCGAGATGGACAGTGGTTCCTAGAAGCCGTGGAAGCACCAAGTAGCAGGTGGACATGCTTATGAGCACACATCAGACAGGCTGGGGATGCACAAGTATCTGGTGGGGACTTTGCAAGGGAGTCAAGACCTTATGAACCGATGGGGGAAATTCGGATTATTGTGACTTAATTCTTAATGTGGCTTTGTGTGCACAGATTGGGAAGCTGATCTCAAGCTCTAAGAGCAAGAAGAAGGGTGGGTGCTGGGCTGTTCCTTTTGAAGGCCCAGATTGGCCTCCTGTGGCCTTACTTTCCTGACCCAAAGATGGGAACTCCCAATAGAAAGCAGATGCGCTCAGGCTGAGCTGCTTCTCCATAACCCTCGGCCTCTGAGCCATTGAGCAAATCCAGTGCCTGGGCCTCCGATTAGGGGGAATTAGGGTGAGAGTCCCTGGCTGCTGCCCCATCACAGGGCACAGAGGGGTCTCAGGGCCTGCGTGGGCTAGAGCCCTGGCCCCTCACAGCTGAGCAGGGCAGCCACTGGTGAGCACTATTTCCTGAGCCACACTCCCATCATGAAGGCCGCAGCCTCATGACCTCATTGAACCATAATTGCCTCCAAAAGGCCCCACCTCCTAATACCATCCCATTGTGGGTTAGGGCTTCAACAAATGAATTTGGGGGACACAAGCCTGCAGTCCCTAACACCACTCTCTCCCTGGCACCCAGGGCTCCAGCTGCATAAACCTCCTTCAATTCCTTGGACCCACCATGAACCCACCATGAACCCACCATGGGCCCACCATGAACCCACCATGGACCCACCATGGACCCACCATGCCTGGGCACTTTGGCATCTGCCATTCCCATTGCCACAAACACTTTGCCCTGCCTCTTATCCTGGCTCCCTGGAGACATAGCATCCTTTTGTGGCCTCCAGGATTAGGTTAGGTGCCCCTCGAGTGTTCACACCATCCCCTGCGCCATCACACTTGGGTACTGCTCACTCGGATGCCCTCCTCACCACCCAGCACGTACCAAAGAGGAGGCTTACGTCCGGCTGGCTCACTGTTGCACCCCCAATGCCTGGCACAGGGCCGTACTTAATGCATATTTGCTGAGTAAAGTTGTACATGAGAGTACAAATCGCTCTCAGCTCTCCCCTCATCCTGAAGAGCCCTGGAGAAAAGGCATGGAGGTTAACCAGGGGACCTCAGAGATCATCTGAAAAATCCAGGTGTGTAGTGCAGGATTCCAATATAAGAAATGGGAGTCGTGGAAATTAACGGTGTGATGTTCAAACTTTCTGTGTCAGCAGGTTCGGCCCTACCGTCCAGGCTGCAGGCGTCCATGTGACAGACTGTCCCTTCCTCCAGTCCCCTCCCAGAGCATGGCAAACACACAGCGCCACAAACTTGGCGACCACAGCCCAAAGACCAGAGGGGCTGCCGCAGGCAGACTTCCCCCTGGGGGTCTTTTGGAGCCTCTGTTGGACACACATTCCCTGAAATCCCCTCACAGGGAATAAACACGCACACACACTGGATCTCCACCCCATCGCTCTCATACATGGCATGTGTATATCCTCCTTATCATTCTCATCTAATCGCTATAAATAGCCTCTCCCCTCCTCCCGCCCCACAGCTCCTTGTCATTGCTGTTTTCCAAGACTGATGTCAATATCTGTCCATGTTTGTTCTTCTCTTATTTCCTCGCTTCAGCAGACATTTGGGGTCAGGTTGCCGTCTCCGGAGGAAGGCAGCGTTTAGAGGGAGAGTGTTTGCCAAAAGGCCTGGCTCTAGCGCTCAAATGTGGAGCCAAGGCCTTGGAGAAGGCTGGTCCTGATGAGCGACAGCAGCTCACGCTCTGACTTAGTCTCCTGACAGGTCCCCTCAGAGCCGACCCAATGGCAGCCTCCTCTGCACCCCCTCTCCCCTCGCACCTGCCTTCCTCCCCACCCACAGCCCTGCCCAGGTGTTCTCCCCGCCTATCTAATGGGGAGGGTGCGACACAGCTCTGGCCACTGGCCTCCCAGGAAGACTTCCCGGACCACTGCCACACACACACACACACACACACACACACACACACACACACACTCCTGCCATCCAGGCAACGTTGATTTCGCTTCTCCCTGCAATCTCTCAGCCGCTCTCGAAATAAAAGGATACACAAAAAGCACCTGGAATAAATGACCCACTCCGGGTAACGGAGAACACACCTAGGAGTGAGCTGTCTGAACTTGGCAGTGGCTGGCCGACAATGTGCGGACGACACCACGTGCCCTGTGTTTATGCTTCACGGTCCAGAACCAGCACGGCCTCAACTGCTCAATGGTTTTTTATCCAAGTGAATGAAACACCTGGACTGGGAGTAGAACTAGTCTAACCAGGCTCTGCTATTAACTCCCTGAATGACCTTGGACAAATCCCTTGAGTGCTTCAGGCTTCAGTTGCCCCATCTGTAAAATGGGGATAACCTTTCCCCACGCCCTCTCACAGGATTAGTGAGAACCAACAACTAAGGGCTTGCAAAGGTTCCAGGGCCAGAGAAATCAAGTCTCCCAGTGAGAGCCTTTGCGCCTTCCCAGCCCCTGAGAGGCGGCAATGTGGATGCCACCAGCTGGACTTACTTCCCCATCTGACTCCAGGGAAATGGTTTCCCCAGAGCCTTAAAGAGAGAAGGAACGGAAATTACTGTTCCCCTCAGGACTCTGAGCTAGGCATGTGGCCAACATATTTTTATTTAATATCAGAGTCAAAAATCCTAAGACCTCCACATCCTTCACACCAGTGTGAAAACTGGAGCAATCTTAACACACAAATCACTTTCACTTCCATTGTCTCTGGACATGACCCTGCATAGGGCAGGAGGGGTCTGCATGCCCAGGAGCAAGAATCACGGGCCTCCAGCCTCCCTGGGGCCCTGGCAGGTACCCAGGGTCCCTGAAGTCCCACATGCGGCCCCAGCGCCCAGCCACGGAGTGACCGACCACAGCCTGTGCACGTGGGCGTGTGCCCTGAGGGACAGGGACGTCACGGTGCCTGGACGTGGGGCTGATTAAAGAGGGTTACGTGAATTGGCGAATTAAGTCGTCCAAAATTGGATAAAGCGATTGTGAAATCTGTTTTGAGTCAACCTATACATGTCTCATTGCAGGAAAATGTTTCGGTAAGAGTTCATGGAGGGAAAGAAAAAAAAAACCGGCAACTCATTGCTGGCTGACCTTCCTGGGCTCCTAATATTCAGCCCCCCAAAAGGCATCTTAGCCATGTAATTTCCAATATGGGAACAATTTGAGTTGCAATTAGGCAAATCTCAGAAGGTTCTGCCACTGATTTGTTCATTCTCTCAATATTATTCTATAGGACACACTCAAATACTGTGCCAGGTTCACGCAGAGGGCAGCTGGGAGCGGCGCAGGGGGGCTGCGGGGGCCAGCGAAACGCAGCGCTGCTCGGTAATGGCACCGTTAAGCCTCTGGCGCGGGGCACAGGCCGCCCCCAAGGGCATCTACTAATGGCCCCATGGAGGCAGGAGCCACTGGCCACTCAGAGCTCTGCACTGTGGTGACAGCAAGTCCCAGGCCCCGGGCAGTGAGTGGGGACGTGGGCGAGTAGCTCCCAGCGGCAATGCAGCCGGGGACTCCAGGTGAAGGGCAAGCTGACAGGCTCCTGGCAGGAACGTTACGTTGTGTTACAGGCCACAGATTTCCCTGAGCACCTCCTCTGCCAGGCCCCCTGCCCGGCCCCAAGGACACCGGGATGAAAAAGACAGAGCCTCGACCCCAAGGAGCCTGGTAAGCAGACATTCCAGCAAGCCCAGCTGTGACCCAAGACAAGTAGCTGCAACAAAGGTCTCATTTTCAAAGGTGCATGAGAGCACAGAAAGGACGTGACTACTTCTGCCCGCCGTGGAAAGGCTTCCCAGAGAAGGGCGCACTTCAGTGGCCCCGCAGCGTGGAAGGTGCTAGAACACTAGCAATACCATGGACCACCGCAGATCGCTGGGCTCTTCCTCTGGGCTTCCTGTCTCACTGAGGAAAATAAGCCCTAGGACAGTGATGGCGAACCTTTTGAGCTCGGCGTGCCAGCATTTTGAAAAACCCTAACTGAACTCTGGTGCCATGTCACATATAGAAATTTTTGATATTTGCAACCATAGTAAAACAAAGACTTATATTTTTTATATTTATTTTATATATTTAAATGCCATTTAACAAAGAAAAACCAACCAAATAAATGAGTTTGTGTGTCACCTCTGACACACGTGTCATAGGTTCGCCATCACTGCGACTAGTTCCTTAAAGCAATTATCCACTTTTCATTTTACGTAACAGCCAGACCCTATTCCTAACTGGTCTGCCTGGCGCTCAGCAGGTCTCAGTAAGCACCCCCGGATTCTCTGAGGCGGAGATGATCCCCACGGATGAAATGCCTCCACTTCTGGCTGCACGGTGCTGCTCACACCCCAGAACATGCCCAGAGGAACCCCTCCTCCTCTTCGTCCTGGTCCTGCACACACTCACACCTCCTCTGGAAGCAGAGAGATATCATCCCTGCTCTGGATCCTACCCTAATCCCCAGGCTTTACTCATCAGGGTAGCACGTCTGCCAGGATTAGTTCTCCGTGATGTCCTGGGAAGGACAGAGAGGGGGTTCTCGCTTACCTATGATTCCCTGGGCAAGACCCTTCACTCCGCTCAGCCTCAGTCTCCTCATCTGTTAAATGGGCTGAAACTGCTCTACCTGCTATCGAGGGGAAACGGTGCTCCTCTGAGAGGTAAGGGTTTGTTTCTGCTATGATTAGTAGTGTTTTGTTTCTGGCTGAATGACTGGCCTGCTGCCTCTTAAGGATACTCCCACCTCACAAACTCTTTCTGCCAAGATAGTTGTGGCTTTGTTTGGGGCCACAGCTCCCCTGAGGCTGACAGTAGGTCGTCTGCTGTCCTCTAAGCCACAGCCAGCACACAGCCCAACCCGACACCAGACCTGTGTCTCCCTGAGCTGAGCATGGGCCTCGGGGCTGGCAGGGAGTCAGGAGAGAAGCCCAGTGCACCAGCAGATTCTGAGAAATACCACTGGGCTGATAAGATCTGATTCTCTCATTGACCCATTGCCCTAAGCTGAGTGTCCAGACTGAGTCTGCACCAGCGCATGGAGGCGGGCTCAGTCCCAGCCCCAAGGAGCCCCTGTGCAGTGAGCAGGCCAGTAGGTCAATGAATGAGTGCAAGGAGGAGCAAAAAAACCTGAAGTCAGGACCAGGGAGGGGCCCGCGGGAGGGAGGCAGGGAGGGCAGCAGGAGGATCTCCCCAGCAAAGGCTGTTCCTTAGGGGCCCGATGGAGAAGCAATCTCCCATGGAGCCTCTCTTCCTGATGACCCTCTCCTCCTTCCTGTCCCCTGTCTTCCTCCCGTAGATGGCTGGTAGAGGGCTGGGGCGTAGTTTTTCGTTATTGCTGTGCTGGTAAACAGAGTTATCAGTAATGGCTGTCTTCTCCTCAAAACTTCTAAAGAATTTCTTCTGTACCTACCTAATGGCTCTGATGCCCAATAAACATTAAATCGTAGTATCAGCCATTTCCCTTATCAGAAACCAAGCTCCTGCCCCCAGTCATCTAGAAAGCAAAACAGAAAGATCTGGGTCCTCCAGACCATAGGGACAAAAGGCCTTCGCGCTCTTCTCTCCACCTAGTTATACTCCTGCTTCATTCTGGGTCTTCATAAAAAGCATTGGTTGATCTCTCCCCCTAAGCCCTTGTATGCATGCACGTAAGCATAACCAATGGACACAGACGCCAGGGGGGCATGAGCAGGCGGGGGGAGGTAATGGGGGGATGAGGACACATATGTAATGCCTTAATCAATAAAGAAAGGAAAAAGACAAAAAAGAAAAGAAAATGAAGTTAAATAAATAAATAAAACTAGACACACCTGGTTCAAAAAAAAATATTAAAATTTTAAAAAAAATAAAAAGCATTGGCAACGTGGCGAATGTTCCTCTGGGCCTGTAAACATTTTTACTCCAAACACATCAGCTGCAAAATGTTGGAGAAAGAGCGAGAAAGAGCAAGAAGGCCAGATCTGCTTCGAGCCAAGAGCCCGGGGGTGGGAGCGAAGACCCCACTGGGAGCGAGCTGCCCAGCGCCTGGGTGGGCACGTGCAATTCACAGGCAAACCAAGCTAGTAAAATGAGAGGGGAGGAGGGGAAGTTTGGGTTCTTTTTTTAAAGGACCCCCAATGTTAAACATAAAGCCTCATGAAACATTTCACGGCTGGAACCAAAACGTGGAGGACCTGCTACCATGGCCCAGAGCAGTTCACACCTCTCACACTAAGAACTTGGAAGCCTTCCCTTCCTCCTCTCAGCTGCCTGGGGTTTGCAGGGAGAGCAATGAAATTAGAAATATAATGGCTTGAGATCAGAAGGAAGTTTACACAAGCCACACACGAAAGGCAGAACCCTGATTACATACCTCTGTCCTCCCTGATGAAGGGCCAAACCCAAGCGGTTGTGGAAAGCAGGAAGGAACCATGAGCAGCAGATTCACGAACCTGGATTGCTGTGTCCCGGCAATCTTTTGCCGATGTTAGAATGCCTAGCTTTTCTGATGATATTGGTATCGAAGAATCATGAGGCTATGTTTGGGTTTTGCACATGCCCACTTCACAGGAGGAACCCTCGATAAATTGGAAGGCTTCTCGAAAGCTAAAACATCATCAGCTTTAACACTAAACCTACACCCAGGAGACACAGGGCTCATGAATATGCTAATGGATTTTCCCTGCTGTGGCCTTGCTTGGGGCATTGAGGTTGCATCCCTGGCTTGTATACCGTTGGTGCCAAATCTCACCGGCTGGTAGTCTTCGGCAGATTCCCTGCTTCCCAGGAACCCAGCAGCATGAACCACAGATGTTACCGGAGTGTTTCTGAATAAGACAAGTCTCCTGCAGAGTTCTGACGATTTCGTAGTTGGATAAATGTTCTCCTTAAAATGGAACAGTAGTCCTAGCTGGTTTGGCTCAGTGGATAGAGCATTGACCCGCAACTGAAGGGTCCCAGGTTTGATTCCGGTCAAGGGCACATGCCTGGGTTGCGGGCTTGATCCCCAGTAGGGGATGTGGAGGAGGCAGCCGATCAATGATTCTCCCTCATCATTGTTTCCATCTCTCTTTCCCTCTCCCTTCCTCTCTGAAATCAGTCAAGATATGTTTTTTTTTTAAAAATGGAACAGTAACCTGATAGCTGAAAGGTTATGAATACAATAGAACTTTAAATATTTTCTAAATTAAAACACAACAGAATGATACACCAGCCTACAAACAATTCTGGACCCCGGGGCATCTGAATGGGTGTTGATGCCGCTGGGATGTAAGCTTCGTGAGGGCAGGGGCAGCGTTTGGTTCACTGCTCTATCTATGATACCAGGAAAGAGTGATGGGGCATGGTGGGTGCCAGTAAGAGTTTGTTGGATGAATTGGATGATTAATTCAATAATTAAATTTAATTAACAAAAGAGGCTCATCTTAGGGGGCCCTCCAGCACATGGCACTCACTATGCAGACAGCCAGAAGCAATCAGATGTATCTATTCCCCATCAGGTCACCCTGCGAAGGCAGCAACTGTGGGCAGTCAAGTTCCCCCACTGGTCATTCCCTCACCAGCACTTGTCTACTGAGAACGTGCCATGTTCCCAGCCTTGGGTCAGGGCGTGGCCGGGACACCACGGCAGAAGTGGCATCTTGGACCCATCCAGGTACAGTTGTCCTCGGAGCCCTGATTGGATTTCCAGCCAAACTGGAGGCTTGGGGCTGGCAGAGGAGCACGGGGCCCGGCCATCCTGTGGGACCTGAACATCCCACCAGGGCACAGTGCAGGCACCCGGGGCCCTTTGGCTCCTGCCCCTCCTCATATCTATGTGCTTCACCCCAGGGATGTGCAAAGAGCTGGGGGCAGGGTCACAGTGCTGTTGCGGACCAGAACGTGTATGTAACAAAGCAAAGGAGGGCGTCTGAGGAAACTAGCAAGGAGCAGGTTTCAAAGGGCCTTCGATACAGGAAGCACTTTAAAACCGCAAGCGATGTTCGACAAAGTGGTTAAGAAGATAAGACTTGGGATCAAATCAACCCGGGTTGGAATCCAAGTTTTGCGGATTAGCAGTCACGGTAAATTGGAGGAGTTAAGCCGGTTGAACCTCCGCGTCTCTGTCTGCAAAAGAGAGGCAACGCTCTGCGCGCATCCGAGTCATCACAGGAATTCCCTGAGACAGAGCTGAGAACCGCCCCGGCCCGGAGAGCCCTCCATGAGCCGCAGCGGCTGTGTGAATGGTGGCTCGGGATCCAGGAGCGAAAAGCGCACCATCCGATCCGACTTCTGCCCACGAGGACGCTTTGCCTGAGTCACAGGCCTGTCTGCCATGACCAACCTGTCTCCCAGGCCACCTGCTCTGCAAAGGCTCCCCCCTCTCCAGGAACCCAAAATGCCATCTTTCTAGAAACGTCTCTAACAGACCGCCACGCAATGCTGCCTCTCACCATAGAAAGCGGTGTTTGCTTCAAATCGTCCCAAAGAGACCAAAAGCTCTCTGAGGGCAGAGATGGCCCTGACACCATCACAGCCCCCACCGTGCCTCATAGAGAGCCAGCCTGGGCACATGTCCCTTCATTGAATCCAGGTCCACAGGAGAGCACAGGCCTTTCAGCCTGTCGGGGGCAAAAGTGCTCCCCATGTCTGCACTCCCTTCCCACGAACACCAGCGCTCCCTGTCTGCCCTCTCATGGAATGGAGCAGTCTCTACAGGCCAAGCTCTGCCTGGGCGGGAGAGGAGGCATGGCCGTGTCCCCGGGCAGCAATGTCAAGATCCTGGCCAGCAGCAGCGTGTTGGCCTTGGTTGTGCCCCTGCCTCTAGAAACCAAGCCATGGAAGGCACCCCTGACACCCAGCGCGGGTGGGCCTGGCTGAGCCTCCCAGCTGAGGAGCCGGCCAGCAGCACCCACACAGCGCATGGAGCATCCCACTGCATCCTCCTCACCCAGGACCCCACTAGAGCCCCTTTCTCTGCCCTCTCCACCACCTGCTCCATGTGGGGAGATGTTGCTACGAAGACACAGTCCAGCCACCTCGCCTCCCTGGCTGCAAGCCCCCACCCCCTGCCTTGTGCCTGGAACTGACCAGAACAGTGTGAGGAGGGAGGATGGAAGTCTTCATCTGTGGTCCAAAGGACTCGCGCTGTCTCAACACACCTGAGGCTGCCTGCCTCCTGGCCTATGACATCTGGAGGCCCTTCCATGCATCTGCTCGCCCGGGCATGGATCCGCCTGGCCCACATCTACCAGGAAGGGAATCTCCAGGATGAAAAGGCTGGAGAAGTCAGAGATGATGGATTCGATTGGAGCTGAGCGACCACGACTCTAACTTGGCTCTGTGCTGCCTCGCCATGAGCGGTCTTACACTGGTCCCGTCTCTCTCCCCCATGCGGTTTCATGGATCTCTATCCTCAGTCACATGGAGCCTCAGGCCCCATTACAAACCAGAAAGGTGTCCTGTTTGAAAGCCAGATGGGGATGGGGCTAAAGACCACCCCACCAGCCCCTCCTTCCACTGAAGTCCTTGAGGAGGAGGATTGGCCAGATTCCTGGGTGCCCCTGCTCTGCCCACTGGGTGCTGTGATCCTCCATGGCCCAGTGGCTGTCAGA
The DNA here is from genome assembly GCF_964212035.1 of Myotis nattereri. Lineage (NCBI taxonomy): Eukaryota > Metazoa > Chordata > Mammalia > Chiroptera > Vespertilionidae > Myotis > Myotis nattereri. The sequence goes on along the minus strand of NC_138085.1, from coordinate 77,034,219 downwards.
AGCTCAGCTCCTCGAGAGCATTTTCCCAGAAGAGCAGGGGCTGGTGACCCGGCCGCTCCTGACCCAATAGCAACCCCCTGGCATGAACGAAGTCGCTCCTGTCGATGTAAGAAACATTCAAACCTGCGGAGAACTTTTGTGAGTTCATTTGAGCCAAACTGACGACAATTGACAGGAAGCAGAATCTCCATGGATTGAGAAAATGATCCAGAGAATGGCAATTTGCACCTTATTTGATATATTACAATTAAAAGAAGAGACATATGTGATTACATGAAATCCACTGATGATAGACTAGGGAGGCAGGAGAGAGCAAAGCAGAGAAACCTCTGGGATTGGATAAAAAGTAAAATGATTGACATGCTTCTTTTACTTAGGGGGGTGCAGGATAGTTAACAGTCAACAATCTATATATATAAAAGGCTAATATGCAAAGTGTCCCCTCAGGAGTTTGACCAGGAGACCAGGCATTCAATCGCTCACTGTGACATGCGCTGACCACAAGTGGGTGGCGCATAATGAAGGAAGGCCCTGGCCGGCAGCCGACAGCTGGGGAAGGAAGGCCCTGACCAGCAGCCAGAAGGCTCCGATCAGCCCTGATCGCAGGCCAGGCCTAGGGACCCTACCCATGCACGAATTTCGTGCACAGTGCCTCTAGTAACTCAATAACAATGAGGAGATTTGTGGTCTCCACTCTGGTGCAGTACCTGTGCTTTGAGGGTATAGAAGGAGGAAATTTGAGGGTATAGAAGGAGGAAATTACTTTGACATTGCAAAGTTATGTTATCGTAGATGCAAAAAGACAACAGACAGGCTCAGTTAAGGTAAAGACTGACCTTTGTCAGGGAAGATGCCAGCCTAGGACATGATTACCCACCATAAACTGCTTTTAGTTAAAATTTTAATTTCAGGTCACCCTATGTGGTTACTTTAGGTCTCTGAGTTTGCAAGGCCACCATGCATGCCTTCCCTGAGCTTGTCAGGTGTAGTATGTGGTCCCCTTTCATCCACACTCTCACTCAGAAAATGCAAAAATGTGCACAAGGACGGATGGCTCCTGCCCTTCACAAGGTTGCCACCTCCAAGCTCAGCACCCATGCCCTGAGCTGCTGTCCCCGCCTGACCAGACCCTGAGGTGGGCAGTGGCCCCTTCAGCAGCAGAGAGACTCACCCCACAGCTCAGCCAGCTGTTCCAGCACCTCCGCTAGGCCAATGCTTATGTCCAGTGCCCACCCACAGGGATGGGAAGCCAAGATGCAGAGGCCTGCCCGGCCCCTTGAGCTCCCAGGCTCATAAGGGGAGCAGACAGGGTGGCAAGTGCTGTGAGAGGGAACAGCGGGTGCTGGGGACAAGGCAGCTCACAGAGAGGACAGGAGCCCTAAGGTGCAAGGGGGCACTCAGCCAGAATCCACCCCTGGGGCTCAGCTCCTCCCAGAGCCACTGAGCCCTCTGCCCTCAACAGGCACTCGGAGGCCCCTCCAGCACCTATCTGCACGCTGTCCAGGGGCTGCCAATCAGAGAGGCCAATGCCCCGGCTAACCAGCAGAACCTGCACCCGAGCATAAAAGGACTGACTAATCCAAACACCCCAAAATGAAAAAAACCAAGACAACAGAGAATAATAGTGAAAGGAGACTGGCATGTGGGTCCTGGCTCTAACCATACTCGCTGTGTGACCTCAGCCAAGTCACTCAACCTCTCTGATCCTTTCTTTCCTTATATAATAGCAGTAAGAGCCTACATCTATTTTTCTAAATGTGTAGATCCCCATGTGCTTTTACATAAATGGTCTTAATTGAATACTTTCAAACCCCTTGAAGATAGGAACTGCCTCCCCCTTTTTGCAGAGGAGGAATAAGGGGTCAGAGAGGTCAACCTTTATTCCAGTCAGGGGCGAAGTCTGGGCTGAAACCAGAACTCCTAACTAGTCCCTGCACTCCCGCTCCGCCTCCTCCTCACCTCCCCAGGCACCCTTCTTGTCAAGGCTGCCCAGAGCCTCCTCACTCAAGGAGGCTTCCTCCTCTCATGACTTCCATGTCTGGTTTCTTGCAGCCTGCCTTTCTGCCGCCTGGACCCCTCTGGAGGGGTCAGCTCCAGAAACATTCACTGCTCACCCCCAGAGCCCCCCAAATAGAGCATTCTCCTCTACCGGCTCTGCAGACCAAACGCCACCAACAACAGCAGGTCCGGAGAAAAACGCAGGGGGAGAACTTCTGGGGTGGCTGCAGGTGGGGCAGGGAGGGTGAGGGGCCATCCAGAAGCAGATAAACTTTACAGGAAAAAGGGGGAGGGGAGCCACCACACCAGCAACACAATACAAACAGCAGAAAAGTCCCCAGCGTCCCCGAGAGGGCGACGGGACAGTGCCGCTGCGGGTTCCACGAGGGGAAGACCACACCTGTCTCCAGGGCCAGGCCAGCTGCCCGCCCAGCCTTGTGGGCAGCACTGACTCACAGGGGCCCGAGGGACCAGCCTGGCCCGGCTCTCAGCACGTCTGACTCACCGTCTCCTGCCTGAGCCACCGTACGACATTCCTTCTCCCAGAAACAACATCCATCTTTTTTTCAACTGGCAGAGGAGCTTTCTCATGTTCTTGGGGCTGTAAACTGAGCATCGAATTTTCCGCAGCTTCTCCTTGTAAGTGTGCCTGTGGGAAAGTGAAAAACAAGCCCATTTTAGGGCCTGAACCTTCTCCTCGTCCTTGAGCTGCCTTAGTTTCTCCCAAGGTCATTCACCCAGCGGGGGAGTCAAAGCAAAAATGTTTCAGCGACACCATGGGTCAAAGTAAGCACAGGGCAGATGGGCTCAATGAGTACTTACTCTACAGCAGCTGCCATTCCCCACCTTGTGTTGGTTGTGTGCCTGTTTCTCTCCTGTCTTTACAATAAGCTTGCAAAGCAGGAATTGTTATCCCCGTTTTACAGTTACGGAAACTGAGGTGCAGAGAAGTTAAGTAACTTGCCCAAAGGTAAGTATTGGAGCCAGGATTCAGGCTCAGGTCCCAGAGCTTATATCCCTGGACTGAACCACACGGCTTCTCTACTTTCACCCATATGTCCAGGTCGAGGGCAGCCCATCCTCCAGCAACTCACACACACCCACATTAAATGCAGTCGACTGGCATCCTCCATGCCCTTGGCCAAGGTGTCTGCTCCATCACTCCTGCCCCTCCCAGCTCCTGGGCCAAAGCCCCCGGTTGCACCTACTGGGGAAAGGCAGAAGATGAAGGCGACACCGGCCATCTGGTCTGGCATCGTGTCCTCCTGGGGAATTACTGACCTCGACCAACCAATGAAAGACTCCATTCCTCAGATCCCTTCATGAACCCACCTAGGGTTGAAAGCAAACACTTGTAGATAGACACCCCTCCAGGGACACAGATGGTCCTCGGGAGCACCCCTGCTCCTTTGCAGATGGGCCTACCAATGTGCAGGTAGCCAGGTGGGCACTGCCCAGGTGCAGTGAGCCTGTGCTAGATATTCTGGTTGGTTCTCCAGTCCTACCCTCCACCCTGCTCTCTGCCTCGGGGCTGCAGAAATGGGCTCCCTTGCCCTCTGGCTTCCAGATGGATTTGGCCAGTGGCAGGTGCTAGCTCTAACGCAGAGGGCAGGAGGGTACTTGTTAGTCCCTTCTCCCATCACCCTGCTGCCAAGCCGTGGCCTCTTCCATCAGAGTCCCCAGCTCCTCTCAGGCTGCCTTCTCCCCTGGATGTGTCTGCACCTGTAGCTCCAGATCCAGCTCCCCCTCCCAGCCCTGCACCCCATCATTGCTGCATCATCCTTTCTGTGGCCCTTGTCCTTCTCATACTTTGTAAACATCCCTCCATTAAACTCTGCTTGGTGACTCCCGTCTGTTTCCTGCTGGGACCCCAATGCGCTTGAGCGTGGTCTAGGGCAGAGGCGCTGACTTGCATAGGAAGGAGCCAGGGTAAGTGAGGATGACCTCTGTGGCTTTTCTTGGGCTTCTCTCATCATCAGAGTCTGAACATTTCACATGCCGCTCTTAGTGCATTTGCTGTTCCTTTAAATTATTGAATACCGTCTACAAATACCCACATTCCTGTTAGCAACAGCCTCAATCCCCTGGCAGTAAATCCCCCAAGGGCTAAAGAGAGAAACCTTGGCCTTTGAGCCTTTGCAGGATCCCCAGGTACACACTCTCACACTCGTCCATGTGCAGATAAGACTGTGACCCAACACCACATACTGCCTAGCATAGTTTTGGATTTAAGTGTAACATTTTTATTGAAATCCATTCTCTTCTCTGTCTCCAACAGAACTGACTTGCTTTTTTAGTCTGGACAGGTTTCTTCTTGATGGGAGAGATAAAGGTGACTAAGACCCACTTCCTATTCTCAAGAAGCTCACAGGTCAGAGTCTGGTGTGTTAGGAGCTGTAAGAACAGAAAGGGTGACTCTCACATTTGCTGGAGGTAGCAGGGAAAGTTTCACATGAGAGATGCGACCCAGAATGTTATCTGAAGGGTGGGAAGGAGCTCAGCAGGTGGATACCATGAATGAGGCCATGGGAACAGCACGTGTCAAGGTATGGAAGAAAAGGCTATTGCATTCTTGTGCCGTAACCATGGCATGTGACTGGAGCTTGCAACATGTATGGGGAACTGGTGGTCATCAGCCTGGAGAGTGAGGCAAAGGCCTTGTAACTGTGCTCATCATTCAGAAAGGAGTACAAGAGCACCCGTACACCCAATTATAAATGACTAGGGGCCCAGTGCACCGATTCGTGCACCTTGAAAGGAACTGTGGGCCGTGAGGCTGCAGTGGGCACAGGGGCAGGTCTCGGCCCATCCTCCACGCCCCTGCCCGGCCCCTCCCGCCATGGCCCCCAGTCCCCTGTCTGCCAGCAGCCCTGCCGCTGCCGCTGCTGCTCCCATGCGCTGACGGCGCTGGCCCCGCTCTCACCTGCTGACAGCACAGAGCAATTGGGGCCTGAACCAGCAGTGGTTGCAAGCAGGGCCAGTGCTGTCAGCAGGTGCAAACACTGGCTGCTGCCCCGATCACCCCTCAGGAGCAGGAGGAGGTGGAGAAGCCCTCAGGGGTGATCAGGACCAGCAGCCACCACTCACACCCGCTGACGGTGCCGAGCAAGCGATCAGGGTGGCTCCGGCAGAAAGTGCGAGCAGGGAAATGGTGCACTTTCAGTAACCACCAGAGGCTCTCCCCAATGACAGCAACCAGCACCCGCCTTGGTCTGGCGCCCCCGCTCACCGGCTCCACCATCCCACCACCCCACCACAGTCCTCACCAGCCATGTTCCGTGCTCTGCCGCCTGCTGCCAATGCCTGCCATGTTCTGCGCGCGCCCCCTGGTGGTTAGCGCACATCATAGTGACCAATTGTTCAGTTGTTCAGTTGTTCCACCATTTGGTCTATTTGTATATGAGCCTTCTATTATAGAGGATCATAGCAAAGACCCGTGTGCAAGGCTCTGCTCAAAGACCAAATGGCCTACCCAGCCAGTGTGGCTCAGTGGTTCAGCATCGACCTATGCACAAAGAGGTTTCCGGTTCAATTCCAAGTGAGGGCACATGCCTGGGTTACAGGCTTGATCTCTGGTGGGGGGGGGGGGGGCGTGCAGGAGGCAGCCGATCAATGTTTCTCTCTCATCAGTGTTTCTATCTCTCTCTCCCTCTCCCTTTCTCTCTCTCTAAAATCAATAAAAAAACATTTTTTTAAGAAAAGACCAGATGGCCTTCTTAACCAGAGGACTATATGGTCAAATCATTTCTGGGTTCAAATGTATGCGCCAGAAAAATGGAACTGAAAAGCAAGAAAACACAGGTCACAATTTCTGAAGCTGTTGAAGTAATAGACATTGTTGAGTGTACACAGTCTATGAACTAGTGTGTATCTGTGCCAGCTGGTCGGAAATAGCTCCCCAAAATGAAGATATGGATAGCTGGATGGATGGGTGATGGATGGAAGGAAGGAAGAATGTATGGGTAGATGGGTGAAAGGGTAGATGATTCATAGACAGAAAGAGGAAAAGAAACAAGGATGATACAGAATGAATAAATTCATACATAATCACAGAGCGATCGGTGAAAAACAAATAGGTGTTCCCCACGCATTCATCATTCCCCAGCATCAAACTTCGTTCTAACTCCGTGACTGAGATCTGCCCATTGCCACAAAAACAAAAACAATTTGGGAATGATCAACTGAATTGGAAGCCAAGTTCGAAACTCCCAGATCCTCAAGAGCACCCGGTGCTGACCCACCACCCTCTCACAGAACACCCGGGAGGGAACCAATGTGCCCGTTCCTGCCTCTTGCTGGCACCACTTCCCTGGACAATGTGGGGATCACATGCGGGGATCCTGCAAGGGACAGTGCCCCGGGGAACATCTCAGGCTATAAATTCTGAGCAACATGACAACCAATGGAAGGAAACTCTTGCAACTCTGTGAGCCACACATGGCTCCAAGGAAAGTCTGGTTCAGCTTTCAGACCTGGCAATCCCTTCCTTGATGTCAGAAGGATTGTGACCGTTAAAAGACTAGCTTTTTCTTCCCTATTTTCCCAAAGAAATGGCCCCTGAGCTGGGAAGGCTGTATTTTCCCCACCTGTGGTTTTATGTTCACGCCAAGTCAATAAACTGAAATACAGCTTTGGTTCAGATGATTGTGAAGGAGGAAAAGAGCAATTTTGCCTTCAAAGGGACAAACCTTGAAGCCAGGAAATAAGAGTTATGTTTCCGGCTGCACGAGGGGAAGGCTAGGCTGCAGGCTTCCAGGGGCCAAGCTCCCCACAAGTCCAGGGATGATGGGGGATGGCCCAGACTCTGGCGATGGTGGACACCGATCACATAAGGAAAACAACAGGTCATTTGTGGGCAGAGCAGAGGCGGGAAGGTACCTGCTGGGACCATCAACTGAACCAGGAGGCAGCTGTCTGCTGGAGCCTCCAAGAGCAGAGAAAAAGGAGCAAAACCCTGAAGAAGGAAGCGTCTGCCACACAGAAAATGGTAAGGACAGCCATGGGAAGAAGAGGGCAGGTGGCCCTCGAAATCAGGAGGCCTCCACTCAAGTCCCGGCTTGACCTCCAAGTCCCCATGTGGCTCACAGAAGTCACCCTGCCTGCCTGGGGCTCCTTGTCCTCATCCATAAAATGGACATAGTCACCTCTGTCCTGCTTAGCTCACAGGCTCCCAAGGGAGAAAGAATAGGAGCCTCCCTCGTGGTTTCAGCAAAAATCATCTTAAAAGCATGTTCTGGAACAGGCAAACCATCCCCAAGGGGATCTTGTCGTAACTGATATTCCTTGCAACTGCGCGGGCATCCAAGACAGACACCTCTCTACCTGCATAAGTCCAGCTGCATCAGCTCTACCAGGTGCCCCCATTCTAGCTCAAGCCTGGGCCTTCAGGCTGTCAGCTGTCCCAATGTCCCAGGCCCTGAGGACCGTATGCGGCTTCGCCACACCCCAACACAGCCACAACCGAGACATGACAATCTTTAAGACCCACCCAGTCGGATGAATCACGCCTGGATCTTCCTCCGCCCAATGCTACACAGAAAGACATTGATGGCTTTTCCTTCCCAGGGGGACCCATGTTCCCCTCCACCTGGGGAAAGTCTGCAAGATGCCAAAAGGGTTATTTTTCTAGGATTAACACACTGACAGGGAGTCGGCCATATATATTGTTGAACATGACGAGCCAAATACTTTTGTGTAATTTTTACAATAATATGAGGGAAGCTGAAAAAGAAAAGAAAAGAAAAAAGCTGCAGGTGTCAGGCTGGTTTTTGGAAGCACCAGCCAGCCTCCAACAACAACAGCCATTCCCATGAACCAACAACACTACCTGCAAGACAGTTGCTTGATACATGAAATGGAGCATATTACCAGGAGCTTCCTGAGAAGGGGCTTTGAGAGGACACATGTGTGAGCTCCCAGCAGCAGCCCCTGTGATGTGCCCTCCCCGGGGCTCTTGCAAAGCCAGAAAGCTCAGAGGAGATGCTGCCCCAAACCCACACTGAGGCAGAGCGATTAAACATCAGCAGGGGACGTGCAGGGTGCAAGCTGGACGGGGTGTCTGGTTCGGGCCCCACGTGTCCGAAACTGTCAGGCATCCCATCCACTGGGCTTCTCTGTCCACACCTGGAAACCCTGGAGTGAGGCTGGTGGGGCGAACATGAAACCAAAATCTAAAAGAGACGAGGATGAGCCCAGCCCGTGTGGCTCAGTGGTTGAGCATTGACCTATGAACCAGGAGATCATGGTTCGATTCCCGGTCAGGGCACATGCCTGGGTTGCGGGCTCATTCCCCAGGGTGGGGCGTGCAGGAGGCAGCCAATCAATGATTCTCTCTCATCATTGATGTCTCTCTCTCTCTCTCTCTCTCTCTCTCTCTCTCTCTCTCTCTCGCCCCCTCCCTCCCTCGCTGAAATCAATAAAAATATATTTTAATAAAATAAAATAAATGAGGATGAGAAAGGAAGTTCAGTGGGAAGAGAAACCAAGGATGAAACCAGATGTGGTCTGACTTCACGTCCATGCACAGTCAGGGAAGTTCCCCCACTCCTGTCCCACCCTGGGCCTGGCAGAGAGGGGTTCATCTTCCAGGGCCTCCACTGTCACTCGGCCACAGGGACCAGAGACGGGAGACTGGAGTAGGTGAGGTCATCGCTCGGAGGAGGAAGCAAAGCACCCCAGGCTCAGAATCCAGAGTAGAGGCCTGACCTCACCCCTCCACGCACTGCCTTTGTCATCTTGGATCAGCCTGTCCCTGCCCTGGGCCAAGGTGTCCTCAATTCATGGGGATGTCGCAGAGATGAAGTGGGAGTGAGAATTCCCAGAAGGCAGTGGAGATCTGGAAGCTTGTGCCTGGGAGTCAGGCCCCTCCATCTTCAATCCCGCACTAAGGAGGGTCATGTGGGCAGTGGGAAAAGAGCCCTGGCTGGACCCAGCCAGAGGGGAACTCCACTCAGCAGGCCCAGGCCACTCCCATGTCAGCTCAGAGCATAGTATCTGCCATGGGCCCACGAAGGCAGCTCCCAGCCTATAAGACCAGCAGTGCTCAAGCACATAATAAGCCAAGAAGGAGCAGCTGTGCCCTCCCAGACCCCCAAGAACGAGGTGATCGCCGGGACCCTGCCCTGGGAACTGGAGCCCCAGCTGACAGCTGCCTGGGGAGAGAGATGGATGGTGCTTGCTCAGAGCTGCCAGCAGGTGCTAGAGAGTCAAACATCTACTTAGTGGAAGGAAGGACCTCCTATGTGTCAAAGTCACCAGCCACAGGAGGATGCCTTCCCCAGACCCTTCCTGGGCATAGTCCACTCAACTTCATCCTCACGCTTACACCCTTCACACTCCCTGGGGAAAAAAGGGGTCGAAAAAAGAAGGATGTTGAAGGGAAAGGGGCTGGGGAGGGAGGAGTTGACCCAGAGCGTGCCCAGCACTCGAGGAGTGCTCCAGCCAATGGAGGAGTTGAGGCAGAGCTGCCCAAGACTGGCTCAAGCTGAGAGCCATGCAGACCTGGTGCCTGGAGGGGCCAGTGAGCAGCTCTCTGGCTGCTGAGGTCACAGGAGTGAGGAGAAGAAAGGGCCATTCCAGCAGGCGCCCAGCAGGAGGCCAGTCAGGACACCCAGGGCTGGCCCCGGCCACCCTCTCCCACCGTGAGATGTCACAGAGAGAAGATGGGTGCAGGGACAGGAGGCAAGATCCATCCTGGATCTCCCTCATCCTCTGTCCTCCCCACCCCATGGCGCCCCCTCTGGCTGCCCCCTGCTCCTCCACTCTGCCCTTTCTTGTCCACCTCCACCTGAGACCCTGTCTGCTTTGTCCTTCCTCCAGGGTCCCAGCCAGGTCTGTGCCTGCCCACTGAGTCACTGGGACACCTCTGGGGGCTGGGACACAGAAATGAATGGGACCCCGCCGGCCCCGGGAACTCCTGGTCTGTGGGTCCATGGGAGCCAGGGAGGGGAGGGAGCCAACGGAAGGCAGTTTCCCCCAAGAGCCAGGGCTCTGAGCAAACCATGAGGCAAACAGCAAATATTTTACCACTGGAATAAAACTGAAAATGTCCCTGGAACCCACTGTATCCAGAATTTCCAGGGGAGTTTGGTGCGAGTGAGTCACCAAGGACACAATGGCTGGGCCCGAGTGCCAGCCCAGCTGAGCTCGGTGGATATGTAAACAGAGCCCGGGGGAAAGCTGGTCCAAGCCCTCGGGGCTGCGCCTGCCCAGAGCCAAAAGGGTTGCCTCCGTCCTTTCCAAACCCACCAACTGCGGGCAGCTCCATGCTCCTCTCAGAGGCTGGACGAGGACAGAAAACCAAAAAACAGAGCCGGCAATAAATCTCGGCCTGCTCGGACAGCGCTCTGGCGTGCCCGGGGTTCCTCCTCTCTCTGAAGGAAAAAAAAAAGATGCCTAACGAATAACAATCCCCAAAACAGGAGCGTGAGTAGGGAAGTCGGGTGCTCACAGACTAAATGGATGCTTGAGTCCCCTCTCCCCCGGGAAAGAAACATTGAGCACGGGCCACAGGCAGAAGATGTCCTGTTCTGCTCCCCTCACGCACCGGCACTGGGAACGAAAAGCCAGACCCCCCATGGAAAAGGTGGCTTGACTTCTAAGAACAATTTCCCCTTCACAGGCCAAGAAATTGTTCCAGAAAACGAGGATGATTATAACCGTCAGTTACCACTAAATGTCAGCCATGTGTCATCATTTAAGCCTGACAATAAACCTTCCAGAAAGAATTCCCATTTAACAGATGAGGAAACTGAGGCTCTGAAACAGTGAGTGCCTAGAGCCAGGGAGCCTCGATAGTGAAAGTGGGTGGCAGATTAACACCAAAATCCCAATCAAACGGCCACATTCCTGCCTCTCACCCTTCCTGGCCTCAATAAATACCTGAGCTCTCAAAGTGGAAGGGCTCTAACATTGAGGAAACACAGAATATCACAGCCTGGTGCAAACCATGGAGGACAGGTTAATTTAGCCCCGTGGCCATTGTAAAAATAATCATCATAATGATAACACTGTAATGATAAGATGCTCTTATTATTATGAAGTCTTCCTTGGTGCACCAAAAATGTGGACTTCTGGATACTCGCTTTGAGAGAGAATCCCAAACTTGATACTGGACTTTTAACTCATCCTGAGGGGAAGGAAGGACCCTCCCTTCCGTTCTGACTTTCCAGGTGAGCTGGGTGGGTGTAGCCTGAGTAGTCAGGACCCTGATGGCATGGGGCTGCCTGGTTTATGACCTAAGAGTCTCCCCTTTCGAGCCTCTAAGGGACAGCGGTTGGAGCGCATTTCCCGACGGATCTCCAGCTACCCCAGGGCCACGAAGGTGCAAAGCAGTGGCCAGCCCTTTCCCTCCTATGACGGCGAGAGAAAAATCGCTGTGCCTCACCTCCCCCAGGTTCCTCTGCTGTTCACCTGGCAAATCCTACACCTCCAGGCCCTGCGCTGGCCCCTCCTTTTCTGGGAAGACTTCCCAACCTGCTTCACCCACAGGGGCCCCATCAATGCTCAAAACCCGGCTTGCCCCAGACCTAGGCCACCGGGTGGCAGTGACTTACCCCTTCTCGGTGCAGAGCCTTGGCCCCACTTGGCACAGAACTGGACACACAGGGGACTGAACAAGCAAACACCTGCTAAAGGGAGGCATAGGGTGCCCCAGAGAAGAGCAGTGTCCGTGGAGTGCATTGAGCCTGTGGGCCAAGCAGTTGCTAGACGTGGCCCTTCCAGAGATGGACATAGGGGTAATGGCTGAGCTCCTGACTTCTGTGTGTCTCTCCGTCCTCGCTGAACTGGCCCTGGCATGACTATGGGAATCATCCACTTCATGGATTCCAATGGCCAACTAAGAGCAGAGCTGGAAAGACTCTCAGAGAACATCCAGTTAACCTTACACTTCACGTCGGGGAACAGAGGCCCCCGGTGGCAAGGGCCTTGCTGTTTACACCAGGTACTAACAGAAAACTTACTCTTGTATCACCTGCCCGCTGGGCTCTATCCTGCATGCCTGCTCAGTGCCAATGTGGCAGCAGGAACATCCATGGCCGCTTTAGTCACTGGGCATCTGTAGCTCCGGGCAACACCCAGCCCCTGCCAGCCTGTGGATCGGGCTGTGGTGAGCTGCATGGGGCTTGGCCCAGTGCTGACTGTCGCAGCCCAGCCAGCCCCAGAGGAGAGCAGACTGCCCTCCTAGCCAATGTCTGTCCCCTCTGGGGCACAGTCCCTCCCGTGCTACCAAAGAGTTAGCTCAATCCATTCAGTAAGCCCCTCAGCACCATCAGCTCCTAGTTCTCTTAGCTCAGAGAGCGACACCATGAAAAAGGAATTTCTCTGAGACTTGGGGAAACATCAGGACTTCAGATTTAGAAACCCCAAGAATGTGGAAGGTAGAAAACCTTCCTGTAGCTGATGATTCCTTCCTCGGCCTGCACCTTTCCCCCAACCCCCAGCCTGGCGGCACACAGCTCCTCAATACACAGCTGCCCTCAGAGGGTCTCCTCACTATCCAGTTCCCTGCTCATACCTTCATAAATTCAGCACATTCACTGAGCCCCCTAGGAAGGCAACATCCTAGGCCTCAAGCAGAACCTAATGGGGTAAAGGAGACAAACCAACCTGGTCACAGGTGGGGAGGCAGGAACATGTGGGCACACGTAGGGAAGAACATGGCATGCCCAGTGTACTCAAGGCATAGAGGAGCAGTGGGAGTCGGAATAAAAACAGTAGCAATGAGGTGGCTCACCAAGAGTGCCTAATACCAGGCTGAGAGTCACCCACCCCACCCCTTGCAAGACAGAGGTTTGGGTAGAACTTAAACATTCTCAGAGAATGTAGAGGCTACCCCCAGGGCATCCTCTGGAGTCCTGGTGAGGTTGGAGATGCTTTCTGGGCCTACATGGCAAACTGCCTCAGCTTCCAGACCCCAGCTCAAGGGTCGCCTACTCTCTGAAGCTTCTTTTTCCTACTTCCCAGCCCTTTCCTTGACCCCCTACACCTGCGTAGAGTATAACATGGCACCTGTGACACGCCCTTGTGCTTGATGGTTGGTTGGCATTTCTATCTGTCCCCACACCGTAAGGCTTTCAAGTGAGAAAACCATGTCTTATTCATCTCTGTCTCTAGAGCCCAGCAAAATGACTGGCGTGGCCTGCTGACTCAAAGGATGCATGTATGGATGAATGGGTGAATGGGTGGATGGGAGGACAGGTGGATGGATGGATGGATGGATGGATGGATGGATGGATGGATGGATGGATAGATGGATGGATGGATAGATGGATGGATGGATGGATGGATGGATGGATGGATGGATGGATGGATAACAGACCCTATTTTTAACAGTCAGAATCCATGTAAAAGACCCCCATTTCACAACAGTCATAGACTTCATGAACTCACCCTAAAATTACCACTTGCCAAAACTCTAAAATGGATCAAAGTATTTGATCCAATTGTTTCCATTTCCCCAGGGCCCCTTCCTCTGTCTGTCTATCCATCCCATTGGTGCCCAAAACCATTGGCAGGCTCCTCTGTAGAGCCGAGCTAGGGCGTTGGGCCCAGCTTCCCAAAGACATCATGGGAGAGGAAGAGCCACGGCTGGGTCCTGGCACCAGAACATCCTTCAGTAATTACATGGTTCCAGACAGACATAAATAGACAGATTAGCCTCTCTGCATTTTTCTCATAAAAATAACAACAGTTCCTAAGCACACTGGCATGAGTGTGGACATTAAGCATTGCAACCTGCTGTTCTTGGCAGCCGAGGGCTGGCCTTCCTTGCTGTTTCTCCCACCACCTCCTCCTCCTCGGGGCTCTTGGAGGGCTCCTCACTGCTGGCCCTCTCTACCCCTAGCGTCCCAGAGCAGGTTGGCAGCCAAGCCCTGAGACTGGCTAAGGACTTTTATGAGCATCGTGTCCATGGTTTGCTGTTCTCTTGGCTAGGTCTTTATCAGCTTTGAGTCATTATGTAACTAGGAATCCTGCACACAGGGTGAAACGACTATATGCCCCATTCTGTACTAGAGGAAATAGAGAGAATGTTTGCTCTATCTCTGCCCCTCACCCAGAAGAAGAGCAGTCATGGGCCATTCTAAGGGACTGACTTCACAAATCCAACATGAGTTGTCTACAAACGTTCCACCTACCATTTAGGTGTAATACTCCTAGGTGGGAAGGTGGTTTCCAAGTGATATGATTTATTTTAAAAAACCATCCTAGGTCTGGAAACTGAATGAGAGGCTATGACTTCCCATTTGTGATGTTCCAATTCAAGGCTTTGTTCACCAGATCTAAAATATCATTCAATTACAAAGACCAAGTAAAGCTTTCATTGGCTACCGTCGACTCACCCCTCAAGATATCCTGATGAATTAGACAACTATGGGATTCTGACTACTACTCTAGTCCTGCTGTCAGATTCAGTAACCACAATAACCTTATTTCTGGAGGTTAAATGCTGACCTTTGGCATTTGCCACTCTGGAGTCTCATCATCCCCAGTGAAATCAAGAAAACCTTTGCATTGGCAATCTCTACCCCCATGAACCCCTGCAGTGATCAGTCATCACAAAGCTTTTCAAGGGTACTGATACTTTCATCACCAATGTATTTTTCAATGACTTTGTAAAAATACTGATGTCTGGGTGACCCCTCCTATAAGGAGATGTGTGTGTGGGTTGCCCATGATAAACCCATTCCAACATTCCAATCTCTTTAAGCCTTTGGGTTTCTTGGTATGTAATACACGAGGGAAGATCTCACATCTCAGTTTCATTTAGTGCAGGCCACCGTTGAGTCCAGAATTAAGTCCAAAAAAAAAAAAAAGGCAAACTGATGGAATCACTCCAAACAAGCTAACATATTAAATCAAGAATCTCTGGTAACTACACACATCTTCATCAGTGTGGCCCAATCCATCATTACACAGCTTGTTCTCTAATCTATTACCTTTTCATTCTCTTGCGGTGTATGCTTTCTCCTCCTGGGACGTACTTCATTCTCTTCCCTCTTAGGCCTGCTAAGATCTGCCTCAGTTATGGATCTGGAGGCAATGAAGGGAGCATGGGGTTGTGAAAATATGCCATAAGGAGATTCAGCACTACATGGCCTTCAATCAAAGGATAGAAGCCTCCTCGGACAGTGGTGGTGAAGGCTGCTTCCAATGGCCACGCAGGCACAGAGAGATTTAGGGAGTGGGTCAAATCTGAGTCAGCTGGATCTACCCAAATGTCCCGATACCAATGCTCAGATCACACTCTTTCTTCTACAATGTCCTTACTTTCCCCTAAGAAAGCGGGTGCCGCCGTGAATTAGATTGTGCTATTATCTGCAACCTCACGACCAAACTTCATGATACATTAAGCTAAAAGGCAGTTAAAAAGCAATTCGTTGAGGGCAGTTACAGAAGCACTTGGATTCAACCATGACTTGAGCTGATAAGGAAAAACTGTGAGACCATCCA
This sequence comes from Myotis nattereri, assembly GCF_964212035.1. Taxonomy (NCBI): domain Eukaryota; kingdom Metazoa; phylum Chordata; class Mammalia; order Chiroptera; family Vespertilionidae; genus Myotis; species Myotis nattereri. Next base: position 77,018,769 of record NC_138085.1, on the reverse strand, counting down.
CGTCTTCCTTTACAGTGCAATCAGAAACAGCCAGCCAGCCCCACCCCAAGCAATGCTCACACTCGCATTTCCACCGTATCATTCTGCGGCAGCAGCCATTTAAATTGCCAAATCCTTGTCTAGGTATATCAAGCAGGAAGCTGCTTCAGACGAAAATGTAGATGTTTGCAAAACTGTTACAAGAACTAAAAGAAATAAGATCAGGAAAGACCACCGTCAGCCCTCACGGATGCCACTAGCTTTCGGAGTCAGGAAGTCGTAGGATTCACGGGAAACCACGAAAGACGAGCTGGGCAGGAAAGTGCCCAAAAGTCTTCCCTCTGTGTAGGTCTGATGGAGCAAAAGATGAGTCAACTTTCCATTCTCTTTATGAGTTTTCTACCGAAAAATTAGCAATACAGTTAGGAATCTGCGCAAAGATACTAAGCTTTGAGTATATATAATAGTATATACTCAAAACTATTGTCTTATAAACTTTAGAAAAGCAAAAACAAAAATGAATGGATGTCATTATCTCCAGCTACTTTGGGTCTTGGAATCTGGAAGGGCTCAACTTTCTTAAATCTCAAAGTTCTTTGTCACCTGCTCGTTGGACTTTGGTTTTTGTTTTTAATTTTTTCCCTTTGGAGCCGTGACTGGCTTGTCCACGGTTCTGGCATTTCCAGCTGCTTCTCCAGCCTTCCTTCTACCAAGGCCATCACTTTCCTAGAGAAAAGCTTTTCTTTCTGACAATCACATTCTGAAAACCCTGCACAATAAACATGTCTGACTCCCAAACCACATTCTTGCTGTCAGAAATGGCCCCTGAAGGGAGGCATTCCCCAAGGGGCTCCCGTCAAGTCACTGACTGGCTTCCCCAGACACTGTAACTCATGCCAGCAGGTCCCACTGTGACCTGCGAGTCTCCTCATGTCCTGATTCTCAGACAGGACCCTGGGATTTCCAATGACAGGGCAAGATATAGAAATAATCACCCACAGAGTAGAATGTGTTCAATGTGGAAAGACCTGGGAGTCCCCAGAAAGGGTGGCGGCTCTCCTGAGTGATGACCGAGTCATGCCCCAAGAGGGACATGATTGGCACTGCTAGTCACACCTTGGTGCTGTTTAAGGTGCCAGGCTGGTTGGCACCTTAAACAGCTGGGACTTCCTCTTTTGTTAACCCCAGCCAATGAAAAAGCATGAAGCCTTTTTAGAAGCCTTTTCACACTTGGTCAATCCCATATCATCTGTGCTATTGGCGGCGGGGGGGGGGGGGGGGGGGGATGGCGGGGTGCAGAGGGGGAGCATACACAGAATGGCATACACAGCGATGTGGCCATCAGCCAGGGACCTCCAGAACCCAGCCCACTCCCTCTTGGCACTCACAGTAGGGGGAGGCCAGGTTTCCCCAGCAAAGCAAAGTCCAGACCTCTCTGGCTGAGAGCCCTTGAAACCTCCAGGCTCAATGGTTATTTAACAGGTGTTGGGTGTGGGGTCAAGCAATCAAAGGCCAGGGAGGAGAGGAGGGAGCTGGTTAAGGAATGGCCTGAGTGAGAAGGGACATCTCCCCCACCATCTAGATCTCTGGATTCTGATGATGGAAGGCGCAAACATGGCCCCTCACTGGTGTAGGGGAAGGAGCACAGATCTGGAACCAGAGCTGCCTCCTCTCAACTGGGTGACTCCAAGCAAGGTCTTTGAATGTTGTGGTCCATGTCATGGTGGAGGACAGCAGTTAGTCCCCTGCTGATTAAATGGTGCTTAGGTTCCTGCCTCTAGAGTCCAGGCTGTAATTCTCATGAGTAATGGATGCAAGAGTCTCTGGCTGGTGAGGTGCTCCCTCTCACTCCCCACCCCACACACCCCAACAGCACACACTGAGCCCAGGGCCAGGCACAGGAATCTCTCCATCAGTTGACCTTGGATTGACCAAGTGAGAAAAGACTTCTAAAAAGGTTTCATGCCCCGACTGGTTTGGCTCAGTGGATAGAGCGTCGGCCTGCGGACTGGGAGGTCCCAGGTTCGATTCCGTTCAGGGGCATGTGCCTAAGTTGCGGGGACATCCCCAGTGGGAGGTGTGCAGGAGGCAGCTGATCGATGTTTCTAACTCTCTATCCCTCTCCCTTCCTCTCTGTAAAAAATCAATAAAATATATTTTTAAAAATAAATAAATAAAAATAAAATAAAAAGGCTTTGTGCTCTTTCATCGGCTGGTGAGTTAACAGCAGAGGGATTCCCGGGACCCTGAGCTCTAAATCACCTCTGAAATGAGACAGTTGCTTTCCTCAACTATGTTCTGCTGATGGGTTTTCTCTGGACCAGAGAACAGGGCCTCCACCTTCTTCTGTTCCACCCCCCTAGTCAAGGACAGGCCCAGACACTAACTGGGTGCTTGGTGAAGCCCAGGATGGATGGGCAGACACAGACAGATGGATGAAAAGGGGGCCTCACTCTGCAGATCCTTCCTTGGCCTATCCTGGATTTTTCTTTCCTATTCTTCATCTCCAAGCTTTTACTTTGCAGAGAAATGTATGGGTAATCTCAGAGCCCCACCGACTTCCCCGGAGACATTCAGCTCACTCCTTCACCATTAATCTCCAGGAGGTTGGCTCCCCAAGTGGCTCCATTTCCAGTTTTATCAGCAACAAAAATAGACTCTTGCAAACATTCCAGTCCTTGGGTCCTCCGTTCACAGGCTTTGTCCAGCCCTGGCTGAGGTTCCTCTCTCTGAGCTCACTCAGAGCACCATGGCTGCTCGGGCACAGCCAGCTGGTTGACACTGTGGCTGGATTCAACATGGCATGTTCCTCCTTCAGGCCTTTCCAGTGGCCCTTGGACATGAAACTATTCAGAGACACTGATGCCGTCTAGCCCGGCACCTTAAACAGCAACCAAGGTGTAGACCACCGATGCCAATCATGTCCCTCTTGGGGCGTGACTTGGTCATCACTCAGGAGAGCTGCCATCCTCTCTGGGGACTCCCAGGTCTTTCCACATTTCATACATTCTACTCTGCGGGCTATTATTTCTATATCTTGCCCTGTCATTGGAGTAGAAGCTTCCATAGGGTAGGAATGAGGTCTGATTCCACTCCAGGACCTTGCCAGAAAATATAACCAACATTCCTTCCATATGATTCTTATTATAAGATCCCTCAAGCCAACAGAAATATTTCTGACAGGGCTGACCAAAAAATATGCACTCATGCTATTGGTTCTATAAACTCGTGGTGAGTTGGGCCAGGTGGTCAAGAGCTGTTTATCCAGGCTGTTCTGCTTGGCCATCGCCTTTCACATCACCTCCCATTTGTCCTGAACTGAACGTCACCGTCGTGTCCTCTGCTTGCAATGAGAACTGAGATAAGAGCCATGTGGGACACTCTGACTTATTTATGGAAGATACATTGTCCAATAGTTGACACAGTATCCCATTCTTCTCTAAGGTTTTTCCTAAGTATCTTATAGGTTCTAGTTCATATCTATAACATCATATAGATAGTATCTTAAAGCTTATTGCTATCTTATATGTATTGTTACTGGTCAGACTCCTCTATTTACTTTGGCCATTAAGATACTCCTGCCATCATCATTCAAGGACACAACCTGAGAAGCTCCTACTTGACACATGCTCCCATGATGCATCAGGAGAAAGAGGATAAATCATGTATTGGCTCTTAAATAGCAATGTGCCATCCAATTTGGGAGATATATGAGAGTGAGGACAGGAGCTAAGCGTAATAAACATTATACAATCTTTTTAAACACTTACGTATTGACTAACATTAATTGACTAAAGTTAATTGTATTAATAGACCATAAAATTGTTCTTACCAAAAACTAATTTCAAAAATAAAATTCTTTCTAAAACTATATTATATATACATGCATCAAATCAAAAATATCTTCTGTATCATGATAATCTAGACATTAAAAATAATGTAAACAACATAATTTATTCCTGGTGCATATTCACTTATTTTTAAATATTCTTTTTATTGATTTCAGAGAGGAAGAGAGGGGGAGAAAGAGAGAAACATCAATGATGAGAGAGAATCATCGATAGGCTGCCTTCTGCACAACCCCTACTGGGGATCGAGCCTGAAACCCAGGTATGTGTCCTGTCTGAAAATCCAACCATGACCTCCTGGTTCATAGGTTGATGCTCAACCACTGAGCCACACCAGCTGGGCCATATTTGCATATTTTAATTCATTTCTTAGACATATCACTCTTTAATATTGTATCACTGAATTTTTTTGAAGAATGTAAAATTTTTAATATCACCTAATTATTTTAGATTTTTAAATAAAATTGCCTGAAGTTTTCTTCAGAGTGCCAAGTTGTGACTAATAAATTTCAAATTGTTGACTTTTTCAATTGACCCTTCTTTGTATACCACAATTCTCTAACTAAGAAAACATTCTGCCTCCTGCTGCCCAGATATCTGGGAAGCTTGGAGAAATTTGGCTAAGGGGAGGATATTGTCAATTTCAATTACTTTTTGTATTGAAATGAGTAAATATGTCACTTCAAATATCTTCACAAATGCTTTCCTTTTGCTCAGAGTAGTTTTTTTGACAAAACATGTCAAATAAGTTGTCTCTATTCATGATTCTTTCGAATGGTTCACAAGTCTTAGATGCTACAAAATCATAAGCCTACTCGATTTTGTTCCATTGCAGGGCAGAATATACATTCACTTTGTTACCATAAGGGCGCCATCAGCAGACTCCTCCCATACACCAAGATATCCCAGACACTCTTACAGAATTTGAATGTTAAATGTTGCACACCATTTGAGCTCTTACTATTTTATTATTTCAACTCCTCCCTTGCTTTCAGCAAAAACTCTTCTTTGCTTTGGTAGAGATAAAGCATGCAGCCTTTGTTCTCAATCATGGCAATTCACTAAAGGCTTCAAAAACAATGCCAGAGGGTGAGCCATTCATTTAATTTTGATTAAATATTTCCAGCTGGTTTTGAACAAAATGAACCAACACTTAGAGGAATTGTTTACCCAAAAATATCAGCAACATTGAAGGACGCTTAAGTTGATTCACAAGACAGTTCTTTAAAAGTTCAAAGATTCCTAAAATCTGAAGAAGAAGAATAAGCAACAGCGAAAGGAGAAAGTACATACCACCATGCTGAATTCGTACCTTGTACTCAAAAATCAGTTTTGCCACAAGAAAGTTTGGAGTTAAGTTTTTCTGAGTAAATATATACACAATCATTTAATTTTTGGAACTATGGCTTCTAATTCAACTGATAGAGCAACATGGTTATTAATTATGTGTGCACCCAACCAACTCCAAGTACATTCCTGGTCTATAAACACTGTGTTCCACCACTGTGTGTGTGTTTTTATTGTCACTGCAAAAAGTAAAACCCTTCAATGTTCAACTTCTGAACAACTTACATTTGCATGCATTTCAAGCTGTTTTATCTTTGACAGAATTAACTTCCAAAAGCTTTACTTTGACTCCATAAGTTGGGTGGAAAATTGAACCAGTGTTAAAATTAACTTCATGGGTATTCTACGTGCAGCATCTTGGGACACTGATAAAATGCTGGCTTCATACACCTTTTTGAGAAGTTATTCTTCTGTTTGTGGAGCCAACACACCCACATCTATCAATTCACTTTTCATCCAAGCCCAGGAAAATGAGAGAACCAACTTAGTAGAACAGCCATTTGGTCTAAATGAGTAATAAAATTATCATGTAAACACACCTTTTGTAGCTATTAATCCTAATTATCTTTGGGCACAGACTTAACTACAGACTTTTGAGATGCTGATGACGCTTCAACAGACACATTGTGTTTTCTGGTTCCCATGTAGTCAGTGGTGTTTCTACAGCCACGGTCTCAACAAACACCTTTTGCAACTTACACATTAATCATAACGTTCTTGAGAGAGAAAAAACTCAGTACTTAATTTTGTCTGAGGCATGCATTTGGGGTTTTTAGCTCACTGTGACAGAGAAAGAATGTCACAACAAAAAGTTATTTCAAGCATAACCATGCGTTAAAGTAAACAGTTAATAACTGACACCAAAAATACATGGGGTGAAAAAAACCATTCTTGAAAGACTACCCAGATTTATTCTTGTTCACTGTTCAGAATTTCTCGGCCTCTGCTGCCTACACGTTACACATCTCTCACATATCATTTCCCTCATTTTCCAGCCCCATTGATTTGTGGCCTGCCAGACTTGGTCTATCTCACAGGCAGAGGCATTTGCCATAGCATCACTGGCTGGTGTACCAAATGAATCTCCCCATCACCGCCCCAAGACCAGGAGTTCCATCGCGCTTTGTTTTATCACGAAGCAAAAGTATCCTGCTTGCTGCCCTAAAAAGATAGGTATGACTTATGTTTGTCTGGAAAGGAAGCTGAGTAAATAGAAGTATACTAAAGCAAGGAGTCTACGTTGCCCTGGCCGGTGTGCTCAGTGGTTAGAATGTCAGCTCGCAGTATTCCAGGATGGTTTTGTGAGCCAATGGATGTACCCACATTGGGCAAGATCCCTCTAGAAGAGTGATTATGTCACGGAGGCAGGTTGGTGTGGGGTTATTTTTTTTCACTCAAAAACATACCATAAATGTTTTCTTTCCAATTGATTTGAAGATACTATCATTTTTTATGACTACAGTTTCCCTTTAGATCAGTGGTTCTCAACCTTCCTCATGCCGCGACCCTTTAACACAGTTCCTCATGTTGTGGTGACCCCCAACCATAAAATTATTTTCGTTGCTACTTCATAACTGTAATTTTGCTACTGTTATGAATCGTAATGTAAATATCTGATATGCAGGATGTATTTTCATTGTTACAAATTGAGCATAATTAAAGCATAGTGATTAATCACAAAAACAATATGTAATTATATATGTGTTTTCCGATGGTCTTAGGCGACACCTGTGAAAGGGTCATTCGATCCCAAAGGGGTCACAACCCACAGGTTGAGAACCGCTGCTTTAGAGTGTAAGCCATACTCCATTAACTGGCCCCTTCATAATGGACATTTAGGGGTTTTTCCATTAATCAGGAATTAACGAATGTTCTAGCGCATTTGCATACAGCTTTCCCCACTTGGCCAGTTTCCTTCCTACAGTAAATTTTTCAAAGCAGGATCAATGGGTTAAAGGATATGAACATTTTATGGTTTGATACTTGTCATCAAACTGCCTTACAAAGAGGTTGTACTAATTTATACCCTTTTGAACTAAGCATTTCTCAAGATCTTGACTAATACTGTTATTTTTTTAAAATATTTTTACTTATTTTTAGAGAGAGAGGAAGTGAGGGAGAGAAACATCAATGGGAGGGCAGGACATCAATCAGCTGGCTCCTGCACGCCCCCTACTGGGGATCAACCTGCAACCCAGGCTTGTGCCCTGACCAGGAATCAAACCAGCAACCTCTTGGTGCACAGGATGACACCCAACCAGCTGAGCCACATCGGCCAGAGCAATACTGTTATTTTTTTAGCCAATCTGTTTACCTTCACCAATAGGCAGAACATAATATCTAAATTTTTAATTAATAGTTTTCATCATTAACAAGCTTGAACATCTTTTTTAGTGTCCTGACCACTTTATTTCTTCCTTTTGAAAATTGCCTATTCTGTTTATTTGTCCATTTGTCCAGGTGGGTTGCTTTTCTTTCTCCTTTGGCTTTGTAAGGGCTTTGTGTATATTGGGCTTATTAATCCTACCAGAAGTGCCGCAAATATCTCTCCCAGGGTGTCCTCTGGCTTTAAATCTTAACCTGATTTTCACAAGGCAGATGCTTCTTAGTTTTAAGTGAAGCTTACATAGCAGGAAACCATAGAGGATTTTTCTGATTAAACAGTTAGATATTTTAGATCCATATGCTCCTAAACAGCCCACAGATAATGCCACCTTTCCTCCAGGAGCAATGATGTAGGTGCTGGAGAGAATAAACATGAATTAAATGTCTTCTGAAGACACTGTGCCTCTTGCCTCTATACCAGTGGTTCCCAACCTTTTTTGGCCATCCCCCACCTAAGCATCTCTAAATTCCTGAATCCCCCACTGTGACATATAATTCTTATTATTCAAAAAGTGAACTCCTATTCACGTGGAGGAAGCCTAAAAGGCTATTAACTTGGTCTAAACAAGCTTCCAAAGAACATGGCATCCATGAAAGAGAAAAATAAAAGAACGAAAGGACAGTTGAAGTACTGAGGAAGAAATTACTAAGAAATTGTTTAAAAAATAATAATAATATGAGTTGATATGAAAATAGCAAATAAAGTTTCAAAATATATAATAGAGAACTGATATGCATAAATATGTCACTATATATTTACATACTGTATATGAGGCCCCTAGAACCATAAGAAATGCAAAAAAATCAGTTAATAACTCATTCTTAAATTGCCCCCTTAAAAAATCTAATTCCTCCCCCCCATGGGGCATGTGCCCCACATTGGGAACCACTGCTCTATACCCTTTCCCTTCCCAGCTTCTTCCCCTTGACTCCCAGCCCTCACTGAGGCCTGATCGAAAGCATCTGCATGGTCATCCCTTTCCAAGGCTTCTGCTTTTTAAAGGTGAGATATATATATATTTATATTTGAAAGTTTAGTCTTCTCATTGGACCTGAGCTCTCTGCCTTCGTGCATTTGTTTGAATAATCTTGAAGAACCACCAAGCCTCAGCACAGGTTGGCTTGTGTTGGACGGCAAACCCATTGAAGTGCCTCTCTGGTTGACAGTGAGCCTGCCCTGTCCCATCCCAAAAGGAGAGAAAAGACAGGAAGATGGAGTGGCAGACAGATCGGCAAGGGGAGAGCCCATGGCCGGGCTCTGCCAGCTCAAGGTCTTGCCCCGGCTCATCATGACTGTGGTTGAAATGGAGACTGTCATCTGTGAACAGGCCTGGCCTTCTACTGACAAAACCCAATCACTGCCAAACCTCAAGGCCTCCAAGTGCACTGTGGCAAGAGTCTGCTCAAGGCAATGACTTCACCAGTGGAGGGTAGAGCCAAGAACCAAACTACTTTGTTTTCTGCTGTTTATTTTAAAATCACGATTATGTTCTCTCTTCTTTCATGGACATCAAACATGTAGGAACATTGTGCAGGGGCTTCAGGGGGAACTGGTCATTGGCAAGAGCACAGAGGAGATTTCAGGCAGGTGCTCGGAGCAGTATATCCATGGCAGCTGTTCAAAGGGCTGACCACACTTGGCTAGAGTTGCTGTCCAACAAGTGTGTCTAGTTCCAAGGCTGTGGTCATCTGGGAAAAGTCACAGGGCACATGGTTCCCCAGCCCTCTGAATAGTACTTCCCCTGTTTCATCCTCCAGAGGAAGCCGCTTATCTTCAAGATCAAGAGGTGGGGTTGAGCCCTAGCTCGTTTGGCTCAGTGCATAGAGCATTGGCCTGCAGCCTGAAGGGTCCCAGGTTTGATTCCAGTGAAGGGCACATGCCCGGATGGCGGGCTTGATCCCCAGTCAGGGGCAATCAGGAGGCAGCTGATGAATGGTTCTCTCTCTCTCATCATTGATGCTTCTTTCTCTCTCCCTTTCCCTTCCTCTCTGAAATCAATAAAAATATTTTTTTAATATATATATTTTTTTAAAAAAAAAAGAGGTGGGGTTGACATCTTCCTTGATCTCAGGCTGTTGCAGAAAGATACTTCTCCACTCTGTGCAATTCCTGGCTCTTTGGAGGATCATACCCTCAAACAATCTGCCCATTACCACTCCCTATCACTGCTCATTTATCAAAATCTCCAGTGTCAGGTGAACAACCATCACCACCAACCAAAGACATCTCCCTAGGTGTCATCAACATCTACACGATGACACAGCCAACACACGGAGGCTTAGGGAAGACTCCACGTAGATGAAATGAGTGGTGGGCAGGCAAAGACAGCAGAGTCTACAAGACAGAAGAATCGATCTTCCTGCGTGATGGCAGGGATGGCTCTTCAGGGGGCATGGCAGAATGAAGGCTGGACCCTTGACATGCATTCATAGAAATGCATTCCTCAATGGCTGTGAACCCCCAGAGTCAAGGATATACAAAAATGTTTGTACTGGATCCTGGCTTTCTCCCAAATCACAGGTAATGACTTTTCCAACTCTCATTAGTTTTCTCCCACTTCGTGAACCATTTTGAGCCAGTTAGAGGAGCTGTTGAAATGGCTTTAGGAAGGGCCTATTCTTCTTTTCATATAAGATTCCTGGTGAATTCATTTACACCATTGGTGCAAGCTTCTGTCGAATTCAATATCCCTTCTTCTAATTTGTCCAAAACTAAGAACACTCATTTTTTTATCCCAGTTCAGTTTCTCTACATGCCTATCACCAGCAGTAGCTTCTGGCATTCTTTGGCAGTCATTATTTTTCACATAGAAACCAAGTTTTTAAACATCTCAAAAGAAGTGTCTTACACCTTACACATGGTGTCCATGGTGATAAATAGAGGACATGAGAACTGTCCGAAGATGTTCCAGGCAACCTGTTGGGTACTAACGTTCTACAGTAGAGACATCTGTTCATTTTGCCACCTGGCATCTTTTCATCCTTTTACTCTCACCTACTCTTAGATCTTGGGTTTTGGTGGGCCGCATTTCATAATCAGCCTGTATTCTAAGTTTTAAGTTTAAGCCAATCAGAAAACCACATCCCTGGCCACAGTGATTGATTTGAGGAAAGATACAAGGCCCCGTATGAACCAGAGAGAGGCAATGAGATCTTGACTAGAGATTCTAGGAAGAGACTGCTGCCATTTCTTGCATGTAGGGGAATATGCAGTTGGGAGCTAAGGCAGGCATTTAGTATCCTGAGGGAGGGATCCCGCTTCCTCATGGAGTCAGCCCAAAGGAAGCAGAGTCGAGAGAGACTGGGAGAGAGAGATGAGAAAGATCCCAGATCCTGGTGATATTGTTTGAGTGAAGTCCTACCTGAAGATAAGCCTGAAACCAGCCCAACCTCTGCTCTTTTCAGAGAAGTGGGCTGGTAAGTTCTCTTTTAGCTAACGTTAGTTTGGGTGATAATTTCTGTCCCTGAAAAGCAAAACAGCTCAAATGAATACAACCCTAGCATAGCTTAATCTCATCTCAGACTTCCCCAGTCCACGGCAGATACCTGGTCGCATCAACAACAGCAGCGTGGTGGCTCTTAGCTTCCACCTGCGCCAAACCTACAGGGACTCAGCACCCCACCCGAAGGCTCCCTCAGTTATCTCTTGGTTTCCTCCGTGGGCACCTCGGATGGGTTCAGGAAGAGTTCTGGTCATGCTCTTCATAACGTACTCTTATCAAATGATGGTGGCCAGAAGGTCCGGATAAATCAATTGGCCTCATTATGATCATTAGCAAAGGTGGAAGAAGAGTGAGTATAGTTGGTAGCTTCCCCTAAGGCCACTCAATTAACATGGGGGAGAGGCCATCTGTGAAGAAGGGAGAACCCTTATCAGAAGAACTAGGGAAGGAGGGCTGGGCGGACAAAACAATGGGGGCCCACCATGGATAACGAGAGCCATCATCACCAACTGATGAGAAAGCCGAAGCCTAGGGGAGGGGAAACGTGCGCCCACCGTCACTGAGGGAGGGAGTTGCGAAGCTGAAAATCAAGTCCTGGGGGCCAGGGCGCTTCCCCTGCTCACCCACTGCCTTTGCTGGCGACCTGGGCACACTTCAGAAAGAGCCAGGAATACTCACAAGCTCACATGCCTGCTCTTTCCAGTCGTTCGTCAAGTTTACGTGCATTCTTTTTTAAAAATATATATTTTTATTGATTTCAGAGAGGAAGGGAGAGGGAGAGAGAGATAGGAACATCAGTGATGAGAGAGAATCATCGACTGGCTGCCTCCTGCCCACAACCTGGGGCAGGTGCCCTGACTGGGAATCAACCCAGTGACCTCTTGGTTCCTGGGTCAATGCTCAACTGCTGAGCCGCACCAGCTGGGCTAAGTGCATTCTTGAACAATGGAGCAAAGACATGATCTCTTTAGCAACCCGACATCCCCCCAACATGAGCGCCTGGCTCCCAGGCTCCCCAGGCTGTAAACTACTATAGGCCTGGGTCTCGACCCACTGCAGCCTCCTCCCCTGGGAAACAGCCATTTCATGGATTTAAAATGGGATCCTTTGGCCCCTGGCGTGATCCAAATACTTCCTGACACACCCCCACTACAGCCATCCTCTGTGCCTCGAATGTCCTGCAATTCTCTTACATGTTGTATGCAAATTCCCTTGGTCATTTAGACTTTCTCCCTCATCCCAGAATTCCTTTACCTATTTCTATGAGTTAATGGCTTTCCTTCCACTTCTATCTCTAAGATTTTTCTTCTTCAAACCAAACTCCAGCCCAACCTTCAAACCTCAACAGTAAGAAGCCTGAATTGGAAGCAGGAGACCGGCGGGCAGGAGCCAACCCTGGGAGGGCTTGCCTTGGTGACCTTGAACGAGTTCCTTCCCCTCTTGGGCTTTAGTTTGCCTTCTGAATGCCATAGCACACAAGTGCCAACACTTCCTCCATCCTCTGACTCACTGTAAGCGTGAAAGGTGCCCTCGCTGCCCCTTCCCCAACCCCAATCCTAAAACACCTAATTCTCCCGCTGAAATCTGTTCCCAAGCTAGACCTGAGTGATGGGAAGAGGTGTTCTTGGCCCCAGGCACATGGGAGTCCAAGGCTGTTTCTTTTTAAATGTGAACTGAGTGACTCCTCAGATTTGGGGGCTGAGGAGCAAAGAGAAAGAGGATATAAGAGAAGTGTCAGGGCTGATTGCCAAAAATGTTCCCCACTCCCAATTTCTTTAGCTGGGAACCTCTCTAGGGGGAGAGGACCACATGGTCTTGATTTATTACAGCTTCACTCATCAGCTGGTATCCTTTCAGGCGCAGTGGACGGCCATCAGGTCAGAGCCTTCTCAGAGCCCCCTCCCCTCCATCCGGGGCTGGCCAGTGGCCAGGAGAGAGGCCCTGAAGCAGGAGCCTGTGAGCCCCAGGAAGCTGCTCCTGCTGGGTCGCATCCCCCCGAGCCAGAAAGCTCTGCAGAGGATCACACATGACCAGATGTGGTGACACGTGGAATCAAAACCTTGAGTCTGGGCCCAGGAGTGGCGGACACATGTGTCCCTGGATATGGATGACAACATGGACAGCACCATACACACACACACCCCAAATGGGTGTCACCTCCCCAGTACTGGCGCACGCGCACACACACACACACACACACACACACGCAACAGTCCCTGGGTGCTGGAGAGGCACGTCCCTGCAAGTGTGGTCTCTGTCTGCAGCTGGGACACCTCTGACTTCCCGCCACCTGTGAGTGGGGTGCTGAACCTGTGCATGGACATGCACACACACACACACACACACACACACTCCTGAGAAGTCCATCATCATGAAAAGTCATTTCAGTTAATGTCCTTCTTCCCACTTCCCAACCCAGGTGCAGAGTTAAAGCAGGCACATCTGTTCCCCGCAACACGGCTGCCTGCAAGGGGCGGGGTCTCGACTCACTGACACCCTCGGCTGTGACAGAGCCTTGCAGCTGGCACCCAGACTGCAGGTACGTGTCTGGAATGACAAACCCGTGCCCTTAAACGCCAAAGCCCTGAGGCACACAGACAAATGTCGCTGAGAGCTGCGGCGGGTTCCATCTGGAGTGAGCTACTGGGGGTCAGCAAAGAGCTGTGGGAAGTAAAAGGAGCGGCTGGGGCCCAGTGGCTCCTGTGGGCTCCTCTCTCCGCTGGGGGCTTGTTTCTAAGTATCACCCTAACGCCAGCAACGGCATCAACCCAGCCAGAGCCCCGCATCAAGATGAATTTTCCCACAAAGGGTGCTCACAAGACCGTCCTTCCCAGGGAGTGGATCGGGGCCACGTGTCCGGGTTCCTGGGCCAAGCCCTGCCTGAGCCCTGAGCGTGGCTTCTTTGCCAGACAGGAGCGCCTGCGGCCCAGGTGCTGCCCACACACGGCCACTCGCAGGCTGAACACCAGCTCACCGGCCCCGTCCTGGGCTCAGCCTGATCGGCGAGGACGCCGGGAGCGTCAGCCCCTAACCAGCACGGCTGGCCCGGGAGACCACTGTGGGCGCAAAGGCCAGCCTCCCAGGGCATCCCCTGGGGACAGGCCCCACCCCCGCCTCGGAGAGAGGGGCTCAGTGCCGACAGGGATGCTGAGGTCCATTGTATGACTGGGAAACATACCAATGGTAACAAAGAAAAGAGTCAAACCCAGCAGCCGGCAGTTGCCCAGACCAGAAAGTTCTAGAACATACTGCTGGCTAGTCAGAAAGGGTCCACTGCTTCCCAAAACTCCTCCCAGCTACATGCACTTTCAGGAAAACTCCAGGGTGCGATTCGCAGATGATGACTCTGGAAGGGGGTTTAATCCAATACCTCATTTTCCAAATGAAAAACCAAGGCCCAGAGAGACAACAGGCCGGTCCAAAGCAAGCGGAGCTGGCCCGGGAAGCCAGGCTCTTACAGCAATTGAGGATGCAGGCCGTGGAGACAGGTGGGCCTGAGTGCCATCCAGATGCCGCTGTGGCCAAGGGTCCACGCCGGCTTCTCTGGGACAGCATCTGTAAGTGAAGACCGCCACCATCCCACAGAGGGAGGTGAGCTCTAGAGGAGACACTACACAAGAGCCCAGCACACAGCCGGAGCTTAATAAGTGCCAAGTGCTTTCCCTTGTTGCTCTGAGCACAGCTTCCCGACCACTTGACTGGATGGTACTCTGGAGACCTGGCCCAGACTGAAAAGGTTGCCCCAATGGACGAGGGCTTGTCAGCTCAGCGCCCAAGGCCAGGCCCAGGTGGAGCCCAAGCTTCCAGGGCCTAGAGAGCCACTCCCTCCAGTTAGGGACAGAGCCTCCTCACCTGCCCTGGTGCTCCCATCCTGTCACAGCAGTTCCAAGGGAGCAAGGCCCCTCCTGCCGGGTGGCCCTCCCTGAGTGAAGGCGGGGCAATGCTGATTCACAGGGCCATGCAGCCCCAGGTGCGGCTGAGCGGTTGGGTAGGGCCCTGATGTCTGCAGATCCTGAGGCAGGGGGTACTCTCCAGGCTTTATGGCCCCAGAAGGCAGAGCCAGGACCCAGGGGCAGTTCCAGGGTATTGGGGGATATCACACCTGCCAGGTCTATACCACTTCTCAGGGTCCAAGAGGGTCCCTATGTACCTTCTCAGCTCAGAGCGTAATGAGCCATCTCTTAAGCTGGAGACTCCGATAAAGGACCTAGCAGAGGATGGCCCCCGGCCAAGGATCACACTAGGAACTTCTCCAGTGGATAAGGAAGGAAGGAGGTGGCTTTGAGGTCCTTTCCAGACCCAAGGGTCTGCGAGGCCACCAGCAGATTAGAGTTCAACTCCATCAAAGGTTCAGGGCACGGGTGGACAACCCCAAACATCGCACAGTAAGAAGCTGGTTGCTTTTATGAAGGTCAGAAAGGATACCGCCTACACCAGGTATGTCCAACAACTTAGCTGCCACTCCCCAGCCAGGAAAATCCAAACTAAAATGCCAGGCCTCCCTCCCCAAACCAGAAGTTGGAAACTCACTGGCCATGTGAGCATCTGCACTGACCCAGTGAGGGAAGTAGGCCACCCAGTGGGGGGCTCCCTGTGATTGGCGCCTGCAGTGAAGCATTGCCGGCTAAGCCTCCCCGGACACACACGTCTCCACACCATTAACGAGCAGAGAGTTCCCAGGCTGGTCCTCACCGGGCTCGTTGGGCAGGAGGAAGGCAGCTTTCCCCGGACAAAGAAAGTCACTTTGTCCCGGAACTTGCCAGAGCCAAAGTGGGCCAGGTCTCTTCTCTGAGTCCTCAGACCTCCGTGCCGGAGTGGCGAGGCAAGCAGGGGCACTGGGGGCCACTCTAGTCCAAGCCCCATCCAGGGTCCTGACCCTTGAGCCTCTGCCACAGGCCCGGGGACCACTGAGTCAACGCAGCCAGCGCCCGGGGCTCAAGAGGGATGGCAGGCAAGAGTGTTCTTCCCTGTGTTGAAATCTGCCTTCCTGTTTTCCCCATCACACCCTCACTTACTGCACAAATACACATTAATCATGGGCCGTGAAGTGAGCAGATGGTCCCTGCCCAAGTAGACTTGGAAGAGGACAATTCGGCCCTCCTGAACCCCCAGCTGCCGGTCCCCCGCCTCCCCCCCCCCCCACAGCTACTCCTGCCAGTGGCGTGGTTTAGAGGTCTCTATAGAGGAGGTGGGAACTTTGGTAACACCCCCAAGTGTTCCGTCCTGGGTTTCAAGGACCCGGTCTCCCAGGTCCCAGGGAGCTCAGCCACACCCCCTGCCCAGGCCACTGGAAGGAGGGGTGACCAGAAAGGGTGGGCCTCGAGGGCCTGAACAAGCCTCCACTGGGAGGCCCAGGGAGTGCAGGCAGATAGTGCTTCGCAGCAGAGGAGAGAGCGGGCTCCTGGGAAGACCCTGGCCCACCCACTCTGGCTTGTTCTTGGGTCTCTGGGAGCCCTGGGGCCATTCTGGTTTGATTTGGTCTTATTGAGGTTGGGGTGGGGCAGGAATGACCATGTCCTTACAGGTAACCTGCCCTAGTGGTTTTCAAACTATGCTTGATGGAGCCCTTTAAGGGGTGCTGGGGGAGTGGACTGGAGGGGGAGGGGAAGGGCCCCGCCCTCTCAAAAGAGTGATTCTAATCTATCCCATGCATGGGGCATTTTGATTGAACAAAGGCTCCCATAGATCTTTTTTTTTTTGAATGTTGGATCCTCCTTGCTTTTTAATAGAGAAAATAAAACCAGGGCCCAAGGGGGGAAGGGGATTGGCAAAGGCCACAGAATAGGACCTGTCTCTCCAGCCAGAGTTCCTTTCCTCCAATTCACCCAAACGTTAGAACTGCAGGCCCCGGCGCTGCACAGGGACATTGAAGGAGAGAAGTGAGTGGTAATCACTCCCTGATTGGGAACCACAGGATGTGCAAATAGAGAAGTTTCTTCTTTGGAGGGAACCCGCACTTCAATCCAGACTTGGCCGGGGTGCCTAGGGTCTGGGCAGGGACCTGAGTCAAACTGTTCCCAGGCCCCCACATCATCTAGCCCGGTTTCAGGGCCCACTGTAGGGCCCTGCAAATGCCTCGCTTTCCAGAGCCCATCCATGGACCTTGAGCATAGCGTTGGTCCTGTGGGGAGTCACCTGGCTCAGGTATGGAATCCTTCACGGTCCCGGGCCAGAAGGCGCTGGACAGAGCCCCGGCGGGGGCTGAGTCAGGCCAAGGAGGAGACATGGTGTCAGCGTCTAGATCATGAATAATTTGCTGGAAGCAACTGAAGGCCGTACACATTCTACAGCCATCAGATGTGGACTGTACATCGCTTTTAAACTTATTTCATTTTCTCCTTTGCCAAAAAAAAGGGGTAGAAAAAGGACACAAGTTTTGGGCCAGGAGAACAGCCCCGTTTCCTCTGCTCTGTGGCCCTGCTTTTCTTCGGGCCTGGGCTTTTATTGGTGTTTTGTCTGCGATGGGCTTTGGCCATGAAAATGTGAACAACATGAGGTAACTCGCAGTTAAATCTTCTGGCTATATTGAGGCTGATGGCTAATGGCTCTGAGTGTCGGCGGGATCGGCAGATAGGCAGGCAGACACCCCGGTCAAGTGGCCATGGGGTTGGGAGCCAGCATGTTCCACAGATCAGAGGCCTCAAAGCAGAGGTCTGGGACGGGCAGGCTCGGGGAAGCAGGACAGACTCCCCCTTCGCTGCGGGACCTGCTTGCTGAGTGCGACGAGACTCAGAGTTTGCTGAGTCAACAGAGGGGCCTCCAATCTGAGTATAGGACCCAGGGAATTTGCCGCCTGAGAACTTTGAATCCACAAATGGACCACACAGTCCTGGGCAAGGAGAGATGGCAGAAAAGAGACCACATGGCTGCTTTTCTGTGGCCCAATCTTAATCATCGCTGTGAAAGTGAAGAAAGAGAGAAGAGAGGGCAGCCTGGGATGAGGAGACACAAATGATGATGCAGCTTGGACATGCCAGCAGCCAGGAGGCTGAGGACTGAGCCAAATTGGATTTAGGAAAATAAATGTGACATTTCTTACACCCAAAGGACATGAATCAAATTCATACGGGTTCCACATGTTTTTAAGTTTATCCACACCCAGATACTAAGCACCCACTTTTTATCAGCTTCTCTGCTGTGACCTGCCCAACCCCAGCAGTTCCCCTATACACCCAGGGAAGGCCTGGCTCAGTGCCACTCCCGACCCCACAACAGGGGACAGGTCGGGGCTCTTTGCCCCAAAGGAAACTGGGGGCGTGGGCTGGGGGCTTTACATTTAGGAAGCCACAACAAACACCTAAAATACTCCAGGTCAAGATTAAACACAACGCTCCCTAGATAGATGTGGGCATGGTGTTTTTCCTTTCTTCCATTTATTCTGTGAGCCATTCAAGTTCTGGGGCCACTTACTCGGCACACCCGGTGCTCACCAACAGCTGTTTCTTTTCTTCTTCTGGAAGCAGAAGACCCTGGTTCCAGCCCCCTTGCAGTTAGGTGGGGCCCCTGAACTAATTCTGGCCAATGGGCTATGAGCGGAAGTGATGTGTGTCACTCCCACATCGACGCATAAAGAACAATTTGGGGACCCTCCTTCATCCCCTTCTTCTCCCACTGCAATCACTTGTACAGCTACAAGTAGCAGAGGCTCCATCAGCCTAGGGCAGTGGTCGGCAAACTCATTAGTCAGCAGAGCCAAATATCAACAGTGCAAAGATTGAAATTTCTTTTGAGAGACAAATTTTTTAAACTTAAACTATATAGGTAGGTACATTCAACTTTAAATTCACGGTTTTCGTCTTCCGTTTTTCTTTGCTTCTTCTTTGTAGCCATCTCAAACAGGGCACCTAAAAAAATGTTTCATTTTATAATAATAAAGCCACCAACACAAAATAATTACAATTCTTAAATTGATGACAAAAATACCTGTAGGATTTGCAGCTGGTTGGAAAAATACAGGTAACTTTATGCTTCGAGTAGGTACTTTTGTCACCCGTGCACGATTCGCGGATGCGACTAGCACTAACCACTGCACAACGAGACTGCTACCTGACTGGCTCACTCAACTCTGCATGAATCGCCTGCGCCTCCCCCGCTGCGTATCCCGCAGCCCGCCTGCGCTGCGTCTCCCCGTCACCCGACCGACCGACTGACACCCTCCACTTCTTCTAACGCCACTTCTTCAAAATAGACTCGCCCAGGCCAAAAACCGACTTCTGCGCATGGGCCAAAGTTTCAATCGCACTGTAGGTGTGCGCCCGCACGTGGTATTTTGTGGAAGAGCCACACTCAAGGGGCCAAAGAGCCGCATGTGGCTCGCGAGCCGCGGTTTGCCGACCACTGACCTAGGACCTTGAGTGACTGTGGAGCAGAAATTAGCAGAATGTAGAGAGCCTGAATGGAGAACCCAGGAAGAAAAGCCACAGAAAACAGTGCCAGGGCGGCAGGGGGTGGGTGGGGGGCTGCCAACAGGAGCTTTACCAAGTTCATGTTCTCTGGAGGTCAATGCTGCCCTGTCCCATCCCAGCCAGCACCTACCCCACCCCACCTAGAAATGTTCTCTACTCGGCTCCTTCCCCCCAACCCTCCCCAGTCATCCATTTGAGCTGCATGAGGGATTGGGGGACTCTATGTGGGGATGGGGATGGGACCAGGTACAGAATTCAGGGGTCCAAGGGCAGGCTGAAAACACGGGTCCTCTTGTTCAAACCTATGAAGAGTTTCAAGCTGGCGATTGTGTGAGGCCTAAGGGTCGACCACCAGGAAGTGGGGGGACAACAAACCAGGCACAGGCAGGAGTGGAAGCCTCACACAGGTCTTTGTGCCACCAAGGCTGCGCCAGAGCGCTCTGCTCCTAAACTGCCCCCGAGAGCAGCAGTGGCTCCTGGAAAAACTCAGTGGGCCACACAGCACAGGTGTGCCCTTGACCCAGGCCTCCCCATCACCCAGTGTCAGAGCTCAGCCCCCGGGTGGTCCAGGAAGTCCAGGTATGAGGCTGAGACCCAGCACCCATCTCCCAGCTGTAGCCCCCATCAACAGAATGTGTGAGGAATGAGCTTTCTTAGACACCCATGCCCAAGCTCTCTGGCAACACCAGGGCACCAGGCGGCCTCAGGGGAGGTACCAGGACATCTCAGCAGCACCAGGCTCAGTGCTGGGGGCGGGGAGGAGACGTCACAGGCTGGGAAGATGACCAGTGGCTCAGGCTCCTTGTAGAGCCAGGAGAACCACATCCCACTAGCTCGGGGTCTCTAGAAGACGACCCTGCTGGGCATGAAGACACACCCATCTCTCCCATCCCTGGCTCCTCCCATTCTTGGTCTAAAGAGACAACAGAGATGGGGAAAAGAGGTCCGGTCTCAGCCCCCACAGTGACCTACTTTGACCTTCAGAGAAACACCCCTCCCTTACAGAGCCTGTGTCCTTCGCAGTAAAACCCAAAGCTGGGTCGTATGATCCCAAAGGCACTGCTGGCTCCCGAGTCATGATTCTTCCTGAGAGGACCCTATCCGAGTAGGACAAGGCACATCACACCAGCCAGGGGACTGAGCCTCACGTCCAGCTGAGAGCAGACCAGGAGATGGAGCCACACCACGTCACCTCTGCCCAGCTTTCCTGGAGCCGACTTCCTTGTGAGGTCCTGGGGCCGCTCTGCCCAGATCGCTGTGGTGTGAGTTCCCGGCCTCGGCGAGGGCTTTGCCGTGGACGCAGCCAGAGCCGCCGTCCAGCTGGCAATGTGTGGATTCTCGGACAAAGGCCATGTGCAAATCACCCATAAAAATCCCTCTCCTGCTCCCCACCCAGCTTTAGTGGACCCCACAGAATCATTTATGACGCCCACGTGAGGAACACTTCATCCACCACCCAGGGCCAGAAAGCCGAGG
This sequence comes from Myotis nattereri, assembly GCF_964212035.1. NCBI lineage: Eukaryota > Metazoa > Chordata > Mammalia > Chiroptera > Vespertilionidae > Myotis > Myotis nattereri. Next base: position 76,997,886 of record NC_138085.1, on the reverse strand, counting down.
GTCTCCTGGTTGTTCCCACCGCCCCCAGCCCAGGCTGGAGCAGGGGAGACCGCCCCCCGCCCCCCCACACGTTTCCAGCACAGACGGCTGTTTCACTGTAAAGGCGCGGGTGTCCCAGCCTCAGAACAGGGACGTGGGCAGCGGCTCAGAGCTCCCGGCTCCGTGTAGCCCCATCACTGCCGCAGGATAGAGCAAGCCTGGCATGGTCACGTGGCATTGCATAAATTATTTCCAGATAGCTGTTTAGTATTAACACTAGTGATGCCTATACAGAGGGATAACATCAAATAGCACCCAAGGTCACACAATGAAAAGGCCTGCCATCTCACATCGAAGACGCCACTCCTGCAGAGTCCAGTCCCCACTCCACAGATGCGGAAATTGCAGGAAGCGAGGTCAGGTGGCTTGTCCAAGGTCACTCAGCTGGCCTGCCATGGAGCCCAGGCCCTCTGACCACCTGAGGCGGCCGGTCCCTGAGGACAGCATTTGTTACTCTCTGCATCCCAGTGCTGGGGGGCCCAAAGCGCCTCCTGTCTGCCCCCGAGACCACACACAAGCGCTGGTGCCCTGCCCGCCCTAAAGAAAGACATCAGCAGGGGTGGTTTCCGGTCCTGCCGTGCAGGTGTGGGGCCTGGCGGCCGGCACCTCATCCACCAACAGGCCCCACTGCTCCGTGGGACGCAGGGGGAGAGGGGAGAAAGTTCTGAGTCGGGCACCCAGAGAATGGGGCCCTAACAACCAGAGCAGACTCGCGTGGGGAGCATAGCACCCAGTGGTTACTGGGATGGAGAATAAAGAAATGAGCACCCTGTTCAGGGACAAACTGACTGGCAGCACCTTTGGGCCCTGGGGGAAGGTCCAGCAGGGCCTGAGAAAGGCAGCCAGGACCTCCAGGGCCAGGCCATCCCCAGTCGCGGCAGGATGAGATCCGTGCCACCTGTGCCTGGCCCAGCCAGAGCTGTGTGATCTGGGACAAGTCCCGGAGTCATCTGAACCAAAAAAAAAAACAAAAAAAAAACAAAACAGATTCTAGGGATACTGAATTGTAGGAGAGCCCAGGGTAGAACATGTGTGGCCTTAACCAGAATCACAGAGGAGAGGAGAAAGGATAGCTATGATCAGGACATTCTCCCTGCCCCAGGGCAGGAGACCGCTTGGCAGCCTCCCCGACAAGCAGCCATCCTCACTTCTCTTCAATACTTTCTGGCATTCACACCCTTAGAAGTCAGCTGATTCTTTGGTTGAAATTTATATTTCTTTGGTTTCTTTTCTTATTAGACTAGAATCTGCCTTTCCAACATTTTCTCCTCCATAACAGGTAACGGATGACCTCCAAAAGCACACCCATGGGCGTTCTTCCTTCACACAGTCATTCAGTACATTTCATGAAGCACCTGCTAGGTGCCAGGCACTAGAGCAGAAGAGAGTATTAAAAAGACGAAAACCCCTGCTTCACAGACCCTACGTTTATTATTGCTTATAACAACACTAAGTAAAATGCACACTATACCAAATGGAAATAAGTAGAAAAATAAATAAAGCAGAGAAGAGAGGGGTACGTTTCCAAATATAGTGGTCAAGGAACACTTCATTGAGTAGAGACCTCCAAGAGGGGGAGGAGCGAGCCGGCCATGCAGAGCGAGCAGTAGGTGCCAAGGCCCTGAGGCAGCAAAGGTTGGGGCTCGGCTGGCACGGGCTTCCAGATGGACCTGACTCTATGGAGTCTCAGTAGACTCCACCCTTAGCTGTCTGCTCAGTAAAGAACTGGAAACTCAAAGGAACGAGACGGATATTTCAGAGATAAACTTTTTACTGCTCTCTTTTTTTTTTTTTTTAGTACTTGATTATTAGCCACAGATTATGCTGACAACATACCTCACGGCGAAGACATCTCCCCAGGCACACAACCTGCTGGGAGCTCTCTCTCCAGGATGCAACCAACCCCGCTCCTCTTTGGAGAAGAGGAGAGCGCGCTCACCTCCCTCGCTGTCCTCCTGTCCTCCTCTGGACCCACTCCAGCCTGTCCGGGCCAATCAATCACTCTCCGCCCTTCGGTAACTCACGATGTGCAGCACACGACACGGAAGACGGAGAAAAGGCACGCGGCCGCCCCGTTCACACACCACTCAGGTTGCCTTAACCCAGACGCGTGACCTCCACGTCGGGGAGCCGGCGCAGGGGGCCACCCTCCCCCTTTGCATCCACGTCACCTTCAATACCAGAAACATGTATCACTCGGATCGTTTCCTTTTTTTTTTCTTCTTAAAAAGATGTTCCCCAGAAAATCTGTATTTAATTTATGGGCAATTTATAATGGAAATAGACCATATAAAATGTATACAAATGTGTAGGGCCGTGGATGGGGCCGGGAAGGAGACAGACGAGCTTCGCGGTAATTAACGTGAAGGGTCTCATCCCTGCTGCCAGGTACACGTTTGGACGGCCCGGACATTCGTTAAGCTGAAACCTCCGGGGCCGGGGCCCAGACATTCCGCAGGCCCATGGAGGACGTCAGGACGGCGGAGCTGACGACAGTGCGTCTCCCCGGGGGTGCCGAGCCCCATCGCAGTCCCCAGGATGCCAGTATGGCATTGCTTGGACGGCGGGGACCAGCCCGGGCGCCACAACCAATTTTCCGGAGAAATGAAAGCATTTGCAACCAAGTCAACCCCAAACCAACGTGAGGCCGCGGGGCCTGCAGAGAGGTCAGTGGGCAGGCGCAGGGGACACCCGTCTGCCTGTCCCCACCCCTGCTCCTTGGCCTCCAGGGGCGGGATGGCCGGGGCTCCCAGGCCAGGGCCGCTTGCTCACGTCCAGAAAGAGTTACAGAGAACCCCGGAGTTGCCAAAAGCTATTTCCAGGGGACTTTGATCAACTGATGCTGTAATCTCTGAAGGGAAGCAGACTTCACTGGGAAGGTATTCTTTGGGTCCTGCCCAAGGAGAAGGCATACTTGTGTTTGGAATAACAGAGCTCGCTCTCTCTCTCTCTCTCTCTATCCCTCCCCCAGGCCATGAGCACTAATTGTGATGGTACACAAACAGTCTTGCGGAATTGAACACAGTGAGAGAACATAGGACATTCTGTCGGCCAGGAAAGCGTGTTTTCAACAATGCCCCATTCGGAGCCAAAATCCGAGATGGCGGCCATACCCCAGCCTAAGGGCCAAATCCCCAGCTCCAGCCTCCCTCCCCAACCGCCCCCACCCCCCACGGCCTGCCCCTGCCTCTGCCCCCATTCGGGGTGGTACCCCATTGTGGGAGAGAGGGGCGGGCCCCCCTAAAGCACATATGGGTCCCTCGGATCCCCTCCATGCCATGCTGAAGGGTGGTAGATTTAAATAATTTTTTCCTGGCATATTCTGACATGGCTTAGATCAATTACCTCATTTTTCAACAATGAAAAGATTAAACAGTTTGTTAAGGGTTATAAAATGATTTAATACGCTATTAAGCGGAGATGTAAACTATCAAAGTTTAAGTTTCCAGAGAGAGACTTAAATATCAATTATATTCGCATCCAATTTGTCCGCAGCTCCCCCCACGCCGGCCACCACGGGGACACCAGGCCCCTCGGCCCGCGGCTTGGAAACCCCGCTCCTCTGCTCTGCTTTCATGAGAACTCGCCATGGACCGGGAACCCAGGCTCAGGCTGCTCACACGGCTCTTTTCTCTTCCTGGAAACGGAGGAGAAGAGCGGGTTCGGGAGACACGCGGGCTGTGTCCGCGTGCTGAGTGACAGCAGCGGACCCTCAAGTGCCCCACGGGAAACCAGAGTCGGACTCTGACCTCTGACCTCCCCGGGTTCCCACTCATCCACCACTGGCAGCATTTCAAAGGAGATTTTTTTTCTCTCCCAAATTACCTCCTAAGGCAAAATGAAAAAGAACCCGTTTCTTCATCCGTCCCCTCTCGTAGCATTCACTTTTACAGGCCCTGGTTCTTGCGGCTCACTCTCCTCCCCAAACAATCCTCGCTGGAAACCCGCAGCCCAGAGGGACGCCCCTCGGCTTGCACGGAGCCCAGTTTCCATGGCCCCATGGGGGGGGGGGGGGGGGCGGGGGTGGCAGAGCGCGCATCCTGCCTGGTCCACCTCTTAGCCCCCAGGAGGGTGACTCCATCACCCGTGTTATCCGCCCCGACCGCAAGAGGAAGTCAAGGCAGACCCGCCACGCGAGGCGCTCGGGTCGGTGTTCATAGAACACAGACGTGTCCTGTTGTCTGTCTGCTGTGCGCTCCGCTAGAGAAAGTCAGGGGCGCCGGGCACCAGCGAGCCGGGCCGCCGGGGGATCAGACCAGGCTCCTGCCCCGGCCGGACCCCCAGGCCCTCGGTCCCCTCCTTCGGACCCCAGCAAGCGTGTGAAGACGAGGAAGAAGGAACCAGGGCTGGGAGCCGTGCGCCCCGCTCCCGACAAGAGCCTGGAGGCAGCGGCGGAGAGCAGGGCCGGGGACATGTCTGCAGTGCGCCCGCCTCCGGACCCCGTCCGATGGCTACCCAGTGGCCGGGGAGGCGGAAAGCGCCCACCGGGGCAAGCGCTCATTGCCACTCCAAAAATGTGCACAGTCCACGCCTTCCCGGGACAGCCAGGCTCCCCAGTGAGCAGTAAACCAAAACGGCCCAGCAGGGACCGCTGTCCTCAGAGCAGCTTACCCGCAGGAACCCTCGGCCCGCGGAGAGGAGCGTGCCTGGCCGCCGGACCGAGTGGTTCTCCGAGGGGGGCTCACAGTTACGCACGAGACAAACCCAGCGGGTTTCGTGTGAGGATGGCCTCTTCCCTCCCGAGGAGCTGCGGGGGCAATGGAAGGGAGCGAGCCCCCGGCCCCCTGTGTGTGCAAGGACTGAGCTCACGGTTGGCCTGTCAAAGCAATGACCCCCGAGTCACCAAGTGTGAGGGCCACGGGACAGGGGGGCAGGGGGACAGGGGTGGGGGAGGCAGCCTGGTGACTTCCAAGTTTCTCCTGGTCTTCCTCCTCTCACCGGTCTGCTACAGAGGAAGGGACTCAAGGTTCCATTCCTTTGGACTTGGGTTTTTTCCAATTGTGTGCCCAGACAGCTGGAGACTGGGGGTGTATCTCAGCCACACCCAGAGCACCTTTGCCAGAGGCCAAGGCAGGTCCTGCGGTGAGAACAGTGGTTCTCAACCTCGGCTGCACGTTAGAATCACCTGGGAATCTTTTTAAAATCCTGATTTCTGGGCCTCATCCTCCGGAAATTCTGTTTCTTTGTGATGGGGTGGGGCCACAACATTAGTAACAAAGAAACAGAATTTCCGGAGGATGAGACCCAGAAGTCAGGATTTTAGAAAGATTCCCAGGTGATTCTAACGTGCAGCCACGGTGGAGAACCGCTGGGTTAGAAGGTCTCCTCTCCCATTTCTGACCAGTTGAGCCCCCGGTGCCGTTTCTGCAGCAGACAGATGCTTTTCCAAAGCGGGGCGCAGGGGAGCAATGGTGAGAGGGAGCCACCCGCCAGGCCCCCCCAGAGGTGCCCCACACACATCTCAGAGCCGGGGGTGAGCTCCCCTGGAAGGCAGACTCAGGGTACTGAGAGGTGAGAGCAAAAACTAAGTCAAGTGTGGCTCAGTGGTTGAGCGTTGACCTATGAACCAGGAGGTCACGATTCGCTCATGCCCGGGTTGCGGGCTCGATCCCCAATGTAGGGTGTGCAGGAGACAGCCGATCAATGATTCTCTCTCATCATTGATGTTCCTGTCTCTCTCTCTCCCTCTCTCTTACTCTCTGAAATAAATAAAAATATATATTTTTTAAAAAAAAAAACAACAACACTAAGTCATTACGCTCTTCATGCTTCAGTCAGTTTCTGCCTTTTGAAAACTTGTTTGGGGTCTGAAAAGGGGCAGGAGTGGGCAGTTGGGATCCCAGCAGAGGCAGGTGAACTGAGGGCTCTGTGCGTGGGAGGGGTCCTCGCCCGGTGCCCCCAGTGCCTCCAGCCCCGCCCAGGTTTGTTCTCCCAGCAGAACCCTTGGGCCCCTGCCCGGGCCTCAGTAGGAGAGCCCGCACCCAGCTCGGGCTGCAGGCCCAGCTTTCCTGAGAAGCAATGATCAGTGCTGTGTCCAGAAGGCCTGTGGTTTCCCTCCTTACAAGGGCAGCAGCTGCGTGTTCTCCTGCATGAACTGAGCCAACACGATTGTGAACTCAGGGGCATCGTGTAAAAACGGGGTGAACTGGCGTTCTGTGTGGAGTGAGGCCATAAAAGTGCCGAGTGGTCTTTTTTCCAACAGAGTGTCATGCCGGGACGCACCTGCCCGCCCTGGACGCACCAGAGCAGCTTCCCGAAAATCAGGGTGAAGGGAGAAAGGTAGGTGAAGAGCCCCTAGTGCCTGAGGAACCCCTGAATCCATGGCGTGAGCTGAAAGATTCAAGGACCCCTCGCCGGGGCCCAACACACTCAGCTCCCAGGAAGCACTTCCGGAACCGCAGGCCGACCTGGCCCCTGGACCTCTGTTCTTCAGACACACAGACCACGAAAACCCCAGGGGCCTCTGGGGTCTACGTCAGTGCACCCCAGCTTCCGGCTGAGGGACCGAGGGGAGGGGTGGCTCTGGCAGGAATGTAACCAGGCAACCAAAAGGTCCGGCTGCCTGTCACTACTTGAGCCAATTCAGCCGAGACGGGGTGGAATCCTGTATGAACGTTTATTCCAATCCTGCCGGCAGCAGGGGAGAGCAGCAGGTCAGCCACAAAGATCTGCTCTGCACCCCATAAGCCAGCTGCTTAGATAGGGCAGGAGGGCAGAGAACGGGGAAGTAGGAGAAGGGTGTGCCAAGTGGGCAGCATGTACAGGTCTTCAAAGGGCTAGTGATTGCAAAGGGGGTCGGCAAAGGGCTGGCGATCTGGTTTCTGCCACAAGGTCGTGCCTCTTGCCATGACGATAGGAGCTTCCCATGTGACCCTGCGTCCCTCTCAACCCGCCCTGTCATATAACACAGGAACTGTGCGTCAACAGTCCTGGGTTAGGGCTGCTTCCCTACAACTACGGGAATTTCAGCCATAACACTGGCGTCTTGTTTCTGGAAATTAAAGCCTGGGAAGAGTGGAAATCAAGTCCATGGATCAGTGAGTGACATTTCCGCACACACGTTAGTTCCCAGCGCTGTGGGGAAACAGAAGTGCAGCCCGGAGACCAGCAGCTCGGACCCGCCTCAGTTTCCCCACTTCCTGCCAGGAAGCTGGGCTCTCCATGAGGTCCCTGCTAAGACCCAAGCAGACTGACCTAGCACCACAGGGAACACGGACACTCCCAGCAAGAGGGACTGGCTCCTGGGGAACGGCTCCGCCGCTGCCCACCAGGGACTGCTGGCCTTCCCAGCCTGGGCCCAGGTGCCAGGGCGTCTACCCCCTTCTCCAAGACTCCTGAGGAAGGAAGCTCCTCCCCCAGGTTCACAAGGCAACTCCGCCTCTGCGCCTCCCCCAGACCCGCAGGTCCCCCACCTCACCAGCCCTCCACACCTGAAGGCCATAGGTCACCACTCGTTAAAGCCAGGCAGGGTGGCCTGCCTGGTGCCAGCGCTCTCCGGGCACCAGCACATCCAGCCGGCCCCACTCCCAGGAGGCCAACTAGGCCCTGCTGCCAGCACCAGCCATCCCCCGGGCACTTGCCTGGTCAGAGCAGCTGAGAACAGCCCTACCCCAGCGAGCAATCCCACTTTTACGAGGCCACAGAGGGGAACTGTGGGTTGTGGGGAGGGAGGCGGGAGGGCTGGGCCAAGCTCTGGCCTCAGTCCCTCCCACAGAGAAGGGGATAGGAAGACTAGCTCTTGCCTCTTCTGGCCCAGGTGAGAGGTGGGCCTGCACAGGAGGCCCCCAGCTGTGAAGCAGCCAGACCAGCCCTGGGCCCCAGGTCGGCCGCACAGGCTCTGTCCCTCCTCACAAGAACACACACCATGTTGAATGAATTACTTGGGGGCAAGCATTCCCAGGCCGAAAATACCCTCCATTCAACAAAGGGCCCTCTTCAGGCTTAACAGACTCCTCTCGGACACGCTTGCCCTGAAATCACCCTACTTAGTGTGGTCACACACCTCTGAGTGTGCAGCAGCTTGATCGCACTGCTCTCCTGACGTCTTCTGGCCGAAGTCTACTTCCTGAGAGAATGGATTCTGTGGGGAACTGATCCAGGTGGGTCATTTGGGAGTAGGGGGCACAATTTCGAGGCTGAGAAGAATGGGAGAGAGAAAGAGAATGGCTGAACAAGGGACGGAGGGGGACAGCCAGCCGATCACAGTCAGAGGCCCAGAGGGGAGACTCGAGGACCCAAAACAGCCTCTCAGACTGGGAACTGTGTTAATGTGTTAGGGCTGCGTGGCTTACCATCTGTGGGGGCCAGAAGTCCGAGATGGAGCTGTCAGCAAGGTCGCTGCCACCTGAGGCTGTGGGGGCGATCGGCACGTGCTGGTCACCTCTGGTCATGGCATATAGAAACACCATCTTCACGTGGCGTTCTCTCTGTGTGCGCATCTGTGTCCAAATTCCGCTTTTATAAGAACACCATCGGCCCAGCCAGCATGGCTCAGTGGTTGAGCATCAACCTGTGAACCAGGAGGTCATGGTTAGATTCCCAGTCAGGGCACATGCCCAGGTTGTGGGCTCGATCCCCAGGAGGGGTTGTGCAGGAGGCAGCCAATCAATGATTCTCTCCCATCATTGATGTTTCTCTCTCTCCCTCTCCTTTCCTCTCTAAAATCAATAAAAATGCGTAAAAAATACAAAAGAGCACCTTCTTATTGGATCAGGGCCCACCCTAGTCCAGTATGACCTCATCTAACTAAAGACATCTACAACAGCCATACTGCAAAATAAGGTCACGTTCTGAGGTACTGGGGGTTAGGACTTCAACACATGAATGTGGGGGGATGGGATTCAATGCAAACAGGCTCCTTTTCTGGGAGGAAGTGCCCAGGAGAGAACAAAGCTAAGTGGCCCGGAGCAAGGCGCTCCTCATCAATCCTCAGTCTATGGCATGGGATAGGGGAGTGGGGGGGTCCCTTCCCGCCTGCCTGCAGCCTGTTCAAAGGGGCCATGAGGACAGGCACCAGGGCAGGGGCAGTGTCCCAGCCGTGCCTAGCCTGGTCCTCTCTTCCTTCCCTCAAATAAGGTCATAGGCCTCGCTACCACACCCCTACCCCGGGGATAGGGCGCCGGGACCCTGCGGGGTGCAAAAGTACCAGCGGGGCCCTGAGAGCCCCGGAGACGTGGGTTAGCCTCCGAGACCACAGCGGAGACCTCCACAGACAAGCATCCTAGCGGACGATTCCGACAGCTTCCTGGTTTGCCTAAGCTTGTCCTTTCGGGGACAGCAGCCTGGCTCTGGCCTAGTGGGGCCTGTTGCCTTCAGAACAGAGCCAGACAAGGGGGCACGCCTCCCAGCACCTACTGAAGGCCCACCCGCTACACCAGCGGTTCTCAACCTGTGGGTCGCGACCCCTTTGGGGGTCGAACGACCCTTTCACGGGGGTCGCCTAAGACCATCGGAAAACACATATATAATTACACATGGTTTTTGTGATTAATCACTATGCTTTAATTATGTTTAATTTGTAACAATGGAATTGGGGGTCACCACAACATGAGGAACTGTATTGAAGGCTCGCGGGGATTAGGAAGGTTGAGAACCACTGCCCTACGCCCTCAAGGAGCCTCCGGCTGCAGAAAGGGAGGCCTCTGGTGGAGCGAGAGCAGCACCCAGTGGACGTCTAGAAAATGGCACTCTCGGCCCCGAGGCGGAGCTGGAGGGAAGTCACCCAATCAATCAACCGAGGAGCCCAAGTACTAGCACGTGGCTGTATCACCAGAGTTACATCTCTGGGCTCCAAGCTGAGGCTCCTGGGCTTAGGAGGGGCGGCAAGGCTTCCGCCACCTGCACAGCACACAGCCACACCCGGCATCGGAAACACTCAGTAGAGGAAGGAGGGATTTGGGGTTCCTCCGGCCCCATGTCCCCAGAGCGACCTCCTGTCCCCACCCCAGCTGAGTGCTCTGCCACCCTGAGCAACCCAGCAAGGCAAGCCCGGCCTGGTGCGAGGTGGGAGATGGGGAGCAGAGAGCGCCCAGGGAGGGGCTGCCAGCGCAGCCTGCATTCTGACTGGCCGGGCCTGTAGGAACATCTGCCCTGCCCCTCCCCCCCCCCCTCCGAGCTTTGCCCGACGTGAGGCTGGCAGGCGACCTTACCTCCCACTGCAGGCCCCCTGGGCGCGCCTCCATGCCCCGGATGCCCAGCTGGCCTCCGGCTGTGGGGGTGCTGAAGGAAGGTGTCTGGACCCTGTGTCCCAGCGTCTGTGCTGGGCTGTCACATGGGCAACCACGTGAGAAGGCTTCCGAGGGGCCCTCCTTCAACGCCCCAGGAAGCAGGAGTCCATGGCCGAAACGCCAACAATAGCCACAGCAAGCCCCGGTCAGTGTGGAGGAGCGCCAGGCTGCCCGGGGCCAAGGCCATTGGAGTCCACATGCCCTCCCGGGCACGAGCTCCTTCCCAGCTGCAGAGGCCTCACCTGTGCCTGCCAGGGCGGACCTGCCAGGCCCAAGGAGCAGAGCAACTCTGCAGGGTGGACCAAGAAAACCCACTGCAGCCTCCAGAGCTGGGGGAAGACCCGTCCGGTCCTCCCTCGCTGCCTGAGCTTCCTGCCTGGTGGGAGGGGGGCAGCCCACGGGACCTGCGCTCAGGTGAGGCTTCAGGCAGAATGAGGTTCCAGGTGAGAGCGATCGGGGAAGGAGCCTCAGGTGCAAGGGCAAAGCCACTGGCCTGGCTACAGTGCAGGTGGGTGGAAGGCCAGGGGGGAGCCTGGGCGTGGCTCAGACTGGGGTCTGGAGATTCAAGGATACAGCGCTGCCTGGAGTTTTTGAACAGAACAGATGAGACTGGACATCAGATTTCTAAATCCTGAGCCTTGGTAAAAATAAAGGGAGGGAGGGAGGGAAGGAGGAAGGAAAGAAGGGAGGGAGGGAGGATGGAAAGGAGGAAGGAAGGAAGGAAGGAAGGAAGGAAGGAAGGAAGGAAGGAAGGAAGAAAGGAAGGAAGGAAGGAAGGAAGGAAAGAAGGAAAAAGAACCACTCTGGTGAGTGATATTGGCCATTGAGGGAGGCTACCCATGTGTGGGGCTCAGGGACATAGGCATATTCTCTTCTCCGTTTTGTTGTAGACCTAACGCTTCTCTAAAAATAATGTGTTTTTTAAGTAAATAGTAAAGACTAAATAAAAAATTAAGGAATGAGTGATTTCTCAAGTGCCCTCCAGCGTAAGTGTCATATGACTCTGATTAAAACTAGATGCCCATTAAGCAACTCAAAAGGAATTGTGTCTAGAACAGCGGTCGCCAACCTTTCGGACCTTATAGATCGCCAGTGGTCCACAGACCACCGGATGGCAACTGCTGGTCTAGAAATCTGAAAGCTGGCAGCCAGTCAGAGGAGGAAGAGCACTCATGGCAAGGACACCGTGCCCCCCGCAGGAACTGCTGGCTGAGGGTTCATGAGGGACCCAGCCGTGTGTGAGGAGAGCTATGAGGAGGAAGCCCAAGGAGGCTACCCATCAGTCAGGCCGGGAAGTCCTTCTCCCCGCCACCGTGAGCCAGAAGAGCTAGCCTCTGCCCCTGCCCCCAGATGAAGGACTGATCGATCCGCAAAAGGAACAGTTAGCCAGCATCGCTTTACTTGCTCAATAGCAATGATTTTTTTCCCCAGGAGGGGAAATCCATATAAAACCATTGGAAACAGAAGCCCCAACAAGTCCGGCTCCCACGTGGGAACTCTTACCTATTATGCGAAATTACATGATGCTGATTTGGTCTCCGATTTGAGAGAGGAAACCTAATGCTGTCCCCAAGAAACTGAAACCCTGGAAAGACATGGAGAACAAAGGGAACGTCCCTGCATCTGCCCCGCCCTCTCCCTTCTCCCAGCCCCACATGCTTGAAGGGGACAGAACAGACAGGGAGGAGGCCCTGGGCGATTGGTTACCCCGGACACCAGTCACCCCATGCTACGATCTGGGCCAAGTCCCAGGGACACACACAAACACGGCTCCTGACCTCAGGGTCCCCAGCCTGAAGGGGAGACAAACACACAGGAAATGAAAGAGCAGAGCTAGATGCTTGACAGAATGAGACAGACGAGTGGTTCTCAAACTCAAGTGCGCATCAGGGTCTCCCGGATGGCTCCCTAGACACAGAAGGTGGGCCCCACCCCCAGGGAATCACAGTCAGTGGGTACAAATGTTGCCTCTGACAAGTTCCCAGGGGTTGCAGGGGCTGCTGGGAGAGACCACATTCTGAGAACCAGCAACACAGACCAGTGCTTCCCACACCTCCAAGCTGGGGAGCTCGTGGAAATGCGAATTCCCATTCGGTGGGGCTGAGAGTCTGCACCCTAACAAGCCCCCCGGTGCTGCCCGTGCTGCACGGGTGCTGTCTGGGCCACCATGGAAAACCGGCAAATAGGACATGAGTTTGGCCTGGCATTGGCAGGGAAGGATTAATGGCGGTTGTTAGACTTGGAGAATGGACATCACTTATATAAACGGGGGAAACGGGGCATTCTGGGAGAGACCACCGGGTGCAGAGGCAGGGAGGTGGGAGTGAGAACAGGAGGAGCAGGAGACACTGGCCATGGTCACCACTGTCACATGCTGACGCCAGTGACAGGTGGAGGCCCAGGGCTCCACATGCAGGCGCTTCCCTCCACTCACCCTCCTCCCCACCCTCCCCATCCCAGAAGCTGCTCAATCCCAATAAGTCTACCAGCAGCTGATCTTCAAAATGGAAACGGTTATTGTTTTGCGAGCCCCACGGACAGCTCCCGGCACGGCCCGCTCGGCCAACTTAGATGGCGCCTCACCTGGCTGGTTGCAATGGCTTGTTGTTTGGCAGCTGAAGTGACCCCCACTTTTCTTTCCCAGCCTCAAGCCAGAGGAGGGTCAGTCTTCCAGGAGCTGAGTGTCTTGAAGGCATGCGGGGCGGCCATGAACTTCTCAGCAGGCGGCTGGAGCAAACCAGTGTGTTTTGTAGGTGCTGAGTCATGGGCGCCCTCCTGACACAGGGTCACGACCACATAAGGAAACAGGAGCGCCCCGCCCTCCCTGGGAAATCTTTCATTTACAGGCTGATTCTAGCAAAGTGGGCATCCCTTTCTCCACAGAGCCGCACTGGTGGCTGCAAGAACACAACGCCCGCAGAACGTCCCTCATGTGGAAACCGAACTGATACCCATTGGATGCTGTCTTGTTCACTGGATGCTTAGTTTCCCCGAGCTGCCATAACGAAGTACCACAATGTGGGTGGTTTCTGAGAGCAGAAACATATTCTCTCACAGCTCTGGAGACTAGATGTCTAAAATCAAAGTGTCTGCAGGGCCAGGCTCCCTCCAAAGCCTCTAGGGCCGGATCCTTCCTCACTCCTCCAGCTGCTGGTGGCCAGGTGTTCCTTGGCTTGTGGCAGCATCACTACAACATCGGCCTCCATCTTTACACAGTGCCTTCCCCATGTCTGTGTCCAGATTTCCTTCTTCTAAGGACATGAGTCATGTCAGGTGGTATCCTAAAAGGACACTGGTCACATTGGATTAAGGGCCCACCCTGCTCCATTGTGACCTCAACTTAAGCAACGACATCTGCAACAACCCATTCCTAAATAGGGTCCCATCCCGAGGTACCAGTGGGTAAGCCTTCAGCACACCTTTTGGGGGACACAGTTCAACCCTGAACAGGCACGTGTTATGAGGCCATATTAAAACATATGGTCCCTGCTGAATCTGACCTGGTCTTTTGGAGCGCTTTCTTCCTCTGAATTAAACTAGGACAGTCAGCTATTTACAATAAAATGAAAACTGAACTACAAATCAGGCCACAGTCTCAAGATCAACTGTGAAACAAGGGATCGAACTCTTGCCCACGCCACACTTAACAGCCAGAGGTAAATCTGCAAGATCTGAAAAGCAAGTCAACGAGCAGGTTGGACACCTCATTCATCTATTCATTCAACATACCTGAGGCACTTCTGAGTGCCATTCACCGGTCAAGGTGCTGATGACACAGCCGAAAACGACAAAACAAGCAGGTGTCCCGCCCTGACATAGCTTACCTCCTGGGAGGAGAGGACAGAGACAGACGAGTAAGTACACAGTCTGGGCCGAGAGAGAAAAAGAAAGTGAGAGGAGGCATATGCACGGGATCTGCAGTTTTAATCAGGGCGGTCAAAGGGGGGCCACCTTAGGGTGACAGACAAAGGCCAGAAGGCGGGGCGGGCCAGGCCGTGGGGTGAGGGGCAGGGAGGGCACAGCAGGGCGCTGCTCCTCCCTGGACACAGGCCTTTGTGAGCACTCAGCTGCTCCGTCTCAGGGCGGAGAGCCACTGCCTTTTGGCAAACCCCCTCTGATGGCTGTGCTGGAACAGACCCGGGGGGGGGGGGGGGGACAGGGCAGGAGACTCTTCGAGAGACCTGCACAAAAGAGGGGGTGACATCTTGGCCTGGGGTGCAGAGGAGGAGGTGGACATTGCTGGACTCCAGATCAAGGCTGTCAGAACCCACACATTGGCTGCTGGGGCCCAGATGGAAGGAGTCTGGCCCACGAAGCCAGCGCCTGAAAACACCCAGTGGAGTGGGGAGGCCAAGGGACATTGGAAGCATGTGTTCCAGCCGCTTGTCATCTTACAAAGAGCACTCTAATGAGGTGGGAACAGGCTCAAATAAACGGGGACCTGTTCAGAGGTATTCTTGGTACAGACTGGTCAAAACTGCCCCGAGGGCGGAGAGCCGCCAAGGGGGGCGGGAGGAATGAAAAGTGATTTTTTAAAGATGTGACCAGTGGGAACAGGAAAACGAGCGTTTAACCCTTTGTGTCCAGTCGCTGATTAAAAGTGTTTGGTTCCAGAGCGGAATGTGGAGGCAGAGGGGGTCTCGCTCATTTATACCTCCTGCCCGTTTTAATTTTTATTACCATGAGCATTATTAATTTTATAACCAAAAATTGGCAAGCATTTCTAATGTGGTTTTTAAAAATCATGAGACTAAGAAGAATGCAGTAGATTTCTATGCTCTTACCTAGACGAATGTCCAAGATAATAAATGATTTAAACTACTGATATGTAGGCCATAATTCTCTGCATGTACCTGCATCCATGTGTCTGTGTATTCATACATAGGAAAAGGTCTGGAAGGGTAGGTATAAGCTCACAGTGGCTACCACCTAAGAGTGAGGATGGGGAGGGGCCTTCGCCAGGAAATTTTCACTTTTTACCATAAGGTATACTCCTCGCAGCTCTTGCTGACTTTGAAAAGTACCTACATATGTTTTAATTTAAGGTTCTGGCCTTCCCTACACTTTTCTTCAATTCGGCTTCACATAATCCAAACAGGAATGATTGAATATTTAAAATCAATAGGCAATAGAAACTTTTCAGTCCCCCTTCTCTCCTATTCCTACAAGAAATAATGTACATGACTCTATTAATGACAAACTCTATTGAAGCTGTTTTCTCCATAGAAGTGTCAAAATGTACGTTTTTTTGAAGGTAAACATGACTCTTACAAGAATACAGAATAACACATGGCAAGTGTGACTTAACTCATGAATAAGAGAAGCACCAGGATGGTAAACGAACATTTGGGAACTGAGTGTTTACAGTCAATGAAGAAAAAATTGGGAAATGAAGTTTACCAGGTTAGAACCCAAACTCGTCAAAGTCCTCCAGGGTGATAAATCCATAATCCTTGGGGTTCTTGTTTCTTCTATTACAAAAATCATGTGCGCCTCATCTGGACAAAAGCCTACCTACCAGAGAAGCATCTATCAGAATGTCAAACCTCAGAGGGAAGGTAGGGGAGGGTGGGGGTAAGGGGAAGAGATCAACCAAAGGACTTGTATGCATGCATATAGGCCCAACCAATGGACACAGACACCAGGGGGGGTGAGAGCATGAGTGTGTGCGTGTGCGGGGGGTGGGGGGGGGGGCTTGGGGGGGGGAGCAATGGGGCAATGACACGTATGTAATACCTTAATCAATAAAGAAAAGACGTTATAAAAAATAATACTAATAATGAATAAAAAAGCCTACCTACCAGTTGCATGTCATCTCACAGAGCCTGGGCCCTAATCAAGAGCAAATAAAAAAATCGAAAAAAGACACAGCCCTGAGAATGAAATCGTCCCTGGTGGCTCCGTGAGGCTGGGCGCTGTCTGAAATCGGAAGGAGGGGAATCCTCCCTTTGCCTTATTTATAACTGTTGGATACTTTTCTTAACATAAGATACAAATTTACATATTGGCAGCTGTGGTTTTCAATTTTCCAAATGCACTTTGCTCTTCAGATTAATCTCCTTTTCACCATCTTTCGTGTCTGTTTTCAATCAGGAAGGAAAATGACGAACAAGCGATTCTGGAATTGCAATAATGTTCCATTATTAAAACGAAATAGATTTTAATGTTATGTTGATACTCACCTGGATGGGCACTAAAATGTTTATGGGCAATTTACACTTGGCATCAGGGCCCCCAAAAAAGGGTCGTGTGTCGCTTCGAGTTGATGCCAGCCACACAACAAAAATCTGTGGATACAACCTGTTTATATGGATTTGGGACATAGCTTCGGGCAAGTTCCTGCATGTCTTAGCCTCGGCTTCCTGTTCTGTGAAAAATAAGACCTCACTGAGCTGCTGACAGATCCAAACCCGGTGCTACCTCTGCGCTCCGATTTCACTCTCACATGCAGAGTCACTGGCCAGCATCCCTGCTGTTGGGCTTCCTTGCAGGTCTCAGTGTTTGGTCATTTGTCTTTCGCTATGTGGGTGTGTACTTTACCTTCTTGTGATTTTAAAAAGCACAAGCTATTTTTTAAATCTTACCAATTGCTTTGTTTTACCTCCAAAATTAAATCGTGTTTCTCGTCCTTCTTTCCTTTCTGTAACGAATGTGATGGTCTTCTGATGACCCCTAGCATTAGCTATGACTTTTAACTTTTAACTTTTAACAAATCTCTCCCCCGCTCTGACTTGCTGCCATTTTTAACTGGATCCGTCTCTCATAATTTACTGCCGCGTCTTTTTAGAAATACAGAAAACACCAAAACGTGAAATTATGTAGAAGCTGTAAAATTACACACTGAGCTCACATGGCCCACTGCTGATTAGTTCTTCACTTGCCTCTTGAAAAACTAAACCAGGTGTTTGTCAACAATTTGTTTTTATAAACAACCTGCTCATTCAAATACATTAAATAAATATGCCATAAGAAGAAATATTACAACGTCAGAGCTTCCGAGGGAGACGGAACACAAGTTTCTATTTCTAACCAGAGGTTCTCACAGGAATCAAACTAGAGTGTGTGTGTGTGTGTGTGTGTGTGTGAGTGTGTGTGTGTGGTTGGGTGTTCTGAAGCACTCTCCCATTTAGCCTTTAATTTGCCTGAAATACCTTCATTAAATACAGTTTGCCTGCAGGAAGACTATGAGACCCATAAAGCTTAAAAAATACAGAAACTCTGAATATATTTAGAACCACTGAATTACACACTTTTAATGGATGAACTGTATATGTGAACTGTACCTCCATAAAGCTTTTTTAATGCTACAGAAAGAAAAAGATGAGTAAACACTCGTCATTATAGTTGATGTGATTGCTGTAAACATTATCATTTCAAATTGCTGTTCCTTATGTAAAACTGTTTTCATTGCTCCACTGATCTGTGTTTATGTCTGTAAAAGGTATTTGGGTGTCTCGGGCTACACGGAATTCATCATTTTTTCCAATTAAAAAGTATTGGAAATACTTCACTCAGTGACTTTTGACTTAGCGTAAGTATTTTCAGGGACAGGTTAAAGAATTAAGCAAGAGATGGGTTTAATCGCTGGAAGCATAGAGTTAAGTTTGATGTGGAGATGAGTATCAGTGTTAATACTGAACTGAGTTGCCCTGGGTGGCAGAGCTGAAATAGAGTCTGTCTGCTGAGAAAGACGTGAGCCTGCAAACGGGGAGGGGCCAAGATGATGGATGGTGTAGGGAGGGTAGAGAGCCCAGTGAAAGACAGAAAAAAAACCAGGCAAGTTTTAGAAAAGGCAATTAGACCAGGACTAAAGCTGACCTGGAATGCAGCTTGCTACCTCACCAGCCGGACCACAGTTGGCTATCACAAAGTCAGTCAACTGGCTTTACTCAGCTCCGGATTTCAGGAAAGGAAAAAATAAAAACTGCACGCTGAAGAGTTAGGACTACTTTTCTAAGCTAAAAAGCAACTTAAAGCCACTTGGTGTATCTTACCTTATTTTGTGGAAGATGAACCTTGTAATAAACCAGACTTTTCAGCCTTGTCTTCGCAGAGAGAAAAACTGGAAAGCAATGGACTTAGGGGGCTTTTCTACTAGAAAATGAAATGTGGGCAATCTGAACGCCAGCAAACTTAGAAGAGTATCTTTAAGGCATATACCAAAGGTATCACTTGGTCAATCAGAAGTTAAGAATTGGAATGTGTAATGCCTAAAATGCTGAAGAAGATAAACGATGAAAATATTATGCTTTAGTTATTGCCAGTAACTTGAGACAAAAAATAACTTAAGAGAAAAAAAGTGTCTGGGTTCTAACCAGGAAGTGCTGACTGTGAACTTCACTAAATTGTTTTTTTGCTGATAAAGGATGGAGAAACATTGAGTAACAAATTCAACAACCCAAATGAAATTTCTTGGGTTTTTGTTTTTTGTTGGGTTTTTGTTTTTTGTTTTTTCATATTATATCTGATCCTAGTCAGGAACAGGAAAAAGGGAATATGATCCAAGAAAAAATAGCTACAAAGCATTATTTAAGTATTTGATGTTCTGGGTAGAATGGCTTGAAGCTCCCCCAGGGTCTAGGAACCTTGCTTTTTATTTTATTTTTTTAATATGTTTTTAGTGAGCCCTAACCGGTTTTGCTCAGTGGGTAGAGCGTCGGCCTGTGAACTGAAAGGTCCCAGGTTCGATTCCGACTAACAGCATGTACGTTGGTTGCAGGCACATCCCCAGTAGGAGATGTGCAGGAGGCAGCTGATCAATGTTTCTCTCTCATTGAAGTTTCCAACTGTCTATCCCTCTCCCTTCCTCTCTGTGAAAAATCAATAAAATATATTTTTTAAAAAATATGTTTTTAGTGATTTCATAGAGGAAAGGAGAGGGAGAGAAGGATAGACACATCAATGATGAGAGAGAATCATTAATCGGCTGCCTTCTGCACGCCCCCTACTGTGGGGGATCAAACCCACAACCTGAGCATGTGCCTTGACCGAGAATCCAACCTTGATCTCCTGGTTCATAGGTCGATGCTCAACCACCAAGCCATGCCAGTCCGGCAGGACCTTACTTTTTAAGTGAAAGTTTTCTTAAGGGGGGTTTTCCACATCTTAATGTAACCTTATACCTTCTTTTATAACAAATGGAAAGATAGATTCTATTGGAAAATGTGAATAATTCCAGAAATATTGAGACTTTTCGTTTCCTTTCAAACCTCGTTTCCTTTTAATATTCATCCACCTACAGCCCAAATTCTCCATGTATTTTGCCAGATGTTCTTTATTAACTACAAACTGGGTGATTATTTCTGCTTCATGAGATCCCTTAAACTCAAAAATAAAATAAAATGTAAAAAGTTCCAAGGCTGATCGATGGTGGTGATTGCAAGGAGAAAGCCACAGAAGTTCCTCTGCGCCTTTCTCCCAATTAGGCCACTTCCGCCCCTAAAGGCTTTCCACAGCAATAATAAACCAGTTTGCGAGATCCCAGGATGCAGGAGCGGCATCTTTGAAAACCAAACCTCAATGATAAAAACATTAAAAATGTAGATGGCAGGGCTGCCTTTGGCTTGCTCTCCCTTCAGCTTCCTCACACCCACTCGTTTGATGGCAGCGCCCAAATAAAACAGATTCTTTACAGCTTTACGTTTACTAAGTGCTTTTGTCAGCTCCTCGCCTCCCCATCCCCCTCCACCCCCTCCCAATTTATTCTGTGAAGAGTCTGAACAGTGTTTGACCTTTAGTAAGGGTTCAGTAAATGTTGATGATGACCATAAGTACAGTCATTATCTGCAGACAGAAAATTATGTTCAATATTTAAATCCTAACCTAACCTTATCAGTGATTTCTAGAGAAAGTCAGTGGAAGTTGAATTCTTTCAAACCCCAAATGATACATCTCTCTTTCTCGCTACATAAGATAGCTCTGCTCTCAAAGCTAATGCCATGGGGAGAACACGGGCAGGGGACTCTTCTAGATTAAAAGAACTCAAAGAATAAAGGCCTGGGGTAGGGCAGGGGTGGGGAGAAAGGGAGCAAAGGTGGGGAAAATTGGGGACATCTGTAATACAGTCAACAATAAGAAAAAAAATTTTTTTTAAGAACTCAAAGAGACATAACAAAACGCAATGTAATTCCAGATCCAGAAATAAAAATCTACACAATACATTTTGGAAACAATTGGTAAAGTTAGAATTGAGGCCGGGTACGGATTATATTATAGAACTGTTCATTTTATTAGGTATTATAATGGCATTGTGGCTATAAAGGAGGATGTCTCTATTCTTAGAAGATGCAGGCTAAAATATTTAGTGGGAAAGCATTATGGTGTCTGCAACTTATTTTCAAATGGTTCAGCAAAAAGTTACATATTTAAAATAGAGAAAAAGCCAGTGTGAAAATTTTAACGACTGGTGAATCTAAAGAGTGTTTACTATTTTATACTTCAACTTTTCTATAGATATAAATTTTATAAAAATTGGGACTGAAAATATAGCAAAAAATTATTTTACTAAAAATATCACACATTTATTTACATATTTTACTGTTAACACATATAATTATACATTGTTGTTACTTATTTATACTTTATAAAAAGCATACCTACTCAATATAAATACTTAATCTGAAATTAACTACCTTAAACCAACTATTTACCTTTAGTGCTCATGTATGAAGCTTTTTATCTTAAATATAAATAAAAATCACTCAACACCTACTTTACACTAGAAACAGTGAGACGCCAGCTGTATGGATCATGAATTAATATTTCAAAGTTAAATTTTTCAATAGTTTCTTCTTTGTTTTTCTTCTTTGTCTAGCATAGTCTGCTTTAAGCTCAAAGTCGCATCTTGAAATCCAGGATTTAAGTCTAATACTTTCTTGAAATCTTCCAAGGCATCATCAAAGTATCCTGTACCAGAATCCAAAAAAAAAAAAAAAATGGGAGAGAGAAACAGCTGAGTATTTTCTTACATAATTCACAGAAAAGTTAGGATACACATGCTTTTATATTTATGAGCTTTCAACCCCTTCTACTGAAGAAATTTTTCCTCTTAATAATGATATAGGAATGTCTACACCAAAACAATTGTGTCTGCCCTTCTAGAACAATACTTCAATTTAGCTAGGGGTTTTACTTATTAAGATTTAACAGGTAAATAGCATAAACCATCATGAAATCTCAACAAAGTTATATCACCTGTTTTAGATAATTACAGTAAAATCAGGCAACAGGAAATATTCTTTTTAACCCTTTACAATAAGAACCAGTACCTTGATTCCAAGGATTTAAAACTCCTTCACTTTACCTCGTCTCGTGTGCCTTCAAAGATTTTAACTCAGAAAACTTTCGCAGGCGATCACCAGCATTACCCTCCATTCGCCTTTGGGGATGTTACAGGCACGAAGTAATGGGGTCGCCCTCCCTCTCTGCGCCCACGTCCAATTCCCACCCCAGCGTGCCGCTGTGGTCTATAATGCCTATTGGAAGCTTAAAATAAGCTCAGAACGATCCCGCTGTTCCAGGCTCCAGACCTAAATTTGGCATCACTTCTAAGACTTAACGACCATTACATTCGTTTTACAACATGCAGGAGCTCCCAATTCAGCCAGTACAACTAAGGACCCCAGGAGAAAAGAGTCTTACCCAGCCGATACAGTATCAGCCCTCGGTTGTAATAGGGAACTTCAAAATTGGGCTGGACTCCTATGGCCGACGTGTAGTCCTCCATGGCTTCGTAGAAATCAACCCTCAAGTACTTGATCTGCCCCCTGTTGTTATAGGCAGTAGCCAAATCCTCAGGGCTGCATTCGCTTTAAACAAGAAGTTCACATGAAAAACACCGAGTTACTAAATTCCTCCCAGCTCCACCCTCATTCTCTTTCGGGTTATTGTCAGACTTCATGGCCCACAGCTTGCAGCCTCCCCTCTGAGAAACCACGGGCACAGAAGGGAAAGCCTTCGGTGGGTCAGTTCGGTCTAAGCCCGTTGTCTGCATCAGCAGCGCTACGTGGTCCATTGGACATTCATGTTGCGGTGTGCCCAAAGCCCCTATTCACTGCCAACTTGTCTGGCTGAAATACGGTATCAGATTCACTGTTCGCTTTCTAAGCACGTGCCAGCAGGGCAAAGATGGCAGGTCAGACTCCAGCTGAGCGAGGAGGGAGAGCCAGAGCTGGAGTTCGCTGTGAACATGTCGCAAAGCTCACCATCAACTTTACCCTCAAATGTTTAAGTGATCCCAGAACAGTGAGATCTGAAATCATTTCCACCGATAACGAGATAAAAGTTCACCCTAAGTGAAAAGTCAGCTCGCTGATCCCCAGGGCGTGCTTTCTGGGCAGAGAGCTGCCCTCCCTGCCCATTGGCTGGGACCCTCCCCAAGGCCAGGCCGGCTTCCTGCTAGAGGGGTCTGAAGGCCCCAGTGCATTTGGGGGCTCCTGTGGGCAGAACCAGCTCTGCATCTGAGGGCTGCAGAGGCTGCCCAAGGAGCGTGAAGTGAACAGACCTTCCTGAAAGGAAGCCCAGGCAGCCCTGAGCCACCAGCCCCACAGGTTACACAGCCCTCCCCTCCCTCACCCTCCAGCCCAAGGCCCTGCCGGACGGACAAGTGTGCACAGAGAACACTCCTGGGCTCTGCTCTGCGTCAGAGATGCTTCTGTCTTCCTCTCTTTTTCCCCAAAGGGATTCTCAAATGTGAACCAACCAGGGAAGATACAGCCCAAACGCACCTGTCGTTTCTTTGCTGTATAGTCCTCAGAACATATTTGTGGCTGTCGGTGTTATTAAAAGTTACTTCCCTTCATCTTGATCCTGGAAATGTGAGACAGTTACTGGAACTACTGCTGCTCACAGCCTAGAGGTCTCCGTTGAGTCTAAGTTTGCTAGCCACGGAGTGGAACCACCGCAATTTTAGAAAATGTCTGTTTGCCTGGCTGACATGGGGCAGTGGTTGAGCCTCACCCATGAACCAGGAGGTCACAGTTGTGGGCTCGACCCCCAATAGGGGGCGTGCAGGAGGCAGCCGATCAATGAAATCAGAGATTCTCTGTCATCATTGATGTTTCTCTCTCCCTCTCCCTTCCTCTCTCTGAAATAAAAAAACATATAAACATATTTTTTTAAATATTTCAAAAAAGAAAATGTCTGTTTCTATGAGCTATGACTGAAAGGGACTTCTGGATGCTATGAGCACCATTGCACAAACGGACATACTCCCTTCATCTATTGTACTAGGTGAGCTGCTACCCCGTAAAGAGTTTTAAGAAAAAAGCAGCCTCAGGAGTCCAGTAAGGTTTTAGTCATTAAATTTCCAAGCTTCAAAGCTTTGTTATAAATTTAATATATTCAGAGGATCATAGACTGTTTGATTCAGAATTAGATCTCAGTACAACAAATATTAAAAGCCTCCTTTTCATGTGAAAGTTGTTTCATATTTTAAAGACATGGGCTAATAGTTAGAGCCCCAAATTTTTTCTGTAATATTGAAATTTTTATAATAACAGTATTTATGGTAATGTCATTGAACCAGATTACATAATCCAAATGTGGATGTTTAGCATTCGCTAACTTTAGCAAAGAAAAAAACATTTGGAAATTGGGTTATGGCTAAGGCTATATATACTTTTGGGTATGGAGAGAAATACAAAGTTTGCAAATACTATTTCAAAATGCTTCAGTGACCCAGTATTTTTCTAATAATTTTAAACTCTAAAAGATACATGTAAAGGAAAACGCTGAAGAATTCCGTTTCAATCCAGAGCTCCTAGAAGAATTGCAGAACTTGTAAGGAAAGGGAAGATCCATTTCACAGATGAGAAACTGAGGCCGAGAGAAGGCACAAGCTATGCGGCAGCGCCAGGGCTGGAATTCAGGCGCACGGAGCTCCCTTCTACTAAGCCATGCAGACTTTCTTTCTGAAACTGGCAAAGGGGCAGAAATGCTGTTTGCTACAGCTGCACACGGTGCCCTCAGGCGGAGCTGTGCCAAGGAGGAAGAGAAACAGGACTGGAGGGCATCGAGATGCCTGCTGCTGGATGAATACCCTTTGAAACCTACTAGGGAAGCCAGAGCGGTGCGCCTCCCTCTGGACGGGAAAGCCTGTCCTATTGGTCTGAATGGGATTCCGGGACCTGCAGACACCCAGCGCAGCAGGCAGTTCGGTGCGGGCCTCTGCGCCCTGACGTGCAGGAATGGCTGCTCGGCTGTTGCTTTTACATCTGAGCCCAATTGGCCACCAGGAGCCCTTCTTAGTAGGTGTCTTCTTTCTGAGGGATTGCAAAAAAAAGGGGGCGGGGGGCGGGAGGGGAGCCCTAATGTGCACCCTGGCTTGAACCATCTGCAGAAAACCAACAACCAAAAAAAAAAAAAAAAACTTTATTGACCCATCAGGAAAGCTCCAAGCTTTCCTGGGCATTTGCTATGAAGGAACTAGTGATAAAGATATTGCGGTTATGTCTTCTTAAGAATCCTTAACACTTAGCGATGCATTTGAAACACCCACAGACACAGAACATGAGGTCTGGGTGCAGGGACGGCACGGAAGCCGAACCGTGACGACCGGGAGGGTCATTGTACTGTACTCCTTATATTTACACTTCTCTCCCGGCACGTGAGAAACCACGGCCTTGCTGTGGCGCTGTGGCTGGGTGCTCGCAGAGCCCTCTCCGGGTCCCGGGATCCGCTGTTAAGGGACGGGTGGAAAAGCGCTTTCCGCTCGGAGTCCCGAGGGGGAGGACCGAGAGAGGGGGACGTCCCGGGTGAGGACGGGCCGACGCTCCGGTGTCCCGTCAACCTCCAGGGCGCCCCACGGCGACGGCCAGGGGCCGCACTCCCGGACGCTCCCTCCCGCCTTCCGGAGAAAACGAGCACCTGCCCCGCGTCCCCGCAGCTAGGTCGGCCCTGGAGCTCAGGGGCGAGCAGGGCGGCTGCGCGGCCCCGGCGCCCACCTCGCGAGGACGCCGCCGACCCCACGTCTCGCGATAGTTACCTCCCGGGCGGCGCTCCCGCAGAAGCTGCGCAGGCGCACTGGCGAATGTAAGCGGAGTACAGCGCCTCGGCCTCGGCGTACTCGCCCTTCTCGAAGTGGGCCTGGGCGAGGCCTAGGGTTGCGCGGCTTCCCTGCCCCTGCGGCCCCAACATCGCGGCCGGAGGTCTGGCCTTCGGGGTGGAAAGAGGGCTGATTTCAGGGGCGGAACCGCAAAGCCACTTCCGGACCCGGAGTTTACCCTCCGCGCTAGCCCGGGCGGAGCGCGCAGGCCGCCGGGAGAGCTGGGGCCGGCCCTGGGAAGGGCAGGTCCTTCGTTACTGTTAGTGCTGCCGGCCTCGGTCCCCAGGAAAGTGATAGATCGAACTGGCTCCCAACCCCGTGGCCCAATGCTGCGAGCAGCTTGCCCTTTGTTACAATGGGCGGGCGGGGGGGGGGGGGATGCCGGAAGCGGAAGAGACCTGGGTTGTTTTATGAATGGGGAAGTGCAGCACCTATCAGCGCCTACCCGAGCAAGACACCCCAGTTCCGAGCAGCCTCTGGTTAACCCCGAGACATGGAATCCCACTCAGTTGTCCCATGGTCCAGCGTCCCAATTCAAACTGTTCATTAGCTCCAAGACCATAGATTGTAAACTTACCAACCCTTTTGAACCTTGGGAATAGTATAAAGATTAATGAAATAGTAATTCCGTGTCAACGGTCTGTGGTCTATGATGTTACTTTACATTCCTTGGCTTTTTATGCCAAAAGGAAACCCATATAGAAATTTAAGTATGTTTAATTCAAGTAAAAATTATGTAAAATGAACAATCCAGAGGAAATAAAAAAAAAAAAATTCCATGTGCAATCACATCAAAAAGAATAAAATACTTAGGAATTAACCAAGGAGGTAAAAGACTTCTACAATGAAACGTTGCAGAAAGTAAAAACATAAATAGAAAGACTTCCCATGTTCGTGGATTGTAAAGCAATATTTTACTAGTAAATATGCCATCACAGATTCACTGGAATCCCTCAAAACCCCAAAGATGCTTTTACAGAAATAGAAAAATCCATTCTAAATCCATATGGAATTTCAGGGGATCCCACGTAGCCAAAACAATCTTGAAAAAGAACAAAGTTGAAGGACTCATGCTTCCTGATTTAAAATCTTACTACAAAGCTACTACAGTGATCAAAATAGGGTGGCACTGGCATACAGCAGTCTTCTCAATAAATGGTGCTGGGGAAACTGAGTATCTGCATGCACAAGAATGCAGTTGGATCCTAACCTAGGCCCCATATTTAAAAATTAACTCAAGATGGACTAACGACCTAAATATAGGAGCTGAAAATACAAAATTCTTAGATGAAAACAAGACAAAAACCCTCGGATATGACACCAGTGGCACAGACAACAAAAGGAAAAATAAATTGGACTTCATGGAAATTAGAAACTTTTGTACAATAAAAAGGCTATCAATGGAGTAAAAAGACAACCCCGAGAAGGGAGAAAATATCTCGAATCATGTATCTGATAAGAGTGGGGGATGCAGAGATGGAGATACTGGGGGGCAGGCTGGCTGGTGTGTCCACCTGCTCATAGAACACACTCGGGATTCTGACATGGTGTCCCCATCACACGAGAAGCTCTGGTCTACAGGACACTAAAGGGTCGTGCCCTGTGACCGGTGCTGGGGCCAGGTTCAGTGGCTATCCCTCCAACTCATGCCCGTCTTCCATAGAGTCCACCTACACGGGTACTTGGCCTGCAGAGTGGCATCATCAAGCCTTCCCTCTGCCAGCTCACCCAGAGATACAACTAAAACAAGATGATCTGCAGACAGTGTTATGCTTGCTGCAGCCCCATGCTGTCAACTGCCACAGGAAGTGTGGCCACACCAACAACCTGTGCCCCACAAAGAAAGTCAAATCAGGCTCCTCCTTCCCCACAGGGCGGCCGCCTACCTGAGCCTCCCGGGCTCTGGGGCCTCAATAAAACTTCCATTTTGTTAACTGGAGCAGCAAAAAATGAAATAATTTTTTAAAAACAACACACACATATTCATACATATACACACAGGTAAACATGTATTTCCATAATATATGTGGAGCACATCTAAAACTCAACTTTTCCGAAGTTGATGTACTGTTTTGTATTTCCACCAGCAACATATAAGGGTTTCAACTGCTCCGTATCCTCACCAGCACTTGTCAATTTTAAATAGTATAGTGATTATTTTTTAAAATGAATTGAGAAAATAATAAGAATACACAGAAGGGGGCAGCATAATATTGCTATTTGCATCTTAGAAACTCAGTAGTAATATCTTGGAGCTATATCATCATCAAATTAAATACTCTTGATTTTCTCTTAAAAGTCTAGTAGCATAATTGTCCCCTCCCCCCCATTTCTAAATGAGAACTCTGTGTGGCCTCTGAGGAGTGCTGCACTCTAACCTCCAGTCACCTGACATTTGCCTAGTACCCTGATAGGCGGTGGTGGTCTCAGTTTCTCCTGTTGGTAGCAAAAGCGATATTATCCATGCATTATGCCTCCAGACCCTTCCTTCCCTTATCCACTCTGCAGCCCAACAGCCTCCTAACCAACCCCCACGAAAATATTTAAACAAATACCATGTTATCCATAAGTTCTAGATAAAGGAAACTTAAGATAACTCATTTTTTTTACTTTAATATTTATTATTTTCATATTATTTCACTTAATGCCACATAAAACCAAAGATATCCGCCCCTGAAATACAAAAATATAATTTCAAAGTGTACTTTAGAAAAAAAATGTCTAATACAGTCGTACTCGTGCAGGACAGCAGGCGGGTCGACAATGCTATGTTGCTTTGGGGCACAGTGCCTACTTGTTTAGCTTCATCAGTAGGTTCTGTCACCTCAGTACTTTGGCTTACCATGCGACTTTGAAACTTCACATAGTTCAGACCAAGTTATATGATAAAGCATTACTTAAAGGGACTTATTACAAGAACAGAACATAACTGTTTCCTATACTATCTTTAATATACTACCTCTATCCAACTTCTCTCCAAGTATTTGTCATATATAGACAATTTTGTTCCCTGTGCCCCTTTCACCATGGGAGAGTTTGTTGTTGTTATCCTGAAAAAATCCTTCACATTGAATAAAAACAGTTGGGTCAACTCATGCTGTGGGCCTTCCTCTAGTACCTACCACTTTCAAGACAGACAAGGTCCCCAAAACATGGCCGATCACTAAAACTTTCACAGCTATATATCCCAAACTACATAATTAAGTCTACAAGAGGTTATTTAGAGATGTTGGTTTCTATATTAAACTGAACAGGAAGTAGAGACAGCCACTCAGGCTCTATCTGAAATAACTAACTGGAGGAAAAATTCTAGCGCTCAGGCATGGTTGAACTAGTAGCAAATGAGAAGGCCCAAAAGAGAGTCCCCAATAGATGTGTTAGGAAAGTCTTGAAGAGTCAATAGCTGATTCTGGGCTTGAAGCAAATTGTTTAACCTCCTCTGGTACAACTTTGCCCCGCTCTCATGTTGCCTCTATGCCCTCGCCAAGACTTTTCTGTGACTTAGTAATCTTGACACTATGAGAAAAAAATTTGTTACTCAGAATATTTCCATAGTATCATATAACCAACCACAAGATAGATAGATAGATGGACAGACATGAAATAAGGTTGACTTCCTTATGTTTCATATGAAAATCAGCATCATTATTTCATAGTCATAGTTTAACACAAAATTATATATATGTACATGTGTATATAATATAGATATTATATATATGCGTAATTTATATATAATTTTATGTCAAAATACAACTATGAAATAAAGATGCTGATTTTCATATAAAGTGTATGGAAGTCAACCTTATTATGTACACAGTGATAGCTATGCATATCTGCTACCATGTGTTACAGTCACACACGACTCGTCCTTCCTTTATGCCACTGAGCTGTGGCATAAGGGACAGAAGCTGTAGTTACTGATCTCCTGAGCCAGCACGCAGTGCTTGCACACACTGCACATCCAGAACTGGTACTCGGTGATGGGGCTGCCGGTGGCAACGCATGTTGGCAGTTTCCCTTTCCCTCTGGGAACATAAGAGGAAGAACAAATCATTATACTTCACAGCTTCTAATTACTTAAAACTTTATGACATTTAAAAACTGAGGAATAAAAAAGATTTCAAGGTAAACTTAAAAACTTTTCTTACAATGAGAAAATAAAGCATTAATATACTTCTAAGACTAAATAATATAGGGTATAATGTTAAGGTAACCTACTTCAAAACGTAGTGCTTTAACTACTATATTACACTACTATACATATAGAAATCCAAACTTCTGAAAAGGGAGAATGACACTGACTAATTACAACTAGCCTTACCCTTTAAGAAGGCTGTCCAATTCCGATTTTCTATTGTCTTTTGGCGTATGTTTGGTGAAGATTTCTATGGCAAGGTCTTCATACTGCTGTTTCTGCTCGGGACTGAGGCTCTCCAACGATTCGAGTTTAATAAGAGCTTTGGAACAAGTCCCAAAGGCTTCACAGGCGCAAGCGCAGAGCGCCAGCAGAGAGTAGATCTCCACGGCGGGGATGATGTCCTCGTAGTCCCGCAGGTGAAGAGCTGGGGAAGAAAGAACGTGGATTTCGCAAAGCAATTCCGACGGCGCCCGGGAGAGAATCTGCGCTGTCTTAGTTCACCCGACGTGAGCGTCAGCACAGGGAAAGGAAGCAATGGCGGGGGTCGGAGCACCGGCCGGAAGAAGCAGGCTAGAGCTCAGGGTCCGGAACGCCCGCGGGCAGCTCCGGTCCTGGAAATAGAGACTGGTGGTCTGAGGGTGTGATGTGCTGGTGGTGACAGGAGAGCAGCCTGGTGACTTCACAGTGGCCCAACCAAGATGCTACAGGGAGGCCGGGCGGACGGGGTCATTCCACAGCACTGTCGTGGCCCATCTGGTTCAGTCATTCATGTCCCGGTTTATAAGAAAATTCTCTTATCTATGCTCTTTTGGAATTAATATATCATCATGCATGTAAATAATCTATACATTACAGTACTTAAATACAATGGCATGTTACACAACTACTAAAAATAGTCACATAGCTCTCTTTACCAACGTGGAAAGATAACTGCAATATACTGTTGAAGGTAGAAAGCAAGGCCCTGAACAACATATATTGTATTGATTTTTTTTCTTCAGTAAAACTATATACAAACAGCAACTTTACGGGTAAGGAGAAATGTCGAAAAGGGCCCTAGCTGGTTTGGCTCAGTGGATAGAGCCTCAGCCTGCAGACTGAAGGGTCCTGGTTCAGTTCCAGTCAAGGGCACATGCCTGGGTTGCGGGCTCGATCCCCAGTAAGGGCATCCAGGAGTCAGCTGATCAATGATTCTCTCTCATCATTGATTTTCTATCTCTCTCTCCTTCTCCCTTCCTCTCTGAAATCAATAAAAAAATATATTTAAAAAAATGTCAAAAAGGAAGTTCACCCAAATGTTGGAAATGACTATTTGTGAGTTATAAAATTTTACTTTTACCTTTGAATTTATCTTTTATCTTTTTGTTTCAGTTGAAATTGTTATATAAGTATCAATTTATTTTAAAAAGTTAAAAATGCTAAACAAAAAGAAAACACAAAAAAAAGTTAAATGCTATAGAAATCTATCTACTAATATAAAAATATTTTAAAACATACTACTGTTTTTAAAAAGTACACAAAAGTATGATCTGCTATACTCCCAATATTGTAGAAAAACAAATTTACTTACTTAAATATATTTATTTCATGTAATATATTGTATTATATAGATGATAGATTGTAAATATTTATATAATATGTATATACACACACACATACAAAAGGACAGGGCAATTAAGTGTTTTCTTTGACTGAATAGAATAGTTAATGCTACAAATATTCTTTTTGCTTATCTCAAACTTCTTGTTTTTCTGTGAATTGTACATATTGCTTTCTATATTTTTTGTTTTAAAAAAATAAAAAGAACATCAAAAAGGGGAATGCACAAACACATTATAGATAGCAAATCTCAAACATAAGAAAATAAATCCATCGGGAAAAAGGTGTTATTGAAATTACTATAAGGCCCTTCCTATTCAGCTTATAATTTTAGACCCCGCCCATTAGGGAACAGGCCCACCTGTCTTCAGTGCACTGTCCGCAGAGCCCTCATAGAGCTGCCGCTGCGCCAGGATGAAGAAGTGGTAGGCCTCGGCGCCCCGCCAGGCATTATCTGTGAGCCGACTGGTTGTGGACAGCACCTCTTCCTCCAGCAAACCAGCCAGCGCCGAAGTGGCCTGCAAGTGAAGCACAGGATTCCCTCAGCACAGCCACAGCAACAGCCCCGCCCAGAAGATAACTACATTCCAATCTCTAAATTAGCAGATTTATCATTACAAAACTGTCATTGCAGACTTAATTTCTTCATTATAATTCATGTTTTAGCAAACTGTGTGATCAAATTTTCTTCAGCTTTACTGAGGTATAATTTAAATAAATATAAGATAGTTAAAGTATACATTGTGGTGACTTGCTATACATATACATTGTGAAAGGATTGATCTAATTTTAAAACAGAATTGATTAAACTTTAATAAGAGATTCATTTGCATATTAAAATAATATATATAACCTAGAAAATTTTTAGGACTCACAGATTAGAAAGGATTTTCTAAGTAAGGAATTAAAGCAGATTGTAGATTAGTCTTATAGTAAAAACTAGGGGCTCGGTGCACAAAATTGGTGCACTGGGGGGGGGGGAGTGTCCCTCAGCCCAGCCTGCCCCCTCTCACATACTGGGAGGCCTCAGGCGTTGACCTCCATCACCCTCCGATCGCCTGATCGGCCCCTTGCCCAGGCCTGACGCCTCTGCCAGAGGTGTCAGGCTTGGACAGGGGACCCCCATCTTCCCCCGATCACTGGCTCTGGCCCCCGCCCAGGCCTGAGGCCTCTGGCCCAGGAATCATGCCTGGGCAGGGGACCTCCATCTCCCTCTGATCGCTTGCTCCACCCCCCGCCCAAGCCTGACGCCTCAGCCAGAGGAGTTGACCCTCATCACCCTCCGATCACCAATCACCGGATCGGCCCCTTGACCAGGCCTGAGGCCTCCGGCAGAGGTGTCAGGCCTGGGCAGGGGACCCCCAGCTCCCCGTGGTTGCAGGCTCCACCCCTGCCCAGGCCTAACGCCTCTGGCCTAGGCGTCTGGCCCGGGCAGCGGGGACCTGCAGTGGCAGCGGGGGGCGCTGCGATCGTGGGCTTCGCTTTAGGCCCAGGCAAGGGACCCCTAGCTTCTGGGACTGCCAGCTTCGACCGTGCCCAGCTCCCATCGCTGGCTCCACCCCTACTTCCTGCTATCACTGGCCAGGTTGGCAAAGGCGCCTGATTCTCCGATCATGGCTGGGGGGCAGGGCAAAGGCGGCCCCAGGGCCGCCTTTGCCCTGCCCCCCAGCTCTTAGCTTCCCCCCTGGGTTTCCGATCACTGTCAGTGGCAGGGGGCTTCTTCCTGCTTTCCCTTTCGCCTCCCTGCATTGTGCCTACATATGCAAATTAGCCGCCATCTTATTGGCTGTTAACTGCCAATCCTAGTTGGCAGTTAATTTGCATATAGCCCTGATTAGCCAATGAAAACGGTATTGCCGTACGCCAATTACCATTTTTCTCTTTTATTAGTGTAGATAGTTTTCCAATATTTCCAAATAAAAATTTCTAACATTTGAGTACTAATTCCATATCAGTCATTCCTTTCCTCATATCATTTAAGGAAATAAATGCAAATAGGCAAATTAAACGGCCTGTCCAAAAAGAGAAGTTTGATTGTTTTTTCTTTAGACACTTCGGATGAGTTATATAAGGGTCTACTTACCTCCGAACTCTTTCCTTTAACTTTTCCTCGCTGAGCGTTTTTCATCTGCTCGTGGTACTGCTCTATCAATAAGGCTGACAGTACATACAGCTTCTTGACACACAAAGGTTTCGTTCTTTTCTTCGCCTCTTCATCAGCAATCTTTAAGTATTTAAAGAATTGAGGGAAGATATTACTCAATCTATATTTGTACAGATATAATCAGCTCAAATTTAATTCTCTTAAAAAAGGAGGAAAGTCAGTAGGATGGAATATAAATATCCCTCATTTTAAATATTTTTAAACCCACTTTTTCCTTAGTACTGATAAGTACTTAGTTCCTTCTTAGTATTTAACCCTTGAAGTTATAACTTAGAAGATTCTTAGAAAATAACAGATGTCAAGTCAGAATGAAGAAAGCATTCAAGGAATGGGTAATATTTTCCATAACAGATTTTTTTCTTTTTCTTTTTTAATATGTTTATTGATTTCATAGAGAAAGGGAGAGGGAGAGAGAGAGAGAGAAACATAAATGATGAGAGAGAATCATTGATCGCCTTCCTCCTGCACGCCCCCTACTGGGGATCAAGCCCACAACCCGGGTATGTGCCCTTGACCGGAATCAAACCCGTGACCTTTCAATCCACAGGGCAATGTTCTATCCACTGGGCCAAACCAGCTAGGGCACAAAGAAATTTTTTAAATAATGTTTTAAGTGCACAGAGATTAAATGGCTTTAATGGTAGGTATATCATGTTAAATTCAGAAATTTCTATTTAAACAATTCTGAGGGAAATTTTTCACTTTTTCATTAAAGCAAATGTGAAAAGAATAGAATGTAAAATGTGCATACACTCATACCGTACTACTCACCTTCCTGCCAAATGCATATTATGAAACGTGTAATGTCTTTAAGACGTGCGCATTTTAAGGGACCCAAAATTCTATTGTCAACAGGACTTAATTCCCAGTTAAGGGAAATTGTACTTTGTGGTCCCTAAAAATCCTATAATTCTTTAATGTCAGTATTAAATAAACACATAATTGTTTAGGTAGCAATAAGATGCTAATATTAATAAATAGCCTGTTAGTAAAGGTAATAATAAGATAACACATTGTTATAGTAGTGATAAAACCAGAGGTATTTTGCTACAACAAATATTTGTTTCCAAACAAATTCGAAAATGTGTTCTTCAACATCTAAGAAAACACTGGTAACTAGAACAAACCAAATACCAACAACATTACATACCTTAAACATCAATTTGGCAGCATCATAAAAGTAATTGGCTTTCCGATAGAGCTCTATGGCATCAAGAGTTTTATTCTTTTCCAATAAGTGAGCTGCATACCTCGCTAACAGGGATCCAATTTCTTTCATATTATGATTTTTAGCCAATTCAACAGCTTTGTTCCACTAGGAGAAAAAAATATACCGTTCAGTTACCTAAGCACTTATAGTCACATATCACAGACTTCACACAATAAATCTTCAAGTTTATAATAATAATGCTGTATTAAAATTAAAATGCTATCTATTTTTTAAATCACTTAAAATAAAAGCAATTACAAGTTTTACAAATAAAACATGCATCAAAATGATGACATGATCTAAGACTTTGCGTTGCTTAAGAAGTACATCCGAAAAGGAAAGCTTCAAAGTGGATAATCACATTAATCTTAAAATTCTAACTCTGCTCAAACTAGGAGAGAGAAAAAGATGTGTTTAGTAAATCAAAATACACAATTTCAGTTAAGAAAAAATCCTATCAGCTATAACATTTGAAAGATATTTTTTCTAAAGCAAATGAAGCTTTATAAAATACTTTGGGAAAATACTTCAAAGAATGCAGCGATAGTGAACAATGTCAACAACAATTCGGTACTTCAATTTTAGTTAAGTTCCAGCTCTTTAAAATATCAAGTATACATTTTCTTTAAAGGCAAAAGAATATAGATTTGCCAAAAGAAATATTAAGAAAGTAACTCAATCCTTTCCTCTTGCAATAATCATTACCTAGTCCTTCTATGGAAACAAAACCCAATCCTAATAAAACGCAGAAAATTATGAAATTGCTTCCAGATAAAAACCTGCCAGACTAAAGCGCAAGGTTACTTCCTGTTCCCATACTGAGCTAGTTTTGACTGCGTCAGCCTTAATGGTGGCGCTTCAAGAGGTGAGGGAAGGCCAACCTTTTCTCAGTCCTCAACTAAGTCAGAGACGTCCTGTCTCCTGTCACTACTTTCATCCCAAGCTCTCCGACCCTTATGTTGGCCACAGTTTCTAAAGGACGACCGCGGTCACTTAACTTCCAGTTCCTTACTTGGTTGAGATGCACACAGGTATCTACTGCTGCCTTTGGTTGATTACATTTCAAAAACGCAGCCACTGCTTGTTCACACATTCCAACTCTCACAAACATTTGTGCTATTTCCTGTAAGGACAAAACAATACTCTCAGATGTCACAGACCAAGGAAAGCACTTCTACTTGAACTTACAAGACTCCCTGGGAACATGTGCGTATTAAATGGACCGGTGGTTACAGTAATTTTGCATTTAAACAGACAGAGGGACAGAGGCCACCAACCAGCACGGATGCTAACCATCACCCTCTATAAACCCGTGATCCCCGGCGCCCACCAGGATCTGAGTTTTAACCAGGACCTGAAGACACTGACTCTTTTCTTCCTCAGGTTAGAAGCTAGTTTACAGACACACCAACCAAGCAAACCCACACTCGTGGTAAGCAAAGCCTTTGGGCATATGGTATCATCAAAGGTAACTGTTAATTTGAGGCTTACGGGAACTCTCATTCACAGAGTCCCCAATACCCCTATAAAGAATGCCCCAACAAGCTGGCCATTCATCGGGTCAGAACACTGGACCCGAAACAGCTCCCTCGGAGGGCGGAGGCAGGAGAGAAACCACACGAAAAACATCCCACCTACGGGGCTGGACTTCCCATTTCCAGAATATTTTCTTTTCTTTCTGAATCTATTTGGCCAGAGTTGTTCTCTCCCCACCCTACTTTTAAAATATTTTGAGAAATACAAAAGTATATTTTGTACCAACTATCTTTTAAAAAGTAATGCTAATATTTTCTGATTATAAACTAATACATTCTTATGGTTAAAAATTTTTAAAACACAAAAATGTGGTCATTCATAATCTATTAACCACAGGAGACCGTTCTCAACAGTCCAATGGAAATTCCTAACATCTTTGTCCTCTGAATACATGTGTGTATATGAGGTGGTGCATGTATTGTGATCATACCATACAGGGTGGGGCAAAAGTAGGTCTACAGTTGTGAGCATGTGAAACACAGAGTTTATTCTTGTATCATTATTTAGTAACTAGAGGCCCAATGCACGAAATTCGTGCAAGAGTAGGCCTTCCTTCCCCCAGCTGCCAGCACTGGCTTCCCTCTGGCACCCAGGACCCCGGCTTCCCTCGAAGCTCCGGCTTTGTCCAGAAGGTCGTCTGGTCTAATTAGCATATTACACTTTTATTATTATAGATTAGTAATTACTAAACATTATTAATTTGTATTATTTTCCATACAAACAACTGTAAACCTACTTTGCCAAACCCTGAACTAGTATAAGGCTTTGTATCCTTCCTTTCCCACTTAAATATTATGTACATTTTACCATATTACTAAAAACTGCTTCAAAACTTGATTTGAAATGTGTAGTACTATTTTAAGTTCTTAATTATTTTAGTTATTTAAGTGTTACTATAGCTATAATTACTTAGTATTGACTTAGTAACATTACTATTCTGGATACTCCACAGCAAGACTTTTTTCTGCGTCATTAGACACACTAACAGACAACAGCCACGTGGGCTACGCTGTCATGATACCCCAGGTCACAGGTAATTTCCATTTCTTTCCCTTCCAGAAAACACACAGGACGAGAAGGAAGGGTGTGAAATGCCACTGCCACAGGGAAACTGCTCTAATTCACAACACAGAAAACGGGCTTCTCAGAATTCTATGCTCACCTGTTAGTTAAGAGACAACATTTTTGTGGCAGAGCTCACAGCTGATCCGGGTGCAGACCCTGCAGCTGGGAGCTGCTAACTCTATGGGTGTTACACTGTTCAGTGGTTTACATTTTGGATAAAGCAAGTCAAATACAAACTCATTACCATCATCCGACAAGTAAAGATGCTTAAAAAGGACAAAGTTCCAGAGAACTTGTAGTTTCTCTTTTTTAACACTAAATATTTTATTGTTGAAATAAACTAATAAAAGTCAAGCTTTCTTTTTTAACTCTTGTTGCAGCAAATTTCAAACATACACATACTAAGCACCAGACACAGCCTGGACTATTCGAAAGCAAATATCTGACCACATATCATTTCATCTGTAAATCTGTCCTGGTTCAGCTAAGTTTTATAAGCAATTTTATAAAATGGGTAAAACTACACAGAACTGTGATCATGTTAAAGTAGCAGGAATGTTACTAGGTTTTCCTCCATTTTTAAGTATTCTGTAATATATTTTTTTAAATATATTTTATTGATTTTTTACAGAGAGGAAGGGAGAGAGATAGAGAGTTAGAAACATCGATGAGAGAGAAACATCGATCAGCTGCCTCCTGCACATCTCCTACTGGGGATGTGCCCGCAACCCAGGTACATGCCCTTGACCGGAATCGAACCTGGGACCTTTCAGTCTGCAGGCCGACGCTCTATCCACTGAGCCACACCCGTTTCGGCAAGTATTCTGTAATATTGATGTAATGTTTTAGCAATCAAAAGCATTGTTCCAATCTAAGAAACTAAGATTATAGATTAGTTTAAAATTTTCCTTCCCACAGAGGATATATCCTGACTATAACATAAAAACCTTATAAAGTAAACTAACAACTTCAAAAACTTCAATTTACAATACCCACTGGAAGCAACTTATGGTTTTCTGGAAGTGAATTGGCAAGATTCTCCAATCCCTCACAATCTTCTAACATGTAATAACACTCAGCTAAGCGTTCCTGGTTTTGGCCTTGTACGTAATATTGTACAGCATTCAACCTATGGGAGAAAAAAGGAAAACTTTTAAAGCTAATGTGAACCTCCTGATAAATAGCACTTTCACCAAAAAATGTTCCTTCATTAGAATTACTAGGATTATTCTAGTCAACATCTTCAGTTACAAAATGTCTTTGAAGCATATAAATTGGGGGTTGGGGGTGGAATCTAAAACTGTGAAGCATGCTTTAGTTACAACATTCTTTGAATAGTCTTAATACTGTTTTAATCTGATACACAGTGGTGCTTCCAGACACTGACATTAATAGAAAAGCATACTGCTCAAAATGAAAACTGAAGAATAAAAGCCAATGATTTCTGAAAATAACCTACAATAACAAAATAAGCCAACATAAAATGCTGTTTTCACTTTTTCGGAAATGAATCATAGAATGGCTTAGAATTGCACACTGTGGTCTCAAACAGGAAGAGCTGCCGGGAGTTAAGCTCAAGGTTTTTGAGTTTGAAACTCCAGAGCTTATCTAACAACTGGGAGCATCTCATGCCCAACGTGAACCCAGAGCTACTTGAAGTGCAGGACCCAGGAGGGCGCTCCTCATTTCCTAGGTAAGAATGCCAGCAGCTACGTTCCACAGGCTGTGATTGGCTGAGTGGGTCCAGACAGGTTCCTTACCACTTCTGTCGGTCAGCAAAGTAGTCTCCGATGGCATTGTGGGCTTGCTCAAGGAGACTGTCGTCTGCATCACCAGACCCAGTTTTCAGGAGCTGGAGTACTCTAAACCAATCTCCCAACTTCAGCCGGAGGCCAATAGCAAGATCTCTGCAAACAGAGGCATTCATTCAGTTACTAATTCATTCATTTGACAAATATTTCTCAAGCGCCTACTATGCGCGAGGTCCAATTCTAGGGTACTGCGGGTACACAGCAATGAACAGACATGGCAATTCTCCAAACATTTTAGAAACTTAACCTGACCAGGTAAGAAGCAATGGGGAGAACCCAGAATAGGGAAAAGGAATCAATTTGCCTCCTTTCATTTTCCTGGACTTCCAATTCCCTCAGCAAAATAATGACTTCAATAATAATCACTCCTTTTCATCAATTTCTTAGACATGATCAGGTTTATTTAAAAACCAAACATATAAAAACATGTTTGGCTTTATCTTTCTTTTCAGGGCTTGAGTTATATTAAGGGCCTCTCACAAGTACAAATAATATGAATAAAAATTAGACAATGTTTAGAGCTGAAATGAAGCTCATACATTATTTTATATACTTCTAAAATAAAATATAAAGAGTAAAACTCAATCCCTAAACACGTTTGAATTTTATTTCATGCTCCTTGACAACAGTAAATTAAATAATGGCCTAAACCCAAATAATGAACTGTGTAATAAATGAGAAAGCCCCCAGTCACTGTGCTCACATGATTATTTTTCCTACCAAGCGAAAAAATCTACCGGGGCCAGCTATTCATATGTGTGCAAACTAAGAAAACTGCCCCAAATTACACGCCATAAATTAGTGAGGGGCATGGGGAATGTCTAGGTTGAACTCCAAGCTGAAATGATTTTCTAAAAGAAACGGTTTGGTGCCGTTAATGTGTTTTACATTCCTCCTTCCCTTGCCAGCACCCCGGATGCCGGCACCCTGAGCACTGACCTTCTGTCCATGTCAAGATACATCTTCTCGGCCTCCTCGAACCTGCCGAAGTAGGCAGCCACTTCCGCCTGCTTCATGGCCTCGCTCTGCAGGTGGCCCAGGCGCTTCACAAACTTGATGCCCTGGTAATCTTTGCAGTGCACAAACGCTTGCTCTGCCGTGTGCAAATCCAGCTTCTGGAGAGCCGCTTCAGCCAGCAGGCGCCTTCAGAAAAAAAAAATCCGAAAAGTCTATGCAAATTCCTGATAAACGAGTCTTGCACCAGAACTCGGTGATCGTACCTATGGTTTCCAGTGAAGCACGGTGGGAAGCGATTGTCCTCACACATCTTTGTGCCCACTTCATTTAATGTTATGCCTATTCTCAGGTCTTCCAAATCTAAACTGAATTTATCTTAAAAAGAAGAACGAGAGCGGGAAGGCCATCCCGATGGAGGCTGGCAGGAGAGGGGGCCAGAGCTGAGGGTTTAAAAGCCCCACCAGTCCTAGCCGGTTCGGCTCTGTGGACAGAACATCGGCCTGGGGACTGAAGGGTCCCAGGTTAGATTCCAGTCAAGGGCGCATGCCTGGGCTGTGGGCTCGATCCCCATTAGGTGGCATGAAGGAGGCAGCCAACCAACAATTCTCTCTCATCATTGATGTTTCTATCTCTCTCTCCTCTCCCTTCCTCTCTAAAATCAATTTAAAAAATTTAAAAATTAAGAAGGAAACACCCACCAGCCACTTGGGGAGGGTTCTACTTCTACCTACCAAAGTCGGGGGTGCGGATTGTCCTCTATGAACTGAGACGCATCTTCAATTCCCACCTTCTCAATCAATGCTCGGCTATCTCGCAGGGACCGAATCTCAAAGTTAATTATGTAATCCTTGTTGGGATGTTCTGGATTCTAAACGTAAAGATGGAAAGAAAAAAATTCAAATAGTTGCCTTTGGAGTATATGTTTCTTCTTTACAGTTTAACAAGAAACTGCATCGCAGTGTAGGCAAAACTTGGAAGCAAAAGAAGTCCCCCGTGTGGGTCTTTTGAGTTACCCAGAAAACACGCCTCCTAGGCTCTCAGGCTGCCTGTGGGAAGAGGGGACAGCGGTAGGAGTCCCTTTCTAGAAGGGACACTCAGGCAGGGGTTTCCCTCAGCTCAAACAGTCTATGGTCTATTCCCGAGGCACTGCTGACTTCGGGCCCAAAGCCTCTGCCCCTCCCTCCTTCACCTCCCTCGCAGCCTGGGCAATGAAAGGGTTGCTCCACCTGCAGCTGGGCAGCAGGCAAACAAAAGAAAAAGAGCTGGTGTTCATTGCCACTTTTGTTTTGTAATTTAGTAATCTAACAACAACAACAAAAACAAAGGCTAATGGCCAAAGAAAGGAAACAAGTGGTTATAATGAACTCAGCAACATTCCACGTGTTCTAAGTAACGAAAAGCGAAGCGTATGGGAAAATGAGAGCCCTGGGTGTCAACAGCAATGGCTCCCCAGAGGCCAGTTCTCTGAAAACGTGAACTGAGCCGCGTGGACGCCTGCTCACCCTGCCACGAAACCACTGTATCTAGAAGCTGGGAAGTTCTCAGGGATCTCCAGGCACCAAGGAGGAAGTAGTAGGAAAAGAGCATGAGGTTGGGATTCAAACAGACCTGGCTCAAATCCTAACTCCACTGCTTTCTGGCTGACAACTCTTTGTGGGACCTGCCTACCGTCCACGTCCTACAGATGCGAGGCAGGAGGGCAAGGGTGAAGGGTGAGAGGTGAAGCTTAAACGCTGTCAGTGTCAAACATCAAAGATGAAGTGTGAGGCATTATATCACCTCCACTGTGAGCATGGGGCTCTTCTCCACGTGGAGAGCACTTCTGCAACAAGTAAAGACCTGCCCTGTTTAGATCTGTCAAAGAACAGACCTGGTTCCATCTGCAGTTACTGTCCTATTTAAATTGAATACATAACATCAGAGAGTATGTATTTCCCTTTCCTCTCTTATGAATGAAGAGATAAGGCCTTTTGCTTGCCGTCTTTCCCAAAAGATTTAAATATGAGACTAAACAACTACCAAAAAGCCTCACACCAGCCTCCTTCCCGCTCTCTCACACCATTTTCAGACCAGCTGGGGAGGCTGCCCTTTCCCCCCAGAGCCTCGTTGCGGAATTTGAAACCTTTTTACACCTTCTAGGTGCCTGTGGACCCATCACCCTTGACATCCAAACCGAACTTTGGGTGGGACCCATCCTGCTGCTGCAGGGTGGTCATGATACAGGAAAGAAAAACCCAGTTCCTAATAAAATGGCCATCATCACACAGCAAACCAAAGTGTGGAACATGCTACAAACCGCAACTAACTTCTGGAAATTTAAAATCTACTATTCTGATTCCGAAAAATATACGAAGTACATATAAAAAGTAAGTGCTTTGGATAAAATGGAGCTAAAACTAATTCTCAAGGGATGGTTAATGAAGACCAAAGCCGGGGTTTGAAGAGGTATCTGGAACCAGAAATAGGTTATTTTTTAAAAACCTGGAAAAAATGAAAAGATGGTGAATTTTCAAAGAAAAAGTTACTCAAGTATCCTAGAGACAGAAAAGGACTAAGTAAATTGTCAAAAGCTTCTTCAGGACCTCTTCGTTATTACTATAAAAATGACAACCACTAGCTACCATTTTTGAGCTCTTGGTCCTAGTGCTTGGTCTTGGTGCTAAGTGCTTGTTACACGTTATAAATCAAAACCCTATCAGACAGGTGTTAGCATTATCCATACCTGATAGAGGTAAAAACTGAGGCTTGTAGACAGGAACGTGACGCTCTGGAGAAGAGGCAACTGTCTCAAGGTGCACAGTGACAGAGCAGGTAGGGCCCGGATACACCGACTCCTCAACGCGTACCCCTAACCGGGACCCCACGCTGCTTGCTGCAAAATTAATCCCAGTCGAGCCAGCAGCAGAAATATAATTGTTTTTTAAGAATTACCTGGCCCTGACCAGTATGGCTCAGTTAGTTGGAGTGTCATCCCTACCAAAAGGTTGCCAGTTCGATTCCCAATCAGGGCACGTGCCTGGGTTTCAGGTTCGATCCCCAGTTGGGGCACATTCCTATGTGAGGCAACCAATCAATGTTCCTCTGCCACATCAATGTTTCTTTCTCTCTCCCTTTTCCTCTCTCTAAATAACCAATAAACCATATCTTCCAGTTAGGATTAAAAAAAATTACCTTTAATATCTCGTCCAATAACACAGATTTAATTTCTAAATCCTCAAAGTTGCAAATATATCCAGAAGTCTGAATGGGTTCCTTTAAAGACAAAAACAAATGTTATACTTGATTATATAAAATTTTCCTTCTTCAACATAAAGCAGAGGAATGAATAGCAGAGTGAGTTAACCACACGGGGACCACAGCCAGACAGGTCCTCGTGAATGAGAACAGTACAGCATGGTTTATGAAGAAACCCAGTCAGTGGTAAGGTTATAAAAATTCATCTAGCTGTAAATCTCATAGGAATCTAAGTGCTAGCCAAGCCAGACAACAAGCTCAAATTTAAAAAGAAGAAGGCTGCTCTGTTAAAACTACTTAAGAAACACTTTCCACAGGCACCGACTTCTCAGAGGATGTAGAGAACATGTAAAGGATGAGTACTGTTCCCCCGTAAGACCAAGTATTTTAAAACTCTACGGAAATGTTTCTGTTTACTTTCAGAAATTCATGCAGACAACACCAATAAACCTCTGGCAGAAACAAAGGAGAAATACCCAGGTCTTGATATTTGTACCGTTATGATTTATGTACCGTTAATGCTCATTTCTTGTCTTTACCTCAGGATCCAAGTTTCTGAAAACATAC
Source organism: Myotis nattereri (assembly GCF_964212035.1). Lineage (NCBI taxonomy): Eukaryota > Metazoa > Chordata > Mammalia > Chiroptera > Vespertilionidae > Myotis > Myotis nattereri. The sequence continues at coordinate 76,954,297 of NC_138085.1, read as the reverse complement.
ATTCTTGTTTTCTCCATCATTGCAAACAAATCAGGATTATCTCTGGCCCACTTCATATCCCAGACATCTTTCCGCTCCAGTTTCAGCAGCTCGCCAATGACTTGCTGCCCCGTGCTGTCCGTTACCCGTGCATCCAAGTCAAAGAAGGTTAGGACTCCTGAGTTGTCTATGATGGCAAGACGGCTACAAACAATGAACCCGGAGAGGGGAAATGGTAAGTTACTATCAGCGATCATGAATATAAGTATGACCCAGCAATCTAGGTAGAAATGGCTTTAGATAAAAAACTGACTTCAAACACAGTTTTACAAATTTGATAGAAGACATGGACGACTCTCCACTTTGCTTCCTTGTGAGGAAAGAGATATCCAAGGAGATTAAAGCAACTGGCATATAAATAACTTAAACACTGCACTAGCATTTCTGTATTTTGCCCGATTAGAGAAAGACATCTAAACCAAATACAGTACCAAAAATATAAATATTTAAATACCAATACAGTATAGTCAAACCACACTGAACTATCAGGCAAGTTTAAACACACACATATCTTTGCATTTATTACATAAATCTAGCAATCCACACGGATAATGTCTAAGTCACACATCTGCCTGAAGGGGGCCTTCAGACTTACCTAGAGTTGCAGTTCAGCGATAACTGGTTGGCTCGACAATTAAGGGAATATTTTTGAATCAAACCAACATTAGGAAGACTGTATCTCTGAATGGCGCCAGATTCACGACCCTATGGAAATTACTTTTGATTATTAAGCAAATTTCCACAATATTTTAAAGACCAACATTAAAGTACAACTACAGGTCTCTCTATATGTTCATAATTTGTTTCAAAATCAAAGTGATGGTATCATAGCAAATCCCCTTGTGATAGTGAATCATGTTTCTGAGTACATAATTCTCTCCTACGTTAATCAAAACCTTTTAAAAGTGGCAGAAGGTGATCCAATTGTTTTCATGTAGCATTCGAAAAAGAAGTCAAAAATCTAGTTCTTCAATAATATACACATTCTTACATCACAAGGAAGAAATACCTAGCATTATTTATAGTTGTCTACGGTAATATTCAGGGCACATTAAAGGCTAAAATATAAAGCATTTACTGCATTAAATTTCATATATAAGATCACTGTATGAAACAGCTGCTACTGAGAGTCTACCTGCTATGCGTTAGGAAGATTATCAGAAAGCAATGATACAATCAGTATTAAATGTGCTTAAAAATGGAATAGAGTATAAGTTCCTATGCAACTCTGTGCAGGCCTTAAGGAGCAAACCACCGTTTTCAAACCCCCTGTGCCCCAAGCCGAGCCCAGGCAACGGGGCACAGTGGAGGCTCCTGGCAGCCAGTCCTCCCCTCGTCCCTTCCCCTGCCACAGAGCAGCGCTGCTTTTGCAAAGTGACTCTCAAGAGGGGCCAGTCAGAAAGGCTGGGGAGTGCTAGGGGTGGGGGTGGGGAGGATATTTTCTGATGTATAAAAGAGACATGTGGGTGTTAAAATATTTAATATATCGACAAAACAAGATTTTGTTTTTGAAAAAGGTGGTCCTATGGCTTAAAACGTTTGAAAAAGTAAAAGTTCTAAAAACTGTTTACATTGCAACAGTAGAAAGAGGTGTTCAATGCAGAGGACATCTTCTGCATCGAAACTTTTGGCTGATATTAAAACTATTTCAATGCGTTTCTTATAGGTAGGTTCTCATTTGGGAGTTAGGTCCATTTTTGTTATTGTTCTGAGTTGCAAGTTACTATTTTCTGCAAATGTCAGAAACACACACACACGTATTTTCTTAAAAGCCACCCTGCCATATAGCAAAAGAGAAAACAAGAGATTCCACAGACCTAAGACAAACTGCTGAAAACATACACCAAGTTCATTTGGTGAGGAAAAATGAATACCATGTTCTTAAGATTGTTTTCCCCCCTTAAATTAGTTAACTAATGGCTAAAGCACATAACTAGAGCTGGAAACAGACACCATGAAGGCCTGGTTTACATAATTCAAATTCAGTGACTCTACCAGCATTACTATGTCAAAGTCAACATTTATCTCTAAAATTAATATTTTCAAATGTCAGAACTCAAGAAAAGACACTATACACTGATGTTATTTGAAAAATTCTGCAAAAATTTGCCATGCATATCTTTATTTTAATGGCTAGCAAACACGCTACCTCTTCACCCTAAACCTTACACAAGTAGCTGAGCCAAAACACTTTCTCCAATGTGAACTAGCAGGCGACATAGAGGAGGAAACCTCTAAACCTCTGACCACCACCCAATCCACCCCAATTCTGCTAACCCTTAAAGGGCTCATTCAATCCAGTGACAAACTCTCCCCACTGACCCTCATTCTACTGCTTTTACAAACAGCTTTTTGCAAAAGATGAACCATTTGTGAGGCAATCTTTAAGACTTTTTTATTTCTTATGTTGGATTCAATTAAACACAACATGCCCCATAAGATGATATTCAAATCCAAAACATGTTGCTTTGCTCTATTTTTACAATTTAAACAACTATTATTCAAAATTTTTTTCACAACTTACCACAATCAACGTCTTATCAGATGCAGTTAAGGCACAAATTGGATCCCTTGTGCCCTAAAATAAATCAATTTGTTATTCTTTAACAAATATTTATTAGATGAATAATCTGGTAAAAGGTAGTATGCAGTTCAACAATACATTTTCTAGCTTAACAAACTTTTACTAACCTACTATGCACCAGACACTAAACTAAGCACTAGAGATACTAGGATGAAATTTTTACCTTCAGGAATTAGTCAAAAGTCTACTGTGGCCTGGGCTGGTGTGGCTCAGTGATTGAGCGTCAACCAGGTTGCAGGCTCGATCCCTAGTAGGGGGCGTGCAGGAGGCAGCCGATCCATGATTCTCTCTCATCATTGATGTTTCTATCTCTCTCTCTCCCTCTCTCTTCTTCTCTGAAATCAATAAAAATATATTTTAAAAAAAGTAGTTCACACAGTAGTTATGAGATCACAGAGGAAGGAGCATGGAGGCAAAAACTGAGCTTAGTCATAAGAGATGAACAGATGATAGAAGGACCACCATGCCAAAATGAGAGAGGGAGATGGCCTGGCACTGTCACAACCTGGATGGTACTCAAGAGGTTACGCTTAGCGAAAGGAAGCCCATCTCTAAAGGCCGCATGCTACACGATTCCATTCATAAAACATTCTCAGGTGTCCAAACTCTAGAGATGGAAACAAATTAGTGGTTGCCAGGGAACAGGGATGGTGTAGAGAGGAGGTGTGAAAATGAAGAAGTCGCTAGCACAAGGCACACATACAAACAATGAGGAATCGGATCATAGTTTAACAGTAATATTACCAGTGCCAATTTCCTGATTTCGATATTATACTACATTTATATAAAATGTCCCATTTGAAGGAAGCTTGGTAAATAAGTTCTATGTGCTATTTTTGCAACTTCCTGTGAGCCTACAATTATTTTAAAATAAAATGTTTTTAAAAATCAAAAGAAGAAAAAGTAGCAGATCTAGAGAAAGGTTTTCAGAATAGAAAAATATTTAAAGAATTACTAGGATAATATGCTCTCACTGGAGACAAATTCTTTTACTGGTCTCAAAATAAAATTACAGTATTTCCAAATCTACACATGTTTGACGGCAGCAATAAAATCACCTACTTGAATGGCTTTATTATAATCAAGCATTCCATCCACTGATCCAGAAGGACTATCATCAATATGATAGATTCTGGGGGGGGAAAAATCAGAATTTCAAAGACAGTATAACGGTTATACTATTTCATAATCTCTAGAATAGTTAAAGGATTGGATGACACCAATGAATATTGTTATTTAACATAAATGCCATTATTTTAAAGAATTCTTGACAATGCTCAATCTTATAAAGGTAAAAATTATCTACCTACCAGGGGAGAGACAGAAACCACCTGACCAGTGCACCCAACCTAAGACCTCGCCCGTGTCTGTGTCTAAGGACCTGTCTCTTCTGTGGTGAGGAGCACGAGAAAAACCCCTCCTGTCCCGGAAGGACCTGCACCACCAACACACAGGCCTTAGCGGACTCACCATGTTTCAGCAGAGCATCGTAGCTCTAATTAGTGAGAGCAGAGGGGTGAGAATAGCCATTTCCTTATAAAAACATAGATTTCCAGTCTTCATCTCTAAGGGCTTTCTTTTATTATACCACTCTTATCTCTTTTATTTTGATAAATTTAAACAGATACGTTTGAAAGATATTCAGATTAACTGGAAAATATTATTTCTGTTCATCAAAACAATTTACAGTTCTCAGGCATGACAATTTATAACTAACTGTGTGATTTAAATGTGATCTAGTTGAGGACAGCATTTGAGAGCTTGCCCCCCAGCATATGTTGTCAGTTCAGCTCAAAAGAAACTTATTAAAAAATATATAAAAATAAAAATAAATATTATAAATATGATACAGTTGAGCTTCCAAAAAATATGCAACAAAAGACATACCTTTCTCTCCCTTCTTTCCGAGACCGTGTCATCTGATTGATTTCCAACGCTGTGAGCTTCTTTGACACACGATATTGCCAGATATAAAATGCTTCTTTTGAAGCTGCTATCACATGGGTTTTGGTCATTGCAACAAATAGTGGAACTATTAAAAAACATTAGGACAATTAGGTTACAGTCACACAAAACCTCAGAATGTGCTGCAAAGGACTTCAGCGATCCCCGAGTTCAACCGCTCCTTTTACAGACAACATACCCCACACAGTCTGGGAAATCAGATGAGAGTCAAAAGCTTGTAAAACCATATAAAAAATGTTAATTCAAAATAGGTCAAAGAGCTAACCATAGGACTCTTAGAAAAAAATGTAGGAGTAAATCTTTATGACTTTGGGTTAGGCCAGCCGTGGGCAAACTACGGCCCGCGTTTGAAATGAATAAAACTAAAAAAAAAAAAAAAAAAGACCGTACCCTTTTATGTCATGATGTTTACTTTGAATTTATATTAGTTCACACAAACACTCCATCCATGCTTTTGTTCCGGCCCTCCGGTCCAGTTTAAGAACCCATTGTGGCCCTTGAGTCAAAAAGTTTGCCCACCCCTGGGTTAGGCAATGGTTTCTTAAATATGACACCAAAAAAGCACAAGCAACAAAAGCCGAAGTGGGTAAACTGGACTTCACCAAAATTAAAAACATGTGTGCTGCAAAGGACAGCATCCACAAACTGAAAAGACAGCCCACAAAACGTAAAATATATTTACAAATCAAATACATGATAAGAAATTATATCTAGAAAATGTAAAGAACTCTCATACTTCAGAGACAAATAGCCCAATTGAAAAATGGGCAAAGGGACTGAACAGAAATTCTCCAATGAAGATAGACAAATGACCACTAAGCAAATGAAAAGATGCTCAACAGCATTAGCCGTCAGGCAAATGCCACAGGTACCACTTCACAGCCACCGCACTTGCTAGAATCAACAGTCACACAAGACCTGAGTATAGACAAGGATGTGGAGGAATGGTTGGACTGTCCAGTGGTGCACACCCCAGCAGTTCCTCAAAATGTTAAACAGAATAACCATATGCCCCAGCAATTTCACTCTTGGGTATACCCGAGAGAAATGAAAACATATGTCCACACATAAAGTCATACACAAATGTTCGTAACAGCACTATTCATCACAGCCAAAAGTAACAACAACCCCCATGTCCATTAACTAATAAATGAAAAATACAATCCCAGTCCTTCCTCCCTTCCCCACTATCATTCCTGCTCGGTGTAGGCATTTACTACACCTTCTCTCTGATCTTGTATGTCTTGTATTTCCTCATTAGCTTAGAAACGAAAACCTGGCCAGAGTGGCTCAGTTGGTTGAGTGTCATCCTGTGTACCGAACGGTTGCCAGTTCGATTCCCAGTCAGGGCACATACTGGGTTGCAGGTTTGATCCCCAGTTGGGAAGCTAACAAAAGGCAAACGTTTGATGTTTTTCTCTCCCATCGATGTTTCCCTCTCTCTCCCTTTCTCTCTCATATCCTCAGGTGAGGAATAAAAAAAGAAAGAAAATTCCCCAAAGTTCCTTCCTAATTTAGGAATATATTCTCCTAAACATGTAACTTTTTTTATATGTTCTGCTTCTTAGAGAAGCTCCTACTGTGTACCCTTTAATGAAACAAATAGTCTCATCAAATCCATCCTACAGATAAAGAAATGTAGAATTAAAGAAGTAAAATACTTTTCCAAGGTCACAAACAAAATAACATAAATTCACACAAAATATATAAAACATAAATTCACACAAAATATATCAAAACAAAAAAAGTCCTTCATAAAAGATCATTTTAGTCCCTAATTTCTAAAGTAATGATTTAAATGGTACAAAAATTAGTCTTCTACTCATAATTATTAAGAAAAGTCACCATTGATGTGGCCAGAATAAACAAATGGTGTTAACTGCAGCTGCCATTTATGGCATTCAGGCCACAGGCCAAATAAAAGACATTAAGGCAGTAAAAGACTTAGAAACTGAAGAAACTAGACTCATGGTATAATGTTAAATAGATTAACAACTTGGGAATTCAAATTCAAGAATTTTTATATGCTAAATAACTCAGTATAGTGAATCATACATTTTATTTTTTTTTAAATATATTTTATTGATTTTTTACAGAGAGGAAAGGAGAGAGATAGAGAGTCAGAAACATCGATGAAAGAGAACCATCGATCAGTCGCCTCCTGCACATCCCCCACCGGGGATGCGCCCGCAACCCAGGCACATGCCCTTGACCGGAATCGAACCCAGGACCCTTCAGTCCGCAGGCCGACGCTCTATCCACTGAGCCAAACTGGCTTCGGCTGAATCATACTTTTTAAAAAAATTTCCTTGCCCTAACTGGTTTGGCTCAGTGGATAGAGCATCGGCCTGCGGACTAAAGGGTCCCAGGTTCAATTCCGGTCAAGGGCATGTACCTTGGTTGCGGGCACATACCCAGTAGGAGGTTGTAGGAGGCAGCTGATCGATGTTTCTCTCTCATTGATATTTCTAACTCTCTATTCCTCTCCCTTCCTCTCTGTAAGAAATCAATAAAATATATATTTTTAAAATTTTTTCCTTATACTCATCTAAGATTTTTCAATTAAAATGTGTACAATTTCCAAACCCTAGAGGGAGACAGAAGCCTTCCGAATGGGGAGCAACTGGTTGGAAGGCAGTCGTGGCAAAGCTGGTGGGAGCTGAAAGCAATGACTCAGCAAGCCAGGCCGCTCCGCTCAGCTTTCGCTAACCCCGTCATCACTAAATCGTTGGACCTTTGCGAATTCTTAGTAAATTCTCTCACGGAGACTGATGCTGTAATTATTGTCACATTATAGCCCTTAATGTCATGCAACGTTCTACAAACTATAACTGCTTTCCAATAAGACATCACTTTTTATAAGCATATTAAAGCATTTTTCTAAAAAATGTTTACCTACAATTATAAAATACTAGAGGCCTGATGCACGAAATTCATGCAAGAGTAGGCCTTCCTTCCCCTGGCTGCTGGCACCGGCTTCCCTCTGGCACCCAGGACCCGGGCTTCCCTCGCAGCCCCAGCTTTGTCCAGAAGGTCATCTGAAGGACATCCGGTCTAATTAGCATATTACGCTTTTATTATTATAGATACTCATGTCCCTTTATTTCAATTCATCCTAAGTAATCACAAGAGTTTATCATTAGCCTGACTAATTCAAAATTAAATTGTTATACTTTACAATGAAAGTCAGACTTCTTGGATTCAAATTAAAAGCATTTTAACTCTGTTGCCTTAGATACAGTACTTATTCTCTCTGAACTGTAAATTAAAGGTAATAATACCAACCTTTAGAGCTGCTTTAAAGATTTTAAAAAATAATAAATTTAAAACATATTATGGTGCCTGGCATAGAATAAATGCTTAATAACAACTTTAAAAGTCTGTATTTATTGAATTTTTCAAAATTATGCTAGGCATATATTTTAATATATTAATTATAATTATATAGTTATAATATATAACATAATTATATTCATATAAAATTAAAATATTACATCTATTGACTCACAACCACCCTCTCAGGTAGATAGTATTATTATTCCCACTTAGCAGATGAAGACACTTAAGGAGAAAATGGTTAAATAACTTGCTGAAGTTGCTCAGCTAGAAAGCGGTAGAAGCTGGTATACAAACCCAGTTAATCTGGGTCCAAATCTATGCTCTTAACCACTGGGGCACACTGCCTTTCCTTAAGGGTTAGCGTTAGGTGTGGTTGCTATTTTTGTTTTACTGGTATTACCCACATAGGTTTTTCTAATAAAGCCATATTCAGATCCACTAGTCAATACAAGAAAACAAATACAAATATATCTAGAACATACTAGTAGGTTCTTTTGAATCAATATGGCAGTAATTTCAGCAAATTCACATGGGTAGCTAACCCTATCAACCTAAATTTGCTAGATCTCTATTAAAAGATCCACCCCTCCAGGCAGATTAGTGCTTAGTGTCCTAGACCTAAGCCTCTAGGACACGGTCAGAAGAACAAATTTCAGCAGGTAGGACAGTTAGGAAGAAAACACACCAGGATAAAAGCACTCCATGTCCTCAGCTATTCAACATCTGGAAAGAGAAACTCAAAGTATCTACAAAGATTATTGGAAAAACATTTTAAGAAAGTAATATTCCCATGCGGAGGACTGAAATAAATGTCTGCATCTGTAATGTTTCCCCAATTTCCTTCTTACTCATTGCTCAGCCCTTTAAAGAGCTGGTAAACTGAGGCTGCATTGAAATGTTTTCATTATAAACGACCCCTCTCTGACTACGCGGAAGGCTCGGTGCTTGTGCTGCGGCCCATCCTTAGAAAGCTCGTACTTGCTCCCGCCTCAGTGGCTGCAGCACAGGCCCCGGACATTTTTCAGGCACTTTGCATGCCTTCATTCCCCTGCAAATGCTGGGAATTTCTCCTTAAACGTCACCTGAAGAAGTGCCCTTCAAAACTCAGCTTAAATGAAACCTTCTCAGTTGACAAGATGTCCCTGATGTCCTCATGCACTGATAACTTACCCACACCTAGCCCAACACCTAGCAGGGGAGTGCTGGCCATTGTTCAATGGATTAACTATATTTTAATTATTTACTTAGACAACCTACAGGAAATGCCATAATTAAGTTCTCAGCCCTCCCTGTACCAAGTATAGTACATGAAACAATATCTACTCATTGATGGTTTACTAAGTAAGTGGACTGTATTTTAAATGTTTTCATATGTTCAATAAACATTTGTTATGGGGCAAGTACAGTCTTAGATAGTGGGAATATAGGAATTAATAGATGTAGATCTTTAAGAAGCTCAAAACCTTGTGGGGGAAGATAGAGAAGAAAGTCAACAATCAGTGCAGAGTAAGTACTTGGAATAGAAGCACACCAAAGATATTTTTAAGGGATCGAAGGAAGAACACCAAAAAAAGGGGTACCTACCTCCTACAGGTACAATACAAGAGAGTCCTACACACTAAAGTTCTTTTTAAAAGTTCCCATAGAAATGGACAGGAGGAAGAGTAAGCGACAAAACAAAAATTACTCCTTCTAGAACAACATCTGTTACATACTTTTTTTGCTTTAGCCTCCAGTCCTCATAAAAATTTGACACAGAAACTTAAAAAAGAAATTTTACAGTATAAAAAAAAAAAATTGTTGAGTCTTGGCTGAGTTTACTTTGGCAGTAAACCAATGAAAGAACTGTTTGTTAAAACTTCAGCCACAGAGACTGCATAAAAAAAGTTTCTAGACTCAAACCTACAAATAATCATGCCTTAAGCATTTGCCATTTGATGATGGTGAAGAATTTACATCTGACTTTATTAAAAAATAGAATATGTACAATCAAAATTGCTTTGAAGCTTATCCTATCATCATTATGATTCTATGTTAAAACTTGATATTAAAAGAAAAAGAAAAAAAAGCATATAATCTGAAGGTTGACGGACTTCACCCCTTAGACTTTTGGTTCTAATAAATGAAGATATTCATGTAACATGTCTGTAATATTCATGTGACATGTCTTAAGCTAAGCCTTTTAACAAGGAACACTAATACACACACACACACATATAGGGTATGCCAACAAAATGTATACACACACTTTGAATAGTTACAAAGGCAGTGTTTATTAAAATACATTTCATTTTCAAAACTGAGCTGTTAAAGTGTGTATACATTTAGGGGGAAACCCTGTACATATACATATAAATATGCCCATGTAGCAACGAATTTAGGACATGAAATTGAGCAGTTCAAAATATAAAAGTGAGTTACCAAGTCCCTAAACATAAAGTATAAAATCTCTGAGGCCAGTAGTTATTTCCCACATTTGCTTGTATTACCCAAAGCGCTCGGCACAATAAAACACTTAGAAGGCAGACACTAACATTTGATTGTTTAGTCCAAATGTGAAATCTGGAGGGGAAAAAGAAATGTCTAGTTCTCAGATTCAGAACATGTGGGTTTTCAGCTTCTGAAATCTAATCATTCTTCTAATACCATATCCAATAAACTACCATATGCTTTCAAAGAAAACCATTACTTCTGGAGGTTACAGTGAAACAGTAGAAAAATATTTGGTAATGGTTTTTAACAAAATACTTAGAATAAGACTTGTAATTTTTTAATGGTTACCTTCATAGCATTTGGATACAGGGAAGGGTATATCTAAAGTAACAAATATCTAAAAACAAAAACTCAGGCATTTTTAAAGTTGTCCCTATTAGCAGACATATTTTATTGGAAAATTCTGGAAAAGGCAAACGCACTTTTACAAGTAGCTAAGTGTTTTTAGTAGAAGAGAGGTATTTACAGGCAGTTTATTAATAATAAAAGTGGTTTAAGGTTAAGGGCAAAATTCTTTCTATAATCCTGTTTGTTGCATACTAATCATTACGTGGCATATCAGTCCCTATACAATTATAATTCCCATTTAAAGCAAATGATGACAGCACAGCAGTTGTGAGATTATTATGGCATTTAGATAAAGTAACCTTATAACTGATTGTATTTCCCAGGATAACTTCTGGGTAATTCAGTGAGATGGAGCATCATTAACAATTGTTCCATGATGACAGGCATAAACTGGGCCTGGCAAACCAGGACGTACGCTCCTTGTTTTAGAGAATACCATTCTAATTTAATAATACCACTGTTTAGTTTTTTATTAGCTTTACAAATAAACCTTGATTAAAGAAGTAATAAATATTAACATTTCCTTACCAATATCAATGTATTTGGGATCCAAGGGTGTACCAATAGAATTACAAAGAACTAGCACAAACTGTGAAAAATAAGAAAAAAGGTATCAGAACTCCTGCTTAAGGATAATAAAGGAAATAATGCTTAACATAGCATATCTCTTTTTCAAGTATCACTAACTGAGAGATAATGGGTAAAATTGTTAAGTCAAAGAACAGCAGAGAAATATAATCTACAGCATTAAAGATAAAGAAATATTAATTACATCTAAACCAAAGCTGATTTCTCAATATTGGAACTCTGTGGTTTTTAAGAGGCTACTTAAGAAACACAAATACACTGGCTACTTTCATTAATTATTCTTATAAAATTCCTGATCAGTTATAACATCAATATTCATTTTTTCCTATGATCAGCTTTAAGAGCTAATTTAACTTGTTACCGTTGCACCAAATGTTTCCGTCTCGCACTCCTCCTTTGAAGCAATATATAAATGATGGAGAAATTCAGAAAAATTCAGTGAATTTAGAAAAAACATAATCCAACCTAGTGAAAATGACTCAAAATGCCCATTAGTTAACACATATTCAAATAATTATCAATAATTCATATTAAGAAAATAATCAAGCATAATTTACACTTTACATCATATTATTTTTAGATTTTCGGTATTAAGAATATTATTTTCCGTAGATGTCCTCTTGATTAGGATAATGATTTCAAATTAACCAATATTCTATGTACTATTACATATAGACTTTATCTTTCTTTTTCCAGCATCTCAAGTAAAATTTGTTTAATTTCATAAGTATAATCTAAATGACAAAGGGTATACTACCATAATTTACTCTTCCACTGCTTAAGCTTACTTACTGCCACAAAATACCACAAATAACTTGTATTTTTTAGTTTTCGTATCATTTACATGCTCAGACTCAAGTGATTCCATGAGACTTCTTACTAAAAATACACGTCTCCCCTAACTTCCCATTTCCTACTCCCTAATCATTTTCATCTTTTAACTCATCCTGTTGGTATTTACCTCCACAAACCTAAGGGACACGTGTGTAATGGTGCTTGTTTTGTTCTGCTGTTTCAGCTGGGACTCCCAGTGTGAGTGCGTTCAGAGGCCTTTCCTCCCGGCTCTTCAGGCTCCTACCTAGACGCTGTGTGTTTAGCTACCAGTCTTCTGGGAGCCAAGTGGGAAAAGACGACCGACCGGGGACACAGAGCAGTAAACCTTGTCTTTCACTGCCTTGCTTTCAGCAGATCCCCTCCCTGGCCTTCCTTGGTGCCCTTCCGTGCGCAGACTCCTGCCATCCTCTCTGGAGAGGAACCTCGGGTCCCTGGGTGAGGAAGGGCTGGGCTGCCCAGGAGCTCAGCAGGGGGAAGGAGTCCGCTCCTTCATATGCCTTTGTTTGGTTTGGTTTTCTCCTTCCTGCGTAATCTCTGCTGCTTCCAAACTGCTGTTGTTTGTTTCTTTCTCTGACCAGGTCCATCAAGAGCTGTGTCTCTTCGGGGATCTGCGAGGTAAACCGCGGCTCTTGCTTCCTCCTCGGATGAGCGTCCTTAGTTCTGCTCGGCGACTGCCACCAGCCCACCTCCGCTCTAACCTCCACAACTAGGTTGTTGTTCCGCTCCCTTTCTGGCCCCCGTGGCTTTATGGCTTCTTTAGAAATACCCTGTTTTAGTGAGTTTCAGGGGGAAATGTGCCTGTTCAAATGGCCACTTTAACCAAAAACTTCATTCTTTTTAATGGGATAAAATAATAACACAGCCAAAGACAACGGTAATCCTTTTTTGAAAAACTGACATGCTTCTGTAAATGTTTAAGTTGTTAGCATACTTTTTAAAAGGGCATTAATTATATTATTTATTTTGTGCTACCAAACTGATTTTTAAAGCAATATAACTCTGAGAAAAAGTATATTTCTCAACATCACAGCTATCCAAAGTGTTATATGGTCATTGTTATATAGCTTCTTGAGCATTTATACTAGACATCTGCCTATTCATTTTTGCTTATGGGATTTTTAACTTGGAAGAGGACTGATGTATTTTAAATACATTTCAGAGCCAAAAAGCTTCAGTACTGAACTGATCAATATAAAATGTCAGTGGATTAATTGATTGAATGGGGTCATATAATTTTCCAACAGAAGTCTAGCCAGACATGACCAAGAGAACCAATACTTTGCTGGACCTGCCAGTGTAGAGGCCATGCTTGCAAGTAGATAACTATAGCCTAATTCTGCCAAGTGGTTGACCCATCTAAGTTTTTAATATCGAGTAACACCTACCTGAGGAAGATTTTCATCAGCTTTCGTAGCCAAAATGCAGAAATCTCCACAGGTAGTAATAGAAATGAGACTCTTCACATATTTAACGTATTTCTCATTGTTTTTCGTATCCCAAAATATAACACAGTACTCTGGGCGATCAGGTCTGGTATAAGCATAAACTATAGTATTTAAGCAATATCCCCACTAGGAAAAAAGGAAGGAAGAAAGGGAGGAAAAAGGAGGAGGGAAGAAGGGAAGGAAAGAGGAAAAAGGAGAAAAAAATATTTAATCCTGGGAAAGAAAAACCATGTTATTACATTTTTACTATAGAAATATTGCAGACATGTGGTTTATCAGTTCTGACAAAATATATTCTTCAGAAATGGATGACAGGACTGAACATTCAGCTTAATACCTTTTCTCATTAAAATAACAAAAAATCTAAGAGCAATACAGATAGTTATAAAAGAAATAAAAAACTGCAAAAATAAATTAGTTGCTTAACTGTCCTCATTTTAGTGTGTAAGGTTTAAGCCTCGGTGACAATTTCAGCTTTTTCAATCGTCAACAACAGCTGTATGGGGGCCGACAGGAAGAGTGATCCTTGTCAAAAGTTTAAATTCTGGTCCCCAAGCCAAATTCAGATTCAGGTGCTTTGCCTTTTGTCCACCCACCCACATTTTTTATATATGTTTTTATCAGCATAACATATGCACAGAGTTTATAGTCAAACTAAAGGCCCAGTGCACAAATTCGTGCACCAGTGGGGTCCCTTGGCCTGGCCTGCAGGATCAGGCCAAAACTGGCTCTCCAACATCCCTCGAGGGGTCCTGGATTGCGAGAGGGCACAGGCCAGCCCGAGGGACCCCACCGATGCACGATCAGTGCCGGGGAGAGATGGGGGAGGTTGGCCAGCCAGGGAGGGACTGCGGGAGGGCTCAGTCCCAATGGGCTGAACCCCAGTAGCAAGCTCACCTAGCAGTTGGGGCATCTGCCCCCTGGTGGCCAGTGCATGTCATAGTGAGTGGTCAACCAGTTGACTGTCTGCCCCCTGGTGGCCAGTGCATGTCATAGCGAGTGGTTGAGCGGCCTTAGCATATCATTAGCATATTACGCTTTGATTGGTTGAACGGCCAACCAGACACTTAGCATATTAGGCTTTTATTATATAGGATTAGTCTACATGGCTTATTTAAAACAAAAGCAAAATGCAGACACCCCGCTCCCATAATTTCCTCCCGGGGCAGCTCTTTACAACTCTTTCAGCTGTTAACGGTTTCAGTACTTATTTCCATGTCACATGTGAGTTAATTACTCACACACTTAGGGCTTTCCCTTCTGGCTAACTCTCCCAATGTATTTACATGTAATTTTGAACAAATCAATATTGAGAGTCAACAATATTATGACCGTTTACTATTCAAAGCTAAGCCATGTTTAGTTTTTGTACCATGATAGCTTTTTTAAATTTTACTTTAAAATAATTTTAGATTTATACAAAAGTTGCAAAGATAGTACCTAGTTCCCCATACTCCTCTCCCATGCCCCCTGTTAACATCTTACATCACCACGGAACACTTGTGACAACTAAGAAAGCAACACTAATGAAGTGCTAGTCACTAAACCCATACTTATTTGGATTTCATCCGTTTTTCCCTGAGGTCCTTCTTCTCCTCAGAGTCCTATTGAGGATGTCCTATATGTAGTCATCACGTCTCCTTAGGCTTCCCAGGGCCATGATGGCTTCTCAGTCTTTCCTTGTTTTGATGACCGTGACAGTTTTGAGGAGTCCTGGCCAGGTGTTTTGTAGAATGTCCTTCCGTGAGGTTTGGTCTGATGTTCTTCCCATGCTCGGATCAGGATAGTCCGTTTTTACGAAACCACACAGCGGGGAGCAGCTCTTCTGTCGGGTCACATCCCTGAGGACGCTGACCCTGATCACCTGGACAAGGTGGTGTTTGCCAGGCTCCTCCACTGCAAAGTTACTTTCCTTTTCCCCTCCCCATTCTGTACGCTTCGGAAGTGAGTCATAAGTGCAACCCACACTCAAACTGGGGAAGGGGGCTACACTGCACTTCCTGAACAGGGTGGTGCCTAGTAAATCTGAATACTTCTTTAAGGAAGATTTGTTTGGTCTCCCCCATTTATTTATGTAAGTTATTTGTATCAGTTTCTATTCCTGGACATTTCTTATAATTTGGGTTACAATCCAGTGTTACATCACTTATTTTGTTGCTCAAATCGCTCCACCTGTGGCCATTGGGAGCTCTTTCCGATTGGCTCCTTCATCTCGTTGGCCCACGCCCATGCTCTTGTTTTTGGAGCACTTCCTGACTTCCCGGCACTATAAGATGCTCCAGCTATCTTGTACTTTCCCCACATTAGTCCTAGAATCAGCATTTCTCCACGGTTCTTTGCCCTTTAAAAATTAGATAGATATGTCTTTTTAATAACAAATACCTGTAGTAGTTTGCCAGCTCAGTCTCATACTTCAGAACTTGTTTTGGATCAGATGTTAAATTTAAGATAAAATAAAATACTCTTATGCTGCTTATGCTCATTTCTCCTCTGATCCTTTCTCTGCCCTTCTCTACCCTGCTCTGTGCCCTAGAGGCTGACTTCTATGAACTCCATTTCCTGGGCTACCTTGCCTTCTGGTGTGGCCAAGAGAAGACCCCAGCGGTGGAAAGAGGGTGGAAGTATTTCCTCCCTCCCACCCCCGTGCTGCCTCTGCCCTGCCAGCTGGCAGTGGCTCTGCTCCCACAGAGGGTTCCCCTGGCACAGCCACAGTGCCAGTGGGTTCCTGAACACTTCCTCATCTTGCCCACTGTTGCCTGGTACTTGCTGTACCATCCCTCACTGGTCCCCTTAACCCTGCCCAGACCCCTGTAGTAAGCCCTTCATCCAGTGGTTCTCAACCTTCTGGCCCTTTAAATACAGTTCCTCATGTTGTGACCCCCAACCATAAATTTATTTTCGTTGCTACTTCCTAACTGTAATGTTGCTACTGTTATGAATCGTAATGTAAATATCTGATATGCAGGATGGTCTTAGGCGACCCCTGTGAAAGGGTCGTTCGACCGCCAAAGGGGTCGCGACACACAGGTTGAGAACCGCTGCTTCATCACTCTCCCTCAGTGACTCCTCTGAGTGTGCCATCTGTTTCCTGTGAGACCCTGATCGTTGGAGTAATGTTACTAGTCATATAATCTCCTGGAAAAACTTACTAGTTCTAAGGTCTTCACACTGAAAAGCCTCCGTTTAGCTGGTCTCTAAAACAAACAGGCTATGAACAGATACAAGAAACATATTATACTTGAGCTATAACAAAATCATTTCGTAAAAGGCAGCTTTTTTTAGTAAAAGACAACTGCTCATAATACTCACCTTATAATCAGGTCGAATATTTGCAAAATATATAAAACAGTCAACAGCTAGTGCAATTTTCAATCCACCTCCTTCCCAAGACAGTGCAGATATCTGCTTTCCAGCAACCCTCAAAGTACCTAGAGACTGAAAATACAGTTGTATTTAACCTAAAGAATCACGACGAAATAAAATACAAATTACCACTAATCACCTCACAGGGATCAAAACTGGTATGAAAATTGTTTTGTGGAAGGGTGCTACTCACTTCAAAATCACTTTCCTTGAATTTTTATAATAAAAATCATACATATGGTAAGAGAAATTTACAAACTATAGCCAAAGAATTCGGTATCAAATTTTATCAAATCTAAGATGTCAGAGATTTAAGCATGCATCTTTATTTTTATGTGCAACTAAGCAAGAAAACACACGTTGTTAAGTAAAATATTAAAATAGCTGGTAAAAGCTTTGTGTAGCAAAAATACATATTTTTGAAGTGTATGGTGAATTTAAAGAAACCAACAGGATATCCAAAAGGGACTGAATATATTCCAGAGTTAGAAAATACAAGAGGTAAAAATTTATTAAGTTTGGTTACTAATAAGTTCTCATTTTCTAAATTCTTTAAAATTCACAATATATTACTTCTCCTTTTTGAAAATTAAATATAGTAATAATACTATTGAGAAGGATAACATGCATTTATGAAAAACAATGCTTATCATTTAATGTAGAATTGCCTTTGATTAATTATTAAGATAGACTTTTCTTAAAATAATTGATTATTTCACAACAAGTTAAAACTATTAGAAGTTTGGAGAAAGGACAGACAGATACATATATATTATCTATGCATGTTCAATATATCACATTAAAAATCCAAAAAAGTCATCTGAAACAACTACATTACACCAAAAACAACTCAAAAACCAGCAGCAAACACAGATGCATATTCAGATCACATGTGAAACATCTGGTTTTCTAAATGTATAGATAATGATATAAATTCCATGAGAAAAGAGAATTATGAAGACTTATAATGAGGATCATTCAAAGACATACACCTGATATTTCCACTGAAAATGTCCCTTATAAAAAATGTGACAATGCCGAAACCGGTTTGGCTCAGTGGATAGAGCGTCGGCCTGCGGACTGAAAGGTCCCAGGTTCGATTCCGGTCAAGGGCATGTACCTGGGTTGCGGGCATATCCCCAGTAGGAGATGTGCAGGAGGCAGCTGATCGATGTTTCTCTCTCATCGATGTTTCTAGCTCTCTATCTCTCTCCCTTCCTCTCTGTAAAAAATCAATAAAATATTTAAAAAAAAAAAATGTGACAAGTTTGTACCCTTTCCTCCATTCTGTCTCCCGTACCTTATTCTCTGCATATTTAAATGGAAAGAAAGAGACAAAATCTTGACTACATTTACCTCCCCGAATGGGTTGTAGAACTGCACGATGTTGACATCTCTGTCCTGCAGGCCGGCCTTCTGGGTGCCCGCCACCGCCAGCACGCTGCCCGTGTGGTTCCACTGGATACTGACCACGCACATGTTCGTGTCGATGAGAACAGGGTCTGGTCAAAGAGAAGAAAGGAGGCAGCTGTGATAAAACACTTAGCCTAGGGAACTTGATCATCTTAAGGACAATTTTTAAATATTCTGTAGTTCTCCACATTAAAAAGCAATTACATACTTTGGTCATTCTCGTGTCTCATTATTTGGCACCGCCCATTGTCAAAACAAACAGCGAGGCAGGGGCAGTCGGGCTCCACGTAGCCTTCGGTGCCGTGGTACCAGTGAATTCCAGCAATACTGATGGCGCCAGTGACGTTCACCAAACAGTTCAGCTTCATCTTCATCTGCGTAAAATCATGTTAATGGTCTATGTTTTAGAACAGATCAGCGAGAACAGAGCATTGTAGAAACAACACAGAAAGTAGGATGTGAAAATCTGTTTCAAATGCAAGCTCTATCACGTACGAGTTTACCAACCCTGGAAAACTCACTTCCCCTGAGTTTCAGCTTTCCCCATTTGCAACATGAAGAATAAAAAACCTCAGAGTCTTTTTGAGTCTCGAATGACAAGAGGATATGAAAGTACTATGGAAATAGCAAAGTGTCGTAGAAAAGCTGCTATTCCCACTTCCATTAATGAGCGGATGCATGGAATGCCCTGACCATGACTAAAGACAGTGCTGCCCACACAATCAGATCCTCACAGCTCAAGCACACAAAGCCAGGCTTTCCTGAGATGTTACCACCTGAGCCCATACATTTTGCTTCTTTCCAGGCCTGATTTTTGTCCCTTACTGTTTAAGTCTTCATTCTTTTTACAAACAGCCCTACAGGAATATCTGTGCTATCTCATGTAAACTGTGGCTTCGGGCCTGAAAAGACACAGCGATTAAACTGCACATCTTCCCACTCATCATCCCTCAGCTCTGTCCACTGAAACCTTGTCCCTTCCAGCTACCTGAAAAGGCAACGAGAAGCATCAATTTATCTTGACGCAACCAGAGGTGACTTTTTAATAAAATAAAAAAAACTTTTTAGATGATTTAAACCTGAATTGAAGACGTTCTTTTGTTTTGTTTTGTTTTAATTGAACTTATTGGGGTGACATTGGTTCACACAACCGTAAAGGCTTCAAGTGTACAACTCAACAAAGCATCCTCTGCACACGGCATGGTGCGCCCATCTCCCAGGCAGTCTCTCTCCACCCCCACTTATCCCCTTTGCCCATCTGCGCCTACCCCCCACCTACCTCTCCCTCTGGCTATCACCACACTGTTGTCTGTGTCTATGTATTATACCTACATACGTTTTTTTTACTTAATCCCTTCACTTTCTTTCACCCCCAACACCCCTCCCCTCTACAGCTGTCAATCTGTTCCATGCATCCTGACTCTGTTCCTATTTTGTTCATCAGTTCATTTTGTTCATTAGATCCCACATATAAATGAGATCATATAGTATTTGCTTTTCTCTGACTGGCTTATTTCACGTAGCATAATACCCTCCAGGACTATGCATGCTGTTGCAAAGGTAAGATTTCCTTTTTACCACCCAGTAATATTCTATTGTGTAGATGTACCACAGCTTTTTAATCCACTCATCTACTGATGGGCACTTGGGCTGCTTCCAGATCTTGGCTATTGTAAATAATGCTGCAATGAACATAGGGGTGCATACATTCTTTCAAATTAATGTTTCAGGTTTCTCAGGATATATTTCCAGAAGTGGAATCACTAGGTCAAAAAAGAAGTTCCATTATTAATTTTTTGAGGAAATTCTATACTATTTTCCACAGAAGACTTCCATGATTACACAAACCATCTATATATATAAAAGTCTAAGCAACTCTTACAACAGAATGACTGGAACAGGAATGACCGGTCAACCGGTCGCTATGATGCACACTGATCACTAGGGTACAGACTCTCAATGCAGGAGCTGCCCCTGGTGGTCAGTGCACTCCCACAGGGGGGAGCTGCTTAGACAGAAGCTGGGCTCATGGCTGGCGAGTGCAGCTGTGGCGGTGGGAGCCTCTCCCAACTCCACAGCAGCATTACTGCAGCATTACCGAGCAGCAGCGGCCACAGTAGGCGCAGTGGGCCAGGATGAGCGTGAGCAGTGTGGTACCAGCCCCAGTTTGGGTTCCTCCCTGGCCACCTGTCACTTGGTGCACTGCTACATCCCTCGAGGGGTCCCGGATTGTAGAGGGCACAGACCAGGCTGAGGGCCCTCCCACCTCCGTGCTCGAATTTTGTGCGCAGGGCCTCTAGTCATAAATAAATGTGTATATGTATATGAAAGATACATAAAATAATCATATAAAATTATATAAATAAAACTAATGAATATATGGGTATATACTTACTATAAAATTCCCTTGACTATCATAAATGTGTATTTCTCCATTTGCCATTCCAAAAAGTAAGGCTTTACCATCTGCAGACCATGCTACATGCCATAACTGTACACCCTTCAAGTCTTTTCCCCAAATGCGATTCCCTAAAACAAAACATACAACACAATTATTTCATTAAAAGTTCAAGTATAAAGGTAAATTATATAATTAGGCAGACATATTTAAAATAATCCTGAAAATTGAATTCACTTTTTTTTAGCACCACTATAAAAAAAATTTCTAAATAGACTGTCTTATTTGAATATAATTAAAAATAAATGATTCTGGAATGTCATCCAATTATATGCCAACTGTTTTCTCTTTTTATGTTTACTTTTCTGTCAGAAGACTAACATATAGTAATTAATTTAAACCTCTAAAGATAAAAACATCAACTAAGTCTCGATCGCAGTTCTGGGTGCAATAAGGCATTACCATCCACTGAACCGACTATCACAGCCCCGTCTTCATACACAATGCAGATCTTCTGTCCATCTGCAGTCCAGCTCATGCTGCGAACCACGGATTTATTTCTATTGTTGATCATTTCCTCATACCAAGAGCCTATTTGCACAAATAAAAAGTACAAGTCAAAACTTCCACATCTATTAGATGGTACTGAAGATTTGAAAACATCCCATGGAATACAATGTGAAACAAACAACTGCAAAGTTTTCTACAACACGAGACATTAAACTATAAAACCCTCAAATCCAACATAAGCAAAATGAAAAATTAACTTAGACCTTGACTAAGATCATCTCAGAAAACACCATAAATTCCCACCTTTTTTTATTATTGCCTTTGACTTCTTAATAAATGTGTTTTTATCTACTGACCTAACTCTAGTCACTGGCCACATAGGCACTAATTCTTATTGGAAACCTGGAAAAACAAGAGCTACCTCAAGCAGAAACTATTCAGCTAAGAGTCTAAGTTAATTTTGGAGATAACCAACAGTCACTCTCAACAGTCAGTTCATTCACTTTCCTAATCCAAGGTCACAGTTCAAAGGGAAGGAAATTAAAGAGGAAAGTAGAGAGAAATAAGTCCAGAAATATCACCCCTGTACACTCAGAACGAACTCCTGTTGCTGGTTAAAAGGGGTCTATTTCAAAGACGTTATTTCCCCATTCAAATACTGTAACCCAGACTCCACTTTGTGAAAGATTAAATAAACTCTCCTAATATACCTTTATAAAACATCCAAACAATGATAAGCCCATTTTGATCACTGGTAGTCAACTTCTGATATTGTTCATTCCATGTGACAACTTGAACACAACCTAAAAAAATATAAAACAATTTAGAAACTACAAAAAAGGTATAATTAACTTCATACATATTTTTATAAAAAACGCCAAAGAGCATGTTAAAATCAGTACAGTTCCTGTCCAACTACCCAGCCTTAATATTAGTCAAAAATGTTCATAGGAGCCTGGCCAGTGTGACTTAGTTGTTGAGTTTCGACCTATGAGGCAGGAGGTCACAGTTCCATTCCCTTTCAGGGCGCATGCCAGGCTGTGGGCTTGACTCCCAGTAGGGGGTGTGCAGGAGGCAACCAATCAATGATTCTCTCTCATCACTGATGTTTCTATCTCTCTCTCCCCCTCCCTTCCTCTCTGAAATCAATAAAAATATATTTTTTAAAATATTCATAGGATACAGTTACTATTATCACTCATTTTTTTACAAGAATGGGCAATACTATTTCATGTTTGTTCCTATTTCATGCCAGCAAAGCACCTGTTACGGTCAGTTGCAAGAGCTGCCATACAGCTGATGACAGAAACAAATGTAAGTTTTACCGAACTGGCCAGACTCCCAAAGACTATAATGCCCGAAGGACATCATACTAAGTACTTGGTTGTTTGGGGTTTTTACTTTTTTTTTTGGGGGGGGGGTGTTGTTTGTGGTTATGTCCCCTAATCACTCTTCCCCACTGCCCCTTGTTTTCCATTCTATTAGTAACACACTTGTGAGCAGATCTTAAACCTCTGGGCTATATGAACAATTGACTTTTTCTTTTTCTGTTTTAGTTTTTGTAATCCCTAAATATTTTAGTGTATATTTCTTAAGAATAAGGACATTCTGCCGAAACCGGTTTGGCTCAGTGGATAGAGCGTCGGCCTGCGGACTGAAAGGTCCCAGGTTCGATTCCGGTCAAGGGCATGTACCTGGGTTGCGGGCACATCCCCAGTGGGAGATGTGCAGGAGGCAGCTGATCGATGTTTCTCTCTCATCGATGTTTCTAACTCTCTATCTCTCTCCCTTCCTCTCTGTAAAAAAAATCAATAAAATATATTAAAAAAAAAAGAATAAGGACATTCTCTTTCATAACCACATTACAACTTAGGAAATTTAACAATGATACAATATTATTCTCTAACCCACATTCCATATTCAAATTTTATCAATTGTCTAAATAATGTCCTTTATAGATACTTGTTTTTCTCATTCCAAGATCCAATCTAAATTAATATTGCATTCAGATGTGCCCTGACCTGGTGGCTTAGCTGGTTGGAGCGTCCTCCCATGCACCAAAAACTTGTGGGTTCAATTCCAGTCCTGGTCAGGGCACATACCCAGGTTGCGGGTTTGATCCCCAGTTAGGATGTGTATCAGTTAATGTTTCTCACATCAATGTTTCTCTCTCTCTCTCTATCTCTATCTCTATCACTCTCTCTAAAAATATATATATATATATATATATATATATATATATATATATATATACACATATATTTTTTTTAGGTGAAGATTAAAAAAAATAACAGTGCATTCAATTGTTACATCTCTTTAGTCTACTTTAATCTGGAACCATGGGACAAATTCTCAAAAAAGATTGTATCCTACCCATAGACAGATACAGTATTTTCTAATATATAAAATAACAGCTACTTTTTTCAGATTTATTGAGTATGTTGATTAATCATGTAATGTAAAAGCTGTTGAATGGCTCTAGGCCAGGGGTGGGCAACCCCTGGCATGCGTGCCAAACATGGCACACCAGTAACTTTTGCTGGCATGCGAAACCCTCTCTTATAATTTTCCATTTACAATTTTTTTCTTAATATCGACTTTTTTATTTTTCAGATACATTCAGTGTAGGTGCATCTTAGATAAATAAATAATTTTACATAACAAGTTATCTTAAAGACCATAGACATGGATTGATGAGAAAGGGGAAGAGCAATTTCTATGCCTCTGCCTTAACTCTCCCTGCCTTCCTAGATGCAACCAGTGTTTTGGTTTCATCCACATACGCTTGTGAATCTTTGTTCTCAGTGATGAATTTTGTTAAGTCTCATAATAGGAGTAGCCTGACGGATGAAAGTAGTAGCTCATGCATATCTCTGAAGGTCACGAAATATAAACCTGATGTAAGATCTCTGTCATCAGTGATGCAGCAGCAAAAGTCCCACTGATAATATCAAACGGAGTCATAAAGTTTTCTGTAGGACTATCAGTGTACATGTATACATTAAAAAATAAATGTCTTTTTCATATATTGTGTTTTTGTCGCTCAAATGAATTTTATTATTTCTTCAAGGTTCTTCACATACGTACACCTTAAGAGATATCAAGTAGGTGTAACATGTTCTCAGAAAATTAGGGTTGGCACGCAGAAGAATTTTGAGTCAGAGATTTTGCTGGTTTTGGCACGCACTCACAAAAAGGTTGCCTACCCCTGCTCTAGGCTATACTATGGCTCAACAGCAATGATTATTTTAAGTATTACCATTATTGAAAATGATGACAATTCTGCATTAAGTAGATCATTTCTAAATGCCTAAAGATGAAATATGATTAAAAAATTATATGACTTACCACTATGACCATCAAGATTCTGATTCATAGAAAGATTATTAGGAGCTGCAAGACCCCTCAATTTTGCATCATCTAGAAAAACAAAAAACAATAACAAAAACTATTACAGCAAATATGTAAGTGACAGGTTATAAGATTTTGACATTTCTTGCTTTTTTTGAAAGGAGATCCTATTCCTGGATGACATTAGAAATATTATTTTTAAGCATGCCTCATTCTAATCTATTTTTCTCGTGGTGGAAATATGGACAAGAATACGTACACCCTTGCAAAAATATTATTCTGGCAAAATGTATACAAGAACATTGTTTACTCAGTCTATTAAATAATTAGTAACTATTATTACTACTTATTGCTTCCCAATAGATCACAAATAGAAATATTGACGACATATAGATTGAAAAATCTAAAGCATAAGAGGGCCCAAAGAGCAAAGACTTTGGAAACTGGTTTTTACTCGACTTTGCAGAATCTTGTATTTATTCATTCATTCAGCAAATTTTTATTGAACATCTACACCATGCTATGCACTGTGGGAGGTTCTGGATACAAAATGATGAACAAAATAACTAAGGCCTCTCCCCTCAGAGAACTTGTAGTCTACTGAGGGGATAGATATTAAATACACACACATAAATACATCAACATAAATGTATATATATGAGGACTTTCTGAACAAAGGACATTTAAATTGAGACTGAGGGATAAACTGGAGATAGCCAAGCGGGATAGGGACAGGGGAGAAGTATTCCATGCGAGGAAACAGCCAGTGCAAAGGCTGGGGGTCTAGGAGGAGAGCCTTTGACAAACTGAAAGAAGTCCTAGTTGAACAGGGAGAATGACACAAGATAAGGCAAGTGTGATAAGCACAGGGGAAATTATGAAGTCTTCGTAGGAAATGATAAGAATTTTAGGTTTTACCCAAAGTGCAACAGAAGCCTTTAAAGACTGCTTTTTTATTTTGTTATTCTTGATTACTAATCATACTATAGATAATACATACAATCTTAAAATACATCATTTCAGTAAGTTAATCTTCACTTAGAAAATCTGGTTGTTACATGTAAAATATAGCTTTTTAAAACTTTCATTTAAAAATAAAAATCTATGAAAATCTTTAAAATCTGTGACAGTGGAAATTATAAAAGTTGACGCTAAAAAATTCTACTTTCACATAACATGTCTTAAAATATTATAAAAAATACTCTTTACTCTGAAAGCAATGTCAGGAAAAAAAACATGAGTTCCTTCGAAACCACTACTTTTAATTATCCAGTTGCTGTCTCGGACAAGACAAGAATACACTTTTTTTTTTTTTAATCCTCACCTGAGAATATGTTTATTGCTTTTAGAGAGAGGAAAAGAGAGAGAAACATTGACTTGTTGTTCCACCTTTTTATGCATTCATTGGTTGTTTCTTGTATATGCCCTGGTAGGAAATTGAACCCTCAATCTTGGTGTGTCCCAACAACGCTCTAACCAACTGAGCTACCTGGCCAGGGCCATGAATGTATTTCTTAATGCAACTAAAACTTCCTGCATATGTTAAGCAAGATTTAAAAGTATATATAATATACATACATACGTGTATATGTGTTTGAGAAACATAACAGAAAGAAATTTTCTTTTAAGACAGTTAAGGAACCCAAAAAATTGAGAGATTAAATTAATATCAGAGGCGAAATTCTTTTTCACTTTCCATCAATAACTTCAGCAAAAGCCATCTGACCTTTCCTTTCAATATTCTCTGAACTTTCCTGCAAAAATCCTCTAGAAAGGCACCATGAAATGTTTGGGGTTTCGTTCCTCCCCTTTTAAAAACAATTAAAATTGCATACTGACAATAACTTGGGCAAATCTCAAGCCGATTTGCCATCAAGTTCAAGCATGTGGGCTTGCATTCATTCACCTACCCGTCTGTGCCTCTAACTTCAACACCTTCAGTAATCCATCTTCGCCCCCACACGCGATGAATCCTTGGTCCTTGTTCCAAGAGATACATTTCAGCTTCACGTTATTGGGAATGGCGATCTGAAAAGCAACCAGCGCCGCTCACAACTTCTTAGGAAGGAGGTGCAAAGGGAGTCTACGGGAGCCCCAAGGCTGAAGAAAATCCCCCCCAAGAAAATAAGCGTAGTCCCTGAACTGTGCTGGGCGCTACCCGCTGGGAAAGAGAGAGAGACGTGCCCACCAACAAGGGCACACACAGCGGAGGAGCCCAACGCGGGAGTCGCCTGGTGGGCTTTTAAAAGGGCACGGAGATGGCAATGCACACCCTCCGTCCCCGTTCCCTTTCCACACACATACCTAGGCTACCCTTTTGCAATTCTTCTCTTCCCCGGAGGCCCATGATGGCCCAAAGAATCTAAGTCACCTGGCTCAGCAGCAGGTGGAGGAGTCACGCTGGGGAAGCACCCACTGATCTGCCCAGCTGGCCCCGCTAAAGAACCCGCCTGGGGCCGCTCTGGCAGAGAGTCGCACGGGAGGGCGGCTGGGCGCGCCCGGGACTCTCTGGGGACCGGCGGGAGGAGGTCGGATGCCGGACCAGGAGGGATGCAGGAGCCGCGACCGAGACAGATGCGGGCAGAGGCGGGACGGAGAAGCGCGGGAGCCCTGGAACACTCACTCTCTTGCTCAGATAAAAGAACATCCTGGAGGCCCGAGGGCACGACCCCAGCCGCCAAGGCCCGCCGCCAGGAACTCTTTCTGGAGTCGCTAATTGCCAGTACCAGCGGCTCTTGGAAGCTCCCGTCGCCCTGGCAACCGGTCGCATCCGGGGCGCCGGGGGACACTTCCGGCGTCGGGCACGCGTCGCCCAGAGGACTTTGTGCGCCTGCGCGGGCGTCGTGGGGCTGGTGGGAGTCGCTGTCTCGGTGCCGAAGCTGTCACTGGGGCTTCAGGGCTGGCTGCTCCCCCTGAAGGCCTGGTCGCCCCCCTCGTCTTCCGGCCCCCGGGCCTCAGGTGCCCTCGGATGGCGCTGGGAAACTCGCGTGCGTGTCAGGCAGGGTCCATCGAGCAGGAAAGGCGCCCGGTCAATGTTTGAGTGATTCGTGAGCCCCAAAGCCCAGCATCGTGGGAAGGGAAATGTCATTAGTTGCCTCGGGTAGTTGGCGCCTTCGGGCAAATGAAATTGCAAACATGCGTTTTCCAAAGGCTGCAAACCTTCCCCTGGGGCTCTGGGGATTCGCGAGCTCCCTGGAGCGATTTGGAGGTTGAAGTGTGTGCTCGTTCTGCTGACTTTGAACTTTTCAACAGCGTATTTAAGGTCTTACTGCAGCCCAAGGGTCCCTATAAAAATAGGCATGGGCTTTGGGCCATTGCCGCATATAATTGCCATTGGGGCATAGCCCTCACTTTCAAATAATGGAGGCATTTGGTATTTTCTCGCCTGGAGGCCACTGTTCAGTATTCTCTTCTTTCCACTTTATTCCTTTCTTCAGTTCTCCTTGGTGCTTTTTGAGTCCCTGAAAGCTACAAAGCACCACCATTTGGGCCATAGAGCCAAAACTCTCATGAAATTATTGCCTCAGACATACTCCCCCTCTGGTTTTCCCTTTTACCATGTTCTGCGGCTATTGATTTGTTGACTTGTATAATCTAGCATGTACTGTATGCAGCAGTAGCCAGTTTCAGGCAAATACATGCAATCCCTCACCTGAGTCTGTGGCCTCGCCCAGCGCACTCCAGAATTGACAATGGCCCCGGCCTGGGTTGCTCAGTGGTTGAGCACCGACCTCTGAACCAGGAGGTCACTGTTTGATTCCTGGTTCAATTCCAGGTTCGATGCCTGGGTTGCGGGCGTGCAGGAGGCAGCCAATCAATGGTTCTCTCTCATCATTAATGTTTCTATCTCTCTCTCCCTCTCCCTTCCTCTCTGAAATCAATAAAAAATATATTTAAAAATAAAGAATTGACAGTTGTCCTGCTGCCTTTCTATCAAATCTAAACTCTGGCTGACATCAGATCTCCCTCCTAAAATGTCTTTTCCTATGGTGCCCTACTCTAAGCAAGCCAATATGCTTTCTGCACCCCACCATGCCTCTCTGCTTCTAAGGCCATTTTATATATCTCCTATGATGTTCCCACCCTCTTGGCCAAAGGCATTGACAGGTCTTCCTGAGAAATTCTTTCCAAACTTAACCCCCACCCCATTCAGATAAAATATGTGTTTTCAAATGTATGAGTATCTGTTTTTTCAGCACCAAACTGTAAATCCCTAAGATATGTTGGCACCTTCCCACAGGCTCCCTATACTGGACTCATGAATCAAGTGAGTATTATCTAAGCCAGGGGAATTTAAGACATGATTAATCGAAGCTAGTTACTAATGGTCACACTCTTGAAAAATCATATCTAAATACTTTTCCTTAGTTCTTGAACATGAACTCTCATTTATTCCTTCTATAGCATCATTGCTCTGTGATATCTATGCAAAGTGTCCCTTTGGGAGTTTGACCTGGAGACTGATTGCTCACTATGACATGAGTTGACCACCAGGGGGCGGTGCAGAACAAAGGACGGCTCCAGCCAGCAGTTGGAAGGCCCCAATTGGCCTTGATGGCCAGCCAGGCCTAGGGACCCTATCTATGCACGAATTTCGTGCACTGGGCCTCTAGTATTAATATATTACTGATCCTGTGCTCAAATATGTTTGGAAAATAATACTGCTCTATGTCATGTCCTTCCAAAAATGTTGAGAAATAACAATATATGTTTCATAAAATATATACTGCCTTGACATGTTTATTTTTCATTTATTCCCATTTATTCCCTTTGAAGTTTGTATTTTAGATTTTTTTACTGTTTCTGGGTTTTGACTGTTTCTGTAGGGAATTGCAGTGCTATTTACAATAGCCAGGATTTAGAAGCAGCCCAAGTGTCCATCAGTAGAATAGGTTAAAAAAAAAAAAAAGCTGTGGTACCTTTACACAACGGGATACTACTCGACCCTAAAAAAAAAAAAAAAAAAAAAAGGAAATCTTACCTTTTGCCACAGCATGGATAGATCTGGAGAGTATTATGCTAAGTGAAATAAGCCAGTCAGAGAAAGACAAGTACCATATGATTTCACTTGCATGTGGAATCTAATGGCCAAAACAACCTTACAAAACACAAAGGACAGCCTGACAGCTGTCAGAAGCGATGGGAGTTGGGAGGCTGGGTGAAATAGGTGAAGGGATTAAGAAAAAAAAAACCTCATAGACACAGACAACAATATGGTGATTAGCTGAGGGAAAGGGAGGTAGGGTCAGTAGAAGAAGGTAAAGGGGGGATAAATGGTGACGAAAGGAGACTTGACACTGGGTGGTGAACACACAATACACAGATAATGTATCATACAATTGTACACTTGAAACCTATAAATGTATTGACCAATGTTACCCCAATAAATTCAATATTTTAAAAAACAGAATTTTAAAATGTACATTTATAAAGGAAGAACACTGGGAAAAAAATAGCAAACTGTTAGTTGTTTTGTACAGGTGATTTTTATTCTTTATATATTATACATTTAAAAATATCTGTGATGAATATATAATATGAATATAATTATAGAAATAACATACTTGTGTTTGAGAATAGAATGAGAACTTAGGAACTGAAAGAAAAATGAAATGGCTCAATTAGTAAAGAAAGAAATATTAAACTTTTCACTCTGTTTCCTACCAACCATTTCATAGTCATAACTTAAAGACACTAAAGTTTGCATTAAATTAAGGATCTGGACATTTGTTTCCTTAGAAAAATAATACTGATTCTCCAGAAGATTCTCAAACTATGTCTCCACTAATTCAAGCATTTTAATGGCAGATAATTAGCACCATTGGAACATACAGAAGTATTAAATACAGCAAGTTCTCTATATTTCCAGGTGAAACTTTTGAGCAGTTTTAAAGATCATTTATATTGATGATCGATTGGCTGCCTTATACCCCCTAGTGGGGACTCCAAAACCTGGGCAGGTACCCTGACTGGAATCGAACCGGCGACCTTTTGGTGGATTGGATGATGCTCAACCAACTGAGCCACACTGGCCAGGGTGAAAATTTTGAGCAGCTTAATGATGTATTTGTCCATATTCATTTGCTTGCAACTTCTCCAAAATGTCATCAAGTGGTTAGTTGTTAAGGCCAACACCATTTATTTTGACATTAGAAAACATACACACACTTTCAAACACTTCAATACAAAATAAAAGAAAATAATTAAATTCCATTGTAAATAAATAAAGAGTAAAAATGTTTTCTCAAGTCTAATGTAATCTAAAACTCAGAAGTTCTTATTTTAGAAAGCATGATATAAAGCAGTAGTCTTCAAACATTTGTGCTCATATGCCCCCTAAAATATTTAACAAATAAGTGGTGTCTTCTGCACATTTAAGTTATATGAAAATTTTCATAAGTTTTAGTTACAAAATACACTAGTATAATTTATGCTGTTATAAATATTGACTTTCTAAAATGAAATTTAAATCAATCTTTCAAATGTATCCTATGTAACATTAAAAGCATACTAGATACCTAGTATTCTTCTAAAATAAAATATTTAAAACAAAAGAATTTGTATTTCCTTTCTACTTTCTTCACAGAATTTTATCCTTCTTTGAATCTCAGAAATCTTGTTTTTTAATATATTTTTATTGATTTTTTACAGAGAGGAAGGGAGAGGGATAGAGAGTTAGAAACATCGATCAGCTGCCTCCTGCACACCTCCTACTGGGGATGTGCCCGCAACTAAGGTACATGCACTTGACTGGAGTCGAACCTGGGACCTTTCAGTCTGCAGGCCGACATTCTATTCACTGAGCCAAACCAGTCAGGGATCAGAAATCTTTTCTTGATCACTCTATTATACTTCTCTGATGTAAACTTACACAAACAAGCGCACACATTTATATTGAAATTACCTTTCAATTAAATTTCTTTGACCATAAGGACCCAATTTTTTTTAATCATCTGGATTGAATTATCAATACAGCTATTATGAGCACATAATGGATCCAAACAACAAATAAGGTATAAATTTTTACATAAGACCATTACAAATAAAAGGTAAAATTTAATTGGAAAGGTATCTCTTAATGGTATGGATTGGGGTGAAGGGAATCGTGTTTATGAAGCCTTGGTTTAAAAATCTGTCGAATTGCCCCTTTGTTTGAATCTTTTCCAAGAAATGCACCTTAGAAAGATTCAGGCTACGTGAGAGGTTTATGTAAAGTTAGGAGAATGGGGATACAGAGGTGAGAGAGAGGAAAAGAGAATGGCAACTCGCCCCAAGTAGCATCTTAGGCAGATCAACTTAAGGAAGTGAAGGATTTGGAAACTGATCCTTTATAACGTTCTGTCTGCCACCCCTTCACTCCCCCACACACGTCCACTGTACCCCTGGGAAGTCTCTGCACCCGCCTCGGGGATCCCCATCACAATCTGAACGCCACTCCTCTGAGATCCCTAGGAACAGTGTTGCTAAGTTGAGCCGCGCTAAACAAGTAATTTCCCTGAATCACAACTTCGACTAAAGAGCTGATCTTGAAAGTTTCTGACGTGGTAACATGGTACATTTCAAACTTGCTTTTTGTTGGCTTGGCTAGCGGTGTTACAGCTGTGTGTTATCGGAGCGATCGCACCCCATGAATCAGCTGACTCATTCTATGCATGGCCTGATTTCCTAGAAGCCATATACGGGCTCAGAGCATAATAGCTGGATCTGAGCATAAGAGCTCAATTGGGAGCAGAGACTGCTATGGAAAAACACTAGAGAAAGAAACAGGTAGCTTTTCATGTTAAATGGGTGAAATGGTCTCTTAAAACCGTTCAAAGAAACTCTCAGTTTACAAAATAAACGCTGTGCAGTCTTACTATTGCTCATCTTAAAACTTAATAGAGAGGGCCCTAATCCTGTGAAATATCCTGAAATGTTGGGCTCATTGTCATACCCACGTAGGCTTTAAGCAGAAAAGCTCCCAGAAAGGATATTCTTGGTGTTCAGTCTCTGCAGATACGAGATGACCTTGTTCTGGAATGTCAGTGTGGCTTCGCACCCACAAGCATCTCTTATGGAGGTGAGTCTTGCTGCTTCTTGAACGGCTGATGACAATGACAGGACACGAAATGCTATGGTTAATTAGAAATCATAGCAAGTCTGGAAATCCATGATTTGATAGTTGCATTTTTAGGGCTTACCTAAATGCATTTTCTGGAAGGTAAAAGGATATGGGAGCACACGCAAAGAGGACAAAACACTTTGGAATGTTAATGAACAGAAGAAACTGAATTAGGAAATGCTGGGGACAAATCTACAATTGTCGAAGCTGAGTGATGGTTATATGTGAGCTCATTATATTTTCTCTATACTTTTGTGATTGCCTGAAATTCTCCATGATATAAAGTAAATTTTTAAAAGATAATGTAGCGGGAAGCTAAGAACGCAGAGATAAGACAACTAATCTTGTGATACTGTGTCCTCATTAAAAAATGAAAACGAGGAAAACCTCTTTTTGTGCAGCCAAAATCAAGGTTCAAAACTAGATAATTCCTGATTTCCTATGTGGGCTATTATTCTATTGAATTGTTTAAAATGAGAGTTCTTACACGTAAATACTTCGGGTTTGGGTGGGGTGTTTTTTAATCTTTATTGTCGAAAGTATTACATATATCCCCTTTTTCCCCCATTGGCCCCTTCCAGCATGCACCCATCCCCCAGCTCCCCACCCCATAAACACTTTGGAACTAAAGTTGCATTGGCATTTAATCAAAGAGCCTGGGAGAAGGATAATGCGAACTCCTGTTTCTTTCTGAAGTTCAGTGAGGCAGCTATTCCTACTCAATCTCATAGCCTCTGAAATTGCCTAACAGAAATAAGAATAACCTCCCAGGTCTGAAGTGTAACCTTGCAATGGAGTAGCACTACTGCCTGAGGACAGGCAGTGGGCCTCTGCTTACATGTTCTCCCACATTCTACAAAGATATGATATAGGGCCGAGGGACCAAAACACGCTTGATTAAATAGAATCTACCTACCTGTCCCAACCCTATCGAACCTTTTAGGGAAGGCCAGCTCAAATCCCATCTCAATCAATTTGTAAACCAGAATGTAGCTGCTGGATGTAGTACAACCCCGTCCAGCATCCCAGTACAGAGGATAAAACTGGTACTTAGGATCCTTCTTCAGTGTATGTTGCCTGAGAGACGATAAGCTCTGTGAGGGGAGGGGCCCAGTGGGATGTTCTGATTAACAGATCCCATAGAAAACCGGACAACTTCGATGTAGCACAATTGAAAGTTGGGAGATGGACTCATTCACAATAGCAGCAAAAAGAATAAAAGATTGAGGAGTAAATTTTAACAAAAGAAGTGCAAGACTTGTACACTGCTCACTTACAAAACATTGGTTTCTCTCCAGTTCCTTCCTCAGGACCTAACAGTACCTGACATGTAACAGTAGCTCCATGAACAGCTGCTGAACAAATAACTCAGTGAATGACTGGGCAAATGCGGTCAGAGCCTAAACCATTATAAATCACGTCAGAATCCCATTTTCCAGGAGTAAAAAAAAAAAAAAATGCCCAATAGTGATTTTCCTTTTTAATTTGAGAGAGAGAGAGAGAGAGAGAGAGAGAGAGAGAGAGAGAGAGAGAGAGAGAGGATGGAACCAGATCATGGGAGGAGTAGAATCATTTCATTCTGATGCCAAGTGGGAACCCCTGGAGAATTCCAACAGGAAGAACGTGCCTGAGACTTTGAGAAAGAAGAGCTTACTCCTAGGTGGTCCCCCCGAATGAAATAGGATTAAAGGGCCAGTCTTCACCTGAACACGTCTTCTTGTCTTCATTCAGGGTGAAGCCAGTATGACAGTCGCAGTGGTAGGACGCGGCCCCATCACTCACACAAATGTGCTGGCAACCGTGAGAGCCCAGAGCACACTTGTCAAGAACTGACCAGGGAGAGAAACAGTCACAGATTACAACGGGAAACGAAGCGCAGACTTCTGGGAGAAAAGGCTTTGGTTTGATCCCAACAAGTGTCAACAGCAACAAGTCTCCCCTGTTCCACAAGAAGAAAGCCTACGTTCTTGTCTCATATCTCACATCCCCTCGCCTGCCTTATATTGCATAAACCCCTTTCCTTTTTTTTTAAAAAAATATATATTTTATTGATTTTTTACAGAGAGGAAGGGAGAGAGATAGAGAATTAGAAACATCGATGAGAGAGAAACATCGATCAGCTGCCTCCTGCACATCTCCTACTGGGGATGTGCCCGCAACCCAGGTACATGCCCTTGACCGGAATCGAACCTGGGACCTCTCAGTCCGCAGGCCGACGCTCTATCCACTGAGCCACACCGGTTTCGGCCCCTTTCCTTTTTCTCTTGCCCATATCTGGGGGTGCTGCTCTGTTTTCCTGCCCGCAGCACTGGGGCTGCACTGAGTCTTGATTATATTGCAGAACTCACCTTCAGAACTTTACTGATGACCACCAATGCCTGCAAACATGCATGGAGCTAAATTATTATTAGGGACCCACCTACACATGGAGCTAAACTTGATGCTGCACACAAAGGACTCGAATGACGGAGGGCCTGCCCTTGATGGCTTACAAAGTGGGACAGAAAGCACTGACCTGCACACACACACACACACACACACACACACGCGCACACACACACACGCGTGCGCGATGATGATGGCATGTATGAGTCCGCCATCTTGTCTTTCTCTTCTACCTCCCTTTGCTATCTTGTGCCCTGCACCATGAGACAGTAGAGCTTCGTGTGATGAGCACATGTATCCCCGAGCAAGTACGTGGGTTCAAATCCTGGCTCTGCTACTCATTAGCTGAGTGACGGTGGACAAGTTAATCTGCCTGTCCTGTTTAGTGGGAGTACTGCAGGAGTAGTCCGCCTAGATTGAAAATTGCCCTTGATGTTTTGTGGGTTTTCTTCAATAAATGGTTCCTTCATCCCACACCTGTTAGCTGAAATGTACGTTTGTTTTTGTGTCCTTTTCCCAGGACTTCAGTGTTCCTGGCAGCTTATAGTACCAACTGGGATACTTGTCACGAATTGAGAAGTGCACCCCACCTGACAGCCCTACCGCCCTGAACAAGCCAGCACAGGCCAGTCCCCTTACTTGTTCCATCTCTCCACCCTCCATCAAACTGTCACCATCCTCCAAGGCCCACCGCCAGTCCCACCACCTCTGTGTCGCTCACGTGGAGGGAAGGGGGCCACATACTAAACCTGACAAGCTCAGGGGAGGCCTGTGTGGTGGCCTTCCATACTCAGAGATGGAAAGTCACCACATAGGAGAGTTTGAAATTAAAACGTTCTAACTAAAAGCAGTTCAAGGCAGGCAGTCATGTCCTAGGGCAGTATTTTTCCCAACAAAGGTCAACCTTTACCGTTATGGAGGCTGTCCTTGTCTTTTTGAATGGAAGATAATATGCCTGATAGCATGCCTTTGGAATATCAAAGTAATTCTTTTTTTCCAGACCCCTCAAAGCACAACCACTGCACCAGAGTGGAGATCACGAATCCCCTCATTGTTATTATCATGCTAATGTTACTATCCTCTACCCGCCTATGGAAAAGAAGTATGTGTCTATTCCTTTTACTTGTATCCAAACTCAGAGATTTCCCCACTTTGCATTCTCCAGCCTCCCTAATCTATCACCACTGGACTTCATGTAACTCCCTTACATCTTCCCTTTTGATTCTAATGTGTAAGGTAAGTGGTAAACCCTGGCTGGTGTGGCTCAGTTGGTTGAGTGTCATCCCCTGCACTGAAGGGTCACCAGTTTGATTCCTGGTCAGGGCACATACCCAAGTTGCCTTCACATACAGGAGACAGCTGATCAATGTTTCTCTCATACATTGATGTCTATCGGTCTGTCTGTCTGTCTCTCTCTGTCAAATCAATTTTTTTAAGTGGTAAAACTGCCCATTTTCTGGAGCATTTTCTCTACCCATTGAGATTCTGCTTCCCAGCAATTGTCAGTTTGGCTCAAATAAACTCATAAAAATTCTTACAGGTTTGGACGTTTCTTACGTTGACACTCACTAGAGATAACAAGTGGACATGCCCTCCATCCCCGGCCCTTAGTTACCATCAGTCTCTCTCCCGGCTACTTAGTCTCTGCTCACTTTAGACATTGGGTCTCTTTGCACCCAGCCCGTAAAGAGAGGCAGGAACTTGTGCTTTATATCTGAACAGTGCTTAGCAGTCCTGGGGACAAAATAGGTGCTCAGTTCTCTTTCATTGATCCCAATTTTATACAAAGGGATTTCCCTTGATCCCTCTTGTAAAGGTCACCCAATATATCTCCTCAAGGGAGAGGAAACTATACATCAAATCTAAAAAAAAATATGCCAGAACTAAACACCACCTGGAGAGCTAGGAGTTTCTCCTAGGAGTGTTTTTACATTATAAATGCCACTGTGTTCTGCCAGTGCGTTTAAATCAAGTTAATGAGGATTCGAGTTCGGGCGTGGGCGCGCTAGCCAAGTCTCAGATGCTTCGAAGATTGATCATCTAGAAAGTGTCAGGGAGCGACTTGCCGCAAACTTACTGGAAGATCCATGTGGGTCTCATTCAGTCGTTTACAAAGTCTCCTTTACTAACACGATCCAGCTTTAAGATTAACGCCACAGAAGAGTTCAAAGCCAAGTTTTAATTGGAAAAAGATCAGTTCAGCCTATCACACCAAATAGTTCCTGTCCAACTGACTTCCTCTAAGGCTTCCCATTTGCTTTACAAGCCCCCAGTGTACAGAGCTACAAAATGTTCCTGGATGAGGACCCTCCATTCACTGAGCTTTCCTCATATCCCCCACTCCCGACCCATTGCCCAGTCGCTTTCTCAAGTCATCCCTGTTTGCTGACCGCTGAGCTCACTGCCCTGTCAGCGACGCATGCCTTAGTCTGTGAGCACAGTAGAGTGTCTGAAGCCTGGCTCTTGAAGTTGCCTTGAAGAATCTCTCTCTTGGGAAATTGCAAGTTGGTTTCCCTGCCATAGAAAGGAGCCAAGTGTGAAAGTGTTGATTGAGTGTGCCTTACCTGAGCAGGTTTTGTTATCTTGACTCAGGGTGTAGCCCTCATAGCAGTCACAGTGATGGGACCCAGCTCCGTCGTTCACACAAATGTGCTGACAGCCATGTGTCCCTAAAGCACATTGATCTTGAGCTGCCAGACAAAAAAGCCCAGGAGAGAAGAAATTCAACAATATAAAAACCTTCGCTATACTGCGTGTATACAGACATCTCATTTGCAGCTTGAGCATGTCAGAAGCAAACCCCTTTCAAACGCATCAGTTCCGTTTGCTCTTACAGGAAGCCAGCTGAGTTCAAAAAAATCCGACACACACAGTACTCATTCTTCTACTTTCCCAACTCCTTTTCAGAACCATCTATATTGAATTTTTGTA
Source organism: Myotis nattereri (assembly GCF_964212035.1). Classification (NCBI taxonomy): domain Eukaryota; kingdom Metazoa; phylum Chordata; class Mammalia; order Chiroptera; family Vespertilionidae; genus Myotis; species Myotis nattereri. The sequence goes on along the minus strand of NC_138085.1, from coordinate 76,916,210 downwards.
GTCTAAATATACCCTAAAATGCTTTCTAAAGCATTCCTTTTAGGTTTATTTGTACTTTTACTGACTGAGAGCAATACCAACAGTTGGGCAGCTACTTGTACCAGATTCAGAAAGACACAGAGTTTGAAGAAAGTGTAGTTCAACCCTCGCCCGTTATAAGTGAGGAAACTGAGTCCAAAGGAGACCCACTGACTCAGAACAGCAGCAGAACTCAAGGCCCAAATGCACTCAGTGCACTTACTCTCTGAACTGCCATGAGATTTTTTAATTACTCTTTTTCTTTCTAAACTTTTCACTTTGAAATAATTTCAGGCGTATGAAAAAGCTGCAAAAATGGAACAGAGCGGTCCTGTTCTTCATCCGGTGTCCCCAAAGGTTAACATATTAAATAGTCATAGTGTAATTATCAAAACCAGGAACTTAACACTGATACAATACTATGAGCTAATCTACAGATTAGCTCATGACTAATCTAACTAAGCATTCAAATTTTGCCAATTATTCCACCAGTGTCCCTTCTCCGGCCCAGGGTCCCAGGCTGCCTTAAGCTGCCCCGTCTCCAGTCTCCTCCAACCTGTAATATTCCCTGCCTTTCGCTGTCTTTCCTGACTCTGACGCTTTGTAGGGTATCTCTCAGTCTGGGTTTGTCTGATGTTTCCTCGTGATTCTGACATTTTAGCAAGAATAACCACAGAAGCGCTCCTGTGCCCTCCGCACACGGTGTCAGGAGATACAGGATGGCACTCTATGTCCCTGTTGTGGATGTTAACTTGGGCCACTTGGCGAACTGGTGTCTGCCAGGTTTCCCCACTGTGGTGTCACTGTTTCCCCTTTGTAAGGGATAAGTGTCCTGAGGGGAGTTATTTGATTTCAGCTGACTACACTGTCTCTAGCACTTGGAAAGGACTGGTAGGGCTGGCACAGAGAAGGAATGAACAACACTCTTCCCCAGGTGGGCCGCGATACATACATACGGCCTTTCCTACGTTTTCTCACAAGACCGAGAAGTGGGAAAAGCCGGGGTGGCCAGAGAGGAAAACAGATGAGGTTTCCCATCAGTGTGACCCGCCCTCCGCCACTGCTCCCAGCGCCAGGCAGACAAAGAGCGGGCAGCAGTGGAGCCTCCTTCCCGCGTACCTGCACACGCTTTCCTGTCTTCCTTCAACGTGTAACCTTCGTGGCACTCGCAGTGGTAAGAGCCAGCTCTGTCGTTCACACAGACGTGCTCGCATCCATGAGTGTTCAGAGCACACTTATCGATGGCTATCAGAAATGGTCAGGACACATGCAAACACATGGAAGCGTGAATCAATAATTACAGACCATACACAGATGCATGCACACACACACGCGCACGCACATGCACACACACGCACATGCACACGTGTGCAAACACAGCTGAGGGCAGCTTGGCACAATAGGAAGGCTGCGGGGCTGGAAGCTGGGAACCAACTTTCTGGTCTTGGCTCTTTACTCACAGACCCCAGGCATGGGTGAGTCCCTTCTTTGGGTCTTAATTCGTTATCTTTAAAATAAGTAAGTTGAATTAAATGATCTCTAAGTTTTCTTCCCCTCAAGAACTTTTTTCCAGGACTTAAGTGGGCCTAGATCTCCTTCTTCATTGCCTGTGTGTGAGTATTCCCATTCCCCATGAGCAAGGCCCTCTCTACGTTTTCTTCTAGACCCATGAGCATCTACGGCCACAGAGGGGAAAGGGTAGCTTTTCATGTAAACAAATAAAATCCACGAAAAATTCCAAACCCTCAAAGGACCAAGAATGTGGTACCATCATAGGCTGATGTATGTGTTCCCTCACTTTTCTTCCCATTTTCCTTTTGCTAAACAACAGTACATCAGCCAAAAGTCAATTAGGAGAAAAGCACAAGGCCAGGCCGAAACCTGGAGAGTAGGTCCCCGAATCTAAGTTCCGTTCAGCCCCCCTCGCGTAAGCAGGCCTCACCTGAACAGGTCTTCTTATCGGCATTCAAGGCGTACCCTTGGCTGCACTCACAGTGGTGCCTGCCGTCCCCGTCACTGACACACACGTGCTGGCACCCATGTGTGCCAAGCATGCACGGGTCCACTGCTGTGCAAAGGAAATGGACGACAGTCAGTGGACGACAGACACGTAAACATTTCAGGTACTTTCTCCCGTGTCAAAAAGACATCGCTCTCTGGTTTCTCTCCGAGTCTATCTTTAGTTCACTGCCAATTTTGACTATTTGTTTCTGTCCTGGCTAGAAATACCATCCTTAAACTAGTCATGTTACTAATTTTAAATCACAGATCCTATTGTTAACTTTCGAAGAAAGAAGGAGGAGGAGGAGGAGGAGGAGGAGGAGGAGGAGGAGGAGGAGGAGGAGAAGGAGGAGGAGGAGGAGAAGGAGAAGAAGGAGAAGAAAGAGAATTCTTATGGGTCAGGCAATTGGATATTCATTCAACATATCCACCTACCCATGGAAAAAAACTTGTTTTCCCAAAGCCAGAAATGGGGGAAACGATCATGTGTTTCCTGAAGTTCTATGAGCTAATTGTCCCATTGCAGCTGGAATCTGGTTTCGGGGGGTTCTATAGGGGGTGCCTGAACAGAATTCATACACAGGTGCATTCCTCTAGGCCTAGAACTCGCTCACACTTGGGCATATATGAACTTAACAGTGGGGAAAGGCAGTGCAGGTAACTGCCTTCTGAATAGGCAGCAAACTTAAACATGCGCAACTTCAGGGCCTCTGATATCACTAAGGAGAATACACTCTGTCGCTATAACACAAACAGGTAAAAAGAAAAAAACAAAATAAACTCGACTCCGTCAGCTAGACTGCATCTCCACCTTTTCCCTTCTAGAGCCATTTGTATGTCATCGGCTTTTTTTCCTAGTGAGATGTTTTGGATGAAGACTCAGTGAATTTAGTCATTTCTGTTGGAGGGGGCTGGGAGCCCTGGGGCAGGTAAGCAGCCTCCACTGCTCTGGCAAGAGGACAAGCCTAATACTTTCCCAAGAAGAGCCTTTTCATGGGATGATCTCTCTAGTCCGCGAACAACAACAAGCTGCTTTTGCTCCTCAGTCTTTTACCCCCCAGAACAAGCAGGTCTTTTGTACCAGAAGGAAAAGATCGCCACTCACCACTTATTACTCTATGGCCTTCAAGCCCAACCCCAGGTGCTGGTTGTGAGAGCCAACTTCGCCACAGACCAACATCTCTTTGGCAAGCTCTCACCCACCCACAAGCACAGGGGGTCTTCCTGGGAGAAAGACGGCCATTTTCCTTTGGGAAAACCAATAAATGCCAAGTAGATGCCACCAAAACCAAAGCCTGCTTGTGAGAGAGAGCCCAGTGTCCTGGGACAGGAAAGACAAGGGGATCCCAGCCAGGTCTGGCTGAGCTGAGGCCAAGCTTAGCTCCAGACCAAGCTTCATCTCCCATTTCCTGACGGACTGGTGATGGCTGAGTTTCCCGTTGTTTAGATATAGAGTCTCCTTGAAATACACGGTTGTAATTGTTACTTCACGGGTTTGTCTCATCCCCACCACCAAACTACTGCTTGATGGTAAGGAGGGTCAAATTGTATCTTTGTGTCATCGGTAGTCAATAAATGCCTGTTAAATAAATAACTGTGGAATAGGTTATACAGCAAAAAGTATCTACATTTTAAAATTCACCTTAACTAGAAATTTGTCTACACCAGCTTGGGGACTTCCATAGAGGGCTCCAAAAGATTATCTCCAAATGACAAAAAATAATAATAATAAAGCATGATGATAGATATAGATGATAGGTAAGAAAAATGAGTTTGAAAATAAAATAAAAAATATAGTATAAGTCCCACATTCATAATTCTGATCAGTGACTAATAATAAACGCCAGCCGCGAATGGATTCAGATTCATGAATTTGGCTAATGCGTGCTAAAAACTCCAGTTTCAAACTCTATCCTAAAGGAAGAAATGAGAATGACAGTAACAGAAGGATTAAAAACAAACAAACAAGCCCTGGCCAGTTTGGCCCAGTGGATAGAGCGTCGGCCTGTGGACTGAAAGGTCCTGGGTTCAATTCCGGTCAAGGGCACGTACCTCGGTTGTAGGCTCCTGGCCTTGTTCAGGGGCATGTGGGAGGCAACCAATTGATGTGTCTCTCTCACATCAGTGTTTCTCTCTGTCTCTCCCTCTCCCTTCCACTCTCTCTAAAAATCAGTGGGAAAAAATATCCTTAGATAAAGATTTAAAAATAAAATAAATAAATTGTTATTGTTGAAAATATTACAGATGTCCCCTAGCTGGTTTGGCTCAGTGGATAGAACGTCGGCCTGCGGACTAAAGGGTCCCAGGTTCGATTCCAGTCAAGGGCATGTACCTGGGTTGCGGGCACATCCCCAGTGGGGAGTGTGCAGGAGGCAGCTGATCGGTGTTTCTCTCTCATCGATGTTTCTAACTTTCTATCACTCTCCCTTCCTCTCTGTAAAAAATCAATAAAATATATTTTAAAGATAATAATAATAATAATAAAATAAAATAAAATAAACAAGCCCTGCTCCTTCTACCTGTGAAGTGAGCTGAAATCCCAGTCTCCCTGATTCCTGACCCTGTCCCTCCATGAAGAATAGTCAGAGAAAGAAGTGAACCTCGGAGCTGGAGCATCACTGAATGTCCACTCTGCCTGCCAGTTACACTGAAGCAGGCTGCCTGGCCCCCGCCTGGACACACGCGGGCCCTGTCTTCTGCAGGAACAAGAGGAGTTCTGTAACCTCGAGACATGGTAAACTAGAGAAAATATCGGGGGAAATGCAGGGGTGGACAGGAGGGAGGAGAGCAGTCTTGTGTGTTTTATTTTTATTTTTCTCTGACCCCATCAGGGAACAGCATGATCATTTACCCAGGATTATTTCCAGACCTTCCCATTTCTAATGCAAACATGGAGATTTTAGGAGCAGTCCAAGTTATATAGAAGGCAGCTCTATATTCCTAAACCAACAAAGTGTATTTAAGTTGGTAAAAAAAAAAAAAAAAAAAAGACACAAAAAGCATTGCTTCTATTTAAGCTTTCCCTAAAATTTCCACCCCCAAAAAAAAAGAAAAAGGAGAGAATTCTTTCTTTCTTCTGCTTCAGGTTTGACTATAGCATCCTTGCTAGTGGCAGCGACTTACCGCAAAAGGTTTCCTGGAACCTAGAGGACAGTTTCTCGATGACCCCGTAGGTCTCCACGTAGAACACGTGCTCGTCCAGGGGCTCGCTGGCCATCATCCTGAGCGACTCCCTGTCCGCCCGGTCCACGCCCACCGCGTACAGCTCAATGCCGGCCGCCCGCGCCCGAGCCGCCACCTCGTCCACCTGGTCCTGGGGCCGCCCGTCCGTCACGATGATGGCTACCTTCGGGATGTTGGAGCTGGGTCCCCGGGCCCCCGCCTCCACTGTGAAGGCTTTCTCCATGGCTGTCTGGATGGCCAGGCCCGACATGGTGCCTGTGGACAAGGGCGCGATTCGCCCCACGGCCCGTTTCAGGGATTTCTTGTCCAGGTGGGTCTGGAGGTGGAACTCGATGTTGACGGTGCTGGCGTAGTTCACCACTGCCACCCGCGTGTCCGCTGCCCCGATGTCCAGGGTGTCGATGATCCGGGAGACAAAGGTTTTCACTTTGGTGAACTCCAAGGGCCGTACACTACGAGAACTATCGATGATAAAGACCAAGTCCAGGGGCCGGCTCTTGCAAAAACCTGCAAGGAAGGTGTGGGGCACGGAAGTGACTAAGCAGTGATCTGACCACAATCAGAAATGGCGCAATTCCTCACCCCCAGCTCTGAGGCCGGAGGTCAGACAAGGCAGCATCCGCTACCTCCCCATGGACCACGGTCTGCTACCTTCCCCAAGACCGTCTCCCTTTGGATGATGAGAGCCCGTAGGCCTTCCGAATCCCCTAATGAGAATTCACACGAGGCTGTGAATTACATCATTTAATTTTCCCACTAGGGCAGTGGTTCCCAACCTTCCTAATGCCGCGACCCTTTAATACAGTTCCTCATGTTGTGGTGACCCCCAACCATAAAATTAGTTTCGTTGCTACTTCATAACTGTAATTTTGCTACTGTTATGAATCCTAATGTAAGTATCTGATATACAGGATGTATTTTCATTGTTACAATTTGAACATAATTAAAGCACAGTGATGAATCACAAAAACAATATGTAATTATATATGTGTTTTCCGATGGTCTTAGGCGACCCCCAAAGGGGTCGCAACCCACAGGCTGAGAACCGCTGCACTAGGGGCTGGAAAATTGAGGCTACTCTAAGGCTACCTACCCCAATATCGCACCTGTAGGCTGGCTGAGCCCTTAAATTTCACTTAGAACCGCATCCCTTCGCTTCAAGTTTTGTACTCAAGGTTCCTCTTGACTCCCAGGAACGAGTGGATTCCAGACCCTGCTTGGGAGCCTTGGCTACCTGAGGCCATGGGACAAAGTGTCCCTGAACAGTGTGCAAGGTGAACTGTCGGGGCAGCCGCATTGCACGCCACCCTGCCCACTCCCATGGGGTGAACACTGCTCCAGAGCAGCCCTAAGTCTCCCTCTAGCTGGTCATTAATTCATGTTTAGTGCACTCGAGGGCCCAACTAGCCTGAGCTACGTTGAAAGTAAAAAGAGGGATGACAACTTCGTCTGACTGAGGCATGTTTACTGCACTTCCAACTCTGTGGGTGTTTCTTGTTTAAAGAAGCAGAGATGGAGATTCGGTACCAATCCCAAGTCCCTGTCAAACTCTTAGTCACCTCTCTTTCATTTTTTCATTCACCAAAGTTTTTTGAGGGTGGGGAGAGGAAACACTTCCCCACTACCCGCGTTATTAAATGTCTTTTTTCAAGTCATTCCTCCTTTCCTCCCCCCCCCCCCCCCACACACACACACTCATCATACACACCAAGTCCTAATTAATGTCTTATCCCTGGACATTAATTGTCAATCAAAGTTCCTTCCTTTCCTAATAGGGACTGGAAATTGATGCTACTCTAAGGCAATCTACTCAAGTGAGTGGGGAAAAGGTAGATTCAAAATAAATTCCTAGGCTAAGCATGGGACAGGAATTATATAACTCTATAGTTTTAAAAAAAACAAACCTGAAAATTGTCCTGCTGCCTGGAAGTATTCAATTAAGAAAATAATAATATCCTACTACCAATAACACTGTAGAGATCACAGGGCACCAACACAACAACCCTGTGAAGTCGGAGGTGCAGAGGTTGCTTTTATACCCATTTTACAGACAAGAAGCCTGGGTCTCGGGGAGGTGTAAGAGCTGGAAAGTGGTGGGTCATGGATTGGACTGCCAGCCCACGGGGCTTTTCCCTGCAGGGTTACCTCTCTCTGAGGCCACGTCTCCCATCACGAAAGTCAACAGTATCTCCTGTGCCTGGTAAACATCCTGCGCTCTGGGAGCTTTTCTGCCGCATGAACCAACTCCCGACTCAAAGGGGAAATGGCATTGTTCCCAGAGACCCCCGAACCCTGACTCCTTCCTGCTTGAACCTCCGTTTGCACCAGGGAGGGAAGGAACACACCGACGCCCAAGCCGGACTCTCCCTGCCACCGCGCCCCCTGCCAGGTGCCCCTCCACCCCCACCCCGACCCCCACCCGGAGCCCGGACAGTACCTGCGGCACCGGCCCCTCCGGGCTGGCCGGCCCCCGAATAGGGCGCGCGTGGGGGGACGCCCGGAGCGAGGCGGCGCCCGGGGCTGCCCCCCGGGCCATGGGTCCCCAGCCTCTGGAAGCCCGGGCGGACCGGGGGAGCGGGGACCGCGGCGGCTGCGGGGCCGGGCGGCAGCAGCAGCGGCGGCAGCAGCAGGAGCAGACCCGGGAGGAGGCGCCGCATGGTGTCCGCGCCGGGTGATGTCTCGCAGGCTCGGTTCGTCGCGGCCGGGACAGGCGCACCGGCGGATTTAAGTCAATGGCCCGCCCTGGACCAGCGGCCACGAGCGTGGAACCCCCCAGCGGAGCCAATGACTGGGCAGCTGGGCCAGGGGGCGGGGCCAGGTTTAAGCCCATGGCCCGCCCTCGCCCGGCGGAGCCAATGACTGGGCAGCTGGGCCAGGGGGCGGGGCCTGGACCCCCACCACCTGGTGGCCGGGCCTCCGCTGGGTGGGCTCAGCCCTTGCGCCCACACTGAACCCTGGAGGGGCCGGTCCAGGGCCTCAGCGCGCCCGACCCTCCACTCCCTCCACTCCCGCTCGCAGCCACCTGACCTAACCCCGGGCGCCTCGGGCGGTCCGCCCTCCCTCTCCGTGCAGCCCTGCCCCGATCTTCATCCTGCTGCCCACACTGCATTCCTTTCCCTGGCCGAGGGACCCACCTTTTGCGGTGGGCTCTCGGTTTAAAAAAAAAAGCCTCAGATTCTAGCAGCATGAATAGCAATGCTTTCATCCCGCTTCAAACATCTGCACGCTATTGACCTTACGGGGTGGGCGAAAGTATGCTACCCAGAATAGAATGGCAAACAAACATTCCCCAGAGGTCCCGTTAGCTGGAGAAGGGAGGACAAGGCAGCCTGCTCCCGAGGCGAGGCGCCCTCCCGCCCCCACACCGTAGTTCTGCAGCAGGTGACCCCCAGGTCGGGAATGTGTGGGTGCTTGACTTCAGGTAGGAGGGGTTTCACGGCCGCGGGTACTTTGAGAGTAAGTTTATTAAAGCTGGAGACGGTGAAACAAAGGAAGGGTTAGGATAGAAGAGGCCACATCACCGCAGCAGGAGTGAGCCGCCATGGGACTACCTAGGTTGGGGAGGGGGGCGTCACATTAGGAAAAAAGCAATTTTCCATGACAGCACAGAGCTGGAGGCTGGCCAAGGGGAGTCCTCCAGGAACTCACAGTCTCCTGGGAGAGAAGGGATAAAAGCGGGTGACTTTTGAGTGAGTCATAAAACATGACAAAGAACAAGAATTCCAATGGAACCTTTCCTGCTTCCAGACTTTGCCCTTTAAAACCCACACTCCACACAGTAACCTTAAAGTTGCTTCTCTTCTTAAACCCTGCACCTTCACTTCCAGGACAATCCAAACCATCTGACCCACTTGAGAGCAGGCTCCAGGTGGGCAGGGCGATGCCTGCACTGTTCACTGCTGAATTCCCCTACGTGCTACCTCACCACGTGCAGGTTCAGTCTATGGTGGGGCTGAGACCTCAGGGAATGGAAGATAATCCCACAGAGCTGATGTCTGGCTCTTCCAGGGCAGGCCCATGAGCCGGAATGGCAGTTTGTTGAAGAAAGCACCTGGCATTGCTTTTTCCAAGAGTCTAAGACGCTGAGGAAATGGCTCTGCTGTTTCACTTCACTGCCTGGCAAGACAGCTCTGTGCTGGGCGGTGCCCCCTTCCTCTGGCCTCCTCCACCGCCTGGCTCCTTCTCTGAAGTTCAGAGGGAGAAGCAACATCAAGTACTAATGGTCTGTTTCAGCACATTTGCATGTAGGCGTGTGGAAAATTAAAACTATTTTGTTAGACGAGGGCATGCATTATGGTTAGCTTTCTTTAAAAAGTCACACAGCCAAGCCATAAACTCAACATGGATAAAAGACTTAAATGTACCGTAAGTCGCAAAACCATAAAAACCCTAGAAGACATAGGCAGTAAAATCTCAGACATCTCTCAGAGTAATATTTTTGCCAATACATCTCCTAGGGCAGTGGTCGGCAAACTCATTAGTCAACAGAGCCAAATATCAACAGTACTTCTTCAAAATAGACTCGCCCAGGCCGACAAACGACTTCTGCGCATGGGCCACGAAGTTTCAATCGCACTGTACGTGCGCCCGCACGTGGTATTTTGTGGAAGAGCCACACTCAAGGGGCCAAAAAGCCGCATGTGGCTCACGAGCCGCAGTTTGCCAACCACGGTCCTAGGGTAAGGGAAACAAAGGAAAAACTAAACAAATGGGACTACATCAAACTAAAAAGCTTTTTACAGCAAAAGAAACCATCAACAAAATGTAAAGGGAACCCACTGCATGGGAGAATTTGCCAGTGATACATCTGATCAGGGGTTAATTTCCAAAATATATAAAGAACTTACACAACTCAACACCAGGAAATCAGACAATCCAATTTTAAAAATGGGCAAAGGACCTCAATAGACACTTCCCATAAAAGGACATACAGTGGCCAATGCTCAACATCACTAATCATCAGAGAGATGCAAATTAAAACTACAATGAGGTATCACCTCACACCAGTCAGAATGGTTATCATCAATAAACCAACAAACAAGTACTGGATTGGAGAGAGCCAGAGGGAAAAGGGAGTGGGGGAGGGGGGTAGGTGAGAGTGGGCAAAGGGGGTAGAGGAGTGGGGATGGAGAGACTCTGCTTGGGAGGTTGGGCACACGACCCAGTGTGCAGATGATGTTTGAGTTGTACACCTGAACCTGTATGGTTTTGCAAACCAATGTTACTCCAACAAATTCCATTTAAAATTATGTACAATGTATTTGTCTATAAGCTAGATAAGCATGTCACCACAGCTGCATTCTCAGCCAGAGGCAAAGTGGAATATTTTCAGGAAAGGACTTTAGCTGCGGTGCCCATAAGCTGCAGTTTGCTTCCGTTTTTTCTTTGGTTCCCCTCTGGAGGTCAAATGATGCATCTCAACATGAACTGCTCTTGATGAACTCATTACCCAACTAAATGATCACAACATAAAAGCAGAGCTTGCCACACTACCCGCATAATTTTTCTATCAAACCATTTGTTAATTTATGACCTAAATTAACATAATATATATAGTCCCTATAACTTTAAATAATACTTCAGAGTCACTGGATTAAAGAAATGCTTTATAATAAGAAAATCTAGCATTATAGTCTCAAAGTATCAAAATCTAAGGCAGTCTGAGTTTATTATAATGAAAAATGTTAGGTTTTTATCTACCAAAAAGAGGGTAATAGACTTCTTAAAAATGACAACAGTAAATTTTAAGAAATTTATTAAAGCATCTTATCACAAAATGGAAACATACAAATTAGAAACATGCAACCGTCATTTCCATAGTCAAGTTAAAACGTCATACATTTTTCCTGTTTTCATAGCTGAAAACTTCAGATCTTATACCCAACTCATTCACCCTGAATATTTTATTCATTCCTCCTGAAAGTATCCAGGGCAGCAAAATAACCAAAATGCAAACTATTATATAAAGGAAGTGCAAAGTTAAAAAAGAAAATGTGTAGAGAGCACCCCTCCCCACCCCCCAATTAAAGGCAAACAATGGCACTTTGCTCTTGCTTAACTAGATTGTCTTCAAAAACTACTAAAATGTAATAGACTTAACAAAACAGAAAAACAACTGACTTCTAATAGATGTCCCAAAAGCTTGTTAGTGTTTGAAAATAAATGCTTACACAAAGGAAAATGTAGTTTATATCAAACAAGTTTGAAGAGCCCTGTATTGCAGCATTCTGTAAAATAAACACGACAAAAAGCTGGTATAGGGTTTATTGACAAAGGCAGGATGTCTTCAGGCGGGTATGTAAGGAGGCGGTGGTTCTTTTTCAGGCATCTTCACTGCCATTTCATAGGTTGGCAAAACGTACTGAAGAGAGAAAAAAGTTGTATCAGACTTAATTCTCCTTTAAAATCCTACTTGGGATAATTCAGCTTTCAGATTTTATGTCCTAAAAAGGGACACACAACCCCACAGAGAAGAGCTGAAGAAACTGTTAGCTACGCAAGGCCTGAGAGGAGAGATGACTAGTAACCTGGACCTTTAATGCAGACGAGACATCTGATCCAGAATGCTAGAGAGGGGTGAAGGGAGGAGGGAGGCCAGGAGGGAAGAAGGGACGGAAGTAAGGTCAGGGTTAGCTGAACTAACCCTGGGGGCTACCAAACACTTGGACAGGAAGCATGTGCCCCTGCTCTTCCCACCCTTCCCATGTGGCTGATCAAGTACCAACTACACCGCAGGTGGTTGCAGGTCTAGATTAAGGGCCCCAGTGATGATGTTAAAGGAAGCCTCCAATAAAATGCTGCGTCCTGCATTTCATCCTCATCTACAGTCAGAGGATCGGGTACTTATTTCTTCTGGGGTAAAGGCACGTCTATGCAGGAGAGCAGCATTCTGCCCTACTGACTCCAAGTGTGACAGGCTGGCCCTACACGGGCCACAGAGATTCTACATGTTGAAAACCCGGAAAGAGTAGAGTAACAACTAGAGGGCCCACGAGGTGAGCATCCCCAAAAGACTCATGGAGCCCATTCAGGCACCTCCCCACAGAAAGTCAGGGTCTCCTTTGGGTCGTATGCATGTTTTGTGAAAGCAACACAACTGATGGTACCTCCATTCTCAGAAGTTCCAGAACCCACAAGCCTGGCATGGGTCACACTGCTGTTTCCTGCCTACTCTCCCCCCAAAATGCAATACTCTTAGGAAGCACTTACGAATCAAACCTAACAGCCAAACTGAGGAAGACTGGCAGTGCAGGCTGCCTTCCAACTGGGAAATGCTCGATCTTGTGGATTGAAGCTATTCATGCCCTAAAGAATCAATATGGCTGGTGAAGTTTCAGTATATTAGAGGTCATTCACCTGTGGGGGTGCTTCGAAGGCAGGGTACACAGCAATCTCTGGCGTGTTCCTGTTGTTGATGTATTTATAGCAGTTCCAAACACAGTTGATTAGATAAGCCTAAATGAATAAAAGTAAAATTTACATATGCTGGAAGTCAACAGACTACCTGTTCTAAACTAAGGGGACTTCTAATGCTTCCCCCCACCGTTCTCCATGGAGAAGGAAACTGACACGCACAGGCCAAGCCGTAGGTCCACTTGCTCTCGCTTAAATGTCACAAGTTTTATTATCATTTTACAGAAAACCCAGATTTGGGGTATCAGGTCTGATAACCATTGTGCTGCAGAAGAAACTCTGTTTCTGAACCTTGGAAATTTTAACAATTTTCAATCCAAATCATGAACCACTTCTAAAAACATGACAATCCTTAATAAGGATCCTGGCATTTCCATTCTCTGGAAACAAGAGGAAGGACATTCCCTGAAAGCTCTCTCTACTGCTGTCTCAAAATGAACAGTCACTTATTGTGAACTGTAGGAAGACAAGGCAACAGTGTTTAGATGGACAGTGTCACAGTCTAACTGGCCCCCCAAATATTTAGTCAGCCACTCACCTTAAAAATAATGAATAAGACGAAGAACGCAAGAACAATGAACAGGAGGCAGCTGGAGTCCAATGCCAGGAGGTCATCTTTATAGGGAAAATCAGGCTATAAAAAAAAAGGCGGGATGAAGAGGCAGAGCAGAGAGGATTTCTAGGGCAGTGAAACTATTCTGATGAATACATGTCATTATACATGTGCCCAAACCTGTGTGGAATGTACACCAAAAATGAACCCTAATGAAAACTATGGATTTTAGGTGATAATGATGTGTCAATGCAGGTTCACAACTGTCACAAATGAATCACTGCGGTTAGGGATGTGGGTAGTAAGAGAGGTTATGGGGGCAGAAGTAGGGGATATGTGGGAAACTCTGTACTTTCTGTTCAATTTCGCTGTGAACCTAAAAATGCTCTAAGAAACAAAGTCTATTAAACATACACACTTATAATTCAGCCACAGCACCTGTCCTCTGTGACAACCTAAAGAGCATGGCACAACTACAAACAAAAGGCACCAAAGTCAGAGCTGATATTCTAATAAAAACTTACAGAATTTAACTCAAAGTACTTTAAAGCCTCATCATTAATGCATGTGACTGATCACTTAAAATACATTTGTTTGAATATTCAGAAGAGCCCTAAGAGTCTGAATTGAGCTCACTTTCTTTCTTTTCAAAATCACTAAATCAAGAAGTGCTGATATTTATCTAAAGTCCATGGGCCATTTGGTTCTACCTGGGGAAAATAATTCATCTAAAAGCCAATCGTCAGTCTCCCTGCTCATTAGGAGGGGCAAAAGAAGGCATGCCCCTGGTTAGAAAGCCAGGCGGGTCACATGATTTACTACAGGCATGCCACGTTCGACTGAGAAGGATCAGCTATATGTATTCAAATATTTAGTTAGCATTTACTGTGTGCGAGGCAATGAGCTAGGTTCAAGGAGAGGGGCATTACAAAAGAATAGTTTAGGATGTACAAGGTGGCCAACAGACAAAGTCCCTTCCAAGCTGAGAGACCAAGCGAACAAAACAGGGAGAAAACAGTGAGGTCTGTAAAAGTAGTAAACATTTCATTTTCGTGGGTTTCTATATAGCTCATTTAATCGTTTTAAACCACTTTTTTCAATGGAAATGTCAACACAAATAATCTCACATTTTTGTAAAAAAGTAGCACAAAGAAATCCCAAAGGACCAAAAAGAAAGAAAAATCCACACACGAACCCCAAACTAAGTGTTCCCTTGGGACAAAACAATTTTTTAAGCTTTCTTCACCTCTAAATAAAAAGAACAAACACATAATGGAACCAGCTCATGGGAGAAATGCTATGACTTTATTCAGAAGGCTTGCAATTTTCAGCCAGCGATGACATCAGCGGAGAGAACTGTGTTTAGGAAGCTGCTGACCAGGCCACTTCTCTCCAGCCTCGCCACATTCCTACCTTCCATTCCTCCTGTGTGCCAGCCACCAGTCCTTCCAGTCCCCTGGCCATCCCCCATGCTCCTTCCTGCTTCAAGGTGCCTGTTTTACCCGGAACATTTTCTTTTGCACTTTCCCTATCTTAATTCCTACTTGGAATTAAATCTCACTGCCCAGCTCAGGTCTGATACCTGTGTGATATCCACTCACATAGCAGCCTACACTTTTCCTTCACAGCTTTTATCACAATTTTAATTCAGTAACTGTCAATTTTCCAATTCCTTCACTAGAAAGTTCTACGGATATATCCCTAGGATCCAGCAGTGCATTGCACATAAGAACCAACAGATGTTTTTTAGAATGAGTGATAAATTTGGTGGTACGCAAAATGGATTAGGCAGAAAATCTGAAAGTGGGGTGAAAATTCTTGAAAGGCAGAATTTTTTAAGTGAACTCTCATTTCTCAGGACCCCACTCCTCCTTCGAGACCTTACTTTGGTCCAGAGTGCTCCCTGCCCCTCTGTCATACAGCACTGAAGCTCCTCATTTACCACCGTGCTGTGACAGCCCTAGTTCATTATCAAGGACAACGTCTTCATGTCCCAACTCCCCAAATGGCTTGCTCCTTGAAGGGGAAGTTATCTTTTCATTTTTTTTTTTGGGGGGGGGGGGGCTGGGGGTTCTTTATAGCTACATCATTCACCTACAGTTCGCCTAGAACAGAATGAGCAGACAATAGGCACTCAAATATTTGCTATGAAGGCCTGCAAAAATAAAAAGCTAATACTTTAATGAGTGCCAAGTACAGTCGAATTATTATACTTTTAGTTTATTCAAAACAAAAGCTGAACTACTCAAATTCCATAATAACCATTTTTAGGGATTTCTAATATTGACTATCCAAATGGTATGGTAAGAAGATAATTCTATTTTCATCTTACTGGTTTCAACATGGTAGTTAAGAGTAGTGATATTATTTTAGAACACTTTAAAAAAATAAATAGGGTCAGTTAAAAATAGTGCCGAAAAAACTAAGAATTTAAATTTAAATATTTTACTTAAAATGGAAAAAAATACATTTAATTAGCATACACACTTACTAATTGATCCAGATATTCTTTGATTCTCGGCAAGTAAGTGAGAGAACTGATAGCAACCAGGCAACTGAGGACGAAGTCAAAAAGCCGGTAACAGAAGAATGGAATAAGCCAACCCACTTGATACTGAAGAGAAAAAAATAACAACCACAACATTACATAAATGAAGGTACTAAGTACCGTTCAGTAAAAAGCAAAGTCCAAAAGTTGAAAACATAGGATACTTACAGAAATTGCTCCATATACCAGCATTGAACTGATTATAAACATAAGAACAGAGACGGCAAAAAGAACACAGGCATTATCTAAGAAAACAAAAACCAAAATCTAATTAAGCAACTTACACAAAAAGAACAAAACTCTTCATGACAAAATAACACTTTAAAGCTGGCTTACAAACTTCAAAGTATTTTCAAGATTGGCTATGAAAAAATCTAAGAGGGTAAAAAAATCCAAGAGGGTAAAAAAAAAATCTGCCTCAGCTTTAATGAAGCTTAAGCAATTAGTCCCTTTGTTTTCTTGTTTGTTAAACTGCTACAATTCACTGATACTTATTAAGGACGAGAGGCCCAGTGCACAAATTCATGCACCAGTAGGGTCCCTCTGCCTGGCCTGTGGGACCGGGCCAAAATCGGCTCTCCAACATCCCCCAGGGGGTGCCGGATTGTGAGAGAGTGCAGGCCAAGCTGAGGGACCCCACTGGTGCACAATCAGGACTGGGGAGAGACGGGGGAGGTTGGCCAGCTGGGGAGGGATCGAGGGAGGGCTCCAGGGCGTGTCCAGCCCATCTCACTCAGTCCCAATTAGCTGAACCCCAGCAATACGCTAACCTACCGATCAGAGCATCTGCCCCCTGGTGGTCACTGCATGTCATAGCGAGCGGTTGAGTGGATTTAGCATACCATTAACATATTACGCTTTGATTGGTTGAATAGACGACTGGACGACCAGACACTTAGCCTATTAGGATTTTATTATATAGGATGGCACATGAACCAGGTACCCTGCTAGGGAGACAGATGTCTGCCCAGAGTCTAAGGCTAAGATGTGCAAGCAGCAAATTATAATCCAAAGTGGCAAGTGCTACAATAGAAGCAGAAACAATCAGCTTTGCCTGGAGAATCAGGAATAAAATATGAAAGAATAAGTTGGGTTTTGTGATTTGAGCAGGGTTCAACCGAAGGTAAAAGCTGGTATTTCCTTAAAAGACGTATTAAACACAGAATGCTACAGATGCCCCCTCGTGCCTTAGATAAAATACATGATCTGAAATTAAAGGCTGTCCTTAATGAATCTCCTCTTCCCCACCCCAACACCCAAGCTCCCTGGTCCGCATCCTTCAGCTGGGCTTCTCTGCTATATTCAGGTCTGTTTTGTTTCTCAACTTCCTCATATTGTTCCAACGAAACACAGATATCACAGGACCAAGAACTATGTACTTTCTATTCTCTCAACAGCAAGGGCTTTTGTAGAATTATAACTAACAAAAACTGATAATGAATACATCTGATTCGCTGGAGAGTTATAATACTCAGGCAACATACAATAAATTTGTGACTTCACACCTGGAGCTCTGGCCAAGGCTGGGAGCCGGCTGTACAGACATACAGGAATCTCAATAACCCTAAATCTTTTTCTGCACCTCAATTTTAAGAGAAACACACATGACCAGGGAAGAGGCTGACATGAGGAGGTTCAGTAATATTTTATAACCTAAAGTAAAATTTTATAAATACCACAAATGGCCATTAGGAGCTAAAGTTTATTTATCGTTCTATCTTGGTTTTTAAATAAAGACGGACAACTAAACACACACACACACACACAAATGCCAGAAGGGCTGTTTCTAATATGTTGTTGGTATTTTTTCTATCACATTTGACAACAAAATTAAAGGGTTATACGATACTTTGAAAAGACAATCAGGAGACCCTTTTTTAAAAAAAAGCACCTTAGACACAAAGTGTGGAAAATTGTTAGAGCTTTCATAAGCGTGACGGATGCCCACAAAACACTACCTGCTCCCGGAAACAGAAGTCAGCCCTGTGGACAACGAATCCTTTGAATTAACAACCAAATTTTTATTTAAAACAACCTCATAAATGGATTAGAGTAGGTCATAAATGTAACAAGAACAGAACTTTATAATAAAAGCTAATAATTTTAAAAATGATCATTAAGATCCTGTAATATAATATATAACATATACAGTGAATTGGGAACATTCTTCTGAAGCGAAATTTTTTTTAAATCAACATAAATCATTCACACTGAAAAGTCTGAGGCATAATTTCCTGCTCAAATATTAAATTTTTAACATAATTTATAATTACATAAAACTACAACTTTTCTGAACCTGAACCGTAGAGGAAGATAAACGAAAATACTGCTATCAGGAAATGTGTGGGTTTAAAAAGGTAATATCTAGGAATGTACTAGGGTTCCTCTATTTTTAACTCTAATGTCAAGTCTTTTTTCATCCAAACAGAAATATATTTAGAATAGTGACACTAAGCAAAATATATCACCAAATATTCAAATAATTCCTACTTTATATTTACTGTAAGTCTTTTTGTTCCATGAGCAAATCTCCCATCCTCTGCTACACTTGTCAGCTGACCCTCAAAGGCTCAGTTTTTTTGTAATGCCTTTTTTCCCTCTGATCTCCACAACACCAAAACAGGAGTCAAAGTATAAAATACCATTTCTAGCCATTACATTTTCTGGCTAGAACTGCTCAATTATAATCATGAGTATCTTTGAAAAACCCACAAAACACTTTTCTGCCTCAGCAAGTTGAATAACTTAAACAGAATTCATTCTCTTCCAAATAATGTGTGTTTGTGTGTAATTAGCAGGGGACATTTTCATCTAAAAACATACCTGTCATTCTCTCAGATGAATAGTAATTGCCAATGACTTCATACTGAATGTTGACAGAGGGCATTGAGTTTGGATGAGTTACCTCCACAGTCAGCAAAATTGCCATCAACAGGTTTACCACCTATGGAAGATAAATTTTTATCAATTATACTAGAGGCCCAGAGCACGAAATTCTGCCACTGGGGGGGGGGGGGGGGGGGGGCGAATGTCCCTCAGCCCGGCCTGCTCTCTCTCACAATCTGGGACCCCTCAGGGGATATAGTAGTGCGCCAAGCGGCAGGTGGCCAGGGAGGAGCCAGAACCAGGCCAGGCACCACCTCACTCGTGCTCATCCCAGCCCACTGCACCTGTTGCATGCTGCCTCCACTCAGTAGAGGCTCCTGCTGCCGCAGCTGCGCTCACCAGCGTGAGCCCGGCTTCTGGCTGAACGGTGCTCCCCCTGTAGAAGTGCACTGACCACCAGGGGGCAGCTCCTGTGTTGACCGTCTGCCCCCTGGTGGTCAGTGTGCATCATAGCAACTGGTCAACCAGTTGTTCTGTCGTAATGGTCACTTAGGCTTTTATATATATAGATTATTAATCAGGAAGCAGTTTGCAGCAACCTTCAAAGGTCTTCCCATATTTAAAATTGTTTTACTTGAAGTAAGAAAGATATATAATTGGAGTCTACCTGTGAGATAAAATAATATGCAATACCATTATAAGAATAGTTTTAAATTAAATATATGATAAAAAAAATAAAAAAATAAATTAAATATATGATAAAGTTAAAGTATAAACTTATCTGTTCCCAAGAAAAGATGATTGATTTGATTCAATACAACAAACTAAAACAGGGCAACAATTAAACATAAGGGACCATTACAAATCGTTCGAGTCACATCTTTAGATGTCTGGTGTTGAAGAAGCTAGTTCATCCAATATACTTATCCATTAGATAATGTAACAGCCATCGGGTAAACGTATAATGAGCTATCAGAAAAGCTTAAAACCCCTCCACAATATTTCCTATCCAGTGATAGAGAACTATTTCCTCTTGACTAAATGCTTTAAAGACTTTCCAAGATTTTGACTATGTCACTTCACATACTAGTCTTAATTCTACCCTTTGAGAAAATCTGCTCCGCTAGCACCTACGGACAGCTGACATGTGCCTCCAAACATGTCTTCTCCAGTGCGAACCCTCAGGTTCTTACACTGCTTCTCTCACAAGCATTCTGCCAGCTACGTCACTAACTCCCCTTTGCTCTCCTCTACACACAGGCTCCAGTTCGCTGGACACACTATTTAAGTGAGCTAAGATGGGCCTGGAGAGAACACAGGGGTCCCAGCTGACAAATTTCAGTTAACGCAGCCTGAAATCGCACTGGCCTCCTAAATGTTTTGAATGTTATAGGGGAGTAACTGCCTAAAACCCCTAATTCTTTTTCACACTTGATCCCACTAAACTGCCATCTGAACCTGTACAGTTACATTCAGAGGCCCAAGCATAAGCCCTCATACATTTACAATCGAATTTTATCTTATCACACTCTTGCCTGTTAAGACTTTTCTCAATCTAGATTCTGATACCATACGGATTTCCTCTATCTCTGCATCCTGCGTTTGAAAATATAATCAGCACGTAATCAGTACTTCCATCTGTGAAACGGCTGCCAGAGGCTGTCCTCTTCCCATTAATCAATAACGTTTGAGTAAAATTCTTTATCTGATCCAGAGGAACATCTTGAGACCTTGTCAAACATCTTGCTGAAATCCCTTCATAATTATCTGGTAAGTTTTCCGGAGTGGCATGGGAGGGTTGTAACTCCATTTAAAAAGGAAATATTCATGCCTCTAGTTGTGAGTCCCTGCAGTATCCCAGGAGGCACCATGCCCTTTAAGTGCTCGCACTGGTACTAACGATTTCAATGAAAAAAAAAATCGCACCTAGAATTGGACTCAGGCTTTCTTATCTCGAGTTCACAGAATCTGAACTTCTCCCCTTTTGAAAATCTGAACATTTGATACTTTCCAGGAATGTCTGAGCCTTATCATCAGAAATGTCTGCTGCTGCTAATTCCCACCCAGGTCTGTTGATCTGTAGCCAGTGGAAGGGAGGGTGAGAGGCGGACAGATGTTGGGGAGACTGGGTTGGAAAGCTGTAAGGAGGACATGCTGATAAAAGGGAAGTGTGTGGAAGGCCGCCTGCCCCGTTTTATCGGAATTCCGACTTAGGGGAGTCTTAGGGGAGTGTCCCAGGTGGCACCCCTGATTATTCCCAGACCTTTCCAAACACATCTGTGCACGGGCAGACCCCCGGGTGTATACTGGAACCCTTAATCTTAATCCCTGGATGCCCTTGCCCAGAGGACAGTGTAAACACATATGCCCTCCCAAGATTACTCACCCTACTGGTTGTATCTACAGATAAAAAATCCAACAAAGGCTAATGAGGCAGGCAATCGAGGAGGCCTGGCTCCGTCACCAGGCTGTCCCTCACCCTCTCCCCCACAATGAAACTGTCGGAGGGGAGTAATCTGTTCATCCGCCACTCAGGGGCTGCTGGTCAGCCCCCGCAGAGAGAGAAACATCGATGTGAGAGAGACACATCAATTGGTTGCCTCCCGAATGCACCCTGACCACAGCCAGAGGTCCAACCTGAAACCAAGGTACGTGCCCTTGACCTGAATCGAACCTGTGACCATTCTGAGGCTCCAATTACTGAGCCAAACCAAACCAAATAAGACTATCATCAGAATTTTAAACAAACTGTATTATGTAGCTTTCTTGTCCACCCTGAATGATAAATAACAGTTTTATCGGCACTTACATTTTCCTAGAGGTGTTTATCAGTCATTACACAGTCTCTAAGATGAGCAGCCCAAGTCTTTATCTTTAAGATAAGGCTAGGTGATCTAAACAGCGTCACAATATCAAAAACACAATCAACTAGTATTTCTGAAGATATACTATATACCAAGTATTCTGATGTATATCACTTCACTTTATTAAGTGAAGTAAATATTACTAAAGTCCATTTGCAAATGAGGAAACTAAGATTCACAAAAGCAAAATAATTTGTGTAAGTTCACTGAGCTGACAGAGGATGGAGCTAGAATACAAATCTGGCTCTTTTTAAGACAGCCTGCTTCTTAGCACTATAGGTCTTTCCAAAACAAACGATTACCTAAGGCTATAAAATATTTATACTTTACTCTCCAAATAAATGTTCAGTAACATGCCTTTTTCCTTGCACTGCTCAAAGGCAAGGTACTTTATCCTTCAACGCTGGAGAGGCCTAACAAGGGAAAATCATATTTGCAAGATGGCTCCCAGCTGAAGGCTGACTTTTCCATAGTCCATTTTCATTGCAATGGGTGTTCCCAGTGCATACGGCATAAACATATGAGTTAATATGATTAGATGCATTAATTATGGAATAATAAGATACATCTACTAAAGTTAAATATTCTGTTTAAGAAAGTAAGCTTGGAATCAATTCAGCCAACTCGTTGCTAAACACAATATACTCATAGCTAAAAAGCTCTGCAGGGAAAACGATTCTTATATCAAGAAAAACATGCAAACTCAAATATTCAATTAAAGACATGACACATCCAAAATATTTAGAAGTTTAATTTTCCCTTTTTAAATCTTTTTATCACATACAGAATTTATTAAAATGTCTTTTGTTACCCTGACTGGCATGGCTCTCACACAAAAGGGTCTCTGGTTCGATTTCCACTCAAGGGCACGTACCTGGGTTGCAGGTTCGTTTCCCCACCCTGGTTCAAGTGAGTTCAGGAGTCAACCAATGGATAACTCTCTCTCACATCAATGTTTTTCTCTCTCTCTCTCTCTCCCCCTCTGCCCCCCCCCCCCCCGTCCCTCCCTTCCACTTTCTCTGAAAATCAATGGAAAAAATATGCTCAGGTGAGGATTAACAACAAAAAAAGTCTTTTCTTCTCTTCCATGGATAAATCACAATCATCTACTATCTTCTTCTAGTATTAATGACACCTCAAATTTCATTTCAGTGTGAGTCATACCCCTGAATAATAAAACAAATCATGGGTCTAATCAAAATGACCAAGAAATGGTAAAATAAATTTCAGTGCTACTTCATTAAAAACACACACAATTTTTCAAATCTTCATTGAGTTAATTATATTCCATTAAGTCACCATATTTCATTAGAACCCCAAGTTACATTTTAAACTACTAGCCTGGAAACCCATCCTTGTGACCTTAAAAAATTCGCCACTTGCTCACCCCTCCTGTACTTAAATACAGGCAATTCACTTGATTTCAGTTGATATTTCTAAGTTCCATGTAGCATTTTTCAAAAAATACATAAAACTAATTTTATAGTCTAGCGATAGAAAATTTCTCTGAAAATAGCAAATATGTACAATTCCAGAATATTTATTCCTAATTCATTTTCCCTTTATTATACTTAACAAAGAAAATTAACAAAAATGTAATTAAAATAATTCATTTCTAAATCTAGAATTATGGAAAGGTACAGAATGCAGCAACTATGCAAATACGTTAACACCATGGGCAATAGACACACCACTCAATGTGGTGATGGTACTATAAATTTAGTGGGTCAAAAAATATTATCTTATTTTTAGAGAGAGAAAAACATAGATGAGAAATGCCCCCCACCGGGGATTGGGCCCAAAACTCAGGCACGTGCCGTGACCTGGAATCAAAATCGAGAGCCTTTGGTACACAGGATGATGCCCAACCAACTGAGCCACCCTGGCCCAAGCAGTTTATATTTGAAAGCCTTTTTCACAACTTATATACAAACAAGAACAACAAAAACCAGAAATGTGAAACAGTATCAGGCCGTGGAAGCAGCCCTTTGCTTTCTCATTTCATTGCCTCATTCAGCCCAGAAGATTCTTTTGTGGACTGGTTTTTGTTTTTTAATTATTATTCTTGACTGTTCCCACAGCATATTTTGCCACAACCCAATATCTGTGGAGACTATAATTAAAACAATGTGTTTGTTTCAAGGCATCCCAATAGGGTCTCATAGGCAAAGAAAGGGGGAATCCACAGGGAGCCAAGTCAGCAAAGAACTGTCATCAGATAAAGATCAAAATTAACTATCTTTAACATTTTAATTCATGGAGGGATTAAGCAAAAACCAACCAACCAACAAACAAACCTCACAGACAACAGTATGGTGACTATCAGAGGGAAAGGGGGTGGAGGGAGGTTGGAGAGGGTAAAGGGAGAATATTAACAGAAGGAAACCTGGGGTGATGAACACACAATACAATGTACAGATGATGTTATAGAATTGTACACCTAAAACCTTTATAATTATATTAATCAATGTCATCCCAATAAATTCAATCAAAATAAAATAGAAAATTTTAAAAATTTTATAGAGAATTTAAATTATAATAAATGTATATGTTTTTGTTGTTTTTTACCTTTATTATGCAGTTACTAATGAGTTATTCCTCCTGTTTTTTGTAGGAGACAATTCATTTATAAAATGTCTAGCCTTGGCTGGCATTGCTCAGTGGTTAGAGTGCACCAAAGGATCTCGGTTCAATTCCTGGTCAAGGGCACCTACCTTGGTTGCAGGTTTGAAGCCCAGTACAATCAGGGCCCATGCAGGAGGCAACCAATCGATGTGTCTCTCTCATATAGATGTTTCTGTTTTTCTCTCTCTTCTCTCTCTCTCCCCCTTACTCCCCTCCCACTCTCTATAATAAAAAAAAAAATGAGAAAAATATCCTTGGGTGATGATTAACAAAAAAGTAAATTTAAGAGATGCAGAAACTTTTCCAGTTGCACAGTGAGAAAACCAGATCCCTCCGGCTGGGAAGCAAGGAAAGTTTCCACCAAGAAACATTTGAGCTAACCCTTAAAAAATTAACCGAACTGGCAAGATGTTAATGGTTGAAATTGGGTGATTTCTATACTACTTCACTATTTTTGTACATTTGAAATTTTCCTTCATAAAGTTTTTTTAAGAGTTGGGAGAAGAACATTTCAGGGAAAATAAATAGCACAGAACAATGTGTTTGAGGAAAGATAATAACTTTGAAATAAAAACAAGCAATACTTATGTAAAGGAGTCCGGCCGGGGTGAGGGCCAGAAAGGAATCCAGCTTGAGGAAACCTGTCTTCACTTCTCGCCCAGCGACCTAACTTTAGATTGGTTATGTTTGAGGCACTCATGCAAAATCAGCCACACATTAAACAGACAATAGGGTTCACCCCTTCCCAGAGAAAGATGAATAATTTCAAAATAAATTGTTGTCAAATGAAAAATAAAAGCCACATATTAAATCTTTCCCAGACCTAAAATTATTCCAAATGGTCAAAATGCATTCTTGGCCCTAGCTGGTTTGGTTCAGTGGATCTGCCTGCGGACTGAAAGGTCCCGGGTTCAATTCCCGGTCAAGGGCACATGCCCGGGTTGTGGGCTCGATACCCAATAGGGGGTGTGCAGGAGGCCGATGATTCTAATCACTGATGTTTCTATCTCTCTCTCCCTCTCCCTTCCACTCTGAAATCAATAAAAATATTTTTTTAAAAAACAAACAAAAAAATACATTCTTGTAGTACACCGTTAACAACAATGGAGGACACCTCCTTGCAGCAGAAATTAGTGCCCATTTCAATCCTTCAATAAATATTACACAGAAAACATACCACATAAGAAACTATTGTTTAAAATAATCTGTCTTCAAGTTCTTTAATAAATGATAGAGAAAACAATTTCAGAAATGCCAGAATTTAAACTGGAGCTCATTCTAAAATTTCTTACTTAACCCAGTTTTACGTCAGGCATGCTTCACTCCCACCTAAAATGCCAACGACTAGCACTTCAAGCTGTAAGTGGCTCTGGCTTCTCCATACCCTCCTGCACTATTTAGTGCCACACAATTAATACTTTAGTGTACAGTATTACAGCCTCTTTACTCCAGACCAGTAGGAACAGTCGCTAGAAAGCAAAGGCACAGTATCGGATACAGTCACTGATAGGGCGCCTGGGCCCAGGAGGTGGGAGGTTCCACACAGTACAGAGGCAACCTAAAGAGAGTCATAAATATTCTCCCCCTGGAATCGAGGCGAGTACATGGCCAGGCAGCTGGAGAGGGACGTGACATTCCACCTCACTCATTTCCATGTTTTTTCTCCATCCTTAGTAAAGGAGCTTCTGGCAACAAAATGCACTGTTAGGACAAATCCTTTGTTTAGAGATATTTTATTACACTTTTCTCTAACTGGTCTTGATTTCTAAATGCTATATGCCTCCCCTACTAAAAGCCACACTTTTCAAAGTCACCAGCAATACAGTAATGAAAACCAACAGCCTTTTCCAATCTTTAATCTGATTAGAATCTGATAACTGATCAATGACATACGGTCCCAGTGACTTAACTCTTTTTGTATATCCACCAGACTTTTCCACTCTAGATGGTCAATAAATCTCTTAATGTAAAATTGATTTAACCAGTTAACTGCCACCATATTGTGAATTTAATTAAAAAAGGTCCGTTGCTTGTGCCTATAGATACTTATGGCGTGCAAATGGTTAAGCAGGCGAGAAGTGAAGACAGGTTTCCTCAAGCTGGATTCCTTTCTGGCCCTCACCCTGGCCGGACTCCTTTACCTAAGTATAGCTTGTTTTTATTTCAAAGTTATTAATGGTTATATTAAATATAACCATTTATAATATAACCAATATAATATTCTATTAACCAGAAAAGTCCATGCAAAGTAAAAACAGCTATGGCTCAAGCACAGGAAAAGGGAGATATGTGAAATATTTACACATCAAGTACTTCCAGAGAAAAAGAGATTTAAACTCCTCATTCCCTATTTTGGGCGAATAAATGCATTTTGAGTTTTGCTGTTTTAGCTCCCACTTTTCCCTGCTATTCCTTTCGTTTTTATGAACTGACCCCATAGCATTAAAAAAAAAAAAAAAATCTGTCTTGGGTCCTAGCCGGGTAGCTCAGTAGGATAGAGCCATCGTCTGGATACACTAAGGTCGTGGGTTTGATCCCCTGTCAGGGGGTCAGGGCACATACAAGAATCAACCAACGAATGCGTAAGTAAGTGGGACAACAAATCGATGTTTCTTTCTTTCTTTCTTCCTCTCTCCTTCCTCTCTCTCTCTCTCTCCCCCCCCCCCCATCACTCCCTCCCTCAGTCTTTCCCTCCCTCTCTCCGCCCCCACCCCTTCCTCTTTCTCTAAAAAATAAATAAATAAAAATGTTAATATGCCTTGGAAAGAAAAACAGCCAATGACATTCAGATGGTTGAGACTGGGGTGGTGGTTATTCATTCTGGAGAAGCTGGAAATCCTTTGTTCCGTGAAAGGAAAGGCACTGAGAAAAAGGAAGATCGGGTTTGCAGGCAAGAGTACTCGACCACCAGACACTCATTCGCAGTGAAAGCAGGAGGGAGAGGTCATCCTCTAGGGGTGAGGGAGGCAGGGTGGGTAAGAGGTTTGAGGACCCTAAAGACTTCAATGATCCTTTTAGAGGAGGAAGGCAGAGTTCAAGGCAAACAAAGGAAATTAAAGACCCATACCCTTAGCAAATGGGTTAGGAATAAAAGAAAGTTAGAAACACAGCGGCTCCTATTGCCATTAACCGATCGATGTCCAATATGACCCATCAGTTAAAATACAGAACCAGAAAGGAGCCTTTTCAGGGGAATGGGATAGAACTACACCAGTAAAATGTTTCTGCATATAAAACTACAGGAAATATTTCTTGGAAACAAGCAAATAAGCCTACACTTTCACGTTTTGTTGTTGTTTCTAGCGTTCCTATTGAAGCAAGGCTGTAAAAAAAAAAATAAGCAAAAAAAAACAGGGCAGTCAGGAATAATGTGTAGATCAGATGCGGGGGAGGAGGGGCGGGCATGAAACACTATCCGCCGAAGTGAAGATGATGCTCATCTGGTGTTTGTCCAAACAGTAATGACTCCAAGGCACTGGGTAGGGAAGTGATGAGAACAGAGACAGGCAGCAAGAATGTCTGTGATAAAGCTCTTCCCCTCTTGAACTTGTTATCAGAAACAATGCCACACACACACACACACACACACACACACACACACACAATCACGAAGACATCAGGGAAAGTGGCCACGTCGCCCATATGAGAAGTCTGTTCAAAGCCCCTGTGAAGTCGTCACGGCCCCAAAACGACCTAAACGAGACACCTCTTGCGAAGTCACGGGCAAACCAGCTTCCACATACACGCATCCTGGCGATGACGTAAGGAATCTCGGAAGCATTGGGAGGGAACCATCAAGCCACTTGGCCCTGACGCGTGACGACACAGGTCTCTGTCCAGGGGGTCGCGGCGCCCGCGGCCAGCACCGAAGAGGCTCTCGGAACCGTCTCCTAACGAAACGCGAGGCGCCGGTGCGGGCCCCGACGACACGAGGCCCCCAGCCGAGGTCCCCAGCTCCTCCCCGCAAACGAGGCCCGGAGCCAGAGGCAGGCGCCAGCTGCTCCTTTCCCGGCGACGCGGGCAAAACCGATCGTGGACGCCAGGCTGCATTTATTTAGACCCGCTCCTCCCCGTTTCGTCCGGGAGAAAAATCCCAGGGAGCAGGGAGCAAGGAGGGCGCCGGGGGAGGGGGCGGCTTGCAGACCAAGGAAGTACAGAAAGTGCTGAAACCTGGTAATTTCCAGAACTTCCCACCAAAACACAACACCCTCACTCCCTCCTCCCCCTCGGCCCGCACCGCCTCCGCCCGGCCCGCCCCGCTGCTCAAATCCTGGCCAAGGAACCGTCTCCCCATCCCCACCCCCGCCCCTCGGGTTCCTGGACACCGTCCCCTCCCACAAAGTTAGGGCGCCCGCAAAAGGAGCTCCCCTAGGCCTGGCCGCCCCACCCAACACCTCGTTTTCGGTCCCACCCCTCCCAGTGAGCATTCTCCTCCTCTCCCACTGGGATCCCCGGCCTCCCGCCCATGCGCATTCCTCCCCCACCCCCAGGGCCCCGGCCCCCCGCCCTGCCCGTCCTCACCATGTACCAGGTCCCCAGGATGATCGTCCCGGTGCGGACATGGCAACAGCCGCAGCACCGGGTGCTGTAGAACCGGTCGCTGCGGCTCCGCTTGAAAGTCATGGACACCATTGGGAATCTCGCGGGCCTCGTTCTCGGCCGGGACCCGGACAAAAGCTTTCCGCTCGACGGATGAACCCAGCGAGCTCAGTCCCTGCGTCCAAAACCCAACGACGCGTCTTCAAGCCCGCCCCCGGTCCGGGCCCCAGCCAGCGCCTGCGCACTAAGGGCCGAGCGCCGCCCTCGGGCGACCTCGGGCTACACCTTCTTTCCCCGCCTCCCCCCCACACGGACCAATAGGAGAGAGGAAAGCTCGGTGGACTCGACCTCTGATTGGAGCAGCTTGGAAATTGACAAGACGTCATGCCCATACAGAAGTGCAGCTCGCCTCAGCTCTTAAGGGAGGGTAAGGGCTGGCTGGCTCGGAGGCCTTGGGTATTAGGGTTGGGTGTAGCTAGGTCGGTTGCCATCTCCGAGACGGGAGCGGCGAGAAAAAAGGCATTGAATAGGGAAAGGGAGAGACGGGATGGGTAGCCGGCAGAAAGGGTCGAAGGACTTTTCTGAGTGACGTCATTGCCACGTCCTGCTTCGGAAGCGTCACGGGAGGGCGGCTGCTCACGTGACCTTGGCGCGCTGCCATTTTCGGTGCCTGTGGAGGGTGGGCGGGGCTAACCCCGAGCTTGAGCCCGCCCCCTGCTCGGGCTGAGATTGATTTCCTGCAGGGGGACAGATTTGGTTCCCCTTGGCGCTCACCCTGAGCCCGGTGGTGGGAGCAAAGAGACACCATGGAGCCCTGCCAAAGGCAACGCAGAGGCAAGAGGATGGAGACTAATGAGGAAAATACAACAAAGATAAAGAGAGAGACCTGCGTAGGTGCAGGATGCTTACAGCTCATCAGAGTGATTTTTGTAGGGAAAATTGTAAGCACGTTGAAATGGACCGTAAGTTCACTGGGTGTCTTCCCTACTGGCTCACCTTCCCGGTATTCTGATCCTCAGGGGGATCTCCGTCTTTGTGGAGCTCTGTGCAGCTCTACATTGTAGATACCTGAGAGCAAAACAAAATACCTGTGCCCATTGAACTTCACATTGAATCGTCCCCCTCCTTGGAAAAAGCTGTTTTGCATCTGTTTGTAAATTCATTTCCTATTCCTGGATCAGTAATATATAGTGGGTACTTAAATTCTGCTTTAACCATGCTCTAATATCTTACTGGTCTCCTCAATGAGTAAATAAGACATTTGACATGTGTTGATTTTGTATTTGCAAGAGATTTATGACTTTTTTCCTTTAAAAAAAAAATAGTCGCGTCCAGCCAGTGTGGCCCAGTAGGTTGAGCATCCTCCCTGCACCAAGAAGTTCTATTTCCATCAGGGAACATGCCTGGGTTCAGGCTGGGCTCCAACCCCAATAGGGGACTTATACAGGGGCAGTAGATTGATGTTTCTCTCTCCATCTCCCTCTCTCAAATCAATAAAAACATTTTTAAAATATATATGTTGTCGAATTAAGAAATGTCCAAACTTGTAAGGAATTTTTACAAGGTGTTATTTGAGCCAAACTGGCAGCAATGCCAGGCAGCAAGATCTCAAATGATCTGGACAATGACAGTTTTGCAGCTTCTTTTATGCTTGGGAGGGAATATAAGGAAGATTACTTAAAGGTGGGAGAAAGCAAGGCAGGGATTGAATTATAAGAGCGTAAAGATCATGTGTTCTCTCTCTTGAGGGTAGTTACACTTACGTGAAAGGTGAGTTAACCTAGATGCATGGAAACAATGGACAGGGCTTGCTTAAGGGAAATAGAAACCTTTTACTAAGAAAGGTATAGCCCTGGACAGTTTGGCTCAGTGGATAGGGCGTCAGCCTGCAAACTGAAGGGTCGCAGGTTTGATTTCAGTCAAGGGCACATGCCCGGGTTGCAGGCTCAATCCCCAGTAGGGGATTCAGGAGGCAGCCAATCAATGATTCTCTCTCATCATTGATGTTTCTATCTCTCTCTCCCTTCCTCTCTGAAATCAATAAAATTACATTTTAAAAAAAGTTATATGCCTGGGGCATGACTAATCACCATGACTTTCCCAGTAAGAAATCTGTTATCAGATCACCCTGTGAGGTTACTTTTCCTAGAGCCTCTTTTTCATTTACACTACAGTTTAACACTTTGGAAGGACCTACACTTCCTTTTTAGGGAATAGACAGGCCTTCTTGCTGCCAAATATATTCTTAGCTGGAGAGACCACAGTGAGTTCAGAGTAAAGGTTATTGCATTGGCATGGCTTCCGTGAGCACTGCCTGAAATTATATGTTGATTTGTTGATTATTTTTCTCACCTAGTAAAATGTAAATTCTGGAAAAGCAGAGACTTTGTTTATTTCCTCAAGTGAAAAAATTGTCCATGGACAATTTTTCTAGTTTGGATAGTACTTCAAATTTTAAAAATATGTTTTTATTGATTTGAGAGAGAGAGAGGGAAATGGAGAGAGAAACATCAATCTACTGCCTCCTGTAAGTCCCCTATTGGGGTTGGAGCCCAGCCTGCAACCCGGGCATGTTCCCTGATGGGTATAGAACTTCTTGGTGCAGGGAGGATGCAGGGAGGCCATAATTCACCCAAGCTTCACTAAAAGGTGGAGTGGGATGGTAGTAATTTAACTCGTAATGAATTTGGACATTTCTCCACTATCAGGGAGTAGACTATAATAATGCCCCCCCCCCGAAAATTTACATAAATTTACATAGCCCTTACTGTGTTCTATGCATGGATCACTTTGTTTCTTTTGAATAATTTCCTTGCATCCCTTGGCCAGCATCCCTAATTTCTCAAGGTAGCTGTAGGCATAGTCATTACCAATTAAATGTGAGCAGAATGATGTGTATACAACTGGGTCAGGGCTTTTAGGATTTGAGAAGTGAACTATCTGCTTTATTCACACCACCGTTTTTACTTGAAAGAACAGCTGACCAGCAAATATTAAAATTCAGATATGCGTATTTGGCATTCCACTTTTTGGAAACAAATGTAATTAAGCCTGTCCTAACTGGAATATTTGTTGCCAATGATAAAATTGGTCTTTCAAAGGAAAAAAAAAACAAAAAGAAAACATTATATTCACCACCCGTGAACTTAGAGATTTTTTCTGATGAGAATGGAGGTAAAATAAACTGTGGGTTTTTTTTTAAGTTGGTTAATGTCAACATTTGAATATCTGCACAACTCAGTGAACCAACATCTCCCAGGTAACCAATGCACAATGTTGCAAAACCATGCATAGTAAAAGAACCAGTCATGTTTAATGTAACTATGAAAAGGTCATTGATATGGTTTCATATTCTACATTGTAACTGAACTTTAGGGAGTTATTGCTAAGTTTTAGTGTAGAATCAAAGAAGAATAGCCACAAGTATCTAAAAGGGCTATTAAAATACTCCTCCTTTTTTCCAGCTACGTATCTATGTGCTACTAAATTTTCTTTGTATAGTTCAACTAAAAGAACATACCACAGATTGCATGCAAAAGCAGATGTGAGAATGGAGCTATTATTTTTCTCCAGCAAAACACTAAAGAGATTTTCATATAAATATAAAATAATGTCGCCCTAGCCGGTTTGGCTCAGTGGATAGAACCTCGGCCTGCGGACTGAAGGGTCCCGGGTTCGATTCCGGCCAAGGGCATGTACCTTGGTTGCAGGCACATCCCCAGTGGGGAGTGTGCAGGAGGCAGCTGATCGATGTTTCTCTCTCATCAATGTTTCTTACTCTCTATCCCTCTCCTTTCCTCTCTGTGAAAAATCAATAAAATATATTTTTTTAAAAAAATAAAATAAAATAATGTCACTCTTCTCATTACTTTTGTAAACTTCAGAAAATATAGTTATTTTCCATAAGATTATTTTATGTTAACATGTAATGGATTATTGTAATTTTTTCATCAATTTATAGATATTTTAAATGATCTCAATTTTAATTTCTAGTATGATAACTATCAATAGCTATAACCCATATAATAAAAGCTCTTTGGTGTCCTCTATCATTTTTAAAAGTGTAAAAGGTTCTGAGACCAAAAGTTTTGAGAACCAGTGAGCTGAGCCGCCTAACCACCACAGTGGACAATGGTTACTGGTATTTGAAGTGGGGACTTGGAGGTAGTAAGAGCTGCCCTCAGATTATTTTTTAACCAAAGAGGAAAGTGAATTTAGGGTTTTCAAAATTCTTAATAGTGTGGTTTTATACAACTCTCACATTAACAGTTTGGATTACTGGCTCATCAGCATTTGCCTGGACAAGAAGCTTGTCTGAATCTGTTTTTTTCACCTGTAAAATGGAAATAAGATCTGCTTCCTAATGAAGCTTTAATTTCTTTGCTCTGATGAAAGCAGAGGAAAATCATGCCTTGAATATTCCTACCATGATTTCCTTATTCATCTCCAGTCCCTCAAGGTATTTCTTGTCTGCTAACATTGGTAATTATCTCCTTTAGCCAAATTAAACACGTGGTTTCTTTTTTTAATTGCTCCAAGGTATTGAAAGGAGTAATTGGTAAGTGCTGCCCAAGGATCTTGAAGATGAAAAGTACTATGTAATTATCACCGTGGGAAAATTACTTTCCATGCACTGGGCTAAAATCACTACTTGGGCTGTGGAATTACATTCTAAACCAGGGATGGCGAACCTATGACATGCGTGTCAGAGGTGACACGCTAATTCATTTTTTTGGTTGATTTTTCTTTGTTAAATGGCATTTAAATATATAAAATAAATATCAAAAATATAAGTCTTTGTTTTACTATGGTTGCACATATCAAAAAATTTCTCTATGTGACACGGCACCAGAGTTAAGTTAGGGTTTTTCAAAATGCTGGCACGCTGGGCTCAAAAGGTTCGCCATCACTGCTCTAAACTGAAGGGCTGCTGGCACGCACACGGTGACGTGGGTTTAGCATCTTTCTGTTTCTTCGCCTTTAAATCTACAGAAGCATCAAGAAGAATGCCAAATCAGTGAACTTGATGTTCAGCAAAACTAGCAGCGGATATCTGTGGCCTTCAAAATACAAATCGGGGCGGCTAAGAGCAGCTGAGATTAGACAAAAGCCACGGAGGAGGAGGTGAGGGAGACAGGCCCACGCCGTGGCAGAGTTTAAAACACAGTAACAGACCTGTTTCCCCAGGCCCGTAAAAGCTATCAAACTATCACCCAGAGGGCCCCGCGTCCTCATAAAGATGGGAATCTGGACACTGACATGTACACAGGGAGAACGCCATGTGACGATGAAGGCAGAGGTTGAGGTGGGCTTGGAGGTACCAAGAGCGGTCCTCAGATTACTTTGTCAACAGAAGAAGACACTGACTTTTAAAGTTTTCAAAATTCTTAATACTCTTGGTTTATACAACTCGCACACTAACGACCGACCACACCCTGGCAAAACCAGACAGAACAGCCCCGTGGCTGGCATTAGGACCAGATGCAATGATCACCTACCCCCTACCCTAGAGCCAACCATCACAGTCACCGCACCCCTAACTCCATCATGTTTGATGGCTTTCGGTCATGCCCTGGAAGCCGTCAGGGGGCCAGGTCTTTGAGCATTAGCTCACTGTGACTCGGTGCAGCACCATTTTCTTGGCTGCAAACCCCCGTTTATTGGGCTTGGATGCGGGCAGGTGAACCAGCTCCCTTAGTCTGAGAGCAGGAGGGCAGGGCGGGTTCCTTCTGCGAGCCGCGAGAGGGCATCTGTGCCGGGCCTCTTGCCTCGCCGCTGGTGATTTGCTGGCGATCTTTGGCATTTCTTGGCTTATAGAAGCCCCCCCTCGACCTCTGCCTTCATCTTCACACGGCGTTCTCCCTGCGTACATGTCAGGGTCCAGCTTTCCCTTTTCATAAGGACGCGGGGCCCTTTGGGTGAGGTCCCGTCCTGATGGCCTCTGTTGTTCCTATCGTGTAGAAAGAAGTCATTTTCCTCATTAAAAAAAAAATCTCAATAGAGTCTTTAACTAAAAATTCAACTTTCTCATTCAAGGAGTTGCAAACGAAGTTTAAATAGAAACTTTCCATGGCTTGAGGTTGACAGTTTTAAAACTCTCCAGTTTCCCGAGGGAACCTATCAAAATGTTTTGAAGGCATAAACTTTATAATTAATGGGTCTACTGCTCTGCTCCCATGCCCGTCCTGCTGGGAGAACAGCTCTCTCTGCTCCGACCCACAGCTAGAGCAGGAAGTAATGTAGGCACCAACTAAATCCTGCACCAGCTGCTGAAAGAAGAGTGGAGATAACTCAGGGTGGGAACGTTCTGTGTCATTATCTGACACAGTTTTACTCCTTCAAGAGTGAAAAACCTCCCCAAAAGCTTTCCCCATCGCTTTAAAAATGTCCTGAACCACCCCCTCCGAGAAACGCCTTCCTTCCTCCAGGAAAATGTAGAACTAGGGGTTTCCCTGGTGGCCTGGCTGGCTGGGCGCCCGGCTCCTCGGGCTGTCACAGGCCCGGAAAACAAAGGGAAATCCCAGCCAAGTCCTCCTGGGCCTGAGCGTCACTAATGGCCTCTTCTTAACGTAGCTAATTCCGTCGGCAGCGGCCCTATTTCTTTTTTTTTTCTTTCTTAATTTTTTAAAAATATTTTTTAATTGATTTCAGAGAGGAAGGGAGAGGGAGAGAGAGAGATAGAAACATCAATGATGGGAGAGAATCATGGGTCGGCTGCCTCTGCACGCCCCACACTGGGGATGGAGCTCACGGCCCGGGCATGTGCCCTGACCGGGAATTGAGCCGTGACCTCCTGGTTCACAGGCCCATGCTCAACCACTGAGCCACACCAGTCAGGCCCTGTGGCCTTATTTCTAAATAAGGTCGCATTCTGAGACACCGGGGGTTTGGATGTCAACATCTGGATTTGGGGGATACACATTTCAACCCCGAGGACCATACGCTCAGGAAGCAGTCTGTCGCTGCAATAGCAGAAGAGAGCCTTCGGGCAGTGAAACCCGAGGGCAGGGCTGCCTTAGCCTCTCCCTGTAGTCAAATTGCCTTTTAAAGTAACTTGAAGTAATTCCTCTCTCTCCGTGGTATGTCATCAACTGAATGCACAGCTACATGGAGGGACGTTTTCAACCTTTAAGAAATGGACAGGCTGCTGCGGGAACCAGGGCCCAGCCAGACTCTCAGCTCCCACCTTGACTACTGCCGGCGGCACCGGCGCGAGGCACACCCTGCTGCTTTTCTTCAGTATCTGCGTGTGAGTTTGCCGCACTACCTTGGCCAGACAGCTCCTGCCGGTCGGGACGTGTTTATACATCTTTTAATACACCAAACCACCGAGCGCGAAGCTGAGCTTGATAAATATTTGCTGCTGGATGGGCAATCCAGAAACAGGGTCATCAGCCCCCGGCCACAGAAAAATGGATTCTTTTGTCTGGTGAGAGCATCTCTTTTTTTTTTTTTTTTTTTTTTTAAATATACCTTATTGATTTTTTTACAGAGAGGAAGGGAGAGAGATAGAGAGCTAGAAACATCGATGGGAGAGAAACATCGATCAGTCGCCTCCCGCACATCTCCCACTGGGGATGTGCCCGCAACCCAGGTACATGCCCTTGACCGGAATCGAACCCGGGACCCTTCAGTCCGCAGGCCAACGCTCTATCCACCGGGCCAAACCGGTTTCGGCGAGAGCATCTCTTTCAGAGCTCTGCACACCGGCTTCTGCCCAGCTCCGGCAGCTGGGGCTTCCTTACCTGAGGCACTTAGGAAGGGGCCCTTCTGTGCGTGTCTGAGCAGCGATATGGGCGACCCACGTGGCGTTCTGCCCCTGCCATGAGTCACAGGGGGAACTGACGCACTCTGCGAAACCCAGAACGGGGTTTGGATTAGTCATGCTCAGAACCAATTTCTCCCAGAAGCCCAAGCTATTTCAGTGTGATTTTTTTTTTTTTTTTTTTTGGAAGCATGAGACAGCAAAACCATACTTGAATACCTCTCCTCTAACATAAGAGCTTCAGTCGCTAAATTCTACCTTATTGGCCCTCTCAGGCCGGCCTACCTCCCATCTGGCCACCGACCCGCAGCAAGCACACTATGAAGGCGCCGTCTGTATCAGTGGTTCTCAACCTTCCTAACACCGCGACCCTTTAATCCAGTTCCTCATGTGGTGGTGACCCCCAATCCCATTGTTACAAACTGAACATAATTAAAGCACAGTGATGAATCACAAAAACAATGTGTAAGTATATGTGTGTTTTCCGATGGCCTTAGGCGACCCCAGTGAAAGGGGTCGCGACCCACAGGTTGAGAACCGCTGGTCTATCTGTTGGGCTGGAATCAATGAAAATAAGTGGCAACGGTGGCGGGGAAACAAGAACAAACAGAGAGACAATGAACTGAGAGTGGGGGCCGTGGGGTTCTCAGTCCGTAGCTGTTGGAGGTCCTTGAGCCGATGCTCTCTCTGAGCTCCCTGTGGCCTCTGTAAGGGGCAGGAGAGGCCTAGGCCGGGGCCGCTGCCCTGCCACCCCCAGGACACTGTCCAGAGCCGCGTGTCCCTCCGGGGACGAGAACCGGGGAGGGCAGCACAGGGGTGGCCTGCACAGAGCCACTCAGCCCTTCCTGGTGCCTTGGATCGGACGGCGGAGGTGGGGCTGTCACCTGAGAACACAGGACAGACTTGGCTGTATTTGTTGAGGCAGAGACTCAGTTTGGAATTGTTCTCCTGACACCTTCCCCAAGCCCTCTGGTTCCTATATGAATGATCTAGATTAATGAATTGATTCTTCCAAAGGCCTGAGGGCGAGAGGGGCAGCCTTTTGTGTCCCCAGTTCCCTGGGAGGGAAGTGGGGGGCTGGGGGGGGCAGTGGAGGGTCCAGCACTGTCCCAGGAGGTGTGGGCCTGGCTTCGGTTCCACCCTTAAGTCCACCCCATCTGTGCAATGAGGGGGTGAGCCTTGGGAGCCCCAGCCCTGAGCTTGGAGGATCTGTTTGCCTTTCCTTCTTCGTCAAGCCTGTTCCCTTCCTTCCTTAACTTTCCTTTCCTCACCCTTGCAGAGGGGAGACCTCGATTCCTTTGCTGGCTGGTCTCGGCTGGCTGGTCTCGGCTATTTCATGATCAGGGCCACCGTTCTCTCAATGGCGATGAAAGGATTTGATGAAGGGTCTCAAAGGCTTACCCATCTGTGATGCTCTAGGCGTCCCGGGAGTCCGTGTGAAAAGTCCCCTGTGGTGCGCAGCCGGGTAGAGCTGGGTGCTCTGGGCTGGGGCCACTCCATGCACCCATCACAGGGCCCTCATCCCTCAGGTGCCCCAGCTGTCACTCACCTGCTGGGCCACCACTCTTCTCAGGAGGCCTCCATGGAAATGGTTGAGGAGGAGGCCAAACATGCTGTAATGGTGTTTTGCAGGCACCAACTTGGTTGAGTAGCAGCCTCCACTCATTCAATCAAACGCGATGTAGGTGTTGCAGTGAAGATATTTTGTAGATGTGATTTGAGCCCGTCATTAGTTGACTTGAAGTAAAATAGATGATGGTAGATAGTCTGGGTGGGCCTGATGACATCAGTGGAAAGGCCGTGAAGGCAGAGCTGAGGCCTCCCTGAAGAAGAAGCCCTACCTGTGACAGGAGCTTCCCCCGGCGCCCCTGAGTCCCAGCCTGCTTTCCTGAGGGCCTTCCCTACGGACTTCAGATGTGGTCCTCCCGCCCCCACAATCACATAAGGCAATGCCTTGCAATACATTTCTTTTTTTTCTTTATTGATTAAGGTATTACATATGTGTCCTTCTCCCCCCCCATTTCTCCCTGTTGTCTGTGTCCATTGGGTGGGCTTATATGCATGCATACAAGTCCTTTGGTTGATCTCTCCCCCTTACCCCCACCCTCCCCTACCTTCCCTCTGAGGTTTGGCGGTCTGATGGATGCTTCTCTGTCTCTGGATCTGTTTTTGTTCATCGGTTTACCAGTATGTTGTTCATTACATTCCACAAATGAGTGAGATCATGTGATATTTATCTTCCTCTGACTGGCTTATTTCACTTAGCATAATGCTCTCCAGTTCCATCCACGCTGTTGCAAATGGTAAGAATTCCTTCTTTTTTACAGCAGCATAGTATTCCATTGTGTAGATGTACCACAGTTTTCTAATCCACTCATCTGCTGATGGGCACGCAATACATTTCTTAATATCTACTTCCTACTCATTCTGTTTCTCTGACTGACCAGTACACTCTTCTTTGAGGCCTCTGGTTCGACCTGTAGTCACCAGGTTATTTCTGAAAAATGTGAAACTCTGCTCCCTAGTTCTCTAGTCCTGACCCTCATGACCTTGACAATGTGCGTCAAACATTTCCGACCAGAATAAATTCGCCCCTACCCTCAGCCACATTCTGGCCAAGGCCAGTGAGACTCTTGAACTCTTGCCTTGGCTGGGTTTTTGCTACCTCACAAGTACTTGACCTTGGAGTTCTTGGTACATTTCGTTTACCCAATGTTACCTTTAATGGCAGAATCCTGTAAATACCTCTTCCTGAGAATGGAATATTCCACCACTCTCACCATTTCATTTAACAGCTGTTCCTGAACATCTAAAATAAAGACGAATGGCCAAGTGTAACTAAGCATGGGAGTCCCCAGAGAATACCAGGATCCTGTGTCTGTGAGCGAAAGCAATCCTGCAAATGAGGCCTCGAGGCCTAGAAAGGGATCCTGGAAAAGTGAAACCAAAGAACTCAGAGTCCTTTGCCTTTTTATTTCCAAGAACTGAGCTTTTAATCATCTCTCTCTTCATCCTGCAAATGTGAACTTGCCAAACATCTGGACTATAATTTAAAAATTTAAAAACGCAGATTCCGTCCATGTTTGTGCCTGCTGGCTGAGCAGGGCATGGGCAGGACGTGCTGACCTTCTTCTTACAGCTCATAACACGGAGACTATTGTCCTCTCGGGTCCAAGAGAACCTGCACCCAGAAGATCCCTTCTTTCAGGGGTTGAGGGGCTGGACTGGGGAGCAAGGGGGTCCCTTGCACTCACATGGGCATCAGTGAAAATGACACAGAAGACAAGCAGCGTTTGTCTTGTCGGAGTCCTCAGCTTTCAGACAATCCCAGGTGATGGGGCTCAGGGCTTGCTGACCTACAGTGAGTGTGAGATTTCCCAGTAGAAAGGCTGCTGGCCCTGTCTGGTCTGCAGCCTCGAAGGAGGGCTGGACCAGCTGGTGTGGAACCCTTTCAGCCCCTCTTCCTCCTGCACTGGGTGCATCGTTTGCTTTGTGCTTCTGGCCTGTGCTGACCTGGAAGGGGGGGAGGGGGGGGATGGGCAGTGGCTTCTCCCAGGAGCTCCTGGTTACTCACCCAGCTCTAGATCCGGGGCAGCTGCTGAGGGCCTGTCTGGGCCTGGCAGGGCTGCCAGGAGTGAGGGCTGCCTGGCCTCTGAGCGCCACGGCCCCTTGCAGGCTGCACTGATTCATCTTTCTCCTCCCACAGCTTGCAGCCAGGCAAGAAGGGCTCAGCTCAGAGCCGGGAAGGGCATCACCCCTTGGACACCCTCAGGCTTCTGCCCTCGAGGGGGCAGTAAGCTCCTGGCCTCAGCTGTGCCCACTCCACCGGTCACAGTGGGTGTACCTGGGAAACTAACAGTTCAGTAAGGTGTGGCTTAGCTGGCACTTGGGGTGTGATGGGGATGAGGCTGAAGAGCCGGGCGGGGCGGGGGGAGGGGGCACAAGGCATAATCACAATATAAATTTGTAACTCACCGGGCTGATACTTGGGGAAAATGTTAATGTGCTTTTCCTTTTTGCCTTTCTGAGTATGTGATATTCTCTAGTCCTCCCGAGCATTCACTTCCATGGGGGAGAGGAAGCTGGTTCTAGAAGGAACACAGAAAGAATACACACCCTTTGACATTCAAAATACGATTTTTACAGCTTTGTGGATATGTATAGAATTGGAATACAATAACTGCACATATTCCAAGTGTGCAGTTTGATGTGTTGGCATATGTGTGCATGCATGAAGCAGTCATCCTAATCAAGACAGAGAACGTATTCAGCACCCCAAAAGTTTTCTTGCTCCCCCACTCCGCTCCCAGGCAACCACTGATTGTTTTCTGTCACTATGGATTAACTTGTTATTTTCTAGAATTTTAGACACACGCAGTATTTACACGTGTTTTGCCCGGTTTCTTTCACTCTGCATATTATTATTTTTTAATATTTTTATTGGTTTTAAAAGAGAGAAAGGGAGAGAAAGAGACACATTGATGTGAGAGCAGAACTTTGATCGGCTGCCTCCTGCACACCCCCTACCGGAGACCGAGCCAGAAACCGGGCATGTCATGTCCCCTGACCAGGAATCAAACCAGCAACCTTTTGGTGCACAGGAGGGATGCCCAACCAAATGAGCCACACCGACCAGAACTCTGTGTGTTATTTTGGGACGCGTCCTTGATGTCACATGACTCAGTAGGCCATTCCTTTTTGTTGCCAAGTAACATTTCATTGTATGAATATCCTACGATGTGTTTATTTACCCCTTGATGACCATTTGGTTGTTTCTGGCTTGGAGCTGTGACAAATCAAGCTGCTCTGGACATTTGTGCACAAGTCTTTGTGTGTGTGTATGCTTGCATTTCTCTTAGGAAC
The DNA here is from genome assembly GCF_964212035.1 of Myotis nattereri. Taxonomy (NCBI): domain Eukaryota; kingdom Metazoa; phylum Chordata; class Mammalia; order Chiroptera; family Vespertilionidae; genus Myotis; species Myotis nattereri. Next base: position 76,875,012 of record NC_138085.1, on the reverse strand, counting down.
ATTCCAAGAATGGGATGGCTGTGTCCTGTCATCACTGTGTTTTTGTCTTTTAAGAAACGGTAAAACTTTTACAAAATAGGTGTCATGTTTTATGCTCCCACCAGCAGGGCAGGAGAACTTCAGTTGTCCTGCATCCTCGCCAACACTTCCAATGGCCAGTTTTTATCATTTCAGCTGTCCTACTGGGTCTATAGGGGTGTTTCATCATGATTGCAATTCGCATTTTCCTAATGACTAATAACATTCAGAATAAGATTTGTAGCAAGATGTTACCCAAGCTAGCCTGGCTATTGCTTGGGGAGAGGCTTCCTAAATTCCTTTCTACGGAAGCAAAATACTGAGGTGGTTAAAACAAGGGCTTGGCATGTGCGTAAAAGTGATGGCAAGGTGGGATGGGCCGGGATGAGGCCAGAGTGTGCTCCCAAGGGGACAGCAGCCCAGACTGCAATTTGCCCTTCTGTTGTGGGGTGGATCGCCCGGACCAGGGACTGGAGAGGACAGGGCTGGAGCCAGGATGAGGCCGAACCACCAAGAAGTCCACGGGCTCCACCTCGCAGTGCGGTTTGCTTTGCAGTCAAGTCTGGCCTGCTCACTTCTTGGCCCAAGGAGAGGAAAGATGACATAGGTCTCCGAGGTATTGAACCCCACCCTGAAGAATCTCTTCCTGGTTACACACTAGACTCTGCCCTGACACTTGGGGTTTACTCAGCTGTGTAGAGACCCCTTCCTCATAGGGGGCCCAGAGAGGAAACCCCTGCATGGGGTGGACAGGGAAACCCTGTGCTTTGCCGAATCTAAAAGAAAAAGGAGGGGGGAGCAGCGGGTGTTGCAAATTCACGATGAACATATGGTAGCAGTTAGTAGCGTGCTGTCATTTGCCAAGTCATTCCAGATTTCTACAGCCCTCCCTCCTCTCCCCCCTGCTCCTACCTCCCGCTCCCCCATCTCCTACTTCCCCTTCGGTCCCCCCACACTCTAGGCTGACTTGAATCCCTACTTCCCCTTCTCAGCCTGCCCACCCCGCCCACCCCTTCGTCACATGTGTTCGAAGCAGTGAACAGAACCCCAGCCCCCACTGCCACGCACTTAGTCGACCCATGAGCACATTGCAAAGCTTCGTGTTTTGGTTTTGTTGGACTTTCTTTTGGGAGGTGGGGGGACCGAACATTTTTAATAGATGTTTTTTTCTTCTTTTCCTTTTTTTCTTCTTTCCAGAAAACCAGCATTTCCTGGCTCGGGACGCTGTGGGGACTCCAACGTAAGTCCCAATAAAATCAAAGGAAAACGTTAAAAAAAAAAAAAAAAAGAATTTGTCCCCTGGTCAAACTGTCTTTTAAATTGTAAGGTGTTTTTTATTTATTTTTTGTTGTTTTTCCAATGTAAATTATAACTAAAATCTTATTTCTTTCCTGAGTTATTTTGAGAGGTTTAAGCACATTTTTGTCATTTTTGAGAAAAGCACCGCATGTGCCTTCACCATCTTGCCTCATGTGTGTTGGGCACCGCATTCCAAAAGACAAATATAAAACCAGGTGTAATAAAGACAAATGTGTCTCCAGGGAGGATGTAAGCCAGTTTGATTGCAGACCATCACAAAAAATCGGGGCTCCCTGAGCTTGGGGTTCCCCAGCTGTGACACAAGCCCACTGCACATCCAGCATCCACCTGGGCCCTCTGTGTCACCCTCGTGGGACTTGAGGGGCAAGAAGAATGGGCACAACAGTGAAGCTCCTGCCACCTGCTGTGTTGTAATAAAGTCCTTGTCTGTGGTCCAGGAGTCTCGAGTCTTCCATCAGCATTCATGAAACGGTAGCAAGCCCGTTACCAGATTGCACGTGAGATCATGATTAGCGCAGCCACAGTTCTCGATACGTACAGAACCTTGCACCCAGCAGCAGACAGTACACCTACCTCTCAAGCAATGCAGGGACGTGAGCATATTACTTAGCAGTTTCCACAGCGTGTGCAACCCTAGGACTCGCTCAGCTGGACACAGGCTGCTCCTGGGCTGCTCTCTGACTCCAGGGGTTTTCTGCATCCATGATGGTTCTCAGTGCTTCTTGCAAAGAGGAGGCTGAGGAGCAGAGAGCTGAGGTCATTGCTGGGGTCACCCAGCTACAAGAGGCAGAGCCTGCTCAGCTGAGGTCTCCTGTCTCGAGCTGGAGTGTCTCTTCCACTTATTTGGGTCATCGCAGCGAAGGAGATGCCTGTGAAGTGAGCCAGTTGCCCAGCCAGTGAAAACCCTAAGATGTTTCTGGTTCCCACTGGTCTTCGGGAAAGGCAAACGAAACAGAAAGGGCAAATTTCTTGTTCTTGATCCAGGGCAAATTATATGTCTTGATATAGATATAGATATAGATATAGATATAGATATAGATAGATATAGATATAGATATAGATATATGGGGTGGGGGGGGGGAGAGAGAGAGAGAGAGAGAGAGAGAGAAACATCAATAATGAGAGAGAATCATTGATTGGCTGCCTCTTCCTGCTGGGGACTGAGCCTGCAACCCGGGCATGCGCCTTGCCTGAGAATCAAACTGTGACCTGGTCCACAGGCCAAGATTCAAGTGCTGAGCCGGGGCAAATATGTGAGGCGTTTGGTAATACCTACCCAGCGACCCTCTAGAAAATGTCGCCTTGCCGGACCCTCCGTATCCATGGTTACGGTTTTCAGTCTAGTAAGTGGAAACTATTCATTAACCAACTCATCCTTTCTTTCAACTGGTATTGAGTAATGAGGGGGATGAGTCTGTCCGCGAAGAGCTCCCAGTCTTGCCGGGGACGGTGGTGGGTGGGAGGGTGGTGTGGGTGATCGACAGGTAACCCACGACCACAGTGTGATATGTCCCCAAACACCAGGGCAACACAACCCGTAACTAATTCTGCTGCGGGAGGGGCCTCACCGAGGAGGTGACATCCGAGGACCGAGCTGGGTCTGAATAATGTTGTCAGGTGGAAAGTGAGCGAGGTCTCAGCTTCCCATGTGCAGGTGCCGAGGTGTAGAGTTCCCTGGTTGTTCCAGAGCCTGGGCCACCCTCGCCTCTGCCACGTGGGACCCAGCTTTGACCCCAGTGCTGGTCTGGTCATATTTGGGAGGTAGCAGTGGGGGCGCTGGTTGTATAGCTGGTCCCCTATGTCCCCAGGGTCCTAGGATAGATCTGGGAGGGGGGGGGTCTGTCTCCTAGAACAGTTGTGAGGGTTTTTGTCAAAGCATCCAGGGACCAGGGTTTCAGAATTAATGGGAAGGTGACCACTGTGTGCAGACAAGCCCATACAGAAACAGCGACTTCCAGATATCCTCAGAGCCTCAGACTTCTACAGCCCGCCCCTGCACCCCCCCACAGGGGGAGCGGGAATCGGAGGACTGCAGCCCGAGGCATCAGCATTACCTAACAGCTGAGGCCGAACCTTCAGCCTGGAGCTTTCCCAGAACCATTCTACAGGCCTGGGGGTCAGGGGGATCAGGGGCATGGAGGCAGCTCTCTGGGACTATCTTCCCAGCAAGGACTCAGAAAGGTTTAACAGAAAAGAATGAACGGAACCGACCAGGGTCTGAGGTGTGGGCAGAGTTAAGGGAGCCAAAGGAGGTCAAAGCACCCTCAAGCCAGCAGCGGAGGAGGCTGAAGGGACCAGGGGAGGGACCTGTGTCACCTGTGGGGACGGAAAGGGGCCACATGCTACCTGACTAGCTCAGGGAAGGCCTGTACCGTGGCCTTGCAAACTCATAGACCTAAAGCAACCACCAAGGGTGGCCTGAAATGAAAACCTTTTTGTCAAAGAGCAGTTTATAGCGGGTAGTCCTGTCCTAGGCCAGGATCTCCCCTGACAAAAGATCGGCTTCGATCTTTACTGAGCCTATTGTCTTTTTGCACCTAAGATAACAAACCTGTGGAATGTCAGGGTAACTTGTAAATTCCCTTTTTCCAGACCCCTCAGGGCACAACCAATGGTGCCAGGGACACAGACCACAAATCCCCTCCTCATGATTGTTATCATGTTATTGTTGGCTGTTAACTACCCTGCACCCACCTAAGCAAAAGGAGCGTGTCTATCATTTTCCTTCTTATCCAATCCCCAAGGATCTCCCCCCTCCCTTTCGCTTTCTCTCGCCTCCCCAATCTATCTCCAATGGATTTCGTATAACCTCCCTATGTCTCCTCCTTTGATGGTAATTTATAAAAGTATGTGAAAAACCACCATTCTCCCATTATGTTGAGATTCTGCTTCCTGGCGACTGTTGACAGTTTGGCTCAAATAAACTCACAAAAATTATTTATAGGTTTGAATGTGTTGTGTTTTTTTGCATTAACACCTGCAAAGACGGGGTGTGTGTGTGTGTGTGTGTGTGTGTGTGTGTGTGAGTGTGAACACCCAGCTCTTACTCTCCTCCTGCCCTGCCCATTGGCCAAACCCAAGTGGGAGCCAGAGAGCATGGCACACGGGTCACAAATCCATGTCTGTCAGCCTTCCAGGGCAGATGAGGGCAGAGAAGGGGCGGGAAATGGGACCTAAAGGGAGAGAATGGAGAAGGTTGGGAGGAGAAGCCACGCTCAGAGAGAGAGCTCACAAATTGGTGGGGGAGACAGATACCACAGGCTCCCCAAGATCCTCCCTAGAATAGGCCCGGAGGCAGTGCGGGGGTCCTTCCACCCTTTGAAAAAGGATGAAACGTGTCTCTCAAGGATCCTGCCCGGCACCTAAGTGGGTCCAGGGTTTCAGCGGTGGTCAGCAGGCGCCTTGCAGGTCTGCAGCAGGTCTACAGCCACACACAGGTGTCCTCGTCCTCAGAGCCGTGGCCACCCGATGTCACACCCCGAGCCAGGTCCTCTGGCCCCCACGTGGTCATAGAGAGACAGCTACGTGGTCACAAAAACAACCGGAGAGGGAGGGAGATCTCAGAGACCTCCAGGTCATGCGTCACGTACACCGCCCTGCACGTCAGCCGCAAACGTGTCCTCAAGTCACTCGGTTACCCCAGCGACCTACTGACTGTCATTCTTGCCTGTACTGAAGCACCTTCTCTGTTTGCCACAGGGTCCACCGTAGATCTATTTTTCCGCTCAGACTTGCAGAGAACACAGCTTTGTAAATGTTGCATAGGGTAGATCTAATCTTCCCAGCAAGCTGCCCTCCCCCGAGAAATGCAAGCCACCTGTTCAGGGAGTTTATCTGATGCATTCCTGTACCTCATCCCTCCAGGCAATGGCACCGGGCAGCTGTCTCAGCTCTCCTCCCCTCCCCTGCTTCTCTGCAGAATGGCCTCCAGGCCCCAGATGGGGTGGGTCTGTGGTTTGTGTCCCCTGGCAGAGGGGTTGGGCCCTGGAATGGGCCAGGTGACTCTGATCCTCCCGGGTGTCCAGGGTGTACCTCCGGCCTGGCCTGGCCTGGCCTGGCTCCAAGCACAGATTTCAGTGAGGTAGACGCGTGGGGAGCCCTGGAGGGCTGCGTCCGGGAGGGGGTCTGCGTTTGTGTGGCCGGGTATTGCCAATGTGTTTATTTTGAAAAGCCCAGATGAGGTCTGTGCTGGGTGGTCTGGGACAGAGCTGAGCCCACACCCAGCCCAACGTCAAAACAGGAGTCGTCTGGCCCGAGGGTCCTCAGGAGCCCCACTGTCTCCTGGGGGCCGGGGTGTATGAGCTGTACTCCAGGCTTCCTAAATGGACCTGTTCAGCCCCACCCCTTCTGCAATCCACCTCAAACCCCTGGCCTTGTGTCCCAGGGCATCCCAGAGCTGGTCAGTGGCTGTGGCCCAGGAGGAACCAGCCAAGGCCAGACTGGTTCTGCCAGGCTGCGGCCCTGGGGAGAGATCCCGGCTCTCCTGAAGAACGGGATGTGCCGGGGGCTGCAGGAGGGCCTGGCACCCTTGCCCCAGAAATGCCCTGACCCAGCCTTACCTCCCAGTAATCACATCATCGGTAGATAAAGCTTGTACTTAATGCATCAGCCAAGCTGGATCACATGCACAGAAAAGATAGTGAGAGGCGTTGATGGCTGAACAAATCATCAGCATGATCGTGGCCACTGTTGTTTTTTACAAGAGGCTCTGGGGCCTTGAACGTCCAAATCTGGCCCCCACAGCCCTCGCTGCTCAGAAGCCCGACCCACAGCAGCACGCTCGCCCCTCCCGTCCCGTGGCCTGTGTCAGAGGCAGCTGAACTCAGGCCCCGTGACATTTCTGAGCCCCTCCTCTGCAGGCCCCGCGCCCAGGTTCAGAAGACAAGTAGGTACGACCGGTTCCTGGCCTCCAGGGCTCGCAGCCTCAAGGGGGAGGCAGACACGTACCATTAAGGGAAATCACAGTAATTACTGCTTTTGGAATGCTTGCTATGCGCCAACATCCTTACAGAGAGCATGTCCGTTCCTCCCAACCCCCTGACGGGTGGGGAAGCTGAGGCTCAGAGCGGTCAGGGCCACCCAGCCAACAAGTGGTGGCGCCGGTCAAGTGTAGGGCTCCTGGCTACCCTGCCCTGCGCCCCCTCCCGCCACAATGCTTCGGGCATCAGGGGTCTCCTCTCCTCCCAGACCCCAGACCTGTGCGGGAGGCTGTCCTCTCAGGTGCCTTTCTCAGGTTCAGGACAACGTGGGCCCTGCCCTGTGCAGGTCACCCGTGCCTCCTGAGTCACGCGAGGGACCCCAGGGCCTCCATGCAGCCTGCCCTTCGGGAAGCAGCAGGAAAAGGGGGTGCACGCTGGCAGACCTTGGTGGAAAGTGGAAGGCGTGAGCGGGGGCCAGAAAGGGCAGGAAATGAAGGACCCCATCAAGAGGTTCCCCTAGAGAATTTCATGAAGGGCCCATGACAGCGTGTGGGCAGGATTAGGGGCTTCAAATGGGGTCACTAGATTGAGCACATAAAAATAGAGATGACCAGATAAACTTAAATTTCACATAAGCAATAAATAATTTTTTAGCTATAACATTTGGGTCATCCACTAACATTTATTTACTATTTATCTGACATGCAGATCTAGCCTAGCATCCGGTAGTTTTTTTCTGGCAACACGAAGTTAAGGACAGCAAGCAGTAGAGAGAGGGTGGAGGCTGGCAATGGCCCCTCCCTCCCAAGGACCTGGTGGAGCGGAGCTTCCATAGGCAGAGAAATGCAGCCAGCCAGCACCAGAGTTCAGCAAGACAGGGAAGCAAAGTGAGGGGGGAGTAAATACCCCATCTCATTCTCCCCCTGCCTCGGATCTCCTGTTGTACCTCCCTTTAGCAAGGGAGTCCCTCAATGCCATCCTCTGGGGATCCTGGGCAGAGGGACAGAAAGACCCCACACAGCTCACATACAGATTTCTACCCACTCCTCGCTGCGTCCTCCATGTTTGCAATTGATTTTACTACTACCTCCCTCTAGGACCTGCAATGGCTCCCACTGCCTCTAGCATTCAAGGAGTCTCCCTTCTCACCCTCTCAGACACAGCCATGCTCTGAGCAGGCCAGACTCTTGGGAGAACAAGACTTCATTGAGGCTCAACCCAGCCTTGGGGCCTTTGCTGGTGCTGGGCCCCTGGGCAGTCATGGAATTTAGAGCTGGAAAAAGCCCCTCCGGGGGATCTATGGGCCAGACAGGAAACTGCAGGCTTGGCAAGGGGAAAGGACACCTTAAAGCTACCGCTCCTCCAGCCATTCCACCCTCCCTGGCCTCGGAGGGCCCCAGCAGGGCTGCCCAGCCCACGCTCAGATGCAGCTGTGGCTCACCCCTTTCAACACGGCCGCGCTGTCCCTACGTGCCACCCGAATCCGCGTCCGTTTCCCTGACCAGAGCACACGGCTCTTTTTCTAAGCTTTCCCCTCAGCACAGTCCTGGGAATGTCCACCCAATGATTTTCTTTTCAAATTACCTCCTTTGATTACAGTTCAACAATTTAATCATAGTAATTGAATAACGAAAGGTCTGCCTAATTTGGTGCTTGCGGTATAATGAGAAAAACACACACGCACAGAAACACACGCTTTGGAATCAGACAACCTGGGTTTGTTTACACTTCTTTCCCCCAAAAAAATGTTTGTTGAGTTTACTCTGGTGAAAGAAATCCCACCGCAGGGAGTGGCCCAGAGGGGTGTGGGCCCCAGGTCCTGTCCCGGCAGAGGGAGGGCCTTTCTGATGGGCGTGACCGCCTCCGCTTTCCGCACCCCTTCCCCGGGGCCTGGTAGCCTCTGAGCAGGAGGGATTTTCCATACACGTACACAGTTTAATTTTTCACTTAAAGTCAAGGTGATCAGACATCTTTTTCATATATTTTTTTTTCTTACAAGGGCTTGCTGATTCAAATGACGGATGGTGCTTTTTCCATGGAAGACAGCATCCTCTCTAGCCTTTGCTATTTTTTGTTTGGGTCTCCGGATGCCTTTCCGGAGTCCGGGGGCTCTTTAAACAGCACGGGGAATGCTGCAGCTGCCCCGGCCTTCTCCCGGTGCTCATCCCCCCCTCAGGCTGCCGGCTGTCACCACACACACACACACACACACACACACACACACACACTCGCCACAGCACCAGGTCAGGGAGGGCTTCCCTGTGCGATATACTATACATAGCCCTATAGCCCTGCTGGTGGGGCTCAGTTGGTTGGAACATCGTCCTGCACACAGAAAGGTTGTGGGTTCAATTCCCGGTCAGGGCACATACCCAGACTGCAGGTCCCATCCCTGGTTGGGGTGCTTATGGGAGGGGAACTGATCGATGTTTCTCTCACGTCCATGTTTCTCTGTCTCTCTATCACCCTCGCTCTCCCTTCCACGGTCTCTAAAATTAATAAGCAAGGGTTTTAAAAAATACAAAATAAAATGCGTGCGCACACACACACCAGCTATTGATTTATGCTTGTTGATGATGCAGCTTTTATAATATATTTGTTTTTTAGAAACAGTTCTTTGAGTTCAAAACAATGCTATGCAATTATCTGTTAGCATGTGTGTTTATAGACTATCCCTGAAAGAAAAGACTTGAGAAAGAAAATCACAGAATGTTTGGTGCAATAAATCCCGTATTTCCTGGGGAACAAACAAGGCAGTGCAGTCCTCTGCCATCTGCTCTCCATGCTTCCAGAAACCTTCTTTTCCCTCGGGGAGTGGGGAGAAAATCTCTTCATTGCCATCTCAGAGGCGCCCCCTGCAGGACATCAGCACAATCTCTTCCACGAACTTGGGCTGTTAGTAGAGACACGTCAGGCCTGCTTTGCAAAATTCCCTCAGGGAGGACATAGCTCAGGGGAGCAGCAAGCGCTGGGAGAATACATAGCACAATCTCAGTGGCTCGTCCTCCCCTTTTCTAGAAAAGCTGACTCATGTTGCACCAACTTCCCTACTAATGAGGCGAGAGTCTGGAGGCACAGACTGAGGGGAGAGTTGGGGTTGGCCAGTAGATGGAGGGACTCAGGGGGAGCCTCTGGTCAGTTCAACAAGGAAAGGAGGGGCAGGAGGAAGTCACAGTCAGTGACCCGCCCAGTCCTGGGCTTCAGGTTAGGGTTAGGGTCACCCCACGTATACGTACGCCTGGCCCCGATGCCAGGAGCTGAGATGGAACAAGACCAGTGGGGGCCAGACGCAGTGCGCTGGGCCCTGTAGGAGGGATCGACAAGGACCACAGCCTCTCGGGATCCCACAGCCTCGTGGGGAGGCAGCCTCACGCACTGACTCTCAGGCCGTGATGGGCAGAACACCTGACGTGTGGATAAGGAAGTCTGAGAAGCTGATTCCTGTTGCGGGGCCGGTGGAGCCTACGGGACCTTAGGAAGCTTCTTGGGTGAGGTCGGGTTTAGGCTGTCTTTGGTTAGGAAGCTGGCAGGAGGTAGAGAGGGACATGCATTCTGCACAGAGGTGCCGGCTTCTGGACAGGAGACGTCGTGAAGGCTGGGACGTCACAGGGGTGTGGGGAAGGTGGAGGGCAGCGAGAAATAAACTGAGAAAAACAGCCGGGGCCAGATCACAAAGCACACAGAACGCCTCTCGGTGTTGTGTGGGTTTAACTCTCGATTGAGTTTTTATCAGATTTACATGCTCATGGTTTAACGACCCTTGTCCCAGTCCCAGCTCTCACCCCTTCCTCCCCAAGCTCTCCGCTGGTTCCCTGAGGATTCACCTCCACAGCTCTGGATGTTACCCGGCCGTTACTGCTATTTGATTTTCCAATTTTGAATATCGTTCATTTCCACTACGGAACACGCGGCTCTCACTCCTTCCCACTGTGCATCCACATGTATGTCCCTGTCCCTTCCAAAATAGTTACATTATCATTTCCGTTAGAGCACTATTTTGCATTTACATTATTACTGTTTCAGTGATATTCTCTGCTGAACCACAGTGTGCACTATGGTGACTTCTTCCTTCTTGCTTATTTTTACACTTTTCCAGAAATGAATCTTTGTTTGTCTGGTTGACTGGTTTGCTTTGTTCAGGTTTTGAGGTACTTATCACTAACTAAACCTCAAAGTTGTTGTCAAGTATGCAAACCTCCTTTCAAGTTGCTCAGAAATCTATGTTTCCGGCCTTCCCTGGAGTCCTTCCTGAAACCCTGCTCCCACCTGGAACATTGCCTTGGAGGCCTGAGCCCGTGTCCTGGAACCTCCCTTCTCCTCTCTCCTGGCTTAGCGCTCCCTTGCCTTCCTCTTTCTTGTTTTGCATATTTTTTTTTTTCCAGAGAAGGGAGAGGGAGAAAGAGATAGAAATACCAATGATCAGAGAATCATTGATCAGCTGCCTCCTGCACGCCTCCTACTGGGGATCAAGCCTGCAACCCAGGCATGTGCCCTTGACCAGAATCGAACCTGGGACCCTTCAGTCTGCAGGCCAACGCTCTATCCACTGAGCCAAACCGGCTAGGGCTGCCTCCATGTGTTTTGGAGCACCTCCCTTATTAGCATCCTGAGAAAAGGTGCATTGGAGGCAAATTTTTTGACACTTGGATATCTGGAAAAATCTTTTTTTTTTTCAATTACAGTTGACATTCAATATGACATTAGTTTCAGATGTACAGCGTAGTGGTTAGGAAATGTCTTTGTTTTACCCTTGCAATAGACGTTTAACTAAGTTTTTTTTTAAATGTGGTGGAGAAAACTGCTATTTATATTGGTAATCCATGAAGCTAGCTTGACAAGAAATCTGCCGGTTGGTAAGGGCGCCCTCATGTGGCACTGAAGGGCAATGCCAACTTGGTCTCACAGCTGTAATGGCCCCTGTGAGGCCAGAAACACCAGGCCCCGGTGGCCCCCTGGGTCAGGGCAGCAGCAGGCTCTGGAGGTGAGAGGCTTCTAGCCAGACAGAAGGCTTTGTCTCACTCCACTCCACACGTGTATACTAAAAACGTATTGAGGATCCCAGTAAACTTATGTGGGTGATTTATACTGGTTTATACTATGTTAGAAACGAAGGCTGAGGATTTTTAAAATATGTGTTAATCCATTTAAAAAGGCAACAATAAACCCATATCAACACAACGTTTTAAAGAAAAATAACTAGATTTTTTAAAACAAAAAGAGCGAAAAGGGTGGCATCGTTTTACACTTTCACAAATCTCTGTTACGCCTGGCTCGGTGGGAGAGAGCTCGATTCTTCTTTTAGCTTCAGCACTCAGTCCCTGCGTCACACGTCCTGTAGCCTCTAAGAGAATGGTGAAAGGCATTTAACATCTGGGTATTGTTTTGAAAGCAGTTTGACCTCCACACCCCCTGACAGGGTCTTGGGACACCCCCACCTCTGGGGCCCCCAGACCACTTTGTGAACTGCTGAATGAAGACTATGGTCACAGGCCTGGCTGGTGTGGCTCAGAGGTTGATGGTTGACCTATGAATCAGGAGGTCATGGTTCAATTCCCAGTCAGGACACATGCCTAGGTTGCGGCCTCGATCCCCAGTGTAGGGCGTGCAGGAGGCAGCCGATCATGATTCTCTGTCATCATTGATGTTTCTCTCTCTCTCCCTCTCCCTTCCTCTTGGAAATCATAAAAATATATTTTAAAAAAAGAATATGATCACAGGAACCACAGCCTGGGTAAAATCTAGAACCTAAAGTCTGTGACGTCCAGGCTCCCTTTTCTTTGCTGTCCAAAGAGCCACCTTGCACTGAGTTGGGCAGGGCTCCTGCTCCTGCGATGATCCAGAGGCAGGAGCAGGGAGGAAACGTCCCCAAATGGCCACTCCCCGTCTGGTGAGCTTCTCACCAGCAGTCCCGTCCCAGGCGGGAGGGCGAGCCCTCGAGGGAGTCATCACGGCCATCTCTGCCTGAGCCCTTTTCACAGCGCTTCTCACCCACCTTCCTGCTGGGGCCCGTCTTGGAGCCTGGAGATTTCCAGACAATACACACAGAGCACCAGTGCCTGGCATTGTCAGAGGGCCTGCCTGCTGTTCGGGCCCAGCCCTTTCCCTCCAAGACAAGAAAGCTGAGAAAGTTTTCTTGATTGTCCCTCAGCTAACCCTTGCCACCCTCAAGCACTGTCCGAAGGGCCCTGCCTAAAGGCTCTGCCTTCTGCCCCCCCACCTCCGGGGTCCCTGGCCTGCTCCTCGCACCCTAAACTCCACCAGGACGTCATGAATCACTCTTTTCACGTGGTAGGCAGTGGCCAGCAATGCTTTGCCCCTCAGAGAAGTCACTTGTGATGGGGATTTCAGACAAATAGGAGAGCTACCAGAGGGGCCATTTTAGGGCAGGAGATTTTGGGGTGCAGTCAGAGCCACCCTCTCCCCCTGGGTCTGGCCCATGGCAGTATCAATTGAGACTTTGTCATCAGTCCCTGGCATCTAACTCTGCTTGATGCTACTGGCCTCATCGCAGATGCTCAATGTTTATTGAATTGGGTTAAATCTGGACTCTCTAGGATACAGTTTTTCCATCTTTAAAACAAAGGGTTGGACTAGAATCTCAGGGCCCTACTAGCTCTCAGGTCTCCTAAGTGCATTTATATCCCTGGGTTGGAAGACGGCTTGTAAATGAGAATAAAATTGTGTCTGTAAATATGTTTGTCTCCCTGCATTGACAGAGTTCTTGAAGAGCCCTGCAAGGTCTCCTGATTCGGCACGACGGACATCCCAGGAGCTGAAACCTGCCCATCTGCGGGCAGTTTTGTAGGTTTTTTGAATGAGCAAAGAAAAGGGACCCTAAATAAAATTAGGTTTCAGATTTAGAACCAGGGCCATGGCACCCGTGACCACATTCTTAATTCAGCAGTTTTTGAGGTGGTCTGAGGACTGTTGGGGGAGTCCCCAAGACCCTCTCGGGGAGCCTCGGGGTTAAAACAAAGGTCCCTTGTTGGTTCCTCTAGTTCCTGACGGCGGAAAAGCACCCCCCAAACTCCTTTCCTTGACTCCCGGCCTTCTCCGCTGGGGAAGCCAGCGTGTGATCCTCATCAAGGTCAGCTGACCCCCCTGCAGGCACTTCCCAGGGCTTTGCTGGCGTTTCCATAGACACCTCTGCAGGGCGGAGGGAATGGTGTCCCCTAGCTGGGACGCAGCCTGAAGCAGCCCGGCCGCAGCTCAAAGGGCCGCAGGTCTCCTGCTTCTGCTTCACACGCGCGGGGACCTAGCACCAGAAGTTCCAGAGGCTAGCCGGTGTTTAACATTGAAATGTATGTATTGAGTTATGCACCCAGGCAAACTCGAGAAAGCAAGTCGTGGCTACCGCGGACCTTCTGGGTTGCCTTGCCTGTCACCAATGCCTCTGGGAGCTGGGGTGCCACTCCCCTTTCTTTGGAGAAACAACCGTCTCCAGAAAAAGACACAGCGGAAGGGCCTCCCTGACTCCGTCCTGCCCTGGCCCCGCCGACCTTGGGCCCCATTCTTGATCTCTCCCCAGGAAGGCAGGCTCTTGTGCCCTGGGGTCCTCCTGGGTCTCTGGTGCCTGTCCCTCCATCCCCCTCCCCCCGCCAACCTCCCCCCCCCCCATAAACACACACTCCTCTCCTGCCCCGCCTCTATCTGGTGTCGGTCCCTCTGCAGCCCATTCTGTCATTTGACTCCGAGGGCGCCCAGCGGGAAGGAAGCCCCATCCCCAGGTGACGCGGGGAAGGTGAAGTCTGTGGGTGGTGAGGTCGGTGCAGCCGGGGCTGCGGGGTGGGCAGGGGGGAGGGGGGGGGGGGCTCCTGCAGTTCCTGCTCCGGCCGCGCGGTGGGGCACCGGGCTCCGCACCCACCGCTGACTACGCGTCCTGCCCGCCCCAAGCGCCTCCCCAGGCAAGAGGATGTCTTGGGAAAGCTGGGGACGGGGGCGGGGCGGGGACCCTGGGGAGGCGGGAGGCGGTCCTCCCTGGCAGGGACCCAGGGAGGGACATGTGGGATGACCAGAGGCGGTGGACACCTTCTGGAACCAGGACTCGCTGTGCATTTCCAAAGGTGAGAATGGCCATTGGCGACCCCGCACTTCCTTCACCCCCACGCCCACCCCACGGGCTCTCCACATCATCTTGGGCCCGAAAGCTGCCATGAGCCTGCGCTCTGCCACGCAGCCACTGTGCCCTGGACCAGGGGCTGCACTCTGGGCCTGGCGGGCCTTGTTTGAACGAAGCAGAGATGCAACTGTCCACCCAGAGGGTTTGACAGAAGGCGGAGGGTGCGTGGAGTGCAGTGGGGTTTCTGGAGCAAAGGCCAGAATCCCGCTGACCCTGCCTCCCAGAGCCCCCTCGAGCACGTGTAGTGTGCTGCCTCCTAGGCCCTCGGAGCACTGTGGGTGGAGCCTCCGGGGCACCCATTGATTATCCGAGTTCCAAGGAAGTCAGGAGCGCACAGGCAGCTCCTGCAACTGTCCCGGGACCTTAGAGCACCTGCTTCCTGCTCATCTCTGCCCTAACCCAGCGGCTCTGCTGGAGGAGGAGGAGGGAGGGATGGCCTCTAGGCCCCCCCTTGCAAGCGTGCCCCCACGGCTTCTAAGTCTGAGAACAAGCAAACTTTCCTTTTGTTCCAGGACCAGGTGCGCCAGGGAGGGTGCGTCCTCGGAAGTGTTGCTTGAAAGCAATTTCCAGGTGGTGGAGTGAGCGGCCTCCCGCCTCCATTTCGCTTTGATAAGCGCCCGTTAAAACAAGCTGGAGTGATGGGCACCACGGCCAGAGCCTGGGGTGCTGGGCAGCTCAGGCACCCCTCCCCGCGGGCAGTCCTCACACTGGGCTCTGCCAGCCTGGGCTCTGCACCCCCAGCTCCTGCCCTCCTCACTCCTGCTCTTTGTTCCCTGGTGCCCTCCCCACCCTAATCCTCACCCCCAGTCTCCTGGAGGTGCCCGCATTGCCCACAAATTCTCCATCGGCCAGTAATCCAAGGGGCTCCTAGACTGCTTCCCCCCCTGCCTCCCCCCTGCCTCCCCCCTGCCTCCCCTCTGCTTCCCCACCTCTCCACCTGCCTCCCCTCTGCCTCCCCACCTGCCTCTCCCTGCCTCCCCACCTGCCTCCCCACCTGCCTCCCCCCTGCCTCCCCACCTGCCTCCCCTCTGCTTCCCCACCTCTCCACCTGCCTCCCCCCTGCCTCCCCCCTGCCTCCCCACCTCTCCACCTGCCTCCCCACCTCTCCACCCTCATTTCTCTCAGGGGACCCAACAACTGGGTGGTGTTGCCCTGTCAGCATTTGGGGAACCTGAGCATTGCTCAGTGTTAGCTGTCCCTCCAGCGTGCGCCCCTCGGGTCTCCCCACAGCCCTCCCCGGCACTCCGGGCAGCACTAACGCACTAACACATGGGTCACGCGGGGGCATGGCCAGCCTCTACTTGTGGCTTCCTGTGTGTCCCTAACTGTTCCCGTGCGTCGGCCTTGCCTCCTCGGTCAGAATGCGCCCCAGCAGTGCCCCTGAGTGCCTGGCAGGTGCTGGGCACATCGGGCACTTAGAGTGCTTGCCAGGTGCAACCTATGGAGGCGGGGGCAAGGTTGGAGGGGGCAGGGCCTGGACTGCGGCTGTGGGCAGTGGTCGCCCTGGAGTTACTGTGAGTGACAATAAACTCCACTTGCAGAAGGAAAAGAAACAGTTCTATGTTTTTTTTGTTGTTATTGTTTTTTAAAATATATCTTATTGATTTTTTACAGAGAGGAAGGGAGAAGGATAGTTAGAAACATCGATCAGCTGCCTCCTGCACACCCCCTACTGGGGATTTGCCCACAACTAAGGTACATGCCCTTGACCGGAATCGAACCTGGGACCCTTCAGTCCGCAGGCCGATGCTCTATCCACTGAACCAAACCAGTTAGGGCTGTTTTTTAAAAAGTTAAGTAACTAAAGGAAAGAGGATCCCTGACGAGTCACCAGCTAGAGCACTGCCTCCCCGACCCGGAGCTGTTGAAATCCATAAAGGCCGCAGAAAGGGCTTCTGAGAGGCCAGGACTGATGTCACAGCCCCACGCACTAACGCGCACATACCTCCCCATGAGCTGGACCCTCAGTTCTCTGTACTCAGGATCCCTGCCTTCATGAGCATTCCAGCAAAGGCAGGCGTGTGGCCTGCAAATCCACAGCACATCCGAGTGTCCTGAAACTGCTTGGGGCCCGCATCTGACAGCTCAGCGAGGAGGTGACCGACAGCCTCCAGCCTCGGGAGGGAGGAGCCTGAAGATCTTTAAAGGGCTGCGGTGAGGCCTGGAGAGCCCAGCAGCCTGGAAGCACGGGCTTGGGACCCGAGCCACACCTTCAGGGCAGTGCCCTCAGCCCACGTCACTGCAGCTCTGGACGGACATGGATGTTCAGCACGATTAACCCTCAGTCATGAAGAAAGTTAAATGATGCTCAAGGGTGTGTAAGAAGTTAAGGAAGCACCTTATTCATTTTACTAGTGAGTATGTTTCCCTCCAAAGCGGTTCCAATTCACTCAAGGAAGCTGCGAAGGATCCACCCTTGCTGACTAGGTCACAGGCAGCTTCTTCCGTGTCCGCTTTCCCACGCACTTTGCCCACATGCTCTCGTCTGGGTGGCAGGCAATGTGTCAGCACTTTAGTGATGAGGGCAAGTGACTCACGGAGGGTCCCATGGCCTGAGTGAAAGGGCAAGTCTCAGTGTCAAGTGGCCTTGACACGTCCCCCCTCCCCCCAGCTCCACTTCCCCACGGCTGCCTCTCCGCAGGGTGACTCAGCCCCTAGCCCCCGAGGACTCCTGATGGGTATCACTGTCCTGATGCTGCAAAATGTCCTCTTCCTCGGCTGTCACGTTCCTTCTGGTCTGTCACACACACACACATATGCACACGCACATGCACACACACACACACCATAGCAGCCCAGGGCTGCTGGGTGTGACTTTGACCTTCACTGTGTCCCCATTAGCACTCCTCAGCCCTAGGCATCCCACCACTGATAGCATATGGGTTCGAGCCCTGCATCTCTCCAGACTGGCTCTTCAGGAAGGGCATGGGCTGGGCACTGATGCCATCAGCACCCCTAACCCAGAGTTAGCCAGTTCCAGAGAGGCCGCGTGGCCTAGTGGGCTCTCGGGTCAGATTCTAGCTGTGCCACCTACTAACTGTGAAGCCTTGAGAAAGTTACTTA
Source organism: Myotis nattereri (assembly GCF_964212035.1). Lineage (NCBI taxonomy): Eukaryota > Metazoa > Chordata > Mammalia > Chiroptera > Vespertilionidae > Myotis > Myotis nattereri. The sequence continues at coordinate 76,857,573 of NC_138085.1, read as the reverse complement.
ACCTCTCTGTGCCTTGGTTTTCCCATCTGTAAGATGCAGACAGTGGTGCTGGGTAAACTCACAGGGCTGCTGTGACCGTCGCATCCGTTAATTTGTGCCTGGCATTTAGTAAACCCTTGACCAATCCCAGCTGCTATTGCGAATGCAAGGCCACTGACATAGAGCATCTCCATAACTGTCACATCCTTTCCTTAGAATAAGACTGTTGCAAAGCATCTCGAATTGTCATACCAACCCAAAAAGATAGGTAGGTCGTTTTCCCATTTAAAAAAAAATATATTTTTATTGATTTCGGAGAGGAAGGGAGAGGAAGAGAGAGAGAGAGAAACATCAATGATGAGAGAGAATCATTGATCAGCTGCCTCCGGCACCCCCCACACTGGGGATCGAGACTGCAACCCGGGCATGTGCCCTTGACCGGGAATCGAACCGAGACCTGGTTCACACGTCGATGCTCAACCGCTGAGCCACGCCAGCCGGGCAGTTTTCCTATTTGGTAACTCAGGCTCCTGAAGCACAGGGAAGGGACGGGCCCGCAGGCAGCGTGCCAGGCGGAGGCAGAACTGGGATTGGTGCCAGGGTGCGGTGGTCTGCATGTCTGTGTGCCCCCCTAGGGGGCATGAGAAAGGGGACTGGGAAAGGACTAGGTCCGAGGGCTCTGCCGTCACGGTGGGGACAGTGCCTGTGAGGGAGACCCCCAGAGGCTAGCCCAGGGGTGGGCAAACTTTTTGACTCGAGGGCCACAATGGGTTCTTAAACTGGACCGGAGGGCCGGAACAAAAGCATGGATGGAGTGGTTGTGTGAACTAGTATAAATTCAAAGTAAACATCATTACATAAAAGGGTACGGTCTTTTTATTTTTTTATTTTTATTCATTTCAAACGGCCGGATCCGGCCCGCGGGCCGTAGTTTGCCCACGGCTGGGCTAGCCTGTCTCTCCGCCAGCCTGGGACATCACAGCGGAAGTCACCATCAGTGACGCAGAGGCGGCCCTCACCAGACACCACACCTGCTGGCACCACGAACGTGGACTCCCAACGCCCGGAACTGTGAGAAATACATATTTGTCGCTCAGGAGCCTCGCAGGGTCTGGCGTTTTGTTATTTCATCCTGAACAGACCAAGGCACCCGGTCTACCTGACGTCTGAGTCACGATCTTTCCCCGCCGCCCGCCATCACACTGCCTCTCTCAGCAGAGAGCCTCCTGGGGACGGTGAGCAGAAAGCAGGCTGGCCGCCCCTGAAAACGGGAGCTCCCCTGCCCAAGTCCTGCTCTGAGAGGTGGAGTCACTAAGGAAGAGTGTGTGAGAGGCAGGAGCGCACACTCGTTTTTCAGTAACTGAGATGCCTGAGAGGCAGACTGGCCATCACCATCATCCAGGGCTGTTCTGGGGCTGCGTTGCTACGCAACCAATCATCGAACATCTTACTGGCTTAAAACGAGAGTGATCTCTTTATCACTAGCTCCCCCGGTTCTGGGGGGCTGGCGAGGCTCAGCCAGGGGGGTCTCACTCAGGGTCCTTCATGTGACTGTGGCTGGTGCCAGAGCCATCTGCAAAGTCTCCTCCCTCTCGGGCTGATGCTGGTGGCCAGAGAAGACCCAGTAGGCACCATGGGCCAGAGCACCTATAAGAGGCCTTCCCGTGTGGCCTGGACTTTCTCACAGCATGGCGGCCGGATTCCAAGAGCAAGAGTCCCCCACCACAGGGCGGAGGTGCCTGGCACCTTTCTGACCCAGATGTGGAAGTCACAGAGTGCCGCTTTGGCAGTGACTTCTACCCATCAAGGCATCACTAAGTCCCAGCCGGTTCAAGGAGGGGGGCAGAGGCCACGCCTCAACGGGAGAATGTCAAGCGGAGTGTGTGACCTAGGATCTACCGTCTGTGAAAATTACAACCCGCCACATGGCAGCCTTTCCTGGAAGAACTTCCCATTTGAAGGGAAAAGCAATGAATGGTCCATGGAGGCTCCAACAGTGGCCTCTCCCTACAGGCACGTCTGACAATAGCTCCTTCGGGGAACCGGCCACAGGAGAATGTTTGGAAGCAAGACTGCTCTGCTAACGCTTCACTGAGATAAACAGGATTAGGCTGCAGTGACTGCATCCTCCGACTGTCCTCACAGCATGCCATCCGCAGCCGTGCTGTGACCGGCCGAGCTGCCAGGGCCTGTGCGTGGGAGTGCCCAGTCACCTCTGGGACAAGTCCACCTGCTGGAAATCTCGCATGTCCTTGATCCTGACCAACCACTGACAAGTCTTAAATCCTCCCCTTATCAGCTTTTTTCACGCAGAGGAGGCTGGAGGGGATTTCGCTTTTGAAGTTCCCGAGTCAGCCAGAGCCCAGGAAATGTACTCCCTCTTCCCCAGCCCCTCTTCCTGTGGCCCAGGTCCCCACCCTGAGGGCTCTGGGAAGCCCAGGGCCCAGGGGGAGGGCAGGAGGCAGGGCCGCCCCAATCTGCAGGGCCCAACCCCAGATGAGCCCGGGAGATGGTTCTCAGCCCAGCAGGCTCCGAGGAGGGCACCCAGGCAGCTGGCCAGGGAGCAGGGGCAGCCTGACTCTGGGCAAGGTGACTGTGACTCAGACACGCTCAGGGCTCAGGACTCTGGGGGTGGGAACCACCAACCAAGAACTGTCTCCAACATGCCAGCTGTTTTTGCCCACATCTTCTCAGGTAGTTCTCACAGCCATAATCCTGGTTTCAGAGGTGAGGAAATCAGGCTTAGAAATAATAAGTGGCTTTGCCTCCGGCCTCCGTCCGGAAGACCTGGGGCTGGGATTTGAACCCAAGACCATCAACCACTTTCCGTTGCACCAGAAAGAAGAGAGGAAGGAAAGAGGGAGTGGGCCCCGCAGGGCAAGACCTTGTTTGTTGGGAACCCAACTCAAGAGCTTTGTGCGAGAGCACCCTGCCCTCACCGGGGTGCCTGAGGGCTGGGAGCCCCAACAGGAAAGGCCGGTTTCCTGCGGCCTCAGCCTCGGGCTCTGGAGCAGTCAGGCCAGACCAAGAATTTCCGGCAGGGCGGGCCCCTTTGTGGCTGCCTCGGCCCCCAGAGCTGCCAGTCACAGAGCAGAGCCTCTGACAGGAGCACCTACCCCCTGACCCCTGTGCCCACACGGGGAGTCACTGATGTGTCAGAACAGCTAACGACCTTCTCCGGAAGATATGGAGGAGAGAGGATGGGATTGTGGGGTCGGGGCTCCGCCCATCCTTCGCAAACCTCATTCCGTCTCCGTAACCATCACCCCTTAGGGTGAGGCTGGGCCAGGTGTCCCGTGAGGAGCCGGAGCAGCACAGCCCGTGTCCGCTCATGGGAACGCGGGAATACCGTGCGCCCTCATCACCTCCCCGCAAAAGAGAGAGTCTGGGGAGCCTTCCGAGAGGGATGAATGACACAGGAGGAGTGACTCCTGGGGGGGGGGGGGTGTAGTGAGTCCTGGTTTGCCCAGAAGTGCCCATCAGGACCGGCTGGTGTTTGGCCTCACACCCACCTCCCCCCACGCAGGGCCCAGCAGGGGCTCCAGGCCACGTTCCCACGCTGCTCCTGCTGGCACGGGGCCAGGCCCCAGTCAGCGCTTTCACTGTCTGCCAGCTCAGAGCCCAGCACCTCGGGGTTTGGCCTGAGGGGAATCAGTCAGTTTCAATTACCTGCCGAGGGTGCAAATCAATGGCTCTTTATTTCCTGAAAAGCTCCAGGCTCAGGGCAACAGCCGGAGACAGACCTGCAGTCTCTTCCCGTGCGGGGAGCCTCCGTGAGCTCCTGGTGGAAACGGAGAGGTGTCCGCCACATACCCCGCTGGGAACTGACGCTCAAGGACCGACTGCTGGTGGAGTGGGGTGCAGTGGGGGCGGGGGACTTGAACTACCTGGGGACCTGAACTCGTTTATTCATTCAACGGATACAAGTATGTTCAAGTGGCTACCACCCTCCCGGCTGTGGCTGCCTGGGGCACGGTGGCCATCCTGCCATCACGACAAAGCCTGGGGAGGGGCCAGGCCTCACTTTCCACCCTGTCAGTGAGGGGACTGAACGGAGGATCCCCGAGGGGGCCCTCCAGCTAGATGCTCCTCTCCCAGCCCCACATTTGGGGTGGGGTCACCTGCACCATCTCAGGAGGGTGGCTCCTGGCTGGCCAGCCCAGCCCGCCATCGGCGCTCTCAAGCATCCCTGGCACTCAGGGCCTCTCTGGTCAGCAGCCTGGCAGCTGGGCCTGCCTCTGCCCAGCAGGGCCTTGTCGGGGTGTCCACAGGAGCCAGAGCCGGTGTGGGCACCCCCTATGCACGCTGCAGCCCTCAGCCCACCTGGCGTCCTCTCTCCTGGCTCCCTTTCAGACTGAGGACTGACCCCTCAGGATGGCTCTGCAAGTTCCTGAGTCGCCTCTCAGACTTCTAGAAGTCAGCGGGGGTCACCGTGTCTGTCTAGCTGACCAGGGTTTTCAGGGGGCTCACAGGACAAAGGGGCAGCGGGAAGATTGAGGTGCAGATGACCATGACCGGGTGGGACAGCCAGTGTCCCCTCAGGCCTGGGCCCCCAGGGCAGGTCTCCCTCAGCTCTCCCTCCAGGCAATGCCTTCTGGGCACGACCCCCGCCTGGCCGCCCCATGGCCCTGCGGCCACTGCAGTGGTCATTGTGCTCAGACTGCGCTGGACTTGAAGTCAGGAGCCCCTATCCCCCTTCCCTCCCCCCCCCCCCAACTGCAGGGGAGGAGCCGAGGCCTGTGCGCCTGAGGCTGCTCAAGCCACCGAGGGGTCATGACCAGGAGGTCACAAGAAAGGGCAGCCCAGCGGGTACCCAGCAAGGTGTCCAGAACTGAACCGACACCAGACCCTTCTGTCCCAGACTCAAGGCCCCTACAACCCTCTGCCCTCTCCTCCCATGAGGAACTTTTTTGAACCTGGGGACCTTCTGGCTCTGCCCCAGGGGGTCCCGGTCACTCGGCTGCACTGCAGGGAAGAGGGGAGGCGGGGAGGGGCTGCTCCGTCTGGCCAGGTGGGAGGCAAGGTCTCCTTCCCTTGCAGGGACTGATGCTTCGATGTGCCACTCATTCATTTATTCAATAAGAAGGCACCCAGCCTCTTCCTGTGCCAGCCACTGTGGAGGCGCTGGCCCGGGGCTGTGAGAACGCGGTGGACAGGACCGGCTGTCTGTGCAGGGGTGGGTGACTAACGCGAGGGATGAAGGAGGTCTTTCTCTGGAGGCGAGTGGGTGCCTGATGATGAAGCAGAGAGACACACACACGCACCCCAATAAAACTCCCCTGGGAAGCTCTTTGTGGCTGGGCGGGGTCCCACACTTTGTTATCTTTGCGTTCCCAGGGCCGCCATATGGGAATGGTTACTCTATGTCATGCTAGAGGAGGGATGTGAAGAGGGCTGGGCGAGCAGGAACGAGCATCCCATACAATGATGTCACCCCTCTATCGCACATCCACCCCCAGATTGTTCCCCCGCCATTGAAAGGGCTGAGGTTCCCCAGTGCTGAACACGCCAGGCACCAGCAGCCATAGGCCAGACCTCTCGTCAGCCGAACACATGAGATATTACATCCTCTTGGTCAGGCCCAAGCTTTGGGTTGCCCAACGAACGCGCATCTTTCCCCATCATGCCTGCACCCACGTGGCTGGAGAGAACCGCATGTCCTGCGGACTGACCTCACTCGAGTGGGCACCCAACACGCTGTCCCCCTACACATCCCCGCAGGCTCACTGGCCTTCTCTGTCCTCTAATGCCACTTACCCTTCAGCGAATCGTTTCGTCTCACATTACATCGAGAAAATGGAAATATTAGAAGGAGTCCCTTCATTTTCCCACCACCCCAATTCCTACCGAAAGCCGACTCTGCCCTGAGCTCTGGATCCCATCCCTCTGACCTTCTCAATATCTTTGCTCAAGAAATTATTTTACTATCTTCCCTTCTGTATCATAATTTCCTTCTCTATTGGGATCATTCCCATCAGCATATGTAAAAGCTATAGGAGGTCCTGTCGCTTTAAAAACAAAATACTTCCCCCTTGGTGCCCCTTCCCCTCCAGTAGCCACTGCTCCAATTGCTTGCTCTCTACCACAGCGAAATCTCATTAAGAAGCTCTCTACAGCTCAGCCGGTGTGGCCCAGTGGTTGAGTCAAACTATGAATCAGGAGGTCATGGTTTAATTCCTGGTCAGGGCATGTGCCCAGGTTGTGGGCTCGACCCCCAGTAGGGGGCGTGCAGGAGGCAGCCGATCAATCAATGATTCTCTCTCATTATGGATGTTTCTCTCTCTCTCTCTCTCTCTCTCTCTCTCTCTCTCTCTCTCTCTCTCTCTCCCCCTTCCTCTTTGAAATCAATAAAAATACTTTTTTAAAAAAAAGAAAAGCCCCCTACATGCTGCTCTCCTCCTTCACTGCCGTTCTTTGCAGACCCACCCCGGTTGGGCTTCCATCACCACTGCTCCTCTGAAACTGCTCTTGTCCAGGCCTCCAGCACCCTGCACGCTGCAGAAGCCAGTGGTCACTTCTCTGCCCGCTTGTTGGATCTACCAGCAGCTCTGGAATGGTTGGCTGTCTCTGCATTGTTCTCTCAGCTTCAGTGAAAACCACCTCCTTTCTCCACCGCCCCTTCCCTCCCCCCCACCCATCTCAGGCTCCTCTGTTGGTTTCAATCAACCTCTAAATGTTGTCACGCGTCAGGCCTGGTCACAGGCTTTCTACTATGCTGTAGACACTCTCTACCTAGACCCATGGTCGCCAAACTGCAGCTCTCAAGCCACCTGTGGCTCTTTGGCCCCTTGAGTGTGGCTCTTCCTAAGCCTTAGGAGTACCCTAATTAAGTTAATAATAATGTGTACCTACCTATATAGTTTAAGTTTAAAAAAATTTGGCTCTCAAAAGAAATTTCAGTCGTTGTACTGTTGATATTTGGCTCTGTTGACTAATGAGTTTGCCGACCACTGACCTAGATGATGTCATCTAGGCTTTGAAATAAACATATGCCAATGCCTCGCCACCGAGCCACAGGCTCATACCCACTTGACATCTCTGTTTGGACATCTACCAGGCATTTCAAAATGAACGTCGGCAAAACAAAACTTTTGATTTCTGTCCCCACCCCAATCTGGTTTTCCCATCTTGATAATTGGCACCAGCACGCACTGTTTCCCAAGACTATAGTCATTCTGGATCCCCCCCTTTCTCTTTCTAGCCCCATGAGCTTCTCACCCAGTCCTGTAAACTCAGCCCAAAACACGCCAACTTCATTCTCCATCTCTATCACTACCAGTCTCACCACATGACTGTTAGAGACTCCAATACTTCTCGTGTCCCCTACAACTCATTCTACCATGAAGCCAGCATGATCTCTGGAGATTTGAAATAAGATATTGTCACCTCTTTATTTTTATTTGAATAAAACCTAGATGCTTTGCCATGGCCTAAAATTTCGTACCAAATGGGATCCTACCTGCCACTCTGAGCTCAACTCTCCCCACGCCTCCTCTACACTGATCTTCATCCTGTTATCACATTTGGGGAGAAGGGCCGAGTGCCACCCGAGGGGGAGCCCTTCAGCTCTTCCCTCCGCTTAGAATATCCCTTCGCCTGTCTCAGCTCCAACATGGCCTCCTTGAGAGGTGTCCTCTGACCTCTCCAGGCGCTCTCTCTGATCACCCATCATCGTCAAAACAATCTGTTTACTTGCTGGTTGTCTCTCCCCCCGTTCAGGTGGATGCTCCGTGAGAGCAAGGCACTTCTCAGTCATGTTCCCTGCCATATCTCCCGCACTGGGACTAAGCCACCATGTTCGTGGGTGTTCAATAAACAGCTGATGAATAAATGAACAAATGGAGAGGCAGTGAGGATGGCCCAAACAAAATCTGACATGGCCCCAGCCCCATGGGCTCAACTATGGAGGCGCGATGGGGACAAGTTGGCATTTCTAATGCAACGTGATAAGCACTTCCGTCAATGCCAGGATGGGTGCTGGGGGAACCCCTGGAGGGGCACCTACCCAGAGTATGTGTGGGGTGGGCTTCCTGGGGATGTCATGTCCAAGTCGAGACCTACCAGAGAGTAGGTAGGTGTAGGGGAGGAAGAAGATCATGTCTCAGGCGGGGATACCTGAACTTACAAAGAGCCACAGGCGAGTGAGAGCACAGTGAGGGGGTGTCCGAACCAGCACCTGCAGACCACCTGGCCTGCCTCCTTCCTGGGCTGCTTGGAGAGGGGGGCCTCACATAGATCAGATCAGACATTCCTTCATTTAGTCCATGCTAACACTAACCACTGGGCCACATGCTGCGGTGGCAGACATGAAAGGCTCAGGCCCCTGTGATTGAAGAGACAAAGCTTGAGCTCTGAAGGTGAAGGAAGGGCCAGCCCAAGACCACGCCATGAGACCCCAGCCACTGGCTGCAGAGGGCACTGCTGGATCCCTTGGCCACACACGGGCCTGGGCCTCCAGGCTGAAGCAGGGACACTCCCGCCAGCCTGCAGGGACTTGTCCCTGAACTGGTCCCACTGCCTGAAGAACCTGTCCTATTGCTCATGGGCTCACACACTCACTCAGCGCACAGATGTGCACGTCACCTCTGCGCTGGTCACATACACACACCACACCTACCCGCATGACCTCACACAGGCATGGACGTCCACCCACACGGGCCCGCTCCACCCCAGGCGGCGAGCCCCGGGTGCGACACTCACAGGGTGCACAACACACTCCTGCCCTTTGGAAGACCCTGTGCCTCTAGGAGGACCACACGGGTTCCAGCAACACTCTCTTCCCAAGACGTTTACAATATTACAGGCAAACCAGAACGTGGTAATGCCATCCGAACTGTATAGATGGGATAGGGTATCAAGCAGGCCTCTTGGAAGAATTTGAGCCAGGTCTTGAAGAAAGTCAGGGAATTGTGAGAATGCAGAGCAAAGGGTTTTGTTTGTTTTTTTAAGGATACTGAGTTCATCAGACTCTTTGGGCTACAAAAAAGATAATGTATCGATCGACTCATGGGATTGATCAGGCTTCAGGCAGTGTTGGATGCAGAAGCTGGGATGACGTCAGCAGGGCTCTGTCTCCCTCTGTAGATATTTCCCCGCTGGGTTCCACCACCCGGGAGGCCATACTGACCTTATCAATGAAAGGACACAGAAACTGCCTTGCCAGGAGCTCTAGGAAAAAGGCTTGAAGAATTCGCATTGACATCGTGACCTTCTGAACCAACCCTTGTGGTCAAAGGCATGGAATTCTCTGAGGCAAGTCCCTACATCCCTAGCCTCTCCCGGTCTACGCGGAATGGATTTCCTAAGAGGAAAGCAGCCTCTGGTTATCAGAAGAAGCAGGGAATGGATACTCAACAGGGGTCAAATACCCCTGCCTTAAACATGATCCCTCCCTTGGTTATAGTACTTCACATTTTTAAACAATTTATTCACTTTGGTTGTCAGGAGATCATCTTGAGCCAGGTATGGCGAGCATCCTTGTTTTACTGTAGAACAAGAGCACTTCCAGACATTGAACTTGGTTTTTCTGTTCTATAATGAAGGCAGAGCATCCCCTGGGAGTCCGCTGGGCCATCTCCTCTAGGACCAATGACCTTGGCGGTCTCAGTAGAGCCTCCTCAGGAGGGGTGGGGAACGAGATGGGGGATTAGAGCTTGATGCACCGAGTTTCAGGTGCCTTTGGGATAACCAGGTGGAAGTGCCCAGGAAGCAGCAGGGTATACAAGACTGGCATTTCCCCTGTGATGGCCAGACACCCACGGCCATGCTGAAAGCTTCTTTTACCCTGTGTGTTAAAGTGGCCAGTCAGGGTGCATCCAGTCAGAGGACAGTGAGGCCAAAGCCCTGAGCACAGGCAAAGGGTGGGGACTGGGGGGTGCTATATGCCAGGAGATCTGCCTGCACATGCCTCCTCTGTGCCAGGGAGAGCCGGAATCAGCCCGGGACCTCCTAGGCCCAGCTGAGAGGACCTGGAGACCTGGACCTCTCACTGACCATGGACCTCTTCTCTCCTGGTATCTCAGCTGCCACCTCTAACATGCCACCTCTAACAGGCTGTGTGAGCTGGTCTCCAAAGACAGCCATCCCCATGATGCACAGCTCCCGGAGCCCATGCCATGATATAGTCCCTTCCACACTGAATCTAGGCTGGCCTGTGGCACACACCATTCAACAGAATGTGGCAGAAGCGATCCTCTTAGCCTTTAAGAGGAATGGCAGCTTCTAAGAGTCTCATGCTCTACCGACTGAGCTAGCCAGGCGCCCAAATGGCAGCTTCTACTTCCTCTTTCTTGGAAGGCTCGCTATTGAGATACCGGAGTCACCATGTGAGATACCTGGCTATCCTGCTGAAGGGACCATGGGGAGAGACCACGTGGAGAGGATTAAAGGCCAGCTGACCTGTCACTGTAGGTAAATGTCCAGGTGACCCAGTCCCAGCCTTTATCTGAATGCACCTTCATGAGAGACCCCCAAGCAAGTCCAGCAGAAGAACCAGCCAGCTGAACCCAGCCAACCCACAGAACCACACGAGACAACGAAACAGTGCTTGTTTTTAAGCCACTGAGTTTGGGAGGCTGCTATTCAGTGATAGATAACAAAAGCAATGTTCCTGTTGGGGAGATTGGCTGATATGCCGAGTCTTGAGCCACCTTTCTCCTAGCCCTCAAACCTGACATGGATAAGTCAGGTCTTGGTTAATGACCAAGACAATAATCACATTGATAGCCGTTCTGAGCAGCCAGGCCAGTCTTAGGACAAGTGCAGGGAGGAGACCACACATGCTGTCAGATTCCAGGACTGAGCTTCCAAAAGACATAAAAACCCAGTTCCCGCTGGGCTGGAGATGCGAGCAGGGGGCTGGATGGCTGCCCAGCTCCGTCTCTGGGTGCCGCCCAGAGAGGCAGAATGGCTCTGAGGTTGAAGCCCATGGTGTGATGGGACCAGATGCTTGAGCCGCCTCCCACCCTGGCTCACGGGGGAGGGGACCAAGTGAGCCACGCCCTGTCACTTGGTCTTGCCTGGGTCCCCCTGTGTTTCCCATCACAGCAGCCCGACCCCCCTGCCACAGCCTCCATGCTTCATCTGTCCTGGACCTGCTCCTTGCCGACTCCCATCCCTTGCAGGCCTGACACCACCCTTGCAATTGTCGTCACTTCTCCGCTCTGGGGAATCTTTCCTTCTCTTTTCCCCAGACCACCAGTGTCACAGGGGCATTGCCACAGGTGCCCTGAAATGAATCATGTATGACTCTTGTCCCACTGCTAGGCCGTGAGATTCTAGAGAGCAGCCACTACAGCCTCATTTTCCCTCCAAGACGTTCCTTATGAATTCAGTCATCAGTCATTCACTCAACAGTCTGCCAGGTGCCAGCATCTCTGTCCGGGGCAGGGGCATAAAGTGAAAACCATCGTCCCTGCCCTGGGGCCATGTTTGGCCCAGTGAGACAGACAGGCATGTAAATCGCAAGGATGACACGGTCATGTGAGGCTAGCTCAGGGGGGTGTGCACAGTGCAGTGGGGACACAGAGAAGTACCCACACCAGGTAAAATTCACTTGTGATTACTGTCTTCCAAGCACCTCAGAGGAGCACATCCTGGCCCATGCTTTATACCTTGCAGTCACTCTGAATTTTATGCATATCTGCACATTCATGTGCACACACACACACACACACACCTTTTGCATAAGTAGTTACACAATCTTCTGTATCTTGTTTTGTTTTTTGGTTTTGTTTTCATTTAACATATCATACCATGTCACTGTAGAGATACCTCATTCTTGGCTAATGAGAGCACAGTATCATAGTATTCCATCATAAGAATGAACTATAGCTTGTTTAACTAATCACCTATCAATAGTCATTTATGCTTTTTCTAATTATTCACTATTACAAATAATGCTACAATGAATAAACTGCTTACGTGATTTTGAATGTGTCAGCTGTTAGATGTCCATCTAACCTTTATTATTTATTTATTTATTTTTAAATATATTTTTATTTATTTCAGAGAGAGAGGAAGGGAGAGAGAGAGAAAGAGAGAGAGAGAGAGAGAAGTCAATGATGAAAGATAACCAGTGATCAGCTGCCTCCTGCATGTCTCCCACTGGGGATGGAGCCCCCAACCCAGGCTTGTGCCTGTGACCGGAATTAAACCTGGAACCCTTCAGTCTAAAGGCTGACACTCTATCCCCTGAGCCAAACTGGCTACAGTGGTTGGCAAACTGTGGCTCATGAGCCACATGCGGCTCTTTGGCCCCTTGAGTGTGGCTCTTCCACAAAATACCACGTGCGGGCGCACATGTATAGTGCGATTGAAACTTCGTGGCCCATGCACAGAAGTTTGTATTTTGTGGAAGAGCCACACTCAAGGGGCCAAAGAGCTGCATGTGGCTCGCAAGCCGCAGTTTGCTGACCACTGGGCTAGGACATCCTTTATTTATTTTATTTATTTTTTAAAAAAAATATTTTTATTGTTTTCAGAGAGGAAGAGGGAAACAGAAACATCAATGATGAGAGAGAATCACTGATTGGCTGCCTCATGCACACATCACCCGGGCATGTGCCCTGACAAGGAATCAAACCGTGACCTCCTGGTTTGTAGGTCAATGCTCAACCACTGAGCCACACAGGCAGGACTAACCTTTATTTTTTAAGAATGCAACACCAGGCTTTACACAGCTTTTCTGCCACTCTCCTACCCAGCAGCCGGGACAGAGAACTCCGGCAGGCAGAGGAGAAGGGAGAAGGAGACAGTGCTTCACTTTAAAGTGCTTCTCTCTTTCCTTCTTTAGTTTTTAAATGTAACTTAATATACACAATTATATATACACTAGAGACCCAGTGCACAAAATTCGTGCACGGTTGTGGGAGAGGGGGATCGGCCTAAACCAGCGTCGGACATCCCTCTCACAATCTGGGACCTCTGGTTCCTGTTTGCCTGCCTGCCTGCCTGATGCCCCTAACTGCTTGCCTGCCTGACTGATTGTCCCTAACCACTCTGCCTGCCTGTCTGCCTGCCTGATCGCCCCTAACCACCTTTGCTTTGGCCCCCGCCACTGTGGCTTCTTTTGGAAGGACATCTGGAATGACATCCAGAAGGTCCTTTGGTTGTTCGGTCTAATTAGCATATTGTGCTTTTATAATTATAGATTTCATATCTGTATGTTAAATATATTTTAAATAAATAAAATTTAGTAACACTATCATACAGACATGAACTACATATATAACTAATTTAAATATAAAATTCCTCAGGGGACGTGTGGTCCGGGAACCACGTGCAGGGGCCTCCAGAAGAAGGAAGGGCAGGAAACCCGGCCCAGCTCTCCCGGCCGAGTAGAGTCCGGGGCACAGTCTCGCCTGCAGCAAGTGCTGCCCTGGGTGGCTCGGGTGCAGAAGCCCGCGTGTGGCGTTTCTGCTTTCACCCGCGTGGGTCAGACCATTGGTCCCTGCCTCCAGGAGGGCCTGCCTGATGCCACCACTGGTGTGGGGGATGCAGACTGAGCGCTGGCAGCACCGGGACAGGGATGGTGCCCAGAGAAAGAGCCAGGTGTGTCCGAGGTGAGGAGGTGAGGGAGCAGGAGGCATTCCCAGGGCTGCCCTGGCGGGGGTGGGGCTGGGACCAGGGCGGGCGCTGTGCTGCGTGATTAATGCGGTTCACCCTGAGCGCTCAGAGGAAGTGACCGGAGCGTCTCCCTAGCAGTGATCACCGGTGTGAGTCTGCTGCCCGCTGTGTGCGAACACATACACACACGCACACACGCACACACACCTCTGACATCCAGCCCTTGGCTCCTCAGTCTGGCTGCCCAAAAAGGCAGTCACCCCTGGAGACCTGGCATCAGACAGGGAGAGGGAGAAGTCTGCCAAGGAGAAAGGTCATGGGCGTGCTACAACCCCTCCTGGTGTGCAGGTGCGCGTGCCTGTGTGCTCCTGCGTGGGTGTGTGTGCACGCACACAGGATGCCAATTACCCTTTCCCAACTGAGCCCTCGGGAACATTCTCCAGTGTTTACAGCCCTCCAAACTCATTACCTTATCTCAGGGGCCCTTTGGAGCCTTTGACCCAGAGCTGGGTGAGGCAGGAAAGGAAAGGACGGGGCTGGCAGGAGAGGAATTTGCCCTGTGCCGGGCCCCGGGCACCCGCGGGAGCAGACTGTGCCTCTGAACTGCCTCTAGCTGGGCCCACGTCACATCGCTGCCCCCACCCCTGCAGCAGGCCCTCTGGCCACTCTCTCTAGTCCCTTCCCACCCGTGCCTCTTCCACCGCAGGGCTCCTCCTGAGATGTCCGTCCTCTGTGCATAGCTCGGCTGGGCTGCCTCGGACTAAGGCAAGTTCTTTTCTATGACCTGGAGGCCCTTTGTCGTCCGGGCCTCCGGGCCTCCCCGTCTAGCCTCACCTGTCCACATTCCCATCTCACTGCGCTCCAGGCACCTCCCAGAGCCTTTCCCGGAGGCATCTGGACCCCCTATTAGTTCCTATGGCTGATATAACCAGCGACCGCGAACATGGTGGCTCCAACCACCCAGATTCATCATCATCCGGTTCCCACAGTGCAAAGTCCAAACCTGCGTGGAAAGGGGCTCCATCCGGGGGCCGGAGGGCTGTGTGCCCTCTGACGGCCCAGGAAGAAACCCACGCCCTTATCTTCTCCAGCTTCACCATGCCACCCGATTCCCTAGATCACGTCCCCTTCCTGCATCTTCAAAGCCAGCAGTACAGCATCTTCCCATCTCCCTCCTGGCCTTTGCTCCCACGGTCACACCTCTCTCTGCCTCTGACACCCTGTCTTCCTCTGGCAAGGGCCCCGGTGACTGCCCTGAGGCCCAGCCCGGATAGCCCAGTCCCCCATCTGAAGAGCCTGAATTCAGTTCCATCGACAAAGCCCCCCTTTCTGTCTCCCTCTCCTGCCTCCAAGTAGCCCCTATTTGTACCTCCTCCCTCCTCTTCATCCAGAACACGAAAGAAAGGAACAAAACATAAGAAAACCCTCATGTAAATGGACACCCCTGGCCTGAGCAAGTCTAAGACTGGCCAGCACAGCCTGTGGTTTCATCTGCTACTTGCAGCTGGGTTTGAACCTCGCTTTTTCTGCTGGACTTACTTCCTCACAGTGCCCAGCACAGGGCCAGGCCAATGGTGACCCCTGGACTGGGTGAGGTCAGAGTGGGAAGGGGAAGGGGTCAAGGTCAGGGATGGGTCAAGGCTGGGGAGTGGCTGCAGGGAGGAGGACCCCTTGGGGCTGTTAATCCTCCCCCTTCCAGGGCAGGATTAAACTCCGCACACCCGCTGTCCTCCCCCCCTCCCTCCGCCACCGCCAGAGCCCCGCACCCCAAGCAGCATCAGTCACAGAGGCAGAGACTGGGGGCTGGTCAGGATGGGGTCCTGGTCAGCATCAGCCTGGCTGATGCCAATTAAGACCCAAGAACCCCCTGCCCCTCATCCTGGGCTCAGATCAAAGCCCTTCCCCAGATGACATAAATCTGCAGGGCCCGGGCCTCCGCTAACGAGCTGCTCTGACGCAGGCAGCGGGGTCCCGGATCCTGTTTCATGCCAGGTTACAGCCCGCCAAAGTGAGGGGCCAGCCAGGCCTGGGATCCCCGAGCACCCCGTTGCCCCACAGTGCCCGGCTTTGCTCAAGAAATCCCAGGTCAGTGTCCTGGGGGGACCTGAGGGACCCCACCGCATCCTCGGGGAGCTCCTGCCCCTCCGGCCCCAGAGCTGTTCTCAGCGCCCATTGTCTGGCCGCACAAGAATTTTAACCGCTAACATCTGGGCTCAGGAGACTCCGGAAGAGCAAATGTCTTCACCTCCTTTGATTCCCTTCACACAGAGGGCTTTTTAAATTTTAATTTGAGGTGACCTCTGACCCGAGTTCCCATTCCCATAGATTCCAGATATTTCCTGTGCCCTCAGATAACCTCCCAAGCCAGCCCTCACCTGATCAGAAGCCCCTGCTAGGGGGCACTGCCTCCCCCAACCATGGCCCAGGTTGGGCTAGAATCCCCCCTCCGTCCTCACCCCCTGCCTCTGGTTCCCTCCCAACACTCCCTTCTCTTTTCCCAAAGGCCAAAGATGCCTGCAGCCCACCAAATGCCACCCCAGGGCTCTGGGTCCAGCTCAGCCCCCAGGAGTCTGGGAGCACCTTTGGTCCTGCTGCTAGGAGTCCCAGACCAACCATAGAACCATTGATGGAGCCCCCACCCTGCACAGACGGGGGGAGGGGGGGTGGACATCATGAGCACAGAGCTAGAGTGTGGCAGAGCCGGCACCATCAACAAGGCCTGTCAGCCATGAGGGTGCCTCTGGGAGGGGCACAGGGCTGCTTGGTCTTGGAGCTGCTGGAGCCTCCTTTCACCTAGGGGTGACCAGCACTGGAAGCACGGAGGGTCCCCAGAAAGCCACGAGGGCAGAGAAGGGAGGGGGACGGAGCAGGGCTGGTCAGACCCTCGCCCCCATCCCTCTTTCCAATAGTTCTGGATGGAGGACTAGATGGAGGAGCTGCCCCTGTGTGGGTCCCGCTGTGCACCCCGACCACACTAAGCTGTAGGGGCGTCCCGGGCCCTGGGAGCTGGGAACAGGCACTAAGAGCAGACAAGCAGGAGCAGCGCTGTGAGAAGTGGCCCAGGACTGGAGCCCGGAGGTGAGGGGCAGGCTCCCGGCAGGTGGGGCCTCCCCCAGGGCCTGTCACACAGAGGCCTCCGTAAGTCAGCCCCATGGCACTGGGTCAGGGCCCAGCAGCCATCCCCACAGCACGGCCACTCCCAGCAAGTGGCTGCGGTTCCCGGAGCCCAGAGCCCTGATGATCCACCAGCGGCCAAGTGGCACCACCGGGCAGCCTCACTGGCCCGCCTCACTGGCCCCACTGCCAGCCCCGGCCTCCTCACCGCGGTTTGACAACATGCCTTCCTGTTCCAGCCCTCCTCCACCCCCCTTCTGCACACCTACCCCAGCTCCCCTCCGGCCTCGTCATGCCCAGTGACTCAGCCACCCTCCCCGGCCCAGCGCACACAGCTGACATCACCTTCTCCAGTCCTTTCCAGCAAACCCATGAGTCTTGGCTTTCCTCTGATCCACCTTCCTTCTCAGTCAAGAACGCGAGACCTGGCCAGGGTCTTGGGAGTATCTGGGTGGCCTCACTTTCCCATTGGGGAAGCTGAGTCCCCGTGAGGCCAGGAGCCTGTGTCAGTTCATGGGCTGTGGCAGAGTTAGACTGGGCTCTCTGCCCAAAAGGGGCTGATTCGGGCTCCATCAAGATGCCAGTAACTGAGCCCTCACTCTACACCTGCCCAGCGGGGCCAGAAACCAGGACCCAGACTCCCTGGGTCCCGGCTGCCCTTGGCATTGAGGCTCCAGGAGCAGCGGGAGGTCAAAGGAACCCCCCAGCCCCTTCCCACTGCCCAACGGGGAAGTGGCCAGTTCTTCCCCAGAGAGGCACTTGTTTCAGAGACAGTGGAGACTAGAAGGGTGCAAACCCCGCCAGGAAGAGGAGACTGGGCCCCAGCTTCACAGAGGCCGGGAGGGAGGGTGGGTGAGGGGACCCTCCAAGGACCGAGAGCTGAGAGAGGAGCAGACCGCGCCAGGCGCTGGCCCATCCTCATCCTCATCTGAGAACACCTGTGCCTCAGGAGGCAGGAACAGCTCGCTGCTCCACGGCATCAGCCTCCCCCAGGAACGGGTTAGAAATACACCCTGCCAGTCTGCCATCTCCACCAGGCCTTCTGAACCAGACACCCAGAGGTGGGCCAGCAAGCCCTCCATCCGTGCTCACGAATAAAGAACAGCCAACGCAGTTCATAGGTCTGCCACCAGGTCGGGCCCTGCCCATCCAGCCCCCGAGGGGGGCTCCCCTCTGCGTGCCCCTGCTGTGAGCCCCTCCCACCACATCAGGCAGGCCTTCCACAGGCAGGACATTCCAGAGGGGTCTGGAATGAGTCTCATGGCCAGAGACGTGCCCTGTGGGCCTGGGTAACCCCAAAGGCACATCCCCACCCACTTGCCTGCCATGTTGCCTCTGTATTCCAGACAGGATTCTGCCTCAGTTTCCCTGCCTCACACTCCAGCTCACCATGGTCCTCAGAGCTCTGCCCTGGACCTCACCCACTCCACGGGCCCTGGGCCGTGCCTGCACTGTGCCGGTCTCCTCACGGGACGCCACGCCCAGCTGCTGTTCTTCCCGGTGCTAACTGGGTCCTTTGTAGACAAACAACCACCCCTAACCGTACTGCGGTCTCCCCAGACCTCCACTGATTTCTCACGTCTGCACCAACCGGAACCCCTCCCTCCCACCCTGGCCATGCCCTCATTGTCTTCTTTCTCCGGAGCCTCTTGGCTGGAGTAGCTGGCCCACCTTTCTCTCCTTACTGCTCCCTCATCCTCACGGACGCTCCTGTCATGTTCAAGATTATGTGACAACCAGCAGACAGAACATCTTTGTGGCTGGAAGGTTGAGGTCATTTCATGACAGCCTCTCCGAAGACATCCCAGTCACGGATGTGCTGCCATGTGCTTAGCTGGCCTGCCTGACCTTTGTCCCTTGGAATTTCTCCACGTCGGGGGTCCTGGGCTCCCTCTGCCCCAGACTGCCCTCAGAGACACGGGAGCCAAGCTCACTGCCTGGCCCTCCTCGGAGCTTCTTTCCCTGATCCCCTAGTAGACACCGTGGCTCCGTCTCCCCCATCACTGCAAGCCAAGGTCTGCTGTCCATTCTAATTGATTTTTCCAGACAGTTGAACACACACCAGTAGGCACTGGACTTTCTACTTGAACCATCTGGGATGAAGAGAAACCTTTCCAAAACACACTGCATTGCTCCCCACCTCCTGGAACGGATAAGAGCAGACTAAATAAAGCCTTTTCTCGGGACCACTAAATAATTATTAGTTTTTGAGCCACTGTGAAAGTGTTTTTAATAGCTCTCACTGCAGGGAAATACAGAGAAATGAGAAGAAAAATCGAAGGGTCCCGGCTGGTATCTTACCAGCTAGCGGCAATGACTAATGATTGTGCGTTGTATAACTTGCTGGACTTTTTCCTAAGCAAACACACTTTACCAGTTTGGGACGCAAATTCAGTCCCTCTTATTTATTCAGTAATTGCTGGCGCGGCATATGTTCATAGGAACAGGAAGCCTCACTCCACACCCACTGTTACATACCTAACCCCTCTGCCCCAAGGAATCTGGGAGCCCTGGGTCCTGGGGCAGTCATTCTGATTGCAAATGGCAGTTGGAGAGAATGGAACACCCTGAGGTCCCGGCTCCCACAGCTGTGGCGTAGGGCATGGTATTGCTATGGAAACAGCCTTGCAAATCCTGCTGGGATCATGCCTCGCTGGGCCTGCCCCTCTCCCAGAGTCAGGCTCCAAGGTTAGCTGATATCTCACACGTCCAAGTTCAGCCATGTTCTCAAGGTAAGGGTGACCACGGCAGAGGCAGCTGCCTCCAGGGAGGCTCCTGTCCCCCACCCCGAACCCTGGGCCCAGCCCCATCGAGGCCCTGAGGCTAAGCCGGGTCACCAGCTCTGACCCCCTTCTTCCTAGTGCCATCCCCTGGGGGCTGGGGGCCTCTCTGGCTGGGGCACTCCATCCCAATCTTCATCAGAGGAATTTCCACTTCAAGAGGAAGGGGTCTCTGTCCTCGTCCCTTTCTCCCCCCCTTTCTCCCCGGATGTCCCTCGGCCCCCAGCCAGAGAACTCCCTGCAGGAGTGAGAGAAGCCTGCTCCCTCCTCGCCAGGGGAAATCAAGGCGAATTAGCCTCGCCTGTGGGTGACCAAGAGGGGCCTTAAATCCCATAGCCTGCTTCCCTGAACAAAGTCAGTTCTCATCCGTTGTCTAGAACAAGAAGCTGATAACACCGTGTATTAAAAAGAAAGAAAAACGTTCTGACCTACCAGGCTGCCGTCCACCCATTCTCCAGGTGCAAACATTGAGGTCGTTCACTTCTCGAGAGAGCACCAGCGTCCAGCACCAAAATTCATCACACAGCAGTTTTCTCAGGAATTCCCCTCTGGCCCCAGCCCCCCAGGCCAGGTAACCACAGCTGACCCCACGGTACTACTTATGGGGCTCCAGGTGCAGTGGTGACCACCCCTCGGGTCCAAGGAGAAGGAGGGTTTTCTTTCCAGGCCAGAAACGACCCCCACTGCCTGGGCCAACGACACATCTCGTCAACTCAGGGTTTGTGGCAGGAGCTGGGGTGGGCCAGTCCACGCAGCGAGGGCCCCTTGGCCTCCCTGAGTGCTGAGGGTAGGCAGGCTGGCCTGCATGTATGGATGGATGGTCTTTGAGAGAATTTTAAATGTTTGTCCCAGATTGAGAAAAGAGAAAAGTAAAGGGGCCGGAGTGCTTGGGAGCTGGCCCTTCCGCTCTCCAGCGTCCTCTCCTCCGCCCACTGGCCCACCCCCGCTGTGCGCCTCGTGTTTGGCATTGGGGCACCCCTCTGCCTTCCACTGGGAAGCACAGCCAGTGTTGGGGGACGAGGAGGTCCGCACCTTCCCTCCCCCACTCCAGCTCTGGGGACGGCACTTTCTGCTCTGGGGGTCAGGACATGGAAGGCAAAGAGCTGGTGCCACCCGCCCCTCTCCCCCAGCTTCTGGAAGCAGAGGGCCCTGCACAGAGCCGGGCCCAAATTCTCACACTCAAAGCCAAACAGCCAGTGTTTGGCCTCAGGCTGGGTGGACGGCTGGACAACTCATCCGACCAGCTCTGCGAGGCAGGAGGCGAAGGGAGGGAAAAGGCAAGGACAGTAGCACCTCCGGAAGCTGGAGGAGGAGCAGCAGAGGGCTGGGGCTCCCCAAGGGGTGGCAGCTCCCCGGGCAGCGGGGGCAGGGCACGGGGAGACCTGGGGAAGCCATCGCCTGAAGCCCCTCCCAGGAGGCTCCCTGGATTCTCAGTTAACAAGCGAGCGGAGGGACTGAGCGAGGTTCTCACACGGTGTCCGCCTTCTCAGGTTCCCAGGTCAGCCCTCCCCGGACTCCTCTGCCTTCCTGCCTCCAGCCTCTCCCTGCCAGCCCGTCCGAGCCTGCTGCTTCCTTCCTCTCCTTAAAGCACCAGTTTTATTAGGTGTCAGGGTTCTGCTCCCGAACCTTCCCTGGCTCCCACGCCTGAGGAGGTGCAGCTCAAATCCCACAGCCTGCATGTGAAGGTCTGTTTGTCTGGGACAGCCTGCTGCCCTGGCATCATGAATATGGCACCTCCTCGCCCGGCCAGCGTGGCTCAGTGATTGAGTGTCCATCGATGAACCAGCAGGTCACAGTTCCATTCCCGGTCAGGGCACATGCCCAGGTTTCGGGCTCCATCCCCAGTAGGGGGCATGCAGGAGTCAGCCAATCCATGATTGTCTCTCATCATTGATGTTTCTATCCCTCTCTCCCTCCCCTTTCCTCTTGAAATCAATAAAAATATATTTTTCAAAATAATAATAATAACAGCACCTCATCTCATGCAAAACGTGTCCCAGTTTGGGCAATAAATAATGCGGTCAACTTGCCTACCGTCCACTCCCAGCGCCACATGCCAGGCTGGTGTCCCACGGCCTCGCCGCGAACCTTGCGTCTCCGAGTCAGTGCTGCTTCGCTCTGGCTGCTCATTAGAACCACTTGGGGAGCCTTTAGTAAATACCGCCGCCTGGGCTCACCCTAAAGCCATTTAATTAAAACGGAATCTCTCCAGACGGAGCCCAGGCTTTGGTGGTTGTTGTTTAAGCCCTGGGTAACTCTGGTGTGCAGCCAGGGTTGGAAATAATTGACCGAGTCAAACAGGTGTCCTGGAACCCTGTCCCTGAGCCTGTCTCAGACATTGTGTCCCTGACTGTTTTCAGAACTTGCTCCCATTGTCTATCACCGTTTTTGAGTCCTACCCAAGCCGCCAAGCTCAGTTCCCACACGGCTTCCCCTTCGTCTGTCTCAACCCCTGAGCTGAAAGGGCCTCCCCTCCCCCCTCCCCCCGCCCTCTCCCTCCACAGCTGCGCTGTATTAAGCCACAATCTAGGTCCACGTGTTCCCTCCTTCATAGTCTATGAGTCCCGTGGGGTGGATCATGTCTGATTCATCCCTGGGACCCCAGGGCCCAGACCCAGCTTGCAGTCAAGGTCCCCGCCCCCGGCTGAGTGACTGTTACTGCTGACCCTGAACTTGGGCAGCACCACCCACCACCATGCTGCCTCTCCAAGTTAACGTTCTTTTCCTGGGTGTGTGGCCTCCCGTCCGTCCATCCATCCATCCATCCATCCATCCATCCTGCTTTGTGTCTGAGGCTGCCTTTTCCATCTCCTCTTCTTGATTCCCAGAACTACTGGAGAACTCATCTCCAGCCCCTGGGCAGCCCATCGGACTGTGTTGCACAAAAATGGTACTCGGTAAATATTGATTGATATCAACTAATTAATGGACAAACAAAATGAGATAGATCCTTATAATGGAATATTATATACCACAACAACAAAAAAATGAAGCTCTGATACAGACTACAATATAGATAAACCTTGAAAACATTATGCCAGATGCCAGACACAAAAGGCCATAAATGATACGATATCATTCATGTGACATGTCCAGAATAGGCCTAGAAACAGAAAATCGATTAGTGGCTGCCAGAGGGTCGGAGAGGGAGAAAGTGGGACTCACTGTTATAGGTTCGGGGTTTCTTTTTAGGTTAGAAATGCTCCGAAGTTGGATAGCGGTGACGGTTGCGCAACCTCGTGACCGTACTGAAAACCACGGAATTGCACGCTGTAAAACGATGAGCTTATGGTATTTGAATTGCATGGCAGTTAAAAGGAAGCATTGCTGACGGACCTTCCCTCCTTGACCCTGTTCTCGGGCTTCAATAGCCACTAGGATCACCAGGATGTTTGCTCAAAGCGCAGCTTCTGGGGCCTCACCTCAGAGCTTCGGAGTCAGCAGATGGGAGCAGAGCCCAGGAACCTGCATCTGACGGTAGCTTTCTAAGGGCCACTTCCCGGCTCCCCGAAGGACTTGGGTCCGAGCACTGAGGAGGCAACCTCAGAACCTCAGAAGACAAATAAAATGCTTGAACCTATTATTTCAGGGGGGTGGAGGGGGAGGGAAAGCTGAAGATTTCAAACACAACCGAAACTTTGTTTTTAGTCTGCTTCTTATTAAAAACAGACCGGGACCCAAAGAAACCCCATCAGGGGTAGGTAATGAAGTAATCATGATCATCATAAAAGAACAGAATGGAAACACTGCCTGGCCTGGAGCAAACCACAAAAAAAAAAAAAATGGTCTTCTGCCTCCATTGCTCACCCAGATGAAAATACCCGCCTCGCCACATGGAGACACTAATTTGGGGAAGGAGAAGTAAAGGTTAGAAAACCTCCCCTCGCTGCCCCTGCAGGGACCCACACCTACAGACACCCTCCTCCAGGCCGGCCTGCTCCGTTTCGGTATGCGCACCGTGATTAGGGCTTTCTCTGGGGTTACAAGGAAGCAGAGTTGTAAATCGGTATTAGGATGGGATCAAAAGGAACGTCTGCATGCAATTATTTGGTTTGCAGGCCAGCATGCAGAGGCACGGCTTTCAAGCCCTGCCTTGGTCACGTGGCCTGCTCTCCCATCCAGATGCACACATGACTTCGGATCCCCACGACGGACGGAAGACAAAGGCTTGGGTTTGTATCACTGTTGCTCCTTTGTTCCGGAATGAAGTCTCACTCCACTAAGCTCAGAAGGGACCCTCTCCGCCATCTCCCCTGGCCGGTCCTGAACCATGGCGAGAGGCAAGCTCGCGAATAACCTCTCGCCCCGGAAACGGGCAGTTTCTGTAATCTGAGAGCAGGCATCCCTTGCTTAACAGAAATTCACTAAACAGAACTCCAAATCGATGAGTAAGGGGTAAATGAGCAGACATAACGGTTGCGATGCCCATCTACTGAGCTCCGGGTGCTGTGCTGGGCAATCTCACACCCATGTTCCCATTTCATTCAAATGAGCCATCACAACAACCCCACCGCGGAAGTATTATGATCCCCCACAGAACAGCAAAGAATCGGAGGCTCGGTGAGGTTGTCTGCATTTCCCACGGCCACAGGGCAGGAAGTGGCATTGTTAAATCAAGTAAAAGATGTTCTCTCCTGGTTCAAGTCCCAGTCGGGCCACAGGCCCGGGTTGTGGGCTCAAACCCCAGTAGGGGGCGTGCAGGATACAGCCGATTCTCGCTCATCATTGATGTTTCTACCTCTCTCTCCCTCTCCCTTACTCTCTGAAATCAATAAAAAAAATCTATTAAAAGGAAAAAAAGTAAAAGATCTTAAAGGAATGACCCAGGAAAAGAAAATTCTGGGGATGCAGGGGTCCTGTGAGTCCATCTTGTGGTGGCTGGCGGGCGGAGGCTGCTGTAAGTCACACATGCACGAAGGAAAGCAAAGCCCAGTTCGCCAGATCACATCCGAAGCACTCAGCACTTTGCCAAGCCCAGCCGCCACCTTCATCGATGGGCGTAAAACCAATGGGTTGCGTTTGGGAATGGATCTGCTAGCACAGAGGTGTTGTCGTGAGCGCATTCTTGCCATCCTAAGTCACAGGCTCTGGTCTGGGCCCCTGCCTTCCAGTCCAGCCTCATTTGTCACTGCCTCTCCATTCCGCTCTGGGTTCCAGCCGGATGGCACATGGCTGTCCCCTGAGGGCACCATGGTCCTTGCTGCCTCAGGCCCCGGGCTCCTGCTCTCCCTCTGCCTGCCCTTCTCAGTGACCCCAACTTCATTCATTCCCTGTGACGGGAGGGAAGCTTCATGCGGCCAGGGCCTTTGGTTGGCTTTTTCGTCACTGCATCTCAGAGTCTAGAACAGAGCCTGGAACATAGTCAACACCATAAATACCTGTTGAGAGAACCAGTGAGTAAACGGATGAATAAATAACATTTCAGACTCCAGCTCCCACCTTATTCCCTCCGTTGGGTTTTCTCTGGGTCACATGCCCCTGGTTAAATGCTCTGGTTTCTGACCTGCCTTTCTCTTGATTGTGTATATTCAGGTGTGTGATTATGTGTCTAGTGGATGACTCTCCCACAAGACCTCCATGACGGCAATGGGTGCACCTGTTCTGCTCACCATGATACTGTCGGTGACGGTTGTGTGATAGTGTTGCGTAAATATGTGATGGATGAATAAATGGCCAAGCAAGTCTTAAGGAGGTCAAGACTTTCTGAGCTATTTTTATTACATGGTACTCAGAAGAACTAAGAAAAAATAGGTTGGGAATCAATAGATGGAAAAGGCAGTAATCTGATTTTTAAAATGGGCAAAGGCGCTGAGTAGACATTTTTTCCAAAGAAGACATCCAAATGGCCATCAGATATATGAAAAGGTGCTCAACATCACTAATCATCAGGGGTGATCCACGGGGATGATCAGAATGGCTCTTATATTAAAAAAACAAAACAAAACACAACAACAACAACAAAAAACAAAGAATGAATGTCTCAAGGATGTGGAGAAAAGGAACCCTGTACACTACTGGCGGAAATATAAATTGGTATGGCCATTATGGAAAACAGTAGGAGGTTCCTCAAAAAACTAAAAACAGAATTACCATGGGATGCAGCAACCCTACTGCTGGGGATGTACTCAAAGGAAGTGAAAGCAGGACCTCGAAGAGATATCTGCTCCCTCTGTGGTTGCCCTCGTCATAGTAGCCAAGACGTGGAGTCCACCTGAGTGTCTGTGGACAGGTGAGTGGATAAAGAAAATGTGATAGGTATGTATTTATAGTACATAATATCCTATATAATAAAAGCCTAATATGCCAAGCGTCTGGTCATCCAGTGACTGGTCGACTGTTCAACCAATCAAAGCGTAATAGGCTAATGATATGCTAAGACCGTTCAACTGCTTGCTATGACATGTACTGACCACCATGGGGCAGATGCCCCGACTGGTAGGTTAGCTTGCTACTGGGGTCCAGCCAATTGGGACTGAGCAAGATGGGCTGGACACGCCCTGGAGCCCTCCCGCAGTCCCTCCCCAGCCCTGATCGTGCACTGTTGGGGTCCCTTGGCCTGGCCTGTGTCCTCTCACAATCTGGGACCCTTCGGGGGATGTTGGAGAGCCAGTTTCAGCCTGATATAAGTTATACTGCATGCTATAACTTATATGTGGAATCTAAAAAAAAAGAAAGAAGAAGTCTAACTCATTGAACTGGAGAGCAGATTGGCGGTTACCGGGAGCTGGGAGTGGGAGAAATGGAGAGATACATGGTAAGGCAACCAACTTTTAGATATAAAATGAATACACTCTGGGACCTAACGTACAGCATGGTGGCTATCGTTAACAATACTGTATTGTATACTGGAAATTTGCTAAGAAGGTAGGGCTTAAGTGTTCTCACCACCAAAAAAAAAAAGTAACAATTTGAGGTGATGGATATGTTAATTAACTTGATTGTGGTAATCATTTCACAATGTGTATTTATACCAAATCATCACGTTGTGCACTTTAAATATATACAATTTTATTTGTTAATTATACCTCAATAAAGCTGGGAACCAAAATCATGTCTAAACGGCCAATTATTTCTCTCCAGAAGAACACATTCCTGGTTTCCGAATGAAAATCGGTGGGAAAACGAGGTTCATTTAAAAGTCCGTCGCCTTGTAGCCATTCTTGATGGAGTGCCTGTGCCCCATTAAGTTCGGGGACCTTCGTGAGATTAATCTGATTTACTGCTCATGCGCTTCCTGAAGCATGTGGTGGCGGGCAGAAGATGTGGGCTGTGAACGCCTGGGGGGATGTGTAAAATCTTCCCAGGAGCCAACGGCCGATCCGTTTTCATGGCTCAGTTTGCAGGGCTGCCCGGCAGACCCTGGTGTAAACCTCAGCGGCCTGGGGCAGGCTGAAAGCCGGGACATGTGGAGGCCAGAGACGGGGCTGGGACAAGCCACCAGTTGACAAGTCCCCCCGCAGACCACCCTGCCACTTCCTCTTTGCTGGTAAAAGGTTTGTCATCTGTGCCCACGGGGAGGGGGACTACCTCAGTTGTGGGGGTGCTGATGGGCACGGGAGGAACGCAGAGCTCCTGGAACTGGGCAGAAGCCACTGGAGCCAGAGCAGGCAGAATCCAGGTGCAGGGCAGCTGGTCTCACTGAAGCCCCCAGTCAGCCAGCACGGCCACTGGCTCCAGGGCCAGAGTGGTCACCTCTATCTTGGTGCTCACGGGGGCGGGGGATTCTTTCAGCACAGGCAGGTGTGTTTTTTACCTGCCCTAGTAGTCTGGGTGGGTCCTGCTGGCAGCAAGAAAGACAATAGTAAAAGTCCCTCACTCTTTTGTGTGTGGAGGGCAGCGGGGTCGGGGGGGAGGAACAAAATATACAAAATATAACACTTAGCGTGTTAACGCTTTTTAATTTTATAACCCAGTGATATTAAGTAAATTTACAATATCATGCAACTATCACCATTTCAGATCATTTTAATCATCCCAAACAGAAACGCTGAACCTATTAAACAATAGCTCCGCAGCCCTCCCCTCTCCAGCCCCTCGTGACTGCCATTCTATTTTCCATCTCTCTGAAATCACCTACTCTAAGCCTCATGTAAGTGGAATCCACAATACTTGCCCGCTGGTGTCTGGCTTATTTCATTTAGCACGGTGTTTTAAAGTTCATCCGGATTGTATCATGCGTCCGAATCTCACTCCTTTTTAAGGCTGCATAATATTTCGTAGTATGGATATACCACATGCTGTGTATCCATTCATTCATCTGTTGGTGGCGCTTGGGTTGTTTCCACCCTTTGGCTATTGTGAATAATGCTGCTATGGACATGGTGTGCGAATAGCCCACCATCTTAGTTTCAATTGAGATCTTAGTTTCAATTCTTTTGGGTGTACACCCAGAAGAGGGGCTCCCGA
Source organism: Myotis nattereri (assembly GCF_964212035.1). NCBI lineage: Eukaryota > Metazoa > Chordata > Mammalia > Chiroptera > Vespertilionidae > Myotis > Myotis nattereri. The sequence goes on along the minus strand of NC_138085.1, from coordinate 76,829,728 downwards.
ATCATATTGTAATTCTATTTTAAAAAGTAGAATTAGCCCTGACCAGTTTGGCTCAGTGGCTAGAGCGTCAGCCTGTGGACTGAAGAAGTCCCAGGTTCAATTCTGGTCAAGGGCATGTACCTTGGTTGCGGACACATCCCCAGTAGGGAGTGTGCAGGAGGCAGCTAATGGGTGTTTCTCTCTCATGGATGTTTCTAACTCTCTATCCCTCTCCCTTCCTCTCTGTAAAAAATCAATAAAATATATATTTTTTTAAAAAGTAGAATTAGTGCTGCCATGAACAGGAATGCTAAGCAAAGTCATCAGCTGGGTGTGAAGTGGGGAGGGGACGTGGAAGACGTATGGAGAGAGAAGATATATAATAATCACTTTAGAAAGAGAATAAAAACTGACTAGGGAAACACTTCGGGATTGCCAGGTTGTGTTGCATGATCATTTGAGGTTTGTGGTCATGAATTTAAAATGAAAATTGCCTCCAGGAATCTTGTGTGTGTTTACGTGCTTGGTACCTATCATCCTTTACGTACCATTTAGCACTTGCTTTGGTTGCTCCCGATGTGTGTACGCGCAGTATCCCATAGGATTGAGGCCCCGGGGCTTAGGTGACCATTCCTCCAGTGGCGGGCAGCTAGTCATTTCCAATTTTTCACTAGGATAAGGGAAGCTGCAGTGAGGACTCTTTCCCTGCTGCCTCGGGCACAGAAAACTTTTTCTCCAGGGATGTAGCAAGAAGCAGATTTTCTGGGTCATAAGGTAAATGCATTTTAAAGTTCAATAGATTCTTCAAGTGCTCTCCAAAGTGACTCTACCAATTTACACTCACCCCAACAGAATATGAGAATGCCCCATAGCTTCACCAGCCCTAGGTTCATCCGACTTTCTATTTTGCTTGTCTGAGGGAATCAAAAGTGGTCTTCTCCTTGTTTTAATTTATATTCCCTTTATTATTAGAGAGCTACATCTTTTCATAGGTGTCTTGCCCACTTGGATTTCTCTCTCCTCTTGTGTAATGTCCTTGCATATTCTTTGCCTTGCTTTCTTTTGCATTGTTTACTTTTTCATATTGATTTATAACAGATACTTATATATTTGGAATATTAATTATCTGTATATTGTAACTGTTGCAAATATTTTCCTTAACTGGTTGCTAGATTTCAATGTTGTTTAATGGTGTCTTTTGATGTGATTGACTTTATTGGTATTCTTTAATTGCTTTTGTGTTATGTCTTATTTCATAAGCTTTCCCTGCCACAAATCCATAAAAATAAGATATTTTCTTGTAATCCTTTTGTGGTTGTTTTGATTACACTTTTTATTCTGAGGTGATTGTAGATTCACATGTAGGTGAACGAAATAATACAGAGAGATCTTGTGTACCCTTTGCCCGCTTTCCCCCAGTGGTGACATCTGGCAAAATTATAGTGCAAATATCTCAACCAGGTTACTGGCATGGATACAATCGAGATGTAGAGCAATTCCTTCACCTCGAAGAGCCCCTTGTTGCCTCTTTACAGCTATATCCACTTGTCTGTGCCCTAGTCCCCACCCTCTGCCACCCCATCCTTAACTCTGGCAACTACTGATCTGTCTCCATTTCTATAATAATGGAATCATACAAATTAGAATAAGTTTTCTATATCTATGAAAAAATTATTTCACAAGCTTTTTTATTACAGAACTATAAAAACAATCTGTTTTCTAATTCTTTTGTATGTTTAAAAATATTTTGCTCCTTAAGTGATCTACAGTTTTGTATTATGAATGGTGCAAAGTAGGGATCAAGCTTGATTTTCAGTTTCTGCAGTCATTTCTCCCCACATTTTAAAGTGAATGCTTTTTCACTTATTTGAAATACCAATTTTATTGTGCTCTAACGTCCCATATATCTGAGGGTCTGTTTCTGCACTCACTGCTCGGTTCCACTGGTCTGTTTGTCTATTCAGCTGGTGTTGGGGGTTTTTATTCTTTTCTCGTTTTATTTACCTTTATTTATTCCAATGTGTATTTATGCCAGCAGCACTTTTTTCCTATGTTGTTTTTAATTTCTATAGCTTTAACGATATTTTCTGTATCTGGCAGGATATAAGTTTCCCTTCATTGTTCTTTTTCAAAATGGTCTTTTCTTATGCATTTTCCTCGTGTGAATATCAATCATCGCCATGTCCATTTTAATCAGAAATCCAGGGAGGTGGTTATGGGGATTGTACTGAATTTATAAATAACTTCCACAATGGATCTCTTCGTAGCATTGTTCTCTCAATACAGTATATATCCCCCTTTATTTGGGTCTTCTTTTCTGTTCGTTATTAAGTTTTATGGTTTTCTTTACATAAGTCTCTGACATTCTTTTGGGGGCTCGGTCTTAAGTATTTTGTGAGTTTTCATTGTGTTGTGAAGAGGATGGTTTTCACATACATTTTCCGATGGGTCGCTATCATGTAGGAACATGGCCTTTTGGCATGTGTGTTCCCATAGGACACTCTGCAGCCCTGCTTCTCCAGCTCCCACTGGCCGTGATGTGGGAGGGGCCCGCACGGCTGGGAGAGGGGCTGGCTGGGCAGCACATTGCAGACAGAAAGGATCTTATGAACGCACAGGAGTCTGCTGTTACTTTAAAGGCTTACCGCAGGGACCCGGGCCCATAAACACTCAGACGAAGAGGTTTTATGAGTGTTGGGGCTGAACCCACCCCTCCCTCTCTCCCACCCCTCCCCCTGCCTGCACTGAGCCAGGCCAGGGAACCTGTTCTGTCCACGGCAGGGGTCTCTGGGTGTGTCACTTCCCCTTTCCCCACCCTCTCTGGCCATGCTGAGCAGGACCCTCACACACACACACACACACACACACACACACACACACACACACACTCTGGGTCAACTCCAGCAAAGCATGCCTCATCACTTCTTGTTGCTGACTCAGCTCTTTGGGGAGGAGGCGGTGGATCTTCAAACCAAGTGGCAAGCAATCACCCACATCTCTGGGATGACAGAGCAGCTCAATGGTCATTCCCAGAAACACACCCTGCAGCTCCAGGCAGGACGTGTAGGGGTGCACAGGCCTGCTCCCTGCTCCCTGCCCCTCTCCTGCAGCAGCTCTGCCTTCGGCAGGCCACCCCTCAACTTCCCAGACCCCCGGGGGCTGCCGGTTACACTGCCTGCGAGCTGGGTTTAGAGGAGTCTCTCTAGGCAGCAGGAGACGACCAGTCTCTCGGGAGAAGGCAAGTTCTCCTGCCTGGGAAATGGCGGCTGTGATTCAGACCAGGGAGAAGGAGATTCATGGCCCAGTGTGGCTTCTGTTTGTCCCATGTTGTTGTCTAGCCCCATTACTCACCCCGCAGGCCAGGGTGACACAGCCAGTCTAGTGCTTACTCACACACCGCCTATCCCCTCTGGGTCTGGGGTGTGGTGGTGTGTCCTTCCCAGACAGATGGGGAGCCCCCTGGGGAGACAGAGCCGCATCCTCTGTGGCCCCAGGGGATACAGCAAGGGCCTAGTGATAGCTGCCTGCCCTGTTCAGAGCTGCTGTCTCCAGCACATCCGTTCCAACAGGGTACATGTGTGTGTGTGTCGGGGGGGGGTGGGGAGTAATGCCCACACCCCAGCCTTGTGATGGTTGCACACGTTCCAAGCTGTCCACCAGCCCATGCAGAGAGCCCTGAAACTGGCCGCTACTTCAGGGTCCTGTCCACCAGACACAAGAAGGAGTGGGGGAGGAGTTCTGCTGTGGTACCTCCACCCCTCTCCCCCCCCTTCTGCTGGTCAAGCCCCTCCTGCTCAGGGCCCCTGCTTCTGCCCCCTCTCTCTTCTGGCCACGCTCCTGTCCCTCTGGTGGGACGCCGATGCTCGGTCCCCCGGGCCCTGGTGTGTGTCAGTGGTTCTTCTCTACCTGCTCTCAGTCTGCATGTGCTCAGAGGGAGGGAGGCGTACCCGCTTCCACAGATGTGGGTCCCCAAGATGAACCATTGACTCCCTTTGCCATGACGGGCCACCTGGCAGCGTGGACCCACTGTGGGGATCACTCAGAGTCTCCATCTCTCTTCACCTTGAGTCCAGTGCCCCATGAATCCCCTGGGCATTGGTACTGCCAGGGGCTCAGGGGTTTGCCAGGCCCCAGATGTGGGATGTGGGCGATGTGGAAAGAAAGGAAAAACCCAACGCTTCCCCACGGGGACTCGTGGGCCCGGTGGGCACCCCCAGCCTGCCCAGCATCTCACCTGGCCTTCTGAGTCTGAGCACGAGTTCCGTGTCCCAAGGAAGGGCGATGCTCTGGAAGATTGTCCCCAGCCCTTCAGAGCAGGCGGTACCAGCGTGGGACTGAGAATGCCCCTCCCAGGCGACGATGCTCCGCCCACACCCACACCTCCTCCCTGAAAGCTCTGGGGACAGATGTTCCAGGCACAGGTGGGCCAGGAGCAGCGGGCCCAGAGCAACAGGAGAGCCCCCCACCCCCACCGTCCAGCCCAGGCCCCGGGGCGCTGGCTCATTGTTTCTGGGCACAGCCGTGTGAAGAAGGGCCCTGGGACGGCCTTCAGGCCCAGAAGGAACACCAGGTTCAACCAATCAACTTGTACTTTGGCTGCACCAGCTGCGGATCACACCCCATTCCCATAGACGTGGTCCCTATCCCAGCAGCACCGGGCTTCCGGCCCTTTCTGCACAGGGTGGGCCTTGAGGCTGGACACTGAGGCACGGCCATGACACATAGCACAAGGCCTACCTGACTTCCCGTCAGGGTCGCTCCACGACATCAGGGCCAAGACGTCTTCCTGAGCCGGGGTTGGAAGATGAAGGAAGGCCTGTGGGTGTTAGTGAAGCCACAAGGGCGGACCCAGCAGCTGGGCTCCTCCACCAGCCAGCCCAGGGCTGACCGGCTGCTTCTGTGTTGGTGGTTAACGTTGTATAGAGATCCCTCCTGCAGCAAGTGAAACCCATCTGCTCGGGCAGACACCCAGGCCCAGGGCAGGCAGCCCAAGGCTCCAGGCTCCAGCGGGCAGGCCTTCCTGCCGAAAGCTCTGTGTCTGATGGGAAATTGGTGGGGATGGGGGGAGGGTGGGGAAGGGTGAGGGGGAGGCGGTCCTTCCTTTCTGGTCTAGGAGCCTCTGGCGACTCAGCCTTTTCTTCAGTAGCGTTTTCACGTGGATCCTGAGTTCTGGGTCTGGGCAAACCCCCTCTGGGAAAGCAGCGTCAGAGCTGATATCAGACGGGGCTTACACCCCAGCCAGGCAGGAAGACAGGGAACCTCACAGCCAGCAGAGAGGGAGACGGAGACAGAGATGGGGCGGGCATGCAGGGGGCGGGCACAGCAGGCAGCTGGGGTCCTGGGAGTGGGCGGGGAGGTGACGGGAGCACAGCCATGGGACCCCCAGCCCACAGGACTGGTTTGGCTGGGCAGGTTACTGCCAGGGGATCGGTCGTGGACTATGGGGCACGAAGCAGGACAGGGACCTCCAAACAGGCCTGAGGTGAGAATGCTGCCTCTCTCAGCTCCATCCCCGTGGGGATGGGGGGAGTGGCTCCCAGCCAGGTCCTCCAGCCTCCAGCACAGCAAGCTTGGGTGGGGCCACTTCACCTCCTGGCCACCTTCCCCCTGTGCTGGGCTCCTCCGGAGGTGCTCAGAGGCCTTCTACAGACACACCTGCCGGGAACCTATCTCACACCAGAGCACACGTTAAGCTCTGATGTTAAAACAAATGCAATGCAGGCCCTTCCCTGAAGGACTTCCTGGTGGGGAGGGAGCAGGAGCAGCGAATAGATGGCACAATCGTGCAAGGATAATGGGATGCATAGCCGGTCCTGGGGGCACCGAGGGGAGGCCCCCCGAATTGAGGTGGCAGGAGGGCAGACTGTGCATCCTGCAGGGACCACCGCCACCCAGCCCAACCTCGGCCAACTGCTCCCAGGCCCTCCTGGCGCTCCCACCCTTCCCTAGGGTGGCCAACAGCCAACAGGAAAGAGAGCACCCTCCCTCGGGGTGCTTCCCCCAAGCTTGTTTTGGGCTGAGGACACACACCCCTCTCCAAAGACCCAGCCAATTAGCCAGGCTGGGTGACTAACCCTTTGCACCTCAGAAAACCCAGAGTGACTTAGCTAAGTGGCCGGGTTCCCTGTCATGTGACCATCAGTTGCTCACAGGGGCCCAATATTCAGGTCACACATCCATGTTATTGAGTGCCTGCCATGTGGGAGGTCTCATGCTAGGTGAGGCTCACACTTCCCTGAAGGTAGGCAGGGTGTTGGGTTATCATCTGATGCTGGGTAACTAACCACCCAAAACTTAGTGACTTAAAGCAACAGCCACATTTATTCTGCTCATGATCAGGACTCAGCAGGGCCAGCTGTGTCTGCTCGGCCTCAGCTGGGGCAGCTCAAAGGCTCGGAGCAATCAGCAGTCATCTGAAGGTGCTCACTCACGTGCCTGACTCCCAGCTGGGAAGAGCCAACAGCTGGGGGCAGGATCAGCGGGGCTCCTCGAACACCTGCCCCTCCAGCACAACAGCTTCTGAGTGGCCAGGCGGACATCTGGCCCCAGGGCCCCTGGGCATGTGCCCGGGCGAGAGGAAGCCAGACAAATGCTGTACCCCTTTCCCAACGTAGACGCTGGGGTCACGCAGCAACATTGCTGCCTCCGCTAATTACAAGCATCTCATCAAAGCTGGCCCATATAAGGAGAGGACAGCAAGGCTCCACCTTCCGTGGGGAAGCGTGTCAAAGAGTGTGCGAACGGGAGTGTGACCTTGCGATAAACTCACCACGCAAGACAAAGGTCGTCGCCCCGTGCTGCACGGGCCCGGAATGAAGTGGCTTGTCAATCACTCAGAACCAGGTGAGTATTCGTGGCCACGTCTTCCGGCTCTGAGCCCAGGCCCTCCTCCAACCCGCCACCTGGCTCGGTGACAAAGGGCTCAGAGTCCCTCGGAGCATCTGATAAACTTTATAGTCAATTTTCCCAGGAGGAAAAAAAGCATACATAAAAGTGTGACTGTAAATCTGTTGGGGGCACTTTCTGTTTCTGGCCCAGGATGTAAGAAGCCACAAGTCGCCACTTCGTCCTAACAAGCAAAAAGCTGGACAAATAGAAAAATCAACAACTTTTCTCGGATTGGTCAGTGAGGTGGGGTCACCGGGCAAACCCCTGCCCGCACCCCCAGTGAGAGAGGCCAACAGGTGAAGACGGAGAATAACCTCGGCGGCCAGAGCAGAGCACCAGCAGCACAGACCTGGGGGGTGGGGGGGGAGCCAGAGCAGAGCCCCAGCAGCACAGACCTGGGGGGAGCCAGGGCTGGAACTGTAATGGACGAGTTGCTGGAGGCTCTGTGAGGACCAGGCTGAGGGAGAAAAACTCCCAGGGGGCGGGGGACCCAGTCACCGGAGGTCCCCACACTTTTGTGAGTTTTTCCTCTAAGAGCTCACCAGGTTCCCAGAGTAAAAACAGTGGGGCCTTGACTTACGAGTTTAATTCATTCCGAGACCGAGCTCGTTAAGGAGCTCGTTAACTCAAATTACTCTATCAACTCAATGCAAAAAATCGGCAGAGAGACAGCTGGTATCTCAAAAAACTCGTTAGTTGGGACACTCGACACTCGTAAGTCAAGGCCCCATTGTAGTAGAGGAAAATCCCTGGTGCTTCTGGCAGGGAGGGGAAAGGAACCATTTTCAAAGACCCAGAGTCCACTGTCCTTACCAAGGCCTGCTCTCGGGAACGGGTTAACCAGGGCCCTGAGCTGGGAGAATGCAAGCAGCCCACTCCAGCCTGCGCTAGCCATCCTGTCCCACCAAAGGGGGGAAATGCCGGCAAGCACGTGTGACGTTCACAGTCCAGAGGTACAGCTCACAGAAAGAGGAGACCTGCCCAGCTGGTGCGGCTCAGTGGTCGAGCGCTGACCTATGACCCAGGAGGTCAGGGTTTGATTCCTAGTCAGGGCACATGCCCGGGTTGTGGGCTTGATCCCCAGCAGGAAACATTTAACACTTTAACCAAATGTCTGTGAAGCGTTTTCCCGTGCCTCATCTCATTTGATCCTCACAGAAGTCCTGGAGTAGGTAGATAGGAGACTCGGCGGAATCCTATTTTCTTTTCATTAGCCGGAAAACGGAGATTTAGAAAGCTTAGAAACTTGACCCGACTGACTGAAAAGAAGAAATGGTGGACCTTGAAAATGACTTCAGGTTTTCTCACTGAGCAGAATATAGTCAGACACTCCTGCAGTTAAATATTTTACCCTTTGTTCTCCCTGCGTGATCTACGATAATAATCAGCTTTGTGTTGATATTTACTGCTGTGTTGCTGACAATTACTTGAAAGAGAAGTTGGGGTGCTTCACTGGGCTGGAAAAGTTTAGCTAAATCAGAAAGCAGGTCTAATTAAGCAAGTTTATTCTATATGTATAAAAGGCTAAGTTGACCCGCACATGCCCGATACATATAAAGCTCTCGCTGGCGCCAATCACACACGTGTGTTTCGATTTGTCATTGTCGATCGTGAATTTGGTTGACACTTGTATTATAGAGAAAGGGCGACTGGCGATATTAAAATATTTCATCTTATTAATTTCCTTTCGATGTGCACGAATTCGTGCACCAAGCCACTAGTCTTGATATAAACAACTTTATGAGAGACTTCACATTACTAGCTTACTTCCCGTAAGGCTCAGCTGATGAAAGGTGATACAGATTAGAAAGAGAAAGGACCTTCCAATGATGGGGGGCGCAATCCAGTGGGGTCTGAAGGCAAGGCTGCCCTGGGCCGGTGCCTTAAGTGTTTTGTTGCTTTGGAATGCAAGATAGCAGAAGTGGAAGGAAGGAGCAGGTGACAAGGGTGCCAGCAGGTGTGGCTCATTCTTGAACACACCTGCACACACCTTCGACATAGGGGGTGAGGATGACCCTGAATGGCACTGACGTCCTACAGTGGTGTGGCAGGGGGTGGCAAGTGGTCACGCCCACATGGCCTTGTGTGTGCCCAGTGAGGTGGGAGCTGAGAACTCTCGTCTCACTGGGGACATTGGCTGGACTTTTATTAATTTAACATTAATATGTTTTATATGTTTTTACAGAGACAGAAACATCAGTGAGAGAGAATCATTGATCGGCTGCCTCCTGCATGCCCCACACTGGGGATTGAGCCCGCAACCTGGGCATGGGCCCTGACTGGGAATGGAACCCTGACCTCCTGGTTCTTAGGTCAACACTCAATCACTGAGCCACACCAGCTGGGTAGCTGAAGTGTTAATAGAGAGATATGCAAAGCTCAGGAGCCCTGAGAGCAGGTTTGAGCATTGGGAGCCCACCCATGCATCCCTGTGCACCTGCCTTCCGAGTGTTTGTGGCCCTGGGTTCTCCCTTGGGGTTCCGGGAGAGCCTGGGCATCTCAGCCGAACACTGCTTCTAACAAGAGCCAGAGAAAAGCTGACCACACCTTCCTCATGATACCCAAGAATTGGTGCCAAGGCACTGAGACACTGTGCCAGGCAAGCTCATGTCTCACCACCTTGCCGGAAGCAGCAGGACCCTGGCTCTGCCTCACTCCTGCTTTCTGGTCTCTTGTGAATGCGATTACTAGGCAGAATGGAATTCACCCAAGAGCTCTAGCTGCAAGGGAGCCTGTAATGGAGGTTCTACATTTCTCACCTCTAGTCACGGGGAAGGCGCATTAGAAAGAGGAAATGGATGCTCCTGGTCTTATCAAACTGTCAGCAAATCTGACACGTTAAGTCTGCATTTTACAGGTGGTGACACTGGGGTGTAGAGAGAGAAGCGTGTGAAACAGAGTCACCTCCCAGCACCTAGCCAAGCCAGGACTTAAGCAGTGGGGTGTCAGCAAATGTTTACAAACCAGTTCTCCACGGGCAGTTCCAACATGCATGTTAGTTGGTATTTTTCTTTATGTTCATGAATAAAACAAACGTAAAACAACAAAGACATATGTGAAAACTTTGCTCTTTCTTAAAATGGCCTGAAGGAACTTAAAATTCGGTTCCTTAGTTGCCAGTGTTCAATGCGCACATCTGGTTGGGGTGATGGTGCTGGATGGAGCAAATACAGAACATTTCCGTCATCACAGACGGTTCCACTGACGGCACTGGGCCTGGAAGGAAGTCAGAGACCATGTGGAAGACGGGTTCTTGGGGGGAAAGGCCTTGAAGGACCAACTGCCATAAGCAGGGCCCCACCCCAGGCCCAGGCCTCCCTCCTTCGCCCGCCCAGCCCCGGCCCCAGGCCTGAACTTGTTCTCAGGCTGCCTGCCCTGACCGGAGGCCTGTCTGCAGCCCTCCCCACCGTCCACCGGTGGAGAATGGAGCTTGTGGGGACTTGCAAGGACCTAACCAGGAGCCAACAGCTGCGGGAGCAGCTGAGCCTCCTCAGGCCACAGTGACTGCAGCCCAGCAAGGTGGAGCCCACAGGAGCACCACCCACCTGCCTGAGCCCCAAAGAGCTTGGAGGACAGAAACCTACGCTCCGGAAGGGAGCTGGCTGCGGCCGGAAGTGATTCTGTGGCTCCGGGAGGGGCGGGCACTGCGCGTGTGTTTCTCCGAATCTTTGATGCACCTCAGAGACTTTGATGTTGGAGGATGTCCCTGGCCAAGCTGGCCTTGTGCCGTTTGCTCTGGGGTTTTGCTTTTATTTATGTGTAAATTCGTGTCATTCCATTGGTTCTGTAAAATGCAAAACAAGTGACCCAGCAGAAAAAGAAATGCTCTACAGTGTACAGGGCAGGGGAGGCCAGAGCCTGTGTGCGGCTGGCGGGGTACCGCTGAGAGCAAAGTCCCACGCATCCACCTCACACGTCGAGGATTTGGGGCGCAGACACGTTAAAAATCTAGTCTTTACAGAGTCTGTGTCCTTCTCGTGGGCTGGTCCTGCTGACAGAACATAGGCTAATCTTTGGGGCACCAACCTCTGGTGCAAGAGCCGGCTGGCATTCCTAGGGACAAAGGAAGGGGATGTCCCCACGCCTAGTGGAGAGGGTCAAATGACTGCTTTTGTGCCTCCTTGTTATTCAAAACATGTCACTGTTGCAGGATCTGATCTGAAAGTTGCTTGCATTGTAACTTACCTCCTCCTGAAGACTCATAGCCCCACCTAATCCTCGGGGACACCAATGTTTCCCTAACAACCTGATAGTCATTTTAGCGGCCACGTTGGCTGAGAGCAGGAGAGCATGCTGGGGGTGTGTGGGGAGGAAAGACAGGAGAGATCAGACCGTTTTCACTTCCTTCAGGATCTTCAGTGTCTTCCTCATACCTCCTGGCACCACCACCACGAATCACACCTCATCCCACTTACCAGGGTCTCATCTGTGGCTCCTCCCACCTGCATCTGTGGCTTCGGCCATGGTCAGGAATGGTCAGTGTGTGTCCAAGGCCTGGCAGGAAACACACAGAAGGGCTGTGAGTCTGGCCTTTGGGGCTGGAATTTGTCCTGGTGGCCAGGACTGGTTTCTCGCTTCCTCTCATCTGCCTCCAGCTGCAGCCAGGCAGGGACAGGCTGCCTGTGTGTCCCAGAGCGCTAGGGGGCCTGGCAGCTCCGTGCCACACTTCCTGCCCAGAGCGGGACTCCCTGGCCACAGGCCATGGCCATGCATTTGGGGGCAGGGGACAGTTAAAGAACAGCATGAGAGGCTGTGGGGGGGAGGTGGGCATTGAAGCAGCCTTATGTTCGGTCACCGGCAGCTCAGGGGAGATGAGCTCATCAGAGCATATTCTAGGAGCCTGTTTGGCTGGTGAGAGGTGGATGGTGGGAGCACTGTGCTTTGGAGTGGGGGGAGGGTAGGCATGCGGGGGGGGGGGGGCTGGGGGGTGCCAGCACCCAAGGGAGGACCCAGGGGGAGATTTCTAGAGCTGCCATGTGATGAACTCCACAAACTATACTGCTGCTGCCCTGGTCAGTCCTAAACACCATGCACATGTGGGCGTGCGCGCGCGTACACACACACACACACACACACACACACACACACACGTCCCTGGGCTGCGTGAGTTGGCCTCAAGGCCTTTTCTTTCACAAGGTCTCAGATTACTTGTCCTACATGGATGCTTCCTAGCTGCCAATCCCAGGGTGTGCTGACTCCCATGGGGTCCCCAAAATCCTCCCACCAGCCCCGGGGCCAGCTCCCAGCCTCCCAGGACTCTCCCCAAGGTGCACCTCTGACAGACTGAGGCAGAGGGCAGAGGCCTGCGCCAGGGTTATGCAGTGGGGTCTCTCGCACACCCAGCTGTGGCTGCCTTTGCCTTCATCCCAGCAGGTAACTGCGCCATGGGGGGCTTGGGGTAGGAAGGAAAGGGGTCCCAGCCTCTGGCAATCCTCTAGTTCCTCTTCCCCAAACCATGACAAATAAACATATACTGCCAACACTCCAGTGTGTGCCACCAAGGCCCTTTTTCCACCAGCTACCACCCAAGCCTGGCCTGTCTAGGGGTCCTGCCCCGCCCCCCGGATCCCAGCCCACAGTGGCATGTCACGGGTCTTCCTGTCTGCTCCTCCATCCGGGGTTCTCCGAGCTCTCAGACTGAGCATGGCAGTGATGGCGAACCTATGACACGCGTGTCAGAGGTGACACGCGAACTCATTTTTTTGGTTGATTTTTCTTTGTTAAATGGCATTTAAATATATAAAATAAATATCAAAAATATAAGTCTTTGTTTTACTATGGTTGCAAAGATCAAAAAATTTCTCTATGTGACACGGCACCAGAGTTGAGTTAGGGTTTTTCAAAATGCTGACACGCCGAGCTCAAAAGGTTCGCCATCACTAGAGTAGGGCATTGTTGGTGTACGTCTCACAGCAGAACTCAGCCCAGCACCCCCAGCCCCAGCCCCATCCCCACCCCCATGCTCCGAGGACGTCAATGAGTGTGGGCAGAATTTAATTGCCTGACAAGTTCAGATCCGCATCTTTGATCTGCGAAACTGGCAGCATTGGGTAGTGGAGAGAACTCGGGATTCTGGCCCAGATGGACCTGGGCTTGTCGCTTACACCGTGTGACCTCGGACAGCTGCCTCCCTCCCTTGAGCCTGGTGTCTCCTGGGAAATGGGATGGTCGCTGTACCTAACCCACAGGGACCATGTGCGGGCTGATTACACAACCTGCTCAAGCAGCCCAGCCCAGCGCCCGGTGGCCGCAGGCTTCCTCCAGCTGAGCCCAGTGGAGTGTGGTTTAGTCCTGGTTCTGGGCACCCAGGTTTCTGTATCATTGGCATAGTATGCACTTACGTATATCCTACTCTCCACAACGGTCCTGGGAGGAAAGCACCATCATCATCATCAACAACACCTTTTCATAGCCCAGGAAACAGACAGAGTCTGTGAGACTCAGCCAAGATCACACAGCTGGCAAGTGGCAGAGCTGCTGCTCGAACCAAGGCATCTGGGCTGCCTTGAGCTCATGCTAAGAGAGGAAGTGGACAAGGAAACGTTCTTTGATGCAATAAAAAAAGTGTGCCCAGCTGGCGTGGCTCACTGGTTGAGCGTTGACCTATGAACCAGGAGGTCACGGTTCTATTCCCAGTCAGGGCACATGCCCAGGTTGCAGGCTCGATCCCCAGTGTGGGGCGTGCAGGAGGCAGCCGATCAATGATTCTCCCCCCATCAATGGTGTTTCTCTCCCTCTCTCCCTTTCCATTCCTCTCTGAAATCAATAAAAATATTTTTTTTTAATAAAATGTTTGCTAAGCTCCCAGTAAAGAATCGAAAGAGGTGACTTCAGCTGCACCAGAGGGTCTGGGAGCAGCTCCGGCCCCGGGCCTGCTGGGAGCTTTGCTGAGACCTGGCAGAGGTGGCCCTGCCTGTCACGTCTTCCACCGCAGCCCACTCGCCTGGCAGGACATTTGAACAATGATTAACTGCGGCGGACAGGCCGGTGCAGGCTGGGGCGGGCACAGCAGGTGAGCTCACCCCTTGCACAACGGCTGCCACACCCGCCTGCCGGCTCAGGCTCCGGGGCGACTCAGTGGGGCAGGGCCAGGCAGGCTCCCAGCAGCTGGGAAAATGGCCCTGGGAAGGACAGGGACAGCCTGCTGGATGTGACGACCTGATCACCACCACGTTCACCCTCCTGACCCCTCCCGGCTCCTCACCTCATGGAGCCTCTTCTGGGGGCTCCTGTGCACCCCGGGCAGGCTCCAGCCTCAGTGCTCAGTGGGATCGGCCTTACTGGAGATTTCTCTCCACCAGTGTCCCCGGAGCCTGCCCTCTGCTTCAGCCACAAAACCACACCCCCAGATGCCACCGGAAGAGGCAGGAGCTGGCCCTTGGGAGCCCCCCAAGCTCCGAGAGCCTGCTTCTCTGCACCTCTCTCCTGGTCCCTGCCTGTTCCCCGCAGAGGCGCTCCCCGACACGCCAGCCCCCGACACCCCTTCCCCAGGAGCACCCCAGCTGCTGGAGTGGAGGTAGGAGCTCACGTGCGGACTGGGCAGACCTGCCTCCAGACTCGCCCTGGCCCACTCCACCTGCTCCCTGAATGGCGCACTAAAGCCCTTTGTCCTACATAAGCTCTGCGCCCACATCAGGTCTGCTTCAGGCTCGAGTCTGGAGCAGCTTGGGATGTGTGCGTGAGAGGGGGCACGGGGAGTGAAAGACAATGGTCTCTGAAGGCGGAGGGGGTGGCGGGTGCCAGAGGCAGAACCGACCCTCTGCCACCCCACCTCCATCCCTCAATATCCTGCTGGTCTGAGGAGGGGTCTTAGGTCGTTTGAGGAGTCAGTCAGCCTAACTGGGCTGTCCCTCCCCTTCCCCAATGGGAGACCCAGCAGGAGGTGCAGGGAGGCGTAGAAGAGTGAGGTCAAGGCATTAACTCCTGTTCCCTCCCTCCTGGCAGCAGGGTGCCCACAAGCTGGCTGCATCCCTTAGGGCAGACTTACAGACTTACGTCTCTAGTTCTAGGCGTCTTCCTACCCCTTGCCCAGCCGTCACAAGCCCTTCTCAACTTCTCCTGACTTGAGTGCCACCTGGCCGGCTGATTGAGTCAAAGAGCGTGAGACTGGAGAGAGAACCCAGTTAGGAGACCAGTGCTGTAGTCATGGAGAAAGATGAAGAAAGATGACAGCTGGTGACAGGGAAGGGAGAGCTGCAACACAACCGAGGCAGATTCAGAAGCGAACCTGGGGGAATGAGGAGCAGGAGGGGGGACTCTCTGAGGGGATGCATCCTGGCTTGGGTAGCTGGGAGTGGGGAGATGCCCAGGGCAGAGGAGGTGTTTGGAGTGGAAATGGTGAGTTCAGGTGGTGCCTGTAGGAAGGACACCCAGGTGGCTCAAGGCACAGGTGTACCTGCAGCCTTGGTTTTCTACCCACCCACCTTCCCCAGATGAGCCCGCAGGTCAGGAACGGCCTGGGAGCCCTGGAAGGTGGTCCCTGCATAAGTGATTGCTGGGCTTTTCCTTCCCTTGCAGGTGCTTGGAGAAGGCTCTCAGATGCATGAACTTGGCTGGGGGGAGTGATGGAGGCATGCTGCCCCCACCAAACTTCTGGGAGGACCCTGTCCTCAGAGGGGCCATGGGTTAATAAAGCCAGAGCAGCCAGCCAATGACGTTGACCATGGATGCTTTGGCCCATCAGCCAGGGAGGCTGATCATGATAAGGTGTCATTTGGGGGACAGTCACTTTACATCTTCCTTCTAACCACCCATTTCTGTGGCTTGCAGGAGGCAGGGGTCAGAGCCGGGCTTTCCTCCAGATCGGGTCCTGGTGTCAGGGCAAAGCCACACGTGGGGCCGGAGAGGAATAATCCTTCCCCAGGTCTTCATCTCCTTCCGATTACTGCATTGTCCTTCCAAAGAGAAACACTGGATTGAATGTTTCTCAACTGAGCCAGCATTTGGTTTGCCTTCTCCCAGGAAATCAAACGCTCCAGCTTTGCCTCCTCACTGCTCTGACCACAGCCGCGCCTTCCCCCCTCTCTCCCTCACGGGCACAGGACAGTTACTCTCATATTCACTGCCCGTGAGGGGCAGGCGTTTGCTCTCCAACTGCCCACAGTGAATTACCACATCTCCTCCTCCTGGGAAGCTGGCCTGCCTTCAAGTCCCCCACCCACCCCACCCCTCCAGCCCGAGTCCACAGGCCTGGCATTCATTAACGTCTAGCCAAGGCCTGATTCAGCCACTTGCTTCCCAGGCAGCCCAGTGGGCAGGCAGCTGATGCTGTAGGCAACTCAGGCCTGACCAACTGGTTGGTCCTATCAGTGGTCACCCAGCCAATAGGAGGAAGGGTGACGCGGGGTCCCATGCGTGTGGGCCGTCTCAGGCGTGCTCAGGACCCTCTGAGGCCCCCAACAAGCCCAGAGTAGGGCCCTGGGCAGTTTCACATATGGGGGCCTTCAGGGCCTGGGGGATCCCAGGCTCTGCTCAGGATCCATTGTCCTAAGTGCCCTGGGGGGTCGAGGGAAGGGGGCACCCAAACCGCCTTCTCCTGGGAAGATCCGCTTTCTGTTGGGATTTCCCTGCTGACATCCTGAGCCTCAGGCCACCAGGCAGCCTCTGTGGCAGCAACTCCCACAGGACTCAGGGAGTTGGGGAGCCTGGACTCCCTGCCCCAGGGTGGGCTCTGCTTAAGAAGAGTGACTCCCAGGGCCATTCTGACCATGCCCGGGACGCACTCTCAAAGGTCAGGAGCCCCAGGGGTCATCTGAACAGGAAGTCCTCAGGTCACATCAGATGTTCCGAGTCACAAACCCCCCATTTAGCCCCTTTTCAGGAAGTCATCAGCCTCACTGGCGGGTGGGGGAGGAGCACGGCGTTGTAACTGTCACACGTCTGCGGCAGCCAGCTGTCCCTCCGCCAGTGCCCCTGGCAAAGGCTCCAGCAGCCGGTTCCCGAAGCAGCCCCCACAGCAGCACAGCGTGGGGACCAGGCCCCGCAGGGGTGGGCACCGCTGGCCCTGAAAGCACCAGGGCTCTCCAGGAAAGAGAGAAGGGGTGCCTGGCAACAGAGACACCAAGACACTGCCCAGGGGGCCAGGAGGGCTCCTGTGCTCAGGATGGTGAAGGCAGTGAGGGGGCTTCTCTCTCTGTGCCTCTCTCTCTCTCTCTCTCTCTCTCTCTCTCTCTCTCTCTCTCTCTCTCCCTCTCCTAAATCCTCTCTTTGTGACCCCAGGCAGTGGCCAGCCCTGAAGATCCCACCAGACAGACAAAATTCTTCTTCGTCCCACAGATGCGAGCTTCTTCGTCTAGTCCTGCCTCCTCCCACTGCCCAACCCCAGCCCCACTCCCACTTGCCCGAAGAGAATCTGTGGGTCAGAGTGGCGGCGGGGAATGAGGGGCCAAGCTGCTTCCACTCACAGCCTCGGCCTCCCCTGGAAGCTCCTGGAAACTCCTGGAAGTTTCTAGAGTCACAGCAGAGCCTCGTGCACTCCAGGATCCAGTTCTGTGACCACTTCCTCCGGGAAGCCCCCCTGTGAGTGCTGACTGACAGTCTGAGAATCCCCTGCTGAGAAAGTAATTAGGAAAAGCAGAAGCCGGAATAGCACAAGAATAGCAAGCGGGGTGAGGAGGGGCAGGGAGGAGAAGCCACAGGTCTGTCCTGGGGCTCTGGCTCCCCAGGAGGCTGGCTCATTGGTGTGTGGCCCCAAATCTGAGGATCCCTCTCCCCAGTGGCCGCCCATGCACACGGGGAGCTGCGGGGAGAGGCAGCGGGGAGAGGGAAGGTCTTGCTAAACAAGACAAAGGGAGTGTCCAGAGGCCCAAGGGAAGCAGCCCTCACACTGGAGAGGGGGTGCTGGGTGGGTGGGAGGCACATTAACTATGCTCTCTGAGCCCCTGCCTAGGGGCACCCGGAGAGCTGACTAACCCTCCCAGGAGGTCACCTCCAAGCAGGGAGTGTGAGCCCATGCATCACAGTTCCCTGGGCCCATCATGCCCTGCAACCGTGGGGCTGGTGGAGGGGGGCGGGGCGCTGTCTGGCCACTGAGCCAGCTGCTACAGGGAAGCCAGCACCCACATCAGCACCACCCGGAGGCCAGGATCCAGCCCACCCCCACCCGCCACCAACTCACTTCCCTACAGGACCTCAGCTTCCTAATTTCCTTTTTCCTTATGTAGCTCTAGGCTTTTCCCATGGGGAATTCTAGGCCAGCCTGACGCCCTCTCTGCCGCCCACAGCCCTCCTGCCCTCACTCCTCCAGGCTTAGAGCCACTCAGCGCCAAGGGCAGGGAATCTGACGTGGGATTGGGGCTGGAGAAGCCCTAAGCGCAGAGGAGCTATTGCAGAGAGGAGCCCTGGCCGGGTGATCAGTGGGGACCCCGTGGAGGGCCGGTTCCTCAGCTCAGCCCCTGTTTGCCACCCTCTCTCCCCTCCCCACTCCGCTGGCCCGGGGAGCCGGGCCCCCTCAGAGCCACTGGGACTCCTGCTGTGGGCTCAGCCCTGCCCCCGGCTTCCCAGGCAGCAGCCCAGCCTCCTCCAGGCCGCACACACCTGGGGCCTGGTCTTAGCAGCTGCCCCTCCTGGGCGCTCTCGCTGCTTGGCGGTCACTGGCCATGCTCCTTTCCCTCCGAGGAACTGACTGCTCTGTGAGTCAGTAATGGGACAAAGGACAGGGTGGCCTCATGTGACGGCTACAGTCACGGAGGGAGGCGCATCTGCTTCTGCTTCTCCAGGGCGGGCTCCTTGTGTGGACAGGAGGTCCGGGTCACGGTCCGGGGTCCATGGACCTGCAGGCTAACCAATGGGTGTCTGACAGCCAGCCTCGCCGAGGAGAGGGCACTGGGCTGGGAGCAGGGAGACTGGGAGGTCTTGGTTCCTCCTCTGACTGGCAGATCACTCCTCTGAAATTCAGTGTCAAGGGTGTGGCATCAGAACCCTAAGAATCCCCACAGTGTGTGATTCCCAGAATCCCTGTACGTGGAGAAGTGCCGAGGGGCTGGCCATGTCCTAAGCAGGGGTGGGGGACGTCCAGCCCGCGGGCCGGGCTGTATAAGGCGCATGAGATCATTTGGTCTGGCCCTGCCCAGGCACTAGGGGCGAGTTAATTAAATGTTTGACGGACCATAGCAGGCTAATTATTGAGTTGATAATTCTGTGTGGCCTGCAAATGACGTTATAAATATCCAAATGGCCCTTGGCAGAGAAAAGGTTCCCCACCCCTGTCCTAAAGGATCCCTTGAGCAGCGTGTTGCAGTTGGGCTGGCTGCCCCGGCTGCCGCAGGGACCCCAAGGTGCCCCCCTGTCCCGGCTGGCGCAGGGACCCCAAGGTGCCCCGCTGCCCCGGCTGGTGCAGGGACCCTGAGCCCTGGGAGGAAGCTTTGAAGCCAAGCAGCTCTGAGTCCGGTTCCTGCGCTGCCTCTCACTGGGACGTTATGTAACTTTCTGGCCTGTTTTACTGATGGGGTGACCTGGGCCCAGGGGGAAGGGATGCACCCACGCTCTGGGCGGAGTCCCTGGGCCTGTGGGCTCTAGCCCAGTGCTCGCCCCTCCTTCCCCAGAGGACTCACCATAACGGGGTGATGGTCAGAGGAGGGCCGGGGTGCTGGGGAGGGTGTGCAGCGTCCAAGGGCTGAGATGAAGGTGGCCAAGTCCCCTACCTAGGGCGTCTGCCTGCACTGGGGACGCCGTGTGCCTGGAGGTGGGGTGGGGGCCGGATGGGACCACTTGGCTCCAGAGGGGACCCCTGGAGGGACAGCTGGCCTTTCATCTCCAGATGCCTGGGCCTCCCTCGGCACATGGAGCCCAGAAGGAGCGTGGGCTTCTCCCCTGGCTGCCTGGCCCCCGCAGAACTGTCAGCAGGAGGCGGGTGCTTAGAGGGGTTCACAGTGGGGTTCACAGTGAGCTCACCTCCCACAGCCCTTGCAGCATGTGAGGATTCTGCCTCCACGGCTCTCCTCCGCCTCCACGTGCCCGCCGGCCCCTCTCCCGGGCTGTTTACTAATGAGGCTGGAGTGGCCCGTGGATGGGGGAAGGGCAGAGAGGGAGGTCATGGAGACCGGAGTTTGTGCGCCAATGGAGCCCTCTCCTCCGGCTGCGGGAGGGAGTGCTGGGACCCAGGGGAGCCCCTGTGCGCTCCGGTCACTGCACAAGGGCTGCATCTGTTTGAAGGAGGGCCTGGAGCCCAGCCACCACCATGCCCACTCCAGGCCTCCAGGCACAAAAGCCTACGGGTCAGTTCTGATCTGAGAGCCAGGCTGAGCCAGGCCAAGCCCCGGTGGACACTGGGAGCAGCTGCGTCTCCCCTTTGGGGTCTCAGACCCTCCCTCACCCAGGCATCCTGGGAGGGGGATGCAGTAGGAGAGGACTCAGGCTCCGTCCTTCCTGCACACTCACCAATCTATCCCCCCCCCCACCCCCCGACACACAGAGGACTCGGGGACCTGGAGACCCAGGACCTAACCAAATTATGGCTCTGACATTCCGTGACCTTGACCAGAGCGTTCACAGATTACGCCCCCACCCAATCAGCGCTTTGGCTCGGCCATCACCAAGGGCCACGTCCAGTGATCCCGTCGCTGTGTCTCCTTTAGCCCTCTGCCTTCCGCGCCTGTTCTCACCCGGCCCAGGCCCGGGGCCCTGAGTGAAACACTGAGTGAAACACGTGGACGAGCTGATGAGCGAGCAAATGCACGGATGGAGGGCAAGGTCCTTCCTTCTCCAGCCTCACTTCCCATCCCCTGGTCCCCCTTCCCCAGCTCCAGCCAGGCGGGGCAGGGCCCAGGTGTTTCTCATTAAGGGTTTTATTGCGGATTCTCAGGCTCTGGCTGAGGAAGGCTGCAGGAGCTCCCTAATCCTCCCCCTCCCCCAGGCTGAGCTGGCAGAGCCCTCAGGTGATCAAGGGGCCTGGCCTCCTCTCCCATCACCAGCCCTTCTCAGGCAGCCTCTCAGGTCACCCAGGGCCCCGCTCCAGGCTCCACGCCCACTCCTCCCACCCATCATTCACATCGAAACAGCCAGAGCATCCTTCTGAGAAATAAAGCTAATTACTGCATGCCTCTTTAAAATCCACCAGAGGCTGCCCTCTTTGCTTTTGTTCTCTCTCTCTCTCTCCCTCTCTCTCTCTCTCTCTCTCTCTCTCTCTCCAAACAACTGGCTCTGATTTGTAGCGCTTGCCAGTGCCCATGGTGTAAATATTCCACCATGGCCAGTGTTCCACACTACCAGCGCCGTGAGGTCGTGGGACTCAGGGCACAACCAGCTCTCACAGCTGGGAGAATGGCTCGAGCTCACCACCACCTATTCCCTTCACCCTTGACCTTGACCTACAAAGCCCTGTTTTACTGGCCCCAGTTGTCCCTCCAGGCTCATTTCTCACTGCTTTCCCACCCCCAGCACAGACACAGAACACTGAATGACACCCCTGTGCATGGGTACTTGCTCCAAACACCCGTCTCCTGCCCTCGCCTGGGCAGCTCCTCTGATAATACTCTATTCAGATGTCTCCTCCTCCAGGCAGCCTCTCTAACTCCCCACACTGGGTCAGTGCCCTTCCTCTGTGTCGCTGGTACTGCCTTGGACATCTTAATAGTGCGTGTGGGGGTCGGGCTTGGTTAGTACTTGGATGGGAGACCACCTGGGAATGCCAGGTGCTGTAGGCTTAAAAAAATAAAATAAAATAAAGTAAAATAAATAATGCATGTCACCCAATTGGTGGCTCAGTGGCTGAGCATCAGGAGGTCTTGGTTTGATTCCCGGTCAGGGCACATGCCCAGGTTGTGGGCTCAATCCTCAGTGGGGGGCGTGCAGGAGGCAGCCAATCAATGATTCTCTCTCAACATTGATGTTTCTCTCTCTTCCTGTCTGAAATCAATAAAAATATATTTTAAAAATAATAATGCGTGTCTGTTCTTGCCATAAGCCGTGCAGAACCAGGGCTATGTTCTGGGGTCTCCGGGTCCCAGCCCCTGACCCAGAAGAGGCCTCAGTGATTGTGTTGAGGGTGAGGTGCATGGAGTGGTGAGCTCAGGGCCCAGGGCTCCAGGAGGAGAGCTACCCAGGGGCCCCAGTTGTTCTCTGGGGCCTTTCCTGGCAGAGCCCAGTGCCACCTTCTTGGCCAGCTTCCTAGGAGAGCTGCAGGACAGGAACAGGGGCACTGCCCCTGCACCTCCCTACTGGGGCCAGGGACATCCCCCTGATCCTGGATCTGGGCTCACTCGTGTCTCCCCTGCTTGCCCTCTAGCACAGAGGGGCACAGAGCTGGCTGGGGGGCGGGGGGACGAGCTCCACCCTCTCCCAGTTGTTTGTATCCTCGTGACCATGGTTTCCTGCAGGGCAGTTTATCATTATTGACTTTGGCACCAGCACCCAGGCGTTTCAGGGAGGCCACCGTTTCCCAGGCCTGGGAATACCTCGGGGCTTTCACAGCGGCCTCGGCCTAAGAGAGCCTCCCCCACTTTCTGTCCAGGTGGTCCTCTGTGGGCGGAACAGGTGAGACAGGAAACAGCCGTGGTCCAGGGGAGCGCCCTGGGCTTCTGAGTGACCAAGACCTGGGTCTGCATGTCAGCATGGCCACTCCGTAGCTCTACAAAGGAACAGCGTAGGGCCTTTACTTTTCCATCTGTAAAATGGGGTAGTAATACCTGCTTCTCAGGGGTTTGGGGAACATCAGAGTAACAGCCTCTATTTATGGAGTGCTTGCAAAGTGCCCTCAGCAAAATGCCAGTTTATTCGCATTATCTTACGTCGTCTCCCCTCGGCCCTCCGAGATAAAAGCTGCTAGCCCCATTCCACAGATGAGAATACGGAGGTTCTGGGAGTTTATAGTCACACAGCAAGTAAAGTGGGGTCTAGCTCCAAAGTTCCTGCCACCGTGCTCTTCTGTGACCCAAAAATCAGAGAGTAGGTGTGTGTAGGGCCTGGCACATTGAAGCACAGAATAGATTGTAATTATTATTAGTAATTACACAGAACCCTGCTGTCGGACACGTATCAGGAAATGGAATTTTCAAAACCCTTTTCCCACTCACTTTGACATTTGAATATGAACACATTTCACTTCCTGGGTATTTCTAAAGCCCCGCCTGAGTTCCAGGTCCTCGCCCACTCAGGGACCCTCCTCCAGGGTGTCCTCAGCCCACGCCCTGTACCCCACCTCCCAACCAGAGCGCCCCTATTTCTCTCTCACGAGGACTCTGGATCGCTTCAGCCCAGCGCTGACTGATGCGGGTCCGTCGGCAACTACGTGCTGAAATACTGGAATTTCTGAGACGTTTCCACGGTTTATGGGGCCATAATATTTGAGGTGGGAACCTGGAAACCGTCCTTGACACCTCCCTCCTCCTTGCCACCCCTCCCTGTCATGCCCCACGCAGGCAGGGAAGGGAGGGGCACAAGCCAGGCAGGTGGCCCAAGGGGCACAGGCCCAACTCTGTGGTTTCTGAACATGAACCCTGTGTCACAATTTGGGGGGAGGGCAGTCAGGACTGTTGTGTTTTTTCATTGACCCAAGAGTTGCGCAAAAAATCAATCCGCTGGCTGGGCCTGTCCGGCTTCCTTCCTGAAGGTCGTGCCAGCGTCCCTCCCCAAGGCCACTGCTGGCTCCAAGCCTTGTGCCTCTCACAGGGGCCCTGCTAGTGCCCTCACACCACAGCCAGAGCCATACTTCAGAGACCAAAGCCCCTCCCTCAAAACCATTTGCACCTAGGAACCCACGCCAATCCACGAGGAATAGACGAAAGGCCCATTAGGAAAATGGGCCCCTCCCGGCCGGCGTGGCTCCGTGGTTGAGCGTCGACTCATGTTGAACCAGGAGGTCACTGTTCGATTCCCAGTCAGGACACATGCCCGGGGTTGTGGGCATGCAGGAAGTAGCTGATCAATGATTCTTTCTCATCATTGATGTTTCCATCTCTCTATCCCTCTCTGAAATCAATAATAAAAATATATTTTTTAGCCCTGACCAGTTTGGCTCAGTGGCTAGAGCGTCGGCCTGTGGACTGAAGAGTCCCAGGTTCGATTCCCGTCAAGGGCATGTACCTTGGTTGCAGGCACATCCCCAGTAGGGGGTGTGCAGGAGGGAGCTGATCAATGTTTCTCTCTCATGGATGTTTCTAACTCTCTATCCCTCTCCCTTCCTCTCTGTAAAAAAATCAATAAAACATATTTTTAAAAATATTTTTTTTAAAAAGAAAGAAAAATAGGCCCCAAAATATGCAAAGCAGTTCCCCTCTGGAAAAAGAAATGCAAATGTCAAAAGCTTATGAACAGATCCCTTGTCTCCTAAATAAAGAAACATCAAAGCAACCATGTGATGTCATCTGCACCCCGACCCCCGACCCCCGTGGGAAAAAGGAAATGGAACCGTTTGGTGATCCCTGCGGTGACGGGTGAGGGGTGGCCCCTAGGACCCCCACAGGCGGAGTGTGATGCCAGGAGTGGCAAACTGGTGAGACTTCTGGGGGCGGTGGCCGGGAGCAGCCCTTTGACTAGAACTCTCCCCTGGGAGGGCGTCCAGGTGCAGACCCGGGACAGTCCCCTGTGTCCGAATCACACGGTGCTGACAACAGCGAGGCCTGGGGAGAGAGACGCCCACCCCAAGGGGAGAGCCGAGTCAGCGGCCTCCATCCACACACTAAGCCAGCGGTTCTCAACCTGTGGGTCGCGACCCCTTTGGCGGTCGAACGACCCTTTCACAGGGGTCGCCTAAGACCATCCTGCAGATCAGATATTTACATGACGATTCATAACAGTAGCACCATGACAGTGATGAAGTAGCAACGAAAATAATGTTATGGTTGGGTCACCACAGGAGGAACTGTATTGAAAGGGCCAGAAGGTTGAGAACCGCTGCCCTGAACGCTCCGCAGGCACGAGGAGGGGTGGGGTAGGGCTGACGAGAACCATCCCTCTGGTGTAACTACTTGAAAGCACAGACTTATCCTCAGAAATGTACGCGTGGAAGGAATTTCTGGACGCACACGACGCAGGCCCGTTCGGAGGAATCGCCGTTGGCCGGGGAGGCAGGTGGAAAACTCTTCACCCGCCCTGCCCTGCCCCGCCCGGGTTTCTCACCACGGGCACAGAGAATTGTCATGTTTAAAACGGCGTCAGGAGCTGCCTGGGTGGTGGGGTTCGAGACTGATTTTGTTTTCTTCTTCAGACCTTTCTCTATCAAAAGAATCAAAATCCATGGGTTCAGATGTTGCAAAACAAAAACTCTCGCTGCCTCGGGGGAAAGTCCACGTTCCTGAACTCACGCGGACGTCTCGTGGAGCCAGCCAGCAGCTGGGTCCCCTCGGGCGCCGACTCCTGGGTCCCCCACAGCCGACCCCACCCGCCTTCCACACCCCAAAGCCCTGTGCTCTCTCGTGCCTCCGGGCCTTTGCAGTTCCATGTTGTTCCATGCTGTCCCATTTACCTGAAAGGGGTGCCCATCCCCCCTTCACTTGGCTCCATTCAGCCTTCAGCCGGCCCCAGGTGCCAGCCCCGTCTTCCCCCAGTGGCCATCCCGCCCTGCCAGGCTGGCCCCCGGCACCCAGGGCTCCTAGATGCCGTCAACGGCCTTTCCACTGGCCAGTCTCCCTCACTGCCTCACGTCAGCCTTGAAGGTAACGCCAGGGCCCGGGTCCCCCACGACATCCGGGGCCCAGCGCTGTGCCTGGCTCACAGGAGGCTCCGCCAGCTTTTGAACTGACCGTGACTCCTGACCTGGAGGCACAGACAGCTGGCCCCCCAGGCTCAGCCCCAGAGCCGGCCTGGGTGGGGGGTGGGATTCCTGGGCCGGGCCCCAGACGGCAGGCCTGGGCCTCGGAGGCAATCTGGAGGGGCAGACAGACAACGAGGCCGCGCCGCCCGCTCGGCTCCAAGGTGGCTTTTATTTCCTCTTCTGCGGGTGCCAAGTCCCTGAACAAATATTTTCCTGGAGTGGAGGAGCGGCTTAGCTCCCGCCTTGAGTGCTGGAAACACCGGCGGGTCGGGCAGGTTCCAGGAACCAGAGGGAGACGGGCCTGGCTGCAGCCGGAGGAGGAGGGTCATTAGGGCTGCCCGCCGGCTGCGCCCACCTCCTGGCTGAGGAGGGGCCTGTTCCTCCGGCCGCCAGGCCCGGGAAGCCGCGGCTGCTCGCTCAGCACCGCGCGAGGCTTTGCCCTGGGCCGCGCTGCCCATAAATCAGGATCCTCTGGGGCCCTGAAGAACACGCCGGCCATGTGGGCCGCCTCGCTCCTGCGGAGAACGCTGCAGCGGCGTTTGAAGGAGCTAATTAGAATCTCAGGAGGCCTTTTATAAGCTTCCCCCCCTTTAACTTTCTTATTACAGAATAACATACAGAGTGCACTCATCGTACGGGTATAACTTGATGATTTATTTACATATACATACACCCTGGTAATCACCGCCTCCATCAAGCCAGAGAACATTCCAGAGAACCTTTCAGAGAAGGGGCCTTCGAGTGCCTGCCTGGACAACACCACGCCCCCAGCAGAGGTTCCACGGGCTGCAATGACCATCGGTTCGTTTTGCCTGTTCCTGGACTTTATGTAAGTGGAATTGTGCAATGTGGGCTCTTTGGTGCGACCGGAAGTTAGAGCGGCACAGAGGACCCAGTGCCTCTCCCTAGAGAAGCTTGGAGCCCATTCTGGACGCTGAGCAGGCGTGGGACACAGCACAGACGAGGGGCGCAGCCACACTCACACCCCTGCCCCCTGAGTAGGTGCTGGGTGGGGTGCAGTGGGGCTGGGGAGTGGGAGGAAGGAGGGAGCCAGGCAGGGCTGTGTCCACTGCCAGACAGAGCCAGCCGAATCCCAAGCCCACCCAGGCTCCCCGCCCAGGGCCCGCCCCCAGCTCCTGCGCCAGGAACCCTGAGCTCACCTAGGCCCACCTTTCTTCTGACCGCTGGAGAGGACAGGACATGAGGGGCCTGGGCTCCTCTCTGAGGAGCAGTCCCCTGCACACCCAGGGAAAGGACTTCTCTCCCCGAGGCTGCCTAACCTGAGAGGGGGCCTGAGACACCCCCTGAGGCCCGGCTCTGGGGTGACTGCCTTCCAGCCCCACCCCTGACGGCCAGCACAGAGGACAGCCTCCTCACAGGCCCCTTCTCCCTCGGGCTCCACTTAGTGCACCTATGGGAGGCTCCTGCCGCCCCAGTGAGGGGACAAACCTCCTGGGTCCTGCCAGTTTTAGCTCCTAACAAGCCCTCAAACCGAGCCCCTCCCCCACCCCCAGCCCCAGCCTCTCCGCTGTCACTGGGACTCTGTCTGCCGCCCCAACCCTCTGCACGTCCTAATTC
Source organism: Myotis nattereri (assembly GCF_964212035.1). Lineage (NCBI taxonomy): Eukaryota > Metazoa > Chordata > Mammalia > Chiroptera > Vespertilionidae > Myotis > Myotis nattereri. The sequence goes on along the minus strand of NC_138085.1, from coordinate 76,802,595 downwards.
GCCTGGCATCACCCTGGCTTCCGGCTCTCCGAGGCCCTCAGAGGTTCCAGGCGAATGGCCTGCCGCCTTCCCACCACATTCAGCCTCACCTCTCGCCACACCTGCTTCCAGTTCACATCAGCACGCAGTCCCTGTTTCTGCCAAAGCTGTGCCCTCTGCCTGGGATACCTTCTCGCCCTCGCTTGGGAGGCCAGTTTGAATGTCCTTCAAGACCCAGCAGAAGCACCAGCCCACACGGAGCCCGTCCCTGAAACTGCTCTCGCCCGTCTGTCTCCCCCGGACCCCAAACGCCCTGCCAGCGGGCGGTGCGTCTTTGCTTTGGATGTGAAAACCCAGCACCATCCCTCGCCCAGCCCCAGAGACAAGCAAGGCAGAGCGGCCGCAAAGTGCGAAGGCACACAAAGAGAATGGCTCATCCGCTAGAAAATAATTGAAATGAACTGTTAGTGGGAAATCCAGTGAGTCCCTCCTCCCTGTACCCTGTGGAACACACACACACACACGCACACACACGCACACACACGCGCACGCGCACACACACACACACACACACACACACGCGTGCGCGCCACATGGATGCGGCCCAAAGGCGAGGGGACTTGAAATGGCGCTCAGTCGCTCAGCCCCGGGTGTGGCGAGGAGGGAGCTGGGAAAGCAGAAGAGAAGGGGTCACGGTGGTGGAAAGGGGGGCAGCAAGCTAAGGCCTGAGAGATGGGCAGAGAGAAATTCCTGAGGCCAGGGTGCCCCAGGGACTTGAAGATGGTGTTTAAACCCCTTCACACGTGAGCTTCCTTACTGTTAGCCTCCAACATTCAGTAAATAAAGCCTGTGATGGCACCGTCGGGGCAGTGCCCTGGGGAAGGGACAGAGGTGTGACCCAGGAGCAGCAGGGAGCCCGAGCATTCAGCAGACAGAGGGGGTGGCACTGGGCAGTTTAACCCATTGGGATGTGACAGGAGCAGGTGGCCCAGAAGGCTGGGTCTTGAAAACCTGCTGATGGAGGTCTTGAAAACCTCCCCCCTCCCCACTCTAGTGCCACCTTCTGTGTGTGCACGACCCATGTGGCCTCAGGACCCAGGCCCCTGTCCAAATCCCAGCCCCACCCTCACCAGCATGAGACCTCGGGGCAAGATCCTTGCCCTCTGTGCCAGCTGTGGTCTGTAGAGCGAGGACCAATAACCGCAGCGCCGTCTCCGCCGGGTTAGTTTTCGGTGGGGAATGGAATAAGCGGGTGCCGTCTAGCGGTGTCTGGCCCACAGGACGTTCAGTAAAAACATTAAGTCCAGGTGGCCTCTCCCACAACGGTGCCCTCGATGTCAGCCCAGGGACGGGCAGAAAGCAGGCACTTGGGACAGTCAGTGTGTGAAAGACCTGAGGATTGTCCCGGCCTCCAGACCTTAGGAGCCATGTCAGGAGGGTAGCATCCCCCACGCTGCAAAGCGGCCCAGCGCCGGCCATCCCTGCCGCGCCCACAGGAACGGCCCTTCCCCGTGTCCCTAGGACACACCCGGGGTCTGGTGTAAGGGGCAGGCCTACACCCAGGGCCAGGCTGCAGGGAGATCTGCCATGAGGGGACAGCTGAGGGCTGGGTGGGCGCCCACAGCCTACAGGAGACTCTGGGTCAGGCTGGGCCGCCAGGTGCCCTGAGAACACGGGGGCTCCTGCAGTGCTGAGCTTTTCCAACCCCCCGAATTCCCACTGCCATGTCAGGCAGAACGGCCGCCGATTGTGTGCAGGCAGTATTTGCAGACCTTCGGCGCTTCAGACCGTCTGCTGGTGAGCTCTCAGGGGCCCCCGGACAATGAGCAAACATAGGGGCTAGCACACCTGAGTCATAGGGAGCCTTGTGTCCTGTGGGAGGGAATGATCTAGAACAGCCGTGGGCAAACTACGGCCCGTTTGAAATGAATAAAACTAAAAAAAAAAAATAAGACCGTACCCTTTTATGTAATGATGTTTACTTTGAATTTATATTAGTTCACACAAACACTCCATCCATGCTTTTGTTCCGGCCCTCCGGTCCAGTTTAAGAACCCATTGTGGCCCTCGAGTCAAAAAGTTTGCCCACCCCTGGTCTAGAAGGAGAGTAAGGCAGCGAGCCTCAGGAGGGAAGATGGTGAGGGCTGACGCAGTGGGAGCAGGAGGGACCGATGCTTCTTCACCAAGCCCAGTGCACAGCCCAGAGCCAGGCTATGCCTCCCAGAAGGTGACCGGAAAGGACATCGCCAGCCCAAGAAGACACGCGACCACACGGCAGCCCAGAATGACAAGTACCGTTTATTCGAGTTACACGAAGGGGCCCCGCCACAGGCTGGGCACTGTCCCAGGGACCAGCAGAGATGAGCTCGGTCGCAGACCCCTTCCCCACCCCCGAGCCATGTCCAGTCACACGTTCCAGGGCAGGAAGTCCCAGCACTGAGCACAGGGCACAGGTGCCCCTCCTTGGGCGGTGCGCCTGAGTCACATGTGTCCCCCCCTCGGAGCGGCCGACAGAGCAGCTGGAAGGCTGTCAGGTTAAATAAGCAAGTACAGGAGTTCCCAGAAGCCCGGCGGGGGGCCTCTGCTCCTGCAGAGGTGTGAGGGGGGCCGTCCAAGGTGTCTGTGAGGCCGGCCTTGGCTCCGGAGGGGCCTCCGTGTGGCCATGACCTCGGGTCAAGCTGTGCTGGGGGCGCTGCAGCTTCGTTAACCGCTGAGGAGACGGTGCTTTGAGCTTGGCTACGCGTAAATGTACGTCAGAACTTCTATGACCTTGGCTGAACCGACCGACCTCCAGAAGGGTATTAGCAAACAAACAAACAAACAAACAAAACCAGAGCGACTCTGGCCCCGGAATTCCACCCCGGGCGGCCAGGGGGCCGGGGAGGGGATGAAGGCACGGAGCCCTAAGTTTCCCAGCATCGTCGTGGTCAGAGAAAAGGGTGGTCGCATCCGCTGGCCAGCAGAGAGGAGACACAGGCAGCAGCGCTCACGTGACTACTTATATTACAGTTTATCACACCGGGAGAAGCTACTGTACAGGGAAAAACCCATTGGATTAAGTCGTGTTTTGCCAAAAGCAAAAGACTATCCCTCTTTGGAACATTCCGGATGCCAGCCGGGCCAGGGCCGCAGGAGCTCATTGAAGGTGAGCCTGGCCCTCGGGAGGGGCTCGGTGCCAGGTGTGCCCTGGCCGCCTCTGGTCACCTCCCAGGGGAAAGCGTTCCCAGGGATGGTGTCTAAGGAGCGGGGTCACGGGAGATTCCCGGGCCCACCGCCACCTCGGACCCGGCAGTCCTCCCTGGTCCCAGCCGGAGGTTCCCGGACGCAATTCTCCCGTGGGCTCCCCACCGCGGCTGAGCTCCTGGGCACGGGCCGGCTGCTCAAAAGAAGTGACTGCCCGCGGCAGCCGAGGCCGGCCAGCCCCCCGATGGGGCCGGCCAGACATCCCTACCCTGTTGCACACGTGAGTGACAAACTCGAGACCACACATACACTCGGCCTCTATGCCGGCTTCCAGATTTGGTTCTAGTTTTACAAAAAAAAAAAAAGTCTTCTTAACCCTGATGCTGCATCCTGACGGTAGATTAGGGAAGCAAGATGGGGGAGTAACCAAATCAGCTTAACTTACCTCAAAAGTAATAACGTCTACTGGGCTATGAACAAAGAAACTAGAGGAAACATGTGCAAAAACAAGTTGGTATCTAAGTCAGCCCTCCCCACAAAACCAAGCGAGCTCGCAGGGAGCCCCGAACTCCTCTCCCCACCACTCAGCCGACAACGCCCCCAAGACGGTGGGTCTCTCCCAGTAAGTGCTACAGGAGCGCCAGCCCTCAGCCCCAGCGGGCCATCCAGGTCCACAGCAGTGGGGTGGCCCCTCACCAGGGCTGCTCCAGGTTGGAGAAACTGAGTCAGGCGGTGAGATGCCAGGTGCTGGCTGGGGTGGAAAGGTCAGATGCGGAAGCCCTCGCGCCCCAGGCTCCAGGCGGAAGTCAGAGGAGCAGAGGAGAGCCCCCAGACTGCGCAGGACTCCGTGGGGAGGGGGCCGGAGGGGCTGGGAGCGTGGGGAGATGGCCCGGTGCCCGGGAAGGCCGGCCTGCAGTTGTTCTTCACGGAAGAGGCAATCGGGGGCCTACAAGCGGCAGGGGGAGGGGAGACGGCTCCTGTCAGGCATAGAACTCCTCCTGCTTGCTGGGTTTCTGGTAGGCCCCGCCGTTGGCCTGCTTCGGCTCCTCCAAGGAGTAGCTGCCTTCGTCCTTCTTCTTCATCCGGTACAGCATGAAGCCCACCAGGCACACGGCGCAGATGAGCCCCACCAGGCCTCCGGCGATGACCCCTGGGGAGGCGGACAGAGGCCAGCTCAGCGCAGCTGCTCCTGGGCTGAATGAGCAGCCGCCCCACCCGCTCCGGGCAGCCCCGACACCAAGGCTAAAGACACCCCGCACCCTAAAAGCAGCAGTCTGCCCTCCGTCCCACCCACCCGAGAGAAAACTCACCTCCCAGCACTTCCTTCCTGTCCAGGAGGCCCTGTGAGGCCCCGGTGGCCCCGCGACCCACTGGGGGTTCCTTCAGCTCCTCTCGTTCCTCAGGAGACCAAGTTGTGCTCTCCGTAGACACGTCGAAGGTGAAGTCCTGCGGGAGGGCAGCGACAGGATCAGGCTGGGTGGCAGCATCCAGGTCCATGTCCAAAGCCAGAAGCAGATCAGGCCTCCCCGGTCACAGCCACCGCCAACTCAGCCACGCCCATCCCCACCCCCGGACCTCTGGGACCTCCACGCCAGGTGCCTCCCGCCACACGGCGCTGGACTGTGGCGGAGATGTGTGCACGGATATGAAGCTCGAGTTTCAATAGGAAAATAAATGGGCTCGCTCTAGTGTGAATCACCACGCCCTACAGGACCGGCACACGCCCTGGTAGGACGGCACAGCCCAGCAGGGGCCTTGCAAGCCTGGGGCGCCCCGGTGGTCTCGGAGGGCTCCTCCACTCTGGCCTCATTGCTTTAGTCTGTCCCGCTCAGGGAAGGTGGGACCCCACGACCTTGTCTTCATGGTGGGAAACGGGATGTGCTCAGGGCACAGGCTGCTGGGTATGCCAGTCAACCAGCCACTGTCCCCGCCCCAAGCCCTGTGCTCAACCAGTCAATAGGGGCCGCCAAGCCCACTGGGCACCCCTCGTCCCAGGAAGCACAGAGGCCCGCAGGGGCCGGCACTCACCTCCTCCCCAGAGCCCTCGCCTTTCGGGAACTGGGTGACGGTCCCAGCCTCAGCAGTCCTCTCGGTGACCCAAGGGTCTCTCTCCTCCGTGACGGCCGTGTGAGGGTCGGCCGTGTGAGGGTCGAGTGGGCCACGGCCTTCGGGGGTTGAGGTCTTATGGTGGTCAGGCTGCATGTCCCTGAGGGGATGCAAGGTGACAGGTGCCTGGGCAGTGGTGGCTCTGGTTGTCGATGCCCGGTGGGTGGTTGGGTGTGGTGTGGTCTCGCTGGGCGGGTGGGTGGTCTTTTCCCGGTCGGGAAAGCCAGGTTCCAGGTGGGCCAGGAGCACTGTGTCTCGCTCCTGGTCTCCCGCTCCGGCGGGCAGGATGGAGGTGGAGGCAGCCATGGTGTCGGCGCCGGTGGGCTCTGGAGCCGTGGGCATGACTGTCAGGAGCCCCAGGTCCTTCCAGGTGAAGGAGGTGGTCTGGGACACGGTGAAATCTTGCAGAGCGCCTGCAGGGCCCAAGCAGAGCAGGTTGGGGTGGGGCAGGCCACAGAACATCTCAACGAGCCAAGTTCAGGCTGCGAGGACCCCTGGGTGGGTCGGGTGCCCAGGCTAGCACACCCAGCTCTTCCTCCCGAGAGGAGCTCTGCCCCTGGGGTCGAGCTAGCTGAAGCGGAACCTGACTCTGGGAAATGAAAAGACCTGCCTCTGTCTGCTGCCTGTGCCTCGGACGGCCTGGTCTCGGGGCCAAGAGGCACAAAGACCGCCTGGAAGAAACCTTCCCTGCACTGGCCGCAGCCGCTCCCTGGCTGGGGGTGTCCTCAGGGCCCTGGGTCCCCGTGCAGGCACCTCTCTGGCCCCCTCCGTTCTCTCTGCAAAGGTCCGGCTCCCACAGCGCAGAGGCCTATGTCCAACTCCCGGCCCCAGGCCCCTGCCCAGGCCACCTCCCCCAGGGATGGGCCTCAGCTCTCTTCTGAGGTCCAGCTAAAAGCACCTCCTCCGGGAGGCCTCCCTGACCCCCTCTAGCTCAGGGACTTCATTTCCCCAGGGAGAGGGAGAGGGGGGAGGCAGGGGAACATTTAGAAAGATACACGCCCCACCAGGCTCTGCACTGCCTTACAGCTAGTTCCCAATGACCTTATGAAGTCAAGGTATTATCCCCCTTTACAGATAAGGAAATAGGGGCTTGGAGAAGTCAAACAAGCTTCCAAAGTTTGCCCAGTGAGTAGAGAGGAGAGTAGGAGCCCACGTCTGTCTGCAGCGGGTGGCCTCCGGGACCTCTGGAACCCACCACAGTCCCTCCTGCTCGCCAATACATGTTTTCTCCTGGCAACTCGAACCCCATCCTTCTTCCCCGGCATCTCCAATTGGGCCCAGCCAGGGGGCTGCCGGGCCACTGTCCTAGCCCACAGCCCACAGCCCACAGCCGTCTTGGAGTGAGGCCCTCCTGCTAGCTCACCTGCACCCGAGCCGGAGAAGTTGTCAGAGTCGTCGCCAGAGCCATCCTGATCTTCGGGGGGCACATTTGCAGCCACAATTTGCTGGAAAAGGGATCAGAAACGAGTCTGAGTGGAGGCTTGCCAGGGTGCTGGGGTTCCGGAGCCCCGTCCTACTCACACACAGCACAGGGAGGAGCCCTGGTGGGTGTCTCAGGACTCAGCGCTGGGCAGGCTGTGGCCCCCCCCACACCTCCTAATGTTGGGGTGCAGAAGCACACGAGAGGGGACCAGGCCCTCGGTCCATGAAGCTCCATTGGGTGGAAGAGCCCAAGCCTCAGAGAGCAGACAGAAGACGCTGTTTCTGGAACACGGGCTGTGGCTCCCATGGGATCCCACCAGCCCAGCCCACACTGGGAATCGGCTCTTGGGGTCAAGGGCCAGGGAGCTTCGGGGTCGAAGACTGGGGCTTTCAGGGGCCCCCAGGAACAAGGACACAATGCCCTGGCTCCAGAAAGGCAGTCCCAGGCGCGCTGGGGACCAGGATACGGGCACCGAGGGCCCTGCGTGGAGGTGCGGGGGGCAGAGAGGGCACGGGCTGAGCTGTCTGTGCTGAGGCGGGTGTGGCCATGATGCCCCTTTCCACAGCTGACCTGATGTCCCAGCCGCAGGAAGGACTAGGTCAGGCCCTCTTGGGAACAGGTGAGGCTGATCTAGAGGGGCCCTGCACTAAGGAGGCACCTGCAATGGGCCCTGGTGCGAACAGCCGTCCCAGGCATGCTGCCCGCTTGGCCGAGGCTGTAGGTGTCTGGTCCTGAGGCAGGAGCCCCACAGCAGGACCAGGGAGCAGGCCGGAGGGAGGTGGGACGCTCCACACACAGCCGAGTGGGCATGTGCAGAAACACGGGCTCCAGGAGAGCAGGTGTGGAAGGGAGGCCAGCAGCCAGTTGGCAGGTAAGGTAGCTATGTGTCCTGTTCAGCAACAAGACTTTGACCCAAACAACCCTGTCACCAGTTTGTTTTGAAATGACCCAGCATCAGAGCCAGAACCAAAAAGAGGCAGAGAAGCAAACCAGCACAGGTCAGGTTTAGAGAACCCTTGGCCTTTGCCACTGCTGGCGGGGTGGCCCTGGGGACATGACTAACCCTCTTACAGCCTCAGTCTCCCCATCTGTAAAATGGGGCGATAGTCAAATCTCCATTCCAGGATTATTGCAAAAATCTAATGAGGCTATGCCAGCCGTGGGCAAACTACGGCCCACGGATCCAGCCCATTTGAAATGAATAAAACTAAAAAAAAAAAAAGACCATACCCTCTTATGTAATGATGTTTACTTTGAATTTATATTAGTTCACACAAACACTCCATCCATGCTTTTGTTCCGGCCCTCCGGTCCAGTTTAAGAACCCACTGTGGCCCTACAATGGGGCTGCCGGAACCCAGCTCGGGGAGGGGGGCCATGGGGCTGTCTGGGAAGAGGTGAGATGGAGGTGGGTAGCGTTTCAGGAGAAGAGGGGGCAAGAGGGCGCCGGTTCACAGGAGGCTCTGTGCAGACTTGTCAGAAGGCAGCCACCACCGGAGGCTGGGCTCCAGGGAACCGGCCTGCTTGCCAGGTGCTGGCCACGGCCACACGGCCTCACTCCTGAGTGGAGCCGATCAGGGAGGCACAGGCAAGCGGTGCGGCCTCCTGAGGCTGCCGGGGGCGGAGCTGGACCAGGTGGGGGCTTCCCATCAGGGGAAGCTTCAGACATGTGTAGAAACCGCGGGGCTAGAAATACCACTGAGCTTCCTTTGAAAGTGCAAGACCCAAACTGCCCCCCCCCACCCCCACCCCCGCTCCCAAGAAAAGGGCTTTGGCCCCAGAAGGATCTGAGCTGTCATGGCCCATCTACAATGAACAGCGTCCCTGACCACCCCCTGCACCCCCAACCACATCTCCCGTCTCTACTGTCCCCATTGAGGCTTCAAAAACCGGTCCCGCGTCCCCAGAACCCGTCCCCCCAAGGCAGGTCCAGAGTGAGGACCCACCACCCCAACAAACTCCCATCCAGGCCCAGGGCAGACTGCTCCCAACTGGGCAGCTGGGGGTGGGGGCAAGAATTCAGGGGACCCACCCCCCGAGACCCTGTTTCACCCTTGCCCAAGGCCTCTGCCCAGCCTCAGGCTGTCCTGAGAAGGCCCTGGGATGAGCCAGTCCCCAGGCACCGACTCCCTCCCTCGGAGAGGAAGCTGGATGTGGGACAGGGACAGGGCTCTGTCCAGGCAGAAGCCGTGGGGCCAGGCCCTGGTTCACAGATGTCGGACCTAGGCCTGCAGAGAACTCAACACACTGGCACCCTACCCTGCCAACCTTGAAGGCACCACCCGAGACCCAGGCAAATGCCAGGGAGGCGAGCCTCTCACCTACACAGAGAAGCCGCAACAGGTTAGCAATTTCCCAAGAGGGCCGCTCACGACTAGATAAGACTTCGGATCTGCCCCATCCCTGAAAACAATTTGTCTCCTCAGCTCGGCTCAGCTAATCCCTCGGGGATCTTGTTTACACAACAAGCTCTTAAGCAAACACTTTCTCCACTGAAACCAGCTCCCAGGCCCCAGGGCAGCCTCTCCCTGCAAGGGCAGGGTCTCCAAGCGGGAAGGGCTACGTGGCCTCCTCAGTCCCCTGCACCTGACGCCGCCTCCTGGGATGGCCTCAGCTCCCCGGGGAGGAAATCAGCAGAAACTGCTGAGCTTGAACTTGGATCGCCAGCTGCCAGCTGACTGGAGCTTGTGGTGAGACTTTGGTTTCACTCCGCAGTCCTCTGTGCTAAGCACGTGTGGCCTCATGGGGGGCCCTGCTTCTGACGCTGGTCCTCCCAAGAGACCCCTTGGCAGGACTTGGGGCTGCTCAGGGACAGGCTGGGACGGGAAGAAAGGCAAGCCAGCCCGTCCCTTTCATGGGGCCCTTGCACATCTCTAAATCCCAGGAAATCCAGCTTTTCATACAAAAATCAAAACCCTTGTGGTCAGTCAAGGTTGGAACCGCCACATACTCAGTTTGCTCAAAGCCTGGACCGGTTTGCTCCTTCCCCATCCTCCGCACAGACCCTTGGAGGCCCACCCGCCTGGGAGGGCGAGGCCAGGGTTGGCTGCGGGGGGGCTGGGGGTCGTGGGGCAGAGACTTGGAGACAGGAAAGGGTCTGAAAGCAGGCCGTGTTGACGTTGCAGTCTCCGAGCACCTGCTCTCCGCACCTGCCACCTCTGACCCTCCCCACCCCCAGGGAGCACCTGCCTGGCTGGCCCATCTGTTTTAAGAGTAACTTGCCTGAGCTTTTCAACACGGCCATTGGCTCCAGAGAGCGTCATTGAGCAAGAATCCCTGCCCCTGCCCCAGAGGCAGGGGGGACAAAGGTGCCAGCCAAAATGCCAGAGGTGGAGAGGGAAGGCATGGACACACACAGGGTCAGGGCTGCCAGGGGCCGAGTCCTCATCACTCAGCTGCCGGCCGCTCCCAAGAGCCAGTCGAGAGTCTGTGGCTAGAAGACTGGCAAAGAAGCTTCGAGAAGCAGCTGCAAGCCAAGTCCTGGCAGCTCTCACCCACACCAGCCACAAAGAGGGCCACCCTCCCGGGGGACCTCCGTCCAAGGGGAGCCCTTCCCGGGCCAGCCAAGGGGACCTGGGGCTGGGCTCCCTGCCAGAGCACCTTGGGCATGACAGCTCCTTGGCGGGGTCACAAGGCAGGGCACCAAGTGGGCATCTCAGAGGTTCAAGTAAGGCGCTTCTAACTCTGGGGTGACCGCTCCCCGAGCCCCACACCACCCTATCAACTGCAGCCACCAAGTAGGTCCCTAGCCCTGTGGTTTGCAACCCGAACCCTGAGTCACGAACGTGTCACCTGCTGCTTGACTCCGTGATGGGTAAACCACAGACCCTTTAAAAAGCACCCCCGAGTCCATATGATCCTGTTGCTTTCCAGCCTCAGGCGCTGTGTGAGGTCAGGCTTTGATATGTAACAGGCCCTGGGAGCATCGCCCCGGGGCTTTGGGGAGAAAGGCGGGTGAGAGATGGCCGGGTCCTGATGACCTCCCAGGGCCCAGCGCCAGGCACCCACTCCAGGCGGCTTCCGGAAAAGGGGGCTGCGGAGGCTGGGGCACAGAGAGCCACCCTACAGGGGGCGCCAGGGCCAGGCCTCGAAACCCCCAGGCAGGCTGGCGAGGATCAGACCCGCTCAGCCAGAGTCACGAACATAGGCAGCCCCGGCAGCACCCGTGGAAGAGGGCGCAGGGGTCTGCTGGCCACGGCTGCCCTCACCGTGGAGCTGGGGGGCACGGACCCCTACCCCCAGCAGCTCAAGAAGCAGGAAACTAAGAAGCCTCGGTCCTGATGCGAGGCTGGGTCTCCATCCTGCTCTTCCTCCTCCTCCTCCTCACCGCTCTTCTCCCCTCTCCCCCCTCAGGTGTCCAGGCAGCGAACAGGGCTGGCAAGGGGAGCAAGGGCCTCTGGGACAGGACCAGAGCCAGGGCTGCCAGCGGGGAAAGGGCCCTCACCAGGCGGCTGCCCCGGCTGAGGTCCAGCTCTCTGCCCCCTCCCTCGCTTTGGGCCTTGGTTGGAAAACCCTAAACTGCCCTAGGGCTCTGACAGGCTGGCGTCTGGGAGCAGAGGCCCCGATTCCTGTCTTTGTGGCCAGAGAGCTGCGGTGGCCAGTTGGTCACAGACAGGCATGCGGGGGGCGAATAGGCCCAGGGCCCAGGACGTCCCGGTGGGAGTGCGTCAATCACTTCCTCTCCCAAGGCTGCTTTCCTGACTTGGGAGCTGCTGAGGCCCACGGGGGAGGCACAGACGTCTGGCGGTGGCCTCCAGACCCTCAAATTTGCCCCTGCCCACACTCCCAGGAGGGAGGACCCCCGTGCCTCAGGGCAGCACCAGCATTTCCGGCCTGACAGGCAGTTATTTATCAGCCCGGTGTCTCTCCACCAGAACCAAGTCAAGCTGGGGCCTGCTGAGGGGGTGATGGGACTGGCCGGGTGGGAGGGGCCTGGGGAGCAGGCAGCCCCCACTTCACCCTGAGAATGTGCTTCCTTAGGGCCCCCCACCCCCCGAGCACTTCCATGGGAGGAGTGTCTCACAGGAGACCTCCTGGGCACCCGACCCTCCCCCCACACACACACAACCCCACCTCCACGGTGCCCGCATGGCCACCTGGACAGACCTCGATGCTCTGGGGAATTCCAGGGCAGGGCAGGGGTGCAGAGCAGCACTCATCCTTCGCTGTAGAGACCCCCCTGCGGTAACGTTTCCCATGGCACCGAATGCCAGGGTTTACAGATGGGAAACCCAAGGTCAAGGTGGTAGAGCCCTTTCCCCTGCCTGCCCCGTGTAGCTGGCTTGGGGCACCCCGAGACGCCAGGGATGTGTTGAGAGGGGATCCTGGCAACCGGTGCCAGCCCTGATGCCCAAACCAGGTCAGAGCTGCCGCCGACACCCGGGTCCCCCTTCCAGAGGAAGGGTGCCGCCTCCAGCCCTCATGAAGGGACTTGTCTGGGAACAGGCCCGGCCGAGGGCTGGGTGCAGGGCGGAGCTGGAAGACCAGTTCCTCTGCTTTCCCCGCCTGCCAGAGCCTGGGCCGCTTGGAAAGATTCCGCTCAGTGTTGAGCAAGGCCGCCCGGCCCGGCCCGGCCCGGCCCGGCGCTGCCCTGGGAGCCAGACAAGGAGTGGCAGGGAAAGTGACCAGCCCACGTTCCGGGAAAACCTGGCTGTCGCCTGGGCCCTGTTCCCAACTCACCGGGGGCCCCGGGGAAGACCCTGCCGGGATGCCCACTGCACCAGGTGCTTAGCCGAGTGGTGGCTAGAGAATCAAGGCCCGCCCTCGAGGGGCACCTGAGGATGGCACACCACAAACAAGGTCACTCAGGGTGGTAAGGTGGGGGATGGGGGGCTCTTGATCACAGTGACTCAGAGTCATGGGTCTCAGCTTCCCAAAGGGGGCTATGGCCCAGGCAGATTGCTGGAGGTGCCCCAAATCAAGGTGACCCCGGCGATGGTAACTGGTGCCCCACAGGGACAGAGGGAGCGCCAGGCCTCCAGAGCCTGGTCCCTCCCCAGCGCTGGCTGTCCTAGCGAGACAGCCAAGGCCGGAAGCTCAGTGCAGGATCCTCTAGATGGTGCGCCCCCCACTACCCCCCCCCGCCGCCCCCCCCGTGAGGGCCCCTGAAACTGCTCTCGAGCTGATTAATCTCCAGACTCCCCCAGGCCTGGGGGGCCTGTCACCTCTGGCACACGGGCCTGTAGAGACATCCTCCCCCTGCGCTGGCTAAATAAAGTGTTCTTCGGTTTCACTGGAGGCAGAAACGTGCAGCTTCTGACACACCTGCAGCCAGCAGCGCTCCAGCTGTGCACGCGGAGGAGGGAGGCGCGCTCTGTCGCCCAGATCTCCCCATCGGCGTCCCCTCTGAAAAAAAAGTGCCGCTGGGAAGGCTCAGGGGTGGCAGTCACCCACAGGAGAGTGGAAACCAGCTCTGTGTGTGTGAGGGGGGGGCTATTCTGGATCTGGGGTGCAGGGGTGAGCAGGAGTGTGGAGGATGGGGAAGGATTGCTAAAGGGAAGCTGGAGGAGCCAAGAGCACATTTTCCAACCTGTGTCAGAATGCGCGCCAGCCAGCTCCATACCCAGGAGGAGGACTGAGTGAATTCCCTGTGCCCCAGCGCGGAGCCACAGACGCCCTTGGCTTCTCTCCCGCACACGGAACAGTAACGGGCCAGCCTGGGCCCGGCCTCTGGAATAAAGCGCAGTTCGGAGCGGTCAGCACACGGAGGCTGCTGGGAGCCCAGCCAGACACACAGGAAGGGCAGAGCGTCCTTGAGGGGGTCCCATGGCTGAGCAGAGCTGGTATTTTCTGGCCTGAGTGAAGGAAGGCAGAATTTTCTAGAAAAGTGCAGAAGGAAGGGGGGGTCCTAAGGGTGGGGAAACCCTCAGTCTGCAGGTCTAGACACCAGCCACTGCCCGCACAGCCGGGGGCCCTGCTGTCTGGGTTCAGCTGGCCTCCTCCCACCGCCTGCCAGCCACCCCCCCCCGCACCCCCCCCCCCGCCCCGCCCCGGGGTCAGGAGCCAGCCCCTGGCAGAGGTCAGGCAGAGGGGAGGCTCCGATTTCTGAGAAGGGGCAAAAGCCAGGTTTGCAGGCCCTGTGACGTCAGCACACTGGGGTAAGACCAGGCGGCCATTCACACGGGGTGACTGCAGGCGCAGGTCAGGTTACGCTGCGTCCCTCCCCCATTAACGGGCACTGGGTGGGGGGCTCTCCCCAGGGACTCTCCAAGCAGCGTTAGCCCCAACGCTCTCCCCCAGACTTGCCCATCTGAGCCCAGGAAGGGACTACAAATCACGCCACGTATGTTTATTTCACTGAATATTTTCCAAAGCCCCTCTGAGTCACACAGGACATGAAACGCCCAGCTTACAGATGAGGAAACTGAGGCTTCGACGCAGACGCAGGAACATGCCTCAGGGCACAGGGAGGAAGTGATGGCGCCTGGTGATGAGCTGGGGGGGCCAGACTCCACGTCCTGTGCTCTCCCCATCCCTCCCCCTGCACCACCACCCCCCGCCCAGCACCTCGCTCTGCTCCAGCCCCAGGTGGAGCAGACTAGCCAGCCAGTTCTGGTCCCATCCTGCCTGCCCAGCCCCAAGGCTTCAGGACCCCAGTCCCTTCCCCAGAGGAAGGCAGACCCTAGATGGGGGTCTAGCAGAGGTCCGTTCCACAGGGGCAGAGGGGAAAGGGCATGAGGGGGCTCTCTGCTCCTCAGACAATTCCCAGAGGTCAGGATGCCTCAGCCAGTGCTGCAAGACCTCGGGCGGCTTCCTGGCTTAAGCCTTCCCAGGACTTTATCACAACCAGGCCTTTCCCAGGAAAACTGCACCTAGACCCATCCCCCAGCCCCAGCCCCCCAGCGTGCCTGTGGGGGATGGGAAGGGGAGGTGGGGCAGTGCCGAGGATCTCGCTCAGCCCAGGGGCCCAGTCTCCTAGCCTGGCCCACACAGCCCAGCAGGTCTTGCCGCCCAGACCCTCCCCAAGCCCCATCCTGAGGCGATGCGGTCACCAGGACGGCAGCACCGCACCCCAATGGCTCTCTCTGAAGTGACGTCAGAGGCTCCTCAAACCCCCGCAGCCTGGGGCCCTGCAAGCCCAAACCTGACCACACATCCGTCCAGGACACTCCCTGGAGACAGGACACCAAGGCCCCAAATAGTTTCCTGGGCAGCAGGGATGCCGAGAAGCTACAGGAGGGAAGAGCCAGTGCTACCCCGTGCGCTCACCATGGCACTGGTACAGCCACGTCCCACGGCGGGTCAGGTGAGGCCCCGGGCTTCCGCGGCCATGAGGTGCCAGGGCGTGGAAACAGAAGTCCAGGTCCTCAAGCCTCCCAGGCCTCCTGGTGCCCAGCACAGGCTAGATTTTGGGGTGGACCAGCTCACCTTGGCCCTCCAGAAGTCCCTCCCGTGGTTCCCATGTCCCCATGTCCCATCCACCCTGGCCAGGTCCCAGAACCCTGTCTCCTCAGTAGGAAAGGTAGTGAATTCAACATCACTGTGGGGGGACGGTTCTCCGCCTCTCTAGAGCTCAGTGGCGCCCAAGCTGTCCGAGAGCAGGGCTGGCCTATCTGCACAGAACGCCGCTCCTGTCTGGTCCCCGTAATAGCCACCCTCTCTTACATGCACCCCTGGACCAGGCAAGGACCCCTCCACATCTGCCCAGGGCTTTTAGATCTGGTCAGGCCAGGTAGGGCTCACGACCCCCATGCTTGAGACAGAACTCTGCGGGCAGCAGGAGCAGAGGCAGGCCCTGCCCAGATACCCTCCAGTCCTGTCACATCGCCGCGAGACCTGTGAACACCCAAATGCATGACCTCACCTCCGCCTCTGAGCCCCCTCCCCATTTCACAGATGGGCTCACTGAGGCCCATGCACAATCACTCAGCAGTAAAGGGGGCCGGGGCTGGAAGCCAGGCCCCCAAGTAGTGCCCCCACCCCATGGCCAGCACACAATGGGCTCACGGTCAAGGCTGGCTGGGTGAGTCTCTGAAAAAGGCCCGTGGGCCTGGCACCATGACTCAGCTGATGAGCGGAGCGATAAACAGATCTGCCTTCCCCACTGCCCCAACCTGCCCACCATGGCTTCCGTTCCTGCTAATGAGTGGCCCTGGGGCAGGCGGCCAGGGTGCCTGGGTGTGTGCGGGTAATATTCCCTGACCCCCACCCCCAGCCTGACCTCGCCCAGGGCCTCGTCCACCCGAGGTTCCCACACTGAGCTCCAAGTTCACCTCCTCCACGCAGCCTGCCCTCACCCCACCCCACAGACGCCCCTCAGGCAGCTGGTGCTCCCCACGCAGAATACTGGTGGAGGCTGCTGAGCCCACCCCAGTCCCCCAGGGCCACCTCCTCCTTCCCAGAACAAGGTCGCTCTGCAGCCACCGGGCTGTCAGAGCTGACGAAGGGAAGGGAGACCACTTGAGCAGGTGGGGGAACTGAGGCCCACAGTCAGGGCCAACCTGGGACTAGGACGGCCCAGAGCCCCGGCTGCCCTTTTCGGTGGGAATAATGCCGCAGACTCTGAACGAAAGCCAGGGATGGAGGAGTGTCAGAGCTGCAGCTATAAAGGGGAGAGGGCCAGAAAGGACAGGAGAGAGGAAGACAGCTTCCCGGTTTCTGAGAAGGAAGTTGCAGGCAGGTAGGTGACAACCAGGTTCCCAAAAAGCTCTGGACTGCAGCCTACCATCAGGAGAGCCTGGGGGGAAACGGAGTCAGGACTGACCACGCAAAGCCCAGCCATAGCTGCAACCCATGCTGCCAGCTGGACCCACCATCCTACCCCTTCGTACACACACACACACACACACACACACACACACACACACACGAGGGCCTTGTGGGGCTGCAACCCCCAGGTGAGTCACTGGGAAGCGTTTTTCCCAGGGCCGAAGGCCAGTGGAAGAGCAGCCTCTACATATAATTAGGCAGCCCACAGAGCCATAAACGCCAGGAGGAGAGATGCTCACCGGGTTCCTGGGGCAGGAGGGGGGCATCTGAAAGCCTAGGAGTTCCCGGGTCAACAAGAAGAGTGACTGGGCAGACAGCTGAGTCCAGGAGAAGGTCCTGCCACCAGCCTCCCTCTCCGGACCCGATGGTCCCAAGCCCGCGCCTGCCTACTGCACTCTTCTCCTCTGAGAGCCCGTGTCCACACACGTGCGGTCCCCAAACAGGCACAGCCTGACAGGCAGCAGGACACTTTCCGGAGGAAGCCTAGGCCCCCCACACCACCCTGGCTCTGGACCCCACAGCACCAAGCCCAGAGGAGCTGATCAGGTGCCCCTGCTCGGGCCTGGGAATGCAGCAGACCTTTTAGGGCCAACTCCCCACCCAACGGAGCCTTCTGAGGACAGGAGGCGGCGGTCACATCGCAGACACAGCTAGCCCTTCCTGGGCCGAAGGGGAGGCTTCCCTTGTCCACCCAGAGCTGGAAGGTACCGTTGCTTAAGTGACCCCGAGCACCGGGGCTTGCCTCTGTGACCTCAAGCTCTACAGCCTGCGCCCCAAACGAGCCTCCTGCATCGAGGGACAGCTACCCGCCTGCCCTCCCTTCCCTGGGCACTCAGGGCGCGCAAGGCCACTCTGAGAGGTTCCAGGGCGCGCACTCCACCCGCCCGAAGCCCAGCCCCTGCTGGATCAGCTGGAGGGAAATGACAGGGCGCTGAGCCTGTTCCAGGTGCAGGAGCCGGCGCCAAAAGCCCTCTTTCCAGACTCCCTAATCCCATGCCTTCTCTAGACACACGTAGGCAGGCCCTGGGGGGAGAGGGGGACTTTCAACCCGAGACTCCAAAATTGGTTGTTGAATAGGAGGAGGAAATCAGAAAATAGTTTGTTCTGTAAAAGGACCAGAGTTCTGGAGCTAGACGTCATTTAATGGCCAAGTCCTCGTGTGTGTGGCTGCTCCAGCAGCGGGACCTGGATTGCAGCGGGGCAGGAGGTGGAAGCCAGCGCAGGAGCCAGGAGCCCTGGATTCTGGTAACCCAGCTGTGCCATGGTGCATGGCTCTCAGGCTTATTCGGCAAATGTACCCCCACCCCATCCCTACCCCCATGCCCAAGAGGAAAGACAGTGCAGGCTGGCTGCTGGCTGGGGCAAGACTGAAGGTACCATCCGAACAAGGGAACTATATGCCCCCCAACCCACTGGGCCTCGGGTGCACACTCCCCACCCCACTCTCCTGGGTCCCACCGTTTCCTGGCCTAAATTTCCTGGGAGGAGCTCTTGCCTTGTCCCTAAGTGACCATCAAAGGAACCCAACCCAAACCCAGTATATTACCTAAACCCTAGGATTGCCTAAAGCCGTGGTCGGCAAACCGCGGCTCGTGAGCCACCTGCGGCTCTCTGGCCCCTTCAGTGTGGCTCTTCCACAAAATACCACGTGCGGGTGCGCACATACAGTGCGACTAAAACTTCGTGGCCCATGCGCAGAAGTCGGTATTTTGTGGAAGAGCCGGTGTTTTGTGGAAGAGCCATAACGAAGGGGCCAAAGAGCCACGGTTTGCCGAGCCGCAGTTTGCCCACCACTGGCCTAAAGCACTGTTCAGGCCACTGCAACAACACCTCCATTCAAAACACGCATCCATACGGCTCTTCAGGATGGAACCGCAAACACCCACGAGGGCTGTGCAGGACTCAGTGGGCTCCGTGTGCTGGCCTTCATGGGGGTCCATCAATTTATTCATGCCATGCACATACACGTGTACACACACACACACACACACACACACACACACACACGAGATCCTGGTTCTGCCCCTTGGAGGGGCTCGGCTCTACAGGCTCACCCACAAAATGGAGGCAATGACACAGGGTATACAGGTTTGGGGTAAATATGAAATCAGGTCGGGAAAGCCCTGAGCCCGATATCCACGGCTAACTTTCCTCGGGCACTTTCATTACCAAACGCTTTCACGAATTCATTATGAAACGAGCTCGCAAATGACAGAATGAGGGCAGGGAGAACAGGTATGTTACCCGCTTTTCACGGGACATCAAGATTTGGGAGTGAAGTGACTCACCCAAGATTACGTGGTAAATTAGGGGCAGAGTTGAGACTCCGTCCTGGGGCTCTGCTCAGCCCAAAGCTGTGTGTGGCCTGCCAAACAGTAAGGTGTGCAAAGACGGTGCCCTACAGTCCAAATCCACACGCTGAGCGGAGGGAGACGGACCCACGCGAAGAACGAGGCCTGGGCCAATCAGGATCTGTGGCCAGTTAGCCTCCCTGGGTCCCGGCTACTTGTCATTGGCAAGTCACTTACAACTCAAGCCAGGAGAGGAGCATGGGGTCATCAGGTGCTCCCACCCAGAGGTCACTCATATCTGTTCACCAAGGGAGCCCCTAAGAAACTCCCTTGAGCCCTGGCTGGTTCGGTTCAGTGGATTGAGCATTGGCCTGAAGACTGAAGGGTCCCAGGTTCGATTCTAGTCAAGGGCATGTGCCAGGTTGTGGGCTTAATCCCTAGTAGGGTGTGCAGGAAGCAGCCGATCAATGATTCTCTCTCATTGATGTTTCTATCTCTCTCCCCAATCCCTTCCTCTCTGAAATCAATGATATATCTATATATATCTATATCTATCTATATCTATATCTATCTATATCTATCTATATCTATCTATCTATCTATATATATATATATATATATATAAAGAAAAACTCCCTTGACAGCCTCTCTGTCATTCTAGGCACTAGAAGGGACAAGGCAGAGGTCCCAGTGGAGGTCCCTGAAGGCACAGGGTCCACATGTCACAGATCATGAACATTACTCAGAGGCGAGACCCTTACTCCAAGCTGAAAACTCTGGTCTTAGGATTAACTCTAACACATCGGACTCGTTTCTCAGAATGGAGAAAAGTGCCAATTAGAACTGAACGGGAGAGTGGCTAACTACACTTAAACACACCCATGTCCTTTTGGCTGCTCCCAGACAGAGATGGAAGAGTTGGGGGACAAAATGTAGCAACCTGGGGGCCCCGGGCACAGGGGCCAAGTACTCTTTGGAGCTCCATGAGCCCAGGAGACGTAAGATCACCTGGTACAGTGACCACAGTGAGGACCCTAGCATCCAGAGGGCCAATTACGGTTAGTGTTCTTCTGTTAGTAACGGAAGGGAAATAAATAGTTCAGAAAGCCCTGCTCAAAGTGAGAATACTTTTTTTTTAAAATATATTTTATTGATTTTTTACAGAGAGGAAGGGAGAGAGATGGAGAGTTAGAAACATCGATGAGAGAGAAACATCGATCAGCTGCCTCCTGCACATCTCCCACTGGGGAGGTGCCCGCAACCCATGTACATGCCCCGACCGGAATCGAACCCGGGACCCCTCAGTCCGCAGGCCGACGCTCTATCCACTGAGCCAAACCGGTTTCGGCATGAGAATACTTTTAAAGGTACCATGGATTCTTAGCTCCCTGAGAAAGCCCTGTATACTTCAGTCCCAAGGGATTTCAGAACCCCAAATTCTGCTGCAAAAGAAAAGACTTCTCTATAAAAGATTCCAAAATTCAAGCTTCTCACTAATTCTTTCCAGGCCCTTCTCCCTCCCCTCCCCCTCCCCGCCGATCTGGGTTAATGAGGTTTTATTGGAACCCACCAGAGCCACAGGTAGAGACTTACACCGGCTCCACCCTCGCTGCGGAGCCGAAGCCAGGAGTGACATCACCTCTGGAAGGCTGCGCGCCTGGCAGAGGCAGCTAGCACCTCCCCCACCCCACCCACTCAGCCAGGCCGTGGGGAAGTGTCTCTACTAGCCCCCATAATTAAGGCAAAAAGGAATTTTATGCCTTTCAAGAAAGAGAAGAGGGAAAGAGAGCAACCCAGCAAATAACTATTCCAGAACAAGCCATTTTTCTTGCACGGCAGAAACAAAAGACCACAGAAAGCTTTTTAGACAAACCTGTTCCCTTCTCTTGGGAGTGGCTGAGCAGCCTCCCCTTGCCCATTCAAAGCAGGTGCCCAGGCATCACACCCTACCTCCCCAGGCCCCAGGGGAGCTGTGACCTGCTTCCCACTGGGACCAAAGTGAACCCTTAGACACAGATCTGTGTGACCTATGAACATCTTCTCCCATTTTAGGCAAACCCCACTGCCTCATTTCTTTCAGGAAACAAGTAGAGGTGAGCTCTACGAAGGCATTTCATGGCACCTATATATACCCCCTTTTACCCAAACCTGGAGAGGAAGAAGAGGGCAGCGCTGGGAAAGAGAAAACAAACTAAACTTTAGTTAAAAAAGAAAGTGAGAAAGACCTAAGCTCAAGCCAGAGCCTTACCCCAAAGCTTAGGGCTTTCAGTCTCGGGTCTCAGTTCAACCACCACCACCAGGAAGCCCTCCCACCATCTCAGCTCTAAGAAGCCTCCCCACCTCTCCCTCCTTTCCCCTTTGAGATTCAACTAGTCCCTGGGCCCTGTGTCTCCACAAAGTGTCAAAGTTTCTAGGCAAGAAAAAAATGCCCCACACCGCAGCCCCTGCCCCTTCCCCACACACAAGGACTCTGAGCACCGTGGTCCCCGAGAATCTCAAATCCCATCCGCTTCCCTGTTAACGGTCACTCTGGGATCGGAGCGCACAGACACCCCAGCCTCGGCCAAGGCAGCCAGAGAAACCGCCACCGCCCCCACCCCCATTCTGGCTGAGAAGAGGTGGAGAACCCCACCTCAGCATCCCTGCTGGGGCCCCACCCGGGGCCTGGGGAGAGAGGAGCAGCCAGGTAAGGCCAGGGGGGCAAGGGAAGTAAGCCAAGCACCTCCACTCTCTTCTCCAGAACAGCCACTGTGACTCAGGACGAAAGCTGAGTCCCACAGAGGCCAGCAAAGGAGAAGACAGGCGTCAAATTCTTAAACCTGAAAGCCAGGATCGCACTGAAGACCCTGCTCAGAAAGCCTATCTGTCGCCATGGCTCCCCAATAGGGTACCCCCCACCACCACCACCACACACACGCACACAAACACACACGCGCGCGCGCACACACGCACGCACCCGCACACCCCAGCCCGTCAGTAACCCAAGAGGCATCAGGGACCTTCGCCTGGAGTTCCAAATGCTCGCATGCACAACAGTCGCCTGGGAAGCAGGGGGGCACTTCACCAACCCGCTAGCAAAACACCTCGCCTGGACCGGGCCCTGTAAAATGCCCAAGCGCTCAATAACCGGGGCTGTTATGCTCGGGGTAGGTAGGGCCTTACAGAGGGCAGCGTGGCTGAGACTAGTCCAGACCCCACGTTACGAGTGGAGGACCCACCCCCGCCGATGCTCCTTCCCGGCCCACGTGCCTCCCTGTGCCAGAGCCGGGAAGTCCAGCCATCCAGAGGTGGTGGCGAGAGGCGGCCACTTCCGGAAGGGGAAGCGCCCATCGCTCCGCACCTCCCCGCCCTCTCCATCCCGGGGGGATGGCCGACCCGGCGGCGGAGGGGACCTCTGGCACCCGGTGCGGGCGGGGGGGTGGCCTGGGCAAAGGCGGCCGGCGCTGACACCTGGCGGCAGCCCGGGTCCCAGCCCACGTCAGGGCCGGCGCTGCGGGGCGGTTCCCGGGAAAGGGCTTCAGGGGCCGAGAACAAAGCGCCCCCATTGGGGAAGGCGGGTTGGCGGCCGGCGGCCAGGGCGGGAGATCACTTTCTGGGGACCCTCGGGAGACGCTTTGTCGGCCAGGTTCCCCTCGAGAGGGGACCCACCCCCGTCCATGGTGGATGCTGGCGTCCTACCCAAAGGCCTCCCCAGCCTCGGGCTCCGCATTCGTCCCTCTTCCCCCAGCTCCGCGGGGCGGGCCGAGGGACCCGCCTTCCCCGCGCGCGGCTCCAGCACAAAGCCGGGCCGGGGGAGGGGAAGGGCCGCTCCCGGCCGCCCGCTGGAAGCCGTGCGCCACCCCGTCCCCAGCGCGGGCGCGCGCCCCTCGCGGCAGCACAACTTCGGCCCAGAAGTTGGTCCCCGCGGCTCTCCAGCGCTTCGGGGCCAACTTCCCGGAACCGAGCCGCCAGCTCGGACCGGCTCCCCGCCGACGGCCAACGGAAAGCGGCCCGCGGCCCGGCCCCCGCTCCTGGGCTAACGCGCCCGCCTGCTCCCGCGGGGCTCCGCTGCGCCCCAACTTGCCTCCGCCGAAGGGGCCAGCGCCCGGTCTCGCGGGTCCGGTTTGAATTGGGGCCTGCGGGAGGGGCGTGTGGCCGCGGCTACTGCATCCTCCCGGGTCACCGGTGGGGGCCCGGCCACCGCGGCGCCCGGGGTGATGGGTGGGGAGCCGGGGACCCGGTGCCGCCGCAGGCTGGCGGGCTCCGGCGCGTGTTTTACATCACTGAGCGCGGGGGGCGCGGGGCCGGCGCAGGCTGCGTTCCGCGGGGCGCCCCAGCCCCGCACCCGGAGCGGCGGAGCCCACCCGGCGCCCACCGACGGCGGAGGTGACTGGGGCGGGCGCCCGGGTTTCGGGGCGCACCGTCGCCGGGCGAGCGCGGGAAGAAGCCAAGTCCCAGGTTCCCCTCCCCCTCCACGTGCCGCCGCCGGCATCGGCGGGTCTGCCAGCCCGGCTTCCCGCCGCCTCCCGCCGCCGCGGCCGCACTCACCGGGAGGACCGGCTGCAGGCGCAGCGCCAGCGCGCAGAGCGAGAGCCAGAGCGCCGCGCGCCTCATGCTGCCCGGACCGGGGCGGGCGCGGCGGGGGCGCGGGTCGGGGCGGCGCGGGCTGCGCGGGGCTCGGGCCGGACCGAGTGCGCGGCGCTCGGCTCCCTCGGGCGCTGCCCCGCGTGCGGCTGTCCGGGGCGAGGCGTGCGGTCCGCCGGCTGCGCTCCGCTCTCTGCTGGATTCCTCCCGACTCCGCTCGGCTCCCGCCCGCCCCTCTCCCGCCGAGCTCCGCCTTATAATAAACCCACAGGCCCTCAGCCGCTGCAAAAAACCAGACCCCCACCCCCAGCTCGCCAGGTCTCCGGGCCAGTCCCCACCCCCGGACCCCGCCCCCTGAGCCACCCAGCCCGGCCCCTCGGACCGCCCCACCCCCGAGCCGCGCCCCGCCCCTCCCGCTCCGCCGGGGTAGAGCCTGGCGGGTCCCCCGAGCCGTGGGCCTGGCGGGCGGTGGGTCTGGCGTCTCCGCTCGGCTGCTCTCGGGCGGTGGGGACCCAGGCTCACCCCCTGCCGCCCCGGCCCAGGGCACTGAGCGCCGTCCGGGAGGGGGCGGGAGGGAGACCGTTGGTCCGCGGCTGTGCGCGCCAGCCTGCAGCGCCCTCTGGGCGGACACGAGCGGCCTCCAGGTGTGTCGGGCTCCCAGGTCCCGGAGGGAACACTTCGGGCCGCGGTGCTGGCCCCCAAGTGATGGGGCTTAGACCGATGGGTCCCCCCGCGCTTGTCCGACCGCAGGTGGGCTCCCCACGCCCGCCCTCCCCCGCGCAGGTGCCCAGGGGCTTGCGTTCTGCCTGCACTTAACACGCTGGAAGCTCAGGAGGGGTGGGGGGAGGGAGGAGGAGTTTTCAGAGTCCTTCTATGGAAGACAGTGCCCTCTCTCTTGATCCTCGGAGCTAAAAGGAAAAACAAACAGCTTGGTGTCCAGGTGACCGCGGGCCTGCTGAAGAGGCACCCACCCGTGGACTCCTGGTCCTTCGTGGTTCCCTGAGCTGGGCCTAGTGTTTCCATCCCCAGTCGGGCACCTCAGTGCAGAAGGCTGTGGAAGGCCTGCGGGTGGCGTGCAAAGGGCCCTGAGAGAAGCGGGCAGAGCCGCCTGGCCTGCCTGCAATCTGTGAGGAGGAGAAATGGTGCCAAATGACCTACGGACCTGAACCTGGAGGCCAAAGATGGCATCTTCCCCACCCACCTCTCCAGGCAGCCTCTGCAGCCCCGGCTGGGAACCAAGGGCTCCTGCGGCTTCTTGGCCTCTCACGCAGTCTCCATGTTTCTCCTTACGGATTAACATTCCCGGGTCCTGGGTTATGCGGTTCCGGACAACTGGCCTGAGTCCCCGTATTCTCCCCGCCCTCCCAGCAGCTTCCTGCATCCCCACCTCAAGCCACAGTCCTCCATCTGAGCAGTAACAGCCGGACCCCCAAACAGCACCCGCCCTGTTTGGCCCCTGCTCCTGAAAACCTGATGGACCGCAGGCAGCTCTCCCTTTTGGGGTCTCAGTTTCCCCCTGTTGTAACGGTACCCCGTGAATCACAGAAGGACGCCTCAAGAAGTCGAATTAAAGAGTCACATTTATTGCAGTCCGGGACTATGAGAGGCCATTCCCCAAATCTCATAGTAGTAAGATGGCCGCAAAACCAGACTTGTAGAGGCAAAGATCACAAAGGTATTGATTACATCCCAAGGTTTGGAATGAGGAACCTGGTTTGCAAAAAAGCAGTTTACAGAAGCAGAAGCAACAGGTTATCTAAATTATAGTTTGGGGTCTCCGGGTCACTGAATTGACAGAAACACATTATCTCGAGCCCTCCGGTCTGGAATGAGGAACCTGGTTTGCAAAAAAGCAGTTTACAGAAGCAGAAGCAGCATGTTATCTAAATCGCAGTTTTGGGTCTCCAACCGGGTCATGTTAACTGGAGCCCTCTGACCTTGGGATAACTGTGCTGTCCTTCCCAGGTAAAGGAAAATGTGCTTCCTAAGACCAGTGTGACCACAACCCATGGGATATTCACATTACAATCAATAGGGTATTTAATCGAATGGGGTAATTTATATAATTCAGAAAGTCAAAATAACTTTTCTATTATTTTAGCAAACAAATAAGTACAGAAACCAAACAGCAGGGTTAAAGTTAACCTATAGTTTCTCCCTGAGATGATTGCTACCATACTTCACCCTCTGTGTCCATGGGGGGCGATAGAGCCTCATCTGGGTTCTTGGGACCTGATGTGAGTCCCACTGCCTCGGTTTCTCAGATCATCCAGCATCAGGGCAGCAGCAGGCTGGGCCCCTCCGCAGCTCAGGGAGTCCTGCTGGGCTAGAAAGTCCTACCGACAGAAAGCTATGCGGGTGTCTCCAGGGGCCGCTCGCAGTCTGGTTAGCTCTCTTGTCTTTTTAGCCCAATATGGAGGAAATATTGGTCAGTTTGGAATCTTGTCTTTCTCTACCGCACAAAATAAACAAAACTGGAGTTGGGAGGGTGTGCTAGCGTTTTGTTGGTTTTTTTTTTGTATTATAGAAATTACCAGTTTATTGTTTCTTTCAGAATCTATTTTTTTTTAACTATATTTTATTGATTTTTTACAGAGAGGAAGGGAGAGGGATAGAGAGTGAGAAACATCGATGAGAGAGAAACATCGATCAGCTGCCTCCTGCACACCGCCTACTGGGGATGTGCCGGCAACCAAGGTACATGCCCTTGACCAGAATTGAACCTGGGACCCTTGAGTCCGCAGGCTGACGCTCTAGCCACTGAGCCAAACCGGCTAGGGCTTTCAGAATCTATTTGCTCCAGATCAATGTGTATTTCTTTGGGCCAATTAAGAAGAGGCGGGGCCCCAAGAATGACACATATACAGAGAAGGGAAGTAGAGGGTCAGGGCGCGCCTTGACCCGGCTGACCCCTGGCCTGCTGTGATCATCCCCAACACATCTCGCGGAAGCCACACGCCCCCGCCATCCCCAGCACGGGCAGCACAACACTGTCTTAAAATCCTATGTGTAGTGCACATAGATTACATGAATGTGCTATAAAAGTACATTTTCCTAGGGGAGGAAAATGGAGTGGGGGCCGTGAGGAGAGCATTTAAGTTTATTATGTATTCCTAGATGCTTATGAGAACATATACTTTATTTAATGTTTTAAATTGGAAGTTATTTCCTAAATCAGTGAAGATGCTTTCAACCTCAAGTAACAGCTCCCATTCAAACTGTTTGAGTAATAGGGCAATTATGGCGCCCAGCCAGTGTGGCTCAGTGGTTGAGCATTGACTCATAAACCAGGAGGTCATGGTTTGATTCCCAGTCAGGGCATATGCCCCGGTTGCGGGCTCGATCCCCAATGGGGGGCATGCAGTGATCAATGATTCTCTCTCATCAATGTTTCTGTCTCTCTATCCCTCTCCCTTCCTTTCTCTAAAATCAATAAAAACACATATTTTTCAAAATAGGACAATTATTGCATGTACCTGTACCTGCATAATCCACTGAACAACCCAAACCTCCACAGCACTGACACGAAGGCCCTCCCACCCTTCAGCTCTGTGCCCCTGTGTTGCTCCATCCTCAGAGTGGTGGCAAGATGGGCACTGTTTCCAGGCATCACAGCTAACAGAGTCATGTCCGCAAACAAGGCTACCTTCTCCTAGTGTTTTCCTCAGGAATAAGGAAATAGTTCCCTGAAGCCCCCCTCTACACACACACACACACACACACACACACACACAACACAACACACTTCTTTTCCCACCTCACTGGCCTGAAGTGGGTCCCATGCCTTCATGAAGCCATCACTAGGAAGCAGATCTTCAGCACCAGGGTGGGTGTAGATTAACCTTCAATGGCTTGGGGAAGCCATTGCCACGGCCATTCAGTACTTTGACTTCTTAAAGAGTATGTATGAGATACATGTAAGGGCATTCTGCTTCAAGATGATACAAAACACAAAAAATTTAAAATGGAATTATCATATAATCTAGCAAGTCCACCTCTGGGCATATACCCCAAAGAATTAAAAGCAGGGACTGAACAAGATATTTGCACACCCATGTCTATAGCAGCTCTATTCACAATAGCCCCAAAGGTGGAAGCCATCCAAAAGTCCATTGACAAATGAATGGATAAACAAAATGTGGTAAATACATACAATAGGGTATTATTCAGTCCTCAAAGGAAGGAAATCCTGTCACATGCTACAACCCCTGTGAACCTTGAAGACTTGAAGCTAAGTGAAATAAGCCAGTCACAAAAGGGCCAATACGCGTGTATAGAGTAGTCAAGTTCAGAGGCAGAAAACAAGGTGGCTGCCAGGGATTGGAAGGATGGGGGAGGGGGGCAGAGGCATTATTTTTTAATGGATACGGAGTTTTATTTTGGGAAGACAAAGAAAGTTCTGGAGGTGGATGGCGGTGGCTTTTGCACAACCATGTGAAATTACTTAATGCCACTGCACTGTACACTTAACTGGTTAAAATGGTAAATTTTATGCTATGTATAATTTACAAAAAATGCAAAAAAAAACCCCACCCCACCCTCAATTGCTAAAAAATAAAATAATGAACACCTGTGCAACTACCACCCGGTTCATCAGTTCTTAACATGATGTCTTTTTCTTTTCTTTCCTTATGAAATGAAACATCACAGATTCAACTGAGTTTTCTCCGTCGTGTTTTGAGGAGTGTCCGTGTTGACACATGTGGCTCGGGGTCATTTATCTTAATTGCTGTATTATAATTCATCACGTGCGCATGCCGTGCTCTATGAATCCCTGGACATTTGCTTGTTTCCAGCTTTTCAAAGCTACACACAATGCTCCCGCCAATTCTGGACCTTTCTCCTTGAGTGCATGTGAGCCTTTCTCTAGAAGAGTGGTTCTCAACCTTTCTGATGCCGCGACCCTTTAATGCAGTCCCTCATGGTGTGGTGACCCCCAATTTCATTGTTACAAATGGAACATAATTAAAGCGTAGTGAGTAATCACAAAAACAATATGTAATTGTAGATGTGTTTTCCGATGGTCTTAGGCGACCCCTGTGAAAGGGTCGTTCGGCCCCCAAAGGGGTCGCGACCCACAGGCTGAGAACCGCTGCCCTAGAAGTAGCCGGAGGGCCTGGGTTTTAGGTATAAACAGCGTCACCTTCCTTACACACTGCTCCGGGTGATTTCTCTAAACACACTGCTTCCAAAGGGCTTCTAGCCATTTTCACTCCCGGCAAGCGTTGTGAGAGCTCCCATTCCTCTCCATCCTCTGTTTGACTTGGCATTTATGGGACCTTTTCTCGTTCGCCAGCCTGACGCAGGTAAAATGATATCTCGTTGTCACTGGATTTTGAACGGCCCTCCCTTTATGAAACATTTTGCCGGAGCCCTTTGCTGCTGACTGCTCGTCCGGGCACTCCCGGCTGCTTCCCACATCTGTTTTCCTCCCCTTTTCCAGTAAAAGCGCTCCTAAATGTCAGCTGGCCTCACGGCCACTGGAAGTACAGACTCTTCCCCGCATCTCCTACAGCTCCATGGAGCCACGTGGTCAGGGCTGAGCGCAGAGGTGGTGCATGTATGTGCCTTCGGGGAAGTGTCAGGGGAAGGAGGCATGCCCGTCTCCGTGCCTCTTCTCTTTCCTCCTGGCCGGAATGCAGATGTGGTGGCTGCAGCTGGAGCAGTCATCTGGGACCCTGAGGCCATGCCTGACAGAGGATCGGGCTAGAAGGAGCGAGGGTCCCTGGCCCAGGAGGCGCCACGCCAGCCCTGGACTGCCCACCCAGACATGCACACGACGGAGAAAGACACCTCTGCGTTGCTTCCCTGGTCTCCTGGCTTTTCTGTCCCTGGCCAGCGAATCTAATCCTAACAATACGCTGTCAATTCCTCCTTCTACACACGACCAACAGGGTGCCGGGAGGACAGTTTCCCCGGGGAGAAGGGAGAGAGAAATGTCTCTCAGATGCCATCAGTAAAGGTCTGCAGGCCCTGGCCGGGTAGCTCTGTTGGTTAGAGCATCATCCTGATACGCCAAGGAAGTGGGTTTGATCCCTGGTCAGGGCACATACAAGAATCAAACAATGAAGGCATAAATAAGTGGAACAACAAGCCGATGTTTCTCTCTCTTGCCCTTCCTCGCTCTCTCTCGAATCAATTTTAAAAATTTAAATAAATTAATAAACACCCAGGGACCCAGCCAGCCTCCCAGTGCTGGACTGCCTGTTAGATTCTGGACTTGACTCAAGGCACCTAACAACCTCTGTCCCCAAAAGCAGTGGAGACCAGAGGGCCTTGTCTGAGGAAGGAGGTGTTTTCGGAGTCGGCAGCCCCGGCTCCTCGGGGCCCCTCTCTCGGGGTGCAGGCTCCGCGGCCCCGGCCTGCGTGGGGCTCTGTGGAAGCCCCTGCCCCACACCGACTGGGGGGTGCTTGTGTCCACTGTGAGGAGTGGGAACTGAGGACTGTGGGAAGTTTGCTGCTTTTAAGCAACGAATACGTTTGCTCTGACAGGTGTTGAGAACTGCTCGGCTCTCTCCCACGCTCAGGAAGCTCTGAAACCACAGGTGAAGGGGTTATTTTGAGTGGACTTGACAGCCATTCCTCACTTCCTGTCCTCACCCCCCAACCCTCTCCCCCTGCCCCCCGCCACCCTGCCCTCCTTCACTGTGTCCATTTTTCATGAATAGTTTCCCACGCCTTCTCAGTTGCCTCTAATATTTGCTAGAATGTCAGCAGGGGAGAGAAAGAATGAATACATCACTGGAATGTACACATCCAAACCGGAAAATTCACCTCCCCAAAGTGGTCCCATTGGGAGACTGATGCTGCCCATCCCATCAGCCCAGGATAGCTTCCTCCTCCTGCCCTCCTTCTCCCCCTCCTCCTCTTCTCCCTCCCCCTCCTCTTCCCTCTTCCTCCTTTCCCCCCTCCTCCTCTTCTTCCCCTCTCCTCCCCCTCCTCCTCCCCCTCCTCCCCCTCCTCCCCTCTCCTCCTCCTCCCCCTTCTCCCCCCTCCTACTCCCCCTCCTCCTCTTCCCCCTTCCTCCTTTCCCCCCTCCTCCTCTTCTTCCCCTCTCCTCCCCCTCCTCCTCCCCCTCCTCCCCCTTCTCCCCTCTCCTCCTCCTCCCCCTTCTCCCCCCTCCTACTCCCCCTCCTCCTCTTCCCCCTTCCTCCTTTCCCTCCTCCTCCTCTTCTTCCCCTCTCCTCCCCCTCCTCCTCTTCTCCCTCCCCCTCCTCTTCCCTCCCTCCTCCGTGGCTGCGGAAACACATTCCTGACTATGAATTTGGTAGCTTAAAATGTCGATGAAAGGGGGCCACATACGAAACCTGCCAAGCTCACAGGAGGCCTGCGTGGCGGCCTTACAAACTCAGAGACCAAGAGTCACCACATAGCATGCTCTGCACATTAAAATTCCTAGCTAAAGGCAGGCCTGGTAGTCACATCCTGGGCTTGTAGCGTCCCTGACAAAGGTCCGTCTTTCCCGTAAGCATGTCTGTCTACTGTCTTTTTGCATCTAAGATAACATGCCTTTGAAATGCTAGAGCGCCCCTCAGGGCACACCCACACATCAGAGCAGGGGACCACACAATCCCTCATTGGTATCGTATTCCCGAATACCATCTCCACGTGCTGTAAATGGTAATTATTAACCATCCGCACTCACCAATATGCTAGTAAAAGTACGTCTCTCCGTTTCACTTTTTTAGCCAGGCCTAGAGATTTCCCCGCGTTGCCTTCTCCCACCCCTTTAACCTACCACCCATTAAGGTCATGTAACCCCTCTTACGTCTCCCCGTTGGACGCTAACATATAAAATAAGCTGCAAAACTGCCAATTCCAGGAGCGTTTTCTCAATTCCTTGAGATTTTGTTTCCTGGCAGTTGTCAGCTTGGCTCAAATAAACTCATGAAAATTCTCTACAGGTTTGGACAGTTCTTACAGCAACAAAAATAACACTGTTTTATTCCTTTACTGCCTGGAAGCCAGAAATCCCAAATCAGTTTTACTGGATCGAAACCAAGGGATCAGCAGGCCTGCACTCCCTCCAGAGGCTCTAAGAGAGAATCCGTTCCTCTCCCAACTTCCAGGGGCTGCCAGCATTCCTTGGCTTGTGGTGGCATCACACGTACCTTAAGCGCCAACATCTTCATTCTCTTTCTGCATTATCTTCACATCGCCGTCTCTTCTGTGATAAAAACTCCCTCTTATAAGGATACAGGTGATTGCATTTAGAACCCACGTGGATAATCCCCCCATCTAAGGATGCTTACCTGAATCACATCTGCAAATCTGCAAAGACCCCTCTCCCCCCATTCTTATTTTCATTTTATTTTTTGCCATGGAAGGTAACATACCCAAGTCCCAGAGATTGGGACATGGCTATTTTGGGGACCATTATTTAGCCAACCACCGGCAGACAGAGTAGAGCGAGGCCATGCCAGGTGGAAACCCAGCAAAGAACAG
Organism: Myotis nattereri; assembly: GCF_964212035.1. Lineage (NCBI taxonomy): Eukaryota > Metazoa > Chordata > Mammalia > Chiroptera > Vespertilionidae > Myotis > Myotis nattereri. Next base: position 76,770,897 of record NC_138085.1, on the reverse strand, counting down.
GCAAGGAAGCAAGAAAGAGGTTCAGAATGTGCAGGAACTGGAGGGGATCTGAGTGGCCTGGATAGGCCAGAGCACAGGCCCTTTGGCCAGAGCTGGGTCACATGGAGACAGCCTGTGTCACGTTGCGTGCCACCGGTGGGCGGGCCTTGGTCAGAGGAGTCACTGACCTTTCAGAGCAGAGGAGGGGCTCGATGACAAGGTCCACATGTTAGAGAGTTCTCTGCCACGGCAGGCGGAAGACTGCAGGTGGGCACACAGGGAAGGCAGCAGAGGGAAAGGGCCAAGCCTGCCTTGAGGGGTGGCAGTGAAGACGGGGAGATGGGGAAGGGGCAGGAATGAAAACTATGGAAGAGGCAGAATGCAATTAGGCTCGGGGATGGACGAGGGAGAGGATGGGTGAGATTTTGAAAATCAGTGGTGGTATCTTTCCATCTGGTTTATGTTAACAGAGAGGCCAAACCGAGGGTGCAGTGGCTGCGGGGACTGGGGCAGCGCTGGGCACTGAAGTCTTTCGTTAGCTCCCCCCCGGTGGCTCTTGACTCATTTCTGGGTCATCTCCAGAGCAACCTTTGTTGGCGGCTTGGACCGGAAGCTCTTCTGAAGGTAGGTGTGCCGATGCCAGCCACACCCTTCCAGGTGTAATCTGGCTGATTCACCCCGAGCCACTTCCTAGGGTGGAGTGGCTTGCCACACACCCCCTTCCCCCCCTTTCCGGGTCCTCCTGCCTAGGACCTGGTGTTTGAGAAGCTTCGGGTTGGCTGTGACTCAGCCCCCTGGTGGGAGGAAGTGCCGATTCCTTGCGCTTAGGGCAGGTAAGCTGCAGGCCAGTTCTTTCTCACCTACTTACCCTCTCAGCTAGCAATAGTATGCACTTTTCTCTTGCAAGTTCTTAGCGGCTATTTTAGCTGTGTGTCCTTGAGCAAGTAACTTAACCTCTCTGTGCTTTAATTTGTTCCTCTATGAATTGGAGAAATGCTAGTGCTTACCTCAGAGAGCTGTTGTGAGGATTAAATAAGCACCGTGAAGGGCTAGTACAGTACCTGGCACACAGGTAAGTGCTGCCTGAACCTTAGTGATGTTGAAGATGTGACCGTGGGACTGGGAGAGGCAGACACACTTGGGTTTGAACCTTAGTTTTACAGTCCTCTCCCCATACAACCTGGGGGAAATTCCTGAAAAGGTCTGAACTCAGATCGTGGCGATTAAGTGAAATAATGCACTTTACCTGGCATCAGACAAGGGAAATAGAAATAATTCTTAGAGAAGTTAGGCAATCTCAAGCCCCCAGGAGACTCTGGAGTGGGTTCCGAAGGGATTCCTGAGCTCACAGTCGCCAGGCTGTAAAAGGCGTGATGTTATGTAGGAGCAGGTGCCTGTGTGAGGTGAGCTTTACCTCCAGCCTCAGGATACCTATGCAAATTCACTCCTCAGCTAGATTCCCTCACTGAGACTGTATTCAGCAGAGGTTGCACACTGGTAGCCCGAAGTTCTGCATTTGGCCTGCAGACATTTGCTCTCACTGTGCTTAAAAGGACACTTTTGCTGGGACGTGTGGCTCAGTGGTTGAATGTCAACCCATGTACCAAAAGGTCCCCGGTTCGATTCCCGGTCAGGGCACATGCTTGGGTTTCTGGGATTGATCCCCAGCAGAGAGCCTGCAGGAGGCAGCCAACTGTGTTGATGCATTGATGCTTCTCTCTCTCCCTCTCCCTCTCAAACCAGTAACATTTCTTTTTTTTTTTTTTTAAAGGAGATTTCCTTAAGGGAATTGCACATAATCCAGCTTTCTAAATTTCCCCACTTGACTATCACTATGGCTCAACTCTCAAGGCAGACACCTACCAAGGATCCATGGTGGCTCTTTAACCAGCAAAACATTGATTTGTTGGCAAAACTCTCTTTCACTGAAGCATAACCACAACAGAGGGGGTGCCCGCTCACACTGCTCAGCGGGAAGGACGCAAGGGCTGGCTGTGCGGAATGGCAGAAACCAAGCGATGTCCTGACCAGTCTGACTTCCACAACATTTCAGCAGCTTCTGGGTCTCACATGCTTTTCCAGTGGCGCAGGTGTGTGTGTGTGTGCGTGTGTGTGTGCGTGCACGTGTGTATCTCCACCACGCTGCTTTCGATTTCCTTGTCATCTCCATTATGGCAGCCGGATACCTCTGAGCAGAGCTTCTATTACTTATATTAGAACCAAGAAAAAATATTAAAATGCTGTAAAGTTACTTAATCATATCTTCAATAGTTTTCCTACCGAGTCAGTGATTTTTCTGCAACTTTAATCAAGAGCTTGTTTGCAGAAACATAAAGGAGCTCCAAACCAAATGTTTTGAGGCGGTTATGTAGGCAAAAAAAAAAAAAAAAACCACCACAAAACTCTTTCGTTAACTCACTACAGCAGGAGTCAGAGTCCTCACTGGGCCTGTGTGTCACATATTCTCAGGTAACCCTCACAATTTTAGGAGGTGGGTATCATTTCCCTTTCCGACACCACCAGGAAACTAAGGCTTAAAAGATAAAACTGTTTGCCTAGTAAAAAGCGAAAGGGTTTGGAACCTGGGCATTCTAATTCCAGGGTCCAAACTGATGCATTACACCCTGATGTCCAACAAAATTTGAACTAATGTTAGTTTAGCAAATTCCTCAATTACCAAGTAGAATACAGTGCAACTTCATTTGGCTTAAGATCCTGGTAAATAACTAGGAAAAAAATTTCTATCACTGGAATGTAAAAGAAAGAAATTGTCTACAGAATTCGGAGGTAGTAAAGTTCAACAAAAATTTTAAGCTTGTATGATCTACTAGAGGCCCGGTGCACGAAATTTGTGCAGGGGAGAGTCCCCTCAGCCAAGCCTGTGCCGTCTGCAGTCCGGGAGCCCTTCGGGGGTGTCCGGGGAGTGGGCCTAAGCCGTCAGTTGGACATCATTAACACTGCTGTGGTGGGAGAGGCTCCTGCCACCGCCACTGTGCTTGCCAGCCGTGAGCTTAGCTTCTGGCTCAGTGGCGCTCCCCCTGTGGGAGCACACTGACCACCAGGGGGCATCTCCTGCATTGAGTGTCTGTCCCAGTGGTCAGTGCACATCATAGCGATGTCAATTTGCATGTTAGCCTTTTATTACATAGGACTAGAGGCCTGATGCATGAAATTCGTGCAAGAGTAGGCCTTACATCCCCCAGCTGCTGGCACCGGCTTCCTTCGCAGCCCTGGCTTTGTCTGGAAGGTCATCCAGGACATCCAGTCTAATTAGCACATTATGCTTTTATTATTATACTGTAGCTGTTAGGTTCTTGGCATCAAGTATCCCTCAGACCCAATGTTCTATGGGAAGTCAGGATATTATTCCTCCTTCACAGGTAACTTCAAGGCCTAGAGCAGTGACGGCAAACCTATGACACGTGTGTCAGAGGTGACACGCAAACTCTTTTGGTTGATTTTTGTTAAATGGCATTTAAATATATAAAATAAATATAAAAAATCTAAGTCTTTGTTTTACTATGGTTGCAAATATCAAAAAATTTCTATAGGTGACATGGCACCAGAGTTAAGTTAGGGTTTTTTAAAATGCTGACACACCGAGCTCAAAAGGTTCACTATCACTGGCCTACCTAGAGGGTTGTTTGCCCACATTCCTCAGGGCCCAAGCTAGGCCTGCCTGCCTCCCTCCCTCCTTGGGAGCACTGGATGCCACAGAACTCCATTCCTTCTCACCCGTTTTCATAGATGAATTTACCGCAAGTCGGGGCACCAGCTCCCCCTCAGATATGTCAGTCAGGTCCTCCTAAGTATGGTAGATGGTGAATGGTGCTCCTTAGGGGTTTCTCTGCCCTCCCCCTAAACCTGAGAAACCAATCGCGAGGGCAAGTAGAATACCACGTTTAGGTTACTAAGCAAAGAGTGGGAGGGTATATTATTGACTTCCTTTTGAGAATCTTTAATTTCATCACTACGAACTGGGGTAGGTCAACAATTTAGTAAGGGTTGATTGCAGCTCAGAATAGAGCCAAATCAAGGTAACATGAAAACAGGATAAACAATGTGTACAATGAAAATTCCTTTTCCCTTGTATGTAACCTCCATTTTGGATGCTATCAAATTACGTGCGGTTTTTACTTTAAATAGCTATAGAAGGGATAGGAAAAGGAAAATAGCATTAGCATTAGTTGTGAATTAGGTTCTAGGTATCTTTATTCTCAATTCTTAAGATCAATGAGGATTTAGAACTAGTACTACCCTGGGGTAAAGCACTGAACTTCTGAGTTCACAAACCCAAAATGTATAATCACTCTATGTAATTGGACAGAAATCCTGAAATTGATCAAAAGAGAGGACTGATACCATGAGAGGGATCAGTTGCTCCAGACTGGTGGCCATGCAATAAAAATATCTTTTGTTTTCCTTAAGTCAGAGTAAACTTGAACGGGCAATCTGAATTAAACTGAGGTACAAAGGGGTATTTATCTAGAGAAAAACACAAGACCAGATTTATTTCATACAATGTTATTCACACATTTTTCATTTTCTAATTTATACATAATATACAAAGAAGTGAAGATAACATTATTTCATATGAACCAATAAGAGCCAGGACTTAAGACAAACTGGTCCAGAAACAATCCATGTGGAAAGGAGACACTCAAGAGTGAAGTCTCAGTGGCTCTGCCCAGTGAAGCTCCTTTATTCTGAAAAGCCATTTTCAGATTTTGTCAAAGTTCCATGCCAACTTTTATTAAAAGTGAAATCCCGGGTGGGTACCAACAATGGCAGACCACACCATGTCTACCATGACACATCCTTTTCTAGAACAGGCCCCAAGTACTGGGACGATTAGGTTGTCAGGACACAGGGGACCCTCAGGACCCCAGAAGAGGGTTGCTTCCCAATGTGCTCATCTCTAGGACTTCCCTCATTTGCAGAGGTAACTGCCTGTGCCAACAGAGGCTACGGATAAAGGGAAATCAGGAATTCAACTGTGCAAATCCAAGAAAGTCACTACCAATCTCCAACAAGGACAACTTGGATCCTAAAACCATGAGCTGATTGATACTGGGAACAAAAATTGGACGCGGCGCCAAGACACTAAGGCTGGCAAAACAAAGGCAAGAAGGTGGGAGAGCAGCTTCGCAGGGGAAGCACTGCCACTGTGACTGGGACGTGATGAACCAGTGTGACTCTGAGAAGTGACAGTGACAAGTGGTTGGATTTAATGGCCTCAACATGGAATGTTGGGTTAAAAAAACAAGAGCAACTCAAATAAAATATGAAAAAGTATGCCTGGCATCCCAAACTTCATGCCATTATTTTTAGGTTCATGATATGAGCAGCTCTGTGATAAAACCTTTATATTCAATATTGTGCTCAGAAGATTGCTTTTCTTCTGCAGCCTTCCTAGTAAAAACCCCTTACATGTTCCATCTAAAGAGAGAGCATGGTTCATTAGTTTTCAGCACTAAACATAAGTGGGTCAACATAAATGTTTTATACAAAATACTGACTTCAACAAAATACAAAGCACTTTCTTTATCTTTCAGAAACTGAATATACAAAGCAAGTTTTTTTCCAAAATATTTTCATAGGCAAAGGATTAAAAACGATTTTAATTATACACATATGGTCACAATTTTGCCTTAAAAAGATTGTTGGGAAATGTACATAAGGCCGCTTGTAAATGTACATCATGTTACTGTTATGTCTTATGTCCAGAGAAAAAAATGTTATCATACAGATTTGCTCTTACTTGGGAGTAGGCTATCCAAAAATACAGTACTCTTCTGTACAAAGAAAAAAGTCACATCACATTTAATAAGATGGAAAAAGCATTGGCCTCCATGTTAACCAAATATCTCAGTCCAATACTTTCTATTATGCACAATACCCTGACTTCTTGAAAGGGATCCAAATCCTAGCATGTCCATATTAACTATGTTATAAAACAAAATGTTTCTCATAATAATAAAAAGAAAGTTGGTTCATATTTCTGAAATCATATAAAGATAAAAAAATTTTAAAAAATCACTCTTGATTTGGAGAAATAAATTTACATTATACAACACTATATGCCAGGTCAAAGAGGGCAGGGACATAAATGTACACTAAAATGCAAATGTTTCCCAAAGAGATAAAACAAATTCCATTTACAGCATGATGGTTTACAAATGTACACCTGTACAACCAAGGAAAGCATTACTACTAAATTAGCAAGGCTTTTATAATAAACACTGAAACAAGATTTGCTTTTCCAAATTGTAAACTTACCATCTATTACTACACACACAATGCATATATTTATAGGAAGCAAAAAAGGCTATCTGAATATGTAATCATGCTTAAATGTTGAGCTATCAAATTCACTTTTCAGTGGCCCCCTTTTCACCTCTATCTGGTTCCTACTTTCTGAAATCTACTATGAAAAAGCAAAATAAAGCTCAACACTTCCTCAACATGTCCTTGTAATTCTATAAGCAAAACAATACACAAATTTCCACTCTTTCTCATTGCAAACCAAACCGAAAAGTTAAAATGGGACTTAACTTTCCGTTTAGTGCACTTAACTCGATGGAAATGTCACCATGATTTTGTTTTTTGTTTTTTTCTATCTCTTACAACAATTACATATGTTAAGTATATACAATACTTCTGTACATTGCCAGAAACATTTTAGGGCAGTATTTGATTAAAACCACATCCACTGTAAATAATGTTAAGTTCTTTTCATCTCAAATCATTTAATTCTTATCTTACTTGCTGAATTTTATTTGCATGATAGATTGTGAATTACCAAAATACAACTTAACTTTTTAAAAATATTAATAATATTTATGTAGTTGATTGTTAATCTGTTATAAAAGGCTTCACACAAAGGACAAAAAAAAAATGACTATATTTCTATATACATCTCTATAAACCTGTTGTGCTATGGGGTCCATAGACCTACCAGACTGCAAGCCAGTTTATTAAAAGAATACTGTACTTTTTCCTTTAAAAACTATTTTTGTGGCTTTACAAGGTAAAAATTTACAAAATATGTGACAGCTTTTTTTTGATACAGTTACATCATATACAGGCATTCTGTGCTTTGCCAGCAATCCAATCTGATAGGTCTCCACTCAGGGCGAAATATCATTTATAATTCACCACTCCCACCCCCCAAATATACACAAGAACCTTAAAAAATTTACAAATGGATGAATAAAGTCAATAAATAGTTTTGCTTTAAAAAAAATTTTGACGATTCATAGTTGAGTTGTGTTTTGATAATTCACAAAAGAAAAGTTCTTTTCACGTGGTTATGGTTACATTATCTTCTTTCTCTTTTTTCTTTATAGCATTCCATTTGGTGGTCCTCCAATAGGCCCTAGATCTGGGCTATTTTTCAAATAGTATTTTTCCAACTTGGCCAGTATATGCTTCCCATATGTGTATTTGCGCAAAGTAGTAATGTGAGGTCGAATCTGAAAAACAAATAATCTGCTTAGGTATGTTCTTTTAGTTTCTGATTTCTTTAAAAAAGTGCCCCATAGCCAAGTAATTTAGAATAATAATTGGGATTTTCAAAGAATAGCAGAGGAGCTCTAAGCACAGCAGGGGAGTATCTCTAGTGAGCTACCACAGTCTAGGAAGGCAGAATCTTACAACTTGAGACAGCTGGACAAAAACGCAATTCAAAATAAAGCAGAAAACATACGCAAATGGTCAGACGTGTGATGGCTACTACATTTAAGATGTTCAATATCTTACTAAATGTGTTAACACTCAAAATCTAATAGGTTTGAAAATATAAATGAAAGAAATCATAACATTATCTTCCCATTTAGATAGGCAAGAACTTTATAAGTAATTGGTAGTTATGAGATAAATGTAAAACAGGTACCCTTTTTATATACTGACTAAATAGATGTGCAAACTGAGAGCAACTTGGCAGTACCTATTAAAATATAAAATGTTTACATACCTTTACCAGCAATTCCACTCTAAATATTTTCCTTACAAAAACATTTATGCAGACATTCATATAAAGCACTGCTGATTACAGTTAAAATATTAGAAATTGCCCAGACAGTTTTGACCTATGAACCAGGTCACCTCGATTCCCAGTCAGGGCACATGCCCAGGTTTGGGCTTGTACCAGTAGGGGACATACAATGATCAATGATTCTCTTTCATCATTGATATTTCTATCTCTCTGAAAGGTAGAAAATTAATACATCAGCTGAAAAATGTTAAAAATCAGAAGGCCAAAAATATTTATGATCATACAAGATCATTTTCTCTTTAATATAAACAGGAATCCAAAGAGGTTACATATGTTGTTCCATTTTTTAAATGACTAAATTTAGAAAAAGATCAAGATATTCAAATATTATTTCCTCCAGTGTTCTTTTTAACAGATTTTCCTATGGAACTTGATGTCTTTACAAAATTATTAGATTCTAGGAAGATGATAGAGAGAAAAAACAACTTAAATGATTTAAAACAATCAAACATAAACTCTGTCCCTGGAAAATTTATTACGTTATTGAGAAAATCAATGTTCGACCCATGTAAAATGGCAAATCAAGTATACTGAAATAAGATGGGGAAGGGAAGAACAATGCTAAAGGTAGATGAACAGATAAGAAATGAACCTGATTTTACTGAGCACATTACCTTAAAAATTTAATAAAGGGTACACCATACTAACCTAAAATCAGGGTATCAATACATTCCACCACCACCCCAGTTATAACATAGATAAGGAAAATTAAAGCCTAGGGAAATTAGATGCATAGCCTAAAGCCACACAAATTGAATCAACTGTTTTCAGAGCTATTAAGTATATTACCTTGTGCATGATTATCTTTCTCTGAGCAGGTTCAGCCATATCAATCATCTTCTGAATCACATAATTGGCATACTGGTCCTTCATCATGGTGTATAAGGCACTGTGAGGACCGTCATTCTGGCAGCATACTTCATCAATCAGTAAAGCTCTCTCAGCACGGGAGGCATGAGTAACACACTTTTCTACTACATTGCTGAAAATTAAAGCACATACACAAGAATTTACTCAATACACTGGAAGAGAGAAGAATCAAGGTGGGAATCTCTTGTAGTTTTCTTACAATTACTTTTAAAACAAATTGATATCACAGAAGGACACATATTGGACTTCCACAAGTTTAATTATGGGTCTCTTAAAATCGAAATTAAATTGTAATTAATATAATTTTAAAACGGGGAAACTAGGTTATTAATAAGGTTTGAGACTTTCACAAACATGCACTAAATAAACTAAATTTGCATTTACTCAGAGGTCTTGGGGACATAATTTTCTAACTACAGATTTCAGAAATAGAAACTAATTTGTCATGTAGATTCTTTAAGAATAAAAGCAATGTTCTACATGTCCTTTTTGACTCTACTAAAGAAAAGATTATATTTCAATGTTATGTTCTATATGCATTTCTGTGCTTACTAATAAAAAAGAGTTGAAAGAAGAACCTTAGAATTAGAAAATAATGCAATACCTGGCAAATTTGTGTTGACTCAGGGCTAAGACCTTTCCTCTGATTTCGGAAACAATTTTGCTCTTGTCTTCAGGTCGACCATGTTCCAGTACATGCTGAATAACATAATTGCCATACTGATCCTAAGTACAGATATTTAAAATTTATTTTAAGTCATTCCTTAAGAATTATTATTCTTTAAAAAGATATTAACCATTTTTCTAAAAAATACAGTATATGTACTCAGGAGAGTACACTAGCTTTTGTCTCACTGTGTTTCTACAGTGTATTAAGAAAATTATTATACCTTAAAAAAAATAAATCAGAACCATTTAAGTATATATATAAACATTTCATATTATGAGGGAGCTTATACCTGGACTAACTGCTCAGTGTGTTGGTGGAGTTCTTCTAAGATAGGCAAAGTCTGCTCTGCAGTGCAGTGTTCTAGGATGCGCTGGATCACTCTGCACCCGTAAGGATGAGTTGAAAGTACAAACACCTTAAAAAAATGGGAAGAATTAAAATTTCCTTTCTCTGACACTCTGAATTAATTTAAATAAAATGGTGGGGAATTCACATTTAATACATCATCAAATTTGTTTGGATTTTCCCATTGTAACACATATTCAATTTAAAAATATGATTTTCAAATTGCATTAATCCATTGGGTGCTCAATATGAGTTAACAGATATTTTGATTAAAAGGAACCTAAACAGAAGATGAAAGACATGTAATAATGAGGAGAAATGTACTGTGGGGTGAGGACAGTGCACACTGTAATTAGAAACTATTAATTACAATGTATTAGTTACTAATTAATATTTGTCTTTTATTATACAGTTTTGTTTTCCTCACTCTTCTCCCAAGAAATTTGAAAAAAAATTAGTGTACAATTCTAACAGAGGTTATCTTTACTTCTTAAAGTAATGTAATTAAACTCATATTTCTATTTCTCAGCTTCAAAAAAAATGAAGGTATTGACTCACTCTGTAACAGAGGCAGAAATTAGTGTACATTCACTACTCTGTCCCCTATTTTTTATGTGAAAGTACTGGGAATTATCTTGTGACTTATGAAAAATGTGTTAACACTCAAAATCTAAAATAATGCCCTGCTAACTAGGTAGAAGCCAAAAAAACCCTCTTACTTGTCCTTTGAAAGCATCAATGATGAATTGTAGTGACTGTGGCTGAACACATTCAATACATTTTTGTACAACATGGTTCCCATTCTGATCTTTCACACATTTGAGTACATGACCATCCAGCTCCTTTACCATTTCACTCTGCAGGAGAAGATGACATTTAAATAACTGCCTCATCAAACAACATTAACAGGATTACAAATATTGAAATGAGAACAAAAGTATAATAAAAATTTTGTTTGCAGTTTTTTTCATATGAAAGTTTAACCCTCCCCCACAAAGTATAATTTGCAGAAGCCAATAAGGTGAAAATTACTAAAACATTTTGCAAGATTATAATTTGAATTATACTAACTGAAATACAACCTAGTGATGAACTGGCCATATTTAAACTATCTTCACTGTGTACATTTTCTACTCATCTTTCTCAGCTGACAACTAATATAACTCATTCAGAACTTTTTCTCTACTTAGCACTATTCTTCCCCAAAATAATTATTTTAAATGCATGAGTCCAGCAGCATGGCTCAGCGATTGAGCGTCTACTTATGAACCAGGAGGTCATGGCTCAATTCCCGGTTAGGGTACATGCCTAGGTTGCGGGCTCGATTCGCAGTAGAGGGTGTGCAGATGATTCTCTCTCATATTGATGTTTTGATCTTTCTCTCTCCCTCTCCCTTCCTCTCTGAAATCAATAAAAAATACATATATATATATTTCAAAAACAATACCATTACTCATTAACTGGTTCATGTAAAGCTTACTCCCAAGAGTTTTACACTTTCAAATATTAAAGAAACTTAAAATAACTTGAACATGGTATATTTCCCATTTAATATATATGTATCTTCTTTTAAAGAATTATAAATCTTGTTAATTCTTAGGTTACTTTTCCTGTTGAGTGAGATTTATAAAAACTTCATTCTTATGATAGAAGTATAAATATAATCCAAATAAACATTGGAAATAGTAAAATGTATTCCCGATATGACAGAAAATCAAATAAGCAAGTGATAGCAAAAACACCCACTGTCTACCACTCTGCTTATCACACAGTAGGTAATAAAATATATTCATGAAAGAGATGAAATGATGAAGAAAATAGAGGGCAGAGCAAAGATCTGTTGTATAACTTTTTAAAAAAATATAATTTTATTGATTTCAGAGAGAAAAGGAGAGGGAGAGAGAGAGAGAAACATCAATGATGAGAGACAATCATTGATTGGCCGCCTCCTGCATGTCCCCCACTGGGGATTGAGCTCACAGCCTAGGCATGTGCCCTTGACTGGAATCGAACCTGGGACCTTCAGTCCGCAGGCCAATGCTTTATCCACTGAGCCAAACCAGCTGGGGCTGCTGTATAACTTTTAACTAATAACTTAACTGTTAAGACAGTTTAAAAATCTTTTAGTCTAACTGGAAACATGTAATATTTCACTCCAAGATTACTGTATGATAAAAAAGGTAATTTAAAAACTGAAAAAATACAAAAATTTTGTCTTAACTTACAATTACCTGTTGGTCAGATGAAATAGACTCTAATGCTTTCTGAATAACACGGCAGCCATACATCTGCAAGGCCAAGGGTAGAACATGACCACGAATACGAGTAGCCAGGGCTAATTTTTGATCCAAACTCCCAAACTGACAGAGAGGAAAATAATATTATTAAAAAGTGACCATAATGCTACTTTGCTAAACTTAAATAACCCACTGTTTGTAGCCTACTGAATCGACTTTTAAAATAGGTATTGTAAAGGGAGGAGGCATTTAGGTAAAAGTTAACTAAGACAGACCCAGAGATGCTTAAAATGGTAAGTGTATTACTTGCTCTGGGGTCAAAAATTTCTGTTATTAACATACACCTTCACTTTTCATTTCAAACCAACAGCCCTCATCTCTAATATAATAAATCTGAGCCATACATTCAGACTAGTTAATTCTCAACTATATTCTAACATAAACTACAACACAGATGTTTAATTATAAACTAATTATGTAAATTATAAACTAGAGGTCTGGTGTACGAATTTGTGCACGGGTGGGGTCTGGCCAGCCTGCCCCGATAGATCAGATTGAGCAGGGCCAGCTTGGGGGAGGGGCCTGGGTGGTTGGCCAGTTGGCACTGCACCCTGGTCGAACACCTACCTGGTTGAGGGAACAATTTGCATATTAGCCTTTTATTATATAGGAAAGATAATATCTAACAAATCCAAGTAAAGACTATCCTATTATTTACTGCTTCATCTAAGAGTTACTCCCAATGCTTTATATTTTCAGATATTAATCAGGATTAATATTAACATTCCATTTTAAGGTAGGCCCATATATTTATCTGTTGGACATTTGGGTTGTTTCCACCTTCTGGCTATTCTGTATAATACTGAAATGAAAACTTAGTGTTTGAGACCTTGTTTTCAATTCTTTGGGTATATACAGTGTGGGGCAAAAGTAGGTTTACAGTTGTTCATATGGAAAATACAGTAATTAATAATACAAGAAAAACTTTTGCCTATTCACAACTATAAACGTACTTTGCCCCATCCTGTACATATCTAGGAGCAAAATTGCTGGGTTGTATAGCAATTTTACATTTAGTTTTTGAGGAAATGCCAAACTGTTTTCCACAGCAGCTGAACCATTTTACATTTCCACCAACAATGTACAAGGATTATAACTTCTTCACAGCTCCACCAACATTTGTTATTTTCCATTTTTAAAATTACAATCATCCTAATAAATGTAAAGTGAAATCTCACTGTGGTTTTGAAATGTTTCCCTAATTACTAAGGATGTTGAGCTTCTTTTTCTATACCTATTGGCATTTGTATATTGCCTAAGAAAACATGTCTATTCAAGTCCTTTGTTCACTTTTTAATTGAGTTGTCTTTTTGAACTTTAGTTGTTCTTTAAATAGTGTGGGTATAAAATATTTATTTTATATGATTTACAAATATTCCCACCCAAGCTCATGTATTTTTATGTAAAAACTAGAGGCCCGGTGCACGAATTTGTGCATGGGTGGGGTTCCTTGGCCTGGCTGGTGATCATGGCCTATTGGAGGGCCCTCTGGCCTGGGGGAGGGACCCTGGAAAGTTGGTCAGCCAGGGGGAGGGGCCGTGGGACGTTGGCCACCTGGGCAGAGGGGCTGCGGGAAGTTGGTTGGTGGGGAGGGGCGGGGGCCCACAGGAGGTTGGCTGGCTGGGCCCCACCCCCGATCGGGACTGATGGGGGGACTGGCCGCCCAGGGGGAGGGGCTGAGGGAGGTTGGCCGGTCACAGGAGGTTGGCTATGTGAGTGCACTGACCACCAGGGAGCAGCTCCTGTGTTGAGCGTCTGCCCCCTGGTGGTCAGTGCACATCATAGTGACTGGTAGACTGGTTGTTCTGGTTGTCGTAAGGGTCGCTTAGGCTTTTATATATATAGATGACTTTTACCCAATTTCCTGAGCTTTTTTAAGTATTGAGCATATACTTAGATAGATATACAAACATGTATGGGTGCTTACCTCAAAAAACTTTTGAATAACATAGTTGCCAAAAACATCTGTCATTAATTGATATGCTGCTTGTAAAATTTCATTAAAAACCATCTGTCGCTCAGCTGGAGTAGCTCTCTCTAGTTTTTGCTGTATGAACCTACATGGAAAAAAATTTTAAATGCATGACAGTACACTGAAAACAAGCTCCTACAAAATCCGTAGGACTTGAGTACTTACACCCCCAATCCACACAAACACAATTATTTTCAGAAACAGTACTAACACATTTTCTATGGTGGACAGCCAAGGTAAAACAAAAAGAAAAAAGTTATGAAGCATTTCTTTTACAACACCTTTAATTTAAAATTACTAGTTAAACAGGCAAAAATAAGAATGTAAAGATGTTTAAGTTAGTTCTGGTTGCATTATAATCAAAAAGAAAATCACAAACATTTTACTGGTTATTCATGTATTTTCAGAATATACATACAATAGTACTAAGTATCTTTTTAGGCCAGAATAAAAGAAACCCTTAGAAATAAAGCTCATCAAACACAACTGAATTCCTTATAAGCTAGCCCTTGTGAATGATACAAGGTTCATTTGCTACTCTTAAAGAACTTGCAACTAGAGAGGGAGATAAAATTTATATGCAGCTATCTGATCAATAACTGTATTTCTTAAATTTCAGTTGTAGTACTCGCTTCAGCAGCACATATACTAAAAATTTCAGTTTTACCTTAAAACTATAAAAAAAGAAAACATCTCAAATTTGATAAATGTATTAGAATTCTATTACCATTCTCCTTTCTGTGCTGTATCTTGAGAACACGACCTCAAGCCTTGCTGGTTTGGCTCAGTGGACAGAGCGTCAGCCTGCAGACTGAAGGGTCCAGGTTCGGTTCCAGTCAAGGGCACATACCTGTTGCAGGCTCCTCCCTGGCCGGGCCCTAGTCACATCTACCTCAAGCATTATGGTATATGCATTTAATGTACAAAGGCACTGCCCTGGCAACTGTGGCTTAGTTGGTTGGAGCATCGTCCTGTACACTAAAAGGTTAGGGTTTGATTCCGAGTCAGGACACATACCCATGTTGCAGGTTCGATCCTCAGATGGGGAGTGTGAGGAAGAAAACTGATTGATGTTCCACTCTCACATTGATGTCCCCACCCCTCCGCCTTCCTCTATCTCTAAAATCAATTTTTAAAAAGCATGTCTTTGGGAGACAATTAAAAAATAATATGTACAAAGGCACTAATATTTCTATATTTGAATGTTTCAATTTAAGCTGAATATCTATAATAATAAAAGCATAATATGCTAATTAGACCAGATTGCCTTCCAGACAAAGCTGGGGCTACACGGGAAGCCCGGGTGCCGGGTGTTAGAAGGAAGCTGGTGCTGGCAGCTGGGGGAAGGAAGGCCTACTTTTGCATGAATTTCATGCACTGGGCCTCCAGTAAATCTATAAAGGAACACAAAAGCATTTAACTGGTTTTTAACTTTTTTAAAAAAAGATAATACATACATCAGGGATGCTTAAAGTCCACAAATGAAATTTAAATTTTTTTAAAAAAATATATAGTATTTTTAAATATATTTTATTGATTTTTTTACAGAGAGGAAGGAAGAGGGATAGAGAGTTAGAAACGTTGATGAGAGAGAAACATCCATCAGCTGCCTCCTGCACGCCCCCTGCTGGGGATGTGCCCGCAACCAAGGTACATGCCCTTGACGGGAATCGAACCTGGGACCCTTCAGTCCGCAGGCCGACGCTCCATCCACTGAGCCAAACCAGTTAGGGCTAAAATATATTTTTAATGATTTCAGAGAGAAAGGGAAAGGGAGAGATAGATAGAAACATCAATGATGAGAGAGAATCAATGATCAGCTGCCTCCTGCAAGCCCCACACTGGGGATCAATCCTGCAATTTAGGCACATGCCTGACCTGGAATCAAACTGTGACCTCCTGTTCCTAAGTCAAAGCTTAAATATTGAGCCATGCCGGGCGGAATGCAAAAAATTTTAAGAAAAATTTAAAGATGTTAAATGATTTAGAGTCAATGTAATAAAAACAATCCAATAAAAAGGCACTACTATATTTTAGGTATTAAAAATTCTCACAAAAGAAAATTGGAAAATTAAAAAAAATGTAAACCTGTATTTTTATTATTTATCCTAATATAAAAGACAAAATATAATCCATAGTAAGTATTTATTTTTTTAAAAGCTTCCAACTTTTATGCAGATCAAATGATTCTAGTCAAGAAAAATTTAGGCTTTTACAAGGTAGCAATTTCCAAGACAAAAATGCTGTGACTCTGGCCAGTGTGGCTCAGTTGGTTGGAGTGTCGATCCATACACTAGAAGGTGGTGGGTTCAATTCCCAGGCACGCCACATACTAGGGTTGGAGGTTCAATTGCCAGTCAGGGAGTGTGCAGGGGCAACCACTCTCAATCTCAATCTCTCTCTCTCTCTCTCTCTCTCTCTCTCTCTCTCTCTCTCTCCCCCTCCTTCCCTCCCTCCCTAATAAAAATACATCCAATAGGATTAAAAAAATATTTTAAATGTAGTGGAAAGTATCAAAAATCATAATCACTTACCTAGAACCATGCTGGTCTTGAGAAAACTCAACTATGTGTCCAATCAAGTCTCTAAGTTGAAGGTTTGGGAAGCGGTTATTTCTGAAATCTTCCAATAATCTACTTCGGCCTGAAGGCATAATGTCAGACCTATTATACCGAAGCCTCGGAGGAGGAAAGAGCTGGCTGCTGGAGCTGAACAGACTGGAAGTGCTGGAAGCACTTCGATACTTTGCTTCTGCTCCGGGGGCTGCAGAGATATAGCGACCACTACCATTTGTCAGTCCTCCTACAACAAAGCAGTTGTGGTTAGCAAATAATTTTGACAAAGTCATTCCTCAAATAAAAGTCACTTAAACTAAAAATTCAGTCAGTAGAGAAATTTTTCACCCCACTAATTCCTGTATGTTTTAACAAAGAAATAAAAATGGGAGGAAAATCTCACACATTTACTTAATGTGTGTGGCTATGAGATAAGGGGGAAAAAAGAGACTAGAAAACACGAGGAAAAACTGTATTTGTTCTTGGCAGTTTAGTTTACAGCATAATTATAACATCTAATATCATACACAAAACCTGTAGTTGTTCTTGGAAGCATGGTTTAAAACTTCATTATAACTAATGTCATACATACTAATATCAATAACAGAATACTGAAACCACCAATAAAACTTTCAGTTACATTAACAAGCAAGTTGCAAATAACTAGCCAACTCAGGTTTGAAGCCACTGAAAAAGTTTGACTAAAATTTGGAGTATTAAAGGAACATAGAAGGCTAATCTGTATTTTTGGAATATATTTAAAAGCACATTAAGAAGTATATACTTCTGTGTAAAAAAAATCATTTCTTAGTTAACACATTGATAAGTTTTTATAAGTTAAAAAACCACAATAATATTAGACAATAAATTCAAATGACACACTATTTTAAAATATTGTTTAAAAATACTCTCCATAAATACTATTTTATAGATAAGAAATTATAGTAATACATAACATTATTCCTAGAGCTCTAATACTGATCTTTAAGATAACGAATAAAAATCCTCTTTAACTTACATACCATTCTAAACAAGAACAATAAATGGCAGTCAATAGAAACAAAAATAAATATAAGCAGGAAATTGTCCTTAATACATATAACCATTTAAAACTACTTGACAGTGTCCTTTTAAAAAAGAAAATGTATAGAAAATTGCTAAATGCAGATTTAGTAGTTCAGATTAACAAAAATCCACCAGCAGCTTTATGCTATTGTATACCAACTACATGTAGAACAGTGCTGTATATGCAACCAGGCCACAGGGTAAAGATGATGCCAAGGACACACTGTCGGTGCGAAGTTATACAGAGGCGCTAGGCCAAAAAAGTTAAAAGGACAAGGAGCAGTAAAAATGTTATAATCCTGGAGTGAACTGCTTTACTTTCAGTCCCCAGCTTTATTCTTCTTCATTGAATTTCCCTTCATCCATATTTACTCGAACCCTCAGCCCCCTCTCCAATGTTAAGTGCCATAAAATTGCATTCACTCCCATGCTGGAAACCTAGTGTCTAACACATGTCTGTTCAGTATACAATAAATATTCATGAGTATTTTATGTAACATCAACTGCCTAAGGGCCAGTTCTATTTCTTTCTTTAAAAGTGTGTAACTTAAGTCATTTCATACACCAAAACTACTAACATCAAATTTTCATGTTATATCTAAAAAGTGAAAGAATTTAGTGTCTTAATACTTGTCTCAATTTCCTATTAACTCTTCCGGTCCACTATTATTATTTCTATTTATATAGTTCCACTAACTGTTCACAACAATAACTGACCACTAGCCCATTCAATTCTTAACAATTCCTTAACCTTTCTGCAGGATAGGGGTGCTATGATTAGCATTCCAATTTGTTTTTACAATTTTATTTTCCCACTCCAAGGCCCTTTTTGATGGTGTCACATTACACTAAAACCTATAGCACCCTGCTAGAGTGCATCCTCTATATTCTTTAGTCTAGTTTTCACATCATTATTCCAAACCTATTTCTTACACAAATTTCGTACTGCCCTAACTGTTCACTGCCCCCCCCATGACTATCTCTATATTGATTCCCGGTCAAGGTACATAACCAGGCTGTGGGTTTGATCCCTGGTCAGGCTGTGCGCGGGAGGCAACCGATCAATGTTTCTCTCTCTCTCAAATCAGTAAGAACTATTTAAAACCCATTTTATAACATACATTAAACATTTTAAATTTGGCTTTCAAAACATTGAAAACATGTCATCCAAAATCTAGTTGGGGATTGAGGGATATTCTACAAAACTACTGGTCTATAATCTTCAAAAATGTTGAGGTCATTGATAGTATTACTACATTATTGTTAATTTCCTCAACCAACTTCCTTTCACAAATGTAAGGAAAAAAATTGGGTGTGAGGGGAAAGGGAGATGAAGAGAGGGGGGGAAAGAACAAAAATGATAAAGTAGCCCTAGCTGGTTTGGCTCAGTGGATAGGGTGTCGGCCTGCAGACTGTAGGGTCCCAGGTTCGATTCCAGTCAAGTGCACATGCCCTGGCTGCGGGCTCAATCCTGGGGGGGGGGGGGGGGGGGAGGATCTGGGGGCAGCCAATCAATGATTCTCTCTCATCATTGATGTTTCTCTCCCTCGCTCCCTCCCCACCCCTCTTCCTCTCTGAAATAAAAAATATTTTAAAAAAAAGATAAAGTAAATGTGGGAAAATAACATTTAGAGTATCTAGATCAGCCGTGGGCAAACTATGGCCCGTTTGAAATGAATAAAACTAAAAAGACCGTACCCCTTTATGTAATGATGTTTACTTTGAATTTATATTAGTTCACACAAACACTCCATCCATGCTTTTGTTCCGGCCCTCCGGTCCAGTTTAAGAACCCATTGTGGCCCTCGAGTCAAAAAGTTTGCCCACCCCTGATCTAGATGAAGAATATGCTGGAATTATTTTGTATTAATTGTTACAACTTTCTCATAAGCCTGAAATTATTCCAAAATTTGTTAAAAACAATCAAACAGGTCATCTATATTCAAATCACTGCTACTGATAGTGTAAAGACAAAATAGTCCATTTAATTCATCACTGACATCCCCCTATCATTTACCACTTCTTAATCACTATCTAAATAAGAGTGTAGAGGACATGAAGATCTATATTATAATTTCACAGATGAAGTCACTATGGTTCAAATGATGTGACTTACAGCTAGTCAGCCAAGACTCTTAGACCAGAGCTTATCACACAAGTGTGCTGCTCCTTATGCTATTTACATAGTTATCTTTCAAGTTCATTCGTGAAACGGAAGGAAAGTTAACAACCTTGTAATTATTATAGTACAAATTATATGATTTTATACGTTTTCATTTAATTCCTTTGAAAAGTCTATTGTTTTAGAATCTTTCCCTAGTAAATATCAGAATTCAAAAAGATTTTAATACTGGCTGGGAAAATCACAGGGAAGAAAAACAATGCAACAACTAAAACCACTTAAACAGTCTTTTTACTTTTCCTTCCTTTCCCACCTCCTTAGGATATGGAATGATAGCTCCTCAACCTATCAGACCTGTGTGTTCTTTTAAAAATACAGTTTCATCAATCTTATTTAAGACCTACTGGATTACCCTCAGTGGATAATATTTATTAAAGAAAACAATGTATCTGAAGGTTATTCTGATAGAAGAGTTTGGCAGATAAAGAACTAAAATCAAGGTAATTTATTGATCTGTATTATGCAGATAAATAATTTCATTTTATAGCAGGTTGTCAACTACTTAAATTAAAAAATCATAATCCAAGTAAATTCTGGGTTCTGAAGACTACAACTACATACAGGCTACTAGGCAGAGTCCATTTCAGAAGGCAAACTTCTGGAAAGGTCAAGAAATGTTAACATGATAATGGAAGATGACTAGTTACTTGGAGTAGGCAAAGAATCAATGGTATAGTAACTGAAAAAAGTAGAAAAAAGACAATTTTATGGCATTAATTTTGGTTACCCCTAGCTCAATAACAGATCCACTTAGTACTTTTAGTTTAATATTTTTTCTATGATCAGTTTTCAAAATAAGTATATGAAACATTCAGCCATGGATAATCTGACTTATTAGTACATTTATCTGTGTGCTGCTAGACTTGAATGGGGGAAAAAGACTTCACAGCAGTGCTTTTCAATATGCACATAAATCATTTTGGGATACTTATTACACATTTCTAAAAGGACAAAACTGGTCAGACCTTTGTCTTGAGTCCTGGCATCTCATTTTAAATAGGTTTTATGTGTTCAACATAATCAGTTTCTTTACAAAGCCCACTTAATTAATATTCAAAATTGATACTGTTTGTTAGACCCTGAGAATCCATGGCATGTAGTTTTTTTGCTGAGAAACAAAAAAGCAACAAACTCATCTATGAGCCTAATTCAACCTAAATATCTGCCTATTAATATGATAGTGTTTTCCTCTTATACACAATAACTGTTATTTAAAAGGCAGCTACCATTTATTGAACACTCTTTGTTGGACACTTAGAGAGTAAACTGCATAAAATGCTATACTGTGCTGAACTGTGTTCCCCTGAAAGTTTGTCTTTTGTTTTAAGCCACTTGACTGCAGTAATTTGCCACAGCAGCCCTAGGGAACTAATACAGATTTTGGTACTAAGAGTAGGTTGCTACTAATAATTATACCGAGGGTTTTTCCTTTTTACTATTATGTCTGCAATGACAAGCAGAGTTCAGGTCAATAGAAGGCAAGTAGTTAGGAAGAAAAAAAAAATGCATTAGGGAAATGATGGGGGACACAATCAAAGGCTCATATGAACATGCGAAGATTATGAGTTAATTATGAGTTAAAAGGGAAGTGTAAAGTCGTCTGTAAATTATGAATTATTCCTTTCCAAAGTGTGTCTCTCCATGTGGACGCTACTGGAAATTTCAATGGGATAATCCTTTTTTTGTTATGAAAAGTTTAGCACCTGGCTGTTAAATGTTAATAGAATCTTTAATGTCAATAGAATCCCCACAACCTTTGTGACAGGCAAAAACTGTTGTCACACCTTGGTAACCATACTAGGTATTTTAAACAAGCACTCCAAGTGATTCTGATGCTGAACCACTGAATCTGATCAAGTATTTTCTAGTCCTAACCCTGTGATTATCCTAACTGAATTAACTGGTGAAAAATTCTGGCACTGAAGCACAAAAATCACATTTAATGTATTAAAGGATAATGAGTAAAATTAATCATTGTGAACCCAAAGTAGAACTAAGATCAGTAACTTTGTGTACAGAAGTGAAACAAAATGATTTCTCCATATAATACTTTCAGAATTTCTACTCAATAGGTTTCATACTCATCAACAAATAAATGACTTTTAGACACACAAAAAGGTTGAAGCAGTGCTTACATTTAACCACCATGAAAACCTGTAAGTAATATTCTGTTGAGGCTGAATATGCTTTTCTGTGGCCTATCCCTGAGTCACCTGCCTGATTAAACATTCTTACTTCATAAAGTAGGTAATATGTTTGGACTTTAAATGTCTAGATAAGAACTTTACTATAAATCTCAAGAGTAACTAAAGTGAGAAAGGTATCTAGAAGTCTAGTAATCTTATACACAACTTAAAAACATAACCATGCCACTTTGAGATAAACAGTCTGAGAGGCTGATTAGAATATTGTTATTTATACACTTTGCAAAGTTGTTTAGTTAATTATAGGCTAACAGAAAAAGCAAGGATAGTAACAGGAATCAGAATTGTGTTCTAGCCTCAGTTCTGTCATTTACTGTCTCTTGGGCTCATGTGACCTATAATTTTATCATCTTTACTGGGCATATCACTCAGCCAGTCTATGTTAAGAATTAGGATGAAATGAAATAATGAGCATGAAGGAACTTTAGAAAACTACCAAATGCTATTCAGTTATAGAGAACTTACTACTTAATGATAATAGTACTTCTAATGAAAACTTTAAAAAAATCAGTTTTCTGCATATATGAAACTCAGAAAAACTGCACACAGCTTTGCAACCAATTTGAACATACTTGTTTTAATTCTTAGACATTTCATTCTAGAGAAGTTGACTATATGTGCCAAAGGTCAGCAGTTTTAACACATGTAACTACTACTAATAGGAAAATGATCTTAAAAGTTACTATTATCCTGCTCACACACTTAATAAAAATTTTGCTGTGATTAAGAGAGAAGATAGGTTATAAAATTTTCTAATCCCTAGAAAGCTAAAGTACTATGTGATTACTAAATACATGATGTTAATGAATCTTCAGAACCAATAGCCGCCTTTCAATAACGAATTTCACTAAATACAAAGCTTGGGTTACACGTTTTAGTGTACTTTTCTTACAAAACGCCCCCCACAAGCCAGTTCAAAAATGAAAAGGCACAAGGGAAAATATCCATTAGTTTGTCATGCCCTAAATTAAATACATACACAGAATACAGCTTTTACCCAAGAAGTTCTGTATCAACCTAGTTACTATGAGCATAAAGATTGGAGTAAACAAGAAACCACTAACATTTCTAACATTTTAAAAGTTTACTGAAAGAAGAAAAGAGAGGAAACAAGGAAGGAACAAACTAGTCAGCTAGCTCCAGGTAGAAGAATAAAATAATAGTGGAAATCTTTAATGTTCTATTACAAATAGTGAAGAATCTTTTTTTTTAAAAATATATTTTATTGATTTTTTACAGAGAGGAAGGGAGAGAGATAGAGAGTTAGAAACATCGATGGGAGAGAAACATCGATCAGCCGCCTCCTGCACATCTCCCACTGGGGATGTGCCCGCAACCCAGGTACATGCCCTTGACCGGAATCGAACCCGGGACCTTTCAGTCCGCAGGCCGATGCTCTATCCACTGAGCCAAAACGGTTTCGGCAATAGTGAAGAATCTTGAAATAAGATGCTGACTTCTATCAGAGAGAATGATTAAATGTAACAACTGCAGGTAGAAGACTTTTCCTTATCACTACAGATAAATACATGAGAAATTAATTCAAGTATTATTCAACTCTAAACCTGATGCCCAATATTTGACACTGACTACTCTTTGCATTTTAAAATAAAAATCATGCCAGAACCGGTTTGGCTCAGTGGATAGCGTGTCAGCCTGTGGACTCAAGGGTCCCGGGTTCGATTACGGTCAAGGGCATGTACCTTGGTTGCGGGCACAACCCCAGTGGGGAGTGTGCAGGAGGCGGCTGATCGGTGTTTCTCATTGATGTTTCTAACTTTCTATCCCTCTCCCTTCCTCTCTGTAGAAAATCAATAAAAAAAATAAAAATAAAATAAAAATCATTAAAGTTCTCTTTCCTTGTTCTTTTCACATGTTTCTCTGATCCACCAGTAATTTAAATGCTGTTTGTAGAGTTGAAGTCAACAGGAGAGCCAATCTGAAGGAGCTTCAAAATGACCCCAAATGGTAAAATTTTGGGATTAAAAAAAGGGCATAAAATTGATGTCTCAGACTGCAATGGACAGAAACATATCAACTAGTATAAAAATCCATCAATTTACAGGTACAATGATGACTGAAAAAACAGTCACCTTTAGATGTTGCTAGGACATCAACTCATTCTCAAAGTTAGAAAATCAAGGGGGAAAAAATCAAGCATTATCCTAACTCATATATGAACTATACATTTCATGGTAACCTCACAATTGATGAGGAAAAGTTCTTCTTCTGGAAAAGTTCCAGCTAATAAATGCAGAAGTAACCAGAGAAGTAAGAGTATCACCATTTTACAACTGCTGCAGAAATAGTTAGGTAATGATCAAATGGACAACCTCACAATAAAGACACCAGACGTGTGTCTCCTGATAGAAGTATAGAACCATATCCTGGCCAAGATGATAAGCCAACAAACCAATAATTAGATCAAACCCCTAGGCTTAATTCCATTTTACAGGAAATACAGAGAAATAATGTTAATATAGAGGAACATGTTAAATACTATCGTTGCTTATTGCTATACGCAAAGTCAAGAATATGGGAAAGGCAACAGGAACAAAGTTTCTTCAACAAATACATGGAAAGAAAAAGAAAAAAGATGAAGGGGAAATGGTTCCTATAAAACGACATATCAAACAAATCTAATGTATGGACCTTATTTGGATCCCGATTCAAACAATACAACTGGAAAAAGACATTTAAGTAATGACATTTAAGGAATTAAAAGTAATGAAAAATTACTAATTTTAAAAAGTATGATAATGACATTGTGGTTATAATTGTTTTTTTGTTTTTTTTAAAAAGAGTTGCTCTTTGAAATTTCATACAAGAAAATGGAGGAGCCTGGCTGGCATGGTTCAGTGGTTGAGCGTTGACCTATGAACCAGGAGGTTGGAGTTCGATTCCCAGTTGGGGCACATGCCCTGGTTGTGGGCTCGATCCCCATTGGGGGGTTTCAGGAGGCAGCCAATCAGTGATTATCTCTCATCATTGATGTTTCTGTCTCTCCCCCTCCCTTCTTCTCTGAAATAAATAAAAATATATATTAAAATGAAACATCTTTCTTGGGAAGCCAGAAGCACTAAATGCTGTCATTAGGCTTTTTCTGTGAAAGTGACTAGCACAAGCAAAGAGAGAGCTGGTAAAAAAAGAAACAAGTGTTTTATCCAATACTTTAAAAATGTAGCTATCAAGGTCTATCATTAAGTATAATGATTGTGTGTCTTAAAATCTCAATAATTTGGAACTAATTCCAACCAATTCTAATGAAACTGAGAACTTTATCTCATGATATTATACTCCTAATGTGTGAGCTCAGTAAAACTATTTTTAAAATGAATATGCAAATTCATTTCCACAGGAATTTTATAAATAATCACAGCCCTGATAACTTGATTTATAAAGAAATCCACTTAAAGGACATACAATTTAAAATAGTTTTTAGACCAGAGAGCATGTAAGTCTTGCATTGTGACTGAATCACAGGAAAGCAAAGGATCAACCATTTCCATGAACACTAAACCAAGAGCAAATTTATGAAATTACTTTCAATCCAGCAGAGTCTATTCCTTGTTAACAATACTGTCTGTCATACTACATACAATTAAAGCCAGAGGAAACTAGAGAGTAAACAAGAAAGTAATCTACAGATAATTCCAATCAGAGGTATAGTAAAGTATCAGATTTCAAGGTGAAGGAATTTAATTAAGGGTACAAAGTATCGCCCTGGCTGGTTTGGCTCAGTGGATAGAGCGTCGGCCTGCGGACTCAAGGGTCCCAGGTTCGATTCCAGTCAGGGGCATGTACCTTGGTTGTGGGCACATCCCCAGTGGGATGTGTGCAGGAGGCAGCTGATCAGTGTTTCTCTCTCATTGATGTTTCTAACTCTCTATCCCTCTCCCTTCCTCTCTGTAAAAAATCAATAAAATATATTTAAAAAAAAAAAAGGGTACAAAGTATCAGGATAATGTAGAACTGCTGGCCCAAGTTATGATTTCTCTTAATTGACTAGAATTCCTTCCTTAAGCATCTATATAGCTAGATTTTTTACATTCTAAAATAAACACACCTAGATTGCTACTTAATCATAGAGACATCTGAAAAGTAATTTATAATCCAATTTCTAAGCAACCAGTGTAGAATAATTAATGCTATTTATACAGGCTTTAAAGCACAACATAAGCAGTAACAGTTGACAGGAATCTGACCTGAAACTTACCTATGAAAAAAATGACAAGACATGACATATAATTTTAACAAATAAAACATAAAACTACTATGAAAGATCTAGTCTTAGTTATGTTCCAAATTTGTGTGTCCATTACAAAGTTTCAAAGGCATGTTTTATAGAAAGGTGGAGGAAATAGGTCTGAACAGAAATAATAGAAATCAGGAACTGAGCAGCTCCTGTGACCGAGAAATAATAAATGAAGGTGTTAAAATAAAAACTGATACATTTACACAAATAGTGCTGCAAAACAGATCATAGGAGCCCACCTGAATAAATTCATTATTTGTGTACATATATTCAATATCCCCCATAGAGCAAAGGTCCAGAATTTGGGGTAGAGGACCCATCTTTAAAACGAAATCTGGCCCGACCAGGGTGGCTCAGTAGTTGGGCGTTGACCCATGAATTAAGAGGTCACTGGTCTGACTGCTTGTCAGGGCAAACGCCCAGGTTGTGGGCTCAATCCCTGGTAGGGTGTATGCAGGAGGCAGCTGATCGATGTTTCTCTCTAATGAATATTTCTATCTCTATCCCTCTCCCTTCCCCTCTTTCTAAAATCAATAAAAACATTTTTTTTTATTTTAAAAGGATTTTTCAATGACATAATTCTAAATGATGATTACTATAAAAGATATTTTTGTTACATGGACACTTACTGTATTACTGAGCTTTAAGAAAAAAAATATCTATACTCCTATGATGAGGGGGAGAGGTCAAACATGTCTGCTTATAAGGACAACATTACTTTTTAAATTGGAAGCAGATTTAAATCTTTCCAAGTACATAAAAATCAGCAATAGAACCTCTCACTTTCAGTTGAGGTAATTAGGATTACAAAAATCCAAACTCTAATTTTAATGAAATACTTTTTAGAGGAGACAGGGATTCATATCAAGCCTCAGATATCCAAAAACCCTTCTAAATATACTGTTAACTACTTGGACAAATACTTCCCAGAAAGGGAAAAAGGTAACCACTAATTCAATAATCTTAGGGTGGGGACAATTTTAATACACAGATATAAACAAAGTTCTAAATGCTCCAACTTCAAGGATACAATAAGCCTAAACCATTTTTTTCCTTAAACATATTTAAAAGAGAAATATATGGACCAAACCCTTAAGTTTCTTTACCTCACAAATTCATATACCCTTTGGGTAAATGGCCAAGCATTCAAAGGCCAAAGCAAAAACCATTGTACTCAACTACATAATTTAAAGTTAAATAACTATGTGACTAATTGCTTTTTTTCTGGTGTACAAAAACAATAGTGAAAATTCTCTTTCACTATCATGTACAAATAGTTGACTTTTCAGATGATCTAAAACACATACAAATCAAAAGCACAGACAAGAAAAAAACACACCACTGTATTTCATAAAAGAAACAAGATACAATAGGGGTCTTTACCTTACTGTACATTAGACCCTCACTTTAAATTTTCATGATAAAATAATTTTTTCAAAAGGCTAATATCTAAAAGCAAAAGCAATTTGGCATGTTTTATCCAACATTAAATATTTCACATATATTATAAACACACACACACAAACACACATGTATACATACAAATAAAAAGGGTTTTGGTTGTTTTTTTTTACCTAAATGCAAACTGGATGAGGATCCATGTGATGAAAGTGATGGCGGTGGCGTAAGTGAATGTCCTGGAGTTTGGCTTGGCAGAGGCATGCCTATTGGACTTGGAGAGGAGGAAAATCCCAGACTATTGTAAAATGGTTGCCCTATGGGTGCTAGGCTGCTACTAGATCTTTTGTACAAGTCAGAGCTAGTAGATAGAGACTCTCTCCTTGTGGCACTACTACTTGCAGAACTGCCAACTGAAGAAGAAATAAAAAAAACCCTAATTACATACAGTGTTAACTGAATAAAACCTATCCCCAACTCTTGCTGGGAAATAACAGGAGTGATCACAATAATTATTTTTAGAAACATTATGGAGAAGATAATTACTGTGATAACTATATATACACTAACTTATTAATCATAAAAGGGTATAAATGCACCCCAATAAAGTAACCAAATATTTAACATAGCAGTCATATGTTCATTATTTCACACATATTTATCACTGGCACATATGATTACTGTGCTTTAATACCCTGGTATGATTTATAAACCCTGGAATTGTAAGTAGTCTGCTTTATGATATGCTAGAGAGTCAATTCCAATAAAGTTAAATTTTGCTAGTGTCCTAATCTCTGGAGCCAGTTCTCAAACTTCAACTCAATGCCAAGAAAAGACTACACTAATAAACAGAATATTAACATATTTCCCTCATCATTCACATTTAATTTGGCTTCTACCTTGTGTTCAAACCATAGTACTTTAAGTCCATACTGGCCCGAATATTATTCAGCTGTGAAATATAGATGGCAGCTTATTCTCCACTATACATTCTCCTTATCCTTCAACAACTAAATAACAAAATATATATGAAAAAACTAAACTTTTAAAAAATTGTTGTCATCACTGTTATCACACCAAAAACATGCTTTCACTTACCCCTCAGGAGCTTCCATTCCTAAGTTTTTATTACTGGCCCTCTTAGCCCCTTACTCAAGTGAAGACTGATCAGCCTATTTTTTCTTAGATAATATATAATTATTTTATATTACATCTTTTATTGTCCTACATACTGAATTCTTTTTACTTAATTCCAAATTCAACTATTAACCTCTACTTAATTTTTCCTTTTGTGCTCCACAAAAATCATAAAATAGTATCACATCATCATATAGCTGTGCATGCAATGAACAGAAAGCAAGATTTGACATTTAACATTTATCTGGATAATCAAATTCTTTACGTGTTTGAAGTGGCTGTTCAATTCTTGTCTCACTTGGTATAAATATTTTCAAGTATACTTCCACTTATTTCTAAGCACTGTCCTTTTAAACCAAATGCCTTTTTCATCTAAGGAAATTTCACATTACTTTTCTTAACCTGTCAAGTTTTTTAAGAACATGCTCTATATTCGGACCAATATGGTAATTTGCTTCAAGAGAATGTTAAAGTTTACATTTGGACTTGGTTTTTTAACCTCAAGTCAATTATATATAGGTCATAAGGGTATAGTTTAAAGAGAAAAATTAAGCAGAGTACATGATGGGTACACCAAGGTAAGCTTATAATTCAGACATAAAGAAACTTTAATTACGTCGGTTCTTGTCAAATTCAAAATTCTATAAAGAAAAAAACCAGGCTCCCACGGCTATATTAGGCAAAATATTATAACAATATTCATTCAACCTTTTATACCTGCCAGTTCAGTTTCTGAAAGACTGATGTTGATGTGTTTTATTGAAAATTTTACATCTTAGGATATCATAACAGGGAAGTATCAGGTAACTATATGCATTTTAATAGCAAAAAAAATCACAAACAAATGTAAACGCTAATGTAGTAAATAGCTCTTTTGAGTTGGTTTTGTCAAAACTGTCAGTGTTTGCTACAGTAACTATGCTAATTTAAAAGGACACTGTCAAAGTGATTTTTGTAAGACATGGCTACATTTTAAAGTCCTATTTATTTCAGTAACAATTTAACTAACTGACAAAGACAATAGCTCTCTAATGAAAATAGTAGCACTATCTTTCTCCTGGCAAATAATTAAATGAACCGTAATTTTGACACATGCAATATTTTCCTCCAAAAAGGAAAAGTCAAACCAAACATTTAAAAGTAATTCAGAAATAACTTTAAACATATACAAACTAGCTCCTTTTTACTATATGCTTAAATTATCTGCAAGTGTAATATGAAATATAAAACAAAGTCTATCTAAAATATCTAAGCAGCTAGAAAATGGAGTCACTAATCATTAATTAACTGTGTATATAAAATGTTCAACTGCAAACTTTCAATTGTAACAGCACTTTCTAAATAATGGGTATCAAAAGGATGATTTAATCACTATGTTACAATGGTTAAGCTTCTTGGCCAACTGTTTTATAGAGTACTTAACACTGTTAAGCATTAAATAATTTCATCATATAAGAGAATGACTATGTATGTTATTGTGTGCAAAAATGTGCACATACCACAATATATTTTAAATTTCGTATAGGCATGGAACTGCCATAATGTGAAACGGCAATGATAGATTTGTAACCAAACATATCGTAGCACTTGAATGAATTCTCACAAAATGTCCAAGAAGAGGGAGATGGTATAAGACTATTTACTAGTATTTGGGGTGGCAATTGTTAATACCCTCTGAAGCAAGATGAAACAGAGGTACCCCAGACTGAAAATCAGAATTGAGTAAGCAATGCTCATAGAGGCATGAAGAAGATTAAGTTTTGGGGAAAGAGGCATCTGTAGGGGTCATTTGTGGGAAACAAAATGTTCAAGCCAACCATTTCTGAATGCAGGGGAAAGCTCTTCAAAACTAAGAGACAAATGGGAATTTGGAAGAATTACATAAGGGGCCCTACAAATCTATACCAGACCACCAGCGACATATTTTATCAGAAAAGGGTACACGAGGTTTATCAAAGCTCTTCTCTATTTTCCTTGGGTTACTTAGGGTTTATATTTATAGTTTATGAACTAGTTATTTCAACAAATTTTGTGTTTTTTAAAAGTTATATTCTCTTTGATTTTCTTTGGCATTTAGGATTACTTGGGGAAAATGCTTGTTAACTGTGTTAGAAGCAAAAAATTAGTCCGAACGGAGTCCTTGGGCTGGAGATAAGAATACTAAACTCCAAAAGGGATTATAAAAAAAAAAGAGTAGAAAAATTAAATTAAAAGATTGAACGGTCTCCATGTTCACTAGGTTTTCCCTCAGAAGTTATCGTGCCCATTCTTTAGGCAATTTTGTTAGGCAAGGGTTAAGTCCCTATTGTATTACATTGTAACAAAAAAAGCATTTTGCATCTAAAAGTTTATAGCTGCTATTCAAGACCATTCCTCCCATAAATATTAAACCTGGAAAGCATATTAATAATGGCTGACACGTTAGTTTTGCCATTTTTCACACCAGAAAAGGATATATAACTTAATGGGTGGGAAAATAGACGAGAAGCAGTTTTAATGATTCTAAGAGGTGAGAGAAATAAGGGTAAGCAGCTTTCCCCCTAATGCTTCCTGAATACACTGGAAATGTGAGAGAATGATTAATACAAGGTGTTGTCATCAGTGGGCCTCTTCTCATTTCACTCAATTACAAAATCAGTTTGTATGGATAAGTTATTTAACATTTGAATCTCTCAAGTATTATATATAAAATTAGGCCCTGGGAAAAACACCCTTTCAAACAAACTTTTAGTGATAAAAAGGCTAATTATTTAATCTAAAATAAAGTAAGCACACTGGTAGTTTCTTAGGGACTGTTTAGAACATTTCATTATATTTTATTTTTATATATTATATGAAATAAAGAAAATCATAAGAATCAGTAGCATTTAATAATAAATAATCTAATAAGTACACAAAGACACCAGAAATTTAAGATGGCAAAAGTATTTACTTCCACAAGCATTATGTACAGAATAAGGAAGAGCTAGTAACTAGCATAAAATACTGCTCCAAACAAACCTACTAAAACAAAAATTACAATTCTTAAAGCCAGGGGAAAATGTGTTGTATTTGAGAAAAGGATGGACTGCTTGAAATGAGTTAAAACATTCATGGCTATTTACAGATTTGCAGGAAGTAGTTTGCTTCTACAAAAACCAATAAACCAGTATTTTAATCCTGTCCTTTCTACACTACAAGCTATTTATTATTGCTTATTTTAACATTAAAAACATATATATACCGGATATCATCTTAAAGGGAACTTACCTGATGAACCAAATCCACTGAGAGCAGAGCCTATAGCAGCACCCAAAGAACTACTGCTTCCAAAGCCAAGAGATGTACTTCCAGGTTGGCCAGGTCCGTGAGAAAATAAAGAACTGCTCTGGGAGCTATTAGTCAAAGATGTGCTCCCGTAAAATGAATTAGACTGTAGATTAGTGCTTGGCTGCTGTTGCTGCTGCTGCTGCTGTGGTGGCTGAGTGCCAATTGGCCGAAATAGACCATTTGTGCTGCCTGTAAGACTATTTGCAGTTCCGCCAGCTGCCGCTGCTGCTGCCGCTGCTGCAAAGTAAATTGCAGATACTTCTTAAAACTACTCAGAAAAAATGTTTCTGTTTTTTAAAATATCTCAAACAACATCAGAAAAAAAATTATCCCTGAAAATGCCAATTACACTTACCAGCTTGTGCTGCTGCTGAACTAATTAAAACAGGTGTTGGAGCCATTAATCTAACTGGAGCTCCAAGGCCAGTTCTTGCTCCAGGGCCAACCACTAAGGCACCAGTCTGATCATAATAGGCAGTTGGAGCTAGTACTTGATAGCCTAAACAATATTAAGATAAATGTTTGATGAAAACATGTATTGTAGAAAACATGCATATTTATTTCCCCCTGAATGTTTTTATCAAGCAAAAAACATAGCTATTATATACTTATTTATATAAAACCCGTAGTTACTATATGAAAAACATATTTGAGAAGGTATGGCTAAATGTGTGAAAATGTAGTAAAGCACAGGTTAAGTTTTAACCATTTGTACGCCATAACCGTCTATAGACTCAAGCGGCGGGCCTTTTTAAATTAAATTCAAAATATCGTGGCAGTTAACTGGTTAACAAAGATGTCTTTCACTTGTGGATCACAAAGTAAGGTATTTTCCTTTATATAAAAATTATCAAGTGCTGATAAAAAAAAATATTCCTATTTAGTCATTTCTGAGAAGAGGATGGATAAAAAGACTAAGAAAATGAGTTATAACAAGATATAGAAATGTTTATTACACATTAGTTAAGTTCTAAACCAAGTGCCTCAGTAACAGCATTCCCTTAGATTTTCATTTGTAAGCATCTCTTTAAAAACTTAAATCATGATATAAACAGATACCTTAAAATCATAAGGTAACAATCTATTTGTAAAGGTTCTCAAGCTAAAATTTGAATAAAAATCATGCAGGCATTAGTTTTTTTCATAGCCCTGAACACAAGGCAGGTGACAATTTGCATTATTCCAACTATAGGAGAGTGAAGTTTACCTCTTAGCAGTCTTTCTCAGTAGGGATTCCTCATCTGAACCACAGAACAGAAAATAACTATTTTGCCAATTCTCCCAAGGATGATACATAACAAGTATCACTGTAGATGCACAGGAGAGAAGTTAACTACAAATAGTGGATACTTTAAGTCAATAGGGCTTAGTTTACTCCAGAATTCAAGAGAAAGTCTGCCTTATACAGTAACAGGGACTCAAGCTCAATAGTGACAACCACTTGAAAAAAGGTACTGCCAACCTCCAATACTAAGTTTAAACACTAAGACAACCAGTTTCATGTGTAAAGGTTGTTTTTAATTAAATACAGTAATTTTGACTGTTTTACAATTACAGTTTTATTGTAATAAATATAAATTAGGAGGACTAGTCAAAAGAAGAGATGCAAAGGGCAAAATCTAGGAGGAACGCAGAGCTTCCAAGAACTTTCCTCACGAATGAACTCCTCATGAAATGATAAATTTGAGATTATTAGATATCCAACAGGAGAGGTCCAATAGGATATACAACTCTTAAGTTCAGGAAAGTAAAAAATCTGGGTGTTGTCAACATAAAGATAATATTTAAAGCTATAAGACAAGATGAAATCACCAAGAAAATAAAAAAGGGGTCTATGGATTGAGGGCACTTCACATTAAGAGGTTGGAGAGAGGAGGAATCAGGAAAGAGCCTCAGAAGTAATAACCAGTAAGGAAGAAAAAAAATTTAAACAATGTGGTTTCTTGAAGGCCAAATTAAAAAAAAAAAATCAATGAAGATTGAGTGATCAATAATGTCAAATGGTGCTAAAAGCCACGAGTTGAGAACTGAGCAATGGAGTTAGCAACCTGGAAGCCCCCTGGTAAGGGACAAAAGCCAAACTGGCAAGTTCAGTAAAGAACGAAACCGAAGACCCACAAACAAGTACAGACAATGCTTTTGAGGAATTTTGCTGTAAAAAAGGGGGTATTGAGAGTAACTTTTTTCTTAACCAGAAATGTACTTAACTAGCAGAACATGATAATTTGTTATTGTGAAATAAAACACAAAAAGTCAAAAAAGTATAGTGTTAATGATTGTAACACAAAAAAGTATAACCACTATCTAGTCAAGAAATAGAAACTGCCCAGGAACCCATCTCTCCTATGTCCTTAGCTTAACCACAGTTTTCTCTTTCCCTTAAAAGAGTTACACATTGTCTTATTATTTATAACAATCACTTGGCTTAGATTATTTAAAAGTTTTTATATATAATTCATCCAAGTGGTTGTATACAGATCTTCCCAGTTTCCACTTCCATTATTATACAGCCCCTCATTGGATGGACACCAAAATGCATTTATTCAGTCATCATTTACTGGCAACAGTCTGGGGCTACTATCAACAGTGCTGCCATAAACATTTCTGTACATGTATCCTGAAGTGTATGTGTACATATTTCTCTAACATATAGTAGTTGACACCCTGAGTCAGAGAGTATGCACAATATTTTCAACTTTGGTAAATAATGCCAAGCCACTTCCAAAGTGGTTGTGCATTTTTACACTGTTACCACCTTGGTATTAGAGTTCCCACTACTCCATGATTTTAATAATACTCCACACTGTCAGGCTTTTTAAATGCGGCCAATCTGGGTGACTCTGCAGCGGTATGCTTCACGGATACCATCCTCTGTGGGTCCTACCTAGAGTCCCTGCCCTCTTCTCTTATCCATGGGCTTCACCACCCTGAACTCTCCAAGGGCCTGTCCTTTCCCAGTCATGTGCCAGACTTGGCACAGACTCTGACCATGGCAGCCCTCTTCAAGTAGAAACCGTGGATGGTGTAATAAAGAACAGAATTGAGAGTTACGAGAGGGCTATAAACAGAGATGAAGCAGCATTAGAGAGACAAGAAAAACAGGTAAAATCAGAAATTAAGAAAATGGCCAAAATTGGTAATAAAGAAGCTTTCAGTTTTAGCCAAAGAGCCTGCACAACTATGGAAACAGCAAACAGGAACTTTTGCCCTAAGTACAAAAGTCATTTCTACATCCACACACAAGTGACAAATTTCCAGATGAAGATGGCTGCGCAATGTCTGCTATAGCAAAGACAACGTAGGCAGTTGACAAGAAGATGAATCCACAAAAGACATTACAAAAAATGCAGAATTTCCAGTAGGAAAATATGAAAATGACTGAAGAAATGATTGATGACACACCTGAGGACATCTTTGATGGCTCTGATAATGAAGAAGAAAGCCAAGATACTACGAATCAAGTTCTTGATGAAATTTCTGGAAATATGGCCAAAGCTGTCAGCTCTCTGAAGCTGACCATCTGACTCTACTTCAAAGGCTACAATCTCCAATGAAGAAATTAAACAACTCAAAGTTTTAGGAATGGATTAGTTAAAAAAGCTGTAACATTTTATTTATAATTATTTAGTTATAATTATAAACCAGGCATATTGCCAATTTCTTTTACAAAACACATTTATTTTGCAAAAATGAAGACCATGAGTGAACAGGTGTTTCCTAACCAACTGGTTTTATTTCTTGAAGGACTGCCATGAGAATTCTGGGCTACTTTCAGCTGGAAAGATGCTACAGTTTATGCCACAGAGAAAAAATGGCCCTGGCTACAAAGCTCAGGTGGATAGAGAGTCATCTCAATACACCAAGGTTCTGGGTTCAATCCCTGGTCAGGGCACATACAAGAATCAATCAATGTATGTATAAATAAGTGAACAACAAATCATTGTTTCTCTCCCCCCACCCCCACCCCCCACATCCCCTCTTTCTCTATAATCAAGTGTGTGTGTGTGTGTGGGGGGGGGGGGGGGGGGGGGCTATGTTGAGAATTCTAATACATATTTTCCATCCCTGTCATTAAGTCTCATAAATAGTATTAATTTCAACTCTTGGCATTTGAATTGTAAATAATTTATTGCAAGGTAGGCAAGATTTTTCACTCTTCCGTGTGACAGTCTACATTTAATATTCTAAATCTATTCAAGTAGCCAGTTGCAGGCTCGATCTCTGCTAGGGGGTATAGGGGAAGCAGCCAACAGATATTTTTCTCTCTCTCTAAAAATCAATTACAAAATAATATCTATTCAGATTTCTACAATTAACCAACTATATACCTGGCATGCCAGTAGCAAGACCCTGACCAAAAGCCAAAGTTGGATTTGTTGCTGCAAGTGACTCTGCTTGTTGCCCTTGCTGGCCCTGATTGGGAGTAAGAGGGCGCTGACCTGTTCCAGCACGAAGAACCTACAAAGGACAAATGATTTCCTTAAAAACGAAATTATAAAGTAACACATATATAAATTTATCTTGAACAATTTTGTATATACCAGAAATAGCCTTTGAATATTCTTTGAACATATTTATATGCAATGAAATGTCGATTTAGCATGAAATAATCCAAAATACTCAATATCAAAAACACAATCACTGACTCTTGACAATTAGAACAATCTATTTATTAAGGAACTTGGAGGTTCTAGGTCTTTCAGAAAAATTATTTCTAGTATTTATGCTCTGACAAAATCTTAGATGAACATAAGAAGTTTAATTTATGTTTTATTAGTCTTTAAGGCTGAACACTGAAACACAGGAAGCTTAAGGAAATAAAGTATTATTCATTTAGTCTGTTACGAGATTGTAGTTGAGTGAAAACTTTTAATTGAACCAAGTTTTTAGAATTCAGAAGCTGCTTTTTAGGGTAAAACCTTGGGGTGAACAAAAGAACACAAGATTACATCAAAACAGAGCAAACTCTTAGGGCTGGTCAAATTTTACTACTTTGCAATATGTAGTTGTTTTAGTGATTAAACACAAGCACAATACACATTAATTTCATAAAGATAAATATTTAAGTAATTCAGGATAAGGGGGATTCATTCATTGTAAGACCATCCTATAATTATCACAAATGGGTGCATTATTCAGGTAGTTTGCCTAAAAAAGAAAAAATTTAGATTAAAAATAATTTTTATATGATGTTTTTGTATCTATAAGGATTGAGCCAAAAAACAGCTTCGATAGAACATCAATATATAGTATATTAAACTATATTTAAGAAAATTTAGAATAAAATTTAACTGGCAAGTAAATAACACTATACTTGTCATTAAACTGTTTCTTTGCTAAAAATATGTTGAATTTGACAACCGGATATCTGGAATTTATCAATAGTTTTACATTTACCAAAATAGTTCTAGGAAAGTGCTTGAAATTAAAAAAAAAAAAAATCTTTGTGATAAACATTTTGTTTGAAGAAGGTAAATCTAACCTTTAGTGAAAATATTTCATCTTTTCGTGCTTAAAAATATGAAGTACCCAGTAATCTTCTTTTTCTGGTCAGAACTATATTAAGTTAATACTTAAAATAGTAATTTAAATATCCAGAAGAAAACTGAAAAAAATTGAAGTGACAATTATTTTGATAGGAACATTATTAGCACACTTTAGGAACTGAAAAGAAAAATGTAATATTGCTAGAGATTTCAACAGAAATGTACAACTGAAATACAAGCAAATCTTTAAATTCATAGACTACAGATTAGAAAAAAATCATGTAATCGAGACTTGTGCACTAACTACACAGGTATGGACAAAAGTAGATTTACAGTTGTTTGTATGGAAAAAGACATGCAGGTTATGATTATTAAAATAGCTTTATTAACTAAAAAGAATGTCACAATGGCGCAGTAAACCTACTTCTGGCAATCAGATATATGCATCTCACATATTGAAGAAAATAAAGAGAAAAGACACACATCTTGAACACAAAGAGCTCATACAATTTCAGAGACGCTTCAGATATTAACAGAATGAAGGCAGGCCTATACCTGTTGCTGTCCAGGCTGAGCTTGAGATGCGGCTTGCTGATTTGCTGTGTTGTTTGCCGCAGCTGCAGCTTGTTGCTGAAATAAATTGGCTGGATACACCCCCCATGGAACACCATAATACTGAGGTGGAACCACTGCCGGACCTAAACCTCACATCCCCCACACACACACAAAAAGAAAAAAAAGGGGGGGGAAAGTCACTACATTTTATAGATAAATGAGGTCAGTCACCGCTAGATCATAAAAGGGGATAGTATTTAAGACTTAGAGAAGATGTCCTTATAATCCTGTATCCACTTACACCTACTATACCCTTTTACTTTTGCTTATTCTATTAGGGAGAAAGTCTCACTGAAACATTAATTACTGAGAGAGAGAGTGAATATTTAAGAGCAACAGCAGTGGCCTTAATGGAGAAACGTGAAGCTAAACTTAAGAGGACCAATGAATTAACAGGACAGTTAACTATCCAACATTCACTAAATGCCAGTTTATGGGTTTGATACTGACAAACAAGTTAATTAGAAAACATTATTCACCAAAGAATTGTAAGATCCTCTATTCTCAATTCATTACTTCTCTTAAAAATATTTTGACTATTGAAAAGAATTATGAAAATAAACTAGACACTCATCTTCTGATTTGCAATCTATAATATAAAACTAAAGAACATTCTGGTACCAAGCTTGCCACAACTATTTTTGAATCGCAAACCTTGAATTTTAAAATATTTTTCATATTTAAAGTAGACTTAGTCACAATTCTCACAAGGCAACTGAAAATCACACAAAAACATCAGTTTTTATGTGGTTAGGAAAATGGGACTAGTGAGTCAAGGCAAGAAAAAACTAGATAATATGAGCACAGAGGAACACAAACATAAGAAAGCAAACTAAGAAAAATAGAATTACTCTCTTTTACTTAATTCAAGACAATGTTTGATCCCTAGAAAGTAAATAGCATCATGTACAATAAGCCCATCATTAAACTAGTAAGCAAGGTGTCATGATTCCTGACTAAGAAACATGTTCCACTGATATGGAATTTAGTGTATCTAATTTGTAGATTTTTTAAGAGTCAGACAACTACCAAGAGCCTCTCTGTTCAAAACGGTATCCAGAAGCCATTAACAGCTATTAATAGCTTGTGGCTATCTAATAATTAAAAGTTGGATAGCCTAAATTGAGATGTGTTGTAAGTATAAATAAACACGGATTCTGAAGAGCTAGCATGAAAAAAGGGAAAAATATCTATTAATAATTTTAAAAATGTTGATTATATATTGAAATTATTTTAGATATGTTGGACTAAATCAAACATATCATTGAAATTAATTTCATCTTTTTTTATTTCTATAAAGTGGCCACAAGAAAAATTTTAATTACATTATCTGGCTCACACTATATTTCTGCTAGATAGCACTGGTCTTAGAAAGCCGAAGTCCAGAATGCCTACCATGTGCATCTCAAAACTAATGACCTCTTAAAGTTGCTTCTTTCAGTTCCATAGATTAATGATTTCTGTATGAATGATATACCAGCACTTTACACACTAACATCCAATTAAATGGCACCAAAAAAACTGACATGCTTATGGAATCACATGCAGATATAGACCAAAAACTACTCAATGTGATAGATCAGTTTCAGTCAGCAAACTAAGATATTAAACAATACGAAATTAACAATTTTTTCCACTTCTTAAACTCCTAAATAAAAAAAAAAAGTCCCCAAACTCCTCAGCAAAGACTGTTCTCATTCCAGTGAACACACTTCTGTGGTTGACATCACCCTGTGCCTTCCTTGATAACCAACATAAACCATGCTTAAGACAAATTCATTTCTGTCTTTGTAATCAAGTCAACCTAAAACACGCCCCTCCCCCCAAACTCCTATAGAGCAGCAAATTACTTTGCTGAGAGAGACTGTGCCTGACAAGCACGGAACTTTTCCTTACTTAAATGAGCAATAAATACAGCTTCAGTTTCTAAAAAACATCCCCCCAGCTTTATTGTGATATAATTGGCATGTAACACTATATAGTTTTGGTGTTTATTTCAGCTGAGTGGTGGTTTCAAGGTTTCACAGTTTTTAAGAAGTTCTTTGTAACTCCACCCCATCTTTTGTCCCTCAACTTACTTGCAAATTTCAATATTGCTAAATAAACTTTACTTTTACATACTCATATTCAAGAATGCAGAAGCACTTTAACATATACTTTCCCTGATGTGGGTATTTACAACACTAACCCAGTTTATTTTTTGAGAAGTAACTTTAATTTACATTGTCTCTGTGGGTAATGAATGGGATTGGCCACAAGAATGAAGATTTTTTGGCAATGTAAGATTTCTGAAACTAAAAAACTAAAAGGTAAATCAATTATGTATAGGAGGAAAATTATCAGGCTTATGTTTCTTCTGTAGCATTACAGTTAAAAAATAAACTCTGGCCCTAGCTGGTTTGGCTCAGTGGATAGAGCATCAGCCTGCAGAGTGAAAGGTCCCAGGTTTGATTCTGGTCAAGGGCACATGCCTGGGTTGTGGGCTCGATCCCCAGTGGGGGGCGTGCAGGAGGCAGCCGATCGATGATTCTCTCTCATCATTGATGTTTCTATCTCTCTCTATCCCTTCCTCTCTGAAATCAAAATAACTAACTAACTAACTAACTAACTTACTTCTGGAAACTTCAGCTCATTTTGTATAAATGTTTCAGTTGTTCCTAGGAACTTCAAATTGCCCAAATAGACCAAAATAAAGCTTAAACCAAGATTAAAACTAAATCCATAATAAGCAACAGGGATGAACAATAAGTTACCTGCTAGTGTTGCTGCTGCAGCCAATCCTGCTGCGGTATATGGATCAGTCCCTGCAGGAGGAGCACTAATAATATATGGATTTGGCACAAATGCAGCTGGAGCAAGGCCTGCTGAGAATACACCAGCTATATTTAAAAGGGGGAGAAATAATGAATGAAAATGTAAAGTATGATTTTCGTCATTAAATAAAAACATTTCTACTTTGAATTTGGGATGGAGAAGGAGAATGTACTTAAATTCTTGGGCATTTAACAATATATTAAAAGGTTCTTCATTTCTGAAACAGAGATTCTGATGGTCAGAGTTTTCACTTTTCCAACCAGGAAATAAATCAAAGTTAGCCAAAATCAGATAGGCATAAAATGGTTACATGTGATAAAATGACATAAAACTATACATGCACACATTTATTATGTCGTATTCCTGGTTTTGGTACTATACTATAATTATGTAAAGTGTAGCTGGGGAACCTTTAAAAAACCCAACACAAACAGCACATACTTGAACTCCAGTAGTAACAAATATGTCATTTTAATAATTCACATTAAAGACTAAAGATTGCTCAGCTGGCGTGGCTCGATGGTTGAGTATTGACCTATGAACCAGGAGGTCACAGTCCCTAACATGAAGGTCAGGGCATATGTCCGGGTTGTGAGCTCAGTCCCCAGTGTGGGGCGTGCAGGAGGCAGCCAATCAATAATTCTCTCTCATCAGTAATGTTTCTGTCCCCCCCCCCGCCCCCCCCCGCTTTTCTCTCTGGGTGGGGGGAAAAAAGACTAAAAGTCCCAAAACCTTAATGAAGGAATAAAATACCTTTAAATTTTTTCTTAGGATTTCTATTTTTAAACCGCTTTAAAAAGAAACATTCTGGCCGAAACCGGTTTGGCTCAGTGGATAGAGCGTTGGTCTGCGGACTGAAGGGTCCCGGGTTCGATTCCGGTCAGGGGCACGTACCTGGGTTGCGGGCATATCCCCAGTGGGAGATGTGCAGGAGGCAGCTGATCGATGTTTCTCTCTCATCGATGTTTCTAACTCTCTATCTCTCTCCCTTCCTCTCTGTAAAAAAAAAATCAAT
Organism: Myotis nattereri; assembly: GCF_964212035.1. Lineage (NCBI taxonomy): Eukaryota > Metazoa > Chordata > Mammalia > Chiroptera > Vespertilionidae > Myotis > Myotis nattereri. The sequence goes on along the minus strand of NC_138085.1, from coordinate 76,728,673 downwards.
AAAATATATTTAAAAAAAAAAAAAAAGAATGTATGGCAGTTAAAAAAAAAAAAAAAAGAAACATTCTGTTCTAGCAGGTTTGGCTCAGTGGCTAGAGCGTCAGCCTGCGAACTGAAGGGTCCCGGGTTCGACTTCAGTCAAGGGCATATACCCAGGTTATAGACTCGAGCCCCAGTGTGGGGTGTGCAGGAAGCAGCCAATCAATGATTCTCTCTCATCATTGATGTTTCTCTCTCTCCCTCTTATTTCCTCTCTGAAATCAATAAAAAAATATTTTTACAAAAAAATAAACATTCTGATTTGATAATGGAAACAAATAATTTCAATGGAATTTCCAAGTGTTTGACTCTCTCAACTGCACATTGTGAAATAAAATTATTTGCTGACTTCATTCACCAAATTAGATTTTTATATAACCAAGGATACACATAATAATCAGAAACAGTGTTCCCTAGTAAATCTTTACTCCTGCCATGTAATCTATTAATCTTTGATGATCTCAATGAGATGTTTAAAAGAGTAATGAAATAACACTCAGTAAAAGGAAAAACATCTAAATGCTTTAACACAGGATTGAGTCTAATCAAAATGGTAACTTATAAAAACTCACCTATATGTGGCTGCTGAGCTGCGGCTAATGCATATTGTTGCTGTTGAGCTGCAGTTAACTGCTGAACTGTTAATGCATTAGTCCTTTGAAAGAGCTATTAGGGGAAATATTTAATACAAAAATTAGTCTCAAAGCATTACATTTCTATTTAGAAAACTGTGAATAGAATATTTTACACACTTAGTTAAAAAACTTTCTCAACTACAAAAACATTTATTCAATAAAATATGAAGTGTTCCATAGCACCCCTATTATTCATATTAATGCCTCTTAGCACTTCAGGCTACACATCAGTACATAGTTAAGAGGAGCCTCTTTAAAGGAGGGGCATGCTTACCTGCTGCTGGGAATTGTAGTCAAACAGGCCTACAGTAGCTCCTGAAGAGTCCATTGGTACCTGATTACCAGGATAGTCAAACTGTAAAGAATCCAGACCAACTTGTTCCATGGCATCCAGATTCTGAGTTTCAGGATTTGAAAATTCTTCAACAAGTGGTTTATTAGTTGTAGGATTAGGAAGAGGGCCCAATCCTTCTGGGGAATTAGTATTGGGGCCCAGGCGCTCAACTACTTCAGTTGGAGAGGCTTGACGACTTCCAGGAGTACGACTATAAAAGAAAACAGAAAGACATTATGAGTAAAAGTAACAACTCAAAAATTGAAATGGGAAAGCAGGAAAATCATAAAAAACACGTAGTTGTAGAGAGGACAAATTAGGCATCCCAGGTCACCAACCATTTTACTTTAAAATATTATTTGTCTGTCTAAACTAAATTCTTCTGAAGAACTGACATGGTTTTAGTTATAAAAATTATTAATGAATGTTCTTTCCAATTTAAATAGCATAAAGATATAACTCAATTTTATAGATAAGAAAACTGGCCAATACCACAATTTAGGCTCAGACTACCTAAATTTTTTTTCTCAAAACATAGACAAAATGAATAGCAGGTATATGAAGAGCCACCTATAAGTGACAACGCCTACCATCCTCCTGGCCCGTCTTCCAGGCCTCAGTTTCTTTACTGAAGAAACTGGAGATGACCTGTGGTTCCAAGTAAGAGAAACAAACCAAAAACTATTTGTAAACCTCTCCCCATCCCCACCCATGACAGCTCCCCAATTTGGCATAATCTTTATAACACCAAATTGCTCCAGTTTAATTAAGTCATCAGAAAGAAATGAAAATGTGTAACACTGGTCAAAACTGTTTTTCTACTGACTAGCCTCCTTAACTTTCCCCAAGAAATTAATTAACACTGGACTAAATTTTAAGCAATGACTTTTTATAAAATCAACATCTCTCATCGTCTAAACTTTCTTTTTACTTCTAGACATAATGAATCCTCATTTATAGTCTGTTTTTTTCTACAGTAATATATTTTTTAAATTTATCTTTATTGTTGAAAGTATTACAGATTTCCCCTTTCTTTCCCTACTGACCCCCTCCACCCCCAGCAGTTCCCTCCTAGCCCCTCATCACACTATTGTATGTGTCCACTTATATGCATATAGGCATGTAAGTTCTTTGGTTAATCCCTACCCACCCACCCACCACCATCTTCCCTCTGAAATATTTTAAATAAGATCCTTTCCCCGTACAAGAAATAAGTTTGTTTTGAGGAACAATGAGTTCACAGTATGTTCATATATAAGTGCTTAAATAAATGGCAATAATTATTTTACCTAGCTTTCAATGCCAGTTGTTACACCTATGTAACTGTCCCCCACTATCAGGTATTTTACATTGGGGTAAGTTTGCTAACACATACAGAACATTTTACAAAGTAACTACTGAATTATAAGAATGATTTCCCAGATATTTAGGTGAACTTACATTTTATTTAAAGATCAACTATTGTCCATATAATATTAGAAGAAATTTCAAACTCCTTTCTGCTTTATGCATACCTAATTTTTCATGTGACTATTCCAAAGGTTTATTTATCATTCAGAATATATGGAGGAGGGGAGTGAGACTGAAATGATGTTCTTTAAAATCAGCCAATTAGAAAAATAAGACAGTCTGCTATAGTTTTTTCATTCGTTTCAGTTCTATTCTGATAATGTATATATTGATGACTTATCAGTTAATGTACATATTAATGATATGCAGCAGTGACCATATGGCCACAGCTATTAGTTTAAAATACTTTTACACTGTAATGTAAATTCATGTTAATATGGAAAAGTATAACCTCATACAAAACAACTCTAATTTAGCAAAAAGTGCAGGATACAATGGGAAAAAAGTCATGTGCTATCAGTGGTGCTCTTTTCTTGCTATAGTTAATGGTGTATTAACACTTCAATTATAAATGTATACTCTGAGGGGTTTATAATCAATTCAGTTTTACATGCATGCCCTTGACCAAAATTTAGGTAACAGCAGAAGAGCAAAATCAGGATACGGTTCTAAAACAAATTGACTAGCATTAAATTTATTTCTTATCAAAAGAGGTTTCCAGGTTTTGGATGCTTTTTTGCACTTAGGACAAATAAAATGACACTTTTAAAGGGCCCTTGTTTCTCTGATTTTGATGACTAAGGCAATGAATGTAAAACCCACATGTACCTACACTCAGTTAACTGAGATTCCACGGTTCAGAAAATCTCAAAGAAATGGCTCATTTTCAGGGACAGGCCCCAAAGCATCTGATTATTGAAGTATAAAGTATAGGAAATCATTACAAAGAAACAACTTCCTAATATTTAGACAAAGGTGCACCACCTAATCAAAGGTTAGAAGAAATATTTGTTTAATTGCCATAAATAGACAACTAAAAAGCTACAACTTATAGAATTGAGCTGAAAGCTAACTTTTTGAAGCCTCTAATATGCTCCCCACTTGCCAATTTCAGGAATGTTAAGTATTAACACAAACTCATATAAAGGTCACAGACCCTAAGAGCTAATTATGTTTCCTCATTTTCAAGATTAAGAATTAAATTGGAGGTAGGAAACACAAAACAGGGATAAAAATAGGAAACTCCACAGAAAGGTGCTTAAGAGCAACCCCAAGCCCTAACTGGTTTGGCTCAGTGGATAGGCCTGTGGACTGAAGGGTCCCAGGTTTGATTTCGGTCAAGGGCATGTACCTTGGTTGTGGGCACATCCCCAGTAGGGGGTGTGCAGGAGGCAGCTGATCTCCATGTTTCTAACTCTCTATCCCTCTCCCTTCCTCTCTGTAAAAAATTAATAAAATATATTTTTAAAAAAAGAGCAACCCCAAGAAGTCTGCCAGGAAAAATCACTATTAAATTTGAAATCCACTAAACTTTAGCAGAAAGGAAAAAGTTAAAATTTAGAAAGGTAACAGTAGCTTCTAACATTAACGCCTTCAATAGAATGCACTAGATGAGAGAATATTTTTAAGAATTGTTTTTAAAAATGGCTCATAATCATTAACTAATATTTCTTATTTAAAAAATTAAATGTTCCTCCAGAGTAACACAAGGTACAAAGGGAAATAAAATAAACCCAAACTGGAAAAATGTCTACATCAGTTACATCAACTAGTAGTAATAATCCCTAAAGAGATATGCTTTTCTTCTTGAGAAAGTTAAAATCTTACTTAAAATCTTTGCAATCGGCATCCATTCCATTTGGCAAACCTCTGCCATTTATTTTAGAATCATCATCATCTCCTTGTTTAAGATCTCTGTTTTGGTCCTCCTCAAATGGAGAAGCCTTGCCTTTTTGATCTCCTTTCTCAGGTCCATCTGTTTCAGCATCTCTAGTGCCCTGAGGAAAAAGAATCTGTTTGATTCTGAATATTTAATAGAACACACAAAAAAGAGCACCATAAGGTGACCTAAAACTACACTATGGTGCATGTAAACAATAAAAACATTGAATCTTACTTTAATTTTGTATTCAACTAATTTATCAAAGGCCAAAAAATTGAGTGCAAACCAGTGATTTATAACAGAAGGGCTAAGGCAACCTTAACTATAGCGGTGCTGAATAAGCGGTAACACCACAAACGAGATTAAAATTCTACTTAATGCAGAGATGATTTTGTTTACTTACTTTCAGATCAAGTTCTACCACAAATAAGCAATTTTAATCTTGCAAATTATGTATTGTAATTAATATGGTTTCATTTTTGTAACATGGTTAAGATTATAAATATTCTCAGGAGTTCTACTGTTTCATGTATTTCAAGAAGTGGCCAAGAGAAGAAGATGAGCACTAATAGCTAGCTACACAATTTCCTTTAGCTCTAGGAAGGGCCAGAAAAATAAACTGATTTAAAGATAACCAAATAACCACTGAACAATTATTAAATATTTCTTTATTCAAAATACTTACAAAAGTCCCCTTCCTAAATCGAGAATCCAATTTATCAGCAGGAGAAGAACTTAGCACATATTCTACCATGCTCACACCAAGGCCTCCACTTTCTGATCGCGGAGACAGTATTGCATTTACTTCACTGTTTCCATGAAAACCCTGTCCAGATCTTCTCTGTACCATAATAGGCTGGGATAGTGAATGGTCTGTTTGGAAGAAAGAACACAATTTCATATTTGTACTTTTAAATTAACTGAATAAACTTACACAAATTAATACACTAAAATAAGAAAAATCAGTATACTGTTCTATTTTTAATGTTATTACAATCTTTATGAAAAGCTCTTCATTCTGCTGAGACTTACTGGGCACATGTCTTAATCCAGATAAAAAGAGCCATTTGATAAAAAAATAGGTAAAAGCCTAAATGAAGTTTTATGTTTTGTTTTAAATATGTCAACCAAAAAAGGTCAATGGAGAAACAATCTGAAGGCTCAGTTGCCTATAAACATTAAAAAATGAAGGTTCTTCAAACTGATGGTTGCCAGATGGGAGGGGGGCTGGGGAAATGGGTGGAAAAGGTACAGAGATTAAGATGTACAAATTACCAGTTATAAAAACAGTCATAGGGAATATAAAGTACAGCATAGGGAATATAATGAATAATCCTATATAATAAAAGCATAATATGCTAAGTGTTTGACCAATCGGTCGACCATTCAGTTGACCGCTTGACCAGTCACTATGATGCACACTGACCACCAGGGGGCAGATGCTCCAACCAGTAGGTTAGCTTGCTGCTGGGGTCAGGCTGATAAGGATTAGGAGAGAGGGCCAGACACGCCCTGGAGCCCTCCCGAAGTCCCTCCCCGGCCAGCTGGCCCCAATCGGCCCTGATCACTGGCCAGGCCAAGGGACCCCACCTGTGCACAAATTCGTGCACCGAGCCTCTAGTAATATAATAAGTACATATGGTATTAGATGGGTACTACTAGGCTTATTGGAAAGATCATTTTGTAAGTTATATAAATGTCTAATCACTATGTTGTACCCCTAAAACTAATACTGTATGCCAACTGTAATTGAAAAAGAAGTTATTTTGGTGATTCATAACAATTCAAGACAAAAACCTTTAGGGATAAATTCTAGAATAAAGATAACTGTTCCTAAATTGGCAGAGGCACTTCTCAAGCTTACTGTTATGTACTGGACAGATGCAGAACACATGGCAATACTGCTATAAACACAAACTTATTGTTTGTGTTTATAGCACAAACTAGTAGTAACACCGAATTTTCTATTCTTGGTATAAAAACTAAGTAGTAACACAGAATTTCCTATTCTTGGTGTAAAAACTATGTATTGAAGATGTTTAAAAAACAAACGAACAAAAAACAAACAAAACAAAAAACCTAAGCATCACTTAAAGGGTATTTTAAAAAGTCCCTTCTAGTTTAAAAGTTTTCCATTTATTTTTGATTAACAAAAAATTATCCATCTGGTACGAATACCCTTTCTTAAATATTTCTGTAACAAAAGAAAAGGCAGTACTTAAGCTCTGAGAGCAAATGAATACAAATATAATAAAACATTTGAGGCAACATTCATATACATTTGCAAAAAAAAAAAAAAAAAAGGTTTTTAAAGGAACCAATAGGCTCTTGCTACCTATGGCTTTTTTGTGAACATGTTCAATACTCAATATGAGGTCTAGTCCTTAAGTGGCTGAACTATCACAGAAGTACCTAGTCTTTATTTCATTAACTGTAATAATTTTTAAATGATTGCTACTTTTGTTAAACCATATGAAAACATTTCTATTTTAATATCTTTATCCATGAGAAATTTAGCCATATTTTTTATTTGATCATTCACCCATTCATTTACCCAGTTCAAATACTGATTTACTGCCTGTTGTATCAAAGAACAAACAAGACAGTCCCTACCCTCAAAGATATTATAGGCTTAATAGAAGGCAATCATAACAGAGTAAAAGTGCTTCAGTAAAAACAATCCAGATTATTATTAGAAGGGAAGGAAAGGGTATCAATCTTTTCTAGTCTTAGAGTAAACTCCAATCAGAAGGGCAAGAATTAAAGTGGGGAAAAAATAAAAGTGAAGATGGGGGTGGAAAGAGCATTTCAGTTAAGAGAAACCAGCATGTTCAAAGATCTGGAAGTTCCAGAACAAAATGAAATTAACAATCACAAGTAGTTCAGTTCAGCTGAGAAGGAAATATGACAGTCTCCTGCAGTCATGGAAATAATCTTTCTTAGAACAACAATTCCTTTAGAACAGGAATGTTATTCTTATTTGTACATGCTTGGAATTCAATAAAGTTTTTTCAGTAAATATAACTCCATTTATTTCTCATGTCTACTACTAAAAACTAATATTCCTCTTCAAAATTTTATCCATATAACTAAAAAAATTGGGAGAGTGATATAAGGAATTAACTAAAATTATAAATTAGAAATATCAGGAACAAATGTGCTCAAGATGCTTTGCTTTGGAATGCTTTAAAAAATATCTGGTTCTGGTAAATAAAGTTATTAATCATTCAACTCCCAAAACAAAAATCAAAGCATGTCTATCAGTTTTCAAGCACATGTGATTTCTAGCAAAGTATAAGTGCCTTTTAGGGGGAAAATGTATCCCGGTCCAAATAAATGAATAATTTAAATTAAGAGATCAATCTAATATATGTTAAAATCGGGGGCGGGGGTGAATTCCTTGAGGCAAAAGATCAAATCTCATTTATTGGTTTGAGAATACATTACCACTGGCTGGTGAAACTGGTGGAAAAGGTACAGATCAAGCACTACCATAAACTGGTAGTGCTCACTGGTTAAACTCAAAGAAAATTCTCATTATTTTTAGGAAAATTTAGTCTAAATTAGTAGTTACCAAAGCTTTCAATCTTTTTCTTAAATATGTTTTTTAATTGATTTCAGAGAGATAAAGGGAGAGAAATATTCATTAGCTACCTCCTGCACACCCCCTACTGGGGATCAAGCCCACTGAGCCAGGGCATGTGTGCTACCAGAAATAGAACTGGCAATCTTTTAGTGAATGGAAAGACGCTCACCCAACTGAGCCACACTGGCCAAGGCTTTCATTCCTTTTTCCATTTTAAATGTAGAGTATTAATTGCCAGAGAATAGACTGAGGAATTGGGGAGCTGGGTGAAAAAGGTTAAGGGATGGGGAACCACAAACTGGTAGTCACAAAATAGTCCTGAGAATGTATAGTACAGCAGAGAGAATATAGTCATTAGTGTAATAATTATGTACGGTGCCAGTTTGGTACTTGAAATATCGGTTGGGTACTTGTAAAGTACATGATTGTCTAGCCACTTATGGTGTACACATAAAACTAAAATTAAAAAAAAATAATAATAAAGGCACAGCCAGTGTGGCTGTGGTTGAGCATCGACCTATGAACCAGGAGGTCACAGTTTGATTTCTGATTGGGCACATGCCCAGGTTGCAGGCTCAATCCCAAATAGGAGGCATGCAGGAGGCAGACGATCGATGTTTCTCTCTCATCAATGTTTCTGACTCTCCATCCCTCTCACTTCCTCTCTGTAAAAAATAAATAAAATATATTTAAAAAAAAAAAATTCAGTCTGCTCCCTTTCTGGGAATTCTATCTTACTAAGGAAGTTTACTTTCTTTTTGGGTGTGGCTACTGTCTTATAAAGCTGGATTAGACTGCAATTAGATAAATCTGTCACTGTCCTGTAATACAATTTAAAATTTCTATGGTTAATGCATCCTCTATTTTAATGAGAATTCAGAATTCTATAATCAGTTTTCACTTCAAAGAAAAACTCAGTAAATCTTATTGTGACAAGCACTTCTAGTCAATAAGTGGATCATTAAATAAGGATCAATTTACACCTGAAAATGTGCATTATAATGATTAATGAAATCTTCAACCAAGACATCACAAATTTTCTCCAACTATTGCCTGGGAGTAGGCAGGGTTTTTAAAAAGTCAAATAAATTAATAATTCAATAATTCTCACACATATATCACAAACTTACGAGAAGTTCCCCATGCAGTCTCTCTCCATTCATCATCCCCAAGAAAAATGCCTTTTTGTCCATCTTTTGTTGAATCATCAGGTTCCCAAAACTTTTTGGTAGGCAAAAGCTATTTGGGGGAGAAAAATATTACATTTAAATTTTATTCTAATTACAAATAACTAATATGTAGAGGAAAGCAAACTTACCACTAATATGTACAAGTTAATTTCAATGAAAATTCAGAGTGACCTATTACCTAATTTGTCTCAATAAAAAAATAACTTCCTACTTATATTTGAGTACTGGCTCTAATAATTCTAGTCTTAAACATTATATCAAAGTCAACATCTGACTTTTCCTGATTTTTAACATTTTTCAAAACACATATTGGTTGAATGTCATGTGATTTTCTTTATAAATTGATCAAAAAAATTACTAAATTTCTAAGATATAGGTAATACAATAAAAATATCTACAGTGATAAAAAATTTGCCTTTACTTCCAAATACTGCCCTTGGTTCACCTCCTATCCTACAGCTTCCTTGATGGAAAACATTATTTTCATTCCTACTTCACTTAATCAATGGAAGTGAACTTCACAACTCTTCCTAGATCCTGATCCTAGTAACCTATCAATTCCAAATCAGGAAGCTATAGATAATGGGGGAGATACACAGAAAAGATCCTCAAATACTTTGGAGATAACAATTGCAAAGTCCTGTGCTCTATCTATCCTATATTGCAACATACACAGCACATAAAAGTTATATTGATACAATTATTCACTGATTACTCAAAATGTACATCTGGCCAATTCCTAACCATACTTTAATATTCATCTCAGGTCTCTCCTCACCTTTCCTGACAGTCAGGAGGTGGGCTGGAAATATGTTTATTTAAAAAGAACAGACTGGTTTTCTGAGACATGCATTTGGCATTTTAAACCATTTGAAAGGCTATCATCTGTCTCAGCCCAATCTTTCAATGCTCAGAATTAAACATGTATATACTTATTCGTGTTTGCCTCCTTAAAGGCATGGAGACCTTATCTACAGAGAGTTCAGAAACATAAAATTAACTATAATAAAATAAATAGTAAAACTTGAATTGGGTCTGAGAGATAAAACTGTGTGTGTTGGGGGTTCAAAGTGTATGTGGAAGGTGAGGAAGACAAAGTAAATCATAAACAAAGGAACAACCTGAGAAGATGCACAGAGTGTGGAGTAGTGTGTGAGAGAGAAGAACAGATGCAGGAAGGTCAAAGTTGATGCTGATAAAGATATCTAGGTCAGATTATGAGAAACCTTAAAGACATACTAAAGAAACTGCATATTACATTAAAACCAAAGAGAATCAAGAGAGGTTGGCAAGAGTGACACTGTGTTTAGAAAACAACTCAAGTTGCACATTGTAAGAATAGAGATATTCTAGATTATAGGCAAGGAAATCAGTTTAGGAGAATTACAACAGGGTGAACATGACAAGAACTGAAATAGTATGTCAGAAGCGAGAAAATAGAAATGGATTTGGGAAACATTTAGGAGAATCAATAAAATATAAATGCAAATGAGGATGGGTTGATAAAAAAGATAAAACTTTAAAATTTGGTTAATAAGGTAAATGGTTGTACTATTGACCAAAACAGAAAAAGAAAAAGAAAAAACAAAAAACACAAAACACAGGAGAAGCTGCTTTGAAGAGAAAGGGGAAAATTCAACTTGGGCATGTTCCTAATCTACAAATATATATTTTTAAATTTTTAATTTTAAAGGAAACTAACTTCTGCTATTAAAAAAATAAGTTTTTGCATGTTTGCATTTCCTGGGTTGCAAATAATATGTATTTAAAATTTAGACAATAATCTGCTCTAAAGAGGATCCCAATAAAATAATCCCTGTTCCTTCAATTTTTAAAAATCTCATTACAGAAGCTTCATGTAAATATGGAAACAAAAAACAAAGCTAGTAATACAATACTAAAGCACTGTACTTAATATATTTAAAATGAACACTTACTCATAGTAAAAACCCAAGTCAATCCCTTAAAAACACTGTATAAATAGGCCACTTCACGAAGAAAAATGACAAATGGTCAGAGAATAAAGACATGTTCTTATCCCACACTTAATGAAGAAAAATGTTTCAAATGAAAAATTGAAAATAAAGTTTTAACACCTTAATAGAAACATTTATCCCAGACATAGAAGTGGTTAAAACAAACTTATCTTCTGAGATATTAGAAATAACAGAATCTCTTTAGAAGAGTATTTCAAAGTCTTCTGGGTAAGGTTCAGTTTAGTGATTTAGTCATAGAGCACTGCTTTAAAATGCAAACTGTACAAATGGAGGGGGGGGGGATCTATGTCAAGCACTAATCTAGTGTGCCTACTTTTTGCCAAGCACTGTGCTGTGTATATCTTTTCATTTTGCAACCATTTCTAAGTTATCATGCACAGGAAAAGAATTTAGTAGTTAATAATATTAATACTTCTAGCAAAGGCTGTTATCAACATTCCAGAAACAGCTTTCTGTGACAGTTTAGACACTGTCACACTTTTGAAGAAACTACTAGCTTGTGACCAAAAGTAAGTTCAAAGGACTAAATATACAGAAAGGCAACAATTCCAGATAGAATAGTTAAAAAAAGAAAAGATTACATTGCTACATTGGTTGAAACTGCAATAAAAATAGAGATTTGCCCCTGGAGACTCTTTTACTGTAATAACACATTACAGAAAACAAGGGCTAAGAGATCTTGAAGATCTGTAAGATACATTATCCCATACCACTTCCGTATTTCCATAATTCACAAAAGCTTTAAACCAAGGTCAGACAACTCAGTATTTGTCAACCTGCTCGTCTGTCCTTCCAACTCAGAAATGATTGAGTAGACATACAAATTCATCCCTCCATGGTCCTCCATTTTATCAGTTATTTTCTTAAAGAAGCATTTATAGCTTGCCCTCTCCATCCCCAAAGAAATCAATCAACACTCTAGGGTACTGTCTCAAAATAAATACACTCCAGCTAGTATATACTATGAGGGCACTTAGACGTCAGATTTGTTATGTAAAATGACCAAACTAACAAAATTAACATAATTCTAAGGATTTAAAGGCCATGTGTCTATATTATGGTGTTTTAAATTAAGGTGTTCATATAACATCCAATTTGGGACAGTTTTGAGAAAGGAGGTGTTCGTGTTATTAATAATTATGCCATGAAGACAGATATATATCCGGACTGTCTTGGCAAATTAGAATGTAAAGTGACTATAATAGAAGTTCATACAAGATAGGCATAACTAAGATGTTAATAACTAAGTGTGCAGAGAACAAGAAAGACACAAAGTAATTCCCTACTAGGACTTTTCTGTTAGTAAAAAGATATCAATACTTCTTCATTTTTTAAAATCATACTATTTCCCCAAATGTTCTCCATTTCTAATATCCCTTAATGTCACCAGTAAACATTATCATATGTTGTTACTTCCAATATGAAGAGGTATTGTAAATAGTCAAGGCACTTATAAGTTCAAATTGCCATTTAAGCACTATTAATAGTATTGGTCCATAAAATTAACCACTTCGAGCTTCAGTTTCCTCATCGATAAGGTAAGAATAATAAAGCTACCGTCAAAGAATTTTTATGAGGCTAGAATGAAATAACATAGCTGCTTAGAACAGCATCTAGCACATAGTAGACACATAAATATTAGGTATCTTCATTACTGAAAATATGAATCTTTTAACACAGGGTAAGGCAAAAGGAGGCTTACAGTTGCTAATAAGAGAAACAGTTTATGCATGTATTATTATTAATTATATTATTTTCCATATAACTGTAAACCTATTTTTGCCCCACCCTGTATATACATAGTAGATCGCAGCATTAAAATTTAAACCCATCTGTTTAATTCTAAGGTACTGTTTTACATTCAACTACCACAGAAGATGGTTCTTTTTAAGCATAGTGTAATCCATCAATGTCTCTGAAATTTCCAATAATAGGCCACCACTAGATATAATGAATAAAACAGTTTAAGATATTATTATGATATTCGGCCCATATGTGGGTATTTATTATAGTGGATAAAGTTTAAGATAGAATTAAGATAGGAATTTATGCAGATGAAATTATGCTTAGGTATTTAAAAACTATTTGAAATAGCTGGTTTCCATTATATATACATATATAAAATAGGTATATGCCTCTGCAGTATAGTTTGAAAACACTACATGGATTAGCTTTGCTCTTTTTAAGTCATATGACATAACACAAATAGGTAGGTCTTTTGATGAAAATGTGCAATGAAAAAAAAATGGAATGAGTATATGAATGAATACAAACCTGTTTCTATTTGTGAATGAATAACTAGAAGAAACTACCCTTCTGATGATGGGCATGATCTACAAAAACCAATACATATGCAAATAGGTCTCTATGTAATGCAGTGCTTTGTATATTAGAGGTTTACAACTTAAGACATAACAAGGACAACTTTATTTTTTAAAGAAAAAGTCAAGAATAGGCCAATCCATTAAAAAAGGATGTCACATTAAAAAAATAACAAGCAATTTTAGAAAACTCAAGAACCAGAAATTTAAGGCTGCTTTTATTTATTAAAATGAGTGAATTCTGGGATAAAACAAAAACAAAAAACCTCACCTGTCAGGAAAGGAGGAGAAGACTGGTGAGAGAGAGACAGGCAAAGAAGGAAATCCCAGAAGGTTCCCTGCTGCCTGTGAGATGAGGAAAGATAGAAAGACTTGTGGGAGAGAGAACCCAGAGACAGAAACCTGGGTAGGTTTCTTAGCTATCTCTTGGAGGTAACAGAATTAGTTGGTAAACTGTTAAGAAAAACACTTAATTAGTGAGTAACAGCTTATTTAAAAATACATTTTTACTAGATGAAGGTCACAGAAGCACTAACCTGCTGCTAGCCACCAAAAAAGCAGGAAGTCTAAACCTAGCCACTTTTACTCTGCATTTCTGACATTTCCATTCAGAAAGCCTAGATTTAAGCTTAGATCATTTAACATACTATTCATTCCCGCTCCTCTCTTTCCATAAACCTCAAATATCCCTCCTCCATCCCCAAATAACTAACTAAACTCTTTCAACTACTGGTTCTGATTATTATGACTTTTTTTTTTAAAACAGCAATGATATCTTTGGATTTACAAATACTATTTAGAAATGAAGAAAAAAAAGAGCCAATCTGTAAATATATACATAATGTAGACTTGGGAAGTAAAGTGCTGGGAGGGGGGTATGTCTAAATAGAATTAAGGTAAGGTGCGACTTTACTTGCTCTTAAAAATCATTTAAGTTCAAGTTTGTCACAGACTAGACTGAAATATTATTCAACCCTGCTTTTAAGATATGTTATTCTGCTTTCTAAAGACCAAAGAAAACAAGCAGCAGGGGAAAAAACAAAAGCCCCTTTCAACTGCTTCTTTTTATTCACCCACAGGGTAAGTAATGCCTAAGCAGACTCCACTGCATTGTCGTGAAACTGTAGTTCTAACTAAAGGATTATTCCCTTTTTCAAATTTTTTTAGGGCCCAGAATTTTACGTTATGCACTGAACTAACAAGTTTACTTTGGCAATACTCATGCTTAAGCACCTTAACTCACCCTTAAATCAGTCCTCTGAAAATGACAAACTCTTTGGAAAACGCTGTTCTGGAGAAGGGGAGGGTTAGCTAGCTGCAGGGTGCCCTCTTGTGGTCCAGAGGAGTGACTGGACTCTTTTTCTGCATCTGAAGAGCACAGCATTGGATGGAGTGAGTCTCAGGAAGGTCTCTAATCTACCAAAGTAAAATAATCTCCAGGAGCAAGCAATTAATTACACATCTTAGGTCTGTTCACGATTATTTTGTCTTATCAAAGTTCACACTATGTTAGTACTATAGAACATGACAAAATAAAGATGTGACCACAGGGTTTTCATCAACAATTAAGATTTTCTAAATACTCATTAGGTATATGGAAAACTAAGTATTTTTGATGCCTTAAATAATATAATGATGAGATTAAGTGGGATCCCCCAAGTCACAGATTAACAGGACTGATAAAAAGCATTAATAAATTTAGAATACCCACTGTGTGCTAATCATTTGAAGCTATCAATCTACTAAGGAGACTAATATAAAACAATAAACTAACCAGTAATATAATAAAGTATATATAAAGATCTGTAAGAAGTCAGATGAGGAAGTATAATTCCACTGCAGACAGCAAAAGGACAATAGATGAGCATCTTTTCCAACAGAGTCTTGTCGAGGATTAGAAGTTTTTTTTAAGCAAACAGCAAACAAGGAGAGATTTTTGGAAGAGAAAATAGTGAACAATTTAGTATGCCTAACGCAAACAGCATACATATATAAAACAGAAGGACAAGAATCAAGAAGACTCTTTTCTGAGCAAAGTATTTATGATTCATTACAAAATATAACACAGTATTTAACCAATCAACTGGACACATACCTCACACACAAAAAAAGCTGAAAATCACAACTACATAAGTGTATAATCGGAGGTTTTAAAAACCTACACCATTAACCACTAATTTCAAGATTTACAGTTAAAAAAGGCTAAATGGCTCAAATAATCAAAGTGAAATATACATTCTTAGCATTCATAAATATTTACCTCTCCCATTCCCCGAGATTCTAATGCAAGAGCTTGAAAATCATGATTCATTTCATCCACAAATCAAACCTGTTGAATAACAAAAACAGAATTAGTAGAAAGAAAAATTTAAATAATGGACTGCATCAACTATTTTTATATTAATTTTTATATCATATTAGTTACTACTGATGTTAGCATGAGTTGAGATGGGCAAGAACAGATTTCTCTATGAAGACAGGTTTTCCTAAACAGAGCACATGACAGCAATCTACATTAAAAACTGTGTGCCAGCCTGGCCAGTGTGGTTCCGTGGTTGAGTGTCAACCCATGCACCAAGAGGTGGCTAGTTCAATTCCCTGTCAGTGCACATGCCTGGGTTGCAGGCTTGATCCCCAGTGTGTGGGGTGCAGGAGGCAGCCGATCAATGTTGATGTTTCTCTCTCATCGATGTTTCTCTCTCCCTAAACTCAATAAAAAAATATTTTTTAAAATTGTGTGGGGAAAAGAAAACCTACTAGTTTCTTGAGCAAAAGAATAGAAGGAAAATAAAGAGCAGAGAGGAATCGAGCTCAAGTACTAAAGTGTAGTTATCTTTTTTTTATATTGCAGTTCCTATTATATTATTTTGCATTACATCTTTCAGTTAAGGTTTTTCAAAATTCCTCAGCATTTCATTATTTGCAGATCTCATTTCAATAAAAAAACTTCACTAAAATTACTTTAGTGATGATATAGTTCAAAGCAATGCATAAATTAATCAGCTGTAATTATAATGCTCATGTTTTCTTAAGAATTCCTTTCCATCCCTCTCAAACACAAACTAAAATATGTATTTATTTTTTCCACTTCTAACATAGTTGAAATTGCTTTTTATCTTTCATATGACAATGAATATGTTCTTGAGTCAAAGGCCCTTGCCTCATAGTGTTAAATATTGCTGGAGAAAAGCACTTAAGCCTAAAATAAATGCATAGCCCTCAAAGTTTTGGGCCTTACAATATAATCCTGTTATTTTTTCCAGTCAGTTATCTCTCTCTAAAATTCCATAGCATTTTTATGTTACAAAGCACTCCTTCCTTCCTGTAATACTGCTCTCTGTTGCTATTTTGTCCCATATTATTCTTTTTTACTTTCTTATGTGTCCAGTTGCTTCTTCACAGACTAATTGTCACCTCAACTCATAAATTAATGCTAGTGTTCATTTACTATTCTATCCAAAGTACTCTCTTTTCTATCCTTTCTTCTGAGCAATCTCTTTAACTCTAATTACTTTGAGAAATATATGTATATTCTTAGGACCCTCACCTCCATATTCATATTTCTAAACCAAATCTCTCCTCTTCAAAATTTCCAACTATCTTTGCCTTCAATAGAAACACACACACAGCGCGAAAAATAAAATCATAGACTAGAAGAACAATATCCACAAATCGCATATCCAATATAGGATCTGTATCCAGAATATATGAAAAACTTTTTAAAAATAAGGAGAATAAATAGCCCAATTTTAAAATGGGCAAAAGATCTGAACAGATACTGTATCAAAGATATGTGGTATTGCATGATCTCACTCATATGTGGAATTTAATGAACAAAATAAACTGATGAACAAAACAGTCCCAGAGACATAGAAGCATGGAACAGACTGTTGAACCTCAGAGAGAAGGAGGGGAGGGTAGGTGGGTGGTAAGAGATCAACCAAAGAACTTGTATGCTTAACCCATGGACACAGACAATAGGGCAGTGGTGAAGGTCGAGGGGGGGGGGGTGGCTAGAAGAGGTCAATGGGGAAAAAGGGGACATATGTAATACTTTCAACAATAAATAATTATTAAATGAAAAATAAACTAAAGTTAAAAAAAAAGTTCAGGGTTAAAATGACACAGAGGACCCATGAAATGCACTGACTGTAATGTTTGTTAATCTCTATACTGTACTACTTGATAACACTGAAATAAAGATCCTCAGGATCTTCGTGGTACCAGAAGGGCATTAAAAAATGTTTTTGGTGTCTTATGGAAAAAAAGAAAAAGATATGTGGCAGCAAATAACTATTCTTTTCTCTTAACTTGTTAGGAAAACTGGTTCACCAACAGTTCTCACACAACCAACATTTCATTCATCCATTAGTTCAATAAGCTTTTACTGGGCATTTTCAATGTGTAAGATTTTTCTTTTTTGGGGGGGGGGGGGGGAAGGAAGAGATGTGAGAGGGAAACATCCATTGGCTGCCTCCTGTATACCCCATACTGGGAAAATTGAACCAGAAACCTTCAGTGCACAGGACTACACCCCACCAGCCAGGGCAATGTGTAAGATTTTGTAAAGAAAACACTGAGTTAAAATATGACCACTGTTCTCAAAGAGTTTAAATTAGCCTGATATGTTTTATGGTAATTGGAGGAGTAGCTCCTACCAAACCAAACAAACCCTCCTAGAGATAACAATAAACTCTGGACAAAATAAACAAAAATAAAGCTATAATTTAAAATAAATAAAATAACTGAAATCCCTATAAACAACCCAGTCTTAAAGGCTTGAAGATCCAAGTAACAGAGTTTGGAACAAAAAGAGCAGCTGGAAACTAAGAAGGGAAGTCTTAAAAAGGAGGCAACCAAATTCTGCTCAGATTTTTAGACAATCTCTATACTCCACATGTGGAACAGATTCCAAGCAGCCCGATTAAGGTGAAAAGAACTAAACAAAATATCTGCTGCTGACCACCATAGAAGTCACAGAGTTTGAGTCCCATAAAAACAAAAACAATCAGAAACCAATATTCTCCATAGAATTGAGCATTTTCAATGTAAAATATGTCTAGAACACAAACCAAGATTATTAGACATGAAAAAAAGAACAAAACCCCCCAAAATTATTAGACATATATAGATACCAAAAAACTCCATTAATAAAGACCAACCCCAAGATGACCCAGGGGTTAAAATTAGCAAAGATCTTAAAGCAACTACTATAACTTTGTTCAGAGATAAAAGAAAAAAAAATGCTACTAATCAAAGAAAAAATACAAAATTTCAGCAAAGCAAAACTATAGAAAGAACCAAAAGGAAACCCTAAAACTGAAAATAAATAAATAAATACATTTTAAATGTCATTGGATGCACTTAACAGCAGATTGGAAATAAAGGGCTAATGAATTTGAAGTCAGATCAATAGAGATTTCCAATTTGAAGAAAGAGAAAAAGAGAGAATTAGGTGGAAAAATTATTTGAAGAAACAATAGCCACAAATTCCCCCCAATTTCATGAAAGCAAAATTTGCAGATTCAAGATACCAATGAACCCTAGGCAAGATAAATAGGAAAAACCCATACCCATGTACATCCTAATAAAAATGCTGGAAACCAAAGATAAAAATAAAATCCTGAAAAGAGCTAGAGGAAAAAACATTACAGAAAGGGGAAAGTTATATAAATGATCACTGACTATGCACTAGAAACAATCGGGACCAGAATATAAATGACCAGACTTTAAAGTGCTGAAAGAAGAAAAAAATGCCAAACTAGAATTTTATCTGATGGAAATAACTTTAAAGAACAAAGGCTAAAACAAAGACATTTTTAAATAAAAAGAAAATCCATTACAACAGACTTCTAGCTCCAGAAATGCTTTAAAAGAAATTCTTCAGGCTAAAGGGGAACATACCAGATGGAAATTCAGATGATCAGGAAGGAATAAAGAGCACCAAAAATGGAAGAATGTACATAAGTACAGAAGACTATTTTTTCCTCTTAATTTCTTTAAAATACATAAGCCCATTTAAAGCAGAAATTTCAACACTGTATTATGAATTTTATAATATCTGTAGAACTACTTTACATGTACATTCAATATCCACTATAATAAATATTTCTAGCCATACCATCATGACACTGAGTTTTAAAGCAAAACCCAGTTTAAGATCAAAATATTCTTTTATCACACAACACATACACATATACATAAAATTTTATATACATAAATACCCCCAATTATCAAGGTAAGAAATCTTAGTCGGAATATGTCCTATCATTTTGTAACATATAATCTAAATTCTTTATCATAATATTAGTGGCCCAGGGCACGAAACTCATGCACATTAAAAAGGAATTAGAGGAGGTATTTTAATATTGCTATTTGCCCTTTCTCCATAATAGAAGTGTCAGATATTAAAGAAAATTAGTAAAATGTATATGAAAATCTCCCTCCTGTCAGAGTCAGGGGTGCACCACAGGACCCAGAGTCAAGTCCCCACCCACTCGTGCGGCCACCCAGACCCGGCCAGCCCCACCCCCGTCGAGCCCCGCAGGGCGGGGGGGGGGGGGGGGGGCACAGCCTCAGGTCCCCTGGCCCCTGAGTGAGGGCATGAGGGCTTGACGACCATTTGCATATTAGCTCTTTATTATATAGGATTATATAGGCTGACACACTAATGACTTAGTATAGTCTACTTTAAACATCTTTGATTTCTAAGTTTCTTTTTTTTTTTTTAAAAAAAAATCTCTCTTTAAAATATATTTTGATTTTTTACAGAGAGGAGGGGAGAGGGGTAGTTAGAAACATCGTTGAGAGAGAAACATCCATCAGCTGCCTCCTGCACACCCACCCCCTGGGGATGTGCCCGCAACCAAGGTACATGCCCTTGACCAGAATCGAACCGGGGACCCTTGAGTCTGCAGGCCGACGCTCTATCCGCTGAGCCAAACCCGTTAGGACCCTAAATCTTAATTTACTTATATCTGTTGTGAAGGTCAAAGAGGTAATGTATTCAAAAGTTCTTTGGTGTGGCTCAGTGGTTGAGCATCAACTCATGAACCAAGAGGTTACTGGCTCCATTCCCCAGTTAGGGCACATGCCTGGGTTGGGGGCCCAATCGCCACTAAGGGCCGTGCAGGAGCCAATCGGTGATATTTCTATCTCTCTAGCCCTCTTTCCCTTCTCTCTCTTTCCCTAATATTGTATTTGGAAAAATATGAATCATCACCAAGAGCATCATTATAGACTACTCTAGAAAGAATGGACACTGCCTTGGCCAGTGTGGCTTGGCTGATTACGAGACAACCCATGCACTGCAAGGTTGCTGGATCGATTCCGGGTCAGGGCACAAGCCTGGTTTTTGGGATGGATCCCCACTAGGGCCATGCAGGAGGGAACCAATTGATGTTTTGCTTTCACATGGATGTTTCTCTCTCTCAAAATCGATTTTTAAAATCTTAAAAACAAAAGAAAGAATTGATAACTTTGTGAAGCTCTTCGGGTGCTCAGTGTTTGTCTTTTTAGTATTCCAGCCTCCTGCCTTGCTGTCAGGTTAAGCATCACTTGACTTGAAAGTTATAGTACCACCTCTAATATTTCTAATTAGGTTACTTTTAATTTGCAGTAACCTATAACCTAAGATATCCAAGTATGGTAGATTTTTAAGAGTAAACAGGCTCTAAGAAGGAAATTACCTCTAACAAACACAAGAACACATTTTAAAATTACAATCCTTTAGGAAAACAATTTGGCATCATATCTATATCAGTGCATCTACCTCTTGAACCAATCTCCCCAACTCTGATGATCAATCCTAAAAATAAAACCTAAATATAAAATACCTTTATGTACAAAGATATTTGCAGTAGTGTTGCTTGCAATCCTGAAATTATTAACTGCATAACTGTCCCACAAAGGTAATACAGCACTACTATAAAATGGAGTATCATGTAGCTTATAAAAATATTTGAGTTTATAATTTAGAAAATGCTCGTAATGTTACAAAATATTGAAAGGAAATAAAACAAAATCCATAATTCTTATGTGATCAGAGTACACCAATTCTTTCATCTATTTATCTGAATTTTATTGCCTTTCTACAATAAATCTGTATAACTGGTGAGAGAAGGAAGATTTTTATTATTAAAAAAGAAACTTAGTAGCAGACTTAAGAAATTTTCTCGCCCTGGCTAGGTAGCTCAGTTGGTTAGAGTGTCATCCCAATACGCCAAGATAGCAGGTTCGATCCCTGGTCAGGGCACATACAAAAATCAACCAACAAATGCATGAATAAATGGAGCAACAAAAATCACTGTCTCTGTCTCCCTCCCTCCCTTTCTCTCAAATTAATCAATAAATAAAGAAGCATAACAAAAAAATTTTCCCCCAAGAGTAAAGCACTGAAACTTTACTGAAGCTCTTTTTTGCTTACTTTCAGGTTTTTATCTGTCGTTTAAATAGATGAGGTCATAAGGTAAAGAACCTCTGGATAAATGTGATAGGTCTCTTACCACTATGGATCAATTCTTTCATTTGCCCAGCACAGGGATCAACAAACATTTTCTCTAAAGAGCTAGACAGCAAACATTTTAGGCTTTGTGGGTCTCTGCTGCAGCTTCTGAACTTTGCATTTTTAGCACAAAAACAGACATAAACAATATAGAAGTAAAAAAGCATGGATGTGTCCTAATGAAACATTATTAACAGTGAAATCTGAATTTCATATATATTTAATGTGTCACAAAATTATTCTTTTGATTCCCTCCCCCCAATCATAGACAGAGGGCCAAACAAAAATGGACAGCGGGCCAGATCTGGCCTGCAGGTCATCGTTTGCTGACCTCTCCTTCAATGCATTTACTCTCTTGACTGCTTCACACAAAGAAAGTAGACAATCCACTCTCAAATATGAGGAAACCAACAGTTAAGCATCAGGGCTTCGTTTTCAACTTTTTCAATTATTCTATCTACATGCATTTTAAAAAATAATGAAGATTTCAGATCACATTTAACCAAAGGTGATTTTATTATTTTCTTTAAGCGATCAAGTAGGTTACAGGGAAAAAACTTTAAAACACTTTAGGGCAATGACTTTCTATCAGTGTGCTGCAAGAATTTTTAAAACATGCCCCCTGACTATTATTCACTGGCACTGACCCCTTTTCTTTTTCCTTAGACTGTCAAAAAAAAAAAAGAAAAAGAAAAAGAAAAAAGACAACAGCCAACACAATAATCAACAGCCATCTAGTGTGAATGAATCAAAATTATAGATTTTTTTTTTGCCAGATTGGCAACAAATATTTTTCTGATGTGCCACAGAAGTTTAGTAATTAGCTTATGTGTGCCATGAGATGAAAAGGGTTGAAAATAATAGGTTTAGAGTGCTACCATTTATTTCAAACAAAAGAAAGAGAATGGAGAACAAAATGGGCAAAACAATGGGACAAAAAGAAAATAAACACTTTCAACTCTCCTGCAATAGCCTCCATACTCCCATAATAAAGTTGAAGGGGCATGGTAACACATATGCCATAAATGGGACTCAAAATGCCAAACTGCTATGTCCGATATGGCTACAAATGTTGGTATCATCTTGACCGGGGTGGGGGTGGAGAGTAAGAATTTGGACATAAATTTGACAAGTTTAGATCTTAGGAAGGAAAAAGAACAATCTTTTCTTCTAATGAGCAACAGAATATCTAACAATCAGTTACATAATATTGAACTATGTTTACTTACAGAAAATGTATTCAGGAGTACTTATATATAGTACACAGTACTGCTTAGGGTGTAAAAGAAACTTTCCAATATTACTTCCTTTAATAATTAAACAATTAGCATTTGCTAATATAGAAGATACATAATAGAAACTTTTCTAGGGCTAAGAACCTGTGAAATCTTGAGATAAATTTGAATTAAAGTTAGTTTTTGAGGTTATAATTCTGCTTCCTAGCAAAAGAACAGTGTTTTACTAAATTCTAAAATCCAACATTACAGGCATACATCATTTTATTACAATTCCCTTTATTGCACTTCTCAAATGTGTTTTTACAATTTAAAGGCAAGACCCTTTATCAACAAAAAGATTACCACTTGCTTAATTGTGATACATGCTTTATTGTGGTGGTCTGGAACCAAACCAAAAATATCTCCAAGGTATGCCTGAAGCTAATTTTTCTGTAAGCAGCATTATTACTAATTATGTGAGAGAAAAAAAGATAAAAGTACATCAAATAACTTGGTTAAGTTCTGTCAGTTTTTAGATGTACTAATGTATGTTCCAAAACATTTACAAATAGTGTGAAGAACCAAGAACATGCATTAGTAAGTATTATACATTTATATCATTAAGAGCACTAATTTTTCTCAGTATCTGATGCAATTCCTCATCATCCTATATAATAAGATGCAATATGCAAATGGTCGTAACACCATGACGCGTCACGACCAGATCACAGATCAGCAGAAGAGAGGGGCTGCGGAGAGCTACGGGAGGGGGCAGGGCAGCAAGCTATTGGGGGGGGGGGGGCGGGGGGGGGCTACAGGAGGGCGGGGCAGCGGGTGGAAAGCTACTGGAGGGCAGCAGCGAGCTACTGGCGCAGGGCTACTAGTATACCTATAATAAAAAATAAGTTAGGAGAAAAACCCATTTAGAGCTACAATAAATGGTGTTAAAGCACTTTCTACCATATTACACTAATCACATTTTCAAATTAGTTTTATTTTAAGGCCATAGTAGAAATTAAACTCTGGTTAGAGGGGGTAGGGTAGAAACTGTGTGACAGCCACCTAAATGCTCAATACTGAATGAAAAATTTTAAGATATTTTATAAAATATAAATTCAGATCATGAAATCAACTAATATCTGTGGAGTGACCATACATGTCTTCATAGATATTAAATAAACAATGCTCATTTTAATAAAGAGACAATGAATAAGGTTATTCCTCAGACTTCTTGTAATGCTGAAGACACCAACATAAAATGACCGAAAGCAACTTCCCCTTGGCACTACTTCTCCAAATTAGTCCTCTAACACCTAGAGGCTGTTGCTACCTTGTCCATGAATTACAAAATTACACAAAAATATTAATTCAAATAAATGTAAGTCAGTACACACCAAGTACTATTTATAAAATATTACTATTATTGGATAGTCATTAAAAACACTACAAGGAGGCCCTAGCTGGTTTGGCTCAGTGGATAGAGTGTCGGCCTACTGACTGAAGGGTTCTGGGTTTGATTCCAGTCAAGGGCACATGCCTGGGTTGCGGGCTCAATCCCCAGTGTGGGGCGTGCAGGAGGCAGCCAATCAATGATTCTCTCTCATTACTGATGTTTTCATCTCTCTCCTCCCTTCCTCTCTGAAATCAATAAAAATATATTTAAAAACACACACACGGAGTGTTTTTAATGAACATCATCATTGAGCAAACAAACAGGTGCTGACATCCTTAAGAAGTACCTTGTCTCTTCAGTGTATTAAATCACTTCTACAAATTCATCAAGAAAATAAATGTTTAGCAGTGCTTTTTCTTATCCATGAGAAATGTAAACCTAAATCCAGATTTAAGTATTTATAGACCATTAATTAGCCTTCAAAGATTTAACATTAGAAATTTCTACTAATTACCAATACCAAGTAATTGAGTTGAATCAAACACTTTTCTAGTAATATTGGACAAGTCACTTAGGGAGTGGTTGAGTCAAGATCCATACCAACACATTTTGATATTTGCTACTTGTTTGTCCATGTACTTCATGGGGGAATTATGTGTGCTTGTTTTACTTGCATAAAGAACAATATTACTGACAACTATATTGAAGACAAGCTAAGTTTTACGACAAATTTGGCAAGAACGTGTTATCAAGCATCTTGTGGCCTCTATGGCGCCCAGGCCCGCAATACTGGGCCTCAATGGGGACCTGGGCATGCTGGTGAAGGCGGGCGAGGAAGGCAAGGATGACGGACGGCTTCAGGGAAGCAGAATATGCTGCCATCAACTCAGGTTGCACCAGATCAATTCCTGTCTGGACCACTTGGTAGAAAACAACCACCTCCATGCCCGCCTCCAGGAGCTGCTTGAGTCCAAGCAGCAGACTCTCCTTGAGCTCCAGCCCCTATGCTCCAGGAACCCCCAACCAGGCCCCAACCCTGATTCCCTGGGCTAGACTCTGGACTGGGCACTCACCACCTGACTTAAGATACCTTCTCAAGGGTTGGCCTACAGGTCCCCTGGTGGCTCTGCCTGCTTGATCCACTTTTCAGGTACTCCCCGCTGTGTGTCTGGGCCAACACCACCCCCATCCAACTTCCCTCTGGGGGTCAGGTGTGGGCCTGCAACCCAGCCACCTCGCCTCCTCAATTCCTGGGCACTCTCTCCCCAATTCCTGGGCACTCTCTCCCCAATTCCTGGGCACTCTCCCCCCAATTCCTGGGCACTCTCTCCCCAATTCCTGGGCACTCTCTACTTTGCCCAGGCCTTGAATGTCCTCAACAACAAAAAGTATTATCAATATACAGACTCCCAGAAACCAGAAATCTTCAGACTCTAGTTCAAATCTTCAAAGATTAGAAATTATATTATTCCAGCACCAGCACTGAGACATTAAATAAAAATTTACCAAACACTTCTGTGCAAGATGCTTTAGCTATTTGAGGATAATCTTACAGATAGTCTCAAGAAAGCAAAATAGGATAAATAAGTATACATATACTTACATATATGCAAAATATAAGGCCAAGAGAGTTTTTCCTTAAAATTCTTTCAAGGAGAATCAGCATATATTTGAGTCCTTACAATGTATCTTGGATTATAAGTCATTGTCTCAATTTAAGAAAATATTGTTTAGGGAAGTTCCTTTATTTTAAAAAACAAAATACTGCTTTGAGAAGATCTACACACTAAACCCCCTCAATCAATGTCAGTTTTTG
Organism: Myotis nattereri; assembly: GCF_964212035.1. Classification (NCBI taxonomy): domain Eukaryota; kingdom Metazoa; phylum Chordata; class Mammalia; order Chiroptera; family Vespertilionidae; genus Myotis; species Myotis nattereri. Next base: position 76,702,411 of record NC_138085.1, on the reverse strand, counting down.
ATGCTTTTTAGATATCTGAAAGAAGCAGGTCAAATAGATGGTAATATAGATGACACGCTTTATAAAATTGTTAGATAATACAAAGTGGCTCTAATGAGTCAAAGATACACGTGGAATGACAAAGATATATTTTAAAATGAGCCTCCCCAAAACAGTATTTCTAAATTAGCATTATTTTGTTATTTACTAATCCATTACCCTAAAAGTGGAAGCAGACATTATATGTCTAATGATGTAATTTAATGAGAAACAGCACCACCACCTATAAAGAATTGTCTCAAAAACAAACACCCCACTAACTCAGTGTGGCCCAGCAGTTGAGCATCAACCCAATAACCAAGAGGTCACTGGTTTGATTCCTAGTCAGGGCACATGCCCGTTTGAGGAACTGATCCCCAGTACGGGGTATGCAGGAGGCAGCTGACTGATGATGTTTCTCTCTAGCTCTCTCCCTTCCACTCTCTAAAAATCAATAAAAACATATTTTTAAAAAAACCACTAAACTTCAATCTAACTAATGAAGCTGCCAGATCTAAATACTGGTTTATCAGAAATAGGACAGAGATAGAACAAAATCAATATATGATAGAAGAAAAGTAATTTCCCAGTCCAGAATTAAAAAAAAGTGGTAGGGGATGGAGGGAGGGGGGGAACCACCTGGTTTCACTAACATATCTATGACACGAAAGAAATTTTAAAGGGAGAGAAGACTATTATATATACAAAGAGGCTTAAAGATCAAATATGCTGTGTAAACCTAGTTTGAATCCTGAGTCTAACAAATTAACTATAAAATACTTTTTGGAGAAAATCAAGGAAATCTGAGCACAGACTGGGTATTAGATATTAAGGAAGGTGACACATGTTTTAGGCAAGTCTTCCAATTTTTCATTTGAGTTAAAAGAAAAAATCACCAAGGAAAAATATAACATTAACCTTATGTTTCTAAACATACTGCTACCTGAAACTCTGAGAAGAAAAAACATTTATCTTGCATCAACCTATGTAATAATGCTATACAGTGTTTCACTGGAAACGCTTAAAAATATTTCCATAAATTCACCTTTTACATTACAAAAGCAATATATTTTTAAATGAAAAAATGTCTATATTGCTAAACATAAAAATCTAATGTCAGAAACAAACTTACCCAGTTATAAATACAATTATTTCAATCACATCCATCAATAAAATGGCCTCAAACTGTGAAAGCCAAAGCCATGAGATACAAACATTCAGACACTTAAAATATCTGTAAGTCTTAAGAAAATGAAAAAAACACAATTTTCCTATCTTAGAAACCCAGCAAGTTTAAAGGTTATTGAATAAGGAAGCATGTAGAACGTGAGTTCAGGAGATAGGAAGCAACCTCCACTTAAAATTATGAAGATCCTGTCAGTGTCTATAAAAAGGAGACAGTCTGGGCACTGGCAAGATTGGCTCTGGACTCATACTTGGCCCGAGTCTCGGTTCAGAGTTATAATTACGTCTGCCAGCTACGATAAGTGCCTACACAGGAAGGCAAATTATCTCTCACCATCAGAAAGATTTATAAACAAGTATGAAAGGTTTAAGCATTAATATGTGTTAAGACTGCATTATTTGGTTTATGTACTTTTAATGCCAAAGAATAACTGACCTATTAAAGTGAAAACCTTGTTAAGTCCCATTTAAATATGGCAGTAATTTAGACTGTTTTTTAAAAGTAGAATCTTACTAAATATTGGGACATCTAAGAGAACTTTGGAGTCAGACAAATTAAGTTTAAAAAACTATGTATTAAAATTTACTTTGTTTGAAGATCAAGTATGCTAACAGAAAATCTAACTTGAAATAGCTAGACTTGTGAAAGAAAATGGACCTTTAAAAGCAAAAACTAAACAGCTTAAGAACCAGGTTTCTGATATATAACTTTAATTTTTTAAATTAGAGAAAACCTTTTCTGGTACAAAAACTGCCCTCAAGGACACCAAAAGATTCTAAATAACTTAATTTTACCCAAAATTGGAATTTTAAAGACATTCTTGCAATAAGGAAAATGCCAACAACCACTTATGATGACTGTGCAGGTGAAACAACTGATTTTTTTTTTTTAAAAGCAGGATATTAAACGACCAAGAACAAAAGCTTAGCCAATTAAAAATATGTATCTGTATCTTCACAGGATCCCTACGCAGAATTCCTTAAATCATCCTCAAATACGCCGGGGTCACATGGTGTGGTCATCTATTAAACATGAACCTCAGCAGTACACAGGCTTTTTAAACAGTAAACAAGCGTTTAAAATCCTTCGGTAATTCCCTTTATTAAAACTCTCGGCATACAATACCTTTGCAGGTATTCCATTTCTCTTACGCGTTTAAAAGCATTTTTTTTTCTAATAAAGCTCTCCCTAAAAACCTTTACTAGAAACATCTGTCGCCAGTTTTCTGAAGATAAAAAAAATCTCACGAAATACTAAGTCCGGATTTTAATTGACACGATTGTCTAATTACACCCATTGTGTCCGCGATACTGCCCCCCCCCCCCAAATACCAAAAGTTTAAATATGTGTTAGGAGCGTTAAGAAAAGTGCGTTTCCCCTAGCCATGTTCTCGGAAGCAGCACTAACTTTTACAAACGTGCTTGGGCATAAAACCTTCAACAATGTTTTCCCCTAAATGTAGCCCATGCAGACGGGAAGCTACGGCTACAAGGTCTGAAGCCGCCAATCTTTTCTTTGGCCCTAATTTGCATATCCTTGAGTCTCAGAATCTGTTCCAACAACAAAAACACAACATTCTTACTAAACGGCACCCAACCAGTCGAACCCAAGCCGCCGTTTCTCTCGTACCCACACCGGTCTGCCGCCAGCTTTGCTCGGGGCCGCGCTCGGGGCCTCGCGACTGCCCACACCTCCTCGCAGACCCACTCCTTCCCCTTCGCCCACTCCCCACACACGCGCTTCTCTGGACCCCCCCGGCCTCGCCCCGCTTCCCGAACCCGCGGCCGGCCGGCCGGGCGGACCGACAGACAGCCCCGTCTCCAACCTGAGAGCAGAGGGGGTCCCAGCGCCGCAAGGCTTCGGCGCAGGGGAGGGCAGGGAGCGGGAAAGCCGAGAGCCCCCGGCGCCCGGCGCACACCCCCTTCCGGCACCCCTCCCCCTGCATTGTGCGAGCGGGCCCAGGCCGCGGCCGTCCCGGGCCCCCGCAGGCCCCGTCCATCCTCCCCCCACCCCCACGGGGGGCTGCTCCCGCCGAGGCCGCCACACAAAGCCCGAGGCGCAGCCCCAGCGGCGCCAGAGCACGGAGAGAGGGAGCAAGGGCGACTGACTTACGGGGCTGCTGCGGCCGCGCTGCCTCAGCCGGGGACACCGACCGTTGGGCACACGGCGGCGTCGCTCTTAGACGTCCTCCCCTCCTCCGCCTCCGGTGGCGGCAAGATCTTCTTTCTCCACCTACCTCCCTCCCCCCCACCCCACCTCCTCCTTCTCCTCCCCCTCCTCCTCCTCCGAACCGCCGAGGTACCGAGGGTGAGACACAGAGACTCACAACAACATGGCTGCCGCCGCCGCCTCCCCTCCCCTCCCCTCCCCCCGCCCACCGGGCGCGCGCAAGGCACTCCGGGAGAAGGAGGAGGCGGGCGCTCGCCTCTCCGCGGCGTCCGACGCTGCTCCCGCGCTCCCGCCGGGGGCTCTGCGCGTGCGCACGCTCCCTTCGCTCGCACGTCTGGGCCGTCCCTCCGGCGCGCGCTCCCCGCCCTCACCTTGCGGGCTCGCGGCCGGTTCTGGGCTCCGCGGCGGCGCCTGGCTGTATTGTGCGCCGGGAGTGGGCGGCGCGGGCGCGGCGTTTCCGAACGCTGCGTTCGGCTGTCTTCCCGCGTGGGGCCTCGACTTCCGAGTTCGCTTCCCCTCCGCTTCCTCCCCGGGAGCTCGTTCTCCCCCAACCGCGATGTCCTTACTGCGCGCACGCCTCTTCCGGGGTGCTGGCACCCACAGGAGCCGGACCGTCATCCAGGCCTTTAGGTTTCACCCTTATCCTTTCTCCGCGTCAAGATTATGGAGGCGCATTTTTTTTTGTTTAATTTCAGAGAGAGAGAAATACAAATGATGAGAGAGAATCGGTGGTCGGCTGCCTCCTGCACAACCCCTGTTGCGGATTGAGCTTGCAACCCTGGCATGTGCCCTGACCTCCCGGTTCATGTCGATGCTCAACCACCAAGCTCACTGGCCAGCCTCTAGGAAGTCTTAATGCTTTTTGGGAAAGAGGGCCCTCATTTTTATTTTACCAATCATACAGCTCGTTTTATTTATGAAGTATTATCTCTATTTGAGAGAAGACTTTTTTACTACCATAATTCTTAGCACCTTTAAAACCAAAACATGTATTATAAATAGATGGGGGACATGCTATGCAACATTTCCCGAACAAATTTGACTCTGGAAACATTCCTTCGCAGAAAATCCCTTAGAGGTTTTGTGCTCTGCAGAACACGGGTGCAAGCCCAACCCTTTAGTGATCTGACTCCACCGATCGCGCTCCTGATGCCCTAAGCACAGTGAGCACTTGCTTGCCTCTGAGCCTTCACATATGCTTTGCAATCTGGCCCTGCTCATTAAGCACCTTCTCATTATAATTGGCTTCTCTGGTGGATTTGCCTACACGGTAAGGATGCACTCCTCTGCTACCATAAATATTAGATAGTTAAGGTGAACATTGTAATTGATGCCTCACACCCATCCTGATCACTTGGGAGCTTGTGAGACATGGAGAATCTTGGCCCAACTACAGACCTACTGATTCAGAATTTGCATTTTAACAAGATTCCTGGGTCATTCCTCTACATGATAAAAAGTTTAAGGAGCATGGGTAAACCAACCACAGTCGTTTTATTTGGCCTGATAGGAAGTGGCTTTGTAATGGGTGTATCATCTGTTCTGAGACACAAAGAGGTGCCAACTCAGAGCATCTATCTATACTAATAAAAGGGTAATATGCTAATTAGACTGGGAGACCTTCCAGGAGACTGGCCAGGGAGGGCAGTTGGGGGCCATGAGGCCGGCAGGGGAGGGCAGTTGGGGGCGATCAGGCAATCGTGATCCGTCCCCAATGTGTTAGGAATGTGTCTACATGGCCTGTTGAGACAAGTGGTTTTCAACCAGAGCTGCATATCAGGATCACCTGGGGAACATTTAAAATAGATCAACTCCTAGGGCCCAGCCCAGAGATGGGTGTAAGCTGAGGCCTGGATATTGATATTTTCAGAAAGCTCCTCAGTTGTTTGTAATATGTAGCTGTTGAGAACACCAGTTTAGACAGACTGCATCTTAGAGCAGAACGCCATTTTAATATTCCCTGTGCAAATGCCCTTTCCACTGGGACTGCTTATGAGACTTCTTGTAAACTTATTTTCTTTTTTAAAAAATATGTTTTTATTGATTTCAGAAAGGAAGAGAGAGAGAGAGAGAGAGAAACATCAATGATGAGAAAGAATCATTGATGGGCTGCCTCCTGCACACCCTGTACTGGAGATTGAGCCCGAAACCCAGGCATGTGCCTAGACTGGGAATCGAACCATAACCTCCTGGTTCATGGGTTGATGCACTCAATCTGTGCTGTTTTAAAAATACAGTGTTGAATTTGGCCTTACTTGAATTTAATAAAAGAAATAACTGAAGCAAATGCTCAGATGCATGTTCCTTCATTGCAAGAGAGATTGATTAATAAAAGGTTCCTCAAGGTTAAACAAGATTAGGTGGGGTTCTCCCAGCTTGTTATGGTTTCTCAGGGGGAAAATCCTGGGTATTCCTCCAATTGGGGCCTGCTGGAGAGTAGGACTTTTCTTGGCTTACAATAAGAAAGTTTAGGTCCTTAACACAGGGAGATCTATGACTGTCCAGTGTCTCTAAGGCCAGGGCAACTCTGGACCAGGAGGCTGATCTATCTCAGACATGCCACACTTCAATAATTCCCAGAGGACGACTTGCATACCATTGGGGTGACTCTGAGGCTGGGAGAAGGTGAGTCACGGAGTCAAATTACGCTCATAAATTCAAAAATAAATCACCATTAGTCCGTGGTGTCAAGGAAAATCGACTGGAATCCTGTACGTTATAGACTGCCAGGAAAGTATAGTATGCTTTCTAATTTTGTCATTAAACTAGAGATACATTCCGACAGGAATACAAAATATTATAGAAAATTTCCCAGTAGTGCAGCAGGCTCACTGTGTTATCGTGATTTATAAAGTGGACGGAAAAGGGGTGCTTTAATAAATCTAACCAAAAGTAACCTCGCAGGGTGACCTGATCATAAATGCCTACCTGGGCAGGTCATGGTAGGTAGTCATGCCCCAGACATATAACTTCTTTATTAAAAGGTTGAAGCAAGCTGTGTCCATGGTTCTTGGGGATCTAGGTTAACACACCTTTGAAATGCCCACCTCCATGTAATCTTTCATACAGTTGCTCACTCCTTAATTCCAAAGGTATAGCATAAACGGCAAAATTGTCATTTTTCCACAGCATTTAAGAGCTGGCTTCCCGGTATTGTCATCAATTTGGCTCACATAAAGTCTTATAAAAATTCTCTCCAAGTCTGGATGTTTCTTACGTTGACAATAATAAGAAATATATGTTTGGTCTTTATTGCCATTTCTGGAAGAGAGATCCCCAAACCCTTGGAATTTCCTTAGTGGAAGAGAACTGAAGATATCTTTTGTTCATAACAAATCCTTTTTTAATCACACTGAGTTTATGCTAATATGGTGACTTTTGGAAAGCCCCTGAAGATAGGGGCTGGTTGCCTGAGGAGCCAACCAGGTATTGAGAGAGTTGGAACTTTCAGCCCCATCCCCCACCTCTGGAGAGGAGTTGGAGGTTGAATTAATCACTAACTGCCAATGATACAATCTACCATGCCTACATAATGAGGCCTCTATAAAACCTCTAAACAATAGGGTTCTGAGAGCTACTAGATTGGTGAAGGTGGGGCTGCTGGGAGAGTGACACATCTGGATTGATTTCAGAGAGGAAGGGAGAGGGAGAGAGAGGTAGAAGCGTCAATGATGAGAGAGAATCATTGATCCGCTGCCTCTTGCCCCTTCCCTACTGGGGATTGAGCCTGCAACCTGGGCATGTGCCCTGACTAGGAATCGAACCATTACCTGATGGTTCATAGGTCGATGCTCAACCAATGCACCACACTGGCTGGATTCCTCTCTCTCTTACGAATCAATAAATAATAAAAAAATTAAGGGGTAGTAGAAGTGAGCCCGCGGGGCTGCATGGGCTCAGAGGCAAAAGAGGCCTTGGAGCTAGGAGAGAGAAAGGCAAAGGCAATAGCCTGGCGGCAGGGGTGGGGGGAGAGAAAGGGAAAGCAGAGCCATGCTCAGGGGCAGCTCCCAGGGAGTTCTTCACTGGCTTATTGTCTTGTTTTCCGCCCTGGAATGTAAGCTCCCTGGAGGCAGGGCTTTTGTCCTGTTTGCTGCTATAGCCCAGCTCCTACAGCAGTGCAGGACCTGGGGGAAGCACTTAAGATGTGTGGGAGGAGTGGATGAACTCCTCATGGGAAGGTGGCTGCTCACACTTGCCCAAGCATTTCTGGGAAAATGCATTTCTGGGAGGTGTTTCCTCCAGCCCCTCTGAGGAGACACGGGGAGGGAGGGCGCTACCTGGCTCTGCTCTGCCCTCACCAGAGTGGGCACGGCCCCCAGGGAAGTCAGATGAGCTGTGGGGGAGATGTTTATGTTTCTAGAAGTGCAGGCCGCTGGAAAAGGAGTCATCCAAACCTGTCCAGCGAGAGTGAGGGCAGGATTCTGCCCAGACTCGTAAAAATGAGAGAATCATGGGGGCCTCCCAAGTCTTGCTGTCCGTTCCAAGTGCGACCAGCAAAATGGACACGGTGGCAGCCCATAGAGCAGTAGTGTTCTTCTTCTTCTTCTTTTTTTTTTTTTTAATACAATGCTGATTTATTTTAAAATCCTCACTCAAGGATTTGTTTTTATTGATTTTAGAGAGAATGAGAGAGAGAGAACGAGAGAGAGAGAAGCATTGATCAGTTGCCTCCTGTATGCACCCTAAGGATCGAACCCATAACCTGGGTATGTGCCCTAACTGGGAATCGAACCCTCAGCCTTTCGGTGCACGGGATGAAGCTCTAACCAGCTGAGCCACACCCGCCAGGGCCCGTAGAGTTCTTACTGAAGGACCGGGACGCGGAGATAGTGAGGGCAATGGGCCACTGTCCCAGCACACAAGGACGTAGAAGCTGCACCGTACGCTGCTTTGCCACGAAACCGGTAGCTACAGGGAAGCAGGCCTTACTTTCAGAGTCACTCATTGACTCAGAAAGTATTTTTTTACTTCGTATATGTGCCAAGCATGGTTTTAGGCCTTAGAGGACTGTTCCAGGAGCTGGAGGTTCCTGGGATCTGGACCATGGGGCCACAGGGCGGGGCCCAGGTTGGCTCAGGAGAGCACCCAGCCTCCCTCCAGTTCAGCTCCTCCTTATTTCTCCACGGGGGAGGCAGCTGAGGACGGCCAGCCTGCCCCTCCACCTGCAGCAGAGATCAGCACGGCCTGTGTCACTGAGGCTGCCAGGAGGCACTGGGCAGCCTCTGGAGGTTCCCATCACTGCTCCTCACCAGGGGACCCCTCAGCCCCTGCTAACTGCTGCCAACGCCCCAGGGGAGGAAGGGCTGCCCCGTGCTCTGCAACCAGAGCTCCACCTGCTGATAGATTCTGTCCCTTCGCCACCCTGGAGCTGCCTCGGGCACTGGCTCTGTGGCTTGCTGGGGGCAAGGAAGACCTACCGCTGTGTCTAGGGGGGAAGCAGAAAATGGAAGATGTTTCTTCAGGGCGGGGCATTTGGGCGAGGCGACCTCCCGTAGCGTTGGGAGGGGGGCCAAATGATGAGCCAGTTGTGTCGGGAGTTTAGAATGGAGCTCAGCCCCTGACACTGGAGCCCGGGCACTGAGCCCAGGACCAGGCTGACACTGGCAAGGGGAGACCCACAGCATCGTCAGCGGGGCATGACAACCCTGAGGTCTTACAGGTGGGTCTCACTCATTCACCCGGAGACACGGGGGCCGCAGGCTCAGCTCAGACTTCCCGTGGGACTGCGGGAGCGGCAGGACTTCTGTGATGACTGCCTTGTCCCTGGCAGCTGGAGGGGGTGAAATCACCTGTAAACTCCTGGGTGCATACCCGAAACAGCTGGGTGAGGCTAAGAACACCCGAAGGCCGATGGGATCTGCTTTCCATAATTTGGCGCTCGCTGCCTGGCCCATGCCACCCATCCTGGGTTTTGGTTATGACCAGCCAGGGGGGCTGGGGCTGGCTCACAGGTAGGACTGTGGCGTTTCTTTGGGTCCTCTCCGGGGGAGCTTCCAGCCCTGCTGTTCTCTGACTCCAGGGAGGAGAGAGATATCTTCTGGGTTTGTAGACTTTGCAGTTTCTTTTCCTCTTTTCTAAAAAAATATGTTTTTTATTGGTTTCAGAGAGGAAGGGAGAGACATCAATGATGACAGAATCATGGATCTGCTGCCTCCTGCACGCCCCCTACTGGGGGTGGAGCCTGCAACCCGGGTACGCGCCCTGACCAGGAATGGAACCGTGACCTCCTGGTTCATGTGTTGATGCTCACCCACTGCGCTGCACCAGCCAGGCTCCGTTTCGCTCCGTTTCTCTCTAAGAATCCTCTGAGCTCTGGTGCAACACGCGGCCATCAGAGCATATTTGTACATGGAACTTGTGAGAGAGCCCAGGGCTGTTACGGGGCTGGCCAGAGGTCAGCGCTTGCAGAGTCTGGGCCCCAGGGGTGACCCTGAACAGCAGTTCTCCAGGCGGGGGAAGCTGGTGCGTGACAGGAAGAATATGTCAAACGGCCTGGGGCCTCAAAATACCTGGAGGGAGGTGCTGTCCATGGGGCTCCCTCCTCAGAAAGAGGGAGGTGGGACGTAGAGGAGGATCTTATTATTATTAAAAATTAGATTAAAAATTTTTAAATGAGGCCTGGGAATTGTGGTGAGACAAGCAGGGTTGCTCCAGGTGGTCAAGTGTTTCACAAAACGAGGGACATTTCTGCCTGGAGGCTGGCACCTCGGCACCTCAGTCAGCAGCCTTGGGAGGGTGCTGTTGGCACAGACACGCATTTTCACGAGGGGCGCACAGATGAGGCAGAGTCAGGCGCCTTCCTGCAGGACCTCGAGCAGGGGATACACGGGGTGAAGATGGCTGGCGCTAACCATTGGTTTGTGAGCACACATAGGGCGCTGCCTGAGAAGGCCCCCTACTACCTTAGGGTCGTTTGCAGGGCCCTGGAGCCTAGAGAAGGCAGGTGGGAGCAAGAGCAGGAAGTCTGACTTGGTGAAATTGCCTGTTGGTGCTGCCCCACCAGGCAGAAGCCCTCCTCACCCATCAGGCTTTAACCCAAGCCAGGCTGCCCCCCAGCATGGACACTCCCCCCACCCGCTTGGGCTGAGACACCAGCGTCAGCCAGCTGTTTCCCACGTGGCCCCTCCTGACCCAGTGAGGTGCCAACATCCCAGGACAGGTTACTCTTCCTAGTATGTTCTGGCGGCTGCAAAGTAGCATAGACTGGTGAGGTATAAACAACAGAAGACCGGAAGGCCGAGATCGGGGTGCCAGCATGTTGGGTTCTGGTGGAAACCCTCTCCCAGGTCTCAGACTGTGGACTCCTTTGCCGTGTCCTCACGTGGTGGAAAGAGAGCCAGGGAGTTCTGTGAGGTCCCTTTTGTAAGAACACGAAGCCCATTCACAAAGCCTTCACTTTCATAACCTAACCACCTCCCAAGAGTCCCATATCCTATATCCATCGCATGGGGGGTTAGGATTTCAACGTAAGAATTTGGGGGTTGGGGGCACAAACATTCAATCCATTCCACTCTTCTACCCAGATGCTCCCCTGACTCTGTTCAGGCTCCAACACAACTATTTCGGGGCCTATGGCAGGCCCTGCCCCTCATGCCCTACAAGCATGCCTGTTTTGTGTGGTGCCATCAATTGACTTTGGGCTGAATTGATTAGAAGGGAAACAGGGGGGGGGGAAAGAGGAAGAGAGGTTATCTTTAACATCTCATCAGTCTCGGCAGGGACCCATTTTGTGTCATTTTCTCCTTGTGCACAGTTTTTCAAGTTGCCTTTTATTTGGGGAACATTTTCCCACACTGTTTGTTCACTTCCCTTGTCCTGTTTTTCTTCTTTGGAGATTCCACTTATGTGCCTGTTGCATCTCCGCTGTCTGTCTTCTCCACACATTGCTCTCTTTATGAGATGTCCAAAAGCTGTATTCTGTTTCATTTTCTACAACTGGTTTCATTTCTACTCTCATTTCTACTTTTCAACGCCTGTTCATTCTACTGCTACTCACACCAAATGGGAGAGGTTTCCACACTGAACAAACCTCCAATTTTTGGTGGGCGCCAATTGGCTGTCCTGCTGTTGAGCTAATTGTGTGGAGTTAGTGACGACCCCTCAGGCTAAGAGTTTAGTCCCACAGAACTGCCCATTTTCGGATGCTAATCACAATCCCAGGTGCACATCCGAAGAACACCCAGCTGTTGTATCTGTACTTCCGACCATGGGGATTCCCGTGACCCCACCCTCATGTTTGATAATTTGCCAGAAGAGCTCACAAAATGCAGGGAAACACTTACCTTCACTGGTTTATGATAAAGGTTACAGGAGAGGATACAGACGAACAGCCAGATGAAGATGTACATAGTGCAAGGTCTGGAAGGGTCCCCAGTGCAGGAGTTTCTGTCCCCGAAGAGTTGGGGTGCGTCACTCTCCACCAACCCAGAAGCTCCCTGAAGCCCATACTTGAGGAACTTTGATGGAGGCTTGATCACTGACGCAGAATGGATTATTAATTCAATCTTTATTCCCTCCCTGGAGGAAAGGGTTGGGGCTAAAAGTTCTAAGCTTCCAATCATGTTAGTCTTTCTGGGGATGGCCCCCGTCCAGGAGCCCACCAAGAATTAAAACAAGCAATACCCTTTTTTAAAAAAATATATTTTATTGATTTTTTACAGAGAGGAGGGGAAAGGGATAGAGAGTCAGAAACATCGATGAGAAACATCAATCAGCTGCCTCTCGCACACCCCCTACTGGGGATGTGCCTGCAACCAAGGTACATGCCCTTGACCGGAATCGAACCCGGGACCCTTCAGTCCGCAGGCCGATGCTCTATCCGCTGAGCTAAACCGGTTAGGGCCAAGCGATACTCTTATCCCCCAGGAAGCCAAGCGATACTCTTATCCCCCAGGAAGTTCCAAGGGGTTTAGTTCTGCATACGAGGCTCTTAACACCCCACCCCTCAAGAAATTCCAAGCATTTTAGGAGCGCTGTGTCAGGAATGGGCCCAAGACCAAATATCAGGATGAAAGGTGCTCCCAGGGGATTATAAGGGTTTTAGGAGCTCTGTGTCGGGTACTGGGATCAAAGATCAAATAGTAGCAGAAACTGCGGGCAGAGACGAATATACATGTTTCTTATTATTTTACATCTACCGTTCTTCTTTTACCCTTTTAGTCGTCTTCTGTAGTTGACAATTCTTTAACGTTTTCCTGTTAATAAAATTGCTGTGTGGTTCATGTCACCTGATTGGACTCTGACAGATACATGTGGCGTCTGGTTTTTGTGATATAACACATTTCCCCCCATATTTTCTTGTAGGATGTTGTTTTTACATTTAAATCCTTGATTCATTTGTTAATCATCTTGGTAAAAGGCAAGAAATATGGCTATATCTTAATATTTTTTCCAAGAGAGCTATCTAGATGTCTCAGTACCATTTATTGAAGACTCCATCTTCCCTCCATTGATTTGAAAGGGCACCTTTATTTTTAACTATATTTCCATCTACACGTGTGTCTGTTTCTGGATTTTTAATTTTGTTCCATTGCCTATTCATGTGTCAGTATTATACTTTTAATTATTAAAAAATAATAATTTATTTATTTTAGAGAGAGGAAGGGAGAGAGAGAGAAACATCACTTTGTTGTTGCTCTTACCTATCTATTAATTGGTTGCCTCTTGTAGGTACTGAGGATGGAGCCCACAACCTCGGTACAATCTTGGTGCATCAGGATGCTCTAACCAACTGAGCTACCCCACCTGGCCAGGACACTTTTAATTATTTTAGCTTTATAACATATTTTCATATTCCATAAGGCTAATCTTCCCTCACATTCTTTTATTTTAGAATTTTCTTGGCCATTCATTAGTAGGGCCTTTAGAGCTTAGGAGAGAGAAAGGTGAAGGTAATGCACCATGGGGGGAGGGGGGAGGGGAGGGGTGTGGAGAAAAGGGGGGAGACGGGGCGGGGGGGGGGGGGTGGGGGAAGGGAAAGGCGCAGGCGTGAGAAGGAGGGCATGCTTGCTGGCCATTCTTATTTGTTTGATTGTTTCCATAAGAACTTTAGAATCAGTGTGTCTAACTAATTAATGAAAAATTAATTAAAGTTTAATTAATCTCCTAACCTAGATCATGGTTTGTGTTTCCATTTGTTCTAGGGTTCTTTTCCTATCTCCATCAAGAGTTTAAAAACGTTTAAAACGAATCTTGTTCATTACAGTTTAATTTGCATTCCTGTATTATTAAAGTAGAGCATCTTTTTGTTTTAATTGGCCATTCATTCCCCCTCCCTCCCACACACACACACTTATTTTGTTAATAGCCTGTTTATAACTTATTGCCAATATTTTACGTGGGCTATTTTTTTCTTATTCGTTTATAAATGGTGATTTATACACAGTATATCATCTGGATACTGTTGTCAGTTACATGAATTGGAAATATCTTCTCCCAGTCTGTGGCTTGTTCTTCATGGCCATCATTTGATTTTTAAAAGTTTAATTTTAAAATATAATAATATCTATCAATCTTTTCTTTTTTGGTTAATGCTCGTTGGGTCCTGTTTTAAAAAGAAATACTTTCCTACCTTAAGGTCAGGAAACTATTTCCCTATGCTTTTTGTCTTAACAAAGAACCGATCATTCATTTGAAATTAAGGTACCTTGGAATTCCTGTTTAGCAGGACACTAATTGCATCTGGAAGCATTCTTAGTAAGCACAATCATGAACTGGATTTATGCAGAAAAGGAATTTACTAACATGTATTAAGTAATAACAACATCAATTTCTGGTGCCAGGTAGCGGGTCACCATGAGGTTCAACCCCATTCGTGGCCTTGGGTTGCAAGGAGCTGCAGCAGAAGTACAAGGTCCCCTCCGTGCCCTTCTGCAAGGACAGTAAGGTCCAGAGGGATCGAGGACACTACAACTGGCAGCAAAGCGGCAAGGTGAAGCAGGCGCACAGAAAGACATGGGTCATCTACACGGACCGGGGCAGCGTGAGAAGGCCAAGGGCACAACGGTGCATGTGGCATTCACCCCAGCGAGGCGGCTGTCACCAGGCTAAAGCTGGGCAAATGTCAGAAAAAAACTCTTGAACGCAAAGCCCAGTCTCCACAAGTTGGAAAAGAGGCAGGCAAACAGAAGGAAGAACTTACTGAGAAAATGCAGAAATAAATATAACCTGTTGTGCAACTGCGGGTTAGCTGTCGATTTTTAGCCTGCTGTGTACGCCTTTGAAACTTTTCAAGAAGTCTCTGGAATATTTTGTTTCGTTCCTGTTCTGTTATTGATAAAGCCTGTAAACCTACTGTTGCTATGTTGATTAAGTTTATGAATAAAATTTGGAAATGTTCTTATACAAAAGCAAAGCAAGCAAACAAAATGTAATAACAACAACAGGTAAGCATCACTGTCAAGCATCATTTGAAATTCCTTTCATATATGAAACGCATGGAATCTTAAATCCTGGGGCCCTGGCGGTGTAGCTCAGTTCGTTACAGAACCTTCCCAATGTGCCAAGGTTGCAGGTTCTGTTCCTGGTCAGAGCACATGCAAGGATCAACGAATGAATGCATAAGTAAGTGGCACAATGAATGGATGTTTCTCCTTACTCTCTCTCTCTCTCTCTCTCTTTCTAAAAAAGAAAAAGAGAAATCCTGGACTCAGGAGAACGTAGTGACTGAATATAATCCTTGGTTGCTTCCCTTTGGTGACTATGCTAATGTACCAAGTAGCTTTCACTGTGTAACAAATTACCTTAACACGCATGGCTTAACATGGTAACCGTTTATTAGTTAACGATTCTGTGGGTCAACATTTTGGGCTGGGTCAGTTCCTCTGGTCTTGGCTGGGCTCAGTCAAGCTTCTGTGGCCTTCTCTAGTTTTGGAGGCCCCTCCCCGCCTCCCCCCCCCCATTTCTGGCTGTTGGCAGAGGCAAACAGGGCCATTGGTTATATGTCTGTCACCATCCGGCTCATTCCCACGGTTGATGTCAGGGTTCCAAGTGGAGCAGCGAGGGCAAGCTTCAACGTGCAATTACTTTCTAAGTCTCTCTGCTTGTGTCCAGTTTGCTCTTATCACATAAAGTGACATGAAGCCCAGCTCTGGGTTAGTACGAAAGAGGTCAATGAGATGAAAGCTTGAGAGAGGATACATTTCCAGGAATTTTGCTTGATATCGGTCACGGTGAAGTATTTACACATAGAAATTGGCAAACAATACAAGCAAAGGCTTTTCCCCCCCTCTTTTTTCCCCCAGAGAACCAGTTTACTACGATGACCCCAGGACTAGCTGAGGATGTGGGTTCACAGAGAGCAATGATTGCCGCTGTTTTTGAAACGATCCCAGTGAATGTGGTCTTTTTGTATATCGGGGAGTCACCGTTTTCAAGCATAGCCATTATTGGAGCGGTGTGTGTGTACAAAGATAGTTGTGTATGTGTGGAGCAGTCAGGGGTTCACACTGTAGTGGTCACTGATGTCTTGTAAAGCGCGCCCGTTAGTCCTTTGCGGTAAGACCCTGCTTGAACCCAGCTAAGCCACTCTCCGTGACTCAGTGATTTATCCGAAGGACAAACCCACAAACCAAGCTAATTCAGTCAGAATTATTCCCCAGGGTTTTTTTCCAACTGGAGTTGAGGGGAAGAAAGTCCCTCTTACACATTGTGATAATATGAGCCAAGAGCTGCCAGTGGTAATAATTACACTTTTGCGGGGGACAGTCAGCCCAAGAGAGAAGAGCTAACAGATTTGCATGAAAGAGAGGCAGGAACAGAGAGAGTTGAAGGGAGACAGAGAGGAGAAGACAAAATCCACTCCATCCCTTCTTGCTATTTGGTCTTGTCTAACACCACATATACAGTCTGAAGGAGGGTGGATTAGTGTCTGTCACTTACACCCAAAGCGTTTGGGCAAATACACAAACACACATATCTTGTTGCAGGGGTGGAGAAAGTAGGACAAGGACGGATCAGCATTGCTGTGCAAAGACAGGATCTGGGTCAGGGCATCGAGTTCATCCCTGGGGGGTACATTAAACAAAGGCCTTGGTAATATCATATGTAGAGCTCCTCTGAGATTTGTAATTCTCCCCCTTCCTCCCGCCCCATGTCAGTTCAAGGTCTGGTTGAAGATAATAGAAATGACTCCAGACAACTGAAGCAGAAAGAGACTCACTACAGGGAATTCGGTGATTACACCGCTGCTGGGAGGGCAGGAGGCTGAGCTTCCAGGAACGGCTCCCCTGCCCAGAAATCATTATCCCGTGGTGCTCCGTCTCTTTGTAACCACAAAGCTGGCGCCCACCATTGAGATTTCTGCTTCTGCAACCACAGAAAAAACAAACAAACAAAAAAACCCAAATACCCCCTTGGCCGTGCTCGCTAGCAGAAACGCCAGCCGCCACAGAAGCACGTCTCACTTCCCAGTCTCACTCCTTACCGTTAACATCTTCATCTGTACCCTCCCAGAACATTTCCGAGCGTACACAAACACACCTGCTTGTGTGTGTAGCCATACGTATTTGTATAAAACAAATAGAAGCACACTGAGTATTAGTCTGATTGCTAATGGATTTAAAGGACCTCTATTTAGATGACTTTTCTTTCTGTTGTTTGGAGGGGGATGGGTGATGCCTTTTCTAAATGAGAATGAAAGAATATGACTAGGTTTTCTTTCTTTCTTCCTTCCTTCCTTCTTTTCTCTCTTTCTTCCTTTCTTTCTTCCTTTCTTTCTTCCTTCCTTCCTTCCTTCCTTCCTTCCTTCCTTCCTTCCTTTCTTTCTTTCTTTCTTTCTTTCTTTCTTTCTTTCTTTCCTTATTAATGACTGGGTTTCATAAACATATCACTTTGATCCCTAATTTTAACATGGAGTCAGAGTCCTTGGAAATGAATCTAAAATACTTAGGAACAACATTAAGAATTAACTAAATAAAGAGGCACATAACTCTTTGAAAATCACTTTAAAATAAAGTGTTCTTTTGAGAGGAAACTTTAGATTTGTATATTCACATCTTTCTCTCTTAAAAGCCAAAGTCTTTATACTTTGTGAAAGTGAAAATGTATACTTACTAATTTTTCTTTCTCTCTACTCATTAATTTTTAAAAGGGCAGAATTTTACAGTTTTGTCTAAATTCAATCTCAAAATTTACAGAGCAAAGAACAAATACATTGTCCTTTTAAAAACACAGCCGAGAGGGAACAATAAAAACAAATTTAAAAGACACCTCTAAATGCTAAAGACGGAAAAACAAGCAAACACAAAACAATAATAACAACAAATAACCCCAAACCGAAAAAACCCAAAAAGAAAGAAAACAAATTCTGAATCGAAGGTAAATAGCGTTTATGGGCTGGATCACACATAAGGGATAATCAGATCCATGTATCACCTAGTCAGTGCCACTGACTCAGACTCCAGAGCTCAGCGATGGGAGACAAAGATGGGGAAAAAGAGCAATGGCAGTCACTGGGCAGGGAAGGGCACCGGCCTCAGCCTGCTCTCGGCTTCTCACGGGCACAGGCCTGTCCCACAGACCCTGGGGGTTGAGTGAGGGACAGAGGAGGCGGGACCAGCCTGAGTTACTGCCTTTGTGTGGGGGCCCTGCTGCAGGAGCCCCATCTCGGTGTGAGATGCATGGATCCTGGTGCACTCACCGCTGTTAATCATCACAGCCCAGGGCGTGGCCTCTTGAGTGGGAGCCTCAAAGTGGGGAGATTCCAGCCCGTCTCTATGGGCAACCAGTTCGTTCTAAAGGCAGCATCACCCAGCGTCATGCTCCAACACTGGGCCGTCCCCCTGGCTGGCCTGTTCTGGGGGCCTCATGGGGGCTGACTGGGAGGCTCAGGAAGGAGGGGTGGGGTCAAGTGAGGGCCATTGGGCTCAGAGAATGGGGGGCCCTGAGTGAGCCCTGGGCTTGAGTGCACTGCAGCCTTGGAGAGGAGATGGTGCTCCTGAAGGTACATCCTGCTCCTTGTCCTGAGGGAACCCAGGGTGAGAGCGGCTCTCCAGGGGGCCTGGGGGGTGGGCAGCAGCAGGTCTGAGGGGCGTGGATGGATCTGAGGCCACAGCGAGGGAGGGCTGGCCTGCTTCCTGGTTGTGGGTGAGGAGGCGAAGACAGCCACGACTCAGAGTCCGAGCCCAGGTGACCAGGGCGTGCAGATGCCTGTCCTGGAAAGGGATCCCTGAGACAGAGAGTTGCATTCCAAAGGTTAATTGGGCAGTTCTCTTGGGATCCCTGGGGGCTGGAAGGAAGGAGGCAGGATTGGGAATACGGAGAAGTGGAGCCACAATGCAGCCCCGTGGGAAAGCTCAGCGACCCCACAGGGATGGCCCGGCAGAGCTGTGCCAGCTGGGGTAACGGGGCTGGCCTTGCTGTTCCCACACCCATCGGTCTCTGCATGGGGACCTCCCTGGGGAAGGAGGCGGCTCTGTAACTGAGGAATCCCAGAGGCATCCTGACAGCCGGGCCTTCCTGCCAGCAGCACTCCCAGCAGCTGAGGGGATAAACCCGTAATTTCTGAGGGGACCTGGGAGGCCCGTCACAGTGTCCACCACAGTAAGGAAACACGGCAGGCCTCATAGGCGGCGTGGGCTCGGGGGAGGCGACGAGTGCTGTTGGGACACTCTGAGTTTGAGGTGTCTGAGGGATGGGCAGGTGGGTATCCACTGGACAGTGGGTGTATAGGTCTGACGCTCTGGAGGAAGGTCAAGGTCAGAAATACGGAATCAGCAAAAACATAAAGTGGAATGGAAGTCAGAGGGCTCGATGGGGCAGGTGGAGTCAGAGAGATGGAACCTGAGCTGATTCACTGGCCGCTGGTCCTCAGAGGGTCCTCGGAAGAGGAGGCATCTGGGTAAGATCAGCAAAAAGCAGGGAATTCCCAACCCGATTGCAGCTCTCGGAGATGAGCGAGAGCCCTGATCGCACACAACCTGATGGAGCTCTGAGAGGCTGATGCGCAAATCCAATGGAAACATGGACTGCATGCTGCGGATTAGCACGGCCCCGGGGATGGGGATGCTCACAGGGGAGGGTCTCCTTCCATCTCCCACACCCTCCCTCCTCCTTCCCCCTCTACCAGTCCTTTACTCTGAGGCCTCTCTGCCCCTCTCTCCCCTTCTCTTCTGTCTTTCCCTTCTCTGTCCAGTTCTCTCTCCTTCCCTCCCTCTGCCCATTAGAGGGCAGTAGCTCACTCTGAGCCTTTGCCTGTGCTCCGCCGTCTAGTGTGTGTGTGTGTGTGTGTATGTGTGTGTGTTGTGTGATGATGGTGGTGGTGGTGGTGATGGTGGTGGTGGTGGTGATGGGTGAGGGGTGCTTGAGGGGGACAAACACCAAGAATACCTCGGGCCCTCGGGGCTCCTCACCCAAGAGTCAGGCCAGTACTTGCAGGGAACGTGGTGGGAAACGCATGTTCAGTAGAGAAGGCAGGGACTGCTGCTTCTTTGCCTGCTTTGAAGCACAGAGACAGTGGCCAGCTGGATCTGCCTTGAATATGGGGACAAACGGACCTACTCACGGTCTCTGAATGGGTAGTTCCTCTCCTCTGCTTGTTCATGGGGTGGTAGGTCCACAGAGCCACAGCAGTTGGGGCTGGGTCTTATTCCCACCATTTGTGTCCCAGGGTTTTCTTAAAAGGATTTTTCCTGGAAATAACAGGTTTCAACGTTGCCAGAGTGTCAAAGGCCCGATGCTGGTCCCCAGGTTGTTCCAGTCTACCTCCCCTGGAAGCCCCCCGAAGGCCTGGCCACCTGGGTGTGAGCCCTCAGGGGCTCCTGAAAGCCTCCTTGTGACTGACCACAAGTCAGTCACATGGTCAGGCCAAGAAAGACTACGTTTTTCCAAGTGAAGGGGGGAAATAATGAAATAACCTGGTTGGGGAGGGGGCATGCTGGGTTAAACCCCTACAACAGCAGCTTGGGGACCGGAGTGCTTGCCTGGAGTCAGGTCCCAGCTGAAACCCCTGCCTTCTCTCCCCACCTCTCCCCAAACATAGGCACACAGACCAGCTTCAGAGCTTTGGTCACGTAAGGGGCGGCCTCGGCTCCTCTGGGCTCAGAGAGCAGCCCTGGTCAAGGGGAGGGCTGAGGAGCCAGGCCTAGGAGTGCTGGGATTTCAGTACCCCCAGACAGGGCACGTCAGCTACCCTGTGCCTGTGGAGGCAGCACAGGGATGTCATATGAGGTGGCTCTGCTTTGGAGGACCCCTTCCCCGCAGGCAGGTGGATCCTAGAGCTGAAGGCTGCACTGTGTCGGATTCTGGAAGGCCTCCTGGAGTTGCTAACTGAAGCCCATAGAACTTCAGCGTCTCCAGGTCTCCCCACCCAGGAAAACCCTGCAGTGAGCCCTTCCCCACTCTACTTTCACTTGTCCCCTCTTCCTTCCAATTCCTGCTGCTCCCAGCTCCTCAACCTGGCATTTAGGGTCCTCCTGTGTAGACACCCTGCTTGGCAAGATGAATCATTAAAAAAAAATCTTTATGCCCTGGCCAGAGCATCATCCTGCTATGCCAAGGTTGCCGATTTGATCCCCAGTCAGGGCACCTAAGAATCAGCCAATGAATGCGGAAATAAGTGGGACAACAAGTCAGTGTTTCCTTCTCTCTCGCTTGTGGGAAACCGCCTATTGTCTTCTCCAGCAGAGAGATGTGGACAAGGAGCCTGGAATGCTGGTGACCCTGGAAGTCCTGGCAAAGGCCAGGGCTATGCACCCACTGTTTAGTGGAGACAATGGTAGCTGAAGCAACTTCCCCACCAGAAAGTCATGTCAATCCTTACTGATAAGATAGTCTGCCTGTTACTGGAACTTGCCTGCCTAAGGCCTATAGGTGGGTCCCAAACTGAATAAAAGGATGGGGAGGCCTGAGCCCAAGCGGAGTCCATCCTCTTGGGATGGGCTCTCACCTGGCTCCCCAATTTCCAAATTATCTCTTGTCTCGTCTCTTTCATTTGTGTGCGGCCCCTCTTCCAGATCCTGAACCCTGAACCGCACGGGACGTGGGGGAACACACACACTCTCTCTTTCTCTCTCCCCCTTCTTTCCTCTCTAAAATCAACAACTAGATTTTTAAAGAAGCATTTATAAAACCTCACCATCCTTATGCTCTCATAATGTCCCTCAGGTCACAGGTATCTCCCCATCTGTGTGGTGAAGGATTGAACCCGGCCCACAGAGAGGTCTGGGCCTTGCCCTCAGCTTCTGAGAAGTAATCTCTACGTCCGCGGAACGCCATGCTTGGTCACAGCACCTGTGTTCGCCTGGGAGCCTTGGACCCGCCTGAGAATGATAATGTCATTTTGGATGGCAACTGTGGGTCACGGAATACCAGCTCGACCTCCTGATGGAAACTGAGGGTAGCCACATGAGCAGTCAACCCTGTCTGTGTGATGGGCTTCCAGGCTCCTGACTCCACAGGAAGAGAACTGGAAGTCTTGGGTTTGGAGTTCTCTTGGATTCCTCTCCATGTCCTTCCTTTCTTGGCTGATTTTATATCCTTGGTTGATCTGTCGCCTTGATACGAAAATAGCAGCTTTTGGTGAGTTCTATGTATCCTTTTAGCAAATTATTGGACATAATGATCTTGGGCACCCCCAAACTTGCCATTGGTGTTAGAGATGAGGGTGGTTGTATGAACGGCTTTATTTATTTATTTATTTATTTATTTATTTATTTATTTAATTGATTTGAGAGAGAGAGAGAGAGAGAGAGAGAGAGAGAGAGGCGTTGATTTGTTGTTCCACCTATTCATGCATTCATTAGTTGCTTCTTGTATGTGCCCTGACCGGGGAATTAAACCTGCAACCTTGGCTTATCGGGATGACATTCTAACTAACTGAGCTACCCGGCAAGGGCTTGTGACCTCCTCTCAGACAGTTCAGAGACCTTGTCCCAGGTCACACAACGATGAAGGACTAGAGCTGGGCTTTGAACGCAGGAATCCACTCCAGGCCCTGTGCTCTTGCGCACCTGCCCCTTGCCGCTAGCGGAACAAGCTTTGCCCTGCGCTATTTGGACCCTCTTTTTCCACCATCTCAGTTCTTCGGAGTAGGGCCGGTGCAGTTTTAATTGGAAACTTGGGGAAATAAGGACTTCAGTGCTTGTCTGATGAAAGAGTTGTCAAGATTCTTAGGCTTGTCTCTGTCATTGCTCAGCAATCGGATTTTTGGTACAGAGCGTTCATCTAACTGTTATTGCTGTGGAATTGGCCAACAGGGATTTCTGCTAGAACCCCCTTTCCTTAACCTTTCCTGGGCTTCATTGACAAACAGCTTCTGCAGATGCCTGTCCTGGGCTCTGGGTTGGACGGGGGCGGGTAGATCATTGAAGGCTCAGAACCTTCTACGCGCCATGCTCTGGCTCTCTGGCCTCGGGCCAAGACTCCTCAGGCGCTATAATCATTAACTGCTGCCGGACAGGTACACAGGCATCAGAGTATCTGCTTCTGCTCGAGTGCACACGGCGACTTCTGAGGTTCTGCGATGGAGAGAAGTCGGGAGAGAGATGGCGGCGAGGGGGTGGCCTGGCAGGAGCCGGGTGCTGGGAGGCTGAGGCTGAGGAGGGAGATCGGGCTGTGGAGCGGCGTGTCCCTGATCGTCGGCAGCATGGTCGGCTCTGGCATCTTCATGTCACCACAGGGGATCTTGGTCTACATGGGCAGCCCCGGGGCCAGTCTCGTGGTCTGGGCCGTCTGCGGCCTCCTGGCCACTCTGAGTGCCCTGTGCTTCGCTGAGCTGGGGGCCCTGGTTCCTGAATCCGGGGGGGAGTATGCTTACATCCTGCACACCTTTGGCTCCTTGCCAGCCTTCCTGGTCATCTACACGTTCGTGCTGGTGAGCCGCCCAGCCTCCATCGCTGCCATCTCTCTGAGCTTCGCCGAGTATGCAGTGGCCCCCTTTTACCCCGGCTGCTCCTCCCTGCCCCCGGCGGTGCTCAAGAGCATGGCGGTCGCTTGCATCCTGCTGCTGCTGGTGGTGAACGGCTGGAGCTCGAAGCTGGCCACCCAGCTGAACGACGTGTGCACGGCTGCCAAGGTGTTCTCCTTGCTGGTCATCGTGGTGGGCGGCGCGGTGGTGCTGGGCCAGGGCCGAGGCCGCACCGAAGCCCTCCTGGCCGCCTTCCACAACACGACGCGGCAGACCGGGCGCATCAGCATGGCCTTCTACCAGGGCCTGTGGTCCTTCGACGGCTGGAATACCCTCAACTATGTGTTGGAGGAGCTCAAGAACCCACAAGTGAGTCCATGACACTGCTTTGGGGGGCGAAGTCTCTGAGCATCAGCAGTTTCAGTGATTGTCCTTCGAGCTAAAACCATGAAAATTTGGCTGGAAACAGGGGTGCCCTTCCTAGGCTCATGGGAATGGAATTCCAGCCACGGTCCACTCTGATTAGTTTATGGAATTATAGAAATAATGACGTCTCAAGGAAGCGGAGGACTTCACAGCATCATCCCCAGGGTCTCATATTGCTGCCCTGTGAGGTAGGCATTATCATCCCATTTTTCATGTGGGGAAACCGAGGCTCAGAATGGAGGCGTGATGGTGAGGTCATAGGGCTAGCAGGAGGCCATGCTTGATGGCTCAGTTTGATATCTCTTGGGCTGTTCTCCCTGTAACATAGTAGTACACACTTAATTCACACTTGCCATGGGAGCCACCGTAGGACACAGCGGCATGGTTTGGGACAGGAGTGTGGGCTAGTCCTGCCTGGCTCACCCACCGGAGAACCGTGGGCTGGTTAGTCACTGTCTGGTGGGGGGTGGGTCTGCAGGACCCCCCCCCCCCCCGCCACCTGCCTCCCAGGAAGCATTTGCAACACTTGGACTCTTCAGGTGGTGGGGGGGCCAAAGCCATAAATACATTTGCCTAGGATGCCATTTGTTTTCTTGTTCCCCTGCAGGAGTTTTAAGTTCTTACAGGATGAAACGGCCAGTCATTTCCTTTCTGTCCTAGATTGGCTTTAGGGCCCTGAGGGCTGTCAGCTCTCAGCAATGACCCCCTGGATAGGGGTTTGGGAGACGCTGTGAGGAGTCATAAGTAAATAAATGGCTGCATCCCAATACAAGTTTATTTATAAAAGCAAGCAGCAGGCTGGCTTTGGTCCATGGGATTTGAGTGCAAGATTAAGGTACTTGAGAATGAAACCAGAAAAATCTCTGTTCTTGTGTCTTCGCCAGAAACCTGTCCGTGGCCCAACTGTAGGGCTCTGTAGCTGTCACAGCTCCTTAGCTGGCGGGTGGGCTGTCCGAGATGAGTCAAGTTCAGAAGCACAACGTCTGCCTCGGCACGGGGCTGGGTCAGGCATGGTGGGTGCTCACCCGCTGAGGGCACCCTGCTAGGAGGCCAAGAGGGGGAACCCAGGATTCTGCCTCACAGGGCCCAGGCAGAGCCATGTTTCCAGGACTGGGATCATGAGGAATTAGTGGCTATGTGCACACTGTGGCTGGGGCAAGTTCTTTGCCCTCAGATTCTCAGGTTTTAGAACTAGAAAGGAGATGGGAGGACCCATCTCATATGAGAATTTATTGTTACCTTATTTGTGTCACTTTCACAAGTTTTCCATGTGACCTGCTAGGTTGGGTGACCTACCATCCGGGTTGCTCAGGACGGAGGAATCCCCAGGCATGCTGGACTTTGAGTGCTAAAAGCTGGAAAGTCCCAGGCAAACTGGAATGAGCTGGCCACCCTATCTGGCCCCTGCCCTTAGGACAGGGCAGGGCAGGACAGAGGCTTGGATACAATGAAGCGGATGTGCTTGTTGGGGCTCTGCCGCCACTTGCTGCTGGAGTTCAGGAAAGGAGACCACTATGAGGCAGAGCAACCTAGTGGGCTTCCTGGAAGAGGCGGACTGATGCGTTTTGTGGCTAAACAGCCGCATGGAAGCAGTAGGAATCTGAACCCAGAGACCAGAAAGAACAGGGCGTTTGTGTCTGAAGGAGAAATGAGGGGGGTGTGAGGACAGGCTCTGAGAGGCTACTTCGTCCTCAGTGCCCCGTGTCCTTCCTCCCGCGCCCAGATCCAAAGTTTTCTGTGAGCAGATCTCCTCCTGGCAGAAAGCTCTGGAAATTGCTTTTCCCGTTATACTGAAGAATGGAAGATACACTCCGAGGAGGAGATGCTGAATCGGGGGAGGGCCCTCTAGGGGACGGGGAGGAGGTCTGCCGGCCCCCACAGGGACAGACAGCTCTGTGCCAGTCTGACTGAGAGCTCCCTGCGTCTTGGCGAAGAGTGGCCTCCTCTGGTTCTGTTTCATGTCACATTGTGTCAGTAACATGTCCTGGGTGCCGCTTGGTGCCGAGGGGAAGGTTCTGGGTCATCAGTGCCTGCCTGCCAAGGTGACCCAAGGTGAGCTCGGTACCTTTATTGGGTGACGGGGGTCCGCTGGGCACCGAGGCCTCAGCAGTGCAAACCGGCCCCAGTGCCACAGCCCCTGTTTCCAGGGCCCTTCTCCCCTTCCTCTTTGCTGCCCCTCACGCCTGGCAGAGAGGCAGACAGCGGGAAGTCCCGTTTGATAGATCCCCAATGATCCCCAACTTCCAGCTGAGGAGAATGAGGGTCAGAGAACCCCTGAGTGTAATGGCCCTCAACCTGGGTCTGAGTCCTGGGGCTCCCGGCCCCCTGCAGGGCTGGCCTGGGGGTCCTGGAATATTCCAGCTGAAGTGCTCCGTGAACAGCTGATGATGCGACCTTTACCTGTCCTGTCTCTTCCCTGTGCCTCTGCTCTGTGGCTGCCCCTGGTAGGAGTCCCTCCCCTTCCACCTGCCTGAACCTCTCCCATTCTTCAAGGAGAGCCCAGTGGAAGGCCCTGCTCGCTCCAGACGTTTTGGTGATGGCTCCTCTCCCCTCCCCACCCCTGCTGGCCGCTCTGTGCCTCCACTGCTCTGACTGGTTAGGGCCCCTCACCGCCACCCAGGGCATCTGCCCGTGTGTGTGTCCATGCGGTGGGTCTCTGAGCTCATGGAGGAGGGGCACATGGCCTGCGTGGCCCCAGGCCCTGGCACCTGCCCTGCAGCGGGATGAGCTCAGTGCTGTGCTCAGGGGCCTGGGAAGGACCTCGCGGGCTAACATATGGCCTCTTCTCTCCGACTGTACAGCAGAACCTGGTGTGGGCGCTGATGATCGCCATTCCCCTGGTCACGGGCCTATACATCCTGGTCAACATCAGTTACCTGCTAGTGTTGTCACCCAACGAAATCCTCTCCACTGACGCTGTGGCCGTGAGCTGGGGGTGAGTTTCATGTTCCTAGGCTGCCAGGCAGACCCCAGGGTGGGGAAGGATAGTGCCCCATGGGTGTGAAACTTTCTGTGCCCAACTGGCGTGGCTCAGTGGTTGAGTGTCAACCTATGAACCAGGAGGTCAAGGTTCGATTCCCAGTCAGGGATCAATCCCCAGTGGGGCAGGGGGCAGGGGGGCATGCAGGAGGCAGCCAATCAATGATTCTCTTTCATCATTGATGTTTCTATCTCTCTCTCTCTCTCTCTCCCTTTCTCTCTGAAAATCAATAAAATATATGTCTCTCTATATAAAAGCCTAAGCGACCATTACGACTGAATGGCCGGAATGACCGGATGACCAGCCAGTAGCTATGACGCGCACTGACCCAGACCTTGCTGCTGGGGCCCTGACAGCCTTGAATCTGGGTTCACCCACACCCCAGACCCAGACAGGAGGGACCCCCCCCCCCCGTGCACAAATTCGTGCACCGGGCCTCTAGTATTATAGAAAAGAATTAAAAGAAACTTACTCCGATGTCTCGCTTGCTCAGTTTTCAGATGGGGCCTGTGACAGTCTTCCAGGCTGTTGCTCGAGTTCTTCCCCCTGACCCCTCTGTCATCCTAGGAACCAGGTTCTGGGGGCCTGGGCCTGGCTGGTGCCTTTGGCTGTGGCACTCTCGACATTTGGCTCTGCCCATGGGACGTTCTTCAGTGGAAGCCGTGTGTGCTACGTGGCTGCAAGAGAAGGCCACATGGTGAGAGGGGAGGTCTGGGAAGGACTGCAAGCTAAGCTTCCTCCTGCCGGGAGCCTAGCATATAGCCCGAAGCAGGACTTGCCCTCTAGACACAGCCCTCTTCCTCTGAGAATGGGGCTCAATGCATCTGCATCGGAACTCGAGTCCCTTTACTTCAGCCTTTGGAGGCTCACCGTGCTGGGTCACAGGGTGGAGCTTCTGTATAACCCTGCGGGCCACTCCTCTGGGGTCCTCTCTGAGACTCTGTTAGCTTTGCTGCAATCACGCTGAATAACAGACAGCCCCTGCATCTCAAAGGCTTACAACCACAAACGGTTCATGTTGCCGTGGGTTGATGGATCAGGCTGGGTTTGTGTCTGGACCTTCTCATTCCAAATGTGAGTCCTGGGGCATGTCTTGCCATAGCAGGTGGCAGGGCCTCAAGAGACCAAGCCAATTATACGAGTACATGTAGAGTCTCTACTCCTGCTCACACTTCATTGGCCAAGCCCAACATCAACGGGTGGGAAACTGTATTTCTCCCCCAGAAGTGGGAGATGGAGACCGAGTGTTTGCTGGACAATAAAACAGCCAACCAACAATAACCCACCATCCCGCTCCATGCTCCAGGCACACTTGTCCTGCCCTCTCCTCCATCCTTCTCCATCTCTCCCCAAACCCATCTTTGTCCCTCTTCCTGTTCTGGGGTGAGCAGTAGAAAGTCAAAAGACCTGGCCAGGCATCTGCCTCAGCCTCCACGCCCCAGCCCCGCATACTAAGCTATTTGGGTCTTGGCTGGTCTGAGGGGACAGGCCCCTCCAACCTGCACCCTGAGCCTGGTCACCCCTGGTGAGCCACAGGCCCACATCTGGAAGCCGTGGGAATTGGGGATGGTTAGGTTGGGCACACTGGTGTCCAGAGTGAGTGTGGCAGTGAAGAGGACCGGCAGCTTCCCTAGGCAGACATCCGCTGTGGCTCCCCTGGGGGGTGCTTGACACCTGGCTTTGCTCCCCAGCCCGGACTTCTGTCCATGGTTCACACCCGTCGCCTCACACCGACTCCGGCTCTGGTGTTCACCACGGCAGTGACTTTGGTCCTGGTCATCTCAGGGAACTTCAGCAACATCGTGAACTTCTTCAGGCAAGTGAGACGGTCCTGCCAGGCTGAGTATCTTGTGGACCCTATGTGTACACACTTATACTTGAATCTATGCACATAAATATATATATATATATATATATATATATATATGCACACGCTGGAAGTCCCGTATGTGTGTGTATGTGTGTGTGTGTGTGTGTGTGTGTGTAATCTCCACTATATGTATCCACACATACACTTACACACTACTTCTGGGAGCCCACGCACACACATTTCAGCCATTCTCCTCCAGTTATGTTTCCAAAATTAAATGTGGCTCTCTCTTCTCGTGCTCTGTTTACAAAAATTCAATGAGACAGATGAACCAGGAGGTCGAGAGAGAGGCAAGTTAAAGGCCTGTGTTGTCTTTCTCACTTTTACTTTTATTGCTGTTCTTCTATTCTGTCACTAAGATAATGCGAAAGGATATTCAGGCTTTATTCACACAATCGCAGCCCTTGGTTCTGTGTGATTTCTCCTTTGGAGTCTGGTCTGCATCCTGGACTCTGACCCAACATGTCTCTATTAAACTCAGGGCAGACCCACAGGCAACACAATGATTGCAGCAAAGTGGGGAGATGATCTGACCCCCTTTCTCACCTTCCCTGGGGCAGAGAGGATGGGCTGTGGTGCTATCCAGTTGTAATTTTGTAGCCTCATTTGAAGCTGGTTTCTGGGCAGGTCTGCATGCCGAGGAGTTCTCAGGGTAATTTTCCAAGCACCACATGTCCCTCCTTTTGTTGTCATAAGTATAATGCATCTCCGGGAACAGGATATGCAGTGCCTGATGTGACTTTCTTCAGAACATTAAGTAACAGACATGGCTTTTCTTTCTTTTTTTTTTTCCTGCGAGAAAAAATAAAATCATTCTATGGTGAGAATAAAATCAAATCCATGGTGACCATAGGGAGTCTTCAGACTGAGATTGGGGAGTGTGACTGAGAATGTCCCAGCCCAGAGTGAGAATGCTAGGAATTCATTGCATCTCAGCGAGGACCCAACATCTTGGTCTTGACCGCCTCAAGGGATGGCCTGACCTGGACCCTGCCTCCAAGGCTAGCTGGGGTTTTCATCAGACCGGCACCAGCCACTCAATGACCGACATGGGAAAGCAGAAGCCAGGATTTGCTGGGTGGGAGGATCGGCTACGAGGGCGCTGGTCCCTGAGAAGCGCACAGGTTTCCTTGAGATGCCATCAGACTTGCTTTTTTTGGGAAAACACAGATACTCCTCCCTCCCCGTGAAAGTTGTCCTCTTCTGTTCAGCCAGGGGCAGTCAGAGGCTTGATCAGGAACCACGTGGTGAGGTGGTGCCCCTTTGTGCCAGAAGGTGAAGGAGGCGGAATGGGCTAATGTTGACCCTCCAGGGCATCCTGGTCCTCGGTGCCCCCGCCTTGCCTTCTGTCCTCGTCTTCATGGATCAGGGGAGCTGGAGGTGGCTGCAAGACCCTGGATGAACTAGTACTTCTGCCCCAGGTTTGTACCTAGGAGGCCAGCCTATGGCAGGGCCTGGTAGTGAGTGACTCAAGTCTGCCTTTCAGCTTCCTTGCCTGGGTCACCTACGGAACTACCATCAGCTGTCTCCTGTACTTGCGAATGAAGAAGAAGAATCTACCCCGCCCTTACAAGGTAGACGTTGGGGTACCCATTGGGCTTTTTCAACCCTAAGCTATTGCGTGAGGCTGGTTGTTGAACCACAGCCTCTGTCAGGACCCAGAGGAAGAAGGTAAGGGGTGGCCACTGTCATTTCTGGTTGAGAATTTCTCTATTTCCTGGGGTGGGGAGTGAGGGACATCTGACTCACACAGCACTGATTCTGCTGGCTGGGGATTCACTTCTCCTGTGGAAGACCCCACAGGAGAACAGTGGGAGACCAGTGCAGGAGGAGGCACGCACACAGCTGGATTCACAGGGCGCAGAGAGGAGTGGGCTGGTCCCAAAGCTTCTGCTCCCTGGAGGACCCTCTGTAGCCCAGCAGGTGGCTCCCCTGGCCAGGCGAGGTATCATATCCGGGCAGGGACTGGAGGGGAGGAGCTGGTGGCAGGTGGAAGCAACAGGAAGGCAGGCAGGAGGCACAGAGCCCAGGGACCACATACCGCCTCCCACGCACCTCTCACCATCCAGGGCTCTGCCCATTGCAGGTCCCCACCATCGTCCCTGTCGTCGTGCTCCTTGCTTCTCTCTGCCTGGTGCTGGCACCCATCATCGACCATCCGCAGATCGAGTTCCTCTACATCTTCCTGCTTCTGCTCAGCGGATTCCTGGTCTACTTCCTGTTTGTCTACTTCCAGCACCAGCCCAAGTGTTTGCAGACGGCCACCCTGCATCTCCAGCTGCTCCTGGAAGTTGCTCCAGCCACTAAAAATGTTGACTAATCAACCAAAGGACTTGTATGCAAGCATATAAGCATAACCAAAGGGCACAGACAGTAGGGGGCGGGGGGTTGGGGGGAGGGGGTGGGATATGTACGGGGGTGGGGGGAGTGGCTGGGGAGAGGTCAATGGTGGAAAAAGAAGACATGTAATACTTTCAATAATAAAGAATTTAAATTTAAAAAAATTGACTGATGGGCTGGGCAGGTCTGCTCTGCCCTCTTTACTGCAGATGACTCTGTCCTCACACGAGTGGCCTGGCCAGCCTCTGTGGGTGGACCGCGCATGATTCTAACAAGCTCCTAGAGTGCCAGGACACGGTGTTGTGGAGTTTTGGGTTAAGCACCCAGCACAGCATCCTCCTCTTCCTCTCCTCCCCTCTCCTGCGCCTTCTCCGAGAACTGCTCCTTCAGCCCAGGACCTCACAGCTGCACTGAATGTAAGAGTAAATAGCATCTTTTTTTTTTTTTTAAATATATTTTATTGATTTTTTACAGAGAGGAAGGGAGAGAGAGATAGACAGTCAGAAACATCGATGGGAGAGAAACATCGATCAGCCGCCTCCTGCACATCTCCCACTGGGGATGTGCCCGCAACCCAGGCACAAGCCCCTGACCGGAATCGAACCCGGGACCCTTCAGTCCGCAGGCTGACGCTCTATCCACTGAGCCAAACCGGTTTCGGCGTAAATAGCATCTTTAGGGCTAGTTTCCCATTAGCAGCAATCAGATCAGCATTTCACCTATGCCAGCTGATCTGGTCAGAGATGAAAAGGCAGAGAAACACTTAGATCAGTGGTTCTCAACCTTGGCTGCACATTAGAATCACCTGGGAATCTTTAAAATCCTGATTTCTGGGCCGCATCCTCCAGAAATTCTATTTCTTTGTTACTAATGTTGTGGTCCCACCCCATAATCAAGAAACAGAATTTACGGAAGATGAGGGCCAGAAATCAGGATTTTACAAAGATTCCCAGGTGATCCTAATGTGCAGCCACGGTTGAGAACCACTGACTTAGATCATGAGACACCAATGGGGTGGGAAGAGCTGCTTGGCAGGGAAGGGCACCCGGCCTCAGCTTGCTCTCCACTTCTCACGGGCACAGGCCTGTCCCACAGGCCCTGGGGGTTGAGTGAGGGACAGAGGAGGCGGGACCAGCCTGAGTTACTGCCTTTGTGTGGGGGCCTGCTGCAGGAGCCCCATCTCGGTGTGAGATGCATGGATCCTGGTGCACTCACCACTGTTAATCATCACAGCCCAGGGCGTGGCCTCTTGAGTGGGAGCCTCAAAGTGGGGAGATTCCAGCCCGTCTCTATGGGCAACCAGTTCGTTCTAAAGGCAGCATCACCCAGCGTCATGCTCCAACACTGGGCCGTCCCCCTGGCTGGCCTGTTCTGCGGGCCTCATGGGGGCTGACCAGGAGGCTCAGGGAGGAGGGGTGGGGTCAAGTGAGGGCCATTTGGCTCAGAGAATGGGAGGCCCTGAGTGAGCCCTGGGCTTGAGTGCACTGCAGCCTTGGAGAGGAGATGGTGCTCCTGAAGGTACATCCTGCTCCTTGTCCTGAGGGAACCCAGGGTGAGAGCGGCTCTCTAGGGGGGTTGGGGGGTGGGCAGCAGCAGGTCTGAGGGGCGTGGATGGATCTGAGGCCACAGCGAGGGAGGGCTGGCCTGCTTCCTGGTTGTGGGTGAGGAGGTGAAGCCAGCCATGACTCAGAGTCCAAGGCCAGCTGACCTAGTGTTCATGTTGGGGTTCACGGAAATAGAGAAGTGGGGAGGAGGGGCGCTAGAGGAAAGGGGGGCATTTTACTGTGTCCAGTTGGAAACGCTGCGGGACTTTGCTGTGGCCATAATCAGGGGGGTTTGCCTATCCGGAGCTCAAACACCATCTAGGCTGAGATGCATACACAGGAGTCACGGGCAAACAGGAGCCTTGGAAGTGAATCGAATGTTGAAGACAGTTTTCCACGCCGGGACTAAGCTGTTCAAGGGAGTGACCCACCTCACTGAAATCCGCCAGGCCTGCTTTCCCACTTCCCCACCCACCGCATGCACACGTGTGCTCACTTCCTGCTGCATCCGGTCACAACACCCACGCCCCAGGCGGCAGCACCAAGAGTGGGCCGCACAGGGGAGCTCTTGAAGAACTGTCCTCTAACGCGGGGGTGGGGCCTGGTCAGAGGATAGCCAGCTCCTTGGCCGTGTGGGGCACATTCACCACCTCCTGTCCCAGCGCCACCTCCTCTCCTGACCCACCACACTCAGAGTCTTGGCCCTGGCTCTGGCCTGTGTCTCAACAAACCGCCAGTGCTTGGAAGGCCGCAGGCTGTTTGGGGCCTTTGTCTCCCCGTCTTGCACCGTAGTTCCCCTGGGCCCAGGCCCTGCCTGCTGGGACCCGCTGCCCAGGGCCTGGGGTCTTATTTTTGAATGGCTCTGGGGCTGGCTCCTGTCCCCAGCTGCCCGTTTCTGGTACTAAGTGATGGATATGAAGGCCATTTAAACACTTGACCTTGCCTGTTGACCCCTGGAAACCTTTCTGAGGCTACCTGCCCACTGGTAGCTGAGGGAACCCTTGCATAGGAAATTGACTCTTATACTAGCCGGAGGAGGCACTCAGGCAGGGCAGTATCCTCTTGTTATTTCTCAGAAGGCAAACTGAGATTTGGAGCAGCCAAGTGACTTGCCAAGCGGCAAGTGAGTGGCAGAGCTGGCGAAGCAGCCCGTGGCTTCCCGTGGGCTAGCGTTGTTTATTTTCCTGTCCTGTGCTCCCACGGGGCCCAGTGGGCTGGGGGGGGGGTCTCAGCCCCACACCTCCCTCAGTTCTAGTCCTTCACTATCTCAGGACCCCGGGCTCAGGAATCTACACCCAGCATCTCATCCACTTCTGGGGACCTTGATGGCTTGTAGGGAAGCTCCTCCTCTTGCCAAACTAGATTTGGGGTTCTGTGTCTGGTCTGGGCCCTGGCTCCGGGAGGGGGTGGGGTACAGGCATCTCCTCTGGCCTGGGGGCTGGAAAACTGGAGGCACCTGTGGGTTTGGAGCTTGGAGATCCAGCTTAGGGTTGCCAAACGCCAGCATCAGCTACAGATCTGAATCCTCGTTTAGGATCTTCTTAACAATGGCAAGAGCAGGGGTGGGGAGGGAACTTCCTGTTTACTGCTGGCTGGTCTGGGGGAGACATCCTTCTGTGGTTACTGTGAACCCTGACATCTCCACTCTCCCCTGAGGCTGACTCATACCCTCGCCCTTTCAGGGTTAGAGGACTGTGCCCCCTGCAGCCCAGGGTCTCTCCTCTCTGCGGCTGGGCCTGGAAGCAGCCTACGGTAACAGCAGCCCACCTGGTGCCGTCTCACCTGCCCATGACTTGGGTGGCACCCCATTTCACAAAGAAAGAAGCTAGGATTGGAAACGTTAGCAAAAACTAAAATAAAAGAGAGGATGCTAGTGAGGTTTGAACTTCAGGTAAACAACTGTAAAAAATATTTTCATTGATTTCAGAGAGGAAGGGAGAGGAAGAGAGAGATAGAAACATCAATGATGAGAGAGAATCATTGATTGGCTGCCTCCTGCATGCCCTCTACTGGGGATCGAGCCCACAACCCGGGCGTGTGCCCTGAACTGGACTCAAAACGTGACCTCCTGGTTCATAGGTTGATGCTCAACCACTGAGCTACCTGAGCCGGGCAACAACTCCTTTTTTTTTTTTTAGTGGAAGTATGTGCTATGATTTATCTTGAACTCTAAAGAAGCTCAAGTCCAGGGAAGTGGAGGGGCCGGAGAGGCTGCTGTGATTGGCAGGGAAGACCTGAGGACCAGGAGCACTGATGTCCCGGGGCAGGAGAAGATGAGGGTCTCAGCTCAAGCAAAGAGCAAATTCGCCCTCCACCTTTCTGTCCCATGTAGACCCTCCACAGACCAGATGATGTCACATTCGTGAGGGTGATCTTCTCTCAGCCCACTGAGTCAAATGCTAATCTCCTCTGGAAACACCCCCAAAGACACACCCAGAAATAATATTATATTTACCAGCTGTGTGGGCATCCGCTAGCCCAGTCCAGTTCACACGTAACTAAAACCAACCATCACAGCCCCCAATATCATGGTCTACTCCTCTCTACTCCAGTAAAATCTTCTAAAAGGTTTTCTTGCCTAGTTCAGTGATGGCGAACCTTTTGAGCTCGGCGTGTCAGCATTTTGAAAAACCCTAACTTAACTCTGGTGCCGTGTCACATATAGAAATTTTTTGATATTTGCAACCATAGTAAAACAAAGACTTGTATTTTTGATATTTATTTTATATATTTGAATGCCTTTGAACAAAGAAAAATCAACCAAAAAAAATGAGTTCGCGTGTCACCTCTGACACGCGTGTCATAGGCTCGCCATCCCTGGCCTAGTTGGAGGCTCCTAATATTCTTTTGTTGGTTTTATCTCACACTGTGGAGTATTTTTGAACAGGTCTCTTCACCTCTCTGTGCCTCAGTTTCCTCATCGGTAAGACAAGGAGGTCAGTCTTGCTTCATAGGAAGTTGTATGAAATAAGAAAGTGTTTGGCATGCTTCAGTAATAAGTTCCATTAACTTTAAACTTTATAAAAGAAAGACAGAAAAAAAGAGCAGTGTTTAGCAAACGCCTAACGACTTGAGCGCCTGGCGGGGGCATGTACACTCCCTTCTGGTGGCCATCAGAGGGTGGGAAAGGCTGGCTGGGCTGTGCCCGGCCCATACAACGGATCACATGAGAGGGTGGGGGCGGGGGGCGCCCTGGCTGCAGCTGTATGATCTGCTTGACTCTATGGTGTTGGAGGTAAAGATGCGACGTAGAGTTTGTGGCCAGTTCCTGTGGGAGAAACACAGTGCAGACCTTGGGTTCTGGAGCGAGGCCATGCCCTCTGGATAGAGAACTAAATGTCTTTTGAAAAACAACTTCTGCATACTTCTGGGTCCTGGGACAGACAGTACCTCTGAGTACAGGACACCAAGTGACTGTGCAGCTGGAATGACCCCTCAGGACCTGAGTCCTGTCAGAACGACCACATGGGAAGGTTGAGTGGGCCCAGCCACAATCCACAGTGAGGTGGGAGGGGTGCATCTCTGAGCGTGAGTGGGACCAGAAGGCACAGCAAGCAGGAAGCCCAGAAACCCTATGGCACCCACCACAGTCACATCCATGCCCCTCCCCCATGCTCATGGCTGTATGGAGGATCTGAAACCGCCAGCTGATGAAAGAGGAAAAACCCAAGCTGGCTTTGTGGATAGGTTCCCTTGGTTACATGGGAATCTCGAAACAGCAACAACAAGGTGTCTCTGTGTGCGCCCAGTTGTCTGTCTAGGCTCCTAATAGATCTCCAACTAACAATTTTTGTTCCTTTGGTCCATCTACCACGTAGCAACCAGGATGACCTTTTAAGAGCATAAATCTGAGTATTTCACATGCTGTATTAGTCTGCTAGGACTTCCAGAACAAAATGCCACAGACTGGGTGGTCTAAGCAACAGAAACTTATTTTCTCACAGTCCTGGAGGCTGGAGGCCCAAGATCAAGGTGTTGGCAGGTCTGGTTTCTGGTGAGAACTTTCTCCTTGGCTGGCAGCGGTGGCTCTCGCTGTTCTCACATGGCTTTTCCTCAGCGCACGTGCTCTCCTGGGGTCTCTTGTCTTATGAGAACACCAATTCAGGACAGACCCAAATCCTTTACGTGGTCTACCAGGTCTGCATGACCTGCCTCCTGCCTGCTCTCCAGTCTCATCTGGTCAACTCTCTCCTTTTCTGTTTTCTCAGCTCCTCAAACACGTGGGCTTCTTCCCTTCCTAGGAACTCAGTACCTGCTGTTTCTTCTGCTTGAGTTATTCATTACCGCCTTCCTTCACTGTGTTAGCCTGTGTAATGCCTATTGATTCCTCAAAAAATTAGCTCCTGTCTGGCTGGTGAGGCTCAGTGGTTGAGTGTCAACTCATGAGCCAGGAAGTTACAGTTTGATTCCTGCCGGGGTCCAGCCCCAGCGGTCCAGGGGTTCCCAAAGGTGTGGATGGAGACAGCATTCAGAACGCTCTAACTCTCTTTAGTCTCCATGGATCTTCCTGTGCCGGGCTGAGGCCACAGAGAAAGATCCTGAGACAAGCTGAGCCTTTATTTTATAGTCAGAGGTAAACAAGGTAGTGGTTACCATAGTTACACTGTTCTTGTGAGTTTCACTTATTTACACTGTTCTTGTGAGTTTCACTTGTTTTTGTTCTTGTTCTTGCTGCACTTCCCTCAGGCCATGAGCTTCCCAGATAAGATCCAGGGAGCATCATAAGGTCAAGCCTAATTATGCTAAGAGGACTGTGCCCTCTAAGCTGGGACTTGTTTGTGACTTTGCCAACAGGTCAGTCCGAGGCTTAATCCTATATCAGCTCCCCACAGATTCCCGGTCAGGGTACATGCCCGGGTTGTGGGCTCCATCCCCAGTAGGGGGTGTGCAGGAGGCAGCCAATCGATGATTCTCTCTCATCACTGATGTTTCTCTCTCTCTCCCTTTCCCTTCCCCTCTCTGAAATCAATAAAAACATATTTTAAAAATTAGCTCCATGTTTTCCTCAAGGGAGTTTTCCTTGATCCTGACACCAGGCCAGGGCCCCCACTTCCTTTTATCTTCACTCCGCATGCCTTATTTCTCCTGTGGCATTACCCCATTGTCGTTCAATCTTTAACTGTGGCATTAATTGTTTCATGCCTCTTTCCTTTCCATAGACCCAAAGCTCGGAGGTAGGAGGGACCATAGTTATTTTGTTCACTGCTGTATCTTCAGCAGCTAGCACAATGCACTATCCACACAAGGTGCTTAAAAAAGAGCCTTTTAAAGAGCTAATTCACAAAGGTCGAAGGTAGATTCCTTATTGAACTCTCAGTTGAAGAGAAGAACCCGCAAGCATCAATCATTTAAAAGCTCTCTCCCTCCACCAGCCTCTTCCTTGCCAGGAAAGCCAGGCTGATGAGCCTGATATCATCTTGGCCTATTTTGGGAGCTGCACAGAAGACTCCGGAGACAACCTCAATGGTGAATGTTACATTTCATCTCTGCCCAAGTCGCTCCATCAGGGAAGATGGTTTTCAAAGAAGCTGAAGCGATTTGTCCCACGCTTCTTTGCATTGTCCCATGGCTTTGCTGCTCCTTCTGACAAGAGGGAGGGTCCACTTGTCCTGTCCTTAACCCTGGGTTGGCCTTGTGATCTGCTTTGGCCAATGGCGTTGAGCAGAAAGTGATGCTATGTGAATTCGAGGCCTTGCCTGCAAGAGTTTGTATAGAGTCTTCTCCCTCTCTCGTAGAAAGCTTCCCAAGACCACCGTGTAAGGAAGCTGGGTGAGCCTAGTGGAGGGGAGGCAAGGTGACCCAGCTGACCGCCAGCACCAAGTTTCAGACCTGTGAGCAGGGCCCTTAGGGCCTTTCCACTCAGCCAGTCCTCCAGCTGAAACCAACCAGGTGAGGAAGCCCAGGAGAGATCAATAAAGGCATCCACAGAATTAGGAGAATAGTAAGTCTTTGCTGGGTGGCTTGTGACCCAGGAATAGGTGAGCGGAACGTCAGTCCTCCTGATTTTCCAGAATAACCCCATCTTTCCCTTCTCTAAACAGTCATGCCC
This sequence comes from Myotis nattereri, assembly GCF_964212035.1. Taxonomy (NCBI): domain Eukaryota; kingdom Metazoa; phylum Chordata; class Mammalia; order Chiroptera; family Vespertilionidae; genus Myotis; species Myotis nattereri. The sequence goes on along the minus strand of NC_138085.1, from coordinate 76,663,986 downwards.
TCCCTCCTGACTCTCCTACTGTCACACTCAGTATGAATCATCAGGACACTCCAGAATGTCCTTATCTCCCACTGTAAATCTAAAGGAAAAAACAGACAAGAGAAAGGATTCCAGGTGAGTCTGCATGGAAGGGCATTGTTTGGAACCACATTCTTGGAGTGGTGGCCACACTCACTCACCTAGGATATGGGGCCCTCAAGGTGGAAGATGAGGCACATCTCATATGCCCTTGGCTGCAGTTTCTGAACTCAAAATGCAACTCAGGATTTATGTCGCATTCAACGCTCCCTCCTATGACACAGGTGTTTCTCCTAGAACGTCTTCTACACGTGCACGTTGGCCTACCAATCGCACCATAAATCATTGCGGCATTGTTTATCTGAAAAAAACATGGAAATAATCCAAGTGCCCAACAACAGGAAAATGGATAAATATCTTAAAAATGGAACCTAATAAAGGTAAAATGAGTGAACAAGAGCGACATGTATTAACATAGCTAAGTCTCAAAACACATCATCGAGCAAAAACAGCAGGCTGTAGAGGTTATGTAAAGTCTGATATGATTAGTGTGAAAATTTGGAACATTCAAAACACTCTTTAGGACACACTCATATATAGTGAATATATAAACACATGCACGGGGATGGGAAATAACATATAGGAGGGAGGGAGGGTGAGGAGAAGGATTGGGAAGGGGTACACAGGAGTCTCATCTGTACTGAAATGATTAGAAATAAATGCAGGAAATTCAAAGATTGGCAAAGCTGGGTGGCAGATATTATTCTCTATATTTTTCTTGTGCTTCAATCATTCTGTGATTTAAAAAAAATATAGAAGTCCCCCTTCCCTCCTCTCACTGGCCAGGCATATCTTTTCTTCAGCCCATTTTTTTCTGCATTGTAAAGTCATACAACATAAAGAGGTCCATGGGATGCTTCCTTTTATTTTCTGACACTGGAGCTTTAAGTCAGAGAGTTTTAAAGGGAAAGGAAAGTTGCCCCCAGCGAGTGCTGTTTTCCCAATGTGGGCTTAAGAAATGATTACGCAGGCAGTGAATGATTTTGGCAGGACTTCCTGACTCAACTGGGCGTTGCCAGACCTGCCGGCAGGTCTCAGGGGTAACCTCACCATTGCCCCATTCACATGGCTGATTGAGTTCCTTAAGGCATGATGGCAGCCAGGTTCCAGGAAGAAGCATTCCAAGAGAGCAAGCCCCGTTGTGCAAGTGCTTCTCAAGCTACAGCTTGCATCAGTCTTACTGATGTCTCTTGGCTGCAGCTAGTCACCTGGTTAAACCCAGACTCATGATGGGAGGGGACCACGCAGGAGATGGATCCCTGAAAGGGGGGAGGGGATGTAGTTTGATGAGGGCACCAAAGTTGCAATATACCACTCAGTTCAAACTTTCTCTGACCTCCTCAGGCCCTGGACTGAAACAGTCATTTTACTTGTTATCACTGCTATACTGCATTGCCATTTATATTTATGAACCGGAGCTCCTCTGAAGACAGGGACTCCTTGTAATTTCTCCCCATAACCCATTGCTGGCACAGAACTTGTTTGCATCGTCTGTGATCGAATGAGAACAGCAGTTGTCATCACCTCCTTCATATCTGCCAAGTGCAAGGCCTGTCCCTACCTCAATTAGATGGAGGCCGGTCAACAGCTGTCTGATGCCAAGTATACCAAGTCCCCGAGTCCCTTAGAGCACGGCAGCTAGGTTCTCTACTGAGGTCCAGGCATACAGGAGGCACCTAACATGTTAGTGGAATGAATGAGTGAGTGAGCAAACTTCCTAGGCATAGCAACGGGATTTCCAAGGTTTTAAAGGGAAAGGAACTCCTAAAAAATTAACTCTTATTTTCTGCAGGTAAGGCCCCCTTGATTTGTTAAAAAATGAAAGTCATCTAGTTTCCAAGGCATCCACTTCTTAAATATATACTGGGACCGAGCTGAGCAGAAGTCACATGACTCCGCATTCCACAGAGGAAGCAGTCCCATCAGAGGGTTGTCCAGAGAGACTTTCCGTGTTCTCCTTCCTGAATGAGGACCCTGGGGAAGAAGTTCCTGTAGCTGAGCCCTATTCCACTGGCCTGTCTGGTAGCTGGAGCAGAGGCCGAGGCCTGGGCTGGTGGGGTGACGTGTATCCATCAGAGCCGCCCCACAAATGTTTCCTGCTCCCCAGATTCCCCGGTTCTGAGCAGTGGGTCTGAATATAGACGCCCTCTTGTGCTATAAATAGGCAAGACACATCTTCTGTGGTAACACACTGGAGTGTGGAAACCTATTGTGAATTTAACTCCTCCCCTATTGCAAAATTCTGACCTCATAGAGAACAGAAGAAGTGAATCACCTCTGAACAAATACTCTGATTAGATCACTTGCTTTGCATTGAAGTCTAAAAAAGGGAAGAGAAAAAACCTGGGTGTTACTGCCCTCTGGACTGCCCTCCACCCTGCTGAACGCTAACCCATGCTCAGCTGTGAGAATAATTTATTCTTACCTGAGCCCACATTTCCTGAGATTCCATCCTTTGGAATATTCCATCTTTTGGACCTCAGTATAAGCAACTCACAGAAAAGAAGACCTTGAATAATGAAATTAAATAAAAAGGATTTTTGTTCTATGAAAGTTTTCCCCCACTTTTATTTTTTTATATTTTATTGATTTTTTTACAGAGAGGAAGAGAGATGAATAGTTAGAAACATCAATGAGAGAGAAACATCAATCAGCTGCCTCCTGCACACCCCCTACTGGGGATGTGCCCGCAACCCAGGTACATGCCCTTCACCGGAATCGAACCTGGGACCTGGGACCCTTCAGTCCGCAGGCCGACGCTCTATTCACTGAGCCAAACCAGTTAGGGCGTTTTCCCCCACTTTATGAAAAAAACTAACTCCTATTTTCTGCAGTCAAGCCCCCCTTGACTTGTTAAAAATGAAATTCATCTAGTCAGGGACCACATACTGGTTCTGCTGGCCGAATGGCGCCTACAGGTGCCTTTTCTGGACAGCACAGCAGTTGGTTTCTAAATTCTGAAATTCTCTGGCTTACTTATGGCATGTTCTCTGGTTCCCTAGTTTCCACTGCTGCCTAATGTCGTACACACAGTGACATTACCTGCGGGATCCCTTGTACATTTCAGTTTCCAGCCTCTGAGCTCTCCCTCTCATCTTACAAATGGAGACAGTGAGACGCAGGAAGGATGATTCGCCCAAGACTGGACGGCTGGGAATTGCAAAACCTAACACGCAGGTCTCCAGCCTCCCAGCATGAGGCTCTCTCTCTCTCTCTCTCCTGCTTTACTGCATCGACACACCACTTTCCTGTGGTTTTGGCTAAATTAACAAATGCGTGTGCCATTTCAGCATTTGCCACAGAACCAGCAAGCATTTGCTGGGCTGGATTCTGTAACGACAGCACTTATGCAATGGCAAGTTCTTGTGACCTTCCTCTTTCCTTTCTGCCCGCCCCATCACCAGGCCAGACAAGCCTCACCCCACTGTTGTCATCAGGCAAAGCTCACGGTCTACATCTGCTGATGGCTACTTCTCCTTTCCCTCCGACGGCTCCACATAAAATCAGCACAGTGCACGTTTCAGATGGTGCAAATGGGCAGCTCTTTCTTCTGGAAAAATCCTGCTTGTTATTCAAGGCCCTGCTCAAGTGTGACCTCCTGTGTGAAGCCAGCTCCACCCTTCATTTATATATTAGTGATAGCATGTCCCACAGTGGGGTGTGTGTGTGTGTGTGTGTGTGTGTGTACCCCCTTACATAAGCTGGTCCTAAGCCTTACTTTTTTTTTTAATTAAAAAAAAATCAATTACAGTTGACATTCAATATATTAATTTCAGGTATGCAGCACAGTGGTTAGACGTTTATATAGAGTATGAGGTGACCCCCTAATAATAAGCCTGCCTTATCTTTTATGTCTTCACCTCCCCTTCTCCACTCCCTCCCCTAAATCTATGTTAACTGAAGTGAGAAGATTCAGGTTGATAGGAAAGTTCCAGAAAACAAATGACAAGCCCCACTTTTCTATCAAACTTGGACAAGGGTTAGATTTTGATTCTCTTTTTTTTTGGAAAGGAAAATACATCACTGTGCAACAAGGCCCGCTCAGCCTGTGATCCAAGAAAGCCTCTCTGTGCAGTGGTTCTCCACCTTGGCTGCACATTAGAATCACCTGGGGATCCTTTTAAAATCCTGATTTCTGGGCCTCATTCTCCGGAAATTCTGTTTCTTTGTTACTAATGATGAGGCCCAGAAATCAGGATTTTAAAAAGATCCCCAGGTGATTCTAATGTGCAGCCAAGGCTGAGAACCACTGCTATTTGTGTATTACATAATTATCTAACCACTATGCTGTACACCTGGAAGTGATATAACATAATATTGAATGTCAATTACAATTGAAAAATAAAATTAAAAAAGAAACCACCGCTTAGCGTTGGGATGAGAGGTGGGCAGGTAGAGAGGGGCTGCTGTTTTGGAGGACAGAGGGGAAACACTGGAGGTGCCAGGTCTGGAGAGCAGTGATGGAAAGTGGACGAGGAGGCCCAGATTGTTCTACTCCACAGTGTGCATCTGAGTGTCTGTGCCCCTCTGAAACCCAGCACTGAGTTTAGGAAAAGGGAGGAAATCATACCGGTAGGAAGATGAGGGGTGCCAGGAGGGTCCTATAAAGGTGACTCCTGAGAGAATGCTGCGTGAGGGAGTACCCAGTGAGCATCAGGAACTTGTAGACATTTTCGAGACTATCCAATAGGAATGTAATGTGAGCTACATGTATAACTTTAAATGTTCTAGGTGACACATTAACACACAAAAACATAAAATTACTTTGAATCATATATACAATCTATTAAGTCTCAGATATTTAAATGCACGTCTACTATATCCAAAATATTATCAGGGCAACATGTAATTAATATGAAAATTATTAATGAACTATTTTACATGTTTTTCCTAAGTCTTCAGATTCTAGCATTTGTTCTAGAGTTATAGCCCATCTCAATTTGGACGCTAAATTTGTATCAAAAATACTAAATCTGTATTTAGATTTCATACACTTTCCAGTAGGGAAAAGCAGATTCACATACCCGAGTTGTTTTAAACATATATAAAAGTTGCTTAATAATTGAGTCAAGCATTATTTTTTTTGGTGATCCAGCATTTATTTAATTCTCCCCCACAGCTGTATGGAGATATAATTGATATGTAACATTCTATAAGCTTATGGTGGCCAATGTGTTGATTTGATACACTTATATATTGCAAAATGATTACCACCTTAACTAACATCTCCATCACATCACATTATTTCCATTTCCTTTTTGTGGTGAGAACATTTAAGGTGATATTTGGTGATTGTAGTTAATAATATTGTATTACATACATGATACATGAAAGCAGATGATATTTGTGGTTAAAGTTGTTTTACAATCCTGTACATTATAATTATGGAACAATGAAGTCCAATGTTATCTAAACTATCGAGTTTCCCTAGCCTTTATCTCTTCTAATCTCTTTTATAAGTTACTATTTAACTAGGAATTAATTTTTTAAAAGTGTCTATGAAAAAAGTTATGTGTGTACAAGTATATATGTGAAGAATTTCTAAAGAACTTTGTAAAACACCCTTTTACAAAAAGATTTGAAAGTAATGTTAATAATACAGCTATAAATACATTCCATGAAAGATCGCAAAATAAAAAGTCATGAAATTCATGATTTTAGGTTAGATAAGGTTTTCTAGAATCATATATAAGATTGCCACAAGGTGGCGCTAACATCTAATGAACATTCCAGTCTGGTCTTCTCTGGAAGGAGTTGGGGGGTGGTTTTACAGACCTGTAGGAGACACTGGACAAAATGAAGACCAAATAAATGAAGCTGAAGATTGGAGATAGATAAACATCTTTCTTTTGTCTCAAGGATAATTTCCCTCTCTCACCGGTGTGGGAATCTGTCATACAATGAATCTATGTTAATAAAGTTAAATATTAAAATGATTTGTTCTCATAGACAACCAGTTTTACCCTTGCTTTTCAGTGGGAGTGTACTGGGAAGGGAGGAGACTAGCTGTCTCCTAGTGAGTTTATCCTGTGAATGGAGCAGTCTTCGAAGTAGCCAGTCTCCACAGAGCTTGCATTGGACAAAAGTGTCCTGGACCCAAAAAATGAAAACCATGAAAAGAAGTTGCTGCAGAACATGGATTCTTTTATTTGTTTACTTTGGCATATTTACCAACTGAATATTTTTAGAATTATTTTGATATTGAGATTCAAGCTTGAAACACCTCATAAAATATATGTGAGAATCAGAAAATGAGTGAATTAAATCCTTCTTCCTGATTATTTAAAAAAAATTTTAATTGATTTCAGAGAGGAAGGGAGCAGGAGAGAGAGAGATAGAAATATCAATCAATGATGAGAGAGAATCATTGATCGGCCACCTTTTGCACACCCCCCACTGGGGATCAAGCCCAAAACTCCGGCATGTGCCCTGACTGGAACTCGAACTGTGACCTCCTGGTTCAAAGGTTGATGCTCAATCACTGAGCCACACCGGCCAGGCTGATTCTTTGTATTTCAGTTAAAAAACAAACAAACAAACATGTACTACAAACTTTTAATTGTTTGGTTTCTTAAAATATTTGAAGTTTCAGAACATGGGCAATATTTCCAGCATATGTTAAGACCAAAGAAAGTAGTATTAATAGTACAGCTATAAAAGGTTTTGACTAAAAAAAGAAACATGCAGATAAGAGTTTTCTACTAGGCCAACTGAAAAAGAAAAGACGGAAAAGAAAAACATGTCTCGACTGGAGGAGCCCTAATGAAACTGAGGGTCTTTATGATTTTTTATTAAATTTAGCTTTAAACCCTAGCTCTAGAAAGTATATCTCTTTTTATACTCTTCAGAGACCTAGCCTTGCCCCTGGATAGTCAGCAATCCCTGAGGCAGGAGAAGACAGTAGCTGGACTTCACGGTCATAGGTCTGGACCTCTAGTCGGCTAAAGACAACATCTTGACTTAAGTTATGTCTCAGCTCCAGAGCCCTTAGGTGGAAAGATTCCCTGGCTGCTTTCCCATGAAACCAGACAGAGAGATGCTGAATACATGATTTATTACTCTTACCTCATCTCTAACCAATCAGCTCCCAGCACGACCTTGAACCCCCTAACCCACAGGGTCTTATGATTTTGCCCTATATAATTTGTAACCTACATGCATCAGGGACCGGATTTCTTTCCCGCATTAGCTTCCCATTCTCCTGGGTGGTGCCATTCCTAATAAAATAGCCAGTCTTTCTTCACTGTAATTCTCAGTGTTTGACTCTGCTAACGCCAGGTAAACGAACGAACGATTTCTGTTCCATGACACTAAACCAATGATCAAAATAGCTGATTATCTCCCAGTGGATCCCACTTTGGAAAAATTATTTATTTGTTGACGGTTCAGGTCCTTGGATCTGAAGAACAAAACCAGAAAGCTGGGCACTGTGTGGAGCTAATCCATTGTGAAGGAAGCACTTGGTTCTCTGGATGAGCTGTTCTCTAGGGTTCGCAGCATCATGTCTTCATAGACCTGGTTTTCTATCTGTCGTATCCAGATAGGGACCTCGACCCCGGTTTATGAGTCAGAGGTGAAAACAGCAGGGCTCAGTTAGGTGATTGGGTTGGATAGTTGTTAATGCAGAGTCTGGAGTTCGAGGTAGGAGACCCCCAGAAAGTTCCAATGGGTTCCAGCACACTTAGGTGAATTCTCCAGTCACTTACCGACTTGTGTATACTGTCAGGCATTGTGCTAGGTCTCCAAGATGCTGAGATATGACAGAATCCTGGCTCTCCAACAGCTGCCAGTCTCAGAGAGGGAGGCAGAAAGATGAAGCAATAATGTGATGTCCCTCCTGTGCTGAAAAACCAATAGGCATCCCTCTACAACGGACATAGCCCCACCTGCTCAGTGGGTGCTCTAGCCCCCACCATAGGCCCAACCTGAGTCCAACTTCCTCCAAGGGCAGCCACACTAAGCTGGTCCCAGTCGCTGAAGTTTGTCCTCCGCTTTCACACCTCCCTGCCTTTGTTCCTGCGGTTGCTCCTTCCTGGTGGGCTCCCCCTGCTTCCCCTCCCCCTTCCTACGTCTTCTATCCTTGGAAGTCCCTTGACTCAGTCCTCTCCTGCAGGATTCCTGGGATGGATGAATTAAGTCTTAGTGTGCGCCTGGGGACGAGAGACCTCGCACCCCTCAAGACACGAATTTGCTGGGTCCCCATCTTCAAGTTTCTTCCCCCGGCCTCTTCTTGCCCAGTGGGGTGTGGGTGGTTAAATTTTATTGTACTATCTACTTCTGACACCAGAATCCGAATTAACCATGCAAACCAGGGCCCAGGCTGTCTTTTTTTTTTTTTCCTGTTTCGTAACTTTCTCCAAGTGGACATGAAGTTCTGCATCCAGCTTCACCCTTCCCTTTTCACTGTTCCTCCTTCCCCTAATTTCCATGGAGAGACCCAGGCTGGGGGCCGGGAAGGTGGTAGGTGGTAGGACTTGGAGGAGCCGCGAGGCTGTGAGCTGGTTCACACAGCTCACAGTAGTGTCTCCAACCACTGGGTCCAAACCTAGGGCTGCCCCGGGGAGGAACTGGATAAAGGGGGGTGGGGTGGCCAACTAGACCAGAGAGGGGCCGCTTTTAAAACAAAACAAAACAAAACAAAACAAAAAACAAAAACACCTTGCTTGGAAACAAACGTGTGTGTGTGTGTGTGTGTGTGTGTGTGTGTGTGTGTGTTTATATAAAAACAAGCCCTCGTTAAAGGTGCCGCCCTCTTCCCCCACAGGTCCGACCGCCCGCTGGGAGTTTGCAAAGAAAGAGGGGCATTTTGAGTGAGATGGAGGCGTCAACGCCCCGCAAAATGCCGCCTCTCGGCACCGCTCGCCCAGAGCCCGTGGACTCCGGGCAGCCAGCTCCCGGGCCGGGCCCGCGCGGAAAAGCTGCGGTGAAGAAGGGAACCCGGTGTCCCCAGCGCCCTGCAGCGCCAGCCGGGGGCGTAGACTCCCCGGTCGCTGCCTCTCCCAGCCCCGCGGCCTGGGCCGTCAATCAAGTTCGCCCGGCCCCGCCTCAGGGCTGCGGCAAACGGCCAATCAGAGCCGAGCTCCGCAGCGATGAGCTCAGTCGGCTCGCTTCCCATTGGGCGGCTATATTAAGAAAGTGGCCGAACTCTTTAAATAGCGGGCGCTAGGGCCGCAGCCAGCGTCTGCCACCGCAGTCTGGCCGGAGTCGAGTTCTCTCCCGCATTCGCATTCTTGGCGAGGCCCGGAGAGGCCCGGAGGGAGCTAGGCCGGGGCCGCTGCCTGAGCTGCGGTTTGCGCACAAAGGCGCCGACTCCGGGTCCGAGGCGAGAAAAGCGGCCACCGCCCGGGAGCCGCGCGGAGACGCACAGGGCGCCCTATGCCCCCGCGCCCCCGCCGCCCCCGCCGCGGCTGCCCGAGCGCACGGAGAGGACGCGCCTCCGCGGGGCCTGGGTGCAGCTAGCGATCCTTGCCCTCCCAGCCCGAGGTGAGCAGTGAGCGGCGAGCGGGACGGCAGCGAGGCGTTCGCGGGGCCCCTCCTGCTGCCCGGCCCCGGCCCGCTCATGGCGGCCATCCGCAAGAAGCTGGTGGTGGTGGGCGATGGCGCGTGCGGCAAGACGTGCCTGCTGATCGTGTTCAGCAAGGACGAGTTCCCCGAGGTGTACGTGCCCACCGTCTTCGAGAACTATGTGGCCGACATCGAGGTGGACGGCAAGCAGGTGGAGCTGGCGCTGTGGGATACGGCGGGCCAGGAGGACTACGACCGCCTGCGGCCGCTCTCCTACCCGGACACCGACGTGATCCTCATGTGCTTCTCGGTGGACAGCCCCGATTCTCTGGAGAACATCCCCGAGAAGTGGGTGCCCGAGGTGAAGCACTTCTGCCCCAACGTGCCCATCATCCTGGTGGCCAACAAGAAAGACCTGCGCAGCGACGAGCACGTCCGCACGGAGCTGGCCCGCATGAAGCAGGAGCCCGTGCGCACGGATGACGGCCGCGCCATGGCCATGCGCATCCAAGCCTACGACTACCTCGAGTGCTCGGCCAAGACCAAGGAGGGCGTGCGCGAGGTCTTCGAGACGGCCACGCGCGCCGCGCTGCAGAAGCGCTACGGCTCCCAGAACGGCTGCATCAACTGCTGCAAGGTGCTATGAGAGCCGCCCCCCGGGCCGTTCACCCCCCCGAGGACCCCACCGGACTGCCTGGCGTCTGCCTTCCCGCCCGGCACCCGGCGCCGAGAACCGGCGTGGGAGGCACCGGGCGTCCCCTTTCCAGTGTCTGTGTGCGTCCGGCTGCAGTTGCACAGGCCCAGGCGCCCCGCCGAGTGCCAAGGGGCCCCTGAGCACCCTTTTCGGAAGAGCCAAGCCTCTTCAGAGTGTGTGGCTGTATGTTCGACCCCCGCCCCCCGCACCCTGCCTCCCGCCCCCGTGCTACCTACCCCACCCCCGCCTCTGGTCCCGGGAGAGGAGCTTGGCGCCCCGGTGCTGCCGCGCCCCATCAGATGTGCGCCCGTCACCAGCGAGCGCCTGCTATCTCTTGTCTGTAACATAGACCACGGGAACGGCGGGAGGGGAGGGTGGGGAGGGCGGGGTGTTATATAAATATAGATATAATTTTATTTTCGGAGGTAGGATGGTGTTATTTAATGGTGGTGGTGGGTGGAGTGACAGGGCGCTAGAACAGCTCTGGGTCAGGCGCCCATCCAAGCAAGAACAGGACTTGGTCATCTTTCCAGCCCCTGGGGAAGACGTTTGCAACTGACTTGGGGCTGAGAGGACACAGCTTCCGGATTGCCGTCTCCTGCACGCCAGCCGCCAGCGAACCCCTCGCCAGCCAGCCAGCCGCGGGCAGGAGGAGGGAGAGTGAGCTGCGGGTTGTTTTTGCCATACGCGAACTTTGTGCCTGTCCTACAAGTGAAAATTGTTCAGTCCAAGAAACCGAGGTTTTTGATTTATTTAAAGGCTTAAAACTTGTTTTCTTTCGAAAGGATTCTTTGCACAATTGTTTCATTGACACTTAATGCACTTGTCATTTGTGTAAGACAGTAGCATTCTGACCACACTTGTACGCTGTAACCTCATCGACTTCTGATGTTTTAAAGAAAAATGATGATGACTTTTAAAATGAGAGTTGAAAAAGAAACCACTAATTTTTATTTTGTTTTCTTGAAAGAAAGTGGCCACACCGTTTTGCGATTTTATTTGTGCAGGTATGCGCACTGTTTTGAGAAAGGGCAGTAACGAGTATTGGAGCCTACTTAAACCCCCCTCTTTTCTTCTCAAGGCAGTGTCTAAAGCTATGTGAAATTTTCTCTGCATCTCTGTACAGAGAATGAACCTGCCCCTAGCCTTCTTCCTCCCCCTCCCTTCCCCACCCAGTGGTACTTCTACTAAATTGTTGTCTTGTTTTTTATTTTTAAGATAAACTGACAAATGACAAAGTGGTGAGCTTATGATGTTTACATAAAAGTTCTATAAGCTGTGTATACAGTTTTTTTATGTAAAATATTAAAAAATTATGATGATGACATTTATAAAATGGCTCCTGTGGTTAATTTTTTCCTTTTTATTGAATTTATTGGGTGACCCTGGTAAACAAAAGTATACAGGTTTCAGATGCACAATCCTACAACACATTATCAGTATACTGTATTACATTTTTACCACCCCAGGCCAAGTCTTTTCCATCACCATTTATCCCTCCTCTACCCCTCCCCAGTCACCATACTGTTGTCTGTGTGCATGGGTTTTTTCTTTTTTGCTCAATCCCTCCACCCAGCCCCCCAACACCCCCTTCTGTGGTTTAATAGTGTGTAAAAACAACCCAGTGATTTTGGGGCAAGGGAAAAATTCTGCTCGCAAGGTCTTTCCTTCCCACCAACTCCATTCCCCTGATAGTATTTGTAATAAGTGCGGATGAAGTCCCTTTGGGATGTGTGGGGGTTGGGTGTCCATGGGAGACCAGGGTGCTCTTGTCCCAGAGGAAGATAAATGACCCAGGCACCCAGTGTCAAAACTTTTATTTTTTTACTGTACATTTCCTTTATGTTAAATTTTCACTTCATGTCCCTTTTTGTTTTTAAAGTGTTTATAGATTAAACAATACAATAGACGTACTGTGTATAAGAAAGGCTAAAACAGGGAATCATTCGGGGGTCTGGGTCAGATTAATTCAATTTACATTATTTCTAGTGGGGAAAAATGATTCGGTTTTTGAACAGCCTTCCAGGACGAATTAAGTTCGAGAAACGCGGTTCCACTGTACACTGTACCCCATGAAATTGCAGGTTGTTACTTTGGGGCTGGAGCTGGCTTCTATCACTGAACTTTCATGGGCATGGGTGTCTATACGGGACCTAGAATGCTTTATTCTAAGTACTGAGATGGCCACTGTATGAACAGAGCACTGAGTTTGGGGCTGGGGGTGGGGGGGCAGTTACTTAAAGTTGGAGCAGTCACAGTCTAAGATTTAATCCTGATGAGCTCTAATTTCAGACACTTAGCTGGCTGAAGGGGTCTCAGAACCAGACAAGCAGACATACTCGGAGACCACATGAGGATCCTGTCCGGGCATGATGGCTCAGACCTGCCGACTCTCAGCAGCTTCGAGGGGAGGCAGTTTGATAGTGCCAGCCTCTCCCAACGCCCTAAGAAGTGTGGGTTTTGCTTTAGGAATCAGCACTTTCTGGGGACCCTAGCACTTCGTGGCTCCCCTCCCCTTCCCTCCCACCCCACTCTCCCCACACCCTGGGCAGAGCCCCACAAGATCCATTTGGAAGTTTGCTTTAAAGCTTAAGGCTTCTGTTTCCCTGTCTTTCCCCAGACATCCAGAGCTTTTGTTGAGTGAGGCAAACCTGGTCGCTGGTGACCTTTCACCCACTTCAACACCCAGGGAACAGGGCCTCCTGTGCAGCCAGGCCCATTGGCCAACAGAGGGGAATTGTCTGGGCTTCCCCAGGCTCAGAGCGGGGACAGGGCCCCGCTCACCTTCCACCTCCCAGCTCACATTTTCTTTTCTTCGTTTTAAAGACAAAACTTCCCATTGAAAAACAAAATGTGACTTGCAGATTTTACAGCTAGCAAACGCTTTGGTACCAGGGAGTGCAGGACTCAGAGAACAGCTCAGGCTTGGGCTCACTGCCCAGGACTCAGCTCTGCAACCAGCAAAGAGCCTGGAGACCCAGCCTCCCGAAAAGGCCTTTTCTGGGTTTCCTGCCTGCTCGAAGGTGCCTGGTACCTATAGTGCCTGACTTTCTAAAATAGATTGGGAAGACAACCACTCAGATGACGCATGGCGGCCTGAGTTGTGCTTGTTTTAAAATGCATGGCATTTAATAATCCTGCCGGAACACGCTCTTCTTGCCGCATTAGGATCCAACTGGAAAATACAAAGACGAATTGCTGTAGGCTGGAAAATCAATTAGGAAAAAGAGCTAAAACATCTGGTGTTACTCTTAGGATATGAAAAATCATTTTGCACATTTTAAAATAAATGTGCTGATTTCATTAAATTGCCCGTGGAACTGTTTCATGGAGGATAGTGGGGAGTTTTATTGATCCTGAGCATTTTAGAGCAAGGGGCATCGGCTTAGGTTCTCATTTAATCTTCATTTTAAACCAATCCAGATTGTATTTCTGAGTCTTTTTTTACATGCGGGGCAGTGTACTTACAATGGTGGTTTTCAACCTTAGCCATGCATCCGAATTACGCGGCGGGCTTACACACTTCCCACACAGTGTGTCTGGGATGAGGCCTGAACGTTTGAATTTCTGACAAGGTCCTATGTCAGGGATGGCGAACCTATGACACGCGTGTCAGAGGTGACACGTGAACTCATTTTTTTGGTTGATTTTTCTTTGTTAAATGGCATTGAAATATATAAAATAAATATAAAAAATATAAGTCTGTTTTACTATGGTTGCAAATATCAAAAAATTTCTATATGTGACACGGCACCAGAGTTAAGTTAGGGTTTTTCAAAATGCTGACACGCCGAGCTCAAAAGGTTCGCCATCACTGTCCTATGTGATCCTAATGCTGCTGGTCTGGGGACCGACCACACTTGGAGAAACACTGGCTTAGACTAAGGTAGAGCCTTGTCAATGCTCAGAGCGGGGAGGTGGTTTAGTTGACAGTAGCTCAGATTTTGGGTGATGCACCCTGTGGTCCGGACTTCCTTACCCCAGGGAGCACAGCGCTTTCACAGAGCTTCCCTGCCAGGACCAGCGACGCAGAACCTTGTCCTCTCTCCACATTGTGCAAAGGGGGTCCCATGCCTTCTAGAGGTTTCTTTCTGCCACTCCTGAATGCAGACTGCGACAGCTCTCCGTACTTCAGTCAGCCCTGGCTTCTGCTTCCTCAGCTCTGCTGCGAGGAGGGGTACAAAAGCAAATAGCAGGGACAGGGCCTCACTCACCGTCCACCTCCCAGCTCACATTCCCCCCTTCATTTTAAAGACAAAACTTCCCATTGAAAAACACAGTCCGTGCCCTGGCGGGCTGGGCTTCCCGGGAGTACGTTCACTAAGACCTGGAGTACAGCGCGCTCAAATGAAGGCATGAGGCCCAGGGCACATCAGGAGCAAGGGAAGCTGGGGAAGGCGTCATGGAGGAGGAGACATTTGAACTGAGTCTTAAAGCTCCTAGGAGTGGGTGATGTGCAGATGGAAGGTATAGCTTCTTTGTATATTACTTTCGGGGGGAGGGGGGGGAGGGGAGAGAGACAGGGGGCTGGCCTCTGAGGACTAGAACTCACCTGGGTGAGAACTACCTTCTTCTTTTAACCCTCAGCATACATTTCTCCAATCAAGAAAAACTATGTTACCCAGCCAAGTTAAACACAGCCTCTCCCCTGCCCTCCCTGGCCACACACTGGCCAGGAGAGAAGGTTGGTGATGATGGTTTCATTGTTTTCTCTGTGCCTTCCAGGTGGACACAAGGCCTAGCTTTGTGATAACTGTGTTCTTGGGAAATATGCAGCTTGGGCTCAGGAAAGCTGTGCCACCACAAAGGGGCCAGGGTCCATCTCTGGCTGGATGAGGAATCTGGGCACTCAGAATATCCCCCAACTCTCAGAGGCCCCCTTTCTAGCCTGAGAGGTAAGAGTCTAGAGGCCCCAGTTCATTCCTTCCTGTTCATTCTCTTAGTCAACAAATACTTATTGTTGTGCAAGGACTCTAATAAAGGACTCTGTGCCTACCATTATACCAGAACGTGGGACCCAGTGGACGAATAGGGGGGCCTGGTCCCTCCCCTCACAGAGCTTTCAGTCTAGTAGTGGGTCTAAACAAGTAATAAAAATGACGGTGATAATAGCTAATACGTATTGACTGTGCAACAGGCACTATTGTAAGCTCTTTATAATTTTATTTAATCTCTGTTAATTATCTATTACTGCATAACAAATTATCCCCAAAATGAGTGGCTGAGAACAACATCTATTACTTCACAGTTTCTGCGTGCCAGGAATCCAGGCACAGCTTAACTGGGTCTTCTGGCTCAGGGTCTCTCTGAAAACTGTAACCAATGTGTTGGCTGGGGCTGGATTTATCTCAAGGCTTGGACCTCAATAAGTAGCAGTGGAATGAATTCCTTAATTAAGGAAAAGGCGGAAATTTAGAGAGCGCCAACTTCTAAAAAACCCAAGGAAGTGACACAGGTTGGGAATAGCTTCTGCGGGGAATGAGAAGAAGGTGTGTTAAGATTGGGCCCCACAAAGATAGTCCAGCAATCTGGGGTACTGGGAAAGAATAAGCAGGTACATCACCCCATTTGGACATGATTTATGTGGAATGAGCAATGACAAGTAACCAACTGTTTTTATCGCAGAAGCTGAGTCCAGGGAAGTTGGGAAAGTGCTCCTGTAAGGCCAGACAGGGCACTGATAACACCAACTGAGAGAAGGCCTTCTCGGACCCCGCCCCTGGGAGGGATCACCACGTGATTGGCCCAAGGAGCTCCCTTCAGAAACGCTGCGGGTGATGAGCAGGCAGCACGGGAGCACGTTTCCAGGGCAGCAGGCCACCTCCGATGCACCACGTGGGTGGCTGGATGTGCTCAGCTGCTGTCACTGGCCGCTGAGCTAGAGTTTTGGAGGAAGCTGGGCAGTTTTGGATTCTGGGTTGGGAGCTTGGCACAGTGGCCCATTTTTTTCATTTTAGAAATGATGACCTGGAAGTGCAATTCTAAGGGCTGTGGTAGCAGGCCTCGGGCTTTTATGACTCCCTGTGACCTCTGTCCTCTGGCTGTCATTGGAGCCATTTTTCTTCTCCCTTCAATCCTGAAAAGGGAAGAAACCAGTGTTACCAGAAGCACATGTCTCATCGCTTTGTTAATGATTGATTTCATATGATTCCAGAACTTGTTTGGCCTTCAGGTAAACAGTTGAAACCTTCTGGAGGCACCTACCCGGAATGCAGGAATGCATTTGCTATTAAATGGTAGAAAGGTTATAAATGGGACTCTGACAGAGTAAAATATATTATTTATATGGGTGCTTAAAAATAAGTCGCTTGTAAAGTATACACTCTTCAGTGATGGCCTAATATGGGAAAGTGTGGTATCTGGTCACAAAACCAGGCTGACTCTGTACATGGGAAGATCCATCCATCCATCTGCCTTTCTCTAGGTTGAGCAATCTTGTGGCTAAAAATTATTTCCAAGGAAGTCTCGAGTTATAGGCCAAATGGAGACCTAGACTTCATGCACAAGATAATAGCAAAGTAAGTTAGCCAGCCTGGGCTCTCTGAAGGTGTGGGTAGCTGTGCCAGTGGAGAATTACACACTGTAGAGTTGGTCACCTGCCAAATCTGAGAGAACAAACAGAGATGAAATGCAGTGAAGGCATAAACAACTCAAAGGGAACAAGAGTGATATCTGTGCTGAGAAAGCCATGAGTTTTCCCGCAGGCTGATGTGATCTGACTTCCTCCTATGTCATAGTGACCAATGGTGAGCCGTCTCGGCTGTTAACCAAGTGAATTCAGAAGTCCCAGCACCATGATGAGCAGGGTGCAGAGGAGGCCCTGGGACCAGCATCAGCTTGGACCATGAGCCACACCCCCCCCCCCCCCGGGTGGGCATAACCCTCTCATCCTCAGTTGGGTGACGGAAGAGATTGCAGCTCATGGAGTTTACTGGGGACCTCAAGAAACTGGGAGGAAGGTAGCATCGAGGGTGTGTTCCTCCCCCCCCCCCATTATAGCATTTATCCCACTCTATTGTTCATCTCCTGCAACTGCACGCCAGGCAGTGCCTTTGGTGGGAAAATCAGGGTTACAAGCAGGAGCCCCAGCTATGTCTACAGCTATCGGTGCATTCTTGTGACCATTACTTTTACCCTTCCCCGTCTTAGGTTCTTTATGTGTAGAGCGGAATTAGTTTTGAAGATTAAATAAGGTCAAACCAAGTACTTGGCACAAAATGCAGCTCAAAGTCCTCAATAAATTGTGATTACCTTCCCTCTAGTGGATTCATCTCAGTACCTTTATCACAAAGTAGAAGTGGAGTAAATTTTGTTGAGTAAGTGAGTGTGTAATAATAACAATTCTGTTGTTTATCAAGGACCTTTTCAACTGTAAGCTCCTCAGGGCATCACATCATACTCCTTTCTGCCACCTCAGCATCGCATGCAGGGCTTGGCACATAGTAGGGGCTTGGTTACTAGTAAGCTACTGAAGAGTAGCTCAGGCTCAGAGGCTCCTTGATAAACGGGAGAGTCTCAGGATAGCATGGGCTGACTTGGCACTCAGGGAAGAAGTGCCCCCCACTTGAGTCCCAGATGTGGTGACAGCAATCAAGCCCCCTGAGGACGGAGGGGAAGGCTGCAGGGGGCTGGGGACCAGCAGGATTTCTTCCTAGGAGCGTGGTGCCCGTGAGTCCTCAGCAGGGGCTGGGTGGGCTCTATATGAGTCTGCTGACCCAAGGACACATAATGAGGAGCAAGGTGGCCAGGGTGTAGAGCCAGGGAGAGCCTGCCCAGCCTCACCCCACCGACATGGCCACAGGTGGAAGGAGAGCCAGCTGCTTTTCCAGATGAAGTGAATGCCGGGAAAAAATGCTGCCCACTCCTAAGAGATCAAGAAACATGTGCTAGAAAGATCCATCCTTTAGTCCTGGGTGTGCAAGACCTGGGACTCAGGCTGCATTTGTAACCCGAGAAAGCAAGTCCCTGCCTATTGTGCAGCTCAGCAAAACAAAGGGAAAACAAAGCTAGGAGGAGACTTGATCATCTGACACAGCGCCTCGGAGAGCAAGACCCTAATTCTGCAGGAGTTTACCAAACTCACCGCAAGTGAGCTGGTAATCGCTTTAAGTCTGGCCAAACTGGTTCTCCTGGCACCGAGGTAGGAGCGGGGCTTAATTAGACTGGAGGGGGGCAGGATCAGACTGGAGGGGGGCCCTTTGTTCAGGTTGGCTCCAATTAAAAACATTTTTTTTTTTTTTACTTTCTCGTTAAATAAGAACAAAAAATTGTAGCATCAGGGGCGGCAGCATAGGGCAGGGGTGCAATATGGAAATTCTCCTTCAGAGTAAATCCCTCTGTGTTCATCCTCCCCACATTTCAGCTTTTCCAGAAAGCTGAACCTGAACTTCAGTTCCTGGTAATGCTTGACTTTGACGGGATCTGGGGCTGTGTCCTGGGGAGGCCTGGCTGCTGACTGGAGACTTGGCTGTTCCCAGTTCGTTTTGGCAGTTTTCTCCATGTGACTTGGAAAGAGATGTCTAAATCCACTCAATTGTGCTAAATTTCAGGTTCTGAGGAGTCTGGGCCAAACTTGAGGGTGGTCTGTGACCTGATGACCTCCAGGTCCGGGGAGGTGGTGCGCTGGTGGTCAGTGGAGGAAGGCAAGGCCAGCAATAATCACTTGTCTTACCTTGTCTTAAAGCAGAAAGTCTGATTTTTAGAGCTTGCGCTGAAAATGAGTCTGGGATGGATCCCTGTGTGGGCTTTTGACACATGCTCTTCAAACCACACCAAGTTTGCCAGGCTCCTCTTTGGTGACAAAACCAAGAGTTAAAATGCCAGTTGAGTTCAAGGAGGCAGGCTTGCACTGGACCTGAACTTGCTTCCCGGAGGGCAGCGGACTGACCACTGGGGGTCCAGGCATTGGCGAGGCTCAACTGGTGAGGGCCACCAGGAACGGGTTCAGGCCCCGAGGAAAAACTTCCTGGGCTCCTTCTCAAGGACAGACAGGCCAAGGACTTACATGTGGGATTTGATCTGCCACACATCTGGACCCCTGAGCCCTGGTAATTGGTACGGTTCCTCCTATCATCAGCAGCCCTGTGACCTGCCTGTGTGTGTGTGTGTGTGTGTGTGTGTGTGTGTGTGTGTGTGGCTGGGGGCTAGCGCTAGTGAGCAGGGCAAGGAGGCAATGCTAATGGGGTGGGAGCTGGAGGGTGGGCTCAGGATTCAGAGCCAGGGGCATTTGAGAGCCCTTCCTCTGGATAAGCAGAGTCTTCCTCTTTTGGGGAGACCCTCTGCATCTTCTTATACACAGTCGTATGCCTTCAGGAGAGAATGCCCATCTGGGTCTAGCTCATCTTCTAGGGCATCTGCTGCTCTGAGCCCAGAGCCAGTGGCAGGAGGAAGCATGGAGGCATAACCTCTACCACCAGCTGCCTAAAATGAAGGTCTTGTGCCCACGCCATGCCTCTCGCCTCACCTGGCTTCACCAGCTTTGCACAGCGAAGCTGACTGGAGAGCATCAGGACCCAAAGGCTGCCCAGTCCATTCTACACATGTGGGCTGCACACCTAATGTACGCCAGGTCTGTGTGAGCAGGTGCTGGGGCAGGTAGCAGAGCACCCGGCTCAACTCCCATCCCTGGGTGCTCTCTGTGGACATGCTTCCTTCAACATCTGGGTATTTCAGTAAACAGGGTAAGGGTAGGGGAGTCATAGCTGGAATCCTCCAGTATTTTTGTCTTTTGGAAATAAACATGTGCTTAAAGAGCAATAGTTTTTCAATTTGGTGTGGGTAGTGGACTTTGGGGCCTAGGCCGTGGGGGTAAATATCGCCTCCTATGAAAGCCTTTCCTTCACCTCTTAGGACAGGATGGGGTAACCCTCCGAGGTGCTCTCCAGCCCCTGCCCATCATATCCCAAAAGCCGCCCACCAGCCCATGAGCCCCTGAGGTTCAGAGCTGTGCCCAGCACACTGGCTGGGACATGGAAGGTGTGCATCGAGCGTCTGTTGAGTGAGTGAGTTGCGTGACCAAGTCTGTGTGGGGCTCCAAGGGCAGAACCAACAGGATACATTCAAGAGGCAGATTTTGGCTTGAAAGAAGGAAGAATATGATAGCAATCAGAACAGTCCCCAAAGATATGAGACAAGGTCATGAGCTCACTGTCATTGAACATATGCATCGCACAGCTGGTTACCCGCAGTAGAAAATACTGCAGAGGGAATTTAAGTTTTAGATGGTGGCGCTCTCAAGAGGCAAGACCAGCTGAAGGTGTTCCCCTGCCAGGAAGGGAAGGGAAGGGGCCTGCAGTTAGCTAGGAGGCGCTCCTGGGAGAGGTCCCTGCGAAGGGACAAGCCTGGGTTTTGTTTCCACTAGATCTTTAAAGCAGATCTCAAACATCATCCACCTTTCCTGACTTCCTCTAACTCCCTCTTCTGCTCAAAACACATTGTTCCTTCTTTTATTGCCAGTCCCATACCTTTTTATTGTAGCTGTTAATTAATTATATGGCTCCCATCTAAAACGTGATCTCCTGGAGTACGAGACCCTGTCTTATAATTCTTCTCTTTTTTTATTTTTGTTATTTGCTTTTTGTTGTTGTAGGTTTTTTGTTTTGTTTGTTTTGTTCTTGGACCTGTCTTATAATTATTTGTCTCCCAGGCACCTAGAGCTGGGTGGGTCTGGCACTGTTGAATGACAAACTCAGTGAGGACCTTCCACGTAAGAGAAAGAGCTCATGGACTTGCTCTGGAGGCAAAAGTAACACAAAAAAAATCCAAGGAATCGTCTCATATTGAACTGCATGACTTTCTGGGACAAAGGTTGATTCATGAGGGAGCTACCTCAGTCTGATGGCCTGCAAGCCATCTCCGAAAGGTTTGGGGGAAGGCCTGAAGCAAGAGGCTTCTTCCCCCGCTAGAATGGAAGCTCCAGGAGGGCGCGGCCTTTATTCACCGCTGGGTGCCTGGCAGGAGGTAAGTGCTCAGTTCACATTTGTAGAGTGGAAGCACTTTGGCTGTTGAAGTTTATTTTTCTGAAGCAGAAAGAAACCCTGTTGATGATTAATTTATCCTCACACTCTCAAGGTGATCTGTAAAGGGAAGAAAGACTCACACAGAAGCAGACAATCCCCAGAGAGGGTCCGGACCCATGGGCATAAGACCTGCGCAGCTGAACTGAGCCCAGCACCCAGGAGGGCCCTGCACATAGTTTAATGCGATGCTATTGCCAATTCGAAATTCTTAAGTTTTGAACAGGGAGCACACGCTTTCATTTTGCACGGCGTCCACAAGTTATTATTATGATTTATTCCTGAGAAGGTTTCGTTACACACAGAGAGGAAGGGAGTTCAGTCCTTCTTGGCCATCGCCTTCCTCCTGGTCGCCAGGACATTGCTCAGCTCTTCTCTCTTCTTCTTGGGGAGGATGTGTGTCCCACCCTTTTATTGATGAACTTGAAGGCCTGCTTGTCTTTGAAGACCTTGAGCAACTCCATGGCATGCCACCCACAGGGGTCAAAGCCACCCACCCCTCCCATTACGTCCTGCATGGACTTGGTGTGCTTGGTGAGGCGCCATGGCCATGGGGAATCCCAGAGCCATGGCTGCTGCTCTCCAGTGGCTGCTGTGGCCCCCGTAAGTTATGTAGCCAGGCCTGCCCACAGAGTGGACACTGTGAGTCTCCAGCATGGGCCAGCGGAAGCAAGGAAGAACCTTCTGCTCCAGACACCCCCCTGGCAAACTGACTTGCCCTGTGGGCTCTGGGCAGCCATGCAGGTGGTGTCTCCTTTTTCTTGCCTGGCCTGGATCTGCAGCTGCTTCTGCATGGCTTGGCTCCAACCATCTGAAGTGACCTCAGGGAGTGGCGGAGCAGCCATAGCCAGTGACCTCACACCTCTTGCTGCTGCCAGCGGGCTGTCACTGGCCTGGGGATGGCTCTCTCCCTAGGAGTCTGACACTTTTATGGCACATTTCGTCAACAGTGGCCTCACCAGTGTGCCTCTCACAGGAGCTTCCCACCCTACCCTTTCAAGGAATTTGGGGCATTTCGCTGGCGTGGTGGGAGGACATTAAGTGTCACCCCAGAGTACTCTTTGCTGATGTCAATCCCTTCCAGCTCTTCAGGGCTCAGTCTAAGGAATGTTCTAGCAAAGAATGAGTTTATGAACCACTGGAGCAGGGTGGGGGTGACTCTTCTCTCCCTTTGGTTCAAGGACTCTGATCTTGGTGGGCTGGGGCCCTCCCGAAGCACCCAAAGCCCTCTTCATTTCTCTCGGGGAGACCAGCAGTCGTCATGCCTCTAGGGTACCTGGGGGCAGGGTCTCACAGGGAGAGCGCTCTTCCATCCCAAGGATCTCTGCCCGCGGTGTGTCTGGCAGGGTGGGCTGGCCACTGGAGGGTCTCACTCAGCCCCGAGGAAAGCCACCTTCCTCTGCTCCTGGGACGCAGGACAGGTCGGGTAGCTGGGCTTTGGAGAGGGGACCCTGAAAGCCAGACCCACGACGCCCAGCTCCGGCTGCTCTGGATGGAGCCTGGGACGGGCCAGCAGGGCTCCTGGTCTCCTGGGTAAGCTGCTCTGTGAGACTCCAGGTCTATTCAGTGTCCCTGCTGCTGTTCTTCCCTGAGCGCTCCTGGCGGAGGTCAGGGCTCGCTTGCAGGACAGGTGCGCATCAGACTTCGGAGGAGCCAAGAGTAGTTCCTAACCTTTGCCACTGCTTCCTAGAAAATGAAAAAATGGGAATTCAAGTTAATGAATAGAAAACAAAGATTGTGAAGGTAGATTTTTTTGTTTTACAGTTTAAAAGGCTATGTCCAATAGGAGTGTGAGGACCTGTGCTTGGGGGGGGGGGGGGGGCGCAGGGCAAGCTGGGAGAGGTCAATGGGGGAAGAGAGGGGCATATGTAATACTTTCAACAATAAAGATTTAAAATAAATAAATAAAACACTTTACCACACACACAAAGACTTATAACTTTTTTCCTTTTTCTGTGAGACACTACTGTTTTAAATTTTACACATTGTCAGCGTGTGAGGGAGACCAGACGTCATCCAATCCAATGCCCTGATTCTAACGACGGAAACCGAGGTCTGTGAAGGCTGGGGCTGCCCACGGGACATAGCTCATGAGGAGCTGAAGTGAGAGCACAGGTCACTTCCCTTCACCCCCAGGCCTGTTCTCCGTCAACAAAAAGTTCCTAAGGTATTTTAGCTGTTCACTAGACATGCGCAGATATGTGTTCAGTACGAGGGCAGTGTAACCTCAGGAAGTTCTCTGAGCATCTGTCCTTTCATCGTTCATTCGTCATCAGCTCTTTATTGAGCAGCTGCTTTGTGCCAGGTCCTGTGCTCTCCTAGGAATACCAAGTAGAACCATGTACGGTCCGCGGCCTTAAAGGCACGTGTACTAGGAGTGTGTGTGTGTGTGCGTGTGTGTGTGTGTGTGTGTGTGTGCGCGCGCACGTGTGTGAGCCCAACTAGAAGCCCCCTGGTACAATCCTGAACAAGAGATCACTTGTCTGAGTTTCAACACCTCTAGTTAGGAAACCTGCTTTGAGAGCTCTGTGCAGTGACTTTGAAATCAGAGTGGTTAGCAATCCCAGTGTCGTGTCCCGTTAGTGGAGGTGTCTTTCTCTTCTTTATTTCAAGTCAGAGCTGGAGGCAGATTCAAGGGACTGGAGTACGCTGTCTCAGTGGCTGGTAGAGGTGTCTATGCAAATGACCAGACATGACTGATGTGAAATCAATCTCTCTTTCTCTCTCTCTCTCTCTCTCTCTCTCTCTCTCTCTCTCTCTCTCTCTCTCAGCATGCAGAGCCAGTCTTAAGAGCACAGAATGTCAATCTGGTTCGTATGTTCCTTCTTTGTCAGATGAGAAATGTCAGACTCAGATCAGTTGAACTACTTGCTTAATTAGTTAATAACCTAATCCAGAGAGTTGGTAGATTCCTTAAAGGATGTAAACTTTCGGTTTATTCAGGAACTGAACAATGGGAAGCAGCTTCCCTTAGAAATGACTTCCTCTGAAATGTCACTGCGCCTCAAATGACATCTTGGGGAGGCATCAAGGCGGCTGTGGTCTCCTGAGGCTCCTTCATAGAATTTCAGGAAGTCACGGCTGTTACGGAGGATTCTCAGTGTCTGAAGTCAAAATCAGATGGCCCCCGATGCCAGTTGCTCCCCCCTGACAAAGGCCTGAGACACCCCAGCTGGAGCCGGAGCAGGTGTTGGGCAAGTCTCCAGCCCAAGAGGTCCCCAGGAGCTTGCTGGGTGGCGGGAAGGATCCAGGGCATGTTCAAAGCCCAGGGCCCCCCCAAGAGATGTTTTGGGTTAAGCATGGGATTACGGTTCTCCCTTCAAAGGCCATGATAAAAGCTGCTCAGGATGCCCTGAGGGCAGGAGGCTTTGATGCTGCGAGGACAGGCCCCTCCCTCTCTCTATAAGTAACTCAGCCCGTCCACGGACTCAGCACCAGGGCTCCTTGAGCCAGAGAGGCCTCCAAGCAGACTGAGCCCAACTTCCCATTGATGGGTTCTTTCCAGAATATTCTGACCCTGCTTGCTCTCCTCCAGGGAAAGACAGGATGTGGTGCCTTAGCGAGAGCGCCGTTTCCAGCGTTGGACAGGGCCTTCTCGTCGGGAATGGCTGCCTTCCTGTAACGTCCATTCGGGGGCCTTAGCCCTGCAGTCTGGGGCTCACCCTGCTCTCTGCTGCCCTGTGAGGTGTGAGTCTGATGTCGGCTTTGCTCCAGGCCGGCCGACCACAGGGCAGCGCTGGGCCCTCCCTCCCCGGTTGGCTGGGAAGTCCTGGGCCTCCTCTGCACAGGAGCTCCTGAAAGGTGAGGTCCCGACTGCTGGGAAGCCCAAGGCCCAAAACGCCAGTTGCAGACGGAGCGCAGCAGAGCTCACCGGGCCGTTTCTCCCTGGCTCCGGATGGCTCAGCAACCTGGAGCGTGGAAGCGACTGCGTTTGGATTTCCCACCAACGGCCTCGTTTAGCCACCCCAGGGCTGGGCTCTGCTCTGTTCCTCTCTGATTCCTCCCGTCTCAACACGAGTTCTAGCTGGAGGCAGACAATTTTCAAGGTGTTTCAGAAATAGTCGAAGTATGAGCCATGGTGCCTTCTGCTTCCCTTGGTTTTGGGAGCTCCAGCTGGGGATCAGGGCACCAGGCTTATTCAGCAGTTTTCTGGGAATGAACCCATTTAGGGCTGCTGGTCGGGTGAACAGTGGGAGGAAGCGGAGATCCGTGGGCTGGGCGAGGTCCCCCAGCTCCATCTCATCGCAGGCTCCACCATTAACTGCTCACTACTCCGGCTTGAGTCTGGATAAGAGGCAGAGGTTGGGCTGTGTTGCATGGCAGCTGGGGGAGCTCCCAGGGTAGAGTGTGACCCTGACCGCCCCCCCCCCCCAGGTGACCCCAGAGGACTGGGCAGTGTTTGCCTGGAGTGTTCCTTACGGAGCTCACCCAGACACATGGCCCTTCCCTTTCACCTACTCAGCAGCATTTATATTCAGCAGAGCAATCCTGAGGCAATGATTCTTTCATTGCCTGCCTAACTGGATGAGCCAAACCCCCAGGGGTTATTTGGACAAGAGGATAAACGATCTCAGGAATGCGACCCCTCCTTCTAAGTACAGGGGAAAATAGGAAGAGCTTCTGGAGCTCTGTGGGGATTAAGGGGTGGGCACTGGGGGTGGGTGGATGACTCTGTAACGGGCCCTGTTTCTTATGTACCAATAGGGCACCCCCTTAAAACAGGAAGAACAAAGGGCGCTCACCTGCTCTGCAGCCACCAGGGGAAGCTGGGCAGGCTGTGTGCGCTAAGGAAAATGCTGTTTACACTTCCCTTCAATACACAGTAATGATTGGGAATTAATGTTTGTGCTTGGGGGATGTGTGTGTGTGTGTGTGTGTGTGTGTGCATGTGTGTGTTGAGCTGATCACTATGCATTTGATGACCTGAAAGAATGAGGAGGCTTTTTGCCCCATACACGGGTGGGGAGACCTAGACAAGACCCAATGTAGTGTTCCGAGGCCCAAGCCCAACGTCAATTAACTCGCTGATCAGGAGCCCACCTTGAATCATCCTGCCAGGCCAGCGATGGCCCTGGACTGGAGCTACACTGAATAATTCAGACTGGGGATCGAGTGCCAACGATTCCGTCTCCCACATTACCTACTTGGCGAGGAAACTGGAAGGGGTAGGTCACCCTGGGGTCTGACTGCAGTGTCTGCTCAAGGGCACGGCCGGGGATTGCCCTCAAGTAGGGAAGGAGACTCGCTCCCATAGACTTGTTCTCAGGGAAAGTCAAGGGTCTGAGCATGAGCTCAGTTCAGCCTGGGGTCTGTGTGAAGAGGAAACGCCCATGAACTTGGCCTCTGCCTCAGACAGGGTGGAGACCCTTCCCCAATCTGGAGACCCTTTTTAGTGGCAACTGCCCTGTCTCGACCCCAGGCTGCAGTCCCCATGCCTATTTCCCGAGGAGCAGAGACGCGGCTACTGTGCTCATGGGTCCTGCCAGAGATCTGCGTGTCTGCACACTGCGAGCAGGCCGGTCTGGGTCCGAGCAGAGCAAGTTCATGTGCAGCCTGGAGAGTCGGTTTCCAGGGCTCCGTGATGGCTCTGTTTCGCAACTTTCATCTCCAGCTCCAAGAATGGAAGCTGGTACAGCCTAGACCAGTGATGGTGAACCTATGACACGCATGTCAGAGGTGACACGCGAACTCATTTTTTTTTTGGTTGATTTTTCTTTGTTAAATAGCGTTTAAATATATAAAATCAAAATCAAAATAAAAAATTTAAGTCTTTGTTTTACTATGGTTGCAAATATCAAAACATTTCTCTATGTGACACGGCACCAGAGTTAAGTTAGGGTTTTTCAAAATGCTGACACGCCGAGCTCAAAAGGTTCGCCATCACTGGCCTAGACCCTCCACACATTTTTGCTGAATGGATGGATCAAATAATACATAATGAGCCAAGTTCTCCACCTCCGTAAGCAGACACCACAGCCTTTCCTTGGTGACTTCTCAAATTGCAGGGTCCCGAAATAACCACCATTAGCAAACGCTGCGGAAGAACATTAATTATATCGCCATAGAGCACCCTAGTTATAACGTGGCCTTTTCGTTTTTGCTTAGGATCTGTTTTATTTGCTGCTAAACAGAAATATGATCTAGGAAACATTTGTCTTGTTGATTTTATAGTTCTTTTCAGAGCTCTTTGTGTTCACACGTGACTCTGGCATCTGATCTTCGCGACGGTCTTGGGCGATAGGAAGGATGGCTAAGCTTTGTTCTTGCTGCTTCACTTTGTTCAGCACGTTGAGGCTGACTGCGTTCCCAGATCCACATAGCTGAGAAGGAGCTGACCTGAGGTCCAGGCCTGAGGCCTGTGCACTGCCCTACGCTGGGGTGGCCGGGCCATCGGAGTGTGTAATTTTCCTTTTGTTCCACCAAATGAGAGGGGGCACTCAATCTGGTCCTTATGGAAATGCTGTTATAAGCCAGATGCAGGCCCCGAACGACTCTGCAATTACCAGGGAGAGGGTGTAATTTGGGGAACTCAGCCTGGGTGGGCTTTATGCTGGAAAGCTCACTGTGATGAACTCTGCTATTATCAGACAAGATTCTGTGTGGGAACCAGAAGCAGTGGTTCTGACCCTGCCCTGGCTCAGAGTCAGGCTGCAGTCTGCGCCCCTGGGTCACTTCTGGATTCTGTGTCTAAGGCCACTCTCCCTGAGCTCCGTGTGAAGGCTGCCAAGGGAAACCAGGCATGCTGACCCCGTGGTGACCCTGGCCCCTGGGGCCTGGTGATGGCCACTCTCCCCTGGGGATCGGGGCTGAACCTGACACGGTGCTTCCATGGCCCGCAGTTGGCTGCTGCTGGAGAATGTTCCTCTCCTGTGCCAGCCCTCAAGCACTGGGCCGCGACTCCACACAGGAATCCCACTTGCAGCCGTGGTGGGTGGCTATCTCGCCTCTGATTTTCACCAAAATGCACTGACCTTTTCTGTCCCAGTTTTTGAATCTGTAAAATGGGTGTTTGAACAGCGGCTGTGTGATACTTCCAGGGGGTGCCATGGAGCTCCTGCTCTATGTGCCACTTTATCTGACTTATTCTTCAAAGCCACCCTCTGGGTAGACACTCCTACCCCCATTTCATGGATAGAGAAGTTTATACATGGCGAGATGCAGTCACCTGCAGGAAAGGAAAAGAGGCCCGCTCTGATGTGGGGAAGCCGCCCCTCCATTCACAGCTCACCCAGCTTGTCTCCTATTGGATCTCAGCAACCTCAGGAGATGCCAGGCAACCTCAGGGGATGCCAACCTCACACAGGGGCACCTGAGACCAAGCAAGGCCACTTCATCACTCTGTCTTAGCACAGACAAAAACAATGTCATATGCCACCCCAAAAATACACGCCCTACTCCCAGCCACAACGCGTGACTACAGCTGCCTTACCAAGTACAGCTTCATCTGGTCATAGCCCTCCTTGCAGAAGATTTATTGAGACGCCTGGTCATAGACTCGCCCCGCTTTCTAACAACATCCGGTCAAACAAACTCCCGATTCCTTACAGCCCCCTCAAGTCACCCCACCAAACCCAAACTCTATCATTGGTCCTTTGTAACACCCTCTTACCGAGACCCCCTAGGTGTGAGGGCTCCCTCGCTGCAATGAGTAATAAGCAGGCGTGAGCTTGGTGGCCTGGCTGGAGGGCATGGACCCTTGACCAGGGGCCCACAGTTGATGAAGGATGAACAGTGGGTTCAAACTGAGGAGTCAGGCTTTTCTGATTGCGGAGCCTGTGTATTGTCACGTGGGCCTCCTGTCTAGGAGAGCCGTGAGAACCAGTCATATCTCCACAGTCAAGTCCTCTGAGACCTCAAGGGAAGGACCATCAGAGCGCATGGTGGCCTGGACCGTGGCATTTCACTCAGAACTTCCCAAGTGCTCAGAAAGCATCACCGCTAGCTAACGGAGTTCTACTTGCTGGTTGTTTGAAAGGGGAAACAGTGAACGCAGACGCCCCTAATCTATGTGGACACACCCCTTGGACAGGCCAGCAGCATGGGGACGCCCACAGCCTGCAGAGTGACTGCCCACCCCCCACCGCCGACACACCCCGTGGCCCAGCCTCTTGGTGCCTGGCACATGGAGGCTGCCATGTGCTCTGTTGGCAAGGACAGCTGAAAACCTTTCCCCAGTATTGTCCTTTGTTCCTGATGCTGTCCCTACAGCAGTGTCCTTGATCCCAGCAGGACATTGGCCTGAGATTTAAGGAAACGGCTAGCTGTTCTCAAGGCCCCCTGAAGCCCGGTGGTCCATGCACCTGATGGCTCTTGGCCTAGACTTTGGCATAGCTCCCACCTGGGAGCATCTGGCACCAATAGCAGGGAACCAGCCTTGCCTCCGAAGCTGCTAAGATAATGACAATTATTGTGGTTGCTCATTACTGGCACCATTCATAGTGATTGTACTGTGTCAGGACCTCTTTCCTACTTCTCTGATCCTCATAAAAGCCCTATCGGGTGGCTATTATTATTCCCTGTTTACAGATGGATAAACTGAGACGTGGGAAGTTTGATTCAAATCTGAGCTGACAGATTGCAAGCAGCAGAGCCAAGACTTGGGTCCAGATCTGTCTCCTAGACTCTCTATTCCCCCACCTCCCCTTTCTGGGCTCTGACTGTCTGGCTGTCCTACACACACCCGAGTGCCTGCACAGATCATGCAACATGGCAGTGGACACAGTGCAGTGCCCGCCTAGACCCCCATGGGGACAGAGGACTTTTCTCCTCGTGGCTGGGACTGCTGCTGGCTGACGGCGCCTCCCTGGGAACTGCCCTTTGCTGAAGCCTTGCCCAAGGGGACAGCCCACATGCCACCTAGAAAACTTTTAGCTCGCTCTCCTTCGTCACAGTCTGCTTCTTGGGGACCCACCTGTGACCGGGACATCTTGCAAGATTAGCTGGGGGTTTGTAGATTCACCCACTGGTTTTTGCAATGTCTACAGGACGGTGGTGTCCACAGCAGGAAGGACAAGCATTCCCGTGTCCTTGGCATCCGTCAGCGTGGGCTCTAGGCTCTTACCTGCTTAAAAGAAGTTCTCTGCCACACAGGATTGCTGAATATATGTTTAGCAGGGAAGCCCACAATGAACCCTTTCTTTAAAAAAATAAAAATAAATTCTCGCCCGGCTGCTGAGGCTCAGTCGTCCCACGTACCAGGAGGTCAATGCCCAGGTTTTGTGCTCGACCCCCGGTAGGGGGCATGCAGGAGGCAGCCGATCCATGTTTCTCCCTCATCGATATTTCTCTCCCTCTCTCTCCCTTTCTCTTTCTGAAATCAATAAAAACACATTTTAAAAAAAGAGAGTAACTGCAAAAAAAAAAAAAAAAAGTAAACAATAATTTCCAAATTAGAGGGCCTGACAGTCCAAGATTATTTGCCTTTATAGTTTAACCCTAAAGCACAATAAGTCATTCATAATGCCTTGACTAGAGTAAACAGCATGGTAGTGGAGATATTATTACCTGATTCTACAAATTGGCCATCTCTTTAGTTCTCTATGCCAGCCTCTGTGGTGGGGGTTAGGGAGACAGAGGTGAATCAAACCGTTTCTGCATTTTGAGGAGCTTCCTATCTTGTAGGGGAGGTTGATATCAAACCAATCACCATAAAAAGTACAATGATAGCTTTGAGGTCCAGACTTTGGTTTAAAATTTTGGGAAAAAATAACTAGGCATTAATTTCCATACCAGTTCAATGAAAATTATGAATAGGCCAATACAAACTGTTAGAAAGAGGAGTATGATTTAGGAGTTTGCTCATCTTTCCCACTAGGTCCAAACAGGCCTTGGCTGTAACCGCCAAGGACACCCAGGAACTTTATGGGAAAGCTTCTTGAGCATGATTTGTGTGTGAGAGTGATTGATGACTTTGGCTCCTTCAGGCTACCTGCCAACATCTTAAGAGTTATTGCCTTAAATATTAGTTGGTTGTATTTCTTTCCTACTTAAAAATCTGTAATTCTCCTCCCTTCTATCCCCATTGCCTCCTGGATAAAGTTCACCCCCTCTTCTCCTACTATTCCCCATAAAACTTTCCTTTGTGGTCCAACTGGTCTACTCACTGAACCCCAAAGTCAGGGGACCTTGTAATCATCCGGGTCTCCTTGCCTTTGCTCATGCTAGTCCCTCTCCTGGAATGCCTTCTCCGCTTCTCTTGACTGGTCTAACTAGTGCACATCCTTCAGGCCAGCCAAAATGATTCCCTGAAAACTCCAACCTGAAGTGACCTCTCGCCTCTGACAGGTCTTGTATTATCTGTTTGCAGGACAACGAAGCCCAATGACCGTGGTGACCCTTCCTCGTGGCCTTGACCTACCATTTTATTTTATTTTACTTTTTAAAATAGGTTTTTATCAATTTTGAGAGAGAGAGAGAGAGAGAGAGAGAGAGAGAGAGAGAGAGAGAGAGAGCTGGAAACATCAATGTGAGAGAAACACTGATTGGCTGCCTCCTGCACGCCCCCTACTGGGGACTGAGCCTGTAACCCCGGGCATATGCTCTTACTCCGGGAATTAAACCACAACCTCCTGGTTCATAGGTCAATGCTCAACCACTGAGTCACAGGGGTCGGGCTTGATCTGCCATTTTAATGTGTCCTGTCACTCAGCTTTCTGGGAAAACCTGTGTCCCCAAGAAGACCTTGAACTAACCTGGAGGGTTGGGCTGGGTGTCCCGAGAAGTGGCCTGTGGACCTTTTTTCTTTTTTGGGGGGGGGGGGCGGGGGGGGCCCTCATTGCTTTCCTCCGTGATGCGATTCATTGGGCCAACCTGGAAATGAGAGGGAGCCGTTCCCTTCATCTCTTTACGAAATTTCGGCACATTTGGCGCCTTGAATATTGACCAGAATCAAGCCTGCTACTTGGGGGAAAGAGGCAGCATTTTTCACTGTTGAGAATACATTGCTCCAAGTTCCTTTTCTTTTTAAGGAAAGCAGTACATCAAGGGGGAGGAAAGAGCCTCTGTGTGACTCTGCTTGTTTTTCTGGGAACAGTGAGCAGAAGCTGGCCTCGGTCCCAAAGAAGGAAAGAAAATGCTTTTCAAAATGCGAACGGCCTTGCAAACTCGAGATCCGTGTGTGGTATGTGTCCTGATGTGTGTGTGTCTCAATGTCTGGTCATACTGTTCTTGAACTTTCCATAAGTGGAAAACAGACCTGGAATGGTACAACCAGAACTCCGCAAGGAGCCCAGGCCAGCCCTTCACGGTCCAGGGCAGGAAGTGGGCCTGCACGGAACAGGACTTCTGAGGGACACAGTGATCTGGCTCATCTTTATTTTATTTTATTTTTTTAAATTTTTATTGATTTCAGAGAGGAAGAGAGAGGAAGGGAGAGGAAGAGAGAGATAGAAACATCAATGATGAGAAAGAATCATTGATTGGCTGCCTCCTGCACGCCCCCTACTGGGAATTGAGCCTGCAACCCAGGCATGTGCCCTTGACTGGAATCGAATCCAGGACCCTTCAGTCTGCAGGCATACGCTCTATCCACTGAGCCAAACCAGCTAGGGCAGCTGGCTCATCTTTAAAAGGCAGACATGGAACCCACCAGAGTACAGCCTGGCTCCCAAGACCAAGGCTGTGCCCAAGGGCAAATTACACTGCTCCTTGGCTGTTGCAGCATCAGCAAAAGCAGAAACCACAGCGCTCCCTCCCAGCTCGACCAGGAGACCTGGGCCCCAGCCACTGCTGAAAGGCTCCTGTCTGCCTGAGCACCTAGCCCACACCGCGAACATGTCCATTCTCTTCCGAGGCTGCTTTGGTCTCTCCTGCTAGGGCCCTGGCCTTCCTGAGATGGCAAAGAGGAAACGGGAGTGCCCATCAGTTCACAGGGTGTCTGTCGGCACTTTCTCTGGAGAACCCTTAACCTTAGGGTGGGGGGAGACTTGGACTCACAGGGGGTTCAGGCTCAGCGAGAGGAGAGGGACGCTTGGGCCTGGCTCTTGATGGCACCCCCAGCCCCAGCTGGCCATGGAAACTTGGCCTTCATGCAGGAGAGAGACCTGATGGGGTTCCCAAGGGCTTGCCCCAGGCAGAGGAACTCACTGATTCTGCTTCTTCCCCCCCCCCCCCCCCCCCGCCTCCCGATCCAGCCCATCCAGGATCAGAATGCACCCAGACTCTTGTCTGGGGGTTGTTAGCTAGCAACCCTCCAGCTGCCTGGGCTGGTGGAGACAGGGAACTTCCTCAGACAACCTGCTTTGGAGCAAACAGCCATTTCTGGGCCAGACGTGCAGTTTAGCTCCCACTCTGTAATTAAGTGTGAAACAGCAATGAGCAGCTGGGCCCGCGGCTGCCCGGGCACTCGGCTCTCTGCCCGCGTACTGCCTGGCCTGTGTCTGGCCACGTAGTGGCTCAGCTGACCTCATGTCCCTCCCCTCCCCTCCCCTCCCCTCCCCTCCCCTCCCCTCCCCTCCCCTCCCCTCCCGAGGGGCTGCGGGCTTACTCCTAGAGATGCTGGGTTGAGGCAGAGAAATAACGGAGTCTCCTGTGGGCACAGGGCATCAGACCCCCCCTCAGGGCCCTCGCCTGGGAGCCCGCTTTCACGTCCTGCTAATGGGCCCAGGCCACGGACCCTGTGCAGCTGAACTTCTGGCTGGTTGGTCCTTCCATGATGAAGGGCCAGAGACCAGGGCTTCCCAACTATGGCAGGGTAGGCCCCCTGCCTGAGGCATCAGAGTATTGCCTTGGTCTCCAACGTGGGCTCATGGAAGGAGGCAGTCTGGACAGGGCAATCAATGAGGCGCCTGGGGGAGTCCCATGGCCTATCGCAGGGGCCACGGAGAAGTGTCTATACAGGGTCTCCCCGCTGGAAAGCCCTATGTTCTGTGAGCCCCCTCTTTTAAGGGGCTCAGTGGGACTGATTTCCAACTCCTGAGTGCTTTCTGTGGCTCTAAGAGTCTGAGCAGCCGGTTTAAAGCTGCCCCTGAACAGCTGGCTGGGGGGTAGTGAGGGGTTAGGAGAGGGAGAGGAGGGGAGTTGGGGGAGGAGAGTGAACAGGAGGAGGCTGACTTTTGAGAAGGATCCGGCCCAAACTTGGGGCTGTGGACACCGGGCCCCCCCAGTTCTGTGCTTTTGAGGTAATGGTTTGGAGACCATGTTTTCTGGCACCCCTTAGGGAAGGAAGGACACTTAAGAATTCAGGCGTTTGGGCGAGGGGCTGTGGCCCTCAGACGGCAGCCTCTCAGCCTGCAGCCCCGCCCAGCCTTCCCACCGGCACCCACTCCCAGGCCTGTGGGGTGGGGGCAGGGAGCACACCCAGAGGGAAGTGTGCAGCCCAGCAGCAGTGCCTGCCTGTGTGAGGGAGGGCCAGTTGGAGCTGATAGATTTGAGAGCCCCCCCCCTGCCCCCCACCTCTCCCTGCCCAGCTTCTCAGGAAGTGTTGACAGATTGGCTGCATTTGAAAGTTTTCGGTGCAGTTTTTTATCAGGCAGATGAGGGAGGCCTGTCCCCACGGCCCCTCCCTCTTTGTGTTGTGCAGCTCGGGAGACTGAGGCTGGAACGGCCAAGGGTCCTGCCCGGGTCGTGCATCGGGGTAGAGGCTCCTTGGCCCTGAGGTTCTTGGGCAGGAGGCAGGGCTCGCTGCTGCTGAGACCAGGTCGTTTGCTGTGCGGGACCCTCGACCCTGCTCACAGGCCACCTCTCGGGTGGGGTGTCTGGCTGGTCCAACTCTGCACTTACAGGACAGGCCGGGGGCTGCTGTCCAGCATCTCGGTTTGCTCAAGGCCTCAGCCTGACCTCTGGGTCCGGGCAGGGCGTGGCATGGACTCTGGAGGGAGGATTGTGGGTCCCGATGACCCGGGGCTCAGGCAGCCTACAGAATACTTCCACTGACGTGTGAAAGGGATGGAGCGCTGGGCTCTGTCCCAACAGGTCTCATGGCCCGGGGTGCACCTTCTCTCCCCCTTGCTGACTCTCCCTCTCTCCCAGACAACAGTTTGAGCAAACCAAGCAAGCCCTAGCCCTTTTGACTACTTTGTCTGAGGACAAACTTGTAGGCCAAGGGGAAACCCAATTACTGTGCCCTTTTGTCTTTTTTGAATTCCTCCCTAATCTATCTATTAAGAAACAACCTCGAGAGTGGGAGCTTCAGCCTCGCACGGGAGGGGGCGATGCTGAGATGGGGGCGGCGGCCGGCGGATCGCACTCTCTTGTGGGAGCTCCTTTTCGAGCTTTTCCACCAGGCGGGGCCAGTAATAAAAGTGAAAATTCCAAAACATAAGGACGGTAAACCCAAGCAGTTTGCATTTGTGAATTTCAAACATGAAGTGTCTTCCTTATGCAACGAATCTACTTAGTGGAATAAAACTTTTTGGAAGGCCCATCAAAATTCAGTTTAGATCAGGAAGTAGCCAGGCCTCACAGGATGTGAGTTTGTCATATTCCCAGCATCATGTTGGAAATTCAAGCCCTACCTCCACATCTCCTAACAGACATGAAAGGACTGTGGATAACATGACTCCGTCACCACAGATAATTCAGAGATCTTCCTCTTCTCCAGAAAATTTTCAGAAACAAGCAGTGATGAACAACGTTTTGAGACAGATGTCATATGGCAGGAAATTTGGTTCTCCACATCTTGATCAATCAGGATTTTCCCCATCAGCTCAGTCACATAATCATAGTTATAACCAGTCTTCAAGCTCCCAGTGGCGTCAAGATGCACCATCATCACTGCGTAAAGCCAGGCAGAGTTCTCATCCCTACCTAGCAGACAGACCCTATAGCCGTGAGCAGCATTACAGAGGACACAGAGATGATTACTTCTATGAAGACAGGAATCACGATGGCTGGAGCCATGACCACGATAACAGGAGAGACAGCAGTAGAGCTGGAAAGTGGCATTCATCTCGAAACTAGCAAGTGTTCAAAGGACATTGTTTTTATAGGGTCATCCTAGGCCCTTAGGACTAAGTTGGTCTGGAAATGTTTTGTTAAAACTGTACAGAGCAGTTTTATAAGATGCCACATTTCTTTATAAAACTTTTAAAACATGTAGCTATAGTCTAATACAGAAATGAGAAGACTTGTGATTACTGTTTTTACATTAATAACCTTTCACCTCAGGGTTTCATGAAGAGGAAAGCGTTCAATGCGCAAAAGAAAGTTCCGCAATTTCTAATTGTTTTAGAAATTGAGGAAGGCACGCGTTATATGTATTGGTTGTATCATAAAGCAAATATTTTAATGATCTATTCTCTATTGTATTGCAAGGACCTGCTTATTAGTGAATCACATTTTGTGTATATAATAGAAAACATTCAAGTTGGTAGTCTAAAATACAGTAGTATTTTGTGAACAAATGAGAAAATGTAATTTCAATGATTCGTTTTACTAACATTTGAGAAAGATTATTGATAAAGTTTGAGAATAATCATATTGTTTAACTTCATAGAGAATGTAGGTGTATAAGGTCTGTGACATGCTTTTTGAGTCTTGCTCTAATTGGATATCAAGTGTAAATCTACACTTCCTATTTCATTCTAAAATATTAGAATTTTCTTATTAAATCATGTTTGACTGAATAACTGAAGTCACTCAGGAAGTTAAATATCTGTAAATGTTTTTTCTTTTTAATTAAAAATTCAGTTTAGTGTAAATTCTCCTTTTTAGGAAGAACAAAAATGCAAATGCAGAGTCAGATAAAATGATTTATGAAAGTATGCTTGTTTGGGAAAGGTTCACAAAGCCTTTAAGTGCTGCCTCTTACTCAGGGTATGTGTGCAAGGACACGTTTTATTATAGGGGCTGTACATGTTGTCTTTCTGTTTGAACATTTGAAAGAGTTAAGTCTTACACGCTCTGATTTTAAAATGTTCAAATCCTGTTAAAACTTTTATGTATCAAGATGTTTCCCTTTAATTGTAGAACTTTATATACAAATTCACTCCTTGATATATTTGAATCCTTTTTAATAACTATAGCATTTTTATACTGTTACTTTTTAATATATTGAAAACGTAAAAAAACCCCCAAAAACAACCTCGAGCGGGCTCCTCACTAAATGGGCTTGAAGCAGAGGCATTAGCCACGTGACCCATCCTCCCTCGGGGCAGACACGCAATTTATCTTTCAGCGAAGCACAGGGCGGCTTAACACACCAGCCTGAGAACAATGGCCATCGGCCCGTCTGTCCCCATGAGGAGGAAGAGGCAGAGCCAGGGGCTCTGACCCCATTAGGGGCTTCGGGGCAGCTTCCATAATGGTGACAGCTTAACTGAAATGATTTAGTAGAGGCGGCAGGGGAAGGAGGCACACAGGATCGCCTGGGGCTGAGCAGAGCTGGCAAGGGGTGACCCCTCCTTTTCATGGAGGAGCCTGTACAGATCGGCTCAGCCTCTTTCTTCTCCCTCAGTGGATCTTCTCCCACACAGGATCGCCTGGGGCTGAGCAGAGCTGGCAAGGGGTGACCCCTCCTTTTCATGGAGGAGCCTGTACAGATCGGCTCAGCCTCTTTCTTCTCCCTCAGTGGCAACCCCCCCCCCCTCCTTCCAGGTGCTGCAAGGAGGAGGGTGTCTCATGGGATGTCCACTCCCCTGTGTGGTCCTGGGTGCAGTTTCCGGGGCTGCCTCGAAGGGGTGGGGGTGGAGGGGTAATATTCCTGTGGTTGGCAGGAGGTTGGCACCTGGGCACTTTGGTAGCACCTATGCACTTGGCCCTGTAGCCGTTGCTGCCCTGCCCCACAACCACTGAATCGTGGGCCGGACCAGGCCACAGACACGGAACTGAATCCATTCTTTTTTCTTCCCGGAGGAAATGGGTGTAATTGCTCTTCCTCAGCCGGACTTGGGAGAAGGCTCACTCTTGCCCTGGGACTCGCAGCGCCAGCCCCTGCCCTGGGCCAGGCAGAGTCAGGTTGGGCACACGCTGTGAGCCAGGCTCTTTCTGCCAGCCCAGGGCGTCACCCTCTGCTCCCTGCTCTGCCCTGGCCCTGTCGCTGGGCCCAGTGCCCAGGGACCTGTTCAGGCTGCAGAGGTGGTACTAGGAGCAGAATTATGAGTAAAGCTTCCCAGAACCACAGAGCCTCAGGAAAAAGAACCACGTAAGAATTTAAAGCGTTCTGATGTCCACGTAAGAAACGTCCAAACCTGTAAGAATTTTTGTGAGTTTATTTGAGCCAAACTGACGACAATTGCCAGTAAGCAAACTCTCAAAGGATTACGAAAGTGCTCCAGGGAATGGCAGTTCTGCACCTTATTTTATGCATTACAATCAAAGGAGGAGGCAAAAGGGAGAAACAAGAAATCCATTGGTGGTAGATTAGGGAGGCAGGAGAAGGCAAAGGGTCAGGTGGGCATGGGGAAAGGGGAATCTCTGGGATTGGATAAAAAGTAAAAGGAATAGAAATTATTACGTTGGTGATTCTAGGGTAGTTAACAGCTAATTGACATGATAACAATAACAGTGAGGGGTTTTGTGCTCTCTGCTCTGGCGCTGAGATTGGCCCTGAGGGGTCTGGAAAAAGGAAATTACACTGACATCCCAAAGGTTGGTATCACAGATGCAGAAGGAAAGCAGACAGGTTCAGTTAAGGTAGAGACTGACCTTTGTCGCCCAGCCGGTGTGGCTCAATGGTTGAGTGGCTACCTGTGAACCCAGAGGTCGCAGTTTCAGGGCACATGCCCGGGGTATGGGCTCCATCCCCAGTATGGGGTGTGCAGGAGGCAGCCTATCAATGACTCTTTCTCATCATTGATGTTTCTATCTCTCTCTCCCCCTTTTTTTCCTCTCTTTGAAATCAATCCTATATAATAAAAGGCTAATATGCAATAGACCGAATGGTAGAATAACTGAACAACGGAACAATCAGTCGCTATGATGTGCGCTGACCACCAGGGGGCGTGTGCGGAACAGGACGGTTGTTGGCTGCAGTGGGATGGTGGAGCAGGTGAGCGGGGACACCAGACCAAGGTGGGGTGCCGGTCGCTGTCATTGGGGCAAGCCTCTGGTGGTTACTGAAAATTCTTTGCTCCCATGCAAAGCCGTCCCGCCTGGCACTTGCACCTGCTGTCGGCGTTGGCCCCGCATGCACCCACTGCTGGTGCCAGTCCTGATCCCTTGGTGCCATCAGCGGGTGCGAGCAGTGGGGGCTTCTCCACCTCCCCCTGCTCCTGAGGGGCGATTGCAGTGGCAGACAGGGGACAGGTGGCTGCAGCTGGAGAAGCCAGGTGGGGTCACAGAGGATGGGCTGAGACCCACCCCTGTGCCTACCGCAGCCTCACCGCCTACAGTTCCTTTCAAGGGGCACGAATTCGTGCACTGGGCCCCTAGTAAAGATATATTTTAAAAAATGAAATTTAAAAAAAGGGTAATAAGCGAGGGTCAGGGTGCCCTGGCTATTCCTGTGAAGAACCAGCTTGGCAAGCCCACCACTGCCTGGGAGGAGCGGTGACTTCCCCTGCGCTCACAGGGGCCTATGCTGACCTCTGGGAAGGATTGTGCTGCTTGATTTTTGCAGACACAGGAGGGCTCGCTCATGCTTGGCTGCACTGCAGGGAGCTCAGGCTCTGGCTTCCTGGGGGCCTCTAGGCCAGGTCCTCAGCTTTTCTGCCCCAAATCCACGCACCACATCCCCAGGCGCGGCCTCCTGTGTCATGGACCTGACTGGGGCTCCTGGAGAGGAGGCAGCCAAAGCTGGGGACCGGGATTCCATACCCGCTGGGCACCGGCCCTGGGAGAGCCCGGCAGGCCAGCCCCAGGAACAGTCTGTCAAAACAGAGTCTCTGGTCTTTAGGAGGGAAGGCTCCAAGGCTGACTTTGGGGTCTCCTGCCCTGTCCTGGGAGCGGGCTGACCCTGCCAGAAGTCTGTGAGGCCTTAACCCAGCTCTGTGGTCCTGGAACCCCCTCTTCCCGCCCCCTCCCCTCTGCCCAAGGGGCCCTTCCACATTCCGAGTGCTTACTCAGGACGTAGAGGAACAGGCAGCTTCGTCCTAAGGCTTCCCTAGGCTCAGCACTGCTATTTAAGGCCATCTGGCTGGTCTGATATGCTCAGCTCCAATCTTGTCCAGAGTCACACACACTCCTCTTCCTCCTCCTCCTTCTTTTAAATTTATTGACTTCAGAGAGGGAGAGAGAGATAGAAACATCAGTGATGAGAGAGAATCATTGATTGGGTGCCTCTTGCCCACAACCGGGCATGTGCCCTGACCAGGAATCGAACAGTGACCTCCTGGCTCATAGGTCGATGCTCAACCACTGAGCCACATTGGCTGGGCTAAAAAATTTTAATTATGAAATGATTAAACATATAGAAAAATTGAGACAATGGTATAATAAATCCCTTATGCCCATTGTCTAGATTTAACAACAATTAATATTTCGCTATATTTGTTTCATCTACATTTTTACTTAAGTATTTAGGAACAAACTACTGATACACATTTTACCCTAAACACTTCAGTTTGTATCTCTAAGAATGAGAAGCTTTCTACATGACCATGTCATTGTTGTAGCATCAAAATGAACAATTTCTTAATATTGTCTAACACCAAGTCTGTATTCAAGTTTCTGCAAATGCCAGAAAAACTGTCTATTGTGGTTGGCTTACTTAAACTAGAATTCAAGCCAGATCCACATGCTGCATTAGGCTGTGAAAACTCTTTGGTCTCTTAAACTAGGTCTGTGCCACCCTTCCCATGGCATAGTCACGTTGGAGAAACCAGGGCAGTTGCCCAGGTCATACCCGGTCTCAGGAGCTGTGGGTTCCGTGGGCAGGTGCCAGGAGAGGCCTTGCCCTGCCTGGGCCACGGGAGTCCCCTGCAGGCATCACTGAAGAGGTCCAGGGGCACTTCCTTAAAGCCCAGAGATGCTGGCCCTCCGTGGGGAGCTGCTGTGACATGCAAGACCTCCCAGAACAAGAATAAAGGCTTTGAGGCCCTGGCGGTTACACCAGCCCGCCAGGGAGAGAAGAATACGTAGAGGCTCTGGGAAGGACTTTGAAGATGAAGGTCAGTGACTCAAGGCCTGTCAGGGCCATGACTCTGGAACCTCTGATCCCTCTGAGGGCGGGGCCTGCTGGAGCCCTGGCAGCCTCCCACCCACACAGCTTCCTTTGATGGATGCTGGGCCCTGCCTTGGGCTCTCCGAAGGTCCCCTCCCTGGGATCAGCTTCTCTTCTGGCTCCAGTGTGTAGCAGCTGCTGTGGCAGCTGTGACATTGTCCAGGCCCCTTCCCTGCTCCCCATGGGGCTGCATCTCCCGCCCCGCCCCCCACCTCCTTACTTAACCTGCTCTCCAGGCTGCTCCCAGGCCTGTGGCTCTGCGCATGTTCACTGCAAACAAACAGGATTTCCCAAATCAGTCTGGCTACTGGCATCACAGGGTAGGCCAGGTGTGGCTCGGGAGGAACTTGTAAAGCAAGGCTGTAAATGAAGAGATAGCATCCCCCCTCGCCCCCCGCCCCCCACCCCCCGCCCCCGTTAGATGGAAAAAATAATGTAAAGGTTATAACCTCCAGTGTGGCCAAAGGTATGGGAAAACAGTCTCTTGCTTTCTTGGAAGAGGATGATTGGCCAGCCTTTAGGAAAAGAAATTGACCACATCTTTCAACATAAAAAATGTGCATGTCTTTTCATCCGTTCTTTCATTCAGCAATATCTACCGAGTCCCACTGTGTGTGAACACTGTTCTAGTTGAGTGTTGGGGACACAGCAGCGAATCAGACAGACGAGATATCTGCTCCTGTGAAGCTTGTACTTTAGTGGGGAAAGCAGATTCTAAACAAAGCACAGAGAAGGTAAGCCACTTGCCCAAGATCACACAGCATGTAGATGTAAAGGTGGAATTTGAGCCCCTGCATTCTGACTCCAGAGTTTGTGCTCTTAAACATCGCACTGCATTAACAGATAGGCCCTGAGATTTTAATGTTCTCGAGGTACGATTTGCTATTTCTAGAGTGGAGTCTTGAAAGTCCCCCCGGGGCATCTTGGCATTCACGGGAGCAAGAACAGCTGGTAATGCCTAGCTCTAGCCTCCTTCTGTGGCTGAGGAACTCGTCTCCCTGTGCTGGGATGGAGAGAGTAATCCCGTCACTGTCCAGCTAATGCCCGCGGTGACGCGCCACTACATTGCAGGCCTGGAGGGCTGCTCCAGGGTGAGTGAGTCCATTCTAGATTTGGAGCAGGGTTGGGGGGTGGGGGCATTCAGGAACAGACTACACAAAACTCTTCTCTCTCCCTTACTTCCCATTCTCTTTCTATCTCATTAGGATGAAAAGACAAAAGCAATTCCAAGGAAATGCACCAGAAGTATCCCTTCAGCTCTGCTCATGTCCTGGCAGAAGGCTCACACCACACCACACCACGCTCTGGGTCTGGTGCCCATCTGGAGACAGGTCGGGGCCCGGGGCGCCAGGCACTGCTCTGGGGTCCCCGGGAAGCTCGAGGAAGCCGCATGGGGTGTCTGGCTGAGAAGCAGGCTGCTGCCAGGCAACTCTGTGCATTTGGTGGCTTCACTGGATACTCATCAAAAGCTTGGCACAGACACTTCCCTCCTCCAGTGACAGCTCACACTTTGGAAAGCATCAAATGGCTCTGAAATGTGATAATGGCTTCTATCAATTTCTGCACACAGGACGAGATATTCCACAGCAAGACTATTTGTCTCGGCCTTCTGGAACGGTCTGGGCTTCCAGACTGACAATCCCCTGCTCCCCGGAGCAAGGTCTGGTGGTAGATGGGGCCTAAGTGGATGGGACCATGTGGGGGAGAAGAGCTCACAGGAACGTCCACCTCTCCGCACTCCATTTGTGTGGTGGGGGAGGGGAGGATTCGGGGACATTCCTTAGCCAGGCAGCAGGCACAGCTGTGACCGCAGCAGCTGCAGAGCCCAGAATGGGTCGGAGTGTGGCCTCTCCCTCCTTAGGCCTGGCAGATGACCTCCTGCCCCATTGCTGGCTTTGGGTGGTAGGGGCAGGGCTCTCGCTCAGGTTTGAGCAGGCGCAGAGGGAGGGGGTGTCTTAGGAGGTGAAGGACAGTGGGAACAGAAGTACAGAGGTGGCCGCCTGCCTGGTGCTAGCGGGGAATGAAAGGAGGCCGCGTGGGTTGTTTTGATGCATTTGTGACTGAAGCCTAACTCCGGCCTAGCCTGACTGCTGGGATAGGGCATGCTGGGGGGACCACACCCTGGAGGCCGCGTGGTGATCCCGGTGGGGGCCATATGGGCTGGACAAGGAGGGGTGGCGGGAATGGAGAGAGGGGAGCGGTGGACAGTTCAGTGGCTGGGCAGGCACATAGGAGTTGGGCTGTGCTGCTTCCCTCTGTCCTCCATCCTGGTGCAATAATATGCACAGACTATCCCTCCCCTGCTGGGAGCTCAGTGAACCCTCAAGTGTCCTGGAGAATGTCTGGGCTTTGTAACCGGGAGCCTAGTGAAGTGTCTCTTAGGAAAGGTGAGGATTCTTCTTGCACGATGTCCTGCAGATTAGGGACGACGGAGCATCCGTCTGAGTGAGTCCTTCCTGGGTTGGAATGCTGGGTGGGTCCTTGCCCTGAGCCACTGCTCGGGTGTCCCCAGGCTCTTCCAGCAGCCCTTCACCCAGGCTAGCGGTCGCCAACCGGTGGTCCGCGGATCCCTGGTGGTCCGTGAGGTCCGAAAGATTGGCGACCGCTGACCTAGGCCATCAGCTGGCAGCCCTGGGTGGTAAGCGTGTGTGGTGTGCTTTAACCCATGGCGGTATTTCCCTGTTTATGCTCAGCCGTGTCTCATTTTCAGCTGGTGGGAGCTTATTCAAGTTAGCTCTTGAGTCCTTTGGCACCATCCCACAGTTTTGGTGTTGGTTTGACAAGAAGGCTCTTGGACACTTCCTTCGTTGGACCTGAAATTGGCTATTTCTCTAAGTGGCCCTGGTTCCTTTTAGTGGGGCATGGTACTTGGAGACCACAGTCTAGGTGTGTTTGTATCCCTCCAACAATAACATAACACAAACAATTACAAACC
This sequence comes from Myotis nattereri, assembly GCF_964212035.1. NCBI lineage: Eukaryota > Metazoa > Chordata > Mammalia > Chiroptera > Vespertilionidae > Myotis > Myotis nattereri. The sequence goes on along the minus strand of NC_138085.1, from coordinate 76,619,722 downwards.
ACTAAACAGCAACAGGGAAATAGCTAAGGGTCAACAAGAATTGACTGATTACATGGCCACTAAGAAGAACACTGCAAAAAAAAGGAAACTGTATATCTATATTCAACAACATATAATAACTCTGAAAGAAGTGGAATAAATGGTATAAAATAATATGTATAGTACATTCTAACATATACCTATTCATGTAAAATAGCACACACATAATCTGGACAGAGACATCTGGTAGGATACATACCACAATGTTAATAGTATACGGTATACAACGATATGCAGCATATAATGGTTTGCAGCATATAATATAGAATAGTATACAGTGTGTAATGGTTTGCAGTCTCTAACAGCATAAAACAGTATACAGTTTACAATAGCAAACAGTGTATAACAGTACATAATAGTATACACTATATAATAGTATGCAATATATAACAAACTTTTAGGGAAAAAAAAAAACATTGGCTAAATCTTCATGATCTAAGGCTAGGCATGGCTCTTAAACTTGACAACAAAAGCTTGACCCATAAAAGGAAAAATTGATGCAGTGGACCTCATCAAAATTAAAAACCTTTGTGCTGGGAAAGACCCTATTAAGAAGGTGAAAAAATAAACTACAAACTGGGAGAAAATATTTGCAAACTGCTTAGCCAATGAAAGACTAATCCTTAGACTCCATGAATAACTTAAATTTCAACAGTAACACACACACACACTTCGGTTAGGAAATGGGTAAAAGACATGAAGAGAGGTTTTCCTAGGAGAGGACAGAGAGGTGAAGAATAAGCCTAAGACAAGCTATTCCTCACCATTAGCCACCAGGGAAATGCAAATTAAAGCCACAAAGTGATATTGGACCTGCCTGTCAAAATGGCTAGAATGACAAATAGTGACAACACGGTCACACGGCGAGAAAGGGGTCTCCTGGTGCCCAGCCAGAGCTGCTCTGCAGTCACACAGGGAGGACGCTCCAGGGCAGACTCGTCTCTGCAGAGTGAGCTGCAGGGTCAGGCTGGCCTCACTCGAGCTGAAAGCCTGGCTCCCGGCCCCACCTCCCTGGACAACTCAGGACAAGCTGCTTCTAAAGTGAAGGATTTCATGGGGACCGCATGACTACTTTCCCTTCTTTCATCTTACTTTACATTCATGCTATTTATGACATAAAGCATATAATATTAAATGGACAGATGAAAGTTTTAAAATAATCTTTAAAACTGTTTTGTTGTTGTTTTGTTTTGTTAATCCTCACATGAGGATATCTTTCCATTGATTTTTAGAGAAAGTGGAAGGGAGAGGAAGAGACAGAGAGAAACATTGATGTGAGAGAGACACATCGATTGGTTGCCTCCTGCACACATCCCGGCCAGGGCCAGGGACCCGGCAACTGAGGTACGTGCCCTTGACCGGAATCGAACCTGGGACTCTTCAGTCTGCAGGCCGATTCTCTATCCACTGCACCAAACCGGCCAGGGCTAAAGCTATTTTCAATTCAATAAAATAATGGCTTGTCTGTGTGTCAGGCCTATACTAAACCCTTTGTGCGATTACCTGACTGGGCTCCTCCCACCACTGTGTGAGTAAGTAGCTTATTCTCTTTTGGCCAAAGGAGAAATGGCTTCAGAGAGAGTAAGTTACTTGCTTGAGGTCGCACAGCTAACGAGTGGCAGGATCCAGCCGTGAACCCAGCCATACCTCATTCCAGACACTCCACCCCATGCTGCCTCCAGGCAGAGCAGATAAGATGCCAGTGTCACTGTCGCTAACTCAGGCAAGATTTATTGCTGGGACACACAGACCCGCCTTTCAATGGGTAAACACGTTATTCCATTGGCCAGAACTTAGGTGCTTGGCCCCCACCTAACTGCAAGGGAGGGTGGGAAGTGTGGATCCACTGTGTGCCCAGGACACAGGAATTGGTTAACACATAACGGTGTCTCAGCCAAAGCCACTTCCCAGTGATTCCTTTTCATTCTTCACCTCATGCTCAAAGTCGATGTCAGGATGCCCTGATCAGGATGCAAACCAGCCAAGAACAGAAAAGCTGCTTCTTGTTCTCGGCAGAGCCAGGCAAGGCACCACGCTTCCTGCAGAAATTTAAAGGATATGTTTTTAGTTCCTTTTGTCCCGCATCCTTTCTTGTCCTTACATAGAGAAGCTTTGTGGGTCAGGCTGGGCTGGAGGCTGCACAGGAGTCAAAGAAGCCTCTACTGCCCCCTCCTGCCTGGGCACTGGGTTTACGCACTCCTCCCTCAGTGCTCCATCCCACCGCTGGGCTCCTCGCTCCACTTAGCCAGCCTGCGCCACCCAGGCACTGGTACCCACCTCACTGGGCACCAACTTCCCCTCTGTGCCTACCCTGCCAGCCAAGGGCCTGCACAAGCACAACCCGAGAAAGGGTCTCCAGGAGCCCAGGCAGAGGTTCCACGAGTTCTTTGCTGCTACCTCCTCTGCCTCTCTCTGCCTCTCTGGCCAGGCTAGTCAGCCTATTTCATAGCAACTCAACTCTCAGAGACGTCAGGAACCTGCACTGATTTAATCAAGCAAGTACCCTCTCAAGTGGCAGGAAATGCCTGGACTGTACCCTTCGATGCATGGAGCAGGACTGTTGCCCCAGATTCTGATGTTCGGTCTTTAAAGGCAGCTAGGAGCTCGCCCAGATCATGCCTGCCTCCCTGCAAGGTTATATTCCAGAAGCAATGACCTGTCTTGGAGGATCATCTTGGTTCAGCGGTCGCCAGCTGGTGGTCCGTGAGGTCCCTGAAAGGTTGGCGACCGCTGATTGGTTCATACATTGGATTAGGCATGCTGTGCACAGAGCTGCGGGCCAGGAAACCCGGTTCCAGGGCTGGCTCAGTTATGGACTCTTTGTGACCCTGGACAAATCCTTTGTGAGCCCTGGGCCTAAGTAATGCCTGTTCTTCCCACCTTGCAAGGTTGTTATGGACAGTTTTGGGGGGAAATTCTAAAAAGTAGCCAACACATACAGACAGAAGACTGGAGGTCCTGATTGTTCTTGGGGCAGACTGGCCACATGACGCAGTTCTGGGCAGTGACATACAGGCGGGGTGTGCTGGAGGCTCTCGGAGGACTTTAGCTCTCCTGATTAGAAAACGACAACGGAGCAGACAGGGCTGACCTGGTGCTTCTTCCTTCCTCTTTCTGCCTTGAATTCTGAAGAGATGCCAGGAGCTGGGGTGTCATCTGGGACCATGAAGAGACTTAGGGCTTCTCCTAACCAAGTATGACCCCATCTTACTCAGAAACGACTGTGTGTGTGTGTGTGTGGGGGGGGGGGGGCAGGAGGGGGGTGTCCTTTCTAGCCCAGGGAGACTGACTCTAGAAGTAGACAAATGAGCTCAAGTTCTCTGGGTCTCTGCCTTCCCAACCTTCCCCCCATCATCCTTGGAGAAAGGGCTCCTGGTGGACTCTGGGGTTTATTCTTAGAAAGCGGGTAATATTAAGCAGAGTTTCTATTTTAGAGGAAAATACTTTCACAAGGGATCTTACAACATTTTCCATTTGATACCTATTTAAGGAAATACCAGACAGTCCCTTCAAACACAGCTTGGGAGAGGAGGCACTCTCCACTCTGCCCTCCCCTCCCCCCCCCTCCCCCAGCAGGGGGATGTTCTGTGCAGCAGCACTGGCTTCTCAGGGACCACCCTGGCCTGAGGGAATGCCATGGGCCAGCCCTGGTGATCATCTGTCAGGTGATCCCACCCTTATGCTCACTCCTGCCCTCTGGCTGGGTCAGAACCAGAACCAGCAGCAAGTGCCTGCTGGCGACTCCAGGAAGGGCTGGGCACGCCCACAGGGACCCCCGGCCTGCAGTCTCTCGGACCTGTGGACCTTGGACCCTGACCCAAGTCTTCTGGCTTCAGATCCCACCTCCTTGTCTTTGCACAGCATGGTTCCTGAAGATGAGTGAATGCGTGGGAGGGAGACGTAAGAAGGAACAGTCTATGAACTTACTTTGTTAAGTCTTTACCCACTTCCATCACCAGACTCAACTCTGAAGTTCCAGAAGGAAAAGAAGAAACAAAAAGAAAAATGTCACATTTCAAATGGTTCCCACAGTGACTCATTTCAGAAGTGGGGTTTCTTCCTTTTTCAAAATGGAATCAATACCGTCTTTCATGAAAACAGCCTTTCTTTCCCCCTTCGGCGGCAGCCCTGACCCACCCTTTTTGGCTCTGCAGAAGCAGAGAAGGAAGCCAAGGACCAGCTCTCCCCAAGGGCCTGGCTGGACCGGCAGGCAGAGCAGGAGGAGGTGCTCTTAAAGGGGAGGAAGCTGGAAGGACCCTCTTGTTTCTTCAGGGGGACCCTCTACCATTGATATCCTCATCCACATTGAATCCAGGCCCTCTCCCCACCCAGGAAGCCCAAACACCAAGCAGGGGACTCTAGCACTCATGCATCTTCTTGGAGCACCCTGGCCAGCAGATGCCCACATGGACTCCATCTTCCTGGGGAGACATTTGGGTCTTTCCTCCAGACCCCCATTGGGGAGGTGTGGGGGTGGGGGCGGGAGATCAGTGGACAGTGTAGGCAGTGGCTCATGAGGAAGTTTATTCCAATGTCTCTATGTTTTGGGGGGGAAGGGATGAAGAAATTCAAATGTCTGCCCTCTGTTTGCCATGGTCTGATGCCCGTTGGAGTGTAGTTAGAATATGTGCCTGTTCGGAGCACTTACCTTGGATGGGAAACTTGAACACACTTAGGTCCATTTACTCTCCTCCTCAGCTTAATCATTTCACAGGACGAGAGGTATGTAAGTCCAAGAGGGGCACTTCGTTCTACCCACCCCTCCACTGAGTGCCCCCTACCGAAGTTCAAGCTGTGCTGGAAAATGCGCAGAAGCTTTCCCGAAAGACAAGAGGACAGTGTTCTGTGCAGAGGTGCACGGGAGCCAGCAAGCGTGGTCTGCTCGGAACCTGGCAATTAATTCAACCCTGCTGGGCAGCGGGAGCCTGTGGAGTGGCAGGGCTGCGGTGGTAAAGGGCAGACTGTGTTAGGTCTCATAAGCTACATGGAGACGTTCAGACGTTATCCAGGGGTGCATGGGCGCTCTGGGAAATGACAGAAGGGGGAATGAGCTGCTGAGATGGACATTGCACAAGAAATCTTAAATCCTCTACCTGAGAGGATAGCTGCAATTTTCCCTTTTCTCCAAGGACTTAAAATGCTTCTCAGATCATAAGCCGGACTGTGATTGTCCAGGTGACAAAGGATGACTTACCGATCCCCCATGGGGAGAGAGCCCCGTCCGGCCTGTGTCTCTCTCTGGCAGGGCCTGGCATGATGGGCCACCCAAGCAGATGCCACCAAGAAGGGGCCCGACCCGAACCCCCTTTGTTGACAGTCTTGAGCTAAGTACAGTCTTGGCAACAAAGGATGATGGCCCCAGATGATCTCAGATGTGAGAAGACTCCAGGGGAGAAGAGCTTGTCCTCATTCTTGGGTCATTGAGTTGGGTTGGCTAATGAGCTGGGTTGAGTTTGGACTTGGCCAGAAGAGATAGCAAAGAAGAGAGGAGGAGAAAAGTGGCCCTGCACATGGGGGTGGGCACAGAGGTGGTACTGCCCCTCTCCCTCAGCCTCACCCTTTGTGCTCCAAGACCCTGGGAGCTTTCCCAGGAGGGGCTCAGAGCCCAGAAGAAAGTCTTTCCATTTCCAGAGCTGTAGGCCCACACTCGCCTTTAGCCCACACGACTGCTACCATCTGTCAGTCCAGAGGCTACGGCTGGTGCCAGGTCCTATATCCAGGGGCCTACCACCGTGCTGGCCGCCAAGAGGGCATCTGTGAAAGTTTGCCAATCACCTGGATGGGGACAGGCTCCCTCTTCCTCGTCCTGAGCCTCAGGTCTCAGAGACCCCTTGGGTCCCAGGACACAGCTCTGGACCCCCCTGTGGTTGTAGGACTTCATGCCTATGAATCACCACTTGGCCAAGAGCCACATCTGCCCTCCCTCCCACCCCCACGTTCCTACCATGATGTCCATGCACTCCCTTTTGTTTTCGTCCATTTTTCCTGCTGCCAGAACTTTCCATGCTTCACTAGGAGGGAGACACTCCTGTCCTTTCCGCTCCCTGCCCCTTCCACCAATTTCCTTTTCAGGTGATACATTTGTTCCTTGATGAGCTTCCTGAGGACCCAGCCAGGACCCATTAAGGCCTGTCCCTACCTCCACCCCTCAGGCACTGTCCTGGGCAGCCAGGACCTGCTGTCCTCCCCGGGGATCAGCAAGCAGCACCAGGCTCCCAGGGCCTGGAACCTATTTGGTTTAATCTCACCCGAGACAGAAGCCGGGGCCATGCCTTTCTCCCCCAGAGTTCAGCACCACGCCCGCCCGTGTCACCGTAAGCAGCAACCGCCCTAGTAAGTCCCCCCCTGTGAAAGCTGGCAGGAACCTCACGAGGCAGCAGGGGAAATCTGAGTGCAGGGGCTTGAAAGATCAAAGTCAACCGTGTCTTTTGGGGGGCGGGAGGTCAGGTTGCAGAGACTTCCGAGAGGGAGGAATGAATCCTGCCTTTATTTCGCTGGCACTGGTTCTTTCATCTGGGGCCAGGGGTGTCGTCTCCCTATTATAGCTGCTTCCCCAGATGGAGAAGAGGGTGTCATTTTCTTACCATGAGAGAGTTCAGCTCTGAATGGGATACCGTTCCTAGTCTGCAGGGAAGAGGCAAGGCTTGATGAGACAGCATTTGGTGGAGCCCACCCCATGGCAGCCATGGGGTACATGGTCAAATCCCTCCCCTTCCAAGTCCCCCCCACCCCAGAGTGAGGCTGCTTCTTATACAAGGGGAGGCCAAATTTGATTTTCCCTCTTGCCAGTGGAATAACTCAAGGCAAGTTCTGATCCTAACCTCGCCTCCTTGGGGCCAGTAGTTGGCTGTTCACTCCACTTCGGATGCTGTTCCCTCTCCCGCCAAGGGGCGCACAGTCCCTGGGACAGACCTGAGGAGCATGAGATGTCACTGAGGAACAAGCGACAGAGCTTAGTGAGAGAGACCTGAGTTCCAGGTCTGGCTGTGTGACGCTGGGCAGATACATGTCTTCTCTTCCCTGAGTTAGTTCATCATCATCATCATCATCATCATCATTGTCAGCAATGCCATTTACTGTGCACTGTATGCCAAGCAAGTATTAACTCATGCAATTCTCAAAACAGCCCTATAAATAGATATTCTTATTTAAGATAGAGAAACAAGCTTCACCCCGGCATGGCTCAGGGGTTGAGCATCGACCTATGAGCCAGGAGGTCATGGGTTCCATTCCCCGTCAGGGCCCATGCCCGGGTTGAGGGCTCAATCCACAGTGTGGGGCATGCAGGGGGCAGCCAATCAATGATTCTCTCTCATCATTGATGTTTCCATCTCTCTCTCTCCCTCTTCCTTCTTCCCTGAAATCAATAAAAATATTTTTTTAAAAAGCAATGAGGTGCAGGGAGATGACTAAACGTGAGCAAGGAGTGAAGACAGGATTTCAGCCTGGCTCTGTCTCATTCCAAAGACTGTGTGTAATGCACGTCGGATGGCGGCCCCTAAGAAGATATGCCCCACCCTACGCCCCAGGCCCCAAGCCTGTGATTTCTTTAGAAAAAAGGGTCTTTGCAGATGTAATTGGCTGTGGATCTTGAGATGAGATGATCATGGGTTGTCAGGTGGGTTTGAAGCGCAGGGACAAGTGTGCTTGAGAGAGACAGGCGAGGAGAAGACAGGGGATGAGAAGGCACATGCAGAGGGAGGCCAGCTCGGAGTGACGCCACCACACGCCAAGGAGTCCCTGGGGCCACTGAGGCTGAAGAGGCAAGAGAGGAGATTCCCCTGGAACCTCCGAAGGGACCACACCCCTCCCGACACCTTGGTTGGGGACTTCTGGCCTCCAGAACGGAGAGAATGTACACTTCCGCTTTAAGCCACGGAGTTTGTGGTTATCTGCTACGGCAGCCCAGGGCGCTCAGACACTGTCCAATGCACACAACGGCCTTTGCTTGTTACCAAATGGTCATGGAAAGTCTCCTTGCTGCAGCAAACAGTGGAAAAGTTTCTGAGGACTCTTAGGTCCTCCCAGGCTAGCTGTACCCGTTTGACATCAGTCCTGCTTAGCACATCCAAGTGGCCCTGAGCCACCTCCCTTGGGAAGCCTCTCTCTGCAGGGACAGAGCGATTCCCACAGACGGAGCCAGCCCGGGCCAAGCGCTCGGTGCTCCTGGCAGCCACCCTGCCTTGGTGCTGCCCACGGCTCAGCCGCTTCTAGTTGGAGCCTCCCTCTCAGTGGTGGTGCTGCAGAGAGAGAGCGAGCCAGACACCTGGGGGTGAGGTGGTGGTGGTGGGGGGTGGGGGGTGGGGGGGACGGGACATCATCAGGAACCAGCGCTCCCAGGCTATTAAGGAGCCTGAGTCACTGAGAAACATCTCTTGACTCCCGATTGCCTGGGAATCAAGTTCAAATGCTTCAGCCTGGGATTCAAGACCCTATGAACTGGCCTCAGGCTGCTGCCAGGTTCCTGGTCCCTGGGGATCCCGGATGCTGACCCAGCTCCCGAGGCCTGGCTCTGTGGCCCAGATGACCGCCTGTGCATCCTCACCGAGCTCCGCTTCCCGTCCCGCCCTCCATATCTCTGTCTGTGAGGCCAGAACAAGTTGATCCAACACATCTTCCCTGGGGCTCCTCCTCTGCTCCAGCGGGACAGGCAGGGGACAGCCTGCCCACGTCCCTCCTGGCCCAGGAGCTGCTCAAAGGCAGTGCCTGCTCCCCGTCAGTAACTGCCCTGGCTCGGCACACAGTAGGCGCTCAATCAGTGTTTGTTGACGGGAACGGGGCTGAAGGAATCTGAGGAGCCTCCTGCCCAGACGGAGCACGAGTGCTCTCCTGGAGGCCTCACGCTGCCCCTGCTTGCAGCTTCTGTTCTCCCTCCCGGCTCCTGCCTCTGGTGCCATCTATAGCTCAGCTCACAAATCCTGCTTTCCCGGGGCGCTGGCACTGAGACCACGATGTGAGTGCCCCCTGGAGGGGTGACAGTCATCGCCCAGGTGCATTCTGTCTCCCGGGGCAGGGGGCACGGTCGTCGCCCAGGTGCATTCTGTCTCCCGGGGCAGGGGGCACGGTCGTCGCCCAGGTGCATTCTGTCTCCCGGTGCAGGGGGCACGGTCGTCGCCCAGGTGCATTCTGTCTCCCGGTGCAGGGGGCACGGTCATCGCCCAGGTGCATTCTGTCTCCCGGTGCAGGGGTGCACGGTCGTCGCCCAGGTGCATTCTGTCTCCCGGTGCAGGGGGCACGGTCGTCGCCCAGGTGCATTCTGTCTCCCGGTGCAGGGGGGCACGGTCGTCACCCAGGTGCATTCTGTCTCCCGGTGCAGGGGTGCACGGTCGTCGCCCAGGTGCATTCTGTCTCCCGGTGCAGGGGTGCACGGTCGTCGCCCAGGTGCATTCTGTCTCCCGGTGCAGGGGGGCACGGTCGTCGCCCAGGTGCATTCTGTCTCCCGGTGCAGGGGGGCACGGTCGTCGCCCAGGTGCATTCTGTCTCCCGGTGCAGGGGGGCACGGTCGTCGCCCAGGTGCATTCTGTCTCCCGGTGCAGGGGGCATGGTCGTCGCCCAGGTGCATTCTGTCTCCCGGTGCAGGGGGCACGGTCGTCGCCCAGGTGCATTCTGTCTCCCGGTGCAGGGGGGCACGGTCGTCGCCCAGGTGCATTCTGTCTCCCGGTGCAGGGGGCATGGTCGTCGCCCAGGTGCATTCTGTCTCCCGGTGCAGGGGGCACGGTCATCGCCCAGGTGCATTCTGTCTCCCGGTGCAGGGGGCACGGTCGTCGCCCAGGTGCATTCTGTCTCCAGGTGCAGGGGGGCACGGTCGTCGCCCAGGTGCATTCTGTCTCCCGGTGCAGGGGGCACGGTCGTCGCCCAGGTGCATTCTGTCTCCAGGTGCAGGGGGGCACGGTCGTCGCCCAGGTGCATTCTGTCTCCAGGTGCAGGGGGGCACGGTCGTCGCCCAGGTGCATTCTGTCTCCCGGGGCAGGGTGCACGGTCGTCGCCCAGGTGCATTCTGTCTCCCGGTGCAGGGGGCACGGTCGTCGCCCAGGTGCATTCTGTCTCCCGGTGCAGGGGGCACGGTCGTCGCCCAGGTGCATTCTGTCTCCCGGTGCAGGGCCCAGCTCAGGGAGGTCAGGGTCTGCTTTTTCTCCCTGATGCTTTTATCCCGCCCAGCGCCTCCAGACATGGCCAGGGCCTCCTCCTGAGGCTACAGAATCTCCCCGCAGGTGCAACCAGCCTCCCTCCCCCAACCCCCCACTCCAGCGGACACCTTGTTCTCTGTTCCCCTCACTAATCATAGAACTAGATGTGTCCTGAATCAGGTCAGCCACCAGCTGCCCACATGCTGGGTCTTTAGCCTTAGTGAGGTGACGAACAATTGCATGGTCCTAACTGGGGCACTTTTAGAGGGACACGGAGCCTGTGGTATTCTTAGTCCAGGACAACAGAGTCCATCCCAGCCCGCCTGACACACCGCCTGTGACATTTCTCTACTCAGTGGAGAGGGAGAGCACCTGCAGGGGTTGGTCATTTTGGAGGAGAGAAGGGAAAGGCAGGGCCACAGCTCTCTGGGGAGGGTCTCTGGGTCCCTGTGAAGGGACTGTGTGCCCAGCCTGTTCCCATCCCAGCTGACACATGAACCCTGCAGCTGGAGGTCAGGCACCTGAGAGTTAGTCCTGGGTCCATGCACATGAGGCCAGTCACCTCCTGGCCTGGGGCTTGGTTCACCCCTTTTGCCACCTTGTATACGACTGCTCTTCCTGCCACACGGAGCCTTGAGAAGCCTCAGGAATGATGTGGGTGAGGGCTTTTGTGCCCTGCAAGACATGCTCACTCTCCTTTTGGTGTCTGGGCGAGAGGCTCTGCTAGAGGACGAACAGATGCAGGGCCACTTGCAGGCCCGCAACCAACGCTCTCTCCCACTATTTCCTTTTGGGGACCTACCCCTGAGCGCATCTCTCTGGGGCGTTAAAAATAATCTATATCATTTCTTCCTGAGAGCATTCTGGATGCAGTGGAATAGTACAGGAGCTGGGAGCTGGCCAACAGCAAGAGCAAAAGCAACTGAGCAACTCCCACAGGCGAGCGGGAAGCAAGCGTGGAGAGGGCCGTGGGCCAGCAGTCGGAGGGGAAGGAAGGGAGGGAAGCAGCAGACCTGCCTCCTCTGGGGCTGGCATGTGTGCCTGGGCGGGGGCTGTCCCAGGCTCCCCGAGGGCCGCTCAAATGGACCAGGACAGGAGAAGGCCGGGGAGGGCTGCGGTCAGCGACACTACCATTCACTTTCTGATAATTTTAGCCACCCAGGGAGGAGGCTAAATCTATCCGAAGCAATTGTCTTCAGTTTAAGTGGGCCCCCAAGGGAGGCTCACGGCAGGACAGGAAGGCCAGCAGAGGTGGGAGGGACTCCGAGGGTTAACAATAGCCGCTGGCTGCCTGGGCCCCAGGAAGGAGCAGCCTCAGATCCATCCCGAGGAGGCCCAGGGGGTCACTTTCTGATCTGCAAGGCCGAGGGATGGATCACGGGAACGGAAGCATGGGAAACTCGGCCCGACTTAGCAGAGAGGGCCAACTGGAATGGACTGTCAGCCCATGCACTTGGGGACTTTCCACAGGACAAAACAAATGTTCTCCGCACACAACGCGGGGTCAAGGGCCATAAGATTGAAGAGTGTTCTGTTTGCCTACGGCCCTGTAGCCTCTCTGTGTGACCTCCGGTGGGTGGTGGGTCCGAGGTGCCAGCCCCTGGCCACTCCCCTCTCCGTGGGGCGGGGGCCCGGGCTGAAGAGGCGGGAGTGAGGGCTCTTAGCAGTGTATCACCAGGCACCTGTTCACGCGGGCATAGTCTGCCGGGACTTCAGTCTGTTTAGATCAGTGATGGCGAACCTATGACACGCGTGTCAGAGGTGACACGCGAACTCATTTTTTTGGTTGATTTTTCTTTGTTAAATGGCATTCAAATATATAAAATAAATATCAAAAATACAAGTCTTCGTTTTACTATGGTTGCAAATATCAAAAAATTTCTACATGTGACACGGCACCAGAGTTAAGTTAGGGTTTTTCAAAATGCTGACACGCCGAGCTCAAAAGGTTCGCCATCACTGGTTCAGATGAAGGTGTTCTGATCTCTCAGGTTTTGGCCGCCCTCAGGTATCTGCTCCATGATTTACATCTCAGTTCAGATTCACCGCGGGGCTCAGGTGAGCTAACAAGGGTCGCCTCTCTTCTCAGAGCAAGTGTGGTGGGACCAGATGCAGGAAGACACTGCAGGGCACAGCAGGCCTGTGTCTCCCAGCAGATCTGACTCCACATACTCTGCCAGGGGTGCCGGCCAGGGCAGGTCCTTGGGAGCACAGTCAGTGGGTCCAGCTAGTAGGCAGCAGAACTGGAGTTTGGGTCCAGATCTGCCTCGGTTGGGAGCCCATTCCCTTTTCCCTGGAGAAATATTATGGGAGACTCTCAGCGGCCGACCCTTGTCCCTGGTGATTCCTGACCCTCAAACCCATAACCCAGACAGTCGTGTCATCTGCTCAAAAAAAGCATAGAAATTCATATGGATTCCATTTTATGATGAGACAGGACCACAACTGACCAAGCCAGGAAAACCCAACTCTGTCACCTGCTTGCTGTGACCTCAGGCCAGTCACTTAACCTTTCTGAGGTTTGCTTTAACCAGTTGGTAGAAGTCAATACTCTCTACCTCCTGTAGTTGCCTAGAGAAACACACAGGATATATTTATAAATTGTAATTGAAATAGACACTGGTACACAGGTTTTAAAAAAAATTCACTCTTATTCTAAAATTATCTCCCCCTCCACTCTTTCTATAGGGGATAAGTACAGCTTGACTTACATACCGTATATCTCTCCATTTAAACCATATCAGCATCTGTGGGTGACTCAACCCTTCTGTCTGCTAGAAGAGAATAAGCCCCTGACCCATTTCATGTGGCTGCTTTGCAGGATGACTAATAACTGTGCTCATAAAAACCTCTGCTAAATGTCAGATCCGCGAAGACACCCGAGGACGTAGGATTCCTTCGAGGCCGCACATCCACCTGGGGACAGAGAAAGGAGGACTTAGCTTGTGTGCGAGTGTATGTCTCATTCATTTCAAAACTTCGCAGGAAAAAGAAACAACCCCCAGGAGCCTGACTTCTGATCCTCATGGAAACCCAGGATGTTGGAGTTAGCACCTGCCCATGAGAGGGGGGAGGACTGATCGGTCTGCGGCTCATCCGGATCCTTCCCGGGAGCTCTGAGACACCGAGGCAGGGACCCACGAGGCCTGCTTCGAGTCCTCAGTGCCCTGGGAAATGGGCTCAAGGGGCTCTGGGATCCATGCCAGGCCCCTGGGATTTTAGAAAGGAAAGCCTTCCCCAGGCCCCGGGGAGATGGGGAGTTTGGATGGACAGGGAACTCACTCTCAGCACAGCATCCTGTGGCATGTGCCGTGTGAGGACAGAGGCTCCAGGCCTGTGAAGGGGGTCTCTGCACAGCCCACCCCCTGTCCAGCCCTCCTCACCCTGAAAAGACTATGGGAATTGGCTCAGGTGGCCTGGGAAACAAAGCCCAGCCCAGTCTGCATCCTGAGATTTTTCCCTTCATGTTGTTTTGTAGCCCATTTTCCTCTATCGCTGATCAAATAACAGTCAACATGCTTGAGTGCCTATTCTGTGGCAGGCACGGTGCCAAGGACTTCGTGTGTCAGTTGGTTCCCTTAAACTTAACAATTCCCCTAGAGGGGCCTTATCAGCCCCGTTTTCCAGGTAAGGAAACGGCGTGATGGAATAACCTGTGCGAGTCACCCAGGACTGGGACCTGGCCTTGCACTCAGGCGGCGTCTTGAAAATGTTTAGTCCCTACCTAACCTCAAGGTCAAAGTGCAATCCTGAAGTGCATTGAGTCTCTCACCAGACAGATGGATCCAACCGACTTTATAAACTCTAGTGAGTCCAGGCTTGCTCTTTCTAGACTTATAATTTGGACAACAGAACCAAAGGGTTCTGACATGAGAAAGGCTGCACAGATTGGGCTCATATCGCTGTTTGAATTGAGCACTCCTGAATTTACTATGTTACTTGGTGCCTTGCCCAAAACATTCCAGGATGGTGCCACCAAACTCCTGCATAACCACCTCAAGAATTCCAGTAACACCAGCGTGAGCTCTCCGAGCAGCACCATTGGCCGGACTCCCTCCCGACACAACAGCAGCAGGGCCAGCCCCCTGACCTCACCCACCAACGGTTCCCATGGGGGCCTGTCTCCAAGCCTGCTGGACTATGATACAGAGAACCTGAACTCTGAAGAAATCAGTAGTTCTTTGCGTGGAGTTCCAGAAGCCATTGAAAAGTTTAGTTTTCGAAGCCAAGAGGATCTGAATGAGCCAATTAAATGAGATGGCAAGAAGGACTGTTGAGTGTACGGCCAAACCACCCTGAACGGGCCCGATCTCGTCTGATCTCGGAAGCTGACCAGGGTCGGGCCTGGTTAGTACCTGGATGGGAGACCGCCTGGGAATACCGGGTGCTGTAGGCTTAAAAATAAAAAAAATAAAAAAGAAAGAAAGGAAAAGAAGGACTCTGATATTGTATCCCGGGATGGTGGAGTTGCGTCCCTTGCCACTGAGGGCCGGGGCGGCAGTGACGTGGTGGAAGGAGGCAGAACAGCTCTGGACAAGACCTCCCTGCTCAACACCCAGCCTCCGCGCGCCTTCCCGGGGCCACGGGCGCTGCTATAACCTGTACCCCTACCCGGACACCATCAACACCTATGACAAGACAGCCCTGAAGGAGGCCGTGTTTGACAATGACATGGAGCAGCTTCGAGATGTGCCCATTGACCATTCGGACTTGGTGGCGGACCTTCTGAAAGAGCTGTCCAACCACAACGAGCGCGTGGAGGAGCAGAAGGGCGCCCTGCTGGAGCTGCTCAAGGTCACCCGGGAGGACAGCCTGGGCGTCTGGGAGGAGCACTTCAAGACCATCCTGCTCCTGCTCCTGGAGACCCTTGGAGACAAACACCATTCCATTCTCACGCTGGTGCTGAGAGTTTTACGGGAGATTCTGAGAAACCAGCCAGCAGGATTCAAAAGCTACGCCGAGCTGACGATCATGAAGACTCTGGAGGCCCACAAAGACTCCCATAAGGAGGTGGTGAGAGCCGCCAAGGAAGCTGCGTCCACTCTGGCCAGCTCCATCCACCCGGAGCAGTGCATCAAAGTGCTCTGCCCCATCATCCAGACTACCCCATCTACCTGGCTGCCATCAAGATGCAGACCAAGGTCATCGAGAGGATCACCAGGGAGTCCCTGCTGCAGCTGCTGGCTGACATCCTCCTGCGCCTGCTGCAGGTTATGGCAACACTGAAAGTAGTGTGCGGAAGGCCGGTGTGTTCTGCTTCGTGGCAATTTATTCCGTAATCGGAGAAGAGCTGAAACCTCACCTCGCACAGCTCACGGGGAGCAAGATGAAGCTACTGAACTTGTACATCAAGAGGGCGCAGACCACAAACAGCAACAGCAGCTCCTCCTCCGACGTCTCCGCGCACAGCTAATGGCAGCGCGGGTGTCCCAGCCGCAGAGCAGCCGCGGTGCCTCTCAGACCTTCCCGCCCCCTCGTAGGCTCCCGTCAGGGCGAGGAGGCCACACATATTTATTACAACCAGTATTTGGTCCCTTCCAGCTTTTGTGTAGAATCTTACTGGCATTGAATGTAAGGAGCAAGGCCTGTTTGGCGTCCTCACACACAACTGCAGGAGTGAAAGAGCCATGCGGACTCCAGCGCCGAGCTGCCCTGGCGCGCTGGTGAGCAGAGGGTGTGGCGGTCTGTGTTTCTCGTTCACCTTAGTCCTGCGCTCTGGATGTGGCCGTGTGGGGCAGGTTCCCTCCCCGCCACCCCCAGCCGACGCCATGAAAGGGTTAGTTGTGCCTCTTTAAGTTGCATGTTGAGACCTGCTAAGAATGTGGATCACGTGGCAGGATGGAGGGAAAGCTGAGGAGGGCCTCTGGCAGACCCCGGGTGTTGCTTCTGTACCTGGGCCAAAGGCTGCCGCCCTCGCGCTAGTGCTCCGCGCAGTGCCCGGTGCTGCCCCGCTGCCCGCGGCTCCCGGGTCTGCGGAAGCTTCTTCAGGGGCTCCTCTCGGGCCCTGGGTCTTGGTCTTTCTGATCGGCGCTGTCGTCTGTCCCTCCTGTCCCCCCCACCCCCAGCGTTTGCTTAAGCTGCGCAGTTCTGAAGCGTCTCACTGAACCTGGGCCCGGCTGCCGCTTTCTGCCGCTGTCATCCTCAAGGACACTCCCCTCTGGCCCAGCACTCACTTCCAACACCCTCGGCAGCTAATGCAACGGGGTTTGCCTCATCTTCTTCTCTCCCTGCCGCCCTTTATCTATCAACCATAACACACGTCAAAGAACAGCAAGCAAGAACTTTGTGGAACCCTGCAGGACTCTGCTGGCAATGACGTTTGGAAGTGAAAAAGAAAATTCTCTAAAAGACACTGTGAAGGAAAACCCCTATTCTGTAAAACTACTGTTTGGAATTCTCTGCTATTCTTTGGACGGCCTCTTATTCTGAAAAAATAAGTTTGCTTTCTAGCCTGCTTGAATAATGGGGGAGAAAAACTTAGCTGTCTGACCTTGTAGGCCAGAGACTAGATACACCCGATGCCATGCCAGGTGCATTTTTTAATTGGATAGAACTGTGTAGTTTTCAAGGCCGCCGCCAGCAAGCGTACAGAGGGCTGGCTCTTCCATAAAAAGGGAAGTTCTGCTTGTAGCTTTGCTTAGAATTTGGATTCATTTCCCTAAGCCCACCGCGGTGAATAAAGTGTAACTCCAAACTCTCAGAGCGCTGTTTGGTTCTTGTCCGGTTTTTCTGTAACAATACCGGCCACCAAATGTTTGGTCAGCGCTGTGTGTGCACGCATGGTCCCACACCCCCAGGTTGGGTTTCTGTTTTTTGGTTTTATTGGGGTGGGGCGGCTTTTTCACGTTACATCCATACCTGTACTTATATCTTCTTTGTTTCACTCTCTAGTGCAGGGGTGGGGAACCTTTTTTCTGCCAAGGGCCATTTGGATATTTATAACACCATTCTCGGGCCATACAGCATTATCAACTTAAACATTAGCCTGCTCTATTGGGTCAAACATTTAATGAACTCACCTCCAAAGCCTTGGCAGGGCCAGGCCAAATGATTTCTTGGGCCTTATACAGCCCTCAGGCCGGACGTTCCCCACCCCTGCTCTAGTGTATCACGCAAATGTACAGACTCTTTTGTTAATAATGTAGGATTTGCTAAAAAAGAAAAAAGAAAAGAACCCTTTTGAGTTTGATGCTGTTCTAAGCGGTTAAGTGACTTAATTCTTCTAAGAACCCTGTGAAGCAGGTGTTACCCTTGTCATCCCTGCTGCACCCATGTGGAAACTGAGGCACAAAGTGTCCAGAATGTGCCCATAGCTACACTGCCCAGAGTGTCAACTAGAATCTGTGTGTAATCACCACACCCTGCTCCATGGGGGGACTGCCTTTTCCCTACTTCCTGCCTCCTGGAGCGAAGGAGACCTTTGGGACAACCAAGGCCCCTCCTAGCTTTCCTGGGATGGCCCAAGCGATCGCCTGAGCGGTGTTTACATTTCTGACACCATCCTATAAACTAGACCAGGAGACTCCCGAGAGCTGCCCTCTGACCCCTGCACCCCCATACATGGATACCCGACTGGGTCCAGGGCTCAGATGGTGACCCTGGCCTCGCTGGGGGAAACCAAGGGCTGTGCAGGTCGGGCTGATCCTGGGCTTTCCCAAGCTCACATTGCTGCCTCGATCCCCTTGGCCTGAAGGTTAGGGTGCGTTCTCACTCTGGGTAATGCTTTTGAGGCCAAGATGAGATGGGAAGCATCCTGGGTTCTGTCCTGACTCTGCGGGTACAACTAGATCTTGATCCTTCCTCCATAAAATGTCAGGGCTGGTCAAGTATATCTAATTCTGACAGTATTCTCTACTATTTCCAAATGGTGTTCCGTGGAACAAGGCATTGCTCCAACCAGGGGTTCCATAGTCAATGAAGTCTGAGAAACACTGCCTATCCTGGTCCACTCTTAGAGATCCATGGTGCATGTCAGCATGTGCTCTGAGAAGTCCTCCCTTAAAGGCATCCATTCACTTGACTTAAATCAGCATCTCTCGTTTGTACGAAACCATGGAACAGTTTTTATAAACATAACATCTCTTAAGCCTTTTGCACAGCTGTTCCCTTAGTGCAGTGGTCGGCAAACTCATTAGTCAACAGAGCCAAATATCAACAGTACCTCTTCAAAATAGACTTGCCCAGGCCGAAAACCGACTTCTGTGCATGGGCCACGAAGTGTCAGTCGCACTGTATGTGCACCTGCACGTGGTATTTTGTGGAAGAGCCACACTCAAGGGGCCAAAGAACCGCATGTGGCTTGTGAGCTGCAGTTTGCCAACCACGGCCTTAGTGAATCCCACTTCCTCTGGCATTGACCTTGCTGTGCTCCTTCCAGAAAAGGTCCAGGTGTAAGCCCTGCCCTCCAGCAGTGAAAGGCCTGGGGGGTGAGGTAGGGGGCGGGTATGGGACACCCACAATCTGGCTTAAGAGCTAGAAGGGAGTTTAGGGAGGAGGCTCGGACATTCCCACCCAGGCATCAGGGAAGGAGAGGAGGTGGTCTGGGAGGCAGGCCTCGAAGGCCTTGTGGAGCTGGCTGGACAAAGACGTGCATGTCTTGGTCTGCCAGGCTGAAGGTGTGGGGAAGGGAGGAAAGGGCCCAGTGTCTCCTCTGTGATCTCAAGCACCCCGACCTTGAGCCTGAACCTACAAACTCCACTCAGCAAAGCAAAGCCTTCCAATTAACTGGGCTAGGACAAATGGTCAGCCATCCTTGGTGACTGGATTCACCCCCTCTACATCAGTAGTTCACCCATGTTCTCCAGTACATTCCAGTGATATTTTAGTGCTTGTTAAGGAATGGAACTGTGCCCCTCATGAATCTAGCTCTGACAGGGGAAGAAGTAAAGGCACTAATGTCTCAGGTGTACTGGGTTTTGTTCACTTATTTTTTTTAGTTTTTCAATCAACAAACACTGAGAACTTACTCTGTTGTTCATTCATTCTTTGATTTTTTTTCAATCAACAAACATTTACTGAGTACATACTTACTCTGTTTAGGTGTTATGCTAGGTGCTAGGGATCCAGAGTGGCATCAAACATGTCCTTTTCCTTAAAGAATTCCAAACTAGTGGACCTCAGGTAGTCATTGCCCTTGTAATATGACTACGAAGCTTCCATGTGTCACAAAAAGAACTTGTGAGAAGCTGCTAGGTTATCGTGTGAAACTGATGAACGCAATCTAGGGTGTCAGGTACAGGAACCGACAAGTGTACCAGCGTCCTGGGCACTCCTGGGAGAGAACCTGAGAGCAGGCCAGGCCCAGGGACTGCTCTGCGGGAGGAGACAAATATTCATGATAAGGAGTGAAAGGCAGTCCAGGCAGTGGGATCAACCTGTGCAAAGGTACTAGGGCATAAACAGCTGGGATGTGAAGAGCAAGGGCTGAGGGCCCAAATCTTGACATATCTCTGAAGCATGTTAAGGAGTCTGAACTTTATCTCGAGGGCTTTTAGCAGGAGGGAGACTTGATAAAATACATGTCTTTGTGAAGATCTCTCTGGTGTGGGTGAAACGTAGTCAGCCAGCAGGACAGTAGTTGCTAGAGCAACGAGATACTCCTACTTGGCTTGGGCCCAGCACAGCGGGAGACAATGATGCTCCCAAGGGCCGGGCCAGCCCATGGGTTTGGGGGAGACCTCTGAGACAGGTCAGGGGCCAGCTGCGCTGTGGAGATCCTGGGAGCATCCACCCTGACAGGCACAGCCCTCTGCCCGCTAGAACCTGCCAGGCAGTGAGAGCAGAGAGGGCACAGTTCCTGCACCACAGCACAAACAGAGGCAGGAGCTCTCGAGGCATGTCCAGGGGCATGTTTCTGTACAAAAGCGGGCAGTTTCTGCCCTGGGACAATCCCTTCCCAGTGTTCAGGCCATTAATTACTCCTTATCTCACCCAGTAAGGGCCCATGTGGAAATCACGCCCATCCTTCTGCTCAAATGTTAGGCTGCTCTTTATTCTGAACAGGAAAAGAGCAGAAAATAGAACTGTTTTCAGAATGGATGCCAATTTGAGATTTTCCCCCTTTACTTCTGAGTGGTGGAAACGGAGGAGGGGGCGGGGGCCCTTTCTCTGGGGCTGCTGGGGTGGGAGCTGGCAGCCCGAAGTGGGTGTGCTCTGGGGAGTGACCTCCCTTGCCCACCCCGGGGAGTGGGGGGCGGGGGGCTCTGAGAGGCCAAATGAGCCGGGGCCCCAGCATCTGCCTGGTTTGTAGGAGATGATGATCCCCACACGGAGGGGGATCTTTTCTCTATTTTACAAATGAGGGAGCTGAGTGGCAGAGAAGTTCGTTCACCTGCTCCAGGTCACAAAGCAAATAAACAGCTGGTGATTCCAAAGCTTGTGCCTGAGCCACCGAGCCACCGGTCTCAGGCGACGCTCTGCAGGCCAGGGTTGGGTCTTATGGCCCCAAAGCCAGGGCTGCCGGACATCTCTCTGAGGACGGCACCGCAGAGGCTCCTGGACGACAGGCCTGCATCGACTCTCGGTCTCGCTGCCTGTGGCACAGCCAGCCAGCAGGCAGGCCCAGGGCCGGCTCGGCCTTCTGAGCCGTGTTCCCATCACCTGTCCCAGGGGCTGGCCAGGGCAGGCCTTAGTGAACAGTGTTGAGTGTATGATGGGACTGGGACAGACAGGCTCCCTGAGGGCCTAACTCCAACAGCGTTGCATGCAGGCCACAGGGCTCAGAAGGTGGGTGGGACCCTTGCCGAGTAGGTAGCATATCCTCTGCTCCAACAATAGGTCCAGCTCTCCCCTGACCAAGCCCACACTGCTGAGGGCGAGGCGGCTACTCCTCCCAAGATCCAGGCATAGATGCTACTCCTCCTGGCATCCAGGCATAGATGCTACTCCTCCCGACAGCCAGGCACAGACACATTGATGGGCTGACCCAAGAAGCTCACCTGGAACCAGACTTTGGTGGGTTGGGCAGGAGCAGGCGACAGGAGGGAAGCCAGCAGGAAGGTGGAGCCTGGGCTTGATGGCCTGGTAGCAGGTGTGGGGGGCAGCAAGCGTGTCTGGTCAGAAGGCTCAAGGGTCTGGACAGGTGGCAGGAACTGATGACAGGAGTCTGGCCCTGGCAGTCAGGTCCTGAGGGCCTGAACCCGGGGCAGAAAGCCAGGCACACTGATGTTCCATGCGCACTATCAGGAGCAGCGGGTGATCTGCATGGCGCCGGCCCTGACCACATGGACCTGGCCTTCAGGCCATCCTGTGTTCAGCTTGCCCTTGGCTGTGGAGCTACCCCGGAAGCCAGCCTGCTGAGGAGGGCATCCCAGACCAAACCGTAGCAGCCATGCTCCCCTCCGCAGAGCCGCAGGGATGGCCACAGGGCTGGCACTGTGGGCAATGGGCACCTCTGCATGGGGTGCTTTGCGGAGAGCCCACATTGGCCCAGAAGAGAAATGGAGCGCTTGGGCCTCAGCCGGAGGGCTCTGGCGGATGCGTGACAGGTGGTGTCTGAGGGGCCGCAGCCTTCGGTAGAAAGCCAAAGCGGGCATTTCCAAAGAGGAGGAGTGGGCTGAGCATTGGACTCCTCTCTGGCCGTAGCAAGCACACAGTTTGCCAAGGATCAAGATTGGGTGCCCACCTGGGTGCCATGAGGGACAGAGACCCCCACAGGCCTTCTCGTGCAGCTCTGGGGTCTAGAAGGACTGAATCTGGTCGGGAACTATGAGGTGCCCGTCCTGGACATGAGGCTGGACATGTGGGGGCCTCTGAGCCTCCCATGGGGGCCTGGGGGAGGGGAATGGGCCGTTGCTGCTTCGTGGTTCCAGCATCTGTTTGGGGTGATGAACACACTTTGGAAATAGTGGCAATGGCGACGCAACATCGTGAAGGCCATTAATGCCACCGAATTGTGCACACGGCTAAAATGGCAAATGCTATGTTGTATGTGTATACATTTTGCCACACTAACAAAAGAGAAAAGCCTTTTTGAGGTCCTGGGGAATAAAGGAAGGCTGGGAAACTGTCCTGGATGGAAGGAGACTATGGAGGCATGGCAACCAAACGCATCGTGACACCTGGGTTGGAGCGTGGAGCGGAGAGGACGACCATGAACGCCCAGGAAGGAAAAACTGGTGGAAGTCGCCTAACGTTTCTAGTTCAGTTAGTAACGTTGGACCAACGCTCACTTCTGAGTTGTGACAAATGTTCCACGGTTATGTAAGATGTTAACATGCGAGGAAGCCGGGTGATGGGCCTGCGGGAACGCTCTGTACCATCTTTGCAACTTGTCTGTGAGCTAAAATTATTCTAAAATATAAAGTTAAATAACCCACCACAGAACAAAACAAAAGCAGGACCTGGGTACCCAGGAGAGCTGGGGCCTGCGCGTGACAAGGGGCCTCCTGCTCTGCTCGGGAGGGGCCGGGATGGCAGGCCTGGCTCTCAGCTGGCCGGAGGGTTGCTGCCAACTCTATGGAGAGGGGCCTGAGCTGGCGGGGAGGCAGGCGAGAGCGGGGAGCGCTCCCCAGTGCCCGAGCCCAGGTCGCAGCTTGTCTGGGTTTCTCCTGTTCCCCTCAGTGTTTGCACATCTCGGTCTCTGCCTACCAACACCGTGGGCCCGGGCACAGGGACACCAGTGTCCCGAGCTGTGCTTTCCCGGCACAAAGTGGTCACGCAGCCAAGACTGGCCATGTCCTCTGAGGACAGGCTGCAGGCGAGGTCCTTAGAGCAGGATCCCTGTCCCCAGTCACTTATCCGAGGACAAAGGGGGAGGAGCGTTCACAGTGCCAGGCATTTTATAGGTGGTTCTCCTTGATCTCTCTACAAAGTGCAAGAGGAGCGTGGCCATCCCCACGCTGCAGGTCAGCTTAAGGCTGAGAGAGGCCAAGGAGCTGCCCACCGACATGTGTCAGAACCAGGGCTCAAAATCCTGTGTCTGCTGGGCTCCAGATTCTGTCTTTCCCACTCCAGGCGGTGGGCCCTTTCCAGCTCTGCAGGCCGGGACAACGGCCAGCCTGCGGGACATCCTGAGCTTCCAGGATCGGCAGGTGACAGGACAGAGGGCAAGCTTTGTGACGTCATTCTCTGGAAGGGGGCAGGGCGCGTGTCTGCAAGGTCAGAGTTCCTCTGGACAGAGGGGCAGGGTGAGGGAGGAGGAGTCAGAGTAAGTCATGTGTGTGTGTGGGGGCTGTTTGGAACTGGGGAGGTCACAGCCCCTGGGGTTCTGGCAGGACCTAAAGTGGAGCCCAAGCCTCCTTGGAATGCCTGCCCCTCCCCTGCCCCCACACCCCATGGCTTCCTCCGTCACTGTGTTGTCCTTGGAGGGAGCACACACGTTCCAGAAGAGGCCCTGGATGCAGACACTGGACATTTCCCCCGTCCCCTCCTACTGGCCATCCCCCGGGCCTCGCTTCCATCTGCCCACGGCCCATCCCCTCGGCAGAGGCTCCCTGTGGATGGCCCTGGGGATTGCTACCCCTTGGGGAACGTGCCTCACCCTCAGTCATTGCCACACCCACACCTTCAGGAGGGTCTCCTCAGGGGGACTGCTCTCGCCAGCACTGTGAGCCCCAGCAAGCCCAGGGGGTCTTTTTTTCCCAATCTTTAATTTCTTTATTGATTAAGGTATTACATATGTGACCTCATTCCCCCCATAACCCCCGCTCCCCCACTCATGCCCTCACCCCCCTGTTGTCTGTGTCCATTGGTTGGGCTTATCTGCATGCATACAAGTCCTTTGGTTGATCTCTCCCCCTTACCCCCACCCTCCCCTACCTTCCCTCCCAGGGGGTCTTCTTGTCCTCTGTCCCCTCCACAACGGTCCCTGAGCTCAGGGCTCAGCACAGAAAGAAGAGCAGGGCTGGGCCTGCTGGGCATCCTGGGCAGAGACAGGAGCCACACGTGGGAGCCCCGGCTGCAGCCCAGGCCCAGCCCATCTCGCTGCTCTGAGCGCAGGCTCCCCTCTGAGCCCCACTCCCCCCGGCCCGAGAGCACCGTGAGCCCAGAACGTTCTGTGATTACAGGCTGTGGGTGCTGGCTGCGACTGTGCAAAACGGACCAGTGTATTTCCAGAAAACACGGAGTGATCTAGGAAGCTATGACCACCCCCTCCACAGTTATTCTTAGAAATCCCAGCAAACCGCTGGCTGGCTCATCCTTGGAAACGGGCCTGGAGCAGAAGACAAGGGGTGGGGGACACCCCCACGTCCCTGTCCTGAGCCAGAGCAGCCTGGGGCGGCTTGAGAAGGCAGGCTGGAGGGACAGGTCGCGGGGTCTGTGTCTGTGGAGCACTGAGGTGACCCAGGCCCTCCTCCCTCCACCGACTATCTTTGTGACTCGAGCCTGTGTCATCTGCTTGCCTCTCCTTTCCAGTCACTTTGTCCAGGTTCTCCTGGGCCTCCCTGGAGACCAGAGATCACGGTTTGAGGTCCCTAACCCCAATGCCTTGCCTTTGGCCTTGGGGGAGTGTGAGCCAGACCACAGCCACCCCGGCTTCTCCATTCAGCAAAACAGCTTGGGGTGGGCGGGGGGACAGGGAGACTCAGACACTGTCTGTGGCCGCTCCGAAGCTCAAGTGGCCAAGTCGAGTGTACAGATAATTCTGTAGCAACAACGGTGAAAAGGGCCCAAAAAGGGGGCAAACCATGGTAGGGTGGTGTGGAGAGAGAAGTTTGGTACAGCTAAGCGGCTGGGCATGCTTCGTGGAGGATATAAGTGAGATCTGAGGGTGATTTTTTTTTTTTTTTGGTCTTGAGTATTGAAAAGGGAGCAAGCTACTGACGACCCTGAAATGAACAGCCGCTGAGGGGAAGCGGGGCGAGGCCCAGACTGTGCCAGGCAGACCTGGTCTGAGTGCCCTTCCTGAGGACAGGCGGGTGGCAGGAGTGTCCTTCCTCCCCGAGCAAATTTCCTCACCAGGAGAGAAGGAAGGTTGGGAGGATGCAGTGGAATGACACATAAGAAGATCACCTGGCCCTGGGCGAAGGTGGGGGCGGGGGGGGGGGGAGGGAAGGGGCCCTGGGGGCCAGGCGGTAGTCACTCTCACTTGAGTCTGAAGTGGCGATGACCCGCAGAAGCTCCAGGCTGTCCCAGGAGGTCTAGATAGTTCACTCACTGGTTAGAAGAGAATCGTTGGACATCAAACAGCTGAGCTCTAAAATGCCACTCTCGGAAGAGAGAGCTATCACTGCTCCTGGGC
The DNA here is from genome assembly GCF_964212035.1 of Myotis nattereri. NCBI lineage: Eukaryota > Metazoa > Chordata > Mammalia > Chiroptera > Vespertilionidae > Myotis > Myotis nattereri. The sequence continues at coordinate 76,594,375 of NC_138085.1, read as the reverse complement.
ACCTTCCTGAGGGCAGGTGACTGGGGCTGTCTGCTCTTTGGGGAATACAGCCCAGACCCTGTATCTCGGCCCCGCTCTGTAGGAAAGGTTGCTGCCACTCCAGTCCTCCTCCTGACAAGAGATTCCTTCCTGTGTCCTGGCTGGAGGCACCCAGCCCACCCCAGCCAGGACCCCTCCCACCAGGAGTAATTTACACTCAGTAAAGCAACCTCTGTCTACATCAAGGCCCTCTGCACCTCCAAGTGGCCCCGGGCCGGGCTCTGAGGGTGCGCAGAAGCCTTTTGCTGTCCCTGATAACCCAGCCAAATTTTCACTCCAATCCACAGGGCACTTCGTAGGAGCACACTTGGGTTAATGGCTCTGTGATCTGAGATAGCCCTTGGCCAGGGAGGGCTGTGTCCTGTCGTGCTTGCGCCCAGGAGAGAGGTGAGAGCTGAGAGAATGCTGACTGTCCACATCGGCTCCCTCAGGCTGACAGCACTGTGCCTGGGTGGGCTCAGCCACCTGAGCTAGGATTTCACAACAGCTGCCCCTTAGCAGGGCCTATGCTGTGCAGAGCGCACCCACACTAACTCAGGGAGGAAACTGAGGCCGAGGGAGTTGGTGACCCCCCTGAACAGAAGCCAGGACCCCTCCCACAGCGCACACTCCACACCCACCTCTGACTGCGGCGGGAGCCAGAGCCGGGTAGGGGTGGCAGGATGTGAAAGGCTGTGGGAGCCCAGCCGAGGAGACAGACCTGGCCAGGGCCGGGAGAGGGGTCGAGGAGCCTGGGGCTGAGCAGAGAGGAGCTTAGGAAACCTCTGAACTGCACCAGCGGTGGCCAGGGGTTAAGGAGGGGTGGGGCGGGAGGGAAGCGGCTGTGGCCATAAAAGGGCAACATGAGGGATCCTCGCTCTGTGCTCTGGGTCTTGACTGCGTCAGTGTCAGCCTTCAGGGTCCTGGTCGCGATTTCTGCACCATGGCCCTGTCCGGAGCACACAGGGTCTCTCAGCATTATTCCTCTCATGTGCATCTACAATGATCTCGAAATTAAAAGTATGATTTAGAAAAGAAAAAGAGAACCTCTGAGCTGGGTACGCAGAGGGGTGCGAGGGACACGGGCCAGCCAGGAGGTGACACAGAGCTGAGGGGAACGGTGTGTCCAGCATCCCTCCAGACACCGAGCCTGCCCTGGGACAGGGGTCCCAGGCTCTCGGCTATGAGCACAGTGACGTCTGGGCCCAACAGAGTGAGCATCTAAGAGCGAGGAGCAGAGCTGAGGAGGTCAGAGAGGATGCTGCCGGAGGAAGGGGGATGAAGCACCGGAGACCTTAATGAGCAGGGGTGCCCGGGCGGCAGGCAGGGGTGGTGTCTACCCACCGCCCAGTCATTCCAGCCCCAAAGGAGTTGCCAGCCATGCTGAGGACAGGAGGACTGCCGGCGCCTCTACACCAAGAGCTATTTACATTCCCACAGGGAGGACACACCCGATGCCAGGCGGGCTTGGGCACAGGCAGCGCTGTCAGAGGGTGCCCAGCAGACTCAGGGCTCTGCTGCCTGTAGCTTGGACAGGAGCATGCGGGCTTCCCCAGCTTCGCTCACTTCAACCCTACTGAGCACCCCCAGGGTAGCAGGAGCTGGAGGAGGCGCGTGCGCACTGACCTCTTCGCCAGCCCTGTGAGCCCAGCAAGCCCAGGTGGTCTTCTTGTCCTCTGTCCCCACCACGACAGGGCAAGGGCTAGTGTCTGATGGTGGGGCAAAGGTGTAAAGGCCACAATGGGAAGGAATCTTTAGACCGAAAAATGCAGCAGGTAACTCCATGCAATATAACAGAATTTATTATGTGGGAATTTACTTATAGAACAATGGGTCTGGAGCGGACAGACAACCAGCCGTTTCTGGCAAAGTGTTCTCTACCACCAGACCCCGGTTACAGTACCGTTGTATAGTAGAACTCGGGTACTAATGATTGACAAGACCCAGGGACAAAGAATGCAGTAGCACCTGCCAGGGGCCATCCCTCCTGGTGGTCTTGTGATCGATAATTGCTTATAATCAATACTTTTACTAGTTTGATATTTATGTCACGCCATTCTGGCTGTTGCTAACAAAAATAATGTTACAGCTCCATTTTTAAGGAACACAGATAATCATCAACTAGAAAGCTTTGATATGGTTGCTAAGGACAGTGAATGTGGTCAAAGGTCACAGCCTGAAACTTAAAAATAAAATGAAATCCAGGACACAGATGGAGTAGGTTTTGTTCACATCTACGTCTGTACAGGTTAGTGACACAGAAAACAGGAAGATGACTTTGGTAGCAGGTGAGATGGACTCTGGCAAATGGGCCAGGAGCTCTGTTCAAAGGCACAAGGTCTGTGACTTGCAAATGACGATTCATAGGTTCCCTACACAGAGCCCCGTACTGAGGTTTCTTCTGCCTCCCCAGCCCAGCTTCTCTGGGTCCCCTAGTTTGCCTGAGATGCCCTCCCACATTGCCAGGACTCCACCTCAGTTTCTCATCAGCTCCCTACTGTGCCTCACACTCGGAATTCTGAGCCTCTCCTCTGTGCAGACGCAGTGCTGGCCTTGGGCACACAGACATGCACCGACACAGTCCACCCCTTGAGAGGCTACAGTCTGGTGGGAGAGACACACATAATTAAATGAGGTTCTCAAAGAGGGACAGGTGGGCAATGCCCCCCAGATGGCATCTTAGCTTCCGGCTCTGCCAGTGACTGGGACATGTTCCAGACCAGGCAGGGGAGCCCAGCACTGAGGACCCATTCTCCAAGGGTGCTGAGGGTGTCTGCCTCTGATTCGGGTGCTGCTGGAGGAGCCCTTTTGTCCACTGGGGCAGGGAGACTGACGAAGCTGATTGTCCTTGCCCCTAGGGCCTGCCCAACACTCCACAACCAGGTCTGCAAAATTGCCATCAACCCTGCCTTGTGCTTGATACTCAGGCAGATCCAAGGATGGGGGCAGATAGGAGATGGAGGTGGAGAGACCCACACACTGCCCCGCATAGCTCCTGGCCAAGCAGGTGCCATGTGAACTCTCAAAGCCAGAGACAGTCAGATGGTGGGGCTGGTGGGAATGCTGACATGGGGGAATTCACTCAAAGGAGAAGATTTGACCCACCTTTTCCATAGTTTGGGGATGTATTTGGAGCAGGGAAAGCTACTTTAGAGGAAGAAGGAAGGGCTGAGCAAATGGTGTGGTGTACAGGACAGCCAGGAGACTCCCACCTTGATTGAACATTTCCTGCGCTGCCTCGCCACCAAGGAGGCAGCGTTACCTCCAACGCACAGAAGATGAAAGCGACGCCAGAGAAGATATACGACCCACCCAGACGCTCAGAGCCAGTAGCCAGAAGAAATCGGCTTCTCAGCCGAACTAGACGCAGGGCAGCTCGGAGGGCTGGAGAGGAGCATGCTTCTGGAGACACATGGAAACATGGCTGGGATGCGGGCCAGGGTCTGACTGTGGAAAGTCGCTGACCAGGGGGTTCCCACAGTGGTGCCGGTCGAGTGCTCCACATTTCACACGTGACTGAAAAGGCCTGCCCCTCCAGGGACTCTCCCTGTTGCTACTGGCTCGAGCTTTGCTTCTGGGGGAATTTTCTGGAGCAGCAGGTACATGCGAGAGCACAGGCCTGGGCCCAGTGCTTGCGAACTGGGTGGCCTTGAGCAGATCACATAAGCTCTCCAGTCCTCAGTTACTTCACTGTAGCACAATCTAATAACACGCTGCCAGCTGCTTCAGGATTAGAGCACTGTATGCAAAGCACTGGGCACATGATCATGCCCAGTAATGAGGAGCTATTAATATATGTCAGCTGCTGGCTGCGGCCGCCTCCTCGTCAGTGGTCCCGGCTTCAGTTCCCCAATCACCTCTGCTAATGCTGCCGGATGGAGATCAGTCTCCCAAGGATTTGAGGCAGGGCCCTCCGGGCTGGGAGATGCCCCGAACATAAGGACATGGAGTGGCTTCCCCCACCCTGCATCCACGCATTTCACACAGCAGAGGAGAGGAGCTGCCGATGGAGACAGCTGGTCCTGCCGCGTTGCCTCTCTCAGGAGCGATTAGCCGTGTCATATATCCATTTGTAATGAAATGGAAGGGTTTTGATTTCTCTGGGAAGCTGGGTTTTCTCCCAGGTCCTTGCTGCTTTCATCCTTGGACTTGAAACAGTCCATTCTAATCTCAGAGGGAGGGGCAGCGGTTATAAGGTGCCCCTGATATCTGATCACCAACTCGGCGCCGGGTGAGCGGCAGCTTTGATGGCTGGGAGGGAGCGAGTGGTCCCCAGTTTGATGCTAATAGCCCCCTGCATTATTGAGGAGCTATGTTTCAGTGGCAGACACACTCGGGGAGGCATCCAGATTGCAGGCTGGCGTGCCAGCTGCTTCCCTCACTCTTCGGCAATGGAGCTCTGTGACCCAGCAGAGACACTAAAAATAGGCACCTGACCGAGCTGTCTGTGCAGCACGCCCACCCTCACCACAGACGGGTTGGAGGGCAGCTGCCATGGAGCCAGCAAATATGGCGAAACCACCACTTTCCAGTTCTTTCCATTGCTGCTCCTCTGATCCAAATGTCTGAAGAATGACCAGCTGCCCAGGGGGCACTCCCAGGAACTGTATATCTGAGACCTCAGCTGACTACAGGCTGGACTGCGGCCTATGTTCTCATACCCCTCCGAGTAGCACACTGATACCAAGGCGTTGGGGCCGTTGGGTCAGGGCAAAGGTTGGGACTCAATTGTCCCTGAGAATTTGCTGGAAATGTTGAGAAGGAGTGGGCAGGCTAACTGTGCTCATTCTCAGGCGTATGTTTGAACTGGATAACCTAGCCAAACCCTCTTTCATTCATTAAAATGATGCCGGGCACTGAAGATACAATAGTGAGTGAGGACAGATGGGAGTCCCAGGTGTGGGAGGCAGCCTTCGAGATGGCCCACAATGACCCCTGCCTCCTGTATTTATGCAGGTACATAGCCCCCTCCCACACTGATTAGGACTGAGCGGTGTAACCAATAAAATATTATGGAAATGATGGAGTGGGCTGTCTGTATTGCGGTTATAAGAGACATTATGGCTGCTGCCCTGTTCTCTGAGGGAAGCCACCACCATGCTGTGAGGACACTCAAGCAGCCCTGTGGGGAGGCCCAGTGACCATCTGAAAGTGGATCTTCTAGCCCCAGTTAAGCCTTCCGATGACCGTGGGCCTGGCTGGCACTTGACGACAACATCATGAGAGACCTTGACCAAGAACCACCCAGCTAAGTTGCCCTCGAATTTCTGATCAATAGAAATTGTGAGATAATAAGTGTTGATTTAAGCAGCTATATTTTGGGAAACTTTGCTACATGACAATAAATACCTGATACATTGGTCTTCAGTGAAGATCACAGTCTGGTTGAAAACTAGACATTGATCAAATAATTAGACCAATAACCATAAACATAAAAGCATGAAAGTTGCTAGAAATGCCTCCATTAGAAGGAACTGACCTAGTCAGAGAAGTTGAGAAGGCTGCCGGAAGTGACAACTGAACTGAGGCTGACAGTTAAGTTCAGGTAAAGTAGGTGAAGAAGGTGGGGAAGAGCATTCCAGGTAAAGAAGCAACTTAAACCAAGGTCCTGCCAGGCTTGGGAGGGAGCCAGATGCATGGACAAGTATCAAGGAGGCTGTGAGGAAGAGAGATACACAGGTGGGCCCAGAAGGGTAGAAGGGGCCTTCTACCACTGAAGGATTTACTCAGCCTAACTGTTATGCAAGCCCCCAAGGGTCTATAGAAATGAGCAACATGCTCAGATCTTTGCTTTCAGAGGTTAGTTTTGTTTTATTGTTTTTTTTTGTGTGTGTGTGTATGTTGTTGTTGTTGTTGTTATTGTTTTTTGTTTTAGTGAACGTGGAGCCTGGCCGGGAGATTTGAGGGTAGATAGGGCGTGTGGCAGGAACCCAGGAGAGGGATGGGGTATGTAGAACCTGGTGGTTTACTTGACATGGGGATATTGAAAGATATTCATGAGGTTGAGGGTACTTGGTAATGAAATTGCATTGGGGGCTGAGGGAAAGGGGTGCCTAGGAGGAGTTCTAGGTCATACAGCCACGGGTGGTCTAGGGATTGAACCATCAGAGAGATCCAGAGAAATGCACTTCGGCTGGGGTTCCGTGAGCCTGCCAAGCTGTCCAGGACATATGTGCCCCGTGGTCTCGAAGACATGGGTCTGCCCACCCCCTGCCTTTGGGCATGGCCCAGTCCTATCGGAGCTCACAGTCCAAGGGAGCAGAGCCATGGAGGGCATAATGAGGGGTTAGCAGGTTGGTTTGCTTCCTTCCAAAGGGTAGATCTGACAGGACACGGTCTAGAGCAATGGTCCCTGTGGGGCCTTGAAAACTTTTCAGAGGGTCCAGTAGGTAGAGATGATTTTCATAACAATACTAAGACATTGGTTACCTTTCCACAGCCAGTCTTTCTAATGATGAAGCGGAGTGTTTCAGAATCCACAGGGCTTTGCAGCAGAAGCAGATTCGATCAACTGGCCGTTTTCTATTGATTCAGACATTAGAGACTTTTGCAGGACTGTAAAGCAGTGTTGTCCTTCTCACCAATTGTTTTTGTTTTGGGGAAGTACAGTTTTCATTAAAATACACAGGTTAACACATGTAATAATTCATTATTGTTTTCAAATACATTGATAATTAAAATGTCTCTGCTTTAATTGCTAAATATTGACAGTTATAACCCACCTAATCAGAAGCTCTGAAGACTTTTTAAAGAGTTTTTTAAGTATATATTTTTATTGATTTCAGAGAGGAAGGGAGAGGGAGAAAGGGATAGAACATCCATGATGAGAGAGAATCATTGATCAGCTGCCTCCTGCATGCCCCACACTGGGAATCGAGCCCCCAACCTGGGCATGTGCCCTGACTAGGAATTGAACCCTGACCTCCTGGTTCCTAGGTCGACACTCAACCACTGAGCCACGCTGGCTGGGCTAGAGTATTTTTAGAAACAGGGATGAGAGACCAAAGGGTTTGAGAACTGCTGACCTAGAACCAGGAGGACCTTTGCAAGAGGAGGCTCCTCTTTCATCAGCAGCTGAGCCCTTAGGCGTCATGGGGTAGCCCAGCTGTGCTGGAACGTGCACTTTAGACATGAATGGCTGTGGTGATGCGGGGGGGGGGGGATGACCTCCCCCATCCATAGCGGTCATGAAACCATTTGCTGGGTTGGTAACACATACACAAGTGCCACTTGTCTGCAGGCTGAAAATGTGCTGTGGAAGGCAAACATGAGGAGGACCACGGCCCTGTCCACGAAGGCGTGCCTAAGAGCAACGCTTCTAAGTGCTGCTTGTCCTCCCTACTGGGGGAGTTTCCGGTCACCTCCCTCTGGTCACTGACACTCGCCTGTTAGACTATAGACACTGATCTTCCTAAACACACTAGAGAGATGGATCCTATTCCCCCCGCCCCCCAAAAAAGATCCTTCAGCTGCTCCAAATCCACTTGAGAAAATTAAATTCCAAATCATTAAATCATCAAGGCGCTCTGTAGTCTGGTCCTTCTCAGATCACTACTTCCCCCCAGCCCCACTCAGCTACGGGCAGGTTCTGGAAGTCCCAGGAACTCTTGTTTACGGGCCTTTGTCTATGTGGTGTCCTCCTTGCACCCCACTTGTGCCTGAAATGCCCGCCTCCTTTCTTTCTTCTAGCCCCACAGGATCCAGCTTAGCAGCATCTCCTCTGGGGAGCCCCAGTGACCCCCCTCCTACCAAGGCCAGTAGGATGCTGTGCTCACAGCTGCATCATCAGCTCCAGGGCTGAAGGGTCACCTGTGCAAATCAGAATGTGTTGGTCATTTATGGGCAGTGACCATGCTGATTGGTCAGTTTCTTGTTCTGATTGCTTGTTGCCCGTGCCATTCTGGTTGTTAAATATTTTTTAAATCACTGCTTTTAAAGGCCTTGAAAGGAAACACTCAGTAAATGTTTGTTGAATGAATAAGCAAACAAAGTGCCCTGGACTCCAAAATTACAAAATGGGTTGGCTTAGGGACTCAGCACTCTGGGCCCTGACCTCAGGGCTGGTGACTAAGGTGCTTCTCCTCTCCTCCCCTCCTGCCCTTCCCCCCAACATCCTACATTGCCCCAAGGTCTGAGCCTCTCAGTGAATTGATAGCTTTCTCTGAGCCACACAATAGCAGTTGATCAGAGTCTGAACTCCTTTAATGGGCACTGTTTCCCCAGCAGGCTGGCTCTGCACACACCACTAGAAGCAGGGAAAACCCCTGCCTGCAAGGAGATGCATGCTATGGTTTCTTGGTCAGGCACATCCTTGGTCCAGAGGGATTATTACCGAGGCCTCACCCTTTGCAATTGTAATTTAACAGCTCACATTACAGGTTAAGCTCCTGACTGACTGAATTGCAAAATGTTCCAATTACTTGAAACAATTATGCATTGCAGTCAATACCCTTTTATGAATTGCTGGGAAGAATTGTATTCTAAATCCAATCCAATCATTACCTCCATGTGGAAACACCCAATAAAACCCCAGTGGCTCTGGATCAAGACACTTTCTCACTGTCCATCACACCTACTCTCTAGGGTCACCCCTGGCCCAGGAGAGAGTATAACAGTCATTTGGGTGTAGTGGAGCCATCTGCTAGAATAAACAGCAGCGCCCCAGCACAGAGCAAGTCCAGACTCCTTTCCCTGTCAATTAAGGCCTCTTATGCTCTCCCCTCCAGCGTTGCGGAACCAAGTCCACTCATCCCTACACACGAAGGTCAAGCCCGCCATCCTGGGCGTGACTGTGTGCTGGGGCTGGGCGTGCCTATATGAACACTTTCTCAGTGTGTCAAGAGGCCCACTGAAGACTTGGCCACCAGTTACATAATCGAACAAAGAAGAGAAAATGACAAAATTAAGATCAGAAATACCCACACTGGCACCCAACGCTGTTTGATTGGTTATGGCTGGTAGATGGCAGATGCATTGTAGCTTCATTTTTTTTCATTCATTTGACAAATGTTTACCCGCTGGCAGCTAATGTGCTAGGCTCTCTGTGGGTACAGGCCTCAGCACATCTCACACACACACACACACAGTTTTCTTTGGAAAAATCAGGAAACGCAGCTTCACAGGAATTCTCACAACAGTAAGAACTCTCCGAAGAGGGATGTGTGGGAAGCCTGTTTCTGCCCAGCTCGCCACAGACCATGAAGACAAGCCTGGGACGCGCGCTTTTCAGGGGGGTCTCAGTTCGGGGCCTAGGAGGGAAAGGGGGGCCTGTGTCAGCCTCTGGAGGTGGCTCAAAGCCTTCTGGACTCTCCCCCGGCCGCCCTCTGCTCACTGCAACGGTGGTCCGGCTGTCAGGCCGCCAGGCGTCAATGCCCCAGGACAGCAGGCATGTCCTGTTGGCAGCCCACATCCTGGGCGCCGCCGGCCAGGCCCACCCCAGGAGGAACTCTGAGCCCAGCCAGCCCCTCCGCAGCTGCTCCGAAAAGGAAAGCCAAGGAGAGCAGTCTCGGATGATTGATGGGTGTGTGTGTGTTTTTCTCTTGCTCCTGTGGATTTTTCAGTAAAAAAGAAGAGGCTAATTTCTCCTTGTTTGTTGATTGTAATACGGATCAGATCTCCACTCCTCCGTGGCCTTCGAGGAATGGTGTGAGGAGCTACTGGGTGTTAACGAGAGAGGCTGCGAGGAGGCAGAGGAGGCGGTAGGTCACTGTGTGCCTGTGACTTCCGCAGCCGGCTTCAGGGCTGGTAGACCCAAAATGAACCCATCTGCGGGTTTCAGGGGTGGCGTGGATACGGGCATGGGGTAGTTTGATCTCCAGGTGATCCCAGGGACATAAATGTGCAGTCGTATTAAAACCTGGAGGGTCTGGCTCTATCCACTGCCAGGTTTGGGACTCCAGGTGGCCTATCTCCCTACCCTCCTGCCAATTCTCTGTTTCAGCTTTCTCAGGAAATCCTTTTTGGTGCCTGTTTCACCTGTGGCATAGTCAGTGCCTTCCGACCTGGAGGACTGTCTTCTCACCTCCCGTCTTGTTCCTCCTCACCACCTCTTCCCCCAAACTGGGCTCTGCCTCTCGGTGTGAACTTGGACCCATAGCCAAGTCCTCTGGGTTTCAGCTTTCTCCTCTCAAGTGGGGAGAGCAGCATCGGCCACAGGGCATTATTTTGGGGAGACAGAGAAGACAATGTCAGGAGAGCACCCGGCTATGCTCAGAGCAGTCAAATCTCAGGCGTTATTTCTGTCCCCAGCACCACCTCCCTCTCCACCAAGACAACTGAAGCAAGAGGTTCGAGCAGAATAATTAGGAACGGGCGGAGGCCTGACATGGTATCCCGTGGGGATGGGCTCCTGTTCTAACCAGTGACATGACAGTTAACTGATGAAGGCCCTGTCCCGTTTCCTGGCTGGAAAGAGATTACAGGAGAGGCCCTCAAATTTGACTTTTGAGATGAAACACCCAGAGGTTTTAAATGAACAGTGTTGGGGCTCATGGCCCAGAGTCAGACATAGTTGGCCTGGGATGGGCGAGGTGTTGACAGAGGGTTGGAAAGTTGTAGAAGTTGGTGAGTTTGAGTAAGATGGGGCGGGGAAGAAGATCTTAATCCACAGAGCAGGGGCCCCTGGCTACGTATTCTATACCATGGTCTTCTGTGGCCTCTTCCTGGGGTCACTACAGGCTCCTCACAAACCCCGGTGGCAGGGGCAGGTGGATGGAGGAGGGGGCATCTGTCTCTGTGTTCCTTAGGCCCCATCTTTTTTTTTAATTGAGTTGATTGGGGCTAATAAAATCATATAGGTTTCAGGTGGACAGTTCTCTAATCCATCATCTGTATATTGTATTGTATGCTCACCACCCCACCTCAAGTCTCCTTCCATCACCATTTATCCCCACTCTGCCCTCTACCTCTCCCACCCTCTTTCCCTCTGATAATCACCATACTGTTGTCTATGGCTTAGTCCCCATCTTAAATATATCCTCATAGTTTTCTCGTAGAGACGCCGACATCCAAGGCCTGGTTTCTCAATCGGTACAAACTCTGAAATACCCTTTCCTGCAGATCTCACAGCCTTCAGCTCCTCACTTATATATACAGATGTGGTCCAAGCCACATTCCCTGAAACATATTTACAAACATGTCAAGAACTGTGAATAGTCTGAGATATTTCCCTACTTGCCGGGTAAGGGTGAGCCTGCCATAGTTTCTGTGTGGGAGGAACCTAACCTTGACATTACTTAGTTCACTTTCTTTTATCCACTCATGAAAATTCTTTGGGCACCTACTGTGAGCCTGACCTGGGTATCATGCAATGGTACCCCTACTCTTCAGGAACCTGCGTACACCCACAGTAGAGATATGGAAACTCAAATTGCCAGCGCCTTCCCTACCCCACACCTGCATGGCTACCTGATCACGCACCCAGACCTGTCCCCTTCCCTCAGCTCTTCCCCTCAAAGGCGTGAAAATGTTCTAGGACTGTGTGTTCCCGGTCAAAGTTCCGAAGCGAGGTGAAACAGAGACGCGAAGAGTAGAGAGTGGGGCTGAGTACCTTCAGTGTCTTGCCGCCGCCCAGTCCCACCGCCCGGAGGAAACCAGCGCCGCTGTTTCTGTTTACTGTCTGGTGGCTAGCACCGCAGTTCCAAAGGCGCTCAGACCTCGCTTTCATGGCTGGTTCACTGTGGGCAGTGCTTACTGACTTCCTGCCGCGAAAAGGGATCAATTTAGCACAGCGATTTTCAACCAGGGCGCTGCAAGCCGTTTTAAAACGTGTAACACCTGACTATTTAGCCAGGGGCACGGACCTCTTTTTCCTTAGCTTTCCAAATAAAAAAATGACAACGGCCAACACAAGAGCCATTGGTGTACTGGTGTGAATGAATAAAATGAATAAAGATTATACTTTTTTTTTTTTTGGTCAGATTAGTAACAAATATTTTTTGGTGTGCTGCAGAATTTTAGTACTGAGTTAATGTGTGCCATGTGATGAAAAAGGTAGAAAATCACTGATTTAGTAGTCTACTTCTTTCCCCCTCGGCTTTCCAGTTCTTTCCTAGTTTTGTTTTTAGTTCTTCTATGAGTGATCGTTATAGCTTTAAATAATGTGCTTAAAACTTAATGCTCCATCAGCTTTGCCCAATGTATCCAGGCTGCTCGCTTTGTAGAGGGAAGGAAATGGTTACTGCCCCTCCGCCTTTCTCTCTCTCCACCCCACGCGCACGCTCCCAGGAAAGGCCCATGTGAGGACACAGTGAGGAGATGGCGGCCGAGGGCAGCCAGGAAGAGGGCCCTCGCCAGGACATGACTGTGCTGGCACCCCGATCTCAGACTTCCAGCATCCAGGCTGTAGGAAAGAACTTCTGCTCCCTAAGCCCAGCCATTGGTCTTTCCTACTGGCAGCCGATCCAGACAGCTCCCTAGTGGTTCTTTGCCCTACAACCCCATGGTGGGCAGCAGGTGGTAGAGCTGGGAGGCACCAGGCCTGGGGAACAGCCTTCCCCACCTTGCCCAGCATGGGGTCTGCGAGGGCCGCTCACCTCCTCCCCACCAGCTGAGAGCGGGTGGGAAGGGCGGTCAGAAGGGGCTGCGGTGGTTCTCCCAGGCGTTTGCGATGGAATTGATGAGCAGCAGGTGGGGAGGGGGCTGACCGTGCACACTGACACCCCCACTTGGCAGTGTCCTGAAGGGGTAACGAGAATAGCGGTGTGGTTTTGGTGTTTATAAAACGCCGTGACCTCCAGATGCTCACAGTGAGGCAGGCAGGAGAGAGATTATTCACACACACCCATTTGACAGAGGAAAACACTGAGATCCAGGAAGGGAAAGGGACTCATCTAAGGTCACACAGCAGAAAATACTGGGATTGAATCAGAGCCAGGCCTCCCAGCTCTCGCCCTTACCCCACCGCCTTCTGCAGGGCCCAGGGTGGCAGCCCCATGGAGGGTAGCACAGGACGCTAATGTTCTGTCCCTTAACATCGAAGCTTCAAGAAGGGAGTGGTGTGATGGTGACAGAGAGAAAGAGAAAGAGGAGGCTGGAGCCCTAGGGCTGGGGCCAGTGCGGTGGGGCCTGGGAATGATGTTGGGGAGCAGGGGCCTCTTCAGCCCCCACAGGATAGGGCACGTTTGGGCTGGGGTTGAGGGAGGCAGAGAACTCAGAGAGAGCAGCCGGAAGAGCCCACCCCACCTGGCAGCCTCTCCAGGCTCCTCATGCTCTCCACGCACCCTGCTTCATCACACCTCCTTTTGCCCAGGGTTCCTTGGTCTTACATCTCGGGGTCCTGCCAAGTGCCCCCTCCTCTGGGTTGCGGCCCACCCTGTCCCCCGAGGTGCCCTCATGGTCCTGCGCCCTCCCCCCGCACCAGACCCCAGGAGGCAGACACCATGTCTGGCTTTTCCCGTCCCCAGCACCTGGCTTGGGGCCCGCACAGAGCAGGTACCCGATACACGTGTGGAGACTAAATACACAAATGGACAAAATAAAGAGTAAATAAATGGGCCTTGTAACACGGGCTTGACTACAGTAGGGCCCCAACAAGGGTTTATTGAAGCCAAGCAGAGAGGCACTGAAGGCTGATCTGTCCTTCACACACACACACACACACACACACACACATCCTTCAAGAGCACTCGGAACACTTTGAAGAACTTCTGCTTTGTCTAAATAGCCCTGCCCTGGGCACTAACCCCCCAACTCTCAAAATGCACACTCCCAAGGCCCCTGCCCCCTCCCTGCACCCCACCCTCTCCCCTATGCGCAGCTCTGGGTAGAACCACTAGGACCACGATCCCTCCTCACCCCTGACAGACACTCAGCAGAACTAGGAGTTTTCTCAACTTCCCACATTGATTTCAAAAGACGCTGATCTTTGTCAGCTGCATTAATGACTCACAGCCCGGGTTGGGCCAGCCTTCCTAAAAATAGCCGAGAAGCCTCGGTGAAGAGAGAGATGAAGAGAGAGGCTTCTACGGCATGTGCATCCCAATGGAGCCAGCCTGCCCTGCCCAGGCTTCCCCGGCATCTCCCCACCCCTCCCCCAAGGCCCGTTCCCTCCTGCTCTGAGCCCCAGAAGCCTGCATTAGCGGGTGCAAAGCCACCTCCAGGAGAGCCGTTAGATCTGCTCCATGATAGATGGGGAAACTGAGACCCAGAGAGCGTAGGGCCAGAGGCTGAGGCCTCCTGGCTCCCAGGAGCAGCTCTGCAGACTGCAGCCTCTGGGGTTAGCAGCCAGCTGGGGATGGGGAGACGGGGCCTCCTCCTTATAGAGCCCCTGGCTGGGCTGGTGCCCTGGAATGAGCCCTGGTCTAATGGGGCTTCGGCCACACCACAGATCAGTAAAGAACTCCTGCAGGGACGGAGTTCACCAGAGATAGGTGAGGTAGGGGGAGCTTGCACAAGGGTTTATGCTCCTCAAGCAGGAAAGACTAGGAATGGCCCCCACGATGGAGAGTGGTGGGTTACAGAGGAGAAAGAAGGGTCCTTGGAGCTTAGGAGAAAGAAAGGCAAAGAAAACGCTCATGGGGAAGGAGAGGGGAAAGGCTTGGGTATGCTCCAGAGAGAGAGCGCGCTCGGTATGCGTGAGGCAGCACCGGGGGCTTTGTCTCAAGGGCTTTTATCTGGTTTCCGAAGGCGAGGCTTTATGGGTGATCTCAGGGGGAGGATCTCCCGAACAGTCATCAGCTTTTCCAGGTGTGTCCCCTCAGGGTGTGGTCTCCACCGATTGGCCAGCTCCAGGGCAGGGATCATTAGTCCTCGCAGCTGGTCCTGATGTCTTCCATGGTGTCACCTGGGCTGGCCTCCTGCTTTTCCGGGCCTGGAGCTGAAACACAACCAAGGCCTAGATGTTAGCTCTCGTTGGACCAAAACTTTGTCTCTATGTCAACAGCCTTCTTCTTAAAAAAAAAAAAAAAAAAGTTTTTATTGATTTCAGAGAGGAAGGGAGAAGGAGAGATAGAAACGTTAACGATGAGAGAGAAACATTGATTGTCTTCTGCATGCCCCACACTGGGGATTGAGCCCGAATCCTGGGCCTGTGCCCTGACCGGGAATGGAACCGTGACCTCTTGGTTCATGGGTCGATGTTCAACCCCTGAGCCACAGCAGCCGGGCTGTCCTGCCTTCTTCTTGATCCTATCTCTCAGGCAGCCCATTGCAGGGTGCACGGCCATGACCGGCTAGGCCCCCTCTGTGGAGCCGACCCACGCCTGTGGCTCAGCTGGCCCACTCTTCAGCTCTCAGTCCCCCTGGGGCTGCTGGCAACCAGGCCTGTCCCTCCTTTGATCCTGGACACCCTGCCACTTCATTCTTCCTCTAGGTCCAGAAATAGCCTTCCTCTTTGTGTGTGGAGAGCCATTTAATGGCTCTTTCACCGAGCGTGGCGGCAGGGAGGAGGCCTCTGTGGAGGCAGACCTTCCTCCGGAGGCTTCGCCGAACTGGCCTCCTTCCATGCCTTCCTCTGGGCCTCAGGCGAGTGGGCCCCAGGCAGGTCTGGGGAAGTCAGAGGCACTGAGAGTGGCGCTTCCACGGGCCTTCGAAGGTGCAGACCCTGGTGCCCGCTGAGTGCAGAGGTGCTAGGCACGCTGGTCAGCTCGCACAGTATCAGCCCTTGCTAGTGGCAGGGACCAGGGGAACTGCAGGGAACTGAGGAGAGCGTCCCAGGGACCCCTGTTGCAGTCAGCAGGTGTCCCTAACCTCTGCCCCCCGCCCCCTTGTTCTGTGGAGCTCCAGACCAGCACACTCCTGCCCTCTGGCCACTTCCAATAGCCCACAGGCACCAAACTCACATTCATTCAATCCTCTCCTTGACATTATCTGGTGAGCACTGTTAGCCCATTTTACAGATGACAAAACTAAGACTTAGAGTTGATGTCACTGGGAGAAAGCCACCTCCTTACGCAGCAGTGCTGGGATCCAAACCCATGCGGGTGACCCCTGGGTTCCAGTCCTCTCCACAGGCCAAGCCACATCCCACTTAAGGTGCTCCTTCTAGAATAAGGGGCAGAAGTTGGGGGCACTCGGCTTTGCCTTCAACCTGATCCCTACGAGACTACCAGAGGCCAGGGGCCGCAGAGCCCTGTAGAGGGCAGCAGGGACACCAGCCTCCGCACCTCTGTCGCCACCCCACCCTCACCCCAGCTGGTCAGACAGTGGGGCCGAGGAAGGCAGAGTTGGCAGCCAGACAAAGGGGTCTGCATTCAGCAGCCACTTCCTCTTGCACAAAGCCCGGCCCCCACCCACAGCCACAAGGACCCCCAAAGAATGCTTGGAATGCCGCGGGGCTAGACAGCCTCCTGCAGACAAGGAGAGGCTGGCTTTGTGCCCAGTCTGCCAGGACGACTGACCCCCAGTTAGAAAGGTCACTCCCCGACCTATGACCCTACGCTTTCCTCCTGTCTCTGGGGGTGGCTGGGCTTCCCTCCTTGGGACCCCAAGTGTCCTTTTCATGCCAATGGGACCTGGCCCCAAGTTTGCAGCAGCTTTGGGAAAGAGAAGAGGGAAGTCCCCACAGACAGAAGCTCACACTAATGGTCCCCGAAGGTTGAACTGTTCCCTGAAGTCGTGTCTTGGCTCCCCCCTCAGTGTGGAGGCTGCACGGAGTCCTGGGTGTCCCTCCCCTCAGTGCAGAGGCTGTCCGGGGTCCCTGGTGTCCCCCCTCAGTGCAGAGGCTGCCCAGGTCCCCAGTGTTTCTTTGCACAGTCAGCCCCTAGGCAGTGGCAGGTCCAGTCCCCACCTCACCTGCTCCCCCAGGGCTGGGCTCGCTCAGGGCCAGAGCCTCCCTCTGGCCTCCCCTGCTGGGTGCCCAGCTGTCCCAACGTGCATGGGAGACAGACAGTGAGATGAAGCCTAAGGGAATCTTAGAAGGTGAGGCATGCTAGGGAAAGAGAAAGGCGGTGCTGAGGGTGGGGGAGAGGATTGTGATCTCAATCGCCAGGAGTTCGGAAAGGGGGCCATTTGAGAGAAGACGAAGGAGAAAAGCCTTGTGGGGAAGAGCATTCCAGAACAAGGAGGCAGGGTGAAGCCCTGCTTATCCAGGGCCCACAGGAAGGGCAGAGCCATCAAGGGGAGGCTCCCAGGAGCGGAGGCCGGGAGGTGATGGGGTCCCAGTGCCCACAGGGGCCTCTGCTGCCCTGCAGACTAGACAAGGGGGAGGAGGGAGGAAGCTGCCGTCACCTGGGAGGCCCAGGCCCAGCACCCGGCACACATCTCTGCCTGTCCCATGGCAGCCTGTCCCCCAGGCCGGGGCGAATAGTTGCAGGGTGACACCCATTCCACGCTGTGCTGGGGACCGACAGCACGGAGACACTGTGCTTCTCTCAAAGAGCCTCTTGCTGATGCGGAGACAGAGCAAGGTGGCCTCTCCCAGCTCTGAGCCCAGGGCGCAAGGCTGAGACTCTCTGGGGACACACCACCCCTCTCCTTCTGGTTCGGTGCCTGCCTGCCTGCCTCGGCCCCCAAGAGGCCTTCCTGCTGCTCTGGCCTGTGACGTGAGCACCCAGCACCCTCCTCCAGGGCACAGGCGGAGCTGGGCCAGTGGTTGGTGTTAGGTCTGATCAAATAAGCGAATCAATATCCCCTCCCCTGGGAAACTGACCTTCAGATCATTTCGCAACCGACATTCCCTTTCGCTTAGACCAGTGGTCGGCAAACTCATTAGTCAACAGAGGCAAATATCAACAGTACAAGGATTGAAATTTCTTTTGAGAGCCCAATTTTTTAAACTTAAACTATATAGGTAGGTACATTGCTATTAACTTAATTAGGGCACTCCTAAGGCTTAGGAAGAGCCACACTCAAGAGGCCAAAGAGCCGCATGTGGCTCGCGAGCTGCAGCTTGCCGACCACTGGCTTGGACCACATTCCATTTGCTAAGACCAGTCACTTTCCCCTCTGGATGTGCCCAGGATCCAGGCCGCCCAGAGAATTCCCCCCAAAAAAGCCCTCCTAGAGTCCTTTAAAACCTGGCTCCCCATCCCTGGGTGCTGGCGCCATTTTGGGGCTCAGCCCATTCGGTACCCATATGACCTAATAAATTTGGCCTCATGTGTTCTTCCCACGGCGACCCCAACTGTTGGGAGTCAGGAGAGTCCCAGGGGCCCGGGAGCTGGTGGCCAGGAGGGACACCGTCAGGGGTTCCTGGTAGACCCAGAGCCCGGGCCCAGTCCCACCGGCCCGGCCCAGCCTGGACCAAGGGAAGCTGAGTGAATGGCCGTGGGAAGGAGGGGAAAAGGGGGCCCACGTCCACACGACCCCCAAAGCCAGAGAAGCATTCCCAGCTTGCCTGTGACTCACTCTTCCTCAGCAGAAAACTTTGTTTTTTCCTTCAAAATCACAGACTTCCACTTTCAGACAATACCGTGTTCTCAGGAAGTGAACGTGTTTTGTTTTTCTGTGCAAGCTGTTGGCGGCGGTGTTTGTTTTAGAAACCTTCTACAGTGATGGGGTCTGCAGGCCATGCTGCCCTCACACCAGGCTGACTCTACACTGAGGGGCCACACTTGCCAAATAAGAGAACTGCTCCAGCCCTAGCCCATTTGGCTAAGTGGATAGAGCATGGGCCTTCTGACCGAAGGGTCCTGGGTTCGATTCCAGCCAAGGGCATGTACCTCAGTTGCAGGCTCCTCCCCAGGCTGGGCCCTGGTTGGGCTCGTGCAGGAAACAACCAATCAGTGTGTGTCTCTCACATCGATATTTCTCTCTGTCCTTCCCTCTCTCTTCCACTCTCTCTAAAAATCAATGGAAAAATATTCTCAGGTGAGGATTAAAAAAAAAAAAAAGAGTACAGCTCCATTTGAGTCTCAGATGAACCACTAATAATTGAGTATGTCTCATGCAATATTTGGGACAAACGTAGAGTAAAATAGTTATTTATCTGCAATTCAAGCTGAACCTGTATTTTACTTGGCTATCCTCCCCCTAAGTCCACCGATCATGTCACTCTTGGCCACTAGCCTTCGGGGGCCCCTGAGGCCTGTCCTGCTTCTGCTCACCCTAGAGAGGGTCCACTATTCTCCAGCCACTGGCCCAGCTCTGCCTGGGCCCCTAAAAGTGGGCAGTGGTGCCCTGAAGTCATAGGTCAGACTGGGGCTTTAGACATCCACGAAGCCAAACCCAACATATCCCCTAACCTTGCCCCCAGCCCCCATTTGCTTCTCACTCCTCCTTCCTTCCACATTCAGGAAAGACTGGCAGGAGGTGCTGTCCCCTTCCCTTTACAGTGTCCCTCCCTGACTCAGGACCTCCATTTGGTCTTTAAGGAGGAGTTCTATCCTCGCCTCGACCCCCTGAGGGAGGCAAGCCAAGAGTTGGCCCTTCAGGAGCGGGGCTGCCCAGCCCCCACCCTGAATCCCCACACCCCTGCACCCTGTCACAAAGTCCAGACACCCAGAGCCTGCTCCCCTCACCAGCCCCTGCCTCCCAGGGCAGCTGTGGTACGGGGTTTTCTCCCGTCTTTCTGGCTCAGACACGAATCTGGAGTCCTGCTTCCATTGGAAAGCATTACATCATGACCCAAAGGCATGTGCTTGTCCAGCTTTATGGAGTCCTAGAGCTTGGGGGTCATTGACCCCGAGGCCGCGGCTTACTCCTCTGGAAAGGGGCTCTGGACACCTGCCCTCAGAGTGGCCTCGGGCAGGGAAAGATACGAAGAGGCTCCCATGGCCTCGGGGCTCCGGCTGGTGAGAGGGAGGTGGGACACGTCTCCTCTCCATGTGGTGATTCCAGGCTGAGAGAGCAGGGCGGGCTTCCCAGAGGAGACAATGCCTTAACCGAGTCCCCAGAAGTTAGGAGGAGTCTGCTGGGGCAGGAGAGGAGAAATGGTGTTTTGGAGCAGGGCGGGGTGGGCAAAGGCCTGGAGGCTTGGAAGCCAGCAGCTCTCTGAGGTAGAGGGGCGGGGAAGGAGGCCAGGAGGGCTGCAGGCACATCATGGAAAGCCTTGACTGGCAGCTGGGGGCTTAGAAAGGCCCAGGTTCAAGGGGCTGGGACCGTCTCCTTGACCCCCACCACCACCCCCACCCCACCACCACCACCAACACACACACAGCCCAGGCCTTGCATGCAACAGGAGCTGAGCGTTTGCTAAGTCATCTGGGGTCAGAACAAACAGGAATCTCTGCCCTTAACAAAGAGAAAGACAAAACTCAGGCCTGACTCCGGAGACAGCTGCTCCTCAGCCCTTCCCACCGGACACCCCTTCCTCAGGCTGCAGCCCCTTCTCCCTCCGTGTTTTTCCACCTCTGGGCCCAGGTCCCCTCCCCTCCATGGACGCCCAGACTCCTGGAGCCGGCCGCCTGTTCCCATCTCTTCCTGCTAAACACTCCCCACATTGTTGGCCTTTGTGTCCTTCTTCCTGTGCCTGGGCCCTTCCAACATTACTGCCCTGGCTCTCTCAGGGGTCATTCGCCAAACTGGGACTGGCGCCACGGGGTGGGAAAAGAGAGAGTCCCTTGAGCCCCTAGGACTGAGAAGAAAAGACAGCAGACACCCCCTACTTCCTCCTCCCCATCCCCCCAAGACTTGGCAGGACCCTCATTCTGGCGACAGGAACTCCCGCGACCATGCCCTGGGTCCATGGTCACCCGAACTTCATGAGGGCATCCTTCTCTGGAGCCAGCCTGAGTGCCCGGGGGCAGTGAGCCCTGCGATGTCCCTGGGTCCCCAGGCAAAGCCAGAGCCGACCTCAACAATAGCAGGTGTCACCTCATGAGCTTGGAGTGGAGCCTGCCACCCCCAGTGCCACTCCCAGGGACCGGGCCAGAGCACACATCACGAGGTGACATGATCCCCCCTCACGTCTCCTCCTCTGGCAGGCAGAGCGCCGAGGACAGACCCGCAGACCTGCGGCCCCTCACAGGTCCCAGCATGTCTGCTCTACTCTCCTTATTTCATCACCAAGGAGACCAGGCTCAGAGGGGTCGTCCTCTAAAGTCCCAGAGCTGACAGCCAGGACTGGGACTGGGACAGGGACTGGGACTGGGACAGGGGCTGGACTCCTGCTTTCCCAGCCTGTGCCCTTTCCCCTCCAGGGGCACTGGCTCCTTGAGGGGCAGCGTGGGCCCAGGGAGAGGCCTGGGGGTCGTGGCACAGGCCTGGCTCTGCTGCAACTTCTTCTGAGGTTCCCGCCAGGCCTTTGCTGGGCTTGGTGACCTCCTTCCAGCTCAGAACCCCCCCAGGTGTCCAGGTTGGGGCCACTTCCTCTAAGATTCTCTTCTTGACCAACTCTGTCAGGCTCCTCTGAATTCTGCTCAACCAGGCCCTGGCTTTTGGGCCTCCATGTTTCACTCCGCGTTGTCCAGTGTTAGCAAGAATCCCGCGTCCTTGCTGTCTGATCACTCTGGATATCTGATTGGGTTCCTCATCCCGCAGGTGATGTGTGACCGCCTTGGCTGCCTTCAGCAAGAATCCTGTTTGGTTTACCCAGAACCCCCTTACTTCTGATGCTTTCTCAGTAATTTTCCATCCACTTATTCCCCACCCCCCACCCCCCATTTCTTGGCTCTACATCCCCACTTTTCCTTGCATGCAGAGTTCAGCCCACTTTCACCCTACCCCATGGCAATGGTCCCCATAATGATTGTGAAATCCCCCCAAATAAAGTCTGCCTGACTGTTCTTCAACAAGTATCATGAATACATTTTCCTTGAACATCTGTGTTCCCACCCAAATCCCCTTCCACTGCCCCGCCACCCATGACCCAGGCCACAGGGCTACAAAAACTCTGATTCAGGTCTTGAAATCATCGGCACCCTCCTCCACCCTGAGCCTGTGATTTAGAACTCCAAGTCGAAAGATGGTGAGAAAGCCAAGGATCTTGTCCTCGAAGCAACCCCAGTTCTTATTTTGGTTCCATTATTTAGTAGCTGTGAGATCTGGGTCAGGAAACGAACACTCTCTGAGCCTTACCTAGAGATGCAGAGTTGTTATGACTCAATGAAATAACGAGGAAAAGTACCTAGAACATAGAAGGTCCTTCATAACCGGACCTGATTATTATAACATCTGCACCTTCCTCTTGTTTCCAGCAGGGAGTTAGAGCCCCAGTCTGTACCCCGCAGAGGTCATGGGGCCTGCCCTGAGTCTGTGGACAGGCACAGGTAGCCCTGCTCTAGGACTGTAGACCTGCCCCCCCCTTTTCTAACTGCCTCCTGCCACACCCCCAAGGGAGCAGAGGTGCCGTGCAGCCTGGCACCCAGCACATCCATGACTCCCCAGTTCCCAGGGTCAGAGTCCATGGTAGCCATCAAAACGTAGGGGAAGTAGTAGGCAGAATAATGTCTCCCCCCCAAATATCAGATCTCAATCCCTGGAACCTGTAAATATTACCATTGTAGGTTGGATTGTATCCCCAAACGATATGTCTGAGTCCCAACTCCTGGTACCTGTGACCTTATCTGGATGGCTTTGCAGATATAATTATATTAAGGATCTCAACAAGAGGCCATCCTGCATTTGGGGGTCGGGGCTGTCCAATGGCTGGTGTCCTTATAAGAGAAAGGGGGAGATCTGACACATACGGGGAGAAGGCCATGTGGAAATAAAGGCAGAGATTGGAGTGATGTGGCCACAAGCCATGGAATGCTGGCAGCCATCAGAAGCTAGAGGAGGAAAGGAACAGATTCTCTCCCAGAGCCTCCGGAGTGAACGCATCCCTGGCGATGCCTTCATTTCAACCTAGTGAAACTAATTTGGGAATCTGGCCTTCAGAACTGTGAGAGAATAAACTTCTGTTGTTTTCAACCACCAGGCGTATGGCTACTCCAGTCACATGGCTACTCCAGTCATAAGGAATGAATACAGGTGTGGCAGGCAGGGGGGCCAGCACAGCCCTCTCCTCAGGGGCTTATCCTCACTAGGGCTTGTCTCACCAGGTCAGCATCCTGGCCAGCCCTCACCCTCTTCCCTCAACTCCCAAGCCCCAAACAGAAAGGTGGTCTTGCCACTAAGCCTCTTCCCACAGACTTGGGCTCATGGTGTGGGGTGTGTAGGTGGACATGCAGACACCTCTCTCCAACCCCAGTTCCCGAGGTTTCATATGAACCTGGGTGATGCCACCTGGGACCTGGGCAAGTGCTGCCAGCCTTGGGTCCAAGAGCCAGGCCTTGGGGTCCTGAGGAAGGGAGGCCCAGCGTATTCGGAAACCTGTCTGGCCTTTCCCAACCTCATCCTTCCCACAGAGAACCCCTCTGCTCTTCAACCCTGCGATGCCCCGCCCCACCCTCGGGGTCTGGGGTCTCTCGCTGAGGTGTGCTTTGTAACCCGTTTTTCCCAGGAAAACCCCAAACCCTGGACTCAGGCAATTTAATCCCGAGACCCACACCGGCCGGCAGGATTTGAGTCACCATTTCTGTAGACGGGAGACCTGAGACTCAGAGCCTCCCCAAACGGGACCAGGCGGACCAGCAGTTCCAAAGGAGCCACTGGCTCCCAGCCTTTGCTTGTGGAGGCTGCACCAAGTCCCCAATGCCCAGGGGGTAGCTCAGTAAGGAGCGAACGGCTTCCCCTTCCTGTCCAGCGATTGGCTAGGTTGTTTGCTTTCTTCTGGTCTGCAGGGAACAAAAACAAGTCATTTTCCCTTAAAAATAACACATAGCAAAACCTCCAGCCAGAGCCAGTAACTCATGTTTCTCAGGGGACACAGCACCTTGACCCCCTCGAGTCGAGGAGAGCTGAGGGCGTGGCTGTACCGCACGCTTTCACGGGGACAGAGGTGAGCAGGGAGACCCATGTCAGACATGAAAGCACGTGGTTGTGAAGGCCACGGAGAATGCCCTCCAAAACCCAGGGACACGCGTGTTCACAGCAGGGAACACAGCGGCACTGATGAGCTGTGCTTCTGTCTGTGCTCACACTCTCCGGACTTCTGCCGAGAGGCCACCGGCCAGACGGACCTGCAACCACACACAGCTTTTCGGTACCAGCTGTGTCTTGTGAGACTCAAGCAAGACCCTTAGAATGCCACCGCTAAATGGCCATAATCAAAAATCAAAGCAGAAGCTCCTAGCTAGCTAGCAGTGAGCTTCGGAAATAGATGGGCCACAAAAATCACAATTCAGGAGTTCAGCAACTTCTCTTTTGCGGCTAAAAATACCCGCTTGTGGAAATCTCACGGCGTGGGAGGAGATGGAGTCAATTGCTGAGGATCTCCAAGCGGCTTGTCCGTGGCTACCTTCTCCCTCCCACCGCTGCAGAGGGCCCCAGGCTTGGCGAGCAGGGCTGAGCTGGCCGTGGCGAGGGAACGTGGGAGACCTCGATCTCAGGCCCCAAAGGGCCAGGGCAGCAGCAGCAGGACAGGCGTGCCGCATGGCTGGGGAAATGTGTGGCTGTAGACGGGGAACATGGCCAGCCTGGGCTGATGGCAGGACCAGGGCCTGCCCGGCCCCTTCCTGGCACCTGGCCTTTGAGCACCAGCACTCAAGGCAGCTGCGCTGGGCAAGGCTGGCCCCCTGGCCCCCTCACAAGCGAGTCTGCTTCCTTCCCCGGCAGATTCCGCCCTAGGAAGCACAAGGGAACCAGACAAGACCGTCCGTGCTCATCCTGCCCTTGGATGGGTGCAGCTGGCCCCATCACGCTGGACTGGAGAGAAGCCAGAGTACTGGGTTCGAGTCTCGACTTTGGTGTTTACTAACGCGGGCACCCACCCGGTGGAAGTCAGGGGCCTCTTGGAACCTCAGTCCCCTCAGCTCTGCACCGGGATGTGACTGTTGACCTTGTTTGGGTTTTGCTGGGATGAAATGAGAACATGGAGGGGGAGGTGGCTGTTATTACTGGCAGAAAAAGAGCCATTTCCCCGCTCGGTAATGTGGAAAATGGAAGCGTCTGGATGCCTAAGGACAAAGGCCCACCAGCCCTTTCCGCCGCCCCCTCACTCCCGCATTGTTGGCAGTGTGTTTTGCTTTCTCTGGGACTTCCAGAACAATGGGTTCTGGGGGTTGGTTCTGTAGCTATTCACAGCCCCAAAGGATGCATGGGCTGAGGGTAGGGGCCTGGAGGGCCGTTTACCTGGCCCAGTCCTGCTGCCCCAGAGGCCACGCTGGGCAGGAAGTATGGGGACGCACAGTGTCAGCCCCCAGCCGTCTCCAGCTCTAAGCCTGTCGGGCTTATTTTAACCCAGCAGCTGACGCGGTCAGGAGAGGCCAGAGGCGCCCCCTCCTCCTCCAGCTCTGAGCTCCAAGTAGCCGTCTGCCCTCAACACACAGGCCCAAGCTGCAGGCCCCCCTGCTCCCCAGCCACACTGCCCCCACCTTGCCGGTCCTCAAAGGTAGTGAGCCCCTCTCCCAGCATCCCTGGACCCACAGCTCCAGGCGAGGGCAGGGAGCCGGGGAGGGAGCCTCCTCCCTCCTTTGCTCTCCAGGCTCAGGTGTTGACTCGGTGCCTCAGAGCATCTTTAGTCTCAAGCCTGCTGCCCATGGGCCTGGCTCTGCCACAGAGGCCCCTGGTCCATGCCTCCTCAGTCGTGTCTGTGCCACCGCCTTCCTCAGCCGCCACCCCCCTCCCTCCAAGGAGGCCAGGAACAGCTGAGGAATTAACTTAAAGTGTGAGTGACTGTTAGGCCCCCTGCCTGCGGTCATTAAAAGATAACTGCTTGCCCTAGAACAGTGGTTCTCCACCTTGGCTGCATATTAGAATCACCTGGGAATCCTTTTTAAATCCTGATTTCTGGGCCTCATCCTCCAGAAATTCTGTTTCTTTGTTACTAATGTTGCGGCCCCACCCCATAACAAAGAAACAGAATTTCCAGAGGATGAGGCCCAGAAATCAGGATTTTAAAAAGATTCCCAGGTGATTCTAATGTGCAGCCAAGGTGGAGAACCACTGGCCTAGAAGTTTCTGACAGGTTACTTGAAAGGGCTCCCAAATCCACCCTATCCCATCTTTCTCTAGCCAATCTTTTCTCTCTCGATCTTTGCTCATGTTCTTCTCGCCATTCAGATGCTGCCTGTTCCTCCTTTTCTCTTGTTCTCAAAGACCAGCCAGAACCCCACCTCCTCCAAGAAGCCTTCTCCGCCCAGACCCTCCGGCCACTGGAGTCACAGTCCAGGCACCCCGTGCTCTCTGGTCTCCCCCCTGGCCTGGGACCTCCCCGAAGAGAGGGCCTGGTCCTACAGCCTCGGATACTTTCTGGCCATATGACCTTCTCCCTAAAGCGGCGACAGTGTGCCCTGCCTCACAGTGTTGTGAAATGCCGGGCACAGAGCAGGTGCCAACAAGTGTTGCTGCCCCTGATACTCTTACAGGGCAGGAGGCCTTAAATGGTGCCCTCCGTGGGTGCCCTCCGTGGGAGCCCGAGGCACGCGCCACAACAAGGATTTTTCACTTCCCAACAGAAACGGAAACTGATCCGGTCACACAGAGAGTGTGCACTGGTTTTGGGGCCTTTTCTGCGTTCTGGGAAGCAGAACTTATTACGAGAGGGAAAACGAGGCTGAAGTTTCTGTTTCTGTTCTGTTGTCGAAGCAATTATTTTCGAAAAAACCAAGACACCCAGTCATACCCTTTTGTTCAGCAGAACACGAACAATGGGGTCAGAATTCCCACTAATGAACCTCTTCCCATGGGATGTCCAGGGCGGGTGTTCCTGGGAATTCCCTGCACTCGTGTGCTGGGGGTCTGCAGTCCCTGGACAGCCTCTTCGCCTGAAGGTCTAGCTCAGCTGTGGGCAAACTACGGCCCGCGGGCCGGATCCGGCCCATTTGAAATGAATAAATCTAAAAAAAAAAAAGACCGTACCCTTTTATGTAATGATGTTTACTTTGAATTTATATTAGTTCACACAAACACTCCATCCATGCTTTTGTTCTGGCCCTCCGGTCCAGTTTAAGAACCCATTGTGGCCCTTGAGTCAAAAAGTTTGCCCACCCCTGGTCTAGCTCCAGACGTGACCACGCCAGAGGAAGCCAGGCCTGTGGTGGGCAGTCAGACGGACATGAGCCTTTCTGCAAAGCTGAAATGGCTGTGCTTTTGAACCTCAGGTGAGGTCACATGCTTAGAGCAACCACCCACGCAGGCGGAGGAGGCCGTGTGAGAGGAATGGACCAATCAACAGCTCCCAGCAATGGGGCCAGTGGGCGGGCCTTCTGGAGCCTGTGGACCGCAGGTGAGTAACACAGGTGCTGGCCATGTCAGAACCACCTG
This sequence comes from Myotis nattereri, assembly GCF_964212035.1. NCBI lineage: Eukaryota > Metazoa > Chordata > Mammalia > Chiroptera > Vespertilionidae > Myotis > Myotis nattereri. The sequence continues at coordinate 76,567,234 of NC_138085.1, read as the reverse complement.
AAAGACATTTCCAGGCCCCGCCCCAACGTGGCCTCTGTCTCCCAACCTCTCCCGTGTGACTCTTTTAATTATTGTTTCTTCATACATACATATATATACTTTTTATTGATTTCAGAGGAGAAGGGAGTAGGAGAGAAAGATAGGAACATCAGTGATGAGAGAGAATCATTGATCGGCTGCCTCCTGCATGGCCCCCACTGGGGATCGAGCCTGCAACCCGAGCATGTGTCCTGACCAGAAATTGAACCATGACCTCCTGGGTCATAGGTCGATGCTCAACCACTGAGCCATGCTGGCTGGGCTCCAGTGTGACTCTTCGATTCCTTCACAGTTGGGTGTTTTGTGGCGGGGGCTGACCATGAACTCGTAAAGGCCAGGTAACATGTCCAGTTTCTGACGATGATCCACCAGGCTGGGCACCTCTGGAACAGTCAGCGCTGTGTCATTTCCCCCGAGGGCACCTGCTGATCGCTGGCACGGGGCACAGGAAGAAGGCTCAGGGCAGTGCTCCCGAATCTCGTGGTGGAGGGTGGAGGTGGGGTGGCGGCCTGTGGGGAAGGCTTCTCTTGCCCCGAGGCTTGCAGCTGCCCCAGGGTTGGCGGGGTACAGTGTGTGCAGGAGGCGGGGCGGGTACAGTCAGTGTGGGAGGGGCCCTGTCTCAGTGGTTTCTGGGCCCGAGCCCTGGGCTCCTCTCAGCTGTGCCCAGGGCCCCGAGGGCCTGGACTTTTCCCACTACAGTGTTTCTCTTCCGCTGTCCTCTGAGCCATCGCTCACCATGGTAACCATCCCGTCATGAACCCCAGCAGGAGCTGGCAGTGACACCACTCAGGGCCTCAGAATGACGGGTGGTTCTTAGCCCTGAGGCTCTGGCAGGCGGCCCATCCATCACCTGCATCCGGGGACAGGTGGGCATCCCCAAGGAACGTGTTCAGGCCATGAGCCAGTGGGAGGTGAACCAGAATAGAAGCCCAACAAGGAGCATCTTCAATGCTCCGGGGAATGGAGAGAAGAGAGGAGGCTACGGCTAGTGAGGGCCGGCCACACAGCAGGCACCGGCCTCTGGACACTCACGTGCCCTCAACAGCCATGGCCAGACCACCGTCCCATTTGATAGAGGAGGAAACTGAGGCTCAGAAAGGTCAAGTCCTTGCTCAAGGCCACAGTTAGTGAGTGTGGGGCTGTGTGCCTGGAGCCATGATCTGTGCCAACCAGTGGGGGCACTTTGATCCAACAGCAGTAACAGCCATGTCCAAGTTCCCAGGACTGAGATGGCCTGGGCACCGCGTGGCTTTCTGTTACTGAAATTCCTGCTGAATGCGGCCAAGTGGAAAGTCCGGCCCTTGTGCCCGCCCAGGCCTCCCAGGCTAAGCCAGGCTTGGCGGCCACCCCAGCCCTCGGCTTCCCGTCAGTCCCAGGTTGGTTCCCCTTAGGGACCTCCTCACGCCCTTGTTTGGGGCTCCTTGCGAGCGCAGGGAACTCCACCGGACACAGCTGAGGCTGGGCGGCCGCCACACGTGCTGAGCCCGGAGAGAACGAAACGGGGCTTTCCCTGGGCTCCGTGAGCACCGGGTCTTGGCTCTCTCTGCCCAGCACTCACCGCCCACCTCCAGGAATTCCCTCAAGGTCAGGGGACCTGGACTCTGGGCCATGAGTGGGCGGCCAGCTTCCCGGGACTGTCCAGTGCAGGGCTTCCCCAGGACAGCGGTGAGATCATCTGCCCTTTCAGGCTGAGCTGAGATCCTGGCCTCCACGGCAGGCTCGGGAGATATCCTGCCTGACTCATTGGTGGGCCACGGACCAGGGCTTCCGGCCGCGGGAGACACCAGACAGAGGGGGCCATTGTTTGCCCGGAAGCCTCGCGGGCACTGCAGGCTCAATAGGGTCACTTGTGTCCTGTCTCCCCCCCTCCCCCCCCCGCTTCTCCATAAGCATAGCCCTTCTGGGAAGAGGGGGGTCCACCAGGCCTGGGTCCCTACAAGGGGAGAAAAATCAATATCCAGTCCCCTTCCTCCTCCCACTCCCCACACCCCAAGTCCCCTAAGAATACCCCTGACATGGGACCAGGCCAGGTCTGGGAGGCAGCAGACATCCTCTCTCCCTCCTGGCTAAAAACAAAAAATCAAGTAAAAGGGTTGTGGATCAACAGGCAGAGAGACAGCTCGGATCTGCTTCTACCATCATCTCTACAGACCCTCCCTTATCCAGTGTAGGAACACCAAGCTCCCCACCTGTGAGGACACACACCCATGGGGGGTGGGGGGGGGGTGGGGAGGGAGGGGAGCGGAGGATAGGAGGGAAGGGCTGAGCATCTGCCCCTGGGTTTGGACCAAGCTGGGGGCCCTTGGACCCCTCAAGGGGAAAAGAGCAAAAATCCGTTTTGGAGAGGAATCAAAGACGGGAGAGAATTCGCAGAAAGGAAGACCTGGATGACTAACAAGCTCAGGAAAAGGCTGTCCACCTCCCCAGTAATCAGAGATGCCGATGAAGCCAAGGAGACACTATGTTACACCCGGGAGGTCTGCAAAAAGGACCGAGACGGGTACCATCAAATGCTGCCCAGGATGTGGGGCGAGGGAGCCCTCGGGAGCGCTGGTGGGAGGAGACCAGGCAGGCACGCGATGGGTAAGCAGGCAGGTTTTACTGAAAATCATTACGCAAGTTCAGTGTGCACGGACAGGTGCAGGGAAGCCACTCCAGCCGAGCTCACCCCCCCCCCCCCCGGGGCCTGGCCCAGGGCCCAGGATACCACCGCGGGGGCCCATCCCCAGGTGAGTGTCAGGCAGGCACTCCTGGTGACACCCCTCTCCAGCTCGCAGGCTTCTTTTTTTAAAAAATATTTTTTAATATTTTTATTGATTTCAGAAAAAAATGGAGAGGAAGAGAGGGAGAGAAACATCAATGAGAGAGAAAATCATCAATTGGCTGCCTCCTGCACATCCTCCACTGGGGATGAGCCCACAACCTGGGCATGTGCCCTGACCGGGAATCGAACGGCGACCTCTTGGTTCATAGGTCGATGCTCAACCACTAAGCCACGCCGGGCGGGCTAGCAGGCTTTCTTCAGCAAAACCTGGAAACCGGCCCCCAGGAGGGCCCTCAGCCCAGGCCAGCTCTGGCCTCCCGGCCCGGAGCCCACACGGCCCAGCTGCTGGCTGCGGAGCTATGGGGGGTGAGAATCAGGGCTCTGACCCCGAAGAAGGCAACAGCCCCCACTCACTGTCCAAGCTCCAGCCCGACATCCGACCCTTCCGCCTCACTGCTGGACTCGTTTCCCACAGCTGTGTAACAAATGACTACCCACTCAGCCGCTTGAAACATCACCCCGTTATCATCTCGGTTTCCCTGGGCCAGGAGTTGGGGCCCGGCTTAGCTGGGCCCTTTCTCAGGGCCACACAAGACTGTCATCAGGTGTGAGCCGGGCAGTGTGCTCCTCTGGAGGCTCAAGTGGGGAAGATCTGCCACCAAAGTCATGGGTTCCCTCGCGGCAGTACGCCCAGGCCTCCCTCGGTCTGTCAGCTGGAGGCCGCCCCCAGGTCTTAGAGGCCACTGGGGTTCCTGACCGGGCGTCCTCCATCCAGCTGTTCCCTCCATCCAGCCAGCAGGAAGGCTCTCAGCCAGGACGGGCCCCATCCCCGCTGGAAGGCTTTCACCTGATGAAACCCGGCCCACACAGTCTCTGCTTTGATGAACTCAAAATCAGCTGATTCGGGATCTTCCTGACACCTGCAAGATCCTGTCACCTTGGCCATCGTCGCCAGCCAGGAGCAAGTCACAGGCCCGCTCACACCCAAGGGGAGGGAATTATACTGAACACAGGGCAGGGGTCATGGGGCCACCCTAGGGTCTGCCAGCTACACTGACCGCCTTCCTGAAGGACAAGGCCCCCAGACTGCTGAAAGGAGACGAACCCTCCGGCAGCACAGAACAGCCTGGGAGACACCACCTTCCCAGGGCAGGGTGGGAGAGGGCAGGGCGCTGAGCCTCCAGGGCGGGGCTGAGTGTGGAGGAGGCTAGGAGAGAGGAGTGGGAGGTCCTGGGGGGAGGCCTGGCCTCTCAGGCAGTGAGGAAAGGGCGAGGGCAGCAGTGAGCTCTGTGGGTACCGTGGGTACCACTCAATTTCTCCAGGTCCAGCTGAGAGGGCACAGAGAGAGGCCCTCTCCCCTCCCGTGTCAGCTGCTTGCATCAGAGCCTCTTGCTCTGCCCCCACCATCCTTGCCTCCCACTCCCTCTCCACTTGGCTTTCACAGGCACCTAAGAGGTCGGCTCAGGGGCAGCTGGGAGGCCGCTGTACAGTCGGCTCAGAGACAGTGGGAGGATTGTCGCTGGGCAGACGTGACCTCACCCTGCCGGGCTCAGCTCATCCTGCTGCAGGGAGGAACACTGACCACCAGGAACAAGCACCCACTATGCTGGGGTCAGACCCAGCAGGGACCCTCGCAGGGGTCAGAACCTCTGGCGCCTGGGCCCCATCCTGGGGGCACACGCTCCTGCTGAGGGACAAGGTACTAAGACGTGGTGGCCCCGCAGGCTAGAGCCCTCGGATGTGCGTCTCCTGCCCAGCTGCCTGCCGCCCCAGGTCTTGAGTACTTCTGTCAGTCCTGTCTCTTGACCCCTTTTGATCCCTTCGTACCTTCCAAGCTGTGGGCTGGAATTGGGGGCCGTTGGGGTACCTGCCTGTTCTGACCGGGCCGAGGAGGAGTCCCAACCCTGTGAAATTCACCAGACTCTGAACTCTGGACTATGGGCCTGTCTCAATGGCCCTCTCATTCTGGCCTCTGTCTGTCTAACGAGCTCCCAGGACCAGCTCTTGCACTCAGATCTCAGACCCTTGGTCACCCCCAGCTTCTGCTCACACCCTAAGCAAGCTAGGAGTCTAGGGTAAGGCATATGCCATTGAAAGGGGGGGCGGAGTATGCTGACACAGATGACCCCTCGGTGCTGTGCTGAGCAGGCTCTCTCACCACCCAGGCCTTGGCACAGGTCAATCTGCTGCACTTGGCCTTCATATGCAAATCACAGACTACCTTTAGCTCACTTACTTGGGAAAAGACCTTAACAGAAGGATACTGGGTGGCTCAGTGGGTTATCAGGAAGGCTGGAGAACCGGGCTGGGAACAGGCAGGGACCAGGGAGGGGGCACAGCTGGATCTCAGTGGGGACAGCGTGCTAGGACCTGCCACCCCTGGGCAGACACTGCTGGATTCTCAGTCCTTGCAGCCTTGCAGGTTCAAAGTCCCAGGGAAAAGGCCTGATTGGTCAAGGGTAAGTCCCAGACATCACTCTGGCCGAGGAGGGAGGCGGGGACAGCAGCCCCACATCACCTTCCAGGCTGGGAGGAGGGAGTCACCTTCTTTGGGAGCCCTCTAGCAGAGGGGAGGTGTGGCCACCACACTCCGTGAGCTCCCCTTGCCTTGCCCATCCTGGCAGGCAGGGCCCAGCGCTGCCAGTGCACACCCGGCCCTGCAGAGTGGTCAAGGTCCTTCTGTCCTGTCTGAGGCAGGCTGGAAGGCAGGCGCTCTTTGCCTCCAGCCAGCACACTGCTCCATTATGGTGATGGCCAGTGACTGCGGCTAGTCCCAGACCTGGGCCCCCCACCACGCTGTCCAGGCCATGGTTCAGGCCAAAGGCCCCACGTCTCTGACCTGTGTTCCCTTACTTAAGGTTCCTGCCTCTTGCCGTATTTGGTACCTGCTCACACACTTAGGCTTAACGAAGAGGTTTGTTGTTGTTGTTGTTGTTTTGTTCCTTAAGCAAATGGCCACTCTCACAGCCATCGAACGGGGGCTTCTTCTGTGACTTGAAGAGACTCCCTATTCAAGTGCTTGGCGGCACTCAACAAGGACACAGAGCTGTGTCCCCGGAGAATCCCTGGCTAGGCTGGGCCAGGTGGGGGTGAAGAACTGGAGCAGCAGCCTCCCCAGCGGCCCCCCTGAAAGCAGCCAGGACCTGCAGGGCTGTGCTGGGAGGCAGGAGACACAGCTCTCTGGGTCCCCATCCAGGGGCGTATCCTCTCTCCACTGCTCGGGGAACTGGCCAGGGAACCACGGCCTGTCCCCTCACAGTTCTGCTGCTGGCCTCTGGCCATGCTGACTCAGCCTGTCTGCTCCAGCGATGTGAGCACTGGACCTGGGATGGGTCCCTGAGCACCCCACCCCCCCACACACACACACCCCATAAGGCTCTGGGGGTCTGAAGAGGAGCAGAGCCAGAGGCTGCAGCTGTAAGAGGTTTCCTCAGAGCCAGTCCAGACCCCAACACAGCAGGTAACAGGCTTTCCAGGGCTGCCCACCTTCCAAGGAGGAATTTGCCCCCGAGAGATAGGGGATCCAATTGCACATTCCTGAGGCCTGAGTCACTGGGTTCCGGCTCTGGCTGTAGGAATGTGTTTATGCTAACAGAGCGGAGGGAGGCTGAGGGCCTCCGAGAGGGTCTGCGCACACCACACTTTTGTTCCCTGTATCCGGAGAGAGAGGAGGGGCCCTGAAGGATGAGGGGACGAGGCTGTGACCTCTGGAATAGCTGGGATGCTGTTCTGCAGGGGCCCCAGAGGACTACGCAGGGGAGGCCAGAACTGAAGGCTGCGCCTGGGCCAAGCTGGCGTTAACCTTCTCCCGTGGGACAGAGTGGAGAGGGGCTGGTACAAGTGGGGCTTCCCCTTGGGTGCCCTGGGGAAAGGGACTTGCTCCCTCACCACCTCCTCCCACAAGGGACAGCCTTCCAGAGGGTCTGAGAGCTTGCGAGGCTCCCGCTGCCCCTGGCTCTGCCCTGAGTTGAAGCTGTTGAATCCTAGCCCCTCACCCCACCCCACCCCAGCCCACCCTGTCCAGAGCTCTGTTGGGAAGTGGGTGCTTCTTTTCTGTCTCCAGCATGGGCCACCCCGCCGGGGAACCAGTCCACATGCTCCAGTGACACCAGCTACGATCACCGAGGGCATGTTCGGCGCCGGTCACCGCGCTAAGCCCTTTCCTTACACAGGGTGCCCATGGGTCCTGGTTTGCTTGGAAGTTTGCTGGACAATTACTAATAGCGCCTCCTTTCATTCTCGAAGTTGCCTAGTTTGGAAGTTAACTATATATTCACCCTAACTTTATAGATATTATTTTACTCAATCCCCACAATGTCCCACAAGAGGGGCACTGCTAGGAGCCCCATTGTATGACCCAGAAATGAAGGCTTAGAGAAGAGAGGTCACTGGCCCAAGGTCATACAGTTGGAAGTGGCAGATCCGGAAACATAAGAACTCGGCTCTCGACTTCAAAGCCTCCTTGCTTAGCCACAACATCAGATTTCCTCTCCTAAAATCCTTTGATGCTTTGAAGGCTGAGAATCTAGTATCTCCAAATAGTAGAAAAACAACAATTAAAGTCCTGGAGTTATCTTGGCTCCCTTCCCAGGCCCCACATTGGCCATCTCTGCCTTGCTATTCCCTTTCCGAGAGATCGCGTGACAAACCTGGTTGGCTCATTGCCGACGGCAGCATCACTATCATCAGAGGAACGAGCCGCATTGTGCCGACGGGGTGCCAGGCATTGTACACGGTACGATCGTCTAATCTGCACACCAACCCTACAAGTTGGGTGTTGGTCCTCTTTCCAAAGAAAGGAAGCGCCCCAAGTTCAAACAAGGAGGAGGCAGAGCTGGACTAGAACTCGGGGTCCCAGTGAATTCCCCATGGTGCGCCATCTTGGTGCATTGGCTATGGAAACTCAGCAATGGGTTGCTGTTGGGGCTACAAGGGAATGGGGTTCTAATGGGTCCACGGTAGAGTTGGGGATGGCTAAATCAGGTGTATGGACCCGCGAACCCACAAGGCCACCAGGCAACCTGGCTACCAAGGAGCCAGGATTGTCTTGCTCAGGGGGAGTTGGCCTGAGGCCCTTCCACAGATGACCTTCACTTGCTGATGCCTCACTTAAGAGTTTTTCTGATAGCGTTTTCATTTCTTTGGTGGGAAAGATCAGATGTCTCTCGGAACAGAGCACGGCCACCTTGAAGGTAGACAACAGCCATTACTGGAGCCCAAACCTCCTCACACCAATGTCTTACCCAGAGACCATCCCACCGAGAGCCTCTTCCAGCCCAGCACGCTGGCCTCGAGGGAGGACATATGAGCAAGCATGTTCCAGATGTTCCAGGGAAAACGGGATTTGGGAAAAGGATGTTTGTTCAAAATTTACCAAAAATAGAGAACCGAGAAGAGGAAGATGCAACCTCTTGACCCATTTTAAAGGCTATTTTCCAGGAACAGACAATGTCACCAAAGGAGAGGCCAGTGGCTTTGACCATATGAAAATACAAAGCTTCGGTACATTAAAAACCACCAAAAACAAAAATAGAAGTAACTAACCCACTAGTAAAACACACAGGCCACAAATACCACAATGGCAACGTATAGAGAGCCCATACAATGCTTTTAAAATAAACCCATCAAAACCTTGTTAGATAAACAGGTAAAGAAAGCAGATAACTGACCCAAAAGTTTTTAAATGGTTTAATAATTATGAACATTTTTGTTTCATTGATGACCATATTGTTGTAGGCGGTAAGAACGGTACCAGGTGTCTAACCGGTGGGGCCAGACCGGACCTGGGTTCAGCAACCTCAGTACTTGAGTTGAGTCAGAGCTAAGACTCAAACTATTTCAGCTCCAGCCCCAGAAAATATCCATGACCAGCGATGTGCTAGGGGAGTAACAGTCTCCCTGAGGACGAGGTCCCACTCTACCTTTGTCCTTTGCTAGCCCCTGGGGACTTTCCACGCTGGTGACCTGTTCCTGGCCTGGCCCATGGTCCTTGCTCTGCATGTCTGTCTAACTGCCCACTGCATCATATGATAATTTTGAAATACCCTCATTTGCCCTTTAGCTAATAGGATTTGCCTCACTGGTGTCACCATAAGCTGGTGCAGATCCACGGCATTGGATCTCTCAGACCATATGAAAAGAGAAAGCTTCGGTACATTAAAAGCTGGTGGCAGCATATAAGCCAGGGGCAACCATCCAGAAACACTCTGACAGAATTGACCAAGGATAGTTCACTGGGAAACGTAAATGTTTTGGCATTTTCTCTGGGGAAATAATTAGAAAATCAAACAGAAAATTATGGACAGCCCTAACTGGTTTGGCTCAGTGGATAGAGCATCGGCCTGCAGACTCAAGGGTCCCCGGTTCGATTCCGGTCAAGGGCATGCACCTTGGTTGCGGGCACATCCCCAGTAGGGAGTGTGCAGGAGGCAGCTGATCGATGTTTCTCCCTCATCAATGTTTCCAACTCTCTATCCCTCTCCCTTCCTCTCTATAAAAAAAAATCAATAAAATATATTTTTAAAAAATTATGGACAAAGATGATTAATAAAGGCAATGTTCAATGGCAAAAATGGACCCTCAGATGCTCCAAAGTAAGATAAAGAAATACAGTACATGGCCACCCAGAGCCCCCACCCTGCCCCTCACTCCCCTCTCTCAGAGCCCGCAGTGCTGTCCAGCGCAGCTTCGCCAAGCAGTGCAGGGCCCCCGGGAGGGACACCGGCCCCAAGCATGGTCCTGCTGGGGCCCTGGAGCCAGCCAGCCAGGCTCTGAGAGCTGACAGCTGCTCTCACAGTGCAGGAGGCAGAACCAGCCTGCCCCCCACTGTCCCGTCCCCGCACTCGTCCCTTCCTCCAGGGAGCTGCCAAGAAAGAACCCTCTGTTCCCACAAATGCAGACAAAGTGGTCCCTTCCCGCCTCTGCTCGTCCTTCCCACCATCAGAGGATTCCTTTGATGGTCCCTGACGGCCCCTTTTTCCTGCAGCTCCCACATGGACCCTAGAGCCCAGAGTCCTTCAGAGCCTAGTCTTTCGCCTCTGCATTCCCTGAGGGAGGCCCACGTTCCCTGAGGCAGCCTAGGGCCTCAGCGACTGGACTCTGGCTGGGATTTGGGCCCCTTGCGTGTGTCCAGAGTCCGGCTCAGGGCCTCCCCTCATGGCCACATAACATGGCTGAGCCTGACTCATCCCTAATCTCCACTTGAAGAGAGAGACCCAGAGGAGGTAGGGCCTGGAAACTGGCCACCCAAAGGTGCCTCATCCCCTATCGCAGGGCCGCTGGGCTCCCCCATGTTACGGCATGAGCTTGGAACACGGGGTTACAGGTGCCGGGCAGGGTGAAGCCCTCACTCACTCAGCCTCAGCCCTGGCATTTACCCAGCCCAGCAGCACACAGACGTGTGTCCAAGACCGTGGAGCCAAGGGCCACTTCCTGGGCTGGGTCACCACAGCAACATGGCTCCCGCAGCTTTGGACTAGCGAAGTGTCCCCATAAAGCTCTACTTCCGTCCAGCTTAACCGTGTCAGCCTGCGGAAGGACTTGGCGGGGTTCGAGCCCTGGCCACATTTCTAGCTGTTGTGGACAAGCTTGGATTTGCCGCTGACTTGTTGGGGGGCTTTAGCAAGCGGCCCCCGCTCTTCAAGCCTCTACCTCACTTTTCTCAGCTGCAAAAGAAGATGATGATTTCGAGGAGAAGCGGTTAAAACCGGGTGGTAGGAACTCGGGGTCTCCACAGACGTTACAGTACCTCTGCCAAGCGAAATACTTTGCCAGGAGAAAGCTTCTCTTACTGATTTTACATGTCAGACGTGGTCAAGCTTTGGGTAAGATTTTTTCTCACTGATTTAAAGAACATTCTGAAAAGTGCTGGACATGGTCCCCATGCATCTAGAAATCCCAAGTGAAGCTGTAGAAGGTTCTCAAAGGTTTCCTGTTTCCAAGACTGTCACCACCTTCCCCAGGCGTGGCCAGAGGGCCCACAGCCTCCTCGGTCCCGCCCCACGAGCTCTGGGCCAGGAGCAGCTCTCCCCCCCACCCCCCAGGTGTGTAGAAAAGCCCCTTTCTTCCCTGTGACTTGTGTCCAGTGCCAGGCTTTCTCTCATGAAGACTAACTTCTTCAGCTCTATCACGGGTGCTTTAAGCTTTTCTTTCAACGTCTCTCTTCCTTCTCCAGTGGGTGTGCAGTGGTCAGTGGAGTGTCTTCCTTGTGGAGGGTCTCAGATGCTTGGAGGGAAGGGACAGGATCTGGGGAGGTAAAGAGGGGTGGGCAGTGGTGGGAGTGGGTGGGGGTGGGGGTGGAAACCAGAGATGAACACAGGAACCCAAAGCCTGAGCACTGTCTCTGGGGGCCTGTGGCCTCTGGGAGAGGTTTCCCTGCCAGGAAAGTTTCTGTTTTCCTGCTCGGACTCCTGGCATCGTCCAGGCCAGCCCCAGGGAGATGTTGGGATTCTGAACCAGGAGCCAGGCGCGAAGATGGAGGAGCTGTCACAGCCCCGGGCTGAGGGAGGACTTGGTGGCCCACACGCCCAGCCACCCTGGGGCCGGGGACATGCACCCTCATGGGCAACCCTGCCACCACAAGGAGACAGCTGGCCCCATTCACGCCCAGTTGGCAACATGGGCCTTCGTCACCCCAGTTGTCCCGGCCACCAAGTCAAGCAGATGAGATCTGGGTACAAACCCAGGCAGGAGTGCTGCGGTTGGCGACAGAGGCCAGGGGGCTTTGAGCCTTCTCTGCCGTGTCCTGTTATGTTTTTTGTTTGGGTTTTTTTTTGGGCAAGAAAATGTATTGATGGACTACTTGGGTGATAATGAAATAATAAAGTTTTGTTTTTAAAAGGTCAGACTTAAAGAACTTACTGTAAACATGTCAATTGTCTCACAAGAGACTCACAACATGTTTGCAGAGATGGGGACCGCCTGGCTCACCCAGTGCTCCTCACTTACTGAACGCTGTGGTGTCAGACCTGGCTCCTGGGTCTCAGTTTCCCTGTCTGTACCATGAGGAGGTGTGCCCGACAGTCTCTAAGGTCCTTCCAGCCCTGACATCAGGTAACCAGAAGCTTTGGGTGTGAGGCAGCGGCGGCCAGTCCCCGTCTGGGGCTCCCCAGGCCTTCCCTGCAGAGGATGAGGGCGGGCTCCCCTCAGATGCAAGCCCTCTGAGGTGTGGGCCATGGGCTGGGGAGGGGTCCCAGGGCCGTGGGCTGACAGCAGAGCCCCCTGGGGCTCTTTGGGCAGGTGAGCTGAGCTGTTTTCCCGAGGACAGTCAGGACAGGTCCCAGAAAGCCTTCGGGGTCCCCCAGCCTCAGGGCAGTCGGAGCAAACGCTGACATCGCCCACGTCAGTCTTCGCTCTCCCTGAGTTTGGGATTCAGCAGCCACGACCTGCATGTGTCATTGACAGAGGTGGTCTGGTTGGGACATGGCCCCGGTGACCCTGCCCCCACACCCATCGCTATGACAACAGCTCAATAGGGTTCCAAGGGCCTAAGAATCCTGCTTCCACTGAGATGGAGGCTCGCTGAGGTCAGACAAAGGGGGATTAATAGAGCCCTGTTCTCATTAAGCCACAAAGCGCCATTATTCCGCGTCGCAACACCCTACCAACCAGGAGACGCCTCAGCCTTTCAGAGCGGTCCCAGACTCACCCCGAGCCTGGATCAGGGAGGGGGAGGGAGAGCAGAAACAACCAGCATGCCCAGCAGACGGTTAACGTAGAGCATGGCACAGGCAAACAACCCCACAGTTTACAGTCATTCAAATGACAGCGTTGATTATATTTAATACATTGAAGTCCTCATGATACACAGAAACAAGTCACGGAAACTGTCAACAAGATGCCATTTTTTGTAAAAAAAAAAAAGTCATGTACAAATGTACACCCAACAAGAATGTAGGAGAAAGAATTTCAAAATGTTAGTATTGATTATCTTTGGAAAGTGCAATTATGTTCAATTTCTTTTTTTAAAAATTTATCTGTATTTTCTTTATATATCAAGGGTGTCCCAAAATTCACGCAAGGAGTAATATTGATAGAAAACACAGGTTTATAATTAAAAATTGTAAATTTTTTATTGATTCATAAAGTATACGGTATAGGGTTATGTATGGAATAGCATATCGGGTAAATGGCCTCCACGGCTTTGCTGGCACATACACACTCTTTTGTTGAAAATTTCCATGATCGCTTTGCATAAATGTGGCTGAATTTCGTTGATACAGCGCTCAATTTCCTCCTTCAAGGCATGGGTGGTCATGGGCTTGTTGGCATAAACCTTAGACTTCAAAAAACCCCAAAGAAAAAAGTCCAACTGTGTTAAATCACATGATCTGGGCGGCCAATTCTGATCACCAAAACGGGAAATTACATGACCAGGAAATGACTTATGCAGTAATTGAATTGTTTCTCGGGCTGTATGGCATGTGGCACCATGGAGGCCATTTACCTGATATGCTATTCCGCACTGACCACCAGAGGGCAGCTCCCGCATTGAGCGTCTGCCCCCTGGTGGTCAGTGTGTGTTATAGTGACCAGTCATTCCCAGTCTTTCTGCTGTTAGGGTCAGTTTGCATATTATCCTTTTACTATATAGGATAGAGGCCTGGTGCACGGATGGGGGCCGGATGGTTTGCCCTGAAGGGTGTCCCGGATCAGGGTGGGGGTCCCGCTTGGGTGCCTCGCCAGCCTGGGTGAGGGGCTGATGGCTGTTTTCAAGCTGTCCACACCCCCTTTATGGTGGGGTCCCCACTGGGGTGCCTGGCCAGTCTGGGTGAGGAGCTGAGGGCCGTTTTCAGGCTGGCTGGAGACTGAAGCTCCCAGCCTCTCCTTTTTTCCTTTCTTTTTTTTTTTCTGGGATCTATTTACCTTCTATAATTGAAACTTTGTTGCTGTCACTGGAGCTAAGAGCCGGCTCCGTGGCCATGGCCAGCTGAAAGCAGGTACCTGGGGTTTGTTTAGCTTCTATAATTGAACTTTGTTTCTTACGGAGCTCAGAGCCAGGCTGCAGCAGGCGGGGAACCTTGGCTTCCTCCATCACTGGAGCAATCAAGCCTCCTGCTCGCTTCAGTTGCCATCTTTGTTGGCGGCTAATTTGCATATCTCGCTGATTAGCCAATGGGAAGGGTAGCGAAGGCACGATCAATTACCATGTTTGTCTTTTATTAGATAGGATATAGGATGTCCCTATTTCCCCCCTTTTGCCCTCTCTACCCAGCTCTTGCCCCCCACTTCTCTCTGACCATCACCATACTGTTATCTGTATGTTGTGCATATATTTTCTTTGGCTAATCCCCTCTTTAAATTCACTTCTTTAAATTTTTATTTTCAGATAAGTGCTTATAACTGCACTATTATATCATTTAGAATTAAGACATTTTTAAATTGAACCCTTGTAAATTTTAGCGCAATTTAATAAATTATGCTAGAAGCAACTAGAAGATTTTTCATGTAATGCAGATACATTTCAATTAATATTTTATTAATTTTTAATTTCTTAATATTTTAATTTGAAATAATCTCATACATGTAAAAAAAAACTATAAAATACCACAGCATATTATATGTACCCTTCACCCAATTTCTTAGGTGCTAATAATTTAAACATAACCATGATACAACTAACAAAATCTGGAATATATTTTTCTTACAATCTCTTTAATGTTACTTGATCCATTTACTTTGTTTTTGTTAATCTTCACCCAAGGATATTTTTCCATTGAATTTTAGAGAGAGTGAAGGGAAAGGGAGAGACACATTGATTGGTTGCCTCCTGCACATGCTTTGATAGGGACTGGGGATCAAGCCAGCAATGAGGTACATGCCCTTGACTGGAATCGAACCTGGGACCCTTCAGTCCACGGGCTAATGCTCTATCCACTGAGAGAAACAGGCTGCAGCTTAATTCATTTACTTTTAATCTATATGTGTCTTTATATGTAAAGTGGGTTTGTTTTTGATTCACCCTGCCGGCTGATGGGGGCTTCTGGGTACCTCTGGGTACTCAGCCTTTCCTGGAGGACGCTGGCGGGGGAGGGGGCACCACACGGTACCCAGCCCACCCCTGCCAGCCCGTCCCCATTACGGCTCCTCTCCTCACCTCTCTCAGGCGCTCCTGGCCTCACCGCGACCTTTCTGCCAGAGCTCCCAGCCAGGCCTGCTCTTGCTGAGGCGGGCTCCCTGCTAAGGGCCCTTCTTGCCCGTGTTCCCCTTCCTCACCCACATGCAGAGCCGCCACAAAGACCAAAGAAGCGATGGCTTTTCTCTGTCCCCTGCTGCTCTGAGGGGAGGAGGGTGAGTCTCCTGAGCCACTCAGACGGGAAAGTCCCAACTCAGCCCCTCCCTCCTCAGCAGCCCCAAGCTTTACCCTGGATGCAGCGGTCACCCCACCACTCTCCAAGCGCCCCCCCGCCACCCGCCTCCTTGGCGCTCAGCTCAGGAGCTGCTCCTAGGAGTTGGTTCATCCGTCCTCCCCCTCCCTCCTCCCGCCCCTCGGTGCTTACTCGGCTCCAGCCCTCCAGCTGCAGCCTCTGGGGAGAAGCAGCCCCCCTTCTTGTTCTCCCTCCCTCCGCCCCTGTCTCTGCCAGGTGCCTCCTCTCAGGCCTCAGAGCAGCCCTGGAGACACGAGGGCCACGTTAAAAGCTTGTTCACAGTTTTAAGAAGACAGGGGGGTGAGGATAGTGGTGGGGGGTCTGGCACTATCTCGTCATTGCTGTAATCCCAGCAACACAGGTGGCAGCTTCTCTCCCACCCTCCCACCCCGTCCCTCTTTCCAGCCCTCCCTTCTCCTTGGTAATGAAGTCTATTTATTGGCGAAGGAAACAGCTGCTGCTCCTGCTGCTGCTGGGACTTGCTCCCCCGTCTCTTCTTCGTGACCTTTCTCCAGCCAAGGAGGGGAGAGCCAGGAGTATTGGGGCTGGGCCCTGGGCCCACAGACCTCCAGGGGCCCCTTTGCTTTCCTGTGTTCGAGCTGCCCACCATTTCCTCTCTCCCTGCCTTCTACTCACCCTTCCTCCCTCCCTCCCCGCTGTGCCCTGCCTGTCCAGCCCTGGCCCTGCAGTGTGGAGAGACACATAAGCCTTACTGTTCTCTGGGGGCAGGAGCCGAGCCTTTTTGTTGCTCCGCTCCCAGGAGAGTGAGGGTGACGCAATTGATTAAAACCATTTTGTTCTAGGTTAAAAAAAAAAAAAAAAAAAAGCCCCCAGCAGCCGGGCGTGCCCTGCTGCCGTGGAACCCGCCGATCTCAGGTCCCACGCGTGTGCGGTGGCAGGGCACGCCCGCCTGCTGGGGGCTTCTGTGGCGGGCATGCCTTCCCCGGCTGCCGGCCTGCCCTGGATGGCGGCGTGCTGGCGGTTGGCGCTGTCCCGCCCTGCCTGCAGTATGCAAATTAGCCGCCATCTTTGTTGGCGGTTTATTTGCATATCACCCTGATTAGCCAATGGGAAGCGTAGCGAAGGTACGGTCAATTACCCTTTTGTCTTTTATTAGATAGGCTATACTGTATATGAGGCCTCTAGAACCGTAAAAAATGCAAAAATATTAACTGTTAATAACTCATTCTTGAATTGCCCCCCTTATAAATCAAACTGCGCCCCTGTGTGCATGTGCCCACGTTGGGAACCACTGATCTACATAGACATTTCTCCAAAGAAGACATATGAATGGCTACTAAGAACAAGCAAAGAGGCTCAGCCTCACTGGTCATCAGGGAAATGCAAACCAAAACCACAATGAGATGCCACTTCACATTCAGGAGGACGGCTACAATGGAAAAAGCAGACATGAACAAGAGATGGGGAGGCTGTGAGGCGGCCCCCCAACTTCTCCATCTCAGACGTCAAGCAGGGCACCCCACCCTACAGAGGACTCTGATTTTCAGGACATTCTCAGGCCTCGCCTCTTGTGGACGCCTGCCCTCCGGCTCCCCCGCCCCCCGCTCATTTCTCCCCCACATTCTGGATTCTTCACAGCCCAGGCTCCTCGGGGGCGACCCTCTCTAAACCTGAGCTTGGGGGCTTCCGTTTAAACTCCCAAGCGAGGAAAGCAGAATTATGGATGTTCCCAGCTCTAAGCCTCGAGTCTCTCTCAGGACGCCTCTCGTTGCCAAGGAAAATGAAACAGATGTCTTGGCAGTAGCTTCAGTGCTTCCTGCCAGACCAGGGAGAGCTGGTCTCCAGCGCAGATGCGGCCAAGAAAGACAAGCCCCGGCTCATGTCATTCCCAGGAAACACGCAAACACACACACGGGCTCCTCAAACCTGGGAGGCCGCCCTCCCAGCAGCCTCTCACCTGGATTTCAACATCAGCTGTAGAAATGGGCTGCCCCCCTCCCTTCACTCACCTCAGGCCTTCCATCGCTCCCCCGCCCCCATTTCCCACCTCCCCCTGCTCCTCATCATCTAGTGACTCTGGGACCCCTTGGCCTGGCAGGGAAGGCCACCTTCCTTGCTGGGCTTGTCCCCATCATGCCCTCTGAACCCCCGGGGAGCGCCCTACCCACGGGTTTGTGGCGACATTCCCTGTGTCTCAGTCATGTGGTCCCCCCTAGGCAGGCGGCATCTCTCCCCGCTGGCCGTCTCCCTCAGTCCTGAGCATAAGGGGCCGGGACAAACCTCAGACATGCTGAGGTCTTGAAAAGCAACTGGTTTTCAGGAGCCTGCGAGGTCAGGCTCGCTGAGAAGAGCTGTCTGAGCTGCGTGGCCACGAGAAAATCAAATAGCAGTTCTTGCTGGCCTGACTGGCAGGAGCCCAGAGAGACCGACGGCCATCCAAGAGACACAGGTGTTGCAGGGCCCCTGCTCCCTGGTAGGTGAGCCTGCTGCCTGGGCATGGAGACCCCTATCAATGGGCAGGATCTTTTTGCCTCCTTCCCTCTTGGCAGGAGGGGGATCCTGTAAGTGCCCACCTTGATGCCCATGCCTGGGAGGCCAGGCACGTCTATGAGGACAGTGACTTGAGCTACAAAAAAGTGGGCTTGGAGCAGAAATCCAGCGACAGGAGCCAGACGAGCCCAGGACTGCGAGCGAATGCGAGGTCGCATCCTCCTGGGAACCCGCGGCACCTCTCGGAGACCAAGCCAGAGACCAGCGGGCACCTGCATCCAGGACCGACACCAGCTGACTGCCGGGAGAACGGCCAACCTTCACCACAGAGGGAGACCTACAGTCTCCCCCCAGAACTCTGAGGAACGTAACCATTTAGCAATGACAGATATCCCACCACCATAATGTGTGTGTAAAAAGATCAGTTAAGCATTTGTAATCTCTGTGGAGAAAGATTTTTACGTGACAGGGAGTAGAAGTCACAGGTTCCCATCCTCAGACCCTACGACTAGAAATAAATGACAAAGGACAACAAGAATCACAGTGACGAAACCTGGGTAACAGAAGCACAAACACACCGACACTCCTAGGATGCAAAACAGCTGTAAACAGGAAGTCAACGCGACAAATGCAGACCTCGTAAAGATGAAGGAAAATGAGGTCAGTGCGTGAGAAAATCGACGGGAGGCGGCCAAAACGGCGAGAGGAAATTCTGGAGCCTTTAATGCTTTGATTAAAATCAACCACAGAGAGAAAAATAGATAAATAATTGGTGTCATTCGAAAGGAAAAAAACAAAACACCTTTAAAAAGGAGAAATGGACACGAAAATAAAAATAGAAATGAATTCATTGGATGGGGGGTGTGGGGGGGAGTGAACTAGAGCTCTAAAACCAAAAACGGGGTCTCTGAAAAGATGAATACATTTCTGACAAATATAACCAATAAAAAACCAGACAAAACCCCTGAGAAAGGAAGATGAGACTATAATCACAACTACGACGATGATTTGCAAAATGGTAAGAGAATATGGATATAATGCCCAGGGTGTAGATAAGAGGAAATGAGGCACCTTGTGCAAATCTCCTAGCATGCGCTCCTGTAGAGCGTGTCCACTCGCATGTGGCCAAGGGACAAAGCTAAACCTGCCCCCTCTCTGTCCGAAGCCTGCGGCGGGATGAGACTGTCCTGGGGCACGGGGGCCCCCACCAGGACCCTGCCCTGCCCTCCAGCGGGGCCTGGGAGCAGTCTGGCTCTGGCCCTTGAAAACAGCACGTCCTGGAGCCCAGCCAGCTAAATTCTGTGCACTTTCCAACGCACAGGGAGGGCTTGTGGGAACCTCCAGGGTCCCAGGGGACCACGACGCACCTCCCAGGATGCTGTTTCTTGAGGCCCATGGTAGCCCAGGCCCCTGCAGCCCGATGAGGGCTTGGGGCCCACCTGGGTAGATTTTCCTGCCCCCGAATCCCCTCCTCGTCCTCAGGAGCCAAAACCACAGTTGGAGCTCAACTGCAAACCCAGAGCCCAGTGGACCTGGCACGGCCTCCCTGGCTCCCAGGAGGGCGGCTCACCTCGGGGTCCTGGGCATAAAGCAGCAGCTCAGAATCCGGGCTCTGGCAGGAGTGTGGCGGCCAGGACAGGAGGATGCACAGGTGGACAGGCTGTCTGGTGTCCAAGGGCCGCCCAGACTAGTCCCTGCTCTGAGGCGCTGGGAGGTGAGGTCTGGAGAAGGAAGAGTCCTCTTGCCCAACAGGTCCTGGCTGAGCAGTTACTGCCCCGTGGACTCCCACCGGGCCCGGGCCCCCGGGGCTCAGTGTACACAGCGAGATGCTCCCTCTGCCTTCACTCCACGCAACGGGAGGCCCGGGTCCTGCACGGGCAGCTCCTCTTGTTGAGCTCACTGCCACAGAGACACCCCGCACTGCCCCCCATCGTCCCCGGCGCAGAAAGGAACACCCCGACAAGTGCTGGAAGGAGTCACGACAGGCTTTATTGTAGAGCTGGCGTCACTGGCTCACCAGCAGGTCAACAGAGATGCCTGGCGAGCACCAGGGCGCCGAGGAGGCCGGGTCGCAGCCGAGGAACTCACACCTGAGTGGCAGGTTCTGTCTGTGACCCCCAGAGGGCCAGCCCCGCATGGGGGCTCTCTGCTCCCATGTCACAGGTCAGTGGGAGGTGTGTGGGGGCAGACAGGGAGGGGCAGGGCGCTGGTATGGGGTTCAGAGTTGAGAACTGGGCAGGTAGGAGCCCAGGCAGAACTGCCCCCCCCGTTCCCCCCCCCCCCCATCACTCCATCCCCCCTGCCTTCAGCAAGGGAGTGGGCAGGGCTGGGCAGGGTGGGAAGGCCTGGAAGTGAACGGGCGTGGCACACAGGCCTGAGGCTGCCCCAGAGCCACTCAGGGCCAGGAGACGGGGCCCTGGGAGCTGGGTAAGGCAAAGAGGAGGGGGAATCCAGCTCCCAGCCCCCAGCCCTGCCGATTTCCTCTCCCTCTGGCGCAGGTGGAGGGTAGGGACAGCCTGTCCAGGATTGGACAGCTGATGGGCGAGTGCGACACACGACAGGTCAGACGGAGAGCTCCCACCGCCCTGGGTCCCGGTGCAGGGACAGGGGACTGGGGGCTCTGACGGCAGCCAGCCCCTGGCTCGGGCAGGGGGCCCCCCTCAGGGTTGTCTGCTGGCCCCAGGAAGGAAAGGTCTGGGGTCCTGGTCTCACCCCCTCTTCCGAAGCCTCCGCCAGGCAGGACGAGCCAAGGGACAAGAGTGGTTGCATTTCACAAAACACCTGTTTCATGAAAACTGGGTCCGAACGTGAAGACTCGATCACGAAAAGGTATTCTTTGCTCATTAAACATTCATTCATGGAGGGTTCCTGAGCAGCCGTGCGGGGCGAGGGGTCCGGGAGGAGTCTAAGGCACTGGCCCTGCCCTGCACAAGGCTCCTCCCCCCGGGAGGGCCGGGAGGCCTGGCAGCACCTGCCGCTGGACGGGGAGGCCTGGCAGCAGCCGCCGCTGGACAGGGAGGCCGGGCAGCACCTGCCGCTGGACAGGGAGGCCGGGCAGCACCTGCCGCTGGACAGGGAGGCCTGGCAGCAGCCGCCGCTGGACAGGGAGGCCGGGCAGCACCTGCCGCTGGACAGGGAGGCCGGGCAGCACCTGCCGCTGGACAGGGAGGCCTGGCAGCACCTGCCGCTGGACAGGGAGGCCTGGCAGCACCTGCCGCTGGACAGGGAGGCCTGGCAGCACCTGCCGCTGGACAGGGAGGCCTGGCAGCACCTGCCGCTGGACAGGGAGGCGGGGCAGCACCTGCTGCTGGACAGGGAGGCCGGGCAGCACCTGCCGCTGGACAGGGAGGCCTGGCAGCAGCAGCCGGAGCGCGTCCTGCCGAAGCCCACTTGGCATAGGAGGCGCACGCCAGGCCCAGGCCCAGGCCCGGCCGAGCCCTGCAGGCGCTGGGATCGCAGCTCAGAGCTGCGGGCTGGCCCCGGCTCTATGGCCAGAGGCCCTGGGGGCCAGGGTCTGTCTGGCCAGGTCTCCCCTGGGAAAGGAAGAGAGGAAGACCTGGGCTTGCTGGGCCACCCGCACCCCAGGAGGGCTGGCCTGATATCTCTAAACTGGACACAGGAAGCACCCTGCTCAGTACCTGGGAACCAGAGACGACTCAGCGACGCCCCAGCCAGCCAGGCTCCCCCAGGCACCCACTCAACATCCCTCTCCTGGGGGACCCTCCCAGAGCCACCGGCCCAGGAGCCATGCTGCCCCCAGCCCCACCCAGGGTGGCAGGCCCTCCATCCTGTGCTGAGGAGGCAGAGCCGGTGGGCACAAGTGGACACAGTCTCCTGCCCTGCATGAGCCGCCCTGGGCTCCCCGTCCCAGTCCATCCTGGGGCCAGGCTCCCGTTAGCCAGGATCCCCACCAGCTCCCCCTCCACATGCTGTGGCTGAGGCAACTGGGCTCAATTCCTCTGGGGACCCCGCTCTGTACCCCGCAGGGGCCCGTGACCCCACCGGCCAGAGAAAAAGGCACAGATAGGACAGGGGTCCTGTGACCCCGGCCCCACCCTGCCCCCCTCGGCACTAGAGGTCCAGGCCTGCAAGGCACCGTCCCCACCTCCGCACAGGGGAGGGGCTGCCGGCTGGGGCCAGCACAGGGCAGGGAGGGTCAGAAGAGGCTGGGGGCGGCCTGGCCGGGCGCGTCCTGGTCCCGGATGTACTGCAGGATGTCCATCTCGTCCATGGCCTGGATCTGTGGCGGTGGCTCGGCCACGGCCTCGGACGGGCCCGCTCTGGGGGGAGCAGCAGGCTTTCTGGGTGGCGCTGGCTTAGCTGCCACGGGCGGTTTGGGCTTAGGCGGGGGCTGGGGTTTGGTCTCCGCCCCCAGGTTCAGAATCTGGTCCAAGTCCTCTTCAACTCTAGGGAACCAGAGGGAGACGCCCTGAGCACAGCCTCCTGGGGCAGGAGCCAACTGGGGGCGGGTGCACCCCACCCACGACAGTGAGGCCCCTGCTCCCCGCCTCCTCCAGCTGAACTTGGTCCGGAGGAGAGCTCAGCCCCTGAAGTGAGCGGACCCAGGTGGCCGCACGGGACCCCTTTCCGAGCGCCCCATTGCCAGCTGGGCTCTGCGTCCTGGGTGATGGGTCCCACGGACACGGTGAAATGTTTCCCCCTCAAGCCATTCTCATGCTCACTGGGTGCCACCCTGGCCGTCCGGCCACGGAGCCCCTTGGAAGGTAACACCTTTGGAAGGCAGCTATGCTCACCACTATACCACCAACGCCACACTGAAGGTAACACCTTTGGACACCTCCCCCCCCCCCCCCCCGAGGCTGTGGTGTAGACCCCAGGCCTGTGAGTCAACTCCGCCAGGAGCTGCCCGCTGGGACGAGCTGAGTTCCAGGCGGCAGAGGCTCCCTGGGTGGGACATACCCCACTGGGCCCTGCTGCCACCGGAGCTGACCCCGTCCTCCGCTTCCCCGAGCCTCAGTTTCTCCCCTAAACTCATAACAACAACCCCGGCTCCTCCGCCTGCCAGAACGCAGGGGCGAGGGCACAGAAGCGTGAGCAGATGCGGGGCGCGGGGAGATGCAAACGCGAGCAGCAGCCCCCTGTGGCATGGCTTGGGCGGCGGGGACTGCAATGCCCGCGGCTGCTAACGCAGGTGCCAACCAGCCTCCCGGGCCAGCGCCTCCGCCTCACGGTGGTTCCTGCAGAGACACAGCTCAGCGTCCCGTGAACCGCCAGGCCCGGCTGCATCCCGGGCCCGGATGATGCGAGGCAGAGACGCCCGGGGCTGAGCCCTCTGAGCCCCGGGAAGCTGCTGCCCAGCCTCTCCTCGTCCAGGCGCTGGAGGGTCCTCGAAGGTGTGGGAGGACGGGACACGGGCAGGGGGACCTGGGAGCCAGTGCACTCGGACCTCCAACCCTCCATTTCCTATAAAGCGGCGGTAACGGCCCCAGCAGAGCAATGGGGGGGACGGAGGTCAAGGCCGTGAGCAGTGCTCTCCGTGCGCACACCGTCTGCCCATCCTCCTCCTCAGCAGACTTGCCTCGCTCTCCCCCGTAGCCCTACTGCTGGGCCCTGCTGGCACGGCCGCTGTCTCGGTGAGTGGCAGCTGCCAACGGTCGGCTTTATGTGCTCCCAAGCCCTTTTATGCCAGTTGTACTTGCCCTTGCACTTAAAACACTGTTATTCTTTACATAAACCATTAAAGTATGAGTGTGGAAGGGAAAGAGAATGACTCAGGCGTCAAGTTACCTCCCGGGAACCCGCCGAGCTGCTGGACCCGCCGGCCCTCACCGGGTCCCATCGCTGCCCCGGGGGCCAGCTGCCACCCACCGGCACCTGCCTTCCCAGGCCAGGACCCTCCCGCAGAGGCCAAGGCTGGCGACACGCTCCCACGGTGGGCCAGGTCTGTGGCTCGGCCCAGGCCCCTCGCAGAGCTGGGAAGCACACTGGGGACGGGGGTACCTGAACAGCTCCTCGGCGGCCTCTCCGTAGCCCAGGCGAGGCGCGGGCCCTCCACTCGCAGGTGCTGCCGGCAGCAGTAAGGGGTCACCCAGGGGGACGGCCCCACCGAGGTCAGGATCGTCAAACAACTTCAGGGCTGCAGAGAACGTAGCAGCAGAGTGATCAGAGGGAGTCCTGCCCATCCTCAGCGGCCGGGGTGGGGGGGAGGGGTGCCCAGCCAGGGACAAGGCAGAGCACAGAACCAGAGGAGTGGGACCAGGGTACAAGGGCCAGGTGCTCATCGGGACCAGCACACTCCCACCCCCAGTCAGCTGATGGCACCACTCGGTTCAAGTCCAGGTGGACTTCCTGGAGGAAAGAGCCTCCTGCCCCAGCTGGACCTCTTAGCTCAGCCCCCATGGCTGCACCCCAGTTTCCCAAGTGCTTCCTGAGCACCAACCACTGGCTAAGGGCTGCCGCCTGCGGGGATGCAGGGGTGAGCTGACACCATTCTCCCCCCAGCCCCTGCCTTCTAGGAGCCGGGGTGCACCCCCTGTCTCTGCTGCTCTCAGGCAGGGACCACGGCCGCTCCACCTGGAAGAGCCCTCCTTCTTCAGCAGACCAGGAAAATGGCGCTGACCTTTCGGGATCCAGCTCAAGCAGAGCCTCCACCTACAGGGAGCCTTCCCTGATGTCGCCACTCAGACCTGTCACAGACTCAGGCTCTCCTCTAATTGTCGGGAGATGACCTGTCTCCTATGGGAGGCCCTGAGAGGCTGCAGTGTGTCGTCCTCAGCATTATGTTCTCGGGCCCAGCCCAGAGCCTGGCCTTCGGGGGGTTGTCACCAAGTGTTGGCTGAATTAATGGGTGACATCGATTTCTGGCCCTGGGAGAGGACCCGGGCGGGGTGAGGAAAGGTCAGGCCCAGGGGCAGGTGTAGAAGTCCTGAGGACGCCCAGCTTCCCTTTTCCGTCTTTGCCCAGAGCCCTCCAGTGGGGTCGACATGGGTGACAGAACCTCTTGTCACAATTCCAATCCTGGAGCTGCAGAAGGAAGGCCCGGGGCAGTCACATCCACTGTCCACCGTGCCCGTGTCCACCAATCCCAAACCACACTTCCCAGCAACAGAGCAGAGTCCCCTCCCCTGCCAAGCGATGAGCAGAGTAAACACACACAAGCCCAGAATGTTCCAGGTTGTGAGAAACGAGGCACGAGCAAGATTTCTCCAGCAGAAAATGAGCCGAGTCTGTGTCAAGTCGAAACCTGTTCACGTGGGGCAGGTCCCTAGCCGCTCACAGAGGCAGGTCTGGTCACCCAGGGGGCACCAAGGGTGACAGGAACACACTGGGGCTCTACTTACGGTCCCTGGGGCGTGCGTCTTCCGCGGAGCCCCCGGCGGGGAGCTTCCTGCTTGGGCTGAAGAGCCCTGCATCGGGGTCCACCTCCTCGTCAAAGAGGGTGAGCCGTGGCGAGGGTCTGGGCTTCGCAGCTACTTTGGGGCATTTTTTTGGCTTCTTGGAGCTAGAGAATCACAGATAAGAGTCAAGGTTAGGGCATCTGAGGACAGCCCCGCCGGTCGGCCCAGGTGGCCATGTCAGATCCACACAGGTATTGGGTGGGTTTGAACTTGTGTCCTGAAGGACCTTTCCGAGGACCTGACTTTGGAGGTGGGAAGGCCCTGATACCAGAAGGGGCCACGCCCAGTGCCCGGGGAAACACTGTCCGGGTGCACAGGAGGAGAGGGTGGGTGTCTGGGCTACATGGCCGGTGGCCAGAGGACCCGCTGTGGGAAAGGACCACTCAGGCCTCAGGCTCAACTGCATAGTCACACGTCTCCTTCCAGAGGCTGTGGGGGTGGCTGACCTCAGCGCTCCCTGGGGTGAAACTCAGTCACTCTATGCCGCTTGGAAACAAAGCCTGAGGCCACAAACCTCAGAACCCAGCCCCAGGAGAGAGAATAAAGAAGCCCTAATAAATGTTCCATTTCCCATTCACATCTTCCCAGCCCTTGAGTGGCATAACCTCAATCTAGGGTGCTGTACTCAGAGTGTCCACAAGAGGGCATTATTGCAACTCCTTCATTATTGGGTGCTGTTCTCAGAATGTCCACAAGATAGCTCTATTGCAACACATCCCTAACCAGGATGCTGACCTTGAAATGCCCACAAGAGGGGCACTACTGTGCCTAATCCCTTACCAGGGTGCTGCTCTCAGAATGCCCACAATAGGGAGCTATGGCATCTAATCCCTTACTAGGGTGCTTTTCTCAGAATGCCCACAAAAGGGCGCTTTTGAGCCTAATCCCCAACTAGGGGGCAGTTTTCTGAATGACCACAAGAGGACGCTATTGAGCCTAATTCCTCACTAAGGTGCCGTTCCCCAAATTTCCACAAGATGGTGCTACTGAGCATAATCTCTTATCAGAATGTCCAAAAGAAGGGAGATTAAAAATGGCCACAGAGTAAGTGGATGTTACACAGACATGGGCTCAGGACCAAACTGGAATTACAACTACAATACAAAAAAAATCATCCTGAATATTCCACTCAAAACTAGCTTGAGAGAACCCTGATAACCAAAAACGGAAATTGGAGACTGCATAGAGACTTGTAGGAAGGGTGGAGGCCCAAAAGTGCTGGCTGGACTCAGGCGCTATTTAGATCAATTCCTTACTAGGGTGCTGTTCTCATAATGCCCAAAGGGGGCGCTATTTAATATAATCCCTAACTAGGGTGCTGTTCTCAGAATATACACAAGAGGGCATTATTGTGCCTAATCCCTTACTTGGGGGAAGAGGGGGTGTAGGGGGAGGGTCTCAGAATGCCCACAACAGGCACTATTTCTCCTAGTCCCTTACCAGGGTGCTGTTCTCAGAATGCCAACAAGAGAGCACCATTTACTTCCATCCCACTAAGCAATGCCCACCTTCTTTAGGGAGCCCTTCTGCTACTTAGAGCCCCACTAGGCTCTGTCACCCCTAAGGGGTCCTGCTCTGGGCCAGAAGCTGCTGCGGGAATCCAGGAGGGGGCAGCAGGGAGCTCTGGGCGGTGGGGGTGCTCTCTCCTGGCCGGGCAGCGCACATGCACATTCTCGTGGACTGACTGAGCGCATAGTCCTGCTCACATCACTGTAGGTTACGCTGCCGGTGCACAAATAAAGAAACTTGTGTTTAGTTTAACAAGATGATCTAATCCCTACCCCTGATGCCTAAATGAGCCACTTTAAGGTTCCTGAAAACGAGAATAAGCTTTTTACTGGAAACAGGATTTCTGGTCCGACTGCCTGCCTGGAGGGCAGCTCCCCTGGACAGAGGTCACCGTCTGAGCTCCTGTTGGCGAAACTGCGCGTGCAGGCTGGCTCTGCCCCAAACAACGGTAAGACGAACCAGCAGCAGTTAACAGTGGCGGAGGGCGGTGCAGGGGGCGGGGTGCTGAGGCCACCATTCCCACGGTCTGCATTCTGAGGCCTGGGAGGGTTTCAGGCTCCCAGCTGGGATGGGGAGAAGCTACGAAAGCCAGGAGCACCTGTTGGAAGGTCACAGGGCAGAGTGCACCTCCGCACTCAGGGCCGAAGCCCTGGCCAGAGGGTCTCTGTCAGGCTCACTGGGCAGATGAAGAAACAGTGGTTCAGAGATGCGAGGGGTCGGCTCAAGGCCACACAGCAGGCAGGGACACGGACGAGAACCGAGGGTGGCCACGGTCAGTCCTCTCCTCCTGCCCCTCAGAGTGCCCCAGGAGCAAGAATGAGACACAGGACAGGGTGGGACACAGGCTCGATCCTGCTGCCTGGGGAGACAGCGGCCCATTTTGAAGGTAGAGAGGGAGCAGAGACAGGGTGGGGGCCGTGCCAGGAAGCCCAGGCACCCAGTTCCCTGTTCTCTCTCTGTTCTGGGCACAAGCCAGATGGGCTCAGGTCACAGGCCAGCAGGACCACGTCTCTGGCTTGGCTCCAGCCCCAGGCCCTGCCTGGCTACCGGGAGAGCCGAGAGCCGCCCAGGCCCCTCCTCACAGCCAGGGCTTTCCCGAACCTTCAGCGCCGCCCGCTCACACCTGGGAGAGTCAGGGTGGCTGCTGACTGCGGTGCTTCCCCCTTTTGCCTCACGGATCAGGCAGTTAGTCCATGACCCACGGCAGTGGGAGCCAAGGACAGGCCGTGCTCTCAGGGCAGGCCAGCTGAGAGGGCCCCGGCCGGCCGAGACCTCCTGAGCCAGAGCCCCGGGGGCGAGTCGGGAAGTTGTGTGAGTCCCCGTGGAATCGATGATCAGGCAGGCGTGGCAGCCACCGGACCAGCCTGGGGCCTGCGGGCTCTGCCCACCGCTGTCCCTGCTCCCGGGACAGCGGGGACCGCAGCAGGGAGGGCCCAGGGAGAGCCGGGCCCGGGCCCACCGCCCGGAATCTAGCTCCTGGAGAAACAAGCTCGCGTGCCACCCAGCAAAGGCCCTGCAGCAGCGGCCAAGGCTGCCCGGGCCAGACCTGAGAGGCAGCATGGAGGGAGGAGCCGCTGGAGGACAAAGGAGCGAGAGCGAACGTGATTATCTCCCGTGAAGCCACACGGAGGTCCCGCCATCTCCCTTCTCCCACCGCCTTCGGGAGTGAGAGCAAAAACGAGGCCTGACTCCCCTCTGCGGAGTTCTGCTCGCAAACCGAACTCCAGGCGCTCCTCCCTGCAGAGGTTTCCATCTTCCGCGACCGGGTTCCGTAAAGTGAATCCCGGCCCATGGGCTGCACAGTCGGGCACCCCGTGCTCCGCCCCTGCCGCCTGGGCCACGCTCTGCTCTGACTGAGCAGGAAGTAGGGGCCGTGGCTGGCCGAAAGCCCGGGGCCCTGTCGCGGTGGGTCCCCAACCTTCAGTCTCTGGGGCTCAGTAGCGTGCCTGGTCCAGAGCAGACACTTGATAAATATTAAAGGAAAAAAAGAGGATGGACGGATGGATGGACAGACAGGTGAATGGATGGCAGAAGAAGGAAGGGGGAAAGGAAGGACAGACAGATAAACAGAGAGGTGACAGTACAGCCTTCGTCCAGGCTGATTTCTTCCTGCTCCCCCAGGGAGGGGGGGAGGGAGTAAAGAGAGAGGGCTCCCAGCATCGCTCGGAGACACGGGCACGCGGCTAGCAAGCCCCTGGCTCCCTGTGCCTCCTCCAAGGCTTGCCAGTCCCTCGAGCTGGTCTCGCCACGGCCCTCGGCCGTCCTGGGAGCAGTCACCCTGCACGCAGACCCAGGACTCCCGAGGCACCTTCCCAGGCGAGAACCTGTGCCGGGCGATGACGGCAGAGATGGGTGAGAACCTGCCCCCGGCCTCCCAGCTGAGCAGCCAGACACGCACAGCACGCCGACGATTACACACAGGGCAGCGATTCCAGAAGAGGTGATGGAGACGCGGCAGCAGCCCGGGGGGCGAAGGGGGTAGGGAGGCACAGGAGCCGAGACCCTCATTCCGAGAGGGTCTGGGGGGTGTGACTTGGCATGGCCGGAACCTGTCCCCGCGGAAGCTTTGCTCATGGTCCCTGGAGAAATGCTCAGGGCCTGGGAGGAGGGGGAGCAACCACTGTGTGTGTGTGTGTGGGGGGGGGGGGGGGGGCGGGCGGGGAGGAAAGACCAGGGAGAACATCAAAAGGCAAAGTGGTTAAGTCTGGGCTGCTCAGTGGTCAGCGGGCGGGAGAGGCGTGCCCAGGACGATGCCAGGTTTCTGACTCGGGCGAAGGGTCAGGGCTGCAGGTGTGAGGTGAGCCACTCCCTCCCCAGCCCAGTTGCTTCCTCACTCCGTCGTGTGCACATGGATGCCGGCTGCACCCACGGGCGAGGGCCTGGGTCCCACTGTCTCCCCCCCCCCCCCACCCCGTCCCCCGACCCTTCCCCATCACCATCCACCCAGCTGTCTGCAGGAAGCACCGCCCAGCTCTGCATTCCCAAGACGCATGCCATGAGTGCAGGGAGGACAGGCCTCTAGGAAGGCGTGCTGTGGGAACCAGCCTGTCCCTAGGGCAGGCGAGAGTCTCAGGGACGGGGGCCTGGAGGGGTCCCCGAGTTGGGGGAGGCGGAGGGGGCCCTGCAGGCAGGGTTCGAAAAGGCGGAGGCTTCCCGGACAGAGTGTGAAGTCCATGCAGAGCCCTTGCTACTGGGAGGGGCACGGCCAAGGCCCTGGCAGTGGGGGGGCAGGGGTCTGGGGAGAAGCTCAAGAGCAAAACTACTCTGTCCGTGAACAAAATCCCTCTCGCCTGTGACAGCAAAACCTACGGAAAACATGGCGCCGAGCAGGGGCCTGGCAGCCCGCTGGCGCGCTGACCTATGGACCAGCGCAGAGAGAATGCAGGAGCCGCTGGTCCACCTGCAAAACCGAGCCTATGAGCTGAAAAGGCAAAGCGAAGTACGGGATGGCGCTGGGACAGATCCCATTTGGCAATGAAACAGGAAGACCCCAAAGCAGACACCTTCCCGGCGAAAGGGCTTCCAACTGTGTTCCATTTCGATAGGCTCATCGCATGGTCTCCAAGTCCTAATGGCACCTGTTTCTGGCGGCATCGTTCCAGCACAAGGCAGGGCTGTTCCGGCAGAACTCCATCCTTCTCAGAACCGTGAAGCCCCCGAAATAGGAAGTTAAATACAAAAACCACGTACGACATGGAAAGCGATCCTGAGAGGCCACCAAGTGAAAAAACCGCACAGAAAGGCACGCGTGCTAACGCCTGCAGCTGCGTGGATCGCGTGGGTCGCGCGGGGCCAGGGACGCACAAAAACCCCACAGCCGGGGGCGCAGTGTCGGGATGGGGCGGGTGAGGGCCCTTTCTATCTTGAAGCGCTTTCTAATGGCTGCGAACTCATCTTTTCCCTGATCCAAACCAGGTCTGAAAGACAAAGAAAAGCCAGGCCGGTCCCTGCTCCCGGCTTTGTGCAGGCGGCTCCCAGCCTTCCAGCAGCGGAGCAACAGCGCCCTCCTGTGGCCGCGGCGGCGAACACCGGGCGGGAGCGGTCCTGACGCGCGCTTGGGGGTGTGGGGGCGTGGGGGTGTGGGGGCGTGGGGGTGGGGCGCAGCACAGCTGGGAAGGCGGGGCTGCAGCTGCAGAGGAACCGAGGGCACAGGGTGGAGAAATACTCATGCAAAGCGTACGTCACCTGCAAAGAACGCAATGCGCCCCACCGAAGGACAGGGTGGCTGCACTGTGCAAGCAAGCCAGCAGGCCACCTCGGTGTCCCGGGAGAGGCCAGGGGACATCGACTTCAAGGTGCTACTGCCACACACAAGACCCTGGGCAAGTCCCCACTCAACTCTGTCCTCAATGTCCCCCTCTGTGCAAAGGGGACGATGCTAGGGCCCGGCCCAGCTCTGGGACCGCGGAGAGAGTGGAATCGAGGGGCAGTGCAGGGAGGTGGCACGGAGTCCCTACTCGGCTGCTGTGGCTGAACCTGGACGCCCAGCTTCCACTTCCCCAGACACAAACTGCGGCCACGCTGGTAGCGGCCTCCATCCCCCAAACCAGACCCACCGAGGGCCTGACAGCCATTGGTGCAACTTAGAAAAATAAGAGAAGAAATAGGATAGGAAACACTTATTCCCGTCAATTCTGATCAGTTCCCAGCATTTCATCATCTCTCAAAAAACGTTAGCTGTTGTCATTCCTGAGGTGTCAGCACTGACTGTTGTCACATTAGACAAAAGGCCAGCAGGCGGTCTGCAGCCTCGGGGACCCCTTTTGGTGCTAAGCTCTCCTAGGATTCAGAAGCGAGGCCCCGGAGTGCGGAGCTAGGGATGGGGTTGCGGGACACGTGGTCCCAGGACGGAGGACGCATGGCCCGACAACCTGCTACTGATGCCAAGAGGAAAGCCAGATGGCCATGCCAACCCCAAAGAGCATTTTCCTACATGTCCTTCTGCCAAAGGCTGGCACAAACTACCGAGTCTATCTCAGCTTGGCACTGTGTGTGGCAACTCAGAGCAGCGGAGAGTGCGAGTTCAAGCAAAGCCCTGGTCCCGTTTTACTGAAATAACGCCCCAGAGGGCGTGCGGGTCATGTAAGGCTGATAGGAATGTTATGGCAAATTTCTCCAGTCGCTCTCACTGCTGCTCTCAGCCAGTGTGTGTGTGTGTGTGTGTGTGTGTGTGTGTGTGTGTGTGCGCGCGCGCGCACACCTGCACATGCTTGCTTGTGTGTACATGTGTGTGCACATACGTATAAAGGGGACACACTCCACTGGCCAGGGCCCCTGGCTCACTGTACCCGCTTGAATCACACACCGTTGGCACCTTATGGATCACCAATTCCCTCTGCACATGTGATTCACGGGAGCCTTACACCCACCCTGTGGGGAGGCGGGGCTAAGGGAAACAGCCCTGCTGCAGCCATGACAGCCCAGGGCGCTCCAGTCACCTGCCCAAGTCACCGGCTGCCAGGGATGAGCTGGACAGAGAAGCCAGGCCTCTGGGCTGGAGGGTGGTGTCCGGTTCCCTGGGCTTCAGAGCTGCTGGGGTGTTGGGGGCAGCTCTGCCAGGCCTCCGTGCAGAGCCAAGGAGCAGCGGTGGGGGCCACCTGTGACCAGGGAGGGGCAGGTGACACCTGAGCCCAGCCCAAAGACACTGGTGATGTGAGGGTGAGCAGCCAGCCCGTTCCCCCAGCCCACCAGGCCATACAGGGTGGTGGCCCAGGGAGATGCAGGGGAGGAGGAGCCATCCCCAGAGAGCCTGGAACCAGCCAGAAGAGGGCGCTCCCCAGATCGGGGAGACCTACCGCATGATGCCCAGAGGGTCCAGTGCCTCCTCCTCTTCCGAGGACTTCCCTGCGTCCTCTTCCTGGCGGGGGGTGGGCGGCCGCTCCCCGCCTTCCTGCTGCTGGAAGAAGTCGAAAGCCTCCCCATCGTCCCCGGCCTGGCCACCTGTGTCCAGGACAGAGACACCTCTGCTGCTGGGGTCTGCCGCCCCCGGGGAGCTGGTGCCTGTGGGGGAGCAGAAAGAGGCGTCTGACCCAGACTGCAGGGGACCAGTGCCTCCCCACACCCTAGTGGCAGGACCCGAGGGTGGACGGGGGCAGCCAAGCCTCTGAGGGTTGGCGGCCCTGGCGAAGCCTGGAGTGGAGCGGGTACAGGGGAGCCTGGGAAACCCGGCGCAGGCAGGGGCTCCTGGACCACTGCGGCCCAGGCCCGTCCAGGCCTTGCTCTGGGCCAGGGGAGCCCGCAGGGACCTGGGACAGAACCTCGGTACCTAAGAATTCCAGCAGCTCTGGGCTGGCGGCCAGCTCCGCGTTCTGGGAGACACAGCGCAGGATCTCGTGGAACACGGCTCTCCTTTCCCGGATGTCGGACTCCCCGACGAACAGGACCTTCCTGGGGAGCGGGGGCAGGCTGGCCGCTGGGTAACGGCCGCTCAGCTTCTGGTAGAACTCCTCAATCTCGCTGTACTTCTTGGAGACCTGGAGTGAGAGAAGCACGTGGGTCCCTGAGTGCAGACAGGAGAGAGCTCCTCCCCTGACCCAACCCGAGGCCCTAAGAGGGGCGGGCTGTTCAGAGTCCACCCAGGGAAGGCCCTAAGAGGGGGCGGGCTGTTCAGAGTCCACCCAGGGGCAGCCGTCCCAGGAAGTTCGCCTTGGCTGTGCCCCCTTCCTGACGCCCTGCCCAGCTGCCTGTCTCAGGCTCCAGTCCTTATCCCTCCTGATCACTCCAGGCTCAGCCATGAAGGTCTTAGGGCCCCAGGAAAGGGCAGTCATGGCGGACCCGGGCCCTGACTGTCACAGGCCCAGGCAGAGACGGTGGATAGGGGGAGCCCAGCCTGCAGGTGCCCATGGCCACCGCTTCCCTTCTCGGCCGTCAATGCCTGCGTGAGATGACCTCAGGTCTGGCTGGCCGTCAGGTCATCTTCATGCGACAACACGAGTCCCTTTTCTCATCACAGGTCTCTGATCACTCTCCTGGGAGTTCGGTGCAGCCTTCCAGCGGCCAAGAGCCAGATGCTGCAAAGTCAGCTTCTCTGCCATCAGCCAGGACCCGTCTGTACCCCGGTACCTTGAGGAAGCATCCAGGGCTCCTGCTGGCCATTGGAAGGCATCCTGCCCGTCGGAGTCACCCTGGGGCAGCGCGCAGCTTCCCGCAGAGCCGGGGTCTGATGGCGGCCTCCTCTCAGCCTCTCCCCAGAATCCATCCCGCAGCTAGATCTCGCTCTGGCTGCCTGCTTCCTCCCAGCATGTCTCCGCCCCAAGAGGCTCTGGTCTCACGAGGGGGAGCTGCCACCATCGTGGTCTGTAGGACCCGACTCGGTGCTCAAAGGAGAGTCACCGGTCTGCGCCCGACCCCACCCCACCAGCGGCCTCCCCTCCACCTCCCGTCCTGTCCCCACCTTTTCTGTGGGAGCATCGAGTAAGA
Source organism: Myotis nattereri (assembly GCF_964212035.1). Lineage (NCBI taxonomy): Eukaryota > Metazoa > Chordata > Mammalia > Chiroptera > Vespertilionidae > Myotis > Myotis nattereri. The sequence continues at coordinate 76,533,329 of NC_138085.1, read as the reverse complement.
AGACGCAAAAATTCTCACTTCCACTCCCAGGCCAGGGCTGTGCCTGCAGCACCCGCTGAAATGCTGGCATAGCTGGTGGGCTGCAGGCCCCTGGTGCAGAGATCCCGTAACCATGTGTGGGAGCCCACAGTCCTTTCCCGGACCCTCTCCCCAGGGTAGGCTAGGAGCCCCTCTTCTATACTCCCCCAGCCGCCGTGTGCTCCTGTCACCGCCTGCATCTGTCTCTTTACCAGCTCATGCAGTGCCGGCACGCTCTGGCTACAGAAGTGCCCGCTCCCCGATGCTACCCATGCCCTGGTGGCGGGTGTGCCTGCCCACCTGGACCCGGGCCCCCTTGGGAACACCCTGGCAGAGCCCCCAGCTTACCAAGAACTGGACCACATCCTCGGGCCTGTGCTTGGCCGACTTGAAGGCAGCCAGCCGGGTGACCACCAGGATCTGGTACTCCACGTGGCCGGACATCATCTTGCCCCGCACCTCCTGGTGCTGCGGCACGGCCAGGTCCAGGCCCGTGTAGACATTCTGCACTCGCCTGCCAGAGGGGAAGAAGGCAGAGGAAGCTCAGCCTCAAGTGCGCAGCCTTCCTGAACGAGACAGGCAGGGCCCGGCGTGACGCAGCGGGCCTGGGTGCCAGGCTGCTACCCTGGCCTGGCTCCGTGGTCACAGCGCCAGGCCCTCAGAAAACCTGGCTTCCCAGGCCGGAGCCCCCGTCTTCGGGTCGTTCAGGGACAAAGGCTGTTCCCAGCAGGAAAACAGGTGAGAGCAGAGAAAGTGGGCTCCTGGAAAATCAGGGACAGCTGAGCGTCCTGCACAGGCACAGAGCAGGCCTCGGCGAAGCTCTGCTGGATGAAGGTGTGAGTGCTCCTGGTGATGGTCGGGGGAGGCAGGGCCTTACTTGGCACATCCCCTGCAGGTGGCCCCTCGGGTTTGCTGGTGCCTGCCACCAAGAAGCCAGGGCACCGAGGACCTGACCCTCACCTCCAGCCCCCGGGTCCTCGCAGGGGGCGCTGTGTGGATCCTGTTTTCCAGACCTGGAGTCTCAGGAAAGTTCAGTTACAGCTGGGAAAATAACATTCATTTGTGCAATAAAATTGGCGTCTTTGCCCACGATTTCATGTAGGGGGAACAAGGGTGGAGTACGTGAAAATACGTGAAGTGAGTCACTTTACAGATGTTGAAAGGCAGGAAGGAGCAGCAGCAGAGTAAAAGCCTGTCCTGACCCGCCTTTCCGGGTCCATCCTGCCCGGGGTCCTCCAGGCCTGGACCAGGGGGTGGGGGTACTGGCGGGGGGAGGGGGGTGGGGGGTGGCCCAGGCTGCATCCTCCCCTCTGGGGCCCCTCCAAGGCCGCTGCTGTAACTCGCGCTTCTCCGGAGCTACCTCCCTGAGCAGCTGCCCTTCTTCCCACCCCTTCCCTGGGTAACGTCCCCGCTTCCTGCAGGGCTGGCCAACTTCACCCCCTCCCAGAAGCTGGGTACACCCCTGCCCTGCGTTCCCACGGCAACCTGGACTTCCTCCCCCTCCCAGCACCTGCCCCTGCGGTTCTGCGTGCATCTCCCTGGGTCCCCCTGTCCCCAGTGCTGAGCAGCTGAGCACCCACGGGATGCAGGACGAGATTTTTGCGCCAAACTGAAATGAACGGCGGGGGGGGGGGGGGCGTCTTGGGTGAGCGCGCTACCCTCAGGGCCTTCAGTTTCCCCATCTGTAAAACGGGGACACCGGGTGCCGCCCACTCTCTGCAGGGCGGTGCAGGGGCCGAGCCCAGAGAAGTGGCCAGAGCGCTGGCGAGGCCGGACGGACGGCGGCGGGTCACCCCCGGGGGCCGCCGTCCCCGCCGGCTGCTCCGCCCGGGCGCACGGGGCCGCGGCTCGCGCGTCCCCGGCCTCCACGACGTGCAGGACGCGGCCCCGGGGCGCCCGAGCCTGGCTCACCTGGAAGTGACGAGCACCGGGGGGCGCTGCATGCCGGCGGCTGGGGCGGGGCGCGGTCACGGGACCTGCCGGCGCCGGCGTCGCCGCGCCCCGCCCCGCGCGCACGGCCGACTCCTGCTCTCGCCCGCCCCCTGGTGGCCATCGCGCTGGACCAGAGGCGACGTTCAATTACGGACCTTTCTGATAATCCGGCCCTGCACCCCCAATGAATATACAAACAAGTGGAGCAACAAATCAGTGTTTCTCTCTCCCTCTAAAATCAATTTAAAAAAATAAAAAAGTTATCTTCAGCTCGTCAGAGGCTGGGACCTTGCAGTCCTTAGTCAGATCCAGGCTACTGTCTGTCCTCTGCTATCTCGGGGTTGTTGATTATCCAGGGGAAAGCCTAGGTCCCTGAAGGGGATATATATATATATATATATATATATATATATATATATATATATATATATATATATATATAGAGAGAGAGAGAGAGAGAGAGAGAGAGAGAGAGAGAGAGCGCTATGATTTCCAGAGCTGGGATTTAAACTTAAATTTAATCAAGGTCATAAGGACCCTTGGTTTGCTGGTGTCACTCATAGGAGTTCCCAGAATGTCCTGGTTCAAAGAGAAATTATCTGGTCTCCCTGCCTTGGGGAGAGTGTTGGGGGAACAATGCCACCAGTGCTCATGTCCCTAGAGATGCTCAGAGAGATGCTAGGAGGGTCAAATGGGGGAACATATAACCCAGCAAACAAGATAAACTAGACCCCTGTGTGTGTGTGTGTGTGTGTGTGTGTGTGTGTGTGTGTGTGTGTTGGGGGGGGGGGGGCGGCAGCTAAAGAAACAACAGCCTGACTCCAGAGGCCTTCCAGTGGCTCTCCTGGAGGAGGCTAACAGGGAGTTCTCAACAAAAACTGAAAAAACAACAACTGTCTTTCTTCTGCTAAAAAAAAAAAGTTATTTTGCCACGTGTTAAAAAGGCGAGGCAGACTTTATTCAAGACTATTGCAATAGGAGAGAGCTGAGGCTCAACTCTGAGCCCGGCAGGGACACGTGGGGATTTACAGCCACGGAGCAGGGAGAGGACCAGGGGAGGAAAATTCCTGGAGGGGACACCAGGGGAGGGGGAGTCTTGCTAAAGGAGCCTGGCAGGCATCTGCTGAAGACAGGCCAAGGACTCAGATGTCGAGGAACCTGGTCAGAGATCCAAGCTGATCAGATATCCAGGCTGGGGGATTCTTTCTAAAGTTGACTCAGCATCATATTTGCAGAGTGGCCCAGGCAGGACAAAGTGTGTGTGGGGCGGGGGGTGGGGAGGGGTGGAGAGAAGGCGGGAGGTCAAGGTCTAGTGGAGAAGGTGCTCAGAGGAGTCTACACTTTGCCAAGGAGTCTGTCACCCAAAGCTTCCCTCTCACAGAGCTGCTCACACTCTCGCCCTCTCTGTGTGCAGTCCCCTCTCCGGGTACCCTCCTGCTCAGGTCCTCCCTTCCTAAGGACACCCCCTCCCAGAGCGGCTCCCCACACTCTGGGAAGAGTAGGTAGGGCTTCTGCTTGACTGTATTTCCCCAAAGAACCAGCCTCCCTTTCCCACCCCACCGCCCTGGAACTCAGATCCACAAACTTCCCACTTCTTTGCAACCACCTGTAAAATACTCAGCCCAGGGCCTGGCACAAAGAGACATTTAGCCAGTGTGTTTGTGTTGTTCTGATGTTTAGCAACTAAGCAGACAAGACTCTGCTCTGTTTCTTCTCCTAGTTGGACTCCACCACAAAGCTACTCTTCTCTCTCTCTCTCTCTCTCTCTCTCTCTCTCTCTCTCTCTCGGCTTTCTTGGTCGGCTGCCTCTTGCATGCCCCCACTGGGGATGGAGCCCACAACCCGGGCATGTGCCCTTGACTGGAATCAAACCTGGGACCCTTTAGTCCACAGGCTGACGCTCTATCCACTGAGCAAAACCAGCCAGGGCTCTCTCATGGCTCACTCATTCATTCATTCATACATTCAATAATACCCGCTGATCTGGGCCTCTCTCCAGGCCCGTGGAGGCTCTGGGCGTCTCAGTGAGAGGACCCTCCTGCCCTGTGCTCGCAGTGTGTCGGTGGACCTGCTGCCTCCAGGTCCCTGTCCTGCCCCTTCTGCCTCCTTCCCTCCGTGGGCTCACTCGCTGTGCCTGGCATGCCTCTGATGGCTGCCGTTGGGGCCACAGCTGGATCAGGGCAAGAGGGTTTAGAGGTAGAGGATGCAGGGTATGACAGACGCTCTCATATGGACTCACCTCACCATGGGATGAGAAGCCGAGACCCTGACTCCTGCCAAAGTGGCTCCGGAACGGAAAAGCTGAGTCTGTAAACCTGGCCCGGGAAACATGCAGACCCTCTGCCCTTCCCGCCTTCCCTCCATGGAAAGCCCCAGAGATGCACAACAGAAGCTGGGGTGTAGTGGGAGCACACATTACCAGTGACCAGCAGATGGCAGTGTCCGCCAGCCCTCTGCATTTGTCCCAAACAGAGGGCTCAGAGAGGTCCCCTGTGGAACTTCTGGGAAAGAACCCACCCTGCTCCCTTCTCTGTCCCCTCCCCTCCCCCATGCAAAGGCCCAGAGCCCAATGGCAGGTCAAGCCAGTGGCAGGTCAAGCCAGTGGCCCTGAGCCTGGCTGCAGCCCACTGGGTGTAGATGCCAGAGCTGTTGCCGGGGGTAACCTGGAGCAGGGCAGCCCTGGGAAATTCCTCAGAGCCCAAGGAAACCCAGCCCCAGCATCAGACAGGAAGTCGAGCCAGAGCACTGCTGGAATCTTCCCGCACCTGTGGCCCAGGCAGCCCATCTAGGCCTTTCTGGGGGAGACATTTGCAGCACCTCTTGGCTGAGTGGAGATCAGTACCACCAGGTGTAGTGAGGGCCAGCAGGCAGCTGCCTCTGCAGGTAACATCACCACCTTCCCTCTCCTGCCCTCCCAGCGATACCTTCCTCAGGGCAGAGCTCCAGCCTAACCCTCTCTCCAGCTCTGAGTCACAAAGGCCAGGGGCCATGGTAGGTCCAGACCGAGGGCAGGCTCCTGGCCGGGTGCCTGGCAGCGGCCCCATGCCCACATGGCCTCCACCTCTCACAGGTGAACCGTCGGTGGACATTTGATTGTCAGCCTCACTGTGCATTTGAGGATCTAAAGCTAGTTAGGGCTAAGGGACTTGCAGTGAGGTTAGAGGCAGGATTTGAATTCTGGTCTCTTTAAAAATATCTATTTGTATTGATGTCAGAGAGAAAGGGAGAGGGACAGAGAGATGGAAACATCAATAATGAGAGAGAATCATTGACTGGCTGCCTCCTGCACCCCCCACACTGGGGATCGAGGCGGCAACCCAGCCATGTGCCCTGACCGGGAATTGAACCGTGACTTCCTGGTTCATAGGTCAACGCTCAACCACTGAGTCACGCCAGCTGGGCGAATTCGGGTCTCTTGACTCTCAGGAGCACCAACCAGTCATGGCCAGGGAGCACATGTTCTGTCTTCTGAAATAATGCTTTTTTGCAGGGACCCCGCACACCCCAAAAGTGGACAAGGCAGAGGCTGAGTCCTCATTACGCCTTGTCTACAGGGCGCCCAGGGCAGAGCTGTGGTGAGACCTTCTGTGCTGCCTGGAGAACAAAGGAACAGGAGCGCAGAGGGGACCCGCCATCCCAGGAGGCTGTGATGCCCAGTAACAGCGTCTGATCACTTGCCCACCTTGGGGACCTGGCTTCCTTATAACCTTGCACACATCTGTCTCTAAGGGATGTCCTTGTGCTCAGGGCATCAGACATGAGGGACTGGGGTTGGGATGTGGCTTGAAGCTGAGTAGACTGTCCCTGCAGCTGACCCAAGTCCTGGTGCCTGAAGGTCACCACAAGGTAACCAGCCGGCAGAATCCAAGACTAACTTCCCAAGGGGCTTGAACTCATGTTCCAGACGCGTGTTTCCAGGTGGCATGTAAATCCCCGCTGCGAAGTTGCCTGGGAGATGCTGTGGCTCTCCTGGGTCTGCTAAGACAAAACATGGTCACGTTCAGAGCTATTAGAAGGCCGCCTGGGGTTGGGGCGCCCTGTCCCCGCAAGCACTGCCTGGGTAGAAGTTTGCTACAATTCAGGCATGGCATGGAGGTTGGCCTAGACCCATGGTCAGCAAACTCATTAGTCACCAGAGCCAAATGTCAACAGTACAACGATTGAAATTTCTTCTGAGAGCCAAATTTTTTAAACTTAAACTATATAGGTAGGTACATTGTTATTAACTTAATTAAGGTCCTCCTAAGGCTTAGGAAGAGCCACACTCAAGGGGCCAAAGAGCCGCATGTGGCTCTTGAGCCGTAGTTTGCCGACCACGGGGCTAGGCCCTTATCTTCTTGCCTCAACTTGAATATGACTTACAGAGAGGCATTTTCTTGAAAATTCTAATAAATTACCACTTCCCTCCTCTACCGGTTCTCTGCTGTTCCAATTATAATCCCTGCTACAATTCAGAAAGGGAGACATGGTCTGACAAATTCATCATTAGGTGATTTTGTCTTTGTGCAAGGGTCATGGAGTGTACTTACACAAACCTAGATGGTATAACCTGCTGTATACCTAGGCTCGTGGTCGGCAAACAGCGGCTCGCGAGCCACATGCGGCTCTTTGGCCCCTTCAGTGCAGCTCTTCCACAAAATACCAATTGAAACTTCGTGGCCCATGCGCAGAAGTTGGTATTTTGTGGAAGAGCCACACTCAAGGGGCCAAAGAGCCGCACATGGCTCGCGAGCCGCAGTTTGCCGACCACTGCAAACTGCATTTTGTCTAGGCCCTAGACAACCCCAAAGTTTCTTCCAGATCCTGGGATCCTGTGTCCTGAATCAAAGACCAAATCCTCAGAGAAAGCAAACAGCTTCTGCAGGGGAGGGATGAGCAGCAAAAGTGTTCTCCGAGGTAAGGACCTGGGGTGAGAATGTGGGGACCAGCCCTCCCCACCTCAGTCAAGAAACACCCCCAACCCCACTCCCTCTCCCTGTGGCTTTCCTCCTCTTCCCCTGTTGGAGCCAAACTCACCTCCTCTCTCTGAGACAGCAGGAGTCTGGGATTCTGGAGGTTGGGGGTGGTCATTAGACCGATGCAGGATGAAGTTAGAACTCCGGTGCCAGTTTGCTCCCAGCCTTCTCGAAACTTCTTGCACCTGCCTCTGGGCTCCTCAACAGCTGCCCAGTGACTGCTGGGGCAACACAGAGGCCAGAGGAATTTCCCTTCAAAATGCGCTGAGCAGCAGGTCGAGCACAACGTGCAGGTCTCCCTCCTGCCTGCCCCCCTCCCCCACCACCAAAGGCCCCTGCAGCCCCCAAGAGGAAGCCCCACGCTGAGCCTTGATGAGCCCGACCAGTGGTGGTGACTCCAGCAGGGACACCTGTGGCGATGCTCTCTGACCAGTCTTGGCCATCCCGGTTCTACGCCACCCTTGCTGCCCAGACCTTCCCAACCTCATCTCACGCCTTTCTTCTCCGCCCACCTGATGGGCGTGGGGTCTGCGAGGAGTGACCCTCACCAGGCCTCTCCTGCCCGTCCTGTGCCCCTGTTTCCCAGTGGCCTTGTCTCCACCGTGGCCGGGATGGGCCAGGAGTTCGCTCGGGAGGGAGCGGCTGATGCAAGGGAACTGTGTCAGAGTGCAACGCGTCGGTGAGAGTGGCACCCGCACCTCCCGTGGCTTTGGGTCCTGAGACATCGCGTTGACGCTCATCCCCCACTCCAAGTGACCGTGATGCCCCGCCCCCGCCTAGATTTCCAGTTCGGGGGGCAAATGCAATTTTCAAGGAAAAGGACGCACCTGCCCCGCTTCGGGCGTCCGCTGGGCTCAGCCCCTCCGTCTGCCTAACAGCAGCCCCTCATTCCGCCGGAGGCTCCCGCACTCAGGGGAGTTCCGGCTGCCGGTGGGGCTGAGCCACACCCGCCTACGACCACCCTCCCCTGCTCCTGCCCCTGAGTCTTGGCCTCAGGAACTGCCCCTGCCGGCTACGGACACAAATGCCCTGCGCCCGAGAGAGTGCGCTCCTGGGAGCCACCGCCGCTGGGCGCCCCCTCCAGCAACCCGGCTCCCAGCGAGCGACAACCGCTGCGGGGGTGGGAGGGCGGGGGGAGGACAAGTACAGAGGCACCCTCCCCCTGGGGGTCTTCGCGCCCACCGGCTTCTGGCTGCACCCCAATATACCCGGTGGCCCTTTCCCGTTAGCCAGACCCTAGAGGGCTGGCAGGAGGTCATCACTGTCAACGCACTGAGAACTTGGGGCGCCACTCCTGAGCGGGAGTCTCCTGTCACCCCGGCGCTGCCTTCGTCATTCCTGTGCTCTTTGGAGATCTGCGCTCCAGCTTAAGCGCACGTCCCGCGCCCAAACCTTTGCTCGCCGAGCGTCATTCCGCATCCTTCTGTCTTTCCCGCCTGCCCGTCCAGCTGCTCGCTCTTCCTTACGGGTCCCCTTCCCTGCTCCGGCCGCCGGCTCCGGTCTTCGGGGCTGTGGCAGGCGCGGGGCACAGCCGAACTGGTTAGCAAAAAACGCGCCTTCGCGGCCGCCCCGCGCGACCCCGTGGCCTCTCTGTGCGCCTTGGCCACGGGCTCTCGGCACCGACGGGCGGGGCCGGGCCGTTCCGCCGCCCCAGCCTCTGGCGCCCTGGCGCTCGAGGAATCGAGCGGGGAGGGCGGGCGGCTCTCCGCAGGGGAGTGGGAGGAAGCCGGGTGGGGGCGGGTGCCGAGGTTCCCGGAGTCCCCAAACCCGGGGGGCGCGTTTGGCTCGGGTGCGGCGCGGGCGGAGGGGGAGCGGGGTCCCCAGGCCGCGGGGCAGGGAGGCGGGGCCTGGTTTCGTGCGGAAGGCCCTGGCCGGCGTCCCCTGCGGGTCCAGAGTCGGGGCGCCGCGATCCGGTGCGGGGTGGGGACGCGGTGGGAGGCTCCTGCCCCGGACTCCGCGTCAGGCGGGAGTGGGGGGCGCGGCGCGGCCACGAGAGCGTTCAGCAGGGGGCGCTGCTCCGGGCGTCGGCGGGGGTGGGGTGGGGTGGGGTGGGAGGGGGCGCTGCTCGCCGCGCACACGTCCCCCATTATTAAACACTATGTTCAAAAGGCGCCGGGGGACTTCCCGGAGCCACGGAGCTCGCGCCGCCCGCCCGCCCGGCCCACGGAGCCCATGGACCTGAGCGCGGCCGCCGCGCTGTGCCTCTGGCTGCTGAGCGCCTGCCGCCCCCGCGACGGGCTCGAAGCCGCCGCGGTGCTGCGAGTGGCGGGGGCAGGGCCGGCCGAGGGCCCGGGGGGCGGCGGCGGCGGCGGCGGGCGCACCCTCGTCGCGGCTGCGGGCGCCTCTGCTGCCCCGGCCGCCGCGGCTCCCGGGGCCCGCGCCTCGCGCCGCGCCGCCGGCTCCGGCTTCAGGAACGGCTCGGTGGTGCCGCACCAGTTCATGATGTCGCTTTACCGGAGCCTGGCCGGGAGGGCTCCGGCCGGGGCCGCCGCCGCCTCCTCCGCGGGCTCTGGCCGCCACGGCCGCGCGGACACCATCACCGGCTTCGCGGACCAGGCGACCCCAGGTACTCGCGCCTCTGCTACGCCCGTCCATCCCGTCCCGTCCCGTCTCGCTGGAGACCGCCGCCGGCGCCGTGCCCCTGCGCCATTCCATCCCGGGGCGGCCTGGCCCAGCCTCAGGTGTTAGAAACTTCGCCCGGGCCCATGCTCCCAACCTGCGGCGCCGGGATCGTGGCGAGAGACGCGGAAGCTCCCGGCCGGCCGCGGAGGGCTGGGTCCATCCCTCTGGGTTGCCCTGGCCCGGCGGCCGGCGGCCCCCTCGAGGAGGCAGGCAGGCCGAGCGGGAGACCCGGAGAACCCGGAGGAGGGGTCTGGCTGAGAGGGACTGCCTAGAGGTAGCGGCGGTGGCCGCTTCTTCTTCGTTGGCAGCAACCTAGGAGCAGCTCCCAGTCTCTCGGGGGCTGTACGAATTGGGGGTAACTCAGGGGCATGCGAGAGAGAGGCAGGCATCAGACCAAAGCAAATGGCCCTGGAGAGGCAGGCGGCATCACCAGGTACACAGAGGCCCTTCTCTGCCGCGTCTGGGTGCAGGTGTGTGGCTGTGGGTTCCCGTGCTGGGCCCCTGGGCCCGCTGGTGGTCCCGGACTCCGAAGGGCCCAGCGGTGGGGCAGGAATGCAGGCCTCTCTAGGACCAAGCACCCCACCTCCCTCCCTCCCTCCCAGGCTCTCCAAAGGTAGGACGGGGTGAGGCCGTGGTGATTGCTGTGTCATCTGGATTTTATTAATCTCTATTGATGTCATTAAAGCAGATAGATAGGGGAGATTTAAGTAATTTCAGCCTTAATTCTAAACAGCCAGAGACCCAGCATAAAAGGCAGGAGGGAAGGGAAGGCAAATGGGGCTGGAAAGCAAGTATTGGCCCTGGCTGGGAGCAGTGACCAAGTCACCCACCCTGCCCAACACACACACACACACACACACACACACACACACACACACACACACAGAGACGGCTTTACTTTGGGTGCAGGGACAGCTTGGGCCCAATGGCCCTGTAGTCTGGGGAGAACTTTCAAGCATCCTCTCAGGGCCTGGCGGGCGCCCAGGACTGGAGGCTCCGGTCCTCATCGGAAGGCTGGGTCCTGGCGTACAGGCCCAGGGAAGCCCCAGCCCCAAGGCTGCTGTGTGGGCTCCCTATTAGGGGAGAGCTGGGGTGTGCAGGGCCCTAGGCTGGCAGAATCACCAGACCCTCTTTCTTTGGTTGTTGGGCGTGCCTCAGCCTCAGCCAAATCCTTTCCTGGGCCGCCAGCTTGGCTGTTAAGGCAGGTAAGGCGGCCTGTCCTTCCTCCCTCTGGAGGGAAGGGCTGCAGTGGCAGCACCTTGAAGCAGGGAGAGGCTGTAGGGCAAGGTCAGAGAAAGTGCTCCAGAGCCAGCCCTGGGGAGAAAGCATGCCGGGGTGTGTGTGTGTGTGTTGGGGGGGGGGAGTATTTGCCCATTGACTCTCCTGCCTCCCTCTCCATCCTGAGCTCCAACGTAAAGCTGGGCTTCTTGAGGCCACTCAGGAAGCCACTGGCAGCGCCCACACCTCGGACCTCAAGAGCCCAGGGCCTGGCCACGGTGGTTGGTGAGCAAACATGTCCACTGGTGGGGAGTCTGCACCGTCTCTGTGTTTGGGGCAAAACGAAACCAGATGACCCCCTTCAAAGGGAGCTCCTTATCTGCTGCTTGGTGGAATGTCAACGTTTTTTTTTTCTGAGCCCCCAAAGACAAGAGTGAATAGGACAAGAAATAAAATTCGGAAGCCCGAGATAAGTCATAGCGGAGAGAAAGAGTAAGCCAGCGAAGGGACGGGGTCCTGGAGGCGAGAGACCTCCAGTAGCCCATTGCCCTCACTGCAAGGCAGTGGTCACGCTGCCCACACCCTTCTGATAAGGCCCCTGGTGCCCTTTTGCGGCCTTCCCGCCTCCATCGGAGGTGGAGGGAACACTGGGAGAAGCTGAGCATGGAGCTCCGCATCGCGACCCGCAGCGTTGGGGCCGGATCCGGGTCTGTTTTCCGTGGGCGAAGCGAGGAGGCTGGGCGCACTAGAGGGACTCTGGAGCCCTGCTGACGCGTCCCCTCCGGACGAATCTGCCTGGGAGCCGGCTGGACCGTTCAGACCGGCCTGAGGGGGTGAAGGGGCAGTTTTCTGGGGACAGGAATTATCCGTTTCGTGCAGCCGGGACACCGCGGCTCCTGTAGGTGCTTAGCAGAGCAAACAGGAGCGGTCCCGTATCGCTCGGGCTCCCGGGCAAACCGTCTTCGGGCCTTGGGAGGGGCGCACTACTTCCGAGGCGTCCACCAGGCCTACGTCCGCCACCAGCAGAGAAAGTCTGGCCTCCGACTTAGTCCCCGCGAGCCCGTGGCTCTGGGGCAGGCGGCGGTCCTGTAGTCTTGGTCTAGGCTGGGGGGGTGGGGGTGCGCTCCTGGCCGCGCCGCTCAGCAGTAAGTGGATGCGCGCGGGTTGTCGCGGTGGAGGGCCTTTTGGCTCCATGAAAGTCGGACTTCCTTTCCCCTGGACCCGGCTGGCAGCTGCGGGCTGGGGCCGAGACATGGGGGCGGGCGCCGGCTCCCGCGGGCCTCACTCCCGTCTCTGGGTCCGGCCCTTTGCAGTTAGGCGGCCCCGCGGCCAGGAGTGCGAACTGCGTTCACAGGCGGCTCTTTCTCTGTGTCTCTGCCCGTCCCCTGCAGACGAATCGGCAGCCGAGACCGGCCAGAGGTTCCTGTTCGACCTGTCCAGCCTGGCCGACGCGGACGAGGTGGTGGGCGCGGAGCTGCGCGTGCTGCGCCGCGAGCCCCCGGAGCACGGCCGCGGCCCGCCGGTGCCCCCGCCGCTGCTGCAGCTGTCCACGTGCCCCGACGCCGCGCGCGCGCCGAGCCTGCTGCACTCTCGGGCCGCCGAGCCCCTGAGCGGGGAGCGCTGGGAGGTGTTCGACGTGGCGGACGCCGTCCGGAGCCACCGCCGGGAGCCGCGCGCCCCCCGCACGTTCTGCCTGTGGTTGCGCGCGGCGGCGGGTCCGGCGCGGGGGCCGCTGGCGCTGGGACGCCTGGGCTTCGGCGCTCGCGGCGGCGGCGGCGGCGCGGCGGCGGAGGATCGCGCGCTGCTGGTGGTGTCCTCCCGCACGCAGAGAAAGGAGAGCCTGTTCCGAGAGATCCGCGCCCAGGCCCGCACCCTCGGGGCCGCGCCGGCCGCCGGACAGCCGCCGGACCCGGGACCCGGCGCCGGGGCGCTGACTGCTGTCCTTGGCGGTCGCAGGAGGCGGCGGACCGCGCTGGCTGGGGCCCGGGCTGCGCCGGGCGGCGGCGGCGGCGGCGGCGGGGGCGCGGGCCGAGGCCACGGGCGCCGGGGCCGGACCCGCTGTAGCCGCAAGCCGTTGCACGTGGACTTTAAGGAGCTGGGCTGGGATGACTGGATCATCGCGCCGCTGGACTACCAAGCGTACCACTGCGAGGGCGTCTGCGACTTCCCGCTGCGCTCGCACCTCGAGCCCACCAACCACGCCATCATCCAGACGCTGCTCAACTCCATGGCGCCCGACGCGGCGCCGGCCTCCTGCTGCGTGCCCGCGCGCCTCAGCCCCATCAGCATCCTCTACATCGACGCCGCCAACAACGTGGTCTACAAGCAATACGAGGACATGGTGGTGGAGGCGTGCGGCTGCAGGTAGCTGGCGGGCCGGGCCGGGCGGGGAGGGGGCAGCCGCGCCGCCGAGGACCCCCTGCTGAAGAGCAGCTGAGGGCTGGGCCTGGCGCCGAGGGCGGGTGCCGGTCGGTCGGACTCTGGCCCCGCGCCCGCACGGAGGAGAGAACGCGCAGGTCCACACTCACACCCACAGCTCGTTTACTCACGCACCCATTTACCGTGACTGCACCGGAAAGCCCGGGGTGGAGATGACCGCGCTAGGGATGTCACAGCCACGCGCACTCGGTGAACAGGTTACCGATGCACCCGCTGCCTCCCCTGGGGAGAGGCTGGCGTTTGTGTTCATGTTAAACAACAGACACGAAATCAGGTAGGAACAGGCTAGGGAATTGCTGGCTCCAGAATGGGTGAACTAAAGGGGTACCTGCTTCAGTTTTATCTCACCCCTTTATGTTTCTGGCTGGGTGGCCGGTTCTGGGGGTGTGGGGCCCGGGGTCCGCAGGGTCCTTTCTGAAGGGCTGGGGCACGCCGAGGCCAGCCCTTCTGGGGAGCAGCAGCTGCAAAGGCCTTCCCTCTTCTCTTTGACTTTTAAGGTGGAAGGTGTCCCCTCCGTTTTGACCGGGAGCGTTTGTCAGAGCACCTGGTGGGCCCTCCTAGAACTCTGCCAAGGCCGGCGCCCTCTCTCTCTTTAAAAACCAGTTCCTGTTGGGAATGATCTAGAAAGCAGAAAAGATATTCTTCTTTGGAAGGGAGAGTGAAATAGGGGAGAGGTTTTAAACGGCAAGTCTGATCTGATCTGAAAGGGGTGAGGTGCATCTGCAGCTCCTGAGCTGCCAGGGGTGGTGGCTGTGCCTTGGGGGGCTTCCAGGGGGCGGCTAGTGCAGTGTCTGGGAATGGGGGTGGGAGAAAGCCATGGCTTTCCCTAGAAACCTGCCAGGAGGTTTTCCTAGGGATCTGTGAGGAGGTGCTTAGGACTGGAAAGAGGCAGGGCCGCCCTGGGCGGGCTCCTGCCCAGGATTCTGGGAGCAGGCGCAGCCCCTCCACCACGCTTACTCAGAGTGGGGACATGTGCTTGTGCTTAGCTATCGTGCCTGTGTCGGCTTTTACACGCTGTCACCGTGTTGTTGCTGTAGTTTTTGGCAGATGTGATAGTAACGGGAAGTGAAGCCACACAAAGGTGCTTTTGTGAGCATCCAACTCCCCGAAACCCGGTGGTTCAGAGCAGGAGGAAGGTCCCCGCCGTCCTGGCTCTGTCCTGGGGCATTTGCAGGGGGGCTGCTGTGGCCCCTTCGGGAGGTTCGGGCCTTGGTGTGGGGAGCAGAGGCGGAAGTCTATCCCCCAGGCCCTGATTTTGCCACAAAGCGTCTTGCAGATGGTAGAAGGTCTGTCCACATAAAAGGGTAGCTCACACACGACAGCCTTCATAGTTTCAGCTCTGCCTGGGAGGCCTCTGTGGCTGTGTAAATGGTGGGCGGAGGGGAGAGAAATAAGTTGGGGTCCATCTGTCTAGGGCTGGGAGGGCTGCTTTGAAACTCACCGCAGCTCCTGAGTGCGCCTGTTTAAGGCTGTGCTGGGTGTTCGTATTTAGGGTCCCTGAGAGGATTCATTCTACCCTTCTTGTTTTGGGTGCTGAGGTCCAGGAACAATTATACACATTTTCATTCTCAGTGATTCCATTCTTACGGGGGTGGGGGGGGGGGAGAGAGAGAGAGAGAGAGATGAAAGATTTAGATACAGCTGATTTAAGGGCCCCACCCGAGTCTTTTTTATCCTGTAAAATTCCCCCAAAGGAAAAGAAACACATTTATAATGTGAATTTCTATGCTGTGGCTATGTGGGTAGCTATAAATAACCAGAAAATTCAAGTTTCTTCAGGTTAAAATCCCAACACCCCCCCCACCCCCCAAGTGGCTGCTACACTTCACGTCCCTCCCGTTGCAGTGGCTGGGCCTAGATAGCCCTGTTACGTGTATGGATTTTTGCCAGAGAAGCCCCACTCCTTTGCAAACTCTGATTTTAATAACGATTGCTCCGATACCTGTCATGTGAAGACTAAAAGCTGTAATGTTAGAGGTTTTAGAAAGGGAGCTAATGAGAAACTAGAGCTAAATATTATCCTGAAGCAATTCTAGGGGACTTACTATCTTTGGACAAAAGCAAACATTTAGATATTTCTTCAGGGACTAGAAAAAAATGTGGGAGAAGAAATTAGGATTTAGCCTGAGCTTTCTGTGGCAGGAAAAACTCCATGTTCTCCATTTCCTTCTGACGATCTCCTTCTACCACGACCTACGTGATACGGGGGAGTGGTCTTCGTGCATCTGGAGCCCAGGTTGCACCTGGGGAGGGGTGGCGGGTGCTGTCCGTGGCCAGTGACAGTTCCTTCGTGGCCCCGATGCCTTCAGTGTGCTCTTTGCTCACCACACAAAAGGAATGCCTCCTGGGTCTCCCCTGGAGCCGCCTCGAACCACAGGGACCACCCGTGTCCCGCGGCAGCTCTGCTCCGCCCCCGGTGTCTCTGAGTTAAACGTAGGTGAATGGAGAGGATGTGCTTCGCCATAGAAATGACAGAAGGGCCGCCATGTGTGGAGGCAGCCGGTTGTGGCTGCTGAGATCTGATCAGACCAGCTTTGACAAGGTGTGGAGAAGGGGTTCTGCCAGGACAGTTGGTAATGCCCTGGACTGCCTGCCCACCTGTCTTCTAGGCAGGGGGGGCGCCACTGGTGGGTGAGCTGGCTGCTGGCAAGCAGGGTAGTGTGTCAGGACTGTGAGTAAAGGCAGCCCCCCTCACCGCAGTATTCCTCCTGCAGTAAGTGGAGTTTTCCATGTTGTTGGGGAGAACTGTGCGCTCCTGTTGAGATCATCTGAACCACTCTTCCTGCTAGAGAGGAAGGCTGGGCAGCCCAGCTTGGCCTGAGGGGCTGGTGCATCCGCCAGACACTGACACGGTCTGGTCACTGCTGCTGGAAACCAGGCTCCAGGAGGAAGGGAGACCCCTACACTGGCAGGCAGCTATGCCCACCGATGCCCAACGCTTCCCCGGCTGAATGCTGGCTTTCCAAGCACTGGGGCTGGGTCCTGCGAGAGCGTGGCGGGCTGTGTCCCCTTGGCTTGGGGACGCCTTCAGCGTGCACACGCCATCCTTCACCTCACCGTCCTGGCATTTTCTGCCTCATGTGGCATGGGCAAGAGAGGCTGGGTGATTGTGTGACAGTGGAGCCACGCCCACCAAACCCCGTGCAGTGACTTCTCCACGACAGTCTCCAGGTGTTGGCAGGAATGGGAACCTCGCTCAGTGCCGGAGAGAGTACTGACCACCCTGTGGGTGTAGTCGGAGGAGGGTTCAGATCCTACAAATCATGGGTCCAGTTTGCAGCTCCATTCACTCAGGGCAGAAAAGAGCTGGGGATTGCAGCCTGACTTTCTCCTTAGAGCAGGGAGAAAAACGGACGCTTGCCCAGAGCCGCTTGTGCCCAGAAAAAGGCAGACTCTTACCCTGCTTGAATCTGGTCTCCAGGAAATCCCGTGAAGGGGACAGCACCACAGCTGCCTCTGGCCACCAAAGTCATGGGAGGCAGGGGGAGCCCTGCTGATTCCCGGGAGCAGCTGTCAGCGGGGATGCAGACCTTCCCCAGGTGGGAAGCAGTGCCCTGTCAGTGGGCTGCGGGCCAGGGGCCTCAAGTGGCTGCCAGGGGGCCTGGCGGATGGACGGAGCTCTGGAAAGCAGCGGTGGGTCCAGGGAGGGCAGGGCCTGCAGTGTCCTCTCAGAAAGTGTCAGGGTTGGGAAGGAAGGAGTCAGCAGACACGTAAACCCAGCAGTTAGAAAAGGTGGGGAGTGAGCGCGTGAGCGAGAAGTGATGGATCCCTCCGAGGGTATCTGAGTGGCACCACAGTCCGGCCTTCTGTGGGCTTCGTGTGCCCCGGGGTGAACTGCCCTACAGCCACCTGCCCGTTCAGGGCTCCACAAGGCACTTCCTGAGAGGTCTAGACAAGCCGTGGGCAGTCTCCTCCCTGCGCCGAGCGTCAGCTCAGTGCCATGGTTCTTGGGAAAGGTCCCCTTCTGACCCCAGCCCTCTCACACCATCACAGCTCTTGCTGCGTTGACTTCCATCCGGAGGCAAGGCCGGCGCCGGGAGGCCAGGACCTCAGGGGTGGGGCTCAGCTCACCAAAGCCAGGACCTTTCCTGTGTCCCTGCTGAGGGGCACTGCCAACCCAGCCCAAGTTTCCCTGTGCTCACGGAGCGATGGGCAGAGCCACCCTCGGGCTGGGATTGTCCTGGGACCACGTCCTGGGAAGGCTCCGCCTGCTGCTGATGCCTCCCCGGGCAGCAGAAGGAAGAATGGGCTGTGCCTCGTTGGCAGCCCAGACAGGGACCTGGTCTGTCCCAGAGCCCCTGGGCCAGGCAAGCCAGCCCCTCAAAGGGTGGACTGCTCCACCAGGTCCCCAGCAGGTCCCCAGCCCATGGCCATGTCTGGGCCAGCTTGTCAGGGAGTGAACCAGGCAGGGGCAGGTATCAGAGGGCTCCTCCTTCTCTCCTGCCTGATGGCCTGGAAATGGGGGCGGAGTTTAACCTGAAGAAACCCTAGAAGGGGGAAGCGAAAAGATGCTGTTTCTAAGTTCTCAGGCAGCTGGGCCTTCTGGCCAGTCAGGCTGGAGCAGGCTCCTCCATTTGTGCTGGACTCTCATCCGTGCCCAGAGCGTGGGGCTGCACAAGCAGGTAACCCCAGGGAGGCTTCAGGTGAGAGAAGTCTGTTCTTCCCAGTGGCCTCCTGGGAGGATGGGGCTGCAGGGAGAGGGTCGGAGGTTGGCCTCCATCATCTGTGGGGGTGATTGAAGGCTTGGCGTCTGCCCTGTGGGCTTCATTCATTCAGGGGTGTTTTCCGCTCATGTTCACACAACCAGCTTCACCATAATCACTGGTGCCGGGTCGACAGCGGGCCTGGGACGCGGCCGTAGACTCACTCTCCTGGCCAGGAAAAGTTCCGGTTGGTGCTTTGTGGCAGCAGCAGTAGTTTCAGCAGAGCCACCTGGGACGGTGCAATTGCAGGGCGTGAGGTCATTGAGAATTAGTTTGCATTTCAGGTCAGGTTTATACTTAAAAGTGCATGGTCTGTGGGCGATGGTTGGCTTCCTCCTGCCGTGCACACCTCCCGGAGCAGTCCTTCTGGCCCTCCCTGCGTCTGTCCTGGCAGAAGAAAGGGCTGCCTTTTCCCACATGCACCCCGTCCAACGGCAAGAGGGCCGCAGAGTTCAGGCCTCTCCCCGCCAGGTGCTGCTGCAGGCGGGTGAGTGTTGGCAAAATGGCCCAGCGGGCTGGTGTCTGAAGCACAGTTTGCACTCTTTGTTTTCTTTGCCTGACACATTTCCTTCTGCGGAAACTTTTTATCCTTTTTTCCTAACGGGACATGAAGTAAGTTGTCTAGAAAAGCAAGGAAAAGCTTCTGACAGTGGAATCCCAGCGCCGTTAGGCCTGCCGGTGCGGACCTTCCAGGAGGCGGCCAGCTGCTCGCTTTGGCATTTCTGTGCTCATCCACCTTTTGGGCGCTGGCACACAGGCGCGTGGCGAGGCAGGGGCTGGAGCTTTGGCCAGGCTGGCGGTGGGCCAGGGGCTCTTTTCTTCGCAGGATGATCTGCGCTGTTCTACTGACCTGCGGTGGCAACCACCACACCCAGGCAGTTGCTCCATCGTGAAACAGGGTGAGGTGCTTGTTCTGGGTCGAGACCCTACTCAGACATCTGTCGGCCAGCATCTAGGGCCCCTGCAGAACCTTCCAGGGCTGAGGTGTGCTCGTGGCTGACAAACACCAGGCTCCCTGTGAGGCTTATTTATAGGAGTCCTGCTGATTAGAGGTAAACACGCCGATCCAAGTGCGCGGGCTGCATGTCCCTCGAGGATGCTCCCAGGGCTACTGGCTGGGAAGGGCAGCACCCAGGCCAGCGAGCTGGTGGTTTGGGGAAATTGCACACAATTTGTACCTGTTATATGTACTGTCCTACCATCGAGCCTGGCTTTGCTCAGACCTCACACATGTGGGCAGTCCTCACCTGCATTTGTCAGTGGGTCAGTGAGTCTGAAAAGCAGAGACAAGGTGTTTTGAAGGGCTTTTCCTTGTCTGCATGCTTGTCTCTGAGTGACTGAAGGCTGCCAAGGGCAGAGAAAGATACCCGTGTCCGTGTCTGAGTTTCTCCCGTAGCTCGGGGCAGCAGCTTGGCTTGAGGTGAGCAGGCGGCTTGAGGAAGGGGTGCGCCCACGAGCAGGGCTTATTTCTTGGCAACTTATATTTCTGGGTCAGGACCTGTCAGAGTCAGAGCAAAGGCAGCCACTCAGCATTCTGTTTAGAAAATGGTGATCCAGCAGCAAGCAAGCTGGGGATAAAGCGTGTCTGGCCGGGCAGTACTCCAGGGTGCCGGGCCAGGCACAGAGACGCTGGACAGGGGCACTTCTCTGGCATTCTCCACCTCAAACACGTCAGAGAGCGAACAGTAGCATCCTTAGAGTCTTCTTCCTCTGAACTTTACTTTATACTGTGGTGCAAACAGCTCTTACGTTTCTGTGACAAAGAATCATATTTGCATCGCTTTAGGTCTTTTAGCTCGAAGTATTTCACCTCAAATGAAAAGTTAGTGCATTTTTTACAAGGATTAAGTTGCTGGCCTTGGGGCCAGTGTTGCTCAGTTGGTTGGGCACCATCCTATGCACCGAAAGGTTGCCAGTTCCATTCCCGGTCAGGGCACATGCCTGGGTTGCAGGCTCCATCCCTGGTAGGGGGCCTGCAGGAGGCAGCTGATTGATGGTTCACTCTTACATCGATGTTTTTCTCTCTCTCCCCCTTTCCCTTCCTCTCTCTCTAAAAATCAATTATATATATATATACATACATACACACACACACACATACTGACCGCAACTTGCCCTTTAGCAGATGACAACAGGGGATTCTGAAGCTTTTTTTTCTAAAAATATATATAATGAAGCAGCTGTTTTCTCCATAACGGTTTCTGCAGAGCTCCTGCACCAGCGTACCAGGTGGTACGGTTTCCACGGGTCCTGGGTGGGCAGCAGCACCTGACACAATGGGCACTCCCTTCCCCCCCCTTACCGAGCACATGCACATCAGTGACTGACGCCAACACTGTGATTTTAAGGAAATGGGCAAAATGCGAAGGGACAGCAGCGCCATCACAGCTCAGTAACATGCCATTCCCTCAGCCGCTATAGACAGAATTAATTATTTGGGGGTGGTTAGAAATCCCTTGCATTTGGCATTGACACTCGCTGTTTCCCTGCTTGGTTCTGGAGTAAGAAGGGGAATGGGTGTGGTTTTTAAACCCTCATTTAACTCCAGCCGAAATCACCTTTGTGGGCAGTCTTCCAGAACTGGTTTGGCTAGAGCAGGACTCCAAGGCTGGAGATAGGGTTGTCTCCTGGCCCCCCAGCCTGGCTCTTGGGGCGGCAGGAGCTGACGTTGTGAATGCTGCCCGTGCCCAGGCCAGCCAGTAGGGCAGTCTCCAAGGGCAGGTATAAACCCACTGTGTATATGTATTCTCGAGTTTAAATAGATTGTACATATCGGAATGTAAATGAACTGTAAAACAGCAATCTCTATTTTTCTTGACAATGACATAGCAGTATATATTTGTTACACACGCTTGTATACTCCTCAGTAGCCATTTTGATATTTTGTACAGATAAGTTGATTAAATATTTTATGGATAAATCTGCTCCTGACTGGTCTTTGGAGAACAACCTTTTTGGGGCTTGTTATTCTGTGTCAGATGCTCGGCCCGGAGGACAGTGTCAACCACGCAGGCACCGGACGACTGCATGAAAGCTGGGCCACCCGGGATCTCTGGGTCCACCAGTCCTCACGCTGGTCATTCCCCCTCCAAGCAGCTCAGGCTGGGTCCTGTGACTTGTGTGATGCCAGATAAGACCCGACACGGCCCCACGCTCTACGTGCCACTGCAGGGTTCGGGGGGAGGGGCCGACACGCAATGAAGGTTTTCTCTTTGGAAAGTGAAGAGGTCACCTCTAAGGAGTGAGTGCTGCCACTGCCAGCAGCTGGTGTGCGCGTGTGTGTGCGCGCGTATGCGTGTGTGCGCACGTGTGTGTGCGTATGCGTGTGTGTGCATGTGTGTGGTGCAGAGCTGCTCTGAGTGCACACAGCCTGCTGCCCTGGGACCTCAGTTCAGAGCGGGAGTGCCCTCCGCAGGCCGTACAGTTGTGCCTCTGAGATCCGAAGCCCCAGGCCCAGCCATGGCCACCTCCTCTGCAAGGCCGACGGTGGAGCTTAGGGACACCAGCAGGCCCTGCAGCTTCGGCAGGGTCCTTTCGCTCAGCACTCTTCCAGACAAGTACAAGGATCCTCGCCCGGGGACACGGCCTGGATCCTGAGGCATCGCTCCCAGACCGGGCGGCAGGGGACCCTCCGCACAGCTTGCCGCCGCCATCGGCCCACAGTGACTTTTCCTACAGGTGACAGGAGAGCCTTCATCTGTTCCGTACGCATTTCTGGGAGAGGGTTAGTGACGGAGCAGCGGCTGTGGGAAGGTGACAGTTCTTGCCCTCACAAGGACCTGCTGCCAGGATGGCCCTGCGGGATGTGGGTGGGGCCTGTGTGACCCAGCACTTGGCAGAGCGATGGCAGCATGTGCCCGTCCTGTGTGCTCCAGTGTCCCCGAGGGCTAATGCCAGTCCCTGCGGCCACGTGTCTTTCTCTGGGGAAAAGCTCAACGGATCTGCTCCCTTTTTGTTCCTTCATTTCATTACTACTAATTAAAGGAGTCTCTTTGGGATAAAAAGTATGTTCCCCTTTAACCAGCTCATAGGTAGGAACGATAATTGTATAAGCTCTATGACCCTGCCATCAAAAAGTATAGTCTTGCCCGGCAGGCGTGGTTCAGTGTTTGAGCGTCAACCTATGAACCAGGAGGTCAAAGTTAAATTCCCGGTCAGGGCACATGCCCTGGTTGTGGGCTTGAATCCCAGTGTGGGACGTGCAGGAGGCAGCAGATCACTGATTCTCTCTCATCAGTGATGTTTCTATCTCTCTCGCCCTCTTCCTTCCTCTCTGAAATCAATAAAAATATATTTTAAAAAAAGTGTAGTCTTGTCATGCTTTGCTTATAACAACCCTCGGTCAGCTCTTTGTTTTCTTATTTTCCAGTCTCTACTTGACCCAGCTGGCATTCTGTGGTTAGAGGGAGAAAGGAAAGTCGGGTGGGGGGCATTTACATTACCCTACTTCCCAAACACGGATGGAGCGCGTCTGAAAGGCCCTGCGATGCCTGATGTGGAGACTGGCTTCTCACCCCCTCCTTCTCCCCTTTTGCCTGAGGCCTGATCACTTCCAAGGAGGTGGGGGCAAAGATGAGGACCGCTGAGGACAGGGTTGCCTGCCCGGGTCACGGATGCGCCTGCTCCTGTGTCCGGGAATGCCACCTACTCTCTGCTCAGGAGGCACGGTGATGGGGAGAAACCCGTCCATTGCGACGTGTCACCAGCGCGGAGCCACCGGGAGTCTGTGGGCGTCTGCTGAGCCCTAATCACATGCAGGTGCGTGGCCGTCAGCGGTGGCCACAGAGGAGGCCCAGATGTTCCCGGCCAGCGGGGAGATTTGCAGAGGCGGATCCCAGTCCCTCCATGAGGGAGGGAGCCCTGCAGGTGCACCCGTACCCCTGGCTGCGACGGACGCCCAGTCACAGGGTCACATTCCCCTTCCCGGGAAGAGGAATTTTCCCAGGGACTTACCCAGCAAGGAAGGCTGTCCGGGCGTGGGGAGGTCAGCGCAGGCCCCTCGGCCACAATGTCTGAGGAATGCACCAGAAAATGAAAACACAGGGTGTCCCAGAGCACAGTCTCCTGTATTGTGGATGTAATTCACACTTGGGGGGCTGCCTGGGGTTAGTGCTCCACAAACAATAACCACATATTTGGTAGTTGCTAATCCCCAGACGCCACAGCTTTTCTAATCTTCCATGGGAGAATGGAAGCAACAGTTGCAGCCTGAGGGGGACAAGAATGGGCCATGAGGTATAGTGGCCTTGCTTTCCTGTCACCCCCCCCCACCCCCCCGCCCCGCCCGAACCTGTGACTGACCCTCGCATCCTCCGTCCGCAGGCACACTTTCTCCGAATGCACTGTCCGAGGCGTTTCCCACCCCTGAAAACGGACCTCTTACACCTTCCCTTCTTTTAAAACTACTCACTTATATCCCGCCACCTACTCTTCACTTCCCTGCCGACCTGTCTCTCTTTTGCCCCTCTTCTGACTCCCTTCCTAACCCTCCATGCCTGCCAGGCTGCCCACGGTTGCCTCCAGGAGGCAGCATGAGGCCGTGCAAAGAAGGGGGTGAAGGCCGGCTCTGGAGTGGAGGCCTGCATTGCATCCCAGCTGTCAATCTTGAGCAAGTCACTTACCTTTGCACCTGTGTGGTCACCTGTGATGTGAGTATAACCATAACCTCGAAGGGCTGTGAGGCCTAAAGGGGACACCCTGAAAGTGGGGCCCTCACTCTTCCTTCCCCACACCTAGCCAGGTTCGCCCTGTCCTTCTGGCACTGGGAGCAGCCTGCCCCCATCCCTCAGGAGCTGCTCTTAGAACCGTGGCAGGCAACCCAGAGCCTCTGTGACCTCACCCGCCCTGCTCTGGACGCCTCGCGTCTGTGGAGGAGGACAGACCCATGTCCCGCATCGGCCCCCCTCACCGGGACCCATGAGATCACTCACCGACATCTCCGTGGGGCGCAGGCAGGAACCTGTCCCCTTGGAAGTAGACAGCTTCTGACCTCCGACTCCTGCAGGAGGGCCTCGGCCTTAAGGCTTCAGAGATGATTTGTTCACAGCACAGTTTCACATGTGGGTAGTTCCAGCCACGGATGGCTCCTGAAACCCGTCCCCAAGGGAAGAAGGAGCCAAGTACAAGAGAAGGCCAGGAACAAAGGTGGTGTCTATTGTTACTTAAGAAATGCTTGGCTTCCCACACCTCTTCTAAGTGGACTGTAAGCCCCCTGAGGTGATGGTGGAGCATCCTGGGCTGTGTGTGCTGGAGGCCTGCATGGCCGGGGGGGCCAGAAGGCTGAGCCAGTTGAGCAAGCATCTCCCCTCACCCCGCACAATGAACCAGAGATGCAAAGACTGCAAGAACGAAGTTTCAGGCTGCGTGAAACTGCAGAAACTGAGCTATCACGGGGTCCGCCACTGCACCAAAGAGAAGAGAGAGTGAAAGAAAAACAAATTTCCTTTAGGTACCATTTTATAGAGCATCGACCCTAAGTCAGACAGGATGCTCGATGCCATATGCACAACCTCCTCTGCCCACATTTAAAACAAACAAAACCCTCCCCAAATCCCAAATCCAAAACCTGAAGCAAGTACTTTCATAGACGAAGAGATGGGTGGGGGTGGAGGTGGGGACTGGGGGAAACTCGGGGAGCGGTTCAGGGAGGCTAAGCCTATGGGACATCACAAACCTATGAAAGGGCAGAAGCAGGATTTGAAGTCCGGTCTCCATTTACTGCTTAGAACAGGGGTCCTCAAACTATGGCCCGCAGGCCACATGTGGCCCGCCAGAAACATTTATCGGGCCCGCCGGGTGTTTTTGCCGCCGCTGCCTGTTGCTTAGCAGCTGACTAGTTTTTTTAAACTATAGTCCGGCCCTCCAATGGTCTGAGAGACAGTGAACTGGCCCCCTGTTTTAAAAGTTTGAGGAACCCTGGCTTAGAAAAAGAAATTCACTTTCTGGAAAAGAAGCAATGAGAGACAGACACAAAAGGAGAGAACCTGCTTTTATTCAAATAATTACTTTTACAAATTTCAAAACCATCTGGAATTGACACAAAGGTTGCTAGTAAAATGCAGGGAACATATTCCCTCGGAGCCATCTGAGTGAGCGGATCAGTGCATCTCAACGCATACAGGGCCTTCTGCTTCCCCACGTCCCAACCCCTGCACACCCCTTCCTCCCAGCTCAGCTTTAGACCCCATTCGAGTCGAGCAAATCGTCCCAACAACGGTTTTGTCATAAAAACATCGGGTCCAGAACCAGGTGTTGCTGTATATTGTCATGTCTCCTTAGTGTCCTTTACTCTGGAATTAATTTTTTGGATTTTAGTTAATCCTCACCAGAGGGTATTTTTTTCCATTGCTTTTCAGAGAGAGTGGAAGGGAGGAAGGGGGAAGGGGGGAGTGAGAGACAGAAACATCAATGTGAGAAGGACACATCGACAGGCTGCCTCCCTCAACCACCTTGACCAGGGGGCGGGAAGCAAACCCACAACCCAAGTATGTGCCCTTGACCGGGAATTGAACCGGTGACCCTTCAGTGCGTGGGCCGACACTCTAACCACTGAGCACACCAGCCAGGGCTGGAAATGAATTTAATTTTGATACAATGTAGGATAAAGAAGAATCAAGCCTTTGGAGGTCACTGGCTGCCCAGGGGTTGAGCGGGGGAGCAGACGGCGAGGGCCCTGGCCACCTTGGACATCAGACCACGAGAGCCACAGGGGCTGGCTGCCTTTGGAGAGCCCCTCCCACGGCCCAGAGCAGACTGAGAACCGAGGGCACCAGGTAACCTGAACGAAGTTAAATCTTTGACAAGGACCACCCATGTGGCTGACTGGGGCCTATACGCAGAAATGCTTCTGGAAAAATAGACTTTATCCACCACTTATCAATATTAGTCTTTTATTTTCACTATCATGACAATATTTATTATTATTATTATTATTGCCAATCTTGATCTAGATACTCTTGGTCAGGGATTGTGCTAAATGCTTTCATGTTGTCATCTTCTTTAATTCTTCCAACAATCGGAGGCAGGCATTGTTATTAATTCTATCTTACAAATGAGGACAGCGAGGCACCGAGAAACCAGATGAAGTTGCCTAAAAATCACACTGAAGGCCAGGTCTCAGAGTTCACCTACCTTATCCCCTCCTACCTGCATGGAAACATGCAGTCTTTTGTTTAATTCCTAATGAAATAAAATGAACTTCATTCTCCTGAAATCTGATCCTTCCTTCTCTAAGACAAATACTGAGAAGAGAGGCTTTTCGGCTTCCCAGGGAGACTTTGACCCGAGTCTACCTCAGAGAACTGTGCAGCTGGTACCCCTCCTCCCCCAGCACACGGCCACCAGGCCAAGCAAGCTCATGAGCGCTGGTAAAGCATTTATTTCAAAAAGTTATTTGGTGCTTAGACGATAAACAGGAAATAAGAGCCAGTAATACTTTACTTTATCATTTCGCTTTTAAACAGTTTTTAAGTTCTGAAGAACAAAATGAGATACAATTTCATCCACGTGGGCTTTTGGAACAGAGGCATGTGGAATAGTGACACTGAGAGAAGCTGGGATGCTAGGCTGCATTTCCGTGGGTACGATCCTCCCAGGACTTGCTGAAGGGCTCAAGTTCATACCACTGAGCGTCTCCTGTCTGCCAGGCACGTTGGAGCCACAAGTCCCAGCTGCTAACACCAGAATCTAGAACAAGCATGTCAAACTTGCCATGCTAACACGGTGTCAGAGGTTGCCACAGAGGAGGCCCAGATGTTCCTGGCTGAACGGGCCAAATAAACGAGGCATGTGGCCCACGGGCCGTGAGTTTGACATGCTTGGTCTAGAAGGCCTCCCACGCAGATGCCCTGAGGAGGCAGTGTGCAGCCTGAGCCAGTGGCCTGTGTGTGCCCGGCTCCTCTTTGGAGCCAAGAGCACTCCTTGCCTGGAACTTGGATCCTTCTTGTCCAAAAAGTCATTTGCTCTGACGCAGAGGCCCTGGCTGCTAGCAGCTTGTCCAACACTCACCACGGGGTTGGCAGCACATCAGGGCTGCCTCTGCCATCAGGGGGCTTCAGGTTTTGAGGGGAAGGCCAACGCCACATTGTCCAAAGCCCGAGGGATTTCCCCCGGAGAAAACCTAATGCTTCTGATGCAAGACTCACTGCGAGGTGTTGGCTCCTGGCCCAGGATGAGCTGATTTGGGGGAAGGCAGCAATGCTGTTAGCCACCCTGGGCCAGAGAACACGCTGCTTCTCTCCTGGACCTCAAGGTGTCCGGAGAAGGCAAATTTACATAATTAAATGGCTAATTTTGGTTCATTAGTAAAAACAATTTCTTCCCAACTAATATGCTAATGCGGAAACGGAACTATCATTTACGGTTATGCTCTATTGAGCAATTTAAGGATGCCCTTTTGGAAAGTACTTACTAGGAGGTTGTCAGAAGAATCGTAATATAGCTAAGGCTCTCCTCAATGCCTAGCACAGTGCCTGGCTCACTGCTTGGTCCTCAGTGGAGTTCCATTGAAGAAATTCACAGAGGGGACAACTGATGGTAGGTCCGGGCTGATGAGAGGCAGTCGGGCCTCCCCAACCTTGCTCTAGGGGAGAGGAGCTGGCAAAGGAGCTCCCCACCCGGCAGGCCCAGGCTCGGCACGGAGCTGGCTGGCTGTCGTGTGGCTGGAGGCATAGCCAGGATCCTTCCAGCTTAGCCAGTTAGTTGAGCAGAGGGATGCCTGGCAAACTTTATTCTGGCTGATGCACATGGACCAGGAATCACACTCCTCAGGGAAGCTTCCCAGAAACGGACGGACACAGGCAGTGCCTGCCTGCCCCGATGCTGGCTCTGTGTGGGGCTGTGCCCGGGTGGCCAGACAAAAGGCTGACGTGGCGATTTGTGACGTAGGTCTGCAGGCTGTCCTGGTAGTGATGGTCTCGGCAAGACCCAGGCAAGGTTAGTTTGGGCTGCTCTTCGGCTTCTGTCCTGAGGGAGACTCAGGTCCCCTGGCAAGATGCACTGCACACCAGACGCTCCCTGACCTCTTATGTTTCCTAGTAGGCATTTCCTAACCTCCCCTAGCAGAGCCTCCTCTACAACGTACGTCAGTTAGAATCACTGCATTTAGCCTTCCTCTGGTCTGCAAGGGCCCTGCCCACCAAGACAAGCTGCATGGCGCCCCTGGGCAAACATCAGAGACCTGTTAGGCCACTGTGCTCCTGAGCCTCGGAAAACATGCGGTTGGACCTATGGAATATTTCGTCACCTGTGTTTACTGCAGCCAGTAGCGTGGGACGTTGGGAGTGGGTAGTTTTTAAGCCAAGAGGGTTTCACTTTTTTCTCTTTTCCATAATCAAACACCGAAATTAAGCATTGACCTACGGAGTCTACTAGTTACTACTGAGAGTCAGTGCACCATGGTCCCTATGCACCAGCTGTCAGTCTTTGCTTCCTTATGTCGCGATGTCCACTTTGGACAGGTCATCCTTCAGCCAGTCCGCGACCATGTCAGCCATTTCCTGGTATGAACGGAGGATGAAAGCATGAGCTATTTTTTTCTCACAGAGCCGAATATCTCCTTCTGGGAAATCTTTCTTTATGTCTTCATAGTACTTTGTTGGACACCAAGCATCTATAGTTCCGTAGTAAAACGTAAGCTAAAAGACAAGACAAGAACATGGATTAGAAAACACTTTCCCCTCCCAGCACAGATAGGACACCAGCAACTGGCAAGCAACCTGCTTTACCAGCCCCGAGCCTGGCCCTGGGAGCCGGTCCCAAGGCTCCCTCCAGAGAGTAGCTCTCTCAAGGCTGGGAGCCTTCACGGCTGTGGGAGTGAATTAAAAGGCATCTGATGGGAAGAAACCCATGTAGGGAGAGCCTTGTGTGACAGACCACCCACGAGCCACGGAAAGGACTCGCCAGCAAAGTCGTGTATGTGGAGGCTGGGCTGGCCACTGGAGAGATGGCAGAGAGAGCGGGAAGAGTTATCGAGACAAAATCACTGCCGAGTGACTAGTGACCATACATCACACACTTAATAGTTTCCATACAGCCACATGGTAGGCACATGGGACATGTTTGTTGGATGCATGCAAAGATGAATCAGACAGACTCAGGCTTCTCCATGAGGCAGGTGAAATGTGACCAGAACCCCAAGCGTGTCTGTGACATTTCCACAAATAGGCTCGTATGGCAGGAGTGTATGTTGATTCGGTGGGGAGGTGTTATAATCATACTTTGGAGACAGCGAGCAGGCTGGATGGAGACAGAACCTCCTGTGAGGCATTACTAAGATTGATCTATATCTGCCCATGACACACATACACACGTATACGTTTGTACACACATACAAACGTGTATATATGTACACATGCATGTGTACATGTGTATGGGTTCGTGCACACATATATGTGTATATATAAGTACATATATAAACATGTATATTTATGCACACATACACTTATAATAAATACATACATATGTGTCTAGCTTTAGGCTGTTCTTCACTAAAAACTATGTTCTAGTTCTGCATTTCTAAAACAAAAAGGCAACAAAAGTGATATCTTATTCAGAATGGCACATAGTGGACATCTATACCAAAAAAAGAACTAAGTCTTAAGGACCCTATGCATCTGTTATAACCGAAAAACAAACAAAACACCAGTTATGCCTGGCTCCAGCCCTTAAGTGGCCAGTCACACCCACTTGTAGTTTCCATAATGTATCAAATTCCCTCACTCAAACCCTTATTCATTAATCTGTTCAGCAAATACTTAATGAGCATCCGCACTGTATTAAGAACCTGGGAAACAGATAATAAGACGCAGTTTCTGGTGGGGGAAGCCTAGAGGCACCACGTACATAGGCAACCTCAGAGCCCAGATGAGGGATGCTGGCAGGAAGCAGTGGCCAGGAAAATGTTCCCCAGAGAGTTGATGCCCGATTTGAGTCTTCAAGTTGGGGGAACACACTGTGGGGAGCAGGCAAGCAAAGTAAAGAGTCTGAAGGAGCATGGCATGCTTGGGAATTTAAAGTTATTACATATGGCTGGAATGTAGGATGGTGGAGATAAGACCAGCAAGGCAGAGAGACAGGGTCATGAACTTCTATATTGTGCTAAGGAATTTATTGGAGTGACATTGGTTAATAAAATTATATAGGTTTCAGGGGCACAATTCTATAATACATCATCTGTATATTGTATTATGTGCTTACCAACCCAAGTCAAGTCTCCTTCCATTACCATTTATACCCACTTACCCTCTCCTACCTCCCTCCACTGAAAGGGCCCTCTGGTAACCACCATATTGTTGTCTGCCTATGAGGTTTCCCCCTTAATCCCTTCACGTTTTTCACCCTGCCCCAGATAC
This sequence comes from Myotis nattereri, assembly GCF_964212035.1. Lineage (NCBI taxonomy): Eukaryota > Metazoa > Chordata > Mammalia > Chiroptera > Vespertilionidae > Myotis > Myotis nattereri. Next base: position 76,503,092 of record NC_138085.1, on the reverse strand, counting down.
CCACTCCCCTCTGAGAATGGTCAGTGTGTTCTCTGTATCTATTTCTATTGTTTGTTTATTTTGTTCATTAGAGTCCACATATGAGTAAAATCACATGGTACTTGTCTTTCTCTGATGGCCTAACTACTACTTGAAACATCTCCAATGGGAGGTCCAGTTTGGTAAGCCTCAGCATTGGGAGATGCTACACCTTCCCGTGTGTGAAGGAGTCAGCCAGGTGAGCACGAGTTATACATGGATTACTGTGTGGGATACCTTCGGGATCAAGAGACCAGTCATGTCCAAGTTGTTATGGGGTGCACACGGCCCACGGCAGGCACAAGGAACTTGATGCCCAAGTTGGTGGAGGAGTCTAGATTCCCAAGTATGCCTCTGATTTTCTCTCTCGACCCTCCTTGACCAGTAACCACTGAGAGTGTATTTGGTTAAATCTCTAAGTCCGGTGGGGTAATGTCTTTGTTTTTCAAATTCTTCTTCAGGCCTCAGTGACTGAAGGGCTCGCTATGAAAATCTTGGCTTCCAAGTAACAACACATGGTTACTTCTAATGTCTTTACATACATTGGCTCAAGATACTTCCTGTTCCCTATAGATTATTAGTCACAGGCAATTGATCTGAACAGTGGACTCTGCATCTTTAATCCTAAACAGGAAACTAAAAAAGCATGGGGTGTATGGAGGTAGTAGGGGAAGGGAGGACAGGTGAAGCAGAAAGAGAACTGGACACCAAGGCACGGTGGTTAAAAGCGTACACTATTAGGATGTCAACATGTAAAGACGCGTCACAACAGATAAGGACGAACTGATGGAAACTGAAAGCAATGTGCCAGGCTCTGTGCTCAGCTCTGTACACACTGAGTCCTAATTGTAATATTATTATAATATTTGGGGAAGGTATTTTACGTACAAGGAAACTGAGGCTCAGAGAGACCGACTTGCTTACATTGAAACAGTGAGTTGTAAAGCTGGGCTACATAAATCCAGAGACAGCATCCCTGATCAGCACCTTTCACTACTGCTTACAATCAACAACGCACTGATCAATGTCATTAAAACACAAAACCTGAAGCCCAGGAGGTCTGACACCAGATGTGAAAACCGACCATCGACGGTGGCACAAATGCGACTGCCTTTACTTAACGTCTCCGTAGGTCTGTGTAGTTCTGGGCGCTGCCTGCCACGGGGCGAAGAACGCTGTGAAATACTGGAAATGTTAACCAAGAATCTCAGGCTATCAGCAGAATGTCTACATTCAGAGGCTGATAAGAAAAGTGATTTCCCGTAGGTTACTTCTCCCTGGCACTTGCTTTGATATGCATGGGAACTGATAAAAGTCACACATTACTGAGATGGAAATTACTGTGCTCCCAAAGTGCTGTCATATTAAGTAATCCATTTCTCTATTAAATACAGTTTAATTTTCCCAGTCCGAGATTGGGATTCCCGGGAAGTGGTTTGCTTTCCTCGTGCGCTTTCGGCAAGAGGTGGGATTAGGGCTACTCTGGTCTCGGTGCTCACCACGTTATTTATCTTCCTTTCACTCCCCAGGCTACCCCTGTGGGGACATGGCCCTGCTAAACAGCCCCTGCAGACTGCTGCAGCCGCCGCCACACAGAACCCGCATCTGCCGTTCCTCCTGTTCTATTTTCTTTTTCTTTTCACTTTTTGCTCCTGAAACTGACAGAGTCACCAACGACTCTAGACTTATCTCCATCTGGTGGTGGCTAAGTGGTTGAAATTCATGGAATTAGTACATGCCACATGCTCTGGCACCATATGTATACGAGTGATGGCGTGATATTTTTGGAACAGCTGCATGGTTTAATGAAATTAAACCATTTCACTGTTGACAAAAGGAGGCACAGTAACTTACCCAAGGTCATCTAAGTAGCAAGTGGCAGAGATGGAGCCTAAAGCTCAGGCTGTGGCTCTCAGGACTCTGTTCCCCAGTATACAGCACGCCCCCCGCCCCAATCACGCTCCACCAGAGAACTCTTGGGTAGGCTAACATAAGTGCCACGACGAAGCTCTCAAGGTCAAAGTGACTCAGATATTTCCAGGATGATTCTGACATTTGGAACAGGCTTCACATTAAACAGGCAGAACTAACACAATCGGTTTCAGAGCGAGGCCTGGCGGCAAGGCAGTCCTGGTGAGCTGGTCCTGGGCGCGCTCCTTACGCTCCACTGAGCAGGACCTGCGCATGTCTGAAGGATTTGCATGCTCAGATCTGCAAACACTGCAGAGGTTTGTTCCCAAGACAACATGCACCTCTGGGCTCAGGTGGGCCGAGCAGCGTCGGGAGAGAGCCACGCAGAAGCATTCCTGTTGCTGGGGACACACTGCTCCTTCCCCACACCATGCTGTCACCCTGGCCTGGCCCTCTGGGGCCAGGGCAGCACCACTCTGCAGGCAACCCTGCCAGCGCTGCCCACCTTCAGCAGAAAGCTGTGTCCCATGTCTTGGCTGGGAGCAGCTCCAGGGCCCTGTGGACCGACCGCGACGCTCAGGTTCAGTCTGGCGGTAGCGCACACAGCTGTTTCCATAGGCCTAGGCCAAACGTGGTCACGCAGTGTAGAATTTCCCTCCTAAGTGAGTTTTAAATGAAAACTTCAAGTTTCTAAATCAAACACAAATTCACTTCCCTAGGAATGAGACACATCCCTTACAGCTCAGAACAATGACAGAGCCCGGGAACGCTGACCTCCCACTTGCCTCGGACACGCCAGGTGCCTCATAAAGCGGAGCATACCCCAGAGGCTCCCAGAAGAATTGGGGCCGGGTGGCGAAAATGTACAGGTGACTCTCTTACCCTGGTTTATTCCATCCTGGTTCTCATTCCTGTCCCTCCCCCACCACTTCCGTCTTATTCAAGAGCTCTTCTCCCTCCTCCCAACCTTCAAGCTCTGTTCCCCCAGAGCAGGCTTTAGACTATTCTCTCCCTGTACCACCGACTTCCTTAGGTCACCATGGCCCATGCTCAGGCTTCCGATATATCCTCATCACCCCCAAGTCAAACCCAGCCCAGGCCACTCTTCCAAGCTACCCATATGTCCAGCTACCTGCCAGAATGCCCACGTGACAACAGAAGTGCCCAAATGACCACTTTATCAACCATCTCCCACAACTTGCTTCTCCCCCATATTCCCTATCTTGTCACCAGATCTAATACAGAGAAATAACCATCGACTCCTCTGTTGCCATTCTCATATCCCATCAATACTAAGTGCCTTTGATTCTACAGGTCTTTAGGTCCATGCCGGTCAATGGCTAGAAGTGGTGGCGAAGTGTGTGTGTGTGTGTGTGTGTGTGTGTTTGTGCGGGCACATGCAATGTAAACTTGGATGGAAAAAAGATTACATCTTTATTTTTGCTAACTTATAATTATAATTTAGTATTTCCTTCAATTATGAATATAGGCAACAAACCACAGTAGTATTAGTAATACCTATATTTTGTCACCTATAACATTTTCAAATGACAATAAACTCATTGTAGATAACAGAAAGTAACTTATACTCATCAGTACAAATTTACCATAGTAATTTTGACTGCTATTGTATCTCATTATGTAATGTGTTAATAAAGATGTACATATGATATATATCACATATTCATTTTAAGCTATTTTGATAACTACAATATAATTTCTTTGTAATCTCATACACTTATTTTATGCACGCAATAATATTATTCAAAGAAGGGGACCATACACAAGAGCCAAAGAGACCCTGGCACAGTAAAGGCTTGGAAGCTAAGCTCTCGTGGCTTCCCCGTCCACCCACTAGGGTACATGTATTGACTGCTCACCAGGTATCACCCACTGTGCCAGGATACTGAGGGATACTGAGATGAGTAAACACAGCTCCTTCCCTCAAGGTGGGCGAGAGGGGAAGGAAGACCACTTAAATACTGTGTGATGAATGTAACACCAGAACTTGACAGAGGGAGGGAGCCATGGGGACCAAGGGAGGGACATCTAACCAAAACCAGAGCCCAGGGAAGGCCTCTTGGAGATGACAATGGAGCCAAGTCTTAAAGGACAGGTCGGGCTTAGTCAGGTGAAGAAAGAACACAACCACCATGTCACAGGCCACAAGTAAACTCTCCTGGAAACAATGTGGGTCTGAAATACTTGCTCCAGGAAAGGGAAGTAACTTCCTGTAATGCTGAAGCACTGCATGTAGGAGGTTCGATGCTGTATATCAAGTCTCAAGACCCAGACAGGAAGGAAGGAAGGAAGGAAGGAAGGAAGGAAGGAAGGAAGGAAGGAAGGTAGGAAGGAAGGAAGGAAGGAAGATAAGAAGGGAGAGAGGGAAGGAGAAAGGAAGACAACAAGCCCAGTAGAGTTAAAAGGCCAATTTTTCTCAAGACGACAAAAAGTTCTCTTCGTGTAGACAATGAAAGCCCAGAGGCAGAAATCTGAACTTGGAACCAAAGCCTACTGATGGTCTGATAGTTTTGTGGTGGGGCTGCAGGGACTCAAAAGCCATCCACACGATGCAGTAGAGAGACTCTTTTTAGGCGAACTTTCCTGGGACTTCCTGACGGAATGGCACAAGGATGTATTTTTCGGAATTATGTTGAACACAGAATAACTGAGATACAGTGAATGATTTTTGCAACAAAATGTGTGGCTCCAAGCCTTCCCGCTGGGCAGTCCTAGGCAGGTGTGAGGTTTCCGAACGGTCACATTTGGGCTGCGGTGGGACAGAGCATCCTGAGTGGAACACCTAGACTAGGGACCTGTCTAGTCCTGGGAAGTGGTTCTCAGTGTGACTCACTGTCAAGGTGGTTGGGAAGGTGGAGTCAATGCCCACTATCTTCCTAGAACTATACGCCCTTTTGCATTTCCTTGTTTTCTCAAGCAGATGGGGACGTGAGCCGACTCCACTTTCCCCAGTATTCAGTTACAGCATGCTTCCTCTCTTTTTCATTACAGAAACAAAAAGTTCCTGTTTCTGTACCTTGTTTCACTTAGGAATTGGAACTTCGCTGTTACAAAGGCTAATCAATGAATTGCGAGGCAGTTTTGCCCCATTAAACAAACCAATGCCCTGCTTCCCCCAATTCCACCAGTACATTTAACGCTATCTTAAAACCAAAACAAAGCCAGTCCCGTAGCTGGGAAAGTTTATTTCATGACTGACTGTTAATGTTGACCTTGAAACGCCTGCCATCTAGCATTCTATCCCCATGTTTCTCCCACGAAAAGTTTCAGTAAACTTACAGTCCTGACACGCAGTTACCACGAGCAGGCCTCTATCTGGGAATGATTACGCCTGCATATGGATTTAACTTAGGGCAGGAATAAGTTAGCACCTGCCTTTGACCTCTTTTTGAGCACAGCATACAAAGGGAATCCAGGAACGATGAGTATTTTACAGCAGCTGGCTCCCACAGGTGGCAGGATGGGCTTGGACTCACGAGGGTCGAGTCAGTCAGCAAGTGTGAGATTTGGAAGCGAGCATCTGCCAGTCTTATTATTAACTGGGAGTTGAGTTGTTTTTATGAACTTCCAGCCTTGAGAACTTAAATGCATTTCTGAAACAAATTCATTTATAATTTAATGGCAAAACAAAATCCTGTTTTTCTTGTAGTTTCACATCCTTCAATGGCTGAAAACAAGTTGAAAGCCCTGGAGACAGGTCCTTCTGAGGCCCCAACCTCCCCGTTCAGCTTGTGGGGGTTTCCTTCTGGATCCAAAATTTCAATCTCTATGCAACTGCTATTCGAGAAATATGATGACCACCATGGCCAAAGACAAACACAAACTGGCATCTCAAAAGTCCTCTCTGGGTGATTCTATCACAGATCAATATTGTGAAAAATAATTTTTTTAAGTGTTTTTATTGATTTCAGAGAGGAAGGCAGAGGGAGAGAGAGATAGAAACATCAATGATGAGAGAGAATCATTGATTTGCTGCCTCTTGCACACCCCTTACTGGGGGAATCAAGATTGCAATGTGGGCATGTGCCCTGACCAGGAATTGAACCCTGACCTCCTGGTTCAACCACTGAGCCACACTGGCTGGGAGTGAAACTGTTTTTTTAAGTCAAATGTCTCAAAGTTTATGAAGGGACTATAAACCCATATAAACCCAGTAGGTTTCCCTTGCAGACAGTAGGCTCCTGGGCCTGTAAGATGGCTCTGTACCAGCTCAGCACTAACCCCCAACCTCCAAGTTAGAGAGTCCAATACAAAGATAAAGGCATATGCAGAACTTAAACATTTATAGTAGCTACATTAAAAAAAAGTATAAAGGAATGGGTAAAATTATTTTCAGTAATATGTTTTACTTAACCCAACAGATCATAATATATCATTGCAACATGTAATCAATATAAAAATATTGATGAAATATTTTACTTTTTTTGGTACTAAGTTTCTGAAATCCAAGGTGAATTTCACAGGCTCAGTGCATCTCAATTTAGACTAGCCACAATAACCATGCATGGATGGACAGTGCAGCTCTACCCTACCAGGATGGACAGACAAATGATGCCATGCGAGTACCAGAGCCACCTACAGGCTAGGGTGCTTAGACCTCACAGATTCAGAGGTTGGTGCTTCCAAATGTCTGTGTGAGCTTCTAGTATTTGCTGCGGAAACTCACAAAGGCTCGATGTTTCCATCTTTGCCTTCTGCACCTGCTTGTATAGGAAACTGGTCTTGGTGTCAGCAGGGCACTCCTACTCTAATGCATTGGAGAGTAAGAAAGACAGGCTCACTGAGTCATTGGGTTGTAGTAATGTTAGTTGTCTTCCAATGTTTTACTGACATTTTAACATAACTCATTTACTCTATAAGTATTACTGAGAATCTTCTCAGGACAAGGCCCTAGGGAGGAGTATGGATTCTAAAAATAAACCCAACAAAAATAGTGTCAAAATATATTTAATTGTGCAATCAGCTTCACTTACTTTCTATGCAACATTCAACGAGAACATTAATTTTTTAAAATATATTTTATTGATTTTTTACAGAGAGGAAGGGAGAGGGATAGAGAGTTAGAAACATCGATGAGAGAGAAACATCTATCAGCTGCCTCCCACACATGTCCCACTGGGGATGTGCCCGCAACCAAGGTACATGCCCCTGACCGGAATCGAACCTGGGACCCTTCAGTCCGCAAGCTGACGCTCTATCCACTGAGCCAAACCGGTGCTGGCGAGAACATTAATTTTAACTAGACGTAGAACTCTATCTGGATCTAACCCTTGAGGCATTACAGAGATCTGAACCAATTTCAGTCTCATCTTCAGTATTTCTGCCCATTGACTTACTTCATTACAGTACTAAAGTGATTACCTTAGGTAAGTGCTCCTTTATGGTTTCATTGTCTCTCTTCACCACCTCCATCATTTCCTGGCCCCCAAGGTAGGCAACATTAGCTACATTAAAAAAAAAAAAAAAAAAAAAAAGCCAAACACTTAAAACAGACTGGACAAAACAACTGTCAAATTAATTTCAGTAAATTCCCACCCCCCCTCTTCTTTTAGCAAGTGCTCCCTGATGGGACAAGGGAGGCTCAGACAGGCATGTGAGGCAGGCAAGGTGCATGTCTCTGGAAACAAGAGCATGTCTTTCAAAAGCACCTGTGCTCACTTCACCTGGCTCTCTCATTAGCCAGTGTTAACAGGATGATGGCCCAATGTCAGGCACCACAGCAGGTAACGTGTGCAATTGTACCCAATGGATGTTTTTATGATGTAAGGATTACAAGCACAATTTTTTACAGATAAATCATTGGAAGCACACATCTTTACAGATCTTTGACAAAGGTAGCATTTCAGAAGAGCAAAAGATGGGTGGTCTGTGGTAGGCAGAATTCTATGACAGAAATATTCCTTGCCCTTCTGTAATCCCCTCCCTTTTGAGTGTGGGTAGAACCTGTGAATATGATGACACTAGAGTCCCGGTGCACAAAAATTTGTGAACTGTGGAGGGGGAGGTCCCTTAGCCTGGCCTGAGCCCTCTCACAGTCTGGGACCCCTTGGGGGATGTCCACATGCTGGCTTAGGCCTGCTCCCTGGGGGATTGCGCCTAAGCTGGCAGTCAGAAATCCATCTGGCAGCCCGGGAGCCCTTGGGGGATGTCCACTTGCCAGTGGGGAGCAGGCCTAAGCTGCAGCCGGACATCCTTAGCGCTGCTGAGGAGGTGGGAGAGGCTCCCGCCACCACCGCTGTGCTGGCAGCCGTCAGCCTGGCTTGTGGCTGAGCAGAGCTCCCCCTGTGGGATCGCACTGACCACCAGGAGGCAGCTCCTGCATTGAGCGTCTGCCCCCTGATGGTGTGTGTCATAGTGACCAGTCATTCCCAGTCGTTCTGCTGTTAGGAGGGTCAATTTTCATATTACCCTTTTATTATATAGGATAGAGGCCTGGTGCACGGGTGGGGGCTGGCTGGTTTGCCCTGAAGGGTGTCCCAGATCAGGGTGGGGGTCCTGCTGGGGTGCCTGGCCAGCCTGGGTGAGGGGCTGAGGGCCGTTTTCAGGCTGGCCACACCCCCTTCAGGGTGGGGGTCCCCACTGGGGTGCCTGGCCAGCCTGGGTGAGGGGCTGATGGCTGTTTGCAGGCTGGTCAAGCCCCCCAGCGGGGACCCTCACCCCATGGGGGTGCGGCCAGCCTGGGTGAGGGGCTGATGGCTATTTTCAGGCTGGCCACACCCCCCGGCGACCCAAGCTCCCAACTTCTCTTTTTTTTTTTCAGCACCTCCTTGAGCAGAGGCCAGGGCAGGCTAGAAGCAGGTATCTGGGATTTATTTATCTTCTATAATTGAAACTTTGTAGCCTTGAGCCCAGGGCCGGCCAGGGCAGGCGGGAAGCTTGGCTTCCTCCATCGCTGGAGGCAACCCAAGCCTCCTGCTCACTCCAGCTCTGTGGCCAATGCCATCTTAGTTGGGTTAGCTTGCATACTCGCTGATTGGCTGGTGGGTGTGGCTTGTGGGTATAGCGGAGTGGCAGAGTGATGGTTAATCTGCATCTTTCTCTTTTATTAGTGTAGATTACTCCCAGACCAAAGTACGTTTTATAGGGCAGATGACTTTAAGGAACGTTATCCTGTGCGGCCTAACCTAATCACACGAGGCCTCCAGCATCCGAGTTTCCTCTGGCTGGTGCAGGAGGGAAGCCAGAGATTCACGGCACCAAATGGGTAAGTGCACCCCTGCTGGTTTGAAGATGAAGCTCGTGTAGGAAGGGCCTGACAGTGACCTCTGGGAGCTGAGAGGGACCCCTGACTGACAGCCAGCAAGAAAAGGGGACCTCAGTCATAAAGCCATGACCTGGATTTTGCCCACAACCTGACTGAGCTCAGAAGTGGATTTTTGGACACGCAGGGGCTTAAGGGAGGCTTCTGAGAGCCAGGCAATGGTGATTCCTGAGCTGGGTGAGAGTTATGTGGGAGGCTTGCTTTATGCTCATTCATGGAGATAAACATTTATGTTTTAAGCACTTTTCTATAGTATCATTGTTGAATCAGAAAAAGTTTAAAAATTCAAATAACTTGTAAGAAATCACATTTTTAAGAGTAAAATTTTCATCAAGGAATGTATCTCACCCCACCTTTAATCCTACTCTTTTTTCCCCCCTGATAATTTCTCACCTAAGCATATTTTTTAAAAAGACAGTAGAATACCAGTTGGCCTTTCCAGTGATTGCCTCAAAGAAGTCATCTTTTTCATTCCTCAGAAATGCTCACAACACAACACAGTGATCAGAAACAATACCAAATAGAAGTGTAATTTCCTAAGGGGAAAACACATTTCTCTTGGCAAAGACTCTCAACAGCATTCCTGGAAACCAGCAGAATTCAGAGTCTCAAGCACCACAGTGAAGGAAATATCTAGAAGCAAGAGTAATGGAAACAAAAACACGAGAGACAGAATGATTTAGGAGAATCTTAATTGTTTACTTTTGTTTCATTACAAATCTAACTACAGGTGCTAAAAAAACTCACCAAAGAGTCTAATATTCTTTTGTGTTCTCTACTATCATCTGCAATATGTGTAATGGCCAAATATTACTGTAGGACTTCAACCCATGGTAGAGTGGCTCACGGTTTAAAATAGCTGAGTGAGGGCTGAAGGTGGAGATCAACAGGACTCTCTTCTCACATCACTGAGTTCTCCAATTACATATAATCCACAAAAGACGGCTGCCTTCTGCTTAGCCCAATTGCCCATCTTATGCCATTTTGTCTGAAAAAACCCCCACTCATCTTTCAGTCCAATTTCATTTATCTTCTCCTCCCTAACTTATCTCAATAGATCTCTGCTTTCTTGGTACCACTCACACCCTGTATCTGTGTTCATGACAGCCCTTACTGTCACACAGTAAAATTCTCCACCCTTCTCACCCTACTCTGCGGGAAGTAACTTAAGGGCAGGGCTATCTTTCACGTAGTCTTCCCTCCAGTGCTCCTCTAGGTGCTGGGTCCATGGAAGGTATCAGTAAAGGTTGTTAAATGGGAAGGGATTGAGGAGGAGGTAGCTGGGCTGGTTGCTGTTTTTGTTTGGGGGGGGGGGTGAGGGGAGGGCAGAGGGTTCTGGAGAAAAAGCCCACTGCCTTCTTTGAACGGATGACAATGGAGGCCAGAACTGGAGGCCGAAGCACCTGACTTTGGTAACCAAGCTGGCAGGGACAGGTGTAAAACAGGGACAAATCATCGCAGGCAAGAGGGAGAGCCTAGGAGCTGCTGGTAAGACTAACCAACCACGAGGCACATAACCCACTGGTCAGTGCAGCAGAGGAAATGCAGAGGGAAGCAAGGCCACATGAATGATAAAATAAGGGGTTTGGGAGAGTATGAATACTTTCTGAATAGAATTTTGGGCAGGAAACCAGGTTTCCTGCAGTTTGGTGGTATGTAGATTCCCTAGTAGAATGCCCCAATTTGTTTGGTTTTGCCATTATATCGCAGAGACAGGGCTATTGGTGCTGCCAAGGGAATTACTGAAGATGGGCAGTTTAACGGGTGAAGTCTGAAGGCAGGAAATCGGCCACAGGCGGCCACACATGAAGTCTAGAGGGGCAGAAGTCATCGTGTGAACCTGAGATGACAACATGGAAATAAAGGTCTATGTGCAAGAGACAAAAGAGTGAAAATCTAGAAAGAACCCACATCCCCGATGGCCCATTCAGATGTTAGTTACCTCTAGACTATCTACCTCTAGATTTCCTGGTGCCTGAGAAAGATAAGTTCCTGTTTAGGCCACTGTGATATAGCTTTCTGTTATCCATAGCTAAAATCAATCCTAGGTCGTTCTGGTCACAGCACAGGGGTTGCTGCTGTTCTTAACCTCCTGTGAGATCCTGGTACTTGACCGGGGGAGAAGGGTGGCATCATGCCTTGTCTACACTCGGACTTCCCTGCGAGGAGGCAGAGGGAGGATCTGACTGAAAACGAGCCTTTCCAGGGGCGGCCCCTCCCACCACATCTGACTGGTCACGAGGCTGGCAGATGTTGCTGAGTGCAGGGGAGTGAGGGAGCTGCAAGCCAAGCAGGGCCGCGTGGTAGCAGAGGGATTGAGGACAGACTGTGGACCGGGACAGCCCTGAGACACGAGTGTCCCTCCCTCCAGCAGAGCTGCATCCAGACAGGTGCTCAGGCGGAGTGGCTGGCCCTCCGAGGGCACACACCGGAGAGCTGGGCCGAAGGTTAAGCAGGACCCGAGATGCCCAGAAACCCAGGGCAAGTCTTCTTCCAAGGGGAGGTCTTTGGTGCTCTTTATTTTTTTTCCAGATTGTTTTCCAAATGTGGCTTTTAGCAATGTGAGAACCAGACTTAAAAATGTAATTCTCCCATTCCAAATTTCTGCAGAACTTAGAGGAATGTTTGTTATCCACACAGTGTATTATATGTTTCTTCATAATCCAAGAATTTGGCTATTATAACCATCCATTTAGTCTGTAAACAGATAATCTTATCTATGTGACAGTGTATGATTTTTAAAAAAATAATAAATTTTTTTAGAGTGGCAGATAATTTAAATATATAAAATTTTCTTTAGAAAAAAATTAGTAAAACCTCAAGTCATTTAATTCTAAAACAGGTGATATTCTAGTACCATAACTAATCACCTTTTGCTCTTAACCCTAATACAGACCACATACACACACACAAATCTTTCCTTCATTGCTGAATTGTAGGCTAAACTTCCATGAAGCATTAAAGTTGCAGTTGGCTTTCATAAATGGATTCTCCTAACCTACACACATCATGAGAGAAGAGGAAATATGGGAGTCTAGTTTTGTTTTATTAAAAACATTATTCTGGCCCTAGCCTGTTTGGCTCAGTGGATACAGCATCGGCCTGGGGACTGAAAGGTCCTGGGTTCAATTCTGGTCAAGGGCACATGCCTGGGTTGCGGGCTCAATCCCCAGCAGGGGGTGTGTAGGAGACAGCCAATCAATGATTCTCTCTCACCATTGGTGTTTCTATCTCTCTCCCTCTCCCTTCCTCTCTCTGAAATCAATAAAAATATATTACAAAAAACCCACATTATTCTGGGATTGAGTCAGATGTATTCTGAAGACTTTGTGATTCTTCAGTGCAGCTTATGTATCAGCTCACTGAATGGTTCAGTTCCTTCCATATCACTGTACGTGTTTTCAGAAGTTATTTCCATATTGACTAAGGAAAGGAAAGTTTCTTTTACAAGAATGTCTACAGGAGAGTAATGTAACCTGCCAGGAATACCTCTGTCTCTGCACTGTTTTTCTAGTTAGGTAACTGAAAGGAATTAAAACACCAATTTGGCCTAACTAAGTGAAAGACCCTAGAATATTTTTTAAAGTTAATTATCTTGACCTGTGATACTGCTAAGCTAAAATGTATTTGCTTTTAGCTTTGATCAGAAAATCCAATTTAGCTGTCTCGGTGAAAAGTCTATTTCTCATGAAACAGAACATCCATTCTAAGGAAAATATGTAGTAGCAAACATTCCAGCATGAAAATTAAAGAAAACCCCCACATATTTTCTTTAAAAAGAACACTGGAAACAATCTAGTGACACAAGTGAACGGATCGGACACTGGTAAAGTTTCCAACATATGCTAACCGAATGCGGCTGCTCTGCTCTGAAGGCTGGGTGGGAAATGAAGCTTCAGGACTCAGCTGGTGACGAAGGTCAAGGCCCATAATCTCAGTTTGGAGAAAGGGACATGCCAACTTTGCCAAAAGGCAACAGTATTTGAAATGTTGGTTCCTTGAAATTTTCAGACCTTATAACAACAACAACAACAACAACAACAACAAAATGTGTGCATAAACTGAAGGCTACAGAAAATCAGTTTCCATCTTGACAGGCAGGATTTATTATCCACTACTTGGACGGGCAAACTTCCTCCGTTTGTTTCCGTAAGATTTCTCCCGAAGCACAGACATTACATAATGTGCAAACACCGCAAGGCCTAAAAGTCAAGCTGGCATGTTGAAGGTCATTGCCTGGATGTAGGCCACAGAGAAGCAGGTCTGCAGGGGGGCTGCCCAGAGGGCACAGTGAGAATGGCCCCTGAAAAGGATCTTGGGCCTGGTCTTCCTTTCTCTTGATAACCCCTCTCTTTGTTTAACCTGAAAACCAGGCTGCCAACTCAAGTGGCAGATCACCTTCACCATTCATGGGATACAAGCTTGGGAAGAGTCCACGAATCACCTGCAAGGGCCAGTGTCGTATAAGTATCGTTTCCTCTCAGCTGGGACCTTCTTCTGTTTGTAATAAGCAAGGTAACAGGAATCACTTAAGGGATGGCCAGGGCAAGCCTGGGCAAAGGTGGCTTCTGTTGTAGTTGTTACAAGAGGAGGCGAGGGTGACATGGGACTCAAAGGGGATGCTGGGAATAGCTGGCTAGGAAGATTGAGATGTTTGGTTAAGGAGCATCTGAGAGTCACTATTAGGAGACTGAACCAAGCACCCTAAGAAGAAAGACGACTGGTATTCTTGCCCCTTTATCTTTACCCAAGGTTACATAGACTGGGTGGCCAATGGGGAAAAAATACCCAGAGATCACTGAAGTACTGGTTACCTGAACATCAGAAGGCCAGGTCTAGAATGAAGAGGGGGAAAAAAAAATCAGAGGAGGAAGGGTTGTCAAAAATAGGAGGGCTGTGCTCCACATATTTGTTTGCAGGTTGGTTGTTTGGATCAGAGATGAAGCAATGTGGCTGAGCGTTCGGTTTGATTTACACTTACAGGGTCTGCTTTGCATATAGTATATCTACTATGGACGTGTGGGAAAGGAATCCCAGGCTTCTCCAAGCAACAATGCATATAGCTTGGAAGGCTCTAGCTGCTGAGTCACGGAAAGGAATGTGTCCTAGTCTCCAAACTGTCTCGCTCCTTGATGCCTGCACGTGGGGCTGCTGGAAGATGCAGCAGGCCAGTCACTGCGGCTTATGAAGACTACTTCTCTCAAGCTGCACTTTCACAATACATTGCTAACCTGTTTTTACTAACCAGAAGAAATTCAGAGGATTTTCACATAAAAACAAGACAAAAAACATTACACACTAATGTTGGTCTTTTGTAAAAGTGAGGTAGCATAACTCCCACTTTTGGAAAGTCTGAAGTCTACTGTCTGATACAGGTCTCCCCTGCTCTCTGGAAGTACAGCATTCCTTTCTCTCAAGGGCAGCTTATGCAGACTACTTCTTTATGAGGGTGTTTATAGTTCTGCTATAGAAAAACTGGAAAACACCTTTAATAATTACCTGTTTTAATTAAAAACATGAAACACTTGATTATTTGTTATAGGTAACATACTACAATCAGCCCTCTGTATCCATGGGCCATACCTCTGCGAATTCAATCAGTCTCAGGTAGAAAATATATTTTTTAAAAGCACAGAAAGTTCCAAAAAGCAAAACTTGGATTTGCTATGTGCTGAACAGTATGCTACGTCCACTCAAACGAACTGAGGTGTAGGCATACCCTGTAGTAACCTAAATGCAGATATAGGTTACATGCAAATATTACATCATTTTCTACAAGGGACTTGAGCATCTTGAATTTTGGTATCTACGGTGGGTCCTGGAACCAAACCCCTATGGATACTTCAGGACAACTGTATATAGGTCATTAAATACACATAGAGAAACAAGTAAAACTTTCTTGTATCCTATGTCCTGATTTTGGTTTAGAAAATGTTTTTAAGGAGACATAAGAAAAGTACAGGTTGTTGCCAATCTAATGCCTATAAAAAATCCTGATGTTTTGGGTGGAGTGTTCTATAAATGTCTATTAAATCCTGTTGGTGGATACTATTTTTTTTATATATATATTTTATTGATTTTTTACAGAGAGGAAGGGAGTGGGATAGAGAGTTAGAAACATTGATGAGAGGAAATATCGATCAGCTGCCTCCTGCACACTCCCCACTGGGGTAGCGCCCACAACCAAGGTACATGCCCTTGACCGGAATCGAACCTGGGACCCTTGAGTCCGCAGGCCGACGCTCTATCCGCTGAGCCAAACCGGTTAGGGCGGTGATACTATTATTGAATTATCCTATATCCTTGTGAATTTCCTGCCTTGTTCTATTAATTGTTGAGAGAAGGGTGCTTCAGTATCCATCTATGTTTATAGATTTGTCTATTGCTCCTTTCGGTTATGTCAGCTTTTGCTTCTTATATTTTGTAGTAATCTTATTTGGTGCATACACATTTAGGACTGCAATATCTTCTAGATAGATTGGCCCCTTTGTTACTATTATGTAATGTCCCTCTTTGTCTCTGATAATTTTCTTTGCTCTGAAGTCTGATCAGGTCTCCCCTGCTTTCCAAAAGTAGAGCATTCCTATGAAACCTTTCCTAAGCCAAATGGCACGAAGTGAAGAGTATCTCCTGCTTTCTAAAGTTCCTGTTGTGCCACTTCACTTTTACAAAAGTCCAACATTAGTATGGTAATTTTTTTGTTTTGTTTTTAAGTGAAAATCCTCTGAATTTCTTCTTGTTAGTGAAAACAAGTTAACAATGTAAGTATTTTGTGAAAGTGGTGCAATTTGAAATTTGGAAGTGGGGGATACCTGTATTAACACAGTCAGTCATTCCTGGTTCCTTTTGACCAACATTTGCATGATGTGTATCTTCCCATTCTTTTACTTTCAATCTATATAAATAATTTTATTTGAACTGAGTTTTCTGAAGACAGTATGTAGTTATTTTTTTTTATTTCACTCTGCCCATCTTTGTCTTTTAATTGATGTATTTAGGCCATTTACATTTAATGTAATTATTGATATGTTAGATGTTGTGTCATTTTATTATTTGCTTTCTATTTTTTTGTTTCTCTATATTCTTTATTTTGTCTTTCTATGTATTACTGAATTTCTTTCTATTTTGTTTTGTTAATCCTCACTCAAAGATATTTTTCCCCATTGATTTTTAGAGAGAGAGGAAGGGAGGGGAGAAACAGCAAGAGAGAAACATCCATGTGAGAGAGACACATCAATTGGGTGCCTCGTGCATGCGCCCTGACTGGGCCAGGGATCGAGCCTGCAACTGAGGTATGTGCCCTTGACTGGAATCAAACCCGAGACTCTTCAGTCCATGGATTGATGCTCTAACACTGAGCAAAACCAGCTAGGGCTACTGAATATGTTTTAGAATTCCATTTCTATTTACTTGCGGTGTTTTACAGTATCTCTTTGTATAGACTTTAAAGTGGTTACTCTAGGTATTGTAGAGTGTGTGTGTGTATATATATATATGTGTGTGTGTGTGTGTGTGTACATATATATATATATATATATATATATATATATGTATACACACACACACACACACACACATAAAAGAGAAAGATGCAAATTGACCATACCTTTGCAACGCCCACCAGCCAATCATGAGTATGCAAATTAAACCAACAAAGATGGTGAGTTAATTTGCATACGCAGGTGCCAAGCGGCCAGGGGTGGGATGCTTGCGTCGTCACCATGGCGATGACACAGGCGTTCTGCACCGCCCCAGCTGCTCCGGGCCTCTGGGCAGAGTGGGAAGGCGGAAAGGCGGCTCTAGCCAGAGCCAAGGCGGTGCTGGCAGCCAGGGGAAGGAAGGCCCATTCTTGCATGAATCTTCGTGCATCGGGCCTCTAGTTATACATATATATATATATGGTCTAATGGTATTGATGTCTTACCAGTTCAAGTGAAATGGAGAAACCTTACTCCTTACTACCTTTTTTGTTCCTTTACCCTTCCCTACTTATAATTGTCTTAAATACTTCTTCTGTATACATTTAGAACCAGTGTTACAATTTTTGCTTCAACTGTTAAAAGTAATTTAGAAATCTCAAGCGAAGAAAAATATAATTCCTCACTTTTTCTTCTGTTTTTTCCTTTCTTAATATTTCAAGATTCCTTCTCTTATCACTTCATATTTAGAGAACTTCTAACAGAGATTCTTTTATGCTACATCTTATAGTTACAGATTCCTTTGGTTTTCCTTCATAACTTAATTTCCTCTTTTTCCCCCCTGAAGGATATTTTCACTGAATATATAATTCTGTATTGATGGTTCTTTTCTTTTTGCACTTGAAATATGTGTCATATGTGATGAGAAACCAGTTGTCATTCAAATAGATTTTCCTCTATAATTAATGTATCATTTCTCTCTTGGTGCTTTCAAGACATTTTCTTTGTTCCAGCTTTTAAAAGTTTGGTTATGATATATTGTGTGTGGTTTTCTTAGAGTTATTCTGTTTAAAATTCATCTAGCTTCTTGAATCTGTAGGTTTATGTCTTTTGCCAAATTTGGGAAATTTCTATTTATACTGTTCTATCCTCGTGTCTACCAATTCTTTCTTTTGTCCCTTCCACTTTCCTGGTGAGCTTTTCCATTTTCAATTTTTAAAATTAGTTATTTTTTAATCTTACTGTATTTTTCAGTTCTAAAATTTCCATTCAGTTTTTCTTTAAATCTCTTTCCTGACGCTTTCTATTTTTTTCATTAGTTTCAAACATGTTCACTAATTGCTCATTGAAGCATTTTATAATGGCTGCATTAAAATCTTTGCCAAATAATTCTCTGTCATTTTGGTGTTGGCCTCTATTGTCTTTTTTGATTCAAGTTGAAATTTTCTGGGTTTGATTCCCGGTCAGGGCATATACCTAGGTTGCCGGTTGGATCCTCAAGTATACTTTGTACAGAAAAATTCTTTCTCACCTTTCTGCAGCTAGAGTGGAGAAATAGCAGGATACGGTTTAAACTTAACGTTTGAAGAGTCTTTTCTATTTATCAAACAGAACTCCCCTCACTCTATTCTCATTTTATTTCTAGTTTTAAACTTTTGGAAGAAAAAATCCAACATAGAATTCCTTGGTTGATATTCATCCATCGTCTGAAATTATTCTCTTAATGCTTTCTGATACAAGAATAAACCCATAAATTTTAAATGTACTTACCAAGGCAGAATGGTTCCAACACACTAAGGACCGAAAATTCACTCTGCAAGTTCATCCTTTGAAGGGCCATTTTGATCAGCCAGGACTTGATTGTCTCCGGACATGGTTTAAGTAATAAGTAGCTAGAAACATAGAGAGCATATCGAAGCCAGCACAGAAATGGAGTGGCAATCCTGCCGTTGGGTGACTCGGACATTCGCTCAATTGTTGGAAAGAGCAGAAAGGAGCGAATTATCTACAAGAGAAAGCATATGTTGATGAAAAGTTTCTTAAGGGATAAATAACCTAATGATTTATTGTTTCTTCTATGTAGCATCGACAAATGACTGGGTTTTGGAATGTGACTAAAGATTTGTTCAGACTAAGAATCACCACCCACTGCCATCTTAGCCCACAACCAATCTGGGTAGGATATTAGGATGTCCCTTGAATTGGTGGGGTTAATTTTCAGGGTGAGGAGGAAATCAGATTCCTAGGTAACTTCTTGACTGTGACAGCAATTCAGAATCCCTTTGAAGGGTTGATGCAAGTAGATATATACTATTTTAGTAGTTATAACAACTCAGAAGAAAGTAGAGCCACATAAAAACTCTAGTTTATCTAGTCAGCCTTTCTTTTATTGATTATATTTGGGGATAGTCACTTTGAAAACCTCTAGTTCTTAATCTTACCAACCAAAGATAATCTTTAATAAGACCAAATATATTTCTAACAACTGATTCAACCTTAATAAAGTGCAGGCCAGGGACAAGTGAAGCTGGAAATCTCTATCTACATGGGAAAATGTTTAAGGGCAAAAATATCATTTCAACTGAATTCCTTATAATATCAGGAAATATATTTTAAAAATATCCCAGAAGAAAAAAGAGCATCACTGAACATCTTAAATTTACCATCATTAATATTTAAAAATTAATATATAAAAATAATTTTTATGAGGAATTAGAAGTCAAAACAGTAAAGCACAATCCCCTACCAAAAATAAAGTAACAAAATGGAATAGAGCATCAATGTTACCAGATTGTACAACAGGAAATGAGAATGAACACAATAGTTTTGCTTTTTTAAAAAAAAACAACCACCACCTCTTATATTGTTAAGTATAACACATACTGAAAAGTACACAAAATTTAAATGTGACATTTAACAAATAATTTATCAGATGAATGGTTATATGGGTCAAGAAACAAAACATGGCCACCATGGCATTTTCTAATCACAACTCCTTTTTCTGCTCATACCTTAATAACCTCTATCCTGACTTCCTGACTATGCTTTATATGAATACTCATCATCCCTTAATATTATAATCACTTCCTTGTTTTGCTTTTCATTATTACGTTTCATCCTGCCACAGAATGAACTGTTTTGCCCCAAATGTATATGTTGAAGCCCTAACTTCCAATGGGACTGTATCTAGATAGGTAATTAAGGTTAATGAGGTCATAGGGTGGGGCTGATAGGATTACTTATCCTTATAAGGAGAGACCCCAGACAGCTGGTCTCTTCCTCACCACACACAAAGAGGAGGTCTGGTGGCCATCTACAAGCCAGGAAGAAGTCCTGCCAGAAACCATGCTGGCATGTGGCTCTTGGACTTCCAGCCTCCAGAGAAAATAAATGTCAGTTGTGTAAGCCACACAGTCTATGGTATTTTGTTATGGCAGTTCCAGCAGACTAATACATATCCCTTAATACTATAGTTAATTTCTGTCTGTTAATGAACTTTCCATAAATGCAATCATACACTACATTTTCATGTTTTACTTCCTGGACTCAATATTGCCTATAAGATTCACCCATGTTGATATATGTAGCAATAGATTATCTTTGCTATATAGTTTTCCGTTGTATGAACATACCTCAACTTATTTAGTTTACTGATAGATATTTGGGTTGATTTCAATCCAGAGGAACTATAAATATGCTGCCATGAACTATATATTTTTATACATGTCTCTTGGTGCATGTGTGCATGTATTTCTGTTGACTATATCAGCTCGAAGTAGAAAGAGTGGGTCATATGGTATCCATATGTTCAGCTTTAGTAGATAATTCCAAATAGATAATTTCTATTTAGTAGATAATTTCTAAGGTAGTTGTACCAATTTACTCCCCTAACAACAGATATGAGAGTTCACACTGTTTCCTATCTTCACCATTATTTGGTACTGGCAAACTTTGTAATTTTTACTAACCTGATATAGCGGTATCTCATTGTGGTTTTGATTTGTGTTTCTGATGAATAATAAGGTTGGATAGCTTTTAAATGTTTATTGGACATTTTCTATATCATCTAAAGTACTTATTCAAGTCTCTTGCATATGTTTCTATTAGGCTTCCTGTTTTTTTTTTTTTTTTTCATATTGATTTGTAGGAGCTGTTTTTTATTCCACATACCAGTCCTTTTTCTTGTGTCAGTCCTTGGCTTGCCTGTTCAACTCGTATTATTCTTTTTTTTTTTTCATAATGGAGATAAGTCCTACAGTTTGATGCAGTTGAGTTGAACAGCTTTTCTTTTATAGTTATTGTTCTTTGTGCCTGGTTCAAGAAATTCTTCTCTAACCTCAAATCATGAAGATATATTTTCATTCAAAATGTTTTAGGAATTAGATAATGCTACCTTCTTATCTGTTCTACAGTGTGGGTTTAAGCCTTCGTTGTGTTTAGCTTCAGCGTGAGTCTGTTCCTGTGATTTCAGGTATCAGTCACTTGCCATTTCCCTTACGTGTTACATTCCTCCCTCTGGATGGGCTGAGTGCACTTTTCCCGTCAGAATCTGAGAGAGAAGGTGGGTTTTGGTGGACTTGGTCTCTTTGTCGTTTTTCATAGTAACCTGTTTGAGGGCATTGCCCAAACATTAAAGTTGATCAGGTAGCACCTGTAATTCTGCCTTCATGTCTCTCTTATTAATAGAGAAAAGGGATTTGAGGGTGAGAGCTGTGGAGGGCTCTTTTCTTTCTAGCCATATCCTCTTATTTTCCCTTGGTCGTATCTGTCAGCTAACTGCTCAGCCATTTCCTGTAGACTTTTCCTTTGCTCTCAACAATGACAGATCATTTTTGGTCACAACAACTCGACCTCTACTAGATTTCCTCCAGTTACGTAAGTAAGAATGTACTGTTCCCTGAACACCAACATGGCCTTGATGGAGAACAAAAGACGTTCTTTGGGAGCAGGGAATCACAGCCTTTTCAGGTGATTTTTAAAATTCTGGCTTGGCAACAACAGATTGCAAAATACTCGTAACACACTTTTCAAATGGATTCAGGGTTTCAGCCAGAATACAGGAGTTTCTGCCACCTTGGCATCTTCTCAAGCACCAAGCAGAGATGCTGGATGGACTGTTCTTAATAAAGGCCTCTGAGGCATCCACGGGAATTATAATGATATCACTGTCCACTCCAGAATGTCAGGGATGATCCAGAATCCTCCCATCAGAGCCAGCTGCCGGAAGTGCAATGGGTTTATACAAAGGTCATATACAGTTGACCCTTGAACAATGCGGGGTTCTGGGGTGCCCACCCCCGTTCAGTAAAAAATCTGCATGCAAACATTGACTCCCCCCAAATTCAGTCATCTCTTGATATCCAGGGAGGACTGGTTTCAGAAAACCTGTGGATACCAAAATCTGCAGATGTTCAAGTCCCCATATAAAATGTAGAACATGCATACACTCAGCTCTTGGCATCCAAGGATTCCCAACCGTGGACTGAAAATACTGTTCTTGATTACGGGTAAGCGGAGTATGTAGCACAGGCATTATAATGACAATTACCTTCAGCTGCAGGAGCACAAGTAAAGAACCTAACAGCTTTCACACGTCTCTCCGCTTCTGTATAAAGTGGCTATGCCACCGCTTCATCTTTGCATTTTAGTCCCAAGACATTCTTCAGGACTTCTCCTAATGCCTCAAAGACAAGTGTGACTGCCGTCTCAGATGTGTGCAATGTGCCCTTCTGAGTGGCAAATGTTAAGAAATCTAACAATATAAGTAATAAAGACGTGGGTCCAAAGGACCTCTTACACACGGCAGGGATTGTTAGACTCCGCTCTTCTGTTTCTGAAAGGACAGTCCCTGCAGTGGGTGTCTGGAGCTCACACAGAAAGTGACTTTCCATCACACTGTCTGTTAGCAGTTCAGTCCAGGGAGCTGGCATCCCACTTGGACACCAAGCAGCATACTTTACAAATGTGAGAGGTAGAAACGATGGCAAGTTTGCCAGCATCTGGAGTGCTGCCGCAATTAAGCATGGATGCCACCCCTTCACCTTCAGAATTCTACCACCATCTTTTGGGTAGTTCTAATAAATGAGTCCTTTTATTCCTGCAAGTGATATTGGATGTAACAAAACTCGAGAGATTTAAACAGGGGTGGATTCATAAAAAGCAATCTGTGGTGTTAAGAGAGGTAGCATTTCCCATTACCCTGCCAGGCCTCCCAGCTGAGGGGTTGAGAGAAGCCACCTTCCCTATCCTGGGAAGAATTCTCCATCAAGGATGAGAGTAGGCTTTTTGATAGCAGCTGCAGTGGCAGCAAAGGAGATGGTGAAGAAACGGACTTCTCAGCCTCGGTCAGTGCAGTCCCACCTGGATCTATAAGCTGTGGTGAGAAGCCAGGTCGGCCAAGTTCAGCCACTGCAGGCTCCCTGGCAGCCAACATTCCTCAATAAAACCTCCAAAAGCTCCATGGTCTAGTCTTTCACATTTAGGCTTATACTCGACCTGACGGGAGTTTTTGTGTTTGGTATGAAATATAGGTCTAATTTAATTCTTTTCCATATGGAAATCCAGTTGCCCCAGCACTAAGTGCAAAGTCTGCCCTCCCCTGCTTTTCTGCAGTGACACTTCGGTCGTAAATCCCGTGCATATGCAAACAGGTCCTTTTCAGGGCTCTCCAATCTGTTCTACCAGCCTGCTTGTCCAACTCAGGGACACGGGCACAATGCCTTATTTACTAAAGCTTATAATACACTTTGATATTGGGTAGAGTAGGTTAAACCCCATCTTGCTCTGCAAAAATGTCTTGGGTAGTTTTGGCTCTCTGCATGTCCATATACATTTTGGAATTGGCTATTCAAGTTCCACAAACATCTTTTTGAGATTCTGATTGAGACTGTACTAAATTTATAAATTAATTTGAGAAGTAATATCTTTACAATATTGAGTTTCCCAACCCATGAACATGCGTAGTTCTCCTTTTATTATAAATCTTTAGTGACTCTAAAACGTTTTATACATTTTACAGGTAGCTGTCATGTTTAACTATTGTCACATAATTAGGTGTTTATTATTTTTATGCTTTTGTAAATAGGATATTTTAAAAATATCATTTTCTGAGGGCTGTTGCTTATATAACATAGAAGATATTTGCTTGTTGATCCTGTGTCCAGCAACTTATTAAAGTTCCTTATTAGTTCTAATAACTTGTCTGTAGATTCTTTTGGATTTTCTAAGTACAAACTCATATCATCCACAAATAAACAGTGCTGTTTCTTCATTTCAAATCACTATCTCTTTTATTTATTTTTCTTACTTTATTAAGTTAGCCAAAATCTTATTATAATACTCACTAGAAATAATTCTTGCTCCAACCTAAAAAATATCTTCAATATAATCACCATAAAGCATGATGTTTGCCGAAGGTTTTCTAGAGATAGACTTTGTCAGACTGAAAAAATTTCATCCATTTGTAGTTTGCTAACTGCGTTTGAAAATCACAAATGGTTGCTGAATTTACCAAATATCTTTTCTGTACCCATTGAGGTGATTGTGCGATTTTTCTCCTTTTATTTATTAATCTGGTAGACAACTGGTTTTCTACCGTGGTTGGGATTGCAGATAAAGTGAGTTAGCAAGCTTCAAATGAGACATCCTAAACCATGGGGCTCTTATATTCTTTGGGCTTTTTAATTTTGAAAGAACAAAGGTAATTTTGCTTATGTTCAGGTTTTTCAACTAAATCCTACAAATGATACCTGGAAAATTAGGTGTCACTGAATAATGCAATCTCCCCTAACTGGAATTTAATCAACTCTCAATCTCATTTTCTTCTCCAGGTTGATTTTAATAAATAACCAACCAACTACTCTCAGGGATCTGGTTAAAAATAATTCCAAGGAATAATGTGAGGTCAGTACATTTAATCCCAATCCCTTTAAATAATCTACGTTTGTAACAGCACTGCAGATGATAAGAGAAATTATTCAGACTAGGACTCTCAGGTGCTACAAATTCTTCATTGGGAAAATAAACTAAATTATTGTACTCTGTTTATGAAAGCAGAAAAAGATGCTAAAACACAGTACAAATATTTTAAATGGGAGAGTTAGAAATAAATGTTTTTGTGTTCCCTGATCCCTGAACAATCAACCAAGGAAAAAGATCTGTTTCCCCAAAACCCTGGTAATTTAGTCTTTTATGATAACTCATTGCTCAATTTAGTTTCCAGTTTATTCACTTCAAAATAAGGCTTCCTTGTGTTTATTGCAACATCTTCAAAGACTTAGAGAACATAAATGGTTAATACAGTTACTGTCACACTAATAAATGCACCATACGGATTCCATACGAGTTCTGTAACCCACAGTACATAAGGAACTTTAGACTGATCCAATCAGCTGGCAGAAAGAGGAAGCAATCCATTACTTCAGATAAATGATCCATTACTGTGACCCATGTTAAACAAAACTGCATGCAAGGGAAACTCTAAAAATACATGAGCAACTACAGGGTTGCATTTGGTTGATCCATATCAATAACAAATTGAGAATTAAAGTGTACTCTGAAATCATGGGAATGCACCGAAGCAATGAGGAAGTTCTAATATGTGCTCTGAATGCATCATTGCCTCTCAAAAACATAAGAAGACCAAATACTGTTCATCACAACTAATATTTAGTTGGTGAGACTGGGTTTTCCTCTTTTGTCTTTGGAGAACAACAGTTATTACCTGTTGGGTGAAACTTATACTTTTCCTAGATATCATAATAATAATTTCAGTGAAATTTATAGTCCACATTTGATAGGATAAATCATAGTAATAAAAACTTCTTTTATTCATATAGCAACCTATTGGCCAAAAAATCACCGAGGTCAAGGAAGTATACCCAATTTTATAAAACAGCTGTGCAGAGAAGGTTTCCAAATCTGTGTACATGACGAAACATTTTCTTATGTTACTGTCTCATTAAAGAAAGAACTAGACTGGCCAATTCATTCTACTCTAAGGAAACATTTTCTTATATTTCACATTCTCATCTAAAATCTACCAGAGTCAACTTTTGATAATGAAGCACAACCATGCTCTCTTGAATAGCACAGGAAAGTAAATACAAACACTGGGGCTTTCTATAGAGGGCACTTTCCTGGGGACTTGAGATAGTACTTTGATGTTAATTTTTTCCTGAATTTATTATTATTAATCAATTTTCAGAAAGGAAGCTAGGAAACAACTTAAACGTAAATAGTGTGATGTTCACATGTGGTTTGTGTGCACTCTGTTTCAATAATAGAGGCATTTAAAAAAAAGTAAAATCTAAAAAAACATCAATAAACCTTACTATTCAGATAATTTATTACATATGCATCCATTTTCTTCCTGGGGTAAAGCAATGATGCCCATGTTATGAAGCCATGATAAATACTACTTCCACATCTTCAAAAGAACAGCATTATTGCTACTTTCCCTATCTGCTGATTAGCTCAGTCCACCTGCTGCAGTAATGGCTAGGTGCTTCCCCTCTGCACAAGTTGGAAACAAGAAAACAAAGCACACAGTTTTTCCTTTTATATGATTCCTTTTATGCATTGGTAAGACCCATTAGAGAACATGCAATATAAACCAGAGAGCCCTCAAAGATATAGTTGCTAGTAGTCAAAGCATAGACCTACAAGTAATCTTAGTTTAGTTGATCTCTTCTCCCCATAAGGCCACGTTTTCCTCTTGTTAGGATAAGACTACTCACCTTATTTAATCATCTGTATGCAGTTTATAAATTGCAAATACAGTTCTATTTGAGTGGTCAAGAGCTTGCTTTTTGAGATGTTATACTGTCTTAACAATTTCACCCATCAATAAGACAGGAAAATGACCCACCGTAGGGAAGTGCTTAGAATAATAACAGTAGTGATAGCTCACTATCTTCTAGGATCTACACCAATACACTTTATATATATTATCTCATTCAACACACACAACCATACCAAGTAAGTGTCTTTATTCCACAGATGAAAAAACCAAGGTTTAGCTGCAAAACAACTAAGATGAGGTATTTTAGAGCCCATGCCATTAACCATTATAAACACTACATACTTGCATACAAAAGAATTTCTGAGTAATAATTATCATTTGGTGACATAATTCCCAAGGGTTAAGCCAATCACTACCATTACTGTTAGAGATAGGCCAATACTTACAAGAGTTTCAAAACATTCAGCTTCAGAAACAATTAACTCCATACCCTATGAAGTAAAGCATGAGATGCTTCAACTATTGATTACTGTTAAAAAATTATGCCACTTAGGACTGCCTGACCTGGCGCCTGCCCAGCCCCAAGGACAGCACATTTGGTGCTGGCCAGGGACAACTGGCTCGGTGCCCACCAAGCCCCAAGGACAGCGCTGATGATGCCGGCCAGGGACACTCGGCCCAGCACCTGCTCAGACCCAAGGACAGTACCAATGGTGCTGGCCAGGGACCCCCACTTGGCGCTCTGTGGAGCCCCCAGGACCAGGCTGGTGGGGCAAAGAGGAAGAAACTAGGGCACACCATGTTCTGGACACTGGGGCCCTTCAGTGAATTGCATGCCAGAGGGCTCTGCGGCTTCACAGGGCGTCGCACATCAGAGGATCTGAGCATCTGTCCCCAGCTGACCCTGAGCACCGGCAGCAGACAACTGAGGGACCAGAACCGTGGAGGAAGGGAATACAACTCAGAGCAGAGACACTAAAGATGTGAGACTCAAGGCAGTCCCAGACTCTGGGCTAAAGAGTCCTGGACCATTGGACGACTAAGGGCTCCAACTTCTCGGACCTCAAGCAGGTCGTCCAGGTACTGAAATTGTCAACAACACACATTACATAAAACAAATACAAAGGGACAGCCAAAGTGGGGAGACAAAGAAATAATCTCTAGAGGAAAGGAATTGCCAGAAAGGGTAATAAGTAAAATGGAGGCAAGCAATATGTCAGAGAAAGAATTCAGAGTAATGGTAATACGGATGCTAAACCGTTTGAATGAGAAATTTACCAACATCTGTAAGAATCAAGAGGAAATGAAGAATGACATAGCTGCAATAAAAAACACAATGGAAGGTTTTATCAGTAGACTAGAAGAAGTGGAGGACCGAATCAGCGAGTTAGAAGACAGAGTAGCAAAACACCCAATCTGAACAGCAACTAGAAAAAAATATTAAAAAGCAGGAGGAGGATTTAAGGGAACTTAGGGACAATATGAAACAAAGCAACATCCACATAATAGGAGTGCCAGAAGTACTTAAAGCTGAGCAAGGAATAGAAAACCTATTTAAAGAAATAACGACATATTTAGGTGCTCCATAAATAAATACCCTTTCCAAATTAAAAAAAAAAAAAGAATGACAGAAAACTTCCCTGATTTGGGAGGGAAAAAAAGTTCCACAAGTACAGAGAGTCCCAAACAAGAGGAACCCAAAAGACCCACTCCAAGACATGTAATTACAATGGCAAACGTTAAGGATAAAGACAGAATATTAAGAACTGCAAGAGAGAGACAGAAACTTACCTATAGGGATCTCCCATTAGTCTATTAAATGATTTCTCAACAGAAACACATCAGAAGGGAATGGAATGAAATATACAAAGTAATGAAAAGCAAGGGACTGAACCCAAGAATACACTATCCAGCAAGGCTATCATTCAAAATTAAAGGGAAAATCAGGAGCTTAACAGACAAAAAAAAAAAAAAAAAAAAGGCTAAGGGAGTTTATTACCACCAAGCCAGCAATGCAAGAAATGTTAAAGGGACTGCTGTAAAAAGAATAGAAAGGGAAGAAGGAACATAGGAATAAAGAATAAAAATGATAACAAACAAGTACCTATCAATAACAACTTTAACCATAAATGGATTAAATGCTCCAATCAAAAGACACAGGGAAACTGAATAAGAAAACATGATTCGTATATATGCTGTCTACAAGAGGGCCACCTCAGAACAAAGAACTCACACAGACTGAAAGTGAAGGGATGGAAAAAAATTTTTCAGGTAAATTGAAATTAAAAAAAAACAACTGGGGTAGCAATTCTTATATCTGACAAAATTGACCTCAAAGTGAAGGCCATAACAAGAGACAAGGAAGTCCACTTCATAATACTAAAGGGATTGATACAAGAGGATATAACTCTGGTAAACATATATGTACCCAATGCAGGAGCACCAAATACAAAAGAAAACTTCTGGAAGATATCAAGGGAGAGATAGATAGCAATGCAATATATCTAAAAATCATATCAAGCATCTTCTCAGATTACAGTGGTATAAAATTATAAACCAACTACAATAAAAACAATCCAACACTTGGAGGCTAAATAGCATGCTATTAAACAATGACTGGATTACAACAGAGATCAAAAGAGAAGTAAAAAACATTCTGGAAACAAATGACAATGAAAACACAACAATGCAAAATCTAAGGGACACAGTGAAAGCAATCTTGAGAGGGAAGTTCATAGCATTACAGGTGTACCTCAAAAACAAGAAAAAGTGGCAATAAGTTATCTAAACCTACAACTTAAAGAATTAGAAAGACAGCAACAAGAAAAGCCCAGAGTAAGAAGAAGGAAGGAAATAAAGATCAAAGTGGAAATAAATGACATAAAGACCCATCCCCCAAATAAAAAAACACACACAATAAAACAAAAAATCAATAGAAACAAGATTGTTGAACCTCTAGCCAGGCTCACCAAGAAGCAAAGAGAAAGGACTCAAATAAACAAAATCAGAAATGAAAGAGGTGAAGTGACAATGAACCCCACAGAAATACAAATGATTGTAAAATACTACGAACAATTCTATTCCAACAAAACTGGACAACCTAGACAAAATGGACATATTCCTAGAAAAATACAATCTTCCAAAACTCAATCAGGAAGAATAAAAAAAACCTGAATAGGCTGATAACAACTGATGAAATCGAAGCAGTAATCAAAAATCTTCCAGTAAACAAAAGCCTTAGTCCAGACAGCTTCATAGGGGAGTTTTACCAAACATTAAAAGACAAACTAAAACCTACCCTCCTCAGACTATTCCAAAAATTTCCAAAGGAAGGAACACTTCCAAGCTCTTTCTATGAAGCCAACATTACCCAAATCCCAAAACCAGATAAAGACATTACTAAGAAAGAGAATTACACGCAAATATTCCTGATGAACACAGATGTCAAAATCCTCAACAAAATATTAGCAAATAGTATCCAGCAATACATTAAAAAGATCATACACCATGACCAAGTGGGATTTATTCTGGGGATGCAAGGCTGGCATAATATACACAAATCCATAAATGTGATACATCACATAAATAAATTGAAAGACAAAAATCACATCATATCTATTGATGCAGAAAAAGCATACGACAAAATACAACACCCTTTTTTGATAAAAACTCTCAGCAAAGTGCGAATAGAGGGATCAGATCTCAAAATAATAAATACCTTATATGACAACCTATAGCCACCATCATACTCAATGAGAAAATACTAAAACCATTTCCCCTAATAATAG
Organism: Myotis nattereri; assembly: GCF_964212035.1. Lineage (NCBI taxonomy): Eukaryota > Metazoa > Chordata > Mammalia > Chiroptera > Vespertilionidae > Myotis > Myotis nattereri. Next base: position 76,472,933 of record NC_138085.1, on the reverse strand, counting down.
GAATGAGACAGGGATGCCCATTTTCACCACTCCTGTTCAACATAGTGTTGGAAGGGCTAGCCATAGCGATTAGATTAGAAGACATAAAAGGCATCCAAACTGTAAAAGAAGAAGTAAAACTTTTATTATCTGCAGATGACATGATATTGTACATAGAAACACCTAAAGACTCCATCTAAAGACTACTAGATTTAATAAAGGAATTCAGCAACATAGCAGGATACAAAATTAACACCCAGAAATCTATGGCAATTTTATACACCAATAATGAACTCACAGAAAGAGAAACTAAAAAAATAATCCCATTTACCATTGCAACAAAAAAATTAAGATACCTAGGAATAAACTTAACTAAAGTAAAAGACCTGTACTCAGAAAACTACAGGCCATTGAAAAAAGCAATAGAGGAAGACATAAAGAAGTAGAATATACCATGTTCATGGATTGATAGAATCAACATCATTAAAATGTCCATACTATCCAAAGTAATCTATAGATTCAATGCAATCCCCATTAAAATACCAACGGCATACTTCACAGACCTAGAACAAACTCCAAAAATTAATATGGAATAAAAAAGACCCCATATAGCCCCAGCTATTCTGAAAAAGAAGAACAAAGTTGGAGGAATTAAAATACCAGGTATCAAGTTATATTAAAAAGCCACTGTTCTCAAAACAGCCTGGTACTGGCACAAGAACAGACATATAAACCAATGGAATAGAGCAGAGAACCCAGAAATTGATCCAAGCCATTAAGCTCAATATTTGACAAAGGAGGCAAAAGCATACAATGGAGTCAAGACAGTCTCTTCAATAAATGGTGTTGGGAAAATTGGACAGGTACATGCAAAAAAATGAAACTAGACCACCAACTTACACCATACACAAAAATAAAATCAAAATAGATAAAAGACTTAACTGTAAGACAGGAAACCATAAAAATCTTGGAAGAATCCATAGGCAGCAAAATATAGACATATCCTGGAGCAATATGTTTACTGATATATCTCCTAGGATAGTGGAAACTAAGGAGAAAATAAACAAATGGGACTACACCAAAATAAAAGCTTCTGCACCGCAAAAGAAACCATCAACAAAACAACAAGAGAGTCTACTGCATGGGAGAATATATTTGCCAATGTTACATCCGATAAGGATTTAATTTCCATAATTTATAGGGTACTTATACAACTTAACAAAAGGAAGATAAATAACCCAATCAAAAATGGGCAAAGGACCTAAATAGACACTTTTCAAAAGAGGACATACAGATGGCTAAGAGACACATGAAAACATGCTCAAAGTCACTAATCATCTGAGAGATGCAAATCAAAACAACAATGAGGTACCACCTCACACCTGTCAGAATGGCTATCATCAACAAATCAACAAATGACAAGTGTTGGAGAGGATGTTGAGAAAAAGGAACACTCGTACACTGCTGGTGAAACTGCAGACTGGTGCAGCCATTGTGGAAAACAGTATGGCGTTTCCTCAAAAATTTAAAAATGGAACTCCCATTTGACCCAGTGATCCCACTTCTAGGAATATATCCCAAGAAAACAGAAACACCAATCAGAAAGGACATATGCACCCCTATGTTCATAGCAGCACAACTTACAATAGCCAAGATTTGGAAACAGCCTAAATGCCCATCAGCAGATGAGTGGATTAGAAAACTATGATACATATATACAATGGAACACTACACTGCTATAAAAAAAAAAAAAGGAATCCTTACCATTTGCAGCAGGATGGATGGGACTGGAGAGCATTATGCTAAGTGAAATAAGCCAGGCAGTGAAAGAAAAATACCCCATGATCTCACTCATTTATGGATAATAAAGAACATTATAACCTAATGAACAAAAAGATAGATACAGAGGCAGAGAAGCATCGAACAAGACTGTCAAATTACAGCGGGAAGGCTGGGGAGTGTTGGGGGTGGGGGTGGGGGTAAGAGATCAATCGAACCACTTATATGCATGCATATAAGCATAACCAATGGACACAAGACACTGGGCGGGGGGTGGGGGGATAAGGGCATGTGTGGGGTTTGGGGAGGCCGGGGAAGGTCAATGGGGGAAAAAAAGGAGACATATGTAATACTATTTGTGATACTTTAAACAAGAAAATAAAAAAGAAAAAAAATCTCATATCCAATAAAAAAATTATGCCATTTCAATAAACTTTGCTTAAGATAAATGGCATTCATGAAACTGACCATTTTTACCACTTTCCATTCATGTGAATTACTCTCAGAGATTTTCCTATACTTTAATTACCTTAATATAAAAAAAGCCATTTCATGCATTTAATCTACATGTCAGGGTTGCTAATTACATAGAATGCTTGCATATTTACCGAGATATTTATATAACTTTATGATTACACTTAATGGAAACATAGCTTCAAAATTTTCCTACAGACTATTCTTCTTAAGCTTTTGCCATTTCTTTTACTTTTAATGCAAAATGCTCTTCTGCTCAGCTTACGATTTCCTGAAATGCACTCTGAGTCCTTCAGGTTCAGAATCTCTAAGAACTCAAACAGAAAGAAGAGTGTCCACAGGCCCGCTGCAGATCACTCTTCACAGCTGCTCTGTGGTCCCACAAGCTACTACAGAGCATCTGTCATTTCAAACTGAACGGTGTTCCCCACACAGCCTCAGAATTCAGTGATTGGAGACAATACCAAATGCACCCTCATGCCTACAGCTACAAAACTCCCACATGATACTAGCGTCTTGGGCAATATCAGCTTTTTCTTGGTTTCCAAAGGCAAAGCTACATAGAATTTGAAAGGATGACTTTGCTAACTGAAAAACTACTCTTTGGCAATTCCCTAAACTTGGAGCTGGAGTACTCTATGTGGTCCAGAAGCAAAACACTGCATTGTCTGACAACGGGTCACTGATTTATCAATTAAAAAATACTCCATGGTATCTGAAATGCTGTATGAGGGAAATGGGAATCAGGTACTCTGTTACCAGTTCAAATATTAGTGAGCAACTACAAAGTCCATTCATCTCAAAAGGGGTAAGGACCCTGATATATTATATTCAACTTACGTTCAAATGGTTCAGAAAGAAACACACACACACACTTTTGTCCCTTGGTATCCGCGTGGGGAATTGGTTCCAGGAACCTCCAGATTCAAAAATTCACAGATGCTTAAGTCACTTATATAAAACTATAGGCCTGGTGCACAAAAATTTGTGCACTGGGGGGAGGGGGGGTGGTCCCTCAGCCCGGCCTGTGCCCTCTCACAGTCTGGGACCCCTTGGGGGATGACCACCTGCTGGCTTAGGCCTGCTCCCCAGGGGATTGGGCCTAAGCTGGCAATCAGGCATCCCTCTGGCAGCCAGGCAGCCCTCGGGAGATGTCCACTTGCCAGCAGAGAGCAGACCTAAGCTGCAGTCGGACATCCTTAGTGCTGCTGAGGAGGCAGGAGGGGCTCCCATCACCACCGCTGTACTGGCAGCCACCAGCCTGGCTTGTGGCTGAGCAGAGCTCCCCCATGTGGGAGCGCACTCACCACCGGGGGGCAGCTCCTGCATTGAGTGTCTTCCCCCTGGTGGTCAGTGTGTGTCATAGTGACCAGTCATTCCCAGTCTTTCTGCTGTTAGGGTCAGTTTGCATATTACTCTTTTACTATATAGGCTAGAGGCCTGGTGCACGGGTGGGGGCAGGCTGGTTTGCCCTGAAGGGTATCCCGGATCAGGGTGGGAGTCCTGCTTGGGTGCCTGGCCAGCCTGGGTGAGGGGCTGATGGCTGTTTGCAGCTAGTCACACCCCCTTCAGGGTGGGGGTCCCCGCTGGGGTGCCTGGCCAATCTGGGTGAGGGGCTGAGGGCCGTTTTCAGTCTGGCCTGCGACTGAAGCTCCCAGCCTCTCCTTTTTTTTCCTTTTTTTTTATTCTGGGATTTATTTACCTTCTATAATTGAAACTGTTGCCTTCACTGGCGCTCCCAGGTCTGAGGCCACCGCTGGCTGAAAGCAGGTATCTGGGGTTTGTCTGGCTTCTATAATTGAAACTTTGTTGCTTTCGGAGCTCAGAGCCGGGCCGCGGCAGGCGGGGAACCTTGGCTTCCTCCATCACTGGAGCAAGCAAACCTCCTGCTCGCTTCAGCTGCGTGGCTGCCGGCGTCATCTCTGTTGGCAGTTAATTTGCATATCTCGCTGATTAGCCAATGGGAAGCGTAGCGGAGGTACGGTTAATTACCCTTTTTGTCTTTTATTAGATAGGATAGGGTTGTTGCATATAACCTATGTACATGCTCCCATATACTTTAAATTATCTCTAGATTACTTATACCTAATACAATGTAAATGCCATGTAAATAGTTGCAATACAGCAGTGATGGCGAGCCTGTGACACGCGTGTCAGAGGTGACATGCGAACTCATTTTTTATTTTTTTATTGCTTAAAGTATTACAAAGAGCATTACATAGGTCTCCTTTTTTTTTCTCCCCTTGACATTCCCCCGGGCTCCCCTACCCCCCAGTGCCTTATGTCCATTGGTTATGCTTATATGCATGCATATAAGTCCTTCAATTGATCTCTTACCCCCCCTTCTCACCTCCCAATCCTCCCCAGCCTTCCCACTGTAGTTTGACAGTCTGTTTGATGCTGCTCTGCCTCTGTATCTATTTTTGCTCATCAGTTTATAATGGTCTTTATTATCCATGAATGAGTGAGATCATGTGGTATTTTTCTTTCATTGACTGGCTTATTTCACTTAGCATAATGCTCTCCAGTTCCATCCATCCTGCTGCAAATGGTAAGAGTTCCTTCTTTTTTACAGCAGCATAGTATTCCATCGTGTAGATGTACCACAGTTTTCTAATCCATTCATCTACTGATGGGCACTTAGGCTGTTTCCAGATCTTAGCTATGGTAAATTGTGCTGCTATGAACACAGGGGTGCATATATCCTTTCTGATTGGTGTTTCTGTTTTCTTGGGATATATTCCTAGAAGTGGGATCACTGGGTCAAATGGTGCCGGGAGCCGGTCCATGCTTGCTGTTTCAAGGGACCTGGCATATATGGCATACTGTTCTTAATATGTTTTCTCACCTTCTTGGCACTATGTGTTTTAACTAAGGTCTCTGAGAAAGGTTGTTTCCCCAGGTAGGGATTTTCAACTGAAGTTAGGGAGGGAATAAAACCTCTTAACTAAGTGCCAGGTGGGTAATTAATCACTTTAACTACGAACAATCATGCTTAAGCTACATAATCTTTACTCCCTGGAATGGGGATAAGAAACACCCTAACCTTTGGAATAGAGATTGATAGGATTGGAATCAACTGGTATAAATACAGATGTAACAACACAGAACTTAGAGCACAGAACTAAGAAGATAGAACCAGGAGGCACAGAACCTACACAGAACGTTCTCTAGAGACAGAAGAACTTCGCTGGAGAAAACATGGCAAAAGATCCTGGACAGAAACTGGCCTCAGAACCTAGAGACAGAACCTAGTGAGAGAACATGGCAAAAGATCCTGGACTGAACCTGACTACAGAAATTGGCAAGAGAACCTGACTAGAACCTGGTGACTGAACCTGGCTGGAGAACCTAGCGAGGGAACTTGTCTACAGAACCTGGCTGGAGAACCTGGAGAACCTAGCAAGACAACATGGACACAGAACCTGGCTGGAGATCCTAAGCAGAACCTCTCTGGAGATCCAGACCAGAACTTGGCTGGAGATCCTGGCTAGGCTGCTGATCAACTGAACACTGTCTCCTTGTCATTCTTTCTTCGCCGACTCCGTCCACACCTTTGGGGACCCCTGGACCCGCTGGGGTTGGACCCCAGCAAAATGGGAGTTCCATTTTTAGTTTTTTGAGGAAACTCCATACTGTTCTCCACAGTGGCTGCACCAGTCTGCATTCCCACCAGCAGTGCATGAGGGTTCCTTTTTCTCCACATCCTCTCCAACACTAGTCATTTGTTGATTTGTTGATGATAGCCATTCTGACAGGTGTGAGGTGGTACCTCATTGTTGTTTTGATTTGCATCTCTCGGATGATTAGTGACTTTGAGCATGTTTTCATATGTCTCTTGGCTTTCTGAATGTCCTCTTTTGAAAGTGTCTATTTAGGTCCTTTGCCCATTTTTTGATTAGATTGTTTATCTTCCTTTTGTTAAGTTGTATGAGTTCCCTATAAATGCTGGAGATTAAACCCTTATTGGTGATTACATTGGCAAATATATTCTCCCATGCAGTGGGCTTTCTTGTTGTTTTGTTGATGGTTTCTTTTGCGGTGCAGAAGCTTTTTATTTTGATGTAGTCCCATTTGTTTACTTTCTCTTTAGTTTCCAATGCCTTAGGAGATGTATCGGTGAAGAAATTGCTTCCGCATATGTCTGAGATTTTGTTGCCTTTGGATTCCTCTAGTATTTTTATGGTTTCCCGTCTTACATTTAAGTCCTTTATCCATTTTGAGTTTATTTTTGTGTTTGGTGTAAGTTGGTGGTCTAGTTTCATTTTTTTGCATGTATCTATCCAATTTTCCCAACACCATTTATTGAAGAGACTGTCTTGACTCCATTGTATGTTCTTGTCTCCTTTGTCAAATATTAATTGACATTTTTTTGGTTGATTTTTCTTTGTGAAATGGCATTTAAATATACAAAATAAATATAAAAAATATAAATCTTTGTTTTACTATGGTTGCAAATATCAAAAAATTTCTATATGTGACACGGCAGCAGAGTTAAATTAGGGTTTTTCAAAATGCTGACACGCCGAGCTCAAAAGGTTCGCCATCACTGCTATACAGTATTATTTCGGGATCAACTCTCTGGAATTCTTTTATTTTCAGTATTTTTGATCTGCTATTGGTTGAATCCACAGATGCAGAACCCGCAGATGAGGACCAACTGCATATACACTTGCTCTCTCTTCCCCCATCGTGTGTGTGTGTGTGTGTGTGTGTGTGTGTGTGTGTGTATGAGGGAGAAAGAGAGAGAGAGAGACAGATGGAGACAAACGGGGAGGGGGAGAGGCAAAGCAAATGAGGTTAAATATTAACAGTAATAAACCTGGGTTAAGTGTATATGGTGTTCGATGTACTATTCTTATTCTTGTAACTTTTCTGTGAGTTTGAAGTTATTTCCAAATAAATTGTCAAAAAATAAAGTACAGTCCACCACTGCCCTCTATCCCCCAGCCATGGCACTTCCAATCCCCTTTATCCTGCTTCCACTCTTCTTATCAAGGGAGTGTCACCTTCGGACACACTGATTCATGCATACCTGTATGTTGATTACCATCTCCCCCTTAGCAGACTGAACTCTGGGGGGACTGAGCTTCCTTCGTGCTCTAAGACTGGAGCGGGTGCAGCAGCAGTGCATGACACATGGCAGCGTGAATCGGTTTGGTGAGGGGCACTGGGTCCCGCAAGATGACTGCCTCATCCTGAACCTCCAAGCAAGTCCTCCTCCCCACGCCATCTCAGGCCTAGAGGGTTCTGTATAAAATTGAAGGAGAGAGCTTCTTGACCTGGGTACACTGGGCATAGAGACAGGGGACGGAAAAGGCCACCATGAAGAGGATTAAGTGAAAGTCCAAACACTAAGTGCTGACACTCCCACCTAAAGACCCAGACTCCTGTGCTGTTTTGCTTTGATGATGCTGCCCTCAGGCAGGAGATCTGAACTTTTTTTTGTCTTTTGAGAAACTGAATGGCTCCAGAGAAAAACATACAGATCACAACACTGGGGAACAGCACCCAACATGTCAGGACACCTGTCCAACACCCTGCAGTGATGCTGACTAGCTGACCAGACTCACTTCCACCCAAAACCTCCCAGGATTTTCACTGCTTCTTTCTTAAACAGAAGCAGATAACGAAGGAATGTCAGGATTTCAGGAAAGCTTCAATTACAGTAGTCAGATTAACACAAACAAAACATGAGCAAAGGGATTCAGATGAATAGAGACAACGCAAGAGTACAGCAAAACTCCAAATATTTGTCGTCCTCAGAGAGTGTGAGTGAGCCATGAAATAATAGAAAGGATAACACAAAACGGGAACAAAAAATAAGAAATTATCTCAGAAAATATTTGCATGAAGGCTGAAATCCAAAGTTCAATGAGATAAATTCCAAGATATAATTGGGAAAATAACCCACATTTCTCATTGAATACAACCAAAAATTAAAAAAACACACCAAAAAAACAGAGATGGACAATGGAAACCAAAATAAATCCAGAGAATCATTTATGGAGAAAACAAAGAGAAAAAAAAATACTAGAGAAGTTTTCAGTATGTTAGCATGCCAATTTCCAGATGAAAAAGGATAAACAATCCAAAAAATATCATCGTAAAACATAATCATGGGGATAAAGATTCTAAAACTGTCCAGAGGAAAAACAGGTCCCCAGAAGAATACAAAACTCGAACTGGCATACTTCTTGGTGGCAAAGCCTGAAGAACTTGAAGCTAGGCAACAACAGCTGGTAACAGTGGATGCGGGGGTGGGGATGGCAGCCCAGCTACTGCAGAGCAATCTTCCTGCCAAGAACATTAGGAAGGCTGGAAAAAGTATTTATTTAAAGTGCTTTTGAAAGCATCAAAGGCAGAGGTGATCCGAAAGGCCAAAATTCTAGAGAACAATGGAACTCAGAGAGGTGTGCTGAAATAGCTCGTCTTCATTATTGACCGATTTGCGAGCAACAGCTAAAAGAGCAAGAAGCTAAACGGAGTTTCTAGAAGTTTTCTTTGGCTCAAGTGTCAAAACGTGGGTGCTGGGTGCCCAGTGAAAAGAAAGCACCCTGGGCTCTCAGTGGGACCCAGTAAGGGGCCACCCCCAGGCACAGTGATGAACGGGAAGCAGACCCGTCCTCACGGAGGGAGCTTGGTTTCGCCCAGTCCTGAAGGCAGTAAAGTCACTGGTCCTTACTATAACTGCTGGTCAACAGCAAAAGCAAATCCGCCCTGGAGGAAAACAGGAGCCTCCTATTGTCAATACAACTTTTCATATATAATGATAGGTATTCAATTAAAAAAACAACCACCTCACCAAGCCATGATGGTTAATTTTCTGTGTCAATTTGACAGGCCAAGAGTGGCCAGATATGTGGTCAAACACTATTCTGAGTGTGTCTGTGAGGGTGTCTTGGATGAGACTAACATCCGAGCTGCGAGGCCAAGCAGAGCAGATTGCCCTCCCAATGCTGTGGGCCGCATCCAATCAGTGGGAGGCCCAAATAAGCAGAAAAACCGAGAGAGAACTCCCTCTACAGTTGCCCCTGACCTGGAAACTGCCTTTTCTTCTGCCTTTGGACTCAAAGGGAAACATCTGTTCTTCCTGGACCTTGGGCTTGACTGCTTTCGCAGTGATGGCGAACCTATGACACGCGTGTCAGAGGTTACACGCGAACTCATTTTTTTGGTTGATTTTTCTTTGTTAAATGGCATTTAAATATATAAAATAAATATCAAAAATATAAGTCGTTGTTTTACTATGGTTGCAAATATCAAAAAATTTCTATATGTGACACGGCACCAGAGTTAAGTTAGGGTTTTTCAAAATGCTGACACACCGAGCTCCAAAGGTTCGCCATCACTGGGTTAGAGCGTACACCGCCAGCTCTCCTGGGTCTCCAGGTTACTGACTACAGATCTTGGCACTTGTCAGCTTCCGTAATGGTGTTAGCCACTTCCTTCTAGTCAAATTCTTTCTGTAGATATACACACGTCCCATTGGTTCAGTTTCTCTGGAGAACCCCAACTAGTACAAAACTACACGAGACTTAGATACTAGAATGATCAGACACAATCTTTATTTTTATTTCAAATATGTCACCTCTGAGTTTTTATATTTTAAGAATAAAAAGTAATTGTACTTTTAAAATTATTGACAGTACAAAGGAGAATAAAGTCAGACATAAACTTTAAAATAACTGTAATTAATGTAATCAAATTAAGTAACAAGATGTAGAATTTCAGGAACTGGTAACTATAAAAATAACAAAGTGGAAATTCTATAAGCAAAAAAATGAATAACTGAAATTGAGAATGCCATAGATGGGTTTAAAAGCAGTTCATACATAGTTAAAGTGAGGATAAAAATATGTCTAAATTGAAGTAGGGAGAGAAAAAAGTTATTGTGTGTAAGTTATACCTCAATTTAAAAAAGAAAGCCTCAAAAATTTAATAGGGAAAATCAAATAAATATGCAATGCCTATCATACAAGGTAGAATATATAAGAATTATGAGAAAAAGGGTTACAAAGGAAGGATGGTAGAAATAATGGGAAGAATTGGGAAAAGAGTTCCCATAGGAGTTTGCATTTGAGATGACTGATTTTAAAAGATGGACAGAGGCACCAGTCAGGTGGTGGTAGAACAAAGCAGAAAGAAAGTAGACAACAAGAAATAATAACAGTTAGGAGGCAGCACGAGGCATGTCTAGGGCAGAGACAGGGACTGTGACGGAAGGAGACACCATGAGGCCACCTTCCTCAGAGGACCTTGAGAAGAAGTCCCCTGGCACCCAGATAATTGGGATCTGTCCCTAAGTTTTTATGAAATAATCATTCATATGACATTGCTGAAGCCCTCAGAGCCTGTCTCCTCTGCACCAGGGCACCAGTAGTCCCGGCATGTTTCTGAGGGTGGTAGGTTATGGAAGAGGAAAGGCTGGGTCTCTAACCCTTGGTTTGGCTTACTGCAGAGGCTCCCATAACTCACTGGTGAGGAGATAAATTAAAATTGTTGAGATGGAGCTTCTGAACTTGTTGACAGACTTCATTGATGTGTACTCCCTCTGGATCTGTAGGGCTGACACTGGGAAATGATTTACTGTCTGGTTTCCTAGGGACAAGTTGCCAGAAATGATGCTGGTTTCAGTCCCTATCCATTCATCAATATACCTCTCTGAGACCTGATAATCTGGCATTTCCCCAACCAAACCCAATCAGCCTGACCTGGCCTAGAATGCAAGGTCTTAAAGCAGCCACGTTTTATTCTTGTGAAGCATCTTTCACACGGTGCCTGCTAGGCTTTTTCCACTTCAGGGAATTTTTGTGTGGCCTACGATGCATATTGTTCACAGATTTTCCACCCGAGCAAGAAGGGAGGGTGAAACAGCCTCATGCACACTGGGTAACCATATTAGACAGCCCTTTCCTTCCTGAAAGAACACATTCATAGTTTTCATCTCTACAAACTGATAGATCTAAAAAGAATCTTCTCGCTGGGATAAACAATAGCCACCCAAAAAATTTCACAGAATTTTGCTCATCTGTTTCCACTCTCTTCCATGTTTATCTCTTCTCTGTTATGCTCTGTCCACTAAGACTCTATGAATTTGCTCTTCTGTGAACACCCACTTAATTAGCATAACAATGTCTAAATGTAGCAAGGTGCCAGCTATGTTTTCCAGACCTGCATCCATCCAACTGCAAGGGTATTCAAAAAGACAACACCTGCCCTAGATGGTTTGGCTCAGTGGATAGAGCATCAGCCTATGGACTGAAAGGGAACATGCCCGGGTTGTGGGCTCAATCCCTGGGAGGGATTTAATTTAATTCTCTCTCATCACTGATGTTTCTATCTCTCTCTCCCTCTCCCTTCTGCTCTGAAATATCCTATATAATAAAAGAGAAACATGCAAATTAACCATCCCTTTGCTACGCTCAAGCCACGCCCACCAGCCAATGAGGAGTATGCAAATTAACCCGACAAAGATGGTGGGTATTTTGCATACACAGAGCAGAGTGGGAGAGCCGGCAGCTGGGGGGGGGGGCGTGGCTCTCTCGGTCGCTCCCTCGGTCACTTCCTTGGGGGGACGTGGCTCCCTCGGTCACTGGACAGAGAGCAGAGCAGGAGAGCCGGAGACCTGGGGGGATGTGGCTCCCTTGGTCGGGGAAAATCCAGAGGGTGGGGAGCACCAGGAATTCTGGGAATAGTTTTGGTGGCAGCCCCAGGACCAGAAGCAGAAGCCCAGAGCGCGGGGAGCACCAGGAATGCTGGGAATCATAGTTCTGGTGGCAGACGGATCTAGACACTAGAGCAAAGTGAGCCTGGAGCAAGTTACTATTGCAGTTGGGGATGGAGGGAAAGCAAAGGTGAGAGACATAAGTAAAATCAGAGTGCCTAGGAAAAATTAAAGGGAAGATATCCTAAAACTTTCAGGAAATCTCCACCAATGAAGCAAAGAAAAAAAATGCCTCTATTATTCTGTGAGCAACAAACCAAACTGAGTTGGGGGAGTCTCAGACAATTCACTCATATGATTACAAAGACAGACAGAAATTCCCAGATTGGAGAGAGTGCAGGTTGGGCTGAGGGACACCCCGCCCCCCTCCACCCCCTCCTACCCAGTGCATGAATCTTCGTGCACCGGGCCCCTAGTATATTTATAAAAGACAACACCTCTGTCTTAGCATGGGCCACCTATTCATATCCCAGAGCCTTTAAAGTCTTTACCTCTATGAACCTCATGATCTGATGAAATGTGAACATGCCTGTATTTAAAAATGTTTTTATTTATTCTAGAGAGAGAGAAAGATCAATGAGAGAGACACACATTGATTGGCTGCTTCCCACAAGCCCCCCAGCAGGGATGAACCTGCAACCTGGGCATGGGTCCCAAATGGGAATCAACAGACAAATCTCAGTACATGGGACAAAGCTCTACCAACTGAGCCATACCAGCCAGGGCTGTGTTTTTTGAATACAGTCTGCTTCTGTCTAGTGGTAGGATGAATGATGATGCCAATCCCAACCTCCAATTTTGTTATCACATTCAAGTAAGAATCATGAGGCAGGTCATCAAAAGGCATGCCTGTCCTACAAATTGAGTAGAACAGGAAGATTAGGTAAGACAGGGGAAGAGGCTAGGATGGCTGCTACTGGCAAAAATGCTGCTCCTGACTTAGTGCCACTCCTGGTCTTAACGGTGGGTTTACTGCAGGGATACCATGAAGTTCACCTGAGCAATTAATTTCCCTTGTATTAGTTATCTATCGTGGTGTAACAGATGATCAAAACTTTCTCCTGAACCAGCTTTCTGCTATGAAGTCATACATCAAATTGTTTTTTTTTTTAAATAAAAAAAAATGCATAATCATTAAATAACTATAATAATGAAGAAATATCTATAATAATAAAAGTGTAATATGCTAATTATACCGGGCAGCCAAACAACCTTCCAGATGAAACCACAGGGGTGGGGGTGGGGGGGCAGAGGTGGTTAGGGACAATCAGGCAGGCAGGCGAGCAGTTAGGAGTCAGTGGTCTCAGATTGCAAGAGGGATGTCCGACTGCCGATTTAGGCCCGAACCGGCAGGGATCGAGGGATGTCCAACTGCCAGTTTAGGCAGTGGTGTAACAGATGATCAGACATCCCCCAAGGGGTCCTGGATTGCGAGAGGGTTCAGGCTGGGCTGATGGACCCCCTCCCCCAACCCCATGCACGAATTTCGTGCACTGGGCTTCTGATATATATATAATAGAGAATTAAAGGAAATTTAAAAATTAAATAGAAAAACAATCACCCCAAAACTCACCACCCAAATACAGATACTATATTCATTTTGGTAATTTTATTTTCAAACTTTTTAATGTATGTTTTCTTTTGATATATATTCTCTATGTAGCTTCACATTTTTGTTAATATTCTATAATTAACTTTTATGTATTACAGGGCCTTTTGAAAATATTCTATATAATAAAGAGCTAATATGCTAGTTAGCAGCAGAACGACCTTTGGACGAAGCCAGGGCTGCAAGGGCTGGCCAGGGCTGCGAGGGCCAAGCCCCTTGCATAAATCTCATGCATTGGGCCTCTAGTAATGTTAATAATTCACATTCCATACTCTACTTAACCTTCCCTTTCAAGTCAGACTTTAGGATGTTTTCAATTTTTTTGTTACAACAAATATATTTTTGTACCCGGGTGTTTTCTATCATTAAGATTTTAATATAGATCCCAAAGAAAATAATTAGTAGGTTCAAGGGGTATGAACACATTTTATAGGAGTTATTTTTTTCTGATAACACATGATCATTGTATAAAGTAGAACCAATGTAGAGTCTCCTCCTCCAATACACCCTTACCTCTAACTCCAGAGATCACCATTATATGCCCCCTGGTGTTTACCTGTTCAGACTTTCTACAGAAGTATACACACACAACACTGAACTTTTCTTTTAAATACTGCAATAGTAGCAGCTCATTTTGATAACTGTCGAGGGACACTCATTAAACATTAGGAAGTACTACTATACTTAATAAGTAGACATAAGTACTACCATATGTTAATTTATTAAGTACTATGTGACACATGGTGCTACCTACAGAGTATTTGATAGATTTTTATTAGCTATTTCTTCAGTGAGTTATCTGTTCATGTTCTTTGTACCTTTATCAAAGAAGCTGTTATAATAAGTTAATGTTTTAGCCTAGTGGCTAGGAACATGGACTCCGGAGTCAAACACACGGGTTCAAATCTTAGCAGATGCTTACTTAGCTGTTTAACCTTGAGCAAGTTACTTTTGCCCTTTCTAAGTCAGTTTCCTAATGTACACTATGGGAATAGTTATAGCCCTCCCAGAGTGGTTAAAAGGATTAAATAAGATCCATAAATTATAACTGTAGTAATATAGTAATAACCATAGTAAATCAGCTAATAATTCAATCTTTACTTTAAATATCTACAAGAGAATTCAGTATCTTAAATAAATATTTACATCTTGATAAATATAAATAACAGTGCAAAACCAGCAAGTTATCCTTTTTTTCTTATCTTTATTATCTTCTCTGATCTAAGCACAGACACTCAGGGACAGGTTTTAAAATGACCCATATAAAATCACAAACTCTTACACCAGGTTTTTCTATAACAAATACCTTACTTTAAACCATTTCACATTCTGCTTTAAGAAGCTAGTTACTGAGTTATAAAGGCAATCTGTGGTAGAGTTAGTATGTTAAGTACTCTCGATACTACAGTAATCTTCAAAGGCACATTTACTTTTACCTACTTTCCTACTTTCCTGAAATTTACAAATACATTAACTTTTATAACTGGAAAGAAAAACCTTTAATTTAAAGAAAGATCCTGCAAACAGGCTGTAAAAAGACATTTAAGGACAAAGAAAATCTGATCTGGGCTGTATCAGCTGATATCAAAGCACTGCCATTAACTTTATCAGGTGTGATAATGACATGACAGTTATATAAGAAAAGTTCCTTTTAAAAGATGCACACTGAATTACTTAAGGGTGAAATATTTTGAGGGCTATATTTATTTATGTATTTGTTAATCATCACTGGAGGACGTATTTCCATTGATCTTTCAGAGAGAGTGGAAAAGAGAGGGAAAGAGAGAAACACTGATGTGAGAGAAACACAAACCCCAACCAGGGCCCGAACCAGGAAGGAGCCTGCAACCAAGGTATGTGTCCTTAACCACAATCGAACCCAGGACCCTTTGGTCAGTAGGCCAATGCTCTACCAACGGAGCCAAACCGGCTAGGGCTATGAGGGATATAATTTACCAGAAAGTATTTAAGAAAAAAATGAGGCAAAAGTAATAAAATATTAGTAGCTCTATTAATCTGGATAATGGATATCTGAAGATTCATTACACACTTATTTTTATTTTTCAGCTTGAAATTTTTCATAATAAAAAATTTAAATGATCCATTAAAAAAGGAGTCTCTTTCCTTTCCATCTAGAGTAGCTTAGATAGCTTTATTTATGCTTCAGTAAGATGGGCTACAACTGAATAAACCTTTAAACTCCTTACACACCTCTCTTTGACCAGGCCTGAGTTCCCTATCCTTACAACACACTGGGGCACCAGTGATTAGCTAAAGGCCCTCATACAACAGACTAGTTACTTCCATCACGAGAAGAATATTCTGAAAATCTGTTACACTGCCACATATACAGCTACCTCAGTGCCAAAAGACAATAACATAGACACCAGAGCTTGCTGGAATGCAGGAGGCCACTGCAAAACATAAGATTGAGAACTTGTGCACAAAAGCTCAGGGCTTAAATCAACTTCTGCTGACATACCTCTGCTACCTTTGCTGTTTAAATATAACCATAACCAATGGACACAAGACACTGTCGGGGGGCGGTGCGGGCATGTGCCAGGGGGTAGGGGAGGCAGGGGGAAGGTCAATGGGGGAGAAAAAGAGAGAGATATACTATTATTTGTAATACTTTAAACAATAAAATAAAAATTTTTTAAAAAAAGACTTCAAAGAAATGAAAATGAAACCTATGGTCCCATCCAGGTTTGACCGTGGTAACTCAAAGAAATGAGAAAATACGTCTTGGTAGTGCCGTTTCCCTGAACAAGCGGATGTCAGCACCTTCATTCTAGGGGTCGCTGGGCTTGGAGAGAAGGTCATGGGTGGAAAGAGCCAGAATACATGAACTATGGAAAAACCCTCCTTTAAAGGACTTGATTGGCATCCTCCTCCTTCCAAGGGATGATCTAAGGCAGAACTGACATGTTCTGGAAGGATTAGGACAGACTTAACTGTCCACTGATCTCAAGACAGCCCATGTTCCAAGCCTTTGGAAAGCCCAGGCTTGGTGGTCCTCAAACTTGAGCATCCAACGGAATCCCCGGCAGCATTAGTCAAAAACACTGATTGGTGTTCCCAGCCCTAAGGTTTTGGATGCAACAGGTCAGGGTGGGGCCCAATAATCTGCATTTCTAACAAGTTCCTGAGTGACACTGATGCCACTTTGAGAACTTCTGGCTTAGCCAGCTGCACGAGTGCCTAGTGTCCTCCATTACAGCCTATTCACAGCTACTCACAGCTACTCCTGGGCCAGGAAGAGGTGGTGACAGCATGTGTTCAGGCAGTAAATGCAAGGTTTCTCTGGCTAGCAGCCACTGCACTTCATTCGCCCTACCTGTCCCTTTAAACGCACTCACGAACTCCCAGTGTCCTGGGCCTCTGAGAGGATGAGGGGGATTTTCCACATCTGACAGGATCACGGATACACAAATACTCAAGTGGTTCAATATTTAAATCTGAAGAGTGTTCAGAAATTCTCAGATGAAATGCATTAGATAAAGCACTAAGTATTAACATGCATGAAGAATGTTCTATTATAAACCCCTGTTTTCACTTTCTTGCAGCTTTCCAAAAAATTAGCCCTTTGTGGTGAAATTTTCCATGCTTGGTTTCAGCCCAAAGGTGATTTTTTTTTCTCAAACTTTGAGAAAAATATATTAAATCGTTCTCTGAGTTATGAAAAGATGAAAAAAGCCCACACAATTTTTCCACTTTGAAAGCAATTTCAGAATTTTAAAAAACACGCAGATAACTAAAAATGGCTGAAGTTGAAAAGTTGAAACTTTCCATGTGTCTAGTTTTCAGCAAGGCAGTCTCCTGGGTGGTTCAGAAAAGATAATGTGTGTGCACACTCATAAACATAACTATATCTTGAAATAAATCCATAAGTGATTGAATAGCATTTTATCATACTCAATACAAACTTTCCTCAAGACAGGGGATTTATTGTTTTCTGAAATTGAGAGCCTTTCGCAAACCAGAGTGCGTAGTTGTTGATTACCCGATCCCTGTGGTTTCCACACGCCAGGGGTCACTAATGGGCCACATGGACACAACTGTGGAACTACTATGCACTGTTCTGCAGAATACTCCAGTTCCCGTCACACTCTATCTCCCCTCTGCCCCCAGCTCAATTCTAGGATTCTGAGCACTGTCTTCTGAGTTCAATCTCTGCCCTTGGCCCATGCCTCGACACCAACTCCCTTTATCTTCTCTGCTCCAGATCGCTCTCACATGTTCACATTTCTCCCTGAAAGCATCCCCTACTTCCCACTGAATTCCTCCCCCATCCCCACCCCTTGTATTTGAAGAACTCAAATATTAAAGAACAACAGTAGATATCTTATGGTTAGGTCGAATAGATTTTGGTGGTTTGTCAGGGTAACTTATTGTAGCCATCTATAACCATAACCCTCCTACCTAACACTCCACCTAAAAGCAGAGAATGGAGGGTTAGGAAACAGAATGCAGAGTCTCAGGTCTGCCATTTACTAGCTGACTGACACGTGGGTAGACACATAACTCCATGGAGCTTCAGTCTCCTTATCTGTGAAGTGGGAAAATTAAGTTATTAAATGACCTTGTTACATGTGAACATGTTTTGCAAATTTCAAATGAATGTTGGTTATAATTGTTAGTAATGGCATTGCATCAAATTTAAAAACTGTTTTAGATTCCTAGATTCAAATGAAGAACCAAGTATAAGGTGAAAAACACTTTTGCAAGGATGCAGTCAAAGATTAAGAAAAATTCAATTTTCCTAGTTTTCAAGTGTGCTTAAAAGACAAACAAAGGAAATCCATTCCAACAAACGTTCCAACATCTCTCTCTGCATTGGCGACTTGCCTCGGCATATGTTAAATTATCTCCCACTTAAGGACAAACATATTCTTTTGACCAGCTTCTTCCTTGTCATTTTGTCTTCTCTTCATTACTGGCAATTCCTGGATAACTACCCATTTATCACCTGCGACTTCCTCTCATTATTTCACTAAAAATGCTCTCTTTGAGGTCATCATCAGTGACCTTCCAATGACTAATACCAGAGGCCTCAAGGTCCCTTTCTCTTTACCTTTGTTACACTCAACTCTGCAACCTATTGCTACGTAACATGCCATCCCTCAACTTATGGTTTAAAACCACTGATGATTATTCTTTCTGATTTTGTGGGGTCCAGAATTCAAACAGGGTTCAGCTGGACTTCGGCCCCACATGGCTCACTCCCATGGCTGTACTAGTAGCAGATGGATAGGCTGGAAGGTCCAAGGTTTCACTCACGGGACTGCCTCCTGATCTGCTGGACTTCTTACGTGGCAGCTGGCTTCCAAGAGTGGGGAAACAGAAGCTCCCCGTACCCTAGGCTTGGAAGTACCAGAACATCACTTGCACTGCATCCCATTAGTGAAGCCAGTCACATGTCCAGCCCAAGTTCAAAGGGGAAGGAAAAGAGACTTCACCTCTGGAGAGAGGAATGGCAAAGAGTCCGTGGCCATCTTTAATCTACCACATAGCCACAACCCTCTCGACATGTTCTTTCTCTTCTCTTAGCTTTTGTGGTATATTCTAATCTATTCCTTTTTTTTTTCTTTTTTTTACAATGACCCGCAGAAAGATATATATTCTATATTTGTAATCTAGGACATCAACACACTCCTAAGAAGTGAAACAAAAGTTTCACAATACCTACCTTTTTTTTTAAAAAAAAATATATTTTATTGATTTTTTACAGAGAGGAAGGGAGAGAGATAGAGAGTTAGAAACATCCATGGGAGAGAAACATCGATCAGCCGCCTCCTGCACATCTCCCACTGGGGATGTGCCCGCAGCCCAGGTACATGCCCTTGACCGGAATCGAACCTGGGACCCCTCAGTCCGCAGGCTGACGCTCTATCCACTGAGCCAAACCGGTTTCGGCCACAATACCTACCTTTATTATAACCTCACACACTCTGTTTTCTATTCTTAGTTACTCTGTGTGTGTGTATGTATGTATGTGTGTGTGTGTGTGTGTGTATATATCTATATATCTATATCTATATAATTTTTTTTTCAAATGCTGTTTTGTTCGCAAACATATGCTTCTCTCCTCTGAAGAGGAAAAGACTTTGCAGCCCATTGGTGGCAGACTTGGTCATGTAAGTTGCTCCATCCAATGCAGTGTGAGGAGTGACAAAGTCACTTCCAAGCAGAAGTTTCAAAACACAGTGTGTGGTTCACTGTTTCCTTTTCTATCCTCTGCCATGAGACTGGAATATTCCAGAGAGAAGTTACTCCATCAGTGTGGATTCTGGAATAAGAGTGCATGGAGAGAACTACCTGGGGGCAGCCTACCCTCAAAAGACTTGTATCATGAGCAATAAATGAATCTTTATTGTTAAAAGCCACTGTGTAACCGCAGTGTAGTCCTCCCTGTCCTGATTGATTGCTGATTGCAACCCACTGAGGTGATTTCAGGAGCCACCAATACTGCAGCCAATAGTCTGGAAAATTATGATACCTTTTGCCTTTTCCTCTTCTTCAGACTCCTTGCCACCAAATAGTCATTCCCCTACTATGCATCTACGACCTGTTTCTTTTGTCTCTTAACAACTTCCCTTGGCAAATCCCATATGCTGTCTTATTTCTCATCTGGATTAGTGAACTCGCCTATCACTTGGTTGTTCACTTTTTATTCTACACTCTCTTCCCATTTCATTCTTCTTTTTCAGTAGCGATTACTTTACCTGATGTGGGACTACCATCATCACTGGTCCTTCAGTCGCTCCTTGCTGTTCAGAAAGTAGAGTCCAAAGCCCGTAGCCCAAACTCTCTGGTCCTTGCACTTCTATGGGCCTAGGTTCTCACCGCCCCCACACCCATTGTGTACACTATGCTGCATCCCAATCAGACCGTTCACTGCTCTCTTCATGTGCCCAGTGATAAAAACCATTTCTCCTTTTTCATACTGCTTCCACTTCTTACAATGCATAGCAACTCCCTATCACCAAAATATCAAATTCTCTCCTTCTACTCTGACCCGTCCTTCTCCAGTTCAAGCACCTTTGTCATCACACTTTGTCGGATATTCCCAATTGGCAGCCACCTCTCTCTTTAAAACACTCAGAGCCTATGGTACTTCCTCATTTACTATATATATATATATATATATATATATATATATATACTTTTTAATTGATGTACTTTTTTATTGGTATTTAGAGAGAGGAAAGGAGAGGGATAGAGAGAAACATTGATGAGAGAGAAACATTGATTGGCTGCCTACTGCACACCCCCTTCTGGGGATCCAGCCCACAGCCCGGGCATGTGCCCTGACCGGGAATGGAACCAGTGACCTCCTGGTTCATAGGTCGACGCTCAACCACTGAGCCACACTAGCCAGGCTGCCTTCCATTTCTTATCACTTAATATAGGGACAGGACTCTGACAACAGTATTTTGACAAGTAAATTACTTCTTACTCTCCGCCCTCTCTCCAGAACACAGCTTAGTGAAGCTATCTGAATGTTCTCAGGAGCATCTCTAGCTTTGTAGACGTGAAGGTCCACCGGAACAGTGAAGCACACATTCTCAATCTCATTATTTGCAGAATATCTGAACTTACAATTTTTCCCTTATATAGATGATATGTACTCTTGAATCAGCACCTACGTGCTATCCTAACCCTTTCAGTACAGTTTTTCAAGCTTCTCGGCTGTGCTTGTTGTGTACTTGAGTCTCTAAACTTGTGAGTATCTAAGAACACAAGCGGGGGTTCCCCAAAGAAACAAAAGACAAAAAAGTTCTGAACAATGACAAATCTATGTACTAGTTTTGTCAATTTTACACATATATCTTCATTTAAGACCTGTTCATTCTTACTTGAGACTAAATTCTGTTATCTATTTCCTTTACCCACAGCAAACTAGTAACAACAAATTCTAAGTAAGGAACAGAAGTGGCACCTAACACTAAGGGAGGAGACAGAAAAACTGTAAAATAAACAGACATGAGAAATATGTATTTTTAAAAAGCACTTTCAGTGAAGAAATTTCAGGACACAGGCAAAATCCCTGAAGTTGTATTTTACTGTGTAGTATAATCACACAATCAAAATGATGTCCTTGAATCACGAATTCCTCCATAATTAATATGCATTGTTGAAGAAGGCAGATCAGTAAGATCTATTTTAGACAAATGTTTATCTAATTTGATAAAAGAGTATAGTGGTTAAAGGAGTGGGTTTAAGTAATATGGAAATTTCATTTAGAGAGCAGATATTTTTGTCAACAAAGGAAGCTCTATGTTATTGTGCTTCCTTCCCCCCAAAGGAAAGCCAAATAATATTAAAAAATTAAGTTTTGAAGGATCTGATACCTCTGGAAGGAGAGGACGTAGTATCATTAAATATTATATAAGTTCTTAGAGGAAAATAAAAGTGAAATTATTGAAGTTCACTTCATGACTCAGTGCCGAGCCCAGCTCAGAATCAAGGGCTTTTAACTCCCAACCTTGAAATTTATAAAAACAATTTATTGGCAAAATCAGATGGTCCATTTTAAACATATGAAGGATTGATCTTGAGAGACAGAAGATTCTAGGTAGAGGGATAGGACTCCTACTTCTTTGTTTCTATGTTACCTCCTAGCCCCGCCCCAACTGCTAGAGCAATCTTCATGGGGTCTCTCACTCCTGGAGCCGAAACGTGATGAGTCACATGAGCACACTCCGGGAACAGCTGTAGGCTCTGTAGTACCCCAAGGTTGAAAGAGCTATCAAACGGCTTCCTAGACTCTCTGTACCCACAGCTAATATAACAGGCCCCACCCTGGAGTCAGACAGAGCCAAGGCTGAGTCCTGGCAAGGCACTTTCCTCACAGTTCCCATCTATAAAATGAAAGATGGGACTAGACCGTCTCTAAAGCCCATCTCAGTGCTAAGATCCTGAGTCTAAAATCGTGTTTATTATTGTAAGTCATGACAGCTACTATTTAACAGCCCTCTAATTACCTAGTTTCTCACGCTCTTTTAAAATCCTTCCTTCTGAACTTTACTGTCAAAGCACATGAAGAATTTCTATAATTCTATGTATCAAATTTGCTTAAAGAAAAAGATACTTTAATGCCAGATTTTTAAAAGAGCTATTTTTTTTTAGTATTTTAAAATATAGGTCAGACTATGTTAAAAATGTGCAATAATTCTCTAATAATGATTTTAAGACCAAAGTTTCCTATAATTAGTTACAAAAATATGGTAAAGAACTGAACCAAAATAAAACCAAGCAAACCAGCTACTAAACTACACATATGTCCTTAAAATCTTATGGGAGTCAAATATTCCAGTAAAAATAACAGAAGAGATGGAAACACAAGTTTCTTATTATCACACTTCATATGTTATAAAACATAACAGTTAACTTATTTTTGGCAAAATGATTAGGGATTGCAACACTGGCTTACACAAACTTATTTGATTGTCAAATGCATCTTAAATGGAGCGTGTCATGCTAACTTCAGGCATGCAGGCACGGTGCCGTCGTAGAGTAGCCTAGAGACACTGAAATTTCAACACTTCGGCAGGGATCATACCACCAAAATTAACTGGGCCAGGTGTCTAAAGAGGGTTGGGGGGACTTCAACAATGTTGCTAATTGAAACCAGATAAAGCTTTTGAATAACAAAAAAAAAATCATACAGATGGTCACCCTTCACCCCGAGTGACCTTTATGGACAATTTATTGCACGAGTTATTTTCTAAAATACACCCTTCTTAAGAAAACACAGTTTCACATGTCTCTCTGAAAACTCTATAATCAGAGCGTGAGTTATGTGTCCACAAACAGACTAGGTTAAGCTCGTGTTTTCTCTTCCTTTTCCCTTTTCCCTACGATTCCTACAAAAGCAAGAGCACCTGAAGGTGGAGCAAGAATCAGAAAGTCCTAAAGCTGAAGAAGTCCTAGGAAGAAGCTACACTGACCTTCAGGTGCCTTGTACTTCTTCCCCGACAGACATTGTGAACGAGAGTCAAAAAGGGAGGTGGGTTCCGAACCAATGTGTAGAACAACTCTTCCCACAGATGCATGAGGGAGATGATGCACTACATGCAGAACGGGTGTGGAGCGAACAGACAAAACCCCCAAGAACAGATCTGTGATTAAGTCAATAAACTGAAGGGCACAGGAGGGAATATTTTCTTCTTGGTGTTTATACAATAGTGTACTACTCATCAAGGCTCTCCAGAGAAACGGAAGCAACAGAAGATATGTGGAGCTGTATTATATATATGGAGACCCAGTGGCGGGCCTGGCTCATGCGATTAGCCAATCTGCCCTTTGCAAGCTGAGAAGCAGGAAAGCCAGTGGTGTAATCAGGCTTCAGAACTGGGGGTGCCACCGGTGTGAGCCCTGGAGTCTGAAGGCTTGAGAACCCGTAGACCCAGTGACCTAGGGCAGGAGAAAGTGGGTGTCCCAGCTCAAGAAGTGAGAGAAAGAATTCACCCTTCCTCAGAGTTTTTGTTCTCTTTCGGCCCTCAAAGGATTGCATGATGCTAGACCACAGGGAGAGGATCGGTCTTCTGTTCTCAGTCTACTGGTGCAAACAATAACCTCTCCTGGAAACGTCCTCACAGACAAATTCACAAGTATGTTCACCAGCTATCTGGGTGTCCTTATCCCAGTCAGTTAACACATAAAATTAGCCATCACAAACAGTAATGCTATTATTATTTCAAATGTGCAAGTACTCTTTTAAAAATGTTTTTAAAGCTTTAAAAACACCCAGAACAACTAATAACGAACATTTTATTTCGTATCAGTTTGCTACATTTCACTTGACAGGACCAAGTCACTTCCTAGACTGGGAAATAAATTATGTGTGTGCTTCTACATGCTTGATTGTACACCACACCAGTGAAATCCTAACTGTAGGAGTGGTGGGACACGGCCCCCAGGGATCCTTTCCTTGAATGTTCATGCTCTCGTGTAATCTGCTCCTCTTCGGTGGGGGCTGGACCTAGTGGTTTGCTTCTAACAAACAGAATACCGTAAAGGTAGTGGGACTATCATTTCTGTAATTAGGTTACAGTTGTGACTTCCATCTTGCCAGCAGACTCCTTCTCTGGCTCTTCTCCCACACTTGCTCTTCCCAAGCGTTAAGGAACTGACGGTGGCATCCAGCCAGCTATCAGGGATGAACCAAGACCCTCAGTGTAACAACCTTCGAGGAACTGAGTCCTGCCAACAACCATGCAAATGAGCTTGTAAGCAATTCCCTCTCAACTTGATTTTTCAGATGAGACCTTTTGATTAAAGACTTATGAAAGGCCCTCGAGCAGAGGACCCAGATAAATCATGGTCAGGTCCTAGACGCACAGAAACTGTGAGAAAATAAACATATATTGTTTTACATTGTTAAGTTTTTGGAGCAGTTTGTTACACAGCAGTAGATAACTAACCTAGCAGCTAACCTAGTGACGGAGGTAATAATCCACAGTCATTTCCTTAATAGTCACTAACACCTACAGCAAACTTTTAACTTCTAGGCACCCTTTCTAATTCGTTATATCACTCCTCAAAAAATCCTTTGAAAGACATATTACCCCCACTTTATAGATGAAGAACAGAGGTACAGAGAGACTCAATAAATTGTCCAAAGTCACCCTGACAAAAGATGACAAAGCAAGTATTTGTGGATATATCTGAACTTCGGTGTTGTGCCAGGGGTCACAGCAATTGTGCAAACAGGACCACTAAGTGACAGGGCTTGTAAAGATGGTAACCCCTTTTTTTCTTTTTCTTTTTTTAAAAATATTTTTATTGATTTTTTTACAGAGAGGAAGGGAGAGGGATATAGAGTTAGACACATCGATGAGAGAGAAACATGAAAGAGAAACATCGATCAGCTGCCTCCTGCACAGCCCCCACTGGGGATGTGCCCGCAACCAAGGTACATGCCCTTGACTGGAATCAAACCTGGGACCCTTCAGTCCGCAGGCCGACGCTCCATCCACTGAGCCAAACCAGTCACGGCAAAGATGGTAACCTCTTGCCCTAGCCGGCTTGGCTTAGTGGATAAAGCATCAACCTGAGGACTGAAGGGTCCCAGGTTCGATTCCGGCCAAGGGCACATGCCTGGGTTGCGGGCTCGATCCCCAGTAGGGGGTGTACAGGAGGCAGCCGATCAATGATTCTCTCTCATCATTGATATTTCTCTCTCTCTCTCCTTTTCCCTTCCTCTCTGAAATCAATAAAGAAATATATATTAATAAAAAAAAAAAGATGGTAACCTCCTGACATAGAGGAGAGTCAGGAGGCACAGAAGAGAGCAGAAGCCATGCAAAAGGAAGGAATCACTTCCTACCTTGCCTCCTGATGACCAGGTTCAATGGCACTCATGCTCCCATACACCCTACAGCTACTTAGCAGTTATCACACCCATGGCTTAGTCTGTCTCCTCCTTCAGACTTCAGACTCTCTTACCTCAAAGACTGCCTCATTCATTGGGAAGTTCTCAAACCACAGCACGAGGTCTGACATATGGCAAAGCAAGTATTTAATACTAGAGGCCCGATGCACAAAATTCATGCAAGAGTAGGCCTTCCTTCCCCCGGCTGCCGGCACCCAGGCTTCCCTCACAGCCCCTGCTTTGTCCGGAAGGTTGTCCAGTCTAATTAGCATATTACTCTTTTATTATTATAGATGTTTTTTGAATGAAAAAATAATTTATGTTGTGAATCGCATCCATTCAATGGGTTATTTCAATGGTATGTGTTACTGAAAGTATGAAGTTTTATTTTGAAGTCTCTTGTAGTTTCACTCTCTCCTGAGCACTTTCAATAGGTGGTTATGTCTCCAGTGTCTCTGGCACATAGTGGCACCTAATTAGTGTTTATGAATGAATGAATCAATGGATGAATGAATCATAAGTGTCTCAAAAAGGCTGCCAAGCTATAAAACTGATAATAATTCATACTTGGGCCTAAATAAAGATTTTTGTGTTTCATAAAGACAGCTGTTTTCCTATCAATGATGATGATACATTTTCTTCCTTTTATAAAGAGGCATGAACATTTACAATCTCTCCCACATAAAGATAGATTCTTATCTAAGTCTTACCTAGTGACTGCTCTTAAATATTCCTTCATAAAAGACAACAAGTTACATGCAACTAAAGAATTCCAGTTAACCCTAGATTAAAAGGCATTCAGTTGGAAAATTCCTACCTCCTTCAGCATTATTTTTTCAAACATGGAAATAGCATGACCATACACTTGCACAGGCCCACAGTAATATGGGGAAAAGGATAAAGGCAGCTGCCAAGTATCCTCTCTCTGTTCCATTTGTCAATTAAACAAGAGATACAAGGACAAAGGAAAGCCGAGGGGATCTGTGCAAGTGCACAGCCGGGCACCCACAGCCGCCTCCTGGGGCACACTTACCGGGAGCTCAGGCGCATGCTTCAAAATCTGAAGGGCAAAATAGCTGCCTATTGAATGGCCGATGACCACCAGCTTGGTTTCCTTTGGTACATGAGTTCTCAGGAAAGCGACCTTGTGTTCTACTTGACCACGGAGTCCATAGATGTCCTTAATTTCTTGAGCATTTGGATCTAAAACCAAAAATATAAGCATGTTTTTTATTCAATAAGTAAAAGTAATAAATTCACTGGGGAAAATATTTTTAAAATAACAGTAGTAGTAACAGTAATTACCAATTATGTGACGCCAGCAGTGTGCTAGCTAGCATGTTAGGCACTACTTAGATTACCTCAACAACAACCCCGGACAGGAAGTGTCAGTATGTTCATTTTACAGAAGCTCACAGACATCAGGTGATAGAATGACAGACACATACTAAGTAAGAGGGGGAGACTCAAACCAGGTCTCTCTCTCTCCTCACAGTCCATGAATTTTCAAATATTCTGGGACTATTCAAATATTCCATGGCTATTTCATAAATATTCAAATATCCCTACACTACTGTTCGTTCAGGCCAATGGATCTCAGAACCCTCTGCAGGGTTTGTTATAACATTGACCGCTGGGCCCCACCACAGAGTCCCTGATCCAACAGGTCTGGGCTGGAGCCTGGGAATTTGCATTTATGAGTTTCCAAGAGATGCTGAAGTTGTTGGTCCTAGGGTCACATGTTGAGAACCACTGTTTAGGCTAATTTATATTCTCCATAAACAACTAAGAAACCCCATGACACGCTTCATTTTTTAATATAATCTTTGTTTGCCTGAAGAACTCAGACTGTGGAAATGCTGTAAGCTGTTTCTTTTAACCAGCACAGTCCTGACCTGAAATCGCCTCTCTTCCTCTCAACAAATGAACTGTCCTCTAGATTCCTCAAGACTAATTAACACTTTATCTAGAGCTAATCGTTAAGAAAAAGAAATGAGCCTTCCTTTGCGTTTAACCAGTACTCTGCTCTGACTATATAGCCCTTTGCACAACTGTATGGGTGCCTGTTTATTTCCTTTCTTAGGCTGTGAGCTCCGTGAAGGCAAGGTCCATCTCTTCATCTCTGCGTCCTCTGTGACTAGCACAGGGTAAGTATTACTTATTTAATTAACAAAAATATGTAATTAGGGCAGTGTTAACTATCTAAAGAGTAGTGAATAACAGAATCTTAGACTGTTATATAATTGTCCTTCTCTATAGTTTAAAAAAAAACTTTCTCAAAATAAAAGTTTTAAATTAAGAATGCTGTTCCTAGCTATCCCACATTAATTTTGTAGGGAAACCACCAGTCACTTCTTCATTACTCCCAATGGAATACAAAAGCGCCTAAGGACTTTTCTAGGTTCGTGCTAAACACGGGAGGCAGAGGACGAGCACTGTCTCTAGTCCTTTGCGCTTACTTAAGTCACCGGTGCAAAGGTCTTCCTTTCACGACTGTGCCTGGAGTTGTCTAAGCTGATGAGAAAGTACACTCTCACCTTTAGGCCTCGACTGTCCCCGGCTCCCCAAGTATTCTGTAACCTCCCTGTACCTGAACATTGGTGGGAGTCTGTTAGCCTTCAAGGCATGCCACACAGAGAGGGGATGGTAGGCAGGCGCTATACTTAAAACCGCCACCTTACTTAAAAAACAAACAAAAAACTCTGTAAACTCCAAACATGTCTTATAGAATAGTTTTTAATTATTATTCTCCAAACAGATGGTGAAATACAGGGTAATCAAATTATGCTTGCCACTTGACTAAAACCAATGGTCTGGAATTTCAATGGGGGAAATGATGGGGCTGGGAAGAGAGAGAAAGATAGTGAGAGATGGACTGATTCAGCGAGGAGAAGATAATTTTATAGACTTAGCAAATAATAAAAGCAAAAGGCATAAAAGTGCGAGGTGTAATTTTGGACACAGCTATGATGTCCATGGCTGTCTGTGGT
Organism: Myotis nattereri; assembly: GCF_964212035.1. Classification (NCBI taxonomy): domain Eukaryota; kingdom Metazoa; phylum Chordata; class Mammalia; order Chiroptera; family Vespertilionidae; genus Myotis; species Myotis nattereri. The sequence continues at coordinate 76,443,996 of NC_138085.1, read as the reverse complement.
TAGGGGAAGAGGCGGAACAAATAAGGTTAGAAAGGAAGGCAGAGACTGGATCCAAGAGGACACTGAACATCACCAAGGAGTGTGGACCCCACAGTGTGAGCAGTGAGGACATATCTAAGGATGTGACTGGAGGGGCAGCGATCTGGCCAGTGTCACATGACCTTACAGGCATTGCTCCTCCCTAGTCCTGCTGCGCTTCCTCCTTCTGTCTCCCCTGAGGCTCTAACAATTTGCTTGTTAACTCCTCCTACCTACTTAGAGACCGCCTTGTTTATTTCTAGAGGCTTGATTGTCTCATGTTCTCTGCCTTGGGCTCATCTAGTCATTCCACTTTACGTCCAAGTCCTTCTGCTAATCACAGTCCTGGCAAGAGAGAAAGCTCTACTGGGTTTTCTCTCTCTCTCTTTCAGGTTTGAGGGCTGGAACTGGAGTGGTTTAGTGTTTCTTTGGATAAGCACGACCCGGGTTCATCATTAGTTGAAAGACTGTGTAACTTTTTTAGATGTTTTATCAGCTGAAACTAAACCACCATGATTTCCAGCTTTTATGTTATACTTTTTGAACAAATGACTTCAAATAGTTGATAATGAATCTGCCATCCAGGAAGCTGACTCTACAGTAAATCAAAGCCAGAAAGAGCTTATACTTCTAATTCCTCAAATTTTCTTTTCACACTCCTTTTCTGAGTCACCCCCTTCTGACATTGGTGAACATCTGTTCTCCCAATTATACTCAATTTATGAGCGTGATAATGTGGTGCAGCGAGAATATTATTTCCAACTGTTCATAATTCTAACATGTGCTAATATGAAGCAAAACATACTTTTAACACTTGATGTGTGGTTATAGCTTATGTCCTTTCTCTCAGTGATTACATACATTTCACACCATAGTTTGCACGTCAGAAAACCTGTACTTTAGAATAATAATCTTGGATGATGAATAATATATCTGTCCTGACTATCCAAAGCCATGTCCTCTAGCATGCATTTGCCAGCATAACCTCCAACATGTAAAACAGATGAAAGGGGAACTGTTCTGGGTGAATGGGGTACTAGGGAGGCCTGGAGCTCCACCTGCCCTTCCCAGAACTTTTGGGCCAGTCAGAGCACAGATGGACCGTCACTAACTTGAAAGGCAGCATTGCTACTCCTGTGTAGACCTCTGCAGCTCCACACATAAGAACCTAGTAGGCTGTCCATAAACCCTTGATGTGATGATTTGCCCTTTCACCCCCTCTAGAAACCACAGCTTCCTTGGCCCCCTGGTGGCCCTTTGGGCTAATGCCTCTAGATGGCACTGTTCTCATGAGGTAGCAAAGGACCCTCGCTTTAATTACTAAGTTATTACCTCAATAGTACACGGGCAGCCTAAGCAATAAGCATACTCAAACTAAAGTTACACATAACAAGGTGTCAATTCAAACATGAATTAAAGGCATTTCCCAGAAATTCAGGTACATACCAGGCCCCTTTCCCTGGTTTTCCGCACCAGCGTTTACTGGTGACGGTCTATGGCAGAGGCTCTGAAAATGTGGTCCCAGGGCCAGCAGCATCCACATCTCCTGGGAACTTGTTAGAAATGCAAATTCTCAGGTCCTACCCCCACACCAACTGAAAGGACCCCTCAGGGGGTAGCGCCCTGTAATCTGTTTTAATAAACCACCTTCTGGGATTCTGACCCATGCCCAAGTCTGAGAGCCCCGGATCTAGGGTTGCCCTTCAAGAATCCATTTTCAGCTTTCCAAGTTGCTATTCATGTTCTGCTTGAATGATTGCTTTATTGAACCTAAAACTGTCTTTGGGCATATATCAAAAAGTAACTTAAGACAATAAAAATATATCTTTTACAATATTTCATAGCAGAGCAAGTATTTGCTGTACATTTTATTCACTTTCAGTCACATTTCAATATGATGGGTTGTTGAAATAGATGTTTTTAATCAAGGCAATAACTGAAATATTCAGTGAACTTAGAATCACTCACTGCTAGGTAATCAATGTCTACCTACGTTTCAAAGTATATACCCTAGTCTTTAAGCAAAGTGTAAACATCTCTTAAGTAGGCTGTATTCCCAGGGGGACACATACATACACGGGCACATACATGTAAACAGAGAGAAAAAGACACTCTGAAAAAGGCACATAGAAGAGTGTTTATGCAAGCACTTGCAATGAGTTCCTTGTTTCATCTACACTCCATTTATCCTGTCCCCTTTACGAGTCACAGCAGGAAAAGGGTCACAGACTAGAGGGTATAACTTGCGACCATGGAAGGTCTAATCTAGAAATCAGCCTCAGCCTCATTAGTACCCAGCACGGCCAACTGAGATGACCCACCAGCAGCACACGCTGAACTGAATACTGAAGTGCTGGCTTCCTGCTGAGGTCCTGCGACTCACTAGCAGCCCATTTAGCTCTGCTGGGTCTTTCCGTCCTTGAAAAATAAGGGTTCCAGGTGGGATTTGATGGAGACACTTTTAGGTCTAAGATTCTATAATCCTTCTTTATTTCTTGAAAACTATTTTTTTTTCAACAGTGGAAACTTTCCAACATACACAAAAGTACAAAGAGTAGTATAATAAGTCCCCATGTACCCCGTGTCCACTTACTACAATTATTTTTTTCTCTTTTTCCAGCTTTCCTGAAGTATGATTGAAAAATACAAATCATACATATTTAGGTTGTACATGTGACTGTTTTTAACCCTTTTCGGTCCAATGTGGAGGCTGACTTGACACACCAGGCGCTAGGAGCAGGTCCAACGTCGAGGCTGAGGTCGACACTGCAAACTGGTTTAACATTCAATCCCGTCAATTAATTTGGACCTGACTGTTTGAATTCCAAAAATAAAACTGGACCGCAAAGGGTTAAAGGTGCACAGTGTGATGACTTAATAAATATATACATTGAGAAATGATTACCTCAATCCAGTTGATACATCCATCACCTCACATAGAGCAGGTGAGAGGCTGGCATTGAGGCTTTGATTAAGGAGGCCTCCATTTCCAGACACTCATCTTGAATAAACACACAGCTAGCTGTATGTCACAGCGACTAGCAAAGAGCAGATAAAGAACTAGGCCACCCCACCCATGAGGTCCCTAACTCCACCAAGTCTTTTGAAACCCACACATGGCCTCTCCTTTGTTAATGCCCTAAGTCCCCAGGTGATCAGCAGGCCTGCTTATCACTTATTCTAAGTGCCAGTAAGAGCTTCTTTAAAGTAAGGACCCTGGCTAAGGGGCATGGTTTACAATAATTTTTCTCCATCACTCCTCCATAGTACCACCCTGGAAATGCAGAGCATGCTCAGTCAATATATGGCTGATTACTGGTTGGTAAATAGAGGAGTCCTAGACAAATTGTTTAATCTGCCCAGATTTTTACAGAAAATTACCTGTAGAATTGACTCTAAAAACCCTAAAATTACTAAAATGTGGCATCTTGGGCCCAATGCCACAGGCACTGGTGTAACTCTTAATCTTAGCAGGCTCTCTGGAAACACGAACACTCCCTCACTGTAAAGGAAAGCACATGTTGATAAAGACATACCGTCTGAAGCGGCAAGAATCTTCTTGTCTTTGGGGGCCAGAACATGGCCAGCATGACTGATAATCCAAACTGGGAAGCGCCTGTTTACTGAAGAGTATAAAGCCTTTGCAAATGGCACATAAAAGGCAGAAAATCCTGGGTTACCTGAGAAAAGAAGCACAGGCCTTAACCAAAGCAATAAAACTCACATAAGATGATGTGCAGAATGGAAAAGGATTTTTTTCTCAACAAATCCAGTAACATTTACATACACGTCAGTTTTAATATCCTTTATACTTTAAGTCTGGGAATGATCACTTAGACAATATCTACCCCTGCTTTGTTCTCCAACTGTTTCCCATCAATTCTTCCTCCCCATGCCTCAACTTAATAAATGAAACCACCAATCATAACCCAAATACTCAAGTCCTAACACCAGGAGTCATTCTTGGTTTCTCCTTGTTTTTCACATCCAGTTCACCAGTAAGTCCTGTCAACGTGGCTTCCAAAGTACATTTCAACCTTGTCCACTTCTCTCCCTTCTTATTATCACTTTCAGTTGGGTTTTCTGAACAGCCTTCTAAATGGGTCTTGTATCTTGTCCCCTTGAAGTCCACTCTTCAGAGCACCCAGAGAGCTATCGTCAAACCATAGCAGTTCTCTACCTAACCACCTTTCTGTGGCTTCCCATTGCCATCTGCATGGTCTAAATCATTAACGCTGCCTGTGAGCCCCTTCAAGATTTGACTTTGCACAGTTGCCAAGCTGCATGAAAACAAGTTAGTGTTAAGAATCTTTCACAAAGAGAACTTTAAGGAGGCTACTAAATGTTTCCTTGTCACTTATCACAAGTATTTACATTGTAAACAGATGTATAGTTTGATCTTTTGGGGAAAAGACCATCAAGTAATACAAGTGGGTTTTTCTTGTGTATGTTCAGAGGTATTTTGGATGTGGGTATGCTACAGAGAAAGAACAAATTAATGGTCTGTTAAAAAGAGTCAATCTGATACATCTTTAGGGAGAAAAGACAGTTAAAATGGGGTTTTCCTCTTGGGATCATCATCCTTATGTCTTGATAGATACTAGTCGATTTCCTGCAATATCTATTTCTCCAATCGATTTACCTGTTCTTCCTCCTGTTAGGTTTTCTCCTCTTTGCACTCACATGACATGTTTTTGCTGCACTGATTTCTTCTTCATTGTCTGCATCTCTTAGTTTCCTAGATAGGTAATGTAGCCAAGTGGATCAGGGCACAGACTCCTGGGCTAGAATCCTGGCTTTGTCACTGACTAAGTGTTTGACCTTTGGCAAGTTATTAAACCTCCGTGGGCCTTGGTTTCCTTGTCCATAAAATGAGGATAATAATCATACTAGCTCATGTGAGAACTAAGTGAATTAATGTAGGTAAAGCACTTACACACTGCTCAATGCATAAGTGCTGGACAAATGCTAGCTATTCATACTTTTCATCACAGTCTAGCCATGATGGTAATGTATGATGGCCTTATCATCCACACTGCTCTTTTGTTTCTGTCACATTCTAGTTCCAAATTCCTTTTTGTGATGGTGTTGATACCATCTTTGCTAAATAGGTGAAAACCTCCTCAGGTGCAATAATATGCTCTTTGTTCAGCTGACCGGCCACCATGCAGCTAGAGAGAAAGAAGGGAGGAGGGGTGTATCAGGATGGGGGCTCTTCCAGTATGGTGGATGTGGATGACTCTGTTTCATGTTTTATTATTTTTTTAAATATATTTTTATTTATTTCAGAGAGAGAGGGAGAAGGAGAGTGAGAGACAGAAACATCAATGATGAGAGAGAATCATTGATCGGCTGCCTCCTGCACGCCCCCTACTGGGGACCGAGCCCACAGCCCAGGCATGTGCCCTCTACAGGAATCAAACCAGGACCCTCCAGTCCATTGGCTGATGCTTTTTATCCCCTGAGCCAAATCAGCTAGGGCCATGTTTTATATTTAAATCTTCAGTGAGTGTGGGATATTTTTTGTAGTGTAAAGTACAAAGTAGCAATCCAACTTCTTTCCAAGTGATTAGCCAAGTGTCCCAAGTCCATTTATTATATAATCCATTCTTTCTGCATTGATTTGAAATGTCTTCTGATCCAATTCTGAATTCTTACACTAGCTTGCTAATTCTGATTCCAAATAAATTCCACTTATTTTTTTCCTTTTCTCCTCTGCCAGCACCAGACTGTCTCAATTACTGCATTGTGTTTTGAAGGTACAGCAAATCCCTTCTCTTTATTTTTTTTCCTAAATTTTCTAGGCTGGTCTCCTAACCTTGGAAATTATTTTCATGAGTTTCAATTTTAAAATAGCTCTTTGGAATTCAGATTGAAATTTCATCTCATTTATACATGAATTTAGAAAGATGTGATATTTTTTTTTACATTACTGATTATAACTTCAGAATGTGTTATGTTTCATATTCAAATGTCTTATGTTTCTCAGCAAAGTCTCTTAGTTTTCTTCATACAGCCATAAAATATTTAACATTTTTAAATGCTATAACTTATTACACAACAGGCAGTACTTAAGTGCTTTACATATATTATTAACTCATTGTTCTCACATGAGGTACTACTATTATTTCCATTTTACGGATAAAGAAACTGAAGTCCAGAGAGGTTAAGTAACTTGCCTAAGGTCACATAGATGATATGTGGTCAATAAATATTTGATGACTGAAAGAACATGCAAAACAAAATATTAATACTGAATTTAAAAAAGAATATAAATTACCTGCTCTAGGATCTTTTACATACCCTGTTTTAGTTAATCTTACAGTAGCTCTATCAAGTAGTTGGCATTATCATTAGGAATAATAAATGGACAGCCACTTGAACAATACCAGGCACATAGTAGTTGCTAAATAAATGGTAGCTACTATTACTGTAATTATTATACTTAAAAAAACTTTTTATTGACTAAATTAGACATGTAACATTCTGTAAGTTTAAGCTGTTAGCATGTTAAAACTGGTCTAACATTAAGGAGAATCCAAAGATAACAACTACATAATTTAGATGCAATAGTTACCATGACAGGACATATAAAACCATAAGTACCAAATAATGGAGCTGCTATAAAACAATATTCTTTTAGTTACCAATGATTTATTGACCACTTACTCTCTGGAAGTCACTCTGTTAGACACAAGATAGAGAAGGGCCTCTTTGTAATTCACATTTTCATAGGAGAATATATACACATAACTAAATAAGTAAATAAGATAATTCAAGAGTGTGATAACTCTATGAAAGAAATAGGATTGTCCTGCTGGTGTGGCTCAGTGGTTGGGCATCGACTTATGAACCAGGAGGTCATGATACATTCCCAGTCAGGGCAAATGTCCAGTTGCAGGCTCCATCCTCAGTGGGTAGCTGATCAATGATTCTCTCTCATCATTTATGTTTATATCTCTCTTTTTCTCTCCGTTCCTCTTTGAAATCAATAAAAAATGTATTTAAGGAAAGGAAATAGGATCATGTGATAGAGAAGGAAAGAGATTAGGGTGGCCTGAGAAAAATGTCCGAGAAAGTGGCATTTAGCTAAGACCCAAAAGATGAGAGGAAATCGATCCTGTAAGGATTTGAGAGAAAAGCATACTAGGACGGGAGAAGAACAGGTGCAAAGGCCCTGAACAAATAAAGAACTTGGCTCTTAAAGAAACAGAGAGTCCACAATGCCAGTAACATGACGATCCAACTTGTAACAGAGGTGGACAATGTAAGGCAAACTGTTTAAATGCCATTGCATACTTCATCACTTAAACGTTATGGCTTATGTTACACTTTATGAACCATGAACTAAACTTCCTGGGTAGGAAACCACAAAGCAAATTAAAAGGGTCTTGTTTATACAACCAAAATCATCAGATATATGTCTGTATATATATAAAACTCCAGGTGTAGAGATGTTTGAAAACATTCCAATACAGTAATACAAGTAAAACATTTTATCAAAGGATATCAAAATGTGTTATAAACACATGCGTGAACACACACACAGTCAAATGCTAGCCTGCTTTGAGCAATGTCTAGCAGAGCTGTGGTGACCATCGTAGTAAACTCCTAAGTACTCAGCATGGCATATACTAGTACACTTAATGCCTTCCAGTTACTCCTGCAGGGGACTAGCTTTCATATATCAAAGCAATGTGGCATAGCACCTTTATGGAAGGTTGTCACATGGACAGAGCCTTCTGCTCCATCTCTAATCAGTGTACTCACAACACAAGACATGTCCCATGGTTCCACTATCCCCATCTGAGATTTACAATGATCCAATATATTCTACAGTGGGTTCTCAAATTGCCTTCCTTTGCTCATTTTACTTCTTAAAGAAAGTCCAAGGATAGTACCACTTAACAGAAATTCTGCAACAAGGGTTCACTGGAAAAGATGAAACTAAATGAAAAGTTCTTCAATATGTGGATTCACTCCTCATTAACGTTGCTAATTTAAAAGTGATGAATTAATTTTGCTAGCTGCAAAAGCCAAGTAATTTAAAATGAAACGTTATGTCAGTCTATTCAGAGATGGATTAAACATGACGTCTGTAGTGGTTTAACAAACCTTGAAATACTGTCATCCGAAATTTCCCCAAAGTATAAAGAGACTAGCCTCCCAAACCGCCCCCCCCCCCCCCCGCCAAACAATTCTGAATCCCACCAACTATTGAGCAGTACCAGCCTATAGCTCCCACGAACACCAAGGAAAAGGGCCAGGGGCAGCAATGAGAATAGAAGGGCAGACACAGAAGAACACTAGGACACTAACTGTGACCTGAAAATGCCAAAGCACTATAAAATAACGAGACTACAAAACAACAAATTTTTTCAGCTTCCCTTTCTCCAGATCCTCACCCTGGCTCTTCCCTATTCGGGACTCTATTCCTTCACTATTCTCTAACACCTCCTAAACCTCACTGAGAGAGCAAAGACTTTTGCAACACAGTATTTCTAGCACCTCGTACAACTGAGTGAGTGACGAATACCTCTGAGTGGGAAGGAGAGTGAGCTGTCTGCTCCACTTACCAGTTCACCTTATAACAGCCTCGCCTCCTCTAAGACGGGAGTCATCTATCAACTCTTTAGTCATTCCCACACATTCCCTGAAAGACCTGACCCTTCACTGACAGTTTCACTTGCCAGTCCATGACCAAGATGATTTCACAATCTGGGTGGACTGGCCGAGCCAACACCTGTGTCCCATAATTGAAATAATTCCGAAAGTCACATCAGTCCCCTGCTGGGCTGGTTAAACACAGCTTGCCCTACCCCGCGTTTCTGGTTCAGAAGGTCTGGGATGGGAGCAAGAACTTGCATTTCTAACAGGTTTACAGATGATACCGCTGGTCTTGACACCAAGTTTAAGAAGCACAGGCCTAGAACTTTTCATTACCCAGAAGTGGTTAGCAACCAAAGCATGCTACGTTACCAGCTGTTCAGCTTCATCTTCTCCCCTTTTAGACCTCACTCCTAACACACATGCTATTTGGTCACAACGCTGCTCAAATTTTTTCTACTTGTTTTTTTCGTCGATAATTCCTTTCACCCTGCATATCTGCTATTTTCAACGCTGACCACTTTCCTCAAAGCCCCAACCCACCCTATGCCATTCTTATTATCAACAGATCACCTCAACTCTTATTTATTTTAGAGAGAGAGAGAGGGAGAGAGAGAAGCCTCAATGCCGGAAGCTAATTCCAGCATGTCATAAACGCAGGAAGTTTCATCAAAAGGTTGATGGAACTTGGGGATTCAGCAGGGCTGAATACATATTACCTGCTTCTGGAATAAGGGCATTTCCCCACACCTAAAGATCTGTATATATTATTGCCTGTTACCAGACAGCTGAGGGCATTTTAATCTACATGTTATTGCCTCCTGCTGGCCAAACATCTGAACAGCCGAAGGCAGTTCCCCCAAAACAGACAATGCCTACTGTATACTAGACCTTAACCTTTGATACCCTATATAATAAAAGAGAAACATGTAAACTGACCATCCCTCCACAACACTCACCAATTAATCAGGAGTGAGTATGCAAAATAACCCGACAAAGATGGCGGGTTAATTTGCATGCACAGGCACCAGGTGGAGAGCAGAGCAGGAGAGCCAGCAGAGAGTGGAGTGGCTTGGGGAAATTGGCTCCCCAAGCCACCAGATGGAGAGCAGAGAGGGAGAGCTGGCGGCTTGGAGGACTTGGCAGAGTGGGAGGCCATGGTATGGAGACAGAGCAGGAAGGGAAAACCAAGATCGCGGGGAGCACCAGGAATTCTGGGAATCATAGTTCTGGTGGCAGATGGATCTCCTAGACCAGCCGTGGGCAAACTACGGCCCGCAGGCCGGATCCGGCCCGTTTGAAATGAATAAAACTAAAAAAAAAAAAAAAAAGACCATACCCTTTTATGTAATGATGTTTACTTTGAATTTATATTAGTTCACACAAACACTCCATCCATGCTTTTGTTCCGGCCCTCCGGTCCAGTTTAAGAACCCATTGTGGCCCTCGAGTCAAAAAGTTTGCCCACCCCTGTCCTAGACACTAGAGCAAAGTGAGCCTGGAGCAAGTTACTGTTGCGGTGGGGGATGGAGGGAAAGCAAAGGTGAGAAACATAAGTAAAATCAGAGTATCTAGGAAAAATTAAAGGGAAGATATTCTAAAACTTTCAGGAAATCTCCACCAATGAAGCAAAGAAAAAAAAAAAACCTCTATTATTCTGTGAGCAACAAACCAAACTGAGTTGGGGTCTTAGACAATTCGCTCATATGATTGCAAAGACAGACAGAAACTACTGGATTAGAGAGGGCTCCCCTGAGAGCTCCCAGGTTGGAGAGGGTGCAGGTAGGGCTGAGGGACCCCCACACCCCGCAGTGCATGAATGTCATGCACCGGGCCTCTAGTGTATATATACTTTGCCTTGGGGCAATTTGTGTTAATAAAGAGCAAAGGGTCCAGAGATTCAGAGAACTTGGTTCCTACAGCTAAGCTCCTCTGGCTCCCCCATAAATTAGAAATTTATATTATATTTCTAGTCTCTTTATTAATTTACACTACAGCACCTTCTCCAGATTCCTGAACCCTTCTAGATGCAGAGAAACACCCACTGCACCTCAACTTGTTGTTCTACACATTTAGGCATTCATTGGTTGATCCTTGTACGTGCTCTGTCTGGGATCGAACCCACAGCCTTGGCATATTGGGACAATGCTCTAACCAACTGTGCTACTGGGCCAGGGTCTCAACTCTTAATTAACAGAAAAAACAGAGGTCAGGGAGCAGGAACTACTTCGAAGACTTCCTTCCCCCTGCTCCATGGCAGTAACCAACTTCACCTCCTTTATTCTAGCCTCAGGAGGAGAGCCCTCCCCCAGTCCTGGATATTGTTCCTGCTTATTTTTTCAATCCTATATTGGGCCGTGGCCTCCAAATCTCTGCTCCATCAAATAGCACTTGTCAAGCCTCTAATTTCAAGCTCTCCCTCACCACTGGCAGAGCATATGCATTTTTAATGTCAGTAGATACCAGCAGACTGCTCTCCAAAAGGACTGTTACATCGTGGCAGATGACTGGATGCATGTTTCCAGGAGAGGTTAACCTGAGGAGAGAGTTGGGGTCAGGACCCTTGCCCAGCTGAGAACAGAAGCGACCAAATTGTGAAGACGTTAGATTACAAGCTACTAAACACAGACTTTCAACCTCCTGTGCTCTCAGCACGTCAGCAGACAGGCTTCGCCCGCTCCTCACACGGGATGCTGGGAGATTTCTTCCTGGGAGCACGGAGCAATCCTAGAAACGGCTGCAGATACTGAAAGTTGGACACTCTCCAATGAAATGCTACTCGGTCCCTACTCATCACCCCAAGCGGAGGATGACCTAGGGCAGGGACGGCGAAGCTATGACACGCGTGTCAGAGGTGACACGCGAACGCATTTTTTTGGTTGATTTTTCTTTGTTAAGTGACATCTAAATATATAAAATAAATATCAAAAATATAAGCCTTTGTTTTACTATGGTTGCAAATATCAAAAAATTTCTATAGGTGACACGGCACCAGAGTTAAGTTAGGGTTTTTCAAAATGCTGACACGTCGAGCTCAAAAGGTTCGCCATCACTGACCTAGGGTGACCGACCATCCTGTTCTGCCCAGGACTATTGCGGTTTTAGTAGCAAAAGTCCCATGTCCTGGAAAACCCCTCAGACCAGGATGGCAGATCACCCTAGGCACACCTGCTGATAAGTCCCACCCCTAAACACAGAGCTTCTAATCATTTTTGTGTCTTCCTTTTAGAGATGAGAGGGCAGTCAAGGATTACCAAAACATTTGAAGGAAAGCAAATAATAATGCAAATAAACAGATTGAGCAACACAGAAAAAACTAACAAATGCAAGAAGCCAAAGACAATGAGAATGTACTCACAACACAGGGGACTATAAAAAAGAAGAGAGCAGAACTCTTAAGATTGAAGTATATGAGTTTCTTGTTTAAAGGAGTCCAATAAAACCCAAATGTAATGTAAGGAAAAACAATCATACCAAGGTCTTGCACTGAAAAGTTTCAGAATCTGAGAACAAAGATCTAAAAAAAATTTTTGGTGGGGACTTCAAATATAAAAGATCAAAAATCAGAATGATATCAAGGCAGCTCTGAATTCTGGGAAACAATAAAAATGCCCTCCGAATTTTAAGGAAACACTATCTCCAACCTAGATGTCTAAGTTATTTTCTGACATGCTAGATCTTTTAAAGGATGACTACTTCCCACACATCCCTCCTCAGACAACTACTGGAAGATGTGCCCCACCAGAAATAAGGAATAAAGCAAGACAGAAGAAAATATGGGATCCAGGAAACAGGGAATTAAACTCAGAGAGAAAGACAGAATCCTCAAGTGGTTTGTGCAGCAGTCAGTGGCCTGGGGAGCAATCAATCCAGATTGGGGCCAAAGAACAAAGTCCTAGGAGGGAGATCACCCAGAAAAAAACCAAACTGACTGATTCCTCAAATGCACTGAGGAGATTTTTTTCACTTGTAGAGAATAATTTTAGGATAAATTAAGAGATTAAAACATAAAAAACTAAGCAAATGAAAGAGACAATCATTAACTCAGAGAAAACAAAAATTTACAAGAATGTAATCATAATACCCTATAGACTTAGCTATATAATATGATTGATACGATATAATAAGCTATAACATATTTACAGTTTCATTTTTAATCTTTAAGGATGAGATAGACATATTGATATATATCTATATCTATATCTATATCTATCTATCTATCTATCTATCTATCTATCTATCTATATAAAAGGCTAGTATGCTAAGTGTCCCTTTGACTGTCTGACCAGTCACTATGATGCACACTGACTACCAGGGGGCAAAAGCTCAATGCAGGAGCCGCTGTGACATGCACTGGCCATTTACAAAGAAACAGCACCGCAGACTGGCACCCACAAAGCAATACTTGGCTTCCTCCAAGTGAGACAGTGGCCCCACCACCACCCCAGAGCGACACCCCACCAAATCGCACCCAACGCTGCCAAGATCCCATGGTGCAAAATGTAGCCCATAGCCCAGCCGGGCCCGAAAATGGTGGCTGCGAGCACCGGGTAATGACGTTACATAGCAACTCCCAGCTTCCTCTCCCTAGCAGCTAGCCTGCTTGGAATTTCTTCAACTCAGGAACACGGCTTGCTTTATAGCCAGGTGCAAACATTTCACACTTTAACCAAATGTCTGTGAAGCGTTTTCCTATGCCTCCTCTCATTTGATCCTCACAGAAGTCCTGGAGTAGGTAGATAGGAGACTTAGTAGAATCCTATTTTCTTTTCATTAGCCAGAAAACAGAGATTTAGAAAGTTTAGAAACTTGACCCGACTGAAAAGAGGTAAGAAATGGTGGAACTTGAAAATGACTTCAGGTTTTCTCACTGTGCAGAATATAGTCAAACAATGCTACAGTTAAATATTTCACCCTTTGTTCTCCCTGCGTCATCTATAATAATAATCTGTTTTGTGTTGATATTTACTGCTGTGTTGCTGACAATTACCTGAAAGAGAAGTTGGGGTGCTTCACTGGGCTGGAAAAAGTTTAGCTAAATCAGAAAGCAGGTCTAATTAAGCAAGTTTATCTATATATATAAAGCTCTCGCTGGCGCCAATTGCACACATGTGTTTCCATCTGTCATTGTTGATCATGAATTTGGTTGATGCTTCTATTATAAAGAAAGGGCGAATAGTGATAGTAAAATATTTATTCTAATTAATTTCCTTTCAACGTGCATGAATTCGTGCACCAGGCCTCTAATATATATAATGTATATGTTTGTTTATTTATTTTTCAATTCACTTACAATTCAAAAAGTGCCTTGAATACCTACAATCAAGTATCCACCCCATACATTCTATTGACAGTGATCCAGTAAAAGTCACAAATGACACAGTTGCCAAATCCCAGAATAAGTAAACATTCTACACTAAACTCATAATCATCTTGAAACAAGACAAAAAAGTTAGTTAGAAAACTTTGAAAAAATGTTTGACAAAGTTCTAATTATTCTAAAAATTGTAAAATGTGAAAACATTCCAAAATTAGGTGTATGTATACTTACAATTGTGATATCTATATAATGAACAACATAAATTATATAAAAAAATGCGTACAAGGAAAAAAAAGCTCAGCCACCCAACTACTAAAGGTGGTTGTTATCAATGATTTGAGTAATTTTATTTCCTTCCATAAGCCTTTTCATACGTACCAAATTCTCTTTGAGATCAGAAGTAGTTATAAGTATCTATACAGTCTCCTCATCCAGATCTTTAAACTTACCAGGAATAATGAAAATGAGCAGTTTAGGCCTGTTGGCACTTTGATCATTAAAGAGGTTAGTCCAGGGCCCACATTTTAGAACCTGGGTTTCAACTCCACAACATAAAGTGAATTCCTCATGCACAGGAATTTCTTCCTTGATTTCTGAGTTCATTTCTAAATAAGGGAAGAAAAACAATAGCAAGTGTCATTAAAATGTAAAACCTGAAGCCAAAGACAATATTCAAGAATAAAAATGGCAAATTTCAACATACCTAGAAGGAATGCCACAAGGAGATATGGGAGATAGATGACTACTATGGACTATAGGATTGCATAAATGTATGAATGAAGTAAACACCACAATTCCAAAAAGAAGCAGGGAGACAAGTCCTTGATGAAATAAGACTACTGAGGATTGTGGATCAAAATCCACACTTTCGTACAATTCTCCTCTCCAGTCTAAACCAGCGGTTGCCAACCTTTCAGACCTCATGGACCATCAGTGGTCCTCGGAGACCACCAGTTGGCAACTGCTGGTCTAAACCGACAATAACCGTGGACAGCTGCCACTTTCCCTCTGCTGACATTCTTTTTCTTTTTCTTTTTTTTAATATATTTTAATGATTTTTTACAGAGAAGAAGGGAGAGGGATAGAGAGTTAGAAACATCGATGAGAGAGAAACATTGATCAGCTGTCTCCTGCACACTCCCTACTGGGTATGTGCCCGCAACCAAGGTACATGCCCTTGACCAGAATCAAACCTGGGACCCTTGAGTCCGCAGGCCGACGCTCTATCCACTGAGCCAAACCGGTTAGGGCAGGGGTGGGCAAACTTTTTGACTCGAGGGCCACAATGGGTTCTTAAACTGGACCGGAGGGCCGGAACAAAAGCATGGATGGAGTGTTTGTGTGAACTAATATAAATTCAAAGTAAACATCATTACATAAAAGGGTACGGTCTTTTTTTTTTTTAGTTTTATTCATTTCAAACGGGCCGGATCCGGCCCGCGGGCCGTAGTTTGACCACGGCTGGGTTAGGGCATTCTCTTAGAACTCGGAGCTTTGCCAGCAAGACAACCCTGCCTTCACCTGGTGAGAAACCACAGGAGTTGTGGCTTGCCCTTTTACCCTCCCAGGGAGAATTGTAACGAGGGTCAGTGACCTTGATGATCTGTTTTCCTCTATTAATCCTCTCACCCTGAACTGTGTAAGCATATTTGTACGCATTTGTCAAGCACCATGTTATCTACACTAATAAAAGAGAAACACGCAAATTGGTGTCACTCCGCTAGGCCTACCAGCCAATCAGGATGAGTATGTAAACTAACCCAACAAAGATGACAGTTAGTTTGCATATGCAGGCACGGAGCAAAGACTGAAGACTGAAGACGACTGAAGACTAAAGAGGCTTGGCTTCTCTGCTGTGGTCGAAGATGAGAAGCCTTCAGGCTTGGCTTCTCCGCTGCAGCCAGAGTGAAGGCCTGGGTCCCAGTGCCGGGAGGAAAACCGGTGCCGGCAGCCAGGGGAAGGAAGGCCTATTGCATGAATCTCTTCGTGCAATGGGCCTCTAGTTAAATTATAAAACGGGTAGGTGGAAAACAACAGGATGAGACAACACCATGAACGATTTCCCGAATCCTCCAGGTACGTGGAAAGTGCAGTCCCAGTGATTTACAACACTCCTCCACCTCTGCTCTGCCTTCCCCGTGTCCATCAACAGGACCACATCTCAGGCGTTCAGTGGTCTTTCTATCCTCCTCCTCAGCTATCCTCCATTCATTCCAAGTTCTCCAGAGTCCAGATTCCCAGCCCCTTAGGGCTTTTTCTCCTCTGACCACTTTTCACCGATCTTGCACTCTAGTTTGTCCTCATGCTTTTCTGCTCCTGTAACTTTGCTAATCTTCTGTTGCCCTGCTACTTCTGAAATGCTTTCCCTGCTTGCACCAGTTATGAATATATTGCCTCAGCTCCAAATTCACTCTTCATTGCCTTCTCTGGAAAAATGGATCTGGGCCTTTTAGATATGTCTCCTCTGCCAGCTGACATCATGTTAAGCTTCGTCAGAAGAGACATGGCAGAGGAAGGGCTTTTCTGGTTTCAATGTATCTCCCGGCAGGTTTATGGAGTGCTTCCTTCCCTCTTTCCCCTTCTGCTTCTCAGGCTGTGAAGTCTCACTAGTGCAGTGGTTTCCAATTGGAGACTACTGTGCCCCCAGAAGACATATGGCAATATCTGGAAATAGTTTTCATTGTCATAACTAGGGGAGGGGGTACTACTGGTGTCTAGTGGGTAGAGGCCAGGGATGCTGCTAAACATCCTACAATGTATAAGACAGCCCGCGTCCCCCCACAACAAAGAATTATCTAGCCCCAAAGTTCAAGAGTACCAAGGTTAAGAAAACCTGCTCTAGTGGAACCTACAGAGTACAGCTTTCTCCAGCATTTGGCCGCCTGCTACATTCTTTCTCTCTCCAGCTCTCTACTCAGGCAGCAGCAAAGTAGCACAAGTCCAAGGTGTAGGCTTGTGCCCCAGATCAGGTGGCTGCGCCCCATACCCTCGCCTCAGCCCAGAGTCACATGCTGGAGAAACTGCCCAGCTGGCCTTCTAAGAGCCACCTGACCTTTGTCCCCCACAGCAGCCTGGACCTTGCCCAGCAGTGCTCTAGGTGGCTGCGGAGGAATGACCACTGTGGCAGTCTCCACAGCAGTGCCCCGAAGTTCTCTGTACCCACCTCCTGCCTCCCTCACCTGCGTCCAAGGTTTACGACTGTGGCCCTTCCATCACAGACAAATTATTGGTTCTAATTTACCCATCTGCTTTCTAACATTTCTAACAGCTCACTTTTCTAGTCTGATGTTATGTTGCCTCTTCCATTTTCTTCATTTATGCCTTTATTACTTTTACTATCATTTTAGTGGACTTAGGAATCCACTGATGTTTCAACCTCCAAGTGTAACCAAAAGTTCAAAATTGGTTTTCTTAAATAAAACTACTTAGAAAATATAAAATTCTCACTTAGAAAGTGCGGACTCCTCTCCATTCAAAAATATAGTGACTGACTAAATAAAAACATCAACTCACCCTTTCTTATGGATTGATTTTTACTTCACTTAATAAATGCCACTGTAGCCCAAACTCCAAAACTATCACAAAACACAGTATAATTATGAAGGTCCTATGACATTTATAAAGTTAGAATCAGTATAGATTTAGCTGTTATACACAGTATTACATTAGGAAATTGACAGAAAAGGCACTGACCAAACTTAATACTTGCACCTGGAGAGAATCAAAGTTAGTAACCTATTCAACTCACAAACACTTAACTTCAAGCCCAAGGCATCTCAGGAGTTTGATTAGCCACAAGATTAATGAGAAATCAAGTCGATATGAAATTTAAACACAGTCTATAAAAATTAGAAAACAAACTAAAAGCAACTAGACTCTAAAACACCCTGATTACATATGTAACTGAGAAACATGGAGTTAATGTATTTATTTGTCAAGTATCTTATTCTACTTCACTCTTATGCTTCTGAATGCCACACAGCCAAATAAAAAAGCGAAGGAAAACAGGGTATGAGAATTCAGATTATTCCTTACCGAAGAATCCAAGGTAACTCAGTCCTGCAAACAAGTGTCAGATGAACAAGGGACAGTGCTCTAATTACATACTAATAAAGGCTGATGGCCCCACCTTCAGCCAGTTTTGATAAGCAGCAAGACTCAGGCTGGATAAAAACCAAGTGTGGATACAATCTGTACAACTTACGCAAGCCTGACATACCTAGATATCCAGGTTCGTGTGCTTATATTAATGGGTTTCTAATGTTATTTAGTAAAATAATTTTTTTCCAGTTATATCTTATACAAACCTAGGCAACATATAAAACTGAAAAAGGCCGAAACCAGTTTGGCTCAGTGGATAGAGCGTCGGCCTGCGGACTGAAAGGTCCCAGGTTCGATTCCGGTCAAGGGCATGTACCTGGGTTGCGGGCACATCCCCAGTGGGAGATGTGCAGGAGGCAGCTGATCGATGTTTCTCTCTCATCGATGTTTCTAACTCTTTATCTCTCTCACTTCCTCTCTGTAAAAAATCAATGAAATATATTTAAAAAAAAACAACAACTGAAAAAGACTTTGATCAGTATACATTTTAGAGATTCAAATTTATAATATCTATTTATTATAAAGCCAGCCAAGGAGAACAATGAGGCTGTACAAAGGAACAAAAACATTTGAAAGTGAAGTTATTTCACTTCAGCATGCAATATTGTCTGCATTTTACTTTGGCTACTCGGCTTTACCCATTCACATAAGAACTACAAATGAGAAAAGCTTTTTAAAACGTGTTTCAATGTTCAGTAGTTTTCAATTAAACTACATTACACTTGAAAGAGAGGCAGTGAGCTATTTATCATATATATAAGGCAAATAAAAAGTTCCTGAAGCTTCTTCTAACGATAAAAACTTTACATGTAATATTATGAAGTGTGTGGCTGTGTTATTGATCCATTCTTGCACAGAGCAGAGCATACACCTGGCATGTGTCTGAGCCTTGATGAAATTAATTTTTGTGCTATTCCTGGGCACTAGTATTAAACCTACTTGTAAAATATTTAGAGACTGGACAAGTGAAGATTAACATTTTAAAGGCTCATGGAAGAGACACAAAATGTGTAATTGCTATCAAAACACAATAAAAGAAGTACAAATATATACAAAAAATGGCAGTGGAAGCTTTATTTCAAGTTCCATTTTTAAAAAATTTAACCTGTAGCAAACATGAAGATGCTAGTGATCTCTACATATTGAATGTTTGTTATATAACAGAGGTGAATCTGGGAGTTGTTTTAATTAGAGGGGTTTGTGTTGTTTAAAATGTGCATACATAAGTTTAATCTTGCTTTCACAAGGAAAGTCTAGCTTGTTTTGAAACAACCTTCCATTGAGAACAATCTGAAAAGCCAGAGAATTTATTGGGGGGAAAAATTTGTTCAGAAAACAGTAACCACTAAAAGAATTGTACCAGAATATGTAATAACAAGTTGATAAAACGGGAAATAGAAAACATAATATAAAAATGAGAAGAAAGCAGAAAATACTGACAGGTATAACAAATAAATAAAGAACAAATATCAGCAATAAGTTAAATGTAAATAGACTATGCTTATTACATAAAAAGGTAAAGATGGTTAGGTTAGATAAAAATAAAACAAGTAACTATATGCTTATAAAGTAACTTATAAAAGATACACATTAAGAATAAGGACAGCCCTAGCCAGTTTGGCTGAGTGGATGGAGCGTTGGCCTGTGGACCAAAGGGTCCAGGGTTCACTTCCAGTCAAGGGCATGTACCCTGGTTGCAGGCTCTTCCCCAGCCTCTGTCTTTCCCTCTCTTTTCCACTTTCTCTAAAAATCAATGGAAAAATATCCTCAGGTGAGGTTAAAAAAAAATGACACACAAGGAAATAAAGGGAAAAGATCTACACTAATAAAAGAGAAAGATGCAAATTGACCATACATTCATGACACCCACCAGACAATCAGGAGTGCGTATGCAAATTAATCCAACAAAGACGGCAGGTTAATTTGCATATGCAGGCACCCAGCAGCCAGGGGCGCTTGCCTCGTCGCCATGGCGATGAAGCAGGCGTCTGCACCACCCCAGCCATTCTGGGCCAGAACGAAGGTAGAAAGGCAGCTCCGGACGGGAGCAAAGGCGGTGCTGGCAGCCTTCTTGTCGTGCATCAGGCCTCTAGTATAGAATAATACACCATACAAATACTAATCAAAGGAAAGATGGTATAGCTATACTGAAATCAGACTTAAAACATAATCTTTAAAATAAGAGATAAACAGACACTTCACAATGACAGAAAGCCAATCCATCAGAAGACCATAACAATTATAGATGAACATGCACCTAATACCTTAGCCTCCAAAGGCACAAATTAAAAACTGACAGAAGTAAAAGGAGAAATAAATGAAACCATAATGTATAGTGGAAGATTTAACAAGACTCTTAGTTCCTGACAAGATAAGCAAAGAAAAAATATCAGCAAAAATAAAGAAGATTTGAATAATGAAATCAAAATCATCTTGTTTCAAAATCGACCCTACCAACCCTACAGCCTGACTTCCCTGCTTCCATACAGAGCAACATTATTCCTCCAGTCACCTAACTTAAAAGCTTCTTGAACAGCTCCTCCTGTATTCTGGAGGAATACCCATACACAAGAAAAACAGAAGCCAGAAAAAGGATGAAAAGGAACAATTAGAAATGGGCATGAACTAAGATATATAAAGCCATGTAAGCCAGAAGGGAATGTTTCAAGAAAGGAAGGGGCTGGTAATGAAAAATTAAAAAAATATAAATGTCAAAAAGAGCAAGAGAACTGAGGCAAGAGTAAGAACTCACATTTTAAGAGTACTTTTTATCATACAGGCACTGTGCTAAACACATTATAAATATTGTGTCATTTAACCCTGACAACAGTCCTATGAGATGGGTACTATTATCTGTATCCCAACAAAACATGTGAGGAAAAACCTGATTGAAAGACACTGCTTAAGGCACACACTAGTAAACTGGAATGTGGTAGAACCAGAATTTGAACCCAGGTGTCTGAATGAGCTCATGCTCTTTGAGGGAGGTTAGTTGAATTAATTATACAAGGGGACCTCCTTGTAGATTTTTTTTTTTTTTGCATTGTCCTGTGCATCTTAATAATTTCAAACGTTTTTAAAACCCCAATAACACATGTATTTATTGCAATTTGCATAAGTAGAATGAAAAAGTGGGAATTTGCCCACATAGCCCTACAGGCCTCAATACAGCTGGAGTCAACACATAAAACAGAGGCAGAAACAGAACATCTCTCCCATCTTTCTCCAGAAGAATATGTCAGAGGAAGTAATCACTTGCTGTATCCTGACATGATGCTAATCTCACTGCCTGCAACAAAACCACCTTCTTTTTCTGTAGTTTTTTCATTTGTGAAGTACATTCTCATCCTTCTCATCTTCATCATCCTCATACAGCAGGAGCTTTTCCATGTAGGCAGTACAATCAATGGAGTAAGACATTGAAAGTTAAAAATTGTATATTATTTGTCTGTGGTTATAGGGCTTTAAAATGGCCCAATCAATTCAACCATCTTCTGACTCCTCCTCTAAGAATTCCCAGTCACATACTCCTCTGAAATTTTATGCAATACTACAGAATCTGAGAAAGAAACAGCGTAATATTGTAGAGTGGGGATGGGTAGGATGCGCTTCACATCAAGATTCTATGAAACAGTCTCTTGCTCCTGCTTAATAGGTGGTCGTGAGACTAGTAATTCCACAACTTTTACATTTTGTCTAACTTTGCCAGTTTAATGACAACATACTAACCTCCAGTAAAATTCTTCTCAAACTTGTGCAACCGGGTCAGAAGCACAAGCTTATACGATGAATATAAAATTCATTACCACTGCTGAGGAAATATCAAAACTAAACCACATACTACACTCACAATGAACTTTCTGAATTAGCTTTACCTGAAAAAGGGGAAAACATTTTTTCCCCCATAACTGCTTTGCTTCTTCTTTAAGTCTGTGAATCAAGGAATAAAGTGTCCCAATCTGCATCCTGTCTTTTAAAAAATATTTTTTTTTAATTGATTTTTTTTTTTTTTTTGAGAGAGAGAAACATTGATGAGAGAACAAAACATGGACTGGCAGCCCCCTTCATACCCCTGCCCCCTAGCGGGGATCAACCCACAACTCAGCATGTGCCCTGTCTGGGAATCAAACCATCAACCTTTCAGTGCTCAGGAGGGAGTCCTCTTCAACCAACTGAGCCACATCGGCCATGGCTGCATCCTGTCTTTTATAGAAAAATAAAAACCCAAGGGTGAGAGTTTACAGTTAAAGTATTAAGGATAAATGAAAAGCAGTGTGAGCACTAAACGCCTGCTGCAGAAAACAGAGCTGTGAAGTGTGTGTGTGTGTGTGTGTGGGGGGGGGGGGGGCTCATTCTTTGAATGCTTATTAAACCACTGTTCCAAAGGCTAGATGAATTACCTGTTGATAAAACCTTACCCAGTGGGTACGAATGTAGCCTCCCCCCTCCCCCCCAATTCACAGATGAGAAAAACGGAGGCACAGACTGCTCCAGTAAAACACCAAGATGCACCATAAGGGGTACAGGCAACAGAAAGCCCCAATGTTTCCCCAAAATCGCTGCGCTCTGAGTCGCAGGGAGCAAGCTCCGTTTGGACTTGGGCGCCCTAGAGCGTCATTGCAGCAACTGCTGCTGCACCGCACACCTGTGGAGAGGGCGCGGCAAGTTCAGAGACTGGCCCGGGGGGACCCAGTGTAACAAGTGCAGGAGCGACGAGGGGGAGGGGACGGATCCTCCCGGGCACCCCGAGATTGGACCAGCCGCTCAAGGACTCGTGGCTGATGGGCACGTGCGGAAAGGGAGCCCCTGAGCAAGAGGGGCCGCCACAGGGCTAGTCAGGAGGCTGCCCTGGGAAAAGGGCTCAGCTCTTGGCCACGTCTTCCCGGGCAGGTGCCCTGCGTCCTGCCCCTGCTCCCCCGCGGGCCCGCAAGAAGACGCCCACATGCATGTCGGTGCTGGGTCAGGACGAAGCACAGAGGAGCGACTGCTGGGCCAGCAGCCAAAGGGGGTCTCGGCCAACGTGGCCGCGGACCTCGGGAGGCCGCACGCTGGCGGCAGGGGCTCTGCGAGGAGCCAGAGAAGGAAGGGCACGCCCGGCCGGCCTTCCCCTGGCAAAGTCACCCCGGCGCGGCAGGCCCAACCTCACCTGTGCGCCAGCAAGGCCGCGGGCTCCGCCGTGACGGTCCGGGAAGGCGTCACAGGCGGAAGTCCTGCGCCCTCTGACGTCACAGCGCCGCGGCGCGCGCAGCTCCCGGGGGCGGAGCCTTCAGGTGGCGCTCGCGGGCGCCGGGCTGGTCGGGGGTGGGAGGTGGGGGTAGTGCGGTCCCGCTCCAGGGAGACCGCTGGGAGGGTGCCGCTGTGTTGGAACTTACTTTTCATCTTTTCTTTTTTTAATGGTTGTTCTTTCTTTTTTTTCAAGATTACTCTTCCCTCTCATTTGCCTTGCACCCCCCCCTCTCTCAGTCACCCGTAAAATACTTCTGGCTTCCCTTCCCGTTTCGCCCATGCCTCCCTCGGCGTTTCCTCTGCCCATTGTCCTTTCCTCCTTTGCTGGTGGCCTCTCTTTCCTTCCCCACGTGCACAGGGAAGTGGATCTCAGTTGACTTTATTAGCGTGACTGTAGCCAGACCATGGTACCCAGACTCCACGAAGACAAAGCTCTTACTCGTCTTGTGAACTGTTGCATCCTCAGCATCTGGCACACAGCAAGTGATCGGTATATATCGGCCAGAAAGTGCAGTAGTGGGTATGATGTAGTGTTATGGGGGCCGGGGGGGAGGGGGGGGTGGTGCAGTGGACAGGTAGAACAGCCAATCATCAAAGACTCTCACTTGCAGGTAGAAAGGAAGCCTTGTTCCCTTTGCATTCAGCATCCCAGTGATAGGAAGCACCATCCAACCCGTTGTTGGAAGTAGACTGGTCCTTTTCTTCATCACCTCTCTCACTTTTCAGTTTGACTTTCTAAATATAAGACATAACACCATGGATTTAGAAAAAGCCACTCACCATGCTAAGAGCTTTTCATGAATCAACTCGGTTTTAGTCCTCATAGCAACCCCTTGAGGTTAGAATTAATATGTGATCACAGAGTCGGAAACATAGACAAATACACAAAATAAACGAGTGATTACATTACATGAGATGTTTGAGGTGTGGTCCCTCCTTACCAATGCACAGTTCAGTGTGTGTGTGCAAAAATTCCAGTGAATGTGGTTCGCAAAGGCAGCATCTCTTTCAATCCGTGCATATGCATCTGTGGTGCGTCGTCTCAAGTGATTTATGCCTCTGATTCCATTACATAAGCCTCTGCTAGAAAAATTAACCAAGGGGATGCAATGTTAGGGAGTCCAGCCTAGCTGGGAGGATCTAGCTCATAGTCTTTCTTGATTGCAGCCAAGATGGTTGGTCAGGGCTGTAGACATCAACAGAGTTCCACTGAGACTGAAGAATCTACTGCTAAGCTCAATCATGTAATTGTTGCCCAGACGTTGTTTCACACTGGGAATTGGCTAGAGGCTGACCTATTTCAGGGGCATCTGGGGACTCATGATAAAAGCACTCCATGGCTGACTCTGCATTTCATTGATCTAGCATTGTCCACAGAAAGATGCAATGTGGGCTTTCTGATTATTTAACTTCATGGCTGGGTAGCAAAGAATAATGTATGGAAAGAAAGCTTCAAAATATAAGTTGAGCCTGGCCAGCATGGCTCAGTGGTTGAGCATCGACCGATGAGCCAGGAGGTCATGGTTCGATTCCCAGTCAGGGCACATACCCAGGTTGTAGGCTTGATCCTCAGTATGGGGCATGCAAGAGGCAGCCGACCAATGATTCTCTCTTATCATTGATGTTTCTGTCTCTCTCTACCTCTCCTTTCCTCTCTGAAATCAATAAAAATATATTTTATAAATACATATATATATATATATAACAATAAAAGCATAATATGCTAATTAGACTGGGGCTATTCAAGGGAAGCCTGGGTGGGGGGGAGCTGGTGCCACAGCTGGGGGAAGGAAGGCTTACTCTTTTTTTTAAAAAAATATATTTTATTGATTTTTTACAGAGAGGAAGGGAGAGGAATAGAGAGTTAGAAACATCGATGAGAGAGAAACACCAATTAGCTGCCTCATGCACACCCCCTACTGGGGTTGTGCCCACAAGCAAGGTACATGCCCTTGACCGGAATTGAACCTGGGACCCTTTAGTCCACAGGTGGACACTCTATCCACTGAGCCAAACTGGTTAGGGAGGAAGGCTTACTCTTGCACGTTTGTGCACTTGGGGGGTCCCTCAGCCTGGCCTGTGCCCTCTCGCAGTCCGGGAGCCCTCAGGGAGCAGCCCTAAGCCTGCAGTCAGACACCATTAGCTCTGCGTTCACCAGCTGTGAGCCTGGCTCAGGGCTTCTGACTGAGTGGCGCTCCCCCCTGTGGGAGCGCACTGACCACCAGCAGACAGCTCCTGCATTGAGCGTCTGCCTCCTGGTGGTTGGTGTGCATCATAGCGACCGGTTGATCCACTGTTTGGTCAATTTGCATATTAACCTTTTATTATATAGGATATGTTGAAGCTTATGTAGAATAGGCTAATTATGGCATGCTAAGGAATGTAAATGACCAGAGGAGAAATTTTTGTCAAATAATAGTAACAGGTAATCTTTATCAAACACTGTGTGCCAAGTTTTGTACTAACTGTTTTACATAGGCCCAGAAGGGGAAGAGAAGCTTGAGGACAGACTTCAGAATGATAGTCTCAGGTACATGGTCCCCCTTTTGCCCAATCCACAGAGACTCATGTCTGAGTCCTAGGGAAGAAAGGATTATAGTAGGAAACGGAGAGAAATCATTTTCCCCATTCAATCTGAGTGATTTTGGGATGCCAATGCAGTACTCCTTAGGAACCACTATGAGAATATAGGACCAAGGAAATCTGCTTCTTGTTGATCAGAGAAACCTCATGCAGAGTGCCATGGATGTGAAATGATTGCAGGGGACTGTCCACCCCATGCAGCACACATAGGGAGGAAGCTGCAGTGGAGGTAGTGTCAGAGACTCTACCATTGCATGGGCAGCACCACTGTAGAGGAAGAGGGGGAGAAGGTTGCATTTCTGATATGGTCTGGATAACTCTGCAGGGACTCTTGAAAACAATTCCTAGAAACAGCCACAATTGTTTGGGACCATTTAATGGAGGTAAGAGAGTAGTTGGGGTCACTTTGCAGGAGAGATGGAAGGACCACAATAGCAATGAGAGTGAGACAGAGAAATGGGTAATGCTTAGATCTTTACGATAGGAAAGAATATTTCTGGTGGATGTTATGAGTGTTAAAAGGACCTGCACTTATTAATAAAATGTGTTCCTATCTTCCTTACTATTCCATTATACAGGAAGTTCAAATTATTGTTTTAGACACCCTTTGAACTAGGATATATAGATTGAAGATTATTTAAAAGGGAACAAGAGGGAAAAAAGAAAAAAAAAGAACAAAGACATAAGAAAAAAGAATAATTTTTTAAAAAAGACTTTCAAGGTCATTCACCATATATTATGTAATTGCAATTCCAAATGTTTTGTTTTAATCTATCAATATGATCCACTAGGCCCTCCCCCCTGCAATAAAACCACACCATAAAAGAAGCTTTTAGTGGCAGGGCAGGGTACAGGTAAGAAAAACATGGGAGATGTCATTCAACTGTCTCTATAAATTAAAGACATGCAATGAGAGCATGAAATAAATCTTTGTTGCTGTTAACTGTTGAGATTTTGGGGTTATTTATTATTGCAACATGACATAATCAAAACTGCATGTATTGAATAAATATATGTGTATATATCCTATTTTCCTATATATATATTTATATGCTATATTACATACACATATTATAGAAAATATGTTATATACACACATCTTATATAAAGTACATTACATATGCATGTTATATATAAAATATATGATATATCATGTATACCTAAATATGATAAAATTATATCTTTTGAACAAATAATGTATAAGTACATGTTTTGGAACTCGAGATATAATGTATGCTAATTAAATTATTATAAAATGTGCAATTGTGTGCTAACATGCTTTGGTTTATGACCCACTTATGGTGACAGCCAAGATTTGTTTGATGCCAACTCTTTGGTCCAAAACATTTCTCCATTACAGCTTTATTTCTTTGAGAAAATCCCAGTGCTCTATACTCATCTGCTTTGGAACATGGTTCTAGAAATTTACTTGGATGTTTGCAGTTTTTTAATTCTGGGATTTTGTTACTTCTTAAACCGGTGGAAATGACTTGTAATTAGTGACATAATATGTCTTTATAAATGTTGTCTCTTACAGAAGAAAAAATATAGTTTCCTGTAACCATCAGTCATACAAACTGTAAGAGATATAAAGATAGTTTAAAAATTTTTTTTAAATAGGGAAAAGAAAATATTCTAATTTTTTTCTTTAAAGCATTATCAAGAAGTCAGGAGGTATTCAGACTCCAGAACATGCATCTTATTTTACACCATACATTAAGAGTTGTGCCTTGGATTTAGCAAGTGCTCATATAGTTTTGCAATTATTTTAATATTGTCTTATGGAACACTATTTATTGATAGATATAAGCAAAAACATAAGATGCCAACAGTAGCCAAAATAGTATTTTTTTATTTTACACCCTCTGCCTCCCATTGTCATTATTTTACGTGGCAAAGCTGGCATAAGCGAAAGTTTGGTTAATTGTCTAATTTTATTCTTATAAACCCCAATTCTCTGCATGTTAGAACAAATCTGAGTTTTAGTATGCTAATCTCTGAGTAATCAAATATGCCTTGGAAAAAATAATCTGCAGGGAAACTCCATCTATGGACCATCTGATTTGCATTATTAGTATTTTCCATGTAATAATTCTACACATTGTTATCATTAGCAACACTATTTCAATCACGAATATCACCAAGTTCAGAAGAAATCATTTCTGAATTGACTCTATTAGACCATGATCAAGAGGAAAAAATACAAGACCGAGTTTTCCTTTAGTGTTGTATCTGACATTTTTAAATAGACTCATTTTCTGTGGTTTCATGTAACCTATTACATTTGTCACTGGATGGCAAGGAGGCCTGTCTCTCATTAGCACTTCCGCTAGTACTTGAGAAAAATATCCTGGAAGAAAAAAGATTCAATTTTCTTCCCCAGATTTGGAAGCATTTGATTTTTTTTTTTTGAGAATTTCAGTGAATATCATCTCTAATTTTAGTTGAATACCCCTCACCATATGATGTTACAAGATATAACTAACATACTATCCGCCTAGAAATATGTTTCTCTTTGATCCTAAAAATGGCTTTTGATTAAAAAATTGGCTCTCCATTATGTTAAGAGTGAGATAGCATTTAAGTGGTGCTGGAGGAGACTGATCTATAAAAGACAGAACAAAAGAATAGGTCAGAATTAAATCCGTTACTTTTTTTTAATCCATCTCTTAATATTTTCCCTCCTTTATGTGTATCTGAGCCCCAAATTTCCACAAATTTGGAATGTGTTTGTACTGGGTTAGGTGTGTGTGCGTGTGTGTGTGTGTGTGTGTTGTCTTTGCAGGGAGTTTTGGAAAGTGTTTTTAGCCCAGCTATTTGCCTTTCCCTTCCTTCCTACTTCTCTCATCACCAGAGATGTTCTTAGCATCTGTTGGTGACTCTCTATTGGGATGAGCCAGTTAGGATGAGACAGTATTTCCCTGCACCAGTCACTGATGAACATTTTCTAGTGTAAGTGTTTTCAGGTGTGAAAATCAGATGTGTCACTCCAATGCCTAAAATTGTTCATTGGCTCCCTCTTAAAATCCACACTCCCCTGTCCAGCATACAAGGTCTTCATAATTGCGCCCTAATCTTCCATTTTGCCCTTATACTCCCTCTCCAGAACTCTGAACTACCTAGAGATCCTCTACAAGCTATATTCCAATCCCTCTGTCTTTACACATCCCATTTGTGGGGCCTGGGAGGTTAATTGATTCCTTTTGTTCTGTTTCTTTATATCAAATGTTAAACCTTTTCAGCGAAGTCTTGCTTGCCTGCCTCAGAGATTGATGCTGTGAGGCTACCTTAACAGCTGTGGACTATGGACCTCTGAACTTCTTTTACCTGAGAAATATAGGGTTATTTATTGTGTCTAACCTGCCCTTACATGCACGAACTCTAAGCTTGACTAATACATCTGCAATATAGCAAAATGTACAATACTAGTCTCTATCTCTATCTCTATCTCTATCTCTACCTCTACATCTGTATATCTATATCTATATCATCTATATCTATATCTATATCCATATCTATCTATCTTTCCCACTGTATCATTTCCCAGTAGGAGAGGTAGGGTTACTTGTGTCCTAATCTAATATAAGTATCATACTGAGTCCTGCCAGGGCATGACTCTTTTTTTTTGAAATATATTTTATTGATTTTGTACAGAGAGGAAGGGAGAGGGATAGAGAGTTAGAAACATCGATGAGAGAGAAACATCAATCAGCTGCCTCCTGCACACCCCTCACTGGGGATGTGCCCGCAACCAAGGTACATGCCCTTGACTGGAATCAAACCTGGGACCCTTCACTCCGCAGGCTGACGCTCTATCCACTGAGCCAAACCGGCCAGGGCCAGGGCATGACTCTTGAATTGAGAGTCGGGGTCAGAGTAAGAGTGTGCTCTTCCCAAAAGGTTATTCTTGGTGTCTCTCATAATAGCTAAGAGGCAAACATAGGACAGAACAACTGAGAGAGGGAACTCAGTTGATAAAAGAAATAACTGGGTCTTTCTCACCTTCAATGAGCCTGAACTGAGGAGGCTGTGCTTCCATAAGGACACTTTCAGGTAAGGCATGTTCAAGGTTTCCTTTTTACCCCTGGATGCATATAAGGAAGAGCTAAACTGAGTGGGGCATAGTGGATTACAAAGTAAGAATGAGCAAGTCATAGCTTATAAGTCAATTTATTGCTCTCTCTGTGAATTTTAAGTGTTTAGCTGTGCCCAAGCATTATTCAGGAGAGCGGAGGCAAGAACCTGTGTCTATCTTGGGCCTGTGGGTATGCAGAGTCCTTCTGAAGTCAGCGTGTTGGTAACTACAAGAATCAACCATGGACCACAGAGTAAGGGAGAACTCAGGAGGAAAGAGTGAGTGAAGGAGCCAGCAAGCACCAAAATTGCCTGCTTCCAAGGCAAGATTCTCCAATAAGGAATATTGAATTTTCTACAATTATGAACATGTGTAGTGTTAGTTTTAGAAAGCTACACAGAGGGCATTTAGTCCAACCCTCTCAGTGTACAGATGGGGAACTGAGATCCATAGAGGTTGTGTGAACTCACCTATGTCAGTGGAGAGCCAATTCGAAGTTCTTTCCACCATGCAAGATCAATACCAGGTTATGGAACAAATACATTTTCAACAAAATAAAATATGTTCTAAAAAATCGTGAGTTTGTGCAGTAGGAATGTTTGAGGAGTAGAAATCCTCAGTTTTTAAAATCAAATTTTCAAGGGCATCATGAGCAATGGCATGAGTAGTAAAATGTTGGGAGGATGGCAGTTTTCATGACAACTTCACCTGTCTCTCCAAGTTCCGATGAATGAGAATCCATTCAGTAAGTCTTTCGCACCCACCAACTCTAACTACCCACTGGTTTTCTCCTGAAAAAAAGTAGCTTTTATTCTCACTGAAAACATCTTCTTTTGATATGTCACCTTACTTGTACTTAAGGCTTTGATGAAAAATACCTTTACTACATACAGTGAGTGTTCAATTCAGAAGCATATGAATTTTTCTGTATCTGATCCCACCTGTCCAGAGATGAAAGTGGGTTTTTATCAGTGATTGCATTGAAGGCACCAGTACTTTTCAGGCAGTTCTGACATATATTTGTTCTTCATAGTGTGTACTCAGTTCAAAGTGACAATTTGAACTTGGAAACTCTCTCATTCACTGTTTCTTTGAAGAGATAAACAAGGTTGACAAACCTTTATGCAGACTCATCAAAAAACAAGAGGACCCAAATAAATAAAATCAGAAATAAAAGAGGAGAAGTAACGCTAACTCCACAGAAATACAAAGGATTATAAGAAAATATTACAAACAATTATATGCCAACAAATTGGACGATCTAGACAAAATGGATAAATTCCTAGAAACATATAATCTTCCAAAACGAAATCGGGAAGAATCAGAAAATCTGAATAGATAGATTACAACTAATGAAATTGAAGTAGTAATTTAAAAAAACTCCCAGCAAACAAAAGTCCTACACTGGATAGCTTCATAAGTGAAATTTACCAAATATTCAAAGAAGAACTGACATCTATTCTTCTCAAACTTTTCCAAAAAATTCAAGAGGAGAGAAAACTACCAAGGTAATTTTACAAGGTCAGGATTATCCTAATTCCAAAACCAGATAAAGATACTACCAAGAAAGAAAATTATAGGCCAATATCCCTGAATAACACAGCTGCTAAAATCCTCAACAAAATATTAGCAAACTGGATCCAATACTACATTAAATAGATCATACACCATGATCAAGTGGCATTTATTCTGGGAATGCAAGGTTGATACAATATATGCAAATCAATAAACATGATACACCACATAAACAAAATGAAGGATAAAAAAACCCCCACATGATTATATCAATAGATGCAAAAAAAACCCAAAAAACCTTTTGATAAAATCCAGCACCATTTTATGGTAAAAACTCTCAGCAAAGAGGGAGTAAAGGGAAGATACTCAACAAAATAAAAGCCACATATAACAAACTCAGAGCCATACTCAATGGGCATAAAATGTTTTCCTTGAGACAGGGATGTCCACTTTTATCACTCTTATTTAACATAGTACTGGAAATTCTAGCCACAGCAATCAGACAAGAAGAAGAAATAAAAGGCATCCAAATCGGAAAGGAAGAAGTAAAACTGTCACTATTTGCAGATGGCATGATACTGGAAACAGCCCAAATGCCTATCAGTAGATGAATGGATAAAACAAAACAAAACAAAATACCTGTGGTACATTTACACAGCATACATGGACCTGGAAAGTATTGTGCTAAATGGAATAGGCCAGTCAGAGAAAGACAAATGCCATATGATTTTATTTATTTGTGGAATCTAATGAACAAAATAAACCAACAAAATAGAAGCAGTCTCATAGATACAGAAAACAGACTGACAGATGTCTGAGGGGAGGGGATTGGAGGACCAGGTGGAAAAGGTGGAGGGATTAAACAGGAAAAGAAAAACTAACCTTAAACACAGACCAAGGTATGGTGATTACAGGAGGAAAAGGGGATGGGGAAGGTAGAAGAGGGTAAAGGGGAATAAATGGTGACAGACAATATCATATACAGGTGATGTGTTATAGAATTGTACACTTAAAACCTATGTTATTTTAGTAACCAATGTCACCCCAATAAAATCGATAATAAAAATAATAAAAATATAAATATTTGTTTAATAGAGAAGTAAAATCCAAATGATTTTATTAATAAGTTAGAGGTAATTAAATTGTCCTTATCAATGTACAGTGTATTCACTAGGTCATTAACTTTTAGAAGGCATCTATACTGCTTGTGCTGTGATATATAATTAACAAGACATAGTAACCTATATTCACCTTATATTTACTGTATACATGGCTGTTTTATAGCAAAAACAGTGCTATATTTCACATAGTAGCATTTCCATTTATTAGCAATATTATAGAAGAAAACAAAACTCAGATTTTCAGAAAATCCCTCTTTCTAGTCTTGATATATGTTCCTGGACCCCATCTAGTGCAATCGTTGTTCCTGAATCAACTCCACAGATGTTGCTCTGAGCAGTTCTACACACAAGTGCAAAAGATTTTACACAGGCTCCATCCAAGAAAAGCTTAATTTCCTTTCAGCTGATTTTGAGTCTCCTCCCCTCCAAACTTCATTGTATGTTCTCTTATGTTCTGGATCAGCTAAAAGGTTTTAGATGAGCTGTTGGTTAAGAAAGAAAGCTGCTAGGATTTCTACCAGACCAGACATAATCTCCTTTGCCAAAGACTCATTTTGAAAACCATCGTAATTTTTAATGATGAAGTGTGGAACTCTGAAAAGAAGCTTTGCTTAAAAAAAAAAAAAAAAAAAGGAAAAAATTTCCCACAACATCCTCCAAAAATTCACAATCGATGAAGTATGCTCCTCCTTAATTTACTCCTCACTCGCTTCCTAGTTCCCAGAGGCTGCATGGTCTCTACAGCTGGTATTCTGTGGTGTTTGCTACATGAGCATAAGTGAACTGAAATAGTAATCCAATGGTAATTGACAGGACACTGATGGTCTGATTCTATATAGCTTCAAGCAATGTTCATATGGAATAACAGCCAGGAAAATCTTTTGTTCCCAGATGAGAAAGCTGTCTTCGCAGTTGGCTCTAAGTACTGCAGGAAGCACATGTAGCAGTGAGATTATTATGAAGTTAATTCTAAGAATGTGAACTATTTGAGGGCCAAAGCTATGAATAATATCAAAGGAAACTGAGTACATCGAAACGATATGATGTTTGATGTGAAATATCTATGGAAAATTTGAAGCATCCTTTCCTTGCTCTGGCTCATGGTGGGTTTTCAATTGATTTCACAGACATGGTTCCTGTCTGAAGCTCATAGCAGTCTCAGGGGGCAAGTGGCTCAGAATGTGTGCCCTCTGAGGGGAGAGGAAGGATTAACTGACCTCTACGTTTTCCAACATTATTGGCAGGGTCCAGACTGAAAGACAGCCCTCTGGACTTTTCACCTGGTGCTCTTTCCTGTGACAACCTCAGGAGAAGATAAAACTTAAAGCACAGGAGGAAAGAAACAGGGAAATAAGTCTAATTTCATTACAAACGATAGTTTTATATTAAAAATATTTTCAAATGTAATAAATTTAGTGAACATTGGATAAGACTTCCTGGGGAGAAAATGTCAATTTTTATAAAAAAAAATTAAGAGGCCCAGTGCACGAAATTTGTGCATGGTGGTGGTGTTGGTGGGGGTCTCTCAGTCTGGCCTGCATCACAATCTGAGACGTTTCAGGGGATGTCCCACCGCTGGTTTAGGCCTGATCCTGCAAATTGGGCCTAAACCGACAGTCGGACATCCCTCTCTCAATCTGGGACTGCTGGCTCCTAACTGCTTTGCTTACCTGCCTGATCACCCCTAACCGCTTGCCTGGCTGCTTGATTTCACCCCTAAAACTCAAGCTTTTTCTTTTTAATATTTATATTTCTTCTTTATTTTTTATTTTAAAAGTCAAGCTTCTTGAGAACATGAGGCGTTTAACATTATTCCATATTCCTTACAGAGAGCTAAGCATGGGAAACACAGCAAACACTTAATACTTATGGGCTTCTATACAGACACTTTCCAGTCAGGAAAAGTGTTTTAATAGGCAGTCTCCAAAAACATGAACTGGAAAACCTAAAAGTAGAGTGCTCAGATTTCAGGCATCAGGTGCTATTAAGAGGATTTCTATCCCAATTAAACTCTAATTCTGAGCTCTCAACAGTCTGGACAAACTGCCCTTCACTGTCTCCAAAGTTTCTTATTCATCACTATCCCATTTTCCTTTTTTTTTTTTTTTTTGAGTTCAATGTTTTATATCCACATCAGTATCAACGTACAACACAAAACCCACCTGCCAGCAGGAGGTATAGTCCTCTAACAGAGACTTAGAGGTACATAGACTAAGAGAGAGAGAGGACAGAGATGGGGATAGAAAGAGTGACAGGAAGAGACAGACTCAGAGAAAGCAAGAGAGATTGAGACAGAGAAAGATTCACAAAGAAGAGAGAGAGACAGAAAGATGGAGTCCTGCGCTGTATGAGTCCGCGGGCTGTGGGGGCGGGGAGATGGGCCAGTGTGACGGTAAGTGCATCCTTGTGTTGCACGAGGGAGGTGTGCTGGGCATGCAGCACCAGCTCCTTCAGAGACCCGTACCGGTTGTAGGGTTGTAGGGCTCCGCAGAACCCAAGCCAGTGGCCCAGTGGTAGATGACACAGTGCTGGGTATCTCCGTCCACCACCACCAAGCAGGCACCGCAGGCCTGCTGGCTGCTCTCACGGATGAGGAAGGTACCATCCCGCTTGCTGTTCAGCATTTCCTCAGCCTGCGAGCGGTTGATCTTGCCCACATACCAGGTTCGTTCCTCATGGCGGGGGAGGTCATCCTCATCTTCCATCAGTGCATACTGGTTGTCAGGCTCATTTTTGATTCCCAACCACTCGTTGATTTTCTTCTGCCGGGCGCCTTTCTGGCTGAGCCATACCAGGTCCTGGTCTCGGATTTTGCGCCGTTGCATGAGGTCTGGCTTCAGGCTGTTCATGCGCGGATTGATCTCCCAGTTGTCCAAGGCCTGTGTCCGCAGCTCCTGTTCCAGCTTCCTGCGGCTCTCGTGGATCTCGGCGATGCGAAACTTGCGCCGTTCTGAGCTCAGCAGGATCCTCTGCATCTCGTTATCATGGCCCTCACGCCGGAAGCGCTCCATATACTCCCTCCTGCACTTCTCTGGAGTCTGGCCCTGCCCTTCGAAGATCGTGATGGTTTCATTGGAGGCTTTGATTGCGGCGCTTCACCGGCAGCTCCTGGGAGGTGCGTGTGTGCTCCTCGTAGAGCTGGTCCTACTCGCGGCTCTTGTCCTCCACTTCAAACCAAGGTAGCAATTTCCCGCCATAAGTCACGTCCAAAGGCTCCGAGACTGAGGACTATAGGGCTGACTACGTGCAGTATACAGGCTCACCTTCTAGCCCTGGGCGCCTTGGCGACCTCCACAATCCCACCATCCCCTGGGCGCCCAGGCGTCCTCCACAATCCCACCATCCCCTGGGCGCCCAGGCGTCCTCCACAATCCCACCATCCCCCCTGGGCGCCCAGGCGTCCTCCACAGTCCCACCATCCCCCCTGGGCGCCCAGGCGTCCTCCACAGTCCCACCATCCCCTGGGCGCCCAGGCGTCCTCCACAATCCCACCATCCCCTGGGCGCCCAGGCGTCCTCCACAATCCCACCATCCCCCCTGGGCGCCCAGGCGTCCTCCACAGTCCCACCATCCCCTGGGCGCCCAGGCGTCCTCCACAGTCCCACCATCCCCTGGGCGCCCAGGCGTCCTCCACAATCCCACCATCCCCCCTGGGCGCCCAGGCGTCCTCCACAATCCCACCATCCCCCCTGGGCGCCCAGGCGTCCTCCACAATCCCACCATCCCCTGGGCGCCCAGGCGTCCTCCACAATCTCACCATCCTCTGGTTGCACACTTCCGGTTTCTCTAGCTTCCCCTTAAGTGGTGTTTCCTTCAGTCGCGTTGGTCCAGGGCCTCTAGTTGGAGAGGATTTTTCTGTTCTTTGGCGTTGATAGCTGTTTGCTATTTGGAACCAGTGAAGTTTCGGGAACTCTGCCGTGAACATGTTGGTCCCAAGCGCACGCATGAAACAACCGGCCATTCAGTCCACGGCCTGCGCCGTCCTGGTCGCAATGAGAAAGGTACTGTGCTGAGCCGTTTTCCAGTCGGATCTTCCCCTTCCTTCCCCAGCACCCTCCACAGCTACGCCCGGCGACCACGCCACCCCGCAGACCCTTAAGACCTTCCCCCATCGAACTCGCACCCTCTATCGCGTTTCCCAGGGGCGCCCCTAACCGCTCCCCCGGGGGCGGGCCAGCCTGGGCGAGAGGCCTGGTGTTTCTCTGGTTGTTCTGGTCGTTGCGGCGTTATGGTAGCAGGCTTTAAATATATATATTCAGATATAAGGTGAAAATAAGCTTTGTGGACTAATAAAGCCCTAGGGGGAGGAAACGGTAACATTGACTCTACTGGCTGGGTGAGTCTATTTTAGAAGCCCCCACCCTTTCTGACTTGGCTGGGAGTTGCCTAGTGGCTCGGTGGCCGTGCTCTGGGTCACCAAGGTGGGTTTGTGCTTCCCAGGAAGCCTGAGAAACCTCCTGGGGCTTTCCTTGTAGGCAGACCAGGGAGAGGAGATGCTGAACAGAAGGCAAGGCTTTGAGAGGACTCGGGAGGCACACACCTGGCTCCCATCATTGTTTGAAAATCTCCCGATGCAGATCCGAACCTAACACCATTGTCCACTGTGGCACAGAAGTCACTTTCCAAGGTCCAGGTTGCGTCTGCATTTTTTTATCCTTGGAGAGAAAATGAACAGGTAGAAGAGGTTCCCCAGGGTGGCAGATGGGAAACATATTTATGTGGCTGTGCTTCTGTCTGTTTCCAGATATGCTAGGGCTTGTGCCTCTTGAACTGTAGAATAAAATCCCCATTCTTACTTCTTGGCTTTTAAGAAATCACTCTAGAAATTCATTCTCTAGTTCATCTGGTTACATGTGGTCAAAATGCTTCAAGAACGTGTGAAAGGCAGTGAAATACAACAGCAATTAAATCAGCAGTCTAAGAAATGGTTTTGGGTAGTTAAATCTCTTGAATCTTGATGAAGTGATTAAACCATATTCCAAGATAAAACTTAGGGACTGTATGAGACCGTAAGAGTCTTTTACCAATCCCACATGAATTTCATAGCATGGTGGCCTGTGTTAACAGAGTTGTTACAATGCAAGTTACTAAGAGCAAAGCCCGGGAGAGGAGCTATGCCAAGTTGAGGCACTCTTCCTTTGGGTCCCTCAGAGTTAAGAGAGCTTTGCATTTCCCCTGTATCTGGGGCTGGAGCATGAGCCAGGGCCTGTGTTGACACATAAAGCAAACTCTTTTAGATCACAGAAGGGGCTTTAGGAAGTTAAGTGTAAATGTAATAATGATGAAAAGGAATCTCATTTATGATAAATCAGCACTTGTGAGTACAAATTAGACCAAATCATTGAGCTACTTCCTTGAACAGCATTATTTTTATTCGCTCTGAAGTAGGGTTGGAAGAGTACATCTCCTTTCCCAAGCTCCAGATTGGTAAATCCAATGCCAATTAGACATCTCTACCTGCATGTCTCCAAAACACCTCAAATACATGTCCATGATCTTCCTGCCAGTGCCCAGTTTTCTTTTCCTGATTCTGGCAGATGTCATCACCAGCCACTTACACTCCTGGAACCATCAACTTCAATGAGTATTTGTTGACTGCCTCCCTTGGATCTCGCACTGGGAGAATATTTTGATATGCATTGTCTAATCTTTGACTTTTCTTCTTCTTCTTCATACCAGCCCTTTACTCCTACTTTCCCATATCCAACCTGACTTCAGTTTGATCAGCTTGATTGCCACAACATTTCTTTCTTCCTGCTCCTCATCCTTTCAGCAGCTGGCATCCTAATTATTAAGTTTTTAAAACCTCTCCATCCATAACAAAGTCCACGTCCTACTTGCCACCCCAAATCCTACATGATCTGGCTCTGACCCAATTACCTCCCTTTCCCTACTTCTATGCCCCACCCAAAAAAGTCAGTCTTCACCAAAACTAACTGGGCCTTTCTCTACCATAATGTCCTGACCAAGATGTTCCATTTTCTTGGTGGGCCTTTCTCTTGTTCTAAACTTTCTGAATTCTACCCAGCCTTGAAGGTCCAGTCTTCAGTATCTCCTTAGATTGTAATCATCTGCCTCTCCTATACTTCCAGAGTGCTTGCTTTGTATTGTGATGGTCACAGCCAGCTCAGAAAAACTCAGTGTGATGTGCTAGAGGGGGCAGCCTCTATGTAGAGTCTCTCTGGTTCCACTACTAATCTAAAATAGGGCAATACATCATTGATCATAATCCCCATGATCTTGGATTATCATGCCCTGAATCTGTGGCTGGAGAGTATCCCAAACCAGTGCATCTTCAGGAGCTTCGCTGCTTGATTTAGCTAAAAAGGAAAAAGTTATTTGGAACACATAAATGTCTCGTGAAAACCAAACAAAGCAAAACCTTGGGCTAAGTACAGTAAGATCATCCAGGGAGCTCACAGGGAAAGGTCATGGAGCAGCTAAGTAGGCTGAGGAGGGTTAGCTGGAGAGGGTAATAAATGAAATGACTACAGCAGTGATAACATCAAGGCAGGTCCTGAAACAATTGGCACAGTATTTGTTGGGCTGCATTAGGTAATCGTCCTACTTTGCCACAGCTGGTATGAAATCCAGTAACTTGGCCAAGATTTCTGTGCGAAAACATGGAGGCAATCGTGGTCACAGGTGGTGGTAGAACTTTATCTGAACTCAGATGACGTTTAATCCAGGGTAAAGTTCAACAGGGTGAAGAAGCAAAGGAAGTAGAGCAAAACTGGGACCCAAACAACATCAACATTTTTCTAGTAAAGCAATGCTCTCTGTTAAGTAATACTGACATTTGAAGTCATTTATATGATGAGAGATAAGAGTATTCACTAAACTAGTGGTGCCACTGAAATGGGCAAATGTTTCTCCCCTGAAGATATTGTTGTTTGTTTATGAGGACACCTCTGTGAAGGTGTCCCTACTCCCACGGCCACCCTGCCCAGGTAGTCCTGCCCTCCTCTGAAACGCATGCATCGTTTACAGCATTTCTCAGACTGTATTTATGTGTTAAGTGTTTTTTGTTTGTTTCCCCTCTAGACGGAGGGCTCTTTAGAGATTCTCAGGCCATTCCTTAAGTGTTTTTGCATTTTTGCCTCACAGTGAAATTCTCAGTTTTGTTTTGTCTTTTAATAGTTACTGTTCCTTAGTGAGGCCAGAGAGCAGAGTGAGAACCAGGAGGAAGAATGGGAGCCCTTTCAGCTGGAGTCCTCCCAGGCCAGAAGGGAACGAGAGGAGAAAATGTAGATCAGACAAGGGAAAGCTTGCTGGTCCTTCCATGAAGAGGGGAGTCCATGGCTTCCCCTTGTGAATCTGGGTGACTTACCCATTCAGGTGCTTGCTGCCTCCCCCAGGCCCCCACAGTCTACTTCCTGCCTCTATGAATTTGCCTCTTTTTGGAATTTCATTTAAGCATAGGCACACAGTATTTTTTCTTTTGAGTCTGGCTAATTTCACTTAGCATAATGTTTTCAAGGTCCATCCACATTGTAGCATGTATCAGAACTCCATTCCTTTTTATGGCTGAACAATATTTTGTTCTGTGTATATACCACATTACGTTTATCTCTTTGTCCATCTACCGATGGACACTTGGGCTCTTTTCACCTTTTGGCTGTTGAGAATAATGCTACCATGAACATTGGCATTAAATATGTTTGAGTCCCTATTTTCAATTTTGTGGGGGCATATACATACGAGTGGAATTGTTGGATCAAATATTCTAGGTTTAGTTTTCTGAGGTACTAACAAACTGATTTCTGGAGGAGCTCTGCACTATTTTATACTCTTACCATCAGCACACAAGGGTTCTAATTTCTCTACATCCTCACCAACCCCTGCTATTTATTTTTATTTTTTGATTATAGCAATCTAATTGTGATTTTGATTTGCATTTCTCTAATGACTGGTGACATTGAGTATCATTTCATGTGCATATAGGCCATTTGTATATTTTCTTTGGAGACATACCTATTCAAGTCCTATGCCCATTCTTAATTTGGGTTTGTCTTTTGTTGTTGAGTTGTAGGAGCTTTTTATATATTCTGGACATTAAGCTCTCATCAGATATATGATTTGCAAATATTTTCTTCCATTCTATGGGTTGTCTTTTTACTCTATTGACAGTGTTCTTTGATGCACAAAAGTTTTGTCCAATTTATTTTTTCTCTTTTGTTGCCTGTGTGAGTGTTGGTTTAGATTTTTGGAGAGATTATTTGTTGATGTTAGGTAAGCAGGATGGGCTTTGCTGAACATTTAGAACTTTGATCATGACTAGACCAGACTAGAAATAAACTTGTTTATGGAGCTGTTTATGGACCCACAGCACAGACGTTCACGCTGGATGGCAGAAGTCTGGAGAGTCCAGATGTCACCATTGTCTCATCAAGGGATGCTCTTTGGGACCATTATTCTTTCAACGAGTCCCAAATGGCCTCAGTTTATCTAAGTGGCTGACTCAATTAGGGGGAAAATTATCTGCAGCTTGTTTTAAATGTCAATTTTAACTGAATTGTCCTCAATATCCTAATGCCTATAAGAGGCATAGCATCACCAGTTTTATAGTCGATTTTTCTTTCTAGAGATAACCTTGGTTGTTTTTTTTTCCCCTGTTTCTGAAGGGGACAGTAAGCTTGGGCAATATGTGCATGTATATGTTCATGTGTGTGCATGTGTGTGTGTGTGCGCATTCATATAAAGGCATTGGGCTCTGTGGATGCAGGTGAATTCCCCAACTACCTGAGAAACACAGAAAGCCATTTTTGACTTTTCGGGACTTCACATATAATTTCTTGCCATGTTTAGGAAGCAAAATCACAAAGTGCATCCAAGAACCTATGGAAAAATTTTGGGGGCAAAATCAGCTGATTAGGGTCCACGACAGATACCCTTTCTTTCATAGTTTGTGGAAACTGCCGGCATAGTGACTTAATCAGTACAACACTTTAAAGACACGAGCCATATGATTTCACTACATTCATCTTCCCATGCAAGCGATATCAACGTGGAAGAAGTGTTCTGAAAGAGCAGAATTGGAAAATATTTAAATAAGCCATTAGTCCTGCCAACTCAACACCAGGGCATCTTGACCGCACATTTGGAACTACAAGAAACAAGTCATAAACCTCTGAACTCTGGGAATGATTACATCTGGCACGAGAAGAGGCAGGGTAGGGCCTGTCAAGCCAGCCACAGCTGATTCTGGGGTGCTTTTCCAGCCTCACTGGGAGAGGGATAAGTGAGGCCAAGGAGCCTGGACAGCCATTTATCAACCAAAGTAGAAGGGCAAAGGTCACAAGAAAGGGTAAGAAGAAAAAGAGAGAGAATGGGTCCAGAACCAAAATGCTGTGCAGATGAAGGAGAATAAAAGAGGAATAGGGCTACCACCCCTCATCCCTCCGCAGAGCCACCTCACTAAAAATAAACGTGGCTGTGAATAGTGGGAGCGGGAGAATCCAGAAATTTTATAAATTGGTACTTCTCCAACTTGAATGTGTTTCAGAATAACCTGAGGATCTTGTTAGGGTGCAGATTCTGATGAAGGTGGCCTGCGGTGGGGCTGAGTTTCTGTTTCTATCAAATTCCCCTGTGAGTAGCAAGGCTATAAGTTAAAGATCAGGTAGAAAAAGAATGAAGAGGGAAATGAAGGAGGGATGGAGGGCCATAACCCCAATACTATTCCTGTGGTTCATGCCATGGAACCACTCCCTGAGAATGTCCTTTGGATTCTTTGCAATAGTATCTCCTTAGTAGGGTCCATGACAGAATTTTCTCTTGTGAGAATTGTAGCCATTTACTTCTCTTGAATTTGTGTGACAAAAGGTGACACAGAATGTTGGAGTGATCCATTCACCCCATTTAGTGGAGGGAGACACTGTGACTTTAGGGCAGCAAACCCCTCACACCAGAGACATCAGTGTTCCATGGAAAGGGCTGGGACAGAATAAGCTACATGAAATCTAAATGTCTAAGTGAACAGAAACTCAGCCCCACCCCAGACCACTTTCATCAGAATTTGGATCCTAAGACATTCCTCGCGATACCTAGTACATTTTTGGGGGGTGAATCTGATGAGTTAGAGCAGCGGTTCTCAACCTGTGGGTCGCGATCCCTTTGGCGTCGAACGTCCCTTTCACAGGGGTTGCCTAAGACCATCCTGCATATCAGATATTTACATTACGATTCATAACAGTAGCAACGAAAATAATTTTATGGTTGGGTCACAACATGAGGAACTGTATTTAAAGGGCCAGAAGGTAGAGAACCACTGAGTTAGAAGAATGCATATCCCTCCAAAGAAGCACTTGTGTGCTGCTCAGGAGAGCCAGCATGGGCTTACCTGCCCCAACACCCCCCAGAGAACAGAGTGCAGCATTTATCTGCTGTTTTGTCCCTCTCTCTCCCTCTTCTCACCCCAATGCTGAAGGAGCTATAAAAGGGCAGCTATGAGAGTACCTGAAGGCCAAACTCTACCCTCTTTTCATGTCTCTCTTTGATCATATACACTTCTAAAACATGCTTTAACACATTCCTTTTACTGTGAACTTGCATGTTCATAACTTTTGCCAATTTTAAAAATTGTGTTTATATTTTCTTACTGATTTGTAAGAGCTCTTTATATATCAATACAATTAGGCTTTTCTTGTATGTGTGTGGTTAAAGTTTTGGACATATGGCCTTCAAAGATGCAGATTTTACTTATGCTCTTTGGGCATCAGTTCTGTGGGTCACTGGAGTCCCATAAACATTAAGGCTGCATAACAAGCACCCCAAACTAAGTGGTGTGTTGAGAACAAGTAGAGGTTAAATTGGCATCACCAACAGGTGGCTAAAGATTTCATGAATATTTAGTGCCTCATGAAAATTTAATGTATCATCTTCTTTATGAACATTGAGTGCCTACTTGGTTCTTCCATCCATTCCAATCTGTTTAAGCATCTGTATGTTCTACTTTTTTGCCTAACGTTTCTCACATGATACCTATTTCTAAACTAGTGTTATCTTTCTCATTTATTTGTTTCTCTATTTTTTTATTGTAGAGTTGAATTTTTTTTAATTGCAACCCTTCATTACCTTCCCCAAGGCAGTTTGCAAAAGATTTGGGATGCGATATAAGAGGCCCATTATACAATTAAAAGCCATCTTTCTTTCTTGAACTGAACTTTGTCTCTCTTTCTTGACTTGGTCTCTTGTGTTAGGCAACAGATAGCCTGGCTAGGGAGATCAGCAGTATTCCTCCTGTCCAGGTCC
The DNA here is from genome assembly GCF_964212035.1 of Myotis nattereri. Taxonomy (NCBI): domain Eukaryota; kingdom Metazoa; phylum Chordata; class Mammalia; order Chiroptera; family Vespertilionidae; genus Myotis; species Myotis nattereri. The sequence goes on along the minus strand of NC_138085.1, from coordinate 76,400,177 downwards.
GGCAAAGCCCACATGTTAAGTGCCAGGAGAATTTGTATGTTCTGACAGCAGGATGGGGGCTCCTTGGAGGCCATCCTGAGGCCATTCTGGCACAGCCTTGGTGGAAAGCATGATTGTCAGAAATTAGCACGGTTGTGAATGGCACCAGATTCTCACTGCGCACACCTGCACTCTGGAGGTGGTGGAAGGGTACTCAGTTATGTGTTCATTCTGTATAAAGAGAAAACTGTGATTGAGATAAAGATTGGAAACATAAAGAAATCCCATCTCCTAACATTTGTGACATCCCATATAATTAATGGGCACAAGTGAAAACTTAAATTGCCCTCATAAAATGAAAGTAGTTATTGGAATAAATGTTATTCCTCCCACTTAATAGGAATCATTAGGCTTTTATTTTACATGGAAAGGGGGGATCAAAGGCATTAAAGACCCATTATTTTATGACAAAGCAATGTTTTATTGAGTTTTCATGAATTAAAATAGATCACGGTCTTTTCAAAGTTCAGAAACAAAAGTGAATAAATTTAGGAAGAGGATGTAGCATGGAAGGGAAGAAAATGAAAATACCAGAAGTTCTATACTTAAAATAATAGTTCTTTGCCCCTCCTCCCACTCTTGTGCTTGATAGAAATACAGAGATGAATCGTTTTCATTAGCTAAGCATATTCTAATGTTCTATTGGTTAAATGGAAATCTTATTATAGTCCCTGGTGGAATAATTTAAGCTAGTATTCTTTATGTGGCTGTGCATATAAATATCTAACTTCAGACTTTTAAGCAAGATCCAAATCAAACAAAATTAGTTAATTTCATCTTTCAGTAAGACATTGTTCAACTAACACACAGGTGTACTCTTTGGAAAGAAGCCAGACAGAAAAATACTTGAAACAGACTACAGAGAAATTACTAGAATTTACTAAAGACCATAGGCTACAGTTTTAATTACTTAAAGAGCAATTTATTCAAATAGCCAGGAGGGTTTAATCTCAGCTGAAAATGTTTGGGTAGGTTCCATGTTAGTTTCACCTTATTCTAGAATCTAAATCTTATATATTTTTTTTCCTTCCCAAAGTACCATATTGCTTTTTGGGTGATGCCAATAAATACAAAGTTCTTATTAGTTGAAATATGGGCAAACAAGAAATACTCACTCACTGTCTAGATACTCTTGATCTACATGTCTAAAGTACTTAGGATAAATGATACCCATGCCTCTTTGTTCTGCAAAGAGAGCCGAAAATCTCCAAAGATTAGACTTTCTTGCAGAGCTTCCAATAATAATACTTGATTACACAAGCAATTGATGTAGTAATAATTTCAGATAATAATAATGCTCAGCACTTAAACATTTGTCATCTTCAAAGTGTTTTAACCAGTTTAACCCTCCTAAAACCCCAATGAAGTAAGGAAGTTAGCAAGCAGTCCATTATTCTTACTGCTCATAGACTTGAACTCAAACCACCAAAGTGTTTGCTTCCTCCTGTATCACTTGGATCCAGCCAGGTGGGTGAATTGTGAAAAACATTTGTTTCACCGTTTCATTTTATCTCACATAATCCAGGAAGTTGGCAGAGCGCTGCTCTGTTCATATTCTTAGATTTATTTTTTTACATGATAAACATTAGTTTATCTTAATGTCACAAAAATGTCTGGTGGGTACCTTCGGTAACACACCTGAAACACAACTGCAAGGCCTCTGCCTTCTAATTCTAATTCTAATTCTAATTCTAATTCTAATTCTAATTCTCATAATTCTAATTCTAAGAAACTGTATTTGGGAGTGTCCTCAGTTGTTATGGTAAGGCCCTCTGCCTGAAAGACAGTTGAGAAATAAGAGAAACTTTGAAGCCCTAACCGGTTTGGCTCAGTAGATAGTGTGTCTGCCAGCAGACTGAAGGGTCCTGGTTTTGACTCTGGCCAAGGATACATGTCCAGGATGCAAGCTTGATCCCTAGTTGGGGGCAGACAGGAGGCAGCAAATCAGTGATTCTCTCCCATCCTTTTTTTTTTTTTAAAAAGAGGAACTTTGAAAGCATTTGTTTGTTTATTTTTTTTAAAAAAATGTTATTATTTTTTTAGAGAGAGAGAAAGGGAGAGGGATAGAGAGATAGAACCTGATAGAGAGAGCATCATCGATTGGCTGCCTCCTGCATGCCCCCCACAGGAGATAGAGCCTGCAACCCAGGCATGTGCCCTGACCAGGAATCGAACCGATGGCCTTTTGATTCCTGGGTCAGTGCTCAATGGTTGAGCTACAATGGCTGGGCTGAAAGCATTTAAATCTCATCTACATGGAAGAGTTTGGAGTTTTAAACAAAATTATTCAGATTTAAGAGGAAAGTACTTAAACATTTTTGATAAAATTGAGTTATTACTTGACTTTTACATCAATTTGAGAAAAGACTAATGGAATGCAATCATTGCTCTTAAAACCTGCTCCTCTTGATGCTGAGTTTAAAACTCTACTTGAGGCTTGGTTTAGAGAATTCCAAGGAATAGTTACTATGTTAGCCACGATAGAATAGAATTTACGGTGATAGCAAATTAATTACAGGATCCCAGTGGCTTACCACAACAGAGTATCACCTGTTCCTTGTGAGTCAGCAAGGAAGTGGGATGGAAGGGGGGATCTGCTCTTGGGTTCCAGCTAATGGGTGCTCCACCATCATGTAGCCACACCCATTTGGAACACCCCTTATCCATCAGTGCAAAGGAGGAGAGAAACAGAGAAATCACAACTGCTGTTCTAGGATCAGGTCTGAAAGGGACAAGTATTATTTCTAACCAGAATCCATTGACCAGAGTAGGCTACGAGGAGAGCAAATGGGCCACATGGTGAGCATTATTGCCTCTGCCATAGTTACTATTAAATCTTTGTTATATTTTATGCATACATCATATTTTATGTAGATGTGCTATATGTAATATATATCAATTTATAGACATAAAGCATATTGCATGTATTTTTACTTATATTTAAATGTAAAGTAAAAACGTGTATTTCCCCTCTGATTTCCATGACCATTTTAGGGGAGTAATCCCATCAGGAAAACCATTTGCCCCAATACAAATACAAAGAACATTAAAGAACTGACTCTAATGTCTGGGTTAAGAACACTTACCTTCATCACTGTAAGTCGATTGAGTGGAGAGCTTATCCCATGTTCTTTGCATCTTCAACCAAAACCCACACTGCACACTCTCCTACTGAGACAATTCTGACGGTGGAGTTTAATGATATCGATGCTGGAGCACAGAGGGTAAATGCTATGTCCCAACCATTCACCACATTTGATTGAGAGACAAGCCAGGATTCATTAATATTTTGGCTGCAGCATGGTATCCACAAGCTCAGGGTCCCATATCAAGAAAGTATCTGCTAAAAAATAACCTTATTTAACGGTGGTGGGGGTGGGGGCAATGGGATCTATTTTCAGGCCATTGTAAGGTTGGTCACACCACTGAGGGAGCAAGGCTGAACACCAGTAGATGCTAACTGGAGCCTGGTGCTGCTGGCTGAGCCCAGACCATGGTGATGGCTCTCTCTGCCTAGCATTTCTTTTCCCTTCGCCCCTCTCTTGGGTTAGCCCAGATGCCGGCAGTCTGAAGAACTAGTGTGACTGTAAGCCAGACCCAGCCTGGTCTTCAAAACTCTTCCCTATCCCCTCCCTCAGGGAAGACCCCTTAACCTCCCTCTCACTCTTGTTTCTCGGGGTTTTCTGTTCCTCAGAGTCTTGCCCGAGGTCTGGGGTTTGAACCGTGTTCAGACACTGGGAAGCAGAGGTTAGGAGCCCATGGCTGCAGGTCTGAGGAGCTTTAATTAGAGGCTTCTCCAGACCACCCGCCTGCCAGCCTCTCCAAGCCCCTGCCGTCTGCATCCCAGAGGGGCCCTTGCCGCTGTGGGTGGCAAACCACAGCAGGACGCCTGAAGGTAGTCAAGTGGGCCTGAGGAGGCCATCAGACCTCAGCTGGTTTTAATCCTATAAGACTGAAACTTAACATATGAGGCGGGCAAGATAAAAAGTGCTTTGGGGTGGCATCAGTGTTCCATGTTGGACTCCAAGCCCCATTGGGCCATATTCAATGACGATAATAATGAGGCTGATATCAGTGATGCTAGCAATCATAACCACCACATGATGGTAACAGACCAGAAGCCAGAGGGAGAATCCTGATCCTTGTCTGGGGCTGCCTGCTGCGTGCGTGTTGTCCTTGATGACTGAACAGGAAGCCCAAGTAAATGGCATCCAGGGACTGCGGGGCCTCCTGGTCCAGCAGCTCTGCTGGAGGCGCTGCCCATGCATCTCCATAGTCACCTTCAGGCCCATGTCTGGTTGCCCAAAGCTGAGCCTGGGAGTCCAGCCAACATTCCGCTGACTCCTCCCCAGCAGAGTTGGCCTGAGGTTCCTGGAGACACTGGCCTAGAGTCTCCAGGAGCGTTTGTCTGGGTTTCCTCCCGAGGAGACTTTGGCACCTGGAGACAGGATGACCAATTCACAGCAAGAGCCAGTGACCCAGAGCAGACAGATGACGCACCAGAAAAAGCATGTTCTCATTCCCTTGTGTTACTTGGTAAGCTCAGTACAAAAAAGACAGCCCTTCCTCAGAGCTCTGCACGCCTTCTCCTGCCCATAGCGCAGTCCGGAGCTTGGTCACCACGCCACACAGGCTGCCTTTGTGCCCCCCTCTCCTCAGCGCTGTCATCTCCCCTCTACACCCTCCGCTCGCCCGCTCTGGTTGAAGAGGACAAGCTGGGTCCTCTTCCTTTCCAAGGCCAGCCACTCTGCTTTGCCCTTGGCTTCCCCATTTCCCCCATTTTTCCTCTTTTCGAACCATCCAGTCTTCTGTTGTGTATGTTTAGCAGCTCTGCCCACTTGGCCTATGGACATGCTCCAGTCATTCTTAAAACAGAACTTCATGCTATCATATCTCTCCCATCTACATCCTCTCTTCTTTCCTTACCTCCCACTTACATTCTAGCTGCCCCATTTTTTTTTTTTGCTGTTTTATTCTTATTGTTGTTATACAATATATGTAAAATAAACTTTACAATTTTAAGTGTACAATTTAGTGGCGGTAAGTAAATTCCCATTGTACAGACATCACCACCATTGGTCCCTCTCTGAGTCGCTGTAAGTTGGCTGTCACCTGCACCACTGAACCGCACCTGCTCTTGCTGAGCTCATCAGCAGCCTCCTGTTACTGGATCCAGTGGAAGGCCATTTATGTCTTGTCTAACCTCTTTGAGGCATGTGCTGCTGTTTGAGGCATTGCTTCCTTTTGGAATGACTACTGCCTGGCATTGTGGCCTCTCAACGCCTCTCGTTCTCACCACCCACCTGGCCACACCCGCTGTCCATCACAGGTCCTCTTCCTCTGCCTTAGATCCTGCAGCTCCTTGGGAATGCGCCCCCAGCTCCCTGTGCTTCATTCCACATGTCAGTTATCTCTTAGTTCTCTGGCTGGGTCCCTTCCGTGCAGGACCCCCCTGTACTAAGGCTGAATGTCAATGCCCAAGGTCTTTCTCAGCAGAGAGTTGGTCCAGAAAATATTCTGGACCATCTCTCACCTCAAATGAACTTCTCTAGTGTCCATAACCCAGTAGCAACAGGTACCTGAGGGGTGTCTGGTTGGTAGAAGAACTGGACACGTTGGGAGAGTTGGTGACTGACGGCACAGACAAGTTAATTTTGTAGTCCTTATGAAGCAAAGAAGAAATCCCCAACTCACTGCAGGCAAAACAGATGGCCTGCAGATGTGGGAACATAGACTGACCTCCCATCTTTGCACCATCCTCAGGACTCTTCCCGATTCCTCTAAGCAGAGCTGGGTTCTGCAGCTGCCAGCCTCGTAACCCGCTATTTTCGAAGACAGGAGGAGGGAGTCCCTGTGTTCAGGGAGGCACAGTGTGAAAATGAAGGCTTTCAGCACCCTGAGGGGAAGGAAAGAGGACAGAGGGTAGGCGTGGGCAAGAGCGCGAGCTGGTGAAAGGCCCACAGGGGCCCGCTTGCTTCTTGTCTAAATTTAACAGTAAATGGCATTAACCCCGCCATACAATGACCAGGAATACACAGGCCCTGCCACACACGGGGGCTCGGAGGCCTCTGTGGAATGAGATGGACCTGGGAGAGTTTTCCCTGGGGACTTGCTGACTCAGGGCCCGATGACTGCAGAACCAGCAACAGCCACCCAATGTCAGAATACTGTGGCTACACTTAGCCAGCCCTGGCGGTAACTGCTGGCATCTAAGGGAAGGATTTTTGAGGGTTTAATATAGTTATAATTGTTAACTGTTGTATGGTCAGTTCCCACAGGGACCAGGAAAGACAAAACCCTTGGGAATAATTGGTGATCCTATGTAGGGAGCACTCTCCACTTTCTCTCTCTGGACAATTCCTGCTGACCTTTCAAGACTCGACTTATGTGTTCCCCCACTGTGGGAGGTCTTCTCATCCCTGACAATGAGTTTCACAGGCCCTCTTCTGTGTGTCCTGGGTATGCCCTTCTGCCATATAATTTTTTATTACATGTGTCATAATAATCTACTAATCTCTCTGTCCCATCCATTGGACTGGGTACTCCCTGAGGGCAGGGCACCTGTTTCTGATGCCTATCAGAAAAATCTGGATAAATAAATGAGTGATGAATGAAGATTTGAGGTGACTGGTTCTCAAGAGCAAGACTGGGAAATTGTTCTCTACAATGGACACACATTGTTGGGTGTGTGGGAAGCCCCAGATGGTGAAAAAGCATCTGGAGCTTCCCAAGCAAGAGAAACTCTGGGTTGTGTAACCAGGGCCTCAGAAGGAGCAGGGGTTATTTCACCAAATGCTCTCTGTGAAATAGCGGGGAACATAAATTACTGGCACTGACTAGGTGAGGACCTGTTTCCAATGTATGACCCAGACTTACATAGCATTAAGCTGGACAGGCAAACATGTGTTTGTTTTGTTCTGTGTTGTTCTGAATAATTTTATTACTTTTTTTCTCCCCAAGAGACCAGTCGACTTAAGGAGAGCATCTCTGATAAAGGCATCTCTATAACCTAATGAATTCACTAAAAACACTTAAAACCAATTGCAGGTCTTTGTCAACAACTATGGCCAGTATTGGTTCACTTATCCTGGGTCAGACCATTGCTTGGTCTGAGATAGAGCCCAGGATTGCCAATGTCACACCCCCTCCATCATACCAAAGGGTCAGAACGTAGGTCCATGGATGGAACAAACATTAGGCCTTTCCGTTGTTATCAAATCAGTTGTTTTTATATTTATAAAAAGCCCCCTTTGCAAGCCTGTAATGACAGGAAAGTTAGATTTTCTACATAAAAGAAGGAGGCCCTAGCAAAGGGGAGAAGACATTCAAGTTCTGTGCATGTTGGGGCAGAAGGAGGTAAAGATTGATGGGGGAAGTGAAACCCTATCATCCTGGCTCTGAGACCTAAAGGATTGTCTGGAGCAGGGGAAGAAAATAGACCCCAGCCCGCAAGCCTGGTGGGCTACTTAGCACCCCAAGTTGGAAGATCCAGGGCTGGAACATTCTCACTGCTTTTGCATTATTTCATTAGGCTGTTGACAAATAAACACATGGAAACAATCCACAGCCAGGCACTGATTGCATTTTCTTTCAGAGGCATGGCTGGCCCTAGTCTTCTGTGAAAGATTACCTTAATCCCGCATTGACATCTGACCCAGCCTCACATTTTCTGAAGTCTCTTAGTTATGTTTTTCAGAGGGATTTGACTCCTGTTCCCTCTACATGACTTTGCACACAGTGTTCACCTCATGGTCCTTAACATAGAAGCCACCCCCTCCGTGGTGGCTCATGCAGTAGCCCCACCATCCAGGAGCCATATTTTCCAGAAGCAGACTTCGCTCTTCTTTATTGATTATGTGTACAAAACTAGAATCTTCTCCATCAGAATGTAAACACTTAGGGTATCACTATTTCTGTATGTCCCATCCTCCCTAACATTTTGCTGGCTACACACTGGGTCTCAGTCTACACCTTTTCACTCATTGAGTGAGGGTCTAGCAGCCTCAAGCCTATGTAATAAAAGGCTAATATGCAAATTGACTGAACAGCTGAACGACTGGTTGCTATGATGTGCACTGACCACCAGGGGGCAGACGCTCAATGCAGGAGCTGCCCCATGGTGGTCAGTGCTCTTCCACAGGGAGAGCGCTGCTCAGCCAGAAGCCGGGCTCACGGCTGGTGAGCACAGTGGCGGTGGTGGGAGCCTCTCCCACCTCTGTGGCAGCACTGAGGACCCCTTGGGGGGATGTCCAACTGCCAGCAGGCAGACATCCCCCAAGGGGTTCCAGACTGCAAGAGGGTGCAGGCTGGGCCAAGGGGGACCCCCTCCCCCCACTGCACGAATGTTGTGCACTGGGCCTCTAGTAGTATATGGTAAACTAATTTCTCTTGTATGCATTTGGAATGATATTAGTTATGCCCCATCCTTAGGAGACTAGGAAAATGGTCATTAATTTTCTGAGTTCTGTGGTTCAGATGAGCAAGGCTGGTTGAGAAAGGCAGGCAGAAGTTGGGGTAACCAGTGGCAGAATGAGTGCTGAACCATTGAACCTCATTCTGTCCACAAGGACGGTAATTGAACTCCTTCCTTGCACAAGGCAGAGCAAGGTTCACTAAGAAGCTAGTGAAGCGTAGGCATCATGGTTTCTCACTTGCATAGGGGCTCCTTCAAAGGCGCAGTACTTAATCTTATATTTCTAATTTTAAAATATTTATCTTAAAGGGACCTTTCTCTTCTCTCCAATTGAAAAGACTTCAGTCCTCACAAGACCTGTTTCTCCCCTGCTGCCTGTGCTGTGCTATAAGGGGTGAGGGTATGAGAAATGTTGATGCAGGTTCTGCCTCTCCTAGGAAAGAGATGGGACATGGACATCAAAGATGAATAATTACCAGAGTAACTCCCAGATGTTTGGATGGTGCCTTTCCTACCCAGGATAAGTTTAAGAGCAGCTATTTCTGTTTCAGCCAGTTTGACTTCTTAGAATTGAACACCAGCATCTGGTACAGCCATTGCCTGCAGTGTCCACAGGATAACTAGAGGGAAAAGCTTCAATCACCTTGGCCTAGCCAGTAAAATCTATTGATCTTGGAAAGCCATTGTATTAGTCAATGTAACTTTCAATAACTTTTCTAACAAAGGATCCTACAGACTCAGCTGCTTAACCCAACACAGCTCCATTTCTTGCTCACATAGTCTGATGTGGATTGGATGGCTTCTCTCGCATGCACTCTTCCACAGTAACTCAGGGATCCTGGCTTCTTTATAGCATGATGCTGCTATTTAAATACATCGAACGAGAGAACCCTGGTGAAGGCACACCAGCCCTTTACTGTCTTAACCCTGAAGTGGCCCACATCACTTCTGCTCATATCCGTTGGACAAACTCAATCATATGCCTCTACCTAACTACAGAGAAGGCTGGGAAATGTCATCTTTATGCTCTGGAGGAGAAAAATGAGATCATATCTGGAAAACACGGAAACAGTTGTTTCTCATTGCCTTGAGAATGGTGATGGGTGGCTCTCCTCACGGTGTACAGAGGGGGGAGCTGGAGGTGAGGAAAGAATTGTTGGCTGCACAGGACTGGTTCTGGAGAGAGACTGCTAAACTGAGGAGCCCTTTGTTGATCTGAGATGCGATTGGTGGGCTGTGGCCCAGATAACCTCTCTTCTGGAATGAAACCATTTCTCTGACATATGAATCCCAGAGAGCTTCAAACCCTAGTCCTCACAGATGTGGCACCCCCCCTCCCCCGGAGCATTTTCTTGGCGATGTCTAGAAATTGGGGCCATGTCACCAGTGCCTTTCAGAACTGATGTTGGAGAGTTCCTCCGGTTGAACTATTCACTCCCATAGTGTGAACAGTAGCCTAGAATCAGGTTAACTTAGCAACCTGCACTGCAGTTTTCCACCAGATCATCGTAAGCGGGGGCAGGAGGTGTTTCTTGGGCGTTCGTCATTCCATATGTGTTTGCACAGGCTTTCCTTTGAGAGAGCATGCCTCCTCAACCTGACCGTCTATTTATGCACAGGCTTCCTGATTCACTGTGCACTAGTTAAAATGTCCAGTGTGGAAAGTATTATGACAGCTATGCAACCACCATAGATTAGAAGCAGCTATTGCTTCAGATAGGATCTGAGTTACCAGAAAATTGGGCACTGGCTGGATTAACAACTTTATTCTTTTCTCTGCTCTTGTTTATCATTTTTTACTCTTGGGAGGTGAGTTCTATGTGTTCCTCATGGAGTGTCCCATGGCATTGACATCGGGGATCAGATACATGGCCACGCAAAAACTATTTATGGCAGCAAGTAAGCTTTTGAGCATTGAACTTTTAAAATGTTTCATTCTCAAGCTTTGGCTCATTACTCAAGAGGTGGAGATCCCTTTGACAAAAACAACAAAGCAAAGCTAAGCATTCAGACAGCCCATGTCTGGTGACGTTGACTTTGTGTGTTTTGAGTCCCTTAACTATCCATGATTGTTGAGTATGGAACTTTGGCCTCCTGCAGGTTCCCTTGTAATCTTATCTTACAATACAACATGGTTTTGTAATGAAAGGTAGTCAGGTTCCCACGAAGGGTCATACAGTTTGTGTGAAGCATGAAAGCGCTTGGTCAAGCAGGTTTGTCAGGCTGGAATGCAGCGCTCCCTGCTCTCTGGTCCTGGGCTGTGTCAGCCCAGAGGATAGGACACCTTTTTGTAATTCAGAAACGGGCACCCCTTAGCCCAGAAGCACTGTACAGTGTATCTGCCATACCCCTCACCATGCCTGCTGTTTCCAGTGCCCTCAGCTTCCAGTTGACATTCGAGTTTCTTTAGTGACACCCAAGGAGACAAAACCAGAGGTGGAGGAATGTCTCCTCAAATACAATTTCTCTCAAGTTTCCAAAATCCTCTATTTACTTCCAGCTTCTTCAGTGATATTGCTGCCCACAAAATCCAGCACACATGAAGGATTCTCTTGCACATTCCACCCTATAGAACAGTGGTTCTCAACCTTCCTAATGCCGTGTCTCTTTAATACAGTTCCTCATGTTGTGACCCAACCATAAAATTATTTTCGTTGCTACTTCATAACTGTAATTTTGCTACTGTTATGAATCGTAATGTAAATATCTGATATGAATCGTAATGTAGATATCTGATATGCAGGATGTATAGTCATTGTTACAAATTGAACATAATTAAAGCATAGTGATTAATCACAAAAACAATATGTAATTATATATGTGTTTTCCGATGGTCTCAGGCGACCCCTGTGAAAGGGTCATTCGACCCCCAAAGGGGTCGCGACCCACAGGTTGAGAACCGCTGCTGTAGAAATGTGATGTACAACATGACAACATTTTGTGACATTAAACTTCTGTTTTACCTCCCCATAGGGTTAAATATGATCTCCTTTCCTCTCCACTCAGCCAATTTGAACAACCAGGCTATTCTGTGCTCAGTCCCCAAGGACAGGGATGGGAAATCTAGGCAGCAGAGAAAAATCAAGAATTGTCTTGATGTGCATTTCCAGAAGCTGAGACTTTGAGGGAAGTGGGGAGGACTCTGTGTGTAGACAAGATGGGAGGACACCCTGAGTGAGAGCAGAGATTCCCACTCCTGGTCTTTAGAGAGGCTCTCCCTGGTGAAGGAGGTCTGTGGTCTGCCTGTTGGTGATTCTTCTGGGAGGATTCCCCTGCCCCAGCATGGCACCAAATAAGCCCCAAGCCCTCAGGGTGGCACAGGAAAGCTGAGAGAATACTCATATCTAAAGGGTCTTATGCCTGGAATGAGGATGCTCTGAGGACCTGTGGTACCCGAAAACAGTTCACCAGATGGAGTGATGGCAAGTTAGCACGGGCAGGATGCTTCCTCCCACCCAGTCCCTTGGCATGGTGTAAGCTTCCCAGAATACAGACACAATCCTGAGGACGACAGAGGTGCTTGAGACTGAGCTTCTGCCGCTGCAGGGCAATGGCACTCAAAATAAACAAAGTTACAGAGAAACAGGTGAATTGCACACCTCAACACCGAGCAGGGATTCAAATGTAGGAGCTGTATACATCCAATCCTCTTCCCACCTTTCCCTCCCCACCACCCCTGCACCGCCATCTCTGTCCTCCTTTCTGTATTTCTGTCATGCACCCACTCTCTGTGAAGGAAACCAAGGGATGCTGTGGGCCGCTGGGGTGCTGGGTGGGCGTGAGGGGCCATGGGGCTGAGCCCAGATGTTACTGAACATAAAACTAGTTTGAGGAAAAGCATCTGGGAGTGTCAGCTCAGCTTGGGTCTTCTCACGTCCTGTAGCCTGTGGCCAGAGCGAGATGCGGGCTCAGGTTTTAGCATGGAGCAAGTTCTCCGGCCCTGCTGTCTCAGGTATCCGCCCATGGAGGTGTTTTCTGGCTCTTCATGCTATCCTTCTCTGTTGGTTCTTTTTTTCTCAGTCCGTAAACTCCACGGACATAAAACAGGAACCTTAAAGCCCTCCTCTCACATGTTGACTTCTAATTAGCTTTCAGCCTCCTTTCTCCCTTCTCATGCCACTGATGCCAAGGATTGCTAAGACCCTCCATTTTTGTACTTCCTCACATTTCTTAATGCACAGGACTCCTGCTTCTACTGATCCATGAACACTACTATTGCTAAAGTCACCATTAATTTTCTCATTCCCCAACCAGACTTTTCTGCTGCATTTGGCAATGTTCCTCATTCCCTCATTCATTCTTGAGGCTCTTTTTCATTCATGAAACCTTTTTAGATCTTCCTCATGAGCCCAATGTCCTCAGTTCTTTGATTTCCTAGAGTTCTGTCTCAGGCTGCCTTCTCTTCAGACAATAAATACATATTCCAAACAACCTCATCCCATAGTTTTTTTTTTTTTTTTAAAGTCTTTTTTAGAAAGAAATCTTCAGCCCATACATATGTCTCTGAGCTTTTGACGTCAATTGCCTGCTGGGCATTTCTATTTAGATGCTCTGTGGGCATCTTACTGAAAACACATGCAAACCTTCATGATCTTATCGGCAAAATCAGCCTCTCAACACTTGGCGAAGATGCTATTCCTTTCTTGTTGGACCCCGGAAGTCGTCCTCATTCCTCCTTTTCCCTCACTGATCAAGTCAGCTGGCCACCAAGTCTTGTCTCTTACTCTTCAACATTGCTGCAGGCCAGTCCAGGCCTCGTCACCTCTCCTCTGGCTACTGTGGTCACCTCTTTCCTGGCTCCCTGTGTGCAGCCTTTCCACAGCAAACCCATCTTCGCTGTTGCAACCAAGATGTTTGTTTTAAAGCGAGGCCTTTGTTTTTATTATCATATTTTGCTTTTATAAAAATTGTGGTAAAATACACATATGACATTTACTATCTTAAGCATTTTTAAATGTATGGTTCAGGGGCATTAATTGCATTACATCGTTGTGCAACCATCCCCACTATCCATTTCTCCAACATTCAACTGAGAATCCACCATGTAATAGAGGCTCAATATGTGTTTGATGAATAAATGACAGAGGTGACAAAATACCTCTAGAGGAGCAGTTCTCAAACATGGTGGTCTCAAGTCCCTTGCAACTTCAAAATCATTGAGGACCTGAAGCTTTTAGTTAACTATTAACAGCTACCATATCTATATATATAAAAGCCTAAGTGACCATCGCAACCAAATGAATGACTGAACAGGCTGTGTGGGGCGACCAGGCTGGCAGGAGGGTTAGTGAGGGGCGACAAAATGACTGAACAGCAGGCTGCATGGGGCAACCAGGCCGGCAGGGGGCTTAGTGAGGGGTGACCAAATGACTGAGCAGCAGGCTGCTTGGGGCAACTAGGGTGGCAGGGGGCTTAGTGAGGGGTGACCAAATGACTGAGTAGCGGGCTGCTTGGGGCAACTAGGGTGGCAGGGGGCTTAGTGAGGGGTGACCAAATGACTGAGCAGCAGGCTGCTTGGGGCAACTAGGGTGGCAGGGGGCTTAGTGAGGGGTGACCAAATGACTGAACAGCAGGCTGCATGGGGCAACCAGGCTTGCAGGGGGGGCAGTTGGGTCAACCAGGCCAGCAGGGGCGGCAGTTAGGGGTGACCAGTCCGGCAGGGGGGCTAGTTGGGGATGGCCAGTCTGGAAGTGGGGGCAGTAAGGGTGACCAGGCTGCTGGGGGGGGCAGTTAGGATGACCAGGCCGGCTGGGCGGGGTAGTTGGGGGCGACCAGGTTGACAGAGGGGGCAGTTAGGGGCAAGCAGGCAGGCAGGCAGGTGAGTAGTTAGGAGCCAGTGGTCCCAGATTGTGAGAGGGATGTCTAACTGCCGGTTTAGGTCGGGCCTAAACTGGTAGTTGGACATCCCCTGAGGGGTCCTGGGTTGGAGAGGATGCAGGCTGGGCTGTGGGGACCCCCTCCCCCATGCACAAATTTCATGCACTGGGCCTCTAGTTATAAATAAGACTGAAAAGTAAAAAATTATTTAATACACTAAAAAATACCAATCATAAACATTTACATGTTAATAAAAATGTAATTTTTTTTACGTAAATGCAACTCCTTTCAGAATAAGGCTGATGGAAGACTGCAGTTTTCATATCTGCTTCTACATTCAGATCGTTGAGTCATAGTATTCTGGTTGAAGTGAATTAAGGAAATCCAGGCATATAGTAGGGAAAGGAAGGAATATTTTAATGATCTTTTAGATAATTGTGGATACTCTTCTGTGATTCTACACCAAAACTCAACCAGCGGTGGTTTCTTAAAGGCTAGCAATACCATGGAATCTGAAATAACATGAATGAACTTCTTGTACTCTGTTATACGCTCCTATTGGTCTGTCTTGCTCTTTGAACAGAAATTTTACACATGCACAATTTTGTAACATACTATTACATTGGTCATTTTGAAATCATTGGTTGGCTGAATTAAGCCAATCTTCCACATGCTGACTGAGACGTTTTGTTACACGTTATCAAAAATCACATTCATTAAATCATCACCCATCTTCTTAGAAAGGTATTTAGGTATTGGAAACCTTTCAAGTTCATTATGGCAGATGAAAGATTTCCAAAAGTCTGACTTTAATTTAGAAGCTTGAATTTTATCATTGAGGACCAAAACTGTGAGTTCTCCTTTAAATGATAGCCTCATTGCATTCATTTCCTTTTTTTAAAAAAAGTATTTTTATTGACTTCAGAGAGGAAGGGAGAGGGAGAAAGAGATAGAAACATCAATGATGAGAGAGAATCATTCATCGGCTGCTTCCTGCATGCCCCCCACTGAGGATCAAGCCCATAACCCGGGCTTGTGCCCTGACTGGGAATTGAACTGTGACCTCCTGGTTCCTAGTTAGACACTCAACCGCTGAGCCATGCTGGTGGGGCTCATTACATTTTATTAGGCGTCCAGGTCTTCCCTTTGCTCCCTGTGGACTCCGGAAGGTAACTCTAACATCTTTCTTGGGGAAGGTGTCTGAGTGACAGAGAAAGCACATTTTTAGTTGTGCTGTGGCCCTCAGCTGACGGCCTCCTCGCCCTGCTCTGGTCAGACACGGAGCAGCCTGCCTCACCACCCAATTGGGTTAGCTCAGCCATTAAACTCTGTTTGAAGTTTTATTTCCCTCTATGCTTGCTATCTCAATGGGCAATCGCTCCCAGGACATTTTGTAACAAATAGCATTTTCTGCTGAGAACACAGGGCTGCAGCCGGGTCCCATTTGAGAGCCTGGCCCGTCCCTTCCCCCAACATCTGAACCTCATTCTTTACCGCTCCTTGTTTTTTTCTCTTTAACCATGTTACTTATTCCTGAGGACCTCACGTGTACAGAACTGAGGTATCCATACGCCTCAGTTCATGTGGCACTACCACCAAGCCTTCCTTGTCTTTTGTTTATCCCGTCTCTATCCCATCCTCTCCCCCTGCAGGAACCCACTGGTATCGTAAGGCTGAAATGCCATGTGCTGCCCTGACATTGCTGAGGCTCACAGGACCCCAGAGGCCTAGCTGTGGGCTCCCCCACAGAGCGGGAAAGGCACCCCTCCTGCCAGCTGGACCGGCTGCACCCCACCTGGTCCTCACCCGGTGGGTTTCACCTCCCTGACAGCCTATGGAATTATTCAGACACGCCCATCACATCCTCCTGGGGGACCCAGGCGCTCCACGCCCCCACCACCGCCCCTCTGGCTCACTGTGCTCCTGAGCGCAGCCCTGGGTGGCCCTGCGTGGCCTGTGGTGCCTCCGCCGGGCTGAGGCCCTGTGACTGATCACTGCCATTGGTCTCTGCGCAGTGTCGGGGAGCCCTCCTTCACCAGAGGGCTGGGCAGCAGGCGATGGGAACAGCACTCAGCTCGTTTAGTGCCCCTACTTCCAAACCAGCTTTCGTCATTTTACCTAGATGAACGCATAGCCATCTAACGTGCACGGTGCGCTTGGCCGTTGCATGCGGTGTGATGCTGTAGAGCTCAGTTTCTTGCTGTAGCTCTTGCTCTCAGGGCCGCCACATCCCTCTGCCCCTCACGGATACTGCGCCTCTTGTGTCGTTTGAAGGGCTTCCTCTGTTCTGAGAGTGGTGGGGCAGGCTGGGAGTGCAGGGTGATCACCCACCTCCGGCCATCGCCCCTTCCTCCCTCCCCCAGCAGCCCTCAATCAACAGTCCTGGGAACACCCAGCTTTCTTACAACTCGGGTGCGCTGGGCAGTTCCGCTGAAGGCAGAGCCTTCCCTGCTCAGCAGCTTGCCCAGCTGGGGCTTTCCTCAGACGCCTGCGTCCTGTGAGCTACCACTGGCCTCTGGGCAGGGGGCATGGCCTTCTCAGCTCCTGGGAACCCGCTGCTTTGCTAATGGGTTTGCTGCCAGGGTCCTGGGACCTCTGGCTTTAGGACAGCTGAGCACAGGTGAAGCCTGCACTCACTCTTGGGGTTTCAGTCCATATGAAAGTCGCCTCTCGTCTGAGTGGGATGGTCTCTTGGGAGAGGTGGGGGCAAGGAATGGGCAAGGCAACACCACAGCCAAGAGGAGCTCAGCTGGGAAACCGAGGCCAGCTTCCTTTTGCGCATCTAACGACTGTCCTGGTTGCATTCATGGTTTTCCAGACTCAGGCCCTAACCGAGAGCCTGCAGGTGGCCCCGGATGGAGGAAAAGGGGACAGTGCCCAGCCTGAGCCCGAAGAGCCCGGAGGGGTAGAGCCAGTGCCCAGGGGCCCCACAGAAGCCCGTGTTTTCATTACTAAGCAACTTTAGGAGGAGAGTGTTTGGGGAAAGAAGGGTGGTGGGGTAATAAGTCTGCAGTAATGGCTGCCATGTGGAGGGAAGGCAGTGTTACCCAGCTCCGAACTAGAAAACATGGTTTATATTTTCAACAGTTGGAGAGAGAAATGAAAACGGAATATTTGCTGCACCTGTGAAAACATATTTGATCACGATGGCAAGTCCAGCATTCTTAGTGTGGGATTCATATTTCATAACTCGTGTTCAAACAAGAAAAATGATTATAATGTTAAGTATTTCCTGAGTTTATTTTGATGGATGACAGAATAAGTACTGTATCTTTCACTCATTAAAATACAGATTGGTGTAATTTAATAAATGAACTTAATACACAGATGTTCCAGGCTGTTGTAGCAGGGTGTATATTAATCAACTTCTTTATATATGATCCTCTTTTATATTTTTTAAAGAAACTTGCAGGAGCCAAGAATTTATTAGATTTGCATGCTCTGGGACGGGGATCCGATGTCAGGTACATGCAGGAGTGTATTAAGATGAAACGGAGCCAGAGTCTGCAGAAGGGCCAGGCCCCCCAAAGGTCATCCCCGGGCTCTCGGCGGGCGCTCGGGGTTGTCTCACAGCCTGCCCCGCACCAGGTCTGCTGAGTTTGCTTGCTGCCGCCACTGTCCCACGGCCGCTCAGAGGTGCCTCTGAAGATCCAGGTGGGAGGTGGTGGCCTTGGGGACTTTGGTAGCCCAGACTGGACAGCGGCTCTGCCTGCAGAAGAAGCCTGCAGCTCAGAGGGGCCCCCAGGACCCTTCTCAGGTTCTCCGGCCACCCCCAATGGCCGGCCTCCCAGGGTGTCACCCACCCTCTCTTTCCTCGCTGTCTCTCAGCAGCAGATTTGGGAGGTGCTTTGTTCTCTGCGTGCTGGTTTCACGGGAGGGAAGCCTATCTTGCTAAGGAGACCAGACTGACGACCGGAGCTGTGCCTTCTCTAGCTCCCACACTGCGCTCGGTGAACCCAAAGGGCCTGTACTGGATCCATGTGTCAGAGTCAGGCCCTGCCTCCCAGCTGACGAGGCTTGGGTGGGGGACCCCGGAACGCCAGCTCAGCCACTGTGGAGAGTGCAGGTTGGGAGAGGGAGGCCGTGCGAGGACGCATCACCGCTCTAGCGAGGGACAGAGAAAGGATGAGAGAGGCGACTTCATTTCAGTCACCCTCTTCTCGCACATCCTGCTGGAGAGTGACCTCAGGGTCAGGGGCGTGGTCCCTGACGGTGGGGGCTGGAGAAGGTGTCTCGGCAGCTCATGCTTGCAGCCTGCTCTGTCCACACAGAGCACTTAGCTACTTCTCAGACCCCCTTGGACACTCTTGGTGGTTCTGGAACTATACTTAGATTGTCTGATGCACCCCACGGGACAGGGACCCCTGCAGGGCCAGGGCCACAGCTACCCAGTTTATTTAGGCCCCCCTCCCTCATCAGAGTTTGGCCAAGGCCTCCCCCAGCCTCCCCCTTTGCCCAGGAAGGTCGCGCAGTTGGTTTGTCCAGCACATGTGAGATGAGCCTGCCCCCCAGAACTCAGGCACTGGTGCCCCTCCAGCTCCCCCCAAGGATGGGTGCTCCCTGGCAGCTGCAGCCGGAGCCAGCCCTTTCCCCCTGCAGCCCCTCCGCATCCCTCGGGGGCTCATCAATCACACGGCAGGTCCTGCGGGTGGGTAGTGGCGCTGCTGTCACATGCCTGTTTGCAATAAGCCCCGGCCATAATCATTAATCATTCATTGAGGCTGTGGTTAGCGGCCCTCCGTCAAGTGGATGGTTTCAGGTTTTCCAGGCTAAGTGCCTCTCCAGCATCCTCCTCAGCCCTTTCATGTGCGGCCATTTGATGTTCCCTGCACGCCGGGCTGGCCACCAAGCCCTGGCTCTGTTTTGGAGGCTTGGTCTGCAGGCTTCCCTCAGGGCCCGTGGGAGAGTCCTGGGCCCCAGCTCCTCGGCTGCGCAGGACATGGAGCTGGGAGGATAAGTGTGTCCTGGGCACTTGCCGAGTGCCCAGTTCCCTGCCTGGCCATGGGGATGTGCGGGAAGGGGAGGTACTCACTCTGTCCTCTGCCCCTGTGCAGGGCCAGAGATCACGCAAGCGAGACTGGGTTTATTTGGGTTAGGAGGACTGCAATAGGGTTTCTCAGGAGAATAGATACTCAGAGCTGGGCAGTGGGGTGGGGAGAGATGTAGGAATCATGGGAGCAGCAGCCACAGGTGGGGAGCTCTGTGCAGTGCTGCTGCGTGGTCCTACTCTGAGGTCTAAGCTGGCCCTGAATGAGACTGAAGCCATTGGATGATGACCTAAAAACAGCGGCGACAGTGAAAATCTTTTTGGCTGGAAGAAATGTGAGAAACACTAACTTTACATCTAGTCTCAAGGGGACTGTTTTCTTACTTGAAAAGATGCCCAGCACAGAGGAATGGATGGAACTGCGGGAAGTGGGACTAGCGCTCACCTGGGTTCAACCAAGCCTTCCCAAGCGCCTCCAAGGCGCTAGGACCTCTGCCACAGGGAGAGGAAGCGCCCCGGAAATGCACAGACCAAAGTGCCCTGGACGCGCACTCCCACCCAGGGCCCCGCCCCACTGCTCAGCTCCCTGGGTAGGCGTCCTGTGTCCGGAGCCACCAAAGGCAGGGGCTGGGGGACGGGGGTTGTCAGCCCTGTTGAAATGTGAAATTGACATTTCATTTCAGTCTGATGTTACGGAGGCTGATACCCTAGCCCCCATGTCAGTGTTCCCCCCAGAAAATGTTTCTTGCCAAAAATATATTTACCGCGTGTTCATCCATTGAGGTCCTGTTCTGAACAAGGAAAATGCTGGGTGTTCAGAGTCGAGAGAGACTGCACCTGGGTGAGGGGCTCAGGGTGGCTGCATATGGCAGGTGGGACTTGGCAGGGCCTGGAAGGAGAGGGACGACTCTCCCAGGCAGAAATAGGGTAGAAAGAGCTGCCAGGTGGATGGCTTAGGGGCAACGTCTGAATCGCTGGCAGCCAGAGTCCTGTGCCAGATGGAGGGTGGGAGACTAGGCTGGGAGCGTAGGGGAGTGGGAAGCCTGGTGTGCCAGGCTGAGTCTCTAGCCCTGGGGAGCCATGTTCTGCTCCCAGATCACCACCCTGCTGGCTTCATCCCTGTGTCACCCACACCTCTCATTCCTGCCACACAAGATATTCTCTGCCACCGGAACAGCTGTACTCCTAAGACATTTCTCTCCTTGCTTGTCTTGCACTGCCTCCTCCACTTGTGAAACTTTTCCTCTCTTTGTCTCCTGGAGAATTTTTCTTCATCCTTCAAGATCCAGCTAAAATGCCACCTCCTCCGTGCAGCCTTCTCTGATTGCCACGATCTGCAAGAATTACCCCTCCCTCTGGAATCCCACACCGAGGAGCTGGTGTTGCTGTTCATTCACTGAAAGCAAGTTTGGGGTTGGGGGCTGGTGAAGAGATCTGTTTCTGCCATGCACTGCCTGGGTAACCACCTCTAGACCCTCATCTGGAAGAGGAAAAAATATTGCAGAGTTTTGAGTAGCAAATAAATGGAAGAAATCAAATGACACGTGTAAAGCCTGCTACAGAGCCTGGCCTGGAGTAGCCGCTCAAACCATGCCCTGCATTCTGTCACTATCACTGTCAGTCAGTTACAGTACGTCTCCACAACGAGGCTGTGAGACCCGTGGGGAGATCCCCTGTTCCTGGTACCCTCGGCTTCTCGCACAGTAACTGGCAACCTGCCTCAGCTGCATTCCTTCACCTTGGAGAAGGAGCGAACTGCTCAGGGAGATTGTAGATGTGGGAATCAAGTTTGTTTGTTTGTTTTCCTTATGACTGTTCTGATTAAGCCAGAAACTTCCTGAAGTCATATAATTCTCCTATCCCCAGAGAAGGATTTGAATCAAGTATCCTCTTGCTACGAGGAAAATTAGAGATAATTAGGCCAGTGGTTTTCAAAATTTGTAAAGGACTGGAACCATTTTTTTTCCAAATGAGATTTTATAGGGAAGCTTAAGCTACACAAGCAGATGAAGTATTATTTATGCATAAACAGTATTAATATTTATTATTGATTAATGATAAATTAAATCACTTTTTCAAATGTATTTATTTTATTTATAAAAATATAAAAGCTCAATAAGATTTCTCTGATTTGCACAAAAATGAGAAATTAGGCCTTACGGTGATCCTTCTTTCAGAATCCAATTCATTTCCACATTTCATTTTGTTTTCACAGTCCGGAAAAAAACCTTAATTCACAGCGATGAGTAGATCCAAACGGTTACTGGTTGGTAATAGTCTTGCAATTTCAGTGCCCTTCAGCTAGTTAGGTGGCAGGAGGAGCTCACCAAAAATGGTCACATAAATGATCCTCAGTCTGCACAGTGATAAAATGGCTGTCCCGTCTTTCGCACTTTTATCATGGCTACATATGTTTTCTAAATACAAAATTTTAAAATAAAACATTTCTGAGACCTCAGAGTAACTTCTTGGGTCCCTAGAGCCCAGAGCGTGTGATACGAAATCTCAGATAAGTAAACTGAGGCCTGGGCTGTGACAAGGTCACGTCAAGGCCATACAGAGGCTGGCTGGTGGGCCGGGGTGAGAACCAAGCATCTCACTGCGGGGCTCTTACAACTCCACTCTCCATCCCTCTGTCCTCATTTGTATCAGTAAAAGAGGGTTTATGTTGCTCTTTTTTTAAATAAATTAGAAACTCCACCTCGAGAGCTTGATTTAGATTCGAGGTCTCCTTAGATCCCGGTGGTGAGCACAAAGTAGGCTGCTTCCTGGAGTTACTGGAGGGGAGCAGACACGGGAATCGGCTGTGTCTGCTCCCCTCTCAAAGAGGGTTCTGCCCTGGTGATGGCTCATTGGAGTGGATTCGGCCAAGGGGCCTACATAGTAATGTTGACTTCATGTTTGTTCATCTGTCAGAAAAGTAGAAAGCAAAGCTGGTAATTTGTGTTAACTAAGCTCTTTCATTATCAGAGCTCCAGGGAAAGGGTGGGGCACAGCACATTTTCTCCCCAGCTGTCCCGGATCCCAAGGATGATTGGTGTCGTTAAGGAGAAATTCTAATAATGCGGAGCGTATGGAAAAGTTTAAGGCAATGATGATGGGTCAGTTTCCAAGTGTTCGGGTTGCATATCGAGAGCTGTGCAGGTTCTTTTCCCAACTCCGGCTTTTCCTGGCGGGGCCCACCTCCCAGTGTTCCTCCGGGTGCTGCGGCTGTGGCCTCTGTGAATTCCCAGCTCACGGGCGACACCTCCCTAGAGAGGAAGAGAGTCACTAACGGACCCCACATTTCCTGCTCTTCACCCAAGCAGGCAAGAAAAAGCCTTGCTCTGGAATGTGTTGGATGCTTACTCACAGCTGCTACAGTCTCTTTTTCCGCCTCTCACTCCTGACCTTGGTTTCTGATTGGCAGGTGCTCAGCACCCAATTCCAGGCAGCATTTTAAGGGCGACCCTTCTGTGTTAAGGCAGCCCTTTCTCGGACTGTTTGCAGGGAGAACAGGCTAACGGTCTCCCTCAGACCCCTCCATCCCCAGGCATGCTTTCTTCTGCTCATCCGAGAAAGCTTGAAACCCTCCCCAGGAGACAGCCTCTCTAGCCGTCGCTGGAAGTGAGGTGGGAGATGCTGATGCCCAGATGAGGGAGCTGAAGGTCTGATTGCCATGAGGGGGCAAGTGGCTAGCATTGCCTCTTCCTTGAGAGCAGATATTTCTATGGAGTCTAGAAATCATGATGGCCCCGAGAGGCCAGAATTGTGGAACAGGATCACGGAGAGGAGAGGAGAGGAGATAACAGGGAAGTTTGAGGTCCTCAGATGAACTAGGCCTCCTGACCTATTTTGCTCCAGGAAAAAGCAGGAGGGGAAAGAGCCTGATGCTGTGGAGCATAGTGAGGTGAGGCTGTTTTCTGCCCCTCGGGACAAGGGGGTCAGACCATCCTTAAGTAACAAGAGTGACGCTGACCAACTTTCAGCAGATATCCTCTCTTCATAAAAAGGCTTTGAGCTGAGTTTTTCTAGCAAATTTCAGACAGGATTTGAGTCACAAACACAGAAAGTGATTTACCCTCACACCTCCAAGAACACATCTGTTATGCAAAGCAACATTCTAATTCGGCCTCAAGAGTAAATGCAGAAGAACAGAGATTTGATTCCTTGTTAGCGAATAAGGCATTTCTTCCATATAAATAATCTTTGTTAATCTGAATGATGTTGCATTTATCTCATAGATGCAGGGACCTGTAGTGGAAGAGGGTGAGAGGATTGCCAACTTATTGGTCTTCAACATAGTCACCCCATCGACCTTGAGTTTCAGCAGGTCCAGTATGGCTAAAGATACAACTTGGGGTGATGTACTATAACCAAACTTAAAGGAAAATGTCACCCTTCGAGACCAATATGTGCATCAGTATGGGGGCTGCTGATCATGGCTGTGGATGACAACACCTCCCCCACAATTTTCTTGGCTAATTAGGAACATCTCAGTATGGCCAAGTCTCCCAAGCATTTGGAGACAAGGGAAAGCTGAACGCCTCTCCCTTTATCGGATCAAATCCTTTCTGTGGAGGTTGCACATGAAGAGTTAAAGGCAAGCCTGACAAAATAAACGGGGGTCAAGATGTTTGCCAGTGAGTCTTTAAAAAAAAAAGAATTGCTCTTTCTCTTGGAGCTTTGGTTGACCTTTATGTGTGAGGGGGTGGAAGTGTCCCCAGGAAATCTCACAAAACCCACAGGAAGCTGTTGACAGGCTCCCAGCGAACTGGGTGTTTGTTTATGTTCTGCAGGCAGAGAGCAACAGATGGGCTTTGACAAAGCTCAGGCAGAGGAGCACAGTCTTCCAAAGGCAGGTCTCTCACCTTGTGTTTTTTCACTGGTGGAATTACAAGCCCACCCTGCAGTGTTTCTGGGCATCATGGTGGGGTTTGGTGGCCATTTTTAAGAAATTATAAAGGGCAGCCAACGGGAGTCAGGTGCCCTGTGTGTTTAGGCAAGTCACATAACCTTCATCCATGCTTTTCTTCTTGGTGAATAGGAATAACCAAAAAGCCCCATCTATGCCTGACCAGCATGGCTCAGTGGTTGAGCATCAGCCTATGAACCAGGAGGTCACGGTCAGGGCATATGCCTGGGTTGCAGGCTGCAGAAGCCGATCAGTGATTCTCTCTCATCATTGTTGTTTCTATCTCTCTCTCCTTCTCCCTTCCTCTCTGAAATCAATAAAATTACATTTTAAAAAAAGCCCTATATACACCACTGTTGTGAAAACTGGGTGGGACACTGGAGCTGTGACCACTTTGTAAATAAATCGGAGGCTGTGATGGCACAGCTGTGGGAACTCCGTGGGGCCATAACCGAGAGGGCAGTCTGGGGAGGGCTGTGATATCACAGGGCTTGATCTCAGGAAGCCTAGGTGAGCAATGAGCCATTGCATTGACTCCGGAGAGCAGAGACATTGTCTGTGACTCCAGACATAATGCTGTCTTCATGGGAGGTCCACGCTGCCTTTGCATTCCAGCCTTAGAGGTCTTCTGGTCCAATAGGAACAAAGAGCAGCTATGAGATAGACCCACCGTGCTAATCTCCCCAGGGTTCCCTGAGCATGTGACCAGAGGCAACACCTCCTTTCTGAAATGTGTAGGGTCCAGCACATTGAACCAGAGGTCAGAGGAACCCTCCCATCCCTGAAGTCCTTGCTGCCCAGTTCTTCCTATGGTCCTGGGGCAGTGCATGCTAGGACATCCAGTGAGAACTGCAGGGGTGGGCTCCGTCAAACAAAGCACAACTGGCAATAGTCCAGAAAAACTTTTGAAGGGGGCTTGTCTTTTCATTGACAATTAACCTGAAATGAAATCATGAAAGTTGCTGAATTCTGTGCAGTCTGGCTTCAGATATCTAACCTTGTCTCCAGTGTTCAATTGGCTTGGCCATGACCCAGGATCATAACCACTAACTTCTGTGGGCCACCAGAGCAGAGGCTGCAGAGCCTCTGAAATCCAAGTCTGGGCTGACATTGGGGCCATTCATATTTTTGAGACCCCTGAAATTTCTGGGCTGGGTATTTGGCTAATGGAGGTGGTCAGCATCAACCCTCTCCTCTCCATGCCACCACCATCAGAGGAATCCAGTACTCTGGTCCAGTTAATTCTCCAACAGAGGTCAGAGTTGGAGCTCTCCAAGGTGCTGATGGCCAGGCCAACTCCCCCAAAGGGCATATTACAGTGCAAATGTGCCATGGAGCCCATCTAAGTCAGCTGGGGAACCTTTCTTTGCCTCCATTCTTATGACACAGAGGACTTTCTGATATCCTTGAGTGGAAGAAGATGGAGCTTAGGTTCTCCACTTTGGGGTGGGAAGACTGACCAGAAGCTCTGAGCAGACCTGAAAATGTAATAGTGCATCTCTAAGGTACTTGGAGGAGCCTGGTTTAGGAAATATTTTGAAAGTAGCTATCCTCAAGCCAAATTTGACCACACCAGTCTGTTCTCATAACCTTTGAGAAGTAGAAAAATGCATCTTTTAGCAAGAGTCTAACATGAGGGACAACTTGGGACATCCCCTTGATAGACCATTGGTGTGACTACTGAAATCAGTTGGGGGCTGTTTGTGTAGTTAGGCCAGAGGAGTTCTGAATTATGGAAATAATTTTATCACTGGGAGAATCCTAAGAGGCAACATCAGCAGGTCTTGGTGATTATTGGATGTGGCAGGGGGAGGAGAGGAATGATCCTTGACTCTCAAATTAATGGCTTGGGAAAACTGGGTAGATGGTAATGCCCTTTGCCAGGAGAAGTATCAGGGGGTTTTTGAGTGGGAGGGGATGATTAGTTTATTCATGTTGAGTGTGAGTTGCTAGTGGTACTTCCAGATAGATTGTCCAGAAAGAGTTGGGTACATATTTCTGGAGCTCATCAGAGAGGTCAAGGCCAGCAGTGGAGATAAGGAATCATCCAAGAAGAGGACATGCTTTAAGAGATGAGATTAAGTCGATCAGGGAAAATGTGTAGAGTGGGAGGAGAGGAGGAATGAGAACAGAACCTTTGTGGAGTGTCTACATCTTCTGGGTGTGCTGAAGCAGAGGTGCTGCTAAGTGAGTTTGCCACAGGTCCTTCATCATCTGCCACAGACCACTTCATCACCAGCCTGACATCATTCCCAGCACCTCCTCCCCACTCTCCTCTGACATATACAGTATACCATCATATGCCCAATAAAGATGTTTTGGTCAGTAATAGGTTGCATACATGACAATGGTCCCATACGATTATAATGGAGCTGGATTTCCTATAAGAAATGGAAGGATCCATGTTTCAGGAGGAATTCTTTTTTCTCTGATGGGAGCAGTATCTGCAGGGATTGGCCATAGATTCCGTCTCACTCACAGCACCTCAGTTTTGAGTGCACAGGTGACATCCCAGTCAGTCAGCCTCTGACCTGTTTCACACAGAGGAGCCTGTCCCCGCAGCACTACACACTCAGAGGGCTGCTCCAGCCTCCCAGATCTAGCTGCACGGTCTTCAGAGAAATTGCTGTAAATTCTTTGTGGAGGACCCAAGATCCTGTACAAGGACACAGGTCCAGTAGTAAGTGCCTCTGCCCTGTAGTAAAAGGTTTCTGAGCTAGTGTGGGGTCAGCCTGTCCTTGTATAGTGGAAATATTTTCAGGTTGTAGTGAGGTAAAGTGGTGATACATTTTATTTATTTATTTTTAATCAATTCAGTGTGGGAGAGAGCCCTTTGTGCTAGAGAGGATCAGTGGAACCAAAAACAAAGAGAGCTTGTGAGACAGTGTTTATGAAGCCTACATGAGTGTGCAGTAATGCTCTAGTCTTTCACATCAATCACCACCTCACTGAGTAAATTTCAGGCCTGCAGTATCCATTCTTGGTAAGTACCCTATGCAGGCGTACCTTCTTTTACCTTTTATACCATATTTTTACCATGTCTTTTCTATGTTTAGATATGTTTAGATACATAAATACCACTGTTACTATTGCAGACAGTATTCAGTATAATAGCATGCTGATAGACTGGTAGCTTAGGAGCAGTAGGCTATACCATATAGCCCAGGTGTGTAGTAGGCCAAACCACCTAGTTTTGTATAAGTGCATCCTAAGATGTTCACACACAATGATGAAACCACCAACTAATGCATTTCTTAAAATGTGTTCCCCTCAATAAGTGATGCATGACTATATATATGTGTGTGTGTGTGTGTGTGTGTGTATATATATAATGATATATATATATAGGGTAGAGATAGATTTATTTTAATGAATTGGCTCATGTGATTATGGAGGCAGACAAGCCCCAGATCTGCAGGGTTGGCCAAGAGGTTGGAGACCTAGGAAAGAGTTGATGTGAAAGTCTCGCATCTGAAGGCAGCCTGGAAGCAGAATTTCTTCTTTCTTGGGGTCGTTGATCTTTTTTTCCTCTTAAGGCCCTCCATTGATCCAGTGAAGCCCACCCACAGTATGGAGAGTAATCTGACTTATTCAAAGCCTACTGATTCAAATGTGAATGCGACCTAAAAAAAACCAACCTTCATAGCAATATCTAGTCTGATGTTTCACTGAATATCTGGGTACTGTCCCTACTCAAGTTAATACATAAAATTAATCATTACAAGGTGAGATACCCAATGGGAACCTAATACCCAAGCCCAGATGAGGTTCAATAAATAACAACTAAAGAATAACCTATTTCTTTCAAGCTTCTCTACTGGCCCAGAGGCCCCTCCTTCTCACCCTGATCACCACGCGCATGCACTCAGCGTGTGGAGGGGCAGGGCTGTTGGTGCCTTGGCCTTCAGATGGCTTCAGCCCAGACCACCATCTGGCTGCAGTCACCCTGAGAGAGACCCCGAGGGTTTGTCCATATCACCATCTAACCACATTTGTTCAGTCCAAGCTGATCTTTCTGGTTTCTCCAATCTCATTCTCACGTCAGGCCCCCTTTCCTCTGACACCCCACTTTGGACACCCCTCTTCTTTGCCCTCTACCTGGAGATTCTCCTTCACATTGGATTCTGGTGTTTGACACATTGCACTTGCCAGCAGCAGGTAACGGAAGCCTGAGCTCCCACTCTGCCATCCCGTCTCACAGGTATAGGAAGATTATAAGGTAAAAAACCCATTCTCATTTCCATTTCAAAGTTGGAAAATGTGAGATGGAGAGGAATTGAATTACTTGCCCCCAAAACATCTTTCAGAGAAAATCTAGGGCTGCCAACAATGGGGTTTTCTGCCTAGTCACACCATTCCCCATCTGTGTCGAAATCCTCGGTGCATTTTTCAAGCTTAGTGTCCAAGACATCTCCAGCCTAATAAGAATAAGGTGCCCTGGGCTGGTTCCCAGCCAGGGCGGGAGTGAGCAGATACGCATTCCTTTGAAGCCGGTTTCAGATTCTGGAATGCTTTCCTGAAACCACACAATCTCAGGAGAGATTCATCACCTCCTGGCGCTGCCTGAGGACTAGGTCAGGACAGGGGCCCTGGACCCCTGAATGAGACAGTGTCTGCCCAGCTTAGCAGCTTCCTGTGTGGTGACTGCAGGATTTACTCAGAGTCGGCCCCAGGCAGATCTGGCTGAGGTTCAGAGTGAACCCCTCCTCGTCTCTCTCCCCCCTCCTCGTCTCTCTTCACCCCCATACATACTCCCCTACAAAGCATGAGGGTGAGGGTTTAGGTTTCGGGACAGGAGGTGCAGGAACAGAGGCCCAGTAGAGAAACTCCTCTCATGGCGTGGACCCGGAGAATTGGCTGCCCCCTTGCATAATGACACTGAGGTGTCTTAGGAAGGCAGCTCTGGGGCAGTCCTGTGAGCACTGGGAAAGGGGTCAGGGGCCTTGAGACCATGCCTTGATTATGCTGTTCCCTTCCTGGTGCCCTCAGGCAAGTCACAAAGTCAGAGAAAGGTGATGCCAGATGTGCCCTCGGGGATCACCTTGCTGTTCCTCTCACTGTACAGATGCGGAGGCTCGAAGGTCCCAGACTGAGGGGGCAGAACCAGAACTAGAAATAAAGCAACCTGAGCAATACATTTTCCCTTACTGCCTCCATCCCTACCTGATTTCTCTGGTACTCAGATATTCTCACCTGTAAAAGACGGGCTGGTAACATCTGCCTCTCTGGCCACTGTGAAGATCAAATGCAATCATGGATAGAAAAAGGTCTAAAAAGGTGAAAGTGTTATGCCCTCTCGGGACTCTTGGATCCCCGGATGGCATCTACTTGTGTGTCCTGATCTAGGTATGTTTGCCTTCCCATGTCTGACAGAGCCCAGCAAGGATGGAGGTGTAAATGCCAGGGCGAGGGGGCCGTGATGATGCCCCGCTGGAGCTCATGGGCATGTCATAGTTGGTGTTAAAATACTGAGACACTTGCTGCCCCATTCTCCCTGAGTGCCCTCTGCCACTGTGGCCTCTCCCCCCAGTAATTGCTGGGCCCCTTCACAATCCACTAGTAAAAGGGTAGACACCTGGCAGAGCAGGAGGTCTCTGAGAGCCCTGATCCAGCCCTCCTACCAGTCGCCATCCATTCCGATTGCTCAGTGCTCGTACCGTATCCTGTATTTTGGTTATTTTGATATGCAATAAACCACTCGGAAACTTAGTGGCTTCAAACAATAATTTACTACTGGTCAATGTTCTGTAGGTGGACCAGGCTTGGATGAATGGGTCCCCTTCGGGGTCTCTCTCGGGGTGACAGCAGCCAGATGGTGGTCAGGGCTGACGTCATCTGAAGACTCAGCTGGGCAGGGCATCTAACATGGTTCATTTCTGTGGCTGGCAGTGGGTTCTGGCTGCCAGCTGGGAGTCAGTGGGGCTGTCACCCAAGGGGAGCACCTGCATTTGGCCTCTCCAAGTGGCTTGGGCTTCTCACAGCAGGATGGCTGATTCCCAGAGGGAGCATCCCAGAGCCAGTGTGTCCAAGGCAGGACGCAGAACTGATCTCATGCCATCTCTGCCACAGTCAACTTGTCAAAGCCATCCAGGGTCCTCCTAGATCAGTGATGGTGAACCTTTTGAGCTCGGTGTGTCAGCATTTTGAAAAACCCTAACTTAACTCTGGTGCCCTGTCACATATAGAAATTTTTTGATATTTGCAACCATAGTAAAACAAAGACTTATATTTTTGATATTTATTTTAGATATTTAAATGCCATTTAACAAAGAAAAATCAACCAAAAAAATGAGTTCATTTTTTTGGTGACACGCGTGTCATAGGTTCGCCATCACTGTCCTAAATCCTAGGGGCGGGAGAGTGCTTAGATGACTGTGCAGAAAAGCATGCAGGTAGGAGAGAGAGATTGTTCCATTTACCTTTGGAAAATATAATGTGTCCCAATCACTGTGGGAATAGCTCACCAGGCCGGCCTTCAGTCTTCCTGGTGTCCTCCTGCCCTTCCTTTTACAGCCCTTTCTCCCCCTCAGGCAGGCCCCTGTCAGCTTCGTGGGAGAAGTCCCTCCGAGCTCCCTCTCTCTTCTCAAGTCTCCATCAGAGAAAAGAGCTGACAGTTCTTCACACTGAAGCTCTCCACAGGTACTGCTGACCAGATTAGCACCAACTACGATAGGGTGCTCCATTTGCTGGCCACCCCAGAGGGTGTTAGTGACCTCAGGAGTGTGAAAACGACCAGTGTGAAATCTCACCCCCCCGGGTGTGTGCTGCTGAGCGGGGCTGTGCCCTGGCAGGAAGCATCGCTGTCAGAGGTCTTCCGGAAAACTTTGGCTCCTACAGACACATGGTGGTGAGTCATGAATGAGCCATCTGAAAGGGCTTGGCCTCCCCCGACCAAGTCCAAGCCTATGTCCTTGACATCAAACCCTGACTGCTGCATGCGGGCCCTATCTACTGAGCTGGGAATGTATAATCCCTCCTGCTGCTCAGAAAGGCTATACTTGGAATCACTCTCAACCATCACTCTCCTCTAGAGCAGTGGTTCTCAACCTTCCTAATGCCGTGACCCTTTAATACAGTTCCTCATGTTGTGGTGACCCCCAACCATAAAATTATTTTCGTTGCTACTTCATAACTGTAATTTTGCTACTATTATGAATCGTAATGTAAATATCTGATATGCAGGATGTATTTAGGCGACCCCTGTGAAAGGGTCGTTCGACCCCCAAAGGGGTCGCTACCCACAGGTTGATAACCACTGCTGTAGAGCGAGGGTGGGAAATGCCCAGCCCGTGGGCCATATAGGGCCCTGGACACCACTTGGTCTGGCCCTGCCAAGGCATTACGGGTGAGTTCATTCAATGTTTGACCAAACATGGCAGGCTCATTTCTAAACTGATCATTTTATGCAGCCCACGAATGATGCTGTAAATATCCAAATGGCCCCTGGCAGAAAAAAGCTTCCCCACCCCTGCTCTAGAGTTTTCCGTTTGCCGGTTTTCCTTCCCCCACTGTGAACTGTGGGTCTGTCTGCAATCCGAGTCTCTGCCATGTGCTTCTGCCTAGCACTTCTCTCTGTCGAAACTTGGCCACGCTGTCTCCGGGAGAAGAATTCGTATGACCTTCCATTCCACTGAGGAGAAAACAAGCGGCTCTTGGTCCTGCTCCCATCCAGCCAGACCCTGATGTGCTTTTTAACGGAGGAAAAATCTGTTCTTCATAAAGAAAAACAAAGGATGATAAATTATGGAACCTTGTAAAGTACATGAGCATGCATCCACACTTTCTTCTGGATAATTGAATTTCGAGTGACATCGCCAGGCTCTGCCGCTTGTGCAGGAGTGCCAGCCTCCCTGGGTTTTTCACTCACTCACTGCGATCCCACAAAGGCCCGGTGAAGTCCGAGGGCCCCTGCTGTCTCCAGGCCAGCACGTGTTGTCATCTTGTCCTCAATTTCATGACTGGCTCTGAATTAGGAGCTTCATTAAAATGATATGTCTCTCCCCACATTGTAAGTGACAAGTGACCTTCTAGCAAAATGTGGCCTCATTAGACGACAGGAAAGAATTAAATATCAGGATGCAGGATGGTAACATTTTGATATTTATGAAGGTCAAGTGAAGGGTGAGTAATATAACAGAGTATTCCACTTAAAATCAGACCAGTGTTCCCGGAAATTATTGCCACGGCTGCTCTTTGGCGCTTTAGGAAATGGGTTTTCTGTCGACTTTGCTTGGATTGCAAGGTTGTGGGCTGCCCACGGTTTGCATGGAACCACTTGCATATTTTAATTATAATTGGAAGACTGGTTTGTGGAAAATGTCCAGAAATAACTTGTTTCTTCCAACCATCATAATCTTCCATTCCGACCAATTCCCTGGTTAATTGGTGTTTTGCCAAAAAGAGGTCTCAGGAGACAGGCAGCTTTGCTCATCCGAGAATCCCTGCCACCTGCCTCTCCTGGACTTCTTGTCTCTGCAGACCTTGTTTGTATCTCTTCAAGTAATAGAAGAAACTTGGTTCTCAAAGCCATGCTCAGAGCGGTCCATACTCGAGGGAGTGAGGAAGGATGAGGAAGGGGCTTTGGGTCTCAAGGAGCTTAGCACTCTGATTGGCGTGACCCCAAGATCTGAAGATGGTTGGAGCAGGAGGTGTTGGTGGGATGAAGGATGCTGAGACTCACTGGGGTGGTCCATTCGAGATCTAAAATGTTTGTGCCCACAGGTCCCCAGCATCTTGGGGATTTAGGGGGTAGGGTCTCCAGGCAGGACTGTGCAGGTTTGGCTCAAGGATACCCAGTCAAAGGGATGAGCAGTGGGTGAGTTCTAGCTTGTGTTCCGCTTGCCAGGCTTTTGATGCTGGGCTGCATCCATCTGGAGGATGGACCATCCGTGAGTCAAGGCAGGTCCGCTGCCCAATTTTATAAATAAGGATAGTTTGGAGCACAGCCACACCCGCTTGTTGATGTGTCATCTGTGGCAGCTTGGGTGTGACAATGGCAGAGTTGAGTAGTTGTGACAGAGACCTTACGGCTCACAGAGTGTAAAATATTTACTATCTGGCCCTTGACAAAGAAAGTTTTCAGAGCTCTGATCTAGAGGTGAGGCACCTTTTTCTAATTTGCAGAGGCTCTGTCTGCCTGCCAAGCCAGAGTTGCATCTGAGAGAGAGGGGCTGTCTTTTTCTAATTTGCACAAAGGTGCCTTATGGGCTAGCAAGGCCCCAAGGAGGAGATCCCGGTCATGTCTCCAAGGGTAGGAGCTCAGGGGAGCCTGGGCTCAGGCTCACGGCCTCACCCTGGCCCAACGCAGGCTGCCTGTAGGCCCCGGAGCCAGTCTAGGCAAGAGCCACAAACTTGTTGCTCGGAAAGGCTGTTAGGGAAGGGAGGGGCTGGTTATAGCAGCTCCCAGAGGTGAAACAAATGCTTTCCTTGTTGTTTTTCCAAATAACCGTGAAAGAGACGGTTTGTTTTTAGATCTTTGTCGCTGGCCGCTCCATAAAGAAATGCAAACTGTCTCATGGGTTATCAAGCACTTGTTTACACAGCGGGGCTGATTGACACGGTTTATTTTCCTGTGGTTTTTCTTCTAAACTAAAGTGAAACATGAACTAGAGAATTCATGGAGTTGCCTTCTCCCTTTGCAGCCCAGAACTTGCAAAGGAGGTAACTGTTTCACTTGTGAGACTGTCATCTGCCCCATGCAGCTCCAGTGGCATTCACACGAAAGGTCTAGTCGGCTACACCTGAAAACCTGCAGGGTCCCTCGTCCTCCCCAGGGACTCAGTGGACAAAGGAGGGCCGATGGTTGGTAGACCAGAAGGCTGGAAGAGAACTCAGAGTTGTTTGGTCTTTTGACACCCCTGGCCTCCCTTCATTGAGCACGTGGGAATAAACCTTGGTGCGGTGCACCTGAGGCCTCAAGGGACCAGATGCTACCTTTTCTGATCAACCTTCAGGGGTTAGGATTTGGGGTCCAGACAGGAGCACCTCATGGCAGGAAAGAGTGCCCATGGTGGTCCAGATCTTGGGGTGCCGGGCCCTGGTGGGAATATTCGTGTCAACAATTTCTGCATGCCCAAAACACGATCGCTTTTGAAGCTCTTCTCGTTTGTGATCTCATTGCTCCTCCCCACTATCCTATGAGGCGGACACTATTTTCCCACATCCATTAGTTGTTACATATAGTTTAGACATCATCTCAGAAGCATCTGGATCGATGGGATGGAATGATACATCTAATAGCCTGCACAGGTTAAAGGAACAACATGATGGATGCTTGTTGCTTCTCTTGATAATAGCAAACAAATAAAAACCCACCTCTGGCCTACTTAACTGTGCAACAACTTATTTTGTAAAAGTTGACTTCACAAAATCCAAACAGGAATGGCCCGGATAAAGAAAAGGTCATGAGGCTAGACCTGGGGGGAATTTAACCAGAGATGAGGAGGTGTCTGATGGTAATGCCACAGGAGGCTGCGTTGCATGGGACACAAGAGCCTGAGGCTGCTAGATGCCCTCATTGCCCACACCCTTGTGGAGATTGTGGGAACCCTTGAATTTGGCCTGGATGTGTTGTACATGACATATGAAACTCCAGGATTTTTTTTGGAGCCTGCTTTTCTCAGGACTGCATGCCATGTTACCCTTGGCCCCCATACATGCACACACATCCCCATATGTATATATGTGGTATTTTTCAGTATATCAGGATACTCAGTATGGGCTCTGGAATATTTCGTGGGAAGGTGGTTGGATCTGTTTTACTCAACATCTTTCTCACAGGTAAGACACATCAACTAGCCTCACTCAGCAAGTGAATTACTTCCCCTGAAGCAAGTGGGGGAGTAGCAATGCTCTTAGGACTCACATGACTGATTATGTGTGCATGTGTGTATGCATGTGTGTGCATGCATGCATGAATGTGCATGTGTGCACACGTGTCAGTGTGCATGTGTGTGATCTCATGAGAATTTTGCTGCCTTCACTGAGGGGATGTGCGTGCAGTGAGCTGCATAAGACATTTCAGCCGGAATGAGGTGGGGTTTAAAGCCTGGGAGAGAGTGAAAATGTGGGGACACTTTCTGAACCCATCTCTTGTTGTCTGAGTGTCAGGGGAGGAACTGGATGCTCTATCCAGGCCTAAAAGAGAACAAGCAAAGTTCTTTACACTCAGGTTGTCTCTGGAATCCACAACCAGAGCAAAGCAAACACTGTCCCAAGCAGCTCAGGCCTATACTCCCGGGCAGAGCAATTCTGGAAGGAGGTTTTGTCTTTGTGAGGCTGGTGGTTGGTTAGTGCGTGAGCAATTCTTCCCTGTATGTCTCTCCCCCTTCCTGGGGGCTGGGTGAATGAGCTGACTTTGGTGGAGGCCACTTTAGTCAGGGCTCCAAAGCACCAGAGCTGCAGTTTCTGGAGTTCCAGAGAGAGGATTATAGTTTTGTTGCTTTTGTAAGGAAAGACCCCAGTTCTAGGGCTGTATCAGCTGAAAGAACTTTCTAACAATCAAGGGCAGTTGTACAGCACATCCAGGGAAAGACAGGGATGTGAGCAGATACTCCTCAGTGAGGTTGCTAAAGAGTGTTCCTATAATACATGAGACCTAAGAAGCCAACTGTAGAATGAGAACATGCAATCTGGTGGTCCTTCATAAAATTCCCCTACCTTCCCCCTACCCCCCCCCCAAAAAAAAGCCCCACTATTAAAGACATGGCCTTTAAAAACTAATGAAATTGCTCATTTTTAGTGCAAAAATAATAAAGCAGGAGGATGGAGGAAAGAATGGTACAAATTTAGAAATTTACAAGACATTTGATTATCATGTATCTTGTAAAAGAAGTGGTTGTTCATCCAAGATTAGAGTGATTCCAGCAACCTGGTTCGGCCCTTAATTCTCTTCTTCAGCTCAAAGGAGAATAGTTCCTGATCAGACAAGGTCAAGCCAGTCCTGTTGATGGGAAGGGTCTACAGAAAGGTCCCTCTGGGAGATGAGGCTGCTGTCTTAGGTTCTCTGTATCTACTGCCCTCACACAGCTCATTCCCAGTGCATATGAGGGCAGCCAGGCAAAAGAAGGTGTTTCCCCCTTCCCCCCCTCCCCACTGCCCCCTGAGTCCTTCATTGCAGAGCAAACCTCAAAGGCCTGCCTGGTGTCCTCCATCACCCCGCCCCTCCCCCGCCATGTGTGTCCTTGTCTCTGAGATAATGCCGGTTGCTGGGGTGCAGTCCCACCCTTTCGCTGCTGCACAAAGGGCACGCTCAGGCAACCCAACAATAAAAGCAACTCGAAGGAAGACCAGCTGCACTTCTAAATAAACATCCCCAGCACATTAATCTGCTAAAGGTTTTTATGAGGGGAAACATAAAATTTCAAATAGAGGGCTAATGGGAAATATGTCCGAAATGTTGGAGCTGGGGATGCTCTACAGTAGGGAACTGCCCAGATAGAGCCATAAAACAACATGTAACTAGCAACCGATGGGGTTTTAAGAACCGGCCCTCTCACTCCCACACCTGAGCTGTATATTTTATCTGAAGGGCTGTTTCGTGTCCCAGAATCAGCTCTGTTTGCAGGCGAGCTGTCACCATTTTATGGCCTCGACTTTAAAGAGCAGGACATTTCTTTCCTGGAGAAGAAGGCTAATAAGAGGGAAAAGGCAGGGATTATGGGCTCTCCCACAAATCCAGGCTCGCAGATGCGCCTCTTTTCTGTAATCAAAGTGGATGTTTTCTTTGGACCCAGCTAGGAGGGCCTCTCCGCACCTCCCGGGAACAGGAGACATGTGCCAGGCCAGAGGATAGACTGGGAGCCAGCGGTGAGGAGAGCAGGTGTTCGACTCTTTGGGGTACCTGCTCCCCACCCCCTGTAGGACAGGGAATTTAAAAAAGGACAAGGTAATTTTCTTTTTTTCTTTTCTCTTCTTTTCAGTGGAAAGTGGGCAATGGCATATGGTTAGCACTGCTTCCTGTCCCGCCCTTCCCTGCCGCCCATGATCTGCTTTCTTCCCGCGCATGGGGCTATGTGGGGCTCTAGCCTGCATATTTTCCTGCTTTGTGCCAGGCCTCTCTGGCTACAGGGGAGGACCCTCTGCCCCATCCCCTGCCCTCTATCCCCTACCCCAGTGGCCGGCAAACTCATTAGTCAACAGAGCCAAATATCAACAGTACAACGATTGAAATTCCTTTTGAGAGCCAAATTTTTTAAACTATCTAGGTAGGTACATTGTTATTAACTTAATTAGGGCACTCCTAAGGCTTAGGAAGAGCCACACTCAAGGGGCCAAAGAGCAGCATGTGGCTCGCGAGCCGCAGTTTGCCGACCACGGCCCTACCCCCTTCCATAAGAACGTTTGGAGCAGTGGAAAGAGCTTGGGCTGGGGAATTAGAATGGGTTCATATCTCACTCTGCTACTTAACAGCTTTGTTGGACCTCAGGCAAGTCACTTATTTTTCACTTTCTCATTGGGAAAGAAAGGGAAACCCCACCATCAGAGGTACATTGTAGCCATTACCTGCTTGAGTGGAGCCTGAAGGCCAAGGGTCACAGTTAACTGTTGATCGTGAACAGACACCCTTCCCTCTCTGAACCTCAGTTTGCTCATCTATAAAATGGGACCAATAACCCCTTACAGGGTTGCAAGAGGATTAAATGGAATATGCACAGAAGTGCTTGGCAGAATCCCTGTCCCACAGTAAGTCCGAGGTGAGAGTTGTTTAAACAGAGATCAGGCTGCTAGGTGGACAGTTTGATGCACTCCAACACCACGAGGCTAAAAGTCCAAGGAAGGCAAAATCAGGCATTCCTTGCTCATGATGGAGCCCTTGTTTAATCCCAGTTTCAGCCCGTTCCTGGCTGTTTCTTCCCCTCGGGCCAGCTCATAGGCTTTGGGCTCATTAAATGAGCTTGGTTTGCCAAGTCGGGGGATGCTCAACACTGTCCAGGGATTTGGCTTGGATGTCCCTTGAGCCGTTTCTGCCCCTGCTGCCTTAGGCAGGACCCCCTGTGTGAGCTCTAGTCCCTGCATCCCAAACACCAGTTCTGGGCTGCCCTACCCCCTCAGGTGAGTCAGCTTCAAGAATAAGTGAGTAGTATGGGCCAAGGTGGGTAGCATGGGGTGGACATTCTGTAAAGTACGTGATTGTCTATTCTGTCCATAAGAAACTAATACAGAATAATATTGAATGTAAGCTGAAATTGAAAAAAAAAGTTTAAAGGTGGGTGAGAGCAAACAGAACAGAACAGAACAGAACAGACACAAACACACTTGCTAACTGCAGTGGGGACAATGGCAGCACTGCAGGTCGTGCCAGTGGTGGAAAGTGTGTGCTGCTCCCAGGGCGTGGTCTCAGTGGGTCCCCCCTCCTCTAGGCCGGAGTCAGCTCAGCTCATCCGCCAGCCCACATGGCCTGTCTCAAGTTACTGCCTGTGGCTCTTTAGTTTTGTAAAAATATTTTTTTGTGTGTGTTATTATCTCCCAGTGAGACTGAATGTGTGGAAGGTGGATACCATGGCCTTAACCTCCTTGGTCCCTCATATTGCCCCTCACAGGACAGAACCTTAAGAGAGCGTGAAGTAAGGCAGCCCAGGCCACATGGAGAGACCATGCAGGAGGTGTCCTCCTGAGGTCCCAGCTTCTTCCAGGGCTAGACATGTGAGGGAGGGGCCTCAGGACTGCTCCGCCCCACGCCATTGCCTGGCCTCCACCACATGAGACTCCTGGATGAGAAACACCCAGTTGAGCCCAGTCAACCCCTACAATCATGAGAAATAATCTATACTAATAAAAGCCTGTGTGGTCGCGACGCCCTCACACCGTAACAACCCATCACCAGGAGGCTGTGTGCGCAGCGGGCACATGCGGGTGGGCGGGGATGCATGAGCTGCGAGGCACATGCGGGTGGGCAGGGACTTGACCAGGAGGTGCATCGGGGGAGCGATGGTGGCTGCTGCTGCCCAGGGCCGGCCCAAGGCTCAGGCAAGCCACCGATGGTGGCTGCCGCTGACCAGGGCCAGCCCAAGGCTCAGGCAAGCTGTGGATGGTGGTTACCTCTGCGAGGGCCCAGGGCTCAGGCAATGAGGGCTGGGCCGAGGCTCAGGCAAGCTGCAGTGGCTGAGAGGGCCAAGGCTTAGGCAGCCTCACAGCCGGCAGTGGCAGTAGTAGAGGCGTGATGGGGGCGTTGCCTTCCCCTGATCACTGGGTTGCCTCCCACAGAGGGAGGAAACAGGCAGCAGCAGTGAGGGGGTGATGGGGGCAGTGCCTTCCCCTGATTGGCTGGTCGCCTCCCTCAGAGGGAGGCCAGACTGTGGCTTAGGCCCGCTCCCCCCAGACTTAAGCCATCAGTAGGATATCCCCTGAGGGCTCCCAGACTGTAAGAGGAGGCAGGCCGGGGTGGGGAGCCCCTCTCCCCCCCCGCCCCAGTGCACAAATTTTTGTGCACCGGCCTTCAGTAATCTCTCTCTATATATAAGGCTAAGCAATCATGTAGCTATGATGCACAGTGACCTCCAGGGCCAGATGCTCTGACCGGTAGCTATGATGTGCACTGACCACCAGGGGGCAGACATTCAACGCAGGCGCTGCTGAGCTGCAGTGACACACCCCAGAACCAGAGAAGAGTGAGCCCGATTCCCGGGTGCATCATCTGAGAACCACCCTCTTGCAATCCGGGACCCCTCTGGAGATGTTGGAGAGCCAGTTTCGGCCTGATCCCCGCAGGCCAGGATGAGGAATCCCACCTGCCAGAGGGACCCCTCTCACTCCACAGATGCCCTTCCAGCCGCAGCACTGCCCCAGGTGAGGCCAGCCTGGGAGGGACTCGGGGAGGTTGGCTCCAGGGCGTATCTGGCCCATCTTGCCCAGTTCCGCCCCGCTGGCCACCTTCTAATTAATCTTCTTTCAATGTGCACGAATCTGTGCACCAGGGCACTAGTAATAATAACTGATCAGAGTTTAATACCGTTAGGTTGGGGTGACTTGTTGAGCAGCACTGGACACCTGGATCACTGCTCAGTTAAACATCTCTCCTGGCTGTTTGTGTGGTCATGAGAGCCATCAGCCATGTCCCTTGGAGAGGCTTAAAGTGCTACCACCAGCTGGTGGTGGGTGGTGGCTCCTGGTTGCAGCAGCATCCTGCCTGACCCGCATGCCGGGCCTTAGGACTGCCAGGGACATAGGTCTCCGGGATTCCCCTGGCTGGCCCCTGGCCTGGGGAGGCCTTGGCTGCCTGGCCCTTGGGAAGTGACCCACCCTTACTTCTCCAGCAGAGCTGGGAAGGTATCCAGGGCCAGCTGTGTGTTTTGGAAAGTTACTTCTCTGGCTCCTCCGCTCTCTCTCCTGTGCAGGAGTATAAGCTTAGCCGCCAGTTTTATACCCTGGAAATCCAAGGGTCCATATAACATGCAGTGTCTATCAGGTGCAAGTTCTTTATTTGGCTTTTAGCAAATGAGTACAATAACAAACTCAAATATGCAGGTCCTCAGGGGGTGAATCTGGGAACCGCAAGAGTAAGGGGGTTTCCAGTTACCCTCTGGCTTGTGCTCAAAGTCCTCACACTCCCTGAAGAATGGGTGTGAAGGCTCAGGCTACACAATGGTCTGGGAATGGAGACTTGGAAGAGAGGACTGAGGTTCCCCAGAATCACAATGCACGCTGTTAGCTAGCGAGCAGGTGGCCAGACAGAAAGGAAAGGGGCAGGGCTATAACGAGGGTGTGTGGTAAGCATCGTACACTCTTTCAAGATATTTTTTCAGCAGCTGTACTCGTCTACCAGCCCTGCGATGGACTGAGTGTGTCCCTCCGAAATTCATCATTTGAAGTTCTAGTCCCCAAAATGATGGTGTTCGTCGATGGGTGAAGCCCCCATGTTGGGTGAGTGCCCTGAGAAGAAGAAGAGACCAGAGTCCTCTCTGCCATGTGAGGGCAGAGCAAGAAGGTGGCCATCTGCCAACCAGAAAGGGGGTTTGACTAGTGTCAAATCTGCCCAGACACCAAATCTGCCAGACCTTTAATCTTGAACTTACAATCTTCCAGAACTGTGAGAAGTAAATATTTGTTGTTTGAGCCACCCATTTTATGGCATTTTGTTATGGCAGCCTGAGCTAAGACAGGCTCTAATGCCCTGTTTTTAACTTTTGTTGTGTGGATCTGGATGAACCTAAGAGATGATCTCCTCCAGCTCGATCTTGAATTCATAAGAAGCCTGATTTCAGTTTACAAGGGAAGGCCCTTGTATCTTGGGGACTTGCCCAGGGTCACACAGCTGTGTGGAGAACTGCCCTCCACAATGTGGGTGGTCTGTCACGGCAAGGCCTTGGCTTTCGAATCAGAAAGGCATTGGCATTTACTGGTCCTTATCCATCTGCCTTTAGGAAAGTAGAGAACAGAGACAGTTTACCCAGGGAATCCACCAAGCAACCCCCCTACCCCTTGAGAAAAGAGAGAATTTCTTGGCAGAGGTTGGTTCTATATAGGGATTGGAAATCGGTAACGTGTGCGCAGGATTCCAGGCCACTTTGGAGGAGTAAGACAGAGACATAAATAATCATGCCCCCCTATAGCAGAGCCCAGTTCTCTTGTAGCTCTTGAATTCACAAGAAGCCCAATTTTCAGTGACTCTGCAGATAGACTACTTAAGCTCAAGTTCTGACTGTCATACTGCTAGGCTGTGTGACTTTAGGTAAGCTACTCAGCCTCTCTGTGCCTCAATTTCCTCTACTGCAAAAGGAATAATAGTAGTAGCTGCCTCGTGAAATTGTTGTTATCTCACTCTCTTCCTATCTTAGGAAAGTTCCTGGTTATTAATTGCAGTGCTATTGATGGTCCTTATTTTTATCTGAACTTTAGTTTTTATTGTAACCAGCCTTGAGGATTTTATAGCCTACAGAGGTTATGCAATAGTGTGTTTTATTTTGACAGCATGGTGTTTAATAGCAATTTGAATTTGAATGGCTTGATGGGGCACACACTCCACATTTTGCCATAATCTCCACCACTTACATTTCAGACATTTATGTTACTAGCTAGGCCCCTGTAGGCTCTTGGATTTGTAACTTATGATTTATTACGAAGGTAAACTGGACAGATTGGGACGTGGCATTCATGGTTGCAAAAACTCTGAAAAGGGAGGTGATGTCGGAAGTCAGTGAGACCATGTTTGGGGTGCACCATGGTAGGGTCAAAGCCACAACCCTTCCTCTTCTCCTGCTGCTGTGCCCACAGATGCCAGAAGAGTTTCAAACAGTGACCGCCCACAAACAGACACTAAGATGCGCATGCCAACATTTCGGTCCTAGTCGAAGGGTGGAAAAGACCAATGTCCCAGCTCAAGCAGGGGGACAGGAGGAGCTCCCTCTTACGGAAGGAAACATCAGCCTTTCTGTTCTATTCCGAAGGCCATCAACTGATTAGATGAAGACCACCCACATTAAGGAGGGCAACCTGCCTGGCTCAGCCTACAGATTCAAATGTTAATCTCACCCAGAAACACCCTCACAGACACACCCAGAGTCATGCTTGGCCAAATGTCAGCGACCCCATGGCCCAGTCAAGGGGACACATAAAATCAACCATCACACACCCTCACAGATGCACCCGCAGTTTGGAGCTGTACCAGCTGACACTGAGCAGCCATGCTGACGCCTCGGCAGCGCTGGCTATACCTGCTCCTGAGCAGGGTCGTGCATTGTGACTCTCGCTGTTTGGTCCAGGAGGGGAGCTCTGGGACTGAGGCTTCCCACTGATGAATGGCCCACAGTGAGCAATTTCTCTTTGCTGTGGTTTCCTCACAGGATGATTTTCTCCAGATTCTGGTGGGATGGAAGGGTAATTTCAACACCTGTCACAGTAGCTGGGAAGTGGAGGCTGTGTGCTTAAAGGCCCTTTGTCTTCTGTCCCACCTCTGAAGGGTGCTCTGAGCAGCGGCAGGCATTTCCTTGTCCTCAGACATATCTGTCTCTGCTGTAAGAATTTCACAGGCCCAGCTTCTTAGGTG
Organism: Myotis nattereri; assembly: GCF_964212035.1. Lineage (NCBI taxonomy): Eukaryota > Metazoa > Chordata > Mammalia > Chiroptera > Vespertilionidae > Myotis > Myotis nattereri. The sequence continues at coordinate 76,357,045 of NC_138085.1, read as the reverse complement.
GTGAGATTTGTCCTCATCTCTAACCCCTCTTTTGCACTTATATCTCCTGTGTGTTTATTTTGGCCTCTGGCTGCTCCAAATCCGTCCTGATGGCCCACAAGGCCTGTCTCATTCTGGGGTCCAGCTTGCACACTTAAGGCATGTCCTCCAAACACTCATCCTATATAATAAAGATGTAATATGCAAATGGTCGTCACAACCGGATCAGCAAGAGGGTGGGGTAGCGAACTACAAGCGGGTGTGGAGAGCTACAGGAGTGGGCAGGGGAGCAAGCTATGGGGGTGGGGGAGGGGCGGACAGGGCAGCCGGTGGAGAGCTACAGGAGGGTGGCAGTGAGCTACTGGTACACCGATTTGTGCACAGGGCTACTAGTTCTGTAATAAAGCTGGTTTGAGGTCTTCATTTGCCTATTCTCATGTCTATTACAAGTTGGTTTGGAATTTTGGTAGGGAAAGAGATGTGATATTGATTAGATCCCTCCAACTCCACATGAGCTTTGTAAGAGTTAAGGAAATGAATCTGTTACCTATGAGTTCCAAACATTTTTTTCCTAGGTTTTCATTTGTTGTTTTATGTTTTTCTTCTTTATATGGGTCAAATTTATCAACCTTGTATTTTACGGGTATTGAGGTCTTGTGTCATGCTGAAAAGGGCCTTTCCTCATTCTGGATTATAAAATATGTTTTCCTGTGTTTTTTTCAGGTACAAACCTGCTTTCATTTTTCATGTTCAATCCTTGTGAGTCCTACCTGGTACTGCTTGCTACCAGGGTCTGGATGGACCCTGAGGGCGTGGGATTTTGGGAGGTGGCAAAAGATGGAGGGCACCATGTCTGCGCTTGCGTTGGTGCCCTGGTGTGTGCAGTGACGTGGCAGGTGTCAGTGTTGTGAGCAGCCACCCACCGAGGGGAGGAGGGAGAGCTGACATAGGGCCCTGAGGCAGGGCTTTCCCAGTCCCCTCTGGGAGTTGGGTGGCAGTGGGATTGGAGCCCGGACCTCCTAACCACAGAGCTTCTTTTCTGGACTCCGAGGTCTAAGTCCAGCTTGGTTCTAGTTGAACCAGGAAGCTTAGGGGACAACAGTGTCCCTGGGCCCACGCTGCCTGTCCCGGAGGTGTGCTGCTAGGCCTGGGCCAGGATGAGCTCAGGTGCCGCTCTGAATGCAGGGTCTAGGGGATGACTGGACAACCCAGGCAGGGCTCAGCCATGGCCTCTGAGCGGAAAGTGGTGATTTGCCTCCTCTCTTCTGAGCAAAATCAACAACAGGTTGCAAATGTGGGATCACTTAGAGACAAAGTCTTCCTGCCTCTGGTACTTGTTACTCTCTCGGGTTCCTTTCACATGTTGCAAAGGAACATGCCTTCGGGGAGCTGTGCGTCTCTCCTCAGCCCCACGTGACTCAACTGCCTGACGAACAGGTGATGAGCTGCTCAGTGCCTGGCACCTGTCTACCAGCTGTCCCTCCCCTTTCCCACCAGGCCATCCTTGAATAATAAAACATTCCCTAACTTTTTTGTTTCTCATAATCATAATTAAAGACTGAGGAGTTCTTTGGTTCTCCTCTGATCCTTTTAATAGGAATTAGGTGAGTGGATGAATGTGAGGATGCCTTAGTCTAGGTATTTGTGTGCCGTATATTTACATTTTATGTAATAAATCTTGTACTATCTCTTGTCCAAGTAATGTGGTTAATGCTATCTGATCTTTGGTTGATGTTGTTTCCTAGCTGTCTTCCCTACCTGCTGGGTACCACTGATTTTATAGTCTCTAAGATGAAAGGCACCCCTGCCTGGACTTGTGGGTTCCATCTCTCAGGAAGTCACGATTAGCATAGGCAGTTCTATTCCTTTGTGTAATTGATGACTCCTATGCTATATCCCAGAGCCACTTGGAAATATTCCTTTGGTACCTGCTGTTTTGGATTATCCATGCTTAACTCTTCCATTAATGTATGTAGTTCCGAATTGCTCCCACTCTTTTAGTTCAACGGAATCAAAGGGATAAGAGGAAAATGTCAGATTAAGCTGATCCAAGATAAGGTGTGAGTAACTAATACAGCACTCGAGCCCCGGAGAAATTGGGGAAGGCTATTTCATTGCAGAGAGGGGTCTTACTGACTGAAAGAAAGGTTTCAGTTGTGAAATCACAGCTAGGTGGGCAGAGGAGGGAAGAACTACTGTCAGGGTGGGAAGAGACTGGAGGGTAGGGCCCTTTAAGGCCCTCACTCCCCTCTGTTGCCTTAGGACCAATCAGTGCAGCACCTACAGGCTGAGTGGAGACGCTCTGAACTGGGCATTTTCAGTATCCCTCTGTTTGGGGAATCTGCTTGGGTGCCAGCTTCCCACCTCCCGCAGCAGCAGCAGCAGCAGCAGCAGCAGCCCGAGACTTGTTCTTCGTGACCCTGGCTGCTGGGGTTGCAGTTGTCCGACTTCAAGTCAGCTGATCAAATGCATCCATTCAGAACTGGAGCAAGGGATGCCAAGAGACAGGAGCCATTTAGGATTCTTTCTGGCACAAGCGGGGAGCCTCCAGCCGGGGTCCAGGTCCTATGCCCAGTGGCAGCAGGGACTGAGATGTATGTCCAGCCTGTTCCCTGATCCCACATCTCCATGTCTCCTGTGGGTTCTGTAAGCTACCTGATGTCCTTCCTAAAACAACTTCTGCTTACCAGAGTCAGCTTCTGTTGATTGCAGCCGTGAATCCTGGGAGGTATCCCTTTCGCTCCCCAAGACCCGAGTGATTTTCCAGGGCCAGAAGTCACGTGCTGATAAACCATCTCCGTAGGAGATTTGTGACGTCTGCTGATTTCCATGGTGTATGTCCTCCCACTGCGGTCAACTTTAAAATGCTAACTTTTAAACACCTGACTAGGTAAGACTCCTGAATATTTAGCAATTGGCTGTCAGGAGCCAGGACGGGCCAACTTCGGCACAGCACTGCTGAGTCTTACAACCAAGTGGTTGAGCATCTGGGCAGGAAGGATGCCACCAGGGTCTGGCTTTGATAGCCAAGGTAGGGGTTTGCCGGACTCGGACTGGGTGGAACGTAAAGAGGGCGGTGGTGAGCAGTGATGTGTCCCGGAAGTGGGCCGAGAGCTGAGGCAGGAGCCCTTGGCCAAGGCAGAGGCCCTTTCTTCTGTGGCTAGAAGAGACACCTGTCTTTGCTTTTACTCTGAACCAGCGGTTCTCAACCTGTGGGTCGCGACCCCTTTGGCGGTCGAACGACCCTTTCACAGGGGTCGCCCAAGACCATCCTGCATATCAGATATTTACATTACGATTCATAACAATAGCAACATTACAGTTATGAAGTAGCAACGAAAATAATTTTATGGTTGGGTCACAACATGAGGAACTGTATTTAAAGGGCCAGAAGGTTGAGAACCACTGCTCTAAACCTTAGCTGACTACTACACAGAATTCCGTGACTTTGGGCCAGCTGCTGCTTCCACCTGGGCCTCAGTTTCTCCAGACAAAAATCAGGGTGTCACTTGCCATGCTAATATTAGGGGCACTTTGTTCAAACCAGGTGTTCTGTGTCGGGAGTCGTGGTAGGTCAGCCCTGCAGGGACAGTTTAAGACTTCTGGGGCCGCGGCTGAGGGATCTGTCTCTGGGGAGGCTTCTGGCTTTGCACATGCGGCATCTGCGTGGTGCATGCCTGGTGTGTGTGTCTGTGTGCGTTGTGTAAGATGTGGTGGAACTGGCCCTGGGGACATCCAGCCCAGGGTGGCTCTAGGCATATGTCTTGGATTACTGGCGCTCAGCGGGTGAGCAGACGGCGGAATCCTGTTTGAGGGGACAGGAAGAGGAATTGAATGTTTAGTAAGTAAAGGATGGACAAAACATGCTACAAGAAATCCGCAAAATGTCACTGGCATGAGCTGGCCTGCTCCCTCTGGCGTGTGTTGACAGCATTTTGCAAATAGCCTGATTAATCCGTGTCCTCTTGGGACCTAGAAGTTCACAACTGGAGTTTCGGTTTGTTCCTGGGACTCAATGTGCTGTCCAGTTGCAGAGAGAAACAAAGGGCCTCTGCCTGATTTCCTGGCCCCACATCAGAAAAGTCCTGGAAATAGCTCCTGGGCCTTTAAGAGCCACTGGTCTCCACGCACCGGCAAAGCTTGTTTTACTCAGCGGTTCTGCAACACCTGGTGTTCCTGCCCTGCCGGGCCCCAGCCACCCTTATTGCACAGCTTGTGATCTTGGGCGATGCCACCTGCTCTACCCAAGGCACTGAGTCCGCTCATGTGCCTGCTACCTTCCTCGCCTATCGAAGTGTTTTCTCAGTATGAAACCCTAAGACGTCTGGATGGCTATTGAGGTCCTCAGTAGCAATGTCTTACGTTTATGGACCACGTGAATCGAAGACTCTATTTTGTGTTAACTGTTTTCCCCCAAAAGGACTGTTGTTCAGCTCACATTTGCTGGCACCACCAGATCTTTCTGGCACTCTTGCCTCTGGCCTCCCCTGGCACCTATCAGGTCTTAAAGCTGATGGGCCTGATGCCCGATGGGTTAAAAGGCCAGCTGTCACCACTTGGCCCCAAACAGCTTCCCTGACACTTGCCTGGCAGGAGTCCTCAGAGCCCGGAGCTCCGCGTTAGGGTGGGCTCTAAATCTAGCATGACTGGTCCTTAGTATGTTTCCATGTTAGGATACACAGAGGGATGCCAGTCATGCATGCACACAGAATGGAGACCATGTGAGCACACAGCGGGAAGGTGGCTGTCTACAAGCCAAGGAGGGAGGCCTCAGAAAACACTGAAACTGCTCACACCTTGATCTCAGACTCCCAGCCTCCAGAGCTGTGAGATAATAAATGTCTGACAGGTAAGCCCCGCAGTCCATGGTACTGGTTATGGCAGCCCAAGCAGACTCATTCACTGGGCCAGTCGCTCCTCCCCGAAGGTACCCAGGGCTTAAGTGCTCCATTCCATCATTTTGCACACACTCCCCCTCCCCCCCCAGATGCAATTCTCCTATCCTTCAGGGCTCTGCCACTTTCTTTTCTTTTCCTTTTTTTGCCCCACGCAAAACCAAAATAAAATAAAATTCCACCCATCTTTTTGGTCTCCCTCGAATGAGCTGCCCTGATGGTGCAGCTGGAACGAGTGGCCCTCACTCTGCACTCCTCCCACCAGTTGGAACTCCAGTTTAGTTTCCCCTCACTGTGCCTTCTCTTATGGTGGGACAGGCAGGTTTATTCCTCCTACCGCACGCTGGATCTCTGTGGATGGAAACTTGTCCTGTGTGCCCAAATCTAGCACAGAGCCCAGCACATAGCAGGTACCCGGTGATAATTTTCTGCGTGGAATTAAAGTGTCCCTGCACCCAACGGGGAGAGGAGATGTGAACACCTGCTATTTCCCAGCTCTTGGGGTGCTGGGACCAAAACAGTGGTCTCTGCTTCGGTTCAGGGAGGGCTGCCTGGAGGAGGGGGCCTCTGAGGTGGGCCTTGAAGGATATGTAGGAGCTGAAGTCATGCCTCTGGGAGAGCGAGGGAGCAGGGAGCTACTGTATCTGAGTTTCCAAATAATGTCACCAGAGTCTGACTCCATGGCACAGGAACCCTGTGACCTGCACTCAGAGGGAACCCAGTAACCAGGATGTGGACGGAGACTGACCATAAGCTGTGGACTCTGCTCTCTGGGGAGTTCCTTCCAGTGACCCCAGGGGAGCTGGAAGGCTCAGGCGATTGTGCGGCAGCCTAAGCCAGGGCCTTCCTCGGGAGTCGGGGGCCTGCGTGACATCCGTGCCAGACTTATGTACCCATGTCACTGGCCTTCACGTGGGGTTTGCCAAGCGTGGGGTGTCCATCAAGACCCTCCAGGGCCTCGGGGAGAAGGGCCCCCTAGAAGGGGAGCTTTGACACCCTCCACTCTGATCTGAACACAGGTTTTTAATTTCCCTGTAATTTGCCCTCTCCCCCCGCCCGGGCTGGCTTCCCTGTCATTTCATTTCCTGCAGGATTCTCATCTTACAGCAGAGGTGAGGGGAGTTGACCTCTCCTTGCCCCAAAGCTGAATAAAACACAGACCAGATTTTTGTGAATAAAAATAGGCTTGAATACCAGCAGCCAGTCACTCTGGCCTCCGCTCAGCTCATCTGGCCTCATTCTCTCCCACCCACCGGCCGGCAGGTCAGGGCCCCGGAGGGCAGGGTGTCAGGCAGGAGGCCAGTGTGGGTGGCGCTTGGACAGCTTTCTCCTCTCCCGTGAAGGACGGTGGCGGGACGGGAGGCTCCGCGCAGGTTGCCCCAGCCAGGAGACCAAGGAGGAAAGAGTGCAATGTCAACACCTCGTGGGAAAGAAGTTTCTGTCTGGAACGTTTGGGAAAATTCCAAGAGGGAGGCAACTGGAGCCCCTACCAGCAGAGGGGAAGGGATTGTGGCTTCAGAGCCAGACAGACCGAGCGTCTGTCTGCTCCCGGCTCTCCTGCGCTCGGCGGTGCGATCTTAGTCAGGGAACCTAATCTGCGAATTCCAGTTTCCTCATCTGTAACGTGGAGACAGTAATCCTGTAGGTTCAGTAGGTGGGCCGTGAGAGTGACATACACAGCCTGTGGGAAGTTCTCGCACATACAGGGGGAACCCTGACCTACCTGTGTCCTGGTCACTGAGGCCTGACTTGCAGGTCAGAAGGGCAGTGTGGGCCGCCGCAGAGCCTGATGCTGCCTGGTTTCTTTAGAGTGTGGGCTCTGTTTCCTCCTGGGAGGAAAGCCCTTGAGAGCAGGGACCCCGCACCCACCCCTCCTGGCACAGAGCGGGCACTGGATTACGAGTTATTAGGTAAATGGATGCAAAAATGACGGCTATTACTTTCACCGTGTCAGGGTAACTTTTTAACATATTAATTTGTTTTTATCTCCATAAATTAGCATTTTGATTTATGCGTTTTCCTCCGTTTTCCATCCCGTTTGAAGCGGTTGCCAGGCTGTGGGCTTCCTTGCCTCCGGGAAGATTTGTGGCTAAAAGCAGAAGTTGTCTGGACAGGCACTCCTTCCTGGATCTCGTTTCCAAAAAGTCTAAAACCATTGAAAAGATTAGTGTCTGGAGGGCTTGGGGAGAGAGAGACCAGGAGGGAGGGAGAGAGGGAGGGAAGAGGAGAGACAGATCTGGATGGAGATAGCGAGGAAGAGGGAGGCAAAGGGAGAAGGAGGGGAAGCGATACAGAGAGAGATAAAGAGAGAGGCAGGGATATTCTGGAAGACACTTTAAAAAGAGGGGCTCCCCATTATCTCCCCAAGTCCAGGAGGAGATCTCTGGAGCCTGGATGAAGCCGGAGGAAGCTGTGGGGTCTGGGAGTAGCCATGGAGGCTCCCATGCCCCCTGACATAGCGTCCTAAGGAGGCGGTCAGCACCCAACGGGTGGCAGTGAGGTGCCCGAGGGAGGCAGGGCCCCCAGTGCCAGCCATGACACCTGAGCAGCAGTGTGGGCCACTGTGATGGGTGACTGGGCAAAGCCAGCCAGGGCTCTGTCCCCTGAGGCTACCTACACCCCTGGAGACAGCACAGCCCCAATATGGCTGAAGGTCAGTGTGGTTGAGTCCAAGCTCAATTGCTCCCCTTTCTTCATAATATTATTGAGTCTCTGAGTCCTTTGAAGGGTGTGCTGGTGCACCCCATGCCCAGGCTTGGAGCAAGGGGTTGGTAGGTGTGATCAGTGTCATTCCTGGTCGTAGACACTGCAGGAACGTGCCACCCACACACTCACTGTCACTCCTGGTCTTTTCTCGGTCCAGGGCTTCACAGGTGTCAAAGGTCAGAGGCGACTGTGTCTGCTATACCAGAAAGGCCACATGCTGTATTTTCTTACAGCACAATTCAAGCCAGTAGGACACTTGGTATGTAGTAGAGGTGTCATATCTGCCACCTTTCATGGCTCCCTCTCCAGGGCTTTGTAATCCAGGAGCACGGACAAGCAGGGCACTTCCGATGTGAGCAGTTGCCCTCACGGTGGCTTCTTACCCAAGGCCAGGCATTCATTAGAAGGAGGCCAGTCCTCTGTCAGTGGCAGGCCTGCTCTGCCATGAGCTTCTAGGGCAGGCTCAGGCCCTGGTATGTCTTGTCCGTGTCTCCAACAGCACCCCTAGCAGGTCCCACTGCTCCTGGGCTCTGTGTGGTGTTGAGGTTCCATCCTCCCTCCAGCCTTAGAATTTAACTCTGTACAGGCAGGCCACTTCCCTCTGCCCTCAAAGAACCAGCTTCCAGTTCCTTCCCCGCTAAGAGACTGTCATGTTTGTGTCACCTGATGCTGTCTCCTCTTGCTCTGAAACACAGAAGAGATGTTAAGAGAGTACAGGCTCCAACGTCAGTGACCAAAATAGGTATCAGATTCCTGTTGCTGCTGTAACAAATCACACTTGGTGGCTTAAACAACACAATTTCGTGCCTTGTTCCCTGTAGAAGTTTAACACCAGGCTAACAGAAGGTGGAGCCTCTAGGGGAGAATGCATTCTTTTGCCTCTTCTACGTCCCTGAGGCCACCTGTGTTCCTTGGCTCATGACCCCTTCCTCCAGTTTCAAAGCCAGCAGGGTAGCCTCCCTTTGCCCTGCTCACTAGGACATTCTGTTTGAATAACAGACAGGTGAGCCAACAAATGCAACCTTACCTGTAAATGAGGGGGTGGGTTCAGGAAGGGAGCAGGGAGAGAGCAGGGCATGAGGCCCTCTGCCCGGTGTTACCCAAGCCAATGCTTGGCTTAACTCCTCCACTGGACTGGGACGGTGTAAACCCTGAAGGCAGAGACTGGGTCTAACTCATCTTCTTCCTTCCCTTCAAGCTAAGTTCACTGCTTTGCACTATGTGGACACCCAATAAATATCACTTACAATGAACTGATTCAATTCTTGCAAAGTCATTTTTCTCTCTGGGGCCATGGCTGCTGAGCTGTGATGTGATGGGATTCAGGGACTGAGCCACCATCCTCAGGGCTGAGCCCTGGCCCAGCCTTTCTTTATTGTGATGCATTTCCTCCATCAGAGGTGACTACCAGGATTGAAGCTGGGAGCTCTATGTCCAGTCATGGGGCGCCACCAGGAACCCCCCACCCTCCAAACAGCAGGGAACTGGATTTGAGCACTGCCCTTGGGTTCAAGCAGGACTTCAGGATCCCTTGGGGATTGAGCAGTGATAGATGTCTCCTCCTTTCAATACCTTCATGAACTAACATGCTGGGAGCAAAGGGATGAAATTGAGCAAGTGAAATACTTGGCAGAGTGTCAGGAAGGACTTTCGGGGCAGATCTATTAGCTGTGCCCCAGGGGGAGGGGGCTGCTGCCTGAGTCTGGGGCTGGGGTGGGGGAGGCTGCAGGAGAAAGCATCCTGGGGCTCTGCCTTTGGGCCCTGGCTCTGAGTCTGGCTTCTGGTCAAAAACCATGCCTTGAGGCTTCCACCTGGTAGGGCCCCTGGGTTCCCAGGGCCTGTGACCATCTTCTGCCCTCTAGCCTCAGATGATTCTCCTTCATCCCTACCTTTGTCATCTTCACAAAGAGTTTCAGAATGGGGACCCTCCGAGGGTTCTAGGACCCACAGGCTGTGTGGGGAGGGTGTGGGGAAGGCTGATCACAGGGATCTCTGACGCCAGAAACCACCTCCTAATGGGGCGGGCTAAGGACAGAGCTGGACTCTTAGGGGTGACAATGTTTGTGGAGGGAATGAATGAAGGAATGGCATAGAAGCTGGATGGTGAATCGAGGTACTCCCCTGGGCCATTATCTCCCTCTTAGATTGGAGGAGCTCAGCATCCTAGCTCCACCTGAGCTCTTGCAAGCCCAGGAAGTGCAGGGGCAGCAATAAGTTAGACTAGACCAGTGGCTCTCAACCTTCCTAATGCCGCGACCCTTTAATACAGTTCCTCATGTTGTGGTAACCCCCAACCATAAAATTATTTTCGTTGCTACTTCATAACTGTAATTTTGCTACTGTTATGAATCGTAATGTAAATATCTGATATGCAGGATGTATTTGACCCTGTGAAAGGGTCATTAGACCTCCAAGGGGGTCGGCGAACCACAGGTTGAGAACCACTGGACTAGACTATCCTCCATTCTTTGAAGGACCAATCATCAGGCCATCATTCAAACCAGAGCTGGCAACCAATTAGTGCAATGTGGAATCAATTCAGTGCATGGAGACCCACCCAGCATGAAAAGAAAAGATAAAGAATCAAGTACAATGGAAAGTATCAAAGTATATCTCAGGAATAAGGGTATTACTTTGTCAAAAATGTGCTTTCCTTCCCTTCAAGCTAAGTTCACTGCTTTGCACCATGTAGACACTTTTGTGCATGATATATAGTCTATTACATGTGGGTTGCAATGTGCAATGCCTTTAACTGGAGTCAAGGTAAACAAGGGTAGAGCATAAGAATCGTGGGGGCATCCTATGCTGCAGCTCTGACCAGGCAACTCATTTACTATAAATAAGATACATAAGCCACCCAAAAGGTTTATTTTCTAAGTCATTGGAGGCAAGTAGAGGTGCATTGTCTGGGATTTGGGAGGCCGGGGTTCTGAGCCTGGATCTGTGGAGTATTAACTGTGAAACTTGGGTGCATTGTTAACCCTTCTTGTGACCTGTTTTCTCCTCTCTCCAATGGGGAGGTTCCATTGAGTCTGTGTGCACTGCTGACCTCTGGTGGTAAGCTCTGTAACTGACTTCCAATTTGGGTTTGTTGATTGGCATGCTGTTGTCCGGATTCTGGGTTTCCTTGTGAGAAGGGGCCACAGTAGCCTCACTGCCAGGTGGAGTGTATGGCACCCCAGGTATGTAGCGAGGTATTTCCAGATATTCTTCCTGGAGCAATGCTCTCGTGTGATGAGTATTGACCTTTCACTCAAAGATCCATTTGTCAGTGAATATTGAGTAACCCCTTCACAGTGTATGAAATTCTGCTGCAGGCACTTCAGGCCATGGCATTAAGGTAGCAGCCTTCTCCAGCCTCGTCAGCTGCTGGATTTCCAGTGTGGGAGTTCATTGTGGGGACACTGCCTGGCGTTGCCAGGTTGAAGGTCAATACGTCTGGGGTGGTAGTTGTGAGGCCCCCGAGTCCGAAGATGGTAATATTTCTTCTTCACCTTTGCCCAGTGGCGTCATAACCCAACCTCAGAAATGCTGATCGGGTCCCAAGGCCCGAGGCTTCCTCTCAGGAAACCCACCTTGCAGCCACAGGTATGATGAGATCCACCTGCTTTGGGGGACTCAGCTGGCTGCCAGGCACCTGGACGCATCTTCTGGGTCTAACAGCGGTTTTTGAAGGTGCTGATGATGAGATGTTTGGGATATAGAGCTTATGTGTCTCACCACTTTCCTCAACTTCGTCCTTTTCGATGCTATCAGTACCCATTTGCATCTCCAGTTAATGCTCTAATTCAGCGGTTCTCAACCTGTGGGTCGCAAACAATGAAAATACATCCTGCATATCAGATATTTACATTATGATTCATAACAGTAGCAAAATTACAGTTATGAAGTAGCAACGAAAATAATTTTATGGTTGGGGGTCACCACAACATGAGGAACTGTATTAAAGGGTCGCGGCATTAGGAAGGTTGAGAACCACTGCGAGTCTAATTAAACTATCAGTTTTTGACTCAACCTATTGCAAGAAAAGTGATTTTCGAAAGAAATTTCTTACTTCAACAGCCTGCTGCATTGTTCTGAGATTTATTTCTAGTACATTAAAAGAAGACTGAATGTTCCCAGCATTGACCGTGGATTGAAAAAGGTCAGTTGTCTGCAGGAGTAATGCATCATCAAACCCTCAAAGCAAATACCAGGGATCATTGCAACCAATAGGTGCTTAATAATTGTTCAGCAAAAATTTGCATGGACAAAGGAATAGGTGGAACCTCAGAGATGACTTCAGATGAAGCTTCTGCGCTATGAGGCCACAGTGCTGCGTGAACCCACTGTTAACATGACAGGACTGCGCAGCATGGAGCCAAGACAGGGTATTGAATCGATGAGGTTGAAAGACCCAAGTAAACATTCGGCAAAACGGTGTCAAAGCGCTCTTTAAAACAATCACAGATTATTGAGCTGCTATCTCAGGGGGCCTGAAACGAGTGTTTTATTTTTAAACAATTCACTTCCTTTCCGACTTCAGGAATCCCCAGGATGGTTTGGTTTTGAGGACATTACCAGTCAACCGCAGCCAAGAAGCGATTAGCAGATGCCTGCTCTGTAGACAAGGGTCTGCCTTCTGGGCTGAGTTCAAAGCAGAGTTCTTAGCTTCATAATAAGACGGGATTAGTTTTCCTTTCAAACTTCCCATGCGGGAGCCATTCTGGGGAAAACGCGGAAATATCCATGGAAGTTTGGGGGCACAAGTGAAGACTTGGAGAAAACGTTAAGTGCCTCCTGAAGTTCTTGTCTGCATCCTCTCAGAGTGAACCTTGGGGAGAACATCCCTCCTATTGTCTTGAAGGGGATGGTGGCTGTTCCTATTGGGTCAAACAAAGCAGGGCCTTACTCCCCCCACCTCCGCTCAATGTGCTGAAGGCTGGTCCCCATGCTTGTGGAACCAGGAGGAGGAGAGACGCAGCTTTGCCTAGCATTTACCGCCACGTCTACTGACAGATTGGATTAAAGATTTGGAAGAAATACTAGAGATCTACAAAGAAATTTAGAGCTGCATTTCCCAAACCAATGGACAAGCACTGCTGGAGAAGATTTTAGCCAAGATTTGGGTAAATACTTTATTCCAACGGCATATATTAATTTTAACACATATGAAAAAGATATAAAACTAATACATGTGAATATTGAGGGAAAGACTAAAGAAGCCATTTAAGTAAAAACAAAAAGAGAAAGGAAGGGAAAAAAGCATGTTAATTAAAAAAAAAACAACAATACTAAAATAGCCCAGCAGGTGTGGCTCAGTGGTTAAGCGTCGACCCATGGACCAGGAGCCCATTCCTCTGGCTTTATCCTGAAGGAGACGCAGATTCCAGGTTGGGGCACATGTCTGGGTTGTGGGCTCTATCCCCAGTGGGGTGTGCAGAAGTCAGCCAATCGATGTTTGTCTCTCATCGATATTTCTACCTCTCTATCCGCCCCCCTTCAAATTAATAAAAACACACAAAAAACTAAAATGGTAAAAATTGTGATCAGGAGCCTCAACAATGAAGTCTGGGAACAGACCTGAAGGGAGCATGAATTTGCTGTCCTCACAGAGGCCATGTTCAGAGCACCTTGTATTCTGAGTACCATTGAGAACACATATTCAGCACCTACCACCTCCTTGGGGCAAGGCTCAGGGTCTGTGGCTGTGTTGGAGGAAGACTCAAGGGCATGGCTGCTCTCTTCCGTTGTGAGGACCATAGTGACTCCAGGCTCTTTCTAGTCAAGTCCCTGTGAGTCCACCATGAAGACCCCGAGCAGGCGGTGAGTGTACAGGAGAGTGAACCTTCTCTCAGATCGAGGCTCGTCCTCAGAGGGAAGCCATAGCTCCAAAGCCTTCCCCTCCACCCACCTGTCAGGGACGTCATTGCCTAGCCCTGGGAGAACCTTCCACCAGGGCCACCGCACCTCACAGTGGCTCTGAGCAGACACCTAACAGGTGTCTTCACGGACTCAGGCTCCCCCACCCCCGGAGAAGCAGGCTAGCCTGTGAGTCCCCACTGTGTCTCCTTCAGGATGAAGCCAGGGGAGTGGGCTCAGCCTTGACTCACTTTCCTGAGTCTTGGCGATGAAGGAGCGTCCTGGGAGCACACGTAAGGGGACAGCTTAACTGTCGAGGCCGTTTTTGTGCGCAACTTCATCTCGACTAGAGAACCCACTCCTGGACCTGGCCTTGCTCGGGGCTCTGGCTCTCAGAGTAGGAACTCGGAAAGTGCCCAGAGCTGGTGCTGGGGATGCCATTTGGTGGTCTGGGACTTGCTGATTGCTTTCTCTGTCACAAAGCCTTTGATTTCCACCGGCTCATGTGTACACATGTGGGTATTCCTGGTGGCCTGACCATTGAGCATAATTAAAAGAAATGATTGGCTTTCTCTTGATGCAAACATCTGGTTTTACTTGAAACAAGATGACTTAGCTGTTTCAGAAACATTCTTGTAACCCTGGATTCACATTTTCTTCTTAAAATATATATTTTCTCTGTTCGGGCAGCATGTTAATGTAAACACTCCGGGTAACTGACAACCGACAGTTTCAGAAGTATGTGGGGCTCCAAGCACCGGAGGAACCGCAAGAATGATTGCGTTTTTGATTTGATCACTGGAAATCTGTTTCAACAGTCACTCTGATTTAAACAATTACTCTGATTTATACTCCAAACGCTGTAATTTGCAGAAAATGTAACCATGTGAGGACATTTTTGTAGAGTATGTCTTGGCAACTTTGTTTTGTTGTGATGTCATTCCCTTTGGCCTCAGGGAGCATTGAGGGACCCGGAGAAGAAAAACAGGGTTCTCTCCGATGGGCTTCCCTGACCGCCAGGGGAAATGTTGTCAAATCTTACCAGCCCCCAGGGCCAGCTCTGCAGGGCTAAGAATGACATCCAGGAGAGAAACAAGACCCAAAGTTTCCTGGAGATCAAAGAATTAAGGACCAGGAGAGGGGTGGCTGGTTGAATCATCACCTCGCTGTCTATAGTTAAGAAGGGCAGTGGGCATCCTGCTCTGGTACCATGGTCATTCTTTAAAGCCCAAGTTGGCGAAGTTGGAAGACTGATAGAGAGCATCCGGTTTAATCCCTTCATAGCCTGGAAAGGAAGATCCAGAGAGGTAAGAACGCTGCCCAGGTTCTAGAGCAAGGGCCAAAGCCAAGGCCAGGGCCAGGGGCCTGGGTTTCTGATTTACTGCGAGATTAAAAGGTAGGCATGGACTTCAAGTTGTTCCCATTTTATGTACAGAGAATATGTCTCAATAAAATGAGAATACGAAGTCATAAATCAAAAGTAGGCAATCCATGTTTTGCAGGGTGCAGCTGAAGGGCACTAGTGTTCAATATTAGCTATTTATACCTCCCACTCCCCTACCCGCAGCTCCCCATCCAATGAACCCAGTTGGGTCAGTGCTGCTGGACATAATGTTGGAGGGCAGGTCTGTGTGCCCTGGCTGTGTCTTCTGCCTTGGTGATAGCTCAACTGCCACAGGCATTGAAGGGTGCTTCTTACACAAGCTAGCACTATGCCCGTGGTTTCTCAATTAAGTTTACTTTGGTGTGGTTGCTGCCATGTTGGTCCAAAAGTGGACTCTGAAGAGAAATGAACCCAGAGTCCCAGTTGGGAAATAGGATAAAAGACCCATCCTTCTGTTTTTCCCCTCCAGTTGTCCAGTATATAGGGTATCCCCCAAAACTATTCACACACTTTGGATAATTATAAAGGCAGTGTTTATTAAAATATATTTCATTTTCAAAATTGAGCTATCAGCTGTTAACGTGTGTATACGTTTTTGGGGGACACCCTGTATTGGAGCCTCCCTTCTCACCTTTGTGTGTTCCCCTTCCTCCTAATCCCTCAGAATGGGAAAGGTTAGACTTCTATCTTTTCCTTCATCGACATGGTACCTGCCTCAGCCAATCTCTTGGCCAGTCTTCACTACAGAAAAAATTCTATATTCTGTCTTCAATCGATGGGTGGCTTCCTCTCAAATTTATACTCACCTCTGCCCTGGATCTCTACCCAGAACTCCAGATTTGCATATCTGATTGCCTTCTTCACACTTGGATATCTAAAAAAAAATCTTAACATTAACATAGTCAATCCCAGAAATATTTGTCTGTGCTGCACCCCCTCCCCAACATCTATCTTGGTGAACAGCACTGCTGTCAACTCAGTTGCCCAGGCCAAACTTTTAAGTCATCTTGACTCTTCTTTCTCTCACACCCAACAGCCAATCCATCAACAAATTCCATTGGCTGTATCTTCAAAGTAGATCTTGGACCCCAAACATTTCACACCATCTCCACTGTTACTATAGGCATCTGAGCTGCCATCTCTGTCCCTTGGACCATAGCTACAGCCTCCTAACTGGGAATCCTGCTTCAATAGTGTCTCCATGGAACAGAAGTTCTCCTCTGGGGGTGATTTTGTCCCTCAGTGGACATGTGGCAATCTTGGAAAACATTATTGGGTTGTTTCTACTGGGAGAGGTGTGCTTTGGCATATAGTGGATAGAAGCTAAGAATGCTGCTAAAAATTCTAGCAGACACAGGACAATCCAGAACAAAGAATGGCCTGTCCCAAAATGTTCATAGACCAAGGTTGAGAAACACTGCCATAGACTGATTCTCCTAACACAGTAGTCAGAATGATCTTTCTAAAGTATAAATTAGATCATATCACTCCCGTAATAAAAACCAGATTGCTTTCTGGTGCAATAAGGATAGAATTTGAATTATTCTAGTCTTCACCCACCCAACCCAAATCCATTGAACCGAC
The DNA here is from genome assembly GCF_964212035.1 of Myotis nattereri. Lineage (NCBI taxonomy): Eukaryota > Metazoa > Chordata > Mammalia > Chiroptera > Vespertilionidae > Myotis > Myotis nattereri. Next base: position 76,340,656 of record NC_138085.1, on the reverse strand, counting down.
TCTCTGTAAACCTCTCCTATTTCCTAGTTCTCCATTCTGCTAATTCACAACAATCAGGCAGCAGTTATCCTTTGTCTTTCTCTCCAGTTTTCTAAACTTGTTTCTGTCTCAGAACTTTGGCCTTGCTGTTACTTGTGCTTGGAAAAGTGTTCTCTAGACCTCTGCTCGGCTGTTAACTACTGACTCGGGTCTCAGATGAAATGTCACCACGTCAGTGAGTCTTTCCTGACCTCCATAAGTAACACAGGACCTTCTGAACACCCAGGTAACTAACACACACACACACACACACACACACACACACACACACACACACACCACATTACCCAACTTTATCTTCTTCATAGCACTGCCAATCCCTAATATTGTCCTTTGTTTATTTGACCTCTCCCGCTTTCCTCTAAGTTTCTGGAGGATAACACAATTCTTCTGGAATAGGGCAGAGAAGGGGCTCAGTAAATACTGCCCCCCCCCCTCCCACTGTCTGCTTGATGGTCAATGCGGTGAATAGAAGCTGGAGTGATTTAGATCATCCTTTCTTCTCTTGTCAGTGCTCACTTTTAGACCTATTGTCTTACTGTGAAATCGTATTTCAATAATATGAGCTGAATATTAACTCTTTCTCTATGCATTCCTGTTATAAGAATATTAGCCACCCCACCCCAATCCACCCCACCCCACCCACCCAACCCAAATCCAACCCATATACACATTCGCAGGTCATCTACAGGGAAAATCAAAAGAAAAAAATTAATGATTATTTTTCACAATATTCCTGTTACAAATATACACAAAGCGTTCAACTTACTATAAAAAAAAAACACCCTCTTCTTTAAAAATCCCCCACTTCTTTCAGGAGGCAGACTCCATCCTCCCTTTACTTCTCCTGGTGGGAAACAGGACATGCCCTAGCTGGTTGGCCTGTTTACGCTGGCCCCAGTAACTGAGCACTGGTCAGCTAGCCTTTCCCTGTAGCACAATCATTGCCTAAGGCTGTTTCTACATTGGTGAGAAGAATTTGTCTCCTTGCAAATTAGCAGAGAAGGATAATTGCAAAACTTCTGGATTTTCAGGAGCCATTTCAAAAAACAGGCTCCCCTTCGCCAGGAGAGAGCCAGAGATTTCACCAACATAGTAGGTGAGTTTGTAGGAGTGTGCCTCTTGGGCATGAGTGTGCATTGTGGTCAGTGGGTATGCACAGGTCTCTGTGTGTACATCAGATGTGTATCTATGCCTGTGCCACCCCAGAGGTCAAAGGTCAAGAGTGGGAGAGGATATGTTGTGTATTAACCCAGGAAGGGTGATGAGATGAGCACAGTCTCATTTCAATGAACTAATAGCAAATTTGGGTAGGTGGCAGCTCTTTGTAGCTTTAAAAAAATCCTAATTTGCAAACGATCTGGGTTTACTAGTACATCCATTTATTGGTTTGTTTTGGTAAAGTTATTTAATTCTTCTGGGCCTCAGCTTTCTTATCTGTTCATTGTAGCTGATAATTCATTTCTGATGGTCCAAAAAGTACCAGAGGCTCAGTCTCTGCCATGATAAGACACTCCTCCTTGCCCTCACCTTGCTTGCTAAGAAGCGTCTGCTGTCCTTGCCTGATAGCTCAGGGGTCTTTATGACTCACATTGGGGTGTGGGTAAAGGGAAAGCATTGGAGCTTACAGCATTTCCATTGTAAGTGGCAGGTGCTGAGAGCAAGGATGGAGCCAGAGGTGGAAAGGGAGCAGGAGATGGAGCCTCTGCAGCTTGGGTGGGAGAAGTTTTCTTTCTTTTTTAAAAATAATTTTTTTTTTATTGATTTGAGAGAGGAAGAGAAGGGGGGGAGGGAGGGAGGGAGGGAGGGAGGGAGAGAGAGAGAGAGAGAGAGAGAGAGAGAGAGAGAGACATCAACATCAATGATGAGAGAGAATCATTGATTGGCTGCCTCCTGCAAGCCCCCCACTGGGGATTAAGCCTGCAACCCGGGCATGTGCCCAGACTGGGAATTGAACCAGAATCTCCTGGTTCATAGGTCGATGCTCAACCATTGGGCCACCCCGGCTAGGCCAGTTTTCTTGCCAATTAGGGATGAGGGTGAGAGAGGACTTGGGGCACCTGTCAAGCAGGTCACCCAAACACACACACCAGTTCTCATCATTTTTTCTCTCATCTTTCTGTTTGTCTTGTCCCACCCCTTGTTCTGTGCCAGGGACTACTCTGTGCCAGGGCACAGCCACCTTCTCAGTTGGGAAAACCTTGACTTTAAGGGGCAGTGTCTTCTGTTGTGCGTGCATTTCTGCTTCACATTTGGGTTTTGGCAGAGGGCTTAATGTGCTGGGAACCTGTAACTCTAGCACAGGACACTCTCATAAGGGTCCAAGGACTAGTCACTGTGTGGTCAGCGCCTTCTCACACATGCAGAGAGAAGGGGCACAAGAGACACAGAAAGGAGTGGGAACGGAGAGCTGGAGAGATCCAGGTTTGGGTTTCTAGGGCTTTCTTGTGCCTCGCTGGATTTCCGGAAGGCCTACCTATGTTTCTGCCCTTTGATGTCACAAGAGCCCTCGTTACTTTCCAGTGTGCCCTCTTTTGACTTACGTGTTTCAGTGGTGTTTTCATTATAGCAATCTTGGGTGCTGGCGGCGTCAATGTTTAGGCTATGCCTCCGTTCTCAACATAAAGTCTGGCGCAGGGGAGCTATGCATACATAGAAAAAGCCTGTTTGCTTTGGGAGCCCCACAAGGGCTCTACTCATGCAAAGGTCATTGAAGTCAGGCTAGAAGCTGAGTTCATAGTTGGGAAAGCCCTAGTTTCAAGGCCAATTCAGAGGCAAGAGGGTAACCACAGGGAAGTAGTCCGAGAAGCATCTTGGAGGAAACAGGAGGGCAAGTCTACAACTATAAAGAAGAACATGAGAGTGACAGGGGAAGATGTGACTTTGGGTGGTGGGAACATGGTGCAATGTACAGATCTTGTAACATAGAAACCCACGTCTGAAACCTATATGTTCATACTGACCAGTTACCCTAATACATTTAATAAAAAAAATAAAAGTAAATAAAAACAAAGAGGAGCATGTGAGCCCCAGGCCCAAGGAAGGGGAGGCGGGGAGAGCTTTAGGAGCTTAAAATCCCAGCAACTTTCCAGGATAGAAACCTCAGGCCAAAAGTCACCAGGATGGTTCTCTAGAGCCTGGCTAGTCCCCAAGACCAAGGACACTTGGCGAAAAGACAAGCCTACAACCTCCCACAGATGGTCCTGGGGAACTTTGTCCTGTACCTGAAGAATCCAGTTTAACTCAGAAAACATGTTCAGGGCTGCAGGGATACCCTAGAAGACAAAAGATACCCTTCTTCTCCCACAGAGACTCCACAATGGCACAACGAGAAGCTGCTTGTCCCATGGAAAAGCTGTTGTATTCAGGCAACAATAGTGAGGACAGAACAGATGTCAGCCCTCCTACCAGCCTGGCAGTTCTTGGGCGGCCAGCTCAGAAGTGCCTGCGCACACACAAGCCCATCTCCTCCCTGGCTTGGGCCCTGGAGGTATAGAGGAAGCAGGGAAAGAAACCACGGCTGGAAATGCCCGCCAGTGGTAATGGTTATACCTGGAGGGTGAAAACGAGTCATTAACTGAGGTCCATGGCACATTCCGTGTGTTACTATTTTATATTTGTGTTTGAAAGTCATTACTCTGGGCTGTGACAGAGAGGTCTGTTCAAGATAGAATTTCTGCTCTGCCTGAATAACTAGCTTTTTGGCTGTGGAAGTGGCACATTGTCAATGGTCTGTATTTTGGCCTTCACATTGCATTTCCTTCCCCAGTGTGAGGCAGTAACCAGCCACATACTTCCTCTCAGCCTGCTCCACGGCTCATCAGAAACATTCCTGTCCTTACACCAGAGCCATGACAATCCTGTTGGGGCAGAGACCTGAGACTCGAGCCCCTGCACTTTCCTGGCCCGTCAGAAGCCCCACCTGTAGAACATGGCCCCCAAACTTTCTGGAAGAAGAACGGAAAGGAATTCGGATTTGTTGAGAATCTTTGAATCACTGTGACCCAAATAAATGCTTGTTGTTATGGTGACAAGTTTCAACCAGGATCCTCTGGGCATGTGATGGCCAGCAGGGGATGGACACAGAGTCCATAGGCATAACCTCTAGCAATTAAGACCACGGCCTTTGGAGTTAGTCTTGGGTTCAGATCCCTGCTGCATCGCCTGCTAACTGTGTGTCTTTGGGTAATTTGCTTCACCTCACTGAGCCTCAGTTCTCTCTCTTGAAAAATGGGGATAATATCACCGTCAGAGGGTTGCAGTGAGGATTAGATGAGAAAACACAGGCAAATGCTTCTCTCAATGACTGCTACCTGAAAAGCATTAGCTTCGTTAGTGTCAGTGTTACTGGTGCTGCGTTTGCACTCTGCCTGAGTTTTATAGGCTGCTGCAGGCAGCACAACGAGGCGGGGGAAGCTCACTACACGCTTTAAATAGCATCCAGGAAGGATCTTCCCCTTTTTGGAGATGCCAGCCAAGGAACGTCTTATTTCCAGCCAACCAGCTTGTTTGTCCAGCTACAGAGCGCGGCCTCGTTATCTGAGACAGAGGCCCCCAGCCCCATTTTTCATATTTACTTCTCAAGAAGTCCAGCCAGAGGAGGAAATTAAGTTGTGGCTTGGTTGCAGCCCAAGATGCAGACGTGTTTCCTCTCCGATAGGCGCATCTGCCCTTCCAGTGGCCCCGTGAAACAGGCAGGAACTGAGACTCACTTACGGTCACCGGAGGAACTGATACCCTTTGAAAGAGGGTTGAGAGTAATGCAGATGTCACGTGATATCGGCTGTGCACAGCAGAGAAGGAACACACCAATTAACGGATGGAATGTGGAGCATCCAGAGAACTGCGGGGGCCCTGAGAGGCCAGGGAAAGCAGCAGAGGGCGTCCCCGCGTGGCCAGGACTCCGCTGCGGGTGCCGAGTCTAGTCTAGCGGCTTCGACGGGCTCTGGCTCATCCTCCCAAGTTCTCTGGATCCTTATTTTCTTTCTAGGTGGGTACATCGCTCTTTGAACTAGTAAGTGTCTACATCAGACCCCAAACACCAAGCCCGGTAACCCCCTCCCCCTTTGGGAATCTGGAGTCCCTACTCAGGTGTGGCTTTGTCTCATGCTGCCTCAGTGGCAGGTGTGCCTGGATCTGCCTTGCTTGTTGAATTACCAGCTCAGGTGAGGACACTAAGTCTTACCCAGCTTTGAATCCCGAGGGACACCCTTCTCTTTGGCACATGAGGCAGGAGTAGCTTTTCAGTGGGCGTCTACTGCGCCACGTGAAGGATCTTTGCGAAAGTGTGCAGTCATCGGCTAGCAATGTCTACCTTAAACAAGGGCACACTCAGCGTAGGCTCATCAGGGACAAGTGCCCAGGAAGTGATTTAGAAATATCTTCAACGCGAATTGCCAAGTGAAGAGTGAAGAGAACAGGTGGGGGATGTGCCTCCCTGGAGGTCGCACAGGCAGCGTGTTGTAGGGGCTAGAGAGCTATCGTTTGATCTGAAACTCTGAAGTCTTCCTCCGAGTACCATTTGCTCTTGCCCTGGACTTCGAGCCTGGGGGCTGTGAGAAATCGCTAGCAACAGTGGGAGAGAGACTCTGATAAAGGCCAAAGCTCCTTCTCCAGCTCCTGTTTGATCTGCTCTCAAACAGGAGCATCTGGAGCCAGCCTGCAGAAGAGACTCAGCTGAAAAGAGGCAGACTAGCCCAGGGGGACCAGAACTTGACGCACGTTTCAGCTGGGGATTGCTAGTCACATGTCTTCTCCATCCAGAAACCATTTGTTGATCAATGAGGGTGCTTTTTTTTTTTTTTTTTTTTTTTTTTTTTTTTGGTATGTGCACTCACATCTGGAAATGATCTGTCCCCCAAAACTGATGCTCAGGAAGGTGATTAAAAAATTCTGATTGTGCCCAAATGAGTATGGAAATGTTTAATAAGGAGCCAGGGGCTAGGGGTGCCTGTGAGGCTCATTTCTGAGTCCTCCTGGCCTGGGCTTCACTTGAGGCAAAGGGACCAGGGGATTAGGGAGGTGCCGGTGTCGTCTGTTTCACAGTCTGCGTGGGCAAGCACTCGCCTGCTCCCCTGCTCACTCTTCACCTGGCTTGATTCGAAAACACATCACTAGCCTCCTTTCCCAGGGTGGAGGGAGGGCAGACAGGAGAGCGTGGCTGGTACAGTGTTGGCATCTCCCAGAAACATGTGGATCCTGTGGCCTGGGGGTTACCATCCATTCTCATCCTCGGAGTGTTTATGGTGACCTGAGGTCCGTTTGAGCCTGAAATCCCATATGACTTGCTCAGGGTCATAGAACTGGCCAGCTGGCTCAGGGATGGTTGGCTGGACCTCTGCCCAGGAGAGGTGGAAATGGTAACGATCACCAAGGCGAGTCGAAGCAGCATTTTGCTCTTGTCTTTTCCATCCCGCTCTGCTCCTGTTGAGGATGGGGAGGAAGCAGGGGTGCAGCCCTGTCCAGCATGCTGCCGGCAAGGCTTTCTCCCACTGGCCTTGCCTGAGGCCCGCTAGTGTCCAGCTGGTTGTCAGGGGCAGGGACCCCCCTGAATTGCAAGGTTGAGTGGTGAGGTCTGGGGAGAAGATCCTCAACCTAGAGAGGATTTGGGGTCCGAGATCAGCCCCAGGTCTGCTGCTCCACACGAGACCTCCCTCCAGTGGGGAATGCACAGTCAGCTTCATACGCAGGGTGTGGGCAGCACTCTGTAAATTCCTGTCTTGGGCTGAGCGTTTTTGGCACATTGTGAGCTTTAGCTCAGTTTTGCAGGTTGGCTTAGAGCCCGTCATGGGCCTTCCCTGCACCTCAAGGTTGTGTATAAAACAGCAGCCTCCCCGGGTTGGGGACCGCCATTGTGCAGATGTTGCCTCCTCTCCCTGGAGTGGCTGCAGGGGGCAGAGGAGGCTGGGGTGAGCATCGGGGGGGATTCAAGTCAGCTCCTTGGAAGCAGGAGCGATCTACCCAGCAAACTGGCTGCCTGCCTTGACCCCTTCAGCTGATGTGGACCTGGGGGGAGGTGGCACAAGGAGAGAGGGGATGGACAGGACACGTGGGGGTGCAGGAAAGGGTCTGAAACAAAGACCTTGCCTTGTTGAACTGATGCTGCCAAAGGCAAATGCAAATGGGGTTACTACTCTGTGCCTGGTCCTGAGCTGGGGGTGAAGATGTTGTGGGATGACCCTTGCAAGCAGGGAAAGGCGCAGGTCTCTTTCAGGCTATACGCAGGCAGGTGGCCCCAGTCGGGAGTGGCTTGGTCCTGTGGCAGCAGCCCTGGTGAGGACTCCAGAGCACGGAAATTTAGCTGGAAATGTCTTCAAGTAGTCCTGTTGGTCTTGGCAGGCAGGCCCTGTGGGTTCCATTCATCAGGGTCACCTCTGAAATTCCCCAGGCCCTCTCCCTGGAATGAAACAGAGACAGCATGTGTGTGCCTGGAAGCATGTGCCCCCAGCAGCCAGGGCCCAGGCCGGTGGGAGTTCTTTGCGAGAAGTGGGTTTTATTTTAGCTTAAATGAGATATTCCCCGGAGAAACCCAAGCCTGTGGCCTGTGCTAAGGGGATGCCTTCTCCTGCAGGGACCACGATTGCTGCTGCACCCACCAGACTCAGACTTTGCAGGCCTGGCCGGGGAGAGTAGATACCTCTGGGAGTTACCCTGGTAAAAGCCCAAGCTGGGAGGGACATAAGTGTTCTGAGACCCAAATACCTCAAAGAACAGATTTGCGTTTGTTTTGTTTTCTCCTAGAAGAGTATCTGGCATGTAGCAGATGCTCATTAAATGTTTGTTGACGGAAAGAGTAGAGCCCCCCTCCACTTCTGGGCCTGGATCAGCACCGTGGCACTGGCTGGAGTAGGAGGCAGGGAGCTGAGGGAGCCGTATTTGCGCTCAGGCCTGGGGGTGTCAGCTGATGGGCCTAGGAGTTCATCTGAGAGTAAAGTCCTGTGATGCACGCCTGTGGGGATTTCCATAACTGTTCCAGAAAGGCCGCGCGTGGTGAGTGCAGGTCTCTGTGAATCTGCGTGCGCACGCCCATGCATAGTGTCTTTATACAGGTGGTAAAAGGTGAGCTGAGGCACAGTAAACATTTTAAGAGTTTATTTGAGCCTGTGAAGAGCTTGTGGAAGTAGCTATGTACCAATTGGTCCAGATGCATTTCAGAATTTTAATAGCCTTCCTTGTGCCCGTGGAGAGAACAGAAGTTCTGCTATCACTGATAATGAACTTGGGTATGTAATTAGGAAAACATGTCTGGCTAAGGCGAGTTAGCGTTTCAGTAAAGGGAGTCCCAGGATCGGACTGGCCGGTAGAAAGGGCACTCTGTTGGCTCTAGACAAGTTGCATAACCCCCCTGTAAACCTGGGCTGGCCTGCCTCACCTTGTGCCAAGTTGGTGTAAAGACGAGACGGGATTACATCCATGCAGTGTGCCTGGCACAGGGAAGTTGTTAACATTGGTGCCATCATTTGTATTGTACAAATGGCATACTGTATGTTTCCTAGCATGGTTTTGGCGATCACATGGAGCTAGATTTAAGCCTCGTTTGCTGTTTATAAGTTGTAAAGGGAAGCGGCTCCACCTCTCTGAGCCTCAGTTTCCCGATTTGTAAAATACAGAAGGGTTTGCTCTAATACTATTAACACTGCCTTGCACCCAGGAAGTAATCTATGCATGAGTCCCTCCCATTATTATTATTCCTGATGATGATGGTAACAGGAGGGACCCCTCCGCAGTCTAACAGAACGTGAAGGCCTTTAGAAATCACGTGGTTAGATTGTTTCACTGTACAGATGGGACTGCAGGGGTCTGAAGATGTGCGACATGGGACTGACTTCAGGTCGCCGCCCTGGCCTTGTGGCCTGAGGGACCCGCTGGCTCCCGAGGGAGCTGGAATTCTATCCAGGAGTCTGGGCCCTGGAGTCTGTTGTTTCTGTGTCCCCTGTTGAAGGATGGGGCTGAGGGACAGAGCTGTCTTTTCCCTTTGGGGAGATCTGGGCTGAACACTGGAAACAGTAAGCACGGACATCTTCTCCCGGAAAGAGGGAAGCCTGGGCCGCAGCGGGCTGGGCAGCTAGGAGCGGGAGCTCACCCTGCATTCCACGGCGGCCACGCGCAGTCGCTTAGGAGCCTCTGGGGAGCATCATTAATCATGGTGTGGCCCCTCCTGGGGACCAGCCCCACCTCGCCCTGCTTCTCCTCTCTCACTTGCTGGATTCTCACCCAGAAAGGGAGCCTGACTTTCCCTTGGAGGGTGGGCTTCTGGAACCCCCCGAAGTTGTGTAGTTGGGACCAATTATGCCCCTGCCAGGGACCTGGGCCAGGTGAGCTCAGGGGGGATGAGATGTGTGAGGCCCAGGCCTGCCAGGGGAGTGCACAGGCCACAGGGCCAGGAGGAGAGGGCTGATGGCTCAGAGGAACGGGGGTCCCTGGGGAAAGGGAAACTGGGTCAGAGAAGGCTTCCCAGAGATGGAGGACTCTGGGAGGGGGCATGTCACTGGGGAAGGGGAAGAGTGGGGTTGGGGGCTGCTGGCAAAGCCATTTTATGAACCCCTTCCTCATGTGTGCGCATCTCAAGGTGCTGGCCACAGAGACCCTGTGCAGGCTCCTTTATTCACCCCGTGTGCTCGCACCACCCTGGCCCTCTGTGACCCCATGGGGCAGGCCCCAAAGCACATGGGAGGCACTTGAAGGAACCAAAGAACTAAGGACGAGTAAACAGGAGGTCCCCTGCCTGCTCTTGGTGCCCCAGCAGAGCACCTGCAGCAGAAGGTCTGGCCAAGCCCCAGGACAGGTGTGGCCTTGACCTTACCCAGGTGTGTTCCTCCGCAGCCCTCACAGTCTCAGGTTCCTTTCTGGGGCCTGGTCTGCGGCCATGGGAGCCCTCAGCACCCCCCCCCACCAGGCAGGACTAGGGGAGATACAGGGCAGTGGTATGGGGGTGCCTGCCCAACAGGTGCCCCTCACTCTTCAACTACCCCGTCCTCACTTTGGCTTAAAGTGACCTCAAAGCAGACACTGGTATTCCCTGGGAGCCAGACTGTGGAATGAAGGAGTCTTCTCCCCCTTCCCCAAGGGGCCCCTCTCCCCTTCCTCTCTAGGATGGGTGCATGTCTCAGGGGTTTGCATATCCTGAAGAATTTTAAGTTTGATTTTCTATCTGTGGGCAGCTGGGAAAGCCGGTGGCAAGTTTATGTCCCAGGGCCGTGGGCTCCTTCCTCCCTGGCCCCTGAGCTGGGCCCAGCCTGGTGGGGGCACAGGAGGAAGGTGGCAAGATCCTGCGGGGTCCATGGGCTTGAAACCTAATCTCTCTTGGGGCTGTTTTATATCCTCACCCCCAGCTTTGTATTTTGTTCAGATCACATTATACGTTAGCACTGAATTCAACAGCCATAGAAAATGTGCTCTTTTTTTTTTCTTGTTTTGACCTAAGATCATGTTGGTGCCAATTTCCTTTAAAATAATTCATTACCTGTAGGCCACTGGCGTGAAATCCCAGCGGAGCCCCGCGGGACCCTCTGTCTGTAATCCCGTGGCCTCCCCTCGCGCGCCCTCCCCTCGGGGAACCTTGGCCCCTGTGTTTAGACACTAATGTTTTTTCTCACACATTCATTGTGTGGCTTTCCTTAATTTGGTGTCCTGCCGGGCGCCCGCGGGAGGCCACTCAAACATTATGTCAGGGATCTCAAAACCGAACCCCAGCGCTTTCTTCTGCCAGCGGCCGGAGCAGATGTGTGGCACACTTTATTAACTCAAGGACCCACGAGTTGAAAATTTCATTAGTTTGAGGGGAGGGCTAAGTCCCATCCAGAGACCTGGTCTGGGCAGATTCTTTGTGTCAACCTGACCCCTAGCAAAACGGATTATTGTTCTAAGTGAGACAAGTGACCTAATGTTCTGCCTGTTACGCACACATGGTCTGTAACCTTTTAAAATATGAGTGTGGGAAAACAGCGCATTCTGCCACATCCCTGACCGCAAATTCCTGACAGGTGGCAGCCGGGCGCTTAGCAACAGCAGAAGGAGCCCGGAATTACCCAGGGGCCACGGTGGTTTCCCTTGGCCAGATACAGGCCGGGTCAGGGAAGGCCTGTTGTGGGGAAGGAGCCCACAGAAGCAGCGCCTGGGCCCCAGTGCTGCCCCGGGGCAGGCCGGGGTATGTCCTCAGCCAGGTGGTGAGCTAGGAAGGGTGCAGGAGCAACCACCTCCGCACCCTGTCGGGTGGGTCCTGGCTTTCCAGCAGCTTTGGGGGGGGGGGCGGGGGGCGGGCGTGACAGAACCCTGGAGGGATACAGGGGAGCACTGGCTTGGTTGTTGTGTAGAGTTCACCAAGGCTCCATGCCAGGGACTGGGTGCAACCAGATCTCTACTGGGAACACTTGGCACAAGCCACCTGCTCACCTGCTTACCTGGGCACCTGCCCTCCCCACTGTGGCCTCCTGCTTTGCCTGTCAGGTACACATGGGCTGTAACCTTTGGAAACAGCACGCTCTGCCTCCTCCCTGACCACTGATTCCTGTCCCGTGGCAGTGGCTCCATGGGCAGAGGAAGGCCATGCTCTGCTGAGTTTGGCACCTCCCAAGGCTGCCTCAGCGAGGCCCTGAGCTGGGCCTGTGCAGGAGACAGAGGTGCCCCAGCTGTGGCCTGAGGTGTGCCCTGGTTGGGGATGAGAGGGTGGGTAAAGGACCAGGTCAGGCAGGACAGTCACCGTGTGGGTGTGGGTGTGGGTGGAGGAGGAAAGTGGCTCTGACTTGGGGAGGCCCTCAGGGGAAAGGGATTGAGCAAAGCTCAAAGAGGCCAGGGAATGGGCTAAGGAGGAGCCCTGGGAATGAAGGGGACATGGTGTGGGCTGGAGTTTTGGGGGTGCTAAGAGGTGGCTATCATCACCCATTATTCGCTCTGGACTGTCTGTGTTTGTGGCTCAGACACAGGGTAGCGCCTGGGCTGAGAGACCTTTCCACCTAAGAGGGCTCAGGCAGCCGTATGGTGGCACCGAGGTCTCCAGTGGGGCCTGCAGTGGTCCACCCTTTGATATCCCAGACCTGTGTTTGCATAGAATGCCCGAGACCCAGGGGCGCTGTCCCCGCCTGGGCTCGCCTCTCCCCAGAGTCCCCGTGACCTGGCCTCCCGGAGAGCTGTGGAGAGGGCTGCCCGGGCCCCTACCTTCTGACAGACACAAAGCAGAGCTGGCTGTAAAAACTTAATTAAGTGAAATATTTTAACAAGAAATTCCAAGAACAGAATGCCCTGCTTGCAGGCAAGCCCTCTGAAATCAAAGCTGACGGGAAGTGTGTTCTTTTTTTAAAATATATTTTATTGATTATTTACAGAGAGGAAGGGAGAGGGATAGAGAGTTAGAAACATCGATGAGAGAGAAACATCGATCAGCTGCCTCTTGCACACCTCCTACTGGGGATGTGCCTGCAACCAAGGCACAGGCCCTTGGCCAGAATCGAACCTGGGACCCTTCAGTCCGTAGGCTGACGCTCTATCCACTGAGCCAAACCGGCCAGGGCGGGAAGTGTGTTCTGTCCAATCAGAGAATCAAGGTCGTGCAGAGAGCTAGCCTGTGCTGGGCAGGTGGGTAGGCCAGGCTGGGCAGAGCCGGGTGGGGTGGGGTCAGGGCTCCAGGAAAGGACTCCGGACCTTCCTTCACCCACGCAACATACCTTTCTGAGCATGGCTGTGTGCGGGCAGTATGCGAGGCTGCGTGTGCAATGCCTCCCGCAGCCACCAGGAGCTCCTGTGCACCTGTGAGAGGGAGAGATGACCCAATGAAGAAACAGGCTCAGGGACACGTGACTTCCCTAGACTAAGGTTACAGGCCTGACTGAGGCAGAGCTGAGATCAGAACCCAGTCCCTCTGGCCCCCAAGTCCAGCCTCGCCTTAACCTAACCTGCCCTTTCCACCACAAAGAAATTATTGGCTGGCCTGAGGCAGGGCTACCTCCAGGGCTAGGCGGGGCATACCTTCTTTGGGGGAGCACAACCAAATCCTGTTTTCATGGGGGCTGAGTGGGGAAGGGAAACTCATACCCTCTCTGAGAGGGCCTGCAGACTAGATGGTCCAGGCTGATGGTGCTGAGGTGACCAGCCCGAGTCAGGCATCGCGGGAGCAGCAGACCTGATGGAGAACAGTGGGGCTCCACTGTGCTCAGACAGATGGCCAAGGCTGACAGAGCTCAGGAGAGGGCTGGCAAGTCTTAGAAGGCTTCCTAGAGGAGGTGGGACTTGAGAAGACACCAAATATTCCGTAGAGAGTCTGGGGAGGGAGTCCCAGGCATGGGGAGGGGGTTCAGCAAAACCTGGAGGTGGGTGAGAAAGCATGGTGTAGAGCCAAGGAGGCAGGAGGAACCCAATGTCAGGTGTGAGTGGAAACTTTACTGACTTACTACCCAAGGAAACCCCATGCTCAAGTATGTGTCAGCTATAATGAGGTGACAGGAAACATCTCCTGTCCCCATGTCAGTCTAGGGCTTCTGTGAGGAAAATGTATCGCATATTCTATCAAAGAGAAAACCACGGGCCCCAAATGGTGTCCATGATACCAAACCTAGACAATACCTGACCTCATTGCAATTTCAACCTCTCCCAGAAATATAATCTTAATCAACTAAATAGTCTGAAATTTTCTGGTCAAGGGCCAGTAAGGTAACCCGTCAGTGGGTGGGGGTGGGCCCTCTCCATCCCCCCCTCACCATCCCCTCCATAGGAAGAGGGGGCGATCTGCGTGATAGAAACCTTGCATTCTCCTCTCCAAAAGATGTCCTGGCCTAAACATAATCCTTTGCTTTCTTTTGCTAATATCTTGCCCACCTTTCTTTCAATAAAAACTCCATTTTGTACAGCCTCTGGGAGGGCCCTTCTAGTGGCTGGATGGGATGTTGCTCAGTGATTCATGGCTCTGTGGGGGAGCTCTCTTGAGTAGTGGCCCCAGCTAAGAAATGGCCGGCTGCCCACTGGACCAGATGAAGGACTCCTGGAAGGCCAGGTTTCCACTGGGGTCTCCCAGCATTCAATGGGTGTTTCCAGAAGAGAGCAGTATTTGACTCAGTAGACTGAGTCAAGCAGATGGTCCTCACCAATATAAGTAGGCATCGCCCAATCTGTTGAGGCCTACATAGAACAAAAGGTGGAGGAAGGGAGAACTGGCCTCTCCTTGAGCTGCACATCCATCTCCTGCCCTTGGACTTTGGTACTCTTGGTTCTCGGGCCTTTGGGCTAGACTTACACCATTGGCTTTCAGATTCTTAGGTTTTCAAGGGCAAAATACCACCCTGTTTTCCTGGTTCTCCCGGTTGCAGATAGCAGATAGTAAAATTCCTCAGCCTCCATTTCCTAGACAATTCCTATAATAAATCTCTTATCACTGTCTCTATCTTTTCAGTTCCATTTTTCTGAAGAACTCTAATACATCCATCTTTCCCCTGCCTCTCTCCACCAGATGTAATTTATCCTGAATTTTAAGTTTATTATTCCCCTTCTTTAAAACTATCATCCTAGAAAGCAAATTATTTGGTTTTAAGTTTAGTCTAATTTTTTAAAAAGTGTATCGTGTTGTGTTTTATTTTCTGGGACTTATCTTTTTACTCCATATCACACTGAAGTAATGTGTGTATTTCACAGTTGTGTGTAATTGTAATTATCCTTCATTCATTTTAACTTCTGTCAACATGATACAATCAATTTATCCACTCTGTGTGCAGGCACTTGACAGACCTGATTTCATTTAATCTTCATTACAGTCCTGTAACACAAGAGGGAACCACCTCCTACTCCTGTTCAGAGTGCCTCAACCTATCCTTCTTTCATGATCCCCATTTTAAAGATGAAACTAAGGATTAGAAAGATTAGGTACCTTCATGAGCTTACAGAGTTCACCAATAGTGACACTTAAATTTGGCCTCAGAGTTTAGGCCTTCTTTTGAAAAGAGAGACATATTGGCTGCCCCAGGCTTCTCGATCTCAGTTCAGTAGAGCTGCACGCAGTACTCCAATCTCTCCCTACTGTTTTCCCTCATAATTTCCCAATGCATCATGGGGCCAGCTAGCCCAGCCCCAGGACAAGGGCCTTAAGACTTCTGGAGTTATCTTGGGCCCACTGCTCTACAGGGACCTACATGCCAACCTAGTTGGGTCTCACAGATGGATGAGAAGGAATGGGGAGTCTACTTGGGCAACATGAGAAATGGTGGTGGAGCTGAGCTGTTGCTGAGCTGCCCTTTCCTCAGGTCAGACTCTAGTATAGAGGCTAAACTCTGGGGGCCTCTGCTCAGTGTGGCTTTTGGTACAGTTGTAGCCCTAGATATAGCTTTAAAACCAGGATGGGACACAGGTCACCAGCTTATAAACCAGACCAACTCCAAGGCTTGAGTTATTCTTCTCACCCAAAACCAGGTGTCCATGGTGCCAGTCAAGGGATACAATTGATACCATGGTCAGAGCTTAGCACCTAGTACCCAGTATCACTGACCTGAAGCACTGCTCAGACCTGAGGTAGGTGTGAGTCCGTTTGTACAGGAGAAGAAGGGCAGGGCTCCTCGTAAAACATGTGTACCTACTCCACCAACTTTTATGAGGCCCTGGAATGTTATTTGTGGTTGACCACTCAACCATCCCACCAACAAATGGATTTCTCTGAAGGGAGCTGTAGCTGACCTCTTACTGTGAAACAATAAGACAAGGAGATGAGCTAAGAGGTAGGGTCTGTTTCTGCACATTTATCTCTGGTTATTAGACACTTTTAGAGGGAACATCTGTTTTCCACTCTGGCTCCCATATTTCAGGCCCCATTTGAGGTCCAGCTTGGTCCCTTCTCTGACTGAATGGGGACTAAGTCATAAATTAGAGCCACAAGAGGGACCTGGAATATGAAGCCAGATAGGGCTTTGCTCATCTCACCAAAAAGGGCAATTGGGCTCCTCAGCTGACCAGCCTTCAAGTGAAAAGCAAAGAAAATGGAGGTAGTTTTGAATGCACCTGGTGGTGCCCACTCCCAACTGACCCCTTTATTACAAGGCATGTTCTGGGGACAGCGCAACTAGTCTGGGCAGGATGTGGGAGTCAAATCAAAGCACACAGCTCGAAAGTTCTTCCAACATTCTATGAAGCTGGGCTAGGTTCCATTATTTCATTTGTCCTTTGGTTTTAAACTTTGGATATTTGTTTTACAGGAGGAATATCTGTGTTTATAGCAGGACTTTCCATGTTATCGCACAGTATGTTCTTAGGAGATGTACACGTTGGCTGACTCTCAGGACAATTGGCCAATTAATAACTGTACAAGAGGAAAAAGTTGTTTTCTTGTTTAGTTTGTAAAGGTACTCATAAGAACATCAAATCAATACAGTAATTGGTTAAATATTTCTTTGCGTGTTTTTTTAGTATTTTTTAGAAAACAGATATTTTATTTTTAAAAATTTGAATAATGTATTTTATTGAATCCATCATATCCAAAATATCATTTTTTCTTTATTAATTAAGGTATTACATATGTGTCCTTATCCCCCCATTACCTTCTTCACCCCCCACTCATACCCTCACTCCCCTGGTGTCTATGTCCATTGGTTAGGCTTATATGCATGCATACAAGTCCTTTGGTTGATCTCTCCCCCTTACCCCCACCCTCCCCTACCTTCCCTTTGAGGTTTGATGGTTTGATTGATGCTTCTCTGTGTCTGGATCTGTTTTTGTTCATCAGTTTATATTGTTCATTATATTCCATATATGAGTGAGATCATGTGATATTTATCTTTCTCTGACCGGCTTATTTCACTTAGCATAATGCTCTCCAGTTCCATTCATGGTGTTGCAAATGGTAAAAATTCCTTCTTTTTTACTGCAGCATAGTATTCCATTGTGTAGATGTACCACAGTTTTCTAATCCACTCATCTGCTGATGGGCACTTAGGCTGTTTCCAAATCTTAGCTATGGTGAATTGTGCTGCTATGAACATAGAGATGCATATGTCCTTTCTGATTGGTGTTTCTGGTTTCTTGGGATATATTCCTAGAAGTGGGATCACTGGGTCAAATGGGAGTTCCAATTTTAGTTTTTTTTTTTTAGGAAACTCCACACTGTTCTCTACAGTGGCTGCACCAGTCTGCATTCCCAGTGAAAATATGCCTTTGGATATTGTTTCTTTAGCCCACATTTCCAATTTAGTAGTCTGCTAGATATTTCTGCTTGGATATACCACTGAAACTTGAAACTCACCATGTGACATCACAGTCCCGTTTTTGGTCTGAGAGTCTCTGAGTCCCTGCCTTACACTAAAAATATCCCTCTCCCCAACATACCCCTCCTGTTTCTATTGGTGCCCACAGCTCTTCAAGTTATGCAGCTTCAAAATTTCATAACTCTGAAGTCTGCTCTATTCAATGTTCACCCTTGCTCTTCTTATCTCTCCCATTCTAGGCTCCAAAGACTTACCAAGGCAGCTCTACTTCTGGCAGCTTTTGAACTTGTCCCTTCTATTCTGAACAATCAGCCCTTGTGCCTTCATGATGCTTCTTATATCCAAACCCTCCTCACCATTCCCAGCATCTATGACTTGGTCAAAATGCTCAGCATCTTCTCCTTGGGCCCTGGCATAGTCTCATATCAAGATTCATTCATTTATAGTTCACTCTGCATGAGTTGCCATTTCAGTTTTTTATAAATCACAACTCATATCACCCTCCCACTCAAAAACTTTCATTGGATTCTCTCTCTCTCTCTCTCTCTCTCTCTCTCTCTCTCTCTCTCTCTCTCTTAGTAAAGAGAGTAAGATCTGATAAAAATGGCACTTTGCTTCTCTACATTAAAAGTTACAAACCTTTTCACATCTGATGTTCATGAACGGCCCTTAAAGGCAGGCAGGATAGATATTATTCTCATTTTATAGATACAAAAACTGAGTCTCACAGAGGGGAACTAGGTTGCCCAAAGCTATAAGCATGTAAAGAATGTAGCCATTAATTGGACTCAGAGGAGTATCCTGATGCATGGGTCAAAGACCAGGGAAGAGATCAAGTGAAGCCCCAGTCATCCCAAGGACCCCTTTGTCTTCCCACGTTATTGAGTGTGATGAAGATATTCTAAGCCAGCCGGGAGCACCTCATAACGGGTTATCAGTCAGGGACTTGGGAAGGTGGTGCTGTGTAATTACATGATCATTTTAAATTTGTGTCATTCTTTTTTCCTTTCAGCCCCAGATACACATAGCATCATATGAGCACCAGGAACCTTGGACTCCTCCTTGCCCTTCAAATTAAGTCATAACTCCAGGCCTCCTTTCAATTTGAACATTCAGTAGATTCTGGCTGCTCATAGCTCATCAAGAAACTCTGGCGCCCTGACCGGTTTGGCTCAGCGGATAGAGCGTCGGCCTGCAGACTAAAGGGTCCCAGGTTCGATTCTGGTCAAGGGCATGTACCTTGGTTTGTGCACATCCCCAGTGGGGAGTGTGCAGGAGGCAGCTGATCGATGTTTCTCTCTCATCGATGTTTCTAGCTCTCTATCCCTCTCCCTTCCTCTCTGTAAAAAACCAATAAAATATATTTTAAAAAAAAAAGAAACTCTGGGATCTGGACCTAATTTCCCCCCTTTTCTCACACTTGGAACTGACTCCTTATATATTCATTCATTCATTCATTCATTCACTTATACATCTATCCATTGATTCATTATCCAATAGACTTTTCTTGAGCACCAGATCCATGCACTGCCATGGATCCCACTTCCTAGGATGCTTTCTGGTTCTTCAGTTCCAGGCCGAAGTTCCCAATGGGCTAACGTGTTTTCTTTCCTAGGTAACAGGTGTGCATTTTTTAAAAATATATTTTGTTGATTTTTTACAGAGAGGAAGGGAGAGGGATAGAGAGTTAGAAATATCGATGAGAGAGAAACATCGATCAGCTGCCTCCTGGACACCACCCACTGGGGGCGTGCCCGCAACCAAGGCACATGCCCCTGACCAGAATCGAACCTGGGACCCTTCAGTCCGCAGACCGACGCTCTATCCACTGAGCCAAACCAGTTAGGGCACATGTGTGCATTTTAACAATGGGCTTCACCAAGAGAATATGAAGGCTTTATGAAAGAATGGTGGAGGTGGAAGGCATTTTTGGATACGAAGGGCCTTCTCCAAACAGACCTCATGTAAGACTTGGGGGTGATCTCTAACTTCCTAAGCTACACAGCCTTCCTTTGTTCTTCAGCGCCACGGAAAGGAAAGCCATGTTTAGTTTTCCCAGTGATATTAGTGAAAGTTGTGTTGCATAGGCTCTTTGCCTCTTTCCCTTACTAAAGCTCAGCTCGGATGTTCTGAAGGGACCTCTCCAATGTTTACAATCAGAGATTGAAGTAAGTGGATGTGGCAAGAGAAATCCCCAGGCCTTAATTACACTTGGGATTGTTAGATATCACACTTGGAAAAATAAGAACATTCAAGAGAATAAATATGTGCAGATCCCAGGAATGTGAGGAATTCATATCCCCCTGCCTTCTCTTCTACCCTTACTTTGCATTCAATGGATCCTGGCTGAGAGAGACTTCTGGGAGACCTCTGGGGTTGGTTTATCTCAGAGCCTAGCAGAGAGCCTGGCCTGGCCTGGCAGAGGCAGAGGGTTGGTGAGCAAGGGTGTGGGTACATGAGGACAAATGACCTGCTCCTCCGGATCAAATTATGTGACAAACTTTGCAAATTGCTTTTCCTTCCTACTTGGCAAATACAATCCCTGAGATCAGTTAAAGTGGCAAAATATTTCCTTTCACAGATTCTCCCTTTTCCCTTTGTTGCTCTAAATACAGTGTGTTCTTCTGGGGGTTTTGAAATATCAGACAAGTGAATCAAAACCCTCATTTTGCTTTCAAGAGGAATGAACCATATGAGAGAGATGATACATAATAAAGAATTCATTTATTTGTTCTCCCTCCCCTCCCCCAAGTTTAACAAAATAATTCGGATACTGATTTCCTTTAACTTGCAAAAAAAAAAAAAAATGTTTCCCAGAGTTCAGAGACCTTCAGAGACCTGCCACCAGCGTCAGTGCAGGTCCAGTTCCCACGTGCTTCTGCTCACAGTCAGCTCCAGGACCAGCTCAGCATATAATTACATCAATGCATACAGCTTGATTTTTTTCTACTATAGGAAACTTAATTGGAATAGAAGAATAAATGAGAATTGCTTTACACAAATTAGAAGGTGATAGTTAATTCTCCTGGAGCAATCTTTACATAACGGCTCAAGTCATAGACTGTGGTCGATTGCAGCTGTTTTAGTAAGTTAGTGATATACATCAGAAACATGTGGTATGCTTGAATGGACAGGTCAATCAATCTTGGGGACTCAGCAATGAGGTTTTCATAGTAATGAAAGAGTCGGCCTGAAAAATTCTGTAGGATATATTTGAACTGCTGGTGGTAATCAGAAATGATTTCCTTCATTGCAGCGGTCCAGCTTTTAATTATTTCCTGAGCGCGGGTATAAAGCTCCACAATCTTCTCTTTCCCTTTTCCGTCGGCATCGACAAGAATGCTAAGGTATTTCTGGATTGCTTGCTGCACTAATTGCTCAGCCTCACTTGAGAGCTGGGAAGCAATGCCAGCAGCATTGACAATGTATTTGGAATGGAAGTCCTTCAGGGCATGTACTAACTTCTTGACCAGGTTGATTACCTTTTCTTCAAATTCATAATATTTCAGTGTCCAGCTGACCACACTTGAATCAAGATATTCTTTGCGAAGAGCCTTTATGTACTGATGGAGCTGCTCTAACTCTTCAGACGCTTCTTGAAATTTGTTTTGAACAAGTTCGTGTAACTTATCGAAGTCAAGGTCTAGGTTCTTTTTCAGGAATTGAGAAACATATTGAATACAACTGTCGAAGATGAGCTTGATCTCGTGTTTGATGTTCTTAATGATAACAGTAAGTCTCTTCATCTTTAAGTGGTTAACTTCTTCTCTTATGTATTCGAAAACACCTTCTAAATATCTCTGGAGATCACCTAGTATTACTGTAGTTTTGTTTGATTTGAGGGCATTCAATGCCCTTTGGACCATTTGTGAGAAAGAGTTCAACCGTTTCCCATACTCCAAGGTTACATTTGTTAGTTGAAGACTTCTTGAATCAAAAGGAAATTTAATCTTTAGGTCCTTGATTAATTCGGATTTCTCCATCAGGTCTTGGACATAGGAAAACAGTATTTCTAACCCATTATGGATATTTGAATGTACCTGCAGCAGTATCTTCCCTACTCCCCTCATGACCAAAGTAGAGAGTTCATCTGCAGTGTTCGTGCTGGCTCTTCCTGGGAGCTGGAATCTTGTGAGCTGCAGGTAATCAATGAACCAGGCAATCACGTGCCTGACTATTGTTTCACATTCCCTAGTAATATTTATTAGGATGTTAAGCACCTTATTTTGGAGTCTCTGGAGATCGATGTGGCCTTTCTGGTCCAACAGATCCTTGTACAGAATCGGGACCTTGTCATTCCACAGCTGGTAGGTTCTAGCAGCGCCTCTGGCCACCCTCTTGAATTCGAGTGCCTTGTCCACTTTGTCAATCAGAATCAGCGCTCCTTGGTAGGTCTCCTCAGCCTTGTTCTGCAGACCTCTTCTCAGTTTTAAAGAGGCCTCTCTCAGATTAAGTCCTGTGTACTCCTGGTGGCACTTGTTGACATAGTTATAAAGGGCCCCTGTTGCCTTGGGCACGTTGTCTTTTAGAGAACTGAGCAATTGAGACACTGCTTCCTTTTCCCAGTTAACTTTGATCTGAAATTTCTCATTAGATTGAGAGTACGGGTGCCTATACTCAATTTTGAATATGCTGAGGTTTTTATCTGGAGATGACTAAAACGAGAAAAAAAAAAAAGGATAAAAAGAACATGTTTTCAATTATCCTGATTACATAATATACTACACTAAAACTTCATTAGCAGTTGAAAGTAAAGATCAGAGAGTCTTTCACATTCTCAAGGGAATTTATCTTTCTTATGTCGGTTCATGTGTTTGTCTTATGGTTAAACAAGTCTACTGTTGTTAATTCCTCTTTATCACGCGCCTCAGAAAGGATAAAATTATGCATGGCATTTATACACAGTAACACTTAACATTAAGGCCTTCCCAGGACTGAAGATCAGAGGAGGAGCAGGGGGAGGAGAGAAAGGGGAGAAAGAGACTCCTCTATACCAACATGAAAAGACTAATTCAGAGAAAAAAAAGTAGTAGCAAAAAAGGTTAATGTCCAGAGCCCATCCAGCAGAGATCTAGCATCGGGAGCCATTCATTTTTCCAAGCCTATGACAAACTTTAGTCTTAGAATCTCATAGCTTCTTCTTATCTACGAAATTGAATGGCATCTTTGACTTGACCCCAGAGAGCTTGCAAAGTACAATGAGACCAATCTGGGATATCTCATCTGAAAATTCTCCAGAAGCCACTGTCTGGAAATGTATGCAGCATATTTGCTCATGCCTCAGGTGGTGAGCCATAACCCTCCTCTTTCTATATTTGCCCAATAGTAGTAAAATAACTGGTGAAATGATGTCATAGGTCTGTCTAATAATTAGAATCAATAAAAGACTCATTGTAATATTTCCAGACCTGCTCATTGCTGTGTTTCACCTAATCTGGGAAAGCCCTGAGAAAACACTTTGTACTGAAGTATATTTATCTGCCCCAAATCTCTACTCCCCATTAGGTGGGACTCACCTGAGGGCGGTAGTAGAAATTGTATGTTATGGTAGTATTATCAGATCCCAAGTCCAAGACCACTGTGCCTATGGCTGGAGAGGCTGCTGAGTAGAAGACGTTTTCATGTGCATGGCAGTGTATATGGACATCAGTGAATACGGGGCTGGTGATGTCCAGGCGGACCTCTACTTTCCAGTGCCTGCAAGCAGAAAAGCAGATGAGCCATCATGAAAGGGGTACAAAGGTGGCAAAAATCACAATGATCTGAAAAGGAATTAAGTTTCAATAAAAGTTCTATACGGATATTCTTGTAATTTGGCATCTTCTTTATATTCCACGCTGATGTCACGGTGTGTAAATGTTCCTTTAGCCTCATAGACAAACATGCCATCTTGAATCTTGTATGTTCCAATACCTGTAAAGGAGAGATTTTTCATTTGATTAATAACTGTAGGACACAGACATTTTCACTGTGAAAAACAGGATAAATCTATCTTAACTCAAATGGTAAATACACCCCCCCCACACACATATTTGAAACATGCAGCCACATTTTAAAAATATAGGAGACATTATCAGTCTTAAGTCATTACAGAAAATTCTATTTTCTTTGAACATGTTCTTCTTAAATGTCAGCAGGTTTCTACAGGATGCTACATGTCGGTATAGACGAATCTCTTCTTTTAAATTTGCCTCTAGTCATATATAAATACATCATTATTGATTCACAACTCCCCCTGAAAACATATAACTTATAGAATCCTTATATAGGAGGAGTCGGGACATTTCCTTACCTTTAAGGTCATATTCCAGGAACTGTATAATTGAGCTACAGGTGGAATCCAGGTATGCTTCAACATGATCTTCTTTGTTTTTCAAGCCAGCATTCCAAGTAGCATTATACAAGGGAGAGGCCACTCCAAAACGTGCCGTCAGTGCTCCAAAGGAAGGGATGTAAATCCCAGAAGGTATAAAGAACTTAATGGAAGGAATCGCAATAGTCTGATCAGGCACAGTGATGTTTGGCAACCTGAAGTCTGCAATCTTGCTGGCCATCTCATTTAGATCCAAAACAGTAGCACCAACAGAAATACTGTTTGGGTACGTAAACTGGGGCATGGTTAACTGAAATCCAGGCACAGTTATCTCAAAAAAGGGAACTGAGGAGTCTTCTGGTCCAGAATACTTGGTTAACACATCAACTTCGGGGAATTTCACTTTGGGTAGAGCTGGTACATTGAGGGAAAATGGTGAAGTACTTAGCTTCTTGTAGATCTTAATTTCACTGAAGTCAAGTGTGTAGGATGGAACCTGGAGATCTGTAAATGGGACTTGGAATGCAGGTGTGAGAAGAACCGAGTTCAGATTATTTAGCCTCAGTCCAGGAATAACAAATTTATCAGCCAATTCTTGCACAGGGACAGAGAAAGTATAGCCCTTGGGGTTTTTGGTGTATACAAGGGCTGTTGAAGCATGGAAATACTGTTTCCTATCCTTACTGGTGGTTACATCCAGCTTAAAGAATTCCCATAAAGTCTTGTCATAAACAGGTAGGGCAATGCTGTCGAGGAACTTCAGGTACCCTTCTAAGGAACCTGCAATGTCAAGGCGTGTCTCGTCTTGGTCATTGGAGAGTTGTACGTCATTCTGGAGAGAGAAGGAGTGAACCTGGACCTCACCTTTCCAGCTGGCCTTCTGGTTCTCAGGGTTGACATTCAGGGACATTTCCTGACCAAGGTGATTGAGATCAAGGAAGGAACTGAGCTGACTTGCGTGGACCTGAGCAAGGGCTGACATTTTCCATGGGGAGAGTTCCAGGGTGGCTTTGCCTGAATGCTCTCCAGATGTTAAGGGGTATAGTAGCTGAAAGTGGTTTTTGGTGTTGTGTTCCCAGGTGGCATAAATGCGTTGGAGAGAGGCTTCTCCAGCAAAGCTTTCTTTTACTTCAAGGTTCCAGAGTCTATCAACTTTGGAAGCCCCTTGTAGCTTCACTGAAGACCGAGTCCCCTTGGAATTTAAATAAGTGCTGACCTCACTGGCAATCATTCCTGAATATTCCCGTAAAAGGACTGAACCCTTGATATCTCCTTTGTTAGATAATTCAATGGAAAAGTAAGAAGTGAGGCTTTCTAAGCTGAATTTGTGGTTGACTGTCCCTGTAGCAGTAGAGTACAGTTTGGTGGAATTGAAATCATACTTTAATTCAATGGAAGAAGAGACAGTAGGTTTTGACTTGGTATTGCCATTCAGTTCCTGCTTGAAATTCATCCTCAGAATTGGAATTTGAACGTTTGCTGTTGTTGTCACTGAAGCTTCCATGGTTTTCTTGGTTAAGCTAATGGTACTATCATGATTGCCTTCCACATATTTGTTACTCAGAGACAAAGCTGTGGCTAACTTCAACCCTCTTTTCCTTGTCAAACTCGAGGAGCCCTCTAATTTGTACTGCAGTGCATCAATAACTGAAGAGGAGGAAGAAAGGAAGTGAGCAACAATATCTGATTGGTTATAAAGTCCAACATTTGTATTCAGTGTAATGACACTTGATTTAAAGGAAAAATCATAGGTAATATTGCCCATGGCTGGAATTAAAATGTTTGGGATACTTAATACCTTCAATTCTGGAAGAGAAAACTTGAGAAAATTCCTAGGGACATTAAGGGCTGGCAGCTCTAGAGATGGCAGGACTATTGCATAGGAGGGCACATAGAAGCCAGAATCTGGGGTGGTGAGGTTGGGGGTGCTGATCTCAAAGCCGAATGTCCACATCTTTGCTGTGAATGGAGATAGTTCTGTGTTGACTACTGGAATAGTATATCCAGGAATTTGAAGGGTCATGGGTTCCTTGTTCAGAGATTTTTCAACCATATACTTATTAAGCTTATTTTTTGCTTCATTATAGGATTTGGTAAAAAGATTTAATGCCTTGCCTCTGACTTTCTCAAAATGCCTGTTGAAGGAATTGATGTTCTGATTGATAAACACATAAAATACGTCCAAAGGAATTGGGATGGAATGTTTGTCTTTGTTTTTCTTATACTGAGCCTTTACACTTAAATCAAATGATTGCTTTGTTGTTTTCAAGAATTCCTTCAAGCCCGTTTTTTCCCATAAGGAGAAATCTTTCACCTGGGGAATTTTGAATCCTGTATAAGGTAGAGTCATTTCAGGAATTGTTAAAGGACTGTTTAGGAAATCCAGGTTGGCTTCTCCACTTATTCCTATATGGGCGTCGGTGCTGTTCTCATTGTTTCCAGCAGAGAAATTTTGATTGTACTTATACTGATTGAACCTGGCACCGGCTTGCCAACTTGCTTGCTGGGCATTGGGGCTCAGGAACAGTGCATAATTATTCAGGAAGTCTATTTTCCCTGTCAATTTTAATGGAAAAATAACTTTCAGATTTCCTTCATTGTTTGTGGATGCAGTAATCTCAAATGGAATTGCTGAAAAGAAAAGAGAATTTTTCAAATTTCCACTAACTTTTCCACTTAATTGAGCATCATGGTTGCCAGTTACCTCTACCTTCCTTTCACTAAGCTGTGCTGTGCCTTTAGCAGTAAGAATACTGTGGCCCACATGCTGGGATTCAACTTGTGACTGGACTTCCAATTGATAATGGTTGAGAAAGCCAGATTCATAAGCCAAGGTTTGGTTTACTCTCAGGTGTTTGCTATTGATCTTATTAGAAAATTCAAAGGAAGTGAGGAGTCCTCTCATAGTCAAGCTAATTTGTGATTCACGTGTTCCCTCATCTGAGAATTTGGGGCAGGCCAATTTCCATGATGCTCTCCCAGAAGAAGTCCATGCTATCTTTTCAGAGTCCCACAGGGTCTTGATTTCATCGTGTAGGTCAGCCTGACTGGAGAAGTCCAATTTGGGGATGTTCAATTTGTGAAAGTACTTTGTGTTACTGTCCAGGGTAATCTGATTGTTTATCTTGATTAGCACACCATTACTAAGCTCCATTGTATTTTTTTCTGTTTGCAAACCTGCCACTGTGTTTGATTTCCCCTCAAAAGTATTTTCAAAAAATAGCACTTCGCTCTTATGCTCTGTGTTCAGGTACTTGCTGGAGAAACTCACGGATTCCTTCAGAACAAGTGGTTTCATCTTAGGGTACGAAAGTTGTGCATTTGCTTGAAGATCAAATTTGAGAACTTCGAATTTGGAGTGTCCTTTGGCAGTGATGGAAGCCGTAACCCCTGCCTCATTCACGGATGTCGTTACATTGTGAATGTCAGCATTCGCATCTAACGTGAAAAGGGGAGATTGGATTTTCAAAACGCTATGCAGCTTGCCGAAAGTAGGTACTTCAATTGTCTGTGAGATTTGGGGAAGCTGGAATTCTGGTATGTGAAGGTCAGGAATTTGAAAAGCTTTAAGGTCAAGCTTTGGGATTACGAATTCTGGAATTGTGATTTCTGATACATGGAAGTCTGGCAGAGTGATTCTAGCAAGAATGGTGTCCGTGTCCATCAGATCCTTCAGGTATACTTCTGGAACTGGCCACTGCAGTTCACTGTTCAGCATCTGGTCAATGATTCTGATGATCTTTGCTTTTATTTCTACCAAGTCAATTGTGAAGGAAGGAATGTGGAAGGTGTTGAGGACAGTAAATTCTGGTGTGGAAAACCTGGATGGGACTTTTATGTCTTCTAACTTTTTGAAATTTATCTGAACTGATGGAACCTTCAAATCTGTCAGGGGAACTATGAACTCAGGAGTCTGATACGTAGCTTCCTGAAGGGCCCGGAGACTGACTTCAAAGGAAGGTATGGTCACAAAGATGGTTTGGATTTCAGGAACAATGAACCCTTGTTCTGCCAATGCTTTTAGATTTTCAGCCCAGTCTTGCATAGAGTACTCTTCTGCAAAGTCAGTGAGGTTTTTAACAGCAAGACTCCACAAGTCAGAAATATAAGTAACAATTGTGTTGTAAATTTGACCTACTAGGGGCAAGTATTGCTGAAGGTTCTGTTGAAGGTCCATCTGATACATTTGGTCTCGTATATCTTCTAGGGTCTCCTGGAATTTGGCTTTCATGTGATTTAAAGATGGTGACCTTAAAGCCTCCTGTAACCAACCAATGAATAAAGTTATTTTGGTGCTGTTTAGGTTTTTCAGATGGACAGAGACCGCAGTCTTGATGTCCTTCACAAATAGTTTTAGTGCTTCAGCTTTCTGTGGAAGGTCCAGAGCCTGGATTTCCTCATTGATTCTCTGAGTCACCTCACGGATTTTGTTATTGGTCTCATCTATGAACTGGTGGTAATCAAATGATCTTAATTTATTTATAAACATGTCAAGGAATCTGTTTACTTCTTCAATGAAATTTTTAAAAGACAATGCTTTAAGCTGAGTGACAGCATCATCAATAAACCCAACCAATTTCTCAAAGTGGTCTTTTATCCCAACTTGTTTTAAGACATTGCCCAACTTCTGAAGAGTCTCCTTCAACTTATATTTTTGGGCCAACTGTACTGATTTATCCATTAAAATCTGGATGTGCTGCTCTATTTTATACCTATTAATTAGCTTGTGAACCATGGTTCTAAAAGCATTGATTTTCTCGGTTACTTTAAAATCTTCAATTAGCTTTCCAACATAGTTTTTGACACGTTCAATCACTTGCTTTATTTTTTGAAATGAAATTGCAGCCCTCAACTGATCTAAAAGCACTCTGACATCAATAGCTTCAATCTGTTGTTTTAACTTTTCTGCAAGGTGCTGCATGTCAAAATTCTGAATTTGTGTCTTGAGCTGTTGCAATTTTTCATCAGTCATATTTTGAATCCAAGACACTGTATTACTTCCCACTTTGTTAAAATCAATCTTTTCAATAAATAAATGTAAAGAATGGATTACGTTTACTAAAGTTACACGGATACGATAATGTTCATCAAGAATGTTCAATTTTTCAATGATTTGATCAATAATCTTAGCAATAGCTGCTTTAACATCATAATTATCTTTAATATACTGATCAACTTGTATCACATATGTTTGTAGTTGAGATAGTGTTTCATTAAAGTTGATTTGGGCATTGTCCAGTGCCATTTTTAGATCATTTTCTGTAATTCCATAAGTTTTTATGAAAGCAGTCAGTTTCTCCTTGGCTCTTGAAACTTGTGTCTCCCAGTTGACTTCATTCAGCTGGACACTAACTTTCTCTGAGAATTTGTCCAAGGCTGCTCTGTATTTCATCACGAACTGATCAATATCGATATGTTTCAATTCTCTCTGTATGGCTTCCAATGCAGTTATAATTATTATTCGACTCTTCTCAAAATGTTCTGGCAGGAGGTTAAAGAATGGGAGGTTGATGGTGTGGACATCTTGGTTCTTGTCATATTTTACAGAAGCAACCATAGTGAATTCCTGGGGCTGGTCAATAGTATCCTTTATTTCCAAAGCATCGATTACATTGACAGGATCTCGGACTAAAAATGGCACTTCAATCGGGGAGTCTAGCATGGTGAGGTCAGCCAGGGCGCGCCCAGTAAGGTCCATACCGACTTTGTCTTTGGTATTGTAAGCATCAAACTCCTGGGTGTATTCATTTTTGTTCACCTGGGTCTTAAGTTTCCAGGTGGCTGTCTGTTCAGCTGGAGTGAGCAGGGCGCCGACTTTGTTATCAAGAGCAGTGCTGACGCTCCTTTTGGACATGAGATGGTGACTGGTGGATCCTTTGTAATCATGAGAGAAGGTTAGGGCCAGAGGTTCTGCTTTCAAGAGGAATTTGCTGTACAGTTGCCCAGTGTGTTCTCCCAAGAGAACCAGTTTCCCGTTGCTGTTTGTATGTACATCAACGGTCACTGTAAACGGGGCCATCACAGAGTGGAAAACGTTGCTGAAATGCAGTGAGTCCGAGTTGTAGCTTGTACTGATGTCAGTGGTGGAAGCTAGCCCGGCGATGTTTGTGCTGAGCCGATGGCTGAACTCTGTGTTCTGCACTTTAGCTACGGTGTCTGCTTTATAGCTTGCTGACAGGTCTGCGTAAGAAAGGGTGTAGATGTGTTTTATTTCATCATTTCGGTAGGCTCCTTTTATGTTCCCACCCACATTCAGCTTCAGGGGTTCTAGCCGTAATTTCGCATGGTTGGTCAGATCCAGATCATTGAATTCCAGGTCATTGTTTAAAGTAGTTACAAGAGAATAGGGCTGTAGTTGTAAATTAAACGTTTGCTTATATGACTTGTCGGAGCTATAAATGTTGTCCAGTTTTGAAGAGAAGTCTAGTGATAACCCTGCCATGTTCAGACTGTGTATGTGGTGGAGTTTCATTTCAGCATATGAGCCCATCATGTCATTTGAAAGCTTAAGTCCCTCCTGGTTAATTTTGAAGTTGAAAATATTTTTGCTGTCGACACCCAGAATCATGGCCTGATAGGCACTTCCCAGTGACACCTCCGTGAGGGCAGCTTTTCCATCTAGACTGAATTTTGCATTGTGCTCCCTGAAGCGACCATTTGTTGTTAATTTCACAGATGCCCCAGAGAGCCCAAGGGCTGCATTCAGCTCGTTCTCCAACATCAGGGGACTATACTTCAAGTTGGTCGTTGCGCTGGTAGACATTCCATCTCGGGCAATCCTTAGTGTTGCTTTGTGAGCACCAGTATTAATTTTGTCAGTGCCCAAGATTTCAGCATTTAGTTCAAGACCATGAGAATTCATGGATCCAGAAAGCTGGGTGAAGAACCTTAGTGACTTGTAGTCAGCCTGATACACAGAACTCAGCGATGCCTTTTGTGTAGAGAAGGCCAGTTCTACTTTGTTAGAAGTGGTAAAGTCCTCATACTGCCCGTTGGTGTCAGATTTCACAGTCAGCTCATAGTTCTCATATTTCAGGGAAGCAGTATTTTTAATGATGCCATCTTGCAGATCTGAGCTGGAGGTGAGGGAGAATGTTCCATCTTCATATCTTCCTATTATCTGATTAGTGCCCTGGAGGTAGGTGGAGTTAAACCTCAGGTTGGACTCTCCGGTTCGCTGGCCAGAGGCAGGATCCTTTTCATAAGACAGGCCATATGCACCGTTAGCATAGAATGAGGAGACTCTGAACTGCCCATCAATCTTGACTTCCTTGATGTACAAGTGCTCCTTCTGTTTGGAGTCCAAGTGCACGGAAGCGGACATCTGTGGTCCCCAGGGACTAGATGCATCGAATGTTAGCAAACCCTTGGAGGCTGGATTGTTTCCCATCTTTTCTACATGGCTGAATTTGACATTCGAATCCAGAAGTTTGTGGTGTAGGGATCCACCGCATGATAACGTGAATGTATTCCTGTGGTCGTATGTTGTTTCTCCAGAACCTAACACAAAAATTAAATCACACGGGTTAAATTAGGCTATACATTTCCAGAACAATTTCTGTGTTGTCAGACTTTCAATAATAAAACCCCATTGATCTGGGTCAATTCTGTAACAGTCTCCTCCATCTCTACTATAAGGATAGAATCTGATAGCAATAAGTATTCCCACAGGAAGACTTCCCTGACCACTAACGACATTGCTGGGTTTCGTTATTAAGTGCTTCCTCTGTACCTTATTCTTATACATGATACCCTATCATAGTACCTCTTACAGTGAATTTTAATTGCCAGTTTACCTGTTTTACTGCCTAGTAGACTACTTAGTATATTTTATATGTTTAATAAATATTTTTACTGGTTGAATAAATGAATGAATAATTGAATAGACATCCAAGTAACAAGAAAAATATTTGTAAAAAGCCTAAGTCTTTTTCTCCCTGTAGGAGGCTATCCCATCAGAACCTGCAATGAATTATCCCTGTGCACCCTCTACCCAAGTATGACCCACCTTGTACACTGTAGGACAGCAGGTCAACCGCAGAGTCAGCCTTCATGTGGTACCGAGCCTGAAGGCTAAAGTGGTCTGTGCTGGTGTTGCCACCAGTGTAGGAGGCGGACCAGTTGTACAAGTTGCTGTAGATATTTGTGGAGAGGTCAAGAACACCCAAGTGAGGCACCCGCAGTTCATACAACTTGGGAATGGTAAAACTGGGGAGTTGGAACTCTTGAGGAGGCTGGTAGAATCCCAAAAATGGCAAGCTAATGACTGGTGTCCGAATAGTCTCCAACATCTTTAGATCTTTGGAGGATTTGCCACCCAAAGGCAAAGGAATCTCAATTTTCACACTGTTCTTGTTGAAGGTGTATTTGACCCGGCCATCACTGAAATAAAGAACAAAGATAATGTCCACAATCAGACATCAAGAACTCTGCAGCTCAGCCACGCACCATGGAAAGGCCCATGTGACACAGGCCCTTTGCTTTCTTAACCCTGGAGATCATACAGAGACGAGTCGATCTAGGAGAAACTATTGCCTATACAGCTCATACTCAGATTTTTAATTTTATTTCCATGAAATAAAGCAAAGCATTACGTGCATTTCCGTAAATATAAAGGTGGCCGGAGAAATTGGGAATCTGACTCCCCTATGAGGATGAAGCCATATTGCTAAAGTGAAATACTCTCTCGGAATGCTGCCTCTCTTATGTGTTCAGTGACTGCTCCTTCCCTTCCGAGCTCAGCGGCAAACTTACAGTCAGCAAGTCTGCTAGACACTCTTGAATTCTTCACAGTCAACCAATTCTGAGTACATCCTGATCCTGAACAAAGGGGGAATTCACTTATCATGGAGGAAAACTGAATGGCTTTCAAGTTCAGGTTGTAGTGAATAAAATATATTAGGGTGAAAGTACTAGAATCCTCAACGATTGCTAAGCTTCTTTCTGACTGGATTGGCATTCACATTCTGACCTCATGTTTAATAATGCAAAAATGCCACAGTGTTGATGCTTCAGTTATTAATCTCCTTAAAGTGCTTAAATTATTTTCCTTAAAAATGTGAATTAGAGTCTAAATCATGCTAAGTAAAATCTTCCATTTACTTTGTGTGGTTCAAGAAATTTTTCTATTTACAATAAATAGCTAAGATCTGGAAACAGTCCAAGTGCCCATCAATAGATGAGTGGATTAAAAAGCTGTGATACATTTACACAATGGAATACTATGTGGCTATAAAAAAAGAAAAGAAAGAAGGATCTTTTAACCTTTGGGACAGCATGGAGGGACCTGGAGAGTATTATGCTAAGTGAAATAACCAGTCAATGACAAGTATCACATGATCTCACTTATATGTGGAATCGAATGAACAAAATAAACGGAGGAACAAAATAGGTCCAGAGGTATTGAAGCATGGAACAAACTGACAGATATCAGAGGGGGAGGAGGATGGGAAGAGATTAACCAAAGAACTTATATGCATACATGCATAACCCATAGATACAGACAATAGTGTGGTAAAGGCCTAGGGTAGGACAGGAGCTGGGGGTGGGGGGAGGCTAAGAGGGATAAAGAGAGACATCTGTAGTACTGTCAATAATAAAAAATGGCCCTAGCTGGTTTGGCTCAGTGGATAGAGCATTGGCCTGCGGACTGAAGGATCCCAGGTTTGATTCTGGTTAGGGGCACATGCCCAGGTTGCGGACTCAGTCCCTGGTAGGAGGCATGCAAGAGGTGGCAGATTAATGATTCTCTCTCATCATTGATGTTTATGTCCCTCTCTCTCCTCCCTTTCTTTCTGAAATCAATAAAAATATATTTAAAATAAAGAAAAATAATTTAAAAAATGGAAAAAAGAAAATTTTCTGGTTTTTTTAAATACCTTTTCAAGAAGAGGTTCTCTGGAATGTGGAACTCTGGCAGTGCCATCTTCTGGAGGTTCAACTGTTTTAGGTATTCTTGCAAATTCTGGGTATAAGGAAGACTTGCGAATGCTTTCTGAAACCACGTGTTTGTTGCCTACAACATAATAGACATTTTCAGAGCAGTGAGCATAGAAAGGCCTCAAAGTGCAATTAACATTAGGTGATAATCCATATTTGACAGATCAATCACTAAACAGGATGATGCACTGAGAGTTAAAAAATAAATTATAGAAAATTATAAATTTTTGTTTGTCATGGATCACTTCCTGTATTTTATTAAAGGAACACATAACATAGTAAGACTCCTAGCCAGTGTCCTGACACTTCCTTTGGTCTTGGCAAACTTTTCTGTTTACTAGTATATTCGTTTTTTGCTTATCATCTACAGCCTTGGGTAACGGGAGCAGGGCGGGGGGGCGGGGGGGGAGCGCTAACCATGTGCATGCTTCTTTTCTCCCCAGAAAATTCCCTGGGGGCAGGAAGCATGCCATATCCATCTTTGGATCCCCTCCTTCACCTAACTCAGAGTTGAGCATGTAATTAGCACTTATAACCATGCACTTATTGACTGATTTGTACTTACAACCATTAATTTGGAACCCATGTGCCGGAAAGTCATGTCTGTTTTAGGAACTCTGTGATCCAAGAGTCTGTTGGTATACATATGCAAGCTTTTAGGATAATCAGACAGATCCACGGGGAAACTGGAAGCTGCTTTTTTGGTATCCACATCGGTGCCTGTGTTCCATTCAAATTCAATCTTCTCTTCATCTGAAAACACACATGTGAAATAGTTGTCAATGGTATCAGATCAGCTTCTAACCAATGGCTCGCAACACTGCACTCAAGTCCAGAGTGTTCTCAGAAGGGCTCCCATGGGGAAGAGGTACTCACCATAACGCCATGCCAACTTCTTGGAAATTGTTGAGCCATATGCTGTAGCAGATGAGTCCATTTGGAGGAGCAGTTTTGTGGGAGACCACTGGGCGAGGGTTTCACTTCTGGCTTCTGCTTGCAAACGGGGTACAGAAAGAACACCTTTGATGTTGGCTTCTTCCTTCTTGTCATAACTATTGGAAAGAAAATCAATTGACATCAATGACTTTGTCCATTCCAAGGAGATACGCAAAATTAAACAGAAGTTCAACTTGTGGTGATAAAAATGAAATACATGGATGGCTCAGAGAAATTTCCAGAGATCAAGCTCATTAACTTCTACAGTCAACTTCAGCACAAATTCAGGACTTTCCAGGGAGATATGGGAGAAAAAGAAGGTTTTCAGAAACTGAATGCTGCTTTAACATTTGCTAGCTCTATTGTCTTGGCCGAAGTATCTAACCCCTCTGAGCTACTGTCTCCTTATATACAAAACAGGGAAACTTGTACCTACCTTGGAGTTTATTATAAGAACTGAGATGATTTCTTTAAAACACCCAGCACATTGCCTGATGAATAGTAAGTTCCCAGTAAATGGCAAAAAAGTCTAACTGGACATGTGCAGAGGGTGAGAATGTTAAGGGCTCTGCCCCTTGGACTATAGACCGGGAATGAATGATTGGTCTGGTCAGCTTTAGAGCTGCAAAGGAAGACAGGAAAGAGCCACGAGGGCCAGCAGCTCCAAGTAGATCACCACAAGCCTCCCTTACCTCATGTGGCCTGTGAAGGCGACCTCAGTGATTTTCTTGTTCTGAATGTCCAGGGTGAGTTTGTAAGATGTTTTTTCCTCAGCAGATTCATCACTAACTCTGAGGACTGTCCCAAGGTCAATGCCAAAATCTGGAATTTGCGTTTCACTGGTCAAAGTCATAGTCTGCCGGTTATATTTGATTGTCATCGTGGCCTCGGTCTGCTTTACACCTGCAAGAATGCAAAAGATGATTAAAATGTGTATTCAGAAGCTTTGTTTGGGAAGGAAAGAGAGAAAAGGGTAGAGAAACGACCAAGTACTCTATGGGTTTAAATGAGGAAACACTGTGGGATTTTACCCTAATTTTTTAACTCAGTAGTGCTCATGTACTTGTTCAATCTGCAAATATATATCATGTGCTAGGCACTGCTCTTGGCGGTGGGGGTGGGGTTCTTGCCTTCATGGAGCTCACATACTGGTGTGGGAATACAGATAACAAACAAGTAGTTATTTACGTCAGATGGTAAATAATATAAAGAAACTGCAACTGGATATGACAATAAAGTGAGAAAGGGATATAAGAGGTGCTATTTCATGTGTGGTGGTCAGGGAAGTTCTCCCTGATAAGGGAATAATTGGGCAGAGAATTGAATGAAGAGAATGGTGGAGCCATCGTACATTCTGGGGGGAGAGCATTCCAGGTAGAGGGAACCCGAAATACAGAGGACCTGCTGTGGGAAACACTCAGCATGTTCAGGGAGCGGGAAGGGCTCAAGGTCCTTCTGTGTCAGGCATATGGGACACCTCTATATGACTCTCCAATGATGACACCCTCCCTGGTTCCTTGTCCCTCCCTCACCTTCTTTCCTCCCTGACTCCTTCTTTCTTTGTAACAAGGTTTCATATTTCCTTCAATTCAGAGGTTTACCCATTTTATGTCTTTTGTAAAACTGTTACATGACATATTATTTTTTAGCAGGCACCCTGTGGATTTGTTTTTCTAGTTTAATTTTGGAACATACTATTCCTACCTAAAAAAAATCTTTGGATCTTTGGAAGTGAACATCTAAATTTGCCCCATCTCCTAAAATGCTTCTCTAGTGGCCTTTCCTAGCTCAGTAAATGGCATCTCCATTATTCAGTTGCACTGGCCAAAAATACTTACAGTTGTCGGATCCCTTTTTTCCTTACACTCAACACCCACTATATCAGCAAATCTTGTCAGTCTAGTCTTAAAAATATGGCCAGAATCCAATCACATCTCAGATCTCCTAGCCACTGCTCTAATCCAAAGCCCCACCACCTTTGGCTTGGATTACTGCCATAGCCTACATACTAATTTCTCTGCCTTTGTGCCCCTAGAGTCTTTCCTCAACATAAACATAAATCAAATCGTGAAAACTCTCCTGTGGCCTCTTATTTCACTTAGTAAAAGCCAATGTCCTTACCAAAACCTACAAGGCTATTCTTTCTCCACCTCCCCTTTCATTCTGACCTCATCTCCTACCATTTCCTCCCTAATCTCTCTGCTTCAGTCATACTGGCTTCCTTCCTTTTCCTCAACCATAGCAGCCATACACCTGCCTCAGGGCCTTTGTACTTGCTGGCTCCTCAGCTTGTAAAGCTTTCCATATGGCTTATCCCATTACTTCCTTCAAGTCTCTCTTTTATGCTCCCTCTAGTGGTGAGACTGTATCATTTGAAATGGCACTGCCTTCCCGTCTCTTCCTATTCCCAAGATTCTTTGGGCTCCTCTATGTCCTATTTTTCTCCTCAGCACCAATCTTGACATTCTCAATATTTACTTTGGTTATCCTATATAATAAAAGGGTAATATGCAAATTGACCCTAACAGCAGAATGACCAGAACGACTGGTTGCTATGGTGTGCACTGACCACCAGGGGGCAGATGCTCAATGCAGGAGCTGCCCCCTGGTGGTCAGTGCACTCCCACAGGGGGAGCTCCACTCAGCCACAAGCTGGGCTGACAGCTGCGAGCACAGCAGCAGTGGTGGGAGCCTCTCCCACCTCCATGGCAGTGCTAAGGATGTCCAACTGCAGCTTAGGCCGCTCCCTGGAGGGAGTGGGCCTAAGCCATCAGTCAAACATCCCCTGAGGGCTCATGGGCTGTCAGAGGGGATGTCTGACTGTCAGCTTAGGCCTGATCCCCCAGAGAGTGGGCTTAAGCCAGCAGATGGACATCCCCCGAGGGGTCCTGGACTTCAAGAGGGCGCAGGCTGGGCTGAGGGGACCCCTCCCCCTCACCCCACAAGTGCATGAATTTTCATGCACTGGGCCTCTAGGTTACTATAAACTCCATGAGGGTAGAAACCATCTCCACTGTTTACTGTTCTAGCCTCAGCTCTAAGAATAGGCCTGGCACATATCAGGCACTCAGTACCTATTTGTTATACACATTAACTTGAAGATGTCCTCCTTGTTAGTTCTGGACCTGAGACTGAGGGCAGAGATGGAAGAGCCCTTTTCTGGATACTTACCTTCTGCCCGAGCTACAAACTCCAGTGTGTCCACCCGGGCCTCGCCCTCTTTCTGGAGATTGTAGATTGCGCTGGCAGAATACTGCTCCACTTCTCCCGTGGGCTGCAGTTCCAGTTCATATCTGAAGATGGTACAATGCATAGAGTGAATGATGTTAGAGCTTTTTATGACAATGAGAACGTCAACAAAGCAACTTAGCCTCAATAGCAACAAAAACATGGTCCTTTTTTAACATTGACTCTTCTCCTTCATTAGTGATGAGCTTTATGGTCCCTTTCAGTCCCTCCAAGAGCCCAAGGCAAGGACAAAACCCAGGATTCCCAGGGTTTCTGGACAAGCAGAGCACCAGGAGTTGCTGGTTGTGTCAGCAAAGATGAGACCAAGCAGTGGAAGTGGGGTAGGGGGATGAGGACAAGTTGCTTTTAAGCAAGGTGAGGGCTTTGGATAACAATGGACTCCAGGAAAGGCCACCCCAATGTATCTGGAGGCTCAGAAAGAGTCAGAAGAAAATCGCAATCTGTGCTGTGATCCCCTCATCTAATGCATAAGGAGAAAGAGGGGGCACCTTCTACAAAGAGATGCTTTTACTACTTAATTATAAATTTATTTATTTAATCCTCACCCAAGGAGTAAGGATATTTTTTCCATTGA
This sequence comes from Myotis nattereri, assembly GCF_964212035.1. NCBI lineage: Eukaryota > Metazoa > Chordata > Mammalia > Chiroptera > Vespertilionidae > Myotis > Myotis nattereri. The sequence continues at coordinate 76,302,438 of NC_138085.1, read as the reverse complement.
TTTTTTTTTTGATTGAGTGGAGGGGGTGGGGGGTGGAGAGAGAGAGAGAGAGAAAGAGAGAGAGAGAGAGGAGAAATGGAGAAATATCAATATGATAGAGACACATCCATTGGTGGCCTTCCACTTGTGCATTGACAGGGAATCGAACCCACCATCCTCCAGTTCGCAGGTTGATGTTCCAACTACTGATCACACTGACCAGGGCCAAAGAGGTGCTTTTAAAGGAGTGATTCTCAATGGCAGTGGGTGTAGGTCCCTCGGGGTAGTATGAGAAAATCAACTTGGCTATTTATTTTTTGAGCTAAGACTTCCCTCGGTGTTCATGACTCCTCACCTTCCAGTACTGCCACTCCCTTCCCTCCTATGGAAGAACCCAGTCCTAGACTCAAAGTTTAGGCAGGAATTTGTGTAACCTTCAGGTGTGCTGGGTAGAGGACCACTGTTTTAAATAATTACTAGATGGTGCAAATCCCTGAGGCTTGTGAAACAGGGCTACAATACATGGCATTTTTTTTCCGTTGCCCTGCTCTGTGGTCATAATGTAGAAGGTAAGCAGATGCTGGGCGGGACATTGAGCATGACTGACCTGGTGTCTCCAGTCAGAGGAGAGTAGGAACTGGTGTTGGAGTAAGTGCCTGTGGTACAGTAGTTCAGGCCAGTAAAGAAAGGCTTGCAAGTTGACCAGGAATTTCTGTTCTCCTTTAGAGGTGGAATCAATTCCGTTTTGGTGGTAGAGACCAAATGAATTTTGTTACTAGTGAAGAAAGAAAAATCCCGAGTTATCTCCAAGTCATGAATCAAAATGAACATCACTGATCACAAATGTCCCCTTATCTTGTCCTCTATATCCACCCACCCCCGGTTAAACCCACCTCAAATTCTTTGATTTACTCTGAAACAAATCATAGTAAGAAGAACATCAACAATGCTAACAATCGCAGTGGCTCTATGTTTCAGACACTGCACTAGGTTATTTACATTTGTTATCTGTAACACCCACAGAAGCAGGTACCGAGGAGCCTGATTTTACACAGAAAGCAGAGGCTCAGAGATGTTAAATAACTGTCGCTGGGATCTGACTTCAGGTGTGTTCCTTCCTTCTTGTGATGCAGGGTAAGAAGTTCCCTGTCTCCCTTTCATCTGAAATCTCAGTCTCTACTGGCTTTTTTCCATCTGCATTAAACACACACACACACACACACACACACACACAAACTAACTCTCTCTTTCTCTCTCTCTCTCTCTCTCTCTCTCTCTCTCTCTCTCTCATGATTTCTCTAGAGCTAGTGTTTTTTCATTCTCAAAACAAACAGATGAATAACAAAGAATCACAACCTAATAACAACTAGTTAATCAGTAGGTCTTTAGTCTCTATTTAGTAAAATGTGGAAGGTTGGGGAAATTGTAATTATTTAGTGAGTCTAGCTAGGTTAAAATAGGTAATCCAGTACCTTCTCTCCCTCTGTCACCACATATCCACTGGGGCCAGAATTATCTCAATTAACTGTCTGGCCTGGCCAAGTCCTGCAGGTACAGACTCGATTCTCTTTCGAACTGGCTAGTTAGAATTAACTGAGAGAATTACCTGACACTGAACAGCTTGACTGGCCTCTTTGGAGCTGGAATGCTGAACTTCAGATGCCCCAAGTTTAGGCCAACTCGGGCCTCCAAGCCCGTCTCATGGAAGAAGTTGGTGTTCATTCGGACCCCATTCCTAGCAAAGTCTGGAATGACGATGCCCATATTTGTCACAAACTCCACAGACACAGAGGGCTTTGTCACCAGTTCCATCTGCATCTCCTGTAAGTCAGAAAATGACCTGTTCAGCTTTGTTAACTACTTTAGTCCCATGCAGTCAGATCAAGCCCCCTCCCCATCCCTGGGCAAACATGTCTGGATAGATCACACCTCAGCAAACATTACTGTGATTTGATTGAAGGAAGAAAAGCCAAGTTCTCCATTCTCTATTATCCAGACAACACTGATACCCAGGATGAGAAAGTGCCCAAGTTAACTTTAAGCATAAGATAAAAAGATGACAGGAATCCTCATGTATTGAGAGAATAGCTGAGTTCTTATGTGATCACCATGCCCCGTGGCAGCTAGCGATGTGGAACCCTAAAGTTTTTCATAAACATGAATGTGGTGATTGCATTGATGAGGCACTTCACCTTGAACTGGAAACACATTTGAAAGTTGCACAAGGGCACCACCCAAGAGGAAAAGAAGAACTGGAGGAATAAGAAGGTGAACAGACTCTTACATCCTTTACTTCCAGTTTCACCCCAGCCTGGATTCCAGGAGCGAGGACTCCAGAGGAGGACACTTGCAGTGGTAACCCAAGTCCAGTGGGGAGTTCAAAGGCATTGTCCATGAAGATGTAGTGAAGAAACAAGCCATTCTTTGAACCTTTCTTTAGGGCCTCTGCGACCTGTAGACCCAACAGGGGAGAACCACGAAATGTCAGCCTCCTCGAAGTGGGCTTTGTGAAATGTTCCCTCCCATTAGACAATAATTCTTCTTCGCCAGAAAGGAAGGATCTAGCATAGATTAGCTGAATAGTATAATAAGTAAACATGAATTATTGATTTCAACACATTGGAATATAAAATATTGCCCTGGATAGATATCATATCATTTTCAACTGGTGATTCAGAAGGCATTTAAGACTTTGCTGGGCCTCAGAGCTTTTGGGATTGAAGTCTCATTACCTGGCATGGCTTCATTCTGGTTTTTTGGAGTCTAAATGTAAATGAAGATTTACTTGAAGTACAATATGTTATGATAAAATGAATTTAAAAGCCACTAATTTTTTGAAACTGAGTTATTGAGATGACGTACATATTAGTATTCATTGGCTTTTGTTTTTTAAGATGTAGCTAGAAAATAACTTAAGGTGTTTTCTTAAAGCAAACTGTTTATTAAATCCTAGGGAGTAAATGTCCATATTTTCTCCCTTCTTAATAAATTAATAAAAACTAGCTCACATTTAGATAATAGATTACAATTGACCAAATATGTTCTTTCATAATCACTGCATCATTTCAATATTAAAATAAACCTGTAGTATTGTTTTCCACATGAACAAATGAATGCTCTTAAGAGATACATCTAACAGTTTAATTTCTAAATGTTACCAATTCCCTGTGATCCAACAACCTTCTTCACTGAATGTCAAGGCAAACCTTTGAAGGAAGCTCATGCACTTTTGCTGGGTTGTGTGGCTAGAATCTGCAGGGAGATCTAGAAAGAGCACAGGCTAATCTCACCACCCGTGATGGGGCCTGACCCACTTACCATGTGGGGGATCCCCTTCAGAGTACGAACACCATTCAGGAGCAGCCTTCCCAGGAGCTGGAGGTCGTCGAGCTTGACAAAGCCAAGCTCCTCTCCTAAGATGCGGAGGTAGGCTCTGGCTTCTGGGAAATCTTTGGATTTCAAGTCCTTGATCAGCTTCTCAACATTACCCATAATTCCTTTGACCATGTCCTAGGATTTTAACAACATATCTAGTGAGATGTCAGAGCTGTCAAACATCTTTAGGTTTCTGACATGGGGCCTGTCTGCTGACCACGATGGACCTAAACACAAACAGTCAGGGTAGGTACAGGGCAGACACGGGAACCAGGCTCTCGCCTCTTATTTGACGGATAAAGAGCTTCTCCAAATTGAGATGAAAGAAACTGAGGTCTTGTCAGGAACAGTGGTGCTTCCCCACTGTTCTTACCTTGAATAGCGAATGCATAGTAAGAGGGATCTCTGCTCTCCAGGATGCTAGGATCCCTATGGCTCCCCACAATGAGCAAGTCCTCTATCCCCCACCCCCTCCCCTGCTTATACCCTCTCTCCTTGTCTACGGAAGAATAGTAGGTAGGGGTTTCTTGGGAAAATGAGCTGCCAAATAAATTGGCCAAATGCTTGAAAAACACCTGATACTTGACAAGCTTTTCCTTAGCAATCAGAATTCCATAGACTGTTGCTTAGGCATTGAGAGAGAAAAGAGTGATTGACAGACTCAAAACAGATCAAGGACCCTCAGCCTCAAGTGGAGGTAAGTAGATTAGAAGATGGAGGTGGGACCATCTGTGAGCACCTAGGAGTAAATGCCTTCCCTGCTTCTCAAATGAAATGTGTGTGCAAGTTACCTGGGGATCCTGTTAAATCACAGGCTTGGATTCAGTAGATCCCAGTGGAGCTTGAGAACCTGCATTTCTAACAAACTTTGATTTGATGCCAATGACTGGACCACACTCTGGGTAGCAAAAAATTAAAGACCAAGAAGCTCCAGATTATACAATCTGTTTTCTACTCTGTTAGTGGGGGCTTTTGCTAGCTTCAATGTGAATTTTGCTTTCATTAAGCTATTGCACTGATGTGAGAGCCAAAAAGGAAGTTAATAATGAAAATATGATTTTAAAAATTATTAATAGTATCTGTTTATTGAAGAATCAGTGTCAGAGCCAGGCACTCTGCTTAATGTTTTATATGCTTTATCGCATTTAGTCTTTAAATAACCTTGTGAGGTATGGGTTATTATTAGCACTCTGGAGATGCAGAAACAGACAGACATAATAATATCAAGCACATGCCCAGGGTTGCATAGCTTGAAGACAGTGAGGTAAGAATTCAAACCTATGCTCCAGAGTTCACACTCTTAGTCAATAGGCTTTGGTGCCTCTAAAAAGTCTGGTTCCTGGGCACTCTACATCGCCAGGAGGCCCATACGGCAGAAGATACTGGTTCTTACTTTCATGGGACTGGTTAATAAAAGTCATAGTTGTCACTTCAGTTAAATAGTTGCTTCCAGGTTTAGAAAAAGAACGTTTTTGTACTGAGACCCAAAGCTTTCCTTAAGAGGATTCTTAACAAACACATACCTGCTCACGTTTATCATCTTTGATGAAGCCAAAGTGGTCCACCAGGACCTCAGAGACACGATCAGGAACTTTACCATCAACCCAGTACAGAGCCTTGTTGACACTGTCTGGGAAAAATCCTTGCTTCCCAAAGAAAGCTTCCAGGGTCGGCTCAAACCCTTTTCCTTCCAAACCAAGCTGAGAAAGAAAACCGGGGAAGAAAATGCTATCAGGTTTCCTTGTCGTATTTCCACCTCTCATTTCCCTCTTTAGGTCCATCCAATTAAACAAGTATTTGGTAAATACCGTAAGATAGAAACTGAGCTTAGCACTACTCAGGAGTTGCATTATTTAAATCTTAGTAGAACCTTGAAAGACAGAACTTACTATTCGCCTTTTTCCAGAAGAGGCAGCTAAGGTTTAGAGAGAACAAATAATTAAAGATTCAGAGTTGGTAGGTCTGTCTGACAGCACACCTTATGTACTCCCTTGGATTTTAGGTCTAAGGTCTTTTCTGGGACATCTGCATTTCCATTCACAATAAGAAGTCATGCTTCAGATGACCCCTCACAGGGAGGCAGGGAGGTGGGAAGAAAAAGGCCTCAAAGTGATCATTCTTATTCCTCGCCTGCTGGCTCATGGATCTCTTGACTTTCTATTTATGGTGTAGAACACAATAGGCTAGAAAACACATCTCTTCCCAGTCTCACACTTACCTCAAAGAGGTCAGCTGATTCAAATCCAAAGACAGTGAGGGTCGTTTTCAGCATGCTTTCTTTAGGCAGGTAATTATTTGGGTCAAATATAAGATTGCCTTCGAGTTTGGTTAAGAATGGGGTAAGGGATGGAAGAGAAACGGATTTGGAAAATTGGTAGTTCCGGGAAAATTTTCTGAAGTCCATGACAGTCGGAAGTTGAGAGTCTTTCAGAGCTTCTTTCACTAACTCTTTCAAACTAGATGAAAAGAAGGAGTATATTTTGAGCTGACACATCATGTAACTTATGCATTATCTCTCTCACCCCAAGTAAAGATGGATTTTCAATTGAGTTTGCCCCCAAGAGTTTGGCTCAGGTCTGCTGTACTTTTGAACAAGTGTTTTGTTTGTTTTTCTCCAGAAGAAAGAATGCTTTAGAAAGAACAGTCAGTGACTCAATCCCAATCTAGGTTTGGAATTTCTGCCCTTTGTAACAGGTGGGGGAAAACTACTCTTACTTACCTCTGGACATAAAATTCATCTGAGTTTAAGATGTTGGCGATGTGGGAGGCCACAAAGTTCTTCACTTGCTCATTCTGTTCCTCTGGGAGAAGTTGGGTGATTTTGCTGACATCTGACTGAGAAGGGTCCCTCATCAGCATGAGGTAGGCAGCCAGTCGCTTATCTCCTGGAGCGGCATCATCCAGGAAAGTCTGAAGGAGGACTTCCCGGACCTGGAGCCAAAGGAGGAGATTGTTACCACTGTCCTTTGGTTGACACAGAACAAGCCTGGCAAACACTTGGCATTGTTTGTAAGCAATTTATTATGTATAAGCCAAATTTCTCTCTAATAACTCTTCTAATGCTGGTACTGAATCTTCTTGCTAGTGTTTCCCAAAGCAACCAGCTCAAGGAGGGGTTCTCAGAAGACTCCTATCAAATGCATGTCAAATTCAATTTCACTAAAATATGCAAGTTATGGCCAAGTTATGACTTGTTGGAGACTTGCCACTAACTGAAAATAAAGTTGTTTTTAACATAAATTATTTCAATATGAGGGTAAAGGTTGAAAGGGATAGTGAGAGTTGGCGCTAATAAACAAGGTAGAATATCCAAAGATATGGAGCCATTGCCAACTAAGATGAGGGTAGGTTGCCTATTTTAGATTGGGGGAAATCAGTCCTATTTTCCTAAGTGAGAGTGAACATGATGTTTGATCTGGTAGGAGGGTAACATGCAGTGAGCATTTCGAACTCTGCATTCTGGAGCAGCAGCAAGGTCAAATATTTCTCTCATGTTCACATACTGCCAGGCAGTCAAGTCAATAGGATTGCTGAAAATTTACAATTAGAAAGCAGTAGAATTAAGTCCATAGAATGATGAGATTTAGGCTTGCATTCCAAATCCTTGTCAGTCTGAATAATGTTCAATTTAAGACCTCCTCTGTGGACCTTACCTCGTCTTTATTTTCCATTTTCCGCAGGGCTTGGATAGCAGCCTTCTGAATCAGCAGGGATGGCGCTGTACTTTTGACACATTTCAAGACTGAAGATGTGAGTCTTGGGGTGAGCTTCTGGAGGGTTCCGCCAATGTTTCCAATGACCTGCATTGAAAAGCAACCAGAGGGAATCAGGATGCAGGAGAAGAAAGAGGTGCCCAGGAAAAGTGCTTCTGAAATGATGCATATTATACAAAAGATAAAAGTACCCTCAGACTCAAGTAGGTGTGATCTTCGTTCCCAGTGCAGTCATCTTGAATCTGCTCCAACAGGTAATCAGCAATGTCCAGCAGCTCTTGAGTCGCTGTAGGGTGTGTCTTATGATAGCTACAGAATAAGAGTTAGGACTCAGTAACCATGACTAGGTTTATCTTAAAATCCAAATTGCATTTGCTGATTTCTTATTTCAAGTCATTACTCTCAAAAAGACCAGGAGAAAAACAAGAGCGAGCATCAGAGTCTGAATGCAGAAGAAGGGGTACACTCTTAATATAGAGACGTGGGTGTCCCTCAGCTCCTATGAGGAGAACCAGGGGAAAACTTACTTGTGGATCACATGACTCAGAGCATAGAAAGTGGCCCGGCTCTGCTGCTCCTTCGCTGTGTTAAAGATCTCCTGCAGCCTCTGGGCTGAGGGCCCTGGGATCAGGGCCACCAAATAGGTCACAACATCTATCAGAAGTGGGTTGGCTTTCTCATTTCTCAGCCACTGGAGGATGTGAGTGTAACACTGGGGCTGTCCACACTGAATCAGGGCTTGCAAAGTGATGGGGCTGAGGAGGAAAGGACAGAGAAAGTTACATACGTCACCTTCAAGGCAGCTAAAAGCTCCTTGGCCCGTGGTATTCCTTCTGCCCTTATTTCCCTTATTCACTGTTCAAATCCGACCTATTTCAAAATCCAACTCAGACCCAAGAACCATTCTCCCAAGGACCAGGAAGTCTTCCCTCTGAGCATTAGCCACAGAAGAGGCATCGTGGCACCAAGTCTGAAGAAGGACCTCTGGTCTTATAACTCAAAGAGCACCGTTACCACTGTCCTTTGGCCAGGACACAGAACAAGTCAAGAAAATATCAGCATGGTCTCATCTCAGCCCTCACTTTCTTTGACCTTCACAGCACTAAGAGCAAGTGCCTTGACGTATACAGAAACCACAGTATTATTTTGTTTGCTTGAGCTCTCTTCCCACTAAGAGGCTTCCAAAAGGCCAGACTTCTTTGTCTCTGAAATCTTCTAGGGTAACAGAACAAGGAATGAGAAGATACCCATCAAAATGTGGGAAATATTTCCTTCTTATTTAAAAAAAATATACGTATCTGTCTTAGATGCAAAGTATGCGTGTGTTCCCCATGGAACTCTAGGCAGCTTAGCTGCTATTTCTCTGTCCAGCAAACGTGAACTGATTGACTAGCTGGGTCAATATTTCAGCGGTCCCTGAGCTTTTCTGTTTGGCCAAGGTTCAGCACTGCCATAGGTGTATAACCTATGAAAGACGGAGCTGCCACCATTGAAGAAATACCTGGACACCTCGACCAGCTTTGGCAAGAGGGATGCGACTGCCTCGTTGTTGAGGCCTCGCAGCTCAGTGACCAGTCTACTGAAGAGGTTAGCTCTCTGGGTGTTCTGCTCGGAGACGTGCAGTTTTTGAAGCTCCTGGAGGGTCTTGACAATGGCCTCGGCCTGCTTTGGCGGTGATGTAGACTTGGTGGTCTCAAAGGTAAGACCAACCTCCTCGGTACCTGGAAGGAGGAAAGTGTCAAAGGAACCCTTGCTTACCTCCACAGCTCAATGCTATCTTGGTCTACTGGAGACTGGGAATCGGGGTTTCAGCAAAGGGGAGAAGAAAAGAAAACTATCCTATATCAGGGCTTACTATGTATCTGCCTCTGTGCTAGGCATGTGACTTCAAGGTTTTCACTGAGTCATCACACTCTGAGTGAGTATTACTCCTCAATTTAAAGATAAGAGAACTTAGATTCATGTTGGAGTGTCTTGCCTTGTCCAAGCCCTCTCTGGGTATAAGAGGCAGAGCTGGAATTGAATCCAGGCTTATTTGAATGTGGTATTAGATGACCTCTCTGCCCACAAGAACCCCTGAGTAGGTGCTGCTGCTAATATGGCAACAGCTAAGGCGAGAGCTGAGGCTCACCCATCATTTCTTCCAGTTGAATCTAACAGCATCTTGTTAGGACAGGAGGATCCTTTTGTGTCCCTTCTAGTATCCTCCTCTGACCTGCTAGGGAGGATGTGAGAGTGTGTGTGTGTGTGTGTGTGTGTGTGTGTGTGTGTGTGTGTGTGTGTAATTCAGCATGGAAATGTGTATTGGAAAGAGTTCTGGCTTAGGTTAAACATAGGAACTCCTTTTGTACCACCTCTAATATTCTATGACCTTGAATACATCACTAAGCCCCTCTATGTGCTATTTTCTTTTCTGCAGAAGGAGTGTAAAAGCACACATTGTTACCACCTAACATCACAGGTTGCTGAGAACAATGAAGTAATGCATAAGACAGATTTAAATACAAGACAAATGCAGGGCTAGAGTTGGGCTTGAGACTTCTGAAGTCCCTACCAAAGACTGATTCCTGATTCCGAAGGCTCTCTGCCACTTGCCCCAGGTTCAAGGTCTTATCACAGGGTGTATGAGGTTGTCAGATCTATGAAAGTTAGACTTAGGAGGCCAGTTGCCTACTTACAAAAACCTAGGTAGCTTTGGGAAACTTCTCCCATTCCTGTATGTCATTGTCACTCTGACATTCTCAAATGAACATGCTTTCTCACTAGAGTAGCCCACAGCTAGAACACCAGAGCCCACTTAACTCTTTAGTCAGAAGATGTTTCCTGGGCCCCAGCAAAGAGCTAAGCTATGACATGTGAACCATGTTGGGCAGATTCCTCAGCCCTGGAAAACATGTGGGTATAAAGTCTTACCTTCATCAAAAAAGCGGCTGTTGATCTTTGGTGTATCTTCAAGTTTCAAAGTCTGTGTAACCAGTGCCATCATTCCATACTTGTCCCTGGAAATAAAGGAAGGACAGCAGGTAACAAGGATGGCCCGCTCCCCAGAGTAACTTCATGTTGAATGTTACCCCTGTCTACTTCTACCTAAGTCCTGCCCACCTTTCAAACCGTAGTTAAATCCAAACATCCTGACCCTCCTAATAAACAGCACTCACCTCCTCCTGGTCACACTAGCTATCCTTCTATCAAAGGACATATGCACCTTATACCTTCAACCAGTTTGGAGTGTCTGGAGAGTAAAGGACTAAGTCTGTGCCTCGAAATTCCTTGGTATCTCCCCCCACAGTGCCAAGAATGTAAGTTATTCAATAAACATTAGTTGATTGATCAGTTTTCAAAATGGATTTGGATACATAGGTCTCCAGTCTAAATTCCAAATCCTCCACAAAGGCTTTCTAACCAGGGAAGCCTGCAATGATCCTGGATTTTCCTGACCTATAACCCTTAAAGTCTGGGTCTCGGGTATCCTTTGTTGGTCTCAAATTGTTTTGCATTGTCTAAGATTTTTCCTAACAAATCACCTGTTAGCTTGAAAAGGGGTCAGGGATGGGCTCTGCTTTGTACTTCTTCACAGCCTAGCCTGGACCAGGGAAGCTGAGAGGCATTCAGCTCACCCCGACCCCATTCACTGATAAACCAGGGGTGCAGCAGGTGACCTACTTGTGGGAGAAAGGTAGGAACAGGTGTTGTTCCTGGCAGATGGCTTCTGACACATGCTTCCTCTTGGGGTCCAGGGTGTACTGGCAGGACTGGCTGCTGCTGCTCTTAGTTGACAAGGGTTGGGTCTGTGAATGAGAGGAGAGAAAAGCATTTTGATCAGTCCCCGGGGCTTGAACCTGAGTCTTCTGCCATAGGCATTTACCTTTAAGGAAGAAGGGGTCAGGTGGGGAGAGAGTGGGAATTATGTACCATTAGACAAACTTGGTTGAAGAAGAGAACTTGGTACTTGACATTGAGACAAGGGGATGAATAACTTGGCATACCCAAAGCTGAGTCAAGTTACAGACTCTTCTTATTCTGCGTCATTGGACACCTCATCCTGCACAAAGGATATACAGCCTGGCATCCTACACATACCTGCCCCACCACACATTACTACTTCACACACGACTGGTCCCCGTGTTTCCTTTGCCTGGAAGCCCATCCTTGTGTCTCTCTCCCATCGATACATCCTTTGTATCTTTCAGTCTCATGCTCCACATCTTCTGTGAAACTGAGCTAGACTCGATGTTCACTCATCATTTCTTCTAACTGGTTTTACCAGCTGCTTTGCACAAAGAGCTACGTGACTAGTGCTTTCCCTTTTGTGGTCAGGCCTAGGACTGCTTGTCTGACCTGTTCGGTTCATCACTATATCATCTTTGTCCTTAGTTGACATGTGTATGAACCATATTCCCGCATTAGACTGAAAACACCTTGAGGACAAGGTCCACATTCACCTGCCACTGACCCTCCCTCCATGCTGCCCAGAGTGGGGCTGAGCACACAGTAACTGCTTAGGAAAAACAACAGACACCAGGGCACTGGCCTTTTTTGGCGATGGCCCTGTGGTCACCAGACTCCCTGTTTTCTGGGCCAAGGACAGTGACCAGAAGCACCGCCAGGCATGGCGTGATTGCTCAAGTCCTTTGTGTTTACCGAGTTAAGCTGTGATTCATGTCCAGGAGATATAATTATAAGCATTAGGTGAGCTCAGGTAATGTGGTGCTACATGACCTTTGTTAAGGACAATTAGAGGTCAGTACCGAGGGCGTGTCCCAGGCAGGAGACAGAGGGGCCAGGCATGGATCAGGGTCATACATGGAATGGAAAGACAGGACCCTGGTGTGCTCTCAGCCATGCCACTCCATGGGAGTTAGGGGGAGAGAAGGGCAGAACCCAGGTGTTGGGACTTTCTTGGAGGCTAGAGGCTTAGAGCTGCAGACATCCAGCCCTTGCACAGGAAGGAACAGGATGTGGCTTGCTCGCCTACCCTGGGTCTTGGAGCCTTCTGAGGGATGGCCAGTCATTATTCTCAAGTGATGGCAGAAGATTTGGTGCCAGTGACAGAATGACAGCAAAAAGGACAGAGTTCTGGATTGGAAGCGAGAAACCTGATTCTAGTGCTGGATCACCTCATAACAGGCCATGTGGCCTTGGGCAGCCCTTCCCTTATGTGCTTCTCAGGTTCCCACTGTAGTCTATAAGAGGAGGAGGCTGGGCAGGTCCTTCTCTGAGATTCCTGCTAGCTCTACATTCCAGAAGTTTGCTAACAAAGAGGATAGTGAGAACAGCAATGCTGATGTGAGACTTACTAGGCCTTTGATCAAAGCCAGTGGGCTCACTCCTGTGCTAACAGGCTTGAAGTGGTCACACTTCTCCAGGTTTCTTTCGATGGATATTTCTGTTGCTACATTTCCCTTCCTCGTTTTCACGGTAACATCACTGGAACAGTTTCCATACACGGTATCCTATGGGAGCAGAAGATACAACAGGCATATTCAACGTGGGAAAATATCCTTAGGTGCTTTGGAAAGGGCTGGGAAAGGAGCTGGAAGAGAAGGTAGGAGCGACATGGATTTGAAGGGACCTTCTTCCCCCAGGCAGAGCGTGGGCATTGCAGGTGCCTGGCCAGCCAGAGGTGCGGTGAGGACACGGGGAAGAGGGTTTTGATTCTGAGGCAAAGTGGCCTGGCCGCCTGGGACCCAGCCGACTCTGACTTTATGCTCTGTGCTCTCAGAACATTTTCTCTTCTGCTCATTAACAACATGGATTCCATCTGCCTTGGGTTGTACTGTTCTGATTCTCCCCCCAGGCCCCAAGAAGGCCCCCTCAGGATGTAGCTTTGTGTTCTCCAACAGTGATGAAGTCTAGAACCGAGAACCCAGCAAGGGCTCAAAAATGGTCGTGGGACTGAAGGAAATGGAATTCTCTCAGATTGAAACCTTGAATTCTTAAATGAGGCTGGCAACCTGTTCAATCATTTTCCCGTGTTTGCAACACTCATAGGTTTCACCATGTTGCACCTTGTGGGAATAGAACATAACCCAACAAAGGAGTAGGGTGGCCAGGGCTCCCTAGGAACTGCTGTAACATTAGATCTGCTCGGGACGATCTGACAGTGAGCCCAGAGGACAGGAAAGCCGTGGGCACTGGTGTTTTACACGGATGTAGGGTCTCCTGTGTAAGTAGCTAAGCCAACACTCCACTTCATGTCTACAGTGGGACCCAGCTCAGACATGGGGAGATGAGGTCAAAGGGCCATTCTTATCAGCTTTCTAAATTCTCACCAGAAACAACACTTGCTTGTCCTCTTCCGTTTCCGGGGGAACCAGGAGGGCGGAAATGATGCCTCTCTTGATGTTCAGGATGTGTTTGGGCTCCTCCTTGTCTGGGTAAAGTAAAACCTGTTTCCCTTCGGGAATGGCCAGCCTGAGCTCGAACCTGTCCGAGAGAGAGAGAGAGAGAGAGAGAGAGAGAGAGAGAGAGAGAGAGCGCGCGCGAGAGAGAGAGATATCACAGAAGTGTCCTTTCTCCAGCAGGAGCCTGTTGGACATAAGCTGGGTGGCTCTGCAGCCTTTTAAAGTTTTTTATTTTACTTGTTTTTCTTTTTACATCTTTTCTTTAGAAATATATCCCTACCTTTTAAAAAAGTTATACAAGTGTGTGTATGTGATTGGCATTCTTTTATTTCTTTTCCTTTAATGCTGGCTCACCTGTCCCCTCTCTGCTCCACCCATAGCTCTGCTGCTGTCCCTCCCCACTCAGATAGTCCTACATAGATGTGCGGGTGTAAACATCTACACAGAAAGAGTTCCTCAGTGCTTGTTTTGTACAAATGGCATCGCACTCTGCACATTTTTTTTGATCTCCCTTCAATTCTCCACGAAAATCCTTCTGAGTCATTTGGTAGAGCCGTAACAGATTCTAAAAAACTGCAAAACACTGAATTCTATGCTTATATAGAGTTGTTGTTGTTGTTATTATTATTATTCAGACATTCCCCTATTTAATGGCATTGACTTTCTCCCTTTCTGGATTTTTTTTCCTACATGAACAACACTGAAATGAACATCCCTATGTCTATATCTTCACACACTATACTGCTTTTCTTTTCATGGACTGGAGTCCTGCAATGCAAAACTGCTGTCAAAAGGCTATAGTATTTTTATTAATAATAGATATTGACTAATGGTTCTCATTCCATCAACAATGCACGAAAGTATACTTTTCCTCACAGACCCACCTGCAACAGGTGCTACAGCTGCTTCACAGTTTTGTCATCTTATGAGTATAAGGGGATACAGATCCTAGGACGTCAGTTGCATTTCCTGACCGCTAGGCCATTTGAGCGCCTTTTCACACACTTGTTGGACATTCACTCTTTGACATGGTCTCAGGCCATGTCCGAGGCCTTCACTCTCAAGGACTTCCCTTTGGGAACTTCCTCTTGGGGATTTCAAAGCACCTGCCACACCTGCTCTAGTTAAGTCAGGAGGAGATGGAGTACAGGTACATCTCCCCAGATCTGTGCTCCCTCAGAAAGTTCCAGACACTGTGATGCAGGCTTGCGAAGCCTTGAGGTGGTCAAGGGCAGGAGTCCCTTTAGTTTGGAGGAGGGTAAGGACCAACACGTAATGACTGCTCACTCCCTTCCATCACTGTACCTGCTCCCTCATATACATCTAAGTCTCAGATCACATAAGGTGCATTGATGAGAGAGATAGCAGTGTCAAGGCCTTCTCTGCCAACCGAAAGATGGGCAGGGAGTTTCCAATGCTACCGAGTCCACGGATCTGTGACTGCCTGAATTTCCACACTCGTGGGAATTTAAAAATTGTGATTGGAAGATGAGGCGGGGCGACGTTCAAAGTATTTAGCAACTGGTACCAGGTGGCCACGATCAGTCAGAAGAGGTGCCAGTGGTGGACCATAGAACTACACCGGTGGGGGTGTCCTGGCAAAGGCTCAGGCCTGCGCTCCCCCTGGACTCCCTGAGGCCAGGCCAGGACCCCCTTATGTGCTTCTCAGTTTCCCACTGTAGTCTATAAGAAGACTGAACATCCCCTGCCCTGCCATGGCTAGGCCCCAGCACCTAGTCCTGCTGGGACCCTCCCTGGAGACCACCATCCACCCACTCTTACTTAACTCCTTAAACAAGAATTTCTGTGTTTGAACAAACCATCTCAGCTTTATTATCTCAAGGAATTTAAGCATGAGATCTTTTAGACTCACATTTAAATAACAATGAGGGGACCATCGCTAGGGGAGGGTAAACAATGCTTTCCTCCCTTGGATTGTTGTGAACACTCAGCAATTCCCTGATCCATGGTGAATATCGAATACAAATACATTCATATATGTGCCTACTGTGAACACACATATTCATACCTCAGTGGACACACACACACACACACACACACCCTCCCTCACTCACAACACAGCTCGCAACACAACACCGAAAGCTCAGGAGCTGGAATGCACAGCCCGCGCTTGCTTACTTGGCCATGGCCGCAGCAAACTCCTCGGAGCTCTTGGCCTTCTTCAGCAAGGCCTGGCCCTCGGGGCTGAAGCCATACACTTCTTTCAGGGCGCACTGGCTTGTCTTCAGGATGAAGCTGCAGAGTTGGGGGACCTCCAGCTCGACCTAGAAGACAGAGAGGAGCAGCACATGGAGACCCTCCGACAAGAATGTGAGCTTCCCCACCCCCGCGGCCCAGGGCTTCCTCCCTCCCGTCAGACACGGCATCTGCCCCCCGACACCACAGGTGTCCTTAACAGGCCTCAGTAGCCCTCCTGAATCAACCTAGACATAGTCCTACTTTTAAAAATAGATTTTTATTCATTTCAGAGGGGAAGGGGGAGAGAGAGAGAGGGATTGAAACATCAGTGATGAGAGAGAATCATTGATCGGCTGCCTCCTACATGTCCGCTACAGAAGGTAGAACCTGCAGCCCGGGCATGTGCCCTGACCGTGGATTGAACTGTGACCTCCTGGTTCATAGGCTGACACTCAACCACTAAGCCATACTGGCCAGGCCCTATTTTTGATGTTTTGTTCTGTCTCTTAAGCTTGCCCTCATGCATGTCAAGGAGGATGTCTTTCACTGGTTCTAGATGTGCTCACTTCAGTTATGAAGAGTTATGACTGCTCAGAAGACATGTAGCCTGGGAGTGGGAGGAGGGCTACCATTAGTTTTAATAGCAAAGGTGTCCTTAAAGTCGCACACACCAAAAAAAAAAAAAAATCAGAAAAATCAAACCCGTTTATATCTCTTAGGAACCATTCAAGCCTTCACATGTGGCTGGCGTTTAAACAGCTCCCTACTTGTCACCCAGAACTGTTCAAAAACTTGCCATATGATGGAAGGGATCCCTATTTGCACTATCTACCATGGGAGCCACCAGCTGGGTGTGGCTCTCAGGCCATTGAAATGTGGCTGGTGGGACTAAGAAACAGAAGTCTTACTTTTATTCCATTGAAATAGCCACTTTGGCTAATGGCTACCTTATTTGACCACACAGACAAAGGGGCCTTAGAAAGACAAGGGCAGCTCCCTGGCCTGGTTTCCCCACGCGAACCCCCATTGTGGCTCTTAGCTTTGTTCCATATGAACACACAGGAGTGCGCCCAGCCTCAATAAGAAAAGTCAGACTTGAGAACAAACTGCATGCTTCCATTTTTCTTCTTTCCCATTGGTTTTTAGTAAAAGATGCTATTTGACTGAGATGATAAACATGGCCTTTCAGAATGTTCTCCTGAGATGCCCACTCCCCTTGCTCACCCACCAGACTTCCCTCATCATGTTAAATTACAATGACATCTTAGAAACTGATGGGAAAATAACTCCGGTTGGCAATTTGTGTGTGTGTGTGTGTGTGTGTGTGTGTGTGGCAGACAACTCAGCAAAGTGGCTTTCACACTGAGGGCCAGCTCCCAGCCCTTTGGGATCACAAACGTCTTGGCGTGAGCTGGGTTTGCTCAGCCGTGGCCTCCGGGTCCTCCAGTGTCCCCCCTCCTACCTTGCAGTTGATCTTGGTGACACTCCTCGAGTCTGTAGACGCGGGGGCTCCACTGGAACTCTCGGCTTCATAGTTGTATACGTATTTCCTGAGGTGCTTGAATCGAGTTGTACCTTCTAAAATGAGGAGAGATCAGTCAGCCATGTAGCAGAAATAACGCCTAAGTGTCAGTTCTGGGCAGGGAGGGGCAGGGGCATAGATAATTTTAAAAAAAGGTAATTAAACTCAAATTATTTTTATTTATATTAAAGGTTAAATGGTTGATTTCTGCTTGTTTGTTCTTTTTTTAAATTTTATTTTTCAAATTATTTTTAATTGACTTTGTATTATGCTGAATTTTCCTTTATAGATTTAATGTCTCTACGATGTTTTGCTGGGGCTAACGTTTCAATTAGCTAGATTTCCTTGAATATGTCATTTGAAATACAAGGAGGTGATTTTCAAGTGGTGGGGCTCAGAAAATCTAAAGGAGAGACTGGAAAATTAAGAGGACAACATAAAGCAGACATCGCCAAAGCCTGGTCAGCTGGGAGCTAGCACACTCCTGTGGCTCTTTCTCGGTGCTCCTCAACACCTGGGGCGAAGCTCCTTAAGCATTAGGGGTATCTGGCTGACTGGAGAAACATCAGAATGTTGCCATTGTGCTTGAGAGGAATTTTCTGAACAATTTGAGAAAAAGGACATTGAGACAGGCACCAGGCTGCAGTGATGGCAGAGTCCCACCAGATGGCAGTGCTTCCCCGTCAGAGGCCACCCTTCTGCTCTCGGAAGAACACGGGGTACCACTGCAAGGCCAGCTCCCTTGACCCTTAGGGGTCAGGTAAATACAAAGGGGTGGGTGTCTGGGTCTCCGCACAAAGGTTAAAGTCAGCATTTTTTCACAGTCATGTGCTTGGAATCAATGATTAGCCACTGACAAACAGGATGGTGATGTCTCAAAATGTCCAGGGGCCAACAGAATGACATTCCTACCCCCGCCCTACCCCCGGCCACGGATAGACAGAAGGTCAGGTAGAAGGGAGTTGAGACCCCGTGGGGGTGGGCAGAGGCCAAAGAAATGGCTCCTTGGGCTCAGTGCAGTGCACATTAGTCCCAGCATCACAGCATCGTGATGTGCAGGTGGGTGGGTGGGGGTTTGGGGGTGCCCTTCCCTGCCCAGTGGGGAAATGCCTTACTTGAACAGCTCGGGTTGACATTTTCCAGCACTTCGTCTTCTGTAAGAAATGGAGAAGGACAACTGTGGGTTTTTCCTGTCTTCCGATGGGCCCTGGGGTCTTATAGGGAGGACCTCTGCACCCACAGCGCCTTTCTCTTTTAGGAGGAAGCAGGTTCTGGAGAACCGGCTCCCCAGCCCCTCCGTCCCCTGCCCCCAGGCCTCCCCCCATCCTGAGGCTGGGAGCCACCCACCAGGCCCTGGCCCCCCAGCCCCTTGGCTCTGGACGTGACTGCCCTCCATCTGACCCAGGTCTCAGCTGCCCAGCAGGTCTGAGTCACCTCTCCTGCCACTGGCTTTTTGCCCCTCTGGCTGGTTCTTGGACACCCTGGATGCTGTACCCCAGCGGGGCGGGCGGGCTGGGGGCCGCTGCACTCACCTGCTCGGGCACCTGCTGTGATCATCAGCAGCAGCAGCGCCAGCAGCGCGGGGCCTGATGGGCCCATGGCCGACCTCGGCCTGCTACCTCCCTGCACCTCGCAGGCTGGGCCTGGCCTCAGGACGCTCGCTGGTTCCACGCACAGGGGTTCACACAGACAGAACTCTGCACAGAGGTGAGAAGGCGCTCCGGGAGGGGTACACGCAGGCAGGTCTCCGCACCCAGGTGAGAATGCACACCCCGAGTCGGCACCCTATTTATATGAGGCCGCCCGCCCAGCTTTCGGAACGCCCAGTGAACTACAAAAGGTCCAAAGGGCAGCCTCCAGGCCTGTTTGCTTTTCCAGGGCTCCTCTCAGAACCTGAGGAGGGGCCTTCGGCGAGGGGGCTCAGCTGGGACCCAGCCAGAGCCACACCGGCCTTTCCTCTGGCCTGGCTGGTCCTCTCCCCCGGGGGGGTCTCAGAGGGTGAGGCCATGGGGACAGTGGGCTGGCATCTGAGAAGCCTGCCTGGCCCAGCAGGGCCTTCAGATGACCAGGCACTGGGGCCAACCCACCCCAGCTCCCTAGTCCCACTTTGTAGCCCTTTGGGGAGCCAGCCCTTCACAGTGTCTTGGTGGAGACATTTCCCTCTCCATTCTTTCCCACTTGGGTTGATGGGGCACCCCTAATCCTGATAGGTACCCGTGGCTGTGGTTATCTGCTCAGGATTCATATCATGGGAAGGAAGCAGAGAGAAAAGGGAAGGAGGGAGGTCTGGTGAGTAACTGACCCGAAGTTACCCTGAGGGACCTGAAGTCACCCCAAGGGGCAAGGAAGTCATAGTCACAGCAGGAGCCAGGTGTCCAAATCTTCCAGAACCCCTCATGAAGTGGGGGTCTCCCCACCCCCTTCCCCCCCACCCCCCAAAGCCCACCCTTTGGGCAGAGTCTTCTGGGCAAATTGAGGGGAGGAGCCTGGGTTTCCTCCAGAGATGGGGAGGCCGGAAAGGAGAAGCAGAGTAGTGGACTGGACATGCCATGTTCCTCCCAAACATCTGGGAACCTTCTCCACAGGACATTTCCCACAGGAGACTTCCCAAGGCGCCCCTCCTCTCCCAGGCTGTGGAGAATCAGGCTCAGTGCAGATGGCTTAGGACTGGCCCTGTCCTCAAGGCACCTCCAATCTGGTTGGGGAGACAAGATGGGTAAACAGGAAACTGCTGGTGAGCCATGGAGGTAGGCCGTGAGCAGGGCAGAATGGTGCGGGTATGCCTGCTGGCAGAGTGGGCGTGGAGGGCCATGAAGAGAGAGTGTGGACTAAGGAGTACCCAAAACACCTATCACAGAATCACTACTTGCTAAAATTCGTTGTTTCTGTGCCATATCCAGATGTAACCAATAATTGTGAAGATTTAAAAATCTTCTGGTGGCGGGACCGGTGATTCCAGAAGGGTCATATTCTCCAACAGTAACAGTGTAAAAGACTGCGATGTGGGCCTTGTTCCCGGCCTCGGGGCTCCACACTTCTCTTTCATGTACAGTATTGTTGTGTTTAACACAAACCCCCGTGGGCAGCTACATTCCCTTCAATGATCAGTTGCTTTGCATCCATGGTATATTCATATTGTAAAACGGGGATATTGAAAAGGTCTCAACCCAAGGCTGGCCAAGCCTACGCCACTGAACTGTGAAGTTGCTGGAGAAACTCATCACTCAAAGATGCCATTTCTCTGAGCATTAAAACTTTTTTAAATAACATTTTACTTATTTTGTATTAGTTTCAGGTGTATTCTCTGAGCATTAAAAAAACACACACCTGTTTTAAGTGGGCTGACTTGCCACAGAAGGAGTTGCTGTATTTTAGGAAATGGTCTCTTTAAGGAGAATGGGTGAGTCACAAAGAAACCAGATAGAGATGGCTAACTCCAATTCACCAGCACAAATCCAGGCTTCCTCTCTTGATAACAGATGGAGTCACTGTCCTAGAGTCAGCGTCAGCAGACAAACGTGATTTCTATGATCTGGGACTCAAAAATGAATCTGATAACTTGGGTGCAGGGAAAACCTGTGGGATGTTTGGCTGTCCCTGAGTTGACTGTCATCATCTCTACAGGAGAAAGCCTGGGACTGGGGTGATCTCTTGCGTTCTCTGATTTCCTCTGGAAGTCACCCTGTCCTGGGCCTCCGTGCCCGTTTCTCAAGTACACCAGCACCACAGCACATGTTGAATTGTTGAGCTGAACTTGAGCAGACTCACAAAAATACGGTAAGGTTTAGTGCACAGATTTTTTCTTAAATTACAAAATCCACCTAGATCCTTTTTCAAAAGCGATTTGAAATATAGTTTTATTTGGGACCACAGATACCACCCTTCATCCTTTCCCTTTACTAGTAAGTAGAACATTTCTCAATTCCCTCTCCTAAAAATGTTTTAAGTTTCAAGACTATAGACCACTTTTCAGAGAGACCTCACATAGACCGAAGAGTCAGAAAATCTTCCAGTATAAGTTACTCATTGAACAGAGAAAATACTAGTTCGTAGAGGTCAGCTTTATGCAAAGGAAACCAGTGTCAAGAAGACCTGGAGTTGAATCCGAGCTGGGTTTCTTGTGAGGTCTGAAATCTTGGGCAAGTGACTTCACCAGCCTGGGTCTCTTTTTCATCATCCCTAAAACGGAATTAAAACGATCTCCCTTTCCCGTAGGAACTTCTGAGAATTAAATGAAACAACTAGCCCTAACCGGTTTGGCTCAGTGGCTAGAGTGTCGGTCTGCGGACTGAAAGGTCCCAGGTTCGATTCCAACCAAGGGCGTGTACCTTGGTTGCAAGCACATCCCCAGTAGGAGGTGTGCAGGAGGCAGCTGATCGATGTTCCTCTCTCATTGATGTTTCTAACTCTCTATCCCTCTCCCTTCCTCTCTGTAAAAAAAATCAATAAAATACATATTTTAAATGAAACAACTATGTAAAGAGTTGCATTGATAGCAGGATGCCTGGCAAATAAAAGATCCTCAATAAATGGTAACAGCTACCACTTATTATGTGTGTGTTAGAGAGGAAGTGCATGTTAAGGGTACCAATTGGAGCTAGCTAACCACAACTTATATGAACACAGGCTAATAGGACAAACATAGGAAATCAGTGCTGAAGAAAGGGCTCAGAAGCAAAATCAGGCATTCAGGAGGGCCACGAACACTGCGGCTGCTGGTGTGCTTGAGACACCATTTGTCTCTGCTGCTTCCTAACATTTCTGGGTATTTGAAATCACTGTTCTCTTGTGGGGAAAGGAGGCCTTGCTCCAGCAGACAGATTAGTGACTCCAGCAGAGACACACTCCGCTGTCACAAAGCTAATCTCAGTGAGTGGCTATGGCTTATCAGCTCATGAATGCAAAGTCCCATGGGGTGAACCATCAGTCTGAGTGATCACAGAGCTATGGGTACCCATTAGAAAGCAGCCTGGCCGGCAGAATTTCAAGGAATTAGATAATGCGGAGTAGACCAGTGATGGCTTCTGGGAGGGAGACTATGCATTCTGTTTATCTGAAGGTGACCAGAAGGGTCCTGGCCAAGTCTAGGAAACAGTGGATGCTATGAAAGGCCCCTCAGAAGCCCAATTTCTGAGTTCAGTGTTGTTCTCATACTGAAATAAGCGTTCAGTACATTATTTGGTGAATACAAATCAATGAATCGATGCCCTTCATATACCCCATTGCTACCAGGATACTTACGTACAATGACCATGATGCTAAATGAAACAAGGGTATCTGATTTGATACAAAGAACCTCCAGCTATGCTACTCGGAAAGCTCATTTGGCAAATAGGGACGAGTATTGACAATGATTAATTAGTCTATCTCCTTTCTGCCTATGATGGCATTATAATTGCAAATGATGCCCAGAAGCTGGAAATCTCATCAACTTCAAGAATTATAGATGGGACTATGCCCAGTGTGGTCTGTACATCTCTCTCTCTCTCTCTCTCTCTCTCTCTCTCTCTTTCACACACACACACACACACACACACACAAATGAGAACTGTCAAGAAAAAATAGGGCATTCATGTGAATGGCACAGGTGGGAGATGGTGGAATGGGCCAGTGTCAACCAAATGGAGACATCACCAATGCATAATGAACTTGCTGTGAGGAGGGGAAAAGAGACCTTCCTACTCTGTCGTTCTGCTATCCAAGAGCCAAGGTCAGAATGCTGAGCAGCAGTTCCTTCTGGGGAAAAGAGGCCCGAAGTCCACACTGTCCATGTGCACTCCTGTGCGATGCAGTATCACTTCCTTGACGATGCAGAGCTCATCCATCCAGCCCCACCTACTGCGAGGAGCCTTTCCCTAATCCAGCCCAGTTAGACCTCCTGGCTTCTGACCCTGATCTCCTATCAGTTTCTATAGAGGGCCCTCGTACAAACTGTCTATTGTTGCCCTGAACAGATATTTTTCTCTAGTAGTAAGACTTAGTTTTTCACCTGTTTACATATTACCTTTGAAACCAGAGAGAGAAGCTTAGAGGGCAAGAATGGTGTGAAGTTTTCACCTTTGTATCCCTCTCCCCTCTCCCTCACCAACAGCTCTTTCAGGCTGGGCACATAGTAGCTAGGGAGTAAACACTGTGATTATAATGTGGGATGGTCCTTGTGAGATAGGTTTGCTTTATATGTGTATAGCTTAATGTAGAATGTATGGTAACTTCGATATATATATATATTTTATTGATTTTTTACAGAGAGGAAGGGAGAGAGAGAGTTAGAAACATCGATGAGAGAGAAACATCGATCAGCTGCCTCCTGCACATCTCCCACTGGGGATGTGCCCGCAACCCAGGCACATACCCTTGACCGGAATCGAACCTGGGACCTTTCAATCCGCAGGCCAACGCTCTATCCACTGAGCCAAACCGGTTTCGGCGTATGTATGGTAACTTTGAATCAGTATGAGAAGGGGCAGCATCTATAAGCTAGGATCATGGGACAGTCTCTAAGACTCTGAGTGTTGGTTCCGTCTGTGTGATGAGTGGATAGGACTCGATGACCTCTTAGGCCCATTGTAGCTCTGATTACTTTGATTCTATGACAGTGGTCGGCAAACTGCGGCTTGTGACCTATACACGGCTCTTTGGCCCCTTGAGCGTGGCTCTTCCACAAAATACCATGCATGGGTGCGCACGTACAGTGCGAAGTTGACTTAAAACTTTAAGTAAAGTTTATTAAGTTAATTTTAGGGAGCATTATGTAGTGAAAGAAGATGTAGTGTCGAGGATTGAGAAAGGTATATTGAGATGGTTTGGACATATAGAGAGGATGAACGAAAGGAGGTAGATGAAACAGGTATACAAGACGAGGGTGGATGGGAGAGTTGGAAGGGGTTGACCTCAGTGAATGTACCTCAATCAGACTGAGGACATTTTTAGCAAAGGCCAGTTTAGGAGTACCCTAATTAAGTTAATAACAATGTACCTACCTATATAGTTTAAGTTTAAAAAATTTGGCTCTCAAAAGAAATTTCAATCGTTGTACTATTGCTATTTGGCTCTGTTGACTAATGAGTTTGCCAACCACTGTTCTATGAGGATGTGGTAATTTTTTAAAAGGCATAAATTATATGGGGTTCAAGTCTCCGGGCAGTTAGGGGCTGAGAATTCAGAACCATTAGCAGGATGGGTTTTCCAGGAGGTGACCCACCTCTACAAAGACACACTGCCTGAGAAATAGAACACTCTAACCACTGAGCACACTGGCCAGGGCGGTCAATTACTCTTTACCCATTTGTGTTTTGTTTTGTTTTGTTTTGTTTTAGTTTTCTTTATATTCTCATAGGACTAAGAACCAGAAAGAACTACCCTCAAAAGGCTGAGACCAGTGCTCATGATAAATGGCTGGCTGGCTGGATAAACAAGCCTCGCCATTCCCAGGACCACTGATTCTCTTTAAGGATCTAGGGAGCCCCTGAGCCTTCTGTCCTCTGAGAGCTTATAGAAAAGTAAAGGGGCATGAATACACATCTCAGCTAGGAATGAGTGCCCATAACGCGCCCAAGGTGGGGTCTACACAGCTAGATGGCATTGGTCTAAGGTGCTCCTAGGGGCTCTGGAGGAGGTGAAATGTGAGCAGGATCTTGGTTGATGGGCAGGATTTGCGTAATTGAGTTGGGCGGCACCACGGAAGAGCAATGGCGGGAAGCTGAGACTATGTTAGACATGTCTGACAGTCTGTAACCCAGCCAGCCAGCTGAGTCTGTGGACATGGAGAAGGTGAAGAAAAGTCGGATGAGGACTGGGAAAGATCATACTTCACTGTGCCTGGGCGGTGGACAGGACTTTCTGGCTAATTCCGTCTTTGTTTAATTATGAGTTTCTGTATAAACTGCATCTTATGTATTCATAAAATTTAGCACATATGACATGAAGACTCTAGATTGTATAGAAGGCCATGGGTATTGGGCCGACTCTCTTGGTCCAGAGCTATGAAGGGAAATGGAGGAGGAAAGTGTCAGACATGGAGAGGACCAGAGAGACTGACTCTAGATATTCTCATTTCACAGATAAATGGAGGTCTTGACAGCCTGTGGGTTTTTCCCCCCATGAAAATAAATGGAGGTAGGGCAAGAACTTGGGTCTTCTAGTTTATAATCTAGAATATTCATTCTACTTTAATTGCACTAAATCTACGTTGACGACATAAAATTCCTTGGAGATTGCTTTCTGAAGATGATGAATCTTTGATACTTTTTCTCCTTGTAATTGATTAGTCATTAAAAGTGATAAACTTAATTGATTTTTTTGTGGGTTTGTATTCAGAATAAATATTGCTATGTAACTGGTTATATAGAATCACAGATACTTAGGGCCTCAAAGGGCCATTAAGGTCATTGAATCCAACTCATCTCCCAATATAAGGGTTCCATCAATCTGAGAGTACCTGGCCACCCATTAGCAGGCTGCCTAACTGGTAGAATTTAGTAAAATTAGGTAATGCTCTAGTGAGCATAGAAATTAAGAGTCCCTAAAAGGGAAACTTCTCTTCCCTGCAAATCTATAGATGGCCAGATAGGTCTTGTATATAGATAGCAATGCTTTGAGGTCATATCTCAGGTTCCTTCTATTTCTGTCCCCGATCCAGGTCACAGGGAAAGGTATCTACTTTGGAATAGAAGTTATTAGCATGGGGAGGAGGAAGGAGTCAGGCCACCCTCAGAACCCAGTTGGCTTTGGTTACTAAATCAGAAGCGGGGGTAGAAACATGTACCAATTAGTTTCAGGGGTTCCTTCTCTCTCTCTCTCTCTTTTTTTTTTTTTATTAAATCTTTATTGTTCAGATTATTACATTTGTTCCTCTTTTTTACCCCCATAACTCCCCTCCACCCAGTTCCCACCCCACCCTCCTCCCTCACTCCCCACCCACTGTCCTCATCCATAGGTGCACGATTTTTGTCCAAGTGATGAATGCCAAGAACCTACAACCAAGATTACTTTATCCAGCAAAGCTAACATTCAGAATTGAAGGCCAGATAAAGAGCTTCGCAGATAAGAAAAAGCTAAAGGAGTTCATCACCACCAAACCAGTATTATATGAAATGCTGAAAGGTATCCTTTAAGAAGAGGAAGAAGAAGAAAAAGGTAAAGATACAAATTTTGAACAACAAATACACATCTATCAACAAGTGAATCTGAAAGTCAAGTGAATAATCTGATGAACAGAATGAACTGGTGATTATAATAGAATCAGGGGCATAGAAAGGGAGTGAACTGACTTCTTGGGGGGGAAAGGGGTGTGGGGGATGCGGGAAGAGACTGGACAAAAATCATGCACCTCTTTCTTTTTTTAATATATATTTTTCTATTGATTAAGATATTACATGTGTCCTTATCCCCACGTTACCCCTATCCCCCCGCTCATGCCCTCACCCCCTGTTGTCCGTGTCCATTGGATAGGCCTATATGCTTGCATATAAGTCCTTTTGTTGATCTCTCCCCTTTACCCCCACCCTTCCCTACCTTCCCTCCAAGGCCCGACAGTCCAATCAATGCCTCTCTGTCTCTGGATCTGTCCTTGTTGATCAGTTTATGTTGTTCATTGTATTCCACAAATGAGTGAGACCATGTGGTATTTATCCTTCTCTGACTGGCTTATTTCACTTAGCATAATGCTCTCCAGTTCCATCCATGCTGTGGCAAATGGTAAGAATTCCTTCTTTTTTACAGCAGCCTAGTATTCCATTGTGTAGATGTACCACAGTCTTTTAATCCACTCATCTGCTAATGAGCATTTAGACTGTTTCCAAATCTTAGCTATGATAAATTATGAACATAGGGATGCATATATCCTTTCTGATTGGTGTTTCTGGTTTCTTGGGATATATTCCTAGAAGTGGGATCACTGGGTCAAATGGGAGTTCCATTTTTAACTTTTTGAGGAAACTCCATACTGTCTTCCATAGTGGCTGCACCAGTCTGCATTCCCACTAGCAGTGCAGGAGGGTTCCTTTTTCTTCACATCCTCTCCAGCACTTGTCGTTTGTTGATTTGTTGATAATAGCCATTCTGACAGATGTGAGGTGGTACTTCATTGTTGTTTTGATTTGCATCTCTCGGATGATTAGTGACTTTGAGCATGTTTTCATATGTCTCTTGGCTTTCTGAATGTCCTCTTTTGAAAAGTATCTATTTAGGTCCTCTGCCCATTTTTTGATTGGATTGTTTATCTTCATTTTGTTAAGTTGTAAGAGTTCCCTATAAATGTTGGAGATTAAACCCTTATCAGTGATAACACTGGCAAATATGTTCTCCCATGCAGTGAGGGTTCTTGTTGTTTTGTTGATGGTTTCTTTTGCTGTACAAAAGCTTTTTATTTTGATGTAGTCCCATTTGTTTATTTTCTCTTTAGTTTCCAATGCCCTAGGAGCTGTATCGGTGAAGAAATTGCTTTGGCATATGTCTGAGATTTTGTTGCCTTTGCATTTCTCTAGTATTTTTATGGTTTCCTGTCTAACATTTAAGTCCTTTATTCATTTTGAGTTTATTTTTGTGTGTGGTGTAAGTTGGTGGTCTAGTTTCATTATTTTGCATGTATCTGTCCAATTTTCCCAACACCATTTATTAAAGAGACTGTCTTGACTCCATTGTATGTTCTTGCCTCCTTTGTCAAATATCAATTGAGCATATTGGTTCGGGTCAATTTCAGGGTTCTCTATTCTATTCCATTGATCTATATGTCTGTCCTTGTGCCAGTACCAGGCAGTTTTGAGAACAGTGGCTCTGTAATACAGCTTGATATCTGGTATTGAGATCCCTCCTACTTCGTTCTTCTTTCTCAGGATCGCTGCAAGTATTCAGGGTCTTTTTTATTCCAGATGAATTTTTGGAGAGTTCGTTCTAGGTCTGTGAAATATGCCATTGGTATTTTAATGGGGAGTGCATTGAATTTATAGATTGCTTTGGGTATTATGGACATTTTAATGATGTTGATTCTACCAATCCATAAACATGGTATGTTCTTCCATCTGTTTATGTCTTCCTCTATCTCTTTTTTCAATGTCCTGTAGTTTTCAGCATATAGGTCTTTTACCTCCTTAGTTAAGTTTATTCCTAGGTATCTTAATTTTTTTTTTGTGCAATGGTAAATGGGATTGTTTTTTTAGTCTCTCTGTAAGTTCATTTTTGGTGTATAAAAAGGCCATTGATTTCTTGGCATTAATTTTGTATACTGCTACATT
Source organism: Myotis nattereri (assembly GCF_964212035.1). Taxonomy (NCBI): domain Eukaryota; kingdom Metazoa; phylum Chordata; class Mammalia; order Chiroptera; family Vespertilionidae; genus Myotis; species Myotis nattereri. The sequence goes on along the minus strand of NC_138085.1, from coordinate 76,274,075 downwards.
GCCAAATTCATTTATTAATCCTAATAATTGTTTGATGGAGTCTTTAGGGTTTTCTATGTACAGTATCATGTCATCTGCGAATAGGGACAATTTTACTTCTCTTTCTTTTTTTAATGGCAACATTTAGCTTTTAATAAAGTCATTAAAAAAATAATGCCACCTTCAGTTGTTCTGTGGTCAACCCTGGAAAGGGACTTCTTTTAAAAACAGTTTTATTGAGATAAAATTAGAATCATAAAATACACCCCTTTAAAGTGTAAAATTTAATGGTTTTTAGTATATTCACAGGATTCTACAACAATTACCATAATTAATTTTGTAACATTTTTATCACCTCAAAAAGAAATCTTGTACCAATTAGACATAACTTCCCAAACGCCCTCATTCCCCCAAATCAAAGCACGGATCTACACTCTGTCTCTATAGAGTTGCCTATGCTAGACCTTCTCGCAAATGGGATCACACAGTGTGTGGCCTTTTGTGATTTTTTTTTGCACTTAGCATGATGTTTTCCTGGGTCATCCATGTTGTAGCATTTCATTCCTCTTTAATGCCGACCAATATTCCATGAAATAGATATACCACAGTTTAATCTATTCATAAATGATGGTATTTGTGTTGTTTCCATTTAATGGCTATTTTGAATGGTGCTGTTGTGAACATTTGCGTACAGTTTTTTTTTGCATAGGCATGTGTTTTCATTTCTCTTAGTGATATGCCTAAGAGTGAAATTGTTGGGTAATATGGTAGTTCTATGTATAATTATTTGAGCAACTTCCAGACTGTTTTCCAAAGTGACCATTTTACATTCTCACCACCAGTGTTTAAAGGTTCCAATCTCTCCAGATCCTTGCCAACACTTGTTATTATCTGTCTTTTTCATTATAGTCATCCTAGTGGGTGTGAAGTGATATCTCATTGTGGTTTGGTTGGCGTTCCTATGATGGCTAATGATGTTGGGCATCTTTTTGTGTTCTTATTGGCAATTTGTATATCTCTTTTGGAGAAATGTCTATTCAAATCCTTTGAGTTTGAACTTTTTAATTGAGTTGTTTTCACTTTTTATTAAGTTGTAAGTGTTCCTTATATATTCTACATATGTCTCTTATCCGACATATAATTTTCAATTTTTTCTTTCATTCTGTGTGTTTCTTTTCACTTAAAATATTTTTTATTGATTTCAGAGAGAAGGGAGAGGGAGAGATAGAAACATCAATGACGAGAGAGAATCATTGATCAGCTGCCTCCTGTACATGCCCCCTCGAACTGTGACCTCCTGGTTCATGGGTTGACACTCAACCACTGAGCCACACTAGCCCGGCTCTTTTCAGTTTCTTGATGGTGTTCTTTGAAGTACAGAAGTTTTTAATCTTGATGAAGTTGACTTTACCTATTTTTTCTTTCGTTACTTGTTCTTTTGGTGTCATATCTAAGCAGCATTGCCTAAAACAAGGTCAAGAACATTTATTCCTATATTTTCTTCTAGGAGGTTTATAGTTTTAGGACTTATGTTTATGTCTACACTCTATTAATTTTTGTGACTGGAAGATTCCTTTTTGAGCCTTGTTATTAGACATTTCCAGGTTCCATGAGCCTGCAAATAGCCCCGAGTAACCTCTTCCGCCTCCCTGCTAACAGGGCGTGACCTCTTCCCATGTGAGGATGACATCAGTCTTCTTGCTCAATGAGCAGCGTCAGTCCCTTATCAGGGTATTGTGCCTCCCGGGTGCTTTCCAACCAGTGACCAGCCTCATGGGGCCAAGAGTAGTCTGGAAGATTCTGAAAGGAGTCTTCCATTCACAGTCACTGAGGGGCCAGGCCCCGAGCCCTTGTCCTTTCAGGGGAGAAAAAGGGAGGTTCTCGGTCTCTGGGTCTGCTTTTGGAGTGCATCATCCTCTGATGACCATTCTTTTTTCCTTTGGAGAGTATGCAGTGGTTGAGACACGAAGCTCTCCTGCACCCCAAACAGCTCAATAGGGTTTACAAGAAAATATATACAAAACTAGGAATCATTAAACAAATAAAGCGACATCAAACACCTTAGAATGGTTGGTTGCTTTGGGGTGAAGTAGAGAACAGGAGTTGGGAGTAGTGATGGGGAGTCAGGGTGGGGAATAAAACAGTTAAACCAAAAAAAAAAATGAGATGGGGCCTTCACACTTCACATGGTAACTGTGAGCCAGGTGCTGGGGGGGGGGGGTGAGCAGTCATCCCTCTGTGCAGTCATGTCTTTACAAATATTTATTAAAAACCCAGTATTTATTAAGCACCAAAAATTTACCAATCATTGTGATAACTAAATTTCATAGATGATCTCCTTGACTATTCAAAAGACAAAACCTACAAAATAGATATTTTAACCCCAGTTCCTGCAAATAAGGAAGCCAGGCTGCATTCTGCATAACTCACCCAATTCTACTGTCTTCATTATGCAAGTACAGGCAGCTAGAAGAGATGAGGATGGATGTGTAAGAGGATCAAATAAACCCCATCAGGTTACATTTCAGTGACTCTGAGCATCCACACACCAGTTGCCCTCTACCTGGGGAAATAAGTCAGTGTTCTACTAACAAGAGCTGCCATCGCACACTGTTGTAAGGTTTGGTGGGGCTTTGGTATTCATTATTTCTTTTAATCCTTTTAATAATACTGTGAGTTTATGGTATATATCACAGGTGAGACACTGAGGCTCCCTGGAGTTAAATGGCTTTCAGGATCACCTGGCATAATAACTAACTGAGGTGGAGCTCAAGCTCAGCCATTCTGTGGCTTATACTCCACCCACCGGAATCTCAACGAGAGCATTAGGAAACCCAGATCTCTCTGAATCTTGCTTTTTTAGGAAAAAAAAGGCATGGGGGTTCTGAGCCTGAGCTGGCTCTCAGAGAGGATACTAAGAGAGACAAGATGAAAATACCATAGAAATACTGCTGCCAGAGGAGGGGTTGGTGGCTAAGTGGCATTTGCTAAGCATTGCCTTTCATAACATCCAGATTTCTGAGGAGATGTGATTAGGGAGAAAGCACAGATGTGCCGACACCTGTGCTTGCTGCTCTTTGGATGAGGTCTTAACATCGATGCTGTGTATTGTTATTTTCCCCTTCCAAATGCCTGCCTGCATCTTCTTCAAGTAGGTAAACAAGCTGGCTCAGGCACCTCCGTTCTTTTTCCACTCTTATCCTGCACATCGCGATCTTGGCGTGGGTAATCCTACTGGATTGACACACTGCCTCACCCCCAGAAAGTACCTCCTAGAGTGAGTCAGTGTGAAATGATGTCTGTCCCCTCATTCCGGACCAGGTCTTGGGACTAGAGTCCTTGGCAGAACACTGGCCAGCAGCATTCTCCATCACTGCTGACCCACACGCACGGCTAAAGGCCATTTATGTGACTTAATTTGGACAAGTCCAATATAAAATGGTAAATTGAGGCAATTAATTCAGATTCATCTGTTCTTCTTGACTCTTAGACCCTTTTTACCTGAGCATGTTAGTTGAAAATGGTGATGGATGCCTGAATTGCCCAGAGAATTACTTGGTTCTCACTTCATTAACAACAGAGCTGTGTCTCCTTGTCAGAGGGCAGATAAGCTATTTCTCCCTTAATGCTCAGAGCAGCTAGAGCTAGACCCTCCCCAAGAGGAGGGAGGTGGAGCGGTGGGAGACTCAGATAGCTTCAGCAGCTTCCACCCATCCCACTGATGAGTGGATCCCTGTCTTTCGGGCAGGAGCAGCTGTTCTTCTTCACCCCTGTAAATTCTTCCCTTCCTAAAGTTCTTCCAGAATTGTGTGTGTGACTTTCTTCATCTCCCAGTCTCTCCTGTCACTTCTCTCCCCCTCACTCTTGCTCTAGTCACCAAACCTAAGCCCTAATCTCCACTTCCTCTGTTAAGGTTGTCTATACTAGTCTACCTCTTCCTTCACATCCTATATAATAAAAGCCCAGGGGCAAAACGACCAGAACCACCAGAAACCAGAACCACCACGGCCCCTTGCTGGGCTGGCCCCACCCCCCAGCAAGCAGTTAGGGGCAATCAGGCAGGCAGATGAGTGGTTAGGGGTGATCAAGTAAGCAGGTGAAAGGTTAGGGGTGATCAGGTAGGCAGATGGCCCCCCTAGCAAGTGGTTAGGGGTGATCAGGTAGGCAGGCGAGGAGTTAGGGGTGATCAGGTAGGCAGGCAGAGCCCTGCGATGGATCACCTCAAAGAGGGAGACTCAGACCACAGCCTGCGGAGGGTCCTTCGGCAGCCGTGACAGTAGGCACTGGCAGCCGTGGATGCTGCAGGGCGGGGCTGGCGCCACTGCGGCTCCTGAGTGGGCATGGTGCCTGCAGTCTGGCCCAGGGCCCAGGGTCGCAGCCTCCCCCTGCTACTTCTGCAGGGCTGGACTGCCACTCCTCCTGCTAGGATGCCTGGGCAGATCCCGGACCCTTCCATGACTGCGGCTCTCTGCCAGGGCTTGGCCTCCTGACCGGACTCCCCAGCTCCGCCCTGACTGCAGAGGAGCTGAAATACGCTGACATCCAGAACATTGGGGCCATGATCACCCCTTTGCACTTCCTGGAGGTGAAACGGGGCAAGAGGCCTCAACCTGTGAAAAGTGAGCTAGATGAGGAAGAGGAGCAGCTCCAGGAAAAGAACAAAGTGGCGGCAGCCTGAGGCCGGAACAAGAAGAAGGAGCAGAAGGAGTGTCTGCAGCGGGAATCTGAGTGACTGGAGCTCATGAATGCGGAGCTGAAAACCCGGATGGAGGAGCTGAAGCAGGAGTGGCAGCAGCTCATCCTGATGCTCAGCCGGCATCGCCCCACCTGCATCGTCAGGACCGACAGCGTTAAGACCCCCGACTCCAGAAGACAACCCACTGCTGGAGCAGCTGGAGAAGAAGTGACCATGGCTGGGAGGAGGAGGAGGAGATAGAGAGAGGAGGAGGAGGAGGGTCCCATAAGGCTCTTCCTTGCTGCATGGAAAACTCTTCAATGAGGCTCAGCACAGCCAGCACCCACCAGGCTTTTTTGTGAAACTCAGATCAGCCACACCAGGGGAAGAAACCCAGGCTGATGAAACCCAGGACCAAGCGCTGAGACCACAGTAGTCCTGAGGGGTCCTGTTCTGCCTGGGGCCAGGTTTGCAGGAGGCAGGACAGAGGCTCTGGGCCGGAGAGACGCCCAACCAGACAGCTGTGGGCACTTCTCCAGCTTCTCCGCCAGGGCACCCACCCAAAGGACCTCCGAGTAGCCAGGAAAAGCCATGAGTTGCAACCAAAATTAGGGTGAGTATGGAACTCAGAGTGAAACTGCACTCTGCCTGCCCCCACCCCTGACCCTGGCCCTGATCCTGATGCAAGGCTAGAGACGGGCACAGTGCTAGGCCCTGCTGTACCCACCCACCGTGGTCCAGCTCAGTCCTGCCCGGAGTGGCAGCCAAGACACACCCTCACCGGCCCTGCTGGGGTTGCTGTGGTCACGAGGCACGGGTGCCCTTCCAAAGCACATGCTCACCGAATGTTTACAGACTGGCTGTCCTGGCAGGGCTTTCCACTGCACATGTTTTTTTTATACTTTCTTTTTTTTAATACATATTTTTTACAAAAAAGAAGACTTTATACAAGCAATATATAAATGGATTTCTATAATCACTCGATGTGATACAGTATAAATATGCTATGGTTTGTTTGTTATGAACAGATATTCAGCTGTTAGGGCTGTTGTGTGTAACTTCTAAGTACTGCAGTCTCTGGGTGTTGGTGGCAGGGGCGCGGTGCGGTGCATTTCCATTCTGGTAAATCCGTAATAGTACTCAGTTCTGTATTGCTCAGTAAACATTATCTTACTTATAAAAAGAAAGAAAGAAAGAAAGAAAGAAAAAGAAAGGGAGGCCCAGGCCAGCCGAGCCATCGCACCCCATGCCTGTTGCCTGCAAAGGGAGGTGACCGGTGGCAGGGGAGGGTGGGCAGTGCTGCACAGATGGCAAGCAGTGGCAGCAGCGGGGATGGGGCCAGCTGCCTGCAGCGGGGAAGGAAAGCCCCATAGGCCCTGATCTCAGGCCAGGCCTAGAGACCCTACCCAAGGGGTCCAGTATTGTGAGAGGGTGCAGGCCAGGCTGAGGGAGCCCACCCCCCGAGTGCATGAATTTTCATGCACCGGGCTTTTTGTTTTCTTTATCATCTCCACCATTTTGGTACCAAATTGACATGATTTATTTTTGAATTAAGTTATGAGCCATGATTCAGGCCCATGTGGAATATGCCACAGTGACTCCCAACGTAGCCTGTGTATTAGCGGTTTCTATGGTCTGTCTGGCCTTTGTGTCATAAGAAATTCCTTTTGGCTCTGCACTTCATAAGACATTGTTCTGCTCTGAGCAATAGCACAGGGTCTTTTTAATTGCTTTTTATGATTGATTCAGTAATAAGATATACTTTTCACTCTGGCACAATTCTTTGGGCTTTATATGTTTGCTTGTTTGTTTTTTGGTTAATCCTCACCTGAGGCTATTTTTCCATTGGTTTTTAGAGAGAGTAGAAGGCATGGGGAGAGTCAGAGAAAGAGAGATATCAATGTTAGAGAGACACATGGATTGGTTGCCTCCTGCACATGCCCTGACCAGGGCCAGGGTTTGAACCTGCAAGCGAGATACATGCCCTTGGCCAGAATTGAACCTGGGACCTTTTAGTCTACAGGCCAACGCTCTATTCACTGAGCCAAACCAGCTAGAGCAAATTCTTTGGGGTTTAGAAAAATAAAGTAGTTTTGAATTGGGAAGTATAAATGTTCTGGTACATGGACCACCAGCTCACATCTTTAGCAAAGAACCTACCAATTCATGCCAATGAAATATAAAGTTATGAAGGGAAGAATATATTTCTTACACCTCCACTACCTGAAAAATGTTACTGGGTCAATTCTAATAATCTTTCCCATTATCACTTAAATATGTATTTGAAATACAACCTCATAATCTAATTGGATATTTTTAAATTGTCGTATTAAATTTTTACTGGTCACAAAGTTGCCTGACATTATTTTCTATTATCTTAGCAGCCAACCAGAGGTTATTCTATACAACTCATTCTATATAGCGCTCCAAAATCAACATTACATAACTAAAGTTACACAGTATAGTTAACTGTGAACTTTCCCTACCCTTTAGTATTTCATCAAAATAATTACCCAGCTATGATTTAGAATATTGGACAGAATGAATAGAGGACAACTTACATTTTCTGCATCATAAAGTTTTCACTTGTTGTCAGACCACTACTTTTAACAGTGAATGAATTAATTTTACTAGTATTAAGTCTCTGTAAGAAACTTATTCTAAAAAATTAGGTATTTCCATGCAAAGAGAAAGAAGCAATCTCAATTTAAGTTAGGAGTCAACCTTTCTACCTCAGCTTTATTGAGGTATCCTTGACAAATAAAATTTAAGATAGTGAAAGTGTACAATGTGAAAATTTGCTATATATATGCATTGAACTAACATATCCATCACCTCATATGTTCACCTTTCTTTTTTTGTCAGAACATTTACATTCTCTGTTCTTAGCAAATTACAATACAGCGTCATCAACTACAGTCATGTTATAAATTAGATCCTCCGAAATAATTCATCTTATAACTGAAAGTTTGTTCCCCTTTACTAATCTCTTCCCTCATTCCCCATCCCCTGGAAATTACTTTTCTACTCTCTGTTTCTATGAGTTCAACTTTTTTTTTTAAAGAAAATATTTCACATGTAAGGGATCCCATGAAGAATTTGTCTGGCTTATTTCACATAGCATACAATGCCATCCAAGTTCAACTATGTTGTCACAAAGGACAGGACTTCTTTCTATTTAAGGCTGAATGATATTTTATTATATGTATGCCATGTCTTTATCTGCTTTTCCATCGATGGACACATAGGTTGTTTCCATTCCTTGGTTATTGTGAATGATGCTGCAATAGCCACTGGAGTGCAGGTATCTCGTTGAGTTACTGATTTTATTTCCTTTGGATATGTACCCAGAAGTGGAATTTCTGGATCATATAGGAGTTCTATTTTTAACTTCTTGAGGGAAGAAATACTTCATACTATTTTCCACAGTGGCTGTACCAATTTACAACAGTACTCAAGGATTCTCTTTTCTTCATCTCTTTGCTAGCACTTACCTCTTGTCTTTTTTTATTAGGAGGTGATATCTCATTCTCATTTTATTTTTTTTCAATTATGGTTTGCATTATTTTGTATTAGTTTCAGGCATACATGGAGAATGAACATTCTTTAAACTAAGGAAAGCTACAAGCTGTGAAATTAGGTCACAGTTAATCTTTTGTTAAAAACATGTGGATTTAGATTACACAATTGTGTAAAAGTTATTTAGTAATTTAGAGGACAATTTCTGCAGGTAAACTCCCCCCCCCCCCCCCAGATCCTCAACAATAAAGAAAAAAAGAGCCTTTGCTGGTTTGACTCAATGGATAGAGTGTCGGCCTGTGGACTGATGGGTCCCGGGTTTGATTCCAGTCAAGAGCACATGCCCGGGTTGCAGGCTCGATCCCCAGTAGGGGGTGTGGAGGAGGCAGCCTATCAATGATTCTCGTCATTGATGTTTCTATCTCTCTCTCCTTCTCCCTTCTTCTCTGAAATAAATAAATATATGTTAAAAAAAGAAAAATATCTCTTGCACAACAATAGCAAAGATAAATTACCCAATTTGAAACTACCCATTTTAGATTTGCGTAGATTTAATTTTTAGAAATCAGAATGTATATACACAATGCATTCAAATAACAATTAGGTAACTGGGACTATGAATTTCATTAAGTCAACTCAAAAAGAAACATCCTGGCCCAACTGGATATATTATAGCGACAGCAGTAATCGTGGTGACAGAATCCACCGTGGGGCAATTCCCGTTCCTCACCCTGTTGACAAGAAACAGTGGGATTGGCTGCATTTCACAAAAAGTTGACTACCATCAATTTACTTGATGTGAACATGCTACTAAATAGGGCAGACTCTGGAATACTTGCACAAGTGTTATAGAGTGCAGTGACTATACTTTCAGGAAATGAGGGTCAGCCCTTACCTTTGGTTAAAGCACTTCTGATTGACCTTCTACAGGAAACATATTCCCACTGAGGAGATGATACTCTGGTCACTAGAATCTGCTAACTGACCACTTATTGAGTAGATGCTGGGCAGTCAACAAGAGAGAAGCCAGCTTTTGTTACTTAAAAGGCCTTCCCCTCATTTTTTTTTTTAAATCCAGGGTTATAGGGCTATTCCTCTCAATATGAGAATATATAAAAATCACAGGTGAGAAAACTCATCATTCCTGAAATGTTGGGACCGCAGAGTCCTGCCCTTTGATTATCTGATAAAAGCTAGTATCCTCTTACTATAAAAGTCTACAAATGTCCAGCAAATAATTCTGCACAGACCTTCACACTTCAGGTCATGAAGCCCCTGAAACCCACCCATAGAGCCCAACAACTCCTTAGTTAAGGTGTCTACTGTGACAACTAAAGGGTCAGCCTCACACTTTATTCATCTCTGGATCTCCAAACTTCCTAGCTCAGTGACTGGCCTGGAGTAAGTTTTTAGATCCTGTGGGGATATATAATTTACCAGAAGTTGAGGCTGGTGCTGTCACCACAGGGCACCAGTGGGAAACCCTCTAGAAACTCAGTGCTCTGGTGTCTGACATCTCCAGAGGACACTCCCACCACTGCCCCCAGTCTAAGCTCTCAGGAGAGAAGGAGTCCTCAAGGCTGGCAAGGCGGGGATGCACTGTGAGTGCTGGGCGTGGGTGGCAATCAAGGGCAAGCACAACAGCCCCAACCTGACCACACTGGGCAAGTCATGCATGAGGTCACTGCTGTCAGTGACCATGATCTTAGAATATTAGAATATCATTGTTCTTCATTAAGTACTACAGTTTTTCTAAAAATATATATATTTTTATTGATTTCAGAGAGAAAGAGAGAGGGAGAGACAGAAACATCAATGTTGAGAGAGAATCATTGATAGGCTGCCTCCTGCACGCCCTCGCTGGGGATGTGAGGGATTGAGCCCACAATACAGGCATGTGCCCTGACCAGGAATCAAACCATGACCTCCTGGTTCACAGGTAGAGGCTCAACCACTGAGCCACACCAGCTGGGCAGAAGTACAGTTTCAACTGCTCATTTCTCACCAGAAAATCTCTGGAGGAGCCAGAGAATCAGTGCACTGAGTCACAGGACCAGAACCAATTGTCTTGACAAAACATTTGTGCTTTGGAAAGAATACACCCAGTGGCTTCAAATTAGGTTCCTGCTCCAGCCTTAGAATTAGGTCTTCCTCAGGGTGAGGAGATTGTTGGTGTGTGTGTCTCTGTGTGTGTGTGTATGTGTGTGTGAGTGATAGGAAGCGGGGACAGAGAAGGAGATTTTAAATGATGGGCTCTATCCATGCTTCGAGGGGTGTCCTAGGCGAGGCTTCCTAAAGCCCATGTGACCTGGGATATGACTTTAGCTCTGGTTCAGAGCTGTCAGCATTGGCCCAGAAGGCCCTCACCCCTTGCCTTAAAGTGGAGCTGCACCAAGTCATGCAGGCAGGACGTGCCACTGATAGCTCCTGAGTGCAGAGGTCAAGCTTCTGTGAGAATGCCCTGACAGAAAAGGTTCACTTCAAGCACATGCATCAAGAACACAAATGTTGCAAGTCTCACATTACGGACTGGTCCACTCTCCATCTCTTGCCCTTTCCTGGCTTATAGTTACTGTATATAGTAAATGGCCAGGGTCAAGGCTGAAAGAAGATGAGCCAAGGGAGAGAAAATCCAGGCTATCCAAACTTTTGGAAAGTGACCCATACTAAGAAACTATTTTCTCATCACAGTATAATACTCACAAATCTACACTAATAAAAGAGAAACATGCAAATTGGTGTCATTCAGCTATGCCCACCAGCCGATCAGGATGAGTATGTGAGTTAACCCAACAAAGATGGTGGTTAATTTGCATATGCAGGCACGGAGAGGAGACTGAAGACGACTGAAGACCGAAGATGAGACTGAAGAGGCTTGGCTTCTCCGCTGCAGCCAGAGCGGAGAGCCAGGCCTCGCTGTGGCCGGACCAAAGGCCTGGGTCCTGGGTGCTGGAGGAAAAACTGGTGCCAGCAGCCAGGGGAAGGAAGGCCTATAGCATGAATCTTCGTACAATGGGCCTCTAGTCTATATATAATAGAGACAAAAGTTACCTGAGACAAAAATGCCCATACTACATGTGATATACTCTGATATTTTCTATTCTGTTCCACTTAACAACAACAACAAAAGACCACCACCCATTAAACTGATTTCATGAGCCACCGATGGTTGACAATTTGTTTGCAAAACACTGGCTTTTCTTATTGGGTTATATTGAACCTGACAAGTAATTCTCCATTTTGAATTCTCCTCTAAAAACAAAACCATAAAAATATTTTCTATCCATACATAATGTACATAACATCTAAAACAAATCCTTACAACAATTCTGAGTTTCACAGCTAACAAGTGGTGACATTTAGAGCTATGACCAGTCTGAAGATTCCAAGTCAAGGGCTTTTTCCACTTTATCATGCTGCGTCCATCATCTTATTAGTACATGTGTAGCTTAGTCAACTTGGTTGTAAGTGCCGAAGGATCAGGAATGTACCTAATGCCTAATGCCGTGCTGGGTGCCCAGGTGGTGCTCAATGACTACCTGATAAGCAGGATGGTATAGTAATCTTGGTCAAAAGCCATGCCCTGGTTTTGACATTGTACTTTAGGACATCTTTATGCTAAAACCTTATATAATACTTAGTAATATTGCCTTTTATGAGATATAATTACACTTCATGCATGATATCTAGATGTGTGATATTCTGTGAGCCATTATTTGGTGGGTTGTCACTGGAAACGTTTCCCAAGCTTGCAGGGCTCCTTTGTGGACAGATAGGAGGTACTGAGAGAGGGACACTGGCTCCTACCTGAGCATGGGCTTTTCCCAGAGCTCAGGGAGAGTTCCAGGAACCCCAATGAAAGCACCAGACAGGAAGGTTTTTGTTTCTGCTTGTTTTACAAGCAGATTGTCTTCCTAAGGCTATAACTTGTTGGCCTGGAATTTTCCAGACTCTGACTCTGTGATCAGTGATAAACTATCAAGAATATGTCTCAATCTCTGCTATTTTGGGCCTCTACAGCTAAATCCAATGTCCTTGGGGACACACAAACAATCCATCTGTCCAAAGGTGTATGTATGTGTGTGTGTGTGTGTGTGTGTGTGTATATATATATATATATATATATATATATATATATATGCGCATTGGGAGGTAGGGTAAGGACAGTAAGACTGAATAGGCACTGAATAATCTGTTGAATGAATAAATGAGTATATGGGTGAAAAGACCAAAGTGTGAATATATGCTATATATATGTATTTTTAATGCACTTATAGGAGGCTCTTTTCCTGTGAGTGCTTGGAAAGGAAAGGACAAGAGGAAAGAGGAGTTGAGGGGAGAAATGGGAAAGTAAGAATGGGAAGAAAAAGGGGGCGGGGAAACATGGCTGCTAGGGTAGGAAGAAGGCCCAGCAACTCTGAATGTTGATCACCATCTTTGTTAGTTCTAGAATGATCTTTATCATACCTATTTCCATGTAAACTTTTAGGACTCAAAACATGTTTCAGTTGATGGAAAGTTCCCTGTTTGCTAATTCTTCTGGAACCAGTTGTAAAATGCGTTTAAATCATCTCAGTGTGTTCTTAGGTAAGGAATGGGAGGAGGCAGTGTCATGTGGCTTCCTAAATCCGGTTTTTGTGTAAGAACCAATCCAGGAAGCCTTCCCTAATATTAAATCAAACAGAACCCCATCTGTAGGAGGAACATAGGTGATGTTGCAATGAGAGGACTCACCTTTCAAACTCGTGCTTGATAAGGTTTTGGGGAAAAGAGCAGCATTATGTCCAAAAGTCAGGTCAAAAGTCTCTCCGCACATTGATTTCCCAATCCAGGGCCCCTGATATCACGGAAAACAAAGCCCCTCCCTCAGAACGAAGCCATTAGCAAATGTCTCTTTGCTCTCCGGGGTTCTGTGTTCTCTCCCAGCACCTTTCTGCATTATCACTTTGTATTGAGATAAGAGTTTAATTTTTCAGGCAAAAGTATTTTGTATTTTGAAATACAAAATATCACTTTGTGTTTGGAGACGGAAGAGGCCAGTGGTTCTGAGGGCAGCGCTGAAGGCTGTTGCTACCCTTGTTCATGCGAGAAGCATCAAGATGAAGAGCGCAGCCGCTGATCTGACATTGCTTCTGTCAGCAGCTATGCCACCTATGCGAAAGGGGGATAAAACAGTTTTATCTCCTAGCAACAAATGAGTTATACAGGTGATGCATTTCAAACAGTGCCTGAATGTAGCAGGCATTCAGTAAGTCCTAGGTATTAATAGGCTATGAGAAAAGAAATATATTTTTTAAAAATATATTTCATTGATTTTTCACAGAGAGGAAGGGAGAGGGATAGAGAGTCAGAAACATTGATGAAAGAGAAACAGCGATCAGCTGCCTCCTACACACCTCCCACTGGGGATGTACCCGCAACGCAGGTACATGCCCTTGACCAGAATCGAACCTGGGACCCTTCAGTCCGCAGGCCGACGCTCCATCCACTGAGCCAAACCGGCTTCGGCTTTAAATGGTTTTTTATTGAGTTTTAGAGAGAGGGAAAGTGGAGGGAGAGAGAGAAACATCAATGTGAGATCTGCTGCCTCCTGCACACGCCCCTTACTTATTGAGCCTACAACCCAGGCATGTGCCTGACTGGGAAACCAGCAACCTTTTGGTGCATGGGATGACACCTAAACAACAGAGCCATACCAGCCAGAGCAAGAACAGAAATATCCATTTGCTAAATTCACACAGGCAGCTCTGACTTAGGCCATCTATGAAGGTACAGCAAAGTAAAACACAGTCCTTGTCCTTAAAGGATTTCAGTTGAAACAGGAGCAGTAAGCTAGGCAGAAATAAAATGATACAATAACATAATCATCATTTATACATAAGGTGAAAAGTATTCATGAAGTTAGGCATCTTTTGCCAGATAACCAACCGAAAGTCCAGTGAAAGAGTATGATAAGTTTAGTACATTTATGAATGACTGAAATAAATGAAACCAGGCAGGTCTGCTGTGAGTTGTGCCGTGTGTAATGTTTGCTGTAGCTGGAGGTGCCAGAGACTTCACATTTCTGTATGTCTTTGTTTTTGTTTACCCTGTTGTCTTTAGAAATTAAAAAAACAACTCCTCCTTAGAGTCAGGTTTGAAGTTGAGCTGTAATCCACTGTAATGTTAGAGCCCTGTTGGTGGGGTTGGGTTGATGTCAGGAGGGGGTGTGATCTATAATTTTATGATTACATCTTAGTGTTTTAGTGAGCCTGGGTCCCTGGGATGTATCCTTCACAAGTGGTTCTTAGACCCCTCCCCTCTTAGGTAAGGGCGAAAAGGTAGAGGGGACTGGAGGCAGGGCAAGGTGCATCTCCCAGGTGGGGTAAGGCTCTGGTTAAACTCTTTTCCCTGGAGAGTAGGGCTTTGCTATGGAGGATGCTCTGGACTTACCTCCTACTCACTGCCGCAGACTAGATACAGACATGAATCTAGATTTCTAACAGATCTTTTGAAAACACACACACACAAGTATTTTTCACAATTATTTTCAATTTAATGTAAATGCATATATTTATCTTGTTACTAGCTGAAGTGTTATTTACAGTGAAGCGAATGGCTCTTGAATGCACAGTTTGGTGAGTTCAGACAAATGCATAATCACTTACCCCTATCAAGCCATAGAATATTTACATCATTCCAGAAAGTTCCCTGGTGACCCTTCCCACTCAATTCTTGCCCTCCATCAGGCACCCACTTTTCTCACTTCTGTCAGCATAGATGAGCTCTGCCGGTTTTAGAACTTTATATTAATGGAAACACAGTGGGTATTCTTTTGTGTCTGGCTTTTTTTTGGCTTAGCCTAATAAGGTTTAAAATTAAAATTTGGGGATTAAAGGAAGTTATCCTAATAGAAAATTCTCATTATCACTAAGGTGACTGAATGCAGAGCAGAAAGAAGGCCCATGTGTAAAAGATCCCTGGTGTGTTCCCACCTCTTGGATACTTGGCCAATAAAGCTGAAGAGGCATTTTAGGTAAGCATTACCAGAACTATCCTGTGGCCAAAGCCCAATTGTCATTGTACCTCCTGAACCCCTTCCTCAACCCCTTTGTACCTTCCTGAACCCCTTCTTGCTTTTGAAATGCATCAGTGAGGAAATAGTTCCTTTCTGTACCCTGGGAAGGGATTGTAATATGAAATATTTTTAAATGCTTTTTAAATTGATTTTTAGAGAGGGGAAGGGGAGGGAGAGAGAGAATCATCATGCTTGGTAGGATGATTCTGTTCCTGCCTCAGGACTTGGGAAGAAAACTATGGGATATATTCTCCAATTTAGAAAAAAATGAAATCCCAGCTTAAACATGAAATCCTGAAATAGATTTCTTGGCATCTGTTTCAATAGAAACTAGTCTGAGCAAATATTTTTTTCCTTCCTTAAAACTGTGCTTATGCATATGATGGTGCCGTGGACTGAATTTTTGTGTCCCCCTCCAAATTTATATGTTGAAGCCCTACTCCCCAATGTGGTGATATTTGGAGGTGGAGCCTTTGAGAGGTAATGAGGGTTACATGATGTCATGAGGATGGGATACCATGATAGGATTAGTGCTCTTATAAGAAGAGATACTAGAGGGAATGCAGACTTGAGCAGCCTCTGTGGAAAACAGTTTGGAGTTTCCTCAAAAAATTAAAAATGGAGCTGCCATTTGACCCAGTGATCCTACTTCTAGGAATATATCTCAAGAACTCAGAAACACCCATCAGAAAGAATATATGCACACCTATGTTCATAGCAGTGCAATTTATAAGCTAAGATTTGGAAACAGCCCAAGTGTCCATCAGCAGATGAATGGATTAAAAAACAGTGGTACATCTATATAATGGAATACTATGCAGCTGTAAAAAAAGAAAGGACACTTACCATTTGCAACAGCATGGATGGACCTAGAGAGCATTATGCTAAGCAAAATAAGCCAATCAGAGAAAGATAAGTATCACATGATCTCACTCATATGAGGAATCTAATGAACAACATAAACTGATGAACAAAACTACACCCAAAGACATGGAAACATCGAACAGACTGTCAAACCTCAGAGGGAAGGCAGGCGAAGGTAGTGTGTGTGGGGGAGATCAACAAATGAACTCATATGCATATATGCATAACCTATAGACCAGGGGTGGGCAAACTTTTTGACTCGAAGGCCACAATGGGTTCTTAAACTGGACCGGAGGGCCGGAACAAAAGCATGGATGGAGTGTTTGTGTGAACTAATATAAATTCAAAGTAAACATCATTACATAAAAGGGTACGGTCTTTTTTTTCTTTTAGTTTTATTCATTTCAAACGGGCTGGATCCGGCCCGCGGGCCGTAGTTTACTCACGGCTGCTATAGACACAGGCAGTGGGTGGTAAAGGCTTGGCACGGGGGGGGGGGGGGGGGCGGGGGCCAGGGGGAAGGCAATGGGGGGGAAGGGACATATGTAATACTTTCAACAATAAAGATTTATATCTAAAAAAAGAAGAGATACTAGAGGGCTCACTTGCACTCTCTCTCTGGGCACACAAAGAAGTGATATGAGATGTTGGCTGCCTTCAAGCCAAGCAAAGAGGTCTTAAAATGAAACCACCTTGCTGGCATCTTGATCTTGGACTTTCCAGAACTGTGAGAAATAAATGTCTGTGTAAGCCACCCAGTCTGTAGTATTTTGTTACAGCTACCTGAGCTAAGACAGGAAGTAATACGTATTAAGTACTAACTATGTGCTAGGCACTGTGCCACATTTAATCTTTGAAACAAAACTAGGAGGTAGGTCTTGGTCGCTCCATTTTGCCAGGGAGGAAATAAAGCTCAGCATCACAGAGTTAAAAAGTGAATGCAGATATTATCAAATTTCCCTCCACTCCAAAGAAGCTGCACCAATGTATTCACTCACTTTATGAAAGAATATAGAGTATTGTATGGGTTCCAGGGTATAAACAGTCCACTTCTGTCCCTTTTCCTCCCATTTCTTTGGATATCATCACCTTTGTCTTGGTTTTTATGACCTCAGACCCATCACAAGAGGCTCTGAACTGGCCTTATGGATCTCCTCAGCCAATTGATCCCCAATCACCACAGGAGGTCTCTTCCGAACAATTATGATTGTGCCATTCTTTTAATTAAACTCAGAATCTACAGTGGTTACCCACTGTCTATAGGCCAGATTCCTCATTATCAATTCTAGTTTGTACACTTGGGAAGGGTTTATAAGAATTTGGAGGGATTTTTTACAACCTTATTTTTCTGAAAATAAGATTAAAGGATTAATTAAATACCAATTGATCTCTGAGGTTACGCTCAAGCTATAGGGTTTTTCAAGACCCTATACCCATTTGGCTTCACGTTATCTTCCAAGCCTCATATTCTCTAACCCCTTGATATAAGCCCATTTTAATTCCTTCATAAGTTTATATATTTTGACATTAGAAATACATTTTCATATCACTTCATAAAACACAAAGTTCAATATTTAAGAGCTCAGGAGCAATGAGGCTTTTTCCTCTCTTCAGACAAATTTATTAATTCAGCTCTTCATGTTCCATAAATTGTCAATGATTTGATACTTCGTTGAAAACATTCATATGCAAATATTCCACTAAGATATAAAATCTACAGACATAAAGAAGTTTACTCAGCTATAATCTTAGAATGAAATACTAAATACAAACAAATGGATAAGACAAGAATATAGTAAAAAGCACTTATACTTGAGGAGTTTGATTATATATGCCCCTAGAGATAAAATTTCATTAGAATCACTTTTTCATTTTCTTTTATGTCAAAGTCCTTTCACACAGTACATTGCTTTCTGTATAGCTGTTCTTGTTAACACCAACCTTTTCATTCACTTTGTCTTCACAAAGGAAATCTATCTATAATGAGGACACACTTCTCAGAGAATAATGAACACAACTTTGTATTTTCCTTATGATTAAAGGTTATCCCTAACCTTTCCCTTTCTTTCAAGATTATTTATTGAGTGGACATTGAACAAATTGCTGGAAATGCTCCTATACTAACTCAGTGTAGGACATAAGTACAAGGGTGCATGCTCAGGCACATTTGGAGTGGTGGTAAATAGGTAGCTGAGTTCTGTTGGCCTGGAGACAAAAAAGTGTTGCAAGTACATTGTAACTGATGTGTCTTCATATTCTTTCATTATTGCTCAACACATACCCTTTAAACTAATGTTATAATCTCCTACTTATGTCCTTTATTCATTACCAGATGTTCATTCTCTTTAAACTGTCAAAGACAAACCAAAACAAACTTGGAAAATAATAGGCCTATAGTATCCTTCCAATCTCCTAGAGTGAAGAACTCTAGGCTCTGTAAGGCTAAGTGATTGCCTGGACCCCCAAATATGTGGCTGGTTGAAGTGAGGCTACATTTGTCTTCTTACTCCTAGTAGAGGCCCCTTTCAATATCTTACCTAGTTTTTCCATAAAACAGGAGAGAATTTAGTATTAGTATTTCTGAGTAGGAATGGAAGTACAGTGAAAAGAAATATATCTGCAATGAATCATACCAGCAACCTTCAAAAAATACGGTGATGGGATTAAGAAGTGCTAACTGGTAGTTACAAAATCAGCGTGGGGATGTACAGCAAAGCATAGGGAAAACAGTCAATAATATTGTGATAACTACATATATGCCAAGTGGGTATTTGAATTATCAGAGGGAACCCAGCACTTTGTACATGGAGTTACGGCTGGCAGGGCCTGGCTTAGCATTTAGCTGATCCTCATTCTCACCAGAACGCCCTTCTAAGCCTGGATAACTTCACATAATGCTGGAAACCACTCTACGAAGATCTGCTTCTTGACCTCTGCAGGGCAGCTGGAGGCTTCTGTTGACACCCCTACTCAGCGGAAGGTCAATGCAAATCTGCAAAGCACAATCCCTCTCTCATCACCTGCTCTAGGTTGCTTATTCTCAGATTTAATTGCCTGAAATTTAGTGTCTGTAATAAGAACTCAAGGGTAATATCACACACCTCTGGAATCCCTCCACTGATTATGGGCTGTGCCCTGCAAGTGATAGTAGCAGGATGTGGCCAATTAGGAGTGCAGGGTTTTCTGGGCACTGCCAGGATCTTACAGAGAATGTCATGCTGTTCACACTCCCGTGGAGCTGGGCTGATTTCACAATGTTTCACACCCTATTGTAATCTACAGCCTGCCTCGGACCCGTTCAAGTGTGCTTTGATGTTTTATGTGCTAAGTTGCCAAAATTTAAGATTTAAACATCAAATGAAGAAATCCACATTTCCCCCTTTTATTCTGTAAGATTTAACATGTTAGTTTTATTTTTAATCTGAACAAAGTGTATTGTGCTGGGATTATGAAAGTGTTTTCCTTTTTTTAATAGTTCACATAATTTGACATTTTTTTCTTCAATGAAAATTTATTATATTTATGACTCAGATAAATGTTTTAAAGAACCCGGCAGGTGTAGCAGGGATTGGTAGGCCTCTGAGGGGCTTCGTGATATTGGATTGTAAGTCACTCCGTCACCTCTACAATGAAGTGAAATGTGGACTTCCAGGTTGTTGCCCACATTGAAGTTTACGACTCCAGGAAAGATCTGAATTCATCAGCATTAGAAATGGATCTCTAGGGCAGCGGTTCTCAACCTGTGGGTTGCGACCATTGGAAAACACATATAGCATATCAGATATATTTACATGACGATTCTTTTTTTTTTTAAATATATTTTATTGATTTTTTACAGAGAGGAAGGGAGAGAGATAGAGAGTTAGAAACATCGATGAGAGAGAAACATCGATCAGCTGCCTCCTGCACATCTCCTACTGGGGCTGTGCCCGCAACCCAGGTACATGCCCTTGACCGGAATCGAACCTGGGACCTTTCAGTCCACAGACCGACGCTCTATCCATTGAGCCAAACCGGTTTCGGCTACATGACGATTCTTAACAGTAGCAAAATGACAGTTATGAAGAAGCAATGAAAATAATTTTATGGTTGGGGGTCACCACAACATGAGGAACTGTATTAAAGGGTCGCGGCATTAGGAAGGTTGAGAACCACTGCTCTAGGGCCTGAGGGCTGATTTTGGTATTAGTCTTATTGTAGAAAATACCCAGATTTGGAACCAAAATGCTCCAAGAAATCTCCCCTGGAGGAGTTGAAGGGAAGACAGGTGGTTCTCCCAACGCGGAGGGGCCAGGAGAGGTTATTCACACCCCCCTGGTTTCTGCATCTTCGGTGCTTTCCTCAGTGTGACTAACTAACATGCTCTTTGTTCTCTGTTCCAGAGTCAGAGGCAGCCTGCCACGCGGCGCACAGGTTTATAGCTCCGGGCAAAGGTTTCAACAAATACGAACTCTTCACTCCAAAGTCTCCTCGCTGTGTGCTCCTGACCTCAGAACAGTGTATTCCTGTCTGTGGGCTCTAATCCCCAGAGCCTGGGCAGCAGAGGCAGGAGGAGTTCCGAAAGGCCTTCTCATTGCTCTGGAGATAAGGACCAGCGCAGCAGGCCAGTGCTTCCTGGGACACCCATGGACGTTCTCTCTCTTTTTTTTCAAACTGATAATTGTGTCTGCACTGACACAGGCAGTGTCTGTGATAACTTCCACCTGAGGGGGTAAATGGACAGATCATAACCCAGAGATTTGGTGAAAACACATTTCTTATCTAGGATTAGGTCTGATGATCTGGAAACTGCAAGGAACATAATAAAGTTTCTGATTCCCTATCTGGGATCTGGGTACATGACCTGGGACATAAATCAGAATCTCCCATAGCTGTATTGCCCTTCCCCATGCCCCACCCGTCCCATGAAGATTGGCCACAGGGAAGGTGCTTGAATTCTTTCTGGCCCTAAAGATGTCTCTGAGCAATCTGTTTCTTTAGCATCTCACATATAAGTATGGCAGACACAGCAGAGAAAGCTCACCTGGGGCCCGACTACAGTGCCATCAGACAGACATCTGGATTGACACCAATTTAAGGACTGAACACATGCCAGTGAGCAGTTTTGTATAGAGCATTCATTTTGGAGTTCAGCCCCAATACTGGTGAAACTCAGTATTATATTTCAATCTGATTTACCACCAGGTCTTGGGCCGGGGTTCAGCTCTAGCGCTAACCTTTGAATGAATCACCTAATCTGGAAAGGGGCCAATTGGCCTATGGAACACATGAAAATGAAACACGATTCCCAGAGTGGGAAAGTATGTCTGCCTTCCAATCTCTGATAAGAGTCCCTGGAAAACTGAAAACCACACAAATGCTAACAATGCCTGGGTTCTTAAGAAGTTCACTGTCTAGTGGGAAAAACAGATAAAAAAAAATAAGAATCTTGCCTGGCTGGTGTGACTCAATGGTTGAGCATTGACCTATGAACCAGGAGATCACTGTTGGATTCCTAGTCAGGGCAAATGCCTGGATTGCAGGCTCAATCCTCAGTAGGGGGCGTGCAGGAGGCAGCTGATCAATAATTCCCTCTCATCATTGATGTTTCTCTCTCTCTCTTTCTCTCTCTCTCTCTCTCTCTCTCTCTCTCTCTCTCTCTCTACCTTCCACTCTGAGGTTAAAAAAAAAAAGATTCTCAAAAAAATAATTTAAGTGTTCCTTTGAGTGTATGCCCAGGGTGCTGTCAGAATTCAGAAGAGGGACACCTCATGCAGCCAGACTGTGAGGGCCAGGGAAGGCTGCCACTATGTCGATGATAAGAAATTCAGAGTCAGTTGATGTATCGTGTCTTGAAGATGACACTTGTCCTCCAACTAAGTTAGATTCTTCCCAGAACTGTTCCAAAGCACTTAGCTTTCCTCACAAAAGCTCTCTGTATTTATTCATTTGCATCCTCAGTGAATGGAAGAAAGGTCAGAAATACGTCAATGCTTCAGACACAGGCCAGTGTCCCTTCTCACCTATGGCCCACTGCCTTGTCTCTGAAATGAGTCCCTGAATTAATATTCCTCCCTAGACACTTTTTTCTTTAGAGAGCCAGTTCTTTCCTGTCTTACAAACTGGGCCCTTACTTAATAATTTTACATAATTCTAAACAGATCTCTATCTAACCACTTAAACAAGCTTTTTAACTCCATGCAACATGATTTCTTCTGGATGATAAAAGCATAATTGCCTTAATGTTTTTTTGGTTTACATTATACAAAATTTTGCCTCACTAGATATTTGCAATTTGCCCTTTCCCGTCTTCTGCATACTTTGCTGAGTTCTGAACAGTACATGCTGAAACAGCATAATCTGACATTAGTATCAGGTCTGGTTTTGTAACTAAGAACCTACAAACATATTCACTTCCTCTAAGGCAGTGGTTCTCAACCTTCTGGCCCTTTAAATACAGTTCCTCATGCTGTGACCCAACTATAAAATTATTTTCATTGCTACTTCATAACTGTAATGTTTCTACTGTTATGAATCGTAATGTAAATATCTGATATGCAGGATGGTCTCAGGCGACCCCTGTCAAAGGGTCGTTCGACCGCCAAAGGGGTCGCGACCCACAGGTTGAGAACCGCTGCTCTAAGGTTTTGAGGCCACATGCTCAAAAATGGAAGAATGGGCTCTACCTGGGCTATTTGGAGAGTTTGAGGCCCTAAACGTCAACACCGTCTAATTGCTGTTGATTTCCCATGGCTTAGTACGTCCATCCAGGACAGGGTCTGACCAGCCTGACTCATTACAGAATTAGGCTGGCTCTGTCAGAACTCAGAAGACGGACACCTCATGCAGCCAGACTGTGAGGGCCAGGGAAGGCTGCCGCTATCCCTTGGCCTTTTCTCGTTGGCCAAGTTGACGTGTCCATTATTCCTCTAGAGAGGCCGAAGGGGCTCGGAAATGACAAGGAGGCCCTTTCCACCCCAGGCTGGGTTATAAAAGGAGTATCTGTCGGCTGTGTGCTCTGAGAGTGGGGTGTTTTGTTGTTGAGTAAGGGCCATACTCAAGGATTTTGGCCTGAGTTTGGATGCAATGGAGGGTCACTTCAATGATCTTGAAAATGTGGGTGGTGGTAGCCAACGGAGAGACTATTTTGAAATATGATAATAACACTACCCAAAGCCACTTCCAGTTCAAGAATAAATATTAGGTGCCCATTGATATGATCACTCAGATTTTCTTGTTAGATCTGTTAATGTGGTGGCGTTGGGTTTATTCTTGTATTATTATTTATTAATTATTATATTTTCCCTATGAACAACTGTAAACCTGCTTTTGCCACACCCTGTATATTGACCATGTTCCTGAGTAATCTCACAATTGATATCACTGCTAGAGTTATAGACAAGAGTCAGTATATAGTTCTATAGGGAAGCTTCCTCAAAAGTCTTAACAAACCAAGGATTATATCAGTGTTTTTTATTACAATTCTTTATACCGATTCCTTGAAGTTAACACTAGTGAGCCACTAGATGATCACAACAATTTACTAAGCAGCTATTGCTAAATTGTGTCAGGGCTAAATTACTGCTAAATGTGAGTGAGTGCCCTGTGATCCTGACCTTGCAATTGAATTCAGAGAAAAATCTATGCTTAGAGAGGAGGAGTCAGTGTGATAAAACTCCAGCCAGTAACTAATTGGATCATGCCCTGCCCTATCTTAACACTGATCACTCTAAATCATTATTGCCTGTTTGTATGCTTGACTCACAGAGTGCACACAATAAATAATTGTGGACTGACTAGTCTCCAGGAAATAAATTCCATGGGTAGAGGGATAGTGTCTACTTATCTCCAGCTCCCAATATGGTGGATCTAGCATGAGGTAGGCATGAGTAAGGCAAAGCTATAGGAGGCTACTTCCATAAACATTTCCACTCTCTCCAGCCAGGAGGATCTCTTCCTGTCAAATGTCTGTCCTCTGAGAATGTATAATATCTTTTCTTATAGTTCCTTATGTTTATGTCTCATGTCCATTGCTACATTATACTATTTCTTGGTGTCTTAAGAGCAGGGATGATTTCATTTATTGTAATTTATTAGAGTGATGGAAAGTGAAAAGAGTCTTAAAGCTAAAATTCATTCATTTTTTACACTTTTCTACATTCAGCAGAATTATAGTGACTTAAAGTATGCAACTTCAGGCCATTTAAAATGAATTCCACTTCCATGTATTAAGTCAGCTGGTAGCAAAGACTAGCCATTAATATGTCACACCACACACTTACAGGGCTGGTGCGCCTGTTTGCTCCGCTATTCCCATTAAGCGCCAGAGAAAAAAGACAGCTGCCAAACATTTTCTAGGTCATTTGTTCTATTTGTAAACAGAAAGTGTATAATACTTAACAAGATGTAATCATTTGCAAACTGGATTGATGCAGAATGAAAGAAGTGTGTGTGGGGGAGAGGATGGAAATTAATGCATGTCAGAAGTGCTTAATGACCCCATTAATCGAGAGATAGGTAATTGGAGAACATAAACAGAAGAGGTAGTGGCCTTGGAGCCATTAATCTATTTTGGGAGTGCTGCTAATGTTTACCAGCTGATTCTCTTCTCTTAGGGTCTACTTGCACAGCTCTTGTATTATTAAAACTATGCATTAATCAATTGAAACCTAGGGGAAATAGATACATTGATAGAAAAAATAAAATGACAAAATTCGTGCAAGGAATAGAAAACCTGACTAGACCTGTGAGCTTGTTAGAATTTATGTGAAAGTCAAAGATTTTGTCTTTTCCCAAACAGCCATGCCTAGATTACTTTATAGCTGAGTTCCTATTCTTTCAAGGAACTGTACTTCCTGTGTAATGTAAATTGCTACAGAATACAGAAAAATCGTGAGAGCTGCACAGCTCATTTTATGAGACTAGTGCACTTTTAAATTAACGTTTTCCTTTATCTTTTGAAATAAACTCAAATTTACAGGAATGGTTCCAGAAGAGTAGAATGAACATGCCCCTTCCCCAATAACTAACTTGAGAGTAAATTGCTGATGACATGCCAAACCATCCCCCGCATTTGAGTGTTTATTTCCTTGCAAACAAGGGTTTTCTCCTACATAACCCCAACACCCCTACAGGGATCAGGAAATTTGCATAATAAATGACTACCATCTAATGCACAAATCCCATCCAAGTTTCTTAAAGACAGAGAAACAGAATGAAAGCAATGACACGCATAAACACCTGATCAACAGGCGTTCAATAACTGGCCCTTACTTTCACGAATCTGTAAATTCCCTGGGGGCTCCTGGGTTTCTGTCTTGGGCAGCCACAATCCGTGCTCTGTAATCCTGGCACAACAAGATCCCCCCTCCCCCGCAATGTGCCATATCCAGTCCCCGCCCAGACGCCCCCCTCTGTCCCCAATAAAGCTCTAACCAGGCTTTGGCCTGCTCCTGAGAGACAAGGCTGTGAAGTCTCCCACCTGGAGCTCAGCGCTCACATCAGGTGCAGCCCTGGGGGCAGCGGGAGGGCGTGGGGGGCGGAGCACTGCATGGAGCTGGCGGCGGGCCTGCCACGCGGCTTGTGGCCTTCACGCTGCGCATGCGCCGGGCCTACACGTGGCCTTCACGCTGCGCATGCGCGGGGCCTACACCGCGAGAACAGACGGCAGTCTGCCGCCATCTTGGGCCTGCGGTCCTCCTGGAGCTGCACCACGGAGCTCCCGTAAGTCCAAGCTCTGCTTATTGACGGCCCAGCGTCATTGTTTCCATGGTGTCGTGTTCCTCCCACCTCCCCGCTGTCCCTTGAACCTTGTGGCTTCGGCCTCAGAAGAGCGGCCAGGCCTTTGCCGCCTGTGGCGGGATGCCCCTGGCTCCCCGCCATCCTCCTCGCCTCCTAACGGCCCGCTCAGCCCCGGGGTGCGGGGTTCAGGGAGGGTGTGCCCCGCGGCCAGTGGTCAGCGCGGTGCCCGCGGAGCCTGTCCCGGGCCTGGCCTCCCTGCGGAGCGCCGAAGGCATACGGTCAGGGTGCAAACGCTCTCCGGAAGAAACTCGTTTTTGCCAAGTCGCCTCATGGTCGTCATACTTCAGTACACACGCACAAACAGCTTGCTGCCTTTTGGGATTTTAAAAAGAAGTAGAAGCCCTTTGCAGCACGTCCGCTGGAGGGAGGGTAAAGGAACCCCCTTCTGTTTGCCGAGTTCCGCCTCCACCGCATCCTGGCGCCCACCCTCAGGTGCCCGCGGAGGGCTCCTTTCAGTGCCCTGGGCAGTAACAGCAGCCGCCAGGTTTAACTCAACTGCTGCTGCTTAGTAATTAGAGAGAGCGAAAGAGCCCCGTGATTTACTCTAATATTCCATCGTTGATAAGCATGTAGGTTGTGTGTGTGTGTGCACGTGTGTGTGCACGTGTGTGTGCACGTGTGTGTGTGCACGTGTGTGTGCGCGTGTGTGTGTGCGCGTGCGTGTGCGCGTGCGTGTGCGCGTGCGTGTGCGCGTGCGTGTGCGCGTGCGTGTGCGCGTGCGTGTGCGCGTGCGTGTGCGCGTGCGCGCGCGCTTGACGGCTTTACTTAGAGCAGCGGTTCTCCACCTTGGCTGCACCTTAGAATCACCTGGGAATCTTTTCAAAATCCTGATTTCTGGGCCTCATCCTCCGGAAATTCTGTGAGGCCACAACATTAGTAACAAAGAAACAGAATTTCCGGAGGATGAGGCCCAGAAATCAGGATTTTGAAAAGATTCCCAGGTGATTCTAAGGTGCAGCCACGATTGAGAACCACTGACTTAGAGTCTAATCGAAGCACAGCCATCTGCCCGTAAGTGTAGACTTTGGTAACTTTTGACACACATATTCACCCAGGAAAGCACTATAATCAAGATAAACATGTCCGTTAATGCACCCAAAAGTTTCTTCTGGCCTCCCACCTCCACAACACGGATCTGCTTTAGGTTTTGTATCAATGGTGTTAACCAAAGAAGAGATTCAAGCTATCATAAAGAACAAAGGTGGATTATATTAATTTTAATTTCGTTATAGTTTTATTTTTTATGTGGTTTTAACATTGTTAATATTTTTTTTCGTAGCCTCTAGGTTTTGTCTCTTGAAGAGAGCCTATTTTAATGTAAGATTAGAAAAAAATATTGCCATATTTTCTGCTAATTCTTATAGGTAGTTTTTTTTTTTTCTTTTCCCATATACTCAGGTAAATAAATGGTCACATGGCCCTTTGGATGGCTACCACAAAGAGTGTTCTTGGTATAAGTCAGCACAGGGTCCTTTCTTAGGAGTAACTGGTCTTATATATATAATACTTTCAACAATAAAGATTATTAATAAAAAATAATAAAATTTAAAAAAAAGTCAAAAAAAAGAGTAACTGGTCTTGCCATGGCTGGGTGGCTCAGGTGATCAGAGCATCATCTATACAGCACAAGGTTGTGGGTTTGATCCCTGGTTGGGGCATGTGTGGGAGGCAACCAGTCGATGTTTCGCTCTCACATTGATGTTTCTCTCTCAAATCAATAAAAACGTATCTTGGTGAGGATAAAAAAAAGAGTACCTGGTCTTGGGGGGAGGGGGGAGGTAGGAGAGAGTAGAAGGGGGATAAACGATGGGAGGAGACTTGACTTGGGATGGTGAACACACAATACAATATACAGATGATGTATTATAGAATTGTACCCCTGAAACCTATATAATTTTATTAACCAATGTCATGCCAATGAATTCGATAGAAAAAAAGAGTAGCTGGTCTTCACTCATATAAGGAATTACAGGTCTATAAATTGGCTGAAGTCTGGGAATTGGGTAATGGCCTGTGACTTTAAATAATGGTGGTTTAGGAAGGCTTTTCGTGTTCTGAAGTCTTGGTTTATTCTAATAAATATCTTTAGTGTGTTGCCCATTGATTCTATTCTTAAGAGATTCCAGGATTAAGTAGGCATAGCCTGGAATCTCTATATATCAGAGCATGCTGATTGCCACACCAAATTAGTTATTTAGAATGAAATAAAAACCATAGTCAGTACCCAGATGTTCCTAAATCTTATCTTTTCCTCTAGCTTTCCAGTTGCCTATTTCAGTTTGTGGACTTGGGTCTTAAGTCTTAGAAAGGTCTCCTGTTCTGTCATTTTATATGTGAGATGACATTTATACTTTGATAAGATTTTCCTATATTCCTATATTCCTATCCTCCATGCTCCTCTTTTATCTTTTTATTATTTCCCCCTGAATTTTAGGGCATTCTCTCAAACTTTTCTTCTACCCCATTTATCTTTATTTTGTGTTAACTTTTACCATGCAGTTTTAAATTTCTTATGTGTATAGAGTTACTTCTAATCTTAGTTGTGGCATCTTAATAACTACTTAATCATATAAAATACAATATTCTTTTTCGACCTTTTAGAAAACAGGAATCAGACTTTTGAAAAAGAATTCTTTGCAGTTTCCTTCAGTACATGTATTGCTGAGGGGAGCATTTCTTTGATTTCTTTTAAGTGGTTTCCTCATTTTTTTTTTTTAGGTTCAATGTTTTTCTCTTTCTCATCCTCATAAAAAAATTTGATAATTGTCAGCTGTTAACTCAGATTCAAAGTTGAGCTGTGTCCTATCATAATAGAGTTGGTTCTTACAGGAATTTGGGGAATGTTTTATAGTTCTGAATATTTGCCTAGCCATTTAAAAAATTTTAACAAGCTAGCTCAACAGGTGTGGCTCACTGGTTGAGTGTTGACCTATGAACATGGTTCGATTCCCAATCAGGGCATATTCCCAGGTTGCAGGCTCAATCCCCAGTGTGGGGTGTGCAGGAGACAGCCAATCAATATTCTCTCGCATCATTGATGCTTCTATCTCTCTCTCCCTCTCCCTGTCTGAAATCAATAAAAAAAATATTTTTTAAAAATTCTAACACTCTAGAGAAAGTTAACAGAATTGTCGGGATCTTTGTTTCTGTGCTAAAGAATTCTTCTCCCCCTACTCTCCTTTATGCATACGTTTGTGGCCAGCCATGCCTGTGTCAAGGCCTAGGTGTACCTAACCTGCCTCACCATCTTTCCAGGGCTGGCCTTCCTTAGTGCTGTCCAGGACTCAGCCTGTTGCCCTCGGTCCAAGAAGGATCCTCATTTGCATAATGATGCTGACAGGTCCAAATATTACTGATTGACTCAGAGTAGGGAGTGCAAACAGTGTCTGTCCCCTGTTGGTTTCCCATCTACTGTTGCTTCTAGCACCCACTTCTTTGAGTTATGGGTTGAAGAAGTCTGCATGAGGGAAAATAGTTTTCTCACAGGAGGAAGAGGAGATCTCTTGTGGGTTTTACTTGGCTTCCTTCTGTTTATATAACATCTGTCCAATACCTAGTAGAAATTTGTTAGTTTCTAGAAAGTAAAGATTGTTTATTGTGTTACAGCAATTTTATATATGTATATATTCCTATTTTTATATTCTTGTTATTTCAGTAGAATTTTTTGAAAATGTGGAAGGCAGTGAAGAATTAGATGCATTTTGTTTATCTTTCTGTTATCTTGCCCAATGTATATAATTTTTATTAACATTCAATTTGATAAATACAGGCATATTCTTATTTTCAAGGCTGTATTTACATACAAATTTACATAAGGTTAATTTCATTTAATTTTTACAGCTGTCTATCCAGAAGCTAATTAGTATTTATTATTTGCTTTTTAGAAAATGGATTCTACATCTCGATTACCAACATTTTTAGATATGGATCTGACAATATCACATACAGAAATTTGTCCCAAGGACATTCTGGTGAAATTTCAAGGGAGAAGTAATATTGAATGTGAATTTGACTATCACATATTGCAGAGGGAGATACAGCATATTCCAAAAGTAAAAAAGAATGTGGACATTGATGAATTTTGTTTGGTAGAAGAAAGAGTATCTGGAGAATGGCAGAGAGGAAGAGTGTTGGAAAAGAAAAATGAACTGTATACTGTGCTCCTAATAGATCGTGGAGAAGAACTAAGAGTCAGTAGTATGCAGGTTGCTTCAGCCTGTGGCAAGTTATTTGAACTACCACCACGGGTAGTATTTGGTATTTTTGCAAACATACTACCAATTGGAGAAAAATGGTCTCCTAAGGCTTTGAATTATTTCCAGTCATTAGTAGGACTACAAGTGAAAGGTTGTATAATACAAGCTATTTTGCCTCTTCACATGATTATTCTTGAAGTGCCAAAAATTATATCCCAGGTTCTTGAATTAAAATTAGGAAGACTTATTGATGGGGATTCATTTTGTCTTATTGTAGAAATGTTAAAAGAATTCCCACATCAAATTCCTGATTTATTACAACATCAGACACCTGAATTATCATTAAATAATAATGATACTTTACTTGATATCCAACATGTTCTGGATAGCTTGCAGCCAACTTTGCCAATAGGTAATATTGAAAGTGTAAAGGTATCATCTGCATTGAGCCCAAGTAAATTTTATTGTCAATTAATTAAATGGATTCCAGAGTTAGAAGACTTGACAGTGTGCATGAATTTGCATTATGATATCAATCAAGAAAGTAGTCCTACTTGTGATAATTTTGGACTACTTTGTGTTGCCAAAAGGAGAAATGGACAGTGGCATAGAGGTATTCTTCAGCAGCTCTTGCCTAATAATCAAGTGAAAATTTGGTTTATGGATTATGGCAGTAGTGAGGTTATACCCTCAATTCATGTAAAGAAACTTAAACAGGATTTTATTTCAGTACCATTGTTTTCATTTCCATGTTCTCTGACATATTTACACAGTCAAGATAAAACTGTAAGAAAATTTCAACTCAGTGTATTTAAACAAGCCTTGTTAGGACAAATAGTATATGCACAAATTGATTGGCTCAATAAGGATGAGCATTTGTATTATGTAACATTACAAACTCAAGAATCTACAATGAATTCTAAGTGTCTGCTAAAGACTGTAGGCACACAAGTACTTTGTCCAGTTTCTGATTTAAAAATATCAAATATGTTGAGAGAGACTAGTACTTCTGCTGTAAATAGTGTTGCAGTTGACAGTTTTATTGGAAATACTGAACAGTTGATAAACTCACTAAATAATAAAGGTGCTTTGAAAGTAGGTTTTCCTATTAAAACTATAGAAATGGAGATAGAAGCTGCCTACATAGCTTTCGTAGTATATGTATTAAATCCGTCAAATTTCTGGGTACGCACCAATGAACATCAGAATGAATTTCAAGATGTAATGGAAAATATAAACAGATTTTATGATTTATGTGAAAATGATGAACTAATTCTAAGAAATCCAGAACCTGGATCATTTTGTTGTGCGAGATATAGCAAGGACAGACGTTTTTACAGAGCTGTCATCAATGAAATTAATGGTTATAAGATTAATGTGTATTTTTTGGATTATGGAAATACTGATTCCATACCATTTTTTGATGTAAGAACTTTGCTTCCAGAATTTTGTGAGTTGCCTGCCTTAGCCATGTGCTGTTCACTTGTACATATATTTCCTGTTGAAGATATTTGGGTGAAGGCAGCAACTGATTATTTTAAAAAAATTGTCTTAAACAAAGCAGTTTTGCTTCAAGTTATAGCAAAAAGAGATGACAAGTACACTGTAAATATTCAGAGTATTGAAGCCTCTGAAAATATTGATGTTGTCTCTCTTATGGTACAAGCTGGATATGCAGAATATTGGGAAGTAGAGCCAGAATGTTATCCAAAATCTGTAAGTCAATGTTTGGTGTTAAATTTAAAATCTAAAAACAAAGTTAATATTAAGAAGACCTTATCTGCCCTTCCTGAAGGACCTAAACCTAAAAAGTATCACTCAAAGAAGCTTAAAGAAAGTAATTATACTTTGGTAAAGTCCCCAGCTATTAATTTCTCAAATTTAAAAAATCCTCTCACCTTGTCTGTGGAACCTGAGTTACCATGGCCTTATAAAGAATATTTGTTTAAACCAGGAACAGTCCTTGAAGTTAAGTGTTCTTATTGTTATGGCCCAGGTGACTTTTCATGCCAGCTTCGATGTAAGCTAGAAGATCTAAAATCATTGATGGAACAAATTCAGAATTATTACAGCATTCATTCTGATTCTTATCAGATTGGGCAGATAGCTTGTGTTGCTAAGTATTCTAAAGATAGGAAGTGGTATAGAGCTGCTATTTTGACTCAAGTATCAAATAAAGAATTTGATGTAGTATTTGTTGATTATGGTTACCAGGAAAGAGTTTTAATTAAAGATCTTTGTGCGATTAACCCATATTTCCTTTTTTTAGAAGGCCAAGCCTTCAGATGTAGACTTAACCATTTAATTGAACCCACTAGTTGTAAATTATTAAGTTGGACAAAAGAAGCATGCAGAGACTTTGGGAATTTTATTTCTTCATCTAGAGGGTTATTGACTTGTGTCATCTGTGCCTTAGTTCTTATATATCCAAACCATTTATGTAACTTGGTAGATTTACAATCTCCATTTACAAGTGCAAAAGAATTTCTTATTAATCATGGCTCTGCACAGTATAGTACATTATCAAAGCCACTCCCATCTTCAGTTAGTCTTTACAGCTACTATTATTCCTCCTTTAATATAAAAATTGGAAGTGAGGAAGAAATATACATTTCTCATATATATAGTCCCAAAAAGTTTTATTGCCAATTTAGTAGAAATAATAAAGACCTAAAGATGATAGAAACAAAAATCACAGAGATTAATAACCTCAAAAATTATCCAGAATATTCTAGCAAAAAGAGATTGTGCATATGTAAATATGTAGAGGATGGTCTCTCTTATAGAGCTTTAGCAATGCCAAAGTCAGATTCATTATCTGACTTTCTGGTCTATTTTGTGGACTTTGGAAATAAGCAATTAGTAGAAGAAAGTATGTTGAGGGTTATTTCAGATCAGTTTCCAGAGTTGCTGTTTACACCTATGCAAGCTGTTAAGTGCTTTTTGTCAGATCTTAGAGATGTAGATATTCCAGTAGAAATCAATAGATGGTTTGAAGATAGTTTCTTGGGAAGACCATTAAGAGCAGTAATATTGTCCAAGGAGTCAGATGGCCAGCTTGGTTTAGAATTGTATGATGGATATCAACATATAAATCAGAAAATTAAAATGTTGCTTCATGCTTATGGAAAAAAACATGGTGATCCAGCACACTGTGTGGAAAAAGGCTTTAAAATAAACGAGAATAAGAGACTTGCTGTTTCTTTAAAAGGCAAAAGAGAAAACTATCACCATGATATGACAAATAAAACTAGCCTAGTAACATATTCTGAAAGCAAAATACATCAATTAATGAATTCCAAAAGTATATATGCCCGGGTTTTGAAACCATCAGTTAGTTATAAAATTGAACCTGTGTCAAAAAACAAAGTAAAGAAGTCTTTGAATGATGGACTTAAAAATAAAGGTGTAGAGGTTGTCCCTGGATTTGCACATACTCTTGATGAAAGTGATGTGGGCAAGAAATCAGTAAGGGTTGTGTCACAGTCTTTTATCAGAGAATTACATCAAGTAGCCTCACAAAACCCATATAATCTTACAAGACCACAGATCAAAGACCTTCCTGAACCCAAAATTTACTTGAATGCTAAAGTTAAAGGATATGTTTCTAACATCAGTAACCCAGCAAGTTTCCATATTCATCTTGAGGAGAATGAAAATGTAATCATCAGACTTGCAGATGCTCTAAATGAGAGAAGAGCAGATATAGTGAGCGAGAGAAAATCAGTTAAACCTATCGTGGGAGATCTTGTAATTGCAGAATACTCTACTGAAAATGCCATATACAGAGCCGTTATTAAGAACATTTTGCCAGGAAATTTTTTTGAAGTGGAATTTATTGACTATGGTAACACTGAAATAGTAAACATATCTAAAATTTATGAACTTAAGAGCGAATTCTTAACTATTCCTCAGCTAGGACTCCATTCTTTCCTCAGTGGAGTAAAGTGGAATGAGCCTGGTGAAATATGGGACAGTAAAACTATAGATTATTTTGCTTCACAAGTAAGTAACAAAACAGTTTCTTGTGAATTTTTGAAAAAGCATGAGCAGAAATGGGAAGTAAACATAATTTGTGATGAAAAATGTGTCACGAATGAACTACTGAAATGGACAGCATGTCCAAAACTACAGAAAACAGTATTGCAAAGGCCTCAAGTTGTTTCTCAGAAGGTAAACCCTGACGATGAGAGTGAAATGAAGAAAGTAAGATCAAATGAATATGAAAGTTCTGTGATCCTTCAACCATCCTACCGACAGCTGGTTAATATTCCTTTAGAACAGTTAAAACCTGGACAACTTGAAAAGGCTGAGATTCTTTATGTTTCAAAAAGTGGGGCATTTTATGTGAAGTTATCTAAAAATAAAAAAAAAATATCAGACTTAACAGTACTAATTACTGAAGAAGTAAAACAACCTTTTTCACCAATGGAAAATATTGAAAAAGGCTTAGAATGCTTGGCAAAATCTAAAAATACTTTGAAGTGGTATCGATCAAAAGTAGAAAAAAAATGTGTTGAGACTTTGCTTGTGTTTTTAGTAGATTGTGGTAGGTATGACATAGTGCCTTTAAGTAATATCAGGGTACTTAGTAATGAAATCAGAAATATTCCAAGACAAGCTGTGCCTTGTAAATGGGTTTGGTTTGAAAATTTTAGAAACATGCCATTTGAGTCCATTGTGCATTTATTTGCTCATATGGAAATAGACATCCTTTTCCTAAAATATTTAGACTCTGCCTGGGAAGTCGAAATTTTGGTAGATGGCCTATTACTTTTGGAATATTTAAATTTAAATACAGTTCATGTTGAAGAAAACAAACTTAGATCTTCAGAAATTATTTTCAGTGTGGCATCTAAGACTCCTGTGTCATCAAGTACAATAAGATCTTTTACTTGGGCACAACTCCAAAATGGTAGGCAATATTCTGGTATTGCCACTGCTGTTTCTGATCCATCAGACTTCTGCATTCAGTTAGATGATTTCTTTGACACAATGAAATCGGTCTTTATGTTGCTTTCTGATCTACCAGAAACCTTGCAAACAGTGTCTCAAGAACACATAATTCCCGGTTCTAGTTGTTTGTTTAAATATGAACTGGAAGATCAATGGAATAGAGTAGAAATTTCTGAAGTCTCTGATCAATCTTTACTTATTGTGTTGATTGACTATGGATTTTCCATTTACATACCTTATTCAGATATAAGAAATCTTAGAGTTGTTCCCGAGGACCTTCTGAATTTGCCAAGGCTAAGTTATCCTTGTGCCTTATGTGGTATCTTACCTGCTGACAGGAAACATTGGCATGAAGAGGCCAAAAGTTTTTTTCTAGATTTCCTAAGTAAACCAGGCTTAGTTTTTCAGTTTAGGGAATATAGTTTTGAAACAAAACTGAAAGTAGATGTCATTTATGAGAAAAACAGTTTGGCAGATATCTTAGTTGCATATGGTCTTGCAGTGTATTCTAAAGATTCAGATCATCTTGATGCAGTTACTACTACTGGATCTACTAAAATCCAGTATAAATTACAGAAGAAGCATGTTTACTCATTATTAGATCACAGTTGTTACAAAAGAGAAAATATAAATTGTGCATGCACTGAGAAACAGAAGCTAAAAAAGCAGAAAACTATAAAGAGGAAATATGTCTGTAAGAATCCCTTAAGCAAAAGCCATGTTAGTAAAAGATTATATTCTAGAAATCTAACACTGAGGAATAAGGTTGAAAGTGGAAAACATAACCCTCAAAGTACCATTCCATTTGATAAGTGTGCAGCAGCTTCATTTTGGGAACTATTACCTAATGGGTTGAAGAACAATACCAATTGCATTGAAAACATAGTCAAAAAGCTACCAACTGGAGAAATACAGGAAAAGAACAAAATGGATTTGAGAACAGCAGTACAAGAAATGCATGTTAATGGAAAAATATCAGAAGAACACTTAAAGGGTAAGTAGCCAGTTATAAAAAGTAGATTCTTTTTTGTAGATTCTATTTTTGATTCTTTATAAAAGTTTGTATGTATGAAAATGATCCAAATTGAAAATATCCTACTGCAAGAAAATTTACTAGAAAACCTGAACAAATGAATAAACTTGGAGTGATCATTTGAACAACAAAATGGTCACTTGAACAGCAACCTTTGAGAATGTAAACGAAGTATAGAGGATTTAACCACACATGCATGTACATGTTACAGATAATTTCAGGGTTTCACAAAACTTCTGATGGTCCATAGATCTCAAATTGATCTTGCTGTTATTAGGGAACTTCCTGGGCTCATTTTGAAGAATCAGTTTTTTATTATGTATTTTTATCAGATGAAATATATATTTAGCTTTTTTTAGTATGCTTTTATCAGAGAGAGAGGAAGGGAGAGGGTAGATGAGAGAGGACCATCACCGTTCTGCTGCCTCCTGCATGGCCCCTACTGGGGATTAAACCTGCAACCCTTGCATGTGTCCTGACGGGGAATTGAACCCTGACCTCCTGGTTCATAGCTCGATGCTCAACCACTGAGCCACGCCGGCCTGGCAGTAAGTTAAATTTATGATACTGCAAGAAACAAATATTAGGACAGTGTATACATATGTAAACATGCACACATTTGTAGAGTAATGGTTAGATTAATGGTTATACTTCTTTTTTGAAGGTAGGATTTATGGATAAGAGACAATTATAGTTTTAAATAAAGACTAGAATAGGCTATATGTATTTCACCAAAGTGGATATATATTACTATTTGTTTAAGAAAAGATGTTTTGCCGAAACCGGTTTGGCTCAGTGGATAGAGCGTCGGCCTGGGGACTGAAAGGTCCCAGGTTCGATTCCGGTCAAGGGCATGTACCTGGGTTGCGGGCACATCCCCAGTGGGAGCTGTGCAGGAGGCAGCTGATCGATGTTTCTCTCTCATCGATGTTTCTAACTTTCTATCTCTCTCCCTTTCTCTCTGTGAAAAATCAATAAAATATATTAAAAAAAAAAGAAAAAAAAAAAGAAAAGATGTTTTTATTTGTTAGACTATATGTGTAATTACATGTATATGTTATAGTATGTATAACATGTATAATTTGTGCTCTTTTCTGTTGTGACTTCTTAGGAATTAAGTAAAAGAAGTTCTAATTATAGTAGGAATTTTCAAAATAAACTCTTTAATAATTCTCAATAAAATATATAGTGCTTTTAAAATCATAAATTTTTGTTTGTTTTTCAGTAAAGGGAGATGAAAGCTCAGATCGTTTATGCATCAGTTTGGCAACAAATGACACATAGGACACCCAATAAGTACTCTTTTGCTTTAGATGCTCCAGATACATAATCAAAGTGGTAAGCATAGGACAACTTTTAACATTAAAGTACATTAAAGGAATCTAGATTGTTCAGATTACTTCCCTAGGACACAATGATGAGAATGTTACAGAAATTTTATGTGAACAAGAATTGTGATGATATGATTTGAAAAAACTTACATAGGAAATATGGCTCACCCCTAAGGTACAGTTGACCCTTGAACAGCACTGTTTCAATAAATATACAGCTGGCCTTCCAGATCCCTGGGTTTCACATCCATAGATTCAACCAACTGCAGATAGAAAACAGTATCTTCAGTCCAAGGTTCAGAATCTGGATTTAGAGGGCCAATGTGTACATTTTTCTACACCATCTATAATAATAAAAGCATAATATGCTAATTAGACTGACATTCTTCCAGACATTCTTCTGTCCTTCCTAATGAAGCTGGGGCTGTGAGAGAAGCCTGGGTCCCAGGTGCCTGCTGGCGGCCGCAGGGAAGCCGGGGTCCTGAGTGCCAGAGGGAAGCTGGTGCCGGCAGCCGGAGGAAGGAAGGCCTACTCTTTGCATGGATTTCGTGCATTGGGCCTCTAGTTTTATATAAGGGACTTGAGCATCCATGGATTTTGGTATTCACGGGGGTCCTAGAACCAATCCCCTGTGGACACTGATGGACTATAGTTCAGTTTTTGGGGAGTCAAAAGTTATAGCCGATGGTCGATGCACCTAACCCCCAAGTTGTTCAAGGGTAAACATCTTACTCGATACACTATTCTTTGCAGGTGGTTCCACAGTCATTAGATAATATTTTATCATTACCTTCAGCTATTTTTCAGGTGTCTCCTAACAAAGCCTTTGTTTAATTAATTACTTTGTACAGTAATAATTAAAATACATAGAGAATTAATGCTACATAACTATATTCCCTAGAAAATGTAGGTGCTTATAGGACTAACATTTATTTTTTATTTTTTATTATTTTTTAAATATTTTATTGATTTTTTTACAGAGAGGAAGGGAGAAGGATAGAGAGTTAGAAACATCGATGAGAGAGAAACATCGGTCAGCCGCCTCCTGCACACCCCCTACTGGGGATGTGCCCGCAACCAAGATACATGCCCTTGGCCGGAATCGAACCTGGGACTCTTGAGTCCACAGGCCGACACTCTATCCACTGAGCCAAACCGGCCAGGGCGGACTAACATTTATTAAAAGGATGTAGAAGTCAGGCTTAATTTCATCCTTCCCTCTAGCTCACAAGAAAACATGAAAATTTTTCATTTTTTCACTTTATTTTATAGTTACATATTTAATTTGCTCTTATATAAAGTATTCTTGGTTGTTGTGGATATTTGTGACATTCAAGAGTGCTACTATTTGAAGGGTAGGTATTTGTCAGTGCATTTACCTGTGAATTGGAATGTATCTTGTAAGTAAGCATTGAGCAAACTGAGTATTGTTTTGGTGCAAAGATAGAACCATAAAATTATGTAAGTGTACTTAAGAGTCAGTGTATGCGAAATAGATTTGAAGGACTAGAGAGGTGGTGATTTAAAGAGTATTTGGAAACACTTAGAAATTTCTTAAGCTTGCTAGGGACAATCAGTTTTATTGTTATTTGTTCATGCACATTGAATATGTTGGTATTGTCACTTTTTGAGGTTAGGAAACAATTTCTAGAAGTAGTATTGTTTATGAATACTTATAAGTTTAATTTTGATATCCTGAAAGTAAAGTTTATTCAAGGCTAGAAACTTTATGTATATTTTTTGCATTACAAGTTAATCTCTGAATTCACCTGTAAAGCAAACTGGCGATGGGCTTTACTTTGTGAGAAAATTGTTAATTACCACTAAATTTTTTGTTTTTAGTCGTTATAGATGTGTTCAGTTTTTCTATTTCTTTTGCGTCAGTTAAGTTTGGGTTATTTGTGTCATTCTAGGAATTTGTCCTTTTCACCCAAATTGCCTATGTTGGCATAAAGTCATCATATGTCTTATAAAACTTTTAATTTCTATAGAGTCAGTAATGATGTTCCCAGTTTCATTTTTAATTTTGATTATTTGCCTTTCTTCAGTTTTGAAAAATTGTGGTTGCAAAATGCACATAGAGTTTACCATCTTAACCATTTTTCAGTATGGAGTTCAGTGTTAATTAAGTATATTTAGTATGGAATTCAGTGTTATTAAGTCCATTGTTGTGCCACCATCACCATCATCCATCTTTGGAACTCTTCACCTTGCAAAACTGAAACTCTGTATCAATTAAATGCTAACTCCCCATTAAGTCCTCCCCACAGTCTCTGGCAACTACCATTCAACTTTTTATTTTGATGAATGGTACCTCATATGAGT
Organism: Myotis nattereri; assembly: GCF_964212035.1. Lineage (NCBI taxonomy): Eukaryota > Metazoa > Chordata > Mammalia > Chiroptera > Vespertilionidae > Myotis > Myotis nattereri. Next base: position 76,234,360 of record NC_138085.1, on the reverse strand, counting down.
GGAATCACATAGTACTTGTCCTTTTGTGATTTGTCCCTACGTGAAATTTCATGTAGCATCATGTGTTTAAACTTCAGGCATGTTGTAGTATGTTAGAAATTTCTTCCTTTTTAAGGCTGATGGATTTTCAGTTTTTATAGCACCGTTTACTACCAAAGACTGTTCTTTATCTGTTGAGTTGTTGTAGAACCTTTGGCCAGTACCCATTTTCTTGGTTGCTACAGCTCTGGAGTATTTTTGAAATCAGAAAGTGTAAGCCCTCATATCTGTTCTATTTCAAAATTGTTTTGGCTCTTCTGGATCCCTTATATTTCCAAATGAATTAGAGGATCATCTTGTAAAAGTCAGCAAAAATATCAGCTTGAATTTTTATAGCAGTTAGTTGAATCAAGATTAATTTGGGTAGAGTTGCTATCATAGCAATTTTGAGTCTTTCAAGCCATGAACGGGAATATCTCTCCATTTGCTGACCTTTAATTTCCCTCAGTAACATTTATAATTTTTAGTACACAAATCTTGAACAGTTTTTATTATATTTTAAATATTTTTTCCTTTGAGGCTGTTGTGAAAGATACTGTGTTTATTATTTTATTTTCCAATTATTGTTTATTTATAGGAATACAATTGATTTTTGATCTTGTGTCCTCTTGACCTTGCTATGTTTGTTCATTAGTTCTAATTTGTGTGTGTGTATATGTGTGCACATACATGTTCTTTTGGGTTTTCTGAATACAGGATTATGTCATATGCCAACAAGTAAAATTTTAGTCTTTCCTTTCCAATTTGGATGCCTTTTTCCCCGTAAATGTCAGTACCTAGCACCTCTATTACAATGTTGAAATGAAGTGGTGTGGTGAGAGTAGCCATCTATGCCTTGTCTATTTTAGGAGAAAGGCCTTGTCTTTCACCATTAAGTATGATGTTTGTGTAGGTGTTACAACCCTTTAATCACATTGAGGAAATTCCTTTCTATTCTAAATTAATTGAGAATTTTCCTCATGAATAAATGCTTGCTAGAAATATTTCCTTGGTTATCTGTCACTTTTCCCTGCTTTCTTTCCCTAGTATTTTTTATTACATGGTAAACAAAGACAATGTGGATATATATTGTAGTAGCTTTGGGTTACGTTACCTTTCTCTTAATATTTTGAATATTCTTTTAGTAGGTAGTGAATTTTTAAAATACATTTTTTATTGATTTCAGAGAGGAAGGGAGAGAGGGGGAGAGAGAAACATCAGTGATGAGAGAGAATCATTGATTGGCTGCCTCCTACAGGCCCCCTACTGGGGATTGAGCCCACAACCGAGGCATGTGGTCTGACAGGAAATCAAACCGTGGCCTTCTAGTTCATAGGTTGATGCTCAACCACTGAGCCACGCTGGCCTGCCCAAAACTATTAGTGTATCCCTAGATAAGTTCTAGACATTGTGGAGCAGAGACAAGCCAACCCTGAGGTGTCCTGTCTGAGTTTCTGCCTCACAGAATCTATGAACAACATAATGTCATTATTTTATCACTAGGTTTTGGCTTTGATTTGTCCTTCTGAGGCCATGGGCATTGTGCAGAGATAAGTCAACTTCATCATGCCAGGTATTAATGGATCACATGTGGATCCTAGCAAGGTTAAATTTAAGGGCAGATCTATTGCAGCTAAGATAAACACATTAGTTCTTCCTCCTGTCATGTATGTTGACAGCACTATGGTCTTCTTTATCAGTTTTTCTTGATAAATTGGTGTAGAAGACTTTATTTCCAAAATAAAATCACAACACCATATGATCCTGTTGACTTCCAAAGCCGGGTCATGTAAGGCTGTGCACCTCTAGGTTGGCCATTGGGATACTTGTGTTTAATGCTGAGTTGCAGATAAGAAGGCCTATTACCCCGAAGTTGCTTTGTGGTGAGGGTACCCAAGCTATACGGAGAGTCCATGTTTAGGTACTTTTTTATAGTTGAGCCTGTAACTATTAGTGTATCCCTAGATAAGGCCTAGACATTGTGGAGCAGAGACAAGCCAACCCTGAGGTGTCCTGTCTGAATTTCTGCCTCTCAGAATTTATGAACAAAATAATGTCATTATTTTATCACTAGGTTATGGAATAAGTTAGTATATGGAAATTTTAACTAAAATAGATTTTGGTACCAAAAGGGAGATGCTACCATACATTTGGACCTAGCAGTGGACAGAAACTGAAGGGCCTTGAAGAGAGGAAGCCTGACAAACCTCAGAGAGACTATCAGTGAGGGTTTTGAGGAAGTTGGAGAAAATGTTGGGAGCTGGAGAAAAGGTGGCTGGAGACCTTTGTTAAATATAGTAAGGAAAGTTAGCAAAATTGCTACTGCCATAATATGGAAAATTGCAGATATATCTATTGAACCGAGGGGCTAAAGAGATTTCCAAGTGATTACTATATGCCTCCTAGTTCTCTCTTTTTTGAATGAGAGTGCCTATGAAGTTATTCTATGCTAGTCCCACAAACGTATGTTGGACGTGTGTGGGCTAATATGCCACTCTATTTCATAGGTCTTCAGATCAAGAGGAGCTCTACTTAAGAATCCACTGCTGGGGAACCTAATCTACATTGGGACTTTATTGAAAGGATGAGGTCTGAAACTGTCCTGATGCCTAATGGACTGAGACTTTGGAGTCTTGGGGAAGGTGTAGTGTATTATTCATATGGGAATGGTGTGAATTGTTGTGGCCAGAGGGTAGACTGTATTACATTGTATTATCCGAAGATTGTCACATCAATATTTCTCATCTTACTTGCTCTTATCCAGGGTGAACTTGCCATTCCCCATTAGAAGGTCTCATAGACCTGGGCAGGTTTGTGGTCCTTTTACCAAAGCTTAGGGTGATGCCATGTGACCTCCCAAGGCTGGGTCATAAACCGTGATGCAGCTTTCACATTCCTTTCTGACACACTTGCACCTGGTGCCCTGGACCATCATGCAGGAAATCCAACTACCACATCCAAGCTGTGAGGAAGCTGAAGCCATATGGGAAGGCCATGCATAAGGACTCCTGTCCACTGTTCTAGACCCTAGCCATTTGATGTGTCTTTGCTGAGGCCATGGGCAGTGTGCAGAGATAAGCCAACTTCATCATGCCATTTATGTCCAGATTCCTAAGCTGAATGATCCATGAACCTAATAAAATAGTTGTATTTTATACATAAGCTTTGAGGTAGTAACTGGGACAACTGAATAACTTAAAAACCACATTATAATCTCATTTGACCTTTTGGTGTTTAGTTAAAAGTGGCTTTATAATAAAGTATGAATTTTAGTGAAAAGTTTATGATATGCATTTTAGCTGCTTAACGACTTGCTTATTTATTCATTTATTTGGTTTTAGTATACTAACCCATATGCTGTGGCTGATTTCTAGATAGTTGATGTGCCACTGCACATTAGTTTATACTGGTTTATTTGTAAACTTTCCATTTAATTTGCATTTTGTTCTCCTACTTGATTGAAAACTCAATAAATATAATAATTCTTTCAATTTGCCTCTATGTTTTATGTATAATTTATATGATATAAATGCATATTGATTGACTGAATATTAAATTTTATATTTTCAGAGGGCATAGGTCATGAGCTTTAAAAATAATGTGAAATGTTATGGATGACTTAGGAAACATGGAATTACATATCAATATTAAATCTTTTATTAATAAGGGTAATAGTCTGTCTTTTAAGGAACTTCATTCCTGGTAAACTATACATCTAATTTGAATATTTTTTGTGAGGTAAAGATTGGAGGTAAAAGAGCAGATCTTTTTAGCTGTTAAGAAAAAAATGTTTTTATAATTTTTTGGAGGGCTTTACTGACATCTAGTGGCATTCAGTCCTATATGGTTTAAATTTCTTTTAGCTTTATTTCTACTCATCTTTCCATGACTATATTTTCTTAATTTTAAAACTTTTTTTAAGGAAAGAGATACTTTAGGTGCCTAAAGTGAGAATAGCAATTTTTGAGATGTGTATTATGCATATACCTCATATATAATTTAATATAGATGAATAAATATAATCATGTCATTCATTCTTAAGTGTAATTTTTTTTTTTTACTGCATGTTTTCTTTTCACTTACTTGGATTTTCCTATCTTCCTCCTTTTTCCATTGATATAATTTCTTTACCCAAGCCCTAAGGTAGGTCATGGTAACAGCCTACCTTCTCCACGTGCATCCATTTCAGTGCATGAGTGAATATAATTATGTAAATATATAAATACAGTGTACACATTTTTATTATGTTTTAGAAAAATGATACCATATACAGTTTTATGCATCTCTTAGAAATCTAAGATAAGTAATGTAGCTTAATTTATTCATTTCAATGTATGCATAATTTTTAAAAGTATTGATATGCTTTAATTTCATTTTCAGCAACTTCTCTATTGATGGGCATTTATCTTTGCGGTTTTTGCCACCTTGGATGTGGTGGTATTACACATCTGTACATCTGTATCCTGTGACTTTGTTTCTCTGAGATAGCTTTTTAGCAGTGAGATTGCTGGGTAAATGAATGTATTTTTAATTTTAATAGATGTTGCCATATTGCTTTTAAAAGCAGGTGAAATGTCAATAAGCAACAATAGTAGATTTTCCTGCATGAAGGTGTAAAGTGATTTATTAATTTCAATTTCCTGATTACTAGAGAATTTGAACAATTTTTTATGTTTAACTCTGAATCTATTTATGAATTTTTTAATTTTGACATTTGTACTTTGTATGTTAACCCCTTGCTTATCCAATTTACAAATATTTTGTATGGAAAAAGATATTACAACAGAGTTTTAACTCATCATACAATTAAACATTTTTATGTTTTGTTTTTGAGACACTTTGAGTTTCTCAGATGTAATTAAACACTCCTCTTCACAGATGGATTGTATTCCTCCAGTTTCCTTTTCTTCCTTTCTTTAATCTTACAAAATATTTTTTTGTCCGAGTTTTTACATTTAAGTCTTAATTCATTTGAAATTTAATTATTTTAATAAAATTTAAAATATGCACAGTATATCTATCTATATATACACACACACATCTCTCTCTCTCTCTCTCTCTCTCTCTCTCTCTCTCTCTATATATATATATATATATACACACACAGACACACAGTAAAATGCCATATTTAAGAATTATCACAAAGTGAACAGCAGTTGTTCAGAACAATTCTTGTCCCTTCTTAATGGCTAAGTCTGCATTATCGCCTTTCTGCTTTTCTTCATATATTTGCCTCCTAAGCTGAATCCCTAAACATTGCAGTTCAGTTTGTTGGTTATTAGCCTTAATATAAATAATACAATATATAATTTTTTATATTTCATATTTTCACTTAACACTTGGTGAGTTTTATCCACACTGTGGTGTGCAACAACATTCATTCATGCTCCTTGCTGTCTTGTATTCCGTTTGTCAATATATAACTCCTTTTCTGTTCATTGTTGATGGATATATGGGTTTTTAGTTTTTGACTATATGGGATAGTGCTGCTGTGAACATTCTTGTGGATTACTCTTGATACTTTCTTTGCATACATTTCAATTGAATATATATTTCAGAGAGAAACTGATGGCTCATTTGGCACATAGGTAAGTCAGCAATTACTGCCCAGTGCGTTTTCAAAAGCTGTCATACATTTCTTCCAGTGATGTGAATTCCAGTTTCTCTATCTCTACCAACACTTAGCACAGTTTCTCTATCTCTACCAACACTTAGCATTGTCTGTCTTTTATTGTCTAAATTATTTAAAAATATTTTTATTGATTTCAGAGAGGAAGGGAAGAGAGAGAGAGAGAGAGAGAGAGAGAGAGAGAGAGAGAGAGAGAGAGAGAGAGAGAGAGAAAAAACATCGATAAGAGAATCATTTTAAAAAATATATATTTTATTGATTTTTTTACAGAGAAAAAGAGAGAGGGATAGAGAGTTAGAAACATTGATGAGAGAGAAACATTGATCAGCTGCCTCCTGCCCCCCAGTAGGGATGTGCCCGCAACCAAGGTACATTCCCTTGACCGGAATCGAACCTGGGACCCTTTAGTCTGCAGGCCGACGCTCTATCCACTGAGCCAAACTGGTTCAGCAGAGAGAGAATCATTGATTGGCTACCTCCTGCATGCCCCACACTGGGGATCGAGCCTGCAACTCAGGCATGTGCCCTGACTGGGAATTGAACCATAACCTCCTGGTTCATAGGTTGATGCTCAACCACTGAGCCACATTGGCCAGCTGTCTTAGTCATTTTTATATGTAGGTATTGGAATATTATTGTGGCTTTAGTTTGCATTTCTCTGATAACTAATGAAGTTGAACAACTTTTCATGTTTATTGGTCATTTAATTAAGAATTGCTGTTACTTGGTCACTTTTCTATGAGAAAGACATTTTCTAACTGATTTGTAGAAATTCTTTATATATACATATTCTGAATATGCGCCCTTCATTGTCAGTATCTTTTTCACTTAGTGGCTTTTTGTGGTAGTTTATTATTTTTTGATTAACAGAAACTCTTAATTTTAATTAGTTCAGCTTATACATTTATTTTCTGCGTTTAATGCTTTTTGTGTCCTGTAGGAGAAATCTTTACATATCCAAGCTGATGAAAACAGTTTCCTAGAAAAAATTTATTTTGCTTTTATATTCAATCTACAATTCTGTTAAAATTAATTTTTATATAAGATACAAGGGGCCCAGTGCACGAATTTGTGCACCTTGAAAGGAACTGTGGGCTGTGAGGCTTCAGTGGACCCAGGGGCAGGTCTTGGCCCATCCTCCGTGCCCTCGCCCGGCCCCTCCTGCCGTGGCACTCCGGTCCCTGTCTGCCGGCAACCCCGTCCCACCGCTGCCGCTCCCACCTGATGGCAGCACTGGCCCCAGTCACACCCACTGATGGTGCGGAGTGATTGGGCCTGGTGTCAGCAGTGGGTGCGAGCAGCAGCTGCTGCCCTGATCACCCCTCAGGAATGGGGAGGAGGAGAAGCCCTCGGGGGCAATGAGCGATCAGGACCAGCACTGGGCACTGGCAGCAGGTGCGAGTGGTGGCTCTGGCACTGGCTACGGGGGTGAGCGGGACAATCGCCAGCAGCGGGTGCGAGCAGCGGCTCCAGCACTGGCAGTGGGTGTGAGCACCAGGAGGGGCTGTGGCATGTGGGAGCAAAGAATTTTCAGTAACCACCAGAAGCTTGCCCCAATGACAGCAACTGGCACCCCGCATTGTTCCAGCGCCCCGCTCACCTGCTCCACCATCCCACTGCGGCCAACGCTTGCCATGTTTTGCATTCTGCCGCCTGCTGCCCATGCCCATTATGTTCCACATGCGCCCCCTGGTGGTCAGTGCACGTCATAGTGACCGGTTGTTTGGTTGTTCCGCTGTTCTGTCTATTTGCATATTAGCCTTTTATTATATAGGATAGGATAACAAAATGAGTCAGTATTAATTGTTTTACATATAGACATTTATTTGACCCAGTAGCACTTATTGAAAAAGACCATACTTGCCCCACTGTACTAATGTATCCCCTTGGTCATAATTCAAGTGTTTATATATTCATGAGTTGGTTTCTGGACTTTGTTTTTTTTACTGTAATACCATACAATAAGTCAATACCAAACTGTCTTTAATTATTATAGTTTTATACTAAGTCTTGACTTTTGCCCATATAAATCCAGTAGTGTTTTTGTTCTTGAAGTGCCTTAGTCCTTCTTCACTTTTGCATTTCATCATAAACATTTTAAAGTTAGCTTTTTATTTCCTACAAAATATATGCTGTTAAAATTTTCATTTGGATTTCCTTAAATCTATAGATCATTTAGAGAAGAATTACAGCTTTATAATATTGAATCTTCCAGTGCATGAATATGGTGTGTTCTTAGATTTACTTATGGTCTTTAAAATTCTTTTTAAAAACTTTATGATTTTTATTATATAAATCTTGTATATAGTCCTCATTATTTGATATTTTAGATGCTATATTGATCGTATAATTTTTCAAATTTAATTTTTAGTTTATTTTACTTTCGTATATTGATCTTATATCTAGTAATCTTGTTAAATTCATTCATTTCTAACAGTTGATTATGAAAAATGACATTTTTTTCTTTTCATCCTTATATCTTTAAATTTTATTTTCTTGCTTTAATGTTCTTGATTTTTGTGAGCATCCTTGTGTCATTTCCAATCTTGGAAAAACCTTTTAATATTTCACCATGAAGTATGATGTGTGCAAAAGTGGCCTTTATATATTCTTTAATAGGGAAGTTTCTTTTTATTTCTAATTTGCTAAAATTTTTAGCATGAATGAGTATTGAATTTTATCAAATTGATATGGTCATGTGATTTTTTTTCTATTTTTGTGGTTATTTCATTATTATTTTTTAAAAATATTAAATCAGCCTTACATTTATGGATTAAAGTCTACTCGGTTATGATATGTTATAATTTTTATATATTTCTGATTTCATTTTCTAAGTTTTCAGGTTTATACCTCTGTAATCATTAGAAAGATTTACCTACACATTTTCCTTTAATAACTTTTGAAGTTTTGATGTAAAGGTTAAATTGGTCTTATAAATTGAATCAGAGAGTATTTCTTAATTTCTCTCTCACCATTGATGTCTCTCTCCCTCTCTCTCTCCCAATCCCTCTCTAATTAATAAAACTATATTTAAAAAATAGAATTAAGCCCTGACTGGTTTGGCTCAGTGGAGCGTTGGCCTGCGGACTCAGGGGTCCCAGGTTTGATTCCAGTCAAGGGCATGTACTTGGTTGCGGGCACATCCCCAGTAGGGGGTGTACAGGAAGCAGCTGATCGATGTTTCTAACTCTCTATCCCACTGCCTTCCTCTCTGTAAAAAATCAATAAAATATATTAAAAAATAAAATTAAATTCTATCCTATAATTAGAAAATACCTATTCTAAAATTCTACACCCAATGAAAATTTTCTTTAAAATTCAAGGAAAATGTATTTATAGGCAAAAATGAGAGAATTCCTCCTCATAAAATGTGTTAAAGGAAATACTAATGTTCTTCAGAAAGAAGGAGATCCCGGAAGGAAGCATAAAAATACAGGATAAATGAAGACCAAGTTAAGTAGTAGAAATGTGGATAAATACAGATAACTATTTAACACTATCAAGATAATAGGTCATGAGATTAAAATGTATGACAACAAAAAACACAAAAGCAAGAAGTGAGAAATGGAGTTAAGTTGTTCTACCCATGTCATTGTCTAAGAAGTTAAAATAAAAATGTAGACACTACTAAATCATGGATGCATGTGGTAATTTTCTGGATAGCCATTAAAGGAATTGTGAAATCATATATAACTAAAGTTAGTAGAAAAATGCAATAAAAATAAATTGATTGATTCAAAAGAAAATGAGAAAAATATAGGTAGGACAAATGGAAAACAAATGGTATGACATTATATATAAACCAAATACATATCTCTACTTACATAAATTTCAGTAGAATAAACACTCCATTTAAAAGAAAAATATAGTCAGACTGGAGGAAAGTAGCTAAAACTAAGATAGATAGTTAGCTACACAAGTTTATACTTGTAAAAGCAGGGTTTTCTATATCCTCACTGGCCCCTGATATTATTTGACTTCATAATTTTTGCTTATAAACATACTCTGAGTTCCTTCAATTTTTTTTTACTAGAAGATGGTATTTTAATATTTTCCCCCAGTTGTGTGGTTCTCCCTAGCAAAGTAAGTTCACCAATTTGTTAGAAAATATTTTTAGAGCTTTATTATTCAAAGTATTACATATGTCTTCCTTTCCCCCTGTTGACCTCCTGCACCCCACTCCTGTCCCTCCCCAAGGCCTGTACTGCACTGTTTTTTGTCCATGGGCTATGTATATATGTACATAAATTCTTTGTTTATTCTCTTCAGGTCCCGTCCCTACTTCTTAAATACATCTGTCTGTTGCATGTGTCAGTGTCTTTGTATCTGTTTTGTTCATTATGTTCCACATATAAGTGAGGTCATGTGATACTTACCTTTCTCTGACTGGCTTATTTTGCTTAGCATACCTCTAGTCTAGGCTGTCTCAAAGGGTGAGATATCTTTCTTATAGCTGCGTAGTATTTCATTGTGTAAGTATATCGCAGTTTCCCTCTATATTTTACACAGAGTATAGTGATGCATATTTTTAGGAATAGCTCAAAGTCATAAAAATGTTTGCATTGTGTTCCTTAAATCCCAATTTAAATATATTTTTGCTGGAAAACAGATAACTTGGGCCTTTTTGGTCAGGCACAAAAGAAACAAAAGTTTTATTTGGAAACTTTGGAGCACTAAGCTTTTATGTGAATATTTCTGTATTGCCTTAATTAGGAATGCAAGGAAAAAATTATTGGATTGCCTGATTGCTTTATCTTTGTCATCCACACTAAATGCATCATGATACGGTTCCCTAATCCTATGCTAGATATCATCTGCCCACTTACAAAAAATTCTCCTCCCCTTTACTCTAAATATCACCCCAGACTAAAGGAAGATGCTCAATCCTGATAAAGGACTGATAAACGTTTTTAAAAAAGTAACTGTTGCCCAGCTGGCATATTTCAGGGGTTGAGTGTCGACCTATGAACCAGGTCATGGCTCCATTCCCGGTCAGGGCACATGCCCAGGTTGCTGGCTCGATCCGCAGTAGGGGACATGCAGGAGGCAGCTGATCAATGATTTCTCCTCATTGATGTTTCTATGTCTCCCTCTCCCTTCTTCTCTGAAATCATTAAAAATATATTTTAAAAAAATTAACGGTTAATTCAGCAAACATTTATGAATTGAGATCCTATTCCCACCCCACCCCCTTAGACTGCAATATAATTTAAATATATCTGATTATGTGTTTATTTCTTGAGGATGGAAACTCTCATCTCAATGTTTAATACTTAAACTATGACCTCAATTTTTTAATACTCAATATAGAGCTCACCATATAGTAAACATTTAACAAGTGTGTGTTGGCTTAAACATATACTATGCAGCAGGAATTGTATTAGCTACAACATATCATTCTTCATCAGCAAACTTGACCTACCTTACCTCCAAAGGAAAAAAATCACAGTGTGCTTGGATTTTTAATGTATAACAATGTACAGGAATGAGTGGAATGAGTGGAGGAAGAGAATTGGTGACAATAGCTAGGAAGTATATAGAGTGACAAAAGCCGTAAGAACAATGGCTGTGCTGTCACCAGAAAGGTAAATTATAGAAGAACAAAACTTAATATCTTTGTTTTCAAAAACAAGGGTTTGTTTCCTGTTAAATTATTTTTTTTATTAATTTATCTTGTCACTCTACCTAGAACTGAAAATTCCTATGCAAGGTCTGAAACTTTTATTTTCTTTGTACATCAATCACATTGCCTGGGAGATATATATATATATGGTCAGCACATAGAAGGAGCTTTGAAACTAGTCAATTATAAAATATACCCACACACTCTGAATTATTCTGCCATCAATCTGACATGTGTTCAACTCCTGATAGGTTGTTTGGAGTCATCCATCTATTTTTTCCTAGCGCTCGACAGTATAGGTTCTACAGCACTGGTTTGGGGTTTATATCTCCATTTCTTTCATTTGCCTTGAATTGCAGATCTATATATACTACTTCTTCCTTGAAATTTTCCCCTGGATGCCTAATAGTCAATTCAAACTTAACATTTTTAAAATTACATTCTTAGTTTTCCTTCCAAACCTGCTTTCCTCTCAGTGTTCTTCATGTTAGTAATTGGCTTCCTGTTCAGTGGTTGTAATGATAAAAACCTGATGTTATCCTTTATTGCTCTTTTTCTCTCAAAGCTCAAAACCATCCTTATTGGCACTATCTTTAAGACAAACCCCTCTGTCATTTTACCCCTTGCACTGCTACCATCAGAGTCTAAGCCACCAGCATTTCTCACCCGGATTACTGCAGCGGACTTGTAAGTGGTCTCCCTGCTACCCCTTTACCCGCGCCCCTCTAGTTTGTTCTTTATATAGTTCTCTGTTTATGTTACAAACCTCCAACGGCTTCCTCTGACATTTAGAATAAAATTCAAAGTCAACTGGCCTGTAAGTGTAAGGCCCTGCATGACCTAGACCCTTGCTACCTCTCTTTTCTCATCTTCCACTTTTCCTGTCACTCACTGCTCCACTTACTGATCTTTAAACATGTGTTGACCTCAGGACTTTTGTGTGTACTGTTCCTTAGCCTAAAATGCTTTTCCTTAGACTTCTACTCTATTCAAGTCTGTTATTTGAATGTTGCCTTATTATAGATGCCAATACTGACCATTGTCTTTAAAAGTAATATTATCACCTCTCCAACTCTCCATTCCCTTTCTGTACTTTATTTCATAACTTTGATGACAAACTGATGTTATGGCATGTATTTATTTATTTTTATTTACCCGCACTAGAATGCAAGCTCTTTTAAGGAAATAAATGCCCTTATCTTGTTCACAGTAGCCCCAACAGTTAAGGGTAATTAGTTGACACATGTTATGTTCTCAATAAATATTTGCTGAATAATGCATAAATACATGCAACTTCTGACTGATAGATTTCTCTTGGTGTTCAATTCAGGACATACCTGCTTTCTTGTTTTTCTTGCATGAGATTTGGCTCTAAAGCAGTGGTTCTCAACCTTCTGGCCCTTTAAACACAGTTCCTCATGTTGTGACCCAACCATAAAATTATTTTCGTTGCTACTTCATAACTGTAATGTTGCTACTGTTATGAATCATAATGTAAATATCTGATAATGCAGGATGGTCTTAGGTGACCCCTGTGAAAGGGTCGTTAGACCGCCAAAGGGGTCGCGACCCACAGGTTAAGAACCGCTGCTCTAAAGAATGATGGACTTTATTTTGTAGGTAGGTCTTTAAGCTGTGCATTTTCAAACTTATACTCTTCTGAATTATTAAGTTTGTGCATTTTTAAAGGATAATTTATTATACCTTTTATCTTTTGTAATTCACTCACAGGAAGATAGACTGAAAAATAATGAGGTCTTTTAGAATTTAAAAGTAGAAAATTTGGCCACCAGATGGAGACCCAGACTGATTTTTAGTGATGGGCTTACTATCTGAGAAGTAATCATAAAAATAAAAAAAGCTTAAACCAAATACTTTGATTTTCTTGCTGTCCTATTTTGTACATTTCTATCAATTTTACTCTTTAGATCAGCGGTTCTCAACTTGTGGGTTGCGACCCCTTTGGGGGTCGAACGACCCTTTCACAGGAGTCGCCTAAGACCATCGGAAAACACATATATAATTACATATTGTTTTTGTGATTAATCACTATGCTTTAATTATGTTAAATTTGTAACAATAAAAATACATCCTGCATATCAGATATTTACATTACGATTCATAACAGTAGCAAAATTATAGTTACGAAGTAGCAACGAAAATAATTTTATGGTTGGGGTCACCACAACATGAGGAACTGTATGACAGGGTCGCGGCATTAGGAAGGTTGAGAACCACTGCTTTAGATAAATAGGGTATCCCTACAAAATATATACACACTTTGAATGATTTTAAAGTCAGTGTTTATTAAAATACAATTCATTTTCAAAATTTAAAAGAATATAGAAATGAATATATATATATATATATATATTTTTGTCAGTGCCTGTTTTCAAACTGATGATCATTCTGTTTCAGGCACTGATGATAATATGAAACAATGGAATTGCAAACATTAAGAATACTTTTGTTCAGTATTTGTGTGCCCTCAATTCATCAACTATTGCCAGTTTTTTGTACTGTAAACTTGTTCTTTTATGTATCTCTATAAAAAAGTCTAGTGGATAAATTTTCTTTCTTTAAAGCTTAGTCTGGCTTCACCCATTATATCAAACCAGTTACACCCAAAAAGGAGTGAAAATTGAGTGAGTTATCTGCTGTTAAAGTTTGCATGCATTTTTTGGGGATACCCTGTATTACCTATATTCAGGAAGGTTTTGGTATGGTTAGCAATTTGTAGTAAAAAGGAATCATAAACAGATTCATCCGAAGATCAAATATCAGGGTACTTGGCTGATCCCATGGTGAAGTTAGGTTGGAAGAGCACAGACAGGCTGTCGAAGAAAGTTACAATGTGTGGGTAGAGCAGAGTGGTAAGAGTTTCGTGGAAAAAAAGGGGCCAGTCAGGGAGGAGTTTAAAAAGGGAAAATGACTCATGATAAAATAGGTGTAACAAAAGTGCGCTGTCCTGGTACGTGGAGTGGAGAGGTGGTGAAGGTCCCAAAGCAGGAGGCTTCCAGAAGTTTGTTGCCGCCGGATGTTCTGAGGGATGTTCTTACTGTCCAGGCAAGTCGGAGTCTGCTTGCTCTTTGCTAAATGAACCAAGTTGGCAGATTTGATCACTTTATTCCTTTTACTTTTGGTCTTTTTCTATAGTGCATGCAGTTTGGAGACGACGTGTGCCATATGAGATGCCTAAAGCAATAAATAGTTTCCTTTAAGTTCTTAGAGAATATGATTTCCTCACACTAGAAAGAAAAAGACACCAGAAAGGAAATTTAAAATAATTTACGTTTTCCTCACTGCGTTTCATTTACTTTGCTTCCAGAGATGGCCACGACAAAAATAAAACAAATTCAAGTCTTTGTGGTAATACTAGGAGAAGAAAAATGTTTTGTGACCTATCTGCAATTTGACCTGAACATTAGAGGGAAAATGTGCCTTTCTTCCCCTGTCCCCTTGTGAAGATGTTGGTGAACTCCACTTGTGTTTTCTTTTCACCCCTGCAAACAGCAGTCACCTTTTGTATGATCTCTCTCATCTGTCCCATTGGCCTTCTAGAATCCTGTCAGACTAATGTACCTAAAATAAAGATGACCTGCCCATGTCTGTCAAAGACGCATTCAGCATAGAGTAAAATCCAGACGTGTTAGCATGGTCAGGCCCCAGTAATAAGACTCTTCCTGCATTCTGGACTGGAGGGCTCAGACCAGGTGTAATTTTTGAAGCCTGTAATTCTTCCGAACCAAAGTGACATAGACTCCTCTTTTGTGTGCTCATGTGTGTGTTTGCACTATCATTATATCACTTACCATTTACAATGTATTTAACTTGATTGGTTTTGATCTTGCATAGATTTTGAGTGCTTGAAGTCTGGAATTCTTATTTCCCAGGGTCTTAAGTGCCAGAATGAAAGCAATTGGTAAGTTTTATTCAACCTTTCAATTTTATTTTTGTAGAGACATGTAGAATCATCCATTTCCTGCCACACCATACCAGAGACTTCAGATAACTAATTTGACTTTCAAAATTTTTGCTTTTAAAAAATATTTTCTTTTGGTTTCAGAGAGGAAAGGAGAAAGAGAGAACTATCAATGATGAGAGAGAAACATCATCAATTGGCTGTCTTCCACATGTTCCCTACTGGGGATCGAGCCCACAACCTGGGCATGTGCCCTGACTGGGAATCGAACCATGACCTCCTGGTTCATAGGTTGACACTCAACCAGCTAGGCCAGTGGTTCTCAACCTTCTGGCCCTTTAAATACAGTTCCTCATGTTGTGACCCAACCATAAAATTATTTTCGTTGCTACTTCATAACTGTAATGTTGCTGTTGTTATGAATCATAATGTAAATATCTGTTATGCAGGATGGTCTTAGGCGACCCCTGTGAAAGGGTCATTCGACCGCCAAAGGGGTTGCGGCCCACAGGTTGAGAACCGCTGAGCTACGCTAAAATTCTTACTTTTTAATGTTCAAAACCAATATAGCCTATTAGGCAAAATGACAAACCACAGAAGTTGTTACTATTTTTACTCTTAAAATATAAATAATTTGTTTCCTCTATGGTACATTATGGTAATAGTTCATAGAACTTATTTCTCTTTTGAAAGTTATATGCAAATTGGACACCTATAAACTTAATTCATAACCTTGTAGGATTACCTAAAATGAAGAATTAGTTGCTGTATGTACCCTGACCCTCCAAAATATGCACTCCAGATATGCAAAACAACAGTATACATGTATTGATTGAAGTAAGGTGAGACGCTACTTGTAAATCCAGCATTGAAGAGTGCTTTAGTCAAAAAGTTATTGAGCACCAACCATTTGTCAGGCACCATCCTGGGTTTGGGAGAACATCCTATATAATAAAAACGTAATATGCAAATCAACTGAATGGGGGAACTACCAGTCGCTATGGTGTGCACTGACCACCAGGGGGCAGACCCTCAATGCAGGAGCTGCCCCCTGGTGGTCAGTATGCTCCCACAGGGGGAGCGATTCTCAGCCAGAAGCCCGGCTCACGGCTGGTGAACGCAGCAGTGGTGGCAGGAGCCTCTCCCACTTCCGCTGCAGGCTGGTGGTAAGGAGGCACGGGTCCTGGACTGTGAGAGCCCCAGACTGCGAGAGGGTTGTCTGACTACCAGCTTAGGCCCGATCCCCAGGTGTGGTAACAAAAGGCATGGAAAGTTGCCTTTTGTTTTGTAGGGAATATCCTAACATGCCTTACATCGCTGGTGTCCAGAATCTTCACTGAGGCTTCAGGCCTCTATATTTTCGTGACATTTAACTCAGATTTGTTACCACACAGGTGCCTTATCAAGGTGCTTCCTACTCTCTAGATCTCATCAATCTGGTTCTGTTAGTATAATGCACTAGTGTCACTCTGTGGGATAAAACAATCAATGTAGATTAAATTGTTCACAGAGCCTGAGACTTGGCCTAAGTCTGAGGCAAAACAGTAGAAGTTACTGCTGTCACCACCGAGTGAGAGCAGGCTGCTTTGAGGATTCTTTGTCTAGCAGTGGTGGCCAACCTTTGGGACCTCACGGACCACTGGTTGGCAATCGCTGGTCTAGAGGATGGTCGAGAGGGAATTTGCCGGAGCAGCTACATGCCAGGTGCTAGGTGTTGGGTTGATTTGCTTTAGTGACGAGACCACCTCTCGACAAGCAGCTTCCATTGGTAGAACCACTTGTTTAGCCTTTCCTTCTATAAGATATATTTTGGAAGTTAATGGGGATGTGTTAAGGATCCTTACTCAGCAACTTCAATAATTTGGGGGTGCATTAATCTCTATAATCCTCTGGAGATATGTCTGGTATTCCTATAAACGTACCAATCTATGGTAACCCAAGAAAATGAAAACAGTGCTCAATATAGATTTGTTGAGATGAATTATATTTATTGAATGTTTGCCTTCTGTTTTTTAGGAGACCTTTATGTTGTAAGAATATTTACCTTCTCATGTCGAAAATGTGTTTTCCTCCCCTCTCTTGCCATTTAGCTTTGTTTACACTTGATTGCCTTTTAATTTGTTTACAAAAAGGTTTTAAAATTGGTGTACACAAATTCTTAATATCATTGTAGTCAAATCAATTGTTTCTTAATATATTTTGGGTTATTTCTGGAATTTTTATTATGTTTATAATAAAACATATTATTTGTATCTGTATCTGTTTATTCTGGTGCTAGTATTATAGTTTTTAATTGTAAATTTATAGTATATTTTAACATCTGTCTCTATTATTTTCTTCTTTACAGATGCAGTGTTTTCAAATTTGCATGAGAATACTAAGTTAAGATTTAATAGTGTCTTAATTTTTGCTTCAGAAAATACATTTGTTTTAATTCCTTTAGATTGATCACTTACTGATTTTTATCCTGTTACTGATGGTTAGTGTGGAGGAATGCATATTTGTTTACTATTGGAAGTTATATAATTTATAGAATTACTTTAATTTTATTTATCTAGCCTAGAGTTCTAAATGCTTTTGTAAGGTGTAGGGAATGACTAGGCAGCATTATCTTCCCAGTAATCTCACTCACCATGCAGACTGGCATCTTTTCAGAACGTTTGGTTTTTTATTTTTAATGCAGCCCAACTATTGAGACACCTGCAGACTAGTGTGAGGCCAGTGAGTGGCCTAGTGGGCTTGCAGGACCCTGACAATAGGTGCCTCTTTAAACGTCTTCAAGTTTGTGCCCTAGAAGCCTCTGTTGCTTCACTCTTGGCTCCTCTAAGGATAGGCCAGGTGTGAGCATCAGGGCTGCTGTGCTGTGGGCGGGAATAGGTGCCTCTCCTTAGAGCTGCTGGCAGGATTTGCTCCCTACTTATTATTTCACAATCCATTCTCACCTCCGGTAGCT
The DNA here is from genome assembly GCF_964212035.1 of Myotis nattereri. Lineage (NCBI taxonomy): Eukaryota > Metazoa > Chordata > Mammalia > Chiroptera > Vespertilionidae > Myotis > Myotis nattereri. Next base: position 76,216,215 of record NC_138085.1, on the reverse strand, counting down.
GACAACCAAGCTTTGGAACTGTGAGTGGAGGTTTTGTTTGGGATACCACTACCTCCAACTTATTTCTGGTTAGGAATTCCCATCACAGTAATGTAGAATTTGCCTTTTCCTCATTTTGGACTCTTATGGCATGTTTTACATGAATTTCTGACATGTGGATGTATTCCCCTCCTTCTTTAGGAGTGAGATAGGGAAGAAGTTTGTTTATATTAAGCCATTTCAATTCCAGAGAAAAGGTATTAAATATATTTGATTATTCTATGACCTTGAAGGATCTGATAAATATTTTGTTGTATTTTCTTGTAATATTTGTTTAAATTATATTTTATGTAGAGCTGAAATCAGAATTCTGTACAATTATTTTTTCTGTTTTTTTTTTTTTTTTTTTTTTTTTTACCTAACATCATATCAGAAAAGTTTCTTAACATTTGGTAAACATATTTTTAATGGCTGCCTAATACTCCATTAAAAGGATATATTGAGTTTTGAGTCTGCAATTTGACTTCTGATCTTTTTCTGTGTAACAGATAGCATAGGCTTATTGATAATTCAGTTTGCTATAAATATGTATCTACTTTATGTAACACCTTGTGTTTTATTTATAACTCTGGTGGTGGGGCGGTGTGTAAATGGGATTTTGGATTATAAATTATGAAATATATAAAAGTTGCTTTTAGAACACCGAGGAGGAAATAATTTATTTGCTCTTGGTATTTGAGGGCATGGTTTCATTGATTAGTGGCATTTGAAATGATCTTGAAGGCTTAGTAGAGTTTTTGGAGTAAGGAAGAGAGAGCATCCAAGGTTGAAAGAACAGCATAAAGGCACGGGGTACTAAAAATATGGAATTCGATGCTGACATGTTCAGCTGTGCTTACAGCAACCCACTGGTAAGTCTAGACTCTATCCTAGAAATGCTCTAACCATATCCCTTTTTAGGTTCTTTTAGCTGCTGATAGAATCTAGTCAATTATGTTATTTATGTATTATGTCTACATATTTCCTCTTCTTTCTGTAGTGGCAGCTGTGAAAAGTTAAATGGTTGGACAACTGGTTCTATATGTGTCTTTTCTCTAGCATTCTGAGTTTAAATTCATTGTTCTTATAAGAAATGGTTTTGGGAAGAAGCAATAGCCATAGAGAGACAGGAAACAGCCTGAAAAGTGGCTGCAAGGTCTTGTGGAGCAATGAACAGATAGCCTTTTCAAGAAATAATCGTGGTGTTTTCCGTTCGTGTGAAAAATAGAATATAAAATAGAAGAAAATAACTTTATTGACTCTCCACCCTCACTTGTATGCAGTGCCCTTAACATTGAGAATATCCAAAAACTGTTGAGAATGAAGCATTCTGAGAGCAAAGGACTTTGAGTGTACATATTGTAAGCTTTGAGTGGGCATTTTATATGTCTTAATACTACCAGGATATATATCGGGTGGAAATCATCAAATCTGGAAACAAGGAGGCCTTTTATCAAATTAGTGAAAGGGCAGTGAGATGTGTTCAGGTTGGCGATGTAGCAGCTAGATAATATGCCAGGTCTGCGGAGAGCACTCATTGCAGCAGGAGATTAAAGTCTGTTGAAATCGCTGAAAGCGCTGAAGATTTGTGGAGGTAAATCAGAACAACGCCCCAAGTCAGCCCTCCATGAATGAGGATCGCATGCTGTTGCTTTACGCCTTGAGTGCTCTCCTTAAGATGGTGTGGCTGTAATGATCAGACTGCGGACGACCCAGAGCTCTGCACCTCCAGTAGTAAACCTGTAGTTACCCAGTGGGAAGACACTGCACATGCAGTGGTGCAAAAGGGATATCGGCATCACCTTAGTTTATCCAACCACTGACCTATTGAAGCTCCTAATAAAATAAGTTTGAACTTTGCCCCAAACAAAACTTTAAGGCAGCCCTCTTCTAACTTGAAAATTAGTTAAGTAGCCTTTCTAGGATGACCATAGCTGTGATTCAAAGATGAGTATTTAGAAGTATTTCCTCCCTATTCTTATTGAAATTTACATTAGAAAAACAATTCTAAGTTAGGCATACATGTTGGCTCTTAGATGAATTTACCCACTTTCTGATAGACAGTGACTAAAAATACTTGCCCTATACTCAGGAAAAATATAAGGATGTTAAAAATAACACTCTGAAATTAAGGTGCTGGTAATACAAATGTTAGGTGTTCTTTGATTTTAAGCTTTTTGTAGTTCAGTGTGATGAGACTTTAGGATCAGAGGTATAGTATGACAGTCAACTTGAGATATGGGGGAAAATGGATATTTTATTTTAAAGGGAAATTGTGGATAAAATTTAAATATATGAAGTTTTTATTTTAAGGACTTAATTAGATTTAAATATTTTTGTAAATACAAATGTGTATTTACATGGCTTAAATTTATTATTTTCTAAGTATAGAGATGTAAAGTTATATAGAAAAATACTTAAATATAGTATAAAATATGAAATCTTTTTTCTAATTTGGGGAAATTTTACAAGTTTCTTTTAAAATATATAAAGCCCAAGTGCTTTTTCTGTTTATTACCTAATAGAGCTTTTTAAAGGTAGTGGCACCGTTCTTAATAAAACAAGCCCTAGAACTATAAAAAGCTTGGAAGAAAAATCTTGTCTGTGGAGGTGTGATGGGGATTGATGTACAGTCCTAATTTTATTACTATTCTTTTTCCTTGAGATTCTCTCAGTTGGGTACTGCCATCATGCTGGTTAAAAAGGGCCTTTCGCCAAAACCGGTTTGGCTCCGTGGATAGAGCGTCGGCTTGTGGACTGAAAGGTCCCAGGTTCAGTTCCGGTCAAGGGCATGTACGTTGGTTGCGGGCACATCCCCAGTAGGAGATGTGCAGGAGGCAGCTGATAGATGTTTCTCTCTCATCGATGTTTCTAACTCTCTATCTCTCTCCCTTTCTCTCTGTAAAAAATCAATAAAATATATTTTTTAAAAAAAGAGCCTTTCAATGCCTGGCCAGTGTAGCTCAGTGATTTAGCATTGACCTATGAACCAGGAGGTCACAGTTGGATTCCTAGTCAGGGTGTGGGTTTCAGGCTTGATCCCTACTAGGGGGCATGCAGGAGGTAGCCAATCGATTATTCTCTCTCATCATTGATGTTTATGTCTCTCTTTCTCCCTCTCCTTTCCTCTCTGAAATCAATAAAAACATGTTTTTTAAAAAAGGGTCTGTCCCCAGGGCCAATTAGAGATGCTACATACTAAAAATATTGCAAGGGTGGTGGTACATGGAGGATTTTATGTCAGTATTAAAAATACTAAAGAGAGAGTAAGGGTGTCTAGTTTTACTCTTCTGATGATAACTTCAATGTGTCCCATTCACACACATATATGTTGTGTGTGTCTGTATGTATAAACATAACATTCATTTAAAAACATTTTTATGCCCTTGTTTACATGTACTTAATCTAGCACTGGCTACCTTATTAGAACTCAGGCATAGCATATTTTTTTAAGTAATTCCTGCTGCCTAAAATATTCTTAGAGACATTAGGGCCAACATCATACTGATAGCCTTTAAGTTGAAATTCGGCCACTGTACATATATGTATAATGTACATATATGTGTGTATAATACACACATACATAGCAATAATGTTTCATTCTATGTGTTTGTTAGGATTCCCAGTGTTTTTAAAACTGTGTAAGTAATATACAGGGCAAGGGAATATAATAGAAATGAGTTGGAGGGAGAGAAATAATTCCTCATTCTGTGACTTCTCTACTTTGGAAACATGAGGATTTTATTTGAAATGTCCACTTGTTTTCTTGCACTGAATTACTCCAGCAAGTGAACTTGTTGCCTGAATGAATAGAGTATACTTGTTTCAAATATCATCATTCCAAAAAAGATCTTGTTCTCATAGCATTTCCCTCAGGGACTCAGGATTGATTCATTCTACAGATATTTTGGTGTGTTTACTGGATGAAAATCATTCCATAAATATTTATGCAAGACCTGTGCTTGGGACACAAATGAATAATACCATTCCTGACCTCAAGAAGTTTATTTTTTGATAGGGAAGATGAGAAAATTAGAATGATCTGTAATAAAAGGTAGGCTAGAGTAAATTCTGCATTAATGTCCACTCAATATTTAAGGAATAGGGCAGACTAGGACTTAGTGTCACAAATGTATTTTAATTTTAGCTTAGACCCAAAAGACTTTTTTCATCTTTATACTCCATGGGTATGGAGATGAGTTTATTTCCAGAAAGAACACCGTTGCTTTGCTATTAAGAGACAAAGCAATTAGATGAAGAGTTTGAAATTCTTCAGTGTAACTTGCCATATAGGAAGTTATCTTGCTCTTCCCATGCAAATAATGAAAGCAAACAAACAGAGGAAAGCACCTGCTTATTTCACCTCTAATTGTGTTTTCTTTTATCCTGGCCCCACGGGCCAGATTTAGTCAACAGCTGTGCACCATGTGTGCCCAGAATCTGTAGAAATTTGTGCGTGGGTCTGCAGAGAACACTTTTTTTTTTCATGGAGCAGTCATGATTGAGTTTAGCTTATTTTTTCCACTTTAGTGTTGAAGAGTGTGCATGAGGAGAAATAACACATACACATGCACGTATAATTAAAATGATTTTTCAGAGCACAATGGAAATGCTGTTGCATCCATTTCTTAATATTTGGCAGGTACAACAGTGTGTGAAAAGTGGCCCTCCCTATGGTCTACTTTTTCATGGAGAGAGGAAGAGTTCTAGCTGCCTTCACAGTGATTAATCTATGGACTTTACCTAGGGAATCGGATGCAATGGAGTCCTTACGACGGTACTGGGGATATGGAAACTTCATCTCTGCAGGTAGGACATTGCTGAGAAAGATAGAGTTATGCAGGGGTCTGAATTTGAATAGTCATTTTGCTTGATTATTTTAGGCTGTGTGTGCTTGAGAAGGTATTTAGGCGCTCCTCTTCATAAACAATTTCAATATGCTATCAGCTTTGCCAATAGGAATCCTCTTGTTTCATATGGGAGCACAGAGCTGACTCTGTGCAGGAAAAGGGCAGCATCATCTTCCTGAGGTCTGTGGCGACCTCATCCTTATTAGCAATTCTGCCTTTTGTATATGGACCTCTGGTTATATTCAGGTGCTTGGGTAAAGAGCTTGGTCACAGCACTTCTGCTAGGTTGTAAATGAGTTCATTCGTTTTATTTTAAATGTGCTTGATTTTAAGACAGCTTACATTTTTAACAACGTCTCACACCAAGTAAATAGATAAATGAAAGCTCAAGGTAACATCAGCTTGTCAAAGCCTTGATGTGATGAAAAAAAGCAACAGCCAGTTATGCCGACAAGTGATGATAGGTTAACACTATTCCTTTTAAAATAACCCTTGAATAAATTCATATATACGATCATATTATCCTCACAGTTGTCCAGCAGACCTACTATGCTATATGGATTCATGTTTTCACCAAAAAAGAAATGATAGTTTTTGAAATTAATGAAAATATTCTCTGATTTCTTCCACAGTAACATCAGAAAAGGTTTTTACTTTTTAAAGTTCCTGGTGTTCATTCTTGCCTTTGATTGATGAGATGCAGTCTGTGAGGGCCTTTCTGTGAGATTCATTTTGGAGCTTGTATCTTGTAAATGATGCTTCATGATTGTGTCAACACTGGCGACACCTGCAGCATGTGCTGCTTTTCCTTCAGGATTTCCAGCAGAGCCATCCTCACCAGTGAGAGAATTGACAGTGCTAGCCTCTGCTCATGTTTCCAGCCTGGCCAGGCACAGCCATGAGCCATGTCCTGGATCTCGTGGTGGATGTTGACTACCTCCATAAATTGATCATGAGGCTGGTGAAAAGAGACAATAGGACACACATCCATAGATACTAGTATTTTCCCTGATGTAAATTACATATAAATAAAAATTAAAATAGATATGAAGGCAACTTGTTTTATTAATCAGACATTTCTACACTTTATAGTAAAGTAAATGGATTTGAATTTTGATGAGACGATGAGATGGCTCTATTAAATGTGGTAATGAAGATTTATAAGACAAGTAGAAGTATTTTGGAAGAAGTTTTCAGTTGACTTATACGTGATCATTGGTACAATTGCTTTCATTTTTTCCCTACGCATAGAATTCCCCATTGCATGCATTGTTTAAGAAACCATTCTTTAAACTGCCCATGGTAGCTGAAATATTGGAATATCCTCTGGGTAGTGACAGTGCCTATGTTTGTCATTTGGAGGATTTCATATCCTTGGTGAGATAGAATTAGTAGCCGAGTGGTTTGAGGAATTCTGTGCCCAGTGATGTGATTACCATTCCATGTCCCTGTCTATATATATAAAAGCCTAAGTGACTGAATGACTGGTGGACCGCTATGATGAGCACTGACCACCAGGGGACAGATGCTCAATGCAGGAGCTGCACCCTCGTGGTCAGTGAGCTCCCACAGCCAACTTCCTGCGGCTCCGATCGGTTCTGATCACCCGCTAGGCTGAGGAACCCCACCCGTGCATGAATTTGTGCACTGGGCTTCTAGTATATGGTATAAACCCCACAATGCATTATTATTTTTGTTTAAACAATTATATTTTAAAGAGATGTAATTATAAGAAAAATTATCTATGCTTACCACATAGTTTCCATTGTCTGTGTTCTTCATTCCTTTGTGTGAACCCATATTTTCATTTGTTATCATTTTCCTTTTGCTTAAAAAATGCCTTCCTTTTATATTTCTTGCAGTGTTGATCTGCTGGTGATGAATTATTTCAGTTTGCATATGACTGAAAAATTCTACAGTCACTTTCATATTTGAAAGATGCTGTTGCTGGATATAGAATTCCAGGTTGACAGTTTTTTTCTTTCCGTACTTAAACATGTTGCTACCCTGTTTTCTCATTTGCACTGTTTCTAATGAGAAGTCTGCTGTAACCATGATATTTGTTCCTATTTATAGAGGTGTATTACCTTCACATATCTGAGTGTATTTAAGATTGTCTCTTTATCACTGATTTTAGGAAATTGGAAATTTATGTGCTTATTTTCTTCTTATTTTTTGTGTGCTTGGAGTTAGAATTGTTTACTTTTAGGCTTATTGTTTTCATTATTTGGGAAGTTTGTTTCCATAATTTTTTCACATATATACTTTTCTGTTCCTATTCTTCCTGACCTCTTCAACTCCCCACAGTGAGTTTGAGGTAAGGAATGTCTTGGTTGGAAATCTACCATTAGTGTGTTTAGTCCCTTAGTTCTGACTTAGGACCCCACCTATACTTTTTAGAATTAAAATTATTTTTTAAATTACATTGTTGACAGATCATTTACCAGTATTGCCAATTCAGAGTGCTCTTAAAATTATCTTTCTCATTCTGAGATTTCTTGTGCATTTATCTGAGTAGATAAAGAGTAGATGAATTAAATGCTACTTTCTGACTTACATTTTAACTTTTTGGTTTTAACTTAGAAGTAAATTTTTATAATTTTTTCTTGTGCTCTGATGTTTCCTGTAAATTTAATTATCCAGTTGTTACTTTTGAATCTTAATGATCCATCTCATGTGGAACTAAACTTAGGAGGATAGAGTAGAGAAAGTTGGAGCAGTTATGTTATCTTTTGGATTCTAATACTGTAAAATATAGTTGCTTTTCCCGAATTTAAAATACCCAATTTGAATCCCATCTATATCTCTGCCTTCCGAATTATTTGATACAATTAAACTAATTTCAGTAAACACTATACTGCAAACTACAATATGAATGGAGTATCAGTTATTTAGGAGTGGGAGTCAGTAACATGGATATGACAATTTCTCATTAACACTAACAATTTAAGAGCTGTTTTTACATTGGATTAAAATAGTAATTTAGCTGCTTAGTAAATGATTAAATGCAAAGTGTTATGTAATCTTTTCACTAAGAGTTGGTAAATGTTGCCAAACACTAATGATTAATTTCCTTAATAACATTAGGCAGTATGAGGCCTTCAGTTTAAGTTAAGGAGGTTCTATCAGGACTGGACTCTGCACTGGTGCAGAGGCAGCACGACAGGGATAGAACATAGGCATGTCTGCAGGTCAGATTTGGATTCCCATAGTTATGCAACCATGAGCAATTTTACCTCTCTGAAAGCTCAGCTTTCTCTCTATAAAATGCTTCAATTTATATTGTAGTATTATAATTGTTATTATTAACTACTAACGTATATACTGTCAACCAAAGGTCATTGCTGCAAATTTAATGCCAACAGGAGTCCCAAAATTTGGGTGAAGTGAGGGGAGAGAAACTCAATTCAGTGTAAATTATGAAACAATCCAGATTATTAGTAGTTATGAAACAGCTTGGCTGTGGAACAGCTGCATTGTGATACAGCTTTGGCGGTGGAGCAGCACAACTGTGCAACCGTAGGGCTATAAGGCAGCTCTGGGGAGAGGTGGCCCTGGCCCCAGTGTTGCAGCTTGGCCTCTCTCTTGATAGACAGCTCCACTCCATTCTGCTTTGCTCTGCTCCCCTGGGATCTGCTGAAATGGCTCTGCTCTACTCCACCCCAGCTGGCTAGACAGCTCCTCTCACCTTTGGTGCCTTTGGTGTTACAGCTCCAGTTGGGGAAACAGTCTTCAGTGGAAAGGGAAAGTGTGCTCCCCAAGCCAGAGGGGAACTGACTTACATAGAGAGAAATACGACCCCCCCCCCATTCCTTAACTGGTCTGCCCTCATGCAAATGAGGACTCCAAATCCTCACATTTGATTGGCTCAAAGTGGAATGGAGCCACTCTGATAGGTCAAAGAAGATGCAAATGAGGATTAGATGCACAGCCCCTATTGGACAGGAAAAGTCTCAGTCTTATTTGTGCGGACTTTTGAGTGGTCTCTTGTGTTTGAAGAACAGCAAGGAGGCCAGCATTCTTGGTGCAGAGTTAGTGAGGGAAGAGGAGAGGATGTGAGATCATGGCAAGCCAGACCATACAGGCCTTATTATTGCTTGGGCAGAAACAGGAGGCCAAGGCAGGGCTTTGAGAGAGGACTGATATGAGCTGACATTTTAAAGGCTGACTGTAGCTTCCATAGTGAGAGTCACATGTAAGGGGCTAGAGGAAAAACACAAACACCGAAGTACATTGAATAGAACTAAGTTAGGGGGTTGCTTCCTTGTATGTGCTGTGCCGGGGAGATTATGATTGACTACCCATTATATCTCTGAGATCGGAAGGGCTGGCTTCCTCGAAGGAAAGTGATTTCCTTTTGGCACTTAAGGAAATATTCCTTAGTGGTGCAGAGACGTCTGTTCTCCTATTAGTGGTGACTTGGTGACAGGAAAGCGAACTCACTGGCTCTGGCCCACCTGGATGTTTCAGATCTATTTCTGGAATGCAGATTTTATGAGGTGTCGTGGAGCGTCTTCCTTTTATTCCAACTTAAAAGTTCCCTAATTGGCTTGAGTTCAGATTCTGTGTCATAGTTCTGTGGTGCTGGGTGACACTAATAAAGAACAAAACTATATATTCTTAGGTATAGGACAAATGGAGTGTAGTAATTAGGCAGGATTGTCCCTCCACTGGACAAAAGCCTTAAGCAGCTCAGGCAAACACCAAACAAAAACCTGGCACATGCATGCAGTGTAGCTGCCTCGTGAAATTCTAGAAAACATGCTCACGTTTATTCTCCAGCAGTGGTATTCTTTCACAAAGCATGCTGCACTGCGATAGCTGTATCATTAGCCTGATAATCTCAAGATAGGTCTCTATTGATTTTTACACGTTTTGCTCTGTAATATTGGTTTAAAGCAGAAGGTTGAACAGCTTAAAGAGTTGGTCTAAAGGGAAAAGAAAATAGACTACCTTTGGAAAAAGAAGTGTAGTTAAATCCAAAGGGAGCAAATGTCTGGATAAATGGGTGTTTGCACCTGTTGAGTAGGAAGTGAGTAATTTCCATGTGTCCCACAAGAGGCTAGGTATGAGGGGGCTCAACACAGTGCTTGCCCCAGAAATGCTATTATCTATCTTGCTCTAGCTTCTTTAATTACTATGCACTATTGAGCATTTGGTTGATGTATTACTTAGCATAACACTAGTTGTTATAAATAAAGCACACAATTTCAGTTGCTTAATGAAATGAAATTTGATTTCTTGCCCATGTAAAGGTTCAACACAATTGACTTTCTTCCATGTAGTGATTCAGGGACCCAGGCTCTTTCCATCTGAGGCTCTGTCATACCCCAGGGTCTCAGAATCTTCTGAATTTAGTCAGCAGACGGGAAAAGAATATGGAGAAGGATAGATAGTTCCCAGATGGGCATTCACTTTTCAGCTGAAACACTTTTCTGAGAAGAGAAATCACTTTTCTTTCTTTCTTTCTTTTTTTTTTTGGTTGAACAGGTAGCTGATCTTGTTACATATGACTTCTAATTTTTTTCAGTTGCCAATAGCAGTACTTTTAAATAGAAAACAAATGGTTTTCTTTTGTATTTGAGATATTTGGGATATGTTTATAGAAGTGAGTATACTGGATGTAAGTTTTAATGATAAAATAACTATGAACTGTTTTATTTAATAAATACATTAAAATCCCAATTCATATACTTATAAAGTTATTGGATATGAACCATCTCTAATTAATTATTATTAAGGCTTGACTAAAAAATATTTTTGCTATCCTGTTCCAGGACAATGAATACAACAAACATATTTATATTGTCAGATTTATCTAAAAAAAACTTTATTGCTTTTCTGTTTTATTCAACACATAACGTGAGTTACCTTACTTAACATAACATGTACTATTAGACTAAATTATTTTAACAGTACATGTGACTTGAAAAGAAAATTGCAACATGCATCTAATAGTTTTCATATTCTTCTTGTTTATTATAGATAGGTGCTGAGTTCTATTTTGTGTGAACTAAAATAGTAAAACAAAGAAATTACATTTCTCTAGAGTGAAAACTAATGGTTTACATAAGAAACAGTGGTGTCAAAAAATTGCTACCATAATACTTTTTGGCGGGGGGAAACCCCTGAACATCCCAAATATTTAAAGAACTTGTTTTAACTTACAATGTTCTTTTTCTTCCTCTACCAGCTATATGTTTCAAGAACCCTGGCTGTTTCTAAGGGTTTTATTCTGGGCCTTCTCCACTTCTCACCTTACATATTTCCCCGCCCTCCACTGAAAATCTCCTTCATTTCACTTACCACCTAAAGTGGGACACTGTTCAAAACTATGCCTGCAGACCTATTCTCTCTCCAGGGCCTCAGCTCTGTATATTAAACAGCTTATAAGGCTTTTCATTGAGAGGTCCCATAGGCATTTCCAATATAACATATCCTTTCCTACCTTTATGCTTGCATCCGTCTTAAATCTGTCTCCTACATCAGCAAATCACCACTTCCTGTTAATTCTGCTCCTAAATAGTTTTCAAAATCAATTCCAACCCTCCCCTCTCTCTACTGCAAATTCCCAGGCGAGGCCACCATCTTTCTCAGGACTAATTTTTCATTTCTCTGGACTGTCTCTTCTTTCAGTTCTCCTCCATACTATAGACAGAATGTTCTCTCAAAAACCTGATTATGCCCACCCCCTGCTTAAAAATTATGCAATAACTTCACATTGCTTTTAAGGAAAAGTCCAAATTTCTTAATAAAACCTGTAAGATTCTCAGTGTCTGGCCTCCCATCTCACGCTGTTACCTTCATCTTTTCCCTCTTCCTACAAATCACCTATAATGTTTTTGACCTCATGACCAGACTGGATTAGGAGGCCTTCTTGGGGTCCCACTTTTCTCTTTAATAGTGTTTATTACCCAGAATTGCTATTGTTTATGTGACTGCAATTCCCCACCTGACTGTAAGATGCCTGAACTCAAATATTCTACCTCGTTCACCATCTTATTGCCAGCCAAGCCCAGTGACTGGAATATTTACATGCTCAACAAACATGCATGGAAGCTCTTGCGATGGCCCTAAGCCTACCACCTTGCAAAAGCAGACATGTGGTCATTGGCTTCTATTTAGAAGCTGTAATGGAAAGATCAGGAGGTTCACTTATGTAGAAAACAAGAAAAACTCTGTATCTAACAGAAGCGATCTCTTGTTTCTTATATTCCCTTAGTCAAATATAGGTCCTGTGATAAAGATAATTATTATATCATGTAAAGTGCAGCATCTATCTCACCTTTGTCATACTTTAATCTTAAAAATTATTGCAGATTAACCTGAATTTTGTATTAAAGAGAAATAAAAAGATCAAGTACAAGTGACTTATTTAAACTGGAAGAGACTGATTTCAAAGAAACAATGTTATAAATTTAGCAAGAAGTAAAGCTTCAGACTACTATCATTGAACCTTATCTGATTAAAATATGCCCAGGGCAGGACTTCTCAATATAAGGTCAAACATCATAGGGAGAGTTTGCAGAGTGTTCATGAGAGTGTGACCAGGAATTAAAATCACCTTTTTCAAATAGAAAACGCATGCTGCTGCGCTGAGGCAGAGGAAGAGAGCCGCCCTCCACGTACAAATGAGGTGAGGATCTGTTTATGGAGAGTGGGGGCCCATGGTGCAAAGGTTAATGGTGTTCTTTGTCCCGGGTGTAAACCTCATAAGTGAATGGTGCCTCAGGTTTTTATTTTTTAATGTATCTTGGGTTTATTGCAAGCATAAGTGAAAGAACAGTTCAGTTGGGAGGAAGGCACAGAATATTAATTAAGCTGTAAGGCAGATTAAGAAAGCCCAGGAAAATATAATCCAGTTTGCACATACCTGGATTGGGAAGTAGTTGTAAGATCTGGTGTAGCATTCCTATAAAGAAAATCTGTATTTCAGTACAGTTTTTACCTAAATATGAAGATCCTCCCCTGGGTTAACGTGATGTACATTGAGGATCAAGAGATGTGGAAAAGTGTTGTGTGGTACAGCAGTTAAATCCTAGAGCTTTTATGAGAATGAAGCAGCATGAGGAGTAAGTGAAGGGTAGGGGAACTGGGCTATTGGCAATGAAAGCTCTTGCTTGTATAGCAGCTGGTACCCTGTCTTGAGCCAGATGTAAAGGATGAGGTAGAATAAGGATGAATGAAGAATGGAGAATAGAGGAGGAAAAGAGGTGAAGTGTGAGAGAGTACCTTGGTCACAGAGGAGGGATCCAAGTAGCCTCCCAGTTTTGCTTCCTCTTCCTCCGTTTCCTTTTGGACTGATGTGGTTACATGTGGAGTGGACACTCACTCATGTATCGTGTAGAACCTTTACCATCTCCCAGAACTTGCAATCAGAGACAACAACATTTCAAAACCCTTTCCCATACTTACATATACTTTGAAAGCCCTGTGTAGAACATGTCAGAATCCTGATGCCAGTTAGACAGATGAAGAGAAGCGCTCAGGGAGGCTACCCTGACTTGCCCAAGGTCACTTAGAGATTTATGTCAGAGCTGGGATTGCAGCCTTAATCTCCAACTCCCCTGTTTTGTGAAGCAACACATTTGTGGGATACCTGGCCATTATGTAGTAGATGGTTGTAGGGGTTGGTACTGTCCTTCAGAAACCCAGGATGCCAGCCAGGATTTTGGACAGCTTTTGGTCAGATAGAGAACTGAGAGGATGATCTAAACAATTTGTTTGCTCTTATCTTGTAATATTTTGAGAGAGGTTCTATTGTCCTATTCAAGGAAGTTATTTCCGTCATGAATGCTGCTGCTCACAATACGACTAAGAGCTTCGTTACGCTAAGAAAAAATAGAAGAAGGAAACAATAGCTAACATTTTATGGAAGCAGTTGTAGAGAATACATTAAAGTTAATGAGTATTAGGCTACTTAAATTATTTACAAGACTTCAAAATGTTAAATATTTGTCTGGAAATAGAAGCTAGTTCCTGTTCCCATTCTGATCAATCTTTTGGACTGTAGGATGGTTGACCATTTTCTCAGGGTCCAGAAGAAAGTCCCTAAATGGTTTGAGCTTAGATAAATTGAATTGGCTCAGGCACAATGACAGTTTATTATATACTAGGGGCCCGGTGCACGAAATTCGTGCATGGGAGGGTTATCCCTCAGCCCGACCTGCACCCTCTCCAATCTGGGAGCCCTCAGGGGATCTCCTACTGATGGCTTGGGTGTTCTCCCCATGGTTCTCTGCTCTTTGCGGGGCCTGCCTGCTCCACACCACGGCAATGAGCAAGCAGGCCCTTCTGGGTGCTGCCTATGGGCCGGGCTTGCCTGCTCAGGGGTTGCCATGGCGACAGTCAAGCAGGCTCTGCTGGGTTCTGCCTGTGGACTGGGCTTGCCTGCTCCTGGGCTGGGCTTGGCTGCTCCCAGGTCGCCGCGGTGATGGCCAAGCAGGCCCTGCTGGCCGCAGGTACTCCAGAGGCGGCAGAGCAGCAAACTTGATCCACTACCAGAGTGGGCGGATCCTGCCTCTCTGCTTGGTCCCCACAACCCCTGGCCGGGCTGACAGGCCCAAACATTCGAGCGGTGGGGCTGAGGGAACTGGGTGCCACTCTCTTGTGGCTATGGGTACCACCATCTTTGTGACAGAATGACAGTTAATTTGCATATTACTCCTTTATTAGATAGGATGAGCATTCCAGCCTTGTCCCCTGCCACACCTTGCACCCTCTCCTTCTAAAAGTCACCAAGTCTGGACCATTCTAAACTCATTCTGAGGACTTAAGGCCTCATATCTACTATAGGTATTTTCCTTTTTTTAAATATATTTTATTGATTTTTTACAGAGAGGAAGGGAGAGAGATAGAGAGTTAGAAACATCGATGAGAGAGGAACATCGATCAGCTGCCTCCTGCACATCTCCTACTGGGGATGTGCCCGCAACCCAGGTACATGCCCTTGACCGGAATCGAACCTGGAACCTTTCAGTCCGCAGGCCGACGCTCTATCCACTGAGCCAAACCGGTTTCGGCATTTTCCTCTTTTTTAAAAAAAATATGTTTTTATTGATATTTAGAGAGGTAGGGAGAGGGAGATAGAAACATCAATGATGAGAGAGAATCACTACCTCTTCCCCACACGGGATGGAGCTGGAAACCCAGGCATGTGCTCTGACCGGGAATTCAACTGTGACCTTCTGGTTCATAGGTTGATGCTCAACCACTAAGCCATGCTGGCCAGGCTAGGTATTCTCCTCTTCTAGTAAATGAAGGCAATGATTAAGTCAGAAGAATGATGGGGTCTTAGGCAATGTTATACCTAGATTTATGATCCATCATCCTGCCTGGGTATGAAGGCTCTTAACCCTTCTGTTGAATTTGCTTTGGAAAGAATTATCACACCTGACACTTCTGTCTCACAGATACAGCCAAGGTCATTCTTTAAAATACTCCTGAAGAGTGAGGTGTAGAAGAAAGGGATTATCTGGAAAGCATGGGACTGGCCTTATTCCATTTATATTGATATCTCACTATGTGGATTTAAGGAACTTTAGTCTTCTTTCTGGACACAAGTTTCTACATCTGCAAAATGAGTTTTGGCCCATGGTAGAAAAGGATTGTTAAACATGGAAGTATGCAACAGACCAAGGATCCTCAAAGGGAAGAGATCAACATATATGCATAAGCCATGGGCACAGAAAATAGTGGGGTGAAGACCTGGGGAGGGGACAGGAGTGGAGAGGAGAGGGGTTAATGGGGAAAAAAGGGAGACATCTGTAATACTTTAAACAATAAAGATAAAAATAATTTAAAAAAAGGATTGTTGAATTAAATTAGCTATAATTCAAGTGTTCTACCTCTGGTATAGAAACAAAGGGCTTGCTTTATTTATTTATTTATTTATTTATTTATTTATTTATTTTATTATTAGTTAAGGTATTACAAATGTGTCCTCATTCCCCCCATTAACCCCCAACCTCCCCCCCCACACACAAACTCATGCTCCCATCCCCTTATTGTCCATGTCCATTGGTTTGGCTTATATACATGTATACAAGTCCTTCGGTTGATCTCTTCCCCTCACACCCACCCTCCCCTACTTTCCTTCAAAGGGCTTTATTAAGATACATTTCAAAGATAGGCAACTGTCTACTTTGAGGATAATAGACACACATTGGACAGTATTAAACATTTGCCATTTTTGCCTCTGTTTTTAAAGTAATAAAATACTTTGCACGAAGTTGAAGGCCACTGGGCACCACAACCTAATCCCACTCTATGTCTTCTCTTGTTGCTTTTCCTATAGTAATTACTATTTTGAATTTTGTGTTTAATATGATCATACATGGTTTTACACTTTTAAATATATGCATGTATCCATAATCAATACATAGGATTGTTTTTAATGTTTTAAAACTCTATAAATGACATAATACAGATATACCATTCTGCAGCTTTGGTTTTTCCTCCCCATTATATTCTTGCATGTATTTTGCTATTTTATTATTATAGAGCTAGTTTGTTTATTTTAACTACTATAATACTCCATTGTATAAAATACCACAATTTATATAACCCTTCTCTTATTGACACACATGTGCATTGTCTTTCATTTTCACCATTCCACAAATACTGCAATAAACATTCTTTTGTAAACTTGTGTCCTTGTGCATATGATTATTTCTGTAATGTATAAACCTGGAAGTAGAAATTAAATTATAGCCTTATGTACATCCTCAGCTTTACCAGATGATACCCAGCACTCAAAGTAGTTAACCTTTGAAACTGACCAGTAGCATATGAGATTACTAGCTGGTTCACTTTATTACCAACACTTGTCAATGACTGACTTCAGAAATTTTGCCAATATGATGCATTTAAAATGGTTTCTCATTGTTATATTTCCCAGATTATTATTACTGAAGTTGAGCATATTTTCATATTTTTATTGATGGTTGGATTTTCTCATCTGAAGCAAGTATTTGTGTTTTCTACTATTTTTTCCACTGGATTTTTACATGTTAAAAAATGATTTATATGGGCTATTTATATATGTGGATATATGTTGTATAGTAGTATATGTTGAAATCTTCAACTGTGTACTTTATAATTTTTTGTCAAGTTTTTGTTTTTAATTTAATATATAATGAAATGTGATTAATTTAATTATGGCAGATGTATATTCCAAAGACAGCTACCACCATATCTCTTGCCCAACATGCTGTTCCAAAACTTTGCTACTTCCTCCTCTAGGGATGGGTTCTATGTCCCTTGCACCTGAAATTGAGAAGGACTTTGTGACTACCTTGACAATAGAGTTGGGCAGAAATGGTGTTCTATTTCTTTGAAAACAAGTCACAAAAAATGCCATTTACTTCTGCCAGGTGATCTTGGGGGTGCATCTCTTGGAACCCAGCCATCTGGCTGCAGAGAAGGACCAGCAGAATGTGGAGAGGCTCACATGTGGAGAAGCAAGGCCCTGGCCCACAGTCGTGGCCGAACTCCCACAGGACAGCCATCACCAGTTTGCCAGCCACGTGAGTGAGCCACCTTAAAAGTGGGTTCTTTTTTCCCCCCAATCTTCCTGAGGTATAATTGACAAATAAAAATGGTGTATATTTAAGGTATACAATGTGATATTTGATATGTGTATACATTGTGAAATGATTACCACAATCAGGCTAATTTACTTATGTACCACCCTCAAAGAGATGCCTGCATTCCCATATTTGTTGTAGCATTATTCATATTGGCCAAGATATGGGAAAAGCCCAAGTGTCCAGCTATGAATGAATGTATGAAGAAAATGCGATACAGGCATACCACGGATATGTTGCAGGTTTGGTTCCAGACCAAATAACAAAGCGAGGCTTGCAGTGAAGAGAGCTGTAATCTTTTGCTGGTGAGGGCCTTGCCTTCAATTTGTAAAAAATGCAACATCTGTGAAGCATCATAAAGGGACATGTAATAAACGAGGTATGCCTGCGTGTGTATTTATAATAGATAAACAGATGTGTTCATACACAGAGTGGAATGTTATTCAATCTTAAGGAAGAAAATCCTGCCATTTGCAACAACATGGATGGACCTGGAGGACATTATGATAAATGAAATGAACCAGACACAGAAAGACAATAATGTATGACCGCACATATATGTGGAATCTAAAAAAAGTCAAACTCATAAAAGCAGAGAGTAGAGTGGTGCTTGCTGGGGACAGAGGTGGGGAACAGTGGAAGGTACCAAATCTCAGTTATGCGGGATGCATATGTTCTGGGGACCTAATATAGAGCAAGGTGACTGTAGTTAGTGATACTGGACTGTCCACTTGAAGTTGCTAAGAGAGTTGATTGTAAGTGTTCTCACCACACACACCAAATCACAGGTGGGTCCTTTACCTAAATCAAGCAGCACCAGGTAAAGAAGAGGAAAGCCTCCCCACCAAGTTTTGCACAAATTGCAAATTTGTGAGAAAATAAGTCATTAAGTTTTGGGGGTGGTTTATGAAGCAGTTGTAAACTGATGCAATCTGATGTGTCCATCTTATCCTTTACTGGCTATCAGTATGTGCAGATGTTCTTAAAGAAATTCTTTCCTCTATCAAGACCATAAAGGTATGGATCTATCTGTTCATCTAAACATTTTAAAGTTGTTATTAGTTTTTTGGTTTATCTGAGATTTATGTATACATGGTGGGACAAAAGTAAGTTTAGTCGTTCATCTGGAAAATAACACAATAATCCTATGTAACAAAAGGCTAATATGCAAATTGTCCCCTTGACCGGGAGTCAACTGGGAGTTCAACCGGGAGTTCCACCAGGGGACTGGGCCGGCAGGCCAACCATCCACGGCCCCTCCCCCAGCCGGCCTGGCCTGATCGGCCCCAATCGGGGTGGGCTGGCCAGACCCCACTCCACCCATGCACAAATTCATGCACTGGGCCTCTAGTTAATAAATAATAAGATAAGAATAAACTCTGTTTCATCTACTCACAACTGTAAACCTACTTTTGCCCCACCCTGTTTATATTGCCAAGTGGAGCTCTAATTTCCCCCCCATATAAACAGTTTTTTCAATACAATTTATGTATAGGTTTTAATGCTACCCCTTTCCTGTATGCATTTCCATATACACCCAAGTCTACTTCTAAATTCCTTATTGTCTTCCTCAGTTTTTTTGCCTATTCTTGTGCCAATATCACACTGTCGCATTTACTGTAGCTTTAGAGTCAGTCTTCATATCTGTCAGAACATAATTTCCTATTTGTTTTTTACTACAATTGTCATGACAATTTTGGGCTTTTGTTCTTTGGTTTAAATTTTAATATTAGCTTGTCAAGTTGTATAAAATACTTTGTTTATAGTATTCATAGGTTAATTTGGAGAGAATTGTATATGACTATGCCTCTTATAATTTTAGTTTATTATAAGTGTCATATGAATATACATATAAATCTATAGCATAGAATACATAGCTTAGACATATATTTAAAAATTACATATTCTAATTGTTGCTGGTATGAAAGAGAGCATTTGTCTTCTTATTTAGGCACTGAAGGCCCGGTGCATGAAATTTGTGTACTTGGTGGGGGAGAGGGGAGGGTCCTTCAGCCCTGCCTGCACCCTCTCACAGTCTGGGAGCCCTCAGGGGATGTCTACTGACAGCTTAGGCCTGCTGCCTGCAGTTGAACATCCTTAGCGCTGCCTTGGAGGCAGGAAAGGCTCCTGCCACCACTGATGTTCTCGCCAGCCATGAGCCCGGCTCAGGGCTTCTGGCTGAGCAGTGCTCCCCCTGTGGGAGCGTACTGACCACCAGGGGGCAGTTCCTGCATTGAGTGTCTGCCCCCTGGTGGTCAGTGCGCGTCATAGCGGCCAGTTGTTTGCTGTTCGGTTGATTTGCATATTAGCCTTTTATTATATAAGACTAGAGGCCTGGTGCATGAAATTCATGCATGGGTAGGGTCCCTAGGCCTGGCCGGCCATCAGGGCCGATCTGCGGGGCAACCGGTGGGGCGATCGGGGGGTGGGGGGGCCCCCGCTGGCACCCGCCTTGGCTGTCCTGGTGACATCCGCTCACCAGCCCCACCCTCTGCCGCTGCTGTGGCTGGGGGCAGCTCTTACATTGAGTGTCTGCCCCCTGGTGGTCATTGCACATCATAGCAACTGGTTGTTCCGCCGGTAGTTCTGCTGTTTGGTTGATTTGCATATTAGGCTTTTATTATATAGGATGCTTTACATGCAATAAAATACGTGGGTTTTAGGGGTGCAGTTTGTTGAGTTCTAGCAAATGTACACATGCCTGTAAACACACATGTCAATTAGAATATTACGCTCTTTCCAGAAAGTTGCCTCAGGGCTCTTTCTAAGCAGTTCTTCCCCACCAAAGGCAGCCACTGTTCTACTATCACTGCAGAGTAGAATAATCTGCTCTGAATCTTCATGGAAAGGAAATAATTCAATATGTATTTTTTGGGAAGTCTAGTTTCTTTTGATCATTGTAGCTTCTGTGACATTCATCCATGTTGTTGCACATAACAATGGAGTTTCCATTTAATTACTGAGAAGTATTGCATGCTATAAATATACCACATTTTACCCATTCTTTTGCTGGTGGACATTAGGTTATTTCCAATTTTTGACTACTATTAATAAACTTACTAAGAATATTTTTGTACATGTCTTAATGTGGACATATATTTTCACTTGCCTTGAGTAAATACATGGAGTGAAATTGCTGAGTTATGGGGTAGATGTTTAACTTTTTAAGAAACTACCAAACTATTTTGCAATATGGTTTCAAAGCATGAGAATTTCAGTTGCTCCACATACTCATCAACATCTGTGTTGTTAGTCTTTTAGCTTTAGCCACTGTAGTAAAGGGTAATGTGGGAATACTTAAGAGACATGCATTGTTCTTTTTTTATTTACTTATTCATTTAAAATATGTTTTTATTGATTTAAAAGAAAGGAAGGGTGAGGGAGAGAGAGATAGAAATATCAATGATGAGAGAATCACCCATCAGCTGCCTCCTGCAGGCCCCTTACTGAGGACCAAGCCTGCAACTTAGGCATGTGACTTGACTGGGAATCGAACCATGACCTCCAATACTGAGCCATGCCAGCCGGGCTGGATTGTTCTTTAACCAAGTACACGAAGTGTGTTATTAGTGGTGGGAGATATTCATGAGAGCAAGGAGCTGAGAAGACGGTGGGAAGCCTCAGCTTTTTCCTTGCCCATGATTGACAAGACCAAGCCTTGCAAATGCCCAGAACTCTCAGAAGGATGAGCCATGTGTCAGGGGAACCCTCTACATCCTCATTTTTCCAGTGTAGAATCTCTTTGACTGTGAAAAAGTCCCAAGGGATTTATTCCCTTGGAGAAATTCTCCTTGCTTGTGTGTGCACATAGAACAAAACCCATGCCTACATACATACGTAAAAATTTTACATAGCAGAACCGATCTGCCACAACCAGGAAATTCCACTGAGAAAAATCTCATGATTAGGATCTCAACATATACATTTTCCCCTGACAGCCATTCCCCACGGGTGAATGATTAGGCTTCGGAGTCTCTATCTCTCTGTTTTAGGGATGCAATGTGTGCTCTGAGAGTTGTGCTGGGGCATGGATCATTATTCACAAGAGTGAAGACTCAAACCAGGTGTTGTGTTCCTAAGATCTTTGAATCAATTTAAAACTTGCCTGTCATCCCTGATGTAAATGTGATACCCACCTTCAACAAGCATTTCATAAGCAAGGAGAAGACATTCATTGGTTCTCTAGTGGCACAGTTTTTGAATTTCTCATTTCTAAATTAGTGAGAAGTGACAATGATAAGCATGAGGAATACCTATCATGTCCAGGCCAAGAAGTGGAAAGGGTGTGGGAAAGTAAATAGCCATCACACAAGTGGGCTCTACGGGAACAGTGTGCCCTCCCAGGCTAAGACAGAGAAAGAAGTCTAGGGTTTAGAGATAAGTGTATACCTATGAAACCATCACCACAATCTCTATTGGTCTCCAAACTCATCAAGGTGTATACATTAAATAAATACATTAAATATATACAGCTTTTTGTGTGTCCATCATATCTCAGTAAAGTGGGTTAAAACATAAAAAAGAAGATAGGGAACGTTCACCAAAAGGTTTGAGGATTTCAGGGATTTTGTTGATGATGGATCGTGAGTTCCAGAGGACCATCTTATCTGAGAAACCATTCATGACCATCTTGACTAAAACAGCAGTTCCTTACCATTCTGCTTGCTCTCCATAGCCCTTTATATGACATAATACTATATTGCCTATTTGCCTATATACTGTCTGTTACCCTGACTCTTTTCCTACCCCATGAAAATTCTGTGCTGAGCTTGGTCACCACTGAATTCTCCTGCCACAAATATTTCTTGAAAAAATTGAATGAGTGTTTGAATCTATAAGTGATAGTGTTTCCTAACATTTATATCATAATTCCATTTGCTTCTTCTCTCATGGCAGGAAGGTCTGTATGGCGTCATATTATTTCTTTGTTTGAGAGACTGTTTACTTTTTGGACTGAGATTGAACTTCATCTGTGATTTGACATCATCCTGTATATCAGTTTTTATCTTTTATTACTCCCCAACCAGAGGCTACTTCTCCCTTATTATTTTTGTTCATTTTTTTCTGCTGCAACTTTGCATGTGTGTATGCTTCCTTAGCCTCTTCTAAAGCTGTGTAGAACTTGACAGCTATGCCACAAAACTTGCCACTTGGTCATGTACTTTCTCCTAGTTGTTGCAGATAAAAAAGGCAATGGGAAGATTATTGGATTGTTCAAGAGAATCTAAACATGAAAAATGTCAGAAGCTTCTCAAGTCAAGACTTACCTATCCAGCCCAGCTAGCATGGCTCAGTGGTTGAGTGTCGACCTATGAATCAGGAGGTCACGATTTGATTCCTGGTCAGGACACATGCCAGGGTTGCAGGCTCCATCCCCAGTGTGGGGCATGCAGGAGGCAGCTGATCAATGATTCTCTCTCATCATCGATTCTATCTCCCTCTCCCTCACCCTTCCTCCCTGAAATCAATAAAAACATTTTTTTAAAAAGCCTTATCTATCCATTAGGATTTTAAATTTATGGGATGCAGATTTTTATGTGGTAAATTTCCCCAGAGTAGAAATAACCTGCATTATATTTGTGGTTT
This sequence comes from Myotis nattereri, assembly GCF_964212035.1. Classification (NCBI taxonomy): domain Eukaryota; kingdom Metazoa; phylum Chordata; class Mammalia; order Chiroptera; family Vespertilionidae; genus Myotis; species Myotis nattereri. The sequence goes on along the minus strand of NC_138085.1, from coordinate 76,193,174 downwards.
AGAGATTTTTCTCTTAATTTACTCAATATCTGCATGCTTACTAGACAGGGGAGGATAAAAGGATTGGAAGGTAGGTTTCACTTTGTAACATAAGAACTGCCAAAACCCCCAGCATTGTTCCTTTAGATACTGGAAACATTTCCCATAAGCCTCATTTTTTTCCAGAAAGATGGAACTATCTAATCAGATCTTATTCTAACTTTTGCCTCTAACTTTTGTAAATTGTAAGAACGCTATCATCTAACTGTTATCATTATTATTATGATTATTTTCACCTGAAAGAACAGATTTCATCATGACTCTACTCTAGTGTGGAAGAACTCTGTCCATTATGGGGTCACAAGATTTTTAATTATTAAGAGACCTGGCTGCACACAGCTGTCATATTTTAACAAACCCATAATCCAATAACCTGAAACAAATGTCATTGCAGAATTAATGTATTTTATAATTAATGTTCAATATTTGCTGTCAAATGGATAGAATAATTTAACAGTAATAATTAGACATTATTGTTATTACCTTAAAATGAAGAATGCATTCAGAGCTATACAAAGTAATGCGGGGAGTTGATTTTTGATATGTGTATTCTCTACAGTAGATGACTACTGCAGAGATGTCAGTTCTGGCCAATAGAGTGTATTCTTGTAATGCTGATTCATAACAAATTGCAAGTTTAAAAAAATTAATAAATCGATTTTTGCTTTCATCTGGGAGAAAAAAAAGAATACTGATGGCCAGAAAATATGGAGGAAAAATTGGGGGGTATGCCTTCTCAGATATCACAGTATGCTGTGAAGTAAATGTAATGGGAATAGTGTGGTATTGGCAAAGTAATAGGTAGATAAATGGAAGAGAAGAGAACATTTGTAAGTAGAGCCTAGTTTGTACTAGAATTTTATATTGATGGAGGCAGCACTTCTCGTCAGTGAAAACCTTGATTATTCAGTCAGTGATCTTAGAACAATTGGCCTGAATTAGCAGGAAATTCAAATTGATTCTCTATTTTACATTTTACACAGTAAGAAAGTCCACCTGAATTAAAGATGCATGTTGTTTTAGAAGAAAATTTTCTTTGAATCTTTCAGTGGAAAAGGCTTTTTCCATTGCTTGGTATCATGGCCAAAAACCACAAGGGAAAAGAACATAAATTTAACTTTAAAGTTTAGAATTTTATATGACAAAGTATAGCATTCATTCATTCTTTCAGTCAGCTAGTATTTATTGTGTAACTATGACATGCAAGGCAGAAATGAGAACAATAGATAGTTAATATGAGTTAAAATTTTAAATGTATAATAAATTCTTACAAATAAATAGAAAAAAAATGAACACCTTGAGAGAAAATGGGAAAATACATGTAAGGGTAATTTTTCAAAGTACAAAAAGTCAATGAACAAACAAAAAGTTCTGTAATTAAAGATGTAATTTAAAACAACAATGAGAGATAGCTTTTCATTTATCATGTTAATACAGATTTAAAGGCTTGATAATACCCATTGCTGGTAAGGGTACAAGCAAATAGGCATCTCAACTTCTCTTATGAAAATATAAATTATACAGCTTTTGGAGGGCAATTTGGCAATGCGGAATAGTGTTTAAAATGTGCATAACTTTAATGAATCCTAAAGAAATAACTATAAGTATCCAGAGATTTATGGAAAACACTTTTCAATTGAAGCAATGCTTATATGGTAGTCTCCCATTACCCACGGGGATACGTTCCAAGACCCCCAACGGATAGTCTTAACCCTATATATTCTATGCTTTATCCTATACACTAGAGGCCGGTGGGGCCCTCAGCCCGGCCTGCACTCTCTTGCAATCTGGGACCCCTCCGGGGGATGTCCAACTGCAGGTTTAGGCCCGATCCCACAGGGATCCCTGCGGGATTGGGCCTAAACTGGCAGTCAGACCTCCCTATTGCAATCGGGGACCACTTGCTCCTAACTGCTTGCCTGCCTGCCTGCCTGATTGCCCCTAACCACTCTGCCTGCCTGCCTGATCACCCTAACCACTCGCCTGCCTGCCTGATCACCCCTAACCATTCTGCCTGCCTGCCTGATCACCCCTAACTGCTCGCCTGCCTGCCTGATCTCCTCTTACCACTTGCCTGCCTGCCTGATCGCCCCTAACTACTCTGCCTGTCTGCCTGACCATCCCTAATCACCTCTGCCTCGGCCCCCGCTGTGGCAGCTTAGTCCGGAAGGACAACTGGAATGATGTCCGGAAGGTTGTTTGGCTGTCCGGTCTAATTAGCATATTATGCTTTTATTATTATAGATATCTACCTATGATAAAGTTTACTTTATAAATTAGATAAAATAAGAGATTAGCAATAACAATAATAAATTGAACAGTTAGAATAGTATACTGTAATAAAATTTATGTGACTATTCTCATATTTTCTCTCTCTTTCTCTCTCTCTCTATTTCTCTCTCTCTCTCTCATAAGTGATCTGATAACCAAGAGGGCCACTAAGTGGCTAACTGGCAGGTAGTGCATACAGTGTGGATTTGCCAGACAAAGAGATGACTCATGTCCTAGGCAGGACAGAGTGGGACAGCCCAAGAGTTCATCATGCTGCTCAGAATAGTGCACGATTTAAAACTTATTTCTGGAATTTTTCATTTAATATTTTCAGACTGTGGTTGCTCCCGGGTAACTGACATTGCAGAAAGCAAAATTGTGGGTAAGGGGGGACTACTGTACTAACTAAAAGTGAAAATCACCTAAACATCTTTATATAATATTGGTTAAATAAATGATATTGTACTCATACAATTAAATTCTGTTAAGCTGTCCATTCACACAGATAACTGAGTGTAATTACATGGAAACATGCCCACAATATATTGTTATATTAAGAAAGTCAGTTTTACAGTATGCAGAGAGTGACTCCATTTTTAAAATAAATATGAGTAAGATATTCAAGAATATATATGTACATAGTAATACACAGAAGTAGCATAAAAGTATTAATTATCTCTGAGGAATGGAATTTCAGATTTATATTTCTTTATATATGCCAGTATCTTTTGGATTTATTAAAATAAAGAATATTCATTGCTTTTATAATAAAAAAGGGATATTCTCATTTGAAAATATTAAATCATAAAGCCATAAAAGGAATCTATATAATTTACTTTAAGATCACAGTGCTCTTCTGCCTACATTTTGCATGATGAATTATGGGCTCTTTAGTCTCAGATTTCTGTTGCACTGAGAAATTTGCTTTGTCAGTTCTAAGCAATAATTTTGTAGATTCACAAAGATGAGTAGGATAGGATGCCTAACCCTAAGGAGCTTGACAACCTTATAACGTGGTCAGTTTGAAGTAGTAAGAAGAGCTTTTAGTCGGAGGAGGCGGGTTGATTCACCAGCAATAGCCCCTAGGTGGTCCTTAAGAAGTGTATTTGAAGACATCTTAAAGATTAATGATGAAAAGATCCACATCAGTGGCTCCTGAGTTCAGCTCACTTCCTGTGTTTGGTCATCCTGGCCTAGAAGCATGCCCTCCTATCACAGGTGAGACCATAGTCAGGTGACATTTCCCTGAAGGACTGCTTGCCTGGTGACTCCATTGGATCTATATGTTCAGATCAGCCCTTAAGTTCCCACTTGTGGTGTCTCCTCATTCTCTGGTTCCCCTGCTCTTTCAATAATAATAATTTGCCTTGAAACACCTGGGTAATGGCAGGCCAATTCTTTCGGCCCATAGGAAAGTGGACAGTTTACCTGAGCATAAGTTCCCTATCGGGATGCGTTAGCTTAGCTCCTGGATAGATTGACAGAATTCTGGTTTTCAAACCCATGCTACCAACCCCACTTGTGATTCCCATGGGCTCAGAAATGCTCCTGCTGCCTTTCTCTATTGGTTAATATAAAGTTAATCTGGCTTCCTGTGATAAGCAGAAGCTTTCATGCTGGTTTGGTATGGTCTAAGATAGAGCCCTGATATTACTTGTTAGAATTCAAGTCAGTAAGAGTACAGATGTGTCAACCCAGAGAGACGTGATTGCACAATAGCTTTGTTCTCTTGGGTCTCCCTGTATCCTGGGGGAGGAGGAGGTAAGCCATTCACACAGATAACCAAGGTGCGGTACAGAATGTGAAGAGTGAGCAGAGGGCTTGGAGACTCAGAAGGAGAATTATGTCCTGTGAGAGACATAGGATGCTTAAAGGAACAGTGAACTTATAGGATGTGTGATATTCCAATGAACAGGAGTAATAGGAAAAATGTAAACACAGCAAATTTTAAGTGGACAATACACTCTGTGTTGCAGTCTTGAGAAGAATTCCTTCTATTTCAGGAAACTCAGTCTTTGCTCTTAAGGCCTTCACTGCTTTGATAAGGCCCACCCACATTAACTTACCCAAAGTCTACTAGTTACTGATTTTATCAATTATTTGCCTGTTATTTAGTTGTTCATTTACTTATTTGCTCATTTACTGAGTTATTGGTTTTCTCACTCAAAGTCTACATCTAAAAAATACCTTTACACAAACATCTAGACTGGTGCTTGATCAAACAACATACCATCACAGAATGCTAAACTGCCTTACATATGAACATGAACCAGGTCTTCCTTGGGTGTAGGGATTGTTCTCTGGATGTGCGGTATAAGAAAGTAGTTCAGCCCACCATCTCTAGAGTCAGACTCGGGCTTTGAATTTTAACCTCTACCATATACTAGTTTTCTAAACATTGGATAATTTGCTTAGTCTATTTGTGCTTTAGCTTCTCAATCTGTAAAATGTGAATATAAGTACCCATCTCATAAGACTAGTAGGAGGATTAAGTGAATTAATGCAGATAAAGGGCCTAAAGCAGTGTCGTATGGAAATGCTCAGTAAATATTAGCTATAATTATGAATGATATTATCATTATTAGATGGTTTTGGGACAGGGACTGGGGCCCAGGTAATAGGCAAAGACAAGCCAGCAGAATAAACTCGATCCGAGCCAGGGGCAGATCTCAGCTACATGGCCATGGCTAAGGAGAGAGAGGGTCAGCAAAGGTATGCAACAAGTGATATCTAGTAGATTTTAGGAGTACTTATGTTTTAAATTTTCTTGTTAAGTAATGTAATATTTTATGACATCCTCAAGTGTTCATGAAAGTTGGTTAAAAACAGTTATTTAGTGTTAGTCATGGTTTGCACTGGCGTAGGGGACTAACAGCCACCACATGTTTGCGTTCCCAAGGCAGTGATGTGATAGGGAAGCACAGTATGGGCTCCAGCGATTTTATTTGAATAGTAAGAGGGAGAATGACTCCTGAGTTGGAATGCTTGGGGACATCTCAGTAATACATTGTCTTCCATCTGATACCTTGTGTGCCAACCATGCTCATTGCTCTCTGTCTGCCATGCTGGCCTGTCCCTCTCTGATTCGTGGCTTTTGTATATAAGAAAACGTTGCCTTTGGATTTTTTTTGGGGGGGGGGTGGTAATTTTTACTTTGCTTAAAACATAGACAGGAATAATTTAAAAAGTAAAGAGGCAGAATTAAAAGCAGGTGCTCAGGGTTGCTGTCTTACAGCTCTGTTCAGGCCCAAGTTGGTTCTAAAAAGTGGCCGAATGATCTTGGGCACAAGTGATAAGGCCCTGGAGCAACACGATACCACTTTGATAGCTTCCCTTAATTTCCCACCCCATCCTGAGCACGTGGATTCCAGGCTCAGCCTTAGGACTGGGAAAGGCCAATTTGAGATTGGTCAGACTTGAGCACCCCGCAAACAGCTATCACAAGCCAAGTCACTGGTGCCTGGCAAGGAAATTAGCATTTATCGCATTTCAGTAAAAATGATGTGGCCCAGTTAAATTAGATTTCCTTTCATTTACAATAGACTTAAAATCCTATTTAGCTATAATCCAACCATTGTAAAATTGGTTACAAGGATCCTAATTTTCTGAGATATTGAAGCCTCCCCATTCTATCAGAGCATCTTGATTTTATCCATTTTCATCCGTCGTTAAATTTCTTATGGTTGAGAATGCCAGAGGCAACCTACCTTTCCAGTCTGCTGCTGCATTCAGCAGTAACTGGATTGAGATCAGAAACATTTATTTTATTCAATGCCTTATCTGCTCGTTTCCACTATTTTAAACACTACCGAGGGTCATACTGCAAACCCTTCTCTGATTCTAACAGTAATCAAGCGGGAAATGGTTTTATTTTATTTTAAACTAATATCAAGCTTAAGAAGACAGCACCATTTTATACAATGCGATTGAATGGCCCATTCTGCCATTGCTGAAAAGTTACCGTTTGCATATCTTACCACAACACCCAGGCTCACTCGGTGCTTCACATTAAAATTCTCTGAGCCTTCTCTCTACTTGAATTGATGTGTCTTTCACTCAGGAGCCAGCTCAAGCATCGTCACCTTTAGGAGCCGAGAGTCATAGGTGGTCTCTCTCCATCCTGTGAATTCCTGCTGCTCTGAGGGTCTGTGTTACCGGTACAGTCATAGTGTGATGTCCTTGGCTGCTTCTGTGTGTCTTGCTACCCCTTTCAAACAGGGCACTTTGTGAAGGCTGAGACTCTGGCTGAAATGACTCCATCTGCTTCATTTAGTTCACGAGAACATCTGCTGATGGGTTGATTGCCACAAGGAAGGAAAGCCTGGCTCAGAAGGGGAGAGATTCTCCCTTGGGTCTGACTGTCCTCAGTGGTTCAAAATGGCTTCGCCGAGCCCCTTCCCGCCAGGCTGTTCAGTGGTGGGCTAGGAGGAAGAGGGGGTTAGGAGGAAGGGGGGCTAGGAGGAAGAGGGGCTAGGAGGGAGGGGGGCGGCTAGGAGGAAGAGGGGGTAGGAGGAAGAGGGGTTTAGGAGGAAGAGGGGTTTAGGAGGAAGGGGGGACTTGCCCTCTGCTGAGTGATTAGTAACAATGTGTCTGGCCCACAAGACGAATGCAGTGGGAGCCTCAGTCACTCTGCCATCAAAGAATAAATATGCCGCCACTTTCCCGAGCTACACCAAAACCGCAGGCCAGTTGTCTCTGACCCTCTGAGCTTGGGGAGTGGACTCCTGTAAAAGTAGGGGGCTTAGAAGGATGAGGGGTTTGAATGGCGAAACCGGGTAGAGCCCGGTCTCTTTCTTGGGGCCTCCCTGCCAGGCCTGTTGGATTACTCCGAAGGAGGCCCCACATCTACCACATTCGGCACCCCAGGGCTCCTCTAGTAGACAACCTCCAGACAGCTGGACAATAACACTCTCCTGATGTGAACTCTGCGGACACCATGTTTTTAGTCAACATTAGAGAATGGGGCTGATTGTTGATGGAAGGTGAGATTTAAAGTCCTAGGCCAGGAACTCCTGTGTCTGTTCTGTGACAGATGCTGAAAGCTCATTTCTGCCCAGAGCTCTTCCCTAATTTATACTGTAGTGCTCTTACAACTTTTATGTTGGCAACAAGTGCTAGAAATGAGACTCTAGAACTGGAATAACCACTTGGGTGTTGTTTAATGTAAAAGCTGGGATCCAGCCCCATGACCTCCATCCAGTTCATCTTTAACTCTGGCTCCCTGTCAGGTCTGTGCTGCATAGCCTTGAGAAAATGACCTAACCTCTTTGAACCTCATCTGGAAAGTGGGGTCATCAATGCCCATCTCACAGGGTCTTCAGAAGAGTATATCAAAAGAGAATATTTTGCATGGTGCAGGCACAAAGTGTGCCCTTCTGAAAATGGCAGTTGTTAATGTATGGCTTTGAAGAGTGGGTGACTACAGCTGCTCCTGGGGACCAGGACACAGAGCGTCTGAGGACAGTGGCAGGGAGTGGATGGGAGGTCTGGCATTTGACCCTATGTCTCTACTCTCTCTGGTTGTCAGGCTGGTTACAGAGATGATTCGCCTTAGTCCAGTGCCAAGGCTGCCTGGGATTCTGGTCTATTCTGCTGGGGCCTGGAACAAAGCCAGGGAGACACAATGAAGGATGTTTCCCTTTGTGTCTACAGCTGCTGCCTAGTTACAATGGGCCATTGTTGTGCGAGGTCACCAGGGAAGGAAGTGTCACTGAGAGCCCAATAGATTCTGTCTCATGTCCTGGGCCTCAGAGGCCCTGCTCTGTCATGGGTATGAGGATTTGGGAAGTTGTCTCAAATAGTATATTAGTTATTACTGACTGGTAGATTGTTGATTGTAACTCTTTTTCCTTCCCTTTAATGGAACGGTACCTTCATGAGCTTTGCCATATGACTTTGCCTCCCTCCTTTTTCTTTTTCCCCCCAACCTCCCTCCCCCCCAAATTCAGGCATCACTATGATCTTTCATCCCAGCAAAGGCTGGCTGGCTGTCAGCTCATCCCCATTAACCTGATTTCATAAAGACATGAAAAATAATCCTTCTCAGGATATTTGTATTTTTAAAGGGAATTCTAGGAGTTGCAGAAGACTTCTCTAGCCAGAGAAATGAATCACCAATGATAGAATACCAAAACCGGCATTAGGCGGTCAGCCCTTTGGGGTGGAGAGTTTCACGTGCTCCCCTCACCCCAATCCCACTGTAAAGGTTCTTGAAATCCTCCTGTGTTAGGATGAGACCTGCTCACCTGCTTCTGGGATCCCTTTCCTCTGTCTTGGGACTGAGGTAGAGGCAGACAATGAAATGTACAAGCTGGTTCCATTTAATCTTACTGTGGGCCTCAGGACACACACGTTTTTAAGAGGACCCGGTTGTGCTGACACCTGCTGTTGGAAGGTAAGAAGATGACCTGGGACTTCTGCAGGAGGCGGGGCCCTGGGGACTGCTTCCTGCCGCCTCATTAGGCAGCCAGCCCTGACCCCTGACATATGCCATCCCATCCTCTTCCTCTGGCCAGCCCCTCGGAGGGCCTGGGCTTTGAGGTCATTGTTTGCAGGTAAAGTCTGGCTGAACTTAATAAAGGCTCAGCACTGAAAACAACAGTGTTTCTTTCTGACAGCACAGGAAAGCAGCAAAACATGGGAAGTAAGGGGTCAGAGCCTACAGTTTAGGGTCTGAGGGCTGGAAGCTCAGGGTTCTCATCTAAGAATTGTAGGGAACAAACCCTTGTCTCACAGGGTTGCTGTGAGATACAGTACGTGAAAAACCCTTTGAGGGGCAGAATTCTCTCTCTATTGGTTGTTAACAGAGTGATTATAAAGATCAACATAGTGCATTATGGCTGGTGAAATTTATTTCCACTCCCTGCTTCAGGTGGAGTGTCATGAGGCAAGGTAGTGGTCAAGCAGGAATGCTCTGGGACCAGACGGCCGGGCTCCGATCCCTACTTTGGCACTTACCTTCTATTTATGGTGGTTGTCAAATTTAAGCGAGTTGATACCTAAAACAAATACCTGCATTTTCATCCAAAAAATATTTAAACAGTGTATGGCAGACAGTAATCTTTCAAGCAATGCAAGCTATTTTCTTCACTTTGTATTTTGAAATAACCATAGATTTGCAGGAACTTGCAAAGAAATGTATAGGGAAATCTCATGTACCCTTCACCAGGTCCCCACCCAAATTAACACCTTGTATAACTATGGTTCAGTATTGATACCAGGAAATTGACATTAGTACAATCTACAGAGCTGGTTCAGATCTCACCAGTTTTACATATACCCATCTGTGTGTGAATGTGTGTATATGTGTGTTTGTGTGTGTAGATCTGTGCATAGCTTTATGTAAACACTGCTACATTCAAGATAGAACTTGAAAGTGACCAAAAGGCTCCCTTTTGCTACTCCTTTATTACCATCCCAGATAACTCATTTTAATTAATTGAAGTAGGAAACAGAATTCTCAGTAGAATTATATGTTTCAAGCAAGAAATGCCTGACACTGAACTTTTGAAATTGTAAGCTCCCTGTCCTTGGAAGCATTCAAATAGAAGCTGTATTTTCTTTATCAGGAATTCTTTAAAGGTACAGGAGAGAGAGAGGGGATATGAGTACATTGAACGTGAGGTCCCATCTCTAAGCTTTTAAGAATATATAGGAAAGGTACCCCAATGGAGGCAAGGTTTCAAATGCACCTTGAGGAACAGGAGGGCAAAGGAGAAGAGGGGAAAACACACCAGCTGAACTAAAGGGGGAAGGGCTTCTTCTTTTGTTTCTCTGGCCTATCTCTGCTCTTCTCTGCTCCCTGACCCTGGGTGCCTGAGGGACACCTCTGGGGTAGAGGATTCCTTTTCTCTGAGATAAATTCTGGGAGTCACATGGAACCCAAGCAGTAGGCATCTTTATCTCCATCCTGGGCCAAAGAGTTCACAGCGTGGTTGTCCAGATGTCGTTATCCTCCATAGGGTCATCTCTTAAAGAGAGGAGTCCCAGGGGAAGACAGGCTTCCTGTTCTTCCGGGCTGCCACACCACAGTCCCAGGCTCCAGGCCAGTCTGTGTGGACTGATCCTAGAATTGTTTCTTCTTTATGACCCAGGCTCATTTTGCAAAGGCAATATCAGCACACCTGATGGGTCTGCTTCTGGCACCCCTCTGTGACACTGCTCTTTCCCAAGAAACCATGCCTTTTTTTTTCAGGGGAGCTCAGCAGGTAATTTAAAAGACTAACAAACTTTGGCATAGCTCACTTTAAGAGAGGAGAGCTGGCTGGAATATTAATGAAGCCAACTAGTGATAGACTGCCTTCCTGATGCAGGAACATATCAAAGAGGTTAGGTCCATGAGCATCGCTCTGCAGAGCCCCATCTCTATTATCTAGCTCTTAATTACTTCATTAAAATTCAGCAGAGAAGCCACACAAATCCAGTAGCGTGCCCAAGGCTTGCTGGGTGATCTCCCTGCCTCTGGCCATACGTACGTTTTAGTTCCTTAGGTCTCCAGAGATGGAAGGCTAGATCATAGGCAGGCAGGTCTGCTGCTGCTGGCTGGCACCTCACAGAGCTGGGGCGGTTGCCTGCCTCACGGCTGGATGTGGGCTCCTCCCCTACAGGCACGGGACCTCTGCTTACCCTGTGTCCTTGTGGAAGGAGCTGCTCTACAAAAGTGTCTTCCAGATCACGGAAGTCACCTCGGTTAGAAGCACACGCTGTCGGGAACTTTTTGGAAGAGATACATTGCTGCCTGCCCTTCCCACTTCAAACAGCATTGTGTAACGGGACAGTCAGTGGGTCTGGGCTGCCTGTCACTACTTGAGCCAGTGATGGCGAACCTATGACACACGAACTCATTTTTTTTGGTTGATTTTTCTTTGTTAAATGGCATTTAAATATATAAAATAAATATCAAAAATATAAATCTTTGTTTTATATGGTCGCAAATATCAAAAAATTTCTATATGTGACATGGAACCAGAGTTAAGTTAGGGTTTTTCAAAACGCTGAGCTCAAAAAGTTCGCCATCACTGACTTGAGCCAATTAAGCAGAGACAGGGTTGAATCATATGAGTGTTTATTCCAATACTGCCAGCAGTATGGGAGAGCAGCAGGTCATCCACAGAAATCTGCTCGGCAGCTCACCATAAACCCACCGCTTATATTGGGTAGGAGGACAAAGATTACATGGGAAGTAGGCAGAAGGATTTGCCAAATGGGCAGTTTACAGGTAATGCAGGCTGGAGATTTCCAAAGGCCTGAGGGTATGCAAAGGCTGGGCCTCTTCAAAGGGCTGGCGGCTCTGGTTTCTGCAACAAGGTTGTTAATCTTTTCCTAGAAATAGGCAGCTCCAGGCTGGAGAGGATGGGCCACATTTCCAGGTGAGCGTCCAGGTCCCACATGTAACTTGCAGCCAGGTTAGAATGCGCTTCTTTAATCAGAACAAAGCAATCACAGTTAACAGGGCATGATTAAGATTTCTTACAATTATAGCTGGTCCCCAATATTCTTTTTCTGCCCCTATCAGTTGGGGCTCCATTTCAGCCTGTGTGGCTTATCCGGGGGAAGTGGACCTGATAGGCTTTGGGTGAGAGCACTTTGACTCTATCCCTAGTTTACCAGACTCCTCAAGCCTCAGTTTTACTATCTGTGAAGTGAAGCTGTTAGTCCATTTTGCCCCTCCTGAGGTCTCAGTTCTCTTGGTCTGTAGGAGTCTCCATGTGGTTCTAGGGCTTTAATACGGTGTCTGCTGGGGTCCAACCCCAGCAGGTCCAGGGATCCCCAAAGGTGTGGACGGAGTCGGCGAAGAAGGAATGACATGGAGACAGTGTTCAGTTGATCAGCGGCCTAGCCAGGATCTCCAGCCAAGTTCTGTTCAGGATCTCAAGCCAGGTTCAGTGTCCATGTTCTCTTGCTAGGTTCTCCAGGTTCTCCAGCCAGGTTCAGTCACCAGGTTCTAGTCCGGTTCTCTTGCCATGTTCTATAATCAGGTTCAGTCCAGGATCTTTTGCCATGTTCTCTCGCTAGGTTCTGTCTCTAGGTTCTGAGGCCAGTTTCTGTCCAGGATCTTTTGCCATGTTCTCTCCAGCGAAGTTCTTCTGTCTCTAGAGAACGTTCTGTGTAGGTTCTGTGCCTAGGTTCTGTCTCTGTCTGTTCTGTCTTCTTACATCTGTATTTATACCAGTTGATTCCAATCCTATCAATCTCTATTTCAAAGGTTAGGGCGTTTCTTATCTCCATTCCAGGGAGTAAAGATTATGTAGCTTAAGCATGATTGTTCGTAGTTAAAGTGATTAATTTCCCACCTGGCACTTAGTTAAGAGGTTTTATTCCCTCCCTAACTTCAGGGGAAAATCCCTACCTGGGGAAACAACCTTTCTCAGAGACCTTGGTTAAAACACATAGTGCCAAGAAGGTGAGCAAACATATTAAGAACAGTATGCCGTATATGCCAGGTCCCTTGAAACAGCAAGCATGGACCGGCTCCCGGCAGGTGTCACCTTCTGGCTTGAAACTGCGGCAGGCAGCTTCTATCAGAAACTGTCCCCATGGGCTCTCACCTCTAAATGCTGTCCATGTTAGTGATGGCCCTTGCCACTTCCCTCTCTAACCCTGGGATTAGGAAAACTACCCAAGGTGTCTTTATTTTTAAACATAGCTTTAAGTCCACAAGGAATGACGCAAAGGTGGTCCTACTTTTTCTTTAACATCTAGTGAGTGCATGGGCTTTAGGGGCTGTTTTTGGTCCAGAGGCCGTTTTAATGTCTCTGAGTTTCGGTCTGTGTTCCATGTGGAGTGGATTTGTCAGAATCACATGTGAGTTTGCAAAAGACAACACATCTAAACCTGTCCACCTTCCTTGGAGGCAACATGCACCTGTCAGTGAAAGTTATGGAAATTTTATCTGCCCTGTCTTGTGCTCCTTCTGCCCACCCAACCCCCGCTCCCCCCAAGTTCATTTTGCTGTTTTCTAATCACTGAATCTGTCCAAGGCCCGTTAGAGAAGAACGGGGAGTTCAGGACCTCCTGGGATGTGGCCACCGGAGTCTCCAGGGACCTGCGATGGAGGTCGCCGTGACAGAGCACTCCCCCGAGGCAGTCCAGGTGGGCTCAGGCAGAGGTGCCAGGGCTGAGCCGCAGACAGGAGGTCAGGGAGCTCAGGCTTTCAAAGAAGAAACACGAAGGAGCAGAGCTTGTGCTGATGTTGGAACCAGTCAGGCACGTGAGCCAGACTGAGATCTAACAGGTGGTGGAAAGAAGAAGCAAGTCTGCACCTTCTTCTGGGTATTTGTAAGGCAGCGAGAGCCTTTGACAGGTCCTAGCCCTCTCCTCTCTCTCTCCTCAGTAAAGGGAGAGTCTGGAACCCTTCCCCGGCCCAGCCCGTGGTTCCTGGGGGCATTTATAAACCCAGGAGGTAGCGGTGATATTTGAGGACTTAGCATTTGGCAAGTGGTTGACTCCAGAGCCAAATGTTGCTTTTGGCCTCTGGACAATACTAGATAGAGGAAGAGGCCCCTGGCATTGCGCAGCATGGTGTTACTCAGAGAACTCAGGTCTCCTTTTCTCTTTCTTTGTTTGGGGTGGGGCGGGGGGAAAGGATGATCATCTCATAATGTCCCTTTCTCCTGCATTCATTCATCACTCTAAGTCAGTGGTTCTCAACCTTCCTAATGCCGCAACCCTTTAATACAGGGGTCCTCAAACTTTTTATTTTATTTATTTTTATTTTTATTTTTTTTTATTTTTTAATTTCTTTTTTTTAAATTCTTTATTGTTCAGATTATTACATTTGTCCCTCTTTTTCCCCCCCCATAACTCCCCTCCTCCCAGTTCCCGCTCCACCCTCCGCCCTCACTCCATACCCACTGTCCTCATCCATAGGTGCACGATTTTTGTCCAGTCTCTTCCCGCATCTCCCACACCCCTTTTCCCCCAAGAATAGTCAGTCCATTCCCTTTCTATGTCCCTGATTCTATTATAATCACCAGTTCATTCTGTTCATTAGATTATTTATTCACTTGATTCTTAGATTCACTTGTTGATAGATGCATATTTGTTGTTCATAATTTGTATCTTTACCTTTTTCTTCCTCTTCCTCTTCTTAAAGGATACCTTTCAGCATTTCATATAATCCTGGTTTGGTGGTGATGAACTCCTTTAGCTTTTCCTTATCTGTGAAGCTCTTTATCTGACCTTCAATTCTGAATGATAGCTTTGCTGGATAAAGTAATCTTGGTTGTAGGTTCTTGGTATTCATCACTTAGAATATTTCTTGCCACTCCCTTCTGGCCTGCAAAGTTTCTGTTGAGAAATCAGCTGACAGTCGTATGGGTATTCCCTTGTAGGTAACTGAGTTTCTTTCTCTTGCTGTTTTTAAGATTCTCTCTTTGTCTTTTGCTCTTGGCATTTTAATTATGATGTGTCTTGGTGTGGTTCTCTTTGGATTCCTTTTGTTTGGGGTTCTCTGCGCTTCTTGGACCTGTAAGTCTATTTCTTTCACCAGGTGGGGGAAGTTTTCTGTCATTATTTCTTCAAATAGGTTTTCAATATCTTGCTCTCTCTCATCTTCTGGCACCCCTATAATTCTGATGTTGGTACGCTTGAAGCTGTCCCAGAGGCTCCTTACACTATCTTCGTATTTTCGGATTCTTTTTTCATTTTGCTTTTCCGGTTGGGTGTTTTTTGCTTCTTTGTATTTCAAATCTTTGACTTGATTCTTGTGCTCCTCTGGTCTGCTGCTGGGAGTCTGTATAGTATTCTTTATTTCAGTCGGTGTATGCTTAATTTCTAGTTGGTTCTTTATCACAACATCGAGGGTCTCATTAGATTTCTCGAGGATATCATTAAGTTTATCGGCGGCTTCTAGACAGTTCTTGAGAGACCTTAAAAGTGTGGTTCTGAACTCTAAATCTTCGATTGACAATTTTGTCCTGTTTCTTTGTCTCCGCATTTTGTTATGTTTTCTTGGTGCACCCCCTAGTGGTCTTTGTGCGCAGTCTTGTAGTTAAGCCTTGATTGTTGTAGCTAATACTAGGAGGGTTTGACCTCCAGGCCAAGTGGCTTTGAGCCTCAAACTTTTTAAACAGGGGGCCAGTTCACTGTCCCTCAGACCATTGGAGGGCCGGACTATAGTTTAAAAAAAACTATGAACAAATTCCTATGCACACTGCACATATCTTATTTTGAAGTAGAAAAACAAAACGGGAACAAATACAATATTTGTATTTGCATGTGGCCCGCGGGCCGTAGTTTGAGGACCCCTGCTTTAATATACAGTTCCTCATGTTGTGGTGACCCCCAACCATAAAATTATTTTCGTTGCTACTTCGTAACTATAATTTTGCTACTGTTATGAATCGTAATGTAAATATCTGATATACAGGATGTATTTAGGCAACCCCTGTGAAAGGGTCGTTCGACCCCCATAGGGGTTGCGACCCACAGGTTGAGAACCGCTGCAGTGGTTATAGCTCTCAGTTTCATTGAATTCCTCAGATTTCTTTTTAAAAGTGAGTTTTGCCTTGTTTCTCCATCTGGCTCAGTGTCTTTCTGTCTTTTTGGTAGTGGGGCTGCATTTGCTGTTTGGTAAAGGATGATCTCTCTCTCTCTACTGTGGGATTGATTTTAAGGATGTGGCATCAAACTGCTGCCTGGAACCCTTATTGTTTTCGTTATAGTGGAGCCACATTGAAGGGCCTGGACTTGGTATGAGCTTGGGCAAGTCCTGTTGGTAGGCTTTTGGTGTCCCTATGTGGTAAATGCCCAGTAAATGGAAATGCCATCCACTAGTCTGCTGTGAGACCTGCTGTATCCAATGGACTGTCATCTGTGAAAGAGTCTTGAAAATTGTAAAAGTTTGAAGGTGATGCAATGGTAAATTGTATGTGTCAGCTAGACTGGGCCCCAAGGATGCCAGAATAAACATTATGTCTGGGCGTGTCTGTGAGGGTGTTTCTGGATGAGACTAGCATTTGAGTTGATGGACTCCTAAAGTAGTTTGCCCCCCACATTGTGGATGGTCATCATCTAAGCCATTGAAGGCCATGGTAGAACAAAAAGCAGAGGCAGGAAAGATTCAATCCCTTCCTGTGTGACTGCATCACCTGAACGTCGGTCCTCTCCTGCCTTCAGATGGGACTTACCCATCTGCTCCCCTGGTTCTCAGACCTTCAGATTCAGACTGAATCCCATCACTGGCTGTCCTGGGTCTCCAGCTGGCAGGCAGCAGACTGTGGGACTTCTCAGCCTCCATAATCACGTGAACCAACTACTCATAACCTGTCTCTTTCTCTGTCTCATCTCTCAAGAGGTCATTAGAATATATATATTCCTGCTTCTATCTCTTTGGAGAACCCTGGCAGATGCAGGTGAGGACATGATGCTTGACCCTTTCCAGGGCTTCTTGAAGGTGCAGTTATTCCCAGGAGGCATGGTGGGCAGAAGCAAACGCTCATAACTGATTCCTTTAAGTAGAAAACATTGGCAGGGGCTGTTTAGGTTTATGCCTGGTTCTAATATACTTAATTCAGTGAATATATTTTAGCTCTTTATGAAATACCTACCGTGTGCCAAGCCCCGTGCTAGGCAAAGGCATAGAGATAAGTCACATAGAAGTTCTGATCCTCAGGGTCCCATTCTGGCTCTCTTGGGGCCCATCATGACTTACTTGACCTTCAAGTTTGACAAAGCTGCATGTACTTTGTAAAGCAGTGCCTGTGGCAAGAATTAAAAGTTTATTTGGGAGATGCAAGCCCGAGGTGATGAGTGTGAAGGTAGAAAGAGGAAGGTGAGGCAAGGAAAGATGCAACGTACTGCAGTGCTCTGTGTGACTGTGCTGGCAAG
The DNA here is from genome assembly GCF_964212035.1 of Myotis nattereri. Lineage (NCBI taxonomy): Eukaryota > Metazoa > Chordata > Mammalia > Chiroptera > Vespertilionidae > Myotis > Myotis nattereri. The sequence goes on along the minus strand of NC_138085.1, from coordinate 76,176,035 downwards.
TTGATGACAAGCGTTGTAGAGATGTTAGATCCTCAGGGGGCATGTTTCCTTGATGGACTGGATTTCTTGGGAAGGTGTGCAAGAAAAAACACATACTTTGAAGCAATTCGCACTGAGGAGAAAAGAAGCTATTTCCTTGTTTCTGTTTCTCATTGGTCAAGATTACATCCAGAGAGAGTTAACTCAATTACGCTTTAGGTTGTGTCACCTGGGCCCGAGTGGATGTTCAGAGAGCCAGAACCCATGCCCCAAATCATTATACTTCGTATAAGTGCAGAAGTGAGGGGACAGCTTGGTACAGGTGTGGTCCCACCAAGAGCAAGAAGATAGTTGAGGTATCTGAGAAGGCAGATAGGCTTTGGGTCCTATACTGACCCTCTCCTTCTCAAGGCTGGAAGAACTTGGAACCCAGTGGAGCACGGGGGTGGCTATGGCCTTTATTTCCATCTACTGGAAATGACTGCATCCTGCTGATGGCCCCTAAGCTGAAAATCCTCACCCAGGGCCCCAACAGTTGCAGAACGGCTTCTGTTGCCCTACCTCAGCCTCCCCTAGGGGCCCAATCCAGCTGTATCCTCTCCCCAATCCCTTACGAGAAGCCCAGATCCTTATTAAGAAACACTATGGATTTTTGGAGTAAAAAAACAAAAACAAAACAAAACTATAGAGAGAATTCAGAAACCGTCTGGGGAGATTATAAAGAAATGTGGGCCAGTTTTGTATAGAATATTCAGCAGCACTCATGTCATAAAAGGCCTGCGGAGGTTTCTAAGGCAGAGGCTCGCCCTGAATTATGATTCCCTGATGCAGAGCCCAGCGAAAGGTCGCAGCATAACAGATTAGGGCTCGATTCTGCGGCGCTTGTAAAAATAGAGCCACCTTCCCAACATGCAGTGGGGATATTAATTTCCAGGGCTGAGGTTCAATTGAACAGAAAGACAGAGTAGAAAATAGAGCTGTCTTTTCAGTCCCCGTGGTCACAATAGAACCTCACCCCGGTCCTCTCTGGAAAGGGTCTCCCAGCCAGCTCCCCGCCACTCAAAAACGTACCTGTACTTTCCTTTCCATGGTAACTGTTGCTGCGTAGCTGGAGGGACAGCAATTACTGTCCACAGATGAGGAACCGGAGGCATCTGGAGAATAACCAACTCTCTCCCAGGCACAGAACAAGTTCAAGTGCCAGGCGGTTTGCAGCTAGTAAAATTCTACTCCCACCGTGGAGCAGATGACCACAGTTAGATTTAATTCTGCATAAGCAGAAAGGGCATCAACGTGTAGACCTGCTGTGTGCTACGCCCTGTGTGAAGTACTAGACATACATCTTCTCCCTCAATTTTACCATGTATTAGGAAGTGTCCTTGTTCCCCCTTCCCCTCAGCACCAGCTCAGGGTGAGGCTTTCAAGGAGGTGGGAACCCACAGGAAATTTCTGGGGCGTTGGGAGGATCTGGCCTATTATTCTTTGAAACTGATCTGAAACTTTAACTGGAACTTTCTCTCTTTACCTTAAGACTTTGAAATGTTAGGCTTCCAGGCATATGGGAAGAACTTGAGAGTGAGTTTGTCCAGTTAAGTGGGCATGGCAGCTTGATGACAGAGACCTTTGAAAGCCAGACAAGGGGCCTCAGTTGATGGCTACAGAATGAATGGGTAGGTGGTAGGATTTTACCATTACTAATATGGACTTATAGAGGCACTCAGTTAATATCTCCTTTGCCTAAGACAGCTTTCCTCACTATTGTTCAACACTGGTTACTAGTCTAGGCTGGGGCTTAGCAATGGCAACCACCTTGCCCAGTGGTGATGAGAGGAACTCAACTGCTTGAGGCCCTCCAGGAGGTGTTGCCCGAGCAGGTGTCTGTGTAGGGCCTGGTGCCAGGTGCTCCCTTTGTAGGCAGAGGGAAACAAAGGTGGAGGCTACGACTGGAGATATGGGTCATGTATGGGCTTTGGGCCCAGCCCCATGTATGACTGAATTGAGCGAGGCACTGAGGAGGAAATAGGTGTGAAAGCAGCACACAAACAGGATGCTCTCTGCCTCCCCTGCTGCCTTGATTCGAGGGTCCCCCCCCCCCAGTGGCCATTGCAGGATGAAGGAAGGCATTCTGCGGTTGCCAAGGCAGTGCTGACTGTGGTGAACTAATGTGGACATTATCTGAGGTAGTGATAGCCACATGACCGTGACCCTGGCCTGGACCTCAAGCGGGAACTTGGGTTCAGCTGTGGTCTGCGATTGTTGCTACTGCGTATATCACACTCCACAAGGCTCTCATTAACGCCTGGGGAAATCTTCTTCCCTGGCTCGTTCTCACAGTGAGCAGTTTAATTGCATTTGATCACCCTCCGCGATGACCTCGATGCCATCTAACCATTTCTTATCTTCTAACTACTCCGAGGCTGTATGCGTGCGTGTGGCCTGCACCCAGTGGACGTGAAATGGTTACACACACGGCTCAGCGGGGGAGGAGATTGATGCTCAATGGCAGTACGCGTGTCACAGCCTCCATATTTGTGCACAATGGAGAATCTATTTCCAGCTCATGCCCCATCTGCAAGTTACTTTTCTAGGCAAAAAGAACAGAAATTACCCACCCACTTCCTATTACCACCGTGTGACCAGGGGAGAATGAAAGATTTAGATCAGAGAAGTTGGCTCTCAAATTTCTGTGTGCATAACACCTCCAGTCCCTGGGAGGTGTGGAAAAATGCAGGGGCGCGAGCAGCATCCTCGGAGATTCTGACTTAGACCTGAAGTAAGGACTAGGCACCTGCAGTTTTGTTGTTGTTGTTGTTGTCGTTAATCCTCCCTGGAGGATATTTTTGCATTGATTTTTAGAGAGAGTGAAAGGGAAAGGGGGGGGGGATGGTGAGACAGAGAGAGGGAAACATCTATGTGAGAGAGACACATCAATTGGTTGCCTCCCACACATGCCCCAACCAGGGCTGTGATCAGCCTGCAACTGAAGTATGTGCCCTTGACCGGCATTGAACCTGGGACCCTTCTGCCCAAGGACCGACACTGTACCCACTGAGCCAAACCAGCTAGGGTGGCACTTGCAGTTTGAGCAACCTCTTCCGGCCATTTCGGTTGGTGGACCTCACTTGTAGAACCCCTGGATTAAGTAAATGAAAGAGAACCAGATAGTTGCAGGACCACGGACGGAGAGAGAAGCCTTTCTGGGTAATAGTTCATTAGCAGCTGGTGGATGTGCACCTCTTCAACCAGACCCTGGATAAAGCCTTAAAGCTCGTGGCCATATGCCCTTTTTTTTGGACTGGGTTCATGGTTGATGTAGGTCAATTAATATCTGCTAATTATTTTTAGTGCCTCCTTTCTCCCTCAAAGGAGTGTCTGCCTTGATTCGAGCCCCCCCCCCCCCCCAGTGGCCATAGTTTCCCTACATTAAAGTGAACTTTGAGCAAGCTTTGTGAACAGGAAAGAGACATTCCTTCCTGCCAACGAAGGCTCTGGCGTTGAGTTAATCATCTCAACGCATGTCCTTGGATTTGGAGGGGAGGAGGCATGAGCATGTCATGTTTGCTGCGCGCTCCCCTCCAGTGTCCTCAGCTAAGTGGTTGCCCAGGAAGGTCAAAGAGGCCCCTAATCTCAATGAGGTGCAGAGGAATAAATGATTCAAAAAGGCCACAGGCGTGTTTCCAGAAGCACTCACAATCTTACGGAAATTATGGCTACTTTCAGTAAACGCAAATCGGTGTGCACCCAACTTACCACAAATGGTGGTAACGGGAAACATTTCCCTTTTCTAATCTCAACATCTTCTCCCTTGTTCAGCATTCAGATTTGATTTCCACAAACACAGGACTGCAGTCTACATTTGAGGATGTCATTTTGGGCCAAGGAACTTCACTAAAAAAGCATTTGTCAGCAGTAAAGTTTGTTTGAGGATTACCCACTGCGAATAGAGCCAAGCTCCCCTTTTAAACTGAAGCATGCTATTTCGGGAATGTGACCCCTTTCATGAATAAATGACATGGTGACATTTACAGATAAAGCAGGATTTAACTGCTATGAAAGGAGGTGACAAATGTCAGGATGTCAATAATGATCCCCGAACATAATGGTTTCTTGCCTGAGCACCAAGTAGATACATACGTAACTGCTGCTTGCCAGCACTCCGCAGAGAAGGAGCTTGGTCTGGGGACAGTGGGGAGGCTCCCAGAGCCAGGAGAACGAGGGGTGCTGGGTGCACGAGGCGGGGTGCACAAGGGGTTCTGGGTGCAGTCTGGCTAATAAACGGTCTCTAACCCCTTCATACCGCTCTCCTGGCAGACTCCAGGAAGGATGCAGTTTTTCTATCTGTGGCGAGATGTTGTCAGAGGAAGATTCAGATGTTGCAAAATAGCTTTCTCATTATGCCTTTCTTCCTGCAAAAGCCAAAAGTTTAGAGAAAATGCCAGGAAAAAGTTTGAGCTGTCACTGGCATGGTGAGGCCAAGGCCATGGGTGGCACCTGACCAGGTGGTACAGGCCTAGAAGTCATGCCAAAGTCACCCCCCTTGGTCATGGGGCCAGCCCGCTGTCTCAGCGGCAGGCGACTGAAGTCTGAGCATGTTAGCCAGGGTGCATGGCCCAGCCGGAGTGGCCCACATCTGCAGAGACCCCCTCCTCTGGGCCCGCTCCCGTCTTGGATTCAGGGCGCTGAACTTGTCTGGGTCTATGCCTGCGCCGGCATCTTTGAAGGTGTTTATGTTTTCTTTCACTGGCCTCTGTCTCCTCCCTTGCAATGAGATGCCCTTGGGCAGTGGTAAATGTTTAACACCAGCTCTTGGAAAACAAACTCTAGTTTGTTTGCAGTTTTCTGTGGTGTAAATAGTATGCCCCTACCCCCAGCCAATTTACACAACGTTTCAGCATGAAGTCCTGCCACCTTCAGTACCGCATGGTGGTCTTCGGGGTCTTTGCTTTTCCATGCTCACCCCCACCTCAGTTACTGCTCTCTCCCGAGGTGGATCTATTGCAAAGAACCTAAGGGTGTATTGTTAGCCCGGATGTCTCTCCCAGATCCAGGTTCATAGCACTCACCCCAGACAACTTCCTCTGCACTCGCCTTTGCAATTGTCCTGCCTGATCCTCTCCTCATTCTCAGCTCCCAGGGCAAGCCCAGCCCTGATCTCTCGTCCTGTGCGATGCCCTCTGGGTCTGGCCCATGTCTCCAAATCCACTATGGTACGCCTACTGCACCCCTGGTCTGGGCAATGCCTTCTTTCCTCATAATATGTGAGAGCAGGATTGCCCAGCTCTCGCCCCATCTAACAATGAAAACAAGAAAAAGAGGCTCTTGGACACTGGCTGCCGTGTGCTGTGTCCAAGCTGTGACTGCAGCCAGCGTTCTGGATTCCCAGTACCAGTGCCTTTTCCTGGTAGCACCGTATTTCCCTTTACTCCTGAAGGCCAGGGCCCAGCCAAAGTCCTCATCCCCTCAACTCTGCACCCTCTCCCAACCCTTTTTCGGTTTCTTAGCACTTGGTCACACAGGGAGTTCCTGGGGCAGGGCCACGCCAGTGTGGCATGCTTTGCTCAGCTTTCCTTCAGCCCCTTGGTACGGATACGTGAACAGAGCAGGAGAGATAATTTCAACAGGACCGTCAATCATAAAATGCATTTTCCCCTTGACCAGGGAGGCCATGTGTCCTGGAAATGAGGTTCTCAGTGTCAGCCTGTGCCAAAATACTCTCTCATTGAGGACTAGGGTTCTCTTGACAAATGCCGTGGTCCTGTCCCCTGTGGCTGCTCAGGGCTTCCGGGTGGCAGCCTTGACCTTTCCTCCCTGTCTCCGTCAGCCCAGGTAGCCACAACAACAGAAATTGATTTCTCACAGTTCTGGAGGCGGGAAGTCCAAGATCAAGGTGCCAGCCAGTGCAGTTCCTCCTGAGCACCCTCTTCCTGGTTTGCAGGCTACAGTCTTCTCGCTGTGTCCTCACTGCTGGAAAGAGACAAAGCTGGTCCCTTGTGTCTCGTCTTACAAAGGCATTAATCCTGTCATGTGGTTTCCACCCCAGTGACCGATTACCTCCCAAAGGCCCCATCTCGAAATACCCTCTCTTTCGGGATTAGGGTTTCCACATGTGGATTTTGGAGGGACACAGACATGCAATGTATAACACTCTCTATACCTTCTTGTCCCTGCCTCTGGGCTGCCTTACCCAGAGACCAAAGGGAGCCACGTTTTCTCTCCTACAATCCTGTGCTCTAGCCCCGCCCCCTTCAGTAGGATGACCTCTGCTCCAGAAGCTGAGGTTGAAGCCTCATTGCTCGGTAGCGGGAGGTGATGTGTCCTGGAAATGAGGTTCTCAGCTTCAGCCTGTGCCTCCTTTTTTCCTTTGGTCAGTCTGTCCAAATCCAGACTCTACTAGTGTCCTACTGGCTCAGCAGCCTGGAGTTCATGCCCAGGGGGTGTCCCGTGACCCCCAGTGCTGGAACAGAGGGCATCAGTGATTTTCTTGATGAAACTATGGCCCTGGGAGTGCTTTTCACTCTCAGAGCTTTATCCTATTGAAACAGCAGGACTATAATGACCCAGAGAGCATGGGAGAAGTTAGCATGCAAGTAAAGCCTTCTTTTAACATATCTGTGTTATATATGTGGCATGTACCAGTTTTGGGGGAAGAAATGTGCATGTCTGTACCTGTGTCTGCACGTAGGCCTGTGCATATAGTAAAGCATGCAGGTTTTAAAACAACACAGTATAGTTAGGAGATTAGTGTTCTAACATATGAATGCACCTGTAGTCGAAAACGGCTTCCTAACTACCCTAGTGAGAGAATAATTTCAACAGGGCCGTTAATCATAAAATCCATTTTCCCCTTGACCAGTCCTCTGACTCACCCCCAGGTCTGCTTCCTGCCTGTCCTGTCATCCTGGGCACCCCCACTTGTGTGCGGAGCCGCAGACACAGGGGGAGCCTGGCCCTTTCTCAGGCCCGGGGACGGCCGTGCCTTAGCTTCACTGGGCTCTGCAGTCAGAAGCACCGTTCTCTGTAACTTTGAAACTTCCAGGAGGAAGGGCACAAGGCCAGTTTTCTGGTGTGGCGTTCCTGTGCTTGGGCCAGAAGCATCGGGGAGCTATAAGCGCGTGCTTATTGTGGAGCAGTCAGGACTCAACGGCTGATGTTTTCTCATATCCCACAGTTTTATGAGCCCATACCTTTAAATATTCATTTCCATTACCCTCCATGAGGACATAAAGTCAAATTACGCCTCCACAAGTCCTGGTGGGTGCTGATCCCTGCAGTTCTCCCAGCGGCTTCCTTGGGAGAAGAGAGACGCCTCGGCCCCCACCCAACCCAGAGAGAGTGGAGCCCCCAGCCCGGGAGGCCGGCCTGCCAGTGAGTGTTCCGGGTGTCCTCTGCAGAGGGTCACCTCCATTTTCTCCTGGTGCCCGATCTGGTTGCTGCACTCTATGTACATGTGTGTGGGGGACACACAACAGGAGGATTTACACACCTCTCCCTTTAACCTGGGCCTGAAACATACCGGCCGGTCAGTGCCCACTTGCTGAACTAATGAACGATTCTCCCATGGAAGGGCTGCTCCTTCACATGCTGTGGTTTTCACAAATGAGTAAGATTGGGCTGGAAGTAATGCAATGAGGCCCCAGTGTCAGGCAACAGAGCAGTGCCTCGTCCACTCTTTCCCCACCTCGCAGTCCCTGCGCCTGGCTGGCTGGCCGGCAGTGGAGGCTGTGATGTGGTGGCGGGAGGCAGAACCACATGATGACCCAGGGGCCAGGGCTGGCGCAGGTGACCCAGCTCTAGTCCCGGTGACGGTCCTCTCCGCCTGCGGTCCTCAGCCAGCAGGGCCTCTCCTGGCTGAGCAGGGTGACCTGGCTGCTGAAATGGCTTGTAAGTCATTACAGTGACATGAGCCAAACACACAATTTTCTCCCCTTGGCGTAACCCCAGCTTTTTTTGGTTTCTTAGTCACAAAGAATCGCTGATCCGGCTGGCCTGTTTTAGATCTGTCCACTCTTGCTGGCCCTGGGCAGGGTGGTGGTTTTAGTGTGATTAGGAAACCTGGATCCGGGCCAGGACCCACCCCACCCCACAGCCAACACTCAGCTCAGCCATGGTCGGTGTCTGTTTGATTTTCTTAGGGCGCCGTCCTGCACAGTTAGGTCGTTGGAGGTCGAATGAGTGAAACGGAGGCATTGAATGAGAAGGTTGGGGCCATAGGATGTTGAAATGTAGTTATAACACATCATGTTAGACTACCTGTCCGTCCGTTCAGCATTGACACTGCTCTTCTTTGTAAGAGCTCAACACAACTCACTGGACAAACATTGTTCTCACCCAGCACACCTGCTGCCTTAATTGTGACAAAACGACAAAGAGGAAGAGGCAGGGGCATGATCAGCAGGCTCCATTTCCAGGTAAGTCCCTGAAACTCGAATAGTCTCCCTACAGCCGTCAAAGCCACGTGTGGCTCCTTCTCATTGTCACTTTGTGTCTCCACCTGTACCTTAGGGGAGCCCTGTTCTCTCACGTCCTCTGTGCCTTCTCCCCCTTCTGTTGTCGTGGTGGATACCAGCCCAGGACCTCCATGCCCACAGTGACCACCTGTGAGGTGGGCCAGGCTGTGTCCTTTATACAGACCTGGAAACTAAGGCTCAGAGAGGCCCGGTGGCTTGGCCACACCATCCAGCTGATCAGAGACAGGGCAGGCACAGGACTCATGACTTCTGAATCCTGTTCCAGTGCCGTCTCTACTGCCCAGCCAGCTGCTGCCCATCACAGTTCCCCCAGTGATGCTGGACCTTAAGAAATCCTTTCGATTATAATCTGGAGTGAATGCTGTTTTCTCCCTGAGCACTCACTCTCCTTTGCAGCCTCTTGGCCCCATTTCTGGGTGCTGACTTGATGCCGTTCCAGCGACGTGGATGGGGTTCCTCTGGCTCCCTCTCCTGCCCTCTGCCTCTCCATGTGTCCTTCGAGAGGAACCTGGAATATCCCGGCCGGAGCAGTGAGTGCCTGTGGGTCGTGCTAGCTGCTCCACAGAACATGGGTGGATGCATCGGGCAAGGCTAGGCACACAGCAGGGACCTAACGGACATTTATTCACTTAAACCTTCAGAACTGAGACAGTGGTACACGATGAAGGAGGGGCTAAAGGGGAAGGGCACTGGCCTTTTGAGTCCCCTGTCTCTCTGTCCTGGCAACTCCCCCAGTGCTCCTGACACCCATTTTCAGAGAATTCGAGCTTTTCCTTTCCCAAACCAATGAGGCCAGAGACTCATTGTTTCTTACAAATGACTGGCCCTTGTTACCAGGTAGACTTGGGGAATGGGAAGAAGTAAAGCCCAAATAAAGAGAGGAAGCAGTGGTGATAGGATTCTTGACATTGGCCAGCACATGGGGGCCTGAGGGAAGAATCTTTGGGTGCCCACCTCGGGGTTGACTGCCGAGGGGCTGTTGGGCAGTTGAAGAAGGAAATCAAGTTTTCCCGCCATGGCTGGGGTGTGGCGCTTGGAGGAGACTGTAGATGCCACAGATCTGCACCAGCATCCTCTTCTTCTGACTCCATTCTGGGCATTTTACAATCCCTTTCCTCCCAGAGCCGACTGCATTAATCGGGGAAGAGAGAGAGCCTGTGACTGGTGCTCTGACAAGGCCTTGGTCTCTGAGCTCCGGAGACAGGCAGCCAGACTTCAAAGGCCTCGGTGCCCTCCAGCTTTTACCCTGTCTGTCACGAGAGGCCCCAGAGAAGTGAGAGCTGGGCTGGGGGGAGGTGGCCAGGGAGTAGGTCTCGCTGACATTTGTCCTTCCCTCACTGCCGACAGGCAGCTCAGGACCAGCTCCACAGCCCGCTGCCATGGCCCTCCAACCTCTCACACCAGGGAGACAGCTCGGACTCTAAATTTAGCAGTAGGAGGAGAAGGGAGGTCAGCGTGTCCAGGGTGAGGGCAGGAGGTAGGTGCAGAATAAAAGAGACAGAGGACCAGTGAGAGCAGGGAGAAAGGGAAGAGTGAGTGAGGGGAGGGACTTCCAGGAGTCTTGGTTACAGACTGAGAGAAGAGTCTTTTAAAGAGTTTGTAAAAATGGAGTGTGAATCTGTCCCTATTAGTACAGGGAGCATCGTTAATGTCTGCTAAAGAGAAGAGGTCGTTTTGCGTTTGTGCGGCTCTGAATTAGAGCTCTCGTGCAGTGCAGTTTAAGCAGTTAAAGCTGCTATAGCTGAAATGGACCAATGGCATTTCTGTCCAGCATAAGGCACGGAGGCGAGGGGGTAATTATTGAGCATCTATTATGAGCCAGTGATGGAATTTGCACTTTCCATTATTTAGCTCATTTAATCCTTACAATGGTTTGGTGTGACAGCTTTCAGGATAATTTTCTGTTTTGAATTACAGATCACGCTGTGGCTTGACTTGTAGACTTTAAAGAATGAACCTAGGGTTCAGCTAGATCTGTCTGATCAGAAACCTTCCTGAAATGAATGAATGAGAATATCCTGACACCCCTCCCATCAGCATGCTAGTCTATGGTTCTAACGCCTCTTCTTAATGTCACATTTCTTCTGTTCTTTTTAAGGGCAATGATTTGTCCCTTTAATTCTCTGGTGGTTTTGTTTACACTATCACTTAACTTCACAAACCATGTCTGTCTTGAAGGAGGCTCAATTGAGTTTCCTTTGGGAGGCTTTCCTCCTCAGATCAGAGCTGAATCTCTAGGTGGAGGCACCGGTGTGGTTGATCAGAGCCATGAAAGCTCAGTGTCAGTGCAGCCTTCATGAAGAAATTTTGAAATATATCCCAACTATCTCAACAGGAAACTCTTGGGCAATAGAAGTTTTCGGGTGGCAACATCCTTCCTTAAGCCGACAGGCACTCCACATTCCACATTCAGCAAGGAAACAATATGAACAAACAATTGCTCCGAATTCTCCAAGGACGTCTTTTCATTAAAAAAAAAAAAAAAGGCTAAGTGACAAGCTTCAGAAGATTATTCCAAAGTGATGTTTATTTATTATCGTGCAATCACCACCTGTTGCTTGGCAACCAAGAGTTTGAATAGTTACCAGCGAGAGGACCAACCTTGCCAGGTCCTGTAGCTCAGCCGGCATCCACGTGGGGCTTGGAGCTGCGCAGGGGATACTCAGCTAGCCTCTCCTTCATCCCAGAAACGTGCTTAGCAAACACTAGGCACCTCCACCTTCTTGACCAAATAGGCAGATGAATGAAGGAAAGAAAGACTGTCCAAAAATTCATCTTGCATTTTTGAAGCTAACCTCCTAATGAATTCTGGAGGTAGTTTGGAAAGGTTAAGAGCAGAGCAGACCTCTGAAATGACTGTGTGTGTGTGTGTGTGTGTGTGGAGGAGAAGGAGGGTAAGGATGTGGTTTTGGGCAGTGGAGAAAGAGAAAGGTGGAAGGCTTGCTGATTCTGTCAGCAGCTAACATCCTGTGGGTCACACTTCAGGTCAGGAACCTGGGCCGCCCTCCATCCCAGGTCAGCGCTTTCCCTGCAGTATACTGCTCCCGGCAGGACCCAGGGCTGGCCTGCAAGGTGACAGGTCAGGTTAGCTGTCTACCAGGTCACTTCACCTGGCCGGTGAGATGCTGACCTCCAGAGTGTCAGGAGCCTAGGATTTCCTGTGTGGAGCACGATGTGTCCACCTGAGCAGTGCGGACTGTTTGTTGTGCAGGAACTGATTGCTGCATGGTGAAGTGGGGCTCATTGCTAGCTGCCTGCATTGTTTCCCCTGTAGCTCTTTTAATGTTAAAGCCTGTCTCTCCCAGTGTTATCAGATGGTTTCCTAGGAGATGCCCTCACCACCAAGCTCTCCGCTGATGCCGAGCTGGATATTATCTCTAAGCACTAAATGGCTGCTTTGTTCACGCAGCACTGCTCTGCCCTTTCTCCCTGGGCTGGTGGCTGGTTTCTCGCAAGGGTCCCTAATGGCCGTGCAGAGAGGGAAAGGCTGAATGCGTCTGCCTTCCAACATCTTCACAGCTGTGAGTTGTGGATGTTCTTGCTGGTCTTGTTCCACTTCAAGCCAATGGAAAGACTGTGTTGGTGGCTGGTGGGTTTTCCAACTGGAAACAGAGTTGCCAGATTTCACATGGAAAAGGACAGAGATCCCTTCCTTAGAAGGGCAGGTAGAGTCGTTTATTCTCTTTCCACCTCAGCTTCTAGGTCTGTAAAATGGAACCTTTAGGGTGACATCTAGAAGCACCAGCAACAGCTGCTGCAAACTCCCAGTAGGGGCCTCCACTTCCTGTTTCTTAGTCTTCTCCACAGAATGGTTCAGATATAGCTCCAGGCTGGCTTCCCATAAAGGGATGGGAAGTCAGGGCATCCATGAAGTCTGAGGGAGCCTGCTGTCACTGTGGGAAGAGGGCTTGACAACTTGGGCAGTATCCACAGAAGACACACTTTCTAATCTGTCACGTTGCTTTTTCTTAGAAGACCTGATTATGCTTACACACTATCTGATCTGATTGTCTTTCTGATAAATTTTCTTCTTACAACTGTAACTAAAGTCAATCAAATTTTATTGAGATCAGGAAATAAATACATCTTTTAGGGAAAACACCCATGTATGCATACGTATTACTTATAGAACTGAATTTAAAAGGAAACCATATTTCCATCCTCCACTGCCTCCAAAACTGATTGCCACTTTCTTCAATTATTGATTAATCACCCGAATCAATTTTCTGTCCTGTCTTTTTAGATCCTCTTTGGTTTCAACAGCTGTCTGATATCCTAGTGTTGAAACTGTTTCTTTTGTCCCCAGTCCCTAAAATTTACCCATAGTTATGACCATTTTCAGATCTTCTCTATCACTAGACAACCTGAACACCTTGAACCTCAGTTAGAATTTTCCAGCCATAATCTATGTACCTTTTCCTTCTTTCCCACTTTTATACCCAACTGAACTTTTTTGTGCTTTTATTGGGCTTGTCAGTATTTCCACTCTTCAAATTAAACTGAACCCACTTTGAATTTGGGTTCTGCTTGCATTGTCTGAACTCCATCACCATTTGTGTCAAAGATTCTTCAGTCAACAACCAAAGACTCCCATGTGCCCTTATCTCCCTCGGAGTCTGCCAGCCCATCTTCTTTAAAGAGTACCATCGCTATGAAACTCACTAAAGAAAGACAATGAGCCAACCAGACCCATATCTCACGGAAGGCTTGGATTTGGGAGTGCTACAGGCCTTTTGAGCAATTGTGTGGCATAATCCACCTGTCTGAGCATTTTGTCTTTTAATCCACCCAATCCAAGACACCTCTGTCACTTGTGGAGACCTTAAGCAGGGATTTATTGTGACTGCCACCTGGAAAGTTGATAGATTTAAGTGCCTCAACTCACAAAGAGGCAGATCAAATGAAATAAACATTGTGACATTTAAGAAGCAAACAGAGCATTTACTTTGGGCCAGATGTGTCACTGCATGTCACTGTAATGGACTGCTCTGCACTGTGGAGGCCCAGGTGCTGAGCTGCAGGCAGTGACAGAGCTGGTCCTGAGTCCCCAGACCCATTCCTTTGGAGCATGATATCTGAGTTTCTCATATTTTATATGTAGTAATTCCTTCCTCCTGCATTGCATGCAACACATTCTTCATAGTGTGGCCAACAGGATGATGGCTCTGCTGCCGCTGTCTCTTCGGTTCTCTCAGGGAACGCCAGTGAGCTCCCAGGCTGGAGGGCACAGCTTTCCTTGTGCATTTGCATACTCTAGTCTTCTGGGAAATTCAGAACGATTCCCCCATTCCAAGTGGCCAGTGCTCACTTAAATTCAACTAACTATATAGCTCACACTTACAAAGCTTATGCTAAATTTAAAGCACTGTGCTTACTCATGTATATACAGAAAGAAAAAAGGGCATGGATACTGTGCTCAAGAAATAATTTAACCAAATGGGCTAGAGAGCAGTGTACACACGCCTATACACAGAGTGAAAGTGTGATGGTATTATACTACAGGTAATCATGAAAACTTATGAGAACATGGGTGAAGGAATAGGGAATTCTGATGAAGGAAAAGGCAGAAGATTGAGGAAAACTGCTTAGAGGAGCTGGCATTTTGAGCCATGGCTTGAAGGACAGATATACCCAGATGGGCAGAGAGCAGAGAAAAGAGAGGGAGTAGAGGAGGAGGGAATGGAGTGAGAAGAGGGCTGTGGGTAGGACCATGGGGGCAAGACTGGAATGTGGAGTGTATATGTTTGTGGTGGGAGGAGCGAGTGAGGTGAGGCCTCAAAGGTAAGTTGAGTAGGCCTCAAGTTTAACGTTCATTCAATAAATGCCATTAGTTGTACAAAGCATAGGATTCATCTCTGAGAAAGAAAGGAGAGGTACAAGGGGTTCCCTATGTAGAAACCACACATATCTAGGGGCTGTGAGCAGACCCAGTGCTGTCCATGACCATGGGTTTCTCATTGCTTGAGTTTTCTCTAACCATTCCTTTCTCTCTCAGCATTCTCAGTGCTCACCTCCGTCTTCTTTGCATTTGTTGAACCCTGATGACGTGAACCATCTGACCTGTCTAATCTCCACTTCTTGTCTAGGTGCTGATTCTGATCAATTTTATGGGATCTAGTTCTTTGCCATAAAAGTGTGACCCAATCCTTCTGTGCTCTGGCCTGCTCCGAGTGGCATTTGTTTTCATGTAAATGCAGACACATTCTGCCTTGGTAATTCTCGCTTCTGTGCATGTTTTCCCTCCGGGCACTCACTCTGCTGTTATGTAGGCACACTGTTCCCATGCCTGCGATGGCTGTCAGTGTTATGGATGCATCAAAACGAAAAAAACAACAACACACAAACTGTCACAGTCAAAAGCGTTCCGACTTCAATGAGTAATGAAGTTGCATGAATTCCAACTTGTGCTTCGAAAGGATTTCCATAAGCCTCTTGATTTCCAAATGAGAAAATCATGATAAGCAGTTAATTAGCTCTTTAAGTGAAGGCGAGCCACCGCAGCCACTGCTGCGAGCCCCACACGCTCAGGAGAGGGATTATGGCGCCACATCCAGGAACACGTGCAGTGCAAGCACAAACCCGAGTTCATACAGATTCAAGTAATGTCCTGTGACTTTTCATTAAGCCGTGCATGTCCCAGATACCCCTTGGGGACTTTCTTAATGTTATCATGACAACATGCAATTAAGTCAGATTACATTTTTTTATATGCAGGGCAGGTGCTAAGATGCCATTCTAAATTATTCACCAGTTCACTCGTCACTGCAAAACAACCCAAGGTATGACTTTAAGGTATGCAATATTAAAAAAGAGCAGCTACATTGATATTGCTGTGTCATGTAAAGAAGTCTTTCTCCCTTCCCCCAGGGAGAACAAAAGACTTAATCCAACTCCACATGTGTCCCTGTGCTTATCAGAGCTTACTGTATTACTCTGATTTATGTGGCAGATTGTGAACTCCTTGAGAATTAAAAGTTTCTTCCCTGGGGCTGGAATATTCTGATTTCAGCATTATAGAGTCAACGACAGCTTTGGAGAGGAGCGAAATTATTTCTCTCTCTCCCTCTCTCTCCCCCACCCCCTGTCCTGTGTGTGTGTGTGTGTGTGTGTGTGTGTGTCTCCTTTGGTATTTGTGTTACAGTCAGTAAGGGATTGTTAAGGAGACCGGTTAAATACAGGTGCCTGCAGAATGGCATCATCCTGGTGAGCTTTAAGGCTCCTGCCTTGGTATTCAGAATAAGATGCCTCTTTCAGAGGAGAGAGAATGCATTGGGATGCTGAGTTAGCGAGAGGCCAGCCCCAGGGGGACAGGGCTTAGTGTGGGGAGACACTCCTTTAATGTGCTCCTGTGCTCCCCTGTGTCTCACGGGGTGTGCCGAGATTCGGGGCACTGACCATTCTTTATCTGGCCCATTTTTTAAGTTTTGTTTGTTGCAAATAACTTTGAGGGATGAGGTCACGTCTCCTCCAAGATAGAGAGCAGGCTTTCCTGTACGCCGCTGTAAAGCCCTGACTTCCCCAGGCTCAGTTTTACTCTCTTGTAAGGCAGCCCACTTCCTGTGCATCCAGCCAGGGGCACCTGTGCTGTCCCTGAGGCAGTCAGGGCTGAGTGATGGTGCTGACCCTCTGGCTACTGCTTTTGTGGTAATAGAGTCTTTGTCTCTGACTCAAGAAGGCATCCATGAAGTTGGGGCAAGCTCACTTGCTAGCTTGTAAGGAGCGTAAGGTAACCTCTCAGGTTTTCTGCATACCCTGACAGCCAGTTGTCATGCCTTCCCCAGCCTATTCCAAAGATAGACTTCTTCTGTTTGAGGTATTCTATTCTATTGCACCTGGTCCTCATAGGCCAGAGTCTGAGTAGAAGCCTTCTTTATGAAGATCTCACGACTCTTTCCACCACCATGGAGCCTGTGGAGGCCCTGAGAACAGGACTTCTAGAACAAGAAATATGTCTGGAAGGCTGTGATCTAAGGCCATTTTTGTTGGCTGTACGCAGGGTCTCCAGAAACGGGGGAGCACTCAGCTCTTCTTAAATTGGAGGTGTGTATGCTTGAGTTGAAATTGAATTGTATCTAGGCAAGGGATGTGCTCATGTCTATAAGGCAAAGAACAGCACAGTGACTCCTGCTGGCAAACCCAAGAAAACCAGAGTCATCTGGGGCAAGGATCTTGTGTTCATGGAAACAGTGGGTGGCTCATGCCGAATTCTGAAACAACCTTCCTGCTAAGGCCATTGCACATAGAATTTGTGTAATTCCTGTGTACCCCTCAAGGATTTAAAGAATTGAAAAGTAAACAAATAAAAGTGGATTTGCAAAAAAAAAGGGGGGGGAGAATCTCAAGTAGCATAGTCTATCATTGACCTCTGAGAAATAAAATGTCACACATTTCCCTATTGTGCCAAACTCCTTTATCACAGTGCACTTGCCTCATTAACCTCCTGTGGGCAGGGCAGACAGAATCTCTGATGTGTGGCCAAGCGTTGCTGCCTGGGTCTTACACATTCAATGTATTGGCATCATCATGAGTCCTGGAGGAGAAGTTCAGGTGTATTATGTAAATGCCCACTTCCGGGCCCTATCTCCAAAGTTGGACAAGTTACTCTGAAAGCTGTGCCTTTGGAAGTAACTTGGATGGTGGGGCACCCTGGCACTGACTTGTAGCCCAGGTGCATGTGGAAACACTGTGGGGACCCAGTGAGCAAACACAAATCCCCCTTGACTTCTGAGACTTCGCTCCTGCCTGGCAGGGAATAGGCATGTTGTGTTTGTTTTGAGGAGGGATATGGTTCCTCCCCAGCTGGGCATGCACTTCCCCGGCTGAAATGGTAGCTGCTTTTACTGTGCCCTCCTCCCGAGGGGCCAGCCTGGTCAAGGAGTGATGACACACAGAACTACAACCATCTCCATCATCGCCGGTCCAGCAGCATTTCTTCTTATGGTCACTGTCTCCTGTGTCCTGGCTACCTGAAATCTGTGAATTTTAAAGCTCACAGCAGCCATGAGGCGTGGGTATCATGCTGCCCACTGCGCACCCGAGGAAGTAGGACCTCCCTAGGCGAGATCACATAGCTTCTGAGCGCCGAAGCTGGGATTATAACCCAGAGCTGTGGGAGTGCACACGTTCACATCTGCGCTGGTGTCTCTCTAATCCTACCTTCTTCATGAAGGCTCAGCAAGATGAGAAGTGGCCTGTGAAATTCATAAAGACTGTCATTTCCTAGTTCAAACACCTCTGAAGAATTTATATCCCAGAATAAAGGCCAGTCTTCCTGCCTGTCAGTAAATTCCCCTTTCCAGCTACATTCCCTCCTGTTCACCCACAAATAGACCTTCAACCTAAGCCAAATGTAAATATTCAAAATTCCCTATAATGTCATCAATTTTTCTCTGTGCTTTAGCTTAAGTGCCCCCAGCTTCAAACAGCCTATCTTTTCTCTAACAACTTAAAACCTGACTGTCTTTAAAGGTCTTAAATCAAACATTACCTCCCTGACGCCATTCCTGGTTCTCACAGCTGACTTGTGAACTGTCCCCCTTTCTGTATGTTCTGTTTCTATAGGTTCAGGCCCTGATTGTACATGGCCTTAGTGTACCCATCTCCCCAGAGACTCCATGCTTCTGAAAAGCAAGTTGTCCGAGCAGCCCAGATCTTTCTTGTGTTTTGATTAATAAATCCTGCTCCCTACTAAATACTTCAACCCTACCAAATCCTTGGGGATTCTCCAGGTATCTCAACTGAAGTCTCAGCTCCCTCCCAAACTTGGGCCTCCCCCAATGCTTCTCATCTCAGTGAATGGCCCTCCTACACCCATTTGCTCAAGTCAGTGGTATCATCACTGGCTGATTTTTTCCATCACTTGTCACATCCATTCGATTGTCTAATCCTATTGCGTCTACCTGTTAAGTACTTCTCAAATCTGATCATTTATTTCAATTTTTACTGTAATTTCCCAAGTCTAGGTGGCCATCATTTGTCACCCCGATTACCACAGCAGCCTTTCTTCTAACTGGCTTCCAGACTTCTGGATTTGCCTCATCCAAAAGATTCTCACTGCTAGAGTTAGAGAGCCTTAAAAAATGCAAATCTAAGCTTATCACTCTCCTGCTCAGAAGACTTATCTGCTCAGAGATTGCCCTCGGGAGAAAATCTGAACAAATTGTTTACATGACTTTTCTTCAGAGAACTCGTTTATACTTCCCTGACCACATCTTCCACAATTTCTCCCTCTTGCTGTTTATGCAACATTCAGTTCTCCAGATAACGATGCTCATTCCCACGTGTGATTTTCTTTACCTCCCAGGATACATGACTTCTGCCCCTTCCCCAATGCATACATTCTTGCCTGGCTACTCTCCTACTCTATCTCTGCTTTGATATAACTTCTGAGAAGCTTCTCTGACTTCACAAAGACTGGATTTGGAGCCCTCCAGTCCTCTGTGATTCCTTCTGCTCCCCCATCACAGGGAAATGTTGGAATTGCTGCTACTATACTGATTACAACAAACCTATTAAACCTAGATAGCCATGGGATTCTTTTCTGCATGGCATTTGGGCCTCCATCTATATATCAAAAAGCCTACTATGCAGAGTGTCCCCTTGGGAGTTTGGGAGTTCGATTGCTTGCTATGACATGCGCTGACCACCAGGGGGCGGCACGGAATGAAGGGAGGCCCTGGCCAGCAGCTGCTAGGGATCCTACCCACGTACAAATTTTGTGCACTGGGCCTCTAGGATAATTATGAACCTCCATGTAGCCTTTTGTATAGAAAAGAATACTAATTTTTTCTTTTGTTTATTTGAGAAGAAAACAGGTGTTTCCAAACCAGCTAGGGCTATTTCCAATGTTAAATGTTTATAACTAGATAATTAGAGATAATCTTGTATCTTTCAATTGCTGAAGGTTTTTTGTTTTTGTTTTTTGGTTGTTGCTACATTAATGCTATCTTGGTGCTTAAGCAAGGGTTAATAGCTATTGAAGAAAGATGAGGGAAAGTAGGAAAGAACTTGTCTGTGTTCACAATGACATTAATTTATGAAGAAGGGTTGGAGGAGCAAGACAATCAAATACTGGATGCCAAATTACCATATATCACACAATTTATGAGGCAGTCAAAAGTGTTATTAAATTGGAGACCAGAACAACCTCCTTAATTCATCCTTATGACAGTGATTGTAATGACTCTAAGAACCTGGTTTAACCTGAGTTCACTTTATAAAAGGACTTTCATTTTTAAACATTACATTTATTGAATTTCAAAGAAAGCTTGCTTCAAAATGTATACAGTTAAGGTGTAATAAAAATGCCTTGATAATCAATCCACATTTAATACCTGGGTCCACCCCAGCATCTATGGGAGATGTGCAATGGATTCTGGTTTTCAAAAATGTGGTATTGATGCATTTCTCTCTTTTTCTCTGTAAAATAGAATAACTAATCTTCAGATTTCACCGTAGTAACCTGCATCCCTCTTTTATTTTTCTGTTTCATGCTCCCATGGTCCCAGCATCTCTCACCGGATCCTCATTTTTCTATTCTGGTAGCTCTGGAGGAATTAGGCTTCCTGGTCAACAGTGGGCCCCTCCCTAATCCTTCTTTGCAGTTGAATTCAGCTCCTTTATATATCCCTAAATACTGGTTAAGGAGGAGGGCTTGCTGACCCCTGGCCTTGTAGACTGAAGTGAAAACTACAAGTACAATATTACATGACCTCTACTGTTGTCCCCTAAGGGGCTGGGACATTATTGGACGCACTGAGCTTGCATGGCCCTTGCCCCAGCCTCCGGCCCTCAGCTCTAAGAACAAAATGGATGCTCAATAACTTTTATGCATGAGTAAAGAACTACTTATATTTATTCTGTGTTTTTATTGTTTGACTTTTAAAATAATCTATTAGTTTATGCTGTGAATTCTAGACTGATGCAGATAAGCATCAACCTATGGTGCACTTCTTCACTGGAGCTGGCCTGCACAGGGCACTGCACGCTTAGGGTCATGGGGTTGGGAGTCAGCTCTGCCAGACTCGTGTGTGCTATGTGTGCTGGTCTCAGTTCTCAGAGCAGCTGGCTCACCCAGCACATCCAACATCTCCAGTTACACTGGAGAAAGCTGCTGATGGGTATGGTTAGGACATTATCCTGAAGCCAGTCTCTGTGACTGGAAGGATGGGTGCACATTGGGTGACACCTGTGTTGTCTAGATTTCCTGTAGAAGGGGAGAGGGAAGGGGAGCATGGTGGTTAGGAGACCCCTCAGAGCTGTCTGGAAGAGAGGAGAGGCAGTCCTCCAAAGGAAGGGATTGTTGTGTCCAGAAGAAGTTGGAAAGGATGCCTGGTGGTTAAAATCAACTGATGTCTCCTACAGAGATTGTTTTAGGAAGAAGCAGACAGAGAGAGAGTGACTGAAGGAGTGCCAGATAAACTTATCCTTAAACTCAATGTTAGAAGTGCTTAGTTTCTAAACGCCAGAGGTCTGTCTCCTGGTTGGGGAATGGCACCCATACAGCACCAGGTATGTTTTCTGAACAGCCGTATAAAAGCAGGCCCCTGGGAGCCCGAGCTTTTGTCCCTGATAGAGGATGTCCATGGACATACTGATTCTGTCCATGGTCGCCCAGATGATGCCCCTTCTCCCTCCTGGATGATGTCAATGGACTGCTGAGATGACACCCAGCACTGTCTTCAAGACAGAAGATGGGAGGAGAGGCTCTGGGACCCTAGATTTTCAGCTGCCCTGAAAAATTCTTGATTTCAGTTCACCTTAACTCAGCTAGAGTTTGACCTTATAATTGAATGGCCACTTAAAGAAAAATCTTAATAAGTAATTCCAGCCCAAATATCCCCCTAATGTGATACTTTGAAAAATTGTTTCGGCCTCTTTAAGCTTAAGGCATGCCTGCTCTTCGTCGTAATGATTTTCTCAATACCTCATCTCCCCAGAGCATCCATGCATTGTAAGTAAGTACCTTCTGTTTGCTGCTTAAGCTGTTTATTAATCACATTCTTTCCTGTTCAGCCCTAACCAGGAGAAATGACAATTTTAAGCATTTCTCAGTTACCTTTTGTAAATTGACCCAATTACTATATGATCTTATAGACTATTCCTTGGGGTATTTCACCCACTCTAGCACTGTAATTGCTTTGCTAAAAAGGAAAAGGAGAAAAAAAAAACGCATAGTAAAACCTTGTGTCTTAATTCTGTGCTGTGGGGTTTTGTTGTAGCATAAATGTGCTCTTAAATGGTTAAAGGAGTTTTAGGTATATACCTTATTGCAGCGATCACATTTAATGAACACATAAATGCTCACCACAATTTTAGGGAGAATATCCAATTTCCAACATTTATAAACCTGGAAATTGAGGCCCTTTCTGGCTTCCCATGCAGGGTTAGGCTGTGGGATTGAAAATCTAAATTGGATGCAGTAACCATTCACTAAAGATTGGAAAATATCTTCCTCACATTCAGGACACATGAGCCTCATTTATTTTGTGTTTCTAGAAATTCCTCTGAGGCGGCTAGATATTTGCCCAATATCCCTGCCTCCCCCACACCAGGAGAAGTCATTTGTAAGCTCCTCACTTCGGACGCTGAGGCAACCCGGTGCCCTGATGGGAGGCTGAGGCTGAGCGTCAGGGGCATGTGGACGCAGGGCAGGGCAGGAGAGTGTGGGTGTGAGTTGCACCAAGCAGGCGATTTTCTGGATTGTGTCTTGGGGTGGTCTTGACCACCAAGGATTTCAGGAACTAGGGTGCTGTGCCCTGTGGCTTTGGGACCTGGCTTTTTTCCCGGGGGTGGGGCGTAATTCTCACCCAAGAATATTTTCTCATTGATTTTTAGCGAAGAGTTGAAGGAATGGGGAGAGACAGAGAGAGAAACACCGATGTGAGAGAGACACATCGATTGGTTGCCTCCCGCATGTGTCCCCACCAGGGTTGGGGATCGAGCCTGCAACCAAGGTACGTGCCCTTGACTGGAATTGAACCCAGGACCCATCAGTCTGTTGGGCAATGCTCTACCCACTGAGCAAAACTGGCTAGAGTGGGACCTGGATTTTTTATTTCATTGGGCTATTTTGGGAAAAGAAAGTTAGAAGTTGGAGATGAGACAGTTAAGGAAGACTTCTACTTGTCTCATCAACATTTCCAACTCCTTCAAGACTCAGTTCAGGTTCTGTGCTGTCCAGAAAGTCATTTCTGAATCTCGGCTGAATTAGTGAACCTGACCTAAGCTTTTAGCACCACGTGCCACCTAGCACCCATGACATTGCATTGAAATAATCTGCTTCTGTCCAATTTCCTTTCCAAGGCAGGGCCTCTTTCTCGCTACATGGTACACCTGGCGCATGGCACAGGGCCTGGTGCAGTAGGTACTTACTACACCGCTGTGGGATCTGATATGGGCTCAGGCCTTGGTATTCAGGAAGACCATCTTGGCAGAACCACAATGAGGTTTTCATAGTCATAGGCTACAGGGGGCAGAGGGCAAAGGATTCTTCTTTTCAAGTGATATTTTCCTCTGGGTCTTTGGTATAGAATGCAAAGAAAGAAGAGGGAGGTGTAATTTTGGCACATGGGCCCAGCCTGTTTCAGTAGGTTTGTGTGGGCAGCTGTAACACCAGCAGGGGCATGTGGGAAAGCAGCCTGGTGGCAGGGGCCTGAGACAAGGCCCCCCTTCCTCAGCAAAGAGCTGCTGCTCATAGGGTGGGCTTGGTGGTATTGGTGACCCCCTGGTAATCGGTGGGAGATTTGCTATCTTCCCAAGTTATTCAGGGGCATCCCATTATTAATGTTGGGATGGATTCCTTGGAGAGACAGCCCCATTGTCACTGTCTCCTTTATTAGAGCCTGTGGTCTTCTGGGTATTGCTATAAATGTGGAGGGAAGGGTAACGCTCTGACCTTCTAAGGTCCCAGTGCCAGGGTTAGAATGCCAACTATTTGCCTTAAAGTTGCCGCTGTATTTGACCTCATCTATTAAGTGTCCTGTGACACCCTTCACTGCCATGCAGTTTATTGTGCATTGTGAAAGGGTTTATAAATAACAACTTTTACTTCTAAATGTCCACTCCAAGTCCTTCAGCATTACTAATAGAAATCCCAAATAGTAACGCCTATATTAAAATAGAAAAAAAAAAGTATAAATTGCACCAAGCCACTGTGCTGGAAATCTTGCCAAAAACATAAAAAAGCGTATGTATAATATTTTATTAAACTTTAGAAACATACATAAATTTCTCTGTGGGATCCAAGTCTATTAGTAATGGACTTACCATAAAACTCAGTTATTCAACCGTCATAAAAGACAGCACAGACCCAGAGAACGTTGCCATTTTAAAGGAAACATTTCAAAACGAGAGGAAAAAGACATTTACTGTATAATTGCAACTGGGGAAATGACAGTTAAGTAGTTGGTAGCCATGAGCGTTTCTGGGCAGCTCCAGGTTTAGTGGCAGTAGTGGGGTGCTGTGTTATGTAGGGTTTTCCAGAGAAAAAGTACCAAATATATATCATGGTGCATGTGTGTGTGTGTGTGTGTGTGTGTGTAGAGAGAGATGATACAGTGTGTGTGTGTGCACTCTACATAGATATGAATTGATGTACATGTTTACATGATTATGGAGACTGCCAGGTTCCCAGATCTGTAGTCAGCAATCTAGAGAGCCAGGAGAGCCACTGGTGTTAATTTCAGCCCATATTCCAGTCCAACTTTGAAGGCAGCAGGAATCTGATGTGTCAGCTTGAAGACAGCCAGGCAGAAAGAGATAATTTTTTGTTACTGAGCCTTTTTATTTTATTCAGACCTTCACCAGATTGGCCAACACCCACCCCATTGGGGAGAGCAATCTGCCTTACTCAGTCTACCAATTCAAATGCTAATCTCATCCAGAAACACTCTCCCAGGTACACCTAGCAATAACGTCTAAACAAATACCTGGGCCCCTGTGGACCAATCCAATTGACACATAACCAGTACAGGTGCGGTGTCTTGGAGTGCTCGGCACAGGAAGGGCCCCCTGACTTTACAGGGGTAGGAATGTGGTGTCTGTACAAAATACTGCAACGCTCACAGAGCAGCAACGCTTGGGGCTGAACAGAAGTTATGCATGTGGCCTTCATGGCTTAACTTACTGTGCATTTGTTGTCCAACATTTTGCACCTAATTAAATCTTCCCCTAGATGGCTAGATATGATTTGTCTTACAAATAGATTTCAAAAGACAGATGAATGGCTCTAAGAAGATTGGATTTGATTACTACTATAGAATATTGCTTTTCCCAGAAGTGGCTAAGAGTTAGCACATGGAACCAGGATCCATAATAACCTCCTGATTCTGTGGTTCCGTACCAACTCACAGAGTTCCTGTGAGCTTCCCATGCTTCTGTAGCTCTTATGTACACATTTGAAAGGCGAGGAAACAATTTATTTGGATATATTTTTCAGAGGATAATGATATTTCATTTCATTGTCCTTATCTGCCTATGCCAGATGGGGTTATGGCATAGGCCTGGGAAATAACTTTACAGATTGGAGGGTTGAGCTTAAAAAGCAAGAATTGTGTGAAGAGGGTGGTTCTTCCCTTGTCTTATTCCACCATAAATACATCTCAGGAGATGGGTCTAGATGGCTTAGGTGGCAAAATGGCACTTGTCTAACAGGACTCTGTTAAGATGGAGTAAAGGAAGTCAGAGAACCAGCAATTGTATTCTTATGAGGGAAAGTGTGTTTCTTGAACTTGGGTGCAAAGAGCCTGGGGTAGGCAAAGATACAGAACAAACATGGCATCTTTTTGAAGCACCAATTCTAATAATTTTGGGGAAAAGTGACTTTATATTAGTTTCAACAGGTGCTTCACTGAGTTGAATACAAAATTTACAAAAACTTTAAAAATTGCAGACTGTGATTTCAAGGAAATTTCATGCTGTAGTCAGCATCTATGGGTTATAAACCCTTCCGTTGGTGTATATGTATATCTTCTTCTGTAATTAAAGTTTAAGAGTTCTTACAAAGACCAATTGCAAATAAGAGATTTAATTTATAGACTCAAACCTTTGTTCATTTGCTGTATGGCCCCGAACAACACACATGACCTCTCTTTACCTGCACCTTACTTATAAAGTTGAAATAAAGTTGTATTTGTCTAGATGCTTCAGGCCTAACCAAACGATCCTTTGAACCTTTCTGATCTCGTGGCTCTTTAATCTTCACTGGTTTGGAGAAAAGGGAAGAGCTCTCATAACATTTGTGGTCCATTTTTTCTATTCCATTCAACCGAGTGTTTCAATTGCCCTTCAGCTCTAGGTCCCAGCCTCAGGGAACCGCTTTGGAATGCCCCCAAAGGAGCAGGAACTCACTGCTGGTACAGAGCCTCTCTATCTCTCTGGTCATTCATCATAAGAACATTTCTCTCTCATTGGCAAAGAGTGGTGGCAGCCACCCAGCAGGTGACAAGCTCCAATCAGCCCAGTGGGGGTAGTTGTGGAAGCACACGCCTTATTAAGCATAGCTCATGACAGATTGAAGTGCTGTGAGCACTCGCTAAATGGTTTGGCAAAGACACAGATCCTTTTGCCAAGTTAAGTCTAGAAACTACACATTTCAAATCCATTATAGAACAGCTTTATACTGAGGGCCTAGCTGATTTGGAGGTTATACAAAGTGTCATCTACAGACAGGTTTTTCAGATATTTGCATAGGAAATGGATCCTTTGCAGGGTTCCAAGGCATCTTTGTTTGGGGAAATGAATGTAAGTGGAAATTCAGTACAATGTAAGAGAGACATATTTGGGTTGTTTGGGGTAATCTATGTGTGGGTGTGGCCAGCAGTGTTCCAGTCCTGAGCTCTGTTACTGGAGGGTAGGCTTTTGTCTTTAGGGAGTGACAAGGATGGGACCCTGCCTTTCCATCTGTAGCTGTTCTAGTGAAGTCTTTCATCCTGAAGTGGGACTTGGAGGTCCCAGCCTTTTCCCGAAGCTTGACATTCACTCTGCTTTATTTGGCGCCAAATCAGTATATAGTACTGGTCCCAACCCCAGGCATTGTTGTCAGTGACCGAGGAGACCACCTTTACCTTTACTGAAAGCCTCTGCATTTATTCACTTGTTTATTCAATACATATTTTTGAGCACATACCACAGAGTCTGAAAAGCGAATTCTTTGGTTTTAATCCTAAAGGTAAGTTTAACATACTTATTGGTGTGTATTGTTTAGAGAATCAGGTGATGTTCAGTTTTATGACACCTTCTATTTGACACCCTACTATGTGTTTCCTTATGATACCCTATGACACATATAATGGTGATACCCTATTCTTCCCCTATAATAGCACTTGTTATATTCACTGTAACTTCTTACTTAATTACCTGTCATCCCTAATAGACTAGAACAGGGGTGGGCAAACTTTTTGACTCGAGGGCCACAATGGGTTCTTAAACTGGACTCAGAAGAAGGAGCTGCGGCCGTGTTTCCCAACGTTGCCATGTTAACACTACTGCTGGTGAAGGAGTGGAGGGGAGAACAAGAGAACCCTCCGCTCTTTCGGCTCCGCGGGCCGGATAGAACAGCCGAACGGCTGGACTAGAAGCTCTGTGAGGGCAATAATGGTGTCTCCCTTTTTAATTGTTATATCCCTAAAGCTTACACACATTTCTAGGTACGTAATAAGCCACCAATAAATACTTATTGATTAACAAATACTTTATTGACTTTGACCTTCTGATCAATTCCAGCAAAGGTAAAGCAGAATTCTCTAGTCATATTCATCTTGTCTTCTTTGACTCCCCAATATTTTATAGACTCAGTGTAAGTCAGAGTGCAGGGGTCAAGTTAGATCCACTGAAAATATATATTTAACTACTACCCAGTAGAATTTGTGATTTCAGGGAACTAATTTTACTTCAAATGACAGACAGAAAACAAAACAAAACAAAAAACTAGAAATGTATTATTTTGAGGTTCAGTAAATAATAATCCCAAAGCTTTAATATTTTGGTGAAATAACACTATTTTCAAGAAGGTTGGTCATTAATTCTTTTGATTAATACTTTTTGCTATTTCTTTTTCAGTGTCAGGCTTTTCATTCAGATGATAGTAGATTTGGTAGGATGAGAAGAAATAATAAACATATAAAATAATTTTGTTCTAATAAATATTTACTTAGGGTTGTGTTTTATTCCTGAATGAAATTGTATCTTCAATTCATCTTCTTGTGAAATATGGAAATGTATGGTCAAAACAGCCAACTTTGCCTTTGGCAAATTCTTGTCGCCTCAAGAAAACATAAACAATGCAGTTTAGACTGTTTTGTCTATAAATACTTACTAGTTAGAAGCAAAATGTATGGCACATAAATTTTAATGGGTGATTTGCTGACAATTGGGATTGCTTGAAAAACAGCTGAATTTAGGCAAATAAGGAAAATTGCAGACTTGGAAATATTTTTAACTGTATTGCTCTTGTCTAATGATTTTGAAACCCTTTCTTTTTTTTCTTAACACACAAAATCTAATGGATGCCAAGTTGAATAGATGGTTGCTGCCCTTGAGTACCCTTGTTTCAGTGAGAGACACACATACTAGTATAAACCTGGGAATACAGTTCCCTTTGCTCTGAGAGAGTTTTGGGTAGAATGTTGAGTCAACACACAGGGGAGAACTGGACTCATGGCAGAGCTGACATCTGATCTAAAGTTTCACAGCTGAGTTGGAGGTCTCTAGGTAGAGAGGAGGAAATTAGTTTTAAAGCAGAAAGCAAAAAATATTCAGACAAGAAGGTATCACAGAGCTTGGAGTACTGAAGAGTGTTCAGGAGTGAGTGGTGGCTGGAGAGGGATGGAAGATGAGGGGAGAGAGGTGGTTGGCTCTCATCTGTGAAGGAGTCTGTGTGCCAAGGTCAGGAGAGAAGTGGGCAGATGACAACAGCAAAGGGAGTGTTGGGAGAACATCCTGTGGTGGGATCAATACTAAGGAATCACAGCAATTCTAATTCAGATAACAAGACCTTTTATAACGCTGAAGTAGAATTTGTGGAGGACAAGGATGAGTTATCCTAATTAGGAGCCAGGAAAGGCTTTGTGGAAACATTGAGAAGCCAGGGAAAACAAGCTGGGAAGCAAGTATTCCAGGAATTGGGACCATCCTGTAGGAAGAGATTAGTTAGGGAGGAGGATTGGGAAAATAGAGGAAGGAAGAAGAGGGAAAGGAAGGAATGAGAATAGAAGGGAAGGAAAGGGAAAGGAGAGGGCAGAAGAGGAGAGGAATTCCAGTTTCATAACTAAAATTAGTTGAGTATGGCAGTACTAGGGGAGCAGAAGTTAGTGAAGGCAGGTTGAGGAGATGAAAGCAGTGATAGAACAAGAGAGTCTTTGTAAGCAGTCTCAGGGTACAGAACCTCAGAAATATTGAAAGCGGGGAGGTGATGTATCAGGTTGGCAGTTAAGAAAGATCTTCTTAGAGATTTGATTAGAGAATCTATAGGAAGTTGGGAGATTAATTCATTAGCTGTTTCAGTAGTCTAGAAGGGAAGTTATGGTAGCCCAAACTAGGATATCTATTGGCAACAGAGTTGAGGACATTGTCAAGAAAGGGATTGAATGAAGACCACATGGTGAGTAAGAGGTGCCAGTGTCACAGGACCAAAAAGCTGTATGTGGTTGAAGATTGACTGTGGAAGGTGTGAGAGGAATCACTGTAAGAGAGTGTGGTGCTCAGAAGACAATGTCTAATTTATTTTTATTTGAAAGATGAAGTGGTTCTTTGTGGTAGTAAACTGCCCATGATGTGGAGATGGGGTAAAGAAATGAAGGAGAAGATGCCCAGCTTCTTCCACGAGGAGGATATACTAGTAGACTGAATGAGTGCCTTGTTGAAAGGATATTCTGGGAGAGCTCCAAGTGGAGAAGAAACCTGAGCACCAGCTGCTTTATAATGGAGTGGATAGATGATGATCCATAAATAGAATGGCATGAGTCTAGAAGAGGCAGAGGGCTTTTACAGGAAAACAGTGGAGAACCGGTCCAGAAATAGCATTGAGAAGCTAGCCGAGGATGTGCAAGAATGATGTCTCAGAGTGAGAGGGAAGCAGAAATGATTCCCCAGGAGAAAGCCATGTTTTAGGTAAAGCGAGAAGGTGAAAGGAACTGTTGTTGAAAAGACCTAGAACATGTGGACCTGGATTGGGGTCTGGAGAGCACAGATTTAGGAAGGAAAGGGGAAGCTGTGCAGACGGTAGCCAAAGTTAAGCTGGATGTGAGGCGTGTGGGTTTTGATGGTTGTAATGTTTCCTTAAATGCTGGAAGGAGAGGTTTGCTCAAGCTTTCAGAGAGCATTAGCTGTGCATACTTTTTATTAAATGTGAAAATGAGAGGCTATCAGTTTCCCTAAGTGGACTTTGTATGTTTAGACTGGAGTCATAGCCTTATGGTTCTGCCAGTTGGCCTTCTATCTAAACACAGATCAAGGATGCAAATCCAGAGGGCATCTCTGGAGATCTATGTCCTGGCACAAGCTGTGGGCTGTATTGCTGACCCCTCAAATGGGGATTATGATGTTGCAGTAGCAGGAGAACTCACCCTGCAAATATTTTTACCTCCAGATCTTTTTCAGAGACTTCCTCAGCAAAGACATATTTTCTCTTTTTTTGTGTGTATATAAGGGAATGAGCTCTAAGCTGGAGGGAAGGCAGCATCAAAGATCTGGCAACATTTATCATAAATGATGAATGAAAAACACTTAAACAGTAACTGGGGAAAATTAAGTATCAGTGCAGTACTTGTGAAAATTGGCTCATGGGAGTTGTGGTAGGTTTGCTGCACTGATGAGCTAGCTGTCTGTGTGAGATTCCCCGGGCGCTGCGTGGGTTCTCTTCTCCCTCACAGATAGCTACTTCGTCTTTCCTTCTCTCATCCCCCAGTGAGTGTTTTTTAAACCTCAGTTTTCAAGCGTGTGAATTTTTTCAAACATTTCTTTGTCAAGGCCTTTACTATTTATTTCTAAATCTGTATAGCCTATTCCTTTCTTTGACCCAGAATCAGACTCTTGCTACTAGAAATATACGTGTACAGGGTAGGGCAAAAGTAGGTTTACAATTGTGTGTAAAACACAGTTTATTCTTGCATTATTATTTATTATTATGTTATTTTCTATATGAACAATTATAAGCCTACTTTTGCCGCACCCTGTAGAAAACCTTTTCTGGAATGCACAGTTACTGTCATCAGTTATTTGTAATATCACCTCATTATTTTTCTTCCCAAACTCCTACTCTCTCTCAGGAGAATTATCATCCTGGACATTCAGTCCTCAAATCATATAATCCTCCTGTTAGAGTAGGTGCATATGGGATATTGTCATTTCCCCGTTCTCCAGCATACATTTGGGTTTGATATAATTGGCAGTTGGTGCAACCATCATATTTATTCATTAGTTTGTGGCGTCAAAGCTACCACAGAGAATATTCTGATCTACCCTTCACACCTCTAAACCCCTGTAGCCAAGAAAGTGAATCAAAACCAATATTGCATTCTAGAGGGAATGGTTGAGATTAGTGTCATAGTTAAAGGATCTAGAGAGTGCAGGTCATGGTCCTCATCATATTTTCATTTAATTCCTGAGTCTAGTCTTTATAAAAAGGGGATAGAGCTGGGAGAATGATAATAAATTACTATAAACTCAACAAAGTAGTAGCCCCAATCACAGCCGCCTTGCCAGGTGTGTTGTCTTTGCTGGAGCAGATTAGTAGCCTCAGGTCCGTGGCATACAGCCATGGATTTGATGACTGGCTCTTCTCTGTCACTACCCCAGAAAAGGTTCAGAAACAGCTCACATTCTCATCATGTGGAACAGATAACTGCATGTGTTTATAACTGTGCTCCAGGGCTGTGGTAACGTTCCTACTTTCTATAACAATATAGGCCGAGAAGCTCTAGATCAGTGCTGCCCAATATAAATAAAATGTGAGCCACACATATAATTTAAATTTTCTAAAAACCACATTAAAAAAATAAAAGGAAGCAAGTAAAGCAATTTTAGTAATATATTTTATTTAACCCAAGATTTTCAAAATATTATAATTTTAACACATAATCAATATAAAATTACTGGTGAGATTTTTTTTTTCTACACAGTTTTCTATACTTCTGATGTGTTTTATAGTTATAACATACATCAATTCAGATGTTACATTTTCATGCGCTATATTTGATCTTATAAAATTTCATTTGAAAACATAGATTCACATGCCCAAGTTGTTCCAAACATACTTAAAATTTGACAGATAACTGAATGAAATACTGAAAAGAATAATTTTCTTTAAATACCTGTATCCATGTTGACAAAACTTGTCTATTATTCTATTTGCCTTCATTTTTTAAATTAAATTTAGTGGGGTAACATTGGTTAATAATATTGTATATGTTTGAGGTGTACAGTTTTATAATACATCATCTGTATACTGCATTGTGTGCTTACCACCCAAAGTCTAGTCTCCTTCTCTGCTTTAAAGTCTAACCAATCTTTTATAAAGAATTGATTTGACTATGAAGCAAATATTTGTCAGTTTCAAAACTACAACTGTTAAAATGAAGTAAATTAATTCTTTTGTCAAATCAATATTATTGGAATTGAATTCAAAGGGGGTAATACATAAATTGAAAAATTGCAAAGCAACTAAATTTATTAATATCAAAAAATGTTCTTCAATATTTTGTATAGACTTTGCATCAATTTACATAATGCTGTCAATTGAATTAAAGTGTTCATATTGATTCATGTTGGAAAATATGTAAAATCGTTATTATTGATTTATATTACAAAACAATTTTAATTTCAACATAAATTTGCCCACAAATATAGCTAGGTTACAAATAAACTTTTTCTTTCCTCAGGGCTTTAAAATTAGTTTATTCATATGCATTGTGATATCAGTGAGAAAATGTAAATTGCACTGCCATTTTTGCCTTTGATCATTAAACATTTGGCAAACATTCCTTTTGTCTAAGGAGTTTATAATTTATTAAAATTGGAGTTTATATTTCAGGAAATCATTATACAACTCTTTCATGACTCAACCAATGAGAATAAGTTCATTAAATTCATTGTCTTCTTTTTCAAAAGTTGATAAACTGGTGTGATTTTTATACATACATTAGAAGCCTGGTGCATGAAATTCGTGCACGGGGCAGGGGTCCCCTCAGCCCAGCCTGCACCCTCTCCAATCTGGGACCCCTTGGACATCCCTCTCACAATTTTGGACCTCTGGCTCCCAATTGCTCACCTGCCTGCCTGCCTGGTCACTCCTAACTGCCCCCCCTGCCAGCCTGATCATCCCTCACTGTCTCTGCGTGCTGGCCTGGTTGCCCCTAACTGCCCCCCTCTGCCAGCCACGTCGCCCCCAACTGCCCCCTCCCTGCCAGCCTGGTTGCTCCTAACTGCCCCCTTCCCCCCACTGGCCTGATTGCCCCTAACTGCCTCCTGCTGCCATCCTGGTCACCCCCAACTGCAGCCCCTCCTGCTGGCTTGGTTGTCCCCAACTTCCCCCCCTGCTGGCCTGGTTGCCACTCACAGCCAGCTTGTTCAGTCGTTTGGTCGTCCCTCACTAACCCTTGGTCATAGGCAGCCATCTTGTGAGGGCGTGAGGGTTGATTTGCATATTACCTCTTTATTATATAGGATACTTCATGATTTTAACAACTATATCAGATGTGCTAACCCTAGAGTTTGCTTCAGAAAACTAAACACAAACATTTCCAATATGTGTTATATGGTGGGATAAATCCACAAGGGATGTTTTAAAATATCAGCAAGTCCAATTTTTACTTAATGTCGTTGGAACACCATCCATAGACATAGAAATGACTTTCTCATATCTGATGAAAATTTTCTTTGAGATATGTAAAAAATTAAAAAATATGTGATGAGTCTGATTTTTTTAGTTTGAAAATTGATGTTTCTTTATAAACTTAGATGTCTTGTTGAAACAAAATACACCAAAGTATTATTTCGGCTGTGTCTCTTTGTAATGCATGGCTCATAGAAAGCTAATGAAAAGTACTTGAAATTTTTCAAAGTTTGAATTAACTGATGTTTAATACTGTTGGGAGAGTCTGTTATTCTAGTGACAGTTGTGTGGTTGCTTATTTGAGGATCTTTCCATTGTAAAATTTCTTTGTTAGATTTTTCTTATTATTCTAAAACAAACTTTTCATAACTGAAATAATTTATTTTACCATTGTACATCTGAAAAACATTTTGTTTTAAGAATTTAAGGCATTTGATAGCTGGCCAACATCACAGGCTCAAATCGTGTTAAGACTCTTATAAAATTTTTGCTGGATATTTAATTCTGATCTCACATAATTCTGATTTTATTATGTTATTCCTTTTGCAGTATTGAGAGGATTTTTTAAAATCAAATACACTACATATTACTGGCTAAAATATTCTCAGTATTGCTTACTTACCTTAAAATTACTATTTTTTTAATACAACTTGTGGCTGAAACTATTCATGATCAGCTGAGTTCTGTCAGATCCATGCAGCCATAGGTTCGGTAGGCCACACTTCATTGCAAGATGGAAGTGGTGCATCCTGGCTGAGGAGAAGAACCAGTGGGCACAAGCAAGTACATGATCAGGTTGTCCACACCCACACGACACCCACCTCTGTAGTGACCCTCCCTCAGGTCATGCCTGTGGCTGTATAGGAATTTCACATAAGCAGTTGAAGGAACAAAAAGACTATCTTGGTTTATAAATGGATCAACTTGTTATGTGGGTACAAGCCAAAGTAGATAGCCCCCTACATGATAGCCTCAGGGTGGCCTTGAAAGGTAGCCATGAGGGAAAATTCTTTTTAATTGTAAGTTTTGCATAATGCACTTGGCCACCCATTTTGTATGAAAAGGGATGTGGCTCCCAAGGGTAAATATGTATGGACTCATGCACAGTGGTGAATGAAAACAGATTGAAAGATTAGGAAGACAGAATTCAGGATTAATATGTTAATGGACAAATGGGAGCTGTCATGATGTATGAAATTTTTACCATACATGTATGCCTGCCAGAGAACACCCACCACAGAAGAGACACTAAACAACTAAGTGGGCCAAATTATTCACCCAGTTGATGTTAGTCGTCCTGTCCTTAGCCACCTCAGTGTTGGCACATAAACAGAGTAGCCACTGTGGCAGAGATAGAGGCTGTGCCTTGGGTTCAACAGCATTGGTTCTGTCCGACCAAGATTGATCTGTTTATAATCACTGCCAACTGTCCAGTCTGCCAGCAACAAAAAGCCACCCTGAGCACCCAGATGAGCACCATTCCTTGAAAATATCAGGTGGCCATTTATTTGATGGTGATAAGATGACATTGGTCCCCTTTCATCCTGGGAGGCTGAAGTTCCCTTTCACAGGAATAGGTACACATGACTTGTTGTAGAGGTGTGCCCTTCCTGCCTGCAGAGCTTCAGCCAGAACCCTACTCATGTAGCCTCCAATACAACAACGTGAGATGAGAGGGGGAGAAGGGGAGAGAGACAGGGAGAGGAGAGGCGAGGAGAGGAGAGGAGAGAATGATTGAAATTATTGAGAATGCTACATTCCCAGAATTGAGTGGTTAAGAAGCCTGGAGAACAAGAGAAGGCGTTAGGAAAGGAGTTGGGAGATGAAATTGGAGAGGTCACCAAGAGATAATGAGAAGCCTTTGCAAGGCACACTAAGAAGTTTGGGCCACATGGTATTGTAGCCAACAAAGGGTCTTAAGAAGTCAAGTGACGTGATCAGATGCCATATGCTCCTTATTATCTTGGCATTTACTTCTTATTCCTTGAGAAGAAGAGTGTGAAATTCTGAACGAAATTATAGTCTCACGTGAGCCAGGCCTCTGTGTCATTTATCATGGAAGAAAGCCCCCTCGTTTTTAAAATAACACAATTGCCAAGAGTATATATATTTTTCCAGTGACAAAAACATACAAACAGCATAGGGAGGACATCTTTGCCTGCTCATATTTGCAAAAACTAAGAACAGAATATAGAAATGCTCAAAGAGCATGTTTGAATACATCTCTTGGTAAAACATGACAGAAAGGAGTGATTATTTAAATTGGACAGGACTTTGCATGCCTGGCTCCTTGGTGGCAATCCCTTTTGTCTGAACTCCCTTACTAGAAAAATGTCACAAAGGATAAAAAATGACTCCAATAAGTTTTATTCAATTTCAGAGTCTATTATATATTCTGTTTTACACAAAGCATATAATTTTAAATTTCATAGATAGGCACACTGAACATATACTTGGTAGATATACAGCTATTTGTACCAGTGAAATTGAAACCCTCCAGGGAGGGTACATTAATAATTCTTTGCTTGTAAGACAGAACAGTCATCTCATATTCCAAACAAAGCCCGGCCAGCACAAAAGTGATTCATGGTCATTTATAAAAACTGATTACCAATCACCAGATCTTAAAGCCATGGCAACCTTTATTTTTCAGTCTTATAAACAATAAAGCTCCCTTTTGTTAAACACATATGAAGGGCCTCTTTCCCGCAGAGGAGTTAGTAAATGCGAAAGCTAATTTTCCACATCTGACAGCCTGCATGAAAGCTGATGAATACATAGATGATAAATATATATATTCAGTGGGAAGAAAATATTAATGTGTATATATTTATATAGAGTTTTCTTCCACTGAGCTGTTGATTCAATGTGTAAAAAAAAAAAAAAAATCCAGAATCTGGCTCCTTTGTCTTAATGTCCCGAAGGCAAAATATTTCCTGACAGCACCGTTTAATATATTCATCATTAATCCTAGACAAAATCCATATTCATGGTTTAAATGGTTCTTCCGAACAAGATATTAAAATAGTAGTTTCTATATTTAATAGTGAGAAACAAGAGATTATAATAATTCCTGATTTGTGGCTTAATCCCAAAGCTTGGTAACGTCATTAGACAAATTATTCATCATTTTTGATCACCTAGGAGTCCCAAGGTATCAGGTAGAACCAGCATGACTCTGTGACTAACGCGTCTTGCTGGGGCTCCTTTTCTCTGTTTCAGTGGTTGAGTGACAGGCCAAGTAGATAAGAGAAAGTAACAAGGTCATTTGTCTTGGCCTTCACTTGTTCTGTCAGTGTCTGCTGTGGGCCCCTGTGAGACAGGAACTTCTCCAAGGTCAGTTTGAATGCCTGGAAGAGTGTTCACCCATCATGTAGTAAAAATTGCTCATGAAGGGAGGTAAAATCCAACACTCAGTAAGGGCATAGACAGAAGGTGGAGAGATAGAGGAGCACAGGTAAATCAATATTTATTTTCCATGATCTGTACAGCTGGTCTTGCATTTGGAACAGGTCCTCAAAATATTTTAATCTGGAATGCATTAACGAAGTTTCAAAAGTAATCAATCCTAAGTCAGATGATATTTTAAGACACCTTCAAGGGTGTTATGGGTAGTTTAAACCTTGTTGACAGAAGTCCACTGGTGTCTTTGGTCCCCGGTATCATGAGTAAGTAATTGTGGATGTTAGGCCACTTGGCTTCTCCTCCTCAAAGTCTTGAGTCCTACTTTGAGCACTAGCTCTTGACTTAGTCCTGCCAGAGCCTTAGGACTTTCATGACTGGGTCTTCATTTAAAAATAACTCCATGAGCTCCTGCTTTGCTATATCTCCTTTTCTGTTGGCTGAGGTCTGCCCATCGAGTGCTTCTGAGCTTGAGCCTCCTTTTCCTCTATATATGATTTGATCCACTCTTGATGAGTGCTGTCATCAATGGCACATTGACTATCTCAGGCAAAAATGTCCAGGGTTCTGACCTCTTGTTGGCTTCCTTGAGCATTTTCTAGTGAAACTCGAAAGGAGGTTTAGCGATAGGAGCAAAGGTAGTTCAGAAATTCTAGTCTAGTTCTGTCCATAAGAACAAGCTTTAGCTCTGTTCTGCACCAAATACATAATCTCTCCGGGGTCTGTTCTAAGCTGTGTAAGCTTATAATTTCAAATTTTTCAATGGCATTTTTTATAGTTGCCTTCTGGAATTCAGCTTTTGAGGTATTTCCTGATAAGAGAGCTATGTAATCAGGATGGAATCTTTTATTAAAAGGAATTTCCTTTTCCAAAACTCAAAAAAGGTCTGTTTCTCTGTTTCTCAAATTATCAGGCTATCAATAATTGAAGGTGAGATCGAAACTCTGACCTTGGCAGGTAGTGCAGAAGATGTGCCCACGTTCAGTAATGTGAGCTACTTTTTAGATCGTGTTTTTGAACAATATTAAAAGTTAAACTTCTTTTTGCACCCTTCAGAATCCCAGAAACAGGTTCACTTATCTGATAAACTATGGAGGTAGAGGAAGAGAGCAAATTGAGGAAATTTCCAGCTGCTGTTCCACACATGTGTCCTCCGCACGCTACTGTAGAGGGGACTGTCCTTGACGTAGTTAGCACAGTGTCTCACAGTCCCATGTTCATCTCATAAATGATGTACCAGAGAGTGAATGCAGACCTACTCAGGACGGCTTTCTTTCCCAGCTCTGTGCAATGCCAGATGGAGTCAGACAGCAAAGGTGAATGCGATCAAACTTGAAAATAGGTTGCAGCAGCTCATCTTCATAGAAGTGATTTAAATCAAACCAAAGGAGAGTTTGTCTTCTTGCTGCCTATCTGAGCTCCGCAGCCCAGCTTCTCTTGTCTCCCAGAGCCTCCTCTTTCTGACAGTCTGCCCGCTGTCCTGGCTCCCAGTGGCTGCTGGATGTTTGCCCATTGTCTTTTCCTTCTGCATCCCCACCTGGTCACCTCCCAGCCCTCTGCTCAGTCATGCCAGGAGAAAAGTCTCCTCTGTGTGCCACTAGATTGTGGAACAGGCAAGAAGGAAGAGTTGGCATAATTCAAACCAAATGGGTTTAAAAACAAAAACCAGCATCCTCTTCCCTCAGCCTGTGACACTTGGCAGCACAACACTCAGTACCAACTCTGCAACATTTTGGTCCCTCTTAGACGGCAGCATCTTTGTAGGTAATGCTGCACCTGGTGCAGAGTAGGAGCTTGGTGAACATCTATGGTAGAGGGATGTCTTTCCTTATCCTATATAATAAAGAGGCAATATGCAAATTGACTCTCATGCCCTTGTGTCACAAGATGGCCGCCCCCACGTTGTTACAAGATGGCCGGCAGGGGAGGGCAGTTGGGGACGACCAGGCCTACAGGGGAGGGCAGTTGGCGGGGACCAGGCCTGCAGGGGAGGGCAGTTGGGGGTGATCGGGCTGGCAGGGGAGCAGTTAGGTGTCAATCAGGCTGGCAGGCAGAAGTGGTTAGGGGCGATCAGGCAGGTAGGCAGGCGAGTGATTAGGAGCCAGCAGTCCTAGATTGTGAGAGGGTGCAGGCTAGGCTGAGGGATACCCTCCCCCCCCCCCCAACCAGCGCACAAATTTCATGCACCAGGCCTCTAGTTATATATATTTTCCCAGGAGAGAGCAGTCCTAGGTTTTCCCTAATCCAGGTTACAGACAGCTTTCCTCTGACCATGCTGCAGGCTCTTTAGGGATGATCTCTATGCCAATGCACTCTCTCTCTTACACAGTAGCCAGCCCAGTGTGCAACACAGACTGGTTTTGAGTGAGTATTAGTAGAACAAATCCATAAGTATACCCCACAAGGCCATTGCCATTTCTACCTTCACTTTTCTCTCACAGAATGGTCTCTACTTGGAATGCCATCTCTGTTCACTTTAAAATGTTTGCTAATTTAGTAAATGAATTATTTTTTATCTAAGATTTTCATTCATTGGCACAAAACTCTTCATAATCTCTTCTTATCTTATTAATTTTGTGGCATATGTAATTAAGTCCCCTTTTCATTCCCAATATTGTTTATTCATATGTTCTCTACCTTTTATCTTGATCAATCTTGCCAGAGATTTGTTAATTTCATTACTCTTTGTAAAGATCCAACGTTTGGCCTTTGTTTTGTCTTCTCTATTGTGTGTTAGTTTTTCTGTTTTATTAGTTTCTTCTTTTCTTATCTTCATGATTTCCTCCTTCTACTTTCTTTGGGCTTAATTTGCTGTTCTCTCTCTTACTATTTTTTTTTTTAACTTTCTAAGAGAGATACTTAGTTCAATAACTTTTAGCTTTTTTTCTTTTTCCATTAAAAGCACTCAAGGTTGTGCATTTTACTATCAGTACTGTGTTAATTGCATTTCACAACTCAGGAAATTGTTACATAGCATTCTTGTTTAGCTGTAGATATGTTCTAATATAATGAGTTATCTTTTTTGACGTGTGAGTGATTGAGGAGTGTGTTTTTACATTTCCAAACATGAGGTTGTTCCTAGTTATGATTTAGCTACTATTTCTTACTTTTTCTTTGTGCTCAGTGAACTTAGTTTGATACTCAATCCTTTGAAATTTGTTGAGACTTTCTTTATGGCCCAATATGCGGTTGATTTTGATTGAAAAGACTATTGTTTTTAATTGTTGGGTGGAATGTTGTGTAAATGCACATTAGGTTATACAGTTAATGGTCTGATTTCAATTGGTATTTTTAATGGTTTCTTCCCCTAATTGGACTAACAGTTACCAAGACAGCGATGTTTAAAAATCTTCTACTAACATGGCAGTTTGTCTATTTTTCTCTATAGTTAGAGCAAATTTGCTTTAAATTTTTTTTAGGATATATTGTTATGTACATGCACATTGAGAATGATTACAACTTTTTGATAAGTGGAAACTTTTAGCATTAGGTAGAGAACCTCTTTTCTTGTTTCCCTAATTATGTTTTTCCCTAAGAGTCAATTTCATCTGATATTGACATAGCTTTTTGTTTAATATTTACCTACTATAGCTTTCCATTCTTTTACTCCGTTCTTTTTGTATCGTATGCCTTAGATATGTTTCTTATAATTAATATGGAGTTAGATTTATTTTTATCATCTTTAGTCAGAACAGTTTATATATCAATATTTATCATAATTACTGATATACATATAAAATATATTTATTTCTCTGTATAAATACATTTATTTTGTGTTTTTATTTATAGCATTTCACTTTTTCTGTTTATTTTGTTTGTTCTATATTTCTTTTTTCCTTTTTTGACTTTACTTGTGAGTAATGCTATATTTTCTCATTACATTTTTCTGTTTTATTTAAAAAATGTACTCGATTTTTCTTTTTATAGTGATTTATAGAAATTTTAACATGCAGGCCTAAGTTGAAGTCTAGGGTTAATTAATATTTTGACCTTTATCCTCATCAGTGACTCTGTAAATTACTGCTATATCTCTCTCCTAATGTTTTTTGTTTGTTTGTTTTGTTAACAGCTCTCAGATATAATTCACATACCATACAGTTTGCTCCTTGAAAGGGTACAATTCAATGATTTTTAGTATATTCACAGAGTTGTGCAACTAACATCAATGTCTAATTTGAGAACATTTTCCACAACCATCCTAAAAATAAATATACTCATTAGCAGTCACACCCCATTTTTTCCACCACAGCTCCTGTCAACCACTAATTTATTTTCTGTCTTTATGGATTTGCCTGTTCTGGACATTTTACATAATACTAGAGGCCCGGTGCATGGAATTTGTGCACTTGGGGGGGGGTTCCCTCAGCCCAGCCTGCACCCTCTGGCAGTCCAGGACCCCTTGCTCCTTACTGCCTGCCTGCTCACTGCTCCTTAGTGCTTCTGCAGGATGGGAGAGGCTCCTGCCACTGCCGCTGCACTCACCAGCTGTGAACCCAGCTTCTGGCTGAGTGGCGCTGTTGTTGTGGGAGCACACTGACCACCAGGGGGCAGCTCCTGTGTTGAGGATATGCCCCCTGGTGGTCAGTGCGTGTCATAGAGACTGGTCGTTCCACTGTTTGGTCAATTTGCATATTAGCCTTTTATTATATAGGATGTTGTCTTTGTGCCTGTTTTCTTTCTCTCAGTTTTCAAGATTCATGTGTGTTGTAGCATATGTCAGTAACGTAATTTCTTTTATGGCTAAATAATATTCCATGGTATTGATATACCTGATAATCACGTTTACTAGATTTGACAAATGCTTTAAAGCTGAAGTTGTTCTCAGCAATCATTTAAAATCTGAAGGTTGCTTACTCATTCTCAGGTTTGCAATTATTTAATTTCTTGACTAAATGAAATGAAATAATTCATACTAAATCAAGTTCAGTGAATTAAAATTAACCTTAGATGTTTGTAACAAGTGGTTTAATATGGGTGCCATATTGCTGAGCAAATTAACCATCCAAAAGTTCTCTTTTCTATGCATTCAGTTCTATCCATCCTTCTCCATCAGATGAAACCCTTTCATGAGGAAAGTTTTTTTCTGATCTGCCAGTTCATTAAGGTCTCATTTGTTTCAAATTCTTCCAACCCTACTTTAGGGTTCAATTTAGATGCCTCCTGACACAGACTGCCTCATATTCAGTTACCACTCACTCTGCTGGGAAGCTCTGGGAGGGCATGGATGGTGCCTGATGTTTCTGTCTGTCTTCAGGAAGGTGATCTGACTTAGCTTTAGCATAGGGTAGGGAAGAGAGTAGGCATACAAGAAATTAACTATTGAATAAATGAATGAACAGAGCCAGCGGCTTCCATTTTCTTTCCCAGCAATTGACGCCTCTGACTGAACATTCATGTGTGAGGCTCTTGACGCTGGATAAAGTGAGCTGAGAGCTAGGTATCAATACGCTGCCAGGGGCCACCTCCTTTGGGTCTGGCTCCTTGGTCTCAGAACAAGGGAAGGGGCCGAGTGCAAGCTTTTATTATTTACAGCCTGTGCAGTGCCTCTGAGAG
Source organism: Myotis nattereri (assembly GCF_964212035.1). Taxonomy (NCBI): domain Eukaryota; kingdom Metazoa; phylum Chordata; class Mammalia; order Chiroptera; family Vespertilionidae; genus Myotis; species Myotis nattereri. Next base: position 76,133,804 of record NC_138085.1, on the reverse strand, counting down.
AACGCAGAACAAATCATCCTCCCCAGTCTGGCTCCATTGACGCCTCTGACTCCCGAGGGTTGGGAGGCATTTGTTGCAATTTTGATTTCCCAAGTTCAGAGGGGACTTAGATATGTGTCTATCTTAAGCTCCTTATTATCTTTCTGCATATTAAGTCGCAAAAACCAAGGTCTCAATGGAGCATATTCAAAAGGAAATCAGGAGAGGAATTTGGTTCAGCTATGATTAAGCCTAATCCCCTCCGACCACATTGGAAGGCAAGTGCTGACCAGCGTTGGCGGTAGGGCATTTTTCATGGAGCTGCTTCCTCGGCTTGACCTGGTCGGCAGGGCACAATGACCTAGGAGGCCTTGTACTGGCCTCAAAGGTGCAGAAGGACTTTCTCTGACTGCAAACCTTGAAATCGAGCTAGGAATGGAGAGCACTGAGGTTGAACAGATGGGGCTGTGTCTGCTCCACTGCAGGCTAATGAGACATCAGCATTCCCAGCTAGTGAGCGAAGGGCTTGGGGGGCGCCCATCCAGCCAGCTGACAATTGCTTAGGGAAGGATGAGGGAGGATGCGAGGTAGCATCACTGCGGGCTTTCGCCTGCTTCGTGAAACCAGCATGTTGCCCTTATTCTTTCTTCCTGAAATAGCCATGGCTTCATTGGGGATGTCTGCCCTGGACACGGGTGAGAAATGTCTGTCTCTTTTTTAGATGATCTTATAAGTGGGGCAGAAGTGAAAATGTGGCACTGCAGCCTAACTAGCAGGGGAGGAGTTCACATAACGCAAATCTAATTTATCATTGGCGCCTGCACAGGGTTGTGGAGCCTTACACATAATAGAGGCTTAATGGGTATTTGTTGAATTTAATGATTTGAATCATTTGTAGCAAAACAAATTTCACTTGGTCTGACTTGCTCAGAGAGGTTCCCCTTTTCTCCATTTGGCGCAGCAGACAGGTGAGGTTTTCCACGTGCCTTCGAACCACAGGATGAGGGGCCCTGGCCCATTTATAGGCCATGCCCCGAGACACAGGGACATGTGACTGTTGTACTGACATGGAAAGTCCTTGGCCTGAGTCCTGGCTTCCTTAGTTACCTATCTGTAAAAATACAAGGCTTGTTGGTGAGAAATAATGTGAATGATGAAATAACACAGTATCTGGCACAGAGTTGCCCTCAATAAATATTTGTTACAAAAATACATTGTGATTTCCCCTTAAGACAGTGGTTCTCAACCTTCTAACCCTTTAAATACAGTTCCTTATGTGACCCAACCATAAAATCATTTTCGTTGCTACTTCATAACTGTAATGTTGCTACTGTTATGAATCGTAATGTAAATATCTGATATGCAGGATGGTCTTAGGCGACCCCTGTGAAAGGGTCGTTCAATCGCCAAAGGGCTCGCGACCCACAGGTTGAGAACCTATGCCTTAAGATGATGTTGGGCAAAAGTCAGTGAGTCAAACTTTCTGAGGAAAGTTTGAAAATTCCTAATGGCCTAGAAGCATTATGATGTCACCTGAGATGGATTGACATTCATTATGAGAAAGTATATATCTGAATGGAAAGCCTGATCATCACCTGAAGTGCCATTGCCATTAGAAGGATGGATAGCACAATGATAGCTCAGAAGTGAGGTTAGAAGAGACACATGATGAGGAAGAAGATGGTACCAAATGGAAAACCCTAGGCAAACTGCTTTCTAAAGGACTAAGAATGGGAAATTTCCCATGATCAGTGCCTCTCTTCATCCATCTGCTCATAGCATATAAATCCCAATTTTATGATATGGTTTAGATCAGCAGTTGCCAACCTTTTGGACCTCATGGACCACCAGTGGTCCGCGGACCACCGGTTGGCCACCGCTGGTTTAGATGTAGAAGCAGACCAAGGGAGGGGCTTTGCAATCAGTGAAGTTAGAGGAAGAGGTTATGGCATCGAGCGTGCATGTCAGGAGCTGGAACTTTTGAGGTGCTATTAGATAAGAATGTCCAATCTAATCTTAGGAGGCAGGACCTGTCAGAGGTCTCAGGTTGTGTCTGATATGGAGCTGAGGTTGCAATGCACTATTTCACATTATCCAGGGATAAGTCTTCTTTAGGTGAGAGTCAAATCATTTTGCATGCCAGTATCCACCCTAGAAAGATGATGACCAAGCAGTGTTTCTCAAGTGCTTATTAGAAATACAGATAAGGGACCCTTACCCGAGACATACCGATCAGACTTTTTGGGAACGCTGGGGTTGAGTCTTGCTAATCTGCATTTTAACAAGCTCCCAGGCTGCTAGTTATGCTGAGTCTGAAAACGAATTCAGTGGACTGCAGCCTGAGCTACATGTTAGGGTCACCAGGAGAGCTTCGAAGACAGACCTGATGTCTGACCCCTCCTTCTAGACATTTCCTTTTAATTGGTCAGTCAGAGGCCCCAGGAAGCAGCAAGTTTAAAAGCTCCCCAGTGAATCCGCTGGAAACAGTAAGAATAAAATGTGAGCGGAAATCCCTACAGCGACTATGTGGACACAGAATCCATCCCTCTGGCTCACTGGTTATACAAATTTCCAATCCCAAGATTATTAAGCAAATGGTACAGATATGGAACAGTGGGAAGTCCTGCAAATCTATGGCAGACCGATGTTTTCTGGCATACCCAGGGATTGTGTTTCCTTTAAATCAGGAACAGGACAAGCATGTTCACTATTATTAAAATTTTGTTCTGTAGGTTTTAACTAATGAAATAAGGCAAGGCAAAAGCAAAATACTGAACTAATGAAACAGATTAGCAAAAGTATCATTTCCTTCAGAAGATACAGTCTTTGCCCAGTGAACCTAATATGTAACTAATAAGAATGCTTAGCATGTTGGTAAAATATAAAACAAAAATTTAAAAAGTACTGCTGCCCTAACCAGTTTGGCTCAGTGGATAGAGCGTCGGCTTGTGGACTGAAGGGTCCCAGGTTCGATTCCGGTCAAGGGCATGTACCTTGGTTGCGGGCACATCCCCAGTTAGGGGGTGTGCAGGAGGCAGCTGATAGATGTATCTCTCTCATCGATGTTTCTAACTCTCTATCCCTCTCCCTTCCTCTCTGTAAAAAAATCAATAAAATATATTAAAAAAAATAAAAAGTACTACCTTTTCCATATTATATAATTAACCACTTAGGAAAAATAATAGACGATGAATTCATTTATATTAGTAATTAAAAGAAATCTTATTAAAAAACTAGAAGATCTATAAGAAAACCACAGAACATGAATGAGCAACATTAAAGGTATCTTGTCTAAATGAAGTCACCTGATTTATGAACAGGAAAGACTGGTCTGTAATGATGTCTGTTTTCTGCAAATTAATGTAGTTTTAATACAATTGCAAAAAGTCACAGTGTTTATTTAAAAAACGAATAAGACTATTCTAAAGTCTACTTAGCAGAGTGAATAAGGAAGATTACTTAATAAAATCGTGACAAAAGATAACATGTGAGATTTGCTCCCAATCACAAAAATTTACAAAAGTAAAAAAATGTATAGAGATACCTTTCAAGAAGAAAAAGACACATCAATGACAGAGCAAGCAAATGAAAAGACACACTAAAAAGTAAAACTTCCCTAGAAAACATAAATTTGTGGTATGATATTGATAGTATTTCAGATCCCTGGGGAAAGTTTTCAATACTTAGAACCAGAACAATTGAGTAATCTTTAGAAAAATACTAAGGTTAAATTTCTACCACATATAATTCAAAAAAATTAATTCCATTTCAATTAAATTAAATGTCCTCTTATAAATCAGCAGAAAAAGATGAAAATACCTCAGTAGAAAATATATAAAGAAACATTAATAAAATAAAAATGTAATTGACCAACAAATTTTCAACTTTACCAAATATCAAACAAAAAGTTGAAAGCAACATATTTTTCATATATTTACTTTGCATAGATCAAAATTATGGAGAGATTGTGGTAAATTGGCCTCCCTGCTACCCTACTATTGAGGATGTAAATTGGTATAATAATTTTTACAGGGAAATTTAGAAACATGTATTGAGAGTCTAAGATACGTATTCTAAAAATGTCCAGAACCTTTCAATAAGTAATTTCATTTCTAGAAGTTCTTTAGGATATAATCAGAGATTTGTGTAATGGTTATTTTACAAACATGCTCAGCAAAGCATTATTTCTATAGAGAAAATTAGAAGCAACAGAAATGCCCAAATAGTGGATTACTTAAATCAGTTTGGTTTAGCCCTGCACTATTTCTGTAACCCTTTTACAAACTAACTTTTTGAAGAAAAACAACATAGAGATTGTGCGCTGTTAAAAAGGGCAGAAAAGACCACTGTTTGTATATTAGCTTCTGGGGGGAGAAGTTTAAACCCATTCCATACCCTGTGGAAGAATGATGAATACAATAGTCACATCTGGGCATATTCTATTGAGTAATAGATTAGCAGGTAGAATAGGAAGAGCTGAGAAAGTGGACATAAAGGAGGGGGCAGAGGCTTCCGTGTTTCGGGCAAATATTCTGCCCTACTGCCTTCTTCTCTTAGTCCTTTCTTCTGGTGCTGCTGGAGGAGGGTGTTGGACCCTTTTTGTATTATAGGGGTGAGAGGAAGACCGGGGGATGTGTCTACACTCCCTGTCTATGCACCTCTTTACATGTGTGTGACTGTATTCAGAAAAGGGAGAAAGAGCCACTTATCAGTGGACATGCATATGATCACAATAAGTAGAGATTGCTTTTATCTTGGAAAACAAAGGGTGCAGGTTGGTCAGACTGGAATTCATGAGAGGCCTGACTCCTACACAGTTCTGAGAAGTCAGAAAACTTCAGGGAAGAAGAAAAACACAGGGAGGGCCCTAAGGATGAGAAACTGCCGTAGAGGCGAGCTGGAGACGGGAAGTCTGAGGTCAGTGGTTCATCTGGTGGGCAATGCGATCATGCCAAGGTGCCTTAAATGGACTGACTCCTGCAGGTAGGGAGTGCTCTACAGAGTAAGGAGGAAGAGAGCCTGGAGGCAGGGGCGTAGCCAGGAGCTCTTACAGTAGTGTAGGAGAGACGCTGAGGTCACCAGGAGGAAGGGATGCAGAGGTCAGTCCTTAGAAATATGCTGTTATGTTTAATTTTATGTATCAACTTGATGGCATAGGGTACCCAGATATTTGGTCAGACATTATTCTGAGTGTATCTGTGAGGATGTTCGTGGATGAAATTAACATTTAAATCAATAGGCTGAGTAGTATAGATTCCACGCCCCCCCTCCACCCCCTTCTCCCCATCCCTCCTCTAAGTTCTGTTTCTCTGGAGAACTCTGACTAATACACACAGTGCAGGAAATATTTTTAGACTGATTAGATTTAAAAGGCTGAGCTGGTATGATGGGTGAAGGAAACGGAGGCTTTTAAGAAAAGAGAAAAAATTATTGACACATATGGGAAAACAGAAGTCCAGGAATGGTATGGAATAGCAGGAGGAAACTGGTCAGTCCTCTTTGAAATATGTTGAGTTTGAAACAATAGGAAATATCCAGGAGGCATTGGGGAATGGATCTACCGAAGGTGCTCACTGATGCTCCATGAAGAGAGAACTCGGTAAGATAGAGAAGTTTAGTGAATTACAGATACATTGATTGTTTAAAACAGTTGTCTCCATCTCTGAGACCACAGGTTAGCATCATTTTTTTAAGGAATCTCAGTAGATTTTAATCAAAATCAATATTAGTTTATTTTTGCTCAATAATGATGATCTGAAATAGCCCAAAGGAGTGGGAATAAAGTAGAATGAAGAAGTCTCCCGTATACTAATATTTTGCAACTGAAAGCAAGTTATAATTGTTATGCAAAATTATCCAGATCCTCTGTCTGCACTGAACTCAGCAGGTGACCCCTTCACTCTCCACTTTTTTTTTGCTTGTGCATGACCAGACTTAGTGGTGAACAGGAGGATTGCTCAGAAATGTGGCCTGCCACATGCGTAAACATGAACCAGGGTTAGGAAAACAGGATTTATGCAGTCTGCTTAATGAGTGTTCTCTAGTGAATGACTCCTCGGCAAAAAGGCAACTGTCCAACACATTCAAGACTCGGAGGAGAGCAGCCCAAACAGGCCACTGGTGGCATCTCTCTCTGAGCTGTCTGCCGCCCTGCTTTGCGCTTCAGTCCTTGCACACTGAATCGTTAACCTTTGACACTGAGTAGGGTTCAGCCTTTCAGAAGTGTCTTGATTATGAAAAATCTGCCAGAGCTAATGGGGAACCTCTGACCCAGGTGCCAGCCCAGCCTCAGAGCTTCTCAGCTGCTGCGATTTTGATTGAAAAACAGGGCTCTGGTGTCAGGAACAAAGTTGCTGGGAATTGGGCCACCTGTAATAGTCACACTTTTATCCAGACCATGAAGATTCTTTTTATTTTCTATTCTTTTTTTTTCTCATCAAAAGACTGATTTCCAACATTGTCTGAACTCAAAACTTACAAATTACCATCTTCAACTGCCTCTTTACCCATCCATCTCTGGTAGGGACCTGTGGCATGCCAGCTCACTGTTGGTTACTGTGGGGTTATTAACTAAAGAGAGCTATGGGCTCTCTCACACACACGTGCACACAGTGGCGTCAGGTGCTGTAAGTCACATTAACAGACCTGGTATTCAGATAATAGGGATATCAATCAATGAGGCTTTGAGTAGCTGGAAAGACTTCTTAGAAAAGGTAGCAATGGGCCTAGGTATGGGAGAATGCATAGGCAGAGAGGGAGGTAGAGAAGACCTATAAAGCAGGGAAATAGTCTAGACTAGAACTAAGACCTCTTGGTTCATGTGTCAACCATTAGTCCATGCTGCCAACTAAGCAGAGACAGGGTTGAATCATATATGAGTGTTTATTCCAATACTGCTGGCAGGATGGGAGAGCACCAGATTATCCACAAAATCTGCTCTGCTGCCCACCATAAGCCAAATGTTTACATAGGTAGAAATGCAAAGGAAAAGTAGGCAAAAGGGCAGTTTACAGATATGCAAAAGGCTAGGGGTCTTCAGAGGGTTTAGTGATATGCAAGGGCTGGGGTTACTTGGGGAAATAGCCAAAGGGAGTGCCAGAATTAACAGGTAAACAGGCTGGAGATTTGCAAAGGCCTGCAGGTGTGCAAAAAAGGCTGGGGATCTTCAAACAGCTGGTGATTCTGGTTTCTGTATCAAATCTTTGTTCATCTTTCCATGATAATAGGCAGCTCCAAATGGGGAGGAAGGGTTGCATCTCCAGGTCAGCTCCAGCCAGGGTAGAAGTGCCCTCTTCAGTCAGAATAAAACAATCATGGTTAACAGAGCATGATTAATATTTCTTACAATACTAGCTGGTCCCCCAACATTCTATTTCTTCCCCCTTTCAATACCAGCCAAGCATATTTTCACTTTCCTGACAGTATCTTTTGAAGTACAGACTTTAATTTTACTAAGTCCAATTATCTATGTTTTTGTTGTTGTTGTTATTGCTTTTGGTGTCACAGCCAAGAAACCATTGTCTAGTCCAAGGTTGTGAAGATTTACACCTAAATTTTCTTTAAAGAGCTTTCTAGTTTTGTCTGTGATATTTAGCTCTTTGATTTATTCAGAGTTAATTTTTGTGCATGTGGATATCCTGCTGTCCGTGCACGTTTGTTCAAAGATACTTCCTTTCCTGTGTAATTGTTTGGCCCTTTTATTTAAAATATGTTGGCAATAGGTGTATGAGTTTATTTCTGGACTCTCAATTCCATTTCATTGATCTCTATGTCTGTCCTTATGCTAGTTATTACATTATTTTTATTTTAGCTTTGTAATAAATTTTGAAATGGAGAAAAGTGCTGTTCTTTTCTAGATTATTTTGGCTATTATGGGTTCCTTTCATATCTATATGACTTTTATGATCAGCTTTCCAATTTCTGTAAAAAAAAAAGAGCCAGTTTTAATTTTAATACGGATTAAATCGGATCTGTACATCAATTTGGGGAGCACAGCCATTTTAACAATAGTAAGCCTTCTAATCCATAAACATAGAATATCTTTCCATTTACTTAAGTCTCCTTTAATTTCTTTCAATGACGTCCTTTATTTTCAGTGTACAGATCTTGTATTTCTTTAAAACTTACATTAGTGCTAAGAATTTTACTTTTTTTATGCTGTAATAAGTGGAATTGTTTTTCTAATTTATTTTTGAATAATTCTTTGTTAGTGTATATGTTAGTGTATAGATGTAAATTGAACTCATAGCTCCTAAAGATCTCTTATGAGTTATTTTGTTTTTTTAATACACAAAATCATGTCACCCACAAATAGAGATAATTTTATTTTTCTAATATGGATGCCTTTGATTTTGTTTTCTTGTCTTACTTCTCTGTTGAGAATATCCAATACAATTTGGAATTGAAGTGGTGAGATTGGACATTCTTGTCTTATTTTTGCTATCCTGGGGAGAGTAGGGAAATGCAATTTTAAATTGAGAAGTCAGAGCAGACTTAAATAAAGAAGTGGTATTTGAAGAAAAAAATTGAAGGACATTAATGATCCATATAGACAGTTATCTGGGTAGGGAAGAGTTCCTGCAGAGAATAGCCAGTGCACGGAGTATGAAGCAGGAGTATGGCTGGAATGGAATAAGTGAAGGGTAGAATAGAGAAAAAGAGGTGACGACTAATAGGCCTTTGGAAGCCATTGTAAGGATTTTGGGTGAGTAAAATAAGGATCCATTAAGCCACTTTAAGCAAAAGAATGGTACGAGCCAAGTTACCTTTTGAAAGAATCGCTTTGGCTGCTATTTGAATAATAGATAACAGAGGAGCATGATAGGAAGGAGGAAGAGTAGTTACAGGGAATGAGATGATGATGGCTTGCAGTGAAGGTAGTAAGAAGTGGTCAGATTTCACACATATTTTGTAGCCAAAATTAAATATACAATTTAAATTGAGAGAAAGTGAGAGTTCAAGGATTATTCCAAAGTTTTTAGGCTTGGGCAACCAGAAGGGTCAGCTGAGATGGTGAAGACCACAGGTGGATCAAGATGGAGAAGGGGGAGGTCAAAAGTTTCTGACATGTGGAACATTGAGATGTCTGTTAGATATCCAAGTGAAGTTATTGAGTAGACAGTTTGATAGATGAAGTTCAGGAGAAATGTCTAGGCTGGAGATATAAATTTAGGAGTCATTGATATAAAGATGCTATTTAAAACCACAGACTCATAGATCACCAACGGAATGATTATATAGAGAGAGATGAGAAAATGAGGGAATGAACTCTGGAACACATAAACATTAAAAAATTAAGACTCCAGGGAGAATTGGAGGAACCAGCAAAGGAGACTGACTAAGAGGGAAAATCAGTGAAGTAGGAGACATGATTATGGGGTGTCCTCGGAGCTGAGTGGAGGATGGAGTGTCAGTTCTTTTCATACCTGACATTTTTTTTTTTAAAAGAACTGTGTTAGCCTCTTCAGCTTCTGAGTTATGGATATCTCCATGCCCTTCTCTGTCAAGTGAAAGTTTTGTTACTTCAGATTTTGGGGACCTGGCTTCCCTCACATGTGTGACAGCAAAGGACAGGGCTTGGGGAGGTGGTGGTGGGGAGATTATGGGAGGAAAACAAAATGACAGAACTTTCATACATCTTCCACTGTAGTTGTATTTGCTTGGAAATACCTCACGGTTGTTTTAAGCTGCTAATAAAGTAGGCCAGATTTTCAGCTTCTAGTTTGCAAACTCAGATCTTGTCAGTTTTATCCCATTGGAACAAGAGTTAATTAAAGCAAGATTAAAATGTTAATAATTTGGGGGGCAATATGGTGAAAGCTTGAATCTCTGGAGATTGCGGAAGAAAGTTTTTCATGGAAACTGAAAGCATAACGCAATGAAAAAAATCATATAAAGTGTCAAGTAAGTCTAATATCAGAATTGAATATTTGCTTTTGAGATTTACTAGGATCCTTCTCATTTGAAAAGAAATTTATGATATTCTGTAGTTCAGTGAGTATATGGCCCAGAGTTTCTGTGGAGAATGTCAAGTGCATCTCTATGGGTTTTATAGGCTATGCATAGATGTACTACCCATATCTTTATTCATGATCACAGGTACCATTCCTGTTCCATTGTGGAGGCACAAATAAATAAAAGAATTATTTAAAAATAAATAAGGGAATAAAGAAGCCATCGTGGGTTTAGGTGCCCATTTCTTTGACTTCCTGAACAATCTCACTTAAATCACTCCAAGCCCTTTCTTTCAGGTTACATAGAAAGTGGAATCGGCTGCTTTGCCTGCTCTCTAATCATGCTCTGGAGCCCATAGTCAGTGGTTATTCTCGCCTTTCTTTGAGGTACCCTGGGCACTGTGCATGGATCTGAGGGGGCCCACTTGACTCCAGTCCTCCCTATAATCTCCTAGGATTGCATTGCTAGGGACCTAGGACCTGGCTCTTGGATTAACTTCCCACAGTGCATTGTTGCCTACTCACTCCTGTGTCCTGCACAGGAGCCAAGCTCACATGACATGGCCAACCGACTTGTCACTGCTCTATGGGGCTTTGTAGCCCAGAATATACTGTTTAAAGTAGTGAGTGTGGGAAAGGACTGATTGAGAACAGCTTTTTTGGCTAAAGTGGGCAAATGCACTGCCCACAGTGGCAGCAGTTGTTTGGAGGTTTTAAACCTCTTCTCCCTTACAAGCCACCTCTCTGCATTATAACGGATGCTTTGGACTACAGTGGCTGCAGACTAGTTTCCTGCAGGCATTCCTGGCTGTGGATGGCACCTTTGATTTGTAGCTGCAGTTCCTGTGCCTGATAAATAGATGGGCCCATGCACTGAGGGTTCTGAGCTACTTCAGGGAAGGAATCAGGCAGTGAGGGAGAATGTAGCAACTCAGACAGCAGAGTTAAAAAAAAAAAAGATTAAATGAGCCAATACATGAAGAGTGCTTTAGCACAAATCTTAAAGAATCATCAGAACTATGTGATGATGATTTTTATCTGAGGGCTTTTTTTTTTTTTTTTAAACAAAAAAATCTCCAGCCTGAATATCTTCCTTTTAACCTTCCAGATGCGTTCTCTCTCCTCTTTGTTTCTGCTCTGTGCTCATAGGACCCTGTGTTGTATGGACTCCCTCCACTGGCTCCCACACCCCCTGGCTTCGGGTTGCTTCATCCAGTGGGGACATTGCAAGGCATTCTGCAGGAGGAAGGAGTGTGTGGTGTGGGTGTTACTCCCATCTGCCCTTCAGGGTTACTTGGTCTTGGAGAGAAGGTCACAGCTCCTGTCTGACAATTCTTTCTTTCTCCAGGCTACAGAACCTGTTCCCTTCCCTTGTGCTTCAGGTAGAGGGGTGGGAAGACATTCTCATTAGCCCCAGTGTACTGTATTATCCTGTGTGTGTTACCTGCACTCACCTGCACGCCTGTGGATAGTTCCTTTATTAATTGCTCCTTTACTGAATTGGAGTGTGTTGTCTATTGCTGAGTGAGACCCTGAATAATACACATTACTACTCCTTTTTACCATTACCAAGGCAACACTGGGAAGCCCACACCCCTTGCCCACCCTCTGCTATTTCTGGTCGTACTTCATTGACCTCATTTGTCCTTCAAGACTACATTTCCTGAAATCGCGTGATGGGGCAAGTGAGCTTGTTGAATGTGTTACCCACACTTTTATTTTCTCCTGAGAGCTCTGTCTAAAAGAAAACACAGTTCTTGGCAGGAATCGTCAACCTGTTTGCAGTACTTCTTGAACTTCTACCACCAGGACTTCCTGAGCTCTAATTCTGCTCAGTGCTTTTCTTATAGTCACTTCTCTGAGCCTGGCTCACACAGCGTGCTGTCCATTGATGAGCTCTGGCCCTGAACTTTGCATTCAAATGGTTAGTACTTGATGCTGGTGAAAATGTCTAGAAAACCACATGAGAAGACTCTTCGATATCTCTTGAGACTTGCAGAAATCTGGGGAGAGGTCCACAGTTGGAGGACCTTTGAGCTCACATGCAGAGAGATATGAAATTTGTGTGTAATTGTTTTATATTTACCTTCAAGCACCCTATTTCCTCTCTAAACTTTCTAATCTCTAAAGGCACAGTCTGGGGTTGGATTACAGCAGCTCTTAATTTTTTTGGTCATTTAATGTATTTTTTGCCATAGTGTGAGATTTGAATAGCCTGACTTGTCACTGGCACACAATGGCCCATTTGCAGTAAGTCTTGGGCCGGTCAGAGAACAGCAGGCATTAGAAAGAAGTCGCATTGAGTTATGACCGAGTATGCACTGAGAAAGGTAGAGGTCAACTTGGGTAAGCTAGTGAGCTCTCCCTAGACCACACATGTCTGGAAAAGGCCTAAGAAGATGCTCCAGAGATCTTAGCGTTGGTTCAGAATCATCAGTCCATAATATGGAACAAGCCCTCTTGATTATGTTCAAAGGGAATTTGAATACACATTGTTTTCCATATCTGAATAGGCCTTGTTCTCTGTCTGCCATAAGACACAGTGTGCTTCCCCTGCAAACAATGGCCTGTGATGAGGGGTGTTTGTCAAAGAAGTTAAGACTCAGGGGGATTATACATAATCTTTTCAATGCAGATCTTTCTGTGGGAGAGAATTGGGACCTGCCTTCCTTGCGGTTTAGTGAAAAGTCTAGTCTTCTCTGGGGGATAAAAACCAATCCTATATGTTAACTAGAAATGTCCAAATGCAGCCCGGCAGGCATGGCTCAGTAGTTGAGCATTGACCTTTGAACCAGAAGGTCACGGGATCGATTCCAGGTCCGGGCACATGCTTGGGTTGTGGGCTTGATCCCTGGTAGGGGGCATGCAGGAGGCAGCTGATCAATGATTCCCATCTTTGATGTTTCTATCTTTCTCTCTCTCCCTTTCCCTTCCTCTCTGAAATAAATAAAAATATATTTAAAAAAAAGAAATGCCCAAATGCAGATAATTTCTTCAAGGTCTCTAGCCACTATCTGATAAATGCATCCTTGGTTGGTTCTTCATTTCATACATGATCCCTATGCTGTACTTTACAACCCTCTGACTATTCTGTAGCTACCAATTTGTACTTCTAAATTGCTTCATCTTTTTCACCCATCTCTCCAAACCCTTTCCCATCTGGCAGTCATCAGAATGTTGTCTGTATCTGTGAGTCTGTTTTTGTTCTGCTTGTTTGTTTTGTTTTTTAGGTTACATATATACGTGACATCATCTGACATTTGTCTTTGTCTGACTTATTTCACTTAGCATAAAATGCTTCAGGTCCATCCATGTTTTTAGAGATGGCAAGATTTCATTCTTTTTTATGGCTGAATCATATTCCATTGCATGTATGCACCACTTCTTCTTTATCCATTCATCTAATGATAAGACATAGGTTGCTTCCATACCTTGTCTAGCATAAATAATGCTGTAGTAAACATACAAATGTATATGTCTTTTTGAATCAGTGTTTTGGGTTTCTTTGGATATATACATAAAAGTGGAATTGCTGGGTCCTTCTTTGTTACTTGTTATAAAGTCTATTTTGTCTGGTGTAAGGTTTCCTACCCCAGCTTTTTTGTCCTGTTTTGGTTCTATTTTCATGAAATACAGTTTTTCACCCTTTTACTTTCAATCTGCGTGTGTCTTTCAATCTGAAGTGAATCTCTTGTAGATAGCATATGTAAGAGTCTTGTTCTGTTATCCATTCAGTCACCATATGTCTTTTGATTGAAGTATTTAATCTATTTGCATTTAAAGTACTTGTTAGTAGATATATATTTATTGTCATTTTATTACTCATATTTTGATTCTCGACCCTTTCATCACAATGCCCAACATTGAATGAATCATTTTTCCTAGAGCTGTCTATAAGGCTAACAAACGTTAAGAAAGGCTCTTTTGGAAACTCCCAGGTTCTTGTCATGAGACATAGGTGATTTTTATGAGTTCCTTGCTCTTTAACATAAATTGGAATAATTTCTCCAATTGCGTTGCCTAATACTTTTTACACTGAATTTATCTCTTCACACTCTGTGTACTCCTGAAACCTCCAAATATTTTTTATCAATTTAGCTTTCACACCAAAGACCTCTAGCCAATCAAAACATGAGGATCTCACTGAATTTCTTCTGTTATTTCCATTCATAGAATGGTAAATGAGGTTTGCACCTAGTTCAGATCTTTTGGCTTACTACCCTTTATAGCTATATGCAGAGAGATTTGCCCATCTATCCCTACTCTATGTTTCAGTCTTAAAACCAATATTTGATGCCCGACAAACAATTCTTTCACATGTGGGGTTAATCCACTTTCAATGGCCTTTGATGTGAACACTTCCAAGAGGCTTAAAAAGTAAATTTCCAATTATTCTCTGTTAGTCACCTTAGGTCAGGACAATTTGCCTTGGAGCATTGGTTTCCAGTGAGGGTCCTGAGGAACCCAGAAGGACATGGGAAATTTAACAAGGGATCTGTAAATCCATATGCCCTTCTGACATTATTACAGATGGAAAATATATACTTGTCCTTTACATACTATAATTTTAAAAATAAATGTTTGATAAATTTGTGATTACAAAAATCCAAATAATTTTAAAAGAATTGTGAAATTCTAGGATCTGTTTAAATAGAATGCATACATCAGTGAATATTAAAATTCAGGGGGAATTCTTTATAGTGTGGGCATTTTCAAGGGACCTATTCCCCTGAAAAGTTGGCATCTTTGCATTGGAATGAAAATATTGCTTTTATTTAAAAGCCTACGTTGGCTTAGTAGTTGGTAACAAATACCTGATCAGCAGGTGGACTCTATGTTGATGATATAGTAAGTGGAAAACAACATTCCACTCTACAGCTTCCCTGAATTTTTCCTGTGACATGGCCATTCAGCAGTATACTTATACCGAATGTCCTCTACAACACCTTTTATCATGTGTTTTCTTCCAAAACCTGGATAAACACTAACTTCTGTGAGCCAGGTTTGGTATTGGCTGAGTCACCTGCATTTCTTATTTAATAACCAGTCCATCTGTTAGTAGTTTTACCTTGTTCATGGCCATTCAGTTTGCTCCTAACTACAAGCAATGGAAGAAGATTAATGCTTTTTCGAGTA
Organism: Myotis nattereri; assembly: GCF_964212035.1. Taxonomy (NCBI): domain Eukaryota; kingdom Metazoa; phylum Chordata; class Mammalia; order Chiroptera; family Vespertilionidae; genus Myotis; species Myotis nattereri. The sequence continues at coordinate 76,118,736 of NC_138085.1, read as the reverse complement.
CAGCTTGATTACAGACTATGGCCATTTTATTGTGTCCATCAGTGTTAACCGTGCTCACTGTGGGATGCAATGAGGGAATGTGTGCCATAGTGCATGGTGAGAGGTGAACTGCTAAGCAAACGCAAGCGTAAACCCTGCAGTAGTTCTTATTCACAGAGAAGCATTGCACTTGCTTCTTGATCTAAAACGGGTGGGCAAACTTTTTGACTCGAGGGCCACAATGGGTTCTTAAACTGGACCGGAGGGCCGGAACAAAAGCATGGATGGAGTGTTTGTGTGAACTAATATAAATTCAAAGTAAACATCATTACATAAAAGGGTACGGTCTTTTTTTTTTTTTTTTTTTAGTTTTATTCATTTCAAACGGCCCACGGGCCGGAGTTTGCCCACGGCTGATCTAAAACATAAACTCTATCAGGTGGGGTGCATAGAGTACACAGCATAAAGGTGTTAACATTGGTGGCACAGTAGAATAGTAGGAAAGGAGATGGGAGGCCACTGGAGTCTGGGGTTATTGGGGATGGCCGTAAGAACTAAATGGAACAAGAGTGGATGTGAAAGGAAGGTCAGGGGAGCTCTTTCCATGCTGGTGGTTCACTTGGAAGTTTATATACATCATGCACTTAATCTTCATATTAGCTCATAAGGCAGGACATTATTGCCTCCACCTTACTGGTGAGACAACTGAACATTAAAAATTAAGTGGCATGAACTTAAAGGTTATCATACTTAAACAATTGCAGAACCAGGGCTTGATTTCAGAACTGACTGCAAAGACCTTTAGTGAAGTAGAATTTAGTTACCAACCAAGAAGGTAAAGTTTATTTATTTATTTATTTTTAATTATTATTATTTTTTATTTTATTGCTTAAAGTATTACAAAGGGTATTACATATGTGTCCATTCCCCCCCCCCGCCCTAGACAGTCCCCTAGCCTCCCCTATCCCCCAGTGTCTTACGTCCATTGGTTATGCTTATATGCATGCATACAAGTCCTTTGGTTGATCTCTTACCCCCCTCCCTCCTGCCCCCCAACCCTCCCCGGCCTTCCCGCTGCAGTTTGACAATCTGTTTGAGGCAGCTCTGCCTCTGTATCTATTATTGTTCAAAAGTTCAAGAAGGTAAAATTTAAATAGTTGTTTTCTCTCTCTGATTACACAGTCTCATTTGTAAATAATATTTTTTTTTTAAAAAAAAGAGCCAGCAGCAGCGATACAAAGATAGCTCCATGTGGTCATCATCAGCATGGGATTCTGAAGAAAGCTTCTGTCTTAGGCAAGTTAAACTGGAGAAGCAGAACTAGTGTAACCAGAGCAAGTATCTGCCTATCTATGTATCTGCCTGTCTATCTATAATCTGTCTATCATTCACCCATCCATTTGTCATCTTCCTATATAGATTCATTACAGAGAATTAGTTTATACAATTGTGAGGGCTAGTTAAGCAGTCCTCATAAGACTGTCTCCACATCTAATGCTGGATCTGGAAGTCTATAGGGCAGACAGTCAGAAGGGATGATCACCAGCAGGCTGGAGTCCCATAAACACAAGAGTAAACCCTGCAAGCATGTGCTATATAGATCCCTGCTATGATGACCTGAAATCTGTTTGTTTTTGTTGCCTCTGCCTTTTGTCATGAGGGTATCCTGTGGAAGCTGGAGCCCTTTGTCATGGACCTGAACACACTTACCTGGTCCTAAGGCTGCTTCATATCACTGAGGTGAATCAGCACATCGGTAACGATGTGTGTGTGTGTGTGCTATAGAATGACTGCATCTCCCTTCTACCCTCCTTCCAAAACCTACCCCCCCCCAAAGGATCCTGTAGTATGTAGTTCAGCTTACCAAGTGGGCACATCACAAAACCATCATGCCTCCTTTTTCCCTAAGCAGCAGAACTATCATACTTATAACATGCAACACCTATGCTACTATAGGATTCAGTGCACCAGCGCAAAATAATCTGGTTTGTTGGGATCACTCAGTCTAGACATTGCACATAATTAATCTTAGTAGTTTCAGAACAGAAAGTCAGAGTCATCATTTACACAAATGAAGGCATTGTGACCTGTGAAGGGACACTTTTAAGTTACTATTCTAAGTACAGTAAGAATGAAGCAGGAATATGACTTGTGCCATTTGATTTGGCTGAGAAGCTAATACTCCAGTTCCTGGATTCATTCACATTTAACGTTTCCCATAGAAAGTGGTTGAAATGAACTTCTTTTCTGATGACTTGCATGCATACTTTTAGGGTAGAAACACAGATTTTAAACAATTTGTCCTAAGTCTTTTCTTTCTGCAGAAGAAGAGACAAAGCCTTCCCCTGAAGCCTACTATATAAAGCACTGAAATATTATCCTAGGCCCGTGGTTGGCAAACTGCGGCTCGCGAGCCACATGCGGCTCTTTGGCCCCTGGAGTGTGGCTCTTCCTAAGCCTTAGGAGTACCCTAATTAAGTTAATAACAATGTACCTACCTATATAGTTTAAGTTTAAAAAATTTGGCTCTCGAAAGAAATTTCAATCGTTGTACTGTTGATATTTGGCTCTGTTGACTAATGAGTTTGCCGACCACTGTAGGCAAAAACAAAGAAGAATTTCAATTAAGATGTAAAATTGGGCATCTTGAACCAGGTATTCAGCTTCAGTATGTAAATATTGTAGCTAACAAATATACAGATAATTAGACAGTGTTTGGTGTGAGATTGCACAGCAAAATGATGTATGTGCCATTAGAATTCCTCAGTATGATGTATAATCTAGTCGTATTTATAGACTAAACAAATTAATGCATCTTTGATTCTTTCCTAATGAATTTTTACTAGCCTTTCAAAAAGATTTAAACCATTCTTTCAATCCAGCCACAATTATCTTGGAGCAGTGGCTGTGCAGGAGACACTATTTCTGGGGGCGACATGTTAGGGATGCTCAAGATGTGATACCATTTGGCAAGTAACTCAGCTCATTTAGGACAAGTAAAACATTATGAAACAAGTGCCATTCTCAGAAGTACCAGAATCATGCTTTAGGGTGCAATGAGTGGGCAGACTCCTTGCAGTTGAGGAGGTTCTGAGGAGCTATTTGAGCTGCATCTTGGTAGATGGGTAAGGTTCTGTCCTGTGGAATTGGGGGCAGGCAGTAGGTGCATTGTTTAATCTGACTTTGTCTGGTAGAGAGGCTAGGTGAAGATAGCAGATATGAAATTTTAAAAGGGTACTTAACTCTTAATTTTCTATTTATCCTTTCATTACAATGATTGAGCTTAAAGCGTTTACAATTAAAGTTAATGAACGTTTTATTGTTCATGAGAGTTCACAGCAAATTAGACTCTTGCTTTCTCCTTAAAGTGGGAGAGGGCCTGGGGCAGCCTCTCCCTGAAGCCAGAGCTGTTCAGCACTGGGTCTGCTGAGCCCTTTGTGGGGAAGAAATTCAGAGCAGGGATCTGCAGGGAGGGACCTACTACAGAATGTGCAAAGGCTTCTTAGAGGCTGACTGCTGAGGACAGCCTGCTGGAGTTAAGGGAAGGAGACGAGGCATGGTTCCTGCCCTGGGCAGCTAGAGCAGCGGTTCTCAACCTATAGGTCGTGACCTCTTTGGGGGTCGAACGACCCTTTCACAGGGGTCGCCTAAGACCATCGGAAAACACATATAATTACATATTGTTTTTGTGATTAATCACTATGTTTTCATTATGTTTAATTTGTAACAAGGAAATTGGGGGTCACCACAACATGAGGAACTGTATTAAAGGGTCGCAGCATTAGGAAGGTTGGGAACCACTGAGCTAGAGGATTCTATGGGTGTTGGCTTTGCTCTGATCTGGCATTGGAGGTGGGCTTGAATTCCTGAGCCTCTCCCCATATCTGAAGCTCCCTCCTCCAGCCTGTGCCCCATCTCTGAGAATGAGTTCCTCCCTCTTTTAAAATTTTTGTCAGTAAAGATACTCGATGTGTTTTCATTGATTTTCTAAGGAGACTTCAACAATATTCTATTGTATATTCCTGATGTAGTGATGTCAGGTAGAGCAGGGTTGGGGCTCCTTCCTCTTCCCTAGAGCAGTGTAGTGGTCCTGGCCTGGGAATCCTTATCCCTGTGTCACACCTTAGGTATGTTTCCTGGGCTCTCCAGTCTGGGCTGCAGTGTCCCCGTGTAGAAAATAAGGCAGCCAGACTAGAGCAAATAGTCTTGGGGTCCCACAGACCCCACCCTAACCCCCAATGTGAACAGCTTAGTTGTTAGCATTTCTGTATGTTTTCATTAAAAAAAAGATTCCCATGGCTAAAATGTTTACAAAGACCCTCTTGAATGTTCTTCCAGCTCCTCTGACTCTCAGATTCCATGATTACATTCATCACACTCCACTATGACAACTGCTGGAGTTTCACAACAGCATATGAACAGGACTCTTTCTGGCATAGACTGGGTGTTTGCCTCCCCCAAAATTCATATGTTGGAATTTAACGCCCAGGGTGAAGCTATTAGGAGGTGGAGCCTTTTGGGCTTTGCCATAATGAGTGGGATTAATGCCATCATAAAAGACCCAGAGAGCTCCCTCTTCAATGAGTCAGTGGGTCCTCACAGACACTGAATCCGCTGGCAGCATGATCCTGAAGCTCCCAGCCTCCAGACTGTGAGAAATAATTGTTTGTTGTTTCTACACCGTCCAGTTTATGACATTTTTATTACACAAGCCTGAATAGACTGAGACACTTTCCCTCCACACATAGCTCTCTCTTCTCATCCTACATAAACAGATGCTGACATCCTTTCTACTTGCTCATGCTGTGTTGAGTCAGGATGAGGGTTCCATAGAAAGGGAAGGTTGGGGAGGGAGCTTGCACACCTGCAGAATGCTTGTAGGATTTATTTCAGCGATAGTGTTGGGGGAAGTACTTGGTGCAGGACTTGACTTTAACCTCACTGAGCTAATTGTTTTCTGTACCCCAGACCTAGATCTGCATGCTCACTTCTGCTCCAGCCCAACACCCACAGCTTCCTGCTTCAGATTTCTGCTTGCACATCTGCCACGTATGTCCATTCTTTATAGCACGTCTGCCTGCAAAGAATTCATTACCTTACCTTAAAGCCGGTTCTTTTTCCTGACTTCCTGGTCGAGCTGAAAATCTCAGAGCCATCTGTATTATTTCCCTTCTTCATCTCAAATACCTATCCAGTCTCTAAATCTTAACAGATCCCCTTTTTATTGTTCTTTCTTTCATTTCTCTTTTGTCATTGCTGCTCCTCGAGTTCAGGTTCTCATCCTCTCCCAACTAACAAAACACCCTAGTGCCCTCTCTTCCTCCACTGCAGTCCCTTACGGAGAGTTCTTGGGACCATTGTTTCTGAAGAACCATGGGGGGTATCAGTACCTTGAGTCAACATTCCTATGGCTCTTCATTAAACTAATGGTCTTCACATTCAGAATCTCCTTCCATCCCTCCCTCACCTCCAGAAGGACCCCATCTGATCCTTATGAATAAGGATCTTCTTACTGTCACCTTACTGATACAACTCCTCTTCCCCAAATCAAGATTGTTTCTGCCTCTGTACTGTCCAAACTGTTCTCTGCAATCCATCCTAGCTCATCCCCAAGGCCAAATGCAAGCCTTAACTCCTTTGTAAAATCTCCCAAACAACCCCAAGATTGAAAGACTTTTCCCAATGTGTCATCAGTCTCTGTCCTTCCTTGTGTGAGTTCACTGGATACCCTCAGATCCTGTGTGTGTGTGTGTGTGGTGTGGTGGGGTGGGGTGGTTATCTTGCCATAGCCTCTAAGCAGGAAACTCATGGAGGGCAAGGGTTTGGAAGGATTCTTCTAGACCCATTTCATGAGTATGCCTGCTCTACCCCCAGAAATCTGATCTGTTGGAAAAATACTGAAGACCATCAAAACACATGCCGTAAGTGTGATGTATTCAAACTCTTATGTCAGTTCACTATGATGAATAATCTTAATTGTGTTTTTTAAAATTATGTTAATGACTGTATTTTCTGAGAAAGTTGAGATTTGTTACTGAATGGCCCATTCTGGTATATCCTAGGACTTATAATCTTCAGTGTGTGTGTGTGTGTGTGTGTGTGTGTGTGTGTGTGTGTGTGTTTAATTAGAGCAGAGAAGTTATGGATGTAACATTTTTGTATGTTTTTTATAAAATTCACTCTTTGCTCATGATAATTTATGTTTTCCTTGGTAACTGGTAGAAACATTTTAAGGGTCAGCCTCAAAGTAGCAGAATCAGTGGAAACACCTTTTCTAAACCTTTCTTCCTTGTGTCATTAATCAAAAGGAACACAACTAGCTAACCCAGTCTGTCAGATTCACTCACAAAAGTTGCAATTTATCTCCAAACCATTCTTGCCCCCTGAACCTGGTAGCTGATTGGGTAATGAGTAATTACATACCTTCAGTTATTACTCTGGCTTAGAATTTTTCAGCTCCTATTTTCTGTCAGTAAGTGGAACTAAACTGCATGTGTTTTGGCTTGAGTACACAATGAATCAGAATTAATGAAATGTCATATCCATTAAAGCAAACTCAGAAAATTGCATGCAAACATGGATAAGAGGCTCTTAGTTCTAACTTTGCAGCTTCAAGCGAAACCAAAGTGGCCATTTCACACAGATCATCCCATCCAGTCTTCCTCCCTGCTGTCACCCTCTAGGACTTGGCCCATCCTGAGGGAAGAAGGAAGGTACCAAGGCCTCCATGAAAAATACCCATAATGCCATGACCCAGTACTGGAGGACAGCTGCAGTTTGACTGTCCATTTCTCCTCTCTGTGGGACCTGGTTCTGACACTGGCCCTGTTATTGCCGACCATGATGGACAGTGAAGCGAGGATGGCTGACAAACACAGGACTGCTGGCCTGGCATCAGGACTCAGTAGTGTTTGTATACTAGTAGTCAACCCGATGTTTCCAATGCTTAACACATTCACAGTTAGCAAGTTGTCGGGTAAAAAGTTTACCACCTCTTTGCATTGGTCTAAACATGGAACTGGTTTTTGGTCTGAAGTGATGTTGGGGATATGTCTTGGCAAAAGGCAAAGAAGAGCAATGGGTAATTCCCAAGACCCGTTCTGGTTTTCAAATGCCTCCTAGGTAACAAATGCTGTGATAGTGCCAGCAGCCTGCTCAGACTGTTCCTGCTGCCTGCAGTTGACTTCACTACCCACCCACAGACGGCATGGACCTGGATCGATTTGTAAACAAGTGGTAGCCCTTCATTTCTATAGAAACTGAAAAATTACCAGAGTAACTGAATAAAGAGAACCATATGCCACCTCCCCACTGAGAGGCAGCCTCTGCATTCCCGAGTTGGACTGTGCTCTAGAGATTGACCAACTGTGCTGTGTAGCAGTGGCAAGTAAAGGCATGATCCTGGACGTCTCTCAAGCATACCATTAGTTAGGGCCCTCCTTTTGCTAATGTGTATGATGTTTTTGTTGCTACAAATATATTTATGGTAATAAATAGTGCATCTTCTCTTGTTTCAGTGATGGGTGATTAATACTGTTACTTTTATTACCAGCAAATGTATAAAGAAAGAACTAGATTCACGTGGTAGAGGGAGATTGAGTCACATACAGAGGTGACATTTTGTTCCTAAACTGCTTTGCGGGACGCAGGAGGTTGCCAGTAGGAAAACTCCATCCACAGGTTATAGGGACTTGTAGAAAACCAAAACAGACACCCCCACCATGTACTAGTAGGAGAGGAGGCTTAACAGTTAAGTGGAGACCACTCTAGAACCCAGGCTCTCAGAAGCCTGGGTGCTAGTCATGTCATGTTAGTATGAATTCACGGATTTTAGTCCTTTCCCAAGAATATCTAAGCTCTCAATCACATTGTGAAAAGTGGGGAGTTTCCAGGTCTGAAGTAATTCCGTGTAGCTTTCCAGATTCCCTCCTCCCGTGGCCAAGTCTTCTGAGTCGTTCTCCCTTTCCTGCCTTGATCTTCACAGAAAGAAAAGGGAGTCTGTCCCCTTTTAATTCTACTCTTATTGCAACGTGGGGAGTTCATAGACAGAAGAGGGGGTAGGAAAGAACCTGGGATCTTAGGGGGGAAATACTGAGAACTAGGCTTGACTCTGGCCTCTTGGCTCTTAAAAAAGATGTCTAGGCAAAGGTTATTGTATTGCATTTGCTCTCTAATGTATGCAGAGACAGTGAACAATGTGAGTGATACAGAAACACTTCTTAGATTTTGAGGGGCAGTTTCATTCTGAGCAATTAACCTGAGAGAGCAATAATTCCCTGTTCTCTAACTGTATCCTCAAAACTGTCAACCCCTTTTACCCTAGAGGACACTGAAGCATGAGAAGAAACTTTCATCTTCAAAGCACATTGCTGGGGAAGGTGTCCCCAGAAGGAGAGGGGAAATAGGCATGGACAGGAGGTGAGCACTGGACCAGGAGCCACACGGCCTGACTTCCAGTTCTGATGCCACCTCCACGTGTTACTTCCGGAAAGTCAGAGCCTCTTATAGGAACTTTGTTTCATGATCTGAAAACTGAAACGAATGGGTCAGGTGACCTCTAAGGGTCCTCCTAGCTCCCATCTGGTTTGATCCAGCCTGAGGCCTGGAGAGTTTGTTATTGCTCTTTTCTGCCAGTAACTTGTGAGTTTCTCTTTTCTGCTTCTCTGGCCCTTCTTTGCTTTCCTCCCGGGCTTCCTGACACCCCACAGCTGCCCTGCTTTGTTCCCTGTCACACCAAGACACAACAGCCGGTAGGAGCCAGAGACCAATCAGTATCTGATAAAGATAAATCCGTGTTCAGAACTGGAACAGGTGTTCAGCCAATTAGGAAATGAAACCCTTTGCTGAAGTAGATCAGCTTCCATGCGAGGATTTTGGATTTTCCTATGTAAATTGCTCCTGTCCTAAAAAGCGTTTTGCTGAAAACATGGACACGGTTTGAGGTTAGGCCGTTTGCTGCAGGTTACTCACAGTGTGGAAGAGTCCTTCTCCAGTCTTTCTACTCAACATGTGGTAACGAGACCAGCAGCCTCAGCACTACCTGGGGGCTTGCCTGAGTGCAGGCTCCCAGGGCCCACTGCAGACCTGCTGTGTCAGAACTCACATCTGAAGAAGATGCCCGGAGGTTCACAGGTATATTAAAGTTTGAGAAGTACCACACACGCTAAGGTATCCTTGAGCAGTGAAGAGCCTACCTTAAACACCTCCAGACACAGATGCCACCTACTCACATTACAGGACATTCCATTTGGGGACAGCTCCAAGCCTCAGAATGTACTTCCATCTAATAATAAGACTAGCAAATACTTATTGACTTCTGACCATGTGACCTCTTCTGAATGCTTTATAAATGTATGTTGCCTCATTTAATTCTTGCAACAGCCCAGTGAGTTAGACACTATTTGTTTTTCCTCAACTTGATTTCCCCAACAAATGTATGGTTGGAGATTGTATCGTGAGCTCTCACCTCAGAGTGTGTTGGCTTCAAAGCCCAGCTTAACCACTACATTACATGCTTATTCTTTATAGTGATTAAACTGTTGTGTAACTTGTGTCCATCTGTTTTCTAGAAGTATAAATGTAATTCTATTTTATTCCTATATGGAAACTCTTAAGTTATTTGGAACCAACTCTCATGAATACTCTCCTTAATATATTCTTCATATTACTGAATTTCATACCCTTGCCATATTAGTCAAATTCTGGTTTGTAACTAAAGTGTGGCCTTCGGGAGTGTACCCCAAACCCCAGCTCTGTGATTTTGTGCACAGAAAAGTTGTAAGAGAATCTTCAACTTTTATCAGAACACCATGCTTTGAATAATGAAGTCTGAGTACCTAATGAATACTTGGGACACAGTCATAGCATTGATTGATATTGAGCTCAATGTAAGGATTTCACAAAGGCTGCTATTAAACTGAGTCTCTCTGAGTCTGTATTTATGGAGATGATTTTTGAACTCAGGGGCATTTCCCTGAAGCAGACCTATCATCAGCATCATGTGCTTCTGCCCACCCTGAGCTCAAGTGATACCCAATGCAGGGAAAGTGTGGGCACCACCATTATCTAGGGCTGGGCCTTGGAGGGTAAAACTTGATATCTATCATGTTAAATTTCATCTTGTTAGCTGTGACTCATTATTCATCCTGTCAAATCTTGCAGATTCTTGATTCTATCATTTGGCATATTCGCTAGCTGGCCCAGCCTTGTGTCATCTGAAAATTTGATCAACACACCTTCTGTCTTCATTACGCAATTTGCAGCTAAAAGTGCTGAATGGGCCAAGTTGAAGGAAGCCCCTGGGATGGGACCTGCTCCCAGAGACCTCCCCTGCAGGCTGACTTCAGTTCATTAACCTGCTCCTTTTGGACCAGGCATTCAATCATCTTACTGTCCCAAAGCTCTTAGTGTCGTCTATATGTCTCCATTTCCCCAAGAGGGAGGGTGATGGCCGACATGCTGTTTTAAACCATCAGCCCCGTCTAGTTCCATGGCTTTGAATTATTATGGTAGAGGCAGCTGTTGTTTAGTGGTAGGCACCCTGAATCAATATTAGCAATGAGCTATGCGTGAGCTCTAGCTTATGGCACTTCCATCTGTGTTCCCTTCAGTTAGGGTGGGTCAGAGCAGCAGTACCACTAGGAGTGGTTATGTAATTATATAATAAGGGATTTGTTGTAGGAATCTGAACTAGGCAATTGTGGGAGCTGGTTATACAGCGCATGGAAATCTGTTCCTTCTGTGTACATTGTTAGGACTTAAGGCAGCAGGATAGTCAGTTGGGAAGAAAACATGGACGTGAAACAGAAGAGAGCAAGGATAAACTAGAACTCACTAGCATGTCCTGGAGTGCACAAGATGGGCTGGAAGACACAGTTTCTCATTACCTTACAATGTAGGTGACCTTCAGGAGAAGCTGGGTCTTTCCTCACAGAGGCAAACACACACCTACCACAAGAGTCAAAACTAAAGGAGCAGATGCAGTGGGAGCTGGAGTTGCTGGGAGCCTGGCCACTGCCCCAAGCAAGCCAGGGGAGCCAGCAGGTCAGCAACAATGTGTGTGAGTTGCCACAGCTGCCCACCACCAGTCTACGGCTCTTCCTTCTGCCTTCCAAGTCATGTGCAAACTTTTCCTTTAGCTCATACTAACCTGAAACTGTGCAGGGAAGGGACTTCTGGGACACATGGTTCCAACTTCACTAAATTGACATACCTTGTCCATGTGTCATCTTTTAACTACACTTATCTTCCAAATAAAGACAATTGAAAACCCATGATTTAGCCTAACATAATACACTACCCCTTGTACAATTGAAAAAACAATCTTATCTCCAAAAGTGGATTCAAAATCAGAGTGGTCAGTGATTGTCTCAACTACCATTTTCAGTAAAGCACTGCGTGTTCTCCAGTGAAAGCATCCTTCCCAGGGAAGTAAGTCTTGTAGCCCCCAAAAGGCCACAGTGGTAGGAAAGCAAGAGACTTCCTCTTGTGGATCGCTAAGGGTAACAATGAGAGACTCTCTAGTCTCAATGAAGACAACTCTTTAAAACCCTCGATTCCAGGACCTCTAAGCTCTGGCCAAGGGAGAATCAGTGCTGTATATTGCTTGCTAATTTAGAGCACAATGTGTTGATAGAAATTGGAGAAATGATTCCATCACCACAGACCTTAGACATGAAAGGTTTGTGATTCCTGCCAAATCCTTATTCATCTGGTTCCTTTGTCTTGTGCAGAAGACAGATGGATCTTGGGGAATGACAATGGGTTGTCATAAACTCAATCAGGTAGTGACTCCAATTGCAGCTGCTGCTCCAGATGTGGTTTCATTGCTAGAGCAAATCAGCACATTCCCTGGCACCTGGGATGCAGCTAGTGATCTGGCAATGCCCTTTTTGCTATACTTGTTAGTAAAGATCATTGGAAGCTGTTTGGCTTTCATCTGACGTGAGCAACAATACACCTCAACTCTCTTGCCTTTTGTCATAATCTTGTTCTCAGGTGGATCACCTGGTTCATTGCATTGACAATATCATACTGTTGGAAAGTGGCAGGCTGTAGCAGTAACCCAAAAGGCAGTGGTAAGAAACATGTATGCCAGAGAGTGAGAAATAAATCCCACCTCTAAGATGACTTTGTGTCACTAGTCTGCATCTTTGGGGCCGGGGGCTCAATTATCTAAATACCTGGATAGCATTTCCATACAGCCTAGGTGTGTCGCATTGCTTCAGGAGGGTGACATCTGATTACTCTATTTAAAATTACCACCATCCCCAAAAGTCATAACCATCAGAACTGGGCAAATTTTAGCTTATCAGACATGATTACAGTCAGAAACGGATAATGGAAATGGTCCCAATACTTACCAATGAGTTCCTTAATTTCAGATACTATCAAACAGTTTTCTGTCAAACCTCCTGTTAAAAATAACTAAAATTCTTGAATAAAGAATATATGGTTTTTAATCCATTATTGAGCCAGTAAGAAAGTTGGAATTCATCATAGGCCCAAAATTCAGTGAAACCAGAAGCGGAGGCAGGAAAATCACTGAATGGAGCTTTTTTCCAGAGACCCTTTGATGAGTTCTGGGGACCTTGGGCTTCATTTTTCAGTGCTGGGACAGGAGGTAAGGTCAAGACTCCACCCGAGGCAGTGAGTCTAATAAGAGATCAGTGTGTCAAGGGCCATGACCTCAGAAGAGGTTCTAGCACACTCAGCTCTTACCAATTATATTTATATTTCTGTCTTCCCAACATTAAGCTGAACCACATGAGACTGTTGATACTTGACCTATAAAAGTGGCAGTTTCATATCATTCAGTGTAATAGACTGTCGCAGAGATATTTTCCCACAGCTATAAGTCCAATGCCTGGAATGGTATCTAGTTCATAGCAGATGCTTAAGAAGTATTTGTTGATGTCATGAATGAATGAAATCAAGTTTGGAAACCAATCATCCAAAGATAAGTAGAAAACTCCAGATGAGACTTGCTTGAGTTTAGGACTTGCTAGGTCCAGGTAAGAACAAGAGGAGGCAGGGAGTGATTTCTTGGAATGGCCTTGGTAGGACTTGACAGGAGAGCTGGGTAAACACATTAATTCCTAGGGTCTCCACTGCATTCTTCCTGGCTGTTATTTGCCAACTTGAAATTTCTGATTTTCACTCACATAGATAGTAAAAAATAAAAACTCGAGTCTTTTCAGTGTTTATAACCAAATGTGTAATATCCGCGAGTAATATACAGGTTCATATTTATAGGAGAAACATGGAATCCAAATTAGAAGCCCTATGATGTGCGTTTTAGAAGCCCTTCTTTCAAGAGTTAGCCAAGATTATTTGGAGCTTTCTCACCACCAGCAGCTCTTTCACATTTAATCAGATTTGGAGATTAGAGATGCAATTTCCTTTTGTGTCTACCATGGTTTATCGGGATGCTGCACGCTACTGTTTCCAGTCTGCTCCTCCCCACCCCCAGGTTATAGAACTAAAGTGTCTGTCATGTAATTATTCATTGGAAAGAAAATTATGTACTTCTCTGCTTTAATGAGTGAAAATACTGTGAATCACATCTCCTGTGTGGATTAGGTTAAAAAATTAATGAGTAAGGCGAAAATTATTTATAGTTAAAACCACACGTAAAAGTCTTTTATACTTATCCACATATTAAAATATACAGGTCTTTAATAGTACACTCCTATGTGGTATTCCTTGTGTACTGGTGAGAACCACTGAACTAACTAAAGATAGAAATAAAGAGAGACACACATCAGGAGGTGTCCAGATGTTTAAATCCTCTGCTTTTAACAAAACTATCCCATTCATGGGGCCCTCAAAAGAGGGGACTGTCAAGGGCGGGGGGGAAAAAAAGGACACATATGTAATACCCTTTGTAATACTTTAAGCAATAAAAAAAAAAAGTGTGTAAGCTTCACACCTCATTAGAACTCCTCCTTCTAAGGCTGAACTCTTGGCCAAAGAGCATGAATCTACACACCACCAAAGCTTCCCTTGCTTGTTTAGGCCACTCAGCCATGGCGTGGACCAAGGACTCGAGCTACAGAGGACATCCATGTTTGTAAGGCCGCTGGAAATGGAGTGCAGGCGACGACATCCGAGCTGGGCAGCAAATAGGGTCTGGCCTCTGATTGTTCACAGAAAGCCCTCTTTTTGTAGAGAAGCATAAAGAGTGGCCAATGTGCAGACTGTGGGCCAGGCAGAGGGAGATGTTTTCGTGTGATTTATTAGGAAAGAAGGTGGCCTTCTCATTCCTGGGTGGCTCCTGGCTTCTGTGACTCAGAGGTGGCAAAGTCAGATAGGAGCTCTTTCCCCAAATAGATGCTGTTGTCAGAGCCATCATGCCATCTAGGAGCCAGAAGACCGCTCTTCTTCCTCATGGGTGAAGGCATTTCCACCTCCCTGTGACTTGGTTGTAGTTCTTTAAAGTGGGGCTTGTAGCCCTTCGCTGTGTTGTTCTAAAGGACATAATGCTGGCCGTCGAGCTGTGGGAACATGGAATGTACTAAACAAATGTAAGAAATGTGATGAATATAAGAAAGTAGTAAGGGGACAAATCAATATTGCCATTTAGCTAAACTTTCAGAAAATCTGTCCCTGGACTGGCTTTGGGCTACAATAGAGCTGCCCTGGTCAATTATTGTCAGGGAGGCTTGAAAGAGGTGGATTTCCGTAATAATGCACCTAATTCACAGGGGCCAATCTGTGCAAGCCCAGATGTGCTTGTCAGTATGTCTGAAAGGAGCATGATCAGACCACACGTGCCCCAGCCAGCAGCAGACACGGGGACCGAGCTCTCGCTCAGCCTAGGGACCCGGCAGGCTGCCTGTTCCCTCGCTGGCAGGAAGACAAGGCAGGCGAGCTTCTCTCTGGCTTTCATGCTACCCATTAATCAGCATCACTTTCCTCATTAATGTACAGGCATTCTCAGCTGCACACTTGCAGGAGCTTCCAACATTTTCTTTCTCCTTCTGGTTACAGAAACACCAGCCTCCTAATGAGGAGACCTGTGTTGTGTGTGTGTGTTTATAAAGCTAAATATTAATTCTACTTTCAGTGTGTCATTTGCATATCTCTCAAATTGGGTTTACTTTTCAATTTACACGGCTGAAGCCCCACAGCCCGAAGATGCACAATTAACATGATTTCCTTGGTTAGGGTCAGAGTGCCTGCTTTGCAGGCTGTTTTTTCTTAAGCCAGTTGTTGAAGGTACACGAGAAATGGAAATTTAATTGGCATAACTAGGAGGAACTACTTGCTGGGCCGAGAAGGAGAGATGAATGGCCATGCTCTGCAGTCAGCCATTTCTGCATATCCAGTGGAGGCTGAGGGCGATTTCATCCTCAGAGAGGGAAACAGTCGGGCACTCATCAGCCTTGGGGCCTTTAGGAAAGGGCTGTACTCTTCTCTGCCCGAGGGTTATGGAGTCTAATAACCATGCAGGGTGTCTTGTCCTTGTCGTGATCTTGAGGTGTTAACAGATACTCCTCTAGTTGTGTAGGTGACTTGCTCAAAAATTTGCTTTGATGTTAGGACCAGTGAATTATATTCATCTCCTTCTCTCTTCCTCCCTCCCCTCATTTCCTCATCCTTCCTTCCCTTCCACCTCCCAAGGTCGGCACTGTGCTAGATGCCGGGCATGCCACAGTGGAGAGGACACAGTTAGGTGGGGGGAGACCATGAGACACTTTGGGGCAGCATGACACCCCCTCCACAGGAGGAGGGCGGGTTCCGTGGAGCAGGAGGTGGATCTTCCCTCTGAAATTTTCAGCCCTGGGTTTCCTGATGTCTCATGTCCAGTTATTTAATTGAGAGGTATCTGTGACTCTGGGCTTAGATGGGCCACATAAAATATTTCAGTGTTCATTCTTCTCCCCTATCAAAAAGGAATAGCAACAAAGCCTGAGTTCAGCCAGGCATCGTGCTGAGATACCAAACCCAGACAGTGCTTCCTGGGCCTCGGATGGCATCACACAGGAAGGAGGCAGCTATGTCCCTTTATCTGTAAGTGACAGTCTGTGTCACAGCATGATCTTCTGTATCTCCAGGGACTCAGAAGACCTCCCTGCAGAGCCACGGAGAAAAGACTGATGGTGTTGAATTCTTCTTGAGGCTGCTGAGTAGCTGTCCGTCTGTCCTGCAGTGCCATCTGGAGTCATTTGAGAGTACAGAGGTGAGCAAGGTCATCTTTTCATTTGGGATGGGTAAGGGGAACCATGGTTGAAATACAGTCTGTACAAGGCTGGTGGTTCTATTTTACAGTATTTTTTTCTTTTCGTGACCCGCATTGTACGTTTGAACTTTCCCACTTGGCATCAGGCTTCGTGAATACTGCATAGTTTCTAAATGAAAGAGAGAGTGTCTTAGTGGCAGAGTATCGGGTTGAAGGTCAGATAGGCGTTCAAGTTCTGAAGCTGCAATTTACTAGCTGAGTAAACTCGTGCAGGTCACTTCCTTTCTCCAAAACTGAGTTTTCTCATTCCTAAAGCAGAGGCAATTACGGTACCATCTTAGCTTCCGTGGCTGCTAAATCCTCTGGGCAGGTACTAAGTGTGTAATAAAGGTGAGCTGTTTAAAGAATACCAGTTGGGTACATGCAATAGACATGTTAACCAAGGCATGGTACCCACAGCTTCCATGCTATGGAAGACAAAGTCCCTTGGCCCACTCTATCTCATGGATAGTGTCTGCCAAATACATTAATTGACATGGTGGCTACTCCTAGAAGACAACCCTGGGGCTCTCTCTTCAGCCTTCCTTTCTAATAATTGCCTTGCCCCTGCTCATCCTTAAAGTGGCTGTAAGAGGCACAGTGATTCTATTTCTTAGACACAGCTAATTAGCCCAAGGTTTATACTTGAGACCAGAGAGTGGTATCAGGTTCTTTCTCTGATTTAGGGCAGTAAGATTGATAGTGGATTGTTATTGGAGAGACCATGCTTTCTTCCACATGGGCCTGGGAAACAGAAGAATTTGGTCTGGGGCATGAGAAGGAAAGAAAAATAAAGGAAGACACAAGAACAGAAGGAAAGGGAAAGAAATGTGTGGTGGACTTACAGAGAGGTGTGAGAATACGAACCAGGGAATGAATCCTGAGAGAGACTGTTCCATTTATTCCTGAGATCCAGCCATATTCCTAGTTTGGATTCTTTGAGATGATCCAGCAGTATTTGAATAATTAATCTCTTCTTTTTCCAAAGTTATTGAGAGATGGGGTTTTGTCACTTGTAGCCCTAACATTTCTAAGTCCTTCTTCTATAAACGTTATGCCAGTGAGGGCGCCTAGCACACACGTCTAGTGGGTATTACAGATATTAACCCACATATCAAACCCACCTGGTCTTTCTAAATGGTTGGCCATCATCATTGCAATCACAGCAGAGAGTGTATACATGAGTTGTTCTATTTTAAATCTTTAGTGTTGAAAGTATTAGATATGTCCCTGTTGTCCCCCATTGACCCTTTCTAGTCCACCCCTACCCTATACATGCGTTTTAAGGTGATTATCTGCATGTCATTGTTCTTTTCCTGAGTTTGTTTCTTCTGCATGAAAGAAAAAATGGTAGGTAACGTGTTTGCAGTTCTGAGGTAGTCAGAACCAGGCTGGTCTTAAGGAGAAGAGAGAAGCTGGAATGGCATGTGGCTTCAGAAATTTGCAGTTTCTAACAGTGGATCCCAGGAAGCTCACAGGCCAGAGGGAAAGCTGAGTGGGGCAGAGCCCCTCAGGGCTCAGACCTTAATGACACAATTCTTCCTTAAGCGTTTGATGCCTGCTTTGCATATCAGACTGTAAGGTCTTTGAGGGCAGGGACCTCATCCATTTCACCCATCATTCATGTCTGGCACAGAACTTTGTACATGGCACATGTAATTGGTATTGATCGATGGGTAGATGAATTGATGGAGGATAATGTAGTAATCTCCCTGCTTCTCCCCGTTAGAAGGAAATGAAGAGGAAGCAAAATGAAATGACTTTCAGTTTTACCCGGAGAACATGATGTTTCAATAAGACAGAAAAGATTTCATTTTCTGGGCTGTTGTTTTCAGAGGGTTTGTCATTTAAATTTTCGCGTTACTTGCCAGTGCTACTTATATTGCTGTAAGAATGAAACTGAATAAATACATTGCAGAGTAACCCAAGGTGACCTGCAGGCCCAGCAGCCTGAGCTCTCCCGGGGCTGGGGGGGGGGAGGGGCGGGGGGGGAGGGGTAGGGGCAGTCTTAGGGAGTCAGGTGGGGCACCTCTGCGTTTGAACTGGTGCTTCCTCCTTCCCTGTGAACTTTAAAAATCAGATGCAAATCTGATAATAACACTCATCCGCAGTTCTGGAATGTGATCCATTTTACATCTTACACAGTGAAAACAGTTCCATTAAAACTTCCCTCCTTACATTCAGCATGTTCACAGGTTCGCAGGGCTGGTTCATTTCCCATCCTTTAGGATGAAAAGGGAGATTCATGCTCCCAATAAAAACATTCCTGGGCACCCTGTGTAAGGAGCCAGGCGGCTGTGGAGAATGACAGAGCATCCTGAGCAGCTTTTAGATTCTCATTAGGGAGTCTGCAATGGCTTAGAATTTACATCGGAGTCTGCAGAACATGTTATTTATCTTCCTAACCCAGATGCTTGTGAGAGTAAATTGGGGTGCTATTAATTATTAATCTGGACTAACCTGCACAAACCAGTACTGCCTGGGCTAAATCTGGACATATGTTCATTCTACATTTAATAAGGCTTTCAAGAACAATGGCATAAATGTCTTGTGTAGTATGTGACTCATTGCCAAGTGAATTCAGAAAAGGAAGAGGGTCGCATCATTGCCTAATGCTGGAGGTTGGTGAAGGCTGTGATACGAAGGTATATATAATCTAGGCTGAACTTGGAAGGATGGGCAAGGGGAGCATATTTGCCCACATGGGTGAGAGTATGGTTTTCCAGGAGTTAACTGATTGATTTTGATTACTTAGATGAATGAAAATTATCAATACTTTAAAAAAGAAGAAATATGTAGTTAATACTCCCACTTTCTGGCTCTTCTCATTATGGAATTCTTCAAAATCCTACAGCAATCCCGAACCTTGTAGAGATCAGCCTGGTAGTGCCTGAGACTGTACCCACAGTGACTGTACCCATAGTGACTATGCCCACAGTGACTGTGCCCAGAGTGACTGTGCCCACAGTGACTGTGCCCACAGTGTCTGTGCCCGCAGTGACTGTGCCCGCAGTGACTGTGTCTGCAGTGACTATATCCAGTGACTGTGCCCACAGTGACTGTGCCCACAGTGACTGTGCCCAGAGTGACTGTGCCC
Source organism: Myotis nattereri (assembly GCF_964212035.1). Classification (NCBI taxonomy): domain Eukaryota; kingdom Metazoa; phylum Chordata; class Mammalia; order Chiroptera; family Vespertilionidae; genus Myotis; species Myotis nattereri. The sequence goes on along the minus strand of NC_138085.1, from coordinate 76,099,438 downwards.
ACAGTGACTTTGCCCAGAGTGACTGTGCCCACAGTGACTGTGCCCACAGTGATTGTACCCGCAGTGACTCTACCCGCAGTGACTGTGCCCAGAGTGACTGTGCCCGCAGTGACTGTGCCCGCAGTGATTGTACCCCCAGTGACTCTACCCGCAGTGACTGTGCCCAGAGTGACTGTGCCCGCAGTGACTGTGCCCGCAGTGACTGTGCCCAGAGTGACTGTGCCCAGAGTGACTGTGCCCACAGTGACTGTGCCCAGAGTGACTGTGCCCACAGTGACTGTGCCCAGAGTGACTGTGCCCACAGTGATTGTACCCGCAGTGACTCTACCCGCAGTGACTGTGCCCAGAGTGACTGTGCCCACAGTGACTGTGCCCACAGTGACTGTGCCCAGAGTGACTGTGCCCACAGTGATTGTACCCGCAGTGACTGTGCCCACAGTGACTGTGCCCACACTGATGCATCTCTTTCTCCTTCCCTGCCTCCATCTCCTTTTCTTTTCCTTTTCACTCCCCTTCCTCTTTCTCCCCTCCTCTTGCCACTCTTCTATGGACTTTTATGCCATATTCTCCCCACACACCACGTTCTTGTTTCTCCCCGGGACTGGGGCCAGGACACCACCAACCAGGACACACTGGACAGTCAGGGCTGTCATTCTAAAAGTGGAAGCTGGGTGAGGGGTTGGGTGGGTGCTCTCCTCCTACCCAGGGAACGTTATCTCCTCTGGTCTCTGAAATTCCGTCGACACCCGTGTTCTCTTCTTCACAAGGAAAACTTCTGATGGCTGCAGACCCAACCGGGGCACTTCAAACAAAGGACATTCTTTGTCTCTTGCTAATCTCTGGCCAAGGCTTATCTCTCTTCCAGAACAGAGCCTGCTGTCATTTTTCAAGAGGATTTGTTTTAAGACAACCAAACGTCTGAGAACCATTGTTCTGGTGCTGACTGGATAGCTCATCCATTCATGGGAGCTGCAAGCTGCACTCAGTCAAGGTGGGAGCCGCCAGGACGGCCCAGTTAACAGGCAGGGCCGGGTATCTGAGGGCCTGAGTGCCCTGATCAACTTAGCAGGAGGGCTGGGCCCTTGGGAACAGCTGCAGCCACTCCTCAACTTGCTGCCTTCGGGAGTGCCTGCTCTCTTCCCCTCGGAAAGCCTGGACAATTGTATTTTGCAGAATTATTTTCAGACCAGCTCACGGACCCTGACATTTCGAAACAGCTAACCTGCTTTGTTTGAGAAATCCATTTAAATAAATTAATGAAACTACCGCTCCGAATGAATCCTTGCAGGCTGCTTCCAGATAAATTCTGAAAGGGCAATATTATCACTGACAAAAACTGCAGCATCTGAACAATTTGATATCCAGAAAGCCGAGGGGGAAACAGCACAGCGACAGAATTTTTCTTGTAGCGAAAGCATTAAAGGTCGCCTACCGGAAGGGCAGCTGAAATAGAATTTGTTTTCAAATTATAAGATTAAAGAATGTTCCTTGAAGGAAGTATTATGATACAGTGTCAAAAGAAGGAGCGAAAATGAAGTTGTTGGGAGATGCAATCGCAGCTGAGATAAACTCTGCTCTCTCCGTGGTTGGCACACCCTGCAGCCTCCCGCCTCAGCGGGTTGGGTGGGTTGGAGAAATTAGCAAGTGCTCCTCTCTCCACACACTTCCCCACTGAGAGCTCTCTTCCCCTCTGCTCTTACGGGACGCACACTGGCCGGCCTCGGAAACCATGTGGAGGGACGGAGGGCTCCTTCGTTAATGGTGCCCATTGGAGAGGACAGCATTAAAAATTCTTTAAAACGAAAGGGGCAATTTTGAGTTTCCAAGTCATTAGGCAGGTTTATGACTTGTCCATTTGCACAGGCGCTGATGGGTCTCTCCACACAGCCATTTCACGGAAAGCGGGCTCATCTCACACATGCTTTTGCTCAGGTTTGCCCCATGCCCAGAACCGCTCTGGTGGAGGCAGAGGCTCCCTTTGGAAGACATGGGGCAAACTCGCCCTGTCTTCTCTGCAGCACCGTCCTGCTTAAAATGCGACAGCAGATTAATATGGGCATATGGCAAGCTTTGCAAGGACTTAAATCAAACACCAACCTGCTCCATTACTGCTGTCAGTTCTAGCACGTGCATCATGCATATTTCTTCACAAATATTAGGGAAGAATGAACCTGCACAGCTAGGGAAGAAACCAGGTGCTTTCTGAATCTTAAAAATATTTGAATGTGCTCCTTGAACACAAGCTTTCTCTGTATGTAAAGACTTTCCACAGTGGATGCAGTGTGTTCAAACTCAACACAGAGAGGCAGGACCTAGCAAGATGATGTGATATAACTATTTGTAATGTAATAAATAAGAATGTGTTATTCTGAGCACCCAACAATGGAGGGCTTCTAAATATATTGTCAAAGTAATCGTCCAGTATTTTCTTTCAAAATGTTCACTCTGGATAGAAATGCCTACTCAGTGGTCATTGAAGGTCCTTTGTGCCTTTTTGCCTTCCTGGGCCTGCCTAGTTCCTCGCTCCCCTGTGCCCACGACATCTCCTGTGTTGGTGCCTGTGAGATGAGAGGGTGATTATGGATAATTAATGCAGAGCAGAGACCAAAGCCAGGTTCTCTGAAGGCCATAAGCTGGCTGGTCCTCTTGCTTCTCCTCCCATAGCATTAGTGACAGGGCAGCAAAGCTCCTGGGATGTCCCCCTGTAGGAAACAAGGCTCCGAAGTGAGTTTTCTTCCTCCATCACTGGGGCAACAGCTATTGCTACTGTGGAGTGGAATGGAAAATCCAGAAACAGACAAGAGCTTCTATAGAAATTCGGCAGTTGACAAGAAACCCTTACAAATCACTGGGGAAGTATGGTTTGGGACTGGAAAAAATGAGCTTTCCATATGAAAATAGAAATAAACTATGTTTTGTTTCTGTCTCTTAGAGACAAAATCAATTTCAGGGAGATTATAGACTCAATGTGGGAAAGATGTCTTTAGAACTCGTAGAAGAAATTTATATGAACATCTCAATGACCTTGTGGGAAGGAAAATATTTCTTAAGCAAAATCACACATACACAGTTATAGAGGGAAATATTGATATATTTGACTCAAAATTTATAACTTCTCCATGACCAAAGAAGCCATGAACAATCTAAACATGTAATGACAGTCCAGGAGAAGGTGTTTGCAACCCATGAAACTGACAATCTGGAATGTACAAAAAATCATACATGTCACTAAGTAAAAGACAAGCAACCTAACACACATGGAACAGAGATGAAAGCGGGCACTGCACACCAGAGGAGCAGCCTCAGTCGGTAGGGAAAAGCAGTCTTGCTGGTATTAGGATCTTCGACTAAGGGGATGCCCTCAGGATTTTCCACCGTAAATGTCTTCTTCCCTTTCTAACCAATAACTATTTTGAGGAGACTTATTTTGAAGTGATCACATGCCTCATCCCACGTTTATGCACCAGTTTTAGTGTCCCTTGATGTTTCTTGCCTGGACTAATCAGTGCTGTGATGGTTGCTGTATGGTGATTTCCAAACTCCATCAGTTTCTGTATGTTTATCAGTTGGTATTCCACTGTAAAGAAAAACTTTCTCTTCTCTCCATTAACCTACATCAGGATGGATTCCCGAGTTCCTATTTAATTTATTGGGTTATAACCTGCCATTATTTTTATTTACTTTGATACTTCAGATGCCCTGGCTTTGGTTAGAAGGAACCCTTTGAACTGGCTCCTATGTCCTGTTGCTACGCTCCCATTATGCATTGGGCATCTCCTTATTTTCTGGCACAAAAAGCTAATCCATCCTTATCTTGTACTTTTCCTGCCCCAACCCTAGACTCAGCTATTCTCCAAGGAGTCCTGGTTTCTCTTAGAGGATGTTGTTCAGATACTAAGATCTCAGTACCAGATGTGTGCATTGTTGCTAATGTCACCGCTGCCGGTCCTCAGTGGGCAGAGCCAGGGAACATATGCATTCATATACACATGTATGTACTAATTTCTGTAGCTATCTATCTGATTCAATGTATCTACTAATATATATATATATATATATATATATATATATATATATATATATATATAAAATCATGAATTCATACCTTAAACTCCATTTAAATTGGACACTTCTGGGTTAATTGTATTTAAAAACTTTCATATTTATAATTTCTTTCCCCAGCTGTGAGAAGCCTGCTCTTCCCATGATCCTCCATATATGGACTTGAAAAATTCCCCCAGTATGCATCCAATATGCTGTCACTGGCACTGTTCTCCCGTCCCCAGCCCCCATCCCTCCTGCCTCTCTTGGGCTTCAACACCCCCTGCCAGACTGCACCCTTGCTGCTTTCCTCACTGTGCTCCTCCCTTCCCCTCTGAATGGCCACTGCTGCCCTTGCCCAAACACATTTCTCACCCAACCAGGCTCTGCTACCCCTCACCAGGCTGCACAAACACCAGATGCCAGCCTGCCATGACCGCCCCTCGCTGCTTCTCACCTGCTCCAGCTCTGACACAACACACTGGGCTGCCACTGCCACCCTTTCCCCTGCTCAGGTTCTTGCTTGCCCCACTCAGACTCCACCATCCAGCCACATCCGCATTCACCTTCCATCACCTTCCCCGCTCAGCACCTCTCTCCAGTAGGCCTCTGCTGTTTCACACAGGCCATGCCCCTCCCCCCGCCAGAAGCCCACGCTGCTTGGCTCCACCTAGGTCCCCTAATTTTAAAACATGCTCCTTGAATGATTCTTAAGAGAAAACCTAGTAATGAAACCTAGTAATGTTGAGGTCCACTTGGTAGTTCACCCTCTTACCAATTGCCATGATTTTCTGCATCACACCAAAGGTTGTTTTTGTTTGTTTGTTTGCTGTTTTTTTTTTTCTTTTTCCCATACTCTTTCAGGAAAGGAAGCTCAAACAAGTCCCTCTCTGGAAATAGATCTGGAGCTTTATTCCTTCTCATGTCTAGCCCTTATTCCTTGGTCTGCTCACATCAGGCAAAGAACAAATTTGAGCATATCAATATTATCATCACATTTTCCTCTAAATATTCTTGTTTATAATCCCCAATTATAGATCTATCAACATTTCCTATATATCAAAATTTTATATCCTTTAATATTTTGATTCTTTTTGTTGGGAATGTTCTGTGTTATTAATAGTCTTAAAATTTAGCTACTAGTATGGTAACTTCACCTCCTATGATGTAAAATATATACATCTATTAATTCAGCCCATGACCCGTTCCAGTTTTCTAGCCCATACATCAAATGGACAGCTCACATTGAGCTGGTTGTTTTCTAAAACTCTTAGGTCTGTCCTTCTTAAACCTTTTCATTTGTAAAAGGAAACAGAAATTCTTATAGAATTCAAAAAAAAGGAGACATATATAATACTCTTTGTAATACTTTAAGCAATAAAACAATTAAAAAAAAACTACACTGAGATACCACCTCACATCTGTTAGAAAGGCTATTATAAAAAAAAAAAAGCAAAATGAATTGGCCCAAATGTGTAAACAAGATTGCAGGGGAAATATTTAAAATTACTGGTTGTTTTTAAGATAGTCCAAAACTCTTCATTTACTTACCAAAAATAGCATATCCTTGTAATAATACTTCTTAACAATTTATTGTGGAATCCTTAAAACAACAAGCTTTTCAAGTTCTTTTAATTACAGATTTATTGTCACACACTTTCTACAGATCTACATTCAAAGGAGAATCTCCATATTCATTTACATTGGATCCTTGATTTATCAATAAATAATATAGTTCAAATGCATTCTTTAGCATAACAACATATAAAAACACATAGAATCCACTCTTGTTGTAACTTGTAATTCCCTCTTAGCTTTTTCCCTATTTCCTGAAGTATTTCCTGGAGCTTTCACAGAATATGGAAGATGCACAAGATGGATTATCAAGGAGCTTCAAAATATATTAAACAGCCATTTTGCCGCAAATAGCTGGTCTGAAAGTGCAGCTTCCATTACTAGCCTGCCTAATAGGTCACCTGTCTGTGTGCTAGAAAATGTATTTATTAAACTCTAAGCCCAGCTACTATAAGGATGGATTAGTTGTTTCGTAATAGGAAGGTGGTGATTGAAATAGTCACTTGTTTCGTAATAGGAAGGTGGTGATTGAAATAGTCACTTAGAGATGTTACAGAGACAGGCCATTTATCCATCCATCCATCCATCCATCCATCCATCCATTCAAATTGTTAGGGTAAGGTCAGTAACTGGTTGTTCAATGTCTGAATTTCAGAAAGAAGTGTCATTAGCCAAGTCCATTGGTTTACTCGCACGTGTCTCATGGATGGTGGCTACCATCACAGTCCACATACTCTCTTGTCATAGTGCCAGGCCAGGCTTTTTGGGGGGGGGGGTCCTTCGTTTTGGGTGAGCCACAGAATACTCCTTAGTGTTTCTGGGGCTACCATCACCTTTGGTCTCATACAAGCAGGCAGGCTCTCTGACTCAAAGGTCAAGTCTACTTGCATCGCTTTCTTTTCCATCTTAGAAATACAGTTGTTTCCACAGTGATTATAAACATGTTAATGGATATTCATGTCAACTTTCTATAACAGGGAGTTGATAAAGGAGGGAAATTAGCACTTACTAAGCAACTGTTCTGCCTTGGACAATGTATCAGGTGCTTCTTTATTCCACGCTTCTCTGTGGCTGGTGCTTTCTCGTCTCTCATCCCAGCTTCAGTGTCATCCGTGACCACTTGATCTAATGAAGTCTCTTTCCCGCTATTGTTTAAATTGTAATCTGGTGTTTTCCATTGTAATTTTATGACGATCTGCCCACAGTATCTTACTCTAATAGGATATGCTATTTGAATGCAGTGGTTATAGCTGTTGGATAATTTACTTATCTTGTGAATTTATTCAACTATGAGAAACAGTATACCATCAGGACTTCCCTCATAGGGTTATTAGGGGTCTGACATGAGTTAATAATGTAAAATTCGTGCAACTGTGTCTGACAATAGACGGTTACTTCTCTCCTGTAATGCCTACAACGCAATTACAGCTACTATTATTATTACTGCAACTGTTACAAATATTTACTTATTGGAGTATATCCCTGCATAGAATGGATGCTCAATAGTTTTTTTGAATGAAAGAATGCCTAATCTTCAGAGCCATTGTGTGAAGGCATATGATGAGGAACACTGGGCTCAGAGAGGACAATGCCTTACCCAAGGCTGCCCAGTTATAAAATCAGTCTGGGGTCCAGCCCCGTGTGCCCCCAGCATAAGTGGAATTTCCATTATTTCCACACCTCACCGCTTCAGGCAGCAGAGTTTTATTATACCATTCCATCCTCCATAAAAATTCTCCAGAATTAAATCATGTAAAAATAAAGAAAAACGAAGAAGAAGAAGTCTTTAAGGATTCTAGTCAAGAGGATTGTTTTCCGGATACGTGGCCTTGTGTAAAGGGTAACTTGTGTATGTGGCCCCGCCCCCATTGGCTCAGGATGCCCTGATGTCCTGCTGTTTCCCAGAAGTGCCCAGGGGACCTCAGAGTGTGAAAACAAGGGGGAAGCCAGAGTCTGAAGCCAGAGTGCCTGTTCCTCGGGCTTCCCAGGAGCATGCTTCCCTTCCCACCTGCTCTGTGAGCCCTGCGCGCTGCGGCCTCCCTGGGGCAGGCGCTGCCTCCTCCCTGGGGCAGGCGCTGCCTCATCTGACAGGCCACAGTTCAGGCCATTACTCTCTCCCTGGGGCAGTGATGCCATTTCTCCTTTTCTAGATGCAACCACTGTGTGGTTGCCTCATGGAGGGGGTGTGGGTTCCTCCCTCTCCCTGGCACTGCTCCCCTGGGCAGTGTTGGAGATGGCAGGAGTGGGCCTGGGGGCCCCTTTCTGAATCGCCAGTCCTTTTTGCAGGTGCTTCTCTGGGCACAGGTGCTCTGCACTGTGGAAGGGAAATCTAGGAGAGTCACATCTGGAGCGTTGTGACTTGGGGAGAGTGTGGGAATTGGCAAGGGCCACAGGGAAAGTGCCCTTGTTCAAAAATAGCTCTGTGTGTGACCCACAGAGACAAATTTATGTTAAGTTCTGAGAAAGTGTAAGCTCAGTAAGGCAGCCCCCTCAGAGATTATTCTAATCACCTGGCTTAGGTCAGTTCCCTTCAAAAAATGCATTTATATTTAAAGCAGAGAGAGAGAAAAGCAAGCCCTCCTGGGAAGAGCCACCTGGGCCAAACTGTGGGGAGCATGAAAGTTGCTGGAAGGCCAGCAGCCCCTGCCCATCCAGTATGTGGAAGGGGGGTCACAGAAGGGGAGGCACCATGGTGACAGACACAGGGTATTCTGGCTTTACCTTAGAGTCTGTCTCAATTGTCAGCTTTGCCCACAGTGGCCCTTAGAGAGATGGTGTAGGATGATGGGTAAAACACACTGACCTTGGGGTCAGATAAAATGGGATCCAGTCACATTCTGCCAGTGGCTCCCTTAGATGTCATAACACTCCAAACAGTACCCTTAGTTGTCCCATGGGGGAATTTCTCTTCGATTCTTGGGGTCCTTCACATAGTGTCTTATGACTAAGAAGCAGCCATCCTATATAATAAAAGGCTAATATGTGAATTGTCCCTATGGGTGGGAGTTCGACTGACTGGGAGTTAGATGTGTACTGACCACCAGGGGGCGGCATGGAACATGGCAGGCATTGGCGACGGGGCAAGGTGGCCTGATGGGAGGGAGGTCCCCCCAACACCCTGGCAGCCACTAGGGACCCTACCCGTGCATGATTTTCATGCACCATTTTTTGTGCACTGGGCCTCTAGTATTTCTATAAAACTGCCAGTGAGAAGTGGGAATAAGAGTGGCTTGGGTCCCTGGTTGAATCCACTTTTCCCTCAGAGAGTTAGTTCCTGATAGGGGACATTAGTTTCCGGAATATGCCCACATGACCAGCTCTTCCTCTTCATAAACATCTAGGAAGACTGTCAACAGAAGCCATCCCAGTCTCTTGAATTATGATCTCTGAATTCTCTGTTTTATTAGCTCAAATCACAAAATATGAGAGAGAGAGAGAGAGAGAGAGAGAGAGAGAGAGAGAGAGAGAGAGAGAGGGGAGAGGACATAGTGGTCATCTAAATTCCTGTTAAGTTGACAAATAAACACATTGAAAGTCCAAGGAAAGGTTGGTGGCTCTGGGGCGGCACTTTCTGTGCTGTATACAGGGAAGCTGACAGCATAGAGCGCTGCTGCAACATCACGACGGCGGCGGAGTCAAAACTCTGACAGCGTGTTAGCAAGGGCGCAGGTGACTTGAGTGTCGGCTCAGGGCTGCCCAGGTGGATACCAGCCACAGGTCACAGAGGAGAATGTTCTGTTTGTAACAGCCAGAGTCTAAGTAAGTTTGTATTATTGCACAGGGGCCACTTCTCTGTCCTCTTCTCTGCCCTCTTCTCCACCAAGAAAGCTGCATTGAGGAGTCTGTTGTTGGCATCCACTTCTTGAAGACCCCCCTCTCCCCAATTTAGAAACCCCAACCCCACTGGCAATGTTACTGACATATGGTTTGCTGAACACTCACTTGAAGGGTTGAGGGACTCATGCTTACGTAAGAGAAGATACTATGCCATTCAGCATTGCTGAAGAGCTCCAGATACCAGAAGCCACATGTGAGGAAGAGCTGAGAGCTGTCTCCATCTAACATCAATTCGTGCTCTTTGGAGACATCCACAGGTCTCCATGGCTGCTCTTCAGAGAATGGAAACCAGCACCCTTGACCTCCTCCAGCCCCAGAGTTTCTATTCTCAAGGTTACTCATGAAGATCTTGTTTTCACATCTTTCCCCATCCACAGGATCCTCCCATGAATAAGCTGCATTTGTATTATACTTCTGTCCCTAAAGTATAATGATCAAGACCTGACTAGGTACCCAAGATCACCCTAAAGGGAACCTTCTATTATTAGAGAGGCAATTCTGGGCCACTGGTGGTCACACACACACACACACACACACACACACACACACACACACAGTCAGTGGAAACACTGAACTTATTCTGTTCTCCTCTCCTGTCCTCCATCTGGCAGATTTCCCCTTTTTTTCATCACAGAAGGTAGACATGCTCTCTCCAGAAGTCATGGTTAACTCCAGCTTTACTTTATCCTCAGCTCTATTGCACATGACAGTGTGATTCAGGGCAAGTCCTTTGCCCCCATCTAGTGAGTGGATTGGGTAGGGTCACTGCCAAGTTCTTTCCCACTTTTACTGGAAAGCTTCCCTCTGTAGAACAATTAGCCAAAGCCTTGCCTACCAGATGCTGGCACTGACACACCTGGTTGGGCAGTCTGTGGGCCATTAGCAAGAAGCATGATAATGGGTGACTTAATCCCTCCTCCCCGCTGGTGTACGCAGTTTACCGGATAGAGATTTGGGAGCTCAGGAATCTCACCTCAATATCCACGCACCATCTCTGGAGTTGTGTGGAAGGTAGAGATGAAAGCTGAGGATAAGAGCTGCTGGAAGGAATCTCTGGATCAGAGATTGGGATTAACCCAGAGTCTAGTCTCAGCCACAAACCGTCTGTGAGCTTTGGACTAGCCAGGCACCTGACCTCCAGGTCTCAGTTTTTCTGTTGTACCATTCTGATAGCAAAATTTTCCTTTGAGAAGTCTTATACCTGTGAGATCTCCTGCTGCCAGGAACTGACCTCCTGGGAGACAGGTCTTACTTTCATCCATTTGTATAGGAGGGTGCTGGAAAATCACCTGGGGCGGACATTGGATTGTGCCACTCAGAACCAGCCTCCTTCACTACTGAAGAGTTTATTCTTGCAAATGATGGGAATTCTGCTGGTTGATAGTCTCCCAGCTGTTAGCTCAATCTAGACATTGCCCTTGGCTGAAGGGAGCCCCTTCTCCCAAGGTCACTGCTCCCTTCCTTGGAGGCAGACTTCATCTAACGGCTTTATTCAAATTGGGATAAACTGGCCAGGGACGTGCATACGGTGCATCTAAATGGGAGTGTATTCTGAAGGTGCCAGATCAAGGGGGATGGAACATAAAGTTGGATGAGGGAGAACTTATTACATAGACACGTTCTTCTGTGATACAGGATTTAACAACCCCCAGGAGATGGTGCTAACATGTTGTTAGGATGGCTCTGGGAAGCATGGAGAAAGTGATGGCTCAAATCAGGGAAGGTAAAAATGCCAGAAGTGCCGTGGCAGATGGTGGATCAAGTCTCAGAAAAATGAGCATGCTGGAGCACGATGTTCCATGTAAGGCTGGGAAACTCACCAGCTGGTCACATTTAGAGGGAGGACCCAGAAGATGCCCCATTTCTCAAAGCAATAAGAGATGTACTAGAAAGAAGGGCATCAGAACTCCACGGCAGCTCTCTCTAAAGACCATGGCTGACAGTCGGGGAATTTAGAGAATTAGGTTCACTGGTAGCATTGGGATGGTAAGATCCACAAATAATAGAGGGCATGTTGTGATGCTTAATGCTCAGGAGGAAATAGATAAAACTGTGGTAATGAGTTAAGGTCAGAGTGGCAAGTGACTGCTACGTCCCCAATAGGTAGAACACATGGGTTTGCACCTGTTTCTGGACTAACCTGGGAAGTTATGCTAATTGTGTACATGTTAGAAAAATGATCAAAACAACTCAGTCTGGGATAGCCTAGAGAAGAAGTCAGCAAACTACATGTAAAGATGCAAATAGTCAATATTTATGCTTGTCAGGCCCCATGGTCTCTGTTGCAATTACTCTACTCTGCTGTTTCAGGGAGAAAGCTGCATTAGATAATATGTGAATAGTGTCTGTGTTCTACTAAAATGTCATTTACAAAAACAGGTGCTGGGTCAGATTTGGCCTGCAGGCCATATTTAGCCGATCAGTGACCTAAATAATACACAGAGCCTGTAAAATGAGATGCCCACTGGTCCTCCTTGGCCAGGAATGAAAAGATCCTCCACGTTGTGACACCCAAGCACGGACTGGCCAGTTAGGTTCCTATCCATTTGTTAGGATAGGAACAACGCCCAATCAACAACATATATTACGCATATATATCTTTGTACAGATTCCAAGTATATAAAGGTACGATACACCTTTTAGGAGTTAACAGGGAAGTGGAAGTTGAGTCATGCTGTATAGTTTTGTAAGTATTACAAAGGTTCCATGCGGGACAGAGCACAATGCAGACCCAGAAGAGTGGGTGGCAGATTGTCCTTCGAGACCCTTTGAAACATGCAGAGAAGCAAGCCTGGAGGTTGGGTGGCAAAGGCATCCATATAAGGAACCAGCCAGAAGGTTAAGTAGGGCCTGAGCCATGAGCTTTACCTTGAACATGGTGGGAATGATGGGAGGGTTTAAATCAGAGGAGTGGCACTGTGAGGTTTGCATTTTGCAAAGGTTCCTTTGAAAGTAGATTGCCTGATAATTGGGTGGTATGGGACACCTAACAAGTACACAACCATAGCTCTTGTCCTCTTCTGATATTACACATGAGCTCCTTTTAAATCAAGATTATTGTTTACTAGAGGCCCGGTGCACAAAATTCATGCACTTGGGGGTGGGGGGAGTCCCTCAGCCTGGCCTGCGCTCTCTCGCAGTCTGGAAACCCTCAGTGATGTCTGTCAGTTGGACATCTTTAGTGCTGCATGGAGGTGGGAGAGGCTCCTGCCACCGCCTATGCACTTGCCAGCCATGAGCCCAGCTTCTGGCTGAGTGGCACTGCCCCGTGGGAGTGAACTGACCACCAGGGGCAGCTCCTGCATTGAGCGTCTGCCTCCTGGTGGTCATTGTGCATCATAGCGACCAGTCGTTCTGCCGTTCAGTCGATTTGCATATTAGCCTTTTATTATATAGTATATTGTATAGGATTTCTATCTCACCTTGTGACAGGGTAGATACCAGAAGGCAGAGATTCATTTTTGTTCTCCACTTCTGCTTTCTAAGTGCCTAGGACAGTACTGGACACAGGAAAGGTGCTCAATATGTATTTGTTGAATGAGTAAATGAATGGAAGTTTCCCTTCTTGTGAATCAGAAGATGGAAGTGTGATTCTAGTGTCAGTTTCATCCAAGGCTGGAAGAAGCAAATATCTTTAGTCATTCGATTCACAACATTTTGGCTACAAAACAGACTGGAAGATCCAAAGTGATGTAGATTGGTAAATGCAAAGATTCAAACTGGGGAACATTACCAGTTATACAAAGGACAGCTCCCAAGTGCAGTCTGTAAAGGAAGAACTCTGGGCTGGGAGTCTGTATTTTGATCCCCACCTTGTCCCTTGTTGTGTGAACCTGGTTGTGGCACTTCCCCTTGCCCCTCCCTGTGGGACAAGACTGACTCTCACCTATCTCAGTGTAGCTCAGTGCTCAGCAAGTAGGTGTTGACTGACAGTTGTAATAGGAGTTAGGAGTGGACTGCTTATGGGCAACAAAGTTAAGAAAGGTGTGACTAGGAGGATGGAAGATAGAGACCACAGGGTAAACCATCTCCCTTCATTTTTGATGATACAGTCTTGTGGCCAGACATCCCCAGCCACTTCCCATCTAATCATTTCTGACTCTGGTGGAAGTTCTTGATAGGCAGATCCTTACTGTTCAGCTCAGTGCACCATTTGTAAACCCTGAGCCCTCCTGGGGGTACAGAAGGCTCCTCAGAAGTCCTGGTTTCCAGGCAGCTGCTGAGAACTGGTGCTGCCACTGCAGGAAAGTGACTTCCCATAGGACCCTCTCAGCCAGGCCAGCATTCCACAGACACCGTGGTTGATGGCAGGTCCTTGAACACTTAGGCCTTGCTGGGTTTAAGAGCCCTGCTGGGAAGCAGATTATTTGCTTCTAAGAGCTATGCTAGTCCCTCTCTGCAAAGCTTCCCCCTGTGTAATTTCCCTCCATCTGCTTGGTTCTTTGTGTTAAAACAACGCTTTATATGCAAACTTTGTAATGAAGACAAGGTAAGAAGCTCAGAGAAAGAGAGAGGGAAGGGAGGGAGGGAGGGAGGGAGGGAGGGAGGGAGGGAGGGAGAAAGAGAGAGGCTAAACGTTCCAGAAAAGAAGGAATCGAGCAGCTCTGAATGAGAAGTCATTTCCAAACTGGTTGTGACAAAAAGGGAAATGACCTTTTCTATTTTTACTTTGTGTGTCCCGTGGCTGTGTTTGACCCCAGTACAATGTGCTGGGAAATGTCTTGAGCCACATTTCAAGTGGCCAGGACCAAGGGAGCAGAGGCTCTATTTTCTTTACTTAGTCACATGGCCTAAGCAGAAGCACGAGGTGGGGGTTGAGATTTAGACGCAGGGAGGGTGAGAGTTTAGTTATGCCATGAGCACGTGGCCTTGCATTTGTGACCACTCCTCAAGCTCCTATCTTGATCCAGGTTCTGGCACTAAGGACATAAATGGCCTCATACAAGACCTCTTCCCTGAAGGAGCTTGTGGTGGATCAGCAGGAAGAGAAGGGCAAGCAGATATAGCACATTGTGCCAAAGGTGTGCTCCTGGGAGCCCCGGTGGTCTGGGTGAGCTCCACCTCTGTGTGTGGTTTCTCAGCCTGAATCATATACTTTCAGACCGCATCTGGCAAATTGGTGGAGTTGGTGTTACAGGAACCAATCTGAGCGAAGTAGAATGGTGAGGTTCATCCTCCTAAGAAAGCCTTAGTCATGCAGAGAAGGATAATTTGAGGACAGTTTGGTGAGTTACTACAGGGCCAGTGGAGGAGGGAAGTACAACTGGATTAGGTGTCCCGCCTAAACTACCCCCCCAACCGTGTGTGTTAGTGGGGTGCCAGTAGCACAGCTGGAGTGCCCCCCTGCTGCAACCTGGACAGCTAGGGTTCAGGATCTGAAGAAGGGGCCGTGCACAAATGAAAATACTGTACAAGAAATATGAACTTAGAAGGCATTGGGGGCCAGGGGTGTCTCTTTCGTGAAGAGCACACTGAAACTGAGTCCTGTCTGCTTTTATTCGCTTGAATACACATTTGCCCTTTAGTAATGCATACAGGCATATAAAAGGTAAAGTCTGGTAAACAGTGAAAGGATTATCAGGTTAGGGAATTGCCTTCAGCCATTGAGCCCACAGGAGGGCAATATTATGCTGATTTTCAGCCCTGCTGAATATCAAAGTCCATTGGCCTTCCAATGGGTCTTTTTGCATTAATATGCAAACTACTGTTGGTTTTAGCCTCCAGCACCCCCCAGCCAGTGGAGCTCTCAGGCCAACTCTTAGTGGCTTATGGGAGCTGCCAATATGCATCTCTTTCCAGTGACATCACTAGGGTAGTTTGACATTGGCCAGGGTGGGAGTATTAACACCAGGGAAATTGCCAAGGAAATTGGAACTATTTTGTCCTGTGGGAAACTGGTCATTAAACATTTACCAGCACTAAAAGAATGTACCCAGCAGGGTAAAAGAGAAGAAGATCTTGTCTCTCAAAGGAGTACAGTTGGACTTGGTGAGATTCTAATCCAGGATTTCCTAAAACATGGGAAACAAGCCTTGCACTCTTCCTGTGTCCCTTGGAGTTACCCCACATACCGGCACGTTAAAGGCTCTGAAACATGCCTAACTTAGAGCAGAGCTTCTTAGACTTCAATGTATATAAGACCCACAAGGGGATTTTGTTAGCATTTTGGTGTTTGGTGAAGCCAAGTCTCTGCATTTTTATGAAACTACTGAGTAATGCTGATGCAGTTGGTGTAAAGACTACACTTTGAGAATCAACAATTCAAAATCCCTCCCCTCATTTAATCATGGACATGAGCAGAACTCTGGTCCTGGGAGGACATTTTGGAAACCTGGCCCAAATATATCATCAGTGGTAAACGGGGATGGGGGACAATGAACAAGTCCCGGTGGAGATCACAGCATCTCCAGAGCAGAGTGGAGACTGTGGGGTCCACAGGAGCAAGAGAAGATCCTGGGGGGACCCCAGTTTTTAGGAGGAAAGCAGTGGATCTGGATGGAAAACACTGCCCAAGACAGAGTGGAGATGGAGTTCACACGGGGGCCAGACTTATCAGGAGCATGAGTGAGGCCTGCATGGGGCCATCCAGAAGGTCTTGCTGGGAGTGCTCAGCAAGGGCCTGAGTTTTTGCATCGTGGAGGTAGAGGTATGAGGAAAGAAAATACTCATTATGTGAATATCCCTCGGGCTAGAAAAGACTGGCCCAAATGATTTAACGTCTCTCAGAGGAATTTGGGACAGTTTCTCAGAAGAGGTGACAAGTTCTGTCTTGTAAGATGAATCCACGAATCAAAGGTGAAATGTCGACTTGTGGCGTCTGGACAGGAGAAGGAAGTTTGTGGGGCAGCAGGGGCGGTGGGGGCGGCGATGCTGTGCAGCGGAAGGGAGGAGGAAGAAACATAGATGCCTAAGGAAATAAACTTTTCAAAAGAAATCACCTGAAGCGTCAGGGGACCAAATTATATTTAATGACTTGACATCATAGTTTGGCCTTATTGCTGTAGATAAAATTATATTTCAAAGGGAGACTCACTAATGTAATAAAACTGGAGATGGGAGAGAGGCTTCCTTTGGTTTCACATGGAGCATTTATAGTTCCGGCCTAACAAGTGGGAGGCACCAGCAGGGAGCAGCTCCTCAGCCCTGAGGGGGGCTGTGAGTCAAATGGGGGGTGGACAGGAGGAAAGGAGAGCCTGGGAGGTGGCAGGTCCCCGGTGCAGCACCTCACAGGACTTCCCAGCCTCAGGACAGCCCCTCCGTGAAAGCACCCCCTCCTCCTTCCTGGTGGCTCTGATCCCACCCCACTTCACGTTTGGGTTTATGTATGTATGTCTGCGCTTATCTCTCCTGCCGACTGCTGAACATGCCAAGGAAAGCAGTCTTGATTTATGAAATAAATAATGCAACTAATATTTATGAGCACCTGTTACGGGATATACGATTTCAAAACTGTTACTTCCTTCACCTTTTACGTCAGCCTCCCAAGGTGAGTATGCCTATCCCATGTTTACAGGAAAGGAAGCCAAGCTGCAGAAAGGATAGGAGACTGGTGAACGTCTTTTAGGGATGAGCTCCCTAACTCCCTGCTCAGTGCTCACTTTCTGGGCTGCAGCCCCATATTCAGCTCTGTCCTCCTCCCATGCTCAACCCAGACACGTGGTTGACCTTGTAAGAGATGTCTTAATTAACTCCATTCATCCTTCATCCAGAGCTTGCTTGTTTCGGAAGATATACATAATCAATGAGGTGTTGGGAAAAAAGATATTTCAAACTCAGTGGATTCTAAAGCTTTGTTTGCAAATTATATGTAGCTTTTACTATTCTAACCCATTCATTCAACAACTCTTTCACTGTGGTTGCAGTGGTGAGCAAGACAGGCATGGTCTCTCTCCACAATCTAATGGCCCCGAGGATCACATAGCGTGATTAGGGCATTGCTCTTGACGTCTGTCTCCATTTCAAAGTCTTACCCACAGTTTATCACTTGCCGCTCTGATCTTGTGACATAAGGTTTGTCCTCCTGTCTTCTAAATCTAAATAAGCATTAACACAAAGATGCCATTTCAGTTTGCCCTTTTACCTATGGTCAGTTTCACTTGACCTCTTTATCTTAATGAGTTTAAGGTTGTAGATTTTTGGGCAAAGGGATCATGCCTTTGGTGTAAATCCTGGGCTCTTACTAATTAGCAGTAAAAAGGGGAGGGTACAAGAGCATAATAGCACAAGCAGGGATTAAAGAGGTGAGTACCCCCAGAGTAAGCCTCGGGTAATGCAGGTGGCTGGCTGCTGTGAGACAACAGAGGAGGAATAGCCACCCTAATCCAGGCAGAATCAGGAAACCTATAAGAAAGAGAATACCTATGCTAAAACCTGAAGTTCAAATAGGAATGGACAGGAAGAGGGAGGAATGTATGTAAAACTCAAAGAAGACCAAAATCATGGTGAGGAAGTAAGTGGTTCAGAATGGCTGGACCACAGGGTCTGTTGGAGCGAAGTGGCAAGAGATGCCATGCTGGGTTGGATTGAATGTGGAGAGCAATGGAGAGTCAGCAATGGATTGGACAGAGAAGTGGCATGATCAGATTTTTATTTTTGAAATATCACTCTGGTTGCAATTGGTTTGTAGTTAAAACAATTACAAGGGACAGGTGACTAGATAGAAGCTGTTAGGGTTGCCCAGGGGGAAGATGATGACACTGGACTGAGTAGTGGCAGTGGGGGTGGAGGGAGTGGGCATATGTGGGACCCTGAGGAGGTGGCAGCAGGAAGAGATGGAGTTGAGCAGTGGTTGAGACATGGTCAAGGATCATCAGAGCTTGTTGTCCCGAATCACAAAGAACCCAAGGTGATGCCATTCCCTTAGCTGGTGTCCTTCCCTCAGCTGGAGAACCCAGGGGCAGGAGGTGGGTTTTGCTCATTTTTCTCTATTTGGAAGTGAACAATAAAGAGGAAAAATTTATATTTATATGAACTCAAGTGTCTGTGGGACACTCAACCTGCAGGAGGTAGCTGGGCATGCATGTCTGAGCCTCAGAGTTAGAGAGAGCTCTGAGAATAGACCATTAGCATTTATAGGACAGACCTAGTTCAATGAGCCTATGAAGGAAGCCAAGAAGAGAGGAGGCCAAGGGCATGTGGTAGCGTAGGAACCAAGGGGAGAGGGCATTTCAGGAAGGACAGACCTCTCAGCAATGTCGTATTCACTCTCACAGGCTCTGCTTCCCTCTCGTAGGACCTTTCAGCTTCGTCGCTGTTGCTCAGTTATGTGACTGAGGGAGGTTATAAGGAGCAGGCACTAAGAGGGAGCTGGACATCCCTGGGGCAGTTGTGGGGCTCTGTGGTGTAGGTGGGACTTTTTTGAAGTACCTATGGCCAGCAGTTTACTAAAGATTCAAGATGTCTGGGCCAGAAAGAGACCAGGGATGAAGGGGAACTTAAACTGCATCACATATTGTGTTTATTCACTTATTTATTAAATAATATTTATAGCTCCTCTGTTGTATTCCAGAATCCATGATAAGCTCTAGGCCAGCAATTTTCAATCTTTTTCATCTCATGACACACATTAACTAATTACTAAAATTATGCCATACACCCAAAAATATATTTTTTGCCAATCTCATTCATTCACACTGGACGGCTATTGTGTTGGCTGTTGTCATATTTTTACTTGACAGTCTAAGGGAAAAGAGGTCAGTGCCCCTGACTAACTAGTCAGGTGTCACATGTTTTAAGAATTTTTGTGGCACGCTGGCTGAAAATCACTGCTTTAGGCTGTCATCATGGGACAGTTTCCAGGGGTCAATAGAGATGAATTCAATAATTATGTAAATTAACTCTAACTATGGAAGATATGACCAAGGGGAAGTATCAGGTGCTATGTGACTGCAGACCAGAAGGATTTGCAGTGGTTTAGAGGAGCAGGAAAGACCTCCAGATAGAAGGGATATTTAATAATTGAGAACTGAATGTGAGCCAATCACTTCGTAGATGGTAACTGTTCACAGAAGGGGAACAGCACTTTAGGCAGAAGGAACAGCCTGCCTGATGTGTGAAGCGGGAGGCATCCTGGAGCTTGAGGAAGTGAAAGCAGCTCTGTGTGTTCGGCGCAGGAGAGCTGAGGCAGAGAGAGGTAAGGGGAGCTGGGGAAGAGGGCAGGCCCTGGGCTTGGGAGGGCTTGTCAGGTGAGTTACTAAAGTGGAGGGTGATGCGATCAGATTTGCATTAAAAATTCACTGTGTCTGCAGCATGAAGAACGGCCTGAAGGGAAGCATGAAGGATGCAGAGAATCCATTGGGAGCATGCTTTGTACACCTGAAGTCCGTGGCTTTTACTGAGTGTCCACCACTTGTAGCAGCTACTGGATGAGCTCTAGAGTGTGCAGGGCATGTGGGTGGGGGAGTCAATGAGGAAGAAGTCTGTGTTCCTGAAGAGCTTGAAATCTTTTGGAGAAAATAGAGTCATGATCTCCCTTGAGAAGAAAAAGCACAGGCTATATAGAAACTCAAGAGCTGAGGGTCATGGGGCAGAGGGCCCCAGTGGGAAGGAGCCACTCTGGACTGGAGGATGAAAGAAAGGCTGTTGAATGGAGAGGTGAGCCTCAAGATTGAGTTCCCAGGGGTTCAGAGCATGAATGACAGGGCTTCCATAAGGGTCCAAGGTGGGGAGCAGGGAGAGCACATTTGGAGCAAGACAGTGCAGAGCCCCTCTTCTGACCACTGGAGGTGGCTCTCCAGCCCCACAAATTTTGGAGATCTTGGGCCTATTTACTTATTTATTTATTTACAAATGGATATCCCAGAGGAGGGGTTGCCCCCCTTCCTGTCATTTCCTAGCAGAATAATCATCTTTGAAAAGCTTCTGATTTTAGGACTTATCATGTTTTCTTCCTCCCTGGAAAGGGACTATTTGCATGTTTTTATGAGTCTTATTACATAGCTTTATGACTTGTACATGTAATAATCGTGAGCCAGACGTTCATGGTATGTGTCTCTAGAGAAGTCATCAGTCGAACATAAAAATGTAAATCCATTTGCAGAAACACAGGCCAGTTATTGAAAGTGAGGCCTGCAGAACATGGGCCCCCAGTGATAGATTAGCAGGAGCCCAGCGACACACACTCAGCTCAGACCTGCTCCTCGGACCATCTGGAAACAGACGATGCTTAATAATGCAGAATAATAAAATCAGCTACATTCCCATTTACAAATGAAATATGGGAGGGTGAGTGATTCCATGGATCTAAAGTGAATGGGAATATTTCCCCCAGTTTGGGGCAGGGTTAGGTGGGGGACAAGCCAGTCCAAGATTCCAGGGCTTCTCTTGTGAATCCTGGGAGAAGCCAGATGTTGGAAAATAAAGTGTAGATTCTCTCTATAAAGTGGACCTGTCGAGACCCTCTATGAACGATTGTACTTTCTCTGACAAACAGATATCAATATCTAGAAATGCTTCCTGCAATTTCTTTCCACACAGCCATAGGCAGTTTCAGATCAATAACAGCTCTCTAAGTGGTGTTCTCTGCTCTGTCACCCGAGCAGCTATAACCAAGGAAATGAAAGGTGAGAAAGATAAAAGCAAAAGTCAGGGTCACCTGCCACATCAGTGGGGCTCTTTATTCTGACAGGACAAGCCAGAGCAACTTTCCCATTTTATTAGCTTTTCCTTCTAAAACCTTAGAGGTCTTTCATGAGCAATTAAGACTATTATTTGCCTGACTGTTAAACAGGGAACCAAGCACCTGAAAAGTTTATGTCACATATAATTGAGAGGTGATTTATCTGGAAGGACCATGGCTGGGAAGTGGAGAGGGGTAAGCTCAGGAGTTCTACATCATCATTACTCTGGTTCGGGTTCTGGATGGGTCTTGAGTTTGCTTCTCGTGCAGCAAACTCACAAGTGCTGTGATCATTCTGCAGCAAAACCAGGTCGGGATTTCTGTGGTTTGGCAGAAGCAGCAACTTTCCTAGAGTGAGGATACTGGAAGCAGGAGAATTCTATGAGACATCCTAGAAATTTGGGTACCTGCCACTGGCTCATTCCTCTAGTTAAATCCACTGGCACTACCAGTTCCCTTTCCTATGCAGCAATCCAATACCTATTTTAAGGTCAGCTGGTTAGCAACTTTAATTTCATCTGAAATCTTAATTCCCATTGATACATTACCTAACATGGTTTTGGGGTTAGGATGTGCATGTCTTTGGGGAAACATTGTTCTGCCTACCTGGGGAGGCTCTGCTCTTTTAGTCTTCACAATACAGGGGAAGGGAAGAGCAGGATCTTGAGCCCCTAAAGCTGCTATCCCAGTCTTAGCCACTAGGACTTGCTATTGGCAAAGCTATGAGTGTTGTTTGATCTCCCAAAGTCTCAGACAATGCCTGTAGGGTGAGGGCTTCCAAAGCCTGGTCTTCAGAATAGACCACCTTCTTGAGTTTCATCCCCTTGATCCAACTGCCTACTGAATACTTTTTCTTGAGTAGAAGCCTAGGAGATACCTCTTCTTGAATGTCCCAAGTCACTTTTATGGGTGGTAGCACCATTTTATAAAATACTGGAGGCCCGGTGCATGAGATTCGTGCACTGGGGGGTGTCCCTCAGCCTGGACTGCACCCTCTCACAGTCCAGGACCCCTCAGGGGATATCCACCTGCCGGCTTAGGCCTGATCCCCAGGGGGGGCGGGGGAGAGGGGGGGATCCGGCCTAAGCCAGCAGTCAGACATCCCTGTCTCAGTCTGGGGCTCTCACAGTCCAGGACCCCTTGCTCCTTACCGCTGCTGCGCTTGCCAGCTGTGAGCCCCGCTTCTGGCTGAGCAGCACTACCCCTGTGGGAGTGCACTGACCACCAGGGAGCAGCTCCTGCATTGAGCGTTTGCCCCTTGGTGGTCAGTGCATGCCATAGTGACCAGTCATTCTGCTGTTCAGTCAATTTGCATAGTACGCTTTTATTATATAGGATGCTCCTTTCTTCCATCCCTCTCAATAGCCCTTACCATCCCTACCCTATGGGCTGAAAACATAAAGGTTATCAAATTTCTCTTTCACAGGTCACCTACAGTCACTCATGAATTTCTTGCAGAACTACCTTTCTTCTTAAAGATTCTGGAGCCCACGTCTTTTCTCCTTTCTTACTCTCTCTCCCTCATTGCACTGTCCACCATCTTTTCTTGGTCTGCTGTATTAGCCACAGCTTTTCACCAGTCGGCCCTGTGTCCATCAAATACTCATTCCTATATCAAACCTTTGCAAATGCTGCCAGAGCAACTGCATATAAATACAGAGCTCGAATTCCTGTGTATCCATTGGTTCCCTGCTTCACTAAATCAAAGTCTAACTCATCACCCCACATCAGTGTCATCTATTTTCAAACTCTTTCCATATTTATTTGCCACCACTCCCTAGTGGATGCTGTCATATTTTACTGTATTGATTTAATCGCTCAGACTTGTATCTGCCTTCCTTCATAGATTGGGAACAACTCAAGGGTAGGATGGTATCTTATTCATCTCGATATCCTCCTTATGCAGAACACTCCACAGATGCTTAGCAAATATTCAGTGAAACAGCCACTAAATTCTCACTGTTACTTGTATTTTAGCCATCCTCCCAGAGCAGTTTATAGCAGTAGCAGTGATTGCCAACTGGGTACAAGAGCCAAATGCTGTGCCAGTCAAGGCCTCTATGTGTCTTGGCCATCTCCAGCCATGTTGCTCTGGGGTACGGCTGTTTCCAGTGTACCAGTCCTCCCAAGTCAAGTCAAGTCATAGGCTTCTAGTTTTCTACACCAGCTACCAAGAAATGGGTCTCAGGCCAATGTCTCCTCCAGCCACTGTTGCTCATTCCTTACAGTTCATCCCTTTCAAAGGCTCTGCTCCTCAACGAATCTCCTGGCACAACTCTCTCCATCTCAGAGGAGTAAACTCTGGCCAATGGCCAAGGCCAGTAGGGTGCAGGGCTAAGTGAGGATGAAGGTGCCTCTACTCAGCTTTGTCCTCTAAATTTCACTGTCTCCCTCATGCTCTTAGGTACAGTGATAATTTTAAGATGGAATAGCAGCTTTTTTTTTCCTGAAACTATTTTTCTTATTGAATTAATTCATTTGGCCTCATCTTTGCAGAGGTCATAGCAACTTTAAGTAGTATTAACTCTTCTCTAAGAATGTCACAATCTGGAAACTTTATGATAATTAGCTTCCATTTCTTTCTCTTACAATAAAAAATAAGTCCCAAATGCCCATGTCTCACATGTACTTTATAGAAGGTTCATGAGTTAATTATACTTACAAAAGGTGCCTTAGCATTTGCATTATTCGTGACCCATCTTCAGAATACATTGTGATTCAATAGATTTTGTGTGGCCTTCAAATGGTCCTGTGAATATGCAGATTATGGCATCTGCACACTTAAATTTATGTTACAACCTCTGACCTCAGGCACTTATAAATTAAGTGCCATCCAAGTAGCTTATTTTATTTGTTAATTCTCACTAGAGGATATATTTCTATTGATTTTTAGAGAGAGTGGAAGGGAGGGGAAGGGACAAAGAGAAACATTGATGTGAGAGAGACATACTGATTGGTTGCCTCCCACACACACTCCAACCAGGGCCATGGATGAAGCCTGCAACCTAGGTATGTGCTCTTGACTGGACTAGAACATGGGACCCTTTAGTCCGCAGGCCCTGAACCAAACTGGCCAGGGCCAAGTAGCTCATTGAATGGAGGGGCAAGTGACTGAAGAAAGACAGGTGGATGTGTGTGTATCAGTTATGCTTTTGTATCCCCTGGGCTCATGGTCCAGAGGAGACTGTGTCTGGGAATGATCGATAGGAGCGGAAGACTAGAGCAGAGGAGGGAATGACACTTCCGAGACAAAGTACCAAATGCCCGCATACTGCTTGTCAGCCATCACCCAGCATCACTCATGTGCTGCTTTTAGTTTGCATGAGCACACAGTATAGCAAAGGTCATTAAAACAAAACAAACATACCACAGCCAACAGGGCTCCCCCAAGGAAGTCTTGGACTGAAGCCCTGGCTGTAAATCTTGAAGAGCAAGAGGCAGAGTTTGCAGATCTCCATGCGGCTCCATATTTGTCTTCTCTTTGAGATGCAGGCAAACCCAGGACCTGGCTGCTGCTGTACAGTGTGCTCGGGGTCACACAGGGGTTCAGCACTGTGCCTGCGCTGTGTCTATCCTTGGTCAAAGGACCCTGGTCATGGTTTGCTGTTTGTTGAAAAGGAGAAGAGGCTCAATTTTTAAAAATATATTTTTATTTATTTCAGAGAGGAAGGGAGAGGGAGAGAGAGAAACATCAATGATAAGAGGGAATCATTGATCGGCTGCCTCCTGCACACCCCCTACTGGGGATTGAGCCTGCAACCCAGGCATGTGCCCTTGGCTGGAGTCGAACCTAGGATCCTTCAGTCCACAGGCCGACGCTCTATCTATTGAGCCAAACCAGCTAGGGCCAGAGGTTCAATTTTTAAGCACAGACTAGATCTCTGCAAGAATTTCTCCAAAATAAAGTCCACCCTGTGCTCTAACTCCTGCCTGTCTTTCTAGTGATTGGAGATGCTAGCAGAGGTGGGCCCCTAAGCAGCTGCTGGTGAAAACAGAAGGCATTTGAAACTTTGGGGCAGGGGGAAAACTCTGTCACCTTATGACATTTTCCTTCTCCTCCATCTGTCAGGCAGATTTCTTCAAATTCCCCATTTCAGTCACTCCTTGCAGCTTGGACTTGCCTGAAAAAATAGTTCAGATTTCTGCTAGGTTACCCAGAAAGAGATAAAGTGAAGAAAAACCCAGTCCAAAGCATTTTGAATATTCCCTGACTTCAGCTGGATTCTTAGTATTTCATGCTCCCAAATCCAGCTAGCATGGCCCCACCTCTTTGAAGAGCCTCAAAGTGAAGAAAGGCATCTGGGAGGCCTGAGCTTTTGGCAACGAAGAGGAAACCCTCAGATTTTGTGCACTCTCTGGGTTGGGAGCAGACAGTGCTCAGCATGTGGGGTTGACAATGAAGTCAAGCCTGGGTGTCCCTCTGCAATGCTGTTCTCAGGGGCAGGCATTGAATTCCTTCCCTGCCCAACCCCTGGTGCTACCTGCTAGGGGTTGTCTCCAGAGAGTGAGAAGGAAGGTGGCCACACTTTTCTGGAAGATTCATGATTCTTCTCCAATGCAGCTGGGAGTGCTTTAGGTGAACGGCAGTAAACTAATCACCTGGAATGAATGCTGCCTTTCTGACTAGCTGGGACCTTCTTACTGCAGAGCCACCTACAGCCTTTAGGGAAGAATAGGGGCCCACAGGGAGGCGTGGATAATTCCAGACAGTTTACATACAAATGTGTAGCGGTCTCATGCAGACCAGGCTTGTTTTGAATAAATGCGTTCCTCGCTCCAAATCAGCAGCCCTGTGGATCTAGAGATGGGGCTTCACTGCTCCCCAGTGCTCAGCACATACATACATAAAAGGTGCCCGTTGATTCAGCCGCCAAAGGCGACCTGGCGATGCATTTCTGAGGGTGTCACTCTGGGTGGTGACAACTGCAATGCTGATGGGCCTGGGGAGGGAGGAACAAGCGAAGTTCCTGTGTTCATATGTCTTTCACTGAGGCCCTTTTCAAGGGTGTATGACCCGAAATTCTGGTGACCAATAGAGCCCGTCTTGCTCATACACCTCACCCAGCACACACTGTAAAAGTGAGGCGTAGAAGCTACAGAGACCTAGTGAAATAAGCACGAAGGAGTGACAGTGAGGGCTCACTCCCAGGGCCCACACTGACAGACACAGTGCCCATAAGGCCATTGTTTCAATGCCACCAGCCCATTCATCTGCTACTTGGCGGGTCCCAGAGAGGTTTTTCTAATGGACTTGGCAGTCATTGTCTAAAAATCTTCGGTGGCCCTGTCTTCCAGGAGCTAAGATGGCAGAGGCTGAACAAATGGTGACTATTAGCATTGCTTTTCTTGCCCAGGTGGCTCATGGAATGGTCTGTTGCACCTGGGTGGAGATGCAGTTTCTTTGGTTATACAACTTTGGAGAGAAAGAATCTGTCAGCTACAGGTTTGCCCATTCCCTGTGGGCATGGGTGCTCTCTGATTCTTGGTTTCCCTGCAGCGCAGAGCTTCAGTTTAGAGACAAGGTATTTAAGGAATATTTGTGGTAGGAATATTCTAAATGGGTTGCCAAAAATCTCCCAGGGGTCCTCTTGAATATCTTTCCTCCCATCCACTTGTGAGTATTCCAGCCCGAGGCATCACACACTATAAATCAGAGCCCCTTAGGAAGATACTGATTTTCATGTGTAAAACACAAGGTTCTTAAGAAAGAAGGGATCCCTCCCTCAGGAACAGAATTACCCCCGAGAGAGTGGCACGTGTGTAAACACAGGAGGTTAGGCAGCAAACTCCACTGTTAGCGCTTGCATTTGGGTACCCAGGTTGAGAGCATCTCTCTGACTCCCTGGGACCCCAGAGAGAAGAGCTGCTGATGACGTAGTGTTGGTTTGAAGAAACCCTTCGATGCTTTTGTTCTTATGTTCTCTTTGTGTCGTTCTTCTTAAATTCCAGCGTGTTGCTGTCGTGTTCGCAACAGTGAATACTATATTGGAAAATGCATCTGAGCTTCCTTTCAGACCGGCCCTGTTCCCCCTAGGGTGAAAACTTTCCAAAATTAGACTCACTGGGCATGACATTTCTTGATATTGAACTGAACTAAGGGAAGAATGATGTTTGAACTTTCGGTTGTTTTGATATGTATACACTTTTCAAAGTACACTTTTTAGCCATCACATTTTATTCATTTTTGCATGCACACATACAGTGCTTGACTTTTATATCTGGCACTTAACCATTTATTGCAAGACATCCTTTTAATTGTAACTATTTTAGCCTAGATATTGATGATGGCGGAAGTCTAAATACTGTAAGTACTGTAAATGGGAGATGATTTATCTCAGTGTTAAGAGTAGGGTTTGATTCCCAAAGGTGCTGATATAAGCTGGTAGATTCTATTTTAATGAATTCAGGATCACCGGCAAATGAACATGTGTTTGCCTTTCAAAAATTATGTTTGTATTACCCAAGAACTACACTCAGTACCAAGGAGTTGAAATCAGCAATACTTGAACATGCAATTGCCTGTAAGCAGGATGCCTTGCTTTGATACTAGACATGCAAAGAGAGGGAGATTAATGATGCTATTGCTGTGTCATGACATTCATATTGGATTCCCCTTGGTTGCTATTATGCTAGAGGCATTTTACAAACACAATGTCACAAACATTTTCCCTCCATCTCCTCTCCTCCACCAGCTTATTCCTCTAATGTCCACATTTTATCAATACTTACATTGATAGAATATTGCTTAATCAATCTGTCTCCAAAGTCTGAAGTCATTGGCAGCCTTTATTCCAATAAACCCTCAAGTTCAAATTTTAGCCTTTAAATATTTGAAACCATTTGCGGTTAGAAATGACTTCCAATGTACAGGAAATATGTTTGGAGATGTAATCCTTTTGATGTAGTTAATAGAATAAAAAAATCTGACTTTCCGATATTATTTTGTGCATCAAAGTAACCTTATCATATCACTGTTATTCCCCATTTTACAGAAGAGAAATTGCTAATTTCTCATAGAGGGTGAAGACTCCAACCCAAGTCTATCTGACCCAAAGCATCAAGGCTGTAGAAGATTATGAGCCCATTTGGTTACATTATACATGTCTGCAATGATGACCTTCCATCCCTCCTACCTGCTAGTCCTGAGAACTTAGTATTTCAAAGAGCCGAGGAGGGCTGGAGATGCCACTTTCCTTTGTGGGTGAATCCCAGAGGAAGCCTGCTGATGGGCAGGGGCACTCTCTCTTCTAGGGGACCCCCTTCCCTTGAGACCTGGGCACACAGCACCAACTCTAGCTCCTCTACCCTCTCTACATGCCCAGCCTTTCCTTCAGTTCAACTTCAGGAGCATATACAAGCTTAGGAGGGATGGGGTGGCAGTGAGGTGCAGGAAGAAGGGCAGGCTTGGGAAGCCTCTGAGAGATGTTCTTTGGTTTTAAATAGGCCTTCGCCATAAGTCCTCCCTGACTCAGGATTGCTGTCCCTCAGGAGAGAGGTGGAGGTTTGCGAGCCTCAGTGGGGTAGACAGAGGAGAAGAGTGGGCTGCAGTGGGAGCCTTGGTTTGTAAGAAGGCATAGGGTGTGGGGGAGAGTGGTCTGGGAGAGGGGTGGGGGAGGAGTAGGTGGAGCCTGGGGTAAGACTGGGTGGGGCCCGGACGGACGCAGGGACAGAACAAGGGTCTGAAAGCAGGGGAGATGCAGGGGCCCAGCCTTAGATATATGTCTCTCCTCTCCTTCCCGTGCTCCCCTGGAGGAACTTTCCACGTACCATCACTGCCCAGTCCTCTCTGCAGACGCTCCTTTCTGCAGGGAGTACTCAGATGTTTCCATCCCTGATGCTCCCTCTACAGAAGCTTCCCACCTGGCCTCTCCTGTACTCAGTGACAGGGCAGGTCCCTTTTCTAGGCAGCCTTTCCTGATGGACTAGGGAGTAGGGGTCACCCTCCTCCTGTGATACTGCCCTGGAGGCCACAGTGTTGTGTTTAGATGGATTTAAGCCCCACAGAGAGCCCAGGAGAATGGAGGTCTGTCCCTGTAATGTATACACATTAATTGGGCAAAAACACATCTGCCTCATGCTTGACAAGGACCGTGTAGGCCAAGACCAGCAGAGCTGTGCACTGTCTCTCAAAGGCCAGGAAGCAGCGCTCCGGACCCACCGCTGTGGGTAGGAATTGCCTGACGATCTTGCTCAAATAAAGGTTCTGACTCAGGAGGTCCAGGCTGGAGCCTGAGTCCTGCATTTCCTCCAGGCAATGTGACTATGAAGGGCCACACTTCGAGTAGCACCTCTAACTGTTTTTGCTACAGAGGCCCCAAGCCCCTAAGCTGACCTGTCCACAGATGCGCACTCCAGCCAGCTCTCAAAATGCAGCATCCTTGCTGTTGCCAGTGGCCATCAGGCTTGTCTGTATCAAAGAGACTGGCCCGATGGTCTTTCAGTGACCTTATCGATCTGGTCACAGAGAGGTTTCTGAAAGCCTCACAGCCTCGGTCTGCTCATCGCGCCCTGTCGTTCCCCCCCCCCCCCCCAGGTCTCTGGGATGCCTTTCCAGCCACCTCCCTTCCTGGAAGGAGTGACAAATGTGTTCGTCATGTTCGTGCCCTGGTTGTGTTTCCACCACCTGAGGCTGGACTTTGGAATTTTTCAGCAGAAAAAAATAGCATTGGGAAGTCATTTCCTGTTGGTGGGCTCTCTGTTACCTGCGACCACAGATATCTCACACAGCTGATCCAGGTAACAGAGGAGACCTGCTCTTCCAGTGCTGGCCTCATTGCTGGCAAATGATGGTGACCAGTGACCCTAGGCGGCCCTTCCCACAGGACTCCAGACTCCCTCTTTTGCCATGATTAATTCTATGTTCTGAGCTGGAATGACACTCATTTATTATTCTGTTTTACATATGCACCTCCAGGGAGTCCAGCTAAAAGCTCTAATTTTCCAGTTCAGTTGTAGCGCTGTTCTCTGAGAGGCACCGACTGCAGAGCTGCCAAGACGATGCCAGTTCAGTGAATTACTGAGTTTTAGATAGAATCATAGGCTCATATGGATTCAGGTGGAGTCTACTGAAACATGATGCAGACCTCCCTTCCCCCCACCCCCCTCCCCGGGCCTATTCTAGGAGGAAGAACAATGAGCGTGGGTGGGACTGACCTGTTACAAAAATCAATGAGGTCTGCACCCGCCTGCCTGCCTGCAGTGCACTGCTGGCCTCGGTGCAGCCACAATTGTCAATTAGCTCTGCCTGTCCCCTCATCCTTCCCCAAGCCCATGGCTGGTAGAAATGGAAATCAAGGCAGCTTTCTGCAGATCCGTCATTCAAGATTGCTTCCACTAAAGTGTCTTAACAGCATGAGAGCTTATAATCTCCGGCTTAAAATGATGATGGGAAATCTAGAGCAGTGATTTTGAGGCCCTTGGTTGTTCTGGGATGGGCATAAGAGCACAACATAACTGGAGAGGCCTGAGCACTGGGAAGCTTTGTAAGGAAAGATGAGAACTTTCCGACCTCACTCCAGCCCCTGGCTGGGCTTCACTCCTTCCATCAGCCTTCGGAAAGATGGAAGCATCTCCTAGAAATGTCTTTCTGGGGATGTTTGTGCTGGGCATCTTAGTGGGATGTTTTAGAATGGTTAAGTGTGCCTCCGTTTGGGTGATTGATTCTCACAATGAATAAAACCATGAACTTTTGACTTCTGAGCTGTTGAGGGAAGCAGGAGATAAATTGAAAATGAAGACGAACACACACACACACACACACACACACACACAGACACGAATACAGAGCGGGAAGTAGGAGCCAGGTAACTGGAGGCGAAAGGTCATGGTGAAGCCTGGGGATTGTCTGGAAGTGAAATGCCAAGGCAAATGCCTCCGAGCCAGGGGTCGGGCTGAGCCAGGAGGGACTTTCAGACCAGAACCCAGGGCCTCTGTGGAGGGCAGGGAGAGTAAGGGTGCATTCTGACTGACAAAGACATGCCTCAGGGAAACAGGAGGTCTGGAGGAGGTCAGGGCAGTCTAATCCATGCACTAGGACTCTCAGTGAGATGCTACAAGTTGTCAGATTTGGGGGTAAGGAGACATGCTTCTTTTGGACTTGACATTTGAAAACAATTTTTTTTTTCCTTTTAATTCTGTAGATGGGTCAAAATCAGACAGTAGGATAAATGGATAGGTACTTGCCCACCTAGTGGTAAGCCAGGGTAATTTATCAGAGTTGTTGGCACAGAATTCTGATGACTCTTTATATATTTCTTTTTCTGTGTGTGTGTGTGTGTGTGTGTGTGTGTGTGTAAAATTTGATCAGGGATTTGCAGTTTAAGTCACAAGATGATGTATATTTGACTATTAAACAAACTGGGATGTTTGGGCTGTGAGAGATTTGTAGCTGGATAGTAAGGGGGATGAGAATGCCATGTTCAATTTCTGCCTCAAGGTGGTTCTGTATGTACAACAGAGCCCAGAGGCTGAGTCATCACTTGGGCTTAACAAAGGAACTGTCCAGGTGTGTACAGTAAAGAATCTTTTGAGCTGCTCTTGCTGTTAACGATCTGGTTTCATAACCCAGATGATTAGATGTCACAGATAGTAGAAGGAGGTCAATAAAACTCAACCTTTA
Source organism: Myotis nattereri (assembly GCF_964212035.1). Classification (NCBI taxonomy): domain Eukaryota; kingdom Metazoa; phylum Chordata; class Mammalia; order Chiroptera; family Vespertilionidae; genus Myotis; species Myotis nattereri. The sequence goes on along the minus strand of NC_138085.1, from coordinate 76,067,750 downwards.
AACTTTGACGATAATTTGAGCTGAATAATAGTTGAATTTCAGAACTGAGTTGTCATGGTGAGAGCCATTGAAAAAGAATAATTATCTTATAACTCACTGTCCTGCTGAACTCAAAGCAGTATCGCTAACCCCATTTCCAAATCACCAAGCCCAGATCGTACTAAATCATGCTTACGAACATTGTTTTTATATTCTTTTATGTACGTATTTGCATTTATTGCCAAATATATAAAAATATATTTGAATAAATATGCACTCAATGCAGTGAATGGGAAAATGGTACAGGTGGTTTAGTTAGCTATAAATTGCATATTCCTGGAAAAGATACTAAAGTACCATTCAAGTATTCTCAAGAGCCAGGTGGTAGAGAGAAGTTAGCAATAATTTTTTTTTCAGTTTAACATATATGACAATCAAGCCATTTATTTCCTTTATTTTTGTGAGCTAAAGTTTTCATCTCATTTCCCCTGGGTAATACCATACATTTTTCCCTTATTAATCCATAATAACACAGTGGTGCACTTTGCTAATCAGAATTGCACTCTGCATAATAATTTACAATTTAATAAATATGTTTCTCCCACATTTCATCTAATGTAGATGCAATTACTAAAATATATGAAAATACTAAATTTGAATTAAGAGGAAATTTAGGTGCATAAAAACAGTGAAAAATAAATAAAAATGGTAACATTTTATTTTAAATGCAGTTTAATAATTTTTTGAGGAAAATTTACAGGATGTTTTTAGTGAAGGCAAAATATAATTTTTCTAGCAAGGTGATAGTGATAGATTTTTTCAAGTATTTCCAATAAATGGAAGAGAGAGGGAATGAAGATAATTGTAACTATTCTATTTTTTTTTTTCAGAGTGATTTCATTTTTTTCCTTTATAATTTATTTATTTTTAATTCTTTATTATTTAAAGTATTACATAAGTCCCCTTTTCCCCCATTGACTTTTCTCTGGCTGCCCCCACCCCCCAGCACATGCCCTCATCCCCCTGCTGTCTGGGTCCATTGGTTGTGCTCACGTGCATGCATACAAGTCCTTTGGTTGATTTCATTTGTATGTTTTTATTTTTCTTTACTTTTTCAGTACATTTTTTAAATTAAATTCATTAGGGTGACATTGATTGATAAGATTATATAGGTGCCATGTATCCATTTTAATCATGATGACTTCATAATATGTTTTAACAAGGGTCCCAGTGCACGAATTCATGCACCTTGAAAGTAACTGTGTGCCATGAGGCTGCGGTGGGCACAGGGGCAGGTCTCGCACCATCCTCCGCACCCCTGCCCCGCCCCTCCCACCACTCCCACGCACTGACAACGCCAGTCCCGCTTGTACCTGCTGATGGCACAGAGCGATTGGGGCTGGTGCCAGCAGTGGGTGTGAGCGACAGCTGCCGCCCCCATCGCCCCACAGGAGCAGAGGGAGGTGGAGAAGCCCTGAGAGGTGGTTGGGGCTGGCAGCTGCCATTCACACCTGCTACTGGCACTGAGCAATTGAGGCCAGCGCCGGGAGCTGGCAGCGGGTGTGAACAGCAACTCTGGCACTGGCAGCAGGTGTGAGTGGGGCTGGCACTGGCAACAGGTGTGAGCGCTGGGTGGGACCGCGGTGCTCAGGAGCAAAAAATTTTCAGTAACCACTAGAGGCTCACCTCGATGACAGCACTGGCACCCTGCCTTGGTCTGGCACCCCTGCTCACCTTCTCTACCATCCCACTACAGTCGACGCCCACCACGTTTTGCGCTCTGCCGCCTGTTGCCCACACCCACAATGTTCCAAGCGTGCCCCCTGGTGGTCAGTGCATGTCATAGTGACTGGTTGTTCTGCAGTTTGGTCTATTTGCATATTAGCCTTTTATTATATATGATTTATTATATAGGAAAAGATTCGTGCAATAGGCCTTCCCTTCCCCTGGCTGCTGGCACTGGTTTTCCTCCGGCACCCGGGACCCAGGCCTTCACTCCGGCCAGAGCTGCCTTCAGGCCTTTGCTGCTCCGGCCGGAGCCACCTTCAAGCCTTCGCTCCGCCGCTTCACGCCTACGTATGCAAATTAATCGCCATCTTTGTTGGCGGTTAAGTTGCATATCTTGCTGATTAGCCAATGGGAGGTGTAGCGAAGGTATGGTCAATTACCATGTTTGTCTATTTGATAGGATATGCAGCTGGGCTTGAGTTCCTTCATTACTATAGTTTTTAAGAATTTTCTTGGATAATATTTTCTATACATTCAATCAGATAATCTTTAGCATTATTTGTCAAGTAACTGAAAAAAATCCATTGGTATTTTAATTTGGACCATTTAAAATCTGCATATTAATTTTTGGGAAATGTTTACATATAGGGTGTTCCAAAAAATGTATTTATAGACGTTGAATAATTCTAAAGGTACTGTTTATTAAAATACATTTCATTTTCAAAGTTAAGCTATCAGCTATTACAGTGTGTATACATTTTTTGGTACACCCTGTACTTATTCCATATTAAGTTTTCTTATCAAGTTAGAACATGACATATAATTAAATCTTATTTCATGTTTCTCAATAGTAGTATCTTTTGCTTCTTCTGGGTCCTATGGATTTCTCAAGGTAATTTTAAGCTATTTTATTTTGGGAGTAGCATTATTAATTGCATCTTTCCTTTCACTATATCTTTTGCAGTTATATTTTACTAGAGGCCTGGTGCATGACATTTGTGCACTCAGGCAGGGGGGTGTCCCTCAGCCTGGCCTGCACCCTTTAGCAGTCTGGGAGCCCTTGGGGGATGTCTGACTGACGGACATCCTTAGCACTGCTGCAAAGGCAGGAGAGGCTCCCACCACTGCCGCTGCGCTCACCAGCCGTCAGCCCTGCTTGTGGCTGAGCGGCACTCCCACTGTGGGAGTGAACTGACCACCAGGGGGCAGCTCCTGCATTGAGTGTCTGCCCCCTGGTGGTCAGTGCAGGTCATGGCGACCAGTTGTTCCACTGTTTGGTTGATTTGCATACTATCCTTTTATTATATAGGTTATATAAGAACATTTATTTTAATATTAATTATATAAATGTATTAAGATATATTTTGTTTTTAATGATTTTTTTCTGGGAATGTCTTGAGTTTTCTAAAATTACAAATGTCTGTCATCCACAAAATAATGGAAGCACTTTTTAACTTCAATCTTATATCTTTATTGCTATCTTTTTTTTCTAATTGCATTGGCTTGTACTTGATTAAAGATATGAAAGGAACATGGCAATAGTGAACATTCTTGTATTGTCTCTGACATTAATGATGACTTTTAGGGCTTCATTTGAGCATATTTGTATCTTTCCATTTTAGATCTAAATTCATCATCTTAAAAACTGTCCATTTATTTCTACTAAGTAAAAGTCTTATCCCCAGTTATGAGTGAGGTTTGGAACTAAGATGGAAGTTGCATGCCCTGAGGCCAGTGGGTTTTTCCCAGAAATAACCGTTCTGAAATGATGTGCTCATCTTCTGCTAAATGGCTCATCGTACTTTTTTTTTTTTTTTTTTTTTTTTTTTAGTAAAAATCTGCCCTCCATTACATAATGCTCCTGCTCTGACTTCAGCAGTCCAGATGGCAGCAAATGTAATAGCACAAAGGAGAAAAAGCTCACCAGGACTTTTTATTCCATAACCGGGTATTAAAATAGTCTAGGGCCCAGACTGGGGCACTCGCTGATGGTAGAAGGGGATCCGTTATGGAGGTATTTCCTTCAGAGAGCAAGTTTTCCTAGATTAGCACCTCCTCCTCCCTGCTAACATCACAGCAACAGTAGGTTGCTCCCATGAATAATTGCAAGGATTATATATATATTTTTAGAACATATTGAATTTTTTTTCAACTTGTGAGAATAAAACTTTAAAAAATGTATAACCATATGTCTGGATGTAAAATCCAGTTTCAGTAAGAAGCCAAGTTTGTTGGCTATTACCATGATAAAACAGACCAATTTCTGTGTCAGGTCATGGCTGGATTGAAAGTATATGCAGTCCCCCATGGATGCAATTATTTCTCATGTAGCCCTTTTAATCATGTCCACATTTTGTGCCAAATAAGCTGATCAATAGTGTTCTGGGAGAAAAATCTTATCTATGCAAGTGTGTCCTGCCTGATTACTAAAGACAAATTAAAGCTAAAAAGACGTGGAAGTGATCTCATTCCTCCCAGTTTCTGGGGGCAGGCACTGAAGAGAGGTGTGTTGGGAGGAGAGATTTATAAACACAACCAAAGTCCTCAAGGGAGAAACAAACCACATGGCACAATGAAATCCTTCATGGAGAAGGATTGAACTAGGCCCCTTTGCTGCCTCTCCGTCATCTGGATTGTGCAGGTGAGCAGTATGGTCTCTGGTTGAGTTAAAGATCTAGGAATGTCAGGGCCACACCTGTCTTTCCCCCCACCCCCTTCCCTGGGCCCATCTTCTACAGGCCCTACTACTGGGAGTGCTTGCTTCTCAGCAGCCTTGCCTTAGGATCAGTGGGACAGCCTGCATGTGCAGGAAGTGGTGATTCAGTGTATGCAGGTTGTCGGGCAGGCGTGGGAGGGTTATAGTTAAAAAGTGTTCAGGATTTCATGGCAACCAATTAAACCGTAGACTAGGTGGAGAGACCTGAGTTGACCCGTCCAACAGCTGGCAGCTAAGCCTCGTGTGACTGTATCCTGACCCAAAACTACATCAAACAATTGCAATAGTTAGGTAATCCATATGCCACCTATTCCTTCATCCTCTAGCTCATGTGTAGGAGCATCATTTTTTAAGCAAAATATACTCACTGCTTCTAATCTCTATATATAAAAGCCCAGTGACCATTATGGCAGAACAACCAGAACGACCGGTCACTGTGGTGAGCACTGACCACCAGGGGGCAGACGCTCAATGCAGGAGCTTCCCCCTAGTGGTCAGTGCGCTCCCACAGGGGGAGCACCAATCAGCCAGAAGCCTGGCTCACAGCTGGTGAGCACAGCGACGGTGGCAGGAACTTCTCCCGCCTCTGTGGCAGTGCTAAGGAGCGGTGAGCCAAGTGGTAAGGAGCGAGCAGGTGGGTGGTAAGGAGCAAGCAGGCAGGCAGGAGTGAGGGGTCCCGGATTGCGAGAGGGCGCAGGCCGGGCTGAGGGACCTCCTATCTCCCCCCACCCCCCTGCACCTCTCCCCCAGTGCACGAATTTCGTGCATCAGGCCACTAGTATCTAATAAGAGAGGTAAAGGAGAAATTGCTTTAGCTGAAAGGAACAAAGATGGGGAGTTCTCCATCAGTTCTTCCCTTAGATTCCCACCCCACAAGGACTTGCAAATAACAAGTATATGATGTCATTTGTTTGATGAATTGATGAGTTTCCCATAAATTATTGCAGATTCTGTAAACATGTCATTACATACACAGCATTTATTAAACTCCTATCAAATGGACTTCTGTATTTTATGAATATAAACAAGTAATGACCTCCATGAGTTTTAGTTTAGTTTGAACTATCATAATCCAGAATTACTCTTCCCATCAATGCTGCAGTGCCAGGCTAATCGTTCTACTTACACAGAGTGAAGGAGGCGCTGAGGGGTGGAGTTGTTTGCTGAAGGCCCTTCACTGGAAGTGGCAGAGCGGAGGCTTGAACCTGCATCTGTTAGGTTTGCAACCCTGTGTTTAATTTATGTTCTGCATTGCCAGAACATGCAGGATGATGGAGCACACTAAGTGCTGGGTGGAGTGGATTTTGCTGACAGCGAGCAGTTAAGAGAGGTCCGGGCAGCACAGCTTCCTCTGGGCCCCCACCCAGGACTGCCTGCAAAATGCTGCCAGTTGGCTTTTGTACATACTTTCTACCCTGTTGGAATGTGACTCATTCTAATATTGCTAAAGCAATAAATAATTCCTGGATTGGTCCTATGGGGCTGTGGTCACTTCTGACAATTCCTGGAGAAGACCAGAGATTATCTTCTAGGCACCCGTCAGGAGGGTCGGTACTCATTGGCTATGCTTGATCAGCTCACTTTCAACTCATCATTTCTACTGTAATTCTTTCTCTGCAAAGCCTCAAGCATTTTAGTCCTATTGGCTGGAACCTCAGTGTTGATATGATAAGGAACCTGGTGGAGGGGATGGAGAGGAGAAAGATACGCCAAGCCCTTCTCTGAGATGTCTATGTGATACCAGGCACTTGAGCAGCTCAGGTAGTGGTCTTCTCCCTCCAGACTCTGGGGCTTTCATGAGCCGTGAGGAGGGTAGCCCAAGGTCTATCTGAGCCCCCTGTGCCCGTCCACCTCACCACATCCTTCATCAACCTAGGTTCATGCAAATTGTATTGCTCAGCATGACCCAGCTGAATTCCAGATGCTTCCTTGGTTTTCACGTTCTGAAATATTTGACACGTTTATATTTCTTGTCATATTTCCGCTCCTGCTGAGGTAAGGATGCACCAAGAACACAGAAGTTGTCACATATGCCAAAGGACTGCCTGGGGTCCCAGTCATGGACTTAAATAGCTCCCCACCACACGGAAAAGCGGCAGCCACAGGCCCTGAACAGCCATCTCAGGGGCAAGCAGCTGTCTCCTGAGAGCCCAGGAAATTACTGGAGTTGTGTTCCTCTCTGTGCTAAACCACGTGCGTACACACACACACACACACACACACACACACACAACACCAGAACAGATAAATTCATCTCTGCACCCAGGAACGGCAGTATAGGTAGATGCAATTTCCTACACATACATATTTACACACATATGTATCTTCTCATGAAAAGGGGGGGAATATCGCTTTCAGAATTACCTTCCCAAAACACAAATCCGACTATGCTGTTTAATGATACTTTGCAAGTATTGTTAATTTTGCTGAGAGTGACAGGTTATTGTGGTTATGCAGGAAATGCCCTGATTTTTGAAGATGCATACTTAACGGTGCTAAAATGTCATGCCGTTTAAAATTTACATTTAATTATCACAGCACAAACACAGATGATATAAATATGGCAAATTTTTTTAAAATATGGGCTTTTAATTTATATTATTCTTGCTGAGTTTCTGTATGATTAAAATTTTTCTTTATAAAAGGTTAAAAAAAAAAAGGAATTCTGAATCTGCATGTCCTGATCTTTGTTACTCAAAGAATGGTGCTGGGGCCAGCAGCTTTGGCTTCACGGGCGAGCTTGTTCAACATGCAGAGCCTCGGCCCCACCCCAGCACTGCTGGATCAGACTGTAGTGCAACTTAACCAGGTTCCCCAGGTGATTGTGCAGTACTGGGCCTGCCAGTCCATTCCTCATAGCATATATGGAGTGGTCTTTCAAAACACAGATTTTGTTATGGAAGTTTCCTTATAAAACCCTTAGAAATTTCCCATTTCCATGGTATAAATTTCACAACCCCTAATATGTCCTACGTGGCCTGAATGATCAAGCCCCAGACTCTCATGCCAGCTTCACCTGTCATCTCAGCACCCTCACTGCCCACACCCATCACACTGGCCTCCTGATTTTTATGAGAGTTGCTGACTATTCTGCATCGGAGATTTACACATCCTTTTAGTTTCCTGAAAGCGTTCCTCCTCTACCCCCTTTACAGCCTCTACTCAGCTTTTGGATCTCAGACAGAATTTCATTTTCTCCAAGCAGCTCTCCCTGACTTTCAGTGCAGGGCAGGACCCCTGCAGCGTGTTCTCACGGCGCTCTGCACCTCTTTTTCCTAGCCTGCACCTTCACTGCAGTGAAATATTTTAAAAGGATGCAGTTAGTCTATGATTCATCTCTCCCACTGACATGCAAGCTTCAGGAAGCATGGGGCCAGATCGGTGCTCTTCTCCTTCTGCAGTTCTAGTGCCCAGGGGTGGGCAAACTTTTTGACTCGAGGGCCACAATGGGTTCTTAAACTGGACCGGAGGGCCGGAACAAAAGCATGGATGGAGTGTTTGTGTGAACTAATATAAATTCAAAGTAAACATCATTACATAAAAGGGTACGGTCTTTTTTTTCAATAGTTTTATTCATTTCAAACAGGCTGGATCCGGCCCGCGGGCCGTAGTTTGCCCACGGCTGGCCTAGACCATCGCCCAGCACGTAGGAAATGGTCTTTGCTAAATGAACAAGTGGATAAAAGGCAAGGTGTGTTTTGGTTTTGCTCATAGAGGTACCCCTGTTGTCTTGCCTAGCACCTTGCACATAGAAGGCACTGCATAAATATTGGTTGGACAAAATTGTGAGTTAGTGGTACCCATACACGATGGAATACTACTCAGCCATAAGGGAGGATGAAATACTGCCATTTGCAACAACATGGATGGACCTTGAGAACATTATGCTAAGTGAAAGAAGTCAGTCAGAAAAAGGTAAGAACCCTATTATTTCACTCATAGGTGAGATATAAAACTGAAACTTACGAACACAAACAGCAGCGTGGTGGTTGCCAGAGGGAAGGGGGTGGGAGGAGAAGGGGGTCCTCATACTGGACATAGTGACGGAGAAGACTTGACTCTGGGTGGTGGGCACCCGGTGCAATATACAGATCTTGTAACATAGAAGCCCACACCTGACACCTATATGATCATGTTGACCAATGTCACCCCAACGCATTTAGTTTAAAAATGTAGATTAGCCCTTTTCCTCACCCACAGTAGGGAGCACCCATCTCTGGGACAGCCAGGTGCAGTCACTCCAGAGAGAGCCCTGCATGAGGAGATCAGTGAATAGCAAATAAGAGCACCACCTCATAGGGATATTCTGATCCCCACCTTGCTCTCTTTTATTGCATGCTCACCCCCCTGTCTCTGCCCCCCCCCCCTCCCAGCACACACAAGGGCAGGTTCTCTTGAGGGAAAGCAGCAGGCAGGGCCTGTGGGACATAAAGGTCCCACCCACCCCGTGTCACACTCTGTCCTGGAGGGAATGGCGTACTGTGAATACTCTCAGGAGCAGGGGTCATAAAAGCTGTGCTTGGCGGTCAAGTGCAGATGTGTGTACCTGAAACCAGATGTAATACGCAGTAATGGACACATTCATATGTGTTTAGCATGAGCACCACCAGGTATGTAGCTGCTGGCTTTTCTCTGTGTGCAGAGTGCTTTCACATGCACACTAACCGTCGATTCCGAGAGCAAACCTGTGGTAAGAGTTACTACTGTTTCTTTTTACATTTATAGAGTTAAATCTCCGCATAAGGCAACTAGCTAGGTGGCTGGAATACAGTAGAAGGGCAGAGCTGGAGCGGAAAGCCAGGCTTCTGGCTCCCACGCACTGCTTCTCCATCTCCCCCTGCCTTTGTGGGGAGAAGAGTTTGGCACAGGTGGGTGGGCAGGGCCTGAGGCTCTTCCTGTCTCTCCCTCCTGAAAAGGGGTCCAGGTGCCCGCTCCCAGGAGTCCCTCCGGACATGTGCCATTCATAGTGGCAAACCATGATCTAGCACAGCCGTGGGCAAACTACGGCCTGCGGGCCGGATCTGGCCCGTTTGAAATGAATAAAACTAAAAAAAAAAAAAGACTGTACCCTTTTATGTAATGATGTTTACTTTGAATTTATATTAGTTCACACAAACACTCCATCCATGCTTTTGTTCCTGCCCTCCGGTCCAGTTTAAGAACCCATTGTGGCCCTCGAGTCTAAAAGTTTGCCCACCCCTGATCTAGCATCTCTCATAGGTCAAACACTTTTTATAAATACTCTATACCAACTATCTCATGTGATCCTCACAACATACATTTGAAGTTTAAGCTATGATGCTCCATTACAGATGAGGAAACTGGGAAGCAGGGACATTAAGTAAGGTTCCCAAGCCTACGAGATGATTTAGAGCCACGGCAACTGGATTGTAGAGCCGGACACCGAAGCACTAGGTCCCACTGCCGTCTCTGCCATGTCCGTTTGGTGTCCTCCTGTTGTCATCTCTGCCCTTCTAGCGGCTGTCTCCCTCTCACAGGGACGCCGCAGCTCATTCTTTGATTCCCTTTGTCTCCCACAACAGGGAAGGAAGCTAAACTCTGGTCCTTGGACTAAAAGGAAGAATTTATAAAAAGTGCCTGTGACATTCTGGTAGGATAGTAGTGCTTACTGGCTGGTAGTACTTAGCGGGTGATTATAATAATTATGCAAGGCAAACAAATTAGCCGAGTTAACTTCTCACTAAAGCTCCTTTCAATGAGGTGTATAAGAGAAAATGTCTTCTCCCATTTATTGTTCAACTGAATGGGAATTCTAAAGGGGAAAGGCCATCCTAACAGGGATAATTAAAAGAGGCATCACGCAGACGTCACATTGAAATGCACACACACATGCACACACGTAGCTGCTGTTTAAGTCCTGTGTGCAAAGCCGTGCATTTGGCAAGCGATTTCAAGATAGCTTGTTTTAAATAAAAGCAGTGAAAACTTGTGATTGAGAACTGCAGCAGCGTCTTTAAAATGCTCATATTTCTGAAATAATGAGCTACTTTGCAAGATGACAGCTTTAAATGGTGAAGCATAAGCTTCAAAATGCTTGCTGTCTGGGCAAGCTTCTATTCCCACCAGTGGGGCTTTCACCATCTGGGGGGAACGGGGAAGGGCACAGTGAGTACTTCTCAATTCTAACAAGCACTTTCTATTGCAGAGTTCTCCATAACCACTTTTAATAATTGTTCCCTCCAACAGCTCTGGGTCTTTTTTTTTTTTTTTTTCATTTCACAAATAATAGTAACCTATGCAGATAGAATAAAAGGAATATATTTGGAGGCCACTTCTTTGTTAATAGCGGGGCTAGCTTCATGATCTCACCCAGCTGAAAGGTGTGAGAAATCAGACTTGCTGTTGAAGGGTTGCTCTGTGTAGTTGGTGGGTCCGTGGTAGGAGCCACTGCTGTGCATGCAGTTCTCCCTGGGCCTGTGCTTCAGTCTGCCCCGAGGGCTTCCAAGGTCCCTGTGGAAGGTCACATGGGGAAGGGCTCAAGCCAGAGAGCCACACTGGCTTCCGGTCTTGTTTATCAGCTGCTGTATGACTCTCTGAAGTACTGTATTTTGAAAGGAATCATTCAAGAGCAACTATTCAGTGAGTATCCATAATGAATATCAAAAGCTTTCTAACCCAAAGGTTAGAAATCTGTTTCTGCATCTTACCATCCAACCCTTTTTAAAAATATATACGTTTTTATTGATTTTGGAGAGAATAGAAAGGAGAGGGAGAGGGAGAGGAAGAGATAAAAACATCAGTGAGAGAGAGAGAAATATTGATCAGCTGCCTCCTGCATGCCCCCCACTGGGGATCTAACCCACAACCCAGGCATGTGTCCTGACTGGGAATAGAACCATGACCTCTTGGTGCTGGGGCAATGCTCAGTCTAATGAGCCACACCAGCCGGATGCCACCCAACTCTTATAAACCAATTATGCTCTCAGTATTCTGCTCTTGAACTGACCCAAGTCAGACGCAATTTGGACGTCAAGTGAGAAGTGAACCTTTCTAGTTGTTTTGCATTGTTTTAAAGATGCCATAAATCCAGGGAGATATTGTCTGAACATGAGGAAGGCTGACTGATCTGTCACCTTGCCCAGGGCGAGCTCACCTCCGTGAAGCACTCTGGACCAGCTTGCCCTCTGATCCTCACCATTTGCGATTGGTCCTGCAAAGGCTTCCCGTTCACCTTGATTCCTTTCAACACCGCAGCTAGAACATGCCCTCTGTCAGGTCCAGTGTGGGGCCTGGGAATACTGCATGATATATTTTATGACATCTGTCTTGTTTATTTCATGTTTTGTGCTTGTTTTACCCGAGATGGGGAGCTCTCCAAGTACAGGATACAACTGACGCCTCCCCTGAGTTTCTCCTAGCAGAGGCCAGCCCCGTTGCACATAGCAGTGGTGATGGTAGCCAGTCAAATGAATTGCATAAATAAATCCCATGCTCTCCACTGATTTACTAGTATTTACCACATCTCTGTAAGGGAAAGGGGGATGTTGCATCATGTTTTCTAAATGAATATTTATCTTATATCTCTGATTTCCTCCTTTTGCAACATAGCAGCCCATTACAACTTTTTTTTTTGGTTGGGGGGGGGAGGGCTTCAGTGACCTCCTGGCATATATTACCCTTTCTTTCTCTCTCTTTTCCTGACCTTCTGCAAAGCTTTTACATTTGCACAGGTCTGTGATGGGGCAGGGCGTCTGCCACTCCCTGATGGATATTCTGTCAGTCTGTGCATTTCATAAAGATAGGAGAGGCGGAAGAAATTAGCAGTGTCACCTCCAGCGTCAAACTCAGTTAACAGTCTCACCCTGTTCATTTTCATATTCCACTTGGTCGCAAGATTTTACTGTTGTCTTTTTTTTGTTGTTTTGTTTTAACTGAAAAGTACATCTGCATTTGCAAGGAATGGTGACAGGAGATGCAACCAATGATCTATTAGAATCATAATATAGTCTAGAAAAATATTTCAAAGTTTAATACCTATTCTTTTTAAACAAGGAACCTGAAATTTAAAGAGTAAGCATTGTACCCTGGTCACATAGCAAGTCACCAGGAGACTTTGGACTCTTCTCTGGCTGGTGAGCCCTCAACTGGCTACTCTTGATTCATCAACGTCAAATCCTCTGTGAGGTTAACACATGCTCAGACACTGACCTAGTTGGTTAAGTTGCCTCTGGAGACACATATATCATAGTGCTTTAGAACACAATATTTGGAGTTAGATGGCTCTGGATTTTTAAAATCAGGCTTATGAAATAGCCTTGAGCAAGTTATATCCCTTCCCCTCCTGTCTGTTACCTCTTTTTTTTTTTTTTAAATATATTTTATTGACTTTTTACAGAGAGGAAGGGAGAGAGACAGAGAGTTAGAAACATCGATGAGAGAGAAACATCGATCAGCTGCCTCCTGCACATCTCCCACCGGGGATGTGCCGCAACCCAGGTACATGCCCCTGACCGGAATCGAACCCGGGACCCCCCAGTCTGCAGGCCGACGCTCCATCCACTGAGCCAAACCGGTTTCGCCAGTTACCTCTTTTATAAAATGAAGATAATGATGGTGTCTGTGTGGTTGTTGTGTGAAATAAATAACCTAACAGCCCATAATCTGATATACTGAGGGGCTCAAATTGGGACTCCTGCTACTACACTTACACCATTTAGAAATAATAGTGAAGCACACAGACAAGTGCTTTGGTAAAGACCAATCCAACAGCACATGCTGTTGAATCTCATTGGTGACCTATTAAACTAGTGCATTACCCTCTTGCTGCCTGTATTTGCTTGTTCATTGGGTGTCTGCATAGTGTTTATTGGGCACATACTCAGTGCCATGTACTGTGAAAAGCAGGGGTGATTTAGCTGTGGTCTCTGTCCTTGAAATACTCTCATAGAGGAATAACTACATTAGACTGATGAGGTTAACAGAAATACCTACAAGGTAACCCAGAGAAAAGACTGAGCCCTGCCAAATGAGTTTCAGAAAGTCAGAGAGCCCTCTGAATCACAGAGCTATATTTATTTCATTTCTATGGTTTCTACAATCATGCTTATGATGAAATAACATCAGGAAAATCAGCCCTCTCCTAATATGTGCAAACAAATTCAGAAATGACATATTGCAAAGGTAGGTCATATCTGATTTAACATGCACTGGCTTCCGCACAGAGAGTCAGCCCTTGCCTGGTTTCTTGTGCTTCAGCTTCTCCCAGGGATTGACAAGGACATTTGCACTGTGAAGAGATGGGTGAATATGTACCACTTTCTCCAGCGATGATTCTTTTTGGGAGGACAGCTGAGGAGAGTGTTAGAGTGGGCTTACTGGTAACTCTAGAGTGAGGGTTAGCTCAGGTAGGCCTTGGCATAGATGGAGAATCATATGATGTTTTCACTTATCAGGAAAAATAAAGTCTAATGGGAAAGATGAAATGGAAAGTATTCTTGGGGAGTAAGAACGAATGTCACTAAGAATGTTGTTGGGAAAAACAAAGCCTTGTTGCATTGCAAAACAGTAAATAAAAAGGCAGAGCTAGCCTGCAGTGGCAGGAAGTATGCAGCTCACCTCCCTTCTGGATTTGTGGAGACACTGAGGCCCCAGGAGCCTTTGCTAAAGTTATATGTGAGCTGATGGGAAGAGCCGGGCTTATTTGCCAACTCTCAGTCCACTCTCCATTTCACCGCGAGAGTGCTTGGTTACCTGTGATCTGCGCTGGTGACCTGAGAACACTCACACATCCCTGGGGATCTTCAGAGCGTGCCTCTTTTGGAGCCTGCAGCATTTTTCAATAGGACTTATCCATCTGGTGTCTTCCTGTTTTCCAACCATCACTTCTCTATCATCCTTTGGATTGTCTTGATGGTCTCTAAGAATCGACTTTAGAACCTTGAACCTGGCTTCTCTCCCTAACATTGTGCCTCTTCTCAGGTGCTGTTCTCCCATTTCCCTCCATCCACCCTCTGCCCTCACCCGGCCCCACATAGCATCTAGCCGAGTCATATATAACACAAAGCATTCAATAGACATTTGTAGGGTCACACACAAGCAACGGCTTGACAGTAGACCCAGCAAGCAGAATGAAGAGGCAGTGTTACAAAGCACGGAAGATGAAACGAATCTGGTAGCAACGCAGAATTAACTGAGGCATATTTTGTATCTTCTCTGCCCAAATCTAAAGAAAAAGAGCTTCGCTGTGAAAGGTTAAAGCGTGCTCTTTGCCTCCCTGCTTTATTTTCCTACGCCGCTCTGTGTCTTTCTATGCTACATGGCTGGGGCAGCGGTCTCTGCAGCTGCTAATTGTGCCTTTCTGGGTGCACCCTGTTTTTGTGGGTTTGACAGACGACTGCTCCCTTGACGTGCCTACATTTCCAAAACACTTTGTGATTTTTTCCCCTCTTGCGAGCGCCTGGGACATGTAGATAGGGATGGCTCTGTGCACAGCCCGCTTTCTCTGCCCTGCCTTAGAGTCAGTGCTGGAGCCCTCAGCCAATTAGAGTAAGGCTTGCAGAGATGCTTTGAGACCTGTGGTTACTAAGGGAAGAGCAATTCAATGGAAGGTGGAGTGTCTAGAAGGGGAAGACAGGGTGGGGTAGTCAAACTATGGTCTTTGAGCCATTCAGCCATGACTCATTCTCAAAGCCTGACCTTCCTGTACCTGATGCCTGCACTGGCTTCTACATTTCCATGACATGGTTGTCTGGATTCCAGATCTACCTGCACCTGTTCCGGCCCCTGTAGTCATTGGACACTAGCCCTGTTCTTAGTGTTTCCAGTGCCTCTCCCAGTCAGCCATTCCACATCGGCTGTCACCAGCTAGGCAGGGCCCTCAACGGCTCTCAGCCATCACACTGTCTCCTAACTGGCTTTCCCCTCCAGCTGCTCTCGTCGCCAACCCACGGTCTCCGTGAGACAGACAGCCCATTCCATATGGCAGTCATCTGGTCAAGGACCTTCCTGGGCTCCCACTGTCTTTGGAACAGGCCCTCAAGGATTGTTGCTGATTGATGGATCGCTCTGTAAACTCTGCACGGTGCCCGTGTTCACGAGGCCCTGACACTGCTTTTAATGACCACTCACATTAATCTCTCTCCAGAAAGGTCTTGGGAGATATTTAACGTGCAGCCTGTGTCGCTTTCAAGTAGACGGGTGTGCCTGAGAGGTGGAAGGAATTCCAGAGAAGCCATCGAGTTTAAAAAACACTCTGAATGACACGTTTTTCTTTTGGGACATTCCTCCAAACTGATTAGCTTGCTTGAAAGTGGACTCTGCCTTCGTTTTTAGCATCCCTCCAAATTTGAATGCTGCCGGCGTCTCAGAGCCGCGCAATGTGCCTTGTGACAGCCGGAGCAAAGTTTAATTATGGAAAGATAAATATGAGTTCCAACTTCTCGCTTTTCCCCAGCATGTCACAACCCTAAATGCTTTGCGAGTTCAGATTTTTTTTTGTGAGTCACTATGATTGTGCAGGAGAAAAGTTTATATTATTAAATCTACTCTTAGCTGTACAATTTCTTCAAGAGACCTCGAGCTCTTCCTGCCTTTAACAAATTTAAAGAAATTGGATAAAGAGACAATAACCTGAGCTTTCCTGGAGACACCAGATATTTTGATCTATTTTTACTGCAGCCTATTTTCAAGGGCAACACATCTCTGATTTTTTTTTTTAATCAAATGGTGTGACTTGAAGGCTGTAGCCTGACCCGTGGAGCAGACACCACAGGGTGTTAGCGGCTGTGAATAGTGTGAGCACCAAAAAGGAGTCATCTTGGTCTTACTAAGGGAAAATAACCTTGACCTTACACTGACGAAGCAGAATACCATCGCAGAGAGCAAGAGGGATGCTCTAGCTTTGGGATTGCTGCATTTTGATCTGCTGCTTGCTCTTGTCTGCTCCTGTGCCTGACTAAGACAAGATTAGAAGATTAGTCCAACTTCTCACTGCTGTCAGTTCTCTCTATGGAGTGAGTGTCACAGGCAGATGCTACTGAGAAATCTTGGTGGAAAGGCAGAGCAGAAGGCACTCAAGCAGAGAGAAAATCACATTTAGGTTTGTTTTGGAACAGCAGGGTCAACGATTAGCAGATTTATGAAGTAAAGTCTTATTGACATTTACACGGCAATTATGATCAACATTTCTTTGTTTTAAGGTAGGACTTCTGAGTTTCAAATTGGAGAATCTCAATGAGTAGTGCAATCTTGGATACAGTAATTGGAATATAGAAATATTTAGTGATTAATTAATTAAAACCAGGAGCGAACACTGTTGAATATTCTTCTTTCTCCCATGAGTCAGGCCCATCTCAGGTGCTCCTGTAGCATCCCTGTTTTTTCCCAATATGGATACAAAACCTGGAATTACTGTCCACTCTTTAGATGATTTCCAAGGGGGCAGAGATTATGTCCGTCTTATCATTGTCCTGTGTAGCCTCAGCTTCTTGAATGGTTTCTAGCCCATAGTATACATGCTATAAACATGTTACATGAATAATGTTTGGAAGGGCATACATTTGGTGCTTTTGATTTCAGTCAATAATCTTCATGTGCTAAATCCTATGGTCACAGTGGCTCAATATCTTTGAGAGTCCGAGTATAAACTTTCTCTTTTTACACTACATCACAGGACGAACACAACTGAGAAAAGCCTCCTTCTCCCTCAAAGAAAACTGAAAAGAAAAACAACACAGCCAAACCACATATATTCACCCTGAGCAGGAGTGGAAGTTAGCTGAGGGAAAGATCTGGCAGTCTAAAGGGGTTTAGGAGCTGGGTGGGAGATGCAGCCAAAGACTGGCAGTGTGAACAGTGAGTGTGGAGGCAGGAGGGGAGGGGCTCAGTGATGAGTTTGGAGACACGCCAATTTCTAAGAACCAGACATGTCCATAGCCAAAGATGGATGGGACAAGTAGTATCAGGGGAGCCCACTGGAGCCCATAGGATAGTCCCCCATGAGGATTCTTCTCTCTGATGATTTCTGGGCCCTGGAAAAATCCCCTGGTATTTAGCTACCATCCCATGGAAAAAGTGAGGAGGGAAAAAAACCTCTTAATTGGCACCATCTCTCCAAAAAGACCATACATACATACATACATACATACATACATACATACATACAAACAATGCCACACTCCCTTGAACATTACCAAAATGTTTTCTGCTCCCTTTTCCTCAGACATTGAAAGAAAGAATACATAAATTGAGAAAAAAAAATAAAGGAAGTACTTGAGTCTCCAGATTTAGTAACCAGTGGTTATTTTGGGAAAATTAAAATTGGAATAAATAAGGCTTAGAGAAATAGGTGGGTGCTTCTGTTGTTAGAATGAAGAACTCATTAATATTATTTTTATGTACGAATCCACCTGTTTCAAGAAAATATTCCTTTAATTTCCCTATGTTATCAACCAAAGAATGAATGGTGCAGCTTAAAGATGTAACCTCCAAATAATACAACCTGATATTCGCTTTCAAAAATGAAAGTTCTCTAAGAGCAAAAGGTTCTAATATTTTTTTTCTTAAGGGGCGAAAGGGTGAGAGAAAAGAGCCTGCTGAGGCTGAAATTTTAATTTTTAGACTAGGATGTTTCCAGAAGCTTCTTAATAGGACTTTTGAATTCCTGTTCTTGAGAACATTTTCTACATCCTGCTGGGGTGTAGAAAGATGCTGTTATCTACTTGATACCTGGGAGAGAGGGCACAAGGCCTGCTGTGCACAATCTCAAACCTTGAAATAATCACTCATTTTGGCATGAAATTCAGCCAGAAATCTGATTTTTATGACCTAAGCATTAAAAAAAAATCAGTTTCTATGGATTCTATTCTATTCATATGTGAGGAGACCAGATTTTACAGTTGGATTGTTAATTTTCTTGGAAGTGTAATGGTGAATTAACTTGAAAAATATGTAACAATGTTTGTTCTTTGAAAGAGCCAATATTACCACCATGAGTTTTAACGTCTGCTTTTAATTAATGTGGCATATTTTGGTTCTGGTATTAGCATATGGTCTGTTTTCACAGTCCTGCCATTTCTGCCTCCTTCTCTCTATCTCTCATCCCTCTCCTCTCCTTATATGTCCCTTCCTCCCCCCCACTCCTTTTTCTTTTAGGAGGTATGATTTGCATACAATAAAATTCACCACCTAAATTGTTCTGTGTTATGAATTTTAACACTCACATATACCCGTGTAACCAGTACCCCAAGTAAACTCTAGAATATTTTCTTCAATTCAGATAGTTCTTTTGTTCCTTTCCAATCCAGACTCCCAATGTTCTGATTCCCATTATTTTAGTGTTGCCTTTTCTTTCATTTCATCTAAATATAGAGCATATGCCTTTTATGCTTTTATTTCACACCTTTTATGCTTGACTTCTTTCTCTTAACATAATATTTTTTTGGAATTCATCCATATTGAGATATTGGTAGTTTATTCCTTTCTACTGGATGAATAGACCGGAATTTATGTATCAGTGTTCTCATTGAGGACCATTGGCCTGTTTCTAGTTTTTGACTATTATGAGTAAGACTGTTACAAATCTTTTGTGGACATGTATTTTCATTTCTCCTGGGTAAAAACCTAGAGAGAGATATTATTGCTGGGTCATAGGGTACATGTATGCTAACCTTTCTCAACACCTATAAAACAGTTCTTCAAAATTATTGAATGACTAGAGGCCTGGTGCACAGATTTGTGCACTGGTGAGGTCCCTTGGCCTGTCCTGCGGGGAGCGGGCCGAAACTGGCTCTCTAACATCCCCCGAGAGGTACCAGATTGCAAGAGGGTGGTGCAGGCCAGGCCGAGGGACCCCACCGGTACACAATCAGGGCCGGGGAGGGATCATGGGAAGGCTTCAGGGCATGTCCGGCTCATCTCACCCAGTCCTGATCGGCTTGACCCCAGCAGCAAGCTAGCCTACAGGTTGGAGTGTCTGCCCCTGGTGGTCAGTGCACATCATAGCAACTGGTCAAACGTCAAATGGTCGGACACTTAGCATATTAAGCTTTTATTATATAGGATTGTGTATTTCTATCAGTGTGACAGCTCTAACTGGTTGAAATCTTCACCAACATTTGATATTACCAGCTTTTAAAAATGGGTAGCAATTCTAGTGTTTGTAAAGTAATACGTCATTTTAAAAATTTGCATTTCCCTGACAACTAATGGCATTGAATATCTTTGAATGTGTTTATTGGCCATTTGTGTGTCTTTTATTTATGAAGTGTCCATTCAAGCATTCTGCCCAATTTTTTATTGCAGTTTAATTGTTCAGTGCTAATTTGTAGAAGGTCCTCATTGATTTTGGATATACATTCTTTGCCAGATACATACAATATTTTCATATATAATATTTCATCCAGCTTGCTTTTCATTTCCTTACCTGTGTCTTTCAAAAAAAACAGCAGTTTTATTTTGGATAAAGTCCATTTTATCAATTGTTTTCTTTTAAGCTTTATACTTTTAGTATCTTATACATTTTCCCTACATTAAGGTTGAAAGATTCTTCTACATTTTATTCTAGAAGTTTCATAGTTTTTCTTTTAAATTTAGGTTTGTGATCCATTTCAAATGGACTTTTATATGTGGTGTGAGGTAATGGTTTGGTTAATTTCTTTTTCATACATATAACCAGTTGTTCCAGGAGCACTGATTGAAAAAATGTTCCTTTTCCTATTGACTTGCCTTAATATCGTGGTCATCAACCAATTTAGCATTGAGGTGGGAGCCTCTTCCTGGGCTCTTTATTTTATTTTATTGACTAAAGATCTGACTTAACCTAAAAAAACCGTCAATTCTAGAATTTCCTGATTAGTGCTGCTTTATAGTAAGTTTTTAGATCAGGTGCTATAAATCCTCTAATATTGTTTTTTCCTTATATATTTTAACTTTAAATATTGAAATATTATCAGATTATAAAAACAATACAAAGAATGCACCTCAATTTTCCAAATGTTAAAATCTTACATAACAACAGTACAATACCAAACTGAAAAAAAAATTAACATTGATACAGTGTTGTTACCTAATACACAAATCTTATTCCAAGTTTTATCATGCCTTTTGCTCACCTAGATTCCCACTCATTATCATATCCTTTCAGTCTGTAGAAATTCTCCTAGCAGTTCTTAACGTGTGGGTCATTTGAAAGCAAATTATGTAGTTACATTTTTCTGTCCAGATATGTCATTATTTTGCCTTATTTTTTTAGGATAGAATGGTAGGTTGACAAAGTTTTCTTTCAATCTTTTGTAGCTGCTGTTCTTTAGACTACTGGCATCCTTATTTTGGGTGACAAGCTAGTTTTCTTTTTAAAAAATAAGGTTTTCATTGTATATAATCTTTTTTATCTGGTTGCTTTTAATATCTTTTCCTTAACTTTGGTTTTTAGAAGTGTGACTATGTGTTGTTCTGTTTTCTCTTTATTTATCCTGCTTGAGTTTCAATGAGTTTCTTTAATCTGTAGATTGAAGTCCTTCAACAGTTTTAGAAATATTTCTGCCAATTGCTCTTCAGATATTTCTAATGACCTATGCTATCTCTCCTTCTAGGAATTCCATTACGCATGTTTTAGGTTATTCAATATTGCTCCATAGATCACTGATGCTCTGTTCAATGTTTTCACTACTTATTTTTGTATTTCAATTTGGACTGTCCACATGTTCCACTAGTCCAGTTCTTTATTTTCTGTTGTGTTAGTCTACTGTTAATATAATCAAGTGGATTAATAATTCCTAAAATTGTATTGTTCATTTCCAGCTTAGCCAATTCCTTTTATTTTTATTATTTTGTATTTTATATCTGTCTGCTGAGATTTCTTACATCTTCACACATGTTGTTCTACTTTGTCACAAGATCATTTAACATATTTATCATAGTAATTTTAAATCTTTACAGGATAATTCCAACATTAGAGAATCTAAAGCTCTGTTTCTATTGACATTTCCTCTCTTTATAATAAAACTAGAGGCCTGGTGCATGAATTTATGCACAACTGGGGTCCCTTGGCCTGGCCTGCGGGATTGGGCCAAAACCGGCTTTCCGACATCTCCTGAGGGGTCCTGTATTGCGAGAGAGCGCAGACCAGGCCGAAGGACCCCCACTGGTGCAAAATCGGGGCTGGGGAGGGACATGGGAGGTTCGCCAGCCAGGGAGGGACCGCGGGAGGGCTCCAGGGCATATCCGACCCATCTCACTCAGTCCCGTTTGGCCAGACCCCAGCAGCAAGCTAACCTACCAGTTAGAGCGTCTGGCCTCTGGTGGTCAGTGCACGTCATAGTGAGCAGTGGAGTGGCCTTAGCATATCATTAGCATATTATGCTTTGATTGGTTGAACGGGGGACCAACAACCAGACACTTAGCATATTAGTCTTTTATTATATAGGGTTTATTTCTTTGCTTAAGTGCCCCCCCGTTATGATTTTTTGTGAGCAATTTTGTATAAGAGAATATTAGAGAATGACAAAATTATTATTTATTTCTGGAAAAGTGTATTTCTCTTTACCAGGTTAATTGAGAGGGTGTGTGTAAAATAATTTAATCTTTTATTGTTTAATGTCAGCGGAGAAATTGAGATCTTGACATAGGTGAGTTTTTATATCTTTCTTTGTGTTGGATTCTAGCTGCCAGCTTTTTGGGTTATGGGGCTTTCTCTGTGCTCTCTGTTTTTATATTTCAGTAAATTCCTCTTCATTCTTCCATCCTATCCACAGTCCTCGGTAGCTGCTGCCCTGAACTTGAGAAAGACCTCATTCACTGACAGGGATAACCTCTCAGTTTTCTTCTATCTCCTCAATTGTGTTGACAGGGAGGTGCAGACTTGAAGCACCTCTGAGTTCTAATTTCTCAAGGCAACCTCCACACATTCACTAGAAGTTGTTGATGGTTGCCTGCTATCTCTTTATACCTGACCACATGGATTCCTCTGTCTATTGCTGCTCCACCAGTGATGAAAGACGCCATAGTTTCCCCATCTCCTAGAAAGGCTTGTTATTTTCTTTAATTTGTTCAATTTGTTTTTTCTGTGCCCTTAGTTGCCCAGTGAGTTTAAAAGCAGAAACAATGACTTCTAACTTGCTTAGTCTTTTCTTGTTGTTAGGGTGGAAATAACTCTGTTGTGATTTTTGTGCCCTACCCAGAAGCAGAAGTTGACTACTCTATTGTTTGTCTGGGTTTTTATTTACTACTGGAGGCCCAGTGCACGGCGTTCATGCACAGGGGGAGGGGGTGGGGGGGGGGGAGGCCTTGAGCCCGGCCTGCACCCTCTTGCAATCCTGGACCCCTTGGGGGATGTCTGACTGCCGGTTTAGGCCCGATCCTGCCCTACAGGATCGGGCCTAAAACAGCAGTTGGACATCCCTCTTGTAATCCGGGACCACTGGCTCCTAACTGCTGGCCTGCCTGCCTGCCTGATCACCCTTAGCCACTCTGCCTGCCTGCCTTATTGCCGCTAACTACTCACCTGCCTGCCTCATTGCCCCTAACCACTCTCCTGCCTGCCTGATCACCCCTAACTGCTTGCCTCCCTGCCTGATCGCCTGTAACCACCTTTGCCTCGGCGCCTGCCGCCATGACTTCGTCTGGAAGGATGTCTGGAATGACATCTGGAAGGTCATTTGGCTATTCGGTCTAATTAGCATATTATGCTTTTATTATAGATGTATAAAATTGCATTCCTGATTTTATATGAAGATCTGTGTGGTCTCTGATATTTTCAGAGTTTCAGTATTGTGAGGTGCAAGGATCCTATCCTCTTTTCTTCTTTTTTGTTTGGATGTGGAAGTGTCCTTGTTGGGGTACTCACAATCAGCCAGACACCACTGATTAAACAGTCATTGGCAGGTAGTCACTTGAGGCCAATCCAGGAATGATTTCCTTTCTAGAACACTCTTAGAACCAGAGTTCCCATGGACATTGGAGCACTTAACCAAATAGAGGTACTTCATTCTATTGCCAATTTCTGAACCTGCCATTCACCAACAGTTAAGGTTTAGTTTTACTTTAATTAAACAAACAAACAGAAAACTCAAAGTGACATGTTGGTCTAGACCAGTGGTCAGCAAACTGTGGTTCAGCAAACTGCGGCTCGTGAGCCACATGCGGCTCTTTGGCCCCTTGAGTGTGGCTCTTCAACAAAATACCGACTTCTGCGCATGGGCCACGAAGTTTCAATCACACTGTACGTGTGCGCCTGCACGTGGTATTTTATGGAAGAGCCATACTCAAGGGGCCAAAGAGCCGCATGTAGCTCACGAGCCGCAGTTTGCTGACCATGGGTCTAGACTCTGCGAATGAAGTAAGAATACCTAGATTCTCGAGAATCCAGGTTGAGTGACGGTAGTCAATGTAGTGGTCTAGCAGTGGCAGCTTCCTTGGTTCATTGTTTGAGGAGCATTGGAAATTATCTGTATAAACAAAGATGGTAGATGTTAGAACAGTCTTGTAGAAGTCTGTTGGGTCTCTGCTGCATATGGAACTATAACTTGTGTGTGAGCAAGATGCACGGCATGTCCCGGGAATGCATCTGTGGTCCTCAGAGGGTTATGGTTTCCACATGTCTCAAGATAAGATTTAAGTTGGGTATTAATTTCAGCTTCTTTTAGATGGCATTGGAGAAAAAAGTAAAACAAAACCTTAAACAGACATTCCAGAGTCCACATCAGGCTTTTTTTTTTCTTTGAGGTGAATAATTAATCACTAGCAACAGGGAGTGTATAATTTCCTCTAAGTGTAATAGCAAGTAGAGACAACCAAACACTTGTTGAGTAGTTCCTCTATGACCAATATGAGCACAATAGGGTGTGATCTCAGAAGTATGAGTATTGGAATATAATAGAATGTAAGGAGATTTATACTCTATATCAGAAAAGTAACATATATTAACTAAAATTATTAAGCCTTATTTGAAAATTGTCCAATACATGATTTAACTATAAAATGTTGGGTGAGCTCCGATGAGGAAGTAGGTAGACAAGTGCCAGGAGAGAAGGAAGCAAGGGCTCTTAAAGGAGATTCCATAAAGAAAATGAGACTGTAAGAGGGTTATGAATAGGAGTAGTAGGTTTAGATACAGAGACAACTTTGTGATACAGTCATGTCAGAAAGTTAGAACTAGTTTAGCACTCGGTAAGATTTCATTTATCATCTTGTCATCATGATCCTTATAGGAAGGCAAGAGGCCTGAAGTGTCAGAGAAATGAACTTTTGGTAAGGCGTTTCACAGTTCATATAATTACAACCTTGCAGAATTGTAGAGGGAGCCTATTTATAAGGTCTAAATATGAAATAGTGACATTTGGCTATAAAAGTGATTATCATCAAACAAATCTATGCAATTACTCCATTGGCATAGCTTATGTTAAAACGCAGTCCTAGGAACACTCTTCAGAGTCTATTTTAGAATTACTTGAAGTCTTATTTCTTCAGAGTAGTGGTTATCAACTAGAAGTTTATATCAGAAACTCTTGGGAGATTTAAATATGCAAAGTAAGATAGATAGACAGACAGACACTTTTAACATATACTTTTGATTGTGAATCATATTCTATAGCAGATGCTGACTTTAGCATGTATCAGAATTACCTGGAGGGCTTGTTTAATATGGATTGCTGGCGGCCCTCTCCGGATTTTCTGATTCAGTAGGTATAGGATTGGCCCAAGAATTTGCGTTTCCAGTAAATTCCCAGATGCTGCTGATGCAATGCAGCTGGTCTGGAAACCACACTTCTTAGAAATTAGAAACCATTTGATGTTATCAGAGCCCATATAAATTTTATAAGTATATGGTTATACATATGGGTTACAGGAGAGGGAGCGGGATTTGGAACATGGTTCTCGGGGTGGCTCTGTTCTCCATCTAAGCTCCTCCACACAAGAACCCTCACAAGCTCCGCTGGCTAGAGGCCAGGTCGCGAAGAACAGTCTGGCTTCCCATTGTTGTCCATCTCTAAGAATACCCATTTCTCCCTATTGACCCTTCAATTGAGAAGAAGGACTGAAGGTGGTTTCTGTAGAGAGGTTCCTGAAATGGTGTGAGCGAGACCAGAATCACCGGGCGAGGTCTGCAGCCTCCTTAAAGGGCTGCTCTCAAGAGAGGCGCACGCACAGGGAAGCAGGTGGGATCCCACAGAAAGCAGTATCTTATCACTGACATTGTCAGAAGGGCTGGCTCATGGCAATAATAAAAATCAGACTGACTTTTTGTTTTATTGTTGCTTTTAAATTCACTGCAGATAATACTCCTTTTTATTACTTGTTCCTGGGGTGGACATCTCCGAACACGCTGGCCTTGGTATGCCACTGCTTGGAGGCACAATGGCCTTTTCTTGTAAGTTACCCACTTTACTCTGGCCACAGATCACTATTCTTCCAAATACCCAATAGAAATAGATTTTCCAGCGAGGGAATTCCCACGAAGTCCCTGTAGATCAAATATGTCTAACTCCTGGACATTGACTATTCTGTCAGTTCTTCAATGAGGCAGGCTATTCCAAAGAATAAAAAAAGAGCCTCATTTTCTCAAGACAATAAGAAGAAAACAAAAATGAAAACTGAATTTCAAGCCAATGTTGTCTTTTTCAGCTTGAGAGCCCCTTACCTCCTTGCTGCAATGTGCCCCCGACATACCGGCTCCTTGTGGCTCTCCTGAGCTGTGTTTCCTGCTGGTGTTGCTGGCAAGAGTCGTGCCAGAAAGGCAGAGGGATTTAAGTAGAGAGAGCGTGAGAGCATTCCGCATCCGTCTATGGCAAGGGAGCACTCGACTGAACAAGAAGCAGCCAGATGTAGTGTCTCCAAGGTGAAGCTGTAATAACTTAGGTGGCAGAAACTTCCTAGGAGACTGGCATAATTATACCCAAACAAATTGTCTGAACAGCCACATCTTTATTTACATGAGATTAAAACTTACAAGTGTGAGCAAACCCGGAGAACAGCAGCAGACACCAAAGCAGCTAGAAGTGTTGGTAACCTGTCTGACATCCAACATCCGAGGGCTGATCAAGAGCCAGCCTGCGGTTAGGGCCTCCACTTTGGTTCTTGTTTACTGCAACTGAGGATTGCAACCACCAGATGCCAACCCTTAGAACCTTACCAGGTAGCCAACATGTAACAAATCACTCCAAAATGTAGTGGCTTAAAAAAAAGATTTTTAATTGATTTTGAGAGAGGGAGGGAGAAAGAGAAACATCAATGTGAGAGTGAAACATTGATTGGCCACCTCCTGCACGCCCCCTACCAGAGACCAAACCTGCAACCGGGACATGTGCCCTGACCTGGAATTAAACTGGCAACCTTTCGATGCCCAACCAACTGAGCCACACTGGCCAGGGCCAAATTTTAGTGGTTTTAAACAACAACTTTTATTTAGTGTACATTTTGGGCTGTATTCAGCTGGGCAATTTTGGTCTCATCTTGGCTTTCTCATGTGTCAGCTGCAGGTCAGCCAGGCAGCCACGATTCTGGGCTTGGTTGGCGGTTGGCTGTTGGCTGCGGCAAGAAGTCGATTAGGAAAATCATCTCCAGTCCTCCAGCAGCCTAACCCAGGCTTGTCCTCATGGTGGTCCCAGGGTCCCCAAAGGGCAAGCAGAGGGTGCACAGCCTTGGGAGGGCTGGTTCAAAACTGGCGCATCTTCAAAACCAGACAACACTGAATTCTGTTGTCCCAAGCAAATCCTCAGGCTATCCCAGAATCACGTGCGGGGAGATAAACTCCACTTCTTCACAAAAGGAGCTGTACCATTCTATTACAACACTTTGCAAAGAGCATGGGTACCAGGAACAATGAAGGGCCTTGGCCTTTTTTGAAATCTACAACAAAACCCTTAAAATAGAACAAAACAAACAAACCCACCAGATGTGGTACAGGTGCTAGAAGAAATAAACAATGAGCATTCAAGTCAAGGATCTTTTTTATTGATTTATTTTTAATATTTTTGTTGATTTCAGAGAGGAAAGCAGAGGGATCGCGAGACAGAAATATCAGTGATGAGAGAGAATCATTGATTGGATGCCTCCTGCATGCCCCCATACTGGGTGGGTTCGAGGCCACAACCCGGGCATGTGCCCTTGGTCAGATTCGAACCTGGGACCCTTTAGCCTGCAGGCCGCGCTCTATCCACTGAGCCAAACCTGCTAGGGAAAGGATCTTTTTTATTCTGTATTTTTATTCCATTAAATTAGGCATACATTTATTAAACAAGTTCTATAAACAAGGTACTATGTTAGGCACTTTATGGAACTGTGTTACTTTATATAGATGACGATCATGCATACGTTTTGCATTGGTCTTCTGCCCACTCCATACGCATTTGCTAGTTTGTCCTATTCCAAGAAAGACTTTGGCATATACATTTCTCATAACCTTTATCTTCCAAATTGGTAGCTGAAGTGGTGCCACAATGAATATTTTTGCACTTTTTACACCTTTCATAATTATTGATGGGCTAATGTCATATATCTCAGGCCTCATATGCTCCTATCATGAGAAATCTGTAAAGATGTTAAAAATATATTAGTTCTGGTCCTATTCTTGACATCCCACAATTCTGTGGCCATGCTCTGCAATTCAGGAACTTGATCATGTAATAGAGTGTGATTCTTTGATCACTGAGCTTTCATGATCTCAACTTTCTCTCCTTTGACCATGACGGAGTGTGCACAGTGGGAAAGGCATGGCTATGGGAGGGGGACCTGCATGGCCAGTCTGAGCAGCAGTGCAGTGTGGTAATAAGTCTCTGGATTCAGACTTCCTTGTTCGAATCATGGCTCTCTCCTGTTCTAGTCATGTACCTGAGGGCACGGTATTTGGTCTGTTGGTGCCTCAGTGTTTTCAGCTCTAAAAAATGTGAAAACAATAATATATGCTTCTCTGATTTGTTTTGAGAAATAAGTGAGATAATGCATGGAAGGCACTTAGAACTTGTGCATGGCAAGAACTAAATACATGTCTGTGACTAATAGTAATATCTATTCTTCCAGTGCCTTCCAACATGCCCAGTGCCATGTTTCTCCAACAAAATTTATCAAACACAGTACCTTGCACTTTACAGGGACCAACAATATGTAGTTTCTGTTCCGAGGCTTCATTAGAAGTTATACACACACACACACACACACACACACTTATATAATTATGAATGAAAACTATAAGATATATTTCATTCATATATATATTACATACATATATGAATGAAACTAATACCAGACAGATGTGCCACATGCAGTAAGAGTTTGAGGCAAAGTGCTGAGGCAGCACAGGAGTTGGGAAGAACAGACCCAGCGAGGCTAAGTGGGTGGCAATTGAGTTGAAGGCTGTTTAGAATCAGACAAGCTATGATGTGTTGGGGATAGGGAGAGAAAAGTCACGTTAAAGCTTCTAATTTAAAATGAGGAAATTGGTCCATATAATTTTCAGTTGCGTAAGAGCTCTAAAATTCAATTCTGTAAAACCATGCTTTCATTCCTTGATGAATATATGAGAATTCTGTAAATGAGTCGTTGCATCCAAAATTTTTAGCTGCTGGGCATGAAGTTTACCCAGTATTCACAGCAAAGCAGATTACTAGTGGAAACTTGAATTAGAAAAATGCTGACATATTCAGAAATATAATTTGTACCCAATGGCTTGAATAAAAAAAACCCAAAACTACCTAGTAACTCTGCAGTTACTAAAAGGGCCCTGATAGCCTTTCCTTTTTCATGTTGGCATTTCAAGGTTGTTCTGACCAAGCTCACCAGGGAAAAGGGCTTTTCATAGGATGGTAAGATGGTGTTTCCTTGGATGTCTCAGTTGCAGGCAGTGCTTTGAAATCATTTCTACGCCATAAGTGGCCGTGTCCTTAGAAGGGAAGTGACTGGTTTGCCAATGTCATTGTCTCTCAGAATTACCTGGGGAATTTGTAAAAGAAATGCAGATTCCCTGAGCACAGCCTTTGAAGATTTTGACCCAGTCGATCTGTGGTGGAGCCCAGGAATCTGCATTTTAGGAGGATCTGATACAGGTGGTCTGTCGGCAACACTTAACGAAAGAACTGATTTGGGAAGAAGGTTGGGTGAGCTGCCCAAGGTCACAGAGAGTAGCCATTAAACCAGAATGTGTGCTCTGGGGGCAGCACCACTTCCAAGTGCCAAAGGTAAAGCTGAGAACTGAATCTTTTGAGAAGGAAGACCTAGAAGAAAACAAATTTTAAGCTACTAATCAAATGTTTAGGAGTCAGGCCTGGCCTAGTGCACAGTCTTGAAGTCAGAGTTTGGTCTTGGTGGCCCCAGTCTTCTTCCTCACTTGGTGTCCTTAGCCACTCCTCCTCTGCCCCCCACAACTCCCGGGCCTGCTCTATCACAGCCTTCCCTGTCCCTCCCTGGAAACCTCTCTGCTTCTTCAGCTCAAGAGCATCCTGTTTTGTAGGGCTTCTCTCTGAAGGGGACTGACCTCTTGGACTGATTAAGAGGCACAAAATAAAACAAAGACTTCCAAAAACAACCCCTGAAATCAGTCGGCATAAAAAATTTGGAAGCCATCCAGCTCCCAAATCACAGGGCAACTCAATGTCAGTAATAATGAGAGGCAACAGAGGCTAGAAGAAAAATGCTCATCGAAATTCAGTTTCAGGCTCCTCACCGGCATCCAGGACAGCATACGTGTGTCACTGGGCTGAGAATGCACCTCAGATGTGGTGCTAGACACAGTGGGCTTTGCGGGAGGAGGGAGGCATTGGTTACAGTGAGAGCCCCGGCTCTGAAGCAGGTACTGAGCCCGCGTGTGACAAGCTGCTCTGGAGAAAACAGATGATGCGAATGACTTTTGTTTCAGACGCATCCCTTTAATGATACCTCAATTAATTTGTATGGCCATGCCTACCAAGTGACTTATAAAACACTGTTCAAGGTGCCTTATAAAATCTACAGTTTTACAGATAATTTCAAATGGCAAGGAGTTTCAAAGCAATGGGCAACGTTCAGTTGAGGTCTGGAAAGAGGCTAGTCTGAATCTGCCTGGGAGTTTTTGCCTAAGGACTGATAGGAAAACAGGTATCTATCTGTTCCTTTATCCAGGCCAGTGTCTCATGTAGGGTCTGCCAAGGGATAAGAGGAAGAGAAAGAGCAAGCAAAGCAGGCAGGAAAGACCACTAGAGGGCAGACAGGAGCTTGGGCCTAAAGCCCTGCTTCCCAAAGGAGGAAGGAACCCTTGGAGACATGGCCAGTCCTGCAGGCGGCTTCAGTCCGTGCAGCTGTCCAGCGTGGCCTCTGTCATGGCCTCTTGGATCCATGCAGCGCTTTCCAGGAGCAGGGAGTTTTCGTCATGCTGCCGAGAGGTGAGGTATCTGCCTTCAAAAATTCTCTCTCCAAACTCTCTCTCTGTGCAGAGACATAGTGGAGGAGATTGAGAGTTTGAGACCCCAGTTCATGCTTGTGCTCAGTAGCGACTTTAATGCAAAGACATAAGATGAAAAGATGATTTCTACTGCAAACTCATTTTTAACAGGTGTTCATGTTACATATTTGAAGAGATACGAATCGCTTTAAACTGTCATGTCTGCTGGGCAGAACACGGGGACCAGTTCCCTAGGCTGGGTATGTTCCTGGTGTGACTTCTAGAGGCCTCAGGACCTCCGTAGGCTCTGCTTCCCCTGCCGGAGCACCCAGTGCAGCGCAGCGCCTGGCAGGTGGGCTGCCTGGTGGTGGGGCTCACACCTCATGCTCTCTCCTCCAGCCCCACAGGGGCTCTGAGAATAAAACTCTAGAAGAACCACAGTGAACACCAATCTCTAGACAAAATGATCCTCCTTTACACCTGTGCTGTCTGCTTGCCCTCCTATGTTACCTCTGACTCTCCTCATGTTTCCCGTTCTTCAAAATCAATTTGACGCATTTTTAGACATTTTTATCACTGTCTTTCATTGTGTATAAAGCCTGCAGCTCCTGTCACTGGTACCCCACAATGAACAGTTATATTGTATACGGTTATATATGATCCTCTGGTAGCTCCAGATGTGGAATCTTGTTTCCTAATGACACTCCGTCTCCAGTAAATCAGCATCTGCTTTGCTGGGCTTAGACTGGGCCAGATGCATGCCTCTCAATAATTTGCTTTTTGGTTTTTATCTCCCATTCAGGATCTGGGGTTTGTCAGCCAAATCAACCAGGGGACAGAGAAGCAGCAAACTACAGGACAAATAGTATTGAATGAGCAAAAGGGATATGATGGTCTAGTGCTCTTATTATTGAACTTGACCAGCACCTTAGGATGGGCCACCAAACCTCATGTGTTAGTGGCCTCTTCTTTAATATTAGGATGTAACTTGTTCTGCATGTCTGTCTTAAAAATAAAAATCAGAAGTTAGAGGGCTTTCCAGAGAAGCACATCATTCGATGAGTGGGAAGTGTCATTATACCAACCTTGGCAACATAAAGGGAAGCTGAGATGGTCTGACCACACCCTACCTGGAGTGGCATTAAAGAAACCAGATTTCATATCTGGACAGGGTCACGTATATCTATGGACAGCATCATTGTTAACTGTGGGGGGCCAGTCCCCCCCAAAGGCTGTAGGATTTTCAGACAATGGGAGGCAGTGATAGATGTCTAAAATCCTGGTGGGGAGGTTGGGGCACCAGGAAGGAACTCTTCTTGATAGAGGCTGCTCTCCTCCTCCGAACCACAGGGCTTAGTTGGTTGATTTCTCTCCCACTGGTTGATGGACAGCCCCCTCTAGGGAATCTGTCCTTTGTTGACAATTTAGAAGGGGCCTTAGCATAAAAGGGTAAAGAATTCATTTATGTCACCTGCTTTTCCTCAAGGCTGTTCTCTTTCCAGATGCCATGGTTAAAACCATTCAATTGTAAAACACAAAGTGAGAAAGCTCCCAGGACCTCCTGCTGCAAAACAGAAATGGCCCAGAGACCTGCTGCTGTGCGGGAACACTCAACCCGCGGGAAATGTCTGGAGGAATTGCATTCAGTATGGGTTCCCATTGTTTGTGGAACAAAGACTCAGGCCTGCCTCAGGGCTGTGTTTTCTGAGAGGTCCTGTCACTGAGGCAGCCAGTGTGTGAGTGGAAGCCACTGGGGATCACCATGTTTAGGCTTAAGGATCCTACCCAGGGAAATCCAGGCCTGGGGCAACAATGGACTCACCTGTGGGGGAGGAGGGCCATTCTAAGTGACCCTAGGATTCCCTTAGATAAGGAAGCCTAGGATGCTTTTGGAACATTTTCCCAGCGCCCAGCCTCCCACCCTACAGGATATAAGGTTGAAAGGGAACATTGAGAGGCTGCATAATTGAAGCAGAAGCCTCCTCCCAGGGTAGCTGTAAGTGTTGAAATATTAGTCTGGTAGAAATGGTATTGACTCCTTGGGATCCATCCTAATGGTTTTCCTTTACTATCTATGACACTGGGCTAAGGGTTGCTTGCTAATTGCGATCATAGGCACATCCTACAAAGGAACAAGTGACAAATGAGAAAAGCTTTCATCTATTTCACGGAATTGCTACTTGAATCTGAACTCAAATCATTGCTTCCATGGTTGACACTTGAAACCCAGAGTCCTTCCCAATGCTTTTCCTCAGTGCTCTGTTTGATAAAAAACTGATGCCGTTCTGGTTACATGTGATGCTTAAATTTTAATCATAGGCACTCTGATGACAGGGAAAGGGCTAGAAAGAGGAGGTGGATCTCTTCTAGGCGAGAATTACAAATCCATGTGTTAGATACAATTAGTATATTTATTTTTCAGATGAGAAAACTAAAGCACAGAAATAAAGATATTTTGCAGAAATCCTGTGATGGCAACTCCTCTCAGGATTGCTCTTTCTTTCCACCATTGAGACAGTGGCTACCTACTGAACCAATGCAGAAGTCTTAGACAGCTCCACCTCCTAGTAATCATATTCGCTTAATTTTAAAGTCATACCAATTCATAGCTCAGAAAAGTTTATCAGAATCTGCAGATAAATTATTAGAAACTAGAGGCCCGGTGCACGAAATTCATGCATGGGTAGGGTCCCTTGGCCTGGCTGACAATCAGGGCTGATCTGTAAGGTGACAGATGGGGCGATTGGGGGCCCCCTGCTGGCACCCGCTTTGGCCAGCCTGGCGCCACCCACTCTCCAGCCCTGCTCACCCACTGGTTGTCTTCCTCTGCGGGGCGACCAGCAGGGTGATGGAGGGGAGGCCCCCACTGGCACCTGTCTTGGCTGGCCTGGGGCCTGCATTGAGTGTCTGCCCCCTGGTGGTCAGTGCACATCATAATGACCTGTTGTTCCACCAGTCATTCTGCCGGTAGATTTGCATATATTAGGCTTTTATTATATAGGATAATAAGAAAGGTTACAGTGTGGCCACTACTAAGATTGGTATGCTAAACCTGTATTTATATATCCCTGGCAATTAAAGCTTAAAAAAGAAAACACCACTATTTAAAAATATAGTAAATTTTTTCTTCTAAACTCAGTTTTATTCTTACTGAAGTACATCCTTTATTGTTTCTTTTAGTAAGGTTCTATGAATTGTTAAATCTGTCTCAAAATATTTATTGTTCTTTCTTGAATTACAATCTGCGAATAAAGTTACTAAATTAATTGTTTTCCTGAAGTAGTTTGGTAATATGAATTTATTTCCTTTTGATCTCTATTTTTGCTACGGGTAGGTCTACTTGTTAATCATTGTACATACGTTGCCTTTTGTCTCTGGTGGTTCCTAAGGTTCTCTGTTTGTCTTTGGGCTTTTGTGGTTCTGTGGAAATGTATCTAGCTGTAGATTTTTGGAAGTATGCTGACTCAGGGTACAATTTTAATCAAGAATTCACACCTTTCACCAATTCTGGAAAATCCAAAGATAGTATTATTTCAACATTGACTTTTCAACATTTTCTCAACCTCCTGGTAGAACATTTATTAAATATAGGTTGGATGTCTCCTTCTGTCATCCATACTTCTTAATCTTTATTTCATATTTTCTATATTTTAATCAGTATGGAAGACTTCAGTTCTCCAATTCAGTCTTCATGAAACGTGGGGTTTGGGGAGCAGATCTCTCCCTTGCAGGTTCTAGCCTTATGGAGTTTGAAGAATAAAATTCGTGGACTAAAAGGACTTGTTAGTAAAAGGGTGGAAATTTATTGGAAGCAAATACAAACTCCTATGTAGGGAGGGATTCCCAAGGGGGTAACCAACTAAGCCCCTTTTTCTAAGTTTTCAAAGGTTGGAAGTTCTTTGTCCATCTATGCTCCCTTCTAATTGGACCCCTTCCCCGTTTTATGACCCTGTGCTCTCCTAATTGGTCACCCTTTTTCAGGATATCATTTTCAAAGTCCAAAACCCACGTGGTGCCCCTCTTTTTCTATCTCCGTTATCTTGCAACATTCCACTATCTCCTGTGGAAATGTTTCCCTCTTCCCGGCATCTGTGGACATTTCTCTGTCCTCTGTGAAAGTATGTTAAGCATTTTGACAGCTTCAAGCTCTCTCTGCTTTTCATATATGCATTCTTCTCCCATGGACCCTCTTTATTCCCTAAACCTGCTTATTTTGTCTCTAAAATTCCTTTCATTCAGGGATGGCTGTTCATCCACTGAAGATTTAATTTCTGTGGGAACCATTGTGTGTACATTGTACATGTGATTCCTGCGCTTACATTTAAGTTTACTTTCAAAGCTGCTAGTTTTATTCCATAGTCTCCTCTATAATACAGCTTTTCTTTACAGTTTCCTCTTTCTTTTTTTGTCCCTGTGCTCATTTTGAACATACTATTTATTGAGTCTAATTTTTCTACTATCTCAAGTTCTTTGAAATTAGATATTTCTGTTGGTCAATATTTCCCTTAGGAAGGATAATTTTGCTGTGGGTTTTTTTTTTTAATTTATAAGCTTATGTTCATAAGCATTATTTTATTTTCAGGGTATGTCCTCAAAAAATTAAAAATCTCCCAGCCTGTCAGCATGTATCTCCTTTATTTAGTTCTCCTTTAAGGCATGTCAGCACATTTTTTTCTTTTGATTTGTAGAAATATTCCATGTTAGTCATATAATTATTATTTGATATTTTACATTTTTGTGATATTATGTATAGTATTTTAATAACTTTACTTTTTAATATATTTGTTTATTGATTTCATAGAGTAAGAGGGAGAGCCACAGAAACATCAGTGATGAGAGAGAATCATTGATTGACTGCCTCCTGCACGCCCCCTACTGGGGATCTAGCCTGCAACCCAGGCATGTGCCCTTGACCGGAATCATACCCGGGACCCTTCAGTCCACGGGCCTATGCTTTATCCACTGAGGCAAACCAGTCCCAGGGCTAACTTTATTTTTAATTATTGTTGATTTATTGAAGTAAAAATGAGTGTTGTATATTGA
Source organism: Myotis nattereri (assembly GCF_964212035.1). Lineage (NCBI taxonomy): Eukaryota > Metazoa > Chordata > Mammalia > Chiroptera > Vespertilionidae > Myotis > Myotis nattereri. The sequence continues at coordinate 76,031,979 of NC_138085.1, read as the reverse complement.
TTTTGTATACAGAGTTCTTGCTAAACTCATTTAGCAATTCTAACACAATCATATCACCTGTGAATTAATCATGATTTGTTTCTTCCTTTTTTATTCTTCTGCTTTACATTTATTTTTCTTTCTTTTTAAAAAAAATTTTTTTATTGATTTTTAGAGAGAGAGGAAGGGAGAGGGATAAAGAAATAGAAACATCGATGAGAGAGGAACATCATCTATTGGCTTCCCCCTGCTTGCCCCTTACTGGGGATCGAGCCCAGGCATATGCCCTGACCAGGAATCGAACAGCTACCTCGTGGTTCCTGGGTTGACACTCAACAGCTGAACCGCACAGACTGGGCTTACATTTCTTTTCATTGCCTTCTTGTGCTGGTCAGAACCTCTAACAGCGGTTTTCAACCTGTGGGTCGTGACCCCTTTGGTGGTCGAGTGACCCTTTCACAGGGGTCGCCTAAGACCATCCTGCATATCAGATATTACGTTACAATTCATAACAGTAGCAACATTACAGTTATGAAGTAGCAACGAAAAAATAATTTTATGGTTGGATCACAACATGAGGAACTGTATTTAAAGGGCCAGAAGGTTGAGAACCACTGTGTCTAGTAGAATGTGGAATAGAAGGAGGGAGAGAGTCAGTTCTTGTTTTGTTTCTGATCTTGCTATAAGACTTTTATGTGTATATATATATTACCTTTATTAAGATTTACCAGTTTCTTTTTTTACCTAGCTTGCTAAGGTACTTTATTTTTGTTATGAATGGATTCTGAATTTTGTCAAGTACTTTTGTCTGTGCTATATGAGATCATAAAATTATCCTTACTCTTAAGGATGTGCAAGGGGTGTTCATAAGGTTGATGGGTGAAGGCTGAAGCTGCAATTCTTAAATACCATTGGGGTAGTCAAGGGTTGCTGCTTCCTGTACTATATGTGCATCCCTTCCCTGTATTTCAGGTGATTTTTAAAGAATTATTTAAGTGGAAGTGTTAAAACGATATTTTACTATGATTAGAAATATGAATAACCTTGCATTTAAAAAATGAAATAATGGACCCAACCGGAGTGACTCAGTAGTTGACCTATGAACCAGGAGGTCACGGTTCAATTCCCAGTCGGGGCATATGCCCAGGTTTCAGGCTCAATCTTCAGTGTGGGGTGTGCAGGAGTCAGCCTATTGATTCTCTCTCATCATTGATATTCTCTCTCTCTCTCTCTCTCTTCATCTCTGAAATCAATAAAAATATATTAAAAAATAAAAAATTTACAATTAAAAATGGATTCTGATTTAAAATAAAAATAGCTACTAAGGGAAAAACATTATATACTTGAAGTATTGAGAGAGCTAGTGTTGCAGTACAATAGTTCTGATAACAAAGGACTCAGGATGGGCCAGCTCTTCATTGTAGCAGATGTCCAGCTTTGGCTGATTTATCTCTTGCTCCCACCTCTAACTTCGGCCATGGCTTTGATCCTTTCTGAGGTTCCTGAGTCATTTCCTCCCATTTTGTCTCGCCGTTATCCAGTTTGTATCATGGCATCAGATAATTTATGCCCCTGTTATTCTCCATCTGAAAATTCTCTCCCAGTCTCAGTGCACATCTTCCATTTAATATCTTTCTCTGTGGTTTTTCCATTAGGTCACGCTCATCTCATCCAGCTTTTAAATGTCTCAAGAAGGCATTTGGGATCCATATATTAATAAATAGACACAGTTGCTTTTAGTTTGCAGGAGAACAGAGAGCACCCTGGGAATATTGCAGCCATTCATTTGCAAACGATTTAAGAAATACTTCATCATGCTTTATTGTGTTTCATGTGATATAAACACACCTCTCAATTGAATTATACTCTACATTCAAGTGGGAGGTTAAATTCCACTGCAGACAGAAAAGAGAAAAAGTACAGTGATTTTCAAAAGAGTTGGAGAAGAGGAAAGGAATTTATGTCATTAGTAAAGTAAGAATGCGTAGATACAAAAATCCTAAGCCAAATCCTTTAGCTCTATAGCTCATACATGGTATTTGAAAGCTGAAAACACACTTCTCCCCAGTAACAGTGAAGGCTCTGTTGGGTCCACATTAACTGATAAGAGTGGATTTAACAAATTTTGGTTTGTGGTGTTATTAATTGGAATAGCAATAACTCCTTAGAATTCCTAAGGAACAATGAGATAAAACTTGAGATAACATAGAGTGGATCCAAAACTAGATAAACAAGATAAAGAAGAGAACATTGTTGACCCATTATGTTATAGTGGGAAGGTGGTGGTACTGGTTATAACACTACTCAGTAATAAAAGGGATAAACTAATGAGATGCCCATCAATATGGATGACTCCAAAAGTAATTATGTCGAGGGAAGGACGTCTGACAGAAAAGAATATATACTGTGAGTCCCATCCATATAAAATGCTGGAAAATGCAAGTAATTTTATAGTGACTGAAGGCAGAGCCATGGTTGCCTGGAGATGAGGAGGGTGGATTGTGGGAAGGGGCAGGAGGGAAGGATGACAAAGAGACAGGAAGGGACTTCCCACTGGATGATGAATTCACAGGTGTGTGCATACGTCAAAACTTACCAGATTATACGCTCTAACTATGGGCAGTTTATTTTATATCGATTATGCATAAAAATATGTTTTAAAATGTGGGCAATATTTTAAAAATGTATTTTGAAATCTCAAAGTAAAATGAGACCAATAACCATACTCTTCATAAGATTACTGTTATTATGAAATAAGTAATCCATATAGAGTGCTTAGAATCGTGCCTGGCAAACCCTCTTAAAATATTAACAATGTTTTTCTTGGATCAATGACAATATATATCTCTGAGAAGAATAGAAGGTATTTTCTGAAGAAAATTGCAGATAGAAGTTAAGGGGCAGCTACATTGGTTTCAAAGACTGAATCCCCCTAAAAGTCAAATGTTGAAGTCTTAACCTCTAGCACCTCACAATGGGACTGCATTTGAAGTTGGGACCTTTACAGATATGACTCTCTAATATGACTGGTGCCTTTATAAGAAGGGGAGATTAAGATACGGAGAGAGACCAGGAATGCAAACACACAGAGGAAAGGCCATGTGAGGACGGAGAAGGCAGCCGTCTGCAAGCCAAGACCAGAGGCCTCAGGAGACACTAACCCTTTCAATACCTCGACCTTGGAGTTCTAGCCTCCAAAGTGTGAGAAGACAAATGTCTATTGTTCAAGCCACCCAGTGTGTGATATTTTGTCATGGCAGTCCTAGCAAACTAATACACACGCCCAGATGTAAGGCCTCTTGCAATAAGATCACTTCTGAATCTGCCAGGGCGACTCCTGGCCAACATGCCTCTCTCTGCAGGGCGTCCACGTTTTCCTGCACAGAGCAGCAGTCACTTGTCACTCATCTCAGGGCGTATTGTAACAACAAGCCTTTCAGCGCTCAAACCCAAAGCAGACACAGGCCCTGCAGCACCTCCTTCGTGCCTGCCAGTGGGGGTGCCCTCTGGGGTGTGCGGCTGGCTGCCATGTCCCTGGGCTCTGGCTCCAGACTCCTGCTGCCAGGTGCCGTTGTCAAGCCCAGTGGAGCCCAGTCTTGAAATGATCAAGCGCTCTGAGCTGAAACATCAAAACCTAAGAAAACAAATGAAACTCACAGATTGTTTCACTCACGGGGATTTTAGCACCTGGTCCCTTTATGACACCTTTCATCTAAAGATTTTATCTCAGAACCATAAGAGCTTAAATATCTTCAATGGAATTACTATACGTTTTCTAAGACTCTGGTGTTCTTCTTTGTATAAAGGCAGGCCTGCTCCTGCTCTCTCCCTTAAGATACCCTGTCCTCATTTATTTCCCTGCCTTTTAAACTTTCCTTTCTATATAACAAGCCCCTTGAACAACTCTTAGGATTTTTTTAAATCATAAACCAGATCTTTTATTCTTTGAATGCTTGTTCTCTCCAGCCCTCATATTAAACTTCCCGCAGTGTGAAGCCATGAGTGATCTGTCATACGGAGGCCCGGAAACTCCTTGGAGACAGAGATGTGAGGCTTCGTATCTCACACGCAGCCTCCAGGCACTAAGAGTTCTTATAAATCCCTGAAATGGTTCCCTCAGTGTCAAAAGCACTAACCTTCCATAGAACTCAAGGTGCCACATAAACCAAAACTAATTGGAAAATATTCATTATTTTACTCAGCCTACACATATTAATGAATGGGGTTACAAAATTGAATGGGAAATATTTTTTTAAGGGGATTTTCAATCTAATTGAGGAATTAAACATGTAAATAGCCCTAGCCGGTTTGGCTCAATGGATAGAGTGTCGGCCTGCGGACCAAAGGGTCTCAGGTTCGATTCGGGTAAGGGCACGTGCCTTGGTGGCAGGCTCCTCCCGGCCCAGGCCCTGGTCTGGGGCGCATGCAGGAGACAACCAATCGATGTGTTTCTCTCACATTGATGTTTCTCTCTGTCTTTCCTTCTCTCTTCCACTCTCCCTAAAAATCAATGGGAAAATATCCTCGGGTGTGGATTAACAGAAATAAAAAAAAAAAAAAGAAAAGAAAAAAGTCAATAAATGTGTATCAGAATTTTTTTAGGTCTGGGTGGAGTTAGAAGTATGGGTGGCCTTAGAAGTAGATAGAATGCTGGTTGAGGTGGAACAAGGGTCAGGGGGCCTTAGAGAGGAGATGACTTTGGAGCAGAGACTTAAGGAAGTTTAAATGCAGACTCCCCTGCTTCACCCCCCACACTGATGTAGATGCCCCAAGATTTGTGGGGCAGGAGACTTTCCCTTTAAGGAACTTACTTGGGCTCCAGCTGGGCACATGCTAGCTGAATGACATGGTATCGGAATATTGTTACCATCTCTCATTCATAAAAAAACATTGACCGAGGAGAATACTATAATAGAGTGAACTTTGGCTCTTAAAAGTGTGCCAAACTGATCAAATAAATGGCAATTTATAAGTTTTTTCCTGTAAGTTCCATTATGGGACCATGTTGTGCCGGCTTTCTGAAACATATTCTAACCTTCACTAAAAATGACTATCGGTTCTCTTGAAACGCTGGCACTTTAGAAATATACCACGTTGAAAGCACCCAGCTCCTGGCCTCTAGCTTTTCCCAGAGGCTCTTTTGACATTCGATATATCAGTGTTCTTCCTTCTGTTCAACTCTCAAACCCGAAAATATGCAGATTTGTCGCACAGATTTTGCCTTAACAGCATGCTATTTTTAATGTTTGCTGTTTTTTTTTTTGTTTTTGTTTTTTCCCCATTTGTGTTATCCAGGGGTAGGATGAGCCCTTGGAGGTGGTGGCCATGCCTATCCCCTTAGTTACCTTCAAAATGCCTGGCTAACTCTGTGATGCAACGTTGTCATTCTGGGTTATGAAGAAGGCCTTTTCCCACCACTGTGGCCAGCAGCTTGCTGGCTGGCGCTTGCTGTGAAGGATACCATGGTGCTCCTGTTAGCCAGAGAAGGTATTCATACTAAAAAACTTGTGCGTTTTGTAAGCCAAGAGGGGTTGAACTTAGAGGTAAACAATGGTGTTTTCATAAAACACAGTAAATTTCCGGAATTATTGACCTCCCCTTCACTTCCCTCTACCTTGCTTTTTTGTAAGGTGGGTCAGTTCACCCTCAGTTTACTGTTGCACTGTTGTCAGACTTAAGAATAATTGCCCTACCTTTTCCTTTATGGCCAGGCCACCAGAAAAGCAGAAGTAGCACTGGTCTGGTTTCTGGTATCTTCATTTTGAATTGGCACATGGTACGTGCAGTGCAGACACATCCTCTCTACCTATTTTCAAGAAAAGGATACGCATTTTTAGCTGAATACTGCACAGATCACAACTTTCAATATCATTGCTAATGAAGCTCGCTGCCTTGCTTTGAGTGCCATCCACAAGTGAGCAGCTAATTAGATTGATTGTCTATTTGATGCCTGCTGATTAGCTTTTGAAAGCCCTCTGAATTCCTGACTTTGTGAGAAAATGCCCCTGACTTTATGATTGCTGATTGATGCTCCAATTTCTGATTGCTGTGTGAATAGGCCCTTAATAGCGCTGTCACCTTGACAAGGGTTTGGTATTCATCTGATGAGGAAAACAGAGCAGGGTGCCCTGTTTATCAAAGTCTACCAAGCATTCAGAGTTCTTTAGAGCGTGAAGACCCCCATTCAGGGGCCTCTGGGGCCTTGTCCAGGCCCCGTAACTGATGTTAGGGGGCTGCTCAGAGCAATGAGAGGGGAGGAGGCTGGCAGGTGACCCTGAGACTCTGCTCTTCCTGAAGACTGGTGTTAGGAGGAGGATTAATCTGTGTGGCCTTAAAGACAAATGAAGTTCTGATGCATGTGACAGCATGGATAAACCTTGAGAATAATATGCTAAGTGGACAAATATTGTATAAGTCCACACATGAAATATCGAGAACAGGCAAATTCATAGAAACAGAAAGTATATTCTAGGTGACCTGGAGCTGGAGGAGGGGAACATGGGGAGTTATTGCTTAACAGGTATAGAATTTCTGCTTTGGGGTGAGGAAAAGATTTGAAAAGAATAGTGATTATTATTACACAAGAGTATGAATGTAATACATGCCACCGAATTGTATACTTATAGTTGAAGTGGTTAAAACGGCATCTTTTATGTTATAAGTATTTTAATCATAATTAAAATAATATTTTACAAAGCTGAATGTAGGTCCCTACATATTGGCAGGAGTCCTCAGAATATTCTTTCGGATTCTGGTAATAGCTTTGTTAGGGTTCCTGAAGGAGGTATGCATGAGGCCCAAACAGGTAAAGAATTATGGATTTATTAGGTCATCTGGACACCAGATGGGCTGAGCCCCAAATGGCACCAGCACCCGGGGACTCAGGGATGGGGAGTTAGAGATTTTAAAGGACTCTAGGCAGGCTTTTTCAGTGGGAAATTCTCTGGGTGGGTCCAGAGCCTGGGCAAGTCTGGAGGGGAAAATTACTGGCTTTAGCAAATGGAATATTGTCTAGGCCTGTGGTCGGCAAACCACGGCTTGCGAGCCACATGGGGCTCTTTGGCTCCTTGAGTGTGGCTCTTCCACAAAATACCACGTACAGTGCGATTGAAACTTCGTGGCCTATGTGCAGAAGTCGGTATTTTGTAGAAGAGCCGGTATTTTGTGGAAGAGCCACATGTGGCTCGCGAGCCGCGGTTTGCCAAGCCGCAGTTTGCCAACCACTGGTCTAGGCAAAAGGGAATATCGGTTGTGAAATGATATAAAGGTCAGTTGTCCAGGGGAGGGGATATTGATTTGATTATTTGATCAGACCTAACAGCTCACCAATGACCTTCCACATTTATGGCAGTGTTTTGCCCTTCTTTATCACTGCCTTAGCTACATGTAAGAAATAATAATTAAAAATGTTGTTTCATTACCTAAGTTGTTCAGCTGAAGCATTTTTAAAAGTCGTATTCCTCTGGAGAATTTTTTTTTTTAATATATTTTATTGATTTTTTACAGAGAGGAAGGGAGAGAGATAGAGAGTTAGAAACATCGATGGGAGAGAAACATCGATCAGCTGCCTCCTGCACATCTCCTACTGGGGATATGCCTGCAACCCAGGTACATGCCCTTGACCGGAATCGAACCTGGGACCTTTCAGTCCGCAGGCTGACGCTCTATCCACTGAGCCAAACCGGTTTCGGCTCCTCTGGAGAATTTTAAGAAACATGAAGCACATAGTTGAGGGTTGAAAGCAAGGGAGGGAAGTGTCTATCTCTTCAGTGCATCAGGAGCCCACATCCGAATAGTGTTGGGCGAGTTTGTCCAGTCACATCACTTGACCTTGCCCAGAGACCTCGCCAACACTGGTGTCCAGGCAGAGCATCCGTGAGCATGATAGCTGCTGTTGAGACCCGCTCATCTCCAGCTGCCTGCCGATTATTCTGGCCACTCAGGGAGATTCAAAACCTGCTCTTCTGTTCCTCTCTTTTGCACAGTAATTATATTTACTTGTACAGAAGGCGGAGTGAAGGTGAAGTCAGAGATGTGAGTGGTGCAAGATGTCTTGGTCTGCTTTTGATATCTAAATGGAAGATGAGGATTAATTCCTTTATTTCTCAAGGAAATCAGTGTGGATCCATTGGCATGCTGCTAGCAAAAGTCCCTTGATCAAATACATTTTTCACAATGTACAGACTGCCAACTGTGGTTACAGCGTGCTGAAAAGCACATTTTCTTGACTTTCATGTCAGTTTGTGTTGACTTTGAATTTAGAGGAGAAAAAAGCCATTAACCTCCAGAAATTATAGAAAAAATAGTGTAGTTGTGTGGTATGGCAAAGTAATGGATAAACAATTATATGCAAATGAAGGCAAGATATGAGAGGTCTCAAGTGCAGGAGTCTCAAATGAATCCCTTCTTAAATGAATATATATATATTTCTCAAATGAATCACTTGCCATAATCTTGTTAATAGCAGAGCACATGTTTAATCCTAGCTGTCCTTTTAACACTTTAGTGGGGATATAGTAGGATTAACATGACAGCCAAAAACTGTGACTTTTTATTGTGTTCCTAGGAATAGCCAGTGGTGTGAGAGCCCAAGGTGTTTTAAATAGACTGATTACTTACATTGATTAATGATTGAATTCAGAATAATTTTCTTGCCTTGGATGAGAAAAAGTGACATTATTGACTCTGTTCATTCCATCAAATTGATAATGCAAGATGAGCATGCCTGCTTGTAGAAGCGGCAGGCCAGGGGAGAGTCCAAGTTATTCAGGTCTGCCTCCACGCTGTGTTTATGAATACAATTGATTGACATTGCCTATTGCCCTTCCTCAACACACATGCATCCACATGGGCTCAGCTTATTATAGGTAAACTAGACATTAGGATTGCAGAGATTGTTTTTGCTCCATATTTCTTTGGGAAGATAATCACCACTATCCTTTTTGTGGCTAATGTGCCAGTATGTGTAAAAGGGGAAAATGATTAAATGTAATGTATTATCAGAAGCACTCAGAGCTCATACTTGATAAAGTTGATTACTCAAAATACCTGTCAAGAGAATTTGTGTTCTCTAGATCACTTAAAATGCCTCTCTAATTACTGAGTGTGTCACTATAGTCCATTTCCTCCGTGTTTGATCAGCCTCTCTGGTATGGCGCCTTGGCCTCCCTCTCTGGGGAAATTCAGTCCCTGGTGATCTCCTTCTTAATTCCCATTCCCAGAGGTGAATAATCTAGAAGGCATGCTGCTTTACCTCCCTCCACTACCAGATTTTTAAAACAGGTCTGTGTAGTATCTGTAGAGGGAGAAAGGAGACTTGCAATAGGGTTGAATGAGGGATGAAGTGAGGTCAGGATTCCAAAAATGTGAAAAAGGATGGATCACATAATTTAAAGCAAGACAATGTAGTGGAAAAGTGTTATATTTTCTGCTTGTACGCAGCTGGTCCTTCTTCTTGGAAATGTACTTTCTTACTTATAAGAAATAGTCGTCTTCCAAACCGATTATGTGTTTCTGGTGTGAAGACTCTACATTTTTTTTTAAAAAATATTCTATTGATTTCTTACAGAGAGGAAGGGAGAGAGATAGAGAGCCAGAAACATCGATGAGAGAGAAACACCGATCAGCTGCCTCCTGCACACCCCCTAGGGATGCGCCCGCAATCCAGGTACATGCCCTTGACTGGAATCGAACCTGGGACCCCTCAGTCTGCAGGCCGATGCTCTATCCACTGAGCCAAACTGGCTTCAGCAAGACTCTACATTTTTAATGAACTCACACAGGGATAGTGACCCCACCCAAGTTGTAATCATTTTTCTCCAGATTTTTGAATCAACATAGCGAGTGTAAGTGTCAGACCTTCTCTCCCTGGAAGAGTTGAAATATGTATATTTTGGAGTTACTAGTAAGCATGGTGTTGGTTTCAGGGAAGAAGCCCATCAGAGAGACAGAAACTAACAGAGAGAGAAGAGAAGGAGAGGTGGAGAGAAATTTTGCGGGGGGCGTTTGAGACTACAGAGTCATATGGCCATCTCTGAGGACCAGCATCACGCCCACCTTTCTCAATGCTTATCTATCTGGTTGAAACTAATTTGGTTCTGTGTTTTTAATACTTTCACCCTGAAAGCCCTAACTAGTAGGATGAAAATTGCATCATTAAATCAGCCCTGATTCCCAGCCTGGGAGCCGAGACTCTCAGGAACTTGCAAAAAGCCCAAGCTGCTCAGTGGCTTCAGGAGGAACATCTCCTTGACATTCTGTTGTGCTTCTTTTCAGAAACAAAGGTCCGAATTTGGAAAGCCACGTGCAGCTCCACAGGTAAGAAATAATATCAATCATGACTCATTCCATTTACCTGGTTGGACACTTTGGATGGTTTATCTCAGCAGGTTTCTATTCAAAGAACATCTGTTACTTTTTCTAAATCCCTCTAATGAAGCCAGCATTCAGTTGCAGCTCCCTGAAAACCCACAATTATTAAAATCGTAGGCACATACCTCCTCCACTTCCCATTTATTTTAGAAATGTAGTTAGCATGAGACATTTCCTAAGTGCCTACTCTATAGTTCATTGGATCCCTATTTTACAGAAAGGGATACTGCTACATATAGAAGTCAGGCGATCTCTTCCCATTGTGGTGGCAGTGAGGTGCTTACTTTCAGAGCCTGCTCCGCCCTCCTTGAATTAACATCCTGGGGAACCAAGGATCAGAGCAGACCTGGTCAAGAACATCACAGATTCCATTGTAGCTATTTGCATTTCAATAGTTTTCATAAATAAATATTTCTGTTTTTTCCTATGCTTTTGGTCAACCTCCAGAGTGCTAAAGTTGTTTTGATAGTTTTGATACCTTTGTAGTTCTTTCCTGGGGAGGAGACTTGTTGACCTCACTCCATCATGCTAGTTTTTCATACGTTTTTGTTTCCTTAGTGCCTAAAACAGTTCCTGGATCATTGTGGACTCTCTATATTTTATTGAATTTATAAATTTTCAAAGGGCATAAGAAAAGGAGTATTATCTTATACAGCTCAGCGATTCCCAAATGTAAAATGATGGCTTTGCTGTGTTTTTTTGTAAGCGTATATGAGAGACACAATCTAGAAATAATTGGTCTTCAACTCAGAATGATTAACTAACAAGACTTATGGTCCCTAGAGATAGTGAAACAAGTTGTATAGACATGCCAATTTATGACAGTTTCAGACACATCTAGAGACCTCATGTTGCTTAAGACAGACTCTAGCTGTTATTCAAATAAGGGAATTGTAGCTAATGATTTAGGTAGCATTTCTAATATGACCTTAGTTCTCAGTGCTAGTTGTTGGTTAGAGAGGGATTACTAATTCTGGATGTTTATAGAATACCTAAGCTCTTATTTTATACCAGGAACTCAAACTCAGCCAGATCATTTTAATATGCTTAGTTTATATCTCTGACAAGAAAGAATGTTGAAATAAGTAATTGGCCTCATAAAAGATCAAACAGATTAAATATAATGGTTGCACTTGGGTTTAGCTTAATCATACTGCCAGTTTAAATTTTATAGTTTTTTTCTAAAGAAAAAAATGCTTAAGATTTGGACAAAAGCATGGAATAGAAGCTGAATTTCCAGTTCAGAAGCTGCCACTAAAATTGTCTGCATAGCCACTTACCTGTAGCTATTCCTCCCACATTTCCCACTGTGGAGACAGCATATAATCCAAGCACTTTCAGTGGGTCACCTATACCACCATATGGCATGATTCTGCTGCAAACTCTCCAAACCTCTGGTGTTAGTAGACTGCAATACCTCCTCTAGTACTGAAACCCATACATACGTGTATACACACATGCACACACATTTCTATTGACTGCTACATTTGTCCCCACTCCCCGCCCCCCCCCCCCCAGCATAAGTGCACTTAGGTAAGATACCTGCATATGCAAATCTTATTCCGTCATGACCAACTGCTGGAGCTGGCCTCACCACTACAGTGAATTGAAATAGTTGTCAACTTTATAGCTTTGGAGGCCACTGGTACAGTGGAAGTGGCTCTGTCACTAATATTGGACAAATGATTGATCATTCATGTTATAGCTGATTATTAAATGTTTAGGTGAGCTGCTCCACGAGCAATTCATGCTGACAATGACATGAAATGGAGTAAGGGCATCTGGGTTCATGATCAATCCAACTTGTAAAGCAATGCAAATAATGTAAGAGTATTTAGGTCAGCTAAAATAACATGGGCTGAGAAACCTCATAGACTTAAATAAGGTAGAGAAAATGCCTTAATATCTAATGGATTAGGGGACTCCTGTTCTGCTTTTTTTTTTTTTATCATTTGAATCAGTCTGTTAGCAGTTTAGTGAAAATAAGACATCTTCTGGTGTCAACTGAAAAGTAGATATAAGAGCCAAAGAAATAGTTGCTGTTTTGTTCCCATAGACATCATTGTAGGAACTCTACAAGGGATTATAGATGGAAGGCACCCTGAAGTCCCTTGTTTTTTCTCCATTGGTTTCTGTGTTTATCTCCATCATAACTATGTATCTCACAATAGATTTTTATGTCAGTAAACTCCTTTCTAGAGAATGAGCTCCTTTAGAAGAGGCACTACCCTTATACATTTCTTAATAAGTTTTGAGACAATAAACTCATATTCTAGAAATGAACTCTTTTAGGACATGACACTGTTTTATTAGTTTTTGTTCTCTAGTGTCTAGCGTGACACAATAGGCTCTCAATTGTTTACTGACTTTATCAATATACACAGGGAAGAGGAAGGGAAATGAGGTTATATGCTCACTCCTACTTTGTTCACAATAATGCTCAGACACTTGGAGTGACAGGACCGATAAATTGTACTTTTTGGATAAGTTATGAGTGATTTATTCTACAAGCCTTGTTATTGGGACTAATTTGATGCTTCCAGAGTTCATCATATTGCCCTGATAAGTTAACTGTGCCATTTGGAACCAATTAGGGATTTTGAAAAACCTTGAGAACAAATTTTATGAAAATGGAGACAATACCAAAAATGCAGATGGAAAGATACAGGAGAATGGTTGTTAATGGGAACGGATTTTTAGTTTAAGAGTTTTTAAAACTAAAGTGTGATATAAGCAAACATATCATATTTCTGCAAAGACTCCAGAAATATTCCTGTAATGAGCATTTACTACGTGCCAGCATAATACTTTGTGCTAGAAATGCAGGCATGAATACAGACCCATTCCTGTCCTCAAAGATCTTAAATCCTAACTGGAGAGAAACAAGGTCATAAATAAAGACAAAAATGTACCACCAGTGCTCTGTTTAAGATGTTGCTCCAAGAAAGGAGTGGGTCAGTTACACAAGAAGTCTCAAGGTCAAGGAAGGCTTGGTTGAGGAGTGACCTGTGAGCTGAGCATTGAAGATAAATAACACTGGCCAGGGAGATGAGGGGAAGGGAACAGGGAGCAGTGTGTGCATGATTCTGTGATGGCCCAGAAGGCATGTGCAAGTGGGGAAGGCAGCTGTGGGTTTCACTGAAACGAGATCTGCACCATCAGGTGCTGTCAGGTGGAAATGGCAGGGTAAGTAGCATATTTGATAGCAAGCGAGATAAGGTTCCCTTGCAAATTGAACTTGAAACAAGCTAGATGTAAATACAGATCTATTAAGGCAAAGCGCTTCATGTGTCAATATCTATTATCTGCTTGATGCTGAGATGTATTTGTGCTGAGTGGCAGGAGCTGGGGGGCCTGCCAGTCCCAGTAGGGTATGAGACCAAGTGAGGTTTTCCCAAAGAGAAGTGTTTGCTTACAAGTACACACAACCCCTGTTGTATTACAATGTGATTATACTTCAGGCTCCTCTGAGAGATAAAATTGTCTATGATGGAAATCAGAGAGAGCACAATGCAAGGCTGGGGGCTGGTTGGCAGCATGCGAGATCAAACTGTCTTTTAACTTGTATCAGACGAGGGATTAACACTGGGTTTTGTGATATTTTTGACTGATACTCAGATAGTTCCATTAAGAACAATCTTGGGAAATTATCTGATGCATGTACTTAAATGGATGGGTGATAAATTATATCGCTAAGGCTGTCTTTGCAAAGAGGGGAGAATTCTGCAGTTAGACCCTGGGGATTAGGCTTTGCTCTGTATTTCACAATTATCTCATTTCCTCATCTTAAATTAGTAAAGTGGAGCTGATGGTTTTCCCTTCTTCCATGGAGAACAAGCATATCACACTGTGGGGAAGCCAGAATTCTCTTTGTGTTTTGTCTACATCGCCTGCAAGATACCATAATACAGATATCCCTCACTGTGAGGAAATGTACATTTCTAAGCAGAATGATATCTGCTTCAACATTGTGTTTGTCTTTACCCATTGAAAGGACAAACACTTGCATTTCATTTACCATCTGATCTTTATTTTACTCTAACCCAGTCCTTACCACCCACACCCGGGCTTGGTAGCTTCCAGTACAGATTTATGAGATAATAGACTGGCACTGTTGCCGGGGGATAAGATGCAGCAATGAAAGTTTTGAGTCTAATAAAAATTTTAAGTGCTTTTAAAATGCTTTTAAAACAGTAAATACTCTTGCCCAGGGTTGAATTTGATTGAAGTCAAACCAGGTCTGAATGTCCAATGACCATTTTAGATTTTATCAAAATTAATAATGTTGCTTTATCCATGGAAGTAATTTGAAAGGCTTACTTGTACTGACTGAGTAGAAACTGGCAATATAGTTATTATTGTAATTCATATATTCCAAGCTATATCAGTATGGCAATAAAAATAGCATTTCAGTAACAATTACAAAAACAATTGTACATTCACCAGTCCTTCTTCCCAAGTAGTTCTGGGAAACCCCAGGGTCCCTTATGTGACCATGGACCAGTTAGTGTTCTTAGGAACTTCAATAAAATCACCCATTTTTTCCCTCTTAGGCTGTGGCTTGCTATTATGATGTCTACTATTTCAGTATTCTGTCTTGCTGTCCCCATTAAACCATTTAAATGTTCTTATAATTTTAATATCGTTCATCTAGGTCATATCATCCCAGTTTCTCCTTGCCCTGAAAGCAAGATAAATATAATTATTCAGACCATGAGCTTCACTTTCAGATTGAAAATATTGTCACAGCTTATCTCATCAAGTTTTCCAGTAAGAGGATCAGGAACTGTTACCTGTAAATCTCTTCTGTAGATTTTATATCACAAAAGATATGATCTGTAGTCAAACAAGACAGGTCTATTCCAGTCATTAGTTTTCACCATCCATTGGGGGAATGAGGGAAGGTAGGAGAAATGTTCTTGGTTTGACAACACTGCATCATTTATCCATCCGGTGAAATATTCTTTCTGGGTCAAACAGAAATGAGCCACCTTGTCAATTAGTACCAGCATCTTCTCCAATAAATAGATCTGTCACTTTGTACTGCTTCATTGTGTAGAGAAAATGTTCTCAACAGTGAGAATTGTTAGTTTATTGTGGTATACAAGTCTTTAGTTTTGTCTTGGCTGAATGGTTTACATTTTAGAATAAAAAATCATCTCTTCAAAAATTATTTCCCCTGGGGTAACTGTGATTGCTCAGAAAGCATATGGCAGATAAGGCAGATTTGGGCAAACATTTATATAACATGTATTTCCATTGGACTAGAACTGAGCTCCTGTTAGATAGAGCAAGTGACACCCCCTCCTGGGCATTAAGTGCAGAGTCTGATTTATATGAGGTTGGGGCATCTGCTGGGAAACAAACTCAAATGGAACCCAGGCATGTCTGGAAGGCTAGAGGATGGGTAGACTTAATGGTAACCCAAATGCAAAGTGACGGTAACTAGGCTCCACATCATAATAGAAGATGAAGCCTGGCTCAGTGATCAAGATTCTGCAACAGGGAATGGAGGTGAGAAGAGAGAGTTCTATTTATAATGCCTTCGCTGATGAAAATAATGTTACTGGAATATAACAGGTCACCCTTGCTGGTTCTTTCATTTCTGTTCCTATCAATAGTTACACATATGGACACAATTTTTTTCCTAGTGGAACTAAAAATACAAATGCATATTTACACACTTATTTGTATAACAGATTAAAGCCTCAATCCGTGTATAGGAGCAGCATAATTACATCTACATATAATCATTTGCATATGAAAGTCCTTCATTTGCATGGACAATTATAAGTACTCTTTTTGCTGATGCAAATGAAGGAACACCTTTGGAAAATTGGCCTCATAATTTCTAATCATATATCATGCATACAGTTTTAGGGAAGGAATTGACATCATTTTAAGAACAAGAAGTCATTTAGGCAGATTTTCTCTGCGAGAAGTGCATGACAGAATCATTTTTTTCTAATAATGCTTAAAAATTAAGCATTCAATGGTGCAAAGCTGAAAGAGATAAAGTACTGACTTGGGGGTTCTTGGATAAGCCCAGAATGATATACTTGGCTTCACTTGACTATATAAGGAGAATTTGATACATATTTTTATTAGAAGCAATCAGAGTATTGTTTGGTTATACAGTCATCTTTGCACCACAGAGGACTGAAATCCCAGAAAGAAAGAAATTGTAGAAAGTCATTGATTACATTTAAAATAATCCAGGCTCTTGGTTTAGAAGTCAAGGGGCCATGCTAGGCATTTTCAGTCATATCCCCAGGTTTCTATCTCTTCAAATAAATTTCAGTGTGAGTTAAATATTTCTGAAGGGGCAGTGAAACTCACATTAGGATTTTAAAGGTTGTCAAAAGCCCAGGATCTCTCAAAAGACCATGTGACACGATCTTTGATGTTGACTTTCTGTCCCAAGTGTTGGGTCTGACTTGGGCGTGTCCCTCCCAGCACCAGTTACTTACATGTGTGAAATTGCATCTTGTCATGAGCGTGATCAGGAGGAGAAAATTTTCTGTTCTATCATTTATGTACTTTCAGTAATTACCCTTCATTTACTGGGTCACGAGAAATTACATTTTGTTTCTAAGTGAATAGAGTTGTAATGAATTTACCTCAGATTGTTAGATCTTCAGTTTGTAACTGAGGTGACTCTGCCCTATGAAATCACTCTGTACTAAGATAAACCCTGTTTATCTAAGAATATGACCATCCTGAACACATACAACAGATGCCTTTCAGATGGCTTCTGGCTTCTCTATCCAAGGGGGAGTTGAAAAATAGAACTTTTCAAAGGTATGAGGAGTCTCTGTTGGAAACACATAACCACAGTTGCGCAACTCAAGGTGTGAGGATGTATTCCCAGCTTGGTGGGCAAGCCACCTCCCTTCGCTTCCTTCAAGGCCCACATGGATTTCTATCTCTGCCAGGAAGGATTTTGGGCATCATTCTCCCACAGGTTTTATTCTCATACTTTCAGATATGCTAGCAATTCCAGAAACCGTCATTGCCTTAGCATATTAATTCCATTTAAACTTAGAATTGATTCCCAGTTGTTTCATTCATATATTTATGGTATGTTAGAGAGAGAGCTGTGAATATATACAAATATACATTAAACTGAATGTTTATGTACACACACTATGTGTCTGTGTGTGTGTGTGTGTGTGTGTGTGTGTATTCCAGCTGCAGTCTATCCCTAATGATAGTGTGGTTTTAGTTATTGTTTGTTGATTTACTCTCATCGGATAGGCTTTGCAATCTGGAGGATTTTTGAGAACATGTCAATGATTATGAGACCTTTTTATATCTGTGCTATATCTTAGGTTTACAGTAACATTTCAGTTTAAGGAACACTTCAGTTTCCAATTCTGCCTGTCCAACACACACTTTGCCTAGCTTGTCTGACCTCCTGTAGGGCTCATCTCTGTTGCACTGTGTTACATATTTGCCCCATGTGTCATGCATATCTTTTTGGTCACTGTAACCAGATTATAAATACTTGGACTAAAAGGAACCTAGAGAGTGTTATGCTAAGCAAAATAAGCCAGTCAGAGAAAGACAGGTATCACATGATATCACTCATATGTGGAATCTAATGAACAAAATAAGCTGTTGAACAAAATAGATCCAGAGACATAAAAGCTGGAACAGACTATGGAATCTCAGAGGGAAGGTGGAGGAAGGTGGGTGGGTGGAAAGAGATCAACAAAAGAACTTGTATGCATATATGCATAACCCATGGACACAGACAGTAGAGCGGTGAAGGCTGTGGATAGGGGTGGGTGTGGGTGTGGCATGGGTGGTGGAGGGAGGCTAGAAGAGGTCAGTGGGGGAACAAAAGGGGACATATGTAATACTTTTAACAATAAAGATTTATATTTTTAAAAAAGTGCGAAAAGGCTAGTACTTGAGTTCATTTAATTTTCCTTAAAGCCTTAATGCATGCTTCTTGTATGAATAATAGAATCTAAATAAACTGATTTTATGTTACATTTGTCAGCCATCTGGAGACATACTGTATCAAATTTGAAGTACCACAGTTTAGGAGAGATGAGAGGGTGTAAAAGGGAGTGGCAGTGATGATGAAGACATAGAGATCCTGAAGATAGGTTAAATGCCTGGTGGAACAGTGGGCCTGGACGAGCCTATACGCATGTTCAATTCATATTTCTGTAACAGATGGTGAGGCTTTGGAAGAGCCACATGGAGCTTAGCATTGTGCATGGCAAAGAGTATGTACCCAGTTCACATTTGTCAGCCTAATTAATAGAGACATTTATAGGCAAGTAAAGAACACACCTCCACCCCTACTTCCTCCTTGAGTCACAGAATTCACCACTAATTAACCCTCTGCCTTCCTAGCCTATAAGATTAAGTTTTGGTGAGAGAGGAGACTATGGGAAGTAGAGGCCAGACAATACCCCTGTGGAATGAATGGCTGGCAAGGTCAGTGTCTGCCCTACATTCCTCAGAATTCAAGGGGTGCCGGGCTGCTTGTGAGGAGCTGAGGGAAATGCAGAGTTAGTGATGGGGACAGGAACACTTGCACCACACAAAGCATGTTTTACACCTCAGAAACCGGCCTCATACCCGTGCTTGGGCAATCTGAGGTCAAGGTCGTAGGGCCATGAACTCCAGACACGCTGGACTTTGCTAAAGCTTTGAAATGTATCTCCCAAAGGAAAAGCAGCGAGAAGTGACATTTTAAAAAGGCACATAACGGTGAAAATAAAAAGGGTGCTAACTTATCCAGTTAATGAACACTGGGTGATTTTCAGGCATTAAAACATTGAATGACTACCTTTACCATATGAACCCATGTCCAGAGCCCATATTGGCTCCTCCTGGGAGCTGTGCTGCCTGTTAATGTAGCCCCACCAGCCAGGGAAATCAGGATGTCTGCCCATCCTGAAGGAGACTTCTCACCATCCCCTCCAGGATCTGACTGGTCATCCGGGGCCAATCAGTAGGATTTGCACGGGATGATCATTAGGAAGATCCGCTCCCCAGCAGCTCCTCCATCCTATCTGCTGTCATCGTATCAGGGACAAGCTAATAATGGCTGTGCACACAGAATCCGGGTGTTAGCAGATAAGAATTCAGACTTAATGTTGCCCAGGATGTTCAGAATCACATCAGAGAGAATAATTTGACAGGAGGATAAATAAATCATACATTTGCTAGTTAGCCTGCAAATAAATGATGACTCCTGAAAAGTATACCTATTCCAATCCTATCCCTTTGAGCAGAATTGGCCCTGCCATCGAGGCAGAGCTGCTTCTCCTCTAACAATATCCCTGCTTCGGCACGGATATTCCCTTTTCATCAGAACTCTCCAACCAGAAGAGATAATATCTGGATACATTATTCTGTGTATTTACTTCATACTTACAGGACTGAAATTTGGTGGAGCAGTTTCTACGTAGGAATGCTAACAGGAGTGAACAGGGGAGGGAAGGAGAGAAGCAGAAACAAGATGGACAATGACTGTGTCCTTGTATGAAAGTCATGGAAAGGTGGAGCAGATTCTCACATAGGATTGCTCGTTAGAAGCTAAGTATTTTGAGAAAGATTTAAAAAGTGGCCCAACGTCTTGAAGCAGACCAAATAGTGAGCCTGTGATATTAAAAAAGACACAAATATAGGTGAGCTGCTAAGATTTTATCAATAAAAATGAAAATTGGCTAATGGATTCCTATACCTATGTGCCTACAGTGTCTGGATTTACAAAGGGGGTGTAAATTGATACTTCCAAAAATAGACTTCATGGGAAATTTATTTTAGAAAATAAATCTTTTGCTATTTATAGCAAAAAAAATAATGAAAAGCATCAATAGGATCCAAATCCCTGGGGGCGGGAATGCAGATGGTTCCTTTGGGTGGGGTCGCTTCACCTTAAGAGTAGATGAGTGTGATGTTGGGGAGTGTCTGGAGGCAAGAATCGCTTGTCTGTGTTTGACTGGTATTGTACTCTCACTGTGGTTTTGAGCTATGGTTTTCGTGGCGCACTGCTGTGTCACTTTCCAGGTATATAGTTATGTCTTGTCATGACCACTGAGCAGCCAGCTCCTTAGGAGAAATCTTGTATTTTACTTTTCATTCTGCCATATGGCACCTCGTACAGTGCTGGCCACAGTGAAACACACACATACCCAAGATAACACCACCCCCTAATACACATACATGGGCAGGACCAGGATGGGGCTGGGCACTGCTGCCCTCGGGCACAAGGTGGTTGCTGGTGGCAAAGAACAGTCTCTTGTGAACACTGGGGGCAGGGTCTTCCCAGGGTCCCCAACATCTGGCAGAAAGCTCAGCATGGGGTGGGACCCCAGCTACTGGTTAATGGAGAGGCATTCAAGGTTCAGACCCACTTTGTAACCTGCATGTCTATAGTTCTTTCATGCCTTGTTCTCTCCCAGGGTGATTAGGCAGAAGAACTAAAATTCTACAGAAAAAAATAGGTCAGATAAGCCTCGGGTGCTCAGTGTGACAGGGCAGGTGATGTGTGACTCTTCCTGGCTGAGGAATGGGAGGTGTCCTGAGATGACCTGGGCATAGGAGGGGGAGGTAGACAGTTATGCTGGGAGGCTGGAATAGAAGCGGAGGAAGTGACTCAAACATGGAACAGCTCCAAGATTCGGGAGTCATGGCGGAAGCAGGTGATGATTTGTGGAGCTATCTTAGTCTCTGACATAAATAAGAAAATACAGCTTCAGTGAAGAAGTTGAAAGGGATAGAGTGTGATGGAGTAAATCAGAGGGAGAGCAAGCATGCGGCAGGCACACATGTGAGCATAGGAAGGGCGCTTTCACTTCGGGGCCACTGTCTAGAGCTCTTTCTCTCTAGAAAGCTGCATGGCTCCTTTCTTCCCTTTCATGGTCCCTACTCATCACTTTATCAATGAGCTTTTCCTTGACCTTCACATTCAAAACATAGCTGTCCATTTCCCCATCCCTCTGTACACCCTATTCTGCTTCCCCTGTTTTTCTACATAGCATTTATCACTTCACAAAATACCATTTATTTCCTTAGGGATTCATGATCCATCTCCTTGAGTATAACAACAGGTTCATGAGGAGGGAATATATTCTGTGTTTGTTCTCTGCTGACTTCCCTGTGCCTAGAACAGGGCCCAGGACTTAGTAGGCCTGGAAGAATGAATGGAGGCATACTCCCTGGGCGAAGGTGCTGAGAACTGGGGAGTGCAGAATTCCTGATCCATCACAAATTCTTATTTGTGGTATAATCAGGTTCTCTTCACTGGCTTCAATGTGTGCTCTATAATATTGTGTGACTTAGGAGAGGTGGGGAGTAGGAAAAACATCATATTTCCCCAGGGAAGGAGCTGGATTAGTCCATCTGTTTGAATTTCTTCTGGTTCATAGTACTATGACTTTGTGTTTCTAAAATTTCATGATCTAAATGTCCCATTTTCTCTCACAGTGAACCCTTTGCTTTTAAATCAAATGAATATCTCAATTTTGTATGGAATTCAGAGATAAATTTTATTGGTGATATATATCCTATATATATGTTAATGCAATACATATGTATGCACATATACATACATATGCAAACATAAGATAAAAAAACAAACCAAAATAATTTCTGATGTCGTTAGCCTACCAGTTTTTCTATATTGGTAAATAGGTTAATATATCCAGCTGAACCAAGGGGAAGGACATTCAAAGGATTTTTACTGATGTATTTTCTTTTTCCCCCACTTGCTATTTAAAAAAATTGACCAAATACACTAGACAATTCCTTGGATGTTATTTAGAGTAAGCTTTGAACTCCAATCAATATGATATTTTGCTCTGTAGATATTGGAAATCATTCTACTGTTGTCACTAATTGCTTTGGTATTCTGCAAAGGTACAAAGTGTCAGCTATTTATTAATAAATCTGGTTTTGTAGTCAAGGGTGCATCTTTACTCTTATCATGTACCAGCAGTAAAATTACACTGAAGCCCTGAATAGAGCATGTGATGAAAGGCTCTGTCAATGTGTGGCGTATCTGCTGATTAAAAAGCAGGTAAAGGGATGCACAAGGAGGACAGTATACCCGCTGTTCTTCCAAAGCCCTCATCACCAACGATCACTCCTACGTGGATTAAAAGCTGTCTGATATAATCAGTTATCAAGCAATTGTGAAATGGGGAGATATACAATTAAGAAGAGATTTCTGATGGCCTGTCACAGTCAGCCACTGGGTAGACTTATATAGAATTCATGAGATTAAGTAGATAAAACACACATTCATTTGATTCTCTTGTGCAGCTAAATCGAGGAAGGTGGTTTGCAAAACAGATTTCTCATCTCTTGTACTCATCAGTGAGCGATAGAGAGAACACTCTTCTATCTTCATCTTTTCAACAGAGCCCTTCCAGAGACACAAACCATAGCTCCAAACCATTCTAGGAAACAAAATTGTTTTCTCTGATAAGAGGGAATGATGGGAGAATGTACTTCTCCATCATGTTCAAGCCATCATGTACCCAAACTTAGTGCTGTATATAGATACTATGAAGCATCATTTGGGGAACATTGAGCAAAGCTTTTGATCCCCCATAGATCATTGGCATCTGCTTACCTTAGTTTCTGAAACCGTCATCACTATGCTTGCCAAGTCCATCAATTACTTTTCCTTTGGTCTAAATTAAGGATGCTGTAAGGGCCAGTTTAAGGATGGCGCTAATGAGTGAACAGTATCAGGATGAGAACTGTGAGATAGTGCCTGGGGACCCTGCCCTTGAACCTTGGAGGATATAAATATGCTTACGGAGCCTCCGTTTAATCCAGACAGACAACAGGGTTCTCTACTCTGACAAAGCCTCCTAAGCTTTTCAGAACATGTGAAATGAACGTCTAATACTATGTGCCAAGCAAAGAGGGGGGAATACAAAGTGACTTCTGTTCTTAGTGGGAAGCAAGTATATGAATAAATAACTGCAGGCATACAATGTGCCAATTGAGGAATACATTATGTTGCTTGGGGTTTATAGACAAATGAGTGGGACACTGGGCTTGAGGGAAGGATTCAATAACACTTTATGGAGAAAGACTTCAGAGGGAGGCTTTAGCGGTCACAATATAGGACAGGAAGTTTGAAATATGGCAAAAATGAAGCCAACTTGCACAGAGCCTAGTACCTCCCCTATCATTCTGCCTTTTACTTCCCCACCACCCCAGCCTGATTTATTTATTTATATTTTCTTCTATGACAGCTTTTATTCATGTAGTCCTATGTAACTTAAGATTATTTACATACTAGAGGCCCGATGCATGAAATTCGTGCAAGAGTAGGCCTTCCTTCCCCAACACCAGCTTCCATCTGGCACTCGGGACCCGGGCTTCCCTTGCAGCCCCAGCTTTGTCTGGAAGGATGTCTGGTCTAATTAGCATATTACGCTTTTATTATTATTATTTCACTTGGTCGTCTAGCCACCTACAGTGGCATGCAGGTATAGCAGAGATTGGCCAAGTACTACATAAGATAATTTGAATGATAATTTTCTCAATTTTTCCAAGAAGAGTATGTAGAAGCCTCCATTCTATATGCATAGGAGAGAAGTTCATTCATTACATGTCATGGGTGTCATAGAGCATTAAGACTTAATTCTTTGGTTGAGAAAGCATAGGATAGATATTCGCCAAACCCATGTCCTCTTTGTTCTCACCCCAATGATAGACTACAGTCTTCAGCCTTCCTGGAAGTGTCGTGGTGCCCAGTGAGGAAGTTCTCGTCAGTAGAACTCAGGTAGAATTCATATGTGCCACGTCTGAAGCAGGCTGATAGAAATTCTCCTGCATGCTTCTTCATATGCTTTCCCACCCACTGGCTGAAATGGGAGGACACTGATGACACAGAGATGGATGCAGCCAAGAGAGGGGAGGATCCTGAATTCCTAAATTTAAAGCCAGTTGCCAAACACCATTATTGAACTCTCCTTCAAACAAGAAATAAAGTTGTGTTAGGTTAAGCCACCTTATTTTGGCAGTTGTTTCTTTAAGTGATTAGCCTTCCTTGATTAAGATAGCAGAAGAGATATTCTTTTCCCAGGTTTACAACTAAGGAAGACATGATTCATAGACAAGAAAACTGTGGTCAGGTAAAAATGACAAGCAGAGAATGGAAACTCCACTGGAGGCAGATCAGGGATGTCTAGAGCCCCTGCTCTTATGACTCCCCACAACATCTTACACAGAGGCAGAGGGGCGACTCTCAGCCATACAAGAACTAGGCCCAGCATGAAAGCGCTTAACAACCAGTGATTGGCAGGATGCAATCAGCTGAATAGGTGCTTTGGCATTGAGGATAAAGCCCTATGATTGTCTCCCTACAAAAGCTGCCTGAGCATTTGCCCTCCTGGCTACTGTCTGGGGAATGGCATGCCTCCTGCTTCCTCCTACCCAGTGCCACAGAGAATCCATCGTTCTCTCTGTCCTGCAGCTCTGCTCCTCCAAGCGTCATCTACAGACCAGCAGCATAGATAACTCTGGGGAGTTATCAGAAACACAGAATCCCAGGCACCACGTCAAGCATTCTGAAACAAAATCTGAATTTTAACAAAATCTCCAGGTGATTCTTATGCACATTACATTTTTAGAAGTGTGGGTCTAGTTGCTGTACCCTGAGGTTTGCTTTCCTGAACTAGAGTGCCCAGCATCTGTGTCTCTTCCAACGAGTGTCTTCTTCATCTCAGCCATTCTCTATGAATTCTCTTGCTTTAACCCACTGTTATCTGGCTGTAGCTGACTTCCCTTTACGTGATCTAGCCATCCCAGGCTGTGAATCTTTGCCGCAAGCAGGCATCAGCTGTTTTATAGTACATGTGAACTCTAAGGAGGAACCGTTTGATGCTCTATAGTCACTACAACCTTAGTTAATTAAAGTAGAATAGAAGTTCCAGGTACTGAATGGGAATCTATGGAAAATGAGCCTTAGACTAGACAAAGACTGTGTAAGTCTGTATTAAGAGGGAGAAGATCAGGACATAGGAGTTATCCTGGGAGGACCTGTCTTGTTAGGCATCTGTTCCATTCATTTTGGGGCTAATTAGTATTTTGTAATCCTCCTCCACTACATAACACATAGGTTTGCTTTCCTCCTGTGGCATTGTAAAATAAAAGTAATAATATCAACTCCCTGCCTTTTTAGTGAGAATTTATCACTGCTCTTTACTGAAATACCTCAAATGTCAGCAGGGATGGGCCACAGCATCCTTTTCCTGTCTTCTGTACCTTATTGCTACCCAGGCATCTGGCTCTGCGAACCAGCCAAGAACAGAAGTGCAGATGCACTCTGAGGTAACACAGACCACTGTAGTCTATCAACTAGGTGACTCAAATATTTTAATAGATCAAATTTAGAGTTTATGGACCTGAAATTTAATTACTCAAAAATAATTTTGATTTCCTGTTTCTTGGGAATCATTGTTCTTCAACTGTTAACAAGTAAAGAATTTTTGGCGGCATCATCCATAGCTGTCCTTGGGAGTTTGGTAGAGAAGAGCATGGGCTCATGGGCCCAGTGACTAGGTTTTACCTTCGGCTCCATCCTTACTTACTCTGGGAACTTGTTTATTCTAGATCTCAGTTTCCTAATCTGAAAGTGGATTCATGGGGTTGTTGTGAGGATAAATAAATAAGACATGGGAAGTTCTTAGAATAGGCAGTAGGACAAGATCACCAAGAAAAATCAGCCATTGTCTATTGTGTCCATTGGCAGGTGTGGGAAGAAAGGCATTAAATTACTAGTCATTATCTTTGGCTGAAATGTTTCCCTCTGTTTCCTGACTGAAAAACCTACTACACAGCTGTTGAAAACACCATTTTTGATGACAATAGCATCTTGCATGGGGACCCTAGACAGCCAAGAGGTCACATGAGGGCACTGGGTAATAGATGTTAAAATGTTAGTTGCTCAATTCATTTTGTTGATTATTGACCTTGCCTTCTCCCTTAATGGTAATCTAGCTTTCCTAAGTCTTCCCCAGTCTGATTTACCCACGTGGTCACAATTATCAATGGCCACAGCATTCCTGAGTTGATCAAAGATGTAAAAACAAAATGTTGCCAAGCCGGTATGGCTCAGTGGTTGAACATTTACATAGAAACCAGGAAGTCACAGTTCAATTCCTGGTCAGGGCACACGCCTGGGTTGTGGGCTCCATCCCCTGTAGGGGCTTGCAAGAGGTAGCTGATCAATGATTCTCTCTCATCATTAATGTTTCTCTCTCCCTCTCCCTTCTCTGAAATCAATAAAAATATGTTTTAAAAAGCCACACAAACAAAATGTCTCTGAGCCCCTTTCTCAGTCTCTGGCTTTGGGAGTTCTGTTTTGAAAGCAAGCTTCCCTCCAGTCATCAGTTTCGGTGTGATAAGGAGCAAGAGCCTAGTTGTCAGCTATGGTTCAGATGCCTCTTCAGACTTTAAGTGTCTTGCATAATTCTGCAATTCCTGTCTCACATTTCCCTCCTCGGTGTTGTCCAATCATTCGCTAATGATACCAAAGTGTAACACACTTACAGGGTGCTGTGTCCTCTTCACATCTTTTCAAAACTGATTTAATACCATTTTACGGGCCTGTGCAATTCATCCAAACCCTTAAATTATTTCTCTCTCCTCAGCCTAAAGCCTTTCCATTCAATACCTCCACTGATAAGGCTTAACATTATAACCGCTAAGGCGTCTTGCCCTTAGACATGGAAGGGGAGATAGCTGTTGTATCATTGCCAGTATTTATCATGAGGTTTTTCATAGAGCACATCACAGAGTATTAAAACAACCAACATTCACCAAGATCTATTTTCATTTTTAGAAAATGTCTTTGAACAAGAAATGACAATTGTGGCCAAGTTTTCTGTGACTTGTTTCTAGTATATTTTTAGCAGCATTATTTTCAGGATAACCAAAGCCACACATGGAACATAGTACTTTCCTTCAAAATCATATTAAAAAGCAAAAAAAAAAAAAATCTATTATGGATTGCTCATGGAACAAAGTTAAAACCTTTTACCTTTTTATTGAAAGTTAGAGTCTTTCCCAGCACCTACTCCATTTCTATAAACTTAATGTTTTTCTTTATTCATTGTAACTACTTGCCTAGTTTTTCTTTTCCTCAGTCATAATGCACTTTAACATTTGTTTCATTGTGGAATAATTGTTTAAGTACCTCCTAGATTTCCTGTTCTTTGAGGATAATTTTTCACTTCATATCCATTATTATAGCCCTTATTTACATTGAGTAACACCTTTTATGGAGTAAATACTCGCTAAATATTTCCTGAAAATGAACTGAATGCATACATGGAAAGAACATAAAATATGAACTAAAAGTACTGGGCTATAATTCTGGCTCTGCTCCTAAAAATATGCCTTTAGGTAAGTGTGGCAGGCAGACACTTAAGGTGGCCTTATGATCTCCACCTCTTGATGGTCACACCCTTGTCCAGTCTATTATTCTAGAGTGTAGGCAGGTCCATGATTTGCCTTTAGTAAGTAAAATTCAGTAAGGTAATGGGATGTATGAGATTATATAATTATATAATATTGTAGTCCTCATCTTGCTTGGGTTGACCTCTATCCCAATACCTGAGTGAACTTGAAAGTGAGTTCTGACCCCAATGGACCTCAGATGAGGGGCAACCCTGGACGGCATCTTTATCACAGCCATGTCATACCCAAGCACAGGACACAATCTAACTATGTCTGGACACAGACCCAGAAAAAGTGCAAGAAAATAAATATGATTTGTCTTAAGCTGCTATGTTTACAGTAATATTGTTACACAACAATAGCAAACTCATATAGTAAGTGATTCACTGAATATTGGCCTCCATAATTATAAAATACTAGAGGCCTAGTGCATGGCATTCATGCACGGGGAGTGGGGGGGGGGGCGGGTGTGGAATCCCTCAGCCCAGCCTGTACCCTCTCCAATTTGGGACCGCTGGCCCCTAACTGCTTCCCTGCCTGCCTGATCGCCCCTAACCACTTATGCCTGCCTGCCCAATCGCCCCTAACCACTTATGCCTGCCTACCTGATCACCCCTAACCACTCTACCTGCCTGCCTGATTGCCCCTAACCGCCTCTGCCTGCCTACCTGATCTCCCCTAACCACTCTACCTGCCTGCCTAATTGCCCCTAACTGCCTCTGCCTCGGCCCCTGCCACTGTGGCTTTGTCTGGAAGGAGGGCCAGGTGACCGGAAGATGTCCATAGACCCAGTCTAATTAGCATATTATCCTTTTATTAGTATAGATAAATTGAAATATTTTTTACCACATTAGCCATGGTATTTAAAATAGATAAAATGGAAATAAAATCTATTTAAGAGCACTTTAAAATGCTAGAACACTATATGAGGATTGCATTTTAAATGTACTTTAAGAGAAACACTTTACTAATCTGATTCCATATATTCCTCCAACAAGATTTTGAAGGATGTAACATTGTCATTGCTCTTTTGTAGCCAAGACAACTATTAGACCTATTTTACAGATGAAAAAAACAGAGAGGACAAGTAACCAGCTTAAGGCAACACAGGTTATAAATGATAGAGCCCAGATTTAAAATCTATATTGAATTTCAAACCTTGGCACTTTTTACTGATAGTTAGTAAAACAAAGTATGTTGAAAACTGTGTAGGACCCATAACCATGTCTGTTCTTTCAGGATTCAACATGGTTGCTTCAATGTTTTAAAGTTAAAATACATATTATAATTTTTAGGTTTAATGAAGCAAATGAATTCCTTTATATTCCTTAACAAGTTTTATTCAATACAGAAATAAATATTTATCAGGTGCTTATTATGTTCCAGACCATCTTTGAGCACATATTATCTCAACAAATTTGAAAAATAAAACTTTGAATTGATAATTTTGTAATTTATTTGACTTAGCATTTACACATACATACATGATATTCAGTATAGGCCTGAGGGTATATATGCATATGTGTTCAGGGAAGGGAGAAATAGATCTGGGTGTGTAGGCTATAAGAAGTACATTCTGTGAATCCCATGAAAAATCCAGAGGAGAGAGAGGACATTTCTAACTTTAAAGGTACAACTTAAATCTCCTCTCCTTCTTGCCTCACCAACGTATGTTTGTATCTGGATCTCCTTGTTTGGAATGTTTGCAGCATTAACTGTTTGTGGTGTCCAGTATATACTAGAATAATGAGCCATTTCAGAGCGATAGTATGCTGACCTTGTGCATTGTGAGCTACACTCTAAGCAACAGGAGGGCCGAGGTCATGTCTTATATTTACATGTTGCCTACAACATGCCTAGGTTGGAGCTGCCACATAGTAGAAACTTAGTGAACGCCCAAGGGTAAGTGGGTACTCAGAGCATCATGCATGTCATATTAGTGTAAGCAGCATGCAGACTCAGAGACAGAAAGCACCTGATTTCTAATGAGGTTATTGGCATGTGTTTGACTCTGTTTCTCAAACAAAAATAGAATCAAATACCTCTTCGGGTTTATATAAGGCTGAAATTTTGAAACCATAAGCAACCAATGGAAAGGATCATATCATCGGAAGTCCTCGGAGGTCCCTTTCACGGACTCCTGATGCAGGAAGAAGGGAGGATGATCCCTGGGGTTTTCAGGGGAGGCTCTGTGAGGGAGTTTAGAAGTGCATTTAGCCTTTGAAAGGCATCCCAACTATGAAGACATTCGGCAAGAAGTCATTGTGTCTTGAATAATTCTAACACCCCCAACAGAGACCAAAGAATGACCATCTATTTATATTTGTAAGAATTATTCTTTTCCATTGTGTTCCCAAAATGTGGTCTCTTGAATGTCTAGAAGAAATGTCATCCCTAAATATTTAATACTATTGGGTTTCCAACTTGAAAGGAAGAAAAAAAAATGGAAGAGAAAGAATACTTTCAGTGACAATTGTTTGAATTTTCGATGCCTACTGACTTTTCCAAAGGATAGAGTGTTTCTTAACAAATAAATCTGACTGTTACCTATTAAGCCTCTTGCTAGCCTTTGCCATTTTTATGAGGTGGGTCCACTTTTATAAAATTCATGGAAATTTGCTTGGTGCATATCCGGGATGGTATATCTTTGTTTCTGTTTATAGCTCTACCTTATGAATATCTCATGTCTCTTTAAAGGCAAGGTCCAGCTTCAGTAATACGGCATTATGCCTCTTTATTTTCATTATGGTCTAATTGAAATATTACATAGTATTAGTTTTAGGTGTACAGCATAATGATTTGAAATGTGTATGTACTATGAAATGATCACCATGATAAGTTAGCATCCATTACCGCTCATAGTTAAAATTTATTTTTTCTTGTGATGACAACTTTTTTTATTTTTTAAAAATATTTTTATTGATTTCAGAGAGGAAGAGAGAGGGAGAGAGAGATAAAAACATCAATGATGAGAGAGATTCACTGATCGGCTGCCTCCTGCACTCCCGTACTGGGGATCGAGCCAGCAACCTGGGTATGTGCCCTGCCTGGGAATCGAACCGTGACCTCCTAGTTCATAGGTCGAAGCTCAACCACTGAGCAGCACCAGCCAGGATGTGATGAGAACTTTTAAGATCTACCTCTTAGTAACTTTCAAATAGACAACACATAACTAACTGTAGCCTAGATGTTATCTGTAAGGGTTAATGCTTAAGGGAGTCGTCATGCAAAGGCCAGCATGGGAGGCCACTCTTAGGCCCCTTGTTCCTCCTCCAAGGGGGTCTACTGCATGGCTAGAAATATGCCAGGGGAGGAAAGGTCAGGGGAGGGCTCAACTACTTGACCAGGGATATGAAAGATCAGGAGGTGTGAACTGCACGACTGGCACTATGCTAGGAGAGGAAAGGTTACCTTGGGGGCTGTGTCCTTGATTTCCCAGTTCTGCCTGTTGCTAGGCACCTGGGGCTTTCTGCTCTGGTGACCTTTCTGTATTTGGCCCGTTATCCTTGCTCTGCTCATGTCTGTCTAAGTACCTACCACAAAACTTATTTTTTTTCCAGTGACAAGTACCAGGCACTTAGATATATTACATAATGTTTCAGTACAAAAACTTCTATGTAGATCATCCTCATCATATAGTAGATAATTGAGTTTGGGGAAGGTTAATTGATCAAAGATCACATATGTAGAACATTGTAGAGTTAGAATTAGCATAGGTTTGATTTCAAAGCTGATGGTCCTTATATTCTGTTATCTTCCAGTAATGACCTTATGATAATGTAGAAGTAAGGGTGGCACACAAGTCATGTCAATTGTTGGATCTGGGTAAGAGAAAGAAGCCCGGGTAAGGAAACACCATACAAGAAAAGGTGGCAGAAACATGAAGAGAGTGTGTGCGTGGGTTTCCTGAGTTTGCACAGGAGTTTGCTTATGTGGTAGATCAGAAGGGGTAAGGCTTGGCCCAGAAGATCGAGACATTCATATTCCTAAGGCAGTTTTACTTTATTTTTAATTAAAGGCAGGAAATTTGATGAATCTAGGAAACACTCTCCTTCCCCAGGGCTAAAAGGATAATCACTTACACATTCAATTATGTATCTCCCCAAAGAGTGAACAATAGATAATGAACTCTAGTTACACAAGAATTATCTTTCATTTTAGTAAGGGGTGCCCTCTAAGAGTGAAGATTTTCTGCTGTGTAAGGTGGGTTGCCAGTTTTGCTGGGTTGCGTGTTTTGGGGGAAGGTGAAAAGTATTGTTTCTCATTTAATTTTCAGCATTATAAAAGCTTATGTCTCCATTTCCTCCAAAAACATCTGTTAAACTACAAAGCCAATTCAAGCAAACAAAAGAACTTGAAAGAAAGACCAAATGCTCTGTCTGGAAGAAGACATATTTAGCCTGGTTCGAATTGACATTCATATGCCGTCAAAAGCAATTAAACTCTCACAAAAGCAGCACAAACAGGAGTCTGGAGCACTCCTTGTTTTCAAGCCCTTTAAAGCTCCATTTTAGGAGGGGGAAGGCTTGTGGAGCCTATTCTCATTAGTTGTTGTATTTCAAGCTTAGAAAGGCAGTAAATAGTCTTCTCAGCACTATTTGGTTGGAAAGTCCAAACTTGATTATAACCTATAAGAGAAAAATTGCTTTTTATCATCCTAACACCTAATCTAAGGTATCCTCTACCTCAGAGTTTTTAACCCCAATATCCTAAATTTTTCATAGCACCCATAACTATTAAGAAGTATTTGCTTATTGCATACTAGAGGCCCAGTGCATGAAATTCGTGAAGTGTGTGTGTGTGTGTGTGTGTGTGTGTGGAGGGGGGGGCTCAGCTTGGCCTGCATCCTCTCACAAACTGGGACCCCTTGGGGGATGTCGGGCCTAAGTCAGCAGCAGACATCCCTCTTGCAATTTGGGACGCTGCATGCAGCAGTGACCATACTTTTCAAACCGGTGAAAGGCATTTTGCTGTTGCATGGGCAGCTACATTTTTTTGCCCTAATTATAAAAAGTAGTACATAATATGATCCTTCTGAGGCAGTAGTACCATTTTCCCCATTTTATGGGTGGAAAAACTGAAGCAGAGAGAAGTTAAGTAGTTGGCTTTGTCAAATAGTTATAAGTGTCAGAATCAGGGCTGACCAAAAAATATGCAAGCCAGAGTCCATGCATGTCATCACTGCATCATCCTGTTTTTTCAGTGTTAGAGTAGCCTTGCCAGGTTTTAATTTTTAAATCTAAGAGACTGTTCCCATTATATAGGGTAGGGTCCCTAGACCTGGCCAGCAATCAGGGCCTATCTGTGGAGCAACCGGCAGGCAGGGCGATTGGGGGAGGGGCAACCCCGCTGGCACCTGCCTTGGCTGGAGGCCTGGCGCTGCCTGCCGGCCAACCCTTAACCCCCCAATCGCTGCTGCTGGTCTCCTCCCCCTGGTGGTCAGTGTGCGTCATAGAGACCGGTCATTCTGCCAGTCCTTCCTCTGTTCAGTTGATTTGCATATTAGGGTTTTATTATATAGGATTATCTATCTTCCCCCATTATAATATTCACTCAGTAAGAACAGGAATATTGCCTGCTGGTGTATCCCAATACCTTGTCACTGGTAGGTGCCAGATGAATATTGTTAAATTAATAAATGTACGAGTAAATGAATAGTGAATGAATGGAAATTTCTGTCTCAGAGTCTTAGAAATCATACTCAACGCTTGCTCAAGTCTTGAGTTACCACTACATTTCAGTTTATTCTTTTACTTTTTGACACCAAAAATCCTGTATGTGGTAGACTGATTGGGGAATTATAATTTGGGTGTGTGTTGTATTCTTTCTCACCCTTTCAGTTTAGCTGCTGAAAATTCTTCCAATTTTGAACTATCCAGAGAAGGAATAATAAATATACCTTATTCTGTGTGTTTAAGTTCATAGGCACTTTTACCCATAAGGCAGCAAAACAATTGAAAATGAGAATAGGTATGGCAGATCCCATTTTCTTATCTTACTCGGTTCTCAGAATAAAGCCAATTAAACTCCCAGTTAGGGAAAGGAGTGGAGAAGGGGAAAGGGCATTCATTGAGTATGTGACACTGTTTGCATTCCCACCACCCCCTCCCCGGGAATAACATGCATGAGGATGGGATGGACAAATATGAGCAGGGACAATGTGTATCTGAGGTTTATCTGCCCAGCCAGGGTTTTGCTGATGGACAATTGATAGGTGATATGTCTCTTGGAAATTATGGTGCAGGAATTATTTTTTTTTTAAAATATATTCTATTGATTTTTTACAGAGAGGGAGAGGGATAGAGAGTTAGAAACATTGATGAGAGAGAAACATCGATCAGCTGCCCCCTGCACTCTCCCTACTGGGGATGTGTCCATAACCAAGGTACATGTCCTTGACAGGAATTGAACCTGGGACCCTTGAGTCCGCAGGCCGACACTCTATCCACTGAGCCAAACCGGTTAGGGCAGTGCAGGAATTCTTGAGAAGGGATGCTTGGAGGTTTGTTAGAAGCAAAGTACCTGCTGGTGACTCAAGCCTATCAGGGCCTCAGTATGAACTAGCAGAATAGGTTAGCCATCCCAGTGCCACGGGAAAGGTAGAGGAGGGCTGAGGGAGGACTGCAAAAGCACGAGAATCCTAAGGATGGAACAAGAAGGACCCTAACAAGGCTGAAGACCTACAACCTGAAGGCTGACGTAGGACTTGGGACACGTCAGTAAATTAACAGGACAGACTATCAACCAGACGACTGTTCACCTCAGTGGGTGTCAGCATGAGGGGACATGTTTGAAGACCACATAAGACAAAGAGCATCTCGTAGATGGGCAGCTGAGGACTTAGGACGTAACCATGAGGCTGTGGAATGGAGATTCTTTTTCTCTCTCCTTTATTGCTTTTGTAATGATGGTTGTTTAAGTTTCCTAGAGATTTGAATCAATATGGGGGAAAGGAGGAGAGAGAATATAACCTGAGAGCAATTTAACAAACCTGAATATGGCTGCATTATAAACCTGCATTGACTGAGAAGTGCCTGAATAGGAAGAAATTTACCTGAAAGCAACTTGATATCAGTTTTCTGCTTCTGAGTAGAAATGGGAGCTTAATGATAGAAATTATATTTGACTATAGAAAAATAAGTTACATTTTTGCATATATCAGTTCGTGAGTGAAAATTTGAATCCATTATATAGTCCCAGCAATTTAATTTTTCTTTTATGGTTTCAACTCCTGATGATTTCCTCTTTTTTAATCTACCCTCATTTATATGTATGCTCCTTATTTTTTTCCTGGAAACATTCATCATTTAACTAGTTCAGAGATGGTTGTTAAAACAATGCAGAGAAGTTGAGGGGCAAGGAAATGCGTATTTTTTACAGTTAAAAGAAAACTATTTTCCTCCTCCCTATTCCTCTCTCCTTGCCTTTGCTTATGTTGTTTCCTTTGCCCAAAATATCCTTTCCCACTTTCAATTAAATCCTGTTGATCAGTGACTTATTCAGATCTGACCACATCAATTCAGGTCTCTCTGGTGGTTCTAACCCACACTGCAACCAACTTCCCTAAACTCTGAAAGGGTGTGCAGACTCTACTACGTAGTTAAGAGCTGAATTATAATGGTCTGTCCTTGTTGTTTTTCTAAAAAATGGTTTCTACCTATTTTGTCAATTAGATTGTGAGCTTCCAAATATCTCCTTACATAACTTTGGACACAAGTCTTGAGCAAATGGATAATAATTGCTGGCTGATTGAAATGTTACATTTAGATCCAAAGTAACATTTTGATTTAGAACTGTTAACATAAAAAGCCATTGAAACCTGTAAAGAATTTTCGTGAGTTTATTTGAGCCAAACTGTCGACATAATGCCGGGAAGCAGAACCTCAATGAATTGAGATAATGCTCCAGAGAATGGCAGGTTATATCTGTATTTATACATTGCAATCAAAGGAAAGGGATGTGGGTGGGTTACATGAAGTCCATTGGCGATAGACTAGAGAGGTGGGAGAAACCCCTGGGATTGTATAAAAAGTAAAATGGTAGACACATACTTAGGTGGGTGCAGGAACAATTAACATGATAATGAAGGAATTTGTGGTATCTGTCTTGGTGCCCAGCGCATTAAGTTGTGCCCCAAGTGGTCCAGAAAAAGGGAAGTTACAAGTTACTCAGACATTTCAAGGGTATGTTACTATAGATGCAAAAGACAGATATGCTCAGTTAAGGTAAAGGTTGACCTTGTCAATGAAGATACTGGCCTAGGACATAACTGCCCACCATAACTGCTTTTAGTTAAAGTTTAATTTCAGACCATCCTTTGTGGTTACTTTAGGTCTCTGAGTTTGCAAGACTGCCATGCAGGCCTTCCCTGAGCTTGTCAGGTTAGCATGTGGCCCCTTTAATCTATAGAACTCACTGTTCAGTAGGCTTACCTACCCTGAATTCCTCTGTGTAAAGCCAGCCAACCCTACTTTCAAAGGAAGTGACCAAAGATCCCAATTTGAGAGGTCATGACCCACACTAAATTCAGAGCATGCTTTAATCAATTTAATATATGAGATACTTTGCAAATGGCATGATATCGGGTAGATTTGCATGGCATGAGGCAAATGAAGAGATTTTATGTTCTAAATTTATGTGACTTTTCTTCCTGATTCTAACATAGTCACATAAATCCAATCCAGCAAACCCCCTGCCTTGTCACTTTCTTGTCCCTCACTCTCCTGTTTCCCACCACTTAGAACAGCAATTTTCAACAAATGTACCACAATAGTTTTTACAACACACAGTACCTGACTATTTAGTCAGGGGCACTGATCTCTTTTCCTTGAGATTGTCCAATAAAAAAAAATGGCGACAGCCAACTCAACAATAGCCGTCCAATGTGGATGAATCAAAATTACACATACTTTTTGTCAGATTGGCAAAAAATACATTTCTTGGTGTGCCGCAGAATTTTAGTAATTAGTTTATGTGTGCCATGCGATGAAGAAGGTTGAAAATCGCTGACTTATAATGTTAGTTTTTAAGTACTTAAGGGCACATTCTGGCCCAACTCCACTCAGAGAATGGGGAGACACACCCCATCCTAATAAAAGTGGTGATGCAAATGCTTGGATCACTACCTTCAGGGGAGTGTAAATGTGCTGAGTCACACTGAAGACTAGAAGAAAGACTACTTCCTGCCTGGTCTTCGGGTTGAGAATGCATCTGAATTTGCATCAGCCCTGCTGATGCCTGATGCCTGTACCCACTTACTGAGTAGTGTTTTTTTGGCGTATGTGAATTAGATATGCCTTCACGTCACTGTTCATAAACATCCAGGTGGGTGATGGAGATGGATTTGTTCCCATCGCCTGGCCATCACTTTGGCTCCTATTTGACTTGGCAGGCTGGATAAAGAGCTGGATTTGAACATTGGCAGATTCTTTGATAGGCTCATTTTTAATGACAGCATGGGGTGACTTTCCCAGTGTGGGCTTTTTTGTTTGCTGAAGTTTATCCTCCATCCTTATATTCTAATTCATTCTCACAGTTGTCCACAGTTTGCATCTTCAGTGTTGGGAAAATCTGACAGTTATTAAACTTATTGTTATGATGTAATTTTCATTATAATTCTTGTGCCAGTGTGTCTTCTGTTTGCTGAAAAGATGTACTAGATTGTAAGGTAGGAAAGGATTATTTTATTTAACCTAGGGTATCATTATGATGATGTCTTAACCCCAATCCTCAAAGGTTTTCCCTCTTCTTTTATATTACCTCCTTTTAAGGGAATTTGTTTTATTATACTTACTTAAAACTCACATGCTGATTTGTTGTTTCTATTAGTAATGACTAATAAAGTCAGTCTTTTGTAGCAAGGGGAGAACACACTGAACCTAAGTAGGAACTATAAGGACATATTGATAATTCCATGTTGAGACAATCAAATTTGTCTTGGAAAACTACCAATGGAGATTTGTTGCACATGCCTGTGACCTTGAGCAAGAATGTCCAGGAACACCAAGGGTAGATAGACTTCACTAAGTCATTACTAAGGAGCCACAGGGTCTGAAAACTCTCTTGGTGTTTTGAAACTTTCTTGGGTAAGTATTCTGTATTGCTTACTGACATGTTTCACTTCTCTGATGGACATTGCACTGCTTTCAATCTGAGCTGCATCAGCATACTTTGAATGGCATTTTAATTTTTCTTCCTTTTGCTTCAAGGCTACCCATAAGGCCCTTCAAAACTGCATTCAATACTGGATTCACAGATAAAATAGCCCAAAATTTGTGCCCAAGATAAACATGGATGTTTCCTCTTTAAAATTATCGAAGTATTTACTTCTCCCGAGAAAACATAAAGATACAGGTGGTACCCAATCTATCAGTTAGAATGTGCTTAGAAATACATTGTATATTTAGTTTTCACAACTTTCTCTATTAGCCAGTGGTGTGACCTGTAGTATTGTAATTTTCTTGAACCACACACTTTTTGCCAGGCTATCATATCTAATAAGGAGGGAATATGCTAATTGACTGTTCCACCCTCAAAGATGGTGGTGCCCACAGCCAATAAGGAGGGAATATGCTAACTGACTGCCACGCCCTCAAAGATAGCAGCACCCACAACCACAAGATGGTGGCGCCCAGTTCCCTCAGCCTCCTGCCATGTGCCTGCCTCCTGAGACCCCCGAGCCCTCTCAGCCCCCCAGCTGCCCAGGGCTGGCCCGAGGTGCAGGCAAGCCTCGGATGGCAGCTGCCCAGCCACCCAGGGCTGCCCGAGGCTCAGGTAACCAGGGCTGGCCAAGGCTTGCGCTGCCGGCAGTGGCAGCAGCAGAGGTGTGATGGGGTCGCCTCCCACCCCTGAGGGCTCCCGGACTGTGAGAGGGGGCAGGCTGGGCTGAGAGACCCCCTACTCCAGTGCATGAATTTTCATGCACCGGGCCTCCCTCTAGTGGAACTATAAATCCTTACATAAAGGTTAACCCTAAAAGAATGATTCAAGCTATTTATTTGTGTAGATGTAAATAAACTGGTTTGGAGAGTAAAGATATATTGAGGTGGTCATAGAAACAGATAATTAATTTGGTTCTGGTAAATGTGGCAGTTTACTTAAATGCAGGTAAGTACACTTATTTCAAATTTTTATTAAAATGAAAAAAGAGCATTTGGCACTAACAGGAGTCACACAGGCCCAGCAGGCTAAAGGCCCAGTCCCGAGGCTGCCTCCCACTTCAGATACTCATGGCAAGTAGTAGGTCCCCAGGTTGCCCACAACTTCTAACTGACTTGGCTACAAATAGAAGATTGCCATGAGCTCTCTCTTGTATTTGAGTATTTGCTAAAACAGCAGGCAGAACTCAGGGAAACACTTAGGTTTACCAGTTAATTGTATAATAAAGGATATGGTAAAGAACACAGATGAACAACCAAATGAAGAGATACACAGGGTGAGAGGTCCCAAGCACAGGCACTTCTGTCCCTGTAGAGGTGAGGTGTGAGACCCTCCCAGCATGTATGTGTGCACACTAAGCCAGCAGCTCCCTGAACCTCATAGTATGGGATTTGTATGGAGGTATCATGTGGGCACAATTGATTACTAACTTCGTTTTGAGCTTCATTCTCCTCTCTGCAGAATAGGAGATGGGGCTGAAAATTCTAAGTTCCTAATCATGGCTTAGCCTTTCTGGGGACCAACCCCATCCAGGAGCCCACAAAATGTCAACTCATCAGAACAAAAGACACAGCTATCACCCAAGACATCATCAGGCATTTGGGAGCTCTGTAACAGACTGTAAAGTAAAGGGCTGAATGTTGGAACAGAAGATTCTCTTAGCATCCCTCTATACCAGGGGTTTAGGAACTCAGGGTCAGGATCCAGAGGCAGGCACCTGTATGTATTTTTCTCTACTCACAATGCAAAAGACAATTTTTTTTTTGGTGGAGTATGTATGTGCTGGCTAATGGCTAAAGGGGCTTTGCTATTTCTAAAGACTACCTCAGAAAAGAAAGGTGGATTTGGAACCAAGATGGCGGCATAGGTTAACGCTGGAGTTTGCTGCCTCGTACAACCACTTCAAAAATACAACTAAAAGACAGAACAGACATCATCCAGAACCACAGGAAGGCTGGCTGAGTGGAAGTTGTACAACTAGGAGGAAAGAGAATAACATACCGAGACTCAGAGGAGGCGCAGTGCTGAAGTCAAATACTAAGGTGCGGAGTGCATGTGGAGCGGGCTGGTGGCTGAGGGCGCAGTTGTCTTTTCCAATCGGGAGGGAGTCTCAGATTCTGAGCTCCAGATCCGGGCGAGTCTCTAGGGACCCAGACTCAAACGGGAGAAGCGGGACTGTCTGGCTTCGGTCAGAGCGAGGGCAGCTTTCTCTCTGAGGTTTGCAGCAGTTGCTGGGACTCTGAGAGGCAGAGCCCCCGGGACAGGACTGAGAGCAGCCATAACTGCTCACTCAGCCCTGTTGATCCCCTGGGACATGCCCCGCCCAAGCCCTGCACAGAGGCATTTGCCGGATAGCCTCAGGCAAAGGCTAGATTAGCACCTCCCTAGAGGACAGAAGTTCTCTCACTGCAGACACAGCTGATTCTCACAGCCACTTGGCCTGGAGCTCAAATCCCCTCTAGTATTACCTTCAACAATCAAGGCTTAACTACAACAAGACTGCACACAAAGACCACTAGGGGGTGCACCAACAAAGCATAAAAAAATGCGGAGACAAAGAAACAGGACGCAAATGTCAGAAATGGAAGATATAGACCTCAAAACCACACTTTTAAGGTCTTTCAATAGTTTTCTAAAAACTGCCGATAAATGTAGTGAGATCCTCAAGAAATCTAATGAGACCCTTGATGTTGTGATAAAGAACCAACTAGAAATTAAGCATACACTGAGTGAAATAAAGAATATTATACAGACTCCCAACAGCAGACCAGAGGAGTGCAAGAATCAAGTCAAAGATTTGAAATGTGAAGAAGCAAAAGCACCTAACTGGAAAAGCAAAATGAAAAAAGAATCCGAAAATACAAAGATAGTGTAAGGAGCCTCTGGGACAGCTTCAAGCGTACCAACATCAGAATTATAGGGGTGCCAGAAGATGAGAGAGAGCAAGATATTGAAAACCTATTTGAAGAAATAATGACAGAAAACTTCCCCCACCTGATGAAAGAAATAGACTTACAGGTCCAAGAAGCGCAGAGAACCCCAAACAAAAGGAATCCAAAGAGGACCATACCAAGACACATCATAATTAAAATGCCAAGAGCAAAAGACAAAGAGAGAATCTTAAAAGCAGCAAGAGAAAGAAACTCAGTTACCTACAAGGGAATACCCATACTACTGTTAGCTGATTTCTCAACAGATACTTTGCAGGCCAGAAGGGAGTGGCAAGAAATATTCAAAGTGATGAATACCAAGAACCTACAACCAAGATTACTTTATCCAGCAAAGCTATCATTCAGAATTGAAGGTCAGATAAAGAGCTTCACAGATAACAAAAAGCTAAAGGAGTTCATTACCACCAAACCAGGATTATATGAAATGCTGAAAGGTATCCTTTAAGAAGAGGAAGAAGAAGAGAAAGGTAAAGATACAAATTATGAACAACAAATATGCATCTATCAACAAGTGAATAAATAATCTGATGAACAGAATAAACTGGTGATTATAATAGAATCAGGGACATAGAGAGGGAATGGACTGACTATTTTTGGGGGGGAAGGGGTGTGGGAGATGCGGGAAGAGACTGGACAAAAATCGTGCACCTATGGATGAGGACAGTGGGTGGGGAGTGAGGGCGGAGGGTGGGGCGGGAATTGGGAGGAGGGAAGTTATGGGGGGAAAAAAGAGGAACAAATGTAATAATCTGAACAATAAAGATTTAATTTAAAAAAGTAAAATTAAAAAAATAAAAGATATCTTCACTCCCCCCCGCCCCCCCGCAAAAAAAAAAAAGAAAGGAAAGGTGTCTGCTGCCTGGAACAGATGCCCTGACTAGTCAGTAGTAACTTAAATACATAGGAGTTTCTGTGGTGCCTTGAGAGCTCTGGGCATAGGCAGCAGGGCTGGCGAGGCCAATCCAGGTGGCAGCAGGAAATCAGCTTTCTCCTGTCTTCCTGTCTTTCCATCCTCAGCTTGTGGCTTTTGTCTTCCTGGTCCCACATGCTGGTACATTTCCTCATTCCGAGCACTAAGAAGATGGGAACAGAAGTATCAGCAGCCGTCTCCTTATATTTCACTAGTGACCTGGTGCATGAAATTCGTGCAGGTTAAAAGGGAATTAATTAGAAGAAATATTTTAATATTGCTATTTGCCCTTTTTCTATAATAGAAATGTCAGAGATGAAAGAAAAGTAGTTAAATGTATATGAAAATCTTCCTCCTGTCAGAGTCTGGGGTGCACCACAGGACCCAGAGTCAAGTCCCCACCCACCCACGTGCGCCTTGAAATTGCACGAGACCCAGACCCGGCCAGCCCCACCCCTACTGGGCTAGATCCAGACCTGGCCGGCTCCACCCCTGTCAAGCCCTGCCAGGTTAGGGGTGCGGCCTCAGATTGCCTGGCCTGCTGCAGGGCCAGGGGGCATGACCTGAGGTCCCCCGGCCTGGGCCAGGGGGCATGCCTTGAGGTCCCTGTCAAGCCCTGCCGGGCAGGGGGCACAGCCTCAGATCCCCTGCCCCGGCCCAGCGCCACGCAGCCTCAGGTCCCTGCTGACTGCTCGTTAAGGCTGGTTACGAGAACTCGACTTCCGCTGTGGGTGCAGCCATCTTATGTTATGGAATCCCTGCCTTCGCTGTGGGCACAGCCATCTTGACCATTACAGCGTGATGGTCAATTTGCATATTCCTTCTTTATTAGATAAGATTGGACAAGAACTTTAACACAGGACCTTACCTGAAGCTGCAAGAGAAGATGGGAAATTGAACTTTTAGCTATTTTTTTTTTTAAATTTTTGAAGCTCTGAGGCTGGTGAGAGAGAAGCACAATGCCACTATTCATTATGCAGATACATAGGCCCATACTATTGCATGGGGGCCCCACCATAAACGGCTCTATGTAAACCCCTAAATGCTGCACTCGTATAACCAGTACAAGAGACTGATTATATATTGTCCATTTAAGTAGACGGTTAAGTCCTTCATCACTTGTCCTCTGTATTTGTACAGAAAGGAACATTTGTGAGTTCAAAGGGCAGAGAACAAAGCAAGCTCATCCTGGCGGACTCCAAGGCGCCCATTCGGTAACATCTGAACTTTCCCTATGATGCTTCCCCTTCCCACACAGCAGTGACTCTCTGCTGTCCTCTCCCCATCGCTGCAAGGTCAGCCTTGAGGAGCTGCGAGGCAAACTCAGCGAAGTCTTGAGCGCTGTACTTTCCCTCCTTCTTCATTAGCTGCTGGGAAGGCGTGGAGTTGTTCAGCCATTTCCGTTCCCCAGGTAACTCCTGGGGACTGGGCCCTGAAGGTGGAGCAGGGGCTGGGGTAGCTCTGGATGGTGCAGCCTAAGGAGTCTTTCGGTGACAGGCTGATGTGGTGAGACCCCTTGCATCTCAGACATGTAGGAGGCGACCTGCGCAGCACTGCGAAAACCTGGAGCAAGAACAGGATTTCGTGATTGTGTTTTATGTAACGCAGATGAAAGCAGCAATCTTCCCATCAGGCACTATTTATGATTAATTACGAGAGATTTTGCAAAGCAATCTATGCTTTTTGTGCTCACCCAGAGGCATACTGACAGAGAGGACAATCAGGCAGATCCACCATCGGCTCCCTAATGAGCCTGGCTTCAGCCCCACCAGCTAAACTCATCTCGGTGACACCCCAGGTTTGGCAACCACTGCCCAGCCTCATCACAGATGCTAATAGCAAATCGACTGAAACGGGTGATGTGGATGATGCCAACCCTACGATGGTTTGTGTCTTTTTAAAAGCCATGTCCCAGTTTTGTAGAGATTGGCCAGGGATGGGTGAAATGCATGTGGCCTGTGTGTGAGGTCTGAGGGGAGGGAGGGGAGCAGAGGCAAGGTAAACGCATTTCAAGGTGAGCCTCAAAACAGATTGTGAGGGGCTACAGGAAAAGGGATGTGATCGCCTGGATGAACCAAGAGTTCGTTGAGGACTACGATTTTGAAGCGTAGTTAGACATTGATGAGCATGTAGGAACATCTCATATCATCCCTCAAAGGGAAAGTGTTGATCCCATTCGAGACCTTACTTTCAATTACCCAAGGAACACATTTCAAAGCCACAGAACTAATTTAGGAAACAACAAATAAAATGATGATGACAACACAGCAAGGCTCTCTGTATAACATCTACATGCCACCGGCCTTTTACCGTTTCAAGTTATTTCTGTAGATTTGGACCTATAAACTGGTCACTTATTTAATAATCTGTGCTCATTATTTTGAGGGA
Source organism: Myotis nattereri (assembly GCF_964212035.1). NCBI lineage: Eukaryota > Metazoa > Chordata > Mammalia > Chiroptera > Vespertilionidae > Myotis > Myotis nattereri. Next base: position 75,987,771 of record NC_138085.1, on the reverse strand, counting down.
GACACACACAAAAAGGATACATTTCAGTAATCACTGAAGTACAGAAATGATTTATTTCATTCTTATATCTATTTCGCATTTATTTATTGCATGCAGCCCTGTGCCTGGTGGTATTAGGTTTTGGGGTTATATGACAGACCAACATCAACCTGTGTTCTGATTTCTTTCTTTTTTTTAATAAAGATTCTTTTAAAAAATATATTTTATTGATTTTTTACAGAGAGGAAGGGAGAGAGAGAGTTAGAAACATCGATGAGAGAGAAACATCGATTCAGCTGCCTCCTGCACACTCCCTACTGGGGATGTGCCCACAACCAAGGTACATGCCCTTGACCGGAATCGTACCTGGGACCCTTCAGTCCACAGGCCAGCGCTCTATCCACTGTGCCAAACCAGTTAGGGCAACCTGTGTTCTGATCTCACACAACGTGCCAGTGACGTGGGGTTCAGATGAGGAAGCAGACAGTGAAAACACAACATGGTCTGTGGGGTGCGAGGGAAGTTACAGGGCTCCAAGGGAGAGACAGCAAGGCCCCCTAAAAGAGGTCCGGGGAAGGTTTGGGTGGGATAAGGTTACCCTGAAAAGATAACATCCTGGGGAAAGGATTGGAGGCTAGAGAGAGAGACATATTCAGAGAACAAAATGTTTCTGTGAGGCTGGAGGCTAGTGTGTGTGACGGGGTGTGAGGGACAAGGATGCGGTGGGAGGCGGAAAGCAAGGAGGAAGCCCCAGATCACAGAGGCTCTTTAAAAGCACATTCAGAACTTTGGACTCGCCCTGAGGTACTTGAAAGCAGGTGTGTGCCTTGGTCAAGTCTGCATCTTGGACTGAAGCTAGAACATCCTACAGTGGGTAAAACTGAGGCTGGGAAACCCGTTAAGTGGTTGTTACAGGGGTAAAACCAGGTGAAAGCATTGTTATGAGAAGGATCATGGAGGCAGGGGAATTGCAGGAAGTGGAAATATTTGGGGACTCTTTAGAAAGTAAAACCAACAGGCATTAGTGATTAATTTTATGAGGGACTTTCTGGGGAACCCAGAATCTGTAGTTGATGATGGTGGTGTTCAATGAGTTAGGAAATCTAAGACGAGGAACTTGGGGGCTGGGGAAAGGGCTAAGTGCTGTGTTAGAGGCGTGAGGTGTCTGTGGGCATTTCAAGTAAGGGTGTCTAGTGGACAGTACGTAATTATAGTTCCGGAACTGAAAGCAGATGTTAAGAGCTGGGAATGCTAATTCATCCACAAGGAGCCCTTACATAGTCCCTTTAGCCATGGAGGTGAACTCATTCCAGAAGACTGCCTAGCGTTGGAAAAGAGAATACAAGTGGAAGCTTAGAGAAACACTAGCATTCAAGAGCTGGCAAAGAAAGAGCCCCTGAAGGAGGCTGGGCATCAGGAAAGTCATTAAAGGTAGAAGGAAGTTTTTGGAGAGAGAATGTAAATGACTTGTTAAAGATGTTTGACTATGAAAGTAAAGAGAACAGTTAGTTGATATTTGAGATGGATGTGGGGCTGAAGAGTAATTTCTGTTTAAGATGGGCGAGAGGATCTTAATGCATGCACACAGATAGGGAGGCTACGATAATCCAACCTGGGGACACAGTTTACCTTTGAACAGCTCATGAAAAGAGGATTTGCTGAGCAAAGGAAGGATGTTAACACGTTTGTGGAGAGGCGCATTTAACCTGCTAAAGAGAACAAAGTGCTTCTTTGCACTCTAATAGTAGCTTTGCATATGCACAGTGTGATTAAAGATGGCTCTCACCTTCTCCCTGGAGCCAGACTTATCTTTGGCAATACTTGTTAGTGATGACTTTGAATATCAAAGTTTGTTTGTTCTTCTGTTGTTTTCTTCCTTCTCCAGATTTTCAGGCTCTGTTCTAGGTGTTAAGAATTCAAGGAAAAAAGCAAATCCTTATTTTTCTCTCAAGAAACTATGTGCCTGGGGAGAAGGCAGATACAGTTCAATGGGCTGAGCCTGTGCTAGGAGGGGGCCTGGGTGGGTGTTATAGGCTCAGGGAGGAGGCACCCTGCACACCCTCTAGCAGGAATAAGCTGTCTTCACCACTGTCCTCACTGACATCCTAGAGTTTAAGATTTTGCTAAGCTACATTACGTTTAGTATATCACAGCATTCAAAGTCTACCAATTCAACCAAACCCCCCCTAATTCCTTTACATCCGGAGTCAACAAACTTTTTCTGTAACAGAGCAGATGGTAAATACTAGTTTTGTGGGCCATCCGGTCTCTATGCAACTACTCAATCCTTGCCTTGCAGTGCGGAAGCAACCCCAGACCATACAGAAATGATGGGCGTGGCTACTGACAATGGCAAATTTCACCTGAGCCCTGTGATGCTGGGAAGCAGGGAGGTTAATCAATCCCCAATCCTGTTGTCTTGTAGGAAATGGCTTATTGTGAAGAACCAGCCTTCTCCTATGCCTTAGAGTCTACGACTCACCCATGGCTCCCTTGGTATCCAAGGCAAGGCAGGTACCAATTTTCCTAGTTCTCATGATTTGCCTCATAATTAAATAGCTGAGCTGTTTTATCCCAAAGGATGAATGGAAACAACATGCTTTTTAACCAAATTTTGGTTAAGATCTCACCTCCCCCTGGTCTGAACTTTGCCCCCTCCTTCAACCTGAGCCAGCCTGTAGCCCATCCTTAAGGGCTGCTCTCAGAATTTTTTGCTATTCTGTCTACTACCTGATCATACAGAATGTGATCAGGGGAAGCTTTTACCCACTTCCACTGGGTTCTTTCCTTTGTTCCTTCCTTTCTGAGGCGCCTTGCTGATCTTATGGTCAGAGCCTTCTTTTTATTATAAAAGTTCAACTCTGCCTATTGCCATAGCCCCTTTCCCCACAATAATCCTGTCAAATAAAACCCTCCTTACTAAATCTAGATTTTCAAAAAAGCATTGTGTTAACACTGTGATCCGATAAAGCACACTAAAATTAGAATTTTATATAATGTTTAAGTGACAAAAAATTACCTTCTTCCTCTGACCTCTCCTCCCCCCAAAAATGAAAAGACTTGTTCTGAGCTCACAGACTGTACCAAAACAGGTGGCTGGGCAAAACTTGACTCAAGGGATAGATTTTGCCAATCTTTGCTTTATATTAAAGGGACTTCACATTAAACAGAACCAGATTAGTTGGCCTTTTAGAGAATCACCAATCTATTTCATTCAATAAACATTTATTAATTGCCTACCCTATGCTCAGTGTTATTCTAGGCCCTAGAGATAAAGTCGGGAACAAGACAGATACTGTCCTACACTGAAGAAATTTAAAAATAAGGCATTAGTATTACACCTTCCTATGCTCTGCTGTCTCTTATATGACATTATTTGATCACAAATAATCATAACATAGAGGTGGTATGACTAAAAGGTGTTGTTATGCATACAGGCCATTGGTTGCCTTGATTAAAATACCCCATATGTTAATTCTGATTAAATGCTTTTCCCTGCATAATAGTCAGCCTGGGCACCTATGCACTAATTCCAATAATACGGTAATCATTCCCAATAAATGTTGAATTCCTCCTTGCAAATTACCTTCAGATTCTGTAATTCATTCTTTAAATTTCTAGAGTGGCAATTTTTTACATGTTGGTGGTGAATTTCTGAAGCCAAGTCAAGTGAATAAGTGAGATGAGTCCGGGTGACTAAGGAAAGCAAACAGTGCGTCCTCCTCTTGAAACATGAAGTCTGATTTTAAGACAATTCAGTTACAATTTTATATTATTTCTAGTAAGCCTGCTTGTTATGGACTGAAGGATTTGCTTCTCAAAATTTCCAGTGTTGAAGCCCTACCCCCTAATGTGCCTGTATGTGGAGATAGGGCCTTCATGGAAACAGTTGAGGTTGAATGAGGTCATCATGGTGAGGCCCTGGTCCGAGGGCATTGGTGCCCTTCTAAGAAGAGACACCAGAAAGCTCAGTGGCCTTCTCTCTCTGCACAACCACAAAGAACCAGTGTGAGAGCACAGTGACAGGGTGGCAGGAAGCAGGCTCTCACCAGGGACTGAATTGCCTGGCAACCTGATCTTGGATTTCCAGCTTCCAACACTGGGGCAAATAAATTTCTATTGCTTGAAGCACCCAGTCTGCGGCCTTTGTCATGGCAGCCTGAGCTAACCCAGACATGTCTCTTAAGCAATTTCCTAAAGAAAGCTCTGGAAATTCCGAGTTATGTCAGCATTTTTGGAATGATTTTCAGTTACCAAAGAGACTCTAATATATACATCACTTGGATGTATATATTCTTACTAATTTTTAAAGTTACAAATCATATTTTTATCATTTATTGTGTGTTTGTGTGTTATGCATCTGATTTAGCCCCCACTAGATTATAAATTCTAAGCCCATAGCCATCTGCAATCTAAAGAAAAGTGAGAGGTATATCAGTGTGATGTGGCTGTGTTGGAGTCTTTCTTATTGTTTAATGTTTCCAGGAAAAAAAACAACTACTTAGGATCTTTTTAGAAAATAAGTACTTATCTAGAAATACAAAGTGCGAGAGGAGGAGAGACATCCCCATGAATAAAACACAGACCTGTTCATGCAAGGGGCCAGATTGACCTGGAGTAGGAGGTTCAGTCTGACCTACTTCCCTTGAGCTGTGAGGGAAGGCACAGAGGGGCTACTTGTATATCTCACTTGCCAGAATACTTATTACTTCCCTGGGTGTTCCTATCTCAAAATATGGCATATCCACAATAATTAAGAACATATTTCAAGGAGACATATGTACTACTATTCGTAATACTTTAAACAATAAAAAACATATTTAATTAAAAGAAGTAAGACCTAGTGAAATAATCTTAGCATTGATTAGAAAAATTGGATCTGTGAGTAATGAATAATACTGAGATTTACAGTTATCTGCTTTTTGGATAAATAATCACTAATTATAAGAATCAATCATCAACCCTCACTCTCACATGAAGCATTTTTGTTTTTCTTTTGTTGCCCAGAGCAGAGTTTCTTTTATTTATTTTTCTTTCATTCTTAAAACAAGTACCTACTGTGTGCCAGTGTGTGGGTGGAGCTGGGAATATGAATAAACGTAAGGGTAGGTTCCACTTTAGAAAAGTTGGTGACCTTGAAGAGAAAACACATATGAGGAATTGCAAGGCAATGGGAGGGGCTGTAATACAAGGTTGCCCAAGTGCAGTGGGGAACATGGAAATGCGAGCCTTCTTCAAGTAGTTTGCAGGAGTAGCCAACAGACAAGCCCAGAGGTAACTAAGAAAGGCGAGGGAGTCCTCACTTCCCACTGCTTCCTTCTTCCTTTCACATAGTAAGTGCAGAGGCATCATTGCTGAGCAACCAAAATCAGTTTCCCAGGCAAAATGGCAGAGGATTGGTGTGAGACATTTCATGAACTCTCCATGTGAGGAAAAAGACCTGTTGTTTTGGTGGCGGCGGGCAACTAGGTAGAAAGACATTGCTATTAAGTGAACAGTGAGCTTCCACAGGAAGCCACGACAATGGAAAGTAATAATTAAATCTTCCTCTGACTTGGGTTGCCTTGTAAGTGCTTAGCTGAAAAATGTGTCTGTACCTCGGGGCCTGCAGCAATGACATCTGTTATATTTTAGGAACGGAAAGCTAATGAGGTGGAATCTGGAGTCCTGAGCTTAATTGGGCTTGTTTTGATTAAGTGTATGTGCTGGGAATATTCGAATCACTTGTCTCAATTGCAAAACAGCCAACATAAGCCCCCGAATTCTTGCAGACAATTGTGAATCGGTTTGGAATAGTAAGGAAACTGCGTGGAGGAAAGAGTGAATGGTAAAGCTGACATTATCTGAGGTTCAGGTGTTCCTCTCCTCATCAGCGATGTCAGGCCTAAGGAGACGCCCAGTTATTCCTGCACACTGTTCACTGCAAGTTCAGGCGTCGGTCTGGAGAAGCATGAAATGTCAGTGAACTTGTTGGAGAACCTGAGGCCCAGAAAGGAAGGGGCTTTCCCTGGACTCTGCGGGGTTTGAGGTCTGATTCCTAGTCCGGGACTCCCTCCTCGCCTGAGCTTGCTCTCCTGCTGTGAAGGGAGGGGTCACAGGACCACAGGGGAGGTTGCATCTAGCACTTCCCAACCCATCACCCAGGATTGCTGATAGACGCCGCCTGCCTCACCTAAAGACAATGGGTTGTGTTCTCTCTATTACACCTTCCCCTTCTGCACTTTTCATCTCTAAAACAGAAAGTTAATAGTTGCTTCTATCAGTATTTGTTTACACTATAGGTTTCATGAGCTCCTATCTGTGTAGCCTGGAAACAGCCCCGTTCTGGGCACATGGTACGCTTCCAGGAGTAGAAAGGATAAATATATGTACAAATAAATGAACATCTCGACCCAGCAGTAAATGGCTGAGGAAGAAGATTATAATGCTAAAGGGACAAAGAACCCTCCTATAAGCAGCCTTTCTGCCTTGGAGAAGAGAGAACTAGAGAAATAAAGGCGTGTGGTGAAGGAGGAAAGGTACCCTTGGAAGTCAGAGAACTGAGCTCATGCCCTTAGGCAGATGCCTAGGAGGGCTTTGCGGTATTGGAGGTTAGAGACTCACTCATGCAATTCAATTCTTCCATTCAGTTCCTGTCAGTTCAAACCGAATCCCCTGGACATCCATTTATGTTAGACCTTGTGTTAACCCTGAGAGGCAAGGACAAGGAGACCCAGCCTGTGCTGTCTAGGGCCTCAGAGCCAATAATCGATTACCTATCATACCCCTGGGGAAGTACCAGCATCTGCAGACTGTCCGCTGATGCTCACAATCTCCAAGCAAGTTTCTGAGTGCCCAGATGTGCCCCTTGCCCAATACAAAGCAGTAGATGGGGGAAAACAACGATGTGCATATGAAACTGTGTTCTCTTGAGATACTGGGAGCATTAAAGGAAAGAGATCAGAGACGTGTGTGTGTGTGTGTGTGTGTGTGTGTGTATGTGTATGATATAGCCTCTGACTGGACCGGCCATGATTGTGACTGAATTTGCAGAGCTGTAGTTAAAAATTAACTCCATGTTGAAGGGGGGTTGTCCAGGCCTAGGCTCCACCTCTTCACTGTACCTTTATACTATTATACTATTGACGCATCACTCTTTCCTGCCACTCACCAACCTTGTGGGTGCTCTTTAGGTAAAACTGGTATTGGAAAGGAATGTGAACTAAAAAAAATTCCACAAAACCCAAGAAAGTAAGTGCAGATCAATTTCCCTTAAGTGCCAGCATAAAGGCCCAAACGTGCAGAAAGTGCATGAATAATCGAAGTAAATTTTAATTAGTTTTAATCTGTCCTTGTTCTCCTGTAACCAGGGTGGGCTGTGTCCAAGGTTCTTTGCAGGTATGTAATATTTACCGGTACACAGAAACACTAGGCAACAATTTAGGGGAGATATTAGAGAAAAATGCCTTGCTCATGTAAAGTGCGGGGATGATTTAGGCTGGCAGAGTGTAATTACCCAGACTGGAGCACATTCCTCAGGGGGGCAAGAAAGCAAGAGGCGGCAGTGTGCTCCTGCACCCTGGGAGGAGAGCGGCGGTTCTGGAAAACGAAAAGAACATGCCGAGATGGAAGTTACGCAGGAAGATCTGGCCTTTACGGTGACCTTGGATGAGAAGTGGAGAATGGGGAACAGTGTGAGAGGAATTGCTGCGTTGTAGGAAACTTCAAGTTCAGTCCACCTGCCACCATGTCCTCCCTGAGTGGATGCTCAGTCTCTGCTTGAGCAACACTGTGATGGGGAGCTGACGACCTCCCGAGAATGGTCAAAGATGATCCGTTTATGGGTAAAGAACTTGCATCCTACAATGTCTGCCAGCTGGACTTTGGCCTCTCAGAGCCATACAGCATGACTGTTCCCCCCTCTACCAGATACTATTCAAATATTTCAATACAATTTCCATTAACTCTCAAGTCTTCCTCCCCAAGCCAAATGTCTGCCCTGCCTTCAATTTTGCCCTAAATTATCCATTTCTAGACCTGTAACTACTTCAGTCCAGCACTCCAGGTCGTTATTATTTTCCCATCCTGGTGTTCAGAATCGGATACATTACTGGTACACCTTCATGGAGTTCGACATTGTAAATCTGTTAATTCACCTAAAGAAGTTTCTTTGGCAGACACTTCCCTTTGTTGTCAAGGGTTGTGTCAGAACTTGACAAATGCATCTCCTCTTCTCAGTGCTCTAAGGGAGATGGGCCCTCGGGTCTCGCACACCTCCTCCCCCTGCCCCCTCCCCCCATCACCCATTCTTAGATGGACCACTGATATGCATCACCTCTTTTTTTTTAAATACCTGCATTTAAAGTATAAAATATTTCCATAGTATTTTTATTTTAAAAAATGAAAATATAATCATTTTCATTAAAAAATCAGTCCCCATTCTCTTATCCAAGGCATGCATGATGTCAGAGCCACATGCAGAAGTACTGGGGGAGTTGACCTTGCGGACACAGACCTAGCTGAGGGGCGTGGACAGTGACAAAGCAGCTCATGTCCTGTCCTGTTTCAGGCGCTGTAACCGGCGTGATGCAGTAGGTCACATGGTCTTTCCTGGTCTCCTGACCATGCAGATGAATCTGTAAATGGTAGCACTACTCAAGCCAAACATTAATTAAAATATCATCGGTCTATAGGTTTTTAGTTTATTATTTTTGGGGGGGTTGTCCAAATTGTATTAGTCTCAGCACCTTATTCAGAAAGCAAGAATATATCATATTAACATAATAAAGACCTGTCTGGTTTATCAACTGGTACTAGTCTGAATGGGTGCAGTGCCATTACACAGATGCGCAGTAAGAGGTCAGGGATGAGGATGCATGGGGATGTCTACACTGTCACTTTTCAAGGTAGCAAATGTGCAATTTCTTCCAGTTTCTACCTTCATGGTGTTTTCCTCTCTGTACTCCCTTTCTGTACTGTTTCTCTCTTCTGTACTGTTAAGTATGAGAAAGAGACCTCTCTCCCTCCAGTATTTATTTTTATCACAGCTAAAGTGTAGATTTTTGAAAGGAAGCTAGGGAAACCTATTGGTTTTAGTCCATAATGAAGGTTGATTCAGTGATGTGCACATTAATAAAAGGCAAAGGGTGCATGAAGGAGTATAAAGGTGCATATTTATAAACAGTGCACATTTCAATAATGTGTATTTTGGGATGATGTAGAAATGGTCCCATGGGGGTTTAACTAGGATCACGCCACACCACAGTACACTATTCCACACCATCTCATTTACTGACAGCCATGTCCTGCTGTCTTACTGCCCATCTCTCTGCCTTTTCTACCTTCATCTATATAGGATCAGAGTCCAAATGTAAGTCTTTTTGATTATTCTCCAGGTTAAAATATACGTTTGACTTTTGTAGCATTGGATGGTCTCCAATTGGATGAGAGTCAAGGGATTTAGGAGTCTATCAAAACATTCTTGGTCTCCTCTTCAACAGGAGAAAGGGACTCTGCTTTACACCCAGCCTTTCATCCTATACACCAGTCCAGTGTGGAGACCATCATTACCAGGAAAGGGAAAAAAATCCAACCCCAAGCCAGGAGATCCCCGCAGGGATGTTTACTCCTAACTGTAGCTTAGGAATGTGTTATCCAACATCTTTTCTCAACAAATTTTCCATCTTAGACTCTCTCCACAGTTTACATCCTGATTTTGTATTCTCTTTGTCAACCTTACACTTGTTTGGGGGACATGGAAGTAAGATTGTCATTAGAACATTTGTTATCCAAACAATGTGAGGAAGAAAGAAAATTATTGTCTCCAACTAGAAAATTAGATAATGGAATTAGATGCCTTTGCTTTTTTCATTAACAATTGCTCCTCATGTGCTATCCTGAGGGAAGGCAACACAATGTAATTTCGTTGTGTTTGGTTGTCTGAGTACTTGCTGAACAAGGAAGAGGCTAGTGTGAGCTTGCAGTGTCTCCCTTGGACAGTGTGGAAGACGGAGGCTGTGGATTAAGCTTCCCCGACACAGAGCTCACGGCCTCGCCTGCTTCCTCAGGCTGGCCTTACGGACATTTGGCATCTGTGCCACAGTGCCAGCAGGCAGTGGGACTCAGCTTTCAGCTCAAGGCAGCTGAGAAAGACTGGGGGACGTTGACATGGTTGCTGGCTCCGGGTGCCACACCTGGAATGGGGGGCAGCCCCCAAGCAGCGCCTGGGCACTGCTGTGAACTGGGCCCTGTGTTAAGGAGTAGCACAGACCCAGGCCCAGTTCCTGGGAATGAGTTCGGTCACCTCTGAGTTTGTCTTGGCTGAGCCCAGCTATGATAACGAATCCCGGGCACTACAAGCAGACGTTCTCGTTTGGATTTTAACCACTGTGCTTGTGACCTGGCCCATTGCCCCTCCACACTCCCTTGCCTCCCCTGCACCCTCCCATGCCATTAAAAATGTTCACCATTAGATGTTTTAGCATTTCCTGTGCTTGCTGACTCCTCTTCCTTCAGCATGAGCATCTCTGCCTGCTTAGGACTGACCCCTGCACACAGAGCTCTCAAAATCGAAATTCGACTGTTCTGGCCAGTTTCTTCTTGGCATATCACGCTTTCAGCAAATGTTTATTGACTGAATAACTGTTGATTATTTTTGTCATAGTCACTGCTGCAATGTTAATTAATTCTTTTTAAAAAATATATTTTTATTGATTTTAGAGAGAGGAAGGGAGAGGGAGAGAAAGATAGAAACATCCCTCTACTAGGGATTGAGCCCAAACTCGGGCATGTGCCCTGACCTTCTGGTTCATAGGTCGATGCTCAATCCCTGAGTCAAGCCAGTCAGGCAATTAATTCTTTGCATTAAGACCATTTGTATCCTATAAGTTTTGAGCAAACATCTGGAAACTTCATTAAGTCTTAAAAGCCAACCAGTTCTAAGAGATCTCTAAATGCTTCTCTCTTCCTGTCTTTTATGGACAGGATTCTCAGGCCTCATCATCTGAAGAGCAACTCTGACCCTTTCCTTAAATAATTCTAATTTTTCTTTTTTTTTTATTGTGGTATAAATAGATTTCAAACTTATAATAAAACTTCAACATAAATTAAAAATAGATTTCTGCGTCTAAAAATGCCTTCTCGGTACGCAGTCCTACCTGCACATTAGGACATAATGTTCTAGAACTGGCACATGCAGTTAATTAGTGTTCACCCTGTGTCCCTGCTGTCCTCTGCCAGGCTGCTCGCCCGAGAGGCCCCAGGAAAGAGGAGGCCTCTCTCCACAGGCACTGGCCCCAGGCCCCTGTTTAATTGCTGGCTTTGAATTATTTTTTTTCTGAATAAATGGAAGCAACAGGATATATAGCTTGCAGTACACTTTAATGATTAAAACACTGGAAATGTCACTTTGCCTCTACACAGTCTTTTCACGACGAGCTGCAGGGCCAGCCCTTCTGTGAAGTTTCTTGCAATCAATAGAGGAGCCACAGTCACTTCTGGGTCACTGTGCAGGTTGTCCTGTGTGGCGCTGATGGTCCCTAATATATAGTCAGCCCCCGCTCTTGGATGCTGTGTGGAATGATGCACTGGCCTCCCAGGGGGTGTCCCTTCCCTCCTGTGGACCACAGACTCATTGAAGGCAGGGCTGAGTCTTTTTTCTTTTTAACGTTTGAAAGCTGGCCAAGAGCTTTACACATGACTAGGCACCACATACATTGTCAGCACACATTTTTTAACTGGCTCTTCCAGAATGCATATCATGAGAGATGTACGCAGGAGATATAGGGATGTGGAAAGCTTTGAAAACAGAATTCTGTGCTATTTTAAGTAATTGAGGTGAGTGTACCTAAAAATAGAAGGTAACAGTCAATTCACAAAGAGATGCCCACTGTAAAGAAGCAGAGGGACTAAGACAGGGGTGGGCAAACTTTTTGACTCGAGGGCCACAATGGGTTCTTAAACTGGACCGGAGGGCCGGAACAAAAGCATGGATGGAGTGTTTGTGTGAACTAATATAAATTCAAAGTAAACGTCATTACATAAAAGGGTACGGTCTTTTTTTTCAATAGTTTTATTCATTTCAAACGGGCCGGATCTGGCCCGCGGGCCGTAGTTTGCCCACGGCTGGACTAAGAGGATGAAGGTACAGATGACCAAGAACAAGATGATGCACGAACTGGAAACTAACGAAGTAGAGAGCAACACACACGTCTTCATCCTCTAGTTGATGGAGTCAAAACTTCTTCTATTCTTGAATTACAAATAATAAATATATGTTTGAAAATGGTGTTAAAAAAAGGAACAGGAGCATTCTAGGGTGTGTGTGTGTGTGTGTGTGTGTGTGTGTGTGTGTGGTGTATGTTCCTTGTCTTGTGCTCTTAGTAATGGTAATCTGGCAGGAAGCTTTGGAACGTGACCATTGAACAATTAACAGCATCTCAGATTCTCATATGGTGAGAGGCGCAAGGATTCTATCTTCTCGGTTTCTCACTCACATTCTGGGTCAGTGGACCTCAACATGAGGGGGTGGGAAGGAGGTCCCGCAGACATCACTAGGCTCCAAGGGCCAATTTCTGCTTTGATCTCCCGAGATCCTGGGGACGATCCCTTAGAGCGGGCAGAGTGAGGGAGGTGTTGATGGGATTCAGAGTGCTCGCCTTCATGGTGCTCATACTATTCTTAGAGAATCAAGATCATGTTCAGATTATTAGGGGACTGTATAAGATATTCTGGATTTAGGTAAAAAATGGTGGTTCTGCTTCTAGCCTACTGTTATAAGAGCCTCTTTCTGAAATGTGAAGCTTACTCACCCAGAGCCTTGCCTCTGAGTAGCAGATCAGCAGCGGTGAGCAGATGGCCCCTTTAATGTGAATATGTAAGTGGCTCCTCTATTGATTGCAAGATAGTTTTGCCTTTCTGCGTCAACATAAAATATAAGCTACATGTCTCATGGTAGAATAAGCCGGTGTCCCTCACAATGTCACCCCAGCACATGAGTTGACACGCTGAGATTAAATTTATAGGGAGGAAAAGAATGAAGCTTTATGATTTATGTCATAGGTTTATTTATATAAGCAATTAATCAAATGTATCAAAAGATGTGTGAATTAATATGTCTGTAATAACTGGGATCAGAGCTCAGTGTTTCTGTCTCTTCAATCAATGCAATGTCTGGGAACACTGGAGGCAGACTAATTACATTTTCATTTGGCCCAAAGTTAGGAGGGTCAGTTTAATGAGCTGTTTGACAGGGTTCAGATAATTTTGCCCAACTAGAATAATAGGCCCAAACCTATGAAATCATAAACAGTTATTTAACATCTACTATCTGCTAGACACAGAAGATAGTGTTGTATGTGCACTATCTAAAAAAAACCAACACCCACCAAAACACTGTGTACAACAAAAGAAAAAAGAAAAAAGGCTATGAATGGATTTCCAGTTTGCTGTTCAGCATGTAAGAAGCTTGGAAGTCACCACTTTATCCTAACTACAAGTGAAAATCGGAACAGACTGAAAATTCAACCATTCTTCTTAGATCCTTAAGAGAAGTGAGGTTATACTGTCCCCCAGATTGGAGAGAATGGCAGGCAAGTGCGAAGGATCCCAACTTCACAGAGCAGAGCCCATGAGCAGCGACCTCCCTGGGAACCCGAGCTGAGATAGGAAAGTCTGCCCTGTCCTTGGCCAAGTGCTGCAGGCCCAGTCAAAACTCCAGGGGGCCCAGTCCCAGGGGCTCTCATGCTTTTGTGAATTATTCCTCTAAAGCTCTACCTGGTCTCAGAGTGCACAGTGGAGAAAGTTCCCTCATTTAAAAACACACCAGAGCATCCTTGGGTGAAGCCATTTAACCAGGGCCTATCCCATTAGAATTTTATCAGAGCAAATTCCACCTCACTGAGCATGTCCTAGCAGAGCCAGCCCACTACCTGGCATGGGTATAGCAGACGAGATAGCTGGCTCGGTGAAAGGTTGGGCTAGCTAGATGAAGTTTAAGTCACTCCAAATGCTGAGAATCTGCTGTTGGCATGAGCATCTTCCTAAATTAGAAAGAGCTGCTTACAGGAAATGTTGATTTGCTCTCTTCTCCAGATATTTTATAACATGAGCCTTTTCCTGACACAGGCCCAGCATGGGCCTTGTGGGTAAGGCCTTGCACCTGTATCTTCAGAGCCTCTGACTTGAGCTCATTTCTGGACTTAGCCTGTTAATTACAGGGTCCAGTAATTAAAGAAATGATTATTGTCCAATGGGCCTACACTTCAAGGGACCAAAGCCGGAGGCAGAGCACTGCAACTTCTAACTGAAGCGGTGCTGATTCCGTCAGCTTTCAGCCTTGAAAAGGGCTGGGCACTTCTGGTCCTGTCTCTCCATGATCTGGAAACCCTTTATCACATCAGCTGGGGACATCCACACTTTCCTGGGGAGATTTCTTTTAATCCAGGGAATTTTCTATTCCTTCATCCCTCTCTTTATGAAGAGAAGTATAATGCACAGGTGTCAGGGATGCCAGGTGCACTCACGGGCTCTGTCAATATCTGTAGGCTTGCTCTGCCCTGAGATTTGGATTCCTTACTGTAAATCATGAGAGATTCAGGAAATCAGGAGGTTCCAGGCATTGGTTTGACTTCTTTCAGGTTTTCTTTGGAGAGCTTTTACCTCCCATTCTGCAGCCTCAGCTCCAGGGAATGTGACTTCAGTAGATCTTGAACAGGATCAGGTAGTAATAATTTCTAAGTTCTTGGGAGGATTCTGATGGTGCAGCCAGTTTGAGGAAGACAATGTCTAAAGACCCTTTCAGAATTGATGAGTTTGTGATTCTGTTTTTTCTCTTTTCAAACCTCACTAATTATATATATATATATATTAAAGAAAAGGCTTTTATGCACCACAGCCCATGTGCAAAAATTCAATTCACTGGTGACTGTAGGCAACATCATTTTATTTTAACAATTTCCCTTCCTAATGCTGCTCAGGTAGTTTGAAGAAGGGTCCCCTAAATGAAAAAGCAGAAAGAAATGAAATAAACATTTAGTCAAGCCAGTGAACAACCACCTCCCCACCTCCCATCTGCAGCCCTTCTAATTTTTTCCCTTTTTTCTTGTCTCAAACATTTAAGCAACACATAAGAGAAAAACACTCTCCCTTAAGCCCATTTCTGAAATAATTCTATTTTTAAACACTGCTGTTCATCTCAATTGTGCTCAAATTCAATTCACTTGTGATTGCCTGCTATGTTATTTTCTTTATCAATTTCTCCCCAGACTCAGTGGGGGTAGTGATTGAAATTTGAAAGCTTATGGGGAGAACAAAGTCCAAAATAGTGTTGAGGAAAATGTGTCTTGAGTTCTTTGGGCTGTAAGGAGACCTTGCTCTCCCTGAGCACCCAATCTGCTTTCATCCATATTCTCTTGATAAAGACCATCCAGCCAAAATAACTTAAAAATAAATTTAAACTGATTTTTTTTCATCATCAAAGATTCTTTTTCTCCCTGGCCTTAAAATATTTTATTTTCTATGGTTGCATCATGTGCTTAAGGCTTTGGCAGGGTTTGCTTTGCTTTTGGTTGCTAAATGTTTGCTATGCTTTAGGTGAAGTTGGCATGTGTCCATGCAAGGTTATTTGGGGTTTTGGCCATTGGGATCTTCTTGGAATGGGAAGGCAACAATCATTTCATTTCCAAACTGTCCAGGCCTTTGAACTTATTTCTAATATAACAGCCCTTATTAACATCACACTTGTGAAACTTGAAATTTCATCTAATTGTTAATTGCATTCTAATTTCCACTACTCAGAATTCAATGTAAAAACAATCACCAAATTTATTAGGAGCAATGAAGGGAACAGCAATTAATAAGACCAAGGTCCAGCCACCAGTGTGAGAAAGTGCTGTTCTCATGCTTATCCATGCACACCCGGACAGAATTATTCTCATTATGCCCATGGCCCCTCATCTGATGGTGGAGACACTCACCTTCAGAGTATTGTCTATTCAAGCAGCTCCATTTTTGGTCGTGACTTCCTCCTTGCCTGCTTTTCTAGCTCTTTTTGTGTATCCTATTAGTTTAAAAATACTTGCTTCTTTCTGTCTCTGGCCTGCTATTTATTCCTGCTTGAGCATGGAAGGTGGAAGAGAGTGCAATGATCCACAGACGCATAAGAGGTTTATTTCATGGGCGGGTGGACGCTAAGAAGCTGGTTAGCATATTTTCTCCCAAACACATCCAGATCTTTGTTCAAAATGTAACCTTTTATCTATAACCATGCTCACCCAACTCCTTTCATGGATTTCTTTTCTCTGCCCTCCTACCAGTCATTAAAAAACCTGCCCTCTCTTCAAAGTCTGTCACCTCTAAGAAGTCTTCTCTGACCACATACATCTCCATTCAGTGTGCACTTCCCTTGGGTTCTTGTTTATTTCTCATGCTGTGTTTTCAGTATGTATGTCATCCTTCCTTAAGTTGACTGTATGCCCCTGGCATGTTCAGACAGTGTCCTTACTTCCTTGTCAATCCCTGGCGCAGGGTCGGCTCATGCCAGTTGTTTAAGGAGTGTCTGTGGGATGTAAGATGGATAATTACTACTTCTGGAACACTAAAGCACATTATCTATATTATCTCACAACAAGTCTCTGTATTAAACACCATTACTTTTCAAACTTATAAATACAGTGATTGACAAATTAGATGGTTTAAGTGGTGTACCAAGTGCCAGAGCTGGATGGCATGTCCGGACTTTGTTTCAGAGCAGATACCTATGATGTCATGAGGTTCCCTCCAGGGCCTTTCTCTGTGCTTTATTCATTTCTTCTCTATTTCTCCTCACCATAATCATCCTTTTCAAAGTGCGATGGGAAGTGGTATTTTATGGTAAAAAAAAATGATATGTGATTGGCCAGAAATTCTCCATAGAAGGGATTGATTATAAGAGAGTGTAGGGGGGGGGGGGCGTAAGGAGTGAGCAAAATCACACTCCACAGTCCACTGAGGCCCCTGGATTTCACGTGATTGAATTCCATATTAATGGGGATATTTCTCTAGCATGGAAAAGGCATCCCAAGTGGAGTTTTCACTTCCAGGATCACAAATGAAACGAGACTGTGGCGTTTGTTCATGCTGTTGCATCGGGTCACTCCCACCTGACAGCCAGCTCCACCTCACCCCTCCCGCCTTCACAGGAGAAGAAACGAAGGGCGCTTCCCTGCTGGTAGATTTACATGCGTGTAAAGCATCAGAGATGCCAGTGCTCTTTCACAATGCTTGTGGGAGAGTGATTAGCTGCTACCCGGCCCAGAATAAAATACATCTGTATATTTCCTGCCTTTACAAATGCCTGGGAACAAAGACAATGGCCTAGGAAGCAACTGAGATGAGCCAGGCGCACAGCTGCTAGATCAATAGCCCTTACACAATCACCCTCCTTAGAAAGCGAACCTCTACAGCCCCAACGAAAGTCTGTTCATAAACAGACAGAAACAAAGGAGATAGTGTTTTTTAACTAGTTTCAGAATCGTAAGGAACTGTCCAAATGTGAGGTACATTGTTTAAACAGTTCATTAAAGGCCGCCTAGTCGGGGCCTTCAGAATTTCTAGGATGATAAAGGAAGATGCCTAAGATTCTAACATGTATAGAAAAGACCCGAGACCTATTCAAATAGAAAGAAAATCATGAATGAAAAGATTCCAGTCTGTGATTCTCATCGGAATGATCTGTGCATTGAGCAAGCCTCTAAAATGCCCTCTGTTTTGAGAATGCAGCCTCGTCATCAGAGTCTTTCCTGTCTGAATTCCGGAGTGCAGGTCATAGAGACGACCTAGTTTCAGGAAAACAATGATCTTTCCTAGTCCTGACAATGGGAAACCCACAGGGAACTCAGCCTAGAAAGGGCTGACAGGGCTCAGGCGAGGGACATAAGCAGCAGCAGATAAAGTGTGTGCAGCAGCGTTGCCCTCCCACCGTTCTTCTCCATTGGCATTGTGATGGCCAAGGAGGAATGGTGATGTCCCCTGAGGGATCTAAAACACTATAGACAGTGAGATACCAGTTACTTTTCTAAAACAGCCTTCTTGTGGTGTACTGAGAAGTGGATAGCGCGCGCACACACACACACACACACACACACACACGCACACTCAAGCTCTATTATGTGCCAAGTACTTGGGAGTGTATTTCCAAATACTGAGGATAATAAGGGTCTCAATGGAGGCTAAGAGTGCATAGAGATGGGAAGTATTTCAGGTATTTATTGCAATATAACAAACCACTCCCAAAACGTAATAGCCCCAAACAATGACCTTTTATAGTCTCTCATAATGCTGTGTCTGGCTGGTCTCCCTTGGCAGCTCTGCTCCGTGTGGTGGTGGATGGGGCTACACTCTCCTGAAGGCACAATGTGACTGTGATGCCCAAGATGACTGACTCAGAGGCGGCAGTGGGGGCTGGCGGGCAGAGAGCTCAGCTGGGCTGTCAGCCAGGCTCCTTGGGTCTCTCCCTTAAGGCCTTTGTGTGCAGAGGAAGCTCCTCACAACATGGTGGCTGGGATCCTGCAGCAGAACATCTCAACTGCGAGAAACTGTAAGTTGAAGATCTCTGTAAGGCCAAGCTACAGAAATTATAATTACTTCCGCAGCTTTTTACTGGTCAAAGGCAATTACAGGACCAGTTCGGACACAAGGCTAAGTGGAATAGACCACATTGTGTGTGCGTGTGCGCGTGCTTAAAAGCAAAAAAAGCAAAAAAAAAAAAAAGTCAACTACATTGAGACAAATTATGGCTGTCTTTAACCTACACCGTGTAGGCAGGAATGTACCTGGAATGAGCTTGAGAAAAGAAAGTGGTTTTATCAATCAGGGTTTAATGTCTTTGTGAATCTGTGGTTTGTGGGGAGGGAGGAGTTTTGTTTTTGGTTTTAATTTCTCACATAGTTCATGGAAAATTTTACAGACAATTAAATTAGAGGTCAGTGACCCATGTGTACAAAGCCAAAGTCACGTGGGCTCCGTTTGCTGAGAAGGCCATGGTGTCCTGTCCCTCATGCCTGCGGGCTGTAGTCGGGGCCTTCGGGGCTGTGGCTTTGTTGCTGCCCAGGCTCTGGGCAGTGCAGATGGCAAGGAGATCTGTACCTAGGGCATGATAGTGATCCTAGCACAGATGTTGCAGAAAACTGGAAAGAAGCATCTCAATTCCCATTTTCCTAATTTCAGTTATTTCTATATTTAACTCCTTATTGCACACATTTCCAATTCCTCCTGATACTAGTCCTTGTATTGCAGCACCTTGTGTACTATAGAGAGGTTAATTGGTACTTTTTGATTGATTAAATATATTCATCCCTTTACATCTAAGGGACAGTTTTCTTCTTTCGTTTTTGTGATGTCTCTGATTATGGCAAAGTATATATAGACTCCATGATAGGATACAGTCAAGATTATAACTTGTTTATGTACAAGCTTATTTTGTTTTCCTTGGATGCAACATCTAATGTTCCATAGCTGTTGTGAGTTGTAAGGACAGCACACACTAGCCCCAGGCTGTACTATTGGTTAAAAGGGGAATGTGGTAAGAATATGAATGACCAGCTAAGCAAAGCTCCTGGTATTTTCTGGCA
Organism: Myotis nattereri; assembly: GCF_964212035.1. Classification (NCBI taxonomy): domain Eukaryota; kingdom Metazoa; phylum Chordata; class Mammalia; order Chiroptera; family Vespertilionidae; genus Myotis; species Myotis nattereri. The sequence continues at coordinate 75,968,206 of NC_138085.1, read as the reverse complement.
GGACTCAGTGACACCATAGAATGCTTGGGTCCTCTTTGTATCCCAAGGAATATATACATATTCAAAGGAATGCACAGACATATATGCATACAGAGTGATAGATATTTACAGAATGTTTTGAGGATAATGATAACCCAGAAAATATTTGTTAAATTATTTGAACCCAGCCACATATTTGCCTTCAGTGAACTCATGTCCCAGGAAAGGTGATTGACCTTTGATTCAGGAATTGGCCCACTAAGGTTTAGTCCCGTTTCTCACTGTACGTCATGAAGAAATGCCCCACTGTCCACCAGTCACATTCCCAGCCACCCCATCCACACAGACCAGTGGAAATTAGTTAATCAGATTTCTGAGAAGCAAAAGAGCTCCCCTAAATCCTGTGCCCTTTCTCCTTTTTGGTGAGATGACACTACCTTCAGAACAGAGGAGACCTAGCTCTAGCATGGGTAGCAAAAGTTATGCTTCTTAGGAACTAACATTAGAAATAGGGGAGCAGGGAATGTCTTAGCACATAGACACATAGACAATGCAGTATAGCCATACAGTTCTGCAGTGCATCAGTGTAGCACTTCCAAGTCCAAATTTGTTTCACCTTCATGGTCTCAGTTTACTTGTATGTTACGTGGGGATGCTTCATAGGGTTGCTGTAGTGTAGATCCTTTACATCACGTGGCCTGGTGCCGTGAGAGAGAACAAATTGAATTTCACTTAAATTATATGGAAAAATTATATATATGAACTAGATAATTACCTCATTATACTGGGAAAATAAGTCATCACTCTATATTAGCTACTTTCTGTACTTAATGTAAAACATGGCAGACAAAATGACATGCGTCCCGATGACATGCATATAAGATGAATAGATTTGGCTCATCTCTGAGCTCTGTGGAGAAGGATATGTCATAAAGAATAAACATACATCCATACAAACATACTAAGATACCCATGCACAAACATGAAGCTGTTACCATCCTGGGAAGTGTGAAAATAAGGAGCCCGGAACCTTTGTTTGCTCATGAGTTTTGTTCCTTTTCTGCAAACAGAATGATGATTGAAGTGAAGTTTGAAATTCCAAAGCCTGGAGGTCCTCTGAGTTCTCCTTTTAGGTTTTGCAGTTATTTGATAAGTGGCATAGGAGGTCAAGTCATCATTGCAGTTTCTAAGGAATGAAGTACCACCTAAGCTGTGATTCTAAGGTAGTAATGGGGATTCAGGCAACTTATGAGAGTTGTAGCCTCTTAAAAATTTTATTTAATTTGTTGGAGTGACATTGGATAATACAATTACATGTGTTAATTCTATAACACATCATCTGTACTAGTATATTGTATTGTGTGTTCACCATCCAAAGTCAAGTCTCTTTCTGTCACCTTTTATTCCTCTTTATTCTTCACCCTTTTCTACCCCCCCCCCCACCACTGCTCTTTCCCTCTTGTAATCACCATACTGTTGTCTGTGAGTTTCTTTTCTGAATCCCTTCCTTTGTTCAGCCAGTCCCCCAAACCCCTCCTTTCTGACAGCTGTCAGTCAGACTCAAAACCATAAAAATTCTAGAAGAAAACATAAGCAGTAAAATCTCGAACAGTTCTTGTAGCAATATTTTTTCTGATATATCTCCTTGGGCAAAGGAAACAAAAGAAAAAACAAACAAATGGGACTACATCAAACTAAATGTTGTGTACAACAATGAAACAATCAACAAAATAGAAAGAATCCACTGGATGGGAGATCATATTTGCCAATGATACATCTGAGAAGGCATTAATATCTAAAATTTATAAAGAACTTACACAACTCAACACAAAAACAAACAGTTCAATTAAAAAATGGACAAAGGATCTGAATAGACACTTCACTAGACATATGAAAAGATGCTCAGTATCACTAATCATCAGAGAAATGCAAATTAAAACCACAGTGAAATGTCACCTCACACCTGTCAGAATGGCTTTCATCAATAAACCAACAAACAATGAGTGCTGACAAGGATGTGGAGAAAAGGGAACTCCCATGCACTGTTGGTGGGAATGAAGATTGGAGCAACCACTGTGGAAAACAGTATGATGTTTCCTTGAAAAAAAAAAAATGGAACTGCCTTATGAGCCAGCAATTCCACTTCTGGGAATATACCCTATAAATCCCAAAACACTAATGCAAAATAATATATACACCCCTATGTTCATTGCAGCGTTATTCACAATAGCCAAGACCTGGAAACAGCCCAAGTGCCCATCAGTAGATGAGTGGATAAAAAAGTTGTGGTACATTTACACAATGGAATTCTATGCAGAAGTAAAAAAGAAGGATCTCTTACCCTTTGAGACAGCATGGCGGGACCTGGAGAGTATTATGCTAAGCGAAATAAGGCGGTCAGAGAAAGACAAGTATCACATGATCTCACTCATATGTGGAATCTAATGAACAAAATAAACAAACAAAATAGAAACAGACTTATAGATACAGAGAGTCAGATAACTTCCAAGAGAGTAAACCCAAGATTAAAATGGTATGTTCAGCCTTGCTCTGTGTGCTGCTGTATGGCTGACTGATTATTTTCTTTTTGGGAAATATGTACAATTCCTGCCTCTTGAACTGTTTAATTTAGTTTGCAGGACTGGGTTAATGAAGAGCTTTCATAAGGTTGGAGAGTCAGTGTTGGGCTGACACAAAGATGACCTTAAGTGTGGATGGTGAGACAGAGCGGCCAGAACCAGTGGAGTTGCTGGATGTTTTGAGTGATTAGTGTGTTTGGCATAGGCAGCAGTCCTCACGTAACTGGCTGATCTCTATAAAGAAAAGGTTTGGTCAGCTTCTTGGGCTCTATACCTTCACTTTCCAATACAGTGGCCATTAGCCACATGTGCCATTCATACTTGAAAAGGGATGGGCCAAATTTATATATCTGTAAGTGTAAAATACATACCAGATTTCAAAAACATAGTATGAAAAACATCATATTACTGATTATAGTTTGCATGTTGTAGTATCAGTACTTTGTGATATCTACGCCTATCAAAGAACTTATTAAAATTAATTTTACCTGATTATTTTTACATTTTATGGTGGCTAAAAGAAAATCTAAAATTATAGATGTGGCTCACATTATATTTGCATAGGATATTGCTGTGCTACACAGCGACAGACTCCAAAATAGGGAAGTCTTATTATCCAGGCAGCTAATGAGTCTACTAACTTGTTACATCCCTTCCAGGACCCTATTTACTTAATTGTAACATAAGAAATATTGGTAGTTGGAAGAAGGTGGAATTTGAGATAGGAAGATGAAAGAGGAGATAGAGAAGGGAGTAGTACAGTTTAGTGGGTAGCATAAGCAATATATTGCAATACAGTTTTGGAAATAAAAAAGAGAGAGAAGCAACCCAGGACTGTGAAGCTGTCTGTTAAGGAGAGAGGATTAAGATATGGAATGGAGCCTGATGGATTTATGTCAAAATGTTGTACTATGCTTCGAAATGATCATTGCTGTAACTGAGGTGGAGTTTAAGAGTGTGGTTTTAAATATCATCCTTAAAAACAGATAGAATGCCCTGCCTCCACCCCAACTAACACCAACATTATGCTGAGCTAAATGGATTTATAAGTTTGTTGAACTTTTCTCTATCAAGTATCTGAGATATTCTGCATTTCTTGAGTCACTGAAAGCCCCAAATTGCTTTAGACATTGGAACAGATTATCTCTAAATGTGCTTTTATCTCCCAAAAGTGTTTGCTTGGTTTCCTTTGGCCAGGACTGCAGTCAGCACCACGGAGAGCTCACTAGAAGCATGAGAGGTGCAAGGCATAGATTCCTTCAGAGAGAGCTCGTTTCCTTTTTTTTGGGGGGGGGTTGGGGAGCTATGGATATTGGAGAAGAGGAAATACTTTCTTTCCACTTTTGTTTTCACTGCTCAACTTCCACATGCTCACTTCCCATCTCATAATCATAATCTATATATATAAAAGCCTAAGCCACCGGTGGGACCTGTCGACTAAATGACTAGTTGCTATGATGTGTACTGACCACCAGGGGGCAGACGCTTAACACAGGAGCTGCCCCCTGGTGGTCAGTGCACTCCCACAGTCAACCTCCCACTGCCAGTCAACCTCCTGCAGTCCCTCCCCTCCCCCCGGCCGATGGACCCCAATGGGCCTCAATCGCTGGCTAGGCTGAGGGATCCCACCCGTGCACAAATTTGTGCACCAGGCCTCTAGGTATGACATAAGTTTAGTCAAATTTGAATTAAGACATGGCATCATCATGACCATGTCAACGTTGTCTGTCATTAAGCCAGGCACTATGCTATGACTACTTTTTCTTGCAAAACTTCTTGCTTTCCCAGGAATTAAGAATAGTCTTATCTTTTGTATGTTTAATGTTCCATGATCTTACTACTAATTTACCCCTAAATGTTTAGCAGTAATGCATACGTATTTTCTCAATATGTTAAAACGCATTATGTATTTGATCAGTTTGATCTTCTTGGAGAATCTTTTTATTTTTTGGTCCTTCTACTTTAATCTGAGTTGGGTTGTCTCTAGCTTTGATATGCAGCTTTTATCCCAGTATCTCTTTCCATTATCAGGTTGGAGATTTTCTTTATCTGCCGTGATTCCCAGATCCCATGTCTGTTCATTTCCTGGTTACTTCCTTACTTTGTGTAACACCTCTTCTAGCACTTTCCTGAGAAAAGGAGCATCAAAGGCAAATTATATGACATTGTATGTCTTAAAGTGCTTTTATTTATACTTATACCTAAGACAGGGATTGGCGGAGAAAGAATTCACAATGGGAGATACTTTTTCCTCAAAGTTTTAAAAACTTTGTTTATCTTCTAAATTCGAGGTCTACTTTTGAGAAGTCTGAAACCTTTCTCATTCTCCCTCCTTTGAAGTAGCTGCTTTTTAAAAACATTTTATCTCTTCAATTTTTTAGATTTTTCTTTTTATTCGGGTGTTGTTAAAATGTCATGATGCTATGCCCTGTAATATATTTTATTCATTTTGCAGGGAATTTGATGACATTGTTCATTCTGGGAACTCACATAATCATATCTGGGAAGCTTTCTTTTGCATTACTTTCTTCTCTATATTATATATATGAAACCTCTTAGGCTAATGGTAATCAGCTTTTTGCTGTTTTTATTTTAATGTCTATTTGCTAACCCCAACTCTTGCTTCTTCTTTCTGGAAGATACAAATATTCACAACTATCCACTTATTCAGGTTTTATTTTTGTCTTCTTTTATTTGTTTACCAATACTCCTTGTTTTATGGTTATACTCTTGTGTAACACTTTGTTACTGTTTGGAGAACGAAATATTTTCTTTGATTTCAGTAGGGACATGTTTAGAGTGGTTTTTTGTTGTTGTTTAAGTTTCTCTTTCCTAGATGATTCCTTTTTTTTCCTTGAAGATATTCTGGTTGTTTTGTTCTTTGTCTTATGCATAGTGTTGTCCTTAAATGTACTTTGATTATTATTTATTTATTTATTTATTTATTTATTTATTTATTTTACTACCTGCTTATTTAAGAGAATGAAATAAAAAGCCTGATTAGGTGCTAATCAGGTGTGTGTGTAGGTTTGATTCTAGGTGAAAGTGGTTAGGTTTTTCACTGGAAACTTTCACGATTTTTCTCTTGGACTGCAGATTTTCTGCCTCAATTGTGTAATTTTGGATGCTGACACCTTAGAGCCTGTGGAAGAAAGGTATGATATCATGTTTCTGCTCTCAGCTGTGTCTAGTCTTTCCTATCCAAGGATGACACTGCCACCTCCTATCTACTAACAGGCATGGGAAGACGGTTGCCAAGATGATCCAAGGAGAGAAGGGATCTCCAGTCCCGCTCCTCATACCATCTTTTACTGAACCTTTTTCTTATTCCCACCCCACTCTGTGCTAGAATGCTGATGTTGACAATTCCTACACTTAGAGGAGAATTGCTGTAGAGGTAGCTTGGGTTATTCCTCTGTTTTTGTCTACCACCAGGTGAGTGTTCAATGTGCCCATATCTAATAAGTAGGATTCACTCATTATCCTGCTTTTCTGATCACACTATTTGTTTATTATCATCTTTTCTCCTCTTCCTTTTGGGATGTAAATAGTCTTCTTGCTGTTGTGTTGGTCAGGTTTCTAGAGAGGTGGCAGAGATAAATGTGTGCACTCCATCTGCCTTCCTTAATATATCAGTACTGTATTCTCCTCGGATGAATGCATTTACTCCCTCTCCTTTATCTCCAACACATTCACATCTTTATGTTTAGTAAATACGTATTTATACATCTGTGAATCCCCTGAATCATTCACAATTAATATACAGAATACCGACTTAATTTCCAACTATCTCTCTACAAACTATCCAGAGTAGGTCTTACACATTTCATCTTAATGACTAGTTTGGACCCAAAATAATTTTTATTGATAACAGTAATATGGTAATTCATTAAGGTATGCTGTTACCCAAGTGCTAATTAAAAGGAACGATAGTTGAAGGATAAAGGAGGGCTTGAAAGCACATCACACAAAAGTTCCTTGCTAATATATTTCCTGTCTGTCACACTTATTACTGCAGGGTGGGTTGACAGGTTAATTATGTACTAGGCAGGGGAGCTGGTACAGAGGATGTTACAATCTCAAAAGCAAACACTTATGATCATTTTATCTAAATATAAGACAAACTCACCTTGATGAAGGACTGCTTTAGTGATTATATGTAAGACGCCCTCCCTACCTGTAGATTACAGGTGACACCACAGAGCTGGTATAAGTGTTGACCCTGTGGCAGGTAGCTACAACTCATATCTGGGGATTCTGCCAAGATTGGCAAATTTGCTTTCTTCTTTCACTGCTGAGGATTCTGCTTTCCCCATTCCTGTTTCAAGCCATATTTTTAATAACAAATCTGTCACATAGTGTTAGTAAATATCTATTTGAATAAACTATTTATACTGTACCTTTATGTTTAAATGGTAAGGATTTATTGCTTCACTTATGGAGAACCTATGCCCCATGAAGGAATCCTGTCGACACCTTGCTGGTGGTCCCCATCCTCCGTCCTGTCCTAAAATACATCAGGGGCAGGTAGCTCATCTCCACCTTGGACTGCCCATTGCACCATTTGAGATTCCCATTAGAAAGTTCTGATTGCTCTTGTTTTGTTTAAGATTGAGAAGATTATTCCTTGTCATTTTTGCCAATGATGTTAATTCTTACCTTCTGGGCTTAGGCAGCAACCCTCAACATCTTTCATGGAGAAAGTTTTCTGATATCTGACTACAGTTGACAGATATCTCGAAAGTTCTATTTTATCTTCTAACCTGCTACTCACTTTCTTCCTCTGTTTCTACTCATCATTTTCCCCAGAATCTTCTTTATGTTAGTTGCCATTCTCTGCAAAATTTGCCAAGATCCTCTGAATAAATAACTCATGACTTAATATAATACTTCAGATCTATAAATATACAGATTAGAGGGAATGTATTAAATTGTTATTCTGAGCATTATTCTTTTCCTAGTGTAATCCAGCATCTCAGTGGCTAGCTAGAGGCAGCCTGCCATTGTATTGGCTTATATGAAGCACAGAATCGTCCCTGTACATTCAACTCACCTATTGCTCCCAAATGAACCTGATTTTTCCATATTCCATCAAAATATTTCAGACCTTGGAAAAATACAAACAACATACTGCTTTATGGCATTCTTAATTCATTTTCTCTTCTAAAATTTCTACTTTCCCCCAAATGGGTACATTTCTTTTAATGTTTAGACTGTCCTCAGAATTTATTTTAACTCACTCCTCTTGACTCTTTCGCACCCAGAATATGGTGAATGGTTGATAATATTTAACTTGGTTCAGTGTAATAAGCAAATACATATGGAATGGATACCACCCTAGGTATAGCGTTAAGCTCTCCTGAGACACATATTAGAAAATCCAGGAGGTCCCAGTCTTTGGGAAAAGACAGCTTGTGATTAAGTAGCTCTTCTGAGTGACAACCTCTGTGAAAGGTATACTGTGGATATAACATCAGAACAGGATGAATACAAGGACAGCGAGGCAGGATGCTCTCTCCACCTTTTCAGGCTTTCCTCACTATGCTATGCGTCTGGGTGACCAAATTATCCTGAAGAGCCTGAATTGACATGATGCATTGACAACTTCCTTGACAGGACAGCTTATGGATGATAATCCCACCTCCATAAGCCTGTCGGCTTTGTTCATATTGTTTTAATGGTGTCATCAGATGCTCCACTCAGAAAAATAGCAACAGCTATGAAGGAAGCCAAGTGCAAGTCTGTGGTCATTAACAAAATCTCCCCTGGAGAATTCTGATCATCCTTGACGTCCATACAGTGCTGTTCCTTGTAAAACATGTGCAATTCTACTTGATCCTTATAGTAACAGGCTGAGGAGATGCCGGTCTCATTTTGCAGATGAGAAAACTGAGAAGCTGTGAGTGGCTTGGCCAATGTTGTAGGACGAGGATGTGGCAGAACCACAGGTTCCCAGCTTCTTTATCCCACCAAAAACCAACCTAGCGGCCCCCCATTTTCTTGTCTCTGTGACGGGTATGGATGCTGGAAGAGAGAACATTTAGATGGTGCACAGAACTCAAATGGGTCATGCCTAGCTTGTGAGTTTTACTGAGTGAATACTCAGCACAGATGCAGAAAAAGCAGAGGTGTGAGAGGAGATGCTGGGCCGACCTAATTTAGTCCTTGCTTTGTGAAAACTAAACCAGTGAAACCATGTGATGGATTCTTTTTAATATGATATTATTGTCAGGGAATAGCTCCAATATGCACTGTAAGCATTAAATGCTAAAAATAATAACAGCAATTATAGATTGTTCTGACACCAGAAGACGAGAATTATGCTTCATAACTGCATTGCCTTCGGCCAATAAAAATGCAAAATCCTTTTTTTTTGAAAACTGTTTTCCTCTGTGCTAGATTACCAAGAGATGGCAGCATTCTATCCATCATCCGGCAACTATCCATTCCTTGCCTGAGAACTAAGATTTCCTCTTTTCCCAGTGAAGTGTTGAGCACAACGAATACAATTTAAAATGTGAATCTGTTTCATAATCACTCATTGTCACAGAGACATGCGGCTCTAGATTGCCCAGATCTAAATTTAGGTGCTAATGATACATAACTGTAAAGATTCAAATGCACTATTTTAAAATAATACATGATGTACAGTTGGTGATAATGTACAAAATTCACTGAGTGATGATTCGAGATACAGAAGGGTAATGCATGTTTCCTCCTTGGGTGCACTCTCAGGCTTCCATTTGTGAGCTTCCTTCTCTGCACATACTCGGAAGTCCACAGTCCTGTGTGCATAAGGCTCGGCCCACTCTCTGCCATCCAGCTTGATATTCTGTTTGGAGTTTGGCACTTGTCTAGCAATGGACAACTTTTGTAAACGTGACATTCAAATCCACCAGCACAAGCCAGTCAATGAATGGAGCCCCAGACATGTGATCATTTCTAGGGAGAGGTGGAAGCAGTTTTTATTAGGGAAGATTGAGAAGTGGCCATAAAGTTAAATATTGCAGAAGTTCCTATTTTCAGTGCTCAGCTTGTCCCAAACCTTCCTTACGATTTTTTTCATAGTCAGTTATTTTTTTAAAATATATTTTATTGATTTTTTACAGAGAGGAAGGGAGAGAGATAGAGAGTTAGAAACATCGATGAGAGAGAAACATGGATCAGCTGCCTCCTGCACATCTCCTACTGGGGATGTGCCCGCAATCCAGGTACATGCCCTTGACCAGAATCGAACCTGGGACCCTTCAGTCCGCAGGCCGACGCTCTATCCACTGAGCCAAACCAGTTTTGGCCATAGTCAGTTATTATTTTATGACAGAGGCCAATGCAAAAATAATTTTGATGCATTTCTTAGAACAAAAGTGGTCACTTTTAAAATATGTGGATATATGGCTAGTCGCTCAGGTTTTTTTTTCTTGTAGTAACTGGATAGATTTTTTTTCCCCACCAGTAATTGTCTTCAATTGCCAAATATCACAGATGTGTCCTTAGTTAACTTGTCAACCCATAACCTCCGGCTGTGAAAGAACTTAGATGCAGTGTGGAAAGTGTGGATTCTCTGCTGGCATGTCTCACTGCTTTCTGCGTAGTGGAGTCCATTGCAGCCTCACGTGTTCAGAGAATCAGGGAGCAGGAGGCCCCTGAACTCTTTATCTTCATCTCACTCAGAAGCTGACTCACGTATCCCAGAGTCCAAGGAAGGTGCCCCAAATCACACAGCCAGTTAGTGGTAGAGGCTGCCATGCCAAATGCTAGTCTCCTGACTTCCAATCCAGCGTGTTTGCTACTGCATCAGGATACATTAAAAATGTTCAGAAACACATCTGTATCTCCCACAGGAAACCCTGTGCTCTTGTTTCTGCACACGCCTAGGAGATTCAACGAACAGGACCTCAGGGGACTTGCCAGTGACTTTCTGTACCATTTCCCCTAAGCAAACTGGTAGTGTTGAGAGAGGAATACACCCTTCTCTCTTGGGGGCTCCAGGCTAAGTGGCACACAGATCAGGTCCTAGGTACTGGACTTGAACTCTATCACTGGTCCTTCTGCAGCCATGAAGGCCTGGAGGATGGCTGCTAAGTGGCTGGTAAGCAAATGGACGGACTCTCCTTCAGCTCTGTCAACAATGCTCCAGGTTGCGGACTCCCGGGACATGGGGTTTTATTGGTAACTCGCATAGCTCATCTCCTCGGTGTTGACCCATATTACTGTGATATGGATGCAGGGCCCTAGAAGGAGCAGGAAAAACAGTGAAAAAGGAGCTGCCTCTGAGAAAATCATTTTTACTTTCCACAAGGAAATTATGATGGTGGTATTATTATCCAAAGGCCCTCATGGAGGGACCTAGTTCTCATTCCCCCAAGGTTTGAATTAGGAAAAAAAAATGAGCAATTCTCGATAATAATGATAATCTTTGTTATGTGTCAGATATTATCCTGAGTGCTTTTTATATATTATATTTATTCCCCACAATAACTCTTAAGACTTTCTGCTATTATTAGTAGTGAGAGGAATCTTACTGTTGTGCAAAGCTTCTAGAAACCTAGAAAATACCTTATGGCACAAATCTGACAGAACTCTTAGGAACCCCAGAGTTACTGAATGGGAACAGGCAGCAGAAAACGGTGCATTTGTAGGAGTCAGAGGCTTCAGCCTTGGACAGAGTCGCATGACTGAAAGCATTAGGGCAAATGGCTGTCATGAATGTGCTACCCACCTTCTTATGTCTGTGAGCTCGGAGCAGCATTAATTCATGCTGTGCTCTGTGCATTGATATAGGAGAGAAAATTAAGCATTTACGTCAATCAAATCTATTTCTAAGATACATTTACTTCCTTGATCATTAGAGGGGTTCAGTTACAAGCCCGAATACCTCTTAGTGGCAATATCTACTGCCTAGAAGAATTTTTCTGTTCTGCTAGGTTCCATTATCTTGCAGCTAATTATAGTTATCCTGCCCTGGAAGAAAATATAAGAGAACCTCTATTAGACTATGTGCTTCATTTTAATAAAAGAATGCTATTACTTATTGACCCTCCATATAAGCTTATAATTATACTAAGACTTTTAACTACATTATCTCATTTAAATAAAAATAACCCTATCAGGTAAGTAGTACTAATTGTCCCCATTTTACAGATGAAAAACTTGTCCAAGGTCACATTGCTAGTGAGGTGAAGAGCAAAGGCTGGGATCTGAAGAGGCTGAGCATGAAGGCCTCACTGTAAACAATCATGCCTCTCTGTGTGTCTCCTTGGAGCTTTAATTTTGTCCTGGCATGCAGGCCCCACCTGTCTTGTCCTTTGCATCCTGAGGCCTGGAATATGGAAGGTGCTCAGGGGACACTTAATGGAGTTGACAGATTGGGTTTAATGACCCTTCTCAGTGAAGCCTTTCTGGACTTACCCAAGTTGTAGTTATGGATAAACTAGTTTTTATTTTTTATTTTTTTAAATATATTTTATTGATTTTTTACAGAGAGGAAGGGAGAGGGATAGAGAGTTAGAAACATTGATGAGAGAGAAACATCGATCAGCTGCCTCCTGCACACCCCCTACTGGGGATGTGCCCACAACCAAGGTACCTGCCCTTGACTGGAATCGAACCTGGGACCCTTGAGTCCGCAGGCTGATGCTCTATTCACCGAACCAAACCAGTTAGGGCAATAAAATAATTTTTAGAATGCATCCTACTCTTCTGAATCTGTTTATTTAGCCCTCATATCATATTTGTGTTTTCTGTGTAATGCTTTCAATATGTAGCCTAGAAGTTCCTTGGGAGTAGGGATTGTGTATTTTTTTCTTCAATTACCAACTATGTTCTTTGAACAGGGATGACCTCATCGTGTGTGTGGGTATTGGGGGGGGGGAGAGAAAGAGAAGGTATATATATATATATATATATACATATACATCACTATATTCAATGATGATATTGGTTTAACAGAAACATAAAAAAAGAAGAAATCAACATGAGGACCAGGCATGGCTTAGAATGTATCTCAAAGAGTCATTCTGGGCTGACTCGCTCATTCAGAAGGTATGATCGCCATAGACTTTCATTCCCCACGTACTGTGCCTCCTGCAGTACCTAGTATATTTTACAGTAATTGTGTCTGTTCAATTCTCTGTCTTTCCTGTTGGACTATAATCTCTGGGAAGGCAAATACCATTTATCTACAGAACTCGGAACATGACTGTTCATTAAATATTTGAGGACTGTCTGGAAGTGCGTGTCTGTGGTTATCCACATCTTCAGACGCTAGGTACTCTGTCTGAGTCCTTTGGACTGATGGACGGCAGTGCAGTCCTGAGCCTCGGTGCTGGCAAGCGCACAGAACATTTTCAGAAATAGGCAGGAACTGGGTTCTTCAGCATTTCTCAGCAACAACAGTAACCACAAAACTGAGTGAATTTAATTCTGTGTGCAAAAATTGGAATGCTCACCTTTCTGGTCAGTTCTTCAAAGCAGCAATTAGAGATGAAGAGCCCAGATTCAGTCGTGCATATGACACGGCATTGAAGTCCTCCGGAGGCAGTGGACCGGGCCTTCTTGAAGTACAGGCCCTGAGGTGTTCAATGCAGACATGATTAAGTCAAAGTCTGTGAGTTTGGGGGACACAGGTGTAGGTCACCAGGGACCGAAGTGCAAGATACGAACTGGGTTTCACAGACACGAGTGGCACGACTGTGGGCTGGATCCTGGGATTCCACAGTTCCGGGAAAAGCTGCACAATCTCCTTTGACTTGTAGGGCAGCAGCAGGTAAAAAGGGTTTCACAGGCCTCTCTCCAGCTGCATAAAACTCCAGTGAGGCTGGGAGTGGTTTTTCTCCGGTAACACAGACCCCTCAGGAACTGGCTGCTCTCGTACCAACAGCAGCATCAGAAAAAAGCTGCTCTAGGCTGAATCATTATGTATATCTGATCCCTGAGCCTAATACCAAGTGAGCGAAGCAAACCCTTTAGTAAAACAAATACCCGCATTATGCCAACAGGAGCAAGGAGACAAATGGGAAAAGGCAGTCAGCTCTGCTACCAAGGCGGGCACAGGGAGAGATTGCCAGAGGGCATGTGCCCTGGGGAACAACAAAGCCCATCTCTGCAAGCGATTTGTGGGTACTGCTAGCTGTGAGCCTGCACCGGTCCCCACAAGCCAGACAACATTGAAGGGAGGGGGGAGAGGTTTGTGCAGCTCTGCTAGCTTGGCCCTGGTGGTTGGTAAATTCATTTGCATTTTTACTAAATGAAAGCCCGTTGCTAATGGGAGAATGATTTCTGGGTGCCATATGGACACATGAATATGATCTAATTTAGTGACTTGAATATTCTCTGTCCCTCTTAATATTAAGACACTTAATTATAATTATTTATCTGCCCCCAGCTGAAACAAACTGAGATCTTTGTCGAAAGGTTCAATGAAGACACTTCATGACTCCAGCCCATGTTTGTGGAATCAAAGGAGATATGACACCCACATTATTTCAGTGATGTTCCAGGAAGAACAGCATGTCAGGAAAGAGCATGCTCTGAAATTATTGATCAAAGGATGGTGATAAAGCTCAGATCTCAGTCACACCCCTAGAGCTGTGGGCTGACAAGCTGGAGGACCTCAGGGACCACATATTCAAAACCTTTCATTTTAGAAACCCAGGCCTGGAGAAGGAGGTGACTCTCCCACGATCACACACTCTGGGTGGATTGAAGAGTGTCCCGGGCCTTCTGAAGTCATTTTGTGAGCTCTGCACATAACCCCACTGCTCTGCCACCTCCACTCTGGTGGCCTGGGCTCGTTTTCTAGATGCTATGTCATGTGGCAGATCACACAGGTTGAATTACCTTGATCAAAAAAAGATAAAAATATGCTTATATAGTTTTTTTTATGAGAAGTTTCAATATCTACTGTTAATAACTTTAAAATATGCAATAGAGTATTAGTAACTGTAGTCACCATGCTGTATGTTATATCCTCATAAGTTATTTATTTTATATTTGGAAATGTGTACTATATATATATATATGATTTTTTAAAAATTATAACTTTTTTTAAAGAACAGTCAGTAACTTAACTACTAGGGGAATGTGGTTGATATAACAGACAATTAAAAATGTTCCAGCCACACTTACATTACAGCTGAGTTTCCCAGGATCACCCAGTTCTGTCCTTGCTCTCTGGCTGCCGAGAGTGGAGGAGCAAAAGAGATGCTGTAGCCAAATTCTTGTCTATGGACACCTGTTATCTTCTGTCAGGTCATGCTCTCACAGACAGAAAGGAATATCTCATATTCTCTTTCTCTCTCTCTCTCTCTCTCTCTCTCTCTCTCTCTCTCTTTCTACACACACACACACACACACACACACACACACACACACGCATGCTCATGCAAAAATCAACTCCAGGGTTATTTAACAACTGCTAAATGATTCAGTGAATACTATAGAATTTAAGCAATTGGATAGATTCCTTTCCCTTAATAGGAGGCTTCTTAGAGTTGGTGGGACTTGAATGAGATTATGAAAGATGAAAACAGTTTGGATACTAAAATTTTCCAGAGGAGAGAACACATGGTTTAAGGTAGACCAGATACACTGGTGATGGGGCAGGGCTGGGCTTAGGAAAAACCGTGGTTGTTGGTCTCAGTGGCCTCAGGGGCCACCTGCATTGGCAGAGGTGGAGTATGCTTCCAGGGAAGTCTAGGAGATGAAGATGCGTCTTACAGAAGACACACTAAGCAGTCTTAAAAGTGGACACTGTTTACTGTGCCACGGGACACTGAGGTTACATGTTGTTTTGTCAAGAATTAAAATAAACTGGGTTCTGTGTAAAAAAGCTTTTTTTCTCTTTGGTGACTTATAGAGGATCTATCTCTTCTGCGACTCGACTCCCACACCCATCTGGCCCCAACCTTTTTTTCCTGTCAATCCAAGTCAAATTTAAAGTAAGACGGAAAATGCTGTCATTGAAGTTGTCTATATTTTCCTAGTTCTGTCTGTCTCTTGAACGCTATAATTAAATCAGATGTTCAAGTAAACTGCTAATGTGATAATTTATGTTGAAACTTTTTAGTCTCATTAACACATATGCAACAAATATGTATTAAGTCTTACTGTGTGCCTGAAATTGGGCTGGGATTTGGGACTTGAAACAATTACAAAATAGGGTCTGAGTCCTTAACCAGATTGAATCTGGAAAATAGATATTGGAAAATATTCCGGATGTGACATTGGAAACCTGTGCAGTGAAACATGGCACATCGGGAACGTTTAGTAACCACTGAACTGAAAACCCTGCTCTTGCACTCTAGATCCCTTCCTTCTTACTCTTTCAAGGACTTTGCTGCTGCATCTCTCTCCTCCTTCCAAGGTTTCCCTTCCTATAGGATTGTTCCCATCTATATTTATAAAAGCCTAAGCAACCGAATGACCAGTTAACGGTTGCTATGACGTGCACTGACCACCAGGGGGCAGATGCTCAATGCAGGAGCTGCTTCCTGGTGGTCAGTGGGCTCCCACAGCCAACCTCCTGTGGTCCCTCCCCCAAGCCCTTCGGCCCCGATGGGCCCCAATCGCCAGCCAGGCCGAGGGACCTCACTCATGCAGGAATTCGTGCACCGGGCCTCTAGTTAGTAATAAACACATCCTCATTATTCCTACCTAAAAAAATAAGCAAACACTCCTTTGACCTCACATCCTCCTCCAGCTCTTGTCATCCTCCTTTTATAATGGTCTCTGCGTCTTCACTGAAAATCCTTTCTTGAACTTCTTCCAAGGAGGCTTCGCACAGTCTGCACTTCTCCGTTAACCCTGCTACTGTGGAGCGCATTGGCGATCCCTCTGTCACTGTCCGTGTGACTTTTGTCTTCTTATGTGATCTCCAATAGCATCCACATGAAAGTTACTCCAGCCTCCTGGAGCTGTTTTCTCTTGGCATCATGGCCCCAGACTCTCTTGGTTCTCCTCCAAGCGAAAGTGTCCCTGCTCCCTCTTCCTTCCTGGCCTCTTCCCTTCTGCTCTACTTCTGTTTTGACTGATGCTCTTCTCTCTCTCCAAACTCTTTCTCTCTGATCTATCTTATGTGTCATCTCAGTGACTCTCAAACTATATCTTTAGTTCTTCTCTCTCCCCAGCAATCCAAGTATGAATAGCCTACTCTCTATTTGACATCTCCAGGTGGATGTCATATAGACATACTGAACTTAGCAGGGTGCATATAATTTTCATAATCTCTCACTCTATCTCTCCTTTGACATACATTCTCTACCTCTCAGTTTATGGCACCACCATATTCCTAGTTTTTCAAGCCCAATCTCAAAAATTATCCTCCTCTTTCCATCAATTTCTACATGAAATTTAAGTGAAAAACTGTGGACTCTACCTCTATATTAGGTCTCAATTTTTTGTCTCTTCATTTTCTCTTTTACACCTTAGTCACTGCCAGCTCTCATCCAGATTATGAAGTTGACTGCCAGCTGATTTTCCTAGTCCCCTTTTTAGCTAGTTACAGTTTTCTGCAATATAGCCAAAACTATCTTAAACATGGAAGTCAGATCATATCCATGTCCTACTTCAGATCCTCTCTAATGGCTTCCTATCACACTTAAAGTAACTCCTCTCCTTGGCTTATAAAGCCTTCAGTGTTAGTCTGGTTACTTCTCCAGCTTCCTCGCATACTCTCTCATGTCCATCCTGTGTTGTGCTGGTAAATGTTTAACAAAGGCTTTCTGAATGGGGATGTGGAGGTGCCAGGAACTGGAGAGAAGCCTTGTTTTGTGGTGTTTGCCAATTTCTCTGGTATTAATACTCCTATCATGCCAAGCTACCCACGTGATGTCAGCTGATTCACAAAATCCCTGAGAATGTAGTAATTGTCTCTCACTAGTCAGGAATTGCCAGTCTCAGCACCTGGTGCACACCTTCATCATGATGCTTTAGCTATCCTGGTCTCCATTTATTTCCTCAAACACATTTTTGAAATACCTGTTTTAGGCCTTGGATACCATTTTTCTCTCTGTCTGTAATGCTCTTCCCCTTGATCATGTCCTAGAACAAGCATAATTCTAGTTACTTAGGTCTCCTCTGAGCTCACAGAACTCCTCACTGAGATTTTCCTTGAACATTCCATACAGTTACCATTTAGTCATTCTCTAGTACATCAGATGATACTAATTTTCTCCTTCAGACTTGAAGCCACCTATGTTTGCCTAATGTGTATATTTATATTCCATTTGCGTCACTAGAATATAAATGTCGTGATTGCAGGGCTCTTGTCTGTCACCTGCACTACTACATCCCCAGCATCAAGCACAGTGTCCAACACACACTGGATGCTCAATTGAAAACCAGATCAATGAATAAAGTAACATTTCCAGCATAATTGATCAATGTTTGTTTATCAGGTCTGTGTAATCACCAAGTAGCCAAACTTCTCAAACATACTTGCATGTCTTCTTTTCAGCCATTTTGCTGTCACTTATGCCCTAGGCCACAATGCTGCATCTGTTCTTTTGATCTTTATCACAGTCTCTTTATTCTGCAGGCTAAAGTTATGGCACATTTTTTAAGAACTCTTTTATGGTCATTTCAGGCTATAGAGTCCCTTACCTCTGAATCCAGCAGTGCATTTTAACTGTACACATACCTGGTAATTGCTCATATATTGCCAGAGGCTACCCTATGTTGCTCTCTTGTCCTGTGGTTTATCTCTTGTGTTTTTATTTAATGTTCCTAATGCTCATATAGTCTGAGCTCCTGTATTTCCAGTTTGGGCTTGTACCGCCTTCAGTGTTCACTAAGGTTTCTGGTGCCAGTCTGTGAACACCGTTTTAGGCCTTGGATACAATTTCTCTCTCTCTCTTTCTTTCAATGTCTGAGATGCCCCATATTCTCTCCTGACATGTCTCATAGCTGTTTCTATCTCTCTCCTCTCTCTCTAAAATTCAATAAAAACATATATATATATATATTTAAAAAAAGATTATGATTGGACTTGGGGGAGGAACAATCACAAAAAGATAAGCAGTTCCAAGAAAGGTTGGTGGGAGGTGTCAACTAGTGTGTGTGTGCACGCACATGTGACGCTGTTTCATATCCTCTTACCCCAGGTAAAGCTACATCATGACCTTTGCAGAGCTCTGTAATTGTAGCATACCTGGCATCCTGACAGGACAGACACAGCAGAGCTTGGCTTGGCTGGGTGGCAGGGGAGAGCACTTCTGCTCTTCATTTCCATTCTTCCAGTGAGGACCCTGACAATGGGCCAAAGGTGAGGTGAGGGAACCACGGGGCAAAGGAGGAGGCCTAGAGGGAGTTCCAGCAACCGGATCCTGGATTTAGGCCACAAGGAGGAAAAGTCATTCAAAGAGCAGGCAAGAGGCCCAAATGAGCTCATTTCTGAGAGAGGAGATGGGAGTTAATGAATAAAGATGGGACTAAGAATCTGAAGAGATAATTGGCCTTACTAGATATAGGGTCTCTTGCCAGAACAGTACATCCTAAAAATGCTAATTCAGAGCCCCAGCAGATTGGAGAAGCCTTAGATAAGAACACGCTCATCAGACCTATTTGCAGGAAAGTCCGGAAGGGCTTGGAGCACAGGGATATAAATCAGCATATGGAGTGTGAGAAGGAAGATGTATGTCACTCATTTTGCTCTGGCCAGGCGCCGTCCTAGAATCTCCTGGGCTCAGCAGCTCCCCTCCACGGGTCCTGCATGTTGGTGGAGGTGATACAGTCAGACCTCAGGCCCCTCCCACAGTGTCTATACGACATGCCCTTCCATCCTAACGCAGGCCTGCTCCAGAGTCGTCTTCCTAGTGTTTGCCAGAAGTTCTGAGCGTGTGTCTTCAGCTACTTGTTCAATCCAACAGGGATGTTTTCAGTCCCAAGGTCTTACCAGGTGGAGTCTTTGGACTCAGCCACAGCCAGCCAGCCCCTGAGCAATATTAGCATTATTTAAATACCACTTCCATTTCATATTCTCATGGAAGGCAGTGTGAGCTCAAATTCATGAAGCATCTGCTTTCACTGTGGAGATAAATTGTAAAATAAATTTTTTTCCTAATGACTTTGCATTTAAAACTTGGTTGTGTTTTTTTTTTTACCATGGAAGTTTGGGAGACTTTGAAAAGTCATGCTCAGCAAAAAAATGTAATTTATACTCTCTCTAGTTAATAACCTCTTATGTGCTTTAATAATTTAAACCAATTATCAATGGGAAGGTCTATAGTGTATACTTCAATGATTGCTTTCCGTAGATTTCCTCCTTTCTTTCATGTCGTCCGTACGCCACTTGTCCTCAATGTGTCTCCAGTGCCTATTATCTCTGCTATACACATAAAGCGACTGCGTTAGCTAGGAGAACATGACCTTGACACTGAGAAAAGCAGCCCTTTAAAGGATAGCTCAATTAAAACCGAAGGCCTCTGTTCCTGATTGGATTTCATTACTATTCATAAGACTATGCAGCACTGAGCCACGTGTTTGCTGGGTCCTCGAGGCTGGTTTCAGACAAGGTGCATTAAAGTCATCAGTGGGATGTCCGCCTGGAGCCTCTTGATGCTCAGTCACCAACAAGCTCATTAGCCTGACTTGGCTTGTGGAGGCTTTATTCCTCCACATGAATATACGTGCCCCTCCATTCGACTGTGGACACCTTGAGGGAGGCTGTGCAATGGACTAGTTAGGAGCATGGGTTATTAGATTCATACAGATCTAAGTTCAGATGGAACAGCTGGAATTTAAAAGCTGGTGATCCTGAGCAATTTAGTTAATTTCTCTGAGCTCAGTTCACCCATGTGAAAAATGGGAAAAATAATATGCTTCTTGCAAAGTTGAGGTGGCGCATGTAAAATGCTTAGCATAGTTCCTGGTCCATAATAAACACTGATAATAATAATAATAATAATAATAATAATAATAATAATGCAGGGAAATGTCTTACTTTTTATTTTTACATACCCAATGTCCTTAATGACCATTCATTGCTGAGCTAAGATTTGTATAATCAGTAACCACTTAACATAAGGTGGGGGTGTGAGGGCATTCCATGCCCAGTGCTCTGTTGCTCAGTAAAAGGAAAGAGATGTCAACTGGAGTAAGTAGGAGGGATTTCTTGTAGAGATGGGCTGTGAAATGGGGCACGAAGATGGGCTATGGACATGGAACTTCTTAGAACATAAAGGACTAATAATTTGTGTCAAGTCAACAGAAAATGCTTCATGGATGAAGTGCGTTTAATTCTAAGAAATCTGAACTAATGAGGAGACCAGAAGAAGATATTACCAGCAGAATCTGTCCATCAAGTATCTGAAGGCTTCAGAGAGGAGGGCCAATGCTGAACTATGTGCCGAGTTCAAAGCAGCCACTTTAATAATTAATAGCAAGCCCCGACTTAGTTCTCCTGCACAGCAGACCCTCTTGCCCCATTGAGACTATTATGGGAAGTTGAGCATCTGTAGAATGAATATGTTGTGCAAGCACATATTTCAGGATAGCATAGGGACCAGTGTCATAGGGTGATGCGTCAATGGAGAGGCCCGAGAAGAGTATAGGAACCTTCCACATTGGGTAGGCCATGCCAAGTGGATTTTATGAGTCTATATCAGGTAGAACTCTTTTTAGCTGTGTGATATTTGAATGATTCTAGGGCAGGAGTTCTCAACTTTGACACTATTGACACTTTGGCGGCTGTCTTGTGCATTGTAGGATATTTAGCAGCATCCCTGACCTCTGCTCCCTAGATACCAGTAGCAACTCAATTGTAACCACCAAAAATGTTTCTAAACATTTCCAATTATCCCTTTGGTTTTGGGGTGAGGGGTATCGCCTTAATTGAGAACCCCTGCTCTGTAGAGTGATAATAATCTAGGGAGATAGGAATTCCTAGACATGGGGATACTTGCAGCCCAAACTCTCTGATCTGGACCCTTCTTAATGCTGAGGCTCATTTCTGGCATCTCTGAGTCTAGTCCAGGGGTGGGCAAACTTTTTGACTCGAGGGCCACAAGGGGTTCTTAAACTGGACCGGAGGGCCGGAACAAAAGCATGATGGAGTGTTTGTGTGAACTAATATAAATTCAAAGTAAACATCATTACATAAAAGGGTACGGTCTTTTTTTTCAATAGTTTTATTCATTTCAAACGGGCCGGATCCGGCCCGCGGGCCGTAGTTTGCCCACGGCTGGTCTAGTCTGTTGACAGGTGGGCAGCTACCATGATGAGAAGTCACATGCGTTGGACTAACAGAGTCAAAGAAGAGCTGGTTCCATATCAAAGAACTTCCATATGAAGAACATTATTCCCCCAAGTTTAAATTTCCTGCCCAGAGTCCAGTACAGCCCTTGGGCATACAGCAAGCACCATGTCCTGTCTATATAACCCTAGGATAGTAGACCATAACCCAGGGGCAAGCCTCCTGGCAGCAGAGTTGTACTGCTGTGTGACATCACAGCTTTGCCCTGTACATCGGGATCCTGTGACCTTCTCTTCCATTCTACCTGTGGAGCACTCAACTAAGAGAGGCAACTATGGTCGGAGTGGGAGAAACACATTTTAAACAGTTCTGGCTTTAGGCAGTGCTGGGGAAAGTTAAATATAAATATCTTGCCATTGTTCTTATGACCCTCACCTAGTAGGGCCACCAGAAACCAAGCTTCTGGCATTTTCTTCCATTGTCCACAATATGCACTTGCCTCCTAAATGCTCTTTCCAAAGTTTGAGTGGAACTAAGTTCTAAAATCTTAATCACTTGCTAAATACAAATTGTATCACCCTCCCCGTTTCATGCCAATCTCTTCTCTAATTGTTATTCTAGGCCCACGCATTGACTGGTAGTCCCATTTGCTTCTCATCAGGAGTGCCAGGCCCCAACTCCGTAACTCTAATTAAGTGTGGCTGTGCCTCAGAGCCCAGTGGCAGCCTGGCTATCACCAACTCTCAGGGTGCCCATCAGTCTGGACCGTAACTAGAAAACCAGGCACAAAAACAGAGGCTAACCACCTTCATTTTACGGGGCTGAGACTATCCTGTGTGAATTGCTCTCTTTCTCTTAATTCATGATTCTTTCCCCTCTTTCTGTAAAGTTCTTTTTTTACCATGTTTCTAGCATTCTAGCGTGAACTCAGCTTTCCTCTTAGGCTCAGCCAATGGCCAATACTTATGTTCAAGAATAAATATGTAAGGGCATAAATAAATAAATGAATAAATAAATGAATAAATAAATAAATAAGTAAGAAACACAACCGAGACTACGGGTGAAGTACAAGTTTTATAGTACCATCTGCACTCTCTTCCAGCCTTGTCATTTCCTGATAGTCTAAGTTCTTTGAATTAAGTTCCCTCCCTTGGGTTCCTCATCCCAGTGGGAAGAGCTAAAACCCAAAGAGACACCTTTTATGTGATACATAGACCTCCAGAGGGCAAACTTTGGAATGACAAAGGAAATGTTACGATGAAATAAAGAAATCCAGTGTTCAACCCAAGCATGAACATTGGAGTACTAGGTATGTTGCTGTTGAACCTTGAACTCCCAAAGACTGAAGGGTTGTTGACATTATAAGACCTCGTTTTTAGCTTTTTTTTTTTTTTTTTTTTTAAATGTATGGCTAAGGGCAGAGATAGACCATTGACCCATATAGAAATGAATTTCTCTAATACCATAGGTTTCAGTATCAACTTTTTCCTTACTGTTGCTGCTGTTTAGCATAAACAGGATTAAAAATACCATTTCTGTCTTCTGATTGGTTGCTCAACAAGACCTGCTTCTATCTTTTATTGTTTAATATGCTGTGGACAGCTGCATGGCCTGGGTTACAGTTGTCCATACAGAACAAGAAGGATAGTCATATAAATTGGGAAGTTGACCAGGAACTTCTGAAAGGGGCTGTGAGTACTCTTTGCATTACATGTACAATTAGTTCCCTCCTCCCACCTGAGCAAGCGGTTTCACTTGCTTATTAGTCAGTGTTTTTCCTGCCTCGACAGTGATTAATAGACAGATTGAGGACAGGCCAGCCCCATGTTGCACTGAAGTGGGGTGTAAACATAAACCAGCCTTGCAGAAGATGCTCGTTACTAACCACGACACTGCAGTCACCAGATCCAGGGGAGAGGTTAACTAGGAGGTAGTGTTAAGCCATTTGGCTCAGGAGTGCAAAGGATGAAAAATCACAGCTGCTTGCCTTATAAACCATAAGGGTGAGATGGCTGCAAAAGGCAACTGAGGAGAGTTAAGGGAGGACTAAAATGAACACAGCAAATTGGAGCCGCCTTAATGTGCTGAGCCAGCATATGCTGCAGAATAAATAACTGTGCAGGCAAAGCATGGGCCACACAGAGAGGCTCCCACCGCATGCCGGGCCAGGGTGTGAAGAAAGACCTGCACATCTGTTAGCCTGTCAGTGGCTGGTCTGAGCCGCCAAGGTTCCTGGGGCTGGGTTACTGGAACATGACTCTGTTTGCGTGCAAGCATCTCCCTGGACCGGGGAGAAAGCCAGGCAGGAGAAGGTCCCATGGGCAGGACAGGGCACTGCATGTTCAGACATATAATGGGCTTATCTGATGCTCAACATGCCTGTGAGGTTTTTGCTTCCGCCAGTGTTTCTTCCTTTTGGTATTATTAATACACAGATTATTGCTTGCCGGCTCCCATGAGCTTCCTGACTGTAAGGAAAACGTTTCTCTCATTGTCAGTTAATGAGGACATTTCGTCCTGTAATCCCTAAAGAGTGTACTCCTCCCCTAATTAATCAACAAATATTTATTGAGCAGCTTTGGCTCCCAGTGTCCCACCATTCCCTCCGAGTCTGTTCTCCTTTCCTCTGTGCTCTCCTGAAACCCACTCTGCTGGCGCTGTTGTCGCACGTTTACTGCACTGTGTGATCATGACATGCCCACATGGCCGATTCTCTCACTGGGCTGAGAGCTCCCAAAGTCAGGGACCATATTTTATTCATCTCTGCAAGTCTACTGCCTAGAATAAGTCCTAGCATGGAGTGGTGCTCAAAAACTGTTGGAGGAATAAATGAGTAGATGAAAATGTAGTTTCTATCTCCTTAGCACCATGAAGGTTGTAAGAAAGATGGAATCCACATCCTCTACACCTCAAGGAGCCCCCAGTCTAGATGCAGGTCATAAGAGAATAAATACAGCAGAAAATGAATTCTAAATAGGTTCATGTAATATGTATTATAGGTGTTTCGAGGGAGCTATCAGAACAGGCTGGAGAAACCAGATGGGGCACACAGAGCGGTGGGATTTCGGTTGTGTTTGGAAATTGGAAATGATGGCGCTGTATTCCAAGGGGACGCTAGGGATATCCAGTGCTCCCAGCCCACCAGTCATTTCTTCAGCGGGCGCGATTCTCTCTAGCGTGGAAAATGCAGGGGCTCCTATTAGGCCTGGTTGCTGATGTGAGGTTTGTGATTTTCTTTTCAGTGGTAGAAAGTCTTTTATCTAGAACAGCGGTTCTCAACCTGTGGGTCGCGACCCCTTTGGGGGTCGAATGACCCTTTCACAGGGGTCGCCTAAGACCATCAGAAAACACATGTATAATTACATATTGTTTTTGTGATTAGTCACTATGCTTTAATTATATTCAATTTGTAACAATGAAATTGGGGGTCACCACAACATGAGGAACTGTATTAAAGGGTCGCAGCATTAGGAATGTTGAGAACCACTGATCTAGAAGAAGGCGAGGAAGGAAACTACACACAAACCGGGAATGAGTTTTATTGGGGAGAGATATCCTGCATCTGATAAACAAAGAAAGCCTCTTGGCATTTATCCATGTTCTCAGAACATGATCAGGCTCTGACCCCCTCCTCACACTGGCCATCTTTCCCCTTTTCCACCTTGCTGGGCTGGAGAGATGCTAGGGTGCCTCTGGCTGGACACTCTCAAGACATAACCAAGTACATGGGGAAACCAAGTGCATGCTGAAGGTGGCAGAAGAAAAGAACAAGAAATGAAAAATGTGGTAGGTGGTCTATGATTTTAATGGAGAACAACATTCGCTTCTCCTCCACATTTACCCTTGCTACAGTCTCCTCCCTTGTGGGGTGCCACTCAAACTAATGTTCCAGATATCCTCCTCTCTTGGGTGTCCACTCAGAGCCAGAACTTCTGTGTTTCTGCCTGCCCATCCCACATTTAGATCAATGGCCTGTGCCTGGCCTGCCTTACCTGATCAACCCAACAAGGAGACCTTCTCTGTTTTCTTCTGTTCTTCCTCCTGCATAGATCAGACATTGCTTTGCTTCACGTGACCCAGGGAGTTTTGGTAAATTCTCTAGACCATATGAGTCACACATAGAGCCTTGTCACTCATCCAAGCCTGGTGTCACCTAGAGAGAAGCAAGGCCCTCTT
Organism: Myotis nattereri; assembly: GCF_964212035.1. Classification (NCBI taxonomy): domain Eukaryota; kingdom Metazoa; phylum Chordata; class Mammalia; order Chiroptera; family Vespertilionidae; genus Myotis; species Myotis nattereri. The sequence goes on along the minus strand of NC_138085.1, from coordinate 75,942,283 downwards.
GGCTTTCTCTCAGAATGTGATGAGTCCTTTGGGAAAAATATTTGTAGAAATGCTTAGAGAAGGCAATTTGAGAAGGACTTAAAGCCACTTGCAAAGAACTAATTAAAGGAGAGCAGAGTTGTTTACTATGACTGCTACTCATGGATGCCTCCACATGACTCCTGGGGGGTGTCTTGTAAAGGCAAAGATGTAGAGGACAGGACTCCTCTGGCTCCTCCTGACGAGGCACCACTTTCCCTGGTTGCTGGGAGAGGGTGATTCGTGGACTGGCAGCCAGAACAGCCATACTTGTTTTAGGTGTGGTTCTTGGAGTGACGAAGAACTTTCCAGTTTATCTCAGAAGAGTGTTTATTCACATAGAGCATTCTGTGGTCTGGCGTGTATCCCAGAGGTGCCCTCGTACAGACACTTGCTGAAGTGAGGGCTGGAATAAAGGCAGGGAGACAGAGCGAGTTTGGAAAGCTAGGTTGTGGACTTCAAATAAGACACATGGCTTCTTCTTCGTGTTCATTTTTATTGGTTTCCATGGGAATGGTGTCAATCATCTTTGGTAGACACTATTGCCTTGTAGCTGATGTTTAGAGTGAGGGTCATGGGAGTTGGGTGGAAGAGAAGGACGCAGAGGGGTCGCCTCTGAAGGGAAGCAGGAGAAATGAAGTGGACTGACACTCTTACAGTCTTTGGACCCAATAATACCTGTGAAATGTTGGTGAACACAAGGGACAACTCAGAAAACGAAGACGCGGTAGAGATGGGCTTCCTTCCTCATCCCTCCTCTGCCTCTCTCAGAGACATCCAGGGAGCTGGATACAGTGGCCTCTTCAGGCTCCAGAAAGACTGGCAATTCACAGTAAAGAGCTCCTGTCTAGAAGTCAGAAAACCCATCTTCCCTGTCACCTAACCAGTATGATGTTGAGTGATCCACCCTTATCTTTCTTCTCCAATGGGCACTGGCAGATGTGATTGTGGCTTTACACTGAGTTGTTGAGAAAATGCTGGTGAGGCATTATTAGCTTAAAGTGTGGTTCTCGAAGGTGGGTAGTTCAGACTTTGTGGAGGGAAAGAGTTCTAGGTGTAGTCTCACCAGTTACTCACCAGAACAGCTGGCTGGATACCTCATTCTTGGCACGCATGTTCACTGGTCCAGTCCAATCCTGGGGTTTTAACAAATGCATATTAATGAGAAGATGGGCTTTTATTATACACTAGAGGACCGGTGCACAAAAATTTGTGCACTCGGGGGAAGGGGGAGTCCCTCAGCCCAGCCTGTGCCCTCTTGCAGTCTGGGACCCCTCGGGAGATAACGACCTGCTGGCTTAGGCCTGCTTCCGGGTGGCAGAGGGCAGGCCCAATCCCTAGGTGCAGCCCCTGGTTGGGCTCAGAGCAGGGCCGATTGGGGAGTTGGGGCGCCTTCCCCTGTCATGCACAGAGCAGGGCGATCGGGAGGTTGTGATGCCACCCTCAGTCACGCTCAGGGTAGGGCCAATTGGGGGATTGGGGCACCGTCCCCTGTCACACTCAAGGCAGGGTCGATGGGGAGGTTGGGGCGCTGCCCCCTGTCACGCACAGAGCAGGGCCCATCAGGGGGTTGGAGAGCTCCCCCCTGTCACTCACAGAGTAGGGCCGATAGGGGAGTTGGGGCACGGCCCCCTGTCACACTCAGGGCAGGGTGGATCAGGGGGTTGGGGCGCTGCCCTCTATCACCCACAGAGCAGGGCCGATCAGGGGGTTGGGGGGCCGCCACTGTCACACTCAGGGCAGGGCAGATGGGGAGGTTATGACTGTACCCCATCACACACAGAGCAGGGCCGATCAGGTGGTTGGGGCGCCGCCACTGTCACACTCAGGGCAGGGCCGATGGGGAGGTTATGGCTCTACCCCATCACACACAGAGCAGGGCCCGTGGGGGGCAGGGGGGTTGGGGCCCTGCCCCCTGTCACGCACAGAGCTGCAGGGCGATCAGGGGGTTTGGGCGCTGCCCCCTGTCATGCTGATCCCGGTGCCGGGAGGCCTCGCAGCTCCGCTGATCCCGGTGCTGGGAGGCATATTACCCTTTTACTATATACAATAGAGGCCTGGTGCCTGGGTGGGGCTGGCTGGTTTGCCCTGAAGGGTGTCCTGGATCAGGGTGGGGGTCCCCACTGGGGTGCGTGGCCAGCCTGGGTGAGGGGATGATGGCTGTTTGCAGCTGGTCACACACCCTTCAGGGTGGAGGTCCCTACTGGGGTGCCTGGCCAGTCTGGCTGAGGGGCTGAGGGCTATTTTCAGGCTGGGACTGAAGCTCCCAACTGCTCCTTTTTCCCTTTTTTTTTTTTTTTAATTCTGGGCCACCTTTAGCTCTGAGGCCTCTGCTGCTGAAAACAGGTTTCTGGCCTTTGTTTACCGTCTGTATTTGATACAATGTTGCGGTCCGGCTGGCTGAAGCTCCGCTGAGTAAAGCAGGTTTCTGGGGTTTTTTTAGCTTCTTTATTTGCAACATAGTTGCTTAGAGTTGCAGCTGAAAGGCCGGCAAGTCAGGCGGGGAACGTTGGAGTACTCTGTCACTGAAGCAAGCAAGCCTCCCTGTTCACATCAGTTGCCTGGCTGCCGGCCGCCATCTTGGCTGCCAGTTAATTTGCATATCTCGGCCCTACTCTGTGAGTGACAGGGGGATTAGCCAATGGGAAGGGTAGCGGTCGTACGCCAATTACCATGTTTCTCTTTTATTAGTGTAGATTTATTCTGTAATTAATTGACCCATGCAAATGTTCTTGAGTGCCTACTACACCCCTGTTTGTGTTGGGGACATAAAAAACACAACACAACAGAAGCAGACAAGATGCTGTCCTTACCCTCAAGTTGCTTAACCCCCAATGAGCAGATCAGGAAGGATAACTCAGGAGGGCTCCAGTCCAGAGTGGCAGCCGGAGGAGGCTCCCTGGCAGAAGACTCTCAGAACTGAATTTTGAGGAGTGATTGGGCTTTGACAGGAATGGGGGTGTTGGAAGCAAGGTATGTAGAGCAAGAGGATGTTGAGGACGTCCTCTTATTGGCTTGCCCAGCAGGGAGGTGCCTGAGCAGAGATGGAAGGAGACTCACAGTGAAGTTCTCCTGGGCTCCCTTGCCTCACACAGACAGGGAGTTGTGAACCACAGAGGATAAGGAAACCTGAACCTGGCATCCATCCTGTTCCTGCCATGTTTTGTGACTTTGCTCATCTTGCCTGGGGTACATTCTGCAGCTTGTGGATTCTTATTATCCATAATAATCATAATAATTAATATAACCTTCTAAAGAGGACTTTAATCGCGCTTGTGCTTTGCTTCCAAACACATAATAAAAAGGAATTACTTATAAAAGTGACAAATTTATTCCTAATTATACCATTATTTTGTTATGCAATACAAGTAAAGCAATCTTTGAAGCTGGGAAAATGTCTCATGCAGAATTAATTAGAACAGTACACAGTTTGGAATTAGGCAATTATTTTATTGATATTTCACAACTAGAACTTTGTAAGAGCACCTCAAATATTTTCATTATTGCCCGTAAATAGTTATTTTAAACACTTACTAGTATGAGATCTAAAGATGCACTTTGGACTGTTTTGGACCTTAGGAAAATGTTATTAATCTGTGAGGAAATTTAGAAAATGCGTGAGTCACTGTGGCTCCAGGGGAGTTTAGAGGAAGCAGATGGCAACATTTAGGGTATTGGCTTATTGTTCAATATGACACCATGTGGGAGGGGCTACAGAGACGTGGCAGAAGGTCCCAGCCCAAAGGGAGCCCAGGTATCCGACTGTGCAGGTGAGGGAACCCAGCGAGAGAGAGTGATTCTGTGGTCACACCGTAGGTTATGGACGAGGATTGTAGTTCTCATCCCTAGACTCTCATTCCTATGTTCTTACTTTCTTTTAAAAAATATAGACTTGTTTTCCAGGTTATAAAAGTAATACTTATTCCTATCCAATACTCTTTCCTGCTGCCTTCTGACCCAGGCCCGCACTGGCTTCTTTATTTCATTTTTGCAGTAGATTAAATAGCCCATGGGTGCTGTCATATATCCTTACTTTGCCTCATGCATGTGTAAAACGTGCCTGCTTCCACATCTACTCCTGGGCTGTAAATAAATAGAAAGCTCAGTTCTTTTTCAGTCTAATGCCCTTACCAGGCATGTTCAGGGTGGGGCACATGGCACAGGTGCTGATGAAGGTTAGGTTAGAAAATTCAGTAAGATCATAGCACCTGAGCAGAGTGTAAGATCCTCTACTCCTCATTAGAGGCCTATAGGTTGGCATCTTGGACTCGGAGAGAGGTTGAGGGTAGGGAAGCAGCCATGCTGGTGGGATTCCCCATCTAGAAACAGTGGGAATGATGTGCTCATGGGGGGGCCATGGCCTCATTCCTGGGACCTGGCTTTGGAGCCCACCGAGAGAACAGAGGACCTCTTAGTTCTATGGGTTATTAAGAATAAAACTCTTTTTTTTTAAATGAAGGTAGATAATGCTGGGAAAATGCAGGCACAGGAAACACCTTTGCAGGCAGGGGCATGGCATTCAGGTGGTCCACACTCTCAAGGAGGAAGAAAGGAAAGGCTGGGGAGGCAGGGAGTGACAAAGTGAAGGAACTATGAAAGCTGAATGGTTCCCAGGGAAGACCCGGCGGTGAGTTTAGGACCGCACTGTAGGCTCAATTACATTACTCACTCACCAAGTACCCCAACATTGTAAAATGAAAGCACTGGACTAACGGGTACCGAGGGCTTTGTCTGAGGTGGTCTGTAGTCATCAGCCGCACCCCACAGGTGGCTTTTTTTTTTTTGCCAGAAGACAGGCATAGTGAGCTTTGAGCAGCTAAAATAATAAAATTGTTCTTCAGTCTTCCATGGCAGCTTGCTCAATCATCTCAGCTCTCTCTCGGCTCCGCTGTGCTACCTAATATTTAACCTAAACCTTTTCCCTGCTTTTGTTTTAGTTCACCATCACTCGCTCAGTCCTATCAATCTACCTCTGCATTTCTATGCCACCTCTCACCAGAGTGCTTAGCACCCGTCCTTTCTGAGCAATGAGGTTAATATTGAAGGTAAAATCCATTTCGTAGAGATAATGTACTATAGACCTTTCAGAAGAGCTCTCTATGATAATGAGGAATGAGTTACCATGCTGAGGTTGTTTAAATGTCATTTATTTTAACAAGTGACACTGAATTTATTTAAAGTTGACTTCAATGAAGGAAGGGTGGGACGTTTTAAAGTTTCATGAAACAATAATAGAACTGCAAAGCAAGGAGCCTGAGGGATGGATATGAATGACAATTCTGATCACAAGCTCCACAGGAGGGCTGGCTGGGTAGAAGCTTCCAGGATGTGGAGACTCCAGGGATGTGGAGAATGACCATGTCACAGATAGTGCAGGTTTGGCCTCTGAGCTTTCCTAACTTTTTCCCACTGTGCTTGTGTGTATGTATGGGCTGTGCACACAGATGTGTGGGCAGGGATTTGTGTGTAAGTGAGCAAGAGTGGAGACATTCTCTTTGTCCCTTGATTGTGCTGTGTTAACACCCCACCCACCACAGAATTGGGGCTATGAGTCCTGAGGTGGCTGCCACTCAGTTGGCCCTGTTTTCTTGCTGGAAGTGTTCGACTCTCTGAGAATAAAGACCATGTTTTATTCTCATCTCCATCAATAGGGATGAAGAAAGTTAGACCTAATGACTGATTTTTGTTCATGGGCAAATGGAGCTTACAGGGTGGACAGTGGGCCAAGACCTACAGAATCTCCTTGGCGAAAACATAGGGAGAGGCTGACACGTTAATTGTCTTTCTCCCAAAGAGCTAAGATATGCTCAGAGTCTGGGAGGGGATTGTTTTGATTGCAAGAAACAGAAACCAGTTAGAACCAGTTTAAGAGAAAAAGGGTGGGTGGGATAAAAGTGGGTCTTTCAGGATGTTGGTGTACCTGTGGGATATAAGGCCGTGGGGCCTTTTAAAGGCCTGGAGAAACGGGATGAAAAGCCATCAGAAAACCCGGTGGAGGGGGCTCTTTCTCTGTCCTTTGTCTCTGCCTCTCTGCTCATCTTCATGTCTTCATTCTTTCTTTCTCTGAGACTGATTTTTTTTTCTATTTTTCTCACTATGTACAGCATTTTTCTGCCCAATAACCTTCCAGTTATATTCTTCCAGCTTCAGTCACAGAGGATGCACTGGCTGAATTGAATCCCAATTCCATATTCCTAGGAGAGAGAATCTGATGCATTTGGCTTAAGTCAAGAGTCTATCCCCCATAGCTAACTAACTCTGTGTACCCACCCTGCCCCTAGGTAAACAGTAATCATAAACAACTTCTTTTGAATGAAAAAAAAGTCTATCCACGGTCCAGTCGTTTATCAGTGAACACATGTGGGCTACGGGAGGAATGCTCCTATATGTGGAGGAGACAGTTTTCATGGGAAGTGGCCATTCTGAGCTGGGCACATACCAGTGAATATTTCCAGTGCTCCAGGGAGCTTTGGCACATACACAGAGCTGAGTTCAGTGTCAACCACAGCCTTGTCTTCCTTGAGCTGGAACGTAGCATAGGGTAGTTTGCCTCTCTAAGTGAAATGTCTGAAGGTGGGCGATTTTATGAAGAGTTAGATCATAGTGACATTTTAAAAAGTTAATAAGTAAGTTACGTTTTTCAGTCCAATCAATTCCCTTTTTTGAACATTTAAGATAATTATAGGTTACAGGTAAATTATATGTAATACACATACTAAATTATAACCCATCTCCACCAATTAATATTTATTGAACAGTGAATGGGCAAAATATACTTCCTTGGGGATTCAAAACCCCAGTGTAATTAGGTATTAAGATTCTAACTGTATCTTTCCAAACATCCCGCCCTTCTCTCCCCAGTATATGCGAAGGGAAATGTAAGGATAATATTCTAACCCTTAGCTTCTCTCTGAAGCTGTTCACACAGGGGAAAAATCAATTTCATTAAATATTTTAGGTTCTATTTCCCAGTGAGTAGCAGTGGCAGTTTATGATGGTCTTAAGAGCCAAGCATAAGAGTCAAAAATGTTTTATACTTTTCATTCCATCAGGGCTTCTTGTGGGTTTCTAACATGCAGGCAGGAGGGACACTACGGTGAACCCGACAGATGCCAGTGCTCACAAGCTTGTGGTCTGGTGTGGTGGACGGATTGCTGACCATTCCCTCGGTGCGGCTGATGGTGTGGCCTCACTCAGAGAAGCAGGTTATGGTTGGGCAGAAAGGAAAAATTACAAGATATCTATGGCGTTGCCAATAGTGAATTAAACTAAAATATTTTTTTTAGCAATTTCTGGCACAGATGATTATTTTGAAGGAATTATTACAACCATGCAGGCAGTTCTGGTGATGTCTAGTCATTTCGTATCTGACAGCCCTCCGTGATGATTTCTCTTCACAAAAGAGATTAACATGCCGACCTTAATGGTGATCGGTGGACTCCTCTGGCAGGAATGGAGGGGCGGGCAGAGGAAATTGGAGAGGGATTGAGGTTGTCAACGGCAAATGTCACAAAAATGGTGCCTTAGGTCGAAAGCACATTGACCATGAGGGGAACCTGACAGAGAACTTACTTTCTGAGATGAAACTGAGAAATCTAGAATGCTACTGACAGTGAGATGAAGTGATCCGACACAGCTCACATGCACAATAAATGAAATGAGGCGACAGTTCACACCAGTGTGCCCAGGGCATTTCCCGTGCATGCCTGTCTGCGTTTGGGTGGCAGTTATTTTGTCCCCTCTTCATCCCACGTGTTGGTCACACAAAGGTTTGAGAAACCACCATCAGCTATGAGCTCATCTACCCTTCAGGTTGTGTATATTAGTAGAGCCCTTCTGAAGCCTGTATATTGTGTGTTCCACCCACATTTGTATTTCTGACAGCTCTAAATATTTCTACTGACACTATAGATAGACACTTTTAGAGCAATTTCTACTTTCCAGCCTTCATTCCATGAGTTTTCTCCTTTGAATTTTACAATTACCAAGGGATAGGCAGAGCCCGGGCGATTATTGCACAGAGATATTAAAGTACTTGCTCAAAGTGATCATGGTTGTCAGGGGCAGAGCCCAAAGTAGAATTCAAGTTCCCAATTCCCAGGCCAGTGCTCTTCCTACCCATATGAAGGGCAACACCATATACAGGCTGAGATCTTTGGGGGCAGAGCCCATGTCTCACTAGCAGAACCTCCCCACCACCCAGCACAGGGCAGGGCCAGTGTCTGTAATGCTTGTGGAACCAGGGGAGAGAGCAGAGCACTACACTGGACTGTAGATCCAACACTAAGTGACTGCGCGACATGCCCCCCTCCCCCTTTTTAAAATGCATCAATAGATTAGCCCTGTCTGCTCGAGAGTGGTAATGGTGTGTGTGTGTGTGTGTGTGTGTGTGTGTGTGTGTGTGTGTGTGAGAGAGAGAGAGAGAGAGAGAGAGAGAGAGAGAGAGAGAGAGAGAGAAGCTAAGGGTTAGAATATTATCCTTACATTTCCCTTTGCATACAATACACTGGGGAGAGAAGGGAGGGATGTTTGGGAAGATACACTTAGAATCTTAATACCTAATTACACTCAGTTCTTGAATTCCCAAGTTAGCATATTTTGCCCATTCACTGCTCAATAAATATTAATTGGTGGAGATGGGTTATAATTTAGAATGTGTATAACATATATATATATATATATATATATATATATATATATACATATATATGTATAATTTTTAAATATTGAGCATTCTCTTTTTTCTAAATATCCTCTCTCTCTCTCTCTCTCTCTCTCTCTCTCTCTCTCTCGTGTCTGCCCATCTCTGTAACATTTAGAAAACAATAAATAGATGTAAAAACATAATGGATTATTATTCCCTCAAATGGTCTTACGGAGAGTGGTTGCATACAGCTTTTGTTTGACCACACAGCCAGGTACCCCAAAGCCCCGAGTGCTCATGGTTACCTCTGTTATATCTCTGCATATGAAGTGAAGAGGGTGTGCTTGGTACACTTCAGAGAAAAGAGAAAAGTGAACACGAGATGGAGCAGGTATAAGGTAACCAGATTTTATCTCTTTTAAAGAAAATTGAAGGCAATTCCTAGGCATCATGTTTATATCCACATTTTGGAATTGAGGGAAAGCATGTTTGTGCTGATTGGACCATGTCAGACTGGTTTACGTGGTCATGGCCTTTCCTTTCACTTCCCGACTGGGACTGTTGGGTGTGCTGCTGTTTTGTGTTAGAGGAGGCATTATCTGAGTGCAGAGGCGATGCTAGCAGTTTAACAGGAGATGAAGTGATCCGACACAGCTCACATGCACAATAAATGAAATGAGAGGCGACAGACTTGCAGCGCCTCTTTAATGTAATCACACCTGCATTTCAAGGATGAAGGTGTGATCTCAATTTGTATGGATGCTCACGGCTTTCTCATTTGAAATCATCATTAGTGAGTCATGGGCGCCTTGTTGAAATGGGAATCTGCCTCATGGACAATGAATGCCCTTAAAGAACTAGGAAATGTCTGTGACTGAAGAGGCTGGGCCGAGTGAGATCACCCACGCTGCTGATGGCCCGATTTTCAGCAGTCAATACCAAAGATCCTAAAGTCGACCCTAGACTGAGAAAAACACAGTGCGGTCCCTTCCAAATATGATGTTCAAGGGAGGACCAAGCCACTACCTATCTGCTCAACAGAAGACTTTGAGGCTGGGTGGGGCATTTGGGTCATTTTACATCTGTGTATTCGATTTATAAACTGGATTTGATCCGTGTTCCTATTCCTCAGCAAAGGAAAGTTGTTTACATTTTAAAGAATGCTTTCGTCACTCATATTTCTTACACCCCTGGATTGCCATAGCTTTTTACCTGATCCTTAGCACATTCAACCTGTCCCATCATTTTATTTTCTCCAGTAGACTGTGAACCCTGTAATATTAAGATCCAGTTTATAATCATCTTTGCAATCTCTCCTTGCACCTTAGCCCAGGGCCTAGCAAAGAGGTGGCTTGAGTCCATGGCTGGTGGCCTGTATGTAAACACTTCCTTCACACCTGGCCAGTGAGGCCATCCCTCTGAATCAAGGTCTTTATAGGAATTCAATCAATTTATGGCTTGTCTCCCCCCTTTATTAGCTCAAATCATACAATGTTAATTAGCTCTCAAGGAATTCTCTTTAAGAAAACACTCTTACCAAATTTCCAACTTAGTTTACAAATAGGTTTTACATTTTTAAAACTTTGCTAACATTTCATACTCCTTAATGAATGATACTTATGATTAAACATAGAATATCCATATGCATGCTTCATCAGTCATCACATCGAGGGGACTTTGAGAATTAGTGTCATGTGGCAAAGTCATAGTAACTAACAGATAGCTGAGCTCAGCTCAAATTGTGTAACTCATTCATCGTGTGGCCTTGGTAATGGCAGTTTTGTGGGCCTTAAGTTTGTTCAGGTTTAAAACACTGTAATACCTGTGCTCTGTACCTCACAACATCCTAATGAAACCAGTAGAGTGATTGGTGTGAAAATTCTGTAACCTGCAGAGCTGTGCATGTATGGAAAGGGTTCTGGGAAATGAAGATGAACAGGATTAGGAGAGCTAATGTCCCTTTATAGCAAGAAATCACCCCTTTGTAGCAGGGATCTCACCTTGAATACAGTCTTTGTTCAGTTGAGGATTCAAATGCACCAGACCAAGCCTAGCAAGCCCTCAAGGGTCAGGGGGGTCCAGTTGTGCAAATTACCCAGGAGCTCCCTTAGATGGGAGCACAATTAATGACAAGAGAAGTGAGCACAAGGATGTCCCAAGGACAGTGGGTCCAGGGGGGAGGGCAGTTGGGAGTGTGGGGCTTCTCCAGCTCTTGGCTTTCACTTTCTCCATAACCCTTAACCCCGGACTCTTTAGCACAACCCCGGAAATGCAGGTTAGAACACAAACAGGGAGCAAAAGTGAAGCCAAGGACAACAATCCCACTGAGACCTTGTGTGCTGAGGAAGCCCAGGATGTGGTTCCTTGTAACAAAGCTTAATCCCGACGGGGAGTGGAGACCCTCTTCCTGCTTCAGCAGGGAGACAGCATGGGCTGGACTACAGTGAGAGTTCTAGGAGACACGTGCTGGGCACTCAGCAGGACCCCGGCACTGGTGGCATCCAGGGTGGGCACACCCCAATTGGAGCACCCATGCCCAACCCCTGTGGCAGCAGCAGTGCCACGTGCCTATGGAGGAGTAGTGTGCCAATGACTCTAGGAACAATGAGAGCCACTACCCGCCTCTCCATGGATATCATGGCATCTCCCTTGAAGATGGTAAGCAGCCAGAGCAGTGCCCTGGGACACTGCTGGGACAGGGACACCCGTGCAGGGCGGACTGGTACCCTGTAGCACTTTGGGCATCATTGACAGGGACTTGAAGGAGTGGCAGTGGCATCACCTAAGACGTTTGGTGTAGTTGTGAGGTAGCTATATGTTCACGAGGTAATGGGAAGCCACCAGAAAGAGGAATGACAGGAAATTGAGAGAGGACACTTGGTATGGCACATGCCCCAGCAAGAGCCAAGTCTGGAAAGATGACACAGAACCTGGAAGAACTGAATGTATGCTTCACTCATTTCTTCCATAGACCATTCCCCAGAACCACAGCCTCCTCAGACCCAGGCCAGCACCCCTCATTCTTTATCATTCACATTTTACCGTGTTAAAACAAGATCTGTAATAGATAATTTAGCCCCCGGAAGCTTAAGCCAGGGCCAGTCACGCAGGGCTCCAGTAACGGGGAACACCAGGCCTCTTCTTCGCTTACCCTGGGACTTTTATTTCTGAGCCAGGAAGATAGCACATCTTAATAGCGAGCAGCTGAGTTAACTAGATAAAAGGTTTCATAAACAGTTAGTGAAATCTTAAAATCAGAGAAACTGGAGACTCAGCCTTCCCTCGCTTGACTGGATCTAAATGTACAACCCTGAAAGCAATACGGAATGAGATGGCGAGATAGTGGGCACTGCTTCCGGGAGCGATACACACGGGTTCCCTTTCATTCATTCATTCCACGGATAGATATTGAACTCGACTGCACAGTTTCCTCTTGACTCAAGTCTGAGGATAGAAGATGCCAAAGGAATCAATCCGCTAAAACGGACTTAATGATCTTACAAGATAACAATTACATTAAAACAATGAGTACTTGGAGCAAATAAAAGGCCATTTGTATATACTATTTGACAGTAAAAAAAAAAATAGCCTAAAAGTTCAGATCCATAAGTAAATAGTGGTACTAGGGTTAATAGAAAAATGTGAACAATGAGTTAAAATGATTAAGCAGGACCAGGATTATATTATGTTGAGTCTATGGGTTAAAAGGAGATATAGGCCAACAAAAGCAGAAAAGCTCAATACCAGGGAAGAAAAGCTACTTGGTGGGAAGAAAGAAACCAGGACTCCCTGGTGTAGGGAGGGGGTGGAAATGGGGCTGGGGGCGCTGCAAGCCTGTGGCACACAATTCGGAGCTGGGACCCGAGAACCACGGCCCGCCCCCACACGGACCACCCACAACCAAAAGATTTTATGTACAAATTCAAGAAAATTCCAATTACTGTGGCTAAAAAAGGGAATATCAAAGGAAGTATGGAGGGGGGAATGATTGATTCTGAACAAAGAAAAATTAAAGATCAAAAGCAGTCAGATAAAGGAAATCATACTGGTTTTGGACAAAGACTGCACACATTCACAACCTATAAATAGATAAATAGGGAGCAATTTTCTGAAAAAAGTTAATGAAATGGAGCAACAACTGAGAGATGGAAAATAATGATTATGTGACTATGAGAATAAATGCTACCACATCAATTAAGGAAAGAGCAGGCTTCCAGAGCAGAGACAAAAATAATACAACTTCTGAAGACCCAACATTTATAAGAGGACATAAAAGGCCCCGGAGAAGCACGTGCCTTTCACTACTGATCCGCCTTTACATGAAATATGACCATAAAAACGTTAAAAAAACATGGAAATGATTCCAATTGTAAAGCAAATTCTTCAAAGCCATGCACACTTTATCAGAGGAAGGTTCGCTCTATCTCCCATGTGGTCTCTGGGCCATGTGAACCTCATTTTTGTAGGTGACCCCTCTGCAAGTGGTTGCACCAACTCCATTGATGTTCATACCCTTCTGGGGGAGGGGGTTGAAGAAGGGCCCATACCCTCTGCTTTTGCTGAGCTCCTGTGACTCTTAGCTTCCCTTGAGAGGGCCAGAGGGGATCTAGCCATTCCTTTTCTGGCTCCCCCCTCCCGCTTTCGGATCCTAACGAGTAACCTGTCTGTGGACTCTGACTCTGGACACACCTGCTGAGCACACCATTGGGTGAACAGTTGGCTGAAGGATTCAGTGTCCCTGACGAACTCTTTCTTCCCAGCTACCAAATGAAGGAGGACACTCATGCTCGCTCTGCTCTGTTTCACTGGTTGTCATGGTCCAATGGAAAGTTTGTTCTCAAACGTTGCTCTTTCTCTGGAAGTTGCATATGTGATTAAATATTCCTTTTTATTCTAGGCCACAACGTATCTGTGTCAAGAGACTGAGTCTATAATTTGACTCCATCACTTAATGCTGTACATACAGCTCATGCCAATGACAAAGCTTTTCTGTATATCACTTTTCTCATTTTTAAAACTGAAAGTATAGCCTTAACCAGTTTGGCTCAGTGGATAGAGCGTCGGCCTGCGGACTGAAAGGTCCCAGGTTCAATTCCGGTCAAGGACATGTACCTTGGTTGCGGGCACATCCCCAGTAGGGGGTGTGCAGGAGGCAGCTGATCGATGTTTCTCTCTCATCGATGTTTCTAACTATCCCTCTCCCTTCCTCTCTGTAAAACAAAACAAAACAAACAAACAAACAAAAAAACCTGAAAGTATAGTTGTTTCCAGCTTATTGTCCAAGTGAGCAGATAAATTCATTAATTTATGTAAAGCACTCAAGACATGCCCAGCAGTTAGAAAGGACTTGATACATATTAGCTACTATTTGAATAAAGATTATTTAGATTACTCATCTTCTACTAGTTAAGTTAAATTAGTGCTCCAAGAGTAAATGGCACATTTAGCCTGTGGTTTCACAGAATCAGGATGGAGCCACGCAACAGACCCCCACACAACAGACTTGGGAGCCAGCAGGGTGTGACCCTGTGGCAGGGGATGTGACCCAGCTCTCTGTACTTGGTCTCACCTCACCCGGGAACTGAGACCCCCACTCCCACACGACTGCAGCCTCACCCAGGCCATTGCAACACCCAAGCCTTCTCCATCTTTATAACATGCGGATTCGAATGATCTGTGTCCCTCAAAAGCTTTTATCTGATGCAAACCATACATCCTACCTGTGGGATCTGATTTTTGTTTTAGGATTTCCAGAGTGTCCACAATCAAGAAGAAACACTTATGTTCCAACCTCAACCCTAGCTCTTTTCCGTCATTCCTTGTGGACTGAAAGTGTTTAGTTTATCTCCAATTTATGGTTCAGTTTTACCCTTCCATGAATTTCAGGGGAACTGAAGCAGGGAAAGTTTCAGGCCAAATCTCAGTACCTTGGTGTAGTGGGAAGTGAGATAAAGAGGAAACAGTGGGGCTAAAAAGGGATTAGGAAGTGCTGAGCTATAACCTAGAGAGCTGCAAAGCCTCTCTAGTTTGTCGTCAGTTGGCAGATTTGCTTCCCAACCCATGTCTGCTCTAAATATAAATGCTCTGGGTTCCCAAAATACTCTCCCTGCTCGGGCTCTTGGATAATCTCCTTCCCGGGCAGGTCTCTGGCTGGTGTGAATCGTAAGTGTCCCTTTAATCCTCTAAGGCTAGAGCCAGTGACATCCTTTCAGCAGATGGAGAGATATTCTAGGGAGTGCTAGAGGGCATGGTGTTGCCTACTCAGTCATGACGCCTGGGGAAGCCACTTGGTTACTGAAGGCAGGTGATGACTAATGTACTGAAGGTAAACATGTGCCACGTACACCTTCTCAGCGCCATGTCCACTCGTGGGGACACTGGTCTATCTCTGCTGTGAAACTCATGCGTATCCTTCCAGGTCCTGCTCACGTGTCGTCTGTTCCAGGAAGCCAGTGCTGATCGTCTCCTCCTTGTCCCTTTGTCCCTTCAGCATGCACTGACTGTGATTTTGGGCCCTGTTCATCTTGTACTCTGATGGGTTAGATTAGGACAGGACTTACCAACAGATTATGATTTTATTCAGGACAGACAAGGAGTGATCAATTCTTGTTAATAGTCCTAAAATTTCATAGCAAATTGCTGACGCAAAGGAAGAGCCAAACATAACTTGGTTAAAGCCTATTGCCAATTGGACATTTTAAAAAATTATCTTTATTGTTGAAAGTATTACAGGTGCACCCTTTCTTCCCCATTTACCTCCTCTACCCTGAACCCATCTCTCCCCCTCCCCACCAGCCCACAGGTCTTCACCACACTATTGTCTGTGTCCATGGGCTACTCATATTTGCATATAAATTCTTTGGTTAATCTTTCCCCACCCAGGCACCCACCCCTGCCTTCCTTCTGAGATTCATTAGTCTGTTCCATGCTTCTGTGTCTCTGGATCTATTTAGTTCATCAGTTTCTTGTGTTCATTTAGACTTGTTTTAAGTGGAGAGCTACTTGTGTGGGTACTCTCTGTGGGTCCTTGGTACCATGGCCCTTATGTGAGGCCAGGCCTTGAACTTAGGGGAGAGGCAACTCTTCTGTTATGTTCTTCACTCTGCTCCTACCAGTGCCAGCAATCTTACCGCCTGCCCCCACAAAACATGCTCCCAGATCACTGCCCAACCCTCCTCAGGCTCTCCATAGGAATAATTTTTTTCATGTGGGGAAGGAGATAATTGTTGTTGATTTTTGGCCAAGGAGATTTAAGCATCCCAGAAGAAAGACTTCCCTTAGATTACGGTCTTTGTCTAGGACATTTCTTATGTCTGCAGGGAGCTAGCTGTAGATGTACAAAGCATGGTCTTAGATGGTCGCTGTTTTTCTCTTGGCCTAACATTATTTCAATGGCTTTTATTTCAAGTAAATGCTTTCCCCTTTAAAACAGGTTAACAATAGGCACATTAGGAGTCCACCTGAAGCCTCTGTGCATATGAAATCAATAGAAAAACTCACAGCAGTCTCCAAGAGCTCTTTAAAGTCACCTCAGACCCCATATCGCAGAAAGAAACTAAAAGAAGAAGCTAAATATTATTGCCATGCATGAGGTATTTCACTACTTGCTACTTTAATTTCTAAAAAGAGCTCTGTTTTAAGTAACACACAGTCTATTATCTCTCGATAATAACCTTAAATAAATGCAAAACACAGAGGTCTAAAATTATTTCTGGCCTCATGCATTACCTGCGTTCTATGTGATGACCTTGCGATTGACCAAAAATAATGAAATGTATTCATTATACAGTGTATGTGCGTTTAACTCTTTCAGATGTTATTGCATAGAGCTCCTCTCTGGTAATGTTCAGAAGTAGAAGGGCCATAAGTTAGCCAAATCGTAATAAAAATGCCCGTGCCTTCCTCCTTTCCTCTCCTTGCCAATTCCTGTTGGTTACCAAGTCCTCTTAATTGATCCTCTCAGCAGCGTTAGCCAAAATCCATACCCCCTCATTATCCTCATTCTATCACCTCCATCCAGATCTTCATGACATCCTGAATGAATTTCTGCCACAGCCTTCCTGGTTTTGTCTCACTCCAGTCCCCGTGAAACTGGGCTTTTCTACTCCCACCTACTTTTCCAAGGTTAAAGCTATGCTTCTTAATGCTTCAATTACAACCTTTTGTGATACTGCTCCTGCCTGGTTCCATAAATCCACTTTGCAACACAACTCTGTAAACGCTCCACCCTTGAGCCATGGCTCTAATCTTGTAGTTGCTTGAAGGCTCTATTCTCTTTCATGTCGCTGTTCATTCTGTTTCATCTGTCTCCTCATTCCTTCTCCTCATTCTACTCGCTGCCTGGCCAACTCCCAGAGGTCTATCCAAAGCTGGTAAGTTGTAATCATCTCCAACAAGGCTACCAACATTGTCTCTGAGTCTAAACACGTTCCATGGGTTCTCATACTTGAATGTCCTCCAAGTAAGGGTGAATATTTTTTTCTTGAAAATAAAAGACAATTTGCTACCATTGAAAAATTTAAAAATTATATTAACTGGCTCTGAAATCCATTCTAAAGAGTACAGGCATATTCTGACCAAAGGCAACATCTTTGGAATATATGCATCTTATGCCCTGGGTGACAGGTACTAAAGGGGAGAGAATAGCAAAATTTTCCACTCAGACTTCTTAGCTCATATTCTTAAACACACTTTCCCCATTTCTCCCAAACTACCACCAGATCCGGACTGTCAAACATGTTGATGAATTTGAATTTGGAGCTCTTTATCAGGCTATATTTATATAAATTTATATAAAAATGTTTTTGGTAGACCTCAGTGGTGAGCACCCCACCTTATAAAATTCAACACACACACACAACTTACTCTAGAAGTTCAAGAGCTATGGAGTATTTGGTCTGGCAGCTGCATGATTATCTACTATGTACTAAACTAAATAACTCCCTTGATTTGAAGATCATGTGGCCAACCCCCTTTTGGGTTAAGTTATGTAGTATCTCCAAAGGGAAAGAAAATCTTTCTGAAGGGCTGTCATGTGGGGGAGGGTGCAGACTGCTTGTGCAGCCTCCAGAAGGCAGAACTAGGACCAGTGGATGGAAGGTACAGGGAGAAATTGTTTCAACTTAATGTGAGCAGGAAGCAGGTGACAATCGGGGCAGCCCAACCACAGAGAAGGCTGCCTTGTAAGGCACAGCACTTCCTGTAATTGATGCTGTTCACACAGAAGGTGAACGACCCCTGTCAAGGATGGGATAGACACTAGCCCGGGAGGACATGGGGTCCTATGTCCTAGAAGGTTGTGTACAGCCTTCAGGGTTTGAAATTTCATGAAGAAGCCAGGACTGTGGTGACCCTCACCCTGCTCAGTGGACCATGCAGCTGCCAGATCAAATACTCCATAGCTCAGAGTGAGAGGGCCTTCGGGCAGGTCCCTCAGGATGGACCCTGGCAAAGATGACATCTCAATGTCTCTCCTGGTCTCCCTCAAATACAGCAGTAAGGATGCTTAAATCTATGCACAAATTATCATCACATAGAAAACCAGTAGCTTATGCTCCCATTGATATTTGTCAACTTAATATTTGTGTATTAAATGGACAATGAATGCTGAAAAGGTGTCTAAAGATTCAGATGGCTTTTCTTTGTTGGGTATTACCCCACCAGTCATTGTGTATAAGTTCACTCATTTAACGCCCTCATCAATACTGTGTACATAGGTACCATTCTCATTTTAAAGATGAGGAAACAAGGGCTTAAAGAGCGGCATCTTCTTCATTACCAGAAAGTGAAATGACAGGCATGAGGACCATGAGAGAGAGGGAGTGAGAGGATAGGAAGATGTGGAAATTTATCGCATAAACTATTAGATGCTATGTCTCCATTTGTAAGAACAGATTTCCAGCTCTCACATTCCAGACGTTGGAATCCACAGTTTTAATTTCATTTTTTTTTTAAATCAATCACTCTCTTCATTCAATGGTTCCTTGTTTCAATTCCTACAAGTAAAATAAACTTCAGTGTTGCAGCTGCTTGGTCAGGGCCAATAGAAGCACCCAGAGAATTATAAATAGGACCAGTTTGAATGGAAATTAATTTTCAATATAAGTTATTAAGTAGTTTCTATTCACTAGACAGTGGAAACCTCTATTGAAATGGTTCCCCCCTTATGTCACTGAACAGTCATTATCGTTCTGTGTCAAGAATGATCCAGAGTAGATTTCTAATATTACCTACTTCCCCACATTTCCTCATATCTCCCCAAATAAACCGAGTCATTAGAGCCCAAGGTCTCTGCATTTAAACCTATGTCAGGCTCTAATCTGTAAAACATGCCGTCTGGTTTAAGAATTGGTAGGAAGTTGTACATTATAGCCTTAAACAGCAAAGAAAATGAATGTAACATTGCTATGCACAACAATGTGGATGATCTCAAGGAAGAATATTGAACAAAATAAAACCAGCCATAAAAGAGTAAATAGTATACAGTTGTACTTGCATAAAACTAAAATGTGGAGTAGGTATAGGTTGGACTTCAATACGAGCTTTGGGTACTGGTTATGTGTTCTCTTCCTTGACCAGGATTTAAAATTTTACCCAACTGAACATTTATGATTTCAAAACCAGTGGAAGGATATCTATTTAAGCCTAGTTTAATCTCATTATGATGAGATCTATATATTTGCCATTTTCTGTTGGCTAGAAGTCAATCATAGGTTCTACCAGCACTCAAAGGAAAGAGGTCATACAAAGGTACAACTCACTGGGTGTCACCTGAATGTGTGTCACAGTTACACCGACCATGAGCTGGAAATTTAAACCCCTGAACTCATCATTTTATTTCTCCAATTTCTCTTGTGCACTCAATCATATCTAACCAACCAGTCAACCAACTAGCCAACGAACCAAACAGACAGCTACATTATACAACGTGTTTTCCTACAATGTTCTATGACAGCAAATTCTTGGTCACTTTCTATGGGCTCTTAATTGGAGGTGTGTATAGGATCTTAATGAAATAATTGTGCTAATGGGTGACATGAACGAGTCATCCCCTTTATAGAGAGGGTCAGTAGCACATTTAACTTTCTAATCAGGTCAGAGGATCAATTCCAGACAACCCAGGACCAGTTTCAGAAAAGCCATCATTGTAGAGCTGCTGCTTCACAGTGGCCCCTGAATCCTGTGAAAAATGTACTGCTACCCGCATGGAGTCCTGCGTGGCCTATGACCACTGAGGTCAAGTCCTCTGCTCTGGTCACTGCTGTAGCACTTGGGCCACGCATCTCTCAGGGGTGGTAAGATCCCCTCCCAGCTGTTATATTCCATGATGAGGGTGCTTTACCAATGGCCCATGTTCTTGAGGTCAGATTTACTCAACCAGGCTCTTCCACAGGGGACAGGACTGTCCCAGGTGAGGGTTTCGGGATGACACTCTGACCTGTTGCCCCAGTGGCAGGGCTGTGACCTGTGGAGGAGGCATGCTGCCCCACGAGTGAGGCTGTTTGGTTATGGAGGGAAAACTGAGCTGACTCTTGTGGTCTCGATGCTGTGTAAGTTATTAGCAATTTAGTATTAATTCCCACAGTGGGCCCCTTTTGGTCAGGTGTGCAGATTGTGGAATACAAAATAAACACAGTACACTCTGGACTTTCTATACCTTTAGCACTGTAACATTTAGTTATCACCTCTCGAATCCCCTCTCCTCTAGCCTGAGGCAACCACTGACCTATTCTCTCTCTCTGTATAGTACCTTCTTCTGGACATTTCATATGAAAGGAATCATATAACATGTTTTATTTTGTGATTGGCTTCTTCTACTTAGCATAATTGTTTTAAGGCTTGTGCATGTTGTAGTATTTATCCCCTTCATTCCCTTTTATGGGAGCATAATATTCCATTGCCTCCATGTTCCACATTTTCTTTATCCATCCATCAGTTGAGGGACATCTGCGTTGTTTCCATCTTTCGGCTATTATGGACAATGCTTCTGTGAACATCCACATAGGAGATTTTGTATATATTTTGTGCAAGGTTTGTCTCCATTGCTCTTGAGTAGATACATAGGAGTGGAATTGCAAGGACCTGCATTTCTAACGATCCTGTAAGGCAAGAAGTACAATCTATGTTTTAGTGAAAAGGAGCTGAGGTTCAGAGAATTAAACCACTTGCTCAATGACACAGAGCCAATAGAAGATGAGATGAAAACTCTGGCCCCTTTAAGTCCAGAGTTCATGTTTTCCACACTGTGCTTCTGTTAGGTCTGAGTGCCAAACACACAGCTATGTCCAAACATGCAGTGAGCACCGCCCCACAAGTGCAGATGTGTGGAATTATTGTAATAACATCAGCTGTGATTTGAGACACACATGACGTCATCACCACTCTCACCCTCACCCCAGCTTCCCTGCTAGGAACATGCACCCTAGCTCTGTCTACCTCCTTTCTATGGACTTTTCACAAAATGAACTGCAGCTTGTCTTTAGGGAGTGGAGTCAGAATGGCCTTTCCTTTGAACTAGCCTTAACGGTTGTGCAGGAAGGCACACCACATTCCCAGCCCTGGGATCTCCCTGAGGCCCACACAGAATGAACTCGCCTGGGTGCGGCCTGCCAATCTCCTGACAAAGAGGCCTCTTCCCAGTAGATCACCAGGCAACCTGGAGCCCAGAGCCCCTGGCTTCGTTTTGCAGCCTGCACCCACCTATCACTGTGCACAGGTACACAGGCCTCTTCACCCTGAAATATGGCTCTTTAGGACAGACTGCCATCTCCCCAACTAAGATGCAGGTATCTTACAAACTTTTCTGTATTTTTTCAAGAGCAAGCAGTTCAAAATTGGATTACCTTTCCACATTTTCATACAAAGTAGATTAATGTGCCCCTGTCTTTATTACATTTTCCACCCTTGTCATTTGTGATTAAGCCAACACTATGAAGATGTATTACAGATCTGTGTAAATGGGAACATTCAAACACCGGCCATATATCAGAGAGGCTCAAGGCGAGCTGATTTGTGCTACACACATCTTCAGTGCAATGCATCTGGAATATTCCACATCTCTTTGGACAGAGCAATCTCTCTATGGCACCAAAAGTAGCAGGAGGTAAGAAAAATTAGTGGGGTGGGGCGGGAAGAGAAGAAAGAAGGAAAAATAGCAATTTTTGTTCTAGGACAATGGAGGGAGAACACAGTCCCTGCAACAATCTCAATATAGAATTTCTCAGAGGTTAGTCTCTCAAACCAGAACCATCCCCTGCGATGCATGAAGCAGGAAAGATATGGTCCATAACCACAATCCTTCATTCATCTGAGAAAGAAGGTGTTTGACCAGACCCCCTTATTGCCCTGAGTGTAAGTGTATCTCTGTCAGCTCATTTCTGCTCTGAGGGTATCTGTATGGCTCAGGCTTCCCATCAGAGCTTCTGGCCCTGCAGCAGTTGAAATCTGAAAGGCAAGGCCTGTGTCTGCACAGGCACCACTCATTCTCGGTCACATGAGATAGGACCTCACAGCCCCAAGGCCCAGAACATGGGATGAGACCGTTCTGGCAGGAGGAGGAAGGGGTGAGCCGGGGAAGTGCTGTTTTATGACTTCCCTAAAACAACTCTTATCTACAGCCCATTCTCCCCTCCACTTCCTAATTTCTGTCTGAATGCCATTCACGAGAGGACCTCTGGAGAGCTCTGTGCCTGCAGCTGGAGCCTCTCCAGGCACACTGCCCAGGCTGCAGCCTCGGGCTTTTGCTGGCCCACGCTTACCTCCACTTCTGCTCTGCTAGCTCCCTGAGACCTGCACAGAAGCATATGCGAACGGAGCAGAGCAACCCTCCCTCTGGCCACTTCACTTACACTGGGAATACAATCTCATAAATATGTTTCAAGGTGGAGGGTGGCATGACTGCATGGAAAAAGGACTTCTCTTTGGTGACATTAATGTTCCCAGAGCAGAGGACACAACAGCTCAGAATTAAGCCAGTTTTGTGGATAATGTGATGGTTCTATACTCCTCATTTGATCCGTTTGTCCTATGTGATCGGAATGAGAGGAAACAACACAGGCCATTCATCTCCATTCTCCAGGGCACCATCTGACCACCAGCTGGGGTCAGGAAGATATTTTTTTCTGGCCAGAGAAAAATGTCACATAATTCACTCCAATTGGTGCCTAATGCCCACACTTGCCTCTCTCGGACCCAGCAGGTGTGGGGTATTCTGGATGATGCATCGTCCTGCTTTCCTGCAGCAATTTTTCTCCATTACATGCTTGCTCTTCCTTCTACTACCTGCTGTCTGAGTGTCTCTTTCTTATACCACTTTTCTTCTTCATTCCCTGCCCTTTTCCTCACCCCCTTCCCTAATGAACTGTGTGTGCATCTGGGCTTGGGAGCTCTCAGCAGCTATGGCTGTCCCTTCACTCCTCTCGGTGTGTTGGCCACCCACACCCTCCTGTTATTTCTTCTGCCCAGCCATTAATTAGGGCATTCGCCGGCATTCTGATGTGAACTGCAGAAGCCAGCTGCTGTTTTGACAGTGTTGCCAATAAGGGTGTACAATGGGAAATAACTAGTTTTTTTGCTGCCTTAGGAGAGACATTAGCTTAAACCGAGTTTTCAGGGTCTTGGATGAGAGGTCAGTTTCAGAAATAACGTTTTCTGATAGGATTGATGTTTTCATGGTGCATTAGAATAAATGGCCCAATATGCCACAGGAATTTGAATCCATTTTAAGGTAGATGAGCATGTGTTTCATCACATGCTACACATGCTACTGAGATATTTGGAATGTTCTATTTCACAGATTTCATTTTAAATATAATTGATGGAGAATAATGCTTAGGGTAGTAATATGAATAGTACTACTAGTGGTAGTAAAAATAGTGGTATGCTACCACTTTTGTGTAGTTTCTCCAACTTTTGACCTGTTATATTTATTTAACTAACATCAGATAAGCATGTATTACTTGTGTGGGATTGTGGTTGTTGAATCATATACCATTATCTTTTTTGTCCATCAGAAATGGCTGGCAGCTCATGTGGCTTAACAGTTTCCCTTTTATCCTTACAACAAAGCTGTGAGGTTAATATTATTCCCATTTGATAGATGAAGACACTGCGGAACAGCTCAGAGAGTGAGGAGCAGCTCAGAGAGTGAGAAGCAGCTCAGAGAGTGAGAAGCAGCTCAGAGAGTGAGGAGCAGCTCAGAGTGAGGAGCAGCTCAGAGAGTGAGGAGCAGCTCAGAGAGTGAGGAGAAGCTCAGAGAGTGAGGAGCAGCTCAGAGAGTGAGGAGCAGCTCAGAGAGTACATGGCAGGGTCTGGCTTCAGACTGGAACCCTGGGCATTTTCCCTTCTGCTTCCCAAAGTCTTCCCCGATCTCCTCTGTGATTCCCATGTTTCAGTTTCGTGAGGTGAGGTTTCAGGGGAGAGCCCAGTGTCCTCAATATGCTGCCAACCCAACAGCCTGCAGATTGTGAATGTGAGCTGCTTTCCTTAGCTTCTGACCAGGACTTTTTAAAATCTCTTTTTGAAAACATGAGGTCTAAGCCTGCTGTTCTAACCACAGGAGAATTGACCAGAGCTGTGTTCACAGACTTCAGGGATTCCTATGGGATAGAGGGACCACCATGAGGACAAGAGTGCTCACTTCTCTTCTACCAGGCAGGTAGCCTCAGACAGGCCACAGGGATGCCTGCATCACCTTGGCCTCCAGCACAGAGGGTCCTTCCTCAGTGGCTGAAGGCAGCCCCAGGACAGCGAGTCCGTCTGAACAGACAAAGATCTGGGTGTTCTTTGGCAGGTTAAATCCTTTGAACTCACAAACCACTAGTACAAAGAGAATTAGGAAACCTTTGCCAGAGGTATTTGCATAGATACCCCTGAAGCTCAGATACATCCAGTTGAACTAGGACTGGGACTTACCAGGCACCTTGGCCTTGGGGTTGGAGTTTTAAAGTGCAGAAAAGGCACGTCCACCATTCTAATTCTTCACTTCCAAAGGAGGCTGACTTTCTAAAACCTCTTGTACTGTTTGATGTTACTTCTTGGGCTAAATGCCTACTACTGGTCTCCTGCCCGGCCCTTCCTCCTGGTGGGTCAGGAGCCCTAAATTGGCATGATCTTCTTCCACTAGAGCAGTGGTTCTCAACCTCCCTAATGCCGCGAC
Organism: Myotis nattereri; assembly: GCF_964212035.1. Classification (NCBI taxonomy): domain Eukaryota; kingdom Metazoa; phylum Chordata; class Mammalia; order Chiroptera; family Vespertilionidae; genus Myotis; species Myotis nattereri. The sequence continues at coordinate 75,917,465 of NC_138085.1, read as the reverse complement.
CCTTTAATACAGTTCCTCATGTTGTGGTGACTCCCAACCATAAAATTATTTTCCTTGCTACTTCATCACTGTAATTTTGCTACTGTTATGAATCGTAATGTAAATATCTGATATGCAGGATGTATTTTCATTGTTACAAATTGAACATAATTAAAGCATAGTGATTAATCACAAAAACAATATGTAATTATATATGTGTTTTCTGATGGTCTTAGGCGACCCCTGTGAAAGAGTTGTTCGACCCCCAAAGGGGCCGTGACCCACAGGTTGAGAACCCCTGCACTATAGCCTCACTCTCTGCATCCCTGCAGCAGGCCACTTCCGACCGTCTGTGACTTTTGTAGCATCTGAAGTTTTCCAGACAAATAATAGATATAATTCTTCCACTATTTTGCAAATCCTATGTATTATTATTGTTAGTCTTCTTTTTTTTTTTTTTTTACCTTGGGAAATAAGAAATCTATTTGCTTTTGCACGGTATATGGCAGTCAAAAGTACCTCATTCATCCACTTTTTATTCATTTGATGCATGAAAAAAAGGCATTAAATGTGTTTCAGCGTGTCACCTCCAATTCTGAGCAGCCAACAGTGATGAATATGCTCAGCTCCTCAGCTGGGGTACTGTTTCATTTTTTCATGACAATATCATTTGACAAGCCGATTCTGCATTGGCAATATCGTATCATATTTTTGTCTGCATGTAAATTATGTTGACAGGCTCATAAACATAAATTGGCAGGCATACTGTCCCAAAGCAATGTTTGTTAAAGTACACTAATGGAATAGAATAAATAAATTTTTCCAAAGCATTAATAATGCAGTGGTGTGTCACTGCTTCGTGCAAGAAGGTCTACAGAATACGTTGCTGTCTGTGCAAAATTAACACAGTATATATTTCTTCAGATACATTTTATTCCATCTCATGCTCATGTTTATTGATGACATCCCATTTCAGAGTTTTGTGTACGAGTGGTCACACACGTGATATTTTGAAGCAGTCAGCATTGTCTGGGACAGGTAGCTGTGATGGGACATGTGTAAGGTATAAGGGGGTCCTGCATTGGTATTATATTGCCTTGTTCCTGACTGGGCTCTCCTTTGCTCACCTGTCCACCTAAGGAGATGCTCTTAGCTGGCTTCTGCCCATGTGGCTGGCAGATGTTAGAGTGGCTAGACCTAGAGCAGGTCTCTAGATCAGCAATAAGATTGGAAATAGGTTTTATTTATTTGGTTTTTATCCCCAAAATGAGAAGTCTTCCCTCCAGGTGTTTATGAAACATCAGCATGGAGCACTGGGACTATCCCATACTTTCAGCTCTTTCACCTGCTAGCAATGTGTGACCTTTGACAAGAAAGGAAAAATCTCTAAGTCTCAGTTACTGTACAATAGGGATAATCATGGATAAGAACAGGTGTTATAAGGATTAGATACACTGAGATGTTGAATATAAAGCAGTTAATACAATGTCTGGTTTATAAAAGACACTCAGAAAATGGTGTCTAACCATTTAGGATGAAGAGAATGGAGGGAGGGAGAATCAATGAGAGAATGATAAAGACAGGAACATAAAGAAAGTGAACTTAACCATATGCCCTGATAAAACAGAGGATGGAAAATTCCTATGCAGAGCCTCAAAAGATATAAGTATGGGGGTTGGGGAGAACAGGACACAATTTGAAATTTCAACAAATAGGTCAAGTTGGGGCATACATTGGCACCATCACTTGTGTGCCTCCATGAATGGCAGTGTATCCACCTTCAATTCTACATTTCCTCTTTCCTACTGACTGATGCCCCACATCTTCTTATTTTTTGAGAGAAAACATAAACCAAGAAGCAGAAGCTGGGATTCCATTGCTGAAGAAGAACTGTAATTTCATTGAGAAAATACTTTTAGAAAAAGCAGTAGGGCTGGTCCCTAAAGACAATACCTCTTGGTAAGAGTTGGGGCCAAAGTCCTTGTCTGGCTATTGCCTCAAATGCCTGCTGCTGAAGCTTCACCCAGTCTCTTTTAGCTTTTACCTTGAGACTCCATGTGAAGCATCATCCTATATAATAAAGAGGTGATATGCAAATTGACCATCATGCCCTCGCACAAGATGGCCGCCCCCATGTGGTCAAAGATGGCTGCCCCCATGTGGTCACAAGATGGCCACCACAAGATGGCTGGCAGTGGAGGGCAGTTGGGGGCAACCAGGCCTGCAGGGGAGGGCAGTTAGGGGTGACCAGGCCAGCAGGAGAGAGCAGTAAGGGGTGACCAGGCCAGCAGCAGAGGGCAGTTGGGGGCAATTGGGCTGGCAGGGGAGCAGTTAGGCATTGATCATGCTGTCAGAGGAGTGGTTAGGGGGTAATCAGGCTGGCAGGCAGAAGCAGTTGGGAGCCAGCAGTCCTGGATTGTGAAAGGGATGTTCGACTGCTGGACATCACCCGAGGGGTCCAGATTGGAGAGGGTGCAGGCTGAGCTGAGGAACCCCCTCCCCCCAGTGCATGAATTTCATGCACTGAGCCTCTAGTGTAAAATATTTGACTAGAAGTCCACATACTTGGACTTGGTGCTAAGCAAAGTAGGTTAGGCAGACACAGTTCCTGCCATCAGATGCGTAAGTCTGTGCCCAGTAAACATGCAACTTATACAAAAGAAGATACTGGATATTAATACTGTGCATGACTCCATTCTAACATACTGTGTTCCAAGTTCAGCACCCATGCTGATTAAGTCTAAGGATACATTCTACCATCTTCCTGCTAAATCTGAGAAGCAGGTTTTTTGAAGCAGTAAAATGTAAGAATTGCTTATAAATTTTAAGCAAAGCTCCACATAATGAAAGATGAATGCTTAGGCTAAGATAGTGGCTATAAGTGAGAAAGCAAATATAGGGACCACAGTGTTTTGTAAAAATAAGAGGTAGGATTTCTTAAACAGCATGTGTATTGAACACTTAATATTTACAAAGCATTATGCTCACTCTATGGTAAAAATAAAAGGTTTTACATGCCCTTCCTGATTTCCAGAAGTTTACAATCTATTTAGAGATGTACGACTCATGTAAAAGCAAGGTCTTGATATGAATACAAGAATGAGAACCCAGCTCTTTAATGCAAGTTAACTTAGAAGGTATAATGACACTGTAGCATGCCTCCCAGATTCTGCTTCTTTTTGACCCAAGTACTCATTTTTCAAGAGCAATGCCCTTTGATTGCTCACATATGAGTATACCCCAGACACTTCCCTTGGCCTGAGTTAGGTTTCCTTACCCAAGGTTGCTTCTGCTCCCCAGGGATAATGCACATCCAATGACTGGTCAATGGGAAATGCAAAGGCCCAGACTGGGGTCATCTCTGAAGGGCCATTCTAGCTACCGAGCTCCTCATGGGACTAGCTAGAGCCTGTATTACAATACATCTCTCTTCAGTATTTCTCTGTGCCCAGTTTGGCTTTCTTAACTTGGTTACATTTGTTTTCCCTAAGAGCCCTAACCAATAAGCCACATGAAGGCAAATCTCCATTTCAGAGTTGGTTTCCTGGGAAATCTAATCTACCTACCACAGCTTGTATGTTTTAAGGTTTAAAGAGTGGCTCAGGTAATAAATGCTAGAGGGTGATTGAAGAGAGAGAAATCTCTACATTTTGTATAATTGAGTATCTCTTTATTTCCCTAACCTTGCAAAGTGCTAGTTGTATGGTCAGCCCAATAGATTTTTTGCTAGATGAATGGCTCATGTGCTTAGAAAAATTGGCTCGATGTTGACAGGCAGGAGGGAGAATATAAGGTGATTGACTTGAATAGCAAAAAGAATATTGTATAATTCTCAAAAATAAAGAATTGAACCAAGAGAGGAAATTGGAACTGATTGTTCTTTCCCATGTCCAATCTTAGGATGTTTAATAGACTGGAATTTGTGGCACTGAATTAAGTGTGAATTTAGGGGCCATCGTATCTGTGTGATATCTATGTCTTATAGTAACTGAAGAATTATAGAAAAAGTCACTTCTGGGTTCCCCCTCTTGTATTTAGTGGTATTATAAAACCTTCTCTTCTGGAGGGTTCTAGGGAAGAAGTTTCAAAGACCATAATCAAATCTATAGCTATATATGTAGAGAGAAATATAGATATGAAGGTATGTATAGGTAGGAATAAATGCGGGTGCAAAGAAATGGACTTTCTCAAACCATACACTGGGTTAGAAAACTCTTTTTAGGGTACACTTTGTACTTAAAATGTAGTAATCATTTGATACCAGTTCAACATCTAGAGATGCATTCTGATAAAGTAATTAATAATCAAAAGACATCTCAAAATCGATTACTACAGCAGTATTTATTATAGCAAACTATACCTACCAGTATCAATGCCATACAATAGAGAATAAGTTCAATACATTTAAAACAATTTTCTAAAACTTTCTAATTTGATAAGCTACATGAAAGCCAAGTTTACTGAGGCTTTCCATCAAACATCTGGCATTCTCCGTGGGTTAAGCTATTCCCCAGCAACTTAGCAATGTGGGAAGCATCAGTGACTATTCGCTCAAGCCCGGTGAAATTCTCTCTATTATAAATTAGGCAGGTCCAAATAATAGGAAAGCACCGTGTGCTATAAGAGATATCATCTTCAACCATTGTTATTCAAAAGTCAGCAAGAACTGTAAAGGACAGCACTAAAGACAACAGATACTGGATCTTGGAATTGGAAGCAGGATTATGTTCACACGAAACAATAAATGGTTTCTTCTAATCTTAGAACTCTTAGTTTCCTCTTAGAAGCTGTAAATACACAGTTATCACACAAAAAAATAAAAATAAACACCAATGGGAAAGCCCACGTGGCCATTGCCCAGCACAGCACCTCCCAGGATGACAGTCACACCCTCTGGCTGTGCCATCAACCTCAAACTTCAGATGTGATTGTGATCTCCCAAAATTCATTCCAAGGTCTTCTTTTCCTCAAGATCCCCAGCCTAATAAATCAGATATTGGGATCTTTAGGGTAGCCCAATAAGTAACATTCCTCTTTTCCATCTGAGTTTGAACCACTCAGTTAAAAAAATAAAACAGTGAGAAAATAGTAAGAAATTCTTTTTCAGAATGCATGCCACCCTCTCTAAGTAGGTAGGGAGAGTCCAAAGGAAGAGAGAAAGAGGTTAAGGATTGCTTTCATACCAACCCTCCAGTAAATTAAAGGGAGACAGAGAGATGGGGAAGAAAGGGAGAGAAATATTCCCGTATCCCAGTGATTTTCAACTGGTGTGCTGCAAGAATTTTTAAAACGTGCAATACCTGACTCTTTAGTCAGGGACACTAACCTCTTTCCCCTTTCGATTGTCAAATAAAAAAATGACAATAGCCAACACAACAATAGCCATTCTGTGGGAATGAAACACAAGTATACTTTTTTTGGGTCAAATCGGCAAAAAATATATTTGTGTGCGCCGCAGAGTTTTAGTAATTAGCTTATGTGTTCTATGAAATGCTCTACCTGGAAGGAAGCATCAGTTGTGGGGAAGGCATGGCCCTTCCTGCTCCAAGCGCTTTTTATATTTTGTTACATTCAATCCTCATAACAACCCTGTGGTGTTTCATTTTGCAGATGCGATAACTGAAATTCAAAGTGAATTATTTGCAAAAAGTCACACATCCCTGGTCTCTCTACCGCCAAAGTGGATTATTTCTACAGCAAGTGCTCTTAAGCAGTGTGTGCTATGGAGGTACAATGACCAACAAACCAAAAAATTAAATAAAAAAGCTAAACAGAGCCTTAGAAAAAAAAGATAGAATTACAATTCTCATAGCAGACAATAAATTACAGAACTTCCACAGCATAGAATTAAATCAGGGCTGTACAATACAAATCAGAATGTGGAGTAAAAGGTCATGGAATGAATATGGAGAAAGTGAAAAAAATAGATATGAGGGCAGAGAGCAGAGAGCCAGCTGAAGAACAACAGGGTTTTCTAGAGAGGAAACCAGAACAAATGGAGCAGAAATAAGCAAACCAAACAAACAAATCTAACAGCAGAGCATATTCCCAAGCTGTTAAAAAATGGAGTTTTCAGATAAAAAGTCTTGCAATGTTTCAAAGCAAATAAGAATGACATTCAATGTCATGTACTGAGCACTTAATCTTTGGGGGTGATATTGATTAGTACTTTGCTTAAAGGGAATAGCAAAATATAGTCTCTTTTCTTCATGAGGCTAAATGTCTATTGGAAAAAGTACACACAATAAGATAATTATTTTAAATATGGCAGATTTAATGATAGACACAATATTGATTCAGCTTTTGTGGCATCAAAACAGTGGATGAAAAGCTGTGGTACATATATACAAAGGAATATTACTTGGTCATAAAAAAGAATGAAATCTTAGCATTTGAGGCGGCATGGATAGACCTAGAGAGTACTGTGCTAAGTTAAATAAGCCAGGCAGAGAAAGACAGATACCATAATACTTCACTTATATATAGATACCATAATACTTCACTTGTATATACAGATACCATAATACTTCACTTATACTTCACTTTATATATAGAATCTAAACAAAATGCAAAAACAAAAAAATTGAAACAGACTCATGGATAAAGAGACCAGACTGATGGTAGCTAGAGGGGAGGGCCTTGGGGGACTGGGTGAAAAAGGTGAAGGGATTAAGAAGTACAAATTGGTAATTACAAAATAGTCCCAGGAATGTAAAGCACAGCATAGGGAATATAGTCAATAATATAATAACTATGTATGGTGCCAGGTGGGTACTAGAAATATCAGGGGGAACACTTCGTAAAGCACATAATTATATAACCATTATGCTTTACACCTGAAACTAATAAAAATAATATTGAGTATAAACTGTAATTTAAAAATGAAAAAAATGTGTTGAGCTAGGACTATATAATAGGTGCTGAGAAACGCATTACAGATAGAAAGATGAATAAGACAAGATGGTTTCCTCAAATCATTTGGCGGTGTAAATGTACACATTGTGAGAATGTAGACTGGTGCAGGCATTCTAAAGAGTTAGTCAAATTGGAAATAGAAATACAATGCCATCCAGCAATTTCCTTCCTAGGTATGTATTTCAGGGAAATTCTCCTATGTGTTGATAAAAAAATACACACTAGAGTATTCACTACAATATTGTTTCTGGTAACAGGAATGGGGAGGCAATCTAGATAAGTGCTCCTCATAGTGGGTGCTCACTGTAAGACAGTATTCAGCAGTTGGACGCAAAGGAACAGAGAGAAGCACACTGACACGATAGACCATAAAAACAGCACATGATGACAGTGTGAAAATCAAAAGGCAGTCAAGCATAATAGTATTATTGCATGCATGTAAAATAATACCACTTGTTTTACAAGGAAACCTAAGATGCAAGAATATACTTCAAACACCTAAGAATGAATGACCATTAGGAATGAAAAAAAATGGAAGTGCAGAATGAGAATGAAACAAGCTAAATACATACAGAAGAATAAATAAATACGAAACATTAGAGGGTCTTTCACTGAAAGATGAAGATATTGGATTATCACTATGTTTGTGTCCCCCACCTCACCCATTCATATGTTGAAGCCCTAATGGTCTTTGGAGGGGGTGCCTGTGGGAAGTAATTAGGTTTGGATGGCGGAACGCTCATGGACTGGATAGTGTCCTTATATGAAGAGGCAGAAGAGAGATGATCTCTCTCACTTCACCATATGAAGCCACAACCAGGAAGATGACCCTCACCAGGATCCAACCAGCCATACTACTAGTGCCCTGATCTCAGACCTCCAGCCTCCAGAGCCATGAACACTATATTTGTCATTTAAGTAAATCAGTCAATCAATCAATCAATAAATGACAGTGTAAAACTTTTCAAGCCTATTGGTAGTTTAACTTATTTTTAATGTCTACTTTTGCTGTATTTTAATTAAGAATATGGTTGTAAATCACGGGGCTCTTTTTTAGAGTCATCTTGTATGAGTATATGCTTCTTGTGCTTCTGCAGGAATATTTGTATTCTTCCTGTTCACAGCGTATGTGGTTTATGTTGCATGGTGGCACTTTGTATTTGCAAGGGTATTGCTTATTTACTCCTCGGTACCCTTATTTACTTTTGCCTATCTATTTGTTTTGTCCAATACAGGGAGATGGCATGAACCTCTCCAGCAACAGTTATGGATTTTTCAAATTTTCCTTGTATTTTTCATAAGATTTGTTTAAACTATTTTAGAGCTTTGTAGCCATGTGAAACATATTTTAAAATATAGTAGCCTGTTGGGTAGATCAATTTGTATGTCTCCAGCCTTTTTTTACCCATTTAATCTCATTTTAACTCTATCCTATCATCTCCCTGCCCACCCCCGCCCCCTTTATCCCTTTCCTGGCATCCCTCTCTCTAAACCATCATTTTTAGATGCCAAATTATCTATATATGATCTTTTCAAAAAATCCTGCTTGGCCTATGAATAGGCAGTTTTTTTTTAAGTTACTTATTGATGTTTTTCTGTTCTCCCTGTTTTTTTTCTAGCTGGAATTTCTGGGTCCCTTCTCCATAGTCTCTTAACTCCACTGCCAGATTTTACTTTATTTTTTAAAAAAATACATTTTTATTGATTTCAGAGAGGAAGGAAGAGGGAGAGAAAGATAGAAACATCAATGATGAAAGAGAATCATTGATCGGCTGCCTCCTGCATGCCCCCTTTTGGGGATTGAGCTCTCAAAATGGGCATATGCCCTTGACTGGAATCGAACCGGGGATCCTTCAGTCTGCAGGCCAACACTCTATCCACTGAGCCAAACCAGTAGGGCCACAGTCAGACTATTCATCTGCTTTTCCTTTTCTGTACAACTACACTTTCCAGGAGACCCTTAATGACTCTTCTTTGGGAACCAGTTTTCTTCCTGTCTACACATTTGCCTCGCAACCTGAGCACTATGACCCTGATTGTCACAGTTGTACACAGTGCACCCCAACATACATCCATTTGAGCATCAGGAATTCTCAAAACTTAGCCAATAAATATTGCTTTGTATTGGAATTTTGTACACTTTGTGAGCAGTAAATTACCATTACAAAGTTCTAGCTGCTCAGTGGTTTTGTGTTGTCTTATGTGCTTGACTAAGAATACTCAAAGTTGCACAATTCAAGGCAGTGGTGCCAAATGATCATTTATAATAAAAACCTTCTTTGAAAGCAAGATGTCATTTATATTATTTCTATTGACTCATTTTGTCCTTTTAAAATTGATCCCACCTTTAAATGAAAGGTTAACGTCCCTAATCTTTGGGACAGATGTTTTGTTTGTGAGGATTTTTTACATATACAGTTTCCAATACCTACAAAAGACCTTGTGGAGAAGTAATCAGCCAAATGATAGAGGACAAGTACAAGGAAAACCCATAGTTACACTATGTAATAATAATTAATATGAACTACTAAGGCAGGTATCTCCATTTTAATAGGTTTTGATGCCATTTTAGATGAAGTCATGTCAACTTGGAGGTTCAGGAATGCAGACTTTTTTACTACTGAAACAAAAAGCATTTTCTAAAAGTGTTTTCAAAAAGAAAATAAGCATTCCCATAGGATGCAAAAGACATAAACTTGGCTAATTTCTCCGGGCGTTTGGGCATCAGAACTGCTAGTGAAGTTTGGAAATACTGCCTGTCATGTAATGTACTTTGAAATAGGACATTACATGTTCGCAGAGTGTGTGGTCTATGTTGCATGGTGGCACTTTGGTTGTTTTCTCATCTATATTTGTGTGATTCCCTCTTTGCCTTTGAGTTGGTGATGAACTTGTTCAACCGGATCTGCCTTCTGTAATTTCATGGGAAGGAGGAACTTGCAAAGGTGGAGGATAGTAATTTCCCAACTGCTGAGGCTTGCTGACATCTCTCTGGGGATTAGGGGGTTAGAAGCCACTAGGGGCAATTTCTTGCTCCTACATCCCCACTTTCCTTACCTTAATGAAGGTGAGGACTCCTGTGCTTTCCTCCCCTGCATCAAACCAGAAACACTGGCAGGCTTAGCTCTTCTAGAGAGCTCTCCAAATCATATTTAAGGGTTTCAGGCTCCAGCTCCTCCTACCTCTCCTTGCCTCTAAGAAGTGTGAGTCCAGAGTTCCCCACACCGGCCCTGGCTCTGCAGCAGCCTTCTCCTGTGTGCTCTGGCTATCTTATCCTCCAGGTTTGCTTGAACAGAGATTTAATTCTGCTTGTTTTCTGTCTCTTAAGAAGTCCTGAAACTTTGTAGTTTGTTCATAGCACTGGTATTGTCATTTATTTTAAAGTACATCTCTCATTCTTTCATGTGATTTCTGTGTGGTTGGGTAGGGGTAGAGTTAAATGCTTAGAAGCTATCTTGGCCCAACTGTTCCACATAAATATGTTTTATCATTTAAAATATGACCTCATCAGGTGATTATCTATACTCATAAAAGGGTAATATGCTAATTAGACTGGACATCCTTCTGGACAAAGCCACGGTGGTGGAGGCCAAGGCAGAGGCAGTTAGGAGCGATCAGGCCGGCAGGGGAGTGGTTAGGGGGCGATCAGGTCAGCAAGCAGAGGCAGTTAGGGCTGATAAGGCAGGCAGGCAGGCGAGCGGTTAGGAGCCAGTGGTCCCAGATTGGAGAGGGTGCAGGCCGGGCTGAGGGATACCCCCGTGCACAAATTTTGTGCACCGGGCCTCTAGTAATAAAAATAATCATAATTTCTTTTCTCTCAAGACAAAATTGAGCAAAATCTGAGTCGCTGTCTGCTCACAGGGAAGAATCTGACTCTCTGGAGAGCTGATGAATATTTGATACTTACGATGAAGGTTTAAAAAATGCTTTTTATTAATAACTGATTAATGACGGCTCTGGCATTGTCATCCTGAACAAGGAGAGAGCAGTGAGAATGTGAACAGGCAAGAATACTTGGTGGTGACAGGTTTTATTTTTAGGCTTTTTATGTGCCTTCCAGCACCACAGATTACAGCCACTGTGAGGTGCGGCAAAGGGCTTGCTGGGTCCACTTCCCCCAGGTGCGCTGTGAACAAAGGCGACCCAGGCAGTGCTGGCCACATTTGCTTCGCTGATTGTGTGAAAGTTCCTCCTAATGGCATCAACAGCAGCTCAGGAGCTCAGGGATCTTTCTTCTTTTCTAAAATGTCTCTCAGAGTCAAGAAAAAACTTAGTGCTTGATAGTCTCCAGGTCCTGCAGGTGGCTTTCCCAAGGCGCTGTTTGTAAATCCTGTAACATTTGTTGGGCAGAACCTCCATGGGAAAGCTTTATTTTGCTTTCTCAGCATGTGTATTCTTGTCCACTTCAATTAACCAGAATCTAAGTACACAGATGTTTCAGTTTGACTTTTGTTTTTAGCTGCATTTCCATTTTACAATGGAGAGAAAGTCTTGGCAAGTTCATGATTTAGTTCAACAGGATACATAACAATAAACAGATACCTCCCCCGCCCCACCCCCCCCCCCCCACACACACACACAAACACACATACACACGTATTGAAACAACTGATAAAGCATGTCCGTTACATTTCTATGGCTTTTGTGTCTTGAGTAGCAAGAAATGATGCTCAAAATAATTGTGTTAAGAATATGCAAGATAGTCCACTGATAAAAAAAAAAAAGATTAAGTATCATTCATTAGACCCTCCATACCCAGCAGGGACATGGATAAAGAGAGCATTTGCCTGCCAGGGGCCCTGGTCTGAAAAACACTGCCACAGGCAACTAGTGATCTGACAGGAAGCCAGCCTGGAGGTAAGAACCTTGGCTTCCCTTCTGCCTTTTGGTTTCCTGCTGATGTCGCACAATAGCTGAAACCAACCAGAAGGGAGAGAGCAAGTGGTGCTGCTGTTGGGATTCACAGAATGGCGAATTTCAGGGTGGCGAAGGGTGAAGAGAAGGTCGGATGTGCACAGGGTGTCTGTGGGAGGGGGTAGCCTCCTCACTAGTATTTGGATATCCTTCCTTCCGGCAACACCGAGTGCTGGGGTTCCTGGTGCCTGTCAGTTCTATTAGTGGCACTTCTTGCCTGATCCCAACTCTTGGTCGTTCCCTGAACTTAGCTTGTGGGATACTTTGGTTCTGAGCTCTGGGCTGAAAATGCAGCAAAGCTCTCAGTTTCCAAACCATGTGATGATACCTATTTCCTAGAGTAGAAAGCAACTTTCTGAGTGGTTAGTAAATTCAAGCCAGGCCATAGCTGCTGTGTGTGGTGGAGCTGGAATTAAAGTCAAGGTTGATTTTGTTCCCATGTGTCTGCTTTTTCAATGGTCTTAAAAGTCTTTCTACTTTATCTGTGGAAGTTGGCTTTTACCCTCTTTTGTATAGTCCATTCCTGAAAATGTATCAGTGGAGTATCTCAAGTCTCATTCTCTTGCTTCTGCGCCCTGTTCACCTTGGGTACTTCATCTTTCTCTGGCATCCTCAGTTCTTTTGACCGTTTGAACCCAGGTACCTGGTAGATTTCTACCGGAGTTCATTAAAACATCTTTTTCCCCTGGTGAGGCAAGTCATAGAACCAAACCTAAATGCTCTATTCCACAACAATACATTCTATTTTCATCTGGACCTGTAGTGAAATTTTGAAGGCCTTCCCCCTCCATCAAGTCCCCACCATTTCACTTTAGATTTTTTTTTTATCTTCCAAGGCCAAACCTTGATGGATTCCTTAAGAAATCAACATAATTTATACTCTTTCCCTCACAATAGGTGATTTTTCTCCCTATCACACTGAGAAAATAATGATCATCAGAGATGAAATTTCTTGACTACTTCCATTCTACCTAAAAATGGTCAATATTTTAATCTGTCTTGTCTTCTTTTCTATGGATTCCATTGAATGAAACGCAATAGACCTTTATTTGAGCACCTACTGTGAGCCAATGAATATGCCCAGTGCTTGGCTATAAAGATTAACTACATACGAAATGGCAGTGACTGTCTCCATTGTTCAGTGTGATGTGTGTGTGGTAGAGGAAGGGGGAAGACATTGTGAGACAGGTACAGATACAGGCAGCAGAAACCACAATATACTGAGTGCTTTTAGAGGCTCATGGGGAAGCAAGGTGATCACAGAGGAAAATCTGCTCCCCTCGCTCCCCAGCAGAATCAAGGGAGGCTTTACAGAGGAGGCGGACCTTTCTCACCCAGGACATCCCTATCAGCTTGTTCCAATTTCTTCCCTACCCCTCACAGAAATTATTGTTTCCATTCCACTTGCATATTGTGATCCCTCTTCAATGCCTGTAAAATAAAGTCCACACTCTTTGGCCTGCCCTGAAGGGATGCTAGTAACCCTGCTGCCTCTTCCCTTCCCACCTTACTCCTCCCCAATCCTGTCTTCTACTCTGGATCCCTAGCCATGCTGCAGTGCTCACAGCCTCCACAACGCCTCACTGTCCTCATGTGGATCTCTTTTCATAGAATCTTCTCCTGAGTTCCTCTGCCTCTCCCGGTTCTCCTCCAGGGCTACTTGAAATAGCCCTGATGAGATTTCTCTGATTTCCCACCTAGAAAGAATTCCTCTCTACCAGATGTCATACTTTACTTGCATTTCTATTGTGATACCCTTGACTCTGAAAAATTATTGTTTACATGTTTTTATCCTTAATTTGAGTGCAAAGCCCATAACTCATGCATCTCTACACATTGCTGCTTTGTGAGTGCTTAGTAAATGCATTATTCTGGCTGACACATGTGTGTTTTTGTGTCCCCCCCCACCCCCTCCACACTCCCCCCACACATATATTTGAAGTCCTGACTCCATTACTAGCTCCATAGCGCTCAGAAGAATTGTGGATCCTCTGACTCTGTTTGCTCTGCTGTATGTGGGCATTGTAATTCCCTGACAGCTTTATGCAACTGTTGTGGAAAAATCTATGTGAAATTGCTTTAAAAAAAGGTAATCCAAAATAAATGAACATTCTTATAAGGGCTGATGTCTGTAGCAGAAAAGTCAGCGAACCCACAAATAAAGCCTCATTAATTTTATGAAACATTATTCCCTTTTACTTGTTCAATGGCTACATGGAAATGTTGCCTGAGCTACACTGTGCCAATTGCAACCAACGAAAGCAAAAACAAAACGCCACAGGAGAAGCTCACGCACATCTGCTCATGGATAACATTGCTTTGAATAAGAGATGGCATTTTGGTTAGTGAAAATAGAAAGGCCTTTAAAGGAAAGAATAGCATAACTTTAAGGTTTTCATTCATTAACTTCTCAAGCCTAAAGCAGGCCAACCATGTCCCATGCATTTGACAAAACACTTGAAAAGCAGTTGGAAAACATAACTTACTTATCAGCCAACTGTATTAGATAATCACATGTGCATGTAGAATGCATTTTACACGCAACATACCTGTTTATACCCACACAAAAACATGTGCACAGATGTCCAATGTTGTTTATTTGTCAAATGTAAATAGATGAGTGGTTAGAAGCAAGGGCTCCGGGCTCAGACCTACCTAAAATCTTGGACAGCTCTTCTGAGCTGTTTGGCCATTCTGGGCGTGTATCTCCTCATTCAAGAATTGGGCATTTAGCCGAAACCGGTTTGGCTCAGTGGATAGAGCGTCGGCCTGCGGACTGAAGGGTCCCAGGTTCGATTCCGGTCAAGGGCATGTACCTGGGTTGTGGGCGTATCCCCAGTAGGGGATGTGCAGGAGGCAGCTGATTGATGTTTCTCTCTCATCGATGTTTCTGACTCTCTATCTCTCTCCCTTCCTCTCTGTAAAAAATCAATAAAATATATTTAAAAAAAAAGAATTGGGCATTTAGTTGATAAAATTATTGTGAGGTTGTAAGGATATTCCACTTTGTACTTGAATCTTACTAGAGGTAACTTGATGAACTCGGGATCAAAACTAACCTGGATACTTTACACATCAGACTCAGGCCTACATAGCTGGCACCGCCCAATCCTTTGGCCCACACAGCCAGAATCACATCATTTCATGGCCCACGGGACTTTGAGCAAATGCGAGTTTCCCCATTGGTTTATACCAGTGATGGCGAACCTTCTGAGCTCGGCGTGTCAGCATTTTGAAAAACCCTAACTTAACTCTGGTGCCGTGTCACATATAGAAATTTTTTGATATGTGCAACCATAGTAAAACAAAGATGTATATTTTTGATATTTATTTTATATATTTAAATGCCATTTAACAAAGAAAAACCAACCTAAAAAAATGAGTTCGCGTGTTACCTCTGACATGCGTGTCATAGGTTCGCCATCACTGGTTTATACTGTGCTTTCAGTATAAATCCCATTTATGGGAATTTGTCAAAGACCAAATTTACATCCCACGTAATTCAACTGGGAAATCTAGAATAACCAACCTTTAGGATTCGCCTGGTTTTCAGCTCTGCACACAGCCATGTGTGTGTGTGTGTGTGTGTGTGTGTGTGTGTGTGGTATGACTTTGTCCCTCAAGGCTGCCTTGAGGGAGATGCTTCCTGCCTGTACTGGAGCTCCAGCCACCTCCTGGGAAAGGAGGATTTGAGCCCCAAGTGTATTTGAAACTCTTACTAGTGTGTTCGTTAATCGTCTCCTAGCATCCTAGGCATCTGTATGCTGAGCTTAACTTGCTGTGACTGGAGTTGATGGAAACTGAAGATCAGAGGCAATTTACATCTTGTAAATCACACACACTGGGAACCCACCCCTGGCACATCTGGAGAGACCTGCATTGTTTAGTGCTCTGCCTCCTCACTGTCTCTGAGGTCCTAAAGCTCGCAGAGCAGCTGTCTCTCAAACTAACCCCTGATTATGCACTGTCTTCTTTTATCCTCTAATTGTAGCATGAGAGTCACCCTGTTCTCCCTGCAGACTGTAAACCTCCCCCGGACAGGCCCTGGCTCTGACATTTCTTTCAGAAATGGGCTGACAGCCCTAAGCTCTGTGTCATCAGCAACGAGATTGACATTTGGCTGTTTAATCAACCAACGTCAGTATGTAATAAGGACATAAGTAAAGAAATTTAATATGTGCTAGTTACAAGAACTCTTCTCCTGATTTTTTCTAGAAGAAATGGCCGTGTCCTTAATCAGGGATCTCTCCCACCCTGTCTTTTTTCCTTTCTTTTATTTATTTTTTTTTTTTACATTCAATGTAATTTTGCATTGGTTTCAGGTGTATATCATGGTGTTTAGACAATCACATGCTTTACAAAGTGTTCCTCCCAACATTTCCAGTATTTACCTGGCACCATACAGAGTTATGACAAAAATATTGACAGTATTCCTTATGCTGAAGTTTACATCATAATGACTATTCTGTAACTACCAACTTGTACTTATTAATCCCATCATCTTTTTACCTAATCTCCCAAACCCCTTCTCCTCTGGCAAGCATCAGTCTGTGCTCTGTGTCTGTGAGACTGTTTCTGTTGTGTTTATACATTTATTTTGTTCTTTAGATTCCATATAGATAAGTGACATCATATGGTAGTTGTCTTTCCATGATTGACATAGTTCCCTTTGCATAATACCCTCTAGATTTGTCTATACTGTAGCAAATAGTAATATTTTATTATTTTTTATGGCTGACTAGTATCCCATTGTGTAAATGTAGCACAGCTTTCTTATACTTTAGTCCATTGACGGGCACCTGAGTTGCTTCCATATCTTGGCTATTTTAAATAACGCTTAACAAACATAGGGGTGCGTAAATTCTTTCAAATTAGTGTTTTGGGTTTCTTTGGATATATACCCAAGAATGGAATTGCTGGGTCATAAGGCAGTTCCATTTTTAAATTTTTGAGGAAGCTCCATACTGTTTTCCATAGTGGCTGCACCAATCTGCATTCCCACCAACAGAGCATGAGGGTTCCGTTTTCTCCACATCCTCACCGACACTTACTGTTTGTTGATTTATTGATGATACCATTCTGACAGATGTCTATCATTGTCCCCCATCCTGTCTTATTTAGGTGATGATCATAGGAATAAATGAGGGAGGGGCAAAGGTTTCAGGAAAAGACTCCTTAATGAGCAGGTTACCATCAAGGGTTCAGTTTCTCAGGAGATCCTCTGAAGAATGCCACACAATGCAGTTTAGTATTGTCTCACCAGGGGCAGGGCTACTGAGGTACCCATCCATTGATTCCTGTCCCTCCTTGACTAAGGATTGACTCTGGAGAGGTGGGTTCCATAGCAAGAGCCTGGCTGCAGAGAGGGCCCTTAGAGAACCTACCTGTGCTCAAAGTGGGCAGCTCTTTGAATATACTGTGGGCATCAGTGGAACTGGCCCTGGCTTGGGCAGAAGGGGTGGGGTAATAGCCACCTGACTGTCTCTGTAAGGATCTCCCAACCATGGAAAGAAATTCCAAGGAAGCTTTGTAGTCTGACAGTCTTTGGGTTTGACCATGGTTGTGGTACAGCTTACTGTGAGAAATTGGACATAGGACTTGTCACTCTTAAGCTTTATTTTCCTCATCTGTAAAATTATGGTGATTATATTGCAGGAATGTCACAACATTCAATGAGATAGTGAATGTGAAATACCTTGTGTGTGCTTAGTATGCAATAGGTGCTCCAAATATCATAGCTGAAATCATCATCATCATCATTTTTTAGTATTATTCTCTTCACACAATATATCTCAGAAAAGGGACTGCTGAATCCACTGATTTAAAATCTAACCAATTGTTTTCGCTCTTGTTTTGAAGACAGGGTAAACGTTGATGATGGAATAGTTGGAACTCAGAGCCATGGCAAAGCTGCTGGGGAGGGTTCAGACCTCCAGGTGATCGTCCTGTTCTCTCAGGTTCACTGTTGGAAGCCCCTGCTGTAGTGTCCAGAGGCTGAATCCCTAGGGAGTTGTAGGATGGACTCAGTTTTCATGGCTTTGCTCACTTTCAAATCGGAAGAACTTATATAATGCTTGTTACATATTGCACATTCGAAACCTTTTGCTCAGTGAATGGGCATATGCCTTCCAAGTATCTGAGCTCTGTAGTCTCATCCATACTGTGGAAATAGTAGCACATGTCTTATAGGATTTACTAATTTGAGATAATGGCCAGACAAGCCGGCTGGCTGCCTGGAGCCCTTTAGAAAAGTCTCAGAGGCCAGATAGATGGGAATCTCTGTGGCCTTTAAATCTGGTTATTTTTGGTGGAAAACATGGCCCAGGAGAGAAAGTGTTAATAAGCATATCCTGAAGGTACAGATGGTGCTTATGAAGAAAATGTCTATTTTTCAATTTACAAAAATGATTAGCTGGGATCCCACTGAGTTCACTGCATGGGCCACTGCTAGTTTTAATTTGTGCCAATAGGATAGAGGGATAGACTTTAATGAGGATCTGTGTTTTCTAATCATGGTCAAAGTTAGAGAAAGGGGCAGAGGGGGCAGGGAGGGTGAGAGATAATTGGAGAATTCAGAAGATGGGGCTGCTTCTTGGGAACAGATGGATGCTTTGCTGCCTTCCCAGCTAGAGTCCTATCATGTGGTTCCCACCTGACTGAGGATGAAGGTGGGGTGTCACAGGCACCGAAGGATGCAAGGAATAGGGAGATTCCAGGCACACTGTATGGAGTCAGATGGTCTGGGTTTGCCATATGCGGTGTGAACTTTGATCTTCTGTTACCTCATTTGCAAACTACAGGCAGCAATTTTATTTATGCCATAGGATTGTTGTGCTGTTAACCATGATTATACAAATAAAGAGCTTAGAATGGTGCTTTGCGTATATAAAATTCTCAGTAATTCAGTAATTTTCTTTATAAGTTTATGAAATTATCTTAGTTATCAATGCTCATCCATTTGGAGAAGTAGCACAGGATCCTTTAGCCACAGAAAGTCACTTCTTTCAATACAGCATCCCCCATTCCTTGAATTTCCCCGTCTTACGGAAGAGCGAAGTCGGATACGTGTACTTTAATAAAAGCCTTCTGAGTGATTCTGATAATATGCTCCTTTCTTATATCAATTGAGAACCTTTCAATATTGTAGTAGAGGAGTCTATGATGAATACATTGATGGTGGCAGTAGCAGAACATGGATTCAGACCACCAAGGAGAGTTTCCTTAGTAATGATTTCAACAGAGGCAAGAGTCCTAGACTTTTTCCCTCCCAACATTTCTCTCCAAACATCTGTGTCCCTCTGTGGTGGAGCAGCTCAAGTGTCCTTCCCTTGTGATTCTCAGACATAAATATAGGCAACCTGAAGACAGTGCCCATCATTTCTCTAAGGGCCTCAGAAACAACCAGATGTTGTTGGACTGCGCCAACACTCAAATGCAAGACCGTGGCTGCCTTTGTTTGGGGAAGGTGAGGAGAATTCATGCAAGGTTCTTCTGGAACAAGTGTACGTGTTTTGAGGAGTCAGGGGTCTTTGCAAATTTATTGAAACTTTATGAAAAATTCCTGTATATGTGCATTTCATTGAGGAGGGAGTCAATGAACTCATAGGATTCTGAGATTCTGAGGTACAGAAAGTTTGAGGAATGATGACTTGAAGAACGAGGGTGATGGTTTTCTATTCCATTTTTATTTAAACTGGGCATAGAGATTGGAAAATGAGAACGCTGTCAAGTTGAGTAGACAAACATATTAAACAAATAATAATAAAATAAGTCAAATAAATGCTATGTGGGCACAGCGTCCTTGGAAGGTCAGGGAAGGCTTCAAAGTATTTGAACAGAATGTGAAGGGTTTGTTGACAGGGAAGATTCCCAAAATCACCCTACACACGGAGCCATGGGGGTTCTCTGCCTCTGACAATCACAGGAGAGCTGACAGCTTCCAGATAGTCTGGCCACCTGTTTGCCTCACTCAGGGAAATGCCCTCATCCGTCTACTCTGCAGTTTTCACCCTCCAGGGTCCCGAGTCTTCCTTTGAGGACACTTCAGTTCATTTGCTCTGGGGACAGGAGTGAAAAGAAAATATAAAACAATGCTCTGAAAACACATCCAGGAAACATATTGTTGGGCAAGCTAATTAGCTTTTGAAAAAGCAGCACTCTAATCAAGATTTTCATATATCGTGCTTGGCCTAATTATAGTGACAATAATACCCTGGTTTACAAAGAGCCTTTCAGTATGTATCTCTGCAATTATTTCAATTATTTACCAGATAGCCTTAGGAAAATAAAAGTGGTAGATGAAGAAGTGATTTTTGCAGGGGCCAGTTTAGTGCACACCATTTTCACAATTGGAGCTCCAGCCTGGATCCTATTCCATCCTCAGGGTCTAAAACCCTGGTGGCTTAACTCATTAATGTTTACAAAAGAAAAAGAAAAAAATCCAAGGTAATACTAGGGATTTATACAAGCCTTGATTATTTATTGTTACTTTCTGAAAGATTTCAGGTAAGCAGTCTGGCTCCTGCTTGGTTTCTGAATGAATGAATAAATTAATCAATGACTCCAACAATGGGTCATATAGACCCAGCTCTTGGCAGGTAAAGCTGATGCAAATGTAGCGGTTCAGAAGTCCAGTCCAGATGTGTCAGATATGATCTAGTCAAAAAATGATGGATGTTCAAATGGATTGACATGTAGAAGTTCAGAAAGAACTTCTTAGAAGACAAGGAATTCAAAGAAGACAATTCCATGAGAAATGAGTGGGAGGTTGCTTTACATGTTTAAAGCAACAAAGGAAAAATATAAGCAGTGAGTGAGTATGAGAAAATGAAGAAAAGTAGCGAAGACCATAAAAGGCACTTAGTGAATGGTATAGAGACTTAGATAACATGTCTTTTCTTGAATGACACCAACGCACTTATTTGGTGTTTGAAATGTGTAGCCTCAGTCGCTTCCAGGAGAGTTCAGGGAATCCTAATTAAAGCAGTGTTTTCTCCAGTTTGTATTTAGCAGGTTGTGCAGGACTTTCTTAGATGCTTTCCATTTCAGCCACATTTGTGACTGAGGTGGCTCAGACTTGCTAGTTAAACATGGTACATAGGAATGCAGGCTCTCCAATTTCTGTTCTCAAAGTTCATGCTAGCAAATCTCTGGGTCTGATAATATTAGGCCCATTTGTGTGTTGTTTTCCAGAGACACCATTGCATGGTGAGTGGGTAGCCGTGGGATAAAGTTGTCCAATGGACTCCATCAGCTGGCTAAGCGTATACAACATCTTGGGTCCTGCTGATGAGATCAGGAAGAGGTTGTGAATCTGAAAGGTCAAGAACTGGAAGAAAAGGCAGAAAAGCCAGTGATGGAATTCAAATGGCCGATACTTGAATTGCACATCAAGCTGGGTAGTAGAGCCAGGTCAGCAAAGGTAGAAAAGACAGCAATGGAAGATTCAAGATTTACCCAAGGACAGAAACAAGGATCAGTTGGCTGGGTAAAGATGGCTGAGTTCCTGTGTCCTTCATGGTACACGTCAGGGGGCATGGGCTTGCAGGTACACACTGACAGCCAAAGCACAGGATAAGCTTCAGTGAGGCGGCATTGCTCCTGGTTAGATCGAGGCAGACAGACCCCCTGACCCATGCCTTACAAACACAGGTAACAGCATGGAGACCTAAATCCATCCGGACGACAAGTTGTGAAATGACTGTCTTTATATGTGAGTACCTGTTCTCTATGGCTTTCCACTGCCAAAGGCTGCCCCCCGCCTCCCCCCCCCCCCCCCGCCTCCCACCCCAGAAAATAATCCTACAAACGCCTTGCTAATTTTCACGCAGAGTATGTAAATCCCAGTTACATCCCTAATTCTTAATCTGTGAAGTGCTCTTTTCAATTTAAACAAACAAAAAAAGTAATATATCCTTTCAGAGTATCTCTCTGGAATCAAAGTGAAAAGACAAATGAAGACTGTGCTGCAGATGACAAATTACCAGGAAATTTCAATAGAGATCCTCTGTTATGGAAAGAAAATGCCAGCAGAGAAAACTGTTCATACATAGAGCGAGTCTGAGAATGATTGATGTGTCAGCTTCCAAGATACTCGGGACTCTGCAAACTGTTCAGAAAACAAGTTGCAAATAAGTACAATTTTATGGATTTGGAGCTTACAAAGTAAGCTTTGATTGTGACTGTTCATTAACGCCAAGAAATAAAATTTTAAATTGTAAACAATTCATAATACCAAAGGATTTTCCTCCAATTAAGCTCATGGTAATACATTTTGCTCTACTAGATAGATACATCCCTTGTAAGTTGTTCTGTGACATTTGACTTAAGGCAAGTGATGCAAGGTAATTGTGGGCAGAAAGGCTGCCAAAGGGAGAAGCAATGTGATCAATAGGCTTCTTTTGTTGTTGGCAAACACTGTCAGGGGATGATCAGCATCAGAGCTTGGAGCCAGAGAAAGCTAATAAGATGAGTGGCATATTTCCCACAATATGCTCTAAGTGTTTATGTGCTGCTCAAAGCGAGATCTGTAAACACGATGACGACAAAGAGAATACAGCATTATTGATGATATCCTCCTGATTTATGTTTATAGCATCTGTGGATAATAACTCCATTTGTCAGAGGGACCCTCATGAATACTAATTTGGGTGACAATCCAACCATGACCAGACCGTCCTCGTGTGTTTTGCAGGACTGTGGTATGTGGAGAGTCCGTTATCTCTGAAAAGGCACACTGGACTGGGGATATTTTAGATGTAGTAACCTGCAAAAGTTTGCACATGTTCACAGGGTCACACTTCATGGACTCAGAGGTAGTGCTGTATCTGTGAAGTCCAGTCTGGGTTTCCTGAAAGTGATTCTGAGTTGATTTTAAATGCCTCTAAATTCAAAAGAAGGAAAAGGCTTAACCCTAACATTTGTATTGGAGGAAAGATGACAACAGAGCAGTCTAACTTATTTTCTTTAAGTAAATAAGTGATCATTTTTCTCCTGTTTGCTATAGTACTACTTGTTAAGCTGTTAGAGACAATGTCCGGGATCTCAGGAAAGTATACACTGTACCGAGTAAGAGTTAGTGGGTCGTGGGAAGAGTGAAATAAAACATAATATATGGTGGACTCATATATACTATGGTGAGTCCACCGTAATATATCTATTCTGCTTGAGAATCTTAGTCAAATCAAGCAACCTTATTTACTATATGTGGTTCAGAAAATTTGTTTTAAAATTGTCTATCTGTATTAGGAAGGAATAGTTCTATAAGATATGCATAGTCTTCATTAAAATGTTCTTTTGGTCTATATGCACGTGTGCTGCCAACCCTGCCTTCCAGTGGTGGCCCCCTCCACACTTGCCTTTGCTCTGTTCCGTGGTCCATGGTTATGTGAATAAAGCAGGCTGATCATATTGACATGGGAGAGATAAGAAAGAAGACAACAATGCAGACCATGAGGAGGCCATCCTAGAGGTGTCAGCTAGAGGAAGCCCATGTTCCCCGTGCACGGGCCTGCTGGGCACTTAAATGGGGATCTATTCACTCAAAGGACAGGTTGTCTTGTTTCCTCCTAAGTTCACACAATAGAGTGATTTTTACTAATCATATAACTAGATAGAGGATGTTTATAAAAACTGATAATATTTATGCATTTGACACTAATTTTTTCCACCAGTGTTCTTGAGACAAATCCTATAAAAAAGTTGACCAGTCTTCACGTGTATTCACGTTACTAACACCGTGCATATTGTCCTACTACATCTCCTTCTCTGGATCCCCTGCTGCCTTTCTGGGAACACACTAGACAACCTTAAATGTCCTGTATCCTTTCTAATATTTTCTATGAAGAATTTTACTGATCAAGACAGATCATGGGGTTGCTATCTGCTGGACCTTCTAGTCTCTGGGCCCCAAGTTTCCAAATCCTAAACCATGTGAACCAAAATGCATTCTCATGATAGACATAGAAATCCAGGCCCAAGTGAACTTATTTTATTTCAAATCACATTAGAGGACACCAGGAACACCCTTACCCAGAACATACTCTATTTGGTGTGAGTTTAGGTTGAGCTAGTTTTGAAAGCTGTTCTTCATAGTATCTCCACAGGAAATAATTATACTCAGGAAAAAATTATTTGTAATGCTAGGTTGACTGATCTTGAGCCAAGCTGTGAGATATGTCATTTCCCATCTAATTTGTTAAGGAAATGGCTTTGTATGATAATGGATATGACCCCTCAAGTACCTTAGCTGGAAGGTCCTTTCAATCTCCGAAATTGGCAGTTCTGAGTAAAATTACATGTTTTCTGAAGGAGGCAATCTTGTTAGCTCTGTTACATAAAGGCTTACTCATTTTTAGTAACTTCCCTATCATATCTCTCCCTCTCCCTTCCAGTCCATCTTAAGAGCATCTGCTGTGCCCACAGCTGTAAACACCTGCTTTAGTATTCCAGTCTTAGCGCCAGATGCACCCGGTGGATGGTTGGCAACTGTGACTTTCCCACACCTGCCACAAATGTTGCTACAACAATAAAGCAAATGCAAGTAACATTTAAAGGCCAGTTGGAAGATATGTGAACGCTGGAATGGCCTACCTGTACACAATGGCTAATGTTTCTGAAAACAACTCCATTCCAATTTCAGAACCAACAACAGTCCTGTTCTCTTCTTCACCTGACCCTAAATTACATTGCAATTGAGTCAAAATCCCAGAGACTTGGAGAGTACATTAAGACGAGAAAAATGAGGGTCGCACTGGCTTTTTTGTTGAACTTTATAGACTTTATCTACCCCTGACTGAGGAAAAAGATGATGTATTATTGTCTTCCTGGGGCTTGTGTTAAGTCAGGTGTGGAAATAGCTATAGAAACATGACCTGTCTCGCCTCCGGCAGTTGCTGAGCCGGGAATGGGCCCCTGGAACCTAACTCTATATTCATCACCTCGACCTTCTCTTTAAAAACATGTATTACAGTGGGAGAGTGGAGTTGTCCACAGGTTTCTCCAATTTCAGATTGAAAGGAGCTCAGGGGTCTGGTCCAAGCTCCCACCATGGATCGGAATACCTTTTGCAGCATTTTTAATAGAAAATGTTCAGGTCTCTGAGAACTTCTGGGGAAGGAGCCAATTTCCTTAAAAATCAGTCATACTCTAAGGAGATCGCAGAACATTGCTTTCCTGCTGACATCAGTCTCGGGCCACTGCAGAGATGAACGGAATTCTGGTTTGTAACAAGAGAGAAGATTCAGTCGTTCAGGATTAGGTGGGAGGGTGCTGACTGAGGAAATGTTTGAAAAGGACCTGGGAGTTTGTCTGCTATACTGACTTTTAGGAGCGTGGAGAGGAGGCCTGGGTCCATGAATGAGGGACACACAGTATGGGTTGAGGGGTGAAGAAAAAAAATAAAAAAATATTATATTCTCAAAATGTGTCCTGAAAACAGATATGCCTAATACTGCCCAGCTGTCCTGGGTGGTAGGCAGCAGTAAGATACCGGGTCTTTGAGGGTTTTATTGGCAGAGCTGTTACGCCTCTGCAGGTTGTTCCTAAGGCTGCAGTGCTTCCCCACGGCCTCACTGAATCCAGGCAGCCGATAGATCCATGGGACCACAGAGAAGTGTTGCTCTGCATTAACAAGACTCAGATTCATTGAACTCAATGCTCAGACCTATGGATGGCCTCCACCTGGGAGCCAAAGAGGAGTTTTAAACCTCCCAGTTTCTCTCTTGGGTGGATCATTGTATTTATAGAGTCCTCTATATTCCTTGATTCCCTGCAGGGAATGACTCATTCGAAAGCATGAACTGTGGACTGTAGACTGTAATGATTTCACTTTGGGTCAGGTCCACTGGAGCAGAAGCATGCCTGAGGGCTGAATTTGGTGTCTGATAGAAATGGCTCTTCTAAAAAGTCCATTTCATCCAGTTCTGTTTTTCTGAATTAAAACAGGATGTTCTAATAGCATTACCTGCAGTGAGGACACAAACCCATGTGGTCAAATTCTATTCCCCAAAGCCTCCATTGTTTTTCCTTTTGCCTCATTCTTAACAATCTTCCTTTCTCTTTAATCTCTGATCCTAAAACACAAATATGCCTGTGCACACTCACTCCAAAGATCTCTCACTTAACACTGAATCCTCTTCCAGGAGCTCTCTGTGCTTTTCTTCTACTGTAGAAGGTCAGATTTCTTAGAAACAAAAAAGTCTACACTTTGATAATATTGCAATTCTTCCTTCAGCTTACCCTTTCTGCCTCACTGATAATTGGTTGTGTGCAGGTGGAGAGCTGGTCAATGGCACGGAAGTTGGAATAATAGCTAAAAATGGAAAAGTGTTATTCAAAAAAAAAATGGCCAGACTCAGACTGCCAATGGTTATAGAATTATGTCTCTCTGTTTGCACCAAGTGGTTATTAGTATGATCGCCACTGACTTAGAAAGCTAAACATTTGCATACTGGGGAAGGATAGAAGATTGAAAGGCATCCTCTAGACTAGAGCTAATTAACTGGGAAAATTAAATGAGAAAACCCTTAATTGTTTTTTTAGACTTCTATGGCATGGTCGGGCACCTTCTCTGACCCGCAGCACACAGGGCCCCAAGGCAACTATGATTTCCGTGGACTTTGGCTAATGGGGATATCAGGGCCATCTCAGTCCTCAATGCCTTTGACCTTTGTTCCAGCATAAAGATGCTTGATCACGGCCAAACTTAGCTTGCTCTGACCTTGATGTGAACGTTTTAAAGCAGTCACTGATTTCTTGATTTTTCTCAGTAAGACGTCAAGCCATGAACTAAAGAGCATACCAAGGTCCCAGGCCCTTAGGTGGACAAGTCAGGGGCATGTCCTCATTAGGAACTCTGCTGCAATTTGTAAAAAGTTTGAATTAGTTCTGTTGTATCAAAAGCAATATGTGTGGTCCTTATGATGAAAATGGAGAAAAGGACACAATTCTGATACAAGGAAGAATATCAGAGCCTTGCAGATGACCCATTTATTAGGAAAAATTGTTGGCACAATAGAAAATAGTGTAATTTTTGCAATTCTGTGGAATTTTTTTATCACATTACTTAAATGTTAGATTATAAAGAGTTCCAATGAAAATTATAAGATATGGAATGTCTAGTCATATGTTTCAGGTTTTTCCTTATTTTATATAAATGCATTCAACAGTATTTTTTTTTTATTGCTTAAAGTATTACAAAGGGTATTACATATGTGTCCTTTTTTTTCCCTCTGCCCTTGACAATCCCCTGGCCTCCCCTACCCCCCAGTGTCTTATGTCCATTGGTTATGCTTATATGCATGCATACAAGTCCTTCAGTTGATCTCTTACCCCCCTTCTTCCTGCCCCCCCAACCCTCCCCGGCCTTCCCGCTGCAGTTTGATAATCTGTTTGAGGCAGCTCTGCCTCTGTATCTATTATTGTTCAAAAGTTTATAATGGTCTTTATTATCCATGAATGAGTGAGATCATGTGGTATGTTTCCTTCATTGACTGGCTTATTTCACTTAGCATAATGCTCTCCAGTTCCATCCATGCCATTGCAAATGGTAAGAGTTCCTTCTTTTTTACACCAGCATAGTATTCTATCCTGTAGATGTACCACAGTTTTCTAATCCATTCATCTACCGATGGGCACTTAGGCTGTTTCCAGATCTTAGCTATGGTGAATTGTGCTGCTATGAACATATGGGTGCATATATCCTTTCTGATTGGTTTTCTGGTTTCTTGGGATATATTCCTAGAAGTGGGATCACAGGGTCAAATGGGAGTTCCATTTGTAGTTTTTTGAGGAAACTCCATACTGCCTTCCATAGTGGCTGCACCAGTCTGCATTCCCACCAGCAGTGCACAAGTGTTCCTTTTTCTCCACATCCTCTCCAGCACTTGTCGTTTGTTGATTTGTTGATGATAGCCATTCTGACAGGTGTGAGATGGTACCTCATTGTTGTTTTGATTTGCATCTCTCGGATGATTAGTGACTTTGAGCATGTTTTCATATGTCTCTTGGCTTTTTGAATGCCCTCTTTTGAAAGGTGTCTATTTAGGTCCTTTGCCCATTTTTTGATTGGATTGTTTATCTTCCTTTTGTTAAGTTGTATGAGTTCCCTATAAATTTTGGAGATTAGGCCCTTACCAGATATGACATTGGCAAATATGTTTTCCCACGCAGTGGGCGTTCTTATTGTTTTGTTGATGGTTTCTTTTGCTCTCAGCACTATTTAAGGCTCTCTTCCTATGCATCTGTACTTATAGAAGGCAACGTGGAAACAGATACTAACAAGTGACTTGTATATATGTGTGCTTTAGCAGATGTATTTAATGTTAATTGGATAATACCTATTCCACCAACCCTGTATGGGGAAGTGCTCCAATGCAGAGAACAGAATCAACTTTAGCTAATTTAAGAAGGAACAGAGTTATTATAGATTCTTAAATGACTTATACGATTGTTGACAAAGTAAAAGGACATTCTAAGATTGACTCCTGACATTACAGAGCAGAAATGAACCATCAAGGCAGTTGATTAATCTTCCACAATCAAATCCTTTCCCAGCCGAATGTGGAAAGTGTGGGCACACCTGTTATTTACGAACCCAGTCCCTTCTCTTATGAGCTGCGCCGGCGAACAGTCTGGATCTGTTTCTCCCCTTAGTCCCCAATTCAAGCCGTCTGCTCATTCTTCTCATTAATGAAACAAAATCATCTCTGAAACAATAACTTCAAGGGAATTTGGGGGAAATAATTTTTAGTTCGAGCCTTTGCGATACAGAGAAGCGGTAGGGACAGGTGCTGTGGGAGCCAACTGCAATATCTGGCATGCATGAGAATCATCTCTGCCACTGAGGGCCAATTAAAAGATAGCATAACCCATGTGTGATTTTAAATTGTCTGATAGCCACGTGAAAAATGTAAAGAGAAGCAAGTGAAATTAACTTTAGTAATGTGTCATTTAATTCCATATATCCCAAATATCATCATTTTAACAAGTAATCAATGCACATTTATAAATGACAAGTTTAACATAATTTTTTTTTCATATAACTTAATGAAAATAACTTTGTTGGGTAAGAAAATGAATTAACTTATAAAACAGACAGGGAACACCTCCTCTGTGCCAGACACTGTGTTGGTAGGTAGGTACAAAATAATGGATACCATACAGTACTTTGCCATTAGAAGAAAGAGTCTAAACAGGAAAACAAACAGATATATAGAAAATATAGTATGGATAGAATATTATAAAGAGACAAATAAAATTCTAGGGTAGCCAAGAAGAAAAGAGTATAAAACTTAGATTGGCAAGTCTTGCTGAATAGCTGTCATATGGGCTGCGATTTATGGAATACTAGAGGCCTGGTGCACGAATTCGTGCACCAGTGGGCTCGCTCAGCCTAGCCTGTGGGATTGGGCTTAAATTGGCTCTCTGACATCCCCCAAGGGGTCCCGGATTGCGAGAGGGTGCAAGCCAGGCTGAGGCACCCCACAGGTGCATAATTGGGGCCGGGGAGGGACATGAGAGGTTGGCCAGCTGGGGAGGGACCACGGGACTATGGGAGGGCTCCAGGGCAAGTCCGGCCCCTCTCACTCAGTTCTGATCGGCAGGACACTAGCAGCAAGCTAACCTACTAGTCGGAGCATCTGCCCCCTGATGGTCAGTGCACATCATAGCAACTGGTTGACTGGTCGACTGTTTGCCCCCTGCTGGTTTGTGTACATCATAGCGAGCAGTTGAGCTGCCTTAGCATATCATTAGCATATTACACTTTGATTGGTTGAACAGCCGACCGGTCGACTGGACACCTAGCATAGTAGGCTTTTATTGTATAGGATGTGGGGATGTGCAGATGAATTGGGAAAGATGTTTTACAGCTAGAGAATAGAACATGAAAAGATTTGAGAGTATTATGTTTAGTTATATAAGTTATGCTTTATAGCACTGTTTTCAAGGAGTCATAAGATTTTTGATATTTATGAAGGTTGTGTACCTGGATTGGGGGTAGTGAGATTGGGAGAGAGCTATAGGAGTTAAGGAAAGATGAACAAGAAGCAACACTGAGTCTAGACTAGAGCATTTGCCATTCCAAACACCTTTACCTATGTTCTATCACAGTGCTTCCTAAAAATATTAATGGGATATTCATTAAAAGGCAAAAGAAATCAAAAGTAAAATTTCAATGCTATGGTCAAATAAATTGAAAAACCTTCAGGTAAATGAAGTTAAGTAAGCTTTTTTCAATGCAAAATTTCTCAGAGTGTTTAATATGCTAATATTCATGTGTATTATGAATCTTAAGTGGAACAAATGTAAAAGGCATTTCTAAAATATATTTGACTGCAAAGAAATAATCTTAGCATACTGAATAACAATCTTAAGCGTTCTATAGTTCTTGGAGCCCATTTAAGAAATGCTTCTCTATAGGCCACGGAGAATCATATCTATCTATCTATCTATCTATCTATCTATCTATCTATCTATCTATCTATCATCATCTAAATTATGTTGACATTGCATAATATGAGTTTGTAAAGACATTAGTTGCCAGGCCATTGCAATATTCCAAGTCCACATTTTCTGCAGAGAGCTACTCCTGTGGATAAATTCAGCACTGTAAGAACCAAAAGAGAATTTCACATTTAAGTCAGTTGTGAAAAGATGGACTAAAGGGCTTTGTTACCACAGTTCTCAGAGTAAGATTGATGACCTAAAAAAGAGGAGGGGACTGGTGGAGGAAGGGCCTGGATGAAGGCAAAGGAATTGAACAAAAACACAGGGCATATGGTTAGGTTATTCTCAGAAAAGAGGGACTTTCTTCACACAACATTGAAAGAAGCAAACCCACGCTCAATAGTTCTGTGATCTTTGATCCATTGTTTTTCTAGACCAGTGGGATCTTGACTGGCCACATTAAAGGGTACATAGGGATGAGACTATTTAAGTTACTTTGAAGAATTCTGAGTAAGAAGTTAGACATAAAAGCCTGCTTTAAAATAGAGGGCTACCAGACTGGATAGTTACTGCAATAAAAGTTGCCAAGAAAGTGAAATATAGACTAAAAGACAGTGCAATTTGTTGGACTTGTAACTCATTGAAGGATTTTACCCAAAATGTGATCATTCATTTTTTCATTTGCTCATCAATCATTGATTGGCAAGGAAAATGAATAGGTGATTCATAACAGATACACTCTAATGGACAAAACTAGAAAAAAAAGTTTACTTTGACTGGGCATCCCATATTCTGGGGTGAGTCAGTACCTTCCTACTCTGTGTGCACCATGCCTCACCCCCCTGCTCCCCCACCACACACACACTGCCCAGGAATTCTACTTCAGGGAAGAGGAGCATGGATGATGCTGGTCAGGAATATTCCAAGGATACTGTTTGGCCATGGTATATGGAGTTACTGTGTGTGTGTATGTATTTGTGCATGTGCGTGTGTTTGACAAAGAGGTGGAAGGATCTTTAGGGACCACGCGCTTTTGGAACTGTGTGCCTGACAGTACAATGGGTCTGGAACTGTGTCCCAGTTGGGAAGTGTCACCATTCTAGTGAGAACATCTATGGGAAACTCTGCATTTTTAAAAAGTACTTAAATTTACCTCACTAAGAAAAATAAATAAATAAATTCTTGCCATTTATGGACTCTCCAGGGCTAGAATTTTTACTTACATCTAGTAAAATAAAAGCTACATTTTCCTGTCCTTTCTCTGGAAATACATATGTTCTTTGTGGACTTATCAGAAAGTGGGTTTGTGGGCCATAGTGAACACTGAACATGAATTTAAGGATTCAGGGCCCTGCTCTTACTATTAATCCAAAAAAAATGCAAATTAAAACAGCAGGATATCTTTCTGGTCTATCAAATTGGCAAATATTTTAAATAAAGATATGCAGTGTTGATGAGAGTGTAGGGGGCACAGATACACTCATACTGCTGGCATGAGTATATATTAGTTCAATCATTTTGAAGAGTAATTTGACAAGCTGTATCAAAAGCTTTTAAAAAAACCCACGAGGCATTCCACTTCTAAGAATTAATACTAATAGGATAATTCTAGGTGTGCTCAAAGATTTATCTGCATGCATATTCATTGGGATATTGTTTAATAGGAGAAAACTTCGAAATAAGCTAAATACTCAATAATAGAGAACTGCTTGAATAAATTGTGTAAATAGCATGGGATAGGATGAAGGTTTTTAAATGCTGCTACAAAATCATGAAAAATAGAAAATAAAATGAAATGGGATGATAATGAGACCACAAGACAAGTCAATCACTTTCATTATAAAGACTTTCATAAGTGGTTTGATTTAACAAACCACTTATGAAACAACCAGGGAAATTTTTACACTGACAATATATTTGATTATATTAAGAATTATTTTAAAAATAGTTTTGGGTCATAATGGCACTGTGCCCTTTTAAAAGAGAATGTTCATCTTTTAGAAATACATATTGAAATATTCACTAATGAAACCACATGATACCTGGAATCTGCTTTAAAATAACCCAGTGAATGAAGTGGAAAAGTTAATGGAAATATAGATAATTGCCACATGTTGATAATTATCAAGTTGGGTGATGGGTACATAGGGATTTATTTTGCTTTTGTCTATAATTTTGTATATGTTTTAAGTTTTCATAATGACAAAAATATATTTCTATTGTTGAATAACTATGAAATATTTTCACAAGTATACTGTTGTTTAAAAATAAGTTTAACAATATATAGTAAAACCAGTTTTTTGATATGGTATATATGTATATGAGAGACAAAAACATATTAACATATTAGTGATAGTTATATGTTTAGCTATATCATGTCTTTTTATTATTATCTTATCCTGTACTAGACACTGGGCTTTGATTGTGAGGCATAGAGGCAAAAGCCACAGCACTGGCTCAAGGTCCCCAAGGTCTAATGGGAAAGCTCATGTGCTGATGAATAGTCCTTTGCACTGTGCTGAGCGTGGTGATGATGGACAGAGTGCTGGGAGAGGGCACAGGGGCTGACGGATTTGGGGAACACTTCACAGCAGGACTATTTGAATCAGTCATTGAGGAATGGAGCAGCTTGGAGAAAGATTATGGTTGACATTAAAAGAGGAGCAGGTGGAGAAATATGGAAGAGTTAAAATGGTGTTTAAATAACAAAAATATTTAGCAATCAATTTTACTGATATTTCAAATAAAATCATACAATTTCTAAAATGACACTTTGATTTACTTTAAATATATGCCATCAGTATGCCTATATTTAGTTAAAAGGTCAGCATATCATAACATAAAAGATGGGGTAATTTAAGTGTAGTATCAATGGGTAAGCCTAGACCTGGTGTCTTTGCAAGCCATACAGCTGATAGCACACTGGTGGCAACAGGGGCAAGATGAGTAAGAGCTAAGTTTGAACAGTTTAATAGAACGTTAGCAATAGACATGCTACTATGTCACATACTTGAATTAATAAAAGCTCATATATATCTTCATTTCTATAAAATTTCATGCCGGGAGCCGGTCCATGCTTGCTGTTTCAAGGGACCTGGCATATATGGCATACTGTTCTTAATATGTTTGCTCACCTTCTTGGCACTATGTGTTTTAACCAAGGTCTCTGAGAAAGGTTGTTTCCCCAGGTAGGGATTTCCCCCTGAAGTTAGGGAGGGAATAAAACCTCTTAACTAAGTGCCAGGTGGGTAATTAATCACTTTAACTACGAAAAATCATGCTTAAGCTACATAATCTTTACTCCCTGGAATGGAGATAAGAAACGCCCTAACCTTTGGAATAGAGATTGATAGGATTGGAATCAACTGGTATAAATACAGATGTAACAAGACAGAACTTAGAAGACAGAACCTACACACAGAACCTAGACCCAGAACCTAGAGACAAAACCTAGAGAGAGAACATGGCAAAAGATCCTGGACAGAACCTGGCTACAGAACCTGGCAAAAGAACCTAGAGACAGAACCTGGCTACAGAACCTGGATAGAACATGGCAAGAGAACCTGACTAGAACCTGGTGACTGAACCTGGCTGGAGAACCTAGCGAGGGAACATGGCTACAGAACCTGGCTGGAGAACCTGGAGAACCTAGCAAGAGAACATGAATACAGAACCTGGCTGGAGACCCTGACAAGAGAACCCGGCTATGATGATCACCTGAACGCTGCCTCTGTGTCATTCCTTCTTCACCAACTCCGTCCACACCTTTGGGGACCCCTGGACCTGCTGGGGTTGGACCCCAGCAATTTCAATGTGCATTTTAAAACTCTGGGAATACATATGCATATAAATTAGATTATACCCAATTGCCAACCACCTTCGTTTTGTTCTTTATAATCAATTATTGGGCAAGTCTTCTCACATATCTCTGCCTAAAGTGTTTTGGCTACTAACTTTTCTCAAATCCATTCATAAAAACATGTTCATAAAAGTGTTTGAGACATTGAGTTAATTTAAGAATAAATTATAATTTATGTAAAATTACATAGCACAATGCTCAAAGTTTGTCATCTTTCTCCTTCCTTCTTTCCTGCCTTTCTTCCTCTCTTCTTCCCTTTCAACCTTTTTTCTTTCCTCCTCTGCTTCCATATAAAAATGTTTAATGGACTATCCTTACCATATAATAACTTGACATGTGATTTTAAAAAGAAGCATCTGAAAACAAAGGGAAAGGAGTATGGTCTACAAATGGAATGGAGAACATTTACAATGTAGAGGAAAATTTGACTCTTTCCTCATATGAAAAAAATAATGTCTAAAAGTCCTAAAGAGTTAAATGCAAAAGAGTTAAATATTTTGAAAATATTAGTGCTGAAAAATTTTGCAATACCTGATAATAAGGAAATTTAAAGCTTCCCAAGCAGATCTGACATTAAAAATCACAAAATCTTATGCAGATTTTTGACTACAGAAAAATTGGCATGCTCAGTTACTCGAGACTCCAATCTTCAGAAGTTTTTCCTCCAATATTTGAAAGTTTGCAAAGTTGTTTGTATCCAAACTCCACTTCTAAAATGGCAGTTTATCCAAAATTGCTCACTAAGTTTTAGTGCCATTTATAATAGTTAATCCAAGGCCTTGGTTCAGAAGATTTGCTTCATTCACATGGCCAAGAATATCTTCCAGGGATTCTCTGAATAGATCTCTCTCTGATATGTGTTCTGAGTATGGGCTTTCACTTCATTCTCCATAAAATTGAAAAAATTCCCTGAAATTCAATGAAGTACTTTTTTCTAGGAAACCAATACAATTCTATGTAAAGGAAGTAATTTAATATTGGATTTTTATTTTATTTTGGAGAAAAGCCTTTGTACAGGAATTAATTTAAGGCCCTGGTTCTGATAAAGTTAATCAATCTTCAGGGTCTAAGATGATAATTCTTCCAGAAACACAGCAGAAATTTTGCAGACATTAAATATCCATATAGGAAACAAGAGCCAAGGTAAATTACTTAGCTCTGGTCTTTACCTACACAATTAGACTACACTGCTGTCAAGAATTAAAGTTGTCACAGGTGTGCCCCAAACAGGGCCATTTTTCTGCCAGTAGAAGTTTGGTTGGCTAAGACTATTTTTCATAATTCAAAGATCCCAACAACTTACCCGGTTTTTCTAAAAGACTCCTCAGTAGATGAAAACTAGAAACTTGCTGTGTGTTGAGAACCACCCATAGTTTTGGCCAGTGGTGTATTGATGATGGAATTTAGTTGCTCACTTATCCTTTTTTTCCACAGTTTTGAAGGTCGTCACTGATTCTGAACAGTGAACTGACTCAGCTCACTTCATTCTGATCAAAGTGAAAATCAACTCCAGACTTTCTATGGAGTTTCAGTAAACCTCATTATTCGAGTGTTCAGCTGGGCAATGTGGTAAGAAAACTTATAGAACGTTTCCAAACAACTCTTTGATGGTGGGGCAATTTGAGGTGGAGGCCCAGAGAGCTCTTTTCACTTTAAATTCTCTCCTGCTTAGTCCAAACTGATACAATTACCTTGAAGATTCTGATGATTGCCCGTGTATATGGCTGTGAGTTAATCCATGCCTTAAGTTCACATTCATAACTCTTTAAGATAGACCTTGCTCTAAGTTGGGTATCTCAGACTGCTGTGGGATAATGTTTTTAAGTTCCCCAGAAACCTTTCTATTTAGATAAGAGTATCTACTAAAAATCACTTTAAATCTTTCTGAGGTCTAAAACGGGGTTTTACATTCATATGCTTGGTTTTGTCTTTACCTAGAGGCCACTTATTATCCTGAGAGTTGCCAACTTGAAAGTCTGGAAATGCAAAACTGCTTTGTTTCTCAATCTAGAAAGCCCTGCCTCTTTTTCATGTGTAAATTCCTCTTGCAAATGAAATAATTCTCTTCTTAGCTTATCCTTCTCCTCCTATGCCTTACCATATGCACCTGAACGAAGCCAATTGCCATTTCAACCTTCTGCCAGGAGTGTCCTTTGTGAGAGCCACTAGTTCATCAGGTGCAACTCTGTCTCCTGTGTACTGACACTTGACAGGTTTGCCAAATGTTCTGTTATTATGAAATATGGGCTGCCATTTCCCCTGCCGCTAATGACTTCCTCAGCTCATTGCAAGCCTCTGCCAGAGTTTCTTTGCCATTCCTTTAGCCCTTGCCAACAGGCTCCTCTCACTTCTCAAGCCTCCATCTGCTGCCCAGTTCGAAAGCCAATGCCACATGTTTGGGTTTTGTTACAGCCACTCCGCCTTCTAGACAATTTCTCTGTAAGTTCTCTAACAATGCATAATAAAACCCCTACCACTTCTCATGGTTTTATGGGTAGGATGTGTCTAATAACACCTAATAGTGTCAGTGGGCTCACTCACGTGGCTGAATTGAGGTGGTGAATTGGCTGGAAACTGTGATAAGCTGCAATGGCGAGCCTGTCTTTGCCTGTGCTCCTTTATTGTTAGGAAATTGAAACTAAACTTCCTTAGTTGGTGATGGTAGCATTTCAAGATGACAACCGCCTAGATGCAAATGTATCTCAAGCCTTTACATGTGTCACATTTGCTGAGGACCCGTTGGCCACACAAGTCACCTAGCTAAGTCAAGAGTCAGTATGAGGGGGGACTAACGGGGCTGAAACACCTGCACATTTCCAGACTTCCTAGTTGGCAAGAATGATGACTCATGGGTAACAGTGAACTAATAATATACCATGTGAACAATAAAGATAGAAATGGAAAAAAAAAGAAACAAAATGAATGAGAAGCAGAGATATTAGAAGGGAAAATGATGGACATAGAATAGCATATATGCAAAGGAGAATGAAGAAAACAAACAAAGAAACATCAGACATTACAAATATTTAAAAGTATAATTTAAGAAAACTTTCTGAACCATAATGGGAAACAATCTACATACTGAAAAATCACTAAGAGGAAATTAAGAATTGTGAACACTGAAATACAATTTTGGTGAAAATGAAAGAAAGGAAAGTATCTTTTGTAAGATAAATGTAATGCAGGTAAGATAAAATATAACAGATAATATGATGAAAAAGGAAAGGTAATTTTAGGCTCTCAACCCAAAATAATAAGTCATCTGTAGCTAGGAAAACCGTATGGCCATTACCCTGGGATCATTCCAGTTTATGTATCTGTTCTATAAGTATAAATAAATATAAATAGTGGCCTGCTTAACTCTCAAAATGTGGTTTGGGCAAAAGGTATGTTTTAAGGGAAGGAAATAAAATTTCCAACAGACTTTTTGATGGTAACATTCAGTGCCAGGAAACAATGAAGTGATACCTATAATATATTCCAGAAAGAACCATGATATTTAAATAGATCTAAACTTCTCTTCAAATTTAAATACTACAAATAGATTTGACCCAAGGATATTTTAATTAAGAGATGATTTCTTTCTTAATATTTTAATTTAGAGATAATGCTGTCTAAAAATAAGGGGCAAAAAGTATTACATAAAGATATAAGCTAATGGAAAACACTTTACTCTAAAAGATTAATCTTTATAAATATTAGAATAATGACATAAAATACAAAGAAAACATACTTTAGATAAAAACATAAATAGGAAAACAATAGAATAATGTGAAATTAAAAGGAAACATTCCTATCATGTCCTATATAATAAAAGGCTAATATGCAAATCAACCAAACAGCAAAACGACTAGTCGCTATGACACGCACTGACCACCAGGGGGCAGACACTCAATGCAGGAGCTTCCCCCTGGTGGTCAGTGCGCTTCCACGGGGGTGGGGTGCGTGCCGCTCAGCCAGAAGCCAGGCTCAAGGCTGGTGAGCACAGCAGTGGTGGTGGGAGCCTCTCCTGCTCCCTGCTTCCCTGGCAGTCGGACATCCCTGAGGGCTCCTGGACTGTGAGAGGGCCCAGGCTGAGCTGAGGGATCTCCCCCCCCCCCCAAGTGCACGAATTTTGTGCACCAGACCTCTAGTTAATAAATAGAAATAGAAATGAGCCTAAATCACTTATTTAAAGTAAAAAGGATTCTTATACAGAATTACAAAGCAAAATTCAACTCTAATTTGTATGAGACATATTCAAAACAAGGTGACTCAGAACAACCAAAAGGAAAGAAAAGAAAAGAAAAGGTATGGTAAAGATATGCCAGTTAATGGAAATACAGA
The DNA here is from genome assembly GCF_964212035.1 of Myotis nattereri. Lineage (NCBI taxonomy): Eukaryota > Metazoa > Chordata > Mammalia > Chiroptera > Vespertilionidae > Myotis > Myotis nattereri. Next base: position 75,879,025 of record NC_138085.1, on the reverse strand, counting down.
AAAAGCAAGAGGTCTTGGTGTTGACTACAGATAAGGCATAAATTAGGTCAATGAGCATTATCTGACACGAAGCATAACACTTTATAATGTTAAGTGGTATACTTCACAATAAAATATAACACATAGCATGGCTGTAACTTTAGAAATTAAAAATTATGGTAGATTAAAAGATTTAAAAGCAATCAGAGATTTCTAGTTACTACTCTCAGACTTAGATAGAACACATAAACAAAACGCACCCAAGAATATGGTATTCTTTATCAACATAAGCAAGAAGATAAATATGGAACTTTATATATTGAACACATGCCTGTGTTACATTTAGAACTATTTTTTCTAGAATATAAGATGACTCTATACAATTACAATTATCCTAATGCAATGAATTAGACATGATAACAAGATGTAAAATACTTAGAATTAAATAAAATCTTCTTGGATTAAAGATGAAAACAAAAAACCCTAAATTTCAGAATTTCCAGAAAACAACAGTACAACAATAAGTGGGACAGAGTTAAATCAGAGCTCAGAGGAAAATTCATAGCCTTAAATACTCATGGTGTTACAAGAGAAAGAATAAAAATAAACACCTGACAAGATATGTTGGGGAGGGGCAACAACACTTGTATATGTAATATTTTATATTCTTTCAACTATATATATATATATATATATAAAATTTATAATGAAATATGTTTGGTTAAGAATTCTCAGAATCCAAGCAGAGTAGACATATCTAGGGAAAAGTAAAAATATTGCAGATCTGTTTTCTCTTGTCTGTGGAAGAACTCACAAGAATTCATTTCAAACCCTCCCTAATTCTCATTCTTACTTAAAATCCACTTTGAAATTAGACTTTAATAATTCAAAGACATACTGGTTCTTAAACTTTATTATAGTAAATCTAATACTGTATTTGAAAACAATCATGAAAATGGTCAAATATCATAAGTATTTCTGTCCATCTTGTATTTTACGTAGATTTTTTAAATGAGGAACCATTGTGTTAAAAAAACAACAACACATTTCCCCCCCTCCTGTATCCTTTTATCTAGAAGTAGTCAATCTACAGTGAGTATTCTAAAACTCATCTAGAACTAACAGAAACTACTGGTGAACTTAAAAATGTCTTAATTTAAATTATTCTTGAAAAGCAGTGGTCCCCCTGCCTGCCATACCTATGCCTCATGTCTGCTGTTCTTCTCCCTGGATGCCCTTTCTCTTCCTAACCCCTCCCTTTTCTCTGATTGTCTAAACCATGTCCTTCTTAAAGAACTACTCATATCTTTTTGCAGGAAGCTTTTTTCATACTATTGGAGGATGCACAGATATGTTTATTCCCTGATCTCTTTTGCTTCATACTCTTCATTGTAAAGCCTGCCATTTTATCTTATGCCTTCAAAATGGGCATTAACCATATATAGAGTAGCCAGGGAGAGGTTTCCCCAATGATTTTAGGATTGTTACAGGTCTCTTTCTTTACAAGTTGTTGGCTGCAGTGCATGAAGTTCCACCAAGAGTGATTATTCTGTTGGTGTAAACAGTGTGTTGTCTGGTTGGTTTGATTGAAACTCATATACTGCCAGGGCATGTGGAACAGTAAAGCTTCCACCCTATTGATTCATTTTCTCCCACATGGTGGGAGACACTGGGAGTTTTGAGCAGCATTGATATTTGATGGTCCTGAGAATGTCATGCATAGTGAAGAGAGAGAAAATACTTTGAGGAAATTGGGAAATAGGACAAAAAGGGAATTTAGAGACACTAGTAATAGGCTTCATCAATTTCAAAAATTTCCAGTGCCAAACTTGCCCGCTTTTATGTATAGTTCTATAATATTTTTTACTTCCTATAAATTGCAACACTCCTTACGGAGAAGAAATGTATCCAAAGATTATACCGATCACAGGATCTCATATGGTGAGGTCTACTGACATTTCTGAGAACATGATCATTGAAATAATTTTTTTTTATTTCTGCTTTATTTTATGTGAAAGAAGTTTAGTATTCCAACATTGAAATGTTATAAGAGTAATTTCTACTTAATTTCAACATTGATAACATTTTAAAATAAATTGTGAGAGGGGAAAACATACAAATTGGAGAAAAAAATTCCAGCAGGATCTAGGATTTGGGCAAGAATGTAGGGAGTCACACAATGGTCAGTAATGTTCATTTACCAGATTTACAATGTGGTCAAGTCTCTCTCTCTCTCTCTCTCTCTCTCTCTCTCTCTCTCTCTCTCTCTCTCTTTCTCTCTCTCTCAAAAGAAAGTGTGATGGAGAAGGTCAGGGGAGCTATACATTTCTGGAGTATTTCCATTGTAAGTGGTGGTCCTGGAGAGAGCCTTGGTGATGAATTATCAACTGGACGCTTCTATGTGGCAATTAAAGTGCTGAGCCCTGGGTCCTAGTTAATATTGTCAAGACTATACTGCTAAGATTTTAACTAAAAAAAGAAATCCTCCATGAAGCAAGCAACAAAAAGAGAGTAAAGGAAGGACTGAGGGATTGGATGGTGAAAGCAATGCTGTGCTTTCTTTCTGGTAGAGTTTTCCTTATATTTTTCCCTGCCCTTTGCCCCCCAGGGCTTTCCCAGCAGAGAGGTAGTGGTTCTCTCTTGCACTGCCATTGTGCCAGGCCCTACCTCTCTAATAGTCCTTGTCACACCGTCACACCGTATTGTATTGCACTTTTTGTGTGTCTCTCACCCCCATGAAGGAAAGACTTTGTCATATTTCTCTCTGATCCTTAGTTGCAAGCACAAGGCCTGTAACACAGTGGGCGCTTAATGAGTGCTAGTTTCTCTAATCAATAAGTCAAAGGTTACATAGAGAGGTTGAATGGATTATCCGCAGACGGAAGGGCATGGCTCTCTCTCCCATCCTCAAATGTTGCTTTGTGCTATACAAAAGAGTTGCCGATTCCCGAGATTTAGGGTCAGGGGATGTGATGGTTAAAGACAGAGAAAGTGGCACACACCTCCACATCCTATTGTGAGTAGTGACTTTTACTGCAAAAGGTGTATATATTGAACATGCACCAGTAGGAAGATCTAAGCAAGTTGATGGCTGATTGTCAAGAAGTCGTTTAAAGACCACTCGCATATTCTACGAGTCACCCCCTCTCTCCTTTGAGGCCACCTTCCCAAAGAGAGAACATTCTTTCAGTTCCAAAGTGCTGGCCTTTTCCTGCCTGGAGAGGACTGAGACTCACAAGAGAGTTCTGGGATTCTATTGCAATTTTTTTTTCATTCTTTTTATTTTCTTGTGTGTTAAGTGGTCTCTTAATAGCTGCTCCTTCTCCATTTCTGCTTCTCTTTTCTGTGCTGTTATTTCAGAGGTAGCTCAGCTCAGTTAGTCATAGTTGTCACAATGAGTCAGAATTACTCTTTAACGGATTTAGATTTTTTTTCTCTTAACCTTCCTTTTCACATCAGCTAATAAATTTTAAACTGTGAAGATTGCTTTGATCAATTATGCATTTAGGTTTTTCATAAACATGCTAGTGTTATTACTTATGGAAACAATTAAGGACACATTTGTGTAGGATTTCTCTTTTAGTGTCCCAAGTGAATTCTTCCTATTTGCAGAGATTGTCCTATTTACCAATTTTCTGAGGATCTTGCAGATATTTTTATTTTATTTTAAATAAAGATGCAGGTATTATTTTAGAAAAATATTTTCAACACACTCATACCCATTCTGACAAATAATGGCTAGCAAAGCAGCAAGATCTCTATTTCAGGATAAACAGATAATTCTAAACCTCCCCCCAGACATCACAGGTGGTGCACAGGGGTGCCTGTAGGTGGCAGCAAGAATGTTGCAAATTATACCTACATAATAATACCAACAGCATAATTAAAACAGAAGGACAAATTAAAAATAGCTTTATTGTCCTGTTCAAAGTCCTATATATTTAGCTTTAGGCAACAAATTTATTTTAAAAGACAATAAAATTATAAAGAGCAGGCATGACGTGCATCTGGGAATCGAAATTAGGTAACCTCACCACACAAAGACCTCAGCCTATTACTTGTACATGACCAGATTTAGGAGGCAGACAATAAGATGTTCTATAAATGACTCAGTTGGCACCAAGGGTGGCTAAAAGGCACATGGCAAAAGCTTGACATTTCACATTGTTTTACCTTAGTCATGGCACTGTCCATAACAATGAATTCAGAATGTTGAACACACAGGGGTCACAGATGCTGGCTGCCCTGTCCATGTTAAAAGATCAAGTGCAATACGAAGAATAAAAAATGCCCTGTGATATTTTTCAACTTGTTCTTAGGCATCAGTATTGTCCATTATTTTAGGCAAGAAGGAACTAGCCCTCTTCTTATACCATCTGTCAGAAATGGTACATGATATTATTTTTTGAAGACTCGTTGTTAGATGTAGGAAATTTGACTTGTGCAGTGGTAAAGTAGAAGAAGGAAAAGGTGCTAAAAATACAGGAAGCCCTAGCCAATTTGGCTCAGTGGATAGAACATCGGCCTGTGGACTGAAGGGTCCCATGTTTGATTCCAGTTAAGGGCACATACCAGGGGTTTCGGGCTCAATCTCCAGTGGGGGGCATGCAGGAGGCAGCCAATCAATTATTTTCTCTCATCATTGATGTTTCTATCTCTCTCTCCCTCTCCCTTTTGGAAATAAATAAAAATGTATTTTAAAAAATACAGGAAAATGAAATATGCTAATCATTGGCAGCCAAGAAATACAACATAGTCATTTCAAGAAATAATTACCTATTGCACACCCATCACATTAGTATCTTGGTATAGATAATATGGAGTGCTTTAAAATTATGTAATAAAGGAGCATCCTTCTTTTTAAAAGAAGAAATTAACTCTGATTTCAATAAGAGTGAAACATTTATTTTCCCCAAATCCATATGCTGAAACCTAATCCCCACTGTGATAGTATTTGGAGGTGGGGCCTTTGGGAGGAGATTAGTTTATGAGGGCTCTGCCCTTACAGGATTAGTGCCCTTATACACATGATTCCAGAGAGCTCCCATGCCCCTTCAGGTGTGTGAGCAAAAACAAGGGCATCTGTGAATCATGAGGAAGGCTCTTACCAGACACCCAAAGTGCTAGCACCTTGATCTTGGACTTCCTAGTGTCCACAGCTGTGAGAAATGAGTTCCTGTTGTTTATTGGTTTCCCAGTCTGTGGCATTCCTTTCTAGAAACCCAAACAGACTAACACACCAGCAATGTGCTGAATTTCAACCCCTAAGTCTGGGGTCAGATTGTATGTATCCCTTACAGGCTAAATCCTGACGTTACCCTCAAAATGCAATCTCATAGTCCCTGTATTGTCTCGGGTAGATTGAGAGTAGCTGCTTAGTCACAATCTCCTGTATGATGCTTTTCTTACTTGAAATTTACTACCTTTGGGACAGATACCTGTGATTATAGTAGAGGGAGGAACCAGGAACACTTGTGAATTCTGAAAATGAGTGAGGAGGTGATTAGTGGAGCCAACAGTGGCAGACATTGTGCTTTTTATATACCTCCCCCATTTTTCTGGACCTCACAAGCGTTCAAATGTAAGTGAAATCAATTTTTTTCTCTTTATCCGATCTTAGATGATTAAGTTCTTATCAATGTCCTTTCTGTTTTGGTGATACCTATTGAAAAGCAGGATTAAGAGATTGCCAAATTACCTGGGAAGGAAGAAATCAAAATCGGAGGGGAAATTCAGTCAGCTGGAGTGATTTATTCTTTCTACGACTAGAATTGACATACCAGAGGACAGAGAATGGCATTCTAATTAGAACAGAGGGCTATAATTCTCCTGTGTTATCTAAGAGTGGGTCATTGTGATGTAGGGACAAATACATTAGAAGTACGACTGAATGGTAGACAGAGAATAACTTCCTGATTGCTATTGTGTGAGGCGATTGTTTTGTTTAGGCCTGTTTTTGCCTGTGTTAGGAATGATCCTGCATTCCATCGCAGGGGACTTAAAAGATGTGGCCAAGCCTCCACACCCAGTGCTGGAGCCAGGGCTTGCTTTCTGAGAATGTCACAGTTAGGTTGGGATAGGAGGAACAGGCTGGGCCGAGTTTAAGCTGGAGTTTAATGGGGAAAATGGCTCATCACATGCTAAGTAGACCAAAAACCCAGAGGGCCAGGAGAGTCTCAAGATTGAGGAGTAGAGCCAGTTAGCTCTGAGTTGGCAGAGACAGGATAGGAGAGAGAGCAGGTGGGGAAGAAGGGAGGAGGCCTCGGAACCATCACAGCAAATAGCTTTGGGCAAACGCAGCGTTGCTCAGTCAGCTGGTGGGTGGTGGAGTGAGCGCGGCTGGCTGTCTTCAAAGGCCGTATCCCTCTCTCTAAGCTGCAAACACATTACAGTCACATGTGGAGCAGGAAATTTCATCCACCTTTGGGAACTGCCGAATTGCGTTTTCACCTTGGCACACCCTCCACATTTTGACACCCGGTGATTTGATATAAACTGTCTTCTCTGGGAGACAACCCGACAACAAAGACTGCTAATCACTTCTTTCTGAACTGGGCCTGGATGGCAGAGGCTCTTAGACACACGCCTGCCGGAGCCTTCACTAATGCATTATGAAGAGGATAGGAATTTGCTTTGAAGGGGAGAAACAATTAGAGACGGAGATTTGCAGAAGACCGGAAGAGGCAGGGGGTCTCTTATGTTTTATTTTCTAAAGCCCAAAAATTCCTATAAAATCCCTACTTAACTCACATTCTTAAACTAGAGATCAAGCCTTTTGAAGAATAGCCATACCTTAAAAGCAATCCACATGGCATTGCTAGGATCAAAGAAAAGATAATGCTCTATGGGCCCTACTACTTAAATTGTTGACCCAGCGGACATGCCAGGGTGAAATTAGTCTAGAAAAAAAAGATCTGGAATTCTCCTTCCTCCATAGATTGATGCCTTGTAGGATGAGGACTGAATCTCTTCTGTTGTGGACCCTGGTCTTATTCTAAGGAGAATGCATAGAGGTGTCTGAGTATCCACGTTATAACTGACATATTGGCTTCACAGACATGGTATTTAAGGAAGTCATCATTTGGAGACATAATAAAACTGTTGTTGTTTTTTATCAGATAAGGCAAAATCCACTATCTACGTAAGGAAGGGTTTATGCAGGTGGTAATGGAACACCTTATTCCCTGCTCTTAGGCATATGGGGTGACACTGTGGGGAGGGAGAAACTTCCCTCTGTCCTTCTAGGTTCTTCTAGCTGATCTAATAATCAAGTCAGCATGACACAGATTAACAAGAGAAAAGAACCAAGTTGAATTACATGTGTACATATGGGAATGCCACATACATGAGAAAGCCAGAGACCCCATGTACATGAGAGGTTCCAGGACAGAAAGGGAAAAGGAGTTCTATGATATTCTGAGCTGAGGATGAGGTAAGGCACCTTGGGGCTTCAGAGGGGAGGAGGGCCTTTCCGGGCACATCAGAAGGATGAGATGTTCAGTAATTACAAGTGCCCTGTCCCATAGATCGGTCATACAAAGTTGTATCTGGTGACAGTGATTTGTTTTATATTTTTAACTTGAATGCAAATCCTGTTTTCTGCAAACAAATTTTGGACTTTATCACTTTATCGAACGTCTAAAAAGTTCACTTTGTTATGTTGAAGTATCATCTTTTTCCCCCCTTATTATCTTCCTTGAAACTCAGTTTTGTTTTGTTTTCAATTTAAAGGCTTTCCTAAAATGTGGGAAAGTTTTCCCTTTTTTCTTTATTATGTCTCACCTCAATTATAATAGTTCTCTTCTAGAAATCCTATTAAATATATAGTAGAACTTCTGGATCTATCCTCTATGTCACTTTTTTTTTTTTGTCATAAAGTTCATTTAATACGCTGCCTTCCAGAGGGCATTTGTTACCTCATTCTCCCAACTCCACAATTTGTCCCTTAATAGTGTTGGGAAATTATGGTTTTAAAAGAACCTTTCTATTATCCACAAAAACCTCTCCACAACAGAAGAGAAAGAAATTGCTTTACTATTAAATGAACATTAAACCAAAATGTGATAAGCAGGTAGTCTTCTAAGAGTTTACAAGGACAGAAGGAAATCTCACCCTTTCCTATAGCCCAGCAGATACAACCCACTACATGCAGATAAACAATGCACTACATGCAGGATGAACAAAAACCATGTAAGAGGACTTACAGCACCATTTGTTGCACGTAAGGCATCCTGAATTCACTTGGTCATTAGGGTGGACAATGGTATTAGCTAATCAGCTTTATCCAAAGGGGGGTGGCTTGTATTTTTTGAGCAAGTTTTACAACTAGGTGGGGGTCAGGCCACCTAAGTTAGGCTCCTTACCCTCCCATAGAAACCGAGAGGGGCACTAGCTCTTTGTATATCTTAGGCCCTTGATAAAGACACTTCTGGATTGGAACGCTGGCAAAAGCCTTACTTACTTTTTAAGAAGATTTTCATGCATTTCAAAGAGACAGAGGCAGAATTTGGAAGTGCAAGTTTTCTAAAGTAAATGCTCTAATAGCAGGAAGGAGGGATAGGCATCTATTTCCTTATTTTCAACAGAAAATTGAGCCTCTCGTGTGTAATTTGTCTTTGCCCTAACGGTTGTGACATTATTTCTATTTTTTAAAATCTCTAATTATTTTTAGCAGACTTTTCTTGTTTTATGAATGCAGTAATTGAAGTTCTCTAAAGTTGTCACATTTGCTTATTTTGTGCTTCTCATATGCTTGCACATTTCTATTTGTTTTCCAGTTCATTGGGTTTAGTTTGGTGCCTCTCTTCTATGCTTTTTGTAACCATGTATTTTTATTGCGACTCTTTGATTACCTCCTTGTGAATGAGAGCTGTGACTACAGGAGTTCGCCTTTGCTTATTTTAGTAGGGGGAGAATGTGCTGATCTGTGGACTGTGCTGATACTTTGCAATCTGTACTTCTTGGATTAGGAGACCACTGGGTAAGGCCCAGCCCCAGTTACTCATATTCATTGCTTTATTTGGTTCCAAGGCATGTGATGATGACTGTGAAGCACAAACCAGAATGGTGAAAGGACACAGGGACTTGCTTATTACAGTATAGTTCTGTATTTCAGTACAGTTCTAATAACAGTCTTCCTGACAATTATCGCCAGGTTGTTTCCCGCTCATTATGCCTCTTGACCCTAATCCGAGTTTTTTAATCCTGGAACATTTAGAACAACAGATTGTACCCTTTATTATTCTTACTACCAGGACCATCATTTCTGGGGAGCAACTCTATGTCCAGCCCCAGAGTTTGAATGATGATACCTTTCCCCACTCACTGCAGGCTCTGTTGTCTTTGTGCTTAGTCAAGAGGTGAATGTGTGGCCCAAATCTGGCTGCAAAGAACAAACCAACTAAGGTGATGTTATATATACTGAGGTCCGCAGGAAAGAGTTTTCTCCCATTATGTAAGAAAGAGCTTCATGAGAGGAAGGTCTTCTCTCCCCTGTTTCTTTTCCTCCTGCTTGAGAGATTTCAAGTCAGAAAACAGAGTTCGGAGTTATAAGAAACTATATAACCCGGATACTAGATGATATTAGCAGAGAAGGAATACAAGAAAGGCCTGAGGCTGAAGATGCTGTTGTGGACCCATGGAACCTACCCAGAGAGGCTCATATCCAGGCTCTGTTGTAGGGGAACTCACGACTTTTTTCTCTTTTCTCATTTGCAGCTCAAAGCACACTCCACTCCACTCACTGCCTCTGTCTCAACAGCTCTTCTTTCTCTGCATGTATTTTGGGCTAAAATCTTCTGTTTTGTTTCCCTGTAGATCTGATATCATCTTCTTTTTTATCTTCCATGAATTCCTCATTCTCGATCTGACTGAGACACTTGTCATATACTCAGCCATTTAATAAATGTATTCTAAATAACTATTATAAAAAAATTGGTATATATTTTTTTGACATGTAAGAGATTTGGAGCAGAGTGAGACTGTAGAGAAATGTGCCCAGTTTGTTGTCTTCCTAGGGTTGTCTTCTTCCAGCTTATTTGTATCCAAAGCCTTTCTGTCTTTCAAGATTCAGCTGTGTTGTCATCTTCCCAAATAATCTTTCTGTGATCGCCTCAAATTTCCATTGTATTTTCTGTGTACATCTATTGTACTTACCACACAGGATTGAAAATGTCTTCAGCAGGTCTGTCCTCCCTTGGGTTGGTTGTGAAGCTCTCCCTGCCACACTCTAGTTGTTATTCATATTTTAATTTTGCAGAATGACTTATTCAAGAGGGAGAAAATATGCATGTGGGGGTGTTTTATTGCTGGGATCTGAAAGGAGCAACCTTATTTCCCTCAGTTAGATGGAAAATGAAAGAGGGCGGCTGGTTGCAGGAGAGGCCGGGCAATGGAATCAAGCTGCGTTCAAGGAAAGCCTCCGGTTTTGATGAAGGCACTGCAGTCTCTGCCACAGACCTCCACCCAGGGGTCTGCACATCTGGCCCAGGATAAAGATTGTGTGAGCGGTTCAGGCTTCTGTTTTCCGCTACTAACTTTAAGATTCATTTCCATTTATTTTCATCAAACGTTCCTAATCAGGCCAGCTTGGGGAACTTGACCAGACTAGTACATACTAAGTCAGAAGCAAAGATGGCTACTTACTCAGCAGGTGGCTGTCCTCAAATTCTCTGAGCACCAGTGAGCAGTATATGAGAATGTATTTTCTCTTGTTAGCCTCTGTAATGAGCCACCGGTCAACAAGGATGCAGTGCATCAGTTGATTTTTTTCCCCTTTCATTTAATGAGAAAAGAGGAAGAAGTTATTTTGTTGATGTGGTAACCATTAGCCAACTGCAAACGTTTTTCAGAATAAATTGGAGGATTTGGGAGGAGCTGGTGTTGACTGGCTATGTGGATTTTCTAGGCTTTCTTCCCCCCACTATGATTTTTAGTAAAGCAAATTAAAGTTCTTATGAGGTCTTGATAAAAAAGCAGCTAAGACGTGAATATAGCACTTGAAAAATTAGGGAAATGAAATGTGTACACTTTTCCCTCCTGGCACAGAAGACAACATTTTACTTCTCCTATTCTCTAGTTGTAAAGCATGGTGGTGTGGATGGGCAGCAGGCTTGGTGTTTAAGGCACAACTAGGTTTTAAACTTTAGTTTGCTCCTTGCTACTACTGTGCATTTGAGAAGTGACCCACATTTTCTGCACTTCAATTTCTACATCTTTTAACTATACTTACACAGAGTGTATTTAAATTGGTGTAACTGTACTTAAGCAAAACTGAAGGATTCCGCACAGTGAGTTGGAGCTCCTTGTATGCCCCCTACCCCCACCCCCCAAAGCGAGTACCCTGGCGATGCTCATCCTTTTGGGCTGGAATAAGGAAGAGGGTAGCCTTCTGGAAAACGATATGTGTGAAACAGACCCAGAGTGTGACACCCCTCAGACCATTTCTTCAACATGTATTGAAAGTCAGCCATGTCCTGCGGGCACTCCATCTTTGCACTGGTCTTTGAGCATTGTGTCTCTTTAAAGAGGTTATGAACTTGGAAGTGAACAGATCACACTTCCTCTGCTTTGCTTCTCCCTCTGACTGCAACAAGGACTAAGTGCCGGTCAGTTTCTGATGCCTGGCACTGCACCAGGTACCACAGGGATCAAGGGTGGAAAGATAGGTCTCTGCTTTTACAGAGTGTATACTCTACCGCACCTCCTGCTCCGCTCTGCTTTCTTAGGTGTATTTAAACACGGCCCTAGGAAAGCTAGGGTTGTTCAAACATATCTGGTTAAAAGGAGCTATATTTATGTGCAACTCACAAGGATGAAGGGATGAAAACAGAACAGACCAGGGCCGACTCCTTCACTCTATTCAACCAAACCTGGGGTGTGGGGAGAGAAGAGAGTGGGAGGGGGAGGGTCAGCCATCCTCCTAAATTGCCCCCAGAGCAGAGTGACCTGGTCTCATCGCATCCTGTCGCGGCTCTCAAAGCTCCGGGCCCATGACTGGGACCCCTGTAGGCACTAATATCTTTTTCATTTTATATTACAAGTTAGGAAAAAAAAAAAAAGCACCAAGGAATATCCTTCATAAAAATGGTGGCCCTTCAGGAAAACTAAAACCCAGTATCTATTCCTACTAAAAAAAACACATCAGAGTTATAGCTTCAACGTAGACATGTCTACTATGTGTGGGAAAGGCATTCATGCTTGTGTGGGGTGTGTGATGTGGCTGGATGCCCTGACAGCCTGAGCGCATCCCTTCACACCTGTCTGAGGAAAGAAAAAGGGCACAGGCTGGCAAGCAAAAAGGGAGAAGTTGAGTTGAGACTCTGCTCAGGCCCAAGTAGCAGCAGTGGAATATTTGTCGTTTTGAAGTTAATTTTTTTTATAAAAATGCTTGTCTGCACATTAATTTGTAGAATTTTTGTCCTTTTCCCCCCCTTTGCACCACATGCACAGGATTTAGTAATTAACTTTATACGCCGAGTTCAGCAATTTATTGGGCTTAGTCTGCAGTCCAGGAACTGATCACATACCTACCCTGACAAGACAGTCTTAATGAGCCTGAAGCCAGGAGCTGGAGCCCTGCATGAGCGAATTCTGCAGCCCGAGGCCTCAAGCCAGTTGCTGCAAATGATCCCAAATGGACTACCAGTCTTGCCTCCTGCTGGGCTACCCCCAAGAACGCCCTTCCCGGAGGGTGGATGGCATGGCACCCCTGAAATGTCTTTGGAAGCAATTTTCCCCCCTCTAATTTAATTGCATTTTAGGGGAAAATGTAGAGCTTTGCAGTATTTATTGCTCTATTCACAAGGAGAAAGAGCCCTCCATAATATTGTAGCAATTACAAAGGTCAAAGGATTTTCTCTCCCCAGGCCAATTGGTACAGAGAAGCAGCACTTCGGAACACATAATGAACCCATGGTCTCCATCTGGGCTGAGAAGAAACCCCCAATTCCCGGGAAGGAGTTCTAATGAGATCTTGTATTATTATAATGCTGCTTTCAAAGCAAACGCCAGCGTGTTGATTGTTCCCTGGGCAGGGCCGCGTTCGTGTGCCCTATTTTGTAACAAGATGAAGGCGTGTACGGCAGAAAAGATTGGTTTGCAGAAGGGAGGAAGCCACTGGGATGTGTGCAATGGAGCCCAAAGAATCACAGCCCATGCCCGAGGCTTTTGGCGGCTTTGAAATGGATGGGGGGAAACATCAGAAAGATAAAAGCAAGATGGCTTGACAAGTTTCAGGATTCAGGCTGACACAATGATACCAGTTTTCCCCGTGAAAGACAGAGGTTATTCTGGATCCTGGACCACCTTTGGGGACAGGGAACTGTATGTAACCTACATGTGTTGTCAGTTAGTTGGCCCAGAGCATTGAATCAAATAGAGCTCAGGGAGGAATCCTGAATGGGGTCCTCAGAAGTCCAGTCCAGGCTGACAAAAGGCCAGGAAGTGCCCCACTTCGGGCTTCTTATTTAAGCAGTTCTAAGACCAGTTCACAGGCACAGTGGTCTGGCTAACATTTTTTCAGACTATATATTAAAAAAAAGCCGAAACCGGTTTGGCTCAGTGGATAGAGCATCGGCCTGCGGATTGAAAGGTCCCAGGTTCGATTCCGGTCAAGGGCATGTACCTAGGTTGCGGGCATATCCCCAGTAGGAGATGTGCAGGAGGCAGCTGATCGATGTTTCTCTCTCATCGATGTTTCTAACTCTCTATCTCTCTCCCTTCCTCTCTGTAAAAAATCAATAAAATATATTTTTTTAAAAAAAGAATGAAAAGAGAGTGAAATAATGAAAAGTAAGTTTTCAAGCGCTTTTCTAAAACCAAGATCTACCTACTTTAACTGCCCTCGTCTGGGTAATAAGAAATCAAATTTAGTGTGACCTGATGTTTTCCCCCATGTTAGTCGCCAATGTCAATGTCATCTTATTCTTCACATCTTTGAAGCCATCAGCCAGAACTGAAGAGTCAGATGTTTCCACAATACATCTTACATCGTCTACTTCCTTCTGAAAATCCAGACAGTATCTTTCCTGTGTTTTCCAGTACATTTCTCATGCTCCAGAGATTGTTAACAATTTTTATATTTTAGCAATAATTAAGCAAAGCATCTTGATATATTCAATTAAAAAAGTATTCATGGTGAGTGGGATACAAATATTGGTACAATAGACAGATAACTTTTGTGAGTCAAGCATTCTGAAGATTCCATTTAATTTTGTTACATCTAAATGTCTTAAATCTTAGTTTTTTTCCATTGCAAAATTAAAAAAAATAACCATGAATACCATAGTTCCTAAAGTTCCACTTAGTTTAAAATTTTTACAGTCTAAGTTTAGCTTCTATAAACAGCCAGGAAGTTCTTTATAACTTACCAGTTATCTATAACGCAGGGAACTGCCACTGATGTGGCATTGAATCCACATTAAGATCTATTGCTTTCAAGAGTTTTAGTTAGAACTGCTGTCTCCTTTCTATAAAGGGCAGAGCAAGTCTAAGAAAGAGGAAACGCGACGTCTCAGCCTGTGCATGCCTGCCAATCAGAAAGACCATTTGGGGATTTGATGCAAAGTTATTTCTGGTTGATGACTCCACATGCCAGAATTCTCACTGATATTTTTAAATCCCTGCAATGAAGTCTCAGTGGGAGAAACCACAAGATGGATTGCACATGCTTATAGATCTGTCTCTGACAAACTTCTGGGTTCTCATTCATCTTTATAATTCCAGCACGCCGTGTCCCAGAAAATCTTTGGGGAATAAAATTAAGAAGGAAACCAAAGATTTCACCCAACAGTAAAGACCAGGGGTTAAATATATTGTTTTTCTAATTAGAGGCAGGAAAAAATGTTTCTAAATTTGCTACAACAGTTATTTTCCCTTCAATTCCCTTAGGTTTCTGTTGATGAACTATTTTCTCAAGAATTTCTTTTGTGCCTGCCTTTTCATTTACTGAATACTAATTGTTTTTCACAGTTATATATAAAAATACAGTGGGCTCAACTCGCCAGTCTGTAACAAGGCTCAGGAAAATATTGTTCTCAAGGCACTCTCTATTCTGAGGAAATTTGCTTTTATAAAGTGCTCTCATAGCAGTCTTTGTTATTTAAGCGATATTAGGAACCACTTACATATGTTAGCCAAATCAGGCCAATTATTCACATCCTATAAATTATCAGGAGGAGCAACTGAAAAACCACAGCCACATTTTTACCCAGTCCAGGACCAGGGTTTCATTCTTGCTGCTGGAGTCCCTTGATTGACACTAAGGCAAGATGTGCTTGTATCACAGCCTTTGTGTGACTCTTTCTGTCTCAGGCCATGCTCACCTGGGGGAAAACAACTGGGTGATCTTCCTCTCTGGCCATTCTGCCTCCCAGATGGAGTTGCTTATCAGGTTGTTCAGATGCTGCCAGGATGCTAGTAATCACCAAGGTCAACATGTGTTAAAAGAACAGGCGCACACACACACACACACACACACAGACACACACACAGACACACACAGACACAGACACACACACAGACACACACACACACAGACACACACCCTTGTGCTGCATCCTCTTCAAGTAGTTCTGTCCCAGGCTAGAGACTTGGATCCATTGCTCACTCACTAACCATCACTCATGAGGTGCTGAGAGTCTTGTTCTCCAGGATAGGGTTAGTAGTAAGACAGGGGCCTCTGGGCCTAGACCTTGGCCAAGCCCGAGAGTAGCCGGTACTCCAGATGCATCTGACAAAGTCCTGTGCTGTACAGGCACGTGTTGGCCACTAAAGTGACTCTAATGATAAAATAGCATGTTGCCCTCACATTGTCATTGTCCCTGGTGCTTTTATCTTCTCTGGAAACTAACAAACAAAAGGGGTAAAAGGCCTTGAAATGGCAAAAAAAAAAAAAAAAAAAAGGAAGGAAAGAAAAAAATATTACCGCCAATAAACAAATATTGTCTTTGATGAAATTATTAAAATGATAATAGGGGAAAATCTGAGGCAGCACGAATGAGAAGGGGTGATGCAGCCCTAAAACATTTCACTCACTAAGTATAGCACAGTCTGAGCACATGAAGGCACTTGGAGAAACTCTTCACAATCCATCATCTTCAGAAAAAGCAGCATTATCCGCAGTCTCTTAGATATCTGAGGTTCATGGCTTTCACTTTCCTCATGTTGCACAATTGTGTTGTTTTTTTGTTTTTGTTTTTTGTCTTTCATCGATAGACTTGACATATTTGCCTAGGAATTATTGGGTTTTAATTTTAAAAGTTTCCAGATGCATTTAAAACTTTTGTGTTTTCTAATTTAATACTTATTAATATAATAGGTTTATTTTGCAACTTTTCTAGTTTCAGGAGTTGAATATTTATTTCATTTAGTTTCATTGTTTCTTATTTAATGAAAAATATAATTAAGTAAATGAATTTTGTTCTTTTTAAAGTCTTAACCATGCCTGGGAGTGATTAAATAACTACAATGAGATTATTATGATACGTAAAATCTTATTGTAGTTAATTTTAATAACTTGTCCTTGGAGCTTTAATTAATCTTTGGATCCAAAGATTATTTAGTAGACGTTTTTGTTTTTATTTCCAAGTGATTAGATTCATATTCTTTATTATTTTGTAATAACTTTCTGGTTTTATTACATTGTGAATAGAGAATCTATGATAATAACCATGAACTTTTATTTGTAAATGTATTGGAACAATGTTAAGAAATGTTTGTTTTATAGAGGACAGCTTTTGATATCATCTGTTTGAGAATATATATCACTTGTATTATTCTAATATTATATGTATTATTTTGTTCTAATTGAACTATAAAAATATAACAATATATGTCAGTAACCTACTGAAGCTAGTATTCTTTCTTATCTTACTGGTGGTTTTTCTAAGATTTTCTTGTATACTTTGGAATTTGTGAATTCAGAACTAAGATCCATGACAACAGTACCTTTATTGTGAATTGTCTCTTTCATTAAACAATTTTTTTTTCAAAGTTAATGCTTTCTGCATTTCTTAAGTTACTATTTCTGCTGTTTATATAAAATGGCTAATATAGGCCTTTACCCACCATTTGCCTATCTTTTTATTATTATTATTATTATTATTCATTATTTTGATCTCAGTGTGATTATAACAAAAGTTCTAAACTGATTTTTATTTTTTACCAATCTCAGTGTTGGCTTTCATTAAGAATTAGGCTAATTTCATTCGTTTTGATAATTTATATATTTTATAAAGTATTTATAAACTGTTAATGATAAAATATATAGGACATGTTATCCTATTTAATAAAGAGGGAATATGCTAATTGACCCTTAGGCCATTGCAAAGATGGTGGTGCTCACAGCCAATAAGGAGGGAATATGCTAATTGACTGCCCCACCCTCAAAGATGGCTGTGCCCACAGCCACAAGATGGCAGTGCCCAGTCCCCTCAGCTCCCCAGCTACCCAGGGCCAGCCCAAGGCACAGGCAAGCCTTGGATGGTGGCTTCCCAGCTGCTTAGAGCCACCCAAGGTTCAGGTAACCAGGGCCAGCCCGAGGCTTGCGCTGCCGGCAGTGGCAGCAGCAGAGGTGTGATGGGGTGTTGCCTTCCCCTGATCGCCAGGTCGCCTCCCACCCCTGAGAGCTCCCAGACTGTGAGAGGGGCAGGCCGGGTTGTGGGACCCCCCTGCTCCAGTGCATGAATTTTCATGCATCATGCCTCTAGTAAATTATAAATGTAAAACTCAATGATATATTTCAAAGTGAATATGTCCATGTAACTACTAGCAGATTAAGATACAGAACATCATAGAACCCCCTCATGCCCCATCTCAGCCACCATTGAATGTCACCATTCAGTTTGCTATAACCATAAATTAGTGTCTCC
Organism: Myotis nattereri; assembly: GCF_964212035.1. Classification (NCBI taxonomy): domain Eukaryota; kingdom Metazoa; phylum Chordata; class Mammalia; order Chiroptera; family Vespertilionidae; genus Myotis; species Myotis nattereri. The sequence goes on along the minus strand of NC_138085.1, from coordinate 75,861,176 downwards.
TGTAATGTAATACCAGAGGCTGGGTGGCCTACAAAACAACAGACATTTATTTCTCACAGTTCTCCATCCTGGGGAGTCTGAGACAAGGAGGCCACAGATTCTGTGTCTGGTGTGGATCTGCTTCCTGGGTCATAACCATCTTTGCTGTGCCATCACATGGCAGAAGAGGGTGAGTGAGCTCTTTGGGGTCTCTTATTAAAGCGCAATCTGATTCATGAGAGCTCCACCCTCATGACCTAATCACTTCCCAAAGGGCCCATCTTCAGACAGTATCACATTAGCTTTCAACAGATGATTTGAGGGGTGTGGGGGCACAAACTTTCTGTCTTTTTGAAGTTTATGTAAAAGAAATCCTATATAAATTTTGCACATAATCTTTGTATCTGACTTCATTTATTCATTTTCATTTTGTAAACATCTTCCATGATATTTCCTGAAGTAAGTTTGTAGTTTCATCGCTGTATAGAGTTTAGTTTTCTGACTATCAAAAAATGCATTCATTCTATAGCCAATGGACAATTGTTTGAGTTTTTCTTATTTGGGCTCAATATAAATAACACTTGTATAGACATTACTTTACAATTCTTTTAATATAGAATACATAAGTGGAATGGGTGGGTCATATAATGAATATATATATATATATATTTATATTTATAAATTTATATATGTGTATATTTTTTAATTGAATTCTTGATCCTGCATATTTGCCCAGAATGGGTTTACCATATTCTGCTCTAGGAATAAGTGGAAACACATCACTTTAGTCACTTTATTCCAGTCAGGCCCTGACTGTGACTGGGCTGATAGTCTCATTCTATCTTTGGTTCACACTCCTAGAATGCACCCCTCCTCAGTTCCCAACTGAGAGCCGAGGGTGTTTACAAGGGTCTCTATCCTTGGCAGGCCCTGGATTCCAATCTTGTCTCTTCAGTACAGTGAAACTGCCCAAAACACCGTTCTGCATTTCAGTGACTTTCTGTTTAGCCTCTTAACTTCTGCCCTGCACAGCTTGGAATTCGGCAAAGGCCTCACGAAGGAGAGGCACCAGTGCTGGGCTGGGTGCAGAGACCTCCTTTTCCTCTGGAATCTTGGCCTCTCAAATCCTGCCTTACCTTTTGGCCCCAGCTCTTCCAATTACCATCTTTCTAGAACAAGGGTAATTGTTTGCCTCTTGCCTGAGGGCCTTTGAACAGTTTGGCATCCTCTTTTCCCAAGAATTAGAAAGCCGGAGGAGAGAAGTAGCTTACAGCATGCTGCCTCATCCTCTCTGCTTTTCTTTTCTCTTGCATCCTCAAGTGCTGATAGAGGTACAGCTCTCATGCATAGAGATGATTCTTTTGAAATCCAAATTGACTAGGTGTTCTTGACAGAAACAACAAACTAAAGTTGGAAGTTCAAGTCTGACCTATGTTTTGCTTTCTGTTTCTATGCTTTTATAGAAGTTTACTGTCCTTTTAAGTATTGTTTAAGTTTCTGTTCTTTATTTCTCCTTCTAACCTGGACATCGCATAGCACATTTTGATTATTATGGTAGTTTCTTTTATGTTTCAAACATGCATACTTAAGTTCTGATTTCCGTATTTATCAATAAACATCACCAAAACTCTATCCATTTTTACCCTCTCAGAAATCTCTTGGTATCCTCACACTGTTTTTAAGATTATTTATGCAAATAGATTTGTTTTTCTTTATAAGGTAATGTTTGTTCTCTCCTGCTCGAATGCTGATAGAATATTTTCTCTCCAAGTTTGGCATAGATCTTGGCTTTCTATTGTTGTGCCTTCTTGTTTCTTCTAGTTTTCCCAGCTTACTTGACTAACCATGTACTGGACAATGTCTGTATTAATCTGATTGTCAATTTAAAACATTGTCATCACATTTGTAAGTGCCTTTATTCTAATACTGTTCATTTTTTAATTTAAATAAGTCATCAGGGGTCACAGGCCAATTCCCTCACAATTATAGTCAGAGAAGAAAAATGAAGATATTAAAATTATAATGTAAAAAAAGTATAGCACTTAGTCACTGCTTTCAAGGAACCCACAACCATATAGGCAAACTAATAGCCATGGGTTGCACAGCCAGTACAATTTAGCCCTTCTTCCTTGTAGACCGAACCCCAGTCATTAAGATATAAGTGAAACCTGCTGGATGTTCTGGGGAGATATTTGCCTTTAAGAATTAATGTAACTAAGTGCATTTGGTGTGGCTCCCCCACGCCTTTTTTTTCCTGACATGAACATGAGTTTTGAAGTTGCAGCTGCCATCTTTGTGAGTCAATAGCCAGCTTTAATGTATCAGCAGTGAGAAAAATGTCAAGAAAATCACAGCAGTGCCCGTCCTAAAATCATTGCTCATCTAAACAAATGCCCTCAGCCCCTTACCTACAGACTTCTGGTTATGTCAGGTAACAAGCGTCAACTTGCATAAGCCACTGTAAGCCCAGTTTTCAGGATATGGATCTAAGTGATACACTGCAGAAAATTAGACAACCATATGGTGAGGAGCCACATATGTGGTACAAACAAAATGGTTTTGTTTTCTTAGCTTCTTCCCAGGCAGGCAGCCTTGCTGCTGCTCTGTGAGAAATGCCCTGTTGGACCTGGGCTCCCACACACTGCGTGGCCAACACAGGCAGTGGGTTGCACCTTCTTTTAAAATCTTTTTACTTTCCTCCCTATTAAAAGCTGCTTTCTTTCTTTTTTTCTAGACACAAGATTACAAAATAATTAGATGTGTTCCCTAGCCAGCAAAACTTGAATGAGGGCATGGGCAGCACATTCTAAAGGTGCTGAGAATAATTTTTTCCTGTTAAGCCTTTTAAGAGAGTCCATTGAGAGATCTTTTTCTCTCTAACCAATTACCAAAGTGAAGCACAAATGGTCAGGCCCGCTAGTGACTGTCTCCAGATGGTTTCCTCATGGAACATAAGGAATCTAGACTAAATGCTCGCACGTAAAAATGGAGAGAAATTAAATTCAGAAAAATAAGTGAACATAAGAACTCCGTCATCTCTGAGACTTCATTTCCCCTCCAGAACTACAGAATCCTGGAATGTCAGAACTGTTAGCACAAGGGGATCAGCTCTAATGTCCAAATGATTTAATTAGATTAATGTATCTTGATTTATCATAGCTGTTAGTTGACAATGATGCTAGGCATTTTGCAAAGCATTTAAAAGAAAACAAATACAGAAACTGGATACAGATGCCTTGGTTTTTGTACCATTTGAAATGTCTATATTCACTGTGATGATAACAACTTACAGGAAAACTGTGTCATGAAGTCTATTTTGGATCTGTAGCGAAGCCCAACTTATTTGGAAGCTCTTTTCATGCAAATGGAATTTTCTGGGGGGAAAAGTCAGTACTTTCCATAAATATGCACTATGATGTTTCTCATTTTTATTCTCCTTTTCATTCATTAATTTATTTTTTCAGCATGTAAATACATTAGACACTGCTTTTGTAATTGAATTACCATCCCCTAATTACATTCTCACCTAGTAACTCCAACTTATCATGAGTTACATGCATTGATCAGATCGTCTCAAATTTTAAGCATGAGGCATTCAAGTTGAGCTAGCTTAAGTAAAATTAAAAGAATTTATTGGCTCACAAAATAGAAAAAAAGTGAATATTTCTAACGGAGATGAATAGCAGTCACGGACTCGTTATTCACCAGGAAGTATTTCCAAGGCCTTTCTCCACCCTCTCTCACCTGGGCTTCACTCTGGGAGTCACTGTTTCATTTACCAGAATTCTCAGTGTTGGTTTTGGATAAAACTAGCCATGAGAGAAATGTCTGTGAGCCAATTTTATGTTCAGAATGTGGATGTAGGTTCAGGTGCTGTTGAACTGAACAAGTATTGCCATATGCTGCTGGCTCATCTTGTTTGAGAATCAATAGCCAGGCGTGCAGTCTGTAGTAACCACTCGGTCTCCTTCTTCAGCTTCTTTATCTTCTGGGTCAAGTGCATGCTTAGATCCATGAATAAGAGCACCATCTTCTAGAAGTAATCCACATCTTCCGAACAAAGCTTAGAGGCAGTGATCAATTGATAAAGGTTCCCATTCATCATCATGGAGTCTGGGTCATCTCATGGTTCCTGTTTGGCCTTTCTCTATAGAAATTCATAGCCATCTTTATTTCTAACTCCCTGCCATGTCCAAGCACCTTATGCAAAAGGAACAATCATACACAGACCATTTAACTAGCTCTGATAGTCGTGTAGCTGACTCCCTTTAATCACCCCCTTAGTCTAGATTGCTCAAAGGGATTCTGGTTCTCTAATTAAACCCTGACTGATAAATTGCCCATTTGAAGTTGAAAAAAAGATAATGTTATACTTTCAATGTTTGTTGAATTAAATAATGAATGTGATAAATGAAGTTATTCTTGGTACGCTACACTCATTTATTTACTTTTCCACTTAAAATACATCCTCTTATCTATCCATCCATTTATTCTATATACGCACTTATCCACTTATATAGCTAAGTATCATTTTTAAAGATCCATGAAAACAACTATGAATAATGTACAGAACTCTTTTACACATGCACCTGCACTCAAGTGGAAGATGGAAGCAGACCTGGGTCAATAACATTTTGCAACTGACTTCCAACATGGGGGAATAAAGACTAGCTTTTCCAGCTGAAAGTATTGGAGAATTTTAGTTTGATGAAAAGTAATTACCTGGGCAATGAAGCAGCATGGGGCACTGTAAGTGGCTGCATTCGAACACCGACTGGGAGTCAGCTGATTTCTTGGGTGAATTTTGCTGTGAAATCTCAGCAGAACTATAACAAAATTTAGGGCAATTTTCTTCCATTTCTCCAGCCTATGTCCTTCCCAGAAATATTTTGCTTAACTATTTTGATCTGTCTTTTGTCAAGCTAGATATGTGCTTGACCAGATTGATCCATCCACATCCTGGTTGAGTTCTTCATTAAACCATCATCACAAAGTGTTTCCAATGATCACTGGCCTTAATTCTGCTTACCACTGTGCTGTCACTCACACAGAAGCTCCAGTAGGGCTTAGGTCATAACACAGGAGAGATGAGAGTCATTTTTCTGGAGGTTTTCTCCTGGCCTCACTCACCAAGTCCCTCTCATTCTTCTTTCCGTCTTTGAGCTGCCTCTTCTTGCCAAGCATCGTGGGAAAGGGCTGCTACCTGTGAACAGCCTTTTCCTGCAGTCTCTTCGGAGATCTCTCATGCTTCCCATGGCTCATGATATCTTTCTCTGACTCTCAGACACACACCTTTGAGTGAAACTGCCAGAAGCAAATGTCATCCTTTTCCTTTTATCAATAGTCTCTCAGAGCTTGCACAAGTGACTTGTTTCTCAGCTGCTGAGCAGCAGGGAAAGCACAGGAGGATTTTACATGGAAAAAGCATTTCAACACAGAGAGACTCCACCACTCTGCAACCCCAATCCTGGGGTGCAGCCCCAGAAGCTTGTGCTGAGCATGGAGATGAAGGGAGTGGCAAGTTGAGCTGCTGCTCTCTGCTCTGAGCAACTGTTCTGATTTCCTGGTTAAAGAAAAGGAGGGGGAAGGAGGATGACTTACTGAATTATGTATTCATCAAATACAGACTGAGTCTCATGTTTAGGACATGTGCAAAAGCCTAGATCCCTGACACCATGATGCTTACTTACAGTCTAGAAGGAAAGACAGTCAGAAACCAATTAAAAACACACTTAAATGAAACAAGTGCCAATTTTAATTAATTCTAAACAAGTGTGAAGAGAGTAACTGGGAGGAGAATGAAGGAAGGTGACCCTATTTTAGTTCAAGTTGCCACAGTCAGCTTCTAAGGGAGGTGACATTTAGCTGAAACATGAAAAATGAGCAGTTGTGTGAAGACCCTTATTCTTAGCTACTCATAGCCAGGGAATTGTAACTAAGTGTGCATTCTGTTTTTCCAGAGACAAAAATCCTTATTGTTAATGATGTGCATGCTGAGGACCTACTGTGCACAAGTCAGTGAGCTGGGCACATTGACAAGTGCTCCAATGATATAAAATTCAGATCCTGACATTAAGAAGTGACCTTGATTAGTCCATAAAGAAGGAAAGCAACACAGGATATCTGATTCATGATGGCTAAAGAATAAAAGAAAGACTTTCCTAATCCCTTGGAAATGTGTTAAAATATACAATATTAGCATGACTTTATGGTTCCCCAATTTGTAACCCTTTCAGCTTAACAAATGTGTATTAAATGACTACTCTGCCCCCACTATGATAGGCCCTTGAAACAAGAGCATCTTTAAGATGATGCTTCTGCTTCTGGTGTATAGTTGCACTTTATTATTAATAACAATCTATTCAACAGAAGTTCAGTATTGCACAGCTTGCGTCTTTTCTTGGAAATGTAGAGATTTCCACATTGATTTTCCTTGTGTTGTCTCTGCATGGCCTCCTCGTCTTCCCCGTCCCCACTACTTTTCACCTCAGAGTATGATTCTTGTTCACAGTCCCTTGTGTTACAAAGCAGTGTGCATGTTGTGACATTCACCTGCCTGAACACAATAGGCACCGTCAGCAGAACGTGCTGAATAAATCAAAAGTTGGTGAGGAGGGAAATAAGGTGTTTTTTTAGATGCTGTTGAATGAGCAGAAAGAAAGAAGGCAAATCAGTGAAAAGTGTCACGGCCTGAACCAAGTTTCGCGATCACACCATGTCTTGGGCACTCTCTACTCACACCTCCACCTCTCCCCGTAAGGGGCACACACAGGTGCACACCCGCCAGCATGGTGTGCATCCTCTGCCCCTGCAGGCAGCAGGTATGTCTCCGGAGGCTTTATGAGCATGCGTGGGAGATGGTTTGGTTTACCATAAAGGGGCTTAGCAGGCAGACAAACCTGGTTTGAGATCCAAGCTCTGTCAACCCATTGGGTATTCTGCAGAGAATAGTTTTCCTTCGCACATCTCTGTGTCCAATGTGGACAGTGATGCCTACTCAGTAGAAGTTATTTGTGGATGAGTCCCTGGCCCACAGTTATTATTCATTGAACAGTTACCCTTGTGTTAGGTGAATATAGAAAGATGTATGGCTCTTAGAAGATGTTAGACTGAGTTAATTGTGAAAGTCATTTATAACAAGCATTTAAAAAAATGACATTAAATTTAACAAAAATGCTATTAAAATATCTCACATGAATGCATATTTATGTAAAATAAATTTTATGTATAGAATTACCTGTAGAAAGGTAAAGACAAATAGAATTTTGACTAAGAACCCAAAAAATGCCAATGAAAATTAATGTGAGTTAATATCACATCTACTAGTATCAAATGTATAGAAATTTACAAATCTGATAAAACTGAATTTTGGAAATATGTGCAGATAGGCAACTTAATGTGCTTAGTTGATGTGAGAACAAGCTGATGCCGCCATTTGGAGAGTAATTTGGCAGTGCCTAGTAAAGGTTTAAAATGTGCGCTTGTGATTCCTCAACAGTCCCAGCTCTCTGTAGTGTGTTCTCCAGAGAGACTCACACTTGCATAAAATGTTTGCTCCAATAGTACTCATTCCAAAAATACTGGTGCTAGTAAAAAAAAAAAAAAAAAGGAAGAGCCTCATTGTTTCACAATAAAATAAATGAATAAACTCACTTGTTCATGTATTACAGTACTCTATTAAAATGCATGACCTATATTTGTGGAAACCAACGGAAACATGATGTGGGGGTGGTAAAAACATGGCTACAGTAACAGCATAAAACATGAATGATACACATCTCAACCAGGAGGGACTAATTATCTCTAGGGAATGAAGAAGGAAAAGGAAGCCATAGGGAAGGAGGTATTTTGCTGAATCTGGAAAGTTGTTTGTTTGTTTTTTTAAAGAGAGCTGAAGGCATTTGGAAAAAGGTGAATGTCTTTTTCATTATAGTATGTAATACACAAATGGCTATTATATAATTCCCTGTGATTTTCTGTGTTCTTGACATAATTCATTATTTACAATGAAAAGAATACCGTAAGTGAATGAACATGTAGATAAGTGGGGAAAAGTAGCACCCTTGGCGTTATGTAAATTTTATATTTAGCACCTATTTCACAATAGTATAATTAAAAATAAAACTGTCTCGTGGTACTTCCTTTACCACATCACTGTACATATAAGAAGAACTGTCTCTGTATAAATGACTTAAGAACGTTTATAGTAGATGCTATCAGCAAAACAGTACATTGCTCCTGGAATTTCGAATTTGGCAGCACTTAGAATTTCTGAGTGCGATCGGGATTCTTTCCTAACATGATAGTAACAGACACCTGAGGGTGCATCTCTTTTAATATCACTTATGTATGTATTTGTAGCTCAGTTCCCAAAACGTACATTTAAAAGTATTCTGAAGGAAAGGGCACTGTTGAACTAACCAAACTTTTCCAAAGGGAGTTATTTGGGAGCTTGTTTGGAGGTTCTAGCAGGGGCGCAGCTACTCGTATACCCTTGACCGAAGACCGGTCCTCTCCTGGGCGGGGGGGGGGGGGGGGAGGGGGGGGAGGTCGTCCTCTTCCACCGAGCGCGCAGCTTCTGGAGGGACGCACATGGATCGGTGAGGGAGGAGGGGGACACCCGCCTAGCCAGCCAGATCAGCCAAATCAACCCTGGTGATCAATGGGGTGACAGATGTCGCAGCCAGATCGCCCTCACATCCAAAGGGAGTTATTTGGAAGGAGTGGGAGGAATGCAGGTTCTAAGGTTTGTGTGGGACACACAGACCCAACTCTCATTTTTGTTCATTATCCTGGCATCTCCCTTCCCAGAATAGGTTCTTAATGCACAAGTAGGAAAGGCACGTGGGTTCTGTATTAGGACAACCATGGTGCCTAGTGTGGTTGGGGTGTCCTTCCTCTGGACTTCAGAGCACCCCGAAAATAGCTCTGTCATCGTCCTGATCACAAACACTGTGACTGTGGCTCATGTACCTGATTCTTCCATTGATTGTATACCGCATTGATTTTTTAAAAAAATATATATATATATTTACTGATTTCAGAGAGGAGGAGAGAGACAGAAACATCAATGATGAGAAAGAATCATTGGTTGGCTACTTGTGGCACACTCCCCTTCCCCCAACATGGAATCGAATACCTTGACCTCTTGGTTCATAGGTAGCAGCTCAAACACTGAGCCATGCCAGCTGGGCCTGCGTTGATTTTTAAAACAACATACTCCTATTTAAAACAGATATTTATCTAGAATTCACAGTGTTTAGGTAGAGAAAAATAGGACACAACCTTTACTTACCAGCAGCTTACAGTTTAGTTACAGTCATTCTCAATCCTAGCTTTGAACTGAAAACATCTGGGGGGCGGGGAGGGTGTATATATGTATATAGAGTAGTCCCTGTGGATGTCTGAACCCTATATATACTATGTTTTTCCTATACATACATACTTATGATACTCTTTAATTTATAAATTAGTCACAATATTAATCACAATAAGAGATTAACAACGATGACTAATAATAAAATAGAATAGTTATAACAATGTAGTGTAATAAAAGTTATGAGACTGTGGTCTCTCTCAAAATATCTTATTGTACTGTACTCACCTTTTCACTTAAAAGAAAGCACTTCACAGCTTCTCTTTGGCAAATCCCAACTGCCAGTATCTCTACTCTTGCACTTTGGGGCCATTCTTAAGTAAAATAAGGATTACTTGAATATAACCACTATGATACCCTATCAGTCAGTCTGATAACGTAGGTGGCTACACACTGACTAACAGGCAGATACTTTATACAGTGTGGCTTATAGGCCATTTTGAAATCTTAAAATAAAAGCTGTACAAAGGATATAAAATCATTTGTCCCTGAAATTAAAACACACACACACACATACACACACACACACACATTATTGTGGCAGAGCCCCCTTAACTGTAGTGACAGTTTAATATGGAAGGTGTGTCCTTAAGGTATTTTACAATGAATTAACATTGAACCTGAAGTCTCTACAATTTCTTTTTAAGTGTTAAGAACTGACCCTCATTTTGACTAGATACTTCATTAATATTCATTTGTATATAATTACCTTAATTTCAGTGATAATGACTTCAGCTACCAACTGTTTGATTGATGGAACTTGCATTTTCTCTGGAAAGGAGCTAAGATATAAAAATCACACCATTCATGCCTGCCTGGTATTTTTAGACGCCTTTAATTACTAACCCTCTAAATAAGCATGCAAGCCACTCTGTGATTGATAGAATCTCTTGGTTGAAGTGATTTTTTTCCCCTCAGAATTGGGAAGATGCTTGAATCAATCGAGCACTAAAAATAACCACTGAAAGCCGAACCTTCCAGAATCAGGATGCTCTTGAATATAGCATCTAACAAGAAGCAGGGATTAAACTGCAATCTTTAAGAGGTTCTGACAGAAGAAAGAACCAACAGAAACTTCTCGTGGAGTGGAGCGGTCTGGAAAAATTTTTTAAAAAGCCTGTAACTTTCCAAATCTTCACTTTCTGGAAACATGCTCAGAAGCATCATACCAGAAGCTAAACCAGACATGAACTGAATGTCGTGGGGGGCAAGGAAAAGAGCAAGACAGAGTCCAAAATGTGCAAGATCCCTGTGACCGGAAGGCTGAGGAAAAGAACACGACCGCGGTTAGAACTGTGTCCGTCCTGGCTGGATGATGGCATGTCCCATCCAGAGATCTGGGCATGTATCTCCTGGGTGGGAATCAATATGTGTTCATACTGAGCACATTACACTAGTGTGAAAAGCTAACTGCAACAACAACCATGACAACTACAACAGCATCACATGATAAATCTGGAGAAGGCTGCTCTAGCCAAGAATGTGTTTGGCTTGAAATTATTCCCAGGCACTTCCTTTGTTAATAATAAACAACATTATCTGAAGGAAACCTGGTAATCAGAATGTTGCCTCCCGCTGCAAGTGTTTATACTGTATCAAAAATCAAGCATCTGATAGACTGAGAGGTAGTCTTTTGGTATGTCCTGAATTCCCTTAAGTTCTCTCTTCACTCTCTGACCCTAGTTTATCACTGGCAGAGTTCTCCCTCCCTCTTTCCCTCCCTCCCTCCCTTCCTTTCTCTCTCTCTCTCTCTCTCTCGCTCGCTCGCTAAAGTCCTAGACTCCTGTGTCATATTCAAACCCAAAATCACTTGTTGGTTGGACATCATCCCATGCACCAAAAAGTTGCTGGTTTGATTCCTGGTCCAGGCACATGCCTAGTTTGTGGGCTTGATCCATGATAGGGGGCATGCGGGAGGCAGCCAATTGACGTTTCTCTCTCACATCAGTGTTTCTCTCTCTGTCTCCTTCTCCCTTTCTCTCTCTCTAAAAATCAATAAAATATTTTTAAAGACTATTTGAACTTTTAAAGACAATATTTCATAATGCCTTATGAATCTGTAATGGATGAATTTAGGAGAAATTAAAGGCAAGACAAAGAAAAAAATTGGGGATACATTTTTTTCTTAATACTTCACCAACTAGGGAGAAGTTAGCTCTGCCTGATTTATTAATCCCCATTCAGTATTTATCAGCTGTTTATTTCTGTTAGACTGTGAGCATTCATTAGCTTTTTTGGGGGAGGACCTCTCTAAAGACTGGTAGTAAAGATAATGACTAAGTAGTAAAGGCTTCATTGCTTCTCCCATTGAGTAGGGTATATTTCCAGTCTTCTCATAGCTGATTCTGTAAAAGTGGGGCTTTCTGGGTGTCTTCCTCCTTCTCGCCATAGAGAAATTATAAAATATGGAATTCAGGAAGGCGGGCGAAAGATAAAGAAGATAATAAAGCAAAGCAAAAAAAAAAAAAAAAAAAACACCAAAAAAAATAAAACCGTATTTATAATGATCTTCATGCATCATTTTCAAGGCTTGTTTCCAAGGCAGCTGACCCAGGGAAATGAGCACAGGACCTGCTCATTTTGCACGCAGGGAAAAGGATCCTCCCAGGGTCCTCTCAGCAGTGGCTCTGCTTATCAGACACTGCCCCCGACTCTTCAGCTGTGTCCCTTTCTCCTTCCAGTGTAGTGGAAATAACACTCCGCCTCCTCCTTCCTTTGCAGCATCTACTAAAGGAAAAGGAAGAAGAAAACAACCACGGGGTGTTGCATTGTAGAGCGTCTGAAGGCCATGTGGGAAGAAGGGAGCTGCAGTTCTGTTAACACACGGAGAAAAAGAGGGGGCTCCTATGGAGAAAAGAAGGTGCTAATGCACTTCATTTCTTTTACTTCTTCCTTCTGCTCCCAGTGGCCTCGCTGGGCTGTGAGCACCTGAGGACACAATGGGTGCGTTCTCTCTGGGACCAGAGCTGGATTATGCCATATTTGTTAAGTGACAAGTGAAAATGGAAAATTAAACCTGACAGCCAGAGTTTATTGTCTACATTAGCTCAGAGCCGTCTAAGTCTGGGATCTTCTAGCCCTGCTGGGCTAAAGAGGGGGGCCGTTGGTGACCATTCATCCCAGGGTGGACTCCCGACCTTGATTCTCTTGTTTACACAGGACAGTCGCTCCCATCTGCCACATCCAAAAGGCACCGATCAGTCCTAGCTCATGGCCACAGAGACTCTCAAACTAGGCAAGAGAGAACACATAAACATGTCTTTGCTCTGAAGGTGACCGCTACACTGAAAGTAAGTGCTGTTGATGTCAGAAGAAGAAAGTGGGTGATATGAATAGTGCTCAGTAAATACTTGTGGAATGGATGAATGTGGGCCTTATGTCTCTGTATAGGTAAAAGGATGAGGTTTGTTAAGCAGAGAACCCTGGACAAGATTACAGGAGAGGAAATAAGAAAAGATTTTCCCTTTGCCAGAGGCTATGCTAAACTAAACACATGCACACATCACTTTATTTAATACTAGAGGCCCAATACATGAAATTTGTGCAAGGGGCTCGGCCCTCGCAGCATTCCCAGCTGCCGCCTCGGACTCGGCTGCCTTGCAGCCCTGTCCCCGCCCACTGGTCATCCCGGAAGGTCTTTCCGGAAGGTCATCCGCCATCTGCTCTAATTAGCATATTAGCTTTTTATTATATAGGATTCAGGACAAGCTAATTAAGATTTACTGTATTAGGTAAAAATTCAACTCATTTCCCAAGGAAAAACACAATTCCTACAGAAAGTTAGGAAACTTTATGTAGTCCTGTTACCTAGGGAGAAAGGCCCGAGTCCATGTTCCTCTGATGCCAGGCCCTGACCTTTCTGTTCCCATATTGTCCCTGCACAGACTGTGCAAGCCCATCTACAGCCTTCCATCACTCATTCCAAAGGGCTTGCTCCCATCTGGGTGTGTTGAAGCTCCCCAGGGTGCAGCTGAAACATCAGCTGTTTTTGAAGTCCCGATGGTTCATTCATTCACAGGTGCAGTCCTCCTCTTGTAAATCACATGGCACCTAGGGATATCTGTCATATCTCACTAACCATACTCTGCCTGCATCATTCCTTCAGTGACAGCCTTATATTCCGCAGTAGACTGCAACGACCCCGAGGATCTGTGTTCTATTCCTCCTTGCCTCCACTTCCCTGTGATGTCTACCACTATGTTGTGCAAAATGAATTTTGAAGAGAATCAAGACGGGGAATCTGGCAGTTTTCTTACTGCCTGCATTATTTGCTGATGAGATGTGTGGCTGTGAATGTTTACAACCTGTTAACCCTGCTTTAAGTTTCGAAGATAAAATTATCCCACTTCGTGTATGTCCATAACTTAATGACACTCCTGGGGAATATGGAAGCAATCTCATTAGGGAGCCCTTACCTTTATAAAGCTCATGAATCTCCTCTGTCTGATAGTTCCGTGTGGAAACAAATAGGGAAACTAGGAAAAAGGTGTTTTCAAACACAGTTTTGAATGAACAAATAGTTGTTGCAAGAGCTTCGTGAACGCACAGATGATATATAACCATATTAAATATATTATCATCCTCTCCCATTTAAAGTCTACTACTCTGTTTATTCATATCATAGTACTTAGTTACAGTTATCTGGGTAGAAAGAAGAGAAATGAGGACTTACTTTTCAAGGGTAAGAGAAGGTTATCTTGATTGAAGTGGTTAAGTCTCCCCCTCATCTCCCTATCCCAGTTATCAAATATAATAAATTACCTTCCTGCCCCCAGGAGAATTATTAACATGGATGTAATATTTCTCACCCCCTCTATCTCTCTAACACACTAAAACCTTAAGTAATATTTTATTCTTACGCATTGTGTATTTATTCTTCCCAAAGGAGAAAATGTTCATGTGAAAGATGTGCTTCCATAAGAATAGAGATAGAAAGAATTTTGTAAGATCCTTATCTATGCTCAGTGGCAGGTAGATTTGGCCTAGGAAGCAGGTGTGAAAGAATAATTAGGGATCATGAATCCTCAAGAATGGACTATGTACCTAGTGTAATGGAGAAATAGGCCACTCCTCTGGCCCGTCAAACCACATGAATTCATGCCAGTACATCTTGGGTGATTGCAGTTGCATTTAAGGTACTCTCATATATACCAGGGCACTTGACTATTTCTAGAACGTGAGACATTCCTCTATCCTTGCTATATCCTCCCAAGATTCTGTCATCTCTAAAAGTCAAGATCACATTGTTGCCTAAGGATAGTACAGATTATGTTTGTTTTCATGAAGAACTATTCTTCTGCACTCTGTTCATATAATTCTTTTCACTGTTATGAAATCATTTAGTTTTCTCCAAATTTCCTTCACCCTTCATTTGTCTCTCTTTATGATTATATTAATTTCCACTTTAAGTTGTAGGTGTGTGAGTTAGCTTCCTTTGGGAACAGCAAAAGTAAGATCTCTTCAGCTTTGTATCCTTCATAGTTTCTCTAAATTTGTTAGGAGGAATGGAGGAAAAAATGAAATGAAAAAGGAATATGAGAACAGAAAAGAAAAGGAAGGGAAAAAAGACCAAAAGAAGCCTCTCTTAGCATTATTTTCACTGGGATTATTAGCCCAGGAAACAAGATGTGGTAAAAGATAAATATCTTAAGTCAGGGAAACTGGATTCAGATTCCAGTGCTGTAGTTACTAGCTATGTGCTCGTAGATACTTGACTTAACTTCTTTGAAATCTAGTTTCTTTCAAAGAGGAATGGGTTTAATAAAACCTAAGTTGTGGGGTTGCTTAAAGATTACAAGATTCTGGTGCACATGGATCACACAGGACATACCAGGTATCGTTAGCAGGCAGTGAATGGTAGCTATATTGCATTCACCCTTTCTCAATGGACCTTCTTACTATCTCACCCACTAATTGTGTTCAGTTATTCTTTCTCTGAAGCACATCCCCTTCATATAATGGCTTTTATCAGCTCCCATTACTAATAAACTAAGGTTGCACATGTTTATATTAATATATATATATTAATTATATACATATATTAATGTACCTAGTATAATGGAGGGTAAGAGAAGGTTATCTTGATTGAAGTGTTTAAGTCTCCCCCGCTCCCCATCTCCTAATCCCAGTTATCAAATACAATAAATTATCTTCCTGCCCCCAGGAGAATTATTAACCCTGCTTTAAATATCGAAGATAAAATTATCCTACCTTTCAGATTGGATCAAAACCATTTTTGGATATATTATATCTATCTATCTATCTATCTATCTATCTATCTATCTATCTCATGCAGTAAGCATCACAATACTGAGAAATTACTTTAAATGTCACATTTTGTGCATGTAATCATTAGACTCAGATACAGTCTTTTTTGTGTGAAAGCATGCAAGTTGGCTCTTCATGTTGAGTTCATGCTAAAAGATTAGGATGACCTTTTTGTAAGAGTGTGCTGCTGTGTCCTTCCAAAAAGCAAAGAAAAATTCATTGTCTCTCTGCCCCTGTCTTGAAAGCTTCGTGCAAAGCTCTGTACAAGGTGTGTGATGTGTTTGGCTCTGAGTTATTTTCCCAGCGAATAGCCTCACTCCTGGGTAGCATGGTGACTGGAGCGATTTCAGCCATCACGTCCGGTCCTAAGAACACCCAGCTTGTGAAGAGGTGAGCGTGCCTCATTCTGTGTCTTCAAAGAGGGCCTCATAGGCTCCCCTTCATATCTCATTGTCCAGAGCAGGGTCACATGCCCACTCTCAGGCAATCCCTGGCAAGGGGAATGAGGTGGCCATGGTTAGTGGCCATGCACCTGATGCATATGCTATGCAAAGTGAAGGTAGATATATGAAGTAAAGAGTTTTATATTACAAAGGATCAGATGGGCATAAGAATATCGGGCAGGTAACCAATAGTGAGGACTCTGGCAGCTTTAAAGTTTCTACAACTTTAAAATGGGAGACATTGTTTTTCAATGATGCAATGGGAAAATTGATATGGAGATAGTTCATTGATTTTAGTACATAAGCAAAACAAGAGTTGGTTTAAGTTTTTAGGACAAAAATCAAGATATCTTGCTCCAAATGCTGTTTCTCTCCACTTTGTAAACAAATGCTGGACCAAACATGTTTACCTGACCTAGTAGATAGGTAAGTGAAAGGGATTATTTATAAAATTAATTAAATAGTATTTCATTGTTTGATACCTTCAAATTTTACCTTAATGGCAATATCAACACTGGAATCTGGAAGAAGCTCAACCACCCAGATACAGCTGGGAAACTATCCACAGGGAATAGAAGTGCTGAGATGCTAACACACGAGTTGTCATGGGCATGTGCTAGACTGTGTCCTGCCACCTTGTTTTCTTGATTCCTGCCAGTTTTCTGAATCTGGTTCACCAGAATTTTATTGGATCTGTGAACTACTCCATAACCTCTGTCACTAAAATGAGCCAAAGTTTGTGTGTTTGCATGCATGAATACTTACTAATAAGGCTCTCTTCAAAAACCAAAGGCTAGGGGATATTTAGAACTAGAAATTAATGTCCCATGGCTGCCTCTTTCACTCCCTGAAGATTCTGTAGACTCGTGACTATTTTTGAGCCACATACCTCCTACCTTTCAGATTGGATCCAAACCATTTTTCCTCCTCTTCAGCTTTTCTTATCAAAAGGAAGTTCATAGCTCGATGGCATGTGGGCTAAGATTATAGTCCAAAAAAAATCGGTATCTCAGATCAAAAATTTCTTTGATGACTATTCTTGCTCTGGAAAAAGAAATAAAGGAAAGATAAAGAGCCACAGTTATTTTGTGGTTCTGACAATTGTTTTCAGAAGTCTATTCTTGGCAGAAGAGACCTTTATCCTCAGATCAACAAACCTGTCTGCTGCAGGAAGCCTGTGGGTTTTGCAGAGGGCATTAATGCTTTGGTCCCTACTGACATTTATGTATTCTGTTTGTAAACAAAGCAGTGTCTTTACAAATCCTGCCCTTTATAATTTTACCAAGTCCTTTTGCTTACAATGGTTAAGTATCTATCTCTTCAAAAAGCAAACAAAACAATATATATCTTGTATAGTGGAAGCCAAAAAGAAATATCTTTAGCATGTGAAAAAACATTCAATAAAAATTTACGGAGTACCATCTCGATGTAAATTTCCTATGCCAGATGCTCTTCATAAACAGGCTGGTGGTAGGGATAGCAGGTAGGTCTGATTTGTAGTATTTTCTGATTTCCATGGTGTAAACCAGCCGTGGGCAAACTATGGCCCGCGGGCCGGATCCGGCCCGTTTGAAATGAATAAAACTAAAAAAAAAAAAAAGACCTTACCCTTTTATGTAATGATGTTTACTTTGAATTTATATTAGTTCACACAAACACTCCATCCATGCTTTTGTTCCGGCCCTCCGGTCCAGTTTAAGAACCCATTGTGGCCCTCGAGTCAGAAAGTTTGCCCACCCCTGGTAAACTATACTCCCACCACCATGGCTAATCTCAAGGCACCAACATGAACTTACCTGAACATAGAACTGGGGGCAGATAATCACAATCGCCAGTACATCACTAGGTTTCAGAGTTTGAGAGGGCAAGGAAAATCACATTTATACCCATGAGGCGTATTTTAAAAAGGGAATGATTCTTCTGGGCAGGTGAGCATGGGCAAAGCATTATTCATGAGAGGTCCAGGGCGAACAACATGATGGCGCTAGGAGAGGGTGGTGAATATTCAGGAAATGGCAGGAACAGGGAATGAAAGGGAAGAGAGAGGAATAAGGCAGGGAAGTGGCGAAGGGCATATGCTGGGAAAAGGTGCTTGATACGTAGGGCAGGAAGTAACACATCTACACCATCAAGGAAAAAAGTGCTGAGTCGATGTCTTCCAGGTGGAGCCCCACATGCGTTAGAGTGTGCATAGACATCACCCGTGAAAAGCAAAGTCACGGATCACATTTCTTGGGGAGCACACTAAGTAAACCAGCGACACAGACCCTAGAAATGATCCTTTCCAGACGTCATCCCACCAGCGTTTGCCTGGAGGTGCCTTCTGTGTCTCCGGGCTTGCTTTAGGGTACATATATTTTATATCTAAGGAAGGTGGCAGCAGTTGGGAACAAGGGCCACAACATTATCTTCAAGCGTGCACTCAGGCTGTGGCTCTTGCCAGAGGGGTGTCACTGGAGAAAAATAACTCTGAATTATCTATGTCCCTGAGCCATTTTGGACCCAGCCAGAAAGCCAGTTTCACGGAGATGCCAGGCTGGTAACTGAGTGGGTCCAGAATCCCCAGACAGCAGACATTCATCAGCGAAGGGCAATCTGAGACACAGAATCCTCTACCGGGGAGACACTGTGCTCCCAGTATCAGCTATCCCTTCTGTCTCAGGGACTCCTCTTCGCTGGGGTAGAGCAGGATAATGATGAGCGGCTCTCTGTGGAGCCCAAGGCACGTGAGCAAAGGATGGAGCCAGACTCTCCTCGTTTTCTCTGCTTCACTGAACTGAAGACGTAAAACATCTTTAGGACACTTGGCGAGTTTACTACCTCTTTTCTCTTCTTTCCCACTCCCAGGCAGCACTGATGTTAGGCTGCTTCCTTACATTTCACAATCGTAAAGTTGGAGGCTGTCTTTGAATCAATATTTCTTTGCTGCTTTCCTGGAAGGTCTCTCACTCCATCTGCCATATCTTCAGGGGATCTCACAGAGTAACCAAGGCCCAAAGAAAGAGTCTTTGCCCAGGTTCAAAAAGTAGTCAGGGTTCATGTGTCATCTTCAACTCCTTCACCCCTAAAGGATTCACCATATACTACATAGAGGGATTCTACCTGAAGGCATGCAAGTGACTACTTAAGAAAGGGCCCAGGTAAAAGCAGAATGGCAGCCCAGAACACAAGCAGGTGTCCATTAAATTGAGTTGCCTTCCTTTTCAGGTATCATGCTTGTTTTAAACGTGGATTGAACACACAAACAGTACGGCACATCTATTTTATGTCTACTTGTTATTGATAGCTGTACTGGGCCCAGCACACCAAGGCCCTGTCTCATTTTTGTTCCCCTATGAAGGAGGGTCTTAGTATCCTATGCACATCTCAGCTTTTTCAGTGGTTACAGATTTTGGGGGGTGGCAGAACCATGTTGCCCTGCAGCAGGTTCTTGGACCTGGGAGATGACCATGGCTGATGAACTCCCTTCTACTGCCATCCTGTCTTTGAAGGAAAGAACACGTGACCTCCTGTAATAGCTACTGTTTCCTCAACTGTATTCACTCATCCTTGGATACAGGTTCTTCCTACATGAAGGCTCTGGGTTCACTCCACCCGCCCCCCGTTCGCCCCCCCCCCCCCAGGTTTAATTGCAGGCAAGAAAGACATCTCTGTCTTGTTCTCCTGGACTGAATCCCATTTAGCTGCTTCCCTAAGACCACTGGCTGCTTCTATCATGACACCACGTTGCTCTGAAAGTCTTTACTATATGCGTCTGTCTCTTTCGTGTGGGCAGGCAGTGTGGCCCATTCACTCCTGTACAGAGTAAGGCAGACCTTAGGAGATCTAATAAGTGGTTGGATTTTATTGCTATAAACTAGATAGGAAAAATTACTGTTGCTTTAGGGCTCTTACTTGTGATATTCTTCATAGTAGTCCTTTAGTCTTGGGTCTGGAAGGGCAATAGTGAATTAAAGGCCCAACTCCCACTACCAAGGCGCAGCTAGTGACACTCCCAATCCAGGTCATTATCTATTTTCTGCTCCATGATCTTCATCTCCTGGATAGCCTCCTTTCCTCTATTTCTCTTGAGAGATTTTCTCTGGTAATGAGCCCAACATGGAGATCCATGGAAACTTTTGACACTCGCCCTAATGTAGCTGGTCCCATCGTTGTTAGCCCAGCTTAAATGCAGTGCAGAGAAAGCTGGATTTTGAGACCACATATAGGAAGAAACATGGGGGCATTTATTTGTCTGCTATTTGTCATTTCTAGTCCAGTCGAGCAGCCTGTCTTATTCGAGCTCTACTAAGCCCCATATACCTCATCCTTCTCCTGTGTAAGATAGTTAGGGAATGGTCTTTAGAGCTTTCCCAAGCACTTCAGAGCAGTGTTGTATAAAGGACAGAAATAGTCTTTGGACCTGGAATGCCAAAAAGCTTTTCAATATTGGCTTCACCCTTTCCTTAACCAGCTGAGCATTTGAACAAGTCACAAGTCACTTAACTCTCTTGGCCTTGGGTCTTTCCTTTTCTTTTTCTTTTTCTTTTTCTATTCAAGTAGTTGCATTAGATGATCCTTAGGATACTCTATAGTTCCAGATTCTGTAAGGCTTTGATTCTACCTCTTCTAAAACCATCAATGCAATTAGGTTATTTGAATTTAAATAAGCCCATTCTAATCTGTTGTGAGCAAATGTATTAGTGCTATTAATTGTCTCCTTTTAAAACTGTGAAGCTAATATCTTCTCTAAGTGAAGGATATTAGTATTTTCTTGTCTCAAAAACAGATTTATTAGATGTCCCACCAACATAAGCCATGATCACCCACACCCCAAATCAGCCACTACTCTGTAAAAGAGAATTGAGCACTGCTAATTTAAAATGCCCAAGTGGAAGAGAAACCGAAACCTTTGTATACCCTTTGCAAAGTGCCTGCTTACATGCCAGTGTCTGAAGTTGCTCTTTTCACTGGGCTTCCAATCTCAAGCAGTATTTTTAATTCACAGAGCAAAATCCTACCGAGTTTGAAATCTGTTGCATCAAGTCACCAGAGGGACTTGACATCTCTCTCTTTCAGAGGGGAAGTCAAGCACAGCGGTTCAATTAAACCAGCACTAGGTCCTGCACTCCACAGACTGAAGTGCTCGAGGGAAAGGCATCAAGAAGGAAGTTCTATGCTCCTGTTCACCCCTCTTGGCTAGAAAAATCATGGTGGTTGTTGACCAGAAAATTGAAAAGGAATGAGATGCAAGATGGCAGCCACTGCCTCCTTTCTATTAACCTCCAGGCTGGAGTACTCTGCAGAAAGAAGGGTGACCAAGATGAATTACCTCTTGCACCTCAGTGCATTGTCTCACTCATGGAAGAAGGCTGAGATGTTTGCAATTCCCACCAGGAAATACCAAAGATCATAGAAGTCATTAGGATGGAAGTTTTTAGGTCAGCCAAGCAAACCAGGTATCTGGAAGAAAAAAAAAAAAGAAACTGCTTCTAGGATTTCAAAATAAATGAGAGATGAAATGGTTGAACTGCTATGATAATTATTGGCTCTCAAATTAATGGTAATAATTACCTTAGCAAATTGCCATGCAACTGTTCATTGAACAAGTTCATAATCTAATCCGACATTGTTGTTGTTTTATAAGATAGTTTCTCTCTATTTTTAAGTCTTGAGGCTAAAGCTTCTTGCTTTAGACTCATTTGTTCTTTAATCCCTGCAAACCAAAGCTCTTGTTGTGCATAATGAGAGTAAAATGGTTGAAGGAAAGTATTTAATGAATGTCAATCCCGTGTCCCGTGCAAAAAAATCTTGAACATCTCACCCCGACAGACCTATCCCCACACTGTTGTGGGTGCATTTGGTTCATTAAGAATAAAATAATAAGCTGTGATCTCTGGGTCACATTTGAGACTTCTGTGAGCCAGGAGAAGGTGGCTAACATGAAGCACAGCTACTCCAATTCACTGTGTGCAAAAGATGAGGTGGCATTTTTCTCAGCACAAGCAGTTAGAGGAGTTTTTGCTAATGTAAGTGAGATTTTTGCCTTACTCTCCCCTGTGCCCTTTCTGATTCTCTGTGTTCCTATAGAAATTATTCCTTTGGCTTTTATATGTGACACCACTTTCTCAAAAGTCATCAAAACTTGTTTTTAAAAATTATTATTGATTTTTTATTTGCAGTTATTGTCATTTTAATCATATAATCTTTGGATCCTCCTTAATTATTTTACTGTCCTTTATGAGATAGAAACTGATACCTTTTTACATTGAAATGCTGAGGAGCCCTGCTCTTAGCAAGCATCACTGGCTTTGGAAAAGGACTTTTTGATACTGAACTACAATAATCACACCCAGTTTGGGCTTCCCAGTGCATCGGTATCCTGACTATCTCTTTTGACAACAATTTATATCTTAGAGCCATGTTTCCTGAACCTACCCAAGTAGTTGTTCACAGGTGAGGGGATCCTGAATTAGGGCACTTTATGTCTCAAAGCCACTTCAATTTCTCAAATGTGTCATCAAGAGTAACAGTCATTCTGACAATTGTCATTTTATCCATATTTGCTAGATAACCTTAGACTTGCGGGTCCTTCAGACAGCTGTAAACTTCTTGTACTGTAATTCTACACAAGTTTCTTATCTTTTTAACACAAGAGAACCCTCAACTGAAAATTAATTTAGGGAAATTGAAAGTCTTTTTTCTGTGTTGGCCTGTTTGTAAATGATAAGGGCCATAAACAACAGTTTTAATAATTCGGTCCTTTGCGCAGCAGCAGCAGCGGCTTATGATCCCAGCCACCGCCTCATACCCACATGAGCTGATCCCCATTTCAAGCCAACACTCACTTCCTGTGATGAATTGCAAGGGCTCATCCCAATTTAATACATGGCTTCCTTCATATGGAACATGCGAACCAGACTATCTGCTGAAGACCTGGGCTGTGAGGGTTTCTCTCTGCACAGACTGCAGGAGAGGAAATTACATGGGGAAAGATATCGCACTTATTATTTTTTCTTATATTTGTTAAATGACTCAAGGATTGCTAAAAACAAAAATCAAACAAACAAATAAACCTCATCTCATGGAGTAGCTATCACTAGAGGGATGCCAGACAAAGGGGACAGTGGACAAAGGAATCAAGAACAATGGCACCAAAAACTGAGGCTAAGAGAGATTATATAATTTGCTGCCCCAGATCACACTGTTAGTGTCAGAACTAGGAATCCCTTCCATGTGTTTCCAGCTCTCTGTGCCAAGTCCTGATTATACACTGTTTGCATGGAGCAGGGGGCTGGCGGGAGACTGAATGGGACCCTTTAAAGCACAAGCAGGTGGAAGGGCTCATTGCACTTAAGTTTCATGAGCATTCTTATTATTATTGGCACTCTGGTTTGGGGATCATCATTAGTTTCCATATTCTGCCTTTTGAGGGTACATAGCAGAGGACCTATTGCCAGGAGGAGATATGCTCTTTATACGGGCCCCCTTTCCGCAGCTTTCATGTTTTCTCCTCCATCAACTTCTCACTTGCTGGTTGTCCCACATCTTGCAAACTTGCCTTCCTTCCAGGCTGTTCGGGTTGAAAGGAGTTGATCTCTTCACTCAGCAATACATCCCAGGTCTGGAATGGATGGGGAGGGGACTGAGCCTGCCAATGGGATGGAAATCACCTGAACGGCCAGCCCTCCTAGCTCCCTATCAACACCAAGGTTGCACAAGGCCCAAGTAGCAAGGCGAGCCTGCCCTACAGTAACTGTAGCCCCGCTGCTGCTCCTGAGCCCGTGTTTATCGTCAGTGCTCTGTGTTTGCAGCCTGTTTCCGAGGCTTGAAATGCAAAGTGCGTTGTATCTAGAAACTGACAAGTGAAGATTTTTATCCATTTGCTGTGTCGGGTGTGATAGCACAAGCAGTGTGTTTTGTACTTAAAACACAAGCTGGTTTTCTATAAAAATGCATGGAAGTGAAAGCTCGGGCCCAGGGAAGCCAGTTGATGAATGCATCCTGGTAGGCAATTAAGAAAGGGACAAGATAATGCAGGGAAATTATATTTCTCTCGTTTTGCACGAGATTCAGTGTTGCTGTCTCCTAATATATCAGCTACTTCTATCGGCATGCCACATTGAAATTTTCCTTCCTGAAATTTATGGGTGCACATTGGCCATGTATCATTGCTCTTATTTAATTTCATGGCAAACACAGGCACATCTCCACTTCCCTCTAAGCTGCACCTTGCTGCAAGCAACAAATTGAAGAAATATATGCCTTCTCTTGGAGGATGAGGCAGGGAATAAACATTGTTCTGAGGGCGGGACAGGCTTCTCCAGATCCCTCTCTCTGGAGCACACAGAGTGGACATGCAGCCCACCCAGGTTCCTGAGCTGACAGGGAGTGTCCTGCAACTCTGGCCATTGGAGGGTTGCTCAAAAAATAATTTCTCTAGTTATGGTAACACATACCAAATTCCAAGGAGACTAGATATGGCCTGGACATTCAGCTACCTTTAAACTGCAGCATGCATTTGCCTCTTTAAAAATACATTGCAGACCCCCCTCTTGAGCAGGGCTCTCATGAAACCCAGATTGGAGAGTTGGTCTTAATGCTTCTGTTGTGTCTGCAAACACTCAGCACATCCTCAATAAGAGGAGGCGCTGACAGTGGGGTAAGCAGCCCTGCCCCTCACATCTCTCTCATCAGTCTCCCACTGTTCCTGACATTCCCGTGATATTTCACAACTTTGTGTTCTGCTTTCAAGGCTCCACATGACATAACGACTTAGCACACTTGTTGCTGGAGAGTTGGAGTGGGATAGGCTACAAAGACAGTAATTAATAAGCCACAATAACAATGTACACTTATTAATAAACACTCTTTGTGCACTAAAGCATTCTGAATACTTTATGTACATGGTCACGTTAAACCCACATAGCAGATACTCCTAAGGTTTCCATCATAGAGTTGGAAATCTGAGACACAAAGAGATGAAATTGCCCTATGCAAGGTTATTAATCTATGAAGAAGCTATGAGAGGCCTGTGACCCAGGTCTCTGACTCACCTCCTGGCTCAGTCATGTGCGTGTACCACCCCGGAAGCAGCCATCCCTTCCAGAGAGCTCACTGGTGTCCCAAATTAGACTTCCTGCATCTGGCAGGCTCAGAAGAAATGAGATAATGAATGACAAGCTCTGATGGGTAAAAGGAAGAGGAAGTTGTATGTTAGCAGACCCTTTGCCTTTCCACGATTTGATCATCTCATGTCTCAGCTAGACAGTAACATATAGAGGATCTTAATTAGATAAAAGAGTGGGAAAAGCAGTGTGTACTGGGAAAGAACATAGGCTGTGCTGGCATTGAGTTGACGTCTTGTGTTTTCAACAGTTTCCATCAGTCCTATCTGAGCACAGGGGAGATTTCACACGTGAGCACAGGTGGGACTGGGTCGGGGTAACTGTCTCCCCCAGGACAGGGGGGATGTCATAGTTCTGATCCTTAGTGGTGACATTCACAATAGTTAAGAGTCTGTATAGCATAGGGCCTAACCGCAGGACAGATGCTAGCCCTGGTGTTGGAGACAGCATCTGACAGTCCTCTCAGGGGAAGTCTGCAAGGTCCTGGAGGAGGGACTGGTTGGCAGGGAGGTAGGGAGCTTGCACAGTGGTTATTCACACACCAGAGGGAAGATTTTTCATATTTTAGCCCCACCTGGGTACATAGTTCCTAGTTTCAGTCCAGCTTATACAAAATGGAGTCTCAAGATCTGATTTCAGAAGGTATGGCTCTACAGAGCAGTGGGCGTAGTTGTAGCTCCTACATCTAGCCCTTGGCAGGAAGAGCTTTGCCTGATCATGTGGACACAGCTTCTACTTTACCCCTCCTCTTTCTACTCCCATGCTCCATCACTCCTACGTGTTGTTAGGACCTGCCTCTCCCTTCCCCTGCTTAGTTGCAAGAGCCTATTCCTTCCCTGGGTCAGTGCTGGTAGAGAAAGCTAAGGTCAAAGCAAGCTCAGAGACTCCAGGGCCATGTAGGGAGTTATTCTTCAGCCCTCAGTCTGTGGTTCAGTGGGCCCCACCCTCCTCCTCACCCCTGCAAACCAGCCTGGTCTCCATGACTCTGCTCCCTACAGGGTGTGGGGTTCTTCTCTGCATCTGGGATTTCTCCTCAATCCAACTGCTCTATTGGGGTCCTGCTCCCATGAGAAAGGTTCCTCTCCAGCCTCACCTCGACAATTCTTGTATCTTAACAAAACAAGGTCATACATGTACTAATAAGACCACAGGTTTTGAATTCTAGCTCCAATCTTTCTAGTAGTCCATCCCCAGGCAAGTTGCTATTTTTCTTCTTCTTATAAACCATACAGCTCCACTTCCAGAATGCAGCTGTGATTGGGGAAAAGAGTGTTTTGTTTTCACCATGTACCTATAATAGTCACACATTAGCAACTATTCCCAGGAAATCAACCACTCTGGTCTAGTTGTGGTGAGAAACATAACTTATAAACAGGTGCCTTGTTCCCTTGAATGTTCATTCATCTGTTAAAAGGCCCTTGTCCTCCAAGACTCAGTCCTGGCATCATCTCCCTGGGAGTTTCCCCACCCCAGCTCATCCTCACCTCTGGGGCCTCGTGAGACACGCCTCCCAGAGACTCCGAGCTCCTCCTGGTCTCACTACTCTTTACCTAGAATATTCTCTGACCAGGTTGTGAAGTTCTTTGAGATCAGGGACTGTGTCCTTTCTTTTCTATCTCTCTTTTCCCGGAAGGCTACTTAATGGCTAGTGCTCAATACATAGTGCTCGAAGAATGAATGAATAAAAGAAAACAAGTAAATACATTTATTATTATTTTTTTGTAAAAAACCTCCTAGTTGATCTTTACATGAGTCTTTTTAACAGAGCAAATATTAGCATCACCTGATGGCAGACCTAAGAACCAGACAAGGGAAATGACTGGCTTACCTTGAGTAAAACGAGAAAATATCTGGGCTAGAACCCAGGGCTCAGAAAGCCAGAACTGCAATCAGCCTCCCGGTTCTGTACTCTCTCAGTGAAATTTTATAACCAGATAAGTTGCCTGAAGTTTGTGTTTTCTGCTGCAGTGATACTTCTCTGCTCTGCGGTGTTATCTTGAGCCAGGTATAGGTCGGGAAGTGCTAATTATTGCAACACAGGGAAAAAGAAGTGTGCGCCTAGCTTTGGAAGCTCACCCCCTGTTATTAATTCAGGTGCTGAAGGTTGTGACACTTGTCATCGGAAAGATAATTTTCCTCAGATTTAATAATCGCAGTTAAGTCTCAGATTTGATTTTAATTTCAGACCTCGATGTCATGAAGTATTAATTATCTCCATTACCTACTGATAATATTCCTGCAAACATGCACATGTTTGATTGGCAGGGATCTTTATTAATTTACAAGGATGAACTCAATTAGAGAAGCTCATTTATCGGCACAATTCCACCTACATTCCTGCTATTTTTGAATGGAGCGAGCTCCTAGCCAACTCACAATTCTGAGTGTAGAGGGTCAAATCCTGTCAGGAGGGCAGCTGACTCTCACAGAGATTGATTGACACATATTGCATTGTCTGATCTGCCTGAGTTTGCTTTCAAATGAGTGAGATAAACCTTTGGGACTAATTAAGATTCTTATAGTAAAATAATGAGAGAGATTTTCTGTGTCGACTTGACTCCCCGCCTCCCCCCTCCATTTCCATGCCTAGGGTTTTTCTTGGGGCTGGTACAGTCACACCTCATTTAAGGAACTACATATGTTTCCACGGTGTTTTAAAAAATCTTGATGAATGCTAATATTTTACGTTAAGTGAATTGGTTCCTTTTAGCTACCCACCACGTAGCCCAGCATAAAGGGAAGACTACTATCATGAAATGTCATGCCTTCACTCGACAGGGTAGATACTTCGGGATTTGGGAAGTGAACCCTGCTCATGCCCTGTCCTTTGTCACTTACAAGAATAACATAGTTTGACTTGGATACATTTCTCCTGGTGAAATGAATATT
This sequence comes from Myotis nattereri, assembly GCF_964212035.1. Taxonomy (NCBI): domain Eukaryota; kingdom Metazoa; phylum Chordata; class Mammalia; order Chiroptera; family Vespertilionidae; genus Myotis; species Myotis nattereri. The sequence continues at coordinate 75,833,115 of NC_138085.1, read as the reverse complement.
TATGAAATTAAGGAAGAGAGAATTAGCTTGAGTGGGATTCTCCAACACAAGGATATAGCAGGGGTAGTTTCCTGGCCCTGCTGCTAAAGCATATCTTTGCCAAATGACTATAAGCACAGTGCCTTCTGGTTCTGCTTCAGAAGAGAAAACTCTATGCTTAGGCTTGGGGAATAGCAACGCAGAATCACAAAACAAAGAAATGCCAACAATGCCTTCTACTTGCATAGTCCCTCCCTAAGGAGTGCAGCTGCATCTCATGCGTACACATAACCAAGCAATACTACTTTAGATAGTGTTCGGGGGAAAAAATAATGATAATTCAGGCCTGTTCTATCATCTACAGGGCAAACTGGAGCTTGTGGGGAAATGTCCAGCCAGAGTGAAAACGCTATCAGAGAATCTCAAATCAATTCAGGAGAGAGAACGATTGTTGTTTGTGATACGGGGTGAAGGTAAGCAACATCTTTTTACTTTAAATATTTGCCTTCAAAATTACGTTAGCCTCTGCGGTGATGAAAGGACCCAACTCCTTTTTGTCCTAAGATAACTGTCTAGGCTTTAGGAAAAATAATACATATTGTTAGTCGTTTTCAAGCATCTTTAAAGATCTTTCAAAGAAAGTTGCTGGAAACAGGGACCCTACCTCCTAAATACAGCTCTACTCTTCTCTACTCCTCTTTCTCACTGTCTGCTTGCTCTCCCAGCCAGAAAGCTGCAGGGGTCTGTCAGACACTGGTCAAGAGCTATTTTGGACTTGGCAATCAGCACACCAAAGCAGGCGTTCTGTGTCTTTTCCTCAAGTCAGGAGTAAGGCATGACCCACCATACAGAGATCTCACCCAGGGTACTTGGTTTTACTGATTCCTGAAAGGATTAGATGGAGGAGCTAAAGTGGTAGAATTATTTCTTGCCTCCACAGAGAGGGAGGGTAGAAGGAAGAGTGAGAGAGAGACTTTATCTACATGATTCATCAAGGGAATAGCCTTCCTGTTTCTTCTCTCCTGGCCCATAGAGGTGATGATGAGCAAGGAAACTCATGCTACTGGACTAGCTCTTCCAGAGTGGTTTCCATAGAAACTTAAATGTCTGAAAAGTTAATAGACACTATAAGCAAAAATTGTTCCACGCTTCCATAAAATGCTTAGTAAAACTTTTAACTGCTTAATAATTGAAGAACTTGGTGCAATTATGCATTAAATATATTTTGTTGTTGTTGTTGTGAATATCTAAGGAAGGGCTGTGTATATTTTTTCCTCAACATTTTCTAGTGTAGATTGATGCAATGCTAAGTGCTCCAAATTATGTAGAATGCAGATTAAGTTCTTGCCCTTGTAAAACCAGCAATCTCCCCAAAGGAATAAGTTGTACACATAGAAGTCAAATTAATTGGATGATAGCTCTATTTTACACGCTACTATCACCTGTAAGCATGGGCAAATGGAAAACTATGTTTGACTTCATACAAACCCTAATTATACATGATGGTCTTGGCCTGGATTGTTCTTTGAGTTTTTCCTAATCTATCTCTTTCCTCTGAATTGTACCATCTTAACACCTATCTATTACCATGATTTGGACATATGCTTCTGAGGATCTTGGAATAGTCAATCAATACTTGAGTAATCAAATTTGTTTTCACATTTTGAATGTATTTTGCCTTTTAATTTCATATTGACAATATCTCACCTTATCCTCTTGAACAGTGCTGTCTGATGGAAATATAATGTGGGCCGTGTCTATAATTTTAAACTTTATAATAGCCACAGTAAAAAGAAATGGGTGAAATTAATTTTAATAATATGTTATGTTTAACCTAAAATATCCAGTAATATTATCATTTCAATGTATAATCATTTAAAATTATTAATATGTTGTTTTCCTTCTATTTTTGTATAAAAATAGAATCCAGTGTGTACTTTACATTTATGGCACATCTCATGTCAGATGAGTTAAGGCTCAGGAACTCCATAGCCACGTGTGGCTAGTGGCTACCTCAGTAGCCAGCATAATTTTAGAACAATACTTTTCAAATTTGACCTCTCAACTAGTAGCACTGAAATCACTTGGGGATGTTTTATAAATACCAATTATTGGTCCCCCGTCAAGGCCCACTGCATCCAAAACTCGGTGGGGGTGGGGCCCACCAATCTGCTTTCACAAACCTCTCGGGGAATTCTGACGATTGTGAAAATCTCAAAACAACTACTTTAAATTACAGGAACAATGATTGTGGGTAGAGGGCTTAGGAAAGAATTCAGGCTGAAGAGTTAGACCATGATGTATATATATTTTTCACTCAAACAAGTTGGTAATGGAGGTCTTCTATAATTTACAGAAAAACAAATGGAATTTATAATACTATTGTTTCATTTTAATGCTCTTCCACCCATAATTTTGTAAACATTGGTGCCTATAATATTGGTCTCTGTTATGAACAAGACTCAGCCCAGCTTAACAGCAAGGACCCCTCTGGGCATTTGTGCAGTGAATGAAATGAAGCTGGGCAAGGTCAGAATGTGGAAGCTGGGCATGTCAGGCCAAAGCTCTGGACTTTGTCCTGCAGAGAGACTCTAGTTCTACTTCTGCTCTACTCAGTGGTTTCTTGCTCTCTGCCTGACACTAGCTTCCTCAAAGGGGCAACTTCTCTCCTGGGAAATGCAAATAGTTTTGTTTTCTTTGGAATAATTGCTTATTTTGAATAATATATGCTGTGCATAAGTAATGAGTGGAGAAACAGTGTGCAAACATGCCTTTCTTCAATTGCCTCCTATTTAGGCAGGAAGAGAGCCATGCTGGGATAGACAAGCCCACCTCCCCAGCAGCAGTCCCTTTAGTCCCTGCATCACCACATTAGCATTACGGCCACACAGTCTCTCTGCTGGGCTTGGGAACAGCAACTTCAACCTGCTGCCTTGTTTACTAAATGGAATCAGCAGATAATTTCACGGTGGTACAGACAGCATGAAAATCCCGCTCAAGATTCATAAATCCTGCTTTAAATTTGGCCAGCTTATACACAGGCTGCCCTCTCAGCCCTGTCCAATTGGAAGCAGCAGAGTCACCCCAGGAATGGGAGATGGAGTTTGGAGGGGGGGAGAAATGCATGCCTAGTCTCATTACCCAAGTCCCCAGAGAGGATGTAGAGGGGCTTTGGGCCAAATGAGTGGGGAGAGAAGCATTAATCATAATCCGTAGTCACAAAGTGGAGGAAATGAAAAATTTCTCCAATCTGAGGACCAAGATCACTGAGTTCTCACTGCATAAACCTTTAGTGAAATAGGTGCCTGGGACCAAGAGGCTCCTAAGTTCATTCCCTCCTCCACATCTATTTATCCTTAGCTGTTCTTGATTAAAGTACTCATAGTTCATGCCTCAGAGGTTTAGCTGAACGTACTGAAATTGGGAAGGAAAGAGAATTGAGGGGTTGGTCGGGAGAATCAATTGGAAGGAGACATTCATGGGAAAGAAGAAATCTAATGCTGATTGAACTCCTGAAGGGTGGGCCACTCACTTAAGTCCATTTCAGATCTTTAAATCTCCAGGTAAAATAGAGAAAATCTTTCATGCATTTTTAAACATTAATAATACCAATGAAAGCCTGTTAGCTTTCATGCAACATACACACATACACACACACACAGAGAATTATATTAGTTATTTCTTTAGTGGACACATTAAGGATCAGGGCTTCAATACATGAATTGAAGGGTGGTGGCTCAGAAAGTCCATCACAGAGTATATCTAAGTGTTGGGGAAGGTGTGAGAGCTACCGGTAGACTTTAAGGCAGAGTTATTACATGGAGAAAAGATCACAAATATTTATCTAGTGCCAGAGTTTCACGAATCTGAGTGACGGGAGTTTAAGGACCTGAGATCTGCCGACTACAGGAAGTGATTTCCAGCGGGAAATGTCTGTTCCTGACCACAAAGTAGAGGCTGAGGCAAATGGGATTTTAGAATTTCCATCCACCCTGTCTTGGGATTATATGATTACTGATCACATAAACCTTTCTAGAAGACGCAGCATTAGCCCTAGCAAGTCTGCAAAAACTCTAATCATCAGGGACTGGATTCAAGCTAACAGATGAAGATGAAAAAGGGAGCATTATCATTCTGAGAAATCTTGGGTAAATTACAGAATTCAATTTAGAGGGACACATGGGCCAATTGTCATAAGCCTAATGGGTATGGAACACTCATCTTTGTGTTAGAGAGGGCTTCCCCTTGCCTCTGTGAGGCAGAGTGAATCATATGTGTCCAAAAGGAGTTGCCCGTTTCACAGGCACGTACATTGGTCTGCCTTCAGCTACCTAGATGAGAACAAGTGGGATGGGTCTCTATAGAGGACATGTGTTACTGCCCAGGTCTGAGTGCAGTAGGCAAGAGAGAGTTGTGGCTAGCATTGAGAAACGAGAAACTCCAGGAGGAAAAAAAAAGCATTTCTCTGGAAGATGCTCACATTCTGCGGAAAGGTTAGTTTAAACATCTGAGTTAATGTACTGTAAACTGTAAGACTATTTCCTAAACAAAGGCAGTGCATAAGTGGCACATTGATTGTCTTGGGTTGGTGCATTGTGTGTTTTGGGTCACAGCTTGTTTGTAACTGAAAGCAAACAGTCGCGATGTGATGGATTTGCCTATGTGTGAAATGGATCTTCAGCAAGGGAATCACAAAACGTTTACACTTCTAGACATGAGCACTCCCAACACAGCACATTCTGCCTTTCCAATTTCATCCAACTGTGATAGAGGGAAGAAACATTCCATAACATCAATGTGCACTTAATTGTCAGAGGGAAATAAAATTACAAAGTTTAGTGATACCATAAAAATCTGTGCTGTTATGCAAGAACCTAAAATTACATGCTCTCTAAAGGAAAATCATTATACTACAGGGACTCACAAAAGCTTTCCAAACCGAGCTGCATAAGCTCACAGTTAAGAGCAGTTACTTCAGGTTGAAAGAGACTGAAAAACAAAACAAAATGAAAAGCAGTCATTGTCAGGCTGTAAGAGTGTACAGATCCCAGATGACTTTGGGTCATTCTGCTATTTCCAGCCCATGGAGTTAGAGGTGCAAATGTGAGAATAATCTGGTTTTAAAGTATAAGTTTAAATTGTGTCCTGTTATTTGAACTCCAATTAGCACATTATTTTACATTCTAATAGGTAATTCAATCTTCTATTTAAATAAAGCAATTGGATTCTCTTAAAGTTGGCCATAATTTAGGAAAAACAAAACATAAGAGAAATACCATGGATAATAATTAGTTCGTATAATTTGGGAGATTTTCCCAAAGCTAGAAGACTTGTGTTTTCTCAGTGAAGGAGGGTGATGAAGAAAAAGACACTGGGTTTTGTAAATTGATCCTTCAGTTTAGAATCTGGGCTTTGTTTTGTTTTATATATGGCGACTAAAGCAAGAAGGTGCCAGATGACTTATCTGGGCTTCTGGGTATAGGAGAAAGTAAATGGGGCTTCAAGTCACTGCTGTGGGTTTTTCTTATCCAGGACTTTCCTGTGTGGGGCGATTCTGTCCTGTTGGCTTCTTAGGAAATAACCTATAAGAAGCCGCACAGTGAGCTGAGCTGTTTACAGAGGTCCAAGCACTGTTGCTCTGGGGCAGCTGGTGATCCCAAGGTCATTATCTGGAATTCTTTGAGAATATGACCCACTTTGGTCAAAGCTGCTGACCAATCAGTGCAAAAATACTCCCTCATTCACCCAGCCCAATGCACTGCCAAGTCTTTGGATTTCTTCTTTACCCTCATCCAAGTGGAAAGGGAATGGCTTTGGACTGCAACAACCCGGGTTCTAGGACCCACTCTACTTGGTAGCTGGGTGATCTCAGGTGCAATGTTTGAACATATGGAACCTCAGACATTTTCTCTAGTAAATTGAGGGTAATGATGCCAACTTCATAGTGTATTAGACTTAAGAAAAAAGTACATGCTTCCTTCTTTTCTCTTGTCAGCAGATTTACATTTGTGGGCAATGAATGATTACTGTAAGAATGAGACTCGGTTCTGACAACAGTGAGTAGAAAGAAGAGAATATTAAATATCAACAGCCATAATGCTTCAGACCAGGCTAATGTGGGAGTACAGGCAGAGTTGCCAAATTTAGTGTAAGAATATCCCAGCTTATATTTGGATCATACTTACACTTTTTAAAAAAAAAATGTTCATATCGGAAATTTGAACTTAACTGGATGCCCTGAATTTTATCTGGCAACACTAAGCACAAAGTGTCATGACTATGTGACTAAAAGGATGTGTGTTTATGTGAAGGTCACCAGACAAGGTGAAGGCACATGGAGAAACTGCGGCATCATGGTTGTTATTGAGTTGGAAAGGCACTAGGTGGAGGGGTAGTTCTTGGGGTTCTCGTAAGAATCCGGTTTAATTCATCATTATGATATGTTAGCATTTACCAAACAAATAATTGGTAATTGCTAACAGATCATTATTATCATATGTGTTTAATCTGAAATTAATTTGAAGTACGAGATTCCTGTTGTTGATTTATTTCCAGTTACCAGGTACATATGGGTGATCTTGATCTGGTTGCTTATAGCTTAGAAAGAGATAACCCAGTATATTCAGGGTTTACTCTCCTCTCAGGAAATAAAACATGAGAAGAATAAGCCACTCACCTCTAGGGCATCACTGGGCAGCTTGGAGAGTGGGGACCCCCAGAAGACAGGTCCCAAGTTCACCCAGATGCTGTGGGACAGCCATGAGGTGACACCTGCCTTAACCTCTCTTCTGCAGAGAGTGAGACTTCTGTCTTTTCTCCCAGCTTTTCCTCTGTACTTTCCCAGATCACCTAGGAAAGAATGACTTTGAGAATTGTGCACTGTATTTCTGTTGGCATGTCTCCTGTCTGAGATTGTGCCCTCATTAGCTACTGACACTAGTGCCAAGGGAAGAAGCCTGGGTTTCTTTTGGCCATTGCATGCCACTGTGGTACACAAGTGCACACATCTTTCCTAATGTGTGATAGTCATTACAATTTTATTTTCGCCTACGGATGTAAAACAGTATCTCATTATTTTCATTTGCATTTCTCTGCTTGCCAGTGAGTTTGACAGCTTCTTCTTACACCTATTAGTCATTTTGTCCTCTTCTTTTATTATCTATTAATACCTTTGTTCACATTTCTACTGGAATTCATTACTTTATAGATATTATCTTACAGGTTTCATTTTTTTAAAAAATCTTATAGGTTTTATTGTTGAAAGTATTACATATGTCCTCTTTTTTCCCCCATTGACCCCTTCTAGCCTGCCCCCGCCCCTACCCCAGGTCTTCACCACACTATTGTCTGTATCCATGTGTTATGCCTACATGCATATAAGTTCTTTGATTGATCTCTTCCCACCCACCCACCTATCCTCTACCTACCTTCATATTTCTCTGTCTTATCTGTGCCATTTGTGTCCTTTAATGAGCATTAGTCCTTATTTTTTGTGTAACATCCATTAATATCTCAACATTGTGTATGCTTTTAATATCTTATAGATACATTTTCCCCTACTCCCAGGGGAAAATATTTTTCTATTACCTTCTTATATTACCCCCACTCTTCATCTAAACCTTTTTTAGATTAAAATCATTTTTATTTATTTTTCTAGCTCTATTAGAGATATAATTGACATGTCCTATATAATAAAACCCTAAAGTGCAAATCAACTGAACGGCAGAATGACCAGTTGCTATTATCCGCACTGATCTGTAGGGGGCAGATGGTCAATGCTGGAGCTGCCCCCTGATGGTCAGTGCGCTCCCACAGGGGGAGCGTCCCTCAGCCAGAAGCCGGGCTCACGGCTGGCGAGCACGGTGGTGGTGGCAGGAGCCTCTCTGCCTCCATGGTAGCACTAAGGATGTTCCACGAGGGCTCCTGGACTATGAGAGACCTGGACCAGGCCTCTAGTCACATTATATGATTGTAAGGTGTTTAATATGATGGTTCAACATACGTATATATTGCAAAATGATTGCCACAATAAGGTTAGTGTACACATCCACTGCCTTACATAATTACGTGTGTGTGTGTGTGTGTGTGTGTGTGAAGAACTTTAAACATCTCACATTTTAATTTATTTGAACTCCACCTTTATAATGATGCAAAATAAGGTACATTATTTTTTCCTTTTTGTAAATTAATTTTAATACATCATTTCTTAAAACAATATGTTCTTTTAAAAAATTTTACTGTTTTTCAAATCTATTATCTCTGAACTTCCCAATTTAATCTATTAGTCTCCCTTTCTGGGTCGATATCAAATTGTTTTTTAACTACTATGGCCTGATAGTAAGTCTTATTAACTGTATAGTTAGTGGTCTCTTTTTATTTTAATTTTATATAATTTAAATAGCTATTCATGGGAATTTACTCCCCCATAAACATTTTCAAGTGAGTTTTATACATCCCTCAAAAATTCTACATAGACTTTTTAATATAAATGCTTTGTATATGTAGCTTAATTTGCAGGCTTTTCCTATTTTTGGAAAAATTTGGATAAGATAGAAATTAACTCTTCCATAGAAATTGGTAGTTAACCTGTAAGACCTGTTGGACTGTGAGTTTTGGGGAGGATGGTCTTTAAATACTATTACATAAATGTTTATTACCTGTTGAAGGTTTTCATTTTTTCCCCTAATTCTGTCTTTTCTTATATATATTTCTAGGAATTGAACTATTTAATTTAGGGTTTATTTTTAACTACTTTTTAAATTGTTTACATCTATTTTTATCTATTTGTGTCTTTAGTGATGTCCCTTTTTTCAATACATTATTTTTAAGTTATACTCTATTTCTTTTTTTGAATTATAATACTAGAATTGTGCATTATTTGGAGTATTATTTAAATTTTTGTGTTTCTAAGTGTACAATTTCATTGAAATCTGTCCTTATATTTTTTTCCTTTTGATTTATTTCCATTTATTTTCTCTTTTTTCCAAATCTTGAGTTTTTTGACATTTTTTTTCTGAAAACTGTAGTTATATTTAGCACTTCAGTTGAGTCCTAAAACTCCCTTTAATTTTCACTATTACATTATCTATACTAATAAAAGGGTAATATGCTAATTAGACTGAATTTCTTCTGGACGTCCTTCTGGACAAAGCCATGGTGGTGGGGCCGAGGCAGAGGTGTTTAGGGGTGATTGGGCTGGCAGTGGAAGGCAGTTAGGGGCGACCAGGCTGTCAGGGGAGGGCAGTTAGGGGCCGATCAGGCCAGCATGGGAGCAGTTGGGGGGTGATCAGGCAGACAGGCAGGCAGGCGAGTGGTTAGAAGCCAGCAGTCCTGGATTGCAAGAGGGATGTCTCACTGCCATTTAGGCAGTCAGACATTTCCTGAGGGGGTCCCGGATTGGGGAGGGTGCAAGCCGGGCTGAGGGACTACCCCTCCCCCCACCTTGTGCATGAATTTCATGCACCAGGCCTCTAGTATTTTTTATAATATTATGTGAAAATACCAGATTATTTACTAGCATGATATTTTTTCTAAATACATGGAATTTTTAAAGCTATTTTTGTTATTAATTTTTTGTATTTTGTTTATACAATCTTGTATATATGGTATTGCTATCTTTCTTTTATCTTCTGTTCTTCTATCTCTCTATGTCTATTTCTACATCTCCTTTCTTCACTCCCTCCATTCCTACCTCTATCTATTTATTTCAAGAATTTATTCTAGTTTTCTTTTTTTAAAAACACTTAATTACTTTTCTAAAGTGGTATGCATTCAGTGTATTCTATTGAATCTTCCAATAGATTAATTGGATTTATATATTTTATTATTCAGATTTTCCATAGTTCTATTTATTTTTCCTTCTGTAATTACCCATTTTTGAGAGAAGTGAGATAAACTTTCCAATAACAATTGATAATCTACCTATTTCTCTCTTAATTTTAACCATTTTGGTTTTGTATATTTTATGTCTTTATTGTCATAGTGATAGCTGTTTATTATTACTTTTTGGGGGTATAATTATACTTTTTAATAATTCCCTTTAATCTCTTGTGAATATAATGATTGCCTTTGATCTCTTTTTTGATCTCAAAATATATTTTGCTAGAAACTAAGATTACTTCCCTAGGTCTCTTTCAGTTAATGTTTGCATGACATATCTTTTATTCAGTCTTTTATTTTCATTCTATTTATTTTCAAATATTACAGATAGTATACTGTTGGGACCTTTTTTGTTGTGAGTCATTCTCTTTTCATTAACAAGATGAATGTTGTTATATTATTGTAATTACAGTAGAATTTGTTGCTGTTATTTTATCTCATATTTTCCCTTTAATGTTTTCTTTCTCACCTTTTTTCTTTTTTTCCATAGGTCATGTTAGGCTTTCTTCTGTTGATTTTGAAATAATATACTTTGCTTTTATATTAATTATCTTTAAGTAAAGTATCCTCATGATTATCCCCATATTGATTTCTTAAATTTATTATCCGTATCTTTCCCCAACAAGTCAGAAAATTTATAACACTTTTTTTTAGATATTGGCACTTCTACATCTAGCCTCTGCATCCCCTGCTTTTTGTTCACATCTTCCATTTCTTTATGCTTTTTTGGTGTCTTCTGAGTTCTCCTATCTGATCTTTCAGCTTGCTCGTTCACCCTTCATTTGTATTCATCCGACTTAGACACCTAAAAAAATTAATCTATTTCATGTACTTAATATTTCCAACACTTTTATGATGTCTTGCTCCTGCTTTATATTATTGGTACACTTTCTTCTATCGTTGAGAAGTTTATTGTGCTTATTTTATATTTATAGACCATCTGTTCAAAGAATTCAGCTTCATGTGGCATATGCTGCTTGGTTTGTGGTTGTTCTTGTACACTGATGGTCCTCTCTAGGTGTGTCAAAATTTGCCCTGCCAGTCCTGTATTCCTGAATGGCAGTTATCTCCTATGTTAATGGCCAGTCTCCAGTTTGAGCCTCACTGGCAGGCTGGGACACAGTAATCCCAAGGTGAAAACCCTAAGCACCTTGGTGGACACACCATTAGGTGGCACAATAAGTCATGTCCTTGTGAAGCTCCCCTTTCGTGCCAGCAGAGCCTGTGATTTGTTTCTAAGCAATCGATCATGGCAAAGGCGATGGCCTGTCCCCATGATTATGTTTTGTTACATATGACCTCTCTCCAAGGCTGGAGGGGCAGTCTCCTCCTGGTCTAGAAGAAGCAAGCAGACATGTTGTAAATGGCCTATGGAAAGAGGCACATGACAAAGAATTAAGGTGGCTTCTAGGACTAGAGATCAGCTCTTGCTGACAGCCAGCAAGAAAATGGAAATCTCATCCCTATAGCTTCAGGAGATGAATTTTGTCAACCCCAGAGGGAGCTGGGATGTGTACTAGTACTTTTTTTCCGGCTGAGCCTCTGATGGGATTGCAGCTCCACTTACTCTGCACTGCTGCCCAATGGGACCAAAAGCGGGGGGTCCTACCCAGTCCAGTGTGTGTACACTTCTGATTGACCTACAGAAACTGGGAACCAGGAATGGGTGCTGTCTTAAGCCTCTGGTTTGTGGCGGTTGCTTATGCAGCAATAGAAAACCTGTGCTTCATTGATCCCAGTTGAGTTCTCCTATTGGCTCCCATACCACCAGCAACACTTCTGAGCAGCTTTGCCTGGAAGTGCTTAGAGGAAAGAAGCACTAGGTGGAGACAGTCGCATTGGATTGCAATTCATTAGCTAGGAAGGTTTGAGAACAATGGCGGGAGTAGTTCTCACGTGATTAATAAACTTGCATCTGTTTTTATCATCACCTCCTTTAAGTTTTCATCATATTCTTCATTTTTAGGCAATAATAAGCTTTACTAAGGTATTTGATTTCCCTTATTTCCCAAATTTCACATAGCTTTATTTAGGATATTTTTTTTCTCTTCTTGGTTTTTTCAAAAGAGGGTTACATTTAGGGTATCATTTACACTCTAAATATTTATAATAAAACATTGTTAGTTATAAAGTTGAAGTTCTTTTCTTTCAACACTTTGAAAATGTTAGCCTTCTATCTTGCTTCTAATGTTGATACGGGGAAAAATTGGTATCAATCTGAAACATTTTTATTTTTATATATTTTTATTGATTTCAGAGAGGAAGGGAGAGGGAGAGAGAGATAGAAACATCAATGATGAGAATCATTGATTGGCTGCCTCCTGCACGCCCCCTACTGGGGGTCGAGCCCACAGCCTGGGCATGTGCCCTGACTAGGAATGGAACCAGGACTTCCTGGTTCATAAATTGACTGTCAACCACTGAGCCATGCTGGCTGGGCTAAAATATTTTTCTTTAAAATAACTTTGTTCTCTGGAAGCATTTGGAATATAAATGTTTTCAATGTTTTCTTAAATGATGCACATATGGGTGTATTTTTTCTTATCTATATTATTTTGCACATTTTAAGGTCCTTTAATCTTAGGTGTTCATTTATTTAAATCTTGGGAAATGCTAGTGGATTATTACTTTATCTATTTCCCGTTCTTCAATTATGTGTTTTCTTTCTTTCTTTCTTTCTTTCTTTCTTTCTTTCTTTCTTTCTTTCTTTCTTTCTTTCTTTCTGGAGCTGCTATAAATAGTTGATGACAGTTGTGCTTTTATCATCTGTGTTTATTCTCTTTTATATTTTCCATTATTTATGCCTTTCTGATGCTTCTTAAATAATATTCTGGATCTGATCTTTCTATTCACTAGTTTAACTTGTGGCTCCATCAAATCTACTAATTATCCACCTTGTGATTTTCAATCATATTTATATTTTTACTAGGGGCCCGGTGCACGAAATTCGTGCACTGGGTGTGTGTGTGGGGGGAGAGTGTCCCTCAGCCCAGCCTGCCCCCTCTCACATACTGGGAGCCCTCAGGCGTTGACCCCCATCACCCTCCGATCGCCTGATCGACCCCTTGTCCAGGCCTGACGCCTCCGCCAGAGGTGTCAGGCTTGGACAGGGGACCCCCGTCTCCCCCCGATCACTGGCTCTGGCCCCCGCCCAGGCCTGAGGCCTCTGGCCCAGGAATCATGCCTGGGCAGGGGACTCCCATCTCCCTCTGATCGCTTGCTCCACCCCCTGCCCAAGCCTGACACCTCTGACCCAGGCTTCAGGCCTGGGCAAGGGTACCATCATATCCCCCCAATCCCCGGCTCCACCCCCACCCAGGCCTGACGCCTCGGCCAGAGGAGTTGACCCTCATCACCCTCCGATCACCAATCACCGGATCGGCCCCTTGACCAGGCCTGAGGCCTCCGGCAGAGGTGTCAGGCCTGGGCAGGGCACCCCCAACTCCCCGCGGTTGCAGGCTCCGCCCCTGCCCAGGCCTAACGCCTCTGGCCTAGGCGTCTGGCCCGGGCAGCGGGGACCTGCAGTGGCAGCGGGGGGCGCCGCAATTGTGGGCTTCGCTTTGGGCCCAGGCAAGGGACCCCTAGCTCCTGGGACTGCCAGCTTCGACCGTGCCCAGCTCCCATCGCTGGCTCCACCCCTACTTCCTGCTATCACTGGCCAGGGCGGCAAAGGCGCCTGATTCTCCAATCATGGCTGGGGGCCGCCTTTGCCCTGCCCCCCAGCTCTTAGCTCCCCCCTGGGTTTCCGATCACTGTCAGTGGCAGGGGGCTTCTTCCTGCTTTCCCTTTCGCCTCCCTGCGTTGTGCCTACATATGCAAATTAGCCGCCATCTTGTTGGCAGTTAACTGCCAATCTTAGTTGGCAGTTAATTTGCATATAGCCCTGATTAGCCAATGAAAAAGGTATCGCCGTACACCAATTACCATTTTTCTCTTTTATTAGTGTAGATATACAGTAAATCTATTTGCTTCTTCTTGATAGCTGATAAATGTTGCTTAATGTCATTGATATTTTCTATCCTAGTTCTTTAATGATATTTATTATGTTTGTTTCATTAATGTTGATCTCTATATTTAGTAGTTTCTGAATTATGGAGTATACATTCTTCTGTATGTTGCCATTCTATTGTAAAGATTGAGATTAGATGACCTTTTTATTTTTCTCCTTCAGATCATTTACCTTCACCAGCCAAATTTGCCAGGGGGTAAGGGCTTCCACTCCTCTTAGTAAATTTAGTGTTGGAAAGCCTTGACATACCCATTTGCTGTGTCACTACCAATCTTCCTTCTTCTTTGGACAATTCTGGTACTTCTCTAAGAATTTCTTCCTCTTGGCTGTTCACTTAAGGTTTAGGAGAGAAATTGGAAATGCCCAGCTGCTGACTTTTTAGAGAGATTTTTTATCATCATTCATTTCTCACTCAGCCATTCCTCTCTCAGCCGGGCTTCTGTTTTGCCTTCTTATTTGGGAACAGAAAATGCTTAGCATAGTTACTGAAATCCAAGTGCCTGGTTTGGAATCCCGGCTTTGCCACATACCAATTGAGGGGAGTTGGGGAAGTTTCTCAGCCACTTTGCACTTCCGTATCCTAGTGTGTAAAATTAGACAGTAGTGGTCACTGGCTGTTGGGATTGCTGTGAGAGTTAAATGAGATAATGCAGATAAGGCAATTAGAACAGTGCCTGCTACAAACTAGAGCCTAATAAACACGCGCTATTATCATTACAGAGCCTAGCACTTGTACATGTTCAATTAATGTCATCTACTTTCACTTATTGGTTACACTCATCCACAGAGCCCTCCCTGACTCTGTGCACAGGTTACTGTCAAGATGCACCCACACTTCAGATCTGCAGGATTCCATGTGCTTCCTGTTATTAGCTATGCCCAAACCATCCATACTAGTGACTTGGAAAAATGTTCCATAGGGATTTTCTAGGCAAGAATGTGAGATCAAAAGTTAGTGGAATGGAAAAAAATATTTAAATTCTGTGGTGTCTTATAACTATTATTTCCATGCTGTAAGTCTCTGTGTCATAGACAATACTTGAACCAATGTCGCTTTTGTGTACACAGCCCTTTGTGGGTTCTAGTGGGGTTTTACATTCAATATCACATTGAATCTTGCATGACTCCCCAAAAGGCAAGACAGGCTTGTTGAACCTATTTTTAAAAAGAAACAAATTGTCAAACTGGAGGAGAAAATGAACTAAATTCAGACAGTGCGAGGTTGGCCCAGACGTTCTGACTTCTATCTCCCCTGCTTCACCTTCTGTAGAGGGACCTAGAGAAATAGCCAGAAACCCAGGGCTTCTTCAGGGCATGTGTGTATGTGTGGACCCATGTGAGGGGACATTTGGATGTTCATTCCAGCACACTTTGAGTTTGTTCTCAGGATGTACTCTGCATTTCCTTGAAGAGGAGTACCAATGCTGAGTTATTGACCCTTAGCTGATGTGTTTGGTGCTGGGCAATAAAGATTATGATACCATTACAGAGGACACCAGGTTTGAGAGTCCTTTCCTGCAGTTTAAACTCTGACAAAGGCATCAAAAGACGTACCTTCTGCTGTCAGTTACTCAAAATATGCTTTCTAATATTTTCAAGTAGTTTTTTGGAATCAGATGCCTACATTTGTGCTGAATTAGTTAGGTAATGGCTTTGGTTTCTCAAACTAACCTGTTCTGTTACCATCACATAAGTTAACCCTGTGTATATGTTTTATGCACAATTGACAATAGAGTGAGCTCTCTGTTTACTGGAGGAATGCTATGTGGATATATGCTGAGCCAACATACCGTTAACCATCAATATGTATGTATTGAGCACTAATACTGTGCCCAGTCTTATGTGAGACATTGTAGAGGAGATTGAAAATGACTAAGACACATGGACCATTAGTGAATATTATATATAAAATCTGTGTTCCTAAATGTGTGTGGATGTGCAAGTGGAAGTCACAGAAGTCATAACTCTTAACCCTCATGACCTGGACAACAATTTGTCAGATGTAGACATCAACACATTTGCAGAATGAAGAAGGCAAAATCAGCGTAGGCAGGTAATTTTATCCATCTTAGACTTTTTGCAAGAGATAGGCTCTGAGATGTTCAATAAATGCATGGGGGAGGGCAGGCATCCTCAGTAAGGTACAGAAATAAAAATAAGAATATAAGTTAGAAGTAAGGTGATAAATGTGGGCATAATATCATCCATTATTAGAACATAGACATTATATACGGCTCCATTAAATTTACAATAGTAACATAGTAACTTTCTAGAATTTTCAAGTTTTATCTCCTCCACTGTGAATTTTAAATAAATGACTAAGCCGTTTCTTTTCATGCTGACACAATATGGTCATTTCTTTGTTCTTTTTCTTTTTAAATTACAAGGTATGTTTTATGGCTCAGAATGTGGTCTGCTTTCCTTTTTTTACAAAATGCCGATATCAGGTTCTTTCATCTTTGTTGTAAATGATTTCATAATTAATGTAGTTAATATATGCATAGCCCATGGACTCAGACAACAGTGTGGAGAAAGCCAGGGGGTAAAGGAACATGGCAAAGTGTGTGTGTGTGTGTGTGTGTGTGTGTGTGTGTGAGGGGGGAGGTGGGGGGAGAATGAGGGACATCTGTAATAGTATCAATAAAAAATTAAAAATACACAATAAAAAATTAAAATTAAAAATTAAAAATGAAGCACCCAAGCCTTCATTGCTGAGTGAATGATAAAAAATTATTATCTATACACAATGGAATATTATTTAATCTTTTATTTAAAAGGAAGTAAATTCTGACAGGTACTACAACATGGATGAAAATTGATGATATGCTAAGCAAAAAAAAAAAAAATTCATGAAAGAACAAATATCGTACAGTTCTACTTATATGAGGCTCCTAAAAAGTACTCAAATTCCTGAAGACAGAAAGTAGAATAGTGGTTGCCAGGGGCTGGGGGAGGTGAATGGTGAGTTTTTAGTAGGCACAGAGTTTCATTTGGGGAAAATTAAAAGTTCTAGAGATGAAAAATGATTTGATTGCACAGCAATGTGAATGTGCTTAATGCCATAGAACTATACACTTAACATGGATAAAATGGTAAACTTTATGTTATGTACATTTTACCATAGTTTTAAAACCAACAATTTTTTAATAGAATGGTGTTATAGAGACAACAGTTCCAGAGTTATACTTTAAATGTATTTTATTCCAAATGTTTGTATTTATTTTAGGACTAGTTTGATTTTTTAAAAATTGATTTTATTTTTAGAGCAGTTTCAGGTTCACAGCACTCTTGTGAGGAAGGTACAGAGTTTTCTCTAGTACTCCCTTCTTAGCCTCTGGTCATTTCCTTTTCATCTTTGAAGACACAAACTAATTATTTTTATAACAAGCTATGTACTCTATTGAGAAAATATTTACTTTCTTTTTTGTCCCTTGAATATTCCTTTATAATCAGTTGAATTGCTTATTTTGGAAATTGTTGGCATGAAGTGATACATAGCAGCCAGCATTCCTACAGCCCAATATCTAATCCAGGCCACTCCAAGTTTGTCATTATACAGCACGTTGCCACTTGTTTAGGGACATTGTAGCTCTGTAACCTCTGGAGATGTAGAAAGTGGAAGACAAGGCTTACCTATTCTTTATAAGGAAACCTAATGTTTCATTTGGGACAATAGGTGGACAATGTGAGTCAGAGATGTTGTAGCTAAAATAATTTGAGTTTAGTTCATTTTGAAATGCAGACCAGAATGTACTTATGTCAAACAAGGACCTGCTTCAATTCTAGCAGGGGCTGCTCTGAGCTTCATGTGCTCTGGGAAAGGAGAGTGTTAGGAGATGATGACAGAAGATCAGAGAGGCTCCAGGCATCATCAGAGATTCAAGCACATGGCAGAAATTGTAAGTCTGAGGAGAAACAACGGCCTGTTAGGGTTCCCGGGCATAATAATGTGGGCATGTCCATCTCCTTGAAAGTTGAGGAGAGTCATGAACAGGTAGCCTGGAGAAATGATGAAGAATGAGACCATCATGGCTATACGGGGCTGTTCCTATTTTATTTAATCATCATTAGACTAACATTGAGAAGATCAGAGTTGGTTTTATCTGGCTTCTTTTAGACTCTCTCAAATACATCCTCAAAGCCCAATATCCACTTCTTTGATCTTGTCTCACTCAAAAGATACTTTATCTTAGGAATGAATGTTGGTTTGGGGCACACGTGGCCTGTTTCTGAGCTGGATGGTCTTAGGCTGAGGTGTGCACATTAAACCAGGCGAAGCTATAAAGTGCCGAGGGTCTTAGCAATTATTCAGGGAAGGGGAAGCACTCGGTGGCGCGGGGCTGGCTCAGAGATCGCCATGAGCGTTTCAGCCAGAGCCCTCTGACTTACTCATATTAATATGTTGGCTGTTGCAGGATTATTTCAACTGACGAAGGGAATCTGGGACAAAACACAGAGAGAAAGTCAGTGCTGCTGTGAAAGCATTTGTTGCTGTCAGACCTTGTCAGCTCAATCATACGCTGTGGCTAACATCTCATTTTTTTTTCTTTTAATTGATAAAACTGACCACTTGATTTGGCAATATTTAGGAAATGTGTGCAGACACAGTATGGGAATGCAGTCTATAGAGATGGCCTGAGTAAGCTGAGTGAGTGGAGGGCTGGGGGTGGCATCTTAAACGTGGTGAGCATTTGGGCCAGGATGAAACTGCAATAAGGGGAGATGGAGGGACAGATGCATCATCTCTTTGGGCTCCCATAGCAGTTTTCAGTGAGAATTTACCCAGAATGTTTGCTTCCCCCCACCTCCCCGAGTCCTGAAAAAGGTTGGCTCAGAGCCTGGAAGCTCTGCAATTTTTTAGGTTTTGGCAACCTAGGAAGAGAAGGTATTTTGCAACTTAGCTCAGTTATTTCTTAATGTTTGGGGAGAAATATGTCTTTCTGTAGATTGTTTTTTTTTAGTTGAAAAGAAGCATACTTTCAGAATGTACAGAATTGCCTATTCCATATTCATACTAGATTTGCATTTGAGTCCAAAAGCAATACAATAATTTCATTTCCTGATAATTCTCAAACTCAAAAAGTTCGTGTGAGCCACACACCCAATGGGATTCCAGTGAAAATTAGATTTGCAATAAGTAGGGGAAACACAATAAAACCTTCAGTGTAGAAACACAAGATTTATGCTCTCTACTTACCTGTATTTTGTGTCCTAGGGAATCATCATCTTTGACATTTATAAACTACCCTTCTTGCAACAGTCGCTCAAGTCTTCCTTGTTCAAGGGTTGCTCCCTGAATGCCACTCTTCTACTCAATGACATGCTATTATCCCATGGTGAGAGGCCAAGGCCTTTCATAGTCAGGAACAGTATGATGTGCTTACAGCATAACCTGAGCTACATTCCTCAGGGGACGGCGGGACTCTGGGACTTCGAGTTCTTGTGCATACAAACCATGCTGCAGCCTGTGTGGCTGGTTGGGAGGCTGTGCCTCGCAGTGCTCCTTCACGCCAGGTCAATTATTAAGTGTGCCTTTGGGTAACTTCAAGCCTTTGGCAAGAGCCCTCTAAACACTTGGTTAGAGACCCTTCAGGGTTGCTGGTAGGTGGCCAACAGACTGCGGTTCATTCTAAGGCAAGAGTTTCTTAAAATATAATTCCCTGAACACAAAACCAAATGTGATTGCTATGACTAGTAGTTCTATTTTTAGAGCAGCTTTCAAAGTGATGGCTATGAATGACAACAACCATTATCCTAGCGTATTCATGGCATCACACTGTCCTAGGAAACTAAGTTATGGAAACTGAGTTTTCGCTTAATATTACTATTAATAAATTACATGCTAGAGCAGCAGTGGCAGTAGCTCACCAAGTTGATGTAACAGAATATATAAGTATGCAGATGATTTATATTCTACAGAGCCCAATCTTACTTTTAAGTCATTTGTGATAAAAGATGTCCAATTATAATTTTGCCTTTGACATACCTTGAATAATACCAGCTTAACTCTATGTTGGCCAATTTATATTTCAAGGATATACATCTATCTATCTACCTACCTATGAAAAAATATTTCCTTTAAGTTGCTTTTACTGAGCAAGCAAACTAATTGAATTATCCACTTCTAGGTACTCATTGTTTCTATCTATGGCTTCTAAGATGGAAAAACTTTTGCCTCTTGTTAGAGATAGAATGATTTTTCATCTTTCACTCAAATTTTCAAACCATAAAGAGGATAAAATCACTTTTTTTCTCTTGGAAAAAAACATTTTTTAAGGATGTATTTTTAATAACTTCTTTAAAATATGAGCTGATTGCCTGTTTTTTCTCCTTCTTAAAATTTTTAGTTAGTTATTAGGCCAAATTTATAGCAAAGTTTAATTTGTGGCTAAATAAATAAACAAACAAACCCAATCATCTTACATTTTTGTTATACTGCAATAATAGTGAAAAAATTAAAAACAAGTTTACAGCATTAATATAGATTCAGTTCATTTAATTTTAATACACAAACTCAGAAAAGTAGTAATAATTTTTAACTTAATTTGTACCAACTTCTTTTTAATTTTTTGAAGTTAGTTCAACATTAGTGTTACTGTTTATAAAATCCTGACTAACTCCTGGCCGGTGTGGCTCAGTGTTTGAGCATTGACCTATGAATCAGGAGATCATGGTTCAATTCCTTGTTGGGTTGGGGCAAATTCTAGCTCTATCCCCCGTGGGGGCATGCAGGCTTGATCCCCATTGAGGTCCTGAAGGAGGCAGCCGATCAATGATTCCTCTCATCATTGATGTTTCTATCTCTCCCTCCCTCTCCCGTCCTCTCTGAAATCAATAAAGAATTTATTAACATAAAAATCCTGACTGGGACAGGTCAAGTTGCTCTTTTCCACATTTGGAATTTGGTTCTAGACTTTTCCATATTTGGTAGTTGGAATGAGCTAAGACTGATATTTCAGAATCCATGCAATGTCTGTGTTGGTCAGACATTCTTTTTTTTTCTTTCTAATGCCTGTATTGAATCAATAGCATTTATGCAAGCATCATATTTTATAAGATAAGGAGCATTAATCAAGCAATAATTGATGGTAGTTTTCTCTCTTACATCTAATTGAAACATATACTTGATGTGCTAAGACTCCCACTGAAATACCTGTGGTATATTTGATAAAATCTGTTCCAAAAAGATATCAAATCAGTTCAAGTATCTTCCATTGCCCCCACTTTAATATTAAAAATAAAGTCTGACACCTCAGAAGAGCACAATTCCAAACCCAGATGATGTTTATGCTTCTGTAATGAGAAATTAACCTTAGCATAAAGCATTCATTTGCAACTGTTACTCCTAGGTGAAAAGTGAATGAATGGATGTATTAGTTCCATTATTTGCTACACAAAAATAGCCAAACACTTTAGATTCCACCTGTGAAGCACCAATAATGTCAAAAGTGCAAGAAAAGTGAATGTGGCATTTTCTTCTCTTACTAACCCCAAATTGGGAGCTCCTGTTGGCATTGAGTTGCCACCAATGACCATCGGATGATGACTTGGACTCATTATTACACCTTTCCTGAAAATTATAGCTCTTCTGGCCCTGCCTTTTCTTCTTCTTTTCTCTCTGGCCTATCATCTGGAATGACATCATTACAGCCAACTTAAATGAGCTATTGCTGTGACTCACAGGCACTCAGAAATGCCCTAGTCTCCCTTCTCTTTCATTGTGAATCTAATTGCAGAAAATGCAGGGCTGAAAATTTAGGATTCCAATATTTTAGGGTCTATAATTTCTTTCAGTCCAGGAGTAATCATTTTGTTATCATCACCCATCTAGTTCTAAGAAAAGGAGATAGGAAAAACTCACACATTCACCTGAACCCTGTCGGCACATATGTATTGCACTGGGTATCCAACTCTGTAAAGAAATGTCAGAATATTTCAGTCAACTGATGTCATAAACATCAAATCTAATGTATAAATACCTTCTTGTATCTGAACCCATCCAATGTGGCCATTTTATGTTCATGCCTCATAAAATATCCCTACTGTTAGAAAGAGGCACATATTCTGTGTTTTATAACTTTATATCTTCCTCTCAAATGTTTTCTTCAGCTAAGGAACTTAATTGCTATAAGGAGAGTTGGAAGGTGCTTTACTTTCTTTTTTTTACTTCACTGCTAACCAGACATTGACAGGGTGACTCATCAGCTGAATCCATTAATTTCAGCTGAATATAAAGATGCAGATAGAATTGAATGGAAACAGGTCATTACTTTCCAAGAGTTAACATGAAGACTATTCAGCACATGGTGACGGCTTTTATATTTAGTTTTGGCTAAGGAAGTATAGGTCACATTCTATGTGTGTGTGTGTGTGTGTGTGTGTGTGTGTGTGTGTTGTTGTTGTTGTTTTTAGGATTAATAAATGAATGAACAATTCTCTTGTTCTTACTTTTTAATGATTTAAGAACAATAAAAAACTTAAAATCTTAAAAGCATATGCAAATATTTTCAAAGCTTTATAGTATAAAAGGGACAATAACAGTGAAATTAGTTTTTAGTGCACACATACACACACACATGCAGCAAAACCGTTCATTTTCCTATGACATTTTTATTGATTCCCTAGCAAAGTTCTCACACTAAAATTCTGCAGGCTTCCTTTAAGAGTGTTAAATCTGTCTTAGCCAAGACTGTTTCCTCTTTCCATGAGGAACAAGGGGTTCTACTCAGTTTAGTGTTAACAACACGAGATTGGGTTTAATACAATTTGGTTGAAAGTTTAAATGGTTCTTGGGAAATTCATTTAATCTCTCTGAAACTCATATTACATATGTACAAATGAAGAGAATAATAACCACAGATTCAGTGCTGTGAGGATTATATTAGATAATGTGCAAAAGCTGCAGCCTGGACTTGAAATAAACAAAGATACCTGCCCCTTTGTTTATTTCACTATCACTGATGGAGAAGACAGTGAAGCCAAAAGACCCAGGCTTCAAATGAACAATATTGAGTCTCTGAAAAGCAAGATCTTTCATCTTATAGTAGCGGTAGATGTCACTGAAGGGAGAGTTATAAAGATAATTGACTACTGTATGGAGGCACTTAAATGGCTGACAGTAGGGGATTATGAGCTAAGTAAGACATCAGCAAAGGAAAGAAATAGGGGTCTGCATTTTCTGTACTCAAGGTGATGGAGCACTCAAAGATCCATTGTGATTGTCTCCAAGTTTTGTGCATTCAGAGGAAACTAGTCCTACTCCCCACCCTTCTATTTTTCCACATTCGGTCCCCTTGGCTCTCAGGAAATGTTTTTGAAAGTGAGTGAACCAAGAATGGTTAGGGGTCGGTGGTGCATGGGTGCTCACGGAGCAATTCTGTCCGGTAGCCTATTTCTTGCTAACTCCACCCAATAGCATGTCCAGCAACATTTGAGTTCAGGCTAATGGAAGAAATCGTAGGGAGTGGACAGCAGTACCAGAGAGTCAATCCCCATAATCAGCTTCAATATACATAAGATATACATTAAACCCTATATTTGCTCTATGCAACTCCAAAGCCAATGAAATATTCTAATATTAGAAACCATCCACTGACTTCTACATATACACTGCTTCCAGGATCCTATAAATCACACCTTGGCTGAACACAGACCCTGTATTCAGTGTATCATTCTAGGATCTGTGAGAGGCAGTGAAAATAGAGAAACCTTGATAGTTCTTAAATATATCTGTAAGAATAGATATCACCACATAATTCAGTCTTCATTATGTTCAATGACTAGCACAATGTTATATAGATTACAGATGTTCAGTAATATTTGCAATTTAATGGAATAATATATATATATATATATATATATATATATATATATATATATGACTGCCATATGTGTGCTTTATTGTTTTTTTCCCCAAATACTTTTTACTTAGAAGATGTTTAAGTCAAAGCATCACGTTGATTCTGTATCCTTAGTTTCTCAGAGTTGAATGCATATTGTATATTCAATAAATACCCCTACGGGAATATTCCCCCTGGAAATTTCTATTGCTGGTTCTGATTCACCTGGAGGTACAAACAAGGGTGGTTCTTAGTTTTCATGAGAATTTGGTTCTAAAAACCTTGGACTTTGTTTATCACTACCCATAGCCAAATTTATTTTCTGAGTTTGAGGGGAAAGATTGCAAATCATGACTGTTGAAATGGACATGGCTTTGAGCTTTTTTCACTGACCAGGAATCCAGCTCTTTGAGGCCAAAGGGAGTCTTAAGATCATAGAAAGAATGTGTGGTAAGAGAGCAAGAGAAAGATAAGATTTGGGGGAAGATCATGTGAAGAGAAGAGCAATACAGTGGGGCTGGATGGGAGAACAGGCAACCAATAAAAAAAGAAAACAAACAAACAAAAAACAACAACTCCAGTTAACAATTGCTAGTGAGTTTCTAAATGATTTTTTTTCCCAGAATGAATAACATATTGTATATTTTGTCTCCCACGTACAGATGGTATAAATAGTTTAATTATTGAATTACTGAGAAGTTGATGTAGTGATATTAATGACAATTGAATAAAAAATACCTGTCATTTCACCATCCCAGTAAAGCAATTAATTTCATTTTTTGTGTGTATCACACATAGTCTATGTGAAAGACACATTTTACTGTCTACTTGTATTAAAATAGTGACATGAACATTCCCATGTTACAACTTAATATTGCTTTAATGTTTATATCATCAATGAGTCTATCATTTACCCATCAAATAAATGTAAGTTTGGAATTAGGCAGTTTGGCCATTTCCTATTGTAACTAGCCCTGCAGTAAAATGTTGATTTATATAATACTTGGCTTCTGTAGAATGAGCTCTTTAGGATACATTCTCATGAAAAAAGGTTAGGTTAGAGCAGTGGTCGGCAAACTGCGGCACGTGAGCCACATGTGGCTCTTTGGCCCCTTGAGTGTGGCCACAAAGTTTCAATCGCACCGTATGTGCGCACCTGCATGTGGTATTTTGTGGAAGAGCCACACTCAAGGGGCGCAGTTTGCCAACCACTGGGTTAGAGGAAATGAATAGCTTTATTATTTTTGGTGCAGACTAGGTACTTATGTTTAATTTTTCATTCAATGTATTTAAGTCTTTTTTCCTCTTTTCCTTAGTCTAGGATAAACACTCCCGTGGCACTCACATCTTTTGTGGGACACAAAGAGATGACAATTCAAAGGCAAATGTGTTGTTATCACAAAGAATTTCTGAGACTAAGGCAGAAACCAAGAAGAGTCCAAAAACGAAGAATATGAAGCAGGACCTAAAATCATTATAGTGTGACTCTGTTCTTGCTCCCACCATGTCATATTCCTCTATTTATTATTTCACCTTCCACACACATACCCTTCCACTGACCTAGCTGCCCTTGGGTGTGGGTAAGGGGGTTGCAGATGTTCAGACCCAGCTCTGAGGATGTGATAAAGAGTAGATGCTCAATAGTAGATGACTGGGGGAATGGATGGGTGGGGCACAACATTTTTCTTTAGTATTTTTCTTGTTGAAACTATGTATTCACTTGGGGATTTGGTCCCCTGTTCTACCATTACTTCCATACTCTCCTTTGAAAGTCCCCTTTTAAAGTTTAACACCAATCAGTCAATTTATGTAGCAAAGTCTGGCTCATCAATCCGTTTTCTCTTGTCCCATGCTATTGTCCCTTTTTACTCTACAACTTGGCTGGGTGAATGTCAGTAGTTCAGCAGGGTACTGAGTGAAGGCCCACAGATATCATGGGACACGAGTTGGAAAGAACCAGGATTCTGCCTGATGGAAAGGTCATTGGACTCTGATGTGAGTGTATTGGAATATGCCTTGATTGTGTTAAATCACATAGATTTGACAAACTGGTAGTTTCTTCAGCTGGATGTGCATTGTCTTGACTAATACACTTGATACAGTGATAAGAATGAATGCATAAAACTTTGCTGAACACCTTATGATGGTCATCACCAGGCCAGATGGTTTAAGAAATCTTGAAGTAACTCAAAATCTGGGATTGAGTCTCTGGCTTTGTTGCTTTGAGTGTGGAGGGCACTGGACTGTAAGCTTCTCTACTTAATGAGGTTATTATATATTCCCCAAATACCTGAAGACTCTGGGCTGTAGCATTCTGCATATACATTGATCATTTTGCTTAGGTAAAAGGGCTTGGCAGCTTTGCCTTCAGAAATAAATCTTATTCTAGGAGTTCGTAGTTTTTCTGCAATCATCACTCTTCAATACTGTTATGTGGCCACAGCGATTAGGCGCTAAGAGTGTGGACATAGCCTCTAGATCATTAAAACACTAGTGTGCAGCATGAATAATCTGAATTCAATATCGGTAATGCCATGAGAGATGAATGACTGTGAAATCCCCTGTGCATAGTTGTTGAGAAGCTACTCTGGGGGAAAGACACCTCACATGAAGAGATCCGCCTGAGGTGGTGAGGATGGAATTTAATTTCATTTAAATGTGTGAACACTTTTAATAAGGCTCTGGAGGTATTATTATCCAGAAGTATGCAGAACCTTTATATTTGAAAAATGTTTTATTTTGCTTGATAACACCTAGAAAAGCCCTTCTGGTGATTAGCATTTGAATAGGAGGATCATCTTAATTCTCTTGTTATTAATATGACAGATTTGATTTTCCCAAAGGTGTCAATTGAACCCAGTTTTCAGATCAGCTAATCCTTGCATTTATGGGAATGGAACTTCTGCACCTTGTAATTTAGTTCTGGTGTACCTTGGATTTCCTCCTGACCTGTGGGGTTCACCCATCAATTTAAACACTGAAGTCAGTGGCCTAACGTTTTGTTTGATATGAAGACTTAGGTTCCTTCCCTGGGTTTTGGGCTGTCCACAGGTTTTGTGTCAGCAGCAGACACTCTGCATTGTCAGTTGAGGGCTCTAGAATGTGTGGGAAGCTGCATCTGCACGTTTCGGTTGGGACCACATCAACTTTAAAGACATTTATGATTCGTGATGGCACCTGAGCACCTGCTGACGCCTTTTACCAGGAAGTGGAAAGGAAAGAGAACCAGGGGAGAGGAAAGATGAGCTGATTTTTTTTTTAACTTCTCTCTGTGCTCATCTGTAGTGTTGGACCCCTCCAGTTCCCTCTCTGTAAACACATCACCATTTCTTTCTGTTTGCTCACATTTACCCCTGCTTACTTTTGTGGCTCCCATGGATCGATCCTGCATCCATCCAGGTTACTCTACCTCCATCTTCACCTGTGACCATCTTCCAGAGCATCTCTGTAAGTTCGTGGTTCCCGAGTCTGCCCTGTGTGCTACTGCTCAGCACATACAGCTCTCAGGAAAGCCACCTTCCCATAGGTGCCTACAAGCTTTCTTCAGAAGCCACAGGCACTCTGCACCAACCTCTGAATATAACAAAAGTATTTCATCCTGACTCTTAATAAGTTTCAGATATAGGGCTGGACACAGATTCCTATTCTTGAGACATTCCATGATCTCTCTCATTGCCAGCCATTTTTGTGCCTTGGCCACTTATCCCAGGGAGCTCCTCTTGAGTCCATTACACTTAACCAGGTTCCCCTCTCTCCGGTCAGCTTCCGAGAGCCCCACATTGGTCCTGCTGACAAGTCCAGCCTTTGATTAAGCCTCTGCTCTGTACATAGTAAATACTTACTACCCTGTGCTCTCACTTCTCTCCATTCTTTAAATCACTTTTCTTCTTTTCATTTGCCTGAATCTCACCCAATCTTACAAACTCAACTCAAGTCCTAACTCCTCAAAATCAGGGTAGAAATCTCTAAACTTTCTGACAATAATCTCCAGCTACTTTCTGAATGCTTCTAGGAATACAAGGTGTCAGCACTTCCAGGATATCTTACCATGGCATATATAGCAGAAAATGAATTATGTACTAACAAATCTGGATTCTAAGTCTTTTTTAGTCACTAAGCTGATATATCACTTTGCAAAACATAATCCTCCTCTTAGAAATTCGGTTTCCTTTTTCTGAAAAAGAAAGCTCAATGAATGAACTGATTCCCATATAAAGTTGCTATCAGAAAACTTCATGTTTTTATTATTTTAGAGTAGTGGATTTTATATTATTAGTCAGATTTTGTATCTGAAATCACAGTATGTCCTCTAACTTTGGTAAATGTGATAGAGTTATTAGTCTACTCTATACAATATTTTAAAAAGAATTTTTTAAAATTTCTTTATTGTTAAGGTATTACATATGTGTCCTTACCCCCCTATTACCCCCTCCCACTCATGCCCTCACCTCCCCCACCCCCCGTTGTATGTATCCATTGGTTAGGCTTATATGCATAAAGAGGTATTTGTAAACTACACTTAAAAATCAGTCTCATTATATTAGAAGCACACCATGTTTTCATCCTTTAAATCAATTGCACTGTTCTACACTCACAATAAATAACCTTTTGTCTCCTTAATTGTTTGTTTCAACAAAGAATTTCCTAATATGCCTGTATATCACATGAAAATATACCTACATATAAAATTTAGAAGGAAACTGGTATTGGAGGAAATGGCCCAAAGTTTGTATAGGTGTTATTTTGGCAGATTGGAGCTTTTCCAAAGGACATGGCACACCATCCAAATCACACGGAGAAGGACTTGTACACAGTGTGCAGTACACTGAGAACTTCTGTTATTTTGACTGTTTCAGGAGCTTTGAGTCAGTGGCTGTACTCTCTGGTCTCTGGGGTTTGTTAAGTCCCTTTGAGAGGCAGGAAGCGGGATCTTGGTGCAAGAATGAGAGCTGAGCCACAAACTAGAAAGTCTGCAATAAAATGATCCTTCCAAACAGCCAGCGTCGATTTTGCTGGGCATTTGGAGAAGTACCTGCATCTGGCTCAGGAACATCAAAAGAAGAGGAAATTCTTTCTTCTAGGCTGGCCCGAGGGAGGGTGAAATCTTCCTGCGAGGGCAAGAGAGAAGGGAGCACAGTCTGTCTCTGACAAGGACTGCTAACAGGCTGCAGCTCTTGTCACTCACGCTGCCAGCATCCCCCCTTTTGCTGACAAAGACACTGGCCTTTGGTAGACCTGATGCACTAAAATAATGAGGGGTCAGAAGAAAATGCATTTGCATAATGTAGAGTGTGTGTCTTTGCCTGAGAAGAATGGCATGTATATAAAAATGCTCAGCATGATGTCCTTCCTAACTAAACGCATAACCCCAGGGTCAGTCACAACCAAAGTCCAGACCCCAAGAGCATAATTTGAATGCAGGTCTGGTGGAGTTTTCAGTCTATTTAGGCATCTCTGAAGCACTCCTTGGTGTAGAGGAGGGAATGGCATAGATGTGGTGGAAGGAGTTTGAAGTTAGAAGGCAAATTCTACTTTTACACTTGCTTATTCAGATCCTTAGCATAACTCATTTATTCTTTCTGAGCCACAGCTCCTAATGCATAAAATGAGGACAATATTGTATGTGAAATGAATAATGTAACAATATAAACAATTTTTAAATTAGGATCTCATGCAGATTTTAAAAATTATTAATGTCACAGGATCAAATATTTTTTCTATTTTAATTGGGTCCCTTTGAGAAGCAGACACAAAGAAAGGTTTAAAAGTGGAAGGATTGTACTAGTGGACATGCTCTATGTGGGAAAATAGGGAGGGAGCTCAGGGAAACTGGGAGAAGGACATAGCTTAATGCAAGTGTAACCCAGAGGGAAGGAGAAGGAGGAAGTCGTGACTGAGTCAGAGATTGCTGTGCAGTTTAAGATTTGGCAACATCACCAGTGAGCCTTCATTCCAGGAATGGTTGTCAGGGGAGTTCAGTGTCTCCTGGGAATGGGCCGGCCTTCGCATCTTTGCTAAATCAGTCACTGGCTAGGGAGGCATGGCTTTGGTGCGGAGACAGCAGTAGATACCAAAGTGCAGCAGGCAGGTCAATGTGCTCCTTGTGTGTGGACATCTGAGAGCATTCTCATGGATGCCATATGTATTGAACACTCAGGGAAGTTTCTCAGAAAAAAGAGATCTGGATAACAAGAAGGAGCCAACCATGGAGAGATGTGGACACAGTTGTAGGCAAAGGGAACAGCTACTATAAAAGCTCCAAGGCCCAGTGAGCCCTCGCCATGTTCAAGGAGGCCAGTGTGGCTGGAGCACAGCAGGTGAGGGGAGAGGTGTGAGCAGTGATGTCAGACAAGTAGCCAGAGATCAAATAATGTGAGGCTTCATAGGTCCCATGATGAGCTTAAGATTTTTAGCATAAAATGCCAAACCATTAGACATTTTTTTAGGCAGAAGAGTAGCCTAATCCTAGTATTTTTTGTTTGTTTTGTTTTGTTTTTAAGATTAGTCTGTATTATGTGTATATGGGGCTAGAGGGGAGGAAAGGAGACTATTTAGAAGAATTGGTAGGGAAGAGGTTACAGGACAAGTCTTGAAGCATTCCACATTTGAGATTGCTGGAAGAGATGAATATGTAGGTAAACAGCCTGTGAGGGGGCAGCCAATGACAGAGAAGAGGCCAATGACAGAACGTTAGAGGAAAACAGGTTTCACTAAGGAGGGGACATCAGTGGTATTCCATGCCTCTTTGAAGGTAAGAAAGAAGACTGGAGGAGTGACCATTTGATACTGCAATACAAAAGTCACCATCATTCCCCTAGTATTACCTTATGAAGGTGTAGTGTCTGGACAAGGGCCATGCTGCTAATATATGTTAAAGCCAGACTCCCATGCAGTTCTGTCATTATATGTATGCGCATATGTATATATTTGTATTCATGCATCATCCATGCCTTCACACCTGCTATGATTGATCTATGCTCATGGCAATGTATTGAAAGCTCTTTAAAGAAGGGACCATGGCATACACAGCTGCTGAGTTCACTACGGCATCCAACACAGATGTGGCATCCAACACAGCACTCTGCTTAGAGAAGGTGCTTGGAGTCTGCTAGTTGGTTGGGCAAGAGTTGCATTATGTAGTAATTGAAGCCAGAAATGTAAGCGGCAAGAGCAACAGTCAATAATGGCCATACTGTCCGACCATGTGGATATTCCATCACCTGAGAGAAGACATCAGTTTCCCTTGCCATTTCCTGCTTCAAGTAAGTCCAGGGGCCTCTACTCAAGCAAGCAAAAATGAACAGGAGGAACTCGGTATTGTTTGAGCCTCCCAGAGCCATTCTTTATTCCCAAGTTTTCTAAGGCAGAATTCTGGAGCACAAATATAACTTAACTTAGTGACAGAATATGATCTTCAGACATATTTGCTATTTTATGGTTCAGTTCACTTGACCTACAATTCTCATAAAATCGGTGTGTTATATATAACTGGTAGTTACCAACCGTGAAACTGCAGTGGTGATTCTTTGAAACCAATATACACATGGGTGTAAAGTATATTTGCTGTTTGAATAGTAGAGAGCATGTATTTATCAGCACAATGGTGTCACTTTGAAGGTGAATCATTTGCTTTTCCATCTGCAGATGTGTCTTATTATGTGCCAGGGGAACCCCAGATGTAAATGCTGAGCAAGATTCTGTTTATTTTGTTACCACTTGGTATCTGAAACAGGTGTTAGTGATTTTGAAAATGAAGGGTACATCGTCTGTGTTGCCATACTCCAAGGATTCTGAGACAGCTTGGACCTAAGGGAGTTTGGCCTGGAGAAAACACTGGTGACATGCAAACTGTCAATAAATATTTGATGTGCTGTCATGTAGAACAGGAAGCAGGCTTGCTCTGTTTGGCTCTAGCCAACAGAACTAGGACTAATATATGGGAGTTACATGGAGGCAGATGTAGACTCGAGATTAAGAAGAATTTTCTAAAAAAAAATTGAATTGTTTGAAATTGGAGAAGTCAATTGCATGAGGTAGCCAGTTCTCCGTCGCTCAGAGTGTTAAAGGAATGAGTGGAAGGTTATTATAGAAGCGCCCTGATATTGTATGCATGCTTAGAGTGAGTGGTTTCCAATGCATCTCTTAGGAAAAAGTAACTGAGGTCTTTCAAGGCTTATATAAAGTTGGAAGTATGCAATGAAGAGAGGGAAACCTTCTCCCTTTCTCTCTCTCTCATTCCCCATACATACCACTATGAGCAGGTGCCATTATTTTCAAGAGCGTTGAAAACTCTATTCCACAGACCAAATAATAAAGATTGGAAGTCCACTCATGTCGGTGGACTTTTCCTTAAAAGCTATTTATCTTTGGTTACATCTATTATTTCTGCTCCTCTCTTTCTTCTCCTTTCACCCTACTGCCTTTTACTCCTCTCCCCCCCAGACATTCCCAGCATTCTCTCTGGAACCATGTTCTATGATAAAAAGCATTTCCCATATCCCTAAATGTATTACTAAAGGTTTCCTTTGCTTCTTAGTATGACAAAAAATAGCTCTTTCCTGAGTCTTTTGTTTCATTGGCATTCTCCCCACGTGAAGGGTCCTTATTTATCACAGCTCATTTGTTATTTTTTGGAAAGATGGGCTCTCTATGTATGTCACAACTTTAATTCCAAATCATTTCTTTTTTACTGTCCTTTTATTTTGTATTTTAATTTATCTTTATTGTTGAAGGAATTACAGATGTGCCCTTTGTTTTGTTTTGTTGTTGTTTTTCCCATTGACCCCTCAAGGCTTACTCTGTTTCAATCCATCCTATGAACTTTCTCAAGAGTGGTACCTTCCACCCTCTCCATTCTACTCCATTCTACTCTCCTCTTCATCCTAGCAGCTGACTCACAGTCTGTCTCAAGATCTACCATTTTTGTGGAAGACATCCAATGTCCATTTAAAGAATGTGTCTAACATTTTGGCTGATTGTAGTTTTGAAACATTAATTTTCTTTGTTTGGCCAAGTTATTTAAAAATCAGGTTTGTTGAATAGTATTGTCTTTTGATTCAAAACGATAAATATGGAAAAAGATCATGAGGAGAATGGGAGGGGCAATATTACAGATGTTGCTGGCTGAATATTTTTCAGGTGATGATTAAGGTAACAACATTAGTTAAAAAAAAATAGAGGTGAGAAAATACTTGGTTTGACTGCCTGGAGATAATATTGGAAAGGCATACTATAGCTATCAGGTGAAGAATCATTTTGGCTATTTGTCAGAGAACTCAGTACTGGATTTTAGAGCAAACTACCCCAAATTTTAGTGGCCTAACACAATGAAAGTTTAATCCTCACTATTAAAAGCCCACTGTGGGTCAGTTGACTCTTCTTGAGGGTTCTCCAGAAATAGGTGAACTCAGCAATCCCAGCTTCTATGTTCGGTTATGGTGCGGGAGAGAGAACATACTTGAAATATTTTATGGATCAGATGTGGAAGAAGCATACATCTGTGATTCTTAATGACTTACTAGATATAAAAAATCAAGGTAATACACACACGATAAGTACAGTTTTAAAATTTTAGATTCAGTAGACAAAATTACTTTGTCAAATTGTGATATATATTTTTTAATTTCTACTCTCAGTTTCTAAACTTAAATCATTGTGAAGCAATAGAACACAGTCCATGGACGGGCAGTGTTCCACAGAACATACTCCGAGTAGTATTGGCATACACACCTTTGGCTTGTTTCCGTGTCAGGAACACAGTGATATCAGCTGGACCTAACTGCAAGAGAGGTTGGGAAATGTTGTTTTCTCCTGTGCTCAGAATATGAAAATAGATCGGTAGGCATCTCGTCCATCTCTGCCATAGAGCTGCAATTCAATTAAGTTGAATTTATTGCATGCATTGCTTAATGTCCTTTATTGGCAAACTGTTGCCTAAATAGTATAATCTGAATACATTACCATGATGAATTTACTCATGATTTGCTATGTTTATACAGCTCTTTGTTATTTTTCTGATTACAGCATTTGATTCCCTATATGATGAGTATGTTTTACACATCTAACTTTACCATTAGCTGTCAGAGTTCAGAGGCTCTCATTTTTATAACACCAATTCATAGTGCAGTGTTTGGCACATAGTAAACTTACAAACATTTATCGTTTGTAAGACAAAATAATTAGCATATTAAGTATGACATGATTTGATCTCTTTTAATAAGGTTCCTCTATCATCAGGTTGGAGGAAGACTTGAAAAGGAAGTTGATAAGACTGGAAGTAAGAATATCTCTTAGGAAATAACTTTTAGTAATCCCGACCATGTGAAGGGTCTGAATTAAAAAAGGTGTAAAGATATAAATAGGAGTTAAACATAGCAGTGTTTCCAAATACCAATTGGTGATATAAAATAAAGAGTATCTCCTGCCGGGTGGTTGTTGCTCAGTGGTTGAGCATCGACCCAGGAACCAAGAGGTCATTGGTTCGATTCCCAATTAGGGCACATGTCTGGATTGCGGGCTCCATCTCTAGTAGGGGGCATGCAGGATGCAGCCAATTGATGAAGTTTCTCATTGATGTTTCTATCTATCCTCCCTTTCTCTCTCTAAAAATCAATTAACATATTTAAAAAATAAAGACTATCTCTTGGATTTGGGTTTGCATTTGATGACATTGATACAGAAGAACACAGGAGGATAAATGGGTTTGAGTGGAAAAGTAGAATAATGTGTTCAGTTTGGGACATGCTGAATTCGAGAAACCCACAGAATAACATACTGTCGTTTCTGTGATCTTTATGTTGTAAAGTCCATGTGGTTCTTTGTAAACCAAAAAGAAGGGCTATTATCATAATAACTTGGAATATATTTCCTGTACTTCAGCATGGAACGCCTCCTTGAATTTAAAAATACATAGTTATGAAAGAGAAATCCTGAACTGGCCTGGAGCGCTATAGATCATTGCTCCTTTGAAGGTTGGAGACAAGCAGGGAGTGGGCTAAGAGCAAGCATGAGGTACTAATAAGTATATATGGCTTCAGGTTGCCTTTCAACCTTCACCTCTAGTCATCTAAGACTGGAGTATTGTACTTGTTTGTGATGATCCCTCTCCACAGAGTGACTTCCTCATGACTTCCATGCCCATCTCCAACCACTTCTCATGTATCTTACACTCCACCCCTATTCTCATCCTGAATTAAATGTACCCACTTCCTCCTCTCGATTCCTGTGGCTCTTCTTCATTGCATATAGATAATTTTACTTTTCATTCTATTTACATGCTTCTCTTATCCCACTAGTTGGTTGTCAAGTTGTTTGCTTGTTTATTGCTTTTTCAAGAAAAAAAAATGCAATGTTTAAGTATGTATACCCTGCAATACCTGTCAGAAGGTCTAAAAATATGTTGTGCCTCAATGATTATATTCTGAATTCACCTAAATTATTAAGGAGTTTATCATGTAGAGGCCCAGAAGGAGACAATTTGGGGTGAGACTATAGGAGTCTCCATCAGACAAAGATGACAGATCCTGAAGATAGGGGATTACATTTTCTTAGATTTGTCCCTGTACCTGAGGGCATTACTCATGGAGTAAATGATCTCTCTCTGCCTCTCACACCTTCCTTCATGGCAGCAGAGCACTTTATCCAGAACTCTCCCCCTTTTTATGGTCTCTCATTCTCAGATCTGCCTGGCTGTAGGAAAGGTGCAGCCTGGTTTACTGTCCTGCGTGAGCTAAGTTTACCAAACCAGGCCTGAGGTTGTCCATGATGTCAAGAACGGGGAAAGTACAATGGTCTAATTTGGCGAGGGACTATTTGCAAGCACATTAAGCCACAAATCCGAAGACCACATTCTTCAATCAGTTCCATTAGAAATAAGGCTGTGATTTTGATAGTCATCTCCTGTATTTGATTATTGAATCCAGCTTTCAAAGAGGTACTGTGGTAGGCAGAATTTTAAGGCAGGCTTCCAGATTCCCCACTCTCACCCTGGCCAGATAGCTCATTTGGTTACAGCACCATCCAGATAGGCCAACGTTTCAGGTTTCATCCTCAGTCAGGGGACATACAAGAATCAGCTAATGAATGCAGAAATAAGTGGAACAGCAAATCAGTCTCTCTCTCTCTCTCTCTCTCTCTCTCTCTCTCTCTCTCTCTCTCTCTCCCTCTCTCCCTCCCTCCCTCCCTCCCTCCCTCCCTTTCTTTCTCCCTCTCTCCTTCCCTCTCTAAAGTACAATAGATAAAAATAAAAAGATGTTGCCCACTTCTCCCCTTGTATACATGCCCTGCATCATCCCTGGGACGTCAAACATGATGGATTTGACTCCCATGTTTATATTATGTAATATGGAAGAGTTTACCTTAGACAGATAAGGAGATTATCCATGTGGACATAATTTAATCACATGCACCATTTAAAAACAGAGGTTATTTTTTGGCTGGAGGCAGAAGGGGAAGCCAGAGATTCAAACTTAGAGAGGTTAAATATTCCATTGCTAAATCAATGGTGAAGGGGCCCATGCATCAAACAATATAGGTGGCATGCAGGGATTAAGTGTAACCCCCAGTTGGCAACCAGCAAGAAAAGAGGGACATCTTCCTACAATTGAAAAAAACTAACCTATAAAATTACAAAAGAATGAGCCCCAAAGGGAATTTTCTCCAAGATTCTCTGTATGAAAACAGCCCAACCGATACCTTGATTGCAGCCTATGATGCTTTAAGCAGAGAGCCCACCCATGCTGTGCCAAGCTTCTGACCTACAGAACTATGAGCTAACAATTGTGTGATTTTAAGTTGTTGATGTATACGTGTATTATCTTTAAGAATTTAAAAATCTACAAAAAAAAATTTCTGGGACAGTAGGAGCCATAGCCTATTTGAATCTCTTCAAACTATGCCATAAAAAAACAAAGAACAGAGAATGTAAAACCAATGACCTGTGAAGAACATTTACAACAAAGCTAAGTAGCAGGATAATTTCCTGTGAACCCCAAATATAAGTGGTAGTAATAAAACAAGAGTGGCATGATCTACCGGGCTTAACATCTGTGAAGATGGAAGGAGAAAAATGGCCACTGGGTTTCTGGGTTTCTTATGACCTTCTCTCTGGACAGTGTGGCATGTCCATTGGAGAACAGAAGCCAAAATGAGCAGGGGGTTCTGCAGATCTTGTTGTGGGGTGAGGGCAAGGTAACCCTGATTCCCCATGGCCTGATATGCTGAAGCAGGCTGGTGTGTCTTGATCTGGATCTTTTTTTCCAGCCACTGTGGTGCAATTGACAGGTACTTTTAATCTAGAATTTAATGTTATTCAGGCCTGGAAATTTTATTGATAATTTCTTCTCCATTTTACTCTTTCTCTCTAGCTTTCTCTCTTACTTTCTGGACTGATTCTCCTATTTTCTTGTCTTTTTATTACCGAACACTTTTTTATGTGCATGTTAGCATCTTCCCAAACCACTAATATACTGATTGAGTCTCATAGTGTGAGCCTGTTGGTTGGTTCCTAATGTGGGGATGGAGCAGGCAAAATCTGGGGGAATTTCTAATATACATATAATATATATAATCTGCTATAGGTCCATCTGCTACCACAACAATAAATCCTCAAGCACTTTCAATCAGTTATACTATTTAAAAACACAAATGCATCCTGACTTTTATTTAGCACCTAAGCATTGAGTTTTTTTGGAGGGTCTCTGGTGTACATGAGTCTATTCTGAGCTTTCCCCACTGATGGCTTAGATTGGAGTGTGTTCCATGCACTAGTCACTTTTCCCTGTCTATTTGTTTTCCAGTGTCTAAAATTGTGTTGCTGTTGTTTTGTTAGTCTTTGTCTTTGTGCATTTACAGTTTTTAAAAATCCATTTACTGTGACTTTGTTGGCATTTCAGAACAGAGGAAAGGTAAATGCCTTTGTTCAATCTACCATGTTTAACCACATGTTTGACCTCACCATTTAGAGAGCAAGGACACTCTTAGGATATCTGCCTCCAATCCCAAGGAGATGGGGACCCTCTTAGAGTCCTTTCTGTGCAGAATACACACATGCTTGCCCTGTCTGCACAGTGTTCATTGTTTGCTTCTTAAAATGACAGACTCTCTGGAAGTACTCCACCAGTTTGTTGAAAAAGGCTTCCTTGAAGGGAAATGTTTGGATGGACACAACGTAGTTACTTTTAGAAAATGGAATTGGTGAATATTGATGATGACAGGAAACTTTCACTGTTTTCTGCACATATAATTATTGCACATCTTCACGATTAAAAGTATCCTATGTAATAAAAGGCCAGTGACCATAACGGTGTCATGACCGGAACGACCGATTGACTAGTCGCTATGAGGTGCATTGACCACCTCTCAGTCCCTCCCCCAGCCTTCAGGCTCTGATCGCTGGATGGCCAACAGGGAACCAGGGGGAACCGGGATGGGTGTCAGCAGTGGGGCAGGACTGAGGACTGGTGAGCAGGCAGAATGGCCGACCTCTTGGTCCTTCTTCATGACCTGCAGGCTCCGATAGATCGCCAGGTGGCAAAGGGGAACTGGGGTGGGTGTTGGCGGTGGGGCGGGGCAGAACTGGAGACTGGTGAACGGGCAGAAGATGGCCCTGATCGCAAGCTAGGCCCCGATTTCATGCACTGAGCCTCTAGTATATATACATTTACAATAACTTAAAAGATAAACTTGACATTATGGTATTTTTTTTTCCAGTAAATGATGGAAAGGAAGGAAAGTAGTAAGAATGGGAAGAAGGGAGGAAGGAAGGGAGGAGGGAAGGTAGAAGGGGAGAAGGACCTCTTGATAATACAGAGCTATACTTAGTCAATTTGTCACTAGTGATCATAATGATGCTGATGATGCTGATGATGACAAGAATGATGGAGACCATTATTACCTTCAGTTTGACTTTGGATTTGAATTGCATTTAAGCTTTGCTGCTCACTGCTTTGACACCCCACCTTTTCTCTCAGTTCTAACTAAGCTTTGCTCATGCTTCTTTGTTAAATACCAATGAAATTCATAGATCTCTGCAACCTTAAGAAAATTCAGTGCAAAAACCTAGCTTATATAACTTTGAATTCAGACCTTGACAACTAGACAGGATTTATCTCATGCATATGTATTAATTTTAAGTGCTTTTCTGTAACAGTAATTTGACATTTAATATAGCATAACTGTATTATTAAATTTAAATGCATATTTGCAATTCTAAAAGCACTGCTGAACTTTATGGGTGAAAAATACATCCTCCTTCACCTTGGTTACTTCTCACCCACCAGTTCTCTAGGCTCTTTTCTCTCTGCGACCCTACCCCTGATGTGTGTCCCCTCTTCTTTCCTCAACCTCAGACTCTCAACTTCACTTCTTTTTTCATTTCCTAACATTCTCTCCTTCCCTCTCTTGTAATTCATATTTGTTCATTCTTTCTGTGTCTTTGTTCCTCCTTTGTGGACATGCTCAGAGCTTCTGCTTTCAGCCATCAGCCCCTCATGTAGTCACTTCTCTCACTCACTTGTGGAGCAGTTTTAAGATGCTACAGGACTTTCACTCCTTACCTACCATTGTTCAGCACAGTCTATGGTAGTGTTTTCCAAACATTGAAGTAGCCTGCCATTGGAAAAGGCTGCCTCCAGTGCGATGAGGTCCCAATCACAATCTTTTCTTTTTTAAAACATATATTATTTATTTCAGAGAGGAATTGAGAGGGAGAGATAGAAAAATCAGTGATGAGAGAGAATCATTGATAGGCTGCCTCCTACATGCCCCATACTGGGGATCAAGCCAACAACATGGGCATGTGCCATGACCTGGAATAGAACTGTGACTGTGACTTCCTGGTTCATAGGTCAGTGCTCAACCACTGAGCAACACCAGCCGAGCCAAATCACAATCTTTATTAAAAGGGAGAACAAGGGATGCTGAGTGTCTGGAATTGGGGGTAAAAATAGCCTGAATAACTTTGAGTCTTTTAAAAAAATATGTTTTTATTGATTTCGGAGAGGAAGGGAGAGAGAGAGAGAGAAACATCAGTGGTGAGAGAGAATCATTGATCGGCTGCCTCCTGCACGCCCCCTTCTGGGTATCAAGCCTGCAACCCAGGCATGTGCCCTTGGCCAGAATCAAACCTGGGACCCTTCAGTCTGCAGGCTGACACTCTATCCACTGAACCAAACTAGCTAGGGCCCTTTGAGGCTTTTTAAAATCAGGAATTGGCATCATCCTTCTTTACTCTAATAGTCAGTTAATAAGTGCTGCCAGAACCCTAGCTCTCCACTGAAAACTCTTGGATTTTCACCTTTTTTAATGTCAGGTGTCAATGGCTCTTAGATATCAGTTACTTCCATGGTGTCATTTTTTTAAAGTATATTTTTATTGATTACAGAGAGAAGGGAGAGGGAGAGGGAGAAAGAGATAGAAACATTAATGTTGAAAGAGAATCATTGATTGGCTGCCTCCTGCATGCCCCCTACTGGGGATTGAGCCCACAACCTGGGCATGTGTCCTGACCCGGAATCCAACTGTGACCTTCTGGTTCACAGGTCAATGCTCAACCACTGAGCTATGCTGGCCAGGCTCCGTAGTGTCATTTTTATCAGAAATAAAACTGAGGCCCAGGGAAGTCAAGTCTTGGCTCCACTCCCAACGTATCAGAGGCACAGCTGATGCAAGGACCCTGGTCTGTGATTCACACCCGAAGACTCTCCACTGGTTTCTCCAGCCTCGGCCACACAAGACATCCAGGCTGTGACCTGCCATCTATGGCTCTGTCATCTCTAGGCACTTACATCTGCTTTTTGTCCTTTCAGGTACAGCTTTTCCACTTTCTCTCACTTAGTTAAGCCTTATTTATGCTTCAATACGAAAGTCATACATGACCATCCCAGAGAATCTCTCCCGATTTTCCTTTGCTCCTCCATCCCCCACTCTCCCATCTTTGGTTTAGTATAGGTGCCACTCTCCTGTGTTTGATTTGCACCGTGAATTGAATTCTATTTGTATTTAATTACACAGTTTTGAACTGCCTATTTATTAACCATCACCTCTACTGGAATATAAATTTCTGGAGGTCAGGGTCTGTGAATTATTCAACTTTTAATCTCCAGTGCCTGCCATCCAAGAATTTCTACACTGAGTCTCAAGAAAGGAAGGCTGCTGTGGGATGCTAGCTGACTTGAGAGAAGGGATGAAGAGCTTCAGTGTAAATTCTGTTAAATTGAGAAATTAAAGATACTGATCTCAATATTAATATTTGGGAATAAAAAGATATATATTCTCCTTGATTTTTTAGCACCTTCCAGTTCTCCAGGCTTTCTTCTGTCTGCTATTCTTACCTTGATTAGAATATCCTTTCCCCTCCTCAACCTCATCTTCATTTCCTTTTCTTTCTGTTTCTCTGCTCTTTGCCCTCTGCAATTCATACTAGTATTCTCCCACTCTCAGCTGCTGCTTTCGTTTTCCTGAGGAAAGGAAGTTTCCATTCTATGTGGAAATGTCTAGTGCTTCCGTACACTGCAAAACATTGTCACCCATCAGCCCTCACACAGTCTTAGTTCTCCCTCACTATGTAGGGCTGCTTCCTTCTCAAGAGGGAGGTCATCTCTACTCTGCTGATCCTTGGGCTGGGGAAGAGTTGATTTCAAACAAAGCATAGGCACTCTGATTTTGTTGATCCCTGCCTCCCTCTAAGCTATTCTGGGAAGATTCTCAGAGGGTCTAAGAGTTTAAGTCAGTTATTATCTCTTTCCTGTTCTGTTAAAATTCTTGACCTATATACTTTATGAAGGCGTGGTAAATAGGTACTGACTTCCCTTTTTTATTTAGAAATTACCAGTACATATGTGTATTGCAAAATGGTTGTTCCCAATCTGTTCATCACACAGCATCATCTTACCCCAAGTTTTAGGGTGTTGCAGTCAGCACCTTGCTACTGGGCCTTTGAGGCCTGTGGACAATGCACTTCCGTCCTGTGTGACGCTCTGTCTTGGAGAGGCTTTGCTAATTCGCCACAGATAGTCAGACATGGAGTGTCCTCAATTTGGTCTTGCAGGCATTCTGCCTGAAAGCTTGGATTCTGTCAGGAAGGGGTCTGGAGTCCTAGCTGGATTCCTGCCTCTGGTGTCCTACACTGAGTCTCAAGAAAGGAAGGCTTCTGTGGGGTGCTAGCTGACTTGAGAGAAGGGATGAAGAGCTTCAGTGTAAAACCAGACCAATAATGCGTGAGGCTAGAGCATTGAAAAATAGTCCCGGAATCTCATGAGCCTAGTCAGATTTCCCAAGTTAAATTTTCATAGCACATACTTTAGGAAATGTGGCATACATTCTCCAGGGATAAATAAAAGAAACTTGATGTCATATATCATTCCCTCTGTGGGTCATCTAGATGGAAAAATTCTACACAATGTATAGCGCTTCCATGAAGTTTAGAGAAGTTCCTGGATGACAGACTTGTCAGTGGTGATTAGACAAAAAGAGTAACCTGATGCTGAGTTTCAGAGGTTAAGAACAGTTACCATAAACTCACCTTGGGCACCCAACCTGAGATGGCACACTCCCCACGGGTGAACTTTGAGTTGAAACTAGGGTGGCATTTGCACTCCTCTTAACATATAAAAAGACTTTGTCATTCAACATGTAGTAGTTTTCTTTTTGTCTTTACACTTGCACATGAAAGCTGCCTTTATATGAGTGTCACCAGACTGTCTTTTTATAAATCACTGCTGCCTTGCCAAATAGATACGTGCATCGGGAAGACAGTCTTTTCTGCATAGGTCTCATAAATCAACATCGCTGAACAATTCCCAGCATAGGTCGTCTTTTAAATTTAAAATTGAGAAACATAAAGAAAGAGACTGTCATATGGAAACAAAAAAATTTCTTAAGAAATTCTGTGTTTGTTGAAGAGGGTAAGAGAAAGAGGGAGAGATTAAGCTAGAGAGAAAGTTTCCCATATTCAGGTGGTCTGAATTATGAGCTAAAGACACAAAGATGCATGGGGGAGAAATACAAAGATAGAGTTTTCCTTTGTAGAGAAGCAAAAGTTTGCATTTTTGGATCCTGGAAGAAAGATTCCTCACTGGCCCAGCCTAAAATGCATATTTTTTAAAATATATTTTATTGATTTTCTAAAGAGAGGAAGGGAGAGGAATAGACAGAAACATCGATGAGAGAGAAACATCGATCAGCTGCCTCCTGCACGCCCCCTACTGGGGATGTGCCTGCAATCAAGGTACATGCCCTTGACCAGAATCGAACCTGGGACCCTTCAGTCCGCAGGCCGACGCTCCATCCACTGAGCAAAACTGGTTAGGGCTAAAATGCATATTTTTGAGAAAACACATTGAATATTAAAAATAGTGATAACTAGTTATTGAGTGCTTACTCGCAGCTGGATACTTCCTGAAACACTTTCCCTATGACAACACATTGAATTTCCACAGGAAACCTGTAGTATAGGCACTACAGTCATTTCCTTGATGTAGAAAAGGAAACTGAGACACAGAAGTCTCATTAAATAACTTGGATAGATTCACAGCTATTAATTATCAGCGCGTGACCCTCTAGCAGCAAAACTATTCATTTGATGATAGATACTCTCCAGTTGCCTGATGAACTCCATGATCAGGGTCTTGCCTTTCTTTTGTGATCAGTGTGTCTATTCTTGGGAACATGGTCTCCAGTTTGGCCATGCCCTGGACCTTGCTTGAAATTACTTTACAAAATAGGTTCTGTCTGGAGTGAAATTTTGATGAGGACAGATTGGACCATAACTATAGGGTTACACGAGGTATCCCAAGTTCAGCATGGCGACACCTTTAGCTGCTACCTTCTCTTCTCTTTTCCTTATAACTGCAGCAAATTCTCTCCTAGGAAGGGATATGGAAGGGGAACATGTATACCAGTTATGTTACTGAGAACAGATCCCTTACCATTATACCCTTTGAATCAGAATTTTCTGGGAACTGGGAAGAGCAGGCATGATTCAAAAATCCCCAATGCTAATAATTCTGATACAGTTTGCTCCAGCTGGACAGCACGACATTATAAGAGCCTTTACATACATGCAGGGATATTTGAGACATAAGTGTGAAGTGATGAGGTGTTCTCAAAGCCCACCTTCCCCGCCCTGACATACACAATTTCCATGACTTTGTTCGTGCCCATGCTTATTTATCTCACTTAAGGTATCTAAATATATTGAAGTATATTTTAGAATTCATTGCCAGAAAAAAATTTGTCCCCCTTGATTAATTATTATGCCTTTTTTTGCTCAACTATTCATAGTGAAACATCCTATAATAGTTTGCTTTGGCTACCTAGAATCAATGCTATGTTACTATAATAGTTCATATTTTTGGCATATTTATGTCCTTCTCCATCTTTGTTATTCTAATTATCTGTATATATTTCTGAACAAATTTTTTGTAAGTCATCCCAAGTCATTATTAGAAGTAGGTTACATATAAATTATTTATTAAAAAGAAAAATAGATATTTATTCTCTAAAAGTGCATAAGCTAAATCATATACGAATTTCATATTCACCTCTGAGATTTCTCCCTTCCTGTTTTCTGGGAGTCTCACAGGTGAGAGCCCCTGGAGGTGCCTTCTTATTGTCATTCCTGATAACAACACAGACATTAATCCAGAAGGTCCCTGTCTCGTATTCACCAGAATGTTTCAAGGAGGTCCATTTCAAAGGGCTTGGGTATTATGTGCTATGTTATAGCTTTTCACATAACAGGCCTGAAGATAATCATTTCTGAGAAAAGATGAAAAGGACCCAACATGTGATCCTGAGAAATAACCACAAATTTGGAGAACAGACCAAATGAAAGGAGAGTAAAGGGCATTGTCAGCCTGCCACAGGACGGCTTTGGTTCAGTGGGAACACATTGAAAAAATGATGCAAAAACAGGAAAAGCACGCTGAGCCTTTGCTCTCCCATGTGCCTGGATAAACAGTGGGCAGGGAGATGGAGTCCCCTGATCCCCAGAGGCGTGCTGGGCAGGATGAGGATGGCT
Source organism: Myotis nattereri (assembly GCF_964212035.1). Classification (NCBI taxonomy): domain Eukaryota; kingdom Metazoa; phylum Chordata; class Mammalia; order Chiroptera; family Vespertilionidae; genus Myotis; species Myotis nattereri. Next base: position 75,788,390 of record NC_138085.1, on the reverse strand, counting down.
CCCTCCCTTCCTCTGGCTTCCCTTTCTCTCTCCCCAGCTCCTCTCCATTTCTCTCTCACATTCCTGGGCCGGTATTCATCTTACTTTTTATACACTTTTGAGATTTCTATTTCATCTCAGTCTGACTACATCCAAGTTTTTTGCTAAAAGTTTCCTACATTTTGTTTTGTGATTTCATCATGTCAAGTTTGGTCTGTGGTTTGCTCCCTGTGTTTCAGCTTCTCTCCTCCTGGTGCACCTGTGTCAATCCCTCCCTCCCCTCCCAGGCTGCTCAGACCTGTGCCTGAGCCCCGAGCTGGCCCTGGGCTCAGGTCACCTGCGCACTGCAGGCAGGAGGCAATCATCTCAGGATTCACCTGGAAAACACAAGTCCCTCTTACACCTCTGGCGGGGACCCTAGCAGTCCATGCCTCAGCTTCTGGGACATTTCAGGGACTCTCCATCACTGGCAGACACCAGATGGGACAGATAGAGGCAATTTTGCAGAAAATGCTGAGTTTGGCTTCCTCGGTGGCCTTTCCAGCTGGAAACAGAGTGACCAGGAAGCACATGGTTCTCAGCCTAGCTTCATCGCCTCAAGAACTACAGATGGCTTCCCCAAGCACCTGAAATCTGTGCTGCTTCCCTGGCTGGGACGTGCTGCAGGCTGCAGAATTGCTTTTGTTTTTCTGTGGAGCAACTCAGTTTCTCTCTGGCTTTAGAGTGAGAGCAAGGAGAGGACACGGGTAGCAAAGAGCCAGAAGGTGGGGAAATTAATGTTTAATGTTTGAAACTCCCTGGGACTGGCCAGCTGCTCAAAAAGATGCATCCGGGGATATTATGGCCACCAGTGGGCACATTTGAGCAAGACTTTGGAAATGAGCCAGGTGTCTTCCTTCAGAAAGATGTAGGTTGGCCAGTGGAGTTGGAATCAATTACATGATTTACATATTACGAGGTGTAGGAGTTTTTGTTGTCATTTTCCTTCCTTTTCTTTTCTCGCATTACTTTTGGACTCTTACTTTATTGTTCATTCTGTGAACATCAGTCAATGGTTGGGATCAAGGCATATGGGCCAAGAGGCACTGCCAGGGTTTAAGACATATTTACAAAGAGCCGCAGCCATTGAATGATTTCTCTACTGTTCAACGGGCCTTCCGTTTTGTTTGTTTTTTTAATTTTCACTGAGTGTTGGAAGCTGGGACTATGGATCACTGGCAGACTTGATATGATAAAGGCTCTAGATCTAGAATGATCTGTAATCCTAGGACAGGTACCAGAAAGGCCGGCAGAAGTGGGTTTTTTGTTGTTTTGTTTTTGCAGAGCTACCCATAGGAAGCCATCAGTGTTGACTTAGTGTTGGGCCAAGGAATGGGTCACTGTCAGTCCAGACCTCTCAGTGGCTGCCAGGTGTCATGACAATCATAAAGAAAAACAAAACGTTTTTTCTGACTGACATATGATTTGTATCTTTTTCCTTATTCCTCTATTCAAAGCTGAGTTCAAAGCCCCATGATCTTTTCCCCTACATTTCGCGCTGCTTCCTAAGTTGGCGGAGTGCAGGCAGACACCAGGCAGAATCTATCTATCCAGATGAGAGTCATTTCAGTCGGGACTTGGCCTTGTCCCTTTCATTGCTTCTCAACTGCTGGGGCTGAGGAGCAAGAGGACAGAGCGGCACAGGTAATCTTAACTCAAAACTCAAAGCCTGTGGGCTGGTGGCTACACTGAAGTAAGGCAGGTGGAATCCAGATACAATTCTTTCTTCAAGATAAAGGAGCAGGCAGGCTGACTGCGCGGCCCCGCAATGACCCACACAAGGCCAGGGGACTCTATTGATGATGCCATGTGCCCTCCAGCTAAAGAAAAGTGCAGGGCAGGTCAGATAACAGGCAGGAGGCAGGGTCCTGACAAAGAACAGCCCCTGGACAATGAAATGTCTTTATACGAAAGGGCTGGAAAATTGTCACAGTCCTTTTGTAGTTGTTGACTGGGTTCATTCCTGTATAAAGCCTCAAGGATGACAAAGGAAACCTACCCCAGATCTATTGGTTTTCTGTCTGGAGCCTGGAAGGTGAGCTGCAGCGCAGCCTTGTCCAGCCGCTCAAGGCTCTGGCGAACATCTTCCTTCGTTGTGTGAGTGCGTTCAAGGGCTTTGGGGTGGGAGTCCTGCTAGCTCTGTTTTGTTTTGTTGTTGTTTTTTTAGTTCAAGAGATGAGACACATGTATGCACAAATGACAGGACCAACTGTGATAAGGAATGAGATTTCTGCTATGTACTTAGTGGTGGATCTGGTACCTAAAGTACTGTTTAATTCAGGGGTGGGCAAACTTTTTGACTTGAGGGCCACAATGGGTTCTTAAACTGGACCGGAGGGCCGGAACAAAAGCATGGATGGAGTGTTTGTGTGAACTAATATAAATTCAAAGTAAACATCATTACATAAAAGGGTATGGTCTTTTTTTTTTAGTTTTATTCATTTCAAACGGGCCGAATCCGGCCCACGGGCCATAGTTTGCCCACGGCTGTTTTAATTGAATGCTTGCAACACCAATCGGATCCTCTCTGATGTGAAAAAGCTGATGCACAGGTGACAACTACTTTCCTAAACCACAGAGTTAGTGAATGATGATGCCAGAAATCAAATCCAGGTCTAATCGATTACACATTATATATTGGTTTCATAACACCAAATTTTCTACAAATAATGTCTAATACTTAAACAATGCTTTATCACTTATATGTCACATTCACACACTCAATCGCAAGGGATCCTTATCACCCTTCTATGCACTGTGGGGGGGTGGGGGGGGGGCATTGTAGGTGAGGGAATTGGCTCTCGAAGAGTTAACTGATTTTCCCAGATCACAGGCTAGCAACTGGGAGTCAAGACTCAGCTCAGTTTTCCTTTATCAGCTTCGTTTTGCTATGTTACATCGCCTTTTCCATAAATGATACAAACAACTATCGTTTCTGGAGCAAAAGCTTCCTCCCAGACACCAGAGTTTTCCTTGACTTCTCCCATTTAACCCTCACAGCAAACTAAGGGAGGCAAGTACCATTTTCCTGTGAATCCTGCAGATAAGAAATTTAAAGAACCTTCTCCAAGGTTACACAGCTAGTAAGTGGTAAGACTAGGGTTTCGTCCCTCCTACTGATTCTGACTTCAGGGTTCACATCTCATCACAATACTGTTATACTGTCTCTCACCCTGTGCCTTCTCCACACCTCCTGCTACACGTGGAATATACACCTAAGCTGCCCAGTGCTGGGGGAGGACTGAAGAAGGAGTTATTGATTCCAGCTCAGGAGTTCCCCAGAAGCTTTGCAAAAGCAGTGGCATTTGAGCTAGGCCTTAAGAAATTAGCTAAGGAATGGATAGGCTCAGTGACTTCTTTAAAATTTCATAAGTTCTTCAAATACAGTTTCTTATACTCAGATTCAGATTTTTTAAAAGAATATGAAATATAGACTCATCAAGTTTTGCCTTTCTTTCTCCATGTACCTTAATTCTCTTTCCTTGAGCTACAAACAAAGAAATATGCAGAATCTGGAAGGATAAGAGCCTCAGACTCTCCAAAGATTAGGTATAGAAATATATTAGTGTCATTGCATGCAGTCATATACAGATGGTACAAACTGAAAGCACATACTCATGTCTAGACTATCTCGAATCTCTTGCTAATGAATCTGGCTTCCATGGGCTCTGTGGGCATGTGGAATATAAAACACACCAGTGTATCCATCCAAACGTGAGAAAGGCTGTAGCAAAGGTTCCATTCATGAAGTGATGTAAAGCAGAAATAAAGGGTGACTCTATCGTCCAATTTTCCAAAGCTGTATTTCCATACACTTTTCAAACACATGTAAAGCTCTTTTTCATGTGAAATAAATACGAGTCCTGAGCAGTTTTAATTAGCGACCTGGGAGGCACGCTGCACCTGTTCCGATTCATCTGCAGAGATGAAAACCCCTCACCCTTTTCATCTGCTGACAAGTTAATAGACATTTCCAACTCATGCCAGCACGTGGGGTTTCGCAGGTTTCCCGTGACAGGTGAGTAATAAAGCCGCACAAGAACGTGGCAACTGTACATAGAACATCCTCCGGAGTGTAAATTCCTGAGCAGAGGTGATACGTCCCCCATTGTTCCGCAGGCCTGTGCCTGGGTAGACGGTACATCACTTTGTTTTTAATAACAGATTCATTGAGGTATGCTTTGCATAGCGTAAACTCCTCCCGTCTAGAGTGTACAGTGTGATCATATTTAATATATTTGCAGAGCAGTGCCACCATCACTACAATCTAATTTCAGAACATTTCCATCCCAAGAAGAAACCTCATGCCCATTTACAGTGCCGCCACACTCACCCCCCTCCGTCCTAGACAACTACTGTGATGCTTCATCTTTACTACACTGTAGTTGAGAAAATGTCCCATGTGCTTGCTGCTTTGTGTACTGGGCCAATGAATAATTGAATGGCACTTCATGCACTGGAGAACACAGAATGGTATGGCTAGTATATGGCCGCATGTATGTGTGTGTATGTGCACCTGTGTTTGTGTGTTTATGCTAGAAGGAAATACAAGGAATCATTCATGAAGAGAAGCAGAGAGGTTGGCCGTCAGCTTACAATTTTGATAGCAAAAGCTGTCAGGAGAGGTATTTAAAATGGGTATAACAATGCAAAGAGCAAAAATGCAATTCCAGCGCATTCTCATTGTTTGGGCATTCTGTATTTGCAACTCACCTACTCACTAACATTTACTTGTAACCCCCAAATGGTACTCGTGGTCTGCAGTCCTTTGTGGACCTGCATAGAGCAATGAAGCACTTCCGTCCTTGGGTTCCCTTCCTGATGGTCCCAGCTCAGGTCAACCAGACACACTCTGGCTTCTTGTTTCAGCTCAGACAGAGATGACCAGAGGATGGAGATACCCTGGACCACGTGGAACTGAACACAATTTCTTGGAATGAGCAGGTTGGGTATAAGCCTTGAGTTCCTGGCGTTATCCGCCCTATTGGGGAGCTCAGGGGGCAGATTCATACCCTGGCTTTTCCCGTGTGCCATAGAATGAAACATTGGCTCTCAGGGACTGAGATTCAGCGGGTCCTTTACCCCTTCACAGTTGGGGAGCACCCGTTGTGGCTATTCTGTGAAAGAGTTTAGTCTTCGGAAAACTGTAAGTCTACTGCGTGGATCCAAACTGGAAAAATTATTTTTGCAACTGGACTACCTTATTAAAAATAAGAAAGGAGACATTTTCAAATAAAAATGGCATTCAGTCAGAATATGAGAGGTTAAGAATATTCAGTGAACCATGTGTATCTATAACTCGTGAGCCAACGCAGGCTATAAGGTCTGCCCTCCAACAAAGTCAAGGTCTCTACCACCAGAATTCCCAACCAGATTTATAAGGAGTGCTCCCATGTTGTCCTGGACCCTTTTAAAAACAACATTTAATGTTTTATTAAAATATAGCATGTTTAATTTAATAGAAAATTAATGTTAGTAATTTAATACATAAATATAATAATGTATTTATTTCATGGACCACTAATATTTTTAAATACTAGGTTGCTACTTAAAATCTAAACACACATATTATTAATGACTAGTGGAGTCTCTTCCAAGGTCCCATAAAATATCAAATATAGTGTGATTAAATAAAAATATCAAAATTACGTAAGTTACTAAAACCTTCAACCCCTGGAATTTGGGGACAAAAGGGAGCTCAGGTGAAAATATGGCAACGCAATTCACTAATAATGAGACTAATACATTTGGCTTGAAGAAAAGATCATGTTGTATGTAGAGTCTGCCACTGAATTAAAACATTTGTGCAGCCAGGAAATGGTGACAAAAACCTTGGCTCACTGCATTTTCTAACCCTTGCTGGAGCTCATGGAAGACACCCCCATCCCAACTCTGTGTTATGGTGAACATTTCCTGGACCTAAAGTGTTCATTTTGCAGGACAATGCAGTGGCCAATACCTGGGGTCAGGGGAAACTGACTTACACCCTAGTTCCACCAGTTAGGCAGCTTGCTTAGTCTAAGTATTGATTTTCTCATCTGTAAAATGGGAATAAGTACTGATTTAGTGTAGGGAGCAGCTATAGGGTCAAGCCTCAGACTGACCTTTGGCAGAGCCACAAACAAGTCCCAGCTTGGAGGGCAGAGCCCTCCTAGCACAATTAAGCTTGACCTTATAGTCCTCCCTTGTTTGTAGGTAGCTAATGGGCTGTGGGTTGTGCAGCAAGTGCTGCCAAAACAAGGCTTGAGTAATGAAATAGATTTGAAACTCGCAGGAACATTGTAAACATGTTGACCACTCCCCTTGTTTTGCTTCGTGTGCTCTGACTATAAAATAAAGCTTCAGCCTACAGGCTGTGTCACTGTTTCCTCATCTAGGCACAGTGATCCCACCTGGTCCCAACTGTTTTCTCTTGTCTGTTTTCTTTAATCGTTCACTGCCCTTCCTCAGGTTCACCCCTGGCCATGCTGGACACGGTTCAATTTAGAAGATTTGTGTTGCTTTTTTGAGGCAGTTAGCCTAAGATTCTACATACAATAAGTACACAAATAGCTTTTCTTACATATCATCTATCAAATATTATTATTGTGCTTCCTGCCACCATCTCATACACACAGAGAGGGAGAGCAGATGAGAGAGAGACAGGAGGAGAGGGAGAGGAAGGAGATATAGGTGATATAATCTGCAATGGGATGGAGGGTATGGAGGAGAGCCTGTGGTCTGAGCAGTGGGCATACATTGACTGGCATGTATAATACTGTTTCTCCTGAATAAGGCAAAGCAGGAGTTGTTCCTCAAAAAATCTTGAAGTACTTGATCCTGCAGTTGTTCTCTTGAATATATTACACACGAGTTAAGAATTAAAGATTGAACATGTCTTCTACTACACTGTGAAAAGAAATAGACACTGGAGCCTAGCGTAGTCCACCATAGACATCCGGGCAAAAACACATAAACAGGCAGTCACAGCATCAATGAAAGAAGGATGAAAGCCACAGAGAAAGCAAAGACCCAGCTGAAGACTGACACAAAAAGGCAAGATACACAAATACTTTCAAATTCCAAAGAATTGCTTCTCAACTGAGGGTGACTGTGCACTCCTCCTCCCCAGGGAATATTTGAAAATGTGTGGGGTCATTTTCATCATCATGACTTAGATTATTTCATGCCTACAGGCTGGGATGTTGCATATGATGCTACTTATTACACAGGACACACTGGGAAGGAAGAACCATGTAGCTAAAAAGCCATTGTTATTGGAGTTGCAGCCAATATTGCTGCAAAGGAAGATGGATGGTAGAAATGAGAGGTGTTGATTGTGAGAAGTGATGCTACAGAAAAGTGACTCACATGGAGGATGAGACAGAGAGGCTCTCCACTAATTCATAAGACAAGTAAACATTGCTAAAAAGGAGTATTCCATATAGAATAGGAGAGGTGCGTTCCAACTTATGAAATATAGATACAGAGAGAACAAATAAAGAAAAAAATATAAAGATACACAATTGCTTAGAAATGTTACGTGAATAGACAGATCAATTTGCTCTAGGTAAAAAAGACATCTTCCATTTGGGACAAAAAGTGCTAAAAAACCAGGATATAAAACAGGGATAACTTCATTAAACAAAACCCAAGCTGGCCTAAGATTCCGCCCTCCCAATGTAAAATGCCAGAACAAACAAGCAAATATCCCACAGACAAACAAATGAAATTCCCTAAAGCAGAGTCAATAGACATGTAAGGGAAAAGTCTTCAAGGAATTAAATATATACCCAATAAGTCGCTATTTTTATACATGCAAGGAAAGGTACCATAATTCTATATTTTCAACTCAAAAACCATAATAATCCCAGCCAGTAAAGAAACAAATGAGAAGTAGTAACTGAGGATAGCCAGATATAAAAGGCCTAGCTGAGTATAGAAATAAATGATCTTTATAATGATGTAAATTTTGGTAACAAAGTAGAATTCAAATATTAAACTTATCCATAAACTTAAATGGTACCATATCCTTTATGAACAGTGATTTACATCTAAAACTTCAAAATAAAATAGCAAAAACTTAGGTGACTAGCCCAAAATGATGAATACAAAAGGCAATATCTGATTCATTTTCTAATTTTAAAAGATAATATTAGGAATAAGTTTTTGCAAATCAAATTTTCTTTGCAGTGCTATTTTTTAAAAATTATTCTTTTATAAGAATTAGTAATTGTTAAAATTAATAACAGAATATGTAGCAAGAGAGAGAAGGTCACAGCACAAATGTAAATTTTTTAAAATAATAAAACAATATGACAGAGATAAAACCAAATTCATCAGTGTATTTTTAACCTTCACATTATACTGAATAAGGTTGAGTTTTCCATTGAAAACTAATAATCATCACAGAATGGAGGTAAATTTATTTGCATGAAAAAGTTTTTTCTGAAATATGTAAAATAAAGTCTATTATGAACATATGACTGAATTGATAGAAATACATAGCTTCTTAATGGATAAATAGTTTAAAAGAAACCAATTTATAAAAGCTAGAAAAGAATAAAATATTCTTAAACTTGCATTTTTAAACACAAAGCACAATCATTAATAAAGTACAACTAAAGATACAAAGAAACATACTTACAAATACAGAGTATAAAATTTTAAAAATTCATGAAATAATTGCTCTAAAAATTACATCTTTCAATAAACTCTAAAATATTACAAAAGTTAAATATAAACACACAAGACTCTGACATCAAAGCCATTAAATACATTACCGGAAAGAGATAAAAAAAGTTGAAAGAACAAAACAAACTTTGAAAAAATACAAATTTATTAAAAATAAATCCAATAAAGGAGGGGGAAAACTTCACTTTGTTTGCAGAAACCAGAAGGTACTTTTTAAATAAAAATTTGTGAAATGTACCCAAAGTTATCCTTAGAGGCACATGAGTCTTAAATGCTTTCATAATTCATTAATAGTTATTAATAAGCTAAGCTTCAACTTTGGTAAATTAACACAACCAGCCTACGGGCAGCAGAAGAGTAAGAATATCAAAATTAGTTGTTTCTATATATTAAAAAGGGACATTTGACAAAAGTAATTGAAGAATTTATTCTGTGGGGTCCTAAAGAACATAATGAATTAAATAGGAAAAGAGTTTGTTTCATTAAGAGGGAAAGAGCAAAACCACAAATATATAGCATTAGAATGAAAAGGCTATGTTACCAGAATGGTCATTAAAAAAACATAAGACATTTCTATGTAAAAATCTATGCCAAAAATGCAAAAACCTTAATGAAAAATATACTTTTTTTAAATTAAATCTTTATTGTTCAGATTATTACATTTGTTCCTCTTTTTTCCCCCCATAACTCCCCTCCTCCCAGTTCCCGCCCCACCATCCGCCCTCACTCCCCACCCACTGTCCTCATCCATAGGTGCACGATTTTTGTCCAGTCTCTTCCCGCATCTCCCACACCCCTTTCCCCCCCAAGAATAGTCAGTCCATTCCCTTTCTATGTCCCTGATTCTATTATAATCACCAGTTCATTGAAAAATATACTTTTATAGGATATTTTTTAACTGATGAAAAGTGATCAAGAAATTAGGAAACAAAAAATGTCTAATACCTATTGGAAAGAATAAAAAATAAGTAATCAAAGGTTTACTAGGGTCTGAAAACTAGTTTTACTAAGCATTTCTTCTATATTGTTAAAAAGTATTCCAAAGTCATGTGAAACATGTCATCGCTTGGGAAAATGTAGAAAAATTAGCAAATTACTTTATGGTGCTAATATCAGCCTACGAAGCAAACCATGATTAATATTACCCATAATTGTAGACCAAAATTTCTGAATACAGTTGCAAAAATTCTAAATAAATTACTGACAAACAGTATTAATAGAAGAATTTAGGACAAGCAGGTAGGATTTATTTCATTATTGTTATTAAGAAATTATTAAAAAGTAAGCAGGGATAAATGTATTTCTTCAACATGACATTTATTTAAAACTAACATGATAGAAATTCTCAGTCATTAATCTAATATTCTGGTTACTGTAAAATGCTGAAAACCTTACTTCAATGAGGATTATGACAAAACTAGAGGCCCGGTGCATGAAATCATGCACTCGGGAGAAAGGGGGAACCCCTCAGCGTGGCCTGCGCCCGCTTGCAGTCCAGGAGCCCTCAGGGGATGTCTGACTGCCCCTGAAGTGGGAGAGGCTCCCCAACACCACTGCTGTGTTCACCAGCCCGGTTTCTGGAGCACTAACCACCAGGGGGCAGCTCCTGCGTTGAGTGTCTTCCCTGTGGTGGTCAGTGCGCATCATAGCGACTGGTTGTTCTGCCGTTTGTTCTATTTGCATATTAGCTATAGGATTGCCTACCATCCCTATTGTTATCTCACACTGTTTTAAAACACGGACCAAATTAAGGCAAGAGGGAATAAAGGGAGGTAGAAGAAGGCAAAGAGGGGATAAATGGTGACGGAAGGAGACATGACTTGGGGTGGTAAACACACAAGGCAATATACAGATGATGTTTTGTAGAATTGTGGACCTTAAACTTGTATAATTTTATTAACCAATAGCACATTAATAAATTCAGTGAAATAAGAAAAACTTGGAAATTAAACAAAAAAGGATACATGAACACAAAATCTGTAGTGACTGTTAATAAGGAGACAAGTATCAAAATTTGAGTTGCTTTTGTGGAAATATAAGATAATTAACTGAAATAGAATTCAAGATATTATGAAGTGAATCAAACCTGTCTGATGCACCAGAAATAGCAAATTGGAAGATGCGATGGGAAAATAGGGTATTCATGAGAGCAGTGAAGCGTGGACTATGTGGCACCTTGATCAGAAGTATGGAGAGCTTAAGAAATTAAACAGAAAGCAAACCTGCTTGGCTTGTACAACATGATGAGACATACCACATTTCCAGATGGCAGAATCAAGTATTGTTAGGTGTGTATCTCCCTAAATCAATCTATAGATTTAAGGTAATTCCAATCAAGATTTAAATAAGGTTGCTTCATTTGTTCTGGCAGGGGCAGGGCAGACTTGAAAAAGTTGTTTAAAAGTTTGGGAAAAAAACACAATGTTGATACAGAAAGTCATAATAGAGATCTTGTATCATAGAAATGTACATTTGAAACCTATATGGTCCTATTAACAATGTCACCCCAATAAATTTAATTAAAAAAACAATAGGTGGTAAAAACTGACTCAAGTTTGAATGGATATGTAACTATAAAATTACAATGACTAGAAGACAGGTGAATTGGTGTAAGGGTCAGAACACATGTTAATTTAATAGACTAGTTGGCCTTAAACTACATGAAAGAATTTATTAGAATCTAATTATAATTCAAAAAGTAACATGCACCAGTGGGAAATTAATTATTCAGGCAGGATATTGTTTTAGGAGAATGTTTAAATATATGAGAATCATGAAGTTAAATTTTCCTTATGCAATTCATTAGTATATATTTCATATCTTTAAAAAGCTGATATGGAAAATAAAGATACCCTTGAAAATAATCTACTAAATAATCTATTAACCTGCACATGGATGTGTGTGTGTGTGTAGAGAAGACATATTTTCAAAGTATAAATAAGCCAAAAGATATGCAAAACATGCAGTTAGTAAAAACATAAGATCCAAAGTAAATATATGATTCCAGTCTTGTGAAAAATATAAAATAAGGAAATATGTACATGAGGCTGATAAAAAGATTTTAGGGCATGTTAATCGGATTATGTGAAGGTCAAGGTGAACCTCTACCTTACTTTTTGTTTTTTAATATATGGTGAGGAGGATCAATTTTGTTCATATAATTAAAACAATTTAAGTTTAAAAATAAAATAAAATAAATGAAGAGATAACATCACACAAAGATCATTACGTGTACAATATACCATTCATAAGCCAGGAATAAAAGTAAATTCGTGAAGCAAGTGGTAAACTCATCATTATTGCAACATGTATTTTCACCTTGCAAAGAGTTCTTAAGGAATTTTTTAAAAAATCCTTAATACAGAAGTGGTCATTAAATATGAGCAATTAACAGGGGACAGAAATGTGTTGGAAACATCAGCTTCACAAGTAATCAGAGATGCAAATGAGAGTAATATTGATTTTTCACTCACCACATTGAAATAGATTTTTAAAATGTATTTCAATACTAGAGAGAATGAATTTTATGAGCATTTTTATGCCCTCCTAATGGGAGTGTGAATTTAGGTAACTCTACTGCAAAGCAAAATTAAAAATTTACCAGAAGCCTTGCTGGAAACTTATCCTTAGCTCCAATAGTGTAACTCAATAATCTATTAAAATTTTAAAGAGGCTGGCTGGTGTTGCTCAGTGGTTGAGCATAGATCTATGCCCCAGGAGGTTATGGTTCAATTCCCGGCCAGGGCACATGCCCAGATTGCCGGCTCGATCCCCAGTGTGGGGACATACAGGAGGCAGCCGATCAATGAATCTGTCTCATCATTGATGTTTCCATCTCTCTCTTCCTCTCTGAAATGAATCAAAATATATTTAAAAATTTGAAAGAGAGAGATACAGGCAAGTGTTTGTACAAAATGATGAGGATTGCATTCAGATTTATCAGAGTGTAAACAAATTAAAACAACCCAAGTTTCCAACCATAGAGAATTCAAAAATGCAGAATATCCATATGAGGGACTAAGGTGCTCCCACTACAAATCAGATTGTAGAAGGCTGTCCTCCATCAGCATAATAGGCCAAAAAGCAGAATACAAAGCTGCAACATTGTTTTACTGAGCAAGCACTCAGAAAAGTACTTGTAGGAAATAGGACAGAATATTCAAAGTGCACACGCCCTGTAATTTATTCTCAGGACTGTCTGTGTTTCATGTACTTGTTTTGGCAATGGTAAGCCTGAAAGTTCAGTCATAATATTTTATGGAGGGAATCGGAAAAGTAGTTCAATTTGACAGTGTTTAGCCCTCAATTATTAAATCACAGCAGTGTTCACTTTGAAATGGCATTGGTTGTTATAATCTTGCAGTTTGTATTTTTACATGAAAAAGGGGGGAAAAAAGTAGCCCCAGCATGGTCTTCCTCCTCTTGCCAAGAATAAAAGCCCAGCATAACCAAAGTTCATCAATACCGCCTTGCTGCCATCCAGCTTTGTAATATTTGTAGCCACTGATTTTTTTTAAATTCAGAGACTGCTTAAAGACAGTTACTCTTTCCAATTAAAAAGCCTGCAGTATAGCCATAAAAATTATATTCCTGCCAACTTGGCTAATGACAGCTAGAGTATGCTTTCTTCACTTAAATGACAGAATGGTAAACACAGACAAAATACATTAGTTACCATTAGCAACGGTATCAAAATGAGCAGATTTAGGTTATACTTGAAAAAATATAGATCTATCATATTTTAATAATCATTTTCCCAGTATGAGGTCTCATTGTAGCTTGATGGGAAGATCTAAAATTAGACTTTTTTTGTGTGTGTAAAATTCAGTTTCAGTGAACCAGATGTAAGATGAGAAGTCTTCAAATGGAGCTGGTAATAAACAAAAGCATACTTTGATTCTGCTTTCGTAAACACCTTGTTTTCTACATTAGAAAGGCTTGAGTAAAGTTATAAGAAACCTAACTGAATTTAGCACCTTTAGTTTTACTCTGATACCTTGGTTTGACTTCAATCATTATGGGCTTTGACCTGCAGATCAGGGAATCAATTTAGCTCTCTGCATCAGCATTAGTAGACAGGTGTTCATCTAATGTTGACAAGGCATTCATTACATTATAGGCCACATTCTCTCATACGTCTCTATATGGAAGAGTTTAGCACTTTCATGTATGTGTTTATTTTGATGAATGAGAGAAGATCATAAAGTTGAAGATTGTGTGCTTAAACTTCGTGGGATTTTTTTTAAATTTGGCATTTCAGACCTGTGAATGTTATTGCTTTATATCATCTGCATACTGTAATTAATGTAATTATTTAATAGCTACATTTTATAGGATTGTTTTTGTATCCTGTATATAGACATAAATGAGATTTTTTTTTTACTGAAGCCGCTCTATATTGCCATGCTGTAATTACAAGGAGGTGATTAAAAGTGAGAGATTAATGATGTTTGAGGACAAAGTGAATAGCTTATTAGCCTACCTAGTTCATATCAGGCCATTCATGTCTTGAGTCTGATCCAGGCAAGGGATGCCTGCCCCCCGGAAGCTTGCCAATGGCACAGTGCTTGACTTAGGCTCCTTCTTTCGGTCATTATTCTTATTAGCTTGGGATACGTAGCAAACATATTACAGGTGACTTTTATTTCTGCCATTCAGAATTGAGGTTCACATAGCATGAGTCTTCAAACCCGTCTTTAGGGAATCTTTGTATGTTTTAATGGGATTTTCAATAGCACTTGAAACAAAGTAGTTGGCTGTGGAAAATAATTTTCAGAATGTTGACTTTCTTAATTCACATAACGTGATCAATTCAGGAAAATAATACAAATTACATCATGATGAAGTTGATTCTACTGGTTTGATTTTGCCCCAGAATTTGAAAAACACCATCCTAGGCAGGCACAGATGTAAACTGGGATGTGTTCAAGGAAAGAAGAGGACCCAGCCTAGCAAGCATCTGCCGTAAGGCACGCACTGAGCCAGCTGGTGGCACCAGCAGTAACCATTTATTGGGCGTGGTACAATTCGTGTGTTATTGATCAGACCATTGCTATGTTATCCACATTTTAGAATCAATCAACATGAGGGCACAATATCCAGAAGCAACGACGTTTCAATTTCAAGGAGGGAGCTGTGGGAGAGAGCGTTAAAATAAGGCACAAATCAGAGCCGAGGGAGTGGTCAGGATCACACATTCTGTCTCTGGGAAATATATTTCTGTGTTGTGAAGCCGCATGGAGCAATGCCCTAGTGTTTTCCATCCTCCACAGTGCTCCATGTGTGCCCATCCCCCTGAGGAATGTAAATGTAGGGACTGTGTTTCTCCTTAGGTTACATGCCCTGCCACAAAGACTCAGTACAATTTCCCTTCCACCCGGGGCCGAGGGGTGCTGCAGAGGTTGGAACCTGGGACCGAGCCAAGGTGGGTGGCAGCAGTCTCTGAGGCATCTGGGATGGGATGCTACCCACTGAGTTCCCGTCATGCCGGTCTGTGAAAAATCCAATTCCAATGAACTCCTCTCCTGGTGAAGACATTACTTTGGATGAGCAGCGAGGAGGCAGAACACTATCAGGGGAATAGTGATGCTGAGTATCTGTTCCAGCCCCAGCCTTGAAGGCACTGGGGTCTGAGTGCTTGAGGACCTGCTGACATGGTTCTACACTAATTGCCTATGCTGCATTGCATGCACTGTGTGTCGTCGTAGCCAACCCTCTGTCGTGGAAGCAAATCTATGCAGTTTTCACAGTATAAAGATCATTGGTGGATTTGCCATTGTGTAATACATATTTCTGGACAACCCTACACAATGTTTATGTAGCACATTTAACTTGACAAAGCGAATATCCAAATGAACGGACTGTGTGCTTTGGTAAGACATTATTTGTCTGTAGAGTTACATTCTATTAAAAACCTCTTCAAATCCGATCCAGCAAATGTCACATTTTCCAGTTTTGTTACAGATGAATACACGGAAAATCAGAGATGCTGAATGACTTCCCCAAAGTCACATAGCTATGAAGTGTCGGGTGTAGGGGTATCAGGATGAGCTTTTCTCATTTCTGGTCCATCAGTCACTGGTGTGTAGGCATCCTTGGCAGCCGCTCATGGGCACTCCCCTGTTACCATGGTGTCGAACCTGCTCAGGTCACCATGTGTACTCCTGGTATATGTAGTGTTGTTGAAGGTACACAGCCTCTGCTCTGTAGGACTTTGTACTAACTCAGAAGACTAATTTCTCAGCCAAATAGCACTACATCTGGCACAAAGAGGGGTGGGGCAGCTACAGAGGCAAGGAGGCAAATGACAAGTTTAAGGAGCTGTCCAAATGCTGATATTCACATTTTTATTTATTTTTAATTTAACTTTATTATTGAAAGTATTACAGATGCCCCCCTCGGGCTCCCCCCTCATTAACCCCTACCACCCTGCTCCTGCCCCCTCCATAGGCCTTCATCACACTATTGTTTGTGCCTGTGGCTTATGCATATATCCATACAAGTTCTTTGGTTAATGATATTCACAATTTTAGAGTGCGAGCAGAACAGAGAGGACTTGCTTATACAGAACGAGCCTGTCATTTCACTTGGTTGAGGCAACTGGAAACATGTTAACCTCAAGCACTGAGATAAAGACCAGTCCAGGGGTTGGAGAATGCTTCTAAAGAATCCATAAGTAGCAAACTGAGATAAGAGGGCAATAGAGAGAAGTTATATACAGGGTAACTTCAGGAAGCCATACACAGCCCAGTAAAAGAGAATGCACATGAACCTCTTGCACCAGAAGGTGATGGATGCTAAAGGAATCCTGGGCATGTTAAAAGGACACAGGATCCAGCTCGTAAAAACGTGCATTGATCAAATCTGGGACAATTTTGTCCTCAATTTTTTTAAATGATAGTAATGGATTATAATCTAATGAATAATGCAATCATTTATGAGTCCAAAAAGTGAGATAAATAAATAAGTGAAACATAAATAAATGAAGAAAGGAAAAGTCTTCCTTACAGCGGAATGTTATCTAATAGTTATAGAAATAATGGCATTAGAAAATCACTAAAGAATGCTAAAATTAGCAGGTGAAAGTCTGATGAGCAATAGGGAGGTTACATCATATCAACCACAAATTACTTAGTGTCTCTTCATAAATCACATTGATTAAAAAGGGAAAATAGTTAATCTTAGTGTGAAGGACAGCAGTGTGACCAAGTGGTTCAAAGCTAATAGCACCAATGTACCAATCCTGGAGGAATGGCTATCGCGTGCACTTTGCAATGATGCAATGAGATACACATAAAACTACATAGTAATACTTTTGCCAAAATGTCTAAAATGAATCTAAATAGGGGTAAATATTGGTCAAACTAAAACAAGGTTATTTCTGCAAAGTAACCATCATGTGCTCTTTAAAATACTAGCCCTGGTCAAGAAAAACAAAAAATAAAAGGCTGAATAACTGTTTCAGATTAAAGGAGAACAAAGAGAAGATGCCACTAACAGCCACATGTGATTCTGGACTAGATTGTGGACTGAGAAAACCCATTAAAAGGGGCTTAATTGAAAAATTGATGATATTTAAAATGTGGGTTACTAGTTATATAATAGTATCGCATTGCATCAATTCTTAATTTTCTGATCTTGATACCTGTACTATGATTATTTAAGACTCTATCCTTGTTCTTAGAAAATACATACTAAAATAATTGGGGGGAAATGTACATGCTGCTTGAACTGACTCTCAAATGGATCAGAAAAATAATATGGTATATATGATATGATATATGGGAGAAAGGGAGGGAGAGAACGATAAAACAGATGGGTCTGAATATTAATGATTGGACAATTTATATGTGAGCTTCTTACACAATTTTTGCAATGTTTCTGTAGGCTTGAAATTATACAACATTTAAAATGACCAAAATTAGGCACATTATGTTCCTGAGTATATTCTATCACAATAATGCCTGAAAAACTCTATCTAACCTGAAGAGAAAAAACAATACTGCAAGCAAATAAAACAGTGAATTAAAGGATGTATAAACTTTGTTTAGTTTAGACAGAAAAGTTTGTGTTAAGACAGTTTGTAGAGTTCCTTGTTTATTTTTTTAAAGATTCATTTGTTGACAGATATGTATTTATTGCCACTTTATTCATTTTTTTAAATCTCTTCTTCTTCTTCTTCTTCTTCTTCTTCTTCTTCTTCTTCTTCTTCTTCTTCTTCTCCTTCTCCTTCTCCTTCTCCTTCTCCTTCTCCTTCTCCTTCTCCTTCTTCTAGAGCCTTTAACAGTTCATATAATACTGTTTTGGTGGTGATGAACTCCTTTAGCTTCTTTTTGTCTGGGAAGCTCTTTATATGTCCTTGAAGTACAGCAGAGGAAATATAATCAATTATTCTAATTACTATGCATGGTGTCAGATGGATACTAGATTCATCAGGATGATCACTTAGTAAGTTATATAATGTCTAATCCCTGGGGTGTACACCTGAAACTAATATAATGTGGTACATCAACTGTGCTTAAAAAATAAAAATGATTTAAATTTAAAAAAAGTTTATAGAAGCACGCTGATAACCATTTTCATGCCCCAATAACTGGAACCATCAAAAATCTATATTCTTCCATTGTAAAACAGGATCACAATAACTAACTTGCAAGGCTTTCTGCTGGTTGTATAAAATAATAGATATTGCCATTTAATATCCACCTCCATTGTCTTTCTCAGATTTTCTTCTGAGGCCAACTATAATATTTCTCTAATTTCACCTCAAGGACATTCAGTCTTGAATCTCTGAAAGCCTTTCCTGGGATTCGGGCTACCATTTATGACCCATAAGAAACAGCTCCTCTCATAACCTGAAGGGAAGGAACATAACACTTGAGAATTAGGATAATAACGAACACTTTTCTTTCCATTTCAGAATTATTCAAATGTATAGTCAATGGGTCCCAGTGGAAGCATATTTCTCTCTTTAATTTCTGCCTGAAGACTTTGTACCACATTTCTCCCTTAGAACAAACATGGGAAAGTGTTCTGGGAAAAGGAGTCTTTTAGTGAATCAATAAGTAGAATGTTTTCTTTAAAAGGACTACAAATTCTTTCCATGTTTTATTTTTTTTTCTTAGTAACATGGGTGCACATGTTTAGAATCTAATTAGCCAAATTAGTAGACTCCAGTGGCAAAGAAGTGAATTGAGAATTCAGATTTTGTCGTTTTAATATTGCTTATCAAATGGGTGTTTCTAGTGCTTGGTGATGTTTTAATTTTTATTCTACAAATGTAGTGAGCTCTATGCTAAAAAGTAAGGGAGTACCCCAAGAAATAGAAAAACATTTTTCACCCAAAATTGTGCCTTGCATAAGATATACTGTGCAGTCATAAATCATGAAAAACGCAATGTGATTAAAACACAAAAGAACTCATAATGCATGCTGTTGATGATCAGGATTTCAACTGAGACAAATGTTGCAACCAATAGAATTCAGGGATATGGGTGGAAAGGGAGGAAGTGATTAGAGATTTCAGACACCCACTATGTTAGAATTATCAGCAGGACCCTGGGTAATTTCATCTATATCACATCTGATAATTTCATCTATATCACATCTGGTCATTCTAAGCATTGAAATTACATCTATACTTATCAAATGATTTGTTAAACATTTCAGGGTGTAAATTTATTAAAGGGTATTCCTCTGGGTTTGGGATATGTTGACAAGCCTATTGTTGCTCAAACATTACCACTTGAAATGATGCACAGAAATGCTCCTTAGCTTTGTGAAGGCTGCCTGGTAGAATTTGTCACTTCCAACCATCAGCTCCAACCATCAGTCAATCCAGTAGAAGACAGGAAGAAAATAAAAATTAACCCTACATTTAATAAATATTTGCTGAATCAAATCAACAGTTTTAAGGGAGGCAGAATGTAGCATGGAAATAGAACTGGCTTTCCAGCCAGACAACTGGAATCTAAATTTTAATTCCCCCACTTTGAAAATATGTGACCTTCTTTATTTGTCTTTAAAATGGAAGCAGTGATGCCTCCATATCTGATCTTACAGAACTATTACAAAGTTATAATTGAAAGCATATACATTTATTTTCTAAATTGTAAAGGGTTGTGTCTGCATGTCAGAATAATTCCTTCCTTTTCAGTAAAGCCATATTAGTTACGCTTTTCATTACCAAATCATTGCTTATTTTATAACTTTTATATCTTTAGGTTTCCTGATATTGTGCCTGATACAAACATGGGAATAAAACATACGAGAACCAACACAACTATTTTTCAGAAATGGGCTATTTGGAGGGTCATTTGAGAGTGAGGACAGGAGAGACCACAGAGGAAAGGGTTTCACAGGGCAATGTGTCCTGGAGGGATGCTTATAAAACTCATCAAACTAATATTCCCTTCAATAAAAGAAATCTCCAGGAGGCCGTGTCTCTATAACATTGTAGTGGGGCTGCCACTTGGGTCAAGTGAAACCAATTGTGGCTTTTATTGTCTGAGCCAACTTCTATTGTGTTTGGACTAGCTACAAAAAAAAAAAATGCTCTTAAGAGAACAATGACCACAATGTAAGCTCTGAAAAGGCAAGGTTTTGTTCAAATAACTATGGACTCCCAGCACTTAGGACAGTTTGGGGTACATAATAGGTGTTGGATTAATACCAGGAAGTGTTCTGGTGAACATTTCTGCCCAGTGGGGTAATCCACTTTGGAGAGGGGACGATCCATGGAGAGCCTCTCTCTTTGAAGCTATGACTGTTAGGGGACTCATGATGAAGTATTCAATATTACAGTATTTCTTGGTTGGTACCTTAAATACTTTTTTTTCATTTTTTACTGAGGAGATATAGTCTCATGTAAGAACTGCTTTGTTTTGTTTTCAAGCTGGAACCCCTTACTAATGTACCTTGGGAGTACTTTGTCCTTGCAAACTTCAAGAGCCCAATTATTACAAAGAGAAAAACAAATCTTCCCCTGGGTACTCTGTATGAAATATAACATTTAGTTCAATACCTTTCCTACTATTGCAGCAGAAAGCATTTTGTAGAAACCCACGTGCAAGCCATTTGTGGAAGGCATTAGCAGAACATTCACGCTGGAAGAGCTGGGCCCTGACTGAATTCTGCCTCTCATCCACAGCATTAAATAATACCGGAAAGGGCCAGAACCATAGGACAACGTGAATGAGGTCTCTTATGAAAACAAAAGTGCCTGCACTTCCTTTTTTTTGTTTTGTTAATCCTCACTGGAGAATATTTTTCCATTGATGTTTAGGGAGAGTGGAAGAGAGAGGGAGAGACAGAGAGAAACATCGATGTGAGAGAAACACATTGATTGGTTGATTAGTTGTCTCCTGCCGGAGCCCATACCAGGGCCGCAGGACAGGGAGAAGCCTGCACCAAGATACATGCCAAGGAACCCTTTGGTCTGCAGGCCGATTCTCTACCCACTGAACCAAACTAGCTAGGGCAAAGTGCCTGCACTTTTAAAACCAAGTTTTGTAATACAAAGCTCTGTGACAACCAAGGAGGAGGCTTAGGACAAGGAGGAGAAGGAGAAGATGGACTCATAAAAAGAAATGATTTTCTAACTGCAGAGTTACAGAATCGGGAGTAGGAAACAGGAGTAAAATGCAGGTGTAAACCACCTCATTACAGAGCATTTGTATGATAATTAACACAAGAATCACAGTGCAATTATTTCTGGCTATCACTTGTAATTTGAAAATATCTATATACTCCCAAGTCCTGTGTTTGGCAAGCAGTTTGAAGTTCTCATTCAGTCGTGTGTGCTCAATCATTTTTCAACTAAAGCTGTGTTGTCCTCATGTTGACATTTAAGTTCTAATTGAGGGGGAGACCATAAGACTGAGGGTACCTGACCGACAACTCTAGTGACCAGGTACATGCAAATACTGAGCAGCCCCTCTAAGGTGTCCTCTTGTTGGAGAGGGCAAGGTTTTCCACAAACAAGATATTCAAATGTGCCCCCTTCTTTCCACTTTCAAAACCTACTTATCTTCCAAGATCTTGCTCACATCTTACTTTCTCCACAAATCTTTCCTCATTTATTCTGGAACATGTAACCTTTTCATGTGCTGAATTTCCATGGACTTTATTGTCTACAGTATTTTTTTTTTTTTGGTTATATTATAAGAACTTATATTACTACTAGAGGCCTGGTGCACAAAATTTGTGCACTTGAGGGGGGGGGGTCCCTCAGCCCGGCCTGCACCCTCTCGCAGTCCAGGAGCCCTTGGGGGATGTCCGACTACCGGCTTAGGGGAGCGGGCCTAAGCCTTCAGTTGGACATCCTTAGCACTGCAGCGGAGGCGGGAGAGGCTCCCACCACCGCCACTGCACTTGCCAGCCATGAGATCAGATTCTGGCTGAGCAGCGCTCCCCCTGTGGGAGCGCATTGACCACCAGGGGGCAGATCCTTCGTTGAGCATCTCCCCCCTAGTGGTCAGTGCATGTCATAGCGGCAGGTCATTCTGCCATTCGGTTGATTTGCACATTAGCCTTTTATTATATAGGATTAACATGTTATCTTTTTTGTTTCCTTAAAGGAGAGTGACTTCTTTTAGTATTTTTTTCTAGGGGTGGGGGCTGTTGGGAGAAAGATATCCCTCATTTAATATTTAACAGAAGTAGTACCAGGATAAGAAGTCAATGGATGAATATAAAGAGAAGTAGATAACTAGCCTACTGGCACTACAGTATGTTTAGAACAATGTTTTCTCTGGCTATATACAAGCAGGAGAAAGGTGATGGGGGCGTAGCCAGGGGGTCAAGGAATTTTCCGCTGAAATCATGTCCAGGGTCCAGTGCAAAAGAAGTGCCTTTCAAGCTACTGTCTTAGCAGTTGGAATTGAAGTAGGCTTTTCAGAAGCAAAAAGAGAGGTGTTCTACCTCATTTCACCAGCATCAAGTGCCTAGTGAAGTGGGTGGAATGGCACTCTGTCTGAACCACCAGACCAGAGTTGGAACGGCAGGGATGAATGCAGGACTCACTTGTGCATGACTTAGTAGTAGCTGCTGCACATTATGGAACTTTTTACAGATATGTGAAGAGTCCATCTAATAGTTTATTCTGCATGAGCCATTTCAACCACACAGGGAGTTAATGGTCATATCTGGATATGTCAGCTTAAAATATTAGCCTAGATTAGCAGAAGTGTCAGTTTATGGCTCCAGGGAAATCCCCATTGAGTTACTCCTGTTGGAGAAAAGCTACTATGGAGTATCTTTTAGGAGTAGTAGCTTTACTATTGAATTTTGTTGGAAAACATCACGTACAGGGTGATCTCCCTTAGATAATTACTTTATGCATCTTCCTTCTTCTATTGAATTGCTAGGTTCTGGTCTAAAAGAGGTCTATCATGCTGAAGAATTTAACCCAGACCCATATAATTTTCTATTTTGATAAGGATACACATTAGATTTGAACCTGAAAATGCAATAGGGCTCATGAGCATTTCAGGATGCTCTTTTACATTTTATTTATATTATTCTAAATTATTAGGTACCCTATATACCAATCTATTCAACTAAAAAAGAAAAAAAAAGAAGCTGAGTTTTTACTATATATATATAATCTCCAAGCCAAGATCCTATCAGAATATACAGTCCTTGCAAAAAATAACAACTAATTATGTGGTCTCCGTTATAAATTTTCTACCATTATTTTAGATGACTATCCCTTGTTATCTTCAAAAGGTTATACAGCATTTGGAATTCAAAAGGAAGTTGTTACCTGTTATCTTGCATAAATCTCTAATCATTGCAAATGGAATATATTATCGTCAGATCCAATTGCTTATATCCAATCTTGCCTCGTTCCTGCATTTGTAAAGGTAAATGCATGGTAACTTGCCTCTTATTTTCTTGTAATAAAAAAGTGTGCATATTGCCCTGACTGGTTTGGCTCAGTAGATAGAGTGTCAGCCTGCGGACTGAAAGGTCCCAGGTTCAATTCCGGTCAAGGGCATGTACCTTGGTTGTGGGCACATCCCCAGTAGGGAATGTGCAGGAGGCAGCTGATCGATGTTTCTCTCTCATCGATGTTGCTAACTCTCTATCCCTCTCCCTTCCTCTCTGTAAAAAATCAATAAAATATATTTTTTAAAAAGTGTGCATATAAATGAGAGTATCCATGTTGTGGGGTTCCTTGCAGATTGTCGTTTTCCATCACTGTTCTCAGACAAGTACATTACACTGAATAGTGAGAAGGGCTGGGAAGCTTTATTAACTCTAACTGACATATAACAGCACATTCTTTTTTAAAACGATGTGTGGAAAACAAATATCAACTTTATTCCTACTATTGAACAATAGAATTGCATATACACACACTATTTGTTTGATTGCTCCCGGATTTTTTAAGGTCTTATATGAATTGATTATTGTGAGGTTTTATGTTGAGATCTCTTTGTTAAAGTTTTTCTGAGTGCCAGTCTATTGGAACTCTAATTTGCATACTAGTAACAATATAGATTAATAGAGTAGAATTACCTAACTCAATCTAATAAGCATTTATTGAGTGCCTACTCCTTAATCATCACTACACTAGGTTCTTGGGGGTTTGGAAGCAGGAAGACAAGCAGGGCCCTATCTCTGTCAAGTTCACAGTTGTGTTCGAAAGAGGCTGAATAACCTTAATGCTTAATATCCCTTGGGCAGCAGCAAGTATAATCAGGAGGGGAGTTGGACAATTTCAAGGTTAAGTCTGGCTCATAATCAGAATCACCAGGGGATATATAAAAGAATAAAGATTGCTAGCTCTATGCCAGACTTTCCAACCCAGAATAGCTTGGGAACATTACCACGGATATGTTACTTAAAATGCTCCCTGGATGAGAATGAGGAGCAGTCAGTCCATTTGGTGACCACCAGACCAGATGACCTTTAATGTCCTCTGAAAGCTTAGCAGTCTAATATTCTATAACTAAATTTGGAAGCTTAAAATAGAGAACAATGTTGGTGGGGAGGAAGCCTACATATTCAGGCTTATCATGAATGAAACATAAAGCATTCTTCTCAACTCTTTCCAGCCAGGTCACTGAAAATCTGTTTCGGTAATATGCCTAGCACCCACAAGAGGGCTCCCTGGGAAAAAAGGAGGGGGGAAAAAAAGCACACCACAATAGTAGCAAAGCTTGATCCATTTAGAACCACCTCCATGATGTACTTATTTATTGCAAAACACACTTGAAATGCATGTTGGATAGTTTATGAATTTTTTGAGCCTCATCTAAAGAGGTTTATGCTGAAGGAATGAGAACACTAGGTATTTAGTCTTTAACTTTCTAAACATGAGCCCAAATATTATTTTATGAATATATGGTAACCTATAATATATGGTAAACAATAAAGATTATTTTCGTAGTCATCTTTATTTTTTTGATTTTTCCTTATATATAGCTTATCTATTTTCTCTACATTTCTAGCCTAGGGCACACTCTAAGGCTTAGCCAGTGTGCAGACAGGACCCATTCAGGTGCTACATTACTAACACTGTCCTCGGTGACCTTGAGGAGACACCAGTGAGACCACTGAGAGCAGAAGGAGTATTTCTCAAGTATCCACGTCTAAACCCTGTACCTGATTCTGTGGGACATTTATTCTGTGTTTGATCTATTGGAAGTCCAAGAGCCAGGCCATTTTAGGGGCAGGTGGACCTGACAGTGATTCTCCCTGGCCTGATCACTTAGGAGTGAGTGTCACAGCAGCTTTCTCCCTCCCCCTCTCTCACTAGGCTGCTCGCCAATGGCATTTTATTCAGGAAAAGTCCCTGGATCTGTGTTAGCCTCAGGACAACATTTAAATTCATGTCGCTGGAGGCATTCAATCCCTGCAATCAGGGTGTTTCCTCAGAGAATCCTGGGTGATGCCTGCTCAGGCTCCCACTCACCCCCTGCATTCCTGAGAGGTCGCTGCTTATGTTCTGTGGGCAGCAGTTAAATGCCATTTTCTGATGGAGGTGCCTCCACACCTGAGTGCTCTCTGCCAGTGGATCCTGGTGGTACCTTCCCCATCCTGTCCTTCATCACAGAGCAGGCGGCACCTATGAGACGTCCACATCACATTTTGATTGGTGGCACTGAGCTTCCTATGTTCCTTGGGGTAGAAATGACACTAATATGGGTTGGTGAGTTGGTACTGGAATGATCTGAGTGGAGAAGAGCTAATTTATTGGCCCCGGCTGCGTATTCCCCAAGTCACATGATCACCTGGAGCAGAAGTGGCAGGGGCATAGTCACTGCAGCCAATTCTGACATTAGTTGGAAAAGCAGAGAAAATAATCCCCTGGCTTCTGAGAGCTCACATATCAGCCGACAGATTAAATATGAGAATTGTATTATTACCTGAGTGGAAAAAGAAGGTAACTGAACTGTACAAACTCATTTAGAAGTGCATGGATTCTGCCTCGCAATGTATATTGATTGGCTATTGTGGGGCTTAAAACCTTAATCTGTTTTGCTAACATAACAGCATGCAAAGCTGTTGGGCATATACTTTACAGCCATACATAACACTGTGCAGGGTGATGGCAACACCCATTTCAATCTAGCAGTGATTCGTTGAGCACCTGTTCTGGCTCGGGTTTCGCACAGGGCTGAGCCGGGGAGTCAGGGTGTGTAGCATCTCCTCGGGCACTCCAACTGCTCTTGGGGAGCTCCGAGTATCCCGGGCTCTACAGAGGGAGATCCCGGACTCTACAGAGGGAGATCCCGGGCTCTACAGAGGGAGATCCGTGTGGACAGAGCATACCCAGCAGCACTACCTATTCAGGAGGGCAGAATGGCTGGAGGAAACTAAGACTTCTTCAAGCCTTTGGGCTGGAACTTCTAGGATGGGGGCTGGGGACGAGGGGAGTCCAGGCGGGTGGGAGGAACTCTATGGTTAGAGAAGGAACATATGTCTGAGGTCATCTGAAAAGATACTAAGCAGCAGTCATTGTGAGATGTGACCAGCACAGCTACGACCCCACCCTCCCTGAGATTGTGGCTTCCACACACATATGCAGGCACCCTCCTCCTGGGGCTCCTCAAGCAGAGTCATCATCCCTGCGGAAGGCACACAACTGTTTGTGTCTCTACGGTAAGTCCCAGTCATGCGCAGTAGGCAGGATTCTGAAATGATCTCCAAGATCTCCGCCCCCGGTGCTACTCCTGTGATTATGTTCTTCATATTTTGGAGAAAGAGAGGTTATCTACTCACATGAGTCCTTTAAGAGCAGAGTTTCCTCACACTGCAGGCATAAGGGAAGGTCGGAGTGATTCTAAGGGTGAGAGAGAGTTAGTGGACCTCACTGATTTGAAGAAAGGGTCACCTGGGGAGGAAGGCGGGTGGCCTTAGGAGCTGAAAGGCTCCAGCTGACCACCAACAAGGGAATGGGGACCTCAGTCCTACAATCCAACAGAACTGGATTCTGCCAACAACCAGAATGAGCCCGGAAGGGGATTCTTCCCCAGAGCCTCCCGGTTAGAGCCCAGCCTGACACACACCCTGATGTTGGCCTTCTGATGCCTAAAGCACAGAACTCGATCAAGCCTGCTTGGATTGCTGACCTACGTCACCGAGAGATGATAAATGGGTATTGTCTCACGCCACTGCTCTTGGGGTAATTTGCAATGGAGCATCATAAAAGTAGGATACTCTGCATGGGTGTGCTTGCGCTCATTTCCTAACATGTAGCTTCCACTTGTCTGTTCCCTTACAGTTACATCCTAAGATGGCAATGACCTTTGAAGGAGAGCGATGCTCTCCGGGTATAGACAGACGATAGGCCCGCTTCTCCATCCTTACAGCACTGGGGCTGCTGTTTCAGAGGGGAGGGTTGCAGCATGAACCTACCTGCTTTCCTTCATCCTACGGGTATGGAGACCATTAGCACGCATGAGGAAGGCAGGCGTAGGAACCCCAGGACAAGATGGTGGCCAAAAGGCCCTGGCCTTGGATTCAGTTTCATGTCTTAAATTCTCTCTTTGCAATCACTCAGTGAAATGTCATTTTGACAATCTTCTTTCTTGTATGTTGATATTTCCATAATGACTCTGGTACACTTGTGCTTCCTCCCCTAGAAGAGTTGGTAATCTGCATAGTTTGTTTTTATCCAACTTATTTTTATTCCGTGGAATACTCGAAGTGATTTTGAGAGCCTGTGAGGACAGTTCCATACGTTTACCGCTTCCATAGCAGACATTCCAGATGGCCTAACCATTTAGGACAGGAAACGCAGATCCCTGCCACGAGAATTTTTGGAAGTCCTGCCATTTTCTCAGTATATGGCTGGGATGTGGGCCAGACCCCTGAAGGCTCAGACTTCTGCTAATACCTCCTTTTTCTTGCCGGATTGCCAGACCTAGAGGGAGCCCTTTTTATTTATTTTTTCCATCGCAATGAGGTTACACCGTCAGCCTGAAACTTTCTGTGGTCTTTGGGGTCTAGTGCAGCTGCCCTTTCACGGGAGCTGGTTGATCCGTCTTCAGAATCTTCTCTCTTTTTAATGCCTGCGAGTGTAACGCCTTCTCCCTTGTGATCCTGCTCCTGCCAGAGGAATGAACAAGTACCACCTAGAACATTTGACTTGGTATTTTCTGTGCATTTGAGTCCATTCCATGCCGAGAAAATGGCCTTTGGCATCCCTGACTTTCCCCCACTCCTCAACTGACTGGTATGATAGAGGGGCCCGCCTGCAAGGCCATCTGGTGTGCACTTGACTTAGCTAGGACAGCACTGTCAGGCAGACAGTTAGATTTCCCTATTAAGCCTCAGACACAGCCTCACAGCTCCCCAGCTGGTGAGGGGTCCTACTGAACAATTCTGGCCCATCGAGCCTTCCCTGTATCTGAAATGCTGCCCATTCATGAAAGTTGCTTTTTGGAAGTGGTAGGAGATATGAATTTAAAAGGCTGTGTTTGGCTCTTCCATGGAGTACAAAAGAGGGAATGGGCTATTGGACAGCTTCACAAACAACCAACATTGCAAAACCTCGACCAGGGACAGGGACAAGGTGAAGGGCGGGGGTGGAGGGTGAGGGGACTCAGTGCTCTGAGGCTGCACAAGTGGAGGATGGAAGCCAGATATAAAGGTGTCCTGTTGGTGAGCTGGAACATGTGACTGCCACACACCTTTTCTCCTTGGGCTAAATGGATGGCAGGTGATTGCTCTTCTATGTTACAGGTTGTGAAACTGAGGTTCAGAAGGATTGGTTTTAGTTCTAATCCCTAGGGGTGTCCCCAGTTGGGCTAGATTGTAAATGCCTAAGAAAAGGCATCTTCTGTGGTCTCAATTTCTCCCAACAGCTTTGTGTTCAATCACCTGCTGAATTATGAATTATCGCTTTTCATCAGCATACACTGCCATTTTTTCCCCCATTCATCCAGAAGTTTCTGGCATCATTACACAATTTAAAAAGATCACAATTTCAGTGCTTGGGCATCTATTGGTATCAATAGAATTAGTGGAACATAATATCCCCAACAACTGGATTTTCAAATTAAACTTAGTGGGTGGCATTTGTTAATAAGATCATACAGGTTTCAAGTGAACATTTCTGTGACACATGATCTGTATATTGCATTGTGTGCTCACCATCCAAAGTCAAATCATCTTCAGTCACCATATATTTGGTTTCGTTCTCCTTTACTACCCCCATGCCCCCTTCCTTTGGTAATCACCATACTATTGTCTATGCCTATGAGTTTCAGTCTTATATCCCACATATGAGTGAAATCCTGTGATTCTTAGCTTTTTCTAACTTATTTCACTTAGCATAATAGTGTCAAGGTTCATGCATGTTGTTGCAAATGGCAATATTTCATCTTTTCTTATGGCTGAGCAGTATATAGCATTGTATTTATCCAATCATCTGTCAAAGGACACTGTGGTTGTCTTCATGTCTTGACCACCATGAATAATGCTGCAATGGACACAGGGGTTCATATATCTTTGCGAAGAAATGTTTTTGAGTTTTTCAGCTAGATAACCAGAAGAGGGATTGCTGGGTCATATGGTAACTCTATTATTAATTTTTTGAGGAACTGTCATACCATTTTTCATAGTGGCTGTACCAGTTTACATCCCCACCCGCAATAAATGAAGATTCCCTTTTCTCCACAACCTCTTCAACACTTGTTATTATCTGTCTAGTTTATGATAGCCTTTCTCACAGGCGTATTTAAAGGTGGATTTATTTTTAGTTAAACTATTGTCTTAGCCTTTTTTATTCTTAAGCCAAATTGTAGCCCTTCTTGCTTTCTTATCAATCCTGAAGAGATTATCCTACCTTAGCAAATAGTTATATACAAAAGATGTAGGGCTCTGATATCAGTGGTTAGCTGGGGAAGAAGTAATAAATGGGCAAAAGGTGTCATTATTGTGTACCATCAACTTGGTTTCTTTCAGGAAATATGCAAAATAGAGGTGAGAGAAACATGCTTTCACTATAGGAAATGTATGTAACCTATCTGGGCTCAGTTTTCCCATCTGCAAATTGGGACTGATTGTATTGACCTTAGAGAATGGTTATGAGGAGAAATGAGGATATATATATATATATATATATATATATATATATATATATCCAAAGCCCCTATCAATTTAGTTCTCGCCCATAATCAATCAATAAATTAAGAATTCTTTGCTGAACATCACCAGTGAGCTAGGTGCTTGGAGAGAAAAGAATGTATGAATATCAACCTTGAAGAATTTTCAGTATGTCTACAGACAAGATTAGGAATGACACAAAATTAAAATCCTTGGTCAATTTCTGCCCCATCTTTCCCAGTAGTCCAGTGAAAGAGTCAATGCTACCCCTCATTTCCGATGAGTTATATTTTCTTGTACAAACAGTAGTTCGCACTGGTGTGGAGAGAGAGCCTTCCGGTGGACAACTTCACTTTTCCCAGTGAGACCTGCATTTGCCCTACTCCTTTGAATTGTCCTGTGGCGACTTGAGCACATTATGAACACCTGGCATGTGATCAATGGTATGCACTGTTAGGGTGTTCCTAGTAGTATTCCTTTTAAAATATGATGTTTTATTTTATTTTTTACTGATGGTATAAAAGAAAAAAAAATCTTGAATAGTTCCCAGGGAAATATTTGTTACTATAATATTTAATCATTTGGTGTCTCAACTGATGTTGATATCTCTAAAGCTTACTTCAGGACTTCATCCCAAAGCAGTCAACTCCACCAAAAGAGACTCTTGTTCTCTAGGTTTTGGGTGGCTTCTCATAGTTTGGATGATTCTCTACAATGTCACCTAATGAATTATGCAGAATCCAGGGAAACTGGATAGATTTGAAGCAGTTAACAATTAAGTTACATTAAGTCTGTAGTAAGAGAAGATTGCTCTCCTGTTTTTGTGCTCATCCTTTTCATTTTTCTCTCTTGTTTTCTTTAATATATTACTTTGGCAAGATGGCCACTTTAGCCATGAGAATGTTCAGCAGTGCAATACCCATAGAAATAGCCATTATGGCACCAAATGATAGAGAAGATACTTTAAGGGAGCAGTCAATTCAAATGTCTTTTATTGTTGCTTCTTAAAAGCAGGAAGGTTTATAATGCACACAGCTCTCCAGCCACTCCCCTGAAAACCTTTCATAGGTATTTACATGTGAGTTTTGCACAAGAATGAAGGCATTAAATAATCTGATTTTATTGTATCTCTAGCTAATGATAACAGAAAAATAAAAATAGAATAGAAATAATACCTATCCTTTTGCATTTTCACTGTGTGCTAGGAACTCTTCTAAATGACTTGTATTAATTAACTGCTGAGTTTGTATAATTAATGGCTGAAATTGCCATTCCTCTATGAACACCCCATTTTTCAGGTAAGGAAACTGAGTTACATAAGGTTAAGTAACCTGCCAAGATTATACCGTGGAAGATTGCAGAGCTGGGTTAGATAAGTGTCCCTGGGCAAGACAATTGCAGTTTAAGAATACTTAGCCATATGGAAAATTAGAATAATTTGGTGCTAGTATATCCACTGAGAGGCAAGGCTATCAGCAAGGATATGAGCTGTCTACCACAGACCTGCGAGGACCCATGTTTGAGGCAGAGGTAACTCCTCGTGTAAAATATAACCAGGTCAAGGTCACCAGAGAAGAATGGGCAAAGCCAGAAAACTCTCCTGCCATTCTTGAGGCACTAAATCCAATAAGTTTCTCACATCTGTGACAGGTATTGCACTTGATTTCCTGTATTGCACTGTGAACTCCTTCAGAGAAGGAGCCATGAGCATTCTTCATGGGTTCTCTATCAGTAAATTGTGGGCTCCTTTAGGGCAAATGTTATATCTTAGTCATCTCTTGCCACCCCTTTCCTTTGAATCCAGGGCTAGCAATAGGCTTGAATGGTGCCTATTAGATGACCAGCAAATGGTAGATGAAATGTTGAGTACCTGTCACAGGTTCAAAAATATAGAAGAGACTTTTCAAACGTTGAATAATCTTGTAAATCAAGTGAGATGTGCTTACAGAAGAAATAGCAATGGCTCTCCTTAACTGAGCTCTACTGCCTCCCCTGACTTACACTGCTGCTTACCATTGAGCTTTGTGGCTGTGAAAATGGGCACAGCATTTAAATATTTAAAGAAAACACGGAGAAAAATAAATTGTAAGGTGATTAATGGAGTTAATTATCTAATTATATAATAATGGAGCATTATGTCAAAAGTACTTCATTAAAAAAAGAACAATTACCTTTAATTACATTTTGATCTTGATTGAAGAATGTTGAATGCGTTACTGCATCCAGGAGCTCCCAGGATTATTCCTTTCACCTATTACTTCTGTTTCTTTGAGGGGGAAGGCTTTCTTTCACTGGTAAACATTTTTTTATTTGGATAAAAATGTGTATTTTAAATAGAGACCATTATAAACTTTTGAACAATAATAGATTCAGAGGCAGAGCTGCCTCAAACAGATTGTCAAACTGCAGTGGGAAGGCCGGGGAGGGTTGGGGGGCAGGAGGTAGGGGGGTAAGAGATCAACTAAAGGACTTGTATGCATGCGTATAAGCATAACCAATGGACATAAGACACTGGGGGATAGGGGAGGCTGGGGGACTGTCTAGGGCGGGGGGATAAAATGGACACATATGTAATACCCTTTGTAATACTTTAAGCAATAAAAAAATTAAAAAAAAATGTGTATTTTAAAAAATATTCAGCCAAAGACAGAATCAGCTACGGAAAAGAAGTTGCGGTGTTAGAGGATAAAGAGTGCATTCATTCATCGCTGTAAGGTTACCATGCTGGGGCTGAGAGCTGGATATCTCCCTAAGGACAGCTCTGTTTGTCACTACCTCCCTCTAAAATGGGGCAGTTTAGGAAGAAATGCCAAATGCCAACCATTTGAGAGAACAGAGGCACTCCAGTAACCACGGAGACAACTGAAGGGCATGAAGTCTTGTCCTTCAGTGAATACTCTCTGTGTTAATTCTATAAGCCTAGGTGAGGTTACACTATGTAGTTGAGCCTTCTGGATCCTTTACTGGTTTTCAGGTTTCCTTGGAAACTGCTTAACTGAAGCCTGTTGAGAATCGGTGAGCAGGAATCACATTTGCAGTCGTGGTAGTGTGGGTATACATCACCACTGAGGGGGAAGAACTGAAACCAGAAAGAGCTTTATTCCCAGCTCTCCCCAAAGTGGCTTGGCCGATGTGCAACTCCTCTCCTCTCTCTGAGAATTCACAATAATGTGAGTTTGCCTTCCACTCTACTCACTGTCAAACCATGGATGTATATGACATTATCACTAAGAACTAGTAGATATTGTCCAGCATAAGTTATCAGATCAAGAAGACTTAACCAATAGTTTGCCTTATCCTGGACAACCGGACACCAGCTAGCTTGACATGGATTCTTTTCAAATGCTTACGGCATGAGGTGCATGTTATGTTTTCTCATAATTCCAATTGCCATAAAGAATTGTCGATGACTTATACAGCACATTGATTTTTTTTCTGGTGGCGTTTACATGCATGCTTTCTGCAGCCATTCATGGCCCTCACAGAATTGATAGCTTTTTGAACCGTGTCAATGAGATTATTGATTCTTAGAAGGGCCCTAATCTAGGAAAACTATTAAAATGTTTGCTATTGGCTTTTAGGAACATATAATGTAGCAACAGGATTGAAAAATTTAAGTACTATGTGATTGCCTGGAAATCTCAAAGTAAAAGAAATCAATGTAGCTAATCTATTTAATAAGTCAGGACACACACACACACACACACACACACACACACACACACACACTGAGGGCAAGTCAGTTAAGATTCATTATCAAGAAGACAATTTCAATGTGCTCTGCTGGACCAGCCAGCTTTCTGGCTAATTCCCTGTCCTTACGTGTCCAGTGGACTCAGCCAGGATCTAACATACCAAATTCTCCTTGCTTTCTTTAGGACTCCTCACGTCCACTTCTGGCCCTTCTTTCCCTATCTTGTCACATATACATTTTCAGCCCCTGCATCTCCTCATCCTCTATCTCCTTCCTTTAATGACCCAGCAGATTGGGGAGCAAGACCAGTCAGCATGAAGAAATAGGAGTGACAATATCTCCACAGCATAATAATGGCTTCCCATGTCTAGGGCACTGAGCATGGAAAAGTCAGAGAGGATAATTTAAAACACCAAGATAACTAACATTTAAATGTCCAAAGTGATAGTAAATCAGACACAAAGTGCTACGGGGCACAGCTTACTTACCACAAAATTAGCAAGGAAAAGGATGACCCATAAGGATCTCCCTGCCTCCAGCACATAGTTTTAATTAACAGAAACGTGTTCACCTCTTTTTCTTCAGATCCAGGGTGAGCAAATGCAGTGTATCCTTAAAGAGCCATATCTTTTTTAAAAAATATGTTGATGGAGGCAAGAGAAATTAAAATGTAGCACAGACAATAATCTAGTCACAGTGAGGAAAATCTCTCAAGTAATAATTTTGGAATCCCTACTAAGTTATCAAAAGGAGGAGAAAAATCCAATTCCATTTCTCCTCACAAATCCATTTATCTCTAGTTCTATGGAAAACAATGAAATGTATTATTAAGGTGGATAAATCTGGGTGTCCCTTGGTGATAATAGAGCCAGGAGGGGAAATAAAACAGGGCAAGAAAATGGGATCGCTTCTGTATCCAAATTTCAAAATGGGTGACTAAAGGGTAACTAGTGGTTATAATACTCTGGTTTTTAGAAAAGCCTATTGAGACAATCTTCAAAGCCTTGGGAGTTAATCTGAGCTCCGGGCATCTCAAAAATAAGCAGATAACAAGGCTTCCATCAAGTGATGTCTCTCTTCATCATGCAGTGTCTTAGGAAACTTTACTAATAAACACACACAGACACACACATACATGTAGCTGGTAATATTAGCCATCTGGACAGGAGGTGATTAAAGGCTCTAATCTGCAGGGTAGGGAGGGGTTGGCCAGCTTTGCCCAGAAAATGCTAAGGTGCATATAATGCTGCCCATGCAGGAGACCATCATCTCCCCTCTGTACTGATCATATGCATATGGCCTGTATCTATATATTATATACTAGTCTAGGTGCAAAGAGGTAGAAGAGATATGGGTTACACAGTAGGTGTGAAACAAGGATTTGTGCATGAAAACATTTCAAATCCTCTCCTACCAAGCATCCCACCCAACATAGAACATAGCTGTGGAGATATTGTCATTCCTATTTCTTCATGCTGACTGGTCTTGCTCTATGTTGCTATGTTGGTACAAGTATTTATCAGCCACTGAGTGCCTGAAAGTCAAGTCCAACCATCCTGTCGGTTAGAGAGGTGGCATGGTTGGGTTTGTGTGGCTAGGAAGGGCAACTGCTTGCTGGATGGAGACGAGATCACTGTGAATAATAATAAGCACCCTGAAAAGCACTCCACCATTGTGCCCAGACCTTCCTTTCTCCTCCCCTGAAATGCCTGAAATCCAATCATTAAGATGCCTCTCTTCCCACTAGTGCATGGTTCAATGGGAGGAACATGAAGGCCTATTCCTGATGAGCTGCCAATAGTTACTCCAGGAGAAAAAAAACTCCCATTATGGAGGCAGCAAAGCCAGGGAGAGTTCAGCCAGGGCTACAACCCACAGGGCTCTTCACCTGCCAATAAGCCATTAACTAGAAATAACTTTGTAGTAAAAATTAGGGTAAACATATTGTAAAGTGATTTATACAATGCTCCTTGCCTCTCCTTTATCACACCTAATCCTCACAACACCTTTTTAATATAGTTATGGTTTTACTCATTTTGTAGCTAAAGCAACCAAAGCACAGAGTATAAGGGCCTTGCTTTAAATCACCCAGTTTATTGATGGCAGAAACAAAAAATAGAACTCAGATGTCTTATCTAATTTTATTTTCAGTAACCCTGGATGCGTTGATCAGGAGACCTACATTCCATTCCTAGATCTGGTTCCACTTCACTGCTTGGCTTTGGAGTAGCCACATACCAATTCCTTGATTCTCCCCATATTTAGCGAGAATATGATGAGACAGATAAGCAGTAAATCACCCCCACCCCCCAACATTTCTATGTGGGAGCATCTATCCTGCCAAGAAACTGAAATGTAACCATTCAACATTGTGTTTATCCGAACACAGTAGACATTCTGTAACAGAAATGAAACACTTGAATTAAAGATCTGAAGCTCCTATGGGAGGGTGTCAGGCACTACCAGCTGGTCGAGGAGTGAGTGTGACTAGCAAATTTCAAATACCTTTTTAAAACTTGGAAATAATATGAGCAATTTACCTGGGGTAAAGAGTATATAATATTCATTTTTCATTTACTCATTAACTATTATTTACAAACATCTGAGCTAGACAATTACAATCAGATAGTAATGTAAGATTCTCACAATGAGTGAAGATAGTTAATGGGATACAGGCATGTATAAATGATATTTCTCTATAGGGAGTTGCCAGACATTTTACAAAAGAGTTAACGTTTGAAGTAAATATAAGGTTACCAGGAGTGATTCCTGATTAGATATAGGTGTAGAGCTAGGAACATCTAGGCAGAGGAAATGGTATATACAAATGTATGGAAAATATGTATGACCATACCTTAGACGCAGCTTTAGAAAACCTCAAAAGATGATACTATGAATAGCAGCGAGGTTTATAAAAAGATGACAGCTGGCAGGGAGAAAGAATCATTCAGTGGGATGAATGGAAGGAGCAGATGAGCCTGCAAAGGTGGTAAACTGAGTTGGGACCAGACCAAGATGAGCCTTATGCATCAGAGGGTTAGAAGTTGTAAAGAAGTTGTAAGCAGGCAGCGTCTTTCTGTTTGTTTGTGAGACCTTGTGGCTCATCCAGTATCTATCAGGAGCCATACAATGATACAGAGACAATATCTTGCATTGTATAGCAATTAAATCAGCACTTGATATTTTTTTTAAATGCCTGTTGAGGTTTCTGGGCCAGGTTTCCAGGCCATTTCACAAGCAATTGGCAGTAATCTGAGAAGTATGTTAGGACTTGGTTGTAACATACTATTTTTTTTTTTTACTATGCCAGAGAGTTGGGGATTTATCTCCAGGTGATAGAAAGCTGGCAGAGTTTAAAAAGACCATACCATCTTAATTAAAACACAAACACACACACACACACTCACACACACACAACCCTAATCTAAAAGATTTTACAAAAGAGTTCATTCTTTTATCAACATCTATAAAGTTTCTGAAGTCTAGGTCATGTTATCTTCTCAAAACAGAAACAGATAAGACAATGGGCACTGTCCTAAGCAGCCAGGTGTGCATACCATAGAATCAAAGAATCCACATACATGATCTTGCTCAGTTGTTCCCAACAGTGATTATGTCATTTAGAAAGCATTGCAAATATGACCAATGAGAGGGGAATAGAATCACTGATGCAAGAAGAGAATATTAAGAACTAAAGCCTACAGAAACCCAGAACATGAATGCATCTAAGGGACTTCAGGGATTACGGATGATCAAAGACTGATTTTACTGACCAATTCTTGGTTTGTAATACTTTTTAAAACAAAGCTACCACAGAAACAGAATAGAAATGATGTGATGTTGCAATGCTTTTGTATCTGAGCTTTGAAAGCTCTTGGGAATCTTCTTAAAGAAGACTGAAGACTTCAAATGAAGACCAGGCAGGCAGGCTCCCACGTGGTCAGTTCTGTGCGTGAAACTACAGAGTTGAGTCATTCGCCAGGGGAAGGAACTGGTTCCCCCTGAGAGTCAGGCATTGCTCCTGGCCCTTGGGCCTCTGCTGAATGAGTCTACCCACTCCCTCTGGATCCCTAGAAGGATGATTAAATGAATCAACTTAAGAAAGATAAGGCTGATCAAATTTCAGCTTGAGGTCACAACTGAGAGTAAAGGATGTGGAAAATAAAAACATCGTTCAACTGATTTCTTACAGTTTCCCTGTGGATCAGCCATTTAAACAGAAACATGCAATTGTCCCAGAAGGTCTTGGTCTTGGAAGGTGCCTACATGTACCCAGGGACCTGGAGCAGGCAAGCCCATGGAGGTGGGGGATGCAAGAGAGCTGGAATCTTGGGGACATCAGTTTTACCACATCACAGGTGAAAAAGAGAATTAAAATACGAAAGGTCTCA
This sequence comes from Myotis nattereri, assembly GCF_964212035.1. Taxonomy (NCBI): domain Eukaryota; kingdom Metazoa; phylum Chordata; class Mammalia; order Chiroptera; family Vespertilionidae; genus Myotis; species Myotis nattereri. The sequence goes on along the minus strand of NC_138085.1, from coordinate 75,750,053 downwards.
TAGAATCCAGGGTTCCCTCTTTAGCTGCAGCCTAGTCCCTTCTCATGCTAATTTCTGGGAAGGTTTTCTATTCTCCCTCTAGTTTCCTCCCCTTCTATTCACTACACAGTGCAGTTTGCCCCCAGGGCTCTTTTCAGGTTAAATTCCTAGAAAGCCAATGACCTTTTTCAAACTTATTATCCTACGGACCTTTTTGCATAGCTTAATACTACACCCTTTTCCTTTTTATGATAATAATAGAATGATAGCTAACATTATTGTATGTTAACTGTTTGCCTGGCATTATTGGAAACATGCATTAGTGTTGGGTTTTTTTTAAGGAAGTGTAAATTGGCATCTTCCCTGGTGAACAGACTAAGGCCTATGCCTTAAAGTGGGAGCTGAGCGCAGAGTCCTCCTGGGGCTCTGTAACCCAGGGACCACAGATGGACCTGGATATGATACCTAGTGGTAGAGGTTGTAATGTTATTCTCCTCTCTGGCTGTCTGGCTTTGGGAAGGGCCTGTTTCTACATAAAGGCTTCAGAGAAGCAGGAACTATGTGACTGGCCATAATTGATGCAGGTGTGCCACGACACACCTGTGACCTGGGATTTCTTTCTTTCTTTTTTTTTTTTAGTATGTTTGTATTGATTTCAGAGAGAGGAAGGGAGAGAGGGAGAGAGATAGAAACCTCAGTGAGAGAGAAGCATCAATTAGCTGCCTCCTGCATGCCCCCCACTGGGGGTGGAGCCCACAACCCGGGCATGTGCCCTGACCAGAAATAGAACTAGCAACCTCCTGGTGCATGGGGCCATGCTCAGCACTGAGCCATGCTGGCCAGGCCTGAGATTTCTTTAGTAATAGCCTGTCATCTGTTCCCGTTCTGCTTCTCTCCATGATCACTTTAAAAAATAGATGTTTATTGATTTCAGAGAGGAAAGGAGAGGAAGAAAGAGATAGTAACATCAATGAGAGAAAAATCATTGATCAGCTGCCTCCTGCACGCCCCCTATCGGGGATAATCCGGGCATGTGCCCTGACATGGACTCAGACAGGGACCTCTTGGTTCATAGGTCAAAGCTCAATCACTGAGCCACACCAGCCTGGCTCTCCATGATCACTTTTTCACTGAACTTTGTGTGGCCACACGAAAGCAGGTCAGCTAAGACCATGAGACCAGTTTACACACAACTTCTGTTCTATTCCAGGGCCGTGGGGCTGTATAGATGGTCCAGGGGTAAGTCTGTAAGGCCCAAACAGAACAGAAATGAAGCATGTCTGTTGAGGTCAACAGGCCCCTGATGGGAGAGAGGGTCATGCCAGATGCAGCATCAATGTCAGATGACTGTGTTCTTTGGTCTGGTAGAGAAACACAGCCAGGGCCCTACGCCTCTGAGGCTGTACTGCAACTACACATAGTTCCCCGCAGGCCCTGGGGCCTCCCCGTGTCGTTAAGGCAGTTTCTTTGTAGTTTTCATTAGCGTGGGTAATAACTTGCTAATGTGTTTGTGATGTTGTTCCAATCTGCTTCATGTTCGTTCTCTCTCTCTCTCTCTCTCTCTCTCTCTCTTTCTCTCAGCCTCTAACAGTATTTAGTAGAAATACCTTCAAGTCTAACAGAAGTAAAAAAATCATTAGATTTATTTCTATTTAAGGACATTACTTATCCAGAATGGTAACCTATTTTCTCTCTGCATTCATGTATTAATGGGACCGTATTACCCCCCCCCCCTTAATTATTTTATTTGTGGCAGGAAAATAATGATTTCGGGGAAAATCACTTTGCATAAAATTTCCTGAGCTTTCCCCCTGTGCTCAGTGAAATGAATTTTGCAAGATTACCCTCTGAGGTGTCGAACATTCCTGCTCAGTACACATGAGGGTGCAGTGAACTGAGGTCTGAAAAAGGTCAACATGGAGAGGAGTGAAAGGGCCCTTTGTCTGATGATTTCTGGTGCGTTGTGCTCTGGTCTGTGAACCCGGTGGACCTTATCCCATTGGACCTTCATCACAACTCTGCCAGGGCTGTATTGTCAGCCCTGCTGCTAAGGAAACTGAGCTCGGAGAAATGGAAGATTTCCAAGACCACACCGTCAGGAAGAGGTGGAATCAATCATTACACTCATGTGTGTCTCACTTGAGAGCTGGTGTTCTTTCCTCTGGGAGATGCTGTCTCTGCCTTCACACTTCCATAGCTGGTTCTGAGCTCAGGACCTTGTGGTTTCAGCAGGTGCCTGAGTTTAGGGGCCCGTGGTTTCAGCTGGTGCCTGAGTTTAGGGGCCCGTGGTTTCAGCTGGTGCCTGAGTTTAGGGGCCCGTGGTTTCAGCTGGTGTCTGAGTTTAGGGGCCCGTGGTTTCAGCTGGTGTCTGAGCTTAGGGGCCCGTGGTTTCAGCTGGTGTCTGAGCTTAGGGGCCTGTGGTTTCAGCTGGTGTCTGAGCTTAGGGGCCTGTGGTTTCAGCTGGTGCCTGAGCTTAGGGGCCCGTGGTTTCAGCTGGTGTCTGAGTTTAGGGGCCCGTGGTTTCAGCTGGTGCCTGAGTTTAGGTGGAGGAAGGGGTGATCTGAACACTGACAAAAAGGTCATTACCTGTGCAGGACATTGCATGTGTTATTCTGTGTGGGGAAGCTCTCAGGGTGGTAGTAGTAACTCAGGGAAACAAGGGCACTTTGAGAAGTGGAGTGGCCAGGAGCCACGGCTGAGCAGAGCCCGTGGAACATGGCTGCTGCCTTGGCGACCAGAACATGCCTATTAAATGAATTAGTTAAAGAATGAATGAAACTACACATAATCATTGAGGGTGTGCCATATCCTTGAGCTTTCTAAAAATGATTGCAAGTTAAATTCAGTAAAAAATTTTTAAATAAAGATTGTAGGCTTACTCTCAAATTTGAATGAAAAATATGCCAACAGTATTAGAAATAATAGCCCTGGGATTGTCTTCTGTACTAGTTCTTAAACTTGGCTGCATTTTGGAATTACTTGGCTTTTTCAAACAATGTGCTCAGGCCACATCCTATAGCTATTATTTGAGACTCTCTGAGAGAGCGATTTCTAAAACACCCCAGCTGATTGCAGTGTGGAACCGAATCTTAGATGCAATGGTAGAGTATTTCACCCTTTGTGCAACGTGATAGCCAACTGCCCTGTGGTCAGGGTCATAATCTAAAGATCTAGGGTAGACCTTTCTTTGGGGACTTCAGAGACTAGAAATGAAATAACTTGGACAAAGCTGCCTTTTCCCAAAATATAATCTGTGACGTATGCAGTACATATTAGTCACAATGACTGACTAATTAGACGCATTAGTAAGAAGTAAATATAAGAAAAAACAGCGCTTGTTGTCAAATATATTTGCAGAATGCCAGGATAACTACACAAGTGTTTTGTGTTATTGCTTTTTTAGTTATTGTTTCAACCCCAGGCCTTTTCAGAACATTTGAAGTTCTAGCATGCATTATACCTATCAAAAAGAGGATGTAGTATGTAGTGCTTTCTGAATTTCTCCGTGTGTTTATGTGTGAATTTGATAGAACTAATATTTCATGAAGCAGTATCCATATTCTGGGGACAATAACAGCAAAAGGTCGATAAAACCAACCACAGCTTTCTAAGGCCCAGGCAGTCCATGTGTTGCCTTAAATACATTGTTTGGTTTGATACAAACAGTAATACTATGAGCAGGTGTTAGCGATGCATTTTATGGATGAGGAAATAATTGATGCTCTAGAGTTTAAATAACTTGCAATAATTGACAAAGCTGGGGTGCAAATCGGGTCTTAGGATTATTGGTCCAGTAACATTTCTTTGTATTAACAGCTTCTGTAGATGTTCTCAATAAAGTACCTTGCCACTCCAGGGTCAGCCTAACAGCAACTCCTCTCCTCAGGCAGTACTGCCCACTGCCAAACCCTTTGCATTCCTTTAAGCAGGTCAATGTTAAGGTTAACATTTCCCATTAAAAACTTTCTGGACTCTGTTTATCTGACTAAATACACTTTGTGTGCATTGCAGAATAATTGCCCAGGGTCCCCTGTGACCCCTTCCTCACTCTCCTAAGAAACCCACTCGCCCCACCCGTGCCTCACGTTGCTTACACCCCCTTTCCTGCCTCCCAGAGCTCTGAAGTTCCCAGGTATTGTCTTCAAACACACACTCTGGTGACACTGACTCATTTTTTTTTCTTTTAATGATTGAATGACTGTGCAGGGTACTGCGGGAATATGCATGAAAACTTAATTATACCGCCTGCCTCGCTGAGCGAATGTTGGATAGAAAGATGATTCTGCCTGTGGTGTAAAACATCACAGAGCTCAGATCGGTTCCCCGGCATTTGCACACGGCTGATAATCAGCTCTCCCCATAAACAGGCAGACAGATGAAGCCAGTTATCTGCAAAGGTGTCAGCGTCCTATGAGCAGCTGCATCCATCTTGACTTCACACTCCCAGAGCAAACTCAGCAGCAGGCTGAGCCTCCCAGATCCTTCGATTGGGACGAGTCCGTGATGCTGCCTGGAAATAGTCAACTCAAAAACACTTCCTGTTTCTGGACTCACCAGAGAATCAGCTACCATCCTCAGTGGCTTTGTCAGGATGCCAACATTTATGTATGGGAGTGCCCAAACATTAAGCACATTCGACACTTTCAGGTGGAAAACTCTCAGTCTTTCTTGATGCACAATATTTATTGAGCACCAGCTATGTTCCAGGCACTGTGACAATTACTGGGCAGGGGGTTGGGGGGGGGGGACGGATAAAATGGGGCTAGGAAGGTAAATGTTGTTGTGAAGTCTCAGGATGATTTCCTTTGGATAAAGCACAGATTTTAGTTATGGACCCCATCATCACTCCATTCCATCTATTCGGAAGAGCATCATATTCCCTAACACCCAGCTGTGGGCTAGCTGGCTGAGGCCGTTGGATAAGTGGTTCTAAGAAAGAGAGACTCTTTTTGGTAAACAAAGTGCCATTCATGCCATAAACATTCCCCAGATGCCAACCATATGCAGAGTGCACTCTAGTCACTGGCCATACTCTGTTAAATAAAACAAAATACCTTTCCTTTAAGCAGGAGAGGCACAAACCACGCTAGTCACGGGTAGAGGCATCTACAGAGGGCCGCAGAAAATATAAGAGCTACATCTACCTTCGAATCATCATATGTTTCTGTAATTTCCAGGTAGTCTGCAGGGGCAAAGTGGCACAGAGCAATGGAATCAAAATAAGAGGGGCCCACAGGACCCTCTGATGCGCTCCTACTTAAATTAGTGCAGCTTCTTCTATCACCCAGAGAACTGACATCGTTTCTGCTCACTTGTATGCTCACCAGCCTCCTTAATGCAGCTTCGGGGATTAAATGTTTCCCAGCAGACAATGCAGGTGTCACCTCTGAGAAACGTGCACACTCTGTTAACACCAGAGGTGGCAGCCAATTCTGGAACTATAATTGGAGCTTTTCTTCTCCATTCCAGTTGCATGATTTCTCTTTCTCTTCGGTGACTTCCCTAACTTTATAAATGAGTACGAAGGCCCGGCTTCATGCTGCAGCGAGGATATTTGCTTAATCCCTTTAGCCATCTGTAAAGCAGGAGTAATACACTCTATCAGCTCATCAGCCGTGTGTGTGCGTGGGTGTGCATGAGGGCATAATGCAGACACTACGTCTGACGAAGCCCGCCAGGAAGCACATTTGTGTTTATTTAAAGATTTAAATAAAACAGGGCAAAGGCATGGCTTTTGAGTCTAAAGTAGTTCTCAACTCCGGTTATTCTCATTGCCTGGCACCGGCGTGTGATCGCTGGTCATTCATTTTGATTTCACATGTCCATGGCGTATACTCAAGAAAGTGTACTCCGTGTGGTCCTAGGTTTTGCCTTAGCCAGATTCAAAATCTACCCAGTGTTAATCATTTGTTTTTCAGTAAGTTCTTTATTAACAGCCAAATCCCTTGATTATTACACTTCTCTGAACTTTCTGGTTAATCTTACTAGTCACATAATGCCTAAATACATTGCTCTGAAATGTTCTTGGAATAAAAAGAGCTGATGGTGACAGTAATTCACTTGTAAATAAATGTGTAAATGCCCCCAGTGCATGGGATGCATGCCCGAGTCCCTGAGGTGCTAGGCTGCCAGCCTGTCACCCTATGAGCGGAGGACAACTCTGCCACTAATTTCAGAAGACAGTCTTTTATTTTTATGTATTTTTTTTTATTTTTGGTTAATCCTCACCTAAGGATATTTTTCCATTGATTTTTAGGAAGAGTGGAAGATAGAGGGAAAGAGAGAGAAACATCGATGTGAGAGAAACACATTGATTGGTTGCCTCCTGCAAGAGCCCTGATTAGGGCCCAGGCCCAGGAGGAGCCTGCAACCACGGTAGGTGCCCTTGACCAGAATGGAACCCGGATCCTTTGATCTGCAGGTCAAAGCTCTATCCACTGAGCCAAACCAGTTAGGGTCGGAAGATACTCCTTTATACTATTTAGTCTACTTAGCCTCTTAGTTCTCGGTTTTAGCTAAAGTACGTATTTTATAGTTTGCTTTTCATACGTTTATCCTCTTTGCCGTACGTTCTTCCATCCCATTCTCCACAGCTTACTTGCATGTATAAATTCTACCTAATTAGGGCCCAAGTTCAACAGTTTCCTCTTTCCACCTACTGGAGGGTGTGGTGTCCTTGCACATAGCTGGCTGGAAACCCAGCCGGTGCCCACATGTCTGTTTTGAATTGAGGTAGATGTGCTCATAAGGTATTCATCTTGAAAGTGTCAAACACACACTGTGAAAGCGCCCTGTCTGTGCCACAGGGAAGCAGACACACACCAGCAGGAGTGTGTCGTCTGGCATCCGACTGGCAGGGTTGACCTGTGGCCCCTAACCCTGGTTAGAAAGGGAACTTTGGATAGGTTACCTAACATCCCTAAGTCCTCATTTCCTCCCCTGGGACATTTGGCGGTTGGGGGGGGGGGGGAGCGGGGGGACAGCACTCTGATAGAGACATTAAATGGCAAATACAAGCCAATGCTTCACTCAGGGGTCGGCGAGCGCTCAACCGTTGGCCACTCTAACAATCTTTATTGGGTGTTCAGATGATTACCCAGAGCCAAGAACTGCTGGTTATCAGGTAGAAAAGGCTTTTTTCTTCCCCTTGCCTTTCCAGGGGCTACCAAGGAGCTATTTTCAAAGCCTAGATATAGGCAGTAAGTGGTACTAAAATTGACAGTTCCCCCTTCTAGAAATAGTCCATTATATTCCATTTATATTCTAGTATTTGGGCCTTAGATTCATCTGCAATGTATAAAGATGGAAACAGTACCAAAAAAGGTTTGAACCCTCTATGGGGCTAGAAAGAGAAAATATTCCTTTAGACATGTAATGAACAAAGTGTGGGAGGTCATGCTGGGGGTGGAAATGAGTCACCCACCACTCCGGCTGCGTCCTCTTTGGTGCAGTGTCTCTCTGTCTTGAAGAGACCAGCTTCTTCCAGAAGCAAGTCAGATTGACACTTTTCAGTGGCATAGCTCTCTGCTGTCCTTGCCTGAGATTTATTTCTCCATCCACCTTCCAATCTTGTTTCTCTATATTCAAAAAGTTACCCTGTCCTCACTTGCAATTTTTATGTGCAACCATTTATAATTTTTCATTTTTCTCCCCACATTTTTCTTTCCCTGGTGTCATAATCCCCCCTATTTTCTTCATTGCTATTTCATTTTATCTTGTTTATAATTTATTCTGAAAATGTGCTACTTGTGATAGCCTTATATGAGATGTCATTTCTGTGATGATACTAAGGGCAACCATTCAGGAAATATTATTTCTGCTTCTCTTTGACCACCTCCCACAAATCATCCTACATAATGTTGACTAATTTGTAATCAGCACCTTAAAAAGCAGCCTTCCATCTACAGCATGTAAAGAATGTGATTTTGAATCATTTTGCTCTGACACACATTCTTAAAATAAAGAATTAAATGTGCTTAATGCCAAATAATGGAGGTGACTTTCCAAGGAAGCTGAAGTTTTATTTTCAGGTTCTCTATAATTTGTCTCATTTTTCATGGTCTGCTCACTTCATCCTTCAATATCTTCAAATAACCTTGTTCAATATGTGGGGTAAAAGAGTCCATTATATTCCATACAAAGAATTAAAATCCATCCATTCTGAAAGCTCTTGTGTAATGCCTACTGAGACATAGTGAGCTGCAGGGCACAGAGCACCAGATAAGAAAGAAGGGGCAAAGCTTTTTTCTTGCCTCTCCTCCCCTTCACTTTGGGAATGTACTTGGTTGAGTAATTGATATGTCTAGAGTTCCTAAAGTGTTATCTCAACCCTCATCCCCAGGAATCTGGGAATCAGGGAATATCATGCACGTGACATGATGCTGTACATAAAGATTTTAACTACTGGACATTACCACCTGGAGGCAATGGAGCCATTTCTCTTATGGCTCCAGCTGAGCTACGAGAGTTTACCCTGAACTCACCACTCCCTCTCCAAACCTTCCTCTGTGCTTTTTATGTCAGCACATGATACCACCCACAGGAACCTAGGTATACTCCTGGGGTCTTCACTTTCCCTCAGTAATCATGTCCAGTGAAATAAGAATTTCTATCAATTCTGCTCCATAACCTTATCTCTAACCTATCACTTCTTTTTCATTCTAGCTGTTCATCGTTGTGGTCCAATTCTACTCATTAGATCACTAAGACAGTTGATTAATCCTCCTCCCCACCAACAGTCCTCTATCCCTACAATCTTTTTTTTCCCCACAAAGAAGACAGAATGACCCTTTTATGATGCAAATAAGATCCTTTTATTCCTCCACTAAATCATTCAATGCTTTCATCTTTAAGATATAGTCTAAACTCACTAAAATGTCTCATAAGGCTGTTCTTATCTTGATTTTCAATGACACGGTCTTTTTTTCCCCTCAGTATGCCATGCTGTCCCTCACCTATAAAACTTTGTTCATCTCATCTCTCTTCTTAGACTACTTTCTCCACAGTCAACCTCCACTCTGCATTTCCATTTACCTTGCCAAATCCTACTCCTTTTTGGTTGAAATGTTACTTTCTATAGGAAGTACTCCAGAATTACCATCCATTAGCTAGATCCCATTGCTACATACCCTCCTAGCATGCTGCATTTCCCATTAGAGTTATTGATACTGATTACAGTTTCTCTTTTAATTATCCTTCTCCTGGTCTGTAAGCACCAAGAAGCAGAGATAATATCTATCTTGCTCGTCACTGTTTCTCAAGTGCTTAGCACAGTTCCCAATAAACACCTGTCGAGTGAATGGATTGTTATAATTATCCAATGAAAATGAGAAATGGGTTCCTCCTTCAAGAAGCTTAAGATAATTTTTGACAAATTACTATGATACAATATATGATAAGTGACTAATAATGATAAAGGTAATAATAACAATTGGGCAATGACCTTTGTATAGCATTTATTCCATTCTAGGTGCTCTACTAAGCCATTCACTTATAAGCTCATTTTATTCTCATAACAAGTCTATCAGGTTATAACTTGATAACGTTATTTTATTATTTTTCTCCTGACTGCCAGGGGTTCTGTGACTTGCTGATAGCCACTCACCTGGTATGTGAGAGCCTGCATTAAAATCCAAGGCAATCTGATAATAGAGTTTATGTTCTTAACCTCATTGCTACCCTGACTCCTATTACCTCTATGCCTTTGTAGGCATCCTGCATCTCACTCCATGGCATCATGGGCCATACCTGGTCTTCCCTTGTCTTTGGGGAAGGGTGACACTGAGCTATCATTGCCCTCCAGCCTAATGGGGGCCTAGGGACCAAGAGGGCTTGCATGCAAACCCAGAAGAGTTTCAAAGGCAAGGCAGCAGTGATTCTTGCTGTATGCTGCCAATGCAAGGTGTTCTCACCCTCACCCAAGCCCCATACTGAGCACATTTTTTTAAAAATATATTTTGTTGATTTTTTACAGAGAGGAAGGGAGAGAGATAGAGAGTTAGAAACATCGATGGGAGAGAAACATCGATCAGCCGCCTCCTGCACATTTCCCACTGGGGATGTGCCCGCAACCCAGGTACATGCCCTTGACCGGAATCGAACCTGGGACCTTTCAGTCCGCAGGCCGACGCTCTATCCACTGAGCCAAACCGGTTTCGGCCTGAGCACATTTTTTTTAACAGCGGTTAAAACTCCGAACTCACCTGTCTGTGATGAGTTTGTGCAATAGATTCATGAGACAGGGAGACCTTGGCCACAGTCTTTCAATTTCATTTTGCTCTAAGCCCCACAGATTATACAGCAGCCCCTGCTGCCAAGGTGACTGATGAGTTCTAATTGCCTAAATCTAATCCTTGCATGCAGTAATAACTCGATAAATATTATTAAATGGATGTATACCAGAGTCTGGCCATAACCCTCCTGGCTTCACATCTCCTGAGTCACAAATGTGGCTAGCAATAAGAAAGAGACAGCTTTGATGTAGTTATGAAATTTTAGTGTTAAATTGAATTGGATTGACTTTTAATAACCAAGTGACAAGATAGTTATAGAATCTGCCCAACATAGTATTAGGATATATATTCACCAGCAGGCAGAGGATACTTCCCTAATGTAGTTGGGCACAGCTATCAGAGAAAAGTTAGACTGTTTCATGCCTGTGCCTCCACTATTTAGTATAGAGCTAGTTAAATAAGATGGTTCTCGTGGTTGGTGTGTTTTGCCTGGGAAGACAGAAAAACTAGAGGCAAAATAACTTGGAATAAGAATCTGAGAGAAGGTGGAGGGAGTGAGAACACAGGTAAGCTAAAATAGGAGTGACAAGACAAATAGAAGAAAGCTATGGTGGGAAACTTCAGAGCAAATGAGAGGATGACCTAAATGCCTGAGTGTAGGCCAGGTACCTGTAGAAACACTCTTTAAAAAGATTCTGACATTTTCAAAATAAATAGCATTAGACTCACAAGCATAAAGCTTGGATCAGGGTAGGACACTGATTTTAACTTAAATTGGGAAAGTTGTGATACTCCAGTTGTCTCCAATAAGCTTTTTCAATATTCAGAGCTAAGTGCATTGGAAGCAGTGGGTGCAGGCTCTTGCATGTTTTATGTTTTGTTTATTGAAAAGTCTAATATTAACTTGTGTTTAACTTTGAGTTGCCTTTGCAGGAAGTTTTTTATAGGTCTTGATATTATCTTTATTAGCTGTCCCATTTTAAGAAGAATTACAATGAATTAAAATGAGTACTTGTTGATTGCCCAATCCCTATAGTGCCTACTGAGGGCCTTATGATTGCTATCACATTTCCATTAGCTGTTACTCTGGGTATAGCTGCTCCTCTGGGTTTCACAGCATCTTATTATCATAGTCGTGTGAACATCTAGACCAGCCCATTCCTCCTGGCTACAGAAATGAAATAGGCCTATATTCAGATGATGGAAGAGGTAACAGAAGATCTAGAACTCAATTCAAAGTAATTTTTATATAGTAAGATAACCATGCCAACCAAAAAGGCCATAGAAACATCCTAACATCCTATTCAGTAGAGAGAAATATATGGCAGCTGTTACATAAAAAAGAGCAAGGTTTTAGAAGTCACCTAAAGATATAAAACTCATATCATGGATGAGAGTTCACTTTAGGTTATCGGATGAGTAGCCTACACATGGCCTCTCCATGGGCTTTGGGCTTCTCATAATATTGTGGCTAGTGTTTCAACTGGCCAACATGGAAGCTTCGAGGCTTAATAAATTAGCCTCAGAAATCTCAGAACATTGCTTTTCCTCATTCTATTGGCCAAGCAATACCCAAAGGGAAATCCAGACTCAAGGGAACATGCTGGGGTCCAGCCCCAGCGGGTCCAGGGGTTCCCCAAGGTGTGGATGGAGTCGGTGGAGGAGAGACACGGAGGCAGTGTTCAGGTGATCATCATAGCCAGGTTCTTCTCTTTATTGTCATCTAACATCTGTATTTATACTATTTGGTCCCAATCCTATCCATTCTATACAAAAGGCCGGGGGGCTTCCCATCTTCATTCAAAGGTTACTCTATTGTTCCACTAAGCTACAAGGAAGTAACTGAAGGAGGTTATTCTAAGTAAAGATTATGTAGCTTAAGCGTGATTGCTCGCAGTCAAAGTGATCAACCACCCCTCCTGCACTTAGTTAAAGGGTTCACTGATAAAAATCCTCACCTGGGGAAACAACCCTTCCCAGAGAGGCGACCTTGGTTAAAACACACAGCTTAAGAAGGGGAGCAAACATACCAAGAACAGCATGCCATATACGCCAGGTCCCTTGAAACATCCCTGCAGGGACTGCCTCAAGCAGCCAGGGTGGATTGGCTTCCAGCAGGAACAGAGTCAGATGACTTCTTAATAGAGGAATGTTATGCGTGTATATAGAGGAGGTTCAGACAGTGACCCATTTGAACACAAACTACCAATTACCTATTGGCTTTCTACTGGCATCTATTGCTGATCTCTTTAGCTGATCATACAGAAATCAATTCCTGTTTCCTTTCAATGTAAGCCTGATGATCTCCCTTTGCTAACTCGGTTGCCATTCTGCTCTAGTTTGGGTTCTAGATATTTCAGATTCTGTGTCGCCTCCTCCATCAGGCAACCTATCATATTAATCCATCTCCAGATTATGTCACAAGGTCACCTTAACTCTGCTACACAATGTCCAGTCCACTCAGAAATCAGGAGAAGCTTTGGAAAGCAAACCAAAGCCCTCTCTTTTACCACAAAACACTGTCCATTAATTATGCTGGTCTCCTTCATATTTATAAGGAACAAATGAGCAGAGTTGACTCCTGAGCCCCCAATTTTTTTTTTTTTAATCAGCATGACACATTTTGACCTCTCTGGGTTAAGGTCTGACAAAGAAATATTAAGACACCCATCCGATCAACACTACTTCTTTCATTGCCTTTTTACCTTCCTACAATACTTCAGGACAAGGGTTGGGTTTCTTCTTACTTTCTTCACATCACATTCTCCCTCTTCCTGAACTTGTAGTTGAACCTTGTGTATCATCTCGGAACTAAGAGAGAAGACAGATACAGTCTTATAAGACAAGCTTATTTCACATAAGCTTGCAAAGAAATCTCAGGCATTTTTTCTCTCATATTAAACATTGTTTACAAGCCAATTGTCTCCCTAAAAATTATCTTTATTTTCTTGCTCGCAGACTATATAACTCTTGGCTTAGATTTTGAGATAAAAGGCTGAAACTTAAGAAAACTCTAAGTAAGTAAATATCCAACACAGAAGAACGATTAAGTAAATGATGGCAAAGCCACTTAATGGAACACTTGAAGATTTTAAAATATTTGCTTAGAGAGAATAAAGAAGATGGGGAGTTTTAATAATTCAATGTTGAATCTAATAGTCTATGTTTGCAATGGAGTATCATTGCCTTTTAAAAATCATATTTATTCTGTATCCATCTGCACCTTCTTCATTTACATGTATCTTTGTACTCTTAGTTAGGGATGATGCCTAAGGCTCAGTCTTTGTTCTTTTCCAGTGTCACTATCAGTAATCTTACCTCCATGACATTGGCTACCATATTTATGAAGAAGTTCTTAAGACTCAGTACTCTGGCTGCTTTTGTGAGCTTCAAATCTTTGCAACAATGTGCCTGCAATTCTTTTTGAAAATCCTATCTCTTTAACCAACTGTACCAATCCGAAGCTGTCGTCTTTCCATCAAGAATGACATCTCTTTGTTCTATTCCTATTCCTCTCAATAATAATCCATTTTACCAATTTCCGAAGATGCATGATCTCTAATAGTTTTTGACTTATCCTCTCTCTTCTTATCTCCAATCATAGTGCCTGTGTCACCTACTCAAAGCCACTCCCTTGCCTTATTCTTGACAATAGAAATTTGCATTTTTAGTTTTTGGCAATATCAGAGGTCCGTTTCTCATGTCTCCAGGTGGAAATCTTGATCAGTATATATTAATAACAGTAGTTCCATTTTCCTTGCCCATAATTGGTTAGGGCTGAACACACAATGCAATCCCTGAGGGAATATTTGCTAAGGAATATTCTAGGGAAGTTTTTAAAATTATTATTTATTCTTAAAAATGACATGGGAGAGAAAGTGCTTTTTCAGTGGGGAAAGAGGTTTCTTAGACATTATAGTATGAGAACGTGATGCATGGAGCCTTCACAGTTTTCTTGAGAGCCCAAGGGATAAGCTGAGGACACAAGTCACCATTGCTAAGAATGATGAGGAGAAAACAGAAGTAATCTAGGCCCTGAATGAGCTTCTGAACTAACCAAACCCCTGGCTTTCTGCATAAATTGAGGTTTTTCAGTTAATTTAGTGACAAGACCATTGCATTACATAAGCAATTCTAATGTTGTGGGAAGAAAATATTCATAAAAATGTAGTTCAAGCCTTAGTCCTTCCACTTAAAGTTCCCTGATGTTAAGCTGCTTAGTTTCTGTCTGTTTCTACGTCTCTGAATCCAGAACTATATTACTCAAACATCTGGTTATTCTAAATCCAGGAAAAAATGCATATAAAATGACTTTGAAAGGATAAGGCACCATATCAATATAAGGTTAATATTTTATATTGTGAGTTTGATGATTTATTGATTACTTGAGTCACCTGTCCATTACAACTACTGTGTAGCATTTTATACTCTTCTTTTTGAGGCAGCAGTATGTTAGCTATACCCCCATTTACCCATGTTTCTAAATCACCTAGTCACCAGGTTAATATCCTATATAATAAAAGGGTAATATGCAAATCGACCAAATAGCAGAAGACCGGTTGCTATGATGCACATTGACCACTGGGGGCAGACACACAGTGCAGGAGCTGCCCCCTGGTGGTCAGTGTGCTCCCACAGGGGGGGGCTCCGCTCAGCCACAGTGGCAGGACCCTCTCCTGCCTCGGCAGCAGTGTTAAGGATGTTCCCTGAGGGCTCCCGGACTACCAGACTGTGAGAGGGCACAGGCCAGGATGAGGGACCCCCCCCCCCCAAGCCCCCGAGTGCATGAATCTCATGCACCTGGCCTCTAGTTTATAATAATTTTCTTTAGTTGAGTGGTGTGGTATATAAGAATAAAGACAGAGAATTTGAATCAATTACTAGATTTAATCAGTAAACCTTGAACTCTTTGTCCTACAAACATGAAACATGCTTTTAAATTGCCTTTGTAATATTTAGGAACAATAGTGATCATATGCTACTCAATAAAAAGCACAAATAGACTGTAAACAGTAAACACTTTACACACAATGAAATACTGATAATGATTATTTACTAGTAGATCTCCCAACACCAGATCACTAGGAATTGAAAAATAATTTAAAAACCCACTCTGCTAAATAATTATTTCATCAAAAGTAAATAAAACTGTGACAGAAATGTATTTATTAATAAGAACTGTGAAAAACTCCTACCAAACTTGACAAAAAAAACCAACGTATAACTAAGGGACATTTTATAGATTTACATACTTTTATTTTTTTAAAAAATCTTTATATAAGCTTAAGTAAGATTACAAAAGAACAACACAGTAAGTCTTATGTATAACACTAGAAAAAGGGAGTTTAAGATAGGAACATGATTAATACAATTAGAGGAAAAGTCATACTATAATTTATTTACTCAATAGCTACAAATTTTAAAAGACCCACACAAAAGAATAAATTCTAGCAAGCATTATGGTGAAACGACAAAGAAAATATACCTCTATCAGCATTATAAGTGAGAAAGAAGCTATAACCATATATATATTTCCTGAAAATAAACACACTAGGACAGGAGCCTTGCACTTAGTTCTGATGTAGAAAATTGCAAGGACTGTAGCGCTCACCTCAAACACCCGAGCAGGTGGCCGTCACCTCCCCAACACATTCCTGTGGCCTTCACAGGGCACTTGAGGAATAGGCCAGAGGTAGGGGCAGTTGGGAAGATAGTGTTGAAAGATCCTCCTTTTCCAGAGTCAGGGGGTCCAAGGGCAGCTAAGAGAGATCCACTCTGAACATTCTGGGCTTCTAGGCTGAGGGGGAGCAGGAGAGCTCTGGTTGTAGCCCCAGCTCTCCAGGCTTCCCCCTGAGGAACCTGGGGCCAGGGTGGGGTCTGAGGCGGACGGGGCAGGGGAGCTGAGAGACAGATCTGAGGCACTGAGGGTAGACAGGTCCTGAATGACACAGGAGGATGGAGCCTCCTGTGCCATGGTGACTTTGGCTTATATATACATGAATTCTTCAAAGCGGTACACTTAAGGAATATGCACCTCATTTAAATTTTCCCTCATTTTAAAACAATGCTTTAGGAAGAGGACTTTGGTCTCAGTCTATTATTTAGAATCAAGGGGGAGAATGTTAGAATGCCCCAGAAAACCCATGCTTTAACTTCTTGCAATCATATCCCAAAGATTTAGATACATGAATGTTATGTTATTGTTTACCAAAGCAACATTAGAAAAATGACTATGAGAGATTGGTTGAATGAACTGCAGCACATTTTTTTTTATCCTGTCATACTGTTCAGTCATTACACTTGGTATTATAGTTGTGGGTAGAGAAAAATGTCTGCTATTATTGAATTTAAAACAGACTGCAAATCAAGATGTATAGTTTTTTTAAAATATGCATATAAAAAACAACAACCAACATAAATGAAAGGATCTAACCTAAAATCTTAATAGTAATTATTACCTGTCTCTTTTTCCTATTGTGCACTTAATTTGTCCTATAATAAGCCTGTATTAAAAACAAGTTATTTTTTCTAACAACCAAATAAGAATACCACCATGATAGTTAAGATGGAGATCGCCAGGAAAATAGTTGATTCATATTAGTACATAAATTAATGAAGCTGTATGAGTCAATATTACTCAATACATTAACATTATGTTAATCGTGTAATAGCTGCTGTTAATAGAATGGTTAAATATTATGTCAATAATAACACTAGTGGCTAGAAAGTCACCAGATAAACTTGAGACATGTGGCCAGTTATTTGAGAATAAAACAAAAAGTAATATGCCTGTAGCAGACAATGCATCAACATAAATCACAGATAAATTTTTTAAAAATCAAAACCATAAAGTACACTACAAAATAAAAGCAAAAAATTAGTAATATTCAGAGTAGGGAAAGCTTTTGTAAACATAAAACCAAATGCTGATATTCTAAATAAAAATAGTGATATATTTGACTATATAAATTTTAAAAACTTCTTTATCTCTGAAAAATATATACAATTAAAAATTTATGGAATTATACAAAATAGCTACCTCTCCTGAAGGAGTGACCTTGAGTAGGAGTGATCTCTGAGTAGAATGCGTGTTCTGAGGGCTTCTGCAGGCTGGCTGCAGCTGAAGTGGGAGTGGGCAGCGAGGGGGTGCCTGCTGTGGGTGAGGGCCAAAGTAAAAAAACAGAAAAACCCACCAACAACAAACAAAACAACAGGAACAAACTCATAGATCTGGAGAACAAATGGGTGGTTGTCAAATGGAAGGGTGGAGGATGGGTGAATAAGGGGAAGGAGAATAAGGCCTACAAAATTCGTTATAAAAAAGTCACAAGGATGTACAGCACAGCACAGAGAATATCCTAATATATGAAAACCCTGGGTCATAACGACTGGTCACAACTGAGGCTTGACCAACTGGAAGTCAGTCCTGCAGTCACTATGCCCCAGCACTGACTGCTGAGGAGGAGGAGGCTGTGAATCAGGGCCAGAGAGAGGCCTGAAGAGAGAAGCAGGGACTGATCCATTGTCTCTGTGGCAGCTTTTGATCAGTACTTGCCTCTCTCTTTCTCTCCCAGTCTGGCCAGCAGCCACGCTTTCATTTTTCTCCAGGCCTCCACCGGGACTGCTGATCAGCCCCGCCTTTCGGACCAGGGCCTGTTGATAGGCCCAGAGACACTGACTGGCATAGGAACCGACAATCAGAACAGAATCTGGGTGCTATGAGAAGCGAATAGCTGCCTAGGAGGCAGAACTTTTGACGCTGAGTGGCATAGGAACCAACCAGTCAGAACCAAATGTGGGTGCTGTGAAGGACCAATGGCTGTCTAGGAGGCAGAGCTTTTGATGCTGACTGGCATAGGAACTGACCAATCAGAACCAAATTGGCCAGCAGAGGAGGGCAGTTGGGGGCAAGATCAGACCGCAGGGGAGAGCTGTTGGGGGCAAGATCAGGCCGGCAGGGGAGGGCCGTTGGGGGGAAGATCAGGCCAGCAGGGAAGGGCAGTTGGGGGCAACCAGGATGGCAGGGGAGGGCAGTTGGGGGCGAGATCAGGCCGGCAGGGGAGGTCAGTTAGGGGTGTTCAGGCAGGCAGGCAGAGAGGTTAGGGGCGATCAGGAAGGCAGAGAGGTTAGGGGCGATCAGGCAGGCAGGCAGGCAGGTGAGCAGTTAGGAGCCAGTGGTCCCACAGGGATTGGGCCTAAACCGGCAGTTGGACATCCCCCAAGGGGTCCCCAATTGGAGAGGTTGCAGGCTGGGCTGAGGGAACCCCTACCCCTGTGCACAAATTTCGTGCACCAGGCCACTAGTCTATCTACACTAATAAAAGACAAACATGCAAATTGACTGTACCTTTACTATACCTTAAGCCACTCCCACCAGCCAATCAGAGTGACTATATGCAAATTAACCCAACCAAGATGGCGGCCAGCAGCCAAGGAGCTGGAGCAAGCAGGAGGCTTGGTTGCTCCAGTGATGGAGGAAGCCAAGCTTCCCGCCTGCCCTGGCCGGCTGTGGCCTCCACTAAAGGCAACAAAGTTTCAATTATAGAAGATAAATAAATCCCAGATACCTGCTTCCAGCCAGCCTCCACTGGGAGCTTGGGTGGCTGGGGGTCATGGCCAGCCTATAAACAGCCATCAGCCCCTCACCCAGACTGGCCACACCCTCATGGGGTGAGGGTCCTGCTGGGGGGCTTGGCCAGCCTGCAAACAGCCATCAGCCCCTCACCCAGGCTGGCCAGGCACCCCAGGAAACTCCCCACCCTGAAGGGTCAGTGGCCAGCCTGCAAAAAGCCATGAGCCCCTCACCCAGACTGGCCAGGCACCCCAGTGGGGACCCTCACCCTGAAGGGGCTGTGGCCAGCCTGTAAACAGCCATCAGCCCCTCACCCAGGCTGGCCACACCCTCATGGGGTGAGGGTCCCCGCTGGGGGGCTTGGCCAGCCTGTGAACAGCCATCAGCCCCTCACCCAGGCTGGCCAGGCACCCCAGCAGGACCCCCCTCCCTGAAGGGGGTGTGGCCAGTCTGAAAACGGTCCTCAGCCCCTCACCCACACTTGCCAAGCACCCCAGCAGGACCCCCACCCTGATCCAGGACACCCTTCAGGCAAACCAGCCAGCCCCCATCCATGCACCAGGCATATAATAAAAGGGTAATATGCAAATTGACCCTAACAGCAGAATGACTGGAAATGACTGGTCACTATGACACACACTGACCACCAGGGGCCAGACGCTTAATGCAGAAGCTTCCCCCTGGTGGTCAGTGTGCTCCCACAGGGAGAGCGCTGCTCAGCCACAAGCCAGGCTAACAGCTGCAAGCACAGCAGTGATGGCAGGAGCCTCTCCCATCTCCTCAGCAGCACTAAGGATGTCTGACTGCAGCTTAGGCCTGCTCCCCGCTGGCAAGTGGACATCCCCCATGGGCTCCTGGGCTGCCAGAGGGATGTCTGACTGCCAGCTTAGGCCCGTTCCCCCAGCTTGGGTGGCTGGGGGTCATGGCTAGCCTGCAAACAGCCATCAGCCCCTCACCCAGACTGGCCACACCCTTATGTGGTCCCAGACTGCGAGAGGGCCCAGGCCGGGGTGAGGGTCCCCCCCGAGTGCACAAATTTTTGTGCACCGGGCCTCTAGTATATATATAAAAGCCAAAGCAACCAACCATTCAATCTGTTGCTATGATGTGCACTGACCACCAGGGGGCAGATGTTCAATGCAGGAGTTGCCCCCTGGTGGTCAGTGCACTCTCATAGCCCACAGCCAACCTCCTGTGGCCGGCCAACCTCCTATGGTCCCTCTCCCCGGCTGGCTGGCCCCGATCAGCCCCAAGCTGGACTGGGCGAGATGGCCCCAATTGGCCCTGATTACTGTCCAGGCCGAGGGACCCCACTCGTGCACGAATTTGTGCACTGGACCTCTAATAGTCAATAATATCATATGGTGATATGGTTACTAGACTTATCGTGGTGATCATATCATAAGGTGTATATATAAATGTAGAATCACTATGTTCTACAAATGAGACTCATATAGTATTGTATGCCAACTATAGTTTTTTAAAACCTTACATTTCTGGAATTTAAAAAATCTAGGGAAAATATTTTCAATAAATATAACAAAGAGAGTGATGCTTGTATTTTTCAAAATATTATTACAAATAAATTAAACGATAAGATCACTTAATTCACTAACGAGGAGATATACATTAGTATTACACATGAAAATAGGTAACTGTCTTGTTAGCAATCAAAAATTCAAATTGAAACTACAGTGAGTTATACTGAGATTATCAAACTGCAAAGATAAAGGAAAAAAACCCTCATAATTTCTGGGGAGGGCTGAGGGATATTGATCACCTCCATCTCTGACAGCAGACTGCAAATTGGAAACATCTATCTGGAGAATGATTTATGATAACATATGTCAAAAATCCTTACAAATATGCATATTCTTTGATCCATCATTTCACTGCTAAGAACTGAGTTTTCCTGGAGGTGTGTTTGCAAAGATAAAAGCCCACGTGGCTTTGTTTATCACAGCATTTTTCAAAAATGGGGTGGGGGGACGGTTCACGGAAAAGAAAACGGAGTACTAGCTCTTGATATATCCCCACCGAACAGTGATGCGAAACTTACGAAAGTTATTTTGTTTTGGAAACGTTATTGTTACTTAAAGGTGTATGACAAACAGGCATTAAGCAAACAGAAAGCATAGAAGGATGACGTAATAGGTTTGGAGTTAAAATGCCCAGGTTTGGTTTCCAACTCTGCCTTTCGGTCCCTGTGTTTTCTTGGGCAAGTTACTTACGTTTTCTGATTCGCTTATCTGTGAAACAGAGGTAATAGTGACAATCTTATCAAATTGTCTGTGATTTAATTAGTTCATAAGTATAAAGGGAGGTTCCTGGCATGAGCTAAGTGCTAAAATTATTAGCTGTTATCAGTGAGTATTGTAGATATCACTTAAGATACTATTTTTATCATCATGTTATTCCACATCGAAGACACAGAGTGGCTTCTAACTGTGTGGAGATCAAATCTAATCATTTCCATTTATCAGAAAACCGTCTGTATTGCAAAAAGCAAACAGAAAATTCCTTGTGCTTGGACATATCTGGATGCTTCTGGAAAATTCCTTCTATGGCAATTCTCCTAGGCATGCCTGCTAGACATGGCTCCTCCACCGCCTTCTCACCCATCTTGGACATATGCCCCAATTGCTGTTTCTATCACTAGTGAACCACGGCCCTTCCTCTATTTATCTAGCATACTCCTGGCCTTAACCACTCCGGAGCTATCTCTCCCCTCTCCAGCCCATGGAAATTATCTGAAAAACAAAATTCTCACTTGTAAATCCTTATCATAGATGTATGACTACTAGAGACCCAGTGCATGAGATTTGTGCACTCGGGGGAGTCCCTCAGCCCAGCCTGTGCCCTCTCCCAGTCTGGGAGCCCTCAGGGGATGTCCAACGGATGGCTTAGGACCGCTCCCCGCTTAGCGCTGCCATGGAGGCAGGAGAGGCTCCCGTCACCATGGCTGAGCAGTGCTCCCCCTGTGAGAGCAAACTGACCACCAAGGGGAAGTTCCTGTATTGAGCATCTGCCCCCTGATGGTCAGTGCGTATCATAGCAACTGGTCGTTCCGATGTTTGGTTGATTTGCATATTAGCCTTTTATTATACAGGATCTGACTTCCCTTTAAAAAGCCCCCATGGGTGGGCTCAATGCCACTTCTCTCATGAAGCCCATTTACAGCCAATACAGATGCTGTTTACAAATTGAACCATGCACTCACCATGTAATGTTAGAGCACATCAATCCTTAAATGTATAGTCTGACCTCTGGCCCCTTGTGGTCCAACATGTGGGAGTATTCGTTTCTCGTGAAGTCATCTCAGAAGGCTTCTAGACGACTGTGATAAAGAGCCCAGCCTCACACAATAGCAGGAAATGACCGGGGAACTTATGAAATAAGATGTCTTCCAGAGATTTATGTCACACTGTTGCCGTCTCTACAGAATCCACAGATTTCTTCACATAGTGCAGATCTGTGCTTTCACTATCATATAAAAAATAAGGGAGAACATTTTAGAAAGAGACATGCCTAGGGTGCATTCTTTTCTAAGTTGTCTGAAGGCTTAGAAAGTCAGTGAATGGTCTCAGTTTAATCAGAACAAGTTTTCTCATATTCTCTTCAAATAATTTGATGTATTTTGATAATGGCAGGAACCTCAAGGACTTCAAAGTCAGGCAAAGGCTGACCAACTCTCCAAAACACATCCTTCAGTACCTCTCAGACTAACTGCAAATACTTCCCATTTACCCGAAACGGTGACAATACCAAATCACATGGGAAGTAATTGAGAGGCAACTCTTTAGCTCTAAATTCAGAAGTTGGTCAAAAGTCTAATATTTCCAAAAGCTATATCATTTTGAGAAAGTGAAGACTATTACATTTTTCTATTTGTAAAAGAACCTCACAGTATCTTTTATTATATTGTTAAGGTGCTTTGGCTGGTCCTGTGATGCTGAAGGAACGAATCAAGGACGTCAGGTTGAGAGTCACAGTGAGACAGATTTCAAACAGGAGAGTTGCTGAGCACTTTACTACCTTTTTCAAACTTCCAAAATAAGAACTGAAGTAATAGGAGAAACATGTAGACTGAAAATAAAATTAGAAAAATAAAGAAGGTTATATAGAGCAATGTTTATGTATGAACAGTGGTCAGGGATCCGTTCATCTATTAATTCATTTTTTTTAAAAGTGTTTAATTGTCCTGGCCGGTATGGCTCCATGTTTGAGCATCGACCTATGAACCAAGAGATCCCAGTTTAATTCTGGGTCAGGGCACATGCCTGGGTTGCGGACTCAATCCCCAGTGTGGGGCGTGCAGAAGGCAGATGATCAGTGATTCTCATTATTTATGTTTCTACCTCTCTCTTCCTCTCCCTTCCTCTTTGAAATCAATAAAAACATATTTTAAAAAGTAAAATAAGAATAGGAAGTGTTTAATTATGCCAGGTTCTGTTCTGGGTGCTGAGAAAGCAGCATGACCAAGGAAGACATGAGCCCTGACCTCATAGAGCTCCCAGTCTAGCAAAGTAGGAGTGCATTTTATGTTTTCATTCATTCGTCAGGAAATAAAAAGGAAGCAGCCAATGTCACTAGAATGAAATATTTGCGGGGAGGGAAAATTTGTGATCAACTCTTAGGTCACCTTCACTTTTCTACTTTTGTACTCGTTTTCTCTCCCAGAGGAATGTGAGCCCCCTCAGGGGCAGGTTCTATATGGAGTTCATGCCAGTGCCTGCCTTGTAATTTACAAACAGCTACATCCATATAAAGGTGGCCCACTATTTTATGTGCTGTATTAATCATAGTACACATTCCAGAAACATGTATTTTTAATGTAAAATTACCAGAATTCATTGAACTGAGGCTACCATACTGACCACCTTGTGTCTCCAATTCCAGAGTCTTCTTCCCAGCCCTTGCCCTGCCTCATGTGATACCTTCGCACTCCTCCTAAACCTAGGTAACACTGCACCTTAACTACCTTGGTTCCCTTGTAATTGTTTCACTACTTTTCTCTGTGGTACTTGATGACCCTGCTCAATTCAATTCACTTCAACACAATTCATTTTAATTGATATCTGAGCAACTACCATCTACTGGATACAGTTAGAACCTCTATTTAGATGACTTCAAAGTTCAGCCTTCAGCTATCTGATGGGCCTAAACCTAAATTGTCTGTTAGACATCATCTCCTTGGTAATCTGTCTTCTCAGCATATCTAAAATCTAAAATTAAACTTAGTATAATTTTTTCTGGAAATAAGAATCTCCCTTCTTATTTAGGTATGATAAAATTAATAATGTGAACATTATTTAAGCCAACATATATGGACAAACATACAACATACAACATCTATGTTGTAATTAACTGTATCTTTAAAAAATCCTTTAAACTAAGCTTAATTTTATTCTACATACAAGTTTCCTCAAATTTTAAAGTGCTCTTAACTTGCCTTATTATTTTTATGACTTCCTCCACTTCAAGCTAGAGGCATGCTACATTGCTAGTGACAAGAATAAGTCAGCTTTAATGACTATCCCCTCCTACTGAGACAAGTGTAGTTCCCTCAGTGTGGGGTCCAATGCGTTCACTACAATTGTTTGATTTGCCACTACTGGTCTGCAGATGTCCTACACTCCATAGTACTGTAGATGTCTTCCTGACTATGATGCGATTTTTTGCTTCTGAATTGTTCGGCCTTCCTTACCCTTCCGTATGCTTACTTTTGTCATTCTGCCTGTTAAAACTTTCCCCACCTTTTAAGCCCTAGTGTAAATCACACCTTCTTGGTGATTTATACTATGATGAAAACGAACTTAAAACGAGAAAGAAATAAAGAGCATGGCCATAGGAACATAGAGACTCGAATTAAATCCTGAATCCACCACATTAGACGCTGTTTGATCATTAACAAATTATTTAAAAGTACGACGATAAGGGGGAAAAAGTTCTCTAACTTCAAAATGAAAATAATCCCGCCTTGTACTTTGAAGTAAAGGAGGCGACTATAGAGCACTAGATGACAAATGAGTGTGAAAATGCGCAAAGGATGCTGGGATTCAACATCCTGAAATTTAGGGGATTATTAGTTAAAAATATATCAGGACCCAGGATAAAATGAAAGCATAGCTGTTCTCTTGGAAAAAAAAAAAAAAAGTTTGTCCAGACAGGAAAAAAGTTTGTATATTTTTCCTCACGTTCAGTGTGAATTGATAAATTTATAATCCAGTAGGCTGGTAATCAAACTCCATGTTCCCACCCTAATACATGGGAAAAGTAATTTCTGAAATATCCAGAGCCATTTAACTCCTGGATACCTCTCCCTTCCATCCTCTAACCTGGATGTCAACTTGTACATTTATTCTGGGCCTTTATGCAATTCCAAGTGAAATTATGACTGGTGGCTGAAATGAAGGGGTAGCCCTTAAATGAGTTACAGGATGATGCACTGTAGTAGTCTTAGATATGGGCATAATGATTATGGCAGGGGGCTAAATACACATCCTTTAGGTTTATTCTTTTCTGTAGATTAAACAAACAAACAACCCCCTCTCCCAAAAAACAGTATACAGACAACATGAGCTAGCAAGACAGTTTCTGTAGGGTTACAGGACACTGGTAATTTGGTAATTAGTTATGTATATTCACTGTCCTCCCAGCTACTGATCTTAGAAATTAGACAAATCAAAAAGACCTAATCAAATTTATGCTCCTAATCAATTATATACTGCCAAATATTAACCCATGTTGGCCTCAATCCGATGAATAAATTAAAATATAAATAGCTAAGAAAATACTTGACATCCTAAAATTGTTCTCAGATTATAAAGGATAATCCACCTTGTAAATATTTACTCTAAGAAACAGAAGAAATCTCAGCATCTAAGTTGGCTTCTTAATAAAATTAAAATAGGCACACTTACAGTATATAAGATAAAAAAAAATGCAATTAGGAGAGCTGAAAATAGCCAGTTTGCCCAGCTAATCCAAATTCAGTAATTTTTATCCAATAGGTCTCTACTGGTTTTGTATTTGTTGTCATAAAGCTTAGATTTTACCAAACCTTTATGAATGTAGAGCTCTTATGGTTGGTATTTGGCAATTTTCTATACTTTGATTCCTTAAAACTGTATCTCAACTGCTTTCTCTCTTCCAGGATTTCCTAAAAGTTTATGGTTTGAATATTTTCTTATTTTCTAATGTTTATATAACATTATTCTTTTTAAATAGTATTTCTGTGGGGAGAGAAGCAATAAAAAAAACCCTGTTTGTAATCTTGATCTAACTCTCCATTACATGTTAATTGTTTTATGCAGGAAAACAGTAAATGTTACTCTTAAATTATTACAATTATTAAAAATAAATTTATAAAGGACACCCTTGTGTCCTCTGCTCTGTATTACAGGGGTTGGAAGACTAGCACTACATTTGTTAGACTCCCTTATCAGTTAGACTCTGGGATTGTGTCCCAGAAATAGAAGCAGCAGATAAAGGATGACTCTGCCTGGTGTGGCTCAGTGGTCAAGCATCAACCCATGAACCAGGAGGTCATGTTTGGATTCCAGGTCAGGGCACATGCCTGGTTTGTGGGCTCGATCCCCAGTAGGGGGCATGCAGGAGGCAGCAAATCAATGATTGTCTCTCATCATTGATGTTTCTATCTCTCCTTCTCCCTTCATCTCTGAAATCAATAAAAAAAAAAAAATTAAGAATGGAAAAAATCGGGGTGAGGAATTAATTCCACCTCCTCACTTTTTCTTCCCTAGCTCTGGGAGTTGGGGATAGTGACTTCCTCTACTTTCTGATCTCTGCGTAGTCCCACCATCCCCAAGAGTTCCTTTAACCCTTTCCAACAATTTGTAAATATGTTTATGTACTAAATGTTCTTCTGTTTAAATTTGTGGAGTGGTTTCCATATCTCTCACTGGCCCCTGGCTGATATATGCAACAACTACAAGGACTATATAAAACAAACGAAGAAGTGAACTTGGACAACACTGTGGAACTTTCTGCACTGGAATCCTGGCGCTCCAGATTGCTGCTTTCTCAATGCCCGTTCCACCTGGTCTGCCTGGGGAGCAACCTGACTGCTCTGTTGTAAACGTCAGACCTAGAGACGGAGAAGTGGAAAGAGGCAGCGCATCGCTATGCTCACTGCCTGATCCTGCCTCCTCCGGCTGATTTCTGCAGCACATCAGCTCTCAAAGATTGCCTTGTGTCACTGCCTGGATACTGCTTGCTTCTGTGTCCATAACAGATGTGGCCTTTACCATGGCCCTCCTATTATCAAAAAGCTTGAAGGATATAGACAAAAGTGATAGGACCTTTGAGGTACTAGCTTTGCTGGAATCAGGATTGGTTTCAGATGGGATGTCATATTTTTCATGTGCAGCATTGCCTGCTTGATCTACTCTGTTACATTACTTCTTCTAGTATGTGTCACATTATCTTAGCTCATGCCATCAGTGTTAACAATGAAATGTGCTATGGTTGGAACAGCAGCATTAGATATCGCCACAGATATAGAAGCCCTTGGTTTTTATAGAGTCTTGGAAGACACATGAGCTGAATCTTACACCATTAAGTCCTACAGCCACCATAGAAAATACGTCATATTTTTTCCAAGAAAAGAAAAATTAGTCAATAGACTTGAAGAAATCACGAGGTAACATTCTGGAGAAAACCACCCCATCAATATTGAATTCTGAGCTCCGATGCCTAGGCTAGGCAATGGCTCTTTACATGCAGCTCTCACCGCCTAGTATGGCAGTCATTTTGGATAAATTGTGCCCTGATGCTTCGGCAACAGCCAAATTCATAGGAGCATCTTTATAGGTTTCAAAGAGAGCCTACATTTAGAAGAATAACCCAGCCTCGGTCTTGCCACTTTGATTTGTATTTAGAATCAGAACAAATTTCTCTTTCTGTTGCCTGTGGATGACACATTCTCCAAATCCATGTCTGGAATTGCTAAATAAGCTTCAAAGAATAGATTTTTTTCTAACCTCATTTTAATGTCTAGACATTTGTGGGTTATTGAATCTAAACAATCTAAAACATCAAGTCAATGTCCCCCGAACCAAATGCAACCTGTTGGTTAAGAATGCAATCAAGAATTGTAAAATCAGACCCTCAGCACCAAACTCATTGTGGACAAACTGAGAAAAGAAGCTGTTATTTGAAAGCCTTCTAACTAGCAGGAGAAACAAAAGGGATGCAGACAGTCAGCAACCAATCACTAACCAATTTTATTGGTGCTGATATTAGGGCAAAAAGGGTATAAGGGAGGACGGGGGAATCGGAGAAAGTTAAAGAAATTGGAAAAACTGCTAATTGCACCTACTTTCAGATAATATACATTTACATGAAAACCTGTTTCCCACTCACAAAGTACTTAGCAATTTTTCTTTCTCTAAAATTCAGACTATCTTCAGGTTGTTTTATTCCATTACCAATTGATATTAGATGGTATTTTGAAGAAAAAAAAAAGACAATCATGTACTTTATAAAGTGGTTCCCCCCATATTTCAAGTACCCACATGGCCCCATACATAGTCATTAGGATATTATTGACCTACTATGCTGTACATCTGAAACTGACACAGAATAATATTGAGTGTAAACTGTCATCTAAAAATGAAAAATGACAATTCTCGGGGGGAAGAGGGTGTGAGGGGTGCGGGAAGAGGTTGGACAAAAATCTTACACCTATTGATGAGGACAGTGGGGGGGAGGGTAAGGGCATGGGGTGGGGTGGGGTGGGAACCAGGTGGAGGGGAGCTATGGGGGGGGAAAAGAGGAACATCTGTAATAATCTGAACAATAAAGATTTATTTAAAAAATGAAAAATATTGAAAACATACATGGCACCATGGCCCATAAGAGGAGGCTGTATTTGCCTGGCTGGAGCTGAAGAAAAATCCTCCTTCCCCCTTTGTCCCTTGTAAGAAAAGAGACCGTTCAGTGCAGGAACCTCTTAGAAGAGGTGCGAGTCCAGTCTGTTGGAAACTTTCATGTATTCCTTCCTGTTTTTAACAAGTATCTCCTTTAGTCATGAGGAATAAAAAAAAAAAAAAGCTATTTCCCTTCCAGCCAATATTTAACTATCATATTTGTGGTTATGATTGCAGCTCTTCTGAAAGGACTTGGAATGAGCTTCCAGGCTGCAAGGGACTGAATCAAAAGCCCCCTAACAGTTAAAGTGTCCATTAGCTTCTCTACACTTAGCATCGGCCAGAGAGAAGAAGGGCTGGGAGCCCCGGGCGACTTTCTAACTAGCCTAATGAGGAGAGCGATTCTGGGAGCAGAAAAGTTCATTTGCTGTGTTTTCAGCAAGAAGTCACTTCAATCTTGCTCCTAGGAAACACTGACAGGCTTTGTTGGTGAGAAATCATTATGCTGAGAGAGAAATGGAATATTGCTATATGAGGTTTTTAAAGAAAATTCATTTTGATAGATGTCTAACTGTGCATTCAATTAAATTTCATTCTCTTTCTTAAAAAAATAGGTGTCAGGTAATTTTACTCAAGTTCTGTAAGCTGAAAAGTGTTATCCTTTCCTTCCAGTTTTTAACATTTCTTTATCAATATGTGTCTTTCTTGTCTCTGTCCTTTGATTATGGGAGCCCTCAATGGAAATAAATGGAGTTCTCCCCTCCTTTTCAGTGGATGTGTGGGTGCCTCCCAGAGGATTAATAAGGACTACTCTTTTTGTTGAAAATTGACTTCCATATTTAAATCGTGTAGGCTCTGTGGCCCTGAGAATTGTTTTTAAATACAATGTGCATGACCACTTGCTAGACACAAGTCTGTCCTTCACTGTGATGCCCACTATTTCCTATTTCTCCTGCAGCTCTGTAATGGTCGTTTTGAATCTTCTCATAATGACCAAACAACTACTATTCAAAGCACTGCTCCCTCCAATCCATCCTCTGTGTCCCCACCAGATTCATCTTTCTGAAATATGGCTTTGCAAGTAATAAACTTATGCTCCCCAAACCCCCAGACCTCCACGTGGCCATGCATCCCTCATTTGGAACCAGCAGCTTCCCCTCTTTATTATCCAGTTTCCAGTAACGGCACTTTCACATCCCTAATCAACCAGACACATATTCATGGAATTGCATCGATTCACCCTCCCATTTTCCTTTACATTCATCAGAGCACTACTTTATTCCAAGTCATATATGTCAAATCACACTGAATTCTACCTTTGCAATATGGAACTCATTTGCTCACCCGACTCCCTGCCCACTGCCATCTAATTATTTCAGACTTCTTCTATTTTGCCTTGGCTCTTTTAATAGTTTTTTCTTTTTTTAATATATTTTATTGATTTTTCACAGAGAGGAAGAGAGAGATATAGAGAGAGTCAGAAACATCGATAAGAGAGAAACATCGATCAGCTGCCTCTTGCACATCCCCTACCGGGGATGTGCCCACAAGCCAGGTACATGCCCTTGACCGGAATCGAACCCGGGACCTTTCAGTCCGCAGGCTGACGCTCTATCCACTGATCCAAACCGATTTCGGCATAATAGTTTTTTCATTGGTTTCTCTAACACCTTCTTGCTGTGTTCTAGATAATTCACCTATGACAGCCATACTAATTTTGCTAAGGTAAACTTCAACCACATTACTACTGCCAGCAAGACCTCTGTGACTCTCTCATTGTCCACTGGATTTTGTATACACCTCAAAATTTAAAGCTTTCCAGAATCTGGTTGACACCTGCATTCCAGGATTGACCTCACACTGTTTCATCATGGCATGCTAAGCTCCCACCCAATATAACCACACACCATCCCCATCATGTCTCATACGATTTTCACTTTGCATCTCCACTCCTAACCTCTGCACTTGGGAATGTTCTCTCTCAACTATCTCCCCCGTAACAATTGTCATCTGTATTCAGATTTCTATCCCACCTGCTCTGTGAAGTCTCTCCTGATACACAAGCCAAGCATGGGTTCTCACTTCTTTGAGAAACGGTACTTCATAGTACTTTGCTGGTATGTCAAGTAGAGCAAAAGGAAGAGGAAAAATAGGCCTTGGTTTCATACCAGTGAGATTTCCAAACTCTTTCTTTACAATCCTCACCCTCTGTGAACCAAAGGTCCTTTGAGTAATAAAGGGCAGAAAAAAAAATATTCAGAATGTCTCAACCCCTAGAAATGGGACTTCAGAAAGATTTGAAAGCGCTGTGGAGAAAACCAATTCAGGTATCAGATCGAGCTGACCCAGCCTTTCTCTTTCTCAGCTTCCAATATGGGTTCAGATGAAAATGCGGGGCAGTTTGGACCTGCCATTTAGGAAAGGAATGGTACTAAAGTTAAAATGTTGCTGACAGGTTGTTTCCAGAGCAAACTTTAACTCATTTCCAATTCCTCATGTAAATATAATAGCCCCCCTACTAAACCATACTTTTATTTTTATTTTCCTATTTTATCAAGTCTTTATTTTTGAAATTATAAGCAAGCAGAGAACAAGGGCTATGAAGGACTCTCCTTGGTATCCTACATGTTCAGGAAGAGACAAAGAGAAGTATCTGATAAATATTGACTGAATTGAGGTCTCCACTGTCAGGCCTCCCCTCATGTCTGACACCAAGCCCTATAAACCTGTAGGTAATTTGCAGTGCACTTCATCTGTAATACATACTGTAGCATTCCCTTTTATTTTTCACCATATATACCCATATCTCAACCTAGCATTAATTTCTCAAACTCAAGGCATGGAATTTATTCTTATGCTGTTATTGTAGCATACATATCCATATATATCGCTACAAAAACCAAGATACACAGATTCAAGAAAGCTTATTCCATGTTTGAAAAAAACAATAATTATTATATTTTATAACTATGTTCATATCAACACGCTGAGAAGAGAAGGAGAACAACAATCAAGAGGTTGCTTATGTGCAAGAGATCGCTTTGAGCCCTTCTAAATGGCTCCTTCCTGTAGATCAGCCAGGAGGACTAAACCCCCCACCTCCCACCAGTACACTCAAAGGGAAGGTTAATGTACGTTGAAGCTTGAGGGGGTCATGCACTCTGAAAGCCTTCATTGGCCATTGTACCACACGACTCCATATTCTAACAAGTGAGTATCTGAAAATATTTCAAAGGATGACCTTGTATCTCGGGATGCCACTGCAACCACCTACCTCCCCTGACTATTGGTTTTCCCAGTGTTCCTTCCAACCCAGAAACAGTGCTCAGAGCGGTGTCAGTTGCTTCCTCCCTTCTTTTTCATTGGTGCTTCATTCATGCCTGTGTTCTCTCCTGATCCCATCCACCAATAAACCCAGTGTAAACCACCTGTCACCTTTCCAAACTCTACAGGCTCCTTTGTTTAATTGAGATCCCATAGTTTATCTAAACAAAAGGAATGAAGTTGCAGAGAGAGTTGCTTCTAAAAGCATTAGCCTATGGTTAAACTTTCTCCAGTTTTCAAAATGAAACACACACTACACACACACACACACACACACACACACACACACACACCCCAAACTCAGTTCTGAAAAGCCATTCACTTCACAGGAGTGGGATTGGGGTGACAGTGAGTGCCTTCCTATGCTTTTTGTAAGATTTGTTGGTCTACTCAAATCCCTTTCAAGATTCACTTTACGCCCAGCTGGCATGGCTCAGTGATTGAGTGTCCACCTATGAACCAGGAGGTCAGGGTTCGATTCCTGGTCAGGGCACATGCCCAGGTTGTGGGCTCATCCCCAGTGTGGGGCATGCAAGAGGCAGCCAATGAATGACTCTCTCAAATTATTAATGTTTCTTTCTCTCCCTCTCCCTTCCTCTCTGAAATCAATAAAAATATATTTTAAAAAAAGATCCACTTTACAAAGTAATTTATTTACGACACTGAGAGATGCAGTGATCTGGCTGATAGGGGACTACAAACCTCACATCTCCAATATTACTCAGATTTTTTCAAGTACAAAAAGGACTACTGCTTTTCATCTCTGAACTCAGCCCTGGCATGGGCTCTTGCTGGAGATAAAGGATGCATTTGGGGGATGTCTGTAACCTCTGGCTCTTGCTGATTCTTTGTTTCTGCCTTTCTTCTCCAGCATCATTGTTGGTTTCTAAATTTGTTCTCTGGTATCAGGTATACATAGCACAGAGAGACCCCAATTGCTTGGCTTTGATGCCTAGACAAGAGAGTCTTACCAACTAAGCTTAAATCATTTGGTCTTGTCTTTCTGCCAATATACTGAGCATTCTCTGGATGCTATCCCTGTTATAGAGCTTCACCATCTTGATCAGATTATTCCTTCTGCTGTAAAATAGAATATGGGTTAGGATAATCACACAGTAGTAGCAACATCCTTACAAATTTGTGTGTTATTTAATCAGTTTTGAAGTTCTCCAACATACACCAGCTATTTGTTCATCAAAATAGCCATGTGAGATGAAGCAATTGAAGAAGGAGAAGGAGAAAAAGGAAAGGGAAGAAAAAGAAAGGAAAGGGAAGGGAAGGAAAGGGAAGGGAAGGGAAGGGAAGGGAAGGGAAAAACATAAGGTCATAAAGTTGGCTTAGGAATGGCATCCAACAGTACATCATGAATGAAAATGCTTAAGCTTTTACTTGCATAAGCAGGGAATAATAATAATAATAATAATAATAATAATAATACCACATGTAGAAAAGTAGGTACTAGAGATAAACAGAACAGTAAAGAGAAGGGACCTTTAGTATTTTGTTGTAGCTAAAATGTAGATCTAACAGTATGTTTGTTCATCTAGTGCTTCATGCTTAAATGGTATTCTATATTTATTAAAAGGTCTGTAGATTTCATTGGAATATTTTCATTACTAGACACACTGACCAATTTCTTGACATTTTGACTAATTAACATTAATATGGCCTATGAAAATGGAGAATTCCAAGCCCCGTTGTCTAGACATCCACAGCATGTTGAACTAGGGAAAACTTGTGACACTGAGATCATGTGCAGTAAGAAATATAAAATATATGTCAGTATTTCAGGAAACTGCTGGCTTCATCAGTCTGTGTCAGAGAATTAATTTTCAACCGTACATCCCTGCTGATACATCTGCAACCTGAGAAAGTCCAATTTCCTCCCTTCATATGTGTCTAATAGCGTACGAATAGTTCAAGGGCCTGAGCAGAATCAGAGGCCAAGCCAGGGACCCACTTCCTCAGTAACAAGGGGACAGTGACTTTAACCTGCAGTCTTGCATCTTCCTCTCCCCAGGAAAGGTTTTCACACCTGAGTTAGGTGCAAATTGCAGCCAGCAGGGTCCAATGGACGGGAGGGACTACCTGCATTGGATGACTTTCTGGCCACCCTTCATCTCTGCTATCCCCTCCAGGTTGCAGGGGGTGGACTTTGAGCTACCCTTTCTCTCTTTTCACCCTGGCAGAGTCCCAGGGTTGCCAACAGGGCCAAAGGGAAAAATTTTCCACTTAGGAGTTGAAAAAAAAATAGGAAAGAAGGCATATGCAATTTTTAGGCCACTCCAAGTTCCCTCTTAGCTAACTAACCTGCGAAAGTAAGAAGGGAGCCTCACTTGAAGCATTTCTAATTGCAGGCAATGCAAACTTGAGAGTCACATACAAGTGGTTCATCTATTCATAAGTCAAAATGAACTGTTGTGCACCTTGTTCAGGGCCCATGTGCTCTGTAATATTGAGCATAAACACTATCCATGTGTCCTATTTATGAAAATTATTAAATAACTAGAGGCCCAGTGCACAAAAATTTGTGCACTCAGGGTGGGGGGTGTCCCTCAGCCCGGCCTGTGCCCTCTCGCAGTCTGGGACCCCTCAGGGGATGATCACCTGCTGGCTTAGGTCCGCTCCCCAGGGGATTGGGCCTAAGCTGGCAATCAGACATTCCTCTGGCAGCCCGGGAGCCCTCAGGGGATGTCCACTTGCCAGCAGGGAGCAGGCCTAAGCTGCAGTCGGACTTCCTTAGCGCTGCTGAGGAGGCGGGAGAGGCTCCCACCACCACCGCTGTACTGACAGCCATCAGCCTGGCTTGTGGCTGAGCAGAGCTCCCCCTGTGGGAGTGCACTAACCACCAGGGGGCAGCTCCTGCATTGAGCGTCTGCCCCCTGATGGTCAGTGTGTGTCATGGTGACCAGTCATTCCCAGTCCTTCTGCTGTTAGGGTCAGTTTGCATATTACCCTTATATTATGTAGGATAGAGGCCTGGTGAATGGATGGGGGCCAGCTGGTTTGCCCTGAAGGGTGTCCCAGATCAGGGTGGGGGTCCCCACTGGGGTGCCTGGCCAGCCTGGATGAGGGGCTGATGGCTGTTTTCAGGCTGGCCACACCCCCTTTAGGGTGGGAGGGTCCCCACTGGGGTGCCTGGACAATCTGGATGAGGGGCTGAAGGTCGTTTTCAGGTTGGCCAAGCCCCCTCTTCCCCCCAGCAACAGAAGCTCCCAAACTCTCCTTTTTTCCTTTTTTTAAAAATTTTATTCTGGGGTTTATTTACCTTCTATAATTGAAACTTTGTTGCTTTGAGTGTTGCTCAGAGCCGGCCGGGAAGCTCGGCTTCCTCCATCATTGGAGCAACCAAGCCTCCTGCTTGCTCTAGCAACATGGCTGCCGGCCGCCATCT
This sequence comes from Myotis nattereri, assembly GCF_964212035.1. Classification (NCBI taxonomy): domain Eukaryota; kingdom Metazoa; phylum Chordata; class Mammalia; order Chiroptera; family Vespertilionidae; genus Myotis; species Myotis nattereri. The sequence goes on along the minus strand of NC_138085.1, from coordinate 75,714,659 downwards.
TGGTTGGGTTAATTTGCATATAGTCACTCTGATTGGCTGGTGGGCATGGCTTAAGGCATAACAAGGTTTCGGTCAATTTGCATGTTTGTCTTTTATTAGTTTAGATGATTAGGTCCACATCACGACTGCTTTTCCAGTGTGTCAGCTCATGCCAGAACTCTTTCAGGTCCCTCCCGCTGGCTGTGTGGACCCCAGTAGGAGGGGGCTGGGTGTGGCCCCAGAAAGAGGACCTAGGTCATCCAATGGGATGGCACTCCGATTCTCATCTGAGCACAGCTAAGTCACATTTTGCTACTCACTTCCTGAAATCAGCAGGACAGGTGGATGGCTAGAGGCAGCAAGGATGATGAATGCAAATTCTGACCTGCTGGGGTGTCTGTCACACGGTGGGGGTCCCTGGGCTACCTGGGATCGTCAGGTGTAAGCGTCATGCCAACAACCATGGTGATTCTTCCTATTTAGGCAATTCTTCTGTGGAACCCCAGCTACAAGTAATGATTTAAAAAAACGATTTGCCTCCCTTTGCCTGGGTAGTGAGGGTTTTCTTTTATCTTGAGTTCTTTCCGTAGAGTGTCTTCATCATCAGCATAGGAGTATTTACAGAGAAAGGTGAGAGGGGGGAAATGATGACTGAACAGAGGTACAGACCTGCAGCATGACCTTGGCGGCACCCTCGGGATCTGAGGCCTAAGTTAGAGCAGGAAACAACAACCAGAAAGCACAGCTTTGCTCAGAGAATGTTCGAGTCTTAACTTTCTGGATGTATATGGCATATCATGTGGGGCAATGGGAACGATGAGTATCAGATATAAATGGTGATGGATCTGTTTCTGTCTTCTCCGCTAGGGCCTGTGACAACCATGTTACACAAGGAACTGGCTCCTTCAACGTGGGCTGGCAACCAGAGGCACCAGGGACACAACACAGAGTAGAGAATAATGGTATCTGCCTTGTAGAAGGACATGCTATATCCTACACCCTATATTTGTTAATTTTCACAAGGCTTGGGGTAATATATTAACTATTATTATGTTTATCTTATATCTCATAGATGCTAAGAGACTTGCCCATAATTATTTTGCATGTATGTGGCAGAATCAAGACTTGAACTCAGACCTGTCTCATTCTACAACTCACCCTCTTTAGAGTCTATAGGTCCCTAAATCTAAGAATGGGCCCCAGGGGTTGGAGAAGAGACCATAATCCCAGGCTCCCTATTTAGACAGAACAGCTTGTCATCACTCTGTCTTCCACACACTCTCTTTTCTTTCTGTCAGTTTACATGCTTGGTTCTCAGCAGAAGGTTTTGTTGGAAGAAAGAGGCATGTAGGTAAAGAAATAATATATATTTAGAATAGAATAGAATGAAGTCCTTTGAAAGCCACGGTGGTGCTTTAACAATGAAAGAAATATCTCTGCCACACTTCCAACCTCAATTTATAGTTTGCTAAATGCATAATTATGCTGACATTAGAAAACTACATAGAGTTATTTTATAAACTGGTTTTAGCCATTGTTATTTAATCTCTATTGCCTTTACATACAGTTCTGAGAACCCCTTTAGGGATTGCTAAATATAGGTTTTAGGGCAAAGAGGCTACAATGTACAATTATCATCAAATTCTGGTGCCCTGACTGGTAAAGAGAGGAAATCTGCCCCCCACATAGCACCCGCTCACACACAGAAGTGCTTCCCACCAGATTCTGCCTTCACAAGCCTCAATCTGCTCTGCGTGTGTGCACTGCAGGTTAAAGAATTTCAAGGACTGGCGGGACCTCCCAGTCTGGGTGGGACGGTGAGGCAAAAGCACATGAACATCTGAGAGGTGACAGGTGAGCTGCCCTGTGTAGATTACCTGCACTGGGGAGTCGGGGAGAGAAGAGCAGTGTGGCCTGGAGTGGTCTGGAAATTCAGGGAGAAGACGGGGTCACTGGTCCTCATTAAGTGAACCACTCTGGAGAAGAAAGTGATGCTAGTTACTGAAGGAGGGATCAGGAACGTGCTTGGCAAGCTCCTGGTCTCTAAGGATTCTGGGATATCTCAGCCACCCTTCCTGTCAAGATGCAGTGGCTCTCCAGAGAACTCCATTCTGGGTCCTAATGAGAGGGTTAACTTGAAACGCACGCAGATAGGGCAGGGGCCCAGTGGGAAACGAAGGCAGGTGGAGCATAGGCAGGGGCAACCACAGCAGTTTGAGCAGCCTAATCACAGAAACCAACCAAGCAGAAATAATCAAATGTTTCTGGACTCAAAGCAGGAGGCATGGGAAAACAAGGGAGGGCCTGCAGCAACAGATGTAGGAGCGCACAGGAACAGAGAAAGTTCAGCACAGGAACAGAGAAAGAACACATAGAAACAGGGAAAGTTCGGGTCCATTGCTGGGCAAGAACAATTGAGGGAATCAATCAGGTGACCACAGATACATATAGAAGTAGGCTTGTAGCAAATATATACCCTGGACTACAGGCTTCACAGGAGGCAGCCCACCCACCCTTCCCCCCACCCCTCCCCATGCGGGGAGTCTGAATCTGCTTGTAATAAATTTTCCACAATTTTGCTTAAATCTTCCAGTCTGCAGAGCCCACTCTTTGGCATTGGGAGACACGACTCTGGGAGGAAAAAACCTGGGCTTACTGTTCTGGTTAGGAAAAACTTTCCAGTCAATCACACAGGAAACAGGTAATTGGCCAAGTGGGTGTGGTCACAGCAAGTGCAAGAAATCTAAATATATAAATTTCCAAGCAAAGGAAGTTCCCTCTCTTGGCCTCACGAGTGACCCTCTTGGGGCTTTGGCTGCAAGGGGATGTGCTGTGGCCGCATGACCGTGTTGGGCTCTACACTTGGGCTGAAGGACATGCACCTGGCCTGGACACTGAACCACGCCCGGCTGCAATGGGGAATGGAAACCCTGGACACTGGGAAAGAGCCCTCTTTCTGGCTCTGCTGAACTCCCAGCTGCCCCTCTCTCAGGACTGCCTGTGGGAAATGGGACATTGCAACCCGAGGAATGTAACTCGTCTACACCAATAAAATCTATCACCTCTCATCCTCCACAGGGGCTTCTGAAAATGCTCATTTCATCAGCGTCCTAAGAACCCCACAAACAACAGGGGGTCCCCATATGTGTACCCATCTGGCAGCACTAGGAGCAGTACCAACACCATGAATTAGAGATATCGGAGGTTACATATTGGTCAGGGCGAGTTCTGGCCCCTTACCATACACTCACTCATTTAATTTTCCCCACCATCCTCTACGGTTGGCATATCTTTGGCATTATTTATAGATAAGTAAGCTGAGGCACAGGGAGGTTTGGTAACTTGCCCAAGATCACTGTGGTAACGGTGTGGAGGAGTCAGAAGAGATGGTTTTATTTGAAGTTCACTGGACACTTAGAGTTATGAATCCAGACAAACCAGGGCTCCACTCCTGGCCTTCGTCACTGTGGGAATCCCATGACAACTTTTCCTGAGGGTGGAGAAGGGCTTTGCGAGGTGGTGAGAGAGGGTGTGCTTGCTATCTGAGGCTGCAAAAAGGAATGTGCTGGAATGCAGCGGGGGAGACTGGCTTGCCCAGATCCCCGATGTTCTCGGCACAATACTCAGACTAAGGAAAACCCAAGAATATACACCAGATGATGCTCTTTAAGTACAATTCAGGAAGACTTTATCCAAAGATTTGGGGATAAGTTTTCTCATTGCTAGAGAATACTCACTTTGTAAAAGAGCAAATCATGTGGGGATTTGTTAACCCTACCATATAGGTTGACTACATGAGCCACTTACTGACTTATAGAACTAGAACAAAGGCTATCAGAAAAGTTGAGAAATTTCCAGAGAGTCCCCTTTTTGGATAAATGTCTGAAAATATGATTTTCTTTTCTGGCAATTGAGACATAAGAGGAAATAAAACCATATACCTTGTACCCAAGGAGCATCTGAGTTCAACAAGGAGCATAACCAGCTTAAATTTCGGACAACATCATGTCTATTGTGAGTTTCTTTATAATAAAACAATTTTCATTCTATCTCATATCTATTTCTATTCTATTGCATATCTGTATATCTGTATCAATTTTTTCCAAAAAATATATCTTGAAGATATATTTTATATATATAGTGCTTTAATTGTACATAGTTTTGCATCTTCAATGACTTATCCTATTAGGTCTTCAAAGTGTTTAGTAAAATGAAGCCATATCTGTCTTCTCGTGAGTATGATTCTCCATAGGAGAAACTTCCAAGGATATCTGCTATCAGTGCATTCTACAGAAAGTCAGGAATTGGAAATATATGCTACATCATTTCTAATCAAACATGATAGATGTAAGCAGATGTGCTTTTTATTTTCTGACTTTGCAGGGTAAAAGTTTTTAGTTTCTGAGCCTGACCCCCTCAGTAGGCTGAGGGGCCCCACCGGTGCATGAATCCATGCACCGGGCCTCTAGTATGCATATAAGATCTTTGGTTAATCTCTTCTCCCCCTCCACCCTCCACCCTTCCCTCTGAGATTCATCAGTCTGTTCTGTGTTTCCATGCCTGCGTGTTGAGTATCTGTCCCCTGATGGTCAGTGTGCATCATAGCTACTGGTCAAACGGTCAGATGGTTGCTTAGGCTTTTATATAGAGAGAGATTGTAAAAAGACACTGTCTCAGGCTCATATTTGGCCATACAGCAATGAATTAGACATAGCTGCCAGCCTCATTTTACTTGAACAGACAAGCCTGAAATATGTCAGCAGATAGTTAGCTATAAAGAGAGTGAGAGACCACTGTAAAAATAGCAACCAGAAATGTCAGGGCTGCTGGAAAAAGGAGGTACCAGGGACTGGAAGTACCCCAGAACTAACCCCTGATCTCAGTAGCTAATGCCAAAAATCAGGGGAAAAGGAACATGGGTCAGTCTGGTCCCAGAGAACTCAATGGGCACACATACACACACATACACAGTGCCAATATGAAAACTCCTCCTTTTCTTTCTTCTTTTATTTTTTTTAAGAAAAAAAAAAAAACAAATTATTAATGACAGTTGTACAAAGCAAATTGCTCTGTGTTGGTTTGTCACTGATGGCATTTGCTAATTAGAACAATTAGTTTTACAGCGCTAACGTATGCCATAATTATTCTTATTAAAGAATAAATGCGGTCAAAAATGCTTTCCAAATTTCAGCAAAACCCAGATTCTTGTAGGTCAATGATTACAAAAGCTAAAATACATGTATGCCTAAAGTAAATGTGGTGCTCTCCATGATACTAAAATGATCTCCTCACCCTCCAGGACTACAGATGATCGCTTTCATTTCATATTGTTTAGTTACTGATGGTGACCAAATGTATTACATGTGGGCCAATTGTTCATCTCAGAATAATCATCTATTACTTGGGGCTACTAATAGCCTGGTTCATAAGACCTAAGGGAATATTTTATTAACAGGATGAGCAAACCATAGCCAGGGTTACTCTGGTTCAAATTAAAATGCCATTTTGTTGTTGTTCATCATTATGTGTGTTGAATATTGTGTCTTTACCTAAGGGATTATGTGAGGTTTGTAATATTTATAAAGAGAACAGCTACTCATCTCAGGGCCATTTCAAGAGCATGTATTATTTATTTCCTGATCTACCCCCTCCAACGTTCAATATCTTTTAAGAACTGTGATTAATAAAACATTCCAATTTGAACAGTGTGGGTTCTATTCACAAAACATGGTTATTCAGCCCATCTCTCTGCAGACATCACCAGGGAGAGTACTTATCACCAAGAAAATGCATAATCAACATCAGATATTTTGAATTAATGATTCTAGGGAGGAGGTTCATTAAACTCTTTGCTCCATCCCTAAGCAGGACTTCTCAATTAAGTGTGAAGAGATTGGGAAATAGAAGGGACTCGCACATTAAAAATGGTGTGTCAAGCTCAGTTAATGCTGTGCTAAAGCCTTCCATTCAAGATCTGTCAAGAAATCATTATCTTTTCTTTTTCTTTTTTCTCTGAGTTTTTTAGAACTGAGGTTTAATGTATTATTGATAGAATAAAAAGGCGTAAGCAACTCCAGACAGTGATTGTGTAGTAAGGCAGCGATTTTAGGTTTGGGTGGAGTGCTAAGAGCCTTCCTTCTTTAATGAACAGAGGTGCTGGGGATGAATGGGGTCTGTGCTAATGTGAGCTCGGCAAAGCGGGTCAGAGCCACTGCTCCGTGTGGAAGCGTGTCCAAAGAGCAATTTCCTTGGGCCTCATTTCACAAGATTCACAGTACTGAACCCATAGGAATATTCAGTGTTGCTATGTTTGGGGCGTCAACTGGCATTTTGCATTCTATTTAGACACAGAGTGGAAATGCAGCAAGTGAATCAATCAACAGGCTGTTATCAAATACATACCTTGTTCCCTCTGCTGATCTCTCTGCCTCAGGAGAGTCAGGAGAGAGGAAATGGGCCCTGCCCATAAGGTCTTTTCCAGAGGATGTGGAAGTCACAGGTTTGGTAAAGCTTTTGCCAGACACTAAAGGGCAAGGTTTTGTTGTTGTTTTGAAATCTTGAATCCCCTATGTGCTGACCACAAAAGCTCTTTATCCATATGCTGATAAAACCACCCAACTCTTAGAGAACTTTAGAATTTTAAAATAATTTGAATTCTTCTTATGTAATCACCCAAAAGTGCTTACATGGTTATTTTTTTTTTTTTTTAGTCCATCAATGTCAAATCCCTTTGACTTGCATCTATTTATGTTCGTCTGTTCTGAATATCAAACAAAGAAAGCCTGCTGGCACTGTGTAGCCTAAGGTTTTATCTAAGAATGCTACTCTCAGAATCGTTTTTTTAAAAATATGTAAGTAAGGGTTTGATATTTGCAAAAAGTATTTAAAAGTATTTCCTATGAATCATCCGAGAGATGCAAATCAAAACAACAATGAGGTACCATCTCACACCTGTCAGACTGGCTATCATCAACAAATCAACAAATGACAAGTGCTGGAGAGGATGTGGAGAAGAAGGAACACTCGTGCACTGCTGGTGGGAATGCAGACTGGTGCAGCCACTGTGGAAGGCAGTATGGAGTTTCCTCAAAAAACTACAAATGGAACTCCCATTTGACCCTGTGATCCCACTTCTAGGAATATATCCCAAGAAGCCAGAAACACCAATCAGAAAGGATATATGCACCCCTATGTTCATAGCAGGACAATTCACCATAGCTAAGATCTGGAAACAGCCTAAGTGTCCATCAGTAGATGAATGGATTAGAAAACTGTGGTACATCTACACGATGGAATACTATGCTGCTGTAAAAAAGAAGGAACTCTTACCATTTGCAATGGCATGGATGGAACTGGAGAGCATTATGCTAAGTGAAATAAGCCAGTCAATGAAGGAAAAATAACACATGATCTCACTCATTCATGGATAATAAAGACCATTATAAACTTATGAACAAAAATAGATATAGAGGCAGAGCAGCATTGAACAGACTGTCAAACTACAACGGGAAGGTCGGGGAGGGTGGGGGGGGGGTGCAGGAGAGGGGTTAAGAGATCAACCGAAGGACTTGTATGCATGCCTATAAGCATAACCAATGGACATAAGACACTGGGGGTTAGGGGAGGCCAGGGGATTGTCAAGGGTGGGGAAAAAAAAAGGAGACATATGTAATACCCTTTGTAATACTTTAAGCAGTAAAACAGTTTTTTAAAAAAGTATTTCCTATGAATATCTCGTTTCACATACACTATAGTATGAATATTTATAAATAATATATATGGTAATTTTGATCATTTTGACATATGAAGGTAGTGAGTAATTTGACCAAGTTTTCATTGCCGGTCCATAGTGGAGGCAGGACTTAAACGAAACTTTCAGCCCCTCCATTCTGCTTCCCTAATGGGCTAGCAGCTGTATTGACTAATCTCTTCCCATAAACAAATTGAAACTTAAAAATAAATAATATTCTTGGTGCAGCCACTATAGAGAGGGTTCCTCAGAAAATCAAACATATAACTATCACATAATCAGCAATCCAGAAATGAAAACAGGATATCTGCGCTCCCAGGGATCATTGCAAAACTATTCCCAATAGCAAGATACAAAAACAACCTAAGGGTTTGTCAATAAATGAAAGGATAAAGAAGTTGTGATACATATATAGGGTGTCCTAAAAAATGTATACATGCGCTTTGAATAATTATAAAGGCAGTGTTTATTAAAATACATTTCCTTTTCAAAACTGAGCTATCAGCTGCTAAAGTGTGTATACATTGTTTGGAACACCCTGTATATATTGGAATATTATTCAACCACAAGAAACAAGGACATCCTGCCATCTTAGATAACATGAAAAGACTTTGAGGACATTGTACTAAATGAAATAAGTCAGTCAGAGAAAAACAAATACTGCATAGATACTTAAAAAAAAAAGAAAGGAAAGAAAAGAAAGGCAAACTCATAGAAACAGAGTAAAAAACTGGTTGCCAAGGACTGAGGTTGCATAATTAGGAAGGGCCAGCAAAAGGGTGCAAACTTCCAGCTGTAACATGAATAAGGTCTGAAGATCTCATGTATGACATGGCTTCTATTGTTGGTAACACTGTATTGCAGAATTGAAATTTTAAGAGAGTAAAACTTAAATGTTCTTACACCCACAAAGAAAGATAAATATGTGAGGTGATCAATGTGTCAACTAACTAAATGGGAGGAATCTTTTTTATAATGCATGGTCATCAGGATCTATACTTTAAACATCTTACAACTGTATATGTTGATTATACCTCAACAACACTGAAATAAATATCTTTGCACATTTACTATGAAAAATAATAATCCTCATTGTTTGGCAAGATTGAATATTCAACACATGTATACATCACACAAACAAAAGCCTGCCAGATGGTTGCAGATGCTGTCTATGTCACAGATTCTATGAAAGGGAGAAAGAGGAGATTTTATACATCGATCAATGCCACCTCACTCACTTTACCCAGGACTTGTGTGTTTGCTAGAATAGTAACTTCCCAGAGAAATGGCCTGGGGCAAACTCATCACTGACAGGATATCTAGTTTTTATGATTTTAGAGATAGTCGTCCTAAGCATCCATTTTGCAAAACGACTTTGATTCAAAAATTCAACCTATTTCCATGTTTAGACAGAGCATTTTCTTTGGCACTGAGGGTTTTACACAGCCGTGATGCACAAGAACATCAGCTTCTGGACAAAATGAAGTGGCTGGAGAGCCGTGTTCCCTGAAATCAATCACGGGCACAGCTGGGACTCCTGGAGCTGTCAGGGAATGGAATAGAGTCCGTGTTGCTTGGGTGAGCTCCTGACCTGGAGGCCAAGGCCCATCAGCATGAGTCTGTTAGGGTGAACCCACGGCCACTCAGTGGTTTGATCCTAAGCCACCCCAATGCTACTATCGAAGCTCTTGATCACTATCACGGAACGCCAGCGAGCTACAAGGTCAGTCAGCACGAGATCCAAAGTGAAACACACACAGAACTGTCTATCAACCTTTCCCACATGGTCAAGGTTGCGTCACCCTGTCACAGGACTCCTGCGTGATACTGGACAGGAGGGAGACTCTTTGCCTATCACTTCACTTTGGATGTTGTCTTGCTTTGGTTTTGTCAGTTCAGCTAACACTTCTGACCTGCCAGTGAAACAAGGCCCATATGGCGCAGGGAGATGGTGTGAGCAGAACAGGGACCAGAAAAATTCCAAGTCCTTGACTTTAGATTGCTTTCCTTCTTAGATCACCAGATTCAAAATACAGAAACTCAGGTTTCAGTGCTCTTTTCCCACAAGATGCTGGAGAGTCTGAAGGTCGTTGGAAGCCCAAGTCAAGATCTATAAACCATGTCATTTCTGCCCCAGGCTAATTCTGCCAATGGGATGTTTCCAAGGAGATATTATTTCTCCATCTTCTATTTTCCAAGTTCCCAGGAATTGCTCCCCGCCATCTACCCCCAACTCTAGTTTTTTGTTTCCATTTGCTTTTTTACCCATGCAGTCTTATTTCTGGAAAATACTAAAGACATGTATTCATTCATTCATCACAGATACTGAGTATCAGTTAATGTAGAATTTTTTAGGCTTGTGAGGGAAATTGTAATAAACTGGTACTTTGACTTTCAAAAGTGCTTGCACATGTGACTTTGGAGTTAAATGAAATGAGTTGATATCACACATGAACATATAGAAGTTATAAAGTTACTTTCAAGTCTGATAGTCATTTATCACACCCAAGAACCCTGTGTTGAAGGAGCAAGAGAAATAAGTTCTCCAACCTCTTTCTCCTCTTCTCTCCAACCTCCTGCTGATTTCAACTAATAGTTCAATCCAAACTGAAGCAGGAAAGCAGGGGGCCTGGTTAAAGCATTCCTTAGACATCAGCCTCCTGGAGTTCAGAGAAGGATAGAACAGAGGGAAGTAAGACAAACTGATCTTAGAGAGCACACACATCCCAAAGGTGTTTGGAGGGCTTGATTAGACAGGGCTGGCTTCAGAACGTTAATATACCTTCTATGACTGATTGCCTCAAATCTCAATTCTTAAACTTCTTTTTCTGAATTCACTCAGTAGCTGATTTTATCCAATCCCATGGCTTTAAGTACCATCTATATTCTGATGACCCTCAATTTTTTCTTGACCTCATACTGAGTCTCAACTGTGAACTTGACATCTCCATGAGAATGTCTCAGTGTCACCTACCAGCTCCAGGAATCTAGTCTATGCATCAACCTTTCTTCCTCCAAAATGTGACTCATCCTTCCATGTTCTCTATATCAGAAAGTGATAACAGCATTCCTCCAGTTACTCATGCCAAAAATCAGTGAGTTATCCTTAAATTTTTTTTCCTCATTCCTCATTGCAAGATTATATTCACAATATACCCTAAATTTATCTACATTTTTCCTCCTATACAAATACTGAGTTCAAGATTAGATCAGGGTAAATGCCACAAAATGTGTTTGCTGTATTTCTGTGACCTCCAACACCCAACATAGTTATTTCTTCACTAGTGGCTCAGTGCACGAATTCATGCACATTGAAAGGGAATTAATTATAAGAAATATTTTAATATCACTATTTGTCCTTTCTCTATAATAGAAGTGTCAGAGATTAAAGAAAAGTAGTAAAATGTATATGACAATAGTATATACATTTATTAATAAATAAACTAGCAACATGATATAACAACAATAAAGACATGATATAAAAACAACAAAAACATGATATAAGAACAACATTGATACAAACAATGACTGCTAAATTGATTAAACTTATTCTAATATCTCTCTGTATCCACATTAAGAGTAAAAACACTTTCAGAGTGCTTGACTAATTTCCCTTGTGATTAAGTATTTATAGCTTTAATTTTAACATCGCACGCCCTTCAAACTCAAGAGAAAGCAACATATAACTGACCATGTCCAAAAATGGGTTCAGGTAGGAATATTCCTACTCTGTCTAGAGTTTGTCCTTGTGATTTATTAATTGTCATTGCAAATGCTGGCATCACGGGAAACTGTCTTCAAATTAATTTAAATGGGAGGCCAGTGTCATATGGGGACAAATCAATTCTTGAAATCAGAACAACCTCTCCTTCCGCAGATCCTGCTAACTCTTCAGCTTTGATTATGTTAGGTCACAATATTTTGATAATAAATCTAGTACCATTACATAGACTCCATTTACTATTAAGATTTCTCAGTAGCATGATGATTGCACCTACTTTCAATTTTAATTTATGACATGGCATTCCCGAAGCTGCAATACTATTAAGAAATTCGATGGGAAAATTTTCCTTTTCAGCATCATCTGTTGAATAGATGGAATCATCACTCAAATAGGTGTCAAAATCTCCATTGAGTATATCCAAAATTTCTTAATTTATGAATGTGCTCATTTTTAGGACAAAGAATTACATGTTTAGATATATTTTTAATATTATCTATAGATATACTATTTCCAAAGGTAACTTCAATAATAGATCTGTTACAAATCATTTCATGGGGGATTTCAATAATATCCATTCCTAAATGAAAACTGCTATCAAGTTTGCCATCTCCAAGTTTTACTAACCATTCACTATAAGCAGAATCCTCTGACCTCATATTTGTTTTAAGAGACAACTTTCTGAAACATCCCCAAACACTACAGTACTTTAAACTCGTTTGTATAGCATATGGCACAACACTGAGACATTGTCAAAAATCCCCTCTGAGAAGGAGAACTTTCTCACCAAATGCAAGTCATATTCATAATTTCTCTTAGTAATCTATCTATGGCATTTATAGCATGACTGGATTCCATGGTGCATTCATCACTAATGAGAAGTTGGGCCTTTTTAATGGTTTTAGCAACTTCACTCTTTATATTGAGTCTAGAAATTGAAGTTTCATTTAATGGAATTGGTAATTTATATTGGGAATGAAAGGTTCTTCCACTGAGCAGTAAATTTGCAGCAATTCCTGTAGATGCTGTGGGTAAAACAGTACCACCATGACCTCTAATATAATGTATTAAAACTTTATAAAGTTTTAATCCATTATATTTTCACTACTGCCTGGACTATCCAAGAAAAAGCATTTGGGGTGTACAGTTTGATCTTCGATGGCAGAAGTTATAGTCTGAAAGGCTGCCAACTGTTCATCGTTTAGAAAACTTATCAAAACTTCTGCCTGTTGTCAGGGTTCAGGGTGCAGGTGGATGGGATTTGGGGCTGTCAGGGCATGGACAGCAAGCTGACCAATGGCCAATTCTGCGAGGAATGGGGCTCCCGCCTCCCTGCTGTCAGAGTCTGGGGTGCGGGTGAACGGGATTCAGGGCTGTCAGGGTGCCAACAGCAAGCTGACCAAGGCTGATTCAGCAAGGAATGGGGCTCCCACCTCCCTGCTCTCAGGGTTCAGGGTGCGGGTGAACAGGATTCAGGGCTGTCAGGGTGCGGTCAGCAAGCTGACCAATGGCTGATTCCTCAAGGAATGGGGCTTCCGCCTCCCTGTTGTCAGGGTCTGGGGTGCAGGTGAATGGGATTTGGGGCTGTCAGGGCGCCAACAGCAAGCTGACCAAGGCCGATTTCATGAGGAATAGGGCTTCCGCCTCCCTGCTGTCAGGGTCTGGGGTCTGGGTATCCGGCTCCCTCCTCCCTCCCGTCAGGGTCAGGGGTGCGGGTGAACAGGATTCAGTGTTGTCATGGCGCTGACAGCAAGGTCTGGGTCAGTGCTTGTCATAGCTACCGGCTGGTCATCTGATCGTTGGTCGTTCTGGTCATTACGCTATAACGGTCACTGGGCTTTTATTATATAGGATAGAGCAGTAACTGGTGTCTTTTAGAAGGCCCTCTTGGCTTCCCATCTGTCAGACATGCAGTATTATCCACTGAAGATGCCTAGTGAAAGAATGACCCCAGAGATGTAAATACACTTGCTGAGTAAATGAATGATCCCAGAGGTGTAATGAAAATTAAGCCAGAGTTACAGAGAAATTAGTTTCATAGATGCAAAGATCTCAACAATGTTTCCTCTTTACACAAGATTTCACTTTCAGGAGAAGGGAAAGTGGCGCCCACCTAGCAGAGTGCTTGACCCTGATGTTGAGAGACATCATTGATTTTCAGAGATTCCCAGATGTGCATGAGTTAATCAAAATTTCAAGGTATTTGAATTAAAGAATGGAGGTAATTATTCATGCCTCAGCTCTAGTCTTGACTAGCTGTTTGAGTCAGATTAGATTTCTCATTCTCCCTGCATCTTAGTTTCCTCATCTGTGAAATTAGGATAATGTCCCTTAAATCACAGGGTTTGTTCATGAAGTAAGAAAATAGCTATGAATTTCTTTGATAAAAATAACTTTGTAAGCTATGAAGTATGCAGTCGCATGTGCAGAATTGTCATTGTAGTGGATAGCTATCATCTTTCTGTTAACACAACCCCCTCCCTCTTTAATCTGGTAAATAAATCTCCCCATTTAATAACCAAAATTGCCTCTGACCTGCCAGGATAGTACCATTTATCTGTGCCCCTAACCTCTCCACCTTCCCCGTTAGGGTAGATTCATGACTCATAATATACCAATCCAAATTCTTCCCCAGGATTTTTGAAACAAAATGAGAGGAAACTGTATTTTGCTCCGATTACCTGAAATTTGGGTTAAATTTAAATTCGGGTCATTAAAAAAAATGCAAACAACTCAGTTCTATCTGCTATAGAGGGAAGGATTGTGCCCCCTCCCCCAATTCATATGTTAATACCTAATCCCTGATTGAGGATATTTGGATGTGGGCCTTTGGGAGCTGGGTAGGTTGCATGGATGGTGCCCTCATGATTGGGATTTGTGTCCTATAAAAGAGACTCCAGAGGTCTCCCTTGCACCTTTCACCTTGTGAAGACACAGTGAGATGATGGCCATTTTTGAACCAGAAAGCTGGTCTTTATCAGACACCGAATCTCCTGATATCTTGACCTTGGAGTTTCAGCTCCTGGGATTGTGAAAAAATAAATGTCTATTGTTTATAAGCCAGCCAGTATATGGTATTCTATTATATCAGTAAATGGACTAAAACCGGATCTTATGGTAGTAAGTTCCCCCATTTAGATTAAGAATCAGGAAGAATGAGCTGACAGCAAGAGAAAAGAATGAAGTGGGCAGAAAGAGATGTACATATGAAAATGAAGATGAAGGTCGAACATCCGAGGATACCCACATTAATTGGGTCCCTTTCCCCCCCAAACCCTATACCCTTTTCTCAAGTTCCATTTGTTAATTTTTAAAAATTTGTTATTATAATCTGTTTCTGGGAGGCATGGGGATTTTAATAAGCAATTATCATTTCTATTAGGCTGGTTATTCAGGGAAAAGTACAAACAAGCCAAAGCTCAAGAGATGCCTGGGCAGGCTTCTTGACCTTTTTCTAACCACCGGCTTCAGTGTTCACATACAGATCTGAAGCCCAGAAGACAAGTTTTGATTAGAGATATTGATGAAGGTATCATTACAATTAAAATTGCAAGAGTGGTAATTAAAATTACAAAAGTGGATTAGGTGCCCAGGAAATGCAGAGTGAATAGACCTGTGGTTTGTAGATTAAACCTTTGGGATACTAACATTTAAGGCATGGGCAGGAAAATAAGTGCCAGTGAAAAATAGAGTGATCAAGAGTATTAAATCCATCAAAATACAGTTGGATAAAGTGTTCGTTGCATTTACCAGTTAGAAAGTCACTGAGATGTCAGTCAAAGTGCAGCATCAGTGGAGTGAAAAGAGAAGTCAATTGCTCTGAGTTACAGACTGAAGGTGAGGTAAACAAACGAATGCAGCCAATGAAGCATACTATTCCTAGGAGATTGGCTTTAAAGAGCACAGGAGCAATATTAGCCAGGCTTTGAGAGGAAGAGGTTTCAAGCCTCCTGGGCAGCAGTGATGCTGATGGTGGCTTCCAGTGTCCAGGAATAGTAGTGTTGGTGACCTAAACTGTAGAGTTTAGGGCCAGTGTGCTGTCTGGTGTTGGCATCCTCACCGTATCAGGTCTGCAAGTAATTTGAGCATATTCTTGGCTCCATATCTCTGATTCTGGTTCTCAATTCACCTCTATTTTTCTGCTTAAATCATCCAGAGTTAGCTTATTTTGTTTGTAAATGAGTACATCTACCAATAGTGTGGTCTTTGGTGTCTAGAGCAATGAAAACTAAGATTGATTAATCTAGGAATTGACAGCTCAAGATTCAAACTCTGAAATCTAAGTAATCCAAAAGTAAATGTGTGTTCTCATCAGTCTAGGTTGTTTTCTTTTGTTTATTTCACTGTTTTTCTTCTCTTCCCTCCCCGCGCCCCCCTGCCCCGAATCCCCACCTTTCTCTCCTTGAAAGTTTATTTCCCAACAGGAAAATCATCTGTTTTTCTACCACCACCCTCAACTGCCCACTGTTCTTCAACTGTCCAAGTAACTAACCAATGAATGAACTAGGCAACTCAATACAGTTACCAATAATTTATTGATCCTTCTTTGTGTCAGTGGTGTGAGAAATGTGGGGAGTAACAGGTTAATGTTCCCATAACCCCCGAGTTCACAGGACAGCTAGGTAGTCTATTAGAACCATGAGGAGAATAGAGTGATCAAGAGTATCAAGTCCATCAAAATTCAGTTGGATAAAGGGTTCATTGCATTTACCAGTTAGAAAGTCACTCTTGGCAGTGTGTACACTCAAGGTGGGCTCTCCCAAGACAGTAAGTGCTCATGTCCACTCAGTTCCTAGGATCACTTCAGGTCCTTGAATAGGCTGGAGCTACCATGCAACCCGAGTGGGTGGAATAGCAATTAAAACTCAAAGACACTTAGTTGGGGGCTCACTACCTTCTTTGTTATTTATAGGGTCTCCGGAAACCACATGGGTATCTTGAAAACAAAACCCCCACAAAAACCCTTATCTTCCTAGTACTGACCTGATGACATTATGACTTTTCAATTAACCAAAGCATCTCATATTATTTCTTGAGAACTCAGTCCTATTTGTGCTACACTTTAATTAGCACTGTATAAAAGAGTATATGCTCACTCGCTTATTTAATAAGGCTAGATTAGACAATATGATGGTAACAAAAAATTCTAAATTTCAGTGACTTAGCAAAACAAAGTTTATTTCTCTCTTTTAAAATCTGATGCAAGCTAATGGGACTCTTCTTCACCCAGTGATCCAAAGTACTCTATTTTTGGCATTTTCATTTCAACATGTGGCCTTCAAGATTTCCACTACCGGAGAAGAAAAAAATTGGAGAGTCATGCTTTATCTCTTAAATGTATTGGCTCTGAAGTGATCCATGTCACTTCTGCTCATGTTTTATTTGATAAAGCCGGTCATCTTTCCCTGCTACCTGCAAAGAGGGCTGAGAAATATGGAGGAGCTCATGAAATACGTGATTTCTATTACTGCCTCTACCTAGACATTTTTGGGAGGTGGGAACTAACTCTTAAAAAGCTTAGGAAATATAAAACAGCATTCATTTTCTCATGCTTTTGATGACTCATTTTTATAAGCGCTATGTACCTGACTCTGCATTTAGGATTGAAATAGAGACAAGAGATCCACCAATCATCTAGCTAGCTAGCTAGCTATGCTTCTATCTATCATTTATATATTTATTTTACAATCTTCAGGGGTAGTAAGACAATATCTGCTTAGTAAATTCTTGTTTCATTGTATGTCCTTCAGATTTTTGTTCAGCTCTTTCCTATTCAGAAAGCATTGCCTGACCATCTTTTCTAATACTTCACGGTACTCAGGCACTTGTTTTTGTTGCGATTTAGTTTTCTCCAAGGGACTTATTACTTTATCTGCTACGCATCTGTCTCCTGTCTTATTCCCCACAATACATGGTACTCAGGAGGGAAAAATATTCTGTTTTTTTTTTTTAATTCAGTGCCGTTTCAAAGCTTCCCTCATAATACCTAGAATATAGTAGGCTCAATACATACTTGTTGAATTATATCACTCAAGAAAATCATCAAAGCATGAAAGTGGAAGGGATGATCCATGAGGTTTTAGGTGACAGCATTACTTTCAAAGGTCAGGGAAGGACTGATGGTGGAACTGGGTAGTAGTTGTGCTGGTGTTCACAGAGGCTTTCCTAGAAGAGTCCTTCAAAGTGTGGTGCTGCCATGAAGATGCGTGAGCAAGTGGTGGGCAGAGGAGAAGTACTGTGTACCCTCTGTGACTACATGCTTTGCTCACCAGCTCTCAAGAGGCATGTGAAATTCTTGTATTAGAGTCAGTCACACAGCTTCAGGAGTCTCCCCTATGACCCCAGGACTGTGGGAATGCTGGAAAGACATGCAAACATCTGTGTTTCAGAGACCAAAGTACAGCAGGAATGCATTAGCGTGAGTAAGCTCAGGGTGCAGAGGCAGGTTACAAAGGTGGCTCTTACTAATTTTGTTTCTCTCTTTGTTTTTGAGAGAACTCAGCTGAGTAAGTGAAGCAGAACAAAAGCACACTAATAGGATGCCTGGGAATGACAAAGACCTAAGTGTCTCTCAGGGGCCGGTACAAATGTTGCCTCCTCCCTTGATCATTTCTCTCTCTCCCTGCCCCCCTCCCCATGCCCCTCTCTCAGAAGTGCAAGCAGCATTCTCTACACAGGTGAATTTGCCAAAAGTTAATTAGTCAGTTGCTCAATGTGAAAAGTGAAGGATGTGTTGAAAAAATAAATATACTGGTTTTATGCTAACAGTTTCTAACACATTGCCATGCTTTTTTGTGACCCGGTGCCTAGAACATAGTCAACACTCAGTAGTGCTCATTGGTTGAAATGTGTAGGCACAAAGCATTCATTATTATCTCTTTTGAAAGTAATCTTCCTAAATCAGAAGCCTGAGCAGCAGCACTCCGTGAGATGGTAACATGCCTTGAAAAGCCCTAAGTGGTATATTCAGCTCTTGTTTCGAATTTATTGTTCACAGACAGTAGGTATGCATTAACTGATTTTATTTTTACACTAGAATCCTGGGCCCTTTGTACAAGATGGAGAAGTTAATTGGCAGTTAACTCATTCTGATGACAACTTCGGTGTGCTTGAGGGACGTATTTTCATAAATTGCTGCATTTTTGATAGGTTTTACCATGACTGGTTTACTTATAGATTGTTATTATACTCTGGCAGGATTCACTGCCCCTGCTCTGCACAGATGATGGGGTAGAAACTCATGCTTTCTTACTTCTTAGCAACAATGATAATAACAATGTATGTGCCCTGTGTGTTTTCACAGCACAGCAACGAGAGAAGAAACCCAAGAGAGCCCACACTGCCGTCGGAGCATTGACTGTGAAACTAGAACAAAATACTGTAATTTCCATGATGCTGTTAAAAGCATCTTGCCTTACAGAGAGGCACTGAAGAAAACACATCCATTAGACGTGAACTTTTGTGAGATCTACGAGCAGGCTTCTCCCTAACGGAGGCCAGTAATGTTCCCAGGCTGTTTTCTGCCTGGAAGCAGTTACAACCAGTTTGCTAAATCCCAAGGAACTGAATCCCCAGTGGTATGTGAAGACGGATGCTGAGATCGCTGGCCTGGCTTTCATTCTCAATGCCAATGCTGACTGGAGCGTTAGAAGAATCACTACCCTTCTTATAACCTCTGTTCTCTGGTCTTTAAAAAGAGAGGTTTCTGATTCTTGGAAATGTGGGCTGCCTATTGAATTCCTCTTTGAGAATTATGAAGTCCCAGGTAGTGTGGATGATGAGGAGGGAGGCACTGGAAAAGTATGATGCTTCACGGTGTGAACAGTAGAAGAGGAGGCAGTTTGGTCTGTCCCAGGAAGGTGTGCAGCCCTGACTGGGTAGAGCTTTCTAAGTTCATGAGAGGAGGCAGGAACTGTCAAAACAGACAGGTGCTCCAGGCCTCCCAACTATAGAAGGGAGCATGGGCAGGTGGAGTTTCCATTTTCAGAAGTTCCTTCTTCAACTCTTACAACCCAGGACGAAACGATCATGGTAACCAATAGCATTTTCATTATTCAAGTTTCTTCTAGAATGCCTAATTAAAGAACAGTTATTTTGCTTAAAATTTTTAACCAAAAATGCATCACCCATCTACCTGCCTTCTTAAGAAAGGACAAAAGGCGCGGGCCAACCTTTCCCAGGAGCCAGGAGTCCTTCTGAAGAACATCCACACCATGATGGGGTGGGGAAGTAGCTGGGTCACCAGTCAGCTGCCCCTGCAGTGGGCCTTCCCATTCCGGGACCCATTGGAGTGGGAATACAAGAATCTCCTACCTGGTCTCCCTAGTGTATTATGCTTATGCGCGTGTGCATGAGAAAGACGTCAGCATTTTCCCTAGACCATCCAAGAAGTCCATGTTCAAGTTGTTGGGTAACACTAAACTACGCTAAATGGCCCGGAGAGCGATGCTTTTGTGACTGAAGACCCATAGTAAACAGATGTCACCACCTTCATCACCTAAGCACACAGCGCATGAAAATAGACTGTGTCTTAAAAACATATGGACAGGGAGCTACACTAGCAGCTATCTGCCTTAGTGACTTGAGGAAGTTTTCTGATAAACAGAACTGAATTGCACGGTGGTTAATTAACTAGCAAAAATCCACATGTTAACTTTCCGTGATCTTATTTCTCCTTCATAAACTCCTGGAATCTCCCAATATGAATATTTGCTGCCTTGGGTGCATTAGTCATCTTGAAGTTTGCCTTATCATCCATCACTCCAAGTAACTTAAACTGTGTGCATACTTCCTTGGTCAGAAGCACAATGTAATATCGCGACCTGGCATTTGAGGCTTTGTGTTTTGCTTTTTACTTCAATTACATTGTAACTGGTAAGAATAATGGCAATTAGCAATGTAAAATTTAGAAGTAATTAATAACCATAAGCACATGCTAGACCTATGAAAGGCCAGCCCCCACCTCTAGTCAGTCTCTCTGCATGCCAGACCCTCAATCGCGGTTACTATGTTCTTCTAAATTCCAAAGCTGCAAACACGGCACTTACTTACAGTATGATTTATTACGCCAAACCCACGCTCTGCTGAGCCCCTCTGGTTTATTATTAATAAGGCACCTGTGAGGTCATCATCAAATCTCCACAAGATACAGGGTTCCGGGGCACTAGCAAAAAAATAATCAGAAAACAGGAGTTCTCCCGAATCTGAGTCCAGCGCATTTCACAACGTTAAACAAAGTCTATGCATTGATAGTTTTGTGTGTGGAGTATCATGTTTTGCAAGTTTTTTTTAACCTCAATGAAAAATTATGCTGATGTGCATAAAAATCACTTAGATAATCAGCTACCTTCATTTGCAGTGGATTTCAGAGTTCATTCTTGTTATTATAGAAAACATATATGGTTACAAATTAATGAAATAGTTCTTGGTACGGGGAGATGTTAGGCAAGATTGGAGACTGGATATTTACCAGGGGGTAAGGGAGAACCCATATAACGGAGAAAATACCAGGTTTATCCATGTTTTAAATAAAAAAAAAATGATCTTGAGTGGAGGCAAATTAAGGGATGCCCCAGAAATGTATGGCTGAATTTCAAGATACACCTAGCTGAAAATTATTCTGAATTTACTTGGCTGCTATTATGGGTCCAGTAATGTGTTGTTAATAAGGAGGAAATGTTTTACCCCCCAGATCTTGTCCATAAGTTCACAGTCCACTTGGAAAAATCAAACAAATACTATTTAGGGAACAGCTAGTCACTGGCTGCATCTCATGTTGAGTAGCTGAGGAGGGCAGGAGCGTTCAGGGCAGGTTTTCGGGAGGAGAGAAGGCTTGAACTTCATCTGGAGGTTAGGCATTAGGGGCACGGGGACAAGTAGACAAAGGACAGGAGTGGCTGTGAAGAAATGGAGGAGGGGAAGGAGAGTGAACCACGAGAGAAAAATGCCACCCATTCCAAGCCTACGGTTGTGAGTTATTCGAAGTTGTGAACATTAATATATACATATGTGACAGAAGGGAGCAAGACAGGTACAAAGTGAAGTTAAATATACCTGCTGAGTGGGAAAACTGATTATTAAGTAAGAAAATGAAGAGAGAGCTGGACTATATGAGTCTGACTTCAAGATCCAGGGCTTCACACCAAGATCCTGGTCTCAGAGTCCAGCACACTCAAGAGGAAATTCTAGCTCTTCTGCTTACCAGCGGGGTGACCTTGGGTAATTCATTTTAACACCCTAAGCCTCATTTTGTCTCATCTATAAATTAAAATATCATTCATCTTACCATTTTATTATAAAGCCTGAATGAGGAGCTACTGGTCAAGTACTTATTCTAGTGCTTGAGACATTATACTTTGGTATTAAACTTAGGCATGCTGGGAAAGACAACTTGGCTAGGAAAATGTCTCTATACACAAATGCATTCATTTTATTTATTTTTGTTTTAAGTTTTTAAATATTTTATTGAGAGAGAAATAGAGAGAGAGAGAGAGAGAGAGAGAGAGAGAGATCAATTGTTGTCCCACTTGTTTTATAAATTCCTTGGTTGATCATTGTATGTGCCCTGACCAGGGATTGAACCCATGACCTTACATAACAGGCGATGCTTTTACCAACTAAGCTATTCGGACAGGGCAACAAGTGTGTTTATTAATACATGTAAATGATTTTGAATCACATAGGTCCTTTTTTATGAGGAAAATTGATACTGGGTTCTGATGGTTCTCACTGGGATGAGCAGAAAGACAGTTTCAGAATCTTCTCTGAGCTCCTGAGAATCAGGCCTGCAGGCAGGGAACAAAGAGGGACACAATCAAAGTGCCCTTTCTTGAGTATTTTCCCTCTTCCAACACTTGGTAGCAAACCTGGACACAGTGCTGTAGGCCTTCTCACTGGGGATAATGTGCACAGGCAGTCATGGAGTCAGTCAGACATGTCCTTACACTGGGAAGATGGCTTTGCTGAAGACTTTGGACTGTGTCACTGAACAGAAACTGGGAATGGCCTGCGTTCACTGGCCAGCGCATTGGCAGCGGGAGCTCCTTAGGAGTATGACTTTATGCCGGAGTCACCTGTGCCCACTTCCCATCCCTCACGGGCTTATCCGCTCCTGAAGGTAGGGTGCTATTTCTTATTTATCTTAGTGACACTACTTCATGCAAAGCAAGCACACTGTTCCTCTCTCCCCTACTTCCTCCTTTCTACTTCCTCACCTTCCTTCCTGTCCCTTTTAGTATTTACCTAGTCATACTCCAGGCCATCACTGTTTGCTTTGTTGGAATGTTTGGATGAATTTTACTGTCCTGCTGCATAGAATGAGGGTTCTGGGCCCACACAGAAATCTTCCATGCTATTATTTTGGGATACAGTTGCCGCTATTCTGTATGTGATTTTACGTATTTTTAGGGGGGTGGGGATGGCGGGGGGGATGATAGCAGGAACCCAGTTACAGATTCTTAATGACTACCTAAAAAATTCCAGCTTTATGGTAAACAAGTTGGAGTGGATGAAAACAGAGATACTGTTGATATCATTATGCAGATTAACAAAGGCCCTTGTCAGGGGCAATGAGAACTAAAGAAAAAGCTGAGGAAGGAACGAGCCTTCTGAAAGCTGAGAATCATGCCTCAGTCTCTTCATGCCCACTCTCCCCCCTTTAAAACACTCAGAGCAGCCTGATGACAGAGATCCCTGGGTATTGTATTAGCCGGAGCTCTCGAGAATAGATAGATAAGACAGATGATAGATGATGATAGATAGATGATGATGATAGATAGATAGATAGATAGATAGATAGATAGATATTTATTATAAGAAACTGTGTCTCACAATTATGGAGGCTGACAAGTTCCAAGATCTGTGGCCAGCATGCTGGAGACCCAGAAAAGTTAGTTCCTGTTCCAGTCCAAAGGCAGGAAGGAACCAGTGTCCCACTCATAGCAGTAACTCCGGAGGAGTTTCCTTCTCCTGTGTTATTCACCCTTTGGCTGACTGGGTGGGGCTCATCTGCATGAGAAAGGGCAACCTGCTGAATTCAGTCTATGGCTCAGGTATTAACCTCAACCAGAAACAGCCTCACAGATACACCCTAGTCAGGCCCAACCAAATGTATGGGCCCCCTGTGGCCCAGTCAAGCTGACACAAGAATTACCCATCCCAGGTATAAACGTTGGGCAATCAAGTATGAATGACATAAATGCTCTGACAGTGGGGAGGAAGGAATTCTACTAATTCAGAGTGTGTTTTGTGCCAGTACCTTGAGAGATGTTTGCCTTCGCGCATCATGTGCACTGAGAGAGAAGCCCAGTGAAGAGTTGATATTTGCAAAATATTTTCCCTGAAATCCACGTTTTATTTCCACTGTTTTCTGCACATAAATCTGGATACGAGGCTTTAGCTAAATACTCAATTTTCTCATCTTATGTCGTATTAATCTTTTGCTGACCACATAGTGCCTATTGTGAGCCTCAGGTGGAAATGACAAAACCTGCCTCAGCAATTGTTCCTTAAAGGCCAGAGAGAAATATCCACAAAGTGTGATTTTAATGTTTAGTATGGGGTTGTCATCTATCAGGCCCCGCATATTATCTCGGTTTAAAAGATTTCTTCATCCACTGTGCTGACCCAGCTCATGTTGGTGCCGGTGAGATGATGAAAGAAGGCTATAGTGTGCATCGGAGCATATAGTTATCTTCCTGACTTCTTTCCCAAAGCTTTCCTTCACTATTAGCAAAGCAAGAGATGGAAAAAAACAGCTTCCTGAAGCTGTCAAGTCGTTCCCATTGACAGAGACACAGGAGGCTAACCCAGATGGTAGAGGGACAAAATGTGGTTGCACAAGCTCGAGATTTGCTCCTTATGTTTCTACATAATTAATTTCTGAATTTTCCAAATTAGCCATGTGTTTCAGATGTTGTTTCTTCCAGGGTTAAGTCCGTTCTCTTTAAAATGTGTGTGTGTTTATGTGTGTGTGTATTTAAATATAGATCTTTCTTTGCCTGATCTATCCCTAGAGCTTCTTCAACACAGCGATGTAATTCTAGGACAACACAGGTACTGTCTCAACTACTAATACCGGGCACAAGAGAGACATCAGAGGTTCATGCCAAGACCCCGGGGGGAGGTTCTCATATGTGAAAGGGTTTTAACCTCAACGCAACTTAATGAGATGAAATAGAGTTTCAATATTTTGAAATGTAGATTGACAAATTAATGTGAAACAAAATAAAACAATTTGAAGTAGCACAGAATCCAGATGATCTTAGGTAAGTTTTTCTCAAAGCTAAAGGTGATCACATTGTTCTGTACAACCTTGACTTAGCCAGTGAGCTGTGCTGAGGCTTGCAGAACATGCTACAAAGATGAAAACCTTGGGAGCACGCTGCTCAGGGAATACAACATAAAGAGAACAAAGTGATTTTACACCCTCCCCTCATCTATCCTAGCTCCTTTAAGAATTCTACTTGTATTATTTATTTATTTTTAATTGCATATTTTCTTTTCCATGCTACTCACTCCTACCCCATCCTACCAAATGTAAGCCCTACAAGTTCATGAACATTGTGTCTCTTATTCATACTTATATTTTCAGAGTCTAGAACAGTATCTGGGATAAAGTAGGTCTCTAGGAAACATATTTAATGCATTAATTGACCAAAACCACTCAAAACCCAACAATATATTTATTCACAATTGAAATCGGGGGGGTGGGGGTGGGGGAGGGAGAAGCAAGTATATTCAGCTTAAGGAATAAAAGGGTTAAGAGTCCCCACAGCAAAGAAAGAGTGTCCACTGGGGTAAATGAATGGGACCATTTAACGTTGTCTTATTCAGGCTCCCAATGGCAGGGTTGGAAGTCAGGACCCAGCTGTGACGTAGTGATGGGGGAACATTGAACTGATAGCTTATGGAACGTAATCAGATGTTTATTGATGCAGCAAGTGATCGTCCTCACTCACATGTTACCCTAACATGCATGGCATGTGAATTGAAGAGTAATGCATTTCTATGGGGGTATCCAATAGTACTGGAACAAAAGGAAATGTATATGTATACATATGCATATAAGTATGTGTACATGTATATGTATATGTATGTGTATATGTATATGTATATGTAAGAAAGTGCTCCTGTAATTGTTATGCTTTTGTTGAAACTTTTAAGCTTTATCTGAGAGTTTATATAAGATTCTGCATTCACATCACAATGAAGACTTGTAACAGAGAGTGTTCATCACAGAATGTTTTATGTACCAGCCCTTGCTACCTGATATCTCCATCCACTAAACTGATGCCCCCACGCATAAAACTGGGATTGTAGTATTTGAAAGCTTCTGGCTCCTCAAAGTCACAATGATCCCTGGTCTGTACTCATTTAAGTTCTGATTGCAATTGATTTAATAACCATCTTTGATCTGGCCTCATTTAATTCCTTTTTTAAAAAATATGTTTTTATTAATTTCAGGGAGAGAGGAAGGGAGGGGGAGAGAAAGATAGAAACATCAATGATGAGAGAGAAACATCAATCGGCTGCCACCTGCATGCCCCTTACTGGGGATCAAGCCCACAACCCAGGCATGTGACTTGATCCAAATTGAACCAGCGACCTGGTGCACGAGACAACACTCAACCACTGAGCTACCCTGGACTGGCCCCTATTGAATTTTGAACTGCAATTCATTTGTTTGTAAAACTCACAAAAGGCAAAGGCATAGCCTCAGAGGAACAGTTTTCCCGGGTAAAAATTTCAGAACCACGCCAAAGTGATTTTCCTTCCTTGTAACATATAACAGGAGAAGGAGGAAGGACCATCAACCTGTTGAAATGAAATGCTGCTGACTCAGCCTGTGCTTTAATTTGTGTTTATTACTCCTTCCTTATTCCTTATTAGCGTCTCTTCTCATCTCCTCTTGTATGGCCTCTGTCTATTTAAAAGGAAATACATCCAACTATTTGGGGGTGAATACAGTGTACCAAATACATCTTTTAGCATGATGCTGACATATACTCAACTAGAAATTTCTCCCCATCTCAACCCCTGTCTTAACAGATCAATGCAAAAATAAATGAAGGAAATGAATGGAGATTCGTATTTTTTACCAATGAGAAAAGATGTACAAAATAATCAGAATCCTGTTTCTTACTTATTCAGTCTCAGATGCTGTGTCTGGGTTTACAGAGACGAAGCCCAGCTCTCTGGCCGAGGAGGACTTGTACTCATCTTTTCCAACAGACTCATCTCTACAGGTTCATAGGCCTGCAATGAACCTCACCCCACTCAGATGTTTGACGTTTCTAACGGGTCTAACATCCTCCAGGACTCCTGCAGCATGAATGGCCAGTCTGCACTTTCCTGTCTGGCTTTCCAGGCATCACAGTTCCAACAATCTCTAACTGTAGCTTCCTATCTTCATCTTAGTGTAGCACAGACCACACCTGCAAGTCTTCTTTGCTATAGAGACCAAAACAAATCAACACTGTGATCTACCTGGGCATTTGGTGGCTTTGCTCTCTGCTAGGGCCCACTGAATATATTTCATGTCATCCATAGAGGAATAGAAAAATCATATATATCAATATCGTCACAAAGAGTTACAATCAAATTGAGGAGCCCCGAAACTGCAGACTCTATTGGTAATGCTAAGTGTAGCAATCAAATGATTAACCTGAATTTGATGTTAGGAATGCTAACTGGCAATCAGCTTGGGGCCAATTAGAAATACTGAAGAATTAAAACAAATCAATTCCATTGAATTTACCTCAGATCATACGGCTGACAGCTAAGTGCCCTGTGGTAGCTTCCCCCCCCCCCCCGCCCCGTTTATAACCAATGGACAAGTTTCCATCAACCTCAGTACCTGGTGCAGTGGCGGATAGGCCCTGTGGGTGGGAACACTGGGAAGTACATTGCTGAGAGCGTAAATGGTAGAAAGCTATAGCTCTCCTCAGGGGAACGGATGGCAGAGTCAGTCCATTATTCAAATAATAATTCAATATAGTTTACAGACACCCCCATTTAACTTCACTATGCAATAGTTACTTACGAGATGAGGCAAATTCCCAAATGCTGTGATATTGGTAACCACATTCATAAAGAGCATTGCTGATTTTGAGTGGAGAATATAATGATGTACAGCAATTGCTCTTCTCTCTGGGGAAAAATGCTCTTAGCAACTCTCTTGGGGACCCTTACATCTTCAGAACTATGGTTTTGTGGTACTTTTGTCATTGGTGACACTAAGGGTGGAATCAATTACGAGATTCATCTATGACTCAGTGACCCCTCTGATTGATAGCACATATGCCATTGGAGTTTATGCAAATGTCATATAATTACAATGCTAGTAAAAAAGAATGCAGCCACCTTTTATGGAGTATTTACTCTATGCTAGTTGCATCTAGACATTATTGTATTTAAACATAATTATCAAGTTAAGAAAATAAAGGGACCCTGATGATTTATGACACCATAATATATAGGCTTCATTAATTGCTCCTGAAGTACGTTGTTCTTTAAAGCTGATAGTTATGATGTTGCCGGTGGAAATAGATTTCCTTTATAGTCATGAGAAAAATATTTTGTGCACCCAAGTACAGGAGGACGCAGTGTAGTGGTAAGATTTATTGGAGCAGAAACAAAGCACTGTCCCAGGTGCCCAGTATTACCTCAAGCTTTGAAGAGAGCAGGCTTTCTTTCAAACTAACCAATCTCTTTCTTGGCTCTCCCCAGGCTTATGCTGGGGCCTCCCCCTAACCAATCTCTTTTCTGGATTTTCTGGGGGTTTGTGCCCCTTACCCAATCTGATGCTTTTCCAGATTTTTTTCAGGCTAGACTTCAACTCTTTATGTCATCGTTTGGTTCCTACTGCACATGCCTCAAAATTTTGCCTCATAGTTTGGTTTCTACTGCACATGTGTTTACCTCTACCTGCTCCTCTTGGTTTCTACTGTGCATGTGCCTAGCAAAGGAATTTCCCCCACCGTTTTATTCTCCCCACCATGACCCCACCCCTGGGCAGTCTGTGAATAATGCAATTTCCTAGAGAATCAGGTTTAATGTCCAATTTGGCTCCCTAGTATATTAGGCTTAATATCCACTCCCATTTGCTCCCTTTCTGTATTAATAACTAGGTAGGTCCCTGTATTAACAATGATAGTATCTGCCATTGTGAATGTGGGCTTTAGAGATAGATACACTGTGTTGAAATCATAACTCCATTGTTTACTAAGTGTTTAGCCAAAGGCAAAGACTTAACTTTCTAAGCTTCAGTTTCCTCATTTGCAAAACAAGGATGGCAATAATAGGTACCTCAAAGAATTGTTGCATAGTTGATGCAAGAATTATGATTCTCACAGTGCCTGCCTCATACAAATATTGTGTTATTTGTTATCATTATTATGTACTCACTCACATATTCATTCTTTAAATATCTTCTTGTTGTCTATGATGTACACTAGAAATGATTAGTGTTACTCTTGTAGGTGGCCATTGACGCCATTTCAGTAATGCCAGGATAATTAAGCCCTCCTCAAAAATGCACACTTCATTGGAAAGAGCTGAAAGCTTTAAAACTCATCGTTAATGATCTATTTCTACTCTTCCAATATGGTAGGTACTAGCCACATGTGGCTATTTAAAGTTAATTGAAATGAAATTAAAATCAAAATTGAGTCCCTTGGTTGTACTATCCACATTTCATATGGAACATTTTCATCATCACAGAAAGCTGGATTGGATAGCAGTAGATACCTTTAATCATTTCTTACTAAAGTGCAAGTAACCATGAAATCATTCATTATTTACACCTTTGGGTCAAAGTATGTTCAGATCCTTTTCTAAAACCATGTTTTGATATGGAGACAGGGGAAGGGGACATGTTGGCCCTGAGGGGAAATCCTTTGGATTTTTCCATTTTAAAAATATTCAACCTCTGTGCTATGTGCATACACTTAGAGCC
This sequence comes from Myotis nattereri, assembly GCF_964212035.1. Classification (NCBI taxonomy): domain Eukaryota; kingdom Metazoa; phylum Chordata; class Mammalia; order Chiroptera; family Vespertilionidae; genus Myotis; species Myotis nattereri. Next base: position 75,685,253 of record NC_138085.1, on the reverse strand, counting down.
TATAAAGTTAAGTCTGCAGACCTGACACCTCTGAAAGAAGGCCCTCCGTGCGTCCCCATCCTACCATTTTCATTAGCACTCCACTGTTCGGTATTCCCCAAGGATACTGGTGTGAGCTAACCTCACTCATGAGGAAAATATATCAGCCCGAGAACAAATGTTCTTGAGAAGATGGGAAATCAATCTCAGAGAGCTGGGTTGGAGTGAGATTGTCTGAAACGCTCCCGTGCCCTTGGGTTGAGCTCCCCTTCCCATATATCAGAAGTAGCACAAACATAGGAGGCTCCTTTGGTAAGTTGAGAACCTGCTTTCAAAAATGGACCCAAACTGCACATGCATGCACTCTTCGCTATCAACACACAAACAAAGAAACAATAACACCCAAAGAAGCCAGCAGCTCTATTTGAACAGATCTTACTCTCCACATGAAAGCAAAACTCATCGCTTCCCAGGTTAGAACAGCTGAGACCCATCAACCCACAGAAAACAATTTGTTCAGAGCAGAAGCTGTCACCGGCTATTACCACGTGGAACGTGACAGGCCGCTGCAGGCCTCGGCTCCCTGATTGGGGCAGGCCTGCTCCCATTTTACTTGACAGCTGTGGACATTGGAATAATGCAAAACATAACCTAATCAACAGACTGTGGAAAATCTGAGAGCTGCAGACAGATGTTCAACTGCCTTCACCACCTTTCATATTTAATTATATTTAGGGGGGAGAAAACATGTGATAAGTCAATCCCTTGAAGAAGGCCTGCTTTACTATCCGCTTAATGATGGGGTGAGTCTGGAGTTCTCAGGCAAACCATGGTCCTCAAATGGCCTAAAGCTAAGCTCTGGTGGCAGATGTGCCTGTGCCAAGTTGGCCTGTGTTTCATACAATGATCTGTGCCCTTCGCCTTACTAGTATTTTTAGCTACCTCATTCGACTTCGCTGTTCTTTACCAGAACAGCTTCCCAATGTCAACTCTACACCTAGCGACTGCATGCAATCAGCATATGCCGATCACTGCCAGGCTGAAGGTAAGTACCTTTTTTACCCCCCCATCTCACTTGAAAACAAATGATTTCTTTTTCTTTATTTGGAATCTACAGAGATCTCAAAGAAGTCTCAGAAAAATAATGCTATATCATCTGCTCCAGTGTCTAGTATCAAGAAATGACTTTAATATGTTAACCACCACTCACAATCTTACCTGCCTGTACAGAGCTGGCATACGAATCAAAGGAGTAAAAGGACCCAGTCTTAACGTCTTCATTAAGGACCTCACAGGAAGTTATGGGGTCTGTGGAAAACTAAAGAATTCTTGCCTGGACTTCAGTCCAGCCCCTTAATTCCACTCAGGAAAGTGGTTCAGGTATAAGAGAATAGATTATTCATTCATTCATTCATTCATTCATTCATTCATTCATTCATTCACTAGAGAAACTGGACATGTAAAAATTTATATAACATCTAATTCTTAAATATTAATGATTAATTATATTTTCCCAACATTGCATAGGTCCATGGTGTGGAGGCCAAACATGGTGTGACTATATCTCCAATTTTTCAAACTTTGACTTAAAGGAGTTAAGATTTACTAAATTTTACAAAACATGATTTCTCATAAGAGGTAAGGATTTTAAAAAGACTGTTTCTGAAAGGCAGCAAGGCTTGGTGAAATGATGACTGGGCTAAAATTGGGAAGCTGGTGCTCTGCCCAGCTCTTCTGTTTGTCAGCTGAGTGACTGGGAAAATCACACAGTCAGACAGTCAGCCTCTGACTATTTAAATTGGGGTCTCACATGCCATGTCTGTTTCATGTTTTTTGAATATCAAATAGTGAACATGCTTTTTAAACTGCAGAAAGCCCTACTACAAGAAAATATTATCTATTGTTAATTTTTCAACGTGTCATCAACAAAAATGACGAGTGCTTATCATGTATGCCACTCCCTCTCTCTGTCTGAAGATGTCACATGTCTGCAAGTGAGACGGGACAGAGAGGATGACACCTTATTCTGAGGCCTTCCTCACTTCTTGGTCTGATCCTGCACTCATGGGCTTTGTGCTATCGGATGCCCTGGGACATCTATCCTTCCATTAAATTATCTCCCCCGCCCCATTAATGATGGCTTCATGTTTTAGCCCTTGCCGACACATGTCTGAGAAAGAAACATCCATTGTTGCTGCCCTTTGGGATAGTTTGAATAAACTGTTCTCGACATCTTGGCGAATGATTCGGTATTAAGCACCCCCTCGCTCCCTTGCACCTGCCCTGGTGCAGCGATCGCTATTGGATACGTGCAGAAGTTTTGCAGTGTTCTATTAGAACGGTAATAATCAGAGAGTGCTAGGCAGGAGTGTGATATGAAACTCACACATCATAAAGATGCCTCCAAATTATTATTATAATCTACATCTAAAACCATTTCTATTTCATAGCTCCCTCTGGTAAAAAAATAAAACTCATAATTCAGTTAGGTAGTTTCTAGATGTGGTTGCTATTGAAAGAAACTCAAAACATATTCCCCAAGACCCTCTTATGGGTGAGACTGACATAATCATAAAAAATAAAAATGCCATTAAATAGACTATAAATTTCAAAATGATACAGGAATGCAATAACCAGCCAGAGACTTGAAGGAAATAATAAAAGCAAACAAAAACTAAATAGAACCATGTTCCCCCTTCTCCCAATAAAGATAATGCCAAACCACAAGACATTGATCAACGAGCTTTTGCAGCTTGGCCTTGCTCTATTAAAGAGGTAGGGTTTTAGGAGGGTCGGGTAAAATGCTAAATGGGCAGCCAAGCTATAGGGCCCATAAATCATTCGAATTTAAATAAAAGCATTCCAAAATAGATAAATCATTTGTTTGTACACAAAAAAATGCACTTTGCTAGAGTTAGAAGAAAAGCCATGTTTGTGAAATATGTAAACTCTCCCCATAAATCTAAATCAGGGATGATTTCAGGCACTAAAGCTATGCAGTAATATGCAAAGAAAGCATTGCAAAATGAGACTGTGGTAAAACAAGTAATAAAATCAATTTAAGAAAGTTTAGTCTTCACTGTAAACCTAATTAAGCAAATAAAAACCGAAGTTCTTTGTAAAATACTCGGAGATAAGCCATCATTGCATTTGTAGCACTATTATTAAAAGCATTTACTTCATTGTAGGTACTTCTCCATGCCACTCAGAAGTATGTCTGGCATCGAACTTACAACCAGTTACACAAGTTGAGCTATATTATAAAATTTATATAACATCTAATTCTTAAATATTAATGATTAATTATATTTTCCCAACATTGCATAGGTCCATGGTGTGGAGGCCAAACATGGTGTGACTATATCTCCAATTTTTCAAAGGATTTAAGGAGTTAGATTTACTAAATTTTACAAGGTGGAGCAAAAGGCGGAGCAAAATGGACCGCAGTGTTCATCTTGTGACATTGCCCTGCTGTACCCACCATGAATTCCAAATTCTCAGGGCCAGTGGTACCCCACCTGCCTGTCGTGGTGGTGATGGGATTGCGAGTCCTGGTAAATATTTCTGTGACAGACACTGCATGCCCAGATGCCACACCACCCTCCTCTGCCCATGCTTAGAGCCCCTGCTCCCCTGCTCCTGAGAATGAATCATGAAATTCAGGTTTTGATTTTTTTTTTTTTTTTTACCATATTTCTGCTCTCTGGATTCTCCCCCAGTTAGTTTTCTGCTTCATTTCAGAACAAGACATAAAGTAATAAAGTGAAATCTCCGGGGTGAGGGGAAGGGGTCTGCTCCTAGGAGGCTTTTTTCTTACAGATATTTTTGCTTCCACCATCTGCTTTCTGCCTAGAGCTGCAACATAGATTATTCATGGGACAAAATGATATTCAAGGATAATTGGGCCAAAACATGGGGAGCTCCCAAGTCCTTGGTGTCCCCTCTCGAGCTGCAGAACCCATCCTGGAAATGCTGCCGCCAGGCCCCTTAATAAATGAATATTCAACTTCTACTTTGTTTAAGCCACTGTTCCTTTACTTGCCATCAAGTTCATCTTATTAATTATTGATGCACATCTTTCTCTGTTCTCCACAGAACTGTCAGTGTCTTAGGCTTGCAATGAAGTCATCAGACCTGCAGGTTGGTAATGACATTGAGCATGTATCCCTGCTCACTGGGCATTATCTGTTTGGTACTTGGCGTTATCTCATGTACCATTCACCAAACCCTAGGAGATAGGGACTATGATTCTGTAAAGAGGAATTTAAAGCACAAGGATATTGAAAACGGTGCCTGAAGTCACTAAACGAGTAAGGGAGAAGTCTGAGTTTTGAACATGAGGAAGTGCTCAGAGATCTGGCTCCGTAGTCATTCCTCTTTCCCTCACACGTCCCATCAGCACTTCAGGGTCTCAGGATGGGGTCTCAGCAGCTGTCACAAAGGAAAGGAAGTCTGCACGAATGGATGCAGAGGAAATGCTTCCAATAACCAGCGAAGTGCATCATGCTTCTCTTCGGTGTCATCCTGCATGCTATGGAAGGTGTTGGGATGGGAGCCCTACAATCATAGTGATAACTACAGTATCACCTCAGAAGAAAATGATCAGGTAAAGGCAGTCTGCTGTTCGGACTGAAATATATGAGGTTAAAAATTGTTTTAAATGAATGTATAGAGAAAAAAGGTATACTGTAGCCTTTGAAAGGGACACCCTGTTATTTGTGACAGCAAGGATGGACTTAGCATTATGCTAAGTGAAATATGCCAGACAGAGAGAGACAAACACCACATGGTCTCACTTATATGTGGAATCTAAAGCAAATCCAATCTAATTGAAACATAGAGTAAAAAAAGTGGCTGCCAGGGTCTGAGGTAGGAGGGGAAATGGGCAGAGAGTGGTATAAGGGTACCAATCAGTTATAATATGAATAAGGTCTGGGGGTCTAATGTATAACATGGGGACTATAGATTAATATACCAAGACTAGAGGCCCGGTGCACAAAATTCGTGCACTCGGCGGGGGGGGGGGGGGATCCCTCAGCCTGGCCTGTGCCCTCTTGCAGTCTGGAAACCCTCGGGGGATGTCCAACTGAGTGGGCCTAATCTGGCAGTTGGACAGCCTCAGCGCTACCGTGGAAGCAGGAGAGGCTCCCACCACTGCCACTGCGCTCATCAGCCTTGAGCCGGCTCCTGGCTTAGTGGTGCTCCCCCTTTGGGAGCACACTGATCACCAGGGGGCAGCTCCTGTGTTGAGAGTCTTACCCCTGGTGGCCAGTGCGCATCATAGCAAGTGGTTGTTCCACCGTTCAGTTGATTTGCATATTAGCCTTTTATTATATAGGATAATGCTATACTGTAAAATTGAAATTTGCTAAGAGAATAGAATTTAAATGGCTTTACACAAAAAGGTAAATATGTGAGAAAAAATCATAACATTTCAAGATAGTGGCTTGCTGGGGTCCAACCCCAGCGGGTCCAGGGGTCCCCAAAGGTGTGGACGGAGTCGGCGAAGAAGGAAGGACACGGAGACAGTGTTCAGTTGATCAGCAGCCTAGCCAGGATCTCTAGCCAGGATCTCCAGCCAAGTTCTGGTCTGGATCTCCAGAGAGGTTCTGCTCTGGATCTCCAGCCAGGTTCTGTGTCCATGTTGTCTTGCTAGGTTCTCCAGCCAGGTTCTCCAGGTTCTCTAGCCAGGTTCTGTAGCCAAGTTCCCTCACTAGGTTCTCCAGCCAGGTTCTGTCCAGGTTCTCCAGCCAGGTTCAGTCACCAGGTTCTAGTCAGGTTCTCTTGCCAATTTCTGTAGTCAGGTTCAGTCCAGGATCTTTTGCCATGTTCTCTCCAGCGAAGTTCTTCTGTCTGTAGGTTCTGTGTAGGTTCTGTCTTCTTCCTTCTGTCTTCTTAGTTCTGTCTTCTTATTTCTGTCTCTTTAGATCTGTATTTATACCAGTTGATTCCAATCCTATCAATCTCTATTACAAAGGTTGGGGCGTTTCTTATCTCCATCCCAGGGAGTAAAGATTATGTAGCTTAAGCATGATTGTTCGTAGTTAAAGTGATTAATTACCCGCCTGGCACTTAGTTAAGAGGTTTTATTCCCTCCCTAACTTCAGGGGAAAATCCCTACCTGGGGAAACAACCTTTCTCAGAGAGGAGACCTTGGTTAAAACACATAGTGCCAAGAAGGTGAGCAAACATATTAAGAACAGTATGCCATATATGCCAGGTCCCTTGAAACAGCAAGCATGGACCAGCTCCCGGCAGTGGCTATTAAATGTTTGTGCTCCTTTTACTATGCATGTGTTCATCAAATGGTCACACCAAACACTTTAAATATCTTGCTGTTTTGTCAATGATACCTCAGTAAATCTGAAGAAAAGCTCATGCTGCTATTTGCAAGTTATTTCTCTTCTTACATGTTACATATAATATATGTATTTTAAACAGGAACAGAATCACATTCTATTTCATAAACTTTTATCCTCAAAATATATGATGGACATTGTCATTCTATTATTCCATGTCAATAAACATGTATCACTGAAGTTATTTTAAATCTGCAAACGTAAAATTGGTAAATTAATCAAACAGTATAAAGATGTTTCACTATTAAAGTCATAAATTTCCATTGGTACTTCCATTGATTTTTTTTTTTTAGATAAAATGGAAGAGAGAGGGAAAGGCAGAGAGAAACATCAACGTGAGAGAAACACATCGATTGATTGCCTCCCACATTTGGTCCGCAGCCCCATGCTCTATCCACTGAGCCAAACCGGCTAGGGCTCCATTGGTACTTTGACGTTTTAGGATTGGCTAATTTTAGATTTGACATAGTCAGATTCTGATAACTACTGTTACATATAATTCACTTCAAAAAAAAAAGAAATGGCCTTTTCCTCTTCTCCCTCTGCCTTGCTTCCCCCGGGTTTATTTTGCCAGATTGAGTCTAAGACCAGTTTAAAAACATAACATCCTCCAACTCTGTGACCATTTTTTCATAACGAATCCCACAGATGGGACCTTCTTATTTAATTGATTGTATGGTCTTGGATCCTGAAGCCAGTGCCTTATCCCTAAATTGGTATAAAAATAGTCTCTGTGTTTCCTTTTCACACGTCAGATTAAGTATTTTACTGATCTTGAAAAACCTTTAAAATATGCAGTTCATATAAAGGTGAGGTGGTATTACACTGTTACATCTTTTTTTATGTCTTTCATGCGTAAAGAAGTTTTACTAAATGTTATCCCATTATATTTTCTCATATTCAGTAAAAAATGACCATATTCAGGTGTCACTGAATTAATTCAAATTCAGTTTGGGTTAGTTTGTTTAGTAGGATTTGTCCATATTATATCAATCTGTGCTTGTGCTCCATGCCTGGTCTCTCTCGCCCTAGCACTTCATACCCTTTGGACTGAACCAGGGAAAGGATGAAAGTACTGAAAAAAGGCTATCATGTTAGATCAGCCGTGGGCAAACTACGGCCCGCGGGCCAGATCCGGCCCGTTTGAAATGAATAAAACTAAAAAATGAAAAAAAGACCGTACCCTTTTATGTAATGATGTTTACTTTGAATTTATATTAGTTCACACAAACACTCCATCCATGCTTTAGTTCCGGCCCTCCAGTCCAGTTTAAGAACCCATTGTGGCCCTCGAGTCAAAAAGTTTGCCCACCCCTGTGTTAAGTAGAAGATTTTTAATTTATGCTTTTCTATAGACGGGACTACATCCGACTCTCTCCCCTCAAAGTTCAGGGGGGCTCTTCCAGCCTCAGTATCTGCATGCTTGAATGGCCACAGCACAGTCTGCATTGCTCCTGTCACTGTCTTGCCTATGAAGGTTTACAGACTCAAGACTAAGACGACTGTAGAAACATTTAGGAATGAGTCCAAAAGATGAGGTGGGCTCCTGTGACCTCTCAGAAGGCAAAGGTCATCTGGGGACCCAGGTGGAGACTGGCTCAGACAGGTGGGAAGAAGCAGAACAGATGGCCAGACGCTGGGAATGAGGGACACAGCTGGATCTCAAGTGTTCTCTCATCCACACACACCATGTGGACCTCTAAGGGCAAGAAGAGTGCTCAGGCCCGGCCAGTGTGGCTCAGTGGTTGAGCATGAGCCAGGAGGTCAGAGTTTGATTCCTCGTCAGGGCACATGCCTGGGTTGTGGGCTCAATCCCCAGTGTGGGGCATGCAGGAAGCAGCTAATCAATGATTCTCTCATCATTGATGTCTCTATCTCTCCCTCTCCCTTCCTCTCTAAAGTCAATAAAATATATGGAGGGCAGGATTAGACATTTTAGGCCACTCCCTACACAAAAAGTGGGTAGTGGGAGGTAGGTGTCATAAATAACACCACTTCACACATCCCTGCAGATCTGCATGCAGCTGTACAAGTTCTTGCAGCACAGGTTGGCCCTGCCACCTAGGATAAATCACTGCAAATCGCTGTGTCCCCAACAGGGGGCCGTTAATTAGTTTTAAAGGCCCCTGCAGTTCCTCTAGTGTTTCAAAGAAGTACACAAACCTAACGATATGCAAAAATACTTTTTCTTTTTTTTTTTTTATGGTCAGCACAGGCTGAGATTTTATGAGCTTCCCATGGTGTTCTGCAAGTTAAGCTCCATGCAAATGTATGGAGAGAAGGCTGTTAAGATTGACTGGGATAAATGCTTTGTTTATCTTGCAGCTGGAATGCATGCCCCAGACCTCCTCTTGCCTGGAAGTGACAGGAAGCTGCAAGGCTTAGGTCAAGGCCGCATAGCTCTGCACCTCCAGCTTGTTCCACTTTGCACCCCGCCCAGTGTTGGTGCTGCCCTGTGTGTTCTCAGAGAGCACACTTTTGTCCTGGTAGACTAGGGTAGAAAGTCTGAGAATTTGAATATTGTAGAACTGTTATGGAGCTTAGGAAAAAGGGGGTACCTTCTCCTTCCTCCCCACACTAGCCATAATACTCATCACTGTATATTAGAGCCTTCAGAGACCCCAGAGAAGACTATTTTCCAAGGTCAAACCATGTTGGATTTGATCCCCAGTTTAACAAGTTTACATGAATCATCTGCTGGGGCCAGGGGACTGTGTTCCCAACGCAGAGAGCTCTGAACACTCTCCACTCTCAATGAACCCATATATCAACTTCCCTTCTTACTGTGATAAAATGCTGTCCCCAAGAGGCCCTGTAGTCTTTCTTTTCTTCCACATCTCAATAAGACGACATCTAACATCCCCCCCCGAAGGTGGGGTATTAATATTATAACAGCTAACAAACAGTGAGTGTTTGTTCCCTGCCCAGCAGGGATATGAGGGATAGCACTGAATCCTTCCCTAACCTGCACCCCCCAAAACAAACAAACCAAATAACAACCAATTTGAAATGATTACCTCTCCCATTTTACAAAGAGCACACCTGAGGCAAGGTATAGGCCAGCCGTGGGCAAACTACGGCCCGCTGCCAGATCCGGCCATTTGAAATGAATAAAACTAAAAAAAAAAAAAAAAAAGACCGTACCCTTTTATGTAATGATGTTTACTTTGAATTTATATTAGTTCACACAAACACTCCATCCATGCTTTTGTTCCGGCCCTCCGGTCCAGTTTAAGAACCCATTGGGGCCCTCGAGTCAAAAAGTTTGCCCACCCCTGGTCTAGGCCGTGGTCGGCAAACTGCGGCTCTGGAGCCACATACGGCTCTTTGGCCCCTTGAGTGTGGCTCTTCCTAAGCCTTAGGAGTACCCTAATTAAGTTAATAACAATGTACCTACCTATATAGTTTAACTTTAAAAAATTTGGCTCTCAAAAGAAATTTCAATCGTCGTACTGTTGATATTTGGCTCTGTTGACTGAGTTTGCCGACCACTGGTCTAGGGAATTTAGCTGTCTGGTCCAGTAGATGGTAGAGGAATACACAGAACTCCCCCGCCCCCCCCCCCCCCCCGCCCCCAATAACGTGAGCACTGGTGGATTGGCTAGAGAAGAGTCTTCTTTATCTGAGAGTTTCTAACTATAGCAGTGGCCACTCCTACGTGGTCAGATAAGACAGTTCTGATACTTGGGAGAGTAATATAATTTCTACATAAAAAATAAAATAGAGATACATGAATAAATATATAGATTTATTGAAAAAGCGGAAACAGAAATAGGTAAATGCCAAGATTAACTTTGAAGCGACAAAGGAAATATTTGATTATATCCCATCTGCTCTGCCCTGACTCACAGCCTTCTTTCTCTTTGGTCAATTCTCCTAAAGGCTCCTTTATGCTCACCAGCCTCCACAAAGCCTCAAAGCCTCCCCCTTTTCCATACTTGTGGTTACGGAACGTGCCTCCGTAGGGAATATCAGATGCCTCAGAGAACTCAGAGCTTTCAGGTAACAAAAACTTACCCCCAAATTTCACCCAATTACTGAGCAACGTGTTCCATGTGTACCTCCTTCCAATAGATATGTGGCTCTCTATTTCCCTGTCATGTTTTCCCAACTGCCTGGATATCATACTGATTCATCAATCTTATTTGGCATCTCTCTATGGTTATTTTTAAGAAAATACAGCCAAGATGCTCAGAGTTACCAAATGAGGTTTTTAACAAATGATTGAGAGGTCTTTACTGTATTACCTCAGGAACACAGTGTATTTACAACTTCTTGTTGTTTGTTTGTTTTTAAAATTCAGATGATTATTCAGATGGTCAAGTCAAATCAAAGGCAAGAAAGTTGGGGTGTCTTAGGGTTGAGCTGTGGTGTAATGAACACTCAGCAGACAGGCATCAAGCGCGCTGATTCCCACCGAATTAAGGAATAGCCACAACGAATGGGAAACAATTGATCTTTAGTACAAGTGGTTGGCAAAGGTGATTATTTGGATAATCAAGTTATACCACACCACACAGATGCATGTCATAGGGACACATAAATTCTAGATAATTTAAGGTATTGTTTTAAACAATAAAAAACAGAAAATTCTAAAACATTACATAATTAAAATGTTTACTTTTCTCTGTGGTTACTTGAACGTGGTGGACTCTTATCTAATAAAAAAGGTTTTTTAAAAAATCTCAAGTCAGGTATGTATTTTAAATATATGATAAATAAATAATGTCATTAATAAGTAATATGTCCTTGCAAATAAATAAGGAAAATACACAATAATAGGCAAATGGATTATGAACATGAACAAATATTTTCAAAAGAAGAAATATAAATATAGTCTGGCTAATAACCATATGAGAGAATGTTTGACTTCTCCAGAAAATAAGAAATAAATGCCCATGAAAGTGGGTGTTCTATTTGCTATCAAATTGTTTCAAGGTTGGTGATGGTGCAGTGAGGCAGGCTTTTTCAAATGCTTCTATTAGGGGAATAAAATAACACAGTGTTTCTTGTAAATCAATTGGTTTTGTGTTTCAAGATCGTTAAACATATTTCTACTGTTTTACCAAATGATTTCATTTCTCAGAATTTATCTTAAAGGAAAAAAAACACACCTTGAAATGCACAAAAAGATGCTCACAACATATATAATAGCAAAAACACAGAAACACTCTGCATGTCCGATGAAGAGGTTGTTCACTCAACTTCAGAATATTTATATAAGGAATATAGCAGTCTATGTTCCCAAAGAATAGTATACAAATGAGGGGAAAGAGTAATGTGTAAGTAGTCAATTATCAACAGAGCATGAGAAGACTCAAAAACATTTTTCTAATGTTTTTGATCAAGGATAGAAGAAAATTTGGAGTTTCTTTCTTCTTCTTTTTTTTTTTTTAATATATTTTATTGATTTTTTACAGAGAGGAAGGGAGAGAGATAGAGAATTAGAAACATCGATCAGCTGCCTCCTGCACATCTCCCACTGGGGATGTGCCCGCAACCCAGGTACATGCCCATGACCGGAATCGAACCTGGGACCTTTCAGCCCGCAGGCCGACGCTCTATCCACTGAGCCAAACCGGTTTTGGCTTCTTTTTTTTTTTAAGGAGCTAGTAAATGTATATGGAGAACTTAGCCACCATGTTACAAACTTTTTAATGCAAAGGAAATATAGCAAATGTACAAACTTGACCAATGTAAAGTGATCTTGCTGTGGAGAACAAGATGCATGTAGAGACTTGACTAAAGTGTTGAATCTAGTTATCTGTAGACAGCAATATATACCTATGACCTGTATTCATCAGATTGCAAATTTCCTGTCTGGGATAGGGACTATGTACCATTCAGATCATTGGAAAAGAGAATTTGGGTACGCAGCAGGCACAGCCATATGACTTGTTATGGTCCCTGCCAGAGACTATGCAGCCAAATCCCAGTTACCATCAGCCCACAGCTCAGAAGGTGCATTTGTTTGAAGGAGAAAAAGCCACCTATTCCTCCAGGCTCTTTACTGCCATCTGTCAGGAAACACCATTTGGTTATAACTACAAAAGTAAACGGCGCCCCCTGGTGTTGCAGTGCACAAGCAGCATAACTTTCCATGGCAACCTTGAGTCAAGTTACCTGGTGACTAAGAGGCTAATGTCTAAGAGCATCAGAGGGCACTTAGAGGAGAGGTCCAAAGGAGACGGGTGGTGGCAGACAGTGAATAACGAGAAAAGGAGAAGCTCTGCCCTCATTCCTGACCCGCACTTCCTGCTGCCCACAGTGATGTAGGGGGATCTATGCCTGGAGGGGCAGGAATATGCGCATGCTCGGTCACCATGTGGAGTGGCCTGTAGTGAGAGAGGGTGTGATGGGGCATGAGCTAAACATGGATATTCACCTGTTAGCACAGATATCATTAAAATATTTGCATATTTTCTTCCTCTTCTTCCTATGCTATTTTTTATGTAAATGACTTGGTAACATTGAGCTTCATTAATTCTAAAATATGTGATCCTTGTCTTTTTTTTCTTTTTTCAACCTTCACAAAAGTGTTTCATAGATTATGAACAATGACTTCTAGTAAGACTAAAGTCACAGTGTGCAGGTAATTTGGGGCACAGGCATACAGATTTTACCGTTCCATAAGCTAACAATAAACATAAAAGCAAATGTTATTGCACATTTCCATAGACATGAAGGAGGCATTTTCCCATCCCAAAGTTTACTATAATTATATCATTCAGGTAATACTTTTCTTTCATTTCCTAACTCTGGTTTTCTTAGGCGAACTTCTGAAACTTACAGGAGCATTCATTTTTTAAATGATAGTTGCAGGTGGCATGATTTTTCTGTAGCCTGGGGGGTGGGCACTATGCCAATAGAAGACTTAGGTTGGGTTGGTAGATGCCATAAAAATTGGGGGAAGCAGTAACTAAAGAACCTGGAAGACACTGATGGTTCTACTGTCCAAACTACTCAACACTTGGTCTTTTCTAATTTAATCTCCATCTGCACCGCCCTCTCCCCAGCACTGATCCATAAGACTTTCAAAAGTCAATCTCTGATGATGTAGTGCTTTCTCTAAATCTGTAGAGACCAGTATTGGCTCCCTATGGTCTGCTCATCAAGTCTGGATTCTTTGGACTAATGTTCAATGGCCTTTAAGATGTCCCCTCTTCCAACCTACATTATTGCCAATAACTCTTCATTATGAACCCTCGCCATGAGCTAATTGGATTTTGCACTGATTTCAAATGAGAGACAGTGCCCTATTTCAGAAAGCCATACACAGAGTAGCAGTTCCATAGGGGAGAAAGGTGTCCAGGCATAGGTACCGAGTTAGATTATACATCATCTATCAAAAGCCTTTAATGTTGACAGAATTTACCACTAACCTAAAATATAATTTGATCCTTGATCCTTTACAGTTGTGAATGCCATGGTGTTCCCCTATGCTTGTCTCGGGTGAGTTTAAGGAGCCCTGCCACCTTCTGCTTTCAATTGCTAAAGGATTAAAACAACAATCTACTGAGCATCTGCAATGTCTCAGACTCTCAGGTAAGTATTTGTGTATGTATTTAATACTCATAGTGAGGCAGTGAAACAAGGCAACAATTATTCTCATTTTTACAGATGAGGACCAATGAAAATAAGTAGCCTTTTTAGGACAAATGGCCAGTAATTGAACCAGGTTTTGAACTTCGATTTGTTTGCCATCTTTTCAAGGTGGACTTCCTGGAGGAGGTAGTTTGAATTTCATTACATTTGATTATTAATAAATTAATCCATTTTTATATTTTTTCATGTTTATTTCTTTTAAAATTAAATAAAACTAAATAAAGATCAATCACTCAGACTATTGAATATTTGCTTAATTTACTACTATGTTACCATTGACATGAACAAATTGTATAAAACTCAATTTCAATAGTCCAGCAAAAATCCACCCCCATCTCTCCTTCTTAATAGAAGCACTGGTAAATGTCACAAATCATACTATTCTGCTAACCATTTTATCTCCAATGTCTAGCACGGTACTTGGCACATGGATGGTGATCAATATCTCTTAAATGAATAAATGAAAAGCAAGTCCTAGGCTCAGGTTTGTACTAATGCTTTATGAGGATTCAAGAGAATTGAACAAGCCAACTCACCCAATGACACCAAGCAAGTGATCACTCAAGCAAGATTGTTTGGGTACTTCCATATGCAGACTAGAACCTACGTGCTAAGTCTGGAGTATGGTGGATCTGGAGGAGTGGATGTTGGGTCACTGTCCTCAAAAGCCCCAAATCTAATCTGGTTCCATCTTCCCATGCATTTCTTATTGGTTATATCGAGACACCAATGATGTAAATAAAACATTCAGATTTCTTGCAGAAATGTTACTGCATATCCTTCATGCAATAATGCAGCGCTTTGTAACAAGCTTCATAATGAGGCTATGAATTAAAGTGATGCATGGCTTTTCTGAGATACAATATGCATCACAACAGCCTGTATTAACAATTTAAAACCATATAATGTGCTTTATAAGCTAATAAAGTAGCTGCCTCTAAATGATTTATCAAATATGAATAATGCATCCAGAAATAACTTACAGGAACATGGCCAGCCTCCTCCTCTCCTTTGCTAGTTGGCTTTCCCCACAGATGATACTGATGACACGTGGGGGCTGAGTTACTGCATTCTAGCCACCAGTCTCCAGCTCTGCCAGGAAGCCTGCCCGAGGTCTCCCCAGATCCTCCTGGCCTGTTGCTATTCCCAACCTCCCAGCCACCCTGTCTGCCTCTTTCCACCTCTGTGTCTCTCTATATCCTTTACCTGCACCTCTGGGATCCTTTAATTTTGGAGTCTTCCTCATTCCCTTATCCTTCCTGCTTCATTCAAGAGAAGTGATGGGCTACCCTAGAAAGTGTCCTTATAGGAGTAGTTATATATCTTAGATTAAACAGTTAGTAGATTAAATAGTCAGAAGGGAAAACTTCAAGGGCTCATAGCCCAGAAAGAGAATAGTTACACATGATATTTTGGCTTCTAAGATATATTCGCATAAGTGTTTAAAGGGCTCCAACCCTTAAATTCTAACTCTATGTCATGCTCAGAGCTTTGTGTTCTGAATCCTGTGTTTCCGAAATCGAAGGAGTGATTATTGGAAGACTCAAAGCATAGTCGATCTCTGTCGGGGATTCTTTGTGGAAACTTGAATTTGGGGAAATAAATATTCATATATACAAAACCAAAAGCACAGAGGGTACATTTTCAAGAGAACATTGTTTCTACCTAACAATGACAATGAGCTAGCTCTTAAGAAACCCAGCGGACAGCCAAAACAAACTGAATTTGAAATAGTCATGAGTACTTGCTAGAAGAAAAAAAAATACGGCTGCTACAATCCTTAGCAGACATGCACAAGGAAAAAGTCAACTTTCTACAAATTTATGACATGAATGTGGGGGCTGGAAAATGGATTAAGATTCTAAAGAGCCCTAGCCACAGACTGAGCCTGGACCCACACAAAAACTGATTCCCATACCTAATGGGTAATGTGCTGAAGGCTACATGCAGGATAGAAAATCTGTGAGAAATTCCTTTCCACAAGTATACTGCTGCTGTCTTCGGAAAGTTGGAAAGTGGCAGTAAAGAGAAGAGAGATCTCTGGAGGCACAGAAAGCAGGATGCAGATTGGAATAAAGTAACAAAGAGAATTCCTCAGTAAGTCTAAAGCTTAGAGCTAGTCTGTAGAGAGAGGTTGCTCAGAATCTAGAGAGAGGAGCTTGTCTGTGAAGCATAAAGACGCCTTTGGAATATATCTGGTATTCATATACCAAGATTTCCTGGAGGAAAAATCATGATATAGCCCTCAAAAGTTTGAAACTAGTGGTGAACTAAGTTAAATCAACCTACAATAATGCCTGGACATAGGTCATCAAAAAATTAAACTCACCCAGACCCCTTCCCCAATATTTCCTTAACAGAAGAAGCAGTGTGCTCTTTTTTTGGAATCGGACACCACTTATCTTATTCTCTATACCAAATGACTAGCATTCAAGCAAAAATTTCAAGGTACATGATGACACAAGAGAATGAACCTTATGTGTAAAAGAGAAAACATTCAGGAGATGACCCAGATGGAATAGACAAAAACATTTGAATGATTATGATGGAACGTCCACTTCTGGCCATGGTGGAATGACTGTAACTCCTGCCATAGCAACTGTAAACTGGATAAAACCCAGGTGTTCACTGGTTGTCAGGCACTAGAAAACAGGTAGCACAGGACTTTGAACACAAGAGAAGGGGGTTTCATAAGTTGAGCTCCTTTCACTTTCCTGGGGGGAAAAATCTTTATTTTGGCAAAAGTTGATGCAGCTATTGTAGATCAGGACTGTCCTTTTGAAATGAAGAAGAATAAATATAAATTTGAAGCTGCTGACATTGGTTCAATGTGAGGAATAAAATATTGGGGATGTGGAAGATGTGGGCAAAAGAGGCCCATAATCCACGATGGGGATGCCCTATAGGTTTGTAGTTGAGACGGGCTCTATGTGCCCAGGAAGAGACCAACTAAGAATTACTGGAGAACAGCTGCTATGTTGAGAGTGGAACAGACACTAGAGGTTTGGAACTAGTGGGGGGAAAGTAATGCTGAGGATTGATGGAATACTGACTGTGTCCAACTAGAGAAAATTCATTAAAAATTCCTTGACAGCAAGCTAAAATAACAGAAAGGCTACTCCTTATGAGTAAAGATTTCACCTCAGACTAAGACCTGCCCTATATCCCCCTAAAAGGAGACCAAACCAAGCCTTAATAAGACCCTCGGGGGAAATAAGATTTGAAGAGTGTGTCTCATCAAGTCCAGAGCACTTGGGAAATACGGTGAGAATTTCACAGATCTGCACCAACAAATCAAAAGCAAGCCCACCTATTGAAGGTAATCAGTTTTTCATGGCATTGCCTGCTGAAACAAGAACCTCTATTCTCAGCCATGTTTCTATACACAAACAATAAATAATCCAAAAAGGAAATTAAGAAATCAATTCCATTTACAATAGCATTAAAAATATTCATAGTAACAAATTTAATTAAGGTCATCAAAGACTTGCATGCTGAAACTTATAAAACATTCAAGAAATTAATGAAGACCTGAAAAATAATTGAGAGATATCCCTTGTTCATGAGTTAGAAGACTCAATATTATTAAGATTTCAATACTATACAAGATAATTCACAGATTCAATGCAAACCACAATAACCTTAAATATCACATTAGACTATCAGTGGTTCTCAGCCTCTGGCCCTTTAAATACAGTTCCTCATGTTGTGACCCAACCATAAAATTATTTTCTTTTCTACTTCATAACTGTAACGGTGCTACTGTTATGAATCATAATGTAAATATCTGATATGCAGGATGGCCTTAGGTGACCCCTGTGAAAGGGTCGCTCGACCCCCAAAGGGGTCGCGACCCACAGGTTGAGAACTGCTGGACTAGATTGACTTTATAGACATCTATAGAGAATTTCATCCCCAAACTGGTGAGTACATATTTTTTTTCAAGTGCACATGGAACATTTTCCAGGATAAATTACAAATTAGGCCACAAAACAAACCTCAGTAAATTCAAGAAGACTGACATCATACCAAACATCTTCTCTGACCACAATGGCATGAAACTAGAAATCAACTACAGGAGAACACTGGGAAAGCAAATACGTGGAGACTGAACCTCATGCTAATAAGCAACCAAAGAATCTGAGAAGAGGGAGAGAAACTTCTTACTGGGTTAGAGATTTACCTTGGAGTGATGGAAATGTTTGGGAGCTAGATAGAAATGAGATTGAACAATATTTTGAATGTACTAAATGACTGAATTATTTTGATGCTTTACATGAAATTAATAAATTTCTTCAAACACAAGTGATACAAGTGGAAATTGAAAATCTAAATGACTGGATAGTTATTAAAATAATAAATCATGCCGAGAAAACTTCTTATATAGAAAACTTGAGGCCTGGATGGCTTCACCCTAATTTTATTAAGTATTTACGGAAGAATAATACCATTTCAAATAATTACTGTGGGCCATACAATAGTAATAGTAACTGGGTTACTACACTGAACATTCCCCAGTGTCTTTCTTCTCCACTTCACTCAGAAGAAAGAAGAAGAAGCTAAAATACTTGCCGAATGCCATGCACCTTATAAATAGTGAACTGGAGAATTGAACCTCTGTCTGACCGCAGAGGCCCTATCTTTTACCACTGTTCTGGTCTGTCTCCACTAAATGTCTTGCTTCTAACACTGGAAAAACAGGTTTGAAATCCAACCTCGACACCCGCCCCCCCGCCCCACCCCCACAACAAAGAAATGGGCAAAAACAAATCATAGGGATGTAAGCTAAAATACCTGAAATTTCTCCAAAGAATCCTTCAAACTAAGTCAAAATGAGAGAAATGAAAATTAAACAGCGGGAGATACCAGGCAACATTCATAAGATTAGCAACAACTGGAAAGTTGTGTGATGCCAGGTATTGGTGACATTGTGGCCAGAATAGAACTCTGGCACATTGATCATATCAGTGTCCTAAGCCATTTTGGAAATACTCAGAAGGACCTTCCTGTAATTAGGTAAGCATTATGGTAAATCACTTCCGTTCCTGAGCACACATCTCAGAGACGTTCTATACTGGGATCCGTACAAAGCAATTGATTGCAGTTGTGGTGTGTGTACATGTGTTTTACTGTAAGCAACAATATGAGGAATATGCAGGGGAATGGATAAATAACCTATAATGGAAGCAATGAACTAGGTAAAATATGCTTCAGTATAAATAGATTAGAAATATACTTTAAAAATAACGTAAGGACTAGAATGAGATTAAAACACAATAACAAATATGCATGCCAAGCAACACTATCTAGTATGTATATTTATGGACACACGTGCTTTAGAGTGGAGATCTACTGATCAGTAAGAGGAATACAAATAGAAATCGGGAACAGAAGGAAAAAACAAAACAAGTAGGGCCCTTCTTTAATCAATAACAATACTGCTAGGTAACAAAACCCTGATAAACTGAATTTCAGCTCCTGGGATTCAAAAACGAAATCACTTTGAGATTTAAGAGAAGCTATTGATCCACCCCAGCAAACACCTTTTGGCTTCAGTTGTGTGCAAATATGTGCAACATGGCTGTAAGCAGTGAAACCATACCTCTGCCTCAGCTTTCTAGAACCAAATAAGCAAAATCACCCTAGGCTCAGGGCCAGCATGCCTTCATTCAGTTTAGACATTGCACCTCTGTCTGAGCACTCATTGGCCTCCAGGTTGTTTTTATTTCAGATTTCTTTTGTGATTTGTGCCTTCTCATGGGTGGTAGTCTAACACATGAGACTACTATCAAGTTAAGGACAAATGACAGTCTTTGGAAGGAAGGAAGGAAGGAATGAGTGCATGAATGCATGAGTGAATGAACAAACACATTTCATGCCCAATTTAATGGCACGTCTGAGACACTGCAGGCCCTTGCCACCCCAAGACAAGAGAAACCAGGAAGCATAGAACCACAGCAGCGTCAGCAGGGGTGAGCTGTCTACAAAACTGGCTGGGTGAGAATAGAATACCTTCGTCAAGTTTTGGAAGAGAAAAGTGCTAAGCCACTACCTGTAACTCCAACTGGAGGCAATGATGGGTTCTCATCCAGGGGAGCACTAATGGCTCTGAAGTGGCATTAGAGAGATTGTCTCTCGTATGTTATTACTGTAGTTCATATTGATTCATTCTCTGCAGCTGAATTATCTTTAAAAAATTTATGGCGCATTTTTATGGCAACAGCCAATCATGCATATCATTAGTGTGCATCGCAAGGAGTTGAAGACAAGAGGAGACGGATGGCTTTTCCATTATTGATGTAAATGAATTGCCAAGTGTAGCTAGCTTAAGAAACGCAACAAGGAGCAAAAGTCCAACCTCTGGCTCCGTGCACACACACACAAAACCTCACTAAACAAACTCATATTTCATCGTAGCAGTAAGTGAAGAAGGCAATTAAGTGACTTAAAACTTCAGACAGTGCCGCCGGAATTTTACATCATAAGATAGAATTTAAAAATACTGTCCACTGGCATTTAAAAGAGGGATAGTCAGAATTGCAAATTCAGAAGGTGCTCCCTAGGTCATCACATGCAGCCCTGCCCTGGGCTGCATCCCTGCCAGGGCGCTGGGTGGGTGTCACTAGTCCCCGATCAGATCCTGGCTGTCACTGGCGATGGATGGCCAGTGCTGCTCACAGAACAGAAGTCGCTTCATGAGGAAAGCAAGGTCACCAAATTAATAAACAGACCATTTGGCCACATGCAAAGCGGTTTTACCATTGACTTTTTAGGCTTCCCGGGTAAATTAGTTATTCTCTCTAAAGATAGTTATTTTCATCTCTAAAATGGAAACCATAGTAGCATTACTCTAGGGAATGCTTTAGGGATTCAATAATAGCACATACTTGAAAGTTATCAGCAAACAGGGTTCCTGTTATAATCATGCTCATGACTGGTGATAGTCATCTGTTTTTAGGGCCACGGATGCAAATTGGGCCACATCGCCGTCACCAAAAGTACCACAATGAATTGCTCTCCATACTCATGAAAGCCTTCTGTACCACTTAGCCATTCTTTTACCTGCCTTTAGCCAGTTCCATTTTCCTTGCCTTCAGTGCCACTATAAAATGCTATTCAGTCCTGAAGATGCTATCCGGTTCCACCCATTTTATATCTAATAGATACTGTTAGTTCCTGTATTATGAAGAGGCTTAGGTGACCAGACATGACCTATGCCAACTGCTCCTGTACCCATGCGCAGTGAATACGTTCAAATCCTTTGAATCCTTGCCCTTTCCTTTCAGGCCCAGAGGAGGCCTATTCAGATTCAACCAAGGCTCTTATATATGCTCTTTTTTAAAACTTTTTTTCAATTACACTTTACTTTCAATATTATTTTGTATTAGGTGTATAGCATAGTGGTTAGACAGTCATATACTTAACAAAGTGCCCCCCCCCACATATGCTCTTTATCATCCCTTCCCAAAATAAAAAAATAAAATCTTGGCCCCCATATATTCATTCTGAGCTCTCAACCCAAATAGCTAACTATCTATTAGGAAACTCCATGTGGCTGTTGCATATAAAACTCATATTGAGCATCTTTCAAATGGAATCGTGATTTCCATCTCCAGCCCACACTCCTACATTCACATCGTGAACCTATCTCGCTACTCAAGCCATAGCCCCTTATGTCACCTTGGCATCTCCTCTTCCATATGCCAGTATCCAATTGCAAAGTTGTCAGTTTTATCTTTAAAACTATTTCTTGAGTCCATTTACTTATCTCCAAATTAACAAATGACTAGTCTAATTCAACCTATGTCTGTCCTGAGAACTCCTGCAAAAAAACTCATGGCTGGTCTTCTTGACTCCTGTCTTGCTACTTTAAAAATCTAATTCCATGTCACACTAAGAGTTATATTTCTAAAACCCGTATCCAACTGCATTCCAGGGGTACGCCTTTTATGACCTGCCCTGGTTACCTCAGAAGGACATTGCACTGCATTACCCCCTCATGCACTGTGCTTCTGGCAGACTAAGTGATTTTTCACCATTTGTCTTCCCATCTCTGTGGCCAATCCCTATTACCCATCCTCACTATGTCAGCTCTCTGGAATCGTTCTGGCACCCCAGACTGCATTGGATGCCCCTCCTCCGTGCTTTACATTACTCTGAATTATAGTTGTCTTTCCCACTGAAGTGCGAGGTTTCTTAGCATAGGAGTATCCAATAGGTAATTGGTAATGAAGTCACAGAATTTTTATTAGAAGTATATCTAATTATCTAAATTATAAAATACAGGCCTACTTAGGAGCATGGCTATTATGTCCCATGGTCAGGATATAATCACCCAGTGCAGCATAGACTGGAAACAGGGCTCTGGACAGAGCCCTGGGGATCACCACCAAGATCATCTTATATGTGACCAAGGCCATGAAAAACATAGGAAGAAAAATTTTCAGGGGTACATGAAATTTCACATGTGTACATGAAATTTCACAGCAAAACAACAACAACAAAAAACCCAGAAGAAAAAGGAGAGGGGGTGTAAGTCAAAGGGATTTTAATGTGCTGAAGTGAGATCATATTTGTAGAACTGCGGCTCATCCATAAAAAGAATTATCTGTCTGCAATTAGGGAGGACAAAATATAAGAAGCAAAATCAGGATGTTGAAGTGTAGTGTGGTATTTAGACTACACGAATACTGAAGTGTCGTAGCATAAACCTGGGGAAGGAAGTCAATGTAAGAAATGAAACAAAACAAAATCGCCTATGGAGACAAAGGAAGTCATGTGTAATTAATAACTTTCACAAAACACACAAAGGATGAAGATGGATGGCCTTTTTACAAATCCCTTATATCATATAAAATTGGGCTGAAAAAAAAATCAGTGTATAAAGCCTGACGGTTGAAGGACTTCTTGTTCTGAGCTGCAGTTCAGACCTAAGCCTTGAGATCCCATGATTCATGAATGCCATCGGGGTTATTTTTATACAGGCTAAGTCACCTGTTGGGAGCATGTGGTTCTGGGTCATTACACAGTGAATTTTCATAAATTAAACCTGCTGTCCTTTTCAAAAACAACATGGGCCAATGACTATGATTAAGTTGTCTATATTAATAAGTGGTTATCTCTAGGATAATTATAGTTTCCTCTAAGTGATTTGTATAAATGGGAAATGTCTTAAAATAGTTCCAAGTTATTTATATACTCACCTTTGATGTGTCCTGTGTGATTAAAAGTCTGTGTATGGATACCCAGAGGTTCTAACTTTAACATTTAGTTTAATACACTGAGTTGCTTCTTCCCAAGAAGGAAGCAGTATAGCCAATTGGTTAGAGAAACAGCCAATGGAGCAAAAGGCCTGGTTTGGGTCCCCAGCTCTAACTAGCCCTTTGATCTCGGGCATGTTGTCCATCTTTCTGTGACTCAGTCATTTATCTGTAACTTGGAAATAATAATAGTACGTAACCAACAGAGTCATTCTAAATATTAAATTAATGCATCTGTAAAGTGCTATACAAATAAGTCTTTGAAAACTTATTAGAACAGAGTCTGGTACAGGAGCATTTGATGATTTAACCATTATAATTCCAATAATTCTAGTTTTCTCTTTCAGATGGAGCAACATCTCTTGCTTGTTGTTTTGTCATTGCTACTTTTTTAAACTTGTGGCTATGATTTACTAGAGTGAAAGAAAGCAAAGCAAAATAAGCAAAGGGCAAAAGAAGGCTCCTGGTGTGAATGAAGTCCATGGGAAACCAGACGTGAGCTTCCAAGGGTCCTCTCCCAGTGAGGTCAGGTAGGATAACTTAATTCCCCCAGCAAGGAGTTGGAATATGTGTGAAATGTTGCCAACTAGGGAAGCTCATTAGATATTCAGTGTCATTGCTATTTTTGGAACAATAAGAAGGTAATGGTGGGGAAGCAAAAGTTAACATAGAAAATTCCAAAATAAAAGGAAAGAGTAGAAACTGTAACGTAATTTTTAATATAATTTATATAATGTCACGTAATATTATAGCAGGAGTATTGTAATGTTTTCTTCAACCTCAGGTAAAACATAGCCTTGCAACTTAGGTATTTCCTATTTCAAATTCTGAATGTCTATTGCTGACAAAGACAAATGTTCCCTCATCGCTGATGGCTTGGCAGGCACGCCAAAACTTTTTTTTAGAAAAAAAAAGAATGGGAAAAGCCAGTTTCCCAACCTCTGAAGACAAGTGTTCAGTTGCAATGCAGAGGGAGATCTTTCCTGCCACCTGAGTCCCAGCCCTTGGGCCTTTGTGAAATATGATTTTAAGAATGTGCCCATCAGGAGCCAGTGATAAGGCTGGGTATGACTCACCCTGTCTCCTCCACGGAGGTCCTATTTTGCTGCATGTCTACTTGTTTCTTAGATATCTTCGAGTGCCTATACGTTTCCAGGAAGCTGCTAAATGCTGGGAATACAAAGATGAACAACGTGTAGAAGTTCTTGACCACAATTGTTTTTCCAGGTACGGGGTGAAAGATCATAGGCAGTAAAAAAGCTGGGCTGTGTGAATATATAATTCCCAAAGCAGTCCCATGGGAAAGGACTGATCGGTGGGAAAAGGTCTGTACATAATGCTTTTAAGCACATGAAAGGAGTGATTAAATGTATGCAGGCGGTGGTAATGTGCATGGAGGAGTGTATTAGTACAAGACTTCACCAACTGGATATTTTACATTGATCTTTGAAATGAGAAATTATCATTTCACAGTGAGGAAATAATATTCTAAAATTCATCACTCAGCGTCAAAAATAATTAGGCCAGATGAGGGACATTCTGAGAGTGAGGTCTGGAGCTCAGTGGAGACAGGGCTGAACCAGGAATCTGGGGCCTCATTGTAAATGTAAAAGGAGCCTGTGAGACTGGGAGAGTTCTACTTTGTCCCGTAATCACTGAGGGCACACAAACTGTCAAGAATCAAAATCATATGACACATTTTCAGTTTAGAAAAATGACATGAGAGGAAGCAAAGAGATCCATTGGGAAATTCTGGGAGAAGAGATCATAAAGCAGAGCAGTGTCCGTGAAAATGGCAAAAGGGGAGACTGATTGGAGACATCCATCAATGTTAGCAATCAAGAGGACTCGGGAACCAATCCAATGGGAAAACGTCATATAAGGAGGCGATGAGGAGGAGCCCATGATTTCGGGTGGAATGTCTCCAGCGATGAAGGCAGCAGGTTTGTGAGAAGAGGTGAGGATTTTGGTTTTGACCTCCTGCATGTGAAAGTTCTATGTAACATCCAAGAGCAGATGTTCATGGGGTGTGAAAATAAGAATCTGGGACAGAGGGAGGATTCTGGGCTCAAGGTAGAGATTTAGAACATAGGCATTAAAGTGGTATGAAAATAGATTAAAGTAGAAAAATTGGGGGACAGAATAAGGGGTTATTAAATATAAAATGTAAGGTCTAAATAGAGGATATGAAGTTTAAAAGGAAGTGGCCCGAGAGGACAGAAAGACTGGGGACTCACAAGCTAAGAGAGGCATTTTAAGACAGAAGGGGCCTTAGCAAGGCATCCAGTTCCCTGGAGAGGTCAAATGGGAAAGTGCAAGAAGCCGATGGACAACATTTAAGACACTGGCTTCACTGGATGAACACGGAGTTGGGGTTGAGGTATAAACCGGAGGTTTTGGGGAGTTTAAATTCAAGATTTGGGAAATTCAAGGGAAAAAAAATGGGTGTTTTGTTTCGAATAAAGAGAGAAACATATATGTGAGGGTACGCTGTCAATTATAAACACACTGTGTAAATAAAATGGGCTATGAAACAGAACATCATAGGATTCAGGCGACCTTACTTCAACCTACTCAGCCTCTACTGACAGTCATTGGCAGGAGATGCCAAAAAATGCATCTCCATAACTTCATTCATGTCCTTTAGGACAGTGAACAAAGTATAGGAAAATAAACAGGGATCTGATTGTCCAGATTTGCCTCCATTTCTCACAGCTCTACAATGGTTTCTGGGACTACCTGAGCCTGTCAGGGGCCAAACCTCCCAGTCCTGTGGTTAATAACCCCAGACTTGGTCCACAGGATAAAAGGACCAGGAAGTCTCCAGCTTCTTTTGTTTCCCACACAAATACAGTTAATGAGGACTGCATTTCTCCTTTAAATTCTAAAGTTGGCTTCTTACTGAAGACAAAAGGAACAGAAAACAAGCAATACTAAGTGCTGACAAGTCCCTGAAGGCATGGAGTTCCTTGTTCTTTAAAAGCTCTCAGCAGCCTTTGTGGAATTACCACAGTTCATTCCAGAGACAAATAAAAAACACAGTCTGTGGTGACAAGTCCATTCACCTTTTAAAGGGGGAAAAAAGCAAGAAAACAAGAATAACTTAAAAGTCTAAATGTTTGGTTTCAGGTTATACTTTACTTTTCATTCCCCTCCTATCCATCTTCGAACCTATTTTACCTTTTAAAATATAAGAGTATAAGATATCAAAGGACGAAACAACCCCTCACTGGAAAAAAAAAAAGTCTGACCTTGAAAAACAGGCCTTAGGGTAATGGGATTGTGGTGTCTGCACTTTATACTAAGGAAAAGAATCAACCCATCGAAAGTTATACTGGTTATACTATACTGTTTGCCTTCCCGGTTTGGATCCTATACAAACTGGGTTCTTATAAAATGACCTCCTTTTCATATTAAAGAAACGGGACTGATTTTTAGCAATTTTATAAAAATTCTCAACTAAACCTTATGTAGGCATCCTCTGTCCAAAGAACCCCATGCCCTGCCAATACTGCTGAGGTTTTCAGAGACAATTTCCACTCCTCACCCCCATCCTCTGCAGATATGCCAAGCACAGGTTTTGTGGAGAATGGATGAAAATGTCCTCAGCATTAAGAATGCATATGTTCTTAATGAATTTTTTAATTAATTAATTAATTAGAATATGTATGTATTTATTGATTTCAGAGAGGAGGGGAAAGGGAGAAAGAGAGAGAAACATCAATGCTGAGTGAGAATCATTGACTGGCTGCAGTCCATAGGCCAAGGCTCTATCCACTGAGCCAAGCCAGATAGGGCGAGAATTTTAACATCTTGTTATGCTGTCCCTTTTTCTCCAATTCTCTTTAGCCTGTGTAACTGACACACTGAAAGCATGTATGAACTATACCAGGGTGACCCACAGATCCTCAACTGCTTATTCTTCAGAGGAACCTCAGAATTTTACTGTCATGCAACCACAACAATAGAACTGGGGGAGGGGGGGAGGGGGGACAAAACAAAACACCCACATGTACAATATTCACTATTCCTGTTCAGAAAAAAGGAAATACTTATCTTTTTACCCACCATGCCCTTTTCTGTTTTGTCATAGTTTTCTCCATTTAGGACCCAAACCTTTCTAGGTATTTTTAATTCTAATTGTTTTAATGTTTTGTCCATGCTTGAGGAATGACATTTTGTTGTGCCTAGATTTCAATATTCCCAAGGGCCCACCAGGGAGCCAGCGAGTCCGATGCAAAAGCAAAGAGTCATTTATTTCAATCCTAGGTCTGGCTCCCCTGCCCCCCTCACTGGCACAGCAGCAGGTGGCAGAGAGACCGAAGCCTGATGGGATGGGGGGTTTTATAGGAGGGTGGAGCAAGGGCAGGAGAGGGGACCGTGGGCCCTGCCGATTGGCCAGGTGTCTCATTACACAGGATGTGGTCATAGTGATGGCGTGTACTTCCCTTGACTATCATTGGCCAGTCCAGAGAAATCCTGGGTGTGGATAGCAGCGGCCTGGGCCTCAGGGAAGAAGTCCCGCCGAGCACATGGCTCTGTCCAAAAATGGAGGACCCAGGGCAAGATGGAGGGCACAGTCCTCGCCCCTCGATAGGTGTCCCTCCCCGAAGGCCGCAGGCCGCTCCCCAGCACCCAGGAGCCCGGGGCGCTGTTCCTCTGCTGGAGGGGGCTTGTGTCGCCCTTGCTCCCCCAGAGCCCTGGGCCTGCCCCCTCTCCGCAGCCCTCGGCCTTCCCGGGCAGGAAACCAGACAGGGGGCGGCCAACCCAGCGCCAGTGCCGGGAGACGGGCGGGGACCGGCTGGCGGGAGCCCACCTCGGGGAACGCCAGGACCGACCATGGGGAGCGCTGGGCATCAGGGCCTCTAGGTTGAGGTCTCGCCCTTTCAATTTCACCTTCTAATTGACTATTGGAATCACACAGAAAGCTGATGGGTTTTTAAATATAACCTTTTTATTTTGGACACTTTTAGATTTACAGAAAAATTGTGAAAATAATACTATTTCCATATATCCTGCATCCATTTCCTCTTTTGGGAGGAGGGAAGCAGAGTTGGCCATCCCAGAATATGCCTTTTGGGATACTGATGATTTCAAGCTGGTTATTTTTAAAAAACAAAAGATTCAGTGTCCCCTTTACCTGCCTACAGGTATTCAAATCAAGAGACCTGCTCAGAAAGGAGGGTGCTATCCCTCAGTATCAAGATCAAAACTAAATACAATGGACAGGGAGAAACCAGGGCAAGTCTGTTAGAAGCCCCTCTGTGTCCCATTCTTTCTGGGGACAAGAATTTGTTTACCACATGTTTGCTCTTTCTCATCTTCCTGTGAGTTGCCTGCTTTCACTCTGACATTCCAGAACTTTGCCTCTCTCCCTCTCCTTAGTCCAGAATGGTATATAAGGCCTCAACTGCCTGGTTTGTCTTAAAGTCCCATATCACGAATGTGGAGTTTATTCTAGGTCTTAGAATAAATATTTGAGACTATTATGACATCTTTTAAAAATATTTTTTTATTGACTTCACAGAGGACAAGAGAGGGAGAGAGAGAGAAACACCAATGATGAGAGAGAATCATTGATCGACTGCCTCCTGCACGCCCCACACTGAGGATCAAGCCTGTAACTTAGGCATGTGCCCTGACCAGGAATCAAACCGTGACCTCCTGGTCGATGCTCAACCACTGAGCCACACCTGCCAGGCTAATTTTCTTTTTAATTGTAAAGCCACGCCATTTTTTCAGTTGGTGGCACTGAAGATTGTTTTTGTTATCAGTGAAGGCTAATACTTTTACAAAGATACACAGCATAGCAACAATGGAGTAGCATTTGCAGAAATTTAAAGTAAGACTAAACCTTGGCTACTGAATATAAGGATTGGCCACTCAATGGGCAATAGCTTTTGGATGTGTGTTATGTTGTTAAGTAAATATACCCAGAGTAAGACCTAACTTTCCATTTACTTACAAAAATGAGGGCTATGATAATCTGAGAGTCAGTATAGATGGATGTTGAAAAGATATGTTGAGATCAGGGATGGTCTTTAGCTTTCTGGTTTCCATGGAATTGGTTCTCGGTGAAAGGACAAAGCAGAAACATACTCCCCTCCCTCTCCCCTATCTTGCCTTGTAGGGCTGGGCCCTCAGCCCAAGCCCCTCCTTTTCTGAGTGACCACAAGAATGCCGGTATTGACCTAACTCCCCCAACCACCACCTGAGTGGACCAATGAAGCTCCAGGAATGCAGCTAAGGTCCTGATAAGGCTACAGTGGGGGACGGCCCAAGCCTCAGAATGTGCTGGTCACTTCCTGACCTTTGTGCTGTAAGACCCTGATGAAAAACCCTGACCTAAATGACCAATCTCTGTAACCCACGTCACCCCCTAAGCCCACCCAAATAACTAGCCCTTTATAACCTTTGTTCTCCTGGGACACGCTCTCTCGCCTTACCGCTGCGTTGGACAGAGGCTGGGAGCCAAACCTAGGTTTGATTAATAAGATTAATAAAGACTCCTTGCTTTTGTATCAGAAGAGGCTCCCTGGTGGTGGATTATTGGGGACCCCGAACTCCGGGCATAACACTCGGATGTTTGATTTAGTGAAATAAAAAAGAGGGCTTGCTGACTCAGAAATATTTGGGACTTACTTTTACAATACAGAGTAGGTTCATCTTGAGTTACTTTGAATAATATGTGATATCTCTTTAGATAATGCCCTTCCTTCAATGACAGATAATAAAATGTTTAACAACATTGTAGTGTTTTTATTTTCTGAGAAAATCTATGCTCATTTCAAGTGAGTAGAAAGATAGAGTAAGTGCTAAATTGTCAAGATCAACAGCACATAGAAACAGAGCATTTAGGTTTGGTATAAGACTTGGCAGAAATAGAATAGAATGTCATAAATTCTTGCAGCATAACTTTCCAGACAAATTGTTGACTTTTTTCCAAGTGAAAATAAGTAAATATTGGGTATGCTTTTTAATGAAGATCTTAAAAAAAGCTAAGGATAAACCTAATACAGTAAATAATTTGGCTATAAATTGTTATGTTTAAGTTGGGCATTACTTAGAAGCAAGTTAAAGTTATTTAATTGTTTTGCCTACATGTGATAAATCTATATTCTTAAACATTAGATTATTTTTTATTAGATTAGCATATTGCAAGGACTAATACAAAAAGTACATATATATTTTTCTAGTAATTATCTAAATTTTTTTTTCTCGTTTCTATTGGTTGAAGACTTTCCTTAGCTTTAGTTTTAAGAAGATATTGGGAAAGTTTAGCTAACAATTTATAAGTATTTAATTGGACTCTTCTGGGCACTAGTCCAATTATTCTGCCTAAGTGTTGGGAGTTTTTGCTTATAGGGATTCTGAAACGATTGCTAATTCTTTTTTTTTTTTTTTTGAATTATACATAGTGTAAGTCTACTGACTTCCAGATCAGATATAATTTTATTGCATGCTGTAGAATTTTCTGGGACTTCTAAAAATAGTCCTGGAGTACATTTTATCTGGCAGTTCCATTTGCAAATAGTTCTCTACCTATTAAATTTGCAGGGTTATTATTATTTTTTTTATCAAACAGGAGAAAAACTGTTCCCCTGTAATCATTCTAAAGTAAGAGTTTCAGGTTGAGACTTGGAAAAGTGCTTAGGATAGTTAAAAATTTCCCTATTTGAGTGGATTTAGTAATCAAAGCGATAAGATATGCTATGTTAGTGGAATTAATGGCAGATACAGTGACATTCATATAAAATAAGAAAGCTATATAGCTGGAAACTCATCTTAGCTAATGTATGTATCTTTTCTTTTGGAGCACTTTCTTATAATGTTGAATAGACCCAAGAAGACAAAACATACAGGACCACAAATTTACATAAAAATAAAGAAAGTAGAATACACATATTGACCCTAGTAATAAAACTTCAAATCAATAGGTCTAATTACATTCAATGATGACCTATATGCAGACAGGTCTTTGAATAAAACATTCATAAAATAAAATAATTATATAGTTATCTTTGATTAAACTTGTTGTAGAAAACTGATAGTTCCACTTATGTTTCAAAATGTTTTACATATTAGCTACAAAATATGTGAAAATGAAAGTAAGAAAATAATCATATTAACAATGTCATAAAAATAAAATCCTTAGGAATAAATTTTATAAAAGATGTATGAGATTTTTATACTGAAAATTACTACAAAACATTGCTGAGAGAAATTACCAAAGATCAAAATAAATGCAGACTTCCCATGGTCACAAATGGTAGGACTTAGCATCATTAAAATAGTAATTCTTTCCAAATTGATGAATATATTTTATGAAATCCCTATATAAATCTTAGCAGGGTTTTGTGCAGTAATTGACAGGCTGATTTTAAACTTGATATAGAAATGCAAAGGACCCAGAATAGCCAAAACATTTTGAAAAAGAAGGAAAATGTTGGAAGCCTTATTCTACTTAACTACATATCTTACCATAAAGCCACAGTAATTTAGGATAGTTAAAAGGCGTAAGGTAAGGGCATAAGTGTGGGCATATAGGTTGATGTAGCTGAGTTGGTAATTTACAAATATCCTCTTA
This sequence comes from Myotis nattereri, assembly GCF_964212035.1. Classification (NCBI taxonomy): domain Eukaryota; kingdom Metazoa; phylum Chordata; class Mammalia; order Chiroptera; family Vespertilionidae; genus Myotis; species Myotis nattereri. The sequence goes on along the minus strand of NC_138085.1, from coordinate 75,653,463 downwards.
AATTTATGGTTAATCAATTTTAAACAAAGTTTCCAGGACAATAAAATAGGAAAGAATAATCTTTTCAACAAATGGTGCTGGAACAATTGGATATTCGCATGCAAAAACAAACACAAAAACAAAAAGCTAAGCCTTTTACCTCACACCATATAACCATACACAAATATTAACACAGTTATTCATAGTTCTACATGTAAAACTATAATATTTCACAAAAATATAGGAGAAAAATATTCTTGACCTTGAATTACGCAGTTTTCATATACAATACGAAAATTATAAGCTACACAATAAAATGATAAATTGGGCTTCATTAAAATATAAATAAAATTATACTTCATATTATGACATTTGAAAGTTGAGATTAAATAGGTTGGAAGAAAATATTTACAAGTCATATATCTGATAAAATACTGGTATTCAGAGGATAATTACAACTCAATAATAAAAAGACAAACTACCCAATTCAAATCCGATAAAGCATTTGAATAGATACTTCACCAAAAAAGAGATATACATTGATAATAAGCACATGAAAAGGTGTTTACAATAATTAGTCATTTGAGAAATATAATTTAAAACCACAAAGAGATACACCTACTGGCAATATTAAAAGGCATAATATCAAGAATTTGTAAGGATGTGGATAAACTACAAGCACCATAATTTTGAAAACAGTTTTTCAGTTTCTTACCAAGTTACACAGAAGTACTCATAAAGATCATGCTAAAAATCTAAAAAAGAAAAGTGAAAATATGTATGTATAGAAAGATGTAGATATAAACTCTTGTAGCAGCATTATTATTGTAGCCAAAACAGAAAACAAACAAATGTCCATCAACCCATCAACTGGTGAATAGAAAGGAAAACATGACATATCCATACCATGGAATAATAGTCATCAATGAAAAGGAATTAAATACTGATATGAGCTACAATGTGGACGAAAATCAGAAACAGTATCCTAAATAATATAGATTTCCTTTCTGTCACTCTCTTACACACACACACACACACACACACACACACACACACACACACACGACATAATGGATGATGCAATTTATATGAAAAACCCAGGCAAAGCAAACTTACACATGCAGAAAGCAGCTCATTGGTTACCTGGTCCTGAGGTTGGGGGAGTATGCTTTAACTAAAAATGTGCTCATGGAAATTTTGAAGAGTGATGGAAATGTTCGAAGACTGCATTGTGTTAATGGTGAGTTAAAACTATAAACTTACTAAAAATAATTGAATTATATTCTTAAAGTAGGTGAGTCAATTTTATGTTATGTAAGTTGTGCTTTGATATAGCTTTTAATAACATCATGGATACACATTTTTCTCTCTTTTTAATATAAACTATTTGTTAGGTTACTTTTGTGATACCTAAAGAAGAAAAATGTATTATCTCTTCTATATTCTAGAACAATCTTGAAAGAAATTGTTTTTATTAGTCTTTCCAAATAATGAATTTGGTTTTCTATTATCTCTATTATGTTTACTTATATATTTATTAAGTTAAAATAGCTTTACTAAAATATTCATATATAAAATTCACCCTTTTGTAGGTTACATTTCAATGGTTTTTAGTATATTGACAGAAATTTGCAACCATCACCATGATGTAAATTTAGAACATTTTCCACAGCCCCCTCCCAAACTGTACCCATTATTAGTCATTGATCATCCTTTTCCTCTTCCTCCCAGGCCTAAGTAACCACTAATCTACTTTAGGTCTTTATAGATTTACCTATTCTTGACATTTTTCATAAACACAATCATATAATAGAAGGATTTTGTGACTGGCTTCTTTCATTTTGCGTGGTTTCAAGGTTCTTTCCAGCTATGGCCTGTATCAGTGCTTCTTCCGTTTTGTGGGTAATCATATCCCATTGTATTATATACCACATTTCTTCATCTATCACTAGTTGATACATAGTTGGGTTGTTTCCACTCTTTGGCTATTATGAATAATGCTGCTATGAACATTCATATATAAGTTGTGTAAATTTATGTCTTCAGTACTCTAAGCTATGCACCTAAGAGTGGAATTGCTGGGTCATATAGCAATTCTATGATTAACTTTTTGAGAAACTGCCAAACTGTTTCCCAAAACAAATGTACCATTTTTACATTCCCCATTAGCAATATTTGAGGATCTCAGTTTTTCAGTATTTTGGTCAACACTTGTTGTTGGCCTGTCTCTGATTTTAGTCATCCTTGTAAACTTGATATGTTATCTTATCATGACTTTGACTTTCTCTATTGCCGAACTATGTTATCTTTTCATGTGCTTATTAACCATCTGTATATATTCTTCGAATAAATTTATATTCAAATCATTTGTCTATTTTTTAAATGAGTCATTTTTAGATTGTTAAGTTATGATAATTCTTTGCATAGTCTAGATACAAGCCCCTTAACAGACTGATGGTTTGTAAATAATTTTCACTTTCTTCACTACTGAAACACCAAATTTTCTCATTTTTATGCAGTTTGTTTTATCTTTTATTATAATACTTTTGCTTTCAGTGTCATATCTGAAAATATTTTGCCTAATCCAAGGTCATTAAGATTGTACCAGTTTCCTTCCTTCTATGTGTTTTATCATTTGTTATGTACATTTAGATCCTTAAAACACACACACACACACACACACACACACACACACACCACACACACACACACACACACACACACACACACACTCCCTGATCTTTGCATGTGGTATAAAATAGGGATCCAAATTCAATTTATTGCATTTGGATATCCAGTTGTCTCAGCACCATTTCTTGTAAAGACTGTTTTTCAACCATTTAATTATTTTGTTGAAAATCAGTTTACCATATATGTAAGAGTTAATGTTTATAGTTAAAAAAGAATAACAATCAGTTATAATATCTTTCATCTTATATCTGACAATTTGGAAACAGGAGATGAAAATGCTAGCCTACACTTTATAAAAGTGTAGGAGTAGGAAATATTTAGGATAAGGGGATCAATTCCATAATAATTCATTAAACCCACACAATGAATACTAGCAAGCCTTTCACTTTTTTTCTTAAAATGTAAAGAGAAATGCATTTCAAACCATCACATAAAAGCCAAGGCTAGATAATACATGTAGCTGTGGATGGTAGAGATTGAAAAAGTATGAACAATTAGAAGGGCAATAACAACTACTTTAATAAGTAAAAATATTCACTGAGAGTAAATTATATTTCCACCTCTCTGTAAAATTTTCTCCTGGAAAATTTAGGACAATGTCATTGCATAAAATATTGATTTGACAAATACGGCAGAATATGGGTCAGTCTGATAAATTATATTGGAAATCGTATAACTACAAAATGTTATCTGTCAAAAAGCTACATCAAATGACTATTTGTAGAAAATTAAGCCCCATGCACTTAAAACTGGATTTATTTCTTTACAATTTTATTGAACAGAATTTACCATTAGCGTGGACACTGGAAGACCTTGATTTTTTTTCCATATCCTACTATAATTTTCTTTGACACCTTGGAAAGTAATTTAAACTCAATAAAATGAAGATAATTGCTCTTACCTCACAGAGATGTAGAGAGCATTAATGAGATCATGTCTGCAAAGTGATTCAAAGTCTTTAGTTGGTCATATAAATAGCAAGCATAACTATATTTTTCCAGATGTCTAATAATGATAACTATAAATATGATGAACTGAAAAGTTAAAAGGCTGCCAGTGAAAGTAAAATGTTTTCATTTTAATTGCTAGGCATTTAAATGTTCCCTCTTGCATGTTTGGATTTAGGAAATGCACAAAATTTTAATTATGAGTTCCATTTTAATAAGGACATGTCCCCCAAATTGAGACTCAAGAGTAGGTAACTTATAGCCAAATAGGGAAAAACTGAACTACCTCTTCTTTGCAATTATGTCTAATACATCACTATAGAAGTTTAATAAAATAACTTACAGCATAAATTTTAATGAAACCTATACATTACTTCTTCAAAATGTTTCTTAATGTGAAATAGAAGACCATGACTTCAGTTCCAAATCCCATTCCTCAAATGTCATACCTCCCGTGTGTCTTGATTCCTGAGCTGATAACACCAAATACTAATATAATATATTCAGTTCCTATCCTCTTAAATATTTCTCAGTGCAGAAATACTCATAACCAGACCCAAACTATTTTTAAGTTCAGAGCCTGCACTATAATCCTACTGCTGTCAACCGTTTGTGAATTAAAGCACTTATCTTTGAAACTGAATTGCATTTTACATTTAATGAGCCAGAAAAAGCAATGTTGATTCTAACGGGAACAGGCATGATAATCTCCTGGCAGAGACGCTTTTCAAAGTACTAATTCTTGGCAGCTATGGTGGTTCACTGTCTACTGTACTTGGCCTTGGGGTAGGCATTGCAGACAGGGACTTTGAAATGAGACCAGACATTAGGTCTGGATTCAATAAATGCCAGAGTAAAAGAGGTCACTCTATCCAGCAACCAGCAGGGTAATTGCATCCTAAAGGAGAGCAAAATTTCTTGTCATGTCCCATGTGGAACCCTGGGTTGCGCTGATCTGACTGGTTATTGTTGGATCTCATCCAACAGGTTGTCAGGATTCAGTGGTCCATCACACTCCACACACACAAATAAGAAAACCAGGCAGAGAGACTAAAAATTCCACTAGCTTCTTAGAACAGAAATACAAGTGCTATTTTTTTTAAAAAAAAATCTCCTTCTGTAATCCATCAAAATTAATGAGTTTATTGCTGTATATTGGAGTTGAAACAAATGCATTCATTTATCCAGCTTGATGCTGCTTAAATAAACTTTCTTTCTCCACAAAATTGGTATAGGAAATGTCTCTTTTCTCAAAGCCATATTGCTAGTAGTTACTTACTGGAAAACAAACTGTTGGAATTTTAAATTGGCAATTATTAATATTCAAGTGTAAGATCATCAAAGGTTTGCCTATACATGCACACACAGACACATATGTACACACATAAACACACCTGACTCCAAACCATTACTATTTCCCATCTCCATCTTCATCAGTATTACCAACAGCTAAAGGAATTAGGGTTTGGATATGCCTTGGATGAGAGACAAGCAGGCTGGGAGAAGACAGGAAATTCTTATTTGAAATGGAATTGTCCTTCCATAACACAGGGTTAATCTTTCCGCCATAATTCAGGAGGCAGTGGTGAAAACACATCTTTCTAGAGAGGAAATGAACCAGACATTCTATAATATTAGGTAAGAATATCTCCTTCATATTAGAAAGGAATTAAATAAAGAAATACATATTTTAAATTAAATGCAAGTTTTATTTAAAAATTGGCCGAACCAATGGACATGGACAACAGGGGGATGAGAACATGAGTGGGCGGGGGGGGGGAGTTTGGGGATTAATGGGGGGATGAGGACACATTTGTAATACCTTAACCAATAAAGAAATTAAAAAAAAATCGATGGGGAAAAGGAAACTTCTGCTTAGTTTCTTGTATTTAACCATTGGTGTAAAAGCAAATTAAGTGGAAATTCAAAATGAAATTAATAAAGCAAGTTCATTTATAATAACATTAAAACCCTTGCATACCTAGAAATAAATTCAACAAAGAAGTGTAAGACTGATGCACTAAAAATTATAAAACATGTTAAAAGAAATCAAGATCTAAGGAAATGGGAAGATACCTTGTGTTGATGGATTAGAAGACAAGATTGTTAAGATGTCAATATTCTTCATATTTATTCAGTCAATTCTTTTAAAAATCCCTGCTAGATTTTTTCTAGAAATTTAGAGGCTGATCTAAAATTTATGTTGAAATTCAAGGACCCAGAATAGTTTTTTAAAATCTTGGAAAATAACAAAGTTGGAAGATTCACACTTCCTGATTTAAAAACTTACTACAAGATACATTAATCAAGAGAACTTAAGGGTAGACAAATAGATCAAGTGACAATAATTGAGATACCACGTATGAACCCGTACATTTGTTGGCAATTGATTTTTGACAGGATGCCAAGAGAATTTAATGAGGAGAAAAATAGTCTTTTTAACAGTTGGTGCTGAAATAACTGGACATTTACATGTAAAAGGATAAAGTTGTAATCCTATGCCCAAAAATATACCAAAATTAATTCAAAATTATTTGAAGAAAAGTATGTAAAGCATAACATTTTAGAAAACAAAATGTAACCTTGGATTTGGCAATGGATTCTTAGTTATATAGCATCTGAAGTAAAAACAACCAAAAAATTTGATAAATTAGACTTTTTCAAAATTAAAAATATTTAGGCATTAATGAACCCTATAAAGAAAATAGCAGATCAACCTACAGAATGAGAGAAATATTTACAAGTCATGTACCTTATAAAGTTAGCACATAGGAAAATATGTATATATATTAATATTATATATTAATATTATTATATCTTATTATTTAACAATAAAATACAAATAAATCAATTTTGAAAATGGATGAAGAATTTAAAATAACATTTCTCCAAAGAAGGTATAGAAGTGGTCAATAGCCACTTGATAAGAGCTGCTCAACATCAATAATTATTGAGAAAATGCAAATCAAAACCAATTCACACCATCAGGATGACTAAAATAAAAATAGATAATAACAAGAATGGGGGGAATAGAGAAATCTAAATCTTCATACAAAGCTGATAGATATGTAAAATGATGCAGCCACTTTAGAAACCTGTTTGGCAGTTCTCTAGAAGTTAAACATAAAGTTACCATATGACCCAGCCTTAGCAATCTTAATTATATACCTAAGAAGAATAAAAACATATGTTCACACAAAAAATATACAGACACATTTATTATAACTATATCTATAATAGCAAAAATGTGGAAACAACTCAAAAATCCATTAACTAATGGAAGGGTCTACAAAATAAAATACTATTCAGTCATTTAAAAGGAATGGAGTATTGAAACATGCTAAAACATCGATGAACCTTGAAAATGTTATGCTAAGCAACAGAAGCATAAAAGGCTCCATATTGTGTGATTCAGGTTATATGAAATATTTAGAACAGGAAAATCTATAGAGGGAGGAAGGGAATGAATAATGGCTGTCAGGGGCTGGTGGAGTGGAGAAGGAGCAAGAGGGGAACAAGGGTAGAGCAGGACTGCTAGCGGGTACAGCCCGTCTGTAGAGGATGATGAGAATATTCTGGAATTAGCTGTGATAATTTCCCACACGTGTGAATACACCAAACATCTCTAAAGTGTGCTTTCAAAATAGCAAATTTCATGTTATGGGAATCATATTTCAATTTACAAAAATCACTGGAGAACTGTATCAAATGACATGTCAATGAAGGACTGTTGTATGAGAGCACGTAAGAATCATAATATTCAAACAGGAGTGCAAATGATTTTCAATTCCGTCCCTTTTCTCCCTGTACACCAATAAAAAACCCTGCAAAGTAAATGTTTTGGGAATTATAATATAAAAAGTAGACACTAGGCATATTTTATGGTATTAGAAACATAATTTCTTTGTATGATAGTGACAATGAAATTTTATCACAGGTCTGATATAGTAAGTTTAAAAAATGTCTCTCTGCTTCTATTCATCTCATGACCCATGTCTATTTTAACCCTAGAAGGCAAGATGATCCTTTAATAATATAAATCGGTTTATAACACTTCTGGGTTCATAACCTTTTCATGAATGCTCATTTCATTCAAGAAGCTTAAAGTTAGTACAAAATCTATTATTTTTTTCTTCCAGCTTTAATTGTGTCTGAGAAGAAATGGGTTCTATTCTCTGGTTACTTTTAAGAATATTTCCTTATCATTGATTCGAGAGTGTCTTTGGTGTAATTTTCTTTCTATGTATCCTTCTTGGGGTCTTTTGAGCTTCTTATATTTTTGTGTTTAGGCTTCATCAAACTTAAAAATGTTCTTCCATTTTTTCATGAAATATATTTTCTGTCCAAACTTTTTTCTTTTCTTTTTTTTTTACTCTTTTGACAATATTTTTATCTTCTTTATATTGTCCCACAGGCTAGAGAGGCAAAATTCATTATATTTTTCTGAACAGGGCAATTTTATTTATTTTTTTCATACATTTTTAACTAGGTTTTTTTGTGTTTTAGTTTTAATCATTTTTATTGCTCTTTCTTCAAATGAATTGATCTTTTTATTGTTCAATATGTTGTTTAGTCTATTCAATACTATTTTCCCTTAAGACTTTTTTGTTATATTATTTTCAGTTGGTTCTATTTTGTCATTGCAGTTTTTTAATGGAGATTGCATATTTGTTACCTCATTATGTCAAATGATATTGCAAAATATTGAGTAATGAACAATAACTAGAAAATACGTTGCACTCACACTGGTAAATATTAAATAGAGGCATAAAATTGTTATTATAAAAAAGGATTTTTATCTTATTTTCTAAGAGGATAATTTATTGATTGAATCATGGTTGTGTGGTTCACTTCATGTTTAATCAGGTTACAATTAGCTGGTTTGATGTAGAAATGACCACTAGGAAATGACTACTGGGGCGACTCTTGTCACTGACACAAAAACACAGGGCCAGAGGCCGTGTCACAATCATACATGTGTTCTGCACATCCTGACATAAAAAATGTTGGAGTAATGAAAGAAAGGCAATATTGGAATTGTACAGTGCCAGCAACTATTCTGTGTCAGTTCTTCAGATCACCAGACATGGAAAATTATGAGGAGAATTCAGGGTTTAGAAACGCCTGGTCTAAAGTGATTTCCTATGCTAAAAAGTACATATGCACTATATGTGTGTATCTGTTTTTTAGAGAAAGCACAGTGGAAGTTGAAATTTCTGTTTTTATTGTTTACTTTGGTTCTTAATAAAAGTTCTCTATGAAAAAAAGATAACAAATACAAATCTAGAATATTGTAAGACCTCTGTAGAAAGAAAATAAAAGTTGTCAGCTAAGAGGGGAAACTTTCACAATGTTGAGCACATTAAATAGACACCTTCTTCATGATGCCGGAGACAGTCTTGTGAAAGAGGCAGAGAGAGACCCAAGTCCCCTGGTGTCCCAGTCATCACATGGTTGAGTCTCCTCCCGGCCAGTGTTAACACTTAAGCCTGAGGTAAATGAATAAACACTGGGTCATGGGAACCATGAAATTTAATAAAGAAGGTAAGAATTGTATGTCTTTTCTGGCATCCATTTTCCAGTCACTTGACACTGTTCCCCAAAGACATCAGCAGAGCATCTGCTATGCTGACAGCATGAGTAGCTTGACATTTCTTCTGAGAAATGAACTATTAAGGTGTTTGGGAGGATTAACAGAGCCCGGCAGGAAGCCCCACTGCTTTGAGCTACCTCCTCAATTTGCTTCCCAAACATCACAGACATTTATATTTTTCTCTTAATAACCACGGAAGGACAAAACCACAGTGAGTTTTTGATACCATATCTGCTCTAGGCACAGTGCCCTGGCTTCCACATTGATGGCAAGCAAAGAACGATAAAAAGCTTTCCTTACAAAAGCTATGAACATCTACTGCAGGCCTTAGGTGACCATGGTCCAGACAGAGTAGATGATCGGTTTTCATCACATTTTCCCATTACAAAGACAGACAGGTTTTGGATTACTCTACTGCTTTTTTTGGGGGGAAGGGGAGAAATATATATATATATATATATATATATATATATATATATATATATATATACACAATTGCATCAAATGCCAAATGCTATGGTAAAAATTTTAAAGCCATGCAAGAGTGTAGAATAAAAAATAAATTTGACTCCAGATTTATAGGATATACCACAAAGATAACCAGCATCACCAGTTTCTTTTACCTCTTTTAATCAGCACTTATAAATTTAAAGTATGTTTAAGAATGACTGCTTTGTATTCCATTTCATGAATACATTTTTAAGTCTATATCGTGTGGTACTAATGCTCCATTTAATACTGTGTTAATAAAGATATGAACACATTCATGGAAAGGCAATGAAACTTGGTTAAAATCTTGAAATCTGGAGGCAGACTATTTTGAATCAAATTTGAGTGCTTTCTAAAAAAATGTAGTTTTGATCTTAGGCAAGTCAGTTTACCTCTAATTTGTTTTCGTTTCCTTATTTGAAAAATGAGATCATAATTGTACTGGCTTCCTAGTGTTTTGTGAGAATTAAATGAGTCGGTGAGTACATGCACAAATGGAATACCGAGGGCAATACAGATGTATCTTTTAAAAGGTATCACATATTTTTATTCCTACTGATTGAATCTGAAACATCCATTTCTCATTCATTATTAATAACAGAATATTCTAGCATTTGCCATTCTGATAAGATGAAAATTGCATTTCATTATTACTCTTAATTTTATTTTTTAATAATGAAACAAGTAGAAGTATTTATATGTTCATGTGCCATATTCATTGATTTCCTGGTGAACTCTCTCCATTTCCTCTTCCTATTTTACCACTGTGTCACTCATCATTTCCATACCGATTCACACGAGTGCTTACATCTTATATATGACAAGCATGTTTTCCTCAGTTTGTTTCTTATCTGTTGTTGACTGTTTTGATATTTATATCAGGCCAAGACTTAAAAAATATCAATTTAAATAATATCAAGTCAAATTTACCAATTGGTTTTATGAGTTCTGTGGTTTTATCTGACTTAGGTAGACCTTTCATCGTAATGAGGTAGAATCAATAGAGAGCCCAAGGGGAAAATCACTCTCTCTGGACATAATATGTTGTAGAGGTGGTCCTGTAGATCGGTGGAAAAAATAACTATTTCCCAAGGGGAGATTGGATATCCACATGAAAAAAAACAACGTTGTTTCACCCTTTGTTACAGTACACACGTTTCAAATTGTAGGGGATTCTACATCTATAGATGAAAGTCAAACTTTTCAGGAGATCATTTAGAAGGCTATTTTCATAATCTTGAGGTAGGAAAAAAATGTAAGGACATTGAAAACCACTAACCATAAAGGAGAGAATGATAAATTTGACTACCAAAAGTAATAATTTATCTTCACTGAAAGCTACAAATAAAAGAACAGAACAGCAAGTCAATGAGTAGGAGATGATATTTACAACTAACGTAATAAACAAACATTTTATAGCCAGAATATATAAAAAATATCTTCAACTAAATAAGTAAAAAAATACACTGTTGAAATGTAGACAAGAATTTTAAATAGGAACTCTACAAAAGAAGATATCTAAATGGCTATAATGAAAATGTGTGAAGACTCATTAGCAACCAGAGAAATGCAAATTAAATAAAAATAAAATGTCACTGCATATCAACTACAAAAGACTGACAATACCAAATGGGGTGAGAATGTAGAACACATTGCTAGTGGAAATGTACTACATTGGCAAATAGTTGGCATTATCAAGTGAAAGATGATGGGTGGTCATGGTTTTGCAAGGTAGTCGAATTCTGGATATATTTTGATAGGAGAGAGAACAGATTTTCTGTTGGAATGTATGTGGTAAAGAAAAGAACGGGTAGATTGAAGAATAGTTCCAAGATTTAATCTGCACAAATAGACAGACAAGATTGTCCTCAATTAGTGTGAAAAAGGCTGCAGAGGAGCCTTTATTTTTTATGGAGGAGAGAATGGTTTGCAAGTTAGCTTCTTGGCACGTGAATTTGAAATACCAGTTATGAATCCATGGGATGACATCAAGTAGGCGGTTGCATATAATTCAGGGATATGGAATTCAGGGATAAGGTCTAGGTTGGGGAAAATACACTTGGGAGTCATCAGTGAATAAAAGGTATTCAAAATTATGTAACTGGAAATGATTACCAAGACAGCAATTATAGAGAACAAAGTGAGTTAGTAAGAAGACTGACCATTAGTTAATCTAGTCCCACCCCCATCCTCAACCCCATCCCCAGCGCCCTCTGAGATTCATCAGTCTGTTCCATGTTTCTATGACTCTGGATCTATTTTGTTTATCAGTTTATTTTTTCATTAGATTCCACATTAGAGTGAGATCATGGCGAGGGGTGGTGGGTCGGTGGGAAGAGATTAACCAAGGGATGGAGGGGGGTTAATGGGGCTAGGTAAGACAAGGCTTGAGGTTTGACTATTGATTTAGAAATGTGGAGGCCATTGGTGACGTTGAGAACAAAATGTTCAGAAGCCTGGTGGAGGGGAAATCCTGAATGAAGTGGGTTCAACATTGATAAGGGATAAATCAGTAGAAGTGAATATAGTCAGCACTGTTGGAGAGTTTAACTCTAAGGGAAAGAAAAGTGCAATAGCAAAGGGGCAAAGTAAGGTGAGAGAATAGGATATGTGCATGCTGATGGGAGAAATGCAGTAGAGAGATAAACTTTAATGGCACACAAGAGAGAAAATATTGAAGCAATATGCAAGAATGGGCAAAATCATAAAATCTCCCATGAAAGCAGATGAACGTCTGTTCGGAGCATATGTAATTCATTTATGATAACATCAGAGAAGAGATACCATGGGGGCCTGGCTGTAGAGTGGTGAGTGGTCAGATGTAATAATAGAAGCCCATGAAATATATTTTCTTAGGAAGTTTATGTTCTCAGGAAAATAGGAAAGAAAGATATCAGCTGTGCATGGAGAATGGGAGAAGGTTTATGGGATTTATGAGTGAGAAAATGATATATTATCTTCTAGAACAGGGGGGATGTGAATGGTCAAGGGATTTCTAATAAGAATTCCAGGAAGCATTAAAATAGTAATTTTCTCAGATTTCACAAAAATATGCAACAATGTAACTTTAAAAAATATAAAATAGTATTTTTCCTTTATATGCTAAAATCATTTATTGTGTTCTAAGAATATTTGGTGAACCAGATAAATGTGGTCAGTGTCTTCCATGAGTTTACAATACTCCTCCTCCTGTGAGGCAGTCCTCTTGGGAAGCTAAGTAATAATTTTTATTGCTTTACTACTGAGAAAACCAGATTTTTATTCACCCTTTAGTTATGCATTCTGAATACACAAACACAAAAACTATACAAAGAAATTTAACTTCAGATATACTTCATTTTAAAGAACATAATTCTCATGTTATTTCAAACTAAATTATCAATCTGCTTTTTATTTCCTATCTGCCTTCTGGATTTTAAGGGCAAAAACCATGTTTTCAACACCACCTGGTCCTAGAATGGTGCTGGCACATGGTAAAATCTCAATAGCTATTTGCTGAACACATAAATCAATAGAGGTATCATAGTAAGTCAGGATATACTACCAGAAGAAATATCTGAGGAGTAAAAAGAATCCCATATACTTACCATTTCTATATCCTATGCTGCTTTTGTCAAAGTGGAGACTTAATAAAAGTTGGATAAATTTGATTAACCTATCCAAAATATTTTTATCATAAGACATAAATTACCCTAGAATATCAGAGGAGTACAATATAATAAAAACTTTCAGAGAGTTTTGCTAGATATTGTTTAAAAAGATTAAGAAAAGTTCTCAGCTCACTGAATTTCAGTCTTCAGCAAATAAGAAAAATGTCATTAATTATTAATGTAAGCCTTTTCACTTATTAATCTTTGAATAATATGTGTAGAGATAATTGATTGTTAATAATGAAAATCAGATATGAAAGATAGCACACCTAACCATCAAGTTTGCTGAACAAAATAAAGTTCTTACCTCCCCTGGGAATGAATTTCTTTATGAGAAATAAATTGAATATTGTTAAGGATGGAGAATAATCGGACATGGATGAGGAAGTTATGACATTGACACATATTCCTCTATAAATACTAAGATTTATTCTGTGCATTATTCAATACATATCTGTTAAAAATTGAGTTAAAGGATCTCATATCAGTGAGCCAGAGAACATAATGTGGGAAAGATGATAAATTAAATGATTGATTGTTCTTATTTTAATGCCTCACACATTTACTGATACCAAAAAAAATGGTTTATTTCTTTAGGCTCATTAATTATAAACTTGGAAATCATTTAGGGATTTTAAAAAAAACAATTTGCAAGTTAATCTTGTCAGTTTCTGAATAAGTTACTAAAAAAGCTGGTGAACTAGTGAGTTATGGAATCAAATATTTCAAGTTTCTCATGTTGGCTTCAAAGTGAAAGTGAACTTGTTTATCTATTCAATATAAACTGGTGTATTGATTTTAAATTATGAAAACATATGTAAAATATGCATAACTTCTATTGAATCAAACAATTAAAGTAGATATATTTTGTACTATCAAAAGTCAAAATTCTAAATAACTGCAATGGGTTGTTCAATGGCTTTTTAAAATTTGTAAACATGACAAATTCTATCTTACTGATTACACAGTAACAAAATCCTGCGAATATAATTTAGTTTGTCTTGGTGCTAATTCATACAATACTTGGAATGAACATACCGTTTTCTGTAGATGGCACCTCTCCTTGAAATGGTAAAAAGATAACTGTAAGTTTATTAAAATCACTTCCCTCTGAAACCATGGTGGTTTCAATAAGTTATTGCTATTCATTGGCTATGACTGGAGTCTCATGTTTCAAGAATGAGCTCTGGTGGTAGCCTCACATCTCCCAACTCCCCTAAATTGTGCTAGTTGGGGTACCCCGATCTTTCTTAGTCATTTTCTCTGATGGAACTCCTCAAAGATGGACTCCATTTCTCAGATCTGTTTCTGAGGGGGAATAAGCTTCTAAGAGTTAACCATGCTGCTTCCACGTGGGCAGAGATGCATTTCAAGGAGAACGTGACCTTTCTGCAGCTTCTTGCTATTGACAATTCCCAAAATTCAACTTATTCCCAAGAACAGCATCACAACTCCCGTCTTCATACAAAAGAGCCAGCTTCCTCTGTGCTGTATGAATAACCAAAAGCAATGAAATGCATGGGTCTTCCCTGAGTGTACCTGAGTAAGAGGATAAAGGAAGCTGGCTACCTGAATCAACTTCCTCTCAAAATCACCAGTAGGATGGCTTACTCCATCTCTTTATGGGGATAGTAAAGGGGAGGGGCAACGACTGCTACAATAATGGGGCTTTAACCCCATCTGAGAAACCATTACCTTGGGAGGAAGTTTTCTTTTCCAAATATTCCATGTCCTGCTGTCTCTTAACTCACTGGACTTAGACACTAAGCTTATGGTTAGTCCACAATGTGGTTATTCTTCCATCATGAATGAGACCGACATCACTGTTCCACTCCCACCAGGCCACTTGCCCAGTAATAACAACTCGCCTTGATTATCTTCCAGGAAATACTACTAGTTAGGCAGTTTTTGCCAACCCAATTTTTAAAAATAGATTGCAACAGTGCAATGACCATATCTATTCTACATTCACACTATATTTGAGGCTAGAAATTTCTGATATTCCATCCCCAATTATTCCAAACCCTTTGTTCCAAACAGTCTATTAGAGATTCTGTAATGGGATCAAATGACAGCATCAAGATTGATGTAAATTCCAATAAAGATATGGCCCAACTGGAATACAAATCACTTTGTACTATCAGATGTTTCAAAAATGAAATGTACAGAGCCCGCAAAAAAAAATGAATATGTGCAATTTTCTGGTCAATCTTAAAAAGGGCAGGTTCCGATAAATTAAAACCCCATCTCACCATATCTTGTATCATTATATTTTTCCTGAAAACAAGTCACACATTTATATGTTCCTTTAAAAAAAAAGACAAAGTAGGAAGGAAGAATAGGTAGAGGAAGACGAGAAGAAAAAGTGAGATAAAAAGAAGAAAAGCATATTCAGTGTTCTCGTTCTGCAGGAAGGTAGATGTAATCATACCAGTAAGGACACTGCTTTAAAAGTAAATTTATGAGGATTATCTTAATTGTTCATACCCTGGCCCTATCAACATATCATAACAGAGAGCAATGAGCCTTTCTATCATTGGTCTACTATTCTTCAGAGAACCTAAGGGTCTGCTTTTTCTATGACCAAGTTTTCTTTCTAGACTCCAAGTCAAAAACATTTCCGCCAATGCTGCTATTTCCTGACAGTGGCGTGTTTATAGTGATGACAGGCAATCCTACTGGCAAAATACTTTGATTTATAATGTGGACAACTCCAGTTATTTGCTCTCCAAATAAATGCTTGACCTCATTCAGTCATACTTGGGTGTCTTCAATTTCCTGATATCCCTAAACATTTATCAAACTAATTCTGTCTGTTCTTTCAACTTGGGTGTTGTCCTCACAACATTTTTGGGAGTCCCTCTTGATGTATAAATGTGTTCACTGTTTAGTTTGTTGGAAAAACTGCTGTGTTTAATTTCCCCGTTGAATGGTTTCATATGTTTTTCTTTATATATATATATGTCTCAGACCCTACTGGGATCTTCTATTGTAAGAAATGTGTTGCTTTTTATTCTGTCAAAACATCTCTAGTTTTGTTCTCCTGAGTGGGGTAATCATATCCTTTTCTAAACCCCAAATCTAGCCCAGGTCTGGATTCTACCTATTGAGATCTGCCTGTCTTCCCTAGTTCATATCACCCGCCCTTTATCTTGCCTTCGATTTCTTGTTTTATAAAATTTCCAGGACACTTTCCTTGAGAAAATAGTTAGTACCTGTGTCTCTAGTTATAATAATGAATTTATCTTGAAACTTGCTTGACAATAATTTGAGCATTTTACAATGGTACTCCTTGTCTTCCCCTAATACATCAACCCAACTAGTATATAAGCGGTTATTGTAATTATTGCAATCTTCAAGGAGGCATTTTCCATTAGCTCTTATGTACTCTGTCTGTAACTTTGAGGTGGTATTTCTTACAGTTTCCTGAGTCCTAGCTCTGCCCAAGGGAATTATTTCAGTCTAATCTCTGGGATCTTCACTATAGTCTTACATTGGAGTCCTCAAGTCCTAATCACTTTTTCTAGACAGGTTATCAATAAAAACATTTCTTCCTTGTCCAACCAAAACATTAAAAGTAGTTAAATCTTGGTATAATGTGTCCTAAGTACATTTTAAAAATGCCTTTCATTTGAATTATGGCCTCTAAAACCTTGGATTTTTAAAATTACATACCTTTGCTCTTTTCGCTTGGTTCTCTTAGATCTTTCTCAGCCATTTTCAATGATAGACTTTTCTTAAAATACCATCTCATATTCATCTAAAGTATTCTTCAATTTCTCTAGCACTTCCTATGCCCCAACACTGTTTTCCCACCAGACGAATTCTCAAGAATTACTCCAATGACAGTTACCAATGACAAGCATTTTCACATTAAGCTCCAGGTAGCTTAATTCAAATAGCCCTTGATCAGAAATAATAGCAGTGCTGAACCGGAAACTAAGTCTGAGTTTGGAACCTCAGAGCTGCCCCCCTGAACCCTCAGAGCTTCCCACCTGAACCTGCCTGATGACAACAAGAGTGTCCCAATAGGCTCGGAGCCTCAGCATCCAGCAGAGTCAAAACCATCTATCTCCAGTGCAATACTGTTCTATGTCTTTGTATTCCGTATAGCTATATCCCGGCAGATCCCAAGGCCCCGAGGAATCAGTACAGTCGTGGCAGTGAAGGGAAGATAATATATTACAAGCTGTTTGAGGACCAATGAATCTTTCCCAAAGACCTGTAGAAAAATGTGAAACCTGGGTAAGGGTTTGAGGGTGTTGCAATGAATGCAAGCACAGTTACAAACAGAATAGCATAACATTGAGAAGCTTTTATCCTTGGGAAATCCCATCATGGCCTTGGAAAGGTATTGGCAAGCCTTGGACTATCAGAGAGCGTCCATTCACTTCACATTATTTCCCATCACAGACTTTCAATGGGTGAGGTGGAGAGAGAGAAGGGGTAACAACCCAGGCGAGCTTATTCTTTCGACAGAAGTAGGTGGTCAGGAACAATGAAAATCCCCAATGTCTCTGTCTGAGCATAATTTGACAATGCAGTTCCTTCAGGGGACATGTATCTAGTCACCTTCAGAAAAACTCTTTGAAATTTTATTTTTTTTGGAAATATACTCTATACCAAGAAGAACATAATAAGATGATAGTGTATATATTTTTTTGATACAGTCAAATACTTGGCATCAAGCAATGTGTGTGTGTGTGTGTGGGGGGGGGGGTTTGGGGGAGAGGGAAGGGGAGGGGTGGAGATAGAGAAAAAACAAACCCTAGCCTAAGCTTTTTCTGTAATTATCTAAAATTATCTAGATTAAGCTTGAATATATCTACTGTACCTCATTAAGCACACTGTTCCACTGCCTGCCCTTTCTATCTGAAAATGTTCTCTCATTTTCAAATTGAATTTCTCCCCCATTAACTTACTGCTTAGGTGTATTTTAATGGCTTTCCTTTCAATGCAAGCCCACTTGTTTGGGCCGCGAAATTATCTCATTTCATTGTATAAAGCCCAGCTTCATTTCTAATTTTCAGTAATTGTGTCCATTTCTAGGTGAAAAATGTGAGTCCAAACAAAAGGCCTCCTAAAACCGGCCTGTCATTTTCAGTTCTTTCTCTTCTAGATGCTGGCTGTTCATTTCCCCTACAGAAGGCGTGTCTGTGCCCCTCCCCAATGCACTGAGATCACAGATACAGCGAAGCCTCTGGACCTTGCTGTGTGAGGGCATCTCCGGAGAGGGAGCTGACAGCTTCACTCAGCTGTAGGCAGTGCAGGTGTGGCCGTCTCCAGGCAGCTCAGCCCCATTGCCTTCTGAGTAAACGTCTAAGGAGAACAATAACCCTATCCTTATTTGAAAATGCTCTGACTGGAAGCTTTGGCATATAGAAACTCTGAAAAAATGCACATTTTATTTCAATCCTCACTATACACTGAGTGGCCAGATTATTATGACCGGCCAGATTATTATGACCACCCCATCAGTACAATGAAGTGAATTAGTTATGCAAGTAATAATAATAATAATAATAATAATAATAAAACCTTGAGAGTATTTGCTTAGGAAGTTTTCAATATTCAGTATTTTTGAAGTACTGATGTGTACATCCTGGTACACATTCACATGCATGCACACATGCTAACACACACACAACAACACAGACGTACATTCACATGCACACTCACTCATCTACACACTATGAAAAATCACACATATTACAGTATTATATAAATCAACCCATAGAAAAACACACACACATATGCACAGTGTCTTTTAAAACTTATTGGAAATGACTTGCCAATACTTTTCAATTTTTGATTTGTGGCAATGAGCCCACGAGGCTGGGGGAGTGATTGGTCCTCAGGCTATTTTTACTGTCGCTCTTGAAAGGGATATATTTTATCAGCCAGCACCACCCACAAGGCCTCCGATCACTGCAAGGAGGTTGGGAAGTACACTTTCCCTAAGTCAGGGCAGGAAAGGAGAACTGGACGCTGATTCTGCTAGTTTGTTCTTCTGATATATGAAAGTTTCATCTCCCTGCAAAATCCACACCCCCTTGCCAAGTAAGATCAGCCAGACTTTATCTAATAACAGACCTAAAGATGAGGAGTTATGTAATAATTGTCTCTCCATCAGATCTGGATGGGCCTCCTCTTAGACTGGAAACCCACAAGCTCTAACAACAATTCTTCCCATTCACAGTTAGCATATAATGGTGGGATATTAGTTAGAATGATTGCAACAAGCATTCTCATTCTGGGAGGAGAAATAGGAGACATCCTTAGCAGTTACTTGTCCTTAGAAATCCTGAAATCCCACTGGGCACACGTTGTGTGAACCACCTATCTTGAAGGCAGGGACTATTTCTTGGTGAGGCCTTTCTCCTGCTCTCCTGGAAGAGGTTCCCTTTATCACAGTTTCTCAATTCATTTCCTGCCGGGAGATGCATGGGAGCCCTAGGATCATGTTGACAATGAATGCTAAGATTTATTGGACACTTTCCATGTGACTCGACGTGGAAATTATACTAAGCAATTGCGTGCATTTAATCCTCGCAATGGCTTTAGAGAAGGCATTATAATTGCTTCAGTTTAAATTGCCTAGTGTTCCAGAGCTCGCCAATAATGGAACTTGCATCCAAACCCTGCTGTTATCAGTCCCTAATAATCCCTTCACTCCTATTGTCTTTATATTCCTGAGTTAAAGGGGCTGTTTCAGGAATTTTTAGAAGTAATTCCTAGGTAGCTGAACAGAATCAGTATTTTTGACAAATGCAAAGGTCATTTTTCAGTCTCAGAGAATCACAGGCTTTTCCGTCTAGACCCCAGGTTTCTTTAGCAGCACGATACTCCGTGTGTCCAGAGCCATCCCGTGGTGTCTGTGGGGGATGGTTCCAGGAGCCTTCCCCCTTGCAGATACCAACATTCTCAGATGCTCCAGTCCCTTATATAAAATGACATAGTGTTTGCATATAACCTACCCACCTCCTCCTATATACTTTGTCATCTCTCAATCACTAGTGATACCTAGTGCAATGTAATTGCTGTATACGTAGTCATTACACTGTACTGTTAAGAAAATAATGACATGAAAAGAACATCTGTTCATGTTCAGTACAGACAACTATCAAAGTCTAACTAAATTGTACATGCCAGCAACAATACAATTTTTTCCTCAAGTATGATTTAACTGGGATATAAAACTGAAACTCATTGATACAGTATCAAACCTTTAAAAAAGTATAGTGTACTTTCCTTTCAAGTGGAGAGGTACCATCTTGTAATAAAAACAAGGACACATTTTAATTACCCAGAGAGCCTTTGGAGAAGTCTGAGACAAGTTTCCTAAGAAGAAAGGAAATTTCTCTAGCCTGATGGTGTAAGCCCTCCAGAGGGATTCAATGGAACTTCCACCAGTTTTGAACAAGTGTAGCTTTTGAATGCTTTCAGTGGGCCTGACCTTTTGGTAAGAAATTTATATAATTTAAATTAATTATTCCTTATAAGAATATTTTGAAATATATGTTTTAATAACTCCATTTTAGAGATTAAAGAGTCTAGGATTAGACAGCTAAAGGCAATAGGTAAATTAGATAGGGAATTGAAAAAGAGTCAGGGTCAGAACGTGGACCCAGGTCTGTCTTGCTCTGAAACACACGCTTGTAACTACTAGGCAAATTGTTGCTCAAAAAAAGATGACCTCCTAAAGTGGTATCATGGGGTAAAACAGACAAGGCAAAGAAGAAATAGACAAAAGCATTGCCCCCCAAGATCCTACTGCTTGATCAGAGAAACAGAAGATGCATAGAAGTGGTAGCCAGCGTCTTGAGTCTATGCAGTTTATCCTACAAGTTCCATTGATGAGCCTGGCTGGTGTGGCCCAAAGATTGAGCATCCATCTATGAAACAGGATTGGGAGGGGGGGTCACTGTTCGATTCCCAGTCAGGTCATATACCCAGCATGCTGGCTCCATCCCCAGTGGGGGTGGAGGGGCGTGCAGGAGGCAGCCGGCCAGTGATTCTCTCTCATCATTGCTATTTCTCTCTTTCTCTCCCTCTCACTTCCTCTCTGAAATCAATAAAAAACGTTAAAAAAAAAGTCCAGTTGATGATCAGAACAAGTTGTCACTCAAGGAAGGCCATTATAATGGACTTTACTGAAGATGTGCACAATGAGCTGATCGGAGAAGAGGGTGATCAGAGCAAAGAAGCGTCAGTATGGGCAGAACATAGAATTCAGAATCAGATTGGAAACCAAGTTCTTCCTCTTAGGGCTTACATGACATTGGATAAGTCACTTCATTGTGTTTAGGCTTAATTGTTATCTGAAAAGCAGAAGATACTAATAACTGTGCCCTAAGCTTGGTGGACTATTCGATGAAATAACGTAGATAACGTCCCAGCACCTTACTTGGAACAAGGTGGGCATTGATATGTATCTGTTCTTCCCCATCCTTGCTTCCCAGCTGGGATGATCACTACTCTTCTGCCAATCAATTTCTTAATTAAAGAAACATTTATTGATTTCTTAGTATATAGTAGTCACTCTTCTGGTTGCCTAGGACTGACTGACTGGTGAACAAACCTGATTTCCGCTTTCTTGGATTTTATATTCTCATGGGAGTTCATAAAAAATGCAAACAAGTAACCAAATAACTACACATGTTTATTTCAAATATTGATGCATTTTACGAGGTGATTAAAAGTGTGATGTCTAACCACGATGCTGTATAGCTGAAACTAATACAAAATAATTTTAAATGGAGACAGTCATTGAAAAAATTGGAGGGGGTGGGGGGTTGCAGAGCCAGATGGAAGAGGTTAATAAAAATTTTTAAAAAGAGAAAACAAATTAAAGTGTAAAAAGTACAAAGAACAGGGTGATATGCTAGTTTTGGGTGGTGGGTGGGGTAATAGTCAGGGGGAACCTCTGATAGCGTGATGTCTGAAGGAGTGAAACTGGAAACTTTCCCCAGTGGGAATATTCTGTGCAAAGAAACAACTGTGGTGGGTGAGATTCAAGTGTCGGGGGAACTCTGGAGTAGCCAGAGCTCAGTGACCACCAGGGAGGGTGGCAGAGACGCCGGGGGGGAAGGCACGGGACAGATGGCACAGGTCCTTTTAAAACTTAGGAAAGGGTCTGGGTTTACTGTGACCCCAGGTCATGCCAAAGGGCCCAGGAAGAGGTGCTACGGGGGAATCTTGTGGGTACAAGGTGCGACCTCTGAGGGCCATGACTGGGAATGTGAAGCCTCATTATAACACTCCGAAACCCAGATCTGGCTCTTCCCACGCAGCCCAGAACCCTGTCCGCGCTTGACGGGATGTGATCATTAGCTGATTCACATTTTTCTCAGCTCATTTCTTCCAGGCCATTGATCCAGGTACCTGGTCCAACCGCCCTGCATTTTCAGTCCGAGGAATAAACGCCCTCTCGCGGCCTCTCTGACTGTCCCGTGGGCCTCTTCCCTGGTGCTTATTCCACTCGGTTCCTAGTCATGCCTCTGCTACTGTTTTCATTATTTTAAAAGGGGAGAGGATATGTTTCTGCTGAAGTTGCCCAATCTTGTTTTCACTCTACTGGGCTCCAAAGTGTGCTGTCTCGGTGCTGGCTGATGAATGAGGCAGAACAGCCAGTGATTCCATTTCCCTTTCAATGTTCAGATCTTTCCCTGCTCGCCTGGCTTTGTTCTCCCTCCTAACAGTGCATCTAACTGCGCGCCTTTTCCTCTCCCTCTTGAGGTAACCCCTTTTCACTTTACCTGTGACATTTGCCTGGGCTGCTTTCTGAGTATGTGTTTAAGGTCAAAGCTGTTCTGTTGTGCTAAGTTATCATGTTTGGGCTTTAACTTTGTGATTTCACTTTGTACTGTGAGTCGTTTTGTTTTGTTTGTGTATTTTTCAGCTCCCTTTTCTTAGGGATTCTTTGTGTTAGAGCCTCACACTAATATTTTTAAAATAATAAAAATATTGTTGGCCTCCATAACTTTTAATGTGTCAGATGGTATCTTACTGTTGGTATTTTGAACAATAAATACCACCTCACAGAGGCTCAGTATTCCTTCACGGGTTTCTTAGTTTTATTTCTGTTTTAATACCCGAGGAGCAATTGGTTGTTATACACTCCCTATATCAGGTCTCCACATATACCAAAACCCGCTACTCAACTTTCTCTGTTGATGCTCAGTAAATCTAAGAAGCTTAGTCAAATAAGTGTCCTCAGGACATTTAAGATCAACTTCTAACTGCTATTGCTCCTTTACTTCCCTGAAATCACCCCCAGCACAGGGATTAGGAATAGTACTGGGTGTCTGTGGTGGGAGCAGGACGACCACAGATTACATGGTTATGGAAGAACATCTTTCTAGGTCAATACTTGGAATGTCTATACATTGTATGCAATCCTTTATGATTTCCTTCTTTTGTTTTGAATCGTTTTATGACACTTAGCTTTCCTTATTGTCTGAGTGACTTTATCTTCAGGTTTTTTATATAGTGCTTTGCAACAATTCTTATATTTCGGGTTTGGCTAAATTATTTGCAGTTTTCATTTTGTAATATACTTTTCAATGGCATAAAGGTGACTATGAAAGACAAGCACCATTGCTTTTTAATGTAAGCTTTCATCAAGTTTGACCCTAGATTTCAAATAAATGTTTCAAGTTTGTCATAAAATATATTATAATTATTTCTCCAGGTATTTCTAAAATGTGCTGATTGAAGAATGGAATGGATACATTAATAGGTAGACATTCATATGTTTAAATGCATGTATTTTGATCATTATAACAACAATATAACCACAGTGTAAACTTATAAGAAACTAGAGGCCTGGGGCACAAAATTCAAGCACTTGGGGGGTGTCCCTCAGCCTGGATTGCAAGAGGGCACAGGCCAGGCCGAGGGATCCTACCTGTGCACCATCAGGGAAGGGGAGGGACCATGGGAGGACTCTAGGGCATGTCCGGCAGTCTCGCTCAGCTCTGATCAGCTGCATCCCAGCAGCCAGCTAACCTAAGCCCCCTGGTGGCTTAGGTGCCCCCTGGTGGTCAGTGCACATCATAGTGAGCAGTTGAGTGGCCTTAGCATATCATTAGCATATTATGCTCTGATTGGTTGAATGGCCGACCAGACAACCGGACACTTAGCATATTAGGCTTTTATTATATAGGATTAAGCAAAGGGAACATTCTACTTTAATCTAAACATATTATTTTAATGCAAACACTGCTGGCACTTCAGGTCATACAGGTTCGGTTTTTGAGAAGCTTATGTTGCTCCTGCACACCCAGGACTTGCTAGATGCTGGGGATAAGGGGAAGTGGAACGGGCTCTGAGTTCACACAGGGGAGAAGGCAGAGCCTACAGAGCCTACACAGAGATCCTTTCAGAATAAAGTGTCAGACGCTAGGACAGAGGATTAGGTGTTCCTGAGGGGGGGTGGGGGGGCAGAGAAAGATTCTAAGGAAAGGCAGTTCCCAGCTTTTCTCTTAAAGGATAAGGCCAACCCAAGACACGAAGGGTAAAAAGGTCATTCTAGGAGAAAGAAAACCGTGAATCTAGGCACACGGCACAGCTCCATTTTGGGTTCTAAAAGCAAGCGACTATTGTAGTAATACTATAGCCTACGTGATGTTAGGTGCTAGACATTAAATTTTTGGCCAATGGCAAGCTTGTCTGGGCATCATGCTTTGAGCATAGTTTTAGTCAAGGAATATGTGCGTATAAAGCTGTATTAATTTTATACACACGTGTGCAACATACATAGGTGTAGATGAATGTATAGCATGTTGCATTTAGTATAAAGTCATATGGCTACGCTTTATTTTATTTAACAGTAATTGTTAAATATTTTATATTGCTACATAATGTAATTTGTTAAATAAATACGTTAATTATTAAATGATTAACATTGTCAAATAAATAAAATAATATTATGTCTACTGCTCAAATTGGTAGAATTAATCCTAGGCTTTGTTTTGGTTTTGTTTTGTTTTTGTCCTATAGCCTGGATTATTTTCTTAGACCATGTTCATAGGCTTGCATAGACTCCAAGACAATGTAAAACATCTTTATGACTCTTGCTATATATTGGAGATTACTTAATAAAAGAGTTTTTGCCAATTTGGCCTCCCATCTACAATCCAAGCTTGGATGCATACATTTTCCAACACCCACTGCTAACACTGGTGATTTCCCCTCTTAGATTTTGCTAATTTATTTGGCAGAATATCTCTAAGTCTTTAGTATCATATCCTTGTGGTACAATAAGAATTATTCTCATGTCTTAATGATGTTATGAGGATTAATTTAAGTAATGAATGAAAATTGCTTAGCACACTGGCACACATAAGTGTACAATAAATTATAGCTATCATATTGTTATTATTATTACTAA
This sequence comes from Myotis nattereri, assembly GCF_964212035.1. Lineage (NCBI taxonomy): Eukaryota > Metazoa > Chordata > Mammalia > Chiroptera > Vespertilionidae > Myotis > Myotis nattereri. The sequence goes on along the minus strand of NC_138085.1, from coordinate 75,627,720 downwards.
CTCTGACTAATAAAGACAATCTCATTCTACCTTTTTCTCTTCCTGGATCTATTGGAGAATTAATAACTTAATAAATACTTAATGCTCATGTTAGAAAACATTTTTACTTTATACTAGTGATAGGCTTGCCGCTCACAAAGCCCACGACTATGATGAGGTGCAAAAAGTAATATGAGCATTTCAGACGTCCCCCAAAATATCAGTCCATGTGGACTCTTTAGGTTTAATACAATTTAGTCAAATTTCTAAGGTTCAAATTAAGAAAAAGAATAAATCTGCCGAAACCTGTTTGGCTCAGTGGATAGAGCGTCGGCCTGCGGACTGAAGGGTCCCGGGTTCGATTCCGGTCAAGGGCATGTACCTGGGTTGCGGGCACTTCCCCATTGGGGGATGTGCAGGAGGCAGCTGATCAATGTTTCTCTCTCATCGATGTTTCTGACTCTCTATCCCTCTCTCTTCCTCTCTGTAAAAAATCAATAAAATATATTTAAAAAAAAAAAAGAAAAAGAAAAAGAATAAATCAGAGAGCCTAATGGACTTACCACATTTTAGCCAGGAAAAAAAAAATTACCCTTCGCTCTATTGCTTATATCTGAATGCTTCTCTTGTTCTGGAAACTACCCAAAAGTGGAAGTGAATTGTCCTAAATACAAGTTTTGTTAAGAAAAGAATAATGGGCGTGTGTGGAAATAAACATGTAGTTCCCAGATATTGAGAAATCAAACTCTACGTACGGCTGTATAATCTTTACGTTGCCCCAAAACAAAACAATGAAATAAAAACCAAGTTAAAAAATGCATCTGGCTCTAGCTGGTTTGGCTCAGTGGATAGAGCGCTGACCTGTGGACTGAAGGGTCCCAGGTTTGATTCTGGTCAAGGGCACATGCCCGGGTTGCTGGCTAGATCCCCAATGGGGAAGGGGGCGTGCAGGAGGCAGCTAATCAATGATTCTCTCTCATCATTGATAGTTCTATCTCTCTTTCCCTTCCTCTCTGAAATCAATTTTTAAAAATGTATCTGGTATTAGTTAAAGCAGTGCACATGTTGTCTCCTTTCCTGAGTAGACCAATCTCTCTTTTTTTAAGTCAGGTTTATTGAAATATAATGTATGTATGTATGTGTGTATATATATATATATATATATATATATATATATATATATATATTAAAATGCACCCTTTTTAGCTGTTTCTCTCAAATCATTTTTCTCTTTAGCTTACCAAATTTATAGTCATGAAGTTGTTCATAATGTTCCTTTATATCTTTAATGCCTCTAGGATCTGAGGTGATGTTCCCTGTTCCATTCTTGATATTGGTAGTTTGTGTCTTCTTTCTTTATGATTAACCAGGCTGGCCAGAGTTCTATCTCAATGTTATTATTGATCTTTTCAAAAAGCCAATTTTGGTATCATTGATTGTCTCTATTTCTTTTATGTTTCCAATTTCACTGATTTCTGCTCTTATCTTTATTATTTCCTCTTTTTTTGCTTTGAATTTATTTTACTCTTCTTTTTCTAATTTCTTAGGTTGAATCTCCAAAGACTGAGTTGAAGCATTTCTCACCCCATCCCCCAATGCTAGAAACACATATTTAAGTACTACATAAGTTGTGTCACATAAATGTTGATGTGTGTTTTCTATTTCATTTAATTACAAATATTTTTAATTTTCCTTTTATTTTATTCTTTGACCCAGGGTTTATTCAAATGTGTGTTTTTAAACTTCCAATATTTGAAAATATACCAATTATTTTCTATTGGTTTCCAGTTTCATTCGTTGTTGGGTTTCTACCTTCTGTCCTAAAAATGTCAATTAGGTCAAGTTTGTTGATAGTGTTGTTTGGATCTTATATTTGCTTACTGATTTTCACTTTATTTGTTCTATGTATCATGAAGACATATCCAATTATAACTGGATTTTACAGCAGTCATTTTTAATATGCCATGTGTAGTGCTGCTGATTCTTAATATCTAATAAATTAGCAAAGTTTTCTTTCTTTACTTAAGCCACATAATTAGCCAAAATATATCTGCTGATGCTTAAATTCAATGTAATTTGGACTTTAGTCAAAATAAAAAGTATCAGATACTTTTCACTGAGCAGCACATAATAACAACTATCTATGTGCTCATGCATAATTCAATCATAGACATATTTTGGTATTTGTGGATCTACCGCTATTTAAAACATTTTCTAAATACCACTAACCAAATGGCAAGACAATTTAATTCTTCTGACATTAAGACCTTGGGTGATGATTTTTAGAAAGTTTTCATTTGATGGCTCGATTGCATCAGCTGTAAAAGGGAGAAGGTTAGCCTAAATGAGATTTTAAGTATCTTTCCTTTCTATGACATCATTCTCATCATTAAATCAGCACACTTATCTTATTTACAGTTTGTTTCATTTTTTTCTACAAGGTCACTTAACTAAATTGAGGCTTCCTTTATCAATTGTAAAGTAAGGTGGTACTCACAACCCTACCTATATAGTTGGAAGTTGCAATACATTAGATGATGAAGAGACTATTTATTTGGCCCTAAGACTGTAACCACTGGTTAGAATCGTAACTAATAGTTCTCATAGTTACGAGTCAAGAATTGTACACAGCCAAGTTCATATTATACTGATTACTATCAAGCAAAAACACTGGCAAGCTAGTGAAAGGTGCTTCATTTCTCTGACACACACACACACACACACACACACAAAAAAAAAAAAAAACTTTTGTCCCCCCCAAACTAAATTATACCTAGACTGTCCCATTGTATAGTCTTTGAATCTTTAAATGATCTTATATTGTTTCTAACTCAACAATTTATGATCTGCCCTTCCCTAGGCAGCCAATTAAGTCAGTGCCTGAACTCTTTAATTCATACTAAGGCATTGAGGAATTCCTGTTTCTTCTCAACTAGTTTCTTCACGTAATTGCACAGTTCCTTTTTCTAGAATCTTGAATAAGCAAGATTGAATGAATTTAATGGGTTACTTTTTGAGCCACCAGTCAGACTGGTTTTCCAAGACTTTGGCCAACTGGTTATCCATCTGAATGGCGGGTGGTTTGATTGCTCAAAAATGCCCCAATGCAGCGTTTGATTAATTCACTCCGATGATTCCGAATTTGTGCCACCTACTTTAAAGAGAAATTTAACTTGTGAAGCATGAATTCTTATTTTTCATCCGGAGAGGATTAGTGGAGAGAAAATTAAGTTCCCTCATCTAAGTAAATACCTCAGGGAACTATTCACCTATCAATGTATGGGAGAGGTTCAGCCTGTAACTTACCCAGTTTCATTAGCATTAATGGGAGTTTTGTGTAAAATCCTGGGTGAATCATTACTATAGGAGATCTGTAAGAGTTTGTTGATTACTTTTATCTTGTAATGGCTCTATTCTCCAGCTTCAACTTTTAAATCATTAGGCTCACACTAGAAGCTACATTTTGGAAGGAATCAAACTTGTTAAATCAGAGTAGCATCACATAGAACCATTCAACTTTGTGAATGTTAGATGTCTGTTCCATGTTAGGCCTCCAGACATTTGCTGGCTTCCTGTATATATGGTGTGTGAAGACTCAAAGTTGAGTATTTAGTTTTCACTTAATTATATTTGATTGATGTATACTCATTTATGACAATTCTTACTAAATTTTATGGCTAAGCCATAAATTCTGCACCTACTTGGATGACCTTTGAGCAACCTACCCTCCCCTTTCCTTGGCTTCATAATTTCCAATGACCTTTACACAGTATGAAACAGGAATTTGTGTCTAAATCTGGATCATTTTGAAAATAAAAGAGGGGTTCTTGGAAGATGTGGAGCCTGGGTGTACAGGTACAAATGCCAATTAAGGTGTGCTCGTGACCTCCGTGACCTATGCTCCTTTGGGGGCTTGAGGGGCTGGAAAGAAGATGGAGAGAGGAGTCCAGCCAGTGATACATCTTAAAGCCCACTGACTGAGGTCCTGGAGTTTCCTCCTCCAGGAGCCTTCATTTCAGGACCCTAGGCTGTCTGAGCACCCCTGAGGCCTGGGATACAAGAGCGCTTGGGGAGTTCAGAGAAAGAAGAGTGACTTCTGAGTAGAAGAAAATTCAGATGGATTTCCTGGTGCATGACAAAGAAAGCACCAGAAATCTGATAGTATTTCCCTTTCTTTGATGAAAGCCTGGCTTGGTGCGTCATAGGAAAAAGTGTTGCGAAAAAAGCAGTAGTCATGAATCCAGAGACTCTGATCTCGATGGTGGTGTGAGTGAATTCTCAGGTGGTTGGATCTGGATATGGTTTCAGATTAACTCACTGTGGAATTTGAGCCCCAGTTCAGAAGATTGTAGCTTCAGTGCCGAAGAACAACTCTCACAGGAAGAGGGTGCGGTGCACTGAGTTCCATTTTCTCAGCTGACTATTGATAGTTTATGAAATGAAATGAATCCTCCCCTTCTACTGAATTGCAATAGGTGTTAGCCCCTTCTGAGAACTGGCTTCCTAAAGATAAAAATAAAATATAGGGAAAATGTCTAATGAAGCAAAACTAGAAAGCTCAACAGAAATATATGAGTGCTTTGATGTCCCAGTTTGTAAAAATAAAGGTAAAAAGAAAGAAACTACAGTGAACACTTTCCAAGAAAATTATGTTGAAGAAAATAATGATAAAAACCACACAAGCCTCCCAATCCCATGAAAGTGACCACAATTCTCAGCCATATACTTCTAATAGCATCTTTATAGCAGCCAAAAAATAGTGAGTTTGAGAGGGAAGAAACATAAGACAAAGAAAAAAGTATGGAATCTAGTTTCCCCCTTAATTGTCATTGATCCTTGTGTGGTTGGTCAAGGTTGACTTAAAAATAGTTGTAGTCTACATGGCAATATAGGGCGTGTTAGGGTATGTTTCAAATATTCGAAGGACCCTTAAAAATTATGCAAGATGAGTAAGTCCTGGAGATCTGCTGTGCAGCATAGTGCATCTAGTTAGCAATACAATGCTGTGTACCTACAGTATGTTGAGGATGGATCTCATGTTAAGTGTTTTTAACACACACACACACACACACACACACGCACACATGCACACATGCACACACACACACGAATGAAAGAGAAGTGTTAGAGGTGATAGATATGCTTAAAACCTTGATTGTGGTGATGGTATCATGAAGATATGCTTATGTCCAAACAGCAAAAAAAAAAGTATGCATTAAATATGCAACTTTTTATATATAAATTATTCCTCAATAAAGCTTTAAAAAAGACAAAAGTAACCATTGCCCAATAGGAAAAGAACCAACAAATGATGATAACTTGTTTCCTCTTGTTGACCTGTTCATGAAAGCAAAGTTGTGTACTTCTAACAAAATAACCTAAAAATTTAGATAAACATGAAATATATTTTAAATTTTTTAAATTAAAGCAAGGAAATATCTCAATCCATGTAAATTTCTTCTCCTTAGTTTAATTTACTTGCTTACTGAATATTTACTTCTTTTTAGAAAATTTAACTGCTGTTCATATTTTATATTTAGGTATTAATGTGATTTGAATTAGATATACTTCTCATTCTTTACCCTTATCCATCATATTTTAAATCTTATTCACTTTATCTTAAATGAGAAGTATCTCATTTTTATATAATACAAGTAGGGCATTTAAATGTAACTTATTTAATACTTTTCAGGCAAGGAGAAAAAGTTTGTGTGAAAGATTTAATATTAAAATTTTAAATACCCTTTAATCTTCTGATTATTATTTCTCTGCTCTTTCAGAGACTCTTAAAATGTTCTTTCCAGATAAAAAAAATAAATTGGTAGTCATTTTAGTGCTGTGTAAGTAAAACTGTACTTCTTTTAACCCAGCCACCATGTTAAGAGAAGTCTTTGAGAATCGTCATCATTTATTCATAAGACAAAACTTTTTATGGCTCTGTAATAAAATATAAAGCTCTCTTTGTGGGTCCAACCTGTATGTCAGGCCCTTTTCAACCCTTGATTTCCAGATTAAGTGGAATCTATGGTTTTTCTAAACTTGAAAAACAATTACAAGGTACTTTGCAATATCTTTTAGGGGTGGGTTCCATGGTTATTGGAAGATCTCCGACATTGGCTTAAGGCAAGTTCTAGAAACCGGTGAACTCAGAGAGATGAATTTGGTCATGTAATTGGATAATGTAAAAATGCTCATTTTAAAACTAGCCAGAAAGGTCGTAACTTATTTCTAAATTACCCAGAAATTATGCATCAATTTTCTTCAAGAAAGTCAAGGTCGTAGAATAGGATTCTAAAATATCTTTCAGACTATAAGTTCTTGAATTATATTTAAATGTGAATGTTATTTGAAGCAAAATAGTGTAAATAACCACTTTGACTTAGGGTACTAGCGTTTGTTTTTTTCCTCCTGTATGTGACAGTTGTACATATATGCAGGTGAGGGCAATAACAGCAATGGGACTGGAGCTTTAGGAGAGAACTGTGGGTCATTCTGCACAGCAACTCTGTGTGCCAGTTACTAAGAGTATATCATCCTTATAAACTTCAAAACCACACACACACACACACACACACACGCATGCGCGCACACTGACTTCCCCATGTGTGCATGTATAGGCAGGAAACATATTGCTGGAGGGATCAATACTTCAGCTAAAGAGCGATCCTCAAATACAGTGGAGCTGCGCAGTTTGAATTTAGAGCACATCAACTAGACAAAGTAGAACCATCCTTTCTAAGGAGAGTTTGGTGGCATAATGAGATTACAAACAGTTATATCCAAGGTATAGATATGTAATGGTTGTTATTTATAAACTTCAAATATAGGTGCAAATGGAGCCCCTCATTCTACATGTCTATGAATTATTAATGTAGTCTTTATGTTTTCCATTTTTTTAGGTTTAGTGTACATGTTTATTAACAAACAAATTATTCAATGTTTGATTAAGAAAAAAATGAAAGAGGAACTATTCATGATGATGAAAAGACAACAAGCATAAAACAAGTCACGTTACCTTTTACTCCAAACTTCTGTGGACTCCTTCACACTGGTGTACCCTTGTCCTTCAAAACTAGAGAAGCTTCACTTAGAAAATATAAACATCCTGTTGTGTTTTTTGTTTTTGTTTTACTAAAACTTCCTATCCTCCTAGTTCTCCAATTGGCTTTATCCCAACTTGTTTTTCATCAGGCCAAGATCACCATTCTTCTAATATATATATACACTGATTGGCCAGATTATTATGACCACCTGATATTTGTAGGCAAATTAGCTATAATTTTGCACTGAAGTTGCTAGAGGGCCAGACCATTATAAATAGGGAAGCAGGTTGTTTACCATGACAGTAGAAATGATTTTTTTCTGAAGATATGAGTAAACAACACGATTTAACAGCCTTTGAACATGGGATACATATATATATATATATATATATATATATATATATATATATATATAATGTATTATTCAACCCCACCCACTACCTTCTCTGTTTTGAATAGACTGCAAATCAGCCCCTCTCTAATATCTTTTCACTGGGTCAATATTCTCTCCAATCCTCCTCACAGATGCTAATTCTAGACACACCGATCACCATTCTTCCCTAATCAAGTACCAGGCTGGGTGTACTATTCAGAGAAAAACCAGAGCTTCAAAAAACAGTTCCCTTAAATATATTTTCTCCTGTGTCAGATGGGCACTCAGGACTGTCTGAAAATCCTGTTTTCTCAGTAAATTTTTACTGTTTTTAGCTTTTTTATATCTTGGCCATCCCCCTCAAGCCTTCTGCTCACCAACTCTGTAACCTATTTGGAGCTGTCATTTCTACCTCTTATTTTACAGAAAATAAATGCCATTGAAACTGGAATTCTTTCAATGGCAAACCAATATAGGTAAATCTTTTCATCTTTTACTGCACCATACTGTAAAAGAGACCTTCCTCCTTTGAAAGATTAATTCATTCACCCAAGTTCTGGAATCTGTTACCTTGTACTTCCCAAGACACATCACTACATTGATTTTTGCTTCTTTCTGCAATGCCTTCAAAGAGAACAATTAGGTAACAACAGTTGGGAGAATACAGAAACACAGTTACAGGTGAACAACCTGAGAGCTAGAAAAATGTCCAAACTCATGCTGCTTGAACATGGAAGACTAGAGGATTAAGATAGAGATGTGTGAGTGGCTTCATAGATAAAGGAGTTATTCACTACTGCATAATGATTGCATCCGAAAACTATTTACACATCCTCAGGTCTTCTCATCCTAAAGAAGATGTCATGAAATAATCCTGGAATAACTATGCACTCTTACCATCTCTAATTTTCACATTTTCCTTTCACTCATCAACTCACAACCATCTGGTTTGATCCTACTCTGCTCTCAGGACACCTCACCTGTGCTATGATCATCTGTGAGATCCTGGTTGTCAAGACCATTTGCCCTCCTGAGTCTTACTTGATATTTGATATTTTTAACCACTCAATGTTTCAAAAATGTTCTTTCCCTGAGTCCTGTGACACCATTCATTTTGGCTTCCCTGGTCTCTCTTGGTTTTCTTCAGGTACCCTTTTTCCTGCATGTAGTTTTTTTCTTTCAATGGTTCTCAATTACTGGCCATTTGTAGGATTCAGACCTTGGCCTTCTCATCTATGATGATGACCTGGATGAGGACCTGTTTGCTAAGGGTTCCCAGAAATGCAAGGGAAGTCTGTTTGAACTTTTATTCACCACAACCGTCTCTACCCTAAAGCACTCAGAGCTTTAGAGTTTTCTCTCTTAATAACTCATATGTGCAATGTAAATCTTTCAACTAGTAAGTAGCACTGTAGGTGAAGAAAAATATTTTGGTGGCCACAGTCATAGATGTAAATAGTGAAAGAGTGTCAGCCCTTTGGTTTCTTAGCGTGGAGCTGGGCTTTCTCGTACCCTCTTCGGACGCAGCCTGATAGATTTGTCACTTCCATCTATTTTGCCTCCTCGCCCTCTTCCTCTCTAGTTCTGTGGGTCCGCTTAACTTGCAGAGCTGGTCACTCTGATCTCTTTTCTGTTTCCCCGGCTCTTCTACGTTTAGATCTGCCAACATCAGTGGCTGTGCAACATGGTACTCTCACCGAAAAATCAGCAATGAGCAGTGTTAACACAGAGATACTTCAGCTTACTTAGGGAACAGACCTGGTTTCATACCCAGCATGTCTCTCTCTTTCTTTGTCTTTAGTGGCAAGAGGAGTAAGCAAGTGTCAGAAAATACCACTAGCCAAATTAGCTGCCAAGTTCTTAAATGGGTCTTGCCTAAAGGTAATTTAGTGTTCTTTGATCACGGGGTCTAGGTTAGAGTCTACTTCTGTTTAATTAGATTTCTTTGTCCACTGTATGCCCACCCACCATTCTTTTATGTCCCCTTGTACTATTTTACTCACTACAGAACAGACATAGATGACTACGGGAGACAGGGGATGCTAGTTAAAGTGGAAGAGGAAAGAATAGATTAAGGATAAAATTCGTAGTATCCCAGGGATTTTCACATAGACCTCTGGCATGTTTATATTACTGCACACATCACTATTTATTTTTTGCTGTCCATGTATAGAGAGGAAGATCCTGAGGGGAAAAAAGAGGGACATTCTTTTATTAGTCTAAATAAGCTATAACAGGGGTCCTCAAACTTTTTAAACAGGGGGCCAGTTCACTGTCCCTCAGACCGTTGGAGGGCCGGACTCTAGTTTAAAAAAAACTATGAACAAATTCCTATGCACACTGCACATATCTTATTTTGAAGTAAAAAAACAAAACGGGAACAAATACAATATTTGTATTTGCATGTGGCCCACGGGCCGTAGTTTGAGGACCCCTGAGCTATAGTGTCTAACACTGTGTGTAGCCTAGAGTAGTTAAATGCTTATAGATTTCACTAAGTAAACCACTGCAGTTACCAAGAAAGTCTCAATGGAATATTTGCTTTCTCAGAAAAATAACAACAGTTTGGACCATATCCCATTAAAGATGTAGTTTTATAGTTACCTCTGGATGAATTTCCCACATAAATTTTTTCATGTAACGGTAATATCCAACTAAACTTTTAGACTTTCATTGCTCCATTTGTTATAAAAATGTTTATAAAGGAAATAAGGAAGGTGAAATACAGGTCAGGTCCATCATAGTACCTTTGTATGTGACATACCCCAGGTATCAATTTCTGGACTAGTTTGATGCTGCGATGTACCACCGGCCATTACATAAAATTTCAACCCCACAGTTAAGAATCACATATAGGATGTGTCATGTTAACACACACTGGAACCTTCTCAGGTTTTCTCCTTTCCCCACCCACTCAAGAAATTTATATGTCTACACACAAACACATATATCTGGAAAAGGCAGCAAAAAAAAGTTAAATGCATAATTGTGATGGTGATGCTTTAGGCATTTTCATATATATCCTGTCCTATTTTTGTCTAACCCTGTTCTACTTTGTCCTATCTTTATCACTTTTTTTTCTTTACTAAAAGGTGTTTTATTTTTCTGGTCATAAAAATTAAGTCATTGTTTAAGGAAAATTTTCTTTTTTAAAAAATCTTCACCTGAGGATATTTTTCCATTGATTTTTAGAGAGAGGGAAAGAGAAAAGGAAAAACAGAGTAACATCGATGTGAGAGAAACACGTCAATGAATTGCCTCCTGCAGGAGCCCCAACCAGGGCCTGGGCCGGGGAGGGGCCTGCAACCGAGGCACATGTCCTTGAAGGAATCAAACCCTGGACCCTTCAGTCCACAGGCCGATGCTCTATCCACTGAGCCAAACCGGCGAGGGCCAAAGAGAATTTTCTAATAGTTAAAATGAGAAACAACGAATAGAATGGGACCTATTAAGGTTAAATATAAATGTTTATGCTTAGATATAAATGAAACAACAAAATAATTTAATAAATATTTAAGATTTGCTTGAGTTAAGATCAGTTTTAGGCAACAGTTTGCAATTTTCTCTTGACAAGACCAGTGCAGTCTGCCAATTATTGTAATATTTCCAGGAGGAAAATCAAAAGTGGGAACTCCTCAAATCTTTTACCTGGTCTGGCCATATTTGGAGGATTGTGTTAAGGTCCAGGACTGTATTTAAAGATGGTCAACGAGTTTGTCCCATGTGGCTCAGTGGTTGAGCATTGATCTATAAACCAGGAGGTCACAGTTCGATTCCCAGTAAGGACACATGCCCGGATTGTGGACTCGATTCCCAGTGTGGGGTGTACAGGAGGTAGCCAATCAATGATCCTCTCTCATCATTGATGTTCCTATCTCTCTCTCCCTCTCTGAAATCAATAAACAAATATATATCTTTTTATAGTTTAAAGAGGGTCAATGATGCGTAAGTTAGTGTGACCAGTCAGGCATGGTTTCCATGTGGAATTATGGGCAACTCCAGAACAGTGGTGCTGGCAGGGACATCTGTGTTGGTTAACCATCAAGGTACATTTTTCAAGATAAAAACTGTAAAAATATGGAACCAATGTTCCTGTGACATGATTATCTTGCCTTCACAAAGCTAATGGGAGTGTGTCTGAGTGGTCCCTTTAACATGAAACCCAATCCATGAATAAAGCAGGTTAGCTTCATTCATCATTCTTGCAAATCTGCAGAATCCTAAGATCTGGAAGCCAAAACAATCTGGGTGTTTGCAGGAGAAAGGCTCTCTTCATTATGAGGAATCTTTCCCCATTAATAAAACATGGAAAAATATCAAAGAAAAGGGGAGGAGTATGAATCACAGAACAGAACTATTTTTGTAGTAGAGCATGTTATAAGTATATTCAAGCAGCTGTACATAGAAACAGTTTGCCAAATTATTTTACAATACGATTATAAAATATTTGTCTCAATGAACAAGCTTATGGCTATCAAGCTAAGAAAATCCTGCTGGAATGTACGTGTTCAAACCTGTCTTCAGAAACTACTTAATATGTCGATGATTACTTATGAGTCTATTTAATGTCTGGCTTTGAATTGCTTTTTCTGTGATTCAAAAAAAAGTACAAGCATGCCAGATGGCAATGCATACGATGGGAATAATTTAATGCTTTTGCTTAGCAAAGAACTGTAACTTGGCTTACTGTGAGAAGGAGAATTTTTTAGGATGTCAACCTTCACTTTGAAATATATGTATGCATGTATGTATACATGTATACATGTAGGATAAGCTATAAATGAATTTTTCATATATTTATCTTGTTTGACTACAGGGTACATTATTTTATATTTATCAACGCAACTTAGTGGGCAAGTACTTTTCAGTGGATTTTCTTTGTGATATGTTTATTCACTACAGAGTGGGGGTGAGAATGGGTCTGGCAAAAACAGTAATAAGTACCCGCATTAAGACCCTTGATCAACACATGCAATATGACTATCGACCAAATGTACTAAATGCAGAACAAACACATTCAAATCTCTGCATTGAAACATCATGTGGATTGCACAGTTATGAGGCATAGTCATTAATAAAGTGAGGCCTCAAATTACACAGCCTGGGTGTGTTGGGTAATTATAAATTCATGCAACAACTATAAAATTGTGTTTATTCATGTTCAGAATGACTTAAGTTAATAGACAGTTTTTTAAAAATTTAAGTATAGCTGATACATTTTGATAAAAGGGAAGTTACATGAAAATTGAGCATAAACAAGAGTCCTATTAATAATCTGTTATTTGTAATTTTCTGCTGCAGATTTTAGCCAATTAGAGTTAGAAGTAATATGACCATATTTATTTAATTTTTAACTAAAAAGCCTGAAAATGTCTTCAAAGTATCCTATAGTTCTAATGCTTTGCCAAATACTATCTTCTAATTTCTCATTTCATAAAAATAAAATATCAGAAAGGTATCTTCTCTTTATTTAGTGCATCTCCGCAAGATCTGCATGTCATCTCTGCAAAACAACTGATCTCAGCTAAAATTGTGAAAACTAGAATCCATTTCCTTGCATTTCACTTTAAGCAAATTAACCCATCCTCTTTCATTTTCATCTCCTTCCATTGCTTAACTCCTTGGCTGTCAGTTAGTGTTTGTCTGCCATTCCAAACCATGCCAGATCATTTTGAGTTCTTTGGATAAGTCTTCTATTCATATTCAACTATTTATTTTAATTACTAAAAAAGTCTTGAATGCCTACATGCGCTAGGACTCAGTGGTCGGCAAACTCATTAGTCAACAGAGCCAAACATCAGCAGTACAACAATTGAAATTTCTTTTGAGAGCCAAATTTTTTAAACTTAAACTATATAGGTAGGTACATTGTTATTAACTTAATTAGGGTATTCCTAAGGCTTAGGAAGAGCCACACTCAAGGGGCCAAAGAGCCGCATGTGGCTCATGAGCCGCAGTTTGCTGACCACTGCGCGGCTAGGTAAAGTTCAAAAGCCTCTGTGAAGCTGGTCTGTTCTTCTCTGAAGTCCCACATAATTAGATCTCCTCCATCGAATCTTTTGTAACTCAACCTTACCTTCCTTTTTATTGTAGAATACATTGCTAACCTTTCTTGATCCTCAGTCAACATCAACTAGCTAATAAACAAGTAAATTTCTCAATATTTAAATCAGGAGTGGGCCAAGATCCAAAATAATGTATGTTAATTTTTTCGACGTGCTAAATCAATGGCTGTGTAACAATTAGGTACTAAATTGAGCTTAATCTATCAAGTGAACCCTCCCCCCCAAAAATGATGAGGACAACCCACACCCTTGTAGGTCTCAGAGGTCAGCTCTCTACTAAGAAGCGCTAGGGATAGGATGAAGGTACAACCTGCCTATGTCACTATTCTTGAATTTCTAGGGCTGGAGTCACAATAGGAAGAATAGGTACACTGATACCTAATCGGCATTTGAAATCACAGTGCCTAACTGTCACCATCCTATATGCAATATATACTAGTGAATTCTATTTGCAGCCATAAAAAGACTCTTGTCTTCTGAGCCCAATTGATTTATTTGAAAGGAAAGTCACAACCTCACTCTACACCCTTTGTAGGTTTGGTGACTGCCTTCCCTGCCGTTAATTAGGCTCCATTTGTTTACATACTATTAAGAAGTGTTTCAGGCACCAATCTTTCAAGTTGTCAACAAAAAAACATTGTTTTTGGTTTCTCAAAACATAATTAATCTGCAGACTTCTGTGCTAGGTTAGCTCAATTGATTTTTTCCCTGCCCCTCCTCACTTTGTCACTTGACAGCTTGCAATGAGGCCTGGAAAAGCACATTTGCATTCTTGCAGCGAAGCTAGGGAATAAACCAGGCAAACATGGCTATTTGTGTACTTCAATATAGAACTGTGCTTCCCTCAATCAAGACTTATTTTCAACATCATGGCCAACAAAAGCATTAAACGAGTTTTCTCCGCCATGAGTGATAAGCTGTAGGATGTCTTTCTTTAAAGGATTTTTTCCCCTTGTGATGCTGATGAAATGCAATAAGAAAAAATAGAAGCAAGAGTGCAAACACCTAGAAATTCACAGTGCCACCTTGCCATTTGAACTTGTTCTCCTTGTTTCCTGACACATTAAGTGCCTTCATTATAATTTAAGTTGTAGCTGATTATAAGTTTAAAAGGTTACAGTTATTTCAAAAGGAATTATTATTTTTTTAAGTCGGTATTCCACATGGAAACGTAATGACTGCATTCTCAACCCAAGATTGTCAGTTCACATACAGATCTCTTCATCCTGATTTCTTTTGGGAGTTGATGCTGGTATGGGCTTCATAGAGTGAAAAACATCGAAAGTCTATTTTTTCAGGCATTAGTATTGTTTCAACAGAACCTCTTTTGGATAATTTTTTTCCTGATTCTTCCCCTTTAAATATTATTGGTCCATTTTAACCTAAATTATTTTTTCTTTAACTATTTCCCCTCCCCGGGATCAAACATTTAGCTGAACATATGTATTTTTCTGACCATAAACTCACATAGTTTTATCTACAAAATGGAAATGTGCACGAGAGAGAGAAAGAGAGAGAGAGAGAGAGAGAGAGAGAGAGAGAGAGAGAGAGAGAGAAACAGAGATCTGTATGTATATTACTAGAAAAGTAGAAATAAAAGAAAAAAGTCACATTCCTAGTTCTTCATAAAGCTGCAGCATTGTGTTAATGACAGTCATTTCAGTCAACACATTTTTCTTTTCACAACCTAATCTCCTTCATCTGAAAGAGAAATATATTTTTAGCCAACTCTCTGGGACCAAGTCATTGATTTATGGATATTAGTTGAAGGTCTTCATGAATTTTTTCCTGACCTCCATCTGTCATTTCCTTAGTCATATCTATTTTAAGAAATATAAAACAAATTGTCCTAATGGGGCACATTATCACCTTGATATATCACACAGGAAGAATTCCTTCTTCTTATCACACCCATTCAGAAAATTAGCTTTACACTGTCCTCAGCTGATTTTCTCTACATTCCTTATTATATGATACTGATGGTGATACACATTACTCAAATGATGATTCATTTTAAATATGCTCATGAGAGATTGGAATAAGTCCCTTCAAGTCTTCTCTAGATAAGAACAGACAACCAGAAACAATTGTTCCTGTATCTAAGAATTCCTGAGAAATTAATCAACTAAAGCAGCCCATCTGATCAGTACAGCGACTGCTAGCTTTTTCTTTACCGCATATGAGTTCACATTCCAACATTATCAGTTGTCTTTGACAGGCACCATACCTATGAAGCCTCAAGCTTCCTGCAAAATAAGCATAAACATTACTTATGATACTAATCATCAAGGAAATTTGAGTCAAAACTACAATGAGGTACCATCTCACACCCCTTAGGATGTCTAATATTAACAATACAAAACAAAACAAAACGGAAGATGGCAGGTTTGGTGAAGATGTGGAGAATGTAGAACCCTTGTGCCCTGTGGGTGGGAATGTAAAATATTGCAGCTGCTATACAAAACAATATGGCAGTTCTTCAAAAATTTAAAAATATAATCGCCACCTTATATTTGGCGATTATATTTTTAACTGGACTCAGTAATTCCATTTCAAGGTAAATATCACAAAGAAGTGAAAGTGGGATCTTAAAGAGATATTTGTACAACCATGTTCATAGCAACATTATAACTGAAACATGAAGCAACCCAAGTTTCCAGATGAATGAATAAACAAAATGTGAGATATCTACAAATCTATATCTATCTATATCTATATCTATATCTATATCTATATCTATCTAGAAGGGAATATTATTTAGGCTTCAAAGGAAGGAAACTGGCATTTATTTGCTGTATCACACTAAGTGAAGTAAACCAGTCATGTTCTCTCTCTTTCTTTCACACACACACACACACACACACACACACAGTATAATTACACATATATAGAGTATTTAAAGTAGTAAAAAATCACAGAGACATAAAGGACAAAAAAAGAAAAGAGTAAACATGAAGAAGTTCTTACTTTGCAAATAATCAGGACACCCAAAGAGAGATGACAGTTTGCTATTTTACAATGTTCAGATTGACAGATAATAATGGTGACAGTGAGGAAGAGGAGAAGTTGTAGAAATCTGACAATTCCAGATGTTGGTGAAGAAACAGAACTCATATATAAATTGATCCAATTACAGTTGACCCTTGAAACCAAGGCTTGTGTGCAGGTTCATGTATATGTGGATTTTTTTTCATTAAATACTGTAAATGCATTTCCTCTTTCTTATGAGTTTTATAGTAACATCTTATTTTCTTTAGCTTACCCTATTGTAAGAATACAGTATCTCTAAATATATAAAAGCCTAAGCAACCGTTAAGACCATAATAACCAGAATGACTGGTCACTATGATGAGCACTGACCACCAGGGGGCAGACACTCATTGCAGGAGCTGCCCCCTGGTGGTCAGTGCACGCTCACAGACAACCTCCCCCAGCCGGCCAATCTCCTGCAGTCTCTCCCCCATCCTGCCCCCCATCCTCCGGCTGGCCGGCAGGCCCCAATCACCTGGAATGAGGAACCGGGAAGTGGGTGGCAACAGATATGGCCTCTTTCCCAGGGGGGCCAAAGGCTGTCTCCCTCTTGGGGCCAGTGGCCAACCTCCTGCTCCCCGTCTCTCCCCCAGGCCAGCAGGCCCCAATTGGCGTGCCACCTGCCGCCTTGGTGTTGGTGCGGTGGTGAGGGAAGGAGGAGAGGGGTAGGCGGGGAACTGTGCGGTGGTGGCATCAGCATCTGGTTTCTGTTCCTTCCGCACCCAGCCTGGCAACTGCCGCCTCCTCTCCCAACCCTGCCAGGGCTTTGGGCCCCCATCAGCCCAGCACTGATCGCTAGCCAGACCTAGGGACCCCACCCATGCACAAATTTTGTGCACCAGGCCTCTAGCATAATATATAACATACAAAATATGTGTTACTCTATGTTATCAATAAGGCTTCCAGTCAACACTAGGCTATTATTTGTCCTTAAGTCTTAGAAAGTCAACAGTTACACACAGGTCTTTGACTGTGCAGGGGGTCAGACCCCTAACCATTGTGTTGTTCAAGGATCAAGTGTATTTGGAAGGGCAGCATCGCAAAATCAAGTGAAAACAAAAATATCTAATTCCTAAAATCTACTGCTTCACCCATGTTCCAGGTGAGCATAATGAATACAAGGGTAAGTACTTGAAGAAGAAAGCTATTCAAAACAGGAGTGTAGGGGCATGTAACCTATTCAGAAAGGCTCAAGGAATCGGCAGAACCTTTGAGCAGTAAGCTCTCTTTCTGGTCACGTTGGATGCTGCCCCGCTGCCCCAATAAGGACACTGGGGAACCAGGGTAGAGCGTACCCCCAGGAGCTGTTACCCCAGAGTCAGGAAGCTGTCTGTCCCAGGACCACAGAACAGCCCGTCCTTCACAGGGGAAAGGTATGCCCTCTATCTTGACTCTTGACAGTGGGACCTTGTCTGTGATTGCTTGTCAGCAGAGCAGTCCAATCTCAAGGTCACTTTTTCCCTTCTAAGTCCCCACATGACCACCTGACTATTAGATCTAAAATAAATATACCCTGTAGATCGAAGAGAGCTTCTAACTTCCCAGGGTTGGGAATGTGTTCAGCAAACAAGGTAACGTTTGCGATAGAAGTTGAGCATGCATCTAGTAAATTCTTCACACCCAGCATTTCGCTTCTAAGCACAGGACCTAAAGCACTTTTATCCACAGGGGGAAGCATTGCGGTTTTGGATGGCTGATCCTTTAGGTAGCCAGATATTTATCCTAGGATGCTAAGCATCCCTGGCCCCCTAGTGTCAGTTGCCAGTAATGTCCCCCAGACATCAGGCTGCACATACACATTTCTGAAGGTGCCCTAGGACAGTGCCCCAGCCACACTCACCCATTTCCCTGACACGTATGAAGCATGTTCGCATGCAGATATCCGCAGCGCCAATTACAGTGGGAAATTTCAGAGGCTAAGGGACTATCAATAGTGGGATAAAAAGGAGAGAGACAGTCAGCTGTATCACTGGCAGCAAATAAAATGAATGGATTATCTACATATTATCAATAAGAATAATTCACAAACAGATTCATCTTTTGTGTGGAAGGAACAAGTTGTGCAAGGGCTTCTGTTATTGATTCCGACACCTGGAAAGCTATACATGAAGCTTGGGGATACTTTGACAAAATTAGCCTCTCAAGCCAGTCTGAATCCCATCTTTTGAGAATAGAAATGTCTCCCACTATTTTGTTTGTTTATTCCTTTGCATGTCTGTTAACATCAAATTATTTGAGTTTACAAGGTAGCATAGACCTTAGTGACATCAGTTTGTGTGAAATATGGTAATATTTGTGCAGGAGACTGGTAATTTAATGAGACTGTTTGAGGCTACAGGTGACCAGCCAGGGACTACGGCTGCCTCCAGGCTTGTGGCAAACACCATGGAGGCTGCACAAATCCATATTGCAAGCAACTTAGCACTTTTGATGCACAACCTTAGGGAGACCTATATTAACAAGAGTAAAGAGTATTCACATTGGCCTCACAATTCATTCTGCGAAACCTGACTTTTCCTTAAAGGAGCTTTGTTTTAGAGATGACTATTCCTGATGTAACCAAATAAAATAAATAAATAAATAAAATAAAATAATAAAATGAAATATCTCTAGAAGAGGGAGCCTACAAGGCCAAACACCATGTTAAATACACATTTTAAAAAAAATGTTTCAACTATTCCTGAGAGCTGAGCAGAGTGCTTGGTACACCGACATGTTTATTGACTTAATGTGTCTGTTGTGATTGTCCTGGGTCCTGTACTGATTGCCAGTCAGCTTCCTGGATTCCAGCCGTAGTCTTCATTATGAGACGATGAAAATGGGGGCAGGGCATGAAAACTTCCTCACTACAATTCCCATAGGAAGATTTTGTCATGGAAAAGACGTCCAGGGGCTCCTGGGGAGCAAACAAAAAACCACTGGACTATGTTCAACTCCATGAAATTCTCCCCCAAACCCTGAAAACAGCCCCAGTCTTAGCAGTCACTCACTACAAACCGAATCTGTTTGTTAGACGCACACAACGAAGTTTTATTTGCAGGGTGTGTTCAAAAACCTTTGTTACAAATTCTGTCATGTCTGTTTCAGAACAATAACAAAAGTGTTAAAAGGGAGAAAGAGGAGGAGCAGGGGAGGAGAGGGAGGAAGGGAGAGGATAGGTAGAGGGGGAGGAGGGGAAAGAGAGGAGGAAAGGGAGGACAAGGAGGGGAGGCAAGCAGCAGCAACCAGCAACACCCCTTACTACTCTACAAAGAAACCAAAAAACCCCATTGGCACTTAATCATTTTCTTTTTATAATTGAGACTATTTTTATTTTTATTTTGTTGATTTAGGAGAGAAAGGGAGAGGGAAAGAGAGATAGAAACATCAATGCTGAGAGAGGATCCTCAATTGGCTCCTCCTGCACATCCCCCAATGGGGATGGACCTGCAACACAGGCATGTGCCCTGACCAGGAATCCAACCACAACCACCTGGTTCATAAGTGGACGCTCAACCGCTGAACCACACCAGCCAGGCATTATTTTATTTTTAATTACAGTTGACATTCAGTATTATTTTATATAAGTTTCAGGTGTACAGTGCAGAGGTTAGACAATCCTATAATTTACAAAGCGACTCAATGCCTTTTTGTCCTTTGAGTCAGTGACAGGGTCCTGGAAACCTCTTCTTTGAGAGACACAAGCCTTCTTCCACTCTTCCTGCAAGGAGCAGTTAGGCCCGCCGCCCCCCCCCAACCCCCTTCGGGAAGCTTGCAATAGGTTTGCTTCATTTTGCACCCTCTGTCCTACCTGCTCTCCTGATCTTTCTGGAACCTTAAAGCATGGGGACGAGATGGCAGGTGGAGCCGCACAAATGTTGGAACTCAGCCACAGCATTGCCTCCATCACTGCTGGACCCCTTCTTTCTTCCTAAAGCTCTATTTCCCTGCTTCTTGCTCAGGAAGCAAATGTGTTCTGCACCCGAACCACACCATGCACCTGTCAGAAGTGCGTCTTCGATTTTTTCTCTGGGGGAGAGTCTGTGTGAAGACCATGGAGATGAAGGTCCTCCAGTGTCCACTGTTTCCCACACCTGCGAGGCCGAGCCGCGCAGGCTGTGTTTGTTGTTTGTACGCTAGCCGCTAAGTGTTAGAAAGTCAGGTGGAGACAGAGTTCAAGGTCTGGCCACATTCAGCTTTGGTTCCACAGAGCTGCACACTTTGACTAATATTAGTGAGGCAGGAACACAGATGTTAGAACCATTTTACAACAAGACCCAAGAACAGCCAAATCCTCGAAGCCTTGGAATTTATTCATTCACCAGACCAAAATCATAAAAACCCCGTCACAAAAAATCACTAATTCTTAGGCACTGTCCAAGAGAAAGGGCAGTTTTCTTCTGTTTACGGGGAGCCTGCACACAGATTCATCCAGCAGCTGGGATGTGGAAGCGCGAGGAAGGGCCTGGAACAGTATGCCCGCCTCATTGTTTTGTGAAGAGGCTACGGGGGCCCATAACACCGGGGGGGAGAGGGGGGGCCTTGTTTCTGATATGGTAAAACATTTATTCTAAAATCCAAAATACAGAGACCCAAATAGCAAGATACTTCTTGAAGACATGAAATGGTAGAGGCAGGGGACAGCCCAGCCTGCAAAAGGAGCCCAGGCTGTAGAACAGCATGGGGTGGAGATGCAGAGATGGGTGGACACAGGCTAAGCCACCTTTCCCTGAGGAGCCCCGGGCGGTCCTTTGCCCTCTCTGGGCTTAAGTCCTCTATCAGCGACATGGGGCAAAGGCCATCTGATGCTCAGGATTGTTGTAAGAGTTGTTAAATGTCTACTGTGTGTGCCTGATTGTCACCTTGAGCATCAGGCATCTCTTAATGATGTGCCTTATAAAAACCAAAGACAACGATTTCTCCTAATGGCGTAGCATTCGGTGTCCTGAATGTATTAGTAGAATTCAAAGCCCTCCTGAGGTCCAGATCTTTAAACATCTTGGTAGATTAACTGGACTTTTGCTTCATTCATTTAGTTAATATAAATGTATGTGCTCACCAGGCTCCCAGCACCGACATAAGAATAATTTAGGGATAATCAGTCCTCCCAGTCCATATGTCAATGACAGGATTTTGGAAATGAAGGGCAAGGTTTTTGGACAAACTCAAAAACCTAAAAGAATGTTCCATTTCACTGAAAGAAAACTTGATGTTCTCTGTTAATAAGAGTTACAATTATGAGTATAGCTTGTAGAACTATGAGTTTGATCATTTTAAGCTATATTCATACATTTTTGAAATGTCAATACTTTAAATAGGATCTAAAATAATTAAGATGTGCCCAGCCGGTGTAGCTCAGTGGTTGAGCATCAATCTATGATCCAGGAGGTCACGGTTCAATTCCCAGTCAGGGCACATGCCTGGGTTGCAGGCTGGATTCCCAGTAATGGGCGTGCAGGAGGCAGCTGATCAATGATTCTCATCATTGATGTTTCTCTCTCTCTCCCTTTCTCTTCCTCTCTGAAATCAATAAAATATATATTTTACAAAATAATTAAAATGTGTTGGCAAATTCTATGACAATAAGGGGAAATAAAACAAGTGTTTGTTTGTTTTTAAATAATGTTTGGATGAGAATAAGATCCTACCCTCAGTGGGTGAAACCCTGAGATACAGCACAGATTCAGGCATTATAAACACATAGGGACTAAACAGAAACATTAGGAAACTCATTATTTTTTATTAGTAAAATCAAAGGGATATATTCCGATATATTGGGGAGATAAGCCCAGCCTTAGGGGAAGCCTAAAGCTGCCCAGGAAGCTTTAAAGTTTAGCCTCAAACTCCTGATAGTCAGAGATATGTTTCTAGTTTACCCTCAAGGTAAATACTGCAAAGCCACAGCTCTACTTACTTGCTACTCACGATCGCCCATTATTAAAAGGACATTTTCTCTGAGACTCTTTTGAACCATGCATTTTAAAGTCCTGAATCTGCTCCAAAATTATGCCTCAGAAACTCATGCTTTCTATTCAGTTATTCTTTCCCAGGGGCCTCTACTCCCTAATCGGCCTAAGCTTCTACAATTATTGATCAGTCTCCAGGAAGGTTGGCTTCAGAGCCACCGATCTGCCAATGCATGTTTCTGTAGAACCTTTATTGACTGCCCAAGAGAGCTCATTGAATTCTTTAGAGTTGTAAATTTCATGCTTACAAGTTTCTCTTCCTTTCCCTAATTTTACATGCCAGCTCAACAACTTCCTCTTTCTTACTGCCCCCACTGACATCTTAGCTTTGACCCCATTCAGGGCTGAGGCAGAATGGCATGAAATAAATTCAATTCTTGTCTCAGTTTTTCTAACACATTAAGTCTGTCACCCCCTTTTAGTGTCTGTCCAATCAGTATACCTTAGGTCTTCATTTCTAATTGCTTGGGCAATGTATCCTCTTGCGACTTTTATCCTTGGGTTGTTGAAGGAATGGAACATTTATATCCACTGAGATCTAGGGCAGCATTGTCATGATGGACAAGGAAATTTGTGAGGACAGCCTGGAGTCCAACAATTCATGTGAAATAAAAATAGAGAACTTCACAGTGTTTCTTTATCTGATAGATTGGAGACATCGTTATTAATAAGGTTTACTTGTATGAATTATTTACAGCCTTCATGAAACATTAGAAATGTAGACAGATACAATGCTGTGGATAATACAATTGGCCTTGAAGCCAATTGATTCAGTTTCATAGTAAATGTGAGCTCATGGGTTAGCTGAATAACCTCTATATGAACCTTCTTTTCATCATTTGTAAAATGGGGATGATAATTCCTATTAAACCGTGTTTTAGTGTTGCTGTGAAAATCAAATGAAAACACATTAAAAAGTGAGTTGAAATGTGAAAAGCGTAACCAAATGGCAATTCAATACTATTAGGTCCTGAAATTTATCATGTTAAAAGGGAAACATGCACTACCAGAAAAAAACAGTTTGCCTTTAGAAAAATTAATTACTCTTCAATCAGATAGAGACTTGAATGTTGTGGATGAACAATGAAGATGCATCAAGTTGAAATCCATGTCCGAGGTAGACAAATTCTGAAAGTCATTTAATAGTTGCATGACCATAACAGAGTTTTTTAACCTATGTGTTTTTAAATCCATATATTTAAGGTAATATCTTTAAGTATCTTATAAGATTTTTATAAGAATTAAGTGAACTAACACATGCTTGACAGTGCTTGGAACAATATTGTTTAAGTAGTGATACACACATATATATTCAGGGGTGGGCAAATGTAGGTTTCCAGTTATTCCTATGGAAAATGACATGAAAGTCATGATTATTATAATAGCTTTGTTAATTAGGAATAATGTCACAGTGCAGAAGTAAACCTACATTTGCCCACCCCGATATATATGCCAATTTGGCCACAAAGTAAGAGGCTATATAACTTCTTCTAAAAGTCTACACTGAAAGGAAAACATACTAATTTCTCAAACATGGTTAAATAGTTATTGGTATAAGACATGGTTAAATAGTTATTGGTATAAGACATGGTTAAGACTGTCCAGGCTGGTGTAACTCAGTTGGTTGGAGCATCTTCCTGTACATCAGAAGGTGGTGGGTTTGATTCCTCCATACTGTTGAGACTGAGTCTGTTTTGTTCACATTTGTGGCCAGTATGCTCATTCACCTGATCATTATTGCCTAAATACAGTTAGTTGTTTATTTGCTTGTGTTGCACACCGAGAATATGAAATTTAACAAAGTTTGCTTCTTAACCTTGGGTAATGAAGGAAGGTTTTGGTACAAATGTAATAATTGCCCTAGCTGGTTTGGCTGAGTGGATAGAGCATCTGCCTGCAGACCGAAGAGTTCCGGGTTTGATTCTGGTCAAGGGCACATCCCTCGGTTGTAGACTCCTCCCTGGCCCTGGTCAGGGCTCCTGCAGAAGGCAACCAATCCATGTGTTTCTCTCACATCGATATCTCTCTCTGTCTTTCCCTCTCACTTCTACTCTCTCTAAAAATCAATGGGGAAATATCATCGGGTGAGGTTCATAATAGCCTTTTTTTAAAAAAATAAAAAATCAGATATAACTCACATACTATAGTGGGTTGAATAGTGTCCCCTAAATTTATGTTCACTCGAATCTCAGAATGTGTCCTTATTTGGAAATCCAGTATTTGTAGGTTTATATCTGCAATACCTCAAAATTGAATAAACCTAGACTAAGGGTGGCCTCTAAATGCCAATGACTGATGTCTTTATAACAGAAAAGAGAGGGAGTTTCGACAGATACAGAGACACACAGGGAAGAGGGTGGAAGAGATTAGAGTGATGCTATCACAGCAGAAGGAACATCAGGAGCCCCAGAAGCTGGAAGAAGCAGAAGATGCTCCCTTAGAGTCCTCAGAGGAAGTGTGACTTTGGGCTTCTGGCCTCCAGAGCTATGAGAAAATAAACGTCTGTTGTTTTAAGCTGTGGTAATTGGTCATGGCAGCCCTACAAAACATACACTTACCAAAAAAACCTACCCTTTTAACTTGTATAATTTAGAAGTTTTGGGTATATTCAGAAATGTGTGCATAAATTCTAAAATACTTTTATCACCCCCCCAAAAGGAATCCTGTATCTATTAGCAATCTCTCCCAATTTTGCCCCTCCTCCAGCCACTGGTAATCACGAATCTACTTTCTGTCTGAATGGATTTGCCTAGTCTGGACATTTCATGTACATGAAATCATGCGTGTATGGATATGTCATGTTTTGCTTATTTATTCATTAGTTCATGAACATTTAGATTGGGTACACATTGCTTAATTACAAATGCGTGATATAGGTAAATATATCATGTTTTGGATTTTAATATGTGATTTAATGTGTGAAAATAAATGGTTTATAGACTTCAGGTATGGATACATTAGGCAAGTGTTCAACATTGGAGTCAAGTTTATTCACCTTTACCTGTTTATGCTGTGTGAATGGTTTTTAACACCCAATGCAGGAATATGACTAGATTTAGTAAATGGAGACGTGAATCTGATCTTGCTCCTTCTAAATCAGCACCAACCTGAGTTCCTTCCCACCTTTCATTCCTCAGTTATTCCTGCCCCATCCAATGCTCAGGACCTGAAAGAGCATTGACCCTTTCCTAAGGAATTCAAACCAGCTAGCTAATATATTCTAACAGCACATTAATTCTATTAATCATGGAATCCTAAATACCATGAAGACCGAATTCCAAGTCTTTATTTTAGCAATTGAGAAGATGAGACTCAGAAATCAAAGACAGGTGGCAAGGACCACATAGAAAATGAAACAATCAGTGTAGAGGTCTGAGGATTTTTCAAGATCAACTGGGGTAAAAGGAGGATATTGGGTTGAGTGACAATATTCCCACAGTCCAATAATCCATAGCATATACTAAGCAGCCCTTTCGCCCACCTTGCCTAGTTAAGATGGCATCCACTGCCATATCCAGTTTGGAATCCAGTGACATTGTGGTTTAGAATATCACATTGGGATACGAAATATCCCATGTTCCATAATTCCTACAAATAACTTCTTTTAAAGCCACCAGAGCCTGGGCTATGGCCATTGTTTTCTTGCTCCTAACCCTGACATTGCATGATCCCTTTTCTGATTTTTTTAAAATGCTGTGTGATATTTAAATTAAATATTAGAATTCCATTCTGGGAGAGAATACAAGCAGCGGAGGCAATCTGGTTTGGGAACAATGCCAAACATCACAAACCTAAGGGTATAGTGGATACCTTTCATTCTAAAGAGAACCCCAAAGTTAACGCTCAATACCAGCAGCACCCTGAGAATCTATACCATGTCTGAGTTGCTGTCCATGACATACATATGCACTCCATTCTTTAATGTCTCACAACTAATTGGGCTGATCTCAGCATAAGCCCAAATCATTTTATCTTAGCACATGGCTCTGAAGTTGTCAGAACTTGACCCTAAACATGCTTGAAGTTGCATATTAAAGGAAACCACAACTAAATACAATAATCGTTCACATTTAAGACACTTAGATTCCTTCTGTTTTCTCTAAAATGACCCACACTGAGAAAATTGCTTAACATGCACAAGGTAAGCCCCGTGTTATAAGCCACTAATGGAGAAGCTGCAGCGACTAATTAGCTCCAACCAGTACAAGTCAAACTGTTATTAACAAAATCTGAAAATTAAATAGAGGTTCATTACTGCCCCAGTCACTGGCTGCCCCTCCCTGGGGAGTGTTTAACTTGTAGCAATGGTTTTGGCTTTGCTTGATTAAATCTCATTATGAGAAAGGAAAAAAGCACTTGTGCCCAAGTCTGAAGGAACCCAGAGGTGTGCCAAGCTACCCATTAGGCTGTGCAGAAAAGGAGTCGGAGAGCAGACACTATTTTTCCAGTTCAAACTGGAGCATGGTGAGAAATACCATCCCAAAGCTTTGGTTTTTCTTGATGGGTTCCTTCTTGACTTTACTAAACATTAGTGCATCTGTATTTCTCAATTCAAGAAAAACATTACACAAATAGATTTGTGTTACTTTCTCCTATTCCAAGGACCCTGCAAGGGAACATGGGAACACTGCATGTCCAACATACGATGTTAAAGAGCTGGCAGTATGGAAAGAAGGAGCCAAGACCATGTGTGTAGGTAGTTTTCCAAAGAGAGCAAAGGCTGAGGCAAGTACATGGCTGAATGGTCGCCCATGAGCCCGTAAGCAGGAACAGCCTTGCAGAAGTTAACCCATCACCTATCATTAGCCTGGGCCTGCTTATAAGATGAACTTTATCTGTCACACCCAGTAGTAAAAGATAGGATATTAGTGGATGGGACATTTAAAGAGGTCCATAGCCACTTCTATCCTCTACCTTCAACTGGGAGGAGTGCGTTGATACATATAAAACTTTGCACACTATGAAGGTGCCGGGGTCCAACCCCAGCGGGTCCAGGGGTTCCCAAAGGCGTAGACGGAGTCGGTGAAGAAGGAATGACACGGAGGCAGCGTTCAGTTCATCATCATAGCCGGGTTCTCTTGTCAGGGTCTCCTGCCAAGTTCTGGTCTGGATCTCCAGCGAAGTTCTGGCTAGGATCTCCAGCCAGGTTCTGTGTCCATGTTCTCTTGCTAGGTTCTCCAGCCAGGTTCTCCAGATTCTCCAGCCAGGTTCTGTAGCCATGTTCCCTCGCTAGGTTCTCCAGCCAGGTTCTGTCCAGGTTCTCCAGCCAGGTTCAGTCACCAGGTTCTAGGCAGGTTCTCTTGCCAATTTCTGTAGTCAGGTTCAGTCCAGGATCTTTTGCCATGTTCTCTCCAGCGAAGTTCTTCTGTCTGTAGGTTCTGTGTAGGTGCTGTCTTCTTTCTGTCTCCTAAGTTCTGTGTCTTGTTGTCTTGTTACAACTGTATTTATACCAGTTGATTCCAATCCTATCAATCTCTATTCCAAAGGTTAGGGCGTTTCTTATCTCCATTCCAGGGAGTAAAGATTATGTAGCTTAAGCATGATTATTCGTAGTTAAAGTGATTAATTACCTACCTGGCACTTAGTTAAGAGGTTTTATTCCCTCCCTAACTTCAGGGGAAAATCCCTACCTGGGGAAACAACCTTTCTCAGAGAGGAGACCTTGGTTAAAACACATAGTGCCAAGAAGGTGAGCAAACATATTAAGAACAGTATGCCATATATGCCAGGTCCTCTGAAACAGCAAGGATGGACCGGCTCCCGGCATGAAGGTTGATCTCTGCCAATTGGCTAAAATAAAATTTGCATACTATTGGATTATTTTTTATTTAGATATTCAACTCTGCCAATTAAGGTTAATGTATATCTTGCTAGAAAAATATTTCATAGCTTCTAGAGTCGACGTCAAGAGAAGAGCATTTTAATTTTGCCTTTTTCTACTAATAACTTGGGTAAATCACAGAACACTGGTGTAACCATCTCCATCTGCAATCCGAACTATGTGTTTCTCTAACTATGGAGTAGATACAGGTAGGTAAGCAGGTATGTTTCCTGCATGACTTCTTAGAATTTTAAATTATATGTTAAAATAAGATTTAAAATATAATCAACATAGAGATTACTCAAAAGGGGAATAAAATATATAGCACATCCCAAAGTTTATTTTAACTGCAAACCTGTTTTTCACAGCACAGAGAAATTTTATGGGAAGGTTTGAGGAATGTTTTGGTAAACCCAGGGTCTCTCAATCCTAATGCTACTGGCATTTTCAATCGAGTGATTCTTACTTGAGAGCAATAGTCTGCAAGTTATAGAATGCATGCCAGCTACTCTGGCCTCTACCCACTAAATGCCAGTGACACACTCCCAACTCCTAATGATGACAATAAAAAAATGTCTTCAGATATTTCCAAGTGTCCTCCAGGGGCAAAATTATCCCTGGTAGAGAACCACTAGACAAACTGTTTTTTAGGTTCCCTTTTAGCTGAGATGTTCTCCAGTTATCTATGCAGAAAAAAATGACCTACAGGTCATAGAGAGACAGTATAGGGGCATCATTAACAATAGAGGATCTAAAGATAACCTTAGGTGTCCAAATCTAAGATCTATCGCCCAATAATCCATCTACAAAATGGTGGTAATAATAATAATAATAGCATTTACCTTATATAGGTAGTTGTTATGAGTCTTAAATGAAATTATGTTTGAAAATCATGTAGAATGATGCCTAGTACATGGTAAAGAATTTGAGAATTATCAGCTCAATTTCTTTTCTCTGGAATTCATTCTTTATTAAACTGAATTTGTTTGGTTATTAATCATTTCTAAAAGTCACTTGCATTTTTAGAAGCAGGGACATCCCAAATAATTGTCTCTTTCTTTCAATTCTCTCCTTAAAGTACTTTTATCCATGCATTCATCAAACCACTTTATTTTTTTAAATATTCTGTTTCCCTTCTATGCTGTGCTCCCAATAATGAGTTCTGATGCATAGGAAACCATGGAAAGTACCTTGGTCTCGAGTTGTTGGCTCTAGAAGTTTTCCTGTAGCCCTTTCAAAGAGCTTCCTAGACAGCACAGGTTCAGTGTGGGAAAACAAAACCATTCTAGGTTTTTGAATCAAAATGGGGTTTAATACAGACATCACTGAAAAGGCCGGAGGTCTGAAGTCAAGGGGCTGCCGCTAAGTTTGCTTTTTGGGGTGACACCTTCAGGAACTGCCCCAGTGGCAGGAAGGATCTGCTTTCATACAACCACTGTCATCACTGCCACGCCCCTCCGACCCATGAACCTGATGGCAAGCAGATGAATCCACTTCAGACACTCATGTCTCTTAGAGTCCACTTGTCACAGAGAGAAGTCTGCTGCCCTACTCATGTGAGTGCATTTAATTGATAGAGACTAATGAATATCAGAACTCTAGCTACAGAGTCTGGAAAATGTATTTTTATCTTTTGAAACCTTTCAAATGGAAGGAAAGTAAAATAGAGATTGAGGACCAATGCAAACACTCAGCTACGCCACATGCATACACAGCCTCATTGACATATATTCATAACCTGGGACAGTAATACTAGCAAGATCCACATGCTCCTCTCTGATTCAATGTAACAGTCCTTTGTACACATGAAATCTGCCTATTCCTCCTTAAAGGGGGGACACATGTTCCAAACATTACAGAATCATTTCCTGTCCTCTACTCTCCCCACTCCTGGCCAAGATCCAGGGCATTGTAGCACTATAGTTACCAAAGGATGCTTGAGATATTACTGCCAAAATTGCATTCCAAATCCTGATTTTGTCCACAAACACCTCCAAACAAGATTTTCCATGTGGTTTTGTTTAGACACATTTATGCATTCTCTATTTTTTCCTGGTCAACTTTTTCTATAATGATTCATATGTTTATGAAATAAATGGCATATTGTTAGTTATTATTTGTATTTATACTATTATAAATTTATAATTATAATATTATTTTCATTGCCATTTTTTAACACTTATCCAGGTATTGGATAAATACTAAAAATACATGACCTCACTTAATCCTTTCAATAATTCTGAAGACAATTGTGAATATCCTTTACACAAAAGGAAACTGATGCGAAGGGTTAAGTTACCTTGTGCAACATCCAATAAGAGTGGTACTAGAACCCAGATTCAAACACCTTCTTTCTGGCTCCTAAGGGAGTCCTTCACCCCTTTGACAGAAGAATGGAATGGAGACTCTTTAAGTTTTTCTCAAACTTGTTGATGACTTTGATACAAACCCCTATTCCTCAGTAACCTTACGTTGTTTTTTTTCTTACATTCATATGGATAACTGGAACATTATATATCTCTATTACATTTTTTCCTTTTTTATTATTAGATGTACAGGACTAAAAATACGATGACTCCAAATAAGATGAATTAAATCATGTTTTCCCTGAAAATAGGGAAATTATTTTTCTTGATTTAAACCTCATTTTAGTTTGTTAGCAACTCACAAAAGTCATTTAAATTCTGTATTTTTTCTTCTTAAATTTTGGCAAGAAAACTGCTTTACATGGTACTGTCTCTATACATCCAAGCAATGAAGCGGTGATTGAGTTCTGAATGATCTATGATCAGGCTATTTTTGGTCAATTATTGAACATTCCAGGTGTGCACAGGGCTCTTTTAGTATATGCCCTGATCCCACCAGGTGAGTTGGCCAATGAATTACTCTGAAGGTTTTAGGTATGCTCCCCACTCACTCAACAGCTAGTTCAATATTTTTACCCTGATATTCCTAACAGATCTTACTCCTTGGGCATACAGCTGGGCTCTCGGCATTGCAAGCCCAATTTGCATACACTGAAGACATGTTCCCCCAACATTCACCGATCAGTTGGAGACTAGATATATCAGATACATATAGCTATCCTAGAGAAAAAACAGATAAAAATCAATTAAAATGTTTGTCTGGAAGTCTACAGTTTATCACCTGAGTGATAATCTCTTTATATTTTTTTACTTTGCACTGAGATACATAAAACAATTCCAGATGACAGGATGACAAAAATCGTATCTCCACACTAGAATCTTTAACCTCTCTGAGACTAGGATTCGGATATATTTTGCATTTAAGATTAGTATAGAGAAACCCCAAAACTTAAGACTAAGGTATTCATAAAACTACAATTTTATTCAAGCAGCAAAATCCACGTTGCTTTGCGGAGATGGTCCCACGTCAACACAATCAGACATGACTAGCTCTCTCCATCAGTTCTGACAGTTAATAATGTGGGCTGCTCCTATGGATAAGATCTCCTCTTCATAATCCCCACATTTTTTTGAGAACACACACTATATATTTGTTTTGGTTTGGAAACCATTTTCAAGCTAAATAATTGCTTATATATCTTTTATTTTTTTATTCATTGCTTCTTTTGATCATTCATTCAAAAATTGATTGACTAAAATCAGAAAGATTTACACCTATGTTGTTTTTTTCTAAGAATTTCATAGTTTTAACTCTTCCATTTTGATATTGACCCATTTTTTTAATTAATTAATTTTTGTATAATGGTGTGAGTGCAATATCTTTTTTCTCTTTTGCATGTGGATATCTAGTTGATACAGCATAATTTATTGAAAATACTATTCTTTCTTCATTGAATTGTCTTGATTCCAGTGTCAAAACTCATTTGACCACATAAGAAAGGGCTTATTTCTGGTACAAGACTATATTTTTAACATCTAATTTTCTGAAATTTTAAGATCCAGATCCCTATCCTGAGAATCTCAAATCATATTCTCTGGACAATAAACTCTTAATTTTATGGTTAAAATAAAAAATACACAAAATAAAACAAAAAGAAATCGATTTAATGCTTTTTTGTGATTAATAAAGACATATACTCATAGACACCTGAATGCTGACTTTGAATCATATTCTAATTTGAATTAATCACTTCGGTTGATCTGTCCCTTTCCATTCCATTTTCCATGTAGTAGCAAGAGTGGTTTATTTTTAAACACATAAGCAGGTCAAGTTAACCTCATCTTGTTATACTTTCCTTGAATCTATTTCCTTCTTCATGCCAGCCCCCTATTTTTCCTAAAACATGAGGTCTCTCTGACCTGCCTGGGGAGCTATTTGATTGTTCTTTTCTCATCCTAGAACTCCATTCCCTTGTTTTTTTGTAAACGTGGTGACCACTTCCTTCTCAGATAGGCCTATCAGATCACCAAATATAGAAAGGGTGCCTTCTGATAGTATCAACCAAAATCCCATGAGTGAATCCTTATAGCACTTAACATTCTCCATCATTATCTATCATCTATCCACCTATTTATCAATCATCTATCTACCTATCTATCCATCCACATCTATCTCTCTGTCTCTCAATCTCTCATCTATCCTAGCCATTTCCCTCATGCGCTTATGTATGTGCACACACAAATACAATTGAATTCTCTAGGGCAGGGAAATTATTGTGCCTTGGGAAGACAAAGGAGCCTAATATTTAATAATCCCAAAGACGTCATATGACATGATAAACATCTCTCCCGTCCACAGGAGCATTTTAAAAAATCACACAGCTAAGTTACTTGCCTAGTCTCTCCTCTCTTTTCTCTCCCTTCTAGTTCCCTCTGCTCCATCCCCTTAAAAAAGGGAAAACAAAGAAAAACAAAACAAAACAAAAAACCCTTTTTGTCAGCAAAGCTATTCAGTTCAGTTCCCTACAGCATCCCCCTCAAACTTAGTTCAAGGCCTCCTTTTTTATTCCAAAAGATTTAATTTAAACTTAAAATTATAGCTTATGACTTCACAGGGTGCTGTTTTCTTCCCCAGTCTCTGCCAGTGGGATGGAGAGTTTCACCCTTCCAGTTTTGCTAGCAAGAGTGACACATTTCTATTACAGGATTAGTCCCATATTTCTAATGATTGAATTCACAATCTGTACTGGATTTGGGCAATGTTAAAACCGCTTCTTTGAGGAAAAATAAGCATTGTGTTTCCTGTGCCAAATACAATGGTATTATGTAAAATCATCTTTAAAAACATAGAATGTCTCAACTGCCCAATTCTGACCACCAAGTGTTTTAGAATATCACCTCATTTAATCATTACAACTATTAACACCTTAAAGAATAAAAGTGGGGTTGTTGTTCCTGCTTGCAGACAGATTGGGAGAGATGAAGGCCCTCTTCAAATCTTGAATTCAGCCTACATGAAAGGTCGCTGGGATGGGGTCTGAGACTATTGGCGATGAAGATTAGCTGCAGTTGGCTAACTTGTGTCTAGCACAGCCCCTCCCACACATGCCCTTATCCCTTCCTCCCTGCTTGGGATTCATGGTGAAAACTACTGATTTCTACTCCCAAACAACCCAACCATGTGGAACTTGACACTCAGCATTACCACCACCTCTCCCTCCATCCCCGAAGGAAATGGATGGAGAATCACATTTACATGTTCCGATGACCTCATTCTTAATCATCTTGAGAAGATGAACACTTTCAAATTCCTAGGTCTTCCTACAAGTGAAAATCAGGGAAATTCCCAATGTCACAAGGATAGAAAGTGGAGAGGCAGGACGTCATATGGCTGAAGTTTTAGGCGTTCTTGGTGGAGTCAGCTTCTGGCCACTTCCCACGTCCAGCAAGAACACAGCCTCTGTTATTACAAGTCTTCACTGAGCAACCAACTACCATAGCGAGATTCAAGTTGGTCTCTGCCTCACCCCACCTACTAAAGGTATTAATAAACCATTTAGGTAAGGATAATTGTCCATCTTTGTTCCCAAGGCCATAAAGAGTTCTCAAGTTTCTGACTAATCAGAAATCATCCGATTGATTAAAAGGTAACATGCCTCCAGAGTGGGTAGTCAGGGAGAAACTTTGCTCCAAATGATCTTAAATGTCTCCAACCAACTTAGCATCCCAGCCCTTCTGATGACTGGCCTTTGTTAACAAGCCTGCCTTTAGCATGCCCATGTCTTCTTGTACAGACCAACTTGTTGCTAATCAGGGAGTATTGATTTCCTCCCCACTTATTTGCTCGTTAAGCTGACATCTATAACAAACATTCAGACATCAGAAATAAGACCCACCATTTTTCTCTAACATCGAAATTGAATACCAAATTCCCAAAATGCCATTTTTAACAATAAATAGAAGAACCCACAATAACTTGGTGAGAAAATTCTCCCTGTTAATTCATCCGGTTTCCTGGGCGTTGTCTATATCACTTTATTTTCTTAATTGCAAGCTTTGCTCAAGTTAACATAGTCACTAATCCATGTAAAACACAAAGAAGGCACTGATAGCCCCAAACAAAAACAAAAATATTGGTGTATGTGGAACCACAGCATGTACCTGATCACTTAAAACATCTGCTAAGAACAGCTTTAAGTTCTAGAGAAATATCATAAGGTCACTTAGAATTCCATAATCTAAATCAGGAACCATCTACTTACATCTCTCTGGACTAATATAATTTGAATCAACAGAATAGATAGATATGTTATTCCTTTTTGAAATCTACATTACTTTAAACTTGATTAAATGTATTGGGATGACATTGGTTAATAAAATTATATAGGTTTCGAGTGTACTAGTATAATTCTATAATACACTCTCTGAATACACTTCATTTTAATAGGGTTCTGTGCTACCACCATGAAGCGAATTCACTAAGAGTATTCCACTACTTTGGCTCAAAATTCTTGAATAATAAATTGATTTTAAATGACATGAACACCAAACCCATTTACTTGGTTTCACTCCCCTATAGCAAATACTGACCATCTCATTAAGAATTGAAAACAGCAGCTGGCACAAGATGCCTTGGAATAAGATGGCTAATTTCCATATCCTGGACTTCAAGCAAGGGTTCTCCAGCATGTTTCACCAAGTCCTTAGGGGCCCAAGCTTTCTCCCAGGCAGGTAAAGGGCAGGAAGGCAGCTCCAGCTCAAACAGGAATATTAATAAAGTTGTAAAGTAGAAGGTAATTGAACCATATCAATTATTTATCTAATTATGAGGTTACTAGTCATCTAAAATTACTCAGCAAGCAATGCCAGAGACTATGAGGTTCTGACATACAAAGTGTTGTCCAAAATCATTAGGCCTGCAAAACTCCATCTGACAACACTTCAACATTAATTACAATGAAGATCCAAAAGCATGAGTAGAAAAATGGAGATATTGGTAAAATATTCTATGTAGAAAAAGCTGAATCTTTGAAGGCTGAAGGTAGGAGAAAGCATAGTATTTTTTAAAAAAATATGTTTTTACTGGTTTTAGAGAGAAAGGGAGAGGGAGGGAGAGAGAAATGACCATGACCATGGTGAAAATCATTGATTGAGTGCCTCCTGCATGCCCCCCTACTGGGGAGTCAGCCCACAACCCAGGCATGTGCCCTGACCTAGAATTGAACAGTGACTTCCTCCGGATTCATGGGTCGACACTCCTGGTTCCCTGGGGTAGGAGTTGTTCTGTGGAGCAGTTTTTAAGTCCAATAATTTAATACCAGGTAGGATTCTCTAATCACTGCAAGTCTCAACAATTGTCCTGATATTTGCATGCAGGTAGTGAGGTTTTTATTCACTTTGGTGGACAGAATAAAAACCCCCAAAGATGTTCCATACTAATATCTGCCACCTGTGATATTACCCATGACCGAAGAGCCTTTGCAGTTGTAAGTTAGGCTTCAGAGATAGGAAGATTGTCTTGTAGGTGGGCACAGTATAATCATGAGGGGGAGAGGGAGAGGGAGAGGGGGAGAGAGAGAGAGAGAGAGAGAGAGAGAGAGAGAGAGAGAGAGAGAGAGAGAGAGTCAGAGAGGAGATGAGAGAACAAAAGAGATAGGAATAAAAACAAATACAAAGAGGTAGAGATTTGAAGATTCTATGCTACTGTCTTTGAAGAGGGGGAGGGGGAGTGGGGGCTACAAGGTAAGAAATGCAGGCAGGCGTCAGAAGCTAGAAAAGGCAAGGCCATGGAATCTCTTCCAGAGCCTTCAGAAGGAACTCAGCCCTGCTGACCCACCGTGGGCCGGGCCTCTGACCTCCAGAACACGAGGAGAATATGCCGAGTGCGCGGGCATCCTTACAGCAGCAGCAGAAAATAAATGCATCCACCAAGCTATCTCCAGAATAACGCTCATCAGTACCCCAACATTCCATGCTTCTATTCCAATGTTTTAGGGATGATGAGCTAATTAAATTGCCCAACAGTTGTAAAGTTTCCTGTTTACATTTAACAGAAAGTCTTTAAAAAAACAACAAAAAACCTCAAGGAATAAAAGTTTTGAAATTTCCCTCATGTAAATGTACATGACACAAATTGGGCCATCCAACTGCCCTCTCAGATTCACAGAAATATACAATAACATAGAATGATCAGTGTGGGAAAGTTCCGTCTATACAAAGAATAAGAAATTCCTGTCAGGCATATTGTTGCTTATGACAGACAGAAGCTTCTGATACACATTGTAAAATCTAAGACTTTGAGTAAAAAGTCTGTCTGGGGAGAGTGTATAGGGTTCCCAGAGGAACTATACATATAGCACCTAAATTGGGGCTCACAGCAACACAGGGATTTGAGAATTATCAGTTGAAATACAGTCTTGAGCAACGTCCTAGGTGAAGTAGGAGCATCATGGTAGTTGTGTGATTAGAGTACTTAGACAAGTTTAAGAGTTGATTAAGAAGTACAAATGAGTAGTCACAAAATCAGGGATGGAAAGAGCAGCACGGGGAATACAGTCAATAATACTCTAACAATAACTGTATGGTGCTGAGTGGGTACTAGACTTAGTGTGGGGAATCACTTTGTAAGGTATGCAAATGTCTAACCACTCTGCGGTAAACCTGAAAGTAATATCTATAATATCAAATATTAACTGTAATGGAATTTTTTTTTTGAAAAGTTAGAGTTGAGTCATTTCCACTTCACAAAAGCATAATTTTTGTTGTCTTCAATGGCTCCAGAACGGTCTCTTTAATAGGAATAAAATGACTCAAATCTTTTTCAGTATCCTTCCCGACATTTGGAAAGATCCCTGGGCTGGGACAAACGTCATTTCCCTGGTCAGCTCTTATTCCACAGACCTTCTGAATGGCCATTCCAACCCCAGGTGTAGTCCTTCCTCCTGCTTTCCCTAAAGCATCACTAAAGCAAATCCACTACTACAGGTTTTGGCGTGACTAAGGAGTTCTGAAGCACAGCAGGTAACGTAAACAACTTAGAATTTAATGCGAGACATAACTCTATTGAATGTCCTTGGCTACCCAGACAGACTTCCTCCCAAGCCCATCCTTTTTTCCCAGGGCCCTTGCCTCCTTTGGTCTTCCAGAGAATAACTGCAATTCCTGCTACTCTACTATACGGGGCTTCTCACCTTCCTTTGTCATAGCCTCTCCCCTGACGAGAAACCAGACTATCTAGCAAAATGTCCGTTAAGGTGTTTTCCAAACAAAAGAGCAGTGTTCTCCTGAGAACCCCGACTTCTCCTGAGGCCACAGGTGCAAACTGTAGGCAGCCTCTCAAATAGTAACTCATTCTCCCTGGTCCCCAAGGAAACCATCTATCCGGCGCAGCAGCCATTCGCCCGTCAGGCAGCCTCCCGCAGTAGCTTATTCCCTCCTCACAGTGAGCACCTTGAACTCATAAAGAAATGGGAGAGGTGCTCTAAACATCTGCCCCTTCACTGGGGCCTAGGAGAGTTGATGGGAACTTCCACGACTTCTGACAATCCCATCTGAAAAAATTGCCCCACGTATGAAAGCATTTCATAGCTTAAAAGAAGGCAACTAACAGAAAGAAAATATTAACACGCCACCCTCTGCGAAGAGTTAGAGTAGAAACAAAGTCGCTCTATCAAAGAACTGTCCTATGTTATCTAATTCCTTTTTGCAAATACATACAAGGGGATATATTTGCAAAGCTAAAGGAGTTACTCATAAGAATGGAGCAACTTATTTGCTCCATTATGTTTCTCCTCAGTGACCTTGAGTTCCAGAAGGCAGTGGGACTTGCATAAATTGCTGAGGGGGAAAGTAATTGTATATGTAGCCAAATTTTTATTTGTACTTAATGGCAAATAAAAAAATACATTTGTCAAACATGAAAAATTTAAGGGTTGCATTTATATCCACTTCTCAGAAAAAAAGAAACAGTTAAAACTACTCAAAAACTGAGAAAAGGAACAAAATGATGAAAAATTTACCTACAAAAATACATAGTGATGAGCATAGAAACCAGTAATACAGAGCAAAGGAACTCAGTGACTCTCAATTCTGGATGCATATTTTAATTACCTGGCAGAATTAAAACATTTTTTGAGTGTGTGGATAAATAAAATAAGGTATTTCATCGGCCGCATCTAGAGAGGGATTATTGAATTGCTGCTCTTTGTAGAGGCTCAGACATGGGCAGTTTGTGGAGTGTTCAGTGATTCCAACATGCAGAGGTGGGAACCCTAGTTTAAGTATCTTTGTTTGTGGGGAGGGGCTTATGGACATGGGGGATGGAGATAGGAGAGGGCTGGAGGACATCACTGTTAAAATATTGTATTTCTTCTCTCATAGGAATGGGAGGAAATAATGTTCTTGAAAACATTGGAAATCTACAGTCACTAGGCTATTTGATAATCAATGGGATTAAATAATCTTCCAAACAGGACTAATCCTAGAATTCAAGAAATTTAGGGCCTAGGAATAGAGAGCATCAAGCAAATGGATAGACACAGTGCACTGTGTTAACAGACGCAAGGAGACCAAGTAGAAAGTGTGATGGGAGTGCCAGGGAGGCAGGGGTACCCGCTCAGAGGAGCTGATATCTAACCTCACCCCTGATCTGCTTTGTACTCACAAACAACCTGCTTCAGCACAACTTACAATATAGTTTCTCTTACTCTAGTTCACTGTCACTTTTCTTCTACTTCCTACCTGATGAGAACCAGTAGATTCCACAGAAAGGAGTAAATCTGTAGGGGTAGCTCTCCGTTTCACCCTGCTTGCACATGGCACTTTGCCTATTGACACACGAGATGTGGTCTGTTCCAAAAACATCTTTATTCCCTTCACCATGTTTCTCCAACAATACATACCACTTGGAAGTTTCAAAATGGATATATTTTAACTTCTTTTTCAATTTACCCTTTAAAACAACTCAAAATTTTAGATTATGGCTTTCATAAAGATTATCCATTGCCCATGTGTTAGCATCCAAAGTGCATTTGATTTCATCTAAGAGAGTAAAGTATTTGAGCTTTCTTATTCTTCAGACAAGGAAGATAATTATGTACATACTGCCCATCCCAGGATATCTTTGTAATTACAAGGAGAAGGTGAGTTTTCTTGGGAGGAGGCCTTTTTCAGAATCTTGGGACAGGCCAAGGACCATGAAAATCCTAACGGCTGAATTTATGATGGCCAGGATGGAAGGGTGTGCCTTTTACTGGTTAAAGGGGACGCTAATCCCAACCTCAGTATCAAGAGTTACTAAATAATGGTCCACTGACTGGTGGCCCTTAATAGAGCTTTCTTGGGAAACTAGAGTTATTCCAAGAAGAGAGACAATGTTGGAAGTCCATCCTCCACAGGTCTGACTTTATCTGTCCATGCGTCAAAGACATCAGTTATCTCTGGCCATGAAGGAGCAGATAAGCAAACCTCTAATTGAGTTCTTCTCAGAGAGGATCCCAGAAGCCAGGCAAAAGAGACCAAAATTTGTCAATTCAACACTCTAATAAAATAGATTTGGTTTAACATTATACTGTTAAAGGGCTAGCTGTATGTTGGCTTTACTGGAAAGCTTGTGGTTATAATTCTAATGATCATTATAGAATTCTGTTTTTATTAACCCAGTAGAGGCCTGATGCACGAAATTCATGCAAGAGTAGGCCTTCCTTCCCCCGGCTGCTGGCACCAGCTTTTCTCTGGCACCCAGGACCCGGGATTCCCTCGCAGCCCCAGCTTTATCCGGAAGGACGCCTGGAAGGACATCTGGCCTAATTAGCATATTATACTTTTATTATGATAGATTAACGATGCCTTATCAAATAAATTTGACACCTATGTTTTATCTTTTAAAGGAAGTGAACTATAATATAATCAATCCTACGCCCTTTACAGGAGTAATGCCCAAGCACTAGGTCCAGAATCAAAGAATTGTATTATGTGAAAGGTGGCTTTGGGATCTGGCAGAGGAACCATTCAACTATAGCCTGGAGATAAAGAGATTCAGATAAAAATCAAAAGCTACCTGGTAGGGGAGAAGTATGCAAATAGGGCTCTGACTTGGAGACAGCCTTATTAATTTTCAGGGAATTTTGTGTAAAATACCGTGAACAAAGGACATTCACATTACAGATTCTATAGAGAGACACTGAGGAATAGGAAAGAAAAAAAAAAAAAGGATAAAAAAAGGAAACCGTATTTAAAGGAGTGTGTGAATGTGTGTGTGTGTGTGTGTGTGTGTGTGTGTGCATGAGCACAACCCACTTAAACCCACACATGCATTAAAGCTTGATGCTGTCTAGACGCTAGGGCATGTACAATACCTATCACTAAAAATCTGTTTACAGTTTTCCTCTTCTAACACAACATCTTTTTGCAAAAAAACCCAGGGCTCCTGCATTATTTATATCGAGAAGACTTGTATAATAAGGTGTAGGCACATTTCCATCCCATCGCATGCATTTCTGTGAAGGTGCTCAGCAGCAAAACTGATGTGAGGACTAATGAATCTTGTCTGAGGAGGGTGGCTTGGTGACTCTGTGGGCTGCATGACATTTTTACATATCACTACATTATTTTCTTGCCCACTGTTATTTCCTAACGTCTTTGGTGAAGTTTCTGTTAAAATCTTTCAGCTATTTTTTAATTGAATTGTTTTCCTATTATTTTGAAGAGTCTTTATACATTCAAGACACAAGTCCTATGTCAGATATATAATTTGCAAATATTTTCTCTCAATCTACAGCTTGTATTTTCATTCTCCTGAGAATCTCTTATAAGAGGCAGAAATTTAACATTTTAATTGACTTTAAAATTTACTTTTAAAATTTTATTACAATTGTTCCAGTATCATTCATTGAAAAGATTACTCTTTCTCTACTGAATTGTCTTTGCACCTTTGTCAAAAATGAGTTTTTCACATACATGTGGTTCTATTTCTTTATGTACTACTGTGCAATAGTTCATTGATCTACTTATCTACCTTCATGCCAATTTTATTAACCTTATAGTTACCTTTACCATTTTTATTAACCTTATAGTAAGTATTAAACTCTCAAACTTCGTTATTTTTCAAAGTTGTTTGGCTATTCTGTCTTTTGCATTTTTATATGAATTTTATAATCAGCGTAGCAATGTCTTTACGAAATTGAGCTACAATTATGATATAGTTTCATTGGATTTGTAGATCAATTTGAGGATAATTAATATTTTAACACTATTGAGTCTTTCTACCTTTTAATACCATGTATCTCTTCATTTATTTAGATACTTTACTTTCAGCAATGGTTTTCAGTTTGAAAAATCTTACACATAGTTTGTGATATGTCTTCCTATATAATTCATTTTATGCTATTTTAAGTGGTATCTTTTTATTTTCATTTCCAGTCAATCAGTGCTAGAATGTATGGAAATACAATTTATTTTGGATCTTGATCACGTGTCTTACAAACTTGCAAACTAACATATTTATTTAAATAGTTTTTTTGTAGATTCCATTGAATGCTCTATATAGATAATGATTTTTGTCTATGAATGAACACACTTTTACTAATTTCTTTCTATTTAATGGCTTTTATTTCATCCTCTCTCATTATTTCCATGGCCAGTGCAATAGAGAGAGAATAGAAGTGATGAGAGAACATACTATGGTTGTTCTTGAGCTATGTGGGAAAGAATTTTTTTAACCATTGAGCATGACGCTAGCTTTAGGTTACTCATAAATTCCCTTTATCAGGTGAGGACATTTCCTGCTATTCCTAGTTTGCTGAGAAGTTTTATCAGAAATGGATGCTGAATTTTATCAATGCTTTTCTGCATCTATTTAAAATGATTACATGTTTTCTTTCTTAATTTGTCAATATGTTGGATTACAATGATAGATTTTTGGGTGCTAAATCAACATTGCATTTCTGGGGCAGGCCCCAGAACTGCTCATGATCTATGATTTGTTTTATATACTGTTGGATATGTCTAAAGCAAATTGTATTTTTATTTGTCTATTAATATTCACAGGGATATTACACTCAAGTATTTGTTATTATTGTCGTTTTTATGTCTTTGTCTTTTTTAGCTTCAGAATAATTCTGATCTCCTGTGCTGTGTTGGGAATATTCACACCTTTCCAATTTTCCAGATCACTTTGTGTGTAACTAATTTTATTTCTTCTTTGATTACTTGGGAGAATTCACAAAAGAAAATATCTGAGCCTGAAGGTTTTTATGCAGAAAGATTTAAACTATAAATTTGATTTATTTAATAGATAACAGGTCTATTCAGATTATCTATTACATCTTTGAGTGAGCTTTGATAGTATATATCTTTCAAAGGATTTTAAAAATTTAATTGAAGTTGCCAAATTTATTGACATAAATTTGTTCATAATATTCTGTCATCCTTTTAATATCTCATAAAATATGTAGTAACATCAACTGTCATTCTAGATATTGCTAATTTGTATCTTCTCTTTTTCCTTATTAACCTGTCTAAAATTGTATCAAGTTTATTGATTTTCTGAAAGAACCAGACTTTGTTTTAATTTATTTCCTTTTTAATTTGTTAGTAAATTCAATTCGAGTCTTTATTATTCACTTTATTCTGCTTACTTTGGGTTTAACGTGCTCTTCTTTATTTTTTTTCCTAAGGTAGACACTAGGATCATTGATTTAAGACCACACATCTTTTCTAATATAGGTCTTTAGTGCTATAAATTTCCCACTAAGTACTGCTTTAGAGACATCCTACAATTTTTTTTATATATTTTTATTCATTTTTCATCCAGTTCAAAGTATGTTGTAATGTTCCTTTTTTTCTTGGTCCATAGAATGTTTAGAACTGTCTTATAGCTTTTAAACACAGAGGACTTTTCCAGATAACTTTCTGTTATTGATTTATAATTTAAGTTCATTACGGCTTTAGAACACACATTGTATGATTTGAATTCTTTTAAATTACATCGAGGTGTTTTTATGGCCTACAGTATGGTTTATTTTGGTAAAGATTTCATGTGACCTTGAAAAGAATGTGTGTTTTGCTGCTGTTGATTGGAGTGTTCTCTAAATATCAATAGGTAAGTTGGTTGATATTGTTCTTCAAGTATTGTGTATCCTTGATGATTTTGCATCTACTTGTTCCATCAATTATGAAGAGAGAGTTAATAAAATTTCCAGCTATAATTTGGTATTATCAATTTTTCCTTAAACTGACATTACTTGCCTCACATATGTGGATGCACTGTTTTTAGTACATAAAAATGTGGAAATATTCTAGCTTTTAGATTAATTTATTCCTTTATCAGAAATGACCTTCTTATTGCAGGTAATATTCTTTTCTCTGAATTATAATAAATATATTATAAAAGCCCAATACAGGCTACTATTTTTGTTTGAATAATAAATTATCTTTTAAATATATATATAAATAATAAGAAAATCTTATATAGTTGCCTATATCTTTGCTATTTTAATTGCCAAATTCATTGACATGAATTTTCATTTAATATTTTCAACGTCCTTTTAATATCTCATAAAATATGCCCTTGGTGTCCTTGGTGTCCCTATACCCTCTGGCATCCTTTTCCTCTCCCTAAGGGACCTCCAATAACATTTCCTGTGCTGTCCTGCTGCTGGTTATGTTTTCTCTTCTGTATTTATGAAGAAGTCTTTATCTAATATTCATTCTTGAAAAATATTGTCAATGTGCATAAAATCTAAGATGACTTTTCTTTCAGTACTTCAAAGATTTTTCTCTACTGTCTTTTTACTTGCACTGTTTCTGAAGAAAAAATGTACTATCATCGATTTTTTGTTTGTGTGTGTGCAATTTTTTAATTTATAGCACTATGTACCTTTTCAAGTTCATTTTATATATTTCCTTTTCAAGTCATAGAATCAACCATTTCTCCAAGGACACCGTTTCTTCTATTGGAGAATAGTATTGGAAACCAAGAACTAGGTCTCAGAGTTTTCACAGCTACCCCCTATTGCTTTAATACTTAGTAAATAGATAATGTAAAATAATGAAGTTAATAATAGAGAATGTAGGATGATACCAAAGAAGGCCCCTAGCAGGAAAGGATTTCTTTAATAAAAAGAAATATATGAAACAAAATATTGGAATTACCTATATTAAAAAGAAAAAAAAAATTGTTTACTAGAAAATATCATAATGTGTGCCAAGAGGAGAT
The DNA here is from genome assembly GCF_964212035.1 of Myotis nattereri. Classification (NCBI taxonomy): domain Eukaryota; kingdom Metazoa; phylum Chordata; class Mammalia; order Chiroptera; family Vespertilionidae; genus Myotis; species Myotis nattereri. The sequence goes on along the minus strand of NC_138085.1, from coordinate 75,582,883 downwards.
AGTTTACAATTACCTATTTGAAATGGCCCTTACCAAAAGGGATTTAATGTCTAAAATGTAATAAAAGAATTTCTGAAAATTTTAAGACATACAGGAAATGCTATAGAAAGATGGAAATGATGGGAATGCATACAACATGGATTATGATATCCAGTTAGCCAGCAAGCAATACTCTGAAGCATAAGTTCACCAGTAAACTGAGATCTGCAGAATATCAGGCTGAGGGTTGCTTCATCCAGCTACGAATAGGGATGGGGGAGGTAGTTGGTGGCTAAACAATGCTGTCTCCATGACCAGCTAGGAAAAACAGAAAACATGGGAAAAGAAATCTGATTGAAGACAATAAGGCTATCTATGGCATCTACTAAGAACTGAGAGAACAGGACCATATAGGACAGGACACTCCAAAGAAGTGAACCAATATCTGGCAGATGCTGGTCACCTTAGGGCCGTTGTGGGTCGGGTACTAGGCAAGAAACTAAGAATTTAAAATCTTTTTTTTTAAATATATTTTATTGATTTTTTACAGAGAGGAAGGGAGAGAGATAGAGAGTTAGAAACATTGATGAGAGAGAAACACCGATCAGCTGCCTCCTGCACATCTCCCACTGGGGATGTGCCCGCAACCCAGGTACATGCCCTTGACCGGAATCGAACCTGGGACCTTTCAGTCCGCAAGCCGACGCTCTATCCACTGAGCCAAACCAGTTTTGGCAGAATTTAAAATCTTGATGACAAAGGAAGAGAATATCACTAAGCTTCACAATTATATATATACCAAATTCTTCAGTTGCACCTTGAAAGAGACTATTCAGTTAAGAAAAACAAAACCGGATTTATCATTCTTTGGTTATGAGGAACCAAGGGCTAACGTTCAGTAACCACTAAAGGAAGAGGCCTCACTGAGCACCATAGGCTCTTGGTTGTAATTGTTATTGGGATAGACCCTAGGAGAGGCTATCAATCAGGAGAAGAAGTCTTTCCTTAAGAGCAATCAAATCATCTAAGTTTCTAAGAATTTATATAACTAGTATCTTACAGAGCTCATTCCAGTCTTCTAGCATAATAATGACCATTCACTTGAAAAAGGTATTATTAAGATCACCTTAATTTTTCATTACATAACAGTAAAGGTTTTGTTTAATTGGAGTTACATAAAGAGAAGATGAAGACAATGAAAGAAATCAATGCTTGAAGAAATAAAATAAATGTTGGTTGGACAGTTTATGAAGATCTCAATCTATACTTTTATCAAGTTTCATGAAAGTGTAGCTGAATAAATGCAAAGAAAATTATACTAGTACACAAAGAAAAAATGTTGAAAATACAAAAAAATTCTAAAATAGTAAAATTTTGAGAGGTTACCTTCAAATATGCAACAAAGAGATTAACAGCTATTACCTCAACAGAAATTAAATGGCAGACAGAGACAATTTGATAGTTTTTGACTGTTCTGAGAAAAAATGGCTGTCAATCTAAAATTCTATACATAACAAAATTAAATGTTAAATGTAAGCCAAAATACACTTAGATATTTGATCCATTTACAATTAGATCCATCTCTGATATGAGGCACGGCATAGTTTGCTTTCTTTCAAATGACTTGCTGATTTTATCAGCTCTATTTATTAAATAAAGCATTCTTGTTCAAGTTAACTAGAAAAAGACAGAGATTTTTGAATAGAAAAGTATCTCTAACTGACCAGAACTCTCCATCCTTGCATTCAATGGAAGTACATTAAATCTATACCTTAAGAAAAAGCATAGGATGAACAACTTAACATTAGGGAGTCAGAGAAGACCATAATCCCTAAAGAAGAAAAAAAGTGATGTCATAACCTGGTTCCTAAAAGTCAAATGTTCAGGAGGATACATTTAGAAATGTCAGAAAAGGCAGGATGCATTTAGTAAAACACAAATGGTCCAGTATGATTGAAACTCAAAATAAGAAGGCATTGAGAGAAATGTTAAGAGATAGAACTTGAAAGAAACAGAAAGAGGAGGCCAGGTCATACATCAAATGAGTTGATAATATTCACATAAAGGCAGGGCACCCATTAGAAGAATTTGTTTTTAACAAATAGAACATTTTATGGGAAGCAAGCTCAAGGTACCTCATCTCCATCTCACATTACAACCAAAGAATATCTAAACTGGTCATGCTCACAGCCACTGATTAGACAATTTTGCTCTAGAAAATTACCTATTCTTCTTTGGTATTAGCCTTTTAGAGACCTCTGTCTGCTTCTCAGGACATATGGAGTTAAACAGATGGCCCAGTGTCTGCTTCCTATCATTAGAGAGTGATATTATTCTTTGAACCAGTTTCTCCCTCTATCTGACATCTCATTGTCAATCTTCCTCTCTCATTGTTTTTCCTTCTACGTTGCTGACCCAGATAATTTATGCAAACTGCCACAACATATCACTCCTGGAATCTCTGTTGCTGAATACAACAGAGATTTATTTCTAGCTCACAGAGAGTCTGGGAGGACAGGAAGTGCACTTCACGGCAGGAAAACTAGAGAACGGAGGCAACACACTAGTTCTGTTGTCTCTGGCTGGTAGTGACCCACATCACCCCCTCAAAGGCCACCCACCAGGACTAGTTACCAGTTACCAGTCCTCAAACTAATTGCACAGCCGGCTGGGAAACATGGAGGGACACACAGTGCTTTTCTCCAATGAAGATTGTGTAGCTGCTCTGGAGCGCCTCTCTCTTTCTCTCAAATGGTGCCTGCTTCGAGAGTTGCTTGATTTTTGCACTGCCAGTTGTTTGAGCATTCATACAGGCAATGTTCCACTTGACTCTCTCAGCAACACTGAGATATAAGCTATGTGGGGTGTGAGCAGTCTGCCCAAAGTCACCATTACCTCTAAAGGAGTCGTCCAAGATTTTAACTGAGAGCTCCTCCCTCTAAACTCTGTCACAGTGGTCCTCAACCTTCAGCCTCTTCAGCCTGCATAGAATCACCAGAGGACTTGTTAGAGCAGGTTACAGAGCTCTGCCCACAATGCCTCTGGCTCAGTGGACCAGGCCATGATGCCCAAGAATTTGCATTTCTAATAAATTCATAGCAATGCTGATGCTTCTGGTCCGGAGACCAGATTTTTGAAGCAGGGCTGTTTTACATCACAGCAGTAGCCACGGGTGAAGACCATGAAGTGTAGAGTAGTATAGGTGCATGCTAAAGTATTAAACAAGCAAACCTTTCGAAATCCAAATCCGGACTAAATCTTGGAGGGTGGGATATGCTGCCCTCAATGTTTGCAGACTGTTAACAGCAGCCATCTTTCCCGATACCTTTTCCGCTCTGCCTGGGAAGATGCAGAGCAGAGGCCAGGCTGTGGTTTCTCAGGGAGGAGGCTCCTGGCTTGCCTGCTCCTCTTCGGAGGAAGGCGCTGCCACACTTCTCTCTCTCAGCAGCCCACCTGCCCCAGCCACAGCGGACTCTGGTGTGCATGTTCTCTGTTTAGAGGGGAAGGAGTGAAGGAACAGCTTTCTGTGTGTTTTTTCTGCCCATGCCTCTGGCAGGCATACCCACGGCCCATCTGTTCTCGTCTCAGATCGGGACCACCCTTGATCTTTTTTTTTTTTCCTTCTAGACTTCACACATCCCAGAAGGACAGAATTATTAGCAGGTACTCCTCCTTAGCTCTCAGCCTCCCAGACTGTCGGAAGTGCCCCTCCCTCAATATTGCCAACCTCAGCTTCTAAAAGTAAAAGTCTCCAGGGGTTGGCAACAAAATCACAGTGTGTGTGTGTGTGTATGTGTGTGTGTGGTATATATATATATATATATATATATATATATATATATATATATTATCATAAAGAAGAGAAAATACATTTACAGTATTTATGGTAAAAGGCCTGGTTTACAAGTAATACATAAATAAAACTAATAATAATAATAATATAAGCAATTGATTTGTTCAGTATCCAAACTTGCCTATTCTAACATGTACAATGACAGAAATTAACACAGATTTTTCTAAATATGCTACACTTCTTGCATCCAAATCCACTTGTCATCAAGGAATTCCAAGAGTTCCAAGAAGGAATATTGCCTGACCAATCCAAGGATTTGTGTACGTTTCTCAAGACCCGTTTCCTCATCTTGTTTACCAAACTGCTCCTAAACCAAAATCCCAGAAAACTGAAGTAGAGGCACTTTGTGAGAGGTGAGCACACTTTTACTCAGTCCCCAGAGCGACAACGTGATGCTGAATAAATGCCAAACCTCCCTATGGGTGCACAGATGCTACTACTGTTCAGGTAGCTGGGGACCCTAGAAAGAGGAACCACAGTTCCCCCAGGACTCCACAGGCTCCCTCACCCCCACCACAAAAGGTGATAGTTTGTTAATTAACTGTGTTTCTGTCAGCAGTCCCCACCCACTCGCCTTTTGGGATAAAAATAAGGATTAATCACAAAACTTCAGCCAGCATGTCCTGCAAATAAGCAATGCTGTAGAGAGAGAAGTACTGACACGCCTCAAAAAGTCTTTCCGGAAAGCTCAACTGCTTACATTTTCCACGCCAGGAATGGTGTTAGGCAACGCTTGTGTGTCAGAGGTGAGAGCATATCCATCAGGAATTAGGTTCATCTGTATAAAAACACATATTTTCCCCACATCTTCCTAGAGTTGAATTGGCCAGGGTCCCTGCTGGGTTCAAAGGCGGACCCTGTGGAACCGCCACTTGAACAAAGGGACTGGTCCATTCAGACGATAGCACAAGGTGAAGCTAATGTACCTTGTGGAAAGGGGTAATGGAGGGTGAGTAGGAAAGGCAGGGGAGATTTTTGACATGAAATCACAAGGTGACATTCTTTTCTTTCTTCATTTAGGCAAAACACATTGAGTGATCGGGACTAATGAAGATTCGGGGTGAATGAGGCAGGGTCATTGGCCTTACCTTGCTGACAGTCAGGTGCAGGGAATAATATTGGCACCCTTTACAGTTACAAATAGTGGAAAGTGATGCATTCTTTAAGAAGGATACAGACACATTGAGGGAGGAACCTTGGAGAAAATCTTTCAACTGAAAGGCCCAGGGAAAAACTCATGGAGGAAGTGATTCCAAGTGGAGCCTTGAGACTGAGGTGACACCTTCAAGCCATAGACATTTTCAAGATTATGACAGGTGGAAGGACTCACCTAAGGAGAAAAAAGAACCCACAAAAACACAAACAAACACAAAAAACTAGGGAAGCAGATATTTGGTGGGGAAATGTTAACGGTACTCTCAAGCTAGAGCATCTATGAGGGGAGTGGGTTTATGACTTGAAGGGAAAGTTGGGACAGGCCTTGAATATTAGAATGCAGCCTAAAGTTCACAGAATAAAGAGCCATTAAAGATATGAGAATAGGAGGGTGCACACCAAAATTCTTCGTTAGAAATTAATACAAAAGTGAATCGATGGAAGGGAAGACTTCAGAGCTGCACTAAGAAATGGAAGACTATTCCAGTAGTATCCAGGCACATCTATTCAACCAATAATTATTGAGCCCTTGCTGAGAGTGTGGGACAGGATTTCTTGTCTTAATTACTGGTTAATTCATTCAAAAAGTACAGAGAGCTGGGTTGTATTCTAGGTGCTGTGTTCAGAGCAATAAACCAGTAAACAAAAACCTCCACCCTCATGAGAGACCCTCCATCCTCAGAGCTGGGGACTGGTCCTGCTAGGCCTGGGGGGGCGGGTGTCAAGCCATCCTTCCTTCACATTGTCATTGTCTGGGACAGTGAGAGGCAGATGCTGCTACAAACAGTTCTGCACAAGATGCTATGAGTTCATGGCTAAGGCTCTAGTGTATCCTGTTCATGATGGAAACCTGCCTAAGACAATCAAGCTAGAAAATGAACCTGCAGCACCAAGTAGGCAACAAGCATAGGCTTCTCTGACCCGGAGTAGGGACAACCTGGACAATCACAGTGTGTTTGCTGATCCCATAACTCATTCTTGCTGTTCCCCATGTACTTCATGTTCCCTCAACCCATAAGCTTTCATTCATGATAAGACTCCTGTTCAGCTGGGCTTTACTTCATCTCATCTTACCAAAAATATAACCACCCTCTTTTATTATTAATATTTTACCGTTAGTATTACAAATGATGACAACTGCTTGTATTAATCATGGTATTCCATTAATAATAAAATGACCTATTTCATTTAATTCTAATAATTGTGATTCAGAGAGGTTAAAGCGATTTACCTAAGATCATAAAGCAGGCAATGGACTGAGCCAGGATTTAGATATAACTCTGTATAGCGGTAAGAGTCTGTTGTTTAGCACATTTATAGGCTGTTTTTCACCTCCTCCTCTGATCTGCTGCAAATCACACTGTTCCATTTGAATTCCTCTGACTTAATAGGCAGTGCTGCACACTTATACATGGATTTTTCAACAAATACTGTAAATGTATTTTCTCTTCTCTATGATTTTCTTAATGACATTTTCTTTTCCCTAGCTTATTTCATGGTAAGAATATAATATACAATACATATAACATACAAAATATGTGTTAATCAACTGTTTATGGTATCGGTATAACTTACAGTCAGTGGTAGGCTGTTAGTAGTTATGTTTTTGGGGAGTCAAAAGTTATATGTGGATTTTCTATTGAGTGTTTATGGGTCAGCTGCAATTTCATATATAAACATGAAAACATATCCCATCCTCTCTGCACAGTTACTGAGTGAATGTGCACAAGACACACATTTTCATTATATGTTTATATATGAATGCATACATATAATCTCCATGTGTTTCCAGCTCTATGCTGAGCACTGGGAATAACAGAGAGCCCTTGAAGAGACTTGAATCTGTCACCGTCTATGAGGAGACACAGGAACAGACAACTCTGTTTAATTTGATAGCTGGTAGGAGTTTGCGGGGGGTGGGGGGGTGGGGGGAGGAAGCAGAGTGGTTGACACATTCTACGGGAAACAGGAAGGCCTCACAGAAGGTCACAATCCCTCCCACGTGAAATGTTCCACTTAGACACATTCTGAAAAGCTTGAATGGAAGTCAGAATGAAAGAGGTTATGATATCTGAGCTGAGTCTGCAAGGAAGAACCAGAAACTCCCTTTAGCTGATCCTGAAAATCCCCAGCTGCCTTAGGAAAGAAAGGCTACGTCTGCACAGCTTCTAGTTTGGGTCCTTCCTCTGCCTGTTGGCTATGGTGCTTTCTGTTCCTCTTCGCAGTATTTTAATCCTTACAATATTAGAACTTCTTTTTAATGGTAGCATTTCCAAAAGATGTAAAAACCAAAGCAAAATGTGTATTTAAAATGTACAGTGAGAGGTATAAGTACCTTATTCTAAAAAAACCAACCTTTTGAAAAACACAAATAAAATATTCAAGACATGCAGAAAATACAGTTTAGACTGTCTAAAACAGGGGTCAGCAAACTACCACCCACAGGCCAAATTTGACCTGTAGCCTATTTTTTATAAATAAAGTTTTATTGAAACACAACCATGTTTATTGGTTGACATTCTAAGTGTGGCTGCTTTCATGTTACAATTGCAATGTTGAGTAGTTGTGACAGAGATCATATGGCCTGCAAAGCCAATACTATTTTTTATCTGGACCTTGTCAGAAACAGTTGCCAATCCCTGGTCTAAAGCATGGAAAAAAGATGAGGATGTTAAACTCGGGAGGCCTAGAGCAGTGCTAGCCAAAGTGTGGTCAGTGTCACAATATCAGTTTATCAAACACAGGGATTGAAAGTAAACACCTAGAAACTTCTATAGCAATTGGACAAAGTAATTTTCAAATCTGTTGAATATAATAATAATTAAAATATCGGGCTTATATTTTATGAGTTATTTTTAAATTCACCCTCCTTTTACCATTTATTTTTATTTTATCAATGTAGGAAGGAATGGGAGTTTAAAAGAAAAGTTTTTCACAATAGATAGTTCTAGTATCGCTGTCCTAGAACTCATGTGGTCAAACCTACCTAGAATTAACCAGCTACAAACAAAACAAAACAAACAAACAAAAACACAACTCATGGCATGGTGTTTTGCTTGCTACTAGTAAATATGTAGTCTGGAGGACTTTAATACTTCTGTCTTTTGGTAGCTAAAGGAGCATTTATCTCTGCACCCCGGCCATGAACATCAGTAAATTTCACAGCACCCTTTTAAGCCTAGTTGCAAAGGAAAACAAAGAAAAATACCTGAAATTTAACCTGATAGTTACCTTTCACTTGGAGCCAGAGTTCTTTGGTCTATAGTGTGTTTATAGGTGTGTGTGTCTGAGAGACCTGACTTAGAAGGGAAGAGGATCCTTGGACCAAAGCAGAAATAGAGTCTGTGAATTTTAGAAATAACTTTGGAATTTTTAATCATCTGCTTCTTCATTAATGTATATTTAAATCATGTTGAAATTCAATTTTAGACTAGTAGATATGAACAGGAAAACAATGCTCTTCTCCTCTAGTTAAAAAAAAAATCCTTATAGTGTAAGCAATGTTGATTATATGAGTCTGAAAATGACTTATAAGTCACTCAAAATCCCTTCAAGACCCCATCATCATAACCTTATGGTGCCTGTTGACATCAATGATTTCAATGGTTTCTTAAGCAGTACTGCACAAGTGCAGAACACCCAGTTAGACAAAAACCCCTAAAGGAACAGCAAGCTGCCAGGGGATTTGTCTCCCAGGCTTCTTGCTCCATCTGAAACATGCACACCTCACAGCCTAATCTGCTAGACTCTCCGATATGCAGTTGCCTGGATCCATTTCTGCACACCAAGGCCTTCTGTGGGAAGACAGCCCTTGCTGGGCGCCGCTGGTAAACAAATTAGAGAAACTACATTATGTTGTCTGAAAGGCCCGGCATTTTTCTCTCGCTGATTGTCGTTAAGTTCATCTGAAGGTCAGCGGTGAAGGGCCCTCAGCTATCACGGCTGCTGGATATGCGGGAGCTTTGTCATATTCAATTCTGTAGCTTTGCTGTGGATACCTCATAAGAACTGGAGCCCATCCAGCCCTAGGTTGAGACTGCTTTGTGTCTGCAAACCCTTATATGACATCCCGTCCCTCAACTCATCACTCGCAGCAGAGGAGGGGCGTGGAGGGGAGGGGTGTTCTGTAGCTGCAAACACAATTGCTTTTGATGAAGCAATGTCCAAGTAATTCACTATCACTAATAGCTACTCCCTCTACTCCCACGTGATAAAGCCCCTTACAAATTTAATAAAACTTATATGATTAAAAGGGTTTATAAGTGCCAATGATAATGTAGCATTTGGCAAGTGCTTCTGATTCAGATGCTCCCAAGATGCCAGAGGTTCAAATGCCTCCATGGTGCCACCCATTCCAAAAACACCCCTTCTGGTTTGATTCATAGGTTCTGGATTTCTTGATTAAGTGTTCTTCAAGCCAAGAGGATCAGCTCACGCTTGGAATTTTACAGAATGTCTACTTAAAAGCTGATGTCTACCACCTATGGTTGTTCACTGTGAAGAAACCTAACCGACTACAGAGATAACTCTGGGACTTGGCTTGAGGTGTTGTTGTTTTTCTTTTTTTCTTAAGTACATTTTTATTGATTTCAGAGAGGAAGGGAAAGGGAGAGAGAGATAGAAACATCAATGAGGAGAATCATTGATTTGCTGCCTCATGCATGCCCCCCTACTAGGGATCAAGCCCACAGCGAGGCATGTGACCTGATCTGGAAAAGAACTGTGACCTCCTGGTTTATAGGTCAATACTCAACCACTGAGCCACACTAGCTGACCTGGCTTGAGTTTTATAATATCTGTGTGGCATCATGTAAATCTTTTAATACTACTGGATCACTGTTTCCTGGGTATAAAATAAGAAAGTTCTATTAGTCCGTTACTAGGTAGCAGTACAGTTAACCATCTAAGTGGAATACTTTTCAGGGTGAGGGGAGGCATTGGGATGACAGGGAGAAAGCAGGATTGTGCCAGGCAAGCCATCATCTATGGTCACTCTATCCAACTTTCTAATGCCAATTGTCTGAGTATTATCAGGTATTCCAATATACTTCAAAAATCCTATTGAGCCCAGAATTATTTCATCCTCATTACTATCCTTTTCTTCCTTCAGAAACTCTTCCACTAGCTCCTCAAAAGCTTAGAGTCCAACTCAAACTAATAACTCAAACAAAGAAAAAGTCAGTTATCTAGAAAGTAATATTCAGACCTAACTGCAGGGAATTAGCATAAAATTGAGAATGGTGATCTCATTCAAGAAACTTGAGAATATTTTAGAAAAAGGATGCATGTCTTTCTTGTGCCATGGGAGGTAAGGTAATTACTGCAATGCCAAGGGACTAGGTTGATTCAGGAAGCCACTGCGGCATCAGGACATTAATCTGGGGGATCTGCACACAGCTAGCACACCGTTTCCCATTGGATACTCCTCTACCTTAGGAATTAAGTTGACATTTGTAGAGACTTCCTGCATCGAGAGTGCATCATTTCTAGCCCAAGCTGTAGCCCTTTCGGTACCTTTTCCAAACATGAGCTCCAAGACTCTATATTAGAAAGACTATCAGTACTAGTAAGACTATCTTAAGTAGGGTATACTCCATTTGTCCAAATGACTGTTCTTATTTATTTTTTATGTTAACATTTGACACAGCCATGGTACATTTGTTGAAACTATAAAATAAACATTGGGACATTACTATTAACTAAACTACTGACTTTATTTGGATTCTCAGTTATAATTCATCACCACCAAACCAGGACTATATGAAATGCTGAAGGGTATTCTTTAAGAAGAGGGAGAAGAAAAAGGTAAAGATAAAAATTATGAGCAACAAAGGGACAACAAATACATATCTATCAACAAGTGAATCTAAAAATTAAGTCAAGAAAAAATCTGATGAACAGGATAAATAGAAGCAGGGGCACAGAAAGGGAGTGGACTGACAATTCTCAGGGGGAAGGGGGTGTGAAGGGTACAGGAAGAGACTGGACAAAAATCTTACACCTATGGATGAGGACAGTGGCGGGGGTAAGAGCATGGGGTGGGGTGGGAACCAGGTGGAGGGGAGCTATGGGGGGAAAAAAGAGGAACATCTGTAATAATCTGAACAATAAAGACTTATTTAAAAAAAGTAATGGAGTATAAAAAATAATTTTTAATTCCTTATTATGTACTTTAGCACTCCATTAGGTATTTGCTTTTAGAAAAATCTCAATCTCCCCCAAAAGTTATTTAATCATTTCTCAAACACAGAGAGAAGCAGGTGGAAGTAACAAAATGGTTAATTTCAATATCAAGAAAATCGCCTTTTCCCACTAAGAGGCTGGCATTGCATATGTATGTGTGTACGGATTGGGGGATGGTATTTGTTTTCTCCCCTTTAACCAATTTCACAATTGAATGAGCCTCAAGCTTATCTCTTGCCTCAGCAACTCCGAGAGACGCCCACCACAGACTGTACCCAGCACTTACTGATAATCTAAGTACTGCATATAATAGCCCCCTGGGTGCTTTCAGGGAAAGATCCACACCGAGTGAGGAGGTAGTGAAGCACAGCATCTATTTCCAGATACAGCCATGCTTGTCTTTGGTCCAGTTGTGCTCCGCCTGCCCCCGGCCCCCCCCCCCCCCAAATGGTGCCCATTTCATCTGCTAAATCCTGTCTTGAGGCTTCCTTCATGGAGAGAGCAGAGCAGGCTCTCAAGTGGTATTTAGGTATCCACAGGAGCTGGAACCCAGAATGTGTGGCTGGAATCCTGTGTGAACTGTGCTATTGGTACCGTAGCCCTTGGCTTTTTGGAAGGCTTGACAGTTGAGAGAACACAGGATTCAAAGCCCCCCCACCCCGCCCCCCACCCGAGTTTTAATCCAGACTTGAACAGGTGTTCACTGTGACCTTGGGAAGTGGCTTAATTTCTCTGTTTCAGCTTCTTCCATTATAGTAACAGTGGCAATGCTGATGTTCTCTTGTGGAGCTGTGAGAAGTCAAAGGGCAGGTGCTCATGTCTGCAGTGGGCAGAAGCTCTGCATGTACAACTTCTCCATAACCAGGCCCATCCTCAGGGAAAGGACAATTGGGTGCTGAAAGAAAGTTCAGGGTGGCAACGAATAATACTGAATCTGCTTTTCTTGGCATCACCTCTCCATGAGGAATCCCGGCTTGCTAGACTCTCGAGGCTATCTGTTGCCATTCATACTAGTAAAATAACCCTTAAACCAAAAGTCTCCAATTCTAACGAGGACTAACACATAAAAAATAATCACTATTTCATGACCAAAGGTTTTCAATTTGACTCCCAAGCCCCAGGAGCGACTATTTTCACTCCCAAGCTCCAAGATCTGCAGGAGCCTTTGATCTGCAACTGAACTCTCGTTTTAACCTGGCTTTCATGGCCTTGCATGACCTGAGCCAACCTGTCACACAGACAAACTTGACCTCCACTGATATTCAGCGTACACCCCTCTCAGGTCTGCTTGGTTTCGCCTCTGATCCTCAGTGCCATGGACAATTCTCTTGTTTTGGGAAAGCTTCCTCCTTCTGACCCTCCAGTTCTAATCTGTAATCTCCCCTGAGGTCTTCCCTATTTCACCTAACTCCTGACCGAGAGCTCACCAGAGTTTAACACTCGGTACTACTTCGTGTCCTAATTATTTCTTGGGTTTCCTAATGGAGGAGCAAACATCCTCTATAAGGAGACCTGACCCCAAACATGATTAACATCCAGGTTGTCTTCACTTAACACTTTGAAGCAAACTCTTCTGGGGGCATTTCTTATGCAAAATAGAATACAAAGTGTAATTTCTTATACAAAATAATGGGATGGGTCTCTACATGTAAAATCCTTTCAGTGAGTCACTAAGCCTTGTGATACAGGGCAGTCGGAGTAGAGTGAAATCGCTCCCAGTAGGATGGAGTCAAATTGTAAAATTAAGCACAGAGTCTCCAGTGGGGAAAGCCTCCCATTTTCATGTTAATCACAGTGATTAACATCCTAGGGGGATAATATCCTTCTAGTCACTGATCCTGAAAATATCATGGGTTTGAATCCCTATTTATACCTGGGAAAGCATGTTCTAATTTCCTACCAAGCTTGAGACTCATTTGGCATATTTTTCTCTGTTGGCATTAACAATTGGACCAGATCATCAATAGGTGGTCCTGACTTTCCATCCATCCTTTGGCTCTGGGTTTTTCTCTCTGCATTGCTCAGAAACTGTGCTTATGACTTTGAGTACACACTTAAACTACACCCATTATATGGATATCTAATATAGAGTTAAACATTTTATCTATTATGTCAAGGTGTTTTAAGTGGAGTTAGATTTGCATTGCTTACAATTCCATTTTGCATTTTTTTTTTTTAATTTTAAGGGCAAACTTTCTGAGCCATTATTATTTTAACGTGTATTATTTCCTAATTATAAATGTAATGTCTGTTAGTTATGACAATTAAAATATCACTGAATTACATTTTCTTAACAGCTTTCCTAGAAAATAAGGCACTGTTAATGACATTAAAATGTAGTGCTATAATGCAAAATGATCTTTCAACCAAATAATGCAAAGACATTTAAAAAGGAAGTGTGCATTAACAATGTTCTCTGATTCTTTTTAATAAATCTGGGCACATTTTGAGTTTGTTCTGATGGTCACTGATGCCTCATATTCCATTTTTCAGGCCAATTTTGTAGCAATGTTGAGTGACACGTTACATGTTTTGATATGTTATTAATATTTACAGAGCACCCATCCCAGGTTTATCACTAATGTCACCTTGAGGGGGAGAATTATGCTCAGACATAATTTAAATTTATGGCAACAAGCAAAAGCAATCATCATTATTTTTTTAATTTAGAAATTGACGCAAAGAGTTCATCTCAAATGGCTATCGCATAGAATATTCATAACCCTTGATTGCTGTCCACTTTTCTGTGAGGAAAGGGAGGGTAGGAAATCTACAACCACACACAAAACAGGGTCCCCGAGAAAAAACACTACTCATTCCCATCTCACTTTTCTGGAAATAAAGTTGTATTCCCAAGATTCTTAAAAGGCCACATTCTAAGTTGCCCCAAACCCGTGAACACAGTGAAAGGGACTGGTCCTCTTTGCAGAAAGACAAGGAGGAAAGGAGGAGAAGATAAACCATCCCGATGGGCTGGGGCTGGAGCAGCTCAGCTGCTGACCCCACCCTTACAGAAAGAGAACAGTAAGGTATGGGTCCTCTTCCTTCCAAGCACAGCAATATTATTTCAGGGCTTTTCCTGTTGAACATTATGACACTTTAGTTCAGAAATGCAAATGGGGTTAACAATATTTCCTGAGGCCAGGAACAATGCAGGATTCTTTTCTGGGGAGAGACTAAGTTTTAGGCAAGAATTGAAGTCTGAGTCTGAGTTAAGTCAGGAGGTAGCCCACTCTTCTAAAGAGGTAGCTCACTCTTCTAAAGGAGGCAGCCCACTCTTCTAAAAACTCCGGTTAACTCCCTGGAGGTTCAAGCAACCAATAACAAGGATTCTCCCTCTTGGGGCGGGGCACTTTGGTACCACTTTGTAATAGTCCTACTTCCATAAGCCCAACACTCAAGGCTGCATGATCCATTCACTGTTAACTCAATGTTTGAACAGAGCATCCCTGTCTCTTATCTCCTCCCCCTGACATACAACCACCTGGGAGCAGAAGAGCTTACTGGATTATTTATACCATAGTCCCGGGTTGGCATCACCTGTAACAGAAGAACATGACTGAAATCTCTCTTGAGTTCCCCTAACAAGTGATCCCATTCTTTCCTTTGAATTTTCCCATTAACTTTCTAAACTATGTCTTTGTTATATACTTCCTAGCTCTTGTATATGTTTATATTGGGACCCAGCCAGGTGAGGGTGAGATTTGCAATGGTTTTAGTTCTGTTCTAAGAAATGTAATTTTACTCTGATAATTAGTGTGCATTGATGTAAATTTTCTCCTTTTATCGCTTTAAACATTGCTATTATAATTGTTTTAAAGTTTACTTATTTAAAGCTTATATTTTAAAGATAATTTACCACTTATAATTGTAGGTGGTGTATTAGCCAGCTCAGGCTGCCATACCAAGATAATACTGACTGGGTGGCTTAGGCAACAGAAATTCATTTTCACACAGTTTTGGAGGTTAGAAGCCCAAGATAAAGGTGCCAGCAATGCTGATTTCTGGGGAGGCCTCTCTTCCTGACGTGTAGACAGCTGCCTCCTTGTTGTGTCCTCACATGGCCTTTCCTCTGTGCGCATAAGCAGGGAGAGAGACCACTCTCTGAGATCTCTTCCTCTTCTTATCATGAGACTGGGTGAGGGCTCCACTCTTATGACCCCACTTGACCGTATAGATCTCTTTTAAGCCCCTATGTCTAAATACAGTCACAATATTTGAGTTTGGAGGAGGGATATAAGTCAGTCTAGAACAGAGCTCAAAACTTCTGCTTTGTTCAGGTTGCTGACTTTTCAGCTTGGTGACATTTCATCCAGACAACATATAAATTAGAACTTAAAATACCTGAAGCAAACTTTAAAATGGGTATGATTACAGTGTGCAAAGAGAGAAAAAAAATAAAAGACCAAAGGCAATACCAAAATAAAATTTCCAGATTTGAAAAACATATTTAGAAAATTAAATAAATACACATTTGTCATTTTGGGTGGAGAACTCATCTTCAGAATAATCCCACATCCCTTACATATGCTCTGGACAGTCAAGAATTGTCTACAAGGCAGTTTTGTGCTTCACTTTGCAAAGTTCTGTGTGCTTTAGCCATGCTGGGTGTCCTGTGTGTGTGTGTGTGTATATAATTCATGCCCAAGATTCCAAAAACTTGAGGTATTTTGATTTGGTACCACACAAAGCCTGAGATTTAGATCCCAACGGAGAATCTAACAAAGATTGATGGATAGACAGAAAGACTAGATCATACTGTATAAATATTCTATAATATTTCCCTGAGCACTTTCCAAATGTACTCAAGGGCAAGCTCTTTAAAACACACACACACACACACACACACACACACACACACACACACACACACAGGAATATACACATTTAAACCACATGGATATGAGCTTTTAGAAATCCTGATGAATTCCACAATTTTAATAAAGATGTTCTACATCATTCAGTTTAGTTTCTAATGTGAAAAACAATGATAAAGCAGCAACGCTGGGGGAGACTTGTACCATGTTTACAACAATAAGATGCTAATGTGTCATATGAAGGGCACCATTGCATGGCTGGCTACTGAGTAGCTCTGTTTAACTGACTATGCACCCCTGTGAAAGTGGTAAAGCACACAGAGCCCATTGTTTATATTGGATAAAATGTTGAATTTGCGGTCCTTTCTCAATGGCAGTATCAAGGGTTTCACTTTGGGGTGGGAAAAGGGCTCCACACCAAATCCCAGCCTGCTGATGTGGGTGCCAGACACTGGAGTAGTTGCTCAAAGCTCTTGACCCATTTTATAGCTACAGCCACTCTTTGAGGTAGATGTCATTTTATTCTACAAATGTCACAAATTAGGAAATCCAATCTCAGGTAAGTAGACTGCCCTAAGTCATCCAGCTATCTGGCAAGAACAGCACTTGAACCTAAGCTTTAATTCCAAAATATGTAAGTCCTACACAAAATAATTTTGTTTTTGCATTTAATACTCTATCAGAACATTCTTTCAATAACAACATACATTTTAATTTAATCACATGTTTGCAAATATAAACCTTCATCCAGTTTAAAGCTGTTTTCAATAGCTACTGGCAACAGTTACTCTTTATAGGTAACAAGAAAACAGACATTTGTGGAGAAGGAACTCTAATTGTTTTCTAACCGGGAAAGAAGTGTGTAGGTGAAGTTTTGAGAGAGGCTGCATCTTGGGATTTCATTAGCTCAAGTGATACAAGAAAAGGCCAAATACATCTGGAGCGCAAAGGAAATGCTTGCAAAATATATTACATTTGGTGAAGTTAAAAATACATCCTTTGCCTCGGACCCACAAGGAAAAGTGGAAATAGTACGATCATCTACTGTGTTAAATATCAAATCTGATCTAAAACCTACTTTCACTAACCCTACTGTGACTTCTGTGGCAGGAAGGTCTCCCTCAGAAGAGTTTCCATAAACCAGGTTGATTAAATTCCTCAGTGCCGAAACCAGTTTGGCTCAGTGGATAGAGCGTCGGCCTGTGGACTGAAAGGTCCCAGGTTTGATTTCGGTCAAGGGCATGTGCCTGGGTTGCGGGCATATCCCCAGTAGGAGATGTGCAGGAGGCAGCTGATCGATGTTTCTCTCTCATCGATGTTTCTAACTCTCTATCTCTCTCCCTTCCTCTCTGTAAAAAATCAATAAAATATATTTAAAAAAAAATTCCTCACTGACCAAGAGAACTGACAGTGTTGCTCTTGCTTCCCAGTTTAAGAGACAACAGCTTTAGAGTCAACGATGTACCTGGGATTACCCGGGCAGACAGCTTCAGAATATCAACACCCAAGTTCAGGCGATTGGTTGTGATAACTACTACTTTTGAAATGCATCTCTTATTGTCATATGATATGTTTAATCAAGCATATTTATCACGAGCATAGGTCTATCTTAAAATTAAGCTGTGTACAATGTATTCCCCCTTAGAGGATATTAATGTAAGAATTAAAACAGGTGTCAGGAGGTATTTTCAAACTGTCGAGTCTCTCATTCAAAATGAAAACCACCCACCATACAGCAACCATCTCCCACTGAACCTTTCCGAATCCCCTATTTATATACATAAAGCAGGTATCTGATTGACTAGCACAATGGTCGGCAAACTGCAGCTCGCGAGCCATATGCGGCTCTTTGGTCCCTTGAGTGTGGCTCTTCCACAAAATACCACGTGCGGGCGTGCATGTACAGTGCGATTGAAACTTCGTGGCTCATGCGCAGAAGTCGGTATTTTGTGGAAGAGCCACACTCAAGGGGCCAAAGAGCCGCATGTGGCTCGCGAGCTGCAGTTTGCCAACCACTGGCTAGCACATAGTAGGAGCACACAAATGGCTAGTTGAAGTACTTCTTTCCATTCCGAGGGATCCTCAGCCTTTTCTGGAAATACATAATGATATACATTGTAAAATATTAAGAACATAGAGCATATAAAATTTTAATGTGCACACAAAAGTCTTTTACAACCTTCTCACTCACTAAGTGGTCCCACATTAAAATAAAATAAATCTTCACCCAAAGAGAAAGCACTTAAAATGTGCAGCCCTTTCGGATTTTAGTTCCCCAAAGAATTCATTTTTCTTAATAGTGTCAGATACAATAAAACCATCCCTTTCAAGGAAAAAATAATTAAAGCGCTCACCACGATGTTTTACTCTCTGTATTTAAAAATCAGCTATTTCTTATGATCAGTAATTTGGGATTCCATTACATTTTATGGTACTAAATATAGATTTACACAATAGATACTAATGACTCTGGACTGGCAGCCACTTGTTACTTTAGTCGTAAACCAGGATTTCTGCCAAGAACTTATGTTCTTAAAGATTATGCAGAGAATGCAAAATGAGCGTGAAGTAGGGCACACACAAAGGAAGAGCATAGATCCTCTCAAATGATGTTTCCATGTGTTTCGTATCCTTTCAAAGTCAGAGCCATCATTCTATAGAAGCAGCCTCAGTTGGGTGGTTGTTTTTATTCATTCATTTTAATATATTCATTTATTTAATTATGTATTGAGTGCTTCCTATATACTAGGCATTATCCTTCCCACAAAGGATTTAAAAAAATTAAAAAGAAAATAGAAGCTTTGTCATTGCCCTCAAAAAGCTGACAAATAAGTTGGGGACAATAAGAAACACAGTAAGTATAGTCGACACGCTAAGGCAGTATTCCTGCAGGGGACAGACAGGTAGTCAACAGTGAAGAAGGAGTGTGACTTGCTGAGGGTGAGGGCAAAGTTTCCCCAGAGAGGGTTAAAATGAGCCAGTGAGACCAGGAAACATTCCGCAGAGAAAGAGCAAGGCCACAGGGAAGCACTTGCCAGGTCTGTGCTGGCGGGAAGGAACTTTAGATCCATGCTTCCTGGTGTGCTTTCATGCAAGAACCAACATCAGAATCCCCTCAAGCACTGGGTGCATTTCTGGGATTCACGTAGAAATTCTGGATCAGAACCCATAACGATGAACCCTGGCCAAGTAGCTCAGTGGTTAGAGTGCTGTCTAGAAACACCAAGGTTGTGGGTTTGATCCCAGGTCAGGGCACAAACAATAATCAACCAATGAATGCATAAATAAAGTCAAGTCAAGGTTGTTCTCTCTCTCTCTCTCTCTCTCTCTCTCTCTCTCTCTCTCTCAATTAAAATAAAAAGAAATGTATATTTTAGAAGAAAAAGGAATCTATAGAGTTGAGGCCAACATGCATGCTTCACCTGTGACTGGATACAGCTTGTGTGCAGTATCAGATGCACGGAGACGCAGTGATTCATTGTGTAGAGCTAAAGGTGGTTTTTTGTGAAGGTGCTTCCAGCTCTTCCTTATAAGCTACTCCTTATAATATCTTCTGTTCTATATAAAATTTTTCTAATTGTGATTACTCTAAATTATCTTCACTTTTAATAATAAAACAACAAACCAAATTCCTTAATCAAAGCATCACTTTAATAAGGCATTTATTATGCTTTCTTGAATAAAATCAGCTTCCTAAAGTCAATATCATTTTTAGAACTGTGTTAATTGTTCCGTGTATCAATTCTGGGTGAAGAGAGACACGAAATGCTAGTGCTGGTTGGAGACAGTTAGGTTTCCAAAGAGCAGAAATCCCTATGAGGTCATTGAATAGCATGCATTAAGGTTACTCAAATTAGACCCCCCCTCCCAATATATCTATAATAATAAAAGCGTAATATGCTAATTAGACTGGACATCCTTCCGGTTGACCTTCTGGATCAAGCTGGGTCTGTGAGGGAAGTCCGGGTCCTGAATGCCTGCTGGCGGTTGGAGGGAAGCCCAGGTCCTGGGTGCCAGAGGGAAGCTGGTGCCAGCAGCCAGGGAAGGAAGGCCTACTCTTGCATGAATTTCATGCATCAGGCCTCTAGTCTATTATAATAACAGTACTAATAATAAATCCCTACCATTATTTGCATATCACATTTAAGATAAGATCTAAAGTAAATTTTAAAGTAGAAACACCTGGCTATAATTTGCAATACCAGCTATTAGCTATTACTCAATAATTTAAAATTGATTACATCTTCCTAATCTAAATAACAAAGCTTCCCCAACTTCCTTCTGAAGTTAAGCCTCTGTTCCTTCATTCAGTGATAAGCATGGTCAGGGAAAATACTGTCCCATTATAAAAAAGTGAAAACAAAAAAAACAAACATAACACACATGAGTCAGATGCAATCTTTAAATGGCTGCTTAACTTTTCAATAAGAATTTGAGCCGAAACTGGTTTGGCTCAGTGGATAGAGCGTCGGTCTACGGACTGAAAGGTCCCAGGTCGATTCCGGTCAAGGGCATGTACCTTGGTTGCGGGCACATCCCCAGTGGGGAGTGTGCAGGAGGCAGCTGATCAATGTTTCTCTCTCATCGATGTTTCTAACTCTCTATCTCTCTCCTTTCCTCTCTGTAAAAACTCAATAAAATATATTTAAAAAAAAAAAAGAATTTGCCTTCTTAGCATTCCTCGAAATTGCTATGTTGTTCTTTTACTACTTGAGGTATATCAATGTTTTAGTTATGAACAGTTTTATCATGGCTGTCATTTCTTCCTAATGTGTATTATATATATGAGTGTATACAAACACAAAAACACACATGCACACATTAATAGGGAATGTATCAAAAGTTGGGATAATTTTGTTCTGTCTTCTTATCCTGATCCCCAAGATAACCTGTGAAGTTAACAGGAAGCTTGAAAGGCCTCCTAAATTTTACTGATGAGTTGAAAGTTTAAAATATGATTAAAGCTTTGTCATCAGAATTTTTCAGATATACCTTTGTCCTTTGTCTAAAAGTTACAATAATCTCCATTAAACAGAACTATGCTTAATTTCAAATACATGGTATTTTAATTGTACTATCAATTTCTAAAAACAAATAAAGACTAGCATATTTATAATATAAACAAATATACATTTAGGGCAAGAAAGGTGTCTGTCAAATACATGCTCAGTTCTTGATAGAATTTTATCCAGCTTCTTTCTAAAAGGACATGATCTAAACCAAATAAACATCACAAACAATAGCCATTGTCAATATCTATAATGTAAATATAAATAAGGCATATTCCTTAAACAGCTCAATATTGAATAGTGGGCTCAAAGAATCAGAGTAAATAGTTTGGTCATGAACTTGGAACTTCCTGGTACAATGAACAGCAACTTTGGAAACTTATATTTGTCAGCTATAATATGTTCCGAATTTGCCTCTACATGAGTCTTTTCCTTGATTTATATCAATACATGATATTGCTAACAATGTCCTCAGCTTTTTTTTTTTAATATACATTATTGATTTTTTTATTGATTTTTTAGGAAGAGGGACAGAGAGTCAGAAACATCGATGAGTCGATGAGAGAGAAACATTGATCATCCGCCTGCTGCACACCTCCTACTGGGGATGTGCCCACAACCAAGGTACATGCCTCTGACCGGAATCAAACCTGGGACCTTTCAGTTTGCAGGCCGATGCTCTATCCACTGAGCCAAATCAGGGCCTCAGCTTGTTTCTTTGTAATGAGTTCCCTCAATTCCTGTATGGCACTTCTCCAAGGTTCTGTTTACTCATGAGATGTTATAGGTATCATGGACTCTTGGTCCATTCAGCCAATTATTAAGGTGAGAAGCATTGTGATTAATACAATGCTAATTCAAGTTTGGAGATACATGAAACATTTTTCACTATTTTCCAGCATTCTTTAAATTAGTTTATAACTGGACACAATTCTAACCTTACTCTAGATGTAGACCCAAAATAACCTGAAGAGCTCAGAAACAGTTAAATTTTCTCTTATCAGATAATCATGGTTTATAATTTTGAATTTCACTTTCCTGTACAAGGAATTGGAGCCAATTAAAAAGAAAAAAAAATAAACTATGCACATGTGTAAAAGTTTTAATAAGAGCCCAGTGTCAAGAAAATTGCAACCAGATTCATCAGACACTGGAATATATTAACAAAATTTTCTGAGGGAAGATTTTGAAGGAATCGGACAAGTTTAGGAAGACACACTTTCATCCCTGTAGTTACTAGTTAGCCTCTTGACTGGAGGGTACCCACTGGTTCCCCCCGGCTTGTAAACACTGGGACCATCTTAATACCATCTGGTTTCCAGGGAGCCAAAGAAGATTTGGCAGGATTATAAAAGGGGTAAAAACTGCCAAGTGAATTTCTCCTCAATTGTTTACTTTTCTTGCTTATTTATTGATCAATGTGATTTTGTTTATCACTTAAACATTTTTATTAAAATTTTAATTATGCATTTTGGTTCATCCGAACTTTAAATCTATTGGCAAATTAGTCCAACCTCCTACAAAATAGAGAACACGTCCCAGCTCTCCTCCAAGCTATGATCTCTAGACTGCATAAAAGGAGACCGGGCTTGGGGTGGTGAGCCCCCAGTGGCAGGTACAGATGATGTGTTGTGGAATTTTACACCTGAAACCTGTATGATTTTGTTATCCAGTGTCACCCCAATAAACTCCATAAATGGGCAACCAAAAATGGAAGATTAAAAAAACACAAATAGTGCCAGTGAAGAGAAATCTCAGCTTTGTGAAAAATATTCATGCCAATGTGAGACTGGTAACCATTACATACACATCTTTTTCTCAGGTCCAGTAAATTATGGTGTTAATTCATGCAACAATTATTTACTGTGTTTGGCTAATATGCAATAGCCAAACATACTAATTCCAGACTTGTGGCAAGTGCTATCATTGACAGGAGAAATCTCGGTGATAGAAAACAATCACATGTTGTGTTGCATTTCCTGAGATAAGGTGGTGTGGGTTGAGATGAAACCTAAAGGATGATGGATGGACCTGAAGAGCATTATGCTAAGTGAAATAAGCCAGTCAGAGAAAGATTAGTATCATATGATCTCAATCATTTGTGGAAGATAATGAACAACATGAACTGATGAATAAAAACAGATTCAGAGACACAGAATCATGGAACATCCGACAAACCTCAGATGGAAAGCAGAGGAGGGTGGGTGGCAGGGATAAGAGATCAACCAAAGAACTTGTGTGCATATAAGCATAACCAATGGACACAGTGTGTGTGGGGGAGGCATGGGTTGGGGGCAGGGATAGGCTGGGAGAGGAAAATGGGGGGGAAAGGATATCCTATATAATAAAAGGCTAATATGCAAATCAACCGAATGGCAGAATGACCACCAGAATGACTGATTGCTAAACATACACTGACCACCAGGGGGCAGATGCTCAATGCAGGAGCTGCACCCTGGTGGTCAGTGTGCTCCCACAGGAGGAGCATTGCTCAGCCACAAGCTGGGCTCAAGGCTGGCGAGCACAGGGGAGGTGGTGGGAGCCTCTCCCGCCTCCGCTGTAAGTGGGCAGTAAGGAGTGAGGGGTCCCGGACTGCGAGAGGGATGTCTGACTGCTGGCTTAGGCCCAAAACCCGGGGAAGGAGGGGGATTTCTGGCCAGGCTGAGAGACCCCACATGTGCATGAATTTGTGCACTGGGCCTCTAGTATGTAATACTTTCAACAATAAAGAATTTAAAAAAAAAAACCTGAAGGATGAGAAGGAAACAGCCTGTAAGAATCTGAAAATATGAGACAATTGAACTACAATTCAGGTGAAGCATCTAGAAAATGCAGTGTCTGAAGTGAGAAAGAACATGACGGGGTGGGGGGGGGGGGTGGAGAGAGAGAGAGAGAGAGAGAGAGAGAGAGAGAGAGAGAGAGAGAGAGATTGTCATGAGATAAGATTGGAGAGACTAGGGAAAGACCAGGTAGACCCAAGTAAACCGAGGAAAGGAGTTTGGAAGCCACTGATAATTTTTAAATTGGGAATATATGATTTCACTTATGTTGGAAAAATTGTCTGTCTGGTTGTTATGAAGAAAATGGATTATAATGTACTGAATGTGAAAGACCAACTAATAATCTACAGAAATTGTCTTGAAATATGATAATTTCTGAAAATATGGTCATAGAATCATTATCAAGAGGAAAGGATGGGTTCAAAGGCATATTTTGTAGAAACACTGAGTTGTCAATAAATTTTATTTTGTGGGCAAGATAAAGAGAAAAATCAGGGGCATATTTCAAGTATCTGATTTGACCAAATGAGTAATAAAGACACCCTTAAAAGAGATGAGGAAGTATAAGGGAGAAAGTGCTTTTGGAGAAATTTCAGAATTAGAAAGTATGTCATGTTAAATTTGCAATAGCTTTGAAACATCCAAATGTAGACATATAGTACACAGATTTGAAATCTGTACTGTCAGTCTAGTGGAGAAATCTCAGCTGAAGATATGAGAATTTTGCAGTTGTCGCCTTGCAGATACTTATCAAGGCTCTGGTAATGATAGGCCACCTTAGGGGTAAGAGCGGAGAAGAATAAGGACTCTTTACTGTTCTGTGAGGCAGTTCCTGATTTAGGCAAATAGTAGATGAGGAGAATTAAGTCAAGAAGGCAATAAAAGTAGTCACGTGAAAGCCAGGAAGAGGGTACAGGATAAAATAGGCCAAGAGAGAAGTATCCTTCGTTAAGTAGAAACAAGAGATTGGGACAAGAACAGAAAAGAGTTCCTTGACAAAAACACTTTCCGTAGAGAGAGATGGACAGTAACCCCACTGGAGATTGACAGGGGAGGGACTGGGGACACTGGACAGAACTGTTTTGAAAAGTATTGCCCTAAAAGGAAGCAGAAACGTGGAATGTTCCCAGAGGAACCTGAGGAGAAAAGGACTCTGCTTTGTTTTGCTGGTTAAATATTTCTTATTGATGAGAGATACGAAGGCATGTTCCTTTGTTTAAAGAAATAAGAGAACAATGCAGCAGAGAGTGCTGGAACAGAAGAGAAGAAATAAATGAGGGAACAAAGTCCTTGACAAGGCGGAGATTGCAACCAGTGTCCAAGGTGAGAGACCGGCCCACCAGAGGGGTCTTTTGGTAGGCTGTGTATTTTTCATCGGATCTGAAGTCGTTGTTTTCTAAATTAGGTCTGGAAAGTCAGTCATCCAATATGTGAAGGTTACCAATTCATCTTGAGGAAAATGTCCTTTAGTGTGGAAATGTGAAATGCATTTTCTTTTTCCCCCCCAGGATCCCTAAGGGAGAAGTTTGTTCTGGCTCACAAAGACCTACATTCAAGAGTTGCCTACATTCAAGGCAAGTAAGAAACATGCCTGGAAAAATAATGAAGAATCCTGAGGGATTGTGCAGAGAAAAGCCACCAGATTCCAAAATGAGACAAACGAAAGGGAGTTGGGTGTTTCTTTAACAAACGTGTAGTAATTCCAACTTGGTGACATGCAGTAGTGGCAATAAAATCTTAGATAACACCATGACATCATTGTCTATTACAATAATGTAAATTAAGAGAAAACCTAAACTGAATGGACTCTAACAAAAAAAAAAAAAGATGGAATATACTAGAATCTGGTTATTCCAGGGACAAGATTTAAAATGCATGCCTTCAAAAGATCTCACTCATTTATGAATAATAAAGAACATTATAACCTAATGAACAAAAATATAGATACAGAGGCAGAGAAGCATCGAACAGACTGTCAAATTACAGCGGGAAGACTGGGGAGTGTTGCGGGGGGGGGAGGGGGGGTGCGTAAGAGATCAATGGAAGGACTTACATGCATGCATATAAGCATAACCAATGGACACAAGACATTGGGGGGGGGTTAAGGGCATGTGTGTGTGTGTGGGGGGGGGGGGGTAGGGGAGGCCGGGAGAAGGTCAATGGGGAAAAAAAGGAGACATATGTACTACTATTTGTAATACTTTAAACAAGAAAATAAAATTTTAAAAAATGCATGCCTTGGCTCAGGGTTCAAATAGGTGTGTTCAAGGCCTGCTTCTATCCGTTCATTAACCTATTTTGTTTCTTCAGTGTTGCCTCAGTTCTCCAGCAAGTTTTCCCTTGCAAGAGAGCCTTCTTCCATTTTTTTTCAAGTTTTGAACAGTGTTTAAGATTCAATATTTTCAGACACAACTGACTGAGTTTCTGCTTCACATGGTGTGACAGCCTTATTTGGGGCACTCTGCTCCACTTACTACACCCTCAATATGTGCACTAGAAGCAAAAAATAGTAGCTTCAGATGGACACCAAGAAACAATATCTAACTCCAATCAATGAAATGAAAATGACCTTTTAAAAAAATCAGCATTCAATAATGAATTTTCAAGAATAATCTTGTCACCAACTACGAAAGAAAGTGAAATGTTTTAAAAAATAATTCAAAATGCATAATCATAGACTGCTGTAGGAATCTCATAAAATTTAAAAATGTTCTATGAATCACCCAACGTAAGTATCTGTGATTGCACTAATTGCTGTTCCTTTCTGCAGTCACAGGCAGCAGATAATGTAGGACTGCATTCTGCGTGGGAGCATAAACTTGCCTAGGTTACACATCTGAATCGGCTTGGGAACATTGCAAATAGATTTCTGGGCACTATCTCAAGAGAGTTTTGGGTGATGCTCTAAGCTTTCTTCATCTTAAGAACTCCTCAGAAAATGTAAATGCATAGCCCAGGTTGAAAAGTATTTCCTTCTAGTATGAAAATGATTTTTTTAAGGTTAACAAAAATCAGCGTGAAATAAGGCACTCACATTTTTTTTAAGTGCTCTTACATATAGAATCTTTGGCATAATGATGGGTAATCAAAGGCTCTGAAAATTAGGTCACCTTCATATAAGTACTTGGCTGTGGTACTTCAATCCAACATGCCTGAAACCAATTGCTCTCGCATCTTTCTCCTCCACTACTGAGCCAGAGCCTCTTACCCATTGTACTTCTCTCGGGCATTCTCCTTGCCCCCACATTTATCCAAGTATAATGACAAATAAAATGGTAAGATATTTCAAGTGTAATGGTAATGATTTGATAATTGTATACATCATGAAAAGACTCTCTCCTGGCACACTTTTAATACTAACCCTGACTCCCTAACTGGGCTCTCCCTAGTTGAATCCACGCCAAATACCATTACCAAATTATTCTGCCTTGGGCATAGCTGTGTTCACCAGTCTTCAGAGGTCCCCACTGATCACTGAACAAAGCCCCAGTTCTTCGAAGTGTCACCTAAGACCCTTGACCATCTGACCCTCAAGAATCTCCTTCCTTATTCCTTCATTTTCCTTCACAGACCCTGCACTGCAGCCAAGTCACTGATATTCTGTGTACTTGTCCCTTCTTTAAACCCATATGGGTGCTTTACTTAATTCTTCACAGAGTACATACAACTTACACAAATTCAAGTCCCACCCAGGGCTTTCCCTGACTTCCACCATTGAAAGGTCTCCGCTAATCCAACTAACATAATAATTTGTGCTTTTGAAACCTGTAACTTTGTACTGAATAGAATCATTACCATTTTATTGCCTATAAAATATATAAGTTCTTAAAAAATAGGATTCCTATCTGATTGATTGCTTGTTTCCATCAACAGCTATTTATTGCCCAGAAACTTTCATTAAATTAATATATGCATTAGAAATATTTTTCATGCTCCTAGGAAACTCAAAATATAAAACCAGATAAAGTTATCTATGTCCTTGCACCCCCTCATCAAAAACAATGACAAAGTAACCCCATGTCTTCTGTCTGTCCTCATATATTTTTAAAATATTTAAGCTTGCACCAAGTTCTACAGAAACTTTTATCAGATTCTAGAGCAGAGGTTCTCAACCTGTGGGTCGCCAACCTGTGGGTCACAATCCCTTTGGGGGTCGAACGACCCTTTCATAGGGGTCGCCTAAGACCATCGGAAAATGCATATATAATTACATATTGTTTTTGTGATTAATCACTATGCTTTAATTATGTTCAATTTGTAACAACGAAAATACATCCTGCATATCAGATATTTACATGACGATTCCTAACAGTAGCAACATTACAGTTATGAAGTAGCAACGAAAATAATTTTATGGTTGGGGGTCACCACAACATGAGGAACTCTATTAAAGGGTCGCGGCATTAGGAAGGTTGAGAACCACTGTTCTAGAGGAATAGAAATAAGACCCTGTCACCTTGAAAGAGATGCGGTAGAAATACCAGCTCACCTATGTTAGGGGTTGTGAGAAACAAATGAACACCTATTTTATAATTTGTATAACGTCCAATATATTACATACAAGGCAGTTATGTAGAAATTTTCACATTACCTCAGGAGTCCAAAAGGGGTGAGTCGCATTTAACTGGGATTTTTAGTCATGCTCTGCTGTATTCTGCTGGGACCTGAATAAGTGCTATTGGGATTTCTCCTGCACACTCTCTTTCGTCTCACCCTGAGCTGACCTCCCTCCCGGGGCTGTCACATAGGCTTTTTCCAGGTACCATTTCGGCCCACTCTGACTCCGCGCCCACTTACCGATCACTGTCTAGGCCACCAGAGCCAATTCACTTGTGCGTATGCTGGTTAGCCCATAAATGACTGATTCTGATTTGAGAAGGGGGAAGGATGAACACTTATTTTTCTGCATTTTTGTTTTTTAGAAGAGAACACACTTGTTACTCCTTTTCAATTCTGACCATGGAGTAATTTTCCATCATTAAATGTATCGGCCCCCTGCTGGATGGGTGTCCAAAAGAGACCACATTCCATTCTTTAGACACAAGACCCTTGAAAAACATCTATTTCTCATGACTCCCCCCCAACCCCCCGCAATCCTCTGAAGACCTCACAAAATCCGAAAAGCCCTGCTCCAAGTTTGCTCCACTAGGAAAGGACCAATTTTAAACCAATTAATTACCAATCAATCTTTAGTAAGCCAAGCAAAAGCAGCATCTAACCCAATTTGTTTAGAAACCCATTCATTCAGCCCTGTGGCTTCTCTGCCATGCGGGAGATCTGTCAGACTGGAATCAAGAGAAAGGCTTATCGAATTTTAATGTAGAACTAATGTTGCTTCTGCAGTTGCCGGCATTAGAAGGGTGATGGGGAGTCCAGGAAGGAAGTGAAAAAATGGTCTTTCTCTCTCTCACTTTTTTTCCCTTTTGCAAAGAGTTCAAATGTTCAATCTGTCCTTTCTATGAACCTGCTATTTACGGCAACCTCTTTTAACCTATATATAATGCATGAAGAAGTCTAGGCAGAATAACATTGCCTGTAGACACTCGTATGACGGATTGTGCTGAACCCTGAAAGCTTCTGGTTGTCAGGATCATGATATTGCGAGTTCCTCGGCCAACCCCACCTGCTAAAGCAACTCTTATCAACCCTCAGGGACATTGTGCATACATTTATTGTGTGAGACTCCAAGTGTGGTTTCTGTCTTGATCTAGCAGTATAATATCTTCAATAAGGTTTCATTAATGCTTTCGACGGAATGACAGAGTCTATAAATTTGTGTAGTGATTTAAAGAGCATCTATGCCATCTGAGCAGGAAGAAATACTGTAAATGAATACAGTGTCTTTCACAACCTCTTTCCTGATTATTATAATAGCTAGTTCCTTATCTTTACCCCATATCTCACACTCTACATAGGCAAAAAAAAAAAAAAGTAAGCAAATGAGCAAGAAAGGATGGTAGATATTATTTCAAATTAGTCATTGTTCCAATTCTGCCTCGTACTCAGGGCACATGAGCATTCATTTCTCAGGCATTAGTCATATGAGGGCTGCCCATCCTAACCTGTTCAGTTTTGACTATTTAATTTCACTATTATATTTCCAGTGTGAAATGATGAAGCTGGAATTACAACCCACATAGCCTAAATTCAGAGGAGTGGCCTACGCAACTGTAGTAAACTGCCTAAGCTGACCGCAGCCACCCTTCCTTATTTCTTCCCCATCGAAATGTTTGCCCTAAATGTCTCCATTGTAGATAAATCTAGGCACACTAAAGTTTTTCATACAATGCACTTTCTTTGAGTATCAAACCATTTCCCCCAAAAAAATTTTAGTCTCAGATATCAGGAATTATAAAAAGGATTAAAATGAGCAGCACCCTTAATTATGCAATGTTTTGTTTCTTCTGTAAATAGTGCAATGGTCCAAATATGATTATATAATTACAAATAAAACCCTGAGGCTTTTGAGAATGAAAGTGGCACTATTTTTGCTTACGCTGGAACAGTGGGTATAGGTGCGAACTATCTTGGGTAAAGTAAGCCCTATGGACACATCTTGTGTCTCTTTTATTCTTGATAAATCTTGCTATTTTGTTTTAAACTTTCCCACTTTCATCTTCCACTCTCCAGACAAAAAAAACCCAAAAAACTAAAAAAACACAAAAAACCCCCAAAATGAATGCATTTTTAGATTTTTTTTTCTTTTAATATTTAAGATTACAAATTTTCATCCTAGTTAAACTGTAACTCATTCCACACTTTTGATATGCAGCATGTGCTTTTTAGGTTCTAAGCATACTCTAAATTCCATTATGGTTTTTCTTTAATGTTTTTTAAGAAATGGTATTTTAATTTCAAAAATTAAGGATGAGTTTCAATTTGACCACTCACTATCCTTCATAGTAAACATTTGGCAACTTGTACTAAATTTTTAAAATCTTACTAGTCAAAAATCATTTCAAATGTGAGGTCAGATATTTAGTTCTTACTTAAAATAACCAAATAAAGCTCATTTATAAGAATCAAATAAGTAGCTCCAGTAATTCTCCCACAGAGAATGCAGGATTCTCTGGCAAGCTCCTAAACTCAAGAGAGAAATTTTCAGTTCCTGGCAGGAGAGTGAGAGCTAATTCCAGGATGATTTGTCGGCGTAAGTAGTTGAACCACCACACCTCCTGCATCCTGGATAGATGGGCATTCGGCCTTTGCTGAAGTGCTTCCATCCTGTGGAAACTAGTTGCCTGTGAATGATCCAAGGTCTGAGGGTGAGTGAATGGAGGACTCTGGGAAGCACAGATCACCAGACTAAACCTTGTGTGTATGGAAGTAACTTCCTTATACTCCTAGGATATGCTGAGACTCATTTCCAGAAATTGCTTCTATCTCCTGAAGAGAGGATTATGAGCAACATGAATAATTTCCCCCAGATATATCTTGACATCATCATTGGCTACAATTGCATAAATGGCAAAATGTTCCTTGTTTCTGTGCAATCATCCATTGTGAAGATGACAGTACATCCAGTGACAGGACATAGAACACAGACCTGGGAGACGTGAGTTTCAGTCGGGCTCTGCCACTTCCCATACTAGTGAACACGTATTTAGCGCGTGTTGTGAATTGCTCTGTGTGCTTCTTATGCTGCTTCCTTACCAATTGTGTCAGCATAGACACGTTATTTAACATTTATCCTCATAACAACTCTGAAAAGAGGATATTTTCATCCCTAGAGTACAGATACAGACACTGAAGCACAGGGCACTAAAGCAACTGGCTCAAGGTCACCTAACTGGTTCAAGGTCACATTCATGTCTTAGGCTTGTCCAACTCGAAATTCCATTTACTTTCCAACACCATTCATGCATCTCTCTTAGCCAATTTTGTGTGTCACTGATCTCTTTTGAGTCTTTAGTTACTTTATTTATAAAATGGAAAGATCTTGATAGAATTATTGGATAAGTTAACAAGCCAGTAGATACAATGTAAAATGCTCAACAAAAAGAACAGACACATATTGTCATAGAATATGCTTTTGGATTTGGGCTTTAATAACACAGCCACAAGCACAGACCTGGGTTCCTTGACTACGTCTCTGCTACAGTTTCTGCCTCATCCCTCCTTCTCCTCCTCACTCTTACAACCAACCTCTCAGTGGGTCAATTTCCTTATCCCGCTCTCTAGAACAATGTCAGACATTTCCACTCCACCACGTTTGCCATCTCTTGTCCCACATCGAGGGTTCTGAGTTTAAGGCCATTTCTCATTATTAAGACAAACTTTTCCCAGAGTGGGGAGGAGAGGGGTAGCAGGTAAGTGAGTTTGTAGTTTGGGAAACATTGGGAACTTGGAAGTCCTCTTAAAACCATTTGCCTTTGAATAAGGTTCACTCTAGTGGGCAGAGCAGACTCCTAAGACACTGGCTATCATCCTTCCCCGGAAGCTTTCCAAGGCCAAGCAAGCTGCGTAAGCGTCATCCCTGGTCAGATGCAAGCACTTCAGAGCAATTGGCTCTCTGCAGACAGGACCAGCCCACGCTCTTGCTGCTTTGCAAGCTGTGCAAACATGTGTGGCCTCGAAGCGGCTCAGTTTGGAGACAGCCCTTCATCTGCTGTCCTCCTCCTGTGCAGACTCGAGGCCAAGTTCTGAACTGGTGAATCCATATGAGAGGAGGCCTGTCGGGGCGATGCCGTGTCCCCCAAGCTGATCTTCCTGCAGACGTGACCCACAAACACAGTTCTTTCTCTCATCAGAGGAGCAGCAGTGTGTGACGCCCTCTGACAAAGCTCTCAGGGTGGGGTCTGCACCCCACATGGCTTTCTCTCAGCAGATGTTTCATGAGAGCGGCTGCCAGGGCATCTCTGTTAGCAGTGAAGGTGTTAAAGCTTCAGGGCCTTCAGAATATGTCTGCGCTGACAGACTGGGGAAAACATGCTAAAACGCTTATGGTGATGAGCATGTAAAAATAGGGCACAGATGTCTAATTTCAAAGACAAGAAAATTTCTTGGCATTTACAGCTATTAGTCATTACTATGTTTTTCTTGTATTTTATTCACGCACTTAACTTTGGGTGTTCCTCTGATTTACTTTGCCAACTGTAAGCTACCATCCCATAAACTAAAAATAATACTATACCTTCTAAAAGATGATTAAGAATAATGGAAATGCCCAATGAGCTTTGCTTGGAAGCCTCATTTGGGCTTCAATGTGCCTGTGTCCAAACTAATGTGTCCACACAAAGGGCTCTCTTGACCTGATTCTTTGACAAGGAAGGAACTTGGAAAATGTGTTACTGATGCCCTGGCCAGGTAGCTTGGTTGGTGAGCATTGCCCTGATATGTCAAGGTTGTGGGTTCAATCCTCAGTCCAGGCACATAGAGGAATCAACCAATGAATGCACAGATGAGTGGAACAATCTATGTCTCTCTCTCTCTCTCTCTCTCTCTCTCTCTCTCTCTCTCTCTCTCTCTGAAATCAATCAATAGATATATGTTATATTTATCTTTCTCTCCCCCTCTCTCCCCCCTCTCTAAAATCAATCAATAAATATATGAAATAAAAAAAGAAAATGTGCCTCTGAGGAAGAACAAAGGCCTTTTGAAAATTACATCCAGAGGGTTTAATAAATAATTTATCTTTGTTTTAATGGTTAGGATTTATATTTATGTATATGATGACACTAATAGTTTTACTCATTCCAAGCCAAGGTGTGCTGAGCAAAATCTGAGAGCAGAATCAGAGTAGTAATTTTACAGTGTCAAACAATTCTTATATCGTGTACCTTTTCATGAGGCTTTCGATTAGAAAAAATAAACTGTTTCATGGAGTAAATGAAGGGGAAAGATTTTAACTCCGTAGACAGGAGGGCTTTGGAAATCTTCAAAAATTTTAGAGCAGCTGTGTTCACGTACAGAAAGAAAATAAGAGCAGAGAGGTACACTGAAATTCGATGAATGACTTTTCCTTTGCTCACACACCTTATGGCTAGTTCCCCAGTGGTACAAAGAGGAAGGATCCTGATTCCTGTTGACAGATATCTCAGAGCAGAAAACAGGAAAGTGCCGCATGCTATCAACATCATCAAAGCATGTGCTAATTAAATACATAACACTGCTGTGTGCTGTGAGAGGAGCTGCCCCTATTCTCAGGGGCTCATAATGCAAAAGCGTGCACGTGGGCACACACACACACACACACACACACACACACACACGGGACATTATCTCAAACTACCAAAGTACTAGTTATACAATTGATAGCATCATAGCTAAGCGATACTATAAATACTCACATACCTAAATCTCAGCTATACCACATATTGTCTGCATGTAACTGGGGAAATCAAGAAAGTTCTTTAAGACTCAGTCACCTCACAAGTATGATGGGGCTCATATTACCAACTCACTCAAATGCCATAGATACACCAAGTGCTTGGCAGTACGGTGCACACATCCTAACCACTCAATAAATAGTGCCTTTTATTATTGTTTGCTGATCTTTTTTATGATGCAATATCATTAGAGACAAATTCAAGGACAATCCATATAGAAAGAAGATTCTTAGTTTTTAGCATGTTTGTACACCACAAACTTTTATATATAATTTCACTTACCTGTACTCTCCTTCCACAAACAGGCACCATACTCAGAAGCTGATAATAGGCTTAGATATGCCAGATGCAGAACAAAGCAGAAATGCCTTGGGCTGTAGTTTCGAGGGTTGGCTCTGAATAAGGGCTCCTGTTAAGGTTGAATGTGTTGCAGGAGCCTCCTATTCCCGCACATGGGAAGGAGCTCCCTGGGCTGGAGTCCACGGGGGGTGCTCAGAGTCTGTCTCAAACGCTGTATTCCTGCTGATCCTAGGGCGCTGCAGCTTAGAAGAGCTGTGTTTGCAATGAAAAGTTCTCCTATGTGGAATTCTAGTGAAATATTTCTTTAGCAAATCTTTTCCTCTAGGCAAACTTTCTAGGCAAATACTCCCTCAAAACTCACAAGGGTTCCTTTACTCATTAATCTACACCATCAAAACAGTTTTCATCAGTTAAGGTAATGTATATGAAGAACACAGCCCTATTCCTAATGCATGGCTAGCACTCAATGCTGCTCTTATTACTATTAGTCTATTTATAGAAACTCTATTTCTAGCACACTTTAAAAGCAATCATTAAAATCAAAATCATTAATGCAATAACTATTTGAAGTACCTAATTTTATTATAATTATCTTAATCTTAATAATCCAAATACTACTAATACATCACAGCTATTTCAATGATCATTAATTATTTCTAACTTCATGGCAATCTATAATGTTCCGGCAGGACCAGCCCTCCGTTAAACACTGAAGTAGACATATTCGTTTGCTTTTCCCCCCTCTACTCCTTTGGCATTGTGATTCCTTTTTCTGGTGTAGACCCATTCCTGGAACGTGTCTGGATAATCTAGTTCTCCACAGCGGGCCTGGCTGATACACGCTAAGGTGTGGTCCACAGTCACTCTCAGGACTTGTCCTTTGCCACACTCTCTCCATCCAGCTGGCCACCGGCCAAACCATGGTGGGTAACCAGGGAGTGGTTTATCCCTGGGGGCGTGAACATTCCCAGAGTCATTGCCCTGCAGTAGAGTCTTCTGAAAAGTCATAATTTTAAATTCCAAAAAGCTGATTGCAAATGGTGGCCCGCATACCAGGAGTCATAACTGAGGACATCTGGGGGTGATTTTGTAGAGGGAGATTCAGTGGCAGAGACATTTGCTTTACCTGGAAATCCTGCAAAATGCTACAATACTAAGTGCTGCTAATTCCCATAAAGAGGGGATGATGAATGCCAGGTGGCCTCATGAGTGACTGCCTGCCTCCTTCATAGGAAGAGCCTGTGAGCAGGGGTGGCCTGTTGTAGAGAAGCACCATCCTTGTCATCAAAACGTGATGTTGTGTGAACTGGAGAGGAAAATTGGCCGAGCCTTGCCCAGTGGAAGGATTTCAATTACAAAAGCTGATGGTGAGCGTGAATTATCCTTCAGGGATCAGCAAGCTTTCTCTGGAAAGGGCTCTCATAATGTCCATCATTTTCTTTTCTTTTTTGTTTGTTACAATCCTTTAAAATTCTAACACATTCTTAGTTCAAAGGCCACAGTTTGTCACCTCCTTCAAAGTGACAAGGAGAGTCCTGGGGAGGAAGCACCCAGTGGCCTCTAGGATGGGTTGGGAAGGCTTCTGGAAAGAAGGCGGAGATGTGGACTCATTTATCCACCTGCCCATCTCCAAACCCCTTAGCGATGCCATTATTTAGTTAGTGGTATTGTGGATAGCATCCATTGAGGATGCATTTGAAAGTTAAAAGAAAAAGAACACCACAAGACAAAATTCCAGCTATCCTCAGAGGTCTAACAAAGCTAGCCACCCCATTGAGCAGGAAAGGGACACCTTTCATTTTTATTGAGCCCGATCTTTTTCACCATCCAGCTCAAAAGGCTTACATAGGCAAAATGACCTCCTAGAGAATGGCTCGCAGACAGCAGTCAGCAATATGGAAACTAACAACCTGGAGGAGCTGTCAGAAAGGCAATGTGCCGCTGGAGTTATGAACTCATTAATTAAATATCAGAGTATCAAATGGGCTATGAGCTATTAATTTGAAAGCTATTACTGGCTTTGAAGTTGAAATTATAAGCAAAGCAATTAAAAAGTAACTTCTCAATGAGATTGTTAAAGGAACATCGTATCAGTTTACATACATCAGCTCTTTAATTTCAGGATTGAATTACTCCCTTAAAAATAATGATTATATAAATGATCAAACTACCTATCTGATTGCAAAGCCTGGATGCTATAGTGAGAGGAAGTATCTGCAAACTGTCCTCTGCCAGAGTCACACCATGCAGTGGCAAATATTCGCCTTTTTCCACACAACATGGATCTGTATGAAAAATAAAAATCAGGAAGTTAAAACTTTTAAAACCGTGATATTTATTTTTGCTCAGCTGATGTGGTTCATTGCTTGAGCATCGACCTATGAACCAAGAGGTCATGGTTTGATTCCTGGTCGGGGCACATGCCCTGGGGTGTGGGGAGAAGGGCATAAGGGATGGAGGAACTCAATCCCCAATAGGGACATGCAGGAGGCAACCAATCAATTATTCTCTCTCATCATTGATGTTACTATCTCTCTCTCCCACTCCTTTCTTCTCTGAAATCAATAAGAATATATTTAAAAAATAAAACCTTGATATTTATTTTTGCTCATTTCCTCCTAGACTCTATGCTTCAAGGCTGTCTGTTGTGACCAGGTGATGACACATGACTATGTAGTTCAGATGTAGACCATTGGAAGTACGGTCTAACTCATTAGTGTATGACATTGTTTTTCTCAATGTACATAATATTTGTAATTACTGGTATATCCTTATAGTCTACTTTCAGACTCCATTTCTTTATAGTATCATGGAATTCCCTTCTTCTGAATTTACATCCTTTTTATGTTCTGTATCTTGCCCTCTCTATTTTTTTTTTTTTGCATAAATCTATCTTCTCCTCTTAGGCTTTTCTATCATTTTTTTAAATTTGTTCTCTTCTGTTTGGTTTTAAACACCCATCTAGAAGCATGGTAGTTACTGAATCCTTAGAAGGTAGTTATCTTTCTGCATTTCATCCTTACTGCAGAGGCATTCATTAGGAACAGACAACAAAGAACCTCTCTGAAAATAAGTTGTTCCTCTGGGCAGGGTTAGCATTCTGGCTGTTTAGACAAAGGCATACTTTTCCTCCCACCACATATGCACCAACTGCTGCTGGTAGGGGTTTGATTAATGCACTAAAAGTTATTCTGGAGAAAAAGGAAAGCTTCCGGTGGGTTGGACGCCGAAATGCCTGTAGTTTATAACCAGTGGAGAACCACTCTGAATGAGCAGCTGGAGACTTCATATCTATTTAGCTGCGGCCTGTAGGAACTTCTATTATCTTGCCCTCAGTGAATTCTAAAAGGTTTATTTATTCCTCCAAAGAGCAACCTTTCTTCTTTGCAACAAAACAAAAGTAACAGTGGGCAGCCCAAGGGGGGCATTGGCGGTCATCTCAACCCGGAAAGTTCATGCATTCAGCAGCTACGTATTGAGTGTCTTCTTTATGGCAGGCCCTCTTCTAGGGACTTGAAATACACCATTGAACTATAAACAGATGCATGGCCTCACTTTCATGAAGCCTGCCCTCTAGCATTAACCATATTTTAATTAAATACCAATCATATCATGTCATGACAGCATTCTTACCACACAGTGGGCTAGAAAGACTTTCGTTCCATCCCTTAGAATACCCTAAGTGATTCAGCAGTTAACCTCAGGCATCAACAGAATGGAGTAGCAGAAGGAGGGTTCTAGGGCTCATGTTACTAAAGGACCAGCTCTAGAAATCACTACATTGTCCTGCTCACTTTGGTACCAACCAGCAGAGTGTCAAAGCCCAGCCTTTCTGTTTATGAGGTATATGTCATTAAAAGCCGAACCCTCTCTGAGATTCACTTTTATCATTTGTTTACTGCAGGTTCTACACAAAAGGCTTTGTAAGGCTATCATAGGATAATGTCTGGAAAGCACTCGACAGACATAGTGTGTTCTCCTCAGCAGGCAAGTGGGAGCATCCCCAGGAGCTTTGGTTTGCTTTGGAGCCAGAAGCCAGCTGAAGGAATCCTGGCACTCTCTTTCATCCAGGTGCAACCCGACCTGGGGACCAGGATGCTGAGTGGAAGCCTGTCAGATGTCTTCCCCTGGGCTGCTCAGGACACCTGGGTAGCTGGTGTCTCCTGGGCCAGAGAGACATGTTATAAGTGTTATGAGATTGTTGCATTGAGCAATAATATCCCCTATTTTCCTCCACAGCTCTTCAGGAAATAATTTATATTGTTTACCAAAATCAAAGCCAAGATAATCAGATTAGCAAAATCCAGGATTCATTTGTATGCTGTTGTTAATGAATGATGGAACAGAGAACACAGTCACAATTATCCCAACGTATGAAACTTGCCTCATTACTGCCACGTGCTAGATATTTTGATCTTTGAAGCAAAAGGAGAAAATATGTCACAGCGTTCTTCATAACTTTTTCTGGCGCATCAATTTTCTCTCCCCACCATACTATTGATTCTTTCAATTAGGGGCAAACAAATCATAATCACAAAGGTATTAGCGCTCATAAAGCTTAAAATCTCTTAAATCTTACTTGGTGTAATTAAAAAAAATGAAAATCTGTCATTTAAATACAGTTTGACATGGCATTTTTGTATTTTGCATGATAATAGTTAAGAGGCTGGTATTTATTTGTGGTTTACCAGCTGGAAAGAAAAAAAGAAAAGGCATATCTCCATTCTCATTCAAAGCCATTATTTTGCAGCCAGAAAAGATGACAAGAGGAAGTGTATGAGGGGGACAAGAGTACATACATGTGGCTGGAGAGGGAGGCAGTAAAAATCCTGCAGGATAAGAATGGCCCCAGCCTCATCTGTAAAATGAGCATTTGCCTATTCTCTAATAGTTTATCTCTTCGCCTCAAAAAAATTGTGTTGTTCAAAGAATCTCTAAGTCTAAGATGTAATTCAATCATGACAGCGAATAGAGGTCATCTCCTCTAGGTCTAACATAATTAATGAAGGCAAACGGGCAGTCCAGAAGGGATTTAAGAAAATTTAATTTACTAAGTCTTCGTGAGGGTATCTTACGTGGCTGGCTCTGAGCTGAGTGCTGTGGGAAATGGGGAACTCCATAACACAAGGTCATTTGCTCAAATAAGACACTGATCCAGGGCAAACACAAAGAAAGATGACAGGTTCATTATAATACTAACAAACTTAAAAAAAAAGTATAAAAACTCTCTAAGATTGAGCCAATATATAATACTTATAACCAATGGGTCCATTACTTTCCTTTTACAACCCAATTTCTATGTAACATGCATACTTCAAATAAACTTAATATTTTCATTTGATTTGTCCTATTGCTTTGGTATATAATTATGGTTTTTTTGGATTCTGTATGAATATGCATTCGGTCATCCGATCATGTGATTATCATCCCATGGTCAGTCTTGTTTCTGACACTATCCCCCACCACCCAATATGCATATTTTAGTGTGAAGAAGTAGTAGTAATTTGAATAGAGTGTTGTATAAGCTCAAGAAAAGTTGCAAGAGATAAGCAACTGAATACTGAAGAAGCTACTGTATGAGTTCCCAACATTTGGAAACCCGGGAATCACAGGGCAGTGCCTGCAGTAGGAGGCATGGGACTGAGCTTGTCCAGGAAGGTGTTAGCTGTTGCACTCACATGACTGCAGGGCTGAAGTGGGTGGTTTGCGGAAGCTCACCAGCCAGGGACCCCATTTCACATCTGCCATAGTTTATACCTCTGCCAGCAACTGCCAGCAAAGAAAAATGTGTTCCCTTCACTTCTCATTGAAATCTCAGGCCTGGGCTTCTTTGGGGAGGACTGTAGTTTAAAAGTTTATTAGAAAAAGATTTGGGGAAATGTAATCCCTGCCTCTCCACTGTGAAGAAGGTGAGTGTGAGACTGAATTGATGGAAGTCTGGCACATCACCATCCATACTGCATACTATCCCATTTAACACACTCAACAACCTGAATAAACAACTATTTTCATACATGAAGAAAGTGAGACATAAAAGGTTATGTAACTTATCCAAGGTCACACACCTAATAGAGCCATGATTTAACACCATATTATATGTTAATCCAAATCTCTTAGGTCCTATCCACTAGCCTTACTCTTCCTCATCCTTAAGTGAACACACACACTGTAGTAGTCCCCCTTTATCTGCAATTTCACTTTCTGTGGTTTTAGTTGCCTGTAGTTAACCATGGTCTGAAAATATTAATCATTCTAGAAATAAACAACTCATAAGTTTAAATTTCCACCATTCTGAGAAGTAGTGTGATGCAATTTCATGCTGTCTTTCTCCCTTCCGACCATGACATGAATCACCCCTTTGTCCAGCATATCCATACTGAATACACTACCCACCAATAGTTACTTACTAGTCATCTTGATTATCAGGTTATCAGAGAAAGACAGAAAGATCACATTCACATAACTTCTTTTTACAGTATATTGTTACAATTGTTCAATTTTATTATTACTTATTATTGTTAATGCCTTACAGTACCTCATTTGTAAACTAAACTTTACCATTGACATGTATATGAAAAATATGGCATGTATAGAGTTTGGCACTGTCTGTGGTTTCAGGCATCTACTGGGTGTCTTAGAAAGTATCCTCTGATGAAAAGGGGGGGCTATTGTATCTTGAAATACGCATCCTACTCCCATCTAGTTTACTCCGCCTAATGTATTACATTGATCTGCCAGATTAGTTAACTTATTAATATAGAGAATTAAATTAGTTAACATATTAAGGTACAGCATTACAGTATGACTTACTCAATAAAACAATGTGCCACTTTCCTTTCTAATCACATATATTTTCTTTTTCATATATCATTATAGATTCTACCTGAATATCTACATCATGGTAATCTTGACTTTCAGAATCCAACTCTTTTGTATGTCTAACACAAGGACGGAAACTTCTAGTTAAACATGGAGACTTGAGTCCCACTGATTACTTTTGGTGACCCACAAATCCTCAGTGACAAAGCAAAGGGAAAAGGAGGGAACAATAAAAAGCATTAGAAGGTGGTGGGCGAACAGATGAACAAGTAGTAACGCACTTAACAGACCCAGAGGATTAATAGATAAACTAGCAATAACAATAAGAACCAAAGGTTTGTGATTATATGCCAGAGAATCCAGAGAAAACAGGTGCGCATTAAAGGTTCAATCATTTCTAAAAGCAAGGTCCAAGTGAGGCTCAGAAGAACTGGCTAACATTATATATGAGACCTTAGATTCTCTAAGAAACTCTCCCACCGCACTGGCCGTGTAAAAACAGCCTATAGCCCAGGGGTGGGCAAACTTTTTCACTTGAGGGCCACAATGGGTTCTTAAACTGGACCGGAGGGCCGGAACAAAAGCATGGATGGAGTGTTTGTGTGAACTAATATAAATTCAAAGTAAACATCATTACATAAAGGGGTACGGTCTTTTTTTTCAATAGTTTTATTCATTTCAAATGGGCCGGATCCGGCCCGCGGGCCGTAGTTTGCCCACGGCTGCTAAAGCCCCTACCCTCTCCTGTCATGTGTCTCTGGATTTGGAACACTGGACCCAGCTCAGCTAGCACAGGAATGCTATATCGAAAAGAGAGAATAATAAAATATGTATCTACTGAGTTTGAAGCCTCAAGTTCCTTACCTGACTTGCTTCCCCTTAGCCTCTACCAGCCAGCTTTATACTCCCAGGCAAATAGGATGTCTAGACTCTGACAAAATTAAATAGCTAATTTAACTAACTCGAATAGCGTTATAGATAGCAATAGTTATCATTGGCAGTCCAACGAAACAGTGCAACCATGTTACCGTACAGTGAAGCCCTATAATATGAAAAACAAAAACAGGTCTGCACAGAGAGCTTTTTAGTGGGAAAGGAGAAATGAGAATCAACAGAAGGAGTAAGAGAAAAGGACTGAGAAAAGGATGTCTGAGGAAAAAAAAATAATGCAGAGAGATAAAATACTTAAAACAATAAAAGACAAAGAAATAAAAATAAATTAAAAAAAAATCCACAACAATCTTGAAACACCCCTGTCTCTAGGGCAATAAAATAAGGCATTCCATGCACACGCAAGGACAGAATGCCATGAAAACAAATGTCTCAGAGCCGCAACGAGCTCTTCAAGATTAAATGCACTGGAAAAGATGCAAGTTAAATTCAGGAAATCTCCCGGAAAGAAAACCGAAGTAGACAATGATGGAAAATAACAGAGACAACACAAAAAGTAAAATGTAATTAAAGGGCTTGCTGATCTTCTTCTACGGCCAAATAACATAAATTTTGCAAAAAAAAAAAAAAGTAAGGTAAATTAAAGGTACTTTGGCTTCCAATACATAAACTGTTTCCTCCTTGTTAGACAATGATAGAACTTTAAGGTTCCTCTTTTGGGAGATTCATTTTTCAGTCAAGCAAACTTAGAATTTGTTAGATGTTCTACATTTAGCTGAATAAAACTTCTCACACATACCTGGTAACCTGAAATCCCTATCATTGCATTCTGTCTCTATCTAGAGACTCTGGAAACACATCATTTTCTCCACTGAGCTGAGTAGCTTGGAGTAGACACATATGTTCATTCAGTCAGGAACTATGCATTTAGTGCCTACTGTGTGCCAAGCACTGTATTTTCAAAATGATACGACTAGTTTTTCCTCCCTCTTATCAGTTCTGTTTTTATGACATATTTCAAACATATTGTTC
The DNA here is from genome assembly GCF_964212035.1 of Myotis nattereri. Classification (NCBI taxonomy): domain Eukaryota; kingdom Metazoa; phylum Chordata; class Mammalia; order Chiroptera; family Vespertilionidae; genus Myotis; species Myotis nattereri. The sequence continues at coordinate 75,539,737 of NC_138085.1, read as the reverse complement.
AAATAAAGGCTTGGATATATGAAAGGATAATTCAATCAATAAGATATATGAAAACACTCTAATCCAGCTCCATTCAAAACCAAAAACAATTTTAAAATGCTGATCTTGTGGCTAACCCAATTATGATGTCGTAGAGGTTCAAAAGAATAATATTTTAAAATCGCTCCCCTATATTAATTTTATTATGTCCCAAGTAGTATAGTAGGCTTTTGTCCATACTGTTAAAATTAACTAGAGGCCCAATGCATGAAATTCATGCAAGGGGCCCAGCCCTCGCAGCCACTGCAGCTTGCCCAGGCTCTCGCAGCCCCGGCTTCGTCTGGAATGTTGTCCGGCTGTCCAGTCTAATTAGCATAGTATGCTTTTATTATTATAGATTCCCAGAGGAAGTTCATGATATATGTTCATTTATTTTTTTAACCAGTGAGGAAACTGTGATTAAAAGCAAAAAGTTAAATACATTTGCTGATGTTACACAGCTAGCAATGGGTGAACCTGGATTTACAATCCAAATCTGTTGGGGTCCAAGATGCCCTTAAGAAACCTGGTGTAATTTTGGGGAGTAGAGAACCCCTACAGAGAAGTCAATGAGAAAACATTAAAAAACAAATAAAACAAAAACAATAAAAAGACTTATTTTAGGAATGAAGCTTTCTCCTTTGTCCCACCTGTTTTATTCATTTTATTTGAAGATCTTGATTTCAAATTTTGGGTTTCATCCTCAGCCCTTGAAACTCTAATAAAAGTCAGATCATTTCATTGATTTGCATCATGCAGGATATATACTCATATTTAAAATAACATTGTGCTCATAAATTTGAACATACAAAATGATTCTTCTCCATCAGGAAGAAATCCTAATCATTTTCAATAATTGAATTCCTTCCACTACTATCTTTGAGACAAACTTGTAGGTATCCATTGGATTTTACTGATTCCTCCAGATATTTTTTTTTTTTGGGCGGGGGGGACGGTAATTATCTAACATAGAGAACAGACAGTGGTAGCTTCTGCACAACTAGGTGGTGAAGCTAGGTTAAGTACAGACTAAACCACAAACTGATTGTTGTCCTTGAATTTTTTGGGCCTTCCACTGACCAAGGGGGTCAGAAGTCAGAAGTTTAAAGCAGTTGAGTTAAATGACTAAAGGTCTGCCATTCTGTCAAATAGACAAATCAGAGGGTTTAAGTGAAATTCTGAGGAAAAGGTAGAAAATCTGCTGCTATGTTATACATGGTCATACCACTGAAACCCCTAACTCCAGTGAATGAGCAGTTATTACATGTGGAGAAAAATACAAACTTTATTAATAATTTCCCCATACACTGCAAAATATCAAAGCTCAACTGTGATGTAGCATTTAACTGCACATCGAATCAAGAGTCCAACAATAGGAATTGCCTTTTTACGGTAGAAAATAGGGTTAGAAGCAAACCAAAATAACACATAAAACAGATCTCCATGGAGAAAATGGAGGGCCGTTTCTAGCATGTAAAGATTGCGGGTGCAATTCCTGCTCCGTGAAATGCTGTTTTCCTGGGGCTTTATATTTTTCTCTTGATTATGTGTGGAATCAAGGGGTGTCTGTGTGACTGTGCCCATGCATGACTCCAAGACACAGAAATGGAGCAGACACAGACAGATGGTTTCAGGCTCATTTTTAAGCCTAACCAGCAGGAATAGGAAGTCAAGAATTGAAGGCAGATCATAAAAGTTGACATCCAATTTTCATTTCCAAATTCTATATCCTCAGTTGGTTAAAAGTAAGTTTACTTCAATAGTAAACAATAGATTCAAAACAAAATAATCATGAGTCCTTTTGTTTTAACTAGCTAACTTACCGATTTTTAAAAAATCATCCATATTCAGTGTTAGCAAGGGTGCAGAAAATATGGATGTGTTTTTACATGATTATTAGATATATAAATTGAAACAGCCTTTCCAGAAAACAATTTATTGCACAAATAATTATTTGCAATGGAGAAGAATTAGAAACAATCTACTTTTCCAAAAGCAGAAGACCTCAATATCCATTAAACCACATCAATACAAATTAGGTTTCAACAAATTTTGAAGTTAGAGGAACCTGGCCACAATACCATGTTTTATGAACAAAATGAGCTACAAGTCAAATATCTAGTATAATCCTCATAGATGGCTCGATGGTAAAGATTTTTTTCCAAAGAATAGATATACTCCAAAATGTTATCAATTGAAATATCTAGACAATGGGTGATTTTATTTCTGCTACTGTCACGCATTTCTTTAAAAAAAGTGTTTTATAATAAGTATTATTTCAGTAAAAGATTGTTTTAAAAACAATATACTGTCTTCTTTTTAAGTGCAAATCCTTTTGTATCTGCCAATGCATTTTTCAAAGTATATCCCCACATAATCTTGGGGAGAGAGAATTCTCCTCTGCTAGAGGAAACATATCTATATTGCTTTTGTTGAGTCTAGGCTTATAATCCTTTTCTTCTACTGTGTGATATAACCAGACATAGATATTAGACTCAGGATCACAGCCCGTAAAGAAAAATACTACAAACACTATAGCTCCTTCTCTCAATTACTTCAACTCTCTACAAAACCACGCACACAGAAAAATAATCTCCAAATACTCAAGGGGTGTGCCCCATGAGTATGCTCTCCTAAGAGCAGGTGTCTACTCATGGAATTGCAAAGGATCAAGGTACTCAATTTGCATAATGATAAATCCTTTATGACTTTGTCCAAGAACCCGCACTTATATATTCTGCTTCTTTCTTAGGTCATGAGAAAAGTTTCCTGAGGACTCCTTACTCTCTTTTCTGGTAAATTAATTCTTCCCTCATTTTTTTAAGGAGTTTGACTAAACTCTTCTGAGACTTTTGTCTGCATTTGTATCTCAATTTAGTTAATTTCTACATAACAGTTATATACTATGAATATATTATGTGGTGGACACTCTTCTAAGTACTCTTCTCTCTCTTTCTCTCTCAATTCATTTAATCATCAAAACTAACTTATCAGTTAGATACTGTTACTAGCTGTTTGGAACAAAAAACTGAGATACAAGGTGATTAATTAATTTGCTCACCGTCACAAATATAATTCATGGTAGAGTTAGGACTCAAGTTCAGGCAATTAGCTTCTAAGACAGCTCTTCTCTCTCTCTCTCTCTCTCTCTCTCTCTCTCTCTCTCTCTCTCTCTCTCTCTCTCTCTCTCTCGCCTCTGTGCAGATGATATTGCCCTGTTTACTTGAAACACATGGAAATTCATCAAGTCACTGCAAAATCTCTGATCCATGACCCACCATGCCTTCTCAAGTTGGTAAAAACAATCTAAAGCCTAGAACAATGATCCTCAGAGTACTTGTAGATAAACTTCTAGTTTCACCTGTGGTAATGTAAAAAGAAAAAAAATGTACTCCCATCACAACACCAGAGATGTACTAAATCAAATATCAGGGACCCATTTTTCTAAGGTGTTGAGGTATTTCTGTCTTGGCCATTTTTAGGTCATCAACAGTTGGAACAAACCTGTTTACACTGAAGACTTTTTAACTCAAAGAGATAATGAAGATTCTTGGTTTAAGATTTCATTTACCAAGAGGATTGTTGAACATCGTATCCTCTTTCCCTAAAATTGGAAGCATTTTTCAAACAACACTGGCGTGCATTTCTTTAGGACAATTTAAACACACAGATATGTACTTTTTTGAATGGATATATGAATGAATTGATGAAACTATTCATAAAGATCTGGAAAACATTAATCATACCTATTTCTTTTTTCAAACAATGTAAGAAATGTCATGTTTAGATGTTATTCATGCTTTCCTTTTCATGGCTTCCTAGATCAATCCACAAAAGCTTTTATTTACACCTGTGGTGTTATGGTATCAATTTTGAAGTGTGATTGATTTGGGTGCCTTCAGCATGGCAGCAATATTAAAGTGAATTCTGCTAAACTGGTCATTTCTTCCACTAGTTTATAGTGAAGTTGAGAGTATTCCGGGAAGATTGAGTAGACTTACTAGAAATACAGTTTTGTCAACATTTAAGATACCAAATGACAGTCCTAAAGTGTGGAAAGAGTTCATGTCCATGTTTCACATGTACTTGAGCTCTTTGAATTCTGGTCTGTCACTTAAACTTCTTTGCCCTCTGTTTCCTCATGCTTAAGTGGTTGATTTAAATGAAAATGTTCTGACAGGGCTCTTCCACTCTAGCTTCTATGACTGCTCTTTTTAAGTCTGTCTGTTACAGCTGCCCATCTGAAGTTTATTCTGTCCTAAAAACTCTTTATTGGAAATGGTTAGATCAACAAACTGTGGAGAGAAAATATAGAAATATTGCCAATCTGAACACTTTATCTCATTTAGGCTTAGTCCTCTGGGGATAGTTCCCAATCAGATAAATAAAAATGACATTCAGCCTGTGTATGTTTACTTTTTTTTTTTTAGCCAAGACAATAAAGAATGGATTTATTATCTACTTTCTTTAAAAAAAAATTATTTTGTGTGAAAAAATTATGAGAAACACATAAAAATTGTTCATGGGGCACGATTTCCAAATAAAAACCTTATTATATCGATAGACATTGAAATTGCTGCTCATCGTGCAGGGCCATAAATATTCATTCTGCTCCAAACAAATTTAGCAAAATCAAAATATGTAGCATGAAGACTATTTCAGCTTTTCTCTAACACATGGAGCCAGCCATACATGCCAACCCGGTTCTATCGCCTCTCCTCATTAAGCTTGAAAGCATATTTGTTGCTTTTTAGCAGCTCCTAAAATTTCTTTGTCTCTTAGCACAGCGCCATAAAAGTTCCCACCTGACAGATCATAAATCCTTCTTACAGAGCAGTCTGTTCCCGGGCACCTTCTGGCTACAATCTAGTCTCTAGATACATGACTAACCGCATTTATGCACTTTTGCACAAAACTTTGTTTCAGGATCTGGAAAATGCTTGACCCTGTCCTAATTCCCAGCAGGGAATGGTCGAGTTTAGACAAAGCATTTGAGAGGGTTTCCCCTGTGATGAAACATACTCAGAACAATAAAGAATGAGTTGTCTGGGGTCAAGGAAATCTTGCCACCCAAATAATACCTGGGTAGTTGGGACTCTCCCCTATACACTACCATGCATAATAGTGGTTTCTTCAATCTTATCTCTAAAGGAAAATTAAGGATATGTCACGTGCATGCTATTCTGTTATTTGTGATTTGTTTCTTCATCTCCCAAGCATTTATGGAGAACTTACCTGATTCTAGACACTTTGGCAAGTGACCCAATCTCAGGACAGAGAAGACATGGTTCCTGCCCACAGTTGCTCACAGATGCTCGCCTATGCACACATGTTCAGTGAAGTGTACTAGAGGCATTATTCAGCAAGAAGAAACATTGCGGGGGAGAGACAGGGGTCAGGAAGGCCTTTACAGAGGAAAGAAAGTGTGGGCAGAGGTTTGAGATGTGAATGGGAGTGTTTTTAGGTCATTGGGTAGTGGAAAATATATAAAAGGCACACAATTTGGAAAGTATAGCATGCTTTAAGAACAGCAATTAATTTGTAATGAATGAGTGGAATTCATGCAATATACAGTGCAGAAGGGATGAGGCAAGAGAGGTACACAAAGTCAGGTCCCAAAGGGTCTTGGATGTGAGTAGAAAGAGTTTAGAGAGCTTTTTTCCTGTGTTAATGAAGAGCCAAAGAACCCTGCCTTATTAAACAGCCCCCCTTCTCTCCCCTAAGATATTAGCACTCCTTGGCAGATCAATTGTCTCCCTTGTTTGCCTATGGAAGCAGGTCCAGTTATTCTTGTTTACAGTTATTCGGGCTTACCTATACTTTCTAAAAATCTGTCATGTTATCTGGGTCAGGGAGGGGAGGTGTTGGGGGGCTCTGCCTGTCTCTCTCTGTCTGGTTCTCAGAGCTCTGGATTCTCTGTGGGAGAACCCAGGAGCTCCTCCCTCATTCCCCATCTCTGCAGGGACACCCAAGTTTTTTTTTTTTTTTTTTTTTTTTTAGTTTTATTCATTTCAAACGGGCCGGATCCGGCCCGCGGGCCATAGTTTGCCCACGGCTGGTCTAGGTGGATCTCCAGGCAGGTTCTGTGTGGGTTTTTTTTGTTTTGTTTTTTAATTAAATCTTTATTGTTCAGATTATTACATTTGTTCCTCTTTTTTCCCCCATAACTCCTCTCCTCCCAGTTCCCACCCCACCCTCCGCCCTCACTCCCCACCCACTGTCCTCATCCATAGGTGCACGATTTTTGTCCAGTCTCTTCCCGAATCTCCCACACCCCTTTCCCCCCCAAGAATAGTCAGTCCATTCCCTTTCTATGTCCCTGATTCTATTATGATCACCAGATTATTTATTCACTTGATTCTTAGATTCACTTGTTGATAGATGCATGTTTGTTGTTCATAATTTGTATCTTTACCTTTTTCTTCTTCTTCCTCTTCTTAAAGGATACCTTTCAGCATTTCATGTAATCCTGGTTTGGTGGTGATGAACTCCTTTAGCTTTTCCTTATCTGTGAAGCTCTTTATCTGACCTTCAGTTCTGAATGATAGCTTTGCTGGATAAAGTAATCTTGGTTATAGGTTCTTGGTATTCATCACTTTGAATATTTCTTGCCACTCCCTTCTGGCCTGCAAAGTTTCTGTTGAGACATCAGCTGACAGTCGTATGGGTATTCCCTTGTAGGTAACTGAGTTTCTTTCTCTTGCTGTTTTTAAGATTCTCTCTTTGTCTTTTGCTCTTGGCATTTTAATGATGATGTGTCTTGATGTGGTCCTCTTTGGATTCCTTTTGTTTGGGGTTCTCTGCGCTTCCTGGACCTGTAAGTCTATTTCTTTCACCAGGTGGGGGAAGTTTCCTGTCATTATTTCTTCAAATAGGTTTTCAATATCTTGGTCTCTCTCATCTTCTGGCACCTCTATAATTCTGATATTGGTACGCTTGAAGCTGTCCCAGAGGCTCCTTACACTATCTTTGTATTTTTGGATTCTTTTTTCATTTTGCTTTTCTGGTTGGGTGTTTTTTGCTTCTTCGCATTTCAAATCTTTGCCTTGATTCTTGCGCTCCTTTGGTCTGCTGTTGGGAGTCTGTATAGTATTCGTTATTTCAGTCCGTGTATGCTTAATTTCTAGTTGGTTCTTTATCATAACATCGAGGGTCTCATTAGATTTCTTGAGGATCTCACTACATTTATCGGCGGCTTCTAGACAGTTCTTAAAAGACCTTAAAAGTGTGGTTCTGAACTCAATATCCTCCATTGACAGTTTTGTCCTGTTTCTTTGTCTCCGCATTTTTTATGCTTTCTTGGTGCACCCCCTAGTGGTCTTTGTGTGCAGTCTTGTTGTAGTTAAGTCTTGATTGTTGTCTGCAATACCGGGGGTGATTTGACCTCCAGGCTAACTGGCTATGAGAGTCCTCTGTGTCTGCAGTGGGAGAGCTTCTGTGCTGGATCTCTAGGGCGGTGCTAATCTAGCATTTGCCTGAGGCTATCTGGCAAATGGCTCTGCGCAGGGCTTGGGTGGAACGGGTCACCGGGGATCTACAGGGCCGGCCGGAGCAAGCAGTTATGGCTGCTCTCAGTTCTGTCCCTAGGGGGTCTGCCTCACAGAGTCCCAGCAACCGCTGCAAACCTCGGAGAGAAAGCTGCCTTCGAGTTCTGACCGAAGCCAGACAGTCCCGCTTCTCCCATTTGAGTCTGGGGCCCTAGAGACTAGCCCGGATCTGGAGCTCAGAGTCTGAAACTCCCTCCCATTGAAAACAACAACCGCGCACTCCGCACCTGAGTATTTCACTTCAGCACTGCGCCTCTTCTGAGTCTGGGTATGATATTCTCTTTCCTCCTAGTTGTAGAATTTCCACTCAGCCAGCCTTCCTGTGGTTCTGGATGATGTCCGTCTTTTAGTTGTTTTTTGAAGTGGTTGTTCGAGGCAGCAATCTCCGGCGTTAACCTATGCCGCCATCTTGGTTTCTCCCCTTCTGTCGACACCCAAGTTCTGGTGAGACACCCTGCAGGTCACAAAATGCCCAGCATCGAAAAGGGCCAAACTGCCATCGCAAGAACCATCCAACTCCACGAGGACCCCGACTTGGCAGACTGTATAGTTTCCAACTCGTTTCCAACAAATCGCGCTTCCTCTTTGCTACCAGGCCATCTGCCCTGTGTGGGTGACAGTAGCAAATGGTCTGGAATTTCAATGTCTTCATTGTATTGATTTCCATTTACTTTGATCTGTACAGCCTTTTCTCTTTGCCAGAAAAAGTTTTTGACCAAAGGAAAATCCTGTTCAGAGTTGGCTTCTTACTAAGTTTTAGCACTTTAAAAAACACCAGTAAGTAATAAGACAAGTGACAGGTAAGGGTCAAAAAACGACAGATTGAGGGTAAGTTGTAGAAAAGCACATCAAGGCAGAGTTGGAGAGAAAAGCAAAACCTAATCCCTAGGTCCATGCTTTTTCGCTCTTAGTTCTTTCTCAGGTTCTGAGAAAAATCGTACCCTTGGACAAGAGAACTTGGCTTCGCAGAATTTCCACTAAGGGGCTCAGACAAAGTAAGATTAAGTCCGTTCTATCCTGATTCTGCTCTGATCTATGCAACAGTGCGCGAATCATGATTTGTGCCTTTAACCCCTGGTCTAATAACTGGTCCTGCTTCAATCACCTGCCAATAGTTCATTTCCTCCAGACATGAGGTCACAGCATTTCTTATTCTTGGCTCTTCCATGGGATGAAGATGCCTACCTAATATCCAGCCAAACTAATAGAGCTTTCTTTCCATTTTCACATTCATTCATAAACTCTTATTAGACTAGATCTATGCTAATGGACTTTCAATAGTCTTTCAAGAATGTGGGTGTTCAGACATTTATCATTTAGATGTGCCCCACTTGGTGGCAGGGCAAGCCAGTAGGTGAAAGGCCTTCTTCCATCTCTGTTTCCATTTTGCCTTCTCGGTCTACTGCTATTTCCCTATGATGGGTCAAAGTGTGGTTTCTTTTTAATGAGTCTTTTGGGTAGAATGCAAAGCACATCTAGTCAACAAAATTAGTTTGCAACACTTTAAAAATACACAACATAAACATTCTATTTTACAAGATGTAAGACTAGATGAATTAAAATTTGAAAGGTGAATGTTTGATGAGTTAACACTCACTGGCTATTTTTCCTCTCCTAAAAGCACTCAATCATTCCAGACATTGGTCAAGAATCAGATTTCACCTGGCAGAAGAATTCTGCTGATGGGAAGAGAAAACAGTGTGTTTTTTGAGGTTTGCACGAAAATACATAATAAAAGGAATATACAGATAAAAGGTTTATACAGAATACAAGGAATTAATAAAATCACACTTATTCGTGCATATAGTTTTCAATTCAGAACACTTTGGACAATCAGCTGAAACCCCATTAAAATTAATAATAGAGTTAACCAAGTCTTATTTAAGGGAGTTAACTTGTATTTGGTAGCACCTGATTAACCTTTGGCATAATATTGTGCAGAATAACATTTTGAAAAGTGCTAATTAATAGGTTTAATGTAATTTAAGTCAAAATCCCAGTAGTGATTTGATATTAATCTTAAAGTAATTCTAATATTTCCCTGAACGGTGAACACACAATACAATATACAGATGATGTATTATAGATTTGTGCACTTAAAACCTATATAATTTTATTAACCAATGTCACCCAATAAATTCGATAAAAATAAAGAAAAAGGATTTGAATGGGAAGATAGTAATTTGTGGTTATAGACTGTGGGGAATCAGATGAAGAAATTAGGGAGATGACTAAGCTATTTTATTTGGCATGATTGTCAAGACCACCTATGAGCAGTGGGTGTCTTTGGTCAGATTTCCTGAAAAGCAAATCCCGAGAAAGGATTTTAGCGCAAGTAGTTTATTTGGGAGGTGACTCCAGGAAACACCAGTGGAGTGGAGAAGTGAGACGGGGAAAGGAAGAAAGCCAATATAGGCTACCACTTTGGGCAACTGGGGTTCAATTACACTGTAGAACATGCTAGAAAGTTATCTCGCTTGAAGGGCAAGGGAGAGAGAGGCAATTGATCTAGAATATTCATTTTAAAAATTAAAAATAGAAATACCATATGATCCTACAGTCCCACTTCTGAGTATTTATCCTAAAGAATTAAAATCAGGGTCTCAGTAGAGATATTAGCATTCTTATGTTCATGGGCACATTATTCACAATAGCCAAAATGTGGAAATAACTATGGAAAGAACCTAAATGTTCATCCACAGATGAGAGGAGAAAGAAAATGGGGTATATGCATGCAATGGGATACTATTCAGCCTTTAGAAAGAAAGGAAGTCCTGCCTTACTCCACAACATAGATGAACCTGGAGGACATTATGCTAAGTGAGATAAGCCAGTCACAGAAAGACAACTATTGTATGATTCCCCTTATATGAGCTACCTAAAACAGTCAGAAACTTAGATTCAAACAGTGGAATGGTGATTGCCAGGGGCTGGAGGGATGGGAAATAGAGAGTTACTAATTAACAGGCATAGTGTTTCCCTTAAACCAGACAAATAAACTCTCAAAACCTGCGGCACACCATTGTGCCTGTAGTCAATAATAACATATGGCACACTTAAAAATATGTGAAGAGGTAGATTTCATGTTAAGTGCTCTTCTCAGAATAAAATAAAATCTAAAAGGGGAAAAACACACACACACACACACCAAAAAAACCCCCTCTAATGTCCCCCTTTACATTAATCAGTAGCCGGAAGCAGTTTTCCAAATGGGCAGCCCTAGGCTGCTCTCCCATCACCTTTTCCCACCTTCCCTCCTCCTGCAGGAGAGCATTCTCCTGATTGCAGCTCTCTGTAGCCAGAGGGCCCTGCCTATCCTTCCCCTCCTACTTTGCACCTCCAGCTGGGCAAAGTTTATTCTGTTTTATGTACTATAATTTGTCATGGCTGATTTTGTTATAACAAGATCTGAACAGATGGGGAATGGTTTGCTCAAGAATTACTTGCAATATGAGTGACCTATAGAAAAAATTGGAAACTGGAATGCAATCCTGCAATAAAATCCCAAACTCGTTATCCTCCCGGCAGGATGCCCATGTATCTCGCCCCCACATGAAGGTGTTAATGACTAATCCGGAGACCTATAAAGGAGTCCAGTCCTCTGGCAAACAGCATAGGCACAAACAAAGGAATGGGATAGCACCGAGAAAGGCAATGACAAGTCTCTGTCCTAACTTGTCTTTCTGATCCCCCCCCCCCCTATTCTGCGGCATATGCTTAAAAGATGCAAACACAATCCGTTAACAATGGAAAGAAAATGCTGCAAATAAAGCAATTTCCTTAGAACTGGAAAATCCCCAGAACTAGACAGATTCCCATCAGCATTTAATAAACTTTTTTAACACCTACTGAGTCCAATTTCATAGTTCTTCAAAGTTCTTGCTAAGCATAACGGGGAAGATAATCAGAAACCCTTATGGACAACAGTCTGCCTGAAAACAGTATTTAAAAAAAAGATCAGGCAACGAGGGCACCGTTAATCCTCTAATCCAACTGCCCATATTTATGTTGATTTTACACACAAAAAGGCATTCTACATTGTTAATGCCTCTGCCTCCACTCCAAAGAGGCCATATAAATAAACTTAAAAACCCTTCTCTGCTTAAGTTCTCTGTGGTTTAGTATGTTTTACAGCGACTGTTCAATTAGAGCAAGCCTGAAGCCTTTTCTACATTTAAAAAATTGCAACATTAGCCATATGATCTTTGAATAGCATTTGTGATCCAACTGCATATTCCCTGCAGTTCCAAAAATAACACGAGAGGAGAAATATAAAGAAAATGAAGAGAAGAGAAGCCTTTGCTGTTTATGTAATTTTATGGGCTTCTTTTTTGAAATGAATATCCCTTTTATCTACTTACCCATATCTTAGGCATTTTCTATTCTCTACTAAGTCTTCCCTGATATTCCGAGTTTATATCAAAACTCGGGCATCATTTGTTTAAATAAGTGGTACACACCGTGTTAAACTGTGCCTCTATTGTCCTTTTTCTGTTTTAGGTGAAATTGTTTTTTCTATACAAGTAAAACTAATATTCTGAAGGTCAAGACCACTGACTTTCATCTTCCAAAGTTAACATTTAACGGTAGAGTATCAATACCTCTACCACCATTGTTTTATGACCAAACAATTCACACCTTGCCTATTGCCAAACAAGCATAAGGGATAGAGGCTGTTTACTGATGGATTGGGTAACAGCAGATTTGAGATAACACCTCCTCAGGGGGCAGCTTCATGTCTTCAGAAAAAGTGACAGAAGCTTCAAACTCATGATCCTTGGGTTTTATGTAGCCCTGCACCCTGTGTTCTGCTTGGTCCAACACCTAGGGTTTTAATACTCTGGAAAGTTTCCCCACCATGACTCACACACTTTGCCAATCATGACCCACAGCTACTAAAAAAAAAAAAAAAACAGTCACCGGGTAATGACACTCAACATTTCAACAGCTCTTTATCCCTGTTAATTATCTTTCAACTCAGAATATGACAGTGGTGCTTATTTAAGAGGAAAATGGCTGGTTTTGCTCAAGTTGAGAAAGTCAGTGAAACTGGTCCCTAGAGCACTGAGCACTCGGCCTCACACATGCCTGGCACACATCTACCTTCACGCTCCTCTCTCCCAGATGCCTCAGACACAAAGACCTTTGCCTCCTGCTATGGTGCCCACCCTTTTCCAATAATTCTGGTAACTATTCTTTCAGTAAACTTGCCTCTGCTGCACCCCCGACCACGAGCAACATAAACACCTATGAACACTCAGGGGCATCAGGCTAATGGTCCCCAGTTTTGTTTAAAGCTAGAAAAAGGTTCATGGCTTGAACAGATAAAGAAGCTGGAGGGCCTGACCAGCATGGCTCAGTGTTTGAGCATCAACCTATGAACCAGGAGGACCCGGTTTGATTCTTGGTCAGGACACATGCCTGGGTTGCCAGCTATATCCCCAACAGGGGGCATGCAGGAGGCAGCCTATCAGTGATTCTCTCTCATCATTGGTCTTTCTCTCTTTCTCTCTCTCTCCCTCCCTCCCCCTCCCTTCCTCTCTGAAATCAATAAAAATATATTAAAAATTTTTAAAAAGCAGCTGGAGGGAAAATCCTTAGGATGTTTGCTACTCCCCCACCAAGTCTTTTCATCTACTTTCTGGTGTGTTTCTAATTTTTGCTTGTGAGCTTCTCTTTGGAGGGAGATCATCTTGCCTGAGAATGCTATACTTGTTCAGGGTTATGGATTCACTGCTATGAATCAGCATCAAATTTTGAATCCTGAGGAGAAATCACATTCTTTCCTGCACCCATTCAAAGCAGGCACTGCAATGCCTTCCAGGAAATGACTGTAAGGAAGGCGCTGTGTGCATGGGGAGGTGTGGTGGAGGCTTTGTTCCAATCTCAAAGTCTGGTCAACATCTCATTCCTTGGGAGCGGAGGGGTGAGGGAAGAGTGTCAGGAAGGAAAATGAATCACCACACAGGATTCTTCATCAATCTTGCCCATGGCCTTTTAGCAGCAAGAGAGGCAGGTGACTCTGGTAACTCTAACCATGTTACAAGGACAGTGTATTATCACGAAATTACTAATTTGTTGAGGCGACAGTACAATTTACACATCTCCAGTCCCATCTCTAATTGTCTGACACTTATTTGGTGCTGAAAAGCAGCGCACAGCGGGAGAGGGTCTGCGAGGCCAGCCAGGCAGTTGAAGGCTTTCAGAAGCCACAATGGGCATCCTCCTGGCGCACAGGACTTCACAAGGAAGGGTTTTAAGAGGAAAAAAGCCTCCTTTCTGATGGAAAGAAAAAGACTTTTGAAACAGAAAACATCGTTTGATAGAGATAACATAAAAATGGGGACAATTTCTGCTTTTTCTGACTTACAAGGCTGCTGTGAAGAAATTTTAAGATCATGGAAAAATGCTTTGCAAACCCAGTGTTGACAAATGTAAGGGAAATAGACATATACCGTGGACTGTGTCCTTCATCAGGCCTGGAGGTTTAGTAGATTTTCCAGTTTGTGGAATAATCCCCTCACTCCATTCTTCTCTTAACAATCCCTTGGCATTGCTGCCACTTGCCTTTATGTTTTAAATACCTCTCTATAGCTAATCAACCCCAGACTTTCTCCTTTTATCCCCTCTAAACATTTTGCAAGGAATGACCAGGGTAGTGTCTGCCATCTTTTATTGCCACAAAGGCAATGGGGAGCCCCACCCTGTATGGACCAAAGTCAGAGAGCGCCCAATGTGATGAGGAAGGAGACCACATTCTCAGCCCTCAAAAAGACCACAAAAGTGAAGAGAAACAGTAAACTTGGAATATCCCATCTTAGGAGTTAAATGCAGAGCACAGCTACTTCTCATTGCAAACGCAAAAGCATGTGGCAAAGCTGAAAAATGATTCAGAACCCTCTGGAGGGGAATTGTTTGAATACCCGAGGAATTAAGAGATAGATCGGCTATGGAGAAAATTCACAATGTCTTCTAGGAATATGCACGTGCAAGGGCACATGCACATTTGTGTGTGTAGAAAGAATTAGCACTACAAAGTAATAATGTGTTTGATCAGCTGTCAAATATATGGTGCGCACATATGAACATGCTCTGAGGTTTCACAGGATGAAGAGCTTCCTTCCTGCTGGGCAGCAAGCAAGGCTCCATGGAGGAGGCCTCAATTAGGTAAACCTTGAACTATAGGATAATATACATACATATAAAAGGGAAGGAAAATATAGACAGTTCTGCAGATCAGCTGGGAATATCATTAGTGAAGGCTTCCAAGTGAGCAGTCCTTTTAAAGAAGACAGTGGAATCACTGAAGTGGGAGCAGAGGATAGGTGGAGGAGGCAAGAGCAAGCACATCTTGACAAGATTCATTTAGTGAGATTGCAGAGGTCCTTCATTACCAGAACAAAAGGAAGGATCATTCAGAGTAAGCAGAAGCGATTCAGCCGTCAGGCATAGCCACAAGCAGTCTTAGCATTGGCCTCAGTGACTAAATGAAAGGAAGATTAGTCTCAGGGAATATCAAGAAAAGCTGGTTTCAGAATAAAGACTCTGGATTGCTTGCCATAACTGCAACAAGGTTTTTATTCATTTAAATGCAATAGTCAAACAGTTAATTAAAAAAAATAGTTTACCTCTATTTTCTATCACATCATTAGTTACCAAAAATTTTGGGTCCAAAAGGCCAGCATTCTATGCAATCTTGGGTCATACTAGTATATGGGTCACAGTGGAGTCCAGTCTTACTCTGAATATTACAGTGTGTTACACACTTTCATAGGGACCAAGAGAGAGGGCTGCATAACCAGTCATGTGGCAAGTGATGGATCAAAGGCTACTCAGTCTGTGCTGCTCAAATCCTAACCATTAACTTAGTTAACATTTAAGAATACAAAACCTTGAAGAGTTAAACAAAAGAGAAAATAACAATGATTTTCACAATGGAAAATAGCATTTAAATGTTAATGTGTTAGAATTGTTTATCCAGTGGGCTATCCACTAATACTTATGGAACATATACATACATTTACTTCGAGATTATGAGACACTGCTGAGCCTCCTCTAAGAACAGTTACAGGGAGGAAAAGGTATTAAAAGTTGGGAATCAAATTTTAAACTGTACACTCACTTCATTCATAGATTTATTTATTCAATAAATATTTATTGAGTGCCTATAGAATAAGCACTCAATAAGTATAGAATAGTAAGCACCATTTTGGGTAGTGGACGTACAGAAATGAACAACAAGAGTCTCTGCCTCCATGAAGTTTTTATTCTAGAAGGAGACACAGATAATAACAAAATACAAAGGCATTTAGCGTTATACCAAGGGATGGTAAATTCCCTGAAGAAAAATTAAGCAGAGTGGGTGGGTAAAGAGTTTGAGAGGTGTTTTGTTAAATAAGGTAGCCAAGGAAAGGTTATATAACATTTAGGAAGAAACCAGACCCAAGGGAGAAAGATGGCCCTGAAAATATCAGGGGGAAGATTACTAAAGCCAGAAGGATTAACAAATACAAAGTCTTAACACAGGATCATGTTTGCTGCAGCAAAGAAAGAGAAAAATTTCAGTGAACCTAAAGTAGAGAGAATGAGGTAGAGAGAGTGGTTGATAACTCTAGAGTAGCCAGGGTCCTAAATACAGGGCATTTGTTAATGTTAAGGACCTTGAATTTGAATCAAAATATGATGGGAAGTCTTAGGAAGGTTTTCTATAGAAGGCTGACATCATTTGATTTTTTTCCCCCGAGGATTTATTCTATCTTTTGTGAAAAAGAGGCTGAAGAGTGTGAATGTAGGGCAACAAGTTAAGTCATCATTGCTATAGTCTAGGTAAGAGTTTGTAGAACTTGAACTATGGTGGTAACTATGGATATGGTGAAAGGTGATCAGTTTGCAGATAGATTTTGAAGACCAACAGGATGGTTGGAATGCTGGAAGAGTGAGAAAAAGGAATAACGGGTAATAATCTAAAGTTTTTGGCTTGAACAATTGAGTAAATGGTGGCACCATGTCCCGATGGGAACCCAGGAGGAGGAACATCCTGGGGGCTGGGTTGGAATTGAAAGTTTGTTATGGAAATGTTATGTTTGAGATGTCCATAAATGGTTGAGTGGTTATAATGAGGAGGTATCTATACTAACAAAAGGGTAATATGCTAATTAGACCAGACAACTTCAGGACATCTTTCCGGACAAAGCCATGGTGGCGGGGGCTGAGGCAGAGGCAGTTAGGGGTGACCAGGCAGGCAGGCAGAGTGGTTAGGAGTGATCAGGCAGGCAGGCAGGTGATCATTTAGGAGCCAGTGGTCCCAGATTTCGAGAGGGATATCCGACGGCCGGGATCGGGCCTAACCCAGCCATCAGACATCCCCTGAGGGGTCCTGGAATGGAGAGGGTGCAGGCTGGGCTGAAATTTGAATACAAATTTCATGCACCGGGCCTTTATAATAATAAAAGCATAATATGCTAATTAGACCAGACATCCTTCTGGATGACCTTTTGGATGATGCCGGGCCTGCAAGGAAAGCTGGGTCCCAGGTGCCAGAGGGAAGCCGGTGCTAGCAACGGGGCGAAGGAAGACCTACTCTTGCATGAATTTTGTGCATCAGGCCTCTAGTTTGATTATAAGTTTGGAGTTTCTGAAAGATCTGGGTTGGAAAGGACATTTTAAGAGCCTTCAGCATGCAGATGGTTATTCAGAACAAGGGGGCTGGTTGAGAACTTGTCTGAAGTGAGTACAGATAGAGATTACAGGACTCAAGTTGAGGCATTACAATGATCAAGTTGTGCATTGAAGAGGAATCAGCCCTGCTGTGTAGTATTCATAGTGGCATAGGAATATACAAATATTTATCTATTTTATTGCTAGTGAACAATTCTCAGTTGTTTCTAGTTCATGGTTCTACAGAAAAAATGGCCCAATGTACTTATTTTTTTGTACACATCCAGAAATAAAACTTATCAATCACAGGGATCATTGGATTCCTCCATCTTCAATTGGGTTTGGTAATGACATCCCCTCCAACAGTACGAAATGGTTCTCACCACTTCAAGACCTTGCCAACACTTGGAATTCTCAGGCCTAAATTTTTATTCATTTTGTGGGTGTGAAATGGTAATTCAATAAAATGTAACTTGCATTTCCTTGGTTATTGATTATGTTAAGAAGCTTTTCATATCTTTACACCCCATTCAGGTTTTCCGTTTTGTGGCATTTGCTCTTTTTCCCCTCACTTTTCTCTTGGGCTGTGTGCCTTGTAAGAATTTTTTCAATGGCAGTATCTATCTCATTATAAACTATTATGTCCTCAACAACTAAGCACAGTGAGATGGCAAGTTTGACATAATCTTACGCTGGAAAGAATGACACTGGCAGTTTTGCTTTGCTATCTCATTAATTGGGGGAGTTCCAACGTCAAGAAAGAGAGAGGCAAGGCATGAGCACTCAGCCACGCTTATTGACTTCACAGGCCCTAAGTGCCTTGTGTATTAACTGAGCAGATTGACTACAAGATTGCAGCTTTCTCTTGTCTTGTACTTCATCACTCCAAACGATGTCATCCCCAATGCAGACTGACAGGCACTCATGTCCAGCCTTGGTTCTATATCCCAATCCATTAGTATTGGCTCGAGGTCAGCATTTTGAATACAAGATCAATTCTAATATAGTTACATTGACTTCTCTGTCTATCAGGGAGTAGACAGAAAGTTGAGAGGAATCAATAAATTCCAAACAACAAATCAGAAAACGCATCGTATATATGAACCAGTTAGCATGCATGGATTTCCCCGTGATAGTCATTGATTCAAATATAGGTAGTCTAGAAATTATGTGTTTGCATCCATACCTGAAGGCCAAAATAGAAATCAACTCCCTCAAGCTATGTCTTTAGCTTAGCTGAATAGAAAATAGAAAATGATAAAATCCTTGGCCTTGTACTCAATCTTATGTTTTCTGAGTCTGTGATACTACTACATACAGAGTCATATCTTCTCTACATGTGCTTCTGTCTGACTAGTCTAATTTTCCTTGTCCTGCAATATGTACTCTTTTGTACATATTTTTCATTCTCCACAAGTAGCACCCCTCTTCCTCTCAACTCCATCATCAACATAGGTCTCCGTCCTACCCCTTTTCTGCCTATAAAATCCATCATCTACCCCAGGCCCTACACAAATCTATCTCTGATATTAAGCATTTAACTCCACTGCTCTGAGGTGCCCCTCAAGCTGCCAAAATCCTCTAGCACTTATTCCCATTAGCACTAATTTAGAGCCTTATCATATCTTCCCTATCACAGTTAGTTTTTTATCTGTCTTTGATACTCAACAAAAAATGACACTTGAAGATCTGGGGCTGTGTTTGGGGTTTGGATATATGTCCCACCCATGCCGCACATTGCCTGCCTATAAGCAGATGATTATTTAAAAGGATTCGTTGGGCCCTGGCCAGTTTTGCTCAGTGGATAGAGCACTGGGCTGCTAACTGAAGGGTCCTGTGTTGGATTCCAGTCAAGGGCACATGCCTAGGTTGCGGGCTTGATCCCCAGTATGGGGCGTGCAGGACGCAGTCAGTCAATGATTCTCTCTCATCATTCCCGCTCCATGCATGAATTTCGTGCACTGGACCTCTAGTAAAGATAATTATTAATAAACATTTTTCGGTTAAAAATAAATGTAGTGAATAGTGGTTACTATTCACTAAGCACAATTCTTGGAGTTTCATAGATTTTAAGTCATTTAATTTGTATAAAAATTCTATAAGGTAGGTCCTATTATTCTGCTGAATATTTTCCCTAAGCCACTCCACATCCAGTCTTCTCCATTCTTTACCGAGTTCTAGGTCCCAGGAGCCTTACCTCACCAACCAGGTTCCTTGCCCTCCTCCTCATTGTTGAATACAGCTAGTGGAAGATACCAGCAATAAATGAGAGATTGGGAGGAAAGAAAGGTCAAGATTTTTACATCAATGGTTTCCTTTCTACCAGGCTGTGTTTTGATAGCAGATACTTTCTCCACCAAAGTCCACAACTTCCATAGCTAGCCCACTCCTACAGCAGTAACTCTCCTAAGATTCTATTAACCAGTCTCTCCCCTTGCCCTTTCGACTCATGAAGAGTAATATTTTTATTGTCAGAATACTTTACTATTCTTTTTAGTTTTCCTTAAGCCTGCTTACCCCTTTGTAAATGTTCCTTTTATTAAACTCTCTTAAATTGTCTCTCTTGAATAACGTTCTTTTATTCTACATTATTTCCTTATAATGTTGACAAGAAAAAAATATCGATTCCCACCTGGGCCACTGTGTGGAGTTTGCACATTCTCCCCATGGTCTCATGTTTGTTTGTTTTTCTTCCATCTGGGTGCTCTGGTTTCCTCCAACATCCCAAAGATGTGCCTGTTAGGTCAACTGACATCTCTTAACTGTCCCAGTCTGAGTGAGTGTGGGTGTGTAAGAGTGTGCCCTGAGATCAAAGGGTGTTCTGTCCAGGGTGGGGACTCACCTTGCACCCACCAGCCACCCATGACCATGAACTAAGAATCTTTACTTATATTTTTTAATCTTACTTAAATGTATGTATACTCACATTTATTTTCATGTTTAATGTTTGTTGTGCTTTAGGGTGTATTTAGAAGTTTGGTGATATTTTCTTCTGACCAGATATATGCTGTAGGGACTTAACTCTTGCTACACATCATTTTGCTTCCAGTCACAGTTTTCAAGAACATATGGATGATGTTATCTGAGGACTTACGGTATAGAATCTTACTGCCTGGACCTCAACATTTACAAGTTAGGACACTGAGGCATGATGACATTAAGTTAATGTTTGAGATCACACAACTACTGAGTAGCACATTTGGGATCCAGTGTTGGTTCTGTAGTTCCACAGTCTGCGCTCCTACCATCACAAAGTGTTGTCTGGGTCTCCACATGTAGCCAGACAACTGGTTTTTATCACTAGGGTAGGCCTCCAATATCTTCTTGTCAACTGAAGCCAAGAGTAAAGGGCCTATTTTCTTTTCCAGGAGAGAAAGATCATCAGAATAATTTCAGAAAGTATGTGGGCAGATTTATGCATGGGGGAAAATGTTTTGCATTTGTCCATGGTTTTCATATAATCTTCTAGAGTCATCTGTTGTCTGTTTTGCATTGAAAGAATAGAGATAGACAGGCATGGATTTAAGAAAAACAAAAAGTAGCACACCATTAAAAACAAGAAACATGGGAGTCACAGAGAGCTATAATGTAAAATTAAAATCCCAACTCCGTATTTCAAAGACTCAAGCCAGTCTTTAGCCCAAACTAAAACCAATAGTGAGGTTGAATTTTAATGCAAAAAGGAACTTTGGTAAGGCGACTTCCATAAAATTATTCAAGGTGGCTGATGAGCTATTTCACTTAAATTCTACAATAAATCATCCAGTGATTGTTCTTACAATTTACCATGAAGTTACTGTTGTTTTAATGCCACTGTATATTACATGTCTTCTATATGTGAGGCATTTTACATACATATTATTATTACATATCTCACATATTATTGTTCATATTGTACATATTATTGTTCATATCTTGAAAGATACATAATATTAGTTCCATTTATCAGGTGGAGAGTAGAGAATCAGACTATTTGCATTTTTTCTCAGAATCAAAACATGAGTGGAGAACCCAGATTCAGACTCAAGTATGACTCTTAACATTGTGGTTTGTTTTTTTTAAATTATTATCGTACTCAAGGTATAGAATTACACAATAACTCATAACTCAGTGTCTTGGGAAAGGTGAAAACCACCTTGAATACCAATTAAGATCTTCCCAATTCTGTAGTACATATATTATTTTGATTGACTTTTGAGATTATGCACATGCAATAAAATACATTTGCTTTCTTTTTATAGTTATTTTGAATGCAGCTACATATTAGATCAGAACGGAGTATAATTCCATGTATACAGGTAGAATTTTTACACCTGCCAGCTGAAGTAATTGAAACTTGTGAGCTCTATCAAACTATCAATTGCAGAATATGCCCCGTTTTATGCAATGTTCAGGTCTCTGAAATCTTTTATAATCCAAAAATCTAAGAAATTATGTTTGGGTTTTTTTTCCTGATGACTTTTAAGATAATTTAAGAAACAGACACCTGCCCTAGCCAGTTTGACTCAGTGGATAGAGCTTCAGCCTGCAGCCCAAAGGGTCCTGGGTTCAATCCCGGTCAAGGGCCCTTACCTCCTTTGCAGGGTCCTCCCCGGCCCAGGCCCTGGTTGGGCGCCTGCAGGAGGTAACTGATTGATGTGTTTCTCTCACCTTGATATTTCTCTCTGTCTTTCCCTCTTTTCACCCAAAAATATCTTTGGGTGAGGATTAAAAAAAAAAAAAAGAAAGAAAGATAAAAGAAAGGGAAACCTCAATTTAAATGGCGCTCCTCTCATATTATTCTTTTCTCCTTTTCCTCCATCATTGGCAATGTGCTCAATAGTAAATCAACTACAGTAAATCAAATACTTTATATAAAAGCAAACTTTTTAGCCCTGGCTGGGTAGCACAGTGGGTTAGACTTAGAGCATCATTCTGATATGCCTAGGTTGTGGGTTCATTTTCAGTCAGGGCACAGACAAGAAGCAACCAGTGAATGCATAAATAAATTGAACAACATAGTCTCTCTCTCTCTCTCTCTCTCTCTCTCTCTCTCTCTCTCTCTTGCTCTCTCTCTCTCTCTCTCTCTCTTCCCTCTCTCTCTCATTTCCTCTCTCTCAAATCAATACAATTAAATTAAAAAGTTAAAGCAAGCTTTTAAAAAAATGTATGGTTAGGGAGACATAAGCCATGAATATCTAAAGTAATTATTCAGTTTTTGCGAGTGCAATCGACATAACCACCGAGGCTGACATGCGGGTTTTTCCCTGCTGCACACAATTTCCTACCCAGAGGTAGAGAGACTGTAGGCTTCTGTTGTAGGAAGTGCTGCGAACCGTGTTTACAAAAATGGTTGAGAAAACCCATGTCTGTCTGACAGCTTTTTACCACATCAATTATAAATGCATTTTCCCTTGGGTGGTATTATCTCTCGCCCAAGGAATTTTCCACTGTCCTGGAGCATTTGCTGAGGAGAATTGATTAGGAAGGCGGTTTCCCAGTAGATGGAGAGAAACTGCAAATGCTCCTGTTTGTTGATGCTGCTGCCCTCCTAGCATAAGTACTGCAAGAATGTGCACAATTATAGCCGAAAATTCAAGCGGAAGCTGCTATGATAGGATTGGCAATTCATTCCTGCGGAGCGGAACAGACCCAGATTTCTGCGACTTGAATATACCCACCTAGGCAAAGTGATCTGTGCTGGTGAGGAAATGACAAACACTGGCCATCTGTAGGGGTAGGACGAAGACACACGTTTTATTTGGGGTGGCTGGAGGTGTCGGGATTGGCCATCCTAGTTTTTGTCTGATTATTTTTTATAGACACAGCTTCCCTTCCTTCTCTTCCTTTGTTTTGTTTTAACTATAATCATGGGGTATTTACTATAAATTAATTATTAGAAAGATGAGTTTATAGTAAAGTACTTTAAACAATTCTGGGTATATTTCTCAAGGCCTTTTATTTATAAATGTGACACAAATTTTTTTAAAATTTAGTTATATACTCATTTTGTTTTTATAATATAATTTTTGTCATACTTGATTCTAAAGTTATGCATTTACATCTTGTCTTTCTCTTCCATGTTGTTTCGTATTGAAGGTGGATAGCAAAATTTTGTTTTGAGAACTTTTTTTGTAACATCTGCCTCAGTAACAATATGTAGGAAGTACTGAATTAGCTCACTAATGCAAAGAAAAATAGAGCTTAAAGTGATAGATTTATTTGAGAAAGTAAATAACTATGGAAAACAAAAGTCTTAAAATGTCCAACTTGTTGTTATTGTTATTAATCCTCACCTGAGGATATTTTTTTCCCTTTTTTTTTTTTAGAGAGAATGGAAGGTGGGGGGGGAGAGGCAGAGAAAGAGAAACATCAATGCGAGAGAAACACATCAATTGGTTGCCTCCCACAGGAGCCTCAACCAGGGCCAGGGATTTAGCCTATAGCTGATGTATGTGCCCTTGACCAGAATCGAACCTGGGACCCCTCAGTCCGCGGACTGAAGCTCTATCCACTTAGCCAAACTGGCTACAGCAAAATGCCCAACATTCTGACCCAGTAACCCCATCACTACAAATTTCTCTTTAAGTTTAGGAAATACTCCAAACTCTGCTTTTCAAACAGTGGCCACACTGAACACTGGGAACTGGCTAGTCAGATTGAGATATAATGTAAGTGTAAATGACACAGTGGAACTTTCAGACAATATGAAGAAAGAATGAGGGGTATCTCTTTAACAACTTATTTGAAAATAAAATATTTTACTCTTGTTGATGTGGCGATTAGAAATGTAAAGTTATGTATAAGGCTCACATTTGTGCCTTGCATTTGATTTCTATCAGACAGATGTTCTAAACAGTAGAGAGAACTACATGCATATACAGATGTTTATTACACTGCTTATAATACTTTTTAGTATACATTTGAAATATTTACTGAGGAGAGGATGGCTATGAACATCCTGTATAATAAAAAGCTAATATATAAATCAACCGAATGGCAGAATGACTGGTTGCTATGACATGCACTGACCACCAGGGGGCAGTTGTACAATGCAGGATATGCCCCCTGGTGGTCAGTGTGCTCCCACAGGGGGAGCGCCACCCAGCAAGAAGCTGGGCTCATGGCTGGCGGGCTGGCACAGTAGTGGTGGCGGGACCCCTCTCCTGCCTCCACTACAGGTGGGCGGTAAGGAGCGAGGAGTCCCAGACTGTGAGAGGGTGCAGGCTGGGCTGAAGGGATCCCCCCCTCCCCCAGTGCATGAAATTCCGTGCACCAGGCCTCTAGTTATAATATATAGTGTGTCCCCAAACAATGTGTACACACACTTTGAATAATTATAAAGGCAGTATTTATTAAAATACATTTCATTTTCAAAATTGAGCTATCAGCTGTTAAAGTGTGTATACATTTTTGGAGGACACTCTGTATATGTGTTTCAATGGTAAGCAGATGGTAGAACTCATAATGATGGAGATTGCAGCAATATCTAGAATACAAATATAAGTTTAAAAATAGGAATATAATTGTATATATAGTAGGTACACTACTTTGTGAAAATGTGTGTATGAACAGAAAAGAAAACCTGAAGCAATGGACAAAATACTAAGTAAGATATTGAAAGAGTTGCTTTTTCTTCTTCAAAGCCTCACTGTTAGTATTGTACTACTTTTTCCCAATTAAGACAACTAGAATGAAGGAATAAAACTGGCATAGAGAGGTATTGTGCTACCTCCTAGTCTTTTGGGCTATGTCCCCTTAAGAGTGTTTAAGTGTCTTGCAAACCTAGATAGCCGATCATTGCTGCCAATTGCTGTCAGGGAGCTTCTGGTGTGGGAATGTATTAAACATATGGTTCACCCTAGGGTCTTATGATGAGATTGCTAAAGCCTGCACAACTCCACCAGAGTAGTTTGAATTTTACAGAAAATCACACACACGCGTACACTCACATTCACAAAGAAACTTATTCGAAAAGTAAGAAAATAAATACAAGTCCTTATACCATTTCTTCCTGTCCATCATTTATAGTTTTATTATTACCCTCATATTTAGGGCCCCATTGTCCCATTGTCTCATATTTATATTATTTGACATAGTATCTAACTGAGCTTCAGCCTCCATTCTCTCCGTCCCTTTCTAGTCTTAGATATTACACAAAATAGTTTCCTCAAACTATTTCTCTTACAGTTTCTTGCCCCTATTGATTAGGAAAAACAATGAAACCCTAAATAAGCAACCATCTTCATACCTATAGATTAAATAAACTCAGTTGTCTTTAAATAGGTCTTTATTCAATATCAGCCCTTATGTTCTCTCTCACCATGACTATATACAGACTCTAATCTTCAATTTACCTGGTCAATTACCTGGTCTAATTGATGAAGAATTTCTGGTCTCCATCAAGCAACACAATATTCATCCTTGAAGACCTAGCCCTACTACCACCTTTTGATAAAGTTTGATAAAGTATTTCATGCACTACATGCCAGTTATTTGGACAGAGGTACAAAAATGAAGTACCTGCTGTACCTCTTAACACTGAAATCTAATCAAGTTCTCGTGATAGACACGGGAGCTGCTCAAGGCTTCACACTGTCTTCTCTTTCATCCTTTTTTCGAAGCACAATTTTCTGTTGGTTTTACTTTTTAACTAGTTTTTCATCTCTCTTCCTTCCCTCCAGTTTAGGCCCATCACCTTCATCATGCCTCATTCAGGCCCTTTCTAGGTGATCTCACCTGTTTTGACCTTGTTCCACCAGCCAAACCATTCTCCACATGACCTCCAACGCACTATTCCAAGAACACAGATCTGATTGTTCACTCCCCTTTTAAAGGCCTTCACTTACTCTCAGTGACTATGAGGGCAACGTTACAGTGGTTTACAAAGCGCCCCCTCTGTTGCTGGCCTTATCTATCGAGCAACACTTCCCAGCACTTATTACTTAATGCTCCAGTAGCACCAATCTGCTTGTTTGTTCCAACACACAGCACCTCATTTTCTGTATTTTCTCCTGATTTTCTCTCTGCCT
Source organism: Myotis nattereri (assembly GCF_964212035.1). Lineage (NCBI taxonomy): Eukaryota > Metazoa > Chordata > Mammalia > Chiroptera > Vespertilionidae > Myotis > Myotis nattereri. Next base: position 75,513,504 of record NC_138085.1, on the reverse strand, counting down.
TTTTGACCAGTCCCTCCCCCACGATATATAAGCAAATTGCACATGACATACCCCTCCTTTTCCGTGGAAATGAAAAGGAGTGTGGTTTTCTCTAGGAAATAATTAGAAAACCTGTTCCCATTGATATTGACAGTTGGTTTCACTGCATTTCAGCTATTCTCTCCCCTCCCATTACTTTAGACATACAGCTATCTATTCATTTTCACGTTGTTTCAAACATGTTTACTTGTCCCTCCCAGCAAATAGTGAGCACCTTGAGAGCAAAGAATATAGTTTATCCACTTCTCTGTCACCAGCTCCTAATATGGTGGGCACTCAATAAATACCAGTTTATGGAGTGAACTAACAAAGAAGTCCAGCTTAGCTCATTGCACATAAAATAGTTATAATGACAAGAGTTTAACCAAGTTAGAATTGTATTACTGCCAGTGATCAATTAATATTTATTTAATCTAAGGATTTTTTTTTCTGTTCTTGCCAAAATATGGGTGCTAAGGTGAACAATTCTCTCCCATTTCTTAGCATGTGAGTTTCCACATAAGAAGAGTTCTTGACACAGTTACCCAGAGAGACAGAGAGGGAAGGAGTGTGCAGGTAGATGTCGCCTTGAACTTGTTTGGCTCCTTTCAAGTTTATAAAATCAGTCGGTTACAGCTTGCAAAGGTGAATCCAGGTGCAGGTAAATGTTAGTATTAGATATTTGAGTTTTGCAAGAAAAACATTTTCCACTGGGTTGTTCCTTTTAAATACCATGACCAGAAGTGTCCACAGGGAAATCAAAGAAATGTGTTTGCCTTTACTTCTCCTTATATGTACTATCTATTCCAGGACGGTGACATTGTTCTTCTTTTGTTTGGCGAGTATGGATTTCCTAAGGGGCCCTGAAGTTATCTTTTAAAATACCAGAGAATAAATTGCCATCTTATACAATCCATTGGATAATAATTTATGTTCAATTTACAAAATCCATGTGAAGGGATTTTTAAAAAAATATGGCCATATTTGCATATATTGTACCTCTTATACAACTTATTGGAACTAATTGGAACTAAAAATAAATGTTTTTATAAAACAAATAAGTGATGCATTAAGACCTGGTTCTAAGTGATGAGGATGTATATCAAAATATAACAAAACATGTCTAGTCAAATAAAAATATATTTAGACTACAATTTTAAAAGCTCCATGGTATGGCAAGTTTTGATAGCTTGATGATTTCCTGTGTAATTCTCTACTAAAGAAGAGAACCACTCTTAAGTTTTACCAAATGAAAAAACGAAGCATGACACTTACTGAAAATGTTGCTAGATTATAACCAGTCACTTCTTAAAGGCATTCATACAACTGAACACCAAAAACCAAATAATTCAATTAAAAATGGGCAGAGTACCTGAATGGACATTTCTCCAAAGAAGACATACCCATATGAAAATAAGTTCAACATTACTAACAACCAGATAAATGCAAATTAGAACAACAATGAGATAGCACCTCACATCTGTCAGAATGGCTATTATCAATTAATAAATCAACAAACAACAAGTATTGGCCAGGATGTGAAGAAAAGTACGGATGGAATTGCGAATTGGTGCAGCCACTATGGAAAACAATAGGGCAGTTCCTCAAAAAATTAAAAATAGAACTACCTACCTTATGACCCATAAATACTTACTTCTGGGTATTTATCTGTGGAAATCCAAAACAGTTCATTGCAGCATTAGTTACAATAGGTAAGATATGAAAACAACTAAAGTGCCCATCCATAGATGAGTAAAGAAAATGTGGTACATATATACAATGGAATACTACTCAGCCATAAAAAGAATGAAATCTTGCCATTTGTGACAACATGATTGGACCTAGAGAGTATTATGCTAAGTAAAATAAGTCAGACAGAGAAAGACAAATACCATATAACTTAATTTACATGTGGAATGTAAAGAACAAAATAAACATACCAACAAAACAGAAGGAGACTCATAGATACAGAAAACAGACTGATGTTGCCAGTCTGGAAGGGTTAGGGGACTGGGTGAAAAAAAGTGAAATTATTGAGAAGTACAGATTGGTAGTTACAACACAGTCATGGGGATATAAAGAACAGCTTAGCGAATATAGTCAGTGATATTGTATTAACTACCTACGGTGCCAGGGGTTGCAAGACTTACCTGGGGGATCACTTTGTAAATCATATAAATGTCTAGCCACTCTATTGTACACCTGAAACTAATATAAAATGATACTGGATGTCAACTGTAATTGACAAGTAAAAAGTAAATAAAAAAGAAGTTTCTTCTGAAGTCTGTGTGACTCTACTTCAAAACGGAGCTTCCTAGAGCCATTCTTAATCTTGTGTTGCTCTCAATAGGCTTTTTCATTAATTAGTTAACAAACATCTTGTAAAAACCTACTGTTACCAAGCTAATGTGCTCAAGCGTAAGAACTCTAAGAATGCACAAAAATTCAAAGAATGCACAGATTCCAGTGCACAGATTCAGAGAAATCACAGTCAATTCCAGAGACCACATCCAGATGTCAACGAGGGACAGCCAATGAGTGAAGCACAATTTCCCCTTCCATTAGAGGTGGAACTAGAAGATCAGATGCCGCTGATAATCAATATCCACAATTACCATTGGCAGGTTTAAACCCTGGAGATGGTAAGGTGGGGGGGGGGGGCGGGTAGAGGGGATGGAAAATACAGTAAAATAACTTCACGTCTTCCCTGACAAGCCGAGTGGGTGGAAACACAGGGTGCATGCAGAGCTTGGAGGGGTTGCCTAAAGGACTGTCTCCTTAGCCCCTGCTTCTCTGCAGATGGCCCCAGGCAGGGCGAGGAGCAAGGCCCACCTTTCTGGCCAGTAGCCTCTCTCTGAGGCCAGCTAATGGCTCTAACTGAGGCTTAGCTTAGCAGCTGATGGTCAAATAGCCTAAGTGTAATTAAAAGTCGTGTTCAGAAAACACAAAGAAATCCCCACAGAGGGGTTTCCAGGAGGAGAGCTATCAGGCATCCATCCACACAGGAGGCCGGACACAAAGCCAGCAATGAGTCTATCAGGCATCCATCCACACAGGAGGCCGGACACAAAGCCAGCAATGAGTCGGGGAAGGAAAAGGAATCTGGCTGAAGATGGAAGCACAGAGCAGGGACACTGGAGACATTCCGGCTCCAAATGCAATGCTGCTGGAGCCGATTAGCTCACCTGAAGGTGGCAGGAAAGAGAAAGGAGAAAAATCCCTGCCTTGGACCTGAAACAAGAGACATGCCCTAAGCTCATTAGCATCGGGAAGCCAAACAGCTTTGTTCACCCACAGAATGAGCAGAGGCAATTACAGAATAATGGCCGTCTTCGGTAAACAGACTTAATGCCTGGAAGTAGCTCTGGCGCTCCATGTCCATTATTCCTCCTGTGGACAAAAGGGAGCATTTGTATTGAAGTTTCTGACATAAGCAAACCAGCGTGGCTGCACTTTCCCTACCGGGCATGAGGAACTTATTGGAGCAATGAAAACTATAAAGTGGCAAAACAATTTTGACAAGAAAACCCTTTGGGGGGAAAGAAAGAAATTCTTCCTTCATCAAGCCAAGTCCTTGTGATTTAGGTTTTTTTTAAAAAAGATCAAATGTGTACTATTGCAAAATTATACTATTTGAGATTCCTTGTTGGGCAGGTGTGTAACTAAATGCAAAAAAAGAGAGGCTTTTCTGTTAACACTTTTTTTTTTTCTTCTGGATTACCTCAAATTAGCAGAATACATGATTGCTGAATGAAATATTTTTTAAAATATATTTTTTATTAATTTCAGAGAGGAAGAGAGGGAGAGATAGAAACATCAATGATGAGAGAGAATCATTGATCGACTGCCTCCTGCATGTCCCACACTGAGGATTGTGCCCAACACCTCAGCATGTACCCTGAGCAGGAATTGAACTGTAACCTCCTGGTTCCTAGGTCGACACTCAACCACTGAGCCACTCCAGCCGGACATTTAATGAAATATTTATGCTGTAGGAGGGGAGGCAAATTTCCCTCTGTATATACAAAGTCATTCTCTAAAATTACTTTCAGATGCTCTGATTCCTGCCTGTTGAGCAGTAGGAGGGCATTGTTTGGATACTGCAGAAGCCCACTGAGAGCACAAACTGTTTTGTGAAGAGTGCAAGATAGAGGTATTTCGGATCTGCCAACTGCTGCTTTTAAATATCTAGAGAGTACTTAGTGATAAAGTACATAAATTATTAATCTTTTGTCTAATACTGCTTCAATAAAACTATCTGGATAAATTGGTGCCATACATGGAGCACATGTTTGGGGTGGTCTGGCTTAAAACATAGACTTCGTGGTTTTGGTGACATTCCCACCTGCTGGGGGAGGGGGTGCACTCTGGAAGATCTCCAAACCATCACTGAACTCCAGAGTGGCTAAAAGTGAGGCTCAAGGAGCGGCTTCTGTGACTACCAGCCAGGCGGGAGGAATCATACACAATGAAATCCTCTGTACAGGAGAAGCAGTGTCAGCTCTAAACCGGAAGTCACAAACACCGGTCTTTGAAACCACAGGCAGTGATGGGTGACTTAGCTGCTTCTCCATTTGGGCAACTCTCAGATAAATGTCTGCAAGATTGTTCGGGGTTAAAACAATACTTGAAATCAGAAGACATCTTAAGAGGAGCAACTGGAGAGATTCTTTTCCAAAATATATGGAATGGCACCCACAGGTTACTCTAATGCAGGTGGCTCGCTCCTGGTTTTGGTCCGACAGATGAGGACAGATGATTTCATGGGAGGCAGTAACATGTAGCAGATGGAAATGATGATTATGAAGTAAAAGAAGTCCAGAACACAATCCTGGTTCTGCCTATGCATTGCTTACTGTTTCTGAACCCCACTTTCTTCATTTATAAAACAGAGATGATAATCACTGAATCTACGCCAAGACTGTTATAAGGCCCTGGTTGGTGTGCTCAATGGTTAGAGCATCAGCCTGTGCAGGGAAGGGTCATGGGTTCGATCCCCAGCCCCATGCAGGAGGCAACCAATGGATATGTCTCTCTGGTATCCATTTTACTCTCTCTCCTCTCTCTCATCCTTTCTCTCTCTCTCCCTCCCCTCCCTTTCTCTTTCTCTAAAAATCAATGGAAAACATATCCTCCATTGAATTGAGAATTAACAACAACCAAAAAGAACTGTTATAAGGATTACATGAGATATGCTTCTTCCATGCTTAACACAGCATATGGCATAAGATAATTGTTCAAAAATCACACAATAAAGTAACTTTTAAAAACTCAATAAATGATGGATGGCTTTTTATTTAGTGAACCACTTTGGAGACTCACAGTGACTGATACTGAGTAAAAGGTTTCTTTGACAAGGGAAATTTGGTGAATATAAAATTCTTCTTACTACATGCAGGAGAGATGACAGTAGCTGCTTTATTACAAGGACACCCAAGCTCTCAGGAGAGCAGTTTTCTCATATCTGCATATCGTATCCCCTTATAGACTCCAGCAGCCAGTTGAATGCCATCTGACATTATATTTCTCCCAAACAAGTGAATCCTTCTAAATAAAGCCAAAATACCCCAGATGGCCACCTATTTTAAATAAAGGCAATGCTTTACAGGTAAAACATACATGACTTGGTGTTTTGATGAAGAAAAATAACAGTTACTTATTGCTTTCTAAAGCCATGAATATGTGACTCTTAAAAAAAGTTTGATGTAAAGAAAGCTTGGCTTATTATCATGCAGACTGTTATCTTTACCAGCCCCAGATCTTCAATCATCACTATTTAAAACAGTTTTCATGCAAATAAAGTAGAATATGAGTGTCACTAATGTACAGAAATTATTTGGCTTACTGGGGGAATTCTGAAAACACTTGAATGAACGTCAAGTACTAGTACATGTTTTACTTTTTAGTGTATGTGAGAGAAAAAATCCATCTGTTAAGATAGATTTTCTTCATTCATTGACTTACTTATATGTATTTGACCATATAACAAAGCAAAATGCTTAATAATAACCTGGAAATCATTATTACCACAGCTGGAGAAGAGGGGGTGGTCAAAAGTAAAATAAAATAAAAAACTATGCCCATCAGTAGATGAGTAGATAAAACGCAGTGATACATTTACACACTGGAATACTACACAGCTGGTATAAAGAAGGATCTGTTACCTTTTGAGACAGCATGGAGGGACCTGGAGATTATTATGGGAGACAAAGTAAGCCAGTCAGAGAAAGATAAATATCACGTGATCTCACTTATATGTGGAATGAACAAAATAAACTGATGTACAAAATAGGTCCAAAATCATGGAAACATGAAACAGACTTAGAGATCTCAGAGGGGAAGAGAGTGGGGAGGAAAAGAAGAGATTAACCAGAGAACATATATACATATATGCATAACCCATGGACACAGACATGGTGAAGGCCTGGGATGGGGGTAAGGGAAAATGGGGGACATCTATGATACTGTCAACAATAAAATTTAAAAATCAACATTAAAAAACTAAAAAAACACACACGATGATTTTTCTTGAATAAGTAAAGTTTCCATGCTCTAAGGACAGAGTGTGTTTCTGCACATTTTCAAATATGCAGAAAAGACTTCCATTGGTCATAGCCAGGAGGGGATATGTTTTTTGTATACTTTTTTTTCTCAGCAGTCAGAAGGCAATTATACCTAAAATAAAAAATAAATAAATAAAATAAAACATAACAAACTACAGAATTTCTTTTGCAGGTTACTTGTGTTCAATAACTTTCAAAATTGAGGTCGACTTATAAAAGGAATAAATTCAAAATCTTCCTCATGCTCATTCAGATAACATCAATGATGTAGACTTTGCTAAAGGTTGCCTAATTGACCTGAGGACAAAAAAGAAAAAGGAAAAGAAAATATTGGGGCACAAATTCACCCGAAGGGTATGAAAGAATTCTCTAGCACCTTGTAGAAAGCCTACTTTCATCTGCAGTGTGAGCCATGGGGACTTGCACTCTTTGCTTATCCCTCCTTAATAAATCAGAGCTTTCAGCACTTGTTGGAATCAAACCAAACATCAGAATCGGCTAGATGTCAAAGTTGGCATCTCATTGAAATTTACTTCTGAACAATGCAATGGTTTTTATTCTGTTTACTTTGTAGAGTTTGGGCTTATTCACCCTTTCTCAGGAAGAAGGCATTTATGTTTGCATGAAACATGAGAAGAATATATTTGTGAAGGTTTTTATAGTCAATATATATGAAGGAAATTTATTTCCAATGCAAAAAAGGAAAAAGTTGTGTGTGGGGAAAAATGCTTACATGTGCTTATATCCATTTTTTTTTTTCTGTTGAGGAATTTCATTGATTTTATTAAATTCTCAAGTAAAAACATTATTGAATAACTGATCTGTAGGGAAACTATTCTGAATTACTAAAAATAAAGGAATAAATGAATAAGTACAGAAAGTTTAGATTTTCAAAGCTGTTGGAGCTGTAATTAGCCTTTCAAGTGTTCTTATTAAAAGAAGGGGAGAGGGAGTAAAGAGATTATCTTTCCTGAAGTTGCTGAGAAAATGTCAAGGGTTGGGGCCATCTGCATCCAACATCTCAATCAAATAAAGCAAATCAACTTCCTATAAAGGGAAATGAGTCCCCCTCCCGCCTAGGCTACATTTGAAATTGAAAATAGGTCCTTCATTAATCAGAAACACGGAAGTCCCTACGATGATGAAAATGCAGGTTAGAATTCAGTACATTTGGGGCGGAGCCCGAGATTCTGCATTTTTTACAAGTTCCCAGAATAACCACTCTACTGATCTGTGGACATGGACATTGAACAGCTACGCCTGAGGCAAATGATAAATGCGGTGGCTAGGGAAGAAAAGGTGGCAAAGTGTTTTATCTGAATTGTAAATGTGTCTTACTCTGGCACTTGGTTGACTTTTCCCTGTCACCCATACCCTTATCTCTACATTATTTCCATCATCTACTAATTTAACTGTTCCTCCTGCCTCCTATCTGTCCTCCCTCAAATTTGTTATTAGTAATAGTAGCATTGTTGTCGTTATTGTTACACTATTAGTCATGCTGTCTGCCCGGTACTCTTTTAAAAACTTCCTAAGTGTTGTCTCATTAATCCATTCTGCTGCCACATTAGTCTCTTGCCATAATACTTATATTAGTCCCATAATCTCATGGGACAGACCTTTTGACAGCTCTAATAGTCATCTTGGAATGGATTCCGAATTCTTTCCCCTGGACTCCCCCATGTCACCATCATTGATCCAGAATAAGAGCTTCCCAGGTGAGGCAAATCTCTACTTTGCACAATTTGATATTAAACATAAACTCTAACCTACCCTTAGTTAGTTGGTAAATGAAGCCACCTTGTCATAATTTATACTTCGTGTCTAGAATGCTTTTACCATTGTTTCCCTAGTTGACATTTAGAAACTTTACAATTTTGATAATCCTCTGTGCATGAGAAAGAATACCAAGTATTAATATGTCTAGATTATTCAGTGTTTAAGAGTAAATGTTGGTAATGAAAGATTCTAAGAACTCTCAAGGGGAAAACAGCAGATCTACTGGGACCAAAGATAAATTGGAAGGCGAATTCTAGTTTCTCTTGTCTTTGTTAAATGATGCAGACGGTTATAATGTTGGAATAGGAATATTCTAAAATTGCTTACTTCACAATTTTAGGATTTCCAAAGATACTAGGATATGACAACATTTCTAGAAGGTTTTACACTTAATTTTTTTTTCTAATTACTGATCATGCAGCTAAGATATTTTCCCCGGAGAGAGCTTCTTAAAATGTCTTCTTCTTAGGGCTCAAGAATAGTAGGGCCCTGTCATACCAGTACCTTGGGAAAATAGCAAACTCTTTCTCTAGTACCTGGTCATAAGTTAAATAATAAATCAATGGGAAATAAAAATATGCAAATCCATTTAAAAATGTATCCAGGCTGATTAATTTATATTATAAGAGTAGTTGAATATATTAACGTGTCTAGGAAAATCGATATTGGCCAAGAGGAGTGTTGGCCCCATGCAAGATGGGCAGAATGAGAGTCAGAGAGACCAGTGCTGCTCCTGTCAATCCAGGTGGGTTTGGGGGGAAATGTTCAAGTCCAACTGGTCAGACCTTCCCTGGAAGTGCAACGAGTGTTCTTTAAGCTACTTTAGCCAAAGCCTATGTATGTTCTGAGATGTAACACACTACATGGTAGTTCTATGGTTGTGATCTGGCTTCCCATGTAGCCCTTCCTACCACTAGAAGCTGGTCATCCCCATGAGCCTGACTTCTTTGCTCAGGACTATCATATTTCTCAGTACATATTAATAGGTTCCTTGTTCAGATAAGTATCCAACAACTTCTTATCATGAGATCTCTGAAAGATAGAACTGTTCCCATGTGATGATAAAATCAGAGTTCTGAGACCCAAAAGTGAGAGGCATTCCATTCAACTCATGATGCCATTTAAAACTAATTTATACGACGACCATCCTTCTCAATAATGTATCCCTCCTCAAACCTTTAGACACTTTTTTCTTTACCTATATTATGGAGCAAATCAAAACCACTAGGCAAGACTCCCTCATCTTCTGTAGTCCAAACCCACCAGCTCAACTCAGCTATGTCAACTTCTTCTTTCTTGTTATCATGTTATCTTCTTTCTCTGCTTCTGTGTCTTTCTCACCATATATGCAGATTAAATATAGATGTACATGTAAACATATGTGTGTATCAGTTGTCTTCCTCCTTTAAGAGTACACTCTCCCACTGTGTTTTGAATTCCATTTCTTCCCATTTAACTGGATTCTTTTTTAAAAATATATTTTATTGATTTTTTACAGAGAGGAAGGGAGAGGGATAGAGAGTTAGAAACATCAATGAGAGAGAAACATCAACCAGCTGCCTCTTGCACACTCCTACTGGGGATGTGCCCGCAACCAAGGTACATGCCCTTGACCGGAATCGAACCTGGAATCTTTCAGTCCGCAGGCCGACGCTCTATCCACTGAGCCAAACTGGTTTGGCTTAACTGGATTCTTGATGTTGCTGATTTTTCATTCAACACATGTGTAGGAAATGCTTACTATATTTCAGATACTATTCAGCAGCACAAATTTCCTCTTATGCTCATCATAACATTTCAAGGTTGGCCTCCTTGTATGAATTTTGCAGACAAGGAAATCATCTCAACAAGGTTAAGTACAATACCAGATGGTAAGTAGCATGGCTGAGATTTGAAACCAGGTTATTGTGGCTCTAAAAAAGCTTTTTCTTGTTTGTTTATTTTCTATGTTGTTTACTCCCTCTATTAGAATATAGGCTCTATTGGAGCTGTAGTCTTATCTCTATGGTAAAGCTTTACTCCCAAATCCTTGATAGTGACAGTCACATAGTATATACTCAATTAAGGGTATCTGAATACATTTATGAATAAATAAATGAGTTCCCCTCTACTTTCCTGGTTATGGAAGTTGAGGGTCTGTTTATTTGGCCCCTTTGTTCACTATATTCCCACCCTACCCCTCGCTGTGTCAGTGACTTGAAATCCTCTCTTTTTCCTTGGTATTCTAACTTGGCCAAAATATGGCTTACTGCTTTTTTCATAGGTTTTCTCTTGTCTTATTTCCAATTATCTCTGTTGAAATTATTCTTTCTTGAAACTCTCTTGCTATTGTTGAAATATCTTTGCAGAAGGCTGAGGGGGACAGGGAATTAAGTGTATTTATCAGCCTCTACATGACCTTGTTGTTTCAAACATCCTCAGGTCAAAACTAATTTATATTTTGCCTCTTGGGCACATATTACCTCAGTTTTCTACATTCATAGGTCGGTGTGGCTCAAATGAAAGTCCTGTAGCTTACAGCATCTCCATGTCCAACTCACTTCCTCACCAGCTTTTCTTCTAAGCAAACAGGTTATATTTTCGATGCTAGAAATAGCCAGTAGGTATGCTTGCTCCCTCTCCTACTACTAAATGAGAGTGAGCAATTTTTCCGCAGGACTATTTTCCACCTCTTTCTTACCCCTTCCCTGACCCTAGAATTCATAACGCTAATCAATAGATTATTAGGTATGCTTTTATGGGAAATCTTTAAACTGCTGGCAGTCTGCAATTGCATAATTTTCTCTTGTTATGCCCTTTCTTTAGGGCCATCTGTATAGAATTTGGCACAACAGCTTTAAATGTTTGATCTGTAGCAATTTGCTCCTAGGTGTTCTGCCCTCACCTGCATTCTCTCTATCCTTTCAGGTTACTAGCGTTGTATCTAGTAGCAAGCGTAAAGGACAAGAACGTTATTGTTGTTGGTTTAAATACAGATTCCCAGGGCAGGCCCTTGGAGATTCTGATTGGAGGTCTGAAGTTGCATCTGTAAATGACTACTTTAAAAGACCTCTACGTGATTCTGATACATGTCTAGTCTTAGCAATACCATGCTAAGACATGAGTGATCTTCATAGAGCATAAGCAAAGAGAATGGGTCTCTTATTGCAATGTTAGCAAGAATGTAAATTATTACAGAGGTAGAGACTCTGCTTTAATTTCATTTTTGACACTTTGCTTGGAAGATAATAGTTAAAACAGCTCATCAAAGCTTTCATGAATTCCTGAGGCCCAGGTTTCTGTGTAAATAAAGAGCAAAGCTAGAAGCTAAAGGGTTAAGTCGATTTTCACCTAACCATAAATGAGGCAGAGGAAGAGAAAGCAGATTCTGCCCCTGGAGATTGGAAAGGACTTAAATGTTAGCACTAACATATTGAACCTAATTCTCAGCTTCAGAGGTAGTCAGGGCAATCACCCAAGAGATCAATGCTTGCTCTCCCCTGGGGATAGACACTCTCCTGCTTTTCCTATTCCACCCCCAAACTTCATTTCTGACCAACTGCCCAAGACAGAGTATTGTTGTTCTTTTTTTTTTTTATTATTCTTTTTCTGTGAAAAATTCATTTAGGACATAACATCATAATTCTCCACTCCCACTCATTTTTCTTCTTTTTGTGAAAATCAATAACCTATAGGACTGGATTTTATAAAGGCTGAAGCAGTTAGGAGAAAATAAAGGAATGAATCTTTTTGCTCATCATATTTCACACACCCACCTGCTTAGTGCTTTGTGCCAGCCAGGAGAGAAAGCACATTAACCAGAGAGCAAGAGAGAGAGAAAGACAGATAAAGAGACAGAGAGAAAGAGAGGGAGAGGGGAAGAGGGAGAGGGTGGTACTGAGAGGGAGAGAGAAATGTAGGGAAGGACCTACAATAACTCAGGTACCTAAGTTCTGGTTACAATGCTTGTTCGATGAGTAGAAGCCAACCATTAAATAAATACATGTTTACTGAATGCTAACTGAGTGACTTAAGAAATGAATACAGAAATGGATATTTAGCAGCAAATAGGATAATCCAAGTTGGGAAGATATTAGAAACACACCAGAAGTCTCTAGCTTTCATGGTAATAGTATTGGGAGAAATATTAACTCCTATAATCAAAACAGTATTGAAGGCTGTTTTAATCTGAAAGTGCTGTGAAGGGTATATGAGATTAGTGGATAACAATTACAAGCACTTCCATGTGGAGCATAGTATCATGCTCTGGGCATGTGAGGAAGGTCAATCTTGGGATAAGGACAGTGGTGATAGAGAGAAGGGGACAGTAAAAGGTAGTATGTCAGATAAAGAGATGAGAGGATTTAGGAAACGATTAGTCTGTGGGATGAAAACAAAATTATCCTGGAAAAAGATACTGTCCTGCAATCCAAGAAGTTATCTCTTATGGGATAAATTTTCCATATGGTGAATTGCTACCTTCTCTGAATTGTCATTGTAGTTTGTAGGGTTTGTATTGTGGGTTTCATTGCTATTTATTTTCTTTCATCTTGGTTCATATTGGGTTGTTGGCTTCTTTGGAAAGACATATCCTCCTAAGCAAGCAAGAACTAGTGGACTGGTTCCAGATGTGGGTTCGAGGAGCCTGAAACAGTTGTCAGTGAGGGACAAGACTTGCCTGTTGTCAAGAGTTTTAAAAAGGAAAAGCCAAAAGTTAAGTTCTAGGGATAAGCAAGGATTTAGAGCTAAGCATTATAATTCAATAAAAGTGCCATCTGCAGAGTCAGGGCAGAATATATGAGGCCATAGTGCAGGGACCGGAGATGCAATGAATGTATGATAGAAAATGTAGGCCAGTATAAGGATAATGATAATGATGATGATAATGGACAGTATTTCAAGTATTTACTGTGTGCTAACATCATCTTAAATGCTTTGACTTGTTAATCCTTATATCTATACTTAGAGAAACATATTCAAGATGAGAAAGTCTAACTAATCACTTTTATTTAGTGTATATCGCCTCTCTCTCCTCAATACTATTACAGTTACAATAGACACATTTAAAATTATGTATCATTAAAAAATATATTGCCAAAACCGGTTTGGCTCAGCGGATAGAGCGTCGGCCTGCGGACTGAAAGGTCCCAGGTTCGATTCCGGTCAAGGGCATGTACCTGGGTTGCGGGCACATCCCCAGTAGGAGATGTGCAGGAGGCAGCTGATCGATGTTTCTCTCTCATCGATGTTTCTAACTCTCTATCTCTCTCCCTTCCTCTCTGTAAAAAATCAATAAAATATATTTAAAAAAAATATACCTAAATAATACAAGTAAAGTGGGCAAAGGACATGAATAGACATTTCTCCAAAGAAAACATACAGATAGCCAATAGGCTTATGAAAAGATGCTCAACATCACTAATCATCAGAGAAATGTAAATTAAAATCACAATAAGATATCACCTCACACCTGTCAGAATGGCTATAATCAATAAATCAACAAACAAGAGGTGTTGGCAAGGATGTGGCAAAAATCGAACCCTTGTGCCCTCTTGGTGGGAAGAAGCTTGGTGCAGCCACTGTGGAAAACAGTATGGAATTTCCTTTGACCCAGAAATTCCACCTCTGGGGATATATCTGAAGAAACCCAAAACACTAATTCAAAAGAGTATATGCACCCCTTTGTTCATTGCAGGGTTATTTACAATAGCCAAGATTTAGAAGCAGCTCAAGTGCCCATCAGTAGACAAGTGGCTAAAACAGCTGTGGTAAACTTACACAATGGAATACTACTCAGCCATAAAAAAGGACATTTTATCTTTTGCAGCAATGTGGATGGAACCGCAGCTTATTATGCTGAGTGAAATAAGCCAATGAGAGAAAGACAAATACTATATGATTTCACTTACAGGTGGAATCTAATGAACAGAGCTCCACGCAAAGCCCTGAGGGTAGATTGAGGTCTCATTGTGGAGAACTCAAAAACTGCCTAGAAACTATATCATAAGCAGGAAACCCTCCCAGGATTTGCAAATACTGAGCTATTATTGATACAATTTGGCATCATTCTACCTTGATAGTTGACACTGTATACATTTTTTGGCTTATTTGCTTCATCATGTTATTGGCTATTTGAAGTTTAAATTAGAAGCTTCTGGAAGCCTACAATTCATCCTATCTAATAAAGAGGGAATATGCTAATTGACCCTCATGCTGTCACAAAAGATGGAGGCGCCCACAGCCAATAAGGAGGAAATATGCTAATTGACTGACATGCCCTCAAAGATGGCAGCGCCCATAGCCACAAGATGGTCAGCAGGGGAGGGCAGTTGGGGGCGACCAGGCCTGCAGGGGAGGGCAGTTTGGGGTGATTGGGCCAGCAGAGGAGGGCAGTTGGGGGTGATCAGGCCGGAAGGGGAATGGTTAGGCGTTGATCAGGCTGGCAGGGGAGTGGCTAGGGGTTGATCAGGCTGTCAGGCAGAAGCAGTTAGGAGCAATCAGGCAGGCAGGCAGGCAAGCAGTTGGGAGCCAGCAGTCCGGATTGGGAGAGGAATGTTCGACTGCTGGTTTAGGCCCGATCCCTAGAGTCAGTCATCCCCCGAGATTGGAGAAGGTGTAGGATGGTTGAAGGACACTCGCCCCCAGTGCATGAATTTCGTGAACCAGGCCTCTAGGGTGACCTAATCAAGATGAAGCCAGTGATGAGATGATAGCATATGTACCTTATTTAATACTTTACAAAGAATTCATGGCAATTATTTCAACTAATTTTCAAAGTTCTGTGAGGAATCTTAATTTTATAGGAAAATAAACTGAATCCCAGTTCACCATTGAGTAGTATAAGTGTTGATTTCATGGTGGTTCATATGTTATTCAGGTCCCTCACCTCCTCCAGGAAGCCTTCCTTGATGCTTCAAGTCAATGGGCATTTCTCTCTTCTCTAAACTGTTATGCCATTAACTTACAGGAATTAACTAGGTAATCTTAATATAAATTCTGTGCCCTGTCCACAAGACTACGCCTGTTTTTATTGATAACTAGAGGCCTGGTGCATGAATTCGTGCACAGGTGGGGTCTCTTGGCCTGGCCAGTGATCGAGGCCTATCGGGGGGCCAGTCAACCAGGGGGAGGGATTGCAGGAGGTTGGCCAGCTGGCCCCCGATTGGGGCCTACTGGGGGAGAGGGCTGGCAGGGAGGAGGGACCATGGGAGGTTGGCTCTGGGAGCACACTGGCCACCAGGGGGCAGCTCCTGCATTGAGTGACTGCCCCCTAGTGGTCAGTGTGCATCATAGCGACTGGCAGACCAGTTGTTCTGGTTATTTGGTTGTAACGGTCACTTAGGCTTTTATATATATAGACTAGAGGCCCGGTGCACAAAAATTTGTGCACTGGTGGGGGGGGGGTGTTCCTCAGCCCCACTTGTGCCCTCTCACAGTCTGGGACCCCTCGGGAGATAACGACCTGCTGGCTTAGGCCCACTCCCGGGTGGCAGAGGGCAGGCCCAATCCCTAGGTGCCTGCCCCACAGCCCCTGGTCGGGCTCAGAGCAGGGCCGATTGGGGAGTTGGGGCGCCGCCCCCTGTCATGCACAGAGCAGGGAGGATCAGGAGGTTGCAATGCCACCCTCAGTCACGCTCAGGGTAAGACCGATTGGGGGATTGGGGCGCTGCCCCCTGTCACACTCAAGGCAGGGTCGATGGGGAGGTTGCGGCGCCACCTCCTGTCACGCACAGAGCAGGGCAGGTCAGGGGGTTGTGGTGCCACCTCTGTCACATACAGAGCCGGCTGATCAGGGGGTTGGGGCGCTGCCCCCTGTCACGCACAGAGCAGGGCCTATCAGGGGGGTTGGGGCTCCGTATCCTGTCACACACAGAGCAGGGCTGATCAGGAGGTTGTGATGCCACTCTCAGTCACACTCTGGGTAGGGCCAATTGGAGGGTTGGGGCACCGCCCCCTGTCACACTCAAGGCAGGGTCGATGGGGAGGTTGGGGCACTGCCCCGTCATCCACAGAGCAGGGCTGATCAGGGGGTTGGGGCACTCCCCACGTCACACTCAGGGCAGGGCCAATGGGGAGGTTGTGGCTCCACCCCGTCACACACAGAGCAGGGCCCATCGGGGGGTTGGGGCGCCACACCCTGTCACACACAGAGCCGCAGGGCGATCAGGGGGTTGGGGAGCTCCCCCCTATCAGGCACAGAGCAGGGCTGATCAGGGGGTTGGAGCGCCTTCCCCTGTTACGAACAAAGCAGGGCGGATAGGGAGGTTGTGGCCCCGCCCCCTGTCACACACAGAGCTGCAGGGGGATCAGGGGGTTTGGGCGCTGCCCCCTGTCACGCTGCTTCAGGGGCCAGGAGGCCTCGCTGCTCCGCTGATCCCAGTGCTGGGAGGCATATTACCCTTTTACTATATAGGATAGAGGCCTGGTGCACGGGTGGGGGCTGGCTGGTTTGCCCTGAAGGGTGTCCTGGATCAGGGTGGGGGTCCCCACTGGGGTGCCTGGCCAGTCTGGGTGAGGGGCTGAGGGCCGTTTTCAGGCTGGCGGGTGACTGAAGCTCCCAACCGCTCCCTTTTTCCTTTTTTTTTATTCTTGGATTTATGGCTGTCATTGGAGCTGAGACCTCACTGCTGAAAGCAGGTTTCTGGCTTTGTTTACCTTCTGTATTTGAAATTTTGTTGCAACTCCAGCTCTGAGATCCCGGCTGACTGAAAGGAGGTTACTGGGGTTTTGTTTAGCTTCTATATTTGTAACAATGTTTCAAACTGCAAGCTCAGAGCCCAGCAGCGGCAGGCGGGGAACATCGGCTTCCTCCGTCACTGAAGCAAGCAAGCCCCATGTTCGCTTCAAGGTGCCTGGCTGCCAGCCGCCATCTTGGCTGGCAGTTAATTTGCATATCACCCTGATTAGCCAATGGGAAGGGTAGCGGAGGTATGGCTAATTACCATGTTTCTCTTTTATTA
The DNA here is from genome assembly GCF_964212035.1 of Myotis nattereri. Classification (NCBI taxonomy): domain Eukaryota; kingdom Metazoa; phylum Chordata; class Mammalia; order Chiroptera; family Vespertilionidae; genus Myotis; species Myotis nattereri. The sequence goes on along the minus strand of NC_138085.1, from coordinate 75,496,205 downwards.
GATAGGATGTTATTAAAACAATCAGTAACATGGAAGAAATAAAATGGAATCAGAACTATTAGGCATTTTAGAGGCTTATCCTATAGTTTCTTCTCTTATAAGCCTTAACTCTCACCCGAGTTCTTTCCCCGGCTAGCCATTTGATCTCACCTGGAAGAATCTTCTTTCTCCAGCCTCAGACCCTTCATATGTTATTCAGGTCTCTCACCTCCTCCAGGAAGCTTCCCTTGATGCCTCAAGTCCATGGAGATTTCAGTCTTCTCTAAGCTCTTTGCCATTAACTTGTAGAAATACTTATTGGAAACTCAGTTGTTGACTGTTCTTAGGCTAATTTTCATTTCCATAATATTTTTAAAAAAATTCATTGTGGACAGAGACTTGTACCTGTTTAATTCTGTATTCCCAACTCCTCTCCCCTAACCACCCTCAACCCCCAGGCAAGGACTCAGAGACTTGGCAAGGAGAGTAGACACAGACACAAAAATGCATGACACAGGGTGAGTGAGTCCTCCTGGGAAACGCTGGCAGATTTGTCTCTCACTGTGAAACTTGTTCCCTGGACTGAGATTAGGCTATTGGATGGGCTATGGAGAGGAATAAATCAGCCTCAAGAACCCACCAGCAGAGGCTGGTTACTTATACATCTAGGGTCAAAGGGCTTTTGTCTGGGGCAGATAGAGGGAGACAGGCCTCAACAGATTTCTACACGAAGACCTTTTTCCCTGAGGCTGGAACGTGTTAATAACCATGACAATTTCTGAGTTCTGACAGGTTTAAGTCTGTAACCATCATGTGGACTAAGCTTCATTCCTGCCACAGGCTATCGCATCCATCCTGTGGGGTTTTACTATCAATCATGACAGGCTCTACCATTTCAAATCTGTTCATTTAACTCATGTCTCAAAGTGTTGGAGAAATCTCAGAGGGAGAGTTGAAGCAGGCACACAATTATAAAGCTTTGTTATACCATTAAAAGATAATGTATGTGCGTTAGTGTATATGCATATATGTGTGTATACACCCAAATATATACCTATGTGTATTTCAGAACCTCTTCGCTTACTGTTTTCTATGCCTGTAATACTCTTTCCACAGAAATTTACATGGCTGAATTCCTCACCTCTTTTAAAGTCTTTGCTCACATGTTACCTGCACAAAGAGACTCATTCTACCCATTAGGCTTAAAACTGTTATTGCCTCTCCCTCAACTTTTTCTTTCTCTTTATCCTGCTATTTTTCTAAGATCTTATAAAATATATTTATTTATTCCATGCATTAATTATCGTGCGTTCCCTCATTGGATTGTAAACCCTATGTGGTTGGGATTTTCTTTTTATTGCTTTTGTTCACTAATGCATTATAAGCTATAAGACTGCCAGGCACTTAGTAGATATGCAAGAAAACATTGTTATGGAATGGAATGGAATGGAATGATACTATCGATGGGATGGGATGGGATGGGATGGGATGGGAAGAATGAATGTATATCCTATCTCTACCAAACCTTGGGTATCTCACAAATGGCTCACCTTGAGACCATCCAGCCAGAACAGATGCCAGGTCTCCAAGGGCACAGTATTATCTGGGGATATGCAAATGAGCCCAGGCCCATGGCCTCTAGGAATAATCTCAGAATCCTCTCTGTATTATGGGATCCCATTGGGATCCTTGTTGTTATAAGCTGAGAACCAAGTGGAGGTACACTAGTCCTACCACTTTCTAAAGACCCAAGAATTAAGAAGTTAAACTTGGAAAGATACACATTGTCCCCACCCACCTTTAATGGACAGAGCATACATGCCATGCTCTCAGCATTGCTCCTAGTACTTTAGCAAGGACGAATGAGAAAAAAACAAACGTTGACCCTGATATAAAGGTATCTACAGTCAGGACCCAGGAGACAATAAAGGAATAATGAGAATAATGAGAAATAATGAGATGGTTCAACAAATACACAAAATCCAAGCATTCACTAAATATTGTGATTCAAGCCCTATGCTGGGTATTGGAAATATGATGATGGCACATATGTTTCCTGCCAGGAATTTAAGGAGGAACTGTAAGTGCATCATTATAATACAATGCAATGAATGCTGTAAGATTTATATATAAATCATACACACATATAATGCAATGGGAACACAGAGACAATGGTGAATAATTTTCCCACTACATGTAGAGAGAGCTACAATGACTTGATAACACTTCCTTTTAGCCTTGAAGGATAAATCAGAGTTTTTCAGAGGAGGAAGGTGGCCATCGGGAAGAAAACTAGGCAGAGGCAAGGTACCAGCATGCCATGTACTTGAAGGCCAAACCCTGTACTCGTACTCCCCAGGGGAGCTTTCTTTACTCACAGCCCCGGGGGATGTCTAGTGCTATCAGTCTCTCTTCCTGGACACTGGACAGTGCCTGCTTCAGAAAACACAGTCAAGTATAAAATGAGTAAATGCATGGAAGACTGAAATGATTAGGGATTAGCCGGTTCACCAACCAAGGCCCCCAGTCCATTTTCTTAGTTTTAACAGGAGAGCTGATGATTTTTAAGACCACTTCTAACGGTCCATGGTTTTATGAGTTTGTGTTCTGAGTTTACTGATAACACCTTCCTACTATGAAGGTGATGACTAGACCCTGTGATTAGGGGGTCATCCTATTGATTCCAATCCTTGAGTGCCTGGCAAAGCTTGGGCACAGGATGGTGGTCATTCAGAAAATGGTATCAAGGGATGACAATAGAGACAGGCATTTAGAGAGACAGACAGGCTGCCCACAGGCTTCTCCTGCTACCTATTAATATGTGATGCTGTAAAACTACTTAATATCCCTTTTACTCTCTTTACAAAATAGAAATAAGAACATAGGTCCCTACATTATTATAAGATTCTAATAAATCAATACTATACAAGGTCTTTGAACAGTGCCAGATGCAAATAGGCACTAGGTGATCATTCGAGGCTATTGTTACTAAGAGTTGTTATGACAGTGATTTCCCTGATCCCTCACCAACAAGGCTGCTCTGTCGCCCCTCCCTGACAGAGCTAGCAGATGGAGGGAGCTGTGCACCAGAAGTCAGGAGGCACAGGTCTTGGCCTTGGTTCTGCCCAAAGCTAGCTGTTTCATCTAAGGCAAATAACTTTCCCCTCAGAGCCTGTTTCTTAAGAGGGTTATGGTCAGGCTCCGCTATGAGATATAAGAATTGTGCACACATTCTTGTAAGATTCTTCGGGTTTTCAGTTTCTATTTGACCCCCAAACAGATGCCAGCGTGTCGATAAAAGTTCCCCAGGGGCCTGGCACTTCTTCACAAGCAGTTAAGAAGCAGGGGACAGAGAGAAAATCTGGGTCCTGAAATAAGAACCTGACCCTGTGCCCAACAGAAATTGTGTGGAGGCTCCATTGCCACCCCCTGCTGCTGTGGTTTAAAGGCACCTTGGACAAACTCAGTACGGGTGAAAGCCATCACGCCTGCCCCTGGCATGGTGCTAAGTGGAAGATCAAGCTTTGTCTCCACAGCAAGCACAACATGATAAGGCCATGGCACTTAAAGTTTCTATTTTCCCCTCCGTTGTGGCATTTAACTCATTGAACTGTAATTGTGGGATTCTGTTACCTGTGGTCCCTGTCTGAGCATGAACTTGCCAGGGGCACAGACTGGGTATTATTTCTACCTATATTCATAGCATATTACAAGGCACCTGGGACACTGAATATTTGTTGAATAAATAAGGCAATAAATAAATGGGTAATCGTAGTAGTATCAATAAGAATAAAAAATTGACTGGTGCCTTTACTGTGTTTTTCTCTATGCAAGCACTGTGTTCCAATGAATTGTTCCAATTAATCCTCAAGCCAGGACTATAAGGGAGATATTCCTATCTCTGTTTCATGGATGGGAAAATGATTATTCAGGAATAATAATAATAAAAAATAAACACGAACAAGTTTACACAGCAAGCAGCCAAAAGAATCAAGATTCACACCGAAATCTGCTTAAACCTAAAGCTCAGTTACAACCAAGGACCAAGTATTCAGCATGAGAATGGACTAATCAAAGACTCAAACCATAGAGCTAACCTCAAGTTTGATTAAACTTGGATTTCACAATTTTCTCCTCCTCCACCTAACATTTCCTTAGTAAAGTACATATTCTTAAAATCCTTGCATTTCTAGTTTTCTCAACACCAAGTCTTAACCTCAATTGGCTTGCCAAGCCCACGAGACAACAATCCTGATAAAACTGACCCCCACGTCCAGGAGCCCAGAGCATGTCTGTCTGTCTGTCTGTCTGGAGGGGCGGCAGAACCTTCAGCTCTGAGTAGTCAGCATGGGTGCTGTGTTCTTTTCAAAGAATTGCTCTTCAAAAAGTTTAGTCTAACTGAATCTCAGCTTTCCGTCACATTGCAAACCAGAGTTGAACTGGCACGGCTTGCATTGCTCTGCAAAGTCCATGCTGGCGGGAAGCCCGATTTTCAGCCTAAAGCCAAAGGTCTTTGGCCCATCTGTTTTTCAGGACTTTTAGCTGACACCATGTAAACTGAGGGCTCTTTAAAGTACTGGTTTGTTTCTTAGGTGTCTGATAGGGGCAGGCATTGGAAATTCTGGAATAAACATATGGACAAATCTAACCTGTTCACAATTACCTTAACTAATCCCAAGTGAGTGGATAAGGGAAAAAAAGAAAAGCAAAATGATCCCTTTTGGAAGCCCTTTCCAGAAAAGAACCCATTCAGGACGATTTATTTGCAGTCACATTGTAATCTGAAAAGGCAAAAAGTGAAACAAGAATTGTTATTCCTTGGGGCCACTGTTCCCATTATTGCTTTATGTGGATTAAATGTAGGGAAAGGATTGACAGCCCTGGAGAATTAAGACCCATCCTGTCTCAACGAATAGGAGCAGAGATGCAGCAGAACTAGGAATAGAAAGGATTAGAAGGGAGCCTAGGGGGTGCTGTGAAGATGCAGGGCTGGCTCAGAAGTCTCCCACCTCAGGAGCCATGACTACTTAGCATAAGGTGGAGCAGGGCTCAGCCTCAAGGTCCATGTCCAGACCACCGAAGATTGGCTCCCCAAGGCTCATGCAGATTCGTTGATGAAAATCTGGATATTTAAGAGACAGAATGTTCAAGATCCCAAGCTATAAGACAGGTCAACTATAGGCAACTCTAATCAGTAGTATTACTGAGGAAGAGACAGCTACAACATAGACAAGCACCTCACACTTAGAGGGTTCATATGTCACGAGGGATAAACTCAGGGAAATGGGAAATGGAAGAGAGGCCTCCAAGATGAGCCGTATCAGCATGGCAGCCACCTAGCCTGACATTGCTCTGGTTTGGAGCGCTAGGTTACAAGTGATGGCCCACTATTGATCTGTCAGGGTTTGGTATGGGATGAGGGCTGATAATAAAAAATGCCAACCACGCATCAGCGCCCTCGTTTCTCCTGAAGTTTACATTGTAGTGGAGGAGAGAGAAAATACAAAATACAAGATATTGAGTCTTTTTTCTCAATATTCGGAAACATGAAAATAATAATGGCTGCTTTGTGTAGATCACAGTGCAGTGTGAGAATCAAATGGGAAAGCCCCCTGAGAAACATTAGCAATTCCCTTCAAATACGATGTTATTTCATTGTTTAAAACTGCTTTGAACAGGATGTTAAAGAATTGTAGTAATTAACATAATAGAAAAGTTTAATGTGGATATTGGCTCAGAATGATGAAGAATGCTTACAACTGTTAAAAAAAAATCTGGAATCAAGTAGAGAAATCAGACAGTTAAAGGGGTGGAAAATGACTCAGCTAATGCCAGTCGCCAAGTCTGTAAAGCAGCATATGCTCCCTTCAAGGAGAGAGATTCCTCTTTTGGAAACTCCGACTCTCTCTGTGCCAGTGGGAAATGACTGAACGTGGAAATCCATGAGATGGCCAACCACCTAAGACTGGGGGCCAGTATTCTCAGGAACCAATCACAGATGGGCTTTCATAAATCTGAGCTACAGGGTACAGCAGAGAGGAGAGATGAAGCCTGGATGTTAATGAGTGTCAACAAAGAGTGTAAGGCTAAGGCAGAGAGGGAGGGAGGGAGGGAGGAAGGAAGAGAGAGAGAAAAAGAGAGAGAGGGGCTAGGATAGGACAAGGTAATTCCAAAGAACAGCTCTGGATAGGTCATAACTGCCAAGATGTTTAGAAGGAGTAGGTAAGAAAAATGATGAAGACTGAAGAGAGAATTAAGTGTGGCTTTAGTACATAGAAAATACTGGGAAGATTAAAGGCTACACCTCCATTTATCACCTAGCAGAAACCTTGACCCAGAGTAGGCACTGATTCAATGTTAGTTTCATTTTATTTCCCCCCTCCTTTACTATGGTGAGTAATTTACAATCAGGTGTCATCTCTCGTGTTGCTGAGCATTTCACAGTGTCTTCACTGCTGCCAGACTAGTCCTTGGGGTTCAGGGAGTGTTTGCTGCATTCCTGTTGTCAAGTTTTCTTCTCAGGTAACAGAGGTCACGAAGCCTGGGATACCTTGGTTAAGGGGGATGAGAATAACTCCTCAAAGAGGAGCAGGTTGGAATGTAATGTCTTTATATACTCAAGAAAATGGAAGTATAAGTTGAGGTGTTCCTTGAAGATTTCACTAAAAGAAGTGGAAATAATGTCTGTAAAAATGAGATAATGGTGGCTATAGGAACACACTTATACAGAAATATATTAATTTCTTTATTTAAACTTGATGCACTTTTTACACTTTATTGTATTTAATTGCTACTTCAGTTGGAAATATGAACTAGAAGGAATATATTTGAAGGTCAATGCACTTTCTGGACTCCATAGAACACACTGGGTTACGGCCAGGAACGGTCAGTAGAACAAGTGGACACATGTTAAGCTGTACACTGACTGTCCAATGAACAAATGGGTAGTGAAGGGGACTTCTACAGTGAGTGAGCCTGTGTCACCCACAAAGCACGAAACCAAACCTGTGGACTCTGGACGCAAAAAAATTCTGATAGAAAGAGAGAGAAAACTACTATTCATTCAGGGCTTACCACATGCTTTATATGTGCTACCTCATTTAATTCTCACAGAAAAAGTCACTGAGATATACTCAGAGGGATTCATTTTTCCAAGCTAGCCATGTGCCTTGAGGACCCAGAGAAAACAATGGCTGTGGCAAAGAACTTCTCTTCATGCCAAAGCAGAATACCATGTGCGTTATTGTACTTTCTATTTTTCTCATCTGCACATTTTCTGGAGATTCTGGTGGTGGTCAGAGGAAGCTTCTCTTATAGAGAGAGGTCTAGTCTAGACTCTGTTCCCACTATTACAGAGAAAAGCAAAACCTTTCCCCTGTACAGACATTTTCTATGTGACAGCCATTCCCCAGATCAACTGCCTCTATTACTGACTAGATGAAAAATATCGTAAGTACAGGAAAAGGCAGAGTGGAGGTTTGGGAGCCACAGCTGCAGCTTTTACTTAACCCTCATGCATAACTACCATTAGTGGTACTGTCTGTGATATGTGTGAGCTGAGAGAGGACTTCACTTTATTAAGCGGAAATGATACATACCATCACTTATGGAGCAAAATCAAATAGCAGAATTGCTGTTTGTCTATAAGAACTCTGTCTTATTAGTGTCATACAAATGCAAATAGATTTTTAAAGAGATTGATAACATATGGACTAAGTAGAGCCCTAGCATCTGATTGACAGAAGGTTAGTTTTAAACTCAGAGACATATGACATTTTCCTACATTTTATAAGCATATTCCAGTTTGAGATTCATCACCTCTTCCCTTAGTTAGCATAGCAGAATGCAACATATCTAGCGCTTTAACAAATCTGGAAGGCGAAGATCAAAAGGTGGTGAGGTAAGCATGTTTTCTCTTACCTCTACCTTCTCTAGTAAGCAAAATTACCTAATGAGTCAACTCATTTCCAACCTTCCCATTACATGCCAATTGCTTAAATCAAACGAGAAGCTCTTTCTAGCTCAGGACCCAGAGCTCAAGTGAAAGTTGTCAGGTTTGATAAAGTAGATTTTTTTCTAGAAGGAAATATTCCTTTCCATTTTCCAGGTTACATCTGTTTGCCTGGGTGCATTACTTTGCTAATACCAGTGTGCCGAGAGCATTTTCAATGAACTTTAATTGTGTGCTTTACCTGCCCGTCTTAATTGTAATCTGAGTTCCTTGAGGTACCAATCAGCCCAGTGAGGTAATCATCTCCCCAAGGCCCCTAAACACACCACCTGTGCCTCTTCTGGTTCCCATTCCTCCTTTTATCCAGCGTCAGGTGGAGAGGTGATATGAAGCCTGAAAAGCATTTTCAAAATAGCTTCTATTTTCCTATCATTAAAGTGGTGCATAATTAAACACAGACGGAATAACCGAGGACAAAAATAATCCTCTATTTTAAATTGTAGAAGTAAAGCTGGTGTGGAAGTAGGGATTGGCTTTTTCAGTGGAGAAGGAATCGGTTCTACTTCCTGCTCATGCCTGCCTTGGTAGATTTCTCTGAACAGATTCTGGCTCTAGGATTTCCTATGTAAATATCAGGGCCTTCTCTTCATATATCTCATCTGGGCCCTCCAGTATGTTTTCCATTCTCTGCTTCACCGGCTCACATCCCTGATCCTCGTGACCTCCCTCATGGATTCCTGAAGAGGGCTCCAGTTGGTTTTTATGTGCCCAGTTTACCTCTGTCTGCACCACAGCACGTGTAATAATCAAGCAATCTTTCCAAAAGGAAAATCAGATTGGGCCACAGATCTAGCAAAAACAGTCAGGGAGTTGAGCTTCGCAGAAAGACGGAGTTACCAATTTACACATTAGCACCACTCCCTGTCCCAAACCCACAGAGAAGAATCAATGAATCAAGAAACCTTAAACAATGCTAAAGCTAATGGACCCAAACTGATGCAAACACTAAGTAGAGTAAATCTCATTTTTCACAATATAAATATGTGCATTCCATTTTTAAAAAGAGGACACTACCATAATTAGCATCATGAATTTGTTTATGTGTGTCATAAACTTTTAAATTAAATATTCATGTACAACTAATGACATTTTACTGGTTGAATATAATTTAATTGCATTTCACAGCAATTTATTTATACAGTTTCCCTTTTCAAAATTTCCATTTTTTCAATGTTTAGAAATAGTTGAGATAAACAATAAATGATTAAAGTTTTTCACACATAATCTATTATTTTCTTGGAGGAAAAATTCCTCAAGACAAGTGAAAGGATAGGCATATTGCTGAAACTAATGATTTATTTTGCAAATTGCTCTTTAGAAAAATGTCCTTCCGGTGATATCAACCAATGTATTAGTTTTTCTTTCTTACATTAGGATTGAGGCTAAAAATTACTTTGTGGGATTATTGGCCATATATATTAATATAGATGTATATGTTTTAATTGAACATACACATTTTTCTCACATTTTATTGACATATGCATCTATTTCTTATTTATCTATGAAAGCTCTTTATATATTGATTTTAGAGAGAGCAAGAGGGAGGGAGGGAGGGAGAGAGAGAAACATTGATATGAGAAACCTCAACGGGTTGTCTCCCATACTTGCAACTTAGGTATGTGCCCTGATGGGAAATCAAACCTGCTACCTTTTGTTTTATGAGATTATGCTCCAATCAACTGAGCCACACTGGCCAGGGAAATGTCTATTTATATATTAATGGTAATAATAAAACATTTCTTTAGTCCATCTTCCTAGATGTCTCCCAATTTCCTAGATGTCTATTTTATTTTATCTTTTCTAATTTATTTTTTTAAATATATTTTTATTGATTTACGGAGAGGAAGGGAAAGTGATGTTAGAAACATTGATGAGAGAAACATCCATGAGAGAGAAACATTCGATCAGCTGCCTCCTGCACGCCCCCTACTGGGGACTGAGGCCGCAACAAGGTACATGCCCTTGACTGGAATCAAACCCGGGAGGGACCCTTTAGTCCATGGGCCTAAGCTCTATCCACTGATCCAAACTGGTTAGGGCCTAGATGGGTATTTTAGTCATTTTCCCTTTTGTCAAACCTGCAATAACTCCTCCATGACCCTTAATTTTACTCAATGTTCTTATTTCCTACTTCATTGAAAACCTGAAACAGCTAGAAGAGAACTTTCACAAGTTGCACATATGCACTTACCAACACCTGCACCCATGTACCAAAGTACCTACTAAGTCTGCTAGCTTTCAATCACTTGAGAGATAATCAAGGACATCACACCGGAAATGTTCTCCTATCTTCTTTGTATCACCAACTTCCACTCTCTACTGGATTTTTTCCAATCATCATATACAGTTGCTCCTTTTATTTTTCCATTCTAAAAAAAATACCTCCTGTTGTCTTGAATTCCACCTCTAAGTCCCAGTTTATATTTATTCTCCATTTTACAGCAAAAAGTCTTTGAGATCATTGGCTAATGTCTACATACTGTCTCCCAGTCCAGACTTTCCATTCATTCTCTCTTTTCATTCCAACTAGACCTTCTTCCCATGACTCCACTGTAGCTTTTGACATAGACATAGTAACATTATTAGAATTCTTCTTTTGAAATGTTTTCAATTAATTTCTCAGATACCACCCTCTTTTGCTTTTTCTATCTGATTGTTCCACTGCTAATGGGTTCACTATTCAGTTTATTTTATTTATATCTTTTTAAAACACCATCCCTCTCCCTCTCTTCTTTGCTTATACTGTCTCTTCTAGAGATTTCCTCAATTTCATGTGTTAGCTGAACAATCTCATAATTATATCTACATTTCAGAATTACACCTTGAACTGCAGACTCAGATTTCTTACTGCCTACTATACAGTATATGGAGATCTAATAACATTGCAAACTTAATAGACCCAAAACCAAGCTTGTGTTATTTCCTCTTAAAACCTGTTTTTCCCAAGGTTTTTCTATACCTTTTTATAGCATCTCAATCATTCCAGTGGCTGAGGCCAAAATTTGTCTTGATTTCTCTTTTAACCCCACCCAATTTATCTGCAAAGTGACTTGGCTCTACCTTCAAAATATGTACAGAATCTCACTACAGCAGGTTCTCAAGTAACACCATTTTGTTCAATGTTGTTTAATCATAATTTTGATGAGATGCCATAGGAACTTAACTATTTTAAAAAATTTTAATTAATCTGAGAGAGGAGAAGGGGAGACAGTCGCTCGGGAAGGGGGAGGGAGTGAGAGAAACATTGATTTGTTGTTCCACTTATTTGTAATCTGACCAATGAATTTATTTCCATTCATTGATTGATTCTTTTTTGTGCCTTGACAGGCAATCAAACCCATAACCTTATTGTAACAGGATGATGCTCTAACCAATTGAGCTATCCGGCCATGGCCTGAGGACCTTATCTCTTCTTTATATAAAACTAGATGCCCGCTGCACAAAAATTTATGCGGGGGGTGGGGGGGGGAGGAAGTCCCTCAGTCCAGCTTGCTCCCTCTCACAGTCTGGGAGCCCTCAGGGGATGTCTTACTGATGGCTTAGGCCTGGCTCCTTGTGGGGAGCGGGCCTAAGCCGCAGTCTGGCAACCGGTTGATCAGGGGAAGGCGATGCCCCCATCACACCTCTGCTGTTGCCACTGCTGGCCGCTGCGACTGCCTGAGCCTCGGCTCTTGCAGCAGCAGCTGCCATCCTCGGTCTGCCTGAGCCTCGGGCCGGCCCTGGCAGTGGCAGTTGCCATCTATGGCTTGCCAGAGCCTTAGGCAGCTGCTGTGGCTTTGTCCAGAAGAACATCCAGAAGATGTCCACCCTAATTAGCATATCACCCTTTTATTAGTATAGATAGCTTATGGTAAAATTGTTTTCATTATACATCATTTTGCTTAGTCCCAGAACCTATTGACAATGTTAAGTGAAGAGGTACTGTATTTCTTATAACCTCCACTACTACCACCTGTTCCATGTGCTTATCATCTTTAATCTAAAATAATTCAACAACTTTGTAACTGATGTCCCTGTTTCTGCTCTGCCCTTTTATATTTTATTTTCAATAGATTAGTCACTATGATCCTGTGAAAACATAAATCAAGAAACTCTTTCTGCTAAGATCCCCAGTGGTTGACCAGCCCATGCCGACAAAAATCTGGAGCTCTTTAAATGGCCTAGAAAGTTCTCCACTCTAGACCTACACTATTTCTCTGAGTGCATCTTCTATTTCTATCCCCTGTGTTCATTTCACATTCAAGCTGGCCTCCTTGCTGTCATTCAAACATTCCAGGTGTGCTCCTGCAACCCAGTTTTTGCATTTGATATTCTCTCTGCATAGATCTCTCTTCCCTCTGTATACACGTTGCTCAGTCTCTGAAATAGTACATTGCCAGTGGAGACTTCTGTGTTTGTTAAAATTTCCACTTTAAAAACTGAATTTCCACATGACCCATCTTGCTTTATTTGTTCCTCATAGACTGCAGTGGTTCTCAACCTTCTGGCCCTTTAAATACAGTTCCTCATGTTGTGACCCAACCATAACATTATTTTCGTTGCTACTTCATAACTGTAGTGTTGCTGTTATGAATCGTAGTGTAAATATCTAATATGCAGGATGGTCTTAGGTGACCCCTGTGAAAGGGTCGTTTGACTGCCAAAGAGGTCACGACCTACAGGTTGAGAACTGCTGGACTAGAGCAACCACTGTGTAATATGCTATATAATTAAGTTAGTTATGTTATCCTTTGTCTAACTCCCCAGACTAGACTACAAGCTTCACGGGGGCAGGATTTTTGCTGGTATTTATTCACTAATTTATATCCCATAGCTAAGACTGTACCTGGAACACAGAAGGCACTCAATAAATATTTGTTAAATGAATAAAGGAGAGAGAATTAAATACAAACTCCTCTAATTAAAACAACTAAGTACCCACCCCCATCCACACACATGAGCTTATTGTATAAATTGCAACAAAAATGAAAAAAAGTCACTGATCAGCAAGAACATTTAGTAGCTTCAAGAGGGAAAATAGATCTTCCAAGGCCAACAGTCAAATTGGCCAACAGTCTGACTTATCCACAGCATAGAAGCTGCTTAGTACTAAAGGAATAATAATCTCAGTGTGCTGAGGGAACTACTGTCAAGTTTAAATTCTTTAATAAGCTAAACCAGCATTTGAAAGCATGAAGTAAAAATAAAGACAAGGCAGGTATAGAAAGTCAATTGTTCTCATCATGATTGTGCCATTTTCTAATGGTGTGACCCTTCCCAAGTTTAACATCCTAGCTGTGATTGTCTCTTAATAAGTGATAATTATATTATTGTTCTATAGGGTTTATTATAACAATTCAGTGAGGTTATACATGCAAAACTTTAGCATAGTTTCAAAATTTTCAGCAATGTTTTGGATCATTAATATTATTATTGTGTTATTAGAAAAGATGGAAATCCATTTTATTCTAAAAGCTTATCCTAATCCTACTTATACTACACATTTTGCTTAGTGAAATAAGAACTATGTAAATTTTACTTATAACTCAAGATGAAATAGCATAGATAAAATATTAGCAAAGCTAACACACCAGTGTGTCATTACTAGTTAGGGTATATCCCAGAGATGCCATGCATGAATGGATTAACATCAGGAAACCTACTAACGTAATTCCATATATTAAAAGATTAAATGTGAACAACTATATGATTATCTAGGTAGAATGCTGATAAAACTCAACATTCTTATTTGATAAAACTAAGAAAAACTTTCTTACCTGAAAAGATTTTTTTTATCAGGTACATCAACTCTGAAATATGAATCCCTAATGCTATATTCCATTATCTACTGGTGCTACAGGCAAGTTGCTTATTTATTTTGGGCCTCAGTTTCCTCAAATTAAAAGTGGATGTAGTAAGGATATAGTGTTATTCAACTGATATAAAGATTAAATTAAAAATGTAGTAAGTATTCCGTACACTATGTATTTAATTGTGAAACATAATTCCCACTGTATTGATGAAGGTGAGATGTTCAATATCAATTTTCTTTTTAATATTTTGTTGAGGGTCTGAGCAAATACATTAAAATAAAAAATGGGAGGTATGAATGTTAGTAAAGAATATATAAAGAAGTCACTAATTAAAAATATTACGTAGAAAATTCTAAGGAATCAACCAAAAATTGTTAAAGCTACTACAATTGAATTAAGTATCTGGCTTAAAAAATAGCATAAGGCATTTGCACAAACTGGCAATAATTTTAAAAGTGTGATTTTTAAAATCCATCCACGAAGGCTACAAAAAAAAACAACACCCATTCAATTCCTAGAAACACATTAATGAGAAGTGTACTAGAACTCTGTCAAAAGTGATGCAGACATTTAGAAAAGACCTAAATAAAGATTCCTTGTTGGAAAGACTCAGAATTTCAGATATGTCAATTTCTTCCACACTCATTAATAAATAAGCACCTATACATTTTAAAATATAACTTTTCATGCTGATTCTACAGTTGATAGGGAAGTGTGCAATAGTAAAGAATTTTAAAGCAAAGATTAACTTGGTAAAACCTGACCCAATTCAAACATATAACAACTAGAATCCTGGTATGCACAAAAAGACATGGAGATGTGTATCAATAGATTCAATTTCAGATTTAATAAAATTTACTTACTTAACTTTGTGAGAAAAAAGGCATATAACTTAACATGTTTTTTGAGAGAATTGGTCTTCTATTTGAGGAAAACTAAACCCCATCTTCATGCTTCAACTCTTATCCCCTCTATCTTCTATTCCCTGCACTGCAGCAGAGCATCCTTTTAAAATGCAAATCTGACTCTTTACATTATCTGCTCAGATCTCTAATGGCCTCTCATCACAGGAGGAATAAAATGTGAAGTCATACTTGTATTCTCCGAGCCCCTAAACATGGCAGAATCCTGACTACCTTTCTAGACCACTTTTCATCTCACCACTCTGCCTCCTCCTCATGCTGTTCCAGTTTCTCTGGCTGCCTTGCTGTGTGCCTCTGCCTGGAATGTTCTTCCACCACGTTCCTGCCTGGCTCATTCACTCACCCCATTCTAACCAGGATACAATGCCACTTCCTCAGAGAGCACGTCTCTAAAAACCATATTTAAAATAGCCACCCTGGCCTGATTCATTCCTCTTGAGTCCTCTTTTTACTACCTCAGTCAAAACACATTTTACCATGTATTTGTTTGTGTATTGTGTCTTCCCCCACTAGCATTTAGGTCCCATGATACCAGTTTTAAACAATGGTTATCTCTGGTAAGAGAGTAGGAGTAAAAAGAGGGGATTGATAAGGCACTACCATGTTTCATTCTATATTTAGAAAACAATTTGCTGGAATTGTTACAGTCATCTGAGCAAATCGTATCTGTTGCTTACCATCAAGAGTAGAAGTTTGAGCATGTCTGCCCACCCCACTTGGTATCAGAGTCACCAAGGAAAACACAACGCAGTCAAAGACTGGATGAAACAGTGCTTTACTCACATAGAGAAGGGACAGAGCTGGATCAGCTTTAGCAATGACATTGGTTCCCCAGGGCCAGTGTGTCACTCGCAGCAGCCGACGCAGGGCCATCGGCCTTCATGCTACCCTCTCGGGCCTCAGAACAAAGGATGCTATCCCTTCCCTGGTGGAGACAGATATGGCCGTGAGGCTGGCCAGGTGATAAGTGATGCACACACTTAAGCAAAACCAAGGAGAGACATTGAGTCTGAAAGAGGAAAAGATATTCCCCCACCAGGTGATAAGCCCAGCACTGGTTCTCAGGGTTATTACCTCTTGATAAGGAAGGACCCCGGCTTGTTCTTATGTAGCTGAATTGGGTGTAAAAAGACTGCATGCACTCGACTGCCTTTCCCAACATAAAATATGTGTTTTTGACTTATAACAAAATAATTAAAGAATGAGAGGAAGAGGGTGTTTAAAGCACAATGCAACCTTAAAACACGGAGGGAAACTAGCACTGCACATGTTTTTTAGACCCTATTGTATGTTAGGAGCCCGGGGGCATTCTTCACAAGATTGAACACCTCTGCATCATCTTCCGAGTTCAGTATGTTCATCCAGTTTATAATTGGAGAAGCTAAGGTTTAGAGAGCTCCAATAACTTCTATTTTCTGGTTCGAAAATTTTTTACTTAATGGCAAAAACATCCCCAAGAGTGAGAGAAAGAGGTGGAACTCTGATGGGGGGAGGGGTCAGGAGAGAACAGGGACAATGCCACCTGGAGTAAGAAAGAGAGACCAGCAAGGCCCTGGTCTGATTGGCCAAAAGCAATTGCTGTCCAAGATCCTGATAAATTTTCCAGTAGCTCCATACAGCAATTTGGAACAACATTTTCTGGTTAGTCAGCGTATGACTAGGAAGTGCATGTTCACTGGACTGTCTTAGATCACCTTCCCCACACCCCAGTACCTCCAGCCAGACAGGTCAAGGAGCCACAGAAATAAATTGCCTGCAAAAGGTGAGCAATTTATTTCTTTTTATTCCCTATAACCCAAATATAATACTGGCTCAGAGGTTATTGCCATTTACAGAGAATTAAGACAATTACTACTTATAATTGCTTCTTGGAATGAAGGGAACATCTGAAAATAAAAATTTACTCCTTAAGATATTAGAGATTTCATTCCTTCTATCTCCAAATGCAAACAGGAATAATTTAACAGATTATCTTCACTTCAATTATTACTTTTAAAGAATCAATAAAAGAGGAATATTTTTAAGAGAGAAATTTTGTAGCCTCAAGTCATAAAGAATTCAGTGTGGTTTTCATCAGAATATGAGATCTTTGATAATTACCTTCCCAATGAAGGAGCCTAGAAAAGGAAAGACTGGGGAGAATAAAGGATTTTTTTAAGCTTAATTTAAGCAAAACCTTGCTGGTAAAAGTGAGACTGTCTTATTCAACATTGACTGATTTTCTGTGATGTGTCCAGCATTGTGCTAAGCAGAAATGTTAATAAGCAAATGAGAAGCAGAACAGCCCTGGTTCATATCTTAATTTAATTTAGAGATGATAGTTTTTTCTTTTCAGGTGAAAACAAAATTCTTAAGAAATTACTATTTTTCTAGAGGTCTAGTCATCACAATATAAGATTAATTTTTTTGGTAAGTAGAAAGAAGAGGCTAATGTACAAATATGTAGCGATTAGATGATTAGCAAGGTTAAAGAATGTAAATAATTTCAAAATAAATATCCAAAAGTAATTACAATCTTACTCACAAGACTTGGTTAGTAAAATATAAATGTAAAACATAAAAATCTATAAATAATTACCAGTTCTCCCTATTGAAATCCACTTCTGTGTTTTCCAATATTTTGCAATTTCAAACAGTAATGTGATAAACATATTTGAACTTGTTCTTATTTTCATCATTTTCTAATAAATCTTTAAAAGTTATTTTCACTGTTTGTATAGCTCTTTTGAATAGCATGTGTCTGGACTTTATTTTTTAATAACTTAGATCTTGATAAGAGTTCAATTACTATATTCTGTTGTGATTATTGGTACATAAGGAATATTTACATCATCTTATTTTATGTCTTCTTTTGATTATTTTCTGTTCTTTATTAACTTGGCCAGGTGTTTCTTTATTATTTTAATTTTTTTTTTTACTTTCTCCACCTGTTGGAAAGATATACATACTGTTTCCTTTGTTTCAGCGCTCACACTTAAATATTAAGACTCAAAATAGTGAAAGTCAATCCACCTCTCCAGCCCCCTTTGTTTGCAAGAACACTGGAATTCTTTAAAAACAATGTACCCCAAAGCTCACATTCCCTATTAACATTTGGTATTTTAGTTCTACCAGCTTCTACACTTTTTAAAAGATAATCCTATTATTTATTGTCAATGTTTATTTCGATTTATCTACATCTGCTACCTGTTTCACTTTACTCCTTCCTTTTGGCTTTAATATTTTTCTTGCTGAAGCAAATTTTTAGTAGTTCTTACAGTGAGAATCTGTCCAAAGTAAATTCCTTCAACCTTTGCTAGGAAAACACCCTATTTTACTATATTCTTACATAAAGTTTAACTTTGTTTTAAAACTCTAGGTGATCAGTTGTTTCCCCTCTGTGTTTTGGATTTGGCATTGTTAGACAACAATTTGTTGTATATCCATTTGGCATTGCTTTGTAAAAATAACTCTTTCAGAAAACATAATTATTTTTTATATTTAATGTTATATGATTTTATTATAATTCAAACCAGGTGTGGATGTGTATATTCAACCGGTTTAAGATTTAGATAGTTCAGTCAATCTGAAAATTCAGACTTTCATCAATATGGGCAATTTTTCAGTATATATTATGTCTCCCCTAATTCCTTTTGTTCTTGCCTTGAAACACCCAGCCTTCATTTTGTTTCTATATCTCCTAAAATCTCTCTCCCATGTTTTACCAATCTACATTATGTCAGATTATTTCCTACTCTCTGTCTTCCAATTACTATATTAATGCTTCAACTATATCCAATCTACCTGTCAACTAATCCAAATATAGTTTATTATTATTATTTTAATAATTTTGAATTTTGTTTTTTTTGGTTATGTGTTTGGTTATTTTTCAATAGTGCCTCTTCCCATATCATACTGTACAGATCTTATAGTTGTAGAGGGCCGCCTGGGAGACACCTAGGTATTTTCTTATAATTATTGTCAGCTGATCTCAGAGCATAGGCAGAGCCACGCCCTGGGAACATGCTTCCCCAATAAGGCTGGACATGTTAATCAGGCAGGGGTGGAACTAAATATGTAAATCTAGGCCTTTAAAATAAACCCGCTGTGTGGCTCAGGCTGCCTTTGCCGCCTCTCCATCAGAGAGGATGGCGCCCACCTGGCCCCAGCTTAAAATCTATTTCTGCATCTTGGTCTTTCTTTAATTTCTTAATCCCCAGCTCCTCCACTCAGCAAATGGGCTGTTTCCTTTTCCATGCGGGACATGGAAAAGAGAGAAACAGCCCCCCCACATATAGTATTTACTAGAGGTCCAAAATTCATGTGCATGGGGTGAGGGGCTGGGGGCTGGGGGGGGCTCAGCCTGGCCTGTGCCCTCTCGCAATCTGGCACCCCTTGGGGAATGTCCGACTGCTGGTTTAGGGCCTAAACCGGCAGTAGGACATCCCTCTCACAATCCGGGACCCCTGGCTCCTAACCGCCTGCCTGCTCGCTCCTAACTACCCACATGCTTGCTCCTTACTGCTTGGCTCGCTGCTCCTTAGTGATGCTGTGGAGCCCGCCACCACAGCTGCACTTGCCAGCCATGAGCCCGGCTTCTGGCTGCGTGGTGCTCCCGCTGTGGGAGCGCACTGACCACCGGGGGCAGCTCCTGCATTGAGCGCCTTCCCCCTGGTGGTCAGTGCATGTCATAGCAACTGGTTGTTCTGGTTGTTTCGGTCGTTCCGCTGTAACGGTCACTGGGCTTTCATATATATAGATCATTTCCTTGTCCGATCATTTTAAAATTTTCTTATTTTAAGTTTTCTTTCAATTTAACATATTACTTCCAGTTCTCATCTATTTAATGTACTTGTTCAGTCTCTCTCTCTCTCTCTCTCTCTCTCTCTCTCTCTCTCTCTATATATATATATATATATATATATATATTAATTTCATAATAAGGAATGATTTATAATTTTCAGGTAAGTTCATACTCATCAGAACCTATATCTAGTGAGAATTCTATCTTTCCCAGCTTGTAAGAGTATCTCTTAGAGATACTAGCCTCTAATAGGCCTTTTCCCCTGGGGGTGATTGGAGGTGTTGATTGAAAGTATAAATTTGTATTTCATAGAAGGGGAAAATGCCCAAGATTGTTATTCTTTTCAAGTCATTTTTTTTTTCTGTCTCTGTCTTTCGCGAGGTGTAAGTTTCTGCCCTATTTTCCTGGATTGTTAAGAGTTTATATAGCTTTCATTTTACGAATGGATCTTTTTTTGTGAATCCTGGTTTTATACAGTAGCTCATTTCTAATCCCTAAAACAAAGTGCCTCTTCCTCTTGCAGTGGGTAGTAGAGCCCAAACTCCTGCCAGGCAGGCCTGAGGGTCCCTGGGCTCCAGTGCCCATTCACGGCTTCATCTCCATGTTCCCTCTTCATTTGGAGGTTTTTTTTCTTGTTTATATTTTGAGCTCAGCTGTATGTTTACATTTGTCTTTGCCCTATCAAATGGCACTCCTGTGTGCTTGAAATGGAAAAGAAGATGTCCTGGGTCAGCCAGGTCCGGCTATTTAATGGAAATCAACTTTGCGTTTACATGAAATATTCTAATTGTCAATTTAGGTTTAGTTTTCTATGCAGAATGATTTCCTCCAGGGAAATAACTAGCTTCTATTTATCTGTGTTTCTATTTTGTCCAACAGATGAACTTATCACCTATGTCCTCATTTTACTCTTGCCATTTGCTTGTGTTTCTGAATTTCGCTGGCTGCTGATAGAAACTTTGCAACATTCGGTTCCTGCAGCACCAACACGTGCACCCGTGGTGACCTTTCGTGTTTGGGGGGTTTTAATGAAGCTTTGTCTGAATGATGGCTGGGAATCCAGATGCAGAAAGCAGGCTTTCCCCGTCGCCGTTATTAGGAGGAAATGAAAACAGAAGCATAATTACAATGTATGTCTTTGGTAAAGCTGCCACCTGGGATTAGAGGTAGGCTCCTTTTTATTAAAAATGTTAAATAGTTACTTCAAAAGTTCAATGAATCAATTAACATTTCTTTGTATTTAAGCCTGCCTTGTGGGGGGGGGGGGGTGGGGGGAGGAGGGGAGAAATTTGAAAATACTTGGCACCTATTTTATTCTTAGCAAGAAAACAGATTCTGAGTCTTAAAAACAATATGATTTTGTTAAATACTTTCAGCAAGAATAACATTGTTTTAATTTGTCCATTACAGTACACATGTGTATTTGCGTAATTACCTATAATAACTTCTCAGAAAGTTTGCAAAACGGACATACGGTCACCTTTTGCGTAGATTTTATGCATCCATATACTGGTATAGACACATGTGGCAGGATTGCAATTATATCTATCTAGATAACTAGGGAGTAATGTGCCTTTTCCAGGAAGATGGTGGGGTGAGGACCATTTCTGAGAAACTATTCCCTTTTTTTCTCTTACAGCAATTAAATTAGAATCCCTTTTTTCTTCTCTTAATCCTGACAATGTCTTCTCACTTCTCTGTATGTTGCCATCAGCCAAGCGAATTTCAAAGAGCTTTCCTTTCTATAGCCTGCTTTAAGAGAGCAAGTACATTGAAAACAATGTTTCAAATTATGTCTCTGCATCTCAGGAAATTTATCACAGAATCAACAGCTATTAAAGTGAAAATGGCCTGCCTTATACTAGAGCAGGACTTACCATAAATAAAATCTCACAGCTTCTATTTGTGAAACTTCTTCCAGCAAAAACAGATAAAGTCCAACAGGATATTCCAAATTTCTAATCTAGCCAGATAAGAACTAATTTACCGCAGGAGCTGGCACACTGTAACTAGCAAGAAAAATTCCAGTCGATGGTCTGTGTTGTTGTCATTGTTGTTTTAAATAAAATTTTAGTAGAACACAAACACACCCATTCATTTCTGTAATAAGTATGGCTGCTTTCTGGCTACATCAGTCAACTTGAGAAGCTGCAAATATTTCAGCAGAGACTGTAAACCCCCCAATACAAATATTTACTCTCTGGCTCTTTACAGAAAATGGTGCATAGCCTTTTTAAAATTACTTTAGACCTGCAGTGGGGTCAAATTTCTTAAGCTAATTAATGCATGAGGGGCTTTACCACCAACATGGCTTTCTAATCCTAGAGCCAAATATTAGCTTGAAAAGGTAAGATGGCAACATTTAAAAAATATATATATTTTTATTGATTTCAGAGAGGAAGAGAGAGGGAGAGAGATAGAAACATCAATGATAGAAGAGAATCATTGATCGGCTGCCTCTTGCATGCCCCCTCTTGCGGATCAAGCCTGCAACCCTGGGCATGTGCCCCTGACCGAATCGAACCTGGGACCCTTCGGTCTGCAGGACGACACTCCATCCATTGAGCCAAACCAGCCAGGGCAAGATGGCAACATTTTTGTTCAAAACATTTGTTCTGTGTGGGAGGAGGATTATATTTCTGGCTCCTTTAGAAGGAGAGCTGGGCATATAACCTCTTGCCCAATGAACGGTGAATTGAATAATTTTACCTCCAGAAAGCTATACCATCCAATGCATGCCTGGCCCTGCCATTCTTCCATCTGAAAGGAGAACTGTGATGCTTAGAAGTTCTGACAGCTTGAACCCTTAGTAAAGGCAACATAGACTAGTATTTAACAGCCTGGGGGAGAGATAAACCCTTATTCTGTGAAAGCCACCTAGACTTGGTGGGTTGCTTCTCACTGACAATAAGTAAACTGAAGTTGTCTACTAAAAAGTTCTTTGAGGGAAGATGTTTTAATTTGGCTCCGTGAGAGATGAGAAAGCTGGAGCAAAGATCAAATAAGCAAAGTCAGCAACAAATAAATCAATGGTATTTTTTTAAGTCTGAACCCAAATGAAAAGCCATTTAAGACTGTTTCTTTTCAATAAGTCAGTATCACATCAGGTAAACAACATCAGGGTAGATTACACAGAGATCACACAACTGAAAAAACACACAGTGGGAATTGAAATAAAAACAAGAATCACCAAGCCTCAGTGGAGCAAAGTTAAAGATAAACCTGATTGTGTCTCATTCCTATTACACACAGACAATAAAAAAATTGGTGTTTAATTCCATTATTTGACAAGCTAGATCAGGGGTCCTCAAACTACGGCTTGCGGGCCACATGCGGCCCGCCGAAAACATTTATCTGGCCCACTGGGTGTTTTTGCCACTGCTGTGTGCATAGGAATTTGTTCATAGTTTTTTTTTAAACTATAGTCCGGCCCTCCAATGGTCTGAGGGACAGTGAACTGGCCCCCTGTTTAAAAAGTTTGAGGACCCCTGAGCTAGATAGATGTCTGTTTTATTCTTCATGATGCATATACTTGCATCTAAAAAAATTAAACGAATTTCAGAGCATATATATATATATATATATATATATATATATATATATATATATATATTTTAAGAGGGTCAGTGCACGAATGTGTGCACTGGTGGGGTCCCTTGGCCTGGCCTGCACCCTCTCACAATCCAGGACTTCTTAGAGGATGTCAGATAGCTGGTTTTGGCCTGATTCCCCACAGGCCCAATCCACACAGGAGGGAGCCTGATTCTGTGCATTGAGCATCTGTCCCCTAGTGGTCAGTGCATGTCATAGCAATTGGTGGACCTGTCATTCAGCTGTTCGGTCAACTGGTCACTTAGACTTTTATATATATAGATATATAACATCCTTGGACTAACTGTCATAATTGACTTCAAAAATTTAACAATGAAATCACAAATAGTAAACCAATGAAAAGTTTACACAAAATGCATATGCTAATTGATGACAAGAAACTGTTTCTCTAAAGGATAGAATAGAATCTTAATATCTACTTTTGGCAAATATATAGAAAAACATGTATCTTGTCCTCCCTCCACACCTCACGGGTGAGATTGTGCAATGATAAGATCTTTTTAGGAGGCCACAGCTTGATAGGTATCAAAGATCATTACAATGATCATACCATTTGATCCAACAATTATGCAACTAAAAATTTATCCTAAGGAAATAATTAAGCATGTGAGAACATAGAAATTTACAAGAATGGTAATCGAATCATAATTGATGATAAAAACACTCTAAATTACATATATATCCTAAAATGTGGAACTGGCTAAATAATCATGCCAGGTCTTTCTATGGAAATCTATTTAGCAATTCAAGGTTTGGTCATAAAAAATAATAACATAAAAACATGGTCATGGTGGATTATCCAGCAGAACAAACCAATGAACAACAAGATAATATTCATTATACAGAGCAGGAGTATATATGAGCATAGGAAAGAAGATATATACAAAAGTGTCACTAGAGATTAACTGTTGATTGTTACACTAAGATGTTATTTAATGCCTTCTTGTCTGTATTTTCTAATTAGTCCATAATATGCACAGATTGCTCTAGATAAACAAGTAACATTTAAGTTAATAAATTGTTAAACAAAAATAAGAATGCTGCAGAAAATCTGTGTATATGATAAATATAAATTATATATGTATATATACTATGTTAACTGTATTATATATTACTAGAGGCTGGGTGCACAATTTGTCCATGGCGGGGGTGCCCTCTCAGCCCAGGCTTCACCCTCTTCAATCTGGGACCCCGAGGAGGATGTCTGACTGCTGTTAGACATCCCTCTCAAAATCCAGGACCACTGGCTCCTAACTGCTCACCTGCTGCCTGACTGATCATCCCTAACTATTCCCCCTGCTGGCCTGGTCACCCCCAACTATGCCCCCTGCCAACCTGTTTGCCCCCAGCTGCCCCCCCATTGGCCTGGTTGCCCCTTACTGCCCCCCCTGCCAGTCTGGTTGCCCCCAACTGCCCTCCCTCGCTGGCCTGGTCGCCCCACACAGCCCGCTGTTCAGTTGTTTGGTTGTGCCTTACTAATCCCCTTGCTGGCCTTGTTGCCCCATGCAGCCTGCTGTTCTGTTGTTACTGTGATGGTGTCCTGGACAATTTGCATATTTATCTATTATTAGTATATATAAAGTGTAATATCATGTTATGTTATATCTCTCTCTATATATATATACACACACATATATATATGCATACATATATACATATTTACCCTAGTACATTTTCATCTAACACAGGCATCTATTGCCACTTTAGCTTAAGTGACACCCCCCAAATACTCTGCATCATGTATTTCTTTATAGTTATTTCAGGGCATTTGTCACAAATCTCTAAATGACTGGTAGATTTATATATTTGGCTACTGTCTGTTTCTCCCTAGTGAGTCTTTGCTTTCCAAAGACCTTGTCTATGTCTATTACCTATTGAGTTCACATCTACAGTTTTTAGAAGTCAGGACAGTAATTTACACATAATAGATTCTCAGACAATACTTACTAAATCAGAAAGCAATATATTTTAAATTAATTTCTAAGTTTAATTGCTAATACTTATTTGGAAATTGCATTGATATTCCTAAATAAATTGGTTTCTAGTTCTTTAGTTCATGCTTATCTGCTTTTAGAGTTATTCCAATTTTATTTTATAAAAATAGCACTTGAAAATTACCTTATATATGTATACATGTTTTTGCCGGGGTCCAACCCCAGAAGGTCCAGGGGTTCCCAAAGGCGTAGACGGAGTCGGCGAAGAAGGAATGACACGGAGACAGCGTTCAGTTGATCAGCAGCCTAGCCAGGATCTCCAGCCAAGTTCTGGTCTCCATCTCCAAAGAGGTTCTGCTGTTTGTTGTCTTGTTACATCCATATTTATCCCAGTTGATTTTAATCCTGTCAATTTCTATTACAAAGGTTAGGGCGTTTCTTATCTCCATTCCAGGGAGTAAAGATTATGTAGCTTAAGTATGATTGTTTCTAGTTAAAGTGGTTAACTACCCGCCTGGCACTTAGTTAAGGAGTTTTATCCCCTCCCTGACTTCAGGGAAAAATCTCTACCTGGGGAAACAACCTTTCTCGGAGAGGTGACCTTGGTTAAAACACACAGCGCTAAGGGGAGCAAACATATTAAGAACAGTATGCTATATACGCCAGGTCCCTTGAAACATATGCTGTGCAGATGTTTCTTTCCTGCAGCGACTGTGTCAAGCAGCAAGGATGGACCGGCTTCCGGCATGTTTTCTCAATGCCATAAATTGTTTAGAGAGTATAAAAATCACTTGTCATTTGAATATTTAATGTAACCTGCTTGGAATATGTCTAAATCCTTCATTTTGTGTGTAGTAACCATTTTAAAATTTCATATGATTATCAGCCTTTTTAGCTTATTTTTGTGTTCTTTATTTTCTATTTTCTATGTATTCTTTTTTAAAAATATATATTTTTATTGATTTCAGAGAGGAAGTGAGAGGGGGGGGAGATAGAAACATCAATGATGAGAGAGAATCACTGATTGGATGCCGCCTGCATGACCCTACTGGGGATTGAACCAGCAAACCAGGCATGTGCCTTGACCAGGAATCCATGATCTCCTGGTTCATAGGTCAGTGCTCAATCACTGAGCCACACTGGCCAGGCTATGTATTCTTTTTTTAACATATTTTTTTTCTTGAAATCATATTTGATCTACATTTTCAAAATGACTTGTGTAAGATTACATAAATACATATATAATTTTTAATATATATGTATTTTTTCACTAAGTACTTCTGAATACTATTTGTAATTCCTGATTTTTGTTTTTGGTTTGTCAAGGTGAATATGAAATACTTAAAAAGATGTCTTTTGAAAATTTACCTGTGATAGTTTTCTACTTTTATTTGTTTCTATTCTGATTGTTACTACCTATATTTGTGTTGCTGCTAAAAGTGGTAATAAGACACTTATATAAATTTTATATTTCTAAATTTTGTAGCTTACTGTTATTTCTTTATGTGTGTATACACTAAGGAACATTTGAAAAGAAAAGCTCATTCTTTTGCAGCTCATTTCTAGAGGTTGATATTGCAACAATTAAATTTTTATTACTTTTATATTCCTCTATATGATAATTATCACCAATTTTAGAAATGTTCTTTAAGAAAATACTTAATTGTTTAGATTCCAAACTAATAATGATTCTTGGGTATGCCACCAATTTAACATAGCTTGTTAATAGTATTTAACCACCATGTAAAATATATACATCAACTTTAAAACATACCCTGACTTTAGAGTAGTTAAGTTATTAAAGATGTTTGTTTTAGAATTTAGGGTTTATAGTCATTTATATCATGAAAACATAGTGACATTCACTAATATATTTAAGGCAGAATTATTTAAAACAGTAAAGTGATTTTTAAATAAATGCCTAAAATTAGATAACCATGTAAGTAATCTATACTAAATGCATATCTTATGCAGCAATATAAAATAGTTATGAACATATAATTATGAGAATATTTATGAAAGAACATTAAATGAACAAGAAGAATAAAAAAAATATACTAACACTAGAGATAAAATTCCCTAAAAGCATGCTTGCGTATGGATAAACACAAGGGATATACAGAGAAAAATATCTAAAGAGCACTTTAAGTGTTCCCAGTGATTAGATGGAGGAGATTCCACTCTTTTCCCCCCATGCCCCCAAGCAAATTTTGTTCTAAGGGCATTTGCACAATAAAAAAAATAAAAAAATAAAGAAAGAAAGAAAGAAAGAAAGGAAGGAAGGAAGGAAGGAAATACAGCAAATTCAGCGATGTGAAGAAAGCAGAGAAAGCCAGTCTGCATGATGCAATGTACTTAAAAAACAATGAACATACACCCTATGATCAAAAATGTTTGCAATGTGCACCAACAATTAATTTTCATTGCTATTGGGTTGGAGCCATCTACATTGCTGTCCTTGCAAAACTGTAAAATATCCTGAAATAATAATTAATAGAAAGTCAAACAGGGAATGTACAAGAAAAGAGAACTGGGTGCTCCCTGGCTAGAGCTGTTAGATCAAGTCCAGAGGGACGCTGAAGAAACTTTAATTAATCCTTTCCATGTTTGGGATAATTTTTCTTAACAATCTGAATTTCTGAATAGTTATCAATTCTGTACCTCTATAGCGACCTAATGATGAAGATGCCCACACGCTGGAGAAAACAAGTGGTGTTTTCATGCCTGATGAGATTTGCAGAATCTCAGAGTTCAGTACTGCTTCGTCTTTATCCATTCGACCAATGCAGGCTGGACATGGAGTATTCTGAGTGGGTATCCTTCCTCCAGGAAATATTCATGCCTACTATGCACCAGGTGTAGTGTATTGTACAGAAGAAAATTAAGTCCTTGCTCTTTGGGGCGAGAGCCTAATTGAGAAGACAGATGTGCAACCAATTACAGTAGAATCTGACAAGTCTTTGCAGGATGCTGTGGGGCCTCAGGGGAGCAGCTCCTCATGTCAGGGTTTCTGAGTCAAACAGAATTTATCACTGAAATCACGGTGTTTATTGACTGCACAAAGTAGCCATAATATACTTTTATACCTCAATTTTAAGGATGAAATCTTAAAAAAAAAAAAAAGCATGACACAATTCTCTAAATCCTGAACCTGAGAAAATAAAAATAACTTCTATTGATTAGATGACTCTGAGTCATTTTGCTAAATACACAATATCATCCTGACTGTCACTCAGCAATGACCCAGAAACCAGTAAGTCATAAAGGACATATTTTCCCCCAAATTAAATAACCCCAGCCTGCTATGTTTTTAAACTCCCGTATCTGCTTTTTATGATTCTCTCTCTCTTGCTGTGCTGCCTGATATTGCTGTAAAATATTTTTGTCATAATTATTCTTTGTTTTGCATAAAAGTGATGTAAATGTGTAATCATTGGACTTATTTTTTACATCATGATACACTATATTGGTACTACAATGCAGCAGGATAAATTGTTCTCTACTTTAGTCTTCCCATCTGTTACATGAGTAGAATGACAGACAATAATGATAGGGTAATAAACTAATAAGGAGCTCAAAAAAGTCAAAAGAACCATCTATAACACAAGGTTTTAGAATTATGAAGCAAGTGAAGTGATATTCTAGGTTTGTAAGGGATAATTGAATAGTTAATCTTATTCCTTATTACTTTGCAAAAGCTTTCAACACCTCATTGTGTTCAATTACACTCCTGATTGCTCAGATGGAGAAAATTGGGGAAATTGGGTAGACACTTAACTGTAAAATGCTGATGATGGAGTGTTTTCTCGTGCCCTTGTGTCCTGAAAGAGCAGGACTGGGTCCCT
The DNA here is from genome assembly GCF_964212035.1 of Myotis nattereri. Classification (NCBI taxonomy): domain Eukaryota; kingdom Metazoa; phylum Chordata; class Mammalia; order Chiroptera; family Vespertilionidae; genus Myotis; species Myotis nattereri. The sequence goes on along the minus strand of NC_138085.1, from coordinate 75,467,326 downwards.
TGTAGGCATCTGTGATTTTTAGTTGTTGTTTTAATCTGCAGTATTATCAGCTAGTATTATTTGTCAAAGATTTAAGGGCCAGTTTGACTTAAGAAAAAGAGACCCAAGGGCCCTTGCTTCACTCCAGATCTTGCTTGAAACAGGGGCAATGCTAGACTAACCCACCCTAATGGCATCTACACTCCGTGAACTGATTTTCTCTATACCCATTTTTGTTTTGTTCTTCCCCCTTAAAAACTATACCCTAGAAAGAGGATGATTCCATATTCTTTAAAGAGCTGTGGTTTTCTGAAGAAGAATATTCATAAAACAGAATTTCATTTCCTGAACCATACTTCTCTTCTGCTTCCATAGTATAATTGGAGATGAACCCTTTTAGGAAAAGAATATCACAAAGATGCTACTAAAAGTTACACCCTTTGGTCTGTAATGTGAATACATGCTTTAGGTGTTCAGTTAGTATGTCTTCCTGTAAAGTAGAACATATAGTAATGTTGTTTTTTATCTTTATCAGAAAAATAAAGGAAGACTCAAGAGCAAGAGAAAAAGTTATGCCTTTAATTTGTTCAATCTATAATTATGTCTTGTCAAACATGCAGAATTCTTGTCTTCGCCGAATTTATAAACCATCAAGAAAGACTGACATTGGCTTAGGTGGGCTAGTGTAATTGGTGCTTTGTTGCAATGTGCCGGGATATATGGCATGTAGACTATGAAGACTCAGGGTGGCTTTGGAGGTGAGAAAAATTTCTCACAGAAAAGGATGCATATCTGAGACACAAATAAGAGTTAGAAGGTGGGTAGGGTTGGCTAAGGAGAGAGGATTTTCACCATGCAGACCAAATAACATGTGCAAAAGCACAGAGATATTATAAGTTAAGAGGCAATTTTATAGGCGCTGAGAGAAAATGCATGTGAACAAAGCCAAGAATGGAAGAAGCAGAAGCTGTAAGATGAAGTTGGAAAGGTAGCGCATGACAAGGCCTTAATGAAGATTTTATCCCAAGGGTAATGGGAAATCAGTTTAAATCTTTAAAATGAAGAATTTTAAGGAGAAGAGTGATGGTTGCCATAATATCATAGGCATTTTAAAAAGATCACTCTAAGTATGAACAATAGGTCAGAAGAGGTAGAAGAAAGCCCCCTTAGTAGATGGCTTGCTTTTTTATTTTTAAACACAATGAGCAGAATGTGTTTAATATGGGTTCAGACCACAGCTGATAAAGCTGCCTCACTAGAATCAAGACCCACAGAAGAAGAGCTCAAGGCAGAACTCATACTTGCATGCTCACCTGACTTCTGTGACAGTGAATCCCATCACGTTGGGTGTCAAGAAAAGGGTGGGTGAGAGAACAGTACAGATGCACACCTAATAAAAATCAGCCTACATATCCCTCAGTTCCTCTCTGTTGTCCAGCTCTCGCAGTTCAGGACCTGAATATGAGCCACAGTGAGTGGCTATGGTTGACACAGCATACAAAGGGATCCCAAGATGGGTCCCACTTCCCAAAAGAACAGTCCCAGAGAGTTCAACACTGAGTGTACATGTTGTTGTGTAACCCTGGCGGTCCGCCCAAGGTAAGTCATAGGAAGTGGCGTATGGAACAAAACAGCTGAACTCCTATTGAGTCAGGCAGCTCAAAGCACCGAGCTGTCCATCAAGGGTAGGGTCAGTACGAGAATCATATGAAAGCCTTCCTGAGGCCCTGTGTTCCTCCTGAAGCCCAGGGATGGGAATTCAGGTTTCCTCTAGGTGCTTCTTAAAGTGACAGGTGCCTAGGGCCAGCTATGGAAATGGCAGCTATATGTTATGCCTTAGCTACCTGTCACACATAAAAAATTAAAAACAACTGAACAATTTCTACGGGCATGATAGGCATGTTGTCCATTAGTGAACACATAGTTGTGCTGAATATGTATTTAATTAAATCAAATATTTAAAAGTAATCATTCTTTTTTAATATACATTTTTATTGATTTAAGAGAGGAAGGGAGAGGGAGTAAGAGGTAAACACATCAATGATGAGAGAGAATCATTGATTGGCTGTCTCCTGCATACTCCACGCTGGGCATCAGAGCCCGTAACCATTGCATGTGCCCTGATTTGGTTCATAGGTTGACGCTCAACCACTGAGCCCAAACTGGCCGGGCAAGCCATCATTCTGGCCCTAATGAATTCAACTACTTTTATCAAATCACTTTTATATTGGCAAGTCCTCAGCAAACACTTGGACACAAGATCAACATAGTTAGCAGTTAACAGATTTTTGTTTGTTTGTTTTCTTAAACAAGAGATTGTGGTGATTCACCATCTTTTTTCTTCTTTTCTTTCCTGAGCACACATCTCTACTTTTACTTTCCATCCCCACAGATGACAAAAATCTTGCAGAGAATTAGGTCACTAGATGCTTCTCACAACAAGAAATTCAAAAAATGTAGAAGACGAAATTAGTTTACCTCCACGAAGTCATTTTAACTTCACTCTAAAAGGAAAACTCAGGACTTCACATTGACAAACAAAAAAATAAAAGGTAGAGTGCCCTTCCCTCTCCGCTGTATCTTTCCCTGCCCCAAGTTGCAGGCCAGAGGCTCCTGCTCCTGACTCTGCTCTTTCAGTCCTGGAAGATACAGTGTGGAATGTGATGGTAACAGTCAGCACAGCTCTTATTGACATCTTCCCACATGACACCCTGGTGATTTATCTCAATCATTATTTCCTCTGTATCTTGATCAGCTAGAAGACTGAAGGGTACACAGTAGGCACTCAATCAATACTGGATGAATAAATCATTGAGTGACATTATAAAATGGATACATATTAATTGTAGAAGTTTTGGGGAAAATATATATGTGTATATGTGTGTGTGTGTGTGTGTGTGTGTGTGTGTGTGTGTACATGTGTGTGGAACGTTGCTGCCCTGAGTTAACCACTGTTAACAGGTCAGTGAAAACTTTAGGATGATTCCCTATCAAATTTTTGAAGCTCCTGAAGAGGTCATACTGATAAAATCTGGAAAAGTTAATCAAGGCACTCAAGAAGGCCAGGGAAAGGCCATGATTTGAAAGAGATGCTGAGAGGATGTATTAGGATGAATCTTTTCAAATAAGCTCAAGCAAGCAATAGAATCATTTACTCCAGAAAAATCTCACTGAAGTGCCTTAGGAACATAGTTCAAAGGAAGAGCAGATTGTCTATAACTTTATGAAAAAAAAGCATTAAAGCTCTGAAAGTTTCTGTTTATACCAGATAATACATAGCATTTGACCCCTCTCACCATGTAATCTATGAATCTCGATTATTTCCCTTGATATGTCCCAGACTCAAATTTAATTCTTCTTTGACTGGCAGAGAGAGTTGTTCACACTCCAATATTTACAGAAAACATCAATTTCCATAAGCCTAGATACTTATGAATTACATTAGAATTATTCGCGTGATATATGGCAAATGTAATGCTGACCTAGTTAGAATTCTTCCAAAAGTGCTTTGTTAGTGCATTTGAGAAGTTTAATATGCAGGGTGGCCTGTTTAGAACAGGTTCCACTTAATTCATCATGGCCAGCTGCAGTGACAGATACTTTAATTTTTTGGCCAAGAACAAGCTTATTTAATTCAAAATATTCACGTCCATACTTCCTAGGACCCACAGCAGTGGCCATGGACCCCTGGGTTGTGACGATTTCTGGTTTTTCTCTAACCTCGCTTTGCTCACCAAAAGGCCATTTATTTAATTCCTGATTATCATGAATCTATTCTAAAACTCTTGCAAAATCTTGTGATCCAAGATTCTCCAATTAAGGGATTTCCAAAATCATTGCTCCTCAGACTACCAATGCTCTGACTAACCAGAAAGCAAATCTCAAAGTCACCAAATAATTACATGAGAAAAATGTAATTTTTATGTCCCAGCACTTAAAAATGTTTGGCCACAGAGTTACAGCTCAGAAATATTAAAAATATAAAGAAGAAACTAGCAAAAAATATGTCAGTGATTCATTCAAAACATATTAATGGAAGGCCTACTATTTGCCAGACATTGGGTCAGGGCTGAAAATACAAAGAGTGAACAAAACAGATGGAGTGCATCTTTGATGAATCTTACAGTCTACAGGTAGATAGAGATATTAATCAAGTTACCTCAAGATAAATATAAAGTGGCAAAGGTGACAAATACAGCAGTGGGATGTACCAAGATATGAGAGCCTTTGATTAGGGAACATGGTACGGGTCAAAAAGACAATGACTGAGCTAAGATTTGAATGGGAATGGTGTATATTAAGGCTGAGGGGTGAGAATAATGGGTGAGAGACAGAGTGCAAGCCAGTATGTTTAGAACTGAAAGAGAAGGTAGAAGTGCTGAGAAAGATCGGCTTGGAGAGGTGGAGAGGACCCAGGCAATGTGGAGCCGTTTAAAACATGTTAAACTACAAACAATTATAGTTGTTGACTTGACTTAAATAGGATCTAAAGCTACAGATCCAGTCACATAATTTACTCACAATCTTGCTTTCTCACACTATTTTATTATTCATTCATCCATTAATGATATTAATACCCATGTGATGTTAGGGGTGCTTAGAAAAGGAAATGTTTAAATGGAATTGGGATGAGCTATTCTGGATGTTCCGTTTCAAAGCAAGATCCTGATGTGGATGGTCCAAATCCTTTCACATTCCTTTCCTAAATTTGATTTTTAACGTTTTTATTGATTTCACAGAGAAAGAGGGAGAGAAACAGTGGGATGGAAACATCAATTATGTGAATCACTGATCAACTGCCTCCTGCACACTACCCCCCTACTGGGGATTGAGCCTACCAGCCCCAAATGTGCCCTGACTGGACACTCAACCACTGAGGCAGACTGGCCGGGCCCAAATTTGTTTGTATTTTAAACCATGTTCTTCTATTGGTCACTTTAGCATGCATTATCTTTTGTTTTTATTTGCAGCAACAAGTCTTGGTACACTGACCCATGGAGTTAGCTAGCAGGTTGCCTCATGGAATCATTGATGTCTCCCAGTCAATAACTACAGTAAAATACATTTACACAGGTGTACTGTCACATTCTCTGATTTTCATGGTACTGGAGTTACTGTGGAGGAAAAAATCGAAACTTGTTTTCCACTAGAGTGTGGAAAGATATAGAGAAAGAATAAAGCAATTGGCAGAATTTCAATTTAAACATGGCAACAAAAACACCAAAGTTTGGGAAGAAAAAGGCTGATGTGAAACTGAACAAAATACTGTATCTTCTGAGGCTCGATGTGATCCATACTTCAAAAAGACAGACTTGCAGAGGATATTTCCACCATTAGACAGAATATGGAAAATAAAGCAGGTACTTCAAGGGGTCTTGGGCATTAGGAGCGGGACAACTGAACTGCGTAAGTAACAATGGAGCTGGAAAGCGCAGTGGCCCTCTGCAGGTGGATAGCTACTGTGAGGGAAAAATACAGGTGGGAGCAGGCAGCAGCAGCAAGAGCAGGCACGGCCAAAGCACAGACCATGGCTAGGAATATATGAGGAGACAACACTCCCTGCATTCCCCTGGAGATTCTGGGAGAGACACACATGGACAAGAAAGCATAAAATCCTGATGTTTGAAAGTGGAAGCTACTGATCAGGCATGTCTGGAAGTAGTCATTCTCATAACATACATGCTGGTGGGGTATATAGGTCAGCCAATTCCTGTCTTGTGACCATCTCTCCCTATATGTGAAGCCTTCTTAGGCAATATTATTCTTGTGTGTGTGTGTGTGTGTGTGTGTGTGGTGTGCCTGTGCATGCATGCAGGTATGTGTGTGTGTACATACATGATCAAAGTAACATCAAGAGTAGTTTAATGATTAATAACTCCTCATCTTGGAAAATTTCTAATGTTGAGAAGGTAAGTACTGCATATCACAAGATGCCAAGATTCTACAAGAAAGGAATAAAATAACCTGTGAATTGAGAATCGAGGTCATATTTTCTCTATAACATGTCCTTGTGCTTACTTTGATTAGAAACATCAGTGATGGGAGAAGACTGTTAAACTGGAAAGGGTTCTGCAAGGGAGACAGAGGGGTGTTTTTTAAATCAGCTAATTTAAACTGTGAGTGCAAACTGGCATCACCTATGGCCATGTTGCCAGGAGGGAACGTGGCGTCAATTAGGTTTCATTAAACTCTAAAAGGCAGACCTGTCTCTTTTCTCATCAACTTATCCAAAGACAAAAGTCTATGCCTCCAGCACAATAGTCAATTATGAAGTGCTGGCACACATTTCATTAATGTTTGCTTGCTTCTCACAAATCCATCTCAAAGGGCAGAGGCCGGGTATAAGTATAACTCCATTTAGCATACATGCAAAAGATACTTTGATTGTGATCTGGGAAATTAAATTTTTACTAGACTCTGTATTCCTTGAAGAAAAGGGTAGTATCTTTCATTTATTAAACATGTATTAATAACTTCTGAAAGAAGTACAAAAATAGAAAAAAAAAAAAAAAGCAACACCAACCTCGTTCCTCACACAGCTGCCATTCTAGTGCTTCCCGAACATTTCCATAACGCTTACTCTATTCCAAACACCATTCAAAGCTCTTGACATGTACTAGCATCTTAAGGCAACAATGCTATGAGGGAGATACAAGTACTGCTCTCTTCTCAGCATGGAAAAACTGAAGCAGAGGGAGTTTAGCTGCCTTGCACGAGGGCACAGAACTAGCACGTGGTACTGCTGGAATCTGTACCCAGCCAGTTTAGCTATTAAGTCCACGTGCCTGTTCATGTCACTGTATTGTGGGAAGAGCTCAGGGGATTTATCTCAGTGCAGTGGCAGATGCAATGGCGTGAGCACACTCTCCTATACAAGCTTCCTTGGCACACCGGGAAGAGGCAGCGCCCTCCTGAGTAAGCCCCCTAGAGCCCCTACATAGTACCCTGATCTTTCCTACCATTGGTTGCCCTAAGGATGGTGTAAACTTCTGATTGGTCTGGAAAGTTATATATGTTGCTGCACTTAAACAATAAACTCAGATCTGCGTCTTTGAACCTGGTCTCCAGAGTCGGGCATGCTTCGTTAGGACTCCATTGGCCTCACCCCCGCGGGACCCCCTGCCTCACTGTATCATCCCTCTTCCTTTCACACTAGAGGCCTGGTGCACACATTTGTGCACCGGTGGGGTCCCTCCTCCTAGCCTGTGGAGATCGGGCCAAAACTAGCAGTCCAACATCTCCTGAGTGCACTCTGCAAAATTTATGTCTGCTCGGCAGCTCCTGCTATTGAGCTTATGCACCCTGGTGGTCAGTGCACATCATAGCTACCGGTCGAATGGTCAAATGGTCAGCTTGTTGCTTAGGCTTTTATATATATATATATATATATATATATATATATATATATATATATATTAATATTAGAGGCCTGGTGCACAGGATTCGTGCACTGGTGGGGCGTGGCCTGTGGGGATCGGCCTGTGGTGGGAGTGCTGCTCATCCTGGTCAGCCGAGTTGCTGTGGACCTTCCCCTCTGAGTGGCTGCTCTTCTGTGGAGGCAGAGCACTCGCCTCTCCAGGGACCCGGTCGGGGCTGAGCCCAGGGACAATAGCACTGAGAGGAGGCAGAGTAGGCCTCAGTCCCACAGTGGCCACGAACCCGCCTACCATCCTCCAGGGTCAGGTCTGCGAGCCCCATGGCAGCACTGCATGGCCTGTGGGCATCTGGAAGAGGCAGCAGGGAGCAAGGAGGAGGAGCCTGGGCCATGGAGGTGATGATTGCAAACCCAGGTTCTTGCCATGGGCCCAGAGTTTGCAGTGGGAGCAGCTGCTCATCCCAGTCAGCTGAGCAGCACTCCCACTATGGTAGCACACTGACCACCAGGGGGCAGCTCCTGTGTTGAGCTTCTGCCCCATGGTGGTCAGTGTGCATCATATGGACTGGTCAACCAATTATTCTGGTCGTGTTCCTGTGCATGCACCGCTGTTCAGTGGCTGGGCTTTCATTATATAGGATAGATTGCCTTTTTTTAGTATGGCTGTGCACAGCTCCCTGGAAAGAGTAAATGAATGCTTATCGCATATGCCAATTAAAGAATGATGGCAATCATGCCATAGGTGATAATGGTGAGAAGATAATGATAACAATGATTTATATTTATGGAGTACTTGTCATACTAATTATAAACATCATATCATGTAGCCCTATCAATAGCCATAGTATAAGGTTTTACTAGCTCTACCTGACTGGTGGTAAACAAGAGACTGAGAAAAGTTCAACTAATGATATTATGTCACACAGTTGGCTAGCTGTAGAACCAGAATGAAAACCTTGGTCTTTGTAATCACAATACCCATATTCTTCCAATACATGTAAAAGTCACTGATTTGGGGATTACTCTGTTATCTACTGGTTAAGTGATATGAGCTTAATTATTTACAACTTCTTATTGCATATACATATCTGTGTATAACATAAGATTAAAATATCGTCTGTATATGTACAGTGTATTAAAACAAAAGAACTATGGAATAACAAAATAAAATCACTCTTCTCTATCTCTCTCTACACACACACACACACACACAGCCCTATCCTATAGGATAATAACTTAAAAGTCACTGTGTGTAAGCCATACATCCCAGTGGATCTAACAGACAGAGTCTGAATGAAATTGAGATTAACATAGTAGACACAATGAATAAAATACAATTTATGATTTAAAATCCATAAAACACCTCTAAGGGTATTGTGATTTATTCTATATTAAACCCATTTCCCATTCCCAATATCCATGCCCACATGTTTTTAATATGCTATTTAGCCACACATTTTACAGACATAAACATCACCATATGAGCTTTCAATTAACATTGACTTTTATCCTGAAAAAGTGCCTGTTGGAATGAAATGGTAGGAATGGCTGGGAACTGATGTATGTGGAGATAAAGTGTTGTTAATTCAATTGCTTTATCTGATCCAAAGTCACTTAGATTATATTAAATTAGCCATCTGCTTGGCTTTCACCTTGGAATGTCTGCCAGATGCTGAATGTGTTTACAGAGTTCATTAACAGCTCCAACCTTAACAACAACATTCTTGTGGTAACACTAGTGACCAGTTTCCCTGAGAAGACATCATAGAAAAAATGCTTAAGCTACACTTAAATGAGTGTTTTTAGAACAGAATGTTTCAATTTTATTATCAAATTTTAAAAATCTTTTATATTGGAAGGGAGTTTGGGCCAAGGAACCTATCAAATAATGGCTGATCTCTTTCACTTAAGTTTTGAAGAGCAAAGACAGTTGACCAAGCTCTAATATGACTAAAAATACAAATGTCCATAGATCTAGAAATTTGTTAATTACAAAAGATCCATTATTGCAATATATACCAAACAGAATCCTCTACTAATCTACACTTTCAACTTAATTTTAATGAGTAAATTCCAATAAGTGGATGACTATTATTCCTTGTATAATAACATTGTTCATTATAGCCTAGTGATGCATTTCATTACCATAGCAAATTATTAGAGACTAGAGGCCCAGTGCACAAAATTCATGCATGGGGGTGGGGGAATCCCTCAGCTCAGCCTGCACCCTCTCCAATCAGGGAGCTCTTGGGGGGATGTACGACTGCCAGCAGTCAGACATCCCTCTCACAATCCGGGACTGCTTCTTCCTAACCGCTTACCTGCCTACTTGCCTGATCACCCCTAACCACTCTGCCTGCCTGATGGCCCCTAACCACCTCTTCCTGCCTGCCTGATCGCCCCTACCTGCTCTCCTCTGCCGACCTAATCCCCCCAACTGCTCTCCCCCGCTGGCCTGATCACTCCTAACTGCCTCTGCCTCAGCCCCACCACCATGGCTTTGTCCAGAAGGACGTCCAAAAGATGTCTGGTATAATTAGCATATTACCTTTTATTAGTATAGATGTCTAAAGCAGGGGTGGGGAACCTTTCCTGCCAAGGGCCATTTGGATATGTATAACCTCATTTGTGGGCCATACAAAATTATCAACTTAAAAATTAATGTGCTATATTTGGTCAAACATTTAATTAACTCACCCCTAATGTCTTGGCAGGGCCAGACCAAATGATTCCATGAGCCTTATACAGCCTGCCTGCTGACTGTTCCTCAGCCCTGGTCTAAAGGGATTGCAAAGAGTACCATTGGAGTTGGATATTGAAAACATTAGAATAATAACATATAACACATCCTAGATAGAATAAATATTTATGAAAATATATTTCAGTTGGGAAGTTAAACATAGAATATGGGGAACTAGAGAAAGATGAGGTTGGAAAGATACTCAAAGGCTATATCAGAAAGATCCCTGAATCCTTTCTATGAAATTTTGTCTTTAATTTGTATGTTACAAACAGAGAACTGCTTAACAGTTTTAAGCAGAGAAGTCACATGGTATTCATATAATTTAAAATGATGGGGAAGTGCAAATTATATGGAGAAGTTATCTGAATTAGTCACCCGAGTTAAGAGACTATTGTAAAGGTGTAGAGGAGAGATCATGAAATCCTTAGCCAATACAGGAAGTGAGATGCAGATAAAGTGACAGATTTAATGGTTATTTAGAAAATCAGCTCAACAGGACAGGTTTCCCAATTAGAACTTAGAATGCTACAAGAGGGATACGTTTCAGATAGCTTCCAGTTTCCTGACTTGTACAATAGGTCTACATGAGTTGAAATTTGAGAGAAAGGTGATAAAAATTAATTCGAGGGAGTATGGGACCATGATTTTTGTCTTTGGATATTTTTAATTCAAATTAACTATAATAAGGAGAAAGGGTCAAGACCGTCTAAGGCTGCAGAAAAACATTTCCCTCTGCCCTCAGTACTATAAACACTACTAAACAAACAAAACTAAAGCATCCAAAATTCAGTATTTAACATAAATAAACAGATGCATATGTACATGCGTAGTGACAAAATTGATGAAACATATAAAATTTATCTAAATGAGAGTATATGTAAAATAAATTTTAATAATTGTCTAAGACTAGGCTTCATGGTTTAGTTTCTAATTTATCCATCTAGAAAAAGAAAATCAATAGTGGGGAATAGTAGACAAAATTCAATACAAATAAGACCAATATTAATACGCTATATTTTGCTTTAGAGTTTTAAAATTTCCTTCCAGTACAGAATGCCACTGAAACTTCAAATAGCACTCTGAAATACTTAGAGTATTATTATTATATCATCTCTATCCTCATCTTATAGTAAAGAAAATGAGTACTTAAAAAATAAAAGAACCAGCTTATTTTTACACAGTCTGTGAGGGATTCCTGCAGGAACCCAACCCAAATTTCTTGGCTTCCAATTCTAAGCTACAGTGAAAAACTGAAATGATGTCATTAAGCACTCTGACAAATAATGCAACAACTGGGTCAGATCATTGGATCCCTCCCCTTAGTGGAGTGAGACTTGAAGCAGACAATCTCCCTTCCAGATCTACAAATCTGCATTTCTATGAAATGTCCAGAAAGTTGTGCAACTGTAAATGTCCCCCAATATTAATGAATAGCTGCCCAAATCTACACAAATACTACTTTAAATGGAATTAATTTCCTAAAGAACTAAAGTTTATGTCTAAGAGCAAAGTATTTCATTTTGATTAATTATCATTCAATATTTATAAAAGTTCATGTTTCCGCTACGATGGAGCACTAGCTCCCATCACACGCTATAATAATTGATGATGTATAATTATTATCTCAATTTTATCTAGCTCTTTTTTTTAAAAAAAAGATGTTCACTTGTAGTACAAATTGGACAATGTTCATCCATATAATGTAATGGTTCCAGGGTAACTTGTAGGCAGTCATGGATAATTTAGAAATATCACTGTATTCAGGATGTAAAATACATCGAATGGTAACATATGTGAGTCAAGAAATATTCAGAATTAAATTGCCTCCAAATTAAAAAAATACACACACAACTATGAATAGCTTAAAATGTTAAGAATATTCTAGAAAGACCTTGAGTTTCTCCCTCCTTATCTCTCCATAGAGTTCTGCATGGGATTTTGAAGGACTCAGAAGCAGAAAACTTGCTAGAGGCCATGCCATGCCTCCAGGAGAGGGGCTGCCTCTCTTCACTGTTTCTGCTTTTGCCCAGCCTGTGCCAGGTCCCTCCCTGTTCCACTGCCAAACCTTCCATACCATACATTTTGCCATCACTTCTGGCCACACTGCTGCCTACCACCTCTTTCAACTTGATGACATATTGAGCTAGACATGCACAGAGAGACCCCCATCTGCCATTACCCCCTGTAGCACCTTGTGAGAGGAACATCTGCTTTCTAATGTGTTGCCATCTTGGGCATCTTGCCAGTCTCAGATATCTAATTATAATTCCCATTTTTTTTGCTAGGTACCTATACATCTCTTCTCATTTGGGGGATCTTTTAATACCATGGTCACGGAGCAGGATGAAACTGCCCTTTTCCCCTCACTCTTTTCCCTTTCCTTTCAAAGATACAAATTCTAGGAGTGGTGGGACCCGGGGACGAGAGTATTAGCGATAAGAAGAGACAGACACATCCCCACACTTCAGCTTGACGCTGCATCTTTGAGGCCTCACGTCACCTCTGCACGATGAATGATGTTCTTCTCCTGCCCACTGAGGTTTCCTCTGGGTCACCTTTGCTTCTCTTTGCTCATTGACTTGCCTTGCCCCCTCCCCTTCTCAGGCTTATCAAACACCTTTGCATGTGCATATGACAAAATTATCAAGGCATGAAACAATGAAAGACTGCAATAGAATGAATGACCTTAAAATATTAAGAGATAACTTGCCCCAAAACATCCAATTTCACTGGTAATGCAGCAAATTCAAATGGTAGCAAATGAGATAATGCTGTACATATATTGACATATGAAGATAAAGATAATATAATTATTTAAGATAAATGATAAACTAGCTGCAATACTCTTTAAAATTAGTTCTTTGGGAAAGCAACATGACATAATAGAAAGAAACTGGACCGACATTTGTAAGAGGAAACTGCCATATATGTAATATGTATGCACGATATGTTTTGGGGGATGGATGTTTTATATACCCTATTAAGACAAAAGCAAACAAAATTCAGTCCGTGACCACTATCGACATCAACAAAAACAAACCAAAATTAAGAAAGCAAACCATGTGTGCACTATTAAGCTATTGTAATAAATTATGGCATATCAACAGATAAAACATAATTTAGAAGTTCTGGTAATTAGGAGCAAACATACTTAGACTATAAAATATTTATGAAATAATGAAATTGATCATTAAAATCATACATCTATAAATGCACATTTCACTTGTTGATCAGATAGGCACATTCGTAAATGCACATTTTGTCATGGAGTGTACTTGAATAACAAAGTTTAAGCTCCTTTCTTGTACAATATAAAATCGCAAAATGTCAACTGCGTTTGACCTAATAAAAGGAAATGGCATATGGTTAAGTCTAATGTATTCAAAATGCTACCATGGGAAAAAGAAACATACTGTTTTGCTCTCAAGAAATGCCAGCCAACGGTATTTATAAAGGCAGGGAGTGATAGTTTCCCACAATTTCTTAAGCCTCTTCAGTTTAATTATAAGCCCTTTGATGTCTTAAGATGTATTTTAAAAGTCCTATGAACCCATTTTTTTTTTATTTGCTACAGAATTCTGTTTTCTAGTCTCCTCTAACTTAAAGATCCACAAGCATATGACAGAGACGAATGCAGGGCACCTAATGGCACCTAAGCGCATATTTCTCATAAAAGTCGAACGCGCCCCCAACATCGTGCTTCAAGCCTAACCTGCTGTCTCTCAGCCTCTCCTGCCTATGCAAATCCATTTGGCCGCAACAACCCGAGAAAACTGGAATGATTTGCAGAATCACTGCAGAGGAGCTCAAGCATGGAAGAATCATTATTCATAATTTGCTGCCTATGGTAAAAATCAGTACCAGTCTGTTCATTTTCACTTACTTATTCACCTAATAAATCATCACGTAGCCATGATTTTCAGCCTCCCCCAAGAAAAACAAAATTCTTTCAGAAAACAATCACTCAATGACTTAAACTGAAAATATGAATGTAGTGCACACAGAACATAGATATCTCTGTCACATTATAAATCTCAGGCAAGCCCCCGTTCCCATTGGGGAGATGAAAAGGCTGAGGCGAAGAACATGTATATGCAAAATTTTCCAAAATTCTAATGTCAGAAAGTTTCTCATGGACAATTTCAAACATAAGTTGATAGAAACCCCTCTCCGGGTGAGTCATTTTGGGAAAGCTGACTAGATAAAACCAGATTTCTGGAAGTCTTTTTAAAAAGAAGTAGGTTGAAGAGATTACACAAACACAAACAAGCAGAAAATCAGAAATTTAAAAGAAAGTGTAAAATAGGGAGGAGAAAAGGACATGGTATATATATATATATATATATATATATATATATATATATATATTTACAAATTATGATAAAGGACGTAGACTTGAAAAAGGAAAGTGAGGAAGTATGTGTGTGCATGACTACTGTTGACTGTACTAATTATCATGGCAGGCTCTGTCCTGTTAAAAAAGAACTCCCAATTTTAGTGGCTTATGAAGACATAGGTGTTTTTTTTTTCTTACCTTCATTGGCTGGGATCCAGGCTGAAGCAATGGCCTACCTGTGTCTGGGACATGTGTTCTCCTGGCAGAGGGAAGGAAGCAGTGGTGGAATAAGTGGATGGTTCTCTACACTTCATCTCAGATGTGGCCTATTTCACTTCTGCTGGCATTCCATTGGCCAAAGCAAGTCAGAGGGCCAAGCTTGGCATCAATGGGAGAAACCCTGCGATGGTGGATGTGATAGAGAAAGTAAGCAGACAGTTGGGAATAATAATACAATACACTACAACCCCCTGTAATATCTGCAATCCATATCAGAAGGATATTCCTAGATAAATCTAACTTAATCAAAGATAATTTATCTCCCATGAGGAATATAGTCAATAATATCATGATCACTATGTAAGGGGCCAGGTGGGTGCTTGGGAAGTAGGAAGACCACTCTGTAAAATACATGATTTTCTGGTCATTTTGCTTAGGTATACATCTGAAGCTAATACAGAATAGTGTTGAATGTAAACTATAATTGAAAAGTAAAAAATTAAAATAAGAATTGATAATTTCTTTCAATGGGGGCTCAGTGTAGATATTAATTACATTGGAATTGTTTACAACTGTTGTAAATGAACCAGAATTTTTGATCATGTAATAGACACCTTTAATTTGCTTCTGTTTATCCCCTAGATAGGCATTGTAGTATGGATTAAGATTGATTGCTTCCTATCTAACTTCATTTTTCTCATCTGTAAGAAGCTGGTACACATTTCTTTTTCTTTGATCCCTGCCATTGGAACCAATTGTGCAACATGTAAGACAGAAAACACAAAGATGAAAACATTAACTGTATTTATGGTAAAAATACCAGACAGCTGTACAATATAACTTTAGATCTGCCAATAAAAGACTTGCTAAAGCAGCTCTTCTATTAAACAGTCTTACTCATCCTTTCCTGGCAAAACTAGACTAATTCCAGCCTCCGATACAGGGAAAAGTACCCCACATGGGATTACTACAAAGCCAATTTCATTCTCTCCACAAAGAAGAGAGAGAAAATGAGTGAGCTTTAACAGAGCATGCTCAGCTAGTTCTTAAAAAATATCCATCAAATAATTTGGACCTCCTGCAAGGCAAGGAATTTGTAAATAAAAAGAAAACCCAAGGAGTGTACTATCTCCCTAGTATTGCCCAGGTTTCTATTCTTCTAGCTTGTTGATTTAAAGATTATGTCTGTCGCCAACAGAGAGAGATGGCACCATTTCCTACTTCCATCTCCATGAGAATGCTCCCACAAAAACAAGTATCCTATTTTGTGGTTTTTGGAATATCTGGTGAGGAGTTTAGATTTTTTTTTTACCAGAATGCTTTGAAATGAGCTAGGTAAAATACATTCATTGATTCTAAGGCCTTGCTGCACTAACAGAAAATAATTGCTTTCTGTTATATTTCCCACTCCCATTATGTAAGCATTCAACTGGAGCCTAGGCTGTCTTTCATTGAAAATATTATTGTTTTCAGAACCACTTAAGCCACATTGTTTCCAGAATATCAAGTCTCTTACATGCCTCTCACATTAAAGTATAAAAAAATCAGTTTGTCACAGCACATATAGCAAAAAGGCCAATGCTAACTCTGAGGAATTTATACAAAAATTTATACAAAACCAAGTTATGTCCCCAGAACCCAGAGTTCCATACCAGGATGATATAAGCAGATCATAATGTGTCATCCATCTTTAACAGAAGATCCAAAAGTAAAGAAAGTAATGGGCTGAGCTGAACATGATGAATCTATTCTTCCAAACTCATCAGACAGATAACACACTCCTCTTTCAAGGATGAGGTGGGGGAATGGAAAGAAAAGCCAGAGGTATCATATCAGTTCAGCTGAAGACCTTCTACATCTTGATATGAGAACTTGGGGAACAAATGTTTCTTCTCAACACAAAAACATAATTGCATTGACAAGATCCACTCTGTACAAAAAAAGAGATATCGCTTTCTATCTTCAAATCTTTATGAAGTCCCCTCTGGCAACCATCAGTCTGTTCTCTGTATCTAAGAGTCTATTTCAGTTTTGATTGTTCACTTATGTTGTACTTTAGATTTCACACATAAGTGAAATCATGTGATATTTGTCTTTATCTGATTAACCATATTTTAAGTATCTGAATAATTTATCACAAACTGAGAAAAGCCTCAAAAGAAAATGCCATAGAACATTTAGCTTTAAAGGCTATTTATTCTGGTCCATAAGTGTTTAACTTTTATCTATTATATTTCATCTTTCTCTATTATATCTCCTCTAAAGAGTCCTCCAGACCATTCTTCTCTGCCATGAGTAAGAGAGGATCCAGGGAACCTCACCTAAAATGCTAAGTAAATATGTGTGTATCTAAATCCCACTCATATTTCAAGCTCCACTGATATCTCTTCTATTTCAAGAAAATTTTCCAAAGTCTAAATATTTCATGATTAGATATTTATGCAAAAAATGCATAATTATAACATGATTATGCAATCATTATAAGTGATATAATTATAAATACATATATCTTGTCATAAATAGATATGAGCAATTTATGGACATAATATATGCTATGGGTACATTCAAGATAATTTGAGGTTATTTATACTAAAACAACATTTAAAATAGAATATCTAAAAATAACTAGAAAATATTTGGAAAATCAATAACAATCAAGTCAAGATAAGTTCAATACCTATTCTGAACTGTAGATATTTGTAGATATTCTGCCTTCAACTAATAAGATGACCATATGGTGAAGCTAATGGTCAACTATGCAAATAAGAGTCAGACATTTTTTTCTAGCTAGTTATTAGGACATCCTATTACCATGTATGCACAGAAAGACTTTTATTTTTTCAAAGTTGCTCTCATTCAATATTATAACTTGCACAAACATGTAACTCTCAATGCTTCATCATAGGGTAATGGATGGACAAGAGTATATATATATATATATATATATATATATATATATATATTCAAAACAAGGTCACTGTCATCTCAGAATAGCTTTTATAGAATGTGCACATTTTGACTGCCTCTTTTTTTTCAGAATGAGTCACTGTAATAAATTTCTAGTAGATATTTGATAGAATCAATTGTTTACTCATGTTAATGCTGGGGAATGATAGACAAAATAAATTTCAAAATTTTGGTCTAGTCGTTTTTAAAACTAATACCATATTCTGTCATTCTTTTTCCTTTATAGTAATAACTAGAAGAATAAGGTAAGTTTTGTAATGTATTCCTTTCATATTCAATAAATTAATGTGTCAAATAAATATTTGTTGCTTTTTATACAGTCCCTATGCAAAGATTTGGGCCTATAGAAATGGAATGAATAAGACCCAAATGTCTAATAAGGGAGAAAAACATGAGAATATATAATCCTAATATAATGTGTTAAATGCTTAAATAATGGTATGAATGGTCCATTGGAGGATTCTTAAGTTTCTTTTATATGATAGATGACTGTGCTTGCAATTCATCTAAAACTGAGTCAATTATTTAAGCATATGTTAATGTGTTAAAGATTTGGGAGAAATCTCTACTATAGTACTTTACAACTGCATACACACGTTCTTCTCTGTTTGGTTCTGGGAGTTAGATAAACAGTCAATCTTTAAACCCATGTTATCTACTTTTCCCTGAATCCTTCTTCAATATAGATATTTTTTCAAGAATTAATATATAAATTCTTGAAAAATATTATGTTATTTAGCAAATATACTATCTATGTTATATATAGCAAATATTACTTATAGAATGACCTTTCTATAGTATTTAGATATTTACTATAGTTTTTTTTTCTACTTTTGTTTTCAATTCACCTTCAAGTACATGCAGGGAACATTGTGACAATCAAAAGCTCATTAAATGATTGAATATGGATTATGCACATTACAAAGCAGAATGTTAATCAGATGGATATAGTTTTTTAACAGATTTGCCTTTAAAAATGGAATCACTTTAAGATTCTACATGATGTCTGTTAACTTTAAGAATGTCCTTCTGCAGTGATGGCGAACCTTTGAGCTCAGCGTGTCAGCATTTTGAAAAGCCCTAACTTAACTCTGGTGTCGTGTCACATATAGAAATTTTTTGATATTTGCAACCATAGTAAAACAAAGACTTATATTTTTGATATTTATGATATTTATTTTATATATTTAAATGCCATTTAACAAAGAAAAATCAACCAAAAAAATGAGTTCGCGTGTCACCTCTGACATGCATGTCATAGGTTCGCCATTACTGTTCTAGAGCAATAAAAAGCAAGACCTAGAAATTAGCAATATACAAAGAATTACATGGTTCATCTTTGTTTGCTCCAAATATTTATACTTCTTCAAATTAACTATTGGGCATTTAGCCCCACCCCGATATCAACTAACAGTTTGTTAAGAAAGCATTTATCAACTAAAACAAGAGCATTACAATCCTCAAGCCATCCAGAGTCTTCCTTCCATATCACCATGAGAACCATGGGATCACTGAATAGAAAGCCTGGAACACAATAACCCTGGCATCACAATTATCCTTGAATTTTTGGGTGTCTGAATTATGCTTGGCACTATGCTAGGCAGAGAAGTGGGTGAGAAATGACACGGTGCTTATTTTGATGGAGATTAATTTATTTATTTTTAGAGTGGAAGAGAGAGGAAAAGACAGAGAGAAATATCGATGTCTGAGAGGCACATCGATTAGTTGCCTCCTGCATGAGCCTGGACCAAGGCCTGGGCCAGGGGGGAGACTGCAACCTAGGTACATGCCCTTAACTGGAATCAAACCCGGGACCCTTTGGTCCATAGGCCAACAATCTATGCACTGAGCCAAACCAACTAAGGAATGATTCAATTCTTGATTCCTCTTTTTTCTTCCTCCTTCTAACATTAAAGCGATCATTGCAGTTCATTGAGTGATGGCCTTAAACTTCATTGTATAAAGAAATTCTATCATTCAAACTTCTGTTTCTCACAGCATTATACATATGAAATATATTTAACCACAATTATTTCATAGTTATAAATGTGAAAAAATGAATGAATTCAGCCACAATTTTTTGGTATGTCCATTTCCCTAAATTTCTCAAACTGTGGATTCCTCCCACCTTGAAAGCCTTCCATACATAAGATTTACTCGAGTATACAACTAATTATAAAATCATTGGTTCATTAATTTAGCAAGTGAATATTAGCCTATGTTGGTCTTCAGCCAGAAAACATTTAGCAGTGGATGGTTTTGAAGGAAGCTTCCCTATGTCCAAAAGACATGTATACTCTATTAAACACTCAGAGCCGCTCTGGTGTAAACAATACTAACCATTACCCACATGATCTGCATTGTGACAAACGATAATGAGCTGAAGTTCTGCTCCATCCTCACATTCAATTTGGGGATCTTTCTGGATAAAAAAAAAAGCTAATTTGCCCAGAGATGTCATTGCCACCATAACTGTCAGTAGCAAAGGCATGAATTTTTAAGGAGCTTTACTTCCTTGCTAACGTTTCTAAAGGTTCTAAATTCTCCAGGATCAATTAGAATTAATCCAAAGCACAATATAAGACTATGCTTCCCTTTTACTCATCTATGTTTCTCCTGCCAGAAACAGGTAGGCACACCCAGCTTGCGGTTGAACAACCTTCTATTAGCAAAACCATTTTCTACCTATAGTCATTACACAATGCAAATATTTGTCCTGAGAGTTTCATAATCCATCATGCTCAATAGGGAAATGATAGGGTCATAGTGCAGTCAACTATACGATCCAGGAGGACAGCTTGCCCGTTTCTTGATGAGTTAGGACCAATGATGAGTGGGTAGGAGTGGCACCCTCCATCCGCATCTGCCACAGCTTCCTTCCACTAGGGATTAATGGACTTGAGCTCAATGAGCAGGTACTCTGTGCAATTGTTTGATGAGTTGATGATGGTCTTAGTTCAACCACTGATTAACTTGTTAGAATGCCCAGGTGAAGTGATCATTGTTTTAGAAACCTGAATTTTAACATTTAAAACTAAATTTCTGCTGACAACATGGAAGAAACAGCACCTGGAGGAAACCTGTGCTATTTATTTGCTGCCGAAGCAAGATGGTTCGAAAGACTGGTTCTCCCTTTGATGCACCTGCTTTAAATACCAATGGCATTTCTGTCACCATTATTTTACTCTCAGAAAGACAGGGTTAGTAAGAAATATTATGTAAAGAATGTATGGCAGATTTTTGAATCAACAACTGTGAAAAAAACAATGTGAATAACCAAATTAAAGATGTGACAGTTGAGAAATTGAAAACAAGTTATTATGGAGCATGTGTACACTCAAGGTTCATAAAAGGTTCTTAAAATAGAATTAATCCTTACAAGCCACTAATGTTTCTGTACGAGATTAATGCTACTATTCACGGAGGCTGATCATCCCCAAGGAAGTTCACAGTACATCAAGCTAACACTGTTCACGAAAGGGCAATTATATTTGGTAGAAATAATCCCCTTGAAAGTAGAAAAGGAAAAGAAAATCAATCATTTCATGACTTAATGGACTACCCAACAGCAATGCTAGCCATTACCAAACATGAACCACTCTGGTAATAATTAGAACATACTTTACTATAGAGAAAACATTTAGACCACTTTAAATGAAATCTCATTAAAATTTAATTCATATGTCTATACAATAACAGAAATAAGTGATTTTGAATATTTATTACAAATTCCAGATATCCATTAATGATTTGATTATTCAGCCACTTAAAAAATTTATTTCCTTTTATATTCCTGACACATTCTATTTTTATACATATAAAATGTTATTTTTAAATATACATGCAATTTCCTTCCTTTTCTTTTGTTTTTCTTTTTTCTTCCTTGCCTTTTATTTTTGTTGTTTTTGAATTTATTGGGGCAACATTGGTTAATAAAATTATATAGGTTTCAGGTTCACAATTCTATAATACATCATCTGTATATTGTACTGTGCATTTACTACCCCATGTCAAATCTCCTTTTATCACCATTTATCTCCCCTTCACCCTCTTCTACTTCCCCCACCTCCTTTTCCCTCTGGCAATCCCATGCTGTTGACTATGTCTATGAGGTTTTTTCTTAATCCCTTCACTTTTTTTTATCCAGCTCCTAAATCCCCTTCCTGTGACAGCTGTCAATCTGTTCTCTATAAGTCTCTCTCTGTTTTGTTGGTATGTTCATTTTGTTCACTGTATTCCACATATAAGTGAAATCATATAGTTCTTGACTTTATATAGATGCAATTTCTTCTGATCCATGTCTGTCTCAATAATGACAGTTAAATCTTATGTTAACAAACCCAAGATATGTTGAATAAAATGGAGGACTAGTATCAAACTCTTTGTTTTATATCTATTAATATTTCAGTCTGTCTTTCTCCTCCTTTTCTATATACCCTATTCCAAAGTCTTTACCAAAGATACCTTATGCTAAAAGATCATCACTGCTTTCACACCTTTGTTCGTACTGTGCTTTTGCCTAGAAAATTTAGTATTTCCATCTCTAACTGTCAAAAATATGTTCTTCAACCCAAGCCCTATGTCAAGTTCAATTAGTATGTCAAGTAAAATTAGTAGATATTCTCAGTCAGAGTGAATCTCTCTTTTTTGGGAGCTCTTATGTCATTATGTGTATCTCTATTACTGCATTTTTCAGGGTTTTTCACAGATGGGAACTTATAACTGTTTCTTCCCGCTAATCCTGCAGGTTCTTGAAAGAAAATATATCTTTGTCCAGCCCAGAGAGTATAATTACTGGTTACTCAAGGTCATTCATGGATATGTGACTCAATATTTAGCTATGCCACTTAACCACATAAATGACTGTGGAGAAATTCTTGAAACTCCATAAGATTCAGGTTCCTTATGGAAAATAGTGATAACATATGAATTTTGTAAGAATTAAATTAATTACTTATATAAATAGCAAATATAAGTGTTATATAAATAATATGCTGTTTCTAGACTGCCTCTCATGAGCACCCAATGATTGGAACTAGAATGAAACTCAAGAATGCCCTGAAGAACATCTAAGACTATAAAGATAGTTTAGTGGGGTTTGGGACCATCACCAAAAAGGTCTTTAAGAACTATCTAGGTGCCTGGTCAGTGTGGCTCAATGGTTGAGCATCAACCTATAAACCAGGAGGTCATGGTTTGATTCTTGGTCAGAGCACATGCCTGGATTGTAGGCTCAATACCCAATAGGGGGTGTTGGGTAATGCAGGAGGCAGCTGATCAATGACTCTCTCATCATTGATTTCCTCTCTGAAATCAATAAAAATGTATTTTTTAAAAAAGAATTATCTAGGCTTCCTAGGGCATCTACAAAGTTCTATTTTCCCTTCTGTTTTATAGGGAAGAATTTAAAATATGAGGGCTATAGGAGGTCACATATTCCATACCAGGGTTTTTTCTCTACATTTCTATTGTTAATCCTCATTTCTATCCCAAGAAAGCATGTTTCAACCAATGCATGTTTCAACCTTTTTAGCTATAGTTGCCAAACCAAAGGCAGGACTATGTTCACAGTTCTAGCCAACACTCAGAGTACCTAAGGATAACTGAAACTCATACCCAATTCTCAGACATGGGTAGATTTTTGCCTAACTCTCTATATCTAGATATCCTCGCTTCTTTCTTCAATATGGTAAAGTTTTAGTCAACACAAATATTTGTTATTTGCAACTACCAATAGAAAAAAAGACAATTTTATCCATAGTTCCAACATAATTCATAGCTCTATTATTGATGTGCATCATCCGTAGAGACATTCAGTAACATGGGGAAGATGAGCCAATTAATTCCAGAATTAGATACAAAAGACACTATTTTCGATGTATAAGTAAATCCATCTCCTTCGATGTT
This sequence comes from Myotis nattereri, assembly GCF_964212035.1. Lineage (NCBI taxonomy): Eukaryota > Metazoa > Chordata > Mammalia > Chiroptera > Vespertilionidae > Myotis > Myotis nattereri. The sequence continues at coordinate 75,443,800 of NC_138085.1, read as the reverse complement.
AAATCTTATTTCAACATTTCCATAGTTACAGAAGGCTTGAGTGTTCTCAGAAAGAATGCTATGCACACAGAGGTTTAAGTGTTGTTTCTTTTAAACTGGGGGTCATTTGTCTAGTTCCAGCAATACACAACACTCTTCAGCATTAAGAACCTTGATTTATGCCTGTGCAGAAATCCCTTCCTTCATTTTCCTAATGAGTAAAGCCTGGTAGGAAATAGAACACATTTTGATTAATAGTGCTTTGATAGTTATTACTTCTTTGTATATGAGGAAGCTTGCTTCTTAGTTGTAAATTAGAAAATGATAGTTCAGTCATCCAATTCACTCTACGGTCTCTGAGGCAATTCAGTTCTAGTTAATTAGCACTAGCAAATGTCTACTCTTTGCCTGTTACCCTATTCAGTGAGGATAAACACAGGGAAGATCATGGAGGCTGCCTTCAAAGAACTTACACTACAGTCAAGGAGACGGGCATATGGATATGTAAGGGTCACTGAAGTGTTGCTTCTGCACCCCGCACAGATGACAGGAAAAAAGATGAGTACAATCGATGAAGGAATATGTTCTATTGGGAATGGAATATATAAAAAGAACAACTTTCATACTCATAAGTTTGTGGATATAGATGTAGTCATCTTAACATATTAATCATCCTAACCTGCTAATGTAACAGGAAGTCTCCTCAGGTATTTGAGAGCTCCGGGTGTTGTCTCTTACTGCCCCTAATACGTTTCTCTTTTATTCCTTCGAATCCTGCTTTGCTATTGATACTCACTGTTCATAAACTCAGTAAGGGATTTCTTCCTCATGGACATGGACAAAGGGACCCTCCATGGGGCCTTCTGCTTACCTGTCCAGGATGCCAAACCTGCGGGCCATTGAAGTGCCAAACAGCACTGTGCTCCCTGCAGGCCTCACCCTGTGGAGGAAACACGGTCCTTTTCAAACCTCTGAGTTGCATTTTCCCCACTGCCTCTAAAGCACCATTGTTTGTGCATAATTTGCATGATGCCCCCCGGGATTTTTCCTTTTATACTTTCCCTGCAGCCCCTCCCTCTAATGGATTCAATAGCAGACACTAGCTGGGACACACACTCCAATTTCTAGATGTCAGGGCATCACATCTTTCCTTAGTGAGTCTCCTCTGCAACCACTCCTAGCTGTGATCATACATGACTGGAACTAGATTACATGGGAAACACTAGCTCACCAGTTCCTGAGAAAGAGCCTCTTGGGCTTGACCCCTGCTGTAACTCCTCGTGGAGACAAAGCCTGAATTTGAACTTAAACAGTAACTAGACAGGAAAGATGGAAAAGCCCTTCCAGGTGAGGGGAACCCCATGGGCACAGCACAGAATATGAGTCAGTCCAGTTGTTTAGTCCAGTGAGAAGTGGGAAATGTGGGGTGGCTAGAGAAAGAGCAGGACCAGAGCACAGAGAACCTTGAGTGCTCTCATTGGGAGCAATGGCTTCCTCGGTAGACATTAGGGTGTGAATAACCCATTCAACCTAAAAAATATAACAGTCTTAACTCTTCAGTGATTACCCTGATCTACAAACATAAGGAAGAAGAAATGGACTTAAAAATACTAACGTGAAGAATAGCTTTTGGGAGACAACTGTGATTATTTATGATTTAGAAATACCAAAATGCAGCATTGGCTATGAAGTAAAAAAAGAGATACTAAAAGGAAACAGGCAATTGGAGAAGAGTAGCATCCTTGCCAGTTTTTGAGGTAGTACAACTTAAAAGGTGTTGGTTTCATTAACCGAAACAGGAAAGTGAGCTAGAAAAGCAGGTTCAATGGTAAAGTTGGGGAATAGGGAGAGTCATAAGGATGTTGAAGAAATGCTGACCTTAAAAACCTGTGGTAGGTTGTAAAGAGAAGGCCTGAACTTGGATGTGTTAAGCTGGATCCCAGGAGGAAGCAGACTTGAAGACATACATCTGAGTCATCAGCATGTAGATGGTAGTTTAAAATCAGATTAAGGGTGAGGTTGCAAAATTACGCAAAGCTTGAGTAAGAAGAGATGAGCACCAAAGACAGGACCTTTAGGAAAAACAAAAAGAAATAATAGCACATATTTGCTAGACAAGTACATAATCCTAAAAGTATCTGTCCCGTGTTCTTTGTCCACTTTACATTATTCGCTATCAGACCTAATGGCTTTTATTCTGTTTCCATTAAAATTTTCTATTATTTGCCTTTTTTTTCTCACAAAGAGGTGTGGTAATTGTTGTGCTATTACTTGTTCTGAAGATAAATGTTCTGTTCAGGAATGAAGCTGAAAACCTTGTCCACAAGATTGGTTTTCTGGCAAATGACTAGCCTTGTACTCTTTTTATATAATGTCAGTGCTGTGGGGGCAAATTTCAGCTGGCCTGGCATTGGCCCATGTTGTTTGACTGAACTAAGATCACTTAGCCTCGGTCAAGTCATGAAATGTACTGAGGAATAGTGTCACTTTGTACCAATGGCTGGGTAGATGTTTGTGTCAATTTCACAGCATGATTTATTGATAACAGCAAGGTTGAGAGTTTAAGAAGCCCTTGCCAAGATCCAGCTAGGGCTCCTGAGTTCTGAGGGGTTCCGTGCACACAATTAGTAGATCCTGATCTGAAAGAAGAAGTGTATCCAGGGTAGCCTGGAGGAGAGAGGGTAATTGGTACTCACACCAGGTCTCTGCAGACCCTTCACTGTGGGGCAGCCTTTGACTGCAATGCATATCCTAATTTTAATGCTGTTGCTAAATAAACCATAGATGTGTAAGCACCATCAGTTTGGGTCCTGAGAGTGCCCTTTAGAAATTGAACACTGGCTACCCTCTATCATTAGTGCAGTGCCTCTAAACCAAATGACCTAAGTAGTTAGATCCAAATAACCTATAATTCTTTATTAACAACTTAGTAGCCATTTAAAAAGTATATACATACCTTGAAAGAAAAACCAAGTAAAATTGTCATTGCATTTATAAACAACTAGCATTAGTCACTAATGAGCTGTGTGCCCTGAGGATACTGTACAACTTCTCCAACCTTGGAATCAGACTGGACACTATTGCCCTCATTTCCTGGCCCAGGATGATTTCGCACTATATTTTCTTTTTATCAGAGCAACCCTGCAGCCCAGCCATGTGAAGGCATGGCACCATCTAAAAGGAAGTAGCACAATCTAATATTGAAACTGTGAATGACTTTGAAGTCATAGTATGGGGCAATGTCCAACAAATGTGCTTCATGCAAACATTCAGACCCTCCCATCGTGGGCATTTCCATGCGCTGTAACATTCTGGGCCACTCCAGCACACATTTTGGGAGCCATGGGTATAAAAGAAGGATTCTAAAGCATTCTCCTTTTCTCAGAGAGTGTTCTCTAATACTCATGGTTTGAAGGTGGCAAAGTGGTAGGGAAGAGGGTGGTGAGACATTATGTATTTTTTTAAAGCTCATGGTATTTATCTTTTTAGAGAGAGAGAAAAAACAGGTAGCTGAAACAAAAATGTGGATACATCCCCCAAAGCACTTTTCTCATCCAAAGGCAGTCTTGCCACCTAAATAAAACAATGCATTTCCTTGAACTTTTTGTTCTGAAAAGCCTGCGGGTAGTCTCTTCACACTGCCTCTGCAGGATAAAGAAGCCAGGTTTATCAGGTGCAGGTGTTTTCAGCAGGAGAGAGGCATATTTCAACAGACAGGGCTTTCTCTTTGTGAAGCTTTACTTTGAAGATGGAGAAGGTAATTTTAGGTCTATAGATTTCCGATCTTTGAAAAGTCAGTAGAGAAACTTTCTGAATGAGATCCTGTATTACATATTGCATGCCTGGTTCTCACATCCTGCTTCTGTTAAGGACAGTATCAACTTTTTCTATTTATTCATTCATTCACTCATTCAGTCATCAAACATTCATTGACTATCAGCCCTGTGCCGATGTACTATTCTAGACACTGTGGAAAACTAAAGAACGGAACATTGGAATGTGATACCCTAGGAAGTTAGAAATTGGGTCATCTTCCACTTTTTGAAATACTATTATCTTTGATTCTACAAGACAGAAGGCATTGAAGAGACCAGCTGGCTCCAACAGGAGATAAGAAAATGAATAGACCAGTTCAAATGTTCTTTGTTCATTGAGGCGTTTTTGGATGTAAGGTCTCATGTGCTTGACTTCCAGTGCAGTCATATTTCTTCTTTGGCCTGAAAAATGAGTTTCAGCCATGTGTTCTAAGGGTATCCTGGGAGCAGAGATTGTACCCAACTGTGGACTTCCATCCCACTTTATCTACGGCAGCATCACTTTTAGCTGTTCTATATATTGCCCTAAAATAAGTCTTCAAACAAATGGATTCTCTTGAAAAAAATTTAAAAAGGAAACTAGCTTCCTATATTCTGCTACTTCCCATTCATCCAAGAAAAAATAGTGTCTAGTAGGGAACTTGCAAATAAATTGAATGCTTCTGGGCTTCCCCAGTCTTGTTCATGTTTGTGAGCAATTATGGTAGGTTAGGTGTCATCCTGCATGTCTTAGCCAAAGTATGTCTCTTTCTATTTCTGTGGAGGGGATTGATATGAGTCACTAATGAAAGGAAAAGAGGATACTGAGCGATCATGCTCATCCTCTCAGAGGGACATTTAGAGGAAACGAAGAACAAGTGACAGAGGAAAAGCCCAGTCATAGCTGTTGGTGAGAAGGGGGCTAATCAACTCACCTTTGCTTCTCAAACCCAGTTCTAATCACATTGAAAAATGATGAATTTGGAGGAGCAGTATATCATATCTATTGCTCTCAAAGGCTACCTTGAAGAATATGGAGTTAAACCTATTAAGTAGGTGGGCCTGTTAATGCTACATCCTTGAATTTACATTGTCCATCCAATTAGAAGCCCTGCTAGGAAACAATAGGCCTCCCTTCCAGTCAGCACACCACACACAGGGAAGACCAGAGCTTAAGCTCTCTGTATGCAGGAATATCCCAAAGAGAAAAGGGGAAATATCAGTAGTTCACATCTATAGTTTCTGCTCCCAAAAGTATTAATCAGCATACACTCCTTTCTGCTGGAAATGCATGAGTGAGGGAATTAAAGGGGAAAGAAGCTTGGAGTATATAAAGAAAACCTCACCTGGTGGAAACCAGAGGAGTGGGGAAAAGCAATCACCACTAATCTGATACAACATTACCTGAGAGTGGGGAATCAGCATGAGTTCTCTGTGTGTAGAGCAGTGTACGTGTCTGTGTGTATGCGTGTGGGGGAGAATGTGAATCCACATCTAAATGCCAGTACTGACAATGCAACCATGATATTGAATATCCCAGTGTGTACTCTTAACAGCTGTAAGCAACTAGATCAGCCCACCAACTAACAGCTTTAGAAATATGATCATGAGTTCATCTGCAACAAAATTTTTAATACTAGAAAAGCAGAGGGAAAACTGGAAAACACCAGGATTAATGCATCCCAATGGCACCCAGCAGTATCCCTGAAATGATTTTGTGTCTGAATAGACTGAAATAAAACAATCCGTGGCACATTCATATGATTAAAATAAAAAGGATAATGAAGGCTATGTGAGGTGGGCAAGGGAACACTAGGGGAGGGTGAGGAGGAGGAAGAGACTGAAGGCAAGAATGATAATAGAAAGGGCCAATATGAGCTTATACCCTCCCCATGCCCTTGATAAAACTCGGGAATTCCCCTCCTCACTCCTCACTTACAAAGCACTCTCTATTGAGGAGTGACAATATACTTTTTAAAATCATCATTTTATCTTCCTCACCACTGCTTCCCTAAGTATAATCGTTCTATTGATTTAGGTAAGTGAGAATCTATAAAGACATCTGAGCCAAATTTACATTTTCTCTAGTATCCAGTGGGATTTTTTTGTGTGTCTGTAAAATAATGGGATCCAACTGTGTACACAAGGCCTGTTAGGAATCCAGAGTCTGCCCTCCAACTTGAGTCCAAAGGCCGTTCAGGATTCTGAAGACAGATCCAGAATTATAGCTGCACACCTCTGGAGCCCCTACACGGTGAAGCATGGTGCTAAGCACCTCTGTATATTACAGATATGAATTTGGACTTGGCCTATGGCCCTGATGGATAGGTACTCTTAAGGGGAAATATGTGTTTCTTGTTGCTCTTGGTCTTGCATACCCAGGAGGTGTTAAGCCCAATGTTATTAAATAAGCAATTGATAAGAACTTTGAAATTGGCAAGTCAAGGTTCATGGAGCAAAGAAGCCATATGTCAGATACAAGAAGTAATTTATTAGTCTTCCAAATTGTATTGAATTTATGCTTTATTTGGTTCCACTTATATTGTTCATTGGGAGTCATTTCTCTGAAATCAGAATGAAGGTATAGGTTTGCTACTAGCATTCAATTAAATGATCAAAATGTCATCCCTTTGGAAGAATTTGTAAAAGGATTCTAGTACCAAATATCCCATCTATCTCATATAGTTGCTTCAGGGATCAATGTTATAATAAAAGGATGTTACACAAAAGTGCTTTGCAAATAGAAGACTTTAAAGGTGAAGAGGTAAGTGTTAGCTTAGCCATCATTCTGTTCTTATCAATTATAATAGGATCTAAGCAAAGTACAGAATGAGAGTCTTTATATCAAGTAGAACAAAAGTCACAGAGATAAGGTGACTAAGTAATATGCCAAAAGTTAAATATTTATGACATAGTTAAGATAATGTATAAAAGTAACTTATATTTAATTATAACAATCCTATATAATAAAGTGGTAATATGCAAATTGACCCTCACACACTCACACAAGATGGCCACCCCATGTGGTCAAAGATGGCTGCCACAAGATGGCCAGCAGGGGAGGGTAGTTGTGGGCAATAAGGCCAGCAGGGGAGGGCAGTTAGGGGTGACCAGGCCAGCAGGGGAGGGTAGTTAGAGGCGACAAGGCCAGCAGGGGAGGGTAGTTGGGGGTGACCGGGCCTGCAGGGGAGGACAGTTGTGGGCAACCAGGTCAGCAGGGGAGGGCAGTTAGGGGCGACCAGGCTGGAAGGGGAGGGCAGTTATGGGGGACTGGGCCTGCAGGGGAAGGCAGTTGGTGGGGACTGGGCCTGCAAAGGAGGGCAGTTGGGGGTTACCAGGCCAGCAAGGGAGGGCAGTTGAGGGCAATTGGGCCGACAGGGGAGCAGTTAGGCATCGATCAGACTGGCATGGGAGTGGTTAGGGGGTTATCAGGCAGGCAGGCAGGTGAGCGGTTGGGAGTGAGCAGTCCCAGATTGTGAGAGGGATGTCTGACTGCTGGTTTAGGCCCGATCTGCCGGGGTCCAACCCCAGCGGGTCCAGGGGTTCCCAAAGGCGTAGACGGAGTCGGCGAAGAAGGAATGACACAGAGACAGCGTTCAGTTGATCAGCAGCCTAGCCAGGATCTCCAGCCAAGTTCTGGCCTTGATCTTCAGAGAGGTTCTGCTTTGGATCTCCAGCCAGGTTCTGTGTCCATGTTGTCTTGCTAGGTTCTCCAGCCAGGTTCTGTCCAGGTTCTCCAGCCAGGTTCAGTCACCAGGTTCTAGTCAGGTTCTCTTGCCAATTTCTGTAGTCAGGTTCAGTCCAGGATCTTTTGCCATGTTCTCTCGCTAGGTTCTGTCTCTAGGTTCTGAGGCCAGTTTCTGTCCAGGATCTTTTGCCATGTTCTCTCCAGCGAAGTTCTTCTGTCTTTAGAGAACGTTCTGTGTAGGTTCTGTGCCAATTTCTGTCTCTGTCTTGTTGCATCTGTATTTATACCAGTTGATTCCAATCCTATCAATCTCTATTACAAAGGTTAGGGCGTTTCTTATCTCCATTCCAGGGAGTAAAGATTATGTAGCTTAAGCATGATTGTTCATAGTTAAAATGATTAATTACCCGCCTGGCACTTAGTTAAGAGGTTTTATTCCCTCCCTAACTTCAGGGGAAAATCCCTACCTGGGGATTCAACCTTTCTCGGAGAGGTGACCTTGGTTAAAACACAGCGCCAAGAAGGTGAGCGAACATATTAAGAACCGTATGCCATATATGCCAGGTCCCTTGAAACAGCAAGGATGGACCGGCTCCCGGCACCGATCCTAAACCAGCAATTGGACATCCCCCGAGGGGTCCCAGATTGGAGAGGATGCAGGCTGGGCTGAGGGACATCCCCCAGTGCATGAATTTCTCAAACCCATCATGTAATTTTATTGCTCTGCTTCTTTGCATGGGGTATTCCCTCCACCTGGAATGCCTGTCACTTGTATTTCAGGAAAGTGCTGATTTAGTTTTCAAAAATTCTGAATGAATGATACAAAGAGAGAGGTGAAAAAGAGGAAGGGAAGGAGAAGGGAAAGGGAATATAGATGTTCTCTTCCAGTATTTGATCCCTCTCAGTTATGGTTGTCACCTAGACTAGGTTTCCCCACTGTTCACATATTCATTAAATCTAACCAACTAAAGTTGCCTTCAAAGATGACCACCAATTATTCCTCCCACCCTCTTTTCCAAAGTTGGCCTCTGTTTCACTTCCACTCGAATCTGAGCTGGGTTTGTGGCTTTTTTGAGCAACAGGCTGTGGCAGATGTGAGTGTGCCAGTTCTGGGTCCAGAAGCCTGAAAATTTGAGCTTCATTCTCCTGGAACCCAGTCTCCACACACTAGGAAAACTGTTCTAGACTAATGGAAGAAGGGAGACCATGTGGAGAAGAACAGAGTTGCCCAGCCAACACTTCCAGACAGCCATGTGGATGAGGCCATGTTGGACTTCCAAGACCCAGCTCGGCTCCCATCTGAATGCAGAAGACCACCCATCTGCTCAGAGAATCATGACAAGAAACAAAACTGCTGTTATTTTCAGCTACTAAGTTTTGGGGTATCTTGTTATGCAGCAATAGATAATTGAAACATTATGCAACTGATTCTATGCAGTCACTAAAGATAAAAGGTAGAAGTATACATTCTAGAATAACTCAGTGATGGGTAGAAGAGATGAATATATAAATACTTAATGACATCTTGCAAAAACATGTATAAGTATGATGGAAACTGTCTAACCTATTTTTTTGTGTGTGCAAAACATTAAAACACATCTTCCTTTTCAGTGGTAAAAATTTAGAAACAAGCAAGTAGTGAGATGGTTCGCAGACCAGCAGAGAGGTTTCTTGGAAGACTCCCATAGATTTTCATCTCTTTTCTTTCCTGATTATTAAATAATCATGAACTGTGAGTCTGAAAATTCCTTGCTAATTTCCATTTGGCATCAGGAGAAGGCAAAAGGGATTGTGTGAGCATTTCCAATTTCTGCCTCCCAAGTTATCCAGAATCTTCCAAATTAGTTTTTCATTAAAAGAGTATTAATAATTTTCAACCTAGCCGTCTGATACTAGGAGATTTTCTTTTTGATTCAGTACACATGTGAAAATCTAGAATGTGTAGAAGAGAAAAAAAGCATTTCTTAGCCGGCATGATCATCCTCAGAGAATGTGTTTCCGAAGACAGTCTATTATATTAAGCACCTTCTTTATGTTGATTCAACACTGCACTGGCCATGAAGATGAAAAGGAGGCAAAGTGTATAAGATACAACTTTGACCCTCCATGAAATAATTCTCTGGTAGAGAAAATAACTCTTGTATAAAGAATAATTTCCTATGGTGCTGGCACTACTATTACTATCTATAGTAATAACAGCGTAATATGTAAATTGACCAAATGACTGAACAGCAGAACAACTGTCCAAAAGACCTTCTCGATGACCACGCTATGACACGAACTGGCACCAGTCCAGCCAAGGCAGGTGTGATGCTATTGATTCGGGGGGCCTTCCATCACCCCACAATCACCCTGAAGAGGGAGGCCCATGCCACCCTCTGCGGGGCAATCGATGGGGTGCTCTGCAATTGATCGCTCCAAAGAGGGAGGCCCAGGCCACCTGGCCAGTGGCCACAGAGGGAGACCCAGGCTGGCAGCACTGTGGTGGGTGGGCGGGGCCATCCTCTGCAGAGGGATCAATCTGGGGGCCCCACGATCAATAGCCCCAAAGAGGGAAGCCCAGGCCACTGGCCAGTGACTCTGTAGCAGGTGTACAGGGCTGGCCAGTGATCACCCCATAGGAGGAAGCCCAGGCCTGCCAAGCTGTCACACCCCAAGCAATCGCAAAGGGAGGCAACCAGTGGCAGTGGAAGGGGGGGCAGCACTGCACAGATGGCAAGCAGTGGCAGTGGTGGGGTTGGGGCCAGCTGCCTGCAGTCTGGGAAAGGAAAGCCCCAATAGGCTCTGATTGCCAGCCAGGCCTAGGGACCCTACCTGAGGGGTCCCAGGTTGCGAGAGGGCACAGGCCAGGCTGAGGGACACCTCCCCATGCACGAATTTCGTGTGCTGGGCCTCTAGTTAGCAATAATAATACAAATTTGATGAGAATAGTCCACAATAAAGATAACTCCACATAAACATGCTTTATGTGTTAAAATAAAGTAGACATTGCAGCACATTTGGAAGGAGATAAAATTTTCACCAAGGCAGACACTTTTGAGGCAGTCCCTAATTTCAGGGGCTAGATTTCTGTGTTAAGGAAATTCCACAAATGCTAGCATAGCTTTTCTAAAATGGATCTCATGGAAATTTTTTTTCCAATAGCAAAACACAGCACATCAAATGTCGTCTTGCTATTGTTTTTGTTTAGCCTTGTCCAATGGGTTTTAATATTCTTTAAGAACATTGTTATTAATGAGCATCATTGTGTCCGTTCACTGAGGCTGGCGTCCCTAAAAGAGGGGCACATGGTTATGGTTCTTCAGCCCTGTACACCCTCTAGGCACCTTCAGGAAAAGACCAGTTTGACTTTTCAAGGGCAATGAAGGATTGAGCTGTTTAAGTTGGTGGCAGACAAGCAGTGTCTTCTGAGAGCTGTTAGTATTTTAAGCACACTTCTAGGGTCTGTGTTTATAGCATGTTCATTTTGCTGCTTTTCAGACACCGTCAGGGACTTGGCACTGTGCCCGCATGTCAAGGTTCTCCTGTGGATTTATGTTTAATGTGGCCAGTCTTGGGTGGCCTGTTATTACTTTTAACAAAATCCAAACAAGCAGTTTCTCAAAGATATATCTAAGCTATGAAGTGTCAACATGATGATTCCTTGTTTGCCCCATGCTTTTATTATGCTTTTCATAACACTCCATAACAGAAATTTAGAGAAACTACTGCATACATCTATTCGAAATCTCTGATGAAAATGCTCAAATTTTAAAAGTATAACTCAGAAGGAATTAAAATTTGTTTCTACTCCAAAAAATATATACCTAGAAAGTCTGAAAGGTTCTCAGATCTTGCTAAAGTGTTTAATAGTCTTAAACTAGGATTTTACATATGTCAATCTTCATTTAAAAATAAGACCAAAAAGACTATATATTTTAATATATATATTAATTTCAAAAACAGTTAAAAAACAGCCACAGGAAATACTGTGCCTCTGTGGTTGCATCAGTTAGTTTTACGCATAACAACCTACCCCAACACGTAGTGGCTTAACATAGCAATTCTTTAATGGTTGCCCATTCTATGGGTCAGAAATTTGGGCTGTGCTCAGCTGTGCAGTTTTCCTGCTATAGTACTTTCCCAAGCTTATTTATCCAGTTCTTGTTAAATGGTGGGTCAGTTGAGGGCTAGAGTGTCTTGAATGGCCTCACATACATTTCTGGCATTTGGCAAGCTGTTGATATATGGGTAGTGTTTCTGTCATGTGTCTGATGGTTTACTTGATGCCAGATGGGGAGATGCCTACTGTCTTTCATCATCTAGTAATTCATTTACATGATTGCAAAAAGTAAGATTTTTCAAGCTTCTGCTTGTGTTGTTTTTGTTGGTCCCCCATTGGCCAATAAATGTATATAATTAAGCTTGTATTCAAGGGGTATAGAAATAAAGAGGTCCTTTTTATGGGAGGAACTTCAAAGAATTTGTGGTCATTTTGTATATTTGAACAAAATATTCATAACCTTTCTTAATATTTTCATGTCTGATTATAAAGTACAAAGACATAACATCTGCTTTGCATCAAACAACCTTCTTATTATATGCTAAATAATTATATGTGATTACCCTTTGTCATCTTAACAATGACATGAGGTAGATAATATTATGCATTACTATTTATAAGTGATGAAATTAAATAACAAAAAGGAAGCTGTATAATGTAATATAGTTTGTGTGCGGTGGAGTCAGGATTCTAATTTGTGAAGTCCAAATCTAGAGTTCATTTTCTTAGCCAAGACTCTATATACAGAGGTTGAATTATTTTTCTTTTCAGTAAGATGAATTTTAAGACTAATACCTTCACAGAAGGATTGAAGGTAGTCATATTTAATTAATGCTACGGTGTATATTTTTCACATTTTAATATGTCTGAAATGAAATTCTTGTCTTTAGCAATAGTATTTTTTTCTTTCTTAATTGTACATAAAATAATGTTGCATCGTGCTGTCTATGGTGTCTTACATTCAATAAACATGATAGTATCATATGTCACATACTGAACTTACAGCATCAGTATACTAGTATTCATCAAAGAGGGTTAATCAATGGAGATCACTCGGAAACCCATGGTGTAGACACTGCTTAGCGTATACTAAATGATGAATGAAAGTTATTATGTGCCCAGGTATTAGTGTTTCTTTGCATTTTCCTCTAAATAAAATCATTTTCAATAAAAATATTAGCTTTATGATACTCTATTCCATGAAGCCAAGTGAGGTTTTAGAATGGGCATTTGTTATCAGACATAGGCCATTTGATTTTGTTATACACACCAGGAAATTATCCACTAAACATTATACTTATTTGAAATATTCTGTGAAAACTCAATATATAAAATGAGTAAACTCAGTACAGTATTTAATTAATAGTATAGTATTTAATTCAGCTTTGGGGGTATAAGAGAAGTGACTGGAAAACATGATACCTGCAATTCAGAAGTGGTAGTGATTTCATGTGGGGTTTGATTTCCTGAGCTTGTAATCTTACCTTGGGCAAGTTTTTTTTTGCCACAATCTCCTCCTTTGTAAAATTGGAGTCTATTAGTACCTGCCTCTTTGCTATAATGCCTCATAAATAGTCAGTAAATAACATACACTATTATTATTATTATTATTGGTACAACTGCTTCCATGTGAGAACTCCTGAGGGAGTGGGGTATTGTGTGAAGGCGGAGTTTGTATACAACAGAGTGACACCTTTTAAAGTTTAAGTCTTTGAACCAAGCAAACGATATAAGTAAGATTTGTTAAGTGGCTGCTACACAGTTAAAGCAGATAGCAGCTCTGTGTTATGTAGAGGAAAAACAAGAAGTAGGACATAAACTTTATCCCTTCAACAGACTTGTAGTATCTTGAATTGTAGGCTTGGTATCTTAGAGGAAATGGATTGATGCCTATGTGGCCAGACTGGCAAATCCTAAAGTATTAGGTGGGAAAAAATTATGATGGTAGTGATAGTGACAAGGGTGTCAGAATCAGCAGATTTAATTTGATGTCATTTTATTTTTCCCCCCATTATTTTCAAATTTCTTTGAAGGAAATTAATGCTTAATAGATGGAGAAATAGGGCCCCTTCTAGATCATGAATTCTCTCCCAGATGAAGAGCAAAGCAAGGTCACCAAACTTCCAAGTGTAGTTTTGGCTCTTTCTATATATAATGCTTCTTGGGAGAGAGAGAGAGAGGGAGAGAGAGAGAGAGAGAGAGAGAGAGAGAGAGAGAGAGAGAGAGAGAGAGAGAGAGAGAGAGATACACACATAATTGACTCCTTTCTGCTGAAACTTTCAACCTGAGAGTCAAACAGCTTTCAAAAGAAAAATTGGACAGTTTCACACAATATATTCATCAGAAAGGTCTTGGCCAAGTCAATTAGCAGGGGAAAAGATCAGGACTTCAGAGCTGATCCCTGGGAATGGTCTCTCCTAAAATGTTATTTTGTTCTTAGTTAAGAACAATTAACTTAGCAGAGCACTTGAATGGAAGAGCAAGCAAGGTCAGTTCGCAGTTGGTGTGTTCTCCTCCATTAAATGACACATGGTGCCTATATTTTTAAATTATGCATGGGAAGTAGCAGACTCCTGAATCCGTTCCAAATTATATCACAGACCAGGTGTTAAAGCACATTGCCATTAAGCTCAAAATATGAGCTGAAATCAGTAGTACGTAAAAGTTGGAGACTTTTCTATAGATGTGTAATACGTAGTGTCATTTTTTTAATATTACACAGACAAAAGGAGCCATCCTTCTGGAAGCAGTCTGTTAGGGATAGCTGCTGGAAACAGCAAATAAAATAAAGCAACTTCCCTAAGCATGGAGCCTATGAAGCCTATAGAGTCAGAGTGAAAGGTGTTGAAGGAGGACCTTGGAAGAAGCAGGAGGCTGAGAAAGTACCTCTTCTTGGTTTATCTGCTGCGCTTTGTACTTACATTGTTTGGTGTTTCCCAAAGGAGGTCTGTGAACCAGGCCATCAAAATCACCGGAAAAGGGATTTGTGTTCTTCATACAGAATTCTGGGTCCCACCTGGGAGATTCTATTTCAATACATTGAGGCAGGGGTGAGGGCAAGAAATCTGGATTTATAGCAAATATCTTGCCTGAATCTAATTCAGACAAAGGTTTAACACAAATGCAGTCACATGTCATTGCATGTCATTGTTGGCCAATCGTTTTTCTACATCCCTCCCTTGGCCGAATCCTGATGATCAGCACCTAAGTGTCCCTTACTCTTGAGACTATCACAGTACCAGACACCGAGTAGGCACTTGGTGAGTGCCAGCTGGTGAATAAAGCCCTACATAGTTCTTTATCTTTTCCCTTATTCTCTCCAAAGGATTGTTGTCTCTCTATCCTTGGTTCTCTTAAGGTTCTGGGTTGAGTTTAAATATTGGGGGCAATCCTGAGAGTCCAATCCTTAAAAATATAGGTTTTAAATTTCGTATATAGTATGCTTCATGATGCTTGTCACTGATGGTATCTTCCATAGCAGGAGTCTGGGACTCACTAGGCTGACCTTTGAGATCAGACGAATTGAAGGATCCACCCACTTTTCCTCATTGGACTGGAGTTCTGCATGGGCACTGCCTGGTGAGATAGCACTTGATTGTCAGCCCTCTGTGTCCAACCTCTCAGATGTTTAAGAAGCTTCTGACAGTGAAACGTTACCCAGGTTTAAGTGCATTTCTTCTTAGTCTTATATTCTTCCTGCCTCAAGTTTCCATTCCAATACAGAACACTGTGCCTTCCTCAAGTCACTGATTTCCAACCTCTGGAGAGGAGAAGCCTTCTTGGAAAGCAGATATGAGAAGAGTAATTAGTGCTTGAGTTGCTAATTCCTCCATGGCTACATGCTGACTTTATGTCATTTAAAAGTTAAAAAAATAAAACAACCCTGCCAATTGCGGTAAATAGCTATTAGCTCCTTATTACCCTATCAACCAGGACCTATACGTGTTAAATGTATTAGGAATCCATAACTTGACTGCTGATTTTTGCCATGACTCATCTTCAGTTCAGGTTAAACATGTGGCCGTAGACTAGGAGGTAGCCTGGGCAAATAGGCACGTGGATACTGATGGCCAGGGATTATGCTGGTAGAAATGTCTGCACATGGCAGCTTTGCCCCTGCCTTATCATAACGCCATCTCCAGGAAAATCAAGACCTCTGGAAAATATATACTCATACATTACTGTATGCTATTGCCCCACCTCACAATTTCAGAGGTAGTTCTTTTTTAAACATGACGCTTTTCCACTGTACCCCTCCCCCCAAGTTAATTTCTCTGTGGTTAACCACATCGACCCTCCAAGACTCTATCAGTGCCTGGCATGCAGTCAGTGCTTAATAATTATTAAATAAAGAAGCAGAAGAAGAAGGGAAATGTAAGAGTATAAGAAATGAGGCATTCGATCCGTACCCTTATAGGGCCTATTCTGAGCTTTTCCCATATCAATCAACAGGATTTCCTTTAACACATGACCACAGCAAGCAGATCTTGCCTTGCTGCTTGCCTTCCTCAATTTCTGACCCATTCTTACAAAACATTCAGAAAAACAGTTTTTAGATGAAGAACAGTGTGATTACCTCTGACCCTGGCAGTGGGGAGAGGGCAGAGCCAGTGGCGTTTCTGATGGCAGTTCAAGGTCAACACCATTCTACAGGCCATTTCCATGGAGCTTGTTCTTCCTTGTTACTAAAAACAAGTCTGAGACTCATCATTCTGGACTTGCTACTAAGCAAAGTTAAAAGTAAATGATGGTTTTTTTCCATTACTATGTTTGTTCAGTCATTGACACATGCCTATATCGGGCATTTATTTAGTGTCTCAAACACAATTCTGGGCATTGGAAAAGCCGAGAAAGTAGAATGTGGCCCCTGCCTTGCAGAGGTGCACAGATGAGACTGGGAACAGACAGGGACTCCGGATTACAGTGATGTGATTCCTGCTCTGAGAGATTGAAATGTGTTGATGTGGATCCACAGAATCAGCCTGAGGGGCTGAAGGGGCAAGGCAGCTTCCTGAAAGAGTTGGTGCTGGGCTCAACTCTTGAAGGCTGAACAGAAGTTTGTTAGGTGGGAAAAGATATGGGAAGGGATGGGCATTCTATGGAAAGAGAATGTTGCCTGAGCACGCAGGTGCGCACAAACATAGCGTGTGTGTGCACTGACCTAGAAGCCCCTGAACAAGAAGAAAACTTACTCAATGGAGGAAGACATTGCCTCAAATGCCAATTTCCTCCCATCTGTTTTTCACCATTTTTTTTCGAACAGTTCAAGTTATTTTTTTCAAGAAAGCCAATGCATGAATGCTCCTGCCTTGTCTGGGTATGGCACCGAGGCTGTTTTTCTTTGGGTGCTCGTCAACAATCTCACCACTTCTCTGCTCTTCCAGGAGACAGAGAAGTGCCTGCTATGCGCCAGGAAATGCGGAACGTGCTTAACAACCACTATCTCATATTCTGACTGGGCGAGGTGGTCACCATTCTCCCAATGGAGATGAGCAAGCTGAGATCAAGGGTTGAACCGCCTTGCCCAAGGTCACACAAGTAGAAAATGCTGGTGATGGTTCTAACCCCAAACTGCTGCTTGTCCTATGAGGCTGGAGCAGAGCCGGTTGCTGAGCAGCCTGGCAGTCCGCTGAGCCTGTGATTTTGGCTGGTGTGAAGATGTGCAAGGAAGGCTTGTATTAAGACGCTCTGTGATTTTGGCACAGGAGCTGTGGAAGCATATGGGCCCCCGGAGAGGTTAGCAATATGAGCAAAAAATAGCAGGATGAGATTCAACTGGAAAAGTGCTAACGAATACATCTGGAGACGAACGCGCGGAAACCTACATGGTTAATGGGAAGCAGAGCAGCAGGGGAGGCGAGGGTTGGAGAAGGTGGACACTTCATCATGAAGACGTTGCCAAGCGGAGACGGGGGCAGACGTGCAGGAACCGCTTGGGCTGTGGACAAAAAGGCTCATCTAACCAAGACCCAGGAAGGAAGAGCTGCAGCGTGCCTGAGGTTTTGAATCTGCAAAACCATTTCCACTTCGGGTCTCTGTATTTTAAACAGAGGTCAAGCCATGCTCGGGAATTCAGAGAGAAGCACAGACACAGTGTAAGAGCATGTGAGGACCAGCAGAGAGGAACTCAGGGGGAACAATCAAACAAGAAAACGAGGTCTTTCAGCCCAACGATTCTGCGAAAGGCAAGCGTGCAAATGTGAAGGGAAGGGCAGTGAACATGGCTCATCTCAGTACTACATTGGGCACTGGGTACGCTCAGTTGATTGATCATCTGCCAAACGTAACTGGGGAAACCGGTTCCTAAAATGAGGGATCTCCAAGCTTGAAATCCAGTCTCGACACAGAGGAAGCTGAGTCCACCCTGTGAGTGGGCAGGGCTCGGGCCTGGGAGGCAGCCTGCTGCATTTCCCACCAGCGCTTTGACTTACTTGGCCGCTCAGGATGCCTATGGTTGTCTTCTGGTGACTGTTCCAGATGTCATGCAACGGGCCTCAATTCCTGAGCTAAACCCCACGGGCCAGGGAAACTGTACACTTCTTAGTTTTCACTCTATTTTTTTTTCCTCCTGTCATAGGACACGGGGTGGACGGGAAATGACTCGGGTGGGCTGTCTTAGTAATTCCGCAACCAAATGCTGTTCTCCAAGAACCATCTATCTTGAAAACTGTCTCCCCCATGATCTGTCTCCTAAATGCCTGACACAGATGGTACTCTATGCCCTAACTTCGCGTCCAAGTCATTTCAACTGCTGCTGGCCTGTGGTTTGGGCCTCTAGACCAGAGAAGGAAGAGCATCACCACTTTAGAAAGTGTGGGAAGATGCGATTGGTCGGGGAGCAGGGGGTACTAGTGATCTGGGTGTGTTTTGTTATGTGCCATTAAGTAAAAATGGGTCATGCTCTTGGTAAATTCCCCGAGTAAGCCCTGGAAGTACTGTGCTAAAATATGAGATTTCTATGACACCACAGTCAATAATTTGCTGGTTTGGTACAAGCGAAAGTCTCAAATTTAGATTTTCAGTCCAAGTCAAACAGACTGCATTCAAATCTTACCCTCGCCACCTAAAACCTGTGTGATTTCAGAATAGTAACTTCAATATTATGTCCTGAATTCCCTTGATTTGTTTTTTTAAAGGGATAGTTTTACCTAATTCCTGAGGCTCTGATGTGGATAAAATGAAAAAAAAAATAATGTATGTCTGATGACTAGAACAATTCCTCAAACACAGTAGAAGTTTAGAAAAATTCTTTTCTCTCCTCTTGCTCCTGCTTCGGGGCCACACCCATGATTTTTTTTCTGGCCAACATCTCAGCTATGCACTTCCTATCGAGGCCCAGAGCCTCAGGGGAGCTATCCTGACAATGCTTTCCTTTCTGCAGGCTCTCCCAGCACTGGGTGTCTGCACAGACCATCAGGACACCAGGCATGTAGAGCCTGTGACATCATAACATTTATTTAACTGGTATTTCACAGATTATAGGCATCAGCTCTGTGCCCCCAAGCTGAAGACTTGAGAACTGGGGCTGCAACAGGCTTTATCCTAGCATAATGCTAACTGCATGGTAGATAAATTTAGGCAAGCATTCACCGAACACATGTCCTTCTCAATCCTTTTAAACTAGAAAGTCCTCACTTGTAAATAAGGACATAAGGTGTATTTTACCTACTTTGGGGGTTTTTTAAAAAGATCAAATGAGATTATAACTGTAAACAAGTTTTATAATTCTTAAAGGTTTTATTAATGTATATAATCCTCCTCTTATGATTATTCTGTTGTGTTTGTTCTTTACCTACAATCTCAAGTATGAAAAGATGGTTTCAGGCCAGATTTGGAAGCACCGATCGCAGAACGTTTGTTAGGCACGCAACATCGACAGAGACCTCGCTCCCCCATCTACGCATCTTCTCTCTGCTGTCCATGCTTACAGTGATGATGGTCTTTGAATAGGAAGGCAGGGTGTGGGGCATTTTTAAAGGCTGTGCCAGCACAATGGGGAGATACATATCCCATGTTCCTTCCTTCTCTGCAGCA
Source organism: Myotis nattereri (assembly GCF_964212035.1). Lineage (NCBI taxonomy): Eukaryota > Metazoa > Chordata > Mammalia > Chiroptera > Vespertilionidae > Myotis > Myotis nattereri. The sequence goes on along the minus strand of NC_138085.1, from coordinate 75,424,263 downwards.
CCCAGTGTATATCTCTATTAATGGAAACATATTTTATTGAGAAGGACCATGGAGGCCTCTCAGCTGTGGCCCTGATGTAACATTTATGAAAACACACACACAAACATTCAAGTTGAAACAGTACTAGAAACTTGAAATTTCTCCCCATTTGCCCAAATGCTGGGGCATGTCTACTAGCCAAGCAGTGATAATGTTTTGAGGAACTAGAGATGCCTACATGAAAGGGGAAGATGTGAAGATCTGGGCACCAATGAACTTTCTGAATCCGGGCTTTTTGATTTTTGCTTTATGGCAAGAGAATAACTATAGAATGTATCTAATTATTCAATATAGGCATCTTCTCTACATAGCATCAGTTGTCAAACAGGTAGAAGCAATATGTAATTTTAAGTGGAATAAAATAGACCTGGATTTTCATGCCAACCCTACTTTAGTAATGGTGGGGATTTGATGAAGTTACTCAATATTTCTAAAATTTAGGTTTTTGTTTTATAAAATGAGGATGATATTGGTGACACCTTTATGTAGCTCGTATATGAATATGTATCATGGTGAGTAGATGTATCAAGGTGAAGTTCAGTACATATCAGTTTTATTATTTATATTGTTACTAGAGGCCCAACGCACAAAAATTCGTGCACCCAGGGGTGTCCCTCAGCCTGGACTGTGCCCTCTTGCAGTCCAGGAGCCCTAGGGGGGTGTCCATCTGCCAGCTTAGCGCTGCCAAGGGGGCGAAGAGGCTCCCACTACCACTGCTGTGCTCGAAGCCCACAGCCTGGCTTGTGGCTGAGCGGAGCTCCCCCTGTGGGAGTGCACTAACCACCAGGGGGCAGCTCTTGCGTTGAGTGTCTTCCCCCTGGAGGTTGTTTGCCATTAGGGTCAATTTGCATATTACTCTTTTATTAATAGGATTATATGCTGAAAAATTTATCTATTGATACTCAACCTTCCACACACAAAAAATTATAGACACACACACACACACACACACACACACACACAGCTAAGCTTCACAAGGTGGGGAAGCCTGGAAAGTACCTTTCTCAGACCCCCAGGTTCTGATGTACTAGTATATTATATCAGTGAAAGTCACCTACATAAAAATTAGGAAGATAGGAGAGAAACAGAAGCCATTAATAATTCTCATCTCCCAGTGGCAGGTAGGAAGGGGGAAGAAGGTAACAGTGGGGTTCACAGAAGGTTTCTATGACCCATCCACTATGGAGCCCTGGTCTTTGAGACCATATGTAATCTGTGCATTTCCCAGTTTCCACAAAATCAGCTGCTTGAACAGGCCTTAGACCTTGTCTACCCCAGCTTCCCCCCAAATTTTATAAGTAGCTCATTTCCTGCATTAGATCTTTCCTGATTAAAATATCTACACTGATTTCTGTCCTCCTGAGCACACCTTGCATAATACATATTATTCTCTCTATAATCACAATTATTGTTAGATCCTGCAGTGTCCACCAGGTAATGAATGGGCAGGTATTGACAGCTTGCCTGTGGGCTGTGCACGTGAGCCAGCCTCCATCTCAATCTGTGAGTGAGGAAGCCTCACTCCAAACAGAGCTCATTTCTCTAGACCTAGAACAAACAGCAAGGCTGTAAAGAGCTCTCCTCACTAAGGGGGAGTAAAGAGAAAACAACCACCACCACCACCACCATATTAATAAATGCACCCTGTAAAAGGCACAGCAACGTTGCCATCGAGATTCAAACAAACAACAGATTTTCCTTGAGTTATACAAAATGTTCTCCAACAACCATCTATTACCTATGCAAATAAAAGATAACATATTTCACATATAGAAGCATCGGTCAGACCGTCAAACCTCAGAGGGAAGGTAGGGGAGGGTAGGGGTAAGGGGGAGAGATCAACCAAAGGGCTTGAATGCATGCATATAAGCCTAACCAGTGGAGACAGACAACGGGGGGGGGGGGGAGGTTAGGGCATGAGTAGAGGGAGGATCAGGGGATGGGTAATGGGGGGATAATGACACATATATAATACCTTAATCAATAAAGAAATTTTAAAAAAAGATAACATATTTTAAAATTAAATAAGATCTCAGGAAAAAGAAAAGTGAAAAATGTAGCCAGTAAGTTTTGCACATATCACATGCTCTGAGCAACTTGAGGAGGACAAAGATCATGTTTTATTGCTATTTGTATCCCAAGCATCTAACATAGATTCTGGTGCAGACACATTTGTGGAACTGAATGGAAGTGGACAACTCCAGAGTCAGTTTTCTTTCTGCCCGGCTTCCCTGGCATCCCCCTGCCCACCGTCCCAGGAGTTCACCCCTGACAGATGCATCCCCTTCTCAGAAGGGGAGCGGCCTCAGCCCCATGCTCCCTGGCTAGGCTGCCCTGCCCTGCCTCTGCCTTTCCTACCCCACATCTGAGCAAGAGGGTGCATGAACAAGCTTTCTCACATGGGCACCCATAGTTCTGATTCAGTACTTTTGGCATTCTGGGTGAACTAAAATAACACTAATATGTAAATGAAAAGTTTCAGAAAGCTTCATTATTTAAAGATGTGGAATTTAATAAGAAGGTTACAATAACATGGCTTTCCCATTATAACTGACAAAACAACTAAAAGTTGTGGGGAGTGTTACGGTGTTTCTGATGAGGTAGATCTTTATTCTCAGAGACATAATTAACTTCTTCTTTGAGAAGGCACACTAAGTCTAGATTCAAGGACATTTAATTTAACACTTCTGAAAGCCTGAGATTCTACCTTGTAATTCAGGCAATGAATTTTACCTTCTGTTAAAATAGTTTAATCCTCCCCTCCTATCCATGATTTTTTTTAAATTTAAATGGTTGTTAGATCTATCTTTAAGAGATTAGATTTTTCAAAACCGACCTTCTGGCTACAAGAACCCAGAGGACTGGCCCCCATCAGTTCTCCATGTCTGTATCCCTTGGAAATGGGTGAGACAGGTCATTAGTAAGGTTCCATCTATCAAGGTGACTCATCGGTGCCTTGATTCATGCCTATTTACTATGCTTCCTGTATACCTGGGAAGAGGGATTGGCTTTCTGCATAGCATTTTGTGTGTATGACCCAGAAGCCAGGACACCACTCTTTGGCTTTCTCAGACACAGCACCACGTTTGGAAGGTCCATTCTCCTCAGAGGGTACAAGGCAGCTGCAGCCATTAGACTGGCCTCCACAATTTAAGGAAAAACATGCACAGTATTGACATCAAAGGAGAAACATGATCATGGTTTCAAGATGATGAATCATCTAATAATTATGGCAGCCAAAGCGCCAATGACCCCCCCACCCCCACCAACAACAAGCCTATGGACAGACTATTGGTTTTATGTAACTGCACTGGATTCTGCACAAAACACAGTTATCATAGTGAAACAGAAGGTTAATATGGCATTCTTCTGTCTCAGTGACAAAAGGATGGAGGCCATCAGTCAAGAAAGAATCGCAGGATATATATTGTAGGGCTGCTGTAGATGTCAGGATTGCTGAGCCTAGGCTATTCTTCATGCAGACCCAAGTCCACTGTGTACAAAAGCATCGGTACCCTGGATTCAGGTGAAAGCTGGAATTCTGCACTGCCAGTGATGCCCTATCCATCATTGCTTCCACATGATTCTTCAGCCCTTTTGTATATGAAGTATAACAATCACAACTAAAGGTTTTAATATTTTCAGCATCAGGCTTCATTACAATTTCCTAAGATTAGAAGTAGTCCAATTTTAAATAGGTGCATATAAATGAAAGTTTGCATCTTTTAGGAAGGGATTCTAATCTTTCTTTGTCTCACAATGTACTATTGGCTCTTTAAGTTGAGTTTCCCTCTATAGAGGGGGGAGTGATAGCCTTTGTCCAGACGATAAAACTCCATGCACTACATTTTCTGGGTTAGAGGCCCATCATCATCTCAGGTCTTACCAATGAATTCAGAATTCTCTACAAGAAATTTTGGAAATCTCTATTTGTTTCCAGTTTAGCCTGATTCCACCATGAAGACTTCGGCTGAAGTCTCCATACATTCTGGACACACTGAGCCCTCATGAGGTTACAAGGACAGCCAAGAACTGGAAAGAGTACTAAGCTTAGCTTTTCTGTTTTGTTTTGTTTTTAAACATATTTTTATTGATTTCAGAGAAGAAGGGAGAGGGAGAGATAGTAACATCAATGATGAGAGAGAATCATTGATCAGCTGCCCCCTGCATGCCCCACACCAGAGATCAATCTGTAACTGGGCATGTGCCCTTGACCGGAATCAAACCTGGGACCCTTCAGTCTGCAGGCCACCACTCTTTCCACTAAGCCAAACTAGCTAGGGCAGCTTTTCTGTTTTAATCACCCAAATCCTGGTTCATGACCTGAGTTCGCCTGGGGATTAGGTGAGCTCTGAATTCTTGCCCCATCAGTAAGACTAGTCCTATAAGTCCTGATGCCCACATGGGAACTTATCCTATTTTCCTGGGGAATTTAACAGAGGGGAGATGAGCAGAGCAACCTGGCAATCGCTAGGACAGGTTGAAACAGGTTTGTGCAGGTTGCCACTGCTCCTGTATTGTGATAAAAATGACAATACGTTTTACATTGTAACGCATCCTCTACTAGAAGGTATTTGCTACTGGTGAAATAGATCATTCAACCTCAAACTGTTTATATTACTTCAAACTGACAATTTCATTTTCTTCAGGCATAACAAAAATCCCCAACCTCCCTCTAAAAATGCAATTTTTACTTATAGCACCATTCATATCACCTCTGAAAATACAGGCAAATCTGATGCTAGTCACTGGACCCATCCTTCCTGCATTTAAAATTATTGTTCCTGAGTTCTGAGGCTCCATCTCCCTTCTCACAGGAATATGCCCCGGGTTCTGATTTGGCATGAGACACCATATTGGCAGAATAGTAATTAAAAAATAAAAGATTATCATAGAATCCTCAAAATGGCAACCATTTGGTCCTTGGCATGTGGAAGTAAATTATAGGATGGAGGGAGAAAGAAGTGAGGATCCCAAATATTTCACAACATTTAATTTTAAGGCTGTATGCTATCTCTGGTGGGAGTCCTAGGGACATGCTAGAGGAGGGATCATGACTATGGCCACAGATGTATCCTGGAATCAGTGATTCCACCGAGGGTGTTACCAGGTGTTAGTAGGCTACCCCAGTGCATGCAATACTCGGAGGAGTCCTCAGGGGTGTAAGGAGGCTGTGTGAGTGAGAGTCTCACTGTGGGCGAGCAGTGTGATGGGGGAGGGAAAGAGTGCAGTTAAAGAGAAAGAGGGTACTTGAAAAATCATCCCAAAACACAGGCTCGGTGAATGTTCACAGTATATGTATGTGACAAAGGACTCAAATCCCAAATATATAAAGAACTCTGACAACTCAATAATAATACAACTCATTGTTTTCCGTTCAATTAGGGTGACACTTGAAGAGACAGTTTAATCTCAACAAGAGGGTATATTAATGGCCAATGACAATATGAAAATCGTCTCAACAGCATAAGACACCAGGGAAATGCTAATTAAAAATACAATGAGTTACTTCTTCACTCCCATCTGGAATGTATAAAATTGGAAAAAAAGGTTCTAATACTAAGTGTTGTAAATGTGAGGAATCTGGCACTGGGACCTTCATGCGTTGCTTGTGGGAATGTAAAATGGTACAATATGCTGGAAAACAGCATGCAGTTTCTTGTAAATTTTACAATATACAGACCCCATGACCTAACAATTTTATCCTAGGTATTTTCCAACAAAATTCAAAATCACATATGCCCAAAAAGACATCTATGTGAATGTTTATAGCAACTTTACTCCTAATAGCCCCAAATTTAAAAATCCAAATGTCCATTGATAGAAAAATAAACAAATTGAGGTATATTTGTATAGTAGGAAACTACTCAAAGATAAAAATGATAAATAAAGCATCATTCCTGAATCTCAAAGACATTATATTGAGTCAAATAAGTAAAAAAAAGTATATACTCTGATTCTAGTTGAACTGAAATTTATATTAGGCAAAATCATATTAAATTGCTAGGTAGGCATCAGGTGCCTGATGGCTGGGGATGTGGAGTGTGAAAATTGTCTACAAAATGGCATGAAGGACTTGTTTTGTGGCAATGGAAATGTTTGATGGTTTCATTGGGACAGTGGTTGAATGGTTGTATATTCACCAAAACTCATTGAACTGTACACCTAAAATATGTATCCTTTCTTGTATGTAAATTATAACTTAAAGTTATTTTAAACAAAGACCAAAAAGAATAAATCCTACCAGATAATGTATTTCATTGGTCACTGTAAACAAGAAAATAAATAAATAAATAAATAAATAAGGAGTAGAACAGATGGAAAGTGAAATCAGAACAGATTGTTGAACCTCAGAGGGAAGGCGGGGGTGGGTGGGAAGAGATCAACCAATGAACATGTATGCAAATACGCATAACCCATGGAGTGGGCTAGGAGAGGTTAATGGGGAAAAAGGAGAACCTATAGAATACTTTCAACAATAAAGATTTTTTTAAAAAATAATTTGAGTATGGATGTATGTGGTTGACTTGTCTGTGCTCTCTGCACCTTGTGAGCAATCCCGCTACATTCAGAGTCCACCCATTGTAGGACTCTGCAAAAGTGCAGCTGGTATCTTAGAACTTTCTATAGTGAATCAGGTTCAAATCCTGACTATGATTTTTCTGAGCTATCTGATGAAAAGACAACTGATTTTAAAATCACAAACCCTCAATTATCTCAATTTTGCAATGCAAATGATAGATCTTATTAATATGAGGATCATGCTAAGAGAACATAGGTAAATCACTTATGTTCTCAATATACTTAAGTACTACTTTTTCTTCATTCTCAACCAACTGAGGGGGCAGATTCCAGCTCAGACTGAGATGGCGAGGAGTCTGTGGATACTGAATGCACTCAAGAACCACAGAGCAAATTACTGAGAGGTAGCCTTGAACTCCTGCCTTCACTCTTCTTCTTTTCTCTGATCCGTTCTATGACTGCAAAATAATCTGACACAAACACATGATGATTTGTAATACAGAAAAAATGCTACCAGTGCCCTACAAAAGAAGCATGCCCACACATCATAGAATAATTAATACTAACTAAATTTTACGTAACCGAAGAACAAGAAAATCAGAGGTAAACCAGACAAGCCATTCTGAAAATAACTGCATATTCACCCATCAGGTACCAATGCCAGGTCAATTCTTAGAACATATTGGCAACCTTTGGGGTGCCTTGCTTGCTATCTTTGGGGCTCTGTTACCCCAGTGTGCTTTATGGTGCATGACTCACTGGCTCAAGACAGCAAAAAGCGCTGTGTTAGCTCATTTTAAGACCTTCGTAGCCTTCTGACACAGGTTCTGCTTTCTTTCCTCTGAGGATTAGTTGTAGCTGTTTATCCTATCAGTTTAGTCATCCTGAAGTAAACAAATAAATCATTTCTACCCCTTACTTATTCAACCATGACTAAAACAATAAGCCACATGTATAGTTTCAAAGTACAGGTTCAAGGAAAGTCAAATTTTTTTCAGAATGTGGCTGCAAGGGAAAAAGCTATGTAAACTATTCCCAATTTGAAATGAGTGTCAAATTCATTTGCTGAGACTCACAGTGCATATATTTTCTATGGCCTCAATGACTCAGCCAAACCATGGTGATGGTGGCCCCTGACACACAGGAAAGGGGGCACTCTTGTCCCGGGAGACACAGAGGCCACCTCTGCACTCTCCCTGGAACCGAAAAGATACCATGTGAATGAAGACACGTGAAAAGTGGTCCTTCCCCAGTGAAGCCTCCAATGTCATCTGAGAAGCCCAGATCAGCCCTATTGGGCTTGCTCTCCTGGGGGGCTTATGAGCAGCCTGCCCTCAGTGACCAGGATGGAGGAAGGAGGAGAGAGTCAGAGACCGAGGGGCTAAAAGCAAAACTGCATTAAATAGCAGCTAGTGGTTTATCATCTCATTATAAAAGTAGTAGGGAAGGATTATAGGAAATTTTAATATGGAAAAAGTTAGCAATGAAAATAAAGACATGGCATAACCATACCACCCAACATGAAGCAATATCGTCATGGACGTTGATTCTGCAGATACACAAACATGCTTGCATGCATAGCATATTTTCTTAAAATTGGGTTACATAATAAATATTTTCTACGCTGCTTGTTTTCACTCTTGATATAAAATAGAAGCTCTTTCTCCAGCATAGTTGGAGTCAGTAACTGGCCAATTAATAAAAAACATGTCTCCTTTACGCATGTGACAGAAATGGATCAGACACTATGCTGGGTTCTGGGGACTCCGGGTGGTGACAGGGTGATCCAATCCTTGACTTCAAGGAATTTACAGTCAAGTTACTGCTCATTATAGAAGATTTACAATTTGGTAAAAAAAATCACCCATAAGTTCCCACAGAAACAACCACTGCAAATATTTTGGCGAACTTTGAATCTTTTTGCTGTGCATCAAGTATTATCTTCAGTGTTGGTCAGTCTGATGTGGACAAGCTCATGTGACATTTACAATTTGGTAAAAAAAAAAAAATCCATAAAGCAGATAATCATTAAAAACACATTCATCGCCCTAACTGGTTTCGCTCAGTGGATAGAACATTGGCCTGTGGACTAAAGGGTCCCAGGTTCGATTCAGGTCAAGGGCATGTACCTTGGTTGTGGGCACATCCGCAGTAGGGAGTGTGCAGGAGGCAGCTAAATTGATGTTTCTCTCTCATTGATGCTTCTAACGCTCTATCCCTCTTCTCTCCCTTCCTCTCTGTAAAAAATCAATAAAATATATTTAAAAAATACATTCATCACTTAAACATTACCTTCACTTAAGATTCTAAATGTGTTCATTGGCTCTGTAAATGATGGAGGGTCAACATCTGGTCTTTATGTTTGCATCCTCTGATTAGAGTTCAGTAAGTTTTCTTACAAAAGCCACATTTATAACTCATGATCTACAATTTCAATTTTAAAAACATATCTGTAAAGTGAGCATGTGAATGCAGAGTCTCTGGAACACCACAATTTTACAAAGCTTTCCCCATTCTATGTAATAAAAGTCTAATATGTAAATTGTCCCCTCAGGTGGTCATTTGACCAGGAGTTCCACTGCACTCTGACGTGCGCTGGCCACCAGGGGGCAGTGTAAAACATGGCTGGCAACTGGCAGATGGGCTCTGACGAGAGTGGGACCACGGTGGGATGGTGGAGCAGGTGAGTGGGCAGTGCCAGGTCAAGGCGGGTGTGAGCAGGGCCTGATTGCTGGGGCCGCCACCCAGCTCCCAGGCACTGAGGGAGCCTAGCGGGTGGCCTGGCCCCAACTGATCGTCCTGAAGGTGGGATGGTGGAACAGGTAAGGGGGCAGGTGCCAGGCCAAGGTGGGGTGCCAGGCGGGTCTGCGGGTCTGCGGGGCTGAGAGGCTGGGGGCTAGCGCTGGTGCCCAATCTCTGCAGGCCACCCCGAGGGACCCCACCAGTGCATGAATTCATTCGCCAGGCCTCTAGTCTTTTATAATTGTCTAACCAGCCCTAATTCCACTACAATTTTTTAGTAATTCAGCCTCCCAGAAAAATGATCTGAAACATTTTTTTCTTTGAACTATGGCTCATTGATTGAAATAATATTTGATTGAGTTGTGCAATTACAAAAGCAAGGAAAACTGACATAAACATAGTTACTGGCTCATGATAAGCTGACCACCAGTGGTGGGAGCAGATAGGCACAGGAATACAATGAACAGCCTGTGGCCATGAGATAAGAGTGCTTGGACTCTGTTCAGATGTGTACAGATGGAGTGCTGAACTAAATTATTCTAATGAGTTGGTTATATGGAGATTGGGCAGGCATCTTTGGTAATTATCAGCTTCACCATGTTTCAACAATAAAAATTTTCCCAGGCTCTTGAACTAAACAGAAATGTTATAGAGGTGTTGGAAGAGATGGACCAGTCTACATGTAAGCTTATAATAGCTCTAGGTGGTACAATTATGGATTTGTTGACGGTGAAGCATAATAGTATTAACCTCTGAACTCCATCTTTAGAATGAAGAATAGGATTATAGTTGGGGTTAGCAGAGAAACTGATCTTACATGGCTGGATTCATCTTTGGGGCAATAGAAGATCAACGCACCTTCATCTATCACATTTGAATATTCAATAGTCAACGTACATTGATGGCTTTTTAATAATAATTCATCAAGGAATGTTGATATCATCTTAGATTAGGGCAACCTCATAGGTTTGCCATTTCTCTAAAAGTAGCCTGATATGTCCACTTATTATGCCAACACATCTTCTCTCCAGAGTCATCAGTGTTCTAGGTAATGTGCCTGGACAGAGTGCGAACAGCAAACTAACAATGCATTAGTCATTAAGGCAGTTAATGCAGCTGATGGACCTTAATCACATAATGAAATGCTTCCTATGAATGTTTTATTCCATCACCTTTCCACAGATTATTTATTGTTAATTAGTTACTAATTAGTAGTGAGCGTCATCTTTTGATAAAAAGGAATTGCACAAGAGAGCTAGAATATCGCATGATTGGCAATCCTTTGATTGGATACATATACTATTTAATTCTGTGTGTCTGGAGCCTCAACTCTATGATTCCTTTTCTCAACACATTACATATGGTTGAGTTCTTGCATTTATCCATTTTCCCTTTAAAACCAAAATGCTCTTAGGCACCTTAGCCTGGGGCTATGCTTATGTTAACTATTCAAGAAGTCAAGCTCTGTGACAGGGCTTGAAAGAATGCAGAAACTGTAATTAGCTAGCATTGTTTAAAATGTGTCAGGGTATAGTTTTATGTATTTGTTATATATATGCTACATATATGTGTTTTCTATATTAATATGTAGTGCAAGTTACTATAATCACACATATGCATTGTGCATGTATATTATGCAGACTGTATATTTATGAATATATACCTTCAGAGAACTTTTGTTTATTTATTTACTTGTGTGTGTTGTGCACTTTTCCCCTTCAGATAACTTTTAAAACAACCTCCTCCTCCTCTACTTAATCTTTGTTAATTGCTCTACCATCCACAGAAGCAGACGAACCAGAACTCACAGTGGCATTCTACATGCTTCTCTTTTTCATATATCATATTTAATGAGAAGCCGAGGCACTAGAATTTTACCTTATAAATGTCTCTTCCATCTCTATACAGCCTATCATTTCTCATGGCAATGTGTCAACAGACTTAGCTCTGGTACAGAAAATCGGATTTGGCAGGCTGTCCTCCCTCCTTAACAACTTGTATTTGCATCATCCCTCCTTGGTATTTTTTCTGATTAAGACAAGAAGAATTAGAGCAGACTGTGAATGGGATGATGGTGAGAGTCGTGAGACACTTAGGTCATAAAACAGGAAGTCCTGCTTCAAGTTCCCTTGGGAGAGCTGGTGTTTTCTGGCCAATGTGTGCATGAAAGAGAGAAAACCAGCATTCTGTGGGAGTTCACTTGAAGTCATAGGAGAGGCAAGTTCTAGAATCACAGAATCCTGCACTTATAGCTCTAAAGGGTCCCACTAATCCTTCGGTCCAACCCATCTGTGGTGCTTTCTGATGGCAGCCTTCACAAACTAATACTCTTGCACTGATAACTGGGAAGGAATGCTATTCTTTCCTATAACTCAGCACTACTTTTTTAGGCAAAACAATACAGGAAAGAATAATTTTCACAGTGGAAAGCATTTAGGGCTGTGTTAATCTCATAGGAAAGCATGAAGACAAGAGATTGCAGCAATTAAACTTTAAAAGTACTCTCAAGACCTCCAAAATTTCATGTGCACATCTCCCCAAAGCCAAGTGTTAACAAATATATGCCCTGAAGCAACACCGCTAGAAAAACACCTTCTCTACTCCCTTCTGATTCTAACTGTTTACTTGGTAACTTCTTATCTCAACCAACTTCCCAGTGTGGAATCTGAGAGTGTCTGGGTTGAAGCTGCAATGTTCCCTATTGAAGGTATGAATCTAAAAGTAAAAAAAAAAAAAAAGAAAAGAAAAGAAAAGAAAGAAAGAAATGGTTCAAAATAACCTAGATAATCAACACCTTTAACACAACACTTAGTATGACAATCATGAGACACAAAACATGCTTTCAAGAATCTGCTCTCAAATATGAAGTATTGCTACACAGAATAACTGATTAGGAAATGGATGTTCCTTTGACCTTGAACCATCACCATCATTGTCCAAGGCCACTCCTCCTTCCAGGTGACCAGGAGCTCAGGGGTAGAAAATGTCTTCTTGTGATACCTATTTCCAATCCGTGGCTCTGCACTCTGTATGATTCAAGGTTCCCAGCAGAGCCTCAAGGGGATGACAAACCTTCCACAGGATGCACTGAGCATCATCCTACAAGATTCATTGCAGACTAAATAAACCAAGCTAAACTACTCATCTGTGGCCCTTTCTGATTTCTTTTTTCTTTTTCAATGTTGGAATTTATTTTCTACCCTAGCTGACATTCAGAGGATTTTAACTGAAGGCCTTTGGACTCTTGGGACTATATATTTGCTTTGTTTATTTGGAAGGTGTACCATTTTATTTTTAAATAAGATATATATATATGTATATATATATATATATATATACATATATATATATACATATATATATATACACATATATACGCTTATATGTGGATTATGCACATTCTCATTTGCCACAGTCCTCATGGTCCTCACTATAACTTGCCCTCTTCATAAAATACTTGAAGGGACTCTGAAGGCATTTGAATTTGTGTGGCCCATTAGAGACTTTGAGATTCCCTATTTGTAACCTAATCAGAGGACTTGTTGGAAAAAGCACTGTCTGTAATTACAAAAATTTCAGCAAGCAAAGTAGTTCTAAGTTGACGATAAAATCAAAAGGGTTGGTTAGGGTAAGTTCCTTGGGTGCTGTACCATCTAGTCAACAAAAGTTGAGCGGTCTTGTAAAATCTGACTTATATTCTCTCAGCAACCAGCTGACTCCAGTGTGATTTCCCCAAAAATTCTTCTAAGAAGCAAATATGTACTCTGAAAAGGGTAATAAGTTATTATATGAGATCAGATCCTATTTCCGATAGTAGGAATCTACATATCACCTTTTACTAAAATAGGGTAGGAAAATACTAATTGAGAATTGTGGAGACCAGGAATAAGAATTTCAGGGGAAAGACTAACATTGAACAAGAGGTAGAATTTAGAGTTCTTGGGTGCAGAATGAGGAGCCAGAGACAGATTTTGATACTAGATTGGAAGTTCATTCTTGCGTGGAAGGTGACCCTTGACTTCTATAGATATAACCCTATAACTTGAATTTTAAGTTTAAGCACTTTTATTCATTTTTTAAAGAATATGTTACTAAATACATGTATACATAAATTAAACTAAATTTTTTTATGTCTGAGACTTTCCATAGAGACATAATATTATACCAGGGGGGAAAAAATACTTGGTAAAATTAGATGTTTTTATTCAGAAAATGTATCCAATTTGTTCTCATCTAGAAAACAGGCAAATATACCCTGACTTGCCAGGGGTAATTGAGATAGTGTGAAGGGATGACTTTGCATTACACATTTAGATGATATCATTATTGTTTAGCTATGGAAAAGTTCACTGAGCAACATGTCACAGTACTATTCTTATAGAAGCATTGAGGAGGATTATAACCTTCTCTCACACATCTCTGCTTCTAGCATCTAGATAACTATCTAGCTCCTCTTGCTTGAACTCTGGATTTGCCCTGAATTCTAACTCCCCTCTTTGCTGTATGTGGAGTAATTCATCTCTGTCCAAATCCTGACCTTCGTTCCCATCTTATCTCACAGTACTGAGTGAAACTCATGCCCTCTAAGCAGCGGTTTCTGCTCTTTTTGGAAACCTATATCATGACCATCTTTCACTATTTGTGTGCCCTTTGTTGAATATCACCTCCCTTTCAAAACACTTATCCATATATATTTTTAATTTTATTTTATTGTTTAAAGTATTACAGATAGTAGTACATATGTCCCCCCCACCCCCAATTGACCTTCCCCTGGCTTCTCCTACCTCCCGGCCTCCCCTACCCCCGGCTCATTTTTTTCCCAAATTTTCACAATTCTCTCCCAGAGAGATGCCAAGATAAATAAACTGTTTGCTATTCATTTTAATGTGCACCTTACATAAGGAGAATGTGTACAAGAACTGGGAGCAAGATGCAGGGACCACCCCATAACTGGCAAAGTGCTCAACCTCACACATGCCTTACAGCATATGCTCCCAGAATTTATTTTACAATATATATGTATATTAAAACATCAAGTTGAACACCTTAAATATGCACAATTTTTTTTTTGTCGTGTGTAGCTCAATAAAGCTCAAAAAAAGAAGTACCAACTCAGATACTAGGGCCCTGCTTGGAATTAGAATGCAGTGAAGAAACTTATGGACTGAAAAAAAAAAGAAAGGAGTTAATAAAGATATAGAGAAAGCAGAAAGAGACAGGAACCATTCTGAAAGCCACCAGCAAGGGGAAGCAAAGTGTTAATGAGCCAGCTGTACTCCATCACCCAGCATTCCAGAGAAGGAGGATGCCTCCTCGGTGCATGAAGTCTTCACAAGATATTTACCGCCTGGAGCCCAAACCGCTCCTCACTGGCAGTAATGCCAGTGCTCAGCAGCAGAGACCCCCTGCTCTGCCATCTTGCTTCCCAGCTCCTCATAACCCAGCACTAACGTATGCCTTTGAACCACATAAACCAATGGCTTCCAAATGGCAATGCCATATTCTCCCCCTTCACTCATAAAAACAGAGAAAGCACTGTCCCGGGCTAGGGGGTCCTTCAGCTTCAAGACTGACTCCCAAAAGATGCCACTAATTTACCCCACAACCTCTCACAGTCACAGAGCCCTGTAACAAGGATGTTGTCATGGCAACCAAGAGCCAGCCAAGCACAGAATGGATCTCATCACCCCACAAGTGGTGCTTCAGGTCTCCCATCTCATCACTCTTTCCATCTGACAAACTGCGTCATGGAGAGGTCCCGGATAGTAATTAATTACAGAGTGTGTCTCCTCTGCTCCGAGTTTGGTCATGCCAGAATCACCCTGAGGATGAGTAAAAAGCAAGTTTCAGCTGCAAGGTCTAGAAGTTCAGACTGGGATGCCAGAGATGACACTAGGGAGAGAGATGCAGGGAGAGAGAATCCTGGAGGTCATCTCACGCAATGCCCTCATGGCAACCCTCTGTGCGAGCACAGAGATGAAAAATTATGCAGTATAACATCTGATTGCCCTTTTCAAATTCCAAGAACAAAGCAATATGAATCAGCAATGTTCCCTGCAACTCAGGAGAAAACCTCCCAAGATAGCGGCAGAATGCTGGCCAAGGTCTCAGGAAATCTATTTATTCTCTGGTTCAGCCAAGGCAGGATCGGAGTAAGAAAACTGAAGTAGCTGAGTCCTTTGAGAGCAAGTGCTTTCAATGAGGAACCCATTTTGTATAATTTTTTAAAACGATGTTTTGTTGTATATTTTTCATTCTTTCTTTTTCCCTCATCATCCCCCCCCCCTACTCCACTATTTTTCCCACTGATCTTCAGAGTTCAAATGGAAAGACCTCTCTTTTCAAGACTCATCTAGGAAAGCTTAAAGTTCCAGGGTATTATAAGAAGGGCTGGGTGATGGCAACAGGGATGGAGGGCTTGGTGGAACAGGGGTTTGGGGGAGAAATGCCTACTGCCCCTCATCCCCCAGGCAGAATAAATCATATATTGGGCATCCTAGAAAGTGGCAGAATGGTGTAACTCCACAAACACATCCATCCAAGTGGTAGGGACAACAGAATGTGAACATGAGCAGCGAGACCGGAGTCAGCAAGGTAGGCAGAGTCTGGTCATGATCAGTGTATCTAGCTAAATAAAGAGCTTAGATTTTGTTCTAAAAGCTATGGTAAACATTGATCTGACTAGCCTGAGCTAGGACACACCAACAAGGCAAGGAAGGCAACTGCAGTGGGAGTGGTATTTATGAAGCACTAAAGGAAGAGAAAAATGGCTGGGTCTTGCAAGAACTGGGACACAGACATTGTTGAATACAGTTGCTTCTACAGCATTGTCTGCATGGATAATATTGTCCCCTTACAAGCGAGAACACAGCATTTCTTAACAGTAAAACATAAAGTTTCAAATGCAACCCAGAAAGTGTTAAAGCCACAAGATCAAGGGATAGAAGAGTCGCAAACGAGCGAGAAATCTGCTCGATTTCCTTTTTCTCTGCCCCAAAGCAAAGCAATAGAATCTTGTCCAAAGTCCTGATACAGATGGTGGAATAGCACAGCATATGTTCTGCAAGGACTTCCAAGAAACACCTATATCCTGGCACTTCAGTGCTTCACAACAGAGAAAATGTGCTGATAATTTATATATTCAATATGTATTTATGTGTGTGCATTCCAAACACACACACACACACTGCTCAGTGAACTGCACCAGTGAAATGTAACTAATGAACCCTGCTTCTCTTTCTTGTGCTCCCCCTATTCCTAGTTACCTTTACACTCTCTTGCTTCTCTGGTCTTCAGCCCTGTTCTTGGGAAGGGTTCTAAAGTCAGTTTTTTACTCCTCCAGAAGACTCCAAGCTTCCTAGGAGACCAAATTGTGACCCCCTGCCATATGGAGAAAAGAGCTATGTCCTCTTATTAAACCAACGTTAATGAATAAAGAAGCACGGAAGGATAGGCCATTATTTATCTCCTAGTGTATAGCCCACTACCTAGTCTCTGTACACCGATAGCCCCGTATACACACATATAGGTACACTGGCATGTACATACCCCACGGATACCATGATCTGTTCAGTAAACAGGAAAATGTGCCCTTGCACTCACCCTGTCTTTTAGTCTTTAGTCTCCAGAGGCTCTGGTAGGTTGCATGGTGACCACCATTTACCACCCAAAAGCAAATAAAGAAAGTGATAGTGAGAGTACTCTGGATGGGAATAGTCTACCTTCAACTGTAGGCTTCTGAGTCTCATGGCTAGTCTCGGCACAAGTGGTAGTCAGTAAACTAAAAGTTCATTCATTCTGTAATTATTTTCAGGAGGAGTTTATATCCTGTCTCTATCATCCATGTAACTCTGAGCAGGTAATCTCTTCTCGCTATGACCATTTATAAAACATGTCCCTATGACACTGTCTGCTCCACAATTACATTTACTGTGGTGAAATAGACTAGGCAGCAATTACACAAACCTCTGCTGTGTCAATCCTTTGTTAGCAAATTCTTGCCAGCACAACTGTGCACACAACAACCTCCAACTCCCCCTCACATATTGACATGCATACCCACTCAACACACAGTTACACAGACCCACACATTCAACCCCCCCTCCCAAGACATCTGGAGCTGTGCTCATTCCCACACAGATGCATCTGCATATATAAATGTACACCCTGTATGCAAACACAGCCCTCACATATATTTTATGCATGTGTTTTATAAACAGCTAAACCTGCTAATTCACCAGCCTCTTTGGCTGGCAGATTACTGGGGTGTGCAGATTAGAACTAAAACAAATGATTACAAAGTCAAGGATAGCCCTTTGCCAAACACATTCTGTTCTTTTGCTTAGCGTTGTAGTTTTGCCTTAATTTATGGTAATCCTACCCACGCTGCAAGTTACCGTACTGCTGGTTCATAAATGGAGCGCAATCTACTACGGCATGTTGGCTGGGAAGAAAGAGAAGACCGCCAGGTTTTTTTCCAATGCTTTCAAAAACGAAAATTACAGTTTTGCCACGTATTAATGTGAGCATATTTCTGATTCCTTACCCATTATACATATATGGAATATGTGGACAAATATCTAAACTCGTAATAAAGTTCCAGTTCTTCAAGAACTCTCAGAATGAATGCTGAGTTTAATTCCTGTCATGATGTAGAAAAGTTTGGTTTAATAAAAAATAAAATCAAGTCCTGGAGAGGATGCAGAGAAGAAGGAACACTCGTGCACTGCTGGTGGGAATGCAGACTGGTGCAGCCACTATGGAAGACAGTATGGAGTTTCCTCAAAAAGTTAAAAATGGAACTCCCATTTGACCCAGTGATCCCACTTCTAGGAATATATCCCAAGAAACCAGAAACACCAATCAGAAAGGATATATGCACCCCTATGTTCATAGCAGCACAATTCACCATGGCTAAGATCTGGAAGCAGCCTAAGTGCCCATCAGTTGATGAATAGATTAGAAAACTGTGGTACATCTACACAGTGGAATACTATGCTGCTGTAAAAAAGAAGGAACTCTTACCATTTGCAACAGCATGGATGGAGCTGGAGAGCATTATGCTAAGTGAAATAAGCCAGTCAATGAAAGAAAAATATCACATGATCTCACTCATTTATGGATAATAAAGACCATTATAAACTGATGAACAAAAATAGATATAAAGGCAGAGCAGCATCGAACAGACTGTCAAACTACAGTGGGAAGGCCGGGAAGGGCTGGGGGGGGGGGGGGGGCGTTTCAGAGATCAACTGAAGGACTTGCATGCATGCATATAAGCATAATCAATGGACACAAGACATTGGGGGTATGGAAGGCCAGGGGAAAGTCAAGGGGGAAAAAAAGGAGACATATGTAATACTCTTTGTAATACCTTAAGCAATACAACAAAATAAAACAAAATAAAAAAATAAAATTTATCTTTATTGTTGAAAGTAAAAATAAATAAATAAGTAAATAAATTAAATAAATAAAATCACAGGCTTCTGTAACTTCATATCCAAGGGCTATATTTTTTGCACCATCTTTTGCTCTATCTTCTGTCTCCCTTTCTTTTTTCTTATGTGTCATATTTTTAAAATTTTATTGGCATACCATTGGTTCACAAAACCATACAGGTTTAATTTCATGTTGGGCTTTGGATTCCACATCAATCTTTCTGTCTTTCCACCATGTCTTCTCCCATGAGAGGACCTCAATCCCTCTCTTTCTCTTAAAATATATATTGTACAAAACTCAGTATAAACTCCTTAATTTGGAGTTCAGTCAGTCTTGTTGATACCTGGGTCCAGAAACATACCATAGAAATTTTCCTTCCTTTAATTCCCTGATGCTTCTCCATTGAGATCAAGTCCACATCATTTTTCTTAGTCCTAACTTGTTTCTTGACTAGGAACAGGTCATAATTTCTCTTTCCCATGCATAGAATTTCTAATAAACATAATGTTATTACAACCTCCTGAAAAAAATTCCATCAATTCTGAATCCCAAGCCAACTTATGAGACAGCGTTTTTTAACATTTGTATTGAGGTATAATATACATACAGAATAATGCACAAATCATAAGTGTGCAGTCAGTTGAATTTTTAGAATTCAAATCTCCCTGTGTAACGATATACCCAGCTCTAGAAAAAAAAAAACACATTATTAGCACAGAGTCCCCATTATGGTCTCTCACATTCACTACCTGCCACACCAGGAGGTAATAGAATGATATCCTGTCTTCCATTCCTATCAATTCATTGGCCTCTTCTAAAACATCACATTAATGAAATCCTGTGATATTATTCTTTTTTAAAATTTTCTTCTTTCAGTCAACATTTCACTTGAAAGTCCACTACATTGTCGCACACAGTTGTATTTTATTAATTCTCCTTACTGTGTAGATTCTTTTTGTATAAATAAATCATAATATATTTATTCCTCTGTTGGTGAATTAGAAGGACATGAAAAGAAAAAGACAAAGAAAAAAGAATGAGATGTACAGAGAGAAAAACAGCGAAAAGAAGGGAATGAGGAGAGAGAGATGAAGAGAGTTGAGAGGGTTAGTGAGTTAAAGAAAGGAGAAAGGGAGTGATTTAAAATGAAGAGAATAGAGATAGAAATATGGAGAGGGAGAGAAGACAGCAAAAAAGAAAGGAACAAAACAACAATTAAAGACAAAGAGTTTTTGTGATCTATTAGCACTATGATCTTGACCAACTTGTTTAATCTCTTCATCTCTTTAAAATTGAGATAATAATATACATCTCATGGGGCTACTGTTGGAATTAAACAATATAATACCAGTATATGTATCTGTGTAACAACTCGTCACACTTAGTGGCTAAAAACTAAAATTTGTTAAATAAAGCTACTTAAAAAGCCTTTAGGTGTGGCCAAATAATAAAATTGATGATGGATACTGTGTTTACACCCACAGCCTACCAGATAAAATTCTTAGCTTTGCCATGAACAAAAATCAAGGTGATGCCCTGTAGAGATGCATCTATTACATCTGGAGGTACCTGGACTGTCTGCATGCAGAGCTTCAGGGATAATGAAAAACTTCAGATTGAGTGCCAAAGCTCTATTACCAGCTGAGTTTCATTAACACTCTTAGTAATGATCGGATTACATGTGAAACAGAAAGATAATTACTTTTCTTGATGACAAATAGGGAGATGTTATAATCATTGGCTCTAAAAAACAATACTCCACAGCAAAAAAAAATGTAAAAGGAGGACCAAAGTGCAGCCATTTCCTTCTTTAGGTTATTTGAGGGAAATTTCAACTTATCAAGGTTTGACATGCCTGCACAGGCGCACATGCATGCACAAAATATATTAGTCTAGGATGAATGCCTTCTACTACCATTATTTAACACTAGAGGCCTGGTGCATGAATTCTTGCATGGGTGGGGTTCGGGGCCTGGCTGGTGATCGGGGCTGATGTTGGGGTGTTGGGGGGGGGCGGTGCCTGGGGAAGGGACTGCAGAGATTGGTGGACCGCAGGAGTTTGGCTGTGAGAGTGTACTGACCACCAGGGGGCAGCTCTTACATTGAGCACCTGCCCCCTGGTGGTCAGTGCACATCATAGTGACCGGTCGACCAGTTGTTTGGTCATTTGGTTGTTTGTTCATTCGGTCGCTTAGGCTTTTATATATATAGACTATGGCCCAGTGCACAAAATTCATGCACGGGGAGAGGGTGTCCCTCAGCCCGGCCTGCACCCTCTCCAAACTGGGATCCTTAGGGTGACATCCAACTGCAGGATGGAATCGGGCCTAAACCAGCAGGCGGACATCTCTCTCACAATCTGGGACTGCTGGCTCCTAACTGCTCACCTGCCTGCCAACCTGATCGCCCCCTAATGGCTTCCCTGGCAGCCTGATTGATGCCTAACTGCTCCCCTGACGGCCTGATCACCCCCAAATGACCTCCCCTGGCAGCCTGATTGCCCCCAACTGCCCTCCCCTGCTGCGACCTGCTTCCTCCTCCAGGACCTGCCTCCTCCACGCGAGGAGGCGGAGACACTGGGACTGGCCTCTGCTGTGTGCACAGCCATCTTGTGGTGGCCATATTGTGACGACGTCGTGCACGAGGGTGCGAGGACCACCTAGGCCAGTGGTTGGCAAACTGCAGCTCGTGAGCCACATGCGGCTCTTTGGCCCCTTGAGTGTGGCCATGAAGTTTCAATCGCACTGTACGCGTGCACCCGCATGTGGTATTTTGTGGAAGAGCCACACTCAAGGAGCCGCAGTTTGCCGACCTAGGCTTTTATTAGCATAGATAATTCTACAACTTGGGAAACCTCCTGAGAGGAAAATATAATAAACTCTCTCTCCATATATAAAACTTTCAGAGGGATATATATATATATATATATATATATATATATATATATATAATTTTTTTTTCAGAAGAGGGAGACAGAAATATCTATGATCAAAAAGAATCACTGATCAGCTGTCTCCTGCATGTCTCACACAGGGGATCAAGCCTGCAACCTGGGCATATGCCCTGACCAGGAATTGAACTGTGACCTCCTGGTTCATAGGTCAATGCTCAATCACTGAGCCATACTGGTCAGACTAAACTCTCTCTTCTTTTTAAAAAATTAATTGATTGATTGATTTTAAATCTTTATTGTTGAAAATATTACATATGTCCCCATTTTCCCCCCAAAAAGGGGAAGCACTTCCATGTTGACCTGGCCTATGGTAAGAAGGTCCTCAAGAGGCAGCCTTCCAGGAAACCATCCTTTTAGTAACAAAAGGCCAGAATAATGACTCTTGATGGCCACCTCATGGCATTCCAGGCTCAGAGAAACAATTTCACAGGACATTAGTCTCTCATTGATTATGTCAAATTAAAGCAGGCTAACCAGAACTGACAGTAATTCTTTTAAAACAAAGTGCAGAAAACATCAAAACGGGGGCTTCTTCTTTTTTCCTTCTAAGCAATATAGTCGTCCCTACAGCTTTTAATATATTATACATGGGAGGAAAAGTAATCTTATCCGTAATCTAAGTCCCTCAGGATTTAGAAACCTTAAGTATCTCCCATCCCATCTAAAGAGGTAAAATCCAAAACCCTCACCTAATCCTAGTCTAGAGATCTCCACAATCCCCAATCCAATCCCAAATTTAATATGAAGCATTGGAGTCATTTTCCTGAATGTGTCTCCCCTCCATTCTCTAAAATGTTCTAAGTTCCACTTCCCTTGTAAAGTCCATATCAAGTCCCACCTTCCCATGGTCACCACTCTGACCACACCAGTTCAGTGGACTTCCTTCAGGAACTGGATCAGCCACACTTCACCTACCCAGGCAGCCATCCCTTAGCACTAGGATTTGTAGGTATGCTATTCCTTCAAAGAAAGCATAAGTCTGTCAAGGATAGAAGCTTATATTAGTTTCCTAGGTGTGCTGCAATAAATAACCAGAAATCAGGTAGCTCAAAACAATAGAAATGTATTCTTTCAAAGTTCTAGAGGCTCAAAGTTCAAGATCAAAGTGTCGGCAAAGTCATACTCTCTCTGAAGGCTCAAGGGGAGACTGCCCCATGCCTTTCTCTTAGCCGCTGCAGTCCTTGGAACTTCTTGCCTGTAGCTGTATCATTCCAATTTCTTTTTTGTTTCTTTAATGATTAAGGTATTACATATGTGTCCTTATCCCCTCCAATACTCCCCCACCCCTCCCCCACTCATGCCCTCACCCCCCTGGTGTCTGTGTCCTTTGTATCACTCCAATTTCCGCCTTCATTTTCACATGGCCATCTTCCCTCTGTGCCATTATCTCTGCGTGTCCTCTCCTCTTCTTATGAGGACTCCAGCCACTTAAAACGTAGGGCCCAGCCTGAAATACTCTGACCTCATCTTAACCAATTACATCTGCGAAGACCCTATTCCCAAATAACGCCATATGCTGAGGTTTTGGTTAGACCTAACTCTGGGGAGGACTTTATTCAACCTGGGGCAGAGATGCACTTCCATCCTGCTTTTGATGTTTAGTGTGTTTTCCTCCCACTAGGAAACTTCAAGGACTCAGATGATGACAACGACACTATATTTATCAAGTTTGCTTTGGGAAGTGATGTGCTGGGCTCTGCAGGGACCCCTTCTGCATGGACTCAGCCCCAGAAATGCAATACAAGTCCTCTCCTCATAAGTCTTGGTGCGTCTAACGAAAAGCCAATCACTTTGTAATGGAAATTGCTTCTGACCTGCTCTTCTAGGAGGCTACTGGTAGGTACCATGGAGTCCACTTCAGCAACGTGTCAGTAGAAGAGATCAGGAATAATTAAGGCAGGGAGGGGGGGGGGGAAGGAAGCAATCAGGGAGCAGCCTCACCTTAAACCGTGGGAAATGTCAAGTTGGAATCACTCTGTGTAAAGGTCAGCCCCCACACGCCAACCTTTTAAAATTTCATTGAAGGACTCTGTTTAAAATACCATGCTACAAATTTGCTAAAGAAAAAAAAAATAGTTTACTCTGGGAAAACCATTTATATCGCCACAGAAAACAGAGATACTGCATTCGAATGCAAAATTAAATAAAAACGAAATAAACTACCAGAATTTCCAGGGACCTAAGTGAAGGTGCACACGACACTTGTGAAGATCCGGAAGGACCTTCTGGTAGAGGGAAAGCAAGGAAACAAGCAGCAAACAGAGCCCTGTTAGTCTTGGGGTCAGAAGACTTGGCTTCGGTTCCAGCTGGCTCTTGGCTGCCTTTGAGATGCTCAGCCAGGTAAGGCCCCTCACCTATTGAGTGATGCTTGGCTTGCATACTATAAATGATGATTTTGTGAAATAAAATAAGGTCTTATAAGCAAAATGCTTCACAAAATCATTACCCACTATACAAATACTCATGCTTATTTTGAGACCTTCAGAAAAGCATTTTTATGCTGTCTTAACGACTATCAAAGTTACACCCCAACGTATGCCCATTTGAAATAAAACAAATTTGTTCTTGAACAAGGTCCTCAGGGATGAGCCCAGACTGGTTGCCTAGGAGAAGCGCCATGTCTCTAAAGGTCACACAAAATTGAAAACCACAATCAGACATTTTAAAATTAGGATTCTAAACAGTGATCTTGCCAGTGAGCCACCAAGCCTGCTGCTGGAACACCTACTATGCTCAAGTGTTCTCTAAGCTTGAAGGAGAAACGGACCCAAAAGGAAATATCATCCCAACTCTAAAATGATTAGAGTGCAGTTCATACATTCTAAAGAGGAAGGAGAGAGCCCCGTGGATGTAATGGTCAGGGACTTGTGGAGGAACAGTTGGTGAACTGGACAGTGAGAGGCATCACAGTGGCAATTTTGAGTCTATATTTAATGAAACAGATACTTAACCATTCTTCAGGGAGTGGCAGTGGGAAGGTATGAGAGTGAGGAAGGAGGGGAGAGAGGAGATCATTGGTTTCAATGCAGGACTTTGCCAGTTTAAGTGCTCCTCTGTCCCTGAGGTCATTATCTGCAATATCAGTCTGGACCCTCATGTCAGACTTTGAAAGAGATCTGTAGCAAGTTAGCCAGACCTCAGAGAAGCCTTAATTACAGATAATATCTCTGCTCTGTTCATTCCAAATGGGAAAGAAGATGGAGACGACCGAGCCCACTTATTTTTGGGGTGCCACAGACACTCGGTCAGCAGTCCTGCTAATAAGATACAGAAATCTCCATCCACTTCCTTCAATCTCCTTAACGATAAAATATATCCATGTATAAAAAATTCCTAATTATGCACATCCACACACACAGATATATGTTCAAAGGCATGTATGCAGATAAATGACTACACTAGTACCTGTTAGAAAAGGGGAAAAGGAAAAAAAAAACACTAGATGAGAGATGAAGTATAAAAAAAAAATCAGAACAGAATTTAGAGTTGGGAAGTGAATGCTTTCTTAGAAGATTGGGCGAAAAAAACTTATCAGACTGAAAGTAGCTGGATTGGAACAACGCCTGCTGAAAAGTGTCCTGTTCGGAGATGGGGAGATCACAGCCCTTGGGGAAGAGATAATCAGCTTGTGTGGACCGTGTCAGTGTGAAAGGAGCGCAGCCCCGCACTTGCTTTTGAGAGGAGGTGGTGAGATGACAGAATGATGAACTTTAATGGACCATCAGATATTTTAAACAGCGTTTTCCATTTTAAATGTACATCCAAATCCAGCACTTACAGGATGCGAGCTAAAAGCTTCAGTTCAAACCGGCAAGGCCATTGCCAGCATCCCACTGAAGGCTCCCTGACAAGAATACACTTGATTTCCAACCAGCAAGGGACTAGTTATTCCATTTAGAAAAATGACATCCTGATGACCTGAAATTGCCCTTGCAGCTTCTGCAGACTCTAGCTTCAGCGGTGCATCTATTCCAGGTTGCATGGGAGAGCTCATCTAAGGCTTTGGGGGCACGCACTCCAGGGACAGTATGCTTTACCTGGCGCCTTGATAAAGGCCAGGACAACATGGTGCTTACCAGCTGGTGACGCATTCATTCATTTAGGGACAGTTGGAGAAGGCTTAGCACATGCCTGACTCTGCTAGAGGACGCTGATACAAACATTAAATATAGTCATGTGTCCTGCTCTTAAGATACCATTGCCCTTTGGGGAACACAGTCCAGTGAACAAGCAATCAGAATACAGTAGAGAGAGATGGCTGCCTCACTGACTTCCTGCAGGGGCGGTTGACTTCCGCAGCCTCCACACTCTTCTTATTCCCACCCTAATACCGCAATCTGTTGCGGGTCCCTTCTTGATACCGATCTCCTCAAGATCACCAGGACTAGCCAAACCTTCCAATCTGATGACCAGATTAATCCTTCTCATGCCCATTTTCCAATATTTGTTACTTTCTGTTACCCACTAATTTTCATATGTTTTTAGTACTGTGCACTATCTTGACTTTTCTCCTTGCGACCTTGAGAATTCCATTGAAATTTTTTTTTTTTTGAGGAGTTTTCTCCATTGTTTGGTCCTTCAATGTGAGAGCTACATAGAGTTTTCTTCATTTCTCCCTATACACTATATGCTTGAGACATAATTTTATCTCTCGGGCTCCCAAACAAAACAAACCCTTCAAATCGCTCCCATATATTATCCATGGTCAATTCTGTTCTTTAGATCCTGGAAATGCATTCAAGATGGTAAACAGAGCCTGTACATTTGACTACACCATATGGAATTTTCATTTATATTTACAATGTTATATAAAAACACATATATTTTAGAAAACGGAATCAGTGCCACCAAACAGGGAAGGATGCTATTCACATATTCAATATCGTGAGAATGTTTTCCCAAGATATCGGATAGGCTTGAATTACTAGGAAGGAAGAAAAAATTGCTCACTAGACCAAGATTCAATAAGTAAATGGCACCTCCCCAATTCTCCATAACAGAGGGTCGGGGGCCGGAGAGATGGGAGATCTGGGTGATCAGCAGGGGAGTTTGAATCTTACAATGGGAAGGACTTCAGGATGCACATCACGGAAATTCATGAAGTTACCAGGCAAGGACCCACTCCAGGCTGCTTTGGTCACAGGCAGCCACACAGAAATGCCAAGTAAAATAGGGACATGTCCCTTAAGCACCCACTGATGATGGTCTGGCTGCTCTGCATTTCTATTTTACCAGACAAGGATGCCACTTGTAAGTGAGGAGGAGATAGACAGCTGTAACGACAGGCATCTGTGCAGTAGGGAATTTTACTTTTCTGACAGGGATTTGTTTCTCTGTGTCTGTTTGTCATTTGTGTTTGTTGTAGAAGCTCAGCCTCACTAGGGCCCCGGCCCTTGTTTGCTAGCTGGTGCATATGCCCAGGCTGTGAGGGGCTGCAGCAGGGCCTCTTGCAGACACCCCTCCAGAGCAGGCTCCGTGCATCTCTGTCCACAGTCCAAAACTTACAATTTACCTCCAATGCCCCCAACCCTTCTCCTTCAACCCCTGCTACCTGCCTTGATGGGTACCCCAGCATGATGGACCTACCATTGCACTACAGTAACCACAGAAAGCATTATGTGGTAACAAATCTTGCGGCTAGTTATGAAATACAGTGGGGCCTTGACTTACGAGTTTACTTTGTTCCGTGACGGAGCTCGTAACTCAAATTACTCGTATGTCAAATCTTAAAGTGAACGAGTGAGACATGTGATGCTGGGCTGATGTTGTGGCGTTCACTGTGACGTTCGCTGCGCCAGCTAGTGGTGGGGTATCTGAAGCTGGCTCATAACCCGAATTTTAGCTCGCAACTCAAAGCAAAAAATTGGCCGAGAGACGGCTCGTATCTCGAAAAACTTGTTAGTCGGGACATTCGTAAGTCAAGGCCCCACTACGGTTGGAATTTTGGCCCCTCACGTCGATTGTGACACACTGACGTTAACTGGGCTACTGCTGCCTCTCCCTAATGGACATGACTTTGCTCAATAACAAATCCTCTTCAGTAATGCCCCTGCTTAAACAGTGTGTGTCTCATGCCAAGTATTGTACGAACACACTCATGGGGTGTCAGTCCATTATTGCCACAACAATTTGTGTGACAAGCCACCCTCAAGATTGTAACAGGTTACAATAGCAAACACAGCTTGCCCTTGCTTTCGTTGGTTTAAGCCGGTGGTCGGCAAACTGCGGCTTGGCAAACCGCGGCTCGCGAGCCACATGCTGCTCTTTGGCCCCTTCAGTGTGGCTCTCCCACAAAATACCAGCTCTTCCACAAAATACCGACTTCTGTGCATGGGCCACAAAGTTTCAATCGCCCTATCCGTGCGCACCCGCACGCAGTATTTTGTGGAAGAGCCATACTCAAGGGGCCAAAGAGCCGCATGTGGCTCGCGAGCCGTGGTTTGCCGACCACGGGTTTAAGCTATGGCTTTACTAGAATAAACTAGGCTTGGCTCAAGTCAGATTCAGATCACTCCCAACACCTCCCTCTGGGGCAGCAGACACCTGAGGCATGTGCGGGCCACGGGAGCACAAGCAGACCAACCGAAACAGAAAATATGGCTTCAGACCCTCAAGTGGCTGGAAAGGATGAGTGATTGAGGTGGGTGGGATAAAGTCATAACCTCATGAATGATTTTAAAGGAGTATAACAGGTCTCTTTACATGTTGTGGTTGGCCATGTGATAGACTTGTTTACTGTTTCAAACTTTTCCCTTTCTCTCTGTTACAACTTTATATAGTCACTAGAGGCCCGGTGCACAAATTCATGCACAGGCGGGGTCACTCTAGGTGGCCTGCAGGGATAGGGCCGAAACCCACTGTCCAACACCACCTGCAGCTCCTACCTGCCGCTCCTGCTCACCCCGACCCCACTGTGCCTGCTGTGGGCTGGCGCCCAATCAGTCCTGATTGGGAGAGGCTCTGCTGCAGCAGCTCTCACCAGCCATGAGCCCTGCGTCTGGCGCCCTCCCAAGAGGAGTGCCTGTGGAATCGGGTTGAAACCAGCTCTCCAACATCCCCCGAGGGGTCCTGGATTGTGAGAGGGTACAGGCCAGGCTGAGGGACCCCACCAGTGCATAATAGGGTGGGGAGGGACCACGGGAGGGCTCCAGGGTGTGTCTGGTCCATCTCACTCAGTCCTGATCTGCCAGACCCCAGCAGCAAGCTAACCCACCAGTCAGAGCATCTGCCTCCTGGTGGTCAGTGCATGTCATAGCAACTGGTCGACCAACTGACTATGTCCCCTGGTGGTCAGTGCACATCATAGCGAGTGGTTGAGCAGCCTTAGCATATCATTAGCATAGTATTCGGTGGAGTCAAATGGATGCATTTCTCCATCTCCATCCATCCTCTGACCCAGCAGGTTGATCCTGTCTTACTCTCCCTGTATGTTCCCAAGGTCTATGATGCTTCCTTTGATATGAAGTGAAATACTGCAGGTGTCAGCGAGCTATTATCTGTTTATGAGGCAGAAGACTTTCTGTGACTTTGTGTCAGAGACAGTGAAAGTGAAAATCAGGAGACAATAGCTCTGACTCCCCTGCCATTGTTGGATTTTTCAAAGCCACTTCACTTCTCTCTTCCTCTGGTTTCCCAATGTAAACTGTAAACAGTGTTTTAAAAGCTGCCTTTTCTTCCCACCTTGCACTGCTCCATCAAAAGAAATGATGTTTGAGAATGGGCTTTGAAAAATAAAAAAAAATGTATTACACAAATATGCTCTGCAATTATTGAAACAAAAATGTAATACATCTAAGGACTATTGTTTAGAGACTAAGCATGACTTGTGTTTCCCAGGGCAAAGAGAGAACAGAAAGAATGATATGGAGAAACTAGTTTTTATTTTTCTCCTGCCTAGATAAAATGGCTTTAAACAGCATATGACAGAAGAAGCACAGCTCTTCAAGATAGAAAGGGCTTCCCTTCTTTTCTCTCCTACCACTCACAGCAAGGAATCCAGAGTGGAAACAGGCAAAGGGGGAAGGGATCAGCAACTCCCAAAGGACATCTATTTGGAGGTGATATTCCAAAATCTGTCTCAACCTCACTCAGATCCTCAGGATGCCAGCTGATGCATTTTGACAGGGAAGAGAGTTTACCCAGATTCAATGAGTCCCTCTGTGGAGGAATGTTTTGGGAGCAGCACAGAGAGGAAAGTCAATACAGAACTTCCACACTGTGGAGTTTGGGGCTGACACTCCATTTGACTCCACCGAATATAGGACTTTTTCCTCCATATCCTAGGACTAGAGAAAAATCAGTCCAAAGGCTAAACTCCAACTGAGGAGCCAATTTCTCATAACAATGGCTAATAATGACTCTTTGAAATCCCCTTTCTGATCCCAGACATAGGGACTGTCAGAATAGATATCCCTGTATTAAGGCCAGACTGAAGGCCCAATCAGGGCTTAGATGCTATGGATAATGCCACTAATAAAGCAGCTCTCAGATATTTCTGTGAAAGATTCAGAAAGAGCACTAATTAACCCATCAGAGAATCTTCTAAGGATGTATTCCTTCTGTTAAAGAATATCCTGTATTGGCATTTTTGTGAATCATTCTTGACATTTTGCCAGCTCTGCTGTCAACCTTCAAGGAATATGGAAACAGTCAGTAGATTTTTAAAAGCAAAATCTGTATAAAACAAAGTCTAATTGCAAAACTACTGGATAGCTTACCAACAAAACAAAACACAGAGATGGTCATTTAACAAACCAAATTTCTAGGAAAGTTTCCTGTGGAGAAATTGCTTCATCTAGTGGAGCAGGACTACGTGAGAAGGGCCAACTGAGATTACATCGCAGCATTCCCTAACTTGCAGGACTAAAAGTATTTTGAGTTATTGAGTGGTGTGTGTGTGTGCATGTGGGTGAGCACACAATCATGCATACATGTACACATTAATTCAATAAATGTGTATTCAGTACACACTATGTGTCAGACATTACCAAGATGCTTGGCATTGCTAATGGAGCAGGGTTTAAAGACTATTTCTCTCAAACATTATTGTCATCCAGATTCTGCTAATGGCTTTCAGAACTGACATCATACAAGCAACATTTCTCAGTCACATCTTCCTCTTTATTCACATGGCCCCTACCTCTACTTTGGAACACAGTGTTCCTGTCTCCTTCAATCTCTATCCCAAACATGACTGAAAAATAACACAGGATGAAAGCATTTTTTTAAATATGTCATATCCGTAAGCAAATGCGCTATAGATACAAGTCTCTGCATCATTGGGGAATCCATAAGAGAGACGTTTTGATAAAGAACTCAAAAGGTGAACAGAATGAAGGAGGTGGTCTGTTATTTTTGTTGCGTGGAAAGCGGGGTCCTTGAGAGCCTACCACACACACCAGGGAGACGAGATTTGGCATTAAAGTGGATTCTTGTTCAGTCAATGGCAGATTGACTGGAATCACTGATTCTGATACCTTAGACTTGACCTTCATATCTGATACCCCATTTGTCTTTTTACAACAAACAAACAAAAGACAGCCCAATACTATGAAACTAGGCCTGGGAGAACTTATGAGCAAAAGCAGGGTACTTATTTTAAATATGTTTGTACAGCATTCGGAATCTGCAGAGGGCAGGGCCCAGGTGAATATAACACTAATAACAAGAATTTCCCCACAAAGTATCTGTGGAGCCCAGCCACTCTCTGGGCATAACTGCCTCCTATGGAACTTGCAACACAGCCTTATGGGGGTGCCCTGTCTTTGCCCTTGCCCTTGCTTTCAGGTACAGAGGAATAGGAACTCAACTCGAGCAAGCACAGGGATCCTCTGTCCATCTCCACTGCCCAGGAACTAGGCCCTGTGGTCATTGCCGAAGCTGTCACAGATCATTGCTGGAGAAAAACGGTTCTGGGCAGAGGTTGTCAGCAGGAGGTTTGGCTGAGAGAGAGATAAAGAGGGTTCTCCTCCAGCATCATATTTCTTTCTCTGCCTCAGTAATGGCAAGAAGAATGCTGAAAGTGACTGGCTGAGTAAATTGTTTTTGGAATAAATGTGTTCTCTCCCACTGCTCTCTTCCATCTGCTTCTGGTTCCCAGGCTCCCTCCCTCCCTGTCGTCATCTCCCATTCCTCTGCATGCATGGATACCTCTCCTCCTTCTTTCAGGTAATACATATCTACTTACAAAGTTCTGGAATAGATGATAGATAGATAGATAGATAGATAGATAGATAGATAGATAGATAGATAGATGATAGATAGAGATAGATAGAGATAGATATAAATATATAGGTATATGTGTAATTTTCCCCTTAACACATCAGGATGAGGCATCCAGCTTTTCAGGTCATGCAGCAGGTGTGGTCAAGATCTAAAATAAGGCTCTTCTTTAGATTCCTACATCCTAGCCATCATGTGGAGTCACTTGCATGTCACTACCACAAAGCATGGTCTGACTCCTGAGGCTTTTCCACAAACATTAGCTTAAAGCCCTTTGGCTGATAAAATATGATCTCATGATAAAGAGATCATTCAATTTTTAATTTGGGGGCTAGGTACATTCCACAGGATGAAGTTGTTAGCTATGTCGCCACAACATGCTTTGCGATTACTCAATCATATCACCTCCAGGGTCTCTCACTTCCAGCTGGGTTTCTACTCTGAAAAAGTTTTCTACGGATCTCTTCAAACCCCCTTACTATCAGCCACATGGATCCTGTAATCGAACTTTCTGGGAACTTGGCTCTCTCCAGTCCTGGTGTACACTGAGACATACCTGAGACATATGTGAGCTACTGCTGAGAACTTCCTTTCCACTAGGGAAATAATGTAACTCATAAAGCAAGGTGTCTGCCAAATTAACAAGCACAGTCTGCACTGTTTCCTGACACCAACAACCAATTCTTCAACTCTCTGAGTACTAAATGGGTTTCCTACAATTTGATTAAATTCTGACACTGTCTACCTGGAGTCAACATCTGATCCCACAAGTTAAAGGAGCTCATTCCTACTAGACTGACCCCACTACAGGTGCCAATTGCAAGTCCCAGCTTGTCACCTGTACTTCTGACCAACCAGCTATAAATTTAGGGGCTCCCATGACCTCTCCTCAGGTTCAATAATTTGCTAGAACTCAGAAGAGCACTTTACTTGGTGTTACTCATTTATTATAAAGGATACAACTCAGGAAGGGCCAAATGGAAGAATACACAGAGAAAGGTAGGGGGGGCAGAGTGCATGGAGCTTCCATGTCTTTTCCTGGCACACCCTCCTCCCAGCACCTCAATGAGTTCACCAACCCACATGCTCTCAGAACCCCATCCTTTAGGAGTTTTTATAAAGACTGTATTATGTAGGCATGATTGATTAAATTATTAGCTATTCGTGATTAAACTCAGCCTCCAGGCCCTCTTCCCCCAGTGGTGGCACTGGGAGGAGAGGAGGAAGGTTTGGAGGTGGTACAGCTGAAAGTTCCAACCCTCCAACCATGCCTTGCTTTTTCTGGTGGCCGTCCCCCATCCTGAAGCTGTTTAGGGGCTCACAGCAACTGTTATCTCACTAGCATAACACTCATCAATCCAGAGATTCCAAGGTTTTTATGAACTATGTACCCTGAATCAGAACCAAAAATACCAATATATAAAGACCAAATATAAAAATAAAAAAGACTACAATACATAATATAATTTATAAAGCAGAGTGTCTGATGAATTAATGGACACAGAAAACCAGTGACAGCAGGGTGTGTCCTCACCCTCTCTACCCACCTATGCTAACGTCCCTTAACAAAGAGCTTCAGATGCCACTTAACTCCAGACCTCACGACCTACCTCAGCTGAGATCCAGTCTTTAGGGGCCTGCCCATTCCTGTTGCCCCACATGATTGAAATACACTGAACTTGACTTTCTATGCTGTACTTCTGACTCCTATTGCCTGCAGCTCCACTTATGTGTGTCTAGGTGATTCGTTACTTCAGTTAGATTACAAGCAAACTCAGGCACAGGCCTCGTGCAAAATTTTTCTCCTGCTATCCCCAATACCCAGGACAGTATCTTTTCAGGCATCAGTAAGTGTTTGCTAATTAATGGATAGATGTATACAATGACCATACTTGAGAATAAAAATTAAAAAAAAAATATCCTTTAAAGAACATGTAAAATTTATCAGAAATTTTAGGAAGCAATTTTAGGTGTAATATTTAAAATAATTTATACAACATAGCTATGAAAGAGAAATAAAATATTCTCCACACAGAAGAAAACTGAAGTTTAGAGATAAAAGTGAAAAAATAGTTTTGGGGGCATGTGTATAAGAGGTAGAATAATTACATCCCTGCTTCCTAATGGCCATAGTGTTGATCAAAGTGGGATTTTGAAGGCATCACTAACAAGA
The DNA here is from genome assembly GCF_964212035.1 of Myotis nattereri. Classification (NCBI taxonomy): domain Eukaryota; kingdom Metazoa; phylum Chordata; class Mammalia; order Chiroptera; family Vespertilionidae; genus Myotis; species Myotis nattereri. Next base: position 75,390,175 of record NC_138085.1, on the reverse strand, counting down.
TTTTTCAATGCTCAGTAGCGAAGATTGAATTTGCCCAACAAAATTGGTGTCCTTTTATGAACTCATCCAGAATTTTTTTTAATAAGCAATCAGGAACAGCAATGCATGAGCTATTCGGGTTACCAGATAGAGTTACTTAATCACAGCTAACTTGAAGAGAATAAACAAATCAGCATAGGATTGATACATTTTCTACCTGGATTTAATTATTCCCAGGACCAATAAAAGAACATGACTCTATAATTTGGGGGAACTTAGCTGAAAAAAAGAGAAACAATGATAAACAAAGGCTTCTGGGGAAGGTGAAGAAATCAGCTTGACTATAATGAGTGTCATAAAAGAAGCAAATGAACAACACAAAGCATAAAAATGATTCCAGAAAATCTTTGAGCTGAAGCTCATTATATGAAGTCAGCTCTAACTTCCACCATGACCAAGGTATAAGGAAGGATGGACTTCTCTATAAATATCTTTTAAATCCTGATGTTTGTTCTCCTTCAAGTCTGTTTTAATACTTGTGTAATATTTTTCTGCTGTACGTAGACAGAATGCACAGGGCCAATTATCCTGACAATCAATAGCACACGGTGTCCTCAAGGGTCCTTACGCGACTGTGAATATATTCCTCCAAAACCACAATTCTACCTATTTGCCTGATGTAGCAGTAGTTCCTTAACCAAATTTAAGTGCCCTTCTGTAACAGGTTCCAGTTTTTTACACTGATAGTATAAACAAACTTTTTCACACATATGCTCACATCCTTCCTGAACACAAATGTTAGCCACTGTTTCTTTCTGATTTGGGATATCTATAGAACCAATGTTGATAGATTTTGAATGAATAAATGTAGTTTTAGAGGCTCATAGGTCTATGGTCTGCCACTGAGCCACACCAACTGTGCACAACCTTCTGTCTTTTAACTTCTCTTTCCCACTACTCATCTCTCTGGGCCTCATTCTATTGTCATCTAATATTATCAGATCTATTGTCCAGTTTGCTAATTTCCTCTTCAACTGTGTCTAATTAAATGCTTATTCTGTCCATTCAATTACTAATTTTAACCTTTGTGTTTTAAATTGTAATCATTTCTATTGCAAATATGCCCCTGCTGGTTTTAATAGTATCTACCTATTCATCATATATTCAAAAGTTGTTTATTTCTTCAGAAATATCAAATCTAATGGAAATCATCAAACTGGTAGCCTTTGATGCCCAGACTATGTAGTTATTTCTGTTTTCTCATGCTGATGGTGCTTAGTGCTGTGATTTGTTTAATAACTTTTTATTGTGAACACAGTCCCTTGGAACTCTACCTGTGAAAGGTTGCTGAGACTAGATCTAGGTTTAGCATATGTTAATATTTGCTTCTAACAAACACCTATAGAACTACCATTTAGAGCTTCTATAAACATCTTTTGGGATGAAGTGAGTTGGAAGGTACAGAGAGTGTGAATTCTAATCCTCAAAACTGCAAAGCAATTTGTGCTTTGGAATTCTCATTAGGTATTATTTTCTTTAAAAAAATTCACTTAAACATAGTGCCCTACTTAGGGTGCATTTATGCTTTCTATTTTACCACTGAGAATGCTGACCTTCAATACACTTAAATTTATAGTCCAACTTTCCATGTGTTCGGTCATCAAGAATAAACAGGATCTCCCAGAGCAATACCAGTTTTTGCTTTCTCATCCTGATTTGGGTTTTCTTATATTTAATTTCTTTACTTTTCCACCAGCTCAACAATGCATTGAAAAACATGCAACTAGCTGTAACTTACTTGAAGATGCTTTCTTATACATCTCAACTTCCATACTCTCAGATAACTTTTAATCTTTTCCAGAGCATGTATAATTATGCTAAATTTTCTTTCTTTTATTTCCCCATTTTCTGTCTCCCTCTCTTTGGGATATAACTTCCTTAGACAAGAGACTTGTTGGTTTTGTTAACCAATGTCACCCCAATAAATTCAATAAATTTAAAAAAATAAAGTCCTGGTTTACTGAAATATATATAGTCAGTGAATATTAACCTTAATTTCAGGTTGTCATTTAGGTTTACATCCTTTACGCATCATTTCTCTGGTATGTTTGAAAGGTGCTGTGTTAGAGATTGTCACTGGGAGGTTTAAGACACCTGGAGTTACTGATATGACTGACATGACTATTGAAGAGCTCTTCATAGCCTCTGCCAGCATGACTTTATCCTGAGTAAAGGGAGTAGATTAGATAATTGGAAGGTTCAGAAAGAATTCATGCATGTGTATTTGATGGCAGCAAAAACATGTGTTCAAGAATGCAAATTTGAGGATGAACTGTGTTTGCTATAGAAAGAACACTGGAATTGGAGCTCAGAGACTGAAGTTTTAAACCTAGCTTATCCTCTTTCTAGGTATTTTACTTAATATTTGTAGACCTCAGTCAATTTATCTTTAAAATAAAAAGGATGTAGTACTAGTAAACGTCCCTTCCAATTTTACAATTCTATTATCAAATATTTCTCAGACTTTTAAGTGCTCTGAAGATCAAATAAAGCCTTAGAATTAGTTATTCCTCCTCTGTGGAATTTAGGATACGGTGAGCCTCTGATAGATTTTTTAACATTTGAACTATGAATACATGATGCCTGTTCCAAAGTGTTTCCCCAAAGTAGTTGCTAATATAACCAAGGATACACTTCAACATAGAAAGATTGCCTTATTCTATCAGCTTGCATAAGAAAAGCTGGGGATCCCATAGAGACATTATGGTTACTCAATACTATCTCAACTGAGCCTGATGCATCTACTCTTGGACTTCACTGATACTTCTCTACTTAGAGCTTTAGTGCCATCCATCTCTGCTTTCAAAATCTCACCATCACTTACTCCTGGATTCCATTTCTTCTCATTTTTCTTTACCTTGCCCATTATGATTAGCTGAACCATCTATTAATCAATAGAGAATTAAAGCACAGTATCCTTAACATATGGCCAATTTAGCATTATTTAGCTAATATTTCACCTTCTCATCATAATTCCATCATAAGATTGAAATATGCTCTCTGTAACTTTGGCTGTTGATGAAGGTCCTGTCATAGCAGTTCAATTGGCCAGACCTAAGAAGCCACCTCTAGCCCCATTCCCACACCCTGCCTCCCCAACAACCTTTAATAACTCCTATGACCACATGACCAGATTCCCTAAATGGTTTCTTGGATTTCTCCTTGAGAATCATAACTTCCAACCAGATTGACCTTTTTCTACTTTCTTGTCTTTCTTTACCAGTTTGCTTTCTCCTGGTCCATTGTGACAATCTACAGGTGTTGAAAGCATTATATGAAGGCATAGTGTCTATTTTTCTATCTGCAGGCACAGTAAAAAGCAGTTTAACACCTTAGCCAATTAAAGTATGCCATAGTAGTTAAGAAGAACTTGACATTAAAGTCAGACTTAGCTGAGATACCTGTGGGTTTTTTTTTTCATGTATGACAACCCTGCACACATTCTTTTTATTTCAAGTCTAACATGACGATACAAATATCAACTTCATATGGATGCTGTAAAGATTGAATGAGATAACATATACAAAGAATGTAGCACAGCTTGTCTACAATAAGCACTCAATACATAGAAAATGAAGTCAGAACTATTTTTCTTTTTACAAATAACTCTATTATTATATGTCTACTAGAAGCATTTTAATTGGATCAATCCTGCTCCTCTCATTGGTTTTTTTCCTCTTCCTATGTACAATTGAAAAGACTCTTAGGGTCTAGGTCTTGCCCTTTTCTTAAGGATGGGGCAATAGTTTGCTCAATATCACATCTTATATTGAAATTAGAATTTTGACTGGCACTAGAGTCTATATTCTGAGGGTAAAGAATCTGGGTGGGTGTGGGGGGTGGGGGGAATGAGGGAGAGTGTGGAAGTATGAAAAACCAGAGAACTCCTCTCTTCTGTGGAAATTTAAAAGAAGGGGGCAAGTCCTTCCAGTGCTGTTTTATGTTGAATCTGTTGTAAGAGAATAGGAGAAGGTTTCAGAGAGTCAGAGGGAGAAGCAAGTACCCTGGTTATGAGGATTAGTCACAAATTGAAAACAACAGCAGAAAATACAGTCCCCAATGTAATATCCATTAAGTAGAGCTCTGAAGTATATTAGCCAATTATACCTTTTTCAAGCAGCCCGGGCAGCTTCTACAAATACACTTGTCAACACAAGCAGGTACTCTCAGAAAAACAGCTGAGCTAGAGCCAGCACACCTCTGAGTATGACGTGCTCAAAAGTCTAGGATTTAGTCCAAGACTAACTTGAACCAGGACACTACTTTTAATTTTAAAATGGAAATAAAGGCAGAGGACTTATTTGGAATGGTAGAGAATTTCAATAGAATGGCGAGGTCTATAGAAAGCGGGCAGGTTAGAGTTGGCTTTCATTTCACAGGGACCAGTTGCCTAGGCTGAGAATGAGTCTTCAGGGGCAAATTGCCTTGGGGTTCCCAGACTCTCTGTCTCTTGTGGTTTGGGTTCATCCTGCAATTGGAGTTTAAGTGTAAAACTGTCTCCACTGAGTAGCCAAGACAGATGTCTGGCCAGAAAATCAAGGTTATTGTTACCATCTATCAGCACCGTACTACAGGGCACACCGAATGTCTTTCCCACGGCTCTTTAGTCACATATCGACACCCTGGGTTCCCCCAAGCATGCGAAGTGCTCTCCTCGGCCTGCAAGCCAATCCTGTCCTGATGAGTTCCCTGTTTAGAAGCTGGAAAGACTAGTACCAAGTCAGCCTGGCTTTGGACTTGAATTCTAATCTCAGGAAGAGATCTTTTCACTGTTCCTTGTGGACCAAGGTCTCCTAATCTCTTTTAGTTCCACTTTTGATAATGTAGCTCCATCTGCCTCAGTTCTCTCAGTTTGAGACTTCCCACCCCCAGCATTCTAACTGCAGAAACTGGCTTTGCTCTTAGCAATCGTTCTGGGAAATGGTCCCTGTACTCTGCCCGTGATCTTAGGTCGGTTCTCTCCATTAAGCACCTCTCAACTTAGACTGGATCCTGCTCCTTATGATGCTGTCTGTGCACCGTCTGCATGATCAGCTCTCACCTCCAATTGATTTTCCAGGCTTTAGTCTGCCTGGCCCACTGTCTCCAGCTCTTAGCCACCCTCCTTTCGCCTCTTCCTCCTCTTCCCTTCCTACCCCTTTCTCCTTGGACCTCCTCCTCATCACCCATTGCACATATCCAAATCTGTCCCCCCGCTGCCTGTCCAGGTCTCACAAGTTTCTGATACTAGCTTCTGTAGGTCCATTACTCCCTACCTTCCCAGAGGCTGAATTATAAATCCTACTGTGTTGTCATATTATTCGCAGGGGAGAGTGGGAAGGTGCGACTAGGTACAAAAATGAACAAAACGTGCCCCCTAGACCCAGAGTCTTAGCATTTCACTGGAAAAGATGGCAACAAAGAAGTAAGTCACAACCAAAGGAAGCTTACACCAAATAAGGAAATAAATAAATAAGTAAATAAATAAATAAATAAATAAATAAATAGATAGATAGATAGATAGATAGATAGCAGAAGTAGAAAATCAAAACTGGCCCATGTTTCTAGCTTCCAACTCCTCTGCTCCTTTCATTTCCTATTGGCGTCTCACATGTGCTGAACCCCTTTATTCCACAAGAGTATGACAGAGCTCCCTCCAGCATCACTGCTGGCCTCAGCCCTGTCCATGGCACCACACTGAACTAGCTTGCAAGAAACATGAGGAAATGATTATCTTGACCCCTACACATAGCTTCCTTCCCCTCCTTCCAATACCCGGTATGCATATGATGGGACCAAGCTGAAATGCCATACTTTTTCTTCATATTTTTGGAATGTTCAGCTCACCTGATGGGCAATAACACCATCTCTCCTTCTACCTCCCATTTCATGATGCAGGACAAACATGATCCCATCTTCCATTTGCTGTCTGCATTCTGCAAGCATCTGTGCTCATCTACTGCGTAAAGACACACACAAAAAATCGACTTAGGAATGAGTCATAAATTGCTCTCTAAAGGTTAGAGCAAAGGAGCTCTGTGAGCCTGGGTTATTAGGACATGTGGGTGAAAGGATCAGATGCAAATAGCTAGGGAAGAGACCCGAGCCCTTCATTGCTGCTTATTCTGCCTAAGGGCCACTGTGAGTGAAAACAATAGGGTGCTGTAACTACATAATCATGTGAATTTCAGGGAGGATGGCATGACATAAGCAGAAAGTGAACAATGTTAAAAAACTAAGACATCAAAGATTGCTCTTTCCTTACAGCTGTTATCAGCTATTCATGCTTCCTATTCCTTCTCTGAGATCTAGATCCTGAAGGATAACCCATGGATTAAAATTTCCATGACCCCATTATCAGTGTAAATATTTCTTGCCAATGATCTATGACCCAGAATTGAATAAAGGGTCCTTTGTGTTTTCATCGTTTCTTGTACAAACTTCCAATTCCTTTGCAATATAACCATCTGCTTATGTTCAGTGCCCCTTATTGGATTGTGAATTCGTTGAGAAGAGGGAGTATGTCTCAATAACTTATGCAATAGGAGTAGCTAGGACAGTATCTGATACCTGATAGATGCTCAACAAATCATGACTGAATGACTGAATGGAAGGATAAAGATTGTGGTATATATTGGACTTGTTCTGCATGAACGAAAGTTTATTATTGGTCCATAGTATTTCGCTGGTTCTAGAAGATCCCTGTTTTCCACAGAAAGTGTCAGCAGTGAAGGAGTCTCATAATGAATGAAACAGCTGAGTTCTCAGACACCCCAAAGAATGTTTCCCTAGGCACTGTTACATTTTGCTCTATGTAGGGGAATTTAAGGGTTCCCTGGTTTCAGTAGGGAAACTTACTTGGTAACTGAAAGCCTCACTAATTACTTTGTCATCATTACTAGTTGGTAACTTTAAATGGGATAACGTTTTAATCTCTTTTTTTAAAATACGCATTTCATTGATTTCAGATAGTGGAAGGGAGAAAGATAGAAATATCAACGATGAGAGAGAATCCTTGATCAACCGGCTGCCTCCTGTACGCCCCCTCCTGGGGATGGAGCCCACAACCCAGGCATGTGCCCTGACCGAGAATTGAACCATGTCCTCCTGGTTCATAGACAATGCTCAACCACTGAGCAACACTGCCTGGGCCATTTTAATTTCTTGAACACCTACTCTCTTTTAGGTACTTGCTAAGCACTTTGTGAATAAGAAAACAATTAATTCCCCCCAAACCCTGCAAACTAAATATAATTATGTCCTTTTGCAGGTGATGGAATTGAGGTTTAGTAACTTGCTCACAATCACATAACAAGTAAATGACAGAGCCAGATTTTTCTTTCAGCGGTTCATGGTTATTAGTCTCTTCTCTCAAGGATTAGAATAAAAGTTTTGAATGATTATCAGTATAAATATTCTTGCTAATGATCTATGACATTATTTTAAAAGAAATTACTTTCTTTGTACCCTGGGAAATAAATACAAAATATTTGCTGTGATGAAAGGCTTGGGACATACAATAGAAACATTCTCAGATACCAGTTACAACTGGCCATGAAATGATAAATGTGTTACAGAGTTGGGAATGTAGGTAATTACGATGCCATCTGACATCTGATGATAGGTATCAGAACTAGACCTTCACTAATTCAGAAATGGCCAGGTCGGAAAGACAACCACAATGTAAACATGCCTATTTTTTTTTAATTTAATAAATATGTTTATCTATTATATGCCAGGCACGGAGTGAGTTGTCAAATATATAGAAACTAAAGCTTTATTCATTTAACCTTCTCAATGTTTTATACATCAATTCTTTGGTTCCAATACCCACTACTTTTGATATGGTCTAGGTCAGGGGTGGGCAAACTTTTTTTTAAAAAAATATATTTTATTGATTTTTTTACAGAGAGGAAGGGAGAGGGATAGAGAGTTAGAAACATCGATGAGAGAGAAACATCGATCAGCTGCCTCCTGCACACCCCCGACTGGGGATGTGCATGCAACCCAGATACATGCCCTTGACCGGAATCGAACCTGGGACCCCTCAGTCCACAGGCCGACGCTCTATCCACTGAGCCAAACCGATTAGGGCATAAACGTTTTGACTCGAGGGTCCCAATGGGTTCTTAAACTGGACCGGAGGGCCGGAACGAAAGCATGGATGGAGTGTTTGTGTGAACTAACATAAATTCAAAGTAAACATCATTACATAAAAGGGTACGGTCTTTTTTTTTTTTTAGTTTTATTCATTTCAAATGTGCCGGATCCGGCCCGCGGGCTGTAGTTTGCCCACGGCTGGTCTAGGTTCTTACCTACTCCTTCCTGGACAAAACCCTCTGACTTGCCTCTCAGGTTCCTACCTGGTCTCAACCTTAAGCCTTTCTCTCTCTGGTTTATGCACCACTGTCAAAAATTAGTGGCGGGCACTGACAAAGACTCTATCCTTGAACAAACATGACAAAGGCTTTTCTGCGTCCTCCTTCTGACCAGGTCTGGGCTATGGGCTAGATTAGTCCAGTTGTAGCAAGAATCCTGCTGAGTTGGTTTAGAGAGAATCCCCTAGCCCTCTATATCTGATCGAATCCCTCATCCCCCACTCTGGATAATGTATTACTCTGGCCTGCCTTCAGCAAGAGTCATGTTCAGGCCATGTAGCAAGAATCCCCCAACCCTGATGTTTCCCCTTAGTAATTTTCTCTCCACTTACCTCCATCCTGCTGCTTGCCTATAAATCTCAACTTGTTCTTGCTATATCCGGAGTTGAGCCCAATCTTTCTCTCCTACTGTGACAACTCCATCCACGGCTCTCTGGATGATATTCTTACCCTCGAACATGGCATATAAGATCCTTCATAATCAGTCACCCACATGACCAGGATCCCTTACATGAAACCCCTCTCAGCAAGTGCAGTCAACTCTCTTCCTACTCATATAACCATCTTCTTTCATACTGGGTCACGCTAACACTGTCATACCCATAATACCCATACTTAGTTGTCAGTTTCCCAATGACCTCTGAACTTTTCAAGGTAAAGCATTTTAATATATCCATTTTTGTTTCCATAGCACCGCTTTGAAAACGAGAACTGAATGTTTATCAAACATGTGATGACTAAACAAAGATTTGACCTTTAGGATGTGCTAATTTGAAGTGGAGTGGTTTTATAAGCTCTACAAACACAGAGGTATTTGGTGGAAGTTCAGCTGATGGCTGGATGACTTTTCACAAGGTGTTATTTTGAATGAGTGATTATTTCAATGGTCTTATTTCAATTGTCCTCACTCTACATTCAGCAAAATGCTCCAGCCTTCTCACAAATGCTTAGACATGCAGATGTGCAGTATTCTTAGCAAATTAATGTCTACCCTCATTCCTTAATTTGCTCTCTTTTGTGACTTTTCTATCTCTTTCTTATGCTTTTTCTTGCCGCCCCCCCCCCCCGCCCTAGTTAAGATTACTTGACTGGTAGATTATTATAATATAATTTTCCAAAGACTCCCCCATCAAAATGATTTAAATGACATTTAACATATTATTAAGGAAGTAGGACATTGCTCAGAGGCCATAGTTTGGTCTTAAAGCTTAAATGTTTTCATAATGTTTAGTTGTTTAGTGAAGGTATCATAAATGTCATTGCTCTCCAGAAGAGCACTCCCATAGTCAATGACAATTGGATTAGTTCAGGAATTAGATTTCTTTAGCTTCACCATGCAGCATTTGTCAACAAAAGGTTGCCGTTTCCAGGAAGTTATTTTGTTCAGCACACTTGCTTCTTTAGCTAACATTGTCATACCCATAATACCCATAAAAATACTCTCTACCATGGAATATGCTGCCAGGTCCCCACGCCTCTCCTCAGAGGGATTGGAGGAATAAACCAGAGCATTCTTCTTCATTTACTTCATAGTTCCCCATTCCCTCACAGGCAAACACCCACAGCATAGATGTGAATTGGGGTTTAACGTAGAAGAAATGTGGTGAGGCAAAGATGACTGACCAGTTTAAACTCCACGAAATAGCAGACTCAGCTCTTCCCTTCAAAGGGTTATTTGGATGAATTTTCAATGACAAATCAGGTCATAATCTAACATTTCTCATTAAATGAGATGGTTTGCTTCACAACATATTCCAAAGGCTACTGTCTTTATTATGTTCAAGAGGCATGGATACCCGGATGCTTAAGTCAGATGCAGAAAAACAGGGGGAAGAGAAAAAGAGGTGAGAAGTATGATGAAAGTCTACCTTGAGCTTCTTACCGAGACCCATTAATTTTTTTTCTTTTTTTAAAAGGTTTTTTTATTGATTTTTAGAAACAGAGGATGGGAGAGGGAGAGAAACATCACTGTGAGAGCAAAACATAAATCAGCTGCCTCCATGCCCTCTAACAAGCATCAAGCCAGAAACCCAGGGATGTGCCCTGACCAGGAATCAAAACAGCAATCCTTTGGGGCCTTGGATGATGCCCAACCACCTGAGCCACACCGGCCAGGGCCATTCATTTTCATATCAACATCTGCATTGGAGGGAGGATACCTACATGTCCAGGTTACTACAAGGAGATATATTTTGAGTGTAACATGCTAAGTAAAATTGGAAATAATTGCAATATATAAATGTTTTTGCAATCCATCATATTTATAAAAATAAACCCATCAAAATACCCAATAAATTAGTCTTGATGAGATTTGTAATGAGGCATTAAAGATAAATTAAGTAAACTGTTGAAATGTGAAGAAAAATGTTTCATGGCATAACATCTACTCATACTCCATATTTTAGTCAGATAATCACACAAGAAATATTTTTAAATAAAAAAAAATTAAATCTTAAAACAACTACAAAGAGTAGATTTAATATTTTTGATTGCTTAGCAGAGTTCAAAGCCATTATATCCTAAGTAGGAATTATAGTGGTGGAAAGAACATTTTTTGTTTGTTGTTTTTGCTTTTGGTACTGAAATCAATTGATTCTGTTTTTATCACCAGTGAAAAGTAATGATTTTTAGTATAAATAAAGTTATATTTAGCTTTTTAAAATTCAAGGACAGTGTGGGGTTTCATATACTCCTTTAGTTTCTGGAGAAAGCTGCTCGTTACAGGAGTTAATAGAAGAAAAACAGAATTATTCCAATTGTTGCTCCAGTAGTATGCCCAGAGATATTATTTTGCTTAACTGTCAAGACTCTTGATAAGATTTCTAAACATATTACATAAGATCCCTTTTGGGGAAAATATTCACATTTCTTTTTTAAAACGCTACAGTTATTTTATATGTTTATAACCGGATCAACTTGCAGAGGATAACAAATTTCATTCAGTGATAGCAAAGGGTTGCAAGCACAATGGGTTATTTTGGGACAGAGTCTGCCTCCTGTAACTGGACCCACGGACACTGGACGAACAGGACCGCTCCAGCATGGAGAGTGAAGGTTCTGTATGTTTATGTGAGAGAACAAAGAGGCAGCATTAACTCCTCTCTCAGCAAGTCCCTGCTTTCAGGGAGATCTCTGCTCTCAATATCTCACCTCTCAAAGCCCACTGCAGGCATGGGCAACCCTTTCCTCTGCCCACAGAAAGGGTGACATTAGCTCCACTGCGTTTTCTACAACACAAAGACGAGACCACAAATGACAATGGAGAGCTGAACAGTTAGAGTGGAAGGGGCACACATAAACTGGGGCGTAGGACCTTCCTACATCCGGGCTCTGTGCAGCAAAGCTGGGACTCAGGACACTTCCCAGGAACAGGACCCTGGGTTGTGAGGGCTTTACCAATGGGCATGTGCTCAGTGCCAGTTTGAGAATGCCTCAAGCACGCAATTTCTGTGCAAGCTTGCCCGGCCCCAGAGCCAGCCTCAAACCTCTCTAATTCACTTTTAAACCAATAAAAAAGGGAAAGGTTTAAAAGTCTGTTTCCAGCACCCTGAGATTCAAACTTTTGTAATCAACCAATCTGGCCCTACGTCTCAGGATAAAAAGCATCCTTGTGAGACCTGACAATGCTTTGTCCCCGAGTGAGCTGAAATTACTCTAAGGATATGACAATTCCTTCCGATGTATCTCTCTGTCTCTCTGGTTTTCATGGGATTTTGCAACTTCTGTCACTTCTATTACAGATTACCATAAAAGATGAAATGTATGCCTCAATTGAGAGGATTTGAAGGAGAAACACACAGATGAGTTTAGAAATTTGAGGAAATGTCCAAATAAGACTGATTTTTGCAGGTCTGGAATTTTTTTTTTTTTAAGTAGATAAACTAAAATGTGCACATGGGGAAAATAAGTGATCTTAGGAAAAGAACATGAGGAGCCTTGTCCTTCGATGTTCAGAGAGGGGTCCTGTGCCAGAGATCTCCAAGACCACCCCCAGATCTAGGAATCTGCTAAGACTGCTCACAGAATTGCCCTAGAGTTGTACTCATAACTAAGATTTGTAACGAGTGAAATAATGCAAAGCAAATACAGAAATAAAAAAGGAGAGAAAGACACATGGGGTGAAGTCTGGAGGAAACCAAGCCCTAGCACCCAAGGTCCTTCTCCCAGTAGAACCACACAGAACTAGGCTCCCCAACAATGAGCTGTGGCAGCTCACGAGAAGCGTTATCCCTGGATGCTTGTTAGAGACCCAACCGCCAAGGTGTTACCAGAGGTTGGTCACATGGGCACCTTCTACCTAGAATTTACCAAAATCTGATTCCCAGAAGCAAAACAAATTGTTTATATAAAAACAGTTTCAGCCATTTTTATAATTCAGGGAAAGTTTCATATTGGTGTACACAACCTGATATCAATACTAGCCAAAGTTCATAAGTAGCCATGACAGGAGATACTGCATCATACTATTTCCCAACTAATCTATGAAACAGAGTCCTGCCTCATGCTCCTCAGAAAACAAAAGGAAAACGTCAAATAAGCCAGCTGACTCCTGTTCACCTCACAGATGCAATGTTATGAATCTTCCCTGAGATCCCAGATATTGCTCAATACCTAGTTGGTAAATGAATGAAATAATTAGTGAGCTGGCATCATGAGTTCAGTTGCGTGAAAAAGTCAAGTTCTATATTTGGATAATCTGAAAAAGGATGGGGGAAAAGCAACCACAAGAAGGAAAATAAATAGATGTGTTCCTACTAGAATCTGTTCAAGGGTTAGAAAGCCTTACCCTGTCAAAAGCACTCATAAGCAATTAAGAGAGAACACCAGGTCCATTATCTCAGCTACCCGTACGTAGGTCCCAGGTTGCATAACCACAGTCTGATCCAGGAGTTTTTTCCTGACTATTCGCTATGAAACCAAGTGTAAGTTACTCAATTTCACTATCTTTGGGTTTCTGAACTGTAAAATGAGGCTAGCAGCGCATACCTAGAGCAGGCAGAGAAATGAAATTAACATATGATTTCAAGGTCTTGCAAAAATGAAGTACTGGCGACCTGTGCGAGCAAGACGAACTCTGTATTCATGCTCCATTTATCCTGCTTCTCTCTCAGGGAGACCTGTGCTTGTCTGAGGGCACTAAAAAACACACACACACAAACAAAAAAATACCCTCCGCGGGAGGGCATTCCCCTCTGTGTGTGCCCCAAAAACATGGTGTCCAGCGAGAGCTCAGGCCTGTTCTAATGGAACATTAAGTAAAACCAGTCTCTGGGATAGCCATTCACTTTTCTAGTCTCTTAGATATTCACCTTTCCATTGATTTCAAATAGGTTTCAAAGCCTTTCTGCAATTATGACAATTTAATCATTTCAACACTTTTGTGACCTGGGTAGAAACAGCATTAGGTTCTCAGAGATTTTTATTTGTTTTTCAGATAAGAAACAAAAAAGAACTCAAAGGAGTTAAAAGGATTAGATCATCAAAAGTTCAGAAATACGGGCCTCAGGTTTGGCTCCTGAACAAGAGGCACTTCTAGGGCACCAACCTCTCACTGGTCTTACAGGGGCCTCTTTCAGCTTTGGGGCTGGACTATCAGGGCCCATAGGTGAGGAGAAGCAGCCTAATATGTCAGATCCCCCATCTGTCAAAGTCAGAACGAGCTGAAAGAATGTCTTTTGAGAGCTGGAGCAGAATCATAGGATTCCATTTTTGGAAAGGATTTCAAAGGTTATCGTGTAGCTTTCAGGCCAATGCATGGCGCACGGTACCCTCTTGCGCGGTCTCTGCTCCTGCTCTGGCCACGTTATCTTTATCACAACATCAACAACCGGAGTTGTATCACAGCTGTGCACACCTCACCCCTCAACCGGCAGTGTGCTCTTTAAAGGCACACATTTTATTTGTTGTCTCTGTATGTCTAGGGACCAGCCAATGTCTGGACAAGAGGATATGCCAATAAATAACTGGACAGAATCTCTTCTCACCCAAACTAGAGCAATACCCTTTCTATTCTTTTCTGTACTAACACCTAATGGTGGCCCTTAATTTAACCACAAAGCAAAATAACAATAATCTCTCTCTCTCTCTCTCTCTCTCTCTCTCTCTCTCTCTCTCTCTCTCCATATATATATATATATATATATATATATATATATATATATATATATATATAGGCTAATATGAACGTGCCCCCATGGGGTTTCGACCAGGAGACTGGGAGTTCTATCACTCGCTATGACATGTGCTAACCACCAGGGGGTGTCGCAGAATGTAGGAAGGCCCCAGCCGGCAGCCAGACAGGCCTAGGGACCCTACCCGTGCATGAATTTCATGCACGGCCTCTAGTAATAATAATAATAATAATAATAATAATAATAATAATAATGATAATAATAAATTTAAAAATTATAAAATATAAACTAGACTATGTTTCCAGACCCTACTTAAAACCTATATATTTTCCTGAACATGCTAAAATAAAATATAAACTCATTACTATTATCAGCAAGCCAATACTTTGACGTTGATGTTATTAGCTCTTTTGCTTAGTCTCCTCCCCCTTCCCCATCACTAGTGATGGTCTAGTTAGAGGAGCCACCTTCCTGCAGAGAGACCATGCTATGCTGACCTGAGTCAATGGGACCTTCCAGAAACCCTCTTCCCCCAGGTCTTTCTGCCATGCTGATCCCTGTCTTAAAGGTCTCTTCCCTGAGAGAGCTCTCTGACCACTCTAGTTCATGTCTGTCCACAATTCCTCATCCCACTCTGTTACCTCAGCTTGTTTTATTTCACTGGAATAAACAAGTTTTTTTGTTTATTTTCTTGTTCATTTTAGATCCCTGCAACCTGATAGAAGCCTGGTAAGAATTGGATCTTGTCTGCTCATTTGCCAATCTCTCAACCTGGACATTAAAAACAGCTTTCAGCCTATTGTGGATGCTCATTTACTTTCCTCCGAAACAAGCACTAAAAGTATGAATAAGCCATCCAATGCTTAAACGTTCTCAAATATACCCAGTGGTATCTTAACTAAGTGTTATTCCTATTTTTCCTTGAGCAGGAAAAAAGTGATTTAAAAACTCAGTAGTTTTCCACTTTTATACAGATTTTATTACACAGGTTTTCCCTTATTCATATGATTGTGTGCTTTGTTCTGAAGAGTTCTTCTTATTAATGAGTATCCCTGCTCCTTATAAACAAACAACACAAAGAACACTAACTTCCTTTTCTTCATCCTAGTTTTTGGGTTATTGCCTTCAAATCCTCTCTACAGGTTCTTTTACGCAGGCTAGAACATTCGGTCTTTCTTCCATTTCATAATGTGACTTTCAAATTTCTCTACTATTCTTTCTGAATATATTCCTATATATACCTACTTCTCATAACATATGGAAATCTAAATTGATAGCAGAGAAAATCACAGGTATGTTTTTACTGATACAGAGTAGACGTGTGTGTGTGTGCACACATGCATGTATGTGTGTGTGTGTCTGTGTGTGCATGTATAAAGGGGAGTGAGAGGGAGAGAGTGCTTATATGTGCTTTTAATTCCACCTAATATAACATAAACTTTTTGGTGGCTCCATAATAACTAATAACTTACACGTTTATTAAATAAAAAATTCCCAAGTCAATTTTGGAGAACTACAGCAAGTCATGTGTGGTGGCCAGTCTCCAAGGTGGCCCTAGTGATTCCTGCCTTCTGGCATTCCATCCCTCTTGCAGTCCCCTGATCCATTGTATCAAGTCTTGCCTATGTGACCAGTATAATATGGCACAAGTGGGAATAGGTCACTTCTGAGGCTAGGTTATAAAATATATTTTTGATGCCTGCCTTGCTCTCTCTTAACTCCCTTGCCGCAGAGGAAGCAAGGACTGTCATGAGGACATAAACCTCCTTATAAAGAGATACAAATGGTTGAGGTCCTTCCGCCAACAGCAGTGTGAATGAGTCATCTTAGAAGCAAAACATCCAGCCTCAATGAAGCCTCGAATGCCACCTCACAAGAAATCCTAACCCAGAACATCCAACTAAGCCTCGACTGGATTTCCACTACCAGGAAATACACAAGAAAATAAATTTTCATGTTTTAAGCTGCTAGTTTCAGGCTAAATTTTTATATGGTAATAGACAACTCTAACCCTAACCCTAACCCTGCCTCTCCCATCCTGCACTCATGCAATTGTTTTGTTTTTTAGATCTAATTTTGGATTTGTACATTTACTCTTAATTTCACACCTTTATATTTGTTTCTCTCCAGTCTATTTAGATCTTTTTTAGTAAATATTTAGATAATGAACAATAGACACAATATCACCCAACAATTTAAATCTGTTAACTTTCAGGTTGCTATTCAAGTTAATGATATAAATGGCAAAATGGAAAATGTATTGGATCACATCCTGGTGGCCTCAGCAATCTCTCCAGATTCATACTTTCCCACACTTTTTTCATCTACCAGTAATACTAATCTTTATTTTCCTGGTATCCATCAAACGTATCTCTCTCCACAAGGATGTCAGAACACTTGAGTTATGTTCCTTGTATTGCTAGCCTTAGAACTGGTAAGTTAAAAAAAAATTCCACAGAAACAGATTCTGGTTTGGACATGGCTACTTCTTAGTGAGCCCATTTTGGATCCTAGAGATATTGTTTTATTTTATTTTTTTAGGAGCTCAGGGGTCACTGATTTATAGTTTTATAATAATGTCATAAGTTGGTATAAAGCCCATGTTAGTCAGCTTCTTATTCCACCTCCTCCCTCTTATTGACTATGAATGTGGTATTTGCCCATTTCTGGTTCTGTTTCATTGCCCCATTTTGCACTGCTTAGTAAAGGTTGCTGTTTGCAGCTTTTAAACCACTACTTACCGGC
This sequence comes from Myotis nattereri, assembly GCF_964212035.1. Lineage (NCBI taxonomy): Eukaryota > Metazoa > Chordata > Mammalia > Chiroptera > Vespertilionidae > Myotis > Myotis nattereri. Next base: position 75,372,903 of record NC_138085.1, on the reverse strand, counting down.
AATCTCTTCATGCTTTCTGCAAGTTAGTTCTTTCCACCTAGGCACATTTGAACTTTTCATCATAATGAGTCAGGCTCCATTTCCTTTTAGGCACCTAGTTAATGGCATACCAACCAACAAATAAAAAATAAAAAAATTATAAATTAAAAATGCGGAACACAAGGGAAGAGAACACTCACCATTCCATATTTTAACTACTGAAAACTCTGGGGAGCTGCACTTGTTAAATTGGTGAATGAATGAACAGAAGTGTGAAGAATCCAAACCCAGAGAACCCAATTCTGTTAATCAACACTAAAAATTCAAAAACCTACATTTGAACTTGATTAATATACTCTTTGCTTTAACACACTACAAGGGTGGTCATAACTTATTTATTTTCCTTCACTTTCTTGTGAAATACATTAAACTTTTTTTGCCAAGTTTTTAAATCAATAAGCAGAATATTTTTTCAATTATTTACTATGCATGAAAAATGCAAGACAGAAGTAAAACCCAGTTTTGAAAATTAAAGCCCATTTTAAAAATATTTTCAGATATGATTATACTTGCCATTATGAGCTTTAAATAGAAGTGTTCTGCTTGCCAGCATAAGAATACTGCTATATGCAGGTAATAAGCCATTCTGAAGATGTTATAAAGCAAGCTATTATGCAATAAATGAGTCATCCCCAATCAGTGTAGAAAGACAGGAACAATAAATAGAGCTGGGGTAATAAAAATAATCTATTTTTAAAATCATAGATCCTCCTCTTAGACTGTATCCCAGAATACACTCCAGATGCAATAAAGAACTAAATTCTATAAAGGAAATAACAAATATATAAAGACTTCACTAAATAAATGAGCAATGGATAGGAAAGAATAACTCCCTCCCAATAGAAATAGAGCATTTTAACAAACACATTGAAAGAAAGAAAAAATGTTTACCTTCATGAAAAACCAAATGCATAAATAAATAGTGTAACAATATGTATTTATTAATTCCAACACATTAGCAATGACTTAAATTTAATATACACAGAGGAATACCAGTTGGTGAAGTTGAAAGAGGAATATTTATGCCAACATAAATGTGAATGTAAATTACTTTAAAAACTCTAGTGAAAAGACATCTGTCAATATCTATTTTTTAAAAAAACATGAAAAATATTAATTTCCTTTAACTCATTAATTCCACTTTTGGAAGCCTCATAGGCTTGCTCTCCCCAGTATGTGAGGAAATCTCTTGGCAAACACTGTGTCTTTTTCTACAGCCAGCCCAATCTTCCTTCCCTTTCTGAAGCTTATGGGTTAGCCCTGGAAATGTTTCCCTCCACCTTCTTCTGACCTTGTGGGAGGGGAGGTCTCTGATTATTTAGAAGACAAGACTTCTGTGTTTGTAGAGGGTATGGGGGGGAGTGGGGGAGACAGGGCTCAACAAGACACATTTCTATCAGGAGTAAATGATAAGCTCTTTGAAATAGTGAGTGGCCCTTTGGTTTTGTGGGCAATATAATCCTGAATTACAGAAAAGCCAGGTCAGCGTTTACATAGCAACAAGGAAAAAAGCAGATGATAAGAAAGGTAAAGGTGTCTGTGTTGGTGCTGTAGATGAAGGAGAAAGGCCAAGAAGATGAAATCAGGGATGGAAAAGATCCAGGTCAAAAATGTTGCTTCCAACTGGGTGGATGAGATAACATGTAAGGGCCAACCTCAGAAAGACAGGCAAGAATTTAATCAGAATGATAAGTTAGTGGGAAGGAGACAAGTTCCAGGGCATTTTGTTCATCTTCCTGGACATCAGATACACAAAATTGAGATACTTATACTCATTAGTCAATAGTCGGCCAACCTCCCATGGTCCCTCCCCCCCAACTGGCTGATACGCCCCCATCAGCCCTGATCACCACCCAGGCCGAGGGACCCCACCTGTGCACGAATTCGTGCACCAGGCCTCTAATTGATTAATAAGGAAATAAAAATTAGCTTAAGAAAAATAACCATTTTTTTCAAAGCAGATTTAAAACAAGCATGGATCAATAAGGACAGTGGTTTATAGATTTACTAAATATTTACTAAAGTATAACAAGAGAAAGAAACATTCTAATAGCCAAGGCAATTCTATCATGTGGGCTGCTGATTATTTTTTTTTTAAGAGTAAATTTGGGTAATACCATTAGAAGTATGTGATACTCAGATTATGCTGCTATTTAGGGAACATTATCTCTTGATATAACTTCCCTCTGCCTCTCCACCTCCTCCTTCCCTCTATCCTGCCACTGGTCACCCGTTATGTTCCATGCTGCCCCCTGGTGGTCAGTTCACATCATAGTGAGCAATCAAACTACTGGTCTCCCAGTCGATCTAGATCTACCGAGGGGACACTTTGCATAATATATATATCTCCCATGTTCAAAGGCTGTTAAATTGCGTTGTTTACCCATATCTTCAGAAAAAAATCACTTCTACTGTCGTGGTAAACAACCTGCTTCCCTATTTATAATGGCCTGGCCCTCTAGCAACTTCAGTGTGAAATTATAGCTAATTTGCCTGTAAATGTCAGGTGGTCATAATAATCTGGACACTCAGTGTATATAAATACTTTCTCTGTGATGGCTATTATTGCTCAGAAGCTAAGAGGTCATTGACCTTGAAATACACCCTTTTCAAATAAGTTTGTGTGTGTTTCATATTTAACTAATTCTGATTTCCTCCACTGGACAGAGAACAAAATTTCACAGATCTCTGTGAGGCACCCAGCACGGTGCTAGATGCTGAGTTATCAGATATACATAAAGTAGTAAGAACAGGTATTGAAAACAATGGCATTGGTTACAAATACGTTCTTAGATTATTTCAATTGCACAACCGGCTAACAAAGAGACATATGGGATACTCTGGGGCCCATTATCTGAACTTAATCTCATCATGGTTAGAGGTGGAAGGGACATAAATGTGTCCCTAGCCACTTAACCAGACAACTGGAAGGAGAGACAGAAGTGGCAAGTGAAGAGAAGAGGAAAGCGTGTTCCAGGTGCCCAGAAGCATCACGTGTGAAGGCTGAGGGTCAAAGGAAATGAAATAGTTGGCGTGGGGATTCACAGATGCTATGCTGCCTGTTGCCAAAGAGAAATCTGATGTTTTAAGTCATTTTTACTCAAAATTACTCCATCACGGGAAAAATTTAATGGACTTGATCACGCCTCAAGGATTCAAGTTCCAACATCCAAAACTTTATGTTCAGATCAAACTCATTATTTTTCAACTCCAAAATAGCCTTTCTTATTATTCCTGCTTAAACTCATTTTATAATTTCCCTAACAGAGCCCAATTCTTCTATCTTAGTACAAGTCCAGATCAACCACCTAGGATTATCCAATGGAGTTATCTGCATGAAGTAATTACTTTCTTCTTTTGCAACCATTTCATATTCTAAGATAAGTCTGTAGACTTTAAGGCACGTACTTAATGTTCAGTTTGCAAATTTTCTTGGAAATTAAAAGTGAGGAGTCAGCAAATTACTTCACTGACTAAAAGAAGAAAAAAGAAAGAAACTTTAAAAAACCATTTTTCCAGTGCATCTTTAAAGACCTACAAAAACTTGATTAATTCCTTAAGATGTCAAAAATGGTAGTTAAGTATATGGCACTTGTTGAAGGTTAGGAACATTTGCCTGGGGTATTTGAAGAATAGTTTTAATATAATGTACAATTGTGGTGAGTACAAGATACACTGAATTATTTACTCCTAAGTTGAAAACTAGGCAAGTGTCCTGCCTGGTAAATCAAACGGAAAGTGACTTGGGAAATGATATCGGGTATAAGGCATTTTCTTAAAAATCTTTCTGGTAACGCAAAGGAAAGGCTGAAATCTAATGGCCTAGAACAGTGATCGGCAAACTGCGGCTCGCGAGCCACATGCGGCTCTTTGGCCCCTTGAGTGTGGCTCTTCCACAAAATACCACGTGCAGGAGTGCATGTACAATGCGATTAAAACTTCGTGGCCCATGCACAGAAGTTGGTATTTTGTGGAAAAGCCACACTCAAGGGGCCAAAGAGCCGCATGTGGCTCGTGAGCCATAGTTTGCCAACCACTGGCCTAGAATATATTTCTTTAACCATCAGGAATTTACAAGTGTTTACTATATTGACATTTGAAATTGAATATGCAGGTGTGATGTGTTTCTCACAACAAATATCTCCCTAAAGAGACACCTGGGAATACTGAAAAGGAACCCACATTTTAAGTGTGCTGGGAAACTCCTTATTAAAGGCAATCTGAGAGACTGATTCTCCTTAGAAAATATAAGGATAATTCTGATATGCAAATGACTCCTATTTATGCATGTGTTTCATGAGTTAATATTTCTATAATAGGGCTCTGTTTAAGGTGTGCCCAAACAGTATAGGACATAATAAATCTGATGTAAATGTTTCAGGTTTTGGAATTTCCACAGACTTTAAGGAAAATCCATTTTTTGCTAAAGAATAGGGAGAAAAGAAAGGAGGAGGGGAAAAGAGCTAGAAGGAGGAGGACAAGGAAAAATGATACAGATGATTTATAATATTTTCTTTATGTGTGGAGCTTTAAAGCAGCCACATTACCTTCCTCAGATTGAGAGCACCTCTGTCTAGATTAGAATCATTTGGCATTTTTGTGTAGGGGTGTGGTTGTTATTAAAAGGCTGACATTTTCAATGCCTCAGGCCATCTGCACTATGCCAAGAGGTGGCTTACACAGCGTGGAAAAAGAAATGCTTATGAACTTTGTCTGAACTCACTTAAAGTTATCTAAAATCTAAATCAGGAACAACAGTAAAAACAAACAAACCCGTGATGGAAAACACCATTCTAAGACTTGAATCTGCCTAGATGGATGGGCATGCATCCTCTCTTTCCTTTTGCCATTTTGTTTTGTTTGATTTACCATTTTCTGGACAGAGGCCGAGTCCTTCATGATAGTACTGTAATGATCACCTATAACCATCACTCTTGACACTCTCCAGCCTTCGCTCAACCCTATGATTGTAAGTAATCACCTTGTTGTCCCAAATAGATTAGAATGCTTTAGATGGTAAGATTCCAATTTACCTACAACTTTCAGACCTCAAATTGTGCATCAAAAACGTCACCATAATTTAAACAAGGTAACAGTTCATTTAATGCTCACAAACCCTAAAGCTAAATGGCAAAGCATGATTTCAAATACATGATACAAAATCCTTGATCTTCCCATGCTGAAAACGTGATAAAGAGTTAACACTTGAAGGAATGAATGTATGAGTAAAAACATAAAACAAAACGTTAACTACTCAGGAATTACCAAAAGAAGGAATTAAAAATAAAACAGAATTATACAACATCCATGTTATCATTTTAGGGGGAAAAGGAGATTGGTTTATCTGGAAGAATAGTGGCCACCTTTCCCAATCCACAAGTCCTTGCAGTCCAAGTGGTAAGCAAGAAAGAGGCAGGATGAACAAGCTCATTATCCACATATTTCAAACCTCTCTCTCATTCTTATATCCTTCCCTAACCAACAGGCCACCCAATCTCTATCCTTTGGTGTGTATTCTCCTAGTTTATCTCCCTTCTAAACTGAACACTCACTCATTTAAAAGAGACCATGTTTCATTTCTATCTGTGTCCATGTTCTACACGGGGTCCCAATAGAGTGCTTCCCACTCAGAAGAGTCTCAATAAATATGTTTAATAAATGAGTAGGGAAGTAGACAAGTTATTATTTAGTCTCTCTGTGCTGTCTGGGTTCCTAGAGTGCCGTGCACTCAGACTGCAAGCCCCACAGGGCAGAAGGCATGTGCATTACACATCCTTTTTCATGGCCCTCTCTGCACTTAGCTCAGCACTGGGTACAGTGTACCCCTGGCTATTCTACAGACAAGGTAAGTGAGTGTTGGCTAAGTAGGTAGATTCCGTAGTTCAAGACCAGAAGTAACTTTATCGTGAGGCTCCTTGGAGCCATTTGAATATTTGAAATGTAAAAAAGTAACCATTTAAAACAAAATTGGATTTTAGAAGACCAATGATGTCCGGGAAGGGAGTGGTTGTGAGTGGAGAAGCCCAGGAGGCACAGAGACCAGTGAGGAGGTAATAAATGTCTTTCTGAGGAAATATGGCTGCGGCCTGAGAAAGTATAAGGCAGAGGGCACAGGAGAGGGGATACAGGCAGACGAATAGACAAAGATCAATATAAGTTTCTGGCTTATGGCTTCTACTAGATGATGGTGGTGCCAATCACTGGGGGGTGGGGAACTTGGAGTGGTGGTGGTAGTATTTAGGAAGCTAAGAGAGAACTAATAAGATATATTTATTTCTAACTAATAAGATATATTTATTCATTTATTTTTTTAAATGTGGAGCTAAAATGTGACTTTATCCTTTCAGCCTATGAGCTTCTAGATCCCCAAACCCTAACTCATCACAAATCTTTTATGAGGTAGTATTTGGTCAGCAGAATTTCTCAATTAGAACTTGTTATAGATCACTTATCTTAAAATACAATTAGTATACAGCTTATGAAGTCCTTAATAGAGACTATATGATTAGAACCAAGCTTTCAAAATTTTTTAAATTGAAAACAAGATAGTAATCTTAGCTTAAATTCACAACAACTCCGCAAGAAAGACCGCGTGGGTTCTATTATTTCCAGTTACTGTAGAAGAAGCCCAGCATCTGACAGGTCCGGGGCTTGGCCAGGGTGACCCACAAGCTGTCCTTGCCTTAGAGCTTCGTCTTTCTACTCCTCGTCCAGGGCTTATTCCTCTTGCCCAGTGCCTGAAAAGGGCATGCCCAAATGTCAAGTTCTGCAAAGATGCACATCTCGTTGCCCATTAGAACTCAGCACTCTTACTCTCATCATTATTATTTTGACTTGGAAAGTTCACCAAGTTCACCGCTCCAACCAATCTTCTGACAAGTGGAATTGTCCTCATATTTTAAAGCACGATGCATAAAAAATACCAAAAAAAAAATGAAATGTTACCTATGGTTTTGTGAGAGTGTTTTCCCCTCAAATGCACTTCTGAGCCTGGTTCACTGACAAACTGCCCACACTGGGAACGCATTCTAATAAAAGCACAGGCATTATAGAGGTGAGAACACTAGAAACAAAATTTGCATCTGCTACAAGACTTACAATGTAATGGATTTCTAACTAATTAGCATGATTTCCCAGACTGAGTTATGCCACATGTAGGAGTAGCTGGATATAGAAATAAATTTGATTATAATGTGCATAAATTGCTCATTTCTTACAGAATTATGGCTTTTTCTTAAGTGAATGCCCAACTTCCCCAAATTGTCAATGAAAATGTGTTTCCAAATCACTGCTCTTTTGGGGGCTGTGCTGCTTTCCGGGAGTTTGGCTACTCGTGGCAGCTGCTTTGTTGGAACATGACACACACAGCACATCAGGCAATGAGTGTGACCTACATTCAGGATGTTTATGAGTTCTGCAGAAACGGTGATTTCGCTCCCTGTTTTGTTCTTCTGCTGATGCCAGGGGCCTTTGAGCACTGTTTTGGGCAATACGTCCCCAGGTACAAAGATGAAAGTACAGGGCTTATAGAAGGTGCAAACCCACCATGGCAGATTTTTCTCTGTTCTGTGCCAGGTTTTGTCAGCATGGGATAAAATCAATGACAAATGTGCTCTCTATTCCAAGGATCTGCCATTTGAATGACTCATACACAAACAATTACAGAACAAAACAAGACAGAATATAACCAAATGCAGCGTATCAATAGTATATTCTGTAACTCAAAGGAAGAGTGATTTCTTCCTCTGAAAGAAAAAATATAGCAATTAATCAGAGCAGGAGAATAGGTAAGATTTGGGTGGTTAAAGTGTAGAAGACATTCTGCATCTGTAACCTTGAATGAAGGGGAGAGAAGTGTGTTTCTTTCATGTACAGATTTATCCATTCATTACTAGGCTCCTATGACATGTGGACTCTAGTGATTCTGTATGTGTAATATTCAGTATGTTTAACACACCATATGCAGTTTGTTAGTAGATGTTGCACATGCACAAAACAGGGTTCCTTTGTCAATCTGTTTGGGAAGCACTGGATAAATAAAGATAAACTTGATTAATTCAGGGCTTCTCAGTACTGTATTTGGTGTTTTTCAAACTTTTTAACAAGTAAAGGTTTTGTTTTAAATGTAAGTAGATATTCAGTGAATTTAAAAAGATCGTACATAAGCTCCATTTAACCAAGGGAAGATATATAAGAGAGGAGAATAGTGAAAATGTTATGCTATTAAGAAAAGTTTGATGCCTCTCTCACCAATGCCAAACCAGAATAACAAAACATAAACAGTCCCTTATTGACTGCCTGCTCTGTGACAGGCATTGTTGGAGGCATTTGACATACATGCATTTTGTGGAGTTGTCACATACAAAATTATGTAGTTTACCTATCACTGTTTTTATATGAAAACCTGCCCTCGTTGGTTTAGCTCAGTGGATAGAGCATTGGCCTGTGGACCAAAAGGTCCCAGGTTTGATTCTGGTCAAAGGCATGTACCTTGGTTGCAGGCTCCTCCCTGGCCCTGGTCGGGGCACGTGCAAGAGGCAACCAATCAATGTGTTTCTTTCACATTGGTGCTTTTCTCTATCTTTCCCTCTCTCTTCCTCAAAATCAGTGGAAAAAATATCCCCAGGTGAGGCTTAACAAATAATAATAATAATAATAATAATAATAATAATAAATAAATAAATAAATAAATAAATAAATAAAACTAAGACTCAGAAAGATTAAGGCTCTTACAGAAAGTCACACAGGTTGTAATTGGCAGAATTCATGCTATCTACCTCTGCAGGTGGCATTTTGTTAAATTATGTTTTGTGTCATTGTTTGTTTTGTGTATGAATCATTCGGAATGAAAGTTCCAAGAAGGAAGATGAACCTGCTCAAAAAATTCTAACACAAGGAAGAGTTAAGCATCAGTCCATAGAGAAGTTTAATCAATATATTGAAATAAAGTGGGGATTGCATTGTTTATCTCCAATAAAGAATATATTCCATTACCCTTTCTTAGGAAGTTACTTTAGCACATTACTGAGAAAAACTAAGGATTGATTACTCAATAAAGAAGACTTTAGATTCAGGAATAAGTGGACCTAGCAAGGTCAAATGATGTAGAGAATCCTGTATTTATAGTACTAAGATTCTAGCTAGATTTAGAATTTTACCCCCAAATTTGGAGTTGGTAGAAAATAGATTAGCTCTTTTGGGGAGGATTGAGCCACTGGCTCAAATCCTTTCTTCTCCAAACTATATACATTTATTATTTTGTAGATAGTTGTAAAATAAGATCATCTTTTTACCCATCTCTTATACTGTATATCAGTTCTCATAAATCCCAATTGACCATTAGAAGGTGAGCCTGAGGTGGGAGGCACAGTGGAGATTACACAGGTACCTAGGGAATCACTGCAACCTAGAAGGGTTGAGGTAAGTAATCCATGTAAACAGAATTCAGCAAAGTTAATGAAACACTCCTTGTTATCACAATATAAGTGCCTATGACTCTGTAAGTTGGCCCCAACAAGCACAAATAAATAGTTGGTCCCTCGGTGGGCCTCAGCAACAAGACTTAAAAGAAAGTTTGCCTTTCGTGTGGGTGGGCAGTCACAACCACTGTGTAATTAGCGGTGATCAGCGGGAAGTTCAATTGTGGTTTTTCATGGTCTAAAGAAGCCGATCCGCCCTCATTCAGCTCACCCAATGGGGGTGTTGGACACAAAAAACTCACTGATTTCCAAATCCCATTTTAATTATTTGTTGTAGGCCCCAGTGGCCAATTCCATCAGAGAGTTAGTTCCATTTGGGCAAGAATGCTTGTTCAGAATACCACGGAGACTTATCTTCAGAGATGGGGGAGAAAATGTGTGCTCCTGCAATGAAGCCTCTCCATTATTCACAGAAAATATGAAGGCGCTGTCTATATTAACTTTCAAGTTACCACTGATTTCATTTAACCCAAAATATTAGATTTTGCCTATTCACAATACTGTAATCACAACATAGCTATTGCTTTGAATTGCTGCTACTTCTACCTCCTTCGTTTTAGTACTTAATTTCTTTCTTTCTTTCTTTTTTAACATGTTACACCTCAGTATTTTAATTATACTCAGCTGAATGTATCTGAATGTTCTCGGCATGCTTCATTATTTATATTAGCAGAAAAGCACATAAAATCAAATTGCATGCTGACATTCCATAATTTGTACTTGCATATCTCTAAAATAGATTTCTATAGATGCAGCAACTATTCAACAGTGGCTCAAGATCTGCTATGATTTTAAAATTTAACTGAATGTTAATGCACTCCCAAAATAAAATTTATGAGTTTTCACTAGAAAATGTCTTATCTGATTATTCAGATTCTACAATCATTAACTGCTCCAATTCTGCATTTGATTGAATTGTAAAAAGGTGAATTCCTTCCCTTTTTACCCCAGGCATTAATCTGTAATCTACACATTGTGAGTTTTCCATATCTAAAATGGAAATTATGTCAGATCTACTGAAATATCAAGTATAAATAAAATATAAACCTCTTTTATTAGAAATGGACATTACTGTTTAATTATGGAGGTATAAGGCCATGCTGACTTCCTCATCACAATTTTTTTTTCTGGGTTAAATAGATACTCTTTATCAAAAAGTTAGTTTAAACTCTCCCCTTTTTAATTTGGAATTAAGAGTTGGAAGTCGCCGAAACTGGTTTGGCTCAGTGGATAGAGTGTCAGCCTGCGGACTCAAGGGTCCCAGGTTCGATTCCGGTCAAGGGCATGTACCTGGGTTGCGGGCACATCCCCAGTGGGGGATGTGCAGGAGGCAGCTGATCGATGTTTCTCTCTCATCGATGTTTCTAGCTCTCTATCTCTCTCCCTTCCTCTCTGTAAAAAATCAATAAAATATATTAAAAAAAAAAAGAGTTGGAAGTCCCAGAAAGAATTATGAGATCCTAGGTTTTTATTTTTAATACCTCTCCTGTGGACTCAGCTGTGATCTTGGGTCTGGCAAAACCATCTCTCCATCATCGCCTGCCCCGATGGTTCCCCAAATAGATGCTCTGGCTTGGTCTTTAGGCTTATTCTAAACACATGAAAGGCAGAGAGATAGTGGAGAGAGCTGCCAAAAATATTATCCTTCCTCTTTGAATGATTAGGGCACAGAGGATATTAGTGTAAATTTTCTCTCTAATTAGAATCTGCTCTAATGTGCCAAATACCATTATGAGAAAAAGAAGAGGGGTAGTCTATCTAGTTGTGGTTTCAGAGAGAAAATAGTAAGTCCTTGCCGGGGTCCAACCCCAGCAGGTCCAGGGGTTCCCAAAGGCGTAGACGGAGTCGGCGAAGAAGGAAGGACACGGAGACAGCGTTCAGTTGATCAGCAGCCTAGCCAGGATCTCCAGCCAAGTTCTGGTCTGGATCTCCAGAGAGGTTCTGCTTAGGATCTCCAGCCAGGTTCTGTGTCCATGGTATCTTGCTAGGTTCTCCAGCCAGGTTCTCCAGGTTCTCCAGCCAGGTTCTGTGTCCATGTTGTCTTGCTAGGTTCTCCAGCCAGGTTCTGTCCAGGTTCTCCAGCCAGGTTCAGTCACCAGGTTCTAGTCAGGTTCTCTTGCCAATTTCTGTAGTCAGGTTCAGTCCAGGATCTTTTGCCATGTTCTCTTGCTAGGTTCTGTCTCTAGGTTCTGAGGCCAGTTTCTGTCCAGGATCTTTTGCCATGTTCTCTCCAGCGAAGTTCTTCTGTCTCTAGAGAACGTTCTGTGTAGGTTCTGTGCCAATTTCTGTCTCTCTCTTCGTTCTGTCTTCTTACATCTGTATTTATACCAGTTGATTCCAATCCTATCAATCTCTATTTCAAAGGTTAGGGTATTTCTTATCTCCATTCCAGGGAGTAAAGATTATGTAGCTTAAGCATGATTGTTCGTAGTTAAAGTGATTAATTACCCACCTGGCACTAAGTTAAGAGGTTTTATTCCCTCCCTAACTTCAGGGGAAAATCCCTACCTGGGGAAACAACCTTTCTCAGAGACCTTGGTTAAAACACATAGTGCCTAGAAGGTGAGCAAACATATTAAGAACAGTATGCCATATATGCCAGGTCCCTTGAAACAGCAAGGATGGACCGGCTCCCGGCAAGTCCTTAAAGAATGAATAAACCAATAAGAGGCAGAATGAGAAATAAACTTCAGGTAAAGGGACCACCTAAGTAATTTCCTGGAGGAAGATGAAAGCACATTGTAAATTTTTAGAAAAACACAAATGCAAGTGGAGTATTAAAAAGAGGTGCAGGATTGGTTAAAACATAAAGCAAGTATATATATATATATATATATATATATATATATATATATATATATACACACACACACACACACACTAAGCTTATCACCTTGGAATAGAGAACCCTTGAACTGGTAAGGGAAATGGCTACATTTATCTAATTTGAGAGGCAGTGGGGAATGTTTGAGTATCTGTATGCGGGAGGATAGAGATGATGAGGACTGTGTTGTGGGAATGTGAATCTGACAGTGTGTGCAAGATACTGAGGATATTAATGGAGAGAGAGTGAATAATTGTGAGGCAGTTAGGGAAACCCAAGAAAAGGTTGATTCAATTTAAGTGCAATTCTGCAATTTTGTAAATGCTTAAACTGAGAGGGGCACAATGACGCACACTCTGTAGGCATAAGTGATAAGACCAGCTTTGCTGCTTTCTGAAGCCAGGGACATATTTTCTGCTTCTTAAGTGTTGGGAGAGAAAAAAAGTAACGAGACATCAGAAAAGAGGGAGTGAATAAGGACTCATACACGAGTAATAGGAGGAAACATGGAAGGGAAGAATACTGAGGAAGGTAAAAGGACTTAACCCTAGACAAAAAATAAATAAATTTTAAAAAATGCATACAACGCTTTGCTCATACCTCTAAACATTTTAAAGATTTGCATTATTTCCTTAAAATAGATGATTAACATTAAGTCATTTGACAGAGAACATCAGCGCTTATGAATAACTATGCTCTCGATTTTATGATCACACAGACCGACATGAGCAGAAAGGGTGTGAACCACTTACAAGAGGACCCATAATAACCTCCCACAGGCACTTCTCTGTCTCCCAGGAGCTAGCTTAACATAGCAGACGCTGAGAACCCACAAAGGACAGCAAAGCAGAATGGGAGGAACATGGGACTCAGAAGGACTGAGGGGACCAGGGTCTCCCAACCTCAACATGCTGCATTAGACAGTGACTTGAATGACTAAATATATTGTGTTGAGCCATTTGAGTATATTAGCTAACTCTGATTAATATGGAAAGGTATGTATAAGAACCACCAATCAAATAGACACTAGTTTGATTGATATTACAAGCATGTTCTACTAAGCTTTCAATAAACAGATAATTCTAAATAATAAGGAAAATACCTAGGTTTTGGGAAAATATCTCAATCAATTTTGGAAGTTGCCAAAGCCCAATGATGTGTGTGTGTATAAATAACTTTGTGAATAAATTTTTACAGAATATATGTAATACACAACTATGTAAAATTTATATCAAACAAGAATAGTAAATAGTTATTTAAAAACTCAATATATTTTATTACGCTAATTGATTGAATAAGAACTATAATATCATCTTGGAAAAGACTAAAAGACATTTAATAAAAGTTAAAATTCATCTCTGAATCTTAAAAATTATCTTAGTAAAATAAAAACAGAAGGGCCTAAATGTAATTAAGAATATATAACTGATATCAACAGCGATATCATAGAGACACATACATCGAAGTCCACAGGAAGACACTAGTGTTTCCTACCCAACTTTTATTGTATAACTTTATAAATTTTCTAGGTGAAAAAAACAAGAAATATAATAAACAATTAAAGACCAATGCAATACTAATAGGTATGACTGATGACCTATCCGATGTAAGATAACAAAAATAGAAGGCATCGGTTACGTAACAACAGTAAGCCATTCCCTGGCTTACTGAGGAGCACACCCATATACACACACAAAGATGTTTTCCAAACAGAGTGGCATAGAGTGTCCTTGCATAAAGATTTAACCCTGAAATGATTTTACCTTTCCCACCTTAATTTTTTCTATTAATAAAAGTCTTTAAAAACTGCTTAATTTTGTATTGGGACATAATGAAGTGATGAAAAATGTCATCAGGAAGAAGGAGCATGAAACAATATAAAAATGATTTTTTAAAGAAAAGTCTGTGAAGGGTACTGAAATTGTTGCAGAATATATTAAAACACATTGTAGTATTTTAGCAATTGAAGCAATGTGATAAAGGGTCATCTCAAATAACAGGAAAGGTGAATTATTCTAACGATTATTATCGACATAAACAGCTAATGTTTAGAATATAATAGCATCCCTACCCCATACCATATTCACATGTAAATTTCTAGATGAAATAATATATAAATGCAAAAATGAATGAGTCAATCAATAACAATGCATTTACCAGTGTAGGATGAGTATTTCAATAATATTCAGGATGTAGTGAACAACATTAAAATAATAAATGATATAATAACACTTTCTGAAAGTTCTTCAAATTAAGGAAAACAGATAGTTGAAATAAAGTGGGAAAATATTATTTTCCATGTAAAAACAATCTCACAACATATTTTCAACTGGTATTATGTTAATGCATTTTTGTATTATTATAAAGATCTTTTGCTAAGTGTTAAAATATATAAGTAACCCAAAAGGAGTAAAAGGTTAAAAAATAGAAACAGGCATTCCAAAAAAGACCTATAAACTTGTACACACTGCACAACTACAATCATAGGAAAATGAATGCAAATTAAAACCATAATGCACTACTTTTCTCTATCAAGTTGTCAAAGACCAAGAAAAGATAACTGGCAATGTTGTCAAGGTTTGGAGGAACCCAGAAATGCTACATAGCACCGCAGGTACATAAATCAGCACAACTTTCTTGAGTGGCCCTATGTGACACATTTTTGAAAAGACTAACAATGTGCACACTCAGCAATATATATATATATATATTTTTTTTATTTCAAGGGACTAGTAATAAAAATATAAGTAATAATTTACAAATACCACCATAAGGGTTTTTCTAGCAACATTGCCTATGTAGAAAAAAAAGAAAAACAATCAAATCTTCGATGGTAACATCATAATGGTTGAATAAATGTTGGCATATCACATAATGAAATAACATGACTATTAAATACAACATTATAGGAAAAATGCTTAAATGCTCATGATATATATTTTAGGCTTAAGATTATTGCTAATATATATCATAAAATGAAGTACTCTCAATTTGCATGCATACACGAATGGAAGTATAATTTTTATGCATACACACATAAACACAAATGCGCATATTTACACACAGACACACACACACACACACACACACACACACACACAGCTCAAATACTCCAAACAGGAATCATAAGGGAAATAATTCTGTGATTATTTCCAGGAAGCAAATGGACTTATACTTTCTACAATTTTTTTTTTACTTACATCTATTTTATAATTTTTCAAAGGTACACAAAATAATTTTGCATTAAAAATATGTTATCATCAGTGGTAAAATGCCTGACTTAGGTAATGGAAATATCTAATTCATTGGTGGTCATGAATCTTTAACTGGATCAAGTTAGGTTATACCCTACCCTATGGCAAATCACTTCCTGTCTCCAAGCCACAGCTTACCCTTTTACAAAAAGAGAGGATTTAGGATTCCAGTAGATGATTCCTGAAGCCCTTTAAGATTCCATGATTATTAAACATATTTTGCCCACATATGTAACTTACTTGCATTATTTTAAATTCACTATTTCCCCCCTACTTAAACCGCAAGCTCCTAAACCCTGATTCTTAAATGACGGACAAATTATGCTTCCTCCTTTTTTAATACAATATAAGATCTGCTTAATTAGAAGGGTCCAGAACAAACTGTGTGAGTCCTGTCTTCAGTGCTTTAGTCAGACATAGAAGTAAAGTGACCCAGAGAAACAAGAGACATATGGGCTGTGAGTGGCTAGCTCAGGAACTGGTGTGCTATGAAAAGAAAAACAACGACGTGCCAAGGCCAGGAGAAATCTGAGCAATATAAGTTGTATTTTATGTATTTTATCCTGTGAATAGGAACCTTTGAAGATGAAAGGGTACTTACTAGTAATTCTGCTGAATCCACAGGTAAAATGGTACTACAGTCCTAGAAAAATTAGGGCTATGGTCATCCTTAGAATTTGAAAAAGAATACTGTTCTCCCTTAATTAAAAAAAAAAATAAGAAGAAAAAAGGGAGACTCCATTTGAGTGACAGAATTTATCAGTGAGAGATGTTTACTGGCAAGTAAGAATGTGTCCCTCTTACTACAAACTGGAGATCTCTTAATGTCCCGTGACCTGAATTCCTATTTTATGGTGTATGGGGGCCTGCCTGCCTACCTGAGTGGAATTCATATTCCTGGTAAAATTTTAAGAACCCAAGACTGCTCTTGTTTACTATTCTACCATACTTCCTAGGTCACTGAATACAACCTTACCATTAACAGTGGCCACGGGGTATCCAGCACATGACCCTGGTTGCCAGGGCTGCTGGTTTGAGGATTTTCCCAGGATATAGGACTTTCAGTGCTAAGAGCAGGCACACCTGGATGGTCAGTCACCATCAGCAGGTCAGGACCCCCCTCTGGCGAGGTACTCAATTTATTTCCTCTCTAACCGTCTCTATTGCTTGATATTTTTGTCCTCTTTAATAGTCTCAAATCGGGGCATTGAATATCGTTATGGGCAGAAATGTGTCCATCAAAATATGAATGTGGAAGTCTCAACCCTCAGAACCTCAGAATGTGAGTGCATTTAGAGAGAGAGTCTTTAAAGAGGTAATTAAAGTGAAATGAGGTCATATGGGTGGAGCCTTAATCCAATATAACTGGGTCCTTGGAAGAGGATGAAGAGACTCCAGGCTTGTACAGAGAAAAGGCCAGGTGAGGGTACTAGGAGACTGCCACGTACAAGTCAAGAGAAAGGTCTTAGAAGAAAGCAACCCCGAGGACACATTAGCGGCGACCTCCCAGTCTCCACGACTTTGAGGAAGTACATGTCTGTTGTTGAAGTGCCCAGTCCGTGGTACGTTGATATGGTAGCCCTAGCAAACTAATATAAATACACTATAGAAGTGATTTTCTCCTTAACTTCAGTGCCTAGGAAACTCCTAAATTCTCTAGGGGAATGGTTTTCCTGGTTGTTGGAAATACGACAATCCATCTTGTTTCCATTTTTTCCCCAGTAATTTGCACACTAGGAATTGCTATCCAGATTTTTGACAGGGCTTTAAACTGCATTGCATTTCTTTTTCACTAAGAAACCCATCATGATTTGCATTTTGTCCATCTGTCCAAGTTCATTTCATCTCTCTGCGGAGTTGACCTGTCTCTTTCTGTTTAGTACATATAATTGGTTTTGATGTCCATGTCAGATCAAGTGTAATTATCAGGTGGCCAGTGCTCCCCAATGGCTGACTTCTTTCAATATATTCATTTAGAATATATTGTTATTTAACAACACATCAGGATTGAAATTATCCTAGTTAGAGTTTGTCATTTAAGCCTTTATAAATCATACCCATAGTACATTACTGTTTTGTTCACTAATTACTAACTAATTATTATGAAAAAGCAAATTAAGGTCTTAAAAATAAGCACTATTATACTCACAAAAGTAGGAAAAACGTCTTTTCTTTTTTCCTGTGTGGGAAGACTTTACGTTTAATCCTTTTAGTCTTCCTTGAATATTTAAAACCTGTAGTGAAATAGCAACAAATTTCCTTGTTCTCAGAGGACGAGAGAGTTGCTTACTTCACTGGGAAACACTATCAGGCCTCGACCAAGGGAACCAGTGGCCAGCACCGGTGTTAGCGTCAGTCCCTGCTTCCATGGCCAGTCGCTGAGCTCTCATCAGTAGGTGGGGCGATCACAGGCATTTCCTCCTGATATTGTGGTTTTTTTTTTTAATTTAAAAATAAATTTTAGCCCTAACCGGTTTGGCTCGGTGGGTAGAGCATCGGCCTGCGGACTGAAAGGTCCCAGGTTCGATTCCGGCCAAGTGTATGTACCTTGGTTGCGGGCACATCCCCAGTGGAAGGTGTGCAGGAGGCAGCTGATCGATGTTCCTCTTTCATCGATGTTTCTAACTCTCTATCCCTCTCCCTTCCGCTCTGTGAAAAATCAATAAAATATATTTTTTAAAAAAATTAAAAAAATAAATTTTAATTATTAATTAATTTTTTTACTTATTTAAAAATAATTTTAATTATTAAAAAACACATTATTATTATTTTTTTAATATATTTTATTGATTTTTTACAGAGAGGAAGGGAGAGAGATAGAGAGTTAGAAACATCGATGAGAGAGAAACATCGATCAGCTGCCTCCCGCACTTCTCCTACTGGGGATGTGCCTGCAACCCAGGTACATGCCCTTGACTGGAATCGAACCTGGGACCCTTCAGTCCGCAGGCCGACGTTCTATCCACTGAGCCAAACCGGTTTCAGCATAAAAAAAAAACACATTATTTAAAAATAATTTCCAAGCACTTAGAAGGGAGGTAAAAATTGGGTTGATTGGTTTTAGGAAAGGATTGCACCCCCTCTGAGCTGCTTAGACTGAACAGACCTGAGAGACACCAAAGCACCTCATACAGCACGTGGCACAGAGGCCCTGACAGGCACCTTCTGAATCTACTTAGCTCACATTTTAAGAACAAGCCCTCTAAGAAAGTAATGTGGCAAAGGAGACCGGGTTAGATGTCACATATGTTTCTGAACTATCCAAGCAGACATGAAGTATGAACAACAGCGGCCCGGAAGGAAGGGCCTCCTCACTGGGATGAGAGGAGGTCAGGTAACAGTCTGCCCTGCAGGGAAAGGAGTCCACAGGCAGCGAATAGTAAGCAGGCGGGTAGTTTCTGAAACCAGGAGAATGCAAGTAAACAAACTCAGGAGAACTGGAGAATCAGATCCTTTTGGATATCACTCCTTAAGTTGCACCCAAAGATGGCTCTTTGATCATTGGCCTTGAGCACCTCAGCCTGTTCTAAGGAGCCAGTATCTGAGGCCTGCCTTGTAGACAACTGTGGTAGAGGGGGCACTTCTTTCCAGCGCAGGCTCAAGTAAGGGCACCTTTTGATTTGGAGGCAATAAGAATAGAAAATGTAAACATGATCTAACTATTAATTGCCTGTGATCTCTTCAAGGTGACATACTTATTTCACACAGGAGAGAATTTATAATCACATGCCTTTATTCTTCAAAATTGGATGACATATTCTCTTACCTTTTAAAGACTATTTCACTCCATATTACTTTATAATTATCTAATAGGACTTTCTCTACTTTCATTTTTAAAATTGAATTTTCTTTATTCTTTGCATATTTAGTAATGAGATCATTTTTATAATATACTAGAGGCCTGTTGCATGGCTTGGTGCACCAGTGGGGTCCCTCAGCCTGGCCTGCACCTTCTCACAAGCCGGGACGCCCCAGGGGATGTGGGACTGCAGGGATTGGGCCAAAACCGGCAGTCCGACATACCCAAAGGAATGTAGTAGTGGGCGAAGCAGCAGGCAGCCAGGGAGGAGCCTGTGCCCAGGCCAGGCACAGCACTGCTGCCTCTCATCCAGGCCCCATTGTGTGCACTGCCACTGCCACTCAGTAGCACTGCTGCAGAGGCAGGAGAGGCTCACGCTGCTGCAGTGGCGCTCGCCAGCCATGAGCACAGCATCTGGCACCCAGAGGTCAGCTGATCAGTGCTCCACTGTGGGAGCACACTGACCATCAGGGGGAGCTCCTGTGTTGAGCATCTGCCCCCTGGTGGCCAGTGCACATCATAGTGACCAGTCGACCAGTAGTTTGACCATTTGGTCGCTTAGGCTTTTATGTATATAGACTAGAGGCCCAGTGCACAAAATTCATGCACTGGGGGGTGGGATTCCTCAGCCCAGCCTGCACCCTCTCACAGTGCAGGACCCCTTAGGGGATGTCTGCCTGCCAGCTTAGGCCCAAGCGACCAGTTGTTCTAGTTATTCTGCCGTAACGGTTGCTTAGGCTTTTATTATATAGATAATTTATGCTACACTAAAAGATGGGATAAATGATCTTAAATGGGAATGAAAGACTCCCATATATCAAATTTGTTATTATCAGAGCTCTATTTTATGAATTATAACTTATTTATAGCAATCCTTGCCTTAAAATCGACTCAACTGAAAGACTAATTTTATTGGCATATGCAATTTCTCTTTTGATGTCTCTTGATGCCAGAATACCAGCTAATATTGAATAACTTTACTTCAGGATAAGTACCCATTAGGATTACTTTTGGTTATAAGTTTTAAAAAAACAACAACAAAAAACAGACAACAGTAGATTAATGGCTTAAATAAGACAGCAATTATTTTTGTTCTTAGGTAAAAGAAGTTCTAAGGCAGCCAGGGACTGCATGTTTGCCAATATGGACTCAGCCTACCTCCAGGGTTGCAATAGGATCATGATCCAGGATGGATACTAGAACTCAGAACCGAATCCTGGCAGGACAGATGAAGAGAAAAAGAAAAGCAGGTCACCTCTCTCTACCTTTGTCCCATGAAACATTTCTACTTACATCTTATTCACAAAAATTGGTCTCAGGGCCACCCCTACATTCAAGGGAGGTTTGGAAATACAGTTTTCGGTAAACACATAGGCAGCCAGGAAAAATCAACATTACATCTCATGGACAGTCAGGAGAAGCAATTTGAGGGAGAATGAACAGTTTCTGAAATAGGAGAGATAAAGAGAGGTCTGTTGTCATGGGGACGTCACACTGAATTACTAGACCAACATCAGCCCACGGGAACTCCGTAAAAATCAGAGAAGCAGTTAATTAAATGCATGAATAACATTTCTGAATGAAGAAGTGGATGATGAAATAATGTCTTCCCAATGAGACTCAATAGATAACACCTATGTGACTTGACCCTCTAGTGTTTTAAGAACTCCATGACTTTCCCTCACTGGTGACTGTTAAAGGCCATAAAGTCTGGCTGAGATTTCCTAAGAATGGGAATCAATAGTTGTGAGTCTGGTCACAATCCTGCTACTACTTGTTAAGTGACCTTGAGTTATTTACTTTTACTGAAACTGGGTTTTCTCACTTATAAACTAGGCATAAAATACTTTTTTATTGATCGACGCATTCCTTCAGCAGATATTTATTGACTGGTTGGTAGGACTAGCCCTGCTCTGGATACTGGGGACGTAAACAAAACACAGTGCCTGCTCTCTTGGAATTTAGCTGAGAACAGTGGTATTTAAAATAATCCCCAACTAAATATGATTTTGCAAATTATTATAAAAGAAAAACAGGGTGTCATGAAACATAATGGAAGTCTTTTACTTACTCCACCAGGCTTCTGTGAGGGCATTATGCAATATGTGACTGTTATGGTACATGATAGCTAATGAGTTCAATGGATATGAGTCTGTTTACCAAATCCCCTTATGTTGGAGAAGCACAAACTTATATAACAGAATAAAACACAGCATTATCTCTATGGCAGGAAACACTGACAACATTGTACTGCATTCAATTGGTTGTAGGATTGAGCCTATTTGGAGGAGAAAAGGAAGTCAAGGAGGATTTAAATAGCATGTTATATTTAAAAAGGCTCTTTAAGCATGGAGAGGATTGAAGCAAGAAGGGAAAGAGGAATTTTCAAGAAAAAGTACAGCTTGCCTACTCTGATTTTAAGGCAAGTCCTAATGTGTGTCGAGCTTCCACAGAAATGGGAAGCCCCTGACAGCTGTCCTTTCTCTTTCTTCAACCTCAGGGTTCTGTGTCTCCTTCACTCCTTAATATACTTCCCTCTCATCCTATAAGGACTGAACATCCTCTGATTGCTCCTTCTCTGCCCCTTTTCAGAAGAGAAAATTCTGTGATGTGCATGATATACCAACTTCAAAATTCTTTAATGAAGCAGTCACATAAGAGTTATAAAATTCAGAGGGCCTAACAAAATCAATGTTATTTTGTAGTTATGTGCTGAAAACTTCAAATAATTGGAACCTAAAAATCATTATTTTATTTGTTTTTTATTTGTTTATTCTCTCTTCAAAGCATTGTAAGTCTCATGTCTCATTTAAAACAAACATAAAAAATACCTGTACATACCACCTGAATAAAAATCAGACAGTTCAATAAAATGGTGAAACTATTATCTATGATGATTAAAACTAAATCCTTAGCACTAAGTAGTTTTGGAGAAGTGGCTACATACTGTTTTTTGAAAATAATAAGAATTATGAAGTGTTAAATACTTGGCTAATCTTGAAGGAAAAATAAGGGGGAGGGAAGCACATATAAAAATATGAAGTTCACTAGGCCAGGAATGATGGTGAAGCCTAAATAAATAGGTATGAGAACACAGCATAAACTGACAATACCCAAGCGAAAGGAGTTAAGTCAAAACAAGGAACACATTCTGAGTTGGATGCCAGGGAAATTGTGTAGAAAGCCAAAAGCTGGTCTGTTAAAAAAAATGTGTTGTTTTTTTTTAATTCCAGGTCATATTCAGGCAAAATTATTTATAGAGTTGCTGAAGCTCTGGAAATTAAACATGAGCAAGAACATGGACAAGATGTTGGGAAGGCAATGGGCCCCAGAAGTCATGTTGACACTAACCTGCTCCCCTGTGAGACTGAGCAGGATCACACTATAGTCACTGCCTGTGGCCTTGCTTACATTCCCCATTAACCTTTAAGAAGGTGTTCATTAACTAACATTAGTGAAATGTGTGTATGATACAGAAGAGATCGGATACCAGGGACCTGGGACAAGCATCTGATACACCTAAACTTCATTTACTTAGAGCTCACCGTATCTGTGCTAGAATATGTTAAGTTCTGTTTCAAATTATTTCTGGAATTTGAACTGGTACTACTTGTAGCAACCAATTTATTAAATGATTTGAGTGGATTTCAATAACTAAGTATGCAACAGTCATGGAAAATAATATTTATCGCTAAAACTATGTTCCACAAATTCCACAAAACCTTCAGTTCCATATACATTACATGCTCAACATACTGCTGCTCAACCAAAGGGTATTTTTCTTCTCGACTGCCTGTTTGACATAAACCTTATCATTGAATTTATTAGTGAATAACAGTGACAAAATATTTCTGCAAGTCAAATAATGGCATAATCACCATTTTTAGGAAATCTTTATCTTGTATCAGATACTTATTTAAGTTCCTCATAGAGATCAGAATAAGTAATTATTTTCTTTAATTTTAAATATCCTAGAGAGAACCAGAAAGAGTAGAGATGATAGTGCTAAGATAGGTAATGATGGTATGAGAAGAAATACATAAATAAGCTTTTATCCTACACTAGAATGTAAGCTCATGAGAACATGAGCCTGTCCTTTCTTATTCGTTGCTGTTACATCATTGCCTAAAATTGTATTGGGCAGATGATGGATGGGCCACAAATATATTTTCTATGATTAAAAAATTTTTTTAATCTTCACCCGAGGATATTTTTCCATTGATTTTTAGAGAGAGTAGTAGAGAGAGGGAAAGACAGAGAGAAATATCGATGTGAGAGAAACACATCAATCAGTTGCCTCCTGCAGGAGCCCTGACCAGGGCCAAGACCAGGGAGAAGCCTGCAACTAAGGTACGTGCCCTTGACCAGAATCAAACCCAGGACCCTTTGGTCTGCAGGCTGATGCTCTAGCCACTGAGCCAAACCAGCTAGGGTTGTATGATTAAATTCTTGGAACTGGAAACCTAAAGGGGGCAGGACTGTGTTAGTCTTATTCACTGGTGCATCCTCAGGCCATGACATTTAGGAAACGTTCAGCTAGCAATGGCAGAGCCAAGGCCCAAACCTAGGCTTTCCTGATTCTAAACTATTAGTAATATATAAAGTGCCGGGCGCATCGTAGTTGCTCAAAGCGTGAATGATTCCTTTCCACTTCTCTTAATTCTATGTTGGCCTTTGTTATTATACTTATATAAATCATTTTAAAGTTATATTCAGTTCTTAATTCTATTTTGGTCTTTGTTGGATATATTCATATAAATCATTTCTAAAGTTATATTCAGTGGGCATGTACTACTTGGGATCTATATTTTTTTATGTAACATTCTTTAAAAATGTTTATGGCAGCATAGTTCATGCACTCGATTTTTTTGTAAGCCATTTTGAAGATTTACGTTTGTTTCAATCAGCTTAACTTGCCACCTTTTGTATTTTATTTCAGGGCCTGGAACCAAGTGTGTTAAAAACTCTTGGCATTTCATTTACTTTGCATTTACAACAAAACTTAGAGGAGCGCACATCATAGATTATCACGGTCATTCGAAAGCACCTAGAGAGTTCCGTCAGCATGTGTGGCGCACTTGCCCTTTTGCCACCAACACACTGTGCTAGGCAATGGAGTGGGACACGAGGTGGAGGAGATGCTGTCTCGACGCCAACAGCAGCTCCCGTCACAGTGGAGGAAACTAGACCCACGGTGCTTTGGTTTTCTGTGGATTCTGTGAGTGTCATGGTCCATCCTCTCCTACTTTTCTCCTGCCTTTAAGACTTGTTGAAATATTCCCAGGGCTTCTGGAACTGTATGCCCCAGGTAGCTGCCCTCAGGTAGACTTGAAATTGTTACTAATGAAAACATTGTCCTGAGGAGGCATCACAGGGTGCTTTGCTGGTTGTCTCCCAGTGGAAGCATTAAGACTCTCCATTTATTCTATTTTTAGGCTAGTCCAGTGTGCCAAGCTTTATTTTCTTGGCCTTTGCCATAGCTCTTTCAGAAAAAGCTGTTTAGATTATTTTTTTTTCTAAAACAAATTGACGGTAACAAACTTAATGATGATATATTCTACAACTATGCTTGAAAGACAGGCACTTTAGAACTCTCTGTGATCTATTAATTTATGCATGCATTCACTTTACTTAGTAATATAGTTAATGAATGACGTTTATACAAGTGGATTTATTTTATTCCTCTTTATCTCTATTTCTGAGGGAACCATCTGTGCTCAGTACAGTCATGCACTAGGGCAAAATTAATAATGATTTTGATGAAATTAAATAGCATATTATAATTAGGATTCCTTGTTAGTATACTTGTAAAGACCACCCACTAATTCTTGGCCATTTTCTTTAAAAATATGAACTAGAAACTATATTTGCAGAACGCTCTGATGACACACAGGCAGCATCACCATCTCTTCTTTCCTCTTCCAAATCGTTTGGTCTTAGGTGTCTTATTTTGGTCACATTCCAGAAACTCTTTTCTAAGAGTTGTTTTTTTTATGGCACATATTTGTTTCTTTTTAATTGATTTCTTACTGAATTTATTAGGGTGATATTGGTTAACAAGATTATATAGGTTTTGGGTGTACAATTCTGTAATATACCATCTGTATATTGTATTGTGTGTTCACCATCCAAAGTCAAGCTCCTTCAGTTACCATTTATCCCCCTTACCCTCTTCTACCTCACCCCCCCCCACCCCCCGTTTCTAATCAACATACTGTTGTCTGTGTCTGAGTTGTTTTGTGGGTTTTTTTGTTTTGTTGTTTTCTTAATTGGCATGCTAGTATTCTCCAGGCACCATTCCTGCATTCAAAGCCATATTTGTTTTTTATATCTAAGATTCCTAGTTTTATATTCATCAGATCTGATAACTGGTTTTGTGTTTTGCTATTATTTGTTCTTTTTGCTTGGTTTTGTTAGCACCTCTAAAAGCTATGTTTTAATCTTATTTTTATTCTATCTCTGTTTCTTATTTTCCTCTTAATGTGAATTCACTTTTTTAACAAAATGATTGTCATCAAATTTTCTCTGCTAGCATTATCATTCAAATATTCCTGAATTTTAACTTGCATACATGTTTAAAGTATATGTGGTTAATGAATTATTTATGGCGTCTTCTTTAGCTGGGAGCTTCATTTTGTACTGATTGTCCAACTATCTTTTGAAGAACCTAATAATGAATTTATTTATCCTTTATAGTCATTTTGGCTCTAGCCTGAGCGATAGTCTCAGCAACGGCCTTGAATTATTTGCCAAAGGGCTGCTACCTCGGTTAGAAGAAGACATGAAAAAAATCTGGAAAAGATTAATAAAAGATTTCTGAAGTATTAACAGCCTATTGTGATTGAACTGCACTTGCAGGGCCAGCCTCGCCTGATATAAACAAATTACAACGTTCACAAATAACGGAGTTTGTAAGAAACATGTGTGCAAATTAACACTAAAGCCAATCACAATTCGGGAACAAGGAAACATTTTGCAGCACAGAAGAATAACAATTCAAAAATGGATCAGAGCTAAACTTCACTAAAAGATTATCTACACTATATTCAAAAAGACAGTAGAGAGCCCTGAACATCAGTTTGAAGAAACAAAAGAGGGGATTGGAACTATTCAACAAGAGAAGGCCATGCATTTTAAAACCAGGGAATCATTGGAAGGATCAAAAGTATAATAAGAAATGAAAAGAAACAACAGGAAGAATAAGGAAAGGAAAATTCCAAACATTAACTCATGGAGGAAAGAATATGAATGTCCTACCTGTGAATAATACAAATTCTTTTTTTAAAGGACAAAAAATACATAATTAATTATAATAATCACATTACTTAAGTATTCTCTGCCTCATTTTCACAAAGGATTTCAGGCAAAATGTAAAGGTATTATATACTTTTTTCCCCATTAAATTAAATGACTATATCAGGTACCTAGGCCTTTGGTAACTTGCAGTGCTATTTTATAGTTGCACTTATGTAATTCTCATGTATCTTATTAAGACTTCTTTTATGTATTTTTACATTATTGTTGCTAACATAAAAGAAATATCAATTTCATTTTGCTTCTAGCAGATCATTGCTTTGGAATATGTATCTTATGAATTTCCTGACATATTTAACTCCTTATAAAACCCAATGCATTTTAGCTCATTTTTATATCAATTTGATATATTGTGCATTTTAAAACCTTTTTAAAATATTTACCCTCATTTCCATGTTTTATCCTAATAAATTATTTTCAAGAACTAAATAAAAATTATGAGACTAGAAATAATCTTTATGTATCTATTTTAAATAGAAATGTCTAGAATTTTATTCAATATGTTAAGATAAAGATTCATGATTTAATGTATGTCAGCTTTATCACTTTCTATAAGTAATGTGCATTTTCAAGATGAATTTTTGCTGTCAATAGTGGTTAAATTTTACCAAATGATTTTGCACTGGGATGTGTTTTTTTGTTTAGGCTAATTATTATTATATTGGAGACTTCTTTCATTTAGATTTGAAGTATTTTAAAACTTGAGCACAGTCCCATTAAAATACTATGTGTATTTTTTACTTGCTGATTTTTATTTTGCTTTAAGTGGGTAAACAAAATTTTATTTTCATTTGAAAAAGATAATCAATGAGAATGTGAGAATAAAGGAGGGAAAATCACCTTTAAGCGTATGTTGTAAAAATATAATAAATACTAGAATGCATTATGCAAACTAAAAGTTGATAATATATAAATACAAAAATAGTATGACAGTGAGAGAAATTAGAATCAAAACTGTATAATGTAAGATAACTAACAACTAAAATAGAGATTTATATTAATGAAGTATGATACAATGAAATTCAAATAAAATACCTTATTGTGAAACTGTGCCACCAACCCAAAGAACTCTCCAGGCTATGAGTTACCGGTTTTTGTTTGTTCATTTTTTTTTGTTTTGTTTTACTTTTGGCACTGTCTTTATCACTTAAAGGGATTTAGTTATATGCATAACACAGACAATAGAAGCCTGGGGCAGGGGCAGGGGCAGGCTAGAAGGGATCAATGGGGAAATAAGGGGACATTGTAATACTTCCCACAATAAAGGTTTTTTTAAAAAGAGTAAACAAAAAGTGCCTTCTGGCCCTAACCTGTTTGGCTCAGTGGATAGAGCGTCAGCCTGTGGACTGAAAGGTCCCAGGTTCGATTCTGGTCAAGGGCATGTACCTTGGTTGCGGGCACATCCCCAGTAGGGAGTGTGCAGGAGGCAGCTGATGGATGTTTCTAACTCTCTATCCCTCTCCCTTCCTCTCTGTAAAAAATAAATAAAATATACATATTTTTAAAAAGTGTCTTCTGTAATCTTGCTATTGTGTGTAACATGCGTACTGTCTTTTTCTTTGTGATAGTTGTGTGTGTATGTGTGTGTGTGTGTGTGTGTGTGTGTGTGTGTGTGTGTGTAAGGGAGAGACAGAACAAGCACCCATGTGTCTGGCACATTCTGGTTGACTAACAAAACTTCTTACTTCGATCAACTTTTATATTTCTGAAGGTCTTGCAGAAATTGAGGTCATAATTTGTATTGAAAGCTTTACTTGTTTTTCTTTAAATGTCCTCAGTCTAACTGATCTCCATCTCCAATTTCATTTTCCCAAGTGAACATTCTCTTGTATGAACTTGATGTACTCTCAAATGTTCATCTGAGCAGTTAGATCCGTAGTAAATAAGCATTTATAAATTTGGAGTAAAGCAGATACCTAGTTTTCTGGATTTTTTACAATGTTTTTTGCTGTTTGAGGGTGATATCTAAGAGTTGAAAACAGTGTTACTCACTAAACATTACTGTAACAGTGAAAGTGTGTTTGGGGTCAGGGTGCAGACATAAGTCCCCATGAGTAAACAGGCCCATTGAAGACTGATGAAGGTAGAAGGTAGCTGAGTGCCCAGGGGGGAAGGAATGGCTCTGGTAAATGAGGATTTAAGCTGCACTAGATTGCAAAGGTAAATGAAGAGTTTGCAAATGTGCAGAGAGAAAAAAAAAATACTGACAGATACTCCCTGTTCTATGCTTTGTCTTTATTAAAAGAGAGGTTTTTCTTTCAAATTTAATTACTTAATATTTTCTTTAAAATATTATGGAGGAGATAAGAGTGAAAGATCAGGCCAAGTAAATAGGAAGATTGGAGAAAAGCAAGGCAATGGTTGGAGATGAAGCAAACAGCTACTAATTCCTGAAGACCCTAGAAAGAGTTAGCTGAGCTAAGTAACCTACTGAAACATAGGGCATAATCACCTCTACTATTTTTCCCCTGTTGCAGGGTAATTTTCCTGCCAGCAGGGGCGCTATCCTCGTGTTCACCATGGTACCCATGGCACACAAACCATGCACCCATGCATCCTTCCAGCAAATGCATCCCAAACACCTGCTGTGTCTCATGTACTTTTCTAGAAATTATAGGGGCACATCAGTGAACAAAATAAGGTAAACACACTTGATTTGAAAACTTTATTTTCTGGATCCAGGAGAGAAAATAAACCCACCTAAAATATACAGTGTGTTAAAATGTGATCAGAGCTCTGAAAAACAATTACATCAGGTTAAGGGAGAATAAGAATGCCCAGAATGAGGGATACAGGAAGAATGGAGCAGCTAAGGGGATCGCATCGGGAAGGTGATATTTGGGTGAAGACATAGAATGTCCAGGGCATAATCTGTGCAACTATCTGAGGAAAGTTTAATCAACTGTCTTTTTAGGATGTAAGTTTCCAAAGTTAAATTCATCAATTGTTAAAATAACTGTTACATGTAAAAAACAGAATGTGAAGTGGTTAGACAGAAAACACTTTTTAAAAATCATAAAGACGTATGAAAACCTGTCTTAAACCTACATTCTTTTTCTTGGGCCAATTTTCTCATTTGTATAATAGGCTTTTAAATAATATCTAACATTTAGGCGTATGTTGCATGAAAGTGCTCTCCTCAGAAGGCTTGCCAAACAGGCATGTTAAATTACAGTGAACTTTCCATTCACATAACAAATACTTCAAGGGTGGAAATAATGATCACGAATCAAATTTTATTCTGTTCCTGGCAATTGGCCTTTTTCCTTTTCAGTAGAAAAATTTTAATAGCTTCAGAGTTCCTCACGTGACCATTAATTACCCTAACTTAAGATTCATTATCTTGTCATGTTTTAAATTTATTATGCAGGAATTGATCATAAATTATTTAAATTTATTTTTATTCTAATGCTTTTCCAATTTAGATACAGCTTTATCTACTATGAAGAGGCCCGCTCATTAACTCATTTATTCAATCAGCTTTCATTCATTATAACAATATTAGTTGAACTTCAACTGGTCCCTTAGTGGTACCTAGTAGCCATTCCATACCTCTAATCTATCCAATCTTCCCTTCTGGGAATTACTGTCCACATTCTTCTAACACGGAAGATTAGATTTCCAAGTTTGACTGGCCCAATGAACAAAGGCTTTTATGGACTGGGCATGAACATCCATAGCACCACTTCTGCCATATTCTATTAGTCACACAGTCACAAGCTCTCCCAGGTTCAAGAGAAAGGTAATTAGATTAGAACCTTTTCTTGATAGTACGAGGATCAGAGGATTTGCAGGCTATGTTTTAAAGTTGCCAGTCTGACCTATGGCCATAAATTATTTATATTTCTCTCACATACAAAATACACTCACCCTCTGAGAACTATAGACTCTTGGCGCAGCACAACCCCATTCAAACCTCTGCACCAAGAGAGACCTCACTGGAGCTTGGCTTCTAGCAGCATGTGGCTGAGTCCCTCCATGACCCCAGCCCTCCACTGAGACACCTGCCTGAGAGAACAGAGGCTGCCAGGGAGTTTAACAACACCCAGTCACCTCTGCCCACATGGGAATGGAGCTCATCTCTTTCCCCTCATTCCAATAGTAACTGAATGAAAATCTGTCTTAACCCCTTTAACTAATGTATGCCTTTGTTTATTTTTGATACCCTCCCTCCAAGATCCCGAAGTCTCATCCTATTACAAAATCAAGAATTTTGTTATTTAAGTAAGATCAAGGTGCAACAAGATGTTTTGGATATGGTAACTATATCTCTTGATTTGAAAAACTTTAAAAAAATTATCCTACACATTCACATAAAAAATACAGTGGCAGGATTCGGCCTAGATAATTGCTATAGGCACTATGGATGCACATAGCAGTTACTTTTTCAAAGCGATTCTGAAACCCAGGGGGCACACATTGCCCAGTACCTTGATTAAGGTGCATTCCTATCCAAAAGAAGCTATTTGCTCTGACTTTGAGTTCTACAGCTTAGATCCTTTTGTTTTCTTTTTCCTCTGAGGCCTCTTGCTTTTATCCTCTGGGTCATTTATTTTTTATTTTAAAAAGAACTAGCCTATGTTTATGAATAAATGGGTTCCTCTGCCTTCCTCTTGTCTATAAAAGGTTGAGAGCAGTGGTGTCAAAAGTCTTCTTTTGCATCTTGTACTGTCTTTGTCTCTTTTGGTCCAGGCTAATGAAAAATACCTTTAAAAATCATGTGGATTTTCTGTGTATCAATTTATAATCCACTCCATTAAATTAAACTCATATCCACAATTAAGTCCTTCTCTTGCCTTGGGCTTCCTGTGAGTTGTGGTATAATGTCTCCATGGTTCTTCAAATGTCTATTATTAAGCGAAGGTAAACAAAGGGGTGCCCTAAAGACCCTTAGAAAGTCCATTTAATTTGTTGAAAGGGTTTATGAGGCATTTTCTCAAAGCTTTCTGAGATTTTAACAAAGGGTTGTACAGTTACGCACTTGTTTCATCTTTATTCTAAGCCATGTTTTTGAGAGCACCCTGGGTTTTCTTTTTCCCTGAACTTTTTTTCTTACTTTGAAAACACACACAAAACTTTTGGACTCCAGAGACCTCCTGTTTTCGATCTGGCATGTTAGAAGCTGGGAATTCACCACTCTGTGCTAATAGCAAATAAAAAGCTTAACATATTGAAAAACTACTGTGTCTGACACAATAATGATAGATACAACCCATTACATTTGGCCAAATCTATAGAATGTGTAACACCAAGAGTGAACCCTAATGTAAACTATGGACTCTGGGTGATAATGATAAATCAATGTAGGCTCATCAGTTGTAACAAATGTCCCACTCAGCGGTGAATGCTGATAATCGGGGAGGCAATAGATCTGAGGGAGGATAAGGCATATGGGGCATGTCTATACCTTCTACTCAATATTGCTGTGAATGTAAAACTGCTTTTAAAAGGAAAGTATTCATAAAAGCTTTTGCTGAGAAAGACAGGGAGTTCACATAGTTTTGTTTTTGAACCCAGCACGTCCTGAGTTTTTTATATTTTCTCTACACTTTGCTTGAAAATACTAAATAGTTTCTTTTTTTGCTCATCCCTCTCTCTCCTCTATGTGTCTTCTTATACACAGTTCATCAGTAGCTACTTCCAAAAACTGCCTGGAAATTTTCTTACATGATCCATCAGTTCATACAGGTAAATATTATATTTTTCACATCAACAAAGGTGATAGTTTTGCTAAAATTTCTGTCACTACATAAGAAAGGTCCTTTTATTTATAATCAATCCTCCAATGACAATGTCCTCCATGTCCTGACAGCCTTGACTTCCAAACTTTCTGAAACCCTTGTAGAGTTTATGAACAGTTTTCAAGTTCCTTCTTGATTTAACTAACATACTAATTTGCATAACTAACATTAAAGGACTTTTCATCTAATACCGGGTGCCAAGTTCCAAAGCCAATACCATATGCTTTAAGTTTTTACAACATCAGAACCCCACTCATGGTACTAAATTCAAGCTCTAAGTTTATCCTAATTAACTTAGAAGCTTAAAATATTTATTTTTTTATGGCCACAGGTTTTGTAAATCAAAAATTAGGAAGAACAAGGCTCAGGAGAATGACTGATCTCTTCTCCGTGGTACCTGTGGCCTCTGATGGGAAGACTATAGCTGAGGATGAGAATCATCTGAAGGACTGTTTTCTTATATGACTGGTGCCGGGGCTGGGATGACTTGAATCACTGGAATGCCAGCCAGTGTGTCTACATATGGCCTCTCCATATGGCCTGCCTTCTTTATAACCTAGCAACCTCATTGCTAACGGACTTCTTCCATGGCAGGTTGAAACTCCAAAGATAAATAGTCCATGAGATGAGGCAGAAGCTGCGTCATCTCTTATGACGAACCCTTAGAAGTCACATAGCATTGTTTCTACTGCACTCTTTGGGTTGGAACCGTCACAAATCCACCCAGAGTCAAGAGGTGGGAAATTAGGTCAATTCTTAATAGAGGTAGAATAGGAAGGTATTATAACAACATTTGGCATTAATAAATTAGTCAAGAACATGGTTTAGAAATCAGCATTCATATGACACACATACATGCATCTACCATGCTTTTAGCATATGTATGTTGCCTTCAGACACAAATGTGATTTATGTTCACATTGCTTTGAATAAGTCTACAGTTAATTTATACTAGTATTTTCTTATGTCAAAAAGTCAAGAGCATTTTTGAGAAAAGTAATAATTATATCATAATTCATAATTTCAAGGCAGTAATCCAGAGTAGCTTAGAGCATGAGCTTTGTGATTCTAAGTCTGTTATGAAGCTATGAAACTTTAATCAAGTTATTCAGACTCTCAAAGCTTTAGGGTTTCTTTTAAACAACTTTATTGACATATGATTTATATAGAGTAGACTGTACCCATTACGAGTTTAAATTTTGATGAGTTTTGACAGATATATATATATATATATATATATATCCATGAAACCACTGAAATATATATGCAATGAAAGCAGTGACACAAACAAGATGCAGAACATTGCCTCTACCTCCCAAATTTCTTTGTGCTTCTTTTCAATCCATCCCTTTCTCCACCTTTGGCTCTAAGCAACCACAGATCTACTTTCAACAATTGCAGATTAGTTTGTATTTTCTAGAATGTTATTATTATTATTATTATTTTTGTTAATCCTCACCCAAGGATATTTCTCCATTGATTTTTAGAGAGAATGGAAAGGAGAGGAAGAGACAGAGAGAGAAAAACATCAATGTGAGAGAGATACATGAACTGGTTGCCTCCTACACTCACTCTGACTAGTGTCTGGGATAGTGTCTGGGATCGAGCCTGCAACCAAAGTAGGTGCCTTGACTGGAATTGAACCATGGACCCCACAGTCAATGGACCAAGGCTGTATCCACTGAGCCAAACTGTCCAGGGCTAGAATTTTTAATAAATAGAATCTTATAGTATATATTTTTAAATCAGGCACCTTCACTTAGCATACTGATTTTGAGATTCTTCAATGTTATAGTGTATCAATATTTCTTTCCTTTTTATTTTTGAGTAGCGTTGTGTTTTACAAATACACATTTTGATTTATCCATTATCTATTGACAGGCATTTGGGTTGTTTCCAGTTTGGGGTTGTTCTGAATAAAGATTCTATAAATGTTTATATATAAATTTTTGCATAGATTTCTCATATCTTTTGGGTAATTATCTACAAATGGAATGGCTGGACTATGTGGTAGATGTATGCTTGACTTTTTAAAATAAATTAAAATTCTGTATCTGAGAAAAAAATAACTTTTTAATAAGTCAAACAATTTTTTTAATCCTACCAGCTGTGGATGAGCATTCCTGTTACTCAAAGTCTCATTTTTTTTGCATCTAAGAAATGAAAATTTTTGCATCTAAAAATTTTAATATCATATCTCAGAAGTTTTGAATAAACTACATAAAATAATGTAATCAACTTGCTAGCACTGGGCTGGGTGCTGAATTTAAGATATCTATGAGATAACTAGGAGGGAGTGATTTAAAAAAGATACTTAAATACAGTATAGTTGTTAGAAATGCAAACTTGCCATCTGAGATAAAGATATACATTTGAAATGTATCAGCATAAGTGGTAAATACATACATGATAATTTAAATCAGCGGTTCTCAACCTGTGGGTCGCGACCCCTTTGGGGGTCGAATGACCCTTTCACAGGGGTCACCTAAGACCATTGGAAAACACATATATAATTACATATTGTCTTTGTGATTAATCACTATGCTTTAATTATGTTCAATTTGTAACAATGAAATTGGGGGTCACCACAACATGAGGAACTGTATTAAAGGGTCGTGGCATTAGGAAGGTTGAGAACCACTGATTTAAATAATGTAAGAGAGAGTACAGAAAATGAAGACCTATCCAGGACTAAAATTCAAGACACCAACATTTAGAAACAGAGGAGGGGGTGCCAGCAAAAGAGGCCCAGAAGGAGGGATTAGTGAAGCAGAAGAAAAAGCAGAAGAGGCTTGTCAAAAGAGCTAAGATAGGTGAATCTTTCAAGAGAGGATGAGAGGTTGAGTAAGGTGGAGAGGGGAAAGCTCTCTTCCAGCATGGAAGGTACCAGTGACTATGCAAGAACTGTTTCAGTGAGGATGTGGTGGAAGCCAGATTAGGGGGAGTTGATAGCCCTAGGAGTGAAGAACATGACCCAAAGTATGCAGTAAGAGCCAACAGGACCCTGAGAGGGAACAGAGAGAAAGTGGGCAGTCACTGGACAGGGAGTGAGTCTAGTTGAAGTGCTTCATTTATCTGTATATTTAAGGAGGTCAGTGCATAGTGGTATAGGAATGGAAAAGATCCAGGAAAGAGAGATTCCAGGTAGTGGAGAAGAGGGACACCCACAGCAGGCAAAGTCCTTAGGAGGTGGGAGGGCTTGGAAACCAGAGCACATTTACTACAAAGAATCCCCGCTTGTTTAATGGCTTTTCAGGAAGCCTGCACTGGGTTTCTTTTTCTTTTAACAAGAACAATATTGACCTGCAGTCAAAAAGAAAGAAAAAATAATAAACATCTGCACGGGGAAGTATTTATCATTTAGCTTCCTCATAGAGACTTTAAGAAACAACTTCAGATGGATTACAAGGATGCAAACAGCAGAATAGAAAGAGCTAAGTAATGAAAGAAATAGGGTGGGGTTTGGAGATAACTTAAAAACTGTGGGTTAGAAGCTACTGAAAATGAAAATAAAATCTGAGCTAAACTTTCTGACCTAAAAACAAAAAGCAAATAAAAGATATTAAGTAATAAAAAAGTGTCTTCAAAAGACACTTTCGACAAATTAAGGGAGATACTTATTATGACAAGTTTTTTAAAAAGATGAATGCTAATGAAGAACATCAATCTTTGATAGGCGTTGCAGAAAAATATCCGGAGATATTCTTTAGAGGGCCATTTCTCAAACTGAATCTCAAAAAGAAAAAAAAAAAATGAAGACAATTTAAACTCAAGTTCCCAAATACATTTCTGTGAGGAGCTAACCCTCTCTCATTCAGATATTTATCAGAAAGGCAATCGGTGGTTTAGAATTAAAAAGAAGCAAACTCCTAAGAAAGAAAGGAATGATTTATCTGCTTGATAATCTTCCCTTGTTCCTCATTCTTTTATCTCCCCAAAGTATCTAATGCTTCCTGTGGAGAAAGGTAGGAATGGACCCTTCTCTCTGTGTGTATTTCATATGGTGGACAAGCCAGGACAGAGATAAAGAGATTCCAGATGGCAGGCAGGACAGGGAGGTCCTGATCTCATGGGAGCAAAGATAGCATGTCCACACCAGCCTGGAGGAAGATCTACTGAATTGTGAGATTCTCAATCCAGCTTCCACAAGTGCCAGGAGCATGAGCAGGAGGTTAGAACAATGTTACCAGGCACTGAGAGCCCTGGTGTTTCCTTGAGCAAGGTGTAACGACTTGAAAATGCTTTGTGTGGCTTAGTTTGGCTTATTCTCTACCTTAAACTAGAAGGAGGAAGAAGTCCAGGCCCTCGGTCCACTCTGGAGACAAGTGGAATAATCCAGGAATGTCTCAAGGACCAGGGTGGCGTCACCAGTGATAAGTGAAGGAGACTCTCAAGAGGTTGTTTCGTGTACAGAACAAAACACCCTGTGGGTGGAGCAAATTTGACAGGTCAAAATGCAATTCTTTAGACAGAGGTGTGTGCCCTGGGAGAAGCTTTCATCACCAAAGGAAAGTTGGTGGAAGACATGACATATTTATTACAGAGGTTACAGATTACATGTTTGGGTGGGAAGGTAAGACATTTTGTTACTTTCTTCCAACCTTTGAAGACTTTCTAATAATCTGCCTCATAGAAAAGCTGACCTTTAGGGTTAAAATAAGTTAAATAGCCCTTTCCTCAGCCAAATCTGCCTTTGGTGTCACTCCCTTGAATGGCTCAAAAACAATTTAATTTGTTTGGGTTAATTAATTCAGCTTCAACACAGTAGGTGCAGTTGCTGCTCTCAATTAGTAAATCAGACCGTGAGCTGCGGAGGTCCAGTTCTACATCCAGGTGTATTAGGATGGACCAATAATAGGTATTTACAGGAACTCATTTGAAGCACCTAATTGTCAAGACAGTTTCCCTTGATATAAAAGACAATTTAAAGTGAAGCTATATTTGGTCCAAATTTAATTAATTTGGGGTCTTGGTTTCCCAAAGAAAGAATCAAACACATTGACTACAAAACTGATACTTTGACTAGATAGACATGCTTTTTTCTTTCTTTCAAAATGTTCATGAAATTAAGAAAAAGTAATATTGGTGAACCTGAACACATCGATAGCTGTTCTGATGATGAGGATGAGGATGATGACAATGATGCTGATGTGATGATGAAGAAGGTGATGACAATGGCAATCATTGTGATGACGGCAGGGGTGAGGAAGATGAATTTCAGAGTGACAGGAAGTAAGAGTTAGAAATCCAGCCATATTTAACAAATTGTATTGTCAGCAGTGACTCACATTAATGGAGTCATTATCAGAAAATTGCATATAATTCCTGTTATTGCGAGTCCTCAGGATAATATGGCTGTTCTACCAGGAGATTAGGAGCTGCAGGCCCTGTGTAATTTTGGAAATTGCTCTGATAGGGCTCCTGTGGATAGAGAGCTCAGAGCAGGCCCTTCCCATGCCTGGCCCCTCTGGACAGCACTTTTTGAGGAAGTCACCTGCTTGGTTGACTGCACAATCTGGCTCTTGGCCTCTCACAATAAAAACGTTCATTTATTCAGCCCATGTGAGTCTCTTGCTGGCATTTAACAGTGCACGAGGAGCAACGTGCTCATTTTACTCAAATTGTGCTTTAGAAAATGGTCCCATTTCAAAATTATAATGTCAAAAACTACCTGCCACCAGGTCTTAAGATGGAGAGTGGTCAACCCTCACAGACTTTTATCAAATGGCAGCACCAGGCTCTCTGGCTCTGTTCATCACACACTGGGCTGTAGTTTTCTCTTAAAACCTTCTTCTTCTTTTTTTTTTTTTCCTTTTTCTGTGATAATATCTCCCTTTAGATAAATTCTGGTTGCAATATTTTACTATTTTTAATCTTCCAGGAGGGAAGCGGTACTGCCCTTCTCCCTGTCCTTCACACTGATTTGTCTTTGCTGCTCATTATACAAGGTCTGCCTACGTCCTGGCGCCTGCTGCCAGTTCCATTCAAGGCAGAAGGAACTGCCAGGCCACAATTCATGCTGCAATCTCATAAAATTAACTTTCATGCAAAATCCCTTTTTTCCCCTCTCACAGTCATTTCTATGCTTAAGAAATCCTGATGATTTCTCTTAGAAGGATTAGTTGTCTTTGTCTTTGGAAGTGACAAATTGCATAGAAGGTTGGACTTAAGAGCAAAAGAAATGTAGAGTAAAAGCTTAATTCAAACTTTCTTCCTAATGATTATAAAATCCTCCCTGCCTTATTGCACTAGTTTGAAAGAGGAAACAAGTGCTCCAGAGCCAGGTGCAGGGTAAGTTAATATAGAAAAGGAACGGAAGGGAGTGGACTATGCAATATGGTCTTTTCTAACCTTGAATCCAGCGTCTCCATTCCTGGTGCATGCCATGCCTTGGGACCTAGTAGAAACTCCTCCTTAACTGGGAGCTGGCGGCTGGGCTCTTACTTCCTGGTACACTCAGTGACACCTTGCTGAATACCATGTGCAAACTACCCTTCAGGTCCCTCTTCCAGCAGTCAGCAGGCTCACGGCTGGAAAGGGAAATGCAACTGAGGAAGGCAAGTCCTTGAACTCTGAATGAGTTTCATGATGTCTCCATGATACCTGCTGGGCCAAAACCTCTGGCAGAGCTTGAGGAGTGAAAAATAGCAGATTCAGGATTTTGCTTTTCCCTTGTCCCTCAACAAATGACCCTGACTTTTCCTCTATTGCCCTTTCTTCTTTATCAAATAAAAGGTTCTCTTCCTGGATATGGGGTGTAAAAATAAGTATTTTGTTGTCATTAATGGCATTTGGGGGTTTAAAATCCTTTTCTGAAATTACAGATGCCAGTAAAAACAAAATGGTACTTGTTCTTATAACCAATCATAACGTTTTTAATTATTTAAAGTTAGAGTCGCTCTTCAGCTGTGAGTAAAAAGCAGATCATTTAATTTGACAAATTTTGTATAGATACTTTCTGATATTGTAGGATACAGTGGAGTAGGGGAAACTAATCTAAGATGTCATCTTTATCGTTAGCATTTATTTCTTTCTAATGTGAGAAGAATGGCTTATGGTGAATGATGACTACTGCAAAATGGATATTATATTTCCATATTCTATCATTCTATATTTCTTTCTCAATTGTGTGAGAATAATATAAAAGTATTGAATGGATATTGTTATAGAAGGCTGTCTTAGAAAGCAAACTTCTCATTACCCGGAGTCAAAAAAATGTAGCTGAACATGACACAGTTACTAACCTGGGAATATTTTGCAATGTTGTGAGAAGGGCACATAAAACATTTACCCCGTAAGAATGAAGAGCCATTGGATATTAATCATATGATTATCCTCATTAGCATAACCACATTTAGCCAGTCTCTGCTGAACTTCCATTCATAATGTATGTATGAAGAAAAGGTACCAAGTAAGCTATGTAGGGAGTGAATGTGAGATAATGTCAATGAGTATACAACATCCTGGTACCTATGAGCAAAGCATAGGATCCCATCTTAAAATAAATATAGCAAGTGTGCATTATGTAGAGTTCTCAACATTAATTGCTTTAATCCACCCTGTACTATTCTTACCAATTAGAAGAATGTGTCTTGAGCTGGGTTTTGATTTAACAGGATCTCCTCTCCCCTCCCACCCAGGAAGAGACATCCACTGGATAGCATGACTAAAGCTACTGAAAAACAGAGGTAGGCAATCACTCACTGATTTTAACTAAGTGTTTCTGACTAGATTCCAAATCTGCTGTGAATCATTGCAGTTTGAAGTTTTCTGCCAAATGCACTTAAATACTTAGTGAGTTGCCAATCATTTACATTACAGGTCCATGCTAAATGTTGTTTTTTTTTGTTTGTTTGTTTTGTTTTTTAAATATAATGGAGATGACATGGCTACCTGAGAGCATGTAGTAGAAGCAATATGAGCCTTTGATGCATTTATCACCACTGTGTTGCAGCCACAGGCTATAACTGTGTCATTTTAGGACAAGGGAGGAGGCATATTGAGCTCATTCTCAATTCTAGAGAACAATTTCTCCTTACACAAAGAATCTGTCTGTCTCTGACGTATGTATGTATGTATGTATGTATGTATGTATGTATATACATATATATCTTGGCAATTGAAGTAGACTATAAAATTAAATACAGATTATTGTGCATGGAAAATAGGGGTTCTATGGAAAGGAATCTCACAGGGTGATCTGATCATAAATTCCTAACTAGGCAGGTCATGGTTGGTAGTCACACCCCAGGCATATAAGTCCTTTAGTGAAAGGTTTTAAGCTAGCTCTGTTCCTTGTTCTTGTGTATTTAGGTTAACACACCTTTGAAATACCAGAAGGAAGACCGCTTGAAGGGAGTATTAACCCTCAAAAGAGGGCATAATCTTATTAACTATCCTGTAATCTAATCTCTGAGTTGCTTTCTCCCACCTTCATGTTATCTTTCTTAGGTTCTCTCAGCAATTTCAAATGCAGAAACTGTTATTCTCTGGAGCATTTGAGATCTTGCTTCCTCACTTATGTTGACAGTTTAGTTCAACTACACTCATAACAATATTCTATAAGTCTGGACATCTCTTTATGTTGACAATATATAAATATAGATGGGTGTATGTGTTTGTGTGTATCTATCTTTTTCTTGTCTCAAATCAAAGTATCTCACTAATTCTTTAAGCTTTACATTAATACTAGTTGTTTCATGAAGCTTCTCAGACACCCTTGGTCCATAAAATTGTTCCTAATTAGAAATGCCCACAGCCTACAGTATGTATATCTTCTGGAGAATGAAGGTCATTCTGCTTTGTATCAGATTTATGTTTTTTTAACACATCTATTCCCATAAATACACAGTCAGTCCATAGGATGCAAGGTCCAAAACTTACTCATCTTTGTATTTTAGTCAGTATCAAGTGTAATGACATGCATATCCAAAATCCAAATTATATGCTTATTAGAATTAAACTGTATTAAACCGTGGTGATTTTCCCTGAGAAGAAAGAATATTAATGAATATGTTAAAGACTTTTGCAATCTCAGGGTTTAAAACAGAAATGACTACTTATACTGAAGCATGGTGGCAACCATGCTTGGTGGGAATTGCTGTTGAATATTTTAACCCTGCTGACTTGGCTTCTGTCATCATTTGCTTGCTAAAATAATAGAAAAGTTATTTTGATTTTCTGAATTATATAAATCATCCTATTTGATTGAATACACTATTGATTGTAATTTGAATACCCCATTGGTTGTGGTCATACTGGTTTTAGAAAATACATTCCTCTGGACCTGGATACCAGGACTGCACAATTACTCTAAATTGCCCCAGTGGCTCCAGATAATGTGTTTCCGTTGACTCGGTGGTCCCAAGACCCGATGGCTCCAGATAATGGGTTTTTGTCAACTTAGTGGTCTCAAGACCCGAAACTATAATTAATCTTTGTAGATAACTAATTGGTTCAATCTAGCTTCTGTAAAAAACTGCTTTTCTGTTAACCAGGTTCCTCATTCCTAACCCCGAGATGTAATCAATACCTTTGTGATTTTTGCCTCTATAAATCTGGTGTTGTGGTCATTTTTTTTTAAAGAAAATATATTTTATTGCTTTTTTACAGAGAGGAAGGGAGAGGGATAGAGAGTTAGAAACATCGATGAGAGAGAAGCATCAATCAGCTGCCTCCCGCACACCCCCTACTGGGGATGTGCCTGCAACCAAGGTACATACCCTTGACCGGAATCGAACCTGGGACCTTTCAGTCTCCAGGCTGACGCTCTATCCAGTGAGCCAAACCGGCTAGGGCTGGTGTTGTGGTCATTTAACCACTGTGAGATTTGGAGAGCAAATTGCCCCTTCATAATCCCATCTTCGAAATAAATGTGACTCCTCAATTCGGCTTCTTGAGGCGTCCTTGTGTGATTTGCGGGGTCCATTACAACAATACTAAGTCCACCTAAATCATAGTCATTGATGACAAAAGTATGTCTCTATAGCCCGACTAACCAGAATGAAATGGATGACCTGTGAACATGTAGACAACTGCCACGGACTGAGGATACTTATTTTCAAACTCTTATTTTAAACAGTAACTCAGAGACTAGAAAAGTCAAGAGAAACATAGTCTGAGATTCCTCCTTGTTGGCTTTGGTTGGTGTCTTGGCTTAGAATCTGTCTCTGTCACAATTTGTTAGGGGACCTCTGGTAATTTATGTCATGTTTGAACTTGAATTTCCTTAAACTATTATTTTATTTGACATTATTAGAATGGATTGTTTAGCTCATCAAAATGGTAGAAAGAATCAAAACCAGAGGTGGAAATATGCCTTTGGTTGCATTTTACCATGAGTAGCCCATGTGATTTGGGGCAAGCCCTTTACCCTGTTTATGATGCTCTGTAATCTGAGGCTATTGAACTAAGTAGATTACTCTATGGATCAATGTTCCCATTGTTCATCATAGGATGAGCTCATGATACAGTTTCTGATGGTTGAATGATTCAAGTGAATGATGTAATTCCCTGGACAGCTAGGCAATTCCATGTTTACTTTGTTGAGAATAATAAGGGGGGAAATGAGGACATCTGTAATACTTTTAACAATAAAGAAAAATTTTAAAGAAAAAAGATAATCACTTATTCACCAAAATAATAATTCCTCTTCATCCCTTGGTATTTCCACCTGCAAACATGTAATTCCTCCACACCTTCCTGTGTAGAATCTACTGGGTTTTAGAGCAGAAAATCCTCCTGTCTCCTGTAAAAATTAGAGGGCTGATTTCAAACAGCCTAACAGTGTCTTCACTAATTAATCCATCAATGGGATAAAACTTGTCACTTTAACTTGTTTCTGAAATTCCAATCAAAGCCTCATTAGCATAAACATTTCAACATGTGTCCTACATTAGCAGCAGGCATCAGGCAATGAAGACTTCCATCTTGGAGGGGTAAGGAGGCAGGCAAGGCCATCCTTGAAGCCAAATGGATATGGTTTTGTTAAAACCGAGCATCCAAGGGAATGTTACAGTTGGATGAATACTAGCAGCTACCCTTTGTATGGGTCTGATGTATCAATAATAGGTTTGCAAACTTTTCACTCTACCAACAGGGAAATCTTTGCAATTGTTGCACCTGTCCCAAGATGCTGTGCAGTACTTTAGGGAGAATGGGATTCCTGCCAAGGAACATACCTGCATACTAGACTCAGAAGCTGGATCAAGTCTGATAGTCCCAGTTACAGCGTTGGATATAGGTGACAGGTAGCTGAACTAGACAGACGCTGGGATTTCTAGTCCTGCTACCAGCCAATTGGCCTGGGGGAAGCTTCTCAAAGGCAGAACTTATTCTCTCTTCTCCACCTACCTTAATTTATGACTACTCTATGCATTAGAGATATGACACTTTGCTGGCTTAAGGTAGGTTAGATCATTAACAACTTGCCTCATAGCCAACACAGACTTATAGGATTAATTAATAGACTAGATGCCTAGTGAGAGAAGAGGATTAGATAACAATACTCACCCAAGTGTTGGCAGAGAGGAGGACCTGTGTGCCCACTTCCCAATTTTACCAAGACCCAGCCTAGGCCCCCAGATGCCATATCACAAAATTCCAAGGAGTCTAGCAGTTAGCAAAGGAAGATGAGAGATAGAAGTTTCCAGGGCCACCAGACATCCCAGTTCTGCCTAGTCAATGTAAAATGAAGGAATAGTAGATACTTTCAGCTTCATCCTGTATTTGTAAGAATGATGTCTCCACTCCTTTCCCTTCCTCAACTCGCTGGTCATCCCATTTCTCTCTGGCTTTAGATAAATATAAAAGAAACAATTTTTCATTGTTCTCCATCTCCCCAGCCTGGTTTGCGGTTACCAATTTCATGCATTTTCCTCAGAGCAATGACATGTTACCTCCGTTTTATTTCTGAGTTTGATGCCCTCAAT
This sequence comes from Myotis nattereri, assembly GCF_964212035.1. Taxonomy (NCBI): domain Eukaryota; kingdom Metazoa; phylum Chordata; class Mammalia; order Chiroptera; family Vespertilionidae; genus Myotis; species Myotis nattereri. The sequence continues at coordinate 75,328,523 of NC_138085.1, read as the reverse complement.
TGCTGTCCATTTCATATCTATGTCAATGTAGAATGGTCTATTTTTATTTGAAGATTTTAGAAATATGGAAGGGAGAAGCCTTGGCCTTTTCCTTCAAATAACTGCCCAGACAGCTTTATGGATGGCTAGTGAGTTTCTTCCTGACCTCCCTGAGAGGTCCCATCAGTGCTAACCCAGTTTCCTTTAAATTCCATATCCCTGGCTCTGGGACAGCAGCCGGCAGTTGTATCTTGTTCCATGATCCATAATTCGCAGCTTCAAAGTTCAGTGCCAAATAAGATCGCACACTGTTGGATAACCTTTTGTACCAGCCCTTCAGCAGTAATTAAATCCTGCTCCTTCTCTGCTGCCTGGAGAAAACCTAGGCTCTCTGTTGTTTTCAAGTGCAAGAATGAAGCAAAACAAAACCAAAGAACAGCGACACACAGCTCTGAGGCTTCTGCTTCATTAACTGTTTGAGTCAGCAAAGGCAGGGAACAGAGAGTGTAGTGGTCCTGGAGCTAGAGGCAAGGAGGTGGAGGAGCTGAGGGGGATGTGAGAGAACCCTTTGGTGGGATTCTGCTGGAGCAGACATGAGAGAAGAATCTTAGTCTGTGATTGGCAGGCCTATAAGTCCTTTATAAACTTTAAATAGACATGGCTGGTCAGGTAATGGGAACCAGGGAGACTGCGTAAGATCCTGAGGTGACAAGTGATCACTGTATGGAGCTTCTCTCTGATTAAAAAATAGACAGGACTTCCTGAGCTACTACTGTGTCCCTAGAAGGTCATCATTATACCAACCATACACTGAATGTTAACTATAGGATTTACTGACATATCTAATCTTTATGGCATGCCTGGATCGATTTTTGCTTTTACAAATAAATAAACAGAATATTTAAGAGACATATCCAATATTTATGAAGAGTGCAGCTAGGATTTAAACCTGGTTCTTTTTATATGAAATCTATGCTCTTTTTTGTATGCCAAATTCTTGTATTCTACTCCAGAACCCACTTTCTTTCAGTATCTGTGTCAAATACCTTTCTTACAGGAAAACACTGCTCAGTTGCTTGCCAAAACCTGGCTAACACCTACCTCACTGACGTTCTCAAAAGCTCAGTGAACCAGATATTGTTGGCATCACCAATCGCCATCATTGCTCATTTCTGTAGCCACCATAGAAGAGGATTGTAAGAATGAAAGACAGATCTTGCCCTCAGGAGCTTTTAATCAAGTTGGGATGACATTCAGAGATTCATAAAGAGCATAACAACACCTTAGGACAAAGGAATCAGCATAATGGATGTTGGATCAGTGACTACAAATTCTTGGTTAAGTGCCCAGGAGAAGGAGAACAATGAGTTAGAGGTTAAAGTGTCGAGGGAATGAAGCATAGATCAGGAAATCTTTGAACAGGTCTCTGAAAGTTGGTTACTCTTTGGAAAGACAGAGAGGAAGTGGTAGGACCTTAAAAAATCTGAAAAGCCACAAAGGTTAGATTGCAGAGGGGGAACAAATCATGGTGTTTACAAGAGACAATGAGGAAATTCCTTTGGTTGAAATAGATTGTTAGTGCTTCAGAATTGGTGAAGTCAAAAAAGTAACAATCCACCTAAATCACAGGTATCACCATCTTATTAATTGTACTAGTAGCCCTGCGCATGAATCTGTGCACCAGTAGCTCTCCGCAGGGCCTGGCCACTCTGCATCTGCTGTCCAGAGGCTCTCTACGGCCCAGAGGCCCATCCGTGGCTGGGTGCGGAATGCTTGCCTCATCGCCACGGCAATGAGGCAAGCATTCAGGCCTCTCACACTGCCCACTCTCAGCGGCCTCCTCCCCCTCCCCCCGCAAGGACTGGGGGTCTCTGGTGGGGCTGAGAGGACTGGGCGCCACCATCTTGTGGCTATGGGTGCTGCCATCTTTGTGACAGAGTGATGGTTAATTTGCATATTAACCTTTTATTAGATAGGATAGTCCATTAGTAAAAACATTAGTAAAAAGAATTTAGCAGGTACCCAAAGAATATGTGTACTTGTTTATTTTTAAACTAAACTATGTCCATGCATTACTGTCCAAATGGATTATTACGTAAAATATATGTTAAAATATTTTAAAGCATAAGATAAATAAATATAAATTTTAATTCTGCTCTAATATTTATTATTTCCTTTCTTCTATTAATGATGGGATTAATTTGTTTTTCTTTTTTCTGGTTTCTTGAGATGTACAGTTATTTGAGGTATTTCTTCGTTATTATAGAAATTTATCACTATAAATTTACTTCTTAGAATTGCTTTTACTGCTTTCTACAAGTTTTAGTATGTTGTGTTTTCATTTCCATTTGTCTCAAAGAATATCTTTTTGACCCAAGGGTTTGTTCAGGGATGTGTTGCTTAATTTCTATATATTTGTTAATTTTTCAAATTAACACATTGTTTGCGGGTAGTTTTTATCGTGCGCTAACAGGTGGCGCGGACCATTTTTGCTAATTTTTGGCTCAAATGGCAACGTTCAGTAAAATTACGATAACTTTAGTTTATGTATTTATACGTTACCCGCATTCTACCACTAGTCTATAAAAAACGTATCCCACGTCTATAAAATACATGTCCCGTGCTCTACTACCAGTCAACGTAAAACGTATAAATACGTTTCCCGCATACAATGTATTAATGTCTGGTTTCATACTATTATGGTCAGAAAACATAACTGATATAATTTTAATCTTCTTAAAATTTTTGAGACTTGATTTGTATCTCTTCTCCTAATAGAACTAAGTTTTACAAGGGCAGAGAACTCGTTAAACAAGAATTAATAAGTTCCCCCACATGGAGTTAGATACTATTTAGAAAGCTATAGTTTCTCCAAACATGTTGTGTGATTGGGAATCTTTAACCACATAAAGAGTTAATCATTTTTTAAATGCCAGGGCAGCAATGAATTACTTCATCTGAGGGCACACAGTCAAGGCTTAAGAAGAACTGGCAATAGAAATTGTTCCCCTGGTGATGTAAGATCAAAAAGCTTCCCCAAACAAAGTGAGCACATCACCATCCCACCAAGCTCCCACCCCCCAAAATTTGCAAAGTCCAAGGCCTGTGGGGTTTTTATATAAAACCATAAACTCCACAAGGGAATAAGAAAAAATCCTGACTGACTCAGGAGAGAGCTCCCTGCAGTGACAGGCAGGGATTTTCCTAGAAATCTGAAAAACTAAGCATCTTAGATGATAACTCTGAACCCCCAATGAATCAGATAAAGCACCTTGGGAGGTCAAATAGATGATCTTGATCTCAGCACATCTTAGAATAATCCAGTAATTAAAAAAGGAACAAGGCTGTGTGCACACATGGGCATGCTTGTAAGTAGTGCAGGTCTGAGTAAGAAAAACGGAAAATACCAAAATCTTACATATTGAACATTACTTGGTAAAATATAAAAAGTTCAAATTAGTTTGAATGATAATATACAGTTCTTTGGCAGACATATCTTAGCCTCAAAATGATTAAAATTCTTGGAAATTTTTGTGTTTTATATATTAAACTTGAATAGTCTTTGTGTGTCTTGTGAAATATTAACTCAGAACATTTGCTCGATTTTTGTTTTTGCATGCATTGCAACTTGTGGCTGTTAGATATAACTCTCATTTAGATGCTCAGCAAAACCTCTTCCTTGGTCTCTGTTCCCATACTTGCCTCGTAAAACATTCCAAATATTGCTTTAAGAGAAAGGGCCAGCTTACCTATTAGACCCAAAGGCAAAATTCTTTCAGCTCACATTACTTTTAAAGGCCCATGGAAATAGTTTAATGTCTTTTGAAATTAGAAATTTAAAAAATAAACTTTTAGGTCACAGAAAATGGTGTAACTCTAATATTAATATATGTTCATTTTTATACTGATGCAGTCATGAAATATAAATTTTAATAATTTTTAAAAATTGAAAAAAGTGAGCGAAGGATGATGCCTATAAAAGCTATCGTGCTTAAGGTTTATGAAAGTCATAGGGTGGCCATGTTCAGAAGGAATCTTTCAGAAATTAAAATCACATCTTGCCACTCCTCTGTTCTGAGGCCTTAACATTTTATTTGCTGGTAGTGAGTAGAGAAGACAAATGCAACATCTCCTAGGATCTGGTCCCTACAAGACTTTCTGGCATTATCTCACTTGATCAAGACCTCACCACATCTTGTGCTTGGCTATCAGCTGTATCGGCCCACTCTCGATGCTCTATTCCCATAAGCCAGTGGTTCTCAACCTTCCTAATGCCGTGACCCTTTAATACAGTTCCTCATGTTGTGGTGACCCCCAACCATAAAGTTATTTTTGTTGCTACTCCATAACTGTAATTTTGCTACTGTTATGAATCGTAATGTAAATATCTGATATGCTATATGTGTTTTCCGATGGTCGCGACCCACAGGTTGAGAACCGCTGTATAAGCCATCATCCCCTCTTCTCTCTTCTACTTGTTCCCTCAGTAAATGACACGTACCTTTTTCTGGATGCTATTATCATCCAGATACTATAGACAGAGATGGGTTTACAAATTTTTTCAATCAAAGGAAGAATTTCTCTCTCTATTTTTATCGAAATCCTTTCTTTATGCAAATTCCATCTCCTTGAGCAGCCTCCCCAGGTTTCCTTCGAAAGCATGATGTTTATATGTGTAGTATCCTTCTTGCCACCCTCTTCATGAACTCTTAGATTGCACAGTGCTTAGTCATTCCCATTACATAATGTCATACTGAAGACATGCCCTAGGGTTCTTCTAGACTAGAGCAGGGGGCATATTTTGTTTTCATTTTTGATTACTCATTTAACGCACCACAGTTCTTACTACATTTACTTAGAGTAGATGCTCATATTCATTATAGTTAAATGCAACATAGATACTATTTGCAGCATTTTTATCACCATGACTCACCTAAAGTGGTTTTCCTAAATGGAGAGACGACTGCTTTGTGGTAAGGACAATGTCCTCTCATCTGTGACAATTCCTGTACCACTGTGTTTGTTACAGAAGCACATTTTATGTTTTTTTAAAAAATATTTTATTGATATTTTACAGAAAGGAAGGGAGAGGGATAGAGAGTTATAAACATAGAGGGATGAGAGAGAAACATAGATCAGCTGCCTCCTGCATTCCCCCTACTGGGGATATGCCCGCACCAAGGTACATTCCCTTGACCGGAATCGAACCTGGGACCCTTCAGTCTGCAGGCCAACGCTCTATCCATTAGGCCAAACCAGTTATGGCCAGAAGCACATTTTAACAGCTAGATCACTGAACTGAGAGTCAAAAGCCCTTGTTCCTACTCTGGGTTTATTTTCACGTTACCTAATGGCAGCTCATACATAACTCCGTCCCTCTGGGTTTGTTTTGTTTCCTCACCTGTAGAAACAAGGGTTGGATATTGCTGCTCTCAGGGAACTTCTGGTTCTGGCATTCTCCAGTTTTATGGTCCACTGATGCTAGTCCTAATATGACCAAGTACAAATTAGGAATGAACTGCTAAGGGCCTCCAGGATCTATGAGAAGGAAAGCATTTTATTGCTTGTTGAGGACTCTTTCTGCGTGAGTCTTTGGGAACAGTTCTCAAATGATGGGAAGGTCCCATCCTATCTCTCAGTAGGCCTTAAGTTATTCTCACTTTCCAGCACAAGGAACATGGGTTCCTAATCTCCTTGAATTCTGTGATCACTGTAAGACAGTGGTTCTCAACCTGTGGGTCACAACCCCTTTGGGGGTTGAACGACCCTTTCACACGGGTCGCCAAAATACATCCTGCATGTCAGATATTTACATTATGATTCAAAACAGTAGCAAAATTACAGTTATGAAGTATCAACGAAAATAATTTGATGGTTGGGGGTCACCACAACGTGAGGAACTGTATTAAAGGGTCGCGGCATTAGGAAGGTTGAGAACCACTGCTGTAAGAGGACTAAATGAGATTTCTCCAAACAAAAGCAATAGTTTTTCATTTCTCACCAAAGACATTCTTACAAAAACCTATGCACAGAAATAATTATACAAGCCATTGAGAGGAACTTTTTCTGACTGCATTAAGTTTGTACTTGTATTTGAATTTTAGATACATATTTTTTTGTTTTCTTCTTCGGTTTCAGTGACAACAAAAGAGAGATAGTTTGGGACCTTGAAGAGTAAGACAGTTTGGAAGAATATTATCTAGCAAGTCCTCCAGAGCAGGATTTTGTCTTGTTAAGCATTTAGAAAATCTTGTGGTTCTTTGAGTTTGCTTTGGGGTAAGGGCATTTTTCCAGACGTTTACTGTCAACCCAACTTCAACTTGAGAAAGCACAGATCCTATGGGTTTTGTCTTAATTTTTCTAAACAAAAAAAGTCCTAGCTGCCATTCATGGTCATGGGTTTCTATTGAAGATGCCCTGATTCATTCATGAGCTTCATTCTTGATCTCTTGAGAGTAATAAATATTGCATGGCAGATAAGCTAACTTGGAGTGACTGCCTTAAATTAAGATTCAACCTATAATTGGAGTCTCTTTGCCCATATTTAATGCAAATATCAACTAGAAAAGCATTATTTTGCACCTACTATAAGTCAGTTTTACTGGGCATCTTGCATTCATTATCTCATTTAATATATAAAACCATCCTGCAGGATAATGGTTAATTTTATCATTTTAAAGATGAAAAAGTTGAATACCCGAGAAATGAACTTTCTGGAATCACCTAACTAGGAGAAAGGGATGCAGGACCAATCAATATTACTACTGTGACCCCATAGCATTCTATTTACAAAACCTCTATGATTTATAATGACCGCTGGTGTTGCTGCCTCTCACACTAGTCTATGAGCCCCTAAAAAGTAGGAAGATCATATGTTTCCTTCTTTACATCCATAGTGGCCAACACAGTGCATCCCCTGGACCCACTGCTAGTTGTTTTAATCTTTGTGTGGAGATGAGAAGCTAAAGACAGGTGAGGGTTGTGGCAGCCATAGTAGGCTTCCTGTTTCCATGAGGAGAGGTGTTGCAGATGTGTCTGGAAGAGTGGGTGGTTTTGGATTGACTGAGGTAAGCTGCTTAGCATTTCCATGAGGGAGATCATTTGGGCAAAGGTACCAGGGGACTGAAGATGTGTAACGTGGCTGTGTGTGAACTGGGATAGTGCTGGTAGCCAATATTAGGTATAAGAAATGAAAAATTACTGACTGATGGGATTAGCCCAAGCTCAGAAGGACTGCCTCTTTGAATGTCTAGGTTCTGGTCTTGCAATTTCTCAAGCTCACCCAAGGGCAATGATTGGTCTCACCCACACCCCTCCCATTTTCTATTTCCACTAAAGAGAGAGAGAGCTTAACTTTAAGGTGAGCTCTTTGCCTTTGATAGTCTGACAAGAAATGCACATTGCTGTTTGCCAAACCTTCCCACTGACCTGCCCTTATTCTTGGAAGGAAATAAGGAGGAAACATAAGGAGTTAGGAGGGGGCTGATTTCTAGCACAGTCACTCCTTTCAAAAAGTCATTTCAAATTGCACTAGGTGCTTCAATTGCCCTATTTTCCTGAAATTAATTCTAAATTTTCTGGGTACAATTTGTTTCCCTCAAGTCTCTAATTATGCTTTTAACATTCAATCTTTCAAACTCTAGCCATTAGTGACTTAATATGGTGTTATCAGAAGATAGAGGGAGTTAGGAGTGTGGGTGGGAATTTTAAGCACAGAAGTTGCACCTGTGCTTGTGATGGTTTGAAATTGATGTCCCCTGGAGGAAAGCTAAAGAAAAATCTAATAAGTCACCAAAATAGACTAAAGTCAAGTCTGAAATTAGTATTTAAGGTATTAGGACTTGTGGCTGGTAAGGGTTTGATAGCTAATCACAAAGTTCCTTTTAAACTTACTGAACATGGTTGGTGGTATGGGATTTCAGGCCAAATGACAATCACAGAAAATGTAGACATTACCAGACAGCAAGACATGCACAAGGATAAAATGCTAAGGTTGGTGAAGTACTTTCAAAGACATTAAAAACAGAAAATGAAGGAAGGAGACAGGTATGAAGTAGCTCAGAGACATGACAAAAAATTTCAATGTTGGATCACTGAATAGCTAGGATCAGCCTATAGGAGGAAGGAGACAGAAGATAATCAGTAAAGCAGAATTACTATTCTTTAAATGAATGATCAATAAGCATGGATTGAGCAGCCACAGTGCTTCTTCTATTTCTTAAAAAAGGAGGTATAGCAGGTGACCTCTATACCTTGACAATTCACATATGTATTTCTCATTTGTGTCAATACAATCAGCTCTATGATTCTGATGACAGTATGTAATTTAAACTCCTAAATACTGTAGAGTCTTAAGGACAGAGACCAAAGAGAGCTGATGCAGGCATGCATGGCTGCCTGAGCTATTCAAACTGAGGAGGAAAAGACCCAGATTGTTCTGCCGAGAACTCACAGTTAGAGAAACTGGAAGAAGAGAAAAAGATGTGGCTTTCAGAAATTCACAGACTAAATGCATTTTGAGAAGACGGAAGTCCCGCCCGGGTGGTCTTGGGAAGGTGCAGGAGGAGCCCTGCCAGTCATAGGCATTTATCTGCCAAAGTCTAGGGGTAAAAAAATAGGAGACATCATTTCAATAATCAACAGAGTCAATCACCGAGGCAGGCAGGAGAGGGGATGTTTACTGTTTGGTGGGACAGAAGAGAATTCCACCATGACACAACAGTGAGCTGTGTGGAACAGAAAAATTCCACCTCAAAAAATACATTCTTAGAAGCTTAGAAAAGTGAAAAATCACTGAGACCTTGAAATCTCCTCACGTGAGAGAAGTTCCTAGATGGGATAGAAGAAGGAACAGATATTAGAGAGACAGAAAAATGAAAGCTCTTACTAAGGAGAACCACCTGGGAAAGGCTGCAATGCTAGTCAGAGATGAGCACAGTACGTATGACTACAGCAAGACCACATCTGCCAGAACTGACCATGGACATGAACAAAGAGATACAGTTGGAGTGACCCAATAAAACCAGGCTGCGGTGGGCCTTGTCTTCTATGTTAAAAAGTTTTAGACCTCATGCCACCAAGCAAGTAGATAATATTGAAGATTTCTGAGCAGAAATTTGATATTGAGATGATTTGTTTTCATCTTTCTTTTGCATATGATTTTGATCAGGACTTTGTACCTTGAGATCTGGAAAATTATCAGTGGTGGGGGAGGTGACAGTAGAGGAAATCTTTTCCAAAGTTTGAGAGTCCTAAATGGGGCGCATGGGGTACATTTTAGGAAGCATGGATAAATTGGTCAACTAAAGCTCAGATATCAGGGTCCCCTCATAAGTCACCCATACAGAAGCACTTTCTGTTCAGATAGCTCCCCAAATCCTATGTGTATACATATGCACCATCCATTCTATTGAATCTCCACACATGCAGGTGCTACTTATAGGTTTGCCATTAAAATAGGTGTTCCATCACCCCGGGTGTGCCATCTGCAAAGTTGTGTCATCGACATAGCTGTGTAACAGCTAGCTAATCTGTGGTATAAGTGGGGCATGGGTAGATCATTATTTTCCAGAACGTGTCTACATGGGATGCTCTCCCAGAAAGCAGAGTATACAGAATTCTCATCCATAGCACTATGAGACAGCAAGGTGACGAGCCATATACCCCTTTCTTTATTTGGCAATAAACCACACTTTTTCTAGAAACACCTTTCAAGTCCTAAAAGAAAGAAAAAAATATTTTCTTCTAAGGATCTCACATTTCAAAAATTTTATTCTAAATAAACTACAGAAATTGGTAACCTAATACCAAAACAAGGAAACAAACCAAACAGTATGCTTAACAAGTACATATATGTAATAGGCAGGCAGCAACGTTTAGGGAAATTTAAGGAAAAGGCATTAAATACAAAGTGGAGAAAAAATAATCTTCTCATTTTATCTTGTACTTATCCCCTCACTCCTTGCATAGAAAAAATATATATGTAACTCAAGATTCACACTTCAAAAAATAACTTCTTTAATTCAAAGATGAACTTGAGTATGACCTCAGAGAATTCAGAATTGACTAAATGTTAGTCCTTTAATAAACTGGACTTGGCAACAACTGATCTCAAGGAAAATTCAATCAAAACCAAAGTCTTATCTTTTTTCAGAAACAGGACAGTTGAGAATTGAATGTGATGTCCTAGAAAAATCGAAGAAATAACATCAAACTAGTTTGTTCCTGAAAACAAGGCAACAAGAAATTGATGGCATTTTCACCTGTGATTTTACTAGGACAGATTCTGGGCTTAGAAATGACGCCACTTGGCTCTCATAAAATCCAACACAGAGATAGAGACAGAGAACAGGGAGCCATGGTGGTATCGTTTCTGGGGTAACACTGAAGTAGAATCCAAGGAAGTCCTGGAACCAGTAAGTCCTTTGAACAGATAAAAGCTTCCCACCTAACCACCCAAGGTGCTCAGCCTCTCTTCTCTCCATTTCTCCCACGTTGGAGGCAGTGAAGGAGAGCAAGGAATTGAAAGTTATGAAAATGGAAAAGATTTTGCAACTTCGTTCTCATATCCTGCTTAGTAACATCTTTTGGAAAGAACCATAAATGGCTGGCATTTCATCTCTTCCTAACCTTAAGGATGGACAAACAGGAAAGCCAATCTCTAAGGAGCTAGGACGGGCTTAGCCATTGCACAATTCCATCACATCCCCAACTACTTTCACTACCAAAACTAAACAAAAAACTTAGCTATACTACTACATTTTGATTTTTTGTTGTAAAAACAAACAAACAAACAAACAAAAACACTAGGATAGGACAGAGGCTAGTTCAGTTCTATAAGGTCACCCTTTTTAATGAGGATATGCTTTATTAAATAGGAGAAGGTGTGAAATTTTGCAAAACCCACACTGGCTCATCTCTGCTACCGCCCATACAGTATGTTATGTGTATGAATGATATATATTTGTCATGTGAATCATACTAGAAAAAAATGCAGCATCTGGCCCTGGCCAGTGTGGCACAGTTGGCTGAGCATCATCCCCATGCACTGAGAGGTTGCCAGTTCAGTTCCCAGGCAGGGCACATGCCTGGATTGCAGGCTCTTACAGGGTGCATGCAGGAAGCAGCCAATTGATGTTCCGTTCTCACACTGGTGTTTCTCTCTCTCTCCCTCTTCCTTCCTCTCTCTCTAAAACCAATAAAAATATATTTAAAAAAATACAGCATGTTAACAACTTCAGGTTAAAAGAAGAAGGACAGTGAGGGGAACAGACAATTCCGGTACATAATACCACAAACAATTAAACAACCTCATCAGCTCCATGAAATTTGCATTGTCAAACCAACAAGGAAGCAGAGAACATCCACCAGGCTAGTTTAACCCAGAACAAAGTTTTCATCTACAGAAATCAGTCTTCTGATTTGAACTTTCACATATCAAGTTCAAGATTAATGTAAATTAATTAAGCAAATAAGGAAAACTAAGATTTTCAGTTACTAGTGAATAAAATACTGTATTATGAGAACTATGGGAACCATTATTACATGAAGATGGAAATATATATGCATATATATATATATATATATATATATATAATTTATTGCTACTGGTATATGTGAATGATGTTATCCAAAGTCAATGGGGAAAAAAATGAGCTCATAATAGGAGCCCAGGAATGACTTCTTAAACTAAGAGTCTTGAAGGATGAGTGAAAATAAACCTGAGAAGAACGGGCAGGTGCCACCAACAGTGAGGCAGTGTGACCCAACAGGAAAAGAGAAAGAGCATGGTGCCTTGGGAAATCAGACAACCGCTCACGGGTAAAAGCCAACAAAATTTTGGAAAAGAAAGTATGTTCGTCAAGCTCTTAGCAGAAAATAGAAAGTAAAGCAAATGTAGAATAATCTGAGGCAGGTTTAAAAAAGGTTTGTTTTGAAAGGTGGTGCAGGATGTTGAGAAATGCCAAGTATGCCAGCTGAAGGGGCAGAGGACAAAAATCACTGGAGTCCAGAAGCAGAAGGGCTACTTGTCAGGAGCACAGACCTGAGACTAAATCCAAGTCTGCAGGGAGGGAACCAGAAGGATAAATACTACTGACCTCACTCTCACCCTCCCCTCAGCTTCTGCTGGTGCCCCATTGGTCAAAGCCAACCGGCAGCTTGAGGGTATGAAAGCCAGGTGATGCAGTCTCTTGGGGTGAGAAAGCCTCAGCACCGAGCAGGTCTGGAGGATAATCTCAATTTCCCAGCACAGAGGAGTATAGATGGGATTGATCCCAAGAGTGGTAATCTCTGAATTATTTCCTCTCTGAAGTCTTTATTCATACTTTACCTCTCCCCTGAAGTTTTTCTAGGTCTTAATAGAATCGGCTACTACTTTTTGCAGTTCATAGAACTTTCTTTCCTCTACATTTAACCCTTTTTCATTATGACATTTCATGGTCAGCTGGGCATTTGTCTCCATAAAGAGGTTATAAAACCTTCCAGCAAGGAAGTTGTGTGTCTGAGCCAGCTTTGTATTTCCAGTGCCCAGCATGAGTAACAGGCACACACTTCCTGTTCAATTGGATGTAAATAATTGCATCCATCACCTGAGTGATTCACTGTACCAGGGAGCTACGCTGGGTGTGAAAACTACCTGTACATGCTTACCATTCTCAATGTGTCCAGATAACCTGCACCTGCTCACTCATGCAGCTGAAAAGGAGAGATTATGCTATCATCCAGGTGGCACACAGAAGTGCAGTGCAATATTATTATCCAGGAACCATTGGGATAGACAGATGTTTGCAGTAGTATAGATATTAACTAGAAAGCATCCTCCTTCGTAACTCAATAAGTACTGGTATTCAAAACTATTCAGATTCAGGCAACAATCATTTCCTGAGTGACAGTCTACCCAAGATGCCTGTGTTAAATACTGTCACACCTGGGGTCTCATGTGATGGTCGGAAGAACTCTGTAGGGAAGGGGATTATTATCTGCTGGTAGAGACTAGCAAACTGACATTAAGAGATGTAATTGTTAAGGAGCAGATATAAACCCAATTCTTTTGATTTGTGGAACCTTCTCACAACACCACAATGATTTCCTTTTTTAATCATAGAAATAAATAGGATTTATTGCTTTAGTTATTCATTTTTATTTGATAATAATTATTATGTATTATTTTATTCTATGTGTATAATGCCTAGCAATATATAAGGGAATGCTGAAACTGGTGTCTCTTGGGCATGTTTGCATTAAGTACATAGCCATAAACATGTCAAAATCTACTCTTAATTGATTTTTGTTATTGGGGGAAAAGTGAGTGAAAGGGAAATGTTTTAGTAAAGAATAAAAATAAAGGAAGAATTACCAGGACTATTTATATTGTGAAAAAACCACTCAAACCCTCATTAATAAACACTTTGTAATAACCATAATAGTAAACATTAGGTTAATGTAACCTTGAACATTTTCTTGTTCCTTTTACAATAAATCTATGAAATTGCAAGTCACTAGTTAGACTTCATGGTAATGAGCTTTTAGGGGAAAGACTGAACGTCATTCTTGGAAGCCAGATAGTTTGTTTAGTAGCTAAAGGAAAACATTAGAAAGCAAAATAGACTGTGGCAGAGACAAGTAAATTTGCCATGATTGGTAATGCTGCATGCCAACTTCATTAATTAATACAGACTTTAAAATCCTTTAAAGAATATCAGCAAAAGGACTAGAACTACTTCTGGGGCAGATAGAAAATACAGATCAAATGGGTTTCATTTAAAATGTGGTGGCTTCAGATAAAACTAATTAGCAGGATGACAAAAACCGTCAATAAAATAGAAACAGTGCTCTTAAATTCTAGCAACAATGAGTGCGATTGATTAGAAATTGTTCCTCTTGCCCAATTGTATGTAAAAAACTTATACCAGTTTTGAGTTGCTGCTGCTTTAGTACTTCTCATCATTTTATTGTACTGTGATAATACATTTCTTTTTCTATGTGACCAAAAGTTCTAATGACATTAGGAAAAAAGGGAAGGGTGCAAGTGATTAAAGAGGCAGAAAGAGGAATGAAGGAGGATGGAAAGAGGCTTAAGGTAACAGACAAGTGGAATAGACTAAGAATCTAGTGGGTAGATAACAGCAGCTTTTTTCTTACTGTATATTTTTTCAAAAGCAGGGTTATTTATTCTTCTTCTTTTGATGGCTTCCAGTTTCCTGATTATTTGTTGTTTTGGTTATATATTTCTGCAAAACAAACTATCCCCAGACCTCCTAAGTCAATCCTAAAAGCAAAATTTTATTCATTATCCTGCCCAGTGGTTCAGTTGGTTACAGTATCGTTTTATACACCAAAGGCTGCAGGTTCAATTCCTGATTAGGGCACACACTGGAGGCCAGGACACATATTGCAGTCCTAGTGTGTGATATTATCAAGTAAAGCATTTGCCACAAACAAAGCAACACTGATGGAATTGCTTAAAATAGATTTTTTATATACCATCATTATGAAACTAGAGGCCTGGTGCATGAAATTTGTGCACTCGGGGGGAGGGAGAGATCCCTCAACCTGGACTGCGCCTTCGCACAGTCTGGGAGCCCCATGATCAATTGCCCCGCAGAGGGAGGCCCAGCCTCCCCCCACCCCTGCACCCCACCCCCAGCCTGCTGGTGAGTGGCCTGGGCCTCCCTCCGCGGGGTGATCATGGGGTGATGGCAGGGGGGGCCTCAGCCAATTGCATAGTACCCGCCTTGACTGGCCTGGTGCCAGTACATGCCATAGCATGGTCGTCCGGATGGTCATTCTGCTCTTCGGCCATTTGGTTGATTTACATATTATACTTTTATTATTATGGATAGTACTTTTGTATAACACTTTATGGTAGAGGATGAACTTCACATTCCTTATCTTATTCTACTTTATTTATCTTACTTAATTCTTATCTATCTATCTATCTATCTATCTATCTATCTTTCTCTCTCTTCCTGTCTCTCTCTGCCTAAATATTAATAAAATCATATCCTCGGATGACAATTTTTTTAAAAGCTAAAAAGATTTGTATTCATTTGCTACAATTCTAGAATTTGGGCAGAGCTCAGCAAGGATGGGCCATCTCTGTTTCACTGGGCATTAGCTGGAGTGTTTTGACTTAATATGACAATTCCACTTCTCATATGACCTCACATAAATGGACAGCAATTCATGTGGACTGTGAGGTGGGCGCTCACCTGTGCTTGTTGGCTGAGACCTCAGCCATACACACACCTAGGTCACGCTTCTCACTGCATGGTGGTCTCAGGGTAGTTGAATGCTTTACATGAAGGCTGAATTCCCTCCAGAGCACAAAATATCAGTGTCTTCAGGCTTAGACCTGAAACAGGCAGAGTGTGATTTTTTGCCACATTTTAATCATTAAAGAAAGTCATGGCCCAGAGTTAAGAGAGGGGGCTGTTCAAGGACATGGGTATCAGAAGACAGGATTCAGTGGGATCCTCAAATTGTCCATCTATCCCATCTGTCTCGAAAAGAGATGATTGGCATTTGACAAGAATAATCACTTTTCAGATTTTTAATGACATTAAGCCAACAGTCTCTCAGAGGAGCTCAAGGTGGCCCTAACAAGTAAGCACCTTATAACAGAGTCCATATCACTCCAGACTGATAATAATCTACAAAGAAACAGAATTCACATAATGTGAAAGATGGGGGCCTTTTTCTCCAAGTTTTGAAACAAATTATTTATGAAGTGAAATTTGCCAGCCAGAAACTTATAGATTCAATTTTGTTTCCCTGCCTCAACACAAAATTTACTGGGCTTACATGCTTTCTCATTTGCTTATTCAGCAAAAGTGTGCTGTTGCTCTGCTTTGTGGGCACAGGGTACACGAGGTACAATGATATATGTTAAAAGAGAATCTATACTAAAACCAAGTCTGCAAATATTGATCCCGTGTGGATTTGGACTATCTGAAGAAAGTAGTTTACAGAAGAATTCTCAGCTTTGCTTCCTCCTATAACTAAAAACGTGTTCCAAGGTTTGTATTATAGAATCATGGCAGAGAAGAACAGCTAAAGTAGTAAAAACAAGCAACCTTAATTGAATTTCTGCTACAGGTGTTTTCTTTTCATCTGGGATAGCTCAGCATCTCTACAACCTCAATTTCTTCATCTTTGATAATGGATGGAAATCTAGATATGAGGATTAACTAAGATGAAATAAAATAAAATAAAGTAAGATAAAATAAGGAATGTGAAATTCATTGTCTACTCTAAAGTGTTATATAAAAGTACTGTTTTATAATGATGGTATATAAAGTTCTATTTTAAGCAACTCCATCAGTGTTGCTTTGTTTGTGGCAAATGCTTTACTTGATAATATCACACACTAGGACTGAAAATTACTACTGCTATAACTCTTCTTGCAGGTGTTCTTGAGTGCTCCATATAAAGAAAGTATTTGGGGATTTTTACAGATGTTAAATATAAATGCTAATTGTGGGTGAGGAAAGCCACTTATGAGAGGCTGCAGGTGGAACCTAGTGTTTCCAGGCCACTTGACATTTTCATTAGGAAGACTCTTGCCAACAGGAATTACCTGAACCTCAACTGGTCATGCCTAGAGATGAGAATTTTCCCTTTTCATAAACAATAAAGACGTCTCTTGAAAATATCAAGTCATGAAACATTGACTAAGCCTTGCACTTAACACTGTCTTAGGGACGCTGGGGGATATAAAAGAAAGCTAAGCTGTGTTGATAGTTTTTGAGGAATTTATGATCTGTTACCACTTCAATATTATAGTCTACAATGCGACAGCAAGCTGGGTGGAAGAGCTAGATGTGGGAGGTGATAGGAGCTTCTAAAGTTTAGGGAGAGTAGAGACAAACGCACACTTGGGCAGGAAGGAAAGGTTCCTTGAAGATAGAAACTAAACTTCTGCGTAATATTTATTGCTATATCTAAGCATAAGAAGTGGTTGTCAGTATGCTGGGCTTCAATGGGTTCTTGAAGATCAAGATACAGAGAGAGAGAGAGAGAGAGAGAGAGAGAGAGAGAGAGAGAGAGAGAGAGGTGCAAAGAAGGTATTTATGATGGAGGGAGAAGCTTGAGATGAGGCTGTCTGGAAGATGGTCCCTGCTACAGATGTAGGGAGATGGAGTTTGCAGGTAAAGGAACTCCAGCTGTGGAAGACTTCTGCGTCCAGACCCAGGAGTCTGGGCTTTCATCTGGCTGGCAATAAGGAGCAATTATTATTTGCTTTTAAGTATGATGTTCTACTTCGTTAAAAATTATGGAGTAAAAAAATCTGTAGTTTTATTCCCTTTATTGAGGGTTCAAAGACTTGCAGAATTCTGAGGTTAAGAAAGAGAGAGAAAAACCTTAAGCACTGATTAATTTTCCATTGACGAAATTATTTGTCTTTGATTAATCATGAGGATATTCCATTTCTGATTGTGTCTCCTTTCATCTATTTCATGCATTTCTAAGATACTGCAAATCTACTCCTTTGAAACCCTAATAAGAGATCTTTGGTGTGTGTGTGTGTGTGTGTGTGTGTGTGTGTGTGTGCTTTTTTTTTTTTCATTTTTGCACAAAAAGGCATTATGTTTGTGAAGATGTTATAATAACAGGCTCAGCAGCAAGTGAGGGAAGGCCACAAGAAGCATGGTGGCCTCATAACACAGTTGCTATTGTCTTGAAACAAAAAGCCTAACGAGGTCTCCTTTAGAAATTTCACTGCAAGAGTAAACAACCACTGAGGCAGGTGATCAAGAAGAGCAAATATGAAAACAGTATTATGTCTCATGCCAGGGCCTTTTTGTAATGTGGAATTGTGAAAATAAGGCGTGACTTCTGATTTCTTTGTGTATATTATCAGAATCTAATCAGCTCTCCTAAACCGTGAGGTGAAAGTGCTTAGTGCATTCATACTCACATACGCCTGTAGATGCAGAGAGGTAGCTAAGCTAGCAGATAACCCCATGCTGGCAAAGCCCGGCTAAATATTCAGATAAACACAAAAGTCAGGTGAACCAGCAGGCCCATTCAACCCCCTGAGGCACAGCTAAACTAGTCTGGCCTGCTGCTCTGTATTCTACAGGAATGCTAATTTTAATACCAGCCTAGACCTGTACTTAGCCAATCTCCAACCCTTGCTCACCAATTTAGAATTGTACCTGACATATCCTAAAATGATACCATATTTTTCACTCTCAAACCATGCAATTTTGCTTTCTAAAACTTCAGCTGAAAACAAATGTATTTAACATTAGGCTTTGGCAGAAAGAAACTTTCAGTATAGAAATATGCATCTTCATGAACACAATCGTTAATTCAAACTCTATGCAATTAAAGAGAATGGGTGTGTAGCACGTAGTAGGTACTCAGTTGCATTCTGACATTGAACCCCATGAGCTACCTGGTCAGAACTCATAATTGTATGGATCATTTGGACAAGTCAGAAATTAATTGAGTGGTGCCTAGAACAATAAGAGACAGGAGAAAAATGATTAATGCTTCTAAGACAAAAATAGAGAATGAGGAAACTAGAGGCCCTAGGGAATAATTCATAGAAAGGAGCGTACATCTCATCCAATGCTGTCCCTTAAAGGTACAATGAGTACAGGAGAGCCACCTCACCCACCCTTTGATGCAGAGACTACTGGTAGATGGTCTCTGGAGCCGATTCAAAGGACAGGACATTAAGGGGAAAAAGCGCCACATTTGAGTTTTACTTCCAAAATACATAACTTACTGTGTGATAAGAGGAAGACCGTGTTACTTCTGCAGGCCACAATCTCTCATATCCTAAAGAAGCTTTTTGAAATAAGTGGTTTAGGTAATGCCCCGAGTATAGATAGTGACACTAGAGATTATTTATTCTCCGATAATTCCAAAACTCCCCAGCAAGAAAAGTTTGTTTTTACGTGAGCATTGTTTAAAGGCTGGATGAACAGAATTGTCAAACATGAGTTACACAGATATCAGACTTGCACGCTTCGAAGATGAAGGTCCGACGAGGAGGCCTGGCTCAGCAGCTCCTGCGTCTGATGGAGGCATCGGAATGGCCAAAGGCACAGTGACCGGAGAAGAGGAAGTCCCCGTGCAAAGAGCCATAAGTATTAACTCAGCCTCTTATTTCCTTGAGTGCTGCTCTGAGTCAGACCCATTCTAAACGGGCAGATCCAATAGTAAACAAAGTAGAAAAAGCCCCTATGCAAACGGTGCCCAATTCTTGGGAGGGGAGATAGATAATAACCACAAAATGAACAGGACATTGGGCAGGATTAAGTACTAAGAAGAGAAATGAAGCAGACTAAAGGGAGAGATTGGGCATGTGGGGAATGCTACTGAACATAGGCTGTTTGGCACAGGCCTTTCTGAAGAGGTGATATTTGAACAGAAGTCTGCAGGACATGAGTAAACAGCCATGTGGATAACTCAGAGAAAACCATTCCAGCCTGGAGAATCTGAAAGGGCAGATTAAGCCCTAAGGCCTGAATGTACTTGGTGAGTTTGAGGAACCCTAAGGAGACCAATATGGCTGTGGGAGGTGGGGGTGTCAACAGGGGTCAAAGCAGGTCAGCTCACACAGGACGATGTGGTTGGCTCTTCTACAGGCTTACACCCCGAGTCAGCTAGGACTTTCAGTAGGCCAGTAACACGTTCTAAGTTCTAGAAAGATCACTCTGGATGCTTACAGAGAATGAATTTCAAGGAAGCAAATATCTAAGAGGAAAATGGTTTCAAGTTATTGCAATAAGCCACGCCAGATGATAATTGTTTGGACTCAAGTGATAGTGGCAGAGGTGGTTAAGGTGGTAAGTTGAACATGTTTTTAAAGGTATAGCCACTAGGATTGGCTCACAGGTTAATAGGACACCCCAAAGAATGAGGTTCTCTCTACAAGATGAATCCTTGCCATAGGGGACAGCAAGTACAGGTAAAATCCTAGGGAGGGTGATCCTGCCAGCACTTGAAAGCATGGAATAATCAAGATACTGGGTTACATTGTAAAGTAAGCTATGCATATCTGAGGAGTGGGAGGTAACCTTTTTTAGGACTCGTAGGTCTCCAAGGTTGTTGAGTCACAATGAAATTCCTTACAACGCTGCGTGAGAAGATCCATCCGTAATTCCCTGCCAAGTCAGAAACAAAGCCCGCCAAGCGTAGGATATAAAGGGCTCGCTGGCTACATGATGACAAACTTAACAGGAGGAAAATGCAGCTTTGCCCAGGCTGAGTCTGGGAAACAAAAAAATCTCATTGGAAACTCAGCCCCCTAGAGTTCAAAACTCGTCCATCGAAGGAAAATCACAAGTTTGACTTTGTACTTGGTCGCTCTGACTGCCAGATAATTGGCAGCTGAACCACTTCACAATAATTTTCTTTTCAGAATATGCAGGACCTAGAATATTTGTTGTAACCACATCACAATGGATATGCAGTGAGCTCGGACTGTTCCAGCAATTGATGTGTGTCTGTGAGTTATATGTCCCTCTAATGAACCCTGGTGCTGCCCATGGTGGCTGTCAGTACAAACTACAGCATGTCAGTACATGCTCGCTCTCTCTCGCTCTCTCTCTCTCTCTCTCTCTCTCTCTCTCTCTCTCTCTCTCTCACACACACACACACACACACACACACACACATCTTATACATCAGTATGGAAGTTTAATTTGATTTCTTCTGATGTCTTAACATACAGAATATGATATTTTAAAAACACTTCATTTTGAATCTAATAGTTTACTTTGTGAATCAATTCCGTTGTAAGCTTGAACCAGATTTAAGCCCAGGCTAAGGGTTTAATCTCTAATTGTCCATGATATTTTTTTAGATTAATAAGAATTAACTGACAGTACACTTTTTATTGATCCCAGCTTAAGACTCTCCAAAAAGAATTTGCCATTTAAAAGATGAAACCAATAACAAATGGTCAGAAAGAGTTACTGGAATAAAGGAGCAAGGATGAAGCAACAGTTTCTGCTCTTCCCCTATCATCACTGTGCAGGTCATGTACTGGCGATCCCTCCAGTCCCTTGAAGTTCCTGTCTTCAGTCTAACAGGTAAACGTTAAAGGATAGGGGTGTCCATAGCACTGGGGCCATGGTGGTTCATAGGGTCTGCCGTCAGGACCCCAGGAGAGTCTCCAGTCTCAGAGAGTTCTCCTGATGCCTAATTCAGAAGCTAAGTTTTGGCAGTATGGATGTATCCCTTTTGTTATGAATTGTCTCTCCAGACTTCTTTAAATTCCAAGTGCCCCTGGAAAGGTCAGTGCACTAAATCAACGTGGATAGGTTTATTGGAATCTTTTCTTGGTATCTAGCAGTTTCTAGTAAAATTACTAGCAATGAGAGGAAGGAGGAGAAACAGCTGCTACTAAAAGGCTTGAAATGAACCCAAAGGTTTGAAGAGCACACGATGGGGAGAGGAAAGATGATTTAAAAAAAAACCACCACAACAAAAAAACCTCTTCATCTTACCAAAAATTTGACCTTTCAGGATGATTGAGGAAAAAGGATTGAAATAGAAGACAATGGGGAATTAAACACTAATGTGGTAAGATGAGGTAGTTATCCATCTTGTGAAGTCCAGTGGTGGGAAAGGAAGTCCAGGTGGAGTAGGGGGATGAGAGAATGAGGCATTCTATTCTCCTAGTAACGGAGGTCTTCGGGGAGTAGGAAGCAGCAGGAGGCCTGGGGTCAGTCGCCGGCACTGTTGTCTAAGCACGCCTGCAGTCTTTGCACTCTAGGACTCTTCAGTTCAGATAGACCCAAGGACTTTAATTAAATACTATGCTATGGAGCTAAATGAAAATATGGGGGTAAATAAGAGATCAAAAGGGGGTGGTCTGGAAAAGAAAATGCTAAAACTCATTCACAAAATTTAGCTATGAAAGAACGTGGAAGACAGAATGTTAACTTGAAAAGAAATTCATGTAAAGAATATGAGTGTGTTGCACTAACCGGTTTGGCTCAGTGGATAGAGCGCTGGCCTGCAGACTGAAAGGTCCCAGGTTCAATTCTGGTCAAGGGCATGTTCTTTGGTTTCGGGCACATCCCCAGTAGGAGGTGTGCAGGAGGCAGCTGATTGATGTTTCTCTCTCATTGATGTTTCTAACTCTCTATCCCTCTCCCGTCCTCTCTGTAAAAAATCAATAAATATATATTTTAAAAAAAGAATATGAGTGTGTGGGTGCAACCTATTCCTATTCCCAATAAAAACAATAGCTAACATGTATTAAAAGTTTTCTACATTCCAGGTACAGACCTATGTTCTCTACATATATTAACTCCTTTAAGACCAAAAACAACCATATGAGGAAGACGCTATGATCCTCTTTTTGCAGAAGAGGAAATGAAGCAGAGCAAGACTGCTCGCATGTTGAAGGTCATATAGACAGTGAACCGAAAGATGCCATTTTTCTCCCAGGTGATCTGGCTCCAGAGTGTCTGAAATTAACTGTTATGGTTTACTGGCTCTCTAAGAAATTATTAAGTCTCACAACATGTTTTATATTCCCCATTTCAGCACTCTAACAATATGCTGTTATTAATGTGCTCAGATGTCTATGTCTCTATTTCTCT
This sequence comes from Myotis nattereri, assembly GCF_964212035.1. NCBI lineage: Eukaryota > Metazoa > Chordata > Mammalia > Chiroptera > Vespertilionidae > Myotis > Myotis nattereri. The sequence goes on along the minus strand of NC_138085.1, from coordinate 75,305,970 downwards.
AGACAGCATAATTCTTAAAGGCAGGATATCAACTTCTTTTGTCTTCTCAAGTTCCTAAACCATGGCTGGTATATGACAACCACCACCACGCTGAATGTTTATATAGGACTGACCATATGCCAGACACTACCTTTGGTATTTTGGAAGGAGGAAGGAAAGATCTGGAGATGCAGGAAGAAAGGAAGGGAGATGGGGAAGAGGAAGGAAAAGGAGGAAAAAGGGAGGAAAAAGAGGTAGGTTGATTCTAACTAGAGAGGTGATCTGCCACAAAGAAAAATGGGGTGAAGAGTCCGTGGAGGAGCAACTATTTTATGAGAACATAAACTAGCTTTAATTTTTGTTCGGCTCAATGTTTCTGAAATCTAGTCTAAGATTTCATGTAAATCTATTTGAAAGGAGTTGCTAAATTTTAACTGGAAATATTTCTTTGTGCTAAATAATGTTTATAGCATGCTAAATTATAGCCAAGAAGCAATATCATTACAGGGCTGTTTAGCCTTGGGAGTTTATGTGGAAAGTCAGAAGAAGGTGATGATGCATATCAAAATATACAATAAAGAACTTTTAAAAATCACGGGTAACTCTATTTATTAAAATTATTTTTTATTTAGCCATTTTTCATGCATTCAAGGTTAACGGGAGAATGAAACCAACCACTGGGAACTGCAAATGTCTGAGAAATGACAACAACAATATCTTGTAGTCTTGCAGTACTTTTTAGGGGAGAAGGTGAAAGCACATTACAATGCACTCAGCCTCACAGAAGCCTACGGGATATGTAGGTGGTGAGGAGTCTGAGTTCACTACAATGGAGATGAAAGTGTTAAGTGGAGATACTTAAGGCTGCAAGTCAGCCTTGCATTTGGATGCACTTGGGTGATCTTTGTAGCGCTCACCGGGATTCCCATTGTGCATTGATGGGGCTTAAGAAAACACCCGCAGTCCCTCACTGCAACCTTCCCTCCCCTGGTAGCAGAGTTCTCCCCAAGCAGCATCCAGGGAAAATGTGTGTCTCCTGATGAAGGACAGAAGAAGGGCAGGTGTCATGTCTCACTTGGGGAAATCGGATAGGACCCAAAAACTAAGGCAAGTTTTACAATACATGAGTTCTCGACACTAAGTAGACTTCATCCAGAGAGCAGGCGTTCATGCCATTGCTGTCAAACCGAACTCGTCCTTAGGGGTTGCATGTAGAAAGGAAGACGGTGAGACCAGGTACACAACCCTGCATGTGAATTTCTGTTCTGCCAGAACCACTCCAGGCAGCCCAGTGCTCTGACTGCCTGTCTGAATGTGGCCACTCCAGTAAGGAGCCCCCCTCCCAACCCATCCCAGCCACTGAGTGCTTCCCTATGCAACACCATGGGATCTTCATGATAAAGTCAGGCAATTAATATTTTTTTACTGAAAGAAATATGCCAAGCCCCAAGGTAGTGCTGAGACATCTTCAAGTTCAAATTAATTGGCTATTTTAATGGAATTACATCAGGATGACTAATGTTTTAAGAGATGTTGGAGCTCAGCCTGAAACCTAGGGTACATCAAGGTTCACTCCTCCCTGTAGTTGCTAGAGAGCAATGTTCATTCCTCTGTCCACTTGATACCCACTCTGTACAATGTACTGAGGCCCAAATGGTCAGGAGTCCAGTGATATATAATGCCTGGTCCCTTGGGGATGGAGATGCTGCTGAGAGATGGAAATAGCACCATACCAAGAATTAAAGAACAATCTAACTTCATGTAGCAAAAGTTACAAGGCAGGTGTAAGCCAGCAAGCAGTTTAAGGACAAGGCTGTGAATAAGGCTGCTGATCAGAAGGGGAAAGGCTTCCTGAGGAAGATGGGAATGAAGCAGATCCTTGAACAATGGGCAGCAGGTACAGTTGCAGGAAAAGAAGACAGGACATGTTGTATTGTTTTATGATGTGTCCTCGTCATCAAGAATAAAACCTTTGTTTCGTAGTGAACAAATGAGTGAGTGAGTGAAGATACCAGGGAGAGCGCCTGTCAAGAATAAAGTGAAGAATGGCAGGTGATCTTACTTTTCAGAGAGCAGATTAGTATCGCTACGTCTATGATATACCAAGTGGCGCTGATAGTGGCAGTGATGATAGGGAATAAGAGAATAAAATGCGGAGAGTTTAAAAGATCACACTGTGATTTATTTCTACCTAAAAACAGATAGGCATGCAATAACCGCTACATAAATGCTAGCTGATCTCAGTGAATTACCACTCTGAAAACCCTACCCCCCTAAATTAGCTCAGGGTGCCATGCTGAGGAGCTGCCTGGCTCCTTTGTAAGCCATCCAGAATCAGAACGGTGTGGATGGGCCTCAGTCTAAATCAGGTCCTGGCTCAGCCACTGGAAACACCCAGCTTGGAGTCTGGACTTCATGCTTGGAGCTAGTCACGGCCCCACTTCATCCCAGACCAGATCCACACACGTGCCTCGCTATTGCTGGTGAGAACTGTCACCTCCTTAGTTCAAGAGTACCGGGTTGTTTAATATTGTCCTGAGTGGGGTTTCGGTGAGGAAGCCTGATAACATTACAAGCCTAAAGTAGTGTGCCTTCACGTCTCACTATGTAAAAGAGTGGGCCCAACCTAGGAAAGAGTCACCTGCTGATACAGAAAAAATGTCCCCAACTAATGCCCCCTATTCCATAATATAATCTCTCCTAAACTCAGCCTGTACTAAGACCCAGGCGGTGATCACTTTGGAAATATAGTCTATTTGTTTACTTATTCCCTTTTCACTAATATTTTATTACTTGAGCTATGGATTATATGTAGCAAAATGCAAAATCTTAATTGCTTACATAGGCAACAACATGGATAAACTTCAAAACAAAAGAAGTCAGGTACAAAAGAGCACAGAGTATGGGCATGTATAGGAAGTTCAAAAAGCAGAGAAATCAATTTATAGTGATATTTGTTTTTAATTGCAGTTATCTCTACTTCCTTCTCCTTGAAGACATCAGTGAGTGATTGATTTAATTCATTCTAGAACCTAGAATCCTTCCTTGCTTAAATGTAAACTTGAAATGACATACAAAATTACTCCAGAAAGTGATAATGCAAAAAACGTACGGTATGAAGGGTGATATTCAATTTCTTCTACTCATTTTTTCATGCTAAAAATACAAAATCAGATATCCTGTAACAAGTTGAGTATATCATAACACCTTATATATAATAATAGACAACATGGTAATTGACCATACCTTTGCTATGTCTCCCATAGGCTAATCAGAGAGATATACAAATTAACCACCAACAAAGATGGTGGTTAATTTGCATATATAGGCACGAAGCCACGGAGCAGACTGCAGGCAGATCCGGCCGGAGCGAAGGCCTGGGTCCTGGGTGCCAGAGGAAAACCGGTGCTGGCAGCCAGGGGAAGGGAAGGCCTATTGCACAAATCTTTTCATGCAACAGGCCTCTAGTCTTATATAAAGGCCACATTTCACAGATGGGATTATTAAGGTTAAGCAGATAGTTGCAGTGGCAAAGGCTTTACCAAAATCCACATCTTCCAACTCACAATTCACATTATCTCACAAAAGGAAAACAAAGCCTCTCTAAATACAGTTGCAAGTCAGTATATCTACTGTCTTGCAGAAAAGTTTAGCAAGTTGAGAAAAGTATAAGAAATGCCTATATTCTTTATGTGGACTTCATTAGAATCCCACCAACATGATTTAAAGGGGTTTTATTTCTTTTTATTTTTTGCTTAATTCCTCCACCTTTTCCACTCAGTCTCCCAAACCCCTCCTCTGACACCTGTCAGTCTGTTCTCTGCATATATGAGTCTATTTCTATTTTGTTTATTTTTGTTCATTAGATTCCACGTGTAAGTAAAATCATATGGTTTTTGTCTTTCTCTGACTGGCTTATTTCACTTAGCGTAATACTCTCCAGGTCCATCCGTGCTGTCTCAAAGGGTAAGATGTCCTTCTTTTTTATGGCTGAGTGGTATTCCACTGTGTAAATGTACCACAGCGTTTTATCCATTCACCTACTGATGGGCACTTGGGCTGTTTCCAAATCTTAGCTATTGTGAATTGTGCTGCTATGAACTTAGGGGTGCATATATTCTTTCTGATCAATGTTTCTGGTTTCTTCAGATATATTCCCAGAAGTGGAAACACTGGGTCATAAGGCAGTTCCATTTTTAATTTTTTGAGGAAACTCCATACTGTTTTCCACAGTGGAAACTCCACTGTTTTTCACAATGCACAGGGTTCCCTTTTCTCCGCACTCTTGCCAACACTTGTTGTTTATTGATTTATTAGTGGTAGCTATTCTGGAAGGAGTGAGATGCTATCTCATTGTGGTTTTAATTTGCATTTCTCTGATGATTAGTGATATTGGGCATTTTTCCATAAGTCTATGAGCCATCTGTATGTCCTCTTTGGAAACGTGTTTATCCATGTCCTTTGCCCATTTTTTTTAATTGGACTATTTGTTGGGTTTTTTTTTTTTTTTTTGGTGTTGAGTTTTATAAGTCCTTTATAAATTTTAGATATTAACCCCTTATCAGATATATCACTGGCAAATATGTCCCCTCATTCAGTGGATTTTGCACTTGGATGCACTTGTGCTTGGATGGATTTGCACTTGGATGGATCCACATCAGTGGATTTTCTTTTCATTTTGTTGATGTTTTTCTTTGCTGTGTAAAAACTTCTTAGTTTGATATAGTCTGTGGTTAAATTTGTTCTAAGGTATTTTATTTGTTTTGATGCAATTGTAAATGGGATTGTTTTCTTAGTTTCCCTTTCTGATAGTTTATTACTGATAGATACAAATCAACTGATTTCTGGATGTTTATTTATCCTGCTACTTTAGTGAATTCATTTATCAGTTCTAGCTGTTTTTGGTGGAATCTTCAGGATTCTCCTATATGCAAATCATGTCATCTGCAAATAATGACTTTTATTTTTTCCTTTCCAACTTGGATTTTCTTTTAAATTTCTTCTTTTTGTCTGACTGCTGTGGCTAGGGCTTCCAGGACTATGTTGAACTAAAGAGATTTTAAAATGTGTGGCTTAAAAACACCAAAGCAGGTAGACTCAAAGCTGAACTCTCATTTAATTTGGATATGCCTGCTAATAGTGATTTGTGTCTCTGTAACTCAGGTTCAAAGCCAAATAAAATGGGAAAGATATTTATCCAGAATGCAAAGCCAATTTAATAGCCATAGCTATCGGAAGTTACTGACACCACAGTAAAATTCCAGCTAGCACATTCATTTTTTAAAGACTTTATTTTATGTATTTTTAATTTATTTATTTTTCTTAATTTTAATGCTATTGATTTTTTCAGGATGACATTGGTTAATAAAATTATATAGGTTTCAGGTATATAATTCTATCTGTATATTGTATTGTATGTTCACCACCTCAAGTCAAGTCTCCTTCTATCACCATTCATCCCCGCTTTACTCTCTTCTATCTCCTTCTACTCCTACCCCCCCCCCCCCCTTTCCTCTGGCAATCACCATACTGTTGTCTGTGTCTATGGAAAGCTTTTATATTAAACTAAGCATAAACCTTCCACTTACTTGACAAACTACACCATCTTCTTAAGTAAAGTGTCCCCGCCTCTGCCATAGAGTTCTTCTCGGGCTCCAGCTGTGTCTCTGCCCATGAACTTGGCCTGTGCATCGTTTTGTATTATCTTGTAACAGTTCTCACACGGTTGTATGTCAATAGGTACTTAAGTTGTTAAGTAATTATTTGCAGTTATGGGTCCTCTCTCACTCTGAAATATTTAAGGGCAGAAACTAAGTCTTATCATCTTAAGACTCAGTTTCCTTATCCATAAGACAGATAATATCGGCATTTCAGGGTAACATTACGAATTATATGCTTGTATTGCCAAACATTTGTCACAATGCCCAGAATATATTCCATTTCAGTAAATGGTAGCTAGCATCCTTATCATCATCAACAACAATAACCCATATATTGCTCTCATTACATTTCTAAAAGTACATAGTATACAAAGAAGAGTTGAGCCCATAGAAGATTATCAAATTCTTCATGCTTCAGTAGTATCCCAACCAAATCCAATACCCCACCTATAGCATATCCCCTGAGCGGTGCTGGTCCAGCCTCTGCCTGAAGATGTGTAGTGACAAGAAGCCCATCATTCCCAAAAGCAGATGCTCTCTAACCAGAAGCAGAATGCCCCCATGCCCGCATTTGCATCACTGAGTTTAGGTAACACTTCTTACAGGAATCAATAGTTTCTCCTCATTAAGCTCTATAGAGGTGGCTGCCCTGGGAGGCTCTCTGGATCCCTGGAGTCTGAAATACTCCTGATGCCAAATAAATGTTGTGTTGAGTTAGCAAGGCCCCTGTTTACTCCCAGTCTCTGCTCAAGTGGCTCTTTCCTCTCCGGTTTCATTACACACAATATTTCCCCAGGCCTGGTTTGCCACACATGCTGCACCCTTGTGTCTGAGCCTGGGTTAATAGTCTTTGAAACTCTCTTCTAGGGCCAGAAATCCTGGCTTTGCTGGCCCCTGAAGTCAGAAAAGAAACAAATATTATTCGACTCTGAAGTTGTTGTCACAGAAGGAAGAGTGGCACCCACTTTCGAAGCGGGGTAGAGATGGGAGTGATGTTTATATATAGTCATACGCATAGATTATGCCAACTCATTCTGTTTGCAATAAAACTGAAATACTACTAATAATTATTTTTATCACCAACTCCGATCTCCTCTGGCTCACAGCTTGGTGAATATATATTTTTTTTCAAAAATCAATATTTAATAAAGTTATCAGTGTCTGTGTCCCAAATTGAAGCCTCCTCCTCTCCCGCCCCCACTGCACACACATTTTCACCTTATTATTTTTTTTTTTGAGAAGCTGAAGAGATTGCTGCTTTCTGCAGGCTGCTCACAGCTCTTCACTTAAAAGAACAATTTTCCTTACAGTAATTGGCTCCCCAAATGCTAAGCATTTCATTGTTTTAAAAATATAGCCCCTTACATATCCCTGCAGCAAGAATGGAATGATGTTTTACTTTGGCACCTGAGCTGTAGGTCCTGCTCGTTTGCATTGTATGCTGCTGTATACACACACCGTCCTTCTCTGGTCTCCTGTCCTCCACGCCAGTCACAAAGCAAAGACCAGGAATCCGACTCCTTAGAGTCACTGCTGTTTTTCACAACAGAGGTTACTATGGCCCACGAATGCCTGAATTTCTTATAAAATAAATCCCAACAAATGCATTGAGTGTCTTTCAAAAGATATTTTTCCAGAGAGTAATGTGTAAATAAACAGGATAAAAATGACTCTTGGTAGTATTGAACAATCTGTTCCATGAAACCATCCACGCCTTTCTTTAGCAAAACAATGCATGTGAAGGTACCAGAGGCACACCACACAGCAGAGCCAACTTCAAAGTGCTGTCCAGCCCCCAAGGAGGAGGTAGAATTCTCCAAATGACTGAAAAGGTTTCCAAAATTGTCTCAGATTCTCAGGTTTTATCTATGGAATTTCTCTCACAGAGGGCACCCCAAGGCAAATAACAACGATGAGGAAAATGATATTGATATTATAGTAGCTGACGTGTTGTGCATGCTTACCATCAATCAACATTATGCAAACTATTTTAAATGAATTCTATCCTTTATCATAACAGCCCTATGTGGAGATGCACTATTGTCCCCAGTTTGCAGACTGAAAAAAACAAATGCTGCAAAAAAGATTTGCCAAAATCATATCTCGTTAGTAGGTGGGAGAATTAGGATGAGCACCCAGACAATGTTATTTGTTTTCTAACATGGACAGACCTACCATGTGACCCCTCATCTTTCTTTGTCAGTAACCATCTGGGCGCACATTCCTGGTCAAATTCTGATATTGCCACCATGATGGTAAAAAGATAAGCAAAAGATAAGCATGGAAAATAAACCCATTGGTTTACAAAAAATAAAAATAAAAATAAAATAAAATAAAATAAAAGGCCAGACGGGGTGGCTCAGTGGTTGAGCATCGACCTATGAACCAGGAGGTCACAGTTCAATTCCCAGTCAGTGCACATGCCTGGGTTGCAGGCTCAATCCCCAGTGTGGGGCATGCAGGAGGCAGCCAATCAATGATTCTCTCATCACTGATGTTTCTATCTCTCTCTCCATCTCCCTTCCTCTATGAAATCAATAAAAATATATTTAAAAAGAAAATAAAGCCATTGAATGACAGCTCATTTTTCTTAGGGCCTACTGAATAACTAAGCTACTCATTCCAGGTCACCCCGACCTGAATCCTGTTCAGATTGGGTTACATTTTCGAAGCTTCCAAGTCTAAGTAACCCTACTATCCCAGAGAGGATAATATGAAAAGGTCAATAGGATTTGGTATATGATTACATGAAAGAAAATTCTCAATGTCTACCAATATTTCAAGATAGAGTCTTTAATGGTCAAGCAGCCTCTATTGTCGTGGCCCTCCATCATGTAGTGTATGACTTCTAAGTTCTTTCATCTCCACTAATTTAATTTTATCATCTATGAAATGTGGATAGCAATGGCATCTAACTCATTGAGAACTCATGTGTTCCAAATCAAGTTATATGCAGAGAGCACTTAACAGAGTGATTGGTATATAATAGTTGCTCAATAAATAATGAAAATGTTTATAAATATAAAATAGTATTGTCATCAAAATATAAGAAAGTTTCCACGTTAGACAATTTACTCACATTTGATTTCCATGAAATTAGACAGGTGATCACAAAATCAACAAATCATAATATGTATCCAGTACAGACATTTCTTTTAAATTTCATAGTTGACTGTGAAATCTTATTTTTAAGATTTTCTAAAGGACAAACTGAATTCCACTTTAAATATTGGATTGTTTAGTTACTACCAAACAGAACGATATATTTTCTTTCATGTTTTATGCCACATGTGGTCCTTTTATCCCCAAACATTTCCTTTAATTCCATTTTAGAACTTTGTGGAAACAGTGAGGTTTGATTTTGCTATTTAAAATCCATAATAGTATCCCTCAAAAATCACTGTCATTTTCATTTAAAATGTGTTCAAATTTTTGGAGTGCCTACAAAATTTCAGGTTTTAAAAATCATTACAAACATTTAGGGCAAGTGTAGACCATTTTGGCAGGCAATATACTTTAAGAAGCTAGTCTTTAGGGTAAAATTACTATGTGCCTACCATGTAAGAGCTGTATAAACTAGAAGAAACCAGTTAATCAACTCCAGTTCATGTGCAAATTCAAGAATATAGTATGTGCTTCAAGGAGCTGTGGTTAAGACTACACAGGACAATGAATACGATTTTCTGTGACAGATTCCCAAATTGGCCTTGAGACAAACACTAAAGTATCCTACCAACACTTTTAACTTTTCTAATTTATGTGAATATGACCTCAATGTTAACTGCAATCTCTATTTTCCAAGTTATTTCTCCTTAGCTGGTTGCTCTGTGACATCACACACCTGCCCGATTATATTCTAATCTGACAAGGGTTTATGAACAACACTTGATTTCAGTGACAGCCACAGGGCCAATCCCCAGAGATGTGGCCACCAAGTAAATCAGAAACAACTGCCTTTATTATGTTTCCGTGTGTGTGTGTGTGTGTGTGTGTGTGTGTGTACGCATATGAGGTTTAGGATAGTGGTGGCTTGGATTTAACCCAAAGTGCACCTTGTGGTGGGCTGGGCTCTCTGAGGATCCTGGCTTACAACAGAAGAGCTTGCCGTCCTTTTTCTGCAACCAGGTTTCAGTCTACTGGCAACCCCTAACTTGATTTTTTTGGTCTATAATTCAATGAGGGGGTTTTGCTTCCAAATCACTTTCCAATCCCCCAGCTGTGCTTTCTCCTGATGCATGATAGGTACATTGCCTTCTGATTGAATTATCACCCTATTTATCTGTTTTTCTATATTAAAGTCTGGTTAGCTGTTCTCTTCCAATGCCCTAGGGTCTGGCCCCTTCTCTGGCAGAGCCTTAACCTTCCTTTCTCAGCAAGAGCACTAGGTAGACTTATTAAGTTTCAGTATTAAACAAGCTGTAGGAAACTTCTGAGTTCCTTCCACAAAAGAGAAATGAAACCTTGATATATCTATAAATATGTGATGTTTTTAACCCCATCCCAAACTATTTGCTACATGTTAATGCACATTAGTACCTGCAAAATACACTCTCAAAAGAAAAACTGTGGCTTAGTGAGTATTCAAGAGTGGCAAAACCCAAGACTAATTGAACCCCAGAAGAGAACTGCCGATCATTTTAAATGACAAATCTCTGCCTCCTGTCTTTATTACTTAAGAAAAGGCTGGTGCACTTGGCAGGGGGAACAATGAGCCTGAGATAAAATATTATCAAAAATTTATCCACATAGGAAGCTCCCTTACTGTAGCATTGATCATATTTGCTCCTCGCTGGGCCAGCCAAAGATCCACCTGGACATGTGCATCCCTGTCTCTGAACATCAAAGATGCCGCCCCAGCCTTCCCATGGCTTAGGAAAGGATGCTCAAGGTCGCTCCACCTTTGGGTCTGACACCAACTCCAGGGCTCTCTGAGCAGCGTGGTATTAAGAGCCTGTGACTTCACTGGGCATTAAGGGCTCCGGGTCCATCCCTTTGGCCTCCTCCACAGTTCCTATTGCCAGCTCCGTCTCTGGTCCAACATCCACAGAAAAGGGAAGTCGGGAGATAGCCAAGTAATTACAACAGATGTAAAAGGGGAATTACTTTATACTAAATTACCATCCCCTTGTAAATGAATGGGATTATTTCTGGAAAAAGAGAGAGAGAAAATTATGTTTACCCAAGTGGAAAGTTTTATTTTTAGTCATAAGCTGAGGCTTCATATCCCATTAAGCAGCAAAGGGAAATAACTCCTTTAGCCCATTCTTCTTCCCGTCAGTTTTGATTTAAATAAAGAAGAAGAAAAAATGTAAACAGGACTATAGGTCAAAGGATTCTAGCTTTCAAAATCAGAACACCAATAAGAATGTTTTGATGCAGTCAGCCAAATGGGGAATCAATGTAGCTTCTATAGGAACTGGTTGACACTGCCAGGTCTTAAATGGACTTCAAGATCCTCTGTCATTCTAGCTGCTAATCCTACCCAGGAGGCCTATTACCGCTTTCCATTCTTTCTTTGTAAAGAAGGGGAGACCTAGCCAGTTTGGCTCAGTGGATAGAGTGCTGGCCTGTGGACTGGAAGGTTCCAGGTTTGATTCTGGTCAAGGGCATGTGTTTTGGTTGGAGGTTCCTCCCCAGCCCGGGCTCTGGTTGGGGCAAGTGTAGGAGGCAACCAATTGATGTGTTTCTTGCACATGGATAGTTTTCTCTGTCTTTCCAATTCTCTAAAAATCAGTGGAAAAATATCCTCGGGTAAGGATTTAAAAAAAAAAGGTGAGATGACTTAATTCAATGGCCACATAGAGAGAATGTCCCCACACACAAGGCAGGCAGGCTAGTGGTGGGGCAGGAAGTGCTCCCCGGTGTGATGGAGTCACATATCTGCCCCCGGGGATGAACTGGCTACCTCTGACCATGTACCCACATCCATTATGGAAAATACAGGAAGGGAGACTTGAAAAGCAAGAATATCAATGCACCAGGAAATTCAGAAATAGCAGCAACCACAGGAGCAGCCATAACTCAAAAGATTTTCTGAAACGAAAGGCTTCAGGCAACCTGTTGCAATAGGATCTCACTACACATGCAGGTTGCTTTGGAATTCACCATCTCCTTCCCATCTGGTTCAGAGGAAACAGCATGAGGATCTAGCTATGCAGGTAGCTTTTTCATTCTCCCTGAGTCCGTCAGAATGGAAATCTACAATGAAATATTTCAAAACCTATGGCCCAGAGAACATGCACCTCCAAAATGATTATTACACTACTGGCTTTCAGTTCAGTTCCCTAGGGGTTCCTGACCAATATCTTGGTGGGAGAACTTAAGACTTAGAAAGAAGAAAGCTCTCTAAATAATTCCACCAACCTCCTTTCTCTGATGGTAGTATCAGTCCATAATGACAGGGTATTTTCAGATAAATTCTGTGATCTTTTCCCCTAGGGTATTATCCAGCTGAGTATATTAAACACCTTCCCAGACACACAGTAACGCCTTCTCTCCATCCATCTTGCCGTTTCTCAAGGGCTGCTCCTTCCCAGTCTTTGATATGTTGTTCACCTTGTTACTACCTGTCATGTCAGGCGTTTCCTCCGGGATTTCAGACATTTCATGCATCGTTGCCTCCTATGTCTTTTTCTCACACTTTTTGCTTCCTATGCCTTGAATCACTTTCTGATGCAATATTTCATGACATTTACTTTTCCAGCAAATTTGCCATTTACTTCCATTTCTTCTCTGATCACACCACACTTCCTACTTCTTAAGACACTAAGTGGAGACCCTCTTCTGGAAGAGTCTCCATGAAAAGAAGGGAAGGAAGAAAAATGATGTGCCCTCATCCAAAAGGCAGTTTATACACGTAGATGACTCCAGAAGATGCCCATACTGACTAAAAGTCAAGGTGACGTTTTTGGTCAAGAAGAAAGACAAACAGGTGTGCATAGATGCAGTTAATCTGCAAAGGAGAGAAAGTTTCTCTTTCCCCAACGTGATTAGTATTTTAATCCTTGGAATCAATTTTAAAATCTACACTGCCAACCATGAGTTAAACTGTCTTTTTAAAAGATGGTCTTCAAGGTTAACAGACGTTGAGATAAAAATAAACTATAACCCAAAAAGAGGTGAAAAATCAAGAGATCCTTAGCACAGAAGAAGGAGATGTGTTTCTGAGTTTCAAAGCCATATGGAGAGCTGATCAAGTAGAGAAATGTAAGCAGGATTTTTTTTCCCAGACGGTGGGCACTTAAGTTGAGAAACTGAGTTTTGTAGAGGCCAGAGACCCAGGGAAAAAGGATTGGGAGGCTGCACAGAATTGATTCTCAAGGTCAAAGTAAATGAAGTATATATTTGTGAATGAGAGTCTTAAAAACGGAAGGTATAGGCAAAGGAGGTGACTCGTGGAGCCAGCTGGTGGTTTCCACAAAATTTCTCAGCGTGTGTAAAGTTAGAAGGATGTAAGGGAAACTCAGTGATGAGCAATGAAATTTCCATGTGCTCTTTCTGAGACAAGGAAAGGGTGATCTACATACAGAAAGTAGACTTAAGTAGAAGAAAAGAGGAATGTTTCCCAAAATGCAGTCCCTACCCCACCTGTATCAGAATCACCTGGAGTATTTTTATAAAGTGCAGAACTCCAGGCCTCAACCCATTTTCTCCTGAAAATGAACTCTTTGATGGGGCAGCGTTTTTTAAAGTTCACCAGGTAATACGATCACCGAAGAATGAAAAGATCAATGTCAATAAATTTCCTATAGATAGACGCAAGTGCAAAAAGATTGGCAAAATCCAAAGGCATGGTACTGATGCCCCCCAAACTAATGACTGCTTCTGAAGTACACTGAAATATACTTAACAAGAGGAGTAAAACTTAAATGCCAGAAAACTTTACTTGAACGGATACTAACATATAAAATAATTACAAAACCTTCATAGGACTGATAATTTGATGGGGATGTCTAAATAATTTCATTTTCTACTTATTTGATAATTAATCAGGAAGTACTTTCTAATATTAGGGCTCTGTATGTCTAAAGTCTATGTAATCATGGTATATGTATGTTTGGGTTACTAGAGTCCTTGCAAATTTTCATGTTAATCACTAGGGACAATGTTTTAACATCTTATTATATGGATACAGAAAAAAAAATACAAGATTGGGATGGCTATATATTTACTCTGGTGTAAAATTTTCTCTAAAAAATATAGTGTTTTTGTGTTTGGTTCCTTCTTTATTATTTCTAGTTTTCACTTTCCTTGTCTCTTAGAAAGGTAAATAAAAGAGGAAATTTTAAACCCTAAATATATCATTAAAAAAGAGTCCTAAACATGCCTGTAAAATGTGGATGTTGTTTTGCCAGAAAATATCTTTTTGTCAAGATTTTCCCTAAAGCAAGTCTATTACTGCACCAATATGCTGCTCATAAAGTCCATCCAAAGTCAAAGGGTAATGGCTGAAAATTTTTATTTTCACTGATTTATTGTAAAATGTAAAAATACTTCCTTTTCATGAAGACAAATGGCATTTTTAAATTCTCCTAATGAAGCAGCATTCATCAATGCTTGCTCATTTGTCTTTGCAGAGGGAGTTCTGGGGTGCAGATAAGATTAATGTCTCTGAACTTTTCAACACATGGAGTTCAGTCATGGCCCTCCCCGAGTGAGCAGAATTAAGTCAATATCATTACTAACATTCTCAATAACATTTTAAGATTTACATTCTGTTTCTGTATTTTTTTAGACTCAGAGAGTCCATCCTGACCACAGTTTATGTTTCTAATTCACCAAGAACATGGTTTCAATTTCTTTCCATCTCAGTGAAAATGAAACTGTGGCCAACAGGGCTGGGATGACAGTAAGAAAGTTAATAGTGCTTGAGGGCTTTAATCTCTCAATGAGGAAGATGACAGGGCACATATTCCCTTAAAAACCATTTATTTATCAAACATTTATCAAGCATTTACTCTAAGGTAGACATTGAAGATGGCTCTGGGGAAGCAAAGATAAATAATGAACCAGTCTTTCTCCAAAAACTCAAAATTGTAGAGGGAGGCAGCCAAGGAAACAAATAAATGCAATATGTGAGGGACACAGCACTACTCAATGGCAGGAGAAATATTCATGAATGAATTTGAAAGTACTCAAAGAGGAGAGTTGTTTGATTGGGAAATGGCAAATAAGGGATAGGTGCTCTACTATGTTGAAAAATGCACCCCGCCTCCCAATTCATATCTTTCAGCAATCTATAAATGTAACCTCATTTGGAAGTAGGGTGTTTGTAGATATAATGAAGTTGATATGAGGTCATTCTATATTAGAGTGGGCCCTAGTCAATGAAAAAAGGAACCATCTCTATTCAGCTATTCTTTCTCCTGTATTCCATTTGGAAATCCTGAAGCCAAACAATGTCTCTTTATAATCTCTGCACATTAGTAAATTGTTCTGAATTAGACTTGAATTAGTCAAATTTTGAAGAATGTTACATACAGCATCTTTCTCATACATTTCAAAAGGTACCACCAAGTGTAAGGTAGCCATTGATTTATGGGTTTGAATCTTTGGAAGGAGGGTTTCAGGTCACTTTGTGTACGTGTGTGGCTCAATCTGGCCTGTAGGTAGGAACCATCGTGTAGTATGTGGGAACTCAGTTCTCATTCTCAGATATTCTGACAGTGAATATCTGAGAAATATAAGCTCTACTCCCCACTTCAAAACTTACACACTGACAATCTGACATAACTTCCTCCATCATTTCCTCCACTGTCCCTGCACTGAGTGAGAGGCGTGCCTTTTCATCTTTACTTCACCTGTGTCATAATACTCCAGTCCTCAGGCTGCCTGGCTTTGTGTCAGTCTCGATCCAATCAGGGAACAGAAACCACATTATAATTTTAAACAAGGGACGCTTGCTTCAAAAATGTTATGAAGCTATGACCAGAGAACAACTATAAAAATATAAAGAGAACTCTGAAGAGTACTCTAGGGCCAATGGTGAGTGTGCAAAGAAAGACAATATAGGCATGGGAATGTCTCCCCAAGTTTGGGGTTCAGACCTCATGGAAAAATGAGTAGTCACATCAGTTATAGTCTACTGGGTGTTGGAGAGGTTGGCTGATTGCCCTGAGCCAAAGCCTGTCCACAGGCGCTGAGCAAGTTGCAACAACCCTCCAAGCCACAAATGAGCCAACACTGGTAAGCAGGCAGACCAAGAGAGTTGGTACATTATTGCAGGCACAAGGCTGGACCACATGGTGTTTGTGACAGAACTATAAGAAAGTGGTCACCAGGCCTGGGCTGGGCTGTGAGGTTTCTGAGGTTCTGTGCTGTGGGTGTGTGGCTGGGGCAGGGCATCAGTGGACGTTCTGACACACCCACACCACACACAGTCACACAACAGGAGCACACAGAAGCCAACACAGCAAACAGGACCAGGAAGAGAAGTCCCCTCTCCTACAATGGCCCTCAATGCATGCTCCTAACAAAGCTTCACATGATGCTCGTTATGAAGGAGAAAGGTTCAATCCCTTACACAGAGCAGGTACTGGAGGATGAATTTGGGGCTGAGAGTCAATAAAACCAGTTTTGGCAAGTCGATTTCTGGGTTTCGTATATAGACATAGTTTCTCAAAAGTAAGTCAAGATCTATCTAGCTTAGTAATTTCTGTGGTATCCTGAGGTCCATGAAAATAGCTTTCTATCCAAGTCTCACCAGATCATTCACATAGGGGTTAAGAATTTCATAGTGAATTCTGTAGCTAGGCTTCCTTGGGGGTAAATCCTGGCTTGTCTCCTTTCCAGTTGTGTGATGTTACGGTAGTTAGTCATCCTCTCTGTTTCCTCATCTAAAAATGAGAATAATAACCCCCACTTCTTGGAGTTCTCGGAAAGACTAAATGATGATATATGTTAGAATTTAGAATAGTCCCTAGCTCATAGTCAGAACTCAACAAATATTAGTTTTTTGTTTGTTTGTTTTTTAAAATATATTTTATTGATTTTTTACAGAGAGGAAGGGAGAGAGATAGAGAGTTAGAAACATCGATGGGAGAGAAGCATCGATCAGCCACCTCCTGCACATCTCCTACTGGGGATGTGTCCGCAACCCAGGTACATGCCCTCGACCGGAATCGAACCCGGGAGCTTTCAGTCCGCAGGCCGATGCTCTATCCACTGAGCCAAGCCGGTTTCGGCAGAACTCAACAAATATTAGTTTTTAATAGTACTAGAGGCCGGGTGCACGATATTTGTGCACTGGGGTGGGGAGTAAGGGCCTCAGCCCAGCCTGCGCCGGGAACCCTCACTCCTTACCACCTGCCTACAGTGGAGGCAGGAGAGGTTCCGACCACTGCAGCTACACTAGCCAGCCATGAGCCTGGCTTCTGGATGAGCAACCCTCACCCTGTGGGAGCACACTGACCACCAGGGGGCAACTCCTGCTTGAGCGTCTGCCCCCCAGTGGTCAGTGCACGTCGTAGCGACCAGTCGTTCTGCTGTTCAGTCAATTTGCATATTACACTTTTATTATATAGGAGGATTATTGGTCCAGCATCTATGAAGTAGATTCTTTACCTCTCTAGAAAGAGATACTAAGTCTGAGAGTCAGTCCTTTTCTAATAATTTCACTCACAGGCTCAGGTATTTGTCTCATTAACCCCCAATGGCTTTATCATGTTTCCTTTTGCAAACCCACAGAAATTATATTGGCATTGCTCTGTGCTTAAATTCCATTGGCTATCAAAAGTTGAGTACATCTCATACTATATTTAACTCTCCACTGACTCTGCCAAATATGTGCTCCTCTCTCTTCCTTTGCCTCCATTGTATAACCTGAGATATTTTTTTCCAACCATTTATTCCTCAATTTATATGCTGATATGTTAACACATACTCTATAAACAGAAAGGCAACTTGTTTAGGGGTCAAAAAATGATGCTCAACTTTGAAATTCTAAATTTGAATGTCCTCATTTTCTGAGAATGATTCCTACTTCATTTATTTAAAACCTAATTTATGCAATGAGATTGCCAGCAACATATGCCAGTTAGTCTTAAATGCTAAAATGAGAATTGCTAGGTTTCCCACTACGACCTTTGGGTAAAGCTCTAGTCTTCCAGTTTTGAAATATTCACTGCTCTGGGTGGGTGGGTGGGTGGGTGACAAAATTAACACTGAGGCATTTCTACTTTCTAATTCCTTTTCCACTTCTGCTCATTATCCGGGGTGTGATGCCTAAACTTTTACTTCATTACCTTTCAAAATGATTAATGTTAGGTCAGATCAAAAACCTTTTTTGTTGCTAAGTCCAACGGGCCAAGAATGATCCTAAGCCAGACTTCTGACACACTCCAGGAAAGTTCAGCATTAAAAAAAAGTGGAGCCCTAGCCAGTTTGGGTCAGTGGATAAGAGCGTCAGCCAATGGACTGACCAGTTTGATTGTGGTCAAGGGCATGTACCTCGGTTGCAGGCTCCAGGCCCTGGCCGGGGGCATGCAGAAGGCAATCAATCGATGTGTCTCTCTCACATCAGAGTTTCTCTCTCTCTCTCCCTTTCCCTTCCACTCTCTCTAAAAATCAATGAAAAAAATATCCTCGAGTGAGGATTAAAACACACACACACACACACACACACACACACACACACACATACAGAACCTGGGGTTATGTTGGCAGCTCCAAGTGCATACCTCAGTCATGAACATGACACAACATGTTACAGTTAATTTAATATTTCTATCTTCCTCACTACACTGAACATTTTTCTGCAGACTGAATCAGTGTCTTATTCATGGTATACCCCACATAAATTGGATACTGTCAGCACATATATGTGCCTAATAAATGTGGAACATAAATAAATGACTGAAACTTGCAGAGTTGAAGTTTCACATGCTCACTATCCCTAAATCTTTTTCAGGAAACACAATCCATCCAGATATGTAGTATAGTCATAGAATCTCTTTCAATCTGCCTTATACAGTTGATCATTTCCACCCAAGCTGAATGGCTAACAGGATCTACATTTGAATCAACTGTTATTAGCCAGGAAAACCCACACCTCCCCAGGGTGAGGAAGTAATTGCTTGTCCTTTTAGAGGATATCCAATAACAAAGATATCCAAAGTCAAGAGTGAGACTCTCCATAATACTCAACAATATTCTTCATCCAACAAATCTCCCTGCAGGAAAAGCAAGGTGTACTTCAGTGAAGGAATTTTCAAGTAACAGATCAGGAGGACCTCAAGAGAATTCAAATAGACATGTTTGAAGATGCTAATCCTACTTGCAGTATAGCAAACCCAGCTACAAAGGAAAACAAAGAAACATCAAAGGATGAATACAAAATGCAAATAGTCACATGTTGTAAATTAATCAGGACCTAAGGTACCATGGCCCAAATGCAAGGTATCAGCCAAGATGCTGATCAATTTTCCAAGCAGACCCAGAAGAAAGGAAATGCTTGATTTATAGTACCTGGAGAGATAGAAAGCACCCTAAATGGATAAATCAAAGCAAAATGTAGGAGGGTTTTGTTGGTTTTTTTGAGAATCAAATAAAGAAGGTGACAAATTTGACTTCTCGATGGCAGGCAGATAAATGATTTTTTCACATCTCTATAGATCATCACTAGACACTGTAACAGCAAACCACAAAGACGACAAGGGAGTCAAGAGGTATCAGAAAAAAAATACAAGAGCTACACTGTAGAAGTTTCTAGAAAGATACCTCTTGAATTCATTCATTCATTTATTAATTTATTCAACAAGTCTTTGTTGAGTACTTTTAAATGCCATGAACTGCTCCAACACCAACATAAATCAGATAACATCCCCATCATGAAAGAACACAGTATTTAATACAGATAAACATACATATGTAAAGAGTAAAATTATGACTGCAGTGTTTTAAGAGCTATGATGAGAACAGAGATGTAGGAAATATTTAACTGAAGTAAAAAAATACCTACACTGAAAACTATAAGACACCGATAAAAGAAATGGAAGAAGATACAAATAAATGGAAAGATATCTTGTGTTCATGGATTGGTAGAATATTGTTAAAATGTTCATACTACCCAATGCCACAGACAGCAATGCACTGCTTCAGAAAAGGGGTACTTACAATGTGTCATTAAGTGATTTTTGTCATTGTGCGAACATCATAGATTGTACTTGCACAAACCTAGATGGTTTAGCCTACTCCACACCAAGGCTCTGTATATAATCTTATGAGACCACCATGGTATATTTGGTCCATCATTCACCTATATATTATGTGGCACATGGCTGTAGAGACTCAGTGCAATCACTATTAAAATTCCAGTGACAATTTTTATAGAATTAGAAAAAACAATCTTGAAATTTGTAAGGAACCACAAAAGACCCTAAGTAGCCAAAGAAATCCAGAATGAAGGGAAAAACTGAAAGCATCACACTTCCCAACTTCAATCTATATTACAAAGCAAAAGCAATCAACACGGGATGGCCTGGTAAGAATTTCCTGCCATGAATCATGTAAACATGCTGACTCAGGTGCCTTAGTTCTCAGTTGTGATATTTTTAAGCTACATGGACACAGCTCTCTGTGCATTTTCTATAACAATATTTGCTTTTTAAAATAGGCAATTCCCAAAAGAATAAATACTAAAGGGTAGCAGATAATATGAAGAAACATTCATCTTTTTTTTAAATTATCAAAGAAAATTATATGTTATTGAATTCCAATTAAACTAGAAAAATTAAAATTCTGGTACTACCAAGATTTGACAAGAACAAAGGGAACTGAAACTCTCATTATCTGCTGGAGGAAGAGTAAAATGGCAACATATTTTAGAAGACAACCTGTCAAAACCTGGACATATTGTGGTATGCAATCTGTGACTCAGCAATGATGATTTTAAATATATGTCCAAGAGAAACTAGCACATATTCACCATTGAAGATATGCATAAAAATTCCCATTCCAGTGGAATCCTTAATTAAGTAAATGAATAATAAAGTATTGTACATTCACACAGCAATAAAAACTAGAAAAATACACTATGCCAGCATAAATATACATTTCTAAAACAACAATGCAAATCAATGCTTTGTTTATGGATAGATAAGTGACAAAACAATAAAAACACAGAGAAAGATAACCTGCCATATTTGGGGTAGTGTGTATCTCAGGGAAAGACAGTAAGTTAATGTGATTGCAACAGGGAACAAAGAGGACTTTACCATCCTCCACGATGTTACATATCTTTTATTTAAAAAATAAGATGAAATCTGCAGCAGAAGCAATAAAATGTTAACATTTCTTCATTCTGGCTGGCAGGTACTTGTGTATTGATATTTTATTATGTGTATTTTCCTATAGTTTTAGAACTTAGCAACTTTCATTAAGGGGGAATGGAAAAATGGATCAAGCTGGGGAAATTGTTCAGCACAAGTTAAATAAAAGCAGAACCTGAGCAGCTAGTCTATTTTCACCTGACACTGGCAATCCTAAAGCCAAAATCTTATATATTTGAATACTTATCTGCTCTTTTAGTTTAAAGTCCCAGGAAACCATATCCCAACCCCACAAATGAACCTCTTTTTCCATTAATATACTAGTAAGAATCTATATGAGCATCACTCTCTCAGTGTGAATCTTTGATGCCCAAACTCTTATATTTTTGTGCAATAAATTTCTTGTTCTTTCAAACCTCCACTGAGTTTTGGTGAAAGATACAGAGAAAACGAACAAGAAACAGTGTACAAGAGTCAAGGATAGTAAAAGAATCTTTGCTCTAATGTCTAAGTTTACCAAGGCAAATACCCCAAATTATCTAACATGGGGGTACCTTTGAAACAAGGGGAAATATGCCCAGGTAATTTACCAGCAGAGGACATAAAACAATAGAGAGAGAGAGAGAGAGAGAGAGAGAGAGAGAGAGAGAGAGAGAGCGAGCGAGCTGATTTCCCATTCTTTTCTAGTTCAAGTGTTATCTGACACAACACTGATTATAACATTACTCCCAAGCTTTTATCCTTCAGAAAATGTGGCCAAATGGCTAGCTTTATACTTAGTTTGGAGGAAGGCAGAAGATGTTTGGAGGCCAAGAAACTGATGAAAATATTTGCAGAGATGACATCACTGAGGGAAGGGAAAGATGCAGTCATTCACTGATCTACAGGATGATGAAGATGAGAGAGTTTAGCGGTAAATCTAAGTCTGCAACTCAAGATCCTGATATGGGGGGGCACTTCTGAATTGGGGAGTCATAAGCATATTGAGAGTTGTTAAAGGCATGGGAGGAGATGGGCTACATTGGAAAAATCTATTAATTGGAAGGAGACAAGGAAAAAAGAATTAGCAGATTTTGACTAATCCACAAAGGATGCCAAAGAGGGAGAATAATAGAGGAGTAGGCAAAAAGATATCATGGGAACCAGTACAGGTTCCGCTAAAATTCAAGAAACGAAAGGCTTATACTCTACAGGATGAAATGGTCAGTAGTATGGAATGCCTTGAGATATGTTATGATGAAGCTTGAAATGATCTCATCGCACTGAACATTTGAGAGGTCCAGGGTAAAAGAGAGAGCAGTGATAATGGAAACACAGCAGTGAAAGTCTTTATACTGTGTGAGTAGGAAATGGGAAGCGAGGAAATGGTCGTGTGCCATGTCCTCTATGTGATACTCCAGAGAATCTAAAAGCAGTGCTCAATGTGCCACTGGACACATGAACCAACCTAAACCTTGACCTCTTGCTGCTAAGCTCTAACAGGAAAGCATAAGTCTTGAAATCAGAAAAATACCCATTTGGTTGTAAAAACATACAGTATATACACTTAATTCTTTCATTTATGCATTTAAAATCAACACATTTGTAATACTTTAACCAATAAAGAAATTTAAAAAATAAAAAATAAAAAACTGGTAAGAAAGTTAAAAAAATAAAATAAAATCAATTATTAATTTGCAAAAGAAAAGAACATGTGACTTGTTTGGGGGAATGCATTATCGTTTAAGTTTATGTATCCTGGTTTTAGCTATTTTATATTTCATTTTCTGATACTTAACTAAAATGCACAGTTCTACATTTAAACAAATGCATAGTCACAGCTTCTCCATTCAAATCAAGGTATGGAGCAGTTCCCTCACCCCAGAAAAATCCTACAGATTGTAGTAAATCTCTTTCCCCACTCTCAGTACTTAGGATGAACTCTGCAGTTTGTAGAATGTCAAACAAATAGAATCATAGTGCATATAGTGTAGTATATTATGTGCTTACCATAGTTTTGAAATTTATCCATATCATTGCATATATCATTATTCACTTGTATGGATGTATCACAGCATGTTTATCCATTCAACAGTGGAAACACATTTGTGTTGCTTGGAGTTTAAGTTTATTATGAATAAAGCTACCATAAACATATGCACATGTGTGTGGATCTTAGCTTTCATTTAACGTGGGTAAATATTTAGGAGTGGGATTACTGGATCCTATGGTTATTGCCTATCAGGTGAGATTTTGTTTTGTTTTGTCTTTCTTGCCACTCTCATCAATGTGCAGTGATATCCCATGTGGTTTAATACACATTTTCCCTAGTGACAAATGATACTCAGCATTTGTATCCAGCATCTTGTGTTGCCATTTGTTTATTATCTTTAGTCAAGTGCCTGTTCACATACTTTTCCCATTATGTCTTATTGCATTGTTTCTCTTCTTATTATTGAGCTTCGAATGTTCTTTATAAATTCTGGATAGAAGTCATTCAGCAGATGTGTGTCTGGCAAATATTTTTCTCAATCAATAGTTTGTCTTTTCCGTTTCCAAACACTATCTTTTGAAGAGCAGGGTTTTTTTGTTCTTGTTTTTTAAATAAAGTCCAATTTATTATGTTTTTGGTGTCATACCTAAGCAGCTTGTGCCTAACCCAAGTTTATAGATTTTTCTTCTACATTTTCTTCTAGAAGTTTTATAATTTTGGTTTACAATTAGGACTATGATGCATTTTGAGTTAAATTATATATTTAGTGTTAGAGTAACAAGGTCTATTTTTTTTGTTTAGATATATCAATAGCTACTGAATCATTTAAGGAAAACACTGCCATTTCCACATTGAATTGCCTTCAACCATTGTCCAATGCCAGTTGTTCATATATGTATCTGGGTCTATTTTTGGACCTTTATTTTGTTTCAGTGATTTATGTGTCTATACTATCACCAATAATACCACACTGACTTAATTACTAGGCCTTTATAATAAATATTAAAATTGGGTAGTGCTATTCCTTCAATGTTATTTTTCTTTTTCAAAATTGTTTTGGATATTCTAGTTCCTTTGCATCTCAATATATACTGGTTTAATTTTAGTATTAGCTTGTCAATTCCTTCAAAATGTACTACTGGGATTTGGATTAAAATTTTATTGAATCTATATATTAGCTTGGAGAGAATTGACACTTTAACAAATTGAGCCTTTTAAGCCATTAACAAAGTATAATTCTCCTTTCATTTGTAGTTTTCAACGTATTGAACTTGTACATATTTTGAAAGCTTTATATCTAACTCTTTCATGTGTTTGCTATTATTATAAATTTTTATTTCAAACAGATGGAAGAACATACCGTGTTCATGGATTGGTAGAATCAACATCATTAAAATGTCCATACTACCCAAAGCAATCTATAAATTCAATGCACTTCCCATTAAAATACCAACGGCATACTTCAGAGATCTAGAACGAACTCTCCAAAAATTCATCTGGAATAAAAAAAGACCCCGAATAGCTGCAGCAATCCTGAAAAAGAACAAAGTAGGTGGGATCTCAATTCCAGATATCAAGCTGTATTACAAAGCCACTGTTCTCAAAACTGCCTGGTACTGGCACAAGAATAGGCATATAGATCAATGGAATAGAATAGAGAGCCCAGAAATCGGCCCGAACCAATATGCTCAATTAATATTTGACAAAGGAGGCAAGAACATACAATGGAGCCAAGATAGTCTCTTCAATAAATGGTGTTGGGAAAATTGGACAGATATATGCAAGAAAATGAAACTAGACCACCAACTTACACCATACACAAAAATAAACTCAAAATGGATAAAGGACTTAAATGTACGACAGGAAACCATAAAAATTCTAGAAGAATCCAAAGGCAACAAAATCTCAGACATATGCCGAAGCAATTTCTTCACTGATACAGCTCCTAGGGCACTTGAAACTAAAGAGAAAATGAACAAATGGGACTACATCAAAATAAAAAGCTTCTGCACAGCAAAAGAAACCATCAACAAAACAACGAGAAAACCCACTGTGTGGGAAAACATATTTGCCAATGTCATATCTGATAAGGGCCTAATCTCCAAAATCTATAGGGAACTCATACAACTTAACAAAAGGAAGATAAACAATCCAATCAAAAAATGGGCAAAGGACCTAAATAGACACCTTTCAAAAGAGGACATTCAGAAAGCCAAGAGACATATGAAAACATGCTCAAAGTCACTAATCATCCGAGAGATGCAAATCAAAACAACAATGAGGTACCATCTCACACCTGTCAGACTGGCTATCATCAACAAATCAACAAACGACAAGTGCTGGAGAGGATGTGGAGAAAAAGGAACACTTGTGCACTGCTGGTGGGAATGCAGACTGGTGCAGCCACTATGGAAGACAGTATGGAGTTTCCTTAAAAAACTGAAAATGGAACTCCCATTTGACCCTGTGATCCCACTTCTAGGAATATATCCCAAGAAACCAGAAACACCAACCAGAAAAGATATATGCACCCCTATGTTCATAGCAGCACAATTCACCATAGCTAAGATCTGGAAACAGCCTAAGTGCCCATCAGTAGATGAATGGATTAGAAAACTGTGGTACATCTACACGATGGAATACTATGCTGCTCTAAAAAGGAAGGAACTCTTACCATTTGCAACGTCATGGATGGAACTGGAGAGCATTATGCTAAGTGAAATAAGCCAGTCAATGAAGGAAAAATACCACATGATCTCACTCATTCATGGATAATAGAGACCATTATAAACTTTTGAACAATAATAGATTCAGAGGCAGAGCTGCCTCAAACAGATTGTCAAACTGCAGTGGGAAGGCCGGGGAGGGTTGGGGGGCAGGAGGTAGGGGGGTAAGAGATCAACTAAAGGACTTGTATGCATGCGTATAAGCATAACCAATGGACATAAGACACTGGGGGATAGGGGAGGCTGGGGGACTGTCTAGGGCGGGGGGATAAAATGGACACATATGTAATACCCTTTGTAATACTTTAAGCAATAAAAAAATTAAAAAAAAAAAAAATTTATTTCAAGCTGTTTATTACTATTATATAGAAATTTAATTGGTTCTTTTAATATGATTTTGTGACCATAAGCCTTGCTAAAGGCATTCATTAATTCTAATAGCCTTTTTGTAGGATCTTTAGGGTTTTCTATATAAGCAATAATACCACCTAAAAATACAATTGTTTTACTTCATTTACAATCTAGATGCCCTTTATTTATTCTTTTGGCCTTTTCCCACTTGCTAGGACCTCCAGGATGCACACTGAAGGGTTGCAGGCCCAATCCCTGGTAGCCAATCGCTGTATCTCTCTCACATTGATGTTTCTCTCTCTCCTTCCCTCCTGCCTTCCACTCTCTCTAAAAATCAATAGGAAAAAAATATTCTCAGGTGAGGATTAATGAAAATAAACATGTTGAGTTGGAAAAGGTGCCTTGCTTTTCTATTTTCTGGAAATTGGTGGTTCAAATGGGATTTATTCAGTTTTAAATATCTAGAACAATCTATACAAATATTGTTTTTCTGAATTCTTTAAAGAGTTTTTTCAAACAGAAGTGACTAAATATAAGCCATGATCAAAATTCAAAATAAATTATTTTAAATTAGAGAATATTAAATTCTCTCTCTCTCTCTTTCTGTATATATATATATATATATATATATATATATATATATATATATATATTCTACATACATGTATGATACTATCTAGTTATCTATTCCTGGGTACAAACATACTACAACGCTGAGAAAATTCATATTAGAAAAACAAGCATAATTAAAGAGAAAATGTAGAATGCCTATTGTACATGGATGCAGAAGAGTCTAAGAAAGCAGAAGTCCTGTTCATTAGCTCTTTGCACCAAAGCTTTAAAATAAGTGGTACATCTATCAGTCACATGCAAACTCACTCCAGGTTAACTGTGTTATGCATGAATGTTACATGTATGATATTTGCTTTTGCAGACATATGCCCAGTATACTTTGGAGATACATGGAGAAGGACATCTACATTTCAAATGACAAGGCCAACCAATATGTGATTAATAAAAACTCATTAGGGTGTTTTTTATTAAACTAAATGCTGTCAACTTTCTAATGGGTACGTAATGGGCTACTTTTATGCCAGAGGCATTGTGTTACTTGATGGTTTCTATTTCTTTCTGGTGGGACACTTTTTCACCTGGGAGAAAACGAGGCAGGTTTAAAATAACAGGAAAGCACTATTCTTCAGAGAGTATTTTTACAGAAGGGATTTCAGTTCTACTTTTTCTGGTAGTTGGAGGTCATTGGTTCTACTGGTTGTGACTTGTGTTGGTTCAGCAGGAGTTTAGCTCAAGCTAAGCTGGTGAATAAAGGGACAAAATGAGAACGTGAGAAAACATGGCATGGAAATAAAACTAGATTTTTTAGTTAGCATTGAAACTTCACTGACTGTCAAATATGTATGGGTTTGAAACATTAGCAAAACTCAATCAGTGTTTCTTAGATATGTATATCTAGGGAAAAAACAGTTAATGACACCTATAACCTAAAAAATGAGCTCAACAGGAATATTAATCTTAAAATGTACTCCATGCCTAGCCCCACACCTGGCATGCAGTAAGTGCTCAATAAATGTTATTTCTTCTTTGGAGTAATTAATGGTATCAATAACTTTTGTTCTTGCATATTAGCTCCCCCATAATTTCCAAAATCGGCCGGAGCCCAACTCAACCTTCTTTTGAAGTTTCATATATAAATACTGAGGCTTATTAATAAAACCATACAGTTGCATACAGGGTAAACCAGTTTAACCCATTTGATTTTCACAACAAAAGTAGTCATTGTTCTTTCTTCTAGGGGTGGTGCATTCCATTCCTGGCTAATCGCATTCTTTATTTTTCTAATCTGATGAATACATTTCCATTTTTATTAGGTCTAATAGATAGCTGATCTAATTTGGAGCTTATAAATTATACAGTTATATGTGAATTGATTGTAGCACATAACTCTAATATACTGGCAATCTTCTCAGAGATTAGAAGTGCTGCTTAGTTCTCTTTCTATGGATGATTAATTTTCAGTGGTTATCAACCCTCAAACTGAAAATTAAGCAATACATATTTGCTTTGTGGATGACCAGTTTTATTAAAGTAGTAGAGTTGATGCAATGAATTATCAATACATTATGAAGAGAAGCCATAATTAAAATGGCTTACAAGGAGAAGGCAGGTCTCTATTGTCCTTGGTTAAATTTGGCTACTGCTGTGAAGAACTAGTTCTTGATTCTTGTAACAATCTGGGAATCATACACAAATTATCCCTTGATTTCCTGGTTTTACAACTGTTCAGGAAAGTTGATTTATGTCAATAACCCTTTAAGGTAGATGACTTGAAGACAATGAATGTTTCATTTGGTTTATGTTATTTTTATTGTTGACACTATTACAGATGTCCCCATCCCTGCCTTTTGCCCACCACCACCCAGTCCCACCAGCCCACCACTTCCCTCTGGCCATCACCACACTGTGTGTCTATGGGTTATGCACGTATGTTCTTTAGCTAATCATTCCTTTCTCCTTCTTTCATCCATTACTCCCTTCCCCACCCCTGGGACACCTGTCAGTCTGTCCCATGTATCCATGCCTCTGTTTCTATTTTGTTCATCCATTTATTTTATTCATTAGATTTCACATATAAGTGAGATCATATGGTATTTGCCTTTCTCTGACTGGCTTATTTCCCTTAGCATAATAATCTCCAGGTCCATCCATTCTGTCACAAAGGTAAGATTTTCTACTTCTTTTTTTTTAATATATTTTATTGATTTTTCACAGAGAGGAAGGGAGAGAGACAGAGAGCTAGAAACATCGATGAGAGAGAAACATCGATCAGCTGCCTCCTGCACATCTTCCACTGGGGATGTGCCCGCAACCCAGGTACATGCCCTTGACCGGAATCGAACCCGAGACCCCCCAGTCCGCAGGCCGACGCTCTATCCACTGAGCCAAACCGGCTTTGGCTCTACTTTTTTTTTTTTTTTTTTAAGCCACATAGTATTCCATTATGGTAAATGTACCACAGCTTTTTTATCCATTCATCTACTGATGGGCCCTTCAACTGTTTCCAGATCCTAGCTATTATAAATAACACTGCTATGAACATAGGGGTACATATATTCTTTCCAACTGGTATTTCAGGATTACTAGAATATATTCCCAGAAGTGGAATCACGGCATCATAAAGCAGTTCCGTTTTTAATTTTTGAGGAAGTTCCATACTGTTTCCCACAGTGGCTGCACCAGTCTGCATTTCCACTGGCCACATACTAGGGTTCCCTGTTCTCCACATCCTCGCCAGCATTTATTGTTTGTTGATTTATTGATGGTAGCCATTCTGGCAGGTATGAAGTGATATTTCATTGTAGTTTTAATTCACATCTCTCTGATAATTAATGACATTGAGACGTTTTCCGTATGTCTATTGGCCATCTGTATGTCCCCTTTGGAGAAGTGTCTATCCAGGTCCTTTGCCCATTTTTTTGATTGGATTGTTTGTCTTCCTGGGGGTGAGTTGTATATGTTCTTTATATATTTTGGAAATTTACCCCTTATCAGATGTATCATTGGCAAATTTAAAAGAAATCTTTCCATTCCCATTGGTGCTCAAAGGCTGCTTCTCTCTTTGATGCTGACCACCTTCAAGACAAGAGGACACTGTCCAGTGAAGTCTACATATTTAGCTCTTATGCTTGCTTGAACAGTTTCTCAACACAATGACGCAATTAGAGCTCTAAGCACTAAGCATGTGTACTTGGTCCTTCATCATGGTCCTCAAAATTCTAGGTGTCTGTGATGGTGTCCCTGTGAGAGAAGCCACAGCCAGGCTGCAGGCCAGTCTCCCCTAGTGGTGTCTTGTCAGAGGGCTGGTGAAATTGGCTCCAGTAGGTCATCTTGAGATTTCTCTTTGCAATGTGGAACTATTCTGTTGTGCCATCATTAATAATAACATTAACTGAAGTTGTGAATAAAATATAAGATCTGCTATTTTGTGTGTGTGTGGATGATTTGCAGTCATAGTTTTGAAGGTATTTATTTTTATTTTTTAAAATATATTTTTATTGATTTCAGAGAGTAAGGGACAGGGAGGGAGGGAGGGAGGGAGAGAGAGAAGGAGAGAGAGAGAGAGAGAGAGAGAGAGAGAGAGAGAGAGAGAGAGAGAAATATCAATGATGAGAGAGAAACATCAATCGGCTGCCTCCTGCATGCCCCCCATGGGGGATCGAGCTTGCAGATCAGGCATGTGCCCTTCACCGGAATCGAACCCAGGACCCTTCAGTCCACGGTCTGGTGCTCTATCCATTGAGCCAAACCAGCCAGGGCTTATTTTTCTTTTTAAATATGGTTTTTATTGATTTTTTTTTAAACAGAGAGGAAGGGAGAGGGAGAGAGAAATAGAAATATCGATGAAAGAGAAACAACCCATTGGCTGCCTCCTGCATGCCCCCTACTGGGGATCAACTCCACAACCACGGCCTGTGCCCTGACAGGAATTGAATCAGAGACCTCTTGGTGCTTGGGTTGATGCTCAACCACTGAGCCACACCAGCTGGGCTGAAGGTATTTATTGATTATTCATATCTTATGGCAAAATATCTTATGGGATATTTTTTGTGACTGCTAGCTTAGTGTATGACATTTTCATTGCCTAATGAGATCTGATGTCCTTATTAAGCAATAGCCCAAAATTTATTTATCTTTTTAAAAATAATGAACATATTTTTATTTTGCTCATAATTTATAAAATGTGAATATTCTGTAACTCAGCCATAGCCTTTCTTTTCAGTTAACTTCTTCATTGGGTCTCAATTCCCTTTAAAAAACATGCTCTTGCAGAAGTTGTTGAATTTTTCATCATTCTTTCTGTCTAGATAACATTCAAAGGCAAATCCTATAGGGTGAGTATATGAGCCCAAGAGTCAAAAAATAGTCAGAAGCAACTTCATCGTAGTTACTTGGTCCTTGGTGCTAATAAAACCTGAGGACCAAGGGCATCAATGAGCAAAGCCCCCAAATTAATTTTAAACAAAGGAAATCCTTCAACTGTAGCATCAAGGAAATGTGTATATTATCAAACTAGAGGCCCAATACATGAAATTTGTGCATGGGTAGGGTCCCTAGGCCTGGGTGGAGATCAGGACTGTCTGTGGGGCTACTGGTGGGGTGATCAGGGGGCCCCCCAACCCCCGCTGGCACCTGCCTTGGCCCACCTGGGGCCTGTGGGCTATGGGCAGCTCCTGCATTGAGTGTCTGCCCCCTGGTTGTCAGTGTGTGTCATAGTGACCAGTCATTCCACCATTCAGTTGATTTGCATATTAGGCTTTTATTATATAGGATTGAAAGCAGAGTCAGAGTTATTCAAATATAATTGATTAAAAAACAATAAACTCAAAACAATAGCAGATAGAAAAGCTAATGGTTTCCTGAAGGATAAGGATATGCATTTGGACTTTATAGAGACAGTGTTTCTATTTGCATCAGCCATACAAGTCAGGATATCAGGTAGCAGCAAACCTGAGTGGTGACACTTGTTTGTGGGTAGGAAGGATAGGGTTGTGTTAGGAAGATCTCTATCTGTTACTGAAAAATATTGCATAAGTGAAGGACAACTCTCTGAGGGAAAACCCAATCCACAGCAAAACACAAAGCAAAACAAACCTGTGATTTTTGCCCAAGGGTCCACGCATGAATGAAAGGTGGAAGGGGGTAGAGAGATAGCAGATCCGGTCCCTTACCTCTGATGCCATTTTAATTTGGATAAGACTTTGCCACTTACTGTCCAGTCTCAAATATCACATAAGATGCTCCAGTCAGCTTTATTTCTCAAATGACCCTCTTACTAGGAATACACAGATATACTTTACTTCCATTAGAAATGTCCCCACATCTCATAACAGTACACCATTTAGGGACATTTTACAAGAATTTTTGAGATCATTCATTCTGCATGCAGAAACATTTTACTCACCACTTCTCATGGCTGCAGAGTCACCAGAAGAGCATTTAGCGGCACCATTTGTCACTTCGCTCCCGCATTACAACACAGCTCTGCTTCAGCCAAGAGGATGCATTTTACTTTGATCGTGAATGTTTTTAGTGCACTTTTGCCTTTTACTATAAAAATGCTTTTTTTTAAAACATAAGTGCCATACCAAAATGTCTCTTAAATTCACGTTTAATTAACTGCACAGTTCTACAGACGACATACAGAGGGCTTTTAACTGACAGGCACACTGCACAAAAGTTAGTAAAAGTTTTCACTGTTGCATAGCATACCGTGTCAAATACCTGTTTAGATTTCAAACACTTCCAGGGAAAGAAACACAGAACCAAGGAGTCATGAGATCTTGACTTTACTCCCTGGTTTATTGCTAAATACAACCTGGGCCTTGTTATCCAAATTCTTGTAGTCTCAGTTCCAAAAAAGGAATAAAGAAAGACAGATGAAAGGGCGTCCCAGAAGGAAATTCTAGAATTCTGTACAGCTGCCTCTCAAGGACTGTGAAGGGTCTGATATGTTATTTTACTCCATCTAGTCAATTTGCCACAGTGTCATGGAAGCTGGTGGAAGACATGATTCTTTTTACTACTTTCTTTCCAAACCTTGTATATCTTATATCCTCTTGCCCCATTGCACCTGGTCAGAGCTCCAGCACAATATTGAATAGAAATGGAGATAGTTGGCTTTTTCATTAATTTGCAGATGACAGAGAGGACAAAAAGAAATATAAAATAATCTTAAAAATAAGCGTTGAATATGACAAGCTCACTTGTTACAGTTATTATAGAAAACCATATTTCCATAAAACAAAACAACTGAATAGAAATGAAGTGCTTCAAATGCCATCACTTACAAAACACGTTCTTTAAATAGGACACAAAAGCACTAACCCAGGAAAGGAAGGATTTTAACTATTTTAAAGTCAAGAACACCTCAGCCTTAAGAAACACAAATCATAGACTGAGAAAAGATATTTACAATATGGATGTTAAGTAAAGGACTCCAGACAATACTGAAAATTTCTATAAATCATTACGATAAGGACACCCAGCACATCAGAAATGTGGGCAAAAGCCTCAGTGGGCATTTCACACGTGCCCATGCGCGCGCGCGCACACACACACACACACACACACACATGCACACACTTATACAATCCAAATGATCCAAATAATAAATGATTGAGAAAACTTAACCTCACTAATCAGATAACTTCAAATTAGTATCACAATTAGATGCCACTATGCAAAAATCATCATGGCTCCAATTTAAAAAACCGGAAAATGCCAAGTACTGCAGAGGAGACGGAGCAACTCATGTAATGCTTAGTGGGAAATTTGTAAACCATTTTTGAAAGTGATTTGATAACATTTCCTAAAGCTTAGCATAAGTTTATCTCATGACACCGTGATTCTGTTCCTAGGTATAGTCCCAACAGAAATATGTACATTTGGGTACTACTAGACACATGCCAGAATATATTAGCACTATCCTAAAAATTAAACACGTTTTCATCAACAGCAGAACAGAGGAATGGTGGCAGGATCATAAAAATGAAGAGTACACAGTAAGAATAAATAACTGTGATATGCAGCAACATGGATGAATGGCAAAAACAAGCTGAGAGCAAGAAGGCAGTCACACAATAATACAGACCGTATTATTTCTGTAAATTTCAAAAATGGCAAAAATGAACTAGTGGTGAGATAAGTTAAGACTGTGGCTAATTTTGGAGGGTGACGTCTGGAAGCAGCAAATGGAAAGCCACCAGGCTGCGGAACACTATTTCTTGAACTGGGTCGATTCTGAGGGTTTTCACTGTTTTAAGTCTTTAGGCTACATTATTTCTGATTCACATACTATTCTTCAATTATCTTGTTTGTTAATGAACAGTTTAAACACGTACGCATGCATGTATGTGCGTAGATGAAAGAAAGAAGAGAGGGGAGAGGAGGAGAGAGAGAGGGAGAGAAAAAGAGATGAAAAGATTTAGCTACGCTGAATCAGGTTTTATACACACAGTGAGTGTGAGAAAAGGATAATTCACCAGGACCATCTGCCATCCCTCCAAAATTCGCAACCCATCCTGTCAGAGAGAACTCATCATTAAAATAATTCCTGAATTACACGGAGATTGTTGTGAAGTCTGGAGTCACAGACAGTACAGTAAGACCTTTTTTATTAAACAGCTATGGCAACATTTGGGGATCAGTTGTTAAATAACTTCATAGATAGAAACATGTTGAGTCAAAGTTTGCTGAAGAAAGAAAAAAAAATACTAGTTTTAATAATAAAGACTATCCTATCTCAAATAGATTGAATATGCCATTGGAAAGAAATATCTTTATTCCCTCCAAACGCGCGCACACACACACACACACACACACACACACACAATTGATTAGCATATTGGCCCTGGTCGCTGCATGGAGGACAGGGAGAGACAGAATAGGCAGACCACTCAGACTGGTAGTGGGCAGGTCTAATAAGCAAGGGGACTTACAAAGAGGCTTGTCGCTAGCAGCAGGGAGACCAGTAGATCTCTGCCTGCCCACAAGAATCCTAAAAGTTTAGATAGAGGTCTTAGCTGGTCAGGCACACATTCAGGCCAGATCATCTCCACACCTTCGTCTCTCAAGTACATCCTTGAAAGAGCCTCAGTGTGGGAATGATGTACAGAATGTACATTCCAAGGATGGGGTAGGGGTGGGGGGTAAGAAGGTTCAGATTGCTCAGGGTCAGTTTTCTGGTCAAAACCTGACAGCACCTCCTCTTGATGACATACTCCAACTCTGTCCCTGCCACACACCCATCCCCTTCTTGTTGCAGAAATGATGGGGTGCGGAAGAGCAAAACAGATCATTGAAGATCCAGGCAGGGCTTTGGGTAGGGTTCATGGGGGAAGCATGGGGCACAATTATACTAGCAGAGCTCCAAGGTCAGGTGTCTGATCTCCTACCTTGAACCCAGATACCATATCTTATAGAAAGACCTAGAGATGGCCTGGCTGGTATGGCTCAATGATTGAGCACCTACTTATGAGCCAGGAGGCCATGGTTAGATTGCAGGTCAGGGCACATGCCCAGGTTGTGGGCTTGAACCCTGGCAGGGGGGCATGCAGGAGGCAGCTGACCAATGATTCTCTCTCATCATTGATGTTTCTATCTCTCTCTCCTCCTCCCTTCCTCTCTGAAATCAATAAAAAAATACATATTTTAAAAAATACCTAGAGATGACTAAACGTAAAGACATAATAAACTTATGTAGAACTGATGCCGTTATCATTGATTAATAAGAAAGCAAGCTTCTATACCAGTCAGAATGCTCTCATTTTCCTGTCAGTATAGACTCTCACTGTCCTAAATAGGAACATGAGAAGTCAGGATATACTTAGACTTGGCAAGAGAAATGAATGGCTTAATTTTGGTGACAGTGGCATTGACAGATGAGCACTAATGGACCCATTTCCACTGTGGGACTCCACACAGCTGTCTGTGGACCCAGACACTCATCCAGGTGCCTTCCCCTTGGAATAATCAGAGGGGAGCACAGATAATTCTGGACTCTCACATCAATTTTCTAAATTTCATGCAGATCTATCCTTGTTGATTTACTCAACCTCCTCTAGACAATAATATTGTGTCAAGCCTGTTTACAATGCGTATTTTATTAGTTGAATTCTCCAAGACAGATCTCCAAGTTTTAGGGATATTTTATTTATATATATATATTTTTATATATTTTATTGATTTCAGAGAGGGAGGGAGGGAGGGAGGGAGGGAGAGAGAGAGAGAGGGAGAGAAGCATCAGTGATGAGAGAGAATCATTGATCAGCTGCCTCCTGTATGCCGCCCACTGGAGATCCAGCACATAACCTGGGCATGTGCCATGACTGATAATCGAACTGTGACCTCCTGGTTCATAGGTTGTTGCTCAACCAATGAGCCAGATTGGACGGGCTCTAGGCGTATTTTACTCTAATTCTCTATGCACCAACTTCAGGACTATGTCAGAAAGCAGAAACGTAATGTAGAGGGAAAGATTCTATATTTAAGATATAATTTTCAGTATGTGAAAACAGAAGTTTCTTAAGAATGATTATTGGCTATCTCGTTTAAAATAATGCAAAGGTGCACATCCAATAAAAGAATTTTCATAGCAGGAAATAAATACTCTATCATTTTTTAAAATGGGGCTTTTACCAAAACTTCAAAGCTCCTAGGTAGAGACCTTGCACCAACCCCACCCCCAGGTCTGGGAGACACTGACCTGACAGTCTACAATGAGATCTCCTCCTTCTGGTCTTGGAATCAGTGGGTGCATTTAATCCTGTACATTGATTAGATGCCAACAGGACTGTGCAATCTAATTAAATATATAAGCAGAAATCACTTTTTAAAAATCTGCAAGCCAACAAAACGTGCAGAGTAACAGGAGATATCTGCATTGTTCACTTCTCCCAGAAAAATAGTCAGTAAATCATTAAATCATTCCGATTGCCATCTGCCTAATGCTGAATATTTGAATATTGAAATCATTCATAGTAAATGACTGTTTGGCATAACTCCGTGGACAGTAGCATGTTCTAGATGCTGGATTATGACACAAACAACACTGGACCCTGGAGTAACAGGGTACATTTTAATTAAAATCAAGGCAGTGGTGTGAAGTCATGCAGGTGTGCAATGCACACCTCCAGGAGGCGCCATCTGCACAGACTGAAGGGAGTTGTGCAATGTGGCAGTCTTAAAATACTCAGATTCCAATGAGAAATAATTTTTTTCAGAGAGATTGGTGTAAGGCCACCCTATAAAAGTAGAAAAAAATTAAGTTCAATGTTATTAATTGACCTGTGCCAGTATTAGTACTTCAGACAATTTACTTGGAATACCATGTGTCACTGACCCTAAATCACACAGGACATGAAGCTAGAAGAGGGAATCATGGGATCCGCTTCCTGTCTGAAGACTCCTTTGCTTTCAATTAGATTTGCCTACAGATTCAATTGTTTTGTGTATTTCTGAAGTGTCTTTGTTATTCATTCCATCCACATTTATAACCTCTATAGCTCTATTTGTGTTATTTACATATCTTTCCCAATGTTTTTAACGCTTTCTGCTTTCAGACTTAACATCACAGACAAAGGCATTATTGTGCTTCAGTTCTGCTTCCTGATCATTAATAAAGACATTTTATTTTTTTAAATCCACCCTTGTTAAACACATTTTTGCAACTTCAAATTATATAAAGCCTAAAATGTGAGTAATCTGAAGACATTGCCACATATTATATTCTTTGCTTATCATCTTTTAGCTCATTTTCAGTTATTGAGGCTGAATTTTTCTGGTTTGATTTGAATCAATTTTGCCAGTAAAATCTCACGGATGTTAAATCAGTTACTGTAAGAGGAGAATATAGGATGAGCACTATACTTAATCCTCTCTATTCATCTCCAAATTTAGTTATTCTAACAAGAATGCTATTTAGTTGCATGCACACAGGTGTGTGTGTGTGTGGGGGGGGGTGTTGAGGGATAATGGTGCTGGGGAATGGAAAATGCTTTTTTTTAAAATGCACAGTGGAGTTATACTAAATAGGAGATAAAGAATTGGGCTCAGGGTGAAGGAGATAGGACCCAGCATGATCTGAGGATCCATTTGGACTTGACTTTGATGACACCATTATCCTAAAGTGAGTGTGGTCCCAGAAATCAGACGCTTCCCAAGCAATGTGTCCCAAGGGTCAAGGTCTATGAGAGAGAGAGAGGGATGGAGGGTGAGAAGGAAGGAGGGGGGGGGGAGAAAAGGAGAGAGAGAGAGAGATCACTAAATCTAGAGAAAGCCCCAAAATCCTGAGCAGGAACTTGTGTTTGAGTTGGACTCCATGCACTGGGTCAGATTGCTTATGGAAAGGGTGAAATGCAGGCATCTGGGGTCAGATCAGAATAGTTAAAGGGACATTGGGAAGAATCTCCTCCCCTGTGGGACTGAGAGGTGCTAAGCCCAGTGGAAAAGGGGGTTCATTCTAAAGCTGAGAGACAAGAATGGTTGTGACCAAATTATAAAGAGCAGGAGTTGTCACTCATAATAATACAGGCTGAGAAAGAGGGAGCACTTTTTTCCTGCACCCAGAAAGGAACATGGCACAAATGAATCGTTTAGGAAGAATTGTTGGAGAGACAGCCTGGAACCAGGAGGGGCTACAGAGCATTCTCACAAATGCATCTTGAAATTGAAACAAATCATCATTACCATTCATTTGGGATTTGTGCCACTTTGCTGTGCTCAAAGAACCCTTTCAAAAATATGAGATCATAATGGAAAAATAGAAGGAAAATTGAAATATATTATGAAACCATCAGAAACATGCACAGATTTTCAGCACAGTGATGTTAGTGCAGTTGTGTGTATTGATTCCTCATTCAAACACAATTAAGCTTTGAAATCAACTGCCTATAGATTCAGACAGTTGAAAATGATATATTTCTTCAGTACTTAATAGATGTCCAAACTGTGTCCAGGAATGACCGACAAATGGGCAAGTAAATTGTTCTTTAACTTTAGGCTAAATTAACTTTTTATAATTTCAATTGTCTTTAGTTTGTATTGTTCTTTATAGTTTAGCATTTTCACACTGTTAAGCTCTTTGGATATTTATAGAACCCCATTTTACAGATAGGAACAATGAAGTCCAGACTCGGGAAATCATTTATTCCACATATCAATTGCTATTTAACAGCAGAGCTAGGTGGAGCCTAAACATAGGCACTGTTCAGACACCGTGAGATACTGTTAGTTTAGGTGGTAACTATGAGCTCAGGGTGAAGCAAATCAAGACAAAGATACACCTTGAAGAAATTAACAATGAGCATCGGAATGAAGGGAGAACTAAGAACTGACCTAGGTTTGGAAATGGCAGAAATAACTATTCAGACTCTACCTTTTTGTTGTTACTGTTCCAAATTCAATGTACTTTCCAACCAGTAAAGACAGAAAAGATAAAACTTTCAGGAGTGGAAGCCACTCCCTTTTGCTTTGGTCACACAGCAACAAGGTATGTTCAGATTTGATGGGTCAGTGGAGTGGGGACATGGTAGAGTCAGAGGAGCCCAGTGTAGTTCTTATCCCATCCGGCTGGGAGGGCTGATATGAACTTGCACATTACCAGACCATTAGGGCTTCCACCACAGTGGTGAGGGTTAGGCTCTGCTTAGTGTGCCCAGCTGATGGCAGAATAGGTTAATTAATATCCAATCTGTGTTATCCCCAAGCCAGGCTTGCCCGGATTCAGGGCTGTGTCCACCCTTTTACTAATGGGCACAAAGATGCTGTATAGTATTAAAGTGGCCCTGATATAAGGTAATTCCTATAAATGGCCTGGCAATAGTCTACTACAGTACTGCACGTTAGTATATTCTATCACACGTACATGTGTACGTGTGTTCTATGAGCAAGAGCGAATATAAAGAATCAAATGGGTAATGGAATGACTCAAGTCTATCAGAAAACATCTTATTCTTTAAGAAAAGAAGTTTACATGTTTTATTGAAGAATCTAAAAGTGTGTACAGTGAAGTCGTTTGTTTTACACAGAGATCTGGTAGGAAGACAAGAGGGGAGAATGAAATAGCTCAATGCCCTTACCAATCTTTTTCCTACTATAAGTGAGGCTACCAAAATGCATTACAGGTTCTAGAACCTGAGAGAATCATAGCCGGTTCTTTCACCTCCCCTTCTGAAACTGTCTACTCTTGTCTGTATCTCACATTCAATTTCCCTCTCTCTTCCTGGTCGCTTTGTTCTAGCTCATTCTCAGCTCTGGAATCATTCCTGGGTGCTGCTTAATGGGTTGCATTTGGAGGAATGTTTCCAGCAAAGAACTTCCATTCCATTTCTGCACCCAGCCTGTGCTCCCAGAACCTCTTCAAAGGGGTGTGGATACAGCCTTGGCCCACTGGAGGCAACTGGACTTGACCCAGCTTAAATGCTGAAAGGTGTGTTCTGAGCCATACATATTTTATACTAGGGAAAATGGAAGATCGCCATCATGGAACTAAGATAACTAACATGGAAGGACAAGGACAGTAGAACATGTCAGAGGAAAAGCTCCCCATCAAACTGAAGCCCTCTTCTCATCACCTCACCTGTGAGATTTGACTACCCGTGTGTGTGGACAATGGATGCTAATTATCTGAATGAGTGTGCATGGTTAGTGGGAGTCAATAAATGTCCACTTCGGTAGACCTTGTCAGTTGCAATTTGCATCAACCCTCCTTTCTCATCAAGGGATGATTGAGGTTGAGAGGTAAGGAGAGGCTCAGGAATAGCCAGGCTTAATTAGCTGGTATTCAAATGGGAGATGCTGTGAGCCAAGGGCAAGAGGTACATGAATGGGAGTCAAGAAACCAATTGAGTGGAATCAACAAGACATGTAATTAAATGAGAGACAGACTTGCAGAAAGACAGGTCAGCTTATACATGCCCTGCCCCATTAGGGGAGAGGGGGATGCTATAAAGGGCATTATTGGGCCAACTGAAAAAAGGAGTGTATCAAGGTTAAATTACTAAAGTGAGTAATACACTGTGGTTATCTAAGAGAATACTTTTATTCTTAGCAAATGAACACTAAATATATATATATATATATATATATATATATATATATATATATATATATATGTCATAATGTAAGTATTTACTCCCATAAGATTCAGGGCAATATTTTACATATACGGCATCTCATATCATGGGAGGAAACAGAAGCCTTTTGGCACAAAGCAGTGTGCCCTAAGTTCAGTTAGAGAGAAGCATGCAAAGTCTAAGTTTTGGTAGACTAAAGTTTAGATCCTTTACTAAAGGATCGAGGCAATCTCTCCAATTTGGGGGTCAAGTAGAATTAGTGAGGAGGAGCATGTATTACACTAGATCAAAAATGTCAGGTGAAAGGGGCTGGGTTAGGGGCATTTCTGGCAAAGGGGGATGACCAAACAAAGGCCAAGAGGGCAGCCTGAGGCTGGGTGGGTGTAGGAATCACCATTCTGCTTAGAACATTGAGGCGGAAGGGAGGTAGGCTGTGACTGCAGATGACGTTTAATTCTGCATGCCTTGCTGAGGATGTTCTGAAAGGGACATCTTTTGAATGGAGGCTGGACAGAACACCTAAACACATATGCAAATGGGGAAAAGGTTACAAGTGAAAGATGCAGACACATTTCAAAAATGATCAGGAGGAATAAAGGCAAGAAAGTCATGAATATAAATATATTGACTGTCATTAAAGGGCGTATCTCTGTGCTACTTTCTCTTTTAAAAAATAATCAC
Source organism: Myotis nattereri (assembly GCF_964212035.1). NCBI lineage: Eukaryota > Metazoa > Chordata > Mammalia > Chiroptera > Vespertilionidae > Myotis > Myotis nattereri. The sequence goes on along the minus strand of NC_138085.1, from coordinate 75,264,687 downwards.
TTTGACAGATGCATAGAAATCCAATACAAATGAAGACACACAGGTGAGTGGGTCATTTAATGAAGAAAGGAACAGGATTCAGAGGCCACTTCAAGCTGAGTCTGGGGAGAAGGCTTCAGGTCAGAATGTAGATCAGCAGAGAAGCTAAAAGAATGCCGTTTTATTCAATGCAAAATCTCTGATCTCTAAGTGCAAGTCTCCTACCCTGGCTATTAGAAGACGCTCTAAAGTGTCACTCATGCAAAAAAAAAAAAAATGCTTCATTGCCATTGCTATGAGGCTCATAAGTTTGCACAATCAGATAAGTAGACACACGCTCCTTTGCATCTTGTGAGTATCATAGCTTTTGTTCAAGTATTACACTGAAATCCTAGAACTATGTCATTTACCCTACCATATACTTTCTGCTTGATTTTAAAATTCAACTCAAAAGACATGCATAAAAGAGAAAGCAACCATACCCAAAGATCGAAACTTTGTTTAAAAATGGAAATTGGGAGATACCCAATATGTTCAGTTGATATCCACCATATAAAATGTGGAATGCATAAGAATTTTGAGTTAAATATTCAAAAATAACAGTTGTGTAGATTGTGCTTTTTTTCCCTCACCAAGGTGAGCTAACATCAATACATTCACAGCCATCTGCTAGATGATGTGGGAGGTAGATGCAAAGCAGGATATATATATATATATTGGCTTACACTATGGACCTGTAAGTAGTGGTCCTGTGTTGACAGATAGAGAGAAGGATTTGTAATCACTACAGTTTCACAGAATTATGTACTTTCTGTGCAAATCAAATGCATTATAAATAGTTTCATCCCATAAAGAGTTTCCCTGTGTGTATTTTTAAGTGTCTGGTATGTCTTAGATGCTAGAGAAGCAGAGAAGACTAAGAATGGGTTCTGCCCTTGAGGAGTCCACCGAGTAAAAATGGACACATGTAAACAATTCGGCACAGAAAGCTCCATAGAACAAAGGGACGCACCATGTGCTCCACACAAAGGAAGGGTAATGGCCTCTCCCCTTTACCATCATGTGATTTCACCACTCAAAGAACTCCTCCCACAAACACTAATGCCAGGCAACTTTCGTCTAGCTTTCTTGCTGCCATGGTCACAAAATCCATATCAAGGAAGCGATCCTGATGACTATATCTGAATGTACAATGTGCCCAGTGCTTCTCATGCATTTTGGCCTCATATGTATTAGAGTAAGAAGATGCCCAGATTCAGTTTAATTCCTGAGTAATTCTAATCACTTTAGACATGATGGTTTATCTAAGCATAAAAGCACATAGCAAAATCAAAATCTGGACTTTTAAAACTTAGAAATTTCTTGTCATGAAAAATGGGGTTGAGAATGGAGTTCACAACAAGGCAAGCTGGGTGCACATCTTAAAGAGACGCCCACCTTTCCTTGAGCTACCGTGAGAGTGAGAGCCTCCTGAAAAATCTGTGCCCTAAGTATCAGGCTTGACTCAGCGTTGGCTCAGTTCTGCAGTGAACAGTTTAAAGGGAGAACGAGACAGAAGGTCACGTTGCTAAAAGAAACCTACAGCAGCCAGAGAAATGGACCCGGACCACCCATTTCTGAAAGGCCTTGCTCAAGGCCACACTGCCCTCTTTAGCCTGGCAGTAAGTCTCAGTGACTTCCTGTAGCAGAGGAGGCACACAATACACATTGGGTCTCTTTCTTCTTTTGACTAAGCCAGGTCAAAGTCACTCTTAACCAAGTCCTTGACTTGACAAACAAACACCTCAAAGCCATTACATTAGAGCTACTTTTGAGTGGGTCTTTATGTACTTTATTTCAAAATGTACTCAGTGTTTGTGTAATCGGGTATGGTGACACGGAGACACTTTAATGAAGAAAGATGTTCTTATACTCATAGATCTTAGAACTAGGAGGGGCAACATGCCATGCAGGGCCACAGGGTGAAGCATGTGGGTTAGTCAGGAGCCAGAGGAATCTAGGGGGAAACATGGGCAAGAGCCTCCTTAGCCATTTTCCATAGAAAGCAAAGGGTAAAGCAGGTGACACATAACTTTACTTGGCTGGTTTGCATAACTTCAGCAGGCTCCAACATGGAGAACTGCCCCTAGTTATCTGATCCCTGGCCTTGGGTATCAGGGTAAGAGCATGGTAAGGGAGGTTTGAACTCTAGATTGGTTGATTTGCATGTAAAAGGTGCACTTCCAGGTGGGCAAGTTGTTTGCTCCCAAGTATTAGCTAACCTTGGGAGGGGAAGTCCCTTCCAGGGTCAGCAAGACCCCCAGATGCCAAAGCATCCAAATAAAAAGATCTGCATAATGCATATCCATATTTTTAATAGTTACTGTTCACTAAATATCCAGAGTTTCCAAGGTCTGTAAGAGAACTGAACACTCTTATCTTCCTCAGAAATGATGTGGAGGCATTAATGGAGCCAAGGTTGGAGAACTTAAAATATCATGGGATTGGCTATGAGCAGAGGGCCCTGGCTGCCCAGCATGTTCAATCCAGCATTACTCACAACTCCGACATGCTTTTAAAAATGCAGAGAGAGAGAATGTGCTTTCTGCATTCTGAGGACACATGTTTAACATTTACACTAACTCAACACCCTAGGGTTTTAATCAGCAAAAAGGCTTACATAAAAAGTGCAAAAACCATGGGCTTCTCTCCATGTTGTGTTTTGTGAGAGAAATGGGGGAAAAAAAGAAATGTACAATACAAGCAAAAGCCATAACGACAAAACACAGATTTCCCTTGCGCCCTTGGAAATAAAGTTGCTGACATGGACACTCAGCTTCCAGAGTGCCCCTTCACTAACAAACAGAACAGGTGGTCGCATCTTTGTTCTCACTATGTGAGGCACAAGGTAGGATTTTAAGTGCTAAGAAAGCAGACAGCTGCGGAGAAAATTGAAGAAAAGAGCAATTTACAATTCTTAAGGTGCTGTAGGACCTGACTAACCCAAAAGGCGCTGGTGTTAACCATGTTGAAAGTGTGAGAAAAAGAAATGATCTTAGTTTCAGAATATGTGAGGGTTGCAAACATCAAAGGGACATAATTAGAAGCAACTGTTTAGAGCAAAATAATGATAAAGATATTCGTGGCTAATTGTCAGAAATTAATTTCAGGTCTGCTACTTTTCCAAAGTTAGAGAATCCATCTCCCAGAAAATGAACACCTTTTTCTTTGCAGGAACTCTCCCAGGTAAGGTCAGCAATCTTTGTTTTTAAATACTGCCAGGGAAATGCCCCATTCTTGGGTGAGGTTTGTATCACACTCAATATATCAACGCTATGGAGTAAGGTGTATCTTCCAAAAAAAAGAAATGTTGAAGTCCTAACCCTCCAGAAAAGTCTTTAGAACATGCATACATTTCTCATCACCATATGCAGACCCTCTCTTATTTCATGGACCGACTCCATCTCTAAGACACTTTGCAATATGTTAGGGTTCCCGGTGTTCCAGAAAGTCGGGGTAACCAGCACTTTGTTCACACCAGCTGCAGGCAAATAACCCATGGAATAGTGCTCCTTCTTGCAGCAGACTCCAATCACAGGTTCAAGAGATCAAGACATGTCCTCCTGCCAAATAATGGGGAGCCCATGCTTCCCTGGGGAGCTCTGTCCCTGTACGGTCACGCGGGGCCACCATCTCATGCCGTTTACCAGAAGTAAGAGAAATCCACGCTATTCAGGCATATGGCCCAGAGCTAGTGTTCTATCAGTAGGAGCCCGTCGAGACCAGGGATCATTCTGAGCATGGCTCTTTCAGTGGACGGAATAATAAAGATATCACAGTGGTCTTTCCAGGGCAAAGAGAACATCTGTGGGATTTAGGGTCATTAATGGAATAAGTGAGCAAGAATAAGAGCTCACTCGAGTAAACAGATCCAGGGTGGGCACTCAGCCACACACAGGCACTTCTGCTTCCTCCTCTACTTTTATCATGAGCTGATAAAGATGTGATTGTGCCACTGGGCCCTGTGCGAAGACCCTCCTCCTGCCCTGGAGATTCCTTTACAAGTTCTAGTTACCCTTCGGCAACACTTGTATATTTCCTAGAAAGGAAAATACATGTCCACAGAAGTCTTATGCAAGAATGTTCATAGCAGCTTGATTCCCAAAAGCCCCAAATGGGAAACAAGCAACATGTCTGTCAACAAACTGGTAAATTTATACAATGGAGTCTTACTCAGCATTAAGGTGGGACAAACAACTGATACATGCAAAAATGTGAGTTAATTTCAAAAAGAGTGAATGAGGGAAGTCACATATACTTGGATTTATAAGAAGTTCTAGAATAGGCAAAACTAAACTAAGGTGGCTATAACCTGTGGGGAGGGGCAGAGGATTGCCTGGGAAAGACTTTAAATGTTCCATATATTGCACAAGAGAATTTAAAAGTTCAATATATTGATAGGGGTGTGGGTTACACAGGGGTATGCATTTGTCAAAACGGAACAAATGGCATACTTAGAATGTCTGCACTTCTCTGCAGGAAAATTATACCTCAATAAAAAAATCAATAAATGAATGAAAATTCCACTTTAAGTTCCTATTCTAGAGATGCATATAGATTTTTAAATAAAATAGAGAGTTCCTTATAGGTCAGGAAGAATCCCAGACTATGTAAGAGAACAGGATGTTCATTTCAGGGTGCCCTAGAAGTTCCTACCCCAGCGCATCAAGTTGAATGAAAAATAGGAGGGGTTTTCTCCTTGCTGCCCAGCATTCAAGATCCATGTGCACCCTCCTGCTCCCTAAAATTCAGACGTATATGAATGTAGGACTCAGCGTGACAGGCGACATGGCAAGGACCTGTGATGCTCACAGGTTCCTGTGCCCAATGAGGACCATCATCACTTCCTCCACCTTCTTTCAGTATCATCTATAATAATAAAAGCATAATATGCTAATCAGGCTGGACATCCTTCTGGACCACCTTCCAGATGAAGTTGGCGCTGGAAGGGAAGCCCGGGTCCCGGGTGCCAGAGGGAAGCCGGTGCCAGCAACCGGGGAAGAAAGGCCTACTGTTGCACGAATTTCATGCATCGGGCCTCTAGTATCATATAATTCCCTGTGACACCCTTGTGACACCCTTGAGAGGGGTTGGCTTATAGAACTTGCCTCTTGAGGATCCAAGATTCTACACAGGCACCTATGCTTACCTGTGCTTTCTGAGAATGCTATATTACCTAAAACAACGTGGATAAAAATTGTCAGGATGAGGTTGGGCAGAGAAAAGCCCCAGTGAGGCTCCTCTGAAGGCACTGGTGGCCTCAGGTTGACAGGTATCTGCACACAGATTCACGGGAGTGAGGCAGTGGGCTAGACACGCCTGAAGCTGCAGTGGAAGGGCAGTGTGTGGAGCGGAAGATTTACTGTCCTAAGGTTCTCCCTTCTCTCCATGGCTACCACCTCTCCGATGACCTCACTCATCTGGCCATTTGTGGTACTTGTGCCTTGGTTAGGAGAAGGGGCAGAGAGGAAATGTCTACTCCTGTGTACAGATGGAGAAGAGGTGTCTTGTGTCTGAGGTCTCTGGAGAAGCCATGTAGCAAAGTAGCTAGGAGCAGATTGGAGCCCGAATGCTTAAATCTCAGCTTCGCTGTTTCTAGGTGTTTGAACTTGGACAATGAACTAAATCTCTCCTTCAGGTTTTTCATCTGTAAAAATGGAGATAATCTTTATACATAGGGCTGTTGGGGAATTGAATGGGTTAATGAAATGGGTAGTGTTCTGAAAAATGTTGGCAACCCGTCAGCGCACAGTAAGTATCAGTGGCTTTCATTAGAGCTTGTCTTCAGGTTGCTGTTACAGGTCCATCCGTTCTTCTGCTGCAAGTAACAGAGATTTTATCAGATATTCGGCGATCAGATTAAGAATCAAGGGGGAACCAACCCAGGAAAGTCATTTCTTAATTTTCTGATCCTCTAGTCTAGGCAGTGGTCAGCAAACTGCGTCTCGCGAGCCACATGTGGCTCTTTGGCCCCTTGAGTGTGGCTCTTCCACAAAATACCGACTTCTGCTCATGGGCCATGAAGTTTCAATCTCACTGTATGTACACGCCCGCACGTGGTATTTTGTGGAAGAGCCACACTCAAGGGGCCAAAGAGCCGCATGTGGCTCGAGAGCCGCAGTTTGCTGACCACTGCTCTAGGCCAGTGGTTCTCAACCTTGGCTGCACATTAGAATCACCTGGGGATCTTTTTAAAATCCTGATTTCTGGGCCTCATCCTCCGGAAATTCGGTTTCTTTGTTATGGGGTGGGGCCATAACATTAGTAACAAAGAAACAGAATTTCCAGAGGATGAGGCCCAGAAATCAGGATTTTAAAAAGATTCCCAGGTGATTCTAATGTGCAGCCAAGGTTGAGAACCACTGCTCGGACTAATAGTATTCCAATTCCAGGGGGATTTCCAGACACCACAGTGAGGGCTTGAAAACTCCCACCCACATCTAATACCCATCCACACACACTCAGTTTTACCCAGTTATACGCTGACCCAGATCTTCCAACACTTGCCCAGATACACTTCCCTCTGCAGAAAGCATAGACCGAACCCTTTTAACCATGTTTTCGTTGATGGTGTCATTTTTGCTAAAATTTCTAGTCTTTTTTGCCTAACAAAACAAAACAAAACAAAACACCTTTTCCTTCTTAATTTTCCAGTGTGCTTGCAACTTCCATTGACTTTTCCAAGCCCAAGATACAACAGCAAGATACAACAGTTTTGTTAGTAAAAAATCCATCTCACTAATTAAAGAAAAGTCTGCATCTTTCTTCTCACCAGATGAACAAAAGCAGCCCAGGATTAAAGCAAACAGCATTCAAAACACAATTAAAGGAACAGGCAAGAGTTGTTTTTCTTAATCTATAGCTTAAACTATAGTTGGCATTATTCTCTGTGCTTTGCATTTAATTCCACACAGTTTTTATAAAATCTGAAACTCAATTCTTCTTTGAGAAACTTCATTCTTTTAGCTCTTAGGTTTACATGTTTATCCAGGAGCAACGTTACAGAAGTAGAGCATTTGCTGGACCCAGAGACTTACTTCATTTATAAAAATTTCATGTTTCCGTTTCTTTTTTTTGACACCCTGAGGCGATCTGGCCCATGCTTTCCCAAACACTGAAGTTATAAGTGGGCCTGATAGTCATAATAATTTCTGCTCCACGGATTCAGTTGGATACGATTTAAAAATTCTGAACATTTTATTTGAGTGAGAAAACAAATTGGCCGTGTGACTTTTGGCCTGCCGCGATGCCTCCCCAGCCCATGTTGCTTCCAGAACTAATAATTTAATTATGATAAGTACAGGGTTCTTTGAATTCATTCAAGTGGTGTGTATGTACACACACTTGTCAACCGCTTCTGCAACGTTATTAATAACTCTCTGCTAATTATGTCAATAAATTAATCGGACCTGGGCTTCTATTGATACGGCCTCCGTGTCCTGCTGCTTCCATCTCTTTGGACTTTTGACCCTGCGCTCCCATCAGCTGCCAGTTTGCTCCTCATGTGTAAATTTCCCTGGATTATGTTTCTTTAGTGCCTGCTCCACTCAGCACTGAATATCTCCTCCTTTCATTCATTTATTGACTGTTTGATGTTTTGCAAGAAACACGGCAGTGACTTAGAAATTCAGTTGGTAAGTCATTGATTAACCCTTTCAATCACCTAATTAACCATGAAGGAAGGATTTAAATAGGTTTAATTTTCTTTTTTAAAAGGTCCGTGTAAGCTGCCAGCCACAGTAATACAAATTAACAATGTGTCTATCTCATTAGCGAATCAGCCCTGTAAGGGGTCTCAAGCACTGGGAAACGGGGCAGAGGGCTGGCTCCTTTCTCTAACATGTATGTCATATTATGCTCTTTCCCCTCAGAGAGCTTTCAGATCATTGCACACACAGAATGCAATTACCGAAAAACAGTAAAAGCATGACTTCTAAAGGAACACGGTGCCCCGAGCAATCAGTCGCTATATGAGATGGAATGAAAGGCCATGCCTGCTGGTGAAACTTCGGAAAATGAAGGGGCCATTTTTATGAAAGGCACAATGTTCATTTTACAAGGACATTTTCTTTAGCATCGAGCGGTAAGGTGTTGCTGCCAGAGAACTTTCCGGGTTTCTGACTTCTCATACTGCCTTATGTATAATGTCTATTGTGTGTCATGACCAAAACGGATTACAGACAAAGTAAGAGCAGCAGCTTGCCTGGCCAACGTGGCTCAGTGGTTGACCATCAACCTATGAACCTGGAGGTCACGGTTAGATTCCTGGTTGGGGCACATAACCGTGTTGTGGGCTGGATCCCCAGTGGGGGGCATGCAGGGGGCAGCCGATCAATGATTCTCATCACTGATGTTTCTCTCTCTCTCTCTCTCCCTCTCCCTTCCTTTCTGAAATCAATGAAAAATATATTTTAAAAAAAGAGAAGGCAGGCACTTGAGGAGCAAGACATCCTTTCTCCTGCTACAGCTTCTCACCCCAAACAATGCACATGGCAAAGAGCAAACCCTTTTGTTCCTTTCTCTTCCCTGGAATAGCCATGCTGGTGGCAGGGGTCCCCAAAGATGACTTCTTAAGCTTCAGGTGGAATTCACATCATCCACCCTTAACTTGCTCATCAACTTCTGGGGGCAAACAGGCAAAGAGCAGAGAAGTCTGAGATCAGAAGCCCCCCCAGAGAGCTTGCTGCCCAAGAGGGGCGTTGCTTTCCCGTGCCTCTTTATACCCCCAGGGCAGAAATCCCCTGAGTAGTGCAGAGGGCCCAAAGGATTGAAATAAATTGCTCCTTTCCTTTCCTCATCATTGCTTTCTTTAGTGAATTTCCCATGGTTCTGGCAAAGGCACCAGTCAGGGTAGAAGTAAGGGGTGGAGGTCACAAGCCATACTCTCAGGAGGATGAGAGAGGGCTTAGTTCACTGGCAGAGGCAGATGCCGCCCTAAAATGGAAAGGGAGATGATGCTTGTCAAAGTCCCAGCCTCTTACACGCGGCAACACACATTGCTGGCTCTGTCAACAGAGCAGCCAAATGAACCGTTTCCATTTCTGTGATTTCCTGTCTGTAGGGGAAAGCAGTCGTTTTCCTCCTTGTAAATCACATTCAAGAAAAAGCCACTGTAAGTACCAACTATTATGCTAAGTGCATCATTTTAACCATTAAGATAGCATTTCATTTCCTCGTTACAGTCCTTATAGACGAATTACTTCTAAAAAGAGTTTTCAGAGTTTCCAAGTTTGACTTCCCCCACCCTGTCCTTTGGCCTCGTAGACCCAGAAATGCAGCTATGTGCCCAGCGGGGGAACTGGAAAATCTACCAGAAAGTTAGAGATGTAGAACTCGAAGTTAATTTTATACTGGGGCAAATGTGATGATGTTTTCAAATCATTTATATGACCTAAGTCCAAAAGATTTGAAAAACGCTATGGGTTATTTACTTTTTTCATATTCATGTCTGACCTATAATTATCATGTGAACAGATGTAAACACGACTATTTTTGCCTTTTGTTTTCAGAAAGGATTGGCACATAATAAATTCTATCAGGCATTTAAATAACTTCATGACCAATTCTGGTAATGTTTTTGCACTGTCATAATTCCAAGCGGCATGGGAAAACTTTCAGATATTATAATATTTAGAAGTTAGATGTCTGGGGACATAGTAATTTAAACATAGTTTATAAGGCAACATTGTACTATGGTCTCTTATAGGAACTGAGGAAGGTTCCTTTGAGTAGTTATAATTATTAAATTTTTCCATATTTTGTATTGATTTGAGAGAGAGAGAAAGGGAAAGGGAGAGGAGAGGAACATCAATGTGAGAGCGAAACATCAATAGGCTGCTTTCTGCATGCCCCCTAGCAGGGATCAAGCCCACAACCTGGTATGAGCCCTCACCGGGAATTGAACAGCCAACCTTTCCATGGTGCATGCACAGGCCACAGCATTTTTCCGTAATATTTTATCCACCCTGGAAAATTATGGCACAAAAGGGCCTAAATGTAATTGATGTATGTGATTATTTACATCACAAAAGTCCAAAAGTCAAAGTTAAGATGAACATAACTTCAGAGTTCCAATCGCAATAGGTCCCGGTTTTAAACCTATCCCCCTCTATCATAGCGATGAGAGATGAAGGAAAGAAAAGTATTTTAAAAATAGCTCTAGCTCTGAACAAGTTAAGCAATCTCATCGAACCGAAATGGAACAATAAAGCAAAGGCCAAGCTATTGGTCTGACAGTCGCCCCACTGCAATCTGGCAGACCTGGCCAGAGTGTCACTCGGGCAAAGGGACCAAAGTGGGTCCCTTCCAAGGATGGGGATCCGAGCCAGACTTGCTCCCTGGAGTTGGTGACGGGGTGGGGTTCCCAACCCCTGCCAGTTACATTACAAGAGGAGAAAAGCAAAGTCTGTGATCAAAGGCTTTCTACAATAATAAAGTAAATTTTAAAGCAACTTAAAATGTTTAGCTCGGATATGTAAAGAGCTTAGAAGCCATCACTCCCATTAGTACAATAATAACAAAAAAGCCAAACGACGAAAAATCAACAATTTGCTTGTACCCCTCGGAGACTGCAGGACCCACCTCCCCCCTTGAAAACTGGAGGGAGAGACCAACCCAGAGTGAGAGCCCCTGAGATCTGTTCCCTGGGAGCAGAAGTGAGCAGAGCTATAAACTGGCAGGCAATGTAAGTGGTGATTTTGAACAACTGCTGAAGAATGAGTGTGAACTAGTGTGTGGGTGAGAAACTCCAGGGGACCCAGGCTAAGGGGGTGCCCCATGTTATCAGGGACTGTATCTCCAGGAGCTCACCAGGTACTCATGGTGAAGGGCCTGGAAAGGGGTGGGGAAGACTCATTGTGAAATGCACCCAGAGCATTCTTTACAAAATAGTCTATGCACTAGGCAGCGGTTCTCAACCTGTGGGTCGCGACCCCTTTGGCGGTCAAACGACCCTTTCACAGGGGTCGCCAAGACCATCCTGCATATCAGATATTTACATTACGATTCTTAACAGTAGCAACATTACAGTTAGGAAGTAGCAATGAAAATCATTTTATGGTTGGGTCACAACAGGAGGAACTGTATTTAAAGGGCCAGAAGGTTGAGAACCACTGCTCTAGGGGAAACCATTTTTTACCAGAGCCATCGCCATAGCTAGAGCCCATCTCTGAAAAGGGGGTTTATGAAATTCTTCCTGTTTTATCTAAGAGGGGAGCCTAGAAATACTGATGAAGGTTGCAGCGAGGGAGGTCAGCCCAATAAAAGCCCGAGATGTAATCAGAATATTGCAGAATGCCTCCGCATTCCACTCTGCCATGTCAGCAGGCCTCCAGTGCAATAACCGTGGATTGCAAGTGCAGGAGCTACAAGACACAACTTCCACCTGGGAAGGAGGACTTAGGTCCAGCGAGGCACAAAACAAGGAGCCCAGGGAAGCTTGAATCTAAGCAAACGTGAAATACAGCCTACTGCTGACCTAAGAATAACATAAAAATCTTCCACTACAGGTCTACACCTCCGCTCCCATTATGCAATACACCATGTCTGACTTTGAACAAAAATTTTATAAGGCATGTGAAAAGGCAAACACACACGCACATACACACCACGCACGGAGACACACATGCACACATATACACATGGAAGAGGCAAAGTAAACATCAGAACCACAAGCAGATATGACACGGGTTTGGGGATTATCAGACAGGGAATCTCAAATAACTATGATTTATATGTTAAGGGCCCTCATGGAAAAATTACACAACATGCAGCAGCAGGCTTATCATATAAGAAGGCAAACGAAAATGCTCAGGGTGAATAAATATAAATCCACATCAAACATTTCTTAGTGAAACTGCAGAAACTTGAGCATAAAGAGAAACTACGTACGAGAAGGTAACAGAGAGAAAAGTCATGTTAACTTCATAGAATGACGAAGTGACAGCAGGCTGTGGTCACACTGGATGCCGGGACATAAAAAATCTGAGAGAAGTCACCGGAAGAAAGGTAATTCTCAACACAAAACTTCATATCAGCCTAACGTTTATTCAAGAGCTGAGGTTAAAAATGTGCTCAATTTTTGCCTTGTTGGGGAGAGCATGGCGATATATACTTAGACATGAATTTAGGTAGAAAATTATAGTTAGGGATAATAGAAAAGTATAAAAAACAGTAATAAATTTGAATTGGAAAGGTAAAAAAGAGAAAACAAAGCAAAGATTATGGCTAACAAAAAAAGGAAAAACATGAAAGGAATGATAGAAATAACTGGAAATATATCTTTCATTAAATAAAACAATTATTTTAGGTCATTTAAGGCAATTGATTATTAAAAGAGAAACCAAATGACACAATAGGATGGAAAATAAATGGATAGAAATACATATATCAAAAATGCTGACCAAAATAAGACTCATGTGCCAAGATTAATAACAAAGAGAATTGAAGGAATACATTATTTAAGATGAGGTAAAATACTAATTCATAATATGTGGAAAATACAAGAGTACCTGAGAATCAAGAACTTAGGATTCTTGGGAATAGTCATAAAATAAACTATCCTGAAGATCCATCAAACATTGGGGCAGGAGAGACAAATCGGGGATGAAAAAAGCAGGATACGACACACATAAGATATTCTAAAATTCGTATGAAATTAGTTTAAATAAGATTTTCCAATAAATGTTACAAGTCAGAGGAATGGCAACATCATGGAAAAGTATAAATTACCAAAATTTACTTAATAAAGAGAAGAAATCTATTTTACCCTCTGGGATGCTAATAAATTTTATTTTTTTAGAGGTATGCAATGTGATGATTTAATAAGAAGAATTATAACATGCTAAAAGATGATAAAGATTATTTTTTAAAATAGGACAGGGTGAGGAAGATAGAAGCTCTGGCAGGAGTGGAAAGAAGCAAGGTGGGTGTGATGGAGTGGTTTGTCTGATCTTTTATTTATTTTCATTTATTTATTTATTGTTAATCTCACCTGAGGATATTTTTTCCATTGTGTTTCAGAGAGAGTGGAAGGGAAGAATGGATGGAGGGAGGGAAGGAGGGAGGGAGGGAGGGAGGGAGAGGGAGAGAGAGGGAGAGAGAGAGAGAGAGAGGGAGAGAGAGAGAGAGAGAGAGAGAGAGAGAGAGAGAGAGAGAGAGAAACATCAATGTGAGAGAGACACATCGACTGGTTGCTGCAAACCCACAATGCAGATACATGGGCTTGAAGGGAAATCAAACCCATGAACCTTTGGTGCGCTGGCCAACGCTCTAACCACTGGAGCACACCAGCTAGGGTTTGTTTGATTTTTTTTCCAATTTCTAAATATTTCTTTTTATTTTATTTTTTGCCTTTTTATTTATTTTTTCTTTATTGATTAAGGTATTACATATGTGTCCTTATCCCTCCATTGCCCCCCCCACCCCACCCCCCTGCTACTCATGCCCTCAACCCGCTGGCGTCTGTGTCCATTGGTTAGGCTTATATGCATGCATACAAGTCCTTTGGTTGATCTCTCCACCTTGCCCCCACCTTTCCCTACCTTCCCTTTGAGGTTTGACAGTCTGATTGATGCTTCTCTGTCTCTGGATCTGTTTTTGTTCATCAGTTTATGTTGTTCATTATATTCCATAAATGACTGAGATCGTGTGATATTTATCTTTCTCTGACTGGCTTATTTCACTTATTTTAAATTGAAGGTCAAGGTAGGTGTCCCTGAGAAGGCAGGTTCAGAAGGGAAGAAATGAGTCATGTTGATATTTAGGGAGAGAGCATTTCAAACAGAGAAAAGAGCTAGAACAAAATGCCTGCGCATACAGATCCCCAGAATGGTCCAGGTCCAGGAAGGGGCCAGTCTCCTGGAGCAGAGGAACTGGAAGGAGGGGTGAGTAGAAGATGAAGGTCAGATAGATAAAAGAATTTTACTCGTAAATTTTCTCTAAGCCACACGAAGAGAGATAATCCTTCAAACCAGTTTCAAAGAACAGACATAGGTTAAAAAGAATACTGAGCTTCTTTTATGAAACTGATTTAATCTTGACATCGAAATTAGATAAGTAGAAAACTAGATAATTATAGACCTATCATACTTATGAACATAGATGGAAAAATCCTAATACAATATTGGCAAATCAAATCTAGCAACGTGCCTAGATTTAATCTTGCCCAAGAAAAGATTTTCTTAAGAATGAAAGGCTAGTACAACATTGGAAAATTTTATCTGGGCATATGTGCATATTAATGCATATGATAGTAATAAGTTCAATCATAATAGTATAATCATCGTAACCGACTATGCACAGTGGCCAGGATGGAAGTCCCACCTTGGCTGGAATGGCCCCTGCCCAGCTGAGTGCCCATGTTTGTAAGCAGCGACCTACCGTCTGCCATAGCCTGTCATTCTGGCTTGTCGCATAATTGCAATCTGCACTCTTCTCCCCAACCATAAACTTTTTCCTCCTAAGGAGACAATACAGGTCCCCTCCCATTATCCCCTTTATTTTACTCCAAAATCCTAGGCCTCTAGGAAACACAGTCCTCTCTCTTCATCAGGTCCAGAACATTCCCTGGGGGACAGCAGTTTGTGATCTAAAGGATAATTTGTCCCCTCTCCCTTCACATGATACATTCACGAAGTAACAACAGAATAACCCATTAACATCTCCCATTCAGAAAAGGAAAGATTGCTAACACATCGAGTCAGCTACATATTTAAGTAATATTATCTGCAGCTTCATATATCCAGTCCTCCTCCCTCCTATTACCCTTCAGTGATTAATTCCTCTAGCTCTGTTGAGGTTCCTTCAACCAAAGGAATAGGAAACTATCTGTTTCTTCCTCATGCCCTCCACTTAGCCTCTTCCTTTCCCAGAATCCACCTCCAGCTAATACTAGAGTGACTCTCTTCTCCCAATTTCTAAGTTCTCCAAACAGTAGTCTTCATTCCCTACATCTAATTCTTTCATCTCCATTCACCTGCCCGCTTCCAGCTTTCTAAACTGTTGCCTCCATCCACACAGCACTCCCTGAAATGGTTCTATATGTTAAGTCCTGTATATACTTTTTTGTTCTCTTCTTACCCAACCTCTTAGTCACTTGACCCATGGCCTGCTCATTGGCTACCGTGACAACTCATTTTTCCTCCTTTTCTTCTTACTTGCTGATCACTTCTCCCCAGTTCCTTTTGCTGGCTCATCTTTATCTACTTTGGGATGCTGACATTCCTCATAAATCAGTTCTTCGCCATCTTAAATTCTCATTCAGCAAGTTTTCCCTAGACAATTCTATCTTTTCTCCCAGTTTCAATATCTTTCTGGGCCTCGATGACTAACAAATGGATACATTAGGCTAAGCCTCTCTTCTGAGCTTCAGGGTCTGGTATCCATCTGCTCATATGGTATCTTCTAATGAATCTTTGTATGACACCTCAAACTCAGTGTGTCCCAGCAATATGGTCATCTTTTATCCTGGTTCCCTTTCACTGTTCCTCAGCTAAGTAAAGGGCACCTTCCTTTGCCAAGTTGTTCACCTTGGAAAACTAGAAATGAGCTTTGCAGCACCATGCCCAGGATATTTCACATGCGGAATAACAACTCCCTGCTCAATGCAACAAAATTATTTTCAGTAATAGTCATAAAATGGAATGAATAATGATAAAGATTACAACAGACACTCAGATATTAAGAAATGTTTAGTTGAACTTCGCATATACATAGTCATGCTAGAAATTAAATAATTCAGATATATGATTAAAAATTATGTTTTCAGTAAAAATAAAAAATAATTGCTTTATACATGTAAAGTACATTGATGTATTTTTTATAAAAAGGGGAGAAATACATCTACATATTGGTTGTTGCAGTAATGAAGAACAATTTAGTTTCTGAGTTTTAAATGCTACAAATTTGACAGTCAAAATTGATCTTCATGTATTCATGAGCAATAGACAGCACAGAAGATTTGTCAATCTTTCTTCACACATAGATAAAGAACTTTTATTTTAATGTTCATATTTTCTTTGACATGAAACAACAGATATACAAATAGTCGAGTGAAGTCTTAAAGGATAGATTTGATTGATTTGACAGAGATTGATAAAAATCACATTTCACACACACAAAAAATATCAGAAACTGTAATCCTTCACAGGGTCCTTGTTTTTTCACAACCTATTCTAGCAAGTTTCCCTTGTTGTACTGTGAAAACTCTTTGAACACAAATAAAAAACCCAGGGGTCACTTAGAACGACAATTGGAATAATTCAAGTTCTTTCTTTTCACCGTGTTGTCATTCCTGATTTCATGTCTATTGTTTAACTGCAGGCAGATGCAGTGTAACTGGGATTGGAAATACAAAATGTGTCTCAAATGAACTATGGGATTCTGAACTCATAGTTCAGAATGAACTCATTTAATAGAGTTCACACCAGCGAGATGTGGGGAGCAGAGGTGCACCTGGGAGAATTCCAAAGTAAACTACTTGTAGACAGATTAAAAACATGATGTGTTCATTTATATATTTGTGTGTGTGTGTGCACGCGCACACGCGCACACATCCATCTAACTAACTCAGTAGTAACTACAGGAATTGCTAGAACTTAGACCAATAAAAGATTTTACTAAAAAATGTTTTAGCACTAACATTAATTTCTGGTATGATGGAACTTTTGTATCCTGATTATGGTGATGGTTTCTTGATTCAAGTGAGTCAAATCAGGTCTAAAAATTCATTGAACTGTATACCAAACAACAAAAATAAAACCCTGTGAGGTACATATGTAAATATTATATATATATAATATGTAAATATTAAATACATATATATAATATATATATGTGTGTGTGTGTGTATACACACATATATATATAGAAATGGAATTAATATATATATAAAGTATATATTGTATATGAATTATAGATATAAAATTAGAGTGGTTGTCAAAACTCATGGCATTAAAATAAGTACATTTTCTATGTAAATTATATCTAAAATTTTTTAAACTAAAACATTTCTGGAGCATGATGCTAATGAAGAACAGATTGCCTTTAGTGGGGTGCATTGTCATTTTAAATACTCTACAAACAATACAACTACTTACTGCCTAAACCCAGGTTAGATGGTACTCAGAGTCCCATCTGTGGTAGACCACTGGATCCTTACCTTTTCTTACCTTATATATGATACTTAAATGGCCCTAAAGGCAACTAAACCTAAACAGTTTATTTTACAAAACTACCATGTGCCTCCATTTCATTTCCATGCCTGAGCCACTATCATATCCTGCAAGGACTCATGCAAAATCTTTCATATGTGGGAAATTCTCCACATTCGTTCATGCCACTCCAGTCCATTCTGCAACAGTCATCTCGAGTTACCTTCGTAAAAGGCAGAATTTCTGTCATACCCTTTCTTAAAATATTTCAACAGTTTTGCAGTTGCTCTTTAAAGAGTTGGGTGAGTCTTGGTAGAGGGGGGACATGAGGGGAAAATGGAGGACATCTGTAATACTGTCAACAATACAGGTTTTAAAAATTTAAAATCCTAACCTGGATCTAAATATTCTATATAGCCAGGTCCCTGCCTGCTCTTTCATTTCCATCCGAGACCACTCTTGCCCCCATCTCTGACTTCTAGCCACAGTGACTGTGGTAATGAATTTTCTTCTTCCCTCTCCTCCAATGCATCCCTCATTACCTCCTCCCCAGCTGCCAGAGTAGGAGAATGTCACCTTAGCTGCACAAATAGAAGCTCTTATGAGGGTCTATAAATCTCGAGCAAGTGACCCAAAGAAGAGAAATAGTGACCAACAATTCTTAGCAGCAACATCGGTCCAGCAAGAACAACTCCAATTTTGCCCAGCTGACAGGTAAGTGTACAATAGGCTTTGATTTCTGGTTAAATTTAGATACAAGGCAGGGAAGCATCCTAAGTCCTATATTCAGTCTTTGACAATGGCACCAGCTTCTCCCATTCCGCATAGAACATGCTATTGCTTTGGCTTTACTGTTTTGGCTAGAGCAGGGGGTGGTATAGTTGATGGAGTGGGTGAGTGCATTTAGATTTCAACTTGACCTTTTCTATAATAATTTCCCTTATTCTGAAGGTTAAGGAACTCTGGTGAGATTTCTGCCACCTTCTGAGAAAAAGTATATGTTGGTCGGATCTGTGGATCCACTGGGCCCTTGTGAGACAGGCCTGGGACAGAACTCCATCTGTCATCTGACTTCCTATGCCCCTATTCTAATTTGACATTGTCCACTGACACTTTTCTTTCATTGTGAGCTCTTTCCAATGCTTTAAAAGTGGAGAAAATATAAATAATGTATACACACATGCATTAAGAATAGATGTGGTGTTACATGTTAGTCTGAGACAGGGCTGCCGAGCTTCAGTCTGGCAGACTTTGACAAAGCACATTTGATGGGGAGTGTTAGATTCTTTGAATGCAAAATGGGGAACTACAGAAACTATGGTCAGCATATCCTCAACCGTGCAAAAACGATTCACCAAAAAGACTAGATTCATAATTACTTTGGAATAAATTTTCCTAGTTCTTAGGAATTTCCAACTGATATCTGTACAATAAAAATATACATTCGCCCTAGCCAGTTTGGCTCAATGAATAGAGCTTCAGCCTGGGGACCAGACTCCCAGGTTCGGTTCAGTTTCGGTCAAGGGCACATGCCCGGGTTGTGGGCTTGATCCCCAGTAGGGGGCGTGCAGGAAGCAGCCAATCAATGATTCTCTCTCATCATTGATATTTCTCTCTCTCTCCCTCTCCCTTCCTCTCTGAAATCAATAATATATATATATATATATATGTATATTTCACTCCCCAGTGATTTGAGAACCCCCAGAAATCCATTGGTGACTTTTATATAGAGAAAGAAAAATAAAATAAGATTTAATAAGATAAAATAAAATAACTGAGTAAACTCAAATGTGAAGTCAGATAGAGACCGCCGATTATGCCAGTCACCTCTCAAAGCAATATTGTCATGTCCACTCTCCTTACATATTCCCAGAGGGCTCCGAGGAAGGACATGTCTCCCACTATTTTAAAAGTAATTTCAGGAACTTCAGATGGTAGCGAGGGAAAAACTAATTGCCTAGCGATAAAGCCTCAGAGAGGCTGTTTGTTGATATTGCCTTCATGGAAGAGAAGTTTAAGACGCAGTGATTATTAAAACAGGAAAACTCATCCCCTCTCTCGTTAAAGCAGATAACAAAATGATTTTGCTTAGAGCAACAAATGTGAAATCTCTTCATTTTCTTCCGAAGCCACGTGACTCTTTAGCAGCTTAGATAAAAGAAGCCGTTAGAGCAGATGAGCACCCAATCTCCCATTAATGCAAAGTAAATTGAATTTTAGAGAATCTTGGTCCTTTCAAGTTGGCGGAGGGGGCCACAGTTCAATACAAAAACCATTATGCTTACTTACCAGGCTACCAAGTCCTCCAAGTCATTTATAAGGGCTGAGCCCGAACGAACAGCCCCAAGCGCCCCTGCTTCCTGGCCAGTAAACCCCCGCCCCCTCAGCCATTATTGAACTGTTCTAGCAGTCAGTCTCACAGCGCTGATCTCCTTTCCCCCCCTTTTCAAATCTCACAGTTGCCTTTGCTCACTCGCTTTTGTTCCTTGTGCTTTACCAGCAACACCCCTCCTTCTGGCCACCAATGGTCACACTCCTCCAATGCCTATCACACCCACTGGGGTCCGGGCAGGTTGCTGTGCAATGAACAGTGGTCCTTTGGGAAGACCCCGCTATGTATCCTAATGGAAGTTCACTGCGTCCCGCTGACTTCTCTTTCCCCCGCTGGCAAACTGTCCATCAGAAGGCTGTAAGATCTCCCTGCATCCCAGCACCCACTTCCGGATCATCTGTTCAGGGGAGCAGAGGAAACATGCCTGCAGCACTTTAAAGTTCACTTGCCCAAGCCACCCAAGTAGAGCGATACCAAGAGTAAGCCGCGTAGAGAGGAGCCCCCGGGACATTGAATGGAGTGTGGGGATTGTTATAAAATTCCTCCTGTCACCAAAGTATCCTATTTCAAATTAGGGTTAAACCTATATCATAATCCTGAAAAGGACAGTAAATGGGACGAAAACATCCTGATTAGGAGACAGTGCAGTTCAGATATTGGCCCGTCAAAAATCTTTCAAATGAGATCCAGCCTGTATCCTGGACTTTCTGGATCAACCTGGGACTAAAGCACCTGCTTAAGGCTAGGGATTCTCTTTCCCTGATTCTCTCTTCTGTGTGGTTTTGGGTGGGAGCTGGTCAGTGAGAGGAACTCACATTGGATTTTATGTTGATCAACCCCTCCCCTGCAGCTTGTCCAAGACAGGAGGATTGCCAGGGATACAAACCATTCGGTGCTAAAACTGGGAACATTTGAGCAAACCAGGATGGTTGGTGACCCTAGATTTGGAAAATAGAAGCGATGTCAACATTAGTACTCTTGGAAGATCAGAGTGACAAAGAGATGCAGGGGTTTCTAGCAGGTCCCAGCTTGTCCTGGCCCCCATTCTGTCCTGATTCCAGCTTGCCTATGCAACCTTTGACCTTGCCCCCTATTGGTCAATAGGAGCCATGAGCTCAGCTCCTGATGCTTGGCTGCAAACTCAGAGGCAGCATTCTCATAGGAGCAGGGTGGCCTCAGAGCTAACGGCAACCACAGACCTCTCCAAAGGCTTCCCTTTTGTGGTTCTACTTCACCAGGCAGATGTGCATAGCATCCCACGTATCCCCCCAGCACTGACCTGCCCAACCACACCAGTGCCTAGGACTGCACTAGCTACTGTTTGGTTCCCTGACTCACCGTCTAGGCCTTCACTTCCCTGCTCCTCCTGTTCTATATAAACGCTAGTCAGTGGTGGTTCAGTTTTCCTGACTGACCTCTGACTCACACACCTGAGGACTCATGATGTGGTGCCGGGTAATCTCTGCTCAGAATCAGAAGTATCTATCAGGAGCCTCATTACACACTCAACAACAGTAACCAAGCTGAACTGCTTTCTCCTAAAAGAAGCTAATCCCACCATCCTCTTCTCCCACCTCTTCCCCCACCCCCAGTTTTTCTTTCCCATAATAATTCACTCCTTTTCATTTTAGCATTTATCACAATTTGTGAATTTTGTATTCATGTGTGTGAAATTAAGCTAATGCCTGCTCTCCCTTGCCACTCCAACTACAGATCAAAACTGCATTTCTGCTTTTCAACATCACATACACTGTCTACCTGGAGACTACAAACTTCATGGCACACAGTAGGTGCACACTAAAGCACAATGACTTTGTTTAAGCGCATACATTTAAAGAACTGTGATTTAGAACCTAGGACTCTCTTAACGAAACACACATTTGTAGATTTGCCTTTTAAATATTAATACGTGTCTTAGAAGAAGGAAATAAACAATTCTCCAGCTCTAAACATTGAGAGCTTCTTTACATTCCATCAGTAACATAACCCGTGACCAGGTAAATACTTGTCTTCTTTATTTCCCCCAACAAAAAGAATCAATTATGAACTTCTCTGTTAATCCCCTAAGTACAATGTGAAGTCCATTAAAGGCTTAGAAGTTAGTAACCCCGGGATAGAAAGTAATGTTTATACTATTAAATGAATAATGGCTCCACATTGTCTGGAAGAGGAGAATTTTCCTGGGTTGCCATCTGGTGTGTTTGTTAGTTGGTTTTAAATCATTTGAGGGTCAGGGAGACGCTCGGCCTGGGATGAATAGTAAGGATCCAACAGACTTTGGAAGAGCTGCACGGTTCATCCAAAGTGAGAAGCCATGTGCTTTCTGACTGGCACTTTGGGATTTTGCCTTGGATGAAGTTTGAAGTCATTAAATTGTACCGACAATGAGTGCTAAATGGACTTAAAGGCTGTCTGTTCCCCAGTCAACAGGACACGGGGTGGAGGTGCCTATCTAGCCAAAAGTTGCCTGGGTTGTAAGGGGCGGGGGGGAGTGCAATTCTTGAGGTCAAACATTTTCTGATTCCAGTATCCAATGCCTTCTCAAAGCCAGTCCACTTGGGAGAGCATGCATATGTTGATATGACCAAAGTTGGTAAGGACTCTCAGAGTATGAGCCAGAAAGAGAGTTTTCTCCCTACGTCCTGGGACCCGTACAACAGCCCAATCTCCTCTCTCATCTGAAGTTCCAGAAAGGGCACATGGAGCCCCAGAATGATGCCACAGACTCCATGAGAGTCTCAACCACCAAGTCAAGTTCAGCAGTCACCACATTTTCTTTACTGTATCAGGGAAGTTAACAAACATGCTTTTCTACCCAAAGTTACTAACATCTCATGCTGGGTGGGTTTGTGAAGCGACCACTGAGCATCGGAGGCAGCCTTTGGGGAGGCCAGCCAAACCCCACATTCATTTTACAGATGGGAGAATGGAGATGCAGCACAGAAAGGGACAGTTACAGACTTTTCTTTCAAAACACAAACATAGAAATACAAGCAGTACCTCTTCTTGGGTCATTATTCTCAGTGCCAGAAATCCCCTGCGGGATGGAGACACTGAAGACGGAAACCATGCAGTGAGGGGCCACTAGGCAGCATTTTCTTTGTTTCATAGCTACCTGGACTAAGTCCTTAGTCATTCCTGCCTCACATGGTGGAGACCAGGATAGGCTCAGATATGTTTTCTCCTCCAGCCCCTGGCATCCAGAGTTCAGGTCTATAACCTCAGCCAATCATATGCTCCTGCTTTGGATTTTGGAACATAAAGGAGTAAAAATTTAAAATGCAGGAACAGTTGAGAAATCCTTCAGTAGAAGAGCAGAGTGGTGCCCAGGCTCTGAGGCCATAGGGAGGAACTGAGGTCCGAGGGCAGCGACAGCGAGTGCCCAGTGCAGGGCAGTGTCCTAACTGGACTATCCCAAGGCATGACTTGGTTCAGACTGGGATTCCTCCCAGCCTGTCCTCCCCAAAGCCTCACCATTGTTAGTGCCTGCTCTTTTTTCCAAATCTTGTTCTCCAGTCTTCATTGGATTCAGAGATAATATATTTTTCTTATGTTTGATATTGCCAGAGCAGATCTGTGACTTCACAGTCTAATGGTGGCAGTTACGGTGCGGCAGAAAAACCTTCTAGACGAGATAAATGGGGTCCAGTGTTGGCGTAACTGCTTGATGGCTATGTGGCCTTGGGCAAGTCAATCTCCTTCAGTGGAACTTAACTTGCTTATTCTATCATAAACGCACATTGGAATAAATGGTTCCTGTCACTACTACAGTATTAGTGCCATCTTTTGGATAGTACACTGTTATTGATGCCTAAGATAATGTCACTAAATGTCTTAATACCTCCAAAGGATTAATTCAATTTCACAAATCTATTGAACACACATTTTGTGTCAGGCAGCATACCAAATGCTGGAAATATAATGATGAATAGATCAGTCATGGTTTCTGTCCTCCTGGGGCTTACAAGGGAGACGCAACAATCACCAGCCAGTTGCAATGCAGCAGAGTGAGCATGACGCCCTAACGAGGACAGGAGTGCTCAGGCAGCACCTAATGGGGCCCTACCTAGACTTTGGGCAACAGGGATGTGTCTCCAACATCCCTGGTGAAAGTGTGGCTTCTGCCATTTCCTGCAAAGAACTAAAGTGTGAGTGAGACAGGGATGGTAGACCAAATATTCTACACGTAAGGGACAGCACTGACATTGAAGGCCAGTCACTGGAACTGAGAGGAGGTCATTGTCACTGGACTGAAGAGATGATTTTGATACTATGGAATAGGGGCCAGATAAGACCGCACTAGGCAGTCCATATTCAGATTTTATCTTAAAAATTAGGAGACTATTATAGAGATGAATTCCCCTTCCTTCCTTCCTTCTTTACTTCCTTCCTTCCCTCCCTCTCTTCACAGTGGCAAGAAGGTAAACAAAAGTGTTTTAGAAATATTTGCAGCAACAAGGATTGAATGACAATACTTTCAGAGGTAATCAAAACATTAAATTCCCCATTCCTGAGTCTCTGACTCCATGAAGTTTATCTGAGAGTACATGTTAAATCTGTCCCTTGGGGAGCAGACCTCTGACCCTCAGAATTAAGTTTCTCGGGAAGCCAGAAGGCATACCTTTCTGCACACCTATCTCACACTTGGGCTATTGCATGCAGATATTTAAAAATGGCTCATTGATAAAGACTGACAGATGTCAGAGGGGATGAGGGTTGGGAGCTGGGTGAAAAAGGAGAAGACATTAAAAACTAATCTCATAAACACAGACAATAGTATGGCGGTTACAAGAGGACAAGGGGAGTTGGGGAGGTAAGGTGAGGGGAAGTAGAAAAGAGTAAAGGGGGGCTAAATGATGACAGAAAGAGACTTGACTTTGGATGGTGAACACAATGCAATATACAGACGATGTCTTATAGAATTGTACTCTTGAAACCTGTATATTTTGTTAACCAAGGTTACCCCAATACAGTCAATAAAAAAATAAACACAAAAAATCAATAAATAAAGTGGCTCATGGATAACAGAGGCATGAAACTATATGAAAACCCACTAAAATAAAGCAGGTTTAACACATGCTCCCCTGGGTTCTATGGAGAATCATCCATTCCCAAAGGTGCTGCATTTTAACAAACATTTGCTCATCCTTCGATCCTCAGAGCAGAGAAGAGTTTTGCTATATGAGAAGTAGAGGCAGTTTCAACAATAGTTAATTTTGCCAGTTTCCCCCGTAATCTGCTCTGTGGAAGGACATGGAACCTCTAAGTCAGTTTTAAGAGGTGATCGCCTTTTTTAAAAATCAATCCCCGTGCTCTGAGGTGTCCTCAGTACTCGAGTCTTTTCCTTTGACCAAGGCAGAAACTAGCCAGGTCCCCCTCAGCATCTGACACCCAGAACCACACACGAATAAGACCTGGTCCCACCCACTGCTACTGCACAGCCACCTCCCTGGCCCTGGACTCTGCCCTTAAAGCAATGTAGTTGGTTTGCACATCCGGTGTTTTTTGACATTCACATCACACTGCGGACTCCCACCGAGTCTGCTGTCAATGAAATCTCTAAGGCTTTATCCCGTGTATTCCAGTTTAGCCACTTCTCCCCATCTCATGTACAAGTTGACCTTTGAACCCAAGTGCAGGACCCTTCATTTATCCCTATTAAATTTCATCTTGTCAGATTCAGACTATTGTTCCGGCCTGTCGAAATCATTTTAGATCTTGGCCCTGTCAGCTGTCTCCCTCTCTGCTTCATGTCATCTGCAAATTTGATCAGCAAGCTTTCCATGTTTTGATCTTAGTCATTGATGGAAAGGTTGGGTAGCACAGACACAAGGACATGGCCCTCTAGGTCACAGGAGATTGCTCTTCAGGTTGCTGGTGATCAATCAATCAGCATTCATTGAGTACTGCCTTTCATCCAGGTTCCAGTTCACTGGGCTATGTTATCAACCAGCCCACATTGGTCCATCAAGTCCACTGCGACATCAGCAGGTATTTTGTCAAATATCTTGCTGATATCCAGATCCACTAT
Source organism: Myotis nattereri (assembly GCF_964212035.1). Classification (NCBI taxonomy): domain Eukaryota; kingdom Metazoa; phylum Chordata; class Mammalia; order Chiroptera; family Vespertilionidae; genus Myotis; species Myotis nattereri. Next base: position 75,239,156 of record NC_138085.1, on the reverse strand, counting down.
GCTAGGACATCGCTTTAGCCACAGACACAGGAGGCCTGGATGTAGAACGTCTATGCACACTGCTGCAAACATCGATGGATATGGTTTATGAAGGGCAGGGTTTCTACAAGAGGGTGGGGACAAACACAGTTCTAGCATTCCGTTAGAACATGAGCTCCTTAAAGCTACAAAAGTGTGTTTTGCTACAGCTGTTTCTCCAGCAGCTAGAATAGTGGATAGTGATAGTAGATACTCAAATATTTATTAAATGACTCAATGAATTAATATAGTTTGGGATCACCTATAACTCAAACAATTTAAAAAAATGTCTATGTACTTCTAAATGAAGAAATGATAGCTAGGATCTTGGACTTACACCTTGTTCCTTATACCAGGTGTTGGCAAACTATGGCCCACAGGCCAAATCAGCATTACAGCCTGGTTTTATAAATTAAGTGTTATAGGAAACAGACACATTTATTCCTTAACATAGTGGCTGTGTTGGTTCTCATGCTATCATGGCAGGATTAAGTATTTGTGACAGAGACTGCATGGCCCATAAATTCGAAAATATTTACTATCTGACTTTGTACAGAAAAAGTTTGTCAACCACTGACCTAAGGAATTAAATCTAAATTCTTAATATCTAAGACTCTCCATGATCTAACTTTTTGCTAATGTTCTTATTGATCAAGATTAATGTTCTCAAAAATGTTCCAAAATTATCATACCTATTATTTTCTCTCTGCATTTTCCATTGTTGGATACAACTAGAATGTCCTGTTCTCCTAGCCAGGTCTCTTTCAATATTACACATGTACCCAAAGAGCCATATGCAAAGTAAACGTGATGACGTAGCACACTTTGCTGAATGGACTAAGCCATGTATTAATAGTTTTGCAAGGTAGATGTTATTACCTACTTTTTTCTATTGAGAACACCAAGGCACGAACCAACTTACCCAATGATTCATAGGTCATAGAGGGTTTGGCTGAAGCTTGAGCTAAGGTTTGTCAGCATCCACGTGTAATTGGGTTTGCTTTTCGCTCATTGCATGTTTAGAAATAAGCCAGCTTGCAAAAGGGGAAAGAGGATGTCTAATTTTATACAAATCTAAATTTAGAGCTTAGAACATAATCAGTTAATTTTTTAAAATCTTCTATTGACGTTTAAGCCATCCAGTCAATTTGATTTTGAAAAGCCATACACTAGCATGAATTTAAACAATAAAATAAATTCAGGAACTATTCATTCAGTTAAAAACCTGAGACAGCCCTCTTCATGCAATTGCATTGGAACTTACACATATCCGAAGTTCATTCATATCCTAAATCACACTGTGCTCTTTACTAGGGCAGCTCCGGTCCCATCTGCCAATGTGCAGATGGGCTGGTCTGTGCATATGAGCTTTATTTTCCATGCCGGATGTAATGGCAACAATAATGAACTTGGTGTGTCTGTCAGGAGCCTCGCCTATCGCCTATAGCCCAGTTTTCCCTCAATGAATCTTTGGGCAGCAGGTAAGTACCTGGCATTATGTAATCACAGTTTCTATTTATGTCTTTCCACTCCCAGTCCCTTCTGCGGGTCAGGCTGGTGCTTTCCCTCCACTAATAACTGAATTGGAGCTTTCCCTGAAGATCGTATTTCATCTGCTGCTGGCACATCTCTTCTGCTGCCAATGCCACACTGATCTTCTCTGGCAAGTCTCCAGAGCTGCTTTTATCGCCGCAGGGATTGCATCCCAGCCAGGCTCCCCTCTCTACCCCTGACCCTTCCATATGTCTCTTTTCCCCACAAGCTCCAGCACCCACCCCCTGGCCGGATTTAATTTCTTATCCATGTCTATTCAAACACGCTTGAAAACAAAAATAGTATTTCCCTGGAAAGGGCTTTATTTCCCAGGGCCAAACTTAGCACAGTTTCACCATCAGGAAACTCTTCCCAGAGTGGAATCCCTTGAGTGGACCTAGAGAAACAGTGAGACAGATGTAGAGAAAGGCAGACAAAATGTCTCATGTGAAAGCCTGTTTATGGTCTTCTGGGCATCTTGTTAAATATACACCACAGGGTAATTGGGTATTTATGTAAGGATAACACCCAACCTTTAAGATGATAGGGCATCAGTGACATTTAATTACTCCCTCAGGTCTCTGCTGTGCAAGGAAGCGTTCACATGACAACGTGGGTGGCTTGTTTTGCATGGCATTGTTTCTCTGCTTAGAGGAAGGCACCGGCACCAACATTACTGGCTAGCAGATGAAGGTGAATGCCAGTTACAATAGAACTCACCACCCCCCAATCCACACCAGTTCCCACTTGGCAAGAGGTGATCTATGTCAAGGTCATGTGCTTAGCCAATGGGCTTTAGGGAGACTGAGCAGGAGTTGCTAGGGGGATTAATGCCTTGACAGATCCCTAGAAAGTTCCAGAGCTTCTTTTTTTTTTAAATATATTTTATTGATTTTTTACAGAGAGGAAGGGAGAGAGAGATAGTCAGAAATATCGATGGGAGAGAAACATCGATCAGCTGCCTCCTGCACATCTCCCACTGGGGATGTGCCCGCAACCCAGGTACATGCCCTTGACCGGAATCGAACCTGGGACCTTTCAGTCCGCAGGCCGACGCTCTATCCACTGAGCCAAACCGGTTTCGGCAAAAGTTCCAGAGTTTCTTAGGAAATAAGAGTGAGGGTTCTGAAAGGGGAAATCTCCTTTCTTGGAATATTACAAGGTTGCTTGAGAAGAACTCTACAGCGTGAGTAATGTAGGCAGAATTCTCTCTCTCCTCAACAGGGAAAAACCAGAAGAGCATCTATAGATTCCCAGACACCCTTGGGATCATTCCAGAGTCACAGGATTCTTTGGATGAAGGCCTGGAAGGGGCTGTAGCTTTTGCACAGACACAGTCTTCGGCTTGGAAGTACCTGTCTCCACTTAGGAGTCTGGATCTGTCCACGATCTGGACAGAGTCTGCCTGAGTCAGAGCTACAATAAACACAGGTGGCCCTATAATTCACCACATTCACCCCGGACACAGCCTCGGGGCAGAGCCCTGTGTTATTGGAGTGGATCCACAATGAAGATGATGTTCACTCTAATCCCCAAAAGAGAGTGCAGTGATATGGTCATATGGATAGTTGTGGAAACTGGATTTTTAATCTAACATTTTTGGATTTCCATTGACTTGGGTCACAATTTTATAGCACCTTAGGTTGTGTCCTGGCTCCTTGTTACTACTTTACTTTATGGAATTGTTCGTGCCCAGATATCGGGCTCACATAATAGACAAATGCTTGTTTATGTGCTAATGGCAGAGGCTAGAGGAAAGCATGTGAGCTCTCTTTTACCTTCCCCATTTCTTAATGTATCATATCTGTCACCTCCACACTGACTCACATATTCCACCAAAGAATGTCAAAGTCCTTTCCTCCCTGACTCATTCCTGAGGGAAATGATTTAAGCTGAAGACCAGATGATTATTCAGAAAGTCTCCTGAGAATTCATGGTCTGGTCATGGCACCACTCAGTCCCCAGGCTGTAAAAGCATGGGCTCTGAGGGTGATCCTCTACCCGTCTCTGATTATTCAGTTTTATTCCACTAAACCCTGGATGTGGTAGAGGGCAGAGCTGAGAATGCTCTCTATCCATGGGTCCATTTTAATGGCCTCTGGCCTCTCTGTCTCTGTCCATTCTTATTCAAAGTCACTGCCATCAATAAATTTGATCACACTTTGCCTGAGGCAGTTTAAGCAAATTGGACATTTTTTTAAATAATAAAAAGCTGACAAATGAAATGTTTAAAAATAGGATGGTGCTGATTCTGAGGATGTATCCGGGGTAAATGTGTGAAGAGTGGAATGGTCTTTGTCAGGATTTTTTAATGCTCTTCTGTGACCTTAAACATTCTATGTCCATTAAGAGGTATTCTCCTTCAATTTCTGCAAGCTTTTCAAACATTTCTGTAGCACAACTATGTGGAAGGCCCTGCTCTGGATACTAGTTGGGTGGAGAAAGAAGGTACATATGCAAAGTAGTTCCCATCCCTAACTCCTAAGTTTTCAACCTTTTAAAAAAATATATATGTTGTTTTAAAAATTGATTTCAGAGAGAGGAAGGGAGAGGGAGAGAGAGAGAAACATTAATGATGAGAGAGAATCATCGATTCTCTCCTTCCTGCATGACCCCTACTGGTGATCGAGCCCACAACTTGGGCATGTGCCCTGACTGGAAATCAAACTGTGACCTCCCAGTTCATGGGTCAGTATTCAACTACTGAGCCACACTGTCAGGCTACAATAACTTTTCAATGTTGCAACATAATATAATCTTCTAAAGGTATTAAAAGCAATCATTAGGGGTCCAGATTTACATTTAAATCACTGAAGTATAATACTACCAATGAAATTATTTACCTAAGGTGCAAATATAGAGAAAAAAAATTATATATCATCACAACTTACTGTTTTGGTTGCACACTGGGAAGTTTCTCTTGACACAATGATAAGATGCATCCCAGATTCCAAGCTGTCAAAATTTGAAAACAAAACATGAGTCTTAGAATCAAGAAATTACCGCATAATAACTATTACTCTGCCCCCTCAGTGATATTCTAGGCATGGGTGTAAATAAACAATTAATTAGGATAGAAAATATAGTACAGGATTTCCCTGATAGGTGCCATTGCAAATAGTCTCATCCGTATTCACATAGAAAATATTTATATTAAATATTATTTAGAGAGAAAAACACCTGCAATCGCTGTGCCATAAAACCTTTCCCTCTGTTCCAGGCCCCATTTCTACTCTTTCTGCTATTTCTAAATGTTGCCATGTTCTAAAATTACATGAAACAACATAATGTAGTGAAACAAGCAGTGGTTTTGGACACTGGAGATAAAGCAATGAAACAAACAAAAATGTGGGTTTGTATGGGATATGCACCTTTTATAAAACAATATAAAAATTAAAAATAATAAAAAAGTTATCCCTATTACATATAAAAATAAATCAATAAAGCTTATACCCTTTTCTGGCATTTATTTTAATTGGACAAGTGATATAATTAAACCTGAATGATCATTGGCCTATGTAAACAAAGCCTCAACCACAAACCAAACTTCATGTATTAAATTTATTTGTTCTCCACAACCTTTCCAGGTGCCCTGGAGAGATAAGGCTAGTCAACAGTTCCAGAAGAAGAACAAGAAAGCACATGCAAATGGTCTCCTAACATTGCTTCTCCCTACCCTGTGCCTCCCCAGTTAGTAGACATCTGTTTCCCCGTGGAGAGTCACACATAGAAGACTGAAATTAACAGACAAACAAGCCAGCATTTAATAACATTCCTACAAAAGTGCACCTACATCTGCAACAATCATTTTTTTTCTTCCCTCTTGTAATGTTAAAGAATGTACTTCTATTTCTGCCTCAAGCCAATTTCTCTATCTGCATTTTGATTCTTTCTTATGTCATCCATTTCTCAGCTTACATTGAACATCTAATTTTCCATGGTGTCTACTTTTTCCATTAGAACCTTTAACATATTAATGGTAATAATTTTAAGTTCCTGTCTGATAAATCCAATGTGTCTCTCATATCTGAGTCTGGTTATAAAAATATTTGTCTTTTCAGACAGTATGCTATCTTGCCTTCTAACACACCTTGCAATGGCCCTGATGAGAACAGTATTAGTAGAGTGGAGGAGACAATAACCTGCCTGGAGTACATTTAAAGGAAAATAAATTATGCTTCTGTTAATGGTAAAGTAGTTTGCATGGAACTAGTCCCTTGATGGACAATAATTACAAACTGTATAAAATATAGATTACATGACAGTAAAGGAGAGCAGCCAAAAATCAGGGTTTTCTCCCCACAAATAAAATGCATAGACAAATAAGAGAGAGAGGAAGAACTGCTAAGAAAATTTTAAGAGATATACCAAGAAATTATAACAGAAGAATCTTATAATTTTAAGCAGTGATGAGATTTGATGTTATCAAAACCTTAATTGTTCCCATGTGTAATTATGGTAATTAGGATATATTTTTTGAATGTCATTTTCTTCTAGAATTCCTGAAATATTTATGGACTAAATGATATAATATGATGTTTAACATTTGCTTCAAAATAAATTAAAGCCACATGGGTGATAGTTAAAACATACTGTCATGATTTGGCAATTGTCGCAGTTAGGTGATGGGCACATAGAGTCCATCCTACTATTCTCTATTGTTTTACATGTTTGCTTTATATTTTATAATAAAATTAAATTTGTAAAAGAGAACCCAAAATCCAACTTACAAAGCAAAATCATTACTTTCAAAGAAGTATTCACTATCAATTGCTTAAAAAGAAAGAGTGTCTTCAAAGCCTTAAAGTAGTTTCCATATAAATCATTCAATATTAAACACAGGGCTGGGGGAGGTGGATAAACAAATGTGAATTATGGGAGCCGAAACGAATCAGAAATTGGACATAAATGAAGTATAACTGCCTCTGAAATGATAATTCTAGTTTATGGTAAAGTGGGATTGGATTAACAAACACCACCTCAGGATCAGAATTATTTTGCAAAGCAAAGTACACTAGCAAATAACTCTGTGAAAAATGTTTACCCTTTAGGAAAAGACAGGCATAGGTAATTTCAACCAAGCTCTAAGCCGGTTTGTAAACATTGATACTATATTTTCACTGCTTCTCAGATTGTGGTCTAAACATTTGACATCTTTAATGTTTTTCAAAGATATTAAATGTTGCAGGCGTGTGAGAAAGGTCATATATCATTTCTGATTTGTTGTCGACATTGCTGGCAAATGTGCATTTGTGTGCAGCTATCTTTAATAAACTGCTGGCTTCCTGTTAGTTATAAGGCTCCCCCACTTTGAATAATTTATTATCCCCCACATTATTGGCACCACTTCTGAAAAATGTGAGTAGAAAAAGGATTCAAATATGTATGTCACGTTAAAAGGACAAGTCAGAGAAAACTCTAAATCAGTAGGTTATTTTAAACAGCTTCTACTCATTAGGGAGGAAGCTTATGAACCCAAAGTAAAAATGCCTCCTAAATCTACTCACAAAGACATGAGGAACAATGGAAATGAGTGTGTCTGTTAACCACCATTCTAATGCTTCTCCACATGCATCCTGAGCTCAGCAAGCTAAGTCAGATGATCTCCTAAGGTCTTATATATTTTTTTATAAGGAAATAAAAAAATAAATTAATGGGGGTACCAGGAAGAGAAGAAATGGAGCAAAAAATAGAAAACCTATTTGAAAAAATAATTATAGAAAACTTCTCTAATCTGGTGAAGGAGATAGACACACAAGTCCAGGAAACCCAGGGAGTCCCAAACTAGATAAACCCAAAGAGGCCCACATTAAGACACATCATACTTCCCATTCTGCTTATCCCACAAGATGGTCAGCTGATTCCTCAACAGAAACTCTCCAGACTAGAAGGGGTTGGCAAGAAATATTCAAAGTGATGAAAAGCAAGGACCTACAACCAAGATTACCCAGCAAAGCCATCATTTAGAATTGAAGGACATATAAAGAGCTTCCCAGACAAAATTAAAAAAAAAAAGGCTAAAGAAGTTCATCACCACCAAACAAGTATTATAAGAAATGTTAAAGAGTATGAACAATAAAATGGCAATACATACATATCTATCAATAATTGAATTTAAAAAACAAAACCAATGGACAAGGAAAACAGAATCAGACTCATAGATAGATACAGAGAACATTTTGACAGTTGCCAAATGGGAGGAGGGTTAGAAGATGGGTGAAAAAGGCGAAGGGATTAAGAAGTATAAATTGGTTGTCACAGAATAGTCATGGGGATGTAAAGTACAGCATCGGGGATATAATCAATAATATTCTCATAATCATGTATGGTGTCAGATGGGGATGAGATTTATTGGGATGATCACATAAGTTATATAATGTCAAGTCACTGGATACACAGATGAAGCTAATATAATATTGTATGTCAACTGTAACTGAAAAACATTTTTAAATGATTTAAATTAAACAAAAACCCTTAATCTTCACATCCTCTCGACAGAGGACTATGCATTAGTTATCGATGTTGAGAAAATGCATGCAACCTGAGCACTGCACACCAGGGTCTCATCTTGACTGGCTCCTAATTAGATCAATTTTCTGGCTACAGATCTGCACCCAGAAAATAGGGCCAATCTAGGACCTCTGATTGAGAGTCTTCAGCACAGTGTAGTGTAGGGAGAGTTACAGCTGCTGAGTTTAGAGCTGGATAGATACATTGATGGGTGGAGTAATATTTAAGTCAAGAACCTCCATGATCTCTGTCTGCTCTAAGATTCTTTTTTAAGGAAGATTTTTAAAAATAAAAGATTAAAAGTGATTTAAAATCATTCCCTTTGACCTCTCTACTTATCACCTGGTGAAATGGCCCTGATTGACTGAAAATGAAATAACAACATATAATTTTGGCTTGGTTTTCATGAGAGCCAGTGATGGAGGCAAACTCCTAAACAATATTCATGCCTCTCTCCCTTCATCATGAACACCCTTGCTAATTCTCCCTCTGGCACTTTCTCTCAACTTGCTGTTCACTACTTCCCATTCCACTTATCCAAATTCAGTGTCTTTCACATGCCCTCTGAGTGTCCCCTCCCATTCAGAAGCCTTTCCTGGTATTTTAGACCTGCTCATCTCCCCTCATCCAAACCTCTACAGAATAAAGTCTGATGCCTATTTCTACCCATAATTATATTTTCATATGCTGTTAGTTTCTCTATCTTGTGTGTATGTTCCATTTCTGAGCACAGACTGTAATATTCTAGATCACAGGGACCTGGTTAAGGTTTTATTTGCTTTCCCATTATATTGGGAACATACATTATCTATTCAAATTAATAAATACCTATTGACTACAATTTATGCTTTGACTTCTGTCTAGGATGGTTTCACCAGGTCTTTGAGAAATGATAACACGTCAATGAGGGTACTATAAAGGAATCTTTCAAAAGGGAACTCCAATGTGAGCTGCAAACATGTTCAATGTGCAAGGATCAATGCAAATTCAGAGTATTATATTTTATAGAAAAATGATTAAGGGGAAAACAAATAGACTGGATTAAATAGTTGAGGAAAAGACTGATGACAGAAAAATGGTAAGCACATTTTTTAAAGGTCTGTGACCTTATTTCTAATCATTTTTAAAGCTGAAAATTATCTTATAAAAATTATTTTTAAAAACATCTATTGAACTTGTTTGACTCAAGGAATCATTTTAAAAACAGCCACTGTGCTAAATTCGCAGTGGTAGTAATTGCCTGGGACCCAGCCCAGCCTGACTTCAATGGCCCATTGTCACCTTAAAAGGAAGGTTTTGCTTTCCATAGTTATGAATATTCTCAGTAGCTGTCGTATTAAACAAGGGGTCAGCACCACTGGAGAATATCAAGTCTATTGTGAATTCTCAGCTCGGTGTCTAATGAGAAGTTTTGTATGGAATGCCTTCCTTAATCACTTTGGAGTCATTGGGGTATTTCATTAGTCTCAGTTTTTATCTTGTAACTTCATTCATAAAATATGTTCCTTATCAATTAGCTCTGCTGAGAACAGATCGCTGGCCCCATGCATCCTGTTCTCAGTGCGCTCTCTCACCCGGAAGGAGGTCAGAATTCCTGGGCATGATAGCACTTTCAGCTCTGTTACCACACTCAGAACACCATGAAGGGAAAAGAGAAAAAAAAAAGCAAGGCGTTAAGTTGCTCACAAGATAAAATAATGTCCCCACATTTTACCAGAAATATTAGGTGTACTAGTAATTGTCATCTTCAAAGAAGTTAAACAACAAATGGTATTTATACAAAAATTGATCTTAGGTTCAGCCTATTCCTTTTCGGGATCAATAGAAGCATGTTCCCCAAAGATATTTTAAGAAGAGAAACTATATTCTCTTTGAATATGAGATTCTCTCAACACATTTATTCAATCAGAAGGGAAATGTACAGGACATGTTAGAGAAAAATGACTTCCAAGTGGAAGGATACTAAATTCAAGCTATCAACACTGCTGAAGGAGAGTAAGGCAGGAAGGTAACGTCACAGGGATATGTGTGGACATTAGCAGTGCCATCCAGTATGCAGGTTCCTCTCCCAGGCATATCAGGCCCCATCACAAGTATTACTGAGATGGTGTTATCATGCATCTGGTTCTAAAATAAATAAGCCACAGTGATGTAATGTGCAACACAGGGAATATAGTCAACAATACGGAAATAACTTTGCACTATGATATATGGTTATACTGCATAATTAACATACTTATCATGGTGATCAGACTGTAAGGTATATAAATGTTGAAGGGCTATGTTGTACACCTGAAACTAATAGAACATTGTATGTCAACTATACTTCAAGGAAAAAATATTTGAAGTGTGTGTGCTTAATAGCTACGTATACTTCATCTCAAAATGTGCAAACCTTCCCCCTCATACTTGATTTAAACATTTAAATCCTAGAGTAAACTATCTGTTATTTTCATTTTATGCTCACAAAGAAACTTCAGATTATTAATTTGGCTTCTCAGTTCCCTTGATGCTACAGCAAAGGCCCAAGAGGGCGAGTGGAAACATTCAAGGCCACTGAGAGCTTCACTCAGAGCAAAACACTGTCAGACCTACCCTATTCTCCTGGGCAAAGCAAGTCAATTAGCCAAATGCAGTATCGAGAGGAAGGAACATGCACTCTGCTCTTTGGGGGGAGGGGGGGGGAGGGAGGAATTGCAAAGTCACGGGGCAAAGGGCTTGCAGAGAAATGTGGAAGCAGGGCCAGCAATGCATCCTGCCACCTGGGGCCAGCTGCATGGCCACAGAAACCCCAGTGGCCTCCGGAGCAGCAGTGGCATGTTTGAACCTTTACTCTTCTGTCATGATTACCTTGACTCAGCCACAAATTTGCATATTTTCTGTGTCTCCTCGTTCACATTTTCAGTAGGAAGATTTTGACTGGATCAACCTGGCTTATCATTGGTTCTTCCAGGATCAGGGCGTTCTCTGGTTCAACGAGGGGCACATCCTCTTAAAAGTGATGCAAGCAGAGACACAGTGATCAAATACACACCCAGGATGCTTTTCTTGGGACTGTCATTGTTTTCTGTTGGCAGTTCTCTTAGTTTCTAGTCCTTTGGCTTCTGCAGGGGACAACTTCTCCTTGAGATACGCACTTCATCCTTTCCAAGACTTGAAATGCATACAAATTGGTCCACTTTACAATGTTTCCCAATTACTTACTGACCATCTGGCCAAAGCCAGAAAATGTCCCAGTCTTTTATCTCAACAACATTGTAATACTCCTCAAGGAATGAATGATGTCTATGGCCACTCGCTAGTCCCTGACCCCGGCCATAGTTCAGCCCCAATTTCAGGTTACTGCTTCCCTCACTGAGGGATACCATTGGTCTTAGAAGGACAGAGAAGCAAAATCTGGGTGGCTCAGTCAGCTTCTTTCCCCTCTTTAGATGCAACCGAAATAAAGAGATGGGGGAGTGACACCATCTTTTTATACATCATTTATTTGAGGAGCGAATTTTTCCATCTCAAACTTCCATAACATGCACATTCCTTAGAGGAAGCCTACGATCCAAAAGAAAACGGGGGTAAAAATCAAAACTAAAGAAGAAACTATTTCCCTCACATATAGTGTTTCTGCTGTTCAGATAAGTCACCCACAAAATAGTGGGAACATTTGAATGTGTGGATGGAGGGTGGATATCACTCATCAAATACGCAGGCAGAGTACATTTCAATCTACTGTCATTATCTTGAAGCAAATGGGACCATTTCAGTTGACAATTTGCAGTGAGGAATGAGATTCAGGCCCTATTTAAGGCATGATTTTCCGTATGGAAGACTCTAGGGATATAGCAGAGGAACCCTAAGTGTGAGTTTCCCCTCTACCTGAGCCAATTATGGAAAACACAGACATAACCTAATGTCTAAGTACTATGTACATGATGTACTGTTATTTTGTTTAAGGGCCCTTGAGGCAAAAGAAATATCAAAATAATTTTTACAATAGCACCTGTTTGAAAATAAGCAATTTATCCCATCCTTATAAAATATTTATGGATTTCAAAATGGATGTCCTTGAATAAGGCCATTTCATTTCTCTTCTCCACTGAGGATAGGTTCGTTAGAGAAAACCCGAGACCTATTTCCTGTTAATTTAATACAGCTCCAAACCTTTTGTGAAAAAGCAGCCACCCAATAACTTTATTTACTAAACTTCATGCTTAATGATTCTGACTTAGCAGTTGTACAAGCAAGAGCCCATGCATCGTTTCACCCTATTGAATAGAGGGGAATCACTTCTATGCAATAAAATAATTTGATTTCCATCGAGAAAATGGATTTCAAAAAACCCAAGAGATTCAAGGAAACTATTACTTTTTATTACCCATATCATAATGTTCATCTTAATTACTGCTAAGCAGGTTCACAGATGGAGTCTAATTGAATGTATAACTTTTTAATTGAAAAGGAGAAAAGGGTGAGATTTGAATTCTAACAATTGGGTGGGACTGACGTTAAATCCTTCCTTTCTGAAAGCTTTCCGGGGAGAACTGAGGTTCTCAAAAATGTCCTAATTGTCAGGTATCAACATAGCACACATAACGTATTTTGGAATTTGGAGAAATGAGTCCGTGCTGCGTTATTTGCTACATCCAGGCTTAGAGCCAGGCGAAAGTGTCAGGATGCGCTGACTAACGTGGCAAAGGAATGGAGACGATTCTCAACTCAGCCTCTGATGTTTTAACCCATTTCCAGGCAAATCAGTGCACATGTTACCTACAGAATAAAAGGTGGGGTCCTCACTTCCCTCACCTGGAGAGTCCAATGACCTTGCCGTCTTCAAGAACTCCAGGGAAAGGGCCCCCTGTAGTTCATGGTCTTCTAAGCCTCCATCAGAAGACTCTCTCGTGGAAGAGCACGTCTCTAGAACACTTACCCTAATGCCCCAAAGACCAATACCTGGGCTCATTGGAATTTTTCCTGACCAGAACAAACATCAGGACAAAGAATGAAGCTGTGTCCCCTTCCCTTCATCCTGAAAAATAGTAGAGATTTCTAAGAGTTTATCCAAATTGGTTTTGAAGAAATGGGCCTTTAGTTCTGATCCCTTATCCCCAGAGCCTTGCCTATACTATTGGTACTTACAAATAGCAAATGATGTTCTATATATTTGGGGTAGCCTAATCTTTTACCCATTCTACTACAGGTTGAGGAAAAGAACCTTCTAGTGGTATTATTGCATTATAGCCAGGCCTTCCCTCTGCAACTCAATAGTATATCCTACATCTGTTTTATTTTTCTGTATAAGAGGATTTTATGTTTCCCTGAATGCACTACAATGAAACCTGCAATGGCTAAGCTTACTGGAAGTCTGAGGTATATATATATATTTGCAATAGCCTTATGATTTAGATTCTTGTTATCTGGTCGTGCACAGGAACATGTAATTTTTTTCAGACATTCCATTTTGCCAGAACATCAATTAGTCTGACTCATCCAAGCCCCTCTTTCTATTCTGTATCACGTATTGGCCATGTTTCTATTTATGCACCAGAGAACACCACTTGAACTTCCACTGAGAACAGCCCCTGAATACGTAGATGGTAATCATGCGCTCAGACAGCGAAGGCAGCCTTTCACGGCTATTCTTAATGTATCTATAACCACTTCAGATGTCTTTTTGGAAACCAAAAAGCTGCGGAATCCATGTGTTCAAAATAGTATTTATGGTTCAGCCATCTCTATGCATCCGCTTCTGCTGATTTCTTAAAGGCCAGGTTCTCAGCTTAGAAGGAGGCAGAAGGAGCAATAGGACTTTAAGGGTGTGGGTTATAATTCGAGTAGGATTGTATTAGCATCAAAGAGCATAAGCTGCTTTTTTTCTGAATGCAAACACGGTCCCTAAACCTAGGATGTAAATTAGAATTACAATGAAAGCTGCCAGGAGGACAGAAGTTGGAAGTGTTCTCTTCTCTGAGCAGCAGGAGACTGTTCAGGTCCTGCTGTTTTGAAAACCTTTCTCCCCTCATGCAGGCTGCCCTGCTAAGAGAAATCCATTTGAATATTTTGGCAATCACAGGGGCCCCCACATAAATTATGGATACAGAAATGCAGAAGACAGTCTAACAAATGGAACACGGTGGAATCTGTTTTTCCACCGCCATATGGTGTCGACAGAATGCCACTTTGTTTCTATGGGAAACAGCTCATCATTAAAAAATAAATAGTATCTTTTCTGTGGGGAGAGAACCCACAGCCATTATTTTGAAAAATAACAAACAGGAAACTCGGTCCTCTCGTTTTTACAATCTTTTTGTCCTTAACATTATTATTATTGCTACACACATAGACTGTTTTTCCCCAGGAAAACTCACAATGGCTTGTACCTTGTGGGTGTACAAGAACTCAACACCATGTTTTTCCAGATTTGAGGAACTAAGTCCAAGCCCAGCATACACCACGAAAAATCGGGGCGCTTCACGATACATCTTCTTTCCTTTGCAAGACTATTCCTTCAACCTCACATTTGTATAAATGATATAAGTTTAACGCATAGAAGTTGGGTATAAGCACTTCATGTTTATGGATATAACACATATGGACCATGTTGGTTGTGGGAAAGCTGAACAATGTCCAAATTTAATTAGGATGACTTTATTATTTATGGAATATCATTGTCCCTGGAATTCATTCTATGAGGAATTTGATAATTTACCCTCTCTCGGACCCAGAAGTGTTTATCACACTCCATAATTAAATGTAATGCAAAGCTCGTGTGTGCCTTTCCCCTTCCTATGCCCCTTCTCTGGGGCTGTCCACTTTTGCCTACACACACAAAGACACACGCACGCGCGCGCGCGCACACACACACACACACAACCTTTCTTACAAGCACCTGTCATCTTCTAAAAAGCAGCCTGCTGAAGATTGGTATCTGCTGTGCTAGCTATAAACAAAGCACGGTATTTTCAAATCAACATAATTCTCCAAGTATTTTCATAAGCGTTGTCTTATTTGATGTTCAAACAGCCCGAAGGTAAGGTAGAAAAAGTTATCATTTCTTCTTTGCAAATAGACATGTGGAAAGGGGGGTTAAGTACCTGGCCTAGACATCACTGTCAAGGTTGCAGTCTGGTCTTCTGACTCAGACGTGAGGGGTCTGGCTGTTCGGTTTTGTGTGTTTGTCACAGCACTCCGTTAGCTGAGGCAAAGGAACAGAAGACTTTCATCACTACTGCCCATCACCCATCTTTCCATCTCGGACGGTTGGCTACAACCGCCTTGTTAGTGATAATGCATCCCTGACCTCTTTCCTCCCAAATCAGGCATCTGCTTTAAGATTCACCAGGGAAGTTAAAGGTTCTTAAAATCAGTTACCACCAAGCAAAAGGAAAGCACATTTCTATAAAGGTGATGCTGAGTTCCAAACGCAAATCCTTACGATTCCAGGCCAGAACGCATCTCCTCCCATTTGGTGCACTCTGTGAAATGGGATTTGAGGGTCAGAACAGTGTTTGTGTTGACGAGCTGCTCGGTTGTGGTACGTTAGCATGACGCTATTCTGAAATAAGCAAACATTTTATAATGCGCTGTCCTGTCTGAATAATGACAAAGACATTTTCACCAACACCAGGCACATGAGGAGGCACAAAATCTGGTCCTCCTAAGGCCTAGAGGTCAAGGACAGATGAGGCACATCCCCACTTCTCCCCACCCCGCCGCTGTCTGCCAACACTGAATTCTCCTCTGCACTATAACACCCAGTCTCTGCCAAGCTGAGTGCCCTCGCAGCATCCTCTGGTTGGACTCATTCTCGTCACTTCTAAAGAAAGCCTATTTCAAAATATAACTGATCGCTGGGTGCATATGACATTTCGTTTCTTTCCTTCAACTCTTTCAGCTTCGTCCTTTAATACCCCCTCAATTCATGCCCCGGATGGGATTTTTGCAAAGGAAGGAGGAGGAAAACAGATTCTGCCTGTGAAGTTCCAGGGCACATGCTTTGCTCCTTGTTACCAGAAACACGGTCCTCCGGAAATTACATGCAACTGGCAGATAATTCCACGCCGCCGCTGACAGCTCGTCAACGGTGGCTGCTGACTGCTGCATGGCATCAGCGCATCAAGCCCAGATGCCATCCACCCAGACAGGGCACTGGGTGAATGGAACGCAGCCTGATTATGTCTGGTTGCCCCTTCTGAAAAGAAAGAGAATAGAATTTATAGTAACGATAAATAATGACGATGAAATAAAATTAGAAATTGAGGTCTTCAGTTGTGGTTGCTACACGTTAAGTACTCAACAGCCACATGTGCCCAGCGGCCACTGTGTTAGCCAGCACAGATATAGAGGACTTTCATCATTGCAGAATGTTCTGTGGGACAGCACTATTATAATGAGGTAGACATTTCTATGCGATTATTGCAGCCGTCCAATAACTGTCTTTATTGAGGGTAGTTTTTCTCAGGAGAAGCATCATGCAGGGAAGACGTTGGGGTCCGCCTTCCTTCCGAAGGCTTGCTCTTGGTGTCTTGCCTAGACAAACAGAGGCCATGGTGATGGAGACTGTGCAGGGCTGTTTCCAGAAGAAACAAGCCTGAGGTATTATCCAGCGTTAAGTGCTCAGTAAGTGGCTTAATTATACTAATAGCCGTGCCCACTAGATTGTGTCCATAAATTTAGTTCGGCGAAACAATCATTAAATCATCTTTTTTCTCATTATGTTAGGGCAGGGTTTCTACTTTTATATTTGAGTTGCTAATAGCAACCACCACCACCACCACAAAAAAAATAAATAAATGCGTATTGATTAGTTAATATGAGCCACATACATATATGTCTGGACTTGAGATCTACTATTGCTGTGTATACCTCCCAATGAGTTGTTTACCCTGGATGGAGTTAGCGCCCCTCACTAACCTTGATTTTGCTAATGTGAAAACTGCAGATGATAACAGTCCTTGTGAGGACTGAATTACTGCTGTACATACAGCTCTCAGGATAGCGGCTAGCACAGGGCAAGTACTCACTCAGTAAATGTTAACTGTTTGTTACCAATTTCCAGGCACGTTGATAAATACTTTACTGCTCCTATGCTAATTCCTATAACAATTCTGTAAGATTATATATTATCATGAGCTACATTTAACAGGTGCAAAAACTGAGACGTGGAGAGGTTAAGAAACCTCAACAACTTAATGAAGGAGGTAAGAGGTGGAACCAGGATTTGAACCCGGTACCCTACCCTCTGAGCCTGTGCAGCTAACATGAATCATGGCATCAACCTTACAGATTTCTCTTTTTTTTAATGTTTCTATTGATTTCAGAGAAGGAGGGAGAGGGAGAGAGAGAGATAGGAACATCAATGATGAGAGAGAGAATCATTGATTGGCTGCCTCCTGCATGCCCCCTACTAGAAAGGGATTGAGCCCACAATCCGGGCATGTGCCCTTGACCGGAATCGAACCTGGGACCCTTCAGTCCGCAGGCCCACATTCTATCCACTGAGCCAAACCAGCTAGGGCAGCTTATGGACTTCTTATAGGGATTTTAGATAATGCCACTAAAGCATATAGTACCTATATTTTACGTGAGTATATTACTCATATGCTAAAATTCATGAAGGAATATTTTTTTTATTTTGGTAGTAATTTCATTTTTATGATAAGGGGGTGATTATGGTGTTATCAGAGTGGAAGTTGAATCTGTTGTTTTAATATCACAGAGCATTTTAGAGCGGCCACTAATGCATCCTTTATGGTAGACATGCCATTCCTCCTCTCAAACTTTATTGTGCTTAAAATAATGATGGGGACGATGGTGATGATGATGATGTCATTCTACCCAAACAAACCAGTAAGCAGGCATTACCTAAAAGAGGGTCAATGATAACACTCATATATTTATTTTGAAACCACGATCTGTCCTTTGTGGAAGAGTCTTAAGAGAAAGAGGAACAGGACAGCTGTGTACAGGGTCTTAAGGGAAATGGAAGATGACAGCTGGGTGCAGGGAGCTGTCCTCCCAAGAAGCAGCGGAGGAGGAGCCCTCCACCATGAGAGCTACACCAGCCCAGATCCTGCAGACCCCCTGCCGCGCTGGCACGGAGCCACATCAAAGGAAAGGCTTTGCAGACCACAATGTTTCAGCATGGCATTCTGGCCTGAAGCAGCCTGTTAGTGTTAGCATAAAGCAACATCAGTCATTTCGGAAGGCACAGTCGGGGAGACAGCATTTATTATTGCTCCTTGTCAGAAATGTGTTAAACTACAACACTGGATACTTAAGCTGATTATTTCTGTACCAAGTAACACCTGGCCGCTGATAAGGCAAACTCTTTAGGAACCAAACTCAAATCCAGGAAACCTTGTCTTTGGGGAAAAAAATAAAAGGCAGTGAGCAGAGATCATTTGGAAGTTGGGGTTGAGGCCATCAGGTTGTTAAGGTAAAACAATGGCCCTTTTGCAACATGCAACCTTTTCCCTCTAGCAAGCAGAGGGAATAAATCTAACTCCTCAATATTTCCCAGCAGCATAGAATGAGACTTTTAGAAAAACTGCATGGGTATTCTAGAGATTTTTTTTAATATGGTTCACCTAAAGGATTAAGAGTCATGGTACATATGATGATATTATCAGGATCTAAGAAAACTGTGATTGGTTTAGAATGATAAGTCAAAACAAACTGAATTTTAACAAAAATCAAAATTAATCCTGCACAGGGATTCCAATTTTCAATTTCCCAAATTCCCTTGGGAGATATGGCGTAATAAGAACTCATGTGGAAAATGAAGCAAGGGCCTCAGCTGCCAGAACCTAACTGTAAGATACAGTGTGATGCTACAGGATAAACCGTGATGTGATCTTGGTCCGTGTTAAAAGATGCAGCTTATGCAGGTCATGGGAGGTGATATTTAGAATACATTTTGTGCTGGAGAGATATAATCTAGAGTTCAGGCAGCTTATACATAGGCTTATACAAAATATTAGGATGACGGGCAGGTGCATGCCTCTGAAAGAAGCTATGCGAGCAGGATGTAGAAACCTGGAAAATATGAGCCGGGCAAGAGATGCCCGGGAGCAAAAGAAGAAATTATATGAATTCAATAACAAGGATTATTATGTATGAACATCCTAAATTGTACTGTTGCATCTCCATCTCAGTACCGCATGCCCTGGACCACCGTCTGATACATCTACCTCTTCTGCAATTGCACAGTCTGGCTGAGCTTGACTTACTTGAGGGCCACATTTTTAAAAATCTTGTATTGTTTGTAAGTAATCTCCTCGAATCTCCTGTGAGCATCCCAAGCCAGGGACCTCGTCTTGTTTAGCTCTGTATTTTCCACAGCAAATGGCACTAACTCCAGGAGGCCCTCGGTGGCTATCTGTTCATTTCCTCCAGCGAGTCACTTATTTGTGCTATTAGGTTAAACACTGCTCACAGTCTGGAGGAGACGTTGAACTCCAACATAGTTGTTCCTCTGGATATTCCGTATGGGCCATCACGGTGCAGTATCATTAGCAGCCTCGACAGTGCCTTGATCGGAGGAGTAAGGCATTTGGTATCAAGGGTGCACAGAATTAAAGTGAGTTTAGATCCTCCAGTCTCTGCTTTTCAAATCCCCCAAGAGGAAATGAAAAGGCTTTGGGGTAGCAACAGCTATGACTTAATTGGTGACACCTGCAGAGCGCAGGTACTCATAGGAGGAGGGTAAGGGATATCGCCAATCGTTTCCTGTTGCCATGCCCCATACGCACGCACAACCCTATTGAGCAATACTCCTCTAACTGCTTGAGTCAAACCTGTTCAGAAAAAGGAAAAAATATCGACTAGGAAGAGATGTTCTAATGTGAACAGCACATTCAGAAAGGCAGTTGAAATTCTTAATAAAAACTATCTCATCTCATTTCTTTCTTCCCATCACAATCTACGTTATTGAGGGTGAGAATTCAAATGAACATATCTTACCAAAATATTTATTCAAATAGGAATGTTAGTGATTTTCAGATGCTTGCCGGCAGAGTGGAAACGGAAAGATAAACGACTTTCTCACCCTATTCGGGAGTTATTGTTAGCTTCCAGCCTGTGATGTTGCCTCATTATCGAGGGGTACACAAACCCAGGCAGTGCATAATTTGGGAACCAAAACTAAAATAGTAAAACATTTCTCAAGATGCTTTCACTATTTGTTTAAAAAATTAAAATGCAGGGGAAGAAGTATAACTCATATTGGCTCTTCCCGGGGCATTGAAATTCCAAGCACAGAACGCTATGCATCACTTCTCCGTGGGATGCTATGGACACCTTGCAAAGAACAGGCTGGAATCCCAGGCCTGGTAACTCCTGGGCCTTCTTGGGCAATGCTGGTTTTGCCGAAGTTCATTCACCACATTTTACAGATGGTCCAACCGAGGTCCAAGGATGGGAGGTAAGTTTTCTCAGCCTCAGCTGGCAACAGTTACAAAATGAATGTCTTCCACTCTTACTGCCAGTGGACAACATAATCCCCTGAGCTGTTTACTTGCATTGCAATCAGTCAGCCAATCAAGTCTAAAATGAGAGCTTGCTTAGTGATGCTCTCAGCCCATGCTTAGCTCTGCAGAGAAGGACCAGGAGAGCAGAGTGCAGATCTGCCCGCTAGGAAACCCGGCTCAGGCACACCTGAAACAATCAGCGAGCAACGCAGGATGAGGCGCAATTAAATGAACAAACCTTCAGAAGAGTGACTGATTATAAGATCTTTGAATGGATCCAAGGCGTGGCTCCAGCAAAGCGAGAGAGTCACACAGACAGGGTCCTTTCTCTGTGGCTTTATCCGCACACTGACTGCGTTGTTTGGGATTAAAGGGAACGACAAGCTGCTTCAGACATGGCCCCTGCCCAGCTGCAGGCTCATCTCTTGTTCTTCTCCATTCGCTACCCGCTCTGTTTGGGCTAATACTCTTTGTTATCGCCCATTTCAAACTCCCTGCATGACTGTATTAACACAGCCCCTGCCCCTCTTCCCTTGCCAATCACTTCTTTCTTATGCACCAAAGTGCCTCTTATTCTGCGACAATTTCAGGCATGTGTTTACTCTCTTCTTACCAGTCTGTGGGAGTCCCAAGAGGGCCACAGGGGCCTTAAGCAATTATAGATGTTTAAAAATAAAAAAATAAAAAAAAAAACATATTGCAGTAGTCCCGAGGTTGGTCTCAGGGTATGATATCACAAAATTTCTAATAGTACTAAATAAGGCACCATGAGACAAGGTCAATATCCTTACAAGGTCATCTGCTTATTTTGGTACAAACCGAAAATTTGAACTTTTAGCTCCAAACTGATTGGTGAATTTAAAAATAATTTAAAAAAATATTTCTCAGAATCTGTTTGCTCACTCTCAAATTATTTCTCTCCCTCCACACTCTTCCTTAGGCCATACGTCAGCCAATGGCTTTCATAAAATACTTAAGACTGCAGAGCCCCTCAATGCCAGATTCTTGCAAAAGACAGCTTTTACAAAGGAGAAATATGAAGAATAATTATTTGATACTGACACCCTTTTTATGCCTTTATTTTTTCAAAACTAATATGTCAAACTAGTTCAATTCCTCTTGTTCGTTTTTCTCCAGCAGAGGACACAGATCTGAAGTAATGAACACACTCCTGATAATAACGAAGGCAATGCAAACACATAGCCACACTTAGACCATTCCAGCATCATCATAAACCAGAGATAACATTTTAATTCAAAACTTAAGGACTCGTATATCACTTGTCATCTTCACCTGTCAACACTTCTGACAGCCTATTTTAATATTTGGTGTTTTTTGTCACTTTATCTTGTAAAAAGAATTTTATCTCTTTCTCACTGGATTTCTGAACATGAAGAAAAAAAGAAAAAGGCCAAGATAGGGTTTTAAAGTTTAGGCCTAGAAGATGATAACAATGGTTTCTAGTGACAAGAAAAAGTTTCCTATCCTCAGAAGAAAGGACTGATTTCTCTTCAGCCATAGTAACAAGTAATCAATTCTAAATCAATCCTAATTGATCAAGGACGACTTCACATAGGTAACCATGCTTCTGACAGCCAGCCAATCAATGAAAGCCCAATATTTCTGAAAAATCAGCCAATGAAGAAGAATGATTTTCAAGTACCATGCCTACATAGTTAAGATCGACCAATATATAAATACTCTTGTTTTTGAAATTCTGCCAGTCCCTGAACTCCACAATTCCTGAAACCCTATACAAACTCAGGTCTCAGCTGTGTTCAATGTGAACTCAAGAGCAAGGCTCTCCCCTTGCTTAACAAGCACTAAATTCACATCCTTGTTTCAGATACAGCATGATAGGTGCTTTCATATAGTCTAACTTGATATCTCTTTAGTATATAATATTGAAAAGTTTATTAATTTACCTTTTTATACTCCCATTTATTTCAAGTGGAATGTACGGCAGTTAAATATTATAATAGCTAACCAAATACTTAAGCAGTAATGTGCAGAAGGTTGGTCTATAGCAGGGGTCCTCAAACTACGGCCCGTGGGCCACTTGCAAACACAAATATTGTATTTGTTCCCATTTTGTTTTTTTACTTCAAAATAAGATATGTGCAGTGTGCATAGGAATTTGTTCATAGTTTTTTTTTTAAACTATAGTCCAGCCCTCCAATGGTCTGAGGGACAGTGAACTGGCCCCCTGTTTAAAAAGTTTGAGGACCCCTGGTCAATAGTGAAATAAGCCAATAACGTTGTACGTTTAGACTTGTTGGTTTATTCAAATGTAATATATACAACAGTCATCCTTATTCCTACACCCCCTCTCCCAACAGCAACTAATAGCTACGCCTCAAGCAAATTATCTCACAGTATGGAGAGAGGTGTTAGAATATGGCTATGTTGTAACATGGCGAACAAGGTTAGCCTTCTTCTCAGAATGTTCAGACACCATATGCTTGAAAAGGGTTCCCAATATTTATCCAGTTTGTTCACAACAAAAAGTGAAAGAACAAGAGTGAATTATTTCATTTACCTATATTTGAGGTGTTTGAGTCACGAAATCTTATTGAATAGCAATTATTTTCTTAAAACCAAACGGCTTCAAAGAGACTGCATAAAACATCATGTGTCATTTTGTTTAAAGTATTTCATAACTGTTAGAGGATTTGCAATTAGAATCATATACATAACTTTCTACATCATTGTCCTCTTGAAGTTATTATTTTCATGCTATTTTTAGACTGTCTCTACTTTATCTACGTTTATTGCTGTAAAGGGTACAAAAATTTGTTGAAGACCCCTTATAATAGAGTGACTTCTGTACAGTGTGGCAGTCTGAATTCTGTGAGACTCATTGTGTCCAAAGAGAGCTCATTTTGTATTTTATACATGGGAATCTAGGTCCTTAGCACACTGTGTTTAGCCATGATAAATACCATGTCTTCCTAGGATCCTTTATATCCTCTGAGCAAGCTTTCCTGCCATCTGCCATGAACTTGCCCACATGGCTTCCCCAGTTTCTCTGGTTCCTATCTCTATGCTTCTTCCCATGCTCTTCTCCCAAATATATGCTTTTCTCTGCACACCCCCTCCATCTTTAAGTGCCCAAACCCTCTCCTTCTTCCCTAATTCTATATCCAACAGAAAGGTATATACGATCACTTTCTGAGATCCTCTTTCCCTTCTGTGAGCTCACATACACTTTCCCCAGGCAATGCCTTCCTTTATTCATCTACTCAAAAATATTAAAGTGTGCCTGGCTGGGAAATATGCTGTCCTTTGGTAATGACCACCTGTTATCTTGCGTTATAGTTATCTGCGGACCTCTCTTATCCTCCCTTGTTAGTTGTTAACATCCTTGAGTACAAAGGACGTGGATATTTCTTGTCTAGTACTTAATAGAGGATAAGCAGATGAACAAGTTTGCCTTTTGCATGGCAGGAGGGCTCACAGACCTTGAACCAAGTAAACACCCTGGGATTCAGTCATCAAACAAGTATCTGATCCTAGTCTGATTTGATTTGTTCACCATATTTCCTTTGAACAATTTTTAACATGCTCCTTCTGCAGTGGGTGGATCACAAGCCCTCTAAGAAACAGAAGTTGAAGCAGTGTATTCACAGAGTGCATGAAATACGTTTTAAAACCTCCAGCTATTGTATGCATGCACATAAGCATAACCAATGGATGCAGACAACGGGGGGTGAGGGCAGGACTGGGGGGTGCGGGCAATGGGGGGATAAGGGCACATTTATAATAACTTAATCAATAAAGGGGGGGAACCTCCAGCTATTGGTCATTTTAAATCATTTTTAAAAGTCTCTCAATTGAGCTCACAGGCTGGTAGAACTCTGGATGCTTGAATATCCCTAAGGACACCACGTGCTCCTGAGATGACTGTGCTTCTGGATCTCTCAAAAGCATGGGAGACACCCCATAGAGGCTGTTAAGATAACGGTAACCAGCATCAGGCAAAGAAGGCTAAGGGCACTGGACCATTTGCCCTTTCGATCTGAAGGTCATGAGACTGGTGGTGTTCATCATGACCACTGAAGGCTGCAATGTGTGCTTATATTAAGAATTTTTATTAGCACCTAAACCACCTGTGGTTATTTAAGAAATAGAAACTATCCTACAGAGAAAACAAATTTTTGTAAGACAGAACCTACGTCCTCGGGGTGCTCATTTTCATAGGCTTACCAGTCTGTTATTCTGTAGTATTTGGGAAGGGGCTCCTCCTTGTGCAGGTCCCTCCCCTGGTCCAGGTCCCTGCAGAACTAAGACTCCCTGAAGTGTGTCCTCTCTGGGTTCCAGCTGGCACCTCACCTCCCACCTCCCTCCTTCCGTGGAGATGTCTCCTGAGAATGGGGATTCTATTCCTGCCCCTCTCCACCTGTCTCCTCTAAGAGCTCATCTGCTTGCAGCACACCCTCTCTCACCAGGATGTAAATGACTCCCAAATCTGTTTCTCTACTTTGCATGTCTATCTCTCTACATCACAGGGTACTTACTGAATGCTCTTGGCAGGCGATCATTACTCAGTAAATACTTGCTGCCTGATTGTAGGATAAAACAGACATAATCTTCTTTCAGGGAAAAGCATAGAGGGTTTTTCTGGGTCAAGATGGCCTTGCCCTTTCTAAATCCAAGGCTATAAAGAAAAGGATGAAATTACTACAAGTAACCTCCCTAGAGGAAAGAACTGTATAATTTTTGTTTAGCATCTGCTGTTTTAATCTGCTCAGTAATATATCCTTGTTCAAAGAATGTCCTTCTCTCTCTCCATTCTACATCCATGATAGGTATTACCATGTGATCCGGTCCCACACCCACTGACTGGATATTTGACCCAAATAGGACAAGGTCCCCTTCCCCTGGGATTTTCTAACTTGAAACTAATAGTCACCCTCTCTGCTGGCTTCTGAACCTGGAAAATATAAAACTACAGGGATGGTTTCTGTTATCGAGTCACTAACTCAACAACTATTTGTGAGGCAATGATGATGTGCTAGAAACCATGCAGTAAACCATAAGCAAAGTCCCTGCCCACTAGTAGGGGAAGAGAGATGATAAATAAATAGTAAGTAATTATATTGTATGCATGTGAATATATGGTATGTTGATGGGACAAGATGGAAACCCACTGTCTGTAGAAATCATTATGTGTAATGTCCAAACTCAGAGTAGGGAGGAAAGAAAATAAAGCAAACCTGTAACAGGGAATGAATATTATATACTATGTATATTAGTCTGACTAGCCATAGAATAAAGCTAAAATAAAAATGTACTAACAAAGTAAGCTTATAAAAGTATTTATATAATACTACCCATGTTGCCCTAACCGGTTTGGCTCAGTGGATAGAGAATCAGCCTGCGGACTCAAGGGTCCCAGGTTCAATTCCGGTCAAGGGCATGTACCTTGGTTGCGGGCACATCCCCAGTGGGAAGTGTGCAGGAGGCAGCTTATCGATGTTTCTCTCTCATGGATGTTTCTAACTCTCTATCCCTCTCCCTTCTTCTCTGTAAAAAATCAATAAAATATATATTTTTTTAAAAAACTACCCATGTTAATCTTTATAAATGTTAAACCCAGTTTGTTCTCCTCTGGCCAAGTTCTCATTACAGTTTAACAGCTCTGTACCAGAAACAAGGAATGCTAACACTGGCAATTAAATCACAGATGTCCAGTTGAAGTACTTTGAAAAGAAACATCGGAACTGAAAGAATGAGCCTCAGCAAGGACTGCACATCACCAGAAATTACACCAGCTCCCTCCCTTTAATCTCTTTGTTCTACTTGCCCTCTCCCACCTTATAAAAATCTCTGCCTGCCATGAGATGTTAAGATGGTTTTTGAGGCATGATCCTGCCATCATCTCAGGTTGCGGGCACCTTAATAAAGCACTTTCCTTCACATCAACATCTATCTCATGAGTCTGGCTTTCATGGAGGCAGGTAGCTGGACCTGCAGGTCATTTTCCTGGTTTCAAAACTGGAACGCTCATTGCAACACATACCTGTTTCCCATGTTCATTTATATGGTTTTAAGCATGAAAACAATGATAAAACTATCATAATGAACCTTATTTTGTGAAGGAGTTCAAGGTATCTAGCATTACATTCAGTACAGTATCTCATTCTGTATGCCTGCACTTAGAGATGAACACTTAAAATTAGACAAATTGTATAGATGCAGAAATTGATGCATAGAGAAGTCAAATAACATGGCCAGCGTCACAGAGTGAATAGCAGAACAAGCATTAAAACCCAGGCTGCCTCCCACTGGAATCCTTGTTTGTTTTTGTAAAAATATAGTTATTGTGTTTTGTTTTTGTTTTTTACAGAAAGGAAGGGAGAGGGATAGAGAGTTAGAAACATCCATGAGAGAGAAACATCGATCAGCTGCCTCCTGCACACACCCTACTGGGGATGTGCCCGCAACCAAGGCACATGCCTTTGACCGGAATCGAACCTGGGACCCTTCAGTCCGCAGGCCGATGCTCTATCCACTGAGCAAAACTGGTTAGGGCTGGAATCCTTGTTTTTTTACCGCTTACTGTGACACACTGCCACAGAGCAGCCTCCTTGCCCAGAAACCGCGAATTGAAGTTCACGGTACTTCAAGGAGCTTGCAGCCAACCTGGGGAGGCAAATTCATCAGGGGATGAGTGTGACACAGTTGCTGGCATTACACAGACAAAATTACATGTGATTATAGAAAGATGTGTGTGGACTTGAATTCCCAGCTCCCTTTAACCTTCTGGGGTCATCCAAAGGGCAAGCCCACCTACTTCCAAGCTCTGTAGCTCTGACCAAATGCCTGCTGCCTCTGCATAAGGCTGGATGGCGGAGAACCTCCAGGGTGGAATATGGAAATGGAAACACACTTCTGCTTGATATCTTGAACAAGCCGTCTTTGGTGCTTTCTGAAATGTAGGAGATGAAGCCGCATGGCTTCTGTCCAGCTCTCCCTCAACCTAACTCTTCTTTACAAGTTACTCAAAACATGTTGCTAGGATTTTCTCCAGGAGAATATACCTCAGCAAGGACTGCACATCGCCAGAAATTCCACCAGCCCCCTCCCTTTAATCTCTTTGTACAGCCAGTGCTGAAAGGCGTGTCACACCAAATATTGATTCAAAATGAAATGGAAAGATGCTTTTCACTCTATGTCAAATGCAAAATTAAATCCCAAACTACAAGGACTTGACTTGGATTTTTTATTCTTTTAAAAAAAAATGCAATGCATTTCCATTAAGTTGGCTGCCAGTGAATTAAAGAAAAGGAAAGTAGGCATGTGTGGCTTCTTCAGTCAATCATTCATTCTGTTCTCCTACTTTTCAACCCTCCATTTCAGCCTTCCTACCAGAAAAGTCCAGGTCGGAAATTCTGTCTTCCAGAGAGAACTGAACTCCTGGTGAAAGAATGTCCGGCCTCCAGGGAAAAGGGTGAGGGTGGGAAGAGGGGGCTGGGAAATGTAGCAGAGAAGTGGGTTAGGAAGGCATCTTTAGAAGCTAAAGTGCTTGGAAATTGAATGTCAAAGCCCAACCAGGTTTTTCTTCCCTAAGGGCACCTTTTCTCATCTGGAGAAATATTAACTTCATTTCGACACTGCTCTCCTGGAATTCACAATTGATATAGTTCAGGGAACAGCAGCAAACCCAGGACAGGTCCCCTCTCCCCAGGCAGGATTCATCTTGCTCTGACTGCCCCCTAGCACAGGCTCCCACACCTTCACCAGTCCTGAAAGTGCCTCTACCTCCCACTCCCGATACTCAGGCTAGGGATTTCCCCTCACTACCCCCACAGAATTCTGATCACCAAGAACATGTCTCATTCATCTAGAATTCCCCAGAGTTTGAAAGGGTGGGAAGAGCAGGAGTTTTGAAGTTACACAGGTCTAGTTTAAACTCCAACTCTTACATTCAATAGGTGAGTGACTGACTTAGGTTATTAAGCCCCTCAGGGGTTCCATGTCCTTACCAGTATAAGGAGAGATAGTGATACATGCCTAACCAAGTTGCTCTGATCATTAAAAGAAAACCTAAAATAACCCACATTTCTTGAAGGATTGCTATGTGCTGGGCACTATTCTGAGCTATCTGCACACCTTGCTTCCTTTCATCTTTATAACAGACCATAAGACAGATTCTAGTCTGAGCTCTATTTTATAAACATGGAAATCGAGGCTCAGAGATGTTAAGTAAGTTGCCTAAGGTGCTTTAGCCTGGAAGACACATAATAATCATAATAACAATAGCTATGCTTCATGGTACACTGCCTATATGCCAGAGAAGTGCAAAATATTTTACTTATCGTATGTGTTCCTCATTTTTTCAGCCCAGGAAACTGAGTCTCAAAAAGATGAAGTAACTTTCTGTGCCTACTCAATCATTATGTAACAGAGCAGAGCTGTAACCCCAGATCTCTGAGTTAAAGACTTAGAGCTTCACCATTACTGACTGTCTGGAGATGACAGATTCATCATGCAGTAGCTCCTTCATATATTT
Source organism: Myotis nattereri (assembly GCF_964212035.1). Lineage (NCBI taxonomy): Eukaryota > Metazoa > Chordata > Mammalia > Chiroptera > Vespertilionidae > Myotis > Myotis nattereri. The sequence goes on along the minus strand of NC_138085.1, from coordinate 75,210,119 downwards.
TGTTAAATCAAATTGACTCTATGGAGAGTTTTCCATTCAAATACATTAGATTTCTTCTGGAGGAAATATAGGTTTCAAGTCTTATGCATAGTGGGTTTGATTTTCTTTTTAGTTTCTTCACGAAGACACAGGGCTCTAAAAGAGAGGACAGTGAGGTTGAGTTGGGGTTGTAGTACTCAACCTCTGCTGTTCAAGCCTTGAGAAGGAGGCCAGCTCACCATCTCCTTAATTTGGGAACCAAAATCAACAACATTCATTGCAGCTTCCCCCAAGCTGCTAGAACCCATCCACAGCCACATTTTATTTAATTTATTTTTTAAAAATATATTTTATTGATTTTTTACAGAGAGGAAGGGAGAGGAATAGAGAGTTAGAAACATCGATGAGAGAGGAACATCGATCAGCTGCCTCCTTGCACACCCGCTACTGGGGATGTGCCTGCAACCAACGTACATGCCCTTGACCAGAATCGAACCTGGGACCCTTCAGTCCCCAAGCCGACACTCTATCCAGTGAGCCAAACCGGCTAGGGCCACAGCCACATTTTAGAAAATGAACATAAAGCTCTTCATTGGCAAGTTTCAAAGCCAAAACAATGGTAGCAATACAAACAGCTAGTAAGAGAGGGTTGATTAAGTAGGATCCACCAACTGTATGCAGCATCGTGCATCCATGAAAACAGTAATTATGAAGACTAGAGAAAAGCAGAGGAGAATGCTTAGAATGTTTACTAGGTGTTGCTAACTGATAAAATGCAATGTTGTGTGCAGCCTATAATTGATTGTATCTGTTTACAATATGAATATCTATAAAAGTGAAAAGCAGAGATTAATACAAAAGGAATTAAATGTTTACTTACAATGGTGGAACTTGGGTGGTGTTTGATAGATTTAAAAACCACCCTATTGTTTTGACAGTAAAACATCAGAATGACATGTCACTAGTAAATTACACTGTGGGCACTGCCCCAAGAGGAGTGTCGTGGAAGAACAGGCAGCAACTATTCACACATATTTTTCCTTGCCATTATTTCCTTACCACAGAGACGTAAGGGAGACGAGTAAAGAGAGCAAGCATGTGGAATAATAACTTGCTCTCTGGCCCACAGGCATGTATCTCTATGTGCTACTTTTTATCGGAGGCTTTGGTAAAGAAGGGATATGCTTTATATTCTCCCAACACTACTTTTTAAGTGAAATGCAGAATAGTCGGGAACAGCCTGCTCACTGGGATGCAGAGGTGAAATGCAGAGGGTCCGTGACTTGAACCAGGATTTGTCACATCTAGCCCAGAGGTCTTTTCCTGCACCCAGCATTCTTTACAGGCCTGTGACTGCAGACAGCTCTCTGTGCATTTGGGGGGCATACAGTCACCATGCAGAAGTATGCTTCAGAGCCTCAAGAGGGTGCCCAGTGGTGCACTTACCTTCCTGGCTTCTGAACACCTATTTCCCCACATCACTTTAAGCCCTGCCCCTTTTGCCAGTCTCTTCTCCCAAGCTCCTCAGCCTCCGGGCTCTGAACTGGGAGGGCTTGTCTCTGTGCTCCCTCTGGGGCTGACTCAGAGCTTTAGCCTTGATCTCTCTGCAAAATTAAAGGCTTAACTCCTGTGTCAGGGAACAAGATCGGGGGAAAGCATTGGGGAAATCTACACAATTCTGTTCAACAGCCCAGACATCACCGCTCCCATCTCTAGGCCCTTCAGTCTCCGGCCTCACCGACAGACCACAGGGGAGTGAGGGGATAGACGCTCTATGCAGACAACCAGGCGGACAACAGCCACAGGGAGGCCCTCTGATTGAAGCCCTCATAATCTTCACTGAGAGCAAGAGGTGAATTCTCTATGTGATGGGGCAAGAGTACATGCTAGGAGCTTCTCCCTGCCCAGTCCTGTGAGAAAGAGGTCGTGTGTGTGTGTGTGTGTGTGTGTGTGTGTGTGTGTGTGTGTGTGTGTGTGAGAGAGAGAGAGAGAGAGAGAGAGAGAGAGAGAGAGAGAGAGAGAGAGAAATAGAAATAAGCTCAGGAAGTCAAGTCCAGGCCTTTGAAATGTATCAAAAAATCTACAAAACCTACGTCCACACTAACCTGGGATCTAATTTCCAGCCTGGGCCTCTTTGTTGAATAAAGTCCGAGGCTACCTATCTCACAGTGCATTTCCTTTTATTCAAGTGAAGCCTTCCCTCCTGCCTGGGTTGTAGGTCATGATCTTGGCTGCTCCCTGCAGACTGAAAAGGTTGACTCCCAGATCTATACATGACCAGCTTAATTCTGGAGAGACTGTCTGAAGTACTTCACTGTGGGTCAGCTTCCACGTCATTTATCACAGACGCCGCCTCATGCATGAAAGTGCAAGGAGATTTAAGGAGCTGGCATTTGCTCACAAGGTCTCCTTTAGTGCAACAGCGCCTAACATGCTACTTACCTTGCTCTGCCACCAACACATAACTCTCCTCTCTCGGCACTTCTATCTTCTGACAGAGCAGCTTGGCCCTGAGCAACTGGAGAGCTTGACTCAGAGCTCTTAGGTTCTATTGTACTGAAATGTGCTACACTCACAGGGCTAGGCCACAACTTACCTTAGCACTATAAATGCCGGATCTCAGAAACAGCCAGAAAGAGCTTAATTTTGTCAGAATGAGTCACCAGAGTGACCAAGAAACCCTCTGACACCACATAGAAGACAAATTAAAAAATATATCATTTTTTTGGAGTTGGAAGAGAACTGTGTTTTATGTCTCATTTGGGTTTTTTGCATCTTCAATTTATTTTCATGCTTCAACCATCAACTTTTCTTACTCTTTCTTATTTGAAAACAAAATAATTAAAATCAAAGGTAAAATCTTGATAAATCTAGTGCTGGCTTTACTGAATTATGGAATTCCAATTTCTAGTTTCACAAGACTAGAAGCAGCATTCTCTGATGAGGGGGTCAGTCTTCAGGTCATACAAGTGCAAGGAGCCATATACACAAAGTTTCCAAAATCAGAAGTCACAGAGAATCGACATTTTCTCCAGAAATGCAAACACTATATCCGGAAATGTCAGTCTTCTGTTCAGTCAACAGAATGCCCCCCCATAGGTTGAGTACACCTTCTTTCTGAGTTTGAAAGACCTTGTGCAAATCTGCCATTATTCAGGCACTCACAGCACTGACCCCCACAAACACACACGTGTGGACACACACACACACACACCTTCTGATAGATGGTCCTATATTGCTTCAATTGAGCAGATTTATTTATTGGAACACCAGAGACCAGAGTCCTCTGAAAGTATGACTGGCCATTGTGAGTGAGCAACTCTGTGAAAGGACTTGTAGTAACCTGTTAGGACTTCTGCTTATACCCTAGAGAGAAAGCTTCTGTGACATAAAGTGACATTAGACTTACTAAACTGCATTTAAGCTTCTTGTCAATTATAAGTGAAGATCCATCCCATTTTATCTATTTGTGTCTAAGTAGAGAAAGGAACTAATGAGTCCTGATTCCACTGTGCCCATGTGACTGAGATTTGAATTTCTCTCTGCTTCACTGTTGGATAAGCTCATTCATTTCATTTCAGGGTAAATGCATGCTCTGTCCATTTCTGCAAACCAGGGCCTACTTGTAGGCTAAATAGGATGCAATTTGTTCAGTTAATTGCAAGTTTCTAGAACGTGCCAATGTCTAATAGTGTCTCTTCCCCTAGGTTGCAATTACTGATAAAATTCCATAATTCAAAAAAATTATTTTGGGTAAGGAAATCTCCTGTCAAAACAGAAATTCTCTTGGAAAGTATACTACAAGGAGTCATTATATGGCATTTACCCCACTGAGACATTCTGTATGACATTCTTCATGTTATATGGATCAAGAAGGAAAATGAAAACATGGGTCTGGAGTGTGGCCATTACATGAAGTCTCCAACAGCAATGACGGCAACCATAACTCAGGGGAGATGGGCAGAGAAAGGGGGTGGTAGAAGAATGGTGAAAATCATTGGTTCTATTCTTTGCCTATTGGCCAGATTCCAAAGCTGCAACCCATGAGCCAGGTCATAAAAGGAGGCTTCCCATGTGGATTGCTGTGATATTGCCCAAGTAAAATTGTACCAGAGTTAAATAGACCAGGAAGACTTTATTTAAGACTACTGCAACAGGGGGAGAGATTGGACTCCACCAAAATAAAATTTTACAACATCTAACGGTAAATTTTAACCAACAGGGTGAGCTAGTAGAAAGTGCTGGAGGACATTAGCGGAGAGGTTGGTTGGTCAGTGTGATTAAGCCATCTCTGTTTGCTGACTGTCCCTTAGGAAAGTAGGGCTACCAACCTCCTTAAGGATTACCTTTCAAAGGGATGGCTTCCAGGTCCTTGAGAAAGACATCCCTGGGCTGTAAAATTGGCAAGACGCTAGGAGAAGATTCATATCTTAAATGAGCAGACAAAGAATTCCCAATCACAAGGTTTCTAAAATAAATAAGAAAAGGAAGGTCAGGGGCCAGTCTAAAGTTTAGACAAACTGAAGGGAACGCTAAGGCCGTGTTGGCCAAAATACAGTGATGTTGGTGGATATATAATGAGCATATACTAGGTTCCCTGTTTTTCACATGCACCACTTTATTTAACAGCAGTACTTTATGGTCATCATTTCCAGATGAGGAAACCACTGTGAAACACAGAGGGCTAGGTTTCCTGCCCACGGTTATACAGGACCCCGGTAGTCAGCTATTACTAGTAGAGTCTACAGTTGTAACAACTCTACTTAGCTTCCTTGATGCTGATATAGCGGAAAGTCAATCTGTGTATCTCAATGTCTAACCTTCAAATGAATCTTCCTTGAGTACAGGCAGAACTTGAGACCGGTTTTAGAGGACGGAATATGTCAAAGGTGATGAGACTAGTGCTCCGTGGTTATGTCACAGAAGACTCTGTCTTGGCAAACAGAACTGAGAGATTCTGCCCCTGGGTTTGAAGAAGTGAGCTGCCCTGTTAGGAGAGGGCCCCTAAGAGCCACATGGGAAGAAACCATGGGGATCTCTAGAGACGAGAGGAGCCCGGGTGACAGCCAGCAAGAGAATGGGGCCTCGGTGTGAATTCGGACCTGAATTGAGCCAATAGTATCCTGAACTTGGAGAGGAACTTCGAGCTTCACGTGGGAACATAGCCCAGCCAACACCTTGACTGTAGACTTAGGAGACCCTGAGCAGGGGACCCAGCTAAGCTGTTCCCACACTTATGACTCCTGTGTAACTTACAGAGTTTGAATTAAGTTGTTGACACTTCTGTTGTCTAGGCAATGCTCTGGCCCTCATTTACTGTAGCAACCTCCGAAAAGCTCTCTCTCTAAACTTGCCTGCAGTGAATATCTCTTGAAAGTGTATATCTTTTTTTATTTTTTTTATTTTTAATTAATTTTTAATTTTTAAAATATTTTTATTAAAGTTTACTTTCAATATTATTTCATATCGGTTTCAGGGGTACAACATAGTGGTTACACAATTATAGGCTTTACAAAGTATTCCCCGAAATAATTCCATATCCACCTGGCACCGTACATGGTTACTACAAGAGTATTGACTATAGGCCCCAAGCTGTACTTGACATCTCCGTGACCATTCCATAGCTACCAATCTGTGCTTCTTAATCCCTCACCTCTTTCCCTAGTCTCCCAAACCCCCTCCTCTCTGGCAGATCACCAGTCTGGTCTCTTAATATGTAATTTTTTAATAGCAAATGTAGCATTTGCCCCTAAAAATCTATAAGCTAAAGTCCAAACTCATGATATACTATAAAAAGCCCTTCCCAGTTTTGTTCCAAATACCATGTTTCCTAATCTCCTGTCGCCTCCTTCATGCACTATTCATTCATCCCTTCTTTCAATCAACATACAGTCATCTAATGCCTACCTTTACCAGAAATTGTCCTGTGATTATGAAACATAACATTTCTTCCAATGGAGGCTTCTAATGGAGTTCAAGATCCTGACAACCAACAATCACAGTTTAACATCAAAAAAGTCCATGGCTTGCCCTAGCCAGTGTGCCTCAATGGATAGAGCATTGGCTTACAGACTGAAGGGTTCCAGGGTTCAATTCCAGTCAAGGGCACATACCTCAATTGCAGGCTCCTGGCCCTGGTCAGGGTCATGTGGGAGGCAACCAACTGATGTGTCTCTCTCACATGGGTGTTTCTCTCTGTCTCTCCCTCTCCCTTCCACTCTCTCTAAAAATCAATGGAAAAAATATCCTTGAGTGAGGATAAAAAAACAAGTCCATGGCACGAAGAAAGCAAGTGGTATAATTCCAAATCCGCCACTTATTGTTTCCAAGAATTGGGAGAAGTCAACTTTTGTCTCTGAACTTCAATGTCCTCACTTGTAAATATTGGAAATAACACCTAACATCTCATGGCATTATTAAAAAGGATTTAACTAGACAATACAAATAAAGTTATTAGCATAATGCTGAATACAAAGTGAAAGTCTAATAAGTATTAGTTAAATGTTGATGTTCAGTTTGTATTTATTGACATGTATATTGCACACAAATGGGGGAAGGACAAGGATCACAGGGGGAATGGCAAGGCAGGTGCTCAGGGGGAATACGCCTTGGGATGGGCCTGGAAGGGTGACAGGACTTAGACCAAACGTGGAAGGTTTCCAGGTGAGGAGGACAATGTGTATGAAGACACAGATGCCTGAAACAACAGGGTGTATGGCAGACATAGTAGTTAGACTTGTCTGAGGAAAGGTGCATCTGGGAGAACTTAAGTCCTTCTCATTGATTTTCCCAGTGCACATCTTTGCTCCCCACAAAATCAAAAGAAAAATGCATTTATCTGGCATATGCTACGTGCCAGACATTGTCCTAAATGCTTTAACTCTACGAACTTACTGAATTCTACCCATCAAGGTAAGTACTATGAACAATCTTATTTTTCAGATGGAGAAAAGTGAAACCAAAAAGGGTATTTTACTAGTTGTACAACGAGTACTTGTAGATCTGAGATTTGAACCCATGCAATGTTAGAGCTCTTAATTCTAACATATATATATATATATATATATATATATATATATATATATATACACACATACATACACACACACACACACACACATTTCCAACCCCCACCAAATCTAATAGACACAAATAAACACAGAAGCAAGGATGCAATTGGGGGAAACAACTGGGCAAACCAAATAATTGATGCTCATGTAGTTTACTCTCTTTAACACAAACAAGAAAGATGAAACTTTGAAAGTGTAAGTGACTTTCCCTCCATATTAAACACAGTAACTGGCAAGAACAAAATTCAAATACCTTCAGCAACATACTGTACCAGTGAATGCACACATACATCCATTTCACACAGACACATGTGGTATGTATACATTCATGCATGTTGGGAGTATTCATTTAGTAGAGTAATCTGGTGGTTTTTTGCCCATAACATTATGTGCTTAGTACTTAAAATCAATCAAATATTGAGCCATTGGCCTTCTACTTGAAAACTACTTTGAAACATATACAAGCAATATCAGATACAGATTTCTTAAAAATATCTTGAAGCATTTTGGGGGGCAGAATATTTTAAATGAATAATCTAGAGACGGTCAACATATATATGAAGACGTGCTCATTTTAGAATGCAAATAATTCAAAACATCCCCACATATAAATTTTACATTTGTTTCTAAAACATACTTTTAAATGTATTTAATTTTTTTTTCCAAAACACACTTTTACATGCACCTAGCTTTCACAAAACTTTCTCACTTCATCATTTAACAAATATTTCTTAAATGCCTACTAAGTGTGATATACTATTCCTGGGCATGTGGGCACTTGGGATATAAAACAGACATGATCCCAGCCCTAGTGACACTTATATTGTAGCAGGGGAAGATAAACAATACATAATACATTTAACAAAAATGGTGTCTATTCCAGGGGAACAAGAAAATATAGACCAGATAAGGGGGACCTAGAGGTGGGGGCTGCAGTGTTAAATAGGGGTGACAGGATGACCCTTTAGAGAAAATGACAATTGAGAAAAAAACTTAGTGATGGTGAGAGGTGAGTAGTTAGGTATCTAGGATAAACGCTTTCTAGGCAGGCAAGCAGCAAGAGCTAAGGTCCTGGGGCAGGAATGTGTCTGGCATGTTTAAGAAATACCAGGGAGGCCAGGCTGGCATGGTCAGTTGTTGAGTGTCAACCTATGAACCAGGAGATCATAGTTCGATTCCCAGTCAGGGCACATGCCCAGATTGTGAGCTTGAGACCCAGTAGAGGATGTGCAGGAGGCAACCTATCGATGATTCTCTCTCATCATTGATGTTTCTATATCTCTCCCCCTTCCCCTTCCTCTCTGAAATCAATAAAACTATTAAAAAAAAATAAAAGAGAAGAAATACCAGGATGGGTAAAGTGGTTGAAAAAACATGACTAGGGGTAAGAAATCATAGGAGAGGTAACAGAGAGAGATCATCCAGGGACTACACTTTGAAATAGATTTGAGCACACAACTGTTACAATCTGACAAATGTTCTAAATTTGTCTTAGGGAGAACTGTGAAAGAATGGAGCATTAATCCAAGTGAGAAAGGATGGTGACACCGGGAAACTTCAATACTTCACCACTAAGCACCGTTTCCTGTAGAATGTTTGAAAATGAACAACATAACAAAACGTTCTAGTATTTTTAATTTCAACAACCAATCATATTCCTAATGCCCACATTATTTTTTTAAATCACATACAAAGTTTAAAATATGCTTCTTTTGACTCTGTATGATTTTTGTCTTTCAGTTAACTAAATTACATTGACTGATTTTCCAATATTATAATTGTTTGTGCCTAGGGTAAACCTTCATGGTGTTTCCTTTCTTTGGTGTTTGTTTAAATTTGACTGTGCTCTGGGCTTTGTCATAAAAAAGTTATTTGTAGTTACAATTTCAGTCATAAGGAAAAGGTTGTTTTTTTTCAGAGAAATTTTGTGTTGCTTGCCAACACTTGATATTGTCAAGTGTTTTTGCCATTAGCAGAGTTGTTAATGCTGATATGACCTCACATTATTGACATAAAATGTATTTTGTCATATTTTTTGTTGTTTATGACACCACTGAATTCTATTCCTTGACACTTATTTTAGACCTTTGGATTTATAACTAAAGTGAAATTCGTCTGTTTCTTTCTTTTTTTCTTATACTGTAATTTTTTGTTTTGTTATAAAAGTCTCATAGAATAAGTTGAATACAATTCTCTTATTTTCTAAAATAAATTGTATACCATAAGAACTTTTAGATTTGTTTTATTTACCTTTCCTTTGCTTTCTCCCCCACCCCCCACCCCCCAGTTTCTACTGGACTAATAAAGATTTCTATCACCCATTTGTCTCTGCTGATTTGAAGCTATAAATTATGTTACCAATCTTCAAATATTTTTCTTAAATTTAACTTCACATTTTTCTAATAAAGGCTAAAGTTATTCTATGCTTTTCCCCTTTGCAGAACTTGTCAGAAATCCTAGCAGGCCTTAAAAATGCATCACACACCCCTTTTCTTATTGCTATGTTTTTGGTTTTACCTTTTTAAAAACGCACAAAAAGTTTAATTTACAGACATAATTTTTAAAATATATTTTAATTGATTTTTTTACAGAGAGGAAGGGAGAGGGATAGAGAGTTAGAAACATCAATGAGAGAGAAACATCAATCAGCTGCCTCATGCACACCCCCTACTGGGGATGTGCCCGCAACCAAGGTACATGCCCTCCTTGACTGGAATCGAACCTGGGACCGACGCTCTATCCACTGAGCCAAATTGGTCAGGGCTAAAGACATAATTTTATTATTTCTGTGCTCACTTGTTTTTCCTCTGGCCTCTGCCCTGTGCTTACATCTCGTCTCCCTGAAGTGCCCGTTGTAACACATTGTTTGGTATTATTCTGTAAATGGTAAGAGTCTTCGTGTGACTAAAACCGCCTTTACTTTACCCTCCTGCAGGAATGAAGATTTAGCCAAGCATAAGAGTCTAGGAAAACAGTGAGCTTCCCTCGGGATTGTCTATAGATGATTCCTCTGTCTTCTGGACATACTTCAGGGTGATAAGTCTGTTCTGAGTCAAATTACAACTCATGTGAAGGTAATCTCTTCTCCCTTGGCTAGCTTTAAAGATTTTCTCTTAAATGTTTTACCATTTCACTCCTACGTGTCAAGTTATAGATTTGTTTTTATTTTTCCTGCACGGCATTTGTTGTGTATTTTCTAACTAAGGACTCAGAGTTTCTTAAAAACCTGAAAAATCCCACTCAGACATCGCTTTTCCACACTCCTTCCAGAATTCGTGCATCTATGGCAGGGGCTTATCAATCTTATGCTGCTCACTGAATGATCTTCCGGTTTTTACTTTGTTTGGTCATGACTTGATTCTCCATGAATTCTTTAATTCAGCTTCAACTGGCTCTTTTTCCTTTAGGTTCATTCCACATTTCTTCTAATCTGTTTAATTTCCATAAACTTCAAGATTTTAATTTGACCTTTTTAGGCGTTTCCCTTCCCCCCAGTTCCTTTTTGTCATAATTTTAAAGTATATTTTAGTGGATGTTCTCAAAATATTTACTTTTTGACATCCTAAACATACATTATTTAAAGTCATATAAAATTCATTTCACAAGCCGAAACCGGTTTGGCTCAGTGGATAGAGCGTCGGCCTGTGGACTGAGAGGTCCCAGGTTCGATTCCGGTCAAGGGCATGTACCTGGGTTGCGGGCACATCCCCAGTGGGGGATGTGCAGGAGGCAGCTGATCGATGTTTCTCTCTCATTGATGTTTCTAACTCTCTCTATCTCTCTCCCTTCCTCTCTGTGAAAAATCAATAAAATATATTTTAAAAAAAAAATTCACTTCACAAGAATGGATTCGTATTGGAATTAGTTATGAGCCTTCTTTCTTCACATTGGATTGTGTGTGTGTGTGTGTGTGTGTGTGTGTGTGTGTGTGTGAGCTTGAGAATTGTATGTGTAGCCTCCTTGGAGGTGCAGGGACCTTCCCCCTCTGTACTCAGGCTTCTGAATGTACAGAGTCTGCCCCATGCCAGACCCAAAACTAGATTTAAAACGGCTTCCCAGGGCATTGCCTCAGAGTGATTCTTGAGAGCATTACAGATTCAGCTGGTGGCTATGCTGGTGGTTTCCTTGCTACGAATTTTTTATTTTTTTTCCCCCTCTTACCTCTCTAGCTTACAGCTTCCTCTGAAGTTATGGAGCAAACAGATTTTTCCATGAAAGATTTCTTCAGTTTCCTTTTACTGGCTGTGAAGGACACACTGAGGCTGCCTCCTGTCTCCAACGGAATATGGAACACTTCTCCTCACAGTTACTCCTCAGAGCCCGGCTTCTGCCTCCCGTGTCTCGCTCGCTCTCACAGTGGTCGGCAAACTCATTAGTCAACAGAGCCAAATATCAACAGGACAACGACTGAAATCTCTTTTGAGAGCCACATTTTTTAAACTTAAACTATGCAGGTAGGTACATTGTTATTAACTTAATTAGGGTACTCCTAAGGCTTAGGAAGAGCCACACTCAAGGGGCCAGAGAGCCGCATGTGGCTCGCGAGCCGCAGTTTGCCGACCACGGAGAGGACAATGGTCTGTAGCTATCAAGGGGTAGCCCGTGGACTCTGGTCAACAACAATTGGAAGAAGACTAGACAGAATTTTGAAAACTTTGATGACATTGGAGATGTAATGAGGTAGCCTGGACTCAAGGAGCCTGATGATGAAGAAAAGGAGGCACATTGAAATGAGCACGATTTCTGGAAGCCTTGCCTGCCCTTGGGGACTTGCCTATTGTTGGCACAGGAAGTGAAGCTGAGGAGCTTGGCAGAGCCTCTGTGCTACAAGACAGAAAACTAGCAAAGATATTTAATACCTCATGAGGCTGGGGATTTTAAAAATATAGACTCCTGCAGCTGGCAAGGCAATCTAGTCAGGAAGAAAGATTGATGAGAGAAGAGAGGTAGAAGGAAGTATACGTGGCACTCAGTGGTTTCGACCAAGGTTTCTCATCCTCCCCACTATTGACGTGTCAGGCCAAATAATTCTTTATCCTGGGGGGTTGCCCCCTGCATTGTAGGATGTTTAGCAGTATCCCTGGCCTCTACCCACTAGATGTCAGTAGTAACCCACCCCCAACCCCCACTGCCAGAGTTGTGAGAACCAAAAATGTCTTCGGACACGAAGAAAAATTTAAAAAGCTAAATAACGGAGCAGAATGTGGAAGTCACTAGGTACTGAGAAGAGATAAAAATTAGAATTTCCTAGGGGAGGGATCCTAGCAAACAACCCAGGCTCTAAACTGGTGCCTCTGAAGAGCTCCATGTCAGGACTAGGAAGATCCATTGTAACCAGAGACTGACAACATAGTCAAGCCACCACTAAGGAGCACAGCTCTTGACTACAGGTGACCTGCTCTACTCCAGCTATCTGCCAGGAAACAAAGGAAATCATCCCCAGAGGAACATCATGTCAGCCAGAAACTCTATAATTTTTTTTAATACACGATGTCTGGTTATCAGTCAAAACTTTCTATGCATAACTAGAAACAGGACCAAAAGAAAATAAAACAGATAATAAAATGCATCCATAGGTGACCAAGATATTGAGATGATTAAATATGGACTTTAAAATAAATATTATTCAACCAACTGAGGTCAAGAAAGTAGACGACAAGATGGAAATGATAAAGCTTACATCTTCAAATGTAACTTTTAGAACTAAAATGTAACTGTTACTGAGAAATCAATATATGGTCTTAACAGTGGATAAGACATTTCTTGGTTCATGACCCCACACCACTCTGACACTGCTTCCATGGTTACACCTCTTTAGGCTTCGATACTCTTGCTTTCTTCTACTGAGGGTCTGCATGGATACATTAGGCCCACCTAGATAATCCAGATGCTCTCTTATTCCTAGTTCTTAAATTTAACCACACCTGAAAAGTTTAATAAAATTTTGTTAAATTTTCTAAAATATGTGAAACTATATACTGAAAAGTATAAAGCAATGCTGAGAGAAATTAAAGATCTCAAAAATATGGAGAGATATACCATGTTCATGGATCAGTTGACTCAATATTTTTAAGATATCAATTCTCCCTAAATTGGTCAAGGGATTTTGTTTTCTGTTTTTGTGTGTGAAAATTGACATGTGGGTTCTAACATTTACATAGAAATGCAAAGAAACTAGAAAAGCCAATGCAACTTTGAAAAAATAACAAAATTGGGGGACTTACACAAGCTTTGTAAAAAAAAAACTTTTCTATAAAACAAGCATAATCAAGAGAGTATTTCACTGGTGTGATTATATGTATATAATCCCTGGAAGAGAAAAGAGAGCCCCAAAATAGAGTGACTCATAAATAAATTTTTATGAAAAATAATAGGGGAATTGTGTGGGGAAAATGATTATGAAACAATTGGACATGTAAAAAAACAAACTTGGACTCTTTCTTATTGCATAATATTCAAACGTTAGCCTGCAATGGACTGTGGACCTAAATGTATGAACTAAAACTGTAACATTCTAAAGAACACATATGAGAACAATCTTTGTCATCTTGGTAGACAAAGAGTTCTTAGCACACAGAAGGCATAGACCACACACCACACACACACAAAGTGGGATTTTTCAAAATGAAAAACCTTTGCTCTTCAAAAGAAACTTTCTTTAAAATAGATTTTTGTTGATTTCAGAGAGGAAGGAAGAGGGAGAAATATAGAAACATCAATGATGAGAGGGAATCATTGATCGGCTGCCTCTTGCATGCCCCACACTGGGGATTCAGCCCGCAACCCGGGCATGTGCCCTGATAGGGAAGCGAATTGTGGCCTCCTGGTTCATAGGTCAACGCTCGACCACTGAGCCACATCAGCCAGGCCAAAAGAAACTTTTAAGAAAGTAAAAGGACAAGTCATATTAGATGAAGCTATTTCAACACATATACCTCACATAAGATTGGATACAGAATATAAAGAAATCCTTCAACTCATTAACAAAAATCCAAATAATTCAACTTTTTAAATTGGCAAAACTTTGAACATAAACTTGATTATAGACAAATAGATGATAAACAAGTACATGAAAAGATGCTTAATGCCATTATTTACCAGGGAAATGCAAATTTAAAGCCACAATGAAATATCACTCACTATACACCCACTACATTAACTAAAATTAAAAAGACTAATAATAGCAGATGCTAGGGGAGATTTGGAAAAACTAAAATAGCTGTTGCTGATGGGAATGCAAATAATACAATCACTTTGGACAATAATTCAGTAATTCGCAACTATGTAAGCATTTTACCATAAGACTCAGCAGCTTTACCTGTAGGTATTTAAACGTGTAACTACATACACCCACACAAAGATTTTTACCAGAATGTTCATAGTGGATTGTTTCTTAATATCCAAAAGTTGGAAACAATCTATATATACATGTACTGGTGCATTAAGAAGTTGTGTTAAATACATACAATTGAGCACTACTCAATAATAAAAGGAAACAAACTACTTATACGTGTGACAACTGGATGAATCACAAAACATTGTATTAAGTAAAAGACACCAGATACAAAAATTACTATTACTATTTGATTCAATTTTTATAAAATTCTAGAAAAGCTAAAACTACAGGAACAAAAAATATGTTTGTCTGGGGTTCTGTGGGAATATTCTGGGGTGATAAAAATTATTCTGTACACATTCTGATTATACATAGTTATAACAGTCAATCAAATTGTTATATTTTAATATGGTAAGTTTTATTACATGTAAATTATGCTTTAATTTTAAAAATGCCAAGGAAGGAGGTAGGGATTGATATGGTAGGTCCAAATGCCAGTCTTAAAATTCAGACCGAACTCTAAGATGAACAATATCAATACAAGATCAGTGTATTTGTTTGTCATGAATGAATATTTCCAAAGTGTGCAAAGAACATGGACTGCTTTCTACAAATTGTTTTCTTCTAATTCTAGTTGTGAGAAGTCCTAGGAAATTCTTTAGTAATGGAGCTATGAAAATATGTTCATTCGACTTAGTAAAATTCTAGTTGATAACAACACAGAGGGACGAGGGCAGGTAGACGTAATTTTCCAAGGCAAGTAATGAGCTAATGGATTCCCTCAAAGTGATAGAAATGGGCTGATTGTTTACATCTGACACTCAAACAAAACAAGAGCAAAGGGAAAATGAACCTGCAGGTATAATAAACATCCTCTGACCCGGGAGTCTGAAACAAAAATTACATGGAAAACTTCAACCCAGTAAATTACCCTTAAGAGAAGCTGCCTGCTGTAAAAGGATGGGGCTGCTGCTGATGCCAGGTCAGATGCCAGCACAATTTGTCAGGGTGCAGTTTCCCAGTTGAAAGCAGTTGCTACACTGTGAAGGGCATGTCAGAATCACTACCGGGCTTTTCAAAACACTGAGGAGCTCGCCAGGGAGAAGGCAGCACATGCATCTCATATCAGTCCCACCTGGACCCCGATTCCATTAAATATTCAGTATCATGAGGAATTCATTTTACATATAGGACTGGACTCCCTTCGGGACTGAAGTGCTGTGAGATCTTTGTTGTAGAGCACTGTTGGGGACCGCGGGGCTCTGGCTAATTCCTGGGACACAAAAGTCCTGCGCTAATGACACATGGATCAGCGACTGTAAAGAGATTAGATTACATTACGCAGTGGATCTTTTTAAGAATGTTATCCAACATCTTAGTGAGTGACTGGAAGGCATTATTTGCTGCATACACAATGGACACCGAGGTAAAATCTTTCATAGAGCGTGATACCACCAGAAATAACTGAGAGGCAGAAAGAAATTCCAAGAACTGATGGATATGCATAAAAAGGGATGCCATCTCACTGGCTATCTTGTGATTGCAGACAAAAATAAAAATTAGATTTTATTGCTTATCCATAAAATTGGCCCCGAATAAAAGTGGGGGTGAAAAATACCCAGTGTTCATCAATGGAAGGGAACATGCACCATGACTATAAAAGACGTTTGGCAAAATCTGTACAGAGGTGAAGAGCATTTGCTTGGATGTAGGAATGTGTCCTTTTATCTTAAAAAGGAAAAGAACTATTAATCACCCCACTCATTTCTCCTTGGGCATTTGTCATTTTCAACTTTAGATTACACTTGCTTTTGTATTGTATGTGACTAGTCAAACAGTAGAAGATTGGTTTGGCTATCTCTCCAACTCATATTGCATCCTGCCTTATTCAGTGCTCAATAATAACTTGTAGAGTGAATTAATAGAAGATTACATATCAATGAATGAAGCAAGCGAGACTTGCGTACTAGATTGTGTAAGGCAAGCTGTGAGGAGCTCAAAGATGCTTGTTGACTTCTGAAAATAATTATGTTTTTAAGTAATTAAACAAACATAATAGTCACCTAGGATATCATAATAAGTCTACATTAAAGGGACATGGAAAAGCCTGGGGCAGTCCAAGAACACAGATACACAATTATCTCAAAAAAGGAGGAGAGGATGGGAAAGTATTTGATACCCAGGAAAGGGGGGAAAATGTGAGGAGTTATTCTGAGCAAATGTTTTAAGCATTTATTTATTTTGTGATTTAAAATATGAAAAATCATGGTTCAAAATATTTTAAGAAAATTATCATCCCTTTTTTTCAATCTTGGTAGAGAGCTCTCTAGGGTGATGTGTAAAAGGTCATGCAGAAGGGCGGAGAGGGAATAAATACATATGGCTCAGGCTTTAGCTTATTGGATGGACTGGGTGTCAGTCAGGGAGCAGCAGCCCTGGAACAGGCCTGGATCTACTTGTATGTCTCCCTTGCCACATGGGGTTCCTGCCTGGAGAACAAAGGGAAGGGATGGACCAGCGGTGGGACTCGCATTTTGAATGATGGACCTGTCGGTCACTGGGTCACAATCTGCTCAGGAGTGTGCTGCCAGGAAGATGACACCGCCATTTGACATCCCAATAATTTCCTCGGTAACATATGCAATCAGTTCACACACCCAGCCCAGCACAGTTGGCTGGAGCTGGGCGAATGGGTGTGGACTTATTGGCACTCCTGAGAAGACAGGTGGGGAAGCTGAAGGAGGATTAAGCTGCTGGCTCAGCCAACAGAAATAGAGCTACATCAGAAGCTTCTTCAGCCCTGTGGTCTCTGGTCCGGATATATTTCTATTAAAGAGTTCTAGCTCAACCACAGAACGATAGCTCCAACTGCAGAATTGTGCTGTTAATTATGTTACTTCTGTCTTCATCCCACCAGAGGGGAAACTTCTTGAAGGGAGAAAACTGATTTATGTTTATCACCCTCCAGTTTTGTTTGAATAACCGAATGTGAAAAACTGCACATTACAAAACTGCGAAGTGCTGTTTAAATGCTTTTGTGTAGAAAGAAATTAAAGTAAAAGGAGGAAAACTATGTGAATTTTTAAATAAAAAAATGAAGAACAAAATTTCAAGATATCAATATGTCACATCCTAAAAGTTACCTTTACACTAGATAATAATTCCTAAGGCTTCGTGTTTCTCTGAGGACCCTCTTCTACATCCTTTTAATAAAAGTTAAGTGCTCTGAAGTCCTCCTTGGAATGCATCCACAATACAAGTGCCGTCATCAGAAATCAGGAAGCTGGGTAATGGGGAAAAGCTAGTGGTGCATCGTTATGATAGTGAATGAATCACAGGAAGTGGGGAGGGTCACAGCACACTTCAAGAGGATCACACCCAGCTCTATGGAACTGCAAGTCCATCAGCGTGGCTTAGGTTCTCAGGAGTGGAAATGCGGAACAGGGCAGGGGACCAAGGCTGGGAGAATCCGAGGCAGCACTTCCATTTGCTGTGTTAGAAAGCAAAGACGCCTAGCTGGTGTGGCTCTGTGGTTGAGCATCGACCCATGAACCAAGAGGTTGTTGGTTTGATTCCTAGTTGGGCAGATGCCCAGGTTTCCGGCTGGATCCCCAGTAAAGGGTGTGCAGGGCGCAGCGGATCGATGATGCTTCTCTCTCATCATTGATGTTTCTCTCTCTCTCCCTCTTCCTCTTTCTCTCAAATCAATAAAAAAATATTTTTAAAAAAAGAAAGCAAAGAAGCTGGGGCTCATCCGGCTGTACCAGGATCTATTGACTGATTAACTGGTTACATGTAAACACTTCACAGGCAAAGACATACTGAACAAGCCCCTTCCCCAGGGACCCGTCCTCAAAATGCCCACCCATACAAGACAGCTCAGGAGTGACCCCCAGGAACTGCACCCAGCAGTTGACAGAAAGGGATGGCATGGGGCCTGTCCTGTGGCTTAGCAAGCAGGGCATGAGAGGAGTCAACCCGCAAGGCTCTGGCAGCCCCTCTGAACTGACTATTGATTACAAAGGAAAGCCAGATGCAGGGAAGAGGGGGTTTTGGAAAGAGCAAAGCATGGGAAGGAGACAGTAAATTTTCAAATAGATGCAAGGACCTAATGAGTATTTCTCAGAGTTGAGCTTTGTTGGTTTGAAACCTAGGAAATCAGAGTGTAGAGGCTTCCAGATGGACCTCGGACATGAACGAGAGGGAAGCCACCTTTCATCAAAATGCCTGAGATGTATGTGTGGTGGAAGCAGGCTGCTCTGG
This sequence comes from Myotis nattereri, assembly GCF_964212035.1. Classification (NCBI taxonomy): domain Eukaryota; kingdom Metazoa; phylum Chordata; class Mammalia; order Chiroptera; family Vespertilionidae; genus Myotis; species Myotis nattereri. The sequence goes on along the minus strand of NC_138085.1, from coordinate 75,191,471 downwards.
GGGCTGAGACAGAAAGCTTTGGGGCTCAGAGAAGAAGAATAGAATGCGCTGGGCCTTCCTGAGGACTTGGAAGCAAGAGTGGGCATACAACAATAGTAATCATAATTTAAAATGATTTTAATAATCATAGCTAGCATTTATTCAACTCTCCCTCTATGCGGTCACTGCACTAAGTATTCTCCAAAAATTTACCTCGTTTAATTTTCACTGCAAACCTCAGAGATGGATGCTACGCTTATTTCCATTTCACAGATGAAGAAACTGAGGTTAAGGGAACTTAAGAAACTCCCCACAGTCAGGTATCTATGGAACTAGTATTCAGCTTAGGACTGTCAATTCTTTCTCTGTGTGGTACAGTGTAGCCTTTGACCTGAGGTAGAGGAGAAGAGGACATCTAGAAGACAGGAAAATTTCTTCCTGGGTATAAGAATTTGAGGAGCTGAAGAAGTTTAAAACATTTGCAACAACTAATTCAACTTTCCTAACAGACTCACCCTAACATCCATCCAAATTCAGCTGATTTCCACTTCCATTGTTTCTGCCTGATGTAAGCCATGATCATTTTTTTCCTGGGTTATTGCAATTGTCTCCCAGCTTCCTCCCTAACCCTCATATCATCTATTCTTATCTTGGAAGCTACAGTGATTCTTTTAAAATGAAAATCAGATTATATTACTCTTTGTCTAAAAACCCATCCAGAGGCTTCACATATCACTTTCTATAAAAGCCCAAGCCCTTATAATGGCCTAGAAGACCCTATCTGATCTAGCTTTTCACCTGGCCTCACCTCCAATCTTCTCCCCTTGCTCCACTCCCTGCAGCCACAGTAACCCACCTTCAGGTCTTAGGCCCTTTGTACTTGCTGGTCCTTCTGTCTGGGACTCTCTTCCCCCAGATATCCTCTTGAATTCCCCCCTAACCCCTTCTCTGTTTACACTCAAGAAGTTGTGATCTTCCTTGGTCATTCACAAGAGAATGGCACCTCCTCCCAGCACCTCCACCCCCATGCATTATTTTTCTCCAGAGCACGTATCAGAGTCTGACCTTCTAATCCATTACTTGTTTGTGATCTGCCCCCACCCCAAGGACAGGAGCTTCACAAAGGCTTTCTCTTCACTGAATCATGTCCAATGCCTGAAACAGTGCCTGGCATGGGTTCAATAAATATTTGTTTAATGAATCGATGCAAAACAGGTTCTCCTTTTGTGTTGGCATATCCTTGATGGTTTATTACCAATAATGAAAAGTCTAATTACTGTGAGAAAGGAAGCAGGACCTCTTGTGGGAAAAGCAGAGAAGAGGATGCTAAGTTAGGAAAGTGAAGGACAGCAGCAGATGGAGCAGGTCGATATGCAGCAAAGGAGATACTGAGATCATTTTATTTCATTATGAGAAGCTGAGAGTATACCTCTCAGGGATAAGAGAGGAGCTGGGCGTGTCACTCTCAGGCCTCTTTAGGGCCTGTTCCTTCTGCTATTGATGTAGAGTAGCCTAGGGACACGCTTTCTGAGAAAATCCTCATAGCCCATCTCTGCCCAATCAACCAAAGCTCTTGAGTCGAAGATGACGAGGAGTCTGAACAGTCCTGGATTAGAAGTCACCCAATTAGATGGCCAGGCACTCGGAAGAGGCCTGATGGCCACCGTGCAGGCACTTATGTTAATGAATCTCATCATCTCTAGGTGCCTGGGGGGAACACACTTTTCAAAATGGCTGTGTTACTTCTGAGAATTTAACCATTTATGTCCATTCACCTTTAGTGAATCATATCAGCACACACTATCTGATGTAAGTTTTCACAAAGGTACACTTGACAACTTAGAGGTGATTTGGGGTCACATATATCTATTCTGGGTGAAATGTGTCTGTTGTTACGGAAGTCCAAATTAAATTCATCACAAAGAGAATTTTCCCAGGAATTCCAGGTGTGCTTTCTATGGGTTTCGTTATACTAGAAGGCCCTGCTATTTTGGGTGAATTTCATGTTAGAGGTGTTTATTGTTTTCAGATGCTCAGGATGAGACAACAGAAAAGAGTTTTGTAAGTTAAGAAAGTTTTAAAAAATATAAATCAAGAACTCAAAGCTACATAAGGACAAGGAGGCTAATGATGTCAAAGTCTAGACTAGTTTAGTGTTCAAGAAAATGGATTCTGGACTCGAAGTGTGAAAGCCTGTTGTGCTATGTCATCTTGGGCAAATGACCAAGTCTGAACAGCTTCCATTTCTTCATCTGTAGAGACTAGAAGTGACCACCCACTTAAGAGACCATTTGTGAGCAGTAGGAAGGCAGCGTTTATAAAATGCAAGGACATACATTAGCAAACACTCAGTAGAGGATAATGCCCATCATCTGGTCCTTCTGCTACCGAACATTTTCCCCAGGCATCTCTTGGGATCCTTCAGCATCATCAAAACTATGGCAACTGGACCCAGGCATCTGACCCTTGACACCATCTACCCAGTAAGAGAAGTTTCCAGATCTTTGATATCCAGTTTGATTATTTAATCTTAGACAAAATGTCAGCTACTTTAAACACTGAGTGAACTCCTTTGATGCTGCAAAGATCTTGCTTCACAGTCTTGCTACGTCTTGGTGATCCCAAGACCCAGGTGGCTCTAGGCAGAGCTGCACAAACAGTGACCGTCTACAGAAGCAAGCAACTACCGACTAACTCTTCGACAATTTCATTCTTTTGTTTTAATTTGTCTCTGGTGCCTATTACAGCCTCAGAACATACACTATCTTTTTCAGTTTAAATAAAACAAGTGGTGAAACTATATCTACATGTAGCCTGAAAGGGGAAAAAAAAATGATCCTGGAACCATTTAACAGCATTTTTAATGTTATAAAACTTAACATATTAATGATGTGTAATTTAACTTATGCAAACTGGGCCACTGGATAATCATATCTTGAATAATCCTTCTCCTTTATTAAAAAAATTAATAAAGTGAGAGTATTATAAAGCCTAAAGCCCTTTTTTTCTCCCAAATTATAACCCAGCTGCAATTGAAACATGTTGGGAAATAAAATCAATCAATCCAACTTCATCAAGGACAAATCGCACCTCTCAGAGGAATGATGCCTGCACATGGGCAGAGGGTGAACCGCCCACGTCCGGCCGAGGAGGGCTCGTCTTTAGAAATCATGACTGCAGAGGTCAGAGGCTCTGAAAATGGAACAGTTGGCTTCTCGTTGGCCTCCCCCGTGTTTTCTCATCTCAGCGTATTTCATTAACTTGGCAAATGTTGGTAGCATATCACTAAGACTTTTTAACACTTCTTCATTCCCTAGTATTTCAGTTTCAAGATCATTAATAAAACAGGAGCTTGAGAAGGCAGCACCCCAGGCAATTCATTGGTGGCAGGGAGGGTGGCTGCCTGACTTTCACAGCTATTAGCATCGATGAAGCTGAATTTTATACATAGGGCGTAAATTTCATGGAAGGAGAATAGGAATAAGCACTATTCTTCGCCCCTGTTGCATGTTAAAGCAAAAGTAAATTTATAAATATTTGAGTTTCTTCTATTTTCACTAGCATGTGCTTTCCTGTTATAAAAAAAACACACAATTATACTCAAATTTTTTCTTCCAGTTTTTTTATATATGGATTTTTTTTTCTTAATGCCCCATATATATCATAATTTTGTAGCCTGCTTTTCTCACTTTACTTTATTTTCCCACTCTGGTTGTTGTTGATTTTTGTTTTGTTGTGTGTGTGTGTGTTCTCAACCTATGTGGTTAGTGATCTTTTTGTGACACAGATAGGTTCTCAATTGATCAAATGAATCACTGAATTTTCTCCCAAAACAGGTAACTCGTTTACAATCATGGCTTGTTTTCCTTATTCGTCCCTGTGTTTCCTGAGCCGACAGGAATGCTCTCCTGTGAACTGCCTCCAGAAACAGCCCCAGTTGGAGGCACGAAATGTTATCAGACCTTGCGCTCCATCTGGGACACCAGCTCCAGATGGTGGGTGTGAGACAACTGTTTGAATCTCTGCTGACACTGAAGCGTGTTTGGGAATTAAATCAACCAATTCAAACTTGGTGGAGGACCATGCATACCTCCCTGCAAATGCAGTTAAGTGCTTACACACTTTCAGCCATTTCTGTATCATTTCTAGATAAATACATTTACTTGGTTTCCACCTAAATCAGTGAAATGCCTCCAAGACACCCATGTTACCTTCCCAATGCTTAAGGATCTATAGAAGATTCCAAAGCCCTTTAGCTGGAGTCATACTTGAGAAAAGGGATATTCGTTATCAATCTGTTTGATACATGCTTTCAATCATTTATATTTAATTGACATGGTATTCATTAGATTACGTATTCATTAGTATTGGTTAGTCCTTTAGATATTAACATTATTTTTCTTTATTTCTGAGCTACTGCTCTCTCTTGCTTCCCTTCTTATCTTACCAACTGCTCATTCTGACACCTTCAGGGGTGTCTTCTCACATCCCCAGCCTCTACATCTGGAGTTGCTCAGTCCTTGAACCCCTCCTCTCCTATCTACTCCCTCTTCTTGGAGACCCATTTAGCCTGATGCCTCTAAATGTCTCCTAGACTGACAATTCTAATATTTCCATCTCCATTTCTGAATTTCAGATTACAACATTTAGCTGCTGAACTGCAAATTCGAAATCTTTACTTGAATATCTAACTTATCTTTTTTTAAAAAAAATCCTTACCCAAGGATATTTTTCCATTGATTTTTAGAAAGAGTGGAAGGGAGGGGGAGAAACAGAGAGAGACATCAATGTGAGAGATATCGATTGGCTGCCTCCCACACATGTCCCGACCTGGGGCAGAGGATGGTGCCTGCAACCCAGGTACATGCCCTTGACGAGGATCGAATCTGGGACCCTTCAGTCCAAGGGCCGACACTCTATCCACTGAACCAAACAAGCTAGGGCTCTAACTTATCTTTTAATTCCCCTGCTCCAACTGCTGAACCCCTGAAAACCCATGCGGCTTGCTTCTCATTTCCTTCAGGCCTTATACAAGTGCCCATTTATTAGAAAGGTCTCCCCACTAATGAGAAACTGTTTCCCTAACCCCCACTCTCTCAACCCCTAATCCTTCTCTGATGTTCTGCGTGGAACTATTCATTACCTGGTGTACTGTACAGTCAGCCACTTGCTTACCTGATATTGTTCTCTTCCTCCCCCTGGAATATAAGCTGTAGGAGCAGGGATTTAGTCAGTTTTGCTCACTGCTATATCCTAAGAACAATGCCCGCCCCATGCAGGTATTCAGTAACTGTTTTGAATGAATGAATGGATGAAAGAATGGATGAGCATGGTATAGTTCAATAGCAGATATTTGCACAGAATATCCAATTTTGTCCCAAGGAGGCTGATATGACTTAATGTTAGCTTTCTTTTTGAAGCACTCTGGATCATTTTGTATGACATTCTTCAAGGTCAAGACAAAATGGACCAGCTGAGGCTTGAAGACCAACCATCTGCACACTACCCACTATCACCAGAGGTAGAAAGCATCATGGAAAATGCTTCCAAAGGTCTTTGTGGTGGTATGGATTTTACTTCAGATAAGAAACTTAATAAAAATCTAAGAAAACTTTTAAAAGCCTTAATGTATTTATTTTATTCATTTTGCCACAAGAATGTAACAAGTACCTTTTATGTACAATGTTCAACAGCTGTGATCTTAGTTATAGAAACAGCCTAAAAAACGTGTCCAAGTTCAAAAATGTTGATGTAGAGATGAGAACCCAGATCATCTATCGCCTATGCCTGTAATCTCTTGTGGTGTTTTTTTTTTCTCTCCTTGTTTTCCCCAAATAATACTGACAGCGAGTCTTTATAGCTAAAATCTTAGAAGTTGCCTATCCGTGCCTGGATCCTACGAGAATATAAGACATGGTACCTGTTCACAGTTTTAACTGGGGAGACAAAACCAACAGGCCTGAAAGAATTTGCATTTTCCACCTTGTACAGTAGTTTGTAGGAAGAGAAGGCTGGGACTGGGGCCCAGAGAAGATTCCAGAACCAAGGGGTGTGCTTCTCATCTGCTATCTGCTCTTGTCCCACAGTCTCGTCATGCAGATTCAGCATTTTATTTCCTTGCTGAAAAGTACTGTGTATCTACTTGTTCTTTAGCAGTCACCCCTGCAAGATAGGGTACTCCCTCAGAGCATTTGAACCAGCTGGAGGAAGGTGTGCCCACTGGTCGGGTCTTGGACATTATGACTGGACCGTGAACCATTTTGCAAACATGGACCTGTGTTTCCTAAAATTGGCTCCCTCTGGGTTCTATTCACACTGGAGTTATGCTTCTCCTCTAAGAACCAATGTGCATGAATGAAAGGCTTAAGAGACCCCTCACTAAGACATTCCTTCCGGGTGCTGGCACATAGGAAAGCAATTCTGTTCCCGAACCCTACCAACCACCGAGCTCGTGAAATGACATCATTCTCCAATACGACCATACTGAACATTTTGATATTGTCAGATTCTAAATACTCTGCAGCGAGATCAGAGTCACGGGACTAAGAGAAGGAATAATAACAACAGACAGTTGTATTACATGCTTCCCATGTAGGAGATACAATTGCACATACTTCAAGTGTTTTAACTTATTGAATCTTCACAATACATGGGAGCAGACTTATCATGAGCTTGGAAGTTAGAGTCTATATTAAAAACTGTGTTAATCCTGCCTGGAATCTCATTCTTTGCAGCTGTCTTCTAAACACACGGACATGGGAGAATTTTAGGGGACATTCCTAGCATTCTAGTTGTCAAGAGTGTTTGCGACCCTACTTAACAGAAGAATGCCTCCAGTCACCCTTAATTACTCCAAATGCACTAATTTTTAAACCCGCTGTGTGATCCCTACGAGCCGCATGTGGACTCTGAAACCCCTGCTTGTCTTTTCCACAAGCCAGGCACGCTCCAGGGAGAAGGCATGGACTGCTCAGCGCATGGAGATGAAAACGGATATTTCTTCTGGGAGCACTTTAGCCTGGGCTAGCATGGTGTGAAACAGGACCACGCAGTTAGCATTTCACAGGTCGGCTTCTGGCAGAGGTGGTGACATGATCACTGATTGTTCACACTCAGAACCATTTCCAGCTCTGTAAACACACGCCTGAGATGAAGATAGACTACTTCAGAAGGGATCGTGACAAGGGAACACAGTCTTAAAGTGGAAAGAGGAAAAATTAGGCTTGATTTTTTTTAAAAAAATACAAGAGTAGCGATGCCAGCCACAGCTATTCTTTAGAATAAGTATCTCTTGAGCAGGCAGGGTTTAAAGTGCCTAACAGCTTTAATTTTATGCAGATTACATATTTACATGATCATAAAAAGGAGAAGGGCTTGGTGGGGATGCTTACCGCCAGGACAGAATTATTAATCAATATGTCTTTCTAAAGCTGTCACATCAATTACTGGAAGCCATGGAGAAACTCACATTTGCCTGCTGTCATCCAAATTCTCTTCAGGACTATATATTGCAACTGAAAATGGATGAGGTATAACCAAATCCCGAAAGGAAGGAAGGAAGGAAGGAAGGAAGGAAGGAAGGAAGGAAGGAAGGAAGGAAGGAAGGAAGGGAGGGAGGGAGGGAGGAAGGAAGGAAGAAAAGAAGGAAAGAAGGAAGGAAGGAGGAAAGGAAGGAGGGAAGAAAGGGAAATGATTCTCTATATTTCCTCTCAGAGTAGATACACAATACGTGTCCCTTGACCTCTATCTGTCCTCACTGTTGGGTGGGCAGCCTGCCTCACAGCTGAACCATGCTTGGAAGGCTGGCTTGGCTTGCCAACTGAGACATTGCCCCCAGCAGGCAAGTCTGGAGTAGCATTTTCTTACACCCTGACTGATTTTGATCAGCCCAGTTCCAACCTTTTAACTGTTAGTGTAAGACAGACCACCAACAAGAAAGCAGGATTTCTAACACAACTTAACAAATTTTAAAATGGATTTGGCTCTGCAGATTGACCTATGGCACCTATAGGTTGCTACCAGGCCCCTCTTCTCACCTCATACCTTCCTTAATTTTATTTTAGATAGAAGGAAGATAAAGTTGACCTCTAAATCTCCTTGAAACTCTTAGACTTGGATCCAAGATCTCTTTAGTCCACCTTGATGGGAGCTAGAATTTCTGTCTTACATAGCGACCTGACCTTTTTTACACAAGAGGGTTGGCAACTTCATTACCAATTTCTTTGAGATATACCTTTCTCCGTGCCCCAGCCCTAATAAGAAAAGACAAACCTCAAAGGAAACGTAAAATATTTAATGACTTTGACTTTTAAACATAACCCAGATTAGATAATAATGCCAAGTGATAATGTAATACACCAAGTATAAAGGAACAAACTGCTTCGTTCGGAAGTTTAACCCTAGTAAACTATCACAGCTTCAGGGCGCTTGGATGAGAAGGGAGAAGAGATAGGGTAAAATTGGAGATTACTTGAAAGTCAATCCACCATGTTCAACTAGACAACTCATAAACAAAACAATATTTCCAAGTAAAATTTAATAGAAGTGCATTTATTTAAAACTATGATGACTATTTCAGAGCACATATTATCCTACATGTCCCTCATGTAAGAGGGTACAAAAATACATGTGTATGAATTGACCGAAATTATAAATTGAACGCAATGGTCATGAGATCATCTTTTAATTAAAAAAAACACACACATATTTCTTAGCTAAATGAAGAGAGTAGAGGGAGCAGAAATCAGGGCCAAAATCAAGCCATAGGTAAAGTATGATTAGGACCCCACTGATTGATACCTCTCTTGCTGACACTGGACATCACCATCATTAAAAAGAATTCTAGCCCAGCCAGTGTTGCTCAGTGGTTGAGCATTGACCTATGAACCAGGCAGTCATGCTTCCATTCCCAATCAGGGCACATGCATGAATTGTAGGCTCAATCCCCAGTAGGGGGCATGCAGGAGGTAGTCAATCAATGATTCCCTCTTCTCATTGATGTTTCTTTCTCTCCCTCTCCCTTCCTATCTGAAATCAGTAAAAATACATTTAAAACAAAAAAAGAAAAAGAATTCTAAATGGTCTTTGCATCTTTGTGCCTTTGGAGTAGGAGAAGTCGATTGGCAAAGCCTAGTATGTAAGACTGCATCTTTTCAACAAGGGAACGGGGAGATGCAGCCTCTGACTCCATCTAAATTCCAGGGTGGACCCTCCCACAGTAACTTACAAAAGTGGAACACAGTACGTTTTCATTTAAAATCATCACAGGTTCAGTGACTTTAACTGCAACCACATAGAATGAAACAAATTTTATCATAGGCTAATTGATATCAACAAGAGTTAAGCTGCTCTGCCATCTCATCAATGTCATAAGGAAACAATGAACAAAACATTATTTGAGGACCCGTGGTAACCCCCAAATAGGAAGGGGATTGAGATATCTAGGCAAAAAAAGTATGACCAATGTCCTCTGTGTGAAACCCACTTTACTTAAAAGAGAGGGTTCACTATGTTCAAGTAGAGACAACTCCTAAGAAGTATCCCCCTCGAAAAAATGTATTTGACCTTGCTTTAATGAATACGAAAGATACACACACAGATAATCCCGTGCAAGTCCTTGAAACTAATCTTGTTTCTAGTTGAAACACGTCTCTTTCTGCTCTCAGTTGTTATATTTGCTTTGTAAGACTAATTCTTTCAAGACCTGTACAAAGCAAAACGCAAACAAATTGAAATGAAATTATTTACTGTAGACTTTTATGATCTGCACTCTGTGAGAGGTGGAGATAGAGGTGAGGGTGGCTTTGTTTGAGAATAAATGTATGTGGTTAAGCTGTCTTATGATTAACACTAACTCGTCATACCTATGTCAATGAATACAATTCGAAGGCTAATTAAAAGCTTTCATTCTTTTCTAATTTTCAAAGTGGAACATTTTAGAAATTGTTATCGATACCAGGCACTTTATTTTCTGATTCCTTTCTGATGCCTATAACTTTTAATCCTGATTCAACCCCAAATGCCTTACTTGTTTTGATTCAAACAGTAATGGCCCTCTGTGCAGGTGAAACTCTGTGGCTAGGTGATGTTTATTATAGTGAGTAGTGGAGAAGGAAATAATGAGAGTTGTGAGAACTGCTTAGTCATATAAATATGGATAAGCGGCATGGTAACTCTTTAGAGATGACACTTCTAGATCTGTCATGAGAATCTGGGTCTTCCATATCCTAGGGTATCTAACCTGAAAGCACCCTCACCCTTACCCTTATCATTTAAATCTGCTTTTACTATTTACCAGAGACAAGCGACAAACTCATAATAGATGTTTTCTCAAAATCAAATAAAAGTACCATGCTCATAGTCAAAATGTGGCTCAAAATCTCTCTTCTTCACCTTTCCCCCACCATACTATCAGCTAATTATGTTGTTTTCCTGAAGGTCTAGGACAGTGGTTCTCAACCTTGGCTGCACATTAGAATCACCTGGGAATCTTTTTAAAATCCTGATTTCTGGGCCTCATCCTCCGGAAATTCTGTTTCTTTGTTATGGGGTGGGGTCACAACAGTAGTAACAAAGAACCAGAATTTCCAGAGGATGAGGCCCAGAAAGCAAGATTTTAAAAAGATTCCCAGGTGATTCTAACGTGCAGCCAAGGTTGAGAACCACTGGTCTAGGATCTTGTTTTCTAAACCCTCACTTCTCAAGGTCCTTAGCTAAAGCAGTATCAGGTGAACTTCTCATTAGCAAAATTACATAACTCAAGGGATAGTGTTATATTACAGATGAATCTTCCTAAGGAAGGTAATCTGAGACTTTTTTTTTTAACTCTGGTTTGATAAGATTTACCAAGTTGAAAAAGTATATTTGATATCAAGTAATAATCTACCTGGGTAACTTTTTATGTTCATTAAAATGTATCACTTTTCATATGTTTCAAAATGTGTCTTCATTCTTTGGAAACAGAGGCATATATTCATGTACATACATGCAGACATATGGAGATAGCGATATATAGATATATTTTTCTGTAACAAGTACGTACTCTACCCAGAAGAACTACAAACATCTGAGCCCCAACATCGTCCAGATCTCAGTCTGGTTTCTGTAGTACAGGTATGATTGTTTGGATACAGCACGCAAACATTCAGCATAATACCTTGTAAAGCAGTCATGGTTTTGAACTCCCTAATGTGACTCTATATGACTCTTATTCGGCTTAAGCTTATTTTCTTACCGAAAATCAAAGCTACTCTTTGCTTACCTGTTTTATCCAATTATAGTCAATAGTCATTTACACAGCACTTACGTCAATCTCTCGGCAACTGGTTGAGGATAGAAAAGTTTTAAAGAGAAACAAAAGAGGGGCCCTGCCTCCAAGAGGTAATTATTAGAGATGGAAAGTAAACAAGTAATTACTGGCTTGCGGCATAAAAGGCTCAATGGCGTTTGGAGGAGAGGATAACCTTACCTGGAGGGCGTTGAAAGTCTGTCACCGAGAGCTCTGAACAGCTATGATGGAAGAACACCTTTCTGAAGAGTCTGGTATGATCCCGCAGGCTTTCAGCAGGAGACCCTGTGGTCAGGCTTCCTTTCCACCTGGGAGGCTGTGAGCAGGATGGATTAGGAGAGGATGAGATGGAAGACAGAAAAGCCAATTAAGAGCTGAGGAGGCGGGGGGGGGGGGGGGGGGGAGGGGGGGGGAGCCAAAAATCAGTGGCCAATGAGATAAAAGTAGGATGAGAGAGGGGAGGAGCTGAAAAATCACAGAGTTTTCTAAGCTCATGGAGGTGTGGGGTGAAGACAGGGATGGGGGCGGGGCATGGTTTCTTTGGGGACATGTCTTGTTTCTGAGCCTGGCCCCAGGCCTGAGTATGCAGTGAAATGTGGTATGAGGGGGCCCTATCTAAATGGAAAGAAATAGGGGTGAAAATGTTCGGACATTATGGGCGGAGCTCAACCATCTCCCAAAGTTAGTCCCTTGGCAGGATGTCAAACCAACAGTTTCACACTCTCAGCAACTAAATCAAACATGGGGACACCTCGACTTTGTACACCTCCAGCCTGGGCTGAAGTATCGCTGATCTGTCAACTCATTCTGAGAAATATTTATCTTGTTCGATTCAACCAAAATTTACCAAATGTCTACTTGTGATCACTTCTTGAGATAAAATCTAGAGAAAGAAAGAGACGTAAAACAAAAATAACAACAGAAACAGAAGGTGAGAGGAGAGCATAAAGTAAGCTCTTTCTATTGTAGAAAGTTCTTCTACAATATATAATATCTGATTAAAATCATTATCCTGTCGTCAAAAATACTGGGGCTGAGGGGATGAAGAGACAGGAAATATAAAACCATTTTTATTGCTGAAACCGGTTTGGCTCAGTGGATAGAGCGTCGGCCTGCGGACTGAGAGGTTCCAGGTTCGATTCCGGTCAAGGGCATGTACCTGGGTTGCGGGCACATCCCCAGTAGGAGATGTGCAGGAGGCAGCTGATCGATGATTCTCTCTCATCGATGTTTCTAACTCTCTATCTCTCTCCCTTCCTCTCTGTAAAAAATCAATAAAATATATTTTAAAAAAAAAACAAAAAAAAAACCATTTTTATTTTTACTTAAAAGAGTTTAAATACACATTTAACTTTCCTCTCAACAACAACAACAACAAAAAGTAACAAATTATAACCGGCATCAAAGACACAATAAATTTAAAAGCACAGTCATAGAATAATGGGTATTGCAAGAATTGTGTACATTTAATACATAGGCCCTATCAGAAGTCAGTTGGTCTTCACCACTGGTACAACCTAAAGTGGGAACGCAAGCAAAGATTCACACCTGGATGGCAATCAACCGACTGAAAACATCATTTGAAAACAATAAGTTGTTTCCCATTTTTTTTCAGGTAAACTACCGCCCCACCCTAAAAAGTCCATGGTCTCCTGACACAAAGGAGCTTCTCTGCCTTAGCCCGAAGGTTCCTTCTACTTCCTAGCTGAAGCCATTATTTGCTTGAAAAGGCTTGGGTGCACTCCTGGAGCCCTGGCCCCTCCCACAGCCAGGCATGCCACACTTTGCATTTGCACTGGGGTCCCACCTGTCTTTCCTCTAAGTAGATTTCAACTTTTCCCAAAGCAACCCTGGGCACCAAACCCAGCCCAGCTCTTGAAAATTAAATCAGTGACAATTTATGTAAAGCACCCTGTTCCTGCTTTTGCATAAATAGGGGAAACAATCCAAGGGCCTAGTCATTAGTGGAAGATTAGGGACTTCTGATCACTGTATAGATCAGTGATGGCAAACCTATGACACGCGTGTCAGAGGTGACACGTGAACTCATTTTTTTGGTTGATTTTTCTTTGTTAAATGGCATTGAAATATATAAAATAAATATCAAAAATATAAGTCTTGGTTTTACTATGGTTGCAAATAGCAAATAATTTCTATATGTGACACGGCACCAGAGTTAAGTTAGGGTTTTTCAAAATGCTGACAGACCGAGGTCAAAAGGTTCGCCATCACTGGTATAGAATCTACCCATCTCTTCATCAACCAATAATTCAACAGTCATTCATTAACTGAATAGTTACTCTCCCAAGAGAAACTGAGAATTACTGAAATCTGGGTGCTGATCAATCTGTATTTATTTATTTTTCAAATGGAAGCAAACTCTTTTATATATTTTTAGCCTCACTGCTCAGAGTTTTGGTTGGTAAATACTGGGGCAGCCTGTGTAGAATCAATATGCCTACAAAGGCATGAAATACAATTTAAGGAAGGTCAGTAGGCAGGATGATTCTGAGGGGAAAAGCCTTCCTTCAAAGGTGTAACAACATTTAGTCACATATTCTCCTGAAATAACAGATCCCATAGCTATCCCTCTAGGAAACGAGTTTATGTAAACGAGAACATTCTGCTCTGAGCCGCTGAAACCACGGAGTGTACCAGCTGTTCACCATCCCAGGGCCCGGGTGCATGGCGCTGGCATTGCATAAACCCCGATATTGGAAGGGTTCCGCACCCACTGTGCATTCTCTTCCCCACACTGAAAAACTGGACGCACCATCTTTCACCGCGCTGATTTTATTTCTTAAGTGTAGCTGCCTTGATTTAAGTGCCACAATTCATCTTATAATGGTATTTAAGGGCCCTTTCTGGCAGGGTGCCAGATGTACATTATTAGAACCTAGGCATTTGCAAATGAACCTCTTTCAATTAGTGTTTCAGGAAGCAATTAAACTGTCTAAAGTGTATTAATGAATATCCTGGAATTGGGAAGCCTATCCTCCTAATACCCCATTATTAATGTACCATCTGCCTCGCCGCCTGAGGGGCAGCCAGGGTCTCTAACCTCAGGTCCATGAAACCCAACCATTTACTCAAAGAGTTCAGAGAAGCATAAGTTTGTAATCAGGCTCAATATTCTAGGCAATATGTAAATTGTATCTGTAGATTAATTACATATATTTTTCTGGGATTCTTTTACCAATGCAAGTGAAGATGCATCTGGATTGTGTGTGTGTGTGCATGTGTGTGTGTGTTTCTAATTTGTGGTATATGTCAAAATACTAACAGCTCTGTGAATATATTCCTGGATCTGATGTTCCTGCTAAAAGCATGTGTATTGTATGTATACCCTGTGATTTTTAAGGATATCAATAGGCTCGCTGACAAGGTTTTCTTTTTTTCACGAATGAGGGATATAATTTGCTACTGCGCTGCAGCTTCATTCACAGGGAGGGGGCCAGATGTCTAGACATGGGCTGGCACCTCTCCCAATTCTCCCCTTGGTGCCACTGCTGGGGGTGGAGGGTCTGGAGAAGCCTATATTTCCTGAGCTGGTTCTTGTGGGATTTATGTCCAAGAGGAGCCCAGGGCTACAGGATACAGACTAGTGAGAGAATGAGGGCAGGGAAGGCTGGTGTTTGACACCATTCTGCTCCCTGCAGGAAAATCACCAAGTCGCCAACTCCAATACACATGCTGGCTTTGGTGATTAATTGCTGCTGAGATAGTTAAAAGGGAAGGAGAGGACACATTCTCTAATTTTACTGAATTTAGCTTCTTGTAGAGGACACAGGCCTAAGGAAGGAACGTGAGATAAAGTCTGCATGGAAGGGAGGAGCCAAGGAGGAGTTAGGGGAGGAGGAGGACCCTGTGGAATGTACAGGATTTAGGAAATAGAGAGAACAGAGACATTCCCTACAGAACCCTGGACTTCTACCTTCATTTCATTCATTGTTACATGTTGAATTGTTTCTCCTAAATTCATATGTTGAGCCCTAACCCCTAATGCCTTATTTGGAAAAAGGATTGTTGCAAATGTCTTCGGTTAAATGAAGGCCATACTGGAGTCCGGTAGGCTCCTGATCCAATATGACCAGTGTCCTTATGAAAAGGAGACATTTAGACACGAGAGGCACACACACAGGGAGAATGCCATGTGAAGATGAAGGCAGAGAGAGGGGTGATGTAGTAGAAGTCAAGGAGCATCCAAGAGGGCCAGCACCCACCAGAAGGCAGAAGAGAGGCGGGGAGCAGATCCTTCCCCGGCACCTTCAGAGGCAGCCTGGCCCTGTCGACACCTGGCCTCAGACTCACAGCCTCCAGAACTGCCAGGCAATAGTTTTTGTGTTGCTTAAGGCCCTCGGTGGATGGTATTTGGTTACAGCATTTCTACAAATTAACATAATTGCGATCACAATGGATTATGAAACACTGATTTTTTTCCTCCTGGAAATAAGGACAATGTTGATTTCGTCTTTTTATTGTGAGTTCCTTATACAATACTGAGTTTATATTGTGTGTTCAATTTCAATAATTCTGGGTTGAATGGCTAAATTAAAATGTGTATGTTGCCCAGCCTGTGTTGATCAGCAGTTGAGAGTCCACCCAGGAACCAAGCGGTTACCAGTTCGATTCCTCACAAGGGCATATGTCCCGGTTGCAGGCCAAATCACCAGCAGGGGGCATGCAGTAGGCAGCTGATCAATGATGTTCCTCTCTCACCATTGATGTTTCTATCTCTCTCCCCCTTCTCCCTTACTCTTTGAAATGAGTATGCCATGGAGAAATTGGGAAAGTTTTAAATGAGTATGCCATGGAGAAATTTGGAAAGTTCAGGGGAGAGAGAAAAACTTAGTGAACTAAAGGTAGAAGGGCAATTATGGCAACCACCAGGGTGCAAGTGTAGGGATCTTAGAAGAATCTGTGGAATCTTGGAGTTCCATGCAGGCTTCTTGGGCTGGGAAGAGGGAAGACTATCACACCTCTGCTGAGTGTTTGCCCTTGCCTAGTTTCTCCACACGAGGCAGGACCTGTAAGACCTAATCCATAGACCATACAACGCTCACACCCATTCAGGTCCAGCCCTGCCAGCAGGTAAAGGCAATCATATGCCTTTGTCATTTCTTCCCCTCCCCTCTCCCCCCACTCCCGGTGGTTCGTGCACTCAGAGTCACAGGGAGCTCCCTTCATGAAGCAGATGCATCTGCTTCATTAGTTGTCTGTTCTTTAGGGCTGTACAGTTCAGAGAAAGAAGGTGTGTTGCAGAGAGGGCAAGAATGAGGTGAGAAAGAGAAGAGAGAGGTGCGAAGAAAAACACACTCACATCTGCTAAGCTGAAATGCTGATTGGGTTCTGTGCTGAGGACTTCAATTACATAGTCACCCAGGTGGATATTGGAAACCCCACTCTACAAGGAGAGAAGGGGCTCCGAGAGGTACAGTCCCCTGCTCAGGGCCATGCGTGGAATAAGTAAGGTGGCCAACCTTTCACCCAGGTCTATTTGACTCCAAAGCTTGTGTTCCTTTTCTACTTCATCAAATGACCTCTTTTTTCTGGAAGACATAGAACATCTACATGCCCTCCTGTGTTCTTCTTTATTCTTATCTGCACCACACTGGCCCTTTAAGTGAGCTGGCCCACTCATCCTCTGCCTAGCAGCCTACATCGAAAAGCTGGCTTCAGACAATGGTAGTTTGCCAAGCAATTTCCCAGGTTATTTCTGCTCTTGTATATTATCTATTAATGCGATTATTGTTCCCTGGTCCCTCAGATTTCTGGCTCTGCACCCAGGCTCTGCCCAATTAGAACTGGCTGACTCTCTATTGGCTCCCACTCCACCCTTGTCTCCACTTGCTCCTCTGGAGCCTGTGTCCCCTGTCCCCCAACTCCCTTCACATCCCTACCTTTAGGGAAATGCCCCCTCTGTCCTCACCACCTAAGCCAATCCTCTTCCCTTGAACAGATAAGGGGCATTGGGAGTTTCCCCATAAATACGATGGTGGGTGTGTGAGAGTTGAAGGGCCCTAGACCAGGATCCAGGTGATTTAACACTGTCCTAACCACCCAGTAAACATGCATTTTGATGAAAGACACTTGCTTCCCATCATTATAAAGATAAGGGTGTGGCACAAAGGGCATATTAATCTATAATTCTCTTTTGAAATAAGCATAGGACCTTTATAACACCCTAACCATTTTGTTCATACTTGGCTATCATTAAAAAAAAAATACATTGCTGACTTACAAAAGAAAAGCATCTCTTTCATGGACGTCTTTGGACTTTTCAAAAGCAACTTTGGGGCAATAAATTATACTGCACAGGTGACTACAAGACTGTTGATACGGAAATGGAACCCAGGCCAGCCTGGAAGCATGGAGGAAAGAACAGGTGAGGCAGGACCGAGACGTCTGCCAAAGGAGTGATGTCCTGGATGTCCCCAGTGTGTCACGTTTGGAATAGGCAGCATTTCCATGTCCTTTTGGTAAGTGCTTATCTTTAGTTGCTACTGCTTCCTGCACACACTGACAATAAACTGGAGGTGAAGAAGAACTCAAGGACCATAAATCTAGAGATGACAGGGTTCCTTTTTGAAGGCTTTATCATTGATTTGGTGGACCCTATACTTACTTGTATGCAAAGAATTCATTTCTGCCCAGCCAATGTGGTTCAGTGGTTGAGTATCAACCCGTAAACCAGAGGTCATGATTTGATTCCCAGTCAGGGCACATGCCCAGGTTGCAGGCTCAATCTCCAGTGTGGGGCATGCAGGAGGCAGCCAATCAATGATTCTCTCTCATCATTGATGTTTCTATCTTTCTCTTCCTTCCCCTTCCTCTCTCTGAAATCAATAAAAAAAGAGAAAAACTCATTTCTTAGAATAGTAGATAACTACATAGTATTTTGTCTTGGTGGTAGTAGGTATACAGCACTTTTGCAAAAATGTCTTATATTCTTTTAAAAATAGGACTGATCCAGGGAAAAGGCAGAGAAAGAGTAGATAAAAATATTTCACTTCTTCACCTTTAGTGAAACCAGTTCTCCAGCCACCAGGTTAGAAATCCCCCTGGAATATCTGAGAGCCCAGTATAACAGTCCAATCATCATCTGGGGAGAGCGCACAGAGCTACGCTGGGTCACACCCTCAATGCCTCTCAGCAATAGACTTGAAGGGGTTACTGTTTCCGGGAATCTGGCTGGGAAATTGCATCATGTATTCTCCAAGTTCAATACAATTTTCATTCTTTTTCATCCTTTAAATAACCATTGAAATTCCACTTCTGCCAGCAGGCTTTTCCTGAGTAACTGGGAGAAAAAAAAAAGGGATTTCCCTTTTATGTGACAACATTTCATTTTGCCAGGACTGGCACAAATTTTAGCACTAACAGCCCATGTTCTGGGAAACTCCTCCATCTCAGGGACTGTTTGTCACTGGTATGGACCTAACAGTGTCCCCTCAGAACTCTTTTGTTGAAGCTCTAACTCCCGATAGATGGCATTTGGAGATGGGGCCTTTGAGAAGTAATAAGGTTTCGATGAGGTCACGAGGGTAGGGTCCTCATGAGGAGCCTATTGTCCTGTAAAAGAGACAGCAGAGGGCTCACATGCTCTCTTTTGTCTGCCAAGTGAGGGCACAGCATAGTCACCCATAAGCCGAGAAGAGAGCTTCATGGGATCTGACCCTGCTGGCATGCTGAGCTCTTATCCAGTCTTCAGAACTGTGAGGAATATTGCCTGGTATTTGAGTCACCAGTGTGGGATATTTTCCTATGGCACCTGCACTGACAAATAATACAGTTCTTCTACTTCCATGTTCCTCCCTATGAACACATAACTTCCCAACAATGCTCTTTTTATGTGAATCTTTATGACCTCCAATACACATGCCCTCACACATTTGGGAGCACAGTTGTCTGTATTCTTCTAAAATTTCAGGTCCCAGGGCCACTGTTTTTAGTTACTTTGGTCAAAGCACATGGGGCATGTGCCCTGTCCAATGTCCTAATTCCAGAGACAGGAACTTACATTGGGTGGACCTGACCAGGAGGCTTATTTCACAGCTAGTGATTAGAAAATGGGAAGTCAGTAACATTTACTAATTCTCAGACATTTCATTTATCTGGCATCAATCAATCAATCAACAAACAAGTATTTACTGAGATCTCCTTTGGGTGGCGTTTATACACAGGAGCTTAGGATGAATGTTTAAGAAAAGAAATGTTTTTCATCCAGCTTTGGCACTTGCTGGCTGTCCGAGTTGAATATTTGCTTACTGCCTCTGAGTTTCAGTTTCTTTATCTTTAAAATGGAAATAATCTTATCTACATCATGGGAAAGATATGAGAAGTAAACAAAGACTGCTGAATAGTGGGTAGTAACTTGTAAAAGTTAAGGGAAATTTAAAACAATGAATAAGCATTCTAAAAATAGTCATAGACTAGGATAGTGTCTTGTGAATATTAATTAAACTTAATAAACTGAGGCTTGTGCTCAGTATAATGAAGGACACACACACACACACGCGCACACACACAGACACACACACAAATAGCATAGAATTCTTCAATGGTTCGGTAGAGCTTTAAGCATTTCACCCTCTTTTCCTAGGTATAGTTCCCCACATCCAGAGCTTCCATGACCTTTGGCACATCTAAGCTCCCCACATTGGTAGCTCTAGTCCAGACCTATCCTCAAAACTAAAGGTCATATGTTGACCTTCACTGCGACTGAAAAATGCTTTGAACTCACCAGCATTGATACGAAACCCGTGATCTCCTCCTCTCCATGTAAAACATCACCTTCCAACTATGCGCATGCGGGAAACCTGGGAGCAATCCTTGGCTTCTTGCTCTCCATCACACCATCCCCTGCCATCACAGAGTATTAGTCATCTGACTTCCTATGTCACTTCACCCTCTCCATCTCCACCACAACCGTCCTTTCCAAAGCTGCTGGCACTTCCTTTTCTGGGTTACAGCAGTAACTTACTAAATGATCTTCCAAAACTCTCGCTCTTATCTGATCTTCTCTCATAGTCTAGAGTGAAATTTGTGAAACAAAACTATTGCCATGGCCCTGCCCTGCTACCAAGCCCACAATGGTTTCCAATTGCTCCCAGATTTAAAAAAAAAAAAAAGAAATTCTTTGCAGGATCTACAAAGCTACAAGCTTTCTGAGCTCTGTCACCTCTGCAGTCTAGTTCCACAGCACACACGCCCCACCATTCAAATTGCATTGATCTTCTGATTTCTACCCGGGACTTCTTGCCTACCATGGCAAGAATATTCTCTTTTCCCTGCCTTTCCTAAATAATTTCTGATCATTCTTTCGATTTCAACTCAAAAATTACATTGTCCAGGGGAAGAATTCTAGCAGTTCTCAAACTACTCTATATTTATCCTGGGATAAGCATTTAAATGGTTTTTAATTTTATACTATGTGCAATTGCTTATGTTGGTGTCTTTCGCCAGACTATAAGTCCTGTGAGGGTAGATGCACATCTGTCTTTCTCACCATTGAGCCTTGGATCCTATTACAATTCTTGGCATATAGTAAGTGGGCAATAATAACTTTGATGAAAGGGTGAAGGAGGGAACAACAAATGTTACAGCCAGATCATCCCTGAGTGGTGAAGTGTCTGGCAAAGGAGAGAAAGAAGTAGCTGTGAGGGTAAGGATGTTTCCTCTGATGAGGCAACAACCAGAATAGGGAGTGATGGAGAGGGTGGGACTGGGACTAGAATTTAGGTAGCCACAGAGGTGTGGGTGCGGAGGCTGCTTTCCAGTTATAAAAATGAACAGGTAAAAAGTCATGGATGCTGGGATACACATTCCATGCATGGGTAGCAGTGAAGATATTCATATTCTACCATTGGACAATGGATGTGCGTAGTTAGGGGACCGGAGAGAAGACAGGGCGCCCATTTCAAAGTGCAGTGAGATGCACATCATTTGTCTTTATTTCCAGTTGTGATGGGTGTTTCAAACGGGTGGCTGAAATGAAAGCAAAAGCTGGAAGCTTCCTAGATGGACAGTGATGAGCAAAAGTTCCTTTGCAGGAGACTGTCATTTGTTTGTTTGGGTGGATAAGGGCTTTTGATTTGCTCTATGGAGACAAATGACTCCATGTCTCTACGCCACTTACATTATTAACTGCACTGGCACTTTATTTCTAAGTTAAGGGATAATCTGAGGCCAAATGGAGAGGAAGCGCTGAGAAGAGGCCTCGCCACAGGCTGCTGACCACCTGACATTTCAGAATGAAGAATCATTGCCTCAGAAATATTCCAAGAACTACTTCTACACCCCAGTAGGGAAACTGTTACAGTAAAACTCAGAAATAAGTTGGATCCATCTTCTATCTCACCATAGGTAGAAGAAACTCTATCTCCAGTATTTAAAATAATGAAAGCCCACTCCTCTCTTGGTCATTGACCAAGAAGCCTCGGTACACCTATCAACATCAAAACAGTACCCCATGCTTCTCTCCAGATAAACTGCAGAGACAACATGTTATGATACAAAGGGCTGTATGAACTGGAGAGGAAGGAAAGCCATGGCGGAAATAGTCATAGCCAGAAATCATAAAGTTTCAAGGGCAGGATGCAGGTGTTTTAACATGATCCAAAGCCCAAGTTGCCAAATCAATGGAAGATGAAAACAAAAGACAGAAGGTTCCAGTGAGAATGGTGGGAAGCACTTGATGTATCAAAAGAGCAAGGAGATTAGGGGACTGGGTGACACCAGTTCTAGTGACATTTGAAGCTCTCTGTGTAACTGAAATCCCCATGAACTTGATGCCTGAGTCTGAGAAGAAAGTATGAGTTTAATCGGCAGGATTGCTTAGATCACAAGTGTTATTGTAAACACCCCTGCCTTTGTCCCAGAGTATGACAGGACTCAATATCTTTATTGCTTATTCAATATCTGTATTGATGACTGAGATGAAGGAATCAACAACATGCTCATCAAATTCGCAGACTGTACTAAGTTAGGCAGATTAGCTAACCCCTCCACAAGACAGGAATAACATTTGAACTTTGGGACAAGAAAACATAAACAAGGGCTCCAAGTTGCTCACAAGCTAAATACAAATATCCTACATAAGAGAGTCAAACCTCCCACACCCTTTCTCATTTCCAGACCTTCGTGAAAGTTCTGGATAACATTTTAGACTCAAAATTTTAAAAGAATTGTGAGTAAACAAGAAAGGTTCAGAAAGGCACAAGGTACACATAATCAAAGTGACAATGACAAATTATAATCAAGTACACAGTCAGTGCTTAATAATTGTATGCTCAATAGAGAAGGAAGGCAGAAGGGAGGAAGGGAGGGAGGGAGAGAGGGAGGACAGAAGGAAGAAAAAGAAATGGTAGCGTCAGAGAGAACAAATGAGACTGTTATGGGTAAAATCTCTATGACCTTTAAGGAAAGAATCATTACTCAGAGCTGGAAAGAGTAGATATTCATCAAATTAAAATAGTAACTGCACTCACTGGTTTTACTGTGCTTTGAAATTTTATGACACCTGACTTCATAGCTAATATTTCCTGCCGTCAGGAATAAACGAGAAACACACTCAGGACGTGAGTATGAGGTTGTAAAGAAGAATGCAGACTAGATTCATCTTCCTTTGCCTCCCCTTGTTTGCCTCTGGACTTCATTCTGTTTCTCAACATTTCTTCCCACAGTTCCACAAGCTGCCCATGTTCTCTGTAAATCCTGAAGATGACTCCAGAGTTAAGAAAAACATAAAAAGCATGCAAACGGTTCACCTCCAATCTGACTCAGAACTGGATCTACATGGAAGGAGGGCTCCCATTCATTCATTCATTCATTCATTCATTTATCCTCACCCAAGGATATTTTTTTCAATTGAGAAAAGTGGATTTTTAGAATGAGTGGAAGGGAGAGGGAGAGACAGAAAGAGAAACATTGATGTGAGAGAGAGACACATCAGTTGGTTGCCTCCCTCATATGCCCTAACCAGGGCCAGAGATGGAGCCTGCAACCCTACGTATGTGCCCTTGGCCAGAATCAAACCTGGGACCCTTTAGTCCCTGGGCTGATGTTCTATCCACTTAGCCAAATAAGCGAGGGCCCGTGTTGCATTCATGGCAGTGGTTTCCAAGCTTGGCTACAGGTTATACTCAACTGAAAAGGTGGGAAACTTCCCCCAGACCAGGCCAGACCTAAAACCAGCAAAATCCAATTATCAGGGAGTGGGTCCCAGGAACTAGACTGCTTTTAAAGCTCTCCAAGTGATTCCAATGTGCAGCAAAGGTTGAGAATCACTGTTTATAGAGCATTTGGTTATTTCCTTTTCACTGAGAGCACTTCCAGAAGAATACATCTCAAAATAGCCAGGGGTAGGACCCTAATACATCTTCACTTAGCTAAGGAACAGGGGCAGGCACTTCTGGTTGGATGGAACAGTGGGAGTGCCTCTCACATTTTAATGTACATACAAGTCACCTGAGGATCTTGTTAAAATGTAGGTTCTAATATAGTGGACTGAGGTGGCCTTGAGATTCTGTCTCTCTAGCCTCCAACCATGTGGTGCTACTGGTCTGTGGCCCACCAGAGAGCTAGAACTACAAATCCAAACATATTAATTAATCAACATAGCCTCCATAACTTAAGTCATAAGAGATTCAGGATCCAAGAATTTGTCAGAAGGGGCTCATGTAGAAGTCACTGTCCCCGGCTGCAGATAACATTAGCTGGCCCTGATGGCCATATTTCTCATGCATCGGAGAGGATAATACACTATTTGTGATGCCTTGGTTCAGAAGAGGATTATTAATCACACAGCTTAGGGAGTCTCTGCAACATGTAATGAGTTCAGTAACTGAGATTTGTGATGACGACCCTAAACTAAAGCAACAAATATCAAAGTTGAGTCAATAGTATAGATTTCTTCCCTTTTAACATCATCTTAATGATCACAAAGAAAGCTATTCTATGTTGATATATTTTTGTTACATTCCAGTTGGCATTTCACGTTGACCTCAAAACAATTTATTTAATAGGAGCATCCCTAGAAGTACTGCTAATAAATAGGAGAGATGATGCTCTCATGGGCTGTCTGTTTCTAAAGGAGATGCAGGGGCTGTGTAATGAAGGGATGGCCTCTCATCCTTCTCTGAAAAACAACCCATTGGTTTCATCGGATGTCACATCAACATCATTTTGTCTCCAAATGTTTTTGGAAATGCTTTGTAGCCACTCCAGGAAGAAAACAGATGCCCTTTGTCCTGTCTTGACATGCAGGCTGTCCTTGGCTCAACACACTCAGAGGCTTCAGTTGGGTTTTCCATTTAAATGGTTTGGCATAAACAGCTAGGGAAGGTCCCTGGGCAGAAGCTAGAGCAGTGTTTGAGGGCAAGTGTCATACAGAAAACACCTCGAAACCTTTTGGCTAATGCTACCCAGGAAGTTCAAAGGAATTCCCAGTCTAGCTCATCTTTTCCAAAGCTGCTACCCCACCCCTTATGGTAGAATGCTGTTTTGAGAGGACATTCTCAACACATACACACACACACACACACACACACACACACACACACACACACACACACAACTGTCAGGGCCAGGGGATCCCAGGCAGAAGGTGGTAAAGCAATAGAACCACCAAGAAACCTCAAGGCATTTCTAGACCTAAGTGGTGTCTGTACACTGAAAGTCTGGTTATAGGATGGACAGGACTTCCCCTGCTCCCACCCCTGCACTTAAGTTCTCAGAGTTTGGAAAGCTCTCATTTCTGCTGGTTTCTTGCAAGATCAGGACCCACATAAACTATAACAAGGAGAACTGCCTAATGGCATCCTCTCTCCTCTGTGCCTGGATTCCTGATACTTGCATTAAATACTAAAGCAGCCATTGCAGGCCACGCAGGAGGACTGCGCAATCCACTCTGTTATGCCCCTTCTGAATTGGAAATCCTTTAATGACTCCAAATGTCCAAGGAGGTTCTCAAGCTTGAGATGTCTAGCACACTTGAACACCAAATATCTGCAAAAGTAAAAAAGGCAACGAGCTAAACTTCAGGCTGCTGAAAGTCTACACTGAGATCCTATATTCGGGGGGGGGGGGCGCGGGGGGAAGCTGGGTAGTGAGAGAAAGGCTATTGCAATGCTTGATCCAAAATCTCACATTCTCAAATTTAACATGACAGCTTAGTAAATGAAATGATCTAGCCTGACAATATCCCCTTGCCCCTGTCTGCCCCTATCTCCCACAGATCCAGCATTCTCTCAAGCATTCAATACGTATGAAGTAATTAAATCTGAACAAAACAAAGATTCCTCCTCCACCAGTTAGGGTTTTTGATTGCAAACAACAGAAATGATGGTTTATTAGAGAAGAACTATATAGTTTGCAATCTTGACATGTAAGTGAAAAGCCTGCCCCAGAAAATGGGCAGGAACTAGAACCAGAGGCAAGTTCATGGTCTGGATGGAACATTAGACCAAGGAGGCCACTGCTGAGCCAGAGCCATGGTCTCCACCAGACAATGGATCCTATCACCACCATGGATGGAATCAAATCTCAACAGCCCTAATGATGGATATCAAGACTACAAATTAAGGTTCTAGGTCAGTGATGGTGAACCTTTTGAGCTCGGCATGTCAGCATTTTGAAAAACCCTAACTTAACTCTGGTGCCGTGTCACATATAGAAATTTTGTGATATTTGCAACCATAGTAAAACAAAGACTTATATTTTTGACATTTATTTTATATATTTAAATGCCATTTAACAAAGAAAAGTCAACCAAAAAAAATGAGTTCACGTGTCACCTCTGACATGCGTGTCATAGGTTCGCCATCACTGTTCTAGGTAGTACTATGCTACCTGCTATGCCCCAGTGTTGGGAGCAAGAAAGAACTATTTTCCAGACTTTTTGGCATCTCTAGTCAGAAGCAGGGACTCTCATCATAGCTTACACGATGATATATTCTAGCAGAGGAAGATGGTTAGGATTCACAACTGTCTGGAGAAAGAAGAAGATGAATGTCTACCAGAAGCTTCAATGTGGAGTAGGAGTTGGAAATGGAACCATGATCATGTATAGATAGACATAACTATGAAACCAACTCAGTGGGACAGATGATATAGGTGAGGTGCTGGGGAAGATCTTGGCACTGAAAAAAAATACTACATGACTGAAGGCTAAGAAAAATCTCATATTTGAAATCAATCTTAGCTAAACCTTCAATGATAGATGGGATTTCAAAAAGTCTAAAAATATATTCCAAAGAAGAAATACCCTTTCTTTATTAGAAGACCTTCCCAAGTATAAAATGAAACTTATTTGGGTAGAGATTTATATAAGGGGATGGATGCTTGATATATAGTTTGAAAGCTTCTTCTGCCAACTTAAGTTTTCAATAAATCAAGGGTGTTTTTTTTGCAAAACAGAAACAAATTCACATGACACTCAGGGAAAGTAATATTTATCACCAGGACAAAAATGGAATGCCTTAACTTCACTCATATCACAAACTCAAGGGGATACCTAACTTCTTTTCTATTGCAACACACTGGGCACTTGCTTTGGCACCAGGAGTCATGCTAGTTGTAAACACAGGTAGAACCAAATATAAACTCACTTAAATAGAACTTTGAATTTAAATAGCAACTCATGGTTGAGTTTAGTTCCTAGGGTCTTGAACAGCTGTCAAAATACATGACATGACCCTCTAGGCCAGGATCGAATTGATTTGCTTTCATCACATCTTGTCCATACCCACTGTCAGAGTTTAACTTATAAGAAGTAAAAATTCAAATTCAATACCATGAACTTCTCTTACATAGAAATGTAAGAATTACAATGTCCTTGTCTAAAGGAGGGTGAACAAAATGGCAAATAATCTGAAACACCAGGTACATGGAGAATGTGAGGAGCAACAGAAAGATCTAGAATGCAAGGGTCTGAATGAGGTAGCTATAAATGAAAAGCCCTGCAGCACTCTAATATTAAGAACTCAGGGATAGAAGAAGGAACCCAGGATGAGGACTGAGAAGGAGCAGCAGCCTGAGGGATTGGACAAAAACTAGGAATATGTGTTTTACCCGGAAGCCAAACTAAGGAACTGTGGCCAGTGGGAAAAGGTAAACAGTTGTATCAGGTGTAACTGGTAAGTTTCATAGGGTGAGGGCTAGGAAGTGCTCATTGGGTTTGTCACACAGGGGTTCATGTCACAAGCATTTTTATTGGAATGGTGTAGGAGAAGGTCTAATTTGGATGGACTCAAAGGAGAGCAGGAATGGAACATTTGAGGACAGTATATATCATAGACAACTCTTTGGAGTAGATTAGCTTTTAAAAGAACAAAATGAGATGGCTATTAATGTGGAAAATGAGGGCAAAGATATATGTTTGTCAGTTTCAAAGACAGGGAATAATGGCATGTTTCTATACTGATAAAAAATGCTCCATTCTCTAGAGTGAGGTATTTCTCAGGGTATCAAAATATCTGACAGCATTTTCTGAGGGGAAAAGTATGCATATCTCTTCATAAATTCCCATAAGATTTTGAGAGCTGGTCTTTAAGGAGCTGGTTTTCATCTCTGGCATCTCCAAATTAAACAACCTGAGAGTGGAGAGATCCCAATAACACCTCCAATGTCTTACAGCAGCCATGGATGCTGGCCAGCATTGACAGTGCCTGTCAATGGGCATATATTGAAGAGCCTGTGATTGACTTGGTTCTGCCTCCTCCTCACTCTGTGTTTGAAGCGTGAGGGACTCCTAGAGCGAAGGAGCCTGTGCAGAGAAAGGTGGGCGTGGAAGCCGAACCTGACTTCCAGAAATGCCTACTTAACTGCCAAGTTGACTGCATTTTGATTTAATTACTTTTCTGATACCCAGTTTACCTCTCTAGCTTCTTCATTGTGCACTGAGATAAAAAGAAAATAAAAAGAAAATAAAGGAAGCCATGCACAAAGTTGATTTTTTTTCTTTATTTTTCTGAGTGTTGTGTTTTTTTGTTTTTTTTATCACTGTCTTAGGAATCAGGAGGGAAAAAGTCTCCTAGGCATCTCTCTCTTCTAGACCAGGCTTTCTCTTCCTGTCTTTCCTCTCTCTAAATATATATTCTTTCCATTTCTGCACAGCTACATTTCCTGGCCAAACACAAACTGAATCAGGGGTGAAATTGCAAGGAAGACATGGAGCTCAGTTTGGACAATGATTAAACTCAGATGTAATAACCAAGGAACCATGTAAGCCACGGGCAGGGAAACGAGGAGTTGATTAGTATGGTCCCAGGGTTAACAACTGGGGAAAATGAGAAAAATGATTAACAACAAGAAAGCATTGAGCAGTGCCATTCCCCGCTGGGTCCTGGCGGCCAAGTAGCCCAGCAGTCCTCCCAGATTCCACTTTTCTCTGCTCCCTGTGTTCATTCTGCCTCCAACTGCTGCTGCCAACAACCTCTGACTTTTCTCGAAACATTTCCTTTTGTATGACTGCCATCTTGGGCAAGCACAGGGCCTCTAAGCCTTATAGCTCACTGCCCGTCTTTGACTCTCTCTCTAGACAGCTCCTACCAAAGACGTTTCTGCACCACAGAATAAATGAGCATTTACAGCTCATTCTGCTTCCAAGTGCTTTCCAAGCCAAACTCAGAGTCCTGGTCTTAAGCTCTTGGGTTTTCTATCATTCCTGTCCCTTATAACCTTAGTCAGCTCATGCCTTCTCTCTTAACACATCCATTGACCCCAATACTCACATCTCTCTGAGCTCCAGAACTCCAAACTGACTGGCTTTACCTGCACTATATATATTTTTAGGGATCAAGTGCTTTCTCAACCCCAGTTTATATGATTTTGTGACAACTTTTTAATAACTATATAAATGCTGTACACACTGAGGCAATAGCAAGTGCTTCAGAAAACAAAATCCATATGATCTACCATTACAAAAAATTAATGGGTGGGACACATTCAACCCGACTTCCCCAGGCAGGAGTGTGTCATCATAAGCCTTAGTTCATCAGCACGCTGGCCTAGGAGTGTGATCTTTACCATAATAACCAAATAGCTCTTGCCTCCTGAGCTCAGTGAGAGCAAATGTCCAGAGGAGAAGGAGTTGCCGTGCTCTGTAAGGGCTATTTATGAAGCTCTCACTCCGTTGTCTGCATTTGCAGCAAGGTTACAACCTGGCAGAGGAGGTCCTCTCCAGCCTGTCTCCTGACTATCTCTGCAGACTCTTAAATCAGAGTTGCCTCACTGCTCCTCTGCTCAAACCAACTCCCCATGGTCCATCATCCCGCTTTTAAATTAGTCAGACAGTCCTCTGTACCCTGTTTTTCCTTAGACTCATTTTTCACATGATCAGCCCCTATGCAATTTTCAAGATTCAACACAAAAGTCACTTATTCTTCTTGAAGCCTTCCTGATTGCACATCCCCTAGCAGAGGACCAGGTGCCCCGAATGGGCACCTAGAGTAGACATATGAATTGAATAATTATACTTTAGAATCTGTTCAACTTATTTTCCTTCTAGATCTTCTAGCTATAAGGATTTCTTTCGAATTCATTCAAATTCAACCACCAAACCAAAGTTCTACACTAAACATATAGCAATAAACTCAGTGCTTTGTGTGGGTATAGGGACAGCTTAGTCCCATGCCTGTGTACATTGAGCTGGGTATTAAAACAAATACTAATCTGTGCTCTGCTATTGCTACACAGGTATATTTTAATTTGTGCAATAGTTGTATCTCTAAAACATTAAATATGCTTAAAATGCACTGTTGTTGGCCAGTACTAGATAAGAAAGTCAAAGAAAAGTATTTTTGTAGAACAATACTTTCTAATATGAAACATTTATTCTCAAATATATCTAGTTTGTAAATTAAAATTTTGGCAAAACTACATTCTTTCAAGTTGGATCCAACATCATCATTGCTTGGCATATCATTCATTGGATTTAATCTCTAAAAAATCATTACAAAGCAATAAAATTATTATTATAACTATTTTATAGATGGAGAAAGTAGAGTCCATAGAAAGGCAAAGCAAGTAATTTCAGATTATATTATGTCAAATCTAAATCAGGCCTGGGGACTTACAATCATGTGCTCTTTAGAAATCTTCTGTAGAGAAGAAAGCCAAGTTCAATGTTATAGCTCTAACATTTAGAACTTGAGGTTATTCCAGAATTCTCCATTTCAATAGCTTGAGCAAGTAGAAGTTTAGACTACCAGTGTGATGGAAATGTTTACTTGGGGAAAATGTTGACAGAAATGGCATTATTGTAAGTCATCTTAGATAGGTAGGTTTCACTTTTTTACAAAGTCTGTAATATGTGAAATGGAATATTATTGACATAATTATAATCCTCAATAAAAAAAATTGATATATACCGAACTTTCCTATCTTTCTTCAACCTTCATGACAACCTGCATGGCAATATTCATATTTTATAGATGAGAAATTGAGGCTGAGAGAAGTTACTAAATTATCCCTGTTGACACAGAAAATTCACTAGTGTCATCTCCCTCATTCTTGGAATTATGCCTGGGACAGTGAATGCTCTTGATACATTATTTTAAATGAATGAATGGCTGAACAAATGAATGAATGAAGTGGTAAAGCAATGGTTTGCTTCAGGTGTTCCTGCTCTAAAGGTCATACTGCTATGCTGCTATAAAAAAGAAGGAATTCTTATCATTTGCAACAGCATGGATGGAACTAGAGAGCTTTATGCTAAGTGAAATAAGCCAGTCAATGAAAGAAAAATACCACATGATCTCACTCATTTATGGATAATAAAGACCATTATAAACTGATGAACAAAAATAGATACAGAGGCAGAGCAGCATTGAACAGACTGTCAAACTACACCGGGAAAGCCGGGGAGGGTTGGGGGGTTGGTGGGGGGTAAGAGATCAACCGGAGGACTTGTATGCATGCAATAAGCATAATGAATGGACACAAGACACTGGGGGGTAAGGGAGGCCAGGGGAATGTCAAGGGTGGGGGGGGGGACATATGTAATACTCTTTGTAATACTTTAAGCAATAAAACAAAATTTAAAAAAATAAAGGTCATACTTTTTCTGCAATGTACTCTTCACTTCATTAAATAAATGTATTGCTGGCTTCTTTAAAAGAGAGATTGTTGCATATAAATTTTCAAGAACACAACCTGCTATGGAGATAAAGGAAGCCTGGCTGGTAGAATGCAGTCCATATTGATGGCATTAAGCTCCCAGGCCTGAGTTCATTTGCACCTTTCATCACTCAGTTGCCTTGTCTGGATATAGATGAAAATTTAAACTGTAGTTAGTGACTCACTCCAGCCCTTTCCTCTCCTTCAGTTCCCCTGACTCCACCGCCACTCTCCCTGGAGTCTTTTCCTAACTCTCCAGGGCTCTGTTAAACATTCCAATGAATGCACATGAGTACGTCCTGTCCATGGGAGTCTGGGTAGGGACTGTGGGCAACTTCATCAAGACCGCTGTTTCTAATGAGAGATGGCCAGCGACAGCAACTAATGCAATCACATGAAGGACTAACAGTGCTTACTTGCCATCAATGGAATAAAAATAGAAATGTAAAGCTTTTGTCAAATCGTAAGTTCCCAAAGGGAAATCAGGAGGTACGGAAAAAGAGTATCCTTTGTAACAGCAGGGAATTGTCTTCCATATCCCTGGATCCCTTGCTACAATCAAATTCTCAGTAAGCAATCAAATACAAGTTCACAAACCAAGAGAAAATGGAGAGAAAAAAGGCAGGCCACTACAACACGTCACCATTGACCCTTATCTGGACAGTTCATCATCTACAAACCTGTGCAGCAGGCAACCCTGCTTCCTCCCCCATTTTCACCATGGTTCTTCAAAGCTATTATTATAAATCACAATGATTCCATCAACACTTTGACTCCATCTACTAACCTCCCCCATGTTGTCAGGAGATAACCCAACATGTTGGGAAGGTTCACATGAGGGTGCACAATTACAAAAGACAAGGGAGGCCCATGGGAACACAGGACTAGGCTAAGGAAGTAGAGAAACGAAATGTTCTTGTAGAACACCGTTCAATGGAAAAAAATGCTAGAGACAGCAGGTCATGAGTAGATAAAGTCACAGCACGAAATTGCATTTCCTAAGCCTTTCTTTTTTAATCGGGCACTAAGCTCTGCAGGGCCTTTGCACCACAGACCATCTCTAAGAGGCTGAAATCACAACTTACCCCACCATGAACTGGGTTTTCTCTGGGAAGAAGGAAACAGCAGTGCAATCTGGTGTTTGCATACAACAGTGGAGAACGGGGGGAGTACACAACAGAACATCGGCTCAGAGACACCAGATGAGAAACAGCCAAGCACTCATAAGATGAGAATGTCTGCGCACATCTCCGCATCCCAGCCCAGGAGCCTTGAATTGCAGGAGAGAAGGGACTAACACTAAAAGGACATCAGGAATGTAATGATTCAGGTAATGTGAAAGGCGGTGGGGAGAGTAAAGGTGCAGAGGTCAGGGAAGAGAAGTGTCTCTGAACACAGTTCGGTAGTCTCTCAGCACAAGTGATGACTACGGCTCTTCTGAAGGAAGAATCAGCTCCCTGTGCTTTAAGAAAGAACTAGAAAAAGCACACACAAAAACAGTTTAGTGCTAAACTGTTAGATAACTTGCCAAAGTCAACAGGTTGTAAGCAGAAGCTAGGGGAAATCCAGGTCTCTGACTGGGCTGGCTCCTCTATACAACATTTGAACTTTTTGCATCAGCATTTCTGGTAACAATTATTCTCTCCTCCCTGGAAAGTTCTCTGTTGGCCTCTGGGATCTGTCTCTCTCTGGGTCCTCCTCCTACTCCTCTGCCCAGTTCTCCCCAGCAGGCTTCCCCAGCTTTTCTTCATCTGTTACATATTCCCTAAGCCTCTTTTTTGTCTCTTATGAATATTCACCAAAGTTAACATTCTCCCTAGATCATATTCCTCATCCACTTCTGCTTATACCTCTCTGCTGATAACTCCTAAATGTCTATATTAAATAAACCTTTTTCCATAGCCCTAGATCTATATAGCCAACACCATTTTCACATCTTCACTGGCACCACAATCAGTGTTTCCCAGACTAAGACTGGCTAGTCTACATTTCCAGAGAGCACTCCTCCCCAGTTGACTCCAAGCTGCATGGATGCGTCCTTGTGCTCCCATAATTTCCAAGGCATCATGTTGCTATTGTGCTCCTCACAGGCTATTTTAGTTGTGTGTTTACTACTCTTCCCAATAGACTGGGAGCTGTTCAAGGACTGGAAATGTCCTCTTCATATGGACCTAAATATAAGGTAGGCAGTTAATGTTTCTTGAATCAATAAACGTAGAGACTAATCCAGTTAGAGGCACCACCATAGTACATGATGGGAACCGGAAGTCATTCTAAATATTTCCTTTTCTCTCACTCTCCAGTCCAAGTTGCCAAGCTCTATACCTCCTTACCTCCTACATAACTTTTGACCCTTTTTTTATATTTCTATTTTTGACCAGTCTCACCCCCACCCCTATCCACTCTTCCTACTTCCCACCCCCACACCTACATCAACCCTAGAAGATTCAAAGGCAGTTCATGAGTAAAAAAGGAGGATTACAGACCCTAATAATTGAACACAGAAGAAACCAACCATACTCTTTCTGTAACCTAGCCCAGGGGTCTGCAAAATGCGGCCCCTTGAGTGTGGCTCTTCCACAAAATACCACATGTGCGCGCGCATGTACAGTGCGATTGAAACTTCATGGCCACACTCAAGGGGCCAAAGAGCCGCATGTGGTTCGCGAGCCGCAGTTTGCTGACCACTGGCTTAGCCCATACATACAGCCTAGCAGGGAGCCTGGCATAGACTAACTGTTATTTGGAATTCATAACTTTGCTTATGTTATCCTCTAGATCCATTTAGATCATCCTAGATTTTATAATGTTTGGGTAACCATATCCTGTAATTTACTAAGAATTTAACAGACAGGCTGAGACTTAATTAAACTTCCTTTTATACTTAACGCCACCGCTGACATTGATGGTTGCCAGAGCTGTTTTTTGAGAACAAGCACAGATGATTTGCAGGACCAGGGGTCTGATCTGGCTGAGACCACCTGAGGCCCTCTAGTGGCCTCCTCATAAACTTACCCCTTTATAATGCTAAAATCTCCTCCCGGGGGTGGAGATTTTCCACCATTTTTGAACATTTCATGTACCCAGGCCCCTGTTTTCTACCAGCACTTGCTCAGGAATGTCCCCACCTATTCCAGCAATGATGAAGTTCACCTTCATGTTTATGCATGCTTATCCTGGGTAGAGGACAGTCTGATCCGTGGTTTGGGGATACGCCCCTTTGGGAGTGATCCCTTGGTGTGTTCTTGCTTGCCAGTTCACAATAAAGTTTCTTTTCATAAAATCACCTCGGGGTTGTCGTTAGCTGGCAACTACTGAGTAACTGGACCTGGTTTTAGTCCAGTAACATTTCCACACAGGCCAATGGACCAGAAAAGTTTTAAGCAAAGGGGAAAGAGCCATTAAACTTAAGTATGCAGTTTTGATTATTGAGGGGATAGAGCATTCTAGCTATTGAAGTAAGACTATTTGGGGAACTAGATTGACCATAAGAATTTTAGTTACCAAAGTGTGACTAGAGAAGCCATAGAACTTTCTACAAGAAGGGAAAGAACCAGCCCTACAGAATGGCTCTGAAGGGACAGGAGAAACTAAAGGAAAACTGTTATATTATTGTGCACTACAAGTTCTGCTCATTCAGCACAGTTCCCTCATTTGTATGAACCTTACAGTATTTTAGAGTTTAGTTGAACTGTAGTTAAGTAGTGAACATAGTTATAGGCATTTAATTAAAATAATTTTTATTTTGACTTGGCAGCTCTCCAACCATGAAGCTAATCTTTTTCCTCCTCCATGCCTCAG
Organism: Myotis nattereri; assembly: GCF_964212035.1. Taxonomy (NCBI): domain Eukaryota; kingdom Metazoa; phylum Chordata; class Mammalia; order Chiroptera; family Vespertilionidae; genus Myotis; species Myotis nattereri. The sequence continues at coordinate 75,156,286 of NC_138085.1, read as the reverse complement.
ACAATGGGAGGGCCTTTGTAAGGCCCATGGGCCCTCTGTACTGTGCCTGTAGAGCCTAAGCAATAGACTTCATAGACTCATTACACTCACACAGCCAAAGTGCACTTTTAAAAATGTAAATCTGATCATGTGACTTCTCTATTATAAAGCTTAAAACATTCCATCAGTCCTGGTCACCTTCAGGATAAAGTCCAAATTCCTAAATGAGCAAGCATGACCTTTACAGCCTGACCCCAGTTCCCTCTCCAGCCTCATCTCTTGCCTCTATCTGCCCCCATATTCCACCATTCCTGGAATTTATGCAGGCAGGCAGGTACTTTAAAACTGTGGGGCTCTGAACATGGTTTTACATTATCTACAATATTCTTTCCTGTTTCATGTATCAAGTGCAATTCTTTATCCTTTTAAAGACTTTTTAAGAATATCACCAACTGCCCTAGCTGGTTTGGCTCGGTGGATTGAGTGTCAGCCTGTGGACCCAAAGATCCCAGGTTCGATTCCGGTCAAGGGCACATGCCTGGGTTGTGGGCTCGGTCCAACATGCAGGAGGCAGCCAATCAATGATTCCCTCTGATCATTGATGTTTCTATCTCTCTCTTCCTCTCCCTTCCTCTCTGAAATAAAAATATATTAAAAAAAGAATATCACCAACTCTCTGAAACCTTCTCGAATCTCCATCCCAATCCCTATTTAGAGTTTATCAACCATTCCCCTATTATTGCTTTTATCATGTTCTGGTGCCTAAATATTTGTTACACGTCTGCCTCAGTATCTAGATTGAGAACTTCTTAAAGGCAGGGGCTAAATTTTATTCAAACTTGTTTCTCAAGCTTTAATAGTAAACCTAAAACTTGACAGATAGGCACTAAATAAACTCTTGTTGAATGAATAAATTTTAAACTGTAGTTATCTATGGTAACAATATAAGTTACTATGATTTGGGGGTTGCAAAGAATATACATATTAAAAGAAGAAGCTTTAGGCCAAATTTGGTGAAGAGAGTTTAAGGGAAAAGTAAATTGAAGTAGGGATTGCATTAATCACTTTGCACTCTAGACAATGTGAGAGAGACACAGAGCTAATAGGTTGTCTTGACATTAACCCATGGCAGGGTCCATAAAATATTATTGGATCAATTATATGATATTCAACAGAATCTGTGGAAGAAATAACAATTATCGGAGTCAGCATTTCTCCTCCAAAAAATCAAGTCTAAAATCACACTTATTTTTTGCTTTTTAAAAAGTTACTGGTCTGATAACTAAGGATGATGAGGTAGCTATAAATGAAAATATGTCAAAACACTTATTTGGATCATTATAATATCATTTTTTAAAAAATAAATAAAGCCCTAGCTGGTTTGCTAAGTGGATAGAGCGTCGGCCTGCGGACTGAAGAGTCCCAGGTCAGGGCATATGCCTGTGTTGCAGGCTCGATCCCCAGTAGGTGACATGCAGGAGGCAGCCAATCAATGATTCTCTCTCATCTTTGATGTTTCTATCTCTCTCCCTTTCTCTTCCTCTCTGAAATCAATAAAAATATATTTTAAAAAAAGAAATAAAAAAATACTCAAATAAGAGTTAATTGCAGTAATATTATCTGAGAATACAGCACTACACCTCTCATCCATACCACAAGCTTACCCTGAATAATAGTCTACCATCTGGGTCAAAGGAGATGAGAGACACCCTCTGTGATATGTACTGAAAGCTAAGGGTAGAATAGGAACCCAGAGAAAAAGCCTTCAGCAATATTCCCTACCCAAAACTCGAGTAAAAGCAACTTACCACTAAAGGACTGTAAAGACTTTTACACCAGAGGTAATCATAGTAAGAACAACTACTCCAAATATGCATATAGTTGAAATATTTACCTTTGTATTAATGGTCTAACAAAAGGAGGTGCACAAATCCTTTTGTAAATAATATTTACTTCAGTCTCATCTGATCTTCAACATACCATCTCTGACATTTAATCAGAAATTATGAGACAAAAAAATCAAGGAAAACAACCATTGTCAATAGATAAAGTAGTCAATATAACCACACTTAGAGATAATGGAACTCCCATTAAAATAACTACAATTAATATTTTAAAGGAGCTAGATCAGGAGTCAACAAACTATGACCTTCCAGATAAATCCAGCTTGCTGCTTGCTTTGTAAATAAATTTTTATTGAACACAGCCATACTCAGTCATTTACAATTATCTATGGCTACCTTTATACTACAGTGGCAGAATTGAGTAGTTATGAAAGAGCCTGTAAAGCCTAAAATATTTACTATCTGGCCTTTCACAAAAAGAAATTTTGCTGACCTCTCATTTAATAAAAAGGTTGGCGATGAGCATTAGCAAATACAGAATTTTAGCAGAGAGATGGAAAATATAAGAGTCAAAAGGAAATGCTACAAATAAAAATTACATGAGATAAAGAATTCCTTCAATGGGCTCATCAGTAGAGTGAAAGCATATAAGAACACAGCAAATACAGAATTTTAGCAGAGAGATGGAAAATATAAGAGTCAAAAGGAAATGCTACAAATAAAAATTACATGAGATAAAGAATTCCTTCAATGGGCTCATCAGTAGAGTGAAAGCAGATAAGAACACATTAGTGAACTTGAAAATATGTCCATGCCAATAGAAATTATACAAATTGAAATATGGGAAAATAAAATTGGGGGTGGGGGCTGAAAATCCAAGAACAGTGGATGGTACCAAATGATCAATGGAAATCTCATTAGATTCCTAGAAGAAGATGATAGAGCAGGACCCAGGAAATATTGGAAAAACTAAATTTACCAGACACTGTCACATAGCCCTGTAGTTAGTGCAATGACCATGCCCTATAATATGGGATGACATAATTTAAACAGAAGGCTTTTATATTATAAAGAGTTCTGGCTTTCATCCTGTCCATTATACATTTTTGCTAATTACTTGGATGAAAATACAGGTTTACTAATATCAATTTTTGGATGACATTAATCTAAGGCAAAAATAATTATAGTGAGTGAAAGAATCAGAGTCAATAGTGTCTAAATAGGCTTGCTAGTGAAATGAGCTAAACTGTAAGTATAACCACAAACTTTAAATATATTATACAAACCTATAAAAATAAAGAATAGAAAAATAGGCTTGGCTGATTACATCATACATCCAAGATATGTTAAATTTACATGAATCTAAAACAAACCGATATCTTTGTTTAATGTAACTCCCAATAAATGGATATATTTTCAAGTGGTACTAGCAGAGGTACTGAATTTAAGGCAATCAGAGTAAGAGTCCCTTTCTAGTCTTTGGTTAACCTATTAAAATTGGTGGATGATTTGACAACTGCATTCTTAATGGGCAGACAAACTACATTATGTTCAAATATAAAAGGCAAAAATGACTTGATATCACATTGAAAGAACAAGAAATGTTTAACTTGAGAAAAGATGGGACAACCAAGATATTAAACAATTCTCACAAGCAGAAGGGAAATTAAACTTGTTTGTATGGCTTTAGGACACAGAATTAAAACATGAATAGAAATTTCAAGATGTCAAATTCTAGTTCCGTATGTTGAGAAGCTTTCTGACAGAGCTGTCCATAGTGGAATAGCTGCCTTGTACGGACAAGAACTTCTCATCTGCACAGATGCCCACACAACAACTTTATAGTGCAGAGAAGGTCAAGCATAGGTTTAGTGATTGTATGCATAGCATTCCCATATGCCTAGTCTACATTTCTATAATTCTGGAAAGAGGAATCCATATGGGGAAGAGAAGAGGGAAATACATTTATGGTGGGACCAGTCAGTAAAGTAGGATTGTATCAAGGGGAAAACATCTCACATTTCATCTCGGATATGCTGATTTTGAAGGGCCCCTCAGATAACCTAACAGAAATGTTAAGGTTAAGTTGGCAATTAATTATTTTGTCTGGAGTTTAAAAGAGAGGTCTGACCTAGAGATAAGTTTGTTTTTTTTTTAAATATATTTTATTGATTTTTCACAGAGAGGAAGGGAGAGAGATAGAGAGTTAGAAACATCGATGAGAGAGAAACATCGATCAGCTGCCTCCTGCACATCTCCCACTGGGGATATGCCCGCAACCCAGGTACATGCCCTTGACCGGAATCGAACCCGGGACCCTTCAGTCCGCAGGCCGACGCTCTATCCACTGAGCCAAACCGGTTTCGGCCTAGAGATAAGTTTTAAGTGTACTTTTTGCGTAGCTTGATATAGCCCAATAGAAATATAATGTAAAATTGGTTTTGATAATATAATTTAACCCAACATATTCAAAAGACTTACCATTTCGACAAGTAATCAATATAACTGTTACTAACAAAGTAACTACATTCTTTTTGTTGTCATTTGTAGTAAGTCTCAGAAATCTGTTGTATATTAGCACATCTTAATTCAGATACCTACATTCAATAGCTACATTTGGCTAGTGGTTGCCATACTGAACAATGCAAGCATAGATGTCCATTGAATTTCTAACAATAGATATAGAAAAGAAAAAAAAGTTTTAGAATCAAGCATTAAGAAAACCCAAGAAAAGAAAGCCAACAGAGAGAAGAGATCTGGGAAAGTCTATTGTTATAAGAGCCAAGAGAAGAGAGTGGAGATGTGCATGGCCAGTTATGTTAAATTCTGATGCAAGTTCAGGTCTGCAAAGGCCCCTGTTAGGTACAGGGATGGAGAAGAACTGGCTGGGCTCCATTAGCAGGGCAGCAGCCATATGACAGTGGATTGAAAAATGACAGTCTGAACTCCACTCTTCTCAGAACGAGTAGTAGTGTGCTCAGACATCCTGGCTCTCTGCTCAGTTTGCCAAGGGGTTTGGATCTCAGTTGGATAAACCATTAAAGGAAAAGCACAATTGGCAGGCTTTAGGGTGTCATCTCAGGAGACTCCTGTGCAAGGCACAGAAATGAAATAGCTGCCATGCCTCCCTTTTATGCACATGATAGTCTTTCGTAGTGGATTCTTTCAGAAGATGTAAGCTTTCTTCTTGTTCTTCAGTCATACGTGGGATAAAAATGGTTCAAAGCATAAAATAGGGCATTTCATTCTTTTAAAGGATTCCCTGGACCTATTTGGGCAAGGATGGGACAGGGGAGCTCTTCGTGCACAGAACTGTGATTTTGATGGTGACTTCAGAACTCACAGGTAAGCAACAGGTGAATGGATGCCCTGTGGTGACCACAAGGGAAGAAAGCCATGTGGGTCTGTGATGCGGTCTTAGCTCCATTCATGATAATTTCTCTCAGCTAAATTAGTGCTAAGCCCTACCTAATTATAAGACACTGTTTTAAAAGTCACATCTGCACGTTCTGCCATCCAGAGCAAGGACATGGCTAGTTCCCCAATGCTCTCTCTTAGGGGCTCATCTCCAAGATACTCTCTCATTGCTATCTGCAGAGCTGCCTCCATCGGCTGGAGACCCCAACACTGCCATCACTGCAACTGAACACATCCCCTGGAAAAGAAATGGTAGAGAAGAGAATGAGATTTTCACATGGCTTAGATCCAGATGTTGCCTTGGTCCTGAAGCATTGGACCCTCTGAATAAAATTTCATATTCAGGTCAGTGAGTCCAAATGAAGAACACATAATAATTCTATTCTATGGCCCCATTTACTTTCCGTTGACACCTGGATCTGCTGTGCTCATTCATTTACTTGCACAGCATGGTGTAAGAAAAAAAAAAATAAGAGAGACCTGCATTCCATCTCAGTGGGATATTGAGCAAAACCAGTTTCTTTTCTGGAACTCAGTCATCTCATCCTTTCTGTCTCTGACCTGATCTGATCGTACCTTCAGTGGTTCAATGCTCTCAGGTTCCCCTACTACCCAGGCTCCCCTAGGATCTCTGCGCTCTTGAATGCTGTTTTCTCCTGCCAGTTCACTCAGAGGATTCATGATGGCTGTGGTTGCCATAGGAATGATTCATCTATCATAAAGGTAGCTGCATGCGATCACACACACTCCGAGGAGAGCTAAAGAGGGGGATGTGATATTCAGAACCTAGAGATGGATCTGCATGGAAAGTGGACGACAGCTAATGAGAGGGGGAGATAGAGCGCACGAGTTTTCTATAACTCTCATGTGCGTGCGCACTTCTCAGGAAGCATGAGTGCTCATCCACTGTCAAATATGCTGTCCGTGGTCCCTTCCATGCCCACTCGAGACGCTTCCTTCACAAAAATAGAATGTAATGGGTAAGCTGTAAGGAGGCACCCCCCTCCTTGCCAGCCAGTTGATGAAGTAGCCCGGGGTGATCCCAGACACCATGCCCCAAGCATCCACTGCAGGCTGCTTGTTTATGATAATTCACTTTTCATTTACAAGAAAGGACTGGGGATGATTTTGAAAAGATTTTTTTTTCTACATGGATTGTTTTCTACTTGAACTTGCCAGTTTTATTCTTGAGGTGGACAGTTTTTTATTATTTTTACCATACTATAATTTAACGACCAATACTTAAACAGTCAGGTTCTTCTTTTCTCTCCCTAATAGGACTTCACACCAGCCTGAACCCTAAATCCAACCCCAGACTTTGAAACTCAGTTATGAACTGAACATCCTACCAATCCTGGTCATAAACAGACACAGATGACCACTCTCTCAACTCTAGCCACGAACAAAACCCAAATCCAGGCCACAGACAACCCTAGATGAGGCCAGAGAGTGGCCACCACTAACCAGAGCCAGTTACTTCACCATGACCCCGGAAGGGAGCGAAGGAGGGGAGAGGTGGGCAGTCAGTGCACGCAAGTCCCACACGAGGACACAGCTCAACGTGCATGCCTTCCTTTCTAAGGATGTTGGATCAGAAGCATTTTTATTATGAAATAGGATACATTCAGTTGACTGTTTCCTAGCAACAGGATGCCAATAATCTGGCTATAATTCAGGGATTCATCTTCTCTGTGATGGAGAAGCTGGGAGCAGCAGCAGGGAGGAGAAGGGGGCAAGGCAAGGCTTCCTGGCATGAGGCAGAACTTACAGTGTGGTTTGAGGATGAGGAAACCAAGCCTGAAGACTCTGAAGCAGGGATTCATCCTACTGCTGCTGCTGCTGGCTTCTTGCTTCTGAATTTATTACTCATGTTGAAGGGCCCAATTTGAAATCGTATGGTATACTCTTGAATCACACACAGAGCTCGCTCCGCGCACAAAACATTGGCAGTAGAAAGCAAATAAGGACAGGAACAATAAACTTTGCCTGGCGTGTTGGCCGGGCTATGGAAATGCTGTAATCACTAAGTCTGGTGGTTAGGTCCCAGAGACATTATCCAGTGTCTCGCTCCCACTCATTTTTAGCACCTGCAAATTTATTACATAAGATATTATTTTGTACTCAATTTAATTAGTTAGAACTATTTGTAGTCATTTGAAATACACTCTACGTTGATTAAAATAATTAATGTAGGGCTACTAAATATTTACCTAAGATATTAATCCAGGGGGGAATTTGATAAATTTAATTAGCAAGCACTAATTATTGTTATGATAGGAGTTAGGGTTTAATAAATATAATTACAGAGAACAAATGACGGCTTCTTAATTAATAGATACTAGTTGCAAACACAAGAGCCATTATCATATTTTCAAGCAGGACATGCTATTCAGCACACCTTCCAGATGTCAACTGTAACAGCAATGGTGACTCACAAGGATAGGAGTGAACACTTATATAGTGTTTTGCTATTGGGCATAGTTTTAAGTGTTGTTAACATATGAATCATTTAATCTTTATAACAACCCTGCCATTCTCCACATTTTACACATGTAGAAGCTGAGGCACAGAAAGGCGAAGTACCTTGCCTAACAGTGGCAGAGCTGGCATCTCATCCCCTGTAGTTTAGTTCAAGAGTCTATGCTCTTAACTACTATGTGCAGTTCCTAAATCACAAGAGAAAACAACAACAAAAACAAAAATAAAAAGTGTGAATATTCAAAAAAGTACAGCAACCCAAATCCCCAAGCCTACATTGCTATTCAAGCAAAAGAGCCTTCTGATCTTGGCAGATGCCATTTACAAGGTTAGAAAGAGTGCAAAGAGGTGCAAGAGGCACACGGCCTTTAGTCCATGACTATTTTGCTGAGGCTTGGATGTGGAAAGGCTCAGTGCTATGGACTGCGCTCCAAAGGTACTCAGCGGTGCTTCCTGGTCTGGGCCATTCTGCACATGCATTCTACTGGGGAATCATGCATTCTGCTGGAGAATCTTCCAACATCATGGTGTTTACAAGGTTGGGGTATCATAAGTCTGTAACGTAATAACCTTTAGACAAAATTTAATTTGTACTCCAAAAAATCATGGGCACGCTCCTCATTCAGTTTAGGATATTTAAGGCCAAACGTCCCTTCACCATAACCAAAATGGTCCTGAATCACTGCCTACCTGAACAGAGACACAGCAGGTGCCACACGAACAGATCCTGACCTCTCACATTTCCTGTTAGGAAATGCCCCTCCTTAAGAGGGTCTAGCTTATTGCTAGGATGATATCATTATTGGGATTTGATAATGTCCCTGAGCTCTGGTAATGAATTCACACTCCCCTTTGTTCAGGGGATATATCTGGAAGGGGGATGGCTCTTACCTGGGGACAATTACATGGCTAACGCATGCCAACGAGCCTTCTATGGCACCGTTGAAATAGTCAGCATTGGTTTCATAATAAAGGAAAAAGTCAAGAAGATTTATAATAAAGGAAAAAGGAAAGAAGACTTTTGGAGTCAGTGTTCAGAATCCCCTTTTGGAGTCTGTGTTTCAGGGTGTCTAGTGGAACAAGCCTAACCCATGCACTTGAAAAGAATGTATATTCTGCTGCTCATGTATATTATGCACTAAAAGATCAATTAAGTCCATTTGGTCTAATGTGTCATTTAAGGCCAATGTCTCCTCGTTGATTTTCTCTCCAGATGAATCTGTTGATGTCAAGGGGGTATTAAGTCCCCTACTATTCCTGTCTCACTGTCGATTTCTCCCTTTCTGTCCATCAATATTTGTTTTATTTTTTTTTATTTATTTATTTTTTAAATATATTTTATTGATTTTTGACAGAGAGGAAGGGAGAGGAATAGAGAGTTAGAAACATCGATCAGCTGCCTCCTGCACATCTCCTACTGGGGATGTGCCCGCAACCCAGGTACATGCCCTTGACCGGAATCGAACCTGGGACCTTTCAGTCTGCAGGCCGACGCTCCCACTGAGCCAAACCGGTTTTGGCCAATATTTGTTTTATATATACAGTGCTCCCACATTGGATACATAGATGTCCACAAGAGTTACATTCTCTTGCTGGATTGATCCCTTTATCATTATAAAATGCCCCTTTTTGTCTCTTGTTACAGCTTTTGTTTTAAAGTCGATTTAGTCTGATATAAGGGTTGCTACCAGCTTCCCCGCCCCCCCACCCCCCACCCCCGTTTCAGTCTGTGTGTGTATTTTAATCTGAAGTGAGTCTATATGGGTCTTGTTTTGTTTTATCCATTCAGCCCTCTGTCTTCTGATTGGAGCATTTAGTCCATTTCCATTTAAAATAATTATTGATAGGTCTGCACGTTATTGTCATTCTAATAATTGTTTTCTGATTATTTTTATAGTTCTTATCTCTTCCTTTCTTCTTCTCTTGCCCTCTTTCCTTGCATGCTGATGACTTTCTGGAGGGTTCTGCTGGGAGTCCCCACCCCCCTTTTTTTTCCTTCTTGCATATCTCTTACAGAATTTCAGTTTGTGGTTACCATGTGCTTCATATATAGCAAGCCATGTTTCTAGCAGCCTTTTTAAAGTTGATGATGCTACATTCAAACACATTCTAAAATCACTGCAATTTTTACTCTCCATTTACGTTTTTTGTCATTATTTTTGTGTGTTTGTGCATATTTCTTAATTTATTGTTGTAATTATACATTATCTTTCTACTTTTATCTTTTGACCTTTTCTTCTTAAAGAAGTCCTTTTAACATTTCTTGTAATACTGTTTTAGTGGTGATGAACTACTTTAGGTTTGTGTGTTTGTGTGTGTGTTTTGTCGGAGAAACTCTTTAGCTCTCCTTCTATTTTAAATGATAGCCTTGCCGGGAAGAGTAACTTACGTGTCCATTGATAGATGAATGAATAAAGACGCTTGGGTACATGTGTACAGTGGAATATTCTCAGCCATAGAAAAGAATTAAATCTTAACCATTTGTGGCAACATGACTGGACCTAGAAGATATTATGCTAAGTGACATAAGCCATAGAGAGAAAGACAAATATCACAAATATCACTTATATGTGGAATCTAAACAATAAAATAAATGAATAAGCAGAACAGAAACAAACTCATATGTACAAATCGATGGTTACCAGATGGCAGGGGGTCAGGGGAATGGGTGAAAAAGGTAAAATGAATTAAGAAAAACAAATTGCCAGTTATAAAAATTGTCACAGGTATGTAAAGTATAGTGTAGGGAACATAGTCAATAATATTCTAATAACTATGTCATATCAGTACTAGACTTATCCAAATGAGCATTTAGTAAGGTATATAAATGTCTGATCACTATGTTGTATATGTGAAACTAATATAATATGTATGTTGACTATAATTGAAAAATAAATTAAATTAAAAGAATTCTGTCTTTTAGTTGTGTCTTTGGAACATTGTGGAGTGTCAGGGCTTCATTCATGAGGCAAACGTAATTGTTATCAAGAATGGGGAGCGGTGGCATTAAAGGGTTGCTGCCAAAGTCCAGACTGTCTGAGGCCCAGGTCTTCCTATTCGAAGCAGCGTCGGGGCTGGTGCCAGAGAGCAGAGCAAGGCTGAAGATCCTCTCTCGGGCTCAGCTTGGTTGAGAAGAAATGGCATTTCTCCCTACAGCAAATCCAGACAAACAATTTAATCTGTTAGGGAAGCAACATGGGAGGGGGAAAAAAGATGAGAAAAAACAATAAATAGTAAAAACAATAAACAGGAAGCTGGAAAAGACAGGCCTGGATGTGCAATCCTTTTTGTGCCTGTTAAATGAACCCTGGTGGGGATGAGGAGAGAGAATTATCCTATTTATATATTGAAAGAAATTTTAAATATGCATAGGCAGGGAGAGAGGCTCCACAGAGGCTGAAATGCAAAACGCATGTGGTCTGTGCACTTGCCCTTCCATCATCTCCCAGTGCCATTAGCAAGTACCTTGCACCAATTTCTGCAAAGCGTCTTCTAAAACTCAGAGCCATCGTTGTACTTACTCAGCATTTCTGTCTTTAAAAAGCAATTCTATTTTTATAAAGAAATGGTTTTTCCCTTGCAAAATCCCTCATAAATGTATTCGTGCAGAAACATAGCTCACAGGTCAATACTGATGCATGCACACATAGACACATACACATGTGCATGTGCACACACACATATACCCTCCACCCCTACCTGGCTGCTACAATACTCTCCTGGCTGCTAGGCACTGACCTGGCTGCTAGGCACTGACCTGGCTGCTAGGCACTGACCTGGCTGCTGGGCACGGGGTCAGTAGGCAGTGTCGTTTCATCACATGCACAAGGGAAGAAAACGGCATGCTCCCGTGCAGAGAGACCTGGGAGCATAGATTACCTGCCATGGGTAACCTGTCATCATTCAGTTGATCATCGTCACTATGGGAACATGTAAGAGACAGAACACTGACCAAATTTCCTTATGAATATACTTCATCCACACTTAAAAAATAATTCTTTGTCCCACACAAATGTCTACTTCCTTACACATCTCCCCACTCACCAGCCCCACCAAGCACACACCATCTCCTCTAAAATATCAGGGGCTGCTGTCTTCAGTGGCTTCACTGAGTACAAACCAATTATCCAGCAGCAGCTGCTGACTCCCCAGCCATGGACCAACATTGCAAACTCCAAAGCCAGGTCCTGAGGAGAGAGGAATTGCTACAGGAACACAAGCCCTCACTTTTTCCACTACCACCAACCTCTCCCCTTTTCTCTGTATCTCCTGGGGACACACAAAGTCTCTTAAGGAGGTCTGTTGCTTGGTAAGAATAGGTCACTGACATGAGTACTATTTTGGGAAAGTCCCCATTCTCTGGATATTTATAGGAGAGACTATGTTAAATATTATGGAACATTTGCTAATGGAAATTTAAGACTTTCTTATTTCTGCAAGCTTCCATTTGAGAATTAAAATATAGAGACGAAATGGAAAAAGAGGAGGGACCAATTATAACAACACATACAATACCCCAAAGTTAGCACAGTGTCTGTTGTGTGTCAATTCTTTAAGTAGAGGATCTCAGGTAATCTAGCTAACTAGCTTGGCCATTGACCCAAAACCCAGGAGGAAGCCCTTTGACAAATCCCTGACCTGATTGCAGGCCCAAATGCATTCTGTGGGATTGGCCTAGCTAACACCTCTCCCCTCTTTAAGGTTAGCACCACTTCCTCTAGAAATCTGTCTCAGATGCTTCCCTTCTGATGTCAATCAATGGAACTTTGGAAGGAGAGGAACAGGAGGGCAGGAAAGATGCCTGGTTCTGAACTGATGTGTGGGGTTGGTGGTTTCCATGGAGAATCCAGGTGATAGTAAGTGGTGACCAGTCAGCCCTCTGGCCTGAATATCAAGGCAGAAGACTGGGCTCAGAAGCCACTAGGAAGCTCCCAGCATGTGAACTGTCCTGAAGGCATTGGCGTGGAGGGTTCCGCAGGGACCGTGCAAGGCTTACTGCACCCCTGTGGCCGCCACGGGGCAGAGGGCAGGGGAAGTCAGAATTCTCTGTCCTGCCAGACTCATGATACCGGGACAGTATGAATCATCGACACTGTAATTGTGTTAATGTAACATTTCTCCCTGAGAATCCAGGGAAATGCTTACACCCACATTAAGCTTTCAAGCAATCAAAGACCAGAAAAAAAAGACAGCCTGAATGAAAATGGCATCAGTGTGTGAAAAACACTTTTAAAAAACCACTAAGGAGACATTTCACCAGGTTGTCTACAATTCACAACTCCAGCCTAAACAAGGGCTTGCGAAGGCCTAATAAAGGTGTCTTCCTCCCTGAGGAATTAGTACTAAATAGTCCACTGCCTTCTTCTGTCTGTGGCATCTATCCTAGAAGCAACTCTCCCCTTGACTGCCATGAAGTAACTGCATTTCCTTAGTGTTGATTTGCAGGTGAGAAGCTGAGGGGCCTAGAACCCAGGTCTCCATCTAGACCCAATGATCACCAACCACCAATGGGCCAGAGGGTGGTCCGAACCAAAGCTACAGCTGCCATCTCTGTGGGTGCCCTAGGGCCCACCTCTTCCATCTTCCTTGAAGCCTCCCTCACAGTGATTCAGGTGGGGATCATGACGCCAGGAGATCACGTCTCCAATGGTAGCAAACTAAGAGTTTAGTAAGAAAATAAAACCATGGCCAACTAGCTTGAAGGAGGTCCTATAAGTCTTAAGTCCCCTCTCCCCAGTTTCCATTTACAAGGACATTTGTGGAGTCTTGCAGGTATTGGCTTCTCTGTCCTTTTCTGATGGGGCTATCACAACCTGCTCTAATGATTTACATGCCTCTCTGAGACTTTCCATGTGGCTCACCTTCCACAATGCAAATTTAAAATGACCTCTCTGTGGCTGACAATGCCAGTGAACTACCACCACCCAGATGCAACTGCCCAAAAGGTCAAGGAACCCTCCTAGATACTTCCTCGGGCCTCACTTATCGGTGCCAATATGTCCCTGAGGATACCATCCTTGACACATCACCTATAACTAACCCTACCCCTGTTCAGAGCCCATATTTTTCTATCAGAATATTAAATGTTGTTCAATGTTGCCCCGCTGGAGTGGCTCAGTGGTTGAGCATCGACCTATGAACCAGGAAGTCCAGGTTTGATTCCTGCTCAGGGCACATGCCCAGGTTGTGGGCTTGATCCCCAGTAGGGGGGCATGCAGGGGGCAGTGGATCAATGACTCTCTCTCATCATTGATGTTTCTATCTCTCTCTCCCTCTCCCTTTCTCACTGAAATCAATTTTAAAAAAAATAGTATGATGTGCCTTTGCCTTTAGTCAACTCCCCCTCCAATGTTTCTCACAGACAGAGAGCTGATCATTCTATAATGCATATCTGACATCACCATTCTTCTGTTAAAAACCTTCTAGCCCCATCATTGTCTTCCTATGCCTACAGGATCAAATCCAAGCTCCTGATAATGGCTTATAAAAGCCCTCATGATCTGGTCACTCCCTCTCTTGCAAGATATAACCCCTGTGCAAGACAAAAGGTACTAGGCAATCCAGAAGAGGACGTAATTCATGCTATAGCAATAGGGGAAATGTTCAAGGACGAGAAAGATATCATAGGAAAGGAAGGAGTCCTGTGTTTAACAAGGGGAGTCATGGGCAAGTTTTATGGAATTCATGAGGAAGAATGGAGATGGGTCTATCTAGGAATATGCAAGATCATGGTGGTTTTGGGGATTAGCTTTTCTTGGAAGACAGAGGGTGGGGAGACTTCCTAACAATCACTATTTCTAGAAGCACAGTGCTCAGGTAAAGCGTGTTGTCATTCCCACCTCAACCACTCTCCACTCACCTGAGCTCGTTTTCACACATCTGTGAGAGAGCTCAGTTTGCTGTCTATGGATGGGAAGACCTTCTCTATCTTCTATGCCTAACCCACCTTTCCAGTCTCAGTTCCAGGTTCAGTCACCTTCTCTATAAAACCTTAATCAAGACCCGCTTTGTCCAGTTGTAAGAATTAAACAGGGAGATTCAAGTGAAGTCCTTTGCATGGAGCACTAGTGTATAGTCAAGAAATACAGCCTTATGACACCTTTCCGGGCTGGACCCTGCGGGTAAAGTGAGGCACCTGGCTTCACCTCTGAGGCCCCAGGACTCAGTCGCTTGCTGCCACTGCAGCTCCTCCTTATGCTGCGTATGAATTCTGTTAATGAACGTTTACTAATCCCCACTGGGGAAGCAACAGCAAACAAGACAGTCCCAGGGCCAGCCACTTGGAGATCACAGCCCATGGGGTCCGTGTGATAAATAAACAGCTGTAGAGTAGGAGGTGTGAGCACTAAAAGACGAGGTATGAGAGCTCCGGGGGCATAAAAGCAAACATGTGACCCAGACCTGGGCTGGGGCAGGCAGGTTTCTGGGAGGAAGTGCTGCTTTAGTAAAGCTGAGGGGGAGGGGGGCTGCTCAAAACATACTTTGTGAAGGATCCATAACTTGGAAGGGGAGAGAGAGGAAGGAGTCAGGAAAATGCCTCACTTAGGGCAGAACAACTTGTCTTACCTTTCTTTGCATTCCGAGTCTCCACACACACACACACACAGGAAGCCCACACTCACACCCAGGCACACACGAGCACTACCTCAGGGCTTATCTTTGTTCCGCCCATAAGTGTCAAGGTGTGAAGAATGAACCTTTTATCCTACATTTCGGAGGTATTGTCTGTGTCTGGATTTTTTTGTTTGGGTGCTGATAGGAATCCAAGTCATTAACCCCGCTAAGGACCTCTTTATTTATTTATTTTTTCCTGAAAAGGTAAGTGGGACTAGGATGTACTCAGAGGAAGAGCTGAGGGAAAAGAATAAAGGGGTCACGTGATAAGCATTCAACACAATTTCCTTCGCTGGCTCCCGAGCCAAACCTTCCAGGCGGCCAGTGTAATGAAATTGTGCGCTGTGTGTGTAGTCACCCTCTGTGCTGTCAGGGAGAAACCATTGTTTTAAGACAGTGGTTCTCAACCTTCCTAATGCCACGACCCTTTAATACAGTTCTTCATGTTGTGGTGACCCCCAACCATAAAATTATTTTTGTTGCTACTTCATAACTGTAATTTTGCTACTGTTATGAATCGTAATGTAAATATCTGATATGCAGGATGTATTTAGGCGACCCCTGTGAAAGGGTCATTCGACCCCCAAAGGGGTCGCGACCCACAGGTTGAGAACCACTGTTTTAAGAGCTTGTTCCAGGCACTAGGCATGGGGACAGGCTCCTGGGTCTTGGGAATGATGGTGTGGGGACCATTGCCAAGAAGGGAGAGGGGTGCTCAGCAAAGACCCAAAAAGCCTGTCAGGGAGAACTGAACTCATTAGCATCAGGTTCTGCTGACTGCTCATCCACCTTCTACAGGAAGGGACTGCTAACATGCTGCAGATGGCCCGCGCACCCAGCTCACTCGGCTGGGCTGTGGCTGATAGGGGGCAGTCACCGCTCACATGGCACACGCCCTGTCAGCTGAGAGCTCTCCAGGCGCTCTGCTCTGCAAGGCGCCTCCCATCAGCCTCTGCGGACACACCAGGGACACTGGTCCCCAGCCCAGACACTCCACTCATTGTAACAGTCAGGTCAGCCCTTTGCTCTGTCACCGCTGCAGAAGGCGGCCCTGCTCAAGGATGTTAAGGGTCTAGCAGGGAGTTGAGAAAAGAATAGAGTGCAACAACCAAGAAGGGCCCTTGGGAGACAAGAGCAGCTTTATCTTTTTCAAGGTCCAGTGACACTATGAAAGCATGAGGCTCCTTGGGAAAAAATTATCATCAATTTGAAGATCGTTACAACAGAGCATGGAATCAAGCCTGGGACCCTTCCGATTGGGGCTGTTTGACTATACCAGCTGCACACCCCCAAGTCAGCCCTGCTTAGAGGGCATAATCCCAAATCCATATCTTATGATGGAGAAGACTGAAGCCAGAATGTTCAGTCCTGAGTATTTTCACGCTCCAGGAGCCTCCGCACTGGGGCTCCTTAGCCACAACCTGACCATTTACCAGGTGTGTGACCCGGACAAGTTACTTAGCCTCTTCCTCCTTCAACTTCTCATCTGTAAAATGAAGATAATAATCACAGTACAGCCCAGGCTGGGTAGCTCAGTTGCGTCGAGCATCATTCTGATACACCAAGGCTGCAGGTTTGATCCCAGGTCAGGGCACATACAAGATTCAACCAATGAATATATAAATAAGTGGAATAACGAATCAATATCAATGCTTCCCCCCCCTCAAATCAATAATGAAAAAAAAAAATAGTACAGACCTCAAAGATTGGTTGTTAGAATTAAAGAAGGTAATGAGGTACAGAATTTAGAAGAGTGACATAGAGTAGCTCTAAATAAAATATAATTTAAAATATCAGTAATAGCAGGATGGCTGTGGTATTTCAATACATACCTCCACTTGTCTCCTTTGGTGACCTTTGCTTTTCTGCATGGGGACCCCAGAACACCTCCAAGAGGCCACCCTTCGCCAGCACTGACTGAGCTCCCTGGGCGTGGTCAGAGGTGGAGGGATTAGGGCTGGAAAGGTGCATGAGGCCCAGAGGAAGGCTAGACTCTGAAAAATCTGACTTCAGCGCCCCTGCTCCTGGTGCCCTGTACCACTCCCTCCTGTCAAAGATTGGACTTAACAAAAGCAAACCCTGCCTTTTGCAACAGCGTAAGGAAGACTGGGCTGAGCTGTGAGAAGGCAGAGCTTCTCCACCTGCCTCAGCGGCTGTAGGATCTCCTGGAGTGCTTGCCAACAACTCAGATTCCCAGACTCCAACCCAGAACCAGTAAATCAGAAGATCCTAGGGTGGGACCCAGAACTCCATCTTAATAAGCATCCCTGGCAAAGCTTATTTCACACCACAGTGCGTGAACCACTGCTCAGGGTTGCCTTGAGGGGGCGTCCCTACGTCTCCCATTGGGATGTGTAGCTCTGTGATCAACTTGCTGGGACAGGACACCCAGCGGGGGACCCTTACAGCATGTTGGTTGGTTGTCAGACGGTTCGCTGCACACGTCTCACATCTAACGCACATGAAGGCCGACTGAGGCGCCAGCTGGTCAGACCAGCCCTTCTGTGCTGGGTCCAGGAGGACCCCAGTGGGGGTCCCAAGAGGTGTCCAGAGACGCGGAGCACGTGTGCACTGTCTTACTCTCCTGTAGTCTCCAGCTCTAAGAAATCTCTTCAAATTCTGGCATTTCCTTGGGCTTCACGCCTTACCGCTAAAGCTTCTGGGCTCTCTCAAGGGGCCTTTTGCAGCCCGTTTTAAACAAACTTCAAGTGGGTGAAGCTGGACCAAAGGTGCAAACTTCCAGTGAGAAGAGGGATAAATCCTGGGGATGTAATGAACGGTGTGGTAACTATGATTAGCAATACTCTCTCTATATTTCAAAGTTGCTAAGTGAGTAGATCTTAACAATTCTCATCACAAGAGAAAAAAAAATGCTAACTACGTGAAATGATGGATGTTACCTAGACTTCTTGTGGTGATCATTTCACAATATACACATATATCAAATCATTATGCTTTGTATCTTAAATTCATACAATGCTATATGCCAATTACATCTCAATGAAACTGGGAAAAATGTGTCTTCTTATGACACACGGGATCAAAAATTGCTTTAATATGGTAGTTTGCTCTGCAAGTGGCAGGCATTGCGCACTAGTCAAGGTGGCCTGCAGGGCCTTCCTGTCCATCACTCAGGGAAATGGAGAGCAAACCATTTGAAGCCAGATTCTGGTCATCTTGGTGTCTGGGGGTTGCTTTATCATCCTGCATTACGTCCTTCTCTCTGACTTTTTCTTTATGTATTTATTTATTTATATGTTTTATTGACTTCAGAGAGGAAGGGAGACAGGGACAGAGATAGAAATATCAATGATGTGAGAAAATCATTGATCAGCCACCTCCTGCACGCACCCTACTTGGGATCGAGTCTACAACCCAGGCATGTGCCCTGACTGGGAATTAAACTGTGACCTCCTGGTTCATGGATTGATGCTCAACCACTGAGCAGCACCAACTGGGCATGATATACCCCCTTTCAAAGCACTTAGCTTAGATTTTACTTATATCACTTTTTAGCAAATTGTCAGAAATTAAACCTGACTTGCTCATTGTTTTTGTCTGGAGTTTCTAAGGACCCTACTTTAGCCCATGGACACTGTATTTGTAAGGGAGGCACAAGGAAGCCTGGGGATGTCCCAGTATGCACTGCAGGAATGGGAGTAGGGATGGGAGGAAGTGAGGCTTGCGCATGAGGGGGAGCCTCATGGGGCTCCAGATGCGTAGGTGGTTGCTTCAGGACACCCATGAGAGTTGATGTCAACTAAGCAAGCTTCCCCAAGAGTGGATCCAAGCCTGTTCCCACTGCCAGCCCCCATCCACCTCCCCACCCCCCACAGTCCCCTGTATGACCCAGAGCTTTTCCTAGAAGCGTAGGCACTGCATCTGTCAGCACCAAACCTGCCCCGTGGACTGTGGAGGTGGCCAATGCGCACAGAATGAGAGAAGAAAATCACAGGCCCACCTCCCCCAAAGCTTGATTTTTCATTATTTCGATTCACAGTGCTTCTCGGCAGGTTTTGTTTGTTTCGGTTTTTATCCTTAGTATGTCTTGGCTCATATTACCACTAGCATGTAAGTTTTATGAAGGAAGGACTGGGATTTATTTGCTCACATTTGAACACCATGAAACCTATACCTGGAACCCTTCAGTCCGCAGGCCGACATTCTATCCACTGAGCCAAACCGGTTTCGGCAACACAATTTATCCATTTCTGAATCCCTGGACTCCAGCACAAAGTAGGTTCTCATTAAAAGTTGGCTGAACAAAAGTCTGAACAAATTAATCAGCAGGCCTTTCCAGGTGGGAGGAGTGGCGTGAGCAAAGGCTCATGGGAAGAGGTGTATGCTTCCTTGCTGCTATAAACATGACCTCTGGGCAATTCAAGGTCATAGTGACAGATGCACCTTAAGTTTGTGGTCCTAGCAAAAAGCAGCATTAAGAAACCATGACCCCCCCCCCCCCGCCCCCAGCCTGAAGGTGTCTTTGCTATTGCATCTAGGGCAGTGATGGCGAACCTACAACACGTGTGTCAGAGGTGACACGCAAACTCATTTTTTTTGGTTGATTTTTCTTTGTTAAATGGCATTTAAATATATAAAATAAATATCAAAAATATAAGTCTTTGTTTTACTATGGTTGCAAAGATCAAAAAATGTCTATATGTGACACGGCACCAGAGTTAAGTAAGTTAGGGTTTTTCAAAATGCTGACACGCTGAGCTCAAAAGGTTCGCCATCACTGATCTAGGGCATAAAGCCTTAAAGGCATTGCTGTTTCCTCAATAATTTTGTGAAAAATGGGTCCCTATTTCTTCATCTCTCTTACTGGGGCTTTCCCTACAGGTGAAGAAACAAAAGGGTTCTAGCTACCGTGAGGGAAAGCTGGATTCTGCTTCAGATAATGAGATTCTGGGGTGCAGAATACACCCTGGGCACGTAAGATGTACTAGGAAAAGGTTGGGTCACGGATGGGTGGTCATGGCCCCAGCCTTCCTCCCACTCTCTCTTCCTCAAAGGATTTTCAGAAGAAACAAACTCGTGTGCTTTCTAACCAGAACCTAAACCAGAGGCATCTGCTTTTATCTTTCTGAGCTGAAAGGCTTTTTAAGCTCCCTACTGTTTGTTTTGGTTTATTACTGAAAGGCTAAACCATAAAAAAAAATCATTGTTGTGGGTATTTTCCAGTTGAGATGAAATATTTAACAAGGGCGAGGTGGGGAGGAGGACGTTTGATGAAAATACCATTTTTTAAAGGTCAGAAAATGCAAAAGCCCATTACTTTAATATTGTTTATTCTCACGAGAGGCAGTGTTCAGAGCCCTCACCCCTCCTCGCACCCAGCTTCTGTGCACAAAAGCACATGTGTCAGGTCCACCCCCCCAGAAGCACAACTGTGATCCACCCAGCCCAGAAAATGAGGGGCAGTCTCCTGGCCAGCAGGGAAGTCCTACCACAACCTGCTCACGCTGCTGTGATCCTCTCTGCCATGGGCTCTCCCAGCTCCTCCCTCTCTGTACCAGCCAGGCAAAAAGATATGTCCTTACACAGATGGTCAGGGTTAGCTCTCTGTGTCAGAGAGTCATGCCAGTCTACGTGACATGCCAAATCCCACCCACCCTTTCCAGGCTTGGCACAATCCCCCTCCTCCACGGAGGCTCCCTAGTCATCCAGTCAGAGCTCTCATAGGGACACATGGCCACGCTGGGCATCTGTTCGGGGCTCAGCCCCCCTTTCAGGCTGTGAGTGTCTCAAGAGCAGGGGCCCCGGCAGTCTGTATAACTTTGTGTCTCCACACAGCCATCATTCTGTATTTTTTGAATCACTGAATTCATGGAGAAATGAGCGATGCCTCTCCTCTCTGCAGCATTTGTGCCACTATTGGTATGAAAATTAAATCCATAGAACATGCCAAAGCACTCTGCATAATGGATGCATCTTCTGATTGGATTATAATTAAAATACGATTTCTTTGTGTGCAATAACATAGTTACTTCGATTGGCAGAAGGGAGATGGCAGATGTAATGGATAATTGATGAACAGTTTGCATGTTGCCATAATCTATATCCTATTAGGTTTCCTGTTTCAAAGGAGAGCTTAGAGGAGCATCCCAAGAACCTGCTGTTAAATTATCATCCCCAGTTGCAGGTGGATGATACAGTGTGAGGAATTGGAAAAATGGAACGAGATGACAGAAGAGGGGGGCACGGAGCAGGACCATGTGGGGGCAGGGAGAGTGAGACTGTTCCTCAGACACCACAGAAAGGTCTGAGGATGAGTCCCGAGCAGCCAGAGAAGTGGGGGGGGGGGGTGAGGGGGGCTTGGCACACATTCCCAGGCCAGAGCTGTCCAGTACGGTGGCCCCAGCCACGTATGGCTCTTTGTACTCACAATCAAACCTACATTGAATTGTTAAGATTTGGTATGCAAAAAAGAAGGCAGTTTGTCTTACCTATGATTTTTATAGCGATTGTATGTTGAAGGGATAACACTGTATATATTGAGTTGAAGAAAATATATTGTTAATGTTAACTTCAACTGCTTCTTTTTTAAAAAGAATTATAGATTTCTTTTAAATCCTCACTCAAGGATATGGTTTTATTGATTTTGAGAGAGAGAGAAAGGGAGGGAGGGAGGGAGGAAGGGAGAGGGGGAGGGGGAGAGAGAGAGAGAGAGGAGAGAGAGAGAGAGAGAGAGAGAGAGAGAGAGAGAGAGAGAGAGAGAGAGAGAATCAATTGATTGATTGATTGCCTCCAGTCTGCACCCAACCGGGGTGAAACCCACACCATTTGATGTTTGGACAGATGCTCCAACCAACTGAGCCACCCAGCTAGGGCTCAACTCCTTCTTTTTTAATGTGGAAACTAAAAAATTTAAAATTACAAATGGGGTTAGCACTTGTGGTTTGCATTATATTTCCAATGGACAGCACTATTCTAGACTAAGTTTTCTAGAGTAGGCTATCAGCCTTCTCACTCCAAGAAGGAAAATAAGCATCATTCATACTCAAAAAAGAAAAGAAAAAAGGAAAGAAAAGGAAAGAAAGAAAAAAGCAGATGCCAGAGGCAGCCCGCATCATGGTGGCAGGAGCGTCATTTTCTGGCCAGATGTCCACACTCATTTTCCCAGAGCCCCGAGGCCTGGAGCTGCCATCTGAGTCTAAAGGGTCATAAATAAACAGTGTGGCGGGGAGCACAGCCTCGGGATCACTGACCATCCTAAGCCCCAAGCAGGAAAAGTGCCAAGAAGAATTTGTCATATTGAGATGTGGAAATAAAATAGAATTTCTGTTATGATTTAACTTGTATTTTTCTATCATCACAGGGCTAGTTCCTACGAGTGGTTTATGTAACCTGGTGTCTCTAAATGGGCTGGCAAGTATGGCTTCACTGATTCTTTATCACCTTTGGGTACATTTGCTGTTAATGACAAAGCCTAATTTCTTACCCTGTGCCTCCCTCCCCAAAAGTGAAGTGTAGGATTCATATATAACCAAAGGAGTATATGAAATAATAAAAAAAAACTTTGACCATTACTTTTCATCTTCAACCTGATTAAACTGAGATAACCTGTCCTGGGCCACGTGTATTCCTAGGAATGTGAGGGGTGGGGTGGGGGAGGATAGTTTGTATTGAGTACACCTAGTATCAACAGAAATCTATTTGCTGCAATTGACTTAGCCCGTAGCTTAAGTCATGCCTACCCCAAATCTTAGGTGGTGTATTAGTTATCTATTGCTATGTAACAAGTTATCGCAGAATTTAGCAATTTGAAACAACACACATTTACTATCTTATGGTGTCAATTGGTCAGGAATCCAGAGCTGGTTTAGCCAGATCTTCTATTTAAAGTCTCTTACAAGGTTGCAATCAAGGTCAGCCAACCCTGTAGTCATCTGAAGGCTCAACAAGGGTTAGATCAGCTTCAAAGCTCACTCATGTGGTAAACACCTTCATGTATATATATATATATAGGTTGCTGAGACAAATTCTTACAAATATTGCTATTGTCTTTTCTATTAACTAGACAAATGACACAACCTG
The DNA here is from genome assembly GCF_964212035.1 of Myotis nattereri. Classification (NCBI taxonomy): domain Eukaryota; kingdom Metazoa; phylum Chordata; class Mammalia; order Chiroptera; family Vespertilionidae; genus Myotis; species Myotis nattereri. Next base: position 75,132,914 of record NC_138085.1, on the reverse strand, counting down.
AATTTATATCTGCTCACCTCTCCCCTACCTTCTCTCCCTGCTCCCACCCCTCCCCACTCACATAGGCCTTTAATCAAGGATGAATTTCTCTCACAAAAGGCTGAGTCAGCAGCTAATGCAGAACCAGCCTCCCTGTATCCCATGTAAGGTCTACCCCAAAATGACTTGTAATGCAATTCGTTGTGAGTCTTCACTTGCAATTGTACTAACAGATTAAAGACCAAAGAGGGAGCAGTCCCTTGCAGAGCAGAATGCCAATGGCTTCTGGAAACTAAGCCATCAATCTCTACACAAGCAATTGTCCACCCTTTTGCCAACCAATTCATTCCACCCAAGAGACCACCTGAAGAGCCGCTGAACTAAATAGGAAGTTGCAGCTTTTGAAATAACAAGGAAAAGCAAAGCCTTTTAGGACAGGATGTGTTTTATCTCCCCTCACACTCTTCAGTGTGTTGAGGCTCATCAAATCCCCTGTTCCTGCTAGCCAAAGGGACAGAGAGGTTGGGGCTGGGAAATGGTGGGAGAGAAAAACAATCAGTGTGGCAGGGCCATTTGGGGCAGACGTGCTGCAGATGAGCCTCTCACATGGCAGGCGCTGCAGGGGAGGCATTATGCTCCTCGGGGAGTCTGGGGCTCCAGGTGGAGCTGTGGGTGGAAGGGGCTCTACTATCTCATGGCTCCCACTCTGGCCCCTTTGTCCAACGTGGGCACTTCAGCCAACCTTTTCACTCCCCTGCCAATGGCTACAACATCACGTTAGTTTTACTGCAAAATTCTAGTATATGTTTGTTTGGGTTTTTTTTTTTGTTTTAAATTTATTAATTTATTCATTAGAGAGAGAAAAACATGAATTTCTTGTTCCACTTATTAATTCATTCACTGATTGATTCTTGTATGTGCCCTGACCTGGGATTGAACCCACAACCTTGGTGTATATGGACAATGCTCTAACCAACTGAGCTATCCGGACAGGGCAAAACGCTAGTATATTTTGATTACTTCTGAAACCTACCTATTATTATTTTGCCTAATTAGATCATAAATATAACCATCACATTTAAGTTTTTACTGATGACTCAGTTACAAAACACCAATGACCTCAGGAACTCTGTGTATCTATTTGTGCCTTGTCAAAACGACCCAGGATCTTTGTGCCTTTAAGTTCATGTACCATTTCCTATAGATTTCTTTTTTCCCCTCAAAACTAGGCTTTTCTGCTTATGGTCCCTCCACCTGACTAGAACTCTCTTCTGTAGGTAAATCAATATGGTTCTCCTCACCCAATTTGAGCTTGGGGGAAAAATACCAAAAAAAAAAAAATATCTATACAAAGTGAGTTAAAGGTTCTGATTAAAGATCTCAAGATCTCTCCTATGAGTTAAATGCATCATCTTTACTTTTATTATTAATTTGCATTGATCCTTACTTACAGTTTAACAGCTTTGTTCCTAAGAGCTACAAGAGTGGTGAACTCAGGGTAAGCAATTAAGTTCAATTTACCCCTTAACTTTTATGCATAGATATGTTGTGTTTGTGTGTTTGCATATATACGTGTGTGTGCATTTGTTCTCCCTGCACATCACTCATGCATCATCTGTGGTAGAAACACTGAAGACATCACAGGCTCATCACTCTTCTTTAGTCCTCACATCTGAGTCATCACAAGTCCTTATGATTCCACTGAAAGTATTTCTCAAACCCATGTCCTCTTGTACATTCCATTGGTTATCATTACTTGTGTTAGTTTGAAGAACAGCTGTGATGGGTAATTTTATGTGCCAACGTGACCGTGCCAGGGGTACCCTTTCACAGGCACCAAAATGCTCAGTCTATCTCTGGAGGTGGGAAATATACATGATATAAAAGAACTAACAATACAATTCAGACTCTTGGCTTTCTCCCAAAGATGGCCAACAGAGATACCGCAGCCACATTTATTGCTAAGGATTTGATAGAATCAATGATTTAAAATAAATTGCAACACACTGTCTAACAGAATAGCAACTTTTCTTCAGGCATAGCATCTACAACAAACCAGTAACAGCCGGCTCCTACAGACCAAGATTTGCCACCTAGAAATAGTCACATCCAGAAATAACATGAGAATGACAGTCTAAAGACCCAGACCATCTATCAGGACAGTGATTTCAAAAGCTTAATGTGGGTTGATATATAGGATCAATAAACCAGTGCTACCATATTCTATGAGAAAGAAATATCTCATATAATAAAAAGCTAATATGCAAATCAACTGAACAGCAGAAGGGCCGGTCACTATGATGCGCACTGACCACCAGGGGGCAGATGCCCAACAAAGGAGCTGCCCCCTGGTGGTCAGTGCACTCCCACAGAAGGAGCACTGCTCAGCCAGAAGCCTGAGGAACACAGCAGCAGTGGCGGAAGCCTCTCCCGCCTCCATGGCAGCCCTAAGGATGTAGCCAGTCAGACATTTCCTGAGGGCTCCCAGACTGCAAGAGGGTGCAGGCTGGGCTGAAGGACCTCCCCGCCGCAAGTGTACGAATTATGTGCACCGGGCCTCTAGTTCCATGATAAAGGCCTGGGAGCAAGCCTGGGGAGCTGAGGACCTTGCGTGTATATGGTTATCTTGGCAGGGGTGATGTGCTTGGGGGCTACCCATTAGCTGAAGTCTACACACTGAAACTTCCAGTATAAATTCAACACCACAAGTTAAATTAGGCAGTTAAATGCCATCAGTCAATTTCTCCTTCCCTGTCAAAACGGCAAGCCACAATATCACTATTGTTAATTGTCTGAATGCACTGCTTACCTGGCCAGATACTACCATCATAAAAGAGATCAACAATGCCTTCCTTGGGCTTCCAATTTTAATTTTTTTTTTAAGAACTTGGACTTCTCATTCTTAAATTAGAGTAACAGTTCACCCAAAAGAAACAATCTATTCTGAGTCTTCACTCAGAATTGACCGACCTAAAGAGAGCGAGCACTGGGGAGGGGCTCTTCAGGGAGAAACCATGCAAGGAGATTGGAAGACGTGCTGGTGGTTGGCTAAGCATTGCCCTTATAAGGTTCAAGGGAGAACTGATGAAGTCATGGTACAAAAAAATCTTACTAATGACTCCCAAGCTGTCAGCACAGAGACCGTAACAACCATATACAGAGAAAGTATGTGGACAGGATATATTCATTCCTGGGTGAATGACGGGACCACAATGCTCTGGGTGTTCTGCAATGTGAAGTCAATTGTTGCCGTAGCATTCTTGCAGTGATAACTCATGTAACGGTGCCCCGTTCAGGTGATGTAAATGGGAGCCGAAATGAGAATAACATCTCCAGAAAGCCCCCCGTGGACCAAACGACGGCAGCGTCTGTGAATGTTTCTGTTCTGTGGTTTAGCTACGGGGCCATTGTATTGAACCTTCTGTTTCGGATGCATCCAACCTTGAATGTGAAATGATGGATCTCCTTAGATTTTAAGCCCTCGACACTTTATTCCATTAATAAATATTCATTTTCCTTTTCTCCCTCCAGTAGCATTTTCTCATCAATCATGCCTGCAGTCACAGCTGTGTGAGCCTTTTACCCATCACTGTTTGTCTCTACACGACTCTGTGCGTCCTTACAGAATGAGGAAATTATTGGAGATGGGGTGGGAACCTTTTGTTTGGTGTGGCTTTTAATCGTCATCGAGTCTGTGTTTATTCCCAGAATGAAACCACTTTGTTATTTTTTTTCTTCATTTTCTTCTAGTCCACGTATAAATCACTCCATTGGATTCCACTGTCTTATAAAAATAAAAACGATCCCCAAGTGTTCCAGAATTACTCAGGGACTGTTCAGTGTTCAATACGTCAAAGCAGCCAAGACAGACAGTCAGGAAGGAGATTAGAATCAATGAAGAAAAATCCATCCTGGGCAAAGTTGTCCCGCTGCCAGCGCTGTCGGGGAAGTCCTGCTCGCTCGCCCGGCACGCTCATCACTGGGAGAGCAAGTCTTCAAGCACGAGACCGGGGAGGAGGCTGCAGTCTCTGCAGTCTGGGTTCGCACGACAAATCCACAGTTTACTTTGTCGAAATGGAAACTCCTGAAGAGTGCCCATTGGAAAGGTGCCCTTCACCTCTCAGCGGCCTCCAGATAGCAAACAGCCGCCCAGACCACTGCAGGGAGCTCGGCAAGAACCAAAAACTATGGGATGCTGAGATCTCTGGTTATTCCCTGCTGAGCCCCCAACACCAGAGGCTCTGCCTGGGGCAGGCTTTCTGCTCTATACTGCTGTTCTTTTCACCCTTCCATCCAGCCCTGGGTATCACCCGGTCTCCTCCTACCCCATTTAAACTTATTTCACAACCAGGGGACTTTAAAAGGCTCACAAATGCCTGGATTTCAAATATGCAAACTGGTCCAAGTGTTGTTGATAATAATAGGTTATGGCTGCAGAAGTGGGATCCATGAGCACGTCACAGACCCAGACCGATGTTCTGCCAGTACCTTCTGTGGGCGTGGCCCTGTGCCATGCTGCACATTTGCAAAAGTTTCCCCTGGAAAACATAGGGTGGCTGCAAAGGGTGAAGGTAGGACATGAGGAAGGGAAAGCAGCTGGAGCAAGCGTACTCTGAAGACAGGAAAACACTCGGGGCAAAGGGGCGTTGCCTTTGCCTTCCACGGAAAACCTAGGAACCCACAGGAAAGGATGTCTGCTGCTAATGCATAGTGAGACTCACATAAGCACACAAGGAATCCCAGCCTGGGCGTCTGCCTAGCTTGTCTCTAAAGGCTCTCCCACACCTTTGGTGCTGAGGCTTCTGGTCTGATAGGAAAGGAAATTCAGTTCCTCCAGATGGAAGTCTGGGGCAGGAGACTGCTTGAATTCCTCACCCCCATTCACAAACCCAAGCTTTTTTGAGCTGAGTGAAAGGGGAGATGTATCAAGTCAGCATCCTCATTAACAAATTGGAAACCTGAAACCCAAAGTCATGCATGCAGGTGGTCATGTGACCAGGGCTGAAAGCCAGGTCTCTGGATTGCTGTTCTTAGACTCATTTCCCCACATCTAACCTTCAAAGGGGCCAATATGGGCAGTGGTTGCTCCTTCCTATAGAAAGCTAAAGGCTGAGTACAGCTTCCATCAGCCTGAAAACTGGATCCAGGATGCCTCCTGCACCTGAGCAGGTGACACCATGACATGTCATCATGGAAGCACAGTGCTTTAAAGAGATACCTCCACAAATATGTCTTAAGAAGGGTCACCAATTACCTGTTGGACCTTTGAGTATGTGACCTGCAACTTTACCCGAGTTTCATCATTTGTAAAATAAAACAGGCACTAGCTATTCCTCTTACTAAGATGTTGGACAATCAAATTAATGATTAATTATTCTCACACAGAGATCACTCTTATATTTGACAGTATTATTTTCAATAAACCTGTTATCGTAATTTATGTGTCCAACAAGTAAGACTAAATACTGCAAGTTATTTTTTAACTCAAAACATGACAAATGCAATCTGAAGGAAACAATTCAATATACTAAAAGCTCATAAAGCAATTCACAATTATGCTTGACATGCATGAATTTCCAGGACCAGATGCCTGACATGACAGGTTTCTGACAGGCTTCCATTTCCCCAGATCATGGCTAGCAAGTACCAACTGACTATGAAGACTCCAGACGAGGAAATGGAAGCTTGTGTATGTTTGAAAGGAGTGCTCTAAAACTAAGCAAAATTTGTCTGAAATTTCACGCGAGACAGAAAATTGATGGTTGAGTTTGGGCAGTGGCCTTAAGTGGGGTAGGCCAGGGCTCTTCGGAGGAGACAGCTGGTATAGCCTCTGAGTTTCAATGTGGCCCAAGCATGTCTTCTGGCTTACTTTAAAACAGGGTAGTAATATAGCTGTTTATAACCATCCTACACACATCAGTACCAGAGAGGAGGGTGCCCTGGAATAGGGAGGCATTAGGGGATTCTCTGGGAAAGGGTACAAGGAATGGCTGAGTGAAAAGATGAGCACCAGAGCCTCCACATCCGTCACTCAGCTAGAGGAACAACCTTGAATGTAAGGTTTCCTCCTGCATCCTGATGGATCTACTAGTCCAGGTGGCCAACGGTCCCTAAAACATTCAAGGTGAGCTTATGGAGGAAAGTGAGGGCTCTGAAAACAACACGAAATATTTCTAAAAGCAGGAAAAAGTGGAACAACCAATTGCAGAAGGTAAGAGTATATGCCAAAAGGGAGACTGCCTTTAATCTGCTTGGAGGTCATTTTCTTATATAACAATTAGCTAATTCTTCTCAAAACTTCACTAAATGATCATTCTTTCACTGGTTTGTGATGCCGTCACTGTCGTATACCAAATTCAGATATATATGTGGATTTTAAAAAAAAAAGGCAAACAGATTGTGAAAGGTAATAGTATTCAGTTAACAGAGGAAATGTAGTCGAATATATATTTACCTGAAACTGGGCAGGTGTTTACCTTATAGTGGAAAAGGCTTTACGAAACAAAGCTTAAAATACATAAACCATGAGGGAGAACCTAAACAGAAAAGGATTACTGTATTGCCAATGCCACTCGGTGCAAAGGCAGTAATAAGTGTGGCCTGGAAGGAGATATTAATAAGGAATTACTATCTGGGTATATAAGAACTTTCCATAAATCATCCAAAAAAAGATAAGAAGCCCAGTATAATACAGACAAAAATGTGAATAAGGAACTCAGAGGGGATCCAAAACGCTAGCGGTAAAGACTCACACTCAGAAGTCACCCGTGAGTGCCCCTGCACTGTGGCCTGATAAGCAAAAATTAGGAAGTCAGCAAAACAAAGTGTTGGAAAAATAGAAATATTCATGCACAGCCGGTGCCTTTCTGGAGAGGATCTGGCAAACCTTAGGGAAATGAAACGCACCTGTAGGCATGATCCCTGAGTGGGTAGCCCAATGAAGGCCCCCACCCCCCCCAGTGCCACAGGGAGGTGTTTTCAAAGATGTCCACAACCACACGACTTGTAACAACAAGAAGGTGAGGCGATCTCCACACCCACGCCTGGAGAATAAACACATGAAATATGGTCTAAGCCCACGATGAAATACTCCGCAATAGTCAGAAATTGTCCAATTGCACAGGGTAACATGCGAGTATAAAGTAACAGATAGAGATTTTTAAATCAATTTACATGAACTAAAACACACATGATAATTTTTAAGGATATGCAGAGATCTAAACAAATAGAGAATTTGAATCGGGGGGACACAGGTTAAGTACATTGGAGAGAATACTTAGGCAAGAAGGGGAATTGGACTTGAAAAGGAAAATAACTAGTATTAAAGGAAGCAAAAGAGGCACCTTGCATGAATAATGGTGATGTTATTCATCCGTGCACGCATTCACTCGTCACCTGGTAGGTGGGTGTTGATTGCCTACTTGGGCCTCATAAACGCACTGGGGTTACAAAGGTGGAGGGAGAGAAAAGCTCCCTGCCCCGTGCTACTTCACGCTGGTGGACTGAGGAATAGACCGAGGACAGGGAGCAAATCAACGCTGGGCTCCTATGATTCTAGGGAAAAAGGAGAGGATGATGAAGATGATGATGGTGAGGGATGATGATGATGATGATGATGTTGACAATGACATTACATTTGTGGTGGCATATCCCATGTTTGATAATTCCCAAAGCTCACTAGCATATATGAAATAAATTTTGGCAAACTGAATTTTGGAGCCTGGTGCATTTGCCTTGGAGGATATTTTAGACAGCCTCAGCATGACATAGAACTCCCTGTGGAAGTACCTCCAGTTATCCGGTGCCCAGCAGCACTTCTCATGCCCCGCTCTGCTCCCCAGATGCACACAGCGCTCATAAGGCAGATGATGTAGAAAGGAAACAAAATACCACCTGGGTAGCTGAATTTTCCTACTGCTACCCCTCATTAGCTTTCCCCTCCTGGAGCCCCCAATCAGCTCAGGGAGCCAGTGTTGTGCCGGATCCCATTCCCGCTGAGTGGATCTGCTGCCTCTAATTCGGGAGGCCAAAGGCAAAGATGGGTCCCTCCTAAAACGGGGAGCATGCTGGTCAGTGGGAAATGAGGGCTTCACCCAGCCCCTTGCCATCGGGGTCCTGCCTTCAAATCTACTCAGAAGAAGTGAGTCTGGATGCAATCTGTATTTTCAAGACAAAGTAATAGCTTTGAAACCAGAGACAGTAGCACAGGACTGGTGTGTGTGTGTGTGTGTGTGTGTGTGTGTGTGTGTGTGTGTGTGTGTGTGTATTCACAGGCAGTGGAGGTGGTGTGGGGGATAAAGATGAAATGAGAATACCCTCCAGAGATAGCATCCAGTCTCAAGTTTGGCACTAAGATATCTCAGCCTTCACGATCCTTCTCAGAAATTCAGTGTCTCAAGAAAAGGGCTCATTTCCTTTAAGACTGAGCCACTTGCTATTTCTACCTTTCTCAGCAACGAAACACCCTGGAAACCTCATTCATGGCATCCTCCTTCCTTCCTCCTCCCCACATATTTTTCTGCATCTTCTGGACAGTAGACACAATAAAAAACACCCAGACCAAACATAATGGCTGAGGCAGGAGGTGGGTAGAGATTCCCAGAAGAAAAGATAAGCACTTTCTCAGGGTCAGTACACAAGCATTTAAAACCTCAGACACAAGGATTTTGAAACATCACATTATGCTCCAGTATTGGCACAGGTACTGGCCAGTGCACCCTGTCACAGCACTTGGCAATGCCTTTCAAGGGCTTTATACATGTCCACAACCTCTGACCAGTAAACGCTCTTAGGAGAATTTATACATAGGAAATTATCAGAAATAGCAGCAAAGACTGACATTTAGGAATACTTAATGCAGCATTTTACATGTCATCTGAGGCCTTCCTGTGTTTTGAAAATTAAATAAAACCATCCCAAGACTCTATCTCAGATCCAGTGGAATTCCAAAGTCTTTCTCAAGATTTCTAATAATTCGCAGGGCTTAACCTTTAATGCCTGTAAGGAGTGAACTCTGAATTTCCCCAACACTCATCTAAATTCAGAGCTTAAACCAACTGAGGTCAGGGAATAGAGTCTCTTTTCTTGACTTTCTCTCCAAAAGAAGCCTGTAGAATGTGTAGAAGCTTCAGTCTTTGGGGAGGAATCAGGGAAACAGAGGGAAGATAGATCAGAGGAATACAAATACTTTCGGTTTCAAAAATTTTAAAATTTAAGTTCTTTAAAAAAAAACACAAAAAACCTTTGCTCACCCGGACTTCTTATTAATGTAAATTTCTCAACTCACTGCCCTTTTCTGTTTTAGTCTCTTTCCCCCTTCCCCTCACATTTGTCTGCTTGCCCTAACTCCTAACTTTATCCAACACCATAACCAGAACAATGTAACTCTCTGTTTTGCTATCTATAGATAAGCCATGCTCTCATGGCCATATCAATGAGCCTATTGAGGTATTTTCCTAAAGATGGCAAGTTATGAAGAATTTCTTTCTTTTTTTTAATATATTTTATTGATTTTTTACAGAGAGGAAGGGAGAGAGATAGAGAGTTAGAAACATCGATGAGAGAGAAACATCGATCAGCTGCCTCCTGCACATCTCCTACTGGGGATGTGCCTGCAACCCAGGTACATGCCCTTGACCGGAATAGAACCTGGGACCTTTCAGTCCGCAGGCCGACGCTCTATCCACTGAGCCAAACCGGTTCCGGCTCTTTTTTTAAAATATATTTTATTAATTTTTTACAGAGAGGAAGGGAGAGGGATAGAGAGTTAGAAACATCGATGAGAGAGAAACATTGATCAGCTGCCTCCTGCACACCCCCTACTGGGGATGTGCCCGCAACCAGCAACCAAGGTACATGCCCCTCACTGGAACCGAACCAGGGACCCTTGAGTCCGTAGGCCGACGCTCTATCCACTGAGCCAAACCAACCGGTCAGGGCAGAATTTCTTTCTTAATAAGGATGTGCACACAATAAGTTTCCCGTTTTGTTAACTGACATCACCATGCATTCATATGATGGGAATGTGGCAATCATTTTGTGACCGAGGGAGAAACCCAATGGAGGAGAGTGGAAGAGCAAGAGGGGCCTGGAGCCTAATAATATTACTGAGCTGCAAAATTAACCCTGAAATAAATTACAACCATAATTATTTCTACAGGAAGTAATAAACACCCCCTTTCTTTTTATTGTTATTTAAAACGTTTTTAGACAATTATATCAACTCAATTATCCAGAAATAATCCCAGAGGTAAGAGACTCAGTCCTACAACACTCTCCCTTCACCCCCTCACACACACACACACACACACACACACACACACACACACACACACACCCATGTTAGATGACAGTTGTAAGCCCAGGTCATTATCTGTACTTCTGACCAATTGGCTATAGATCTGAAGTTTCCATGACCCACCCCCTCCTTGAGTTTGATTACTTTGCTAGAGTGGCTCACAGAACTTAGAGAAACACTGCAATCTGAAAGCTTTCCAAACTCCCTACTACTGGGATTTTATGGAGCCTTCTTTACTTAAGCACGATTAATTATTAACTGCATTTCCCTCTCCCCTCTCTGGAGATGGAAGTGGGGGGCGGGGGTTGAAATTCCAAGCATCTGATCATGGCTTGGTCTTTTTATGACCAGTAACAAATACAGTATAGTATATATATTTTTTCTATTAACTCATAACAAGTGTACTCTCACTTGCAGCCAGAGACATCTTAAAAGAGGCATGATATATCAAACTCTGAATATCTCTCAACCTCAGTTTTCCCATCTTTACTATGGGCATAACAATAGTAATTTATTCTATTGAATTTTTTTAGAGATATAATAATCTCAACCAACATATTTTAATAACCTATACACACCATACTTTCATTCGTTCATTAATCCATTCATTCCTTTGCTGTTTCTTTACCCTTCTCCTTTCTCCCACTCTTTGGGACCTAGAAACTCATCCTTCCCTGACATATCTGCCTGACCATTGTGTTTTCCTCGGTGATCCATAAGATGCATGCATGCTTTCATCGGCATGTTTTATGAATATGTATTGATGGGAATTTGATGATATTAATGCAAGGGTCCCAAAAGGAAAACAGAATTCTATGAATCCTACTAATCAATGTTTCTCCTCAATGGGATTCTGATGAAAATGGTTTAAAGGAACTGTAGCTAAATGGGAAACAAATCCTATTCTGTTATTAGTCCAAAGAGTGCCCTACACCTAAGGCTAAGCTCTCCTAAAAATTGAGTTAGAAGAGTGAGACCTCTCTCCCATCACTGTGAACTCAAATTTTGCCTCTGACTGCCATGTTCATGGGCACATAAAGAAAGGAAGACCAGAGCAGGAATAATGAGATGGTCAGGCACCATCTGTTGGCAATTCTGTCAAATATTGCAGACTAGAGAGAGAGGGACAAAGGCTGGTGCTCCCCTAAGGACAGGTTCTATCTAGATATGTCTACCTTGGGATGCAAATAGTGCTTTGAATAATTGTCCATCATATTAGCAAGTTTTCCTTCCTTGGGGCATTTCTGATGAAGGCAGATGAGACCAAAATGCCCTTTCCCTGTAGTATATGTATGATTAACTTTGTATATTCAGGTATTTGCTACTTGTGGTAAATTATATTCCTGTTCAACTACATTTACTACCTTCTATGCATCTTTCCACTTTTCTGCTTGTGGTCATGTGGCAGTCTTTGGTCAATTAAGTATGTGCTTCTAACCAGAGGGCAATCCTTGGGGTTAGAAGCTTTAAGACACAGCACTTACATCAAACTCTATTATTCTATTGGCAAGGTAACCAGCAATGTTCTGGACAGTAGCTGCTCCAACGTCCTGGGTCCTGGGGTGAGAATGGGGGTGATCTAGAGCAGAGTCTCAGCCAACCATCAGTAGACAAATGGTGTGTGTGAGCAATGAAATCTGTGCTTGAAGTGATGGAGATGTTCCAGATGCCTGTAACAGCAGCATAGCCTAGCCAATAGAGATGATCCTGGGAGTTCCTCTTGGAATGTACCCCTTACTATATTATCAGTTTATTTTTTACTTTTATTGATTTCAGAGCAGAAGGAAGGTAGAAAGAGATAGAAACATCAAGGATGGGAGAGAATCATTGATCAGCTGCCTCCTTCTTGGCCCCCACTGGGGATCAAGCCTGAAACTGGGGCATGTGCCCTGACCTGGAAAGGAACCATGACCTCCCGGTTCATAGGTCAATGCTCAACCACTGAGCAACATCAGCCAGACTATAAAATTAGTTTAATACAAAGCCTAACACATATGTATACCCAATGGATTGGCAGAATAAACCGATGAACATTTTTGATCAAAACTATTAGTTTCTTCACTGAGAGGCAATATAGTATAGCAAAAGAGATCCAACTTAGGAGTGACAAGACTCACTTTAAATCCCATTTGCCACTCGGTAGCTGTGAAACTTTGGTCTCTCCAAATTTCTAAGTCCCAGTCTCCTCACTTAAAAAAAATTGTGTTTGAAATGCCTTCCTTCACTAGTATTGGATAATTGATTAGTTGGGTAGGATTGAGGAAAAAGATTTAAAAAAAGTAAAACAGAGGATAAGTACCAGATTTACCAAGAGGAGGTGTGGGCACTGACTGCTATTTGATCTAGGTAGAGCAGAGCAGGTAATATGTGACCTGTCTTGGAGACTAGACAGAGGTATGAGATATGAATTCAATTTACATATCTTGGGTTCTAGTGGGCTGTGGGTTATCCACATTGAATTGATGAATTGATAATGAATATATGTGCTTAAAACTTAGGAAAGATATATGTGTGAATGTACAAATAACCATTGATTAAATGACTAGTTAAATGCAGGTCAAGAGAGGTAGGTTAATACTAGATGAGTTCTTTGGTAAACATATTTCATATTTTGTGTGTACGTTTGTGTGTAACCACCAAATGTCTGTGGATAAAGGGTATACTCTGAGGACAGAAAAGTTAACTACATTAAAACCAAATTTCCATTAAAAGAGACCCATGTGTATGTCACCAAACACAAATACAGTTGCTGAAGAGAAAAAACATGTGGCAGTATACCAGCAGTGTTAAGCAAAATTTTCAGGAAGCTAATCCTTTAATACTGACTTTTATGTTTTATGAATTCTGGTCAGAAGTATCTTAATTAGTACTAGCTATTAACTACAAGAGGAAACAGTTGTTAGAAGAAGATAAAACACCTTTCCCCAAATCATGAATTTAACAACTATTTTGCTTAAAGCATCAACTCTGAGAAAGGCACTTCGCTAAGCAATATTGTGAGATGATAAATTAAAATTAGACACAATTCTCCCCTTCAAAAAGATGGCAGCTTCAGATGGGGTGATGATAAGGACTATGGGAGAGACCAGGTTAGATGTCATGGTTAGTGGAGCTATTACTTCCAACTAGGAGGTCAATGGGGTTTGCATGGAGACTACAATTTTTTAGTTTCTTTGTAAAAGTTAAGCTAATGTGTGTATGTGAGAGAAATGGTTGAAGAGGGCATTATAGAGGAAAGAATCTTAGAAACATAGGTTTAGAGGTGGGAATGAGTTGGGTACATGCAGAAGCTGGGTACAAAGCAACTCAATTTGATTATAACTAAGTATTATTTAGTGAGCACTGGAATAGAAAATGTAGATTAGGGCTAAGTCGTGAAGGATTTTGAATTTCAGGTTAAGAAATGTAATATTTATTCTGTAATAGATTCTATGGCTCAATTGAAAAAAAATGGGCAGAAGAGAGATTGACTCTGACAGGGAATTTCAAAAGCATGATAGTAGGGGCTTTCCTGGGGATAGATTTTTTTCACCGTAAAGTCGGGAAAAATAATATTTACTGGGCAAGGATGGTTTTAAATGAGATAACCTATATAATGATGCCTTGGTTGGTATTAGGTTTTCTTCCCATCCTCTTTCCTGAAAGTGGCCTGATAATATTCACCTGCTCCTCATTAAGACCCCAAGGCCAGCAAAGGCAACAACATGAAGATATTAACAAGGTCAGGTGCTATAACGGCAGCTGAATACCCACAAGCAGGGATTTAGCAGATAAAGTAAAGGCAAGCAATAAAAAGAGAAAGGGGGAAAGAAATGTTTGCCAAGGGCTGTTGAAAAGAAATAAATTGGAAACCTGTTATGCATGTAACTGGGACACTACTGCGAACTCGCGAAGGGAGGGAGGGCTTACAGAGAGAGGCAGCTCTGGTGGGTCCTGGAGAACCCAGAAAACCAGACCTTCCAGCTGTGTGTGTGTGTGTGTGTGTGTGTGTGTGTGTGTGTGTACAATGAGACCATTCCAGCTGTACTGGCTGGCAGATGGGAGCTTGAGCTAATCACCAGGATTGTTTCATTGAGGAAAATTGTTCTCATTAAGTTGCAATTGTGACTCCATAGTAGTGTCTACAGGCAAACTGACACCCATAAAGTTCCAACAGGAAAATCTGTGAAGATGGGGACAGGACCTCCAGGGCACCACACAGAGTGAACTCAGCTGAAGATGGGCCTCCCCGCTGCAGGGGTTAAGTTTTTACCTGAACAAGAAGCCCCACCAAGGTAACCTCAGTGTGTGATCCCACCACCTCTCTGGCCACTGAAGCATCATGAAGTCATCAGAGCCTCTGGAACAATGTATCCAGGGATCAAGAAGTGGAGTGGGGGATAGAACTTAATGCTTGCTCTCCAAGGAGGCCAGAGTCTAGACAGAGAGAGATAATGTGCCCTCAATGACCTATGAAGCCCTTGAGGCCTCCATGAAATAGGCATAGAAACTAAGAGATGGGGATGTCCAGAGGAGCCACATATAATCAATCTGCTAACACAAGAGAGTTTCCTTGAAGAAGGGGCACAGGATCTGAAGCTTGAGGAATGGATAACAGGGAAATAAGAGAGAAGTTAGCTGGGGTTGATAAGACTACATAAACAATAGTAAGGGTGGGTGATTAGTGTCAGCAAAAATAACTCAAAGACACATTGACTGCTCCTTCTGCTTAGTGCATTCACAAGGATACAGCCGCAGCCTTCTACACATCAAGTAGCAGTTTTTTAAAGTCGTGAATCATTGCCATTCCTCCTAACATATCTGCTCCAGAGCCATTACGGACACCCACCCTCTGGAGGATCCTGTGTGGGAAGCCTTCTGCCTGGTTCTGGGAAGAGTGTGTAGCTTAGATTGTTTCCTAAGCAGCCACAAATCACCCAACTCCACACCAGAGATCCTGAGCAAAGAACTGTTTGTTCTTCTCTTCTAAAAAGCCATGTATGGGTAAGCAAGATACATAGTTCAAGAATATCATTGAATGAATGAATGAATGAATGAATGAATGAATGAATGAACAAACGGGCAAAAAAGGGTAGATAAACCTTCTAAAAGAACAGCTAGGGGCCCCATACATATCCTACCAAGAGGGACTTGCAGATGTTTGTACATATAAATATCTGTTGAATTACTATAAATAATATTAAAAAACCAATGACTAAATGAACAAATGAATGTGACTTTACCAATCAGGTAAAGTAAATGTGCCTGAGAAAGGTCATCCTGAAGGTGTCCACTGGGCTAGCTTTATGAACTGTGCACAGCAGCACCCACCACAGTCTCAGAGCTGAGGGCCCCAGGTCCCCTCTCAGTACCCTACAGGACACCTAACCCAGCCATACCCCAACCACAACTGCCTGCACACACAGAGCCCGCCTCGTGTTCATGTGTGATCTGCTATGCCGAACAAGCTTTACTCCTCTGCTACTAGGAGGTCACCAAGTCCCCAATGGCAACACCTAGAATCAAAGTGCCACGGGTCCCACTCCATGCTTTCCTACCCACATTATACTTGAAATACTTCAGCCATGTGTTTAACCTCCTGGTTGGAAGCAGGGCTCTTGGGCAGTTGTGAACAGCTATGATATTTTCTCTACAAACCTTCCTGTGTAGAGAAGTGGCTCCCAAAAAATGCAACCTGTAGACAGAGGCTCCTACAAGAGCTTCAACTCTGAGATCAAGGTAGACGGTGACTACTTGCTCATCACTAAAATGTTGCTGACTGCTGCTCATTCTCCACAAAGACCCTGCCCAGATCCCCAGAGAGTGGCCTTCTACTCAAGCCACCAGCATGACTAAGTCAAGCTCAAGTTTCCATGGTATTTCATTAATTTAAGCTACATAAAGTACAAGCATTGCTATGTTCCCTTGTGGTAGGTAGTTATCCTCCTCCATCCATAAGCCTGTGTTTAAACTGCTGAGGACCCACACTGCCTTCCGTGTCCTAAAGTGCCTCATCTGTGTGAGAGTTTGGCTTGGCTCATAAACCTCCAGCTCCAGTCTTTGTCTTCTGGATATGAGCAGACTCTTTACCTATGAAAGTGTGTATCCTGTCTGAGAATTAATCACACCTCCCTGCTAGGAAGCAACACAGAAGTGAGCTCATCCCAGCAGAGCAAGAAGGGCCTTTTAGATACTGTCTCCAGTGGGTCACAGACCGAGCAGGAGGCAAGCAGAGGGCCAACTGCTATTGAAGCCGATGATGAGACACAGTGGCTGTGGCCACGAGGTGACTAGGTATGGCCAGAGGGCGGTAGCAGGGTTGCGAGGTGGGCAGGTTGCCTGGAGCGCAGAGGCATAATTCGCTCTTCCTTCATGCTGTCACTCACAGCCCTTTCTATAGCACCAATGTCATGCCACATCAGCTGCACCTGTGCCCATGTGATGACTTCCGGACTCCGATAAATACCATCAAGGACGTCGGGATGATGGGCACAAGGCAACACCGTAGTGATCGATCTGTTTGTGTCCATCCTGGGGCTCCGGGTCTATTAAATAAACAGTGCTATTTTGAAGAAAAAGCAGGAGAAATGACTATTGGGTGGCCTTTCCATTTCTTGTTTGGTTTGGATGTTGCTGTTGTTTGCTCTGTAGACTTT
The DNA here is from genome assembly GCF_964212035.1 of Myotis nattereri. Taxonomy (NCBI): domain Eukaryota; kingdom Metazoa; phylum Chordata; class Mammalia; order Chiroptera; family Vespertilionidae; genus Myotis; species Myotis nattereri. The sequence goes on along the minus strand of NC_138085.1, from coordinate 75,116,003 downwards.
TTTTTTTTTTGTAGGAATGATTTTTTTCTCCCCAAATAGATCTGAACACAAGCAGACGAACTTTCCTCGTCAGCACCAATTCCTCCCTGAATACACGCCACAGCTGGCAAGGTGTCAACGATTAGCTGATTTCCCTGCTCTGTGGCAAAGTTCTGCTCTGTGGCCAGATTAGACATGAGAAGTAGAGGGGCCACATGACCTTCTCCGGAGGCCTCACCCCCTGAACACTCCCAGGGCTGCTCCTCTCACGTCGGGCTGGTAGATAGAGTCGGGATAGAGCACACTTTTTTCTTCGTTTTGCACAAAGCAAGCTGGGGTTTGAGGGCAATATTCTGCCTAGGTGCTGCATAATTTATTGCACTTTGGATTATTTAATTTTAAGAAAAAATTATTTATAAGACAAATATTCCTAATTTGAATTAGTAAATTCTAAGTCATAAAATATTTCTAATTGGAATTAAGAAATGAAATTCTAAGTCATAAAATTCATAAGTCAAAGCCGTAAACTTTGAAATTGGATTTGTTTTCTAGTTTTTAAAATCCTGGAAAAAAAAATTAGAATGTACATGTCCCCTTTCTTATCTGTTCACCCAAGAGAGACCCTTAAATAGTATGTTACCATTTCTCTTTTTTTTAATTTAAATTCTTTATTGTTTAATGTACTACATAAGTCTCCTTTTTCCTATGAAAATGTGTATTGGCCTCTCCCTAGCCACCCCCAGACCCCAGCAAAATGCCCTCAACGCCCCCCTGTCTGTGTACATTGATTATGGTCATATGCACGCATACAAGTCCTTTGGTTGATCTTTTACCCCCTCACCCTCTGCCTTCCCTCATACCATTTCTTTACCTGTAAAGTTCAGATGATATAACTGAGAATTTTATAAGTGGAGTGATTTAAAGCTATTTTAAGAGTAGCGTTCTTCTTTATACCCTCCTGAGAACACTGTGCCTTACAGAATTATAATATTAACACTAGGTACATAGGAACTTGGAATAACACAAGTTAACTCTGTCTGAATCCTCCCCACCAGGCTGAATGATTTTGAGAACAATAGGAAAGGAACTTGCAAGTCCTTGTAGCAACTGCTAGATGCTAAGAGGTGAGGTGGTGGCTCCCAGCCTCTGCTTATCAAGTCTCTCATGATGAGTGTAGAGTTAAAGAAGAAGTTGGAACATAAGACAGTCTGTGCATTGGAGAAGACTCCTCCAATTTTCTAATTTTTAAGAGATATATAAAGAGCAACTGACAACATGATTCCCTCTTACACTACTTTTTTATGGTTGTGCTACTCAAAGTGTGGTCTGTGGACTAGGACCCATATGTGAACTATTTGTCAGTGGTCTACAATGAAATATAAACAGAAATTACAAGTAATCATGTCCATAGTTGTATAGCAATCTGTCATTGCCACAACATCTAAGAAAACAACTTGAGGACTCATCTTTATTGAACAGCTGGTAGGCTAGTCTGGAGGTTTCAAACTTGGGTGGTAAATCCCATTGGCTTATACTGTATACAATCACGTGCAATAGGATATATTTTATCCATGATAATTAGAAATCAAACATGATAGACTGATAGATAGAAAGAATGAAGGGGTCCTTTGCCATAGATAGTATGAGCAGCAAAGTGCTATCCATTCACCAAACTTGTAAATTCATTGACCTCATAGTCTGAATGTAAGTTCCACGTGGGCAGTAACTGTGTCTGCCTTCTTCAATCCTCTATTATCATAACCTAGTACAACTTCTGATTTGTTGAATGAAAGAATGAATGAATTAATTAATTAATGGGGACTGTTTAGGGTTTTGTCTGCCTCTCAGGTTTGGCAGCCATTAGATGTCAAGAGAAGGTTGATCACCATACATAACATGTCATATCAAGACAGGGATCACTCATACGTTCTCTTACCCAATCTTCAATGTCAAGGCAATGAGACAGAAGACTGTGGAATACATCTCCAAATGTGTAAGTCATGTCTCTAAAAAATATTATTCCCTCTGCAGAATTCGTTTCCTCAGTAACTTTTAGTTCACAGCTATTCCAAAAGCAGAGTAAAACTGACATTTCTTATTATAAGTACTTATTGTTTGGAATATCAGTGTCCCATAAACATGCCATGGTTCTTTACAAACCTCAGAGAGTAAACAAGCTAAAGTTTTAGGGCTGCTGACATTACAAAAACAAAACAAAACAAAAAAAAAAAACAAGAATGGCATGACCTTACTCCCCCAGAGGACATAGGAGAGAGCAACCATGTTCACTATATCATAACATTTTTATTTAACATATATTTGGTTGATAACTAATAGGAAGAGAAAGCATTAGACTAGAATGCACAGTGACTCCCATTGAGGCCGGTACAATCTTCCCAGAGGGACCCAAAAAGAGCTGGCCTCTGTCACTGCAATGCAAAGCCCTCCAAACTAAAATGACATAAAACAACAACCATGTCATAAGCTCACAGATTTTTGTGGGTCAGGAATTCAGATGGGGCACAGTTGTCTCTGCTCCACAATACCTGGGATCTCAGCAAGTGTCAAATAGTTGAGAAGTTCTCAAAAAACCAGAGGCCAGAATCATACGGAGACCCCTCCCCTCACATTATTTGGTACCTGCGCTAAGATGACTCAAAGGATGGGCTTATCTGGGACTGTTGACCAAACCAGCTATATCTATACCTATACCTATACCTATACCTATATCTATACCTATACCTATATATCTATATCTATATCTATATCTATATCTATATCTATATCTATATCATCTATATCTATATCTATATCTATATCTATATCTAGCTATACATGTATGTACATGTCTATATCTATATCTTGCCTCTCTATATGGATTTGGCTTCTTCACAGACTAATAGCAGACTTGGGGAAGCCAATTTCGCCCATGAAGTCCCAGGCCTCCCAAATGAAAACTTCCTGAAAACAAAGGGAAGCTACATGGCCGCTTAGGACCAAAACTCAGAGGTCATATTGTGTCACTTCTGCTGTACTGTACTGACCAGAGCGGACGCAAGCACACCCATGTCCAAGGGGAAGTGACATAGAAGAGGTTAATAGGACAAATGTCCCAGAATGAAGAACCATATTTGAAAACCTCTCCAGTACACACGTATTCTAAGACTTTTGTGAACAGCCAGGAATGTTAAAGATCCTACAAAGCATGTGGTGGTTTTGCACCTCAAAGAACGTGTCTTCCCAGGATACCAGGAGTGGCCCTGTCTACAAACAGTACACCCAGATTCACAGAGATGGATAGAAGCCATTTCACCCAAGAACAACACCCCTCCACCCATCCTTTTTCAAAGAGGAAATGAAGGTCTGGAGTTGATGAGCTGAAACTACACTCCAGCCATAGACAGTTGTAAGCACCTTTTTGAGACAACGCACTTTCTCAAGTGTGTTTCTCAAGGCAAATCCATGTTAAAATCCCTAGTGTATAAAACCATCAGTAGATGTTAGAACCGGTGGTGAAAGTATGAGTAACAGGATACTTATATCATCTCAAAGTATCTACCCACTCATTATTTACTAATTAAATAGAAGAAAAAAAAAAAGAAGAGGAAATTTCACAATGGAAAAATATGGTGGATACCAACTTAACCTGTTGGTCAAAGTGACAGATATGCATCGTTTGCCTCCTGACATAGGCAATAAGAAGGTGCAACATCTGCCTGGTCAGTGTGCTCAGTGGTTGAGCGTCGTTCCATGCACCAAGAGGTACCGGTTCAATTCCCAGTCAGGGCACATGCCCAGGTTGCAGGCTCTATCCCCAGTAGGGGGCGTGCAGAGGCAGCCATCAATATTTCTCTCTCACATAGATGTTTCTATCTCTCCTCCCTTCTTTTTCCTCTAAAAATCAATATATATATTTTAAAAAAAGAAGTTGCAACATCCCTTTTACAATATTTCTGACCAAAATGCACAGCCCAACTATAATCATGATTGAAGAATATTCTACAAATAATTTGACAATGTTTTTCAAAAAGTACAAGATCATGAATGACAGTCTCCTTACTCTCAGTAATGCAGAAGAAAATACTATATTGGTAGACACACACACACACACACAACACAATAGAGGAGAATGAACAAAAGGAGCAAATGGACAAAATATAAACAGTTGGTAAATCTGAAAAGGGGGATTGCATACATTCATATATTACTCCTGCAACTTTTCTGTAAATTTTGTGTAAGTTTGAAATTATATTAAAACAACCAGGTACATAATCAGCAGCAACAACAAACTATTTAATTGTGAATTTCTAGGTGGTATTTTCTCAGCTACAGCAATGAATTCAATCTCCTAATTCTTTGAGCAGTAGTAGTTTAAGCAAACCACAATGCCCTGAGCTCTGCTCTCACAAAGCTCAGTCTGGATTTCAGGATGTAGATCGGGGATGGTTAGGGAGATTCAAACCAGAATATTTCAGGACACAAATAGACTCTACATATCAATCTTTCAGATCAAGTCTTAGTTAGGCTACAAGTAAAGTTGATCTAACAGAGACCCAAGTCCAGAGGCTTCAATAAAAAAGAAATTCATTTCTCTCTCATCAAATAGTCCAACAAAGTTGGGCAGCTCTGCCATCCATAATCTGAAGCTCCCATCTCTAGGTCCAACGGAGACGTTTCCATTTCCATTTTATCGTCAGAGGGGGAGAGGGAAAGAAAGAGTGAAAGACATATAGCTTCGTTATAAAAATTCAACCTAGAAATTTGCATAGATCACTTCCATTATCACTTTCTTGGCCAAAATGTAAGTACATGTTACAGCTTGACAGTAAGGAGACTGAATCATCAGCCTCTATCTGGGTAGATGTGGGCCATGTTCTTGGCTAAAACCCAGGGTGGGCGTAATGGTCTATCAGGGGAAGAGAGCGAGAAAGGAAAATGGTAGGTAATTAGAGCGGCTGCCCAGGAAGCAGCGATTGGAGGGCTTCTATAGGACCAGGCGAGCACGTCAGCCATGTTTCCAACAGGGGTATGAATTGCTGAAGAAGGTGAAAAATTCATGGAAGAAATTGGGCTCCCAAAATAGGTACTTCTCTGTTTGGTGCCTGTTAGAGTCAATTATTTAAGCAGCTATGAGATTTCCCGAGACCCAGGGTGCTCCATTCTGGAGACAAAGACCAGTCGCGGCTTTCTCTGCCATGGACAGTCCGGATTATTTTTATTCTGTTGGCAAAATGAAATGTCTTTACACAAACAAAGCTGCCCTCTCCATGCTCACATTCACCTCCCTGTACCCCCAGAAACGGTGGGTGAGGTTGCTCCAGGATGCTCTCAGAGTCCTCTTTTAAGGATTCTCTTCATCGATTGGGAGTGCTGGGCATGTCCAGACTGTCGACTCTCACTTATTTTATATGGTTAGTAAATGGTTTCAGTAAAATAACAGGCAAATTACTCAACAGTGCTTTTTAAGGGACTATGTCTTGACTTGTCAAGTTTATGAATGGCTAAATTGCTTTCTAGACACTGAAAAAATAACTAATCCTACCATAGGCAAAATAACACATCTGTATTCTAGCTCATTAAAGCTTTATTTCATTTTTGAGGGTTTTCACTCAAAGCAGCATTCCGAACTGTCCCTTTCTCTTCTCTCCTCTGTTTCCCTCACATTTCCATAGGATACAGCCATGCACACAGGCCAAAGGCAATGGGCTGTGCATTTTCTGCCCAGCTTCACTGTACTTTTAGGAAGGCTGAGAGAAAGCGAACAAGAGTCCAAGTGGGTGCTTTCTGCTTTATTAGAATAATGAGTTTGCCATTTTAACCTAAGTCCGGAAGGTGTGTGAACCAAGTTCAGCATTTATATTCATCATCACAGAAACTGAAGAAAAGATAGGGACACTCATGCCCGGGGAAACCACACATCCTGAGGCCCCCAAAGTGCCACAAAGAGGCTTTGAAAGTCACCCTGGTTCCCCATGGACCATTCTCCTGACCCTTCCTGTGCCCCAGATCTGGAGGAACTGACCTCTCCTCCCTGCCGGTGACTCATCCAAATGCCCAGCTGGAATCTCCTTGGCTCCCCATGACACCCTCCTCAGCCAGTCCTGTGCACCTGCCCAGTCATACCTCATACTGAGGACTTTCAGAAAAGCTGCCCACCCTGGCTCATGACACAGTCCTGTGAATGTCAGGAGCAAGAGCATCCAAGACCTAATTGCCAACTTCCTGCTTGAGAGCACCCACCCACTCCGCCTCTTAGTGCCTCATCCCCGACCAAGGATTGTCAGGGAAAGCAACACCCAACCTAGCAGGCAGCAGAGTCAAATGAAGAGGCAGCAGGGCCCCAGATGCTGAAAGCTCTCTCGAGATGGCTAATTTCTGACGTGTACTCACACCGCCACTTCTGCCAGTTGAGTTGGATGCTCAGCCATGTCACTTGTAATTGTACCCCAACCTTTCTCATGCCAGTTGCATGTGCTGTTCTTGTAATTATGTACTTTAATTAAATGTCACATAAACTAATGAAAGATGAACATGAAAAGAGAGTTGTTTTTATGTACAGCAAGCGGAATGCCTTGGAAAGACTTGATAAAGATGAGTCACTTCAAAATATAAAAGAGGCAGGCAAATTTGATGGTAAAACAACCGTAAAAGATAAAACATAAAATTATAAAAGTCTTAGAGGATTTTGCCAAAAAGCAGAAGTGGCACCTGGCGACAGTCGGGGACGGGAAGAACTGGAGCATGGTGGGAAGGAGGTGGGAGCCCCGGCTGATCTAAACCAGCCATGTGAGTGAGGAGAACCTTGCTGTTACTGGATGGGCAATAGGCGGATCAGGTCACTGAGGGACACATCATACGTCATCCACCCGCAGATGGATTTGAGGATGGTTTGAGCAGTGCTCTGTGGCTGGATATAAGGATTATTTCTAAAAGAATTAGCAGGCCAGCTCCTGCTCAGGCACCCTCTCACTGTTCCCTAGTGTCCTCACTGCCTTCCTGCCTGGAACCAGCAGGAGTCTTGGAAACTCCACTCTGTCTGAAGAGTCTGCCACCCCCTGTGTGATCCCAGGCTGTCAGTCAGGTCAGGGAAATAATGCTTCTCTGAAAACCTACTTCCAGAAAACCCCAGCTCATTGCTTGATCGCCTTTCCCCGAGTGAAGACAGTTATTGATGAACTTGGGGAATATGAAAGAGCTTCTGGTGACAGATCTGACCTCATCCTCCTGCTGCTCATGAGTATATCCGAAGAAGAGGTTAAATCCTTTAGTCAGAGCCTTAAAGTCGTCCTGGGCCTGGTGCCCATACACTCAAGAAAAGCCTGACCTAAATGAATTCAAGACAGTAGGTGAGAAACCCCAACTACACATTTTCCCTGACTGTGGGTTTCCTATCAGTCAGAACAGTCAGCAGTCCATGAGCCTGGGTCTGTGGCTGCTCCAGAAGGAAGCTGGGGCCATTGAAAGAGCTAGAATCCCTGTATGTGTATGCAGGGGTCAAGCAGAACATGTGGAATCGGCATCCCTAGCATTTAACAAGTCCTAACCCTAAAGGAGCAAGGCGAATGTAATTGGATATAGATAGATCAAGAAATACATATTTTAAGATAATTTCGAAACCAGAAAATAAACCAAGAGACATAAAACGCAAACTTCATTAGATTGAAGAATAAAAGGAAAAGAAAGTGGCGTAAGTGACTTAGTTGTTCTCATATATTAAGCAAGTCAACAAATTGCATCGAAGTTGGTAATTCATATCTAGATTACTGCTAGGAGAATTAAAAAGAGAAATAGGTAAACGAAGGTGTGGGACAGAGAACTTTTATACTGGATACTCTCTTGTACTGTTTGAACTTCTAAGTAAATACTAAAAGGTCTAGAGAAATGTGCACTAAGTTTTCTAAAATGTGTTCATGGAGAAAGGCAGTGGAGAGTGACTGAGAAGGGAATAATTTTAGCCTCTACTACTCTCTGAACATTTATCCCCAATGAGTGTGTGTTTCCAGTGAAATTAATATCTGAAAGGCGAAAATAAGTGATTACACATTATAAAATAGAACACTATGACACAATTTAAAATATCATTGTTGTGGAAGATTAACGGCATGGGAAATGTTCATAATATGTGGAAAAACTTTTTAAGAAGAGCCCAAGTCCTATTTCCACCTGGGCAAAATGAAACTGACCACATTCAAACAAATTGGCCAATGCAGGTTTTAACATATATTTAAAATTACTCATCTTATCAGTTATAATTTTTTAAACCTGCTGAAAATAATCAACTTAAAATAGAAGTACAAAAATATAGTAAAATACTCATGTGGTCCAGACATTCTACTGTAGTCTTTCTTATATTTTCCATGAACTTTTAAATTTATACTATATACTTATATACATACCAGCACAAACACTCCTGATTATATTAAACAAAAATGGGAAAATATAATTCCTACTCTTCTACAAATATAATAGAAATGGTTCAAATTATGTATACCATTCTTGCAAGGGGGCCTCATTAATTTTTTTTCTGTATTCTAAGCTGACTATATAAACTGCTATAGTGAGAATAGTGTTTAAAATATTATCAAAATTATAAAGACTTTTGAATTCAAAATGAGTTCAAGACAATTAGCTTAAAAAGCCCAAAAGGCTTTATTGAGTTAACAGTAAATTTAAAAATATGAAATTAATTTTAAAGCATAGATTTTTTTTCTAAAGGAGTGAGACATTGAAATTATTTTCTAATTCAGTGTTTCAAGTCATGCAACTGAAATTAACTGCAGTTAGCTTTTCTATAGTATTTGCAAATGGGTCTTAATAGTCACATTACCTACCACCACAACATGCCAATTTAGGAGTAAATCTCACAAAATACATGCAAGTTTTGTTCACTTAAAACTGTAAAACTTAAAGGAGAAAAATTAATGAAGACTAAAATAAGTGGATAGATAACACATGTTCCCAGATTGAAAGACTCAAGCTGTTAATTCTCCCCAAATTGTTCTGCAGATTCAACTCAATCCCAATAAAATTATGGCAAACAGTAGATTATTTTCCTATAAATTTAAACATGCCTTTACCATGTTAACCAATAATTCTACCAGATATTTACCCATGAGCAATAAAAACTTGTATTCACAAAAAGATGTATTAAGATGTTCAAATAGCTTGATACATAATAGTTCAAAATTGAAATCCACACCAATACCATCAGCCGATGAATGGATATACAAATGCCATTATATCTATGTAATAAATACTACCCTCCTATATACAAAGAACAAACTATTGACACATGCATCAAAAAGTGTCCCCCAAAAAACAATATTCTAAGAAGAAAAAAAAGCACAAAGAGTATGTATGATATAATTCCACTTAAAAAAAACTTCTATAATATACAAACCTAATCTATAGTCAAGTAAAGATCAATGATTACCTGGGCCAAGTAAATGGTTGTAGTGGGAACGGGCTACAAAAGGTAGGAAGAAACTTTCTGGAACAATAGACATTTATGTCTTTATTGTGCTTGTGGTTACCTGGGTGTAAATATTAGCCAAACTCATTGAATTGTATACTTATTATGGGTCATTTAAATGTATTTAAATTGTATCTCAGAAATGTTTATTTGATTTTTAAAAAGATAATCAGTGAAAGGTACCTGCATTTTGGAAATATGAAAACTAACAGGACCTGCAATGTATTTTGAATTCCTATTTCATGGTAGAAATATAGAACAATAAAGGACTCTAATCATGTTCAGAAGCCTGTGTCCATCTCTGAATAATGTGACCATAGAAGGAAGTTACTATACGATGCATGCTCTAGCTGTCCCTTCAACAGAATTATCTAAAATGGGCATTTATGAAACAAAAGTTTGAGCGTGTTGTTTTCCCAATCAACACAGACTTCCTTCACTGGCATCACCCAACCTCTTCAATAAAAAATAAACAAAGCCACTGTAGTGAACAGTTTGGAGTTTCCTCAAAAACTAAGAATGGAACTCCCATTTGACCCAGTGATCCCACTTCTAGGAATATATCCCAAGAAACTAGAAACATCAATCAGAAAGGATATATGCACCCCTATGTTCATAGCAGCACAATTCACCATAGCTAAGGTTTGGAAACAACGTCAGTGCCCATCAGCAGATGAGTGGATTAGAAAACTGTGGTATATCTACACAATGGAATACTACGCTGTGATAAAAAAGTAGGAATTCTTACCATTTGCAGCAGCATGGATGGAACTGGAGAGCATTATGCTAAGCGAAATAAGTCAGTCAGAGAAAAATAAATATTATCTCACTCATATGTGGGATATAATGATCAACATAAACTGATGAACAAAAACAGATCCAGAGACAGAGAAGCATCAATCAGACCATCAAAACTCAGAAGGAAGGTAGGGGGAAAGATCAACCAAAGGACTGGTATGCACACATATAAGCCTAACCAATGGACACAGACAACAGGGGAGTGAGGGCATGAGTCGGGGGGGGGGGGAGGGGGAGGGGGAATACATACGTAATACCTTAATCAATAAAGAAATTTAAAAAAATAAAAAATAAAAACTTAAAAAAAATAAACCAACCAGAGGGGACAGAGAGAACTGCATGTGAATCCTAGGTCCTCTACTTACCACCCTTGTGATGTTGGCAAAGTACTTAACCATCCTCAGATCTGCTCTTTTCATCTCTTAACTGAGGACAGAATATATAACTCACAAATGAATTCTTTGCGAATATTAATGGAATACCTTATGGGAAATGCTTAGTGATGTTTGAAACATAATATACTTGTGGTAAATACTAGTAGTTAGAGGAAGAAAGGTAGTTCTTGTTACTTGAGATTTGTTTGTTTTTATTTTCTTGTTATGTGAGATTTTCTAATATATTCCTTTTACTTTATATCAGTATGTACTCCCCAGAATTCCTGGGGCTTCAACAATTCCTTTAATGTGTCATAACTTCTGCTGTTAGAATATATTCAAATTCCTAAAGAATAAAATAATACTCAAATGTTTTCTATGCTATGTTATCATTTTTCCCTTGGTTTATTGTTTGATTCTTCCATAGGAAAAGAGATGAAAATGAAAAAAAGAATGCATAGATGATTAATTTTAAGGGCGTGGTCAAATCAGAGGGGACAGATCCAGAGGTTTAAATTGAGTCTGGCTTTACTTTCTTCTGCAAAGCTTGGAAGGCAATCATGTCACCACTTGGAATGTGAGAAAGCAGGAAATGTGTATCTGACCTTAAGGACGATGAGACATGAGCAAATCCACAGCTGTAAGTCTTGAATAAATATAATGGCTGACTTCAACATTTAAATCCTACCCATCATTCAGGTTCACTCAACAATTTATTTACAGCTTCTAAATTCATTGAAATCGGTTCAATTGCTTTCAGGCAACAAACAGATGGAGTTAGGATTGGTGAATTCAAATTTCAGGCTCACAAACTGAGAGGATGGGCTCCGTCTGAGAACAGACTGCATCGTTGAAGATAAAACGAACGGGTGCTCTTTACACACCAGCATTTTACTGCCGGGAAGCTCCACACATTGATGAAAAGAGTTGGCTGTCCATCTGGAAAAGGTATTTAAAATTAACTTAGATGCAAAGTGCTATTTTCATATAACAATTGCTTTCTGTAGATGTCCATTCTGTCCAAATAGAGACCTATATACACAAGCCTATATATACACAAGCCTAAGCGACCTAACGACCCGTGGACCCATTGACCTGTCAACCGGTTGCTATGACGCTTACTGACCACCAGGGGGCATATGCTCAACACAGGAGCTGCCCCCTGGTGGGCAGTGTGCTCCCACAGTGGGAGCACCGCTCAGCTGACAGACCCATCCAGGTAGCCCACCAGCCAGGTGGCAGCCACTCACTCCCTCAGTAGTCCTGCAGGTCCAATCTCCAGAGAACAGGTCAGGTACCAATGGACCTGTGCTGCCTGCAGGATCCCTACAGCATTAGGATCCCTCCTGGAAGTTGACCTCAGGCACTATGGCCACTTCCCCTCCCTAGATATTCCTCAAGGAAGAAACGATATAAAAGCGGTTATCAGGTGGCTCCCGACAACCATCAGAAACGTCAGTGGGATGGATCCTGATCCTGGGCCGGCAAGGGCATCCCACCACCCACCCAGAGGGCCGATCACATCCCGCCCCCCTCCCTGATCCCCCTCAGGATGGGCGCCAGACACAGGGCTCATGGCTGCAGGGCACGAGCCCAGGGCAGGCGTAGTGGGGGCTGAGATGAGTGGGAGCGGGCAGGCAGGAGCGGCAGGCAACATTGGACTACAGGTTTCAGCAGATCCCTGCAGGCCACCATGAGGGACCCCACCAGTGCACGAATTCATGCACTGGGTCTCTAATTAAATATAACATTGAATGTTAAAAGATAAACTGAGACATATTAAAATTTTTAAGAATTTGATCAAAAATTGATTTGAGTCAGGTAGCACCAAACTAGAAGTAGTTAGGAATATTCTACAGGAAGGAGCCTGGGGTAAAGATTTTATGAAGAAAAAGCAGAGAAAAGTAAGAAAATCATTGATTGGCTATAGTTTAAAGCCTATCTATTTGTGATTGTTTGTCCTTAGGTTTTAATTTTGTAACCTTGAGGCATTTACAAGCTTAGATTTTGGTTTGCTTACATAGGCCATTATAGCATTAGAGACACGTCATTCTAATGGCCTCCTTGTTTAATTAATTTAAATCAATAATCTCAATGCTGAAATATCTTCTGCAACTCTAAAAGTTATCATTGAGGTGATGGAAGGAGACTTGATTTGGGGTGGTGAACACACAATATAATATAGAGATAATGTATTATAGAGTTGTACACATGAAACCTATATAATTGTATTAACCAATGTCACCCCAATAAATTCAATACAATTTTTTAAAATAAAAGTTACCATTGAATCACTTGAAAATTGAGAAAGGTTGAATATCTTCAATCTCAGCAATTTATGATGAATTTAGACTATAAAAATGCCAGATGTTAGGCTATAAGATATATAGGATTGCATTTAACAAGTTTTTCTTTTCACACAATGATTCAAGGCATTTAATAAAGTGTTCTAATCAATAGTAAAACACCTGACCAAAGCTATTAGCCTCAGCATTAGAAGGCTAAAAGGTAATACTATCCCAATTATATTATAGCTGCTAGGATGGCATGGTAGCAATTAGCCTGGAAATATGGTTACCCTGAAAAAAGCAGGAAACAGACACACCAGTGTCCAGAATTAAAATGACAGAGGGCTCACAGAGCAGGTCTACAACTGATTGGTAAGTTCTTTTGAGAATCATGTTCTGGCCCCAAAATATGCCAGTTTATAATTTTGGCCACAGACTCGCCAGTCATTGGAATAACATCCACATAGTAGAGTCTTGCCCAGGTCTGCAAGGTCTTCCTCGTATATTCATCAATCAGATATGAACTTTAAGAAAGATGAGGCAGACTCAGAGCTCACCAAGACATTCATGGGCTCTTCTCCATGTCACAGCCTCCCTTAGAGTTGGCTTGGGGCCAGGTAGCTGGGTTCTGGATAATGGAATAGGAGTGGAAGTAACAAACCACTTCCTGAGATGACTATTAAAAACATTTCATCATGGAATCTAGCCCTTCTTCCTGTTCTGTGGCAATGCAAGGAGGCATGTGTAGCTAGGTGGAAATCCTAGTGTAGCTACGAGATGGACATCATAGTGTAGCTTTTAGCTGAAAACAGCCTAGAACTAGGACTCCCTGTTTGGAAGATAGACCCAGGAGAAATGCCCAAGACACACTGGGTGTTGCCTCAGAAAGGTATGAAAACCGTCCTTTCTTAAGCCAGTAGGAGCTTGGGATTTATTTGTTATTACAGCATAGCCTACCATATCCCGACTAATATAAAGCTCATAAAAAGGATCTTTCTGCTTTCGCTATAACACAGCAGAAAATACATTTGGTTACTTTTATGCCTGATATGTCCCTGAGAGAGTTCTGTTACAAAAAGATAACTCTGCTTGATATTCCACCAACAAGAGGGCTCAGATGTAGAAAAGAGTCATTTCAGCCACTTTTCCAAAATTAAGAATCATAACCTTTCATTTGTGCAACAATATCAGCTTTTTTCGTAATGCTTTCTCACACACACACACACACACACACACACACACACACACACACGCATTCACAAAAGCCCTAGAACATTTTTGAGTGTATAAAACCCCAACTTTACGACCGAACAAAGTGAGTAGCAGCAGGGTTTTAAGTGAGGTGCCTAGTAACCCAGCTAGTCCGAGCCCAGATGAGGCAGGCTGCTGCCTTTATCCTCCTGTAATCAAGAAGCGCTCCAAGCCCTCAGCCTTGCTGCACATCTTTACAAGCTCCTCTTTTAATAACCTTTCTCCATCGCATTCCTGACTTATTACCTCCCTGGCTCCCAGCGCTCTTATTGATATGCAGACTCATTCCAGCTGCACATCCCAGTGTTTATGCTGTGTTTACTGTGCTGTCTCCTAACTAGAGTCCATTATCTCCCGAAACAAGAGGAATGTTCTCCAATAAAACACAGCTTGCCTGTGGCTGCCGGACCTGGCGAGCCCATTACGGGGGGCAAAGTTGTATCTCTGTTGATGGGGAGTAACCTGCTGTTTTCATTGGAGCCTCCCCTTGGGTGGCTCCAAGGAGAGGAGCGACTAGAGGGCTGAAAGCATGTGACTCACTGCAGGGAGCCAAGCCAAGCACCTTTTCAAAGTCACACTCTGAGGCAAGCTTTGCCCACCGACCAGGATCTGAGCTCCAGGGTATATGGGCCCCAATCAGGGCTGTGGGAGAGTCCAGGTCAGGCAGGTTGCACTTGCCGTCCAATTGACTTACACAGAAAGACAGGCTTTGTGGGAGGTGGTTGAAAAACATTTGACCTAAATTGACAACTTGGAGAGTTTAACACTGCTCCAAGCCAGGTCAAAGGTGTCTCTGCACTTCCTGCCGGGATCACCCATCTGGCCCACTTAGGAGAGCAAGGAGAGGTGCCTGGCTTTGTGCTGCAGCAGGGCCTGGAAGGGGGCGCTGAGCAAGGGAAGCCACTCTCGCCAAGAGCCACAGGCTGCTTTGAGCTCCTCCCTCATCCCTTCTGCCAAGTATGAATGGCCGTTATGGGAGATGGTGAGATGTGGTCTTACGTAGGTGTCATATCTCAGAGCCTGCTGGCTTTTAAGTTAGACAATTATGTTTTCAAAATCTGGCTCAGCACTTAATTGCTGGGTGACCTTGGTCAGGTGATTTAACCTTTCTGAGATGTGCTTTTCCCACATGTAAAATAGGCAGTAAGAATAACTACCTTTGCCGAGTTGTTGCAAGGTTAGAAATTATATACACAAACATTTGTAAAGATGTGCAATGCTGTGTGTGGCATAAGCCCTGGCATACGATCAGCCGTCAGTAAATGGTAGCTTTGTAGTGATCATTGACTGGAAAACTGCCTCTTTGTGCTCTTGCTCTGACCCACCTCTCACCATCTCCATGAAAACCATCTGGAGAGCACCGATCCCTAAGCCTTTCACAGGGAACAGAAACCCAGCTCGGTGCCCCACACTCAGTAGATACTCAACAGATATTTGTGGAATTGCATTGAACGGAATTGTGCCCCAAATTTTACATCCAGAGGCAGCTTCCTCGGTTTGCTTCACTGACTTTGATATTCCTCTAAAATGTAAGCTTGGCTTACTCCTGCCTGGAGCTTCAGAGCATTTGGACTGCAGTTATGAAATGTTTATGATATTTTGTGTATGGAGGATTTCTTACGTAGTCATGTGCTTCACATAATTATATTAATGCTACTGTGCAATTTAAAAAAACAAAAGCAGAACAAAGCCGATGCATCACATTTCTATCTACATGCTACCCATTTGGGACTGACATTCTGCACCAAGTGGGAGAGACCCACAGAGGGCTGATTTTACAGTGACAGCTCGGGCTGACTGTTTCATACTGCAGACTGTGTCATGGCTTCTAAGTCTGCCACAGGGTCGGACGGTTAGAGGGGAACTTAGAGGTCATCCAGTCCTACCCCCAGCCCCGAAACGTCTGCCAGCTCATGTCAGGGAGCCTGCGAACAGCCCTGTCACCACAGGGACTGGCACCAACCCGCGCTCACACTGCCAGGCCCTGGGGCAGCAGATGCCCGCAGCTAAGGAGGGGCTAATAGGCCTGCAAGGATGGTAGACTAATCAGCGTACGATGGTACAGCAAGGAGTCTTGCCTGGCCAGCTCCATCTACAAAATTAACCAGAAATGCGCGAGGCTTGTGAAATAGGATGTATTTTCAAGGCATACTAGTAGCGCTCTGGCATGTGAGTGTTCATATGGACATGTATGCACATCTCAAGTTAACACTCACAGTGAGGACACACAGTGGGCACCAAGCATAGTGCTGTTTATACATTTTATTCCTGGAGGTCCCAGGTGATGTCTCTTTTCAGGTTATGAAGCTAGACTTCACTGAGTGCTCACTTCCTTCGAAGATGTGTCTTAAGGCATTCATTTACAGCAAGCAGGTCAAACTCGCGGCCTGCGGGCGTATGCCTCATTTATTTGGCCCGTGTTAGCCTTTGAATTTGACCTGCTTGATTTACAGTGTTTCCTTCATAGCCTTGGGAGTAAGGGGGTGAGGTTGGAGTTCTATCCTGCCAACCTAGGTGGTCTCAGATGGAGTCCAGTCCCTGCCCTGGTGAGTGCCTGACTTCAGTCCAGTCCCTGCAGTGGCCAAGGTCCCACAGCACTAGGCTTAAGTGGGGGTGGCTGGTCCCTGGTCTGCATACCTAAAGGTCTATTTACATTTAAATTGCTGTTGTGTCTCAGCCTTACATTTCCATAGCTGCCAAGTAGTGGTTAAATTCATATTTTTCCTCTGAACAGTAAATAGTTTCATTTTTTCAAGGAGCATAATTTTTGAAGTTTTTATTCCTCACCACCACTGTATTAAGAAAGCTGTCAAGTTTTGGAATTTCATGGAGAAGTGTGAAGTGGCCTTTGTAAGCTCTGGAGGAGCCCTCTGAGGCCTGACATTCTAAATGTGATGGCTCTATTTACATATATATTGTCCTTCCAAGGAAATGCTGTTGCTTTGGATTTGGGATTACTGGATGTGGACAGTTTGGACTGTCACAGGAGCCTTGGATGTCTTCTATTCGTGCATGTATCCATTCACTCACTCATTTATTTATTCGCTTAGAAAGAGTTTATCACTTGCCTGTGCTATCTGGGAAGGCCTGGGCCCTGTTCTGCCTTTAACCAGTTAACTACCATGTGTCCAAAATAGAAACCATTCCCACACGCCATGACATTTTAAATTTAATTTTTAAAAAAATCAATTTGCAATGAATATTATAAAAATAAATATATTACTCACAATTCGATTGTTCTTGAATATTTTCAGCTGAAAATTCTCACACACACACAAAAAATGATTTTAAAGTTGGTCAGGGCTGCCACTTAGGGAAAACATTTTTTTTGTATAGACGCGCATAGCGTGTGGGGAAGGTCTGCGGCTTGTGTCTGCAGACGCTTATAGAGTACAATGGGTTAAGGTAGGAGACCGGAGTTAGGAATCAGCTGCCTAGAGCCGAGAACCCAAACACTGAAGTTGATTAGCCATATACAGGGTGTTCCAAAGAAATGCATGCACACTTTAACAGCTGATAGCTCAATTTTGAAAATGAAATGTATTTTAATAAACGCTGCCTTTATAATTATTCAAAGTGCATGTTACATTTTGCGGGGACAACCTATATGTCATTAGCAATTTTTATTCTGCCCAAAGAACTTTCAGTGTCTTCCATCTGGGGGGAAAAATAAGAAAGAGGATCCACCTTGAGGAGCAAAGGCTATACAAATGTGTGTCAGGTGCGCAGGACACAAAGCAATGGCTGAAATGCCTTAAGGCCAGACATTATCCTTTGGTCATTATCATGACCAAAGAATAAGCTCACATTCTAACCATGGTAATGACGCTCGCACAGGTGGGAGCAGAGGAAGGCAGAATGCCAGCACATGCTGTGGAGGCAGAGCGAGGGAGAGAAGCTCAGAGCTGGCACCTCCCCCTGACAATGAGAAAGCAGCATGCAGGGCCAATTCAAGGCAGGCCATGGTCCACAGATGGGGTGAGACTTATATTCCCAAAGCAATCAGGTCATATATGTACTGGATAATTGTGTTAACCTTTACATGCATGTTTTGTTTTGTTCTAAACAATATCGAGTGACAATGGGAGGTGAGATCTGGCAGACTCACTAGGATGATAACACACAGGATTAATATTGAAAGCTGGGAAAGAGCATATCAAAGGAAAAAGAAAGGGGAAGAAAATAGTGTATATAAAAAAGGTGATGGGAAAGCAAGGTAATGTATCCTCCTGCCACTCAAGAGTGGGCCTTCCTTCCACTCAGGGAAAGGAAGGTTCTACTAGGAGTTGGTACCCTGTGGTGTGTTAGCCACAAAAATACTGACAATAAAACATGTTTGTTTTTTTTGCATGGGATTGTACCCCAACTATCTAGCCCCCAAGAAATTCTGATCATTTTTAAAAAAAAAAAATATTTAAAATGCTTACTATAATCCTGGCCCTATGCGAGTAAGTATGGATGCCGGAGGGAGATCATTTGGGTGTGGGTGATGCAGCTGATGTTAGACTTCACAAGGCATCCAGCTAATGGTCAAGTAATGGAGGCAAAAGACACTTATGTGTCTGAAAACAAAGCCGTGGGCCGGCCAGATTCTGGAGGAGGAGGGGGCACTCACTCGTTCTGGGCCAAATGAATTCAATGACTTGACAGATGAGGCAGGAAGCGGGTGCTCACCATTCCAGGAAGAGAGCATGGTATGGAGCAACGAAAAGAGTCCACACGTGTGATGGCAATTTGGGAATCATGAGAATTATAAAGTATCTATTAGGGGCTCCCCAGAAAAGAAAGATTCTGGAGAGTCTTAAACGTCAGGCAAGGCTTAACTCTTAGTAGACAACGGGGAGCCCTCGCATTTTCTTGAGCAAGCCAGTGGTTTAGGAAGACCAACCTGCACAGGATAAATAGTGCCAGGAGCAGCGCGGCAGAATGAATCACCGTCATCTGAGTGTGAGCTGATCAAAAACGGACCAGAGTCCCGGCTGTTGACGTGGAGATGAGGGGTACAAATTGAGGGGTGATTCGTCATGGTGATTTACACTCTGTGTAAAATATTGAGTGAAATAAAGTCTGTGAAGAAAGGTGTAATGTTCTGAAGAAGGTGCTGAGGTATAACTAGGACATGGATATTCCTAACAACTGTTTGCAATATTGTGCATGCCGTCAAAGAGTTAGGGAGAATATCACGTTATAAGCATTGGGGAAATCACTCACAAGTTACCGACACAAACCCAGTGCAGTAACCACGGGGTGGACATTGGTTGGCTACCTAAACCCCCTCTGTGGGAGGTTATACTCACAACTTCCCTTTCCCTGAACTTATCCAGACATCTCCTTTCCTCCACATCTCCCAAGCCAGAAAGCCAAAAAAAAAAAGCTAAGTATCTTTGGGATGCTATTCGACGTATAGTACATGCAGGGAGGCCAAGAAAGCAAGAGATGACATATCAACACATCCCAAACTTTTCCCTAGGCAGGTAGAAAAAAAATCTCCAAGCTACACAGGGTTCTACGTGAAAGCAGGGAGGAAAGGAGGACAGTGGGTAAAACCATTTGGGATCACCTCTGCTTCCTGGTGCTGCGTGCTCCTTCCCAGGGTGATTTGAAGCCCTATTGATGTCCTTGGGGATGGGAGAGGATGCGTGTGCTCCAGAATGAGTTTCCTGGGAAACCAGAGCATATTTATAAACACATTGTGTTCTGTTCTTTCTGTTATAAGAAGTTCTGCAGCCCAGAACTTCTCACCTGCCTCCTTCCCAAAGGCGAACTTCCCAAAACAATCACCAAGGATGAGACTTTGCCCGGAGGAAGACTGCAGGAGGCCATGGCCCTTTAAGTTAAGTGCACCCACTTGCACAGAGCCAGCCATCCTGGAGTAAACTCTTGTCCCTACTCTCAGTGGGTGGGGTCAGCAGGCACCTGTCTTGCAGAGAGCCAGTCTACTGCACACCTAAAGCCTTTCTGAAGCTTCCTGACTCCTTGTAAGTCCTGGAGACTTACTGACTCCAGAATGATACCTTACAAGTATTCTGAAGTCAATGAACGTAAAGATCTCAACACCAAATAATAGAGAAGGTTTATAAGTGGTTCTCTGCTATGTTCCTCAAGGGATAATGAGACATCGGTCTTCAATTGGTTTCTCAATTACCTGGCGTGATGTATCTGCAGAATCTCTGTCATAAATACGCAGCCGCGTGAGACAAGACCAGAAAGCAGAAGTGAAGATGACATCAGGAGCTGCAAATTCTTGGGGGCTGATGCTGCTCTGCAGACACTCTTGATACTCAAATCCCATGACATGCGTGCCCTGCTTTAACTGGACCACCCCAGTTAATGAATGCATCTGTTAATTTACTGCGGACTGGCTTTTCTTTAAACTATGACAGATTCAATTTCCCCTGAGATGAACCATTCCAAAATCGATAAAGACCTGTGACTTATATGTATATGCACTTCTCTGGGAAAAAAGACCATTCTGTAAAAAATCCTTGTGCCTGGTGGTACAATATTGGGTACCTTCAACTCATTAATTAACTATTGGTATTAAATAGTAGAAAATACAGTCTACTAAGTGGCAAGGAATTTTAAAAGTATATACATAACGAATCTTGGTCGATAACCCTGCAATCTTGCAGAAGATAAGGATCAGACAGGAGCAATAGCAACTGAGAGGAGAATTTAAACTAGTGCTAATCACAATAATAGCAATAGTCATAATAATAACATGTGCATATAGCAAACAGCATTAGTCAAGCTCCAGTCTAAGTTTTTTCGAGATGGTAATTCAATCATTGTCTGTGAGATGGGGGCCGTACTTATCTTCATTTTACAGCTATGAAAACTTAGCTCACAGGAGTGAAGTCACTTGCTCAAGGTCATAAAGCTAGTGAGGGACAGGGCTGCGTTTTGAACCAGACTATACACTTCAACTCCGGGCGCCATGCTCTGAACCGCTGTGCTGTGGGAGTTCAGCGCCAGTCCCCCGGGGCAGGCGCAGGAAGTTCAGGAAGGCTTCTTGCGGGAACTAGGTTGCAAGGTCAACTGAAAAGGTGAGCTGGAATTTAAAAGCGCAAAGAGGAGAACAGACATTCGTGATGGGATGAACAATCAGAGCCGAGTCACGGAGGCAGGAATAATGACGGAGGAGAGAATGGCACTGCGACCCAGGGTGTGGTCCCTGGACCCAGACTTCGCAGCTTCAGATCCTGGCGCCACCACTCACTAGCTCTCTGATTTTGGACAAGTTCCCTGACCTTTCTGTTGCCCTGGGTTTCTCATGATAAAGTGGGTATAAAATCAAAGCACAGAGTCGTAAGCTGGTAAACATTGGTAACCACAGCCCTGACACATCGCTTGTGAATGTGAGGTTTCGTCCAGTGAGTTAGGGGCACTGAGAGACAGGCCTGCCTGTGGGGCTCCATGATACTTAGAGCCTGTCAGGCATCTTCCCCGACTGCCCTCCCCTTCAAAGACCGTCTCCTCGGCATCCTGGCGTCATGTTGCCTGGGGACAGAATTAGAGGACAGCCCCGCGCAGGTGCGGTGACATAGGACACCAGTGCAATTGCCATCGAAATAACCATGAACACTTACCACGAGCCCGCATGTGCAAAGCGCTTGTAAGGTGCACTCAGCCATTTAGACAGAAAAACATGCAGCTGGAATGTCTCCAGGTGGAACCAGTTGCTATAAGAGGCCCATGGCTGGCTGCAGTACAGTCAGATATGACTGACTCCCACCCCAGAGCAGCCCGGGGTGGGGGGGGTGGGGGTGGGGGTGGGAGCGGGGGTGTGAGGAGTGAAGGGGGTCAGGAGCCTTACTAGCTCATTAGTGCTAGCTGGATTTAAAAGACAGATTCCCGAATCCCAGGAGCCGGCTCGATGCTTGGAACAAAACCCGGTGCATTAACATCCTAGTATTCCAAAGCGATCCCCGAAGCCCTCCAGTTACGCTGATGGAATGTGATTTATACCGAGCAGAGCCCTGCCAAGGCCAGGCTGGGGAGGCAGGCAAGCAAGGAAATCATTGCGGATGCTCTGCGTTTGCCTATTTGCGAACCTCCCGATTAACAGAAGGGCACCTCAGGGGCCCTGGGCTCCCAGCCCCCGCTCCACAGGTCTCCCTGCCACCAGGGGCCTGGGGTTGCAGGCCCAGCTTGTCACCACACCAGGCCTGGGGATCTCAGCGGAGCTCTGGGCAGCCAGCAGGTGTTGGAAGTGCCACAGAGGCCATCTCCAAAGCCTCATCTCTGAGTTTGCTGCCGTGGCCCCCAGGGTTCCCCCAGGAGATGGACCAAGATCTAGCTGGCAAGCCACTTACCTTCCTTGTGGGAGGCTCTCCGCCGGGGAGGAGATGGGACCGTGCTGGTGAGATAAGCGCAGACACCTTTCTCAGGACGCAACAAAAATGCATGGTTTGAAACATTTTCTCCAGCTCAGGACTCTGATGAGCTAGGGTTTCTCTTGTCTTCTCCCCACGGCACCCGATGGTTACCACGGCAGCCCAGAGAGCGTTACAGAACCAACTCTGGAGTCCGGCAGGCCCTGGTTTGCATCCATAGCTCCACCAAATTAGAAAGTGCCCACCGGTGTCCAGGAGCTCCCGCTCTGGAGGTGTGTTCAATTAGAGAACAAAAGACTATTATTTCCAATGTGAGGATCAGTCAGTGTGTTAATCTGGACAGAGTAATTGCTGTAAGCAAACCACTTCTAACTCTCAGTGGCTTAGCACCGTACGGTTTATTTCTGCCCCTTGTCACAGTCTAATGCGGAGGCGGGGGAGGGGGGCTGGAGTAGGGGGAGGGGAGGTTCTGCTCCACATCGTCATTAAGGGACCCAGGCTTCTCCGATAAACTGGATCCCACATCTCCTAGAACCTCTGCATGGGTTTCTCCCTGTCCCACTGGCAGACAAGAAAATTACAAAGGAGTTAGGAGCCAAGTTTGGAAGTGGCATACATCACTCCCATCCACATTCCATTGGCACATGGACTATTTCCATGAAGGGAAGGTAGGAAATTATAGTCTATTTCTGTGCACAGGAGGAGAGGAAATTATGAGGGCTTGGGGAGCACTTCAGCTGTCTGCACAATCAAGGAGGCTTCCTGGAGGAAGTGACACCTGAGATCTCTGAGGTTGCACATTCTTACAGCCTGCCCTGTCTCTCAGGATGGAAGTGACCTCAGAGGTCATTCCAGTCGCCATCACACAGTTCAGCAAAGCACACATCCCTAGAAGACATTTTCAATGATAAACCTCTGCAGGTGTTGGTCCTGCAGTTAGAGGCTTATGACTTGCAATGGCCATCCGAGGTCATTTGAACCTTTTCCCATTTCCCTGGAAAGTCCCCATCTAATGAGAGGGAGTCCTTGTCCTGTTTTCAGGACCCCAGAAATGGACAAACATAGGAATCAGTGCCTGGCTGTTCCACTCTCCTGAGACTCACAGATGGAGACTATTCACCCATATGGAGCTGGGAGCAAGAACCCGAGCCTGTTTTCCTGCTCACGGCCCTTTCTCCTTCTGCACACGCCCTGTTTGAGTCTATCAGCTTCTGCATTAGGCAGCTCAGGCCACCATAACAAAATTTCACAGACTGGGTTGCCTGATGACAGAAACTTATTTTCTCACAGGTCTGGAGGGTAGACGTCCAACTTCAAGGTGCCAGCAGGGCTGGTTTCTCATAAGGCTTCTCTCCTTGGTTGTATACAGTGCTTCTTACTGTGAGCGCATATGACCCCTCCTCTGTGTGTTCATAGAGAGACATCTCTGTTGTTTCTTCTTCTTCTTCTAAGGACACCAGCCCTATCCTATCCAATAAGAGCCACTCCCTTATGGCTGCATTTAACTTTACCTCCTTAAAGCGCATATTCCCAAACCCAGTAGACCCCCTCACCCAGGGGGAATATGTTCCAAGCCCCCAGGCGATGCCTGAAACCTTGGTTAGGACCGAACCCTGCATAGACTTATTTTTTTCTATACATACATACCTTTTCACATAAAGAAAGCACCTTATAGCTTCTCGGAATTGCCAGGATCACTACTCTTGCGCTCTGAGGCCATGATTAAGCACAGGATGACTTCAACACGGGCGCCGTGACACTGTGACAGCTGATCTGATAAGTGAGAGGGTAAACGACGCCGTGAGTCAGTCTCCCTGAGATCCGCGTGCCCTGCTGAGTCCACCTGCTGTCACATCCTGTCTCCTTGTCTTCCTGCTCGGGGACATTGAGGAGCATCCATTCCAGAGGTCCCCGTGGGCGCCACACGGATTCCTTAGGAGGCTCCTGATGAGACTCCCTCCCTAGATTTCCCGGGGTGGACCTGTGGCTCACACACCTTCCCGTCAAGGGCCTGTCTCATTTCCCCACTCCAGGAGGATGGACGCTCAGCATTTGCGTCCAGGGAATGGCGGGCGTATTTCTTCCAGGAATTTAATAAGATTGTATATGTTTGCCTCAGGGCACTGAAGAAGAGAAAGAAAAATTCCCTGCAACAACATGTCTCTTGTTTAATAAAGTTTTATTATTATTATATATGAGTGTGTGAGAATGAGAAATCCATATCTGTTCTTCACCCTCACAGCTTTATTAGTTCTGAGCTTGAAAAATCAGCGTGGTGAATAACAGAATAAAGATTCTGACTGACCGGAGATTTTTAATATTGGGCTCTTCCAGGAAGCAATCTAATAAAGTACAAGCTTATTGGAAAGTGTAGATGATGTGGAAATGAGTCACAGAGAGGGCAGGGCTGTCCTGGCTCGCACCTGGAGGAGGACAGATGGATATGACAGGTGACAGGGCCCCTTTGATTGCTGCCTGTACCTTCACCTCAGCTTCGGGGCGTAAACCGAAGCTTCCGGTTATATTTTTCTCTGACTCCTATCTCCAGGTCTTTGTTTTCAACTCTCCTTTAACCAAGGGCATTCCCCTTCCCTGGAAAACTCTTTACTTCAGCCTCCAGGCAGGCCCCTTTCTGCTAACATCATGTGTGTGCATGCACGTGTGTGTATGTACAAGCATGTGTGCCTGTGTGTGCTCATCCTGAGGGCTTGTAGTCACAGTCGGGGATCTTCCTGGGGATGGTACCTTTCACCTCCTGTAGGAGCTGGGCAATGAATCTAACCAGCTGTGACCCATCCTAGGGGCTCTGCAACCCCGTATGCCCCAGATTACACCCTGCGTTCTCTGCCTGCAGGGGCACCAACGAGAAGAGCAACAGTGCAGGGGAGACGGCCTCACCCAGCTCTGCTTCCAATGCCTTCATCCTCTGTCTTAGGGCTGTGTGTTCTGGGAATAACTATTAAAAGCTCCAAGTCTCCTAATTTTTTGCATTGAGTTTTCATTACAGTTTAAACAGTGCCGTGCATGGAATTAATGAGCGGAGTCCTGCAGGATGTTCAGCCAGAAGTCTCAGAACCCCAATGGTCTTGACCGAGAGCCTAGGACCACTTGTCGCTTAAATGATCCATAATTTTGTTCCTGATTAGTAGCGAGTAGGACCGGCAGCTGCTCTGAGGACCCCTCGGCCTTCTGCTCAGCCATGAGCCTGTCTGACTCACTGCTCTGTCTTAAGGATGTGATTCGGGTTCAGAGGGTTCCTCAGAGGTGGGAGTTTGTGACTCCACAGGAATGAGCAGCAGAGGCCACCCTTTTTATAGGACTATCCTCACACAAAGAAAAACCAACACTCTCTGCATGGATCCTCAAGAAAAAAAAATCCTTTGTCCCCTAAAACTGTCTTCCCGTATGCTCAGTGCCTATTATTCTTTTACTAGAACTTGACTCCCTTGGCATTGCAAGGTATTTGGTCTTTTAAAGTCCTTTATTAAAATACAAAGACATCTAGGAAGGCTAAAACCTTATATTCTCGACAAGAATCTGTAGTTGTTGAGGGCAGAAAAGATGACTGAGATGCCTATTCTCGTATATTAAGTTCTGACCTGCCCAGGATGCTCCAAAGGTTAAGGCGTCCTGTGTAATCAAGGTGCTCAACTTGCTGAAGACTTACCTCTTAAGTAATATGAAATATTTGGGCAGTGATCTCATCTAAAATGCTTCACACTGCCCTACCCTCTTAAATGCAGCCTGCCAAGTGCAACAAAACACTTCCTTGATCATGCAAGGTCATCATTAGAGCCCCCATTAGTGTCCTCTGCCCTGATTCCCTCAGAGTGCATCACCGTAGGCAGGGCCATTTGTACCTGTAATGGCCGTTCTTGCATGTCTCTAAGCTTTCTGTCTTCTGCTGCTCCTATAAACCACCCTCTCTCTCTTCTTGCTTGTGCCTGAAGCATTCTTTCTTTGCCTTAAGCATTCTTTCTCTTTCCAAACCTATCCTTTCAAGCACCTGTGTTGTAGGAAATATAAAAATACCCAGGCTTCTGAGGGATTGTGAGTAGAAGAGAAGACAAGCTTTGAATTAGAATTTTTCCCATCATCAAGGGCAAGAACTTTATTACAGAACCCACTTATTCTTATTATACAGATATTTTTGCTTTTTCTCTGATTCTCAGCTATTATTTGGATAAGTGAGGTGACCAGATATCCTGGTACATTTTAGGAGAGGGGAGTTCCTTAGAAAGTAGGGACAGAGATAACTGCCCTACAAGGGAAGGGAAGGGGCAGCAGATGGCGACCTCACTGCTCTGACTTGCCTTGGTGTCATCAGTAATCCCTGCCTCCTATGCAACAAGTTACTTCAACATGAATCATTGTCCAAAGTGGGACGCTTTTGAGAATGAAAGGGTGCAATGTTAATAATTATTTGAAGACAACGAGCACAGACCAGGACTGTCCTAGGCAAATCAAGACCTAGGGTCTCCCTATTGCTAGAAAATGTCAGCAACATCAGCTGGCATAGAGCACTGAAAAGGTAGCGAACTACTCTGTAAGATTGGATGTTGACTGCAGCAGCAATCATAGACTCTTGTCTGGCAAGTTCACCATTTGGACTTAAATTTACAGGAAAGGATTCTGGCCAATGGCATAGAACAAATAACATTTTAGCCAGGCCAACACAAAGATTGTTATCATTCCTTTCTTATTCCATGTGCTTACCCTCTTTCTCCAAATACCACTAAGTTTCTTGGGTTGGCAAATAAAATGTGTTTCTGAATTATTTTTCTTGGAATGTCTGTTATAAACAGTGTATGGACATCAGCTTGGGCTGAAGTGCTACAGTCATTAAATCAGATAATGTATGTAAAGTGCTAAGTGTAATGTCTGGAATCTAGAAGTACTCAATTAATATTCACTGAAGCAAACTAGGTGCATGTGTAAGTACACACAGAGAGAAATATAATGCTGCTTTTAAACTAATGCACAATCTGGTAAGGTAGGTTCATATTTAAAATATCCTTTAGCTAGCCCAGTTGGCATGGCCCCATGGTTGAGCACTGACCTGTGAACCAGTAGGTCACAGTACAATTCCAAGTCAGGGCACATGCCCGAATTGCACGCTGGATCCCCAGTGTGGGGCATGCGGGAGGCAGCCAATCAATAATAATCTCTCATCATTGATGTTTCTATTTCTCTCTTCCTCTCCCTTCCTCTCTGAAATCAATAAAAATATTTTGTTAATTTTAAATATCCTTTGGCCTAGATATCCAACTTGTAAGAATTTGTCCTAAGGAGACATATTTTTGTCACAGTGTTGTTTATGTTACTGAAAAAATGGAAATAACCCAAATCTATCAATAAGACATTAATTAAAAAAAAATAACTGGGCATCTATACAATAGAATATGATATATAGCTCTTAAAGATAAGGAAGTAGAATTTTATTTGTCGACATAATAAAGACAATGTGATTTACAAAGTAGTACTTATGGTGTAATTCTTATTGTCAAAAAAAAATTTTAAAGAAATGACAAAAAATAGCTTAAAAATATATACCAAAATTATATACCTTTAAAAAAATTTTTCTTAGTTATTACCTCTGAATTGTGGGATAGCAGTTAAGCTTTTCTTCTTTCTTGAATGTTTTAAATTTGTTCCATACAAATGTACTCCATAGTTATAGCTAGATATTATATACATATATGTATGTACATAACTTTCATAATCAGAATAAAGTAATACAACTTTTTAATAATAACTCCCAGCTCAGACCACGCCCCTCTGAGAGGCATTCCAGGCTCTCCAATCAGTGTTTGATGATACTGCTCTCTGTGCTCTCAAATTCCCTGTGTGTGTAACTGTGTTTGCATTTCTCTCTGTTACAGTTTACCTATTACGTATTGGCCTCATCAGCAAGACCATGGGAATTTGAGTGCAAGCCCTTCACCTGATTCATCTTTGATTTTGCCTTATATGCCACCTGACTTATAGTTTACACTCAGTAAATATTTATGGAGTGAACAGATGCATAATGAATAGGCCCCTGGATTCTCAAACTAATCCAGTCTTCAGAGTCTATGACCAAGCCAAAGTAGAAGGGATGCTCCCCTCGCCCCTCATAATCTGGCTGCATCACACAAGACCCTCAGTCTGGGAACCCCCAAAGGGGCTCCCCTTCACAGCAAGTGCTCACTCTGTGTGTGTTGAAAAAAAGGATAAAGGACTGAATAAACAAAGACAAAAAGAGATTGTACCAATACCAGCTCTGTCCCAGGCAGAGGATCAAGTCTCAACAGGCACAGAGAGCTGAAAATTGCCCTGAAATTAGAAGACAAAGGTGCAAGGAAACCGTAGAGATCATCTAACCCACCTTCCCCATCGCACAGGTAGGGAGACGATGGCTGAAAGAGGAGGGATGATTTCCCAGCCACATATGGCAGATTAGCTGTAGAATTGGGCTGGAAGCTGGACCTCTCACCCCGCAGCCTGGGGCCCCTTCCCTGCCAAGCTGCCTATCTCCTCCACCATAGCCTGAGTCCCTGCTGTTCCAGCAGCTCTCATTTTCTAGCTGGACAAACAGAAGACAAGATCAGGATGTTCCCTATTCATCTCGGTTTGTCTTTTCCCTTCCTTCCCTCCACTCTCTATGCTGTTTAAACCGGACCCCAACCCAGAGCAACTGCCCCTCAGTCGGCAATCTGCATGCACCTCGGGACCTGACTGCTGAATCTCACCTCTGGAGGTTTTGTTCTGTTGATCTGTTGAATAAAAGCAAATTCTGCATCAGGCAACAAGCACTTTCCCATTCTTGAATAATTGAAAGGCTGGGCCCCGAGCCGCAGCAGGCTAGGAACGGATTAGAAATGGAGACCGGGGATCCAGCAGCCCTCATCCCCGTGAGCGTGGGCACTCCGCAGGGACACCGCCTCCCTCAGGCCTGCTGCAGGGCCCGGGCCTGCTTGGGCAACAGCGAGGAGAACTTTGCAAGCAGTTGCTTCTTCCTAACTCCATAGCAACCCTCTGTGTCTGCTCCCAGATTAATCTGTATGGTGAAAGCAACAAAACATGGATGGCCTCATGTTCCGCATCCCCAAGCCTGTGATGACGGATCAAAAGAATTAAAAGTAAGACTTTGAACAAATATCTTTGTCTTGTTTTCACATGGACCAAGGGTGAGAAAAGGCTCGTTTCCCAGCTCACACATGAGTACTAAGGATATACAGGCCTTCTCTTGGTTTTGATGCTCGCCTTTACAGCTCAGATGAAAACTACAAAATGCACCTGATGCTGATGACAGACCTTCTTATAACCATACAGCAGCACATGCAGAACAGGGATATCCTTTACCTAGAGGTCAGGGGGCAGAACAGCCCGGACACGGCCTCCAGCCCATGCCTGCATTACCCTCCCAGGGCCAGCTGCCTCCAGGCTGGATGCTTCCCGCCCATGCTCAGTGCAGCAGCCACAGCTATTTCTGGCAACCTTCACGTAGGATGGATCCTTTCTCTCCTTGTAGACGCCTATATTTTGTCAGTTGTTTCCCGTCATCTTTCAGATAGAGATCCAAGTCCTGCAGGGGAGTTTCCAGGGCCCCCACATTTCAGTCTGTCTGTGAGCAGGTCCTGACCACGCGCTGGGCTGCCCTGCAGCGGCCACGCCCCAGGGACAGAGACTCTGGCCTTTCTTCTGTCCTCAAGTGCCAGGCTGGTGTCTCTGGTCCTTCATGTTTGTCCACCAGGCCAGAGCATTTTCCCCTGGTGAGATACTCCTCTCACTCAAGGCTCTGATTCCTAAGGATCTGTCATCCCCAAGGAGGTGAACTCCCAGCGGTATACATCCCTAGAGCGCCCTACGCCACCTCGCCATGTCCCTGTGATAACTGCCTCAGTGGTCATCTTCTAGCAAACTGTGAGCTCCATCATCCCACAGGACCACGACTATTGTGAAGTCGGCTCAGAGGAGGGCTTAGTCAGTATTCACTGAGGGAACAAATAAGCAAATGGCTGAATAAAGAGCAAAAACAGAATCAAAAGGGGGCTGCTGAAAAAACCCTTATTAAGTATCTTCTCATTCATTTTTGTTTTTTGGTGTGTTTTTTTAATGAATATGTATCACCTGACAGGCATGGCTCAGTGGTTGAGCATCAACCTATGAACCAGAATGTCAGGGTTCGATTCATGCCCTGGTTTCAGGCCTGATCCCCAGTGGGCGACATGCAGGAGGCGGCCAATCAATGATTATCTCTCTCTCCTTTCCTCTCTGAAATCAATAAAAATATTTTTAAAAATGAATATGTATTTAGTGTCCGCTATATGCCAGGAACTGCTTTAGGCACAGAAAAAAAAATGCAGCGGTAAATAAAATAGGCAAGAATTTTTGCACTCATGGGGTAGCTTTTGTTCTAGTTAAAGGAGACAGATAATGAAAACAATAAACAAAATAATGTGGTTTGTTAAAGGTGCTTAGCACCACTTTAGGGTGGTAAGGGGAGGAGGCAGGGGATGTTTCAACATTGCTGCTGACCACAGGTACACGGTTCCTTTGCTACCTAAGACATGTCTATATCCATGAATATTTTTTCTTTTTTATCCAATTCCCCTAACGGTGTACATTTAATTAGCTTTCTATTTTAATGCTATTTTAGCTCATTCTGGGATGATATATGGGTCAGGCATCATTTTTTTCTCCACCAATGTATTTCCTTTGGATAACTTCCTAAATGGGGAATTGTTTAATCAAAGTGTATATTTTAAGATCTCGAGATGTACTTCCATTTTGTTACCACAGATAATTTTGGAGATGTATTAGGCCATTTTAGCAAAAATGCTCGTACCAGGTTCATCATACCCTCCGCAGGGCAGAGAGCTATGTTGTTGGATTGTTTGCAGTTGTTATTTTTGTAGACGTGAGAATGGCACGTCAAGGTGGCTTTTGTTTGTACTTCTTGGGTTCTCCCATTTTTAGTTTTGAAATCTGATTGTCTGCATACAAAGCAGTGCCTCCTCACCTGGTGGAAAGCATGACTGTTTTCTAAACTTTTCTTTTTTTCTTTAATCTTCATTGTTGAAAGTATTACAGAAGTTCCCCTTTTCCCCCCATTGATCTCTTCCAACCCACTCCCATCTCCCCCTCCCCCAGGCCTTCACCGCCCCATTGTCTGTGTCCACGGGCTATGCATGTATGCACATAAGTTCATTGGTTGATCTCTTCCCACCCACCCTCCCCTGCCTTCCCTCTGAAATTCCATAGTCTGTTCATGCTTCTATGTCTCTGGGTCCATTTTTCTTCATCAGTTTATTTTGCTCATTGGATTCCACATATGAGTGAGATCATGTGATACCTGTCTTTCTCTGACTGGCTTATTTCACTTAGCTGATAACGGTTCTCAACCTGTGGGTCGCGACCCCTGAAAATACAACCTGCAAATCAGATATTTACATTACGATTCATAACAGTAGCAACATTACAGTTATGAAGTAGCAACAAAAATAATTTTATGGTTGGGGGTCACCACAACATGAGGAACTGTATTAAAGGGTCGCAGCATTAGGAAGGTTGAGAACCACTGGAGCATAATACTCTCCAGGCCCATCCATGCTGTTTCAAATGGTAAGATTTCTTCCTTTTTTTTTTTTAAATATATTTTATTGATTTTTTACAGAGAGGAAGGGAGAGAGACAGAGAGTCAGAAACGTCAATGAGAGAGAAACAACGATCAGCTGCCTCCTGCACATCTCCCACTGGGGATATGCCCGCAACCCAGGCACATGTCCCTGACCGGAATCGAACCCAGGACCCTTCAGTCCGCAGGCCGACGCTCTATCCACTGAGCCAAACCGGCTTCGGCAGAGTTCTTCCTTTTTATTGCCGCATAGTATTCCATTGTGTAGATGTACCACAGTTTTTTTATCCACTCATCTGCTGATGGGCACTTAGGCTGTTTCCAAGTCTTAGCTATGAACATAGGGGTGCATACATCCTTTCTGATGAGTGTTTCAGGTTCCTTAGGATATATTCCTAGAAATGGGATCACTGGGACAAATGGCAATTCCATTTTTATCTTTTTGAGGAATTTTTCAACCAGAGAGCAGAGACTGCATCTAAGACCAAACAGGAAAGCAGATTCCACAAAACAATCAGACACTTTTCCCCCTTGGGATAGCTAGATCATGAAAGCTGCTAGAACTAAAACCTGCCAAAGACTAGTAGGGCTCTAAACGCAACCCTGCCATGTAGGCACCAGGTCAGATACGAATCAAGTACTTGAGGCAAATGAGCAAAATTCCCATACAATGCTCAGAACTAAAGTTTGCAGGTTCCTAAGAGCTCACAGAACATTGACACTCGTTGACCCATTGAAGACTGGCCCTCAGGGGTCATGGTTGTTTCCCTTTAATTACCTTTGCAGAGTAAAGATTTTGAGGTTTACAGACTGGAGGCTTGATTAGTCAAAGTATTTCTGTATGGCTGAATAAATTGGTAAGTAAAGGCTTTTTCAATTAATTATTTAATTTTAAAAATTAGACTAAGTAGCTATTTAGATCATTCCTGATTCAATCTCATTCTTATGGAACCATAACATGTAGTTGTTGTTGTTTTTCAAATTGAACATGGGCTCTAATAAATCAGATGTCTTTGAATTTTAACATTACAAGAAAGTAGTTGAAAAGTTCAACTGATATTCAATTTACTGTTAAATATAGGACACTCTGGACAATTTATGCTTTTCTAATTACCTGGCATATTTTTTTTCTTTTAATATCAATGAGCTACTATGTCTTTTGGTTTCCACTAGATTTCATGTATTCATATTCCTTTTAAAAAAAAAAAAAGTGACATAATTTACATATTATAACCATCACCTTTATATGTGAAGTTCTATGAGTTTGACACATCAGTTTATAAATAATGGAACAGCCACCTGCACCAAGATGCAGACCCTTCCATCTCCTTCAAAAATGTCCTTATCCCCTTGGCAGCCTCTCCCTGTGTTCAGCCCCTGGCAACTACTGATCAGCGTTGCCTTGTCCAGAATCCCATGTACCTGGAAGCAAACAGGATACAGTATTTTGAGTATGGCTTCTTTCATCTAGCAGAATGCATCTGAGATTCATTTAGGTGTTGCGGGTATCAGTCCTGTATTCCCTTTTATTGCGAAGTAGTTCCATGGATGCCCCATGGTGTGTATCCATTTATTACTTAAAGTACATTTGAGTTGTTTAAATTTAGAGAAATTGTGATCTAAAGCTGCTATAATCATTCAGGTACAGGTTTTGGGTGATCATGAGTGTTCATTTCTCTTCTAAATACTTAGGAGTGCATTTCTGGGTTGTCCAGTGACTTATAGGAAGTTTCCAAATAACTGGGCATTTTTCACTCCCACCAGCTGTATATGAAAACTCTGGCCGTTACACGTGCTCATCTGCTCCTGCTATTGTCTGGTATTTTTATTTTTAGCCTTTGCTTTAGGTGTGTAGCAGTATCACATTGCAGATTAATTTTCATTTTTCTGATGACTAATGAACAAGAGGAATATTTGTGGGGCTTATTTGCCATCCATATTTTGGGGTAGAGTATGTATTCAAATATTTTTTTTTATGTTTTATTGAGTTAGAGGCTTTCTTATTATTGAATTTGTAGATCAATTTATATATTCTGGACACAAGTTCTTTCTTTTTTTGCCAATATTTTGCT
Organism: Myotis nattereri; assembly: GCF_964212035.1. Lineage (NCBI taxonomy): Eukaryota > Metazoa > Chordata > Mammalia > Chiroptera > Vespertilionidae > Myotis > Myotis nattereri. The sequence goes on along the minus strand of NC_138085.1, from coordinate 75,081,814 downwards.
TTAGCCCATGATGTCTTTTCATTTTCTAAACAGTAATTTTGCAAAGCAGTTTTTCAACATGAAGAAGTTCAGTTATATTCCTTGTTAACAGAGTGTGTGTGTGTGTGTGTGTGTGTGTGTGTGTGTGTGTCTTCCTACCTCTTTTACTCCTTGCACCACCATCAGTGACCATTGTGCAATACGTCTGTTTGGTCTACTTCACTAAGCACACGTAGTTGCCACTCCATCTCCTTAGCATGAAGAGAATAAGAATTATGACATGGAATGAACATTGAACTGAGAATCACAATACCTACATTCCTGTTTGGTCATTGATTTGCTATCAATCTCAAGCTTATTTTTTTAAATATAGTTATATTGATTTCAGAGAGGGAGGGAGAGGGAGAGAGAGATAGAAACATCAATGATGAGAGAGAATTGGCTTCTTCCTGCATATCCCCTGCTGGGGATTGAGCCTGTAACCTGAATCAAATCCAAGACCCTTCAGTCCTTGACCAGAATCAAATCCAAGACCCTTCAGTCCACAGGCCTATGCTCTATTCACTGAGCCAAACCAACGAGGGCTCAAACTTATTATTTAAATTCTCTAGGATCCCAGTTTTTTATCTACCCATTAGCAATGAAACTCACCTTACCCATTTCAAGAAGGGTGAGGACAAAGTGAGATAAAAGGTACAAGATCACTTGCAAAATACTGGAAGGATCGCACATGCACAGGACATCATTAAGGGACATTTTCCTCTTCCAAGACCCTCCCTTCAACTTTGACAGATAGGACCCCGCATTACAAAGGTTCCTCTGTAACTACAAATATAAAGGTCTGAGATATTTTGTGTGCCCAGTGCTTCTCTCTTTTGGTCTAGAATATCCTTTGGCCACTTCAAATTTTCTATCCACGCTCTTATATCGATTTTATTTCTTTTAATTCCATGCACTGTATTTTATACTGGATAATCATTAGACTGAGTTTCAGAAACTGAATTTTTATAATTTTTAAATTTTCAAGAAGAAACACTCTAACCAGCAAGAGAATTGAATAAGATTCCTTCCTTTGGACATTTGGCAGAAACATCTACTTTCATGAAATAGTGGTGTTATTCAACAATGGGGCATGATATTTTTCTTCTCCCTCTCAAGGGAGGAAATTGAAGTATAGCAGAAGATTAAACATTCTCCAGGACGTGGATGGTCCCTTTTCTAGTAAAACTAGATAAAGAAAAGGATATGTCAGTGAGCAAGAATATTTGTGGTTAGGGATTAGATCTGTACGTTTCTAAATATTGAAACCATCTAGGAAAGGAGTAAATTTTTAAAAGGCTTAGTCTGCATAACCACAGAGAGTTGCTAATTTGTCATTTCATAAAAATTTTAATTTATTTGTTTAACATTTTGAATTTTATAACATTTAAAAGGCTTCTCTACACATTATGTAGCTTGACTTTGGTAAAATTACTCTTTAGTCTATTTTGGGAAATAAGTAAATCTTACACTGAGCTCGCGTGATAAACAAATAGCTCAAATCCAGAATAATTGTTTTATAATGAAGGTCAAATCATGTCACTGCTCTGGTCAATGGCTCGCTCAGAATGACAGCCAAAGTCTTTACAAGGGCTGATGCCTGGCCCCCTCCCCGCTCTCTAATGTCACCTCCTGTCACTCTCCCCTCTTGCCCGCCCCACTCCAGTTGACTGGCCTTCTGTTCCTCCTTCATGTCAGCCCTGTGTCCTCGCTGGTGCATCTGCCTGGGGGGCTCTCTCCCCAACTATTACATAGCTCATTCCTGGTCCGGGACCAGCTGCATCATTTGCTGGGCCCAGTATGAGATGAAACTGTCTTTTGTTAAATATGATTAAGAATCTTAAGATGGCAACCACAGGGCATTAAACCAAGTGTGGCTCCCCGTGGGACTGGACAGTGAGCACACCCCTGAAGCCTGCTGCCTGGCCAGGCTCCTGGCTCTCTTTCATGTTTCTGTTCCAAAGTCACCTTATTTTATAGAAGTTGTCCCTCTGTCCATTCTATATGAACTAGTTACTCTCTTTGATGATTAATTGATTATGTTTCCCAGTAGAATATAAAGTCTATACATTTTATACCAACCAGAGCATAGAACATGCCCAGCACATAGCAGCCACTGCAATATTTGATGATCAAATGAACAAATGAGTAAACAAGAAAAAATGGAAATCTAAAACCATATGAATGAAAAAAAAAATATTGTGCTAAGCGAAATAAGATGGAAAAAGCCAAGAAGCATATGATTTGATTCATACGTGGCACATAAACCTGAAAGCAACAAATGAACAAACAAGACATTCAAAAACACACAGATTTTGAAATAGGGAATATAGGAACTATTTGCATGTGTGGGGAGGGGCCAGACTTGAAATCTGAAATGTAGGCTCGAGGAGAATGGATTCAGCCCCAGCTTTGACGCTGGCTGGGCTGGGACTGGGCAGGTCTCCTGGCCTCCATGACTCCTGTGCTGCCACCAGTGTAGGGGCGTTCCAGCACATCCTTCCATGACCTTATGTAGCAGTGTCAGATTCTTTCAGGAAACAGTATGATATAATAATCTAACCCGGCTGGCGTGGCTCAGTAGTTGAGCATCAACCTATGGACCAGGAAGATTCCCAGTCAAGGAACATGCCTGGGTTGTGGGCTCGATCCCCAGTAGGGTGTGTGCTGGAGGCAGCCAATCAATGATTCTCTCTCATCATTGATGTTTTTATGTCTCTCTCCCTCTCCCTTCCTCTCTGAAATCAATAAAAATATATTTTAAAAAAACAAATAATAATCTAGACAGTTTAAACTATTTTTTGCACATTTTGGGTTTAAAAATGAGATGCCTTTCTGTCTTTAGTCTTCCTTTTCATGATGGTTGAGTTATGAATATATATGGTCTCAGAAAACCATCTTTTCCTGGGGGGGATGGGAGGGGGGAAATACACTGCTATGAAGAGTAGCTAGAATTTGTAAGAGTAGAATTCTTACAAATAGCTTATTATGCACCAAAATTTGGGTAACTTGACCATTTAAACTCTTAAGTAGGTCATCCCAATGCGCTTATCTGGGCCCACAGGCTGTTATATGTTAGTTCTTTAAAGAGAGATAGCAGTGGAAATATGGAGGCTACTGAGCCTTCATGTCTAACTCCTTGCTAGGACATGCTAGGGTGTCTATTGTTGAATCATTGTGAACACAGAATCCTCATTTAATACACCAGGCTCTTATTTTGTATTATTAATTCCAAAAATCATGAAGAAATGTTCTGATCATAAATTCTCTTGGCATAGATGATCTAAAAAACACAAAACATTAAAATGCCTTCTGGCTCCATATGTTTCTATGTTGAAAAATATTTGTTTTCCAAACCTCAGCCTCTCTCTTTTTGGGTCAATAATTGTGCACATTATTTGCTTTGTAGTTTGTCTTTCATGTCCATTTTGCTTGAGATAATATCCTGTGTCTTTTTATTGTTCGGATTCATTTTTCCTCTATTCATTGTGTTCTTCAGCAAAAAAAATAAACTGCTTTTTCCCTCAGAATTCACATTAATCCCTCCCACTGAAAGATTTCTGATGGAGTTTTATCACTATTTTTAAATAATGCCCATATTCTATGTGATAGACCCTAATCATATAAAAATAAGCAGAGGCTTGCGCAGCTGCTGTGCTCAGTGGTTGAGCATAATCCTTTGCACCAAGAGGTCACTGGTTCAATTCCCAGTCAGGGAACATGGCTGGGTTTTGGGCACAATCTCCAGCAGGGGGTGTGCAGAAGGAAGCTGATTAATGTTGATGTTTCTCTCTCATCAATGTTTCTATCTCTCTTTCCCTTCCTCTCTCTCTCTCTCAAATCAATAAAAACTTATAAAAAAATAAGCAGAGGCAAAGTGAACCGAAAATGAGATGCAATATAGATGCCAAGAACAAGGCTGCAGTCTTGGTGCATTGAATAAGGACAGGCTGAGGAGTCCTGAACATCTCAGTACTTAGTATCAAGCTTCACTGCTGAAGCTTTGACATCCCCAGAAACCCAATTTCTAGGGGCAAGGATTCTCATCCCTGACTGGGCAGCCCAGGTTATAATAGTTAGAGACATGTGGACGCAGGAAGCCTGGTCATCAGAAAGACAGGTTGGGCAGAGTTTAGTGAATAAAAGATGTTATAACTGAATGTTTTATAGCTTAGACAGTGAGAACAAAATTAGAAGGAAAAGCACCATATTATATATCATATATATAAAGTAGGTTACTGGTATGCAGGGAGTATCAGAGAAGCAGGGCAATCCACAACATCCCATGAATAAATTTACACGTAGACTCAAGGATGCCAGGGATCATTCCCTGCCCATGAAAATCCCTCCCACCCTCCCTCCCTCCTTCCCTCCCTCTCTTCCTCCTTCCCTCATAAAGGTTTGAATAAAAGCATAAGAAATCTTCCTACAATAGCACATTGAGATAAATTTGACCACCCGATAGAAAAAAAAGACCTCTGTAGTAGGTCTGTACCTAACCCCAACTATTTCACCAGCCAGCTTGACTAAGGTTCTCTTAGACCCTCCAGACCAGCCCTTCCATAATTACCTGGTTGACATCCTATGGACAGAAGAAGCCCTCTCAAATTTTAAAGCACAGCATTATGAGGCATAAGAAAATAGTTGCCATTTTAAGCTACTAAATTTTTAATTAATTTGTTACATAAATGCAGAACTGAAAATGAATGTTGTTCTAGAAGAGGGATGCTATTGTCACAGAACCCTAAAGCCTGTGACATTGACTTTGGGGCCAAGAAGTAAATGACAGGTGAAAGAGCCCGGTGGAGACCCTGGGTGAAATGTGGAAGGACAATGGGAAAAGTGTGTTTGGAGGCTGGAGAATGGCATGTGCCTCCTATTTTCACCTGTTTGCCCAGCCAGCACAGGTTCAGTACTTGCCATGGGCCCAATGTGGTCTCAGAGGTCAACGTGCCAACACGTTTGTTCTCCCTCGCACTTTGCTTCCTTTTCCGTTTCCCACATGAGTTACTCTGAATATCAGCCCTTGCCTCAGGCCCCTATCTCACTCCTGGCCCTCATTCTTCACTATAGAAAAGAAGAACTTCCTCATTTAATCCATGGCCAGTGTTTCCATTGCTACCTAGATGCTGTTCTCTCTCTAATATATACTTTCAAACCCCATGTGTCTTCTGAATGTGAGAGCCTACATTCCAACTGGCTACTCATCTTGACTGTATATCACACACTTCGAATTAAGCAGGATCACCTTCATCGGCTCCTGCCATCACAAGCTCTGCCTCACACTGACATCGAGGTACACACAGGGGCAACAATTATGTGCTTTAGAAACTTTGGTGCCATATATAAATTTAACTCCCTCTCCTCCCTGTAAAATTCAGTAATATTTAACCTGTCCCTCATTTTTTATTGATTTTCTAAAGAGAGAGAAAGAGAGAGGAAGGGAGAGAGAGAGAAACATCAATGTGAGAGTGAAAAATTTATCAGCTGCCTCCTACATGTCCCCTACTGAGGACTGATCCTGAAATCCAGATACATGCCCTGACTGAGAATTGAACTCCAGCAACCTTCCACTGCAAGGGAGGGTGCCCAACCAACTCAACTGGCCATAGACTGTCCCTTTAAATATTTCTAAAATCCACTTCTCTTACATGGCTCAGACCCTGCTCAATTCTTCCCATGACACTTACAATGCCCTTTTATAGAATCTCCTGGCTTCTAGTATCTCACTTTTTTCAATCCAACTAGAATTCTCTTTCTAGAACTCAAATAAAACCACCTCATTTTCCACCTAAAAATTCCATTACCTCGACCAATGAGTCTCACAGATTTTTGGGTGTCATTCCCAGAGTATCTGATCCAGTCTGTCTGTTTGGGAGCCCAGAAATTTGCACATCTAACCTGTTCCCTGGTGCTGCTGCTGCTGACCAGGAAACCACACTTGAAAATTACTAGCCTGAACCATTTTTCTTTAGACCTGTTTGATTTGCAATTCTTCCAAGAATAAACACTTCAGTGCAAACTCTGACATGTGTATATGCCTATTTATTTATAAATTATATAGGTGTTCTAATGCACTAGCCTAGTAGGTATATTATGAAACATGCTAAAAGTAATCATTAAAAAGATGACACAAAAGAAACAGAAAATTCAAGAATGTTCCTCCTGCATCCAAATGTATACCCTACAGCAGAGGCTTCTGGGAGGAACGAAGATTAAGAACAAACCTGTGGCCTGTTATATAAAGTCCTATATTCTTTGTCTTTCTGGTAACTTATAGTCAGTCTGTTTGCTCTCTAATTCTGGCTCCAGGCCATAGCTCACAACCTTAAGAAATGTCCTTTACTTCTCTAAGCCTCTATGTCTTCCTTTAAAAAATTGAGATAATATTGGTAACAACCTCATGGGATTTGCTTCTAGGATGAAATAAGTCATATGCATAAGTGTGCCTAATGTATAATAAATGCTTGATTCACGCTGACTGTTATGATTGCTCTTAGTTAGACACCTTATGCTATAACCATGCTGGTCAGTTTCCTGAATAAGCATCTATGCCTCACTGTCTTTGCTTGTGCCGTATCCTCTCCCTGGATTATACTTCCTTCATCTCCACTTGGTAATATCCATCTCATCTTTCACAGCGCAGCTAAAAATGTTATGTCCCGTGTGAGAACTTACCCGAACCTCCTGGTGTAATTAATTGCTCTCTTCTCTGTGTCCCCATAGCACTTTTGCAAGCCTCCGAATATGGCTTTCTACAATGTATTATGTACAGTTGCTTACATGGCATTTCCTCCAATATTGTGAGCTCCTTGGTGGTAATAACGATGCCGAGTTGACCTATGCATTCATCACATCACTCAAGAAAATGCTTGGCACATAGCAGATGCTCAGTGCTCATTGCAAAAGGGGGCAAGGACATGCAGGCGACGATCCTATCCCAGCAGCAGAGCCTGGCCTGTGAGCTATGCTCAGCCGCAGACGGTGTCTTCCCCAGGTGACTCCCACGTCAGCCCCACTTTCCCCGGCCCTTTGGCCAATGAGGCTGTGATATCATAAAAGATCAACATTTGGTGTTTGTCCCGGGTTCAGGCACACAGTTCCTAAACCCCTTGGAATCTCCTGGGTGGTGAGTATCTTCTGCATGCTAACGAGATGTCTGGTTCTGGGGGCTCCTGAATAGCTTCAGGATGAGAGTTGTTCACCAGAAAGACTAAGGCTTAGTTAGAAACTTGGCAATTTCAATCCTACCCCCAAAACTTCCAGGAAGGGGAGAAGCACTGGAGATTGAGTTTAATCACCAATGGCCAATTTTTAGCCAAGCATGCCTGTCCAAGGCAACCTCCATGAAAGCTCCTGAACAACAGGATTCCGAGAGCTCTGGGTTGGTGAAAGGTTCCATGAGCTGTGAGGGTGTCCTCCACCCCCCGGGCAATTGCACAGGATAGAGGCTCTGCACTCAGGGCCCCTCTGGATTTCACCCTGAGTATCTCTTTATTTAGCTGTTCATTTGAACCCTTCATAATAGCCTTTCTAATAAACAAGTAAACATAAGTGTTTTCCTTCATTTTGCGAACTGTCTGGCAAATTATCAAACCCGAAGAGGGGGTTGTGGAAACTGCCCACTTACGGACAGTAAGTCAGAAATCCAGGTGGCATTATGAGACCCGGATGGGCATGGGGGCAGTCTCATGGGACTGAGTCCTTAATCTGTGGGGTCGGCGTTAGCTCTGGGCAGTTAGTATCAGATAGAATTAAGTTGTAAGATATCCAATTGATGTCTGCAGAGCTGGAGAATTGGTTGGTATGGGGGGAAACCCACCATTTGGTGTCAAGATGTGAGTAAAAGCAGTTCCAGTTCTGAGGGGCCAGTGAGGTTCATCTGAGAGTCTGCGGCTGTCTGATGGAAATATGCCAGCCAACCTAAGAGGCACCATACCTGGAACTACACCCTAATCGGCCCAACATGCTGTTCACCTAAACACTATGTCCACAAATGGTGATGAACAGAGCCTATTTGAATGAATTGATGTCTCAATTATTCTCCCTGGTTTTAATCATTTCATAGCCTTGGGATATAAAAATATGAATGCCTTTCCTCAGTATGAGAGCTGCTCCCAACCCCTTGGTTGAGATTACCCAAACTCCCAAGGCCCTGACGCCTTGTAATTATGTTCCCCTTGAGCCAACTCCTGCCTCCCCCACTGCAGTAGGTCCCCGTGCACATCCACCCCCACCTGAACCAGGGCAACATGTGTGGGTCTGCGCTCCCTGCTCACCAGCATCACAGTGGTTGTCCTCAGGGATCATCTGCAATTCTTTTAGAGTTGGTACCTGGGTCCCTGCATGGACTTGCTCTTTGTCAATCCTTCCTGCCACCTGCATGAAAGAAAAATGGAACCAAATTACACCGACATTTTAACAAACCGATCAAGCCCTTCCACCCCCTGCTGACCTGTAACATTGTCACCTCCTCTGCCCAGATGCCCCACTCAGTGGAGCTCTGCTTCCATGTGCACAGGATTCCTGGGCTATTTCGTTGTGAAAGAAAAGCTGGCGTCATGTCACATCACGTATATTCTTAAACCATGGCACACAGCATAAGTGAGCCAGATATGCCCTTGTCAACTCTAATGAAAGAAGAATATCAGACCTATTAAAAGGCTAAAGTCCAATCACCCTTTGGTGCTTTTCTTTCTCATCAGCGGGAAAAAAAAATGCTCATTAATCCTAATATATTTGCTTTCAGGCATGAACTAGGAGATCTGAACAGAAATTTCATTTGTAATGAATACATTTTGACAGAAGAAGAATTATAATTCTACTGTTCATAATAATAATAAACCATTCATGGGGATCAAGTCCGCATCCCATTCATGGTTTATTATTATTATGAACAGCAGAATTATAATTCTACATTCTCTAAGGATTCTATATTCTCTAAGCTGACAGGGGACCCAGGAGACCCTCTGTCTAGGACATGATCTTGTGATGCACCAGGAGCATCTGTGTAAACAGTGTGACTGTAACACCACGAGGCTGACCTTCTAACCAGCAGACCAGAATGCGTACATCTATTACTGACTGGATCTGGTGATGAGGCCATAATGCTTCTGCTGAATAACCCTAAGAGCCTATTTATGAGCCTGTGTTTGGTTTACAGGGATACCTTTTCTGTGCAGGGAGATTATTGTAGGGATACGTGAGCAAGTAGGTAAGAAGCCACAGAGTCACCTTGGAACCCAAGATTCCAATTCTGGGTCTTCCTAAAGAAAAAGGTAATCATCCTCCATGATTAAGACATCAACATAATAAACAAGATCTTTTTTAGTGTAGCCTGTAAATTTCCCAGTAGAGAAAAACCTGGAGCTCTGCACACAGTAGGCACTTAAATATCTGTTCAATAAGTAGGTGAATAGGTTCAGCTTTGCCACTATTCATCACCATCCAACTGCTTCCCTCGTCTTAAAGATATAAGAGCTGCTCAATCCTAATCCCACAACCATACTATAGACCAAGGGAAGGCCTCATGGAATTGCCATACCAGCTGTAGGATCCTCACTTTCAAAATCATTTAACATGTAACAATAGACTACTACATTTTTAAGCCCTGTACCTGAGTCTCTATTCCCAATAGCCAAAATACAGGTTGTTGTTTTTTTTTGTTTGTTTGTTTGTTTTAGAGAGAGCAATGAAAGGAGAGGGAGAAAGAGAAAAAACATTGATGAGAGAGAAACATTGATCAGCTGCCTCTTGCACACACCCCTCACTGGGGATCAAGTCCATATCCCAGGCATTGCCCTGACCAGGAATCAAACCCGTGACCTTTTTGTGCATGGGATGACGCTCAATCCACTTAGCCACACTAACCAGGTGCCAAATACAGTTTTCAATTGATCCTGACATATACCACTACTTCCGCTTCACAGATAAACCAGCTCAGGGAGATTGAGATGCTCACACTAACATACACAGCTAGAAAGCAAGAAGCCAGGCTTTTACACTCTGGTCTCTTGACAGAAAAGTCTTATTCTTCCCAATGTGCCCATGACTGTAGTGGCCATGAATCAATAGAGCAATTAGAATTGTTATGTCTATTGTAATATTGAGTTAGAAAAAAGGATTTGGCTTCAATAGATCAGAGAGAAAAGAAATTAGAAGGAGAGCCTGTGTGGAAATGTGTGTGGAGAGCTGCCAGGAGAGAGGCCAGCCAAGAAAGGATTTAACACAATTGCTTATCAAATGGGCAAAGGACAGGGCATGCAATTCACAAGTGAGGACACACAATTAGAAGACAAATGGGGAAAGCATTTTATTTCTGTAGATCCCAAGGAAAGGCGAATTGAAACAACAGTTTTATGCCTTCCAAAACAACAAAAATGGCAGACTCCGTGTTTCCATGGTGCTGCAAGGCCCATGCACAAATGGACCCTGGAAATATAATTTGGAAAATTACTATAATTTGAAAATATAATTTGGAAAACCCTTTCAAAACAAATTGTCAAGAGTCATGCAAATGTTTATGCCCTTCATCTTAAAGAAAATATCTGAAAGAAAGGAATGTTGATATATAAAGAGGCAAACCATAATAACATTCAGAATGCCGAAGTTTAAAATGAATGAACGATGAAAGTGCCCATAAGCAAAAGGATGTTTATGTTATGTGGACAATTAACGTGGTGGGGTATTACACAGTTAGGCTCAGGTCCTGTCCCTTCTGATCTAGACATCGCAATTGATTTGTTCCTCTTCTTCAGTTTTATCCTCTCCAATCTGGGCCCCACCCTGCCACCAGAGGGGTTGTAGGACTACGGCACCCCTGTCACCTTCCTGGTGAAGCTCCCCTGTTCTTAGCAAGGCCTTCAGGGCCCCTGTGAGCTCTGCTGCACCTGCCTCTCCAGCCTCATTTTTTGCGTGGGCCCCACCTAAGGGCCTCTGTTCCTATGCACTAAACACAACATAAACACATTCATTTCCGGAATAAGCATCAATTTCTGCAGATGTTGTAGCCTCTACCTGGAATATCATTGCTTCATCTCCACCTAGCAAAATTCTTATCATCTTTCTCTACCCAGATGACAAGGTGGGCTTTGCTCATGCATCTTCCGAACTAGTGGGGCCTTATCTTTGCAACAAGTGCCAGTTTGCCTTCAAGACTGAGCTTACTTAACTGGCTGTTTGTAAAGATTTGTTTGATTTCCTGTATCTTCATTGTCAGGTTGAATCAACTGTGCTTTCCTTGGGACCTCCAATAAAACCTGTATAGATGTTTATCAGAGCTCCTGTCATTTCTTATTGCAGGTATTTTTGCATATGTCTTTCTCTCTCTTAAACTCCTTGAGGTCATGAGCACATCATCATGACCAATCATATCAGCATCTTATTCGGCAGTATTTACTTAACACTCAGTATATGCCAAGAACTTTGCATGTTATCTCCATATCTCAATAAAATTTTACAACTCTAATAAAGTATGTTGTTAATTAGTCTCAATATAAAATATGAGGTAACCGAGGCTCAAAGAAATTAAGGCACAAATAAACAAAGAGCATTGCCAACCATGATCTATTTGACTCCAGCTATCTACCCAGCATACGGTCTCATTCTCTTTTCTAACATACTAGCTGACATATAAGAGGTGCTCAATAATTGTCCCAAAAACAAAATCATGTGGCAATATGGGTAAGTGTTCACAGCACACAGGATAAAGCAGCAGGTCAAAATGTATCTACACATTGATTACAACCCAATGAAAGCTGTGTGTATATTTGACAGGCTGCATGGAAACCCGGCCACAGCAGAGGTCAATTTATTAGAAAAACAAAGAATTCTGGCAATTTTAAAATCATTTTTGCCCTTGCATACTATTCCTAAATTATTTACCAAGACGTTTGCTCATGAGAGGCTAGCTCAGTAGGGTTCTACCATCAGAGCTCCTGAGACCATTTTGTGTCAATTGCCCAGAGGAAGCCAGAAAGCGGAGGTCCTAACTGGTTAGTTGCTGAATGTTGCTGGTGGAAACTGTGCACATCGGCAGGCCAGAAATATTGACAATAAGAAGAAGTAATGCCCGTTTCCTTTTGTGCTGAATCACCATCCACAAAGAGGACTCCACAAGACCTTGATTCTGCCTGAGAAATAAATGAAACCAGAATTTCTCAGCACCATTTCATGGTAGTAAATTCCAAAGATGCATCTCCAAGTAAGCGCTCCACCTTCTCAAAAGAACATAATGAAAGAGGAGTAGAGAAAAGACAAGAAATGAAAGGAAAGAGGAAGGGGAAAAATAATTTGTGATTTAACCAAGAAAGAAAAGAGGCAGATGAAAACTCAGATAAATCCACCCCTTGGTTCTCTGAAGATCTGTCCCTGAAAGTTTGCATTTCAGAAGGCGCTGTTTCATTTCACCCGTGGAGCAGGACAGACGATGGCGCCACTAATGCAAATGGGAAATCAAGAGGAGCAGGTTCTTCGGGAAGGCATAGAAGCCCGTAAAGAGGACTCGATAAATGTGTTTGTACAGACCATTAAATGAAAGCGTCTTATTTGTTGAGTTTCAGTTCCCAGTAGGACATTTTTCATGGCCTGCCAAAATTCGGAACACCTCCTCTCCAGGGGCAAGACGACATTTCAGTAAACTTTCTGTTTCAATAAGACAGAAATTGCAAGTCAGCAGGAAAGTGAGCCAGGCTCCACAGTTTCCTTAGTCTTGTATTCCCAGGCGAAGCAGGGCCCAGAAATAGCCAGGGTACACCTGCCCAGCTCCTCCTATCCGCCCAGGGAGATTTATGACAAGGGGATTTCTCAGGTGTCCAAGTCATGCTGGCCTCTCTAGCTCCAAATATGTTGGGTGCAGATGAGAAGGAGTTTGCTTGCAGCAGGGCTGAGGCAGCCTGAACAAAATCATGGCACGTTCTCAAATGAAGGGTCAATTCCTTTGCATTGCTTCTTGGGGCAGCAAAGATTGGTGGCACCCAATTATTACTTGGGATCCCAGGGTCAGCATTATTCATATGTTTATGTGAAAATATGAAAAAAATAAGACAGCATAATTTCCAAAGAATAATTTTTTTATTTTTACTTTTTAAATAAATCTTTATTGTTGAAAGTATTACATATGTCCCCTTTTCCCCCCATCAACCCCATCCAACTCATCCCCCCCCCCATCCCAGGCCTTTACCGCCCTATTATCTGTGTCCATGGGTTATGCATATATGCATAGAAGGTCTTTGGATGATTATCTCCCACTCAACCACCCTCCCCCGCCTTCCCTCCAAGGTTCGGCATTCTGTTCTATGCTTCCATGTCTCTGGATCCACTCCATTCATCTGTTTATCTTGTTACTTAGATTCCACATATGAGTGAGATCATGTGATACTCAAAGAATAATTTTAAGCAGGAAATTTGGAATCATTTTGTGATCTTGCTTGTGGCCGAAGTTGACCTTCATGAAAGATATTGCTTCATCTCTGGGGAGAGGACACACTGATCATTGCATTACTACTTATAAACAATATTCATATACTTTCATCCTGTTTGCTTCCACAAGCAGGAAAAAAAAATTGTTTAATGGAGGGATCTCTGGGTCTCAGCCCATGAGTAGATTTTCCTACGGTGACTGGGAAGATGAGCTTGAGAGTGTAGACTGAGGGAAGGCAGGGAGTACTCTGAGATTGCGGCCCCTTTGAGGGCTGACATGCACCCCTTTGCAATTGTAAGGGAAGAGCAATCCTTGTCTTACAGGGACTGAGGCTTCTCTCCATCCCTCAGCACCCCACCTCTTCCTTTTCCCTTCCTCTATAAGTCAACAGGAAAAATGACATTCCTGAAATAAGAGATTTATTTCTCATCAAAACAGAACCTTCTTTTATGTAGCTACCCATAAGCTTCCTTGCTGAAGCACTGAATTCAAAAGCAGCTATAAGTAAAAAGAATTTGCTCTTATCATAAATAAAAGATTGTATATGCGAACTTATTTGCAGTAAAACCTTATGATAAAAAAATATAATTTATACCTTAGTTTCTCCTGTGTATTTTATGTAATATCCTAGTAAAATATTTTCATTTTACAACATGTACCTATTAAAACCATTCCTTATAAAACTGTCAGCATAAAATAAAATACAAAAACTGGAAGGAAAAAGCAGAGGAAAAGAAAATATATCACAAAGAGGTGATGAAAGGCAACAGGAAGATGCGTATGGAAATTCTCCCAGTGAGACATAAATAACAGTCCTATGGAGGCAGTGGAAGATGCTGATAACTAAGTAGGATCTTTTAAGGTGAGAAATACTTCAATCCCTCTTACAATGTCATTCTTCTCTCTATGCTAACAAGGAATTCGAGCACAGCGAAATTTGCAGACAGGACCTTACTAGCGAGATAGACTGAATCTACAAAACAAGTCAATTAAAAAGAAAGGGTCCCGAAAATGACAAATATTGCCTCTGAAAATGCTGCCCAACATTTGATTGATGTTTACTCTGGAGGAAACAGATGCTCCTCCCACCTGCAAGGGAGTTGCAGCCTGTTAGCCAAGGACCCCTTCAAACCAACTAATTAGATCTGTCAATCTTGGTTAAGTTGCAGTTATTATTTACTTTTAAACAGTCTCAAATGCACAAAAAATTTGCAAGAATAAAAAGATCTCCAGATACTCTCCCTCTGTATTCTACAATTTAATATTCTTTCGTACATATATTTAAATTATTAAATACTTGAAGTATATATTTAAATTAAGAGTGAGTTGCTAATTTATGATACACATTGACCCCTAAAATGTCAGTGTGTATTATGTGGGGGCACTCTCATATGTAATCCGGGTAACATAAGGAAAATAATATTTAATATTATTTAATCTATAGATCTTATTCAAATGTTGCCAATTGTCCCAAATGCCCTTATTTTTTTTTTTTTAGAGAAATTAAATAATTAGAAAGGAAGAAAAATCAAAAGAGAATTCTGGTCCAGAATCCAATCTGGGATCACCCACTGCATTCAGTTTGGTCCCCCTTAATGTAGAGCAGTATCTTAGTCTCTTTGCTTTGTTTCTGCTTTGTTTTATTTTATTTTTCACCTTTATTTTTGTAGAGCACAAGCCAGTTATTTTGTAGGATACCTTGGTTTGGTCTGATGTTTCCTCATGATTATATTTGGGTGACACACGTTTGGCAGGAATGGCACAGAGACGACGAGCCTTTCTCAGTGCATCCTATCAGGAGGCAACTGCTGATTTGTCTCCTAAATGGTGATCAGGTTGGTCACAATTTTCAGATGGGGTCTCCATCATAAAATCACTATTTTCCCTTTGTAATGAATAAGTGGAAATACTTTGAAATTAAATAAATAGCCCGTTCCTCATCACAATTTGTATCCCATTGTTCCGGCATCTATTGGTGACTCTTGCCTAAATCATTTATTACTGTGACAGGTGCCAAGTGTGAAGGGGTAGAGCAGACTCTCTGTGGGATCTGATGGTTTAATTTTTGACTCAAAATATAAAACTGTACCTATTTTTACTAAATTCTATGGAAAAATAAAGATCAACCAAATTGTCTAATGGGGACTAGATAGAACCTAGGATCCATTTTCTGTGCACCAATGATTCTCAATGGAAATGTGAGGGTTTTGCTGCTATCGAAAAAGTCATAGATTTAGAAAAGTTGAGAAACACTCTATTGGATGTTTTCCTTTTGAGAGAAATTAACCTCCAGTTTAGAAAATAGAATGGCGTTTTTTCTCAGAAGGAATTGTTCTGTTTTTGTGTGAAGACATTTTGAATTTTGTAACCAACCAAGTTTTGCCTTTTGACAACACCTGCTTGAAAACCAAGAGCCTAGACTGTGATTAGTTCATCATGATACATCCTTAAGTTTACATTTGCAGTCTCATTTCTGGACCATTTAATGTTGCCAGCTTTCATTCTTCTTTTGCTTAATTAACAATGAGCATCTGATTTTATTAGGTATTTTTGTAGCCAGATAGAAACTTTGCGGACTAAGATAGGCATACAAACTAATTAATTAAATAGTCTATTCTTTCTTTGTCTCATCAGTTGCTGTTTCAAATCTCCAGAATCAATCAAATATCTTCTTGTTAAGGCTACCTTATTTTGTTCCATTTGGCATGCCATGTTGGAGGAGGGGACCGGTGGGAAAAAATGCACAAAAAACATTAAACCAGTACCATTGGTTAATTCAGTGACCATGTTTTCCAACACCCTAAAATAACATCACTGGTATTGCTTGTCACCTGGAATTGGTCCTTGCTGGTCCAGATAAAGGAGAACTAACTGAGGCATTAGAAGGCCCAGCCAGAAGGAATTTGACCTCTGCCATAGACCAGCTGTGTGACCTTGAATACATCTATTCCACTCTCCGAGCTTGAGCGTCCTTGTCAAAAATTGGGAATAAGAGGACCTGAACAACCCAATTGTTGGAAAACCCAATAGGAAAGTGCTTCAAGAACAGCAAGAAAGCCAAGGATCCCTCATCATCATACCGTCTAGTAAGATAATCAGACCATAAACAAGCGAACAAATAATTTCAGGCCATGGACAAAGCTATGAAAACAAAATGGAGTGAGAGATTGGAGAATGAAGGTGGGGAGGATGATTTTAGAGGGAATGGCCTAAGGAGGCCTCTGAAAGGAGTGGATATTTAATCAGAGACTCCAATAACGAGAAACAGAAAGCTATGCAGAGATGACAAGAGCACCTGAAGCAGAGATAACGACCCAAAGGCAGGAAGCAACTTGATGGGGAAGTGCACCAGGCCAGTGTGGCTAAGGGTGCTGGCACAGGGCTACCATGGCCCATGCAAGATGGGCCAGGGAGGCGCAGCCTTTGCCAGCCAGCCTCTCTGCAGCCTTAGCATGACGAGCATGGGCTCTTCACGTCCAGCCTGGGCACACCTCCCGGTCTGCCTCTTCCCGTCGTGGTGGAGGTACTTCACCTCTCGGCCCTGCAGCTTCCTCGAATAGGAAACAGATATAATAACAGCTGCCACTTCACAAAATTGTGTAAGAATTGAATGGGATAATGCTTAGCACAGGTGTGCTCTCAAGAAGCATTAGCTATTACTTTTGGGTCCACTCAGACTTCTCCGCCAATTGAAGAGCCGTGGCCCTCACAGAGTAAACCACGCCACACAGGTTCAAGGATATTTTATAAAACTTTTCTGTTATGATAAGAAGTTAACTCTTCAAGGATAGAAAACAGGTCTGCTTTGACTCCATGGCACCTAGCCCAGAGCTGCCCACAGTAGGTGTCCGATAAGATATCTAGACTGAGTAAATATCGGTGAAAGATGGTTCCTGACAGTAGTAACAAGCCAGCCGCGGAATGCAGGCAGGAAATTGGGCTCCCCAGTGCCCGGCTCTATGCAACATTCACAACGGGCACAATTTGTTTTTAAACTCAAGCTGTGTGAAATGTGTCTCGATCATCCTAACATATTCGGATGCATGCTCACCTTAAGTAATGTGTTGTCTAAGGAGTGAGTCCCTGGCTCGGCCATAATAGCTGATTTTTATCAACAATTAGGGAGACAGGCATTTGTCTGATTACTCGCCCAATTTCTGAGCAAATGGCTCCTCAGCCAACTACTGCAAATACCTCCCACCACCACCACCGTCTCCAAGTTCAGACTTCTCATTCCGATCATGCTAGGAATGTAATCAAGTCCCTCCGTGGAGAAGAGTTAATTATCTCCTCAGGCTACGAACAAACGTCAGAGTGTTTTCTGACCATTTTGCCTGATGAGAGGACACCCCAGTGGAGCTGTAGGGCTTGTCAGCTGTCACCCCAGGGCCCTTGATGGTATCTGGGAGCCTTGGTCCAAAATGACCTGCCTTTATCCCCCAGGTTCTCCATTGCACCTGCTCCTGGCCATGCAGTGCTGGGCATGGAACTTAGCTCTCTCCACTCCTCTGGCCAGCCCAGCGGCATCCCCATGGCTGAGCTGGGCAGTGAACTTCACCTGGCACTTCCTACAGCCCTCCCCACCCATCCCCCCAGCCCAGGATGCCCCTCTGGAAAGCGGATCCAGCTCTACTGAGCTTCCTAAGACAGATAAGGGAGGAAATCAGCGTTCCTGTCCTCCATCACCAGGCTGCAGGGACAGCAGGACCCAAAGACTCAAGCATAAATCACCTGCCTATCGCCATGTTTTAAGCTTCAGCTTTAATCCAGCTCAGAGTGGGATTAGCCGCCTCAGAGACTGCTAATTGCCAGATGGCTGCTGATAGCCGACTGCAGAAACCTGTGCCATGGAGCCCCAGAAAGTCAGAACTAGGAGGGGTCCCCGCGCAGCCAGCCAAGCCTTCATCGCTTCATCGTCACAAGAGGGGCCCAGGCAAGGTGGTTAGCTCTGGGATACACACCGAGTAGACGGCACAGGCCTGGGTCTTCCTGTGGGTTTTGTTTGAATTAGTGGAGAAAGAGAGAAGAGCATTGAGAGACAGCCCCGCGTCCCTAGCTGATTAAACCCTGCTGCCCCCAGAGAGGGGCGGGAGCAAGAGGAAGGAAAGTTAATTGGCTGAATATCTCCTATGTTCTAGGCATGATGTCAGCTGTTTTCATGGGTAATACCTGGGTTCTGATCCCTGGTCTGACACTGACCCCACAGGTAATCTTGGGTAAATATTTCCCCTCACGGGCATCTTCCTACCTCATATCCCGGTTGAGAAGGTAGACTGGATGATCTCTAAGACAGAAAGTGGTTCTCATTCCTCAGTGAGCACTAGAATGCCCTGGAGGACCCGGCAGAATGCAGATTCCCGGGCCCTCCCTCAGTGGGCATGGAACTGGGTCTGGGCTATCAAACACAAGCAGTGAGGTGGGTGCTGTGGTCTCTGGACCACACCTAAATGGTATTACTTTACTCTAAGTTGTAGCCACCAACTCTAAACAGCATGAGTGAGTCTATGAACAGGAAACACAGGCATGCACATACAATCACACACACACACACACACACACACACTTTTTAAAAAGAGCCTCAAACTAGTAAATCAAATCCAATGGATGGAAGCCCGCAGGTTTCCTTAACCTCTCAAAAACAACATGAACATTAACACGTTGCAAGCCCAACTGAACTCGAGTTTCTGTCCTGTGGCCCAAGTCCTTTCCTTGGAGAAGAACCAAGTGCCATCTTACACCCAGGGGGCCTGTAAGCCTGGATGAGAGGAGCTCATTAACATAGTCACACTCAGATGGAGACCCAAATGGCATCCCAGGGAAGCCTCTGAATGTCTTTGGCATCTGGTGCATCCAGACGTTTTCCGTGTCCCCTGTGAGGACCGTAACCAGCGAGGGTTCCACCAGTATAGAGACAATGCAGGGATGCTCACCATCACTTCTGTGGTGTGTCCAGAAGTCTGCTCCCCTGAAGTCCCCACCCAGAGTACCCCCAACCTCCCAGGACACCTGCATATTGTTCCCAGAAGTTTCTCAAATATACATCAACCCCCCCAAAAGGTGTGATTATATCACAAAGCCCAGAAGTGCTCCTAGGAGAGGGTTTGACTCTTGACAAACTATACTCAGGAGCCAAATATCCAAGATCAATGCTACCTGGAGAGGGTCTCCTGGGCTGTACAGAACAACAAAAATGGCCAGGAAGGAAACCCAGAAACCCAGGGCAAGGGAGCCAGAGAATGTCCATAGGGCTCTGCCTCTCAGGGAAGATGTGTGATGGCTCCGGTCCAGCAAAGGTGGCCACTGGTATCATTCTTAGCCTCTGGTCCTACAGGTGGGTCCACTGTCATTGCAGAGTTAGTGAGTTGCCAAGGATGGGAGATAAGATGGAAACAAGAAGAGACCTCTTTTTCAATCCCTGTGAGGAGGGACTTAACCCCAGGCTGGAGCCAAGGTCTCTCACCCTGAAAGTCTTCTAATGCTGTCACCCAGCCCTTCCCTTCCTACCTTTGGAAGCACTAAAAGCATTTACACTAAAAAGTAATTCTACATAATTGTTACCAATTTGGTCACAAACCAGAATGCATATGTCACAGATAAGCCTCCTGGTAGAACATACATAATATGAAATGTTTAATTTAAAAGTAAGAAAATCAGTCAAAAGTATCAGTTTACCAACACACAGTCCAGGGTGGAGACAGAGGATCAGGTGTGGGGGGAATAGAGGGTTCTGTCGGAGAGGTAACAATAGGCATATCTCTTCATCTTAGAGAGCAGAGAGTTAACAGATACTTGGCAATGATATATAAACTAAAATATTTTTCATTTAATGCAATCATTAATAAAATTTTAAAGGGTTCATGTTCCACAGAAATTGCCAAAAAGGAAATCAGAAACAGACCACACAGAAGGAGGCATAAACAAGAGACAATGGAAAAATAAGATAGCAGAATGGAGGCAAAACATGCTTTCCTAGAAGACAAAGCACACAAAACACCAAGTGCACTTGTGACGATGCAGAATGTTATGCCCCCTCCCTCTCATTGCTGCCTTCAGCACCTTCTCCTTCTCCCCCACTTCTCAGCAAGGAGGGGGCACCCACAGGCTTTTCCCCAACTCAGAGTTAGCCCACTGTTCTGAGTGGATCCAGGATCCTGACCCAACACCCTGGCCTCTTAGTCCCTTTGTTTCTTCATCTCAAGTTCTTCAACTTCACTGACGTGTCTCCACTTCAGCCACCCACAGCCATTGCCATTCATTGGACCCTGTCATCCCCCAAAGCAACCAACCTCCAAGAGCAAGGAAATCAATCACTGCACATCACAGCTCTTGGCATTTCTGCTGTCAAGGAGAGAGGGCAGGTTCAGAGAAGGCTCAGGCTTCTTTGGATTTTTAATAGAAAGGATGAGGTTTTGTTTTTAAAAAAATAAGCCAACTCATAAAATTTCAATCAGAAGAAGGGGCAAGTCCTGAGGATGGCAGTTTTGAGGGAGAGAGAGATGGAGTCAAGAAAGGGTGGAGCCACCGGCCGTGGAGTTCCTCAAGCCTGCAATGTCTAGAAACTGCACACTTACCTTACAGGATGAGACCAGAGCAGCTCACAGACCAATTCTGAGACTCAGCTCTACTGTTCAAAAGTAATGAATCAGAGAAACTAAACATCTACCTCTAGAACTCAGGAAAAGGACACAACATGAGAAAGTCTTTTATAAGAAAGTAATAAAGATACTATTGCAAATTAATACATTTTAGAAAAAAATCTGCAGAAATGAATAATTACAAAAGTTACATTTAACAAACAGAAAAATATATAGCTGATACAACTCACACCGCACCCATCAAGTCTTCTCAAGCATGTAAATTATTGCTTACATGCTATGCGTTGTTCACATCACATGTAAACAATAATTGGAATAATAGCCATATATGTACCGATTCAGGTCAGATTTTGCTGTTAAATAAGTTCCAGTCAGGTTTTGTCTTTAAATGTTTTCTAAAACAGATTGGGTTTGTAGATTTCCCCACTTTCCCACCAGGAAGACTGGAATCAATGAGATTCTAGAAAGAGGAGAGATTTGAAAACGTTAACAATTCCATAACTTAAAACCTACAGGAAATATCAGGTATATGCTAGGTTCTACAAATAGATTGCAGATGCCCAGTTCATCGACAGCCTCCATGGAAAGATGGCTACTGGCCCAACCACAAAGCCTAGGCCTTGGCGGTTCCCCCAGTAGCCTGACTAACCTCCCACTTTAGCACCACCCCCCAAAAAAGCTGATGGAGACTCTCCAAAGCTGTCAATGTGAAGGGGTTACAGTTTCTTCTCTGTCTTTCCTCCGCCAAAAGCCCACCCAGGACACCGCCATCAGCTCGGCAGTGGGGCATCCCAGGGCCCAGGTACACCGTTCAAGATGGGCATCTGGGTCCAGGGCCATTTCCTCTTGACTCCTGAGAACTCCTCTCCCCTCTCGGGCAATAAGAGCACACGTGCCCCGGGTATCAGGAGCCCAGCCAGCATGGCGGCAAATATGTGTTCTCAGCAATGCTGAGGTGTCAAGTGCATTTGGTAACCAGGGGGGCCCCGTCTGCGTGAGCAACTGCTTCTTTCTGCAAAGCCCCAGCCCGTGAGGCCGCTGATGGCAAGAAGGGGCTCCTGCTTCTTCACAAACCAGGAGAGAAAGTGCCCATTTCTGTCTGTTCAGAGAAACAAGCACGTAGGGCTCTCCCGGGACAGAGGGGCAGATTCTCTACCCGCCCCTCCCTTCGCTACCCGGGCACAGACAAAGGGGACGAAGCTGCGAGGGAAAACCTCCACGCCGGCCAGGGTAGGCGAGGTGGTGCCTGGAGGACACATGGATAAAAACTGTATTTCAAGTTCTGCAGTTGCAGCCTTTGAGGATGATCCCTTGCCTTTGTTTTGTTTTGTTTGTTTGCATTCTTAATGCCGGGGTGTTTGGGAAGCCTGATGCCGCTGTTCAAAAAAAACCCAACAAAACAAAACAAAAAACAAAAAAAAGAAAGTATGAGATTTTTGAAAAGACAGCCCTAAGTCTAAACGCTAGCTTCTCTATTTATTTTCTGCCCACCTTTCAACAGAGCATTCTAATCCTCTTAAATCTGTTTTCTCATCTGCTGAGAAGGAAACACTTAAAAGGTACTTAATCTCGCGGAGTTATTGCACTGGGAACACGTTGGGAATCGGCAGAGCGCAGAAACCTCCTATACTGGGTAGGATGCGGAGCTGACGCCAGCCTGCGGTCCGTCACACCCATGTTAACACCGGGCAGGCCTGGGAGCTGAAGCCTCTGGAGGGAAAGGGATTTGACCACGTTTCCACTGCCAGAAAGACTCTTGGGGGTACTGCCTGCTGCCCACACCTGCCAGGCAGGGGAGAGAGAGTTGAAAAGTAAAAATTCTCAGCCTTGCCTGGGACTGAAAGCTCTCTGTTTGGGGTGAGACTGAAGGGGTGGGGAAGCAGGGGGGGTGCTGAGAGCAGGCATGGGCATGCCTGGGTCATGAGCTTTACTCTACCCCATCCCAGCCAGTGAGGGCTCCTATCTGCCCACACTCGCCCTAGGTCTGTGTGCCTCCAGCTGTCCCCTGCCGCTGGGCATCGCCAGGGCATCCCCCCGGCCCTCAGGCTCTGGCCACAGGTTCTAAAGGAACTGAAGGGGCAGAGCTGGGGGCTGGCGGTTCAGCAGCTCCTGCTCGTGGCAGGTCTGCGCCTAGCACTGGGCCAGCTCCCTCTCCGCGCATCAGGCAGCTTCAGGGACATATTTGTTTACTCCATTTGCCGAGATGCAGTTTGCATAATATTGAATCTGGAAAGGACACTGCATCCACTGACAGGAGTTTTTCCAGCTGGGAAAAAAAAAAAAAGGAAAGAAAGAAACCAGCTTTACATTTTTTTACATGCCGGGGTGGAAATAAAGACGCCAACCCCAGGCGCCAGGCCTTCTGACGGGCGGCTCGTGGTGTGGGGAAGGCCGCACTCCCAGATCCACAGTATTGTTGGATGGCTTTCTCGTAAACACTGTTGGCAGCTCCAGGGATGGCTCTTTTGGTAAAAAGGATGCGCTGGAATGAAACGTGGGCCTACAGCCAAGACACATTTCTTCCTATAAAACAGAAAACACACACGTGTCGGGTTGGAGGGAGCCAAGCCTCACAGCGAGAGGAGGCGCCTGCTCCCCAGCGTTCCCTGCGGATGCAAGAGCAGGGGAGCTGGGCTTTGAACTGAGATGGCCCTGGAGGGGGGCAAAGAGCTGGGAATGTGTACCAGCCCCCAACCAGGCTTTTCAATCAGGTGCCTCTTGCCAGTTTGCTGATATTCCCATAGTATATTCTCTAAAGGCCTAGCTGTAGAGCAAAGACACAAAGCACAAAGTCAGGGTACGCGGGAGGAGGCCAGCGGGGTGTTCTTCACAGGCCAGGGTCAGCCATGCTCCTGGAAGCTGTCTTCTCTCTGAGGCTCAGGCCACGCTTCTCATCACAGACCCCTTGCTCCCCAGGGGGGGACTAAGCTGAGCAGAAGCACTGCTTGTCCAAACATCTGTCCTCCCGCGGCACGATCCCCTGGAGCCTCCTACGCAGTGTGGTCCTCGGAGCAGCATCTCCTAGGGGTGGCTTAGAGATGCAGAACCTGAGGCCCCACCCGGACCTGCCGACTCAGAACCGGCCTGTGCACACGATGCCCAGGTGATTCGTAGGCATGTTGAAAGTTTGAGAGGTGCTGGGCCAGGGGCTTTCAGAATATCCTCATAAGGGGACAGGAGTGCCTCCTGCAAGGTCCTGCAGCTGAGAAGGCAGGATAGTCAGTGGAGCTTGAAATGATGAAGCCCCACGCCACCTGGGTTTGGGTGACAGGCAGGTTGGACCTTAGATCCGCTCCTCTGGGACTCCAGTGGTCCCAGCCACCCGACTGCACATCTGCTCACACTCTCATCACACCCCATAGTCTTCCCGGAAGAGGGGAAACCACTGAGCTCAAGTCCAAGATGATTTAAGACCTCAAAGGAGAGTAAACATCAGACCTTCACTGTGAGCTTCTCATCCTTCAGCAGAGCTGGCTTTCCCTGTCCTGGGGACAAGGATTCAGGTCCTGCGCTGTCCCTGTGAAGTCTGAAGCGAAGGGCAGCCGTGTCCCTTGGGTGGTCGGGCTGCACAGGCCACAAGCAGGAGCACTGCCCTGCACGAAACCCTGCTCTGCCTCCTCTTTCAGCGCCGTTGCTCTAGTCTGTCCTCTGAATCTGGGGAACTGATGAGCTCATTCCTGGGCATATCACCAAGCTCTGCTGATGGCTTAGTGTCAAACTGCCATCAGGGGCCAAGTAGCCCTGCGCACCAGCAAGACTCACAAACACAGAGCCTCCTTAACATCTAATGTCATGGCAACAAAATCACCAGCCCCTGGTGACCACTAACGACAAGGCCATGCCACAGTGGTTCTCTGGGAGAAAGAGCGAGCACCATGCCCTCCTGGTTGGGGACCCCAGGACCTGGGCCATTCACAGTATGAGTGTCTCACTTTGTACAGTGGGTGTGGCACCTGCTCTGCTACTCACTGGTTCTCATTGCTTATACCTTGTAAGGACAAGGGGAATGAATTGTGTTTACTATAGACATTCTATAGCTGAGGGCTCTGCAGACTTTTTTTCAGCGTCATCTACATAGATTGTAAATTGCACCTTGGCCGTCACATCCGTGTATCATTCATCATGCCTGGGAATGAAAGTCCAGGGTGAGAAGGAAACTTGCCCAAGTTCACTGTCCAAGTTGTGTTGTATTTTTAAGGGCTGCAGCAGTCATAGGGTTACAGCTACTTTAAAATGTTTTTCAGGTTAAAATTCCTAGAGCAGATTGCATTGTGAGAAGCTGGTGGCCTTGATTACCATTTCCCAGGTGTTAAGGCAGACCCAAATGACTTTCTGAGGAGAACCTTGCCCTTACCCACAGGCACATCCTGACTTATCTGCAAAAGAAGGTACTGAGAGCTTTCCATTCAGGCAGGAGTGCTTGTAAGGTGACACCATTTTGACAAGAGTGTGTTCATCTTACTCCCACCTTTGGTGACTGTGAAACGTGAGGCTCTACACCTACCTACTTCCCTACAACAGAGAATATTTGCACTCCTAATAGTTGCCAGAAAATGTAACCTTGAACTTGGTGTCATTCAAACCTTTCAATTCCTCTAGGTTAAGAGGAATTGTGTTTAGAGAGTATTTCCCAAGAGGGACTTGTATTAGTTAAAATAATGCTAGCTACTCTAACAGACAAATCCTGAATTCTCAGGGGGTTGCTACAAAAAAAATTGGTTCCTCATGCATATCAAAGTCCAATAAAGGTTTTCTGGCTGGGTATCTTTCCACTCGGCCTTAGGTAGCCCAGGCCACTTCCTTCCTGTGGCTTCATCCTTCTCTGGGTCCTCACATCTTTCTCCTTTTAACCAGAAGACGAGAAAAAGGTCCACGGAGAGAACATATACACTTCTCAACCACGTCAGCTCAGAAGTGACATGTATCACTTCTGCTCATTCAGTGTCAAGGCCACATCTGGCTGTAAAGGAGTCTAGGAACACTACCCATGTGTCCAGAAAGACTTTGGTGAACTTACTGTCGGTCTTGCCATGGAAATGCATTGCTCAAAATCCCTTAAACTGACCCAGATTAAGCTACTTCATCCAAGAGCAGAGTCTCTGGGGAGCCTCAGGTGGGCTCCACAGAGTAGCTTCTACAGAACAGCAAGAGGTCCGCCCTTGATCTCAATAGAGGCAAGAGAGAAACGCTGGGTGGGTGGGAAGGTGGGGAGGATTTCATACTGATGTGTGCAAGGTGCTGCTGAGGATGGCACCTGGGACCTGATGGCCTTTCTCTTGGAGAAATCCAGGAGGAACATCACTTGTTGTCCTTGGTAAGTCTCCCCTGTGCTTCCTCCTATGTCCTTGTATCACAGAGTGACTTTGTGCTGACTTAGCACCTGGTTTTACAGTAAGTAAATGTGCTGTGACTCATGTCACTTAGTGTGCTTCCCTCGTGGCCTCGGCTGTTGGGAAGCTTAGACTCAGATGAACACAGTCCCGTCTCTAGCAAACATCTGAGACTTAAGGGATGTATATTTTGAACCAACCTCAAACCTGGCTCCATTCATCTTTCCTATTCTTACTTCTCCGCTTTGTTTTTTGGAGGATTTTTTTTTGTGTGTCAACTTGCTATAATCCAACTATCTTTGTAAACTGCATCTAGTTCATCTAAGAAATACAATGGAATACAAGCTAATAAATAACAAAATTGTCAACAAAATACAAGAGTAGCAATGATGCATGAGCTACTAGAGAAAGTTAGAGACACTTCCTTTTTTCCTTTTCTTCTTGCCATGGCCTTGGACTTAAGGTTGTGGCTGCTTCATCCAGGGTATCTCTCAATGAGCAGATCTCTTTCCTGTCTTCTGAGTGTCTGCTGCACACTCAGGGTGGCAGGAGACACCTTCTCAGGCCTCAGAACACCCACAAACTCCAGAAGAAGCCTTCCCCAGTTTCTCAAGGGAATGGTAATCTTTGGGTTGCTCTTTGTATAAAGAAGTCCTAGTGTCCATGCTACATTTTCCACTGTGCGTCTTCCTGTGACCTTGAATCACAGTGTGCCTTTTTACCCAGACCCACCTCCAAGGCTCTTCTGAGTTGCCGGGACAGGCTAGCCAAGGGGCAGTGCAGCTCTCAGTGGTGAGCAAGACGTAGGGAAGCCCTACCCAACATGGGGGCCACTTGCCACGTGTGGCCACAAAACACTCGCCGTGAGGTGAGTCTTAATTGAGATGCGATATAAGTGTAAAACACATTCTAGATTTTGAAGACTGAATGAAACGATAATGTAAAATATCACATTAATAATCTTTAACATTGAACAGGGATCATCAGCTAATCTCTCAGGACCAATTCCGCAGGGCACTTGGTGATTAGGGTTTAGTCTGGTGCTCTGGAAGAGCCTAGGATTCATGTTAATTTGGGGATTCTTTGCCTCTGCCGACAAGTCTCAGTCCCCTGTCTGATGCACTCATCTCAGAGACTCAGCCCGGAGAACAAAGACTTCAAAGTGCCATTCACCTGTATTGTGTGGGCTTTGTTTTCAAGGACAAAAAAAAAATTAACTTAAGGGGGAAAGTCATTTTGGGATTGTTCTTTAGTAAAATTAAATCTTACCTGGAGCACCTTATCTTTCTCAAACAGAGAAGTTCCATCACCCACCCCAGCCCTCTGAATAGCAACTAAGAAAGATGAAAATAGTTTCCTGTTCAGATATTATTTCCATTATCACAGGCACTAACTAGAGGGCAAATGAGCAACTGGCCTACAGACATTCCCTCGTGAAGCCTGAATCTATTGTTTAAGAGAAGCTGCGTGGGGCTGTTTGGGATAGAAGTGACCAGTGGGTGAAAATGTGTATGTGATCATGTTCACGGGAACATATGGAAGAGAAAGGACTCAAATCATGTGAACAGATAGGTGTATCTGAGAATTTACATGCTTAATACACCAATATATGGCCCTGATCTTGATGACCCAGGGAGAGCCCCCACTCTGCCCTAAAGCCCCAAAGATGGGCATGTTCAGGTAGCTCACCTTTAACTACAAAGATGTCCATTCCCTGCACCCTACCTGGCCCCACACATCACCTCTCTTTTGCCACATGACTTGGCCAACTTGCCCCTTAAGCATTAAGCATATGCCCATGCTTTCTTCCTCCCCCACACACAGGTCCCCACCCCTCTTTTCTCACAGCATAAACCAGCAACCTTGGGTTTCCTATCTTGCGCACATTACTTTGGCATTCCTCTCATCATTTCTGTCCTCTTGGTCTTCCAATTCCTTCATAACACAATCCTCCATAACCCTAAAGAAATCAATCCTTCAGTCCCCGGAGAGGATCAAAGACCTTCCAAAAGTAGAGGATCTTACAAGGATTCAGCAGAGGTCACAAATGGTTCATTTATGTATATAAGAAATCCATTTAATCATCAGCAGAGATTCACCTAAAGGTCCATGAGTAGAATTCAGAGGGTCAATGAATTTAGACAGGAAATTGTTCATCTTTAGTCTCACTAACCTCTACTTACACCAAAGCATTTCCTTTGATTATCAATGTGGGCAATAAACCAGTCTACTTTATCAATGACTACAATATGTCAACAGTAGAAACTAGATACTTCAATATGTTATGATTGCTACAGATTTCTCAAAATGTGATTTATTTCAGACATATGGCAGTTATCAGAACAATAACAATTGCTTTTTAATGAGCTAAGAAAGAAGGACATATATGACTGTACCATATATCTGTTTTATTTATATTTTGATAACTGTATATCAATAAATCATATCCCTTTTAATCTTATGTATTTTATTTTAAAAAATTATTATGAGAATGAGTCCTATCTTCATAAATTTGGGCTGCTATAACAAAATACCTCAGACTGGGTGGCCTAAACAGCAACCATTTATTTCTCACAGTTCTGGAGGCTGGGAAGTCCACGATCAAGCTTCTGACCACTCCAGGGAACTCTTGCGGACAGCTGCCATCTTGTTGCACACTAACATGGCATAGAGATCACCTGTGTCAGACCTCTTCTTATTAGGGCACTAATCCCAAGTACTAGGACTCCACCCTCATGACCTAGTAACCTCCCAAAGCCCACCTGCAAATACCATAACATTTGGATTAGAATCTCAACATATATATTTGGGGGACAGAAACATTTAGTCCATAGGCCTCACTAGATGTCAAAGGAGTCTATGGGGAAAAGGGAAAAGATAGTTAAGACACCCTTCTGTGACCCCTGTGAAGCAGGCCACCCCAACAAAGATTCCTATGATGACATCAGCTACAAGGTCTTCAGCTATAGTTCTCCAAGAACTTACAGACTTGAGTCCTCCTAGTGTCTCAAGAGGTGATAAATATCACATCCATGAAAAAGCAGGAAACTCAAGCAGGGTATGTGCAGCATGAGGGCGGGGTGGGGAGTGGGAAGGACTAGAGGCCAGGAGACCCGGTCTCAGGAGGTGCTGAGAGTCCAGCTCTCAGGAGCAGAGCTGAGCGGCCTTGGCCCCGGCTCCTGGAAGGCCCACCTCTGCTGAGCACAGAGGCAGGGGTCAGGGGACGCAGCCGAAACACCATCTCAAAATCTGTCTCCAGCCACGAGGCACCTGCTGATTCTCAACCCTCAGAAAAGGAGGAGGACGTTCTTTTGTGAACATATTTCTAAACTGGACGAGAGATATTGTTAGCCACTCAATTCCCTACTCCTCACACTAATTAAACCAGCACTCTGGGTTAATTAATTTGTGGGACAGCACCATATTGCTGAGCGCACATTTTTTCGGGGTTTCAACTGCTCTACTTCTCATGTTGAAATTACTTTGCTGCAACTTTTCTTCCTTCTCACCTTTAACTCTAAGTCTGTTCCCACGTTTTCCTTTTGCAGTTTGTAAAAAAAATAAAACCAAATGGAAAGGGGGATGGCGGGAAGAAAGGTTATTTGATCCTTTGAAGAGAGAAATCCTGCTCATGGATTTTCTGCATTTAATTCATTGGAGAGAAAAGTTAGATCGAGTGCAGAGAATGGAAAAGGGGGGTGGGGTGAGGAAAGGCACAGGGGGCTTTGATCTCTCCCAGCTGTGGGTAAGGCAGCTGTCCCCCCAATATCCCAGGGCAGCCGAGTCCCATCAGCCCTTGGAGACCCGTCCACGGCCAGGCCACATGCACCTGACTGGACACCTCGAGGCTACAGGTTCTTAAATCAGCCAGAGAGGGGGCATGAGACTCAGGCAGAGAGGCCAGCGCCTCCCCAGCGCTCGCTGCCTCGGGCACTTTGATCAGAGAAATAAAAGCTGAGAACTAGGAAATCATTCTGAGCCGGAGCCGAGAGGGGGAGAGCTGAGAAACACTCTTTTCACGTGAGCTTGTATTTCTTCCTTCATCTCGGGGCATGAAGAGGGGAGGCAAAATGCATGCTCCTCAATCCTGGGTGACGAACGCTCAGAACTTGGGGGTCAGCTGAAGGGTTCACAGCAGCCTGTGGAAGAGGACACATCCCACGCCCAGCTCAGGCCAGGACCGAGCTGAACACCCACTCTCAGGGCTGTCCTGCTACCGAGCCCCCCGGAAATGCTGACAAGACAGGGCTGGGACATCGTGGGCTGAGCCCCACCGGTCCGTAATTAGGACTCAGTTCATTTTAAAAAACAAAACCTTAGCCGAAACCGGTTTGGCTCAGTGGATAGAGCGTCGGCCTGCGGACTGAAGGGTCCCAGGTTCGATTCCGGCCAAGGGCATGTACCTGGGTTGCGGGCACATCCCCAGTAGGAGATGTGCAGGAGGCAGCTGATCGATGTTTCTCTCTCATCGATGTTTCTAACTCTCTATCTCTCTCCCTTCCTCTCTGTAAAAAATCAATAAAATATATTTAAAACAAAACAAAACAAAACAAACAAAAAAACAAAACCTTAGCAGGTAATACGTGCTGGACATTATGCTGAGAAATCTGGGGCCAGAGCTGGATGGGTAGTAGGGGGCCCACAGACCTGTAGACTGGTCATAAGCAATTGGTAAGTGCTATAAGAAGCTGTGTTCACACGGTCAAGGATGGCACCAGGAATGGGAATGATCAATAACTGGCACAAGCAAAGCCTGGGAAGGCTTCATTACTGGGGTGATAAGTAAGCTGGATTTGGATTTAAAGAAAAACAACAAAACAAAAAAACAGAGTTCATCAATAAAGTATGGAAGGAGAGGGAGCTTCTACGCGGGAGAAAGAACACAGGCAAAGACACAGCTGTGTGAGATGTGATATCCAGGTGTGGGCAGCAGTTAGGGCTGTCTTGAGGGCGATATCTGGGAAGGTGAGGAGTCATGACCGATGACCCCGGGATCAAGTTCAAGACCCATGCCCACAAGGCTGGGTTTTCTGGGGATTCTACCGATGGAGTGGTTTCCAGTGAGAGACTAACATGATGGGAAGTGAGTGAGTGTCATGAACATGCATCGGCAGCAGGTGAGTCAGAGGGTGTGAAATACAGCGATTTCCCCTTCGGACATGCTGACTTTAAGGCCCCCAGAGAGACCAGCAGGAGCCGTGGGATGTGTGTTTCGGTAGCTCAGGAGGAAAATCTGTTCTGAAGATGCAGGTCTGGGTGCTGCCAGGCTGGTGGTGATGGTTGCAGTCACGGCGAGGAAAACACAGCATGAGGCCACCACCTCTGGACTCTGGATCTGCCCGTGGCTCACTGCTTAGGAATTTCTAGAATGTCAGGCTCGAAGGGTTCATAGAGTTCCCCCTCACCCCTCACCTTGCAGATGAGGAAGCTGAAAGTTGGTGGTAACTGTGGCCCTAGCTCTGTGGTCACCTGACTCCCGCCACTGCCTCGGCCTTGGCCTGCCTGCCCACTGCATCTAGACTGGGCCGGAGGTGAGAGGAGTAAAGGGATGAGGTGGCAAAGGTCAGAGGTAGAGGGGGTCCAACCACAGCCACAAGGATGCGGTGGGGACAGGAAACTGAGCAGACCCCAGTCGGGCGGCGGGAGGAGGGGCTGCAGGCTCCACGGTGGTGCCTGGACCCCGACCCTCGTGACCCCTCACCCAGCTCACATGCCATGCCTTCCACGCAGCCGTCCTGACAAGCAGAGCCCAACGTGGCCTCTCCGTCCCCTAACCTACGTCGGGACCTCTTGCTTTAGCTATGACTGCAGTGACTCATGGGCCTGTCTCCTCACACTAGCCCAGGGGTGGGGAACCTTTTGCCTGCCAAGAGCCATTTGGATATTTATAGCATCATTTGGGAGCCGTACAATTATCAACTTAACAATCAGCCTGCTATATTTGGTCAAACATTGAATTAACTCCTCCCAACCCCTGCCTAATGCCTTGGCAGGGTCAGACCAAATGATCTTGCAGGCCGGACGTTCCCCACCCTTGCTCTACACTGTGCAAAGGAACCAGCTGACATCAGGGTCTGAACCCCAGAACTGAGCATGCAGGGCGGCCACAGAGGGGGGGCTCCACGGGCAGGAGCCAGAGGGATCGATTCCCACCAGGAGGACACAGCAGAGCAAGACAAGGAGAACCAGATCCCTGGATGGAAAGTGAGTCAACAGACAAGGAAAAGGAGAGGAAAAACAGGTGGGGCTGCCATTTCTGGGAGGCCTCGCACAGCCCCCCAACTCCCCACCCCCTGCTTGAGTCCCAGGCTGGAGAAAACGCAAGGGATCAGACACCAATCCCACCAGGACAGGATGATCTAATAGATATTTTCCAGCCTCCGTGTCTGTTACCCCCAAACAAGATGACATGTGCCTCCAAGCAGCTGCTCCCTGGCGAGGAGCACTATAATTAGGCAGCGTGCACACCCACCTCCGTCTGCACATGGGACTGAGGACCATGGAGCTCAAGCACCAAGTCCGGGGTTCTTCCTCCCTCGGTCACATCCACCCTCTCTCCACCCCAGTCACTGACTGAGATGCAGATGCCTTCTCGCTCCAGCGCAACCTCCTTGCACCCACCAGAGGGACCTATCAAGTGGCCTATTCCCAGAGCCACTCCCTGGCTGTAAACCACAAAGAGCTCCCACATCTGGGAAATAAAACCTCCTCAGCCTGTTCTTCGTGGCCTCCCCGGCTGCTGCTCAACCACAGCTCCGGCTCACCCCGGACTTCTTCCTGTCCCATAGGCTGCTCCCACCACCTGGAAAGTTCTACTTGCGCCCTCTTCTGCCCTTCCTAAATTCCCTCTGGGGGCAAGTCCTCAGTGCCCAGCCTGGCCTGGCCTCTGCTGGGGAGCTCACCCGGACCTCCCCGCTCACCCCACCACCCAGGACTCTCTGTGGCCCCTGAGTCACTGCCTCTTGGCCACCTTCCACATGGTCTCGTGAGCTGTGGTCCCACCTCAGTCCTCCTCCCACTGTCCTTCCCCTGCCCCACTCCTTCACAAAGGGGACTGTCGAAAGGGCTGTTGCCAAGAGAGGATCTCACCCCCCCTTACCATTGCTCAAGGGGGCCCCTGCTCCCTGAGTAGAGACCAGCACAGAGGGACCCCGCACCTCCTGTCTGCATTTTTCTCCATTGCCTTTCCCACCTTTCACACAAATGTTATTTAACGTTTGTTTGTGACTCCCCTCCAAAAAAACCTCAGGTCCAGGAGGGGAGGACTATTGTCTGTTTTGTTCAAGGCTATATCCGGTGTCCAGAACAGTCTCAGGCTCATGACAGGCCCTCTCTCAACATTTGTGAGTGAATGAATGACGGAGTGGACGAAGAATGTCATCCTGAGCCACAGCCACGCTGCCTCTCTGTGTCGCAGACTTCCCGTAGCAAGCCCTGGGAGAAGCCTGGGCTGAGGTGGAAGGACCCACAGCTTGGGCCTGGTTCCCGGGACCTGAGGGGAGCAACTTCTGCTGTC
The DNA here is from genome assembly GCF_964212035.1 of Myotis nattereri. Taxonomy (NCBI): domain Eukaryota; kingdom Metazoa; phylum Chordata; class Mammalia; order Chiroptera; family Vespertilionidae; genus Myotis; species Myotis nattereri. Next base: position 75,047,935 of record NC_138085.1, on the reverse strand, counting down.
CACAGCCTCAGTTTCCCCACTTGGAAAATTAGGGGGCTGAGGGTGCCCAGCTGCCGCTCTGTCCAGGGCTGCCCCTCTGCCAGCTGGCCGCCTGCATCCCTCGCTGAGATTCCTGACCTTTCCCATAAACTGCCCACAGGACCTCGCCCGTGCCCTTGGAGCCCAAGGGACACAGGCCTCCGCCCATGGGACTGGATTTTTTAAAATCTGGACTTGAGGTTTATATTTCTATTTCTACTCTGGGAATCCAGGGTCCTTGCCAGATCAAACTGGAACTTGTTCCCAGCGAGCACTGCCTTAGGAGGGGTCTCCCCACGCAGCCTGTCCCGTGGGTAGGAGCAGAGCTGAGGTCTTTCAGGGGGAGGGGCAGGCTGAGGGTCTGACTTTGAGAGGGGAGGGAGAAGGGGGGACTCACAGGAGGAAGAGGTTCAGGGAAACCCCTTTCTGAGCTGGGAGACCCTCACACAGGCGGCAGTGGCCTCCAGGAAGGTCTAGCACTGGCACTTAAATGACTGCCCAGGGGCCTGCCCCACACGTGAGGCTGGAGAGAAGGACATGGTGTCCAGACCAAGTAGCAGCTTAGGAGAGTGTAGTGTGTGCAGAGGTTAGGAACCCAGGCTCTCAACCCTACCATTGGGCCCTGCCTGGCTGCCCCACCTCCACCACCACCACCCCTTCCCCCTGCTAGGCAGCTCTGCAAGTTTCTTAACGTTGCTCTCCGTCTGAAAATGGGAATAACAAACGCACCTCCCAGGCTTGCTGCGGCAACTCACTGATGAACTATGAGGAGAGGCTCAGACCAGTGCCTGGGACTAAATAAAGGACCAACAAATGTTAGCTATTGTGATTATTATGTACTAGAGGCCTGGTGCACGGATCCGTGCACAAATTCCTAGGTGGGATCAGGCCAAAACTGGTTCTTCAACATCCCCTGAGGGGTCCCGGATTGTGAGAGGGCGATTCTCGGTGACGCACCCCAGAATCGGGCTCCCTCCTCTCTGGTTCTGGGTACATCATCCGAGAACTGCAGATGCCAAGTCACTGCAGCTCCTGCATTGAGCGTCTGCCCCCTGGTGGTCAGTGTGCATCATAGTTACTGGCCAGTCGGCCGGTCACTTAGGCTTTTATATATAGAGATCCCTCCCAAGCACTATTGGCCCATCACCCACCAACAAAGACATCCCAGATTAGGAACATGTGGAGATTTAGCCATACCCACTGGCCGCTTCTTCCAGCCCCCAGCCCCTCCTCTGTAAAAATTCTGCATCTCCCTCAGAAGGGTCAGCTTCCATTTCCGGAGCAGCAGAGCCCCCAAGCTGTCAGAAGTCCCCACTATCCTGCCCCCTGAGAAATGACAGGCAGCCCTCAGCAGTGATCAGGCAGCCCGGTGACCGAGGAGGCACCTCCTGGAAGCCACCCTTAGCAAAGTGCTGGGCAGCCTTCCTGAAGGAGGCCTGGTGGATCTGGCTCCCCAGTGGGGATGAAAGTCCTTCCCTGGACCTCCGGGAGCTGCCCTGATATCCATTCCCTCCCCTTTGCCATCTCTTACTTCTCTCCAGACGCTGAGGTTGGAGCCTTGTACCCAGGACACCAGCAGTCTGTCCAGACCAGTCAAGAGCCTGCCTCTTCTGGGGAGACCCACTGCCCATCTCTAGCCTCTCGTGCAGACAAGGATTTCAACTGCCAAAAACCAACAATCCTCATGCAAATCGAAGCCAAATTGAAAATCTGTTCATCGCTTCTTCTGGTGCCTCGGGTCCCTTGTTGGGGAATTTTTAAATGGCTCAGCTCGTCTGAAGCCAAGGCAGAGAGAGGAGACAGATGGACTCATGCATTTTCACAGGGATTCTTAAGAACTGTCCTTGTGGAAAGCCCCTCTGCCCATCCACGCAGGAGTGGGGAGTCGCACCCGTGACCTGCTCTTACTAAAGATATTTCTCCCCACACCTGGCAGCCTGGCGCGTGGCTGCATGGACTCATTTGCACAGCGGCCTTCATGGGAGATGTTTCTCACACAACTGGTTCCGAACACTCCAAGGCTTGCTCCCCGAGAAGCAGTCCTCCTGCTGCACCATGGAACACAAGAGCCTCGGTTTCAACAAGAGAACATGCACTGGTGCAGGGACTTCTTGTCAATTAAAAGCAACTCCACCCAAGAAGGGAAAGGACTGGGACTGAGCCAGGCTCCACCCAACACACTTGTCATGTGTGTGCATGTGAAGAGTCCCCGAATGCAGACTGGGGCAGCCACTGTGCAAAACAGTATGCAGTTACCTCCAAAAATTAAAAATGGAACTGTTTTATCACCAGGGACTCTACTTCTGGGGATATATCCCACAAATTCCAAAACACTAATTCGAAAGAATATATGCACCCCTATATTCATGGCATTGTTTTTTACAATAGTCAAGATCTGGAAACAGCCCACATGCCCAGCAGTAGATGAGTGGTTAAAAAAGGCTGTGGTGCATTTACACAATGGAATGCTACTCAGCCATTAAACAGGGAAGGAAGCATGGCCAGCATGGCTCTGTGGTTGAGTGTCAACCAGTGAACCAGGAGGTCATAGTTCAATTCCTGGTCAGGACACATGCCTGGGTTGTGGGCTCGATCCCCAGTGTGGGGTGTGCAGGAAGCAGTTGATCAATGATTGTCTCTCATCATTAATGTTTCTATCTCTCACTTTCCTCCCTTTCTCTTCCTCTCGGCAATCAATAAAAATATTGTTAAAGGAAGGAAACCTTACTTTTTGTGACATCATGGATGGACCTGGAGAGTATTATGCTAAGTGAAACAAGCCAGTCAGAGGAAGACAAGTACCATATGATTTCACTTATAAGGGGAATCTAATGAACAATTAGATGGGGAAGGAGGTTCCATGGCAGGGTGAAAAAGGTAAAGGGATTTGGCAAAAACAAAAACAACTCATAGACACAGACAACAGCATGGTGATTACCAGAGGGGAAGGGGGCAGAGGGAGGCAGAAGGTGATAAAGGAAGAATAAATAGTGATGGAAGAAAATTTGACTCGGGGTGAACACACAAGACAATATGCAGATGATGCGTTATATAATTGTATACCTAAATCTGTATAATTTTATTAACCAATGTCACCCCAATGAGTTCAATTAAAAAAGAATCCCCAGCATTCCCTTTACATGGGCTCTCCTGAGAAGAGTCTGGTAGGCATTGAACTTGGCTGCAGAAATTGATTCAATGTCCAATTTTTAAATCCCCTGTGAGGGGAGTCTGGCTCTTAAGAGGCTGCCCTCAAACTCCTATCATTCAGCAAAGCCCCCACTTTACTCAGCGCCATAACCAGGGTTCTCCAGAGAAACACAACTAATGGGCTATAAGTAGTTATATGGAAAGAAATAGACATTTGTTTTTAAAAATTGGCTCATGATACTGGGGGGCGGGGGGGGGGTGCATATCTGAAATCTGTAAGTCGGGCCATTAGGCTGATAAGTAAAAGTTGGTGTTGCAGTCTTGACTCTGAATTCGCAGGGCAGCAGGCGGGAAACAGACAGGCTAATTCTACTCAGATTCTACTGATTTAAATGCTAATCACAGCAACATCTAAAATGGTGTTTGACCAAACAATGAAGCACCATAACCTAGCCAGGATGACACAGAAATTAGCCATCATACTTGGAATACTCTGTCTGCTCTCTGGCCATCCCACAAACCCAATCTGCCCGCCCCTACCTTTGACTGTGTCTGCTTTCTTCTCCTTGGGCACACATGCTCGCCATCAGCTCTGTGTTGTACCACACTGTCCCTCCCCTTCCCATCCCCTGCCTCTTCAAATTCTTCCTCCCCCCACCCCAAGGCCAGTTCCACTCCCTTGATGGAGTCTCCCTGGCTTTTCTGGGCCACACGTGTCTCCCTCGGGACTCCTGAGTCCCCAGCTTCCCATCACAGAGCCCAGACTTTGGTCACACACCTGAACGCTCCTTTTTCTAGCCTCGTTTCTGAACTAAGAGACCAGCTCCTATACCTCCGCCTCCCACCTGGGAGAGAGGCTGGAAGATTGAAATGGATACAAACACCCATCTGCAGGGGGCTTTCTGTGCAGAGAAAGTACCATGATGGTGAGCACTGGATGAAATAACAAAGTCCAAACAAAAACAGGAAAAGCAGAGAGAATCCGGAGGGCTTTCTGTTTGAACTGAGCTAAAAACTGAAGTCGAAGGGGGTGGGTGGAAGAAGGTGACCTCATTGTGGATAAATACATGGAACGGCTCCTGCCCAAGCTAATCTGTGAAAATGCGAGGTACCCTGGCTCTGCGGTGGGAGCCGCCCGGAGCTGCAGAGGGGGCTATGCGGCAGCACTGGGAGCATGCTAAGGGAGGACTGGATGGTTCACTCTACGGAGACCTCTCCAAACAGAGGAGTTCAAAGTTCTGCTTTTAATCGATTCAGCGTGTGATATCACTGGGCAGCATTTCCTCCGAAGAAAAGGGCAGCATTGATTCTCAGCTAAGAAGTACAGGCAGCCTTAAGGAACACGGAGCCCCAGCCAGAGACTGGGGGTGGGGGTGCCGGTTTTGGGAGGGAGAGCTGGCTGATGCTTTGCTGGAATGGACGCAACTACCAGCTCAGGCTGCAATCCTGCAACTGTGCCAGTCCAGAGAGCTCAGTCCCCAGCTTGTGTGTGTGTGTCTGGGGGGGGGGGGGGGGGAGAGGAGAGAGATACGCAAAGACCACAGCATTCCTAAAAGACAGAGTGTGGCGAATCTCAATGCCTGCTCCACCCCAGCTCACGTATTAATGTTGTTGAGCATGAAAGAGTGTGGTACCCTGTGCTGAGCGCTGTGGATATGACGGGCAGCCCCAGCATTCCCTGCACGGGCGCACATTCTGGCAGGGAAGGACGACACTGGACAAGACCACCAAGAAAAGTTGGGTTGATCGCAGACAGTTTTTAGAGGGCAAAGTAACATCATGGGAGTTACATTTGCTTGCCGGGGTTGGCCGGGTTCAGTGTTGGGGGTGGATTTCACAAAAGGTTGTTCTTCTATACATGGAAGGCTTCCAACATGACCTTGCTCCTTAGGGCTCCCTATCTAGTCAACTATTAGAGGCTCTGCCCAGCCTGGGGAAGTTGGCACCAGATCTGACTGGATAGAGGTTCCTCCTCTATGCTTCTTCTGCGATCAGCGATGGCCCCCCACCATTATCCCCATAGGACCCCTCACGCTGGTCTCTAATGGTGTGGTGAGTCGCCGGCCTCATCCACTGAGCAATAAGCTCCCTGCAGGCAGGGGAATGTCAGCCCCTCACTGTTTTACTTGCAGGACCCACGGAGGACGGGCGCCTGGTGGGCCACAGCTTTGAGTGCTGCCCGCTTGATGTGCTTGTAGAGAAACTCGGCTACTAATGGTAGTTGGCATTGGGTGGGCAGGAATTACGTGTCAGACACAGCCGAGCGCTTGGCAAACACCGGCTCATTTGCTCCTCGCTATAATCTTTTGAGTTTGGCATTATTAGCTCCATCATGCAAATAAGGAACCCGAGGCTCAGAGAAACTAAGTAATCTGCCCAAGTTTGGGACTAGCTGCACACTCAGACCTGTCCCTGGTCCTCACAGATGCTGCCTGAGGTCCCCTGGGGTGAGTGCAGGTCCTCTAAGTGTGCAAACTGCTCCTGGCCGGGGTGGAGGAGATCCAGAGAGCTCCCAGCCTCAGCAGACACACATGGGAGGATGGTGGGGGGATCAGAGTTGTTGGGATCAGAAGCTCCCAGCAATGGGGCTCCTAAGCCTCCAGGTCTCTGTGGAGAGGGAAGGCAGGTACCAGACTCCATGAGGCCTCTCCAGGGGAAAGAGATAAGCCTATGGCACAGCGGTTCTCAACCTGTGGGTCGCGACCCCTTTGGCGGTCGAACAACCCTTTCACAGGGGTCGCCTAAGACCATCCTGCATATCAGATACTTACATTACGATTCATAACAGTAGCAACATGACAGTGATGAAGCAGCAACGAAAATAATTTTATGGTTGGGTCACAACATGAGGAACTGTATTTAAAGGGCCAGAAGGTTGAGAACCACTGCGTATGGCAGGACCAGGGAAGGAGACGGAATGGGATAGGATCAATGCCCCTTCGGTTCTCAGCATCTCTTTCAGGCTCATTTGGGGCTTCTCCCAGCCTCTCAGGGCAGCTCATGCAGGAGGCCCCAGAGCTGGTCTCAGGCCCAGCTGGACTGGGACAGGAAGAGAGGGGTAGAGGAAAGCGTCACAGTGGGGTTCAGAGCACCACTGATACAGGCAAGCACATAGGCCAAAGAGGGAGGGATGTACCTGCTGTCACACCACAGCCCGCCGTGGGATGAGCCGGAATGTCATGGACTCATCCGGCTGCGGAGGCTGCTGCTCCCAAAAGAGCCACTTCAGCCACTGCGACTCCCTCGTGGAAAATTAAGAGAGGAGCTTGTCATCCCCGGGAGAAAGAAAAGTCGCCTGCTTATTTCATCACCAACACTCCGCAAGCCTGTGGCAAATGGTCTCCGTTCCTTCCTCCCACCTGATTTATACTGAAGCCATTGTTCACCCTGATGGCGTTCGATACATCACCAGGATGAGCCCCGTGCATCTCGGCTTTTCACCCTCCAAAGCCTCATAGAAAAATGGATGCTAATGAAGAGACCTTCCATGTTTCCCTAAGAAGGCGATCACCTCTGATAATACAGAGTGCTCCAGCCGGTCAATAAAGGCAATAAATCAATGCAATTTATTAAATACAACAGGCACTTTCCCAGGCGCTCACAGAGAGCCCAGAGCAGCTATCACCAGCACTCAGGGCAGAGAAAGGGGGCTACTGATTAAGAACAAAGTTTCAACAAATACCTCAAGAAAGAGGGACAGCCGGGAGCAGTGATGTCCATAGTCACTCCATCCCACCTCCTTGCAGGGGTCCTCCTCGGTATTCTGTAGACACAATCCAATTCAAAACAAACAAAAGACAGACTCATAGATACAGAGAACAGCCTGACAGCTGTCGGAGGGAGGAGAGGTGGGGGCGGGGGGCGGGGGCTGGGTAAAAAAGGTGAAGAGATTAACAAAACAAACAAAATAAACAAACAAAAAACAGACACAGACAACAGTATGGTGACTGTCAGAGGAAAAGGGGAGTGGGAGGTGGAAAAGGGCAGAGTGGGGATGAAGGGTGATGGAAGGAGACTTGAATTTGGGGGGTGAGCACACGATGTCGTGTCCAGATGATGTGTGATAGAGCTGTACACTGGAACCCAATGCTAACCAATGTCACCAAGATCAATCCAGCTTGCAAAGCATAGTGAGTCTCAAGAACATGGGAGTTAATCCTTGAAGCCCACATCCCTACCTTGTTCCTGATGTTTATTCAGAGGTGGTTTGACAATGGAGCAGGCAAATCTCTATCGTTCACTTCCCCTGCTAGCAAGGGTTCCTAAACCAACCGCTGCCTTGATGGGCGGATCACACCTCTCCCAACAAAGCCAGGGCTGGGACTGTCATACCCTTACCTCATCTCCATCTCCATCTCATCTCTCTACACCCGAAGGCCACTAAGGAGAGAAAGGCCATGGCAGAGCTACTGTGGGGTCACAGTCCGGGCTTCCTACACCCAGGGCCTGGCCTGAGAGCCTTTGCGAGAAACGGGACCCTAACCCTTCCACCCATTCATTCATCCCCTCACCCTTTTATCCCCCTCAGTGGCTTCTGTGGGCTTCATTCACCACATGCATGGCTGTGTGGGATGCAGAGGTCCTCTCAGGGAGGGACAGTGTACAACTGATGACAAAATAGCCCGGGACCAGCACTATGATACACCTGAGCTCTGAGCCCAGATCCTAATCTCAACTGTGTGTCTTTGGGTAAGTTATGAAACTTCTCCGTGCCTCCGACGCCAAACCTAGAAAACAGGGATAACAGTGGTACACACAAAATTGGTTCTTTGTGAGGATTGAGTTAGATAATGGAGTGTGTCCCCAAGGATGATAAGGCATACCATCAGTGGCTTGTACCTACAAGAAATCATTTTATTTTATTTTATTTTTTGTAATTTTTTTCTTTAATATATTTTATCGATTTTTTACAGAGAGGAAGGGAGAGGGATAGAGAGTCAGAAACATCAATGAGAGAGAAACATTGACCAGCTGCCTCCTGCACACCCCCTACTGGGAATGTGCCCACAACCAAGGTACATGCCTGGACAGGAATCAAACCCGGGACCCTTCAGTCCGCAGGCCGACACTCTATCCACTGAGCCAAACCGGTCAGGGCAACAAGAAATCATTTTAGTTGGAAGAAGGGAAAACCTCTAATATAGGTTTGTATATTTTAGAACAAAATAACACTAAACTCAATTTAACAAACATTACTGTTTAAGATAAATCTAAAGTTTAAACTAAGTTTACACAGAGTGAAAAAGGTATGTGTAGCACAGTTACGAACAAATGCCCTATATCCAGAATATATAAAAAATTTCTAAAAATTAATAAAAAGATTAAAAATATAATTTTAAAATAACTAGAGCAGGAATTCACAAAAGAAGATATTTAAATAGAATAATATGAAAAGATACCTAATCTCATTGGTAATTGGGGGAAATGCAAATTGGGACCAGAATAAAGTATCACTACATAATACCTAGGATGGCTAAATGAAAGCAATGGTAACACTAAGAGTTAGTAAAAATGGAGGGCAATGGAAACTTCCAGAGTTGGAATTGTAATTGATACAAACACTAGAAAGTCGCCATCTACTAAAGTTGAACATACCCACATCTCATTTCCCAGCAATTACACTCCCAAATATATAATCAGCATAAACGTGCTTTAATAAGTATGTACAAAAATGCTCACACTAACATTAGTCATAACAGCAAAACACTGGATACAATACAAATGTCCATAAACAGCATAATAAATAATGTTGCTCTATTCACGCAATGAAATACTACACAGCCGTGAAAATGAACAACTTTCTGCTTTATGTAACAATAGAGGTATCCTCTGAAACATAACATTAATTTAGAGACGCCATACACACACAAAAATGCACAATGTATGATTATATATATATACCGAGCCAACAAAGGCAAACGAAGCAACAGAATGTGAGAATCAGAGTTGGGTGACCCCCAGAGAGGCAATAGGGGACCATGAGAAGGGTTTCTGAGGTCCTGACTCTGATCTGTTTATTGACATTTCGTGATAATTTATTTTATTTTATTTTTTTATATTTTTATTGATTTTTTAGAGAAAGAAAGGAAGGGGTAAATAGATAGATAGAAACATCAATGTGAAAATGAAACATCAATTGGCTGCCTCCTGCATGCCTCACCACCTGGGCATGTGCCCTAATGGGGAATTGAACTGGCAACCTTTCAGTGCATGGGACAGCACCCAATTGAACCACACCAGCCAGGGCTCATGATAATTTGTCAATTGATACACTGATGCTTTGTGCACTTTTCAATATGCTATAGTCATAATTTTTTCAAGTTTTACAAAGTCTTTAAATATTAACTAAATACATGGGTGCATGATTATTGCAAAATTGTGAAACTAATAATGACTAAAGGTAGGGAAATCCTGAGGTGACAGAACGAAGTAACCTTCACAAGACACAGATCCTACTCCACACACTTTACATAAATTAGCTCAATTGTCACACAGCTCTCTGAGGCAGGTATCCACGGGGAATCTAAGGCGCAGGGCAGTTAAGCTACTTGCCTGAGATCACCCAGCTAATTGACAGCAAGGCAAAGATTCAAAGCCAGGCAATCAAGTGCTGAGGCCATGCTCTGGGCCATCCCATGACGCTACCATCATGCAAAGAACCAGCGGAATAACCGGCACATGGTCCCAATGTATCGACTCTTTAGTAAATAAGTCTTCAATAAATAAGTCCTCAGGAAACCCACTGGTCATTCATCATTCCTCTCCCAATTTATTTTATGTCTTGGTTTTGATACTCTTTCTTTCCCCCCCAATTCCATGTCCCTATGTCAAGAAGTCTAGTAAAACACTGCTTACGTAGGGCTAGGGGACACCAAAGACACAATAGCACGTAAAAGAACACAGCGAGGCTGATGGCCATGATACAGTAACTACAAATGCAGGCAGGACTGGCTTCACCTGATGGCACTGTCTCGGGAGACCACCAAAAGTTTCCAGCTTCTGGGGTGAGGTGTTGACCTGGGCTCCAAGCTTCCCCCAGATCCTGCAGGGACCCAGACAGACGCGAGTGGTGGCTGCTCACAGGAGAAGCCTGCTGTGTACAGCGGCATCTTCGCCTCCAGAGGGAAACCAGAGGGATGGTGCAAATGCATTCAAAATCCTTCACAGATGTTGGCAAAAGTAAGAAGAAGCTCCCAGGGTCCCAGGGTCCCAGGGTCCCAGGGTCCCAGGGTCCCAGGGTCCCAGGGTCCCAGGGTCCCAGGGCTCAGAGATGGTTCCTGAAATAGGCTCTGCTCCCAGAAGCACAGCCCTTTGACCTGTGAAGGCATCCACCCAGGGAGACCACCTGTCCCCTGAGCCTGCTGCAAAGCCTGGTTGATTTGTCATCGGAAGACCAATAATATGGCTGCATTTCTGCACCATCCTTTCAGTGCTAAATGTATTTGCAATCATCGAAGCAGCCTGTTTAATTATAACTAATGGGCGCACTCATGCTAAGTGACATGCGGTTGGAAATCCCCCTCCCCCAACTGAGACCTTCCAGGTAGATGCAGCGGAGATGCTGGGCGAGTAAGCAACTCTATTTAAGGAGAACACACTCCTCCACTTGAAGCCCCACACGATGGGGAAATTTCAGCAAAGAAACTTCCCCCCAGTGCTCATGTGTGGAGAGCTGCAGCCTGCAGGCCTCGGGGACTGGGACGGGTGCTCTATTTGTGAGCTGCCATTTCTGAAAGCTCTGTGACAGGGCAGGCCCCCTGTCCAGGCCTCCTACAGGGGCTGTGATTTACCATGCACATTATTAATGAGCTTCATCCTAAAGTTATTCTGGCTGCATGTGGAGCTTAGAGGACGTGGGAGCACAACTTGGCAGGCGAGAGAGGCTTTAAAATGCAGTACTTCCCCAGCCGGTTTTTTTAAAAAAATATATAATATAAGGGGAAATCAGAGACAGTGGGTGGGAGGGGGACAATAGCAAAAATGGGTTGGAAAGAGTAAAATGAGGAAAAGAAAAGTTTAAAAAAAATAAGATATCTATATCTTCAGCTCCATTTCTCTTCTGCCCTGAGCCTCCCAGCCATAGTGTCAACCTTTCCAGAAAGTGCCCCTCCTCTCCTCCACCCGGGCGACTCCTGCAGGTCCCACAGGGCTACCTGAGCTTCTCCAAAAATCCTCCTTGACTTCCCGGATCTCGGAGCACTTTCCCTCCTGGACATTCCTCCTAGTAACCATGTGGCACTTGATTCATTTAATTATTCATCAAAACAGTGATGGGCTCCTTGCTGTGAAGGAATTGTGGCAGGCGCCAGCCAACCCCAGTTCTTAGGTAATGCAGCTTTCCCTGTGGGCATCTTGTCTTTTCAAGAGGCTGAAGTCCCAGAATAGAAAAGACAGCAGGTTCACGGCCACGCTGCCCAGGGCCTGGCACATGTGGACCCACAGGGAACACGGCTGGTTGACCTAATTGGACTCAGTGAGATGCAGTGTGGTCCTGACAGGGTGTAGCCAATTGCAGCATTGCCCAGAGGGCGGCTGGGCACAGAGGACTGGCCCCTCAGAGGAAGGTTCTTGGATGCTAATCCAGCTTTTTCTTGTGTTAGGAGAGAACCTCGGAAGAGCTGAAGCCCCCAAATCTTCCATTCCCTTAGGCTTCCTGTCTGGGGACTTGGCATCCAAAGAACAGAGACAGTGATAGTGACTTGGGGGGGGGGGGGATGACAATAGGAGCAATTGATGGCTAAAGAGGGCTGGCTGCTTTCAGAGAGGAATAGACATTTATTCAGTGAGCAACTAAGGACCACAAAAGGCCTTGATGAATGGGGAGCTTAGTGGAAGACAGGAGGGAGGCGGAGGGAGCATCTTGGGCTGGGTTCGCTCTCAGAAAGAAAAGGCACGGGTGGCAGAACAATGGGAGAATAATCAATCCCTGCCCTCTAAAGAAATGACAGCGTTATCTCAACCTGAATCCAGGCAAGAGTTCTGAAACCTGATTCATACTTGCTCCCAAAGGAGCCTGGTCAGGTAGGGCCATGGACCAGCCCTGTTCCCTTCCACACACAGAAACATTTTATAACTAAACCCCCATTCTTAGGAATTCCCTGATTATAGACACAAAACAAGGAAATTCTGTTATTATTAAAGGTTCTCAGAACTATGATTGTAATGCCTCACTTACTAAAAAAATTTCAGAGTACACACAAAATCCATTTCCCTGATCCAAATATTTTCCAGAAGTTTCTATGATACATCCATCAGTGACTCTTCAAGCTGCAATGAGAGGCAGAATGAGTCTGCAGCAACTTGGCCTGGATTTTAGGATGTTGCCCCAGGCTCACCAGGTTCTCCATCAGCAGGGGCAGAGATCCCTGCTGCTCTGAATGGACCTGAGCCCTGGGCCCCTCCTCCGCAAGTCACCTTGACCAGCCTCAAGGCAACACCATTGGCAACTTCTCCACAAAGGAAGAAAGTGAAATGTCCAGATACAATCAAAAGGTCTCACCACCTCAAGGGCCAGGCCAAACTGTGAGCTTCTGGATGGTGGAAGACACCATTTGCTGAAAGCTCCCTGCAGTGCCCAGCTTTACAGAGTACTCTCTCCTCCACCTCATTTGGGGGGGCGGGGGGGGGGGGGCGGGCAGATAGCCATGTTGTTCCTATTGAAATATGTGACAAAATGGCAGTGTCTGGCCAAGTCACTTGGAGACCTTGGGCTGTGGCCCTCATTCCTTCCTCAGTCATGGTAGGAATCTGTGAGGGAGCTTCCCTCCATTGGAAGACGCCCTACTCCCAATCCCAACGGGTAGTTACTTTCTCCAAGAGAAAACTTTGGCAAACACATCACTGCATCAGTAATTGCATCAAAATGAGAGTGGACCTAAGGTACATCTGTTTTAAGTCAGGATCTCCTAGTTACATTTGACAAACATCAACAGCTCTGAACTTGTTCCTGAATAGGCAGCAGGCAAAAAGCATCCGCCTCCCTTTCCTTTAATAAAAATCCTGGTGTGCGCCCAGGACCAGGCTGCATGGTGGTGGAGGGGTTTGCCATTCCCTTTCACTCTACCCTTCAGTGGGGAGATATCACAATGGCCCATCTCAGAGCTGTGCAGATCTATCAATGTCTCCTCTTCTTTCCTGCAAAGTTTGCAGTCAGGGTTAAATAATGAGTGATTATAAAGTTTCTTTTCTATTGAAATGAGAATTAATAGTCATGAAATTATATATTGATGTCTTCAGTGTTCTGCTGAAATGTATCAACATTTTAACACCATCACCTACTGAGTGAAACTATCCTAAAATAACTTCAACAGTATGTCAAAAGGCAGAAATGTGCAAGGGACTCTATTGGGTACCATTTTTGTAAGGCCATTCCAAGAATTAGAGTAGAGAGGGGGGGAAAAACAACTCTCCCAGTTGAAAATATTTTATTCCCATAAAAGGTAAAAGTTGATTTATTTTTATGAAATACTACAAATATGCTCTTAAAGTCACTGAATTCCTTAGCTACCTCACCCCAAATCATTACTTTATGGAGCTTTTAAGGCCTGCAAAATATAGCACTGTAGCTAAAATAGGGCCATTCCCCAAGCAACAGGATTGTAAAGAAAATGTTAGAGGGAGAAAGGATTCTTTTAGAGCCATGCTGTCCACTTCTTGCAACCCAGATGGTGTGATCTGAGGGCAACTGCACAGCACAAGACTCCCCACTCAGAAACACCTGTTTGTCCTACTCTCTGAGCCCCACACTTAGCATCTTCCCTTGGAATTTGTCAGTTTATTGCCAAAACAAATGGACTACCCAAACCACAGAACTCTAGGGCTGAAAGAGTCATGTCAACCCACCCACGTCACAGCAGGGAAATGCAGGTCCAGAGACTCAGTCAGCATCATGCAACTAGTCATTGATAGAACTGGGGCCCAATCCAAGCCCCCTGGACACCCAACTTGATACCTTGTCCATTATGTTATGGGGTGAATTGTGCCCCCTCCAAAAAAAAAAGATATATTGGAGCCCTAACCTCTAGTAACTCAGAGTATGACGTTATTTGGAGATGAAGTCTTTACAGAGGTAATCAAGTTAAAATGACATTATTAGGGTGGATCCTAATCCAATATGACTGATGTCCCTATAAAGAGGAAATTTGGACACAGAGAAAGGCGTGTAGTGGGGAGACTATTATAGAGACAGGGAGAAGATGACCATCTACAAGCAGAGGAGGAAGACCCTGAACAGGTCCTTCCCACACAGCCCTCGGGAGGAACCAGTCCTGCCAAGACAATAAATATTTGTTGTTCAAGCCTCCCAGCTTGTGGTACTTTGTCACAGCAGCCTTAGTAAATGAATATACCGGACATCAACTCTCTGGAATGGAACATGTGTCTGTGTAAATGTCTAGGAGATTTGCTGGCTCTATTTCACAGTTGAGGCATCTACAAACCTTGTTTTCTTTAAAAATGAAAAGACACGATCTCCCGAAAAGTATCTTTTAAAAATGCTAGCCTCCCAAAAATACAACCTTGGTAAAAATTCTAGGGTTGGCCTACAACCCTGTCAATTAGATACTACTGTTAACTCCACTGTAGAGATGAAGACACGTAGATGCAGAAAGGTTGCAGAAACGGCCAAAGAACAACCAATTAGTAAGTGACAGAGCTGATTTCAAACCTAACTCTGGTCCCAGAGCACAAAGTTCCCAAGTAATAACCTACATAAGAGCTTCTCATCACTAGCAGTGTTTGAGCAAAAGTTGGAGGACTACTTTGCAAGGAATCCCTTCCAGTGAAGGAGAGGGAAAGTGAAGTGTTTTCTAGGGCCCCACCAGCCTTGAGCTTCCCTGAGTTTGCAATCCGATCATTACTGCTGGTTTGAGTAGTCAAGGGGAGTTTCAAGGAAAAAACAAGAAGAGAACATGAGTCAGAGTTAGTATGGACAGAAAATAAATGAATGACGGAGTCAGGAAATGACTCCCGTAAATAGAAGGCTACCAGGAGGAATACCAAGGAAGGTGCTATAGGATTTGAGTTCTTGGGCTTTTTAGTTGGGGCTGCACCAAGATCCAGTCCCACCCATCTGTCTGCTGAGAGCGGCCTCTCAGCTGAGCCTCTATCCAGTGTGCAGCCTCATTAGATTGAAAGGAATCTTTCAGCTTTGCAGGTTCCATGGTAGAGCCAATGCTCAGAGCTCTTAATTTAGCATTATCCACACACATAATGCTCCCACCATGCTCGAGTTAAATTCTGCTGGTGTCTGAATGCCCACAGATCTTATGCTCTCCTTACTGTGAGCTCCTCTCGAATGTGGTGGAAAAAGAGGCGGTCTTGGAGCCCTCAGTTCCCAGAGCAGCTCCTGAATTTATGCAGTCAGAGTCGCAGGCGTTTGAAGGACAGTTTGCTGTCTCTGCCACTGTTCAGGCAGCAGACGTGTATTTCTGATGAGGCAGCTGCAGAACATAAAACTTGCTCCTTTTCAAGCTTTCTTATTTCCCCTGGTTTCAACAGGTTGCTGTGTGGAATATCTGCTCAGTATGTGACATCTTCTCAGCTTGCTTCAAAGTAGAAAAGCCCCTCAGAAGGTTTTTCTAGGTCAGTAGGAGGAAAGAGTTGTTCAGAAGCCTGGCACTGGGTCCCTAGAGAGGCTGAGGAGGTGGCTGCTCAGGAGAGGGGAGAGGACCGCCTTCGGGCTGCTGGGTGTCAGAAAGCAGAGCTGAGTGGGTGCTCCAGGGCCCACAGGCAAGGCTGGCACCTGGGGAAGCGGGGATCAAGCTTCACACCCACCAACACAGCGAGCAGGCCCTGCTTGTTTCTCCCAGTTCCTAGAAAATGCTCAATGCAAACCTCAAATGTGTCCATCTTCATCAGTTTTGGAGACACATCTGTTCATTTCTGCCACAGGAAATGGGAATCTCTGAGAGAGGTAAAATAAACCCAACTACATGTAAGTGTGGAGTCGCTTGCATCTGTATGGAGTTGCCGTGGATGATTTGTATCTGCAAATGCTCACTGCACCTCCTACATAGGAGCCAGGAGCACCTAGCTCTGATCACAAAAGGCTCCTTCTAAGCATGGAATGGAGCATTCCTTCTCTTTGGCAGCCAAGGTGCCCAGAGCCCTCCTTTAGTACTTACTTGAAAAAACTATTTTCTTCCTAGCTTTCTGGTATACTTTTCACCCCATCACCTCTGCCTATCAAATGGCACTCGATCATTAATTGCCTTTTAATGATTCCATTGTGACCACATCTTATTGTAAGCTGACCCAAATCCTCTTTGGAAATAGCTGGTTATAAATAATAAACACCATCACAAAGTGTTTAAGATAAAATGAATGGAAGAACTCAGACTTGGACAAAGAACCCTTCCAGTGACTATATGCAGCACATTGGTCAAGGGGATAACACCTAGGTCAAGGTCTCATTTTTCAAGCAGGAACAACAATACCGAGAAAGGGCATGGGACACCCAAGGTCACACAGCTAGTCAGTAGACTAACAGACTGAATTAGAAGTCTCCTGACCACACACGGTGTTTCCCTCATAGCCACTGATCTGACCGGTATGTGTTCTCACACGTTGAGCTCCAGGCACCAGTACAGATTCTGTCTCAGCCACACCTCCCATGCCCAGCAAGACTGAGAAAGAGGATTTTCTCCCTTTTATTCTGTTTGCTTTTCCCAAAGTCACATTTAGATCTCAGTGACATGCGCTTTGCTTTGGAGGGCTACCATTTAGGGAAGGGGAACGGCTTCTTCAGATATATCCCAAGACGTGCCAGCTGCAAATGTGCTGTGACCTTGGTGTTTTCCAGGAAAACAAGCAGGTGTAATTAAGCATCAAGAGGACATCCTAGTCCCCCACAGCAACATGCAGATTCCCCTGTGTGTCCCCAAATTCCCAAATAGCCTGCATCGAGTTTCTTTCCTCCCACTCTGCAAACACCACTTTGGAAAATGGCTGATTTTTCTTGAGAATTTGTTGTTCTGCTTGTTCTCAGCTTGAAGTGACAATTCCTTGAGTGAAGAGCCTGTGGCTGCCATGAAAACAAGGAAACAGAAAGAATATGCACTTGATGACAAAAAATGAGGGCTGGTGAAGCCTCTGTGAAACTGGGGTGTCCCTGTCTCATACCCTTCAAAGCTCCCACACCCACACACCCACAAGGTCAAGTTTCAGCACCTGACCTAGTCCACAAGGCCCTTCCTATCCTGCTCCTGCCTACCTCTCTAGCATAACTCATCATCCCAAGCCTTCACTCCATATTCCAGAAACACTCGGCTGCTCCCCAAGCACATGGAGTTTGTTCTCATCCCTGGACCTCTGCTCATCCAGCCCTTTTTGACATTCCTCCATCCTTCTGACTTCTCCCTTCTCCCCCACTGGGTCTTGGTGGGGCCACATCCCATGTGATTGACATTTTTGTCTTTGCAGTATCGTATTAGAAAGATCCATTCCATCCTAAAACTCTTCAGTTTCCCTTCCAAGTTCATGAAGTGTCCGAAGGGTTGACTCTTCCCTGTAGGTCTTACACTTCAGGGTCACTTCATAGAACCCTGGTTTCCATGTCCCCTGGTCTGAGGGGGTGCTTCTCCTGGGAGAGGCTACTAAAATCCTGCTTCAGCCTCTGCTCCTTTTTCCCCACAACCACAATGGCCAAGAAAAGCCCCTTTACTTTTGGTTTCTTGAGGAACCTTCAGTGTGTGCATCTCTCTCCTCCACCCTAGGAAATTTGGAGCTCTTACAGCCCTGTGGGGTCGGTTGGTCATGGCAAAACTAGGGTGTGGATAAAAGGCAGAACTCAAAAGAGCCAAGGGCCTGGCTAAGTGTTGCAAAGAAGTAAACATAAGTGGGCAGGACAGATCCAGACAATTCCCTGGACTGAGTCAAAATCCAAGAGTTACATTCTGTTCATATGATGGTCACATAAGTCATCTGAGAAGCATTTGTTTAAAAATTCTTTGGCATAACTCTTTACCCAATTATAGAATCCCAGGTGCTAGAACTTGTGCAAGATCTTCAATCCACCCACCTTTTTCAAATGGGGTAGCCAAGGCCAGTGGGGGGGGAAATCAAGGAACTTGAGTTACTTCATTAGGGCCAAACCTTCCACCCCCCAGCCCCACCCACAGCTGCCTCCTGCAGGGATCTGGCCTCCATTCACAGGCCCCTAAATTACACACAGGGAAGGAATCTCGGCTCCTGCTATGAGGTCTGAGAGCAGCTGTACATCTCCCAACGGGGGCTGCTAGAGCAACACAATTAGCAAGGCTGCCTGACAAGGGCAACAGCAACATGTTCCTCTCCAAAGTGACTGAGTGACTACACACAGGCGTCATGTTGTCTGAAGGTCCTTGTCCCCATTCTTTCTTCATCCTCTGGCCCATTTCCCAGTTCTAGGGATCCTCCCTGTGCCATTGCCTAGGAGAAACTCTCTTATAAGTAGAATTATCTTTAGGATTAAAAGTCAAGCGGAGAC
This sequence comes from Myotis nattereri, assembly GCF_964212035.1. Taxonomy (NCBI): domain Eukaryota; kingdom Metazoa; phylum Chordata; class Mammalia; order Chiroptera; family Vespertilionidae; genus Myotis; species Myotis nattereri. The sequence goes on along the minus strand of NC_138085.1, from coordinate 75,029,301 downwards.
AGCAGTTCTGGAACTTTCATCGTTCAACACACATTTCAGACTTGCTTCCCTTTTCACGGAGCTATCTCCCAACCTTGGGTTCTTGAGCCTCACAATATATTCCTAGGCACCCAGAAATTTTTTTAAGATTGTATGTTTATAGAGTAGTTTTATGCTCATGGCAAAGTGGAGAGGAAACTACAAAGATTTGCCTCCACACATGCACAGACTCCCACATTATCAATAGCCCCACCAGAGTGATATAAGGATGAATCTACACTGACTCTTCATTATCACTCGAAGTCCATAGTTTACATTGGGGTTCACTCTTGGAGTTTTACATTCTGTGCATTTAGATACATGTATAATGACCTGTATCCATTATTATGGTACCATAAAGAGTATTTTCACTTCCCCCAAAACCCTCTGTGTTTTGCCTGTTCATCCGTCCCCATAATCCTTGGCTCCTCTGATCCTTTTACTGTCTCCACAGTTTTGCCTTTTCCAGATGTCATATAGTTGGATTCATATAGTATATAAAAATTTTCAGATTGGCTTCTTTTGCTTAGTAAAATGTAAGCTTCTTCCATGTCTTTCCATGGCTTAGTAGCTTATTTATTTTAGTGCTGAATAATATTCCATTTTAGGGGATGTTCCACAGCTTACTTATCCACTCACCTACTAAAATGCATCTTGGTTGCTTTCAAGTTTTAGCAATCATGACTAAAGTGCTATAAACATCCTTGTGCAGGTTTTTGTGTCAACATAAGTTTCCAATTCTTTGGGGGTAAATACCAAGGAATGAGATTTCTGGCTCATAAGAGTACATTTAGTTTTATTAAAAAACAAAAAACAAACCAAAAAAAAACCCTGTCAAACTGTCTTCCAAATTGGCTGTACCATTTTCCATTCCCATCAGGAATTAATGAAAGTTCCTGTTGCTCCACATCCTCATCAACATTTGGTGGTGTCAGTGCTCTGGACTTTGGCCATTCTCACAGATGTATAGTGATACCTTGTTGTTTGAATTTGCATTTCCCTGATGACATGTGGGGTGGGGCATCTTTCCATATGCTTAGTTGCCTCCAGTACATCTTGGTGAGGTGTCCTTGGCTCATTTTTAATCAGGTTGTTTGTTTTCTCATTGAGGAGTTTTAAGAGTCCTTTGTGCATTTTGGATAACAGTCCTTTATCAAATGTGCCTTTTCAACCCAGAACTTTTGATTTTATAGTTCAGAGACAATAGGAACATGTAAGATACTTGGTATAGACCAGAGATTTACAACTCAAATTTGCTATCCCCAAAGAAATGGACCTGAATTAGGTGGAATCCCAGAGAGGATCTGACCATCACCAATGGTACAGCCAATTTGATGAATGACTTGTACTTATCGTCAAAAGACAGCCCATTTTTGGGAGACATCACTGAGACTTTAGACATCAAACACATGCAGTTTCCAGGTGCCTACTGAGCAAGCACTATGTTCAAGGTACTAAATCTAAAAGTATTTGGCCAGAGTAACCATAGGCACAGCCACCCTTGGTAGGAGCAGCTGTTATGTTTAATATCATTGGGTAGTGTGGAATATCTCATTTTTATCTTCAAAATAATCTTATGAGGTAACATGATTGTGGTAGGCTGAATAATGGTCTCTCCAAAGGTACGTACAACCTAAACTCTGGAACCTATGAATCTGTTACCTTACATGGCAAAAAGGACTTCTCATATGTGATTAATTGTGCTATACATATATGAGGACCTCCTGTACATATGATGGAATATTATTATTCAACTACAGAAAGGAATAAACTACTGATACATGAGACAACATGGATGAACCTAGAAAATGTGCTAACCGAAACAAGCTAAGCACAAAAAGTCCTACATTGTATGATTCCATTTATACCAAACTAGAGGCCCAGTGCAGGAAATTCATGCATGGGTAGGGTCCTTAGTGGCTGCCAGCTGCCGGCTGGGGCCTGCCTTCATTCTGCACCATCCCCTGGTGGTCAGCGCACGTCATGATGAGCAATCCCGGTCTGTCGAACCCCTAGAGCAGTGATGGCGAAACTTTTGAGCTCGGCGTGTTAGCATTTTGAAAAACCCTAACCTAACTCTAGTGCCGTGTCACATATAGAAATTTTTTGATATTTGCAACCATAGTAAAACAAAGATTTATATTTTTGATATTTATTTTATATATTTAAATGCCATTTAACAAAGAAAAATCAACCCAAAAAATGAGTTCGCGTGTCACCTCTGACACCCGTGTCATAGGTTCGCTATCACTGCCCTAGACACTTTGCATATTGGGCTTTTATATATATAGATAGCCAGAACAGGCAAATCCAGAGAGGCAGAAATTAGATTGGTGGTTGCTGGACTGGGGTGGGGGAAGGGAGGCAATGGAGAATCCCTGCTTAAAGGTATAGGGCTTCCTTTGAGGTGATGACCATATTTTGGAACTAAATAGAGGTGGTAATTGCAAACACTGTGAAGGTATTAAATGCCACTAAATATTTCACTTTAAAATGACTAATTTTACATGATGTGAATTTTGCCTCAATAAAAATAAGTAAAATAAAGAACTGCAAAAACATTATCAAAGAGGGCTTTCTAGAATATGTAGAACTTAACTGGGGCCTTGAATGATGGCTAGGATTAGGCAGGCTAGGAGAAGATGCCAGAGAGAGTGAGAGTGAGAGTGAGAGTGAGAGTGAGAGAGAGAGAGAGAGAGAGAGAGAGAGAGAGAGAGAGAGGAATTTCCATTTAATTCCACACAACAGACATTTTTGCGGTTCTGCAAGTTTCTGTACCTTCTGCCCCAGGCTCACCTCACTTAACCCCCAGCACTGAGAGATTCTGCAGGAATCACCAAGGGCACTCCACATATTTGCAGATGCTTTTATATAAATGGTGTGAAGAAGAATACTTAGTGAAGAGCAACGTGCTAATATCAGAAAAACTAGGGCAAGTTCCAAATGACTGAAATCAGTGCAGGGCTTGTGGTCAGGAGAGCTGGATGCCTGGGCATCACTTTGCCCTGTCCCCAGACCCAGAGGCACACCCAGCTCTGACATGTAGCCCACCCACCAGGACCTGTTTGGCCCTTCCCCCCCACCCCCCACACACACACACCCAGGATTCTTGTCAAGGGCAAAGTCAGGGGTCTCAGCAAAACTGCAGGGATCTAGGGAGGGCTATCCTCAATGAGAAAATTAAAAATCCCAGCTTTTCTTAGTCATCAATTCCAGCTTCTAGGGCAAAGAGAATGCAGTGGCCTCTCTGAAGGCAGAAGGTGGGACCTGGTGCTGGGCTGGATCCCCCTCTTCAGGAAGCAGATCAAGGGTCCCAGGGTGAGCGAGGCTGGCTTTCACTGCCTGCCTATCTAGGGAGGGATTTCAGGAGCAGCTTTGAGGAATTCAAGGAACAACCCATGTGTACACCCACTTTTCTGACTCTGAGCTCCAAGTTACTTCTGGGGAAGCTTCCAGATGCTGTCTTCAGTCACACCAGGGTCCTCTGGCTCTCCCCCCAGCTACCAGTCACAGTGGGGTGGGAGGCTGGGTGGGGAGCAGTAATGAGATACATTCTGTTCTGTTTACAAATTGCTTTCAGGCCTGTGGAGAGAGGTACTTCTAAATGTGAAGCGTTTCTGCCACATAAGGAAGGACATTTGTGACTGATAGCTTTCCCTGAAACCTACCAAGGCTCAAGGCAAAGCCACTGCCCCTGCCCAAGTCCCTCATTCCTCCTGCAGAAGCAGGGAGACTGGCAATATATTCCACTTCTTCTCCAGGGAAATGCATCATGCCATCTGAGCCCAGAGAGCTCTCTGAATTCCTTCAACGCCCCCTACTCACAGACAGCCTATTTTCTTTTACAGGTTCGCCTTTCATCTGGAACGACCACCCAAATTCATCCAAAGGGTAGAGTTTGTCTTCTTCATCCTAAACTCTCATTGAACGTGTCATGGTGCCTGCGCCTAAATATGCTGGCTGACCAAATGTTGAGCATTTATATTCTTGTTTCTGTTCACCAATACCACAGGTCTTTATGGCCTTGAGATTTATGCAGACCAAGTTCAAATTGTTAAGATTTATTGCATGCCTCTTGTGTGCTAAGCACGGTGCTTTGTGCTTTATATACACTTGCTCTAAACATTATAACGACCCTGCAAAGCATGTATTGTATCCTCAGAGGACAGTTCATGACACTGCCACCTGCCATTCTCTGTCAAGCCATGCCAACGAGTTCTCACTCATGCCCTCCTACCACTCAACCAAAATTGAATTTTCTGATGTTGCCTACAACCTCCATGTTTCCAGATCCTATAGCTGCTCTTTGAAGCTCAGCTTCCTGGACCTAAGCAGCATGTGGCCAGGTTGACCACACCTCCATTGAAAAACATTCTACTCTTCGCTTTCTGAGAATCACACGCCTGCTTTCCTCAGATCTCCTGCCTCCTCTGGCTCCTCTGGCTCAAGCTCTCCAGGGACTACGGGAATAAGTTCTGGGACCAGGTTGCTGGGTTCTATCCTGAGCTCCACCATCTATTAACTATGATCTTGAGCAAAATATTGAATCACTTGTGACTCAGTTTACTGAATAGGGCTGATGTGAAAATAAAGGAACAGATACATGCAGCACACTTAGAACCATACCTAGCGCATAGTAAGACCTCAATAAATGCTAGCTCCTTGTATTATCACTGTGCTAATCCATTATTGCACCATCTCTAAATTTTGAAGTTCCACAGAGCCTATCCAGGTCCTGTTTTCACCTCACTCTCACCTAAGGCAGCCTCATTCATCTCCATGATTTTCAATGTCATCTATAGGTTGGCATCGTCAAATTCCTATCTCCGACCCAGATCTCATTTAAGCTCCGGATTCATTTATCCAATCGCCCACTTGACACATCCGTTTGGATGTCTCCCAGGCATCTCAATTGACATGTCTAAGAGTGAAAACTCCCCTTCCGCTTGTCTCTCCTCAGTCTTCTTTATCACAGACAATGGTGCCATCATCCCTTCGTGACTTAAGGAAGAAACCGGGGACTCATCCTTGACATGTCTCTTTCCCTCGCCTCCCACATTGAATGCATTACCGCCTCCAAAATATATCTTAACTCCGTTCCCTTTCCTACATTTCAGTTGCCACCACCCGACTCCCAGTTGCAGGCCCCCTTTTGATCTCTGCCATCCCTGCATTCCTCTTCTTACATGTAACAATGAAAAGGCGATTGGGGTTGGTGGTGTCCTTTTAATGCTGTCTTGATATAAATCAAACCATAAAGTTAATTTCTGCTTAATACCTCCAATTGCTCCCATGGTCCATGGAAGAAAATCAAAGTGGCCCTCAAGCCCCTCAGTATCTGGCCCCTCAGACCTGTCCAGCCTCATTTTGCCACTCTCCCCCTGGCTGACTCTAGTCCTGTGACCTCCTGCCCCAGGGCTTCAGCAGGCTGGTCCACCTGACCCTTTCTGTGCCCTGACTGCCTTGGCAATCTGGGGGAGCCTATGGAGCCCTGCTCAGAATGTTCTTCAATGTACAAAATAAAACGCATAGGATCACAAAGGGAACCAAATATATCAAAGTGCACATTAGCAAAATATTATTTTAAAACACATTTGTTGTTCACCACTGTGGTGAGGGATTCAGACAGTGGGGGAAGCTGTGCAAATGGGGTTGGGCAGAACATATATGGGAAATCGTCGTAGCCTCTGCTCAATTTTTCTGTGAACCTAAAGCTTCTCTTAAAAATGTATTTTAAAATACACTTGTGATATAGTAATAACATATGTGCTTTTTAAATGAAAGTATTAACTTCCCAGCAGATGTGACTCAGTGGTTGAGCATCAACCTATGAACTGGGTCAGGGCACATGCCCAGGTTGTGGGCTCGATCCCCAGTGTGGGACATGCAGGGGGCAGCCAATCAATTATTCTCTCTCATCATTGATATTTCTATCTCTCCCTTCCTCTCCCTTCCTCTTTTTGAAATCAATAAAAACATATATTTTAAAAAATAAAATAAATAAATAAATAAAATTAACTAACAGGATTCAGCAATGGATCTAGTAACTACCTTTATTTATTTATTTATTTATTTATTTATTTTTCGAGAGAGAGAAAGAAATAGAGAGATACAAACATTGATGAGAAACATTGATCAGCTGATGCCTGCACACCCTGTACTGGGGATTGAGCCCACAACTTGGGCATATCCCCTGACCTAAACTGAACCAGTGACCTCTGGGTTCATGAGTCAATGCTCAACCACTAAGCCACACCAGCTGGGCTAGTCACTACCATAATTTCAATGTGATATGGAAACAGTTACAATTTCCAGTGGTGACAAAGTCACACACAGGCACCTACTTGAAATAAGGCTAAATTCCCCTCCAGTTAAGAGCCTTGTGGTCAAAAATAGTCTCTCCCCTATTTTTTCACTGAGTAACTCTTACCCTTCAGCCCCAGAACATCCTCCCTCAACCCCCCAAACTGAGGATCCCCCATTATTGCATCTGCATCTCAAATTTTATTTCAAATTACAATTACATATGTGTTTGTTTGCATGTTTAGTGTCTATGTCACTAGACTGAAAGCTCTAAGAGGCTGAAACAATGACTACTCTGTTCAGTGACTAAGACATTGAAGGGCTTGATTCAATGAATGGATGGATGGATGGATGGATGGCCCATAAATGATAGGCAATGGAGCATGGCTATCATAAGCCCATCTAATCCCAAAGATTTTGTTCTTACCCTGTGTCACATTGAATGAAACACATTAAGAGATGATTTATTCCTCACATACATGTACCTTCTTTAACCATCCTCCACTGATCTCTCTGCTCAACAGAAAAGCTATCCATATCATAATAATAAAAGGCCCAGAGGCATCACGACCAAAATGACCAAATGACCGGTCACCATGAGGTGCATGGAGCACCTCTCGGGCCTTCGCTCCACAGAACGCCTCCTCCCCACAGGGCGCCTCCTCACGTGATTTCAATTGAGCACTGGACCGCTAGTAATTTTATAAAGTTGGCTTTCAGAGAGGTTACATTTACCAAAAATATTTGCATGTCCAATGGTAGTATATGCTGGAAAAAGGTAAAAAATTGGGTTCACATTTTCCATTTATTTTTATGAAAATTTTTGTGTTCTTCAGATCCATTCAGGAGCTAAGAAATAAAAAAAAAACAATGATATGATGATGGTGATGATGATAAACATTTATTGAGTGCTCTACAGACTTTTATTTACTAGTATTAGTTCATTTACTCTTTACTATATCCTTACTTAGTTTAGAAAAGTAAAGCATAAAGAGATGATAAATTCAAGCAAAAAACTATTCTGTTCCCCCTCCAACATCATATATACCTATTTTAAATTTTTTTCCACCCACCCCAAGACCCAGAGATTTGCTAACAGAGAATCTTAATACAAATCAATTTCAAAGGGGTGACACCTTAACCTATTCACCTCAGTTAATACACTAACCAGGATTCATCTTTATCAAATCAACTGGTCTTTCACCTTTGGGATCAAAAACAATGATGTCAAGTTCAAAGTTCAAGACTGCCTGAGGGACAAGGGTGATCACAATTGGGAGCCTAGAGCGACAGGCACAGAAGTGGAGGGAAAAGTGGGGGAAGGACTCAGAGGAGATCAGAATATACTCCCCAAATATACCACTCTGGCATAAGGATTGTTTTGAGCTGAAAGCAACTGAGAAAAAGCAGACACAAGATGAGCTCTCTGCAGCTCCCCATCTGCCTGAAAAGAGATTATAAATTCCCCTTGGGAAGGTACACCCCCGCCTTCTATCCACTTCCCAAACTAGGAAGGGGACAACAACCTTATCACAGAGACAAGATGGCACCGAGAATCTACACAAACAAACCTTACTAAGTAGTCCTTCTTAAACAACAGTTTCCCCATATAGTTGCTTTCCTACAATTTGCTGCTCCTAGAAGCTCAAAGTCCCTTTCTTTTGTCTTGTCACTTCTCTTTAAATGTATCCTTTTTTTTTTTAACCAAATGGTATAAAAGCCTCCAAGCCTAGCTGTTTCTTTAGGGGTTTTCTCTTCTTCAAAGAAAACTTCCTGTGTCACATAAAACTTTTAACATCAAATACATTTGTATGTCTTTTCTCCTGCTAATCTGCCTGCTGTCAGTGCTTTGTTTTGTGTTTTTCTGCAGACACAGCTGGAGAATATAAGCGAATAATAGAAGAAAAATTTTCTCCCCTACTGATGATAGAGGAGGGTACCAAATTCAAGCTTAGAAGAGCCAGACCTTAAAAACACTCCTTGGTTGGGTTGGGTTAAAATTAGAGTTTAAATCAACAGTGGCAAGAGTTCCTTCCAGTTAACATTTGGGCCAAAGTAAGGTAAGGGTTAGGATTGGGCTACAGGTTAGGATGAGAACCTTGTTTCGAGTGAAGCTTGCTTGGTGTGTGCGATTGGGGCTGAACTTCTGTCAAGACCTTAGGGCAGGGGTGGGCAAACTTTTTGACTCGAGGGCCACAATGGGTTCTTAAACTGGACCGGAGGGCCGGAACAAAAGCATGGATGGAGTGTTTGTGTGAACTAATATAAATTCAAAGTAAACATCATTACATAAAAGGGTACGGTCTTTTTTTTCAATAGTTTTATTCATTTCAAACGGGCTGGATCCGGCCTGCGGGAGGTAGTTTGCCTATGGCTGCCTTAGGGTTAGCTTAGGTATTAGAAGCTGTTGACATCTGGCTTAGTTAAAACATTAAGATATTAGAGCTATTGTCAGAGTCCAAGTCTGCATTAGGAAAACAGTTTGGAGGTTTAATTAAAAGTAGTATTTAGATCTGAATTTATATCTCAGAGAACATTACTCCTTAGGTTACTGACAACCCTGGGGTAAGGATTTGTGGTCGACCTAGATTTGGGGTAGAGAGGTGAGATAGCATTGTGAGTGCTGGCAAGGTGTAGATGAGAGTCTGAGATTGCATCAGGTGTAGAAGATCCCACAAACCTACAAGGCATCTGGTGGACACACTACTGCCCAGAGAACTTCACCCCTGAACCCCTGGTGTTACTTGTGGCCATGCCAAGGGATGCTCCACGTGTCAGAGCTTTCCCCACCTTAGAGTCACTACAGAGCCAGCCTTTCCATCCTGGATAGCAACCCCATGTCCCTCAGAGAAAGGGAGGGGTGCCTAATCCCTGGCTAAACCAGCCTATCAGGCTTCAGTAAGTAGAGAAAGGATTGATTGTTTTATTGATAAAGATAAGAAATCACTCTAATAACTTCAAACCCAGGTCTGGGCCTGAATGGTATCTGTCTATGAGTTTGCTCCTCTGTGCCCCACAATACCGACTCTCCTACACTGCGGCCCCAGCCCCAAACAACCCTAACTGTTCCTCATTCAAGGCCCTCTTCCAAAACAGCTGGTCCTAAAGATGAAAAACTGTGCCTTGCCCTAGCCGGTTTGGCTCAGTGGATAGAGCGTCAGCCTATAGACTGAGGGGTCCCAGGTTCAATTCCAGTCAAGGGCATGTACCTTGGTTGCGGGCACATCCCCAGTGGGAGGTGTGGAGGAGGCAGCTGGTCAATGTTTCTCTCTCATCTGATGTTTCTAACTCTCTATCCCTCTCCCTTCCTCTCTGTAAAAAATCAATGAAATATATTTTTGAAAAAACTGTGCCTCTAGGGAGTTTTCAGGACAAAAATTGGTGAGCACTGAGTCCCAATGCAAAGGAGCCAAGAGCAGGTCGGAGTAATGGAGGATGTTCAGGATCCCACCCAACACTGCAACCCTCAACTCCCATGGCGGTGGTGGGCATTGCCCAGAGGAGACACCAGAACTTTGTAAGTAGAACCCAAACACGGAGTTTGGTCAGGATAACTTAGCTTGGGCAGATGCCAGGATTCATTTCAGTGGCCAGTATAGGGAGAGTAAGGAAAAATGGTCCCACAATAAGAAGGGACAGTACAGCTCAGCTCCACGACACACTATGGTCACAGGGACCTGGATTTTTTAAGGAGACTCAAGCTTGCAAGAGGGTCTTCCCCACTCCTTCCAGGAACAACGGGAGCTGATGTGCACAACAAGTACCCACATTCTTTCCATAAAACTTTCCTCCACACATATAAAAAGGCAATCATAAAAGAAATCACCCTTTTCCATTGGAAAAATTATAAGTGGAGGTCCATTCCTCACCAAAACCAGTGCAAAAAGTAAGAGAAAGGGCACAGGGAGCTGGGTTCTACGCCAGTTAATGCCACTCGCAGTGACGCCCTGGGGAAACTGGCTCTGGCATCTGTGAAATGGGGCCAGCTGTGCCAGTCCACCTCACAGGGTTACCGGAGCCAGGGCTCCCGCAAGCACATCTGTTCCCCTCAGCTCTCTTGTGTGAGCTTCTGGAAGAGCCATGCCCTGGGGAAGGCAGCAGGTGCGAATCTGAGTCTGCAGTCGCCCCTGGCTCTGCAGGACCGGCCGGAGGTGGGCTCCTCGGGAAGGGCTCCTGTGTCACTGACCTCCCCGTCACCACACGCTCTCCCCACGCAGCCTGCGTGTGTTCTTTCCTAATGTGGGGCCGTTCCTCCTTGTTGTTCTTACACTGATGACTGAAATTAATGCCTGGTATTTCCCAACAGCTAAATCATTATAATCAAACTCTGCAGCTGCCAGATCTGCTGACTCAAACCCCCTATGTATTCATATGATATTTGCTGGGTAATTACAGAACAGAGGTAATTATATTCATGACTCCATTACTTTCATAATTCCAGAGACCCAGAAATCACTAAAAAAAAAGAAAAGAAAATCCTGACAGGACCAAGAGAAGAAATTCCTTCAGTAATGACCCTAATCCATCTCTTATCCTGTCTGTCCCTTCACATCATACTTTCTTCAAAACCATCTCCCATATCCAAAGAAACCCAAAATATTAATTTGAGAGAACATATGCACCCCTATGTTAATCGCAGTGTTATTTATAATAACCAAGATATGGAAGCAACCTAAGTTCCCATCAATAGACAAGTGCGTAAAGAAGTTGTAGTACATACATACAATAGAATATTACTTGGGCATAAAAAATAATGAAAATCTTCCCATTCAAGACAGTATGGAGGGACCTAGAGGCTATCATGCAACGTGAAATAACTGAGAAAGTTATTTCTCAACTGAGAAAGACAAATACCACATGATTCCACTTATTTGTGGAATCTAAAGAACAATATAAATGAACAAACAAAACAGAAACAGACTTATAGATGCAGAGAATAGACTGATGGTTACCAGATGGGAGGGGGGCTGAGGGACTAGGTGAAGAAGGGGAAGGGATTAAGAAGTACAGATTGGTAGTCACTAAGAAGTGATGGGGATGTAAAGTGCAGCATAGGGAGTATAGTCAGTAATATTGTAATAATATATATGATTCCAAGGGGGTTACTAGAATTATCAGAGGATCACTCATAAGTTATATAAATGCTTAAGCACTATGCTATACACCTGAAACTAACATAAAATAATATTGAATACCAACTGTAATTGGAAAAAAAAAAGTAGCTTCTGAGCTCCTCAATGAAGGCAGAAAACAGGGAGATGAAACACAGACTAAAATGTAATGCTTAGTTAGCCTTTGGGTTGCCTAAATCAATGTGCATTAGTTATAGTATTACTTACTATTGTACTAGTTGAGCCCTAAATGTCCGTGAGTTTTCAAGGGCTTAACACAATGCAAGTTTATTTTCTATTCATGTCACAGTCCAATTCAGGTGCTTCTTGTCAGGCACCTGTCATGTGATCACCCAGACACCCAGGCTCCTTCTATCTTGTGGCTCTGCCCACTTTACATACTCAAAGATTTCTCTAATCAGCTGACAGGTGAGGAAAGACTTTTTCAATACCTTGACTCAGACATGACACTCATTGATTCTGCTCACCTTCCTATTGGCAGCAGCTTGTCACAAGGCACCACCTAAATGCAAGAGTCCTGGTGAATATAACCCTCAAGGGACAGCCACTCCCGGCAACAGATCTATGCTATGGCGGGGAACCCATACCCTTGATGGTTAGCTGACCACTTTTGCCAATGATGTCATACTAGCAGTCCCTGAGTGAGCATCCAAGGTATTTATGAAATGATGAATCACCACATGCCTTTTACACTTGAAAACCTCTTCAACAAAATGCCGTTTTCCCCCAGAACTGCTTTCAGAGCTGGTCACACACCCATGGAGTAGGGGTCTTCCCACGTGACAGCACCCCCTCAGCTCCGGAGAGGACAGCCGGTGAGCACCTGGCCCAGCAGGAGTCCTCACGTGGGAGAGGGGAAGCAGGGTACATTCTGGGAATAAGAATCTCCCAATTACCAAGCCATCCTCCAAGGTGTGAGGTGACCTTCCCAACTTTCTTACCTGGAAAAACCCTTGGGATTTCCAAAATGCTGGGGGAAACTTTCTGGGTAGCATCACAATATTTTTTTTTCCAAAATGCAATATTTCAAAGAATATATGAATAAGCAATAATAAAGAACAGGTTTAGTTTCTTTGTGTGTGTTTGTTTTTTAATTCCTCTTCAAGAAGAAGGGAATGGACCTCCCTCCTCTGGAGCCTCGGCGCTTCTGCAGTTCCCTGTGTTGTGTCCCATCTCCCCTCCAACCCCATCCGTGGGAGCCCAGCTGAGAAGGGAAAGGCCCTCAGAGAGCTCTGAGCTCCCAGGTTAGAGGCACCACTGTCTCACCCCCCTTGCCTTTGTCACACCTCCATCGACAGGTAGCTCGGTGAGTCAGCTCTTAGCCCATAGCACACAAGGGCAGCTCATCGGGAAGCGGACAGGAACTACCACAGCAGGCAGGTAGGAATATCGGCCCCGGTGAGAGGTGAGCAGGCAGGAGGTCTGAAAGCAGGTGGCAGATGCTCCAAATGCCCAGTGTGCTGAGTGGTCAAGGCCTGGGCAAACAACCTGAGGCTCTGCGAGCACCGGGTGGGCTTGGAGGAGGGGTCGCCTGAATGGACAGAGGACAGTCTGGCAAAAATATGACAGGAGTCAGTATTTGCATTTGGAGGAAAGGCGGAGGACAGAGGCAAGGGTGGGAGGTCACTCCTGGAAGGCAATGCATGGATGGCCGGCGGGCCACGCGGGCCCTGAGCCATCTAAACAGGAGGGGATGCCCTGACTGGTTTGGTTCAGTGGATAGAGCACCGGCCTGCACACTGAAGGTTCCCAGGTTCGATTCTCGTCAAGGGCATATACCTTGGTTGCAGGCACATCCCCAGTAGGAGGTGTGCAGGAGGCAGCTGATCGATGTTTCTCTCTCATTGATGTCTCTCTCTATCCCTCTCCCTTCCTCTCTGTAAGAAAATCAATAAAATATATTTTCAAAATAAATTTAAAAAAATAAACAGGAGGGGATGTGACCAAGCAGTGCGTGTGGAGCATGGGTGTGGGGACCTGTGTGTGTGAATGGGGTAGTGATGGAGGACACAGGCCATGAGGAGACCAAGGGGCACCCCAGGTTCTGAGCAGGAATGGCATTGAGGCAAGGCAGCTGGCTGGCCAGGGGACCGGGGGGTCAGCTATATCTCCACACTACGGCAGAATGGCAGAGCCAGGGGACCCGAGACATCTTCACATTCCGCTGCCTGTGTTTTACTGGCTGGCTCTGAGACCCGGGTCGGGGTGGGTGGTGGAGGTCCCCCTGCCGACAACAGGCCAGTGGTACAGCCAGGGCTGCCTCTGAGACTGCTGGCTCCCAGCCCAGGAATCCCCCTGCCCTGCGCTCTCTCTTGCTCCCTCCCTGCCCCATCCTGCAAGGTTTCCAGCAGCTGCCCTTGCCCTCTGTGGGGGTTAGCAGGCTCTCCCATTACTCTGAGCTCACCTGGCGAGTTGGCCTCACCCACTGAGCCTTGGCGGAGGCAGGCAGTGGGGCACCTGCCCGGCCGGCAGGTTGGGGAGGTTCGCGCATCAGGCTTTCAGAGCACTTGGCGATGCAGAGATGAAAGACATAGGAGGAGAGCAAAGTACAGCCTTTACAGGCTCCATCTTCCTAATTGAGGAAAATGAGGTTATTTCCAAATCCTCTGTGATGTGATGGAAAATGTGCTCAATGGGCCCGCACTTAAGGATTCTCCCCCGCAGCTCCTTGGGGCTGAGACAGAATCTGTGTGGAGAGCACTCAGCTTCTCTGCTCCAGGTTGGGCCCCTCACAGGGACGTGCCTCAGCCTCAGCGGCCCAGACTGGCTCCTGGTGCCTGGGCCCCGGGAAGGACCGCCCGACAGACTTCAAAGCTGGGCACCTCCATGCGACGCGGAGTCCTCCTCCTCTGCTCTGAGTAATTGGAACAAAACGACCCAGGTAGTCTGGCTGTAACATCAAAGCCGCGGATAATAACCTCACAGATGAATTCAAGAGTGAATGCATGCACAGCCACTGCTCAAGTTTGAAGTGTGCCGGGATTTTTTTTCAGCTTCAGAACGGAGCAAGAAGGAAAAGGAAAATCACCAGCCACCGTTTCTTTGTTAAGAAGCTGCCTCCCCTTTCAGGCCGCAGCCTTTAGGTGATCAGAAGTCTGGTTCAGGAACAATGGTGAGGATGGGAAGAGCAGGAATAGGACTGGGGTCAGGGGAGAGCTCCCTGAGGGTCAGGCACCGTGATTAACATGTCTCTGCACTAATGAAAACCCTGGCCCACCTGCAGGTGCGTGGAAACACTGGGTGAGGCACAGATGTTCTGCTGACCACTGAACAGAACATCTGTGATGGTTTGCCCGTCACGGTCATAGTGCAGGGGCTGGTCATCCTCTGTCACCTGCCAGGAATGGCTCCCTTTAGTGAGGCTAGAAGACTAAATGTGAGTATATATTTATAAATAATAGAGCTACCAAAGCAAGGAATCCAAATTGGCTAACAAGCTAATACATAAACAAACAAACAAAAGCCTTCAATGGCCAGCAGCTGAAGTATTGGGACATCCCTGAAACAAGTAACAGAACCCCATTCCGGGAGGGACCTCAGAGGTCGCAGTCAATGGGACCCAAGCACATGACTGTGGTACCCACCATGGCTAGGAGGTGTCTGCAAATAGCACCTGTGAGATAATAGAAAGTAGACATTGGTCTCTGCCCCCACTTCCTGGCACAGAGCTCCTGAAACCCTTATAATTCCTTAAGTGATAAGAGCACTAGGAGCTTCTTTTGCTCTGATCTTTGGTCTGGACTTGTCCTTGACACAGGGCTCCTAAAACCCTTATAACTTCCTGGGTGATGGAAGCGTCTTTTGTACTAATGAGGCAGCTCTGGGTGTGGTCCCGGAGGAGGGCTGGTGGCCAGAAAGACCAAAGCCATGATGAGAAACTTGCAATGTTCAGCCCACCTTCCATTCACTTGAGGAGGGAGAAGGGATGAAAATGGAGTGAAGGATTAATCATGCCTAGTGATGGAGCCTCCATGAAAACCCCCAAAGTGCAGGGTTCAAACACCTTGGGTTGTTGAAGACAAAGACGTGGAGATTTGGGGAGAGTGTGCATCTGAAGAGGACAGGGAAGCTCTGTGCCCTCCCCACATACCTTGCCTATGCATCTCTCCTATTTGGCAATGAATTGATGATCTAATAAGTAAAGGGTTTCTCTCTCTGACTTCTGTGAGCTGCTTGAGTAAGGAGGAGGTTAAGGGAATTCTAATCATAGCCCATCAAGTCAGAAGCACAGGGGCAAACCTTGAAGCTGGGGTCTGAACTGGGGTCAGGGTCAGTCCTGCAGTGCTGAGCCCTGAACCTGTGACATCTAATGCTTCTCCAGGTAGATAATGTCAGAACTGAGCTCAGCTGCAGGACACAGAGCTGTGCTTGGTGTGGGGGAGAAACCCACATCGGAATTGGATGGAACCAGCATCTTAGCACCATTTGGAGCACAACAGAGGCAAAGCTTTAGAACATGCCCTGCCTCAGAGCTACACCACCTGACATGGGCTGCTCTCCACCCTGCCTGGAGCCATCCACTCAGCTCCACCTGCCTTTCCTCCTGGTCTATCCAAATCCCCTGGGTCTTCTGTTCCTTTTTATCTTAACTCCCGGCCTGCCATTCTTAGACATGGTCTGCTGCCAAAATTTAATTTCAACCCCCCCCCTTTTTTTGTATAACCACGACACTGTAGGATTACATGCCCGGTTAATTCAACCCATTTCATAGAAAACAAAGGGGCTGAGAATATAATGGCTCTCTTCAGTAAGGGAACATATGGGGGGAAGTTATTGCCATAACTTATGGGTGCATCCCCTTGAGAAATCGAGGGGCCTTTAGAAACATTATGACCCTCACACCAACCCTGTGAAGCAGCACCCCAGAACCCTGCCTCTATGGCTAAGGACACACATGTAGGGTGATCTGCCCAGCTCACATGCTACAGGGCTACGACCCAGCGCTTCCTAAAACTCACATTCTTCTCCATTCACCTTACAGCCCAGTGGCACCCTAACAGCCTGTTGTAGGTTCATCTCATTGACGATGGCCTGGGCCTCCTTGGAACTGTCGGGACCTCACAGGGTGTCCGTGTTGCTCACAGACACCAAACGGTGTTGAAGTTCTAACTCCCAGGACCTGTGAACATGACCTAATTTGGAACTAGGGTCAAGTTAAGATGAGGTCATTAGGGTGGTCCTAACTCAATATGACTATGTCCTTATAAAAGGAGGAAATGTGGACAGAAAGACAGTCATGCACACGGGGAGGATGCCATGTGAAGGTGAAGTGGGGATCGAGGTAATGCATCTATGAGCCAAGGAGCACCCAAGATGGCCAGTACACCCCAGAAATTAGGAAAGAGGCGAGGAGCAGAGCCTCCCTCATTGTCTGCCAAAGGAACCAACCCTGCCAACTCCTTGATCCAGAACTGGGAGACTAATTTCTGTTGTGTGTCAGCTGCCCAGTTTGTGGCTCCTTGTTAGGGCAGCCCTAGCAAACAAATACACCCCATTGCACTCACTTCAACCTTTTGTTCTCATTGCTTAAGTCTATGCAACAGACCTGTTGCCCCGGGGCCTGCAGCCCAGGGCAGAGCCAGAAGAAAAGTGATGGCATGGTGTCCAGTGTCTTTCACTGCCTCCTGTGTACTGAAAATAGGCAGGTTATGGTTTCTGGGGACTCTCACAGTCATTCCAGGCCACACACACATACACACATACACACACACACACACACACACACACACACACAACCTCCGCAGGCACAAGGCAAATCCAAGGGCCTGGGCCAACCTCAGCACATCGGGCAGAAGGTGGAAAGGCCAAGAGAACCTCCCTTGTTACCTGAGCACCTTTCCTGTCTTCCCTGCTGCTGGGATCATCAGCCTCCTGGGCAAGCACAGCCAGCTCCAGGACTGGCTCACACCCCTCCCTCCCATAGCCCAAAAGTCATCTCCAAGTGCCCTCCCAGCCTCATCAAGGTGGCACACTGCTCCTGGCTGCCAAGACTGACCAGAGCAAAGAGGCTTTGCTTTGATGCTCAATGAAGTTCTAACTCCCAGGACCTATGAACATGACCTAATTTGGGGACAGGGACCTCCCTGTCCCTTAGTTCTTCAGAGGGCCCCTACTCCTTCCCCTGGAAATGTTCACTGCCTCCCATCTGGTTTACAGAAAGTTGCTGTTACTCTTCATCAAAACGTTGCCTTATCTGTGCACCCAAATTTGGAAGATATGTAGGAGTTCCTGTCACTACGTTCTGGTTCTTCTTTTTCACTGAGCAACACAGACACCCTGTGAGGTCCCGACAGTTCCAAGGACGCCCAGGCCATCGTCAATGAGATAAAGAGCAACTGGGACCCAAATGAGACAGTTCGTACAGGCACAAGGTCAGGAGCCCAGGTATCCTTATCAGAACACTCTTCCTTGGTCCACGGTTCCTCTACCACCTGCTGCGTGTTCTTGTGAGGTCTGGGCAGAGACGGGAGGAGCCTGGTGATTCCAAAGAGCAGGAAATCCCCTTGGACTCAAAGCTAGCACTCAGGAAACATCCGAATGAATGATTTCTACAAAAGCCTCATTTTGATTGTGACCTAGACCAGCGATTTTTAACCTGTGTGCCACGAGAATGTTTAAAACATGCAGCACCTGACCATTTAGTCAGGACTGACCTCTTTCCCCTAGACTGCCAAATAAAAAAATGACAACAGCCAACACAACAATAGCCGTCTGGTGTGAATGAATCAAGATTATACCTATTTTCTCCTGTGTTCGCCGCAGAATTTTAGTAATTAGTGTATGTGTGCCATGAGATGAAAAAGGTTGAAAATCGCTGACCTAGACGTTCAGTTTTAGAATTTTTGCTTCAATTTTGTGACTGCTTGTCCATATGATAGCCTTATTGACGGGATTTTGTGTCACTGTTATTTTTGCTATGAAGGGGTGATTTTTTGAAAAGCTTGTCAGTTTGGTATGATTGCCTCCTTTGTAAACCAGAAATACTTTTTTTTCCTACTAATACATAACTGATTTTATAATTTACTTAACAGAAACTCCTGTAGAGCCCACGCCTCTTCCAGGAGGTGACGGCTGGTGTTCCATTGCTTTGTGTTCAGCCGGTTCCTGCCTCCTGCCCGTGGGGTGGCAACACTCACGCACGGGAATTAGAGGAATTAAATGCAGGGACGGATGATGGAAAAGCTCCTCCACCGGATGAAGTATGTGGAGATTTATCAGCATCTCCAGGGCACTCTGAGCCTCCCCAGGTTACCTCTGAAATGCACAGGATTTGGGAGGGATTAGGAGAAACTTGAAAATCTCTAAGACTGCAAGAAAACAATTAATGCCTCAGAAAATAGGACTCCTTAAGGCAGGTTAGGAATGTGCCCATACAGTTTTAACAAGAGGCAGCTGAAGAAAAGAGAATACTGTAAAGAGCCTTTGAGTCCAGCATGAAGTCACCTCATCTCATCTACGTTTTCATTCTTCTAGTATTAAAATAGATCGATTGTTTCTTCCCCATCAGCCTCCTTCCCCTTCATTTCTGCTCCAGGGCCCCATCCCGACCTTTGTCTATTTAGTGTCCATCAACTCAGAGAGGTATGTCTTTGATAGGTTCTCCATGGTCCCCTGTCACTGTCAGAGCACCCAAAAAGTGGGAAGGAGAGAGTGCAGGGAGCGTAACAGGAAACCAGGTACCAGCCATGCAGCCACATTTCTGCCCAGTGCCCCCAATGTGCCTGCTATTGTTCAGTGTCCTCTCCGTCTTCCCCATCCCCCGCCCTGCAGGCAGGCCTGATGCATCCCTGCTCCCTCCCATCTCCCCACATCATACACCATGTCTGCGCCCATGTAATTACCCCTACCAAGAAGGCTATCTGAACACCCCATCCTGTAAGGTCCAGTTCAAGTTTCTCACACTGCATAGATCTAGCCTCTTTCCAGTCCACAGGGAGCAACCCTTCTTCTAAGAGCCTGCCCAGGTATGCAAGGCGATTCCCAAAGCATTTAGATTTGTATAGAAATGTATATTTTCATGTGGACATACTTTATCCTCACAACTCAATTATAAGCTTCTGGATGTCCATGTGATGAGTATGTTGTTAATATTCAACAAACATTTATACATGGGAAGGGTGGTGGCCAAGGAATCCCTATTGACTTCTTTTTTCTTATTGTTGATAGTATTACAGATATCTCCCTTCCCCCCCTTTACTCCCACCCACCTCCCCACCCCCAGGTCTTCACTACCCTATTGCCCCTGTCCATGGGCTATGCATATAAGTATATAAGTTCTTTGGTTTATTCCTATTGATTTTGATAATAGAGTAGGGGGACTTGAAATGGGAAGCATGTGGATAAAACATCAGAATAATCTAACACCTTATTACTTGTGTACTTCTGCTTTATCATACTTATCCAGCATTTTGACTGATATTCCAATATTCCTGAGATGTATATAACACAAGTATACAGGTAAGTACAGTATAAATTATGTTTGCCTATATACTAGTTTCTTGACCAGGTTCTAGGGGCAAAATCGTGGCCCAGGTATCACCCCCACCAACACATCATGGCTCACCTTTATCTGGTATACCTGAAGACACAGGCTGGTCTCACCTGCTCTTTCTCCATCATACTTTTCTCAGAGTTGCCCTGAGGCTCTGCCCTTCACTAGCTTGGGCTCCATGACCACCATCCACCTCTATATCACTGGTTCTCCACTCCAGCTGGGTTGGCCTCACCCTCAGATGTCACTAGTCTAGGTGGGGCCCAGACATTAGTAGGAAAGCCCCACTTGTTTCTAACGTGCAGCCAGTGACCTTCTGGTCAGGGCAGGGAGGCTGAGGAGGCCACTCACCCTTCCCTTCATGGCCCTTCCCTTTGTTCTAGACAGGCTGAGAGTGTTGAACAGACTCTACCAAAGGTGGGTGGGCAACTACAAGAAAAGATAATGTAGGGTGTTCCATTTAAATGAGATACAATATGATGTTCCTAAAATTCAAGAGAAATAATCTCTTCCCAAGAGATACTCTCACTTGGAGCACTAACCCCCTACCCACAGCTCCTAACCTTGCTTCCCAGTGTCAGGGTGGGACAAGTCCATCTTTTGAAAAAGCAACCCTCATGGGCTCTTCAGTTTTTGACCCTCCACACACTTTATACCTCTAGAGGTTGGCCTCAGCTTTTCAGCCAAACCTTCTGTTCAACGGGGCAATCCTGAGACATTATTTTTTCCATGATCTGACTTATTCCATCTCGGATAACCCCACACCAGGGTGGTGGCTCTCCGTGGTCACTTCTTCTGGACCCAGAGGAAGCTTTCACACCTCACTGAGATAGTCTCAATCCTCACTCAACCTTTCTCTCTCTCTTTCTAAGAACATATAATAATTCGTAGGCACAGGAGACAACACATCTAAATCCATAGTAAGAAGAGAAACATTTTCCTACAGGCCACATGATCTAGGAAGATTTTTTTTCCTGACCACCATGAATATTCCTGCGCATCCTCTGCAGAAAGTGACAGGTCTTGTCTTCCGCTTCCAGACTATGCCCAGGGCTCTGCCGATGCATCAGAAATGACTTGCTGAACAAAACCATGTTCCCTCGAGGGTCACACTTATGCACCTAGAGACCCAGAGAGCCATGGTTTATCAACCCTGGCTTCATAGTAGAATCACCTGGGGAGCTTTGAAAAATTATCCACGTCTGGACCTCATCCAGATCACTTAGAAGAGAAGCTCTGGAGAGGCGGCTCAGGCATAGCTGAGAATCACTCTTGCAGGAGCTTTGAAAGTCAAGTTATCCTTACCCTGCAACAGAAATTCCGCACCATGCAGCTCCCTTCCTGCACTCCATGAACAGAATGGAGGGATATATCAGGTTTATTTCTCCACCCCCCTCCTTCCCACCCCAATTGAGTAACCCTTTGAGGGAGGGTAAAGAGTAGATGCATTTGTTCTCCCCATCATAGGCTGAACTGTGTCCTCCCAAAAATCATGTTAAAGACCTTATCCCAAGAATCTCAGAATGTGACGGGATCTTTAAAAAGGCAATTATGTTAAAGTGAGGTCATTAGAGCGGGTCCGAATCTAATATGACTGGTGGCCTTATAAGAAGAGAAAAGAAGTGTGGGTACAGAAACACACAGCGGGAAGACCATGTGAAGCCACAGGGAGAGGAAGGCCATGTACAAGTAGTCAAGGGGGGAGGTTGCAGGAGAAACCATCCCTGACAACACCTTGATCTTGAACTTCCAGTCCCCTGAACTGTAAGAAAATACACTTCTGTTGTTTAAGCCAACCAGTCAGTCTGTGGCACTTTGCTATGGTGGCCCCAGCAAACTAGTGCAGCCATTTTCTTCAAGGAGATCTGACCAATGTTTGAGACCCCAAGAAGATTCACAGTGAGTTAACAAGATGCAAACCTAGGTCCTAACCCTGGGAAGCTGGGGACATTCTTTCCAGAGCTAGAAGCATAGAGATCTCTCTCTTTTTGTCAGGAACACTTCAGTTGGAGTCTCACTTAAAGGCAAAAAAAAAAGGTATGTTTTTAAGAGCCCCCAGGTCACGTACATCCCCAGGAACCTAAGAATGCTAACTCCAGTTCCCTCAGGAACCCAGCTGTCCCTGGCCCTTGATGGGATGGAGAGCTGTGCTCCCTGCCAGTCAGCACCACCCCGCCCTCCACTCCCCCAGCCAGCCTCCCATTCACATTGGATTCTGGAGCTCCCCGGGTGTGGTGTGAAAGGCATGAATGCTCTCAAAGGAGCCTCTTCATCCCAGAGCCTGCAACTGCGACAAAGAGGGCATCTTCACCTGTGAATTAGCTTGATTTTCCCAGCCGCCTCTGCTGACTTCTCCAGCAGAAGGCCCGGACTCTATGCAGGTGGTGCCTCTGAGAGCCGGGGCGATGGATGTTCTCTGCTAAGAGGTTTCTCTTTCCCAGGCCAGCGGGGAAACATCCCCTTTCAGTAGGCAACGTGAAAAATGCCCTAGCAGAGCACTGAGCCATGGGTATAAATGTCTAAATGAACCTTGATTAGAACTATAAAAAATGGCTACCTGACATGGAATTGGACCATTCTTCATGCTTAAAGACACTGTTAAAATCCTGTCAATAGCGAAGTTAGAAACCCACAGAGAAAGGCAAACATTTTATCTGCAAGCTCCATTTTATTGCCTGGTAAGATGAGATCACATCAACCTCTGTCCTTTTCAAAGGTGAAAAATGGAAAGTTGCCCACGTACCCCAACACCACTCAATGTTTCCCTCTCAGATTTACTGAAATTCCCTAATGCAAGAGTCACTCTAAAGCGATCATTCCACAGACTTGCTCCAAGCAGGATGGAGAGATGAACTCAAGTCCCCCACACCCGTGAGGTGGCTCCATTCCCATTTCCTTCTCTAATCCTAATGTTCACAGCACTGTTTATTATCAACCAGTTTATAGATCTCTGGTTAATATTTGCTCAGGGCTTATGTTGATTTCTCAATACATGCAATTTTCTGGTCTCATCTTTATCTTTAAGGATTAGATTGGATCGAGCCGCCTTGTAGTAATTTAGTTTTTATCTTATGCCTTACAGTTTTATGTTCTTGTAATAGCACTTGCTTTTCCCTTTTTTATTTAATTAAATATATCTTATTTCACAACTACAGCATTTTTGTTTCGCGCTTATTTATTTAACAGCTGGCAGGGTGCTGGTGTTTTGTGGAGGGAACCACGCTGGGTATTTTTAGAAATTCAGAAGTTGGGGAGCGCACCAGCTGAGAAGATAGAAGAGGTGTCTCAACTTGGAAGATGAATGCTTAGAGATTAAACTCAGATTGCCTTGGCTGCATGATGGCGCTCCATAGATTAAGTCCTTAAAACAAAAATAAACAAACAACACTAACAAAATATACTGAAAAGTATGCTCAAGAAAGATGTTCCCAAGACTCTGTCTTTGCCCTTCTACAGAGCAGCTGGCTCGTTCATCGGCTCTGCAGGAATCCCAGGCACTGCTAATGTCCCAGGGTTGCATTCGCCACAGAAGGTGCTATAGATTTACAAAGCTTTCCAGCCATCTGTCTCCAGTGCCCAGCTCCACTCAGCAGTCCTATGGACACAAATTTGGATCCATACAAGTCGCGTACAGGTGTGCACGTACCGGTGCTTCTGGCAAAAGGATGGTGGTGTATAACTTCCTTCCAATATGGACAATGATGGATTCAATCACTGGATCCACAGCCCTGCTCTCAGCCTGCCAACCCCACCAGGCCCCTTCCAAGCTTGAAGCATCGGCAACAGCTTCACCCCACCTTGGAGCTAAGGTGAGTTGAGCAAGGCACGTGGGACACAAAATTTAGTGAGATGCTCACTTTCGAGGTCGAGCAAATTTTGCACAACCCTGAGTGATGCCTTCTTAAATTTTGTGTGCTGGGCACCTCTCTTAAGCCAGCCCTGTGGTCCATTGTCACACTGCAGGTCCCAGGTAGAAATCACTTGAAGCCATCAGCTAAACATCTGTCCTCCATCCTGGCCAGGAAGCCTCGGTGCATGCTTCTCCCTGTGAGAAGCACCATCTTTCTCTCTGGTTCCCAGCTAGCAAACCTCTTGGAAGAGAATATCGTTCCCACTCATCCTTCTGGGCCACCAAGTCTTGATACAACACTTCTGTTGTGTCTCCCCTTCTTTCAAGAGCCACCATTCTAAATCAGTCATTCATCACACTACAGCTGGGTTATTGTACCCATCTTCTAAACAGCTCCACGCCTGCAGGTTCACCCACCTCCAGGCCATCCGCTGCACAAGCTGTTTTCAGAGCATAGTCCCTGGAACAGCAGCGTCAATGTCACCTAGAAACTTGATAGTAATGCACATTTTCAGGCTCCATCCCAGAATTACTGAATCAGAAACTCTGGAGGTGGTGTCCAGCAATGAGTTCTAACCTGCCTTCCAGGTGATCCAATGTACACTCATGTTTAAGAATCATGGTTCCATATTACACATATTAAGCTAAAATCTATGCTAGTTTGTAGCTTTAAAAAAATCATTTATTGTTCCTCTTGAGATGAAGATCAAACTCACTAACTAGGTTCTCCAGGTACCTTGCAACTGATCCCATCCTATGTCACTGGTCACATGGCTCACTGTCCTCTTATTCATACCTCAAGCTCAGCCACGCTGCTCTCCAGACTGACTCCCAGAATGGAACAGCTTTCTCCACAGCTATCTTCTGTTATCCAGAAATAACCATATTATTTTGTTGAAAAGATGCCCACAGCAATGTTCAGAATCCTGGGGATGGATTAACCATGAAGGAGCAGTGAACAAGGTTGGGTGTGGACAGGAGATTATCACACTCAGGGTGCCTACCACTGGCCAACCCTGTTGTCAATTAATTTCCCTGTGACATCTCATTGAACCCTTACACACAAAAAATCCTAAAAGGAATTGATGGAAGCTAAGACGCCAGTATATCTAAGTCCAAAATGAATCCGAAGGAGAGAGACTTTTTGGGATAGAGAGTGGAGTAGGAACAGGTGTGAACAGATGCAAAGTAGGAGGGCATCCATGCTGGCCCATGCCCAGCCCATCCCAAGGGTCAATGTCTTTCTCCAGTGCCCTTCTAGGATCCTAGCGTTCAACAACCAATCCAGGGCCCATCCTATAAATGCCTTTCCATCCTTTGCTGACTGTTGTTGAAGCAAGAAAGTCAAAGGGGCCCTTGTCTTAGGCTTTTGATTCAAAGTCCAGATGCACCATTTTTGCTGAATGAGGAGAAGCAGAACCAGCTCCACAAAGAACATGGGAGAGGCCAGAACCAGTGTGTGAACACAGTATTTGATGCCAAGTTTCCCAGCCACAGGCCTGCCACTCACAAGTCAGCCTGTGTCTTGACTAGAAGCAGCACCTCCCTATGCACTGCCAGACCCCAAGGACTGGCCTTGGCTTTGTTGAGTTTGTGCATAAGAAGGTCACTGAGTCAGCCACTCTCTAAGGGCCCATCTGATATAAATGTCCGAGCAAAGCATTCTGGTCAGGCCAATCCCCCTTCTGCCTCTGGGCTTAATAAAGGGGTCACCTAAAGTTCCAGTAGCAGCAGAGAAGCTGTCATTAAGCCAACTCTCATGTCCCAGCCACTGCCTGGTGCCCAGAGTCTCTGCTGGAGCCCAGCAGGGGCTGTAACTTAAGGCAGTGCGGGGAGGGGGCTGCTTTTGAATTTTCACTCTTGTAGTTTGATGCTTTCAAGAGTGTTTTGCCTTTCAGATTTATTTCGCCAAGTTGCTGTTAATTGTGTTTTCAATTAGTTATGTTTAAAACATCTTGAGATTTGGGCAACTGAAATTGCAGTGCATTGATAATTATTAAACAGAGGTTCTAATCCATTATTTATTAAATACATTTTTAATACTAATGCAGAATCCATTGTCACTGCCACCATGAGTTTGGCCATTAAAGAAATAGCTGACGAGAGAAAACTGAAGCTGCGAAATTCTGAAGTGAAGGCCTGTGGAGCAGAGCTTTCTGGAAGAAGAATCGGCAGCTGCTTCGTTTATGTCTGTTTAATCAAGGCTTTGTTGCCTGAGAGACAGAGCTCCCACATAGTAGGTAGGTACTCAGCAAATGTTTATACAGGAAATGGACAGATGAATGAATGAATGAATGAATGAATGAATGAATGAATGAATGAATTTAAGGGGAATTAAGCTAGGAAAGACTTTAAGATCTAAGAACCTTTCTGGTTTTTATTTTTTAATATGTTTTTATTGATTTTAGAGAGAGGAAAGGAGAGGAGTAGAGAGATAGAAACATCAGTGCAAAACATTGATCATCTGCCTCCTGCATGCTCCCTACTGGGGATCGAGCCTACAACCTGGTCATGTACCCTGAATGGGAGTTCAACCAGTGACCTATTGGTTCATAGGTCTACACTCAACCACTGAGCCACCCCAGCCAGGCTATAGAATTTTTTAAATCTAATTAAACATAGGGAGAGTCCAAGGTTTCTATCTGGGACAACGAAAGGGATACAATGAGAAAGTAGAGCAGTGGAAGGGAAGGGAATCTTTTTAGAATTCACACCAGTCTTAGACACAACTCAAAACTAATGAATCACTTGATTCATATTACCAGTCACCACCTCTAAATCTTTAGGAATCCAAGTATGCAACAGTGACATCATGCAACCCCCTCTTAGTCTCCCCAAAATCCCTCAGAAGTTTTGAGCCCCGACTCCACCTATCTGCCCCATCTTCTTTTCCAGAATCTTCTTGGCCACTGAAGACTGGAGGCCCTCTGCTTCTCTGAGAACCTTAGCTCCATCAACTTCTGACTTTCTTAGGTTCTGAGCATACATGACCTGGGAACTGTTAACTTGGTCCTACTCAACCATACACCCTATACATTAAACCTGTACAGCCAGGGCTTCTGGAAGGCCACAACCCATCCCCACCCCCACCCACAGATTCCAGCCAGGCCCAAGGTAGGGTTGAGCACATGATATTTTGTCTGGTAATTTCTGATTCCCCAGGGACACTATCAGCCCTAGGGGTCCTCCACTCTCCCACTCCTGCTGTGACTCCAGAGTCGTTCAGCTTGGCCAACCACAGACATAAGCTCTTATTATCTTAGCTCAGGGGTGATTCTGGATATTTTTTTTTCTGCCAAGGGCCATTTGGATATTTATAACATCACTGGCAGGCCATACAAAATTATCAACTTAAAAATTAGCCTGCTATATTTGGTCAGACATTTCATTAACTCACCCCTAATGCCTTGGCAAGGCCAGACCAAATTATTTCTTGGGCCTTCTATGGCCTGTGGGCTGGATATTTCCTGCCCCTGATTTAGCTGTTTAGTGAGGACCTGGGTATAACAAGCCCTGGTTCATGCAACCTTGCAGATGAAGAGAAAAGAGAGGGCGAGGAGGGAGGTGAATGAGATTGGTTAGATTCAGTAACCCTCTGCCTTGCCTCTCAGAGACAATCCTGAAAATACTTCAGTATCTTTCAGACCCAACACCCAATGGATGTAAGACTCCATCCCAGTGCTAGGGAAAGTGCAAATGAGAGGTATGACATCGAAAGGTGAGAAGTGGCCACGCCTCCCTTCAGATGAGGTGTGCGAGGCAGCAGACTCAGAAGGAAGGTCTGCAAGGGCATGAAGCAAGGGCATGAAGATGGTGCCCTGCAGGACACGGAGCTGCCAGGAGTGAACAAGCCAGGAAGCTGTCTCCATCCTCTCAGGCAAAATCCACCTCTCCTTTTTTAATCTTCTCACGTGTTTTTATCTATTTATTTTTCTAACTGCTTCCCAGATGTAAGCTCCTTAAGGCTATGAACCTGAACTTCTCACCTTTGTAATCTCTACCACGCCTAGCAAAGGGCTTAACACATTGTACACAGTCAACAAATTGATGTTGAATAAATGAGCGAATAAACCTATATTTAAGAAATTTTATTTACTATGAAGTAGTTGAGGATTTCATAAACGAGCTTCAATCCCTTCTAATCCATCATCAAGTTGGCAAGAAAATATAGAACAATACAGTGTCAGATACTGCTGAACACTATTACGTGGCTTTCTAAATACACTCGACAAACCCAAGGACAACGGAAAGGGCAAAGGAGTGAAGTAGGTTCAGACTTGAAGGCCACTGCATGACTGCGTGGTTTTCAGTTGTGTCTGCTATTTGGGTCAATGTCTTCCAGGAGGGGCGGAAGGCCCATTAATAACACTTGAATTTTAGGGAAAATCTTTTGAAAGGAAAATGTTGTGCCTTGTGACTATTCTGTGTCCTTGGGGAAAAGAAAACTAGGGAAAGAAAAACTGCAGGCAAGCCACTCAAGGAAGAATTGGGTTGGGGCCAGGAAGTCCAAATGAGAATGAATTTAGCATCGGTGTTGCTAGAACTAATTATCAGAATGATTCTTGGTACATGTTTTTAAAGAGAAGGAGGGAGGAAGGAAGGAACAGTAATCTTCATTAAATTTTCACTAGCCAATAAACAGTTGGCTATTTCTTTTTTTAGCTATTGGATGCACTATCATTTTGCTACTGAGAGAGGTAGGCTACTCTCATAATTGACATAAATCCAATGACTTTTAAATAACAATGACAACATAAGTAATAATACATGTAAATAATCTTTAGAATTATATGATCTAATTTGACGTGCAAATTATACTGCTATTGTCCCATTCTACAGGTGAGAAAGTGAGGGTCCCAAAGTGGTAGATCTGGGACTCCAATGCACATCTTCAGGCTTCCCTTCTGCTTTTTTCTCCTCTGTGTGGCTTGGGGAACTTCCAAATGGCAGACTCCCTATAGGTCTGGGAAATGGTAGCAGTTCTTATTCCCAAATGAGATCTGTGATGACCAAGGTCCTAACTGACACAGAGAACCAACCAGAGGTCTGGAGCCCTGGGGTCTCTGCTATCCAGCTGGGACTTGAATTCCACAATTAGCATCCTGACATGCCCACTTTTTCCAGGTAGGGATTCACAGTGGAGTTGATCCCACTTAGAGGCCACAGAGAGGTTCAGTCTGGAGCAGAGTGCCTTATGGTCCCATCAACAAATGGTGCAAGGTTGGAACCCAAGAATCAGAGAGGAAACACACTTCAGCAATGATTAAACCTGCAAAGAGCAGCTTCCATGGTTTGTTCCTAGATTGCATCTCCAACCCGTGTGACCCCCTGCCCTCTTAGCTTGCCGCTGCACCAGCACAGCCACTGCGAAATGAAGAATGAAGACAGTTACCACACAGGCTTGTTGCAAGTGTATGCTGGAAGAGAGAGCGAGGACAGCACCTGCTAATGGAGACCACCCTATCTTAGGAAGGCAGGCCTGGAGATTGACACACCCTGCCTCTTCCCTCCTCACAGTTGACCTTGAACCCCAGCTATCAAGGGAAAAGGAAGGATCCAGGACTCAGTGTTTTACAAGTCAGGGTTCTCCAGAGAAACAGAACCAAGAGGATGGAGAAAGAGAGTTAAGAGAGAAGATTTAGTGTAGGAACTGGCTCACGTGAGAATAAGAGGCTAGGAAGTCCCACAATCTGCCATCTGCAAGCAGCAGAATCAGGAAAGCTGGTGTTATAATTGAGTCTGAGTGAAAAGGCCATAGAATCAGGGGCTCCACTGTCCAAGGGCAGGCGAAGACAGACATCTCAGCTCAGAAAGAGAGAATTCACCCTTCCTCCACATTTTGGAGACACCCACCCCACTGGGTGACACCCTCCCCCATTGGTAACAACAAATCTCTTGACTTGATCTACTGAATCAAATGCTACCCTCTCCCGGAAACACTCACAAACACCCAGAAATAATGTTTTACCAGCTCTCCGGTCACCTCTTAGGCCAGTCAAGTTGATACATAAACTTAACCATCATACTCAGGATGCCCTCCAGCATCAAAGCAGAGTTCCAGCCAGCCTGTGCCACCTGTGGGTGGTCCCTGAAACAGGGAAGCACATCTGTCTGTTGGTGCTGATGGCATTGTGTTCCACTTCTAATTGTGCCCAGCCTGCCCTATTCTGACAATGAAAGTATGTCTTTAATGAAAACCCATCTCTTGTCCCTGGACCATACTAAACATCCTAATTCCTCTTTCCCTCCTCTGCAGTCAGTAACTTCAGTCTGCTGGCAGCTAAATGACCCAGTTAAGACAGCCTGGCTGGGAGCATGGCCGGCTGTAAAGCTCGCCCTGCACTCACTGAGGATGGCCCTCGCAGCCCAGGGCTATTACACGTCGCATTACTTTCTAGTCTGTGCCCAGTTTAAGTTTCTGGGTCGGGAACTGAGGAGGCTGGCGAACTCTGGATCCCCCAAGGGGAGCCAAGATCACTTCAGTGTGACCTTACCTATCACACAGTTCCTCTCCCCCGAGGCCTGCATGAATGAGCTAAAGGTTTATCTTGTTTATCAAAGAAGCAACGCTTTCTCTTTTAGAGAAACACACTGAAATATTTATGGAGGAAATGATGTGATTTATGCAATTTGCTTCAAAATAATATGAGAGTGGGGAGGGTACCCATGGTGTGGGTGAAAGGCTGGGCTCGAGCAAGTCTCCACGCAGACTGGGTAACAGTAACATAGGGGGCTCCCTACATGCCTTTGCATGAGCTCAAAATTCTCCATGAAAAAAATAGCATGATTTCACATAGCATGCTTGAAAGACTGAAGTAAACAGTTCTTAAAAGGCACATTTTGAAATAAGGAAAATTCCAAGATGCGCTTGGTACCTCGCTCACTAACTCAGACCGTTTCTTATTCATTGTTTAACCCTGTTTTTCCATCCAGGGTTTGTCAGAGAACTCCCATTTAATTTAGCCTACATCTGGGTTTCAGAAACAGTCTCTCAGGACAGCTCCCAAGTTGCCAGCCAGGCTGACATCAAAAGCCTTCTTGGCAGCCGGTCCACAGCCCCTTCGCCCTCAGCCACAAGCAGATGGCTTTCCTTGTGGGCCCATTGAGAGAACGCAATGACCCTACCGTTTGCTCTGTGTCCTTTCCACCTGGCTGGCCTGCACCCCCGGGCTCAGGCCAAAGCAAGAAAGGAGAGAGAGAGAGAGAGAGAGAGAGAGAGAGAGAGAGAGAGAGGTTACAGTCGTGTTGGTGACTCACCTGCTCCGGAAAATGTTCTAGTTGATGGAAAAACATAGGAATCTTTTTCTCCATTGACCAACACCCATATTTCAATTGCTGTTTGGACCCTGGCACCATATCTCAGGTTCATCGGTTTACCTGCCCACAATGTACCCAAATGATAGGCCTGCTCCTTAGAGAAAGGAGCCTCCTGGGAGGCTCCACCGGATCTCAGCCAGGGCCCCGCCACAGCGCTCAGCGTTTTTCTCTCTACACCTGGCTGACGGCTGGAGCCCCGCAGATCCCTACTCCACATCTGCACGGTCATGATACCTTCTTGTTCTCACTCCAGCACTTCTCAGCCATGAGAATGCCATCTTTGAACTAGATCACCCCATTTCAACAAAGATAACATTTCTAAAATGGGTTCATCTACACATTCCCTGGGATTTGAGTCTGGGAAATGAGTCCTTGCATATGCGTACAAACCACACTGCCCTGGGCGATCCTGACTACAGTTTCTACCCAATTACACTCAGGATCAGCACGGACAACCCCGGAAGTGGCCCTGGAGCGCCAAGAGCTGGGCACAAGGCAGAGCAGCTGCAGCAAGCACCGGCCTCACTGCTTAGCCCTCTGCCTCCTTGTCTCAGTGAGCAAGAAAGGCGAGTCTCAGAAGAAGTGTGTGAAGGGGGAACATCACCAACCGAGGGCCTGTGTGCTTCAAACCCAGGGCCCAACAAGGGTGGGGGAGGAGTGTTTCCAGAACAGAAAGAGAATAAAGACAGAAGCTGCACCCTCCAGGGACAAAGTCCGCTTCCCCTGGTCTACCTCTTCTCCTCCCCCCTGGCCTGCTGCCTACTACCTGGGTAACTGATCAAACTATCAGAGGGAGAAGCCAGGACAGAAGGCAGAGCTGGAATCGGTTAGGATGTGACTGCTGGGCCCATGAGGTGCCCTTGCCTTTTTACACCTCATCCAGGAAAGGCAGCCTTCCTGTCCACAGCAGCCCCTGGGAAGATCAAGTTCAGTGACGCTATTGGATGGGACATGCGCACACCCTGATTTTCTGGACAGGAAACTGCTACCAATACTTTTTCCAATCAGATTTTTTACACTACATTTCACATCCACCTGGTGCAATGACAGGTTCAGACAAACAAGGAAAAAACACAGCTGGACAATCGCCATCCCATTGAGTCTACCCCTTTGGGGGATCTACTAGTATCCCCAGGATTCAGTCCATTCTAAGTGGGCATCAGCCTTTCTCTTGAACTCTCATTAGCTGCCAGATCTTTAGGATACAAGCCTGGATGACAGTGAGCAAGAGATAACTAGCCTTCCCATAACTCTAAGTTGCTACCTAGGAAGTGGGTGTATGCTCTTGAGAATCCTGCAATGTGCTTCCACAGCCTCCAAGCCAGAGGAAGCCCTTCATCCCCACCAAAGGAGGAAGCCACTCTCCCCAAGCTAAGCTCCAGGAACCACAGTGAGTACTCCCAGAGCTCTCTCACTGTGTACTGAGCCAACCCACTTTGCAGCAGGCAGCCATTCATCCCCTCCAGACAACTGGGAGCCAGCCATTCAAGTCTGTGGGGATGGGGACATGCAACCGATATATTAGGAATATTTCCTGTGCTTCCTAGACAAGGTGAGGCTGACATTACCACAAGAAAGCCAATGAGTGTATCCGAGTCATACATTTAAATATATTTTATTGATTTTATAGAGAGGAGGGGAGAGGGAGAGAGAGATAGAAACAGTGATGAGAGAGGAACATTGATCAGCTGCCTCCTACATGGCCCCTACTGGTGATCGAGCCCACAACCTGGGCTTGTGCCCTAACCGGGAATGGAACCATGACCTCCTGGTTCATGGATCGATGCTCAACCACTGAGCAACACCTGCTGTGCTGAGACACATTTAGACAAGATTATGCCCCCTCTGCTCCTAAGAGAACTTGACTTAATGAGGGAGGTTGGATATTTCCTCTAACTTTTTAAAGGTGTGGTGACAGAGTCCAAAAATTCATTGTTTTAATGTGTTTTTTTTTAAAAAAAATAGTAAGCATTTAATAAACATTTATCCCATTAATTAACAAATAGAAATAAGGCAATGAGATACACCTCCTTTGCTTCCCCTCTTTTCTAATGGCCCAAGCCTCTGGATGGAAGATTTGGTTATTATACAATCCTTTTATCCTGGTGACTTTATCTGATGCCAGGATAGGTCCTACTTGTTTCTGAAAACTGTCTCAAGTGTGTTCAGAGGCTACCCCAGAAAGGATCCCACTATTCTCAGCCATACTTACTAGAGGCCCCTCCTATCAAGGGCCTTGCACAGGCATCCTTAAAATAGGATCCTAAGTTCCTGGCGTTGCTAAATTGTTTCCCTGCACATTCTTCCAACTGAGCCACTGGCAGCTGCAAAGGCAAGCTCGCTGCCTGTTCTCCCCACCTAGTGAACTGGGCTTAATGGAGTACAGACTGCCAGCAGCCTTGTCTACTGTCCTCAGAGAGGAGAACCAGAAGCTGTGCCTCCTGGGTGCATTGCTAAATTGGAGATTATGCAAGGGCCCCTAAATTCCTGACATTATTCTTAATTTGGGCACTGACTCCCATTTCGCCCCAGCCCCATCTAGGCCCTCCACGGTGGCATTGAGGAGTGACATAAGAAAGAGGAACTTGGGTGCTTCTAAAATTCAGAGCCTCGGTGTCACTTCATCTGTCTTAGCAAGACAGCTGGAATGCCACACGGTGGCTGTTCTTACGGTCTTCAAGGAATACTCCCATTATGGTACTGGATCCTCCCAGCCACCCTGTGAGGAGGATGTGGTGAGGAGCAGGACTCCCACTGTGTGCACGGTGATTCTGGGTGTTCCAGCATCATTCGGGTGATTGTGCATGTTTCAGGAAGCCATCTGGGCTCAGACATGCGTCACAGACAAAGGCGGCTCTAAATCCTGGAGTTGCCTCCACCTCTCCCTGCTGGTGATCACGTTGCCCCTGACTTCCACTGGTTCTTCTCCTCTGGGTGCCCTAGAAACTGAGAGGTCTGTAAAATGTCTGCCCTGGCTTCTTTCCCCACTTTCCTCTTGTCACTGTCCTTTCCCCTGACATGGTGTGGAGGGAGCCCCAGGAATGAAGCCAGGTCTGCATGTGCCAGCCCCTTCCCGCGGCCCACGACCTCAGCTGTCCAGGGAGAAGGCCACGGAATGCATTCACAGACCAGTTTGCTGAGAATAATCTTCATGAGTAAATGCAGTCTATTTTTAAAGTCTTATACCCGCCAATAACATGTTTTCCATTTGTGTTTTATGCATTCTTCTTTGGATTAATCCTTACATAGCTTATGTTGATATTGCAAGTGGTATTTTATATTCTTTTATGTCTTCAGATGTATTACTTCTGATAGAGGACACTACAGTCTTTATGTCATCTTATTTCAGAACTGCACTCTCTTACATTGGTTCTGATCGTTTGTTGATTCTGATGGTTTTTATGAGAAGGAAGTAGCAGTTTTGTATCTTCCCTTTCGTCAACAGTGGTGTGTGTGTGTGTGTGTGTGTGTGTGTGTGTGTGTGTGTGTATCTTTGTATGTGTTACTTCAATCAACCAGGGCATTCATAATTGTAGGTATTTTGGTTATTTAAGTTTTTCCTTTTTGATCTTGGTCAGTTTAGCTAAACATTTGTCAATTATGTTGATATTTTTTAAGAAATAACTTCTACTTTTGTTTATATTTTCTATTCTCCATTCATTAATTTCTGCTCAAATCTTTATTGTTTCTTTCCTCTGTTTATCTGTTTGCTGTAGTTTGGTGTGCTTTTTATTTTACTGTCTTAAGATGAAGGATTGGCTGATTGATTTGAGATCTTTCTTCTTTTTTAAATTAACAGGCATTTAAAACTATAAATTTCCCTCTAAGCACTGCCGTCAGTTTTGGTATGTGTGTTTTTGTTTTCATTCATCTCAAAATATTTTCTAATTTTCCTTCAGTTTTTTTCTTTGATCCATTGGTCATTTAGCAGTGAGTTTTTTAATTTCCACATATTTGTGGGATTTTTTTTATTGATTTATAATTTCATTCTATTGTGATCAGAGAGTATGCTTTGTATATATCATATGATTTTAATTATTTTTATCTTATTGAGGCTTTTTTCATGGCCTACCATATGGTCTATACTGGAGTATGTTCCATGTGCACTTAAGAGTGATGTGTATTTGGTTCTTGTTGTTGCTGTAGATGTCTGTTAGGTCTGCTTGAGTTACAGTATTGTTCAAGTATTCTCTTTCCTTGTTAATTCTTTTGCTTGGTTGTTCTATCCATTATTGATAGTAGAGTCTTCAAGTATCCAACTATTATTTCTGCACTGGCTATTGCTCCCTGAAGTTCTAACAGTCTGTACTTCAAGTATTTGTGGGCTCTGGTGTTAGGTGTGTATATGTCCATTGTTATATCATTATGATAGACTGACACTTTTATGATTATAAAATGTCCCTTTATATCCCTATTAACTTTTTGATATTAGTAACAGCCATTCCTGTTTGCATGATGTATTTTTCCATCCTTTTGTTTTCATCCTACTTGTATCTTGAATTTAAAATGCATCTCCTATAGACAGCATATGAATTTTTAAATCCAGTCTGATGACCTCTGCCTTTTTGATTGGATTGTTTAATCTATTTACATTTAATACTATGATTGCTATAGTTGAATTTGTGGTTGCCATTTTCCTCATTCTTTTCTATATATCTCATGTCATTTTTGTTCCTCCATTCTTTTTCTACTGTTTTCTTTGTACATCAAGCAAACATTTTCTAATGTGACATTTAAATTTCTTTATTTTTTACCATTTTTTGAATTTATTTTCTTAGTAGATGCTCTGGGGCATCCCATATATATATTAACTTATCAGAATCTATTTCAGGTTTATCCCAATTACAGGGAGACATAGCAATGTTACTCCTATATAACCCTGTACCTTCTTTCCTCTGTTACTCTATTATTGCTATACATTTAACATCCAGATATGCAACAATCCACAAATAATTGTTATCATTTTAACTTTATTGTATATCTTTTAAAGAAGCGGAGCTGAAACCGGTTTGGCTCAGTGGATAGAGCGTCGGCCTGCGGACTGAGGGGTCCCAGGTTCGATTCCGGTCAAGGGCATGTACCTGGGTTGCGGGCACATCCCCAGTAGGAGATGTGCAGGAGGCAGCTGATCGATGTTTCTCTCTCATCGATGTTTCTAACTCTCTGTCTCTCTCCCTTCCTCTCTGTAAAAAATCAATAAAATATATCTGAAAAAAAATAAAATAAAATAAAGAAGCGGAGCAAACAAAGCAGAACAAATATTTTTTTTTCCTAGAGTTTGTTATATTAATCCTCTTATTTCCCATTTCAGGTTCTTCGTTCCTGTGCATTCACATTACCAACCAGTGTCATTCCCTTATTCCAATCGAGCTTTTCTCCCACCCATTCCTTGCACTTGTATTGTCTAATATATTACATTTCTCTACAATAAAGGCCCAGTAATACAATTATATACATATTGTTTAATACAATTGCTTTCTAAATCAGTTAAGAAACCAGCTTTTATACTGTCTTTTATAATTGCATGATTATCTTTACTCTTTGATTTTTTTCATGTGCATTAAAATTACTGTCTGGAGTGATTTGATTTTATCATGAAGAACTTCCTTTAGTATTTCTTGCAGATCTACTCTCAACAAATTCTCTCAGGTTTTGTTTGTGGGTTTCATTGCAATAAATCATTATAATAATATTTCTACTTTACCTTCATTTTCAAAAGCCAGCTGTGCTGGATGTAGATTCTTTTTTGACAGGTTTGGCATTGTTGTTATGGATGTCATTTCTCCAGGACTTTGAATATGTCACCCCACTGCCTTCTGATCTCCATTGCTTCTAGTGAGAAGTTTGCCAGCAATATTGTTGAGGTCTCCTTGTATGTGATGAATAACTTTCTCTTGGTGCTTTCAAGATTCCTTTTACTTTCAGATTACTTTTACCATGATGGATCTGGTATGGATCTCCTTGTGTTTACCATATTTGGAATTTTTTGAGCGTCCTTGTTGTATATAGGTTAATAGTTTCCGTCAAATTTAGAAAGCGATCGGCTGTGATTGCTTCAAATATTTCTTCTGCTCCTTTAACTTCTCTTCTTTTGTTACTTTCATTACACGTATGTGTTCCGTATTTCTCTGAAGCTGTTCAGTTTTTTTCTTTTTTTTCTCTCAGTCAGATTTCGTAATCTCTATTGATCTATATGTAAGTGCATTGACTCTTTCTCCAGTCATCTCAAACCTACTGTTAATCCACTCTAGTAAAATTTAAAAGTTATTGTACTTTCCATCTTCATAATTACCACTTGGTTCTTCTTTATCATTTCTATCTCTTTTTATGCTCTGTTTTATGTGACACTATCACTGTATCTGCCTTGCTGGCTTTACTTCTTTAAGGATAGTCTCCTAGAGTTCTTTGCACTATTTATTAACAGTTGCTTTGAAATGAGTGTCTGCCAAGTCTGACACCTGGGCCCATCACAGGTTGTGTCTATGGCCTGTCCCTCCCCACGCCACCCCCCCCACCCCCCCGCATAAAATCCATTTTCTATTTCCTTGCATGGCTCATAATTTTTGTTGAAAACTGGACTTATTATATACTGCTCCCCTGCTCTGAGGCTTGTGTTGCGGTTTGCCTATTTATTTTTTTCTGGTTTGGTGAGTTGGGGCTTATTGTAGTGGCCTATTTGCCCCTAAGAATGCAGCCTCTGCCTTACTGCTCCGAGTGCGGCCTGGGCCCTGTCCCTCTAGGGTGGCGGGGATTCCATCAGCGCTCGGTATCCCAGATCTCTCTGCAAAGTTGACTGCCTCCACTGACATCATGGCCGGCTACTAGCTCCCACTAATTGATAGCTGATTATCCTATTATTTTTGACAATGCCCCGGGGCAGGAATTGTTCCACAGCCTGTTGCAATTAAATTTGGGTCCCATTGCAGCGTAATCATTGAGGCCAGACTTGGAGGTTTGTGTCAAACACAGGAGGGTTCTTTTTAGCTGTCTCTTTCCACCTTTCTCTCAAGTAGACATCTACTAGTAGATGATCTAAAGGTTTAGCTTGTTGCTCTCACAGAGCTCCCAGGCTCCTCTTAATTGCTTATCACCGAAATCTTCATTGTTTCTAAAAGCACTCCCAGGCTTAAACTTCCCCCACACCACAGTACAATTACAGTGAGTCTCCTGGGCAGAGCTTCAGGGCTCTCTTCTTCAGGCCTCCGTCTCCCCTGGAGCAGTGAATCTGCACAACTGCTCCATGGCTGAGGTCAGAGACAACGGCTTACTGCTCTCAGTCACACTCCTGCTCCATGAGCTCCATTAGTTCTCACTCTGAGCTGAGGCAGCAGCCGGCAGTCTTTGCAACTGGCTTCTCCTGGAATACAACCAAGCTAGGTGATTGGGATCTTCTATCCTTGGCCTTCCATGTCTGGGGTAGATTTCTGCTCTACATGTGGGGGTTAGGTAGAGGGAGAGAGCCCCATACCTCTCAGTCACTCTGACCTGGAATAGAGTCTCTGAAACACAGATGTGAGAGTGGCTGGTAGGATGAGAGGTGCTGGGGGCCTGCCCCTGCTTGGAATGTAGCATAGCCCTCACCTGGGACCGGGGAGGAGATGTAGCCCTGTGCTCTTGGCTGCATTTGCCTGGAGTGCATGCCTGTCACTGAGCAGGGAGAGTGGGAAGGGAGGAACAATTACACTACAGATGCCACAGACTCCTACTGTTCTTACTCAGATCCAGTCACTTTCTTGAATAAGTGTTTCTTCATCTGCTTCGAATATTTTTTAACATAATTTTCACCAGTTATTTTTTTTGGTTATTATTTCTTATTTATTCCTTATTTATTATTTACTTGTGCTGGGAGAGGGTCCAGGGAGCTCCTCACACCACCATTTCCGAAACCATCTCTCCACATGTCATTCTCGAGTTCCTAGAAGTGTGTGGGTAACCTAAACGGTGGGCTATCGGTGGCAACTTGGACCCTGGACTGCTGAGACTAGAGATTAGATAAAAAGAGGGAGAGGAAAAAACCCAAGAGCATGGAGGAAGAAGAAAAGGGAGGAAAGAGAAATGAGAAAAGATGGGCAAGAGGCCTATCTAACCGTAACTTGGATCATGTTGCAAGGACAAATAAAAATTAAGCCGCCTTCAGCCAGGGGCAACACTGGACACATCCTGAGGTGTGCAAACTTGGCCTTTGGCAGCTCTGCTTCCATCAGTGAGCTTCTCCTCCTTCCAGATTTCCTCCTTTAAGGGAACTCCTACTCCGGTCTTTCTCCCCCTCATCTGGTCTCTTTTCAGTCCTGTTGTTAATTTCCAGGGGAAGTTGCCAGCCTACAGTTCACACTAAAGAGGGTATCACCAGCTGGGAACTGCTTCATGGGAGATCTTGTTAGCGGAATTGTCCTTAACAGGGAAAACCCTACTTATCCCAAAGGTGTAATCCTCTGAGGAACCTAGGGATTCATCACTAGGTCAGCCCAGGAGGTATCAGTCCAAAGACAAGAGGCTCTTCTAGAGCATTAGCTAAGGCTGTTTCACACGTTCCTTGGGGCTCTAGAGTCAGATACTGTGGCTGAAGACTTTCTAACATGTTCACAAACCTGAGGAAGTGCCCTTCCTCAGTAACACAGCTGCTCTCCATTTGGTTAAGGGTTGCCCGTCTCGAATTCATTGTATGCAAACAACAGAGCCAGCAGGCCCAGCTCTGCATAGCTTGCCCACAGAAGCTCTGTGCCACGGGAGGCTGCATGGTGTCTAGTAGAGACAGGAGCGTCTGTGATACATCTATGTGACAGGGCTGGACCATGTCAGGTGAGTACCAGGTATGGGTATCGTGTTATACTGTGACATGGCAGCATTTGGTAGCAGACAGGCCAGTGAATGGATCACAGAAAGAAAACAAGTAGCAATGCCAAAGCCGGGGCAGGAAGGAAGAAAGAAGTGCTGGAGAAAGACACAGGCTATAGACTCTCAAAGCTCGGGCAAATGTGGCTGAATCCTTATCATTCCAGTTGGTTTTCTTAGGCATCTGTGTGTTATCGCAAAGATCAACCCAGGTTTCAGACAATCAAATGATCTATTCTATGACCCAATACTTGGGAGAAAGGTGTATTCTCTAAGAATCCACTGAGTCACTACCCCTAAGAAGCCTTGAATTCTTTAGGCTGTTGGGTCTGTCTTCCTTTTCTTTCCTCGCACAACCTTACACTCAATATGGGCAACAATCAGCAGACGATTCCCCAAGATATTTATCTTAGAGGAGAGGCTTCCATCTGCGTCCTTCTGCTGGAATCTGAACAACGGGCTGGGGTTTGGGACTTCAGACTCCTCACGGGAACAAGGGCCAGACCATCTTCCATTGCTGGGCCAAAGAATTTCACTAAAACACTAAAAGCAGTGAAGGATGATAACCAGGGAGTGATCTCTGGAGACGAAGCTGCTGAAATGACTCCTCCATCTGCTCCATAAAGTGATCTCCACCAGCACAGGAATTGGTCTTGTTTGCTGCTGTCTCTTTAAGGCTCCGCACAGTCCTGACACAGAGACAGTCCTCAAATACTGACTGACAGACTAAACAAGACTGTCCTTCCACAAAGAGAGATGGTTCCTGCGGTGCCACATTTCACATAGGACCAGCACAATTGTCTTCAATAAAGGCGGCTGCTTAGCAGTACCTGGAATCACCTCAAGTCCTTGCCAAAGCACCTCCCCAGGTTCTCAACCGCTCTCGGTTGGCGCTCTACACCCACTCATCCTAATTATCTCTACACGCTCTCCAAAGATGCTCAGGTCAATGAGAGCTTAGCTGACATGATCTCTTTTAAAGTCAGCCTCACAGTCACTAGCACCATGTGTCTAGAGCCAACACAAAAACTACTTTTGATTTCTTTGGAAAGAATATGAGAGGCTCTTATGTCAGTTACTGGACCAGGTTCCGGAGACTAAATGCAATATCCAACTGTAAGCTGAAGTTGACTTTCATATGAACTTGCCTCTGAGAGGCACTCTGAGGCTCCACATTGTATGTACATGTATGTGTATGTTGAGAGGAAAACAGACAGAGAGAGGAAGTGGGGAGGGGGGGAGGGAAGAGAGAGAAAAAGAGAGAAAGAAGAGAGAACCAGAATTGAAATAAAGAATATCTTTGCCCAGTCTGGCTGGTGTTGCTCAGTGGTTGAGCATCAACCCATGAACCAAGAGGTTACCAGTTTGATCCCCAGTCAGGGCATATGCCCAGGTTGTGGGCTCAATCCCCGGTAGGGGCTATGCAGGAGGCAGCCATCAATGTTTCTCTCTCTCATCAATGTTTCTATCTCTCTCTCCCTCTCCTTTCCTCTCTCTCTAAAAATCAGTAAAAACATATTTTTAAAAAATAATTTCCTCATCCTAGCCAGGTGGCTCAGTTGGTTGGAGCATCGTCCTGTACACCAAAGGTTGTGGGTTCGATTCCCAGTCAGGGAACACACCTAAGTTGCAGTTTTGATCCCTGGTCAAGGCGCATACATGAGGCAACTGATCAGTGTTTCTCTCTCACATCAATGTTTCTCTCCAAAATCAATAAAATACATATCCAAGTACATCTTCATCTCCCACATCACTTCTCTCAATGTCATGTTGATGCCCCTTCACCTATTGCATCAGCATGAGATGGTGAAGACTGAAATCAGACAGAAACAAGCTCAATTTATTTGTGTATTCAGCTCCCAGACAAGAGAATAAAACAGAAGTGAAATATTACTTCCCCTACAAGAATAGGAGGCTTTTGGCACAAATTCAGCACAATACCCCCCACCATCTGCATCCCTAATAGCTGAGGATCTGAACTCTTTGGTCCAGGTTTGGTTGCGGGGTCCCAAGAAGCTATGGCTGCATCAG
This sequence comes from Myotis nattereri, assembly GCF_964212035.1. NCBI lineage: Eukaryota > Metazoa > Chordata > Mammalia > Chiroptera > Vespertilionidae > Myotis > Myotis nattereri. The sequence goes on along the minus strand of NC_138085.1, from coordinate 74,987,327 downwards.
CTAATAGAAAATCACAACTCAATAGACTTATTGGAGTGATTACTTCATAAGTTTTATAAATGACTAATCACTATGTGGTACACATGAAACTAAAATGACATTGTATGGGGACTATAATTGGGAGAGTTCTTAAATATCGAAAAAGGATTATCCAAAATTGGGTTGACTAGATTGGGTCAGTTTGTATACCTGAAATTCTCGCAAGGAAATTTAATTAAATAAACTAGGAACTATGGTGCTACTGTTGACTATCATCAATTAAATTTTAAATGACCACCATAGAAACAGATCAATATGTGGTCATTCCCCTGGAGGGAAAAACAAACAAACAAACAGCAAAATTGAATACTGCCACATCTCTCACATTACAAAGCCCAAAGTCCAGAGTCTGACATTCAAGGCCACCAAGATCAACCTCCACCTTCCCAGTCACAAGTCTCATTACTTGTACATAATGTTTTGGCCACTCTGGAGTACTTCCTATCCCCTCATAATTACTCCACTATGATCCCCTACCGTTTTTGTTGTTTTTTGTGGGGTTTTTTTTTTGGTTCACATCACACCTTTCAGCTAGAGTCCCATGTCTTCTCCACTTGTTCATGGCCATATTATACCCACATCTCAAGACACATCTCAAATGCTACCTCCTTTCTGAAGATATCACCTATAACTCCCTAAAGCACCGTCTCTCACTGCTCCTCTGAACACATCTAGAGAGCCACTCATCAAACTCTGAGTAGTAATAGTAGTTGTAGTTGTAGGGGTTACAATAAAACCAGCTAATAAATATTAAATCCCTCCTATTTTCCAGCCACAACATTAAATACTTAATATTCATTGATTCATTTAATTAATGATTTTCATACATCTTCTATTTCCTCTAATCTCTGATGGCAGGCTTCAGCCTGAATGATTTTTCTGTACTATAATCCTTAGCATTATTCCTAGACACCATAAGTGATCAATAAATGCTTATTGAATAAAATGAATTAATGTATCAATTCATGAATTAATTAACTGATCAAGCAAAATGACCTCTGTTTATGGGCAGAATTTCCATAGACCATTGGGCTAGGCTCCCAGATTTGTATTTGGATTATTTGAGTCCTTTCCACTCTGGATGAAATTGCAGAGCCTCACATAGCAAATTACATAACTTATTACATGTCTAGTCTCTATTCAATATTCTACATATATATAATCTCATTTAATTTGCATAATAATTTTATTAAGTGTTATAATAATAGTGTACTCTATTCCAGGTACACTTCTAAGAATTTTACATATATTATCTCACTTATTCCTCTATTCCCCACTATGAAAAAAGTACCACTTTTATCCTTATGTAAAATAATGAAAAAATAGCCATAGAGAATCTAAGTAACTTTCCCAAACTAGTAACTATTTTTTTAAGACACAATACTAAGGAGACTTGTTTTACTTCGAGTGGAAAATTATGCCAGGGACAAAGTCAACACAAAGAAACAACAAAAAGTAGCAAGAAAGAGAAACAGTTAAGTGCAGCCCGCAAGTGTTACTATTAAATCAGCCAGAATTAAAACCCAGTCCTTAGAAGTACACTCTACATCTTCCAAGGGTAGCAGTTTCCCAGATTTACATATAAAGAAACTGCTTCTCAGAGAGCCAGGCCCAAAGTCAGACACTTAGTAAATATACAATAGAATTCAAGGTTTGATATTTTTATTCCAAAGAGCATGCTTTTTTACTGAACCTTACAGTTCAGGAGATTGTTTAGGAAGCAAAGGGATCCTTTATAGCAGGGGTGGGCAACCCCTGGCACGCGTGCCAAACATGGCACGCCAGGAACTTCTGCTGGCACACGAAACCCTCTCTTATAATCTTCCATTTACAATTGTGAATCTTTGTTCTCAGTGATGAATTTTGTTAAGTCTCGTAATAGGAGTAGCCTGACGGATGAAAGTAGTAGCTCGTGCATATCTCTGAAGGTCACAAAATATAAACCTGATGTAAAATCTGTCATCAGTGATGCAGCAGCAAAAGTCCCACTGATAATATCAAACGGAGTCATAAAGTTTTCTGTTGGACTATCAGTGTACATGTGTACATTAAAAAATAAATGTATTTTTCATCATCAGATACTGTGCTTTTGTCGCTCGAATGAATTTTATTATTTCTTCAAGGTTCTTCACATACGTACACCTTTAAGAGATATCAAGTAGGCGTAACATGTTCTCAAAAAATTAGGGTTGGCACGCAGAAGAATTTTGAGTCAGAGATTTTGCTGGTTTTGGCACACACTCACAAAAAGGTTGCCCACCCCTGCTTTATAGGCTTTCTCAACTCAAAATGCATGTGCCTTTAAATAAGCATTCCTTGCTCTAACCTCTTCTGTCCATGGTGCTGAATTTAAAGACCAGCATACTTGACATAAAGAAGAAAAAAACAAAGTAATCCAAATCTAGATTGTAAAGGATCTGCTGAGTCTGGCCATTGAGAATCAGTAAAGTCTTTTCTAAACCTTCTGCCTTAACCCACAAATCTCTCTTCTTTTTCAACATGTTCAAGTTGATCAGGGTAAAAATACCTGAGGTTTCCAATTAACAAGGATTGTTCAAGGCAATATATTTTCACTTCCATAATTCCAAAGATTCCATTATCTGGGAATAATTCAATAAAAGGGGAGAATGGGAAAGTCTTTTGTAAATGTCAACCCAGATCTAAACAGACTTCAAATAAAAAGGAATCAGAGGCTAGAAACCCTCCAGTGGCTCTGAAGCTACAGCACTGGGCGAATGGGGGGTGCTGAGGCTAGTCCTAAGAACTAAGGCTGGAGATGGAATATGTCTTTATATCTGGTACAGAATTGATTTTCAAGCCATAAAAATGTTAGGTAAGGAAACACTGACATGAACTAGGGCAGGATGGGGGGGGGGGGAGAAGTCAGAAAATAGCAAGGGCAATTTCAGGCTTATGAGAAATGGAATTAAAGTTAAGAGAAGGAAGGCAATCTATTGTTGTCCAGAAACTGGCAAACAGCACAGCCACTGCATCATTATAGTGGCAACAACCTGCTGTGTTCATTTGTCTCTGAGCTGTCCGACCTAGGAGCTGGGTGATTTATCTACTTTCCACAGCTCCAGCTGGGCCAGGCCAAGAGGATAACTTGGAGAAAGGGGTGGGGGTGGGGGTGGTGACACTCAAGCACCAAGCCAATGCACTCCATATGTCTTATGTTAGAGAGCACGCTCATAAATCAACCAATATCACTCCTTCATTTCACACCTACCATAAACAAATCTCTGTGCTAGAAAGATGCTGGTCATACAAAGCTTGAAAAAGACAGAGCCACTGGCCTTGGAGAGCTTACAATCTAGTGGCAAAGACTAAGCATGAAGGAAATAAATTGATAATATATACTAGATCATGGTTAGAGACAACATCTACAATCAGGATACAGAGGAGGACTTCTGACTTTCACATCAGGAAAGGCTTCTGAGAGGAGATAACCTCTGAATCAAACTTAAAGAGCAAGTAGGATTTGCACAGGCAGAAATCAATGGGGGTGAGCATTTGAGGACAAAGAAATTAGCAATGCCTCAGGGGCAGGAATGGGTCGATTCTGTTTTATACTGGGCAGCATTGCCTAGCTAACGCCAAATTCATGACCCAAAACCTAGGTAGAAGTCTCCAAGATCTCCACATCAAGGTGGGGGGAAGCTGAGGCAGCAAAGAATGCTTAAGACTTGGTACATCAATACTGTGCTGATCCACTTTGTCAAAAATTGAATGACTTCCAATAATAAAATTAAATCTCTAGCTTGTTGGCCATAGTAGAATATGCTGCTAAGGTACAGAGAATGATCCAGGTCAAGCATTCTTTCACCCTACAACTCTCCCACCGTTACCTGTGAAGTTAGCCAGTATAGCACTTATTTCTCAAGTTGGTATTTTCTCATCCTTGTAAATAAGAAAACCTGATAGTGAAGGTTAATTCTGGCAGGAAGAATAGAGAGTCCATAGGATTCTTAGAAGTAGACAAATGACATTTTGTTTACCTGTCTTGGATTCAATCACCTCATTGCCAATTGTCCATTTGAGCTAAGTATACAATAACCTCATTACAAGTTAGGCTAGCCCACCACAGCACAACAATTTATAGTCAGAAAACAGACTAGAGCAGTGGTTCTCAACCTGTGGGTCGTGACCCCTTTGGCAGTCGAACGACCCTTTCACAGGGGTTGCCTAAGACCATCCTACATATCAGATATTTACATTGCGATTCATAACAGTAGCAACATTACAGTTATGAAGTAGAAGTAGCAACAAAAATAATTTTATGGTTGGGTCACAACATGAGGAACTATATTTAAAGGGCCAGAAGGTTGAGAACCACTGGACTAGAGGGACCCTCACAGTACAGGGGGTAAAACATCTCATTTCTAATTCTAGACATATTTCTAAAACATACCTAATTTTTAATTCTAGCTCCTGGGATACGAAAGAGAAGAAAGTCCAGATGAAAATTAAGAGGCCACATCTCAGTAATAGTGGTTTTCGAATAATAATCTTGTTTGCATTACAACAAGGGGACCTTGGGTGTGTGAAGAGGGAGACAGAAGCAAACATGTATTTTGGTGTTACAAACAAATCTGCTTGGAGGACCCATCCTGAAGAAAGACCAAAGAGTAGTATGTCTTCAAGTAGACAGAACTAAAACAAACAAACAAAAAGGTATATAGCAATTTGGTGTTATTGGGGTAATGGAAATTCTAAGGACAAAAATATAAATTTAATTCATAGAGAAGAGTTCATATGGACATAGACTAAGACCTGACCACACGACACCACTGAGAACATGTTCTGGAACATGCTCAATGCCCTTGCAACTGCCACCTGCTGAGATTTACATGTATGAAGCATTCATATGTCATCTCATTGATGACTTTGAGAGTCCCTGATCCTTTGACTTCTGTCACCAGCACCTTCTTAGTTGTCCTTCAGCATTTCCCAGCAGTCCACTTCCATTTCCATTCCCAGCCACTCTTCCTCCTCTTCCTTCCTGATTGAAGATATTCCCCTGAAGTTCATCTTTCTTTCCTCCTTTCCCATGTTAAACCCAATCCCAGGACAGAAAAGCAGACTTGGAATGTAATCTCAGGGACCTCCAATGACTAGCTTGAGCAATATATCAGTCTCTCTCAATCTGTTTTCTTATAATTTAAAGAAAAAAAACACAGATAATAACTTCTCAGCTTACTCAGATGACTATTTTGAAAATCACATGAGATGATACAAGGGAGCGTGCTTTGAAGACTTAGAGACTTGCGAGCTGATCGTCTCTAAGTTGAGATGGGATGATGAAAATTATTGTGAATCCTCTCACCTAGACTGTGTCCCCTATCAGATCCTTCATGTCTCTCTTCCCCCTGCCCTGGCTCCAAACACAACCCCCATTCTGTGATCAAAACCTGCCCGTCTCTACCCTCCTCTAGCTCTACCTCAATTTTCCCACTCTAAGAGCCATCAAAAAAAACTCTTCATTTATAATATGAATCCGGGGAAGGCTTGGGCTGAACTCAGATGAGCCAGCAGTTGGGGTAACTCTAAGCCACACTGTTGTTCTACCAAAACACATCTCAACATGGTATCTATGCGTGAGGGCTCTGAAGTCATATTTTCTGGGATCAAATTTCATTGTCACCAGTATTACTTGCTATTTGACCTTAGGTAAATTACTTGACCTTTGTGTGCCTCAAATTCTTTTTTTTTTTTAAATATATATTTTATTGATTTTTTACAGAGAGGAAGGAAGAGAGATAGAGAGTTAGAAACATCGATCAGCTGCCTCCTGCACATCTCCCACTGGGGATGTGCCCGCAACCCAGGTACATGCCCTTGCCCGGAATTGAACCTGGGACCCTTCAGTCCACAGGCCGATGCTCTATCCACTGAGCCAAACCGGTCTCGGCCTCAAATTCTTCACTTATAAAACAAGGATGTTAATGGTACCACCTACCTCATCAGGCTCTTGTGATTTTTTTTTTTTTACATGAAATAAGACAGTGGTGAAATAACATAAACATGGAATAAATATCTTATCTAATTTCACATAGTAGAGGTGATAACAAGAACTCATTCATTCAACAAATATTCAAGGATTAATTAAAGATCTATTTGCTCCAGGAACTAGATATACAGGGAGAACAAACAGAGATCTATTCAGATTTATTCGAGTCTAGTGTGGAATATAAACAAATAAATAAGAAATTATAGCAGTGATAAATGCCATGATGGAGAGAAATAAAGAATGCTTTGAAAACACCCAGGAAGACTATCTTGGAAGGAAGGAAAGTGGGAAAATTTATTGAGGTGCTATGGGCACCATTCGTATGTTGAAGTTCTAATCCGCAGTACCTCTGATTGTGACTGTAGCAGGAGATGGTATTTAAAATGGTAATTAAGGTTAAATGAGTTTGTTAGAGTAGGCCCTAATCCAGTATAACTGGTGTCCTTTGGTGCCATTATAGGACAGACACACACAAAGAATAGACCCTGTGAGGACACAGGAGAAGATGGCTGTGTACAAGCCAGAGTGAGGCCTTCAGAGGAAACCAACCCTGATCTTGGACTCCGAGTCTCCAAAATTACAGAGAATTAAACTTCTGTTGTTTAAGCCACCCAGTCTGTCCAACTCGGTTATGGTTGTTATAGCAAACTGATGCCTGGGGCACAGCAGTCACCTCTTCAGAGAAACACGGCAACACATGTGAGACTAAATTTTGAGTAGGAAAGACTATTTTGGGTAAGGGCAGAGAACGGGAGCCACAAGAGAAAGGTCAATGCCACTACTGCTCATAATAAGACCTTTTTTTTTACATATACGTTCTTTGGGAGTACTTTATTCATTCGTTTTGTCCTCACAACAGCTTTGATATAGTTAGACACATCTGATTCATGACTATCACTATTTTACAACGATCAAAGCTAAGGCCCAGAAATATACATGATAAAGGCTGGCATGGTGCTGAACTTGTTTTACCCAAGCCAGACAAGTGCAAGAGTGAAGATCTTAGTGAAGGAATAAACAAAGCTGTCTCTGCTTTGCTTTGGGTGCTGAATATTGCTTATCTTTATTGGTGTCATGGTGCAGGAATGATTGCATCCCCAGCATAATCTCATAACATGCAGAAACAGCTCACCCATACAAGACAACCAGTTTGGAGGCAGATAAGTGTACAACTTGAAAAAGACAGAAAGAATGGTTGTCTTTGGGTTTACAGATTAGTTAGGGCAGCAGATATGACAAATGCTTTGAATGAGTGGTGGGTGGTGAGTGAATTTTATCTGTTCTTTTCAAGGAGGGGGATAAAGTTGAACAGTGAATGGGAACTTTCCCCCTTGTCTGCAAGCATCTTCAGCGGTGATTGAAGCAGCCAGCAATCCTAGTTGAGGCTGATGAGCCTGAATTGAGCTCTGTGACATGAATCTACATGGCATGGTGGCTCCTAAAAAGCAACAAAGTGAGGCCACTATGGTGTTTCCTCTGTCCTGACACAGTCTAATGCTGGGACACTGGGTAAGGTAACTCTGTAAGCATATTTTAAGCATCATCTGTTTCCTTATCCATTAATGGGTCCTCATTAATGTGAGAGTTCAAAAGAATTAGAGGGGCATTCTAATGCTTTGTAAAGCAGTTTCTAGCTGAGTAGGCATGGAATAAATAGTAGCTCTTGTAATATTTTAGGGGGGGGGGGGGAAGAAGTGGCTTTTTGACTTGGAGGCGGCAATGTGAGTCAGATGCCATCCAGCCCCCTAACCACTCTGACCTTTACAAATACATCAGTAACAAATAACATTTCCATGGCTGTGAGCTCCCAGAGCAGATAAAGGTAGCTGGCAACACCCAGCATCACCCTCCTGCTCCTGAGATGTGCAAGGTGAAGTCACAAGAACCTAGTAATGTCAAGTAAATATATGGGAGCCTGTCATCAGAAAGTTTCTAATAAGGTTTCCATTGATTCATTTGGTGGTGCGAGGCAGCTGACTCACCCAGCCTGCCCCTGCACACGTCCGCAGGTGTGATGGACCACTGGCCTCAGCTAGCGCTTTTTCAGAGCAATCCAGAGTGTTCTTCATAGGGCGTGGAAAACACTGAGCAATTACTCCACTGAGGAATTATGAGAACCAAAAATAACCATTATATTCCCTTCACCACCACAGGAGCATTGGAGAGATGAGGACCAGGACTGTTCAGGAAGCGAGACGTGCTCCCTTTCAAGCCGATGAGGAGTAAATGCCAGAACTACGGGGTTCCCCGAGTTGTCAGTGAGCTGCAGAGGACTACATAGACATGGACTGCCATATTGCAGGGGCATGTCACTAAGCTAAAGGATCTCAGACAGAGCATCCAGTGGATTCGGAGCAAAGCTAGTGGCTGCATCTGGCTGGGCTCCAAGAGCAGAGAGCATCTGGGAACATAACCTCACTCCCTGGAGCCCCCCGAGAGGAAACCGAGGACAACCTGGCCGTCCGCTGAAAGGTTCTCTAGGACACTCCTGTGTAAGCGTGACATCTTCCAACCACATCCCTATTGCTTCTCTCTGCTGCACTGTACAAAATACTCCCTGATGTGGATGCTTTATTTCATTTTTGCTGAAATAATCCTTTTGAGATTGTACAGATGTTCTCCCTAAAGTTTAAGTTCTTCAAGGGCGGCAGAAAGCCATTCTCCCATTTCTCACCTCCTCTCTCCTTCCCCAAAGCCCTGCCCCCAGCCTGGTATCAACCCCTAACCTCCACACGGGGTGCTGTGCCGGAGGGCCCCACGCTGATAGGCTATGACTGGAAGGACAGAGTCCTGTTTGCGTCAACCTCAGAGCACATGGAATTCCCAGGAGGAAGTCCTCGAATGTGACATTGGTCACGACAACTGCTGGGCACTGGTGTTGTCACGGTGTTCCCTCTGCATGTCCAGCTTGAGCTGCTTGTTTTTGCGTTCATTTAAAACGGTATGCGATTTGCTTTCCAAGGTGTGGTGTGTCTGTGATGATTTGCAAGAAATTTCAAATGTGGAAAATAGGAAGACAGAATTGGTTTGAATGAGGGCCAGGTACTGATGATGATGACAATAATGAGTTCATGAACGTACTGGTGCTCTCTGAATATTCCCCCTCTCTCTCCACACTGCTCTGCCGAAGGAAGAACATGAAGAGACTCCAGATGGGGAGGTAGAGAGATCTTTTTAAAGATGCAGAGCTTCCTTATCCTCAGTCAGACTCTGGAAACTTGCACAGTCTCGTGCGTCTACATCACAGCCTGGGTTTTAAGGATCTACGAAAAGTTAAGGACTGACTGCAGCTTCTGATGTCTCCACTACACTATGGTCTGTGTCCATGGGCTACGCATCCATGCCCTTTGCTAACCTCTTCACCTCCTTTTATCCATCCCCCTCCCCCCTTCTCTTCTGACATTTGTCAGTCTGTTCCATGCATTCATGCCTCTGGTTCTATTTTGTCCGTTTATTTTGTCCATTAGATTCCACATATAAGTGAGATCATATGGTACTTGCTTTCATCTGTCTGGCTTATTTTGCTTAGCATAATAATCTTCAGGTCCATCCATGCTGTCACAAAGGGTAAGAGTTCCTTTGTTTTTATAGCCGCAGAGTGTTCCATTGTGTACGTGTACCACTGCTCTAATTTTGTGTGTGTGTGTGTGTGTGTTTGCTTTAGGCTTAAATAGTACTTTCTTCTCTTTCTCTAGTTTCCTAAGGTGGCAGCATAGATGGTTGATTTATAATCTTTATTTTTTTTCTAATATATACATTGATGCTATAAATTTCTCTCTATGCACTGCTTTCACTGCACCCCACAAATTTTGATGCTTCATTTTCATTTAGTTCAAAGTATGTTATCATTTATCTTAAGACTTTTTCTTTCATCTATGTGTTATTTAGAAGTGTTTTGTTTAATTCCCAAATATTTGCATATTTTCCAGTTATCTTTTTGTTGTTGATTGTCCGTTTAATTTTATTATGGTGTGAGAGCATAGTTATTATGATTTCTATTATTTTTAATTGGTTAAGATGTGTTTCGTGGCCCATAATAGTCTATTTTGGTAAATGTTCCATGTGAGCATGAGAAAAATGTGTACTCTGTTGTTATGGGAAGGATTCAAGTTGATTGATAGTGCTGTTCAGGTTGATTATATCTTTACTGATTTTCAGTTGGTTTTATCTATCAATTACTGAAAGGGTTGATTATATCTTTACTGATTTTCAGTTGGTTTTATCTATCAATTACTGAAAGGGTACTGAAGTCTCCAGCAATGATAATGGACTTTTCCATTTCTTCTTGCAATTCTATCAGTTTTGCCTCATGCATTTTGGCACTGTTTTGTTAATTACATATTCTTAAGTCCTCTTGGACAAGTGACCCCTTTATCATTATATAATGCCAACTCTACATTCCTAGTAATTTTCCTTGTTTTAAAGTGTGCTTTCTCTAAAATTAATACAGCTCCTTTAACTTCCTTTTGATTAAGGTTAGCATAGTCATCTCTCTCCATCCCTTTACTTTTAACATATGAAGAATTACATCTAAAGTGATTTTCTTGTAGATAAAATATAGTTGGGTCGTATTTTTTTATTCATTTTGACAATTTCTGTCTGTTGTGTTTTGAGACCATTTATATGTAGTGAAGTGATTACTAATACAGTTGGATTCATAGCTATTATATCTGTAGCTGTTTCTGTTCATTGCACTGTTCTTTGTTTCTTTCTCCCACCTTCTGGTGTTTTTTTCTGGTTTTGACTGTGCATTTTACATGAATCCATGCACTCTCCTCTCTTACTATATTAATTTATCTTCTTTTAAAAATATTGGTGGTTGCCCTGGAGTTTGAAATACACATTTTTAATTAATCTAGCCTCACCTTCAAATAACAGCATGCTGCTTCACATTAGTAAAAGTCACTTATAACACAATATTCCCCGTTCCTCCTCTCTGGCCCTTATGATGTTGCTATTATTTATTTCACTTGTCTATAGCAAAATCAGACAATCTCACAATCTCACAAATAAAGTATTACTATTATTACTCCAAAAGTTATCTTTCAGATCAATTAAGAATAAGGAATATATGCCTAGCCGGGGTGCTCAGTGGCTGAGCATCAACCTATGGACCAGGAGGTCACAGTTCAATTCCCGGTCAGGGCACATGCCCATGTTACAGGATCGATCTCCAGTGTGGGGCGTGCAGGAGGCAGCCAATCAATGATTCTCTCTCATCACGGATGTTTCTCTCTCTCCCTTCCTCTCTGAAATCAATAAAAAAATATTTTTTTAAAATAATAAGGAATATAGAATTTTATTTGATCTTTGTTTCAGGTATTTCTGTGGGACTTTTCTGCATTCACCTGTCTCTCCAGATTTCCAAGTGCTGGTTTGCTCTTCAACATCATTCTCTGAGATTCCAAGAAAAGCCATTGATTTTTGTTGCTGTTGTTAAGCTTTTTCTTGTTGTCAGGGTGGGAATGACGACTTCCAAGCTCTTTACATATAGGAGCTAAATCCGGAAGTCCCTTTACTTCATTTACATATTCTCATCTGTAACAAGGAAAAGACCCTGCCCCCGAGGCCCTCAGGGCAATGAAATCCTACAGGGAGGGCTTTCAGGGGGCTGGTTAGCCAGGAGCTTCTGTGTGGTCTAATAGCCTGTCCTTCATCTTATCAAAGCTGGCTACTTTCTCAGAATCAGACAGGCTTACCCATCTTTGTGCATAAGGGTTTCTGAATTAAGCCATCAAAGTGCTAGACTGCATATTTCTTTTGGCCTCGATATCCTTAACATTTTGCCTACTCTGCATTTCCCAGCACAGACTCTACCTAAAATAGACTCAGGCTCAAGTTAGGAATAACTTGATGGGGGTTCTCAGGAACTAGATGAGTTATAGGCTATGGGATTGAAAGCCCAAGGCTTAGAGATGGCTGGGGCAATAGAAATAGCATATTCAATCTTAGAAGGAGGCGGCGCGTAGGTGACGAAGAGAGAACATCCTCCTGCCATCTTCCTCCCACTGTTCAAAAAGTATGATTACCGCCATCCCTAGAATCGCAAAATATCAAATATGTACGGAAAGTGAAAACACATGCAGTCCGGTCATCCGTCCAAGGCAAGAATCTCTTCGGGCCCAGCTTCGTTGCTAAAACAGCATCTAATTTTGCCCGAAGGCAAAGCTCATGTTGTAGTTCCCTGATCTCACGGTGAGGACTTCACATTCTGAGGGAATCATCAGAACCCCTCAGGTGAGAATCACCTGAAGCGTCGTGAACCTGGGTGACTTACTCCCTACACGAGCATGCGCTGGATGAACTGCCATCTGCCTCCTCCCTGGCGTTGGCTTCTGGTCACCCTCAGCTCATGTGGCAAGGGCGCATACAGCCCAGCTACCCCAGCTCTGAAATAGATGGGACAAACCCCGGTGCAAAACGTGTGCGTTAAGTTCAAAGATTTATGCTACCTTTTAAAATCAGGCCAATTCCTGTGCACAAGGAAAAAACCAATTGTTGGGCCTGCTTTGTTCTTGAAAAAAATCAATCATGGTTCTTGCCAATGATCCCATTACTCTCTGGATGGCGGGGTGCCCCCTTCACACCCCCACTGCCTGTTGACATCAGCTGTATTGAGCTGCATTTCCATAGGCTTCTGTCTTGGTTTAAGATTGAAACCACCTTTTACATTCCCTTCTCTTCTTAGCATCCTCAGATCCCTATTACCTTTCCCCAAAATAACCGTAAGTGTGTGAACTAATTAGCTTAGAGAGCGCAAGCTCCCTTAATGCTCCAGAATCCTGCCAACCCACGCTGATTTCTCTATGTTCCAAGCTGCAAAACAGCCCCTTGCTCGGTGTTGGCTTAATTATTCTTCAAGGTCATCGCTGTGCCACTGCTGCCCGTGTTCCTTTTCTTCTCTGCTCCTGTTTTCAAGAGGATTTTTTAAAAGGTTTGGCAGCTCAGTCGTTTTGAGTCATTACGAGCGTCAGTCCCTTTCACACTTATTACCTGGCCTATTTTTTTTCCTCTAGCCTCGCCTCTTCCTCTGCTATATTTGCAGGCGTGTTTCTGATCCTCTCTAACCCCTGAGCCAACAGTTGGAGCTGTTCTGTGTTTTGGTGGCTGTGCCTCCTCCCTGCACTTGGAACTAATCTTGCAGGGCCTTGATTTGGGAAGTGGCCCTTTCCCTCTCCTGTTTACAGCACAGACAGGTCTCTTTGTCTAGCGTCAGTGGCTCCTTCAGAAAGTTGGACTGATACTCCCTTGGTCTTCAGGATGCTGACCAGACAGGCAGGAACCCCCCACAAAACAGCTTCACTATCCACGGGTGTTCAACAGGGCCCCAGCCTTCCAGATTTCCAACCCGCCTGGAGATCTACATCCAGATTCATCTTTGACAGAAACCAGAGTCTGGAGGTGAGACGAATAAAACAAATGCAGCACTTGTACCCCTCATGCCACCTTGCACTGGAGAGCTCTGAAGGCTTTTCAAGCACTGTTTCTACACATGATCCAATCCAGGAGCTGCAGTGTATAATACTTTTTTTTGCATTCTTCTAATTATTTTTATTTTCTTCCAACCTCCTATTGTAATTCCTCTCCTTCCCACTCACTCTGCATTATCAAGCATCACCTTAAAGAACTGTGGAAGACACTGCAGAGATGGCACGAGGCCTACAGGTCTTGAACTTTTGGAAGGAGCAGAAAGCAAAGCCTGCACTGAAGCCAGAGCCCATGTCCTACAAGGAATGTAGGGGGATAATCGAAAAACTGAGGATTATAACCTCACAGCTAAGCACACTCAACAGAGACTGGGGAAATGCTACAGTTTGGAGGCACACAGATCCAACATCTCTAAGTAATTCCCACAGTGGTTTCTGGGCAGCACCTCTTCCAGACATCACAGCTGCTGATGAAAATAGGCTCTTACCTGAGCCTTAATCTGGTCTTCACATGCACTGAGCCTGCAGGGTATGGGCCTCTGGCAGAGGATCAAGGCAAGCGAGCAGAATAGAACGCCAGGCAGAGGGAGGAGAAAGAGATACTTAACAAGGAAGCAAGAAGAAGACTCAAAGGTCAGGAACACAGGAGGTCTGCAGAAGCTTACTGTTATGTCCTAAATTAGATACAGGGCCTTTAAAGAGGTGATAAGTTAAAATGAAGAGTCCATCAGGGCAACCCCTAACTCAATCTGACTAATGTTCTTAGATAAAGAGGAAATTTGGACACACAAAGAGACACCAGGGAGGCACACACACAGGGGGGAAAAAAATAACAGGTGAGGACACAGTGAGAAGGCAGCAGTCTGCAAGCCAAGGGGAGAAGCATCAGAAGAAAACAAACCTGCCAATACCTTGATCTTGGATTCTAGCCTGAAAAAAAAAAATAAATTTCTGTTGTTTAAGTCTGTGGCATTTTGTTATGCAACTCAAGCAAACTAAGGCATTCACCAATAGAACAGATTGAGCACAAGTCTTCAAAGTCAGACTTCCTGGGTTCAAATCTTACCTGACCTTGACAAGTTATGGAACCAATCTGTGCCTCATTTTTTTCATCTGCTTAATGGGGAGGATGATGGTGCCTATCTCACAATTTTGTCTTAAGAATTAAATAAGTTAAGCTTCTTAAAATGCTTGGAAAACTATCTGGCACACAATAACATGCTATATAAGTGTTAGTTGCTGCTATTATTGTGTTATCATCATCATCATCATCATCGTCATTGTCATCATCACCCAGCATGGGAGGATTTTTTATGGGTTTCTGAAAAGGTAGAAGAAAATTGATGAGGCCAGGGCAAATATGTAAATAGAAATGGATTTTTGAAGCAGAAAGTTTGTGACCTAAAGCTTCTACCAGGCAAATATCAATAGCTAATTCTGGGAAATGAAGACAGTCCCGGAAGATGGAGTATTTCTCTCCCCTTAATTCACACACATTGTCTGATGGGCTTCCTAGAGCTCAAAAGCACTTCAGCAATAAACATTAAGCACCAACATCTTTGGTAATATGAAGAAAAAGAACAATAAATATCATTGGTGCTTATATGCTATGGGGCAGACTTTACGCCATCACAGTTCAAGAACAGGAGAAAGGAACATTCTAGAGTCACATCAATTTTTATGTTGAATTTCTACATGCTCCTCCTTTATCCAATTGCACATCAGAATATATGAATGTTCTCTTCCCTTGAAGCAATGAGCCCCTGGGAACAGATGAAGTGGACAAGAGTTAGAGTTCAAGTTGTTAGACAGAGATAGAGAGAATTGGGTGGGTTTTTTTAAGCAACAATATTCATGTTTTTAGATGAAAAGGTTATTTGTTTTAAAACCCAGGCTCTGTGATGTGATACCAACATGAAGAACTAAATATTTGGCCCTTCAAGTTTCCCGGTCTTCAGTTCAGCCTGCCTAGGGAAAGGAGATTGAAGCCACCTTCCCAGAAATGTCATCTTTATCGACAGTGATAAATGTCTGAGGCTGAAGAACTCATCTGCACTTACTTTAGCAGCAAACACTCAGAAAATGAGCAATTGCTTACTCAACATGAAAAAATGCATCCTCGAGCTGAGCAATTGATTGGAAAAAATGAGACTAGCCTCCCAAAAATGAGAACTCCAGGAGACCATTCACGTTCAGAGAAAGAACCCAAGCGTGGCTAAGAAAGGCAGGCTGGCGAGTACAATGGAAGGAACCAAAGAGAATCTGCGTATTACAAATACAGGGAGTATGGTTCATGGTGACATTTCTTTTTCCACCTGGGATCAAACTGCTTATCTCAGAATTCTACTGGTCTACAAATCCACCTCCAAATCCCCGATTCTCATTCTGCTTTTCAAAGGCTCAAGAAAGACCACTGTGGGTTTGAACAAGAGATTATTTCAATCTATTTTATTCTGATCCCCCGAGAAATCAGATTTCTGAAAATATTTCAATTACATTTATACCTTTGTGACCCTTCATTCCTAACAACAAAGTGCAGGGGCTATGAGTTATATGTCTGCCAAGCAAGTTAAGAATGGCTTTTCGCAAGACCAAGAAGGAGGGAGTGCTTGGTAAGGCCGGTAGAGGAGGGAATGCATATGTCGTTCAGTGGCTTAAAGAGTTTTTGAGGATGTTTGCTTCCTGCAGCCATAAACCATCCCATGAGTGCCTCCACTCTATATCCTGTTTGATAAACCAGTTGATCTATCATCTACTTCTACTCTACACAAACTTGGCCGGGCTACAGAGATAACCCAAGCTCTGCAAAAGCGGAGGTCTCTTGGCATTACTCTTGCCCCCTTGTTTATTATTTTGTGTTGACATCCAGACAGATTCTCAGGCACGTCCTGTAGACTTCTGATTTTCACGATATTACACTTTCAGCAGGCTGAATGTTAAAAAATGGAAATTGGACAGACTGTTATCAACTTTAATCGACCATTAGAGCATCAGAGCCTGAAGGCACAGTATTTAACGGTTGGAATGGGGTGGTCAAGTAAAATGCTGTCTCTTTCATTTGGAATCTGGGAATAAAGCCAACCCAGATACAAAGGGGAAGACGCCACTTCTCTGACAGCTGTGGCAGAGCACAAGGACCAGTGTTGCAAAGGAGGCCAACATGCAAATACTGCTGCGCATTTGGGGAAGGCTTGTCTACAATTCTGGTTTGCAGATTTTGTACATAATGGGGATAAATAAGCCAAGGATGAGACACTTAGCTACCAGAATGAAGGCTATTATCTAATATAAAAATGGATACTGTGACATCATATTGCATTGCCAGGCTTGGCCTCAATATGTCATCACCTTTCCGTGCAGCAGTGGCTGTCTCCTTGGAAAGGCAAGTAATCTGTTGTCTTGCTTAGGCTTCTCCACCTCGGCCCCTGGACTTGTACACTGTGCGTGCTTCCGAGAATGATTCTGGAATTACGATTTTTTTTCTTATTATTTTAGAAGAGACAGGAAGGAAGAGAGAGAAAGAGAGAGAGAGAGAGAGAGAGAGAGAGAGAGAGAGAGAGAGAGAGACATGGATTTGTTGTTTCACTTATTTACACATTTCTTGGTTATTTCTTGTATGTGCCCTGACCTGGGATTGAACCTGCAACCTGCAACCTTGGCATATCAGGATGATGCTCCTGATCCACCTGGTCAGGGCCTGGAATTAATGGTGAGCTTTCAGCTGTTGGCGGCCATCTTGTTAAAACCACCCATGGGAGAAAGCCGTTTTACTGGCAGTTGAGACTCCGTTCTTGTTCATGCCTCCATTGGCCATAGCCATGCTAGATTCCTTCCGGACACCACTGACTCTGCTGATGTGGTTTTGCACATTATGAACTTTCAGAATGTTAGACTGAGCACAGTTTTTTTCAAACAAAATATATTGTTTATGTAAAGAGCCTAATGGCCCATAGCAATCCAATTTACATGTAAAGTACAAGATTTCTTATTGAATCAGTTTTATTACTTCACATATGAAAGATATTGAGCAGTGGTAGGTAGATTGTATTTGTATCAGAAAAGTACAGGGCAGATTTATTGGACTTAAGCTTAATAATATTGGAATTGATTATCTCAATGAGAGGCAAGACATCTGTTCGTTATGGGAAGAAGCATCATTTTTCCATCGCACCGGATGGTCCAATGAGCCCTTTTTCCTCTTTACTCAATGACATTACCATGCTTAAAGGGTTAAAAAGGCCTCCCAAAGTGATAACATTAACTCTGTATCCCAGGCAAAAGAATACTGTTGGTACCATTTAAAATGAATTGAGCACATTTGGTTTGCTGGGCGTTGCACCAAATCCATAAACACGTAAGCTATTTCATCATCTAGTTGTTTTGTATGCTAATTACATTGATTCCCTTGACCTCTCAAAAACTAGATTTAATCTTTCCCATATTTCTTACATTAGGGAACCCCCTAACCTGTCTCTCTTTATACTTCAGCTTTTCTTCCTGTGAACTCTAATCATTGGGTTATCTCTTTGCAGAGTCATCTATACTCTAGTAAATTACAAATCATTTCAAATATTTCAGGAGGGAGCTCATCATTGTTTAAGTTCATCTGGAAGGCTGTTGCAAGAGAAGAGCTAACCCCTTTGAATGTTCCTAAAAAAAAACAAAACAAAACAAAACAAAACAAAAAAAAAACAGATTCTCTGGATGACCCCTCTCTCTTTTACCACAATAAATTCCATTCCACACTGTTAAAAGCCTCAACTAATATCACTTAAGCCAGATGGGAATGAAGTATATTCTTTTTTTTAATTTTTTAAAAATATTTTTATGGATTTTAGAGCAGGGGGGAGAGGAAGAGAGAGATAGAAACATCAGTGATGACAGAGAATCATTGATTGGCTGCCTCTTGCAGGTTGAAGCATATTATTACTTGGCTGGGCTGAAGCATATTCTTGATATAACACACACTGAGACTAGCAGTCAACTCTATAAGGGACATTAACAATTTGATAGAACTAATGCAAAAGTAATTTTGCTCATAATATCTGCGAGAGATTTTGTTACATTTGTGGATACAAGATGTTGTTTTATGAATATTCACTCCTAAACAGTTTTTTCCCTTTTTTAAACTTTGAGAGGGTGGAAAGAGCTTTCTTTTCCAACCTATTTTGCTTCATGGTGTTAAAGGATGGTCCCGAGCTGTGTGTGTCTGAGAGGAAGTGCAAGTGCTTTGGGATTTCATTAGGGTGCAATGTCCATGGCCTTCCAGCTTCTAGGTATGCAGGCAAAGTTCAAATACAGCATGTCAAGTAAACAAAACTAAACTGAACATGATTCTTACCTAAGCCCTAAAGATAACTCAACCATACTCACTCTCGAAAGAAAATGTGCCTGTGTGTGTGTGTGTTTGTGTGTGTGTGTGTGTGTGTGTGTGTGTGTGTGTGTTCCACACATGGCTTGCACTCCATGTGCCTGCACAAGATGGCCTGTGATATGGACTAGTTATGAAATCAAGACACGTGTATACATTGGTGCACTAGTCCTGTCTCCCTAAAGCAGAAGAAAAAAAAATAATGCTTAGCCAAAATACTGAGTTTATGTTAAACAACATCTCCTCCACAAGAAATCTTCTGCCCACAGATTCCAAGACTAGACTTGGCAACACAATCCTACCGTGCAGCGAAGGAGCTGAACCTCTGCCTAGGCAGTGAGCCACCAGGTGGGTCACACCTGCAGGATGACCGGTTTCCAAAGGTCACCTCTATGTACCCATCAAATAAAGGAGCCCTCGGGTGCTCCTCTCTCTTTAGACTTCAGAGACTAGGATTCAAGTGGAAGGAAAAAAACACTATTCATCTCAAAAGCTTACTTTGAAGAGGCTCTTCTATGCCTTTGTAAGGAACTTCTCATTTTAATGTTTTGTGATTTCTATTCTTGATGCACTAGCTCCACCCCCTTTCATTGATCACCATCCCTTATCAGGCAAGCATCAATGATACCTCATGTCCGGAAGCTAAAACAGCTGTCTTAGTCTGTTCGAGCTGCTATAACAAACTACCACAGACTGGGTGGCTTATAAAGAGAAATTTATTTCTCACAGTTCTGGAGGACAGAAGTTCAGGATCGTGGTGTCAGCATGGTCAGATGAGGGCCCTCTCGCAGGTCACAGACTTCTCCTTGTATCCCACATCATAGAAAGGGAGCTCTGTGGGATATCCTTTATCAGGGCACTAATCTTATTCATGAGGGTCGTACCCTAATGGCATAATTACCTTCCAAAGGCCCCACCTACTAATGTCATCGCCTGTGGGGGTTAGGATTTCAACATGAATTTCAGGGGGACACAACCATTCATACCATAGCAACAGCCAAAGGACTCATGTTCCTTGGTCACTCCAGCTCATTCATGGTTCTTCACGGGTCCCTGCTAACGCCCAAGCCAATGGGCTCGTTTCTATAGGGAAGATCAAGATGTGAAAAATATGTTCTGCTTCCAAAGGAATTCATAGACTCTTAGAGAGTGCCTTGGTCCATTCAGCTTCTATAACAAAAATGCTATAAACCAGATGGCTGATAAACAACAAACATTTATTTCTCAGTGTTCTGGAGGCTGGAAAGTCCAAAATCATGGTGGCAGCAGATTTGGTGTCTGGTGAGGGCCTGCCTTCCGGTTCATAGCTAGCACCTTCTAGCAGTGATGTCACCAGTGGAAGAGACAAGTGAGATCTCTGGGGTCTCTTTTATCCAAGGCACTAATCCTAATCATGAGAGTTCTGGTCTTGTGACCTATCAAAGTTCCGTAAAGTTCACCTTGCAAAGTTCCGTATCCTAATATCATTATCTTGAGGGTTAAGAATTCAACATATAAATTTTAGGGAGACATAAACATTCAGGCCATAGAAGGGAGATAAGATTTATAGGTGACATAATTATTAAATAACACAAGGAGACATATGATTAAAACATCAAAATGTGAGGCCGCTGAAGTTCAGTGTAACAAATATTCCATTATATCCACTACACTCCATTACCAAGGCAGAAACCTAAATTAATATATGCTTGAAATATTTTCAATGGTAATTGAAATGAGTTCTCCCTTCCTTGCCTATAAGCAGGAAAGTCAAGCAATCATATCACGGTGCTACCTTGTCAAGCCATTTACTTAATGAAGCGAAGGAAAAGCATCAATAATGCCACCATTTTTTCAATGAATCTAAATGTCTTTGGTTTCCACCTAACTACCTTTCCCAAACAGAATGCATTTGCCCAAATAAACAATGTAAGGCATGTGGCAATGAGTACTTCCTCCTATTCCAGCCCTTCAAATGCACCTGGCAAGCCCATGTCAGCTGTTAGGAAACATCATAAAAAAAAAAAATCCTTTCAAAATATGTCCAGGCCCCTCCACTAGTTCTCTAATTCTCAACACTCTTCCATGAATTTTAATGCCAATTGGCTGACACTCTAACAATCTTTTTGAATTGGCCTTATCACCCCTTCTGGACACGGCTTCCTGCATCTGCCCACAGGCTCCACGTTTGGAAAGACCCCCCTCATCCCGCGTTGCACCCAAGCCTTACCAGAGCATAGCCCTTCAAAACCAAGGGTGATGGTTAGTGCTCAAGGTTCACTTCAGAGCCCAAGGTGTGAACGTAGAAGACAATTTGCTGGAAGGAAGTAGAGTTCTCTCTGACTAAGAACTATGTTTTATCCCAGAGCAATATTGCAAAATGTCTGTTTATTCAAATATATCCTCCACTGGCGGGTGAGTTCTTCAAAGTATGGGACAAGGACTTCCCTGTCTCTTAATTCAAGCACACGCATGGGTGCTTAATTAATCAACCTATGCTCAAGGTCACTTCACTCCTCCAAACAAAGCTTCTGTTTACTCAGTGGTCTCAACTAGAGTTTCAAAAGAAAACCATCTAACTGAATTAATTCACTCCAGGGCACAAATTATTAAAAATACATCCTCATGAAGTAGGACTTGGCAATGCTCTATTTTCAATCTCCTCAGATGTTCATGAGCAGCGCCTGGCTTGAGAACTGCTGGCGTACGACCTGAGGAACAGAAAGTCCTCTGTGCTCTGGCCCCTGCTGCTTCTCCCATCGCCCACCGGGTGCACGCTCCTGTCTAGCCACACTGAAATAGGTGTCCTTCTCCATGCACACCGTGAGCTCCCACAGGTCGTGTTTGCTTCACCAGACCTGGAGAAACCTCAAGCGAGGAATAATGTGACTGTCTCCTCCAAGGCCTTCCTGCCACTCTTATTTGTCTTCAATGGTCTGAATGTTTGCGCCCCCCAACCACACACCAGTTCATACGTTGAAATCCTAACCCTCAAAGTTGATGTTATTAGGAGTTGGCGTCTTTGAGAAGTGCTTAAGTCATGAAGGCAGAAGATGCATGGACAGGATTAGTGCCCTTATCGAAGAGAGATGTGAGGGCACAGCAAGAAGGCCCCAGCTCTACACCAGGGACGGGATCCTCACCGAATGCAAGCACCCTGGTGCCTTGTTCCTGGACTCTGCAGCCTCCCGACCTGTGAGAAATAAATTCCTGTGGTTCATGAGCCACCCAGTCTGTGGAGTTTTGTTACAGAGGCCCAAATGGATGAAGACATTGCCTCCTGAATCAGAGGTGGTGGCTTGTTTTGTTTTTTTTTTTCCTGGAAATGGGTGTCAGAATTTATGTTCCTTTTGAACAAGAGGTAAATCGGCAGGATAAGGAAACCAAATCAAAAGCTTCTCTGGAAATGATGAGAAATGCGATGCATCTAAATGAGAAGAAAACACAGAGGTTAAGCTCTTTCCGAGTCCTCTGCAGCCCCTCATCTCAATGGTGGGCAGACCATGTCGACGCTGGTGTTGTTCTTCATCGCCAGGGTGAAAGCCATTGTCTGGCTGCAGAAAAGGATTTATCGCAGTTGCCACAGCCAGGAAAGGGGGCCATAATTCCTGACACCTCTCTCCATCCTCTCCTCATTCTTTAGCATAAAATATCCTGACCATTTGTTTATGACTCCGTAGGTGCTATCGGTAGAGCTTAGGGTTTCATTTGATGGATTCCAACCTGGCTGGTCTCACTGGACTTCTGTAGTAACAGAGAAAGTCTGAGACTGAACAGAGTAAGTTCAGGGCCATTTTCAAGGACAGAAAAAAAGGACATTTCTCATGAAGTCAACACACCTGTATTCATTCCCTCATGATGGATCTGCTACACTCATGACTCCATCACAAATGTTTAGAAATGTTTATTTTAAGTTGTTCCCGAAACAACTTCCCCTTGCCAGCCACCCTCATGCCTTTTCTGATCAGTTTAGATGCAGCAGGGAGCAAAGAGGTAGGGGTGGTTTATCAGGATCAATTAACACACCAGAGGAAAGATATGGAGGCGATTAAACTAACTTCTCAGGATCGTCGTACTAGTAAACATTTTATTCCCTCATGTGACTCTGCAATTCTTTGTCATTTAGGAAATAGCCCTAGATGTGAGACTTGAAATCTAACGTGAGTGAAAACAAGGATTGTTACAGTCAGGTCCGCAGCTGGAAACACTCAAAAGGGAGAGCACTGCCCGCGAGCAGGGGAGGGGGGCCCATCACTGCATGTCCTGGGCGGACTCTGATTCTCAGTAGACAACATACTGTAGGGGACACAGCAGAAACCTTGATGAAGGCCAGCTCTCTGAGAAGGAGGACTGGTCCAGCACCCCAACACTCTCCTATACATGGGTCTCCCAGGGGCCTCTGGAGATGCCCTGAGCTCTTTCACTATTGTGTTCCTGCACCACGCCCTCACCCTCCGCCCTGCAATGTCCTCCCTTTGCACTCTGTCTGCCTGGCTTCTCCCACCCACCCAGCTCCTGATCATCGCCACCCTGAGGTCTCCCAGACAGCCCTTGTTCGGCGTCATCTACACCACGTGTAATAGGAGGTGCTATCTGAGAGTGGGGTTTGATTTTTAAGAAAATTCCAACCACCCAAAGCAATTAAAAAGGAATTTCATTTTCTACTCACATTTCTCAAAGGGCATGAAAAGGTCTCCAAAAGCACAGTTTATAGCAATATTTATTAAAACCCTCTTTCATCAATTTCCTTCCCATTCCAAAGCTACTCCAGCAGCATGCTCTTCAACCCCTGCCCAGAAAGATGCTCTTCCTCCCCCAGCCCACGGGGCTTCCTTCCTTTGCTGCAGTGGGGAGAGGGGGTGACAACCATGGGAGTCTCTTTGGAGGCCTCATGCCACCATCCATTGAATCATATATTCTTGTATTTTAGGTGTTTTTCCTGTGTATTGATACTGTCTTCCCACATAAATTGTAGACTTTTTAAGGCAAGAACTAGGTTTTATTCACTTATGTATTTTAATACAGTGCAGGCTCTCAATAATAGTTTATGGAATGAATGAAAGAATTAAATTATATAAAAGTCAAAGATTACATTTTTTATTTCATTAATTCCTTCTGCAAATATCACACATTACATACTCAGTTACTATTTGCTGATAATAAAAGAGAAAGGCAAACCAGCCTGCATGAAAGGCTGGAGGGAAGGGAGAAGTTAATTTTATCAAGGCTGGAAAAGGCAGAGATGTGGGGCCATGGTCACAGAACAGTTACCGGCACTACCTGTCTATGCTGCCCCCACTCCTTCTCTGTGCTTCTCTTTGGTCCAAGTCAATAGTCCTGACTGTAGTTAAAACACAAATTTTTAACGAGGTGTCTCGCTTCCAGGAACATTTTCACTTCAAGTGGTAGCACTCTGAGACCAAACATCCACAAATAATGTCTCTCAGCTGATGAATTTCTAAACATGAGGAATATCCTTGACTTTCAAAAATACATCACCGAAAGGATCTCGGGTGTAGTTTATTCCACCCAAAGACACAGTAAAAAATTCCCACTAAATATCTCAAAGTTGCTTTGCCACCCCACATATTGGAAGTATTCCCTTGAGTCCAACCAAGTCAGTCATCATAAAATGTCCATCCACCCCTCCTAGTGTGTTCTCAATAATCTGCAGATGTCTAAGCTCTTCTTTACATCATCTATTCAGATATTTGAAAACAACTTTTGACTGATCTGTGATACTTCTCTCTCCTTAGCTAATCTTCATTTCCATTGACCCTTCCTCATGTAATATTCTGAATCACCTCATTGTCGAGAATTACGAAGAATATAAGGTCTTACCCTGCTTGCATATGTGCAGAGAAGGCCCACAGCTTGTGGAGTGTTCCTCCATTCATTCTCACCTGGACCACGGGGCAAACCCACTCCCTGCCCACGTCCATTTCACAATTCCCTTCCCCACAGTGACAATGCTGGGTTCCCATGACCCCCCTCAGGTGAGCCCTACCTTACCCTGCCCCTTTCTACCCAAGGAGGAACTCAACTTCTAATTCCCTTTCCACCAGCAACATATCAAGAGGCAGAATGGCACTGGTTGTTGTTTAAGAGTCACTCTGTAGAGCCAGACTAAGTCCAAATCTTGGCCCCTCTTCTTCCCAGCTACATGATTTCAAGCACTTAGCCTCTCTGAGTCTCAGCTTCTTATCTGTAAAATGGAATTCCTGGGTGGCTTGAATGAACTGATGAATGGAAAGCACACCGTGAACACGAGATACACGCTGGTTCTTGCACGTGCTACCTCTGGGATCTATGATGACAAGATGGGCAGGGCCCCTGCTTCAATGCTAACACAGGAGTGATACGAAGCAGATAAATGGACAAGTAACCAATTAGAGCTGAGATGAGCATGCTGATGGGAAAGTACAAAATGCAATGAGAGTATTTACTAGGAGGGTCAGCATGAGAAGAGGTCAGTTAGACCCAGGGTCAGCCAACTATAGCTCAGCTACTTGTAGTAAATAACGTTTATTGATACAAGGCCCTTGTCATTTATGGATTGTCTACGGCTGCTTTTGCCCTACAACCCTGGACTCTCAGCAGAGACCTCATGGCCCACAAAGCCAAAAATGTGTACTCTCTAGACTTTCAGAAACTTTTGCTGACCCCGGGGCTGGAGGAAGAGGGAAAGAGAGGCAATCCATAAGGAGGGTGTAGGAATGCTGGCCCGGGGTCAAGGAAGTGGGAAAATGTGAGTCCCTCGGGCGTGAACTCCCTCCACTTCCTGAACCCATGAACGCTCTAAAATGCATCTACATATGCACCCAGCTTCACCTTCTTCTCTTTGGCTTCTGAGGAAAAGACAATCCACCCCCCATTCAAGAGTATAACCTCCTCTCTGATCAAGATTTCCTCTCCTCCAAGAACTCTTCTTCCTAGTTTATTCCCCTTCACCCCCACACCCCTGACACCCCTGACACACACACACAGAGATTGATCTGATCTCTTGTGCTTTACTGGACCCCTGCCCTCACCTACCACTCTCAAGTGGAGCTAACATTACTCTCCCAGCCCACCTAGGTCAGAAACCCAGGGGTCATTCTTGACAATTTCATCTTCTCTTTCACAAGCCCTGTTGATCCCTTCTCCATAACAACCTCCCACTGCCCCACCCTCTCCATTTCCATGGACTTTACCCCCTTCACCTTCTTCCCCCATAACCAAGCATCCTGGATCCAGCCCCCATCCTTCCCCTCTATCCTCCCCACCTGGCCCTCAGGATCATCATTCTGAAATGCAAATCTGATCATGTCACTACCCTGCCCATACCCAATAGTGGCTGTCGGCTCTTTATGCATAAGAGTCCCAACTTTTAAATGAGATATACTAAACTCTGCACAATCATTCCACGCTGTCCCCCAACTACACACACACACATACACACACACACACACACACACACACACGTCCAACTTCATCTCTGGCAAACCAGGACCACCTATTCTATAATTTCTCTTTCTTCTTAACCATCTAACACCTTTGGATGCATTTCCATGTTTCGCAAGTCCCTCACCTCATTTGTGTCCTTTAGCCTAACTCCCCAGGGCTGGGAACATAGTAGGTGTTCCCACATAAACTTGACTTAGGTGTTAAGTATACGTACTTATAGGAGTGTACATGTATTGTGTGTGTAGATCCTCACAAACAGAACGCTGTGAAGAGAGTCTCAGCGTCTAATTTTTGCAGAAAAATTCAGAACACTTTCTGATTAGTGAGTTTGTTCCATTTCCCAAGAAATCATTTTAACCTTTAAACACAGAAGGTCAGCATCTCCTGTCTCTGCTCATGCATAATTCCCCTGCCCTCTGCTCCTCAGAGCTGAGCAGCCCGCCCGAGAGCACGAGCGAGTCTGCGGGAAGGCGAACACGGCGCCCAGGCCCAGGCCGCCTCTCTGGGATTAACTAAGCCCTCGGAATATGTTGTCTCATTTGCTACATTATTAATAAAACCACAGAAGTTTGGGAGAAAACTTTTTCCCATCTAGAAAATTAGCATGTATGCCACACAATTAGGAACCAGGAAAATGAACATCAATGAAGCAGGAATGTTCCCATGGAATCTTATTCTGGAGCCAATCCCACAGAGCCTGACATGGGGGAAGGAGTGGGATAGCTCAGGACAGGAAGGTCAGAGTTGCCAGGTCACTGGAGCACTATGGGTGGCCCCACCTTGGGGCTGGGGCAAATCCAGCCAGTCCCAAAGGTCAGAGAGTTATCATCAATAATAGTGGTGGCAGTGCTGGAGTGGTCAGGGACAGGGTGTCCGGCACTGGCCGATGGCTCACAAGAGCCAGAGGAGATGCACATTTACTAAAATGAGGCCAAGGTCAGACAGGCCAGCTCGGTAATTCCCTGGAACGCCCAGCCTGGCCTGCAGGGCTGAGCTCGCAGCTGGAGGAGGTCAGGTGAACTTGGGTAGGTGGAGGCGTCCAAGTGGGTCGCTCTAATTAGTGGGACTAATTAGCCACAATACCCAGGATTTCAGTAGCTTTTTAGCAGCCGTGTCAAACATCGAACGGGCCAAATGTTACTTCCTCAAAGAATTGTTCCCCCACTTAAAATAGCACCCCATCTTTCCATTTCCCAGGGCCCCCCTCTCTCCTTGCCTCTCACAACCCACCTCCAGCTCATGTCGTGTGGCCTACTTATCTGTACTGCACATTGTGCCTTGTGCATGACATTACATTACAACACTAGAATGTAAACTGTTTGAGGATGATGTCATGGTATTCACTGCTGTGTCTCCAGGTGCTGGATCAGTGCCTGGCACCCAATTAATATTTACTGACCTTGTAAATAAATATATCAGCTCATGCCAGGTTTAGCTCATCTGTGTTTGTGCAATGTGAATTTTTAACTAAAAGGGCAGCATTTTATCATCCAGTCTTTAAAATTGAGCAAGTCTTGATTCCAACACAATGTGGGTCCCCTCAACTTCATTTAAATCCCCCAAAACCCAGCCAGCATAGGATCGATCATCGCTGATGACATGCTGAACACGCAGAGCCTGCTGACCTGCCAGTGGATATGCCCCTGGGGCCTAGATTCATTGTTCCCAACCACTGGAGCCTGGAATCATTGAGATGGATGCTCTCTACCCTGGAAGACATTTTGATTTTACAAAAGGAGATTCTGGGGCCACCGTGGGGAAGTGAGTGACAGTGCGGCGGCCTCTCCTTGACATCATGCGAAGGTGGTGAGGAGTTCATAAAGCCTCAGCCTCTCTGTGTGAAGTAGGAGTTTCCATAACAACAAGCTCCCAGGGTGGCCTTGGACCAGCACCTGAATTCTCCATCACCCATGCCAAACAGGTGGGATCCATGCACGGGGCTCATCTCTTCTTCATCTCTTCCCCTCCCAAGTGTGCTCCACGTGCGCCATCTGGAAAGACTGGGGAGCCAACCAGGGCCCCAGGCCCCTCTCTTCCTCACGCTGCCCCTCCCTCTCCCTCTTCCCAAGGCGGCAGTGCTCTCTGTGCCCTTCATTCTCCATCCGCCGAGACAGGTGAACTTACTTAGAAAGGGCGCAAGTGCCAGGAAATACACTGATGAGCCACAGCCAACAGATAATCAAAGACAAAAGAGCAGTTTCTTGGCACTTCTGAGAGCATAAAGTCCTTTGGCTCTCTCTCGGTGGCCAGTACAGAAGTGACAGAAAACATGTCCCGACATAGCCAGAAATACAAGGGTGAAGGCCAGAGCCAGGCATGGATGGATGAATGAATGAGTGAGTGAATGAATGAATGACATCAGTCAATGAAACCAAGTAAATGGGCGTAGTAATGGACACGGTTGGTGCTCTCAGACTTACCTTGGCCTCGGTGGGGACATCAGGGGCAATCACAGCTGGTGCCACCCCAACTTCCTGACAAAAGGCTGGGCCAGAACAGCCCAACGCTGTGCTGCAGTTCACACTCCAGAGGTCACTGAGGGGGCAGAAAAGGCTGGTGAGGCCACATCCTTCCTGAGCCTACTTCCCCTGCCTATCCTGCTTCCCTGACCCCCTGCTCCTGAGAGCACCCCCTCAGTACACCACTTTCTCAGGAGTCCCCGCTTCTAGGGAGCCTGACCTAAGACCACATACTTCTACAACATGCAACCTAGTGCATGGAGTGGAACCTGGCCCTCGCCACCCTGCAATCCCTGTCCCCTTCCGCCCGCTGCTGGTCCCCAGAACTCGGTGCCACGGGGCTTCCACGTGCAGACGGCTCAGGTTCCACGCCGTGGGGTCAATGGCAGCCACGATCACTGGCCCATCATCCTGCAAAGACACTCAGAACTACACAGTCTGGAGCCCGTTTTAGACACAAGGTGAGCCGCCTAACTTACGGAGCCAAGAAAGACACAGAGTTTCAAGCTGCCAAAGGTGTCTCCAGTTATAGAAACGACCCGCTGTCGCCGTCATTAATTATTTATGGAGCAGCTTTGGGAGGAGGACGGGGCAGGTGGTGAGACGAGCAATACAAAACAGAGACAGAAAGACACGCACAGGCTAATCTTAAAGACTCACGGGGTCCCCTTCCCACTCTTCACCTGGGAAAGCAGCCCCCCAGGCTGCCCCCATCACCACCACCTCGCTCTTCTCCTCTCCGGGGGGCCCAGAGGGATGCAGGAGCTCAGGGTCCAAGGCTCTGGCCTTCTCAGCTGCTCAGGTTTAGATGCGGAAGGACTTCGAACAAGCGGCCTCCTTGGCCACTCAGCAAGGTCTGGAATGATGACCGCCGGCCTGTGGCCCATGTGTGGGGACCCCTCAGAGCCTCCAGGCTGCTTGCCTCTTCCTTCCCCTCAGGGGCTCCTTAGAGCACCCCCCACTCACCCACCTGGTCCCCACCACTGTCTTCACTGCCAGAGGAGCTGCCTCCAGCTTCCCAGAGAATGTGGAAGACAGCAAATGCGAGCTCCCGAACCTCTCACTCACACACAGCACAACAATACACACAGCACAACATAGCACAAGACACTCAATATACCTCACTCACACACAGCACACAAGATACACACAAAACACCTACATACAACAGACACACACAGACAATATACACACAGACAATACACCATAACCCAGCACACACACACCCCACCTCCTGAGAAGTTGGAAGCGGCGGTCCTCCCCCGGTACACCCCCGGCTTTGCTTCCCCTCCCTCACACCTTCCACCCTGCAGGCTCCTCCCTGTGGGCATCGCACTGTGCTGGGGAGTCACTGCTTAAATTAATGGAAAGAGTCAAGAGCGGCAGCTTACCCGCCCCGCTTCCCACAGCGAAAATAGAAAGCATCAGATGGGCCCTCACCTTCCGCCACCTCCCTCCCAACGCACATCTACTCACCTGGCTGAGCCCCTCCCACGGAGACCCTGGCCCTCCCGCCTCCCAGCATCCCCTGGGCTCCAGGCCCGCCATTCCTCCCCAGCTCCTAGGGCAAGCCCCCTTCCTTTCATTGAGCCCTCTCCCAACTATTTCACTTTCTCCTTTGCCAGCTCCTCTCTCCCCACCTGTAAGTGTGGTTCCTCCCGGTTAGGTCCCAGGGCTCCTCCGGCTGCTTCACTTCCCGGCTTCCTGTGTCCCTGCTGGAACCCACACACCTGCACCTCCAGCCCCACTCTCGCCTGAGCACCTCACAGGTGTAACAGCTTCCCGCAGACAAATGTATCTATAACAGTGGTTCTCCACCTTGGCTGCACGTTAGAATCACCTGGGAATCTCTTTAAAATCCTGATTTCCGGGCCTCCTCCTCCGGAAATTCTGTTTCTTTGTGATGGGGTGGGGCCACAACATTAGTAACAAAGAAACAGAATTTCCGGAGGAGGAGGCCCAGAAATCAGGATTTAAAAAAGATTCCCAGGTGATTCTAAGGTGCAGCCAAGGTGGAGAACCGCTGGGCTAAAACTAAACGTCTCACAGCTCCCGTCCCACTTGCTCCTTATCTTTACCGGCTCACTTTAGGAAGTGAGCATTCCCAGCCAGCCAGCTGTCCAGACCAGAGACCTGGAGATGGTCTTGACCCTTGCGTGACCTTTAACCTCCTTCTCCCTCACCTAGAAAACCTCCCTGCCCTAACTTCATGTCTCCTGAGTGTCCTTCAGCTCCATCCCTTTTTCCCTGCTTCTCAATGG
Source organism: Myotis nattereri (assembly GCF_964212035.1). Classification (NCBI taxonomy): domain Eukaryota; kingdom Metazoa; phylum Chordata; class Mammalia; order Chiroptera; family Vespertilionidae; genus Myotis; species Myotis nattereri. The sequence goes on along the minus strand of NC_138085.1, from coordinate 74,956,335 downwards.
AGGCCCATGGTCCCACCTTCCCACTCTGGGAGAGCCTCTGTCCTGACAGGTGGCCCCGGCCCCACTGCGGCTCCATCGCTCTAACAGGCCACCTGGAGCCGCTGCCCTCTCCCCAAACCCTTTCCTGGCTCTCTGCTCCCCCGCCCCACAGACTGCTCCCAGGAGAAACAGACTCAGAGAAGAGAAATTGAGCGGAATACAGCAAATCCAGGGGCAGGGAAATTATTGATTCGTGCATTTGTTCGTTCATTAAATTATACCTTCAGAACCTGGAGTTAGTCCTTCTGGGAGTCTCCAGGCCCGAGCACTTAGTTTCTTTGTTTATTTCCTTCATAGCACTTACCTCCACTTGTATTGGGTTGCTGGTAGGGTGTTTTTTGTTTTGTTTTTTTTTGTTTTTTTTTGGTTCAGTGTTTTTACACTTTTTAAAAAATCAGTCTCCCCTTTAAGAAAAGGTACACTGTCTGGTGTGGTACCCACAGCCCCTCGTACAAGGCTGGACATACAGCAGTCACTCAATAAATACTCATTGAATAAGTGAAGGAAGGGGTGAGTGGATCACCAGCGAAGGGGAGGTTTCCTTGGCTAGCCCTGGGAGAGGAACCACAGTGCCCACTCTCCACGACATGCCGGGTCCTGGTCTTCTGCACAACCCTTACCACTATGGAGCCTTTCATGTCCGCTTTCTTCTGTCTTCCCCCATGGAGTCATTTTCTACAGCTGCATAACAAACTACCATGAATGTAGCACCCCAAAGCAGCGCCCGTCTCAGCCCACAGTTCGGTATCTGAAGTTGGGGCCAGAGGAGCTGAGTTCTCTGCTTGGGCCTCACAAGGCTAAGAGAGGTGCCTGCTGGGCCGCATTCTCATCTGGAGCTGGGGTCCTCCTCCAGGTCCACACAGGGGTGGCAGGATCCAGTGCCTGGCAGGTTCAGGCCTGGGGGTCTGTTTCCTTGCTGGCTGTCAGCCAGGGGCTTCCCTGGGCTCCCAGAGGCCACCCCCATGCCTTGCCCTGGGCCCCTCCAACTGCAAAGCCAGAAACAGGATCTTCCTGATGTGGAGGCCTCCCCACTCTGTCAGTCTCTCCCACCAGGAAAAGCCCAGGCCCCGGAAGGGACCAGCTGAATGTCAGCTGCGCCAGGATACCACTTTTAAAATCAACTGAGCCATATAACATAACCTGTCGCAAGAGTGACTGTCCCATCACACTCACTGTCCACATTCACACTCAAGGGAGAGGATGACCCAGGGCATGTACACCAGGGGCAGGAATCTTGGGAACAACCCTTAGAATCCTGCTACCACACCCCACTGGAGTAGAGCTTTGCCTGCCTTATGATCTTGCATTCCAAGGCTCAGGGCAGGAGCACATGCACAGGTGAGAATGTTGCACGGCACAAGGAAAGCAAAAGGACTGCTCAGCAACTGGAGGTAACCAGCACCCCAGAGCCCGGATCAGCCAGGCCCTGTACGTCCAGCCCAGAAACTAAGGGAATCAGAATCCCACACACCTGAATCCAGTCATGGTCCCCCAGTTTGCCCAGCACACTACTGGAAGGATCTGGCCTGGAATAGTTCCAGCACATAGAAGATGCTTAGTAAATATTGTTGCATTTATGAATTGAATAAAAAAAGAAGAAGGTGAAGTCTCCTGGAAACTAGAGGTGGGAAGAATTGGAAGGATTGAGGTGGGAGGAAGCAAAACAAGCTATGAGTCAATCAAGTGCCTCCTAGTAACTTCTACTCAAGTCCTATCCAACACCTTTGCCCCAGTCCCAGCTCACCCCCAAGCCCACCTCCTCCAGGAAGCCCCCTTTGACCACCAGCCTGAGGTCCTCTGCACCTATTGCCTGGTCTGAGGGCTGTCCTTTGTCACCTTCTGTTATTGTGGACAGCAGGTTAAATCCTATCTGCTCTTTGTAATTCCCCACACCCGTGTCTCAAGTCGCTGCCTCATCTTCACCCTCCTTGAGGAAGGTGGATGATGTCTCACCCATCTTTGTCTCCACCCAGTGCAGAGGGAGCAGATCCCTGGGGACCTGCTTGGTGTTTTGGAATGAAGATCTGCTGCAAGCAGAAAATGGGACCTGGGGTGCAGCAGTTGTGGGGTGAAGCATGCTGGGTGGAGTGGAAGGTGGGGGTGGAGAGCAGGCAACATGTGCAAAGCAAGAGAATGCTGGCACCATGCAAAGGAGACAGAGGCCAGAAGGTCATGGAGGACATAGCAAAGAAGAGGAAGGAGAAGCAACAGACCAAGAGAGTTGGTCACATCCAACCAACTGGCTGACTCTGCAAACACAGACTACTTGCTTTCATCAAAACCTTCCCAACGAGCTTCAGGTACTCAGAATTGTCTCCATCCTCCCTTTTCCTTGTTTCTGGCGGTGGTAGTGGTCAGTGTGAGAGCAGATAAAATGATAGTGATATTGGTGGTGGGAGGGGGGAGAGTGATATACTTTTCCCTCAATATCCCAGGGAGTACAGAAAATGTCTCCTATGCTAATAGATTGAAAGGTGACTATAACCCTGTGAATGAGACTGTCACCATCACACAAGCCCCACTTGGGTGTGTGAACAGAAAGACTCTCCCTAGACCCAAGATGGGTCAGAAACCTACCAGACTCCTGTGTGTAGTGTGGGCTCCCCACCAGGAGGCAGACCAGCCAGGCAGCAGAGCCTGGGAGAAAAAGAAGCCAGGATTCTCTGGGGAGAAGGCAGACAGGCCGGATTTAGTACAGTCTTCAGGTATCGGAAGAGTTCTTAGGCACTGCAGGCTAAGTCTAGCAGTGACTAGGGAGGATCGAATAAGGAAGGGAGCTTAATCCCCAGCATAAGGGATTTAGGATAGCTAAGGGGGAGAATTTCCTGATGGCGAAGGTTGTTAAAAGTTGCAATGAGGAGTCTAGAGAGAGATGGGGTGTGCTCCGGATGCTTTTACAAGTAGAAAAGATTATCCTCGGGCAGGGCAGCTTATGGCTAATCCCGCCTGAAGGCCCGGGAATGGACACAATGACCTCAGGGTCTCCTTCAGACTTGGAAAGCAGGCCTTCCCAACCACAGGCCAGCCACGGCTGCTGAGCCGGAGATGCGCTTCGAGGAAGGGCCAGGGTGTTCCCAGAAATAAGAAGGAGCCGACCCACGTGAGATCTCTCCCTTTTCTATTTTTTAGCCACAGCTGCCTCACAGCAATGGCCAAGGCCCTTCATAATCTCAGGTCTGATCCAGGGCAATTTAGACAAGAAAGTCAAGAGCAGCCACAGAGCACACGGAGACAGATTCCTCTCAACTCTGCAAAGCACCCCAGGCATCAGAGCCAGCGTTGTGGTGTTCTCCAAGGAGGGTCCTGCATTGAACCAGCCACGAGAAAAACCGCTGGTCCATCCAGTGGCAGCAACAGGAAACCCGAGGGCATTCCCGACCTGCTACCCCAAGCCAAGATGGCAAAAAGGGCGAGGTCCAGCTCTCCGAATGCTACCGTCCTACTTCCTGTGAGTCACGTGGCATGCCTTCTGGGAATACTACCTGTGCCCAGGTATTCACCCTGGGGGCCAGGGGAGAAAATCACACGGTGGTATATGCGTGACATGAGGAGACAGTGCTGGGAGCCATAGTACAGACTAAGAGCATTAGCAGGTTCGCAGAGCGCTGGCTGGGGCGTCCCCAGAGGCATAGGGCTGTGCAGGGCTCCAGGGAAAGGTAAACTATGGGCCAACAGGAGGACACCTGAGATCTTCTGAAGAGGTTTTCAAACGCACTGTCCAGGTATGTGAACAAGGCTATGAGCACATCCAACAACATATGAACATCCTGGTTCCACATGTTCTGTAAGCCAAGAAGCCAAAAAGGGGGTGACCATTGGTTTTCTGGAACCTGGGGGTCTGGCTCTGTGCAGAGGAAGATGGACATGGGCACGTCTTTTGCTTGTAAGTCTCCCCCCCCCCCCCCCAGTGAAGAGAGAACTACTTAACCCCCAGCCCTGTACCGTCCCAGCGCTTCCTTCTTCATCCTGCTATTTCTTTTTTTTTTAATATATTTTTATTGATTTCAGAGAGGAAGGGAGAGGGAGAGAGAGATAGAAACATCAATGATGAGAGGGAATCATTGATCGGCTGCCTCCTACACGTCCGCCCACTGGGGATCGAGCCCGCAACCCTTCAGTCCACAGGACGACACTCCACTGAACCAAACTAGCTAGGGCTCTACTGCTGTTTCTTTCTTACAACTCTGCTGAGGTCCCTCTGCTGCCTCTTCTTTGTCCTCCATTTTCTCTGTTTCAACTCGTTTGCAAAAGGTGGACCAGCCACATCCCTGCTTCCCACCACTCAGCACCTGATAAGTCCACAACCCACACCCGCCCCTGCACACAGGGAGCAGGGCCTTGCAGCCAGCTCCCTCCTTTCAAGGACACCTTTCCTTCTGAAGGCTCAAACGCCAGCCTTCCAGACACTTCTGCCCTCAGCAAAGATATGGGGCCAGAGCAAACGACCACAGATACGTAGGAGAAATAGCACGAGCATGTATTATTCTGCCCCTCGCACATGAGAGGAACAGGCGGGACCGGTTGCAGAGGCATATGAAGCATGCAGCCAACTGCATCCTCGTGCCCAAATAAAGCCATTTTCATTTCATAAAGCAAGAGAGCAAGTCCAGTCATTAGGGAAATAGAAATGGGGAACTTAAATGCCTAATTGGAAGCTCTATTGCACTTGCAAAGTACCTTTGGTTTTTCTAAAAATTCAAGGGAAACGCATTGAGCCTGTAATTGCAGACAGATCGATGCCCCCTTCCTTCCTGCATTATCACAGGAGAGCTCTTCCTGTGGGCCCATCCCAACCCCGGTCACACTGTGTAAGTGGCAGTCAGGGCCCAGGAGGAAACAGAAAATGTTGAGGGGAGAACCTGAGTCCTTTCCCTCTCCACCCACGGCAGGAGCTCATGGCCACAGCACCCTTCTGGCTCTTTGAGTTTACCTCCTACCCGTAGTCAGAACGGTGACGTGTCTTGGGAGGGTTGGGGGGGATTTATGGACGCGGGACCCTCGATGGAGAGGCGCACACAGCATCAGCAGGAAGCATGGGAGGAATGTTCTCCTCCGGGCTATCTCCATGGTGTTCCTCAGAATTCCCAAACAGCCCCAAACCCAAGCAATGGAACTCTAACACTGAACACTGGGTACTGAGTGCACGTGGGAGGGACATCTAAGGCCTCTGGGTACAACTCCTGCCCTGTCCCCTCCAGAAGCCGGCCTTGCAAACATACGAGGTTTCAGCTTTGACTTTGTCTTTGGTCCCCAGGCTGGGCCCACTCTACGCTCTGAAGGGCTCTCTCTCCCCACTCCCTGGAATGTCCGTGGCCACCTTTATCTTTACAAAGAGGAGACAGAAGACAAGACTAGGGAGCACCTTTGCCCTGCCCAGGAGCGGCCTCCGGGCCTCAGGTCTGTGGTTCGTGTGAACAAACATTTCCACCAGAGGGAAGATGAGTAAATCAGCCGGACACACACATGACACGACGGGACATCCTAAGTGTGACTGGGTCCCGAACTGCATTGGAAATGAAACCACAGGCACAGAATGGAGAACCGGAGACCAGTTGCTCCCAGTCCTTCATGCAACCTTCTGAGCTGGGCACACACCTCTGTGCCCTTAAGCACAGTCTGTTGGGAACTCTGCAGGACAGGGGGCTCTCCCAGCTTAAGAGGTGGTAGGATCTGCATGAGCAGCAGGCACTGGCCTGTAACGACCAAAACTCCAGGTTCCCCCAAAGATTCTTGCCTGGAGACAACGTGACGCTGGAGAAATGGAAGGATGTGGAGAGAGGGAGAGGAGAAAAGCAGAATGGTAGAGAGAGTGGCCCACAGCTGGTCTTATTTGCTGACCTGGTTTCCACTGAGCCATTTGCCCTTTGGCCCTGTGTATTTTCAAAGTCTACAGTTCAGGAGTGTTTACTGCAATGTTTTCCAGTTGATGTTCTATAGAAGAGACCCTAACAGGCTACTCAGCACACTGCAAAAGTGGGTTAAATACTATTACCCCTGCTGCAAAGATAGGGAGACAACAGTATAATGGATTACCTTAATTTCCCAGAGACATGCGGCGAATTCATTACTGGGAGGGAAAAGAGGAAAAGAAAAAGACAATCAGATTAAAGGGTCCTGAAGCCTGGGCGGCCTTGCCAAGGGAGCCAGCCAGTTTGAGGGAAGGAGAGATGAGTCCCAAACAGTCTAGGGTGCTGATCCAGAAATGCAGTTCTTAGGAATACAGACACCTTCGGGCGCTCTGAATTAAAACGTGCCACAGAAGCAAGTTCGCCACACGCAAAGCCCCGAGGGCCCACCCATCCGCCTGGCATGGCAGCTTGGGAGAGGAGGGAACACATCCAGATCCTCATTTAGTTCAGGAGCTTGTTTTCTTACACTGACAAATCCTTCTAAAAAGGATTTCCTGATTAGAGTCAAACGGTGGAGGCCAGACCTCTTCATTCGAGACTGTGGAGCTGTCAGCATGCTAATGGCTCTCCTTAGCAACAGCTCTCTCCCTCCACGTTTAGGAAGAAACAAAACCTCTGCCAGGATCACAAAGATCCTCTGATGAGTCATGGCTTGGGGGGCGGGGGGTGGCAGGGAGGGAGGCACAGACCTCCCAGGCACACATGAGGGTGGGATGCTGGCTGCTGGCAGCAAATGCATAGGCAGGTGCCCAGCTGTGCAGGGAAAATGCAAGGGGACAGGAGCTGAGTCACCAGGGCCCTGTATCTCTCTGGTACTTGGCACTGCTTTCATCTGCCATTTCACAACTTGAAATGCAACTTGAAATACGCACACAGAGCTAATGTCTTTTCCTCACCAGACTTAAAGGTGCAAAAAAAAATGTTCCAGAGACATCAAGGCGAAGGCTGAGGAGAATGGTTTCCTGGACTGGTTTTGTTTTTCTCATAAACTCTGGAATTTTCGGACTCGCTCTGGAAAGAAATGAAAATCAAGACTTTAGTCATCCATCGATGAAACGTTTATTGCACAGCGACAGCGAGCCAGCTCTTGTCCTTTGTAATTTCAGATCCATGGGTCTCAGCACAGTCGGTGAACCCCAACGCTGGAAGGGACCGTCAATTCCAACAGTCCAGTTTTCCAGATAAGAGAAGCCAGGCCTCGGGAGGTCAGCTTCCCTGAGATCACGAGTGCTTTGTGGACAGACCTGGAGTATGAATCCAAGTGTTTCCACCACCATGACTAATTCGCAGGCCAGATGCTTCGCAACTGGGCTTGGAGAGTCTCAGTTGGAGAAGAGCAGAAGCAAGATCCAATTTGCCAATATTCACATCCTTGGAGGAAGCGATATTCCTCCCAAGCCAAAACATATTGGTAAATTCTCTAATTTAGTCAGATGATGTCTCACTTTACATGATAAATGTTTCTAAAAAGTTGCATGCAAATCAATTTTTTGTAAATTGAATTACTTTTTAAAAGCACAAGACAGATTGCTTGCTAAAGAAACCCTGGGCTGCAAATGAGAAATATTTCTGCAATTTAAATAATAACTACCTCCATAATTTATCGCTTCTGTAATTTATAATTTACTATTCCTTGGTTTTGTTTAGTATCACTGGTTTATAACAAGAAAGATCTATATTTCTGCAGCTAGTGTCACCAAGCAGTTTGAAGTACATTAATAATAACTAATACTTTCCTGCTACCTGAACCGTAGAATTAATAAGGAATTGGTATTCCCATCTGGCAGATGGGAATAATGAAGTCTTAAAGTATGGATAGATGCAAGATCATGCAGAAAGTCAATGATATGGATAGGATAACCAACCACATGTTCTTTGTTAAAAATCCTGCTTTTTTATCTCTTGGGTTAGGACATTGTGGTCAGCTATTGTATCAGAGTTCTCCAGAGAAACAGAACCCGTAGGATATGTAAGAAGAGCTTTTTTTAATGGGAATTGGCTCGTGTGGTTATGGAAGCTGAGCTATGACACAATATGCCCTCTGGAAGCTAGAGAACCAAGAAATCCAGTGGTACAACTCAGTTCAAGTCCAATGCCTGAGAAAGGTGAGGGGGCAGGGGAAGGGGCAGGGGAGCCCCTGATGTAACTCCCGGAGTCTGAAGGCAGGAAAAGATAATGTCCCAGCTCAAGAAGAGAGAATGAACTTACCCTCCCTCCACCTTTTTGTTCTATTTGGACCCCTCAACAAGTTGGATGATCCCGCCCATACTGGTGAGTGGGGATCTTCTTCACTCAGTCTACTCACCCAGATGTTTATCTGTTCTGGTAACAGCCTTATAAACACAAGCTGACATAATGCTTTCCCAGCTCTCTAGGCATCCCTTAGCCCAATCAAGCTGAAAAATTAACCATCACAGCTATTGTCTCCCAGAGAGACATTCCCACATCACAGATGCATGGGCTCCAAAGAAATCCATGAGCCATCTCAAAGGGATATATTTCAGGAATCCAAGAGAGCCCCATACCTGCCTCTCTGCTCCATCACATGACTCAGCTAGGAAACATGGGGAGCAAAAACAAGAGTCTCAGTGAACCCATGACAATGTGTCTTGACTGATTCCCCATCACAAGTCCAACCCTCTGGCTGTAGGGAAGGAAAGGGGAGAATATATAGGATCTGACCCCAAAGACTCTTAGTCCACTTAGAGAGGCAAGGCTCAGAGGTTAAACTACATCAGAGTTCCAGTCCACATGGGTCTTCCCCACTAGACTGTAGAGCCTTGAGGAGAGGGACCTTCTTTAGTTAGCTCCTCGCCTGGGAAAAAGCCAGTACCCAGTGAATGTTTTTGTCCTATTAAAGTATGCAAATGTAGAGGGATTGGGGAGGATGCTATCTGCAAACATCTGGAGAGATGATATAGAATAGATAGAATAAACATATGATTTGTATCACCGGAATGAAGTTATCTCCTCTGCAATGTGGGAAGAATAGTAATCACTCCAGCCTCCTAGAGTTGCTGCGGCACTTGAGTGGCATCATAGATCTAAAACATTTAGCATGATGCTGGCAAACAGAGAGCACTTAATAAGCGGTGCCTATCATTTATATCACAAGGACCACAGACTGTGGTGACAGAGGAACTGATGACAGATCAATGGGAGGAAGAATTTTTCCAAAAGTATTAAGGACGGCTCACTCATGAAAGCTACCATGTGGGTGGTGCCTCCTATCACAGGGATTGGATGGCCATCCCTCAGTGAAGATGTCAAGAAAAGTCCCTCACCAGGTAACAGATGGCTGAGGGCACCAGTTCGTTAGCCTGGCTGGGAATTAGAAAAACATAGCCAGTGTTTTTAGACAGTTCTGGGCCAATCAGACTTGAACAATTTTGGAAAGGTATAGGAATGCATGTTTGAATACGCATTTCGGGTGATTTTTATGTAGCTCATCAACATGGGTCCAATTACATATGTGTGAGAATCACCTGTACAGACAAAGTTATGTCTCTTTCAAATTCTGAGGCTGTAGGCATTGCTTCATCCATCTTGATCACCTTTTGAGTAGCATCATGGAAAATAATACAAGTTGTTAAAGTTAGAAAGATTCAGTTTAAATCCCTGCTCTGCCACTTCCTATCTGTATGACATCGAGTGTATTGATTATTCTCCCAGAGCTTCAACTTCCTTGTCTAGAAAATAAAGATAAAGATGCATGCTTTGATGAAGATTCCAGGAGTTTTTCTGGCATATAATAAGTGCCTGATAAATATTTTATGAACTTGGTAGAAAATAATAGGGACTTAACAAATACCCGTTCCCTTTTGTCACCGCCATCCCAAACTCTTGCATTATGTAGAGGAACACGAGACTCCCTTAAAGCAAGGAAACAAACAAAAACGGAGAAAGTGAGATAGAACCGTGCCTAGACAGGGAAACCGGAAGAGCAGGAAATAGCGTGGGAGATTCCAAAATGGCAAGAGAACCCCTAAAGTTTAAAATAGATGCGAAGAGGAAAAAAACATCATGTATTAAATTTCAGTGAGAAAGTAAAGGAGAGTGAAAGTATCATAGATCTTTCTGGATTTCGTTGGGTGTTCTCAATCATCAAATCTGCATTCCGAAATACTTCTATTTGCTGAAAACCAAGAGCCTTGGTGCCCAGGGAGAATGAAAAGAGCAAGGGACAGGATCTAATTAATCATCAAGAGGCTGTCACATTGACAACTAGAAGAATTGGAAAGTTACAAAGTACCAGCACCAAACAGCATCAATCACCCAGCGATGGTAAATAAATTAATCAAAAATCATTGGGTACCAAAAGGTCTGAAGGAAAAATAAAAGGCAGACGAGAAAAATGATCAGGAGCAGCAAGCAAGCAAAATAGCAGCGCCTGACCCTGTGGAAGCGGAGGCCACGTGCCCTGGCAGGCAGCCAGCTGCTCCGCTGCCAAAGCCTCGCCGGCCCCTGAAAAGAGTTCCAAGCACAACTGGGCACAGAAGTGGCTGCGGATGCTTGGTCTGCATGCCTGTCACCCCTTCTGTAGTGCATGAAAACTCCACCTAGCGTCCCCACACCCTACTCTCTCATCCTTGACTTTGAGGTCATCCTAAACACCACTTTGCTCAAAACTTATGATTAAGCTGCCATATTTTTGTATTTGTGTTAAAACTCCCCACCTGGACCAGTATTACCAGCTGGAGGCCTTGCTGGAATACACGACTCTCTCTTCTGTGATATTGGGGGCCCTCGCTAACCCTGAATTATAACACCTCCCCCCACAACCTGGCCTCTGCTTCCGCAATTAGTTTGATTTTCCTTTACCTGGAGAAAGAGTGGGTGTGGAGGATATTAACCGGATCACCAACTTCCCCTTTCTTTTTTCAATCAGGATGGAGATGCCCCCCTACCCCCATTTGGGTTTACACAGGATTCACAGGACTCAGCAATGAGCCAAAGGAATTGAAGCCCTTGGTTCTGTGAAGATGCACAGGTCATACAATACTCCGGTGGAGTTTAATGTTTGCTAGGTCTCAGGTGCCATCTTTTTTTAAATGTATTTTTGACATGCTAGATGACACGGCCTTCACAATTCACCCACAAGTGATAATTTGCAATTTACTTCCATTTAACAAATGTTCAGTGAGCACTCGCAGGTTTCCTGGGATGACACAGACATGAGTGAGGCTATATCTCTGTGTGCTAAGAGCTCACAGACCAGGGAGACAAACCACCACAAACGGCGTGATCCCAGCAACTGTGACCATGGTGACCACACAGACACAGACACAAGCCATCCGTGGTAGGATGAAGGACAGAATCAACTCACATGAGGCGTCGGGAAAGGCATGGGGGGGGGGGGGGCGGCGGCCTGGGGATAGGAATTTGATGTGACTTTGGAGGAAGTCAAGGCTTGCAGAGTGGAGATGGGAAGCGAGCATGTAAAGCACAGAGAGAAGCATGAGCGGAGACTCAGGAGGGGAGAGTGCAGGGCACGCTGGGGGCAGCGTGGAGAGGCGGGCTTTACTGCACAGAGAGGGTGGGGTCATGACTGGGAGACAGTGACAATAAAGGGTTAGGGCAGTCCTCTTCCCTGAGCAATTCTGACGGTCTGGGTGCACAATGCTGTCCCCTTTCAGACCTCCAGGGAGACCAGGGGGGTGAGCTTCTGGAGCTCTGGGAATCTCTGCTCAAGGGCTGGACTCTCCAAATATGGGCACAGAGGCCCCAAGGAACCAGTCCCCAGATGGCAATGGTCACATGTGCGGCCCAACAAGGGAAAGGACACAAATGGCATCTGAGCACAGAGAGGCTCGCACAGGTCACATGCACCCAGCCAGGTGACAGGCAGGCAGGTCGGATGGGTCATGTGAACAGACATATTTTGGAAAGTGAGACGTTATGTACCTGCAACTGGTTAACTGCACAGACCAGGCTCCATAGGGCACAAGCAACAGAGCGGGCTTGGTCACAGCCCCTGCCACCCTCCTCGACGGGATCACTCCTCCAAGCTCCCTATCATTTCCAACACGTCTCCTACACCTTCTCTGCCCCCCAAATGAAAAGCAAGTGACCTCTTTTGAGAGCACATTAAAAAGCCCAGTTCCATGTAATGTTAAAACTCTAAAACCTCCTCCCGTTTACAATCCCACAGGTCAGGCCGACGGCAGCCTTGGAGGCCAGAGGGGAGAAGTCGGCTTCTACGCTCTTGCCTTTGCTCCTCCTTCCTCCCCCTGCAGCACTGACTCCTGGGCCCACAGGGGCGAGTACAGGGAGAGGGAGGGAAAGGAAGGGGTGGCAAAGGTTCTCCTGGGATGGTGCAGACATAATCCAGCTGGTGTTCTCGGAACACAGAGAATGCCATCCAACACTACTTCTTATTTTCATGGGACGCTTCTATGAGGACCCCAATCTTTTAAATATATATATATATATATATATATATATATATATATTAAAATCAATATATATATTATTGATTTTTTAGAGAGAGGAAGGGAGAGGGATAGAGAGTTAGAAACATCAATGAGAGGGAAGCATCTATCAGCTGCCTCCTGCACACCCCCTACTGGGGATGTGCTTGCAACCAAGGTACATGCCCTTGACCAGAATCAAACCTGGGACCCTTCAGTCCGCAAGCCAATGCTCTATCCACTGAGCCAAACCAGCTAGGGCAAGGACCCCAATCTTTCAATCTCTTGCCAAAACAATGGTTCCTGTGGCCCTCGGCATCCCCAGAGTCACTGGCATCTTGCAGTCACCCCATCTTAGCCTCTCATCTCTCCAGGGCTCCTCGTGGGCAGCAGGACTGTGCCGACCTCTCCCTCAGAACCTCTTCTGCTCTGCCAGAAACCCACACCCCGGGCCTGGTGGCATCCCGAAGGCCCTGCTGTTCCCAGGGCAGCTCTGGTTCCTTCCTGCCTGCTGCCTGAGCCACGCTGGCCAACAGAGTCCAGCCACCATGCCCAGCAAAGGCCAGAGGCCACATGAAAAGCTCCCAAGCAGGCCCCCCCTGATTAAAGGGGAAGCCTCCATCTCCCCTTCCTTCTTGGGGTGCGGGGGGAATAAGTCACCAGCGTTGACAATTTTCCCCAAAGGGACCGCATCTCCCACCTCTTTTCCTTTATACCCTGGGGGCTTGGTGATGAGCTAATGTTAACAGAACAGCTAGGGTCACCTCCTTGTAAAGTACTTTATAGATGGGCTACCCTGCCACTGTAAAATGCTGGGGTAGTTGGCACATATTTTTCTCAGACTTTGGGCATCAGCTGACATCCCTGTTAATATGGCTGTTATTATTATTCTCCATAGCAAACTCTTTGCCTGTTAATTACAGTTGCTCTCGGCTATACATGATTCCCTATTAGCAGACAGCACCTCGCTGCAGGATGGCAGAGCGCTGCGGCTCACTTTGCTAGGGAAGAGGACTGATCCCCACTATCTGCAAAGCTCCCCGGTTGTTTTTCTGAATCAATCCTCTAGGACCAGCCGAGGTCAGAATAGAGCCTTCAGAGCCACGCTCCGGCTGGTAGACACGCTCCCTCCAGGCCTCCATAGCTCAGTGGCTCCCACCAGCTCTCAGTGGCCTGCAGCCCTTCCACAGAAGGAACTGGGTCCTGAGGGTGAGAAGTTATTTAGTTTCCCAGCCTGACATTCTAGTTCCTGGCCTTCTGGAAACAGCAAAGCTGCTGTCACCGTGCCGGGACGTGACAAATGATGTGGAAGGCGTGTTATGATACAGCCATCCATCCATCGTCAGAGGCCAGGGCCACAAGGGGATGGAAAATGAACAGGGAAATTGTTAATTGTGCAGCTTTAAAGCTTTCCCAGGGAAGAGCTCAGAGGGGCATCTGTTTTGCCCCCACCAGGGAGGCAGCATTCTCTGAAAGCTTTGAGGAGGCATGCCACCAGCTGGTCAGGACACAGGCAGAGTTGGGAGGTGCAGGAGAGGACACCACCCCAGAGACGGTAGGAAGGAAGAGGGGAATACTACTGACACAATCACTGCCACAGCGGTGTCAGTCATACCTGAAGAGATAGAGGTTCTCTTGCGGGGACCCCTGAATAAGTCCCTGAACATTCAGAGTTTCCAGAAGATGACAATGATAGTATCTCACTTTCCTAAAGGCAGGGGACTATTCTTTATTTTTTAAAATATATTTTTATTGATTTCAGAGAGGAAGGGAGAAGAAAAGAGAGATAGATATATCAATGATGAGAATCATTGATCAGCTGCCTCCTGCACACCCCCTGCTGGGAATCCAGCCCACAACCTGGGGAAATGGCCTGACCAGGAATCAAACCATGACCTCCTGGTTCATGGGTTGACGCTCAACCACTGAGCCACACCAGCAGGGCAGGAGGCAATTCTTGAGGGTCCAAGACACGGATTCTTTAAGCACGTGATGCCCTTCATTCCCTCCCATTCTCTTTGCCTTTGGGGTCGGGTTATCTGTTTATTTGATAAATGTGAAAGGGGGGACTTCATGGTCCTTGCTTTAGTCTCATTCACAAAGAGAGAAAAGTGGAATGGAGACTATATACACATATCACAAAATTCCATTTTCATAAAATACTCAAAAATGCAAATTGATGGTGGCAGCAGGTAGTAGGCGATGCAGGGAGCTGGGAGTGGTGGGAGCAGAAATTACAAAAAGGTTCTGAGGATCTCTTGTGGATGATAGCTCCTCATCTTGATCATGGGGATAGTTTCATGGATGTATACCTGAGTCAAGCCTTGTCAAGTTATATACTTTAAATATATGGAGCATATTGCATGACATCATATGCCCCCAAAGCTGTTAAAAACACACACAGCGAAACCAGCAGCTACCAAGGGACATCAACCATTACCCCCAACATGACCCCTGTTGCCCTAACAGACTGCACTCACTGCCCAGCCACCTTGAATACCCCCTCCTTCCCTCTGCCTCTGCCAGCTCTATTTGTCCTTCAAAGAAGAAGTCCTACCTCCTGCAGAGAACCTCTCATTACCTCTCACCCCTGACCCTCAGGGCACAGGACACTTCATTACCCAAACAGAAGCTGAGCTCCCTGAGACCAGGAAACCTGTCATTGGGACCCTTCCTCTACCTGCACAGTCCTGGGCCCAAGAAGCCCCAATTCATACCTGTTGATTGTCGATGAATCTCCCACTGAGAGATCTCCCTCATGAGGCTTCTCTTCACTCTGTGATGACATGCCATTAATTTTAAGAAAGAAAGAGAGCATCGTTTGTGCCTGTGGCCTTTGCCTCTGCCGGCGAGGCTATGTCTCCTATCGGAGCATGCCTCGGGAAGGCCCTGTGTGTGTGTTCACATTAGACTCCATGCAGCTGGCCACGGCCAAGCTCACTGCAGACAACCAGACACCACGGGCTGCTTTGGACTGCTCTGTGCTTCACCACCTCAGGGGCCCCACAGCCTTGGCAGGGGAACCGTGCCCTGCCCTGCCTTTACAACAGCCTCAGAACACAGGACAATGTCTGGTGCCAATGAGCTCCTTGCCCAAATGAGTAAACTGAGGCCAGGGAGAGCATGTGGGCGAGTATAGGTCACAGGCTGTACCTCGCTTCTTCATCCTTCCTTTCTGTGCATTAGGAGCTTTTCTCACATGCAGAGATCATGAGACAAAGGGAAGGCAGACCTTCTACTGCCCACCCTTCGCCCGGCCCGAAGAGAGTCATCCCAGGTTTTCCAAGCTCTCCCACCAACGGCTCATGATCAAATTTCCCGTCATCTGGTTAAAAGTAATCTCTGCTACGCCTCACACTCCAATCAACTGATTTAAAAGAAGAAAAAGTCAATAGGCTGACAGCCTTAGAAGTGGATAAAGATATTAGCAGAGGCCTGCTGTTCCAACGAGCAGCAGACACATAATGATCGATACTTTTTATCTCCTAATGACTGGACGGTGATTGGGTAGCCTCCAGCTAAGAACTTCATTGACAACTCCAGTGTTGCCTGGAGGAAGGAGGGGAAGCCAATTTTTATGAGACCCGAGGAGACAAGGACCCTTCAAAAAACCCTGAATCCCAGTCACTAGGAACCTAGCAGTTGCATTGAGCTGGATTTTTCTCTCTACCTCTTGTCATCTCCAGTTATTCTCCCAATTTGGCCCCGCCCTCCACCAGGAATCACATCGAATATGTCTAACAGCAGACAGAGGGGTGTTGGTCCATGAAAATTATTTGTATCCTATCATGTCCTCCCAGATTTTTAGGGAGGTCCCTAACGCCGTTCATGTCTACCTTCGTCCTCCATCAGCTGCCCTTTGCATTTCTCCCTCCACAGCAGCACTTGCTTCCTTGTCAACGCATCTTCCTCATGCGTCAGCCAAGACATGGGACATACCTGCTCCCCACCCACCCAACTTCCATTCATCAATTTCTTCTTCCTTGCCTTTGCTGAATTGGCTGCCTCCGGCTAACGTGCTCTTTCCTATCTCCCCATATCAGCCATTTTTATAAATTTTCACCCAAAAGCTCTCCCTGGTAGTGTGAGTATTATGAGTTCCACCCTCTGCCTTTCCTATTTCCTGGTACAAACTACTCCATGCCGCCTCACTCGTGAACAGCACTGCTGTAGGGTTGGTGATACCCCCTGTGGGATGGATTCTCACGTGTATTCCCAAGGAGAGGCGAGACAATGTCTCCTGAAGCACATGACAGGCACTTGGCATGCCTGTGAGTGAATCCAGGGGACACAGACATTCACAGGTTCGCCACGTAGCTAACAATGCATGCCCCCTGGCTGTGTAATGGAATGCCAACTTTCCAGGGTGTTGCTGGGTACCATAGTCCTCATGGCAAGGATTTCCATAACCAAATAAGCATGGTCAATGTTTGATTAAAAAGAGTGAACACAATCTCTTTACTGCCTTCTGGCCGTTCGTAAGATCCGATGAAAAGTTCTCGTTAAGAGGAAGGCATATTACACATCATTTCCAAATCACATGGTCATGGAGCTCTTTGATTACAGAATGTGACACAATACCACAGCATTCATGAAGCCCTTGGGGAAACATTTCCCGGCCTAAACCATTCAGCACGCAGGTGCCCTTAGGTTCGCCCAGTAAGAACCTGTCTTTTCCAGAGCCTCAGTTTAGCAAAGTATATCAGTGTTTCTTTACTTAATCCTCACAAGGCCCCAATGCACCATGTACTTAAAAAATAAAAAACAATGAAAGTCTAAACAATTGAAATCAAAATTATCTAACAATAAGATTACAGCATGAAATGCCTTCCAGCAACAAGCCAAAAGGCAGAAAACAAAATTCTATCTAAAAATCAATCTGTACCCCTACCACCTGTGAGCAATCAATACGCCATTGCCCTGTCTGCAGAAGTGGTTTGAGGTAACCATGTCCAGGCTGCAACAGGGGCAGGGGCAGGACTGGAGCACTGCCTTGCATTGCTTACCAGCCCAACGTAGACACTGAGGATTCAGACACCCCTGAGGTTAGCAGGAGCTGCACAACCCCTCCTATATGCAAATGTAATCACACCATCCAGTTACACCACAAAGCAAACCACGGAGCCTGCTGAATCCTTTTCACAGCTGAGGGGAGTGGGAACAAGATACCGAAGTGAACTCTCCTCTCTCGTCCTTTGAAAATCCTTACCTGTTCTTTTGCAGAAGCACAGCAGCCCAAGAAACACACAATGGCCAAGAAAACACACAACACCTATCAAGAGGTGCCGACAGAATATTGAGAGACCCGAGTTGTAGGCAACGATGCTAAAGGAACTAGGAGGAGTTAGCCCAGAGGAGGGGGAAGTCAGAGTGCAAAACGAGATGTCTTCTGGTGTTGGGACAGCTCTCATGTAGAAGTGACATCTGTGTCATGGTGGAGGCATGAACAAGGAGTTCGATTTGGACTTGATAGTAAGGAAACTTTCTAATTCCATGCCGAGGAGAGCAAAGGTCACCTTGCTTATAAGAATCCACAAAGATTGCCTTGGGCAGTGATTGTGTGGGTTTTGAAAAATCGATTGCCTTTCCAGGAATCACTAATGTGAGTGCCCGTGTGAAGAAGCAGGCGGATTTACATCTCTGAGTTTACTTCCCAATGCAACCCCACCTAGCGAGGGTGCCTTTGTGCTCCAGCAAGAGAGCAAAGTGGGCAGAGAAGGTTTTCCCACGTGAGCCACGCCGAAAGGCCTCGCCTCGCTGTGGAGGATTTCCTGCACCTAGAGATGGGCCAGGTCCGGCTCAGTGGTGCGTATTGGGATTCTGCTGTTCAGGGAGGGATGGACATAAACTCTCTCAAAGCTCTGACCTGAGAATGTGTGCCAGCAGCTTCTGGAAGTTAAAAGGCATCCTACTGGAATGCTACTTCTGCTTAATGGAAGCAAAAAAAAAAAAAATCTTTCAATCACAATAGCTCAGTGAGTTCACACTTTGACATTACCGCCCTGGCTCCAAACATGTGAGCAACGATCTATTTAAAACAGCACAAACATACTGCTGGGCTCAGAAACAAGTAAATGTCTTAATGGATCAGAAATAGAATAGCAATTCCAAAGTGTAAACAGCTCTGAAACCACAGACCCAGGCCGAGGCAGGGGTAACCTGGGACTCAATTCCTCTGTGCCAGCAGGGGGTAAGGCAGGCTGGCTGCTGAAAGCTAGGGGTAGATTTCCCCCATCTCCCGCTGTGCACACACTTGCTGCTTGAAAAGGAGGCAGAAAAGAACCGCTCAGGATTGCTGGGCGCGGGGGGGGGGGGGGGGGGGGGCGGGGGGGGGCGGGGGGGGCGGGGGGGGCGGCGCACAGCAATATGAATCCACTGCCAAGGTCAGGACCAAGCAAGGTACTCGCTGGGTTAATAATGTCCCTGATAACACAACTGGGCACCATTACAGGATCTGTTCGGGATCGGGAGAAAAGAAGGAGAATAACTAAGAACAAATAAGATCTCCCCACAAAAAGAAGCCATAAATCAAAATTCCAAACCACGTAAAGAAATACCACACCGAGAGTGAAAGCTAACAACAGGAGCGATTGAATCGCAAAAGCAGTCTGTATCCCTTTATCGAGGTGTGGAAATAAGTCTGTTTAGTTGGATTTAGGAAAGAACAACATCCTTTAAATGAGCAAAATGTCAATGACAAAAAGGCAAAAAAGTGAAACAAGAAAATGATATGAAAATGAAATCAGTGATAAGATTTCAAAACAAACAGAATAAAATAAGAACCCATGGGTACATACACACATATTCACATGGGAGTGCTACCTGACAGTCGATAGCCAACTCCTAAGTGTAGGATGAATCATGGGGTAGAAATTGTCATTTGACAGCAGATTCAGGCAAGATTCACCAATAGATGCTTCCACTCCACTCTTGGGTAAAGTTTTGAGCTTGTGAATCTTATGTACATCGCCTCAAAGTATCTCCTCTTAAAAACGCCTGCTAATTAGCTTTACAGTGGCGAACCCTGCCTGTCACCATCATAATGGTCGAAGCTCACTGTTTTATTAGCTTTGTCACTCATGGGAAAGCCAACTCCATGTCCCTTCTGAAACTGTGCACTGAGAAGAACACAGCATCGCTTCTGTCACATTCCTGCCAAAAATGCATAACCTGGCTCTACTGATGAGGAAACATCAGACAACGTCAAACTGTGGAACCGTCTGCAAGTCCACTGGCTTGTTCTCTTTAAACATGTCAAGGTCATGGGAGATAAAGGAAACCGAGGAACTGGAGCAGGTGGAAGGAAGCTAGAAAGCCATGACGCTAAACGAAACGAGTGGCCCTGAGGTGGCTCCTGCCCCTGTAAAGAACATTCTGGGATGAGCACGGTCTGTGAAGGGGACCCATGCTCATATTTACATGATGGTAGCATGATATCAATGTCAATTTCCTGGTTGTGAGAGGTACAGTGTGGCTTTACAGGAGAGTGTCCTTGTGTTTAGGAAATGCATACTAAAGTAGTAGAGGCAATGCAGTATCACTGTGCACTTAACCTCAAATGTATTTCAAAAAAAAGAAATGTGTGTGTACATATATGTAAAAAGACACAGAGATGGGAGGGAGAAGGAAAGACAGAGGAAGAGAGAGAGACAATGAATGATAATGCAAATGTGTGAGAAAGAGAGAGAGAGAGAGAGAGAGAGAGAGAGAGAGAGAGAGAAAGAGAGAAAGAGAGAGAGAGAGGATGTGGTAGTGTATTATAGGGCAAAAAATGCAAAAAGTTTACAGAACACCTGAATGAAAAATAAAACACTTAGAAGGAAGTTGAATTTTAGATCACCTGATCAATAGATAAATTGCAATTAATATTTAGCAAATTGACCTTGAGCTGATTTATGTGACTCTATAGAAAAAGCCCTGACACAGAAAGCTAGATGCCCATGTTGACCATACAGCAGTGGTTCTCAACCTTCTGGCCCTTTAAATACAGTTCCTCATGTTGTGACCCAACCATAAAATTATTTTTGTTGCTACTTCATAACTGTAATGTTGCTACTGTTATGAATCAAATATCTGATATACAGGATGGTCTTAGGCGACCCTTGTGAAAGGGTTGTTCGACCCCCAAAGGGGTCGTGACCCACAGGTTGAGAACCACTGCCGTAAAGGGACTGGGGCGGTGGCCCACTGCTGTCTTCATGCCGGTGCTGACTGCTCCAGGGGTTTTCCATCAGAGCTGTTGGAACCAACCGTCCCTTTTTATAACAAGCTCTTAGTAAAAGCCCCTATGCTCTCTTGAAATGAAAGCCACGGATAAAATGCCTTACCCATATAGTTTTTAAATAGAAATATAATTCAGCCAGTGTTGCTCAGTGGTGGAGCATTGACCTATGAACCAGGTCAGGGTTCAATTCCCGGTCAGGGCATATGCTGGGCTTTTGGACTCAATCCCCAGTAGGGAGTATGCAGAAGGCAGCTGATCAATGATTCTTTCTCATCATTGATGTTTCTCTCTCTCCCTCTCCCTTCCTCTCTCTGGAATCAATAGACATCTTTAAAAATAGAAATATATTGCCCTAACTATGAGTAAGTGGAGAGATTAAAATAATTTGCAATCATAACTCAGTATGTCCGTGATCATGACGACATGGGAAGGCATAAGGTCACAGCTCTATCTGAAAGAATCACCATGAATGTAACATCTGGCAGTGCAGGCTGATTTGAGTGTCATGCATTGTGACTCAGACAATCTGAGCATTGTTTCTATTAGTGAGTTCATTTTTCAAAATGCTGAACAAATCTTGGTAACATTCTGAGTAAAGTACAACTTACCTCATTTCACAATAGGACTGCCTTCTTAGCGGGGGAAAGACGCATGCAAAGACAACTGCCAATACAATGCACTCACTATAGCTCAGTGAAGAAGTCCACAAAAAAGAAAGTATAAAATAATGTTTTTCAATCTGTGAATGCTCAGGAGGATGACTAACTAGAAGACATAATGAAGCGGCCAGATGCTTATGTCTTTACATAGACTCACCAGGAAGGAGGCAGCTCTGTGCACAGATTGCTACAGGTATGTTGCAGGGCAGCTCCGACACCGTGAGAGGCGTTGCCATTGGTGATAATGATTTCCCATGCTCAGAATGCTGTGAGCAATTCTTGGTAAATTTCTAAAAGTAAAAAATGCAATCTTTCTCAATTTACACCTTAACTAAGGTCCCTAGGAAAGTCAGTGCAGATTGGAGCTGTGCATAAAACACTTGGTGTAGAACAGTTAAGATCTAGGCTTAGATAATTATCAAAATGTTTTCCACCTACATCAATATCCATGGGAACGTTTGATATTTGTGCAGAATGTAGGATCCATTGTTACCTCTCCTGCCCACATCATTGGGTCAACAAAATCTACCCCCCCCCCCCGCCATTTCCAAATGCCCCCTGAGAAGCAGTTGTTCCATAAATAACCAATTAGACCAGGAATTCAACCATGAGCACGTGGTCCTCAAATTTGTGGACCCCTGACAGACAGCAATCAGTCCTGTCCCAACAGACACCAGTGCTAAGGAAGGTTGGACATTTCAACTCAGGGCATTGCTTTAAGCCCTTCTGCAATGATGTACCCACCACAGGCAACTGATAAAACTCAATAAATGAATGAACAGGTCACGTCTCTGATTCGTTGTAACAAACAACACTGGATGTTGTCTGGAAAGAGGTCAGCAAGATCAAGTAATGCCAAGTGTAAAAACAGGGATCATGCCCTTGGATGCATAGTTAGAAAGGGTGAAGTGTTGCAGTGGGGAAGGGAGCCAAGTCCAAAGGCCTCCTTGTGGCAGCTGCTGTGGTCATGTCTCTGCTATTAGGCAGCTCCAACTTCCTTGGGTTTGATGGCCAAGGCCAGTTCTGCAGGCTTTCTGGGAAAAGGTCCCCAGAACTCTCGTTTTCAGCTTCTTCCTCAGGTATAGCCCTGAATAAAAGTGAAAAGGCATTATGGGATTCTTCTCAAAGCCGGAAGGGGGGTGGAGGAAGATCTTTCCGGAACGTACCCTAACTTGGCTCGAGGAGCATCTCTGAACACCTTGAGTGGTCACAGAGGTCAAGTGCTTGAAGTCACAATTCTTTCATCTATGTCTGTTGAATTGGATGTCAAATCCTGAGTGTTTAACATATTATAGGTGTTCAAAAATTCACAACTATAATGTTATTATTTCTATTATTTTCTGATCATGAACAAGTTAAACATCAACAGCCTCTCAGGGATTTCCTAGGCCTACAAATTCAGTATTTACAAGACGAACCTGGGTTCATGAATCTGTAAAGATTATTTTCATCTGATAAACATTTTTATTGTCAATCTTTTCCATGTCTTTTATTGAACTTTTTGAAAATGCCGCAAACCCACAGCAATTTAAACAATTAAGTGCACAAAATAGAAGTAGTTTCCCAAAGATAGAGCCAGACAGATTATGTGCATGAATAAAAGATCACACACTGGAGGGCCCTTGGAGATCCAGCTCCCGGAAGGGGGAGGCTCATCTCTCTTTTCCCAGAAAACTTGGCACCATCGAAAAAGCAGCCCAGGCAACTGGCCTCTCTTTCTCCTTCTTTCAAAGCATCTTCCTACCCTCTGGGGGAACTACAAGGCAGGTCTCTTTTACCTAATCCCCTGGGATCTCAACCTCAGTTGAGATTTAGCCAAGAACCCTGGCCCCCACACCAGACGTAAATGTCTTCATGAATCAATAATTGATCTAAATTCAGACCTCTGAGTAAATCTCTCCATCCTCGCTTGTTAGTGGGCCTGCTAGGCAGTTTAGGTGGAGGTGGGGCCTCTTCCAGAACCTCTAAGGGCTGGATTCACTGGGCACTTGAGTAAACAGATCTACAGGTCCTTTCATTTTTCAGAGAGGCATGCTTATTTGCCGCAAATGCAACCCAGAAACTCTACTGAGGCAAACAGATAGGCCCTCATTTGTTCCATTCCAGGCTCCTGGTTCTCGGCGTAAACACGGATATTCCTTTTTCTCCTTTGTGTTGATCTCTGTGGGCAGCTAGACCACTTAGGCCTGCGAATGACCATCAAGCTGAAGATGGGATCATGGCAGTACACAGGGAGTCCACTCTTCAGACTGGCAGCCTCTCACCCAGCCTCACGAGCATCTAGGGCTGCTTTTTCCTCGTTCATGGCACTGTTTTACTCTGATGTATATCAGTGTGTGTGTGTGTGTGTGTGTGTGTGTGTGTGTGTGTGTGTGTTATCTACCCAGACTTGAGGGCAGAGATGTCTTATAAAAATCTGTCTTTCCTAATCCCCCACAGCTCTCAAAACAAGGAATGATGCACATTAGCAACCTGAACCCTGTTGAATAAAGGAATGAATGAAATAAAGTGCTTCTGGCTCTATTCCCAACTCTGGAAAAATAATGCCAAGCATATGTCCTCCCAGCATACTTGCTGAAATCTCCATGAGATTCAGATGCTGGCTGCTGAGCCCAAGACCCTTGTGCCTCTCTCTCTATGCTGAACAGGAAGAAACCAGGTGCCCTCATCAATCTCCTCCAGGTCCAAGGAACAGGGGTGCAGTCTTCACAGATGTGCCACCTGACACTAAGAGAGGAAGGAGAAATTGTTGAAATAAACTCCAATTTTGAAAAGCAGCCTACAAATGCAAAAATACTCTCATGCTACTCAGCACACTTCTGGGCTATAGCAAGTGGCATACACCATAATTCCTGCAGACCATAGACACTTACACACACACACACACACACACACACACGCACGTGTGTAATGCCAGAGCCAATGAAAGCCATTGGTGTAACGGCCACATCAGCCCAAAATCTCTGAGTCACAAAGAGCCTGAGAGACTGCCTCTGGAATAGGTCTTACTAAACCTGTTAGCTACAAATCTATGGCCTCCTTACTTAAATTTCCCATTAGGGAGGTCACCTCATTGCATGATCAACCATCTAACCAAAGCCTGAGAAACACGGGTATTCTCTCCAAGCTCTGAGCTCACTAACATAGTCTTTTCTAACTATGAAGGGGAAAGTTATTGGAGCTCTAAGTACTCAGAGGTCCCCAGGAATGTCATGACTTCCAGGTTTCAGAGACAAGAGAAAGAGATGAACAAATCTAGGAAGAAATGAAGAAACACTTAAGCCAGTTAGCCAGAAGAGAGCCAGACAGTAAACCATGAGGACTTTTGTTCGACCCATACAGCCACTGTTCTATCAAACACACAAAATGTGTTTGAATTCCATTAGTGAACACAGACTGGATTCAACCATAATGTCCCTAGATACACCATACTGAAATACTCACTATTGGATACTGATCCATAGGCCTAAAAAAATCAGCCATTCAGTAGATACAGGATCATCCAAGTTAGGAGCCCAGGTAAAACATGTGTAACAGGCACTATTGACATGATAAGGTATCTTAGTCACTGCTAACAATGGGCCTGTCAAGTCTAGCCTACTAGTGAGTTTATGCCAAATGACTGATTAGGAATGAGATCTAAAGGGTCATAGGTAAGGCTGGAAATAAAGTACAATGAACAGTCTGATGTCTTGAATCTGTGAGAAATTCCTCCATGCTCAGCAGCGGTGCAGCATAATCAAACCAGGTGTCTTTCACAAACCAGAGCAAGGCATCTTGGTAAACAGGAACCAATAGCTGGATGTGTCCTGAAGAAGAATGGCTAAGTGCAGCCCATGGAGACCAGATGTGCCCTGAAGAGTATCCAAGCACAGCAGATATCAAGAAGACCCAGGGAGAGCAGGAGCCCTGGTACATGATGCTTGGATATCTATTAAATTCCAATATCTCATAAAAGAACAACAGAAATGAAATGGCATCATTCTCTTAAAATTGCAACCAACCTGAAGCTGCCCAGAGTTTGGTCAACCTGAAAGAATGATCATAAGGAGAACAACCCCTGTGCAGGAAGAGGGATACCTCAGTGGGTATATAATCTCACATGTGCACAGCGTCTCTCTAGGTGCCTGAGAAATCAGTATAATAGTGAACGTATCTGGTGAAAATAGGAATTCCATTCTTGAGCTCAAGATGTTACTAACTCTATTCCACAATTAGAACCATCAAATCCCCATAAATATTTGACAAATCCTCACATAGCTTCCTGTTGGTAAAGAGAAGAAAAGTGAGCCTAGAGCAGGGGTGGGCAAACTTTTTGACTCGAGGGCCACAATGGGTTCTTAAACTGGACCGGAGGGCCAGAACAAAAGCATGGATGGAGTGTTTGTGTGAACTAATATAAATTCAAAGTAAACATCATTACATAAAAGGGTACGGTCTTTTTTTTTTTTTTTTAGTTTTATTCATTTCAAATGGGCCGGATCCGGCCCGCGGGCCATAGTTTGCCCACCGCTGGCCTAGAGCATGAGGGAAGGCCAGTGTGTACTATTTAATTATGTGTGAACTATAGTGCCAGCACACACACACAAAAAAAAGTTTGCCTTAAACATCCAGGCATTAAACACATGTATCCACCAGAGAATTTTTTTTTAACACAGCAATGCCTCACCATTGCCTCCTAATGTTGGTTCTGAATGTTTGGTTCTAAATGTTTACTTCTGTTGATTCCTGACTCCAAGGACCCCAAAAATGAATGCTCCCCCAAGAGGTTAATGGGTCCTTCATACAAAGATACCTCTTGTTGATGCCCGGCACCTGTCTACCACGCAAAAGCAATAAATCTGAATGCCATTGGTGAGCACAGATTGGACTTAGTCTATGGCACACCACACAGAACTCAGCAGTGCTTGTTGAGTTCAGATTTGGGGGATGGAGACAAATTCAGTAAGTATAACCCATAGAAAGCAGATTGTCCTGGAGAGACAAAAAGTACAACAGAAGAAAGAAGCAGGAGGAGGAGATGGGGTAGGGCCTCTGTCCTACAGGAAATTCACCAAACAACTCAGGGGAAGGTACACTCATGAGGCCAAGACAATTCAATGCCAAGTATAACATATAGACTAGGGTCCTTTAGCATGGCTATGCATTAGAGTCACTAGAGAGCTTTTAGAAAACATGGTTATCCTGGTCCCATCCCAAGAGAGATTAATTTAATTGTTCTGGGGAGAGATGCAGGCAATGATATCATTTTAAAGCTTTCTGGGTGTACTAATTGTAAAGCCATGGTTGAGACCCATTGAGTCTGACAACAGAACCTGAAAGAGCTGAAAGGAGCAGAAGATTCCTGAGGGTAGGAGCATTCAGGAAGGCTTCTCACAAGGACAGGGAGGAAAGGAAAAAAGAACCGGAATAGTAGGGTAACAAAGCGACAGGTGGTCTGACACATGACTGATTAAGAAGGCCTTGAACGCCAAGGCCAGTTGTGCAAACTTGACCTGATAGACAATCGGAGAAAATGAGGTTCCTAAGACGGGTTGGTACACGCTCATATACACAACACGTTTCCATTTACAAGACCCCTTTCCATCCATTTGAACCTTTCACCAACAATACAAGGTAGGCATGCAGGGAAAACATAAGCACATATCCAGTTTACCAATGAGGGAAAAAAGACTGAGGGAATTTGAGTGACTCAGTAAGAGCAGTGTTTGCAGAAATTCAGTCTGGGGATAGCATGCGGTGTGAATTACAGTGTGGGAGAGAGAATTCCAGGGGGGCCCTGAGAAGACAGATGCCTTCCCATAAATGGGAGATAATATCAGTCCACAGCACGGCAGAAGCCTTGGGGGGACACAGCAGAGAGAGGATCTAAGAGCCACCTCACTGTTCTGTATCCCTCTATTTGCTTTTGGTGCATGGATGGGCACTAATCTTTAACACAGTAGGTGAAAGGTGGAAGAACTGTCTACATTAAGAATTGGGGAGACTGCAGAATAGAGAGGATGGAGTATACTTGAGTGGACGTGGCTGAGAACTTGGCCAGCCAGCATGTGCCACCTTCTTTTACAGGTAGAGGCAGCTTTTCTTCAATCCTGGACTTTCCTTCCAAATGGCGGGAACTCTACTATTGACAAATTTTGGTCTCTCCTGTCTCTCACCGTGTCATTCATTTCACTGGCGAATTTGAGAAAAATAACTACGGGTGCTCACTGAATCCTAACTTATTACCTTTGGGAACCAACCAGTCCATGAGGAACGGGAATTCTCCCCAAACTCTTGCCTCGGCAGCGCTTTCCTGTGAAAACCCTATCCCGTTCAGTGCTACCTGGGTTGGGCAGATGAGCTGCCTGATTCTGGGGCTTAGAATTAACAAGTTCACTTGGCTCACAGAACGCCACACCTGAAGCGCCAATGTAGCTGTTATCAGTGATGTAGCTGAACAAATTCACACTCATTTTTTTAAACTTCTTAGTTTTGTTGTTGCTGTTATTGTTTTGTTAATATATTTTTTATTGATTTCAGAGAGGAAGAGATAGAAACATCAATGAAGAGAAAGAATCATGGATCGGCTGCCTCCTGCACACCCCCACTGGGGATCGAGCCCATAATCCGGGCATGTGCCCTGACCAGGAATTGAGCTGTGACCTCCTGGTTCATAGGTCAACGCTCAACCACTGAGCCACACCGATCTGGCACAGTCATACTCTTTAGTTCATAATTTTTTCTGAGCCAGAAGAGACAAGAGGTGTCCTACCCAGAGGGAGCTTCCTCACAGACCCCAGTAGCTGGCAATATTATTGGAGCAAGAGCACAGTGAAACTCTTGTCACGAACCTCATGACACTGGCAACCTCAGGACGGGCTTTCATCCCTTTGTCCAGCTAAAGGAGACCAGTAGCTTAATTAACCACCGCCCCCCACCCCAAGGGAAAAGCTGCCTCTGATTCGGCTCTCAGACCCACGCTGGAAATGCCATCAAGCCACAGAGAGCCCAAATTTTGCAGGTGTCTTGTTTAGTTATTACAGACTGTTGCCTCCATCAAACTCCTTCATCCAAGCAGCCAAATAAATGATTGGCAGGCTCTATTCTGTGATTTTTATAGCACTGAGAAAGTGCAGAAGCCAAGGCAATTATTTTAATGTTCTTTACCTTAAACAGCCTGACAAGTGAGCTGATTACACAGTTTACCTTTAAAAGGCAAAGATGTTATGAAGGATCATCTTTTTTCTGAGATAAGATAATTTTGTAACTTGAGTTCCTTCTCTATGCCTTTTAAGACCTGAGGGCCAATATTCATTCTCTATTTTTCTATAGGTCTTGGGATTAAGTAACTAAGTTTTAACTATACCAGTATACAGAGAGGGGCAAAAGTTGGTGTACAGTGTTTGTATGGAACATGATACAATAATTAATAAAAATAATACAAGAATAAATTTTGTTTTGCGTACTCACGACTGTAAACCCACTTTTGCCCACCTTGTGTAGCATAGTCCCCCTTTATCCATGATCTCACTTTACGTGGTTTCAGTTACCTGCAGTCAACCATGGTTCAAAAATATTAAATGGAAAATTCCAGAAATAAACAATTCAAAAGTTTTAAATTGCACACTTTTCTAAGCAGCATGATGAACTCTTGGACTATCCCACTCTGTCCTGCCCAGGACGTGAGTCATCCTTTGTCCAGTGAATCACCACTGTATACACTACCCACCTGTTAGCCCCTTAGTAGTGGTCTCAATTAGCAGATAGGCTATCAGACAGAAAGAACACATTTGCATAACTTTTATTATAGAATATTGTTACATTTGTTCTATTGTATTATTGATTGCTGTCAATATCTTACTGTGCCTAATGTATAATTAAAACTTTATCATAGGTTTGAATGTCAGGGAGAACCTAGAATATACAGGGTTTGGTACTAACAGCAGTTGCAGGCATCCACTGGGGGTCATGGAATGTGTCCCCTCTTGATAAGGGGGACTACTGTGTACACTCCTTGAAGGCCAAGCTTTTCACATGGTCTGAGACTAAGATGAACTTGATTATGTAGAGACTACAGCTGCCCATTCATACAAAGAAATGTGTCCTCTTCACATTGAGTCATAAGCTCATTTATGAACACCACCTCCTTTTACCCAACCAAGACTCGATCACTTTCTGCCCTAAGGAAGATGTGGAATACGTGCACATTTTTAGCCCAAAATACAGTTAAGGAATGTGAGGGGAGAGAAAACAGAAATTCAAATCTGGGGCTATTATAAACTTTTTTCACATTTTATATTTTTACCACTTATTTCAGCAACTTGTTCTACATGTATTCCAGTTACATTTTTAAGACCCCATTTTATTAGTCGAGCCTGGTTGCATATCTAAATAAACTCAACTATGGTCCAAATAACATACTGATTTGTTGGTTTTGTGTCCTTCTCTCTCTTCCTACTCATCAGGGAAGAGGGGAGGCCAGCGGGGGCAGGGTTTCAGTGGCGGGGAGATTGGACTTTGGGCAGGAGGGGTTCGTGCTCACTAGAAGCGCGTGCCCAGATGTGCAGTGCCGGAGTTTCCGTCACTGTACCTGGGAAGAGAGTTTGCTGATCCTTCCCCCTCTTTATTATACATAAGGAAGTCCTAGAGAGGGCGCTGTTGATACTTCCAGGGTTTAGAGGTTCTCAACCTGTGGGTCGCAACCATCGGAAAACACATATAGCATGTCAGATATTTACATTACGATTCATAACAGTAGCAAAATTACAGTTATGAAGTAGCAACGAAAATAATTTTATGGTTGGGGGGTCACCACAACATGAGGAACTGTATTAAAGGGTCACGGCATTAGGAATGTTGAGAACCACTGGAGAGCCTTTTGCTGGCATTGTTGTACTTAAATTTCCTCCTTTCCTTTCTTTCTTTCCAACTTTATCCATCTGTCAATGTCCAGTTCAAGCCTTTCCTCCTCCAAGAAGCCTTCCCTGACTACACCTGTTAGAAACAACCATACTTTCAAAACTAAAGTCCAATCAGGCCAAGAATTATCTACCACCTGTTCAGCCCTATAGGTAATGATAACATCTGATTTAGCTGTTTGAGGACTTTTCCAGACAAAAAATACAAGATAGAGTAGATAAAATACAATTAGGAGGGGAAAGACCAAAGAGCAACATGAGTTCAAGCTACGGTGCTAGACATGGTTTAGAATCATGGAGGGCCCTCAGAGTTCATCTAGCTCTGACTCTATTTTGTGAATAGGTTCTTCTAAACTAAATTCTAACAAGCTCTTACAAGCCCTCCATACCAGTCACTTGAATCCCTACAGAGGCAGAGAATAGAGTTCCTCTCCCCAACTCACTTTTGGAATCTCTCTGAAAGTCAAGATCAGTTCCTTAGGTTGGCTTGTGGTCTATTTCCTGGTGTGATAATGGACAGATGTTATTAAGATGAACTCCTTCATTCATTCTTTAACACTATCGATTTCTTCCAATATCAATACACTGAGGACCAATACCCTGATTTTATCTATCATCTATCTATATCTCTCAATTTATCTATCTAGCACCTATGTAGTACAAATTTTCAAGCAGCTAGATGAAATTTCAATAAGCCAAGTACGCCCAAGCACATGTAGTCTGTAGCCTGGCAACCAGACACTGAAGCTATTTGTTCACTCACTCATTCATTCATGCATTCATTCATCCATTCAATTCTCCATCTGGGAATATCTAAATTACACCAGGCATTGTCCTTGAAACTGGGTGTAGAGCAAAGAACAAAGCAAGCAAAGTTCCTGCCCTTTCAAAAAGTCTATGTTCAAATGAGAGAGACAGACTAACAGGAAATTATAACTGTATCCATGAGATAATGTAGTGACAAGTACTATGAAGGGAAATACAGTAGCATCAAGGGATAGATAGTGACTGAGGATGTTATCTCAGGAGGTAAAAGAACTGAATAAAGTGAAGAAATGGGCTAGGTTCATATTTGAAAGAAGAAGCGCCCAGTGGGAGGGGACAGCTAGGACCAAGGCTGAGGCAGGAGATGCTCGGTGAGCAAACCCGAAGCCTGTGCAGCTGGGAAACGGTGAGCCAGGAAGAGGCGGGAGGACCTGAGCCCGGGAGGAGCCAGGGTCCGCTCGGGGATGCTAAGCATGCCGACTCCGTGCTGTGTGTGGCAGAAAGCCGTGGCAGGGCGTGGAGGAAAGGCACAGGCTGATGTAAGGCTGACAATGCTCACACGGGCTGCTCTGCAGAGAACAGAACAGACTGTTCGGTGCCCAGAATGGAGGCTGAGGGCCCAGGCAGGAGGCTCTCATGTTGTTCCTGCTGCTTCCTGTGGCTCATCTTCCCAGCTCAGTGACAAGCTGTTCCAGGGCAGACTGTTCTGGTGTCTGGAAACCCCACTGCTTGGCTCCAGGAAACCTTCTGGAGCCCAAAAAGCTCCTACTTTCCCCTCAACATGTTTTCCTTTCCTTTGAAACCCAATCAAATGCGCCCATACATCACTGCTTCCCGGGCATCGTTCCCTTCCCCAGTCGCTCAGTCTGCCCACACCACGGTCTATCCTATTCAGATAGTGCTGGGGGCCTGGCTAGCTAACCTCCCGCACTGGTTCTCACTAAGGTGCAACAGGCCAGTGGGATACTATGATATGGCTGTCCAAGGGCATTTCCTCAGCGCCTCTTCCAAAAGAATGGATCTCTAGCAATGCATTTCAGAAACCACAATGGACTGGGCACAAAGTATGAGCAGGACATTAGGCGATTCACAAAAATTACAAGAAAAAAAATGAGACTATAAACTTCAAATTTAAATTATTTCAAATTAGATCATGAACATGGAATTCATCGGTGCATGGGATGACAAAGCCCTAGAGCAGCGGTTCTTAACCTGTGGGTCGTGACCCCTTTGGGGGTCAAATGACCCTTTCACAGGGGTCACCTAAGGCCATCGGAAAACACATATATAATTACATATTGTTTTTTTGATGAATCACCATGCTTTAATTATGTTCAGTTTGTAACAATGAAATTGGGGGTCACCACAACATGAGGAACTGTATTAAAGGGTCTCGACATTAGGAAGGTTGAGAACCACTGCCCGAGAGGCTGTTTAATTGAGCCAACCCGTTTTAAAGATGGGGGAATAGAAGTCCCAAAATTGTAAGGCATCGGCAGAAAACCCACAGAACGGGTTCGTCCTAAACTCTAAAAATGGTAAAATACTTTGGGAGTGGATAGAATGATGCTGATAACTTTTATCGTCATGATCATTTTGCTAATTATGCTCGAGGGGCCTCTTTCTCCATCTCCTTCAACCCCTTCCTCTCTGTGCCAACTACATCCTATGGCTCAGAACTCACTCAGCTTTTAGAGTCGGGCCCCTGGAGCATGAGGGACATGAGCCACATTTGACGCTCCCCCTCCGGTAGACCCAGCCCCCAGAGAGGACAGGTGACTTGGCTTGGGAACGTAGGTCATCCTAAGCATGGTCCCCTACACCAGTCATGGAGAAGGTCATCCGCGTCATGTTTGCTGGGGACATTTAAGAAAACATACTTTTGCTTCAAAAGTAGCAGAGAAAGAGGGAAAGCCTGTGTACTTGCCATTTGCTGGGCTCAGGCACAGTGTGGGTGCTGGCTTTTCAGAGGACCCTGGTCACCTCCGGGGATTTCATTCCTCTAAATACAGAAGGAAGGACCCTATGATCCGGAGTCTGAGTGATGGTAACCCAGCAGACGGAAGCAGCAAATTAAATATTTTTTTGTGATTCCATAAGCAGAAAACAAACTGCTCGGTGAATGGCAGGCGCTGCACAGATGCCACCTATTAAATAATTAAAATAACATAGAAATTAAAAATAAATAGTGGGAACTGAAACACTCACAACCAAAGGAAGCAGAAAGAGTAACTTGGGAATGAAGGCTTGAGTAAGATTCGATTTGAGTTATTTCTAAATTCAATTGCATCTAGATTAACGGGCTCTCTCCCATTGTTGGCAGGAAATAAACAATACCGTCAACTGAGAAACCCTAGGAGAAAATGCAATATGAATGTAAGCAGCCACGGTGCCTTTTTCGATGGGCAGGGAAGTGCCCAGATTTTGCTGATTAGGACAAGACAGGAAGAAAGTGAGATTCAACGGAGGGAAATGAAAACAGAATCTGTAGTGGTCAGCAAATGCTGTGTAATGAACAGTCACTGAGCCTTAGTAACCCCACAGCAACAGCAAACATTTACCTCTCTCACATTTGTGGGGTCAGTGGTGAATTTTCTGATCGACACCAGGCATGTCTAGGTGGCTCCACTTCAAGCTGCTAATCAAGCTGGGATTTGTGTATCTCGACTGAAGGGTGTGCTCTATTCTGTTCCACGTGTGCTTATTATGGGAGCCAGGCTGAAATGGCCAGAGCTACCTGGAAGAAGCTCGTTTCATGGTGCTGATAGAAATCCCAAGAAGGTAAGTGGAAACACACAATTCCTACAAGCCTCAACCTGGAGCTGGCGCACGGCCACTCCTGCCTCCATTCCACTGACAAGTCCGAGAGTCAAGCCCTAGCTCCATGGGGTGGGAAAATACACCCGCCCCCATTCTCCTAACTGGTACCACAAAGCCACGTGGGAAAGGACGGGGATATGGAATTCTAATGCAGGAGATCAGAAAGGATGGCAAACAATTGATCTACCATGGGTTTTATTTAACATGGCGCTTTTCAAAGCCAGTTATTTCTCAGGTCCCTCAAACTGATATTCTAGACACAGCAAACATGGCACACAAGCCAAACACAGCCTGCGCGCCCCCACTTGTGTTTGCCCTGCAAGCTAAGAAAGGTTTTTGTATCTTTAAGTGCTGTGTGTAAATAAAGCTTTATCATAACAAGACCACACTCATTCATCTATGTATTATCTATGCTGCTTTTGCATTACAGGGGCTGAGTAGTTATAACAGAGCCATGTGGCCTAAAAAGTCTATTCACTCGCTAACCCTTTAAAGAAAAAGTTTGCTGAGCGTCGGTCTAGACCACTGCTGTCCACCAGAAAAGTCATGTGAGTCACATAGGTAATTTTCTATTTCTAGTAGGCAGGTGATAATTGTGGTTTATAGTAAAAAATGTATATTTGGTCTCCATCTCATTTCTGGCACAGAACTTCTAAAACCCTTGGAATTTCCTAAGTGGTAAGAGCATAACAGAAATAGGGGAATCTGGATATTCATAAGAAGCCCCTTTCAACCACACCTGAGTTTATGTTAATGAGGTGACTTTTGGAAAGCATTTAAGGACGGGGAACCAACCATGTCATTGGAGGTCTGGGGGGTGGAACTAAAAGAGAGAAGAAAGGGGCTGGAGAATAAAGTGATCACCTATGGTCAATGATTTAATCAGTTATGCCTATGTAATAAGGCGGGAATTGGAGATTATGATGGGTTTGGAGAGTTTCCAGTTTGGTGATCACATGGAAATTCAGCCCTCCCCATATACCTACCCTATGTATTTCTTTCATCTGACTGTTCCTGAGTTATATTCTTTTATAGTAAACTCATAACCTAGTAAATAAAAGGGTTCTCTAAGTTCTACATGCCACACCAGAAAATTAAGTGAACCCAAGAAGCGGTCACGGAAATCTCTGATTTGTGGCTCATTAGTCCCAAGCACAGCTAACACCCTGGACTTGCCATTGGCATTTGAAGTGGGGCCGTCTCATGGGACTGAGCCCTGGACCTGTGGGACCTTATGTTATCGATACATAGACAGTATCAGAATTGAGTTAAAGTTATAGCACACCCAGGTGGTGTCAGAGAATTGCTTAGTGGTGTAGGGGGAGAGGGAATTGTATCAGAATCATACACTTTAAAAAAAGTAAAAAGAAGTGAGTGAAATTAATTGTAATAATATATCTATTTAATCAACTATATCCAAAGTAGTACATTATTAAAAAAAAGCATTAAGGGGATATTGTTCATTCTTTCCTCACTGAGTCTATAAAATCTGAAGTGTATTTTATACTCACAGCACAGCTCATTTCAGGCTAATCACAGTCCAAGTGATCCACAGCCCTGTGTGGCTGGCAAAACCAGGCAGGAAGGCAAAAATGCAGACCACGTTTATCTCCCCAGTGAGAAGCCTGTTGTCTTTTACACATCTCTTCTTAAGTCAACATATTCCAAATCATCTCTTAGCTTAAATGATTGCAGAATGTACATCAACAGCCAACATGATGCGGTCTTGTGCCTGGGGAAGAGCCCTACCCACAGCAGGTGCTCAAAAATTGTTTTTGTGATTTTTTTAAATAAATAAATATGTGAGTGAGTATTGCCCTTGTCCGTATCATGTTGCTGGAGTCATTCTCTGACTTCCCCCTGTGTTGGCTTCCTGTCCCTCTAATTAAACAGTTTGCTCCTTCACTGCTGATGACCAGGTATCTCCTATTAGAGCAACCCTCCTGTAGATAACAACTATAAACTGTGAAAAATCTTCTTAAAATAGCTCCATGAAGTTATAAAAACAAGAAAGAAAGAAAGAAAGAAAGAAAGAAAGAAAGAAAGAAAGAAAGGAAGGAAGAAAGGAAGGAAGGAAGGAAGGAAGGAAGGAAGGAAGGAAGGAAGGAAGGAAGAAAGAAAGAAAGAAAGAAAGAAAGAAAGAAAGAAAGAAAGGAAGGAAGGAAGGAAGGAAGAAAGGAAGGAAGGAAGGAAGGAAGGAAGGAAGGAAGGAAGGAAGGAAGAAAGAAAGAAAGAAAGAAAGAAAGAAAGAAAGAAAGAAAGAAAGAAAGAAATTTAAAGGCAGACCACAATTGGAAGAAGAAAATGGTACAGGATTAATTCCCCACTTTTACTTTTTTTTTTTTTTTTTTTTTTACCTGAAGGCAGTCTTCAATCAACAGCACATGGAGCAGCTGCAATTTGGTAGAAATCTCACCATCTTACTGGCTGGTAGAACCAGAGGACAGACTGCCCAGTGCCTGTGGCTGCTGGAAAGGGGAGAGTATGAGAATGAGCCAAGGAGACGGAGTCCTACACGTGGCATATAAATCCTGCCCAAATCTCTGGCTGTCCCCTAACCAACACCGGTGGGGACAGACGGGACTGCCGGGAGCCGGTCCATGCTTGCTGTTTCAAGGGACCTGGCATATATGGCATACTGTTCTTAATATGTTTGCTCACCTTCTTGGCACTATGTGTTTTAACCAAGGTCTCTGAGAAAGGTTGTTTCCCCAGGTAGGGATTTTCCCCTGAAGTCAGGGAGGGGATGAAACTCCTTAACTAAGTGCCAGGCGGGTAGTTAATCACTACAAACAATCATGCTTAAGCTACATAATCTTTACTCCCTGGAATGGAGATAAGAAACGCCCTAACCTTTGTAATAGAAATTGACAGGATTAAAATCAACTGGTATAAATACGGATGTAACAAGACAATAAACAGCAGAACCTCTCTGGAGATCGAGACCAGAACTTGGCTGGAGATCCTGGCTAGGCTGCTGATCAACTGAACGCTGTCTCCTTGTCATTCCTTCTTCCCCGACTACGCCTTTGGGAACCCCTGGACCTGCTGGGGTTGGACCCCGGCACGGGACGATGTCCAGCTAAGATGGAAAGCACTCAGCTGCCTACAATGTGCCTACAATTGTGGAGACAGCACTTTCCAGGGTGTCTACAATGTACCGCTTAGAATGTTCTGGATACGACAGAAATGGCTAGTCACTTCACTCCTCCATATCTTCCTGAATAATTCCTTCAAGACCCAGAGCAAATACCAACTTTGTGAAGAAGATCTTCCAGCCCAGCCAGTGTGGCTCAGTAGTTGAGCATCGACCTATGAACCAGGAGGTCACAGTTCAATTCCCTGTGAGGGCACATGCCCAGGTTGCGGACTCCATCCCCAGTGTGGGGCGTGCAGGAGGCAGCTGACCAATGATTCTCTCTCATTGATGTTTCTATCTCTCTCCCCCTCTCCATTCCTCTCTGAAATCAATAACAAAAAAAAATGTTTTTAAAGAAGCTCTTCCTGGCCCCTCCTCCTCTGCCCAGCCTGGGAACCCAGGGCATTCCTCTCCGTCACAGTGCACATCACAGTTCAGAGTAATTTACTTCTGTCTGAACCTCCCTCCCTCGTTAGACTGTGGGCTGTACAAAGGCACGACCCTGATCTTGTTCCGTGGTTCCTCCAGTGCCAAGCCCCACACTAAGCGTCTGATGTGTCTTGTGTCTTGCATGGAGGGAGGGGAGTAAGCAGAGAGACATTTTTTTCTGGTAATTAGTCTAAAAATAATTTTTGTTGTTGTTTTAATTTTTATTGAATGTATTGGGGTGACATTGGATAATAAATTATATCGTTTCACATGTACAATCCCACAATACATCATCTGTATATTGATTGTGTGTTCACCACCCCAAGTCAAAAGTTTTATAAAATATGTTTGACCTAGATTCAAGCTTTCTGTAAATCTCGAAAGGCTAGAGTTTTAAGTAACAATAACAGCTCTTCACCTTTCTATAACATTTATAATTTACACAGCACTGAACATAATCTTACTTAATCCTTTCGACAGCCC
Organism: Myotis nattereri; assembly: GCF_964212035.1. Classification (NCBI taxonomy): domain Eukaryota; kingdom Metazoa; phylum Chordata; class Mammalia; order Chiroptera; family Vespertilionidae; genus Myotis; species Myotis nattereri. Next base: position 74,918,558 of record NC_138085.1, on the reverse strand, counting down.
AATTATGCATTATTACCCCAATAGTACAGATGAGAAAGGCTACAATGGAAAGCACTGACTTCTCCACGCTCTCTGGCATCTGACTAAAAATGAACAAAACTTTGACCCGAACCGAGGACTTGGATTTCAGGTTTGTTTTGTTTTGTTTGTTTGTGCACAACACATAACATCGGAGGATAAATTCAGCTCACCGCCTCCTACTGTGGGTGAAGCCTCAGAGCTCCACTCCCCCAGAATGCCAGCCTTCACCCCCTCACCCATGCTGAGCTCCCTCCCACTGCCTGTTGGGTGTGCCAGGTGTGGTGGCTTCCAGAGGGCCAGCTGCCAGCTGCTCCTGGCCTAACTCCAAGACCCCAGCCGGGGGCCCAGCTCCCGCCTGCTGGGGCCAGTACTGCCCTCGGGCTCAGCTGGGCAGAGGTGACTGTGTCTTTCCCTCTGATTCCTCCTGCCACCCAGCTCTGCCCCTGACAGGGCTGCAAAGGAGCCTCGGTGGGAGATGGAAGGCGAGCTGCGTCCCTGTGCATGGTGATGTGGAGGGACAGAGCGGGATGCGCAAAGGGCTTCCTGCAGGATGATTTTGTAAAACAAAAGTGCCCACGTGGGAAGGCCCACATTTCATTGCCAGGTGTTCTAGAGACTGGCACAGGTGGGACTCCCATGGGTTAAAAAGCCCCCCTCCAACCCCCCACCTCCTCCAATATGGCCTCTTTCTTTGCAAAGACGGTTCTGCCATTCACCTTGGACATGAACCTGAACATGGGCTTATATCCGGCAGACAGCTGTGGGGAACGAGAGTGAGGTAGGTCTGCAGCTGCTGATGCAAAGTGAGAGGAAGTCCCTGAGATCATCCCATCCGGCCAGCCTCCCCCACCCTCAGCAAGAGGCTCCCTGCCCACCTGCCCAGGTGCCTGCGGGAGGCCCCCTAATGAGGGAGCCTCCTACTCCAGGAAGCAGCTGGAAAGAGCCGGTCATTTGGGGGAAATGCCTGTCCGGGCCCCAGAACCTGCCTGCATCAGAATCACGGCGGGCAGTTTTTAAAAATAGATTTCCCCCATTGCTCTGGTGGTAATTCTCATTCCCTAGGTATTGAATGGGTCTTTAAAAAAACATGACTCCCAGATGAGCTCCCTACCAGACGAGCTCAAGCACAATGACCTAAAAAAAAAAAAAAAAATGACCCAGGGAGGGGTGTGGGAACTGGTTCTTTTCAAAACTCTCCCCGTGGCTCCCAGGAACCGCTGAATTGTAAAATTCTCATTTCCAGCCCAAATCTCCATCTGGCCCCTCTGCCCATCTCCCCCTGCGCTGCCCCCTGCGGCCACCTCAGCTCCTAGGGCTTCTCCCTAAGACACCTGCTCAATGTTTGAAAAATAAAAGCCATCATTTCCCCTTAAGTCTTTTCTTTTCAAGACTAAAAAGAATATCACAGCAAGAAAAGGAGTGATTTGCCTGCTAGGAGCCTCCAGAAATTAGTCTCAAAATAGTATTTGCTTCGGGGACTTTTTTCACATCATTATTCAGAAACAAAGTCTTGGCAGGGCAGGGAAAATCCACCCCGATTGGTTCCACCCAGGTATCCATGTGTTCAAAGTGCTGAGGAATTGCTTTTCGGAGAGTCGGGTTTGTCCTGGCCAGTGACCCTGTGGAAACCCAAAGCAGGAAGTGGTCCAGGCCAACCCCAGCTGCTCCCACACGAGGTCATCACCGGAAGGGCTCGGGCTCCTGGTTCTGAGCAGAAGCGCGGTACCCAGGGGTGATGCTGGCTTCATCGGGGTTGGGCTCGGGCCTGGGAGAAGGGATCATCTGTAGGTTCCTGTCCTGGGAACCTGACTGGAGTGGAGCATGGAGCAGGAGAGCCCGAGGCTGCGACACTGAGCTCAGCCCTCAGTAGGAGCCCCCGTGTGTGGGCAGCAGCTGGTGCAGAGAAGGCAGACTTGAAAGGCAGCCGCCTGGGTGCAATGGTACAGCCTACAGGGCAGGCGCTCACCGCTCAGACGGGACTTACCTTTCCCTGCTCATGTGTTGGTGCAGTTCGTCCCCGCCGGGTGGGTAGGTTTCGCCGGTGGGCTGCCCCTCTGAGAGCTGACCGCCTTCCCTCACCATGAGCTTGGTGCTTAGCAGGGCCTTGTTTAGCTAGTGTCGGAGACGCACAGGAAGGCACTAGAGCAAATCATCACACATACTCATGTTGATGTCCCCTCGGTGGAGACAGTCGGGCCAAACATGCTGGGCCTCCAAATTGTGCTACCGCCTGAGAGAGCAGAGGCAGGGGACAGGCTAGGAAACCCCGCCACGGACACGGGCGTCTTTCACCTGATATTTTCACAGGCCTCCAAACTCTCTCATGCTTTCTCTCAACTTAGTCTCAAGCAATCTAGTTCTATAGGCAACGTAGCTACTATTACACCATTTTACGGATAAGAAAGTTGAGGTTCAAAATGCAATCAGCCAGGAGGTCGCAGGTTCAGTTCCTGGTCGGGGCACATGCTGGGGTTGCAGGCTCAGTCTTTAGTAGGGGGCGTGCAGGAGGCAGCCAATCAATTATTCTCTCTCATCATTGGTCTCTCTCTCTCTCTCTCTCTCTCTCTCTCTCTCGCTCCCTCTCCCTCTCCTTCCCTCTCTCTGAACTCAATAACAATATATTTTTAGAAAATTTATATCACTGCCCAAACTCCAGCCCTCTGCCTCCTAATCCAAGCCTCTTTCCCAGACCCCTTCTTCCCAAAGGCCAAGGGACTGCGCCTCAGACAACCCTGGGACCCAGGAGCCTCCTGCCCTCAGCACTTAAGAGGCTTCGTTTCTGAGAATTACGTGGGGTCAGAGCCTGGCTGGATCAGCCAAGTCCTCAGGAGACAGAAGCTGGCGCCTCCACTTGCCTCAGCAGATCTCACCTGAGACATCTGCATCATAGGCCCCAGGACGGGCTCACGCATGAAGTGGCCTCCTCCCCGCTGCAGTCGGGGGCAGAGTGATGTGCTGAGGGTGTGGGGAGAGGACACGAAGGCCTCCAACCCCGGGGACACTTGACAAGCAAGCCCAGATGGGGAGGGAGACATGCCAACTAAAGAAACCAGAAGGAGGAGCGGTCAGAACTGAAAGCAAAGAGGGACAGCCCGCTAACGGGCAAAACTGAGACGGATGCCCTGCACAGCTGCTGCTAGCCACGACCCTGTGCCTGGGGTTAGTTCCCCTGCTGCCTGCCAGGACTACGTGAAGTAGACCTCAGAGGGAAACTCAGAGCGGGGAGAGGGAGCAGGAGGATGCTGAGGCAGGGACCTGGAGGGACCACGGGCCCCTTGCTCGCGGACATGGTGGCCTGTACAGATTGTCTAAGAAGAAGCAGGCCTTGCTTTCTCAAGACACTTCATGGCCATCTGCTGGAAACTTGTCAGAATGGTACTATCAGCGCAGGACGTCCAGGAAGGTGACGGTGCTCTGCAGGGTTCTACAGGCACGTGGAGTGGACCGCTCCCCTCTGCACCGGTCAGGGGTAATGCGTGGCTGCACCATTAATTAGGGGGACGGCACCGGGGACCTGGGGAATCTCAGCCTCTCCTTTCCTCTTGCTCAGGTAGGACACCTTGTCCCAACAAAGAGGGAAGGGGATTAGGTCAGTGAGCCAGGGCCTGGGCCTCTACCTCACACACTTGCCTCCGGGTTCCCTCTGACATTCGCAGCTGCCATGGCAAAGGCAGAGCAGAGAGATGCTCAGAGGTCAGGACCCGTCAGTGGAGAGAAAGTTCCCCAGGCACACATCCTTCCTTCCTTCTTCTTCCTGCAAGTGCACCCTCTCTTCCAGAGGAGGGGGAGAGTGGGGTTCTCCGGGGTGAAAATGGGGCTCTCAGGAGGAGAGTGGCCCTGCTCACCTTTCCCGAATCTGCGGTTCCAGTCAGCGGGCTCGGAGGCAGCGCCCTGGTCTCCTGGGAAGGGAGCCGCACAGGCAGACAGCAAAGCTGGCCCTGGAGGCTCAGCCTCCCCAGGGCAGGGAGTCGGGCTGCTGTCGACACCTGAGAGCAGTGATGCTGCAGAACACAAGGGCACGAGGCCATTTTCCAGGTGGCTAAGTCCGGGGCCGAGAGAGAGCCAGGCGGCTGACGGCCTGCTGCTGAGCCAGACTGCCGACGCCCCCCTGCCAGTGCCCCATCCTCGCACCTGGCCTCCCAGGCTGTTTGCCTCCACACCCCCCTTTCCTCCTGAGACAGCCCCTCTCCCAGCCCCTGTCTTTCAGCAGCTCAATCATTTGTGTGCACAGAAGAGTGTGGACGAGATCAAGCTACAGAGACTGAATGCACGACCCTGATAAGAGCAGCAAGAACCACCACCGGTGGCGTGAGGGGCTGTGGAGGCCATAATAGCCCAGACCCCGCGCTCTGTTCGGCCGCACAATGGGCCGCATTCAGCAGGCGCCCTCCCAGCCTTAATCCAGCGGGAAGGGCACCTGTGAGTCTATTAGCATTTATTTTCCCTTCTGTATTGTGCCGATAACCCACTTTCTGACCCAACCTCTCGCTTTCCTTTTCACTCCACATGATAATTCTGCTTTCTTACAATCCTATTCAGCTAAATTATGGGAGAGAAAAAAAACACGAACTCTCTCTACCTTTTCAAAGCACATCAGTCATTTTTTTTCCCACCTGAACCAAGGTGACTCCTACAAAGAATTGACAATTCTGGATGGTAATGATGGTTCAAGAGCTAAGGGACAGGTAGCATTCCTCAGGCAGCATTTATAAATTCACTAATAGAAATCAACATAAAGGCAGCAGAGCACACAGCTGCCACACTCACCCATACCCAGGATGGGCAAAGGCTCCAGGCCACGCTGCCTTTCGAAGAGCCTGAAATTGACACATCCCCGGCTGACTCCAGCTCTACTGTCCTGCGGTCACAGTGGCCAGCACTGCTATTCACCCACTTATTTGTTTTCAACAGAATTTGCCCAAAGTAAAACGGAGAGTTTATGCAATGGTTAATGATTCTGAAAGCAGACATTTCATGAAACCCTCCTAAGCTCTTCTTTTGAGAAAATGAGCAAATTGCTCGTCATCACAAAAGTGGCACCTTGTGCGGCCAATGCCTTTTATTCATGGCCGGAGCCTCCTGGACAGGAGTTAAACACATGGCTCATTGGAAGTCTCTGAACAACAATAGCTTAGCTGGCTTGGCTCAGTGGTTGAGCATCGACCTATGAACCAGGAGGTCATGGCTCAATTCCTGATCAGGGCACATGTCCAGGTTGTGGGCTCGATCCCCAGTATAGGGCTTATAGGAGGAAGTCAATCAGTGATTCTCTCTCATCACTGATGTTTCTCTCTCTCTTTTCTTCTCTGAAATCAATAAAAATATATTTTAAAAATAAATAAATAAAACAACTGGACAATAGAAGACAGCTGGGCTGTGACCACAGTGAGGAATGTAGGGGTCATCATCTGAGCTCGAGTTTTATGCCATGCATGTGCTAGTTCAGTGTTGCCTGTTTATATCCCTTCTGTGACTTAAAAAGGACCCACCAACATAACGAAATGAATAGGTATCTCTAACCCAGGGGAAACCTCCTGGTACTCCACAGCCATGCTGTATGGCTGTGTAACCATTAGGAGAAATTCTGATTCACAACTTCATCATAGGCAGCGGTTTCTCACACAGTCGGACCTCCTGCCGTCCTTGAGAAATATAAAAATCCCAGGAAATTGGCCACATATTCAGAGAACAAGAACACGGGGTGGCACCCCAGTTCTGACCCAGGTAGGCACTTTCTTTGGTTGAAAGGCCCCCAGATTCCTACTCACAAAGATGTGAGAAGAATGAAGGATTGGACTTCAGCCTTTGGATGAACACACATCGTGTAGGTTAAGGGAAGTGGAGGAGAAACTGTTGTGGGTGTCAAAGAAGACATGACACTCATTACTTCCTCCAGTAAGTATGCCCCCAGGCAGATGAGCCTAAGGACCAAATCCACAGGACCTATATTTGGAGTCATTTGCTCAGGCATGGAGGCCGTGGTTGACACCAGCATTCACTCTCTCCTCACCATGCTTTTATGAAAATATCTGAGAAACAGCCCAACAGCCTGAGAACAGGAAGATCCCAGGCTCTGGTATGACATGACCAGGCCCAAGTAGGGACCAGGCACTGGCCCTTGAACCTCCATGTGCCCATGCAGAACTGGAAACCGATCCCAGGCTGGTGGTACATGCAGGGTGTGAGGGTTTGGGGGTGTCCTCGCCACATGCCTGTGCAGAACATAGTCGGTAGGAATCCTGATTGGCCAGGTCGCAAACTCAGAGGCCTACAGAGACCAGGCAGGCCATGCGAATGAGTGAGATGGGCTGAGAAAGAACTTTCCGTGGCCAACTGGAGAGCTCAGGTCCTGGCTCAAAGGCAGCCACTTCTCGGTTTAACATCAGAGTATGGCTGGACAGGAATGCAAGCCCTGTTTTGCCAGGCAACCCAGACTTTCAAGAGCCATAGAAAATTTATTTGCTATGTTGTCCAATAATTCAAAAATGTTAAAACACCCTGAAGGCCAGATCTGGACCTCACACTGCCAGTAGCAACCTTGATTCAAAGAACATTAAATCTGTGATTTTCATCATTATCTCGTGCCTCTCAGTAACTCTTTGGACCAAGAACTTGTTTCTCCAGTGAAATAAATAATTCTGCCCCTCTAGAGCGTGGTGCCCACTGTATCAGAGATATTTAATTCCCAAGTGCAATTCCAGATGTTTTCTTTCAAGGTTCATTTGGGTATTTAGAGTGTCCTAAGCACTAGAAGTACAAAGCTGATCGTAAAGAGACTCGCTCTCATGCAGTTGACTTGCTAGATGGGAATGTGGGAAGAGAGGCATAAGATATATATCCAGGCCCACCAGTGTGGCTCAGTGGTTGAGCATCGACCTGTGAACCGGGAGGCCATGGTTCAATTCCCGATCAGGGCACATGCCCAGGTTGCGGACTCAGTCCCCAGTAAAGGGTGTGCAGGAGGGCAGCCGATCAATGATTCTCATCATTGATGTTTCTCTCTCTCTCCTTATCCCTTCCTCTCTGAAATCAATAAAAATATATTTTAAAATATATATATATATATGTATATATATATATCATATATGCACACACATATATACATGTGCATACATAAATACACACACACCTATATATACATGCACACATGCCCATCACACACACTGTGGATAAATTGTGGTATGTGTATGGGTAAAGGCATTAGGATATGAAAATGGTTTGGAGAATAAAAGAGAAAAGAATGTCAAAGACGGTGCTCAGCTTTGTGGCTTTAAAACAGGTGGATAGGGAGGACTGAGGCATGAGGAGGTCTAGGGAGGAATGCGGGGTTCCGGATGGAACTTGTCAAGTCTGAGCTGTGCCTTAGATATCCGTGTGGCATCATGGACGGACCTGCAGCCTGCAGCTCTGAAAACAGAAACAGGCTTGATGGTTTCCTAAAAACTACCCAAGGGGTCAGTGGAAGGAGATTGAAAATCTGCAAAGCTGCTTGTAATGACGTTGACAATCACCGTGTCTAGTGGCAAAATGGACCTGGGTTCGTGCTCTCTATCACCAGTGTCTCAACCACGCTGTTCTAACAGTTCCAGAACAATTATTTTTATGGTTTTATGATAAAGTCACAGGAAATGTGCCTCATTAAAGCTTTTTTTTTTTTGCTATCCTCACCCAAGGATATTTTTTCCATTGATTTTCAGAGAGAATGGAAAGGAGAGTTGGAGGGGGAGAGATAGAGACGGGGAGAGAGAGAGAAAAACATCAAAACATCAATGTGAGAGAGACACATGGATTGGTTGCCTCCTGCACTCACCCCAACCAGGCCTGGGGATTGAACCTGCAACCCAGGTACCATGTGCCCTTGACCAGAATCAAACCTGCAACCCGTTGGTGTGCAGGCTGACGCTCTAACCACAGAGCCACGCTGTCCAGGGCTCATTAAGGCTTTTATAGATCTGTTTAGACACCTTACTAAAGACAGTGTTTCTGTCCTTCACTAAAAATTGGACTTGGAGTTAACTTTCCGCCTATTGTCATCACAGGCCGCAGCCAAGTCACACGGAGTGACCTTGACACCAAGAGCCACAGAACAGGGAACTGTAGGGAGGCAGCCTCCCCCGCCCGCCTGCCTCCAGGTGCAGACCCTCCTGAGTGCATCCAGGTGGTGGTGGCCTGTGAGCATGAAGAGCTGCACACCAATCTCCCCTAATTAAAATTATTATTACTATTCCATGAAAACTGGCTCATTAGCTCTGGCATTGTGGCCGTGCCCGCGGTGTTTCTGCCTAATAGGTCTCGGGGATTTACAGTAACGGCAGCATTTGCAGCAGCTGAAATGTTTGATGAAGTGCATACTCACCACCTCCTCCTGATTTCCTGGGCCCTGTTGCTCTCCAAGGTATCGGTCAGTGTCTAGCAGTTCTCAGCTCTCCTCCCAAGGGATGCTGTGGGATGTGAAGCTGCCTGAGGAGCCCTCGACCCAGGAGAGGCAGCCTGAGCCTCCAGAGGAAATTAGGCCCCGGCAGAGTAGAAGGTGTTCTGTGTCACATGAGTGGTGAACACTGGCAGTCATTCAGACCAGTCGTCCCCGATTACAGAAAGAAAAAAAAAAATTAAAGAGACCCTATTATTTTAAATTTATTTTTATTGTTAACAATATTACAGATGTTCCCCCATTCCCCCCCACCCCATATCCCCCACCACCCGGTTCCCGCCCTACCCCAGGCCTTCACCACCGTAGTGTCTGTGTCCATGGGCAATGCATATATGCATATAAGTTCTTTATTTTTTATTGTTGACAGTATTACAGATGGCCCCCATCTCTCACCCCCCTTGCCCCACCCCCCACCCCCAGCCTCCTAGACGGCTCCTCTATTCTGTGAAACTCCCCTCTCCCCCAGGCAGCAGGTCCACCTCCAGTGGAGGGTGGGGAATGCTCTGGTCTCTACCATGCTGCAGGTTTGGTTAGAATCACTGTGCAAAGTCAGAGAGAAAATATTAGCTTTATTAAACACCCTGAACCAAAATCAACCTATTCATATTAATATTGCCCTCCCAAGATTGTTTTCTGATGACCCGGGAAAGTGAAGAGCTTTATTTGAGAATGTTGATGTCTGCGTGTCTGTGTTTGGATCTTTGGATGTCAGAAGATCATCACAACCATTGGCTGGCGTTTAATAATCTTTCACTGCCCGGATATGAAACCTGCTACTGCCCCAGTGCAGGCTCTAGAGAGCAAAGGTATAAAGCGTGGATTTTCAGTTTAGAACGCAGAGTCACAAAGGAGTGGCACTCCTGTGCCAACGTTAGATGACAGGTAAGCCCTAAAAGCATAGTTTTAACCCCACCGGAGAGCCAGGAGGTTAAAGCCTGAATGAATTCAGTTGCAGAAGCAATGAGCCCTTCCTTGGAGAGTAGAGACCCACACTTCTCTCATCCTCAGTGAGTGGTAGGAGAAGAAGGAATTCAGTATAGGCAACAGTCAGGAGAAAGCAGCCAACATTCCAAAAATCCCTCAGCCATGAGTGGGTTGTTGAGATGGGAAGCCCGTGTATCTCTTCCACACACCAACTCAGTACCCATTTCCGTTTCCTCCCTGTTGGCCTTATCAAGGGTACAGGAATTGTGTATTAAAGGCTGGGGACAGGACAGAGACCTGAAAGAAGTCCCCCCTCCCACCAAAGCATATGGGACTTCCCAGTGCAAGGCAGGGACCCAGTGCAAGGTGGGGCAGGGCAAGGGAGCTGAGAAGGTCCCTCTGAGACACCAGGGACATATAGCCAGTGCCCAGGAGCAGTCCACTGAACACAGGGGTCCATGGACTTGATAACAGGAATTCCTACAGGAATCACTTTGCATGAGGGAAGTTTCTGGAATGTTAGAAACATTTTTTTAAAGTTTTAGTGGCAATTACACAAGCATATATAATTGTTAAAATCCATCAAAAGGAATCCTTAAAACCTATGCATCTTATTTTATGTGAATCAAATATCTATAAAATACAAATGGATGAAAATATGGGAAGCCATTATTCAATCCCTTTATTGAGCATCTGTAGGTGGCAGATACTTTAGCCCTAGATGAGAATTAAAATAGGCTCAAGGTATCCATGCTGCCTTTTAGAGCATATATTCCAGGAAGGAGCAAGCAAGTAGGCATTGTTTTCTCATGTGAGATTTAAAAAAACAAAAACAAGGCAAACCCACGAGAGAGTATGAGTGGATCCGAGTGGCACATGGCAAAGTGTACTGGGCCTAGTCCATGCGTCCCCGCAGATGCGCTCTGCCCACGCATCCCCCAGGCCTCCGCGACGTGATCCGTGGGCAACCTCGACCACCATCTCCTGTGTCCCAAGCGCAGGGCCAAGGGGTGGCTTTGGTGAGATGCTCCCATTCACCTCCCAGGGCAGGAGCCTCGAAGCTCCAGCAACTGCTCTGGCCTGACCTCATGCAGAAACTGACTTCCCTGCAGCCGCCAAGAGGGGCTGGCGAGTCCGACCCAGAGCCTCCAGGACTCGGTGCCCACGGAGTGAGGTTTGAAGATCAGAGACAGGGGCTAGGAGGAGCCCACAGATCCATGGCCTTCCCCTCCTCCTCGCCCGCCCACACCCCCTCTGGGCTGTTCTCAGGGGCAGTCATTCCACACGGTGCCTCTGGAGAAAGCTCTTGTGATGGAGACACAGGCTGTGCTTTCATCAGGGATCAGAAAGCCCTGCAACGGGACTTGCTCCCCTTCCTCCCTGCCTCCTTCCCTCCTCCTCTCCCTCCTGCCACATGGGGATTAACTCTCCCCCCTCAATAAACCAGGGGCAGGGGCACTTGGCCTCTGGCTCTGTTTCCTAACATAAAACTGCCTCCAAAAATACAAATGACACTCGTCATTTTTAATAATTACTGAGTGTTTAACCACGTGTCGTTTTCTAAGTGCTTTGCCCACGTTAACCCTATCTGATCTTCACAGTAGCCCTAAGCCAGTGGTTCTCAACCTTCTGGCCCTTTAAATACAGTTCCTCATGTTGTGACCCAACCATAAAATTATTTTCGTTGCTACTTCATCACTGTAATGTTGCTACTGTTATGAATCATCATGTAAATGTCTGATATGCAGGATGGTCTTAGGCGACCCCTGTGAAAGGGTCGTTCCACCGCCAAAGGGGTCACGACCCACAGGTTGAGAACCGCTGCTTATCCTTCTTTTACAAATGAGAGAACAGAGGCACAGAAAGCTTAGTAACTCTGCCCAGACTACACAGGGAGCAAGTGGCAGGGTGACCAGATTCACAAGCCGCCTGGCCGCAAGCCACTCCGTAACCACCGTGCCGGCCTGCCTCCTCCATGTGAGCTGAGATCCCATCAGCGAACACGCCTGGCATGATGCCCATGACAGGGCGAGCTTATTGAAGAATCCAAATGCTAGAGGAAGCTAGACATACACAGCGGAAGCTCGAACAGGACCCCCACAGTGCAGGCACGGCCCATAAGTATGTCACCGCCTTTCTGTGAAGCAGCTGCGCTTGCCCTGTGCACAGGTGAGAGTGTGCACACACACACACACACACACACACACACACACACACACGCTCCTATGCAGGACCCCCGTGAGGTGCACCACCTGCTGGATACGGGAGCAGAGGACCCTGTCCTCTTCACTCCTCATCCCTCCTTGGCCCCTGCAGTCCCTGCAAATGCGCTAAGAGACTTGTCACAGGATAATGAAAAACTGAGATGTGACGGATCCAATTACAATTTATATTTTCACTTAACAATCAATTACCCTCCCTTATTGGAGGGGCATCATTAGGCTACGACACCAGCTTGGAGGAGAAATGGTTCTGGGAGACGTGAACAGAGCTGCGGGTCTCCCAGGAGCCCAGGGAGAAGGAGAAGGGAAGGCACTGAGCAGGAAGCGTGGCTGGCGGAGGTGAGCAGGGGGATGCTCTCGGCCGGTCTGTGCCAAGAGAGGGGTCAGAGGACACCTTCTTCCTCCTGCCCTTGTTCATGTGCCAGTGGCGGCTCCCCAGGCGCTACCATGAGCAAGAAAGGCGAAGCCCCCATTGCTCACCCGGGAGTGGCCGGTCTCTGAAGTTAAATGTTTGCAGAGCAGGGACGAAGGGCCTGGGAAGCAGAGCTAAGCCAGACAAACCCTCTGAGGACCAGACGAGGGTGCAGGAGGCAGAGGCAGCTTTCTGGGCAGCCTCTGCCGAGACCCTTCAGGAGATTTGGGGGATCGATGCGCAGTGGCTCCCCAGGTGGCCTTTGTGAACTCAAGAGGCTCTCTGGGGTTCTGTGTCTTGAAAGCAGCCGCATGAGCGCTGCACAGGGCAGCAGCCTCGCAGGAGCATGGAGACGGAATCCCTGAGCTTCCAGCTTTTCTTCTGGAGAATGCAAACAGGGGAGCAGTCCCCATGCTGGGTTCTCTCTCTCTCTGCCTTCCCCATAGGGGTGGGGCCCTGAATGGGACAAGTCTCCCTGCTTCCAGCATCTTCCCTTTTAAATCTCTCCTCAAAATGTACCCAGAAGGCATTTTCAAGCGCACAAATCTTACCATTCCACGGATGGCTTAAAATCCCTCATCCTGTAAAATAAAGCCCGAACTCCCTAGCATGGCATTTGAAGGAGATCAGAATACACCGCCCCAAAACATATGCCACATAGACCTAAGGATTATTGTGACTTTAAGGCTATTGATGCAGAAAGCGTTCTGAGCCCTTCCCTTATCTGGCTGAGAACAGGGCATAAATTTCCCTTCGTGACGGTGTTTACCACCCGCCCCCAGTACCAGGAAGGAAAGAACAACCCTTATCACTGGAGATGGAGAGTCCGCACTGAGAGGAGATTGCATAAACAGACCTCACTGTCTTCTATGACTTCCCGCATATATTTTCTAGTTACTTCCCCACAATGCATTGCTCTTGAAGCCCAAACCTTCTTGTCTTCGTTAAAATGGCAAATAAGTACCACTTCTCTCAGTTTCACTTCTTTTCTGTGAATGCCAGTGCATGGAGATATTAAAAATTATATACTCTTTCCTCTATTAATCTCTCTTTTGTCATTTTAATATGCACACCCCAGGTACTGAACCTAAAGAGGTAGAGGAAAAACGTTTCCTCCCCAACACTTTCGGAGTCCTTCCCACTCTTGCCTCTATCTCACACACCACCCAGCCCTCCCCTCCACCAACCCTAACATAGTTCTCTAACCAGTGTTACCTCTGAAGTGCCTCCTGGAATTGACACACACTCTTGCATTTCACCTCGCTTTTCTCCTTGACCCAACTCGTATTAAACGTTTGAAGTTCTTTCGAATATTCCCTCTCCTGAAGCTTCGCTCACCACCACCAGGCAGTTGACAACCCCTTCAACTTGTTCCCAAAGCTCTTCGCTCAGACACTATTGCAATAATTATGGTGTAACATATAGTATACAGTGAGGAGAAAAGCTGTGAGAGCACCCGGAGAAAACTGCTTGAATTCAAATCCCAGCTCTGTCTAACTGTGTGGTTTCAGGGCCAGGGGTCCTCAAACTTTTTAAACAGGGGACCAGTTCACTGTCCCTCAGACCATTGGAGGGCCGGACTATAGTTTAAAAAAAAAAACTATGAACAAATTCCTATGCACACTGCACATATCTTATTTTGAAGTAAAAAAACAAAACAGGAACAAATACAATATTTGTATTTGCATGTGGCCCACGGGCCGTAGTTTGAGGACCCCTGTTTCAGGCAAACGGCTTACCTATTCAGTCCCTCAGTTTCCTCGCCGGTAAAATGGGATTGCTATAAGCTACCTTCTATCAACAAGGTGGTTAGAAGGAAGGGAGGAGTTGCTGCATGAAAACCATTTGGATGGCCGAAACCGGTTTGGCTCAGTGGATAGAGCATCGGCCTGCGGACTCAAAGGTCCCAGGTTCGATTCCGGTCAAGGGCATGTACCTGGGTTGCGGGCACATCCCCAGTAGGAGATGTGCAGGAGGCAGCTGATCGATGTTTCTCTCTCATCGATGTTTCTATCTCTCTATCTCTCTCCCTTTCTCTCTGTAAAAAATCAATAAAATATATTTAAAAAAAAAAAAACATTTGGATGACTCCTGATGCATAGTAAGCGCTTAGCAAATGCCGGTTATTTGATACTTGATATTAGGTGAACTAAAAGTTTTATGAAAGTGTCAGTTAAATCTTAATAATCTTTGGACCCAATGTAAAAAACAAACAAAAGAAAAAACCAGCCTATCACAGAGACTGCTATTTCCTATGTTCTCCAAATAAATACCTCGCATGCTGAGCCAGTGAGCAGTCACTATGCAGAGATACAGTGAGCACGCTAGCGGCTAGCATTCCAAACTGTGAACTCAGAGTGTTGAGAAACATTTCAGCTGCTGGTCCTGTCAAAGGTACTTACATGTAAGTATTGTGAAAACATTTTAAGGGCTGATACTGTCAGAGGCATTGAGGAACCACTGTGAATGTTGACATTGTCAAACGAGGTGTCAAATATGGTTATATGAAAACACTGTAACAGCAAGGTCTGTGACATACAGATCTGTATTAAAGCTATTGCATCACGAACAGGGCGAAGGCAAAGCGCAGTCCAAACAAAACACAAAGTTCTACCTTCCTGCTGTTTCTTTAAAAAACTGCCAGGAATCCAGAAATCCGGCACCTACTCATTCCTTTATTTTTTTCAAATATATTTTTATTGATTTCAGAGAGGATGGGAGAGGGAGAGAGAGAGAGAAAAGCATCAATGATGAGAGAGAATCATGGAACGGCTGCCTCCTGCATGCCCCCCACTGGGGATCAAGCCTGCAACCTTGGCATGAGCCCTGACCAGGAATCGAACCGTGACCTCCTGGTTTTACAGATCGACACTCAACCACTGAGCCACACCAGCCGGGTGGCACATACTAATTCTTTTAAAAACATTATGTTCTCCTGGGTGAGGGAGTGAAACTTATAAAATAAAGGGCCCTTTAAGGGCAGGATTCCAGGAGGAGAAACAAAGGCATGGCCCACAGCACAGTGCGGAAGGCCCCTGACCTAACGGAGGCGTCTCTAGACTGTCTTCAGGCTTCCGTGGAGCTGGGAGCAGCGTAAGCAATGAGCTAGGTGTGGCTGAGATGCTCATGTGGCAATTTGGGTCACGGTCATAAATACTGAAGCCTCCCGTTACTTTTGCCAGCCCCAAGTGAGTGTCAGAGGGGAGATACTTTCTGTGGCCATGGGATCCTGACCTGCAGTGACCGTGGGACTCCTGTGTCTGGCCTGGACGATACAACCCACGCCCATACCTCCCCCAGAGCTCCCCTGTGACGCCATCGCAAATTCCAGGACAATGGATTGTGCTCCACACATTACACATTGCCATTTCTGAAAGGTGACCTTTACTTTCTAGCGTAAAATCAAAACAAAAGCAAATAGATAAAAATACCCTGGCGTTTATAACTGGATTAACTTGTCTATTAAATCCAGGAGGGAAAAATCATCGTTTTTTTTGTTCGTTTGTTTGGTTGGTTGGTTGATTGGTTGGTCATTTTGTTGTTTTTACATCTGCTGGCCACATCGTTTTGGAAACTGAGTGCCCTGATTAGGAAAGGAAAGAATACCATCACCTAAAATTTTTTGGCAAAATATACCATAAAAATGTTTGCATCATCCCCTGCTCCTCTAATTCCTAATCTGGGAATGAGGCTCAGGTTCTCATATTTTAACGGTGTGAAATGTGGATGCATTCTTGACATTGATCCTACACATGGGATGCATTTTTTCTTTTTTTAATGCCTCACAAAAAGTAGTATTAAATTGGGAGTGCCTCTTACATTGATTGTATTAGTTTGCTCAGGGTGCCACAACAAAATACAATAGTTGCAGAGGCCTACATTTATTTTCTCAGAGTTCTAGAGGCTGTAAGTCCAAGGATCTGGCTTGTAAGTCCAAAGTCTGGATCTCTCGCCATGGCTTGTGGGTGGCCGCCTTCTCACTCTGTCCCCACAAGGCCTTTTCTCTGTGCACCCCACAATCTTGGTGTCTCCTCCTCTTCTTGTCAGGGCACCAGTCAGATTGGATTAGGGCCCATCCTTCTGACCTCATTTAACCTTCACTTCCAGGTCCTATCTCCAAATAGAGCTACATTGAGGGATAGGGCACAACACAAAAATTGGGGAGTCATACAATTTAGTCATCAGCAGTGGTGTCTCAGAATCAAGAAAATAAGGCATAAACCTTATAATCAGTAAAAAAGAAATGAGTGTTTACTGAAGAAAACAGGAGGGATTGTCACACCTTCCCCAACAGCCTGGTTGTTTTGACCCATGGCTGACCACCTCAAAGGCCGAGCTCAGCCGTCAGTGGGAACTAGACCCAGCATTCCCTTCACCCACAGGCCTCCCAGTTCAGAAATGGCTCCCACCACGCTCTCTGTCGTCTCCACAATAATTTGACTCCCTCTAGCTGACAATTGCCACAGAGGACCTGAGAACCAATGTTGTCCCTGAACATAATGCGTCCTATAATATAACCATCTTTTGAGTAAATCTTTTCTTTCTTTCACCACGGGGTAGCCTTCTCTTGCCTGTGACAAGGAAGAACTGGTCCTCTACGCTTCGGTTAAAGGATAGAGCAGAGTTGTGCCTGCACTATGCTGGTAGCCATGTAAAAATATAGATGCCAAGATGGAGCCAGTCATCCTGTTAGGAAGGAAGGGAATTGGGGCTTGAGGATGTGTTTTCCGTCTTTAAATAATGTCCTCAATGCTTCATAAGAAGGTTTACACAGGAAGAAGCCCTTCACCAGCCTGCTCCCAGGTGTTGGGAATGCTCCCTAACTCCTGACCATGAAGGGTTCAAGTGGCCCCTCTGGTCTTGTTCCAGAGAGTCCTAAAATCCACAATCAGAAACAGTTGGCCAAGAATGGATGAGGCCCCTGTCTGAGGGAGGCTGCCTGATGATGCTTTGGGGTTTTCCCAATAGTAAGCCACTTAGGAAAGCTTTCCTTTGGTTTCCCCTTGTTTTGTACACTTTAATTATTAATTTAATCAAGCCTGTGCTCACTTAATGCTTTCTACCAGCTCCTCCTCTCACTTCTGTGATGTGGGTGATATTCAATTTTGTATTTTTGCCCGAGGAGCTCCCAGGGCTCAGCCCAGGGAGCTGAGGCGGGGCAGGCAGTGCCACCAGGCACCAAACATTCACCGACAATCACGGCCAGTGCAGGAGCTGTTTGAATACCTGATGTCTTCCTGAAATTAGTTCTGCTTTACTAATGTTATAAAATGTGTGCAACTCGTTTATTGCGCAATCTCAACATGCTGGGATGTAAGCATGCGTGCCTCCATTCACTGCCTTCCACCAAGCTCATCTCATCTCCCGTTCCCATCCCTCAACATCTTCCTCAAATTTCATGACTTCCTAATCACTTTGGGTTATTAAAAGTCAAGTCAGTTTAAAACTTCCATCTCAGACTTCATTTAACTCTTGTCTGCTCCCCAACTTCCAAACAAAGCTTATACCTCCCGATCCGTCAAGGCAAAGCTGGGCTGGGAAGAGTGTGAGCAAGAATGCAAGCGTCACTCTCTGTTGGTGGCCTCAGGTCTCGGCATAGCACAGATGGACCTGATTGGGGCCATGTCCCCCTCCCCTGCACACTTCCCTGGGATGGGAGGTCCAACAGCTGTCACTTCTTATTGTGTGTCATGGACTAAATATTTGTCCTTCCCCCCAAAAAAAAATCATGTTGAAATCATAAGCCCTCATGTGATACAATTAGGAAGTGGAGTCTTGGAGGATTTATTAGACCATGAGAGTGGAGCCCTCGTGAATGGGATTAGTGACCTTTTAAAGGAGACTCTAGAGAGCTCCTTCACCCCTCCCACTATGTGAGGACACAGTGAGAAGACAGCCAGCCACCCTTATCAGATGTCTAATCTGCCAACAATTTGATCCTGGACTTCCCAGCCTCCACAACTGTGAGAAATAAATGTTTCTTGTATAAGCCGCCCATTCTATGGTAATTTGGTTATAGTAGCAGTTAACAGACTGACACTGTGACGCCTGCCGCACATCCCAGTCTACTGCTGCTGGGCCCACCACCCACCAGGCGTGTTCTACCTCCAGATTAAATGTCTGTCTAGATCAATTTGGACCAAGGGCTAGAAACCCATTTGAAAGCATCCTCTTTAGTCATTCCAAGCACTTGTTTCCTCTAAACTCCAACTTGTCTGGGGACCAAAGTCCAACACTCTCGCAAATAGAAGCTGTGTTAAGCACAAGAAAAGTTCAATAGCACTTTAACCATCTTGGCTTCAGAGAGCAAATGTGCTGCCGCAGAGCCTCCCAGCGACTCCCTGCAGACTCCCAGGTACCTTCTGTCTGGGCTCTCTTTGCCAGAACCTTGACTCACACCTTGAATTGAAGTGACACAATTCTTTCATGTGTGGGGGTCCCTTCTCTTCACATGAATTGCAAGTATAGCAACACTGGGATGAACTGGCAAGTGCTTGTTCCATCTAAAGGCATCTAGACAGTGATAGGTAATAAATGGAAGTATAGATAGATAGATAGATAGATAGATAGATAGATAGATAGATAGATGATAGATAGATAGATAGATAGTCCCAGTCATGTCAAACAAAACACCGTAGATCTGCAAACTTCCCGTTTGCAGCCCCAGTCTTGATTACAAGCTTAGCCCCTACAATAATGTATACAGTAGGCATTTAATAAGTACCTGTTGATTGATAACTGACTCTCGGTGTAAAATATACCAAGTACTAGGTCACAGGAAGTAGCCCCACCCAGTGTTAAAGGGTCTTGTCTCATGGAGCAATTCTCCCAGTTTGAAGAGGCAGTATGCAGAGCCTCCTGTTCCTCACCTCTCTCTCCCACGGTCCCACATGGGGTAACCATGCACGCACAGGCCATTGGGGAGAGGCTCATGCTTTCTGCAAGAAGGCAATCTGGACAAAGGGGCATAGAGGGGAGAACAGAGTGTGGACCAGGAGAGACTGTGGTTCTCACTCTCGCATAGACTCTATCCCTTGTTGGGTTTTTAATCGATGCTCAAAGCACTGCCATCGGGTCTGTGCAATCCTTGTGGCCCAGTCACACACAGGGTACATGTGAGTGTGCACACATGTACATGCACACTCACCAACAGCTCTGACCAGCCTTCCTCCTTTCCTTTCCTGACTCCCACTCTTGCTTAATCTGCTCAGTCGCCTTTAGAAATCCTTGGGACATTTGCAGCGTTGAAACAAGTGTATCTCCATTTTCTTGCACCTGTATTTCTTGTAAAGAGCAATTTCATTTTGTGTTTCCATTGTATTCACTCTGACTTCTGCACTCTGGAACTCCCTCCAACAAAGCTCTCCTTGTGAAATGGGAAACACAGCTGACAGCCTCCTCCTCTCCAGTATTTTGTTCAGACTGAGAAAAATGCAGAGGGCTCAGCCCGGAGCATGCCAGCCAAGTGGCGGCTTCATCCCAGGGAAGCAAAGAGAGAGCAGCTCTGCTATAAGCAGGAGCTACAAGCCACTGTACCCTCTCCCAGCTCTATCTATTCCCCATTGACCTAGAAAGGAGACTTAGGAACTGGTGAGTGCGCGAACACCAGTGTTATTACAACAGCCCCTTAAATTGTCTTGTGGCTCTAAGTCTCACCTCCAGCAAAATTTTACTCCACAAACGTCCAGAGTGGGTCTCACCTCTGTCTTCTTAGTGCGGACTTTCCTGGTGTGAGTGCCAAATATGCATCACCTCCATCTCTTGCCCGCCCTCTCCTCCCTTCTCCCCTTCAGCTGCGTCCAACTCTTCCCTTAGGCAAGTGTGACATTCTCTCTCCCTTGTCTCTGTGCCCAGAACACCACCCCCTCCCACTTACCCCTTTACCAGCCAATCTTGCCCTTGGTTGAATGAAGAAATGAGTGAATAATGTTTAAGAGGAAATGTCTAGTCTGGGAGATCAAGAGAAATATTGGGGTCTGATTGAGTTTGGGGAGTCACCGTGTGGCCCTAAGACTTTCTGTGATTGAAAAAAGTGGGGGTGGAGACCAGAGGGTCCTCCAGAAGCTAAAGGGTGCACCTCTGAGAGAGAACGCTGACCACACCCTCAAGAGAAGCAGAGCCAGAGGAGTAAGCAGCCTCCCCATCACCTCCCCAGGCTCCCCACTTTCTTGCTACCCACTTGAGCTAGGAATAGACAGAATCACTTCTCAATCAAGGCTTGTCTTCCTCTCTCACTAGCCACACCCCACCACTTCTGGGAAAGAGCCATAGCTCTCAGTGCAGCCACACCACTTGGGATGAAGCTTCTAACAGCCCAATCAGCATGAACCTCTAGCCAAAAAGCTGACATCAGAACTAGCCAGTGTTTCATTCGTGTTCGGTGTCCTACCTGCAGGGCACACAACATTCAGAACATTCAAATCAAAATAAAGCCCTTTCGTGCGGGAAACTCTGGGGTCCGGGATGGAAAGAGCACATGTCAATGGAGCAGGAAAAGCACAGCTCACGCGTGTCGTTTCACCACATCCGAGGGCCAGGGGCCTGGAAGCCCTTCTCTGGGATCTGAGGAGGACATGCCCAAATGGCCTAGGGCATTGCTTTAACTGGCGGTTAGGAGATGGGAATCTGTTCAGAAGAGAGAGCCCAGGTCTACCTCATTTTGATCAGAAGTTTCAGTGCATAAGATGTTTTATAACAAGAAATGGAAAGAACAAAGATTTTCCTTAAACTGTTTTCCTCAGGTGGAGAGCTGGTAGGAACAAACTGGTTATGGATTGAACTGCATCCCTCGAAGTTCATATGTTGGAGTCCTAAGCCTCCAGTTCAGTACCGCAGCAGAATGCCACTGACCCGGTAGTGAGGTCACTGACGATATGATTGGTTGAGATGAGGTCATTAGGGTGGACCCTAATCCAATATGAGCAGCGTCCCTACAAAAAGGAGAAGATTGGGCATAGACGTGTACACAGGGAACGCTGTAGAAGATGAAGGCAGAGGTCTGGGTGTGGTTTTATAAACGGAAGAATGCCAAGGTGGCCACAGCCAGAAGTCAGCCCGGGAGCCGGGACCAGCCCACTCACAGCCCTCAGAGCCCCAACCCTGCCAGACCGCGATCTCAGACCTCCAGCCCCCAGAACCCTGAACAGTAAAGTATTGTCTAAGCCACCCAGTGTGCAGTGCTTCATTCCGGCAGGCCTGGCAGACTAATACAAAAGCACAAGCAATATATCTAGAAAATATCCTTCCTACTCAATGTCCATCCAAAACACAGAGATCCGCCTCTGAAACCTCACCCGCACCACAGCTCCACAGGCCACTGAAGGCTTCCCCAACATGAGTGCAGGAATCATACGTGACACCTGACTTGTGACCATCGTGGCACCTCCTGACTGTCCCTGGACACAGGGACAGTGCATAGAGTTGTTATGAGTCAGGGCTTTGAAACCAAACAGCCCTGTGTTGGATCTCTCTCTGGCCACCTAGGAGCTGCGTGCCTGTGCACAGCCGGCACTGTTTCCTGTCCCTGGCCTGGAGCCGGCAGCAATACCTGCTGCCCGGGGTCTTTGTGAAGTGCACCTGAGACAGTAAAGGGCACATCGCAGTCCGTGGTACATAGTAAGCACTCAGCAATGGGAGCTGGTGCTATGCTGGCTTGAGGGGATGAAGTTAAAGGTCCCCCCTTAGATCAGCTGAGTCCATAAAGTTAAAAGAAAGGAAGAATGCTATTTACTGACGCAGCCCCGTGGGCTCCTCTGCAGTGCACGCTGGCCCGGGAGAGGGTCCCACCCAAGAGCAAGGAAGGAGAACAGGCAGATGGCTGCGGGCAGTTATAGGGCCTGGATGGAAGTAGAAACACGAGAAGTCTGAGGTCGGAGCAGCTCAGCATGCGTGTCTGATGAGCAGCACCAGAAGGTTGACCAACCTCTCCCCTGGCTGAGGGGACACGGAATTCCTACCCTGCAGGGCAGACCATGGCCTCCTGCTGCACGCCTGCCAGCGCAGAGAGAAGAAGAGGCCTCAGGTCATGCCCCATGGGGACGGAGGTTGCCTGGATGTCGCTGAGAGAAAAGATGTAAGTCGTGGCAAGCTCTGGGCCTGTCGAGCATGAGGTTAAGGAAATCCACGCTCAGGGGACCCCTAAGTAGTGATGTGCTGGAAACTGTGTAACACCTGGGAGGGAGCGATGCCAGTTGTCATGGTGTAAGCATTCCCACGAAACTGGAAACCGTCAAGAAAATAACCATCGGTTCACCAAGTCCTGAAGATTTAAACAATGGGCCCTCATGAGCCTAGAAGCTGGCTGTGCACACTGAGGCCAAGGTAGCATTGGAGCAGACCCTTGACCCTAGTTCATCAAGATGCTCCCCACTGCCTGCCAGGCCTGCGCTCTCTGTCCACGGCAGGCCCATAGCCACATGGCCCCTCTGCTCCATCCCCGACCTGCTCCGGCGCCTGTGCCTGCTGCTCCCCGCCTCCCTTGTCTCCTCCCAGAAGGTGACCTGGTAGCTTGGGGTAAGGGATGAGCCATTTCAGGTATACAACTGGGTCCCTGCTGGGAGCCTCAGGGAACGCCTTGCTCCATGCAGGATGTGCTGGCTCTCCAGGGATGAGAAGTCTGCAGGGTTGGGTGAAAGGACCCCCAGGGACCTTCAGCCCGAGTTCTGCATCCTTCAGGCGGGCTCTGAAGATGTGACGCATGCTTTAGTTCCCTTTCATGCACTCAGAATGGGAAGCTCTCAGGCCACCGCTCATCCATCCCCATGTCTGGACGTGCACTGACGTCCACCATAGCAGCTACAGGCTGGACGGTGCTGCTCTCTGATTGACAAGAATCATGCAGAGTAATACTCGGGACCCACCGGATTAGGTCACACTGCATTGGCCCGTCCCCACTTAGACTTGTTCCTCCTGGGCAAGACCCATTTCAGCTTACATCTGCGCATGGGCTGCTTCAAGGGAAGTTCAATTGACAGGACCATGTTCTGTTCTCCTCGGGTAATGAGGTCCAGAGGAAAATCGCCCCGCCCGCCAGCCAGCCAGGACAGCGGATGAGTTTCGCCTTCAGCTCTGATGATGGCTACAACCTTGTGGCTGCCTGCAGCTGGCCCAGGGGTTAGTGCACATCGGCCTGCCGGGGGTGGGAGGGGGCCCAGAGCCAGGTCAGGAAGCTTCAACCCTGAGCTAAGTGAGAGGCTGGGCAAATGCCCGGCCAGAAGCTGAGAGACTGGTTTCCATCAGCCCCCACCTAACTCGCTGTGGCTGCAGGCGAGTCACCCCTGAACCCTCTAGGCTTCTGAGTCTTCATTTCCTCCATATAACAGGGGGTGTGAAGAGGGATGGAGATGATTCACAACCAGCATCACAAGATGTTATTTATAAAGGCAAAGTAACGGTGGGAATTTGCAGGAGGCAAATGGATTTTTATCCAAAATGCTTTATTGATCATCCAATCACTGCTGACCTCAATAAATCTCGGCCTGTACCACTGGATCCAAAAGTTTGAGGTAGCCAAGTGCATTGCCCAGCTTGATAACACTGTTGGGACCCCTACGGATAGCCCCCTATGAGTC
This sequence comes from Myotis nattereri, assembly GCF_964212035.1. Classification (NCBI taxonomy): domain Eukaryota; kingdom Metazoa; phylum Chordata; class Mammalia; order Chiroptera; family Vespertilionidae; genus Myotis; species Myotis nattereri. The sequence continues at coordinate 74,894,978 of NC_138085.1, read as the reverse complement.
TGTGAAGATGAGAAAAATAAACCTTGGTCAGCATCTGGTATAGTCCCTTCCAGTCCTCACCACCATGGCGCCACACTCAGGACACAAGCTTGGCCCACACCCACTGGGATCATCCCAAGACAATCTATTCTTAAAGAATTGGGCATTGCCTGAGGTCATTGCCAAGTTGTCATGAAGGAGATGGAAGACGGCTCAGGACTTCCTACCCATGATCGTTGCCTCCACAGTCAACTATACAAGGACGCTCATTACTCTTTGGTGCGGGAAAATCATGGGAGACCTACCATCCCTACCCTCCAATCATAGACCCAAAGCAGGTAAGCCCTAGTTAATGGAAGAGCCCTCTTATCAGCCATACTTGATTACTATTTCGTATCTCAGTTCCACATGAAGGGTTTTTAAACTTTATATAATTTTCCAAAAGGAGAATCGAATCTGAAAGTGACTTTGTAATGCAGCCGCCCTGCGTCCTTTACATCCTTAGGCCTAGAGCACTGCGCAGGGCTTCGCAACCCAGCTCAAGTGAGGGTGTCCCCGAGCCTGTGCGAGAGCTGAGAGCTTAGTCATTTGATGAAAAGGAGAGACTCTGGCAGTGGGGGTTAAGGATAAAATGGGAATTCAACTGCACACTATTTATATACATTCTTGTGAATACATATTTCATTAAAGATTTTTTTAAGAGCCAATTCTGTATTCCCAATTTAAAGTAGTCAAGAGCATACAGCATTCTTGGGATAAAAAGGAAGGTAACTCCACTTGACGTGTGTGCCCCAGATGGAATCAGCTCCCCCCAGCCCCATTCTTCTCCGCCGCTGGCAGGAGCCTCGCTCCTTTTCTCTTTTCCTCTCGGGCCTGAGAAGCCGCCCTCCCTGCTAGCTGTCACCAGGTGGGTGTTCTCCTTAATGCTACGGAGCACGCTGGAATGCAGTGTGAATACAAGATGCTACAGCTAATAAAGTTTATCAGAATGGCTTGTCATTATTTTTGCATCATTATACAATTACTGCAGCTTTGGAAGGCAATAAATCACTGCACAGGTGACAAATGGAGAAGCTAAGAAGGACAGTTATTCTCACAGATAAAGCAACTGCTGACACTAACGAGATGTGGTGACTTGGTGTTCAACCTTTTAAAAAGCGTCCTGTGGTCCTTGGAGGTGTCAGCGGAACAGCCATCTACACCTGAAAGCATGCCAAGTCCATGGCTAAGACCACAAAGGAGCGGGAAACTGCAATGACTCCAAAGATGAGTGTCCCAATTTCACTCCTCGAGGGCCCAGAGGGAGCGTCATAACACCAACAACCAAACTCCGGCGAGCCTAAGCTTCATTGGCTCAGCTGTGTGTGCCCAGACAGCCGGTTATCATTCATCCCAACCCAGGGATGTCTCTAAGGAAGCCTGTGTCGTCATGCATGCATACATATGTAGGTGCGCACGTGTGTTTGAAGTTGTCTAAGTACTGAACTGTCTCTGCATAATTTCCTAAAACACTAAATTTTGGGTTGATTTTTACACTTAGGTAAAAAATAGCAGAGCATATTTTCTGCAGACTATAAAAAAATAGATGTCTACACTAAGGTCAAGCAGGAGATATCTGAGTCCAAGAAACAATGCTCTAGGAGAGAACTGGGAAGCATATGAGGGGGTTGGAAAAGAAAATTGGTTCAACTCCACTCTGAAGCTGATGGCTGTGCTGGCTGAGGTGCCCCAGACTCTCTCCAAATTGATCACTGGGCTCCTAGAGCACAAGGAATGATGAGAAAAGAGCTAAAGGGAACCTCTTCCAGAAAGTTCTAGGGAAGCCATATATTTGGAACCAAACTGCACCACTAAATAGGAAAGCACCTTGGTTTTAATGAGCAAATCAAGCAACTAGTGCCTGGAAGTGGGAAATTCTGGGGCAGAGAATTACACTCTGGAGAAGCGGTTCTCAAAATGTGGCCCAGCCAAGGGCATCAGCTTCACTTAGGAACTTGCTAGAAATTAATTCTTGGGTCCTACCTCAGACCTACTAAGTCAGAAACTCCTCACTACCAACTCAAAAAGGATGCCCAGGCTTATGCATTCCTCCAAGGCATGGGTCAGCCTATGATTAGGCATTTTCTGTTTATGCGGGGCTTCCACAGCTCATGTGCAAGTTGGGCCCTGCATACATTCTCCCTGATCGGGGGATATTTGGTGGGGGGGTGGGGGGGGGCGGGGGCTAAAATATAGGTCATGCTTGCTCCTGAGTCGTGAGTTTAGTGTACTACATATGGCCTAAAGGTGCATTTTAAAAACTATATGCAAAGATATCATATAAGCTGGCAGCTCATGTTACCTTCGTCCCTTTATTCAAATAAATCTCAACCTTCAGGATGAAAGAAGAGGAGCAGCAGGTGGAAATGAGAATCTTACCCTTCCAGACAGATGGATGACCAGCTTCACCAAAGATGGTGATTTTATTCCCTGTAGAGACATGAACTCACCAGAGCCAAGTTCTAGTGGCCAATCCCCCTGAAACTGAAATGAATTCCAAAGCTCTGAAGCTCATGGCCTGCGTGACACTCTTCAACCTGCACCCAATCTACAATCAGGGTTCTCCAAATGTTGAAGCAATCTGGGGCCCTGTTGAATCCAGCTGAGTCCAGCACCAGAAAACCACCCCAGATGACAATCAGGCCATGTGGGGCTCACACTGAGCCCATGGAAACAGATTCTTCCTCACAGAGGGAATGGCAACAGGGTATAGTTTATAAGCTTTAGCAACATCTAAAATACCCATCAATCCTTGCACCCACACAACTTCCCAAGGTGCCAGCATCGCCCAGGGTCTCCTCTCCAAATTAAACAAGCTGAGTAAGGGCACTGGAGGGGGTTCAATCCTTCCTCTGCCCCAACCCTTCCCCAAAAAGGGGGGTGCACAATGAGGTGGCTCCGCTTGTACCTTCTCATCCTAAGACTCCACCACATCCCGGAGAAACCTCCTCAGATTAGCGAGATTGGGGTGGGGAGTTACTGCCTTCCCCTTGTTACCACATGCGGGAAAATGATCATTTTGTATGTTGCATGCTGGGTGATCCATTTCAATCCCCTGGAGAGTCCCTGGGTCTGCTGAGCACATTCATTCTCTTGTTTCTAATCTATTCTTTTGATTTGCACAACTTGAACCTGCTGTCATCCTTCTAAAGCGGGGAGAGAAGAGGAAATGAGAAGCAAGGGCAGAGGGAGCAGGAGAGAGGGAGGGCGAAGGAGTTGGATCCTGTCATTCCCTAGCTAGACACTCCCCTTCATCCAGGTCTAGGAAAATCTGCCTATGCCCCTCATTCACCACCTCAGCAGCCTGGACCCAGATCTCACCTGCACATATCTGTGCTGCGCTGTTTTCAAGGTTAAGTATAATGACAATGATAGTATGACAATATCATCATTATCATCAGAGCTGGGCTGATCTAAACTAAATACTAGGATGTGCCTGATATTCAACAGGAAGACACACAAGAATCGCATGAGGTTGGTTACAATTATTATCACTATTTCATAAGCTAATAACAGGAAAAACCTGGAATTTGAGCTCCAGCAATCTGACTGCACATCTCCATGCTCCTAATCATTATGTTAGACATTAACCGTTCCCTGACATGGAACTCCTGGGCCCTTCTGTGCTCTCACACCTGGCAATGAGAGACCCGATGAAGCTGCAGTTCAGGAATGACATTCCTTTCCCCAAATCACGATTGATTGCCCTTTTCTCAGCCCCAAGTCAGAAACTGGATAAAAATAATCAAGAGATAATCTGACCCAAGAACCTCAGGATCCTGGCATCGAATCCCAAGACTGGCCACACAGTAGCGATGAAGGGAAGGACATGAGAGCACTGTGTTCAGAAGGCTTTATAGGAGCTGGAATTGTCACCTTGGGTGGGATGGGAGCTGGGTGAGGTTGCAGAAGAAAACTTGGGAGGAAGCCAGGACATATCTGCCTTGTTTTAAAGTTTTGCTCCCCGCCCCCAAAATAAAGGAAAGGCCATTCTCGCCCTTCCTTAACTTCTCCTCCCTCATCTCCAGCGACCCTCCTCCTAGGACACAGGAAGGTCAGAATACTATGTATTAAATTAAATTTTTAATTTATTTTATTTTTACATATGAAATTTTTTACACATACCAAATGGAACAGAAAATAATTTAACAAACGCCCTTGCACTTACCACCCGGCATTTAAATAGACTTTTTAGGAGCAGTTGAGAATCTTAATCAGTTTTCAGAGCATTGCTATTTACAGGAAAATATGTTCTAGATTCTAAAAAAAAAAAAAAATGTCTTAAAGATGAATTCCTAGGATTCCCCCTGGCAGTCAGCAGTAGGGTTAAGTAACTGCCTCCGAAGGACCTAGGGTTCAGAAGGTCCTAAAACAAGGCCAGTGACTTCCATCTTCCCCATCCATAGCCACTCCCCGCACCATCACCACCACCACTTACACAAAGTCCCCCAATGGAGAGCTCACTTGGACTGCTTCTCGGTGAACCAGCTGAGCCGGCACCATTTCCACTATTTCCACCTGACCCATAAAATGTGCTTGTTCTGAGAGCACATAGCCAACCAACTTGATGGACACTCCAGGCCTTTTACTAACGGCTAAGTATGTCACATTTCCAAGGTTAGATGTTTGCAAGTTAATAGGAACCATCTAGAAACAGTGCAGGGCAACCCACAGCAGGAAGGTCATTACAAGAGGGCTTATGGGTACATGGGGATCTTCCACTGCATCTCCATATCCACTCTCCAGTCTTCTCTCCCTGGGAGGCTGACCTATATGGACCACAGGAGGGCTCCCTTGCTTCCAGCTTTCTGTTGGGTTTGGTCTATCAGGGAGCACCCAAGGCACATGAGAAAAAGGGAGGAGAATGCAGTCCGAGTATTTATCTTATTGGTCCTTCCTGACCCTCACTTTTCTAGGCCTAAGAGAGGTAAGGAGCCCTGATATTCCTGCTCGGGGACTCTGCATTATCCCTGGGGTTCCCTTCATCCTGACTATATATTTGCACAGATTCTATTAAAGTCCCCTCAAATTGCCCAATTCGAGTGTGACCCTATTCCTGCTAAGACTGTGACACTAGTCTTAAGGAAGGAACTGAAACCTCTCTCTTGGCACCCCTCACATCTTGCCACCTCCCCTCTCCCGGACAGATGACTCAGCCAGGAGCCACCAACACAGGCTGTTCCCACGCCCGGTAAGGGAGATACAATCCTGAGGCCTTGTTCAGCTACGCGTGCCCTGAGCCCTCTGCCCTGGGCTCTCCCAGGCATACTTGGTGAGCATAGCACTGCAGGTGAGGGCACTCCACACTCCTGCTCCCACCAGATGAAGTCCCCCCTAATTCTGAGCAGCTCTCTTATGCTTTATGCTTCTTCATAAAAGGATAGGACATATTATAAGCAAAATAGGCTTGCTAAATATAGTCTATTCAGTCTAGGGAAGGCTAAATTATTCATAACCAGACCAGGATATACAATACACACTAAACGCAAATCCATTTTTTTATTTTGGTATTTTTTTCTGAGGCCTGTGTATTCAGCGCCCTGCATTGATCTATAAGTGCACCCCCCCCCCCCATGCCTTCATTGGCTTAGGATAAAGTTCTCAGCATCAGGGCCAATTACCAAGCTGTGAATACCCGTGGTCTCACCCTCTGCAGGACAGCGGCGACCACAAGGTCATCGATTGTCCATCCTGTGCAACGTGGTTCTGGAGGCATGAGCATCCCGGGAAAGGATCATCAGCTCCCCACAGAGCCCCAAGGATAAACAGGCCCTAAAACAGACATCAGAGGAAGCAGGCCAGCTCAGCATGTACTGCACCATGAAGGCAAGATGGTGCAGGATGACGGTGACAATGAAAGCCACTGAGCCCTTGAGATGATCGATGCCCAGATGCCCAGGAAACAGTGCACAAGTCCCCTCCTAAACAGAGGTCCCATCTGGGCAGGTACATTTCGAATTATTTTCAGCCCGAGCCCCCTTCACACAGAAGCTGCTGATTAGATTTTTTTCTGCAGTATGAGAATCGCCGTGGAAAATACAGATGTCTCTGAGACATTCTTCTTTTTACTAGCGGCGCTTTCTAAACAAGACAAGGTAGAACCATGCGATAAATCACAGATATCAGCCATTCCCGTCTTTCTAAATGCCACCCCAGGAGCCGCGGGCTTAGGCAATGGACCATGACCAGGAAGCTTCGTGGGGGCACCTAAGAATCTTCCCTGAAAAGGTGGGAGGGGGGCGGTGCAGTGGATCAAGCTATAAAGAAAGATTAGTAAGTAATAATCTGCCAAGATATGGCGTTTCTGTTCTAAAAGTACAGGGAAAACTGTCATAAATAGATTATCTCACTGCTCAAATGGATACAGAGTTTATGAATAGCAGAAAGAAAGAGGTTTTCACTGAGGAGAGAATGTGGCATTCAGAATGAAATGGACAGCGAGGTTGGTCATGCATCTATTCCCAGGCACCCCACAGTTCCTTAAGCTCCTTGGAGACTGGGGCAAGTTCTGTTTCCTAAATGTGGTCACAGGCTGCATAGATTTAAAGGGCAAACCTTCTGCTGCTTGACTCCTGTGAGTGATTGGGTAGCAGCCCTTGGCCTTCCAGAACCTACTGTCAGAGGACGTGGCTGCATAGATCACCTGACCAGGGGCAGGGAGCAATAGGGAACTCTGTGTGCTGGTGTCTCCTGACTCCACAGCTGCCACTCCCAGCCCTGGAGATGGCCCAGACTTCAGGATGCTTCATCTTGCAAATGACTGCCTGGATTCCTCTGGCGTGAGAAGAGTGTGCTTTATCGATCAAAGCAAAGAGCCTGGGATGATGGATTCTGCAGGACTTCCTGGAGCCAGCAAGCCTCCTGCACGCTAGTGAACATTTTGTTCCATTGCCTGGATCCCTGGATGAAGAGCTCCCTGAAAATTTAAACCAGCAGAACAAGCCCTATACTGGAGGCACTGGGAGAGGGGCCACCTGGGCTCGGACCCCGGTTCACATGCTTGTTGGCGGAGGCCCTCTCTGCAATTAATGAGAGGCAACACCGCCTTGCCTATGCCTGGGAAAGCCAAGGAAGGACATATGAGAACATCCTGTAAACACCACAGCACGGACAGCCCCGGGAGATCACTACCCTTCTCGCCGGGGAAGCCATCGCAGTCCTGAAACCGTTACAAGCCCATATGCTTTTTCCTTCCAACTCCAAGCATAGCCCCCTCACCGCCATCACCTGGAAACTTGTTCATCATGCAAATTATCAAGACCCAGACCCAGTGCATCAGAAATGCTGGTGTAGGGAGAGGACGAAGAGGGAGAGACCGATGTTTACCAGGCCCTGTAAGTGATTCTAGTGCACGTTCAACCACTGCTCCAAGGAAATGTAGGACTTGTCTGGCACTGGGTGTCTCCATCCCAAGTTGACTGGGACTGCCTGGCTCACCACCTGGCCATCTTCGGCTGAGACAGAAGAGGGGTGAGTGGATAAGGAGAAGAGGGGCCCATCCCCTGCCCCAGCCCTGGGGGGAAGTTCAAGCTGGAGGGAAGCAAGCAGGGCCTCCATATCAACCTGCAAATGGGCAGAGAGCCCCAGCATGTGTGCTGGGTTTGACGCGCCGAGACTGGCGAAGCAGGGGTGGTAGGGGCTGGGGAGGAGACCAATGAGTCCCCCGGGGCATTTGTGGGATGTGAGCACCCAAACCTGGGGCAGGTGATTCCCTCAAGGGCCCCTCTCAGCCCATAGCTGGTTTTCCTCATTCAGTACATTCACAGATGCTCTTAAATTAATACACTGCATGGACCCTTCCAAGTAACACACTGTGCTTAATCCTCAAGCCTCCCGAAACCTCCCCTTGCCCCCTGCCAATCACATCAGGCCTATAAATAGAGAAGCTTCGGGGAAAGGAGTGGCTGCAATTGCATGATTTATTAAGATGATTATATATTATTTATGTAATAATGACATACGTGATTATATAGCATTATAATCACGCCTATATTCTGGCTTTATTAGCCATAAAACATCATTTCTGCTTTTAAGGCTTTTATGGTTTTTTAAAAGACTTTAATTATTTGTAATTTTATTGGAATGCACCCTGAGGTTTTAGAGTGAAGAAGGCTGCTCTAAAAATCAAATTTACAGTATAAATAAGTATTTGGTGTCTACTATCATTTCAAGAGATTTAGCCGAGTATTAAAAGGTTTGGTTGTCCCAATGTGTGTGGCTGGAAAGGACAACATATGGTTCAAAACCATCATTCATTTATCCATTCATTCGATGAGCGGACACGTGCTGAGGGCCCAGCATAGGCCGGGCACTGCGCAGGGAATACTTTGGGATGTGCTTTCTCTGTATAGACGGGGAGGGATTCTGGGAGAAGTTTCCAGGGAAGCACCTCTGGGGTCCAGAGAAGACCCTGTCAACAGGTCTCTTCAGTCTGTATGATTTCCCCTCGCTCTAAACAAGGGTGCTGGCCATGCGGGCTGAGAGGCCTTGCCCTCTTCGTAAGCATGGTTTGGCACAGGTATCCTAACCCAGGTCACTGAACACACATAGAAAGAGAAGTCAGAGCTAGGGATTGCCTCCCTGGACCTCTGGTTGTGCAGGGACTGAGCCCAGGAGCCCAGGAGTTCTGGACGGTGAGGCCAGGGATTCCATACCAGGGCCACCAGTGGAGCACTCACTGCTGCCTCTGGGTGACTTTCCCCACATACCCTCTCCGATGTCAGGCCCACAGCCCTCGCAGGGCACCCATTCGCCCATCTGAGCCATCATCAAGGCACTGGCGAAACAGAAGCACCAACTGTGATGTCCTAGACTGGGATCAGGAACCATGCCTGGTGCCCATATTCGTATTCACCATGGTGTCTGCCAAGGTGCCTCGTCCGTGAGTCTCCATGGCGCAGAGGAGGCTCTGCGCCCACAGGACCTGGCCACGGCCGATGCCAGCTCCCCTCCGCCCAGCAAGCCCTACCGCCCTTCTCCTGGAGAATCTGCGACCTGACTGCCCTTCTCAGTCCTGATGAAACAGTTAAATCCTTTTAAAATGTTCTGAGGGGATTCCTCACGTCTTCATGTGGGTTAGAAAAGCCTATTTTCAAAATCAAAGAACAATCATTCGGGGAAGCAGCTTCCTCACCAGGGACCCCTGTGTGCACTTGACCCATAAGGAGCACTGGCCGCTGGAGGAAAGCTGGTCAGGGCTCGGGAAGGAGCGTCAGACCCCTCTTGCAGCCAGCTAGCTGTCCACAGGTCAGGGGGGGCCCGCCAGACAGCAAGGAAAAGTGGGAAATCGTGCTTGAGATGATCCTTTGAAAACTGAATCTAGGGAGTGAAGGAAGCTCAGAACCTCCTGGAAGCAGGAACTAGATAAGCAAGAAATCACTTAGTGGCCCCTCTGACTGTTCCTGGCGCTCAGCAATGTCCCGTTAGCATTTCTGTCTAAAACTTGAGATAGAAAGACCCGGTCATTGGCACCCCAGAGTGAAGAAAGAACCCAGGCACGGGTCCTGAGAGAGCCAAGCCCAGGCAAGAACACAGAACGGCAGACAGGGTGTGGTGGGCACCTGTGGCCGGGTGCCTTCTCAGTGCGGGCACAGTGCTCAGGGCTGGGCATGTGAGAGGAGGCTTCCTTCCATTCTTTGGGATCCTTCAGGCTCTCTCAGAGCAAGCTAAGAGCCAACACAAGCCTGGCTTCTCCAGCACCCACAGCGTTAGGCCAAGCTGGCAGTGGACGCTAAATGACAAAGCCCTGAGGGACAAGTGAGCAAATCCTAGGGTTATCAATCAGTCCGCTATTCATATGCTCAACAGAGGCACATTAACTCCAAGGGCCCAATTAGCTTCTCAAAAAGATCATCTACCCCACCCCCAAATTATCCCAAATAACTGGTATTGGGAATCTTGATCTCCCTTCCCCATTCTTTATCACCTGGGCTGCTGAGTCCTCCTTGGATGAACAAAGTTCTGTAGGAGCACAGAGCACAAAGGAACTCCCATGGAGCTACTGGCCAAGACGGCAGAGCAATGACAGAGAAGCTGGGTCTTAAAGGTTAGGTAGGAGTTTGCCATGCAAATGGGAGTGGAACAGCCCAGGCAAGAGATGCAACAGTTGAGAAGCAACAGAGCCAAGAGGAGGGGTAACAGTGGAATCCAACCTTAAAGACTTCCCATGCTGCCCCCTGCCAGCTCAGGGAAGGGACCTACAGCCAGGGTCTCTGGGTCCCTGGCCCAGTGGGGATGTGCGCGGTCTCCTCTATAAGTTCACTCGCAAGCATCTGATTTTACATTCTTTTTTTTTTTTCCTAAACAGGCACAAAAATAATCTCCAAAATTGACACGCCCAGAGCTCCTTAACATCCCCACGTCTGTGAGTCTGTGAGCTAGCCTCCCGCCCAGCGTGACTCCGGCCTCCCCACCAACGCTGCTGTGGCACTTTTAATGTTTACCATCCTGTGTCACCCTGGGTCTGAGCTACTCTTCCAATTAAAACCTGGTTACTCTTCTCTTGCCAAGTGCAAAAGAATCCAATTAAAGTTAATGAAAGCAATCAGTCTGCAAGTCTTGGGGTGTTCTGCCCCATTGGTGAGCACAGGTAATCACGGCGCTGACCTTGTGGAGGGAGCCGAGGCCGGGCCGTGCTCGGTGAGGGAGCCAGGCTGGGCCGGCCGGGAAGCCCGTCATTTAGGAGGTCACACTGCAGGGTTCCCCGCGAGCTCAGGATGCCATTAAGCACTAACTGGGAGTCTGTCCTTCCGGGAGCCTGACACTCACTGGCTCCCAGATGGCTGGAGGGCAGCAGTGCCTCCCATTAGAGCTGAGATCCCAGGACACCCCTTGCAGTCAGGACAACCCTGACTTTCTATCTGGCTCCCGCGAGGCAGCTCTGGATCCCAGGATACAACCATGACGGCACCCAAAGACCCTGAGAAGGAATCAGCTCACGTCCACTGTCTGAGTTACTGCGGCATTCTCCAGCCCTTGGTGCTAACGAGATGGACATGCTGAGTGTCAGCTCAGAGGATCCGGGTAGGACCCCTCGTCAACGAGACCCCATGGACATGCAGGGCAGCTATGAGGACACATAGCATAAGGCTTTCTGCTTAATAAACACTTGCTGATTTAATATCAAAAATATGGACCTGGGGCCCAGCCGGTATGGCTCAGTGATTGAGCATTGACTTATGAACCAGGAGGTCAGGGTTTGATTCCCAGTCAGGGCACATGCCTGGGTTGCAGGCTCAGGCCCCAGTGTGGGGCTGATCAATGATTCTCTCTCATCATCGATGTTTCTCTCTCTTACTCCCTCTCCCTTTTCTTTAAAATCAATAAAAATATGAGGTTTTTTTAAAAATATATGAACCCATGAGGGTTGCTTGTCACCATTCATTCCCATGGGGGCATGACCTCCCAGGCCACTCCTGCCCCACCGCCCCCAGTTCCATGGAAAAACCGCACTCCCATCCAAGCCGCATGGGTTCCTCAGGCTCTGCATTTATTCGGAAGGCTGACTCACCCAACACTCATTTCTTGGCAGGATCGTGCCATTTTGACCACAAAGCGATTGTCGCATGGTTTCTGTTTCCTGGGAGCACTGCCCTTGGATGTGAGACTCTGACCCTGACCTCGCCTGACTCCGGTGCCTGAGCCGGCCCTGCTCTCGGGGAGCCGCAGCTCTGGCCGGGAAACAAAGCTGACACTTGTGAGCAGCTGGAAAACCGAACAAGGCAGTAAATAATTCAGTGCTACTCAATTACATAATTGATTAATTATAACTAATTGCTGCTTAAATGAACTGCTCTAGTCCACATTGATCTTCCTGGGCTCTGACCTCCTAGAGGGGCCAGGGTCTCAGCCGCTCACCCTGGCTCATGCACACAGCCCAGAACATTCCCCCGTCCCATCACGGATGCGTCTCCCCCCTTACAATGGAGTGTCCCCAGGGCAGGACCAGGTCTTTTTGAGCCCGGCCCAGGTTTCTTCCTGCTCCATTTCCCACAGCAGAATCAGCCCATTCCGAGCAAAAGGCTTTTTGCTTAATAAACACTTGCTGATTAATATAAAAAATATGGACCACTGTTTACACAGCCAGTGTGTCCCCAGCTCTACATGCTTATGGGTATAAAGAGGGTCACATAATCAGAATTGATTTTACTTTAATATTTAGCACCCCACCCCCAGCCATGCTTTTCAGAATGGCCCATCCTATGTTGCTCTACTCTGTCTTGTTAAGCCACCAAGACAGTGATTCCACAGCTGTGTGTCACCGGCCACACTGCCTGCTAGGATCTGTCCTGGGGCTACCACTCTGACTGTCCATACAAGACCCTCCTTTCCCTTAGGACAGTGGTTCTCAACCTTCCTAATGCCGCGACCCTTTAATACAGCTCCTCATGTTGTGGTGACCCACAATTTCATTGTTATAAATTAGACATAATTAAAGCATAGTGATTCATCACAAAAACAATATGTAATTGTATATGTGTTTTCCGATGGTCTTAGGCGACCCCGGTGAAAGGGTCGTTCGACCCCCAAAGGGGTCGCGACCCACAGGTTGAGAACCGCTGCCTTAGGCGTTGTGTGATGGATGATGCGAAGGAAGGGCAACCCGGGAACTTGCCGACCTTTAGGGATCCAGGTCCCCCCTGGGCGTGAGCAATGGGAAGAGTCTTTACTCACCACTGGGTCCCCATAACCTGAACAAGACCCCTGTATCAGTCAGCTGCGGCTGCCGTAACAAAATACCACAGACTGGGTGTCTTAAAGAACAGAAACTAATTTTCTCACAGTTCTGGAAGCTGGAGGTCCAAGGTCAAGGTGTCAGCAGGTTTGATTTCATTCCGAGGCCTCTCCCCTTGCCGTGGAGAGGGCTGACATCTTGCTGTATGTTCACGTGGTCTTCCCTCCATGTGCATCTCTGTCCTAGACTCCTTTTCCAAGAAGGACGCTGGTCAGATTGAATAAGGGCCCACCTATATGACCTCCTTAAAGGCCCCATCTCCTAAAACAGTCATATTCTGAGCTACGGGAGTGAGGACTTCAACATACGAATGTTGCGGAAGACAATCCAGCCCATAAAAACTACACATAGTCTACATGCTTAATAAGTGTGATGGGCTTAGGGAAATGACAGAGGGACAGGGGGATGGATAGAAACATAGGATGACCGCTACAGAGGCGGGGACAGAACAGAGAGTCTGAGCAATGGGTTGGAAGAGTCTTTCTCAGTCCTGGCCCTTTCTGTCCTGCCTCATCCTTTCCTTTCCGCCTGGAAGGGACCACCTTTGAGGGTGATTTCCTTTGTTCGCTCACAGCCATGAAGAGAGACAGGACGTTGGTAATCGCGTGGAGAGTGATGATAAGGGACGTGACCCCGACGTGGGCGTGGGCGTGGTCTGTGCTGCTGTCCCCACATGGGCCTCTGGGAGGATCGGGCTCCCTGGGGGGGACAGCAGAAGGCAGAGCCCAGGCCCCGGCCTCCCGCGTGAGGCCAGAAGTGCTAACTCACCGCTGAAGTGAAGACTGGCAGTAACCAAGCCCGGAACGGGAGCCAAAGCGGAGCCGGGCCTTTGTCCTTTCCTGCTCAGCGCGGTGTCACCGGTGTCACCGCGGCAGCACAGGAGCTGCGCGCCCGGCAGCGGGAGAGGAGAGGCCGGGACTCGCACCCGGCCCGCAGCGCTCAGGGCCAGCCAAACAAAGAGGAGGAAATGCCTCCGCAGATTGGCTCCAGTATCAGGTTCAACGGGGAAGAAAACACAATTTGTTCATTTGGAGAATGACTCCAGTGACGCGAATGCCATTCACATGGTTGGGATTCGGGGGGTAGCAGGGCAACAGCCCCTGGGGGAGGCCCTTCTGGGGGAAAGAGACAGTTTGCTGCTTCCAGACCCAAAAACAATTCTGCAGGTCAAGCCAGCGGACAGCGCAAGACCCTCTGTGGCCCTGATGCGTTTAAGCATTGATGCCCCGTGAGTCAGCAGGGCTCCGAGGGGCTCCCAGCAGCTTTCCAGAGGCAGGTATCAACGGTGCCTGGCCTGGCACCCAGAGGAGGCCACACTGCCCAGGCACCCCAGGACCTGGGGCCGCTGAGGCAGAGCTGAGGGCAGGCACCCGTGGGCTCCTTTCGCCAGCAAAGGGGAATGTCAGCTCACAGGCGCGTCTGCATCCATCCACCACACAGGGCTTTACTCTGTAAGTCCCTTTCCAGACTGGGGCCCTGGACACCTGCCAAGCCTTGTACAGAGGATCCAGTACAAGGCCTGGGTGCTGGGGACCATTCCCATGCCAGGCAGGCTCTAGGCTGGAGGAGCGCCTACCATTTGGCCCGGGATGGTCCAGGTTTATGCCTGTGGCCCCAGCATCATCATCACCAGCCAAGTGTCCCCATTTGAATACTAATTAAACAGTGATCCCCTGGGATAGGAGAGGACCTGACCCCCACCCTGCTATGCCTTTCAGCTGCATCACTTCTCATGAGCCTGAGGCTGCCTGGTGAAGGCACATCAGGCCAGGGGCCTCTGCACAGTGCAGGGGTCCTCCCGTCGGGCACTGCAAACAGGGGGCCACCTAGAAAACACTGTGGGCGTGAGACAGCGCTCGGCTCCCAGTTCCTGCTCAACCAGCGGCCCACACTGAGCACATTTCACCATTGTATCCACAGTCTGTGAGCCTTGGAATTCCCCGGCACAGCTGTTCCTAGCGATGAGCCCAGCCCCTCTCTCCTCATGCTCCCAAGTACCTTTGCAATGAAGCCCCATCCTCAAATGAAGTCCAGACGTGTCCCTACCAGTATATTCTGACTGGGCTGAGACCTCCCAGGCCCACCCTCAGATACAGAAACAAATCCCCAACGCATCACTGGGTTCTTGTCACCACTGGGCAATGAGCAGGCAGTAAGAGATGGTTTTGTGTAGGAAGTGATCTAAGCTGGCACTCGAGGAATAGAGAGGCTCTAGATCTGTGACAGAGATGCAGAGGAAGAGGGACGTGATGGTGCTGATGTGGAGAAGGGTGAGAGCCGCCCAGAGACTGTGCAGGAGGGACACGAGGACAGGGATCTGAGACCAGCCTGACCGCATCCCTGAGAAGGCCGGGCCACTGCACACTCGCCCACCAGCTCCCACGGATCCCACTCCCTTAGCTCTCCCACTTAATGACACTGTCTGGCACCTAATGGACTCTTAAACATAATGCTGTTATTGTGGACAAAGTTTAGTTGTTACTAATTAAGTCAATGAAAATGGAAATAAAGAGCAAACATTAAACTGCTCACAATCATTCAGTGAAGCAGGATGACTCGATCATCTGTTAACACACACACACACACACACACACACACACACCAAAGCATGGGACCCGCCTCCCCACTCCCCCAGTCTCCTCCCAGGAGTTTCCAGCCAGGCTGGTCCACTGATGGATGAGTGGGCTCAGCAGAGCCCAGGGAGGCCCAGCCTACCTGCTCCCAGCATCCTTTGCTCACTTACATGACCTCACAGTTTCCACTGCTTTCTATCTGCACAGGAACCGTCTGTGTGTTTTGGCCTTTAAAATTTCCAGGTATTTTTCCTAATCCTAGCTGTGCTCAGGAGAGGCGCTCAGGTTGAAGCGAGCTAAAGCCGGTTTTACCTTAGCCCACCTGGAGCGAGCACTAAAAAGTGGCTAATACCTACCACTTTGAAATAGAAAGAAAACATCAAGGATTTTTTTTTTTTATGCCAGCAGCTATTTAAAGGATAAACAGTAAATACAAGTAGAATTATACCAACTAACCATATTACCAGCAGTCAATTGCTGTAGAATAAACATTCTTATTTCCAGGGCGTTCTAATATATTCAAAGACATGGAAAATGGCACCAGAAGAATTTATCACTGACATTTGCTAAATTAGCTATTCCCGAGGTTTGCCTATATGGATGACAACATTTTTAGCACTTCAAGGTCCTTGCAAGAGAAAGTCTCTATAAAAATTCAGGACGGGATTCTTATCATCACCACTTTACAAATGACTGTGATTGTTACGGCAGCTTTAAAATCAAAGAGACCTAAGAAGAAGGGGGAAATGATATGTGTATTTTATATTTCAATTTTCATACATGAGATTCAAAACATAATCCTGTGATGTTTATTTCAGATAAATTTGTTTTTACCAAAGACTTTTTTTTGTTTTCTGTTGTTTTTCATAGCCAAAGTCAATGCAAAGCTTAGCAAAGACCCACCAGCCAGGTAATGCCCATCAACAACTCCCCACTTAACCGGGGCAGCGAGCTTGACAGTTCAGTTCCCAGCCTGCTCAGCCATGCGTGCTATTTTGGCTGCTGCCCTAATTAATGGCTAATCTATAAAACGGGACTAAATACACACACCTCATACACACCACACACATAATTATAAGGACTGAATCAGATCAAAGGTGGTACCTGGCAGGGTAGGTGCTTGGTAGAAGTTTAAACTTTATGTTTCTCTTTGTTTTTCCCTGACATCCTATAAACATTTATGACTTTGACTCTTCTGTTTCCAAGACTATTTAGAAATAAATAAAAACAAAAAGAAATCCTTTTGTATGATAAATGTGGACATTTTCCAAACGCCACTCAAAGGAATCGGAGGTCTCAGGGGTCAGTTTGGGGTCTTTGGCTGGGGTGCCCCTCCCACAGTGGCCGCAGGTCATGCCCACTATCACCAGGATCCCTCTCTGCTGTAGAGGACAGTCAGATTAAAGTCTAGAAAGGGACTGGGCTGCAGATGTTTTTAAACTATTTTACTAGGAATGTACTGGTACACCTGCATCATTTCTGTTTCTGTAGATTCTCAACATTCCACGTGAGGAAAATTCTCAAAATTACAATGGACATCCGCAGTCTCCCCCAGCAGCAGATCTGAGCTTCCTGGTCATCTGGCCCCTCCTCTGTCTCTCCCATCCCTCCCCCAAGGACCCATCAGCTGATATTATCCCTCTACTACGTCTGTTTACTAAAAACGATGTGATAAGTTCTTTTGAAATCACCAGGAACCTCCAGAATTCACAAACAATGAATGCCTTAGGGCAAGGGCTACAGCTCACATTTGTTCAAAATCCTCCATCAGCACTGTCACAGCTATTTCTCAACTAATAACCTGTGAGCGGAACTTAATCTTGTTTTTTCTAATTTAGTGCTGCAATTTGGGGTCCAAACATTATGAGTCAAGCCTGCTCTCTGAAAGATGAACCTCACCCGGACCATCCCAGGCCCAGCCACACCTGATCCCTCCTCAGTGCCATATGCAAACAGCCTGGGGCAGGGCCGTTTCAGCTGGTCACCCAACCTTCTCATGGTCAAGGATGGCTGTGAAGAGGGGTACACTGAACTTCATACACCTGCTATAAAGCTTAAATAAAAATTTTATCCCAGACGGTTTGGCTCAGTGGATAGAGCGTCAGCCTGTGGAGCAAAGGGTCCCAGGTTTGATTCTGGTCGAGAGCACGTACCTTGGTTGCAGAGGGCTCATTCAGGAGGCAACCAATCCATGTTTCTCTCACATCAATATTTCTCTCTGTCTTTTCCTCTCTCTTTCACTCTCCCTAAAAATCAATGGAAAAATATCCTCGGGTGAGGATTAACAAAAAGAAAATTTGACCTTGTTCTTCAAGTCTTTTCCCCCCAAATTTAATTATATTTATAGTTAGCACCTATGTTTGTATATACATTTATACACACCCGCTGATATGACCTAACACTTTATAGACACATGGGACCAGCTTACATATAATTTTATTTTGCATAACTTTAAATACAAGGCACAGACATGGCCTTAGAATGACATACAATGAAGCATGTCCATCTAAGCCCCGCCAGCTACCACAGCAGGACACAAGGGAATTTGAATCATTGGTTAATGTCCTGATCTGTGGGTAATTTCTAACCACAATTTAAGTTTAGCCAGCACCACAACTTCTTGTTTTATTTTCAGCAGAGGACCCACAATGCATGGAAAGCAGAGTACTTCCTTCGGGGTTTACTCCTCTGGGGTATCTCTTTATGTGAGGAGACATGATACACTCAGACCCATGAAAAGCACTAGAATTTATTTTCCCTGCTGGACTTCTGGGCTGAGGCCACACTTCCTCCCTGCAGAAACCTGGGCCCTGGCTGTGTTTGCCACATCGGTGCTTGTCTTTGGCCTCTTCATCTTCATGCTGTGATGTCGGTCCACCCACCACCAGGCAGGGAATGTGAAATTCTCAGGGTGCTGTGGGTACCGGCCTCAGAGTGTACCACCTTCCAATAAAAGAAACTACACATCTCAGAGCCCCCTCCCCACACAACCCTGCCCCTTGGTTTTGAACTCTATGTTGTGGCTATTATACAAAACCACCGTGACTCACTGTGATGACAAATCAGACCAGGACAACCAGATATCTCAATGAAGTTTGTGTGAGTCACAAACACTACACCTACTGAGCCTTTGGAGGTCCCCCCCAGTCAACTCCCTCACTTTACAAACCAGGACACTAAGGCGTGAGCAGTTAAAAGACTCATGAGATCCCCACTCAGTGAGCACCATCCACCTCAGCCCAGCCCTCCAACACTTGACCCTGAGATCCACCCCCTCTAATGCCAGTCACCCACGTGATCAATGTGGGCTCAGGGCTCTAATGCGCCCAAAGGATTTTTCAACATTTAGTCTATTTTCTGCTTTGCCCAACTAACTTCCCACCTCCTTGATGAGCAGATATATGTTGGAAATCTATGGTGTTAACTGTTTTATGATTTATGTTAACTGCCTTTGTTAGATCCTTCAAAACAGGTGCTGGCAAAAATAACCATGAGTAACACCCTGCATTTCACTGAACACTTTCACTGACAGTATCTCACTCGATCAAGTAAATAAACAAAAGGTGTCTTTATTTAGGGAGAGAAATGGAAAAGGCACAGAAAGCTGAATAACCGAAGGGTCCATCAGGAAAAAAAAGAAAAAGAGATTCAAAAGTATGGGTGGGGCTCAATGAAAACATCTTTTTCCTTTTTGGAGCCGGGGAGCTAAAACGCCTCCTATCGCTCACTCGTCACCATCCCCCTTCTGAGGAGCTCAAGCCTGAAACTCTGTCTGAAAAAGACATACCCTGACCTCTCCTCCAGGCACTGAGCTCAGCCCCTTCAGCGTTCCCAGGACTGGAGTTTGCAACCCCTGTTCCCAAGGACCCTGTAACCGCTCCGGGGGGCCTGGGCGAGGCAGGGATCTGGGTGCAGGCAGGAAGCAGAGATTCTGATCTCAGAGGCTGGACTGCAAGGAGAGGTCCGCTCTGATCAGGAGCCCGATCCAGCCTCTTCCAACCCAGATGGGCGGTCACTCCCTCAGGGCTGGCTGGAGCCCTTGGATCTGAAGGTCAAGGTATTTTGGTTTTGTTTTTTATGATAAAAGCATACTTACAATGTCAAGGGAAATGATGACACACAAAATCCTACTACCTAATCATATCAGGTTTACATTTGCCATCATCTCTGGTCCTCCTTATACACACACACACACACACACACACACACACACACACACACGTTTACAGCCATATAAGTCTACATAAATCCTTTTTAGTCATGGTGTTGTTATCTGTTTTGTAGTTTTTGCAAGTTCCTATCATTTCGTTGCATCTCATGACTTATAATCATAATTTAAGGGAGGAGGATTCAGATTATGCTGAAATTTGTTAATAAAGAGAACTTCTGGTTCTAACAAATCAGGTTGCCAAGGAAGCACTAAGCCACCCACAGAAGGAAGCCCAGATTCTCTCTGTAAGATGGAGGCTGAGATGCAAGAAATCCCCAGGGTGTTTGCAGGTGGCCTTGGGAGCCGGGGCTGTAAAGTGACATCCTGAAGTCAGGATGTGGCCAGCAGGGCCCAGCATCTGAGGCCCGGAGGTTTGACCCCCAGGGCGGTGCCTTCCTCTATGAAGCTAGCATTGGTCCATCAGACTTGAGAGCTTTGCCATTGCATGATCTGGTCCCCACCCACACACCGGGCTCCCGTGGGAATGTTTAGTGTCTTTATCCCTGAAGGGTGGACCTGGCCACCTCTGTACATGAGGACACCACTGGGTTTCTGAGCACACAGACTGAACAGCAGTGACCCCAACCAGCTGCACAGCATCAGTGGGGCCCTGGCCAAGGGCAAGTCAGCAGCCACCTAGAGTTTGGCCTTCTCTCCATACATAACATATGGCACTCTGTGGAGTACCTTGCCCAGGACATGGTTACTGTTCCCTGGGGCTGGTGGTTATCTTGTTTGTTCATAGCTTTATGCTCCTGGAACTGAGATGGGCATACATGCCCCTGTGCCTTGGCCTTTGTATTGAAGGGCTTGTGAGGATGGCTGAAGATAACAGTCCCACTTCTCACGGGCTTTTTGCCCTCAGGGCTGAAAAATCCCAGAATGGGGATTCCAGGGGGGAGAGCAGAGTTTTTATTTTTACTTTAGGGACTCGAACTCTGACACATGAAGGCCAGTGAGCCCCAGGCAGAGCCGATGGACCCAAGGCACCGTGTCATATCCCCACCTAGGCATGCCACTCAGCTGAACCCCTGCGTCTTCTCCCTCCTCCTGCCCTCAGACATGAGGAAGCTTGAGCTGCTCTGGACCATGCTATGGTCATGTCCCTCTCGTCCTCAAATCTCCAGTCCCTATTACATTGAACTTGAATTATGTATTTTGCCTTGCCTCCAGATAACATTGCCGTCTGCAATATGAAATAGATGGAGGTGAGAGGAATAATTGCTGAGTTGTTTGAATTTTGATCATTACACTCAAAGAAGAAATGGTAACTGAACTAACTCTTCATTAAAAGTACTATATTTCATCCAAGATAGAATTATGTCAGAATAAAGGTTCTTAGGCACATTTTAATGGTGCATGTTCTGAAAATACTGTAAGATTCAAATTTTCCCAAGTATATTTTACCTCTAATAAGACTAAAATGAATATAGTTAATTGTCTCAAGGAAAAAGCCAGTCATTTGTATATCAGAGGACAGCAGCCCATGGCCAGCCTGTCACAGGTGCCCTGCATGGGGATTGGAGGGATGCCAGGGAACTCACACTGCATCAGTTTTCCTGCCTTGACCCTCAGCATTACTAAAGACTCTGGCTTGGACCCATTGCTCTGGCTCTTTCTTCTCCTGGCCAACTCACAGAAGCTGGAATCTCTGAGGAGCAACTCTGTTCGAAACTCTCTTGGCTGGAGCCCGAACCATGCCTGGACTGGTCCAAGGGAGGGTTTGGGCTGCATATGCCTCCCATGAAACACATCAAAAATGGAATATGTTATCTCCACAATCCCCTCTACACATGCATACACGTGCAGAGCACACACACACAGAACGGTTACACACGTATAAAATCACAGAAAATGTCATCTATAACCACTGATAGCTGATCAGTGATGTCTGGGACAAAGGTGAGACATGGAGGAGCAGGAGGAAAGAATTACAAAGGGTAGAAGAAGACTTTGGGGGGTGGTGCATACATTCAATATTCTGACTGTTGTGATGGTTTCGTGAGTGTATATATATGGCATGTTCTCAAATTGTATACTTTAGTTTACACCTTGTGTATGGTATGCACAGTGTACTGTGTGCAGTTTTTCTGTGTCAATTATACCTCAATAAAGTTGTAAAAATAGACGTTTTTAGGAATTTGTACTAAAATAAATCACAACCGGGAATGTGTGAGTATGCCTTTTATCTTCTCCCAAGATCATATTGGGTGTTTCTTTATTTTAAACATTCTTGCCAAAATAAAGGTATTTCATTGTCATCTTAAATTATGTTTCTGTGCTTACAAATGAAGTATAAAATAGCCCCTTATTTTCGTGTATTTGCATTTCTTTTTGTGAATTACATGTTTGTATGCTTTGCTCATTTTTGTTGCCGCATTTATCCATCTTCTTATTTATTTCTTATTGTGATTATGCAAGTATATATTTTCCAGGCTTTCCCCATGCAAATACATCTACTTTTTAAAGCAAAAATAGGAGCATACTTTATATCCTACTTCATAACCCATTTTTCACACTAACTAATGTGCATATCTCTCCATGTCAATAATGTGCAGCTACATCATGGTTTTAATGGCCGGAGCAGCAATTCTTAAGGCTGCTCCTTAAATCATATTTCAGTTTCGGAAGATGGAATGAGGCGCCCCCTCATTTCCAAGGGAGTTGAGAGCAACTTCACAAATCACTGTTTATTTGCTACAGCAGCATAGACACTGCAGCAGATTCTCCAATGAAAGACAACCAAGAACCCTCCTCGTCCTGAAAGGGAACTTCATGAACCTGACTTTTGTGCTCACGTGTTGTACAGTTCCCCCAAAACAGTGCTGAATATGACATTCTCCGCTCGCTACACTTCACCTGACAAATTACGAAAAGATCAATTTGTTCCCATTCGTCTCCACTTCATTAATACCCAAGATGAGGTCCACTCTAGTAAACAGTGAGCCGTCTTGGGCTCAAGTAGAAATGTCTCATTGCCAAGGTCTAAGGCAGAGTAAATCAGCAGCCCTGCCTTAAAGTTCAAAAGGAAATACTTGTATTAAAATTAAAAAGCTGTTCCACCGAAAGGTCAGACAAAAAAAAAATTGGCAATGTCCTGTGAGAAATACAATTATTATTCAGCGCAATGCATTGCTATGACATTGGGTTGATCATTTATAAGCACCACAGCGGAGCACTGGAAAGCTGGGGTTTACCTCGCTGTAGTAATCTCTCTGCTTTGCAGGTTAGCTTTGACTGACACCTCATACCCACGATCCATCATGCAAGGGTCTGAAAGCCTGCCTCGCATTGGGATCAGGAGAACCTTACTTTAAAAACATCATTCCGTTCCCTTTTGGACTGTGTTTCAAGCAAGTCAACCATATAAATGAGGAAATATTCAGTCTGAAGGTCAGATCGACTGACTGATTCCACTGCCTGAGATGTTTATGTTTTGAAACCACTGGTCAGAAACCAAGCATTCTTTTTGAAAAGAGAAAACCAGAAATTGGGTTGCAATAACCAGTCCGTGGCAGCCCAGGAAGTTCAAGAAGGTTTTTCCCCCCTCGTGATTAGAAGGCTATTGGGCATTCAGCAAACACTGGGGCCTCCTCCTGGCCTTACATAATTCCGGGTGCTGGTGAGAGCGTGAAATTGAGCGCTCACGTCCACCCGTCATCAGCTGAGTGGATGAAGAGACTGGCGCATAAACCCTCCCTCCCTGATGAGGCCGGAGGGGTCAGGGGTAATCAGGAAGAAAGAAGGTCGCTGTAAGCACAAGAAACCCATGATTGGCGCTGGCAGGACCTGGGAGCAGGTTCTTTGCCAGAGGTGGCCGTTCCACCTGATGGGGAAAGGAAACCCGGCCATCCAGGCTCCCCTGCCTTACTACCTTCGGGTGCATAAAACTGATGCTGGAAGTAACTATTACGAGGGATATTTTTAAATCTCAATGATGCTTAAAATAAATTGAAGGGGAAAGTACGTTTCAAGTAGCTAGGCTGACGGGCACTTCTTCCATAAAGGTGATAAAAGCAATTACACCTTCACAGAAAAGCTCTCGGTCTGTCTAAGGGTGTTTCCTCCCCCAACTTAACACTTTATCAAGCTCCGAAAAATATTGGATGTTTCTAACAAACAAAAACGCACAGCTCATTCGAGAGTGAAAGGAATCTTCCATAAGACAAGACCTACATGAGAGGGAAATCCTGATGCGTGAGGAGCTGGTGCCCTTCAGAGGTGGTGCCAAGGTGAGCGGGCAGGTAGGAAACAGAAGCGCTTCCCCCTGGAATGATGAGGACAGGAGCTCCCCAGGAATCAGGGCCACAGGGGTCGAGGCTGGAGATGTGAGGCTGGGAGGAACATTGCAGCCAGTAGGTTTGACCACCCACCATGCGGGGGGCGTCAGTGGGTCCAGGAAGCTCCTCAACGCCCCTCACCTTGGTCTGAGGTTTTGCAAACATAGGGAAGGGCTTGGGCTTCAGGAATCAGAAGCCCAACTTGGGAGGGGAGGCTTGGTGATCAATTTCAGATCCTTTTCTGAGATCTGACCCGGCAGGAAGACAGTGCATCTAGGAAAAGGGAACTGACATGAAGGACTTGGGGGCGAAGGAAAACCTGCCCAACCCCACAGTGAGGCGGCTGCTATTGGAAAGCGGGTCTTGGAGCTCAGCCGGCCCCTGGGGCAGGGGGCAGAGGTCGCTCTGCAGACCGACCGGGTGATGCCTGGCCAGATTCTATCCTTTCAGAGGCCCTAGAGCTCGCAACGCAGGAGAGCAGCACCGAGAACGGGCGCCTGTGTACTTAGGATCAACACACTACAGTAATTGCACGATAATAAATAATCTTCCAGCGATGACAACAGAACACAGGATTACTGGTATCCCTGAAGTAGAGACACAAGCAGCACAAAATAAATTAAAGATGTAATAAGAAAAAAAATGTCCCTTAAATGAAGGAAGAACTGAATCTGCGTAATCAAAAGACCATTCCAAGTAGGAGATCTGAGACGGAATGAGCACTACCAAGACCGATCCTTGTAAATTACTAAACATTAAAAAAATTAATTCAGGCGTTTGAGAAGAAGAAACCAAAAAAATTTACTTAAAAGGCTGATAAGGCTAGCCTCGTGTTTCTTGATAGCAACATTGAAATATAGAAAAAAAAGGGAAAAGTACAGTATATGTGCGTTTCTGAAGGGAAAAAGTGTGATCCAAAAATTGTAGGCCCAACAAGGTGTTGTTCATGTATAAAGGTGTCAGACACACACTCACAGACTTGCAAGAAGTCAGGAAGTTTGGCACCCCTTAGTCCCTTAGGGAAAAAAAAAAAAAAAAAACAACTTTGATGACAAAATCTAGCCATTCAAGAATAAGTGAAAAAAGGTTTAGTTAAAGGATCTATACTGAGCTCTGGACCCATTTATGCCTTTCCAAATAAATTTTAGAATTCACTTATAAACACTTATTAACAAGCCAAACAATTTTATATACATGTATGTACATATGTTTTTACAAACTGGGGGAGTGCTGTCTTATATAATAAAAGGGTAATATACAAATAGTTGAATGGCAGAACGTCCGGAATGCCTGTGGCTCCTCGCCCCAGCTGGCCCCACCTCCCAGCAGGACCCCCCCAACCCTGTTCGGGGGCGGGGCCAGCTGGCAAGCTGCCCACTGCTCCTTTCCCCAGCCGGCCCCACCCCTGATCACCCCCCACCCCCACCCCAGCATGCATTGGGGGTGGGCCAGCTGGACCCCACCAGTGCACGAATTCATGCACTGGGCCTCTAATAAAGGAAATAAATAAGACAGGCATCGCTTACGTTAATGGAGACCTCAGATTCATCCATGTTGCTGCACATAGTTGTTTACTTTTTACTGCTGAGTAAATAATCCATGGACAAACCAAAGTCTGTTTATACATTCTCCTGCTGATAGGTATGTTAGCTGTTTCCAGCTTTTGCCTATTATAAGTAAAGCTACTCTACACATTCTTGTATACTGTCATTTCTCTTGGATAAATTCCTCATAATAGATTGGCTGAAATAAAATGCAGTGGTATATTTACCTTTTTAATAAATAGCCTAAGGGTTCAAAGGGGTCATATCATTTTAGCCCAGAGTGCCAGATGTTTAGCAGCTTCTTCAACATTGTTAGGTTTTCCAATTTTTACCATCAACACGGGTGTAAGGTGTATCTCTCTGTAGTTTTATTTTTTATTCAATTTATTGGGGCAACATCAGTTCATAAAACCACACAAAACATCTCTTTGTAGTTTTAATGTATGTTTATCTAATAATGGATGATACTGAGCTTTTTTTCTTCTTGTGTTTATTGACATTTTATATATTTCCCTTTGGAGAAGGTTTGTCCAAAATTGCTTTGCAAATATCTCCCCCAACTTCTTACTTGCCTTTGAACTTTCTGAAGAGTGGCTTTTGAAGAATAGATGTTTTTCACTTTAATGAAGTCCAATTTATCAATCTTTTTCTCTCTCCTAGGTAGTGCCTTTTAATGTCCTTTCAACAAATTTTGCTTCCTATGATCAAGAAGATATTCTCCTAGGTTTTCTTTTAGGAGCCTTGTCGTTTGACATGATATGTTTAGGTGTGTACACATCTTGAATAATTTTTTTTAGATACAGTATGAATTAGGGTTTAAGGTTTATGGAATTTTTAAATATATGGATATCTAGTTATCCCAACATTGTTTATCAAAAATATTGCCCTCCCCATTAAATCACACTATCATCATTGTTGAAAATAAGTTGACTGTATTTGTGTGGATTTATTTTGAAATTTTCTCATCTGTACCATTGATCTATCTGTCTACCTTTTAAAAAGGGGGCTTTGATTACCCTGCTTTTATAATGTCTTAAAATCAGCTAGGATGTCTTCCAACTTGGTTCTGTTTCAGAACATTTTGGCTATTCTAGATCCTTAACATTTCTATGTAATATTTAGAATTATCTTGTTAATTCCTTTAAAAAAATTGGTGTGATTTTAATTTGGATTATGTTGAATGTATAGGCCAATTTAGAGAGAATAAACATTTTAATAACGTTAGATCTTCCAATATATTAACATGACATATCTCTCCATTTGTTTTTTTTATATCAGTGATTTCTGCTTTTATCTTTTTTATATGTTCTCTTCTTGGTTTGATTTAAATTTGCTCTTCATATTCTGACTTCTTTAGATGGAAGCTTAAACAATTGATTTCAAACATCTTTTCATTCCTATGTTTATCTTTTCTCCTAAAAGCCTTGTAGTGTAACTCTTACATTTGTAAACCTTTTTGAGTTAATTTTTGTATATTGAGTACAGTAATGGTCAAGGTCCATTTTTCTGCATATTGCAATTATTCCAGAACAATTGGCTGAAAACATCATTTCACCATTAAATTCCATTGAGCCTTTGTAGATAGTCACTTGTACAAATTAATGTGCATCTAGTTCTTCACGTCCTACTCTGTTCCATTTATCTAGATGCATGTATGTATGTCTATACGACATTCCCTTGATTACTGTAGTTTTATAATAAGTCTTGCAATCAATCTTTGATCCTCTTTTTCAAAGTTGTTTTGGCTATTCTAGGTCATATGCTTTTCCACATAAATTTTAGAATTCACTTATAAATTTATAGAAAAAGAAGACTGCTAGCATTTTGTAAAGTACATTTTAATTGGAATCTATAATTATTTGAAGAGAATTGAGTTCTCTTTTTTTAAAATATATTTTATTGATTTTTTACAGAGAGGAAGGGAGAGAGATAGAGAGTTAGAAACATCGATGAGAGAGAAACACCGATCAGCTGCCTCCTGCACATCTCCTACTGGGGATATGCCCGCAACCCAGGTACATGCCCTCGACCGGAATCGAACCTGGGACCTTTCAGTCCCCAGGCTGACGCTCTATCCACTGAGCCAAACCGGTTTGGCAAGAGAATTGAGTTCTTAATACTATTATATCTTTTGATCCATGAACATAGTTTACATCTCCAGTTATTTGTGCCTTCTTTCATGCTTTCACCAATGCTCTTTTGTTTTTGGAGTACAACTTGCACAGTTTTGTTAAATTTATCCCTGGGTGTTTAATATTTATCATGCTATTTTAATAGGCTTGCTTTTTAAATTTCAATTCTGTGGTTGTTCATTGTTACATATAGTACTGTATAGACCAGGGGTGGGCAAACTTTTTGACTCAAGGGCCACAATGGGTTCTTAAACTGGACCGGAGGGCCGGAACAAAAGCATGGATGGAGTGTTTGTGTGAACTAATATAAACTCAAAGTAAACATCATTACATAAAAGGGTACGGTCTTTTTTTTTTTTTTAGTTTTATTCATTTCAAACGGACCGGATCTGGCCCGCGGGCCGTAGTTTGCCCACGGCTGGTATAGACTATACACAATTAATTTTTGTATTGATCTCATATCCTGCAACTTTGCTAAGTTCACTTATTATTTCTTACAGGTTTTTGGAAATTTCTTAGAAATTTTTGTATGGATGATCACATCATCTGAAAATAAAGTACATTTTAATACTTTATTTCTAGTTTAGATGAGTTTACTTCTTTTTCTTGCACTGGCTAGCTCCTTCAGTACAATGTTGAATAGGAATGGGAAAAGCAAGCATTTTTCCTTTCTTTGTGATCTCAAGTGAAAAGCATTAATTCTTTCAGGATCAGGGATAGCATTTTCTATAAGTTTATTATAGATGCACTTTATCAGATTGAGAAAGTCTACTATTTCTGGTTTGCTGGAAGTTTTTATCATGAATATCATAGGCTTTTGATGCATCAATTGAGGTGGTCAGAGGGTTTTTCTTTTTAGTCTATTAATATGGTGAATTCCATTGATTTTCAAATGTTGAATCAATTTGCATTTGGGGGTTTAAATCCACTTGGTCATGATGTATTGCTTTTTATGTATTGTTGAAGCCAATTAGCTAAAACTCAGAATTTTTCATCTATTTTTTATAAGGGATGTTAGTCTAACAATTTCTTTTCTTGTAATATCTATCTCTCATTTTTTAATGAGAGTAATTCTGGCCTCATAGAATAAGTTAGATTGTGCTTCCTCCCACAATTTTCTAAAAGAGTGTGCAAAATCGGTATCATTTTTTAAAAAATAATTCTAGGATGTACCAGTGAAGTCATTTGGACATAGTTTATTTGTGGGAAGTTATTTTACCTATAAATTCCACTTTTGTATGGATATAGCCTTTCAAGTTATCTATTCCTTTTAGAATTAACTTTGTTAGTTTCAGTCCCTTGAGGAATCTATCCAATCTATCTAACTTGTCAAACTCATGGGTATAAAATTATTCATAATATTCATGTATTATATTTTGATGTTTGTAGGATGTTTAACAATGTTCTCTCTCTCATTTCTGATACTGACAATTTTTATTTTTTCTCTATTTTTCTGCTCTAAAAGGCTTGGGGTTTATCAATTTTTACTGATCTTCTCAAAGGATCATACTAGTATTTTAGTTTTACTACTTATCCTTATTCTTTTCATTTTCTATTTAACTGAGTTCTGCTCTTATCTCTATTGTTTTCTTCCTTATGCTTACTTTGTGTTTCATTTGTCCTTTTCCTAGTTTTTAAGGTGAAAGCTTAAATTGAGGCTCAACAAAAAATTTTTATAAAGGGTCAGAGTGTATTTTGGGCTTTGGATTCATATAATCTCTATTGCAACTAATCAACTCTATTGTGTTAACATGAAAACAGTCGTAGATAATGCATAAATAAACAAATGGGCTGTGTTTCAATAAAACTTTATTTATAAAAGCAGGAAGAAATTTTTGTTTTGCCTATCTGCTATAGTTTGACAAGTCCCGGTTTACATCACCAATTTGTGATTGTTTGTCTTTTTTAATGTAAGCACTTTGTGCTATAAAATTTTCTCAAAGTACTGTTTTAGATGCATTCCACAAATTTTAACTTGTCATATTTTCATTTTCATTGGAAAATGGAGAATGTTTTGGTTGTTGACTATGAATCTGGTCTTTCCTATTCTCAATCATCACCACCTCCTTGGGCTCAGAGTTACTATATACTGTGATGCAGGCCACATGTGCAAACCCCACCACTGCTATCAAAGTGCCTGTACTTCCCTTCTCTGAGTCCTGCATGTGAAGAAGTGCTGGTTTCCAAAATTTTCAAAGACACTCAAACCCAGATGCCTTTCCTGTCTCCCTTCCCCAACTATGTCTCCTCCATTTCTTGAATAGAATGGCTTGATCTTACAACAGCCTAAAACAGAAACATTGCAAGTTTACTTATCCCTGGTCATGGATACACTGGGGAAGGGACTACATTCATTCAGGTGCCTCAATAGGGGACATCAAAACAGGATTAGACATGCAAGAGGCTGGTTGAAGAAGGGAGCAAGAGAATGAAGGGAGCATCTTCAGATTATGATGCTGATCTGACATTGTTGAAAGGGGAGAGAGAAAAAAGGAGGATTCAGGGAGGAAGACTCTTGGCCTGCAGCACAGTTTTAAGAAAGATTCAACCAGGCTGTCGGAAATATTCAAGCCAAACCCACATCCGCTGGAACAGGCCGGCCTTTAGCGCTCAAAGCATGCTTAGTCATTGCTTGGCGCAGTCCTCAGGAAGTATGACTTTAGTGTGGCCAATCCCATAAATACCTTGGAAAGAACTTCCAAATTGTCTAAACCATCTGAATTTTATCTCCTGTTAATACAGGGAGTGGAGCGAGGGAAAGCCGACGCCTTTATTACTTATTGGTTTACAGCTGCTGCAATCACCAAGGCGCGGGACTCACGTCTCTCGGCAGGTCACCAGAGCCAATTGAGCCACACACCATTGAAAGACCTTCCACACACTGACCGTGCTTGCCCTCTGCAGCAATAACGCCTGTCAAAAAATACTTGACATAGATGTTTTGCCTTGTTCTGAACTGCATGAACCGCAGGAAAATATGCCTGCTCCAATAAAACAGGTCAAGGTTAACACAAAGGCCACCAGCTAGCTGTACTTCTCAGCACTTTATCAGCATAACGTATCTGCAGTACTGTGTGCTGTTACGGGCATCAGAGCTATGAATTTCTTGACGGTGGCCCATTCTTAAGAGCCACTGAAGCACTGGAGACGATAACCAATGCAGTGATGGGCGTGCATAAATTCTGTGCCGACTTCAATGGAAACCTAGAATGGATGATAGGCCTTTGAAGGCAAACCAGATTCAGCTCAATGGACCTTTTATTCTGCATGGAGGATTAGTGAACCCAGAGTGGCAGAAGCTAAAGCAGCCGGGACATAGGCAACCTTGCACAACTTCTTCAGAAGTCATTTCTCATGCACTACAGCAAACCTCCTAGAGGCCCCTAGACAAGATGGCTCATGGGTAAACTGAGGCAGGAGAGTAAAACCGAAACCAAACACCATTCTCTCATCATCCCCTCCCCTTCATGGGTAAACTATTGAACTGCATCATTGCCTCTCTCAACAGAGCTGTCATTATCTAGACATGGCCTGCAATAATCACCGAAGACCTAATTCTATGTTTCTGGTAATGAACTCTGCCCCTTGGTCACTCGAATGCCTTGGAAACAGCTTTCAGCATTTGAGGGCCCGGTGGTTCCCCAGTTGTGCAACCACTGCCTGCAGCTGTGACCTCCAAAGCTGAGTGTGAGGCAGTGCCTGTCCACACAGATCAGCCCAGGTTCTGTCCAGCGCCTGGCAGAGGTCAGTGTGCAAAATTGATTTAAAATTTTTCAGGAATATTTATCCATGGTATGCCTGGCAGCCACTTTAACAAAGCACTCTAACCTGCCGAATTGACAGCGAGCTATGTTTAAGACTATTTTCCACTCTAGCTGCTTTGGCTCAGTGGATAGAGTGTCAGCCTGAGGACCAAAGGGTCCCTGGTTTGATTCTGGTCGGGTGCACATGCTCGGGTTGCGGGTTCCATCCCCAGTGGGGGGCATGCAGGAGGCAGCCCATCAATGATTCTCTCTCATCATTGATATTTCTACCTCTCTCCCCCTTTCCCTTCCTCTCTGAATCAATAAAAATATGGTTTTTTTAAAAAAGACTATTTCCCATTTATATAATTCCTTCATGTATTCAACATGTATTTATTGAAGTCCTGCTCTGTGCAAACCCTCCCCTAGGTGCCTGGGATACAAGTACAAACAAGGAGCTATTGAAATAGTCCAAGGAGGCATCTTGGTCCTGGAGTAAGGTCACAGAAGCTGAAGGGGAGGCATGTGGAAGGATTAGGAAGATATTTAAGAAGACTAAGACTCAGCCATCTCTGCGCACCTGTCTGAGACTAGTCCAGACTACAGCAACTTCTCTCACCTGGACTATTTCTCCACCTGGCATCACATACCCAACCCTATTCTGGAATAAGGAGTGAAAAGCAAGACTGGCCAGAGGTGCGGATAAACAAATCACAGTGGTCAGATGCCATGATTTAGGGGATTGGTCTTTCTGCTGAAGGCCATGGAATGCCAAACACTTATGCATATGTCCCTATGGAAAGGTCATTTTGTCCTATGTGCAGAAGTTGGATTGGAATTGGGCAAAGCAGAGGCTAGGAGCCCAGTTAGGAAACGGGTACAATAATCCAAGTCAAGCATCCTGGTAGCCTGAATTAGGAGTGGCAGTGGACTGAAAAGATATGAGGAGGGAGGAATTGTAGGATCCAGGGGACAATTGAATGTAATAGGTGAGAGAGAGGAAGGGATTGCGATGTCTACATTTCTGAAGACTGTGTGGATAGTGCTGCCATTCCCTGGGCTCAGGACCACAGGGCAGAAGCACACAGGAGGGGAGGAGAAGAAGAGCTCAGTATGTTTCCATGTTTTGCTATAGCTGTTTGCTAGACATCCAGGCATGATGTTTGGTAGACATGGGATGTAGGGATCTGACATCAGGTAACGATTCGGAGGCTTGAGTATGGGGTTGCGTGTTTTCAGCATACCCTTGGTAATAAAACCATGATGGGGTGTGGGGCCCTCCCAACAATTTTAACCCCCAAGAGGTGCACGGCTGTCTCTCTAAACCGGAAGCATCGGCACTGGTGCTTTCAAGCAAGTTTGGAATTGTGTAGCTGAAGGGAGAGCTCAGATTGGACTGCAAGGCCTCAACAATCCATTGCATTGAGCTTCTGAGCCATCAGACTTTCCTACCATCCAACATTTATTTTACTTTTCATATCATAAGAAAGTTCAGTTTCACCTTTGTGTCAGACACTCTAATGCTAGGACATTAAAATTACATCTCCGAGAAGACTTGCTCTATCTCATGCTATCTCCTAGGCTTCTCCTCCTCTCCAGGTCTTCCTCCACCCCCTGGCACTTTTCTCATCTTTTTCATACTCAAAAACCTTGATCTTCCAGCCACTTCCTCCCTTTCCCTCTAGCCTGCCTGCTCTCTCTTCTGCCTGCCCTAGTAATTCCCATCATATATCTCCATGACTGATGAATAGGAAGTTAATCAGAGTGCAGTCAGCTGTACCTTCGAATCATGAACTCATTTTGAGTTGTCTTAATTGAACCGTCTCCCTGGGAAAGATGAACTGTAGATAACAATCAGGAAGGCTTGTGCAAAGGGCAAAGGGATGAGTCTTCTTAAACGGATATATGTCAAAGTCAGATGACAAGAACCTTAGGTTCGCTGAAAACCATTCAGTCAGACAGTCATCACTCAACAAACCTTTACCATGTTCCCCACACCATGATGGGACCTCCAGGAGTTCAGGTTTGTGGCTGCCTTTGCCTTTGCCTGGAGAAACCTTGAAAAGCACTCAGGGAAGGATGAGCTTGGAAGTCAGCTTCCTTGTGATGCCAAAGAAAGAGGTGATGAGCTGAGAAAGTGGTCCAGGTGTGAAACCCTCTCAACGTGGGTTAGCTTCACCCGCTAGATCAAAGCAGAGGAGATGGCAGCCGACCCTGCCTAGGTTTTTTTCCCAAACGGTTTCTCATCCTTTGCCAGGCAGAGCTGCCAGGCTACATCCCCACCCCCCTTGCAGTTGGGTGTATGGGCGTGTCACTGGTGCCAGTATACCCAGGCCACCACCACCCTCCCTGAAAAGCAGCGTCTTCCTCTCATTGGAGGAAACTCTATTCAGGCAAAGCCAAGCTCTGATCCACAAGTTCCATCCCCCAACTCTTTCTAGGAGCGTACGTGCCCATTCCACCTCCTGGATAAACAAAAGTAAAAACAGCCAGGGCACTTCCTAGCCTTTCTCGAAGTCCTGCTCAGAAGTCTCTGATTATTTGAAATCAAAAGGATGGAGACCACATTCAACTTAAACTAAGTTCCAGCCAGTGTCTGCATTCAGGAAGAATCACTGCAATGGCAATCAGGTTCTATTTTTATCACAAGGAAAAATCATTGGTTACCTCTGGTAAGTCTATGTATCACCATACAAGATGTCGGTCCCAGGGAATACTAATTTAGCTCGGGCTCCTGCTATGAGATGCAATCCAGCTGATATTCAAACATGCACAAACATCATCATTTGCTAATAGTGGCTAATAGCTTTAATCACTGAATAAAACAAATCAATAATTAACCTTAGCAGTAAAAGTGCAACTTGGATTCAAAAATAATGAATTCACTAATGGTTCTTGCTGCCATCAGTACATATATATCAAGGTAAATATGCAAAAATGTGCCCATTTCCAAGTAGCTAATCTATTCATAAATTATCAGATTATGACTTCAATTTGGACATGAAGGAGGGCAATAAATAATACATCTACTAAATTACCTCTAATTCATTAAGAAAACTATTAGCTTACATGTGAAATCATTTATTTACCGGAG
This sequence comes from Myotis nattereri, assembly GCF_964212035.1. Taxonomy (NCBI): domain Eukaryota; kingdom Metazoa; phylum Chordata; class Mammalia; order Chiroptera; family Vespertilionidae; genus Myotis; species Myotis nattereri. The sequence goes on along the minus strand of NC_138085.1, from coordinate 74,860,651 downwards.
TATCCCCATTACATTCTACGTCTGTACCAGAAGCAGGTGGCAGAGAGTGGTCAGAGTGAGCCTCTGGGTTCAGGAGCCCACGTCCCAGCAGAGTGGGCAATGACAGCAATGTGATAATGGCTCTAACAGGGGGCAGCCTTCATGCCAGGGCTGCACACGGACAGATACACACGAGCTGCCTGGCAAAGCCTAAAAGAGATAGTGATTATGATCAAACAGGTGACCATTGAGTTAGGCACTGAAGGATGAATAGAGGTTTCCAGATAGACAAAAAGTGAAAGGCCAAAAATAAAAAGAATTTCAAAAAGGAGCACAATGTCTACAAGAAACTACAAGCATAGCCATGCTGCTACAAAATCAGAGACACATAAAGGCTCTATGGGCATTAGTATTAAAGAGTCAGACTGGGCCTGATAACAGAAGCCTGTGGGTGTTTTGCCAAAGTTCTTAGTTTATTTCTATTAGGCAATAAAAGCCACAAAAAAACTGACCTATTGGTAATTAGAAATAAGGCACGCAAGCATTGAGGATTTTGTGCATATGCCTTTTATAGCCGATAGAGATAGATTTTATTGGAGGAAATGTTTATTTATCTTGTTTGCCTCAAATCTAAGTGATTACCCTGAAGACTCAAATGACTGAATAATTCTCAGGATTTGGGAAGTGCTGAGTTGGACAAGCCTTATAATAAATGAAAAGATTTCTGCCCAAAGGCTAGCCTGTACATGGATCATATTCAATTTTATTTACATGTAAATATGATTTGTTCTGTGATGTTTTCTTTTTAATGTATATTTGAATATGTTCTTTTTAAGACATTCTGGCAGATTCTCTTTTTTATAAAGGGTAATATGGCAGATTCCTTTGGCTACCTATCCAGAGGCCAATCACGTCTTCTTATATCCTGGAAGAGCCCTGATTTTATTCCAGTGTTCACTCCTCCTCTTGACTTGGGTGAATTCTGATTGGTCAAAGCCAATCATGTAGGTGACATTCTCCTTGCCAGTGATTGGTTCAGGTCTAGGCCTGTGACCAAATTATGGCCAATGATATGTAAGATGAGATTTGCTGGGGCTTCTGGGCAAAGTTTTTCTTTCTGATTATATATATATACATATATATATATATGTATGTATGTATATATTTACATATATATATGTATATATTATCTTATTCTGTTTAAGAATTATTAGGATCCCCAGCTATTTTAAGGGAAAGCACCCTGAAGAAAATGCCAGTTCGTAAAGATTGCATAGCAGAAAAACAAAAGAGCCTGCGTTTTTCATCATGCAGCTACATTACTGAAATAACCAAGTTGGAGACACCATATTTTCAGACTTCTTATCTGGGATAATAAATTTATTCCTGTTCATGCCAGTGGCTCAGAGCATCCTTGTTTTCACAGAGGGCCTACAGCAGGCCTGGTTCAGCTGGTACACACCTATGCCACCATCTTGGTCATAGCCAGCATTTATTCTGATAGGACAGAGCCTGTGATATTTTTCAATAGAAACCTTGCAGGCCAGAGGAGATGGCAGATGATATATTACAAATTTTTTTAAAGGCTATCAACCAAGACCTTGGCCAGCTGGGTCAGTTGGTTGGAGCATTATGCCATACACCAAAAGGTCATAGGTTTAATCCCTGGTCAGAGTATGTATGAAATGCAACCCAATGATGTTTCTCTCTCATCTCTCTCTCTCTCTCTCTCTCTCTTTCGCTCTCTCTCTTCCCCCCCTCGCTCTCTCTCCCTCCCCTTTCCTCTCTCAAATCAATAAACATATCATCAGGTGAGGATTTTTAAAAAGCTATTAACCAAGAAAACTATGCCATTCAGAGTTGACCTTCAGAAATGAAGGAGAAATAGAATTTTCAAATAAACAAAATTTGAGCAATTTCACCACTAGACCTGCCTTACAAGAAAAGTCATACATGACAAACCCACAGCCAACATTGTACTCAACAGGCAAAAATTAAAAGTATTTCCTTTAAGATCAGGAACAAGACAGGGATGTCTGCTTTCACTACTCTTGTGAAACAGCACTAGAAGTCCTAGCCACAGCAATTAGACAGGAAGAAGAAATAAAAGGCATACAAATTGAAAAGGGAGAAGTAAAACTATCACTATTTTCAGATGACATGATACTACTATATATAGAGGACCCTAAAGATTCCACCAAAAATTTACCAGAACTGATCAATAAATTCAGTAAAGTAGCAGGATACAAAAAAAAATCCAGAAATCAGTTGCATTTTTATACACCAATAATGAATTATCAGAAAGGGAAACAACTAAGAAAACAATCTCATTCATAATTGCTTCAAAAATAATAAAATACCTTAGAATAAATTTAACCAAGGATGTAGAAGGCCTGTACTCAGAAAATTATAAGACACTGAAGAAAAAAATTTAAAGAAGATACAAATAAGTGGAAGCATATACCATGTTCATGGATAGGAAGAATTAACATCACTAAAATGTCCACACCACCCAAAGCAATCTATAGGTTCAATGCAATTTCTATTAAGATACCAATGCATTTTTCACAGAACTAAAAAAAAATATTCCAAAAATTTATATGGAACCATAAGAGACTCCAAATAGCAATCTTGAGAAATAAGGACAAAGTTGAAGAAATCACACAACCCAATATTAAATTATACTACAAGGCCACAGTAATCAAAGCAGCATGGATACTAGCAGAAAAGCAGACATGTAAATCAATGGAACAGAATAGAGAGCCCAGAAATAAACCCTTGCTTTTGTAGTCCATTAATATTTGACAAAGGAGGCAAAACCATACAATGAGGTAAAGATAATTTATTCAATAAATGGTGTTGGGAAAATTGCAAGCATATGTGCAAAAAAAATAAAACTAGATCAAGCACAAGAATAAACTCAAAATTGATTAAAGACTTAAACTGGAAACCATAAAAATTCCAGAAGAAGACATAGGCAGTAAAATCTCAGAAATTTCTCATAGACTATATATATATAGAGAGAGAGAGTATATATATATATAGTCTTCTTGGGGAAGGAAAACTGAAGAAAAAATAAACAAATGGAACTAAAAAGTTTTTGTGCAGCAAAGGAAACCATCAACAAAATTAAAAAACAACCCACTGAATGGGAGAACAATTTCTCCAACAATACTTCTGAAAAGGGGTTAATATCCAAAATTTATAAAGAACTTATACAACTCAACAGCAGGGGGCAAAAAATCCAGTTTAAAAATGCAAAGGACCTGAATAGACACTTCTCTAAAGAGGACATACTGATGGCTAATAGACATATGAAAATATGTTAATAATCATCAGAGAAATGCAAATTAAAATCACAGTGAGATATCACCTCACACCTGTCAGAATGGCTATCATCAATAACTCAGCAAACTAGTATTGGCAAGGTTGTAAAGAAAAGGGAACCTTCCTGAACTGTTGGTGGGAATGCATATTAGTGCAATCACTGTGGGAAACAGTATGGACTTGCCTCAAAAAATTAAAAATGGGACTGCCTTATGACCCAGCGACTTCAGTTCTGGGAATATATCCAAAGAAACCAGAAACACTAATTGGAAAGAATATATGCACTTATGTTCATTGCAACATTACTTATACTAGCCAAGATTTGAAAGCAGCCCAAGCGTCCTTCAGTATATAATAAGTGCATAGTTAAGATGAAAGGAGCCTTAAATTTGTGGTGGAAGATATGAATAGAAAAATGTGTTCCAATTGATGGCAACGTGTTGCACTAGAAAGCATTGAGGCTATACAGAAACTTCAACAAGACATCTCCTGAAACAGGTAACATCAAGCTACTCACTGCGAGTAAAGAATGTTTACACAGATTCAATAATAAGCTTGGACTGGAATATCTAAAACTTACTGAAGAGGCTGCATCTGCTAATGAAGAAGCTCCTGCCACATTTCCAGCAGAGTTCAAGAAGGTGATTAGGGTTCATTGCTATCCATGGTGCCAGGCATACGCTGAGGGTCTTGAAACATGTACCCTGTGGATAAAGGAAAATAACTCTATTTTATTAAACCTCAAGGTAACCACAAAGGAAAAAAAAAACCTGAAAAGGTTACACACAAAAATGAGATAAATGATTCAAAGCATATTGCCACAAAAAGTCATTAAAACACAAAGGCAGACAGCAAGAGATGATAAAAGACATAAAAACAACACAACAGTGAGAAAACAATGAACCAAGTGGTATTAATAAGTACTTAGTTATCAATAACTACTTTAAATATAAATGAATTAAATTCTCAAATCAAAAAACATGGAATTTCAGCCCTAACCATTTTGTCTCAGTGGATAGAGCATCAGCCTGCGGACTCAAAGGTCCCAGGTTCAATTCCGGTCAAGGGCATGTACCTTGGTTGCAGGCACATCCCCAGTAGCGGGTGTGCAGGAGGCGGCTGATTGATGTTTCTCTCTCATCGATGTTTCTAACTCTCTATCCCTCTCCCTTTCTCAATGTAAAAAAATCAATAAAATATTTAAAAAAAAAACATGGAATTTCAAATGAGTTTTTAAAAGATCCAATAGTATGCTGGCTATACCAGACTCAGTTTACCTTTGAGGACACACAAAGGCTGAAAGTGAAGGATGGAAAAAGATATTACAAGCAAATAGTAACCAATAAAAGCAGTGGTGGCTATACATGTCAGAAAAAAAAAAAGACTTTAAGCTAAAAATGGTCACAAGAGACTGGGTAATTGTATAATGATAAAGAGATGAACTGATCAAGAAATTATGATAATTATAAATATTTATGCACCTAATGTCAGAACACAAATATTTAAAGCAAATACTAACAGATCTAAAAGGAGAAATAAACAGCAATACGATAATAGTAGGGGACTTTAATATCCCCCACTCAACAATAGATAGATCATCCAGACAGGAAATCAATAAGGAAAGAGAGAATTTGAGCAACACGATATACCAAATGACCCTAACAGGCATACAGAACTTTCTACTCAACAGTAGCAAAATAAACATCTTCCCAAGTGCACACAAAACATTATCCAGGATAGATCGTGTGTTTTAGGCCACAAAAAGACAACCAATTCAAGAAGATAGGAATTATGTCAAATATCTTTTCTAACCACAATGATATGAAACTAGAAATCAATAACAGGAGGAAAACTGGAAAATTCACAAATACATGAATAATAAACAACACACTGAACAATCAACAGATAAAAGATGAGCTCAAAAGGGAAATCAAAAATATTCTGAGACAAACAAAAATTGAAACACAACATACCAAAACATATGGGATGCAGCAATAGCAGTTCTAAGAGGAAAATATATAGCTATAAGTACCTACATTAAGAAAAAAATAACTATCTCAAATAAACAACCTAACATTACACCTCAGGGAACTAGAAAAAAAAAACAATTTAAAACCAAAATTAGCAGAAAAATAAATATGAAAAATTAGAAAAGAAATAAATCACAGAGAAAACAGAAAAACAATAGAAAAGAGCAACAAAATTAAGACTTGATTTTTTTGAAAAGGTAAACAAAACAGACAAACTTTAGTTAGACTATCCAAGAAAGAGAGAGGACTCAAGTAAATAAAATTATAAATGAAAGATGAGACATTACAACTGATACCACAGAAATACAAAGAATCATAGAGACTATGAACAATTATACACCAACCAAGTGGACAACCTATAAAAAATGAATCATGGAGAAGTATAAAATCTGAACAGACTAATAATGAGTAAGGTGATTGAATAAGCAATCAAAAATCTCCCCCCCAAAAGATGTCTAAGACCAGATGGTTTTTCACTGGTGAATTCTACCAAATATTTAAGAAAAAAATGAATGCCGATTCTTCTGAAGCTCTTTCAAAAAATTGAAGAGGAAAGGAAATCCCCAAATTCATTTTATGAGGTCAGCATTACTCTGTTAACAAAACCAACATAGCCAAATAAGAATATTACAAGAAAACTACAGGCCCATATCCCTGATGAATAATGAATATAGATGCAAACGTTCCCAGAGTACCTAAAATGAGAACATGAGGCTTTATTGAATTTGGAAAACATAAAGTCCCATCGAGGATTTGCAGATCTTAGAAAGGTGGCTGACATCAATCTGTGTTAGAGTTGAGAATGGATTAGCTAGAAATAGCTCAGGAGTCAGGGAGTCCAGAGCCGTAGTTCTAACAGGAGCAATGGGGATGGAAAGGAGGCGATAGGTTGGCAGATATTTAAGAAGCGATGCCACAAGACTTGGGGACTCATTGGTTATACAGAGCAAGAAGGGAGACAGAATCAGATGAGCCTGTGTATATGACACATATACCAGGTCACCACAACAGACACTCCGTGTCATCATGATGGAAAAATACTTCAGTGACATCTTGAAGGACAGGTACTTCATGTCATAGTGACAGACAAGTACCATCTATCATGGTGACCATGACATGCAAGTATACTAATTATTATGTCAGGTACACCATGTCATAGGCCGATATGACACCTTTTGCATTGCCTTTACAGACAACTACCATGGCATGACCATGGCATATACTGTATTTATCATGTCTTCATGACACACAGAAACAATGGGTCAACGTGAGATAGAGAAATAGGCTACTGTATGTCAGACAAACACCTTAGCAACTAAACGGCACAGGAAAGTGGTGTGGTAAATTGACCGTGAGATTGTTATAAGTGAGCTTGATAGCTTCCACTCTTAATGAAAGTGATATTACTTATGTACATAGATATAAAGCTAACTGATGGTTTCCAACAATGGAGAAGTTTTGCATTTTGCTTAAACAGTCCTTATAATAAATGCTCAGAACTCTGTACTCCAACTAGCAGTCCCTGTGATGACTGGTGTTACCATTATTTTGTCTCACCTCTCCATGGAGACAGCAGCCAAAAGTGAAACTAACCTCCCAGCCAATGAGCACCAAGTGTTGTTCACTACTTTATTCACTCAGTTTGCTTTTTATATTATGTGGCATTTACTATATTCCAAGCACCATTCTTAAGCACGTTCACATTCTAACTTAATCATTGTAACAACCCTATGATGCAGAAATATTATTCCCATTTAACTGATGAAGAAAATGAGGCACAAGAGGCCAAACAGGCCAGTGGGTGGTGAACTTGAGATTCAGAAGCAAGCAGCCTGGTCTAAGCTCTTTTTTATCCTGGCATCCACGCGCTTAACCTCTCCATGAGTGACGCCTCTGCATCTGTTAGAACACTTTCAGTTGTAAGTAATGGAACTCATCTCAAACTGGCTTGAACATTAAAAAGAGTTTATTGGCCCCATAACTGAATTAGGTGTGGCCTTAGGCAAAGCTTGATTCAAAGACTCAAGGGATATGACCATGATCTGAGATCTAACTCTCAAATTCTCAGTCCTAGTTTCTTGGCATTGATTTCATTCTCTGAAGGCTCCCCGTGATTGTTACCAGATGCTGTCCACGGGCCTTGGACATGTTTCTAGGTTCCAGAGGAAAAGACAAGTCCATATACCTGATATCTCAAACAAGTCTTTGGGTTGACTCCTGCTGGCCATTGTTGACCTGGATTTAGTCATGGGACTTTCACCAAATTAATCCCTGTGACTAGCTGCTGGGAGGATGGTGTGAGGTTAACAGGATTCACTGACCCAGTTAACCAGAGCCACACCTATAGCTGGAGATAAAGGTAATCCCTTCTAAACCACAGCATGGAAAATTTCCTTTTGGCAGAGGAAATAAGGGGAATAAATCCTGCAGAGGAAACCAACAAATTTTCATTATACCATCTTATCCCCACTGCCTACATTAATACCTGGCACAGAGCAAATGCTCAGGGAACTCTCGCTATTTGGATGGACAAATGGATGGATGGATTAAAAACTCACGACTAGGACAGAAACACTGCACTGGAACATTTTTTAACCTTCACAAGCTCCAAATTATTTACCAAGAGTCACATGGATCTAAGTGAGGATGGGCTGACTGAGACTTATTTCCTTCTGGAACTCAACTCTGCCCACAGAGTCTATTCAGTGATTATAATTAGGCTGCTTGTTTAGGTGACCATTCTTGACTCTTGAACTTGAGAGAGGAAGACTTATTTGCATCTCTTCAGGGTTATGAGTGAGTCCAACTCTTCTGGGCGTCATGGATTAAAGGGTAAGTCTAACTGTGTGTACCCTTAAGCATCCCTGGTCCTCACCTGCATCCTATGGAGAAAATATTCGTTCCCACCTCCACTTGAAAATATCCTGGAAAACACACTACTCATTAAAGGAAAATGTCCATTTTCCTCATTTCTAGCATGAAATATAAAAATGCAGAACTCACTCCACCCTAGTTCCCTTAACAAATCAGCTCACCAATGCAAATTCTACCTAGAAATAATTAAAGCCCCCTGCAGCATGGGCATTCTAGTGGCTCTGGTTCCCTGATGTCCTCCCCCCTTGTGCCTCAGCCCCACAAGGTCCTGTACCCTGGCTCATATGGCTTCTTTGGAGCTAATTGATATACAATATATTTGGACTCAATTGTCAGCTGTGGTCTTAACACCCCTGATTAGACACCACTTGATATATTGGCACTTCAGTTCTCTAAGCCCATTGGAACTAAGGTCTGGTCTGTGTCGACACCTAATCCCTGCCTCACATCAAGAGAAGCCAGCAAGTTAGAAAGGAAGATCCTTAGAATCATGGAAAGTTCTTCAAGATTGTATTGTCAAACACCTACGTAATAGTATAATTGAGAAATATAAGAGGGAAAGGGGAAATAGCGTGCCCAGAGCCACACTGGGATAAAAACCAACCCCCAGGTGGGGAAGGTGAAAACACTGACTATCTTTACAAATCTGGTCCTGCAAAATGGCCATCACAGTCCTCATGCTGTGCACCCCTCAAGAATTCCACATGTGTCCGTGTGTGTATCTACGTGAGTAGACTTAAGGACTTTCAAAAGACGTTTATAGGGACACTAATGACCTGGTACACGGATTCCTGCACATTGAAAAGGAAATTAATTAGAAGGTGGCTGGCGGGGCAGGACTGGGCAAGATGGGCCGGATACCCCCTGGAGCCAACCTCCCATGGTCCCTCCCCAGTGTCTGTGGAGTGAGCGGGGTCCCTCTGGCAGGTGGGGTCCCTTGGCAAGGCCTGCAGGGATCCGGCCAAAACCAGCTCTCCAAGATCCCCCAGGGGGTTCCGGAGTATGAGAGGGCACTCTGCAAAGTCACTGTCATACAGGGTGTGGAAAGTAAATGTAAGTATGTAGTAAACCAGATTCGGGGCCGACAGTGCCCCAGCAACAACATAACCCACGGCTGAAGGTGGAATCGTGCAGCCCCGTGAGGAATCGGGCTCCCTCCTCTCTGGTTTCAGGGTGTGTCACCCAGGAACTGCAGCTCAGCAGCTCCTGCATTGAGCATCTGCCCCCTGGTGGTCAGTGTGTGTCATAGCGATCAGTCTGACGGGCAGAGGGACACTTAGCATACTGCCTTTTATAGACAGACAGATAGATAGATAGATAGATGATGATAGATAGATAGATAGATAGATAGATAGATAGATAGATAGATAGATGATAGATAGCCCAAAATCCCTCCAGCCTGACAATTTCCCACCTACTGAGAGACATTATTCATGGGGAGAACTGAAAATATGGCAGCCCACGTCTGTGTACAGGGACACAAAGCCATCCCTACTTAAAAACCAGACTGCTCAAATCCTTTTCCCTCCTGCAGACTGTCTCCCACTCCCCAGCAGTGCTCCCGTGGCAGGTAAGCATGGGCCACTGGTTAATGGCTAGAGAGATAAGGTGAAATCTGCCATGCCCTTTCCTCCAGTGTTTCTGCGCTTATTTAAAAGCCAATTCATTCCAGGTAAAGGCCCAAGACACTTGTAACTGCACTAAAAATCAAAGTCACCTAAGAAATTAGAAGTCGGAGTTGGCTAGAATGTGGTTGAGAGAAAGATACAAGGATGAAAAGTGGTCAGCAAAGCTAAGTGGTTGCTGGCTTTCTCTGGTCATCTGCACCACGTATGGCTGAAAAGAGAGATGCCAGGCTTTCTAGAACCAGCCTACCTTCCAGGGGCCATCTGCTCACCATGCAGTGGGAGGGGCAAATGGCTGGGGCTGATTGACAGCAACAGCCACCACCACTCACAGTCTCAGGAAAGTACCTCTCCCTGGACAGTTACCACAGAGGACTGCAGGTGCCCCCTCTCTCCCAGTTGATGGTAAGTTCCTTAGGGCCGGGGATAGAAGAGATTCCTTTCTCGGCCCCCCGCAAGCCCTGCAGAAGCTTTGCTGGGTACTCAGGACACACAGTTCCTGTGTTTGCTTCATTCCCCGCCACGCCGCCTTCTTCCTGGGTACCCAGACTTTGCGTGTGATACCTTAGACCCTGAGATACCACTTTGCTGGGGGTGTATACGTCTTACCTCATCTTAAGTCTAAACTTCTAAAAGGTAGACTGTGCCTCCCTGCTACTCACTTACGGCCTACTGAGCACTAGGGCATGGAGCACTCAAGCAAATGACTGGACAGACAAAGCTTTTGTCTACCTTGAGGCTCCACTTTATATGCAGAGGTCTTAGCAGACCCCCTCGAGTATCTCTCATCAAGTACATATCCTATGACTGTCTGTGGAAATGTTTGGTCACCCCTTCCTTCTGGGAAGCCTCCAGATCGATCACTCAGGTCTCTTGCTCAGAGGCACAGAGTCTGCCTATGAAAATCCAGGAGAGGGTGAGCAAAGCCAGCCAGAAGCCCCTTGTCTATAGGGGTCAGAGTTGGTCTTTCACATGCAAGGAAAGGCAAGCAGTGATGTCTGGCCAATTCTAGAGGAACATCAGGGCCCATCATAAGGTCAGAAGTCAGCAAAGCCAGATTTCCAAACACAGCTGGAATGCATTGGAAGAAGCGATGCTTCAAATCTCCCAAGAGGAAAACAGCTAAGAATGATGTTTGAGGAACTCAGATTTAACTCGGCAAGCGACAGTTCGGCGAGATGAGCCATGAGCTGGGCAGTGAGACAAGTGATGAGCTCATCCTTGAGCCACCCACAATCTGACCCAACCTGCGGCAGCAGGGGAGGTGGAGGCTCTGATGGCTTTTTAAATGGTGGAGAGAAATGGATGTGACTCAGCTGACCCCAGGGTCCAGACCAAAGGTCCACTTGGACACCTGATGTGGCTGGTTCTGAATCAGATGCGGTTTTGAGATGAGGGTGGCCAACGCGGACGGGGAGAAATGGAATTTGTAAAATCTTTGAATTGTGATAAAAATCCAATACAGTTGGGCTGAATGAGGGCTTGAAATTGCATCAGTTCTGTGAACCATCCTCCGCGTGCAGGGGAAGGGGCTGGGTTTTATCATCTCAAAAAGTCAGCAGTGAAAGAACCGTCGTCCTACGGTCGGGGCAGAGCTGAGCTGACATGTCAGCCTGAGATGCATTCCTTGCAAGGGCCAGGATTTTAAAGAATGTGCTTTTCAGCCTCTCCCCCAAGCTCAGAGGCCAAGCCGAGGCGGAAGAAGCTGTGTGTGCAGTCAGATGTGTTTTTCTCATTACCCTTAGCTGCCTTTCAAGGCTTGCTCACCCGCTCCCCGCTCCTGGCACCTTTCCCAGATTGGGGGACTTTGGCTGGAAGGCTGGCGAGGGGAACCCACTGTGGAAGGAAGGTGAAGGGAAGGTATTCAGGTCTAGCTCTCCCGAGGACTCGCTGTACACCAGCAGGTTCATGATGAGTGTGTCTACTAAGTCAAGGGGTGGAGGTGGGAGGGCGCTCTACCTCAGGAATCCACAGGTCTGCCCTCAGAGGTGTAAAAAGCTTGACTCTGAATGTCACTAAAGGTGTCCTGCCATGTATTCACTCATTCACTCCTCCATTCATTTGACAAATGCTTCCTGAAAACCTTCTCTTTGTCCAAATACACACAAAGGAAAGTATCAGCCCTGAAACCACGTCTTTAAACAATCACAGAACAACCCCTTGCGATGTTTTTCTGGCCAGGGCTGCAATGCTTTGCCTCGCTCTGCTGCAGTTCTACCTGGAGGAAAAGGAGCCTGACCATCTGGAAGACTGGAGATGACCATGTCCATATTTCAGTGCTCTCAGCCAATCAAGCAAGAGTATAAATTGAATATTGCCTATGGGTCTATGAATCAGAATATATTTCTGCTTCAACTGGAAATATGGGTTTGGTATATGAGATTTTGCTTAGCGGACAGATTTGATGGGATGTTCCAATCCAGAATACTGGTGATCAAAAAGCCAAGGTCATTTCAAACCTTCTGGATGTGAGAGAATCTTCAGAATATGTTTCTTGGTGAACATTTCTTTTTATGGCTCAGTTGAAGCTGAACTTTTTCATTATAACAATAGGGGTGCTTTTTTTGCTTTGAGCTTTAACAATATTCAGCCACTGAGATGGAGGGAAGAAAAACTCCAGGTAATTTGACAAGTGATTTCTGCATTCGTACCAAAATTACTTATAAAACTAAAGTCTAAGAAAGCATTGCAACTAGCCAGAATGCCTTAAAAGTTCTTGTTTTACTTAGTAGAAGGACTCACCCAGGACAGTGTCAAAGTGTATGCATTTTTCCAGTCTCTAAATTCCTTCATAAGCATCATTCAACATTACACTGTAGTAATAGTTGATATCAATATAGTAGTCATTCCCACACAAAGTTATAAGGCTTTTGAGACAGACGTTACATGTGTTTTGGTCTTTGTTAAGAGAATTTTGGATACCGAAAGGTACAAACTGTGCTTATGACCACTCTATAATAAAAACCAATTCTTCATGAGAACTCTAAGACCAGAAATTCACAGTATTGGAAGGGATGTGCAATGCCCGTTGCCTTCAGATAAGTTCCTACCCAAAGCAGGCTTTGGTCATGTTTCCCAAACTATTATGTAAACATATTAAGAGGTCTGAGACAGTAACAGGTGTTCTACTACTGAAAGGTTCAGCAGTCAACTAAGTTGGGAAAAACAGTAGATTAAACCAAGCCAATTAAGCTGGCACTTTGTTTGTTGTTTGCTTATTCATTGTTTTGTTTTTATTGCAGATTTTGGAGTTGCTTTAATATGCTAACGTACACAATGAATTCAAAGATGGGAATGGAGTATGTTCCATTATCTAAACTTAATTGACCACAGAACCATTTTGTCAGGAAATACTAGTCTTCTATGCAAAATACTTCTATAGAGGACAATTAACTCTGCCTTGGTTGCAAATATTTGAAGAATAATCTTGCCCTTTCGAATTTTTATTGACCCATCCCTTCTTTGTGCACCCACAGCACTCTGACTATAACACACTGACTTCCAAATATTTGTCCATTTTGCATTTGCCTTACACATTTACATATCTAGTAACATGTGTGGAAATGCACAGATCTGCAGTCCAAACTGGACTGGGATCCTCAAGGTACAAATGATGCATATTCACATGTCCTCAGCACCTGGTCCATGGTCATCATATTAATCTTGGTAGAATCTCCCAATGAATAAATGTTATTCTTAAAAAATAATCTGGCCCTGGCGAGTGTGGCTCCATTGGTTGAGTGTCGTCCCATGCACTGAAGGGATGACCAGTTTGATTCCTGGTCAGGGCACATGGCCAGGTTGTGGGTTCTGCCCCCAGTCAGGGTGTTTACAGGAGGCAAGTGATCAATGTTTTTCTCTCACATCAATGTTTCTCTCTCTCCCCCTCTCCCTTCCTCTCTCCAAAATCATTGAAAATATATGTTTTAAAAATAATAATAATAATCTGCTTTAATGGAGTTTCACGTGTATCAGGTTCTCTATTTGGATAACCTCATCTGATATATGGATAATAGTGACCAATTTCTCTTGCCACATTGTCATATGTGGCTCAACATACAGGTTGGATTATACATGGGTGCTCTGAAATTGTCTTTGTCAGGTTCTGGGCAGCCAAGTGGTCCTCCTCCTGGTAGTGCTCAAGGTCTTCCGTGCACTGGCACCAGCCTCCCCCTCTGCTGTGACTCTACTGCCTCCTTTCACACAACTTCCATGAAGCCAAAGAGCACAACTCCACCTTCTAACCTGGCTGACATTTCCCTGCCCCTGAGCATTTCCTGCCCCATTCTCTCCATCCTCAGTCTTTCAACAAACATTCAACCAAAATCTACAAAGGCCTGGGCTTTGCATTACACACTGGGTTACAAAGATGAATGGATATGGCTGCTGCTCTCTAAGAGTCCATAAAAGTCACTTTGAGACATGCCACACAGCATGGGACATGTGTGACAGAGCTCAGTACAAGGTGCTATGTTAGCACAGCAAGGCCTTGGGTAAGACTTCCTGAAGCAGGAGCTATTTAAGCTGGACCATTCCTTGAACTACATATTACTAGTGGGTGCAGTTACTAGTCCTCAGTGGTAAGAATCTATGCTGCACCCTTTCTCTTCTACGTCCCATTTCCATACAGTAAGCATACGGGCTTGGCCACTTAGGATATCAGGTGGTCTCAGTCATGCATTGCATCGGGTGACTTCTGCCTGAGGCTGTTCTACAAATAATGGCTATCTGAGATTGGAGACAAAAGAAGTAGGGAGTAGGAAGCAGCTCACCAGGGCAGCCCTCAGAGTGTTGGTGGCAGCATCTTACAACTGTTGGCAAGCAGGTGTCACTGCCCACACCTCAGCTTACTTGGGTGTTGTTTTGGTGGCAAGTTTACATAATTGCAAACCTTGGTCTTTCAGTCAACAAACCATTGAATGACCATTTGAAGGGAAAAAATACATAAATCCTGGGTTCTTACCTTCTGGGGAGATTAAGGCAGCATCTGCTTAGAGCTTGTAAATGGGTGGCCAGGTCTGGGAAGACTACCCAGACCCACAGTGTAGGGCACTGGGAAGAAATGCTCGGTCACCGCTCTGAATGTCCCACAGAGAACCACAGACACAGCAGCTCTAGGTCAAGGAGTCCTGCAGAAGAATTCATCTTGTGAAGACCATTTAGGAATATTGCAACCAACGTATTTTGCTTATATTTTCATTTTAATGCATGCACGAGTGTCTACATAAGCCTTACACCCTCTTTCAATAAGTATAAAATTACAATCCTAAGTTATAAAGCTTTATGGCCATAGTTTAATTGGCAGTGCTTTTTCCTTAGAGGTACATATAACAATGGTGCATCTTAAAATCAATACCTTCTGAGATGCGATGCAACATGGCGGCTGTTTGTTTGCCCAGAGAACCCGCTGGACCCTAAGGGTAATGAAGGTTTCTCTGTGTGTATCACCTCCACTGAGCTGAAAGCTTCCCCAGACCCTTAGCTATCCAGCTGAGCTCCGGAAAATGTGTCT
The DNA here is from genome assembly GCF_964212035.1 of Myotis nattereri. Classification (NCBI taxonomy): domain Eukaryota; kingdom Metazoa; phylum Chordata; class Mammalia; order Chiroptera; family Vespertilionidae; genus Myotis; species Myotis nattereri. The sequence goes on along the minus strand of NC_138085.1, from coordinate 74,845,304 downwards.
GTGTTCCCTGGAAGAGGACAGCAAAGCCTGAACAACTTTCATATGTGCCACTGGCCTGTTGTCCTCGTATCTGTTTCCAGGCATGAGATGGGGATGACTTCATTGTTCTGCCGGTGAATGGGCCGCATTCTGTGCAGCAGATGTGCCGTTGGGGATGGACGTGACCATTTAGGTTTTCTAAAATTCACTTGTGCTCCTGCAGAAAGACAGTTTGCTTAAGACATCATGCGTGCACATGTGCGCGTGCACACACACACACACACACACACACATGCACGCACACAACTTCACTTGAGAATCCTACAAACAAAGATCAGAAGACTAGTAAGAGCAAAGCCCAGGTCTGCATGCCAAGATTCCCAACCCTGGTGGCCAACACCCTACCCCACCACACACACACTTTTGAAGGATAATTATTTCTTTAGATTTAAAAACCCAGAAAAATTGAAAACTCTTTCCACATTACCTCTTCAACATGGGGCAACACGGTGTTACTAACAAGTATGTAATTCTGGATCTGCAAGCCTTTGCTATAGGCTGCGTGTCAGGACATGGGAGCGTGCGACCCAGGCAGGCGGCCGCGAGGAGGGGATGGCGATTGATGGGATTTTCGAAACAAGAAAGCGGTCCAGGTCCAAGGAAATGGTGTTCGGTCACAGTAGCCTAAGAACGTCCGCTGCAAGGACTTTGCTGCTCCTGCCATTCTGAAGATCTTAATGGGTTTGAATTGATTCACTGAGCCGTGCCACTGAAAGGGAAGGGAAATGTCAAGCCGCCGTGTTCCCAGTCACGCATGTGGGGGCCAGATCCAACTGCACTTCAGAACTTCTAAGTTCAAATGTGTTTTCACAGCAGGAAAAATAAATCACTGAACAAGCCTTCCCAAGCATCTGTCATGTTCCCAGCCTTGCCCCAGCCCTCTCCAGGGAGCAGGAAGTGAGGCAGACCCGGTCCTCACCCTCGGACAGTTGACCGCGGAGATGTGGGGTCAACAGAGGATACGGGAGAGCCACCTAAGCATCTTTACTTCTCCACGGGGCCCGGAGGTAATCGCTGCCGTGAGACCAGAGTGTCTGAAACCATCGCACCACAGTCTATAAACACCTTCACCGCCCCGGGGAGATGGAGACAAATGGGCGGAGGAATATGCCCAGAGGTCAGGAGAGGCAACCGTGCATCCAGCACCCCCTGCAGAAGCCAGCAGACCTTTGGCAGCTCAGACTGGCACCTGGGGTTGCAGGGAACACACCTGGGAGCTTTCCGCTTCCTGGCACATGCCACCTGGGTGCTCTCACTTCACTGCACAAAATGCCAGCATTCCAGAGGCCTCTGATTGCCACTGGGTCTCTGTTCAAACTAGACAAGATCCATAAGCAGAAAATTAGAGAACTGGGCATAGGACAAGGCGCCACATTGCTGAAGCCCGCAACAACCCGACGGAAAACCCGAGATGGTGCCATTACCTGTTCTTGAATTGAGGCCAGTGGGCCACCAGCTAAATTGTGTGCCGCGATCCAGTGCCGGAGGAGGGCGCTCCTCCCGTGCATCCCTACCTATAGCTCTGAGAGCATCCCTTCCTGCCTTCCCCAGAAGCAGGTGTTTGTCTGAATAGCAAGGATCTCCGTGCAGGGAGGAAAGCATGCCCTTAAGCAGAAGAGAAAGGCTGGGGGTTTAATGGGGTAGGAACCACATGTCTGTGGGGAGGGTGTGGGGGAGTGAAAAGCGGGGAAGCTTTCATCCAAGGATTGGAGGCCATGAGCTCACGTTCTCACCAATTAAAGAAGATCCCACATTCCCATCTGCCCACGCAGCTGAGCAGGGTTGTTCTGACTTCACCTTCCCAACAAGAAAAGACGGGGGCAAGGAGAGGTGCAGAGTGCTGGGCACAAAGGTAGCTGACCTCCCCCACCTTTCCGGACACAGCTTTGTGGGCTCCCGTAAGGCCAAGGCCACTTGTCTGACCTCTGATGAACCCCAGAGACGTACATTGTTTAAGCTCAAGTTTCAGCTCTGAACTCTCCCCAAAACCATACAGATCTCTAAGCTAGAGATGGCCCATGTCAACGCCGGCAGATGAGGAAGCGGGGATCGTGTCCCACATGTCTGATGTATAGGTTGCCCAGGGAGTATCCCAAATCTGGAAGGCTGAGCTCCAGTCATTGGTTCCTTGTTCTGAGGTCAAACTATCAGGCAACACTTCCCCTAACGTGTTGGATTTTCCAACACAGAATTACTTATTCATGAAGTTTTTTGGACCTAAATACTATTCAAACTTTTTCACTTTCTTCCCTCCCCTAATAATGTATGATTGGAATTATACATTTGATTCCCCATTATGAGCGGAGACGGACCTCTGGGGCCCTCATATTGTCTAGGGAAATGCAGAGTTGAACCCAAAACAAAGCCAGTCAAGGCAGCATCTAAAATTCCTTGGCACCACCGTGCAGCTGGAGTCTGATTTAAAACAACTATTCATTTTAATGACTGTTCACATTTATTTTCATAAAAATGTGTTTTACATAAGCCCCGGCGTCTCATATACAATTAATTCCCTTCACAAAGAAACTGTGTTTCAAACCCAGAGTGGTCATGCTGGTGCCCAGGACCGGGGAGCTTGTTTCTTTTGAGCCGTAGCAGCCTTTCTAACACTGTAATTAAACTTGGGGGGGGAATCATAATGCAAACCAAATAAATCCTGCCCTTCAGACAATTATGAATGGTATGTGGTAAGGGGGGAAAAATGATCTGGGCTTTGTTCATCTTAGAATACACTTGGCAGCCACTTCCCTTAATAAGCTCCTTTCTCTTTCTGAGAACAAGAGAAGCATGAGGTCCGGCCACGTTGGAGGAAGGCTGGCAGGTGGGGGGTGAGGGGGGTGATGACACCCCGCGGCACAGACCCGAAGGCAGGGGCTCTGGACGCAGCCCTGCCCCAGCTCCTTCCTGATCATGAGTCTGTCTCTCTGGGTCTTGTTTTCCTCATTGTTTCTGCCTGTGGTAGAGCCTTGTTTTCACAGATGAGACCAGGCCCAGCAGAGAAGACTCCCCATTGCTCGTGCCCCCACAGAAGCCCGTGGATCGCACCGAGCACTGCCCGCATGCCAGTGATCAAGGGTCTTCTTCGCTTACCACTCCTTCCACCCCCTGATCACGTGGGACATACGTGAGACCCTGTCCTGCTGGAACTCCACAGAGCTCCCTCACTGGGCCTGCGCTCAAAAGCCACCAGCTTCCTCTGCATCTGCCTTGACGGGTCCCAGTCACAAGGAAGCAGCTCCCTTGCTTCAATCCTTCACGCGTGTGTACGTGGAACTCGGAGCACTGCTAAGGAAGCCGTAGGACGAGGCCAACCCTCGGCCTCCCAGCTGCTCCACCCTCATTTCCACAGCTGACGATCGGAGGTTTGAACCCGGAATCCCAAAGCTATCCAACATTCGTGCTGTCTCCAACTCCGCACCCTCCCACCCAGGGAGCACAGCGATCAGAGTGAGTACTCCAACACGCCCACCTCAGCACGTCAGCTTCCTGCCAGCCACTTCCCTCCGCACCTCTGTGGGTCAAAGTGTGGACAGGCCCTTCCGCTGACTTTCAAGAGTCTGGGTCCCATCTCTTTTTCAAAGTTGGTTTTTCCCACACTGCCCTCTGATAGAGGATAAAAGACACGCTGGGTTACTCGCTGATCCCTGCCAAGAGCCACCCTTTGACTTCCTGCCCCCGTGCCTTTGCTGATGCTGCCCACTCTACCTGGAAGCCAACCCGCTCCCCCGTTTTTATCCTACGCACCACTCAAAGCTTGGCTCAATCGCCACCTGCTCCCTTTAACAAGAAGTTTCTTCTTCCCCACATGAACCCATAAAACCATCACGTAGCTCACTTAGCGCTCTTTCTTCCCACAAGCAACACACACCCCGGGCCCACCTTGCACTCTGCCATCTATGAGGATGTCTTAACTCCACACATACACCCCAAACACAGAAGCCCCGTGAGGTTAATCTTTCTCTCCCTCCTGCCTGGTAATGTGACTCGCATTTAATAGGCATTAAATATATATCTGCTGACAGAATAACTGAATAAAACACTTCCCTAGAGTTTTGTGTTACAAAGAAGAAGGTTAGAGAGGGAAGGAGAGAAGCGAATTTGCGTAATTTGTTGTGGATTATGTTTGGCACTTTACCACGAGGTAGGTAGCAATCCTTTAACTCTCAGATTCAATGTCCCCCCTCCCATGTTAACTGAGGTTAGGTTGCTCTTGTGTGCACTGTCCCACGTACACACGCACACACACTCTCATACCCTCACACACTCGTGCACTCACACAGACTCGCACACACCCTCCTGTGCTCGGTGTGCGGGGCAGAGGGGTGGCGGAGGCATTTCTTCCCCGCTCCCGGGATTTCCCTCCACATCAGGTGAGCTTCCGCTAGCATCATCCTCCTGGCCTCCCTCTCTGCCCCTCCCTCACTCATGCTGTGTTGATAGTAATTCATATAAAAGGAATGGAGAGGGGGAACCTAGGCCTAGTTATCCCATTACTGCCCTCCCCTTCCCCTCTCTCTCCTCTTCCCCTTCCCTCTTCCTTTTCTCCTCCTCCTCCTCCCTCCTGAAAGAATGTTCCTCACAGAAAACACATCAGGACGCGGGGTCTCTGGCTGCAAGTGGGAGCTGGCCTGGCCCAGGTTGCCTGCCACTGGTGGACCAGCTGGACAAACTCTGAGACTCAGTGCCGGGCAGCCCCCAGCCTGAAGGGATGAGCTGTGTTCCCCAGTAGCAGGCTCCTGGTGAATTTGATTTCCCATTTGCCTTACCAGTTCCTCTTATTCAGCGGTTCTCAACCTGTGGGTCGCGCCCCCTTTGGCGGTCGAACGACCCTTTCGCAGGGGTTGCCTAAGACCATCCTGCATATCAGATATTTACATGACGATTCATAACAGTAGCAACATGACAGTTATGAAGTAGCACCGAAAATAATTCTATGGTTGGGTCATAACATGAGGAACTGTATTTAAAGGGCCAGAAGGTTGAGAACCACTGCTCTTATTTCTCAGTTGACTCAGATCTTGGGTGAGAAAGAGGAGAGTTATTCATTAGACCTCCTAAAACCCAGCTTCGTCTGGTAATAATTGCTTATTTACTCATAGCGTCCCCTCTGGCCGCAGCTCTGTGAGGCCTGGCTCCTCTCTCTTCTTCAGTGTTTCACCGTGACTGTTCAATGCCTGCTGTGCGCTCACAGCTAAACCTCAATAAAGGTTAGTTTCAAGAAGGTGTGAATGATTAATGCGACTGAGAAAAATTAGGAGGAAAGAAAAAAGGGAGAGAAGAAAGAGGAGAGGGAAGGAGTTCTACAAGAAAGAGACTGGAAAGGAAGAGCAGGAAGGAGGAAACAAGAGTAACCAATGTCACTCCATTAAATTCAATTTTTAAACAATTTTAATGAAAATAAATAAATAAAATGCCCAGGTGAATCTTTTGCTCCTGTGAATTAACCACATGATCAAGGGTGGGTTAAAGGTCGGAACCATTGCAAAAAAATAAAAATAAAAAGTAGTGATGACAGAGAAAAAGAAGAAAGAAAGGAAAAGACAGGGAGTCAAAAAGGGAAAAGAGAGAAAATAATGTGCCGAAGCCGGACACCCCCTGCACCCACAGCCAGTGTCCCTGGGAATCAGAGCAAGGATGTGGCTGACTTCTCACCCTCGTCCGTCTTCCCCCACCCTGAGGGCTTCCATTCCCACTCCCCTGCCAACTTCCAGCTCCAGTGAATCATCTGGAAAATGGGCTTTCACTTTCCTGCCCCTCTGTCCGCGGAGCTGCTGGGAGGGACAAGGGTGCATTCAGGTGAGAGGCCTTGGGAGGAGAAAGCCTCACCGAAGACAGGGTCAGGGGTGTCTAAAGCATCTCCAGGACACCCCAATACTGCGGGGGTCAGGCCCCACCAGGCCGCCTAGAGGTGGCCTCCAACCAAGCCAGAGCCGCCAGCCCCGCCCGCCGCTCCTCCCCAGGCCGGGCCCCCCACTTCCTTCCCCAGCCCTACCTGTGCTTTCAGTTCTCATTATCCCGCTGCTAATCGAGAAGAGCCGGGCTCTTGATCACAACTACCGGTTCTGTAACTCACAAGCCGAGGCATTTACGAGCATCCCGGGATATATATTCCCGTGACACGCCTCCGTGAGCTCCCTGGCTGCCCTGGAGTCTAGACATCTCATTTCAGAGGAGATTTCAGAGAAGGAGCCTGAGGCTGGCGCAGGTCTTCCCTCGGGCCTCCACCTCCCTGCTGCCAACAGCTGAAGGCAGGGCACAGGCATTGCTCCGAGAGCCCGCGGCTTCATTATTTTGTGTTTACTGATCTATAGATGAGCTAGTGTCACCAGGCAGCGCTCACAATTAAAATCTCCGCGGGACTCCAGCACAATGAGATTTTTTAAAACTGCAGCTCTACTGCTAAGAAGCATGTCGTCCAAGTTACATCCCCTACAAATGGCTTCTCCGTATTTGCACATGCAAGGTAGTTGGCAATGACGATAACCGTGTTGCTGTTGTTAAACTTTAAGTTCTCCTCTCTGAGCTGCAGATGACTTGAAATGACACCCTGCGTTAGTGCGCTAGGGCCGTCATACCCAAGTCCCACAGACCGCGTGGCTTAAACAGTAGAAATGTATTTTCTCACAGTTGTGGAATCAAAGGTCTGAGACCGGGGTCTCAGCAGGTTTGGCCTGCTCCTTAGTGGTGGACGGCCATCTTTACCCTGTGTCTTCACAGCGCCTTTCCTCTGTGCATGTCTGTGTCCTAACCTCTTCCGATAAGGACACTAGTGGCACTGGATTAGGGCCACCCTGATGACCTCATTTTCACAAAATCACCCCTTTAAAGCCTCCATCTTTAAGTGAAGTCACATTCTGAAGTCCTGTGTCCTACCACACAAGCTCCCCCGTCTTTGTTCCCCCATCATATCATTTAAGGACCAGCTGCAACCCCACTTTCTCCCAGGCAGCTTTCCAGAATTCTCTAGCTCAGTTGCTCTGCCTCAGAGCTCAGGCAGCTCGGGCCACAGGGTTTCATTGGGCCCTGAGCACGGGCTGTGCTGTCACTGGGATGTGCTCTCCTTAGCTGCCAGGGCCCCTTCGGGGGTGAGGATGCCACAGCTGCACCTCTGTGGCTCCTCACGGTTGTCCCTCCAATATCCTCTGTGTCGTTGCTCACCCGATGCCCTCCCCAGACCCTCTCACTACAGTGCAACCCACCCTGCCTCCTGGCAAAGCCTCCCTGACTGCTGCACCCAAAGGAGGCACTTCAGCCTCTGTGCACCCACAGCAGCAAACACATCCCTTTGTACTTGTCGCTGACACTCACTGAACATGCACCACTCGCCAGGGACTCGCCCCATCTGCTCCTGTCCTCACACATAAGCACATGACCCCATTCTGCAGGTGAGGAACCCAAGCTTCCGGTGAGGTGACCCGCTCTGGGTCAGAGGAGACCAAGGAAAGAAGTTGTGACCTTAGTCTGTCTGGCCCCAGAGGTAGCTTGCTTTCTACCACACCAGTGGTTCCCAAATGAAGAGCATGGATACATAAATCGTGTGTGGTCCTGTGACGAAATATACCCAGCAGTGAAAAAAAACAAACTACTGCTTCACCAGCAACATGGATTATGAGCAAAGAAGCCAGACACATATCATCAATGTAAGATTCCTTTTAGTATATGAAGTTCAAGGCCAAGCCAAACCAATCTACACTGATAGGAATGAGGACCGTGACTACTTCTGGGTGAGTGGGGTGGGCGGCTGACTTGGAAGGGACACAGGGGAGCCTCTTGGAATGCTGGGAATACTCCACGTGTATCTGGTGGTGTTCATACCAGTGCATCTGTGTGTAAAAATCCATACACGACACTCTAGATGCATGTGCTACCTCAAGAAGAAATTTTTTAAAGAAATAGCTCAGGGAGGACATGTGTAGTTTTTAAAATATATTCAATATTATAATTTCATATTTGGAAACCAAAAAAAAAAAAAATAGCCCACTCTATTGCTTTTGAAACACAAACTTTAAAGGAATTCTCAAGACTCATGTTTCTCCACAGGAGACATATGCTTAAAAGACGGAGACACACTGCACTACACTGTTCACATTCTGCCTCAGTTCCCTGCAAACCTCCGGCTCCCCCATCAGACTGGGCATCCTCGAGGGATGGCACCGTCTCGGTACAAGCGAGCAAACAGCACAGAGCCTGCTGAGCACACAGAACCGCTTAGTAAGAGAGGATCGAGTGGGTTCGCCAGAACGCAAACCTGCTGAAGCATCAGAGAAATCCAGGTCCAGCACTGCCCCTCCCAATCCCATCCATCATTCAGCCACATTTTGCAATTCAAGAAAACAGAAGACAACACCTGCTGCAGATAGCCTTGCTCTGAACCAAGGGCTGGATGCTCAGCAGGCCTGGCAGGGCGCTGAGCCACTGAGGGTCTGACTCCACCCCAATAATCATATGAAATTTCCCCAGCCGATGGCCTGCCCCCTGCGGGCAGTGCTCCGCACACAGATTCCAAGCACAGAGAACCTGCTGGAGGTTGCTCTCGCAGGCAACGGCCTTTGCTGTGCTTAGAACAAAGCCTTTAATTTGTGTGGCAAGCAGCTTAGTGTCCTTCACGCTGTCATTCTCATCGTGAATGGCCAGGGGAGGACGGGGAACATGAACCTTCCTGTATCGAGCACCTGGCATGTCCAGCCCCTGCCATAGGTTCTGGAACGAGGTGGACACACACAGGTAGTTTCACTTCCCCCCTTTCCTGGGAGTTCATGATGAGGACCGCGTTCAGGAAGTCTGGTGTCATCAGCCAAACAAGGCACACATTTTTCTCGAGAAATTACCCAATGTCTGGGAATCTCAAGAGGATGGAGTGTCTTTGGTGGCTGATAATGCCATGCCCCTTGAACAGCTGGGCCATGCTGAGCACTAGAGGGAAAAGTGCAGAAGCTGCTTCGCTCTCTTAATGGGGCAAAATGTGGGTCGGTGACACCTGCCTGCAGTTCTTCCTCTGTATCAGGCCTCGCAAAAGCTCCTGCCCAACTGTCAGCTCTTAATCACAGGTAGATTGACAGGCAGCCTCAGCTTTAGTGAGGCTCCAGACAACGCAGGCTTTTCTGGCCTTCATCGCAAAGGTACCTCCTCATCTTCATCAGGTTCTGGGACAACCTCAGGCCACCACCCACTCCTGAGTGTCACCCCTCTATAGAAGTTTTAAAAAGCTCTAGGCACTGCTTATCTGCTCATGGCTGCCCAGCCTCTTGGTTATTCATAATTAGAACCAGGTGGATGGATTAAATGTCTCATCCTCTTCGAATACCACAAGAGGTGAAAAATGCTTCAAAAGATCAAGAAATGAGAAGAAAGAGAGAGGAGAGACAAGGAGGTCCTTTCTGGAGAAGCTCCAGAGACTATCAGAGTGGAATGTCCCTTAGAGATATTTTAGTCCCTCCCTTCCATCCCCATGTTTATGGATTCCCAGAAAAAGACAGTGGTCAAACTCATCCTCCCAAAGATCTCAGAGTGGGAGTGGGCCTTAGGTTCTATCAAGGTTTCTTACTCCCCGGCCAGGTCATCTTAATAACCAACGTCAGGAGCTTCTCTCTCCAGCAATGAAGCTACAGGGATGTTCTCCTAACTAGGTCTCTCACTTTTTCTCTGCTACCTAACAATGAGTTCCGTGACCCCTCCATAGATAAGGGCTGCGTGGGGAACCCAATATGAGGCCCACTGACACTCTCCAGTTCACAGGGACCTATAGATATTGCCCCATCCACCAGGAGACCCGCAAGTCACCTAGCTAGCGGAGATATTTTCATTATTATTGGCAACAATTTCCATTCTGATGTAAACAATAATTCCTATTTCATTCACAAATGACCATTTGGAGGCATCTCTAATGTTAGGGGTACACGGAAGGTCACAGAGGTTAGGCATGTTTTCTGCTCTCAGAAGGTTTAGTCTATTAGAAGAACTTTGTATTCAATAACAAAATACAAGTAGGCTGTGAGAACTATGCCCAGGAAGGGACCAGGAATCAAAGAGGAACCATGGAAGAAGAGAGATTTATCCAGATATGTGAGAAAATGGGAAGGAACTAGCCTTCCAGGTGAGAGGACTCAGAACTAAAAATCGAGATGAGAAAATGTAGGCAGTGTTCAGAAACAGAACAGTAAATAGATTTATTTCACCAGCCAGGAGAAATGGGACAGTTGACCACTTAAGAAATGGTCTAATTTAAGCAAACTCTAAATCTCAGAATACCTCAAATACCATTTTGGAAACCTAGACTTTTTTCATTAAGCAATAAGAAGTTATTGGTGCAGCCACTATGGAAGACAGTATGGAGTTTCCTCAAAAAGTGAAAAATGGAACTCCCATTTGACCCATTGATCCCACTGCTAGGAATATATCCCAAGAAACCAGAAACACCAATCAGAAAGGATATATGCACCCCTATGTTCATAGCAGCACAATTTACCATAGCTAGGATTTGGAAACAGCCTAAGTGCCCATCAACGGATGAATGGATTAGAAAACTGTGGTACATCTACGCAATGGAATACTATGCTGCTGTAAAAAAGAAGGAATTCTTACCATTTGCAACAGCATGGATGGAACTGGAGAGCATTATGCTAAGTGAAATAAGCCAGTCAGAGAAAAATAATTACTACATGATCTCACTCATTTATGGATAATAAAGAGCATTATAAACTGATGAACAAAAATAGATACAGAGGCAGAGCAGCATCAAACAGACTGTCAAACTACAGCAGGAAGGTTGGGAGGGTTGGGGAAGGGGGGTAAGAGATCAACCAAAGGACTTGTATGCATGCATATAAGCATAACCAATGGACATAGGACACTGGGGGTAAGGGAGGCTGGGGGAAGGTCAAGAGGGGAAAAAAAGGAGACAAATGTACTACTCATTGTAATATGTTAAGCAAAAAAAAAAAATTAAAAACAAGTACAAATTTTAAAAAAAAAAAGAAGAAGACGTTATTGGAGAACATGGTCAGGGCCAGGGTCAGAGTGGAGGGATTAGGAGTGGCTTCAATGAACTTTACCTTCAGAAGAAAGATCTGGAAGCTTAAGAATCAAAGACAAAAAATACAGAATCCCCATCTTAGAGAAAGAAAAATTTTGCTTTCTTTTCGGATGCTCTGTGCACCAGTTTTCCCTTCTCTCTTTAAATGTTCAGATTTCTGCCCTCGTCTAGTGCTTTCTTCATAGATGACAAATTGTCAAGTCTATCTCTTACTTAAGAAAATCAAATCTATGTAAACTTGCTCTCAAGATTTTTCTTTACAGGCAAGCTTCTTAAAATGATAGCCAGCCTCCTAAAATGAATGGTTTTGTGCACATCCCACTTTTAAAACCACATAGTATTCACAATATGATTCATTAGAGAATGAAAATAAAGTATTAGAACATTATCTTTTATTTATTTTATCTAAAAATATAAAGTGAAATTGTGTTTTACTAACCCACTAGAACTCTGTCATAATTCAATAAGTAGAATCCAAAAACTTGAATCATATAAAATTCAGGGTGGTGTCCTTGGAAGGCTAACAAAAAAATAGCATTTAGGGACCATTTTGTACTGTCCCAGGTAGTACCAGATGTAAAAGGCACATTACATGCAAAACATATTAGCCAATGTCTTCGCAACCATTAATAGAAGACCAAAAACAATAGAATATTTTTTCAACGGGCTGAGAAAAAAGTAACTCCTCACTTAGAATTTTATACCCTGATAAGTTATCACTGAAGAATAAGAGTAAAGACTAAAAGAATTTACCACTAACAGACTTTTGCCGAAAGGAGAGCATTAGGCTAAGTGAAATAAGCCAGTCAGAGAAGGATAAATACCACACAATCTCACTCATTTGTGGAATATAATGAGCAACATAAACTGATGAACAAGGTCAGATCCAGAGACAGAGAGGCATTGATTGGACTGTCGGGCCTTGGAGGGAAGGTAGGGGAGGGTGGGGGTAAAGGGGAGAGATCAACCAAAGGACTTATATGCAAACATATAGGCCTAACCAATGGACACGGACAACAGGGGGGTGAGGGCATGAGCAGGGGGATAGGGGGTAACGTGGGGATGAGGACACATATGTAATATCTTAATCAATAAAAAATATATATTTAAAATAATAATAATAATAATAATAATAATAATAATAAAAAGAATAATTTTCTTCCTCCAAATACAAAGGATGAAATTAGGAACAAGGAAACTGAAGCCAAAGGAGTGAAATGAAAAAGAAATGGTGAACATGTACATAAACTTAAACACTTAAACAATAATGAATATCATGATTAATTTGGATTCATAAAAATCAAGATGAAACTAAAATTACTGGACAAAGGAAATCTGTAGGATGGAGGTTTCTGATAAGTGCTGAAACTTTCTAAATTATTTGTATCATTCATGAGAAAGACAGAGAGATGGATTAACTTTAATTTGTAAGTAAAGTGTACATAAAATTACTTTTAAAGTAACCATTAAAAAATGGGAAAAGAACATATAACTTTCAAATAACTAGAAGGGATAATAAAAAATATAGAAAATGCTGTCTGTTCAAAGGCAAGAAAGAAGAGGAAAAATGAAAGCTAAGGAAAAAATAGAATAAATTCAAATATAACAGTAGTCATAAGAAATGAACTAAATTAAACTCAGCCATTAAAACTCGGGTTGTCAGATTGAATAGAAAAACTAAATCTGGTTATATGGCATTTACAAGAAACATGCTCAAAATCAAAAGGCAGCTATTTTATTTTAAAAGATGGGGGGGAAAGATAAAGACCAACCAAGCCTGGAAAAAAAATGGAGTTTGAGAGAAAAAGCATATTTCAAGACAAAGGTGTTCACTATCCACTAAGAAAAACAACTATTTCCCAGGAAGATATCACAATTCTAATGCTGTTCACACCTAAGAATACAATTGCAAAATATATAAAGTCAAGATTGATGGACTGACCATGTGAAACTGACAAATCAGCAATCACAATGGGGAATTTTAGCACCTCTATCAATAATTAATACATTAAGGAAAACAAATTAGTGCAGATCTAGAAGATTTGCATAACAGAAGTAAAAGCTTGACCTAATGAACATCTATAGAGAAAACTCTCCAGCCACATGTTCTGCCTACACTTCTTCACCTCCCATTCACTATTCAACCAACTGCCTCCACTCCGTCCTCTGAAAGGAGGGCCCAGGAGTTACCTATGACCCCCAGTTACCAAAATCTTCTCCTGCTTCTTTTAAAACTGTTGGTTACTCTCTCTGATAACTAGACTTCCGTGACCTTAGCCTCCTGTTTATTCTACATCTCTTTGGGCACATTCCCCATTCCCTTCACCTGCTGGTCTCCCCAAGGTTCTGTCCTCCTCTCTTCTCACCCTATGCCATATAACCTCCCCAATAACCTTATTTTGTACCATGGATTTATGTCCAAAATTCAACTGAAGGAGTCAAGGGTTTAATTCAAGAGCCAGCATAGATGCAGGTATAACCCCCGGGTTCCCTTAGTGAGCACCCTGGTGAATGCCAGGGCTTGGGAGGTGGACGAAGGCCTGGAAGGGACAGTGAGTTTCTTATTCACTTTTACACCTAACTCAGTGCCCAGCCTATAGTAGTTATTTGATAAAAGTTTGTTACTTGGCTGAGCACACACTGAGTTTTGCACGTTCTCTACAGAGCTCCACGTAGAGAGGCTACTGAGGGGTGGAAAGTTAACATTAATCTCTAACTACCTCAAAGGGCTCTGACTCAGGCCAGGAGCTGTAGCACAAACCAGAGCCAACATAATGGTCAAGAGCTCAATGTAAGCCAACCGCCCAGAGGGGCCGCTTCTTGGACAGCGTTCCTACCGCTTTATAAAGCCAGAGCACTGTCTTAAATCCACGGTATTTCTGCTTAGTCCTTCCTGGCCTTCTGTTTCCCCTTCTCTGACACAGCAATCTCCTTCCTCCATTGCCCACACAGCTGTGAATATGCCCGCAGTCCCTGAAAGAGCCAGGGCCTGGGCACCCTTTGCATCAGTGGCTGGGGCCACGGAAAGCGGTCCTCTGTCTGGCAAAGCAAAGTGGCCATTTTCACAGACATTTTCATAAGCACATCAGCCAAACCCCCAGCTGCTGGAAAATCGGTCTCCTGTCTTTCACATTTCTAAGGCAACAGAAGTTCATTTTCTCATCATATACTGTAAATTACAGGCGGAAAAGGGGGGTCACGGCTGGCTTCAGCCAACATACAGCATAGCTGATCTTCCTCTGCTTCCTCAAGGGGCCCATTCTTAAGAGCGGGCTTCGCTCCGTGCAGGCCCAGCAGAGAGGCCGAAACACAGGCACAGAAACTAATCTCTCTCCAGTGAGCTCGGGGGCAGAACCGGGAGCTCTTCCTGCCTTGGAATCCGAGAGAGCCTGCTCAGTGCACGCAAAGTTGTCTATGAGGCAGCTTCTAGATAAATCCACTCCTGGCCTCTCTTCATCTCTCTTACGCACCCCTTCTGCAAACGGCTCCCAGCACTGCCCCGGACTCTTGTAAAATAAAAATCAAAGCTGAGCAAATAATTTAAGACTCGTGTTTAAACCTTTCCCAAGTCCCTGAATTCATTGCCTCTTAAAGTGGAAATGCCTTTGCCACGGGCTCCTGAAGCCATTCGGAGATGACAGCCCCCTCCCCCCTAAACCACCAAAGAAGCAGTTTGTTTAGTGTGTAAGGCACTCCTCACAGGGCACATGGAGGGCACTTTTTAATCAATCAACAACGTGATTTATCCCCGGCTGCATGCCTGACGTGAAATAGGTGCAACCGTCAACGCAAAACATGAGTCTTGTCCTCAAGGAACACACAGGCACGTGGACTAGACACAGCAGGCTCTGCAGAATAACACAGGGCTGCACAGAGGCCTGAAGAAAACCGGAGTTCAGTGTTCAGTGAGCCGCATGGATGGAGAGCATGATAGGGGTGTAAGGAGAGTGGTCCGTGGGGAGAGGAGGGTTCCTGGGGGAGGTGGGGACGGGGCTGCATGGCTTTGGAGGCACAGAGAAGGTCAGGGGGAGAACCTGAAGCCAGGAGGACAGCGTGAGAAAGGCAAGAGAGCAAAATAGAAACAACTTTTGGGGAGCTGTGCCGCCTGATGTGTCAGATGCAGAGAGAAATGCATGGTTATCAGCTGACTATGTCCCCTCCCTTCCTCCACCCCCTCCCCGCCCCCCCCCCCCCCCCCCCCCCGGCTAAAATTCATGGGTTGAATTCCTAACCACTAGTAGCTGAGAATGTGACTGTATTTGGAGATAAGTTCTTTAAAGAGTTGATTAAGGTACATGAAGTTCCATGAGCGGGCCCTGATCTGATGTGTCTGGTGCCTTTATAAGAAAAATAGGACACAGACGGACAGAGAGGGAAGACCACGTGAGGACAGAGAGAAGGCAGCCTCGGCAAGAGGCCTCCAAAGGAACCTGCCAACACCTTGATCTTGGATAGCCAGGCTCCAGAACTGTGAGAAAATAAACTTGGGTTGTTTAATCTACCCGGTCTGTGGTGCTTCGTTATGGCAAGCGGACAGAGTCAGGTTCTCTTGGAAAGAGCTCTCAGCTCCCAGGGTGACCTCTCCCTGCCCTTCCCAACCCCCAGTCTCTGAGCAGCAGGAGACACCTTTGGGGCACAGGGTGCTGACGAACTAAACCTCAACTCCCAGAGCTTCCTGCTGACTCAAGCTTGGAGCATCCTGGTAAAAAGAAAAAATCATAAATCATAACTTATCACCTACCCCAGCATTTCGCTGCCCAGCTCTTAGTCGGAGCCAAGTGGGTAGCCAGGGAAGAAATCCCTCCTGGGGGAATCAGTCATTAAGAGACTCTGGAAAGCAAAGTGTCTGTCTTGTCATTCAGCCACTAGGGATCCTGCACTCTGCAATCGCTCAAGCCCAAGACTCTCAGCCGCAATCACCGACGCCCTCAAAGCCCAGACAGCCGAGTTCGTGCTGGAAGAGGGGAGTCGGGAAAGTGTGCTGTGACTTCTGGAGGGCTGGAGGGGAGGTGGCACCCGGGGACATCCCTCCCCTCTCAAGACACCTAACGAGCTTGGGCTAATGATGGCATGAGCTTACCCTGTGCAGGCACTGCGTGCCTTTCACACATCAATGTATTTCACTCTCCGAACAGCCCCGTGGTGTGCAAAGTGTCGCCCCAGGACACTTACTAACGCTGGGCATGCATGTACCGGATGACCCGGCCATTCCATCCCTCGGCTCCTGCCCAGCAGAAATGAGCACATATGTGCCTCCCCCCTCCCCCAAAGACGCACCATAGCAGCACTGTGGTCCCGGGACCCTTTCTCATTAAACAGGAATGAGCGAGTACAACTGCACACAGCAATATGGAGGAAGGGCACAAACCTGAGGCTGGGAAAGAAACTAAACACAGAAGACCCCCTGTTGTGTGACTCACAAACTGGCCCAACTAAATAGCCTGTGGAGTTAGGCGTGAGGTTAGCAGTTATCCATGGAGTGGGGAGTAGTGGTTCCTGGAGGCATGAGGGAGGCTTCTGAGGTGCTAGTGACATTCTGGGTGCTGGTTTTATGGTGGGTCCACTCTAAAAATTCAATCTGCTATATACTTATTTTTGTGTATTTTTCCGTGTGCATTTCAGTTAAAGCTTTAAAACATTAAAACCCCTTATGGTAGGTAAACAACTCTGCATTGAGGAAAAGGAGACAGAGAGGACCTAATAACTTCCCCCAGGTCATGGCCAGCACAAGTCAGGGCCGACACTTGAATCCAAGCAGCCTTGCTCTCAAGTCTAAGCCCTAACACATGATTCTATGGCACCTCTTAGGAACAGGGTGTGTGTTAGCTCATGTCCTGCTTTGACTTTCTCATGCAAACCTTTTAGAAGCCCAGGCTGTGTGGCTCAGTGGTTGAGCATGGACCTAAGAACCAGGAGGTCACTGGTTTGATTCCCTGTCTAGGCACATGTCGAGGTTATGGGCTTGATCCCCAGTATGGGGTATGCAAGAGGAAGCTGATCAATGATTCTCTCTCATCATTGATGTTCCTATCTCTCTCTCCCTCTCCCTTCCTCTCTTTCTAAAAATTAATAAAAACATATTTTTAAAAAAAGAAGAAGAAAAAACAGTAAACCTACAGCCATAAGCCTGGGAAAGTTCCAACCTATACAACGGCTGTGAGAGTTACATGAGATAATGCAGAAGAGGCTGGCATATGATGAGCACTCTCTCATTGTTAGCCATTATTATTTGCAATAGCACACTGCAGAGTACCAGTATCTGTGGGAAGGAAGGGATGTTCACTGCTATGCTGGCAGCTAATCAAATAGACCGAAAGTACAAGTATAAAATCAACAAACATCTAAAGATGGGTAAAAGTAACCCAATGCAGCCCTAGTCAGTTTGGCTCAGTGGATAGCACGTCGGCCTGCAGATTGAAGGACCCCAGGTTAAATTCTGGTCAAGGGCACATGCCCAGGTTTTGGGCTTGATCCCCAGTAGGGGGCATGCAGGAAGCAGCCGATCAGTGATTCTCTCTCATCATTGATGTTTCTACCTCTCTCCCCCCTCCCTTCCTCTCTGAAATCAATAAAAAATATTATAAATAAAGAAATAAAGTAGCCCAATGCATAAAGAACTGAACTCATACATACTTAGAATCAAGCCACACCACACACTCTCCACATTGCCATGACTTTCCTTCTCCAGGAAGGAGACTTCTGTTCAGGAAGGGAAAACTTGCTCAAACCAGAAACTTTCTGAAAGACTCTTCAATAGAAAGCATCCTATGCATTTACACCCCAAGACACTGTGTGTCCTCTCCTCAAATTCCCAAGCTAGGAAGCCATGATTCTTACCTAGCTTCCTCATGGAAGGGTCTATGTGAAATCAGACTTGGAAGACTCGGTAAATATTCCCGCTCTGCTCCTCCCTCGAGAGCAGGGGCCAGACTCTGCCCAGCTGGTACTCGCATCACAGTGAGCTACCAACTCGCTCTGCTTATCCACAGGTCGGGCGGGTGGTGCTACTTTGGGCACAGCATTTGGCAGCCCATACATGTGTACATTCAGGTCCTGTTTCTATACCTAAATCATGGGGTATCTCAGAGCAGATGTCCCAGCCTCTCTGTTCCCTCACAATAAAGCTGGAGATGCTGGATAAACACATTCCCCTCGTAACTTCAGACATGGCTAAAATGATCTACTGTGGCCTGAGGCAGAAATAATAATAATAACCCGTCAGCAACACAGGCATTTGCAGCATTGAGATCAATGACTAAGTCCTCTGAGGATTCTTGTAAACATCATTACAAAACAGACGCCTGCATTTACTCCAGGCAATTAGGACACAAAAGGCATCTAAACAGAGAAAGAGCCAAAATTGGGAAGAGGTTTGGGGAAAAGGAAATAAAAAAAGGCCAGAGTTATATTAGGATGAGAAACCTAGAATATTAGAGCCAGAGAGAAAGTTTTTACAACGCGGTTTTATAAACTGAGCAATCATTTTCTTTTTCTTCCCCATGGCCAACACACTGACGCTAATGGCGAAAGCATTAATTTATCATGAGATTTTAAAGATCTCTCTCGTCAGTAATGAAATAAACACGTGACAGGCTAGCCAGGCAGTTATTGTTCAGAGGAAGGTTATTACTATAATTAAGATTAATAGCAATTACTTGTTGTGTTTGTGGATTTTTTTTCCTTGGGAAATAACTGTAGCCATATTAAATAACTAATTAACACATCTCCATGTCAGGCGCCCTCTTATCTCTGGGGCTCCATAACCAAATAAATAAATAAATGAATAAGCAAGTACTGTGCAAAACTAGCTCGCATTTTGAAAGGAAACTTCAAAATTAAACCAGTCACAGCCCTGGTCGGGTGGCTCAGTTGGTTGGAACATCCCCACACACACCAAAAGATGGAGGGTCCATACCCAGTCAGGGTACATCGCTAGGTTGTGAGTTCCATCCCTGGTTGGGGTGCCTATGGGAGGCAACCGATTGATGTCTCTCTCTCTCTCTCTCTCTCTCTCTCTCTCTCTCTCTCAGTCAATTAAAAAAAACATATCCTTTGGTGCAGATTTTTTTAAGTTAAATGAGTCACTGGATTGGTGAAAAGGCCTAAAACGAAAACCCAGGCTTTATCCTAGTCAGGACTTGCTGAACCCCTGGCAGCTGCTGAAGTGACGACTCTGGAACGCTCTTCCCTTCTGTGAGTTTCTGTGCAGGGACAGACGTAAATATGCATCTGGCGTGTTACATATTTTATATAATAACTTGAATAATGTTATCGTCATGCATAATGGGATCCTTTCCTCTCAGTCACAGCACTAGAAGGGAAACCTTAAAGCCTTAAGTCATAGAGCCTTAAAGCTATTTTTAGTGAACATTTTCCAGAGCAGCATGAAGATAGATTGGAATGTTTCTTCATATTAGAATGCCTTTGTAAGAGGGGGAGGTTGCCCCTGACAGAGCTCAATCCTGCGGGAGGGGGAGGGTCTAGGAGTCGCCTCTCCCCCCACCCACCAGACCTGCGGCCAGCCCCTGCCAGGAAGCAGGTGAGGTCACACACTGTCCCTATGAAGGGGGCAGGCCCTGCCGGGGACTGTCACCTGCCTAGAGCCTGTCACTGAGCAGAAGCACAACGTGTTTGTAAACAAAGGAAGACTTGGCAGAAGCAGGAGAGGCAGCGCCTGCTCCCTCCCAAATGAACCCTCTCACAGCTACAGCCCCGCAGCTGCGCAGACCCCAGGCCAGAGCGGCACCTGGCCCGGGGCTGGACCGAATCTGAAGGATGGAGACAAACGGGAGGGGGAGACTGCCATTGTCCAGCCAGGCTCTGCCCTCCCCACCCGGCAACTAAACCCTCCTTAAGGCACCACTTTCCTGTCCCCTTTCACACACCAACACACGCACAAACATACACATACACTCACCACACACACCAACACACATGCACAAACACACACACCAACTCACAGCCACCCTGCAAAGTTGCATAGATTCCCATTTCTCCCTGCACCCTCATTTTCAAACTGGTGGGTGATATTTGTTCCACAATAACTATGTGCTTATGTAGACGGGAGGAGAGAGGGAGAAAAGATGGAAGAAAATAAAGGTGTTTACTGAGCCTGCGCTGAGGGCAGCCCTGGCGCGGGCGCTGAGCTCAGAGAAGACAGTGAAGACCCAGCCCCTGGTCTTCAAGGAGCCGCATCGCTTCTGCTGTAAGGAAATGGCCTTCTGCTGTAAGGAAAACACCTAGCTCTTTGCATGTCTGCTCCAAGAAAGCATCTTAGGAAGGGGCTGGTGTGAGAGGCCTGGGCCCTTCTGCGCACCTAATGCACAGGCCCCCTTGGTTCCTCCTGCCTGGCTCCCGGCCTGCCCTCTCCTGGTGAGGACCATCTTGCTTCTCACCCTCTCAGCCCTCTTGCTCCATTCAGCCCCAAGGCCATGGCAACCCTCATGTGAGCCACCAGGGGTCCCACTCACTTTGAGGGCCTTGCCTCATAGAACCGTGTTGGGCAGGAAGCCTGGTCTCCACTTGGGAAGAAGTCCACCCCTTAGATTCCAAGTGTGGCCTGGTGCCCTGAAGGCCACGCTGTCACGGAGCGTTAACCAACAGCCACCTGGAGAAATGAGACGGGCAGGGGTTCTACAGGCAGAGACAAAGGGAAGTACGGTCTCTAAGGGAGAGAGGAAGAGCGTGAGCAGAGGGTGGTGATAGACATGCAAGAGATTTAACAAGTGTCAGGATCCAAAAAAGGGGGGAGCCTCCAGCATGCAGGGTAAATATAGGAGGATGAAGATGAGGAATCTTCTCACACCGGAGTAAGTTTGCCATACAACTAAGTACTGAGCCCTCCAGGGCAGTTCAGCTGGAAGTCTGGACACTGCATCCTGACAGCAAGGATGCAGGGGGAGGGGTGGGGGGCGGGCGGAGGAAGGAGGTGGTAGAGAATTGGTGCTCAGAGTGAAGCCTTGGCAGGAGATGGGACGCTGCGTGTCAACAGCACTCAGATGGTCTTGGTGGCTGTGAGCGTGGGTCAGGGTGTCGGGAAGAGTGTACACAGTGGGAACACTATTGGCTAGAGGACAGGACCCTGGAGAACATGAATTTGTACGGGGCAGGCTGAGCAGGGGAAGGACAAAGGGTCAGAGGGATAGAGGTAGGAGGAAAGCAGCAGGGGGAGGCGCTCAGAGCCTAAGGAAGGAGAGAGCTCAAGGCCCAAATCTCACCTGGACATGGCTGGCTCCAGGGTCACCTTGCATCCGTCCTCCAACCTCGCATCACATTCATCTTCAGAACGGGCAGTAGTGACCATGGGTTCTGCTGACTCAGAACACCTCAGAGGACTGCACCCCCTCACACAGGTACTGAGGTTCTCCCGAAACTCTCCACCATCACCCCATAATTGCTCTCCCAGAGATACCCTGCGCTAGTTAAATCCCCATTCCCCCTCCTTTCTCCTCACCATTCTTTTATTCCTGCTGTTCCACCTTCTAGAATGCCTTTGCCTCCTTGCCCACGAAAGAAGGGAGAGACCACGCTTCCTAAGTCTGCCTCATACCCCATCAGTTCTGAGTCACCCAGAAGCCAGCGTGCGTGCACATTAAACCCAGCTGTGGACAGGCATCCCCACATGGCCAGTCCTTCCTCTTGTCTCTGTCGATGGGAGCTGGCCACCTGATGGTGAACAGTAAGATGTGCAAAGCACACCCCCCTGGACACACAGCAATGTGAGGCTATCTGTGTGTTCCCTACAGCCCTGAGCAGTGGTCCCCCAGCAGCTGGTAACAAACCCTGTTGGCTTCTCTCTGGGTCTTCATTGTCACTCTGGGTAGAAAAAGCCAATTTGGGCATTTTCAGTAGCTGGCTCCTGGCTCCTGGCTCCTCCACCATCGCCCAGAGAAATCAGAGCGCTCCCACTGGGCGCTTGGAGATCTCCCAAGGCGAGGCCCAGTACCAGAACCAATAAAAAGCAAGTATGTGGGGGGTGGGAACGGCCGGTGAGAGATCAATGGGGGGAAAGGGATACATATGTAATACTTTAAACAATAAAGAATTAGAAAAGAAAAGAAAAAAAGCAAGTATGACTGTTGCTCGGCTCTGACACGGCCTGGGAATCCTTATCAAACCAAGACAAGCGTGGGAGGAGAGGTCACCGTGGCTATCCCAGCGCTAACAGTCACACGTTAATAACTTTGCCACGTAGATTAATTTTAAATGTCAGACCACGTTGCTGTGTAGAGCTGAGGGGCTCAGGAACCATGTATTTCTCAGGCTTCCTGACAACACCAGTGCATTCCGCGCATGATCCCCCGTGGGGGTGGGCAGGATCAGAGGAGAAGAGGGGCTTCTTTAACAGCCGCTGCCCCTGTCACGCAAACATGACGAATGAACAGCACCTGCATGTGTCGACTGCCGAGCTTCTGCACCAGGAACATGACCACACTGGCAGTAATGGGATTTCACGTGGGACCACAAGGCTGTGCGGGGCCGAGACCTGGCCCAGGATGCCGGCTTCCAAACCTAAACAAAAACATGTAACTTGGTGAAGGGCCCCTGGAAAATAGCATTTGCAATGGGAACAGTGGTAATGTTCGCTGCTGAGCCAGCCCTGGGGCAGCTGGAAGGGCGAGGAGGCTGCTGGGAGGCTCTGCACAGCCCAGGGGAGGGGGGCGAAATCAGGGGGCAGCCCCAGCCCAGGGAAAGGCTTGAAAGGAAAGGGATTCGAGGCAGAGACTGCAGAAGGAGCATGGAGAAAGAAGCAGATGCTGCTCACCAAACCCACCCAGGGCTGCCAGGACTGCAATTACAAATTCACATATTTTGGATTGAAATTCTCATATTTTAAGAGAACTTGAGCAGAATCCTCCTCCCACCAATATTAGCAATGCAAAACCAGTAGTCAAGACAGACCCAAATTATCATTCATTTTGCAAAAATGATGGAAATTGTACAGCGCAGAGTCCAAAATTTCTTCAGTGAAAACAATCATTAGTGTGCACCTGGCAGCCTTGGTCCTGCCCCCCGCCCCAGGATTTGGGGACCCGGGACAAAGCTACTGTCCCCGATCCCCCACCACCTCCCCTCCCTCCCCCCACCCCCCCCCCCCGCCCCAGTAGACTCTGGGTTGCCACAGTGGTTCCCAGTCATCATGGGTTCCCTGGGTTCTCCTTCAGTTTGAGAGGTCTCCCTTATTAGATAAATGCTGAGACTGAATTCAGGGGGCACTAATACTCTAGAGCAGCGGTTCTCAACCTGTGGGTCGCAACCCCTTTGGGGGTCGAAGACCCTTTCACAGGGGTCACTTAAGACCATCAGAAAACACATATATAATTACATATTGTTTTTGTGATTAATCACTATGCTTTAATTATGTTCAACTTGTAACAATTAAATTGGGGGTCACCACAACATGGGGAACTGTATTAAAGGGTCGAGGCATTAGGAAGGTTGAGAACCACTGCTATAGAGGGACAGAGTGAAAGGGCCAACAACTTGCCAAAAATCCCGACACTAACTTGGCTCAGGCCTCACGCACCTGGATTGGACTTCTGGTGTTTAAGCCAACATATGGGGTGAGAAACGGGGAAAGAGAAGGCCACGATGGAAAATGGTAGGCTCCCCCAATCCAAAGCAAAGTGAAATCCTCAGTGAGCACGATTTGACATGGTGCTAACCACATGACAGGCAAGGAGTCTCTGGCTAAAATCTTTGAGATTCTACCTGCAAGATGAATATCAAATATCCTCCTGCCTTCTTCCCCACTCCCACGCTCTCTACCCAACCTTCTCTCACACTCCCACGCTCTCCACACCAACCATCTCTCACACTCCCACGCTCTCTACCCAACCTTCTCTCATACTCCCACACTCTCCACACCAACCTTCTCTCACACTCCCACACTCTCCACACCAACCTTCTCTCACACTCCCACACTCTCCACACCAACCTTCTCTCACACTCCCACACTCTCCACACCAACCTTCTCTCACACTCCCACACTCTCCACACCAACCATCTCTCACACTCCCACACTCTCCACACCAACCTTCTCTCACACTCCCATGCTCTCTATGCCAACCTTCTTCCCTACTGCCCCCAGAGTGATCTTCCATAAACACCCATCTCAGTGTCAGATGGCCACCTCCAATTTTCAGCTCCAGCAAGGTCTCTAGCTGGAGTCTTTTAATTACAGGTGGAATAGGATGGACCTTCAAATGCTCATGCAGATTCAGAGAGCAGGAACTACTGGGGCAGCATCAAGATTGGCAGCAAGCACTTTCCCTCTTGCCTGGTCAGCCAGGCTCTCCAAAAGTGGCTGAAGAGGCAGGAGAGGGGAGGCCTCAGAGAGTGGGCTCTAAACTCCTCCATTCTGGGTTCAAACCAGCCTGTGTTTTCCCAGGAGGAAGAACCAAGCTAATTGGTTTAATCTCTCTGAGTTTCCTCACCTTAGTGGCTTAATTTCTCTGAGCCTCAGTTTCCTCATCTTAGTATAATAATAGTACCTCCTTCACAGGGTCCTTGGAGAGATTTCAATGAGATAATTAACATAATGCCATTATTCCACCACCTTATGATTCAATACATGTTCTTTATTATTTTTAGAATGAGGAGACCCAGACCAAAATGGAGGAAAAGCTCTGGCGAGGTCACATGGTGAGCTGGTGGCAGAGCTAGAGTCACAGCCCTGGTCTCCAGGTTTCCACCTGGCTCCTTCCCCTCACCAGGCTCCGTTGCTGCAAAGTCTGCAGCAGAAACATTACATCAGGAGCCAGAAGATAATAAACCTAATTGGGCCATTAGGACCAGTCACTTCCCTCTACATCGAGCCTTTGGGGGATGTTGTGGGTGATCAATATAATAAATAATGTTGCATAGTCTGGAGCATCTCTCCAAGGAGCATCTTGGAAACCAGAAGGAGAAAGGGACTGAGATCATAATGAGAGAGAAAGCAAGATCTTCGAGCATGACTAAGTTCCAACCTTACTTCCCTCACTCTGCTCTGTGCCAGGCGGACTTGGTGCTTCAGGTTGTGTAGTTCCAGGTTTTGGTTACCCCAGGTGTACCTCCCAGTCATGCCCCCAGGGCACAGGCCCGGGGCACAGGGAATAGTGGTACGGCTGTGATCCTAACTGTGAAAAAGGCTTCCTTCTCTCCACACAGAACCTGAAATGCCTGGGGAAACCTCACAGAGCCCCAACACACCTTCAGATGCAGCCCCAAGCCCAAGTGCACTTACTAACTCACTGACCTTCGGAATCCTGCAAAAACATCTGTCTGAGATGCATGCTTCTCCAGTTCCCTAGAATAATTCTGAGTTCAAAGGGCAGAACCAGTGTGGAGGGAGGAAAGTGTCCTCCAGGATTCCCTAGCAAATGAAGGAGCTAACGGATGTACCAGAAAATCAGAAGCCTCCACATATCTCCCAGATTTCACTGAAAGTCATGGCCATGACCTAAGGGACATAATGGAGACACACAGGTAACCCCAGGGGCATGCAATCCAGGTAATATTGGAAGTGAAATGGTTGAACTGGAAACACTGGAGCATTTCATGCTAATGAAGATATTTAGTGGTGAAGAATTATTACAGTGACCAGGTCGGCCAGTGGAGGACTCTATTGTAAACTTGAATCTCAATCAATAGCTTATTCAAGCAGAGGTATCCATCCAGTGAATGCCGAGCCTTTGGGTGTGATGTGTTGCGATTCCAAGCCAGCAGGCAGAGAAGTTGTTGTCGGGGATACAGAAGGCGATTGTAGCCATGCACGGAGGGGACTCGAGGATGTACAGCACCTCAGCAACACAACAATAAAGATTTAGTCCCTAATGGACCTCCAAGCATGTGCAGAAGGAGGAACAGAACATTTTCTCCAAGTTCAAGCTCTCCAACTCAGAATTGATTGGAAGAAACAGCACAGGACACCCAGGAGGAATAGAGAATCTTAACTGAACCAGAGCAGAGATTTAGAGAAATTAGTAACTGAACCAAATATGTTATCATTTGTTGTATTAATGTGATCATATTCTTTGTCTGGTAACCATTTCTAGATCTTTCTCCTCAACCAATCTCCACTAAGGTCTCCACCACGAGGACTACTCCACACACTGTTGTTGACAAACATGTGGCGTGGGTGAGCCTTGACGTCACTTCAGAACATTGTTCCCAAACCAGGCCGAGCCAGGGACGGGACCTCCTGAGAGAAAGCCACTTGAGCACGGTGGCTTTCTGCCTGAGAGCTCTCAGCTGCCACTCCCCAGGAGCCTGTGAACACATGCGTGAGTGCACCCAACAGCAATGGTAGCCACAGACGGAAATCCTGCCCACGTCTCATCTTGGGTCCCCGCTCCCACATAGAGTGCCTACCGCCCATGACCACGGTCCCTGAAGCCTCCATGCCATACCTGTTGCAGTAAACATGACGGCCTCCCAGGGGACAGGTGAAGCCAGGGAGCCAGGAGCAAGTGATAGACCTTCAATCACGTTTTACTTTTTCCCACATTATTCCCCAGATTATAAAGAGGCCCGTCCCTCTAAAAGCGGGCAGGGAAGATCTAGGGTGGTTTGGTTTCTGCATCTGATGACCCAGGCTGGGCAGTATTAGCTTCCCAGCCATAAACAGGTTCAAGCATGGACATGTGCCTCCAGCTGGGCCAGACAGAGGTCTTCTCTGAGAGGTTTCTCGAAGTGGATCTGGTGGAGAAAATCCATGTCTTCTCTGTGCCCATGAGGATCTAAGCCTGTAGCTGCCCATGTCCTTGGTTCCACATCACGGAAACAGCTAGCTCGAGAGAATGAAGCTCTCACACAGGAAGAGGCAGGAAAGGGTGAAGGGGGTGCAGAGGAGGAAGTTCTGAGCTGGCTCAACACCTGCCCACTCTGTGATGTCATTCATTATATCCTCTATTTTACTTAAGCAATTGATTTGGGGTTCTGTCATGTACAACCAAGAATCCTGATAAATTCTCACCTTCCTAATCTAATCTTATCTCATGCTTCCCTCTACCTACACTCTATACCTCTTAAGCCAATCTCAAATTAGTTCAACTGAGCAAGCATTTACAAGCATCAGTTTCACATAGGACTCTAAGTACAGGGAGGAAGGAAACAGAATGTCCTTGCAAAGGGCATGTGACGTGAGCTTTAACAAATGGATGAGAGACCCAGCCAGTGTGGTTCAGTGGCTGAGCGTTGACCTGTGAACCAGGAGGTCACAGTTTGACTCCTCATCAGGGCACATGCTCAGATTGCGGGCTTCATCCTGGGGGCGGGGCGCGTGCAGGAGGCAGCCGATCGATGATTCTCTCTCATCATTGATGTTTCTATCTCTCTCTTCCTCTTCCTTCTTCTTTGAAATCAATAAAAATATATTTTTTAAAAAAAGAATGGATGAGATCTTCTGGAAGACAGAGGTGAGGAAGAGGGCTCTCCAAGCAGATGAAACAGCATCAGCAATGGCACAAGAAGAGTTTTCACTGGAGAGGCCAGCCTGGTTGGTGACAGGCAGGAGGCAGGAGGGGACAGAGCAGCTGTACAGAACCCTGGATCTGCCCTGTGCTTGCACTCAATTCTGGAGATTATGGGGAGTCATTAAAAGGTTAAGCAAATATTCCCTCTGAATAGATGCATCAAGACAGGCTTGGAGGCTGATAGAGGCAGGGCGACCAAGCAGGAAGGGCTGCTGGTCTGAACCAGAGCAGTGGCAGGAAGCCTGAGGGAGAAATGAGAAGCCAGATCCTGACACAGGGCTACAACCCCTATTCTGGGTTGGTGTTTCCCTCTTGGAGACTAGCCTCTTTCCCATCCGCCTCTGCACATCCCTCACCTGGAATGCGCTCTCTTCCTTCCTGCCGTTACTTAAGCCCCCCAACCCCCCATCATTCAAGGCTGACTTCAGGGGCAGCCTTTCCTAATTCCTGTCTGGCCACCCTTCTCTGAAATCAGACCTTAAACTATAAAATTTAAACACAAAGCATGTCCTTGCTTTCCATCTCACCCTAGGAATCCATGACTGGTCTGTGTGCGGATGTGTGGATGCATATAGATGTGTATGTATGTACAGAGGCACATGTGTATTGGGTGTCCTTCCCATAAGTTCTGGGTGAGCAGGGGTCCTGTCAGTGTCACTTTGGCCCCCAGGCATGAAGGTGCTCTCTCAATACTTGTGTATGTGGGATCCCAAATGTCTCTGTATGAGCCCTGATGAGTTCTGGCCTTTTAGCAGGGACAGTTCACATAAATGGTCACAGGAAGGGACAGCAATAGCCTGTAGGTCACACAGGGCATGAGTGAGCAGCCAGGGTGTGTAAAAGGCAGCCTATGACCTCCAACGGAGGAGGTGCTCCCACCCCACTTATCTCTCCTGTCTCTAACTGCCTGGATCAAAGGCAAAGCTTTAGAAAAATCAGCTCAATAAGCAGATTATCTCTCTTTTTTTCACTGCTCTCTCTTTTTTTTAAGAACAGGTAATATGGCCCTTCTCTTTCTTTAGTTTACAAAGATTTTATTCCTAAATGAGTTATGAATAATTAAAACTCCACTCCATTTGTTCTATATTGTTGTTAATTGAAAAAATTAAAGATGCATGTGCTGCAACTGCCAGGGTGGCCCCGGGAGAAGCCAGAAGCCAGCGGAAGGCTTGGGGGAGATTGCCGGGTGCCTCTCAGGCCCACTGCCAGCGCTACCTCTGAGCAGGGCATCTGGTCGACCGCGGTAAGCACTCCTCTTGCCTGTCCTCTCCGCTTCCCACCAAGCACACTGAGGGGATAATGTCATTTCATTCCTTAATGCACATTTTTCTTTGCCCATGTAAGAGGCAGGAGGCAAAAGGAAGATATTTATCATTCAAAAGATGGGGAAACGAGGCACTTATTTCTCTTGAGGGGTTTCTCAGGGCGATTGGGGGGCCAGGTGCCAGGGTGGCCTGCTGGGCATGAGATGTGACATTTTCCAAGGACACCATGTGAAATCTGACATGTGGTGGCCAGACTGACCACATTTGCCCATCCCATACCACCCAGAACTGACAGGTACAGACCTGGAGCTGAGCCAAGCAAGGTCAGTGTCCTCTCCCTGGAGCCTGAGCCCAGTGCATGTTTGCCCAACTTGCTGGGACTTCCCCCCTGTCCCTGTGACCTTTGCACTTTACTCTGACGTTCTTCTTGTCTGTCTGCTGAGGGCATCAGGCCACTCCCACTGCCTGCTTAGCATGCAACTGGTGCTCAAAAACTCTTTTCTGAATGAATGAGTCATGTCCACAGGCAGGACTACCACACTTGAAGTCGGAAGCAGACTTAGGCATTGCATTAAGCAGGACACACTAACAAACAACCTCAGATCCCAGTGGCTTAACACAGTAGTGAATACCCATTTCTCACTGGCCCCTCAGGCCACAGTCCATTGCTCTCCCGGCCCTTCCTCCTGCAGCGTATCCTGCTCCCTGAAATCTCCTTGACATGGTCTCCACTCAGCTGCGGATGAGGAAAAAGAACCCCTGGGCCCTATACTCCCCTCTGCCACCCCCCCCCACCCCCCCCCACCCCCCCCGCCATGCCTTGTCATCACTGCTTTCCTCTCCTCCCTGTGAGAAGCTCTGCATCTGGACTCCAGAACTGGCTGGGGTTCCAGTCCTCCGGGCTCTGCCCTGTACTGGGTGGGCAGAAAGACTTCTGGCCTCCCACCCCCAAGACCAGGTGAGTGGTCCCTTCCCAGGGGAGGCTGATGAGCATGGCTGGTTCCCTGAGTGTGTTTTCCATTTCCCTCGAGGCGGTCCGTGAGAAGAGCGGCAGCTTCACGCCCAGGAAGCCAGGGAGAGCGCGTTCTAATGAGCTGCTTTCTCCTTGGTTTGTGAGCAGTGGTTGCACAAAGCCGTGCCTTGCTGCGAGTTCTGCTGCCCGCATCCCGCTCCCCCGCCTTCCATGTTCCCCTCATCCAATTCCCTTTGCATTAAATAAAAAAATAAATACAATTAAATGTTTGGTAGAATACAGACCCGCTCTCTGCAAGAGACCCGGGTGGCACCGAAACTGGGAAAGACCCGTTCTCTTCGTGAGAGCAGTGAGTCCTTAAATCTCCACGCGTTCTTCCTCCCCACCGTCTGCCTTGATCACACGGAAGTAACGCCACAGCCTCCTCTCCCCCGGGGAGCTCACTCCCAGAGGTCCAGATACTAATAAACCCCAAATCAGAGAATCACACGGGCATCACAAACACTACAGCCAGCCCAGGGCCTGGAGGAGCCCTAACCGACAAGGAGCGAGCAGTGGTCCAGGCCGCCTCCCTCCGGAGTTTGGGTTTCCGCGTGTCTCTGTTGGCAGTTCAGAAAGGCACCTTCAAGAGGCTCCACAGTGAGCCTGGAGCCAGCAGCAGGCACCTTCTCACCACTGGAATGGACCCGGCCATGGGGGTGGAGGGGGGCAGGCGCTCCCTGCATGTGCTTCCGGCAAGAGTCATGTGACCTGGTGATGCTGCCATGAGCAATGCTCCTCACCACCTGCCCCAGCATCACCACCACATGTCTCCCAGGCCTCCTGTCCCCATTCTGGAGAGAGGCTGGCGGCATCCCAGAGTCCTCCCGGCCCTCAGACTGCAGTGCCATCACCCACAGCCAGGCTGGCTCAAGGATGGATGCCACAGCTCTTCAGAAGAGCACTGGACGTGTCCATGTCTCCTGGCCCAGATAGAGCCCTAACTTTGTGTCTGTTCAAGGCCCAGAAAGAGGAGGTGGTTTGGGGAACCGTCACTGTCCTGTTCATTACACACCCACCAGGATTAGTTAATTTACCTAGAATATAAACTATATCCAAGTTTTCTTTATTTCAGAACTGCATGGAGTACGTTTTTTTAAATTGGTTTGAATCAATCAATCACCACTGAGGAGTACGCATGGGTGAGGAGTGCACCTCCTAAGAGCAGCGGGAAAGGAGGGGGGGAGGTGAGATAAAGCTACCACCCTACTCTCCAAGAGTTCAGTCTAGTTGAGAGGAACAGACACACAACTGAAAAATGAGACAAAAAAGAACAATTTAAGGCCAAATGAGATGTTTAAGGGAGGCAGAAAGTAAAATTATAACAAGAGCTACTACTCCCAGAACACATGCCCACTCTAGGCCTCAAAGATCTCTAATCTTCACAACAACCTACTGAAATCAGTATTATTATGATTGGCCCTCTTTCCCAGGGAGAAGACTCATGCTTAGAGAGGTTCAGTGATTTTCCCAAGGTCACACAGCCTGTAAATGAGACGGCTGGAATTTAAGCTCCACTCTATGATGACAAGGCCTGCGCTTCTACCCACCGTGCAGTCTCAGAGGGCATGTGCCTGTGGAGAGAAGACGCAGAGACCGCAGCTCAACATACAGAATGTATTGCTAAATGCCCCCATTGCCAGGGACAGAATAGGCTATGTCGAGTACAGGAGCCCCCTGCCCAGAGCGAGGTTCAGAGGTCCCCCTGGCAATTGAAGAAGAACCCAGGCCTGAAAGGAGGCGGAACAAATACATCTCCACATGGGAAATGCCAGGGAAGTAGATTTGGAAAGGCTAGAATCTGATAAAGTAGAAAGGTCAGGAAGGTGGCAAATGCATTGGCCACGATGCAGAGCGGGGGATCATGGGTGTGTCTGGGGTAGTAAGTCAAGCTAATTGGCTGAAGCAAAGCTGTGGTGTTGGCCAAATCTCCCCCTGCAATGGGCAAGGCCTCGTAAGGTGCTGGGTTGGGTTAAGGAGACTGATTATTAGGAATGGCCAGGGAGAGCTGAAGAGGGGATGGGGCTGCAGGAGGATGTGGAATGAGTGCTGCATTCTAGGGAGAGTCTTGGTGCAAATATAAAAAACTCAGTTTCTGCCTTCAGAGCAGGGAGTCAGCCATCTGCATCCAGAAACAAGAGGTCAGGCCACCAGAGTGTCTGAAGCTGGGGGAGCAAGACCCAGTGGGGGGTCCTTGGATTTTGGTGCTTCTGGCTTCAGTATCAATGTCGCGGCCACATGGGTTAAAGGCACAGGGGATTGGAGGCAAACAGGGTTGAGAATGGTGGGCTCAGACACCCCAGAGGTGCCCCCCAGCCATGGCACAGCACAGCCCTTGGAGGATGAGTAGAGAATCGCACCCTGAGACCAGGATGCCGGGCTAGTCCAGAGCATGGTGACATGGCACCTGGCCCAGAACATCCATCTGCCAGAGGAGAGGAAATTGCAGGCCTAAATCTGCTCTTTGCCATTTTCTAGAAATGGCTGCACTGGTTCACTTGTTAAAGAGAAGGAGAGGGAGGAATCGGGGCCAATTCTGAGGCCTAATTGCCTTTGCTCTCTGCTAGAGCCCATGCTTTTCCCAGCGAACACACTCTCCTGTCACTGTGCACAGACCCACATCCACTTCCAATCAGCCCCGAAAACAGCCCCTGATGGAGAAAATAGGAAGAACAAAGAGACGCTGAGAGGAGCAGGGAGAGGGGAGGAAAGCCGTGCGAGAACCACAGCGGAGTTGTTTGCTGAAGGAACACCTGGCCTCCACCTGCAAGGTGTTAATAAACCCCGAGGAGCGGCCTGGGCCGGGCCCAGGAAGGGCTCTTTGATGTCTTAGGTCATGGGCTCCTTCGAGAATCTGCAAAAGCACGGACCCTCACTCTCACCAGGAAAATGCACATAAACACGGATTTCACATATGAATGCAGGGGCTCAGAGACTCCCCAAAAGCCCACGCCACAGACCCTGGTTAAGAACCCATGATACAGGCAATGTCTTTTTTTGTTTAAACCTCACCCAAGAATATGTTTATTAATTTTTTTTTTTTTAGGAAAGGAAGAGAAAGAGAGAAAAACATCGATGTGAGAGAAAAACTTAAATTGCTTGTCTCTCATACACACCCCAATGGTGGACCAAATCCATAACCTAGGTGTGTGTTCTGACCGGAAATTGAACCCGCGTTTTGGTGAACAGGACGATGCTCCAACCAACCCAGCCAGGGCCAAGCAATCTCTTTTTTTTTTTTTAATATATTTTTATTGATTTCAGAAAGGAAGAGAGAGGGAGAGATAGAAATATCAATGATGAGAGAGAATCATCGATTGGCTGCCTCCTGCACGCCCCCTACTGAGGATTGAGCCCACAATCCTGGGCATGTGCCCTTGACCAGAATCGAACCTGGGACCCTTTGGTCCACAGGCTGATGCTCCATCCACTGAGCCAAACCAGCTAGGGCAGCAATCTCTTTTTTAAAGGCTTTACTACTTGTTTCTCTCTCTCTCTCTCTGTTTCTCTCTCCCCCCACCCACCCACCCCCTGCCAAGTGTATGTGTGTGTGTGCATGTGTGTGCGCACGCACGTGCATGCACATGTGTGTTTACAAGGAAAAGCTTGAACTGCATTTATTTAAACATAGTCTAAGGATTTTTTAATTTGCTCAACTTGAAATCTTGGAAGCCTTTCTACAAATACGTGAGCGAGAGGGTTCAAAGAGGGGGGTGGTTCCACGTGAGCCGTTCTCGCAGGCCTCTGCCAGGAGTGTCCCACATAAAAGGCCAGGAATGGCTACAGCTCTGGAGGGACTGCGGGAGCCCTGAGCCTCATGCCGGGGAGGGTGGTGTCTGCCAGGGCTTGCCCAGCCTCCCTGCGGATCCCAGTCACTGGGTCTTGTTAAAATGCAGATCTGGCTCAGGGGCCTGGGATGGCGGCACGCTCCTGCATTGCTAACAGCACCAGGTGATGCTGGTGCCACTTGGAGCAACAAGAGACCAGGTGAGTACCTGTTCCTGGCCGCTCCCTAGCCAAGACCGTGACTGTGTGCTCTTCGTGGAGCATCGTCAGCCGGAAGCCCAGGGTATAAACGTGTCCTGAACTGAGTGTGATGCTGCCAAAGTCTCCATGACAAGAGTGCCCACGTAACCAAGGGCTGGGCCTCTCTCCCAGGCCGCCCCGGGGTGCAAGTCAGGGGGGATGGGGCCTCTTTCATCTCGGCATCCTTACCCCAGGCAGCCCAGAGCCACGTACACAGCAGGCATCCTTTAAGAGAGTGAGTGTCTTCCCAGCCAGCGTGGCTCAGTGGTTGAGCCTGGACCTATGAACCAGGAGGTCACAGTTAAATTCCCAGTCAGGGCACATGCCCAGGTTGCAGGCTCGATCCCCAGTGTGGGGCATGCAGGAGGCAGCTGATCAATGATTCTCTCCCATCATTGATGTTTCTGTCTCTCCCTCCCTCTCCCTTCCTCTCTGAAATCAATAAAATCAATATATATATATATATATATATATTTTTTTTTTTTTTTTAAAGAGAGAGTGAGTGGCTGAGGGCTCCATAAATTGCAGGTCAGTTCTCTAGCGGGTGGGAGGTGTGTCATATGTACTGTCCTGGAAATCTGGGAGGCAGAAGAGGAGGCTGAGGGGTCGTCTGTGCTCAGAGGGCTAGGTGGCGTGCCTGGTGCTGGCCAGCTGTGTCCTCAATCCCATGCTGGGTGTGGGAGGAGGGGCAGGCAGGGGACTGAGAGATGAGAAGGAACTCAGGGGTGGGCAAACTTTTTGACTCGAGGGCCACAGTGGGTTCTTAAACTGGACCGGAGGGCCGGAACAAAAGCATGGATGGAGTGTTTGTGTGAACTAATATAAATTCAAAGTAAACATCATTACATAAAAGGGTACAGTCTTTTTTTTTTAGTTTTATTCATTTCAAACGGGCTGGATCTGGCCCACGGGCCATAGTTTGCCCACGGCTGAACTAGACTCTCAGAGAGAGAAGGACTCTTCGAAGTCTTATTGTCCAATCCTCTCGTTTTACAGATGGGGACACTGAGGCCCAGAAAGACTTGTCAAGACCAAACAGCTGGTTGCAGCAGGACCAGAAACGGATGCAGGCCCTCTGACCCTGCCTCCACCTTGCCCGGGGGTCTGGTGAGAGCACACACAGTGGTCATTCGTGAAGGCCCACGGGCAGCTTGAGCAGAGTGAGCCTGAGGTCCTGGGACCTGGTTCTGATGCCCAAGGCCGCACACGCACCAGTCCAGCCCGGGACAGGCAGGGCCGAGGCTGAGGTCTGCTCGGCAGCCCCGTGATACAGGGGGAGGACCTCCGTCAGAGAGTCCTGCTCGGAGCTGGCCAGCTGCGGCCAGGCGGGCTTCCTCCCTGGGTCCGGGCTCACCCAGGGCAGTCCTCTGCCTCCTCCGGACCTCCCGGCAGCCCCGCTCAGCAGGGCTCAGCTCCAGCACGTGCAGGCAGCAGGGAGCACCTGGACACGCCAGGGCCCCACGAGGGCGAGAGGCTGCTGGGAGCAGTGCTAACTAGGCCTCTCCCAGCGCCCCGCAGGCTGTCAACCTAATAGGCCCGCCGAGCGCCTGGGGGGAAGTCAGTTCCAATCAGGCCGCGCTGCGTGGCCACCGACAAACGCAGGGCGAAGGCGACCTGGCCTCTATGCGAAGCCAGCCTGAGCCTCCTGTCCTTCAGACCAGCTCACTCCCCGGGAAGGGAGAAATGAGGACGGGCTTTCCCCGCGGCCAGCCAAGGAGCCCGTCTTTCATGTGTTTTGCTCAAAAGACACCCGTAAGAAGACACTGCAGGCCGGGCTCCCTGGGGATGCAGAGCTGAGGAGGGATGCTCAGAACAACAGAGGGTCGTTAGCCTCAAACTCCTGGCCCGGCCCATGCCCAGGGCTCCCAGGTCTCTGGTCACAGCCCCTGCGTAAATCACACAGGTCCTTTCTGAAGGCAGAATCCACTCCCTGCCCCTGCTGAGGCCAGATCACAAACCCCCGTTTTAAAGGATATTCTGAGATACTGTGATGGCCACCCCAGGACTGAGGCCATCGAGAGCTGCCGCCATGCTGGGGAACGGATGCATGGGGAGCGTATGCACCCTGAGGAGTGATTCAAATCAAGCCCCCGCAGGACTAAGCACCTACTGTATGCTGCTCTGTGCTCTTTGCAGATAGGGCTGAGGCAGCTTGCCTGCGCTGGTCTTCTCTCACATTCGCGGAAACCGATGCTCCTCTGTCCCACTTTCTACATCCAAAACACACTGCAGGGACTTGGGGATGAAGTGGCTAAATTTAAAAGCAATTGCCTTCCTCGGCCTTTCAGAAGCTCTGCAAGAGCCATTTGGAAGGATTCACTGTGCCTCTGTCTCCCGGGAAACCACCCTGACCACCGCCTCTTGCTCCGACTTTGAGACCATGCAAGGAGTCAGCATCCAGCCTGCTGGAGTCCTGCCCCAGCAGGTCCAGGGGTCCCCAAAGGTGTGGATGGAGTCAGCGAAGAAGGAATGACACGAAGACAGCGTTCAGTTGATCAGCAGCCTAGCCAGGATCTCTAGCCAAGTTCTGGTCAGAATCTCCAGCGAAGTTCTGTTCAGGATCTCCAGCCAGGTTCTGTGTCCATGTTCTCTTGCTAGGTTCTCCAGCCAGGTTCTGTAGCCATGTTCCCTCGCTAGGTTCTCCAGCCAGGTTCTGTCCAGGTTCTCCAGCCATGTTCAGTCACCAGGTTCTAGTCAGGTTCTCTTGCTATGTTCTATCCAGGTTCTGTAGCCAGGTTCTGTCTCTAGGTTCTTCAGCCAGGTTCTCTCACTAGGTTCTGTCTCTAGGTTCTGTGGCCAGTTTCTGTCCAGGATCTTTTGCCATGTTCTCTCACTAGGTTCTGTCTCTAGGTTCTGAGGCCAGTTTCTGTCCAGGATCTTTGCCATGTTCTCTCCAGCGAAGTTCTTCTGTCTCTAGGTTCTGTGTAGGTTCTGTGTCTAGGTTCTGTGTCCTGTTGTCTTGTTACATCTGTATTTATACCAGTTGATTCCAATCCTATCAATCTCTATTCCAAAGGTTAGGGCATTTCTTATCTCCATTCCAGGGAGTAAAGATTATGTAGCTTAAGCATGATTGTTCGTAGTTAAAGCGATTAATTACCCGCCTGGCACTTAGTTAAGGGGTTTTATTCCCTCCCTAACTTCAGGGAAAAATCACTACCTGGGGAAACAACCTTTCTCAGAGAGGTGACCTTGGTTAAAACACATAGTGCCAAGAAGGTGAGCAAACGTATTAAGAACAGTATGCCATATATGCCAGGTCCCTTGAAACAGCAAGGATGGACTGGCTCCCGGCACCAGCGCGTGGCTCCCAGAACCGCGCTTTTCTGCCCACTCCCCTGACGTTCACACAAGGCAGCTCACTCCCCTCTGAGTCCTCATGAAGCCTCAGTGTGCTCTGAGGCCAGCGGTGCCTACTGCGCAGGCTGGTGTTAAAGCCACAGGAGATCATTGGTGTAAAGTGCCGCGTGCAGGCCCAGCCGGCGTGATTCAGTGGTTGAGAAGAGAGAGAGACAGACAGACAGACAGCACTCATTGAAAGCTGCTGCCCAGGTTGTCATTGAGCATGACCTGACCTCCCACTGGACACATCCCTGCCCTGGCCCTGGACAGTCACTAGTCTTTTGCGAGGAGTTCACCATCAACATCTGGAGGGCCCCAGATGTATCCTACTTGCAAGCTCACGGGTTTACAGATGCGGGTAGAAGACACGAGACTCCTGGGTCAGAAACCAAGCTCTTCTTTCTCACAGCCCAGCAGGCAGCATGAGCACGGCATTGGCACTGGGTCCCCTTGCCCACCCAAGTCCCCCGGGTGCAGCTGGAGGGGCCCAGGCGAATGCTGCTCACACAGTGGCTTTGCTTCACAGCTGAGTGACTCCAAGCTGAGGAAACCCCGTCCTGTGCAGAGGGAGGTGAGTGTGCCTGACTTTCGTCCTACAGGGAGACGTTATCCTGGCTGGACTGCACTGTATAAACACCTGCTCTCTGCTCTTCACCCCGGAGGGGGACACCGCATCTTCCAAGGCTATTTGCTAAACAATATCCCAGAAGACAGAGTCTACAACAAAGGCCGTCAGGGCCGCTGCTCACCAGACGAGCAGAAATGCAAGAGACCCCTGGAGAATTGTCTGGAAACATTCACAGCCCACAGACAGAGAGCCCTACCTGATCCCTGGGGGAGCACAGCGTGGAGCGGGCAGGGATGCTTTCTACAGGGAAAGTCCTTGAGCCTGATCTTGAAGGATGGAGACAACCTCCCACTCTGGCGTGGCCCATTCTGAGGAATGTTTTCTCTAAATCACACTCTAAAGCATGGGCCAGCCCTAGCCGGTTTGACTCACTGGATAGAGCGCCGGCCTGTGGACTGAAGGGTCCCAGGTTCGATTCTGATCAAGGACACATGCCCGGGTTGTGGGCTCGATCCCCAGTTTGGGGGGAGGGAGGGTATGTGCAGGAGGCAGCTGATCAATGAATCTCTCTCATCCTTGGTGTTTCTATCTCTCTCTCCCTCTCCCTTTCCCTCTGAAATCAATAAAAATATATATTTTTAAAATAAAATAAATAAAACACAGGCCAACCAGGGCACAGTGCAGCAAGGAGAACCCCCCTGCCCTCCCCAGGGAAAAGATGCTCTCGGGTTTTTAGGGTTGCCTAGAATCTGAATCACATTCGAGGCCATTCTCTGGCCACTAAAGAAGGGCTCCTTACAGACCCCACCTCTTTACTCTGTCTGTGGCACACCCCACTCCCACCCCCTAGCAATGGCATTTCCCAAAGTTATGCGAATAAGGCCTGGAGGATGCTGCCTTCCAGGTCCTGCTCTAAAGCAGCCTGAGGGAGAAGGGTGCCCACAAAGGTGCTCCCCTCTTCCTGGCAGGCAAGTGGTGAGAAATTAAGGTTTGGCGCGTCTGGCTTCTACGCTCATTGAGGAGATTTCTGATTCACAAACCTGCACTTAGAAGGCAGGTAAGACGACCATCAGACAGGTCAGTGACTCCTGCCATCATGTTGACTTTTCATATGAGAAAGCAGGGTCACTCTTCTGACTTCTAGGCTCCCACTCACAGTCGCAGCCCAACACCGAACCTGCTTCCACGTGGAATTTATAGCAGGGGGCGCACAGGCCGTGACACGGGCCCCCCCCCATCTGAACAGGCCCCTCCTGGGATCTCTCCAGTGGTTCCCACAAGCCCCTAATCTCCTCCCCCACTCCCCGGGATCTCTTAAATAAATGTTATATGATCGATGACTGCAGGGCCCTACTTAATTGATTTACATGCACTTTAAAAAGTTTTCACTGCACTGGAAGCACATCTATCATAATACTTGGTTGAAGTGGAGAAAGGAGGAGGAAGAGAGGGAATTAAAATTTATTGAGCACTTATTGTGTGCCAGGTAATGCACAAGGTACTGTACATACGTTACTGGGTTTCATCCTCACAGCCATCCTGTGAGGTGGCCGTTTTTCCCTATTTAGCAGATGAGGAAACTGAGACCGATGAAGGCTAAGGGACTTGCCCGAGGTTACAAAGCCACTAGCTGGAAGAAGCAGGTGTCAACTGCAGTTCCGATTCTAAGCCAACATATATTTCAAGATTTAAAGGTTGTGTTTCTAGGAACAGCTATGAATAAGGAATGCCCCTCATTGTAGCTCTGTTTCACTGCGGAAATAAGACTCAATTTGCATTGCTTCCCCGTATCACACCTTTTGCTGTAAGTGGATGTGACATGTACACCATTTCACACTTAAGGGCAACGGGGTATGGGGATAAAAAAGGGGGTGTTGAGGGACAAGGGTGTTTACCAAGCATGAGAGTTTTCTCTCTAACATTAACACTTTATAGAAAATTTAGCCGTTAAACTATTTCTATTCAGTCCCATTGTGAAATGTTATAGAGGACATGTATTCATTCAACAAGTGTTTATAGGAGATAACTCCCTGTGTGTGGGCACAGGCAGGCAGCAGAGAACAGGTCGCTCACGGGTCCTCGGAGCTTGCATTCTACAAGCTGAAGTGATGCTCAGGCTCCGACAGCTGCTTAGAAAGGGCCCTGAGTGGGCAGATAGACACGGCAGGGCCTCGTGCTGGGCAGAGACCAGGGGAGGGGTCAGCCGACCTGAGAACCTGAGTGACGAGGAGGAGCAGCCCTGCACCTTCCCTTCATGACACAAGGTGAGCATTGTCAATTCAATTACACGGAGCCTCAAGTTCAAATGAAGGCTTGGTGTATCATTCTGGGTTCCCCAGAGAAACAGAGCCAATAGGATGATTATAGGTAGGTAGATGACAGATGATAGATAGATAGATGATAGATGATAGATAGATAGATAGATAGATAGATAGATAGATAGATAGATAATTATGGAGGCTAAGAAGTCCCAAGATCTGCAGGTCAACAAGCTGGAGACCCAGGAAAGCGGATGCTGTAGTTTCACTCCAAGTCCAACCGCCTAAGAACCAGAAGCGCTAATGGTATAAGTTCCATCTGTGTCCAAGTCCAAAGGCAGAAGAAGAGTGCTGTCCCAGTACAAAGACAGTAAAAAAGGAAAGAGTTCCTACTTATTCATTGCAGGGTCAGCTTTTTTGTTCTATTCAGGCCTTCAACTGATTGGATGAGGCCCACCCACGTTGGAGAGGACACTCTGTTTTATTCAGTACACCAAAGACACCTCCACTCGCCCAGCATGCTCCCGGAATAATGTTTGACCAAATACCTGGGCGTCCTGCGGCCCATCACGATGACATAAAATTAACCATCACAGTTGGGAAAGACCCCTTTCCTAAACTGAACCAAACTGCTGAATTCCGTGCGTTCGTGTCTGCTGTAGGTTTTCTCTCTCACTAGCGGACTGTCTGCCATCACTTGTGTGATCACTGCCTCTGCCGATAGAAGGACCTCTCTTCACTTCTAATTCACTCTGGGTTTTTAAACACTTGTTGGAATTTAAGAATCTTGAATGAGCCCATAGATGTGTAGATAAAATGCCTGAGATGTAGAGCAAAGGCTCGGTGACACCCCTTTTATCTTCTCAGGGGAACTTTTTGCTTCTATTCTGATTCTTAGAGCTGTGATCTAGATAAGGGAAGTTCCCAGGTAGTATGAAGACTTTCTGTATCGGATGAACTTCCAGGGGCGGGTGGGTGGGGGGGGCATTGGGTATACAGGAATGACAAAACACAACAAATGTGAAAATAGGTAGCTAAACAGAACCGATTCTCCCATTTTTATCGATACAAACTGACCTGGGAGAGAATCAACAGAACCAGTCTTCACTGGGTCTTCACATGCAATAAACCACTCAGACCCCACCCAAGCGTTTCCGAAAACAATAAGCCTTTTTACTTTTAAAAATGATCAGAACATTCGCTACTTAACACAAAGAGTAGCAACCATTCTGCTTGGCATCCCTTTATCAAATGTGAGTGTCAACGTTTTTTATAGCTTCAAATTAACAATAAGGAGCTGTAATTTTTGTGTTTGTGTGTTTAAAAGACCAGAGGTTTTTCTTTTTGCTTGTTTAAGCTCCATTGAATTCAGGCTCCAATCGGCCCCTCTTTGATTGCATTTCCAAATCACAAGTAAAAGTGATAACTCTATCTGCTAATTGTAACAAACTGCTGGTACCAGTTATTGCTTTTTGCAAAAAAAAATAAAATAAAATCATTTTAAAAGCAAGCAAAAGCAAAAAGAAAATTTTAATATTTAGCTGACAGCTTTATCCAAAAGAGGGGAGAAATTCCCAGCTTTTCAAAACCACCCGATATATTTGTAACAACCTCTTTACTGAGTTCATGTATCTTCTTTATTGTTCTTCATAAACAGGCTATTGGATCTCTCTGGCTTGCAATGTGAAAAATGAACGAATTTCCTCCCATCCCTGCCCCTCTTATCTCATAATTGTTTTGTTCTGAGAGGTAGGGGAGACCCGTATAAATGCCTCTGCTATTTTATTTGCCCTCACCAAGCCCATTCATGCTTTTCTCCAGGGCTTTTGACTCCGTCTGCTCTGTTTCTGCCTGAACCTCTAGCTGTTTTGGATCAAAACGCCACTAAAGTGTTTGAGATTTCATTTCAGAGGGTGGTATAAGAGAGATAAGAGTGAAAGGCATTTTAAAAGCCACCTTTCAGCACATCTCTGCTGGGGAGGTTGAGGTAGAGGTGCTTACAAAGCTGCTCACCCGACATCACAGGGAACACGCTGGCTTGGGTCTGCGACCTCTCTGGGCTGTGCGAGCATGCAGCCACTTCCCTGCGTGCTGCCTGCTTTCCAGAGCTTTCTCCCCTGCTGCTGCTCACTTCAGCGGCCCCTCCCTCTCTCTGATATCCAACCCCCAGTCCTCCCTGGAAGCCTGAGGTCCTCCCACCTCAGGAATAGCCCTTGTCAGGGACAGGCAAGTCTGAGAGCCTGTGGAAGTGGCTTGTCCGGGATGCGATGGAACTTTGTAAATGTGGTGACTTGTCCTGTAAATGTAGGCGTTACCAACTCCAGGAGGAGGTCACAGAAAGGAGTCTGGAGGGGAAAACAAAACAACAACAAAACAACTGTGTCCACAAAAGTTCGCTGCCCCCTGTCCACTGTCCACAGCATTCCCCAGGCTGGGCTGTGGAAAAAGCAGACACTTGATTCAGGTGAACAGTTTGCTAACTGGAGAACCTCAGCCTCTGGTGGAAACGGGAAGTGCATGCCAGGAAGACAAAGTTCCTGCCCTGTTTGGGGATTGGTCTATTTTTATGCAAATGAGGAATCCAAATGTACAGTTTGGTTCAAATGGTACTGTTGTGATTGACTTCACCACACCTTCTGATTCGTCATTATGGAGCTGCTCTGATTGGTCAGGATAGATGCAAATGAGGCTACACAGCTCCCTTGAGATGGGGCAGGTCTTAGCTCAGGGGTGGAAAGATGAGACCAGGAGCTCCTTGATAAGGGCCAGCTCAGCCAACAGGACCCAGCGCAGGAGGCCGGCAGCTCAGTCTGGGGCCTTGCCCTGAAATGCAATGTACCTAAGAGGCCTCTGTGGACAATGGTTGCTACCCTCTCTGCTTACGATTTGGTGCCCAATTAACCACGAGAAGTCCTTCTTGGCAGACATATTCCTTCTCAGGGTTCACAGCTGTTAACTAAGCCCTGATTCCTCACTATCTGCAGTAGAGTGAGCATCTCCATGGAGAAAAAGGACAGATAATAAGATGCCCAGCTGGCAAGGCTCAGTAGTTAAGCATTGACCTATGAACCAGGAGGGCAGGGTTTGATTCCCAGTCAGAGCACATGCCCGGATTGAGGACTCATTTCCCAGTGTGGGACACGAGCAGAAGGCAGCCGATCAATGATTCTCTCTCATCATTGATGTTTCTATCTCTCTGTCCCTGTCCTTTCCTCTCTGAAATCAATAAAAATATATATATTTTTTAAAAGAGCAGAGAATAAGAGGAAGAAAAAGGGAAAGCTACTGCAAGTAAAGTGGCCAAGAATGGCCTCTCGAAGGAGGTGGAGTCCTGAGCCGTGTGGGCAGGAGCGCTGAGGAAG
Organism: Myotis nattereri; assembly: GCF_964212035.1. Taxonomy (NCBI): domain Eukaryota; kingdom Metazoa; phylum Chordata; class Mammalia; order Chiroptera; family Vespertilionidae; genus Myotis; species Myotis nattereri. Next base: position 74,801,943 of record NC_138085.1, on the reverse strand, counting down.
GTGGCTGGCGGGAGTCGGCCCTGTGGCTCAAAGGGCCTCAGATGTGAGGGCAGCAGCGAGCCAGGGTGGCGCGAGCATGGTGAGCAGGGAAGGGGGGCGTGAGGAGAGGACAGAGGGGTTGGCCATGACAGGAGCACCAAGTTTATTCTGGGTGCAGCAGGAAGCCAGGAGAGGGTGTGATGTAACTTGGGTCTTGAGCAGAGTCTCGATCATTCCGTGTGCACTTATCCCTGTGGCCCTTGTGGGGGAAGGCCTAACGGGAGAACTTTACGTTTGTCCCAACTGAGTTTCTCTTCGTTCCTTCAGGCCCCTGGATCTAGCCTCTCAGCCAGTAAGCCAGCTTCCCTTCCCAGCCCCATCCCACCGGCAGGGAGGCAGCCTGTGCTCCGTGGCTGTATCCAGGCCAGAAGGAAATGTGACTAAATGGGGTGAACAGCAGAGCCCTCGGGCACATCACCTGAGAGAGAAAAAGTATGAAAACCTGACAAAAGGATTTTAAAAGCAGAGCCTTTAGGAGCCATGATTTGCCGGAACAAACAGTTCATCTTCCTAAATAGCAAAGAGGATTTTTAGGGCAGTGAAACCACTCTGTATGGTACCATAATGATGAATACCTGTCATTACACATTTGTCCAAACCCATAGAATGTACAATGCCAAGCGCGGACTGCAATGCAAATGGACTTTGGGTGATAAGGATGTATTAATGGGCTATCCGTTGTAACAAATGCACCGCTCTGGTGGGCGATGCTGATCATGGGGGAGGGACCTGGGGCATATGGGAAAATCTTCATACCTTCCTCTCAATTTTGCCGGGAAACTAAAACTTCTCTAAAAACACGAGATCTTCAGTTTTTAAAAATGTCTGGAAGCTACTTATCAGACAGTTGGCAGTCTTCTGAATTTATTCATTCCCTTAGATACTTATGGGGAACTTCTACGATAGATACTTGACCATAACCAAGTATCGGAATTTAATTAATTTTATGTATGTGATTTAATTTCCTTTCTTCATTCTCTCTTCTTCATATCTGTATTTCCTCATTTTTAAATGATTATGAACCAAAGAAAAAGCTTTGAAATAGGCCTCCTCCCCACCCGCTTGGCTTCCTGTCCACAGCTCTCACCGCCCAGGCCAGGTCCCTTGCTCTTGTCTGAGAACCTGTAGGCTTCTGGCCGTACCGTAGCATTTGGACCTGAAGTCCCTGCTCTGCTTTTGGCCCTGTGTCCCTTCTGAGCTCAGATGAAGCCCACGTGGCCTCCAGAGGCCCCCAGGAAGTCCCGGAGCGAGGATGCCGGTGGCTGTGCAGAACCCCCTCATCCCGCCAGGTGCCGTGGCCGTTGGTTCATGCCGCGCTGGAGAGGCAGCAAGGGAGTAAGTGGAACTCTGCTCAATGAGTTGATAATAATAAATAGGCTTCTCTCCAAAGACTTGAAACTGGTTGGCTCATTCCAACGCACAAGATCATTCATTTACAAAACCCTCTCCAAGACCTGACGTAGGTGGGGGATCAGTAACCGTTGACCTATTTGCAGATGAGGAACCAGGACCCAGCGGGACCTGGAGCTCCCAACTGCGGGCAACTCAGGTGCCCTGACTCCCGGCCGGCGCCCTCTTTGGAGGGAGTACAGTGACAGCCCCGAGGCAGGGGCGGATGCACAGGCCCAGAAAGCCATCCCTGATCCTCAAGAGCAGCGGTTCTCAACCTGTAGGTCTCGACCCCTTTGGAGGTCGAACGACCCTTCCACAGGGGTCGCCTAAGACCATCCTGCATATCAGATATTTACATGATGATTCATAACAGTAGCAACATTACAGTTATGAAGTAGCAACGAAAATAATTTTATGGTTGGGTCACAACATGAGGAACTGTATTTAAAGGGCCAGAAGGTTGAGAATCACTGCTTAAGAGTCTGTGCTGAGTCCTCCACTACCTGCTTCCCTCCTCCCCCTGAGCTCCCTGAGGACCCGTCCGCTGTCTCTTCCTACACTGTCCTCCCAGACCGGGCAGACCGAGGGCAGAGCCCAGGACCCTTCTGCCGCCTCCACCCTGACCGAGCTCAGGAGGGCCCCGGACACTGGCCCCGGATGCTGTGTGGACCCGCTGAACCTGGCAGATTAACTTCTCTGGTCCAGGCGCTTGCGTTTCCCAGAAGCAACCTGCCCGGGGAGGCAGAGGACATCCTTCTCCCATGCTGCCTCCACCTGTCAGAGCTGCCAGCCTCGGGTAACCATGGCAATCACCACATTAACCACGGCAGTGACGGAGCCCCGGCGGGCGGCTCGGACCTGCTGCAGCTGCAGATGGTGCCCGGCTCCCAGCAGCACACAGGCCCCCGTCCCTACCCCTGAGCCGGTGCCTGTGCCCGGGGCTGCGACGGATAGTCCACCAGGCCCAGCCGTCAAGGCTCGAGGGAGAGAGTGGGCCCGAGCCTCCTGCACCCTTAGCAGGGCCTGCGTCAGAGAGGATGTAGATGTGGCCTAAAACCCTAGTGGCCATGTCAGTGGTCACCATGGACCAGGGCTTATTCTCTGGACACCCCGTCCCATTCCGGCCCTGCCTCTGAAGGGGGCAGGCATCAGCCAGCCACCACAGGAGGCCAACCAACGTGAACCTGCGGGAGCTTCGCGTGCCAGGACTTAGGGGCATCCACCAGGAGCCTTGCACTGCCCTTAACCCAAGGGCCAGGCACAGCAGAGGCAGGCTGGCCACGTTAGAGCGTGTCCGCTCGGACCCATCCCACCCTGCCCAGGAGGTGTAGGGAGCCAGCTCTGCTGTCTCCTGGTCTCCAACACCAACCACACGTCCGCCAGCCTGGCCTGCCCTCACTCCCGAGGGCTGCTCCCACCTCCCCTCCCTCTAAGCACTGAACCTAGGGGCCCGCCCTTGGCAGCCTGAGGGGCGGACCACACTCCCCACCGGGAACAAACTGAGGCCTGCTTTCCTCGGGTGGGTCCTCGGGTGCTGGGAGGAGAGGCGGCTTCCCTGGGCGTGCAGAATCCCTGCCACGCCGGCGCCCCAGGGTTTGCAAAGGCTGAGCCTGCATCCTGAGCTCAAGGGTTCTGCATATTCCTCACAAGCACGGCCGCGGAGGCTGGCGCCCAGCTGCTTCTGAGGAAGCTTTGCGTGGGAAAGAGCAAAGGCCTGAGTTTCCCAGGAGCCCCCAAACCCTTGCCACCCCACCCAGCTTGCAGCCTTGGGAGCCCCGCGCTGGTGAAGGAGAACGACGAACGACGTGGCACTCCCTCTAGTGGCAGACTCCCGCACAGCCCGGCACCCGCAGTGCAGACTCCCGCCAGGACCAGGCAGCCCGCGCAGCGGTTCTCAACCTTCCTAAGGCTGCGACCCTTTAATACAGTTCCTCATGTTGTGGTGACCCCCCAACCATAAAATTATTTTCGTTGCTACTTCATAGCTGTCATGTTGCTACTGTTATGAATCGTCATGTAAATATCTGATATGCAGGATGTATTTTAAGGGGTCGCGACCCACAGGTTGAGAACCGCTGCAAGGAGTGGAAGCAGTGACTGCTGGGCTTTGGGAAGTGGGGGGCATGTCACGGGTCCCAGAGGAAAGACCAACCGTGTGGGAGAAAGGGAGCCCCTTGCGCCTCAAAGCCACTCCTGCCCGTGCCCAACAGGGTCTTTTCCTGCCTGCTGAGGCCATGGCACTGCCCTCTGCCTGGCTTGGCCTGTACTGGGTAGGCCCCCAGCTCTCTGCACACCCCGCCTCTGAGCGGCTCTGCCCGGGGGAGCGTCCCATCTTTCCAGCACTGACTGCGCAGAAGCTCTGCCGCTCCCTCTGAGCAGCCCCTCCGGGCCTCCCCGGGTCTCTGCCCCTACCCTGCTGGGCTGGGCGACCAGAAGTTGGTTCATGTGCCCACCCACCCCTTGGCAACATATGTCTATCCCCAACTCCTGGCACCGGCACTGTCTGTTGAATTCATATAAGAATGAAGAAATGAAGTAGTGCCAGGTCCGGTCGCGTGGCTCAGTGGTTGAGCATCAACCTATGAACCGGAAGGTGATCACGGTTCGATTCCCGGTCAGGGCACATACCTGGATTCAGACTTGATCCCCAGTAGAGGGTATGCAGGAGGCAGCCAATCAATGATTCCTTCTCATCGTTGATGCTTCTATCTCTCTCCCCTCTCCCTTCCTCTCTGAAGTCAATAAAAATATATTTAAATTTTTTAAAAAATGAAGTAGCATTTGCTGTGACAAGAGATGCTCCTCCACACAGAGACCATCTCCTTGGCCAGAACCCCCACAACGCTCATCTGTGCCCAGTGGGTGCCTGCCTGTCTTCCCTGGCTCTTCCTCTGTACCTCTCCTTCCTACCTGCTCCGCCCCCATGAATATCAGCTCCCGGAAGATAAGGCCCGGATCTAACTCATGTCTGGGTCAGGGTCTCCTGAAGAATGCTGAAAAAAGTAGTTAAGCAAAGGAGGGAGGGATGCAGGAAAGAGGGAGGGAGAGGGGGCGGATCTATCATCCAGGACCAACCAAAGCTGGCATTTGGAACAGACCCACTCTGATTGGCCTGTTCATCAAGCGTTCAACAGCGAGCCAGGGGCGCTCTTACTTTAATTTAATTAATCAGCTTCCACAGCTTTATGGGGATATAATTCATATACCATACAATTCACCCACATAAAGTGCAATTCAATGGTTTTTACTGTATTCAAACAGTTGTACATCCATCACCCCCATCCGCTTTGCAACATTTTCATTACCCCAAATAGAAACTCCACACCTATTAGCAATCACTCCCCATTCTCTCCACACCCCCAGCCATCGGCAACCACTAATCTTCTTTCTGTTTCCATGGGTTTGCCCATTCTGGACATTTCAGATAAATGGAATCATACAATATGTGGTCTTCAGTGACTGGCTTCTTTCACTTCTACTGTGTTCAAGGTTCCTCTCTGTTGTGGTATACATCAGCATTTCATTTCTTTTTATTGCCTGATAATATTCCACTATGAATATATACATTTTATTGACCCACTTATCAGATGATGGATGTTTGGGTTGTTTCCACTTTGGCTATTTTGAATAATTTTCTTTCTATAGTCATAAAAAACAAAACTGATGCTTTCCTTGTTTCCAAAGAGGAAATGAGGTAGTTTACCATAAAAACGTCAAAGATATAATGAAATCTAAGAGTCTTCACAGGGACATTATTTGAATTTTGAGCTTCCTCTGTGTATCAGGCATCGTGCTAGATACTTTCACAAAATATTATCTGTTTCCAACAGAAAATCTTGCGCAAATTTTTGCCAAAAAATTGAGCCCCAGTTTAGCCTTACTGGTAAGCTTCATAGCCGGCAAGGCAAAAGTGGAAGCACAAGGAAACATACCTGGCAGAGTTGTCCCACTATTGACACTGTTGAGTTGGAAACAGCTCTCTCTCTCTCTCTCTCTCTCTCTCTCTCTCTCGCTCTTTCACTCTCTTCCCACCATTAGGAGAGCAGAGCTGCTGTTGGCTATCAATCAGGCATGAAGCCTTTTGGTTGCCACACTTGTTTCTCCCCCACCCGCCTCGGGTACCCGGTTAACCCCTGACATTGCTGACACTCTCTCTGGTTTTCACAGCATTTTCTTGATCTCTTTTAACCCAACGGGGAAAAGAAACTAAGTGGATATTACTGGCCCCTTTTGTAGGGCTTTGGTGTTTCTTCCACGAGCGTTTGTTACAAGTTGAATACCACGGGTCCAGCACTATACTAGGCCTGGGGATACGAGGTGCGAAGGCCGATATGGCATCACCCTCCCAGAATTCATGGCCCAGGGAAGGCACCAGACAGAAAGTGGGTAACTAATTTCAAAATGTGAAGTGAGGGAATTGGGATGGAAAACATCAAGGTGGGCGGAGAATGTACTCACCTAGGGCAGATGGCTTTTCAGCTGGGACCTAAGAAGGAGCCAGCCATGTGGTCAGAGAGAGGATGGTATTCACTGCAGAGGGGATGGCACCAGCAAGAGGTTGGGGGCGGGGGGAGCCTCATGCGATCCAGGATCGGGGAAAGCTGTTGTGGCTAGAATGTGGGGTCAGGGAAGACATTCCACACAGGGTGACAGAGATGACAAGGACCAGATCTGAACGGGCCTTACAAACCAAGAGAAGGAGCTCAGACTTTGTTCTCAGTGCAGCAGGACTCAGGACTCAGTGAAAGGTTTTGGAAAGGAGAGTGATGAGAGCTAATTTAAGTTTTGAAAAGACTGCTGAGTGGAAAATGAACTGGAGAGCGAGAGAAAAAGTTGGAAACTGGGGGGGGGGGGACTCTGTGGGTCCAGGAAGGGATGCTTGTTGGGGAGAAAAGGGAGGGGATCCAACGAATGTCCTACAGTAGAATCAAGTGGACTAGCTGATGAGTTGGCTCTGGGGCAGGGGAAAGGCATAAAGGAGAGAGAAGAATCACACGTGGCTCCTGGATTTTGGTCTATGGAGCTCGGTCAACGCTAGGGTCATCTACTGAGGTGGAAGAGGGTGGAGAAGGAATGGGTTTGGGGAGACATCCAGAGCTCTGTTAGAGACACAGTTGGTTTAAGATGCTTGGGTAACACCCACCTGGAGATGCCAAGCAGGCAATAGAATGTGGGAGATGAGCCTTCCCAGGATGCAAGTCAGGGGCTGTGAGAATAGAGGTGGCCTTTAAAGGCACGGGTGGGGTGAGCCCTCCTGCGAGACCTTCGGAGCCTTTGGAGCACTTCTCTGTACCTGTGCCTCCCAGGTCCCAACACGACAGCCACGTCTGTCAGGTCGGGGGGTGGGGATTCACAGATGATTCCGACCGTGGGGCACCATGTAAATGAAACAGTCTGACTGAGCAACTGCTCCTCCTGTCAGTCATGGCTGTGTTTCCATGGGTGTGCGCAAGAGACACAAACCACTCAATTTCCCCGACCAGGTGAGAGCACAGGAGAGCCAGGGCACCAAAGCGTTAGCTCCCAACACGGAAAATCATGTTCCTTCCCAGCAGTTAGATTGATGTCAATAGACCTACACACACACACACACACACACACACACACACACACTGCAGCAGAAATGTTGTTACAACACAACCGTGACCGATCAGGATGCAGACTGGGCCGGCACTCTCAGAACCTTAAGAAGCCAAGAGATCGATGTGTGTCTGCACTCAGTTACAAAAGGGAAGAAAGAAACAAAGCCAGTTTGGGCATCCAAATATACACACACATCATCATCATCATCATCATCATCATCATCAATTCTAACATAAGAAACCTGTTTTGCCCAATAAAAATCTACAAAACAATCCCCAACTTTTATTTTTCTGAAAAAAAAGACACTAAAAAATGTGGTTCTGAGTCCAATGAGGAAAGATAATGTGTTTCTATATTTCTGACACAATCTCTTTTCCCCCATGACTTTACCAGAAAACCTGCGTGAAAGTATAGATTTCTCAAAAATCGCAATCCCAGGGGCAAAGGCAACTCCGGCTTCCCCTGCTTGTGAGCGGGTAACGCGGCCTCTTCTCTCAGCCACGGGGCCCCAGCCTCGAGGGAGAGTGTGGGTAGCAGACACAGGCTCAGCCGGGGCAGGAGGACTTAGCAAGGTGTGGTTTGATGCCACCGGGAGCCCCTAAACAAGCCTCCCGGGACTGCGTCCTGACTCCACATTTACTCGCAAACCCCTGGGCCAGCTGGCTTAGAACTGTAACGCAACTGACTAGAACTCATGCCTTGCCCTGCTGGGCCACCTCAGAACCACATAGATATTTGGGGGGAAAGAGAGATCAGCCTAGCAAATTGGGTAGCTCTACCCCCAAATAAAGCACCAGCCCCCCTCTGTCCTCCAGGTCCCCAGGATTACTGATTCTCACAAGCCCTGGCATTTCCAGCCCACTGCTCCTCTGTATTTTAAAGGACCACAACGGTGCACAAATTGAAGAGCGCACACTGCCTCTGGCTCTATCTGTTCAGTGAAAGGTTGGCCCCCAAATTAGCAAAACATGTGTTATTTTATTTAAAAACGCAACTGAAGGGCACGTTTCTGGACTCCTGGTTTGTAAAGAGAGATCTGGAAATTAAGATAGTGACTGTGAAAGCTTAGGCACTTGCCAAGATTCTATTCAGAGTACTCGCCAGCCCATTTTTTGGCAAATACTTCTGTTTTAAGTGGGCTTAATGCTAAAAAAGCTTAAAGCTTAGCGTGAGGGAAGTGGAGGCTGGGAAAGTGTCCTGAGCCTGTGGTCACGGCCAGCTGGCTGGGCAGCAGGGCCTGCTGTCCCTGTGGAGAGAGAGAGCTGGGCGGGGCGGGGCGGGGCTGAGCGGTAGGGACCTGACCCATAGAGGTGAATTACCACATCCACAGACTCAGTGTGAATTTCCACCTCTCTCTGATGGTTGAAACCCTGGGGGTGGAAGAGAAATGGGTGGGACTAGCCAGACTGGCTTGCAAGGAAATGTCCACCCAGCAGCTTACCCTGACTTAACAGGGTGGAGCTCAGGAAAATCAGTGTCCTCAGGAAACCCATCTCTTAGGCCAGGTGCCCACCACAGAACAGGGTGGGCAATTGGAAATGCACAGGGAGCTGATCAGGTGGCCCCAGATGGCACTCCCCTCTCATTTGCTGCTGTCCCAGGAGTGGGAGTGTCGAATAAGGAACAGAGAAGCTCCGCACCCCACCACCAAACCCCAGGGTCAAGTGCCATGCTCTGCCTATGCCAGGCAGACAGATTCCAGTCCCCCCAACAGCAGGCACTTGGGCAAAGGAGCAGGCGAGGCCAGAGGCTGCCCGGGCACAAGTGGGCAAGCAGTCAGCGGGGGGACAGTCTGTGGACCCAGCTAGCCCCTCAAAGCCAGGAGGCATGAAGGTGCCCTGAACACAGGCATCCTCCGAGGAAGGCAGGCAGGAGGAGAAAGGGGCCAAGTGCCCGCTGGAGGGAGAGCCACAGACCGGAAGGGGGGTATCCTTTTGATTGATTTACTGGGGCATGCGGAGGGGCACTCTTTAAAGACTGTTTAGGTGGTGATGGTGGTGGTGGTGGTACTGGTGTTGTTGTTTTCCTTGCTTTCCAGCCATCAGCAAGAAAGCAAGATGAGACGAGTTCTGGGAAAATCTTTTGAAGCCATAGTTTCCTGCGGGTACTAATATTTGCCATTTGCCTGTCGGCCCCTCCACCAGCTACGACGTCAAAGGGCCTGCCGTGAATGGGCATGCACGCCTGCAGGAATCTCAGGATCGTGCCACTCGGCCCCGTCCAGTCGGTGACAGCAACTTCGTCCCCCTCCCGCAGTGGCCAAGGGCACAAGGACAGGGCCAGCCCTTCGCTGAGTGGCCAGCACCAGCCAAGCAGCCAGCTCCAGGCAGGAAACTGGACAGACAAGCAGCTTATGGGCTGGAGAGACTTGCTCCGGCTCCAGGAGAAAAGAGCTACTGGGAGGGGTGGTCCTCGTCTGGACATTCGGCGCCCACCCACCTTCCCAGGCTGCACTCCAACGGAAACAAAGGCTGCCGATTCCCCAAAGATGCCAGCCCCCCCGCTCCCCCACCTCCGCAAGCTCCCACAGACACGCTGAGATGAGCTAATGGATGGAAAAGCACGCCGTAAACTGCAAAGTGCTACACAAAAGCTGCATAATTATTCATATGAGCGGCGGGTCTCTTTCTCTTTTCAAGGGAGAGATACCAGCGTTTGCGCGTTGATAAATCATAAAAAGGCTTCCCGCCTGAGCCTTCTTCTCTCCTCACCCTCTTTGAGCTTCTCCGTCCTACCCAATGGGGCCTTTTGGTGAAGATGCTGGTCATGACAGCGCGTGACCAGCTCGTGCCTGTCTCAGTGCCGGGGCCTGCCTGTGGCACTGAGCAGAACTGGGGGAGAGACCACCCTGTGCTGGTGTGGAAAAGCCTGCCTGAGCCGTGTAACCACAAACAAGCACTTACAGAGACTGCGGTCATCATCGCGTGTGCACCTCACCCCTGCAGGCTTGTCAGTCTTCGGAGGCCCAGGCCCTATTCTTCGGTCTCTCAGACCTGCCCTTATCCATCCAGAGGCTCCAGACCTGGTGACAGGGAGCCCGGCTGACCTGAGGATTGCTCAGTGGTGGAGACGCTCCTTAAAGTCCACACATCGAAGCCTGAGCCCAAAGCCCACATCACCCAGGGGAGATGCTAGGATCAGGGACAGGTTCGTAATGGCCCCAAGTTACACGTGTGACTTTGGAGCTGTCCCCTCCTTTTTTGGACATCAGCTTTTCCATCTTACCAAGTCAGGAAAGTGGATAAAGATTTCGAATGGATCACCCCAGTTCTCCTGGGCAATGCCAATGAAACAAAACCAGACACAATCATCTTCAACAGTTTAGCAAAAAGAACAGCCCTGTTTGTGATGAGATTCCAATGAGGTTAAGACTGGTTTTGATTAGGTTTTGCAATTATTTAATGCTGTTAACCACTAAAACAGTAAAAATACTCATGTTGTGTGAGATTTCAAATACATAGAGAGGTGAAATACATGACCAATAGCATAAAAGGAAGAACAGATTTGGATAAATGGAAATAAATTGCTGTAAGGTCCATGTATTGTCCAGGACATAGCAAAATTATTAATTGAGGGCAGGTTCTGTTAATGCACACGGTAAATCTCCAGCAGGGTCTGGCAAATCTCCCCCATGCCCATATCAATCCCACAGCCTATTGTGTACAGTCCCGGGAGCTAAGAATGTTTACATTTTTAAAGAACATCTGAAGAAGAAGGAAAAGGAAGGAAGGAGTCAGAGACTCTACGTGGTCCTCAACACCTAAAATATTTACTATCGGTCCCTTTGCAGAAAAAGTATGAAACCCCCGCCCCAGGGTAACAATAAACAAATAATGAAAACATTATAACTAAGAAGCTAACACATGGAGGAATTAGAATAATGAAAAGCACTTTATTAAACAAGACAGCAGAAGAGAAAAAGAGAACAAAAGCCAAATAGAGCAAATGTAAAACAAATAATATGATAGAATTACCAACAAAAAAACATAGGAATTTGTTAAAATGTCAGTGGACTCAATAATCCAATTAAAATTAAAAGAGTGCTATACTGGAAAAACACCACAGCAAGACCCAACAATATGTTGCTCATAACAGACCCAACAAGGTTGGGAAGGAAAGAGTATAAAACAATATGTCATGAAAGCACCAAGCAAAAGAACGCTGGCTTCGCTACACGGGTATCAGACAAACCAAGACTTTAAGACAAGAGGTATTTTCAGAGATAAAGAGGAGTATTTCATAATGGCAAAAGGTCAATTCAACGGGAAGATTTAATAATGTGAAGTTCGTAGGCACCTTAATATAAAACCCAAAACATGCAAGGCAAAAACTAAACAGACCGAAAAGGAAAAACAGTGGATTTATCATAACGGAAGATTTCAAATACACCTTCCAGCTTCTGATAGGATAATCAGGCAATAAATCAGTAAAGACAAAGACTTGAACATCATGACAAACAAACTTGACCTTGTTGGCATACATGGAACACTGAACCCAATAACAGCGGGATTACATGCTTTGCAAGTGTGCATGGGACATTAAGTAAAACAAACCATATTCTGAGTCGTGAGGCAGATTTCAGTCAATTGTAAAGGGTTGAAGTTACCGTAAAGAGTATGTCCCCTACTAGAATGGAAAAATCCTAAAAGTCAATATGAAACACTTTTTAAGTCTTCAAATGTCCAGCAGATACTAAATAATGCTTCTAAATAACCCATGATTCAAAAAACAAATCAGAAATTAAAAATATCCATGGAAATTATAAAATATTCTAACCTGAAAAATAATGAAGAACCATCCTGTTAAAAACTTGTAGCATAGAGCTTAAACTAGATTTAAGAAAAAAAAATTATACCCGTAAATGTATATTTAGAGGGGGAAAAACGGCAGAAAATCTGTGATTTAATTAGTATCTCAAAAATTTAGAGAAGAGTAGCAAATTTAAGGCAAATAAATTTAAAGGAAATAATAAAGATTCAAGCAAAAAAAGATGCAATAGAGAAAATATAGAATTAAGAAATCAACTAAGTCCTAAAAATGGTTTTTTAGAAAGGTAATAAAATTTAGAAATCCCTAGAAAGACTGATAAAAAAAAAAAAGAAGATACAAATTACTAATATCAGTAACTTTTAAAACAGGTATCATCGATAGAAATTCATATAAACATCAAAGGAGCAATGAGAAGATTTAATGGATAACTTTGTGCCCATAAATCTGACAACTTAAGATGAAATGGACAAATTCTTTTTTTAAAATCACAACCTGGAAATACTGACACAGAAGAAATTAGAAGACTTAATTATCCTACCAACTAAAGCTGAACATTGCATTTGCATGATCCAGCAATTCTACTCCAACAGAAATGCCTACCAAGGTGTATGGAAAGATGTATGGAAAGATGTGTAAGGAATGTTCACAATAGATCAAATCTGGAAACTGCCCAAATATCCATCGATAGTAGATATGCTAACTATGTCATGGAATACTTCACACGACAATGTAAAAAAAAAACTGAATTATTGCTATAGGCAACAACATGGATGAATTTCACACACTAATGCTGAGTGGAAAAAGTCAGGCACAAAAAAATACATACTGTGTGACGCCATTTACATGGTGACACTAATCTACTTTGATAGAAGACTGATGTTCGCTACCTTGGCTGGGAGGGGCATCCGGGAGGCCTTGGGAATGTGGCCTCCTCCTTGACCAGGGTACGTTCACGATGTAAAAATTTATCAGGCTTGTCCTTGAGCTCCTGCACGGCTCCGAGGGTATAGGAACCTTTTTATTTAACTTATGAATAAACACTTAATACATCTCTGGTGCTAGTTTGTTTCAGAGCATCTGTCTCTTTCTTCTAAACAGTAGACAACAGTACATACAAGATTTAAGCCCTTTATACTGAAAAATAGAACATCAGTGCATTTTAAGAGCTACCAACCTAGGATCATACATTTCTTTTCTTTTCTTTCAATTAAGATGTTTTTATTGATTTTTAGAGAGGGAAATAGAAACATCGATGAGAGAGAAACATCGACCAGTTGCCTCCTGCATGCCCCCTCCTGGAGATCCAGCCCACAACCTGGGCATGTACCCTGACTGGGAATTGAACCAGTGACCTCTTGGTTCATGGGTTGACGCTCAAGCACTGAGCCGCACTGGCTGGGCAGGATCATGCTTTTCTTATACCTTTATTAGAAGAATGGTTCTCTTTCCACTTAGAAATAAACACTTCTCTACATCTGGTGGGTCTACAGCAGAAGGAGGAAAGAATAGGAGATTAGAAGGAAGGGGATTTGATCCCATCCAATAGAGACCACCCTTGCAAGCAACGGCATACCTAACGCAGGAGCCAGCAACTGATTCTGAACTTTCTGACTTCTGGGTTTTCGAAAAGGGGAATTTACAATGGAAACATCGGAGCATCCAGTATTCAAGGTTCTCTTCAACCTCGAATGGGTTGGATGAATGAATGGTGCCTTTCCTGACAGAAGGGTAGCCACTTTTGCCCTTTGCAAGTCCTTTCACAAAACAGTGAGTTCTGGAGAGGAAAGAAAATCTGATGGGAAAGAAATTAAAGGGGCAAAAAGGTAATGCAGTTCTTGCTGTGGTAACCCAGGTTTGCCCAAACCTAGATTTATTTTGTTGACTGAAGTGGTTTTATGGGTGTAAGTGATTTTTAAAGAGCAAATTAAAAAGATTTTTTTATCAGTGTCAGTAGACAACAACATAGTATTAACTAATGGCACTTGTCCCCTCTAAAATAATTTTTGTAATAACCTGTTTATTAATGAATCGATCTGCAAAACAGATAATGGTTTCTTAAGATTTCGGGCTCTGGGCTCTTCCTTCTATTTCATTTTGCTTTTTTTTTTTTTTTTTTTTTTGCAAAAGTACACTGTGAAGTAACTCGAATTTTGCTGACAGATTTTAAGTAGAATCATTTCAGAAATGCATGTTCAAGTAGGTTGAATAAACCCATATTTCTTGTATTGTGCCCTTAAATTATTCCCTCTGGTGATGGAAATGTTCTAAAATTGCTTGTGTCGATGGTTGCACATCTCTGTAAAATTACTTAAATTGATTGAGTTGCACACTTAAAACGGGTAAATTTTATGGTCTGTAAAGTATAATTCAATGATGTTGTGTTGGGAAAAAAAGAGGGGGGGAATCAATTGTACATTTTAAAAATGATTTTCTGTTTCCCCCCATCTTGTCACAGGAATGCTGAGTGTTGAGAAGGGAGCATTCCTGGGAAAGATGGCAACTACACAAAAGCTAGATGCAAGCACAGGAAAAGAAGATCCAAGAGTCCTAGTGGACCACAAGTTGAACAATGAACACATCAGCAGCAGAGTGTACTTTTTAAGCAATAAAGCTCTGTATTGGAAAATTCCTAAAAGCAGCATCTCTCGTGCCCTAGTACCTGAGTTCTGGCAGAAAAACAGACACTGGTTATTTCTGAACTCAGCAGTTCCTCACTTGCTACTCCTGCTACTTCTTTTTATCTTCATTAATTACCACCTTGTGTAGGCCTTATGTTATCCAGTAAAGGTTAGTTTCCATAGACATATGGAGTGTGACCTCTCCGAAGGCAGCAATTGTGTTGTATCCCTCCTTGTGCTCAGATTCAGTGAAAACCCCTTGCCAGTGCCTGGCACAAAACAGGTGCTTCGTAAGGGCAGTTTCTGCCTTTTTCACCCAGTGCCTAAACCAGGTGTCCAAATGGTTCATTTCCTTCCCTTTTAGACTCTCGGGAGCTCAATCAAGACCACCCTTATTACTTAGGCTTGATGAAGCCACCATGGCACAGCTGTGTGAACCACTTGGAAACCACCTACAGGAGAGCCTGCTGCGTCCCCGTGAGTTCGAGGCCCTGCCTCTCCTCTCTGGCTATCCAGCCACTGCTCAGCACAGTCAGCTCACAGCCTCCGCCTCCAGCCAAGCCCTTCCTGTGTCCTGTGCTCTCTCTTGCTGCCAAATACTTCCCGGTGCCATCAGGGACCCCCTTCACGTGTTCCCCGGGGCCCCTCTTCAGACAGGCTGTGCTCAGCCCACATACAGCGCAGCTCAGCCAGGGCCCAGGCCAGCCCAGCTGAGCACCGGCGGAGAACTGGGCTACCGGTGGACGGCAGACAATGCTGACATACAATGGAGCTCAAGGTGGAGCTCACGGGAAGCATGACCGGAGAAGAGACCTGATATGCTCATTGTCATGCTCACTGCCGAAGAGCTGCAGCTAGTGACAGAGCAGGACTAGAACCCAGTGCCTTTGCCTCAGTGTTGGGCCTAGTCACTGCCCCAAGTAGGTCATGTGACTTTGAGCACAGCTCTGAGCCTCAGTCTCCATCTGTAAAATGGGACACTGGCTTGTCTCTCCCTCAGGTTGGCAGTAGGGGAGACAAGACGGTGGATGTTCAGGTGCTGGAAGCAATGTCCCAGCACAGAGGGTGGAGCAGGAGACCTCGCCCCTGCCCGCCTCAGCGGGCCGGAGCTATAGTTTCTCGGGAAAGGGGTTTCAGCCAGACTCTGCCACTTCTGTGTCCGCCCTGGGGCCCGGCGGCCAGGTCTCCTTGCTGCTCCTGCTGCCTTGCTTGGACCACCAGGTTTTTCACCTGCATTTCTGGAATTCTTTTTACACTCTCCCTGACAGCTCTGTTACTTTGGGTTCAAAACAAACTTTTGCAGCTGTGTAACCTTTACTCTACAAAGATTTTCAGATCTGAATTCAGAAAATAACACTGTTCCAACTCCTGTAGCTGAGAAGGCCCAAGGTGACAAAAGTCCAGGAGGGAGGAGAGCTGTGAGCTGAGGACGCTGAGGAGAAGGCATGGGAGGCCAGTCACATCGCATAGCAGCCAGAAGGGTCTGCCCCATGTGATGTTTTAGAAAAACAAGCTGCAATGATGACGCCACTAAGGGAACACTGTTAAAGAAAAGCGATTACTAGAGCTTAGAATTATGGGCGCTAAGAACAGTCTTAGCGTGTGCGGCAAGGGTCGGAGGAGCTCAAGTCCCAGCTTTTAAAGTCAGAACCCGGTTCGAATCCCTGCCCCACTGTTTCGTGGAGATGCAGAGTGTTCCTTAATCTTTCCACGGCTCTGATTGTCCAGATAGTAAGGGATTGAATGAAATGAGACTATATATACATATATATACACAAACTATGGTTTGTGGTGGACAAATAACAACCTTCCTCCAAAGATACCATTGTCTTGTTCCTCAAAACCTACAAATACGATGCCTTTCACGGTAAAAGGAACTTCACTGATGTGATTAAGCTCAGGACCTTGAGATAAGATGAGTCCAGGTGATCTGGGCAAACCTGATATAATCATAAGGGTCCTTCTGAGCAGTAGATCGGAGGACGAGGGTCAGAGGAGATGCGATAACAGAAGCAGAGAGACTTGCACACAGAGATTTTAAGACACTACACTACTGACCTTGAAGATGGAGGAAGGGGCAAAAAGCCAAAGCATGCAGGCAGCCTCTTGAAGCTGGAAAAGGCCAGGGAAAGAGCCTGCAACCGGAACGTGGCCCTGCAGACACCTTGCCTTTGGACTGCCACTTCCAGAAGATAATAAATCTGTATTGTCTTAAGCCACCAATATTGTAGACATTTGTTACGGCAGCAAAAGGAAATTAATCCAGGGCCTCTGTGCGCACTTTAGCACTGTGCCTGGTAGCCAGTAGCAGTAGCTTGTTCTCTCTCCACCTGCTCATGTCCGCAGGTGCTTCTATTTCCCTCACAGCCCATTCGTTTTGCACAGCTGTGAGATGGTGGTAGCCAGTCCATTCCCACGTGGACCTGAAATCGGCCCATCGGCCCTTTAAATTCGGCCTGGGCCCCTCTGCTCCTCACACTCCTCCAGATAACCACACAGAGGCCTCAGCTAACCTCCCAGTCTGTCCTGGGCTCGTGCAGGGGACTGTTTGGACCCAAGTGCTTGTCCTATTTATTTATTTTTTTTTTTGAGGGAGGAGCACTTCAATAGTTTTTAATTTAAAAATTGATAAGATTTATTATAAAGATACATTGGTTTTTCACAGGGAGCAAAACCTGAGGCTATCATTTTTTTTAAATCCTATCCTGAGGATATGTTCACTGATTTTAGAGAGAGAGGAAGAGAGGAGAGAGAAACAAACATCAATGTGAGAGAGAAACATTGATCGGCTACCTCCCACTCGTGCCCTGATGGCACGAACCCACAACCCAGGTATGTGCCCTGACCAGGAATCAAACCCACAACCTTTTGATGTCTGGGAGGACGATCCAACCAACTGAGCCACCTGTCTGTTTCATCACACGCCATTACATTTCACTTAGTCCTCGGGCCTAGCCTGTGAGCCTCGTTATGCAAAGCAATGTATTCTCTACAAGTCATCTCAAAATTTAAGTATCAACTAAGTCATCTGTATCTGCCTCACTAATAAAAATATCAACTGGAACCTCACTGTGGCCCTTCCCTAGAAATTAACTTCACACTGACGTTGATCAGCATCTCTGGGTGTGACCATAAAACCATTCCAAAATCGCCTACTATGCATACTAGTCTGCAGGTGGAATTACTTCATCCTGTGCACAAACTTATCATGAGATTCCTTGACAAATACCAAGCTGAGGGATGCTCTGCCTCAACCATAGCTATCACAAGGCCCCGACATGATCGAGCAAGCCTACCACAAAACTGGGAACATGGTTACCTCCCGGAGGCTTGCTGGTGAAGAACCCACACAGGCATCTAGAGACTCCTCCATTTTTCATGTGCTCACAAACCAGCCTTAAATAATCAGCTGTTGACCCAAAGAAGGAACATACCTGGCAAGAAGAATTCCTTGTGGTTAATTGGGCTCAAATTCACAATCAGAGCAGCCCACTGAATTGCCAGCCTCCTGCTCTGTGCTCCTGCCGCTAAGCTGACCCTTATAAGAGAGTTCCTGGAATCATCTTTCAACCAATAAGCTGAGATCCTGCCCATGGAATTTGAGTTACACAGCAACAGCCCCATTTGCATCTCTACTAACCAGAGGGGCTTGTAACAACCAATCAGGATGTGAGATTCCAAGCAATCAGGGTAGTTGGACCAATCATTCTATGCAAATTTGGACTTCTTATTTGCATAGAAATGGCCCAATCAGGGACCATGGCAGGAACTTCAGGATAAACACTGGCTTTCCTTTTGTCTGAGGAAAGCATTTTGGGTTTCCTCTTGATGCTGTATCTCCCAGTTTGCAGCTGGCTTGGTGGCAGCACACTTTTGCCACAACTTAATGAAGGTGATAAACTACTTTAATAGTTTGCCACGTCCTTCCCCCTCTTTATTAATAAAAGTACTGGTTTCCCCTCTCTGTTGTGCCACTTTCTTTCCCAGGCTCCCTGTTCCTTAAAGATTGTCAGCATAGTCTCTGCAGCCTCGGTGGTGAGTTCTCTCCACTCCCTGGAGGACCATGCGTCCTGGCTAAAAGACCCGAGCTCATTTACAGGTTGGTGCTTGTTATAATTTCTTTCCTCATCTTGAACTTCCATTTCCTCTTGCCACCGTTTTCTTTTTTCATTGTTGTTGTTTTCTCCTTGACAAGAAGGAGGTAAAATCCTTTCTCACCGCCATTCTACAGTGCAGATAGTACCATGTGACTTGGTCTGCCTTTACCCTTGAGTCGCTGGCTCCCTTCTCCGCCAGCAGTGGTTCTCAGACTCCTCTGGGGTACTTGTTAAAAACACAAATTCTCCAGAGAATTCCACTCTCACAGGCCGTCAATTGCTGTATTAGTTAGGGTAACCCTAGCTGTGAAGACAAACAAACCCCAAAGCGTACAACAGCTCAAACACAATAGAATTTAATTTAAGCCCCAAAATGGGCGTTCCAGATCAGTGGGTGGTTCTCTCCAAACAATAATTCAGGGACCCAGAGCGTCCTCAATTTTGTCTCTCTGCCACCTTTAACATGCAGCTCCCAAGATCCCTGCGCTTGCCCGCATCAGCCTGGAGAAAGGAAGAGAGCACGGAGAACAGCGGGGCAGCCTTAATGGGTCAGGTCTGGAAATGGCACACGTTACTTCCATTCCTATTCCATTGACAGGAGTGTTCCTCATTGTAAAGGAGGCTGGGAAATATCGGTTAACTGCAAAGGAGGCTGGGAAATGTAGTCCATCCCAGAAAGAAGAGGACATGGTTATGGTGAAAGATCTGTGGTTGTGGACAAAGGGTTGGGCTTAGGCATCTGTATTTTCACAAGCCTCCCATGCGATCCTCAGCTAGGACCCCACTTTGAGCAACACTACCCCACGCACCCCCAGTGCAGAGCCTACAGGCCTTTGTGAAGGGGCTCCTCTTGCCTCGCCAGCCCTGTCGGCACTCTCCACTCTCCTCTAAGCACATGAATCAGTAGCAGCCTCCCCAGTCTGCCCCGCTCCCACACCTCTGTGCCTGGAGATTCTTGTTTCTGTTGTTCATTTGGTGAATTCCTGCTCGTCCTTCAGGACTCAGGTGTAATCTCTTCTGCATGGCCTTCCCTGACCCACCCGCCCCCAAGGAGCACTGGCAGCACCTTCCCTCACGCCTCTGTTCTACCCGTACTGAATCTCATTATCGTATTGATCGCGCTGAATGGCGTTTGTTTACATGTGTGTCTTCCCATTAGACCAGGCGATCCCGGAGGGCAGCGACCTTTGCTTAATTATCTTTGTGTCCTCAGCACCTGGCATTTGGCCTGGTACCAAGTGGCATTCAGTTAAGAGTTTGCTCCTTTGTATGAGACAGCTTACCACATCACCCATCAGGTCCTGTCTTGATTTTCTGCTCATGTCAAATAAGAAAAACATTTCCGGTTATCCTTACAATTGTGCTGCCTTAATTCATTAAACCAAATCATCAAATGAGGTTTGTGTCACTCTGCCAGGTTTATGCCCCTTCTCTCCTTTTGCCAGCTGCATTCAAAGGCAAACTTTCCAATCGCCCCACTCCAGCCTCATCAACATCCGTCCCCATCTTACTCTTTTTCTTCAAGAGCCTTTTAGCAATTGCACTTTAAGAATTCTTGCAAGCAGAGTTGTTAAGCCATCTTCCCTTTTGGAGTCTCAAGTCATATCCCTGGATTTTCTGGGACCATCAGAAGCCTACATCCCAGAAATACAGTA
This sequence comes from Myotis nattereri, assembly GCF_964212035.1. Classification (NCBI taxonomy): domain Eukaryota; kingdom Metazoa; phylum Chordata; class Mammalia; order Chiroptera; family Vespertilionidae; genus Myotis; species Myotis nattereri. Next base: position 74,781,789 of record NC_138085.1, on the reverse strand, counting down.
AGTACATCATCCCCTCTCTAGAAATCATGGAATCCAACATGGTGGTGGTGGTAGCAGTAGGACTCCAAGATGGTTTCCAATGAGCTCACTTCCTGGTGTTCACAACCTTGTGTCCCTTCTCACATTAAACTTCTGTTTGTCTGTCTTGTTCATCTTTCTCTCTCTCTCTCTCTCTCTCTCTCTCTCTCTCTCTCTCTCTCTCTCATAATTTGCTGCTCAGGGAGAAAACAGCTGCCATGTCTTGAGGCAGCCCTGGAAAGAGACCTGTATGGCAAGCAACTGAGGCCTCCATCCAACAGCCGTGTGAGTGAGCCTGGCAGCAACTCCTCCAGCCCCACTGGAGCCTTGCAATGACTGTAGCCCCAGCTGATGTCTGGCTGCAACCTCATGCGACATCCTGAGCCAGCACCATTCAGCTCTATCGACCCTCAGACAGTAGGTGAGATCATAAATGTTGTTCAAGCTGCTAAGTTTAGGTGGGGGAGTTTGTTACGCAGCTATAGATAACTAATACAACCAGGCTTCCCTCTCTCATTCTAATCTTACCTTCCAGTCTCCTTTAGATGAGACCTCAGTGGTGTGAGAGGTACGACCATCAGCTGGGGATGCCCAGAGCTTCCCAGTGTGAGGACCTGATATATGCTGAGGCAGTGCGAAGGCCCAACACGACATCCCGCGTCTATTCTTGTTTTGAGACGTGTGTCTATGAGCCAGCTGCATCCCCCTTCTGGCCAATGGGTCTTATCAGACTTCGGATTCATCAGTTGTTGTAAAGAATAGAAGAAACCATTTTTAAAAGAAAGTTAAAGGGATAGAATAGTAACTGGCACATAGTAAGTGCTAAAGGGCTATTGTTGATATTCTCATCAGCAGGACATCAATAGTTTATATGCTGTCGCCCCAACGAACAACTCTGTTGCTTTAGAACAACACATGCACAGCTACTGCTACACATTGATCTTGGTTCCAGGAAAAACCGCCTTGATTGTAATGATGAGGCCGTATCGGCAACCCTTTTGAAATCGTAATTCGGTTTAATAGGATTTCTCTGCAGATTGACATATCAATAGCTCAGATTGCAAATATTGTTCTCTTTCCAAGCCCTCCTCGGTTTGGCTAACCATGCCTATTGTAATGTGTATGTTCTGGTTGTTTCTAGTAAAAATTCACATTAACCAGAGCTCTCCGGCTAATTTTGAAATTGACCTGGAGCTACATTGACATTATCTTTAAGGGTTTAGACTTCAGCTAGATGCTTTCTAAGAAAATCCACAGCCACCTTAGGAAAATGTATCTGATTTGCAACCCTTTCCCTGAATCAGTAATAAGTAAATCTATAAAGGATAGAAATGTTGTTTAATGAAATCGTCTGGTAAATATTTTTCAAAGGTTTAGAAGTAGTGAAAAATGTTAACATAACAGGCCTGTAGTGTTACACTTATCCACGTTTAGCATTTGTCTCCAAAAGTCTAGAAGAGAAGCCTTTTATCTCGACAATACTACATTCTTCCATTTATAACAGGCTCTGATTTTTAAAGCAATTTCTATTCAAAACATCTTTTATTACCTGATTCAAATGCGCCTTCCTTTGTGTAATCAGGTAACCTGGCTCCTGTGCCCTTTTCTCTCCCCTTAGAACCTTTTCATGCTTGATGCCGCCTACCCCATCCCTCACCCCTTGGGGGGAGGGGGTTCCATTTCATTCCTAAAGGGCTCCTTTTGCCCCAGGTTTTAACCTGTAAGTTGCTCAAGATTCTTGAAAGAAGCTAGGTGACAGGTCTTAAATAAACAACAATAAATGTATGTGTTTCTGACTAGTTGCCTATGAACAGAATTGCCAATAAATCCGCCCCAGATTAAATATCAAAGGGGGAGGCTTCACGGAGGGGAAACCCGTGCATTCTTTTGTAATGCAAACTAGCACATCCTGCTTTATCATTTTAGATGTTCATATCTGCTGCTTTCTTACAGCAAGATGCACCTGGTCCAGATGGTGACTTTTATCATAGACTTTGGCTTTCCTTTTAAGACCCTTCGTAAATATTCAATAGGCACCTTAAGTGTGGGCCCTATTGCCTCTCCCTTCCTTGTTGCCTCTGGTTCCCTGGGGACTGGTGCCTCTGGGCCAATGTGTCCATCACACTTCCACTGGGCGGGATCTCACAGGTTCTTCCACCCAGACCCACTGCACAGAAAGGATAAGCAGTTTCACAAATTCTAGTAGGAACACACGCAAAGATGAAATACAGGGGCACATATTCCAGAGGACCCCGCCCCCCCCATCGCCTAAACCATTAGATACTTGGTGCTGAAAACAGATTTATCTCAACCCCCGGGAGTGCCTGATGCTTGATTCCCAGCAACTCCTTCTTCGGGGAGAACAGGAACGTGTTCCCTGGTGGGGTGCAGCCTTGTGCTTGCGAACAGGGCCGGCAGCCTCAGCTTTGGAGATAGGACGTAAACAACAACTCCCGAGACAGAGCCGGGACCTAGCTGTGTTCCTTAAATGGCTGATGGAAATGGGATTTGCTGCCTGGGGCTCTGCACTGAGTCCCCCCCTGCCTCCTGCTGTGTTCCTCCCAGCCCCAGCCCCTGGGGAGGTCATGCTCTCAGGGCAGCCTGAGTTCTGGCAGAGGGCAGTCAGTCACCTGCCCTGACGGATGGTCATCGTCCTGCCTCTGGCCCAATTCAGGCCTTCAAATTGACCGTGCTGATGGCATGGTCCTGTCCCAAGTTCTGCTGAAAGACCGCGGCACCGATGGGTTCTGGAGTCAAACAGGGAACAGGCAGGCCCCTTACCTCTCTATCTCAAAATCAGCTCAAAAATACGTTTATGCAAAGGACTGTAAGCATTCAATCTTTCAAAAGCCTCCTGAAGCCCGGCCATGTGGCTCAGTGGTTGAGCCTTGACCTAGGAACCAGGAAGTCATGGTTCAATTCCTGGTCAGGGCACATGTCCCGGTTGTTGGCTTGATCCCCAATGGGGGGCATGAAGAAGGCAGCCAATCAATGGTTTGCTCTCATCATTGATGTTTCTCTCTCTCTCTCCCTCTCCCTTCCTCTCTGAAATCAATTTTATACATATACTAGAGGCCTGGTGCACGAAATTCGTGCACTCAGGGGTGAGGTCCCCCAGCCTGGATTGCAAGAGGGCACAGGCCAGGCCGAGGGACCCCACTGGTGCATGATTGGGGCTGGGGAGGGATGCAGGAGGTTGGCCAGCTGGGGAGGAACTGAAGGAGGTCTCTAGGGCATGTCTGTCCCTTCTCGCTCAGCCCCGATTGGCCGGACCCCAGCAGCAAGCTAACCTACCAATCATAGTGTCTGCCCCCTGGTGGTCAGTGCATGTCAGCAGCCTTAGCATATCATTATGAGCATATTACGCTTTGATTGGTTGAACAGACGACTGGACGACAGGACACTTGGCATATTAGGCTTTTATTATATAGGAGATATATATATATATATATATATATGTTTTAAATGTCTCCTAAATTTCCGCATAGCAGACCTGCTTCAGTGAGTGAAAGAACGCTCTCTCACTCACACTTTTCCTTAAAACCTACCACTCCCATCATTTGGTCTTTTGCACTTTCTCACAGAAAACCACGGGCTTCCTCCTAAACATCCAAAAGGAAAGTGAACAATTCAACACCCAATACGTATGTGTTGACCCACCCGTTAAACCCATTCCTCCGACCCCCATGGGTGAAGAATCCCGTTATCAACGGGCAGAGTAGATGCTGCTCAGGGAAGGCACCCCCCTCCCCCGCCACGGTGTTTCCTGTTGGTTTGGGGGTCCGAACCACCCAGGAAAATTGTTCCTGGCTCCGTCTCATCAGCACTCCTGCCACCTGCCAACAAGCGGTGGGGAAAGGATGCTGAGCGCCTGCCATTGGGAATGCCAAGGGAAAGACTCCGCCCGTTTCCCTCTGTGTCTTGGGGCCTAACAGCTCACTGGTTTGGGCAAAGCAGGTCAATACACTTTCGTTTTAACCCTAATGAGTGGCTTTTCAGAAAATATGACACCCAGGTGAGTCCCCCCCACCCAGGGATCTACAGCCTAGGGCCGGCCCTCCTACGAGGCGCCTACCTTCTCCTCTGGCTCCTGTGGGATCCTCAGGTCCAATCTTGGACCTGCGTCCTCAGGAAGACATCCTGACCCGCCCGGCTCTCGCAGAGCGTCCCTTGATCTCCACAGGTGAGCACACTGCTGTGTCTTTGTTGTTGTTGCTAATCCTCACCTGAGGATAACTTTCCATTGATTTTTAGGGAGAGGGAAAGATCGAGAGAAAGACATCCATTGGTTGCCTCCTGCATGAGCAAACCAGGTCCCAGGCTGGGGAGGAGCCTGCACCCAAGATACGTGCCCTCGACTGAAATGGAACCTGGGACCCTTTGGTCCGCAGTGACGCTCTATCCACTGAGCCATACCGCTAGGGCCACACTGTTGTTTCTTGACAACAATCTCTGTTACCTTAAACCAGTGGTTCTCAATCTTCCTCATGCCGCGACCCTTTAATACAGTTCCTCATGTTGTGGTGACCCCCCAACCATAAAATTATTTTCGTGGCTACTTCATTAACTGTCATTTTGCTACTGTCATGAATCGTCATGTAAATATCTGATATGCAGGATGTGTTTTCATTGTTACAAACTGAACATAATGAAAGCATAGTGATTAATCACAAAAACAATATGTAATGATATATGTGTTTTCCGATGGTCTTAGGCGACCCCTGTGAAAGGGTCGTTCGACCCGCAAAGGGGTCGCGACCCACAGGTTGAGAACCGCTGCCTTAAACTCTGTCAAGAGCGAGAACCAGGTACTGCGTTCGGCTGCCTCGGCCCCTTTTAAGAAACAGGCAGGTGACACTGAGCTGAGTGCAAACCTCCTTACATCTTCCCTGAGCTCCTGAGAGCACCCAGCACAGAGCTGAGGACCAGCGGTTCTCCACACGCGGCTGATTGACCAGCATGTGCCTTAGTGACACATCACAGAGCGGGGAGGCTGCCGTGCGCAGTCAGCAGCCGGGACCTCTTCCTTCCTGCTTTCATCAACGCCATGGGGCTGAAAAGCTGGGCCCACAGTAGGTGCTAAATAGATTTTTATGGATTGATTAACCACTGGAGGGACCATGACTTATGTAGGATTTATTCATGCTTTCGATGCCCAAGGGGGGGCAAGGGGGGTGGATTTAGTGAAGCATAACGTTAGAAAGACAAAACCCCAACCGGCAGAGAGGCCGGCTCCTGCGCTGTTCATGCTCCTGAAACAGATGTCCTCTTGGACCTGGGGGCTCCTGATGAGCTGTCCACCCTTCGAGTGACCTGTGCGGTCAGTAATCAAAGGGAGGCTCTTCCCTCCTCGACACCGGTCCTCCGGATCCTAAGACTGATTTCCACTTCTGGTCCAGTCCCAGCTGCTGATAAAAGGCAAACTCAGCATCCACTGTGCCCACTCAAAGGGCAAGGCCTGGAGCTGGTAACAAAAGAAGCGGCATCCCTGCGTTGAGTGTGGTGAAAAGTCCAGAGGCTTCGGAAGCAACAGGCTCAAATTCCAGCTCTGCCACTTGCTGGCTGTGTGATTGGAGGAGACCACCGGCCCTCTCGGTGACTCAGCTTGTGGGACCGATAATGCTAATTCCACAGGTTGCCATGATGATTCAGAAGATATCACGGGCAGAATGCTTGGCGTGGAGTAGCTACTGGATAAATGAACGTTTTGTTGTGGTTGTTATTGCAAATGCAAATAAGGAGCAAAGTCCATCCCAGCCCCAGGGGGCCGGGGGCGCCCTCCCAGGCAGGCCGGATGTGGCTTCCCCGGGGGCCTCTCTAGGTGACCGTAGGAGTCTTTCCAGCACAAAGCCCGAGTCTGATGGACTGCACCCAGAATGGTCTATGATCTGAGCAGGGACTGGATGTTCCGGAGCATTTCAGTCTACTTCCCTGTGCATTGCAAGTGCACTCCTCCACAGCCCATCTGCTCGGAGCATATACATCAGTCCTGAGCCAGAGCCCAGCCTGGGGCGTTCTGTCTAGACCAGGAAGCACACTCCACAGCGCTGATCCTGTGCTTTGTGGTGACATCTTTGACCAGGGCCCAAGATGTTCCCATGGGCAACCCCCAACGAATCCCATGTACTGTATAGTCACTATAGTCCCTGTAGTGAGATGGTGCCAAGCATGGACCATATCCCATCTGCCACAGAGCAGGGCGGCGACTAACCCAGAACACATCCCAGACCCCAGCAAGAGAGGAGAGCCATAGCACATGTAGATCAGTGTGTGTTGGGGAGACCCCGGGGGGGGGGGGGGTTGGGGGGCACGATGACTTGAACAGCGGCACTCACGTCAAGAGCAACCCTTCCGAAGCAGCTGGGTCCACACCCAGCACTCCAGCTCTGCAGAGCCCACTGCAGGGGAAGAGCTGGCTTCAAACTCGGGGAATTCTTATTTGCATTCAGGCTCTGGGATGAAAGATGGGGGCGGGGGGGGGGGAGCAGAGGGCAGACAAGCCCACTGCACACAGCTTTCCTCATTCTTCCCATGAGCTGCCCCCTCCCCCTGTTAGCTGTGATCAAGCTCCAACCCCAGAGGCATTGCCACACTCCAGGAGGGCACCCCTGGCACCCCCCGAGGCCAGCGGAGGGTCTCCTCTGTGTGGAAGCGGGGTCAGCACAGCCTGGCTACCCTACCATCGCCAGCAGCGGAGCCGGGAGGACCCTTACACGTGCACCGAGATGGAGCCGAGGAAAGACTCTTGGGTGCACAGTTTCTTCTTTCACTTGAGCATCATTCAAAACGATCTGTAAGACACTGTGATTGATTCAGACTTCCTGCTCGTAACCCATCCCAGACCCGCTAACCGTAGACACGTTTTCATATTGCCTGCAGCTGCCTTTTGTGCTGCTCCAGACCGTGACCCGTGGGTTCCTGAGTGCCCACAGCTGGTGGATCCGTGCGGCTCATTTCAGGGGACATTGAATGGACACTGACTCACCTGTGCCTTTGTTCTTCTCTCTGCCTTGCGTTGCTTGAGACCCTACCTGTGTATCTTCTCAAAATCCCAGGTGATCCCTCTTTTTCCCTTGTCTTGCCTACATTACTTTTCCCGCACCATTTCCAGAACTTAGCATTCAAACCACATCTACTGTTCCCCTTCAGGTTCCAGGATCCTTGGCGAGCTTTGCTTCCCCCACCCCCCACCGCACCCCCCTGCTCCTCCTCCAAGGCAACTGCTGTCACCCCCTCCTCAGGACACACCACTTTCCTGGCTGACCTCGTGGTCAGGGATGGACTCCTCTCTGCAGGGCTCTGCTGGGTCCCCTCCCCTCCCCCAGGTTTCACACTCCGAAACTTCATTAGACTTTTTTCTTATTGTCAGGAAACGCAGCTACTCTGACACCGATGGGCCATTTCCCTGGCGTCCTCCTCCCTTCCCTGACAGTCCTCCCGCTACCCTCAGTAGATTATTATTATTTATTATTTATCAGCCGCCACACTGCACTCTGCTTCCTACAAGATATTAAAGAAGACACAATCCGAGCACTGAGTGTACAGCTAAGGAGAGCAGAGGCCTGCATTCAGACATCACAGCCCTGAGCTGAGAGAAAGGAATTTAGGTCCCCCCTTCCCAGTGGTTCTCAACCTTCTGGCCCTTTAAATACAGTTCCTCATGTTGTGACCCAATCATAAAATTATTTTCGTTGCTACTTCATCACTGTAATGTTGCTACTGTTATGAATCGTCATGTAAATATCTGATATGCAGGATGGTCTTAGGCGACCCCTGTGGAAGGGTCGTTCGACCTCCAAAGGGGTCGCGACCCACAGGTTGAGAACCGCTGCTCCCCCAACAAGTCCTCAGGCTGCCCTGGTGGGTGGGGGCGGAGCCTGGTAGTGTGGGCGGGGCCTGACGAGTCGGGGCGGGGCCTGCACAGCACGCCCCAGGCCGGCTTCTCTGAGAGCTGCGGAGCTAGGGGCTCCCTGCCTGACCACACCCCGTCCCCCTACACATACCACTCACACCCCTCAGGCCTCAGCGGCATTGCCAAAGGCAGTGGAGGGGCTGCTGAAGCCCATTAGCCTTTACATTTAGATGCGGGCGCGGGGAAGGGAGGGAAGGGAAATGGAGATAACAGGTATTTCTAATGAAATGCAAAACCAGATGAAGTAGAGGGGGGCGGGAATAAAACCCACGAGAGAGTTACCAGAGCAGGGAAAACTGAAATGAAAAGTTCTGGCGGAAAGGAAAAGCCTGCTTTGGGGCCCCTCACGGGCCTGCAGTCCTCCTATCAGGGTTGCAGGTGGGAGTCTGTGTAGACAGCAAGAATAGACACAGAGTTGGTAGGACTAAGAAAGTAAGTGTAGATAGACCACGTGAGAGGCTGGGGAGGAGGTTAGTCAGCGTGGACGGGCAAGGCTGGTGTGGGCAGAGTAGGCGCTGTCTCAGGAGAGGCCGTGGGGACTCGGGAGGGTCAGTGTCAACAGGGAGGCCAGCGCGGAGAGCGGCGTGGGGACAGACTGAAGAGGGCCCGTGGTCGGGGTCTGCATGGCCGGCCGCGGTTCTTCCGAGGTTCGGACAATCCCTGCTCCTTTCCGTGGCTGGAGTGTCAGAGGGAGGGCGGAAGCCGAAAGACCATTGGACTTCTCCTTCTCAAACTTTTCTGCCAGCTTCCTCAGGTGTCGGGAGCAGGCGGGGAGCCCGCCTCGGTCCAGTCCCACACCCGGGTCCGGGGCGGGAGGCCGGGCCCGAACTGCCCAGCCACGCGCCGCGCATCTGCGGGCGGGGCCGCCGAGCCGGGAGCCACAGCAGGGGGAGGCGGACGGACGGATGGACACACCCGCAGGCACTCAGCCTCAGCCCGGCGCGCGGCAGCGGGGGATCCCAGGGGCCCGGGGAGCAGCGCCGGGTGCCCGGCCGGGGGCGCTCCGCCTCCCTCACCCGCCACCCCCGCCCACTCGGGCGCCCGCGATTGGCTCCGCCCGCCCCTGGCTGCGCGCCGAAGCCCGCCTCCCTCGCAGCTAAAGCAGACGGTACCCGGAGCGGAGCGAGCCAGAAGGGAGCATGGTCCCCGCGCCGCGGCCGCGCCATCCCCCGCGCCGCCGCCTTCCCCGCCGCGGACCTCGCTGCAGCTCCAGCCCCGGCCCCGGCCCCGGCCCCGCAGCGCCCGCCTGCAGCCCCGGCGGTCCCCGCGCCTGAGCGCAGCCCCCGCCCGGAGCCGGAGCCGGAGCCCGAGCCCGGAGCCAGCCCAGCCCGCGGCCGCCGCGGCTGCGGGGAGAGGGCGGGGGCGATGCTGCCGGAGCCGCCGCCGCCGCCGCCGCCGCCTCGGTGAGAGCCGCGCCGCGCCGCGTCGCCGCACCGCTGACAGCTAAGGACTGACTTCCCTCTCCGGGCATCCTCCCTGGGCTGCCGGGAGGCGGCGGCGGAGGAGGAGGAGAAGGAGAAGGAAAGGGGGAGAAGGCGGAGAGCAGGAACGCGAGGAGGTGGACCTGGATCCGTTCCTCCCGGCCAGGACCCGAGCGGCCCCCGCTCCCGCTCCCCGCCGGCGCCGTGCGCTCTCCATCAGCCCGCCTGCGCCCACCCGCGATCCCCGGCTCGCCACGCACCGGGCCGGGGCCGGAGCCGCGCGGCAGGAGGTAAGAGCCCTGCTCGAGCGCCACGGAGGCGGCGCCGTGCCACCGGGGTCCTGGCCGTGCGCGGGGCCGGGCCGGGCTTGGGAACGGGGCCCGAGAGCCCGGAACGCCAGGCTCGGCTCCCGCGGCGGCGGCGGCGCAGGAGCCTCCGGAGTCTGGACTCGCCAGGCTGCGGGAGCCCGTGCGCCTGCGCCGCTCCGGAGGGGGAAGGGGGGGAAAAACTTCCTCCCCCCGGGGTGCATGCCTGGGGGCTGCCCCGAGCCAGGGTCGCGGCGGTCGGGGATGCTGGAAACGTGTGTGACCCCCGGCTCTGGGCAAACCCCCTGGCTGGGCCCGGCAGAGCGCGCCCCTCTCCAGGCCACCTCCCCGGAGAGGCCCAGGGCAGGGGCGGCTGGGGGCCAGGAGGAGGCACCGAGGGCTGGACCCGGGGGCGGCCGCGCGCCCTGCCCTTTGGAAAGGTGCGAGCCTCCGTGCAGTGAGCAGCCAGGCTGGGTTTCCTGCCCCCTCCCGTCCTCACCCCGCAGTTGGGGACCCGGTCTCTTTACTCATCCCAAGTAACTTTCGAGGTAGAAGAGCTCGAAACCCATGGGGAGGGGACCCGCGCAGCCCTTGTTGTGACACCCCTTCTTCCTTTAGCACCTATGAGTGCCGCCGTGTTCGGGGACGCGGAAAGGAGAGCTTACGCGGACGGTGAGGCCGTGGTGTCAGGGAGGGAGGGGTTGTTTGTGTGCGGGATAGACAGTGTGGACGCGCACCCCGACTGCCGCGGGGGTGCGGGGTGGCCGAGGGCTCGCGTCCGGGTTTCCGGGGCCTGGAGCGGGCCGAGGGTTGTCTGCAGTCGATCACAGCGCGGGTGAGGGCTCCGGGCAGCCCCTACCCCGGCCGGCCCCGAAGGAGGGGTGCGCTCCCCTGACGCCCACAGAGCAGAACCGAGAGACCGGCTAGATCCGGGGTAGATCCGCGGCAGCTCCCGGGGCAGGTCGGGTCTGCGCTGGCTGGGAAGGCGGGGATGCGCTGCCGCCTGCCGCCGCGGTCACAGAGGAGGGGATGGGGGCAAAGCCGAGTCTCTCGGATGCCTGGATCCTCTAGCTGAGAAGCCAGGGGTCGTTCCCGGGCTCCGGGACCCAACGGTAGACACGGTCCATCTGCGGGTCCTCCCGCGGGTCCCCAAGGATGCTGATGGGTGAGGAACCCCAGCTTCTGCCATCGCCGCTGCTCTGCTCCCCCTCCCCCCTCCTGCTTGCGCCACGCGCGCCCCGGGCGAATCGGGGACGCAGGTATTTATGTAGCATTAGGCGAGACCTGGCGGGCGCGGGGGAACCGCACCGCGGGGGACGCGGAGCTGCCGCGGCCGGAAACTTCCACTCCGTCAGCTCAGGGACAGCGGGCTCCGCTGCTGCGTGCTCCAGCTCCTGTCGGCGCCCTTGCGCCGGGATTGGGATTGTGGCTCTGTGTGCAGTGAAGTCTGCCCTGTTCGCGGCTGTCCTGACCCTAATTCCAGTCTCTTTAGAGTCATCTGGTCAAGAGTTCTTCCCCTGCGCTCTGCTCTGGTCCCTCACTCAGCCCTGGGAGGGCAGAGTGCAGGAGTTATTTCGGTTTAGGACCCATGACAGTAGACTTAACCAGCACACTTCATTCTGGTGTTCTTAAAAAACGTATTGGGGTATGGAGAGCTAACTTTCTCACTCTTTAGGGAGGGTGGTGGGGAACAGTTACATAAATAGTTCATCCTGGTGCAGGTCAAACACATCTGGTAACACAGAGGTGAATACTTGACAGACTGGTGGGTACGGGTGGATTTGAGTAAGTCACATAATCCGGGTGTTTATACAGGAACGGAGCTGTGTGCCGCTGAGGAATATAGACTCTGACCCACACGATGTTCCAAGCCCACTGGATGTATCAATCCGGCTCTAAGATCAGGGAATTGCTAGCATCTGTGCCCTTAAACTCTATGTGGATTTCATGGCATTTAAATTGGTTTATGGGCTGATGCATTTAACCACTTTTAATAACTTTTCTGCACAAGCATCTAATAAACCATACTTGCCCATGATTAGGGAAACGTTTTCCCCTGTGCCGCCTCTCCATTTCTAGCACAGTGAACGGAAATGTACGTTCTCCCAACTTTCACCTGCAAGCAACAATCCAAACGAAATACCTGGAGTTGTACAGAAAGAAAATATCCTATGGTAGCCATGGTAACCAAATAGATTAAGGGTTATTGGTTTTCATCTGTCTGTGATGGGGGGGGGGATCTAGTTTTGTGTCTTTTTAATTATGTTTCTAATGAGTGGTGGTCATACTTCAAGTCCTCAGTGTGGGAGATGAGCAAGACCGAGAATTCAGTTGTGTGAGAGGCTTGTGGCCACAAAGCTGAGGGGAGCCCGAGAGAATGACTTCTGCTAACTGCAGCTCCTGGTATCCAGCGAGCAAATGGATGGAGCCTTTCTTGTATTTCAAGTAGATGAGAATTGAGTCCCTTCCTTTAAGATGAAAAAAAAAATGTATTTTGCTTTTAAGCTCTTACTCAATGAACCTTTTAAGTCCAGCTCTTGATTTCTAGGAATAAACATGTTAGAAGTGTGGCTGTTGGTACGGATTGCGTGTTACAGTTGTTCTCCACACCTGTCAGTCTAAGTGAGGCATATCGTTAGTCTATTCAAATCTCGCCTATTTCAATACTCATGCATTTCCATGGTGATTCATTCCATCTTTGTTTACTTAGTCGACCTTATAAATCTTTGGCATCAATTTCACTTGTGCCGTCTTTTTTTTTTCTTTTCGTTCATTTATCAATTGATTTGGCTGCAAATCATTCCCATTGAAAGCATTTCCTTTTTTTCCCCTTCTAGTTCCCAGAAGTTCACACTATTCTTCATTACACACTGTTTTAAAGGGGTTAAATTTTGTAATAGACCCAAATAACACCACTGATGCTAATGTAGGTTTTTAGCATCTCATTTGACATGTATATGTGCATGAGGTTTTTTTTGTTTTGTTTTCTTTGGCTTACAATAAGGCTGTCCTGCTTTATGGCCCAAAGATATCAATCCAATCTGGCAGAATTGACTACAAGTCTCTCTTCCTTCTTCCCTTCTCCCCTTCCTTTTTTTCCTACCCCGTATGACTCAAGGAGTTCTGTATGTTTCCCGTTATATCTGGCTCAAGCAGACTTGAGGACTTTATTTATTGGACTGGGCCTGTCCTTCTAGGATCTTTTCTCTTCCAGTAGTAGCCAAAGACAGAAGGCTGGGGAGCGTCAGAGGATTTTCAGGTGCAGCACACATTTATCCACCACATAGAGTGTCCCTGGGATCATAGTAACCTTGCAAGCTCACTGAACAGGCAGTTTTGCTTAGAGTGAGTGATAATTTTTCACCTGCTTTCAACTTTGCTTCCTAAGGATGCAGGCCCATGCTAATCGCACCCTGTCTGCTTCAGACATATCACCACAAGCACGAGTACTCTACAGACTATTAGGATCAGGGGAAGTAATTGGAATACTTACGTTCAAAGTCAGATGGAGAAGTGGAATTCTTGCCAGCCTTGTGATTCTATAATCAGTCAACTAAGTGCCTCCTTGGGGGTGGAGGGAGGAAGAAAAACCGTGGGTAAGAAAATCCAGCTGATGGTTGCAGTGGCTGAGGAGAAACCGAGGCAGAAACCATGTAGGATGACTAGAGAACACAACCTCTCTTTACGGACAGAAAACTGACCTGTAGAACCAAGTGTTCAGAAACTGGAAGAGTATTTGTAGCTTGTGCAGAAGACGTCATTTGTACTTCCTTGGGAAATCAGGGGGCATTTTCTAATATGCAATATATATATATATAAAATATATAATATATAATATATAAAATATATAATATATATTCGGCAACAATCTTTGGAAAGTACTTCCATCTGAAGAACGTTTACCTAGAAGTGGTCCTCACAATTTTGGCGAAGAAGGAAATGTGGGTCAGAATTCTTTGCCCTCCCGTTGGATCGGAATTACTGAGATCAGGACCGTTCTGAAAGCAAGCCCTGGGCTCTGCCTCCGACAGCGACACGCATACTTCCCCAGAGTCCCAGGTCAGAAAGGAAATCTGCACTTTCTCCCAGGAAAGCACTTGAGAACAGGGAACTTGAAGCTGTAAATTAAGGTGAGGCAAGTTGGTCCCTGGAAGTAGCAACACTGTTATTCGTGAAGGGAACGTGATTATCTTGGGGCATTTCCACCCTTAGGGTGAGAAGGGGGAGATTTCTCATTTTCCGTGAGAGGATACCTGCGTGAAATGCGGGTGGTCCAGAGACGCCTAGCTGGCAGCAGCTGGTGCTGAATCAAGCTAGAGCAGAAACGGCCCGGGATGGTCATGATAGGGGGTCAGATTTGGGCCAAGATGTAAACTCTCCAACATTTAAAGGCTGTCATTGGCCCCACACGTGTCGGTTTTTATCATTACTGTATAGAGTTTTGAAATGTTTACATTGCTGATCTTTTAAAGGATATATGCACACATATATACAAATATACACTGAGCGGCCAGAATATTATGACCGGCCAGATTATTATGACCACCCATCAGTACAATGAAGTGAATTAGTTATGCAAATAATAATAATAATAAAACCTTGAGAGTATTTGCTTAGGAAGTTTTCAATATTCAGTATTTTTGGAAGTGTCAATGAAGTCCTGATGGGGTGGTCATAATAATCTGGCTGGTCATAATAATCTGGCTACTCAGTGTATATATTCTGCCAACTTTATTTCTCCAAAATGACCACTTGAACATAAAATTCGCCATCTTCGCCATGTTTAAGCATATAGCTCAGTTGTGTTAACGTTCACATGGTTGTGCAGTGGCTGGCCAGAACTTTTCATCATGGGAACTGAAACTCTCTACCCATTAACCATCCGCTGCCCATTTCCCCTCCCAGCCCCCTGCCAAGATCCATTCCTCTTCCCTTTTTTTATGTGTGAATTCGACTACTGTAGCTGCCTCACATAAGTGGAATCTTACAGGACATGTCTATGAACATGGACATGCAATATCTCTTCCAGGTCCTGCTTTCACTTCTTTTGGATATATACCCAGAAGTGGGATTGCTGCGTTCTAACAGTTTTTAGCCCTGATATATCACATTGATCTTCTGTCTAAGAGATTGGGTGACAATGCAGTTAACAGAACACAGGTAACAAATGCAGCAGAGGTGACTGACACTCGCTCTTCCTTTTCTGCATGTACATTTCCTGGTGAGTCCCTCCAGTCTCTTACGCTTTGCTTCTAGGGCTCCCCGGGTCGCTGTGGAATTGCCAGGTGGGTAAAGGCATGGGCTTAGTGTCAGAGTTGAAGTCCAGTCTCTGGTGCCTACTAGCCGTGTGGCCTTGGGAAAATCCTTGAACTTTGGTGTTCTCTTTTTTTAAAAAAATTTTTTTTTAAAATATATTTTTATTGATTTCAGAGAGGAAGGGACAGGGAGAGAGAGATAGAAACATCAGTGATGAGAAAGAATCATTGATTGGCTGCCTCCTGCACACCCCACACTGTGGATCAAGCCCGCAACCTATGCATGTGCCCTTGACTGGAATCGAGCCCAGGACCCTTCAGTCTGCAGACCAACACTCTATCCACTGAGCCAAACCAGCTAGGGCTGGTTCTCTCTCTGTGTCTCTCTCTCTCTCTCTCTCTCTCTCTCAATGGAGGGGATAATCATGGGCAAGAGAACCCTGAAAAAGCATATATCACAGTATCTGGCCTGGAGAAGTGCTCTAGAAAGGAAAGCTTAGGTTAAGGGGTAGTAATACAAGAGGCAGCAGCAACTCTTACGATCTGAGAAGCGTAGACACCCATCCTATTAAATGTGCTCATATAAACGTTTTCATGGTGTGCCAGAGTGTGTACGTATTGGATTCTGTGAGTCTTGTTATCAGTACTTAACTCTGAAATGCATAAGAGATTTGCATCACAATTGCAATAGCTAAAAATATCCTTGAGTGGATTTGATATGTGAACTCTTAATTCCATTTTCCATATCATAATTTTAGAGTTGATGTGGATTTTAGAGGTCAGCTAATCCACCTATTATTCAATCACCAAACCTGTATCAAGCCTCAATAATATCATAATAACAATAATAATAGCTTCCAGTTATTGCTGCCCACTGTATTTTAGTACTTTACATATATTATCTCTAATCCTCATATCGACACTGCGAGGTAGGGATAATCCCACATTTTACAAATGAAGATGAGACTCAGAAAGGGAATCAACTGGCCCAAGGCCACAAATCTCGTCACGTTGGCCAGCTGGGTGTGAACCCAGATCTGTCAGCTACCAGTCTGTCTGTCTTGTCTTTTCTGTGTGTGTGTGTGTGTGTGTGTGTGTGTGTGTGTCTGTGTGTGTGTCTGTGTCTGTGTTTCTGATGCTCCAGACCGGGTCTCAGTGCACTGGCATTCACATTGCCTGTTATGTGCCAGGTACTGCCTTGTCTGTGCCAATTAACGTTTTAAATAATTCTCTTAGAGGGAAGGTGAGCTAAAATAAGAATATTTACCAGGTCTCACCGACATTCATCATAATTTTGGATTTACCCACCTGCTTCCATTTACTCTGGTTCCTAGAAGGCTAATGAGAAAAAGTTGTAGATGCTTGAGTAGCATCTGTTTCCTTATTGAGCCAGTGTAATAAGTAGCAAATTAAAGACGAGAAACGAAGTAGAAAGGATTAAGGACATATCCAGGGATGACTGGAGACTAATCTGGGCTTGTTCACTCTTGACTCCCCGGAGCCTAGCACAGCGCCTGGCACAAACCTCATTAATGAAAATGTTTGCCTGGATAGGCTGATGTCCAGAGACAGTGTCGGGTGATAGACATCCGAGCCTCTGTTTTAGATTCTTCCTTCACTCCATGGCTACGTACTTATCTGCTCATGATTTTCATTGTGTGGACTGTTAGATGCTATACTTGGCCATCTATCTGCTAAATGTGCTTGTTGGTGAATTCTAGCCAATCTAAATGGAACCTTCTAGGGTTTATGGCTTGAGGCTTTGAAAACTAGTTTCCTTGGAGCTTCTTCATCCCAGTGATGACTTGAATCTATTTGACGCTGTTGAGAATTGACACAGAGTTCGTCCTTCACAGCATGCTTGCTTGCAAAGGGATGTCCCCACTCAGACTTTTAAGTTTTGGGGATTTCACAAAAGCATTGTTTTAAATAAAATGAAGCACCTGGAAATGACATGGACTGCCGTGAAAGGGCGGGAACACTGTTTTCCAACAACTTCAGTCTTGTCTTTATTTTTTTAAAATATATTTTTATTGATTTCAGAGAGGAAGGGAGAGGGAGAAAGAGATAGAAACATCAATGATGAGAGAGAATCATTGATCTGCTGCCTCCTGCATGCCCCACACTGGGGACTGAGCTAGCAACCCAGGCATGTGCCCTGACCGGGAATCGAACTGTGACCTCCAGGCTCATAGGTCAGTGCTCAGCCACTAAGCCACACGGGCTGGGCAAGGGGTTTGTTATTTTGCCATTGAATTCGCTGATTTGCCACATATGTAATACCCTTTGTAATACTTTAAGCAATAAAATAAAAAATAAAATAAAATAAAAATGAATTCGCTGATTTGCTTGAAGTGAAAAAAATAAAAGATGACCATGCTCTAATTCTGGCTTTCTGAACTAAAAGCATGGGCCATGGGATTTGGGAAGTGTAAGCCCCGCCTTTGGAAGCTGGGTTTGTGACCTGGAGGCAGGAGAGGGGGAGAGAGAGAGAGAGTCTATGTGCGCGTGTGTGTGTCTGTGTGTGTGTCAGTGTCTGTGTGTGTGTCTCTGTGTGTGTCAGTGTCTGTGTGTGTGTGTCTCTGTGTGTGTCAGTGTCTATGTGCATGTGTGTGTGTCTGTGTGTGTGTGTGTGTGTGTGGCCGATCTGGCTCCTGAAGAGCCCGCTGTAAGAGAAGTGCTGTAATCTATTCGGTTCATGCTGTTCCAACCAGCTTTAATCATCACAACTTGAATAATATTCAAACTGTGAAAGGAACATATTTCTTGCTGAAGACAACGTGTGCCAAGTGGAAGCGCCAAAGCTTCTCAGTGTAGGATCTATGGCAACACCTTGCAAAAAAAACAAAACACCTGGATTGCTCTATGTGACGTGGGGAAACAGCTTTTCTCCACTATCAAATGGCACTAAGATTTAAAATTTTCTTCTTTCACCCTGGCCAGGTAGCCCGGTTGGTTGGAGCATCGTCCCATACACCAAAAGGTTCCGGGTTCGATTCCCAGTCAGGGCTCATGCCTAGGTTGTAGGTTTGATCCCGGGTCCAGGCATGTACGGGAGATAACTGATGCATTTTCTTCCTCACATCAATGTCTCTCTTTCTCTCTCTCCCTCTTCCTCTCCCCATTCCCTCTCTCTCTTCTCACCTCTCTCTCTAAAAAAATAAAAATAAAAAAAATCAATGAACATGTCCTCAGGTGAGGTTTTTTTGTTTTGTTTTGTTTTTTAAATTTCCTACTTTTCATGCCAGAGCAGAAAAATGATTTTCATGGAAGCCATGCTTCGTGGAAGCCACCACCTCTCATGTGAGCTAAAGGGACATCTCCCCAGGCCCAGGCACCTGACAGGGTCTGCAGGAGAAGTCTGGCGGTGCAGGGCCCCCCTGGAGAGAGCGGATGTGGGTTGTGTGACCTGGGAGGCACCGATGACAGGACATAAAGGGAAGGTCGTGGGCAGCCACTAGTGGGAAAGCAGCTTGAGCCACTGCCTTCCTGGGATAAAGACACACAGACCATCAGGCTGTGGGCCCCGCCCTGGGCTTCTCCATGGCAACACCTGCCTGTGCCCAGGCCTCCCCCTCACATCCCGGTGAGGAGGCCATTCCAGGGCCACCGTCCGGCTCAGGCTCCCCACAGGAATATACAGCTTGTCTCCGGATTCTGCAGAAACTGCAGAGCCATCCTCATTGGGGAGGATTCCTGGGGGAGGCTGCGAGGTGGGGCGGGAACTCACTGAGCTGTGAGGTCGCCATTCGAGAGCTGTCACTTCAGCTGTTTTTATTCCAGGTGTGTCTCCCAGGATGTCTGGTCTTCAGGAACAGTTTTTGATTCTGGACTAGACACTCGGGCCAGAGATAGTCTCCGTGGCTGTAGGAAAAGGGTGAGGCAGTGGCCTCTCTGGCTCTCTGCTCCTGTGTGACCAGGGGGCCTCTGGGTGTGGGGACCGGTGTAGGGGACATGAGATTGACAGCTAGGGACTGAGCATGGAACAGCATGGAGGGCAAGACTTGGTCCTTGTCCTGCCCAAAGGTACAATTAAAACATATTTACTTTAACTCAACAACAAACAGCCTGATTGAAAAAGGGGCAAACGACTCGGTTGGACATTTCTCCAAAGAAAATAGACCCATAACCAATAAGCACGTGAAGAGATGCCCAACTCCATCCTGATCATTAGGAAAATGCAGATGGAAACCACAGTGAGCACCACTTCACAGCATCAGGAGACTGTTCTGAAAACAAACAGGAAGTAACGGGGGTTGGTGCCGATGTGGAGAAATTGGAGTCCTCATGTGCTGCTTGTGGGAATGTAAGATGGTGTAACTGCTGTAGGAGACGGTATGGCCATCCCTTAAAACAAAACAAAACATGTAGTTACCATGTGATCCAGCAATTCTGCTTCTGGGTATGTACCCAAAAGAAGTGATAGCAAGGACTTGAATAGATACTTATACACCCATCTACATTCATAGCAACAGCCAAAATGTGAAGGAACCCAAGTGCTCATCCATGGATGAGTGGATAAGTAAAATTTGCCATATACACACAATGGAATAATATTCAGCCTTAAAAATACGGGAAGTTCTGTCTCTGGCCAGTGTGGCTCAGTTAGTTTGGAGTGTTGTCCCGTACACCAAAAGGTTTTGGGTTCAGTTCTCCATCAGGGCGCATGCCCAGGGTTGCACGTTGGATCCCCAGCATATGGGAGACAACTGATCAATGTTTCTCTCTGGAGTCGATGTTTTTCTATCTCCCTCTCTGTTCCTCTCTTTCTAAAATCAATAAGGGCATGTCCTCGGGTGAGAATTTTAAAAAAATAATAATAAAATAGAAAGGAAATTCTGAATCATGCTACAACATGGATGTATATTGAGGACATTACGCTAAGTGCAATAAGCCAGTCACAAAAGAGAGATATTGTAGGAGTCCACATATATGAGGCACCTGGGGGAGCCTGCGACTTGGGGTGGGCACTCACTGAGCCGTGAAATTCATAAAGACAGAGTAGAATGATGGCTGCCAGGGGCTGGGGCAGGGGGAATGGGGAGTGGTTGCTCAGTGGGTATGCAGTTTCAGTTGGGGAAGGTGGGAATGTTCTGGAGATGGATGGGCTGTGGTGGTGACGGCTGTGCAGCAATGCGAATGCACCCAGTGCTGCTGAACTGTGCACTTCAGTGGTTAAAATGATGTTTTGTTATATATTTTTGCCACAGTAAAAAAAAAAAAAAAGACTTCTAAATATATTCCAAACCAGTTCTCCTCATTCTTTAAGCAATTTGCTTGCGGGGTGTGTGTGTGTGTTGGGGGGCGCGGGGAGTGCAGAGAAGGCATTACTTGGACAGTTCAATACTTAACTGAGCACTTGCCGTGGATCTAGCCCTTTGCTGGACATTTATTTTGTTTGAGGTATAATCATCATGGCAATACAATCAAATCTCAGGTGTTCACCGAGTAGTGCTCATTGTATATACCTGTGTAGCACCACCATCCAAACCAAAATATAAAACATTTGCACCACCCCAAAAAGTTTCCTGTGACGTCTCTAATCAAGCCCTTTCTCCCCACCTGCTTGGTGATGCCTGTCGCCACAGGTTAGCTCTGCCTGCTGTTGACTTCCGTGTACACAGACAGGGGCAGTGTGTGTTCTTCGGCGCCAGCTGGCTTCGCTCGGCACACCGCGTCTGCCCTGCATCCATGCTGACACGCGTCCCTGTTGTCCCTTCTCTACGGCGAGGTAGCATTCCGTGGCAGGCTCCACACTCTGTCCATCCTCCCGTGGACGGACGCTGCGTGGCACTGTGTTTGGAGGCAGCGAGCAGGGAGAGAGGATGGTAGCTGGCCACTGGGAGTGTCCCCGCAGGGTGGGGTCATGGTGCGAGTGCTCCGAGCTGGGGGTTGGCCTGCTGACCAGCAGCACACCCAGAGGTGAGCAGTCTCCAGGTCGTGGCGGTTTGGTGATCGTCGCTAAAAGTATGACATCCAGCGGGCCAGATGCACATGCTGCTGCTGAACAGATTTCTCCCCCGAGGGCACGTCACCCGGGAAGCCAGGTCTCTATCAGGAGGCTGCTGGGTGACTCTGCACGGAGGACAGGAAGTTGCTGATGGTCGAAAGGTCAGTGTCTTTGAGCTGTGTCTGCACCGTCTCCTGCTCAGGTGCTCAGCTGCAGCCTGGCCATGCCTGTGGGGGAGGGAGTGGGCTGGGGGGGGCCAGTCCCCAGCTCGTCCCTTCCTCTCTGGTGTGAAGCCTCAGGGCTGGTTCACATGCTCTGTCTGTAGCCTTTAGTCCAGCGGTTCTCAACCTGTGGGTCGCGACCCCTTTGGCGGTCGAACGACCCTTTCACAGGAGTCGCCGAAGACCATCCTGCATATCAGATATTTACATGACGATTCATAACAGTAGCAACATTACAGTGATGAAGTAGCAACGAAAATAATTTCATGGTTGGGTCACAACAGGAGGAACTGTATTTAAAGGGCCAGAAGGTGGAGAACCACTGCTTCAGTCCGAGACAGGAGCGTGAGCATTGTCTGTCTCTCTCTGCGGTTACTTCGCGCCCTGTTGTGGCCCGTGCTCTGGTGAGTCTGTCATCTGAGGCCCGTGTCCGCATTTCCACGTTCCCGGGCCGTGCCTCGCCGCCTGCCGGAGACGGTACCGGTGGAGAGAGTGTGTGAGACCACAGCTCGGACTGTTGCTGCGCCCCAGAGCGCAGTGGAGACACAGGGGAGCTGGTCAGGGTGGGCTGTGGTCACTGCGAAGCCCCACGGAGCGGGGAGAATGAGGAGGACCCCGAGGGCCGGTGGATTGACAGTCTCCCTCCCTCCATTCGGTAGCGTCACTCTGTACCCCCGTTGCCCATCCCAAGTCCACCAGCTCACACGTTCAGTCCAGCTGGCAGCCTGCTCGCCCCGTGAGAGGCCGTTGGATGGCCCAGCTTGGGGTTGCACAGTGATTTCTCGTGGAGGCATTGCTCTGAAGTCACCTCGGAGAGAGGGCAGTGGCACAGCGGGGCTGGGGTCGGCGGGGGTGCGGGGAGCCCCACGACCGTGCTTGGTGCCCTCAACAGAGCCCACCGTGCTGATGCTCGTGGGACGGGAAACAAAATGGAGTGTGGACTCCCTCTCAGCAAGCCAGGGCCCCATGAGACACGCTGCCCACGTGTTTCCGACGTGACTGGAGAGCAGGAGAGGAACTGTTGGCGGAGGGATTGTCTGCTGGCTCCAGGGGCCACTCTCCGGCCCCCTCTCCCTCTTTCTTCTCTAGAAGCCTCACCCGTCTCTCTGCCCAGCTCAGACCCTGCTCGTCCTCCAGGGAGAGCCCACCTGTGGGCATGACCTGGCCTAGGTTCTCCACATACCCGCTCCATAGGGCCCCCAGCCGACCGTGTGCCCCTGGGGGCACCGACCTCCTCACCTTTTGCTGATATTCCTTTGGTGACCTTCCTCTGAGGGCCCAATGCTGGGCACGGGTCACAGTTTGGACAAGCGAGGCTCTGAGAAGGGGAAATGCCATCTGAGACTCGCCAGGCAGAGGCAGGGCTGGACCAGAATCTCAGGCCTGGGAAGAGCATCGGGAACCGAGCGAAGAGGGGCGGGAGCGAGGGGCCTGGGTGAGGATCCACTCCTGGGGCCTTGGCTGTTTCAAGCTGTTCTGGGTGGAAAAGTGAAAACCCTCTGGAATTCTCTCTGTGTGTTGTTGTTGTCAAGTGGGAGCGGGGATGATTCTCTAATATGTGCAACTAGATAAGAGATCCCTGCACCAGGGTGTGAAATGACGGTGCGTTCAAATCGGAGCGACAGAAAGGTGGTCTGTGCTCCATTTTTATTGGCATCGGACACAAGCCTTTCCAGGGCACTAACCCACATGCTCATCAGAAGTCCTTGGGCAGAGGGGTCTTTGGTGAGAGCCCAGCCTGTATTTGGCTCCCAGGTTTTGCCCGCGCCCCCCCCCCCCAATCCTCTTTCTTTCCCTCGCCCCCCCCATGCCCCCCCGGGTTCGTGTCTCCCCTCTGCCCAGCTATGAACCGCAGAGCCTGTTTGTCTTGGGAAAGCCCGTCATGGAGCACGCGTTTGGGCTCTGGGGTGGGGTTGGCGGAAGAGGGGACATGGAAACCCTCCCTGGAAACCATCAGGAAAGATGCCAACCACTTCTGTGGAGGCTGAGAACTAAATTCCCAAAGTGACAATTTATCATGCATTTGGTTATTTGAGAGGATCGTTTTTCAGAAGGAAACTTGGTTAATTAAAAGACATCAGGGATATATTTACTATGGTGTCAAGAATGTAAAAACAGAAAAGAACATAGAAAAAAACGAAAATAGTGCCACAGTGTTAGCCGTAGTCATCTTGCTACTTGCAAATTCTCCAGATTTTTAAAAACAATCAGCATATTTTTCATACTGGGAAAAATGAGAACTTGTTTAACAGGGGAAATGGAACTGCAATAATAAGGTTAATTTTTGCCACCCGCAATAAGGGTTTGTGTGTATGCCCACACAAATCCGGGGAAAACATGACAGGGACTGACCGTAATGTGGAAGAAACGTTCACACCACCAGTTCTTAAAAGGGAGGAAAGAACAAGATCGTTTCAGACAACTCCGTAGCCAGTGCCCCTCACCGAGCACCTCAGGCTCTCTTTCCTCCTTCCTGCGGGGGCGGGGGCGGCGGGGGGGGGGGGGGGGGGAGGGGGAGGGCGGGGGCTTTGTGCTTAAAGGTAGCGAAGCTAAAGCAGGCATCCATCCCTAAAACCCGTCTCCTTGAATGCGGTAGCAGCTTTTCAAATATCTGTGCCCCCAAGTGGTCGCTTGTACCTGTAAATTACAGCCAGCAGGAAGGTTGCCGTTGAGCAGGTCCTGGGAAACAGGACACATACACACACCCAGAATTTACTGATGACCGAGATGATGACAATACAGGACACAGAGGAGTGGAAAGAGCGGAAGAAACTCAAATTTGTGTGTGTGTGCGTATGTGTCTGTGTGTGTCTGTGTCTGTCTGGGTGTCTCTGTGTGTGTCTGTCTGTGTCTGTCTGTGTGTCTGTGTGTGTGTCTGTGTGTCTCTGTGTGTGTCTGTGTGTGTGTGTCTGTGTGTGTCTGTGTCTGTGTCTGTGTCTGTCTCTGTGTGTGTGTGTCTGTCTCTGTGTGTGTGTGTCTGTGTGTCTCTGTGTGTGTGTCTGTGTGTGTGTCTGTGTGTGTCTGTGTGTGTGTGTCTGTGTGTGTCTGTGTGTGTGTCTGTGTCTGTGTGTGTCTGTGTGTGTCTGTGTGTGTGTCTGTGTCTGTGTGTGTCTGTGTGTGTCTGTGTGTGTCTGTGTGTGTGTCTGTGTGTGTGTCTGTGTGTGTGTGTCTGTGTGTGTGTCTGTGTGTGTGTCTGTGTGTGTCTGTGTGTGTGTCTGTGTGTGTGTGTCTGTGTGTGTGTCTGTGTGTGTGTCTGTGTGTGTCTGTGTGTGTGTCTGTGTGTGTCTGTGTGTGTGTCTGTGTGTGTCTGTGTGTGTGTGTCTGTGTCTGTCTGTGTGTCTGTGTGTGTGTCTGTGTGTCTCTGTGTGTGTCTGTGTGTGTGTGTCTGTGTGTGTCTGTGTCTGTGTCTGTGTCTGTCTCTGTGTGTGTGTGTCTGTCTCTGTGTGTGTGTGTCTGTGTGTCTCTGTGTGTGTGTCTGTGTGTGTGTCTGTGTGTGTCTGTGTGTGTCTGTGTGTGTGTGTCTGTGTGTGTCTGTGTGTGTGTCTGTGTCTGTGTGTGTCTGTGTGTGTCTGTGTGTGTGTCTGTGTCTGTGTGTGTCTGTGTGTGTGTCTGTGTGTGTCTGTGTGTGTGTCTGTGTGTGTGTCTGTGTGTGTGTGTCTGTGTGTGTGTCTGTGTGTGTGTCTCTGTGTGTGTCTGTGTGTGTGTGTCTGTGTGTGTGTCTGTGTGTGTGTGTCTGTGTGTGTCTGTGTGTGTGTCTGTGTGTGTCTGTGTGTGTGTCTGTGTGTGTCTGTGTGTGTGTCTGTGTGTGTGTGTCTGTGTGTGTGTCTGTGTGTGTGTGTCTGTGTGTGTCTGTGTGTGTGTCTGTGTGTGTCTGTGTGTGTGTCTGTGTGTGTGTCTGTGTGTGTCTGTGTGTGTGTCTGTGTGTGTGTGTCTGTGTGTGTGTGTGTCTGTGTGTCTGTGTGTGTGTGTCTGTGTGTCTGTGTGTGTGTCTGTGTGTGTGTGTCTGTGTGTGTCTGTGTGTGTGTCTGTGTCTGTGTGTGTGTCTGTGTGTGTCTGTGTGTGTCTGTGTGTGTGTCTGTGTGTGTGTGTCTGTGTGTGTCTGTGTGTGTGTCTGTGTCTGTGTGTGTGTCTGTGTGTGTCTGTGTGTGTCTGTGTGTGTGTCTGTGTGTGTGTGTCTGTGTGTGTCTGTGTGTGTGTCTGTGTCTGTGTGTGTGTGTCTGTGTGTGTGTCTGTGTGTGTGTGTGTGTGTGTCTGTGTGTGTCTGTGTGTGTGTCTGTGTATGTGTCTGTGTGTGTCTGTGTGTCTGTGTGTGTGTCTGTGTGTGTCTGTGTGTGTGTCTGTGTGTGTGTGTGTAGCAAAAGACAGGAGAATTTTCTCAGTTTACCTTCCCCATGCTCCCCCAGAATGCAGTGTGTGTGCTTCCATTTGCAAAAGGGCCTGGCCAGAAGGGGTGCGGATGGCTGTGAGCAGAGGCCCCCCCGCAAGATTCTGGGGACCCGGCCTCTGTGTCTCTGGAGCGCTCCCCACGCCTTTGACGCCGGCTTTCCTGCAGAAGCAGGTCTCCGAGAGGCTCCTCGGTGGCCTGGTAGAGGCTGTCCCTGGAGAGGGGATTGTGTCTCCATAGAAGGCTTTACCGCTGATAGAGCCGTACAAGGAGGAGGCAACTTTCTGCCCCTCGGCCACTGGGAAATGCATCTTGCCTCTTGTGAAACGCTGGTGACTACAAGCTCGTCTCACATAATTTTATTGTTCTGCATCGCTGCCTGCCAATCTCAGGTGATGGTTTCCTGGGAGCAGGAAGGAGGCCGATACTGGGGACAATTAAAAAAAAAAGTTACCCTCTGTCATCAGCACGTCGCACGGCAGTTGGGCCAGGAGAATAATTGCCTTTCCGATGAGGCTGCTGAAGACAAGCAGAACTTGCTAAGCGAGGCGCACCGCGGCGAATGGAGTCCTGTTGCATGGCCTTCGAGAAAAATGTACTTTCACTTTAACAAAGGGTGGATGTTTGCATTTTTCCCCCCTTCAAACCTTTAAATCTAATGAATTCTCTTGAATAACCGTATTTTCAGAAGTCTCTGGCTCTACAGAGGTGGTCCACTGTCACGCCCACAAGAGGGCATTTTCTCATCAACTTCTGTAAAAGCGATTTGTTTTCTAAAGAGAGGCTGGGAGGCCTGCGGGCCGGAGCGTGAGCACAGAAGCAGGGGCTGAAGCGCTGCTTGCAATCGAAGGCTTCCACGTAGTGAGTCCTGCCGGCGCGTGAGCTAGTGTGGCGGCCACTCGCTCACTGTGTTTCCTCTGCTTTTAATGTCTTCCTTCCAGAGTGGCTGGGCACCAAAGGAAACCTTTGCAAGACTTTATTTTTCCAGATACAAGATGCCATGTGCTCGCGTGTAGCTGGTATGTAGTGTACGTGGCTGCGGTTCATTCCTACAACCGGTGTTACCCGTCATGATGTCCGTACTAAATGTGATTCGCTAACATTTTAAGACTCTGGTCCAAATGCTCCGGTACAAAGAGCCCCCACCTTCTCCAGAGACTTAATGTGGAAAAGAAAATAGCTAAATACTGGAGTGTAATCTAGATAATTGGACCAAGGAGGGAGGTGGCTATTTTGGATTGGGTAGTTAGGGAGTACTTCTCTGGAGGGTAACAAAGAGTCTACTGTGCTTTTTTTTTTTAAATGTTTATTGATTTTAGAGAGAGAGGAAGAGAGAGGGATAGAGAGATAGAAACATCAGTGATGAAAGGGGATCATTGATTGGCTGCCTCCTGCACACCCCCTACTGGGGATCGAACTCACAATCCCGGCATGTGCCCCGACCAGAAATTGAACCAGTGACCTTAGTTCATGGGTTGACACTCAACCACTGAGCAACACCAGCCAGGCTAAATAGTCTACATTTATTTCAGGGGTGGGGAACTTTTTCTCTGCCAAGGGCCATTTGGATACTTATAACATCATTCGAGGGGCATACACAATTATCAACTTAAAAATTAGCCGGCTCTATTTGGTCAAACATGTGATTAACTCACCCCTAATGTCTTGGCAGGGCCAGACCAAATGACTTTGTGGACCTTATACGGCCCTCAGGCCTGAGGTTCCCCACCCCTGTTTTATTTTATCGGCACTGATACTATTTGGATTACAAATGTAGTAAAACCTTTAGACTCCCTTCTTCAAAAAAAAATAGTTGCAATGTTTATTACCATGAAACATGATGAAAATGGGGGCAGCAACATGGCGTTGCCCATTATTCATTTGTTAAATTTCATTCAACAATTACCACCTACTTTTGACCCCATCATTTTAAAAAAATGAATATGTTAACACCAAAGAGTACAAAGGATGTAAGTGCAGAATATAGGACAGTTGAATAAATAATAGTGTTTTTGAAAAATTCCTACATACTCCTGCATTTTCTCATTTCCATGAACTTTGAGAACTTCAGCCCGGGCTTGTCCTGCTCGTGATAATTGCCACCTTCCCCATCCATGAGGACCAAGCTACCGAAGGCACAGTAATGGGGCTCTGCTGGCACCAGTTCCCCAAGCCTGCCCAGCTCACAGCCTGACATACAAGACACAGAGCAGAAGGCAGCAGACCCCTAACCCTGGGGGTCCAGGATACTTACAGGAGAGTCCAGCCCAAAAGCTACAATGGCCTTGGAGATCCATGTGACATTTTCTGAAGCCAGGAGTCACAGCTCTACTTTGAAGACATGTTTCAGAAGATCAAAGCAGGATGGGTCAGGCAAATCAAGGTGGGCTTCATGGAGGAGGTGTGCCTTCCACTTGGCCTTCAAGGATAGATAGGTATAAAGAAGAGGATCATGGATATAAGGGGCAAAATATTCATTTCTTTCTTAAGTTAATGTGGAACATTTTTTTTTTATAATAAAACCCATCCATTGTGTAATATTTTTAGGCATAACAATGTAATAATCTCCAAAAACCTGTTCTGCAGGTGTGGCTATTAATATGTTATCATCATTTCTTCTCAATTTTTGTTTTGCATTTTTACAATAGCAGGGCCATGTTGCATACGAAATTTTGAGACTTGTTTTTTTAACTTTGGAACACTATCCTATGTCATTAAAATGATTCTTAAACATCACTTCTTCATGCCCACAGTCCATCATGCCTGCCGTCTGGTTTATCAGCCATTCCCATCAGGTGGCCTTTTTTCCCTACTAGAACATTCTGGCAGGTATTCTCACATATTATTTTGGTTCATAATTTTGGTGTCAGACAGATCTGACAAGTCTCAGCTCTGAGGGTAACATCAGGCTCGGCATTATCCATCCAGCCTATCATGTCACGTGGACATAATAGCGCCAGCCAACGGGGGCTTGTGAGTTACATGAGAGAATGTTTTGGATAGAGTTCTAGAAATAGAGTTACCAAGGTTTGATATTTTAAAAATTATATATCTTTCCAGCTATAAGAGGAATGTTTTTTTATAGAAAATGTTAACAAAAAGGAAAATCCTGCCTAATCTCATCACTAGAGGATAAAAACAATTAACCTTTTAGAATCTATTATTTGTCACTTTCAGCAGAATTGGGATCATACTATTTCTCTTTCTTTCTCTCTCTCTCTCTCTCTCTCTCTCTCTCTCTCTATATATATATATATATATATATATATATACATACATATAGTATATATAATCTTATCTCCTGCTTTTTTCTCCGTCTTAACCTTGTGTTGATTTTCCATTGTCATTTTGCATTTAGATATGTGATCTTAAAAGGCTATATTTCATTATATTCTGTTATATTAATGTGCCATTTAATTTAACTACCTTCCTATTGTTGGCTATATAGATAATTCAGTGATTTGCTATCAGAAATGACATCACAATCAGATATTGTTGAGCATCAATATCTGCAGACATTTTGGATTATTTCCGCAGGATTCATTCCTAGAGCTGGGACTCCCAAGTCAGGCAGGAGCGTCCTGAAAACATCGATCTCTCTCGACGCATCGCCCCAGACTGCCTGTGCTATTTACTCTCCCATAAATAGCACGTGCACACCCACCTCACAGCACCCATACCTGCTATAATCTTTATAAATACCTTAGTCGTTGCACAGATGAGTGATGGCGTCTCGTGGTCTCCATTGGCCCTCCCTTGATTACCGGTCGGCCGGAGCATTTGTGTCTGTGTTTATTGACATTCCTGTCCTTTGCCTGTTCTTCTATTTATATTCATCTTTTTCTTATTGATTGGTGAGAGCTCTTTATGCATAGGAAGATAGTAACCTTTTGGTGTCATGTTTAGAAATATTTTTCCCAGTTTGTCATTTGTCTTTTAAATTCATTTATGGTTTCTTGGTTATACAGAGGCCTTTAATTTGCTCTTTATCAGCCGTTTTCACTTTGATGTTTCCTCTTGTTTTTAGTCTGAGAAAATCCTCTCCTATCCTGGCTTTCGATATCTTATTTGTTTACCTCTCTTCTACTTGTTTGAAGATTTCATTTTAAAAATTCAACTTTTTATCCAGTTCTAAGTTATCTCGTTTTGTTATAAGATGGAAGACAGGAATTTAATTATTTCTTAATAGTGAAATGATTCTTCCAGTTCTGTTTACTGAGTGAGCTTGCTTTCCTCCTGATTCGAAAGGTTACTTCTTGATCACACTGAATTCTCCTATCAGCGAGGGCATGTTTCTCTCTACCCGGGGCTAACCCACATGAATACAATGTTATTATGTTTTAAAATCTGGTACCATAGATCATCTTCATTATTATTATTTTGCAAAATATTTTTAGCAACTATCTCTGACATATCTAATAGGCCAGATGAACTTTAGAATCTCTGGCCAAGGTAAAAAAAATCTTTTGTTGACTTTTTTTACATGGTATCCATATGAATTAGATGGTATTTATAAATTGATGTATAAAGAATTGACATCCTAATCATAATATGGAGTCTTCTCATTCAGGAACATGCTATTCTATTCCCTCTCTCTCTCTCTCTCTCTCTCTCTCTCGCTCTCTCTCTCTCATTTATTTAAGTTTACTTTCATTACCCTCTGTAAACATTTGTGGGGGTTTTTTTTCATGTGAGCTTTGCACTGCTCTTAGACACTTCATTCCTAGCTGCTGCATATAGAGATCTTTCTGTCCAATTGTATTTTCTAATGATTTATTGCAAACAAATAAGAAAGCTCTTAATTTTCTATGTATTCATTTTGTACCTTGCCAGGTTATTGCACTTTCTTATGAATAGAATTATTTCAAGGCTTTTAAAACCTGCGGATCATTTTGCCAAGAGGGTATAAGCACAACCAGTAGCGTCTGGGGAGAGCCTATATCACCACTTTTAAGAATCTTCATTAACTTGGAAGAAAGTAGCGTCTCATTGTATCTCGTACACCATTTCAGTGCCGTTTCTGATGCTATGCCTGAGCCCTGGTAAGTATGATGCGTTTGGGGCATGCAGTCCCAGGGTGCAGTGCTCATGAGCAGGCCTCTCCCGAAGCAGTGGTGGTGGCTGTGGTGGCTCTGGTGTCCTGGAGGGTGCAATTCTGAAACAGGAGTTTGAGGTCCACAGCCCTGCCTTTGGGGGGTGGGAGGGGCTAGTCCTAAAGAAAAGTGTAGGAGCTGACTCTGGACACACGTCCCAGACGGTGGGGGCGAGCCTGCTGTGATTGACGGAAGGTTCAATTTCACCCGGACGTGCACTCACAGCCAGACAAACCTGAGTGTGAAGAAACAACCAGCAGAAACGCTCGCCCCATCCCCCATCGTCGAGCCCTGAGGGACCCTCAGGATTTCCATTCAGCGCACAAAGACGCGCCTGCAAGTGAGCAAGAAGAGAAGGCCCCGCAGGAGCAGAGCTGTAATATCCAGGCACTTTGTCCTTGCAGCTCCACCGAGCTCGCCTCACGCTGCCAGCTTCCCGAAGCAAGGCCTTTGCCTCCTTCCGGGGAAGGGAAGGGTTTCTCCTACCCCGATGCTCCCCAGCACGTGGCTGGGGGCGGGCGCGGGAGCTCCCGTCTCGCCTCCCTGCACAGAAGGCTCGCGAACGTGCCGAGGATGTGCGTTTCCTCCGTTAGACAACTCCCCTTCTACTCGCTGCTTCTCGTGCCAGCTGGGGAAGGCTGCTTTTCTCCCGCTTGGGACGCTTCCTCCGAAAGAATCTGTTGCCATCGGCAAGTCCTCTGTGTTGCAACTGTCTCCCCCGAAGCCAGACCCTAGGGCGAGGCATCCTCCCTCATTGAAACCCTCACCCGGTATTCAGGGTTCAACAAATACCAGCGCCTTCTGCGTGCCTGGCAATGCGCTCGGCACCGGAACTCACGGTGAGCAAAGACGCGCCTGGTCCTTTCCCTCGGTGAGCTGCCAATCCAGGGCAGGAGACGGGTGCTCATCAAAGGCCAGGCAGAAGGCACAGGGCGCTGTCACGGGAGCCTGGCCTCTGCCTGGGCCGCGGAGGGATGAGTGACCTGAGATGTAAAGGAAGGGTTGGCCTCAGGACTTTGTAAAGAGAGGATCATGCGCTGCAGGCAGAGGGGACGGGTACACTGTGGCCCTCATAGGAGAGAGGATGGCGCGTTCAAGGAGAGGTGGCCGGGTGGCTGGAGCTGGGGAAGCAAGGGCGTGTGGGCAGGAGGAGACCCGAGAATTAGGCAGGGAGAGGCCGCACAGGGTCTTGCCGGCCACAGAGAGAACCTCTGTCTGCATTGCAAGAGCACTGGCTGGCGTTGATGGTTTTAAGCAAGGAGACGGTGTTTTGGAAGAGATGCCCTTACCGGTTTGGCTCAGTGGATAGAGTGTTGGCCTGCGGACTGCAGGGTCTCAGGTTCGATTCCGGCCAAGGGCATGTACCTTGGTTGCGGGCACATCCCCAATAGGGGGTGTGCAGGAGGCAGCTGATCGATGTCTCTCTCTCATCGATGTTTCTAACTCTCTATCCCTCTCCCTTCCTCTCTGTAAAAAATCAATAAAATATATTTTTTAATAAAAGAGATGGTGCTGGCTGCCAGGCGGGACCCCTCTGAAGAATACTAAAGAGGGAGGTGGGGTTCGGGTAGGGAGGACGGGCGGAGTCCAGGCGAGAGCTGATGGTGCAGATGGACAGGTGATGGTGCAGATGAGAGAAGTAGGAGCTGGAGGCACGTGGAAGGCGGAGGTGGAGGCCTCGGGGTGGGTCGGACGTGGAGAGGTCAAGAAGGGGGATTCTCCAGGGCGGTACCTAGATCTCCGGTCTGAGGAACTAGAGGACGAGGTGCTGTTACTCGATGTGCCGGCAGCACGGGGCGGTGGCAGGTGTGGTGGGGAAGGCTGAGTTTTGTTCAGGACCATGCGTGGGGCTCCTGAGACTTGGCAGTGGTTGGTGGCAGGTAGGTGTGCGGGTCTGGCTCTGACTTGGAGGAGCGACCAGGGCCAGACATGGACGTTTTGGAGGGTTCATCCAGGGAGACTGAGGGAGAGCCTTAGAGCAGTGGTTCTTGACCTTCTGGCCCCAACCATAAAATTGTTTTCGTTGCTACTTCAGAACTGTAATGTTGCTACTGTTATGAATCGTAATGTAAATATCTGATATACAGGATGGTCTTAGGCGACCTCTGTGAAAGGGTCCTTCGACTGCCAAAGGGGTCGCGACCCACAGGTTGAGAACCACTGCCTTAGAGGTAAGGGACAGGCTGGGAAGCCAGCTGGCGGCCACCGTCCCTCGGGGCCCTGCTGCTGCTCTGGCTGCCACTGTGCCCTGGCTCCCAGGGGCTGCTCTGCCGGGGACGGCGATTTCCTGCGGACCCTCCCCGGGGACTGGCTGAGTCCACACTGGAGGTAATAAAAGGGGCGTAAACACAGAGAAATCACGCGTCTCCACGGTCCGCTCCATATGTGCTTGCTTGTCTCCAGGCTCCTTGGTCCCGCCCTCCAGGGTGAGTCTCTGAGTAAGGAGATGGAAGCGGGTCTCTCCCGCCCCCTCCCTCCTCTGTCCCGAGCACCCCTTCCTCCAGCCCCTCGTTTCTGAATGATGAGCCAAGAAGACCTTAAATTTGCTTCAAGTCGAGATCATTTACAGAATCACATTTAATCCGCGTTTATTAACATCTGCTGTGCCCAGGCACCGCAGCGTGGAGAAAAACGGTGAGGGAGGCATGGTCAGACCTTCCTCCCTCGGGCACTTCTAGTCGAGGGGAGGAGGCAGGAGATGAGAGAGAGGGGATTATGATGTGGATGTGACAGACGCTAAAATAGAAGGCGGTCCAAAGTCTCAGATGAGGCCAGGCGAGGGAGGGGTATGCGGAGGAGAGGCAGGGGAGGACTAGGGCGAGTGGAATACATGATATGGAGCAAGGCTATGGGCAGGCGCAGGGCACTGAGGGCATTTGGGGAAGAAGAAACAGGGAAGAGGAGTTATTGGGGGAATGTGAAATGGTTTCCATGACCGGGGGATATTGCATAAGTGTTG
Source organism: Myotis nattereri (assembly GCF_964212035.1). NCBI lineage: Eukaryota > Metazoa > Chordata > Mammalia > Chiroptera > Vespertilionidae > Myotis > Myotis nattereri. Next base: position 74,748,271 of record NC_138085.1, on the reverse strand, counting down.
GACATGTGTGTGTGTGTGTGTGTGTGTGTGTGTGTATGAGAGAGAGAGACCAGGGTGGACAGGCATGGGGATGGGTGATATAGAAGGTGGGTGTGATGGCTAAGCTGCCAGGGTGGAGGTCCCGGGAAGAGTGTGAGGTCGGCGATCCGCCTTCGTCGTGTGTGCCGGAGAGCTTTCTCAGCCTCTTCCACTCCTGCTGTCAGGAGATGAGCTGAGACAAAAATATCCTTATTCTTCTTGCGTTGGAAAATGAAAGCCGGGGCTGAAATCTCACCAGACTCTGCCGGTTTTGCTCCCCACTGCCCGGATGTGAGAGTGGCAGCTCCCGGCACCAGGGGCTTGAGGAGTGTGTGCCGAGGGTCCCCCTGGGTTCTTGGGGCCAGAACTGAGAAAGTTAAAATTCTCTCTGAGTCACTCGGGCCGTGTGCATGGGCCCGATCCAATAACTACCTCCTGGAAGTAACAAAATTTACGATGTTTTCCGACTCATGTTCTCGTTGCCATGACCTTTAGTTCCCTTTAGGCGTGTCTTCCTCAGGAAATGTCATGGGGCTCTGACCTAAGACAGCTGGGCTGGGCCTCCTCCAGCCCCTGTGGACACATCCCAGGGCTGGGTGCTGCAGGGTTGGAGGACCAGCTTGCACCTGGATCTGCTCAGAGCTTGGTCATCGTTGCGGAATTTCAGAGAAGGGATATAAACAAACCCATGCCCTGGCCCTGAATTCAGGTCCCAGGCAGTGCTTGCGATTCCTGGCCCAGGCTCTCCTCAACCAGCTCTTTATTGAATGCTCCACCCAGTTAGCTGGGGGCACAGGTGGATGGGGTGGGGGGAGGCAGAGGAAAGGGATGGGGGAGACAAAGCATGCTGGAGATGAGGCAGATGGGGTGGCATCGCCAGCCTGGGGAGTGCAGTGCCCATGTGTGACCGGTCAGTGTAAACAGTGCCGCCTAGACAGTCTCCCTACAAGGCTGGGAAGAGGTCGTAGGACCTGGCCGTCGATGTTTGCGGGGAAAGGGGGACTGTGACCCCCTGGATCTTGGGGGGGTGCTGTAACAATCAGAGAGAGTGGCCCGGAAGCACCTTGGAAGGTCTTCTGAGCTCCTGGCCAAAGAGTTTCAGAGGTTCTTTCAGGAGATAACCATCCTGCAGTGGGTAGAGGGAGAAGGTGGTGCGTGCCGAGCTGGGACCACTGTGTGAGCACTTGCCCAGGTCTCCTGCTGGGTCAAAGGCAGTGCTGTAGGTCTCCTCTGCCAGGTCTGACGAGGCCCAGGGGGTCCAGGTGATGCTGCCAAGATGACTTACCTGCTTCTCAGGAAGCTCAGAGCTCCAGTGCCCTTTCACAGATGGGAAGTGGCAGGTGCGGGGCTGTCGAGGGGGATGGCTGTTCGGGCCGGTTCAGGCCTCCTTCTCCCCGGCTCTGACTGTTTGTTTCCAAGTCGCCGTGAATGCCGTAAACCACTGCTTGTCACTTTGCCAAATTCCCGTGCTCTTACTTAAGGGTGATTCACGCGCTGGATGGTTTTGACATTTGAAGATTACTTGATTCTTTGGGCAATTTTCTTCTTTGCCGTCAAGAAAACGCCTGCAGTTCTCTCTTTCGTTTGGGGAAAGGTGAGGCCCAGGAAGTAGATAATGAACTCGCTGGACCAGGGGACGCTGCGCCGGGTGCTCTTGTGGGGCGTGGAAGACCCATAAGGCTTTTGCTCCTAAAAGGATGGCAGCAGCTCCTCAACTTGGTAATTCGCCTTCAGAATCCCACAGGCTCTGAGTTGGTCCTATGGGGCCGTCTCTGTGTAGAAGTCAACCATGGGACCGGCCCCACGGTCGGGGAGGCCCTTGGGTGGTCGCTGCCCTAACGATGCCCACATGCTTGGCGACCCTTCTTCTCTGTGGCAAAGGGCCAGCCGCTCCAGACCCAGGGACCTGGTTTGTCACAGTCTTGCTCTTTCCACTCCACTGAGCCCTTTGGTCTCCATCCCTAGGGAGCGGTTAGTTAAGATTTCATGTCATTATCCCCTCACTTATTAAGCTCCACCTCCTTTTCCCTCTCCCCCAACCACCCAGCACCCCTCCCCCAATGCCCATGGACCCAGTGGTGAGAAACCACCAGCTCACTTACGGCTCTTTCCAAAGTCTTTGTTTGTTATTCCTGTTAGCTCCCCATCTGAACTGCCCCTCACTCTCCACCCACACCCACTGCTCCAAGCTTGGCATTCAAAGCCCACAGCCTGTCCCTCGCCACCCTCCCTCCCTGCCTCTGTGGGGTCTCCCTTCCTCCCCCAGAGGTTTGAGGTGAGGGCGAGAGCCCCGCCATGGGGTAAGATGGCATCCGGCGGAAACATACTGAACGGAGGCAGTCTAAGGCGCATGGCCAGGGGATTGCACTCGGCCGATGACCTGAGGAGGGGCTGCTGCCCTCAGGGACGTCGGCAAACCCCACGCCCGAGCCCCTTGGCCCTCCCAGGTGTGGGTTCCCCAGATGGAGTCCACGCACCAAAGCCCTGGACGACAGGACTCTTCGAGGCAGGATACAGGATTAGGGATAATTTCATTTAGAAAGAAAGAGGCTGAGGAGCGACTGGATTGTCTTTGAAGGGTGCTCCTGTGGAACTGAGATGAGCTGTTCTTCTCACCGACGGAGAGGGCTGAGAGGGTCTCAGAGGAGCGAGTGACGCTCCCACTTAGCCCCCCCCCCCGCCCCTCCCGCGTGGAGGCGCATGCAGGCTGGCCTGGCGGGATGGGCGGCTCTGCGGGCAGACGTGCTGGTGGGGCGGGGATTGCTTGGAGAAAGCCAGAGCTCAGTCCTCTCTTGGAAGGAAAACTTTAAAAAGCCAGGAATTCACAGAGACTGTACGGTCTCGGAGGATCTCCGAGGGCTGCGGGAGGCAGGGCTGTGTGTGTGGGCGGGGGGGGGGGGGGGGGGGGGGCCTGGAAAGATGCGCAGAGCTTTTCAAGGCAGAAACAAGGGGCGGGCATGGGTGGCAGCAAGGATGGAGGTGAGCAGTGGGCACACTGCTGGCGTGTCCTGCAGACTAAAGCAGGAGTTCCCGGAGGGAGGGAGGGAAGGAGGGAGGGAGGGGGAGGGAGGGAGGGAGGAGGGACTGGGGCTGAGAGGTTGGTTCTGACCTTCACCCACAGGCTGTAGGGACCCACTGGGGATGCTTCCACGGGGGGTGGCCCATGATGGGGCTCCTGGTTCTTGAGGGTGGGGGGAGGCAGAGTAGCCATCCCAACGCCAGTCGGCAGGTCCCTCCCTGCCCGTCACAGACTGGCCTGCAAGGAGAAGAGAAAATGACACTCCCTGTGGGCGTGTTTCTCAGAGAACTAAATGCATTTCATTCCACGTGCCATCCTGTCAGTCCAGATCCTAGGGAGCAAGCAACAGAAACCAGTCTGGCCAACGCAAGCAGAACAGACATTCATTAAACGGCTATTAGGCAGCCCTGGCCAGGGGAACTCTGTTGGTTGGAGCATCACCCCATACACCAAAAAAATAATAAAAATTTAAACAAAAAAAAGGTTGCAGGTTCCATTCCGCCAGTCAGGGCACACACCTGGGTTGCAGGTTCAATTCCTGGTCAGCATAAGGGAGGCAACCTATGGATGTTTCTCTCCTCCACCCTCCCTCGCTCTCTTCCTCCCTTGGTCTTCCTTCTTCTCTCTCTAAAAACAAAAATTAACAAACATATCGTCTGGTGAGGACTTTTACAAAGGGTATTAGCAGCCCAGAGTTTCCAGGAGAAGCAGCCTCAGAGGCCACACAGCCAGGACTGCCAGCCACTCCTGCCAGGTTCCGACCCAGGAGGACCCCTGCTGCCTGCCGGGCCCCGCCTCCTGCTGCACCAGCCCCACTTCCTGCACCACTGGCTTCTGATCGAGCGAGCGTGTGGGTGGGAGTGTGAGCGGTGGAGCAGGGGAGGGAAGTCAGTGTGTTTGCAGCTTCTAGGTGGAAGGTGGGCTCCGTCTCCCCAGGATGGGCATTCCCAGGCACAGACGAGTGCGGTGCTGAGAGCCAAACAGGATGCCGGGAGCGCCCGCATGCCTCTCCTCCTCTGGCGTGAGTGCGTGTCTGTGCCTGTGCGTGTTTAAAATGTCCTTTCTTTGGCGAAGTGCAGGCAATGGCTTTGTTTGGTGTTTAAAGCACGGCTGTTCATTGGAAAGATATGACATTGGCTACCCGTGATTTGTCCCCAGCGTATGGAAGTTTAGTAGCCCGTGCCACACAAAAGACGGGGAGCCATGGGTGTAGACTCTGCACTTGGCTGCCACACAGCTTGGGTCCGAGACCAGGCTGCCTCCCACCTGCAAGCTGAGCGGTGAGGCCAGATGTCTAAGTCCCTGTTTTCTTACATGTACAGTGAAGATACTGATCCTCACGTCTCAGGGCTGCAGTGAGCAGTGAGTCAGAAAAGGCGGATGAAGGGAAACGCGGTCACCAATAGGGAATCGAAGATACTGTTGCAGTGAGGGAGGAAAACTGACCAGAAGAGCGGCGGATCCAAATAACCCAGGACACCGAGAATCTGCTCTGACGCCCGCGGGAGGTGCACGTCACAGCCATGGATGCTGGGACATCCTGAACCCCTGGTGGCCTCCTGTGTGCCTCCCTGCTGACACCTGCTGGCTGGGAGGAAGCTTCTGTGCTCCAGACACCGAGGAGCGCAGGTTCAGGAACCCTGCACCCCAGAGCCCACGACTGGAAACGCACCCAGAGAACCCCACCTGCGGGGGGATTTGGTGTCCTGGGGCTGTGCTTTGCTGGGCATTTCCCTCTTGTCGCTCTCTCTCTCCTCCTTGAGCTCTTGTGGGGCCGGGGGGGGGGGGGGGGGGCGGTTAGGGAGGATAGGACAGGTGGTGGTGTCCTTTCCAACTGTGTGCCTCCCTTTCCTCATTGGACAAAAGGCAAGTGACCAATCAAGATCACCTGGCGAAGTCAGCAAAAGACAAGTATCACACAACCTCACTCATATGTGGAATCTAATGAACAAAACAGACATGGAAGCATGGAACAGACTGTGGGATCTCAGAGGGAAGGTGGGTGGGTGGGAAGTGATCAACCAAAGAACTTTGCATGCATAACCCGTGGACACAGACAATAGGGTGGTGAGGACCTGGGGTGGGGGGCAGGGGTGGGCTAGAGGTGTTCAATGGGGGTAGGGGGTAAGGGGACATATGTAATACTTTCAACAATATTTTTTTAAAAAAAAGAATTAACATGAAAACAATAATAAAACAAAATAAAAGATCACCTGGCGAGTGAGTCAGTGGCAGAAGCCAGACTCAAGTCCAGGTTCTGTTCATGCAAGTATAAGAGATGCTACAGAGAGTTCCCGTCCTGGGCTACAGAGGCCACAGTTCTCTTCCGCCTGCAGGGCTCATGTCACCCTGACCTTCGGTTGTCCCCAGCTCTTCATCAGCACCGCCTCCATGCATTTCCTGAAACCCTTCCTGGAGGAGCTGCTTTTTGGCAGCTATGGCCTGTCAGGAGCCACGGGTGTCTCAGTACATGGCCAGCCATAGTCACAGTGACCCTCGTGGCCAGGTCCACTTTCTTCCCCTCCTGGGACTCCATCTTTGTTCTTCTCACTCTACATTTTCTCCCAGAGTAATGTTTCATAATCCCCACACGCTGGTTCCTAAATCCGTATCTTCAGCACAGACCCCAGTGTTGACCACAAAATCCATAAAACCGGAGGCCCCTCCCCGGGGACATCCCACAGATGCTTCCATCTCAGCCCTCAGACACTGACCAGGTCTCTCTCCAATGCCACCCTCAGATCCCTTCCTCCTTGGTCTCAGTGGCCATCCATCCCCGGTGAGAGGGAGCCGGCGGGCTGTGTGGGCCACCCCTTGGGAAGCCGGCTCTCCCCAGTTGGGTCTGGAGGCAGATCCCTCCTCCTCCTGCCCCTGTGGCCGGTGGGGGATGGCGCGGGGAGCTCGGAGGGGCTGCAACAAGGAGGGCTTTGGTTTAGAAATGCTAGACTTCAGCGTGATTTAGTGCCCTGGCATTTCTGGGCTAGTTTACAGTAATCAGGCATTTGTGAATGTTCGCTTTCTCCTCCGCGGACTGTTGCTGACACAGGAACTCTGTTGATTAGATCTCAGCCTGTGCTAAACAGTAGCCAGTGTGGGGCTGTGGAGAAGGTGGGCCCCGGCGGCTGCGTCACGTGTGGAGAATGTGCGCGCCTGCGTCACTCACTAACGTCGATAGCAGCTCATCCCTCTGAGTCCCAGATATTGCAGCCGAAAAACAGGGATCCCATCCCGTCCCCTTTAAGGTTATTGTGAGGATTGAAAGAGAAAGAATATAAAGCATTCTGCTCGACTCAGTCTGCTCTTAATACATACTTATCCCCTTTTCATGTTCCCCTAGCCCCCAGGTGAAGTCTGGCTTTGTTGGACTATGTGTTCGCGAAGGTGACCAATGACGCTTTTGCGTGTAAAAGAACAGATATGTAATGAACGGGCTTTCTTTTCTTCTAATAAGATTCAAAGGCACCTCTGTGTTTGCCCCTGCCCTGTCACATTCCCCATCAGACTAGACTTTTTTTGACTACAAATACTAGTAAATTGTCCTACTGACTAAATTAAAAAGGGTTGGAGTTAGCAAGTAGGCTTCCAGAGTCCCAGGCCAGTATGATTCACCCAAAAAGAAGAGAGTCCATGGTGTCAAATTCATTACTTGAAATTTTTTAAAATGTATTTTTATTGATTTTAGAGAGGATGGGAGAGGGAGCGAGAGATAGAAACATTGATGAGAGAGAAAAATGTCAACATCCGCCGAAACCGGTTTGGCTCAGTGGATAGAGCGTCGGCCTGCGGACTGAGAGGTCCCAAGTTCGATTCCGGTCAAGGGCATGTACCTTGGTTGCGGGCACATCCCCAGTGGGAGATGTGCAGGAGGCAGCTGATCGATGTTTCTAACTCTCTGTCTCTCTCCCTTCCTCTCTGTAAAAAATCAATAAAATATATTTAAAAAAAAAAATGTCAACATCCATTGGCTGCCTCCTGCATGCCCCACACTGGGGATCAAGCCTGCTGAACGACCGGGAATCGAACTGATGACCTCTTGGTGCATGGGTCGATGCTCAACCACTGAGCCACACCAGCTGGGCATGACTTGAAATTTTGAACCTTGCAGACACCGGTCCAAACCACCTCAACCCGGCCTCCCTCTTCTCTTCCTCCTTACTGTCCTTGGCTCCCCTCTGTGTTTGCCGTGTCTAGAGTGAATGAGGGGGAGGCCAGGTGATGGCCCCCTCTCCTCCCAGGTGCCCCCTTGCCAGAGGGGTCCTGGCTGGCCTGGGGATGGCCAAACCAGGACCTGCTGAGTGGTCTGCTCACCCACACTTTCTGGGGAGCCAGGAGGGGCCTGTGGCTGGGTATTTGTGTGACTTTGAGGCCGTGTGACCCCTCCCTGTGCTCTGCGCTTGGCGGGGGCCAAGAAGCCAGTGCTGGGTATGCGAGTGGGAGGCTGGCCATGTCCCCAGCCCTCGGAGGCCATTCTTCCTGTGACTGCAGGGAAGGGCCCATTGCCGGGACTCAGAGCAGGACACTGATTTATCTCCTTTTAATCACGCGGGCCTCAGACGGTTTCTGTTATTTTCAGGACGTCTTCTCAATTTCATTCTAAAAATATGTCCTCATTCTATTCAGAATAGATTTTTAATTGCCCTTGCCCTGAACGATGTTGAACGGAATTAGTCTTCAGGGTACCCACCGCCTCGTTGAGGAGCCCGGTGTTCCGTCCAGTGCTGGGGGTGCACCCTCGAGCTGAGCAGGCTGCACTTGGGGGCAGCCAGGTCTGCGCGTTGGCTGCTTCTCTGACTGCAGGGTGCCCCGTTGCTGGTTCACAGGTGTCTGTGTAGAGGAAGGGACGAGGGGCCGTCTGTTATTCTGGGCCGGGGTTCTGTCCCTGCTGACTCTGCCCTGGCTGGGTGACTCCTCAGGACTCCCTGTGTGCCTGTGTGCCTGTGTGTATGAGTGTTGTCTCTGTGTGTTTGTGTGTCTCTGTGTGCCTGTATGTGTGTCTGTGTGTCTTTGTGTGTGTCTGTGTATATGAGAGTGTGTGTGCGTCTGTGTGCCTGTGTGAGTCTGTGTGTGTCTGTGTGTATGAATATGTGTCACTGTGTGCCTGTGTGAGTCTGTGCGCCTGTGTGTCTATCTTTGTGTATGAGTGTATGAGTGTGTATCTGTATGTGTGCGTGTGCCTATGTGTGTCTGTGTGCCTGTGTGTATGAGTGTTGTCTCTGTGTGTTTGTGTGTCTCTGTGTGCCTGTATGTGTGTCTGTGCACCTGTGTGTCTATCTGTGTGCATGCATGTGTGTCTGTGTGTGTGTGTCCCTGTGATCTTTCTGTGTATGTCAGCCTGTGTGTGTGTCTGTATGTCTCTGTGTGCCTATGTGAGTCTGTGTGTCTGTGTGAGTGTGTCTATGTGTCTCTGTGTCCCTGGGTGACTGTGTGTCTGCCTGTGAGTCTGTGTGTCTGTGAATGTGTGTCTGCCGGTGTGTATGAGTGTGTGAGTATGTCTGTGCATCGCTGTGTGCCTGTGTGAGTCTGTGTGTCTGTCTTTGTGAGTGTGTCTGTGTGTCTCTGTGTGCCTGTGTGAGTCTGTGTGTCTGTCTTTGTGAGTGTGTCTGTGTGTCTCTGTGTGCCTGTGTGAGTCTGTGTGTCTGTCTTTGTGTGTCTGTGTGTCTCTGTGTGCCTGTGTGAGTCTGTGTGTCTGTCTTTGTGAGTGTGTCTGTGTGTCTCTGTGTGCCTGTGTGAGTCTGTGTGTCTGTGGATGTGTGTCTGCCGGTGTGTATGAGTGTGTGAGTGTGTCTGTGCATCTCTGTATGCCTGTGAATCTATGTGTCTGTCCGTGCGCACACAGGCAGGCAGGCAGGCAGCGGGCAGGGGCGCTGCCTCACGTTCCTGACAGATGACTGTGCCCCCCAGGAGGCCTGTAATTCCTGCTCAGTGCCAGGCCTGGGCGGGCTGGAGTCACTCGCCCACACCTCTGTCAGTAAAATGCCAGCAAGCCATTTATGTCCCTGTTTCGTAGAGAATGAGAACCTCGAGTAATTCAACAAAAGCAGCCTGTGAACGGTCCTGCAGGTCTGCCTCTTGGGACCACGGGTGGCCTCTGAGGACTGGAGGCCCCGCCAGATGCAGGCTGCACCCAGGGTGAGGGGACTAGGGAAGGCGCACCTGCCGGCTCACCTGGACGTGCCTCGGACCTGGAGATGCACGCCGCTGTCCCCCGGGCCTGACTGTGCCGAGAGGTGGGCTCCTCCCTGGGATGGGTTAGTTCTGCCGAATCAGATGTGGGGGTGCAGGCCCGGGGCCTGTGAGCACAGCCCTCTGTGCAGGGCCTGAGGCTGATGCCTTCGGAGGAGGTGCCTGCAGAGTGTGGGGGTGGGTCATGGTGAGGGGCTCTTCTGGGGGTGATCCTGAACTCCTAGCATCGTCCACACGAGGCAGGGGCCTCCCGGGTGTGGGTGGAGCGTGCACAGGGCTGGTCCCGTCACCACTGCCAGCTGCAGCCACAGGCCCAGGGAGGCAGCGGATCTGGATCCCACAGGTGGTCGTCAGAGAAGCTGCCTGTGCTGGGCGGGGGAGGGGGGGCAGTGATTCCCGCCCACCTGCTGTTGTTCCTCTTCCCTCTGGGAATGCAGACGGCTGTGGGAACCTCCTGAGCTGCCAGGTGGGGCTGGGCAGGGGAGTGAGCCTGCTCAGGGGGCGGCTTCCACAGTGGTGTTGGCTGGGCAAGGAGACCCCCTGCTTGGTCACCTCATTGATGGGCCTCTGTGGGCCAGCTCTGGATGCGGGCTCCGGATGGGGGCTGCGGGAGGGGGCTGGGGGAGGGGGCAGGGGGAGAGGGCTGGGGGAGGGGGCTGGGGGAGGGAGCAGGGGGAGAGGGCTGGGGGAGGTCCCTTCTCTTCACAGCAGGGCCTCCTCTGCCCTGCTCGGCACTCTTGCCTTCAAATCCTCTTTGTCAACTTCTTCAGCAGCTGCAGACTTGATGTTATTTGTTTTTTTGTTTTTTCTCTCAAATTCCCAAATGACGGAAAGAGATCCAGGAGCGTGTTTGCCTGCAGGGGAAATGGCCTGCATGGCTCCTGGGGTGTTCGATCTCCCTGTGGCTTGGCGGGGGTGCTCTGGTGATGGTGATGGAGTCAGGAAGGAGGGGCTGGCCTCGGTGAGGAAGGAGGCTGGAGGGAGCTCAGTCCACCTCTTCACAAGCAGCTTGTGCAAACCTCTCACGCTCCTGGGTCGAGGCTTGTGCTCAGGGACTCCCTTGAGCTCCTCCATCCTGGAGTGTGCCAGCCGGGCAGCTCGGGCACGGCCATGCCCCCTGCCCAGCGTCTAGCGGTGAGCCACGGCTTCCCCCTGCAAAAAAGTGCAGAGCTTTCTACAGGTTTCCTCCCAGGGTTGTATCACCTCCCCAAGGGCATCCGCACTCTTCCTTGGTGCCTCTGACCCCCTGGGAGTCTGCCTGTCCAGACCTCTCCCCACCCCATTCACCACACGCCCCGCCTTTACTCTCCTCACTCACCTGGAAAGCCCTCCACCCCTCACCCCCATAGGCCTGCTTGCTACCCAGCCCCCTCTCCCCCCCCCCCGCCACACACACACACACACACACACACACACACACACACACACACGCACACACAGCTCCCTGCAAGATAGTCACTCCCCCTGCTTTTCTTGTAATAAAAGCACCACCTACCCTCCTTCTCTAACCAAGAGCGATACTTCAAGTGCTTGGGGCCCACGGGTCATTAAAAAGGATATGCATCTGTTTCAAATTACATATTTTTAAAGTGACTATTAACATAGTTTTTCCTCAAACGGAACTGCGGGAACCTCTGAGCGTGCGCATGCATGTGCATGTGTATACACACGCGTGAGCATGTATCGTGTGAGCATACATGGCCGGTGGAGATCAGATGGCCATGCTCATTAGTCCCAATTGGTTTATCCCTTTGGTTCACTTGGACCTCTGTCTACTTTTAAATTGTTTCTATTGTTTGTCATATGGTTTCATTTATAGCTACAGAGTGGGTTGCTTTGGCCATAAACAAGTGACAAAGACAGGAAACATAAAGAACGTTTATGTGGAACCACCCCGAGCTAATGAGGAGCTGAGGAACGATAGTTCTGGAGATTTGCCTCAAAGTCATTTTTTCCAGATCCACATGTTGTGATCCTCTGACCCAAGTTCTTACGTAGGTCAGCTAAATGTCTTTCGTACGTTGAATGAGAGGAGGGTGGGACGGAAAATACAGAAATAATATCACCAGCTTGTCCTTTTATTGATTGGGGGAAAATATTATTACCAGCAGTGTGTTATTTTGAAGAACTTATAAATCTCTCTGAACCCCGCTTCATCTTATCACTCTGATAGCGTGTGAGCGTTCCCAAAATAGCGCAGTTGACTTTTCTTAAGCTCGAAATACAAGAATTCTAAGGATCGGGTCACGAAAACAGTTCTATCTATTTTTGCAGCTGATACACATAATTAGGTTTTAATTACATTTTAAACATAGATTGGTCCCAAGACCAGAATGCCGTTTTTTATTTGTCAACAAATCAGCAATTCCTTGCACCATTAATTTCAAGGAGAGGAAATGGTGTGTGTCACTTGTTAAGTGGAAAAATGTGGCCACGTGTCCTTATATAGAAAATGAACGTTATTAAAAATCGCCTTTTAATGCTCATTTAATATAGTCGTTGAATAATATACTCATATAAAATATTTAACTAAAATACTTTCTTACCGTAAGCCATGCAAAAATGATAAAATGATTTTTTATAATTGTCACGGGTTTGTGAAATTACAGATTACTGTGAATGGAGTGCATTCGTCACACACGGGCCTGGAAATGCTGATCTAGAGACACAAACCCAGTAGGGAACTAACTCACAGAAGAGAGCAGGGACGAGGGAGAGAGGTGCGCTGCCGGGAACGATGGGGGGGGGTGGGGGGGACCAGCCCCTTGCTGTACGGAGTGTGCAGTCTGTTCTTGGGGCCTGGTAATCCCCCTCTTACCCACCAGAGCCAATCCCCAAGGCAAATCCTGAAAGCTCGCCAGAGGTGCGGGTGCTGATTGGTGTTGTTTTCCTTAAACTACATCACAGTGGACGTCCATCCTTCAGAGATAGGAACCCGGGGGGAAGGGGTGGGGGACAGCTGAACTAAGACCTGTTCCTATAGCCACCGTAAAACTTGTGTCTCCCCAAGACTTCAGCCCCGAAAGGTACATTCAGAGGCTAATCCCCAGCTAAGCGGCTTTGCGTAGACGGGGTAGACGGGGTGGACGGGGTGCAGGTGATGTCACTTCCGAGCACCGGCTGTCACGTGACTGAAAGAAGGCTAGCAGCCGGGCAGGACTTTCTCCTCGCACCGCTGGAAGGACACTGGTCACCCAGCCAGGTCCTTTTCTGCACAGGGGACGGATCGAGGCCTGGAGGTGGGGAGAAGCTTGCGTGCAGCCTCGTGGGAGCCCAAGAGGGTCCCACGGGTGCCTTCCTCCCGCGAATCTTCCAGAGTGGTCTAGTTCAGGAGCGTGTGCCATTCCGAAGGGACTCATGGCAGGGGCCGCTTGCACCCTTCCCGTGCCCTGGGAGATGGCCTCGGGGTCACCGAGAAAGGCTTGTGGGGGGACGGGGGGAAGGCTGTGCCGAGGGCAGAGGCTCAGCTCAGCAGCAGCAGAAGCCGCTCTGCTGTGGTCTCTCTCCGTAGGGTCTGTGACCTTCCTGCGGGAACATGTATTTGTATCTATTCCACTTGGTTGACCTGCCACAGCCCATCCTCACATGTATCAATCCCAGCTACGATTATTTATACAATCATTGACTCACACGCTCCCCTGGGCTCCCCTGCCGAGTGACCGCCCAGCGGCTGCTGGCCACCTCCAGGGGCCTGTGCACTGCCCGCGAGACTGTCCTTCCCTTCAGGTGCAGCCTGGCCAAGGGGAAGCCCCTCCGCTAGCTTTCCCCCTCCAGTTCCAGGTCTTTCTGCCCCTTGGGGTCACTCAGAGCACCCCTGCCTGCCTGCCTACCTGCCTGCCACAGGACAGCCTCCCCGATGTGTGCAGGCGGTGACGAGACCCTTTCTGCTGCTGCAAATAAACGCCAAGGAAGCAATGGCGCCTCCTTCCCCGGCTCTTTACACAGACTTTGTGCATCCCCTGAGCGTATGGTCATATCTCGAAATGAGCATCAGTGTGTCCACATCCACTGACAGGGTGGCCCGAGGACCAAGCGCAGCACTCTGAGTGACGGCCCACACAGCCAGGCCAGGATGCCAGCTCCAGGGCCAGATCACAAGGAGCAGCAGGACCTAGTCACAGCGGACAGCTCTGCTCGGGGAGTGTCCTAGTGGGGGCCATGGTGTTTGGTATGGAGTGAGCCGGGCATGAGGGGCAATTGGCTCTGACCTCTAAAAGGACCCCCCGGGTCCTTTTATTTCCAAGAATTATTTCCAAGGCAGTGATGTGGACTTGAGACTAAGTTACAGGATTTACTTAACTAGAGTCCTGGTGCACAAAATTTGTGCACAGGGGTGGGGAGGTGTCCCTCAGCCCAGCCTGTACCCTCTCACAATTCGGGACATCCCTCTCGCAATCCAGGACTGCTGGCTCCTAACCGCTCGCCTGCCTGCCTGCCTGATCACCCAACCACTCACCTGCCTGCCTGATTGCCCCTAACTGCCTCTGCCTCAGCCCCTGCCACCGTGGCTTTGTCCAGAAGGACGTCCAGAATGGCATCCGAAGGTCGTTCAGCTGTCTGGTCTAATTAGCATATTATACTTTTATTATTATAGACTAGAGGCCCGGTGCACAAAAATGTGTGCACTCAGGGAGGAGGGGGGTCCCTCAGCCCGGCCTGTGCTCTCTCGCAGTCTGGGACCCCTCAGGAGATAACGACCTGCTGGCTTAGGCCTGCTCCCGGGTGGCAGAGGGCAGGCCCAATCCCTAGGTGCAGCCCCTGGTCGGGCTCAGAGCAGGGCTGAATGGGGAGTTGGGGCACCACCCCCTGTCATGCACAGAGCAGGGCGATCGGGAGGTCGTGATGCCACCCTCAGTCACGCTCAGGGTAGGGCCAATTGGGGGGTTAGGGCACCGTCCCCTGTCACACTCAAGGCAGGGTCGATGGGGAGGTTGCGGCGCCACCCCCTGTCACACACAGAGCAGGGCCAATCAGGGGGTTGTGGCGCTGCCCCCTGTCACGCACAGAGCAGGGCCCATCAGGGGGTTGGGGTGCCGCCCTCTATCACCCACAGAGCAGGGCCGATCAGGGGGTTGAGGCGCCGCCATTCTCACACTCAGGGCAGGGCCAATGGGGAGGTGGGGGGGGGGCGCCGCACCCTGTCACACACAGAGCAGGGCCGATCAGGGGGTTGGGGCGCCGCACCCTGTCACACACAGAGCCACAGGGCGATCAGGGAGTTGGGGAGCTCCCCCCTATCAGGCACAGAGCAGGGCTGATCAGGGGGTTGGGGCGCCTTCCCCTGTCACGAACAGAGCAGGGTGGATAGGGAGGTTGTGGCCCCGCCCCCTGTCACACACAGAGCCGCAGGGCGATCAGGGGGTTTGGGCGCTGCCCCCTGTCACGCTGATCCCGGTGCCGGGAGGCCTCGCGGCTCCACTGATCCTGGTGCTGGGAGGCATATTACCCTTTTACGATATAGGGTAGAGGCCTGGTGCACGGGTGGGGGCCGACTGGTTTGCCCTGAAGGGTGTCCTGGATCAGGGTGGGGGTCCCCACTGGGGTGCCTGGCCAGCCTGGGTGAGGAGATGATGGCTGTTTGCAGCTGGTCACACATCCTTCAGGGTGGGGGTCCCCACTGGGGTGCCTGGCCAGCCTGGGTGAGGGGATGATGGCTGTTTGCAGCTGGTCACACACCCTTCAGGGTGGGGGTCCCCACTGGGGTGCCTGGCCAGTCTGGGTGAGGGGCTGAGGTCTGTTTTCAGGCTGGGGTGACTGAAGCTCCCAACCGCTCCTTTTTTTCTTTTTTCTTTTTTTTATTCTGGGCCAGCTTTAGCTTTGAGGCTTGGCTCCAGCTCTTAGGCCTCCGCTGCTGAAAGTAGGTTTCTGGCCTTTGCTTACAATGTTGTGATCCTGCTGGCTGAAGCCCAGCGGACTAAAGCAGGTTTCTGGGGTTTTGTTTAGCTTCTATATTTGTTACATAGTTGCTTAGAGTTGCAGCTCAGAGGCCTGCAGCGGCAGGCGGGGAGCATTGGAGTCCTCCGTCACTGAAGCAAGCAAGCCTCATGTTAGTTTCAAGCTGCCTGGCTGCCGGCCGCCATCTTGGCTGGCAGTTAATTTGCATATTGCCCTGATTAGCCAATGGGAAGGGTAGCGGTCGTACGCCAATTACCATGTTTCTCTTTTATTAGATAGGATACCCAGGCCTCATGAGCAGGTGTTTCACAGGCTAGGTGATGGCCAGAGGCACCTCTGAATGTCCCTACTCTCATCCCCAAACCCGAGGACCTACGTGTGGTGCTCAGGGTCCCCTGAAATTTCACAGGGAGGCACCAGCAGATTACTCGGCAGGGTCACCGTGCAGGAGCCCCTCCCAGGAAGGGCCGCGTGCGTCCTGCCGACCCTCCAAGGCTGAATATGTGTACCATCGTCTGCATTTACACCCGAACGGAGGTGAACTTCACAATATGGCGTTATCGCAGGAAATGAATGAACCTGTCAAAAATCGCCCTTTACCCAACGGCTTCTTCATCCACGTTGCCAGGGAAGTCTGTCCTTGTGGGTGTCATGCTCGGAATGATGATGCGTCCTGATGAGATGGTGATATTGGCGAAAATAACATTTTTTAAGGATCCTAAGGATTAGCAGTAACGTCCATAAATGTGTTTGTTAGTTTGTAACCTTCCGCCCCGGCACATCCCAGCATCACAGCACCATTTCCCCCTCTCGGCGCCCCGGACAGGGCTGCTTGCTCCAGGGGCTTTGAGGGAGAGACGGCTCATGCGGTCAGGCGTTTCCGTGTCACACGCGATTGGCTAAACATAGTCCTTCGTGCTCCATTATTGACTAATTTGAGTAATTCACCTACTGAGAAATGTTTCCAGATGAAAATGGAACATCCCGTCGGTTCCCAAGCGAGGTCCTGCGTGTCAGTTTTGTGACATATTTTTAAACACGGGAGGCCGTTCTGAAGGAACATTCTGGCACGCTGTCGTTAAGTAAAGCCGTGTTGAGCGCCCGTCAGCTGTCTGCCCGCCCGTCCCCCGTGCTCTCGGAGATCCCTATCGGGGTAGCTATTTTATACCTGGGTGGCTCCGTTTTAATAGAGAGTGCCATTAAGCAGCATGCCAGAGTGTGTCCCGTCTGGAGCCTTGATTAGCCATCAGCATGCTCACAAGCTCGTTTCGTGATTGGTGTTGAAATGTGTCACACCCCGCTGGAGCGTTGCAGGCTGTCGCCGCTGATGGATTAATGACAGCACCTGCCGCTAGGCCTCACCCCTGACAGCAGCATCCGGCAGGAGCCGAGATTCAGGCTGCGTCTGGGAGTCCTTGGGCAGAAGTGGGGGGGACGCAGTCACGCTGGGGCAGGTTGCCGTGTCTTCCTCTGTTCCCGCATGTCAGGTTGGGGAGCTTGAGGCCCACGTTCCCCTAGAAATGTTTTAGAGACGTTTAGGGTCAGACATGGGCAGAGGGTTTTACTAGTTCCAGCCAACTTTCCTCCCTCCTTCCTGGCATTCTGGACTCACTTGTCACCTTCTGCGTTCTGAGGGCTGTGTCCCCTTCTCTCCCCACGCCAGCAGTGGCCGTGCACCCCGCTATGTGCAGCCACCACTGCCAGAGGGCATGTGGGTCAGAATCTTCTTGGGGTCCCTCCCCCAGCCCCGCCCCTGGGCTGAGCTGGGATGGATCCTCAGTGCAAGTGGCTGAAACCAAACAGGAGTGTATGGCCCAGTCAGTGGGGATTCTCTGGCGTGTCAGTGGAGTTCAGCACACCCTGAAGATTTCATGAGATGAGGGGACTGTTCTGAGAGGAATCGTTTGGCTCCCCCAACAGAACCGGCAGGGCCTGCGAACGCGTCTTCGGTGTTTGCTTTCCGAATGCCCCCGTCTCTCCCTTTAAGGCACCTCCCCGACCATCCAGGGACAGTTCTGTGCTCATTCCTCAGCCAGGCTTCAGCTAGCTGGGCTCCAGGCTCTCCCTGGCTCTGCTGCTACCTCACAGTATTACCTCTCTGGGCCTCAGTTTCCCCATGTGCACAACACGGGGCCTGGAACCACTGACCAACCCTTTGGGTTACGACTGTGAACATTCGCCTCTCACCTACACAAGCCTGCACCTGGGTGCATACATGCGCGCGCACACACACACACACACACACACGTCTACACACGTGCACAGCTGGGTTCTGATCCCTCACTGATGAACTCAAGGTCTGCCCCTTCTATGTGAGTCCCTTCTGCGCAGCCCAGAAAGCTTTGGTTGCTGGGCACCCACATGTTCTGCAGCCTGCAGCCTCGCCAGGTAACCCTACATCTGGCCCTGGAGGACAGAGCAGGAAAATGACCCAGAGTTAAATCCCTCTCCAGAAGGGCTCTCTGACCCTCCAGTGGACCCAAAAGTGATAGTACCTTGGATTATGACATCAATGCCAAGTGCCATTTCCAGGTACATAAATCTGACCCATTCTTCAAGACACCAGCCAGCTCTCACCTCCACCAGGAAGCCCACCCTTGCTCACCAGGTCCTAGGGATTTCTTCCTTTCTGAGCACAGCAACATGGGTGTCCTTGTGGTTGATGGCTAAGTTTAGAACCTGGGAATGATTTCTTTTTTTCTCCTAGAGAGTGGTCCTCAGATCCCAGAGCCCCAGGCCATTGTCCTGCAAGGCCTGTGGAGAACATTCAGTTACAGATGGTGAAATGGAGCCCAGGGGTGAAGATAACTTTCCCACATCCCCCAGAGCACTGTCCCCACAAACTCCATTTTGAATGACCTCATGGCACCTGTGGGTTAGCTTTTTCACCTGACAGTTGATTGGCACTTGCTGCTTAGGTGGCTGGCAGGTAGCCCTCACTGCAAGCACATAGACTTAGAGACCTGGTAGGGCAGCTCTCCCTCTCTCCCCACCATGCGCCTAGGCACTGCCCCATGAGCCACTGCCAGTTTTGCCTGAAGGCACTCTAGCCCCTATGTGGGTCCTCTTCCCACATTTACTAGGAATCCGCCTGAGCCAGGCACCCTGGCTCTTCAGACACTCCAGGGCCTAGAGCTGAGGCTGCAGGTGCCTGGGGTTTGCAGACGGCCCTTTATCTAAAAGTGTGGCCTGTGTGCAGAGCTCAGGGAGCAGAGCAGCTCAGGGTGCAGAGCAGCTCAGGGTGCAGAGCAGCTCGGGAAGCAGAGCACCTCGGGGTGCAGAGCAGCTCGGGGAGCAGAGCAGCTCGGGGAGCAGAGCAGCTCGGGGTGCAGAGCAGCTCGGGAAGCAGAGCAGCTCAGGGTGCAGAGCAGCTCGGGGAGCAGAGCAGCTCGGGGTGCAGAGCAGCTCGGGGAGCAGAGCAGCTCGGGGAGCAGAGCAGCTCAGGGTGCAGAGCAGCTCGGGGTGCAGAGCAGCTCAGGGTGCAGAGCAGCTCGGGGAGCAGAGCAGCTCGGGGTGCAGAGCACACGGCAGAGCACTGGGAAGGAGCCGCAGCTGGCCCTCCTCTGCGGAGGGGAATAAGCCTGGAGGCTTCTGTTTGTTATCTAACAGTGTTTTCTCTGAAGCAGACTCAGAAGGGGAGAGAATAATTATTCTCCGAGGCCCCGCCTGTGCCTCTTCCTCTCCGGGGGCCCAGAGGACAGGCTCTGGCTGCCCTGCTCCCTTCACCTGTGGTTACTCCTGTGCAGCCTGTAGTCCGTCTGTAGTTACTCCCTGGTGGCTGCCGTGAATAGGGATGGCGGGAGATCATTCTTCACTGCAAACTTTCCTTTCTTTCTTTTACAAAAGCCATATTTAAAATTAGAAAATACCCCCGGCCAGTGTGGCTCAGTGGTTGAACACGGACCCTGCACCAAGAGTTCGCAGGTTCCATTCCCCGTCAGGGCACATGCCTGGGTTGCAGACTCGATCCCCAGGAGGGGGCGTGCAGGAGGCAGCTGATGAATGTTCCTCTGTCATTGATGTTTCTGTCTCTTTAACTCTCCCTTCCTCTCTCTCTAAAACATCAATTAAAAAAATTTTAGAAATCAGAACATATGAACAAAGAAGAAATGAGTGAAAATACCTGTAATAGCACCCACCCTGAAGACAAGCACAGCCTAAAACTAAGGCTACCCCTTCCAGACCATCCTTCCTCTTTTCCTCACTCTCTTTCACTCAGGTTGTGGTGTGCCTGTACACATGCTGGTTAGTGTTTTCGGGCTGTTGTTGTTGTTTTGCCATAAATGAAGTCACGCTCGTGCAGACCGTAACCTGTTTACACACCGAGTGTTTCCCGGGCACCTTTCCACGTCAGTGCTCGAAGCTCTAACTCATCTTCGTTAAATAGCATCGCCCATTAGCAATGCCGCGGCACTCATTTACACCGCCCTCTCGTGTCGGCTGTTTCTGTTCTCCTCTCACTTTACCCGGTGAACACGGCACCCACCTTCCCGCCCTGCCCAGTTTCCTCCAGTTGGTTCACTGGGCATTTATTTAAATAGTGAATTTATTCATCCCTTCAAGCAGATGTTTACGGAGCTCCTGCTCCGGGCCCCACGCTGAGGCTGCCGTCACGCGCACCACCACGCGGTCCTTGTGTTTGCACTTCCCGGGAAGGGACGCGGTTCATCCAGAAGAACAAGGACCTTTTTTAAGCCGCTGCCGGTTGTGAGACGTGCGGTACAAAACTCACAGGGTGATGTGCTAAGAGATGAGGAAGGCGGGGGAATGGGAGGGCCGGGGAAGCCTCCAGGCTGAGCAGCCGGGCTGAGCAAGAGCAGGGCCAGGCGGGAGGGTGTGGCTGAGGGGTGGCAGGAGGTAGAGAAGGGGGAGTGGGGACAACTGGTCTGAGAAGAGGCTGCAGAGGTTGGTGGGATCAGAGCACGTGGGACCCCACAGACTGCAGTCTGTATGTAGCTTGCACTCTGGGGACGATGTGACATGGCAGTGGCTGGGGGCATAGACCAGAAGGGAGGTGAGATTTATTTTGGAGTTGGAACCCAGAGGACATGGTGATGGGGCTTGGGGGGAGGAGCCGGGAAAGAGGGAATCAAAGGAGACTTCTAGAATCTTCCATGAGGAGCCTGGTGCTGCCTCCTCATTGATTTCCAGAGTGAGAGCCCTGAGTGGCTGAGACGATGGTGGGGGAGCCTCCTGCCCTCTCGGCAGGCACAGGGCACCCTGGGGCCTGCCAGCGGTCGCCTCTCCTGCCAGGTCCTTCCGGCCCCGGGAGGCTGGACATCCTGGGTGTCCACCAGCAGAAGGGTTGGCCTGTGACCAGAAAACCCTGCGAAGCATGCACTTTCCACGCACCTGCACCATGGGGCTAGAGACCTATTCAGACTCCGCCCGGACCCTGTTGTTTTAAGATTTTACTGCATCACCGTCCCCGGGAGGGAGTGTGGGGTGGGTGGGACGGGGCCGTGGCCACAGAGGCCGCAGACCCCCCTCACCTTGCAGGGCTGCCCGGGTGCCTGGGCCCCTGTGGGTCCTGGGCATACGCTGCACCCCTGCGATAGCTGGGGAGAGAAGGCGCTGGTAGGAGGCTCGGCACAGAGGCGAGCACATGCCCAGCCAGGTTTGACAAAGCAGTGGTAGTGTCTTCTGAAAAGATGAAAAATGCAACTGCTCAGTGAAGGCCGTCTCCTCCCTCTCTGGTTGGTGGAGGGTGGGTGGTGAGTTCTTTATAAGAGCCAGCATAATGTTGTATGTCAGCTGCTATTGAAAAATAAAAAATTATTTAAAGAAAAATAATGATAAAGAAGCCAGGCCCGTGGGTCATGGTCCACGGCCAGGAACTCTGTGCTCTGACAAGCGCAGAGCCCGGGTTTGTTCTCTCGGTGGGAGGGGAAGGCCTGCCAACCCCTCCCCTCAGATGAGGGCACCAGGCAGGAATGCAGCCTAATTAAAACTCGGCGCAGCCGCTAAAGGGCAGTTCCAGAGCGGGCCGCCATCCACCCGATTTCATGCTCAGGCCTTGTAGCCAGGAAGGGAGAGAGAGAGATGGAGGTCCCTGCCCCAGGCTATTTCTGGTGAACCAGTTACTGGGGTTTTATACACATCCTTACAAAAGGACAAATATTTGGGTCAGGTGAAGTGGCTTCGCAGGGGGCCGTGTTTTGACATGCTGCAAATAGTTGTCCATCACAGGGCGAGGCGGCTGCCCCGAGCCGTTGCCGTGACTAAGTCCTCATCCTCCTCGGCCTGTTGGCTGTCGGTCCAGCTGTGAGCTGAGCACATGCGGCCTGTCCTCACGTGGTCTGGGCAGGCTGCGCCCGTCAAGGCCTGGGGTGCCAGGTGGCTAGTGGCCGTGGGAATGAGCTGTCTTACCACCTGCCCGAGGGAAGATCTGGAAAGCGAGGTGTAGGTCTGGGCTGGAGCTGGCTGCAGAGACTGATAGGTGGGTGGCCGTAAACAAGACCCGCCCCAGCCTTCACACAGCTCATGGGAACATCAGCTTATACTCCATGTACTGGGCTGGGTGAGGCAGAAATTGGGGGTGATGGAGGGGTGAGGAGAGTATGATTAATGCATTGGTGAAAGCACACTTTTAAAAGGGGTGGCCTTTGAATGTGGCCCTTGGAACCGGTCAGCCACTGTGGCAGAAAAGTGAGGTGCCTCCTGGGTCGTGGGAACCATGTGACCAATGGCACGAGGACGTGAAAATACACAGTGAGCATCCAAGGCACAAAGTGGGGTGTTGGGGGATGAGAGGTATTGGGGATGACACTGGAGAGGTAGACAGGTTCGGATTCTGAATGATCTTGAAGGCCACCCTGAAGTACTTGTGGCTCCTTGCGGCCACAGGAGTCATTGGAGTGATGGATCGCAAGAGAAATATGGCTGTCACCTGGGGCCTGCGGTACAGGCACTAGGGAGAAGCTGGAGGTCATCGGGGGTCATAGCATGCACGCGGATAGGTCAGTGCTGAACAGGACGATCCTAGTGAGCATGACAAGGGATCAGTGGGGCTTGGGGATCAGTGCGGGTGGCAAGGGGAAAAGGAGAAGTGAAAACAGCGCCTAAGTTTGGGGAATGAGCTGCTGCTGCAAGTACATCAATTTCCTCTTCCACTAAGTTTATCTGTTTCAGTGCCCAAACTTCAGTGAACTCTTTGGGGATAGAAAGCTTTCTAAATAGTGGCCACTGACCAGCGCCCTATGCTGCTGTGAGCACAGGAAGTAGAACATAATGTACCCGCGGTTTGGTGGACTGTGGCTATGAATAGTGCTAACTGTCCTCATTGTCACCTGCCTCAAGGCCCGTTGAGGTGTTTGGGACCCTTGGCCCCAGCACCGAGTAGCCCCAGGCAATTGTACTTCGCTATTTCTGGGTCTTCGCTTACAAAGAAAAAAACTTTTTAAAAAGCTATCGCTTCTCCCCGTTTCTCCCTTATTTGCTTCCGGCTGTCATTTCTCAGTTGTGGAGCTTCTAGGACCCTCATTCTGTTGCTATTTCTAATCTCCTGCCCCGAGCTTTTTTGTATGTACAGTTCTTCTTAAAATAAAGTATATGGGCATCGTGATGGCTGTTTCCCTCATTAACTACCGGTCCCTTTCTGTCCCTTCCACTGCCATGACTTGACTGCAGATGACTGAGCTCTGAGAACATGGGGGAGGCTTTCCCATTTCTCTGGTATTACCCATAGTGCCTTGCACTGCACTGAGCTCGCTGTCCATACTCAGTAAACACCTATGGGTGTGTGAGATGTAAATAGCCTCCTGTTTCATTTTCCCATCATTAAAGGAGTGTGCCATGAGTGCCTTTAAAGCTGGTGGTGTGAAGCCATCTGCAGAGCCCGTGTTCCCCCCGCCCTCCCCCCAAATGCGGTTTAATTGTCTGGCCATTGCCTGCGGCTCTGTGGAAGCCTGCACTTCAGGAGCAGAATAGCTCTGCCTTTCCTCATCCTGGATGTCGGCACCCGGTGCAGCACTGAGAAAGCAGATGAGTCACAGGCGTGGGTCTGCCGGGCAGCTCTTG
Organism: Myotis nattereri; assembly: GCF_964212035.1. Taxonomy (NCBI): domain Eukaryota; kingdom Metazoa; phylum Chordata; class Mammalia; order Chiroptera; family Vespertilionidae; genus Myotis; species Myotis nattereri. The sequence goes on along the minus strand of NC_138085.1, from coordinate 74,725,137 downwards.
TCGCCAGCAGGACAAAGCCACAGGTGTGCATTCAGCAGTGCGGAGCGGGGACAGGAGCCTTGACAATCTGGAAGGTCTCTCGGGGTCAAGTTAGTTGCGTGTAGACTCGAAAAGGCTTTGGAGAGGCAGCCAGGCATCGGCAGCCGTGGAGAAAATGAGAATGATTTTTGCTGTCTGCCCTGGGAGCACTGTTTAAGCCCATGTCTTGCTAGGTCAACGTTTTCATGCCCGGAGCTATAAATTAAAAATATGCCTTAGGATTGGGTGCCTTTTCTTCGACTAGAAGCTGGTCTGTTTATTCCTTTGCAGTTGCTCGGGGCATTGTAGACCAGAAGGAAGGGAAGGGAGGATGAATGATTTTTAAGCATGTTCTCCAAGAGAAATGAAACTGCAAACACAAATTCCCACAGACCAGAGAGTTAGCTGGTTTCCACCCGGTGTAGCAAAAGCTCATCGCCAAGATCAAGACGGTCTGAAAATCAATCCCCCTCGCTGTGGTGTCGCGGGGCTGCTGGCTTGATTGAAAGCCCTAGTTCAGCGGAATGTGGGGTAAAGGGGGTAGTAAGTAGGCCAAGTCTACATGCAAATTAGCATCTGAATTGGTTTCTTAAGACAACAGGCGTGGGTGAAATCAGCCGTCACCCTATTCTAGTTCATCTGGGAGCAGCAGTTTATCTCAGAACCTCATTTAATGCCATGAGATTGAGGTTGGGTTCTGGATACATTAGGTTGAAGTCACAAAATCCTGCAGGACCCTGGGCCTTTTTTAGGACGGAGCTTAAAAACATGATCTAGGCATGAAGAAGATGATCCTAGGGCCACTTAGCAGATACAACTAGGAAATGTAGTCACTGAATAACTTATGTGTTCAAATTCATACTTCCAATTCAAATTTAATACTCAAATTTTTTTTTTCTTAACTTTTCGCTTTTTTTAAAAAATATATTTTTATTGATTTCAGAGAGGGAGGCAGAGAGGGATAGAAACATCAATGATGACAGAGTCATTGATTGGCTGCCTCCTACACGCCCCCTACTGGAGATCAAGGCCCCAGCTGTCACCTCCTGGTTCATAGATGGATGCTCAACCACTGAGTCACACTGTCCGGGTCATTTTGTTAACTTTTGATTTATCTTTCCAGTGCTTCTTTTTGTAAAAATAGCAGATTTTGTCCTTATTCTATTTCCCCTTCTTTCTTTCAGAGTGAATACACTCCTCATGTTTTTTGTCCACTTTTCAGTAAAGCCTTGAGGTCCCTCCGTATCAGCCATCAAGGCTGCCTTCCTTCCGCCTCACACACATGACTCCTCTCCACCCCGCGGCTGCACCAGAGTGGGTTCAGCCCGTCCTCATCCACGGGCTGTTGCGCCGTCTCCAATCTTTTCTTTTACCAACAATGCCACAACCTATAATCGCTAGCACATGTTTTCTCATACCTACGAATGTACTAGTATACCTTCAAGTGGGATTCAGGGGTCGAATGATAAAAACATATGTAATTTTGTCAGCTTATTGCTAATTTTTCCTCTCTGAGTGTTATACTATTTTGCGTTCTCCCAGTGATAGGAGGATGCCCAGGTTTCCACAGCCTAAGCCACAAAATGCCTATCAAACTTTGGGATTTTGCAAATATGATGAGTAAGAGTTGGCGTTTCAGTTTAGTTTCCATTTGTCCTTATTGTGATAAAAGTTGATTGGTGTTTCATAGGTGTGAGGGCCATGTCCCTTTCTCTTTCCGTGAACTGTATAGATTTTTTTGGTTCATTTTTCTGTCATTTTGGCCTTTTTCTTTTCAATTTTTCCGAGATTTTCTATATTAAGAGAGAGCAGACTTTTACCTCTGATCTAAGCTGCACCTGTTTTCCTTCCTTAGTTTGGCCATCTGTCTCTTGACTTTACTTGTATGTATGTTACCGTGCATTTGTCTTATTTTATTTTTGTGTAGACAACTTGATCAATCTCGTATTGCCTCTGGATTTTGAGTCCTAATTAGGAAGGCTTTCCTCTCCCAGGGTGGCCAGGAATTCATCATGTTTTCTTGTAGCACGTGAATAATTTCGCTGCCCATTGGTTAGCTAGTCCATTTGGAGTTTATTCTAGTGAATAGCATATGATATGGATTCAATGTTATGTTTTCTCAAGAGCCCATGCTTCTTTCCCCCAAAGTTTTGGGTGACCCCTTTATCACATATCAAATGTCCACACATACTGGGATCTGCTTGCCCATTTTTCTGTGCTGTTTACTGACCTGTCGTACCTGAGATTTGTGAAGATCGCCGTGACCCACCTCTGGGTGAGGGACAGTGGGTCTCTGTCATGTCCTTCCACAGTCCAGAGTCGGCCCAACCCGGAGGGGAAAGCCCAGACTGAGCGCTTTGCCTCCACGTGGCGTGGCCGTGGTCCATGTCATCGGACTGCAGTGGACATCACAGCAGACTCTGCAGCCCAAATCGTACAACAGCTTCACGGAGCGCAGCAGTGTTTACAGAGCGGCTGGGGCAGCCAGTGCGTCTGGTCCTTGGGAAGATGCTCCCCACGCTCTCCCTGGGGCATGCCGGGCGGTTGGGCGTGTACCAGTCTGTACTACGTGGATCCCCGTGGAATTAATGTCTGTGAACAGCACTTCAGGGACAGGCCCCGGTCCTGTGCTGAGGGCTGTGCTCAGAGAAAGCCCTGTGGCTCTCGGGTGTGGTTGCGCAATCCCATTCTCTCGCTCCCGGTTGGGTCTGACTCTTTCTATCTCTGTCCCGATTTCCTGACGTTATTTTCCTGTATCTTTTTTAATTTTAATGCGTCTTTGCAAACTGTTTTGGAGGAAGGGTGTACATTTTCAACGAGGGAGGGAGGGAGGGAGGAGGGAGGGAGAGGGGAGGGAGGGAGGGAGGGAGGAGGAAGGAAGGAAGGAAGGAAGGAAGGAAGGAAGGAAGGAAGGAAGGAAGGAAGGGAGGGAGGGAGGGAGGGAGGGAGGGAGGAAGGGAGGAAGGAAGGAAGAGGGAGGAAGGAAAGGAGGGAGGGAGGGAGGGAGGAAGGGAAAGGGAGGAAGGGCTGGTGGCTTTGCACTGCTGAAGCGTGTCACCAACGTGTAGTGCTGATTTCAGGCTACCCTTCCTGCACTTTTCGGAGACACTTCTCCCAGGCAGGTTTACCTCCTGCAGAAAACACCTGTGCTCCCAGGTCAAGCAGCTTCCATCCTTTACACCTTACCATCTTAGATCAGAGAGGAGTAGATGCAGAGGCGTTTTTAAACCCCGTGCAGTTGCAGACCATGTTACAGGGACCACCGTCAGCGGGAGGCAGTGATGTTTGAAGACTTGATTGAACAGGCCTGCACCCCGACTCACCTTTGCCTCCATGGCCTAGGCAGGGGGGGCACTGCATTGCCCTGAGGTCCAAAGGCAGACCTTCATGCCGGCCTTCATCACCGGCTGGTCACTGTCTTCTCACCTCCTGGTCCTTCTCCTTTGGTCCAGCAGCCCTTTAACCTGTGCCTTGGCCACACTACCTCTAGGAAGCCTGGTTGCCTCCAGTCTCCCCAGCCCTGGGCCTGGCTCGGACCTGAGATGACTAAACTGACCTTGCTTTCCTGCCTCATCGTCGCGTTTGCACCCTTACCACAGGTGTGTGCACAGATTCCCCAGGGTAGGGTGGCACTCCCCGGGTGTCCTGTGAGGTCAGTCCGTGGGTAGGACATGGACCCTGCCCTGCAGGGATGCTGAGAAAGATGGAACAGCTCTGCAGGGGACACCGTGAGTGCGGAAAGGTGCTGCGGAGACTGCTCCATGGGGAGGCCCAGGGCTGTAAGTGAAATAAACCTCGGAATTGAACTCCTGCCACCATGTGGCTCTGGACACCGGAGACTGCTGGTTCACAGCCACCACTTCCTCCCGGGCTCTGCTACTCTCATTTCTTCCCACGGCGATGAAACTGCCCTCCTCACTTCTGGACACATCTACCTTCGGTTTCTTGTCCTGTTCTTTTCAAGGTTGAAAGAGAGAAAATAGCTTTGCAGCAGTCATTGCTTGGGAGGTGCGTGCCTTTGTGGCATTTGGTCGAGCAGCCTTAAAGCTACAAAATTCCAAGTCAGCCTGCCGTGTCTTCCAAACTCTGGTGATTGCCTTGACGGGGACCCAGCTGACCACGGTCCCTCAGTCTCAGCATGCAGCCCTTGTCGTGCTGCTATTCCTCATGCAGAAGCTCCTGTCCCTTATCCGAAAATCTGAAATAGAAAAAGCCCTGGAATCAGGAAGTCATTTGACAGCAAAACCAGATCTAAACTGACACAAGGCCATTTATAGTCCTACTAGGGGCCCAGGACCAAGGCTGAGGCCAGGCTGTCTGGCTCCAGAGTCTCAGCTGTGTACGTTCCACTCACTGCCTCTCCTCCCCACGAGCTCAGGCCGGGGCTGCTGGCCCCCATGGCCTGTCTTCTCCATGCTCGTCCTTCGGGGGTCTGCAGCTGGCCCTGTGTCTGTGTGGGACAAGGGGCTTCTAGAGCCAGACTCTGAATCCTTCTGGGACAGGGATGGATGGTCTCTAGCTGCCATGTATGTATCAGTTAGCTATTGACCCAGCCGGGCTGCATGACAAGCCACCCCAAAACTCAGCCATGTAAGGAAAGAAACATCTGGTATTTCTTATGCGGCCTGCAGGTGACTGGGTTTGCTGGTCTTAGCTGGTTCATGTGTGCCTGGGTGGCCAACTGCAGTCACGTAGGTGGCTCTGTTATCTTGGCTGGACTCTCAGACTTGGGCTCTGCTGACGGATCTCTGGCTGGGTAGGCTGGTCTCTCATCCTCCAGCAAGCCCCACCGGCATGTCCATTTCCAAGTCAAGTCATATGGTCATGCTCAAGGTCACGGCGTAGAGGACACTCTCAAGTTACAAGGCAAAGGGCATGGATACAAAGAGACCACTCGCTGGGGCCATCACTATAAGCAGGCTACCTCACGGAGGGACCTTGGGCACGATACTTAACCTCCCAAACCAGCCCAGGCACCTGTGTGCCTTGGACAGCACTGCTCAGAGAGGAGGCTTGCAGGACCAGGCCTTCAGAGCCCGCAGGGTCAAGTGGGGTGTGGAATCAGCCCGGGGGGCTGCCAGGAAGCCTGTGCAGGAACTCCATCTTTCCCTCCGGCTGGTTCAGCTCTGTGCTCCAGCCCGGCCCGCCAGCTGACTCAGGGACGCAGCCGCGGACTCGTGGGGCCTCTGCTTCAACGGAGCCACTTCTTAACAAAGACCGGCTTTTAACATCTCAAGCGGCACGTCTGCTCGCGCGCCAATTAAAACGTTCCTGTCCCCGCCGTGGCAAATGCCGGGGAAAACAACTCTGCGATTCAGAGCGCAAGTGGGAAGGACACGCAGCGAGTTAATCATGAATCGGCGCCGGCCTTGTCCCCAGCTTTCCTCTGCTTCTCCGTGAGAGGAGCACGACTCTCCCCAGACATCCCGGGTGGCGGCCGCTCTGCCCCGGCCAGACGTGCCGCCGGCAGAGACGGCTCCCCAGCTCCTCGGGGTCACGTGAGGGGTCAGGCTTGCTTTTCCGTAGCTTAGATTTCGGCAGGCACAGCTTGCGTTTTCTTAATTCATATTTCATCACCTGACAGAGCTGTCGGGTGGCTGTGCCTCGGGGACAGAGCGAAGGCCCAGGGCCCTGATGGAGCCCAGGTCCCTGGGTCCCCCTGCTCTGCAGAGCCGGAGGCGCTGCCCCCAGGCCAGGGTTCAATTAGCAGCTCTGATTTTGGAAGATGCTAAAGAAAAGGACATTCCTGCCCTTTTTTTTAACCCCCATTTGGATCCATTTCCCCAGACCCCCAGTGAGAGCAGAGTTGTGTATATTCTCTGGTTTCCTTCTTAAGAGATTAGTTTTAACCAAGTAAAGAAAAAAAAGGACAGCTTTAGCGAGATATGATTCACATGCCATATAGTTCACCCGTTTCAGAGGAACAATTCAGTGGTTTTTAAGAGATTCACAGACATGCAACCTTCACCAGGGTCAACATGAGAACATTTCCATCATCTCAGAAAGCAACCCATACCCATGAGCAGTCCCTCACCATCCCCGAAGCCCTGGCAACCACAAATCTACGTTCTCTGTAGACACCCTGATTCTGGACAGATCAAGTGAATGGAATCATCTAATATGTGGCCTTTTGTGAATGGGTTCTTTTGGTTAGGCTAAACTACGGAGGTTTTTACAGTTTAGTCTTTGAAGGCAGATGCCCGGGTTAGAATCCTGGCTCCATAGCCCACTACCGGCTGTGTCGTTTTATGACTTAACCTCCTTGTGCCCAAGTTTCCTCATCTTACTATTAGGCACGTTGCATTGCTCACTCCCATAGGGTTCACTGGTTACACGTGCTAAAGCTTTGAGCTGTGCCTGGGACATGGGGCTCTGTAACTGAGTTCTCTGCATCTTTCTTGCCCAGGCCTTCCCTAAAGCCCTATCTCGCTTTGTTTGGGGGGACCCTGCCTCTCTGTTTTTATCCCCTCAGCAAACTTGTACTGCAGTTTGCACCCCTCTTCCCATAGGGGCTGCACCCTGTGTGTGTGCCTTGCAAACTCTCACCCAAGTTTGGAGCCTCTGGTACCCGCCCTGCTTCTCCCCAGGCAGTCTTTTGTCCCCTCCTTGGGATTTCAGGTTCAAAATCGTTCAGAGAATGCCACCTGGAGGGCGGCTCCCCGAGAGTGATGACCTGGAGGAGGCCTACCCGGTGCACTCACTGTCGCCCACCCTGTCTGTCCTCAACATTTTTATTCTCCACTGGGGAGAGGGGGAGTGTTGTCCCAGGCCTCATTTAAAGAGCCACTCTTCCTTCATTCTAATTAGCTGATGTGTGGTGATATATTAATATTGTTAACAATAAAAATGAGGCAAACACATTAGAAAAGGTCAGAAGATAAAAATCAAGGGAAACGGTGCTCCCAGCCCCGAGCGCTGGCGCTGCCCTTCTGTGTAACGGCTCCATTTATGCCAGGACTGTGGTTTCTTTGTGCGTTTTTATGTCTTTACCGTGTCTGGGTTTGTCTCCTCTGAGAGATCGTAAACTTCTGAAGAACAAGAATCGCGTTGTCTCCTTTCATGAGAGTGTTCGTGTTGTAAAAACCAAGTAAAAGTACAATTGTTAAGTGTTTCTTATCTATGCCTGCAATGCTCTCTCATTGACAAGAGGGTCCGGTGTCTGGACAGTGTCTGGCGGACACCCCACCCCTCTGAACCTAAGCGTGGCGTAGTCCTCATGCCCGTCCGGCTGTGTCTTCTGCCCCCAGAACTACCTGTGCTGTGTAAGGGACAGGAAAACTCAGCCGTGGCCAGCACAGGGCAGGGGGCAGGAGATCTCTGAAGCTTCAGGACCTAGCTCGCTTATCCCATCTGAGACTTTTCAGGAATACTATTAAAAATAGAAGTATGTGGGCCCTGGCTGGTGTTCTCCGTGGTTAGCCCACATTTTTTGGGGGGGCTATTGTTTTCCTTACGTGGTCTACCACAGGAGGTCTACGAATATGCCTGGGGAAAGTATATTTTTTATTTTTCAAGTGAAATTTAGCATTTCCTTCCATTTATGGGCATAGACAACAAACCGGAGTTGTATTAGCTGTACCGTGACTTTGTCACCAGTAGGAATCACAGGTATTTTCATCCTTGTGGTACGTCCGCCTCCAAATATCATTTACACTCATCACTACTTTGAAATTATGGTAATTTAAGCATCACGCTAGACTTTAGTACAGTGGTTCTCAGCCTTCCTAATGCCGCGACCCTTTAATATAGCTCCTCATGTTGTGGTGACCCCCCAATTTCATTGTTACAAATTGAACATAATTAAAGCATAGTGATTCATCACAAAAACAATATGTAATTATATATGTGTTTTCCGATGGTCTTAGGTGACCCCTGTGAAAGGGTCGTTCGACCCCCAAAGGGGTCGCGACCTGCAGGTTGAGAACCGCTGCTTTAGTATGTAATGCATTAATAAAACACATTTGCTACTATGTTAGCATTTTGTTTTTAACATTTTGATAACTACGTTTAAAAGTAGTTGGTTTCTGTTGTCATCCCATGTGCTTTGTTTTAGGCACTCGGGGCACTGTTCGGAAAAGGGGCCCACAGGCCTCCCCAGGCTGCCAAGGTGTCCGTGGTCCCCGGTGAACTTAGGTCAACAGTTCCCAGGAAAGCACTTGGGAGGTTTCTGAAACCAGAACGCAGGGGGCAGGTCACACACACACACACACACACACACACACACACCCTTGCTGGGAGGAGGGGAGGGCCTTCCCCCTGGAGCCGCGCCCCTGCGGGCTCCTGGCAGCCCTGTGACAGATGCCTCGCTGAGTTCTGCTGCTCTGGGCTCCCTGGGAAATGGGAACCAGCTCCCCCGACTCAGGGCAAAGACACAGCTTCAATTAAGCCAGAGAAACACAATTTATTACCAGCATGTTTTCAGTTCCAGGCGGTGCCTTGAAAAGGTCAGCTTATATGAATATTTAGAAAAAGCAAGATCATAAAATAAGAGGGACTTGGTATTTTGCTTCTTTTTTCCCCCCCTTTGACAAAGAAAATTCAGGCTCACTTTTAACATTTGGCAAACTCCAGAACTTTTTACTTGACCTGTATTAACTCTTTAAAAATGAAGATGTTTTTGGTTCTGCAGGACTGGGTAGACCAGTTGGTTAGAGCATCATCCTGCTAGCTACACTTGCAGGTGCCTTCCTCAGTCAGGCACATACAGGAGACAACCAATAAATGCATCAATAAGTGGAGCAACAAATCAGTGTTTCTCTCTCTAAAAATCAATAAATTTAAATAAATAAATAAAGAAGTAAGTAAATAAAATAAATAAAAGGAAAAGGTTCAGAACGGCATTTGAGGGGGGTTTGTGTGAAGGGGGTTTTGTCGCCTTTGAAACCAGAACAGCGAGCCCGAAACACGGGGCCGGCAGCCCCTGGCTGTCTATTGTCCATCGGAGGCGGGCACAGTAGGACACGTCTGCTTGGATGGCCCTGTTCGGGGCATAATTGTTTTGTGTTTATTTCAGCTGAGGCTACTGTTTCTATTCAGGGCTTTTCACCAGTGAGTCATCTTTTGAAAATATAAATTTGATGGAGTCAGTTCTTCCTTTAAAACCTCTCCTGGCTCCCGCCTGCCAGAGGAGAAAGGACAGAACCCTTGACCTCACACCAGGCCCTTCCTGCTCTGTCCACAGCCTTTTGTTTCTGGCCTCTGTGTCAACCTCTCCCTCCCAGCCCTCCCTTCCCACTCCCGTAGTGGTGGAGACTTACTGGATTATAGTATATTTATTCTTTATTTCCTATCATACTTGTTTTAAAATAACTTTATTTGTATGCTTACTGGGATAGGTTTTATTCACCTCCCCCCCCCCACCCCAGGTTTTAAATTGCTGTATAGAATGTACCGTCCTGATGTTTTATGTAACCTTGATATATGTGTTCTTTATAAAATCCTGGGTTTATTTTTGAGAAGGTGTAGGTTGTACATTTTAATGCAGCTCTTTATTCCGCTTTTTCTGTTTCCTTTTATAACTAAATCAGAAAACTGAATAATGATTTCCTTATTTCATTGGCACAAGCGCTCACAATTGGTAGAATGCTCGTCTCGTAGCTTCTCTGTGATGTTAGCTAACCCTCTCTCCCTGCATTGTTCTATAGTCTTCCCCCTCCCCAGATCTCTTCCGCGGTGGATGTGGTTTGTGTTTTTTTAATTACATACAACAAATGGTTCTTGGTGCCTCCTGCCCACCAGACTCTATGCCAGGTGTAAAGAATGGGGTGCACAGCCCGGCTCCCTGTCCCTTCTCGCTCAGCGTCCCATCCACGGAGCCTTCGACCCATAGAGAGACAAGAGTTTTACATTGAGTTTGACAACTTGTAGAAATGGGGGTGGGGGTGGCACACTGATATTTTTTTTCTCACATCCCCACCCTGTGTTCAATTGCTTTGTAGTCTCTGGAGACAGACTTTACTGGGCACTAAATAAGACCACCCTTTGGTGCCTCCAGAACAGTCTCTCTTATTGGGCCTGGCTCCTTTGGGTGGAGTTGCCTTTAGTCTCTTAAATAATCAGTAACAATGTTTTGGTTTACCCACTAAATTAGACCAATTCTATAGAGTCCCTGGCCTCTTGAGACAGTCTGTAAAAAAGTTCATTACATATATATTTTATAAATACATAATTGCACAAACATGCTATGTATTGTAGTTTGAGTTACGTTTGAGGTCTGAAACAATGCTTCTCAACTTTAACCTATTTTAAGTAAAAAGTGTATAGCTTTGCTTGGTATGGTTGGTTATTGGTTGGTCTACTATGACTATTATTATTATCATTGATTTGTCTATCTGTTTTCAGTAAACAAATATCTCTCTCTCTCTCTCTCTCTCTCTCTTTCTCTCTCTCTCTCTCTCTCTCCTTCCCTCTTTTTCTCTCTCCCTCCCCCTTTCCCTTTCTCTAAAACCCATAAAAAACCACATTTTTTTAAAAAAAAAAACAAACAAGAAACATATGAAAGTCCAGTTAATGGGAAATATTTTGGTTATGCATTTTATTCACTTTTCTGCTCAATTACTCCCTGGGAGGGCAGACAAGATTGCCACTGGGTGATGTGGCAATGGGGGATGGTCCCCTAATTTCCTTAATTCAACCATAATATAGTATAACACGCTCTTTGTCTCATTTGTTAGTCACTGTTACGCACTGAATTGTGCTCCCCCCCCCCCCCACTCCCCTCCCCTCCACAATTTATATGTTGAATCCCTAACAGTATGCGACAGTATTTGGAGATGGGGCCTTTAAAGAAGTGATTAATGAAGGTTAAGGGAGGTCATATGGGCGGAGCCTAACCCAATCTGACCGGTGTCCGAATAGAAAGAGAAAATTCAGACGCGCAGAGACACAGGGAAGCGTGCACACAGAGGGAAGGCAGCCATCTGTAAGCCAAGGCAAGAGGCCCCGGGAGAAACCCGAATGCCCGCCACCTTGGGCTTGCACTCCTAGCCTTCAGACCTGTGAGATAATACATGTCTGTTGTTTAGAGCCACCTCCAAGCCTACTTCTAAGAATTCCTCTCCAAGCAGATTCTCGTGTGATGGCGGAGTCGGCATCCTCTCCAGTTCTGTAAGGCAGAGGCCAAGGCCAAGAAGACCCGGGCAGGGGCAGGGCCCAGAGGGTGCTCACCTCTGAGGGACCCCCTGCAGGGTCCCCTTAGTGGCCAAATGGCCGGACAGCTGAGCCAGGGACCCGGGCGATGCAGGTAGAAGAGGGGATTCTGGAATCCCGGGAGCAGTGACGGCTTTGCTCCGGATGTTCATTCGCTTTCTCAGGAATCTTAACAAAACATCTGAGAACTAAATGTGAGACTCTCTCTAGTAGAGCCACGTGATGCGCGCGTCTGGCACCCACGAGCGAAGAGCCAGAAGCGTCCCCCATGCCAGCTCTGCGGGCGCCTGGCTATTTGGACTTCGGTGTAAGTGCTCACAGTGCGTTTTCTGCTCCTGCCGCATGTAACACTCCAGCCTGCGGGCCGCCTTACCGCTGCCGGGGAATTTTCTACAACTTACGCCTGAGCCTTAAAGTTCTGGAGTCTTCCCCCACCAAGGAAAATAAAACGGGGTGGCTCCGTCTTGACCTTGACATTTTCCCAGGATGGCAGGTTGAGAATAGCCCTGCACGGAGCCCGGTCACCTGCAGGCTGGGCGTGGACGCGCCCAGGCTGGTTGGAAATGTGCTGACAGGGCCCCGCTGAGCAGCGCTGGGCGGAGGGCGGAGGGAGGCAGGTCACTCCAGGTCACGCACCGGCACCGCCACTGAAGAAGCAGGCCTGGCCGAAGGGGGCTGGGTGGCGGCCGCTGGCATCTCGGGTGTCAGGCGCAGTGCGGCTCGGATGGAGTGTGCTCCTAGGTCCCTTCACCTTTCCCAGGTGTTCGCTGAGACCCTCCTGGGCGCCTTGCTCTGTGCCTTCCTGATCAGGGGTTGGAGCTGGAACGGGTGGTGACAGAGCAGGAGGAGGATAAAGCAGGTCCCGCTCTGAGAGAGTGCAGATCCTACAGAGAGAGTGACCCTCATGCAAACACAGGGACCAGTATAGGATGATGCTGACCAACCGGGGACCTCAAAATGGGCTGTGAGCAAGAAGTGGCCCCCAGGAGCCACCTGTAACTCCTCCAACAGGACACCTCCCACCCCACTATCAGATGCACCCTTCCTCCTCTATCTCAGATGCGAGCAAAGGTTGATTTGCCTTCCTAATGTAACAAATAGGTCTCATGGCCCAAAGCTACATCAATACAGATCCTGCTTCCCAACTTTTCATTACAGGGGCTCCTGCCATTAGGAGGGACAGTCCAAGGTGTCAGCCCCCCCCTTCCCCCCCGCCCCCCCATCCTCCTTGCCCAGGACTCACAGGTGTAAGGAGCAGGAGGCCAGGGCGTGCAGGTGGGAGGGGAAGGACAGCTCCAGGCCAGAGGGGAGGAGATTTTGGCAGCTTGGGGAGGCCAGGGGTGGTAGACAGAGGTGGGGCCAGAGGAGCAGTCGCACCTGGCGCCTTTCAGCAGTGCTCAGCCCTTTGGAAAGATCAGGCACGCGTTTTCGTATTGATGTAGGATTTGGGGTGGCTGCAGCTGCCTTTGGTGGGCAGTGGCGGGGTGCCAGCAGGGCTAAGGAAACGCAGGCTTGTCTGGGATCCCAGGAAAAGCCTTCCTGAAGAGAGGGCAGGTGTTGTGGTGCCCAGAACAGCCTGCCACGGGTGGGGGCTGGATTCACCCGCCACAGGTGGGTCCTTTGAGGCTGGTTGTGGTCTGTGAGCCCGCAGCCCCAAAGTACCCCCATTGGACCGATGAAGAGCCCTGAGCCCAGCCCCTGGCACACGGGGTGCCCACGGGAGGGGCCGTGTTTGAATGTCTCGGCTTCTTTTTTCTAGGTTTCACTGTTTCCTTTAAGGATGCGTGGCAGGACAGAGAATTCCGGGCTTCTGTTTTCCCATCTTCACAATGAAGGGCTTGTTGGGCTAAAGACCTCCTAGTGTCCCTGGTGGCTTTGACCTGTAGATGACCCGGGGCTGTGGCCAGGATGGCGACTGCCCACCTACCGTGCTGAGAAAACTAACTTTACACCCAAATAGAAGGTAGGCCCCCACTTTCCCAAAGAAAGGGTCTCCGGAAGAGTTTTTTCGCCAACCTAAGTATACAGACATGTTTTAGAATATAGAAGAAACTGTGTACTTGAAATGTTTAATTAATCGCCTTAGTTACATATGTTTAAATTTTTAAATTATTCATTTTTTAAAAACTACCTTTCCCACTTATATATTTTATGAGTCATTATTCAAACCTGTCATGTGCAGTTCCAATTCCTGTGTGTGTTTGGTTCCCAGGGTATTTTTTTATTTTATTACTAGAACGGCTTTTTGAGTCCTCATTTCCATCCAATTTGTCAAAAGATGGCACTTTTTGAATTTGTGGATTGCACTTTCTTTAAAATTTTATCCTAAGCCGTAGGGCTCAGTTCCCACAAGTTGAGGCAGGTTTTTTTTTCTTTCCATTTGCCTTCCAGGTGAGTAGTCACAATCTCTCCCAGCACTTTGACCATTGGTGGGTTTCTCCTTGAAGTGATCTTTAAAAGTCTTATTCACGACACCATCCAAACAGTAAAATTATGAAGTCATAATCACAAGAATAATTCTTACATCTGTGTTAACAACATTAGCTGGGAGAATGCACTATAAAATGAGCCTTTTTACTGACATAGTTGTCAAGGCATATATTGGGCATATTGAAGATAAGGCAACACCCATTTGTTCAGAGGAGTCATGGGAGATGAAGGGGAAATGTGGCCATGTACCTGGGCATGGATTAAAAATGTGACCAAATTCTTCCTTAAAACCCAGCAGCTGGTCACATCGCACATACGAGCAAGTCTTCTTGCCTCTTTGGCGGCCACTGTCTGTGGATGGAGGCAGAGGTCTCCGATGGAGTCAGAGCCCAGAGGATGCGTCTGGGGTGCGTCTGCTGGCCCCCCCGCCCCCCACAACTCTGGCCACCATCTCCCCCCACTTTCCGAACACCAGGAATTCCAAGCCTCTTTTGGCCATCTTCCCACCAACCCGCCACTGGGCTTTTGTGTCGTGTAATGAGCACGGAGCCTTTTGGAAATATGCTCTGTGCTCCATAAAAGGAGACAGGCACATCCGCAGAAATGATTCCATTCCGGCACTTCAGCGCGGTCGCCGCTATTAAAGCCCATTATCGCTGTGTCACCCGGAATGCGTTGAACAGTGGCCGTCGCCGATCAGGGGGCCTGTCCTGGAAGGCGTGGACTCTCTCGTCCCCGTCACCCTGTATATTGTGTTGTTACTGTTTTAGATTTTTTTTTTTCCAGGTCATTGGAACCTGCTGCATTAGACTCTGAAAAGTAATGCAGCGGGTGAAGCCCCGAGAGGCTCCGAGCCTAGGTTCCCATCGGGGAAATAATGCAATTTCCATGCGAAATGATTATAATATTATTCAGTGATTACACGGGGGTGGGGGGCCGTCTGTTTTCGTTAGACTTCTGAAAGTGGCAAATTGAATTCCATCCGAGCAATCAGGCGCCGCGAGTTCCCAGCATGGCATGTTTGCGCGCGGTGGCGGCCCCTCTCCCCGGAGTCCTCCCCAGCCCAGGGTCCCCGGAGCCTTTGCTGACCGCGGGGGGGGCTGATCCGAAGGGCCAGGGAGTTTCTTTCCTGGCAGCAGCTCTCAGCCGGTGAGAAATGGGAGTTGCCAAATACTCCAGCTGCCTCACAGCTCAGGTGGGCCAGCTGGGAGGCCTGCCCCCCTCTGTGCAGAGGTCCCAGTGGGACTGGCCCAGGAGCCCGCAGTGGTGACCACTCACGCAGGCACTTCCCGGCCTCCCTTCCTCCCTCGCCTCCTGGAGCATTCTGGAATCCGTCCCCAAACAGGCCACGTGCCTCAAAGCCTTGCCTGGGTCCTGCTTCAAATGAGAGGCACCTCCTGGCCAGCCTCCAGCTCCCTCCTTCCTGCCTTCAGGGCTCCCCGGGGCCTCTCTGGACCCCTCTGTCCTGTAACCCGTTCGGTGCGGCACTCAGAAGTCTCCGCATTCCCCGGCATCATCATCCTGAAAAATGAAAATTCTGAATTTTTTTTTTTTTTTTTGGTCAGAAAGGTTTATGGGACTAATTTATGTCTCCCACCTCTCCTCTTAATTATTATTACCCCGTTGAAGGGAGACAAGACGATTTAATCACGTTGTATTTAACATGCCCATGAAAAATGTCCTCCTTCCGAACAGGTAGCTATGTGCTCTTAGATAATTTATATATAATTTTAATAGATTTGTCAACAGCAGCCCTTCCTCGCCTAAACAGGCGCTTGCCGGCGGATCGCTTCATTTGCTCCTCGCTGTTATTTTTCATACCTGGTTACCGCGCGGCCGACAGATAGCAGATGATCCCATTACCGACACATTGGACACAGCGTGTGCTGTGGGCATGAGCAAGCGCAAGGTCGCTGGCAGGCGGTGTGTGCCTCCTTCCGGCTCGGAGGGCGTCCCAGCGACCAAGGCACCAGGACAGGTGCTGAGGGAGCCCTCGCTCACCTGCCCTCACAGAGACTGCCGGGGTCCAGCCCCTTCCCCAGCCTGGCACCCCCTGCTGGCGGTTCCGAGTCCTGCCCCTCTCTGTGGGAGGGTGCCCAGCCTCCTCCTGGGGCAGGCTGGAGGTATGGGGGGATTGCTATCCCAAAGGCGCCCATCCTGGAAGGAGTGGGAGAGGTGATGAATAAACACCAGCTTCCTCCCTCACTGCAGGGTCCCCAGCAGGGACCCAAGTGGTAACCTTCTCATGAATACGCCCTTGATTGGCTTTCCTCCTGTCCTGTCTCCAATCCCTCTTCCCTCAGTGCTTCCTTGGATCAGCCCCCTCTCCACCCCCCACCTCCCCACACCCAGTAAAAGAAATATTTGCCTCCAAATCCATGTTTTGGATCCACTTTGGGGGCAAAGCCAAACTAAGACGCTTGCCCCTCTGGATGTGTCCATATTGATCGTTCTCATCTTCCGGGACTCAGATTGAGCCCTGATGTGGAGCCCTCCAGCGGGGAGCGCTCCCTCCCTGGCTGCATCGTTAACTGAGCGCCCACCATCTGCAGCCAGGGGCCGTCCTGTGAGTCCTGAGCAGCGAGCATCCCCCAGAGAGGCACTCACACCTGTTTGTGTCTTTCCACAACGCCAGGTTCATTAGGGGGACCTCCCCAATAAGCCAGTAGAGTCACAGGCAGTTACACACAGAGAGGAAGCTGACGCGATAGAAGCCAGCAGAGCGAGCCTCTAGCACAGAGTCCCCGTCCCTGGTGGCATCTGCTGATGGAGAGGCGGGCGGTGGCAGTGGCTGCAGGCGTGCGAGGGCGTGGAAGCCTGGCAGGGCTCCGAGCGTGACCTGGGGTACAGCCGAACTTGAGTGTTGGCTGGTCGGAGCTTTGAGTTCTTACAGCCACTCATATCAGTGTCCTGATGGAGACCTCATCCAAGTGTCCAGGCCCCTCCTAAGGGTGTTCCTATTACACCCCATACCTCAGTCTGGACGTAGCACTTAACATGACTGTCAAGGCTGACGGTGACTCCACGTCGATGGTCCAAGGCGTCCAGTCAGTCCGCTCTGCCCTGCTCTGTGCGCTATCTGCCTGTGAGTGTGGATGGGCAGATGCCAACTCTGCCAGCTCCCGGCTGCCCTGAAACCCATCTGAGAGCTGATGCTGCTCCAATCCCATCCTAATTTGGAGTGAAGACCAGAGATGCCCGAGGAGTGGCGGACGGGGTAGCTAGATAATGCCGAGGGTGCACCCTTTGGGGAAAGAAAAGGTACAAAGTCCAGCCGGCGTGGCTCAGCGGTTGAGCATCGACCTATGAACCAGGAGGTCACAGTTAGATTCCCACAGGGCACATGCCCAGACTGCAGGCTCCATCCCCAGTAGGGGGTGTGCAGGAGACAGCCGATCGATGATGATGACGATTCTCTCTCATCGTTGATATTTTTATCTCTCTCTCCCAATCCCTTCTTCTCTCTCAAATCCATAAAAAAATATACTTTAAAAAAGGAAAAAACACAGAAACCCCCTCCTTTCAAAGACTAACATGAGCGCTGATGGGTTCTTTGCACCATTTCCGTCTGCAGCGATGGCAACGTGGGCGGGTTGTTTTCTAAGGGAAATGTGCTCTCCACGCCATCGTCTTTGCCATGCCGGCTGGCGACAGAGAGAACACACCCACTTCTCCATGCTCTCCATGGAGCGAGAAGTGTGTCACGTGTACTGAGCTGTAACTAAGCCTTTCAGAGGCATCTATGTGCTGCTTTTTATCCACCTTTAACTGCGTGCGAGCCAACGATAATTTTATAAGAATTCCAGGCGATCATGTAGTATTTTTATTTGCTACTTCGCTGCTCAATGTTTCCTCTAAAACTGAAGAGGAGAGAAATACTCAGTCCCACATACAGAAGAAGAAGCAGCCATGTGACCGCGGGGGAGAAGCCGCGAATGGGGCGGGTTCTGAGTGAAGGCGCCCCCTCCTGGGCGTGTGCCCCTCCCGGGCACGGGCCAGTCGGTCTTGGAGGGAAATTTGGTTGTGGGGTTGGTTACCTGGGCCCTTTAGCCTCCTGCTTCCACTGGGTTTTAGGAGGCCATTCGTATTCGAAGAATCTACAGGTACCTTTGCTATGGCTTTTTTTTTCTTTATCTCTTCAATGTACATATAAATGAGTATGTATTATTTATAGACGTCTTTGGATTTAGAAACATTGAGCTGGAGAGGTAATGCAGCAAGGAATATTTGATTTACTGCTCGCCGGAGAGGGGAGAGAAGACGGGGACTTCCTACGGGAAGGAAGGCGGGCTTGTGATAACTTGTTTAACCTTCAGAGGGGACTTTCCTGGAATCTTCGTTGCAGTTCAACTGGAGGGGAACGACTGGGCGAGAGAAAGAAGAGTGGCCGGGGGCCAGGAAGCCAGCCTCGTCGGCCCGGCTGCCCTCTCTTCGACCTTGAGCTTGTCACTCACCTTCTTTTGCCTTTGGTTTCCTGCCTGTTATCTGGACACCAGGCCAGGCCAGGCTGCGGCTCAGTGGTTTGGTGCATTCGGATTGACTGCTCTGGGCTCTGGCCCGACTCCTGGGTGGCTGGGGTAGTTTGCACAAGTGTGGTGAGCGTGGCGAGCGTGGTGAGTGTGGTGAGCGTGGCGAGCCGTGGTGAGCGTGGTGAGCGTGGCGAGCCGTGGTGAGTGTGGTGAGCGTGGTGAGCGTGGCGAGCCGTGGCGAGCCGTGGCCCTGTGCTTTTCTCGGAAGGGACGGGAAGCCACGGTGCGATCGAGCCACTTGCCTGCACGCGCTGAGCGATCAGGAAAACTGAATTAGCTTGGAACTCTATTTTCAGTTCCTAGGCTGTTTCTATATTGGCCAAGAAAAACAGAGAATGTACAGAAATTCCTGGGAATGGCTGCTTTCTGCCTGGGTACGGGGAAGCATGCCTGTCTGGTTTATTTTTAAATGGCTAACTCATCATCTCTGGGTAGAAAGTACTGTCATCTCCAAGAGCTTTTCTTTCACAATTTTTTTTCCCTCTGAGATATGGAAACAGCCTCCGATCTATTCAAATAAAACAGCTTTCATGGGTGAGGAAGCAACATTTCTCAGTCTCTTGGGGGCCAGAAGGGGTTTTCAGCCACTGGCCTTAGAGGCTTGGGCTAAGAGGAGAGTGGGATGGGGGCATGGAAACCGTAACAGTAGGTGTCCTCGGGCCTGGAGTCCGGTTTACCAATTGTGGGGAGGAGGGGGGAGGAAGGATGGTCAAGGCCGAAACGTCCTCTTAGAGGAAATGTGGGGAGAGAGCGGGAGGGAGCAGGGGGGTCGCTGGCCAGTGTCCTATCGCCCTAGGACTGCTGTCACAGTCCTCCCACTGGCTCAACTGACTCCCATGGACGAGTCCCCCTTGTTCAGGTGGCAACTTCGTGCTCACTTCTCCGGGGGGCGGGGGGGATGGTAGGAGAGAAGGCACCCCTAGTGTGACTCCCAGTCCTCCCGAGGGCGCTGCAGGAAGTTGGGGACACCTGTGCTCAGTCGGCAGGCACGGCGGCAGTAAAGGTTAGAGCCACCTGCTAGATGTGCTGAGTGCCTTTCTAACAGTGGAGCATTCGACTCTTGGAACGACAGATATTTAGTAATATCATCCCCATTGCACAGACGAGGAGGTTGAGGCAGGCGTGGGAGTGGAGTGGCGGAAGTCACGGGGTGATTTAGACTCTTTTCTCTGGGATTGGACGTCCTCCATGCTCATGATGACTGCACGGCCCGAGCCAGCCCTGAGCCGGGTGTGCAGGGACTAGGATACAATCCAGAATGAGGCTGTCACCATGGCGTGCAGCCATGAGGGAGGCTGTAGGATTCAGGCTGGAGAGAAGGGGTTCTCAGACCTCCCTGTACTTCATGACGGGACCAAAAACCCACTGAGCCTAAAAGCCCACCTCCTGTTACTCTGTGAGGTCCCCTTGCCCATCACTTCTCTCTAAAGCTGTCAAGAGCCAAGGCCCAAGGGGGCAGGGGATGCTGAGGGACCCTGGGCACCCAGCCTGAAGGTGACCGGCCTGGCTCGTTCTAAGCCTGCAGTGAGCAGACGCTGGACCCAGTGAACTGGTTTGGTGGCTGCCTCTCTGCTGGGGTCCAACCCCAGCAGGTCCAGGGGTCCCCAAAGGTGTGGACGGAGTCAGTGAAGAAGGAATGACACAGAGGCAGCATTCAGGTTATCATCATAGCCAGGTTCTGTAGCCGTGTTCTCTCGCAAGGTTCTCCAGACAGGTTCTCCAGGTTCCCCAGCCAGGTTCGGTAGCCATGTTCCCTCGCTAGGTTCTGTCCAGGTTCTCCAGCCAGGTTCTGTCCAGGTTCTCCAGCCAAGGTTCAGTCACCAGGTTCTAGTCAGGTTCTCTTGCCATGTTCTATTCAGGTTCTGTAGCCAGGTTCTGTCTCTAGGTTCTTCAGCCAGGTTCTCTCGCTAGGTTCTGTCTCTAGGTTCTGTTGCCAGTTTCTGTCCAGGATCTTTTGCCATGTTCTGTCTCTAGGTTCTGTGTAGGTTCTGTGTCTAGGTTCTGTGTTTCTAGGTTCTGTGTCTAGGTTCTGTGTCTAGGTTCTGTGTCTAGGTTCTGTGTCTAGGTTCTGTGACCAGTTTCTGTCCAGGATCTTTTGCCATGTTCTCTCCAGCGAAGTTCTTCTGTCTCTAGGTTCTGTGTAGGTTCTGTGTCTAGGTTCTGTGTCCTGTTGTCTTGTTACATCTGTATTTATACCAGTTGATTCCAATCCTATCAATCTCTATTCCAGAGGTTAGGGCGTTTCTTATCTCCATTCCAGGGAGTAAAGATTATGTAGCTTAAGCATGATTGTTCGTAGTTAAAGTGATTAATTACCCACCTGGCACTTAGTTAAGGGGTTTTATTCCCTCCCTAACTTCAGGGGAAAATCCCTACCTGGGGAAACAACCTTTCTCAGAGAGGTGACCTTGGTTAAAACACACAGTGCCAAGAAGTGAGCAAACATATTAAGAACAGTATGCCATATATGCCAGGTCCCTTGAAACAGCAAGGATGGACCGGCTTCCGGCACCTCTCCTGTCCCCACCACTGTCTCCCACTCCCTGATGTGCTCAGTGGTGACCCAGAAAGAGGGCTCGGGATGTTTTTTGATGTGGCTACTTGAGTGTTTGGGGTACAGGTCAAAGCCTCCCATGCAGAACCGAGGGTCCGTCACCCTGAGCTCCAGGGTCGGTCACCAGGAAAGGAACAGGGAGGTGGGAGAGGAAGCAGTCCTGCTCCCTCGGGCTCTGCTTGTGGGGTCCAGCCTTGAGGCAGGCTCTTGCCAAGATGGGGGCCACCCCCTGGAGCTGGGAGGGGCCCTCCTGGAGAACGGCCATGGGGTGGGGGGCAGCTTATCTGCTGCAGATCACTCCCTCTTCCCACTGCTCTCACCCACCTCCTGGCCCCTGTGGTGTTTGACTCCCCAAGACTCTAGACAAGTCTTGTTGAAGTAGTCCAGCCTGCCCCGCCCGTGTGGCTCAGCGGTTGAGTGTTGATCTATGAACCAGGAGGTCACGGTTCAATTCCCGGTCAGGGCACTTTGCCTGGGTTGTGGGCTCGATCCCAAGTAGGGGACGTGCAGGAGGCAGCCGATCAATGATTCTCTCTCATTATTTATGTTTCTATCTCTCACTCCCTCTCCCTTCCTCTCTGAAATCAATACAAAAATAAATTTTGGAAGGGAGGGAAGGTGGGAGTGGGAGGGGGAGGGAGAGAGAGAGAGAGAGAGAGAGAGAGAGAGAGAGAGAGAGAGAGAGAGAGAGACTAACCTGGCCCCCGTAGTGTCAGGGAGAACCAAGGCAGGAGACTGTCCTCACATGAGTCAGAGTTTGAAGTGGGCGAGGCCACTCTGGCCAACCTGGTGGGTATGGAGCCTCAGAGATGCCCCACCCCACACAGTGACCTGGAAGGTGCTGGAGAAGAGGAAGGAGAGGAAACCCCACCCACCACAATCCAGCTTGGCAGCGTGGGCTGTTGGCCCCCCTGCCTGTAAATTCGGGATGTCAGCGCCCGCCTGCCTGGCCTCTTCCCGGCCTCTCCCAGGTCCGCACGGTGCTCTAATGAGGGAGAGGAGATGCAGAAACACTCCAAAGAGCCCACAGCACCAGCAATGTGAGGCCTCATCATGAAAAGCTTAAATTTATGGATCTGAAGGAGAAGCAACATCTGGGAAGGAATTATTGCAATTTGAAGGGAGGGTGCAGGCCTCTTCATAAGAGCGAAATCTGGAAGCAATGTCTGATTTTTTTTTAAGTGATTGGTATTCCAATCATGACACTGTGGTGTGACCTTCCAGATGTTCGAAGCAAAATTGTTGAAAATGAGCTGAGTCTTGTAGGCGTTTTCCCTCCTTCCACGGAGCTTTACTGAGCATCTACTGCGTGCCAGCTGCTGCTCGCGCTGCTGTCATCTTAAATGCCTCTGTGGGCCTGGCGGTTAGGGCCACTGGCACCCCTGCCCCTCACCTCATCTTAAATATCGTCTTCAGAAAGTGAAACGGTCACCCCCGTTCTGGTTTCAGTGACAAGTAAATCTGCATTAACTGGGGGCGTGAGGGGGAGAGGCACCTGTGCTGGCCCTGAGTGGTGGGCTGAGCCCCATGAGTCCCAGTTGATGTAAAGCGGGGGAGCTTAACTTGCAGCTTCTTTGTTCTGGAATGTTCGGTCTGGTTTCTGACAGAGTCTTGGCATAACTGAGGTCCCAGTCAGGCTGCATCTCCCTTATCTGCCCCTCATCCTGACCAAACCAGATGAGAGGGACCCGGAGGTGGGCCATCAGGAAGCCCTTAGGTGATACCCGTTCCCTTATCTCAATGTTCTCCTCAAGAGGGTCTACTCCAGAGAGTCCAGAAAAACTTCCAGAAAGGAGGAAAAGGAGTGGAGGCAGATGGGAGGAGGTCCCAGGAGCGGTGTGGGGGTAGGGATGGGGGTGGGGGGTCTGAGGGACAGGAGGCTGGGCAGCAGGGGACACTGGGAAGAGTCTGGATCGCCTGCGTTCTCTGGGACCCCAGCCATGGGAGGTGGGGGGCAGGAGGTACCGTGACCCTTTCTGGGATTGAGCAGAGCCCCTCTGGCTGCAGAGGGGCCACTTGGAGGGCTGTGGCTGGCGTCCAGGTGAGAGGAGGGGAGGCCTAGGCCCCGGCAGCACTAGTGGAGGTTAGCGCGGGTCTCTGCAGGCTGTTCTGACGGTGCTGTGCATGGCAGGAGCTGGAGGGAGCAGGGGGAACGGGGCTTAGGGGACAGGGAGGGGCCGTGCTGTGCCCTTAGATTAGGGCCCCACAGCAGCAGATTTGGAGAAAGTCGGTTCATGCATGAAGCCTCCACGGGAGGGGGTGTAACTGATCCTGGAGCAGGGCCGGGGCCACACCCTTAGATGTTACAAAGGGCGCATGGCCCTGCCCCGCAAAACCTTACTCCTTAGAATTGAATTTCTTTCATTAGAAAAAGAACCGGAATTGAATTGAATTTTTCTCGTGGGGGGGAGGTGGGGGGGGGGGAGTGGCCGGTAATGACAACAGGTTGAGCGAGCACTGAGTTGACCATCATGGAGAGGCGTGGGGGCCTTGCTGCTGAGGGAGGTGGGTGGGCAGGTGAGCCCCCGCCCCCCATCTGTGAGTCCTGGCTCCTTCATGGAAAGGGGAAGTGCCACATTGCGTTGGGTGGGCTCTCTGCCTCTTCCCTCTCCCCTTTTAAAAGCAGTGCTTTCCGGACCTTGTGGCCCATGAAGCGCCACGAACCTGATGGATAAACCTTCTGAGAGCGTTTATTTGGGGTTGGCCAGATGCCTGCAGCCTTGGACGAACCCATGGTGGATGTTATTAATGGATGGCCTTTCCCCTCTCTTCTTAAAAGACAGTGTGTGAATGAGAGCAGCCCTTGAGGGAGGGTGCGTTCAGAGCAGACCCCCATGCCCGGTGCCAGGCGTGCCAGTGCCGTAGTGTCCGGCACCTGGGCCGACAGGAGGGTGTGGGAGCTGGTTTCCTCGCTACAATTTCAGCCTCCAGTACCTTTGCTTTTTTTTTTTCTTCCAAGGAAGAAAGAACCCTCATTTCCCAGCTGGTGGACGGGTGGTGAGCGACTCAGCGCTGGAGCCATAATTGGGCAGTGTGGTCAAGACCCGGGCAGGGCTGCCCTGTGATCCTGTGTCAAACGGGAGAATCCCCAGTTGGTTTCTCCTATCTTAAGGCGTTTTCTGTCCAAAAAATTGGTCTGTTGGATAAAGAAGTAAAAAATCCTGGGGACCTTGTTGATCATGCTCTTGGCTTTCAATTTGGTTCATGTCAGGAACCATCTTTACTTACAGACCTAGACTTACGATGGGTCTCAACAATCGCTTTGAGTTTAATTTTGAAGGATTCCTAGCATGTAGGCAGTTACTGAACCCAAATGGCCCATTGGCGGGCCTTGCTTTCCCATTGGCCTTTCTGCCTTGTCAGACTCAATCAGCACCTCTTAGGTTCCATGGGAGGGTGCATAACATAAGGCCCATTTCACAGGCATTGACGGATTACCTACTGAAATTTTTAAATGAAATTAAAGAGTCCCTCATCCTTTGGCTTTTTTAATTGAATTGGCTTAAGGAAGCTGTCCTTTGATGATAAAATTAGTAAGACGAGAAAGGGTCGGTTTGACCAGAGATGTCAAAAGCCAAGCCCTGAGGTCGCGCCTACCCCTCACCTAGAAATGGGAGCCTTACCTGTCTCCTGGGATCCCCTGGCTTCATTCCCGAGATTGCTTTCCCCAGGCCGGGATCTTTGAAAACGTGAGCTTTTACAGTGTGAGCTTGGGAACAAAATTATTACAAGCAATCGGTTTCTAGTCATTCACCTTCAAATCACTTGCTCAGCGTAGAACGTGTTTAGGTGCATGGATGTAGCTGCCAGGCCTGGGATAAGGAAGGACAATGAAGGAGGGTTTGTTATACACCAGCATGTGAGGGCGCTGAGGAGCAGAGACTCCAATACTAAGATCATGTCTGTTCTCAGGACGCCCGGGACTGGACAGCAAGGAGGAGAGGTTGGGTAGACAGAAGAAGTGCAAGAAGAGGAAATAAAATCACTGAGACATAAACGAATGCCATGTGAGCTGAGAACACGTAGAGACCCCCCAACAGAGGAGCTTCTGGCTGGGGTGGGCAGCGATGTCATGAGTGGGTCTCAGAGGGGGTGATAGTGATCCTGAGCAGGAGAGGGTCATGTACCAGGGTCTCTAGTTTAAGAATGGGGACCCTAGCAGGTTTGGCTCAGTAGATGGAGTGTCGGCCCAAGGACTGAAGGGTCCCAGATTCAATTCCTGTCCAGGGCACGTAACTGGGTTGCAGGTTCGATCCCTAGCCCTGGTTGGGGCACCTGCGGGAAGCAACCAATGTGTCTCTCTCACATCGATGTTTCCCTCTCTCTGTCTATCCCCCTAAAAATCCACTCTAAAAATCAATGGGAAAATATCATCAAGTGAGGATTAACAAAGGAAAAGAAGAGTGGGGAAGGAAGGTTCCTAGGAATTAAATAACTTCCCCATGTCACAAAAGCAAGGGCAGTGTTGGCATTCTCATTCAGATCAATCTGTTTCCCAAGTCCTGCTTTTAAGCATCTCCGAGAATGTCTCCGTTAGGGTCTAGCCAGGAAAAGACACATTCAAAGGTGTGATTTGAAGAGAGTTAAGTGAAAGGACTATGGGTGTGGGGGGCATTATGGGTCTAGGCCTGAAAGGGCAGGGGGAGGAGCTGGTACTGGAACCTGGAGGGAGCTATGGGGAGCACTCCCATACCAATCGGAGCCACGACCTTCAGTTCAGGGACACGGCCAGCCCCTGAAGGCACGGCAGGGAGGAAGGGCAGTGGGGGGACGCATCAGACCCCATCCCCAACCTCCTGCTGGTGCCTGCACTGGCTGAACCCAGCCAGAAACTGTGCCGGGTCTCAGAGCTCGAGTGATGCCCTCCGAGCAGGTCAGGTGAGCCTCCTGAGGCCCAGCGTGGGAGGAAGGCACACCTGGAGGGGGACACAGATGATGCCCAGCACAGCCTGCAATATCTAACGCGTCAGCTCTTGTTAGGATCTTTTCATAAGACATTAGGGAAAAGTCCCAATAAACTCGGCTTTGCATGAGGTTTATTTTGGTTCAGAATCTCATTTTAGTTATCTCCTCTGGAAGCGGCCTCTGGGACCACAAAGGAGGAAGGAGGAGGCCATTGTCCTCAGAACAAGTTAGACAGCCTGGTGGCTTGCTTCCCTCCAAGCTCCGTCCGCACAACCTGGAGAGCTGAGCCGCTGGTGAAAGAGGAGGGAGCACGTTAACCTGGCGCTGGCCTCGCACTGTTCTGTCTCAAGAGCACGAGAGTGCCCTCTAAATCGGTGGCCAGGCCGTCCGGCCACTTAATCGGCTAACAGCCTTTCCAGGGCCCGCACGCCCGCATGAGCCAGACGCTCACCTCTCTACCCCAATCTCCTCTGGAATCTTCCTGGCTCTTCCCTGTGCCCCGAAAGCTGTCCCCCAGGTGCCCGCACACCCACTCCCTATCGCCTGCCTGTGCACTCAGATGTCATATTCCCATGAGACTTACCCTGACCCTCCCCCCTACACTGCACCCCTATCCCCCCAACTCTTCACACTCTGCTTTATTTCTTCTCTAATAAGTTGCACTGACCACCTTCTAATATGAAACACGTGTACCCCCTTAAGCCTTTTGTTTATTGTACGTTTCCAACTCCTTCTAGAAGATGAGCTCCATGAGGCAGGGATTTTTTTTTATCTGTTTTGGTCACTCGTGTATTCTCAGTGCCTAGACCAGTGATGGCGAACCTTTTGAGCTCGGTGTGTCAGCATTTTGAAAAACCCTAACTTAACTCTGGTGCCGTGTCACATAGAGAAATTTTTTGATCTTTCCAACCATAGTAAAACAAAGACTTATATTTTTGATATTTATTTTATATATTGAAATGCCATTTAACAAAGAAAAATCAACCAAAAAAATGAGTTCGCGTGTCACCTCTGACACGCGTGTCATAGGTTCGCCATCACTGGCCTAGACTACAGCCTTCAGCCTGATGCATGGCAGGCGCTCAGTAAATATCTGTGGAATGAATGGATGGATACATGAATGAATGAGATCCTCAAAGATCTAAAAACGGCCTGACCACCGTCTCCCGGACCTTTCTCTCCACCAACACGCATCTGCCAACGATCCTTCCCAGAAACACATCGATCATCTTTATCGTCGTCGGTGCTGTCAATACCTTGCGGCCAAAAGCATAGATTTACCCGTGTGCTTCCTAGACGCCGGGGAGAGGAAACGCACTCAGGACGCTGGCTCTGTGTCAAATCTAAATGGCGACCTTGGCTTGCTTTGCTTCCCCGCAGAGGTTATTTCTTCATCGGAAAGGGAACACTCTATCCTTGGGAAAAATAACATTTTTGCCACCTTCAGCTTTAAAATGGCTATTTGATACGGCCGGCGTGTGTCTCTGCCAGTGGCAGCTGAAAAAGCGCTGGTTGAGAGGCTCGGAGCGAGGCCCCTGGCGCGGAGGGAGAGAGGCTCGCCCTATGACAGAATTAGTTTACGATAACTTATTTACCTGTCCAAATCCTTCCTATCCCATCAGAGCTTTCCCCTGCCGTCCGGGGCCCTGGAGTGCTAAGAGGAAAAAGGAAAATCAATTGATAATGATATATTCGGTTTAGAAAAATATATTGATTCCCGGGCAATGACAGTCGTGCGCTTCTGCGGGGGGGGGGGGGGGGAGGGGGGTACCATTCCCGTCGCCCAGATGGCTCCCACACAAAGGACACGTGAAAGGGGGAGCTAGAACGAGCCCGGCCCCTCCGCGATACATAACCTCTGCCTTCCAGGTATGACATCTCTGTCTTTGATTAAAAAATTCTCTCCCAGGACATCATCCTTTGCCTCCTCAAGGTCTTCTTGCCCATTGTCTAAAAAACAGCAACAGCAACAACAAAAAACCCGAATGATTTGTTTTTGCGATTCTAGAGTTCGGGTCCTGTTGTTTCAGCTTTAGAGTTAAGACTTCCATTGCTTATTCTTTCCCGTCTCTGGAGCTTCTTGGTCTGGATTAGATGGAAGGCAATGCCATTACTGTCCCCCTTATTCCAGGTTCATGGCTCACCTGGGGGGCTAGGGGTTTGTGTGTTCAGATCCCCATTTGTGCTGAGAAGCACCTCACTGTCTTCCTGCCTCCACCTACCTCAGGGAGGGATAGCAGTGCCTGTCCTTGGAGGTTCTGTGCTTCCCACTTGACCCCCCTTATCTTGGCCCACCCTGTGTGAGATTGTCCACACTCGGAAATCCAAGGCAGCAACAAGCTTCCACTTAGGGTGGAACCAGCCAACATACTGTAATTCCAAGAGAACTTTCAGCAAAAGACGATGCCTTTTACTCACCCAACCCCGCTTTTTTCCTTGTTTCCAGACCGTCTGGCCTCCTGGGGATGCTCACGCTGCGCTAAGTGTTGGTGGCCGTCGAGGGTTTTGCATCCTGGGGACGAATCCCGAGCTCGCCAGAGACGGACGGTGCAAGGTAGGTCTCTGCTCAGCTCGCCTGAGCAGAGAAATAAGAAAGGCATCAGACCTGGGCTCAGCCAACTCTGCTCGCTAACACTGACGTTATGGGGGAAGTGAGGAGGATGTAGCTGGTTCCCTCGCCCTCTTGTGGGTGACTCTCTTACCGTAGATGCAGGAGTAACAGGTGCTCAGAGCCTAGCTAAGCCAGTGCGCCTCAATCCTCCCAGAATCAACTTCCAGCATTGTTGTAGCTCTTTGTCACTCTCCTGGGTCTTGCTTGGGGTTCCCAGGAGGTTGGATCTGGGAGTGGCCAGTAGCTAGGTGACCTTTGAGCTCCTCAAAACTGTAATTCTTCTTTTGTAATTTAACTTTTCTCGTGATTAAAATAGCATTTTATGTTTTTGATTTGAGAGAGAGAGAGGAAGGGGGAGATGGAGAGAGAATCATCGATTTGTTGTTCCACTTATTTATGCGTTCATTGGTTGTGTCTTGTGTGTGCCCTGAGCAGGGATCAAACCCCTAACCTTGGTGTGTGTGTTGGGACAATGCTCTCACCAACGGAGCTCTCCTGGCAGGGCAAAAATAACATTATTAAAGTCATTATAATATTTGTTCATGATAGAAATATTTTAAAGGTGGTACCTAAAATTACATGAATTATTATAATCCGGAGAAATAACTATTTTAGTGTCTCTTTCTGGGCTTTTTTTCTTATGCACATATGTATAACATGTGCATGCATGTATGCACAAACACACATACATGCACACACACAAATGGGATTGTGCTCGAGGACGTGTTATTTTGACCTTACAATATGTCACAGGTACCTTTTTTATGTTAGTAAATGCAAATCTGTAGCATTTTTAAGGACTTCATATATATATATGTAAAATCTACATTATTTACTTAACTATTGCCCTGATGATGGACATTTAGTTTGTTTTGAATATCTCACTCTTAAATACCACAACAAACTTTTTCTGTGTATGTATCTTTGCATAGTCATGTGATTATTTCCTTGGCTTAAATTTATAAAGTCTGGCCTAAAATTTTGATGCAGGATTCGCAAACCTAGATTATGAAGACCAGGAGCTTTGGGGGGGACATGGACAACCTGTGAGGGCAGAAGTCGGATGGGAAAGAATCTGCAGGGTTTCTTTCACACACACACAGACGCTCCGGGCTGTGCCAATAGAAGCCAGGGAGCCTGGAGCTGAAGTTGCCGCACTCACCCTATACCTTTGCCAGACAGTCAGGGGGCTGGGCCTGGAATGAAAGTGGTGGGAGGGTGGGGATCAGGACAGTTGAGCCTGAGCTGGCCCAGGCTAGTATGCCTGGTGGCACTTGAGCCTTTAGAAACCCATGGGCCAAAGCCACCTCTGCAGAACACACAGGGCCTGGTGCTGGGCAAGCACAGGCTGCAGTGGCCCCGGGGCTGCTGCATTCTCTGCAGTGCCCATCCTGGTGCCCCGACCAGGAGCTCGTGGCCTCTGCCTGCGCCAGCTGATGGCCTGTATCCAGCTTCCTTCTGCAGCAGGGCCAGAGCAGCAGACCATCAAGGCACCTGCCAAGGCCAAGTTCTTATCTGTCCAGAGAGCTCTCTTTGGACTCAGAGACATGGCGTGTAGCTAGCCCTCCATTCCCAGAGCCCTTGCACAGAGACGAGAAAATGCAGCCAGGGGAACCCTGGGTTGTGGGCAGCCATGGTTGTCAGCCAGAAGCAGGAGGAGGCTCCATGCTGGGCCTGGATCAGCTGTGGAAATGAAAGAAACGTCCACTGTGTGATCCAGCCTGCTGCCACCCAGCAGCCCAGTGGGGGCAGCCAGTGGGGGCAGATGGGTTTCTGACCTCAAGAGGTGTGAGCTGTGGGCACATGCCTCAGGGCACCACTGACCAGCTGGACAGCTGTTCTGGTTGCTACCTGGTTGGAGGAGAGATGGAAAACTAGACAGCCACACATGTATTTGGTGACCGTGGCATTCCCAGCTCCTTGGGGGCGGGGGGGGGGGAGGAGGGGGGCAGAGGCAGAGTTAGTGTCTAGGAAAGAGCAAGGAGATGTCTGCACAGAAACCAGCTTCCCGAGGACATGCCTTTGAGCTGTAGGCACTGTGAGAGTGGCGCATGGTGAAGGGGGTGGAGAGGACGGGGCGATGGGTTTGGGTCGTCTGTACTCCGCACTGAAGCAGGTGGCACACGGCTCTTGTTCCTCCCAGCCTTCGAGGTGCATGTATGTTAGGATGGGGCGGCACGGGCATACCTGACAGGATACACCTCGTAGGGCTTCACATCTGTGCATCCCCCAGACCCGTGTCCCCACTTGAACTCCTGTCGGTCTTCCCACCACCTGGCTCGTGCCTGCAGGACGCATCTGTCTGATTCGTCTCCATGTTCACCCCTCCTCCACTCCCGCCTGCACCTGCCGGGGCTTCCAGTAAATGCCTCGCTGCCCGCCCAGCCGCCACTGTTCCCGGGGCCCCCGGCCGGTGCTAGGCTGCGCTTTTCCCTCATGGGCAGGACTCCCGCTGGTTCCCAAGGAGATAGGGACGTGCCACGGGCCACCATGGCCCCGGGAGCCAGTAAAAGGAGTGATCCCCTTCCTGTGGAAACTGGGCCAGATCCCTGGGCTCTGTGTGTCTCGCTCCAGAATGCAAACACGGGGGGTGGGGGAACTGCTGTCCATAGTCCGTGGTCTGATGAATATCACCCCGTAACCACGGGTGTGGGGCCTGAACTGGCGAACAGATGTGGCATCGGACCCCGCATGCCGTGTGTGGCTGGGCTGGGGTGGCGCTGAGAGCACGTGGAGCTGAGGACCTGGTTTGTGCAGACAGAACCAGAGTCTGAGCCAAGAATGGCGTTGACCTGGGCTTTGGAGGGGATGAGGGCGAGCACAGACCCCCATTTGTGCTGAGGAGCGCCCCGCTATCGTCCCCGCCTCCACCCACCTCAGGATCGGCCAGTGGGCAGCCTTGCTGGTGGGACCGAGAAACCGAGCCCCTGCCCTTGGCTCAGGTGGGCTGCGTCACTCCTTCCTCCGGCCCCTCTCCCGCCTCTGCCTGTAACTGCAGGTGGTTTTGCCACAGGTTTGCCTCGCCGCCTCTCGGCACCCCCTCTCGTCCCTCTGCACCGCCGTCCCCGGGGCAGGGTTCTCGGTGGCACCACTGTCCTGGGGTCCCTCCACGTCTTCAACTGCGTCCTGAGGCTCAGGTACCAGCCCGTGTTGCATCTCAAGCTCAGCCTGGGCAGCACCAGGCCAGCTCATTGCTCCTCCGTCACTGTCTTCGGGACACCCTCCCCCACACCCTCCCCCTGGGCTGTGAGTCTGGATCGCCTTTGCTTTAGACTCCTCGTCATCCTTCCATGAGCTTGAGGACATGCTGTTATTGGCGCCTGAGGTCAGATGACCTTACTCGGTTCGGCGATCACAGGACAGTGAGGGCACAGGCAGTGCAGTGGGGGGACCTGTGACTGGGAGGCAGGCCACTGGGCTCTCATCCCATGTCCACACTCGCTCTGGACCAGCCCATCCAGCCCTCTGAGCCTCGGCCTCCGTAGCTCCAGATGGAGAAGCCCTAGCCCCAGGGGAAGGTGGGCGATTTCAGAGGGAGGACGGTGCCACCTGGGCCAGCAGCGCTCACCCTCCTGGAGTCGCCGGGAGAGCTTAAAAAAATAAGATGCCTGGGCCCCTCCCCAAGACCTTCTCATTTATTTGCTCTCGTTAGGGTGGGTGTCGGTGTATTTTACAGGCTTAAGCACCACTCTCGACTCAAAGGCGTTAGCACATTCCTGGATGCTAAGCCGGGAGGAATTGAGGTGGGAGGTAAGGAGATTTTATGAAACAAAATTCCTAGATGTTGTGTAGCTATTTCGGATCAAGCCATCCGAAAGCTGGGTACCTGGGGTTCGTCACCCTGCCAGCCCCGTTCATCTCCCCCCACCCCAGAATGCTTTTCCGTGAACCCTGCGGGCGGTGGGAAGACCTTGTTATCCCGTAGATCACGTCGGTGTGTCCACGGTCAGGATTCGGTGGCAGTTCGTCGTTCATCGCGGGGCTGGGACCCTTCGCTGGGGCCCTGGGGAGAGGTGTGTCCGATTCCAGCAGAGACACATTCTTCTCGGAGCCACTGTCAGCGCCTCGGATCGAACCGTGGGGACGGATCAGGTTCTCGCTTGCCCCTCCCCGGCCTGAGCGGTGCTCTGGGCCCTGGCTGCGCATTGAAATCACCCAGGGAAATGGCCCAAGTCCTGGTTCCCAGGCTCCCTGCAGATCAGTCTCGGGACGGGACCCAGACATGCGTGTTTTTGTGAAGCTCCCCAGGAAATTCCAGAGGAGGCCAAGGTCAGGGCGCTGCCACACCTGCAGGCCCAGCTGCGCCCCACCTGTGGCTAACAGACGGGACTGTGTACGCGTGGTGCTTGGAGGCAGCCGCCCCCGCCAGGGCCTGCTTCTCCTTTGCGTTGTCCTATGTGTATCCTTTTAAGGCCCCGGCTTTCCTCTCTGGAAAGCAGTGAGGTGAGAACGAACAGGATGGAAAGCTTCCTGCTTTTCCCTGGCCGGGCCCTGGGCACAGCCGCTGCCCCTGTGAGGCCTGGAAGGACAGAGGGTTGGAGACCCCAGCCCTGCCCACAGCACAGGGGTGCCTCCCTGTTCTGGTAACCGTACAATGGGGGGGGGGGGGGTTGCACCTAGTTCTGCCAAGAGCACTCCCAGGCCCAGGAGTGAGGCTTGGTCAGCTCATAGCATCTGCGCGCTGACACGGGACTGGGGTGAAGAGAGGACCGACCGGGGTGGCGTCGTTCTGCCCAGGACAGTGGCTGTGCCTTCCTCGGTCCGGGAGACTCAGCCCCGCCCCGAACAGCACGCTGAGATGATCTGGGAAGGCAGGAGATTGGGGGAGGGGGGATCTTCCCCCATTTCTGTAGCAGGGGCGTTCGGGAGCAGCAACACAGGGCAGTTCCCCTGTGCTAAGGGGCTGGGTGGGGTGCTCACAGCTCTCACTGTAGCTGCAAAACTGCACTTGGCACCTGGGCTAGAAATAGCTTGTCTGCAGACCTCAGGGTTTATTTGTGTGGCCAGATTTGATTTTCCAAGTGACCGGTCTCCTTCCTCACCTTGCACCTGCCCCCGCGGCCAGGGCTGCGGGAACAGTTGTGAGTCTGTGTCTGCAGGAGGGCACCTGGCTGGGAGGGCGTGGGGGGGTCGGGGGTTGGGGGACACCGAGCCTGCACTCTGCAAGCCTAGCTGTGCACTGTGGGAGCTCAGAGGGAGGGTGCCCCTTCTAATTAGCACAAAAGTGCCGAACAGGCTAGGAGTGTCCTGCCTTGGCCCTTCCTGGTCGGGGAAGGCACCGGGCGTGCATTTGTCCAGTGACCGTGTGAGGATGTGCATCTGTCCCTTTCTGATGGTCTCGCATAGTCCCAGGTCACTCAAACGAATGTTTAAGCTTTTGTCTTCTAATCATAAATTCTCTCTCTCTGTCATACATGCCAGATGCCAGGAGCCGTGGGGCTGCATGTAGGAGGAACACCTACCACCACTCCTTCCTTCATTTCTTCAACCACATTGCATATTGTTCTAGGTCTGGGGTCCAGCAAAAAGCTCTGTGCCCAGGGAGCTAGCAGTCCAGTGGGGAGACCAGCAAGTAAATGCATTCTTACAGGATTTGATCAACATAACAATAGGAATTTATACGAAGTGCTATGGAGAGCTGCTCATTCACTCCACAAATCTTCCTGAGCAACTACTGTTATGTCAGGCATCGTTCCAGGCACTGGGGACCCGGCAGGACCATAGGAGACAAAATCCCTGACTCAGCTCACATTTGAGGGAATGAGAGTCTCAGCAGCTTCGTTTGCTCAAAACCACAGGCTTCTGAGCTGGAAATGGGAGCCTAGGAGTGTGTGTGTGTGTGTGTGTGTGTGTGTGTGTGTGTGTGTGTAGGGAACCGCTCATGCAAAAGCCTGGGAGGTATAACAAGACAAGAGAGCTCAGAGACTCTGTGGCAGCCTCATGCTCAGGGCAGGCACTGCCCCCCCCCCCCCCCCCCCCGATGTGTTAGAATGTCCAAGGCCAAGGTCATAGGACTTATTTCACCTCCTCCTGTGACCTGGTGCTTTTGGTTTGCCAAGTGTTTTCACATCATTTCCTGGGCGTGGTCCAGAGGGGGGGCCCAGAAGGATTGTTATTGCCGTTTATTATACCAAGCAGCAAGCTAGGGCCCAGAGAGGGTCACTGTCTTGCCCAAGGTCACACAGCCGGTCAAACCAGACTGGAAACTAGAGTTCTTGTCTCCTGGTTCCTAAGCCCGGGGGGCCTTCTGCCTGCACGCCAACTCCCAGTCCTCCTATGGAAGCCTAAAGAGCCCTGAGCAAGTGTCAGTCATGCGCCTGCCTGTCTTCCACAAACATTAGTTGAGCACCTAGTGCGTGTCCAGCCCAGCATGGAGTGACCATCCTCTGGGCCTCAATGCCATCCCAACCCCACCCAGGAAGAAAATCGAAAGAATGACAGCTGGGTGGTTGTCCCTCCTTCCTCACCTCATGACCCAGAGGCCTAAAGACCATGCGTCCGTCAGCCAGACGCAGGCTGTCCCTCGCCCGTGCCAGGCTGCACAGGGGGCAGAATGACCATCGCAGGCTGCGTCCTCTCACCCAGGCCATCGGAGGCGCTTTCATGACAGCTGCCAATCCGTGTTTGTACTCTCACTTGGAAGTGAGCAGGATGCTAACAGGAAGGGGGAGACGGAGCCTCACTCAGGGCGCTGGAGCCGCCTGTGTGAGACAGTTGCAGCTTAGCAACCCTCACGGGCCCTCCTTTCGATTTGTAGCAACTCATTTGGATAAAAGCATCTGGTTCCTAAGGTAGCGACAACAACAAAAAAAATCATTAAAAGCACATTTCTGCTCTCACGAAGTAACCTAGTAACGGCGCAGGAGGTAACAGTCAGCCTGGCCCCCTCTCCAGGTACACAGACTGGGTGCGAAGGGGAGCTGAACCTCAGGACCAGAGACGGTCTGTCCAGCGTCCCTCTCAGATCCGGGCTCACGATGGCACGAGGCTGCCCCGAGAGCCCCGCCCTCATTGGCGCCAGAGGAGGCATCCTGCCTCTCCGCCCAGAACAAGCAGTGCGATGACTGATTCGGCACCGGTTCAGGGCTCTCGAAATGCACTGGGAGGGCTTTGTCTTCTTGTGCAGGTGCGCGCTGAGCTGAGCTACCAACTTCATGTATCGGGTCAAATAAACCTGACCCCCACCCACTAGCCAGACTCACCTCCTGTGACCCCCTCTCCCAGCATACACACACATGCACACACGTGCACACACGCACGGCCTCTGCTCCCATCCAGGCAGATCCCTGTGCTCCTGACTGATCCTGCTGTGGGCATCGCCCCTCCGGACACTTGCCCTGCTAATCCCTAATCTCCGGGAAGAGCCTCTCCCGCCCCCACCCATCTCCTGGCAAACTGCTCCCAGGCCACCCACCCATGGGGATTTTCTCTCCTCCCATCTCCTGACCCTGTTCCTCTCCCTAGCACCCACCTGATTGTTTTGGGGCCATGCGAGGTCCTTTATCCCGTGGGCTCATCCTTGACCACTGGGAGCTCTGTGGGGGCAGGAGAGCTCTGTGCAGAGCTGAGCACATACTAAACCCTGAATGGGAACTGGCAATAGAAAAAGTCAACTCCCATGGCCGCTAGCTGTGCTCCTGGTCCCTCAGCCCCTCGCCTGGCTCCGGGCTGTTCTCTAGCCTGCCTGGGGGGACAGCTGGGGGTCCCCTGAGGGTGGTCACTCCCCAAAGCTCGGCACAAAGAAGGCTTGCGAATGTTTATGGGATGGGCACTGGCACGTGTGCTTTACTCCGAAGCATCTCATTTAATCTGTCTCACCTGTTTGCTCAAGGACCAGCCGTCCTTGTCAGACGGGCTTACAGCTGCCCGCTGTAGGGCAGGGAGGGCAAGGCACAGACTGGGTCCTGGAAGGCCATGTCCATGGGGACGCCAGGCACCCGGCCAGCGTGCTCCTTTCCGCTGTTCTAGGTTCCTTCCACGGTCCAGGAGAAAGATAGGCCGCCTGGTCCCTGCCGGACAACCCAGGGTCTCAATATGGCCAACTTCCCATTGAAGCCACATTTAGAAAGCTGGTCCCATACGCAAAGGGGCCTCACAGCATTCATTCACTTATTCATTTACTTATTCATGTGGGAAGCATAGTAAGCGGCAGAGTAGCGTGGTCAGGGCACAGATGGTGAAACCAGACTCCCTGGGTTCCTACCCACCCCCTTCTCTGCTCCCGATCAGCTGGGCAGCTTCTAGATCGAGCCTCCGGTGCCTCGGTTTCTTCATCTGCAAAATGGGATTATAACACTATCTCCTCATGCTGGGGTTGTGAGGATGAAATGAGTTAGCAGAATGCGGCACTTAGGACAGTGCGTGAGACAGGGCTCTGGACAAGGGTGTGCTGTTATTATTCTAGGGGGCTAGGACCCTAGCTGAGTGGTGGCCTTAATTCGTACTCCCTTCAGGACCACATGGCCTTCAAGGAAGGTGTGGGTGTGCCCACCCTGCCTCCACCCCTGAGTCCGAGCCACATAAACCCAGACAGCGGAGGAGCGACCACCAGAGATACCCGGGGCTCTGGGACCTGGAAGCATGCCCGCCCCGCTTTTGGTCTCAGAGTTTTTGTTTTAATCTCTTCCGTGAGGGGGTTAGAGTCCTGAGTGATGCCCAAGGGCCGGGGGCTCTGTCCCTGGAAGTAACCCTGGATGTGGCCACAGGGGGCTTCTGGGACACGGCCACAATTAGCACTGTGGCTTCAGAAGGCATGTCGGCATATCCTCAGGGCATCTCTCATGAACAATTATGAAATCATTATCTGGTAAATAATTTATAACCCAAGCGACGGGATAAGCCGCCAATAAACAATAATCCATTTAGATTGAGGCTTGGCCAGGGCGCAGCCAGCGATGATGCGGCTCCTCCTCGCCTGGGGTGTCAGCTCATACTTGGGCGCCGCCGGGGCCTGGCCCCTCTCAAGCCCTGGCCCCTCTCAAGCCCTGGCTCCCCACCCCGACCAGGGGCATCACCCCTCCCCGGGCTCAGGCAGGATTCAGTCTGTGGAATGGGAACCGGGGTGCTGGGCCCTGCTGGGTGACTTATATGCACTTTCTCCTGAATCCTCCCCATTAGCCTATGGGTTGGGGACTGTTGTTGTCCCCCTTTGCAGAGAAGTACACGGAGGTGGAGGGAGGCCAGATAATTACCCAAAGTCGGACCCGGGTCTGCAAGCCTTGGGTCTGGGATTCGGTTCCGTGTGACCTGAGAGCCCTCCCTCCAACCCAGTGAGCCCCAGGTCCTCCCACTATGAGCTGTAACCTCCCAGTCACTTGTCCGTCCTTTGTCTCCTGTGACCTTCACCCTCCAGCCTGCACTGAGAGCCCTGGAGGCCCAGGTTCCCCTGCTAGCCTCCCTCACCAAGGGAGGGGCCCTGGAGGTGCAGAGGCTGAGGACTCGGCCCCACAGGGCTGGTCCCCTAGTGGAGTGTTAGGCTCAGTAGTGGAGGCCAGAGCAGGGGCACGGGCGAGGGGGAGCAGAGCATGTCTGCAGGACACCGTGTCTGGACATCCCATCCTCCCACAGGCCTCCTGCCCGTCTCCTGACCTGGGGACACGGGGCCGCATCTGGCCCTGCTCCCATGAAGAGCTCCAGTGTGGGGAAGGGAGGAGCTTCGGCCCAGGCGCATGAACGTGGGCGGTGTGGGTCGGCCTTTAGGATTGGGTTAGCGCTGCCAAGAGAGGTTGCTCTCCTGCCCATACTCCTCCCACCCACCCAACACCCCTCCCCCACCGGCAAGGCCAGCCACACGCCCTATGCCTGTAGGACCTTTTCAAAGACCCACCAGAGGCCCCAGTCCGGGAGGGTCCCTGAGGGGTGTCTCTCTCACTGCTGGGAGTCCCCATTCTTGGTTTCTCCAAGGCAGGGGGACATCATCAGCACCCACACAACCTGCCTCCCTGAGGCCTGGAGCTCGGAGGGTCTTGCTCACACGTCTCAGGCAACCAGCGTCGTCCTAGGAGCAGGATGGAGCCGCTGCGTGTGGGCCCTGTCATGGTCACGCGTCTGGAATGCGGCACAAACCTCCGCGGCCGGGCCGTGTGGTGGAGGAAGCCACAGTGGTCCCGGGTGCTCACGTCTCAATACCTGTGGTCAGCCGCCCGAGGAGAGGCCCCTTTTATCCTCCGGCCTCCTGGCTGCGGTCACCGGGGGCCAGGACCCTCAGACACAGAGCCAAGAGCTTCCACTCTGGCAGACATCCATCCCCTGACCCTTTCCCGAACGCCTGTGCTTCCAGAAATGAGGAACGGCTCTACCCCCAGCATCTCTTGTCTTTGCCCCATGATCTCAGCATGTTGTTGGAGGTGGAGTTGAGTGTCCCAGACCGAGGAAGGCACAGCCACTGTCCCAGGCAGAGTGATGCCACCTCGGTCGGTCCTCTCTCCACCCCAGTCCCGTGTCAGTGGCTGTGAGCTGACCGAGGCTGTGAGCTGACCGAGCCGCTCTCTTGGGCTGGGAGAACTCGTGGCAGAACTGGCTGCAAGCCCCCCATTGCATGGTTACCAGAAGGGGGAGGCACCCCCGCGCTGGGGTCTCTGAGGCCTCACGGGGCAGGGGCTGTGCCCAGGACCCGGCCAGGGAAAAGCAGGAAGCTTTCCATCCTGTTTGTTTCCACCTCACTGCTTTCCAGAGAGGAAAGCCGGGACTTAAAAGGATACACATAGGACAACGCAAACGAGGAGAGAGGAGCAGGCCCTGGCGGGGGCGGCTGCCTCCAAGCACCACTCGTACACAGTCCCGTCTGTTAGCCACAGGTGGCGCGCAGCTGACCTCGGCCTCCTCTGGAATTGCCTGGGGCTTCTGGTGACTAACGTGAGAAGCTCTACCTCTTGCTTACCCCAAAAAGCTGGGAGGATACCACCCCCTTGTCCAGGGCTTTGTTCCAGG
This sequence comes from Myotis nattereri, assembly GCF_964212035.1. Lineage (NCBI taxonomy): Eukaryota > Metazoa > Chordata > Mammalia > Chiroptera > Vespertilionidae > Myotis > Myotis nattereri. The sequence continues at coordinate 74,686,013 of NC_138085.1, read as the reverse complement.
GGGCTCCCACTCTCTGTCACTCATGCAGCTCCATCCTGAGCCCCGAGGTGCCTCTCCATGGATGTGTGGACGGTCCCACTTCCGGCCACTGGGACCGGACCTTGCAGGCCACGAGGTTGTGGGTAGATGGGCAGCAAACAACTATCATTTAGGGAGGACGAGGGGAGTCTGCAGGAGCCAGAGAACGCGGCCTCTGTCCTGAGGCGGGGAGCATGGCATTTCCGAGGGCTGCAGCAGAGAAAGCAGCCTTCCCACAGCCCCAGCAGCGATGCTCTGTGACCGAGTTCCCAGGATTTGCCCTCCTGCTAAGTGACCTGGGGCGGGGAGGCAGGACCTGCCAGGCCTGCTGTCTCCCTCTATCCTGCCGGCAGCCCTGGGGACGATCCGCCTGACACCAGGCTGCTCCCAGAGACCTCCAGGGAGGAAATTTCATCGGCTCCCAGAGCCCCAGTTCTGTGGCTCCTGCAGGCTTTCCTTCTATCTGCCCTAAATCTCCCCGGCTGCAATTTAAGCCCGTTTTCCCTTGTTTTGTTTTGTGTGGAAACGGAGAACAGCTAGTCCCCAGCTGCCTCCGACGGCAAGGTGAGTCTGAGGTCCCCGGACCTCTTACTGAGCTGAAGCCTTCCCAGAACCCTGTCCTGTTCAGTCCCCACCGTGAACGCCCCCAGAGAACAGCTTCCATATTAATGCAGAAGGCAGGACCCCATCGGGGGCCCTTGGTAGAGGCAGGACCCCTCTGGTAGGTGCACTGTTGAGATGGCCCCTGAGGCGAACGGGGGAGATGGGTGTGTGAGTGGACCAGCACCACCCAGGGATGTGCCAGATGGAATGGGGCCAGGATGCTGCGAGCTTCCTGCAGGAGTGATACCCCGTTAAGTCCTGAGGATGGAGAGGGATGTCGGCTGGGGGGTGGAAGGGTGGCCCTTCCAACAGACACCAGGAGGATTCTCATCTGCTCCAGGCGCCACATTTGGGTTTGAAGAAATCGTCCTTTTCCTCCGTCCCCTCTGTCCCCCACTGATGGTGGACGAGGGGCTTCCCGTCCCCGTGCCCTCGTTCACACGCGCACTGGCTTCCTGTGGCCTCTTGGTCGCCTGGCCCCCCGTAGGTTTCCGTCTTGTTTTTGTGCCTTTTTGCTTCTGGAAACAAATAACCCCCGTGCGCTCCCGCTAAGCACTAGCGATTTTGTAGACCATCGAAGCCAGTTCCTGGAAGAGTTGGGTTCATGGGGGAAAATATTTTTTAAATGTGATTAGAAAGCAGTCGATCACAGCTAAGTTCTGGGTTTGGAAGGCCATGTGCTGAGCGTGCCTGGCAGCGCGCGGGCAGGGCGCCGTGAAGGCGAGGGAGAAGCTCTGTTTTTCCGAGGCCAGTGGAATGAAAAGCTCCCTGCGCTGTAGGAAAAATGGAGAGAAACGGAATCCCTTCGCCCTGAGCGGTTATCTAACCGGAATCCTGAAACGTGAGCAACGTCATCGGACTTTGTGTTTCCATTGCTTGGCCAGTAGCCCCCTCCTTGGCTCCAAAACACAAGGAGGAAAAAAATAAAAAAAAAAAAAGCATCGATTGGATTTAAATAATGGAATTGCCATTAATATCTTCCATAAAAGAGGATTGATTCTGACTTGGATTTATGGGAAATCAGGGCTCGTAAAAGTAAACAGAGTGGCAGTCATTCAATATGAATGCCGGCTTATGTCCCCACCTCCTGAGGGCTAGTTACACGCATGGACTCCCCGCCTAACCTCCCGGCCAGCAGCCGGTTCACAGAGCCTCTGCAGGGTGAGCAGGGCGATCCTGGGCCAGTCCAGGAAGCCGGCTGCACCCCCACTCCCTCCTCCACCTTGTTAGATCCTAGTATGAAAATGAGGGGCCTTTTATCAAGAGGCCACAGGTGCCCCAGCCGCGAGGGAGACCAGCAGCCTTCACCTCTGCTCTGTGGAAGCCACTGCTCTCCCTGTAGGACCAAGGACCCCCAAATGGCCCAGAAAGTCTCTCCTCTCCCTGTACCCCTCGAGCTCCCTCCTTCCCCGGGCACGCACATGGGTGGGTGTATAAGCACTTCAGCCTCTAGCGGTGCTGTCCTTACGGCTCGGGGCTCAGGCGGACAGACCTTTAGTGCAGGGACACGTGGGCTGGGGGTTCCAGGAGGCGTTTCTCCAGTGACCCTTACACCTGCGAGTGTGTGTGAAAATGTGGAGGTGAGGCCTGAGCCCTGCAAGAAAGTGGTGGCCGGGCCCTAAGTGGCCTCTCAGGACGGGCAGGTGAAGGAGGAGGTGTCAGTCATATAGCTCCCACTGGTGCCTGCCTCCCCAAAGCTGGGCCGTCAGCTCTGCTACCAATCCTCTCGCTCCCAGGTAGCCACCTCTTCCATCCCCGTCCCAGTGGTTTGAAACCCTTATCACTGTCTCCCAGCCTGCCAGGTGCTATTGATCGCCTGTCCCTCAGCCATGCACTGGCAGCTCCCAGACCAACCCACACCGGCCCCTCCCCCGGATGCCCCTCAGGTGCCACGAGCCCTCACAGAGCTGGTCATCTTTCCTCCAGCCCACTCCTCTTCCTGAGCCCCCTCCCCCCCTCCTGGAATGGCCGCACATCTACCCAGACCCGAGTCATAAGCTCGGGAGTGCCTCCAGGCCTGTCCCCTATCGCTCTCCAGCCCCTCACCCCAGAATGAGCTCTCTGGGGTACAGACCACACCATCAGCCTCTCCAATGTCTGTGCAATAAAGCCCAGAATCTGCCCTTTGAACCCCACATCCCCCCATGACGAAGGCACCGTCGGTGACCACAGGCTGGTACTTCATACCGCGGCCTTCTCTGTGCTCCTTTCATGCCCACGCCCTCTGTGGACCTGCCACCTAGGCCTCCTCCCAGGGCAGAGCCAGCCGGTCTCTCCTGGGTGCTCCAGGGCATGCTGTCCCTGCCTTCCATGCCGAAAAGGAACCTTCAGGGGGCCTTCTGCCTCAGACATGCTTGGGCTGCCCGCCTTGCCCACACCACTTTCTGGAAGCATCCATATACACGCACAACCCCTGCTGCTGTTAGCAGGTCACGTGACCCCCCCCCCCCCTCCAGCCCCAGCTCACTGGATGGGGAGCAGATTCCAGGCTCCAGGGGTGCCCTTTCACTGGCTGCCCAGCACCATAGGACGGATGTGTCCTGGTTTTAAGAAGTCAGCTAGACCAGTGGGACTTCCCTCCTCTGGGAATGGGAACTAAGGGGACCAGAGCCAGTTCCATCGGGGGCCCGCACTCCGGCCGGATGGCAATGCAGACGCAAGGCAAGGGCGACTGTTCTGGGCTCTGTGCACAGCAAGGCTGAGTCTCAAAGGCAGCTGCCTGGGAAGGAAAGGAAAGGGGAGATGCTGTCCCAGGAGGAGAACCTGGAGCGAGAGACACAGCTCATCATGGCTGGTCCCTGAAGCTCCTCTTGTTTCTGCCCCTCTGCTGGCGTCCCCCGAAACCTCCCTCTGATCTCCCTATAGCCCTTCCTTTCGGCCGAGCTGGTGTGAGTGGCTTCTCTATAGGAAAACCGAAGAGCCTCACTCAGAATAACTGCTTGTGACTGCTTTGCAGTAACCCAGCCACGGAAGAATTCTTGACTTGGTTCAGCAGACCCTCACCAGCTATGAAAATTGCCATTTTTACCGATGAGTCAACTGAGGCTCAAACGTACTAAGTAACTTGCTCACGGCCACAGGGCGAGGGAGCCTCAGAGCTCGATGGGGGCCCTCCTTCTCACTCACAGCCCAGGCTCCTCCTTTGCCGCATCCCGTCCCGTTGGCTGTGTCCACGGTCCCTGCCTCCCGCCGAGGGCTCTAAGCTCCTCAAAGACAGGGCCTGGGTCTCATTCACCATCGCCCCCCAGAGCCCCCCACAGGCTCGGACTCCTGCAGGCATCAAGTGTCTGATGGGTACAATTCCATTTTCATGTAGCACATGAAAAGGCAGCGGACTCCCAGCCCCAGAGCTCTAGTCCTGCCCCCCTCCCCGCACTGTGACTGTGTCCCCTGGGGAGGCGTCACCTTCCTCTCTCCCTCCCCTGCAACAACAGACATAGCCAAGTGGTAATGAGCATTTGGATAAGATGATTCCTGGGGCTTTTTTCCTGCCCTAAAAGAACACAGCTCTGTCCTCTGTGCCCTGCCTACCTCCCAGGAATGATGTCAAGTAGAAAACACTCCACAGGATCGGCCAGCTGGGTGCTTGCCCCAACCTGTTCCCGCAGACAGCGCTGCCCTTCCCACCGGCCTCGCTGGCACAGCATCATTCCCCGAGGCCCCTCCCCGGCCCTTCCTCGCATGGCTCGCTGTTTAAGAGGGATTTGTGCCGCGGCCAGGCAGGCCACGATTCCCAGGCACCCCTGATAGCAGGTTTATCTAAATGAGGGTGACATGCTTACACATCTTCTCATTCTTTTTTTTTTTAAATCGGCTATTAATTTGTCAGAATTATTCATATTTTACTGATATTTTCCATGTATCTAATCAGGGAGCTCATGAATAGAAATGAAACTATTTAAATACAGAGATGGTGTACATTGTAAGATCGTGTTTTCTTAAGCTGTTTCATAATGCAGCGAATACATTTATTTCTTCTAAAAACAGGTTGTGCAACCATCGAGAAAAGCCTTTTTAAATCTTTGATTAAATATGACTCTATTCAGGTTGCTGAATGGGTGTGAGTGGCGAGTGTGTGCGCACGTGTGTGTGTGTGTGTGTGTGTGTGTGTGTGTGTGTGTGGTCACTTGAAACACAGACATGGTTTTCTCCATAGGGACAGGAGGACACATTAAAAAACATACTAGGATCAACTCCTTAGGATGGGTGGATGGATGGTGAAGTGAAAGTACAAATTGAAATTGTGCTGAATAATATTCGAGATAATTATTTGTGCAGTGTAGACTTTCAAACTGCTCAGAATTCCGGCAGCACTCACGTATCCTGGAAGAGGCTTAGAATCATTAAACAAAGGTAGATGTTAAATATACTACTGCTATCTCTCGAAATATTAGCCAGTAATGTAAAGCACATGGCATCTACTCAATGGAAAATCTGAGAATACAAATTATAATAGTTGTCTTATAAGACCTCTGGGAAGCTCCAACTCAATTGCCTAATTCCATTAATAACAAACTGTTACTCTCGCTATTAGAGTAACAGAAGGTAATAGAGATCATGCCGAGAGATAGCACCGAGGCGCTTTCTTCACCCAGCACACATTTATTCAGGGGCATTGATAGATTTTAATTGACTATGGCAACTGAATAGCAACAAAGGAAACTGAATGTCTTTTGAAAAGCTCCACATTTTGCAGAAGCAAATAGCAACACCGAAATGAGGGTTTGGGGGTGCTGGGAGAGGCAGGAAGGACGTTGGGGAACATCTGCACCAGCAGCTCCTCCACGAAAATGCTTTCCTGTGACCTTCACCAAAAGCTTCTTGGGCCCGGCCGGTGTGGCTCCGGGGTTGAGCCTCAGCCCATGAACTTAAGAGGTCATGGTTCGATTCCCAGTCAGGACAAATGCCCAGGTTTCGGGCTCAATCCCCAGTGTGGGGAGTGCAGGAGGCAACTGATCAATGATTCTCTCTTATCAGGGATATTTCTGTCTCTCTTCCTCTCCCTTCCTCTCTGAAATAAATTTTAAAAAAACACATTTTAAAAAAATAGCTTCTTGCAATAGGCAGGCCACAGGCCCGAGCCCGTATTTTACCTCCGTGGAGTCCAAGCTGAAAGTAAACGAACCCAGGTTGCTGGAAAGCTGCGTGTCTGTCAGGAATACCCATGGGGCACGTTTCCAAGATCCAGGACTGGGGGGACTGGGTGCAGGCGGCTGAGTCCTCCAGAGGAGTCCTGAGATTAGGGCTTGTTCCGGCCCGGGGGCCTGGCCGGGGGGTGAGTGACTCCTCACTGTGACTTGGAAGTTGAGGACCACTCGGCTGCCAGTCTAGTCCTGGATGGATTCTGGGGACCTGTACCCCCCTTTTCTCTTCCACTTTTTGGTCCTCTGCCCACTACTCATGGTCCTTCTGCCTTCTTGCCACACCCACCCCACTGCCATCAGAGTGTCTTTCTGTCCTGCATGTCATGCGGGCCTTGCTTTATATAAAGTTAGTGTTTGTATTGGTCAGCTCAGGGTGACTTAACAATATACCACAGGCAGGTGGCTTAAACAACAGGCATTGAGTTTTTCACAGTTCTAGAGGCTGGGAGCCCAGGATTGGGGTGCCAGCTTGGTCAGATCCTTGGGGTTGCGGGGAGCTCTCATCCTGGCTCCCAGACAGCTGCGTTCTTGCTGGGTCTTCGAAGTCGGGGAAGAAGAAGGGAGGGAGAGGAGAGAGCCAGAGGTGAGCGTTTTCTGGAGTGTCTTCTTATCAGGACACTAATCCTACTGGGGCAGGGCCCCACCCTCAGGACCTCATTTAACATCAGCCAGGCTCCTAAACGTTCTATCTCCAAATACAGTCACATTGCAGGTCAGGGCTTCAATGTGAATTTGGGTGGGGGGCACAATTCAGCCCATGGCACTTTGGGAGTCCTCCTTTCATCGTGGTGGCTGGTCTCTCCTTCCACACTCACCCTCGGGCCCAAGGACCTCAGCTTCAGTCTGGCCTCAGCTCCTCTGTTTGAAGGAAAATCCGCTCTAAAGGAAACAAGATCACAATGGGAAGGGCTGCGGGAAGCGTCCGTGTGGTGGCTTTCTAGCAGGCGGTAGGAAGCCCTGCCGGCAGTGGAGGAGGTGGCAGGGGGGACACCCCACTCACCCCCACACCGTGCTTGCTGGTGGGTGGGGTCTGGGTCATTGTGCCACTGGCCTGGGGGCCCATTCGGTGTTGCTGCGGAAGTGTCTGAAGGCCGTGCTTTCTGCTGTCGGCTCTCCCCGTGCGTGCCCTGGGTGGCCGTCACTCCACTGCAGCCTGGAGGACACTCGGTACCTTCTGCCCTGGGTGCAGCAGGTGTAAGGTCCAGCTCTGCTGCGTCCCCGGGGGTTGGGGACATTGTCTCTCCCACTGCCCGTGGGTCCACTTATCTCCAGGACATCGCAGAGGAGCTGTAAGGGCCGGCATGCTGCACACACCATCACTCTGCCCACAGCCCCCGCCGGGTCACATGCCCTTCTCGCCTGTGGGAGCCGGGCTCCGGGTGTGACGCCCAGGAACGGGCTCTATCTAGCTCAGTGCTCTGGGCGCCGGCCTCGCTGGCGCTGGGAGGATCTGCCGCCGCGACTGCAGCACACGCGTGTTTGAAAACCCCCTTGGCAGGCAGGACCTCCTAGTTGGTTTTTTTCATTTCTTGTGATTAGCGTTGCAGACTAATCCTAGCACCAGACTCAACACCAGCTGTTCCTCTTGTTTTTACTTATAAACCAAATCCCGGAGCTCTTGCCGCAGCGGCTGGCCCAGGATTCCCTGAGCCCGAGCGGCCGCCGGTCCCCTGGGGCATGACCTCAGGTGAGTTACCTGTCACCCGGCTACCTGTGTCCCTCAGAGGGCTAGTGGGGGCCACACGCGGTTCCCAGAGAACCTCGGCATACCTGCGAAGGCGGTTGGCCAGCACAGTTCCTGGAGCCGGACTGATCTTAGAAATTTGCTTCCGCATCCTGGGACGTCAGGCGTCCCTGGGTACCGTCTACGATTTTTGAGGTAATAAGACGTCTTCGAAGTAACACAGGCCACATCTAGACAAGCTGTGTAACTTGATAATAAAATGAACACACACGCTCCTACCTCTGAACTGCAGAACGAGAGGAGTGCCAGGCTGTTGAAATTACCTGGTGTTTTTGCTCAATTCTTTCCAACATCCCTTCCATTTGCAAGGAGGTCCACAGGCCGCGCACTGGCCTGGGCACCTGCCCCCATCCTTCCCCCCACTTCTTGCTGTCGTCTGGGGGACCAGGACCTTCTCCTAGGGCAAGGGAGCCCCAGTTTGCAACAGCAGCTCCTCCACTCTTCAGCGGTGAGGGGGCCTCGGCGGCCTCCAGCCCCACAGGAATGGCCCCCGAGACGCCCTGTGAAGTCCGGGGTGGGTGGCAAGACAGGAACTCTCTGCTTTGTGAGTTTCTCTGGTGTGTCTCCTTCCCGTGCCTCCGTGGCAGCGCTTCGGGGAAGGTTAGTTACAGCTTGCAGAAAAGGAGCGCAGACGCCACACCCTTACATGCCATCAATTTGCGTTTCTACGAGGACTCGCAGGCCTGGAAAAGCCTTAAAAACAAATCGGGGCACATCAGTTGCCCTCCGAGCACCCCAGCGCAGGAAGAATTGCGATGGTCAGAAATAGCCTATTCCTGTCGAAAGCACGCGGAATCAGCCCTGTGTATAGGGAAACGTAAGTTTCGGCGGTATCATTAGGTCTCCCGCCATAGAAGAATCATGAGTTTCTCACAAGGAAGAAAACAGAATCGGACACAACCAGGAGCCCTTTCGGGACGACTGCCCATCCCAGCCACCTCTGCCCGGCCGGGCTGTTTTTCTCTCTTGGCACTGAATTTCTGATGTTTTCAGGTTGGTTTCTTGGCAACTGCGATGCACTTGAAAACATAGTTAAGGAAGTCGCTCCTTCTTCCTGGTTGGCGAGCTCTCTGTGGTTTTGCCCCTCCAGCGCACGCTGTCCATTCGGTTCTCGCTCCTTCCTCTTTCCTCTCCCTGCCTCCTTCCCTCACGTGGTTCAGAATCCCTGGATCAGAGGACCACACCGTGCATGGGTCCCATGTCCTGCCTGCCCCCACCCCCCTCCTCCCCCCCGAAATGTTTCAGTTACCCAGGCCTGTGCAACAATGACGCAGCCAGGACGAGTGGAAATATTCCCTTAGGCGCCTCTGCCCACGAGACAGAGCCCGGCTCAGAGCCATGCACGGCTCCCAGAGCAGGAAGCAAAGGCCTGGGGGAGTCAGGGAAGATCTGTCCACCCCTGCACATCTTCCACTGTGTCCGACGAAGCCGTGGAGCCTGCAGATCCACGGAGAGAAGTGACACCGCTGGCTGGGGAGAGAGGCGCCTCGTGTGTGAGCATGTGACGTGAGGACAGCCCTGAGCTGCCGGCATGGCTGTGGCCAGGAGTGGGGGCCAGGCCTGTTGCCTCCACACTGAACCCAAGCGAAGGCAGCCACATGGAACCATCCTTGACAAGAAGCCTGTGTTAGGTGAGCGCCGAGTGGAGGGTGTCCGGGGACAGGATTGGGCTAGGACTGCGGGAGTGCTGGCTGGGACTGCAGGCCAGGATCCTGGGATGGGACATACTGGCAGGGAAGCGGGAGCCTGCGGGCTCTCACACTCCAATACTGCGCATGCCGCGTTTTTGTTTGTGTGAATGTGAAAGTCATCACCCGGAAAGCAGGCCAAGACTTCCCTGACGATCAGGAAGCCCGGGACTGGGGCAGCCATAAGCCTCCTTTCTCTGAAATCCCCGTGAGGACACCCTCTTCCATCTCTCCTGGCCTCACTGCCACGCGGCTGGAGGCCGGAGTGCCAGCCACCGGCGCCGCCGGCATCGGGTGGGTGTGGCCGATTACAGCAGATGCCCGGGCAGGCAGGACACCACTGCTCGGGGCCTCCGCGTGCCCTGCCATGCCCGGACCCCAGGCCTGCGGTCAGGAAGTGGGGGAGGGAGGGAGTGGACTAGAAGGGAACCCGGTTCTGCTCCACCCAACACCCAGCCGCAGGCCTTCCTGGCGCCTCCATTAGGAGATTCAGACAGGTCAGGGACTGCCTGGCCCGGTCCACCCACCGCCCAGAGCGCTCCACAGTCACGGAGATGCTCTGTGCTGTGCTGTCTGCTGCCGCTGGGCACTTAGAATGTGGTTCCTGGGCTGGGGAACTGAATGTTTAATTCTATTCAAGTTAAATGAAATTTGATTGAAATTGCTTCATTGGCCAGGAGCCACAGTATTAGCAGCACGACCCTAGAAGACCCAAGGCAGGGCCTGGGGGGGGCGGGGGGCACTGCTCCAGCCTGGGGTGGGGGGCGGACACTGCTCTGGGCCTCCCGAGACCCTGGAAGATCTTTGATCTTGTCCCTTTCTATGCCTTAAAGTGGCAGAGCCTACAGACCTCGCCGAGAGCCATCAGCCTGAACACCAGGCTGGGCTGAGCGCTCACCGACGTCCCTGCCAACGACTCAGGTCCTTCGGTGGTTAGGAGAGTGGCGTTAGGCCGGAAGAAGACCCTACAGATTTCCCCAAGCCCTTTGCTCTCTCGCTGCCAAGCTCTGCACGGCTTTATTCGTTTTGGATTTGGGGGCATAACCACTGACATCGTCTCTGAGTCCCCATTTTCCCTTCGATTTCTGGCCGCTCGGGGTCCACTCCTGCCCGAAGCTGTGGGCTTTTCCATAGACCAGTTTAGGGTTGCCCACCTCTCTCCCTGCTTTGGGGCAACTGGAGAGGGGGCTGAGGGGCTGGCTGCCCCTACTTGCAGGAAATGGGCAGACGGGCAGTCTGATATCAGCCCACGGCAGCCGCCTGCCTTCCTCGGGTGTGAGTGAGGAATGTCTAGGAAGATGTGTGTTTTCTCGCTCCAGAACCGTCCGGCCCAGGTCGTGCCTGGTTTTCTGGGGGTTTGGGGAAGTGCCCTGGCTCTGGGTCATTGATGGTGAAATGAGAATGAGTCAGAACCGGGTCGGAGAGAGACAGGTCTTCAGTCCTTAGAGCAGTGATGGAGAACCTTTTGAGCTCGGCGTGCCAGCATTTTGAAAAACCCTAACTTAACTCTGGTGCCATGTCACATATAGAAATTTTTTGATCTTTGCAACCATAGTAAAACAAAGACTTATATTTTTGATATTTATTTTATATATTTAAATGCCATTTAACAAAGAAAAATCAACCAAAAAAAATGAGTTCGCATGTCACCTCTGACACGCGTGTCGTAGGTTCGCCATCACTGCCTTAGAGAATGTGGAGGCAGTCCCTGGCCTGGCCTGTCCCACCAGCCCCTGAGCAGGTAAACCTTGGAGTGGATTTAGGAGCGGAATCGGACTGAGAGGCCCCGAATCTCCCAGGACCCTGGTGTGGTCTCTTAGGAAACAGCGGAGGGGTGAGGAAAATAGCTCAGCATTCTCGATGTGTTTATGATACATCCTTTCTCCATGGACTGCTTAGGATTGTAAGACATTAATCTTTGAGGCTGAGAAGGGTAGGAAGGGATAAATAGAGTTTTTGTGTGTGTTTTTCCTTTTACGAGGGTGGAAGGTTTAAGGGTTTATGTAAGTGCATTTGCTTTGGGTTTAGCATTGGGGAAGTAATTAATTTATGTGGGACTCTCTGTAAACCCACAAATATTTACTGGTCCCGACTCCATGGCTGGCCCTATGCTGTCTGTCCCCCAGCAGGGGACAGTGAGTGACATATCTCCGTTCTAAGGAGCAACTCTTCCTAGGGCCTGGGAGGGAAGAGCAAGCTATTTAGACAGTGTTATTAGCAAGGAAGGGCACAGGTGTCCCGAAGGCAGCCAGTCTAGGAGGGCTTCCTGGAAGAGGGAGAAGCTTGACCTGGGCTTCAAGATGAGTCGCAGCCTTCAGATGTCTGGCAAGAGTGCAGGGGCCTTTTCAATGGTTGGAACAAAGATGTGGAGGGAGGAAGAAGAAGCAGATAAGCGATGGAGAAAGTTTTATCAGTGTAGTTTCCCATTATTTGGGGATATGCTTGCTATGTGTAAACCTTATGTATTTGCAAACCACCTGGTATCATCCTGGCTTGTGGTTCTAGCAGGTCAAGACCCATGTTGGGAAAACACTCTGTCCTCTGTCCTCACGGCCTGGAGATGCCCCCTGACCATCACCAGCCCCCACCCCCTCCCAGGCCAGACAGGCGGAGAAAGACGAGATTCTGATAGTGGCGACATGTTTCTCATGTGATAGCCAATCAGCTGTGACGCTGAAATGACTTTTAACGCGTTTTCTCTGATTTTAGAACCCGTTTGAAGCTTTTGGAAGTTGACTTCTAGGTTTAGAAAGAAAAGTAACTTATTTTGAGTTTGGAACCATAATTAACTATTTCCTAGAAAAGAGTTTTAAAACCTGTTTCCATTCCCCAACTCCACATCTCCTTGAGGCTATTTTTTTTTTTTTTAAATCAGATTTCACATCACATGCAGGGAGCGAGGAGCTTTTCCGAGTTCAGCTGCCGAGGTTGCACTTTGACGTGCTCTTCAAGATCTGAATATTTTTATAAACCGTGATTATGCTGCTGTTTAATGAGAACAAAAGTGGAAATGGCATCTGCCTGTCTGCGCGCGCGCCTCCCGGCCGCGTGGCTGTCTGGGCAAGCCGCGGCCTCGTCTGGGGAGCTGATGAGCGGCTGATGAGCTGAAATTGCTTCCTGCGGGAGTTTGGGGGCGGCAGGGCCGTAATGAACTGGGTCATCTCAGGGATCCAGGACGCAGGAGCTGCTCTGAGACTCGCAGACACTCGAGGCACTCACAGTCCAGAGTCAAGACAGAAATCTCAGCTCTTCCCAGCACGGACGCGTGGGCCAGCCTCTCTCCTGGCCCTGGCTGGGGTCTTGGGGTCCATTCCTTGCTGGACTGTGAGCTTCTCTGGGGTGGGAGTAGGGGCTGATACCAGCTGCACTGAACCTATGAGAAGCGCTGCAGTGACTGCGGGTTGTGGGGAAGGAGGTGGTCCGGGCACGGCAGTGTCACTGAGGGCGAGGATGGAGGCAGCTCTGCGCCTGCAGACGAAGTGGGCACAGAGGGTAACTTCAGGTCAAGACGCTCAGTTCCGTCATCCGTCAGCCCAGGCCGCCCATCTCAGGGTGAAGAGCCTGCGTCAGCAAAGCAGTCTTTCTTACAAGCAGGACGTTCTTTGTTTTCCAAGTTTTAGAATATTGCACATGTTCGTTTTCTTTCAAAACGGAGAAACTGAAAGGGTTTCTGATTTGTACCCGGTTACCATTTTTACCTGCACATCTCATTGCTCAGGATTCCTTACCACCCTGAAGCTCCTGTCCACATAGGGCTTCACGTCCCTTCTATCCGACGAAATGCCAGGTCCAGGGGGACGTTCTGCAGGGGTTGCCAAGCCCTGGGGCTCAGAGGTGGAGGCTGTTGATCCCACACCTGGAATCCCAGACCTCGGCAATGCCTCAAGAACAATGGATGGCAAGACAGTGCCTTCTGTGCTGATGTCACCATCCCCGCCCGCGTTGTGCCCGCCCAGCAGGAGGGCTCCAGATCAGAGGGAGGGGGAAGGCCTACTCACCAGCCTGCATAATCAGCACCGAACATACTTCCGCCCCAACAGAGAGAACAGTGCGTTCCTGAGACCCGCCCCACGGCGCCCAGGCCCTGGTGGGCGGTTCTCCGAGAGGGGATGGGATACCTTCAGCCGCGGCCCCCACACTCACCACACCCGCCTTCATTTGCCCCAGATTTTCTGGCTCCTGAGGAGGAGGCATTCACGTGGGGACAGGCAGAGGGCAGGGAGGTGGTGGCCCTCGGACCCTCACAAAAGAATAATTCTCGCAGAACCGCCTGTCTCCCTGGTTGGTTCCCCCTCTGAGTTCATCTCCTGGCCTGAGTCACCTGCCTCAGCGGTCAGCGGGCAACCAGACCAAGATTTGGGCCACTTTGCTTGTCCCTTTCGATGCAGTGGGCGTCTTCTTCCCATGATGCTGCTGGCCACTCACATTCTAAGGGGACTGAGCTGGGTTCCCCACCGCGCCCCCCAACCTGTCGCTCTCTCCGTGAGTCATGGGCAGCGCTGTGCTAGGCACTTGTGGGCGTTCCAGGGAGAAGCAGCCAGACTGCTGGCTTGCAAGCAAACGTGAACAAATAGCCGGGCTGAGGTGGGCCCGAGCCCTGCCAGGCCAGGCCTCTCCTGTGTGGCTGTCTGGTCACCAGGACTCAGGTGTATTTGGGTTGGAAAAGATATTTCTTTTTCTTTCTTTTTTTCTCTTGTCAGTAATTGTATTTTCCTCTTTAATCACAGGGGTTTAAACCAGGAAAAATAACCTGCGAGTGTATGCGCTTTCTTTAAATGTCACAATCGTGCCCTTTATAAAATTAGCCCAAGGCATGAGGAGTAGAGCTGTAAATAACTGAGATGCAGAGGACTGCCGCGGGCGGCAGCGCAGGCCTGGCGTGCTCCTGTGGTCCACCTGCGAGGGGACCTGAGGACACAGCCCTGGACTGGGATGCGGGGACCTCCCTCCCTCTGCTCCCCTCTGACCGCCACAGATCATTGCCTGGCCTGGGCCTCAGTGGCCCCGTCCGAGGGAGGGTTGGACTACAAGGTCAGTAGGGTCACTTCCAGCGTGACGCTCTGTGGTTCCATAACGTCTTTGACATCATTGATCATGTATGTGTTTGCCAAGATCACTGCCAATCAGACTGGTGAACGTGTAGTAGGTTTTAGAGAGCCGATCGGGAAAATACAGAAAAGGCCGTGTGAGTTAGCGCTGTCCCGCTGATGGCTTATGGTTCGTGCAGACTCTGCGTACGTCACCACCACTGCCCAGCAAAGGGGGCTGGGAGGCCCATGGCCACAGGCCCCTTCACACTCCCCCACCCCAGCCATGCTCTGGGTCCCACCCAGACCCCCAAGAATAAAATTAGGCCACAAGTGAGAGGTGAGGGCGCCGACCTGAGAGGCAGCAGCTACCAGCCGAGGAGGAAGGGGGAGCAGACGGGATCCCTGAGCACAGCACCCCAGCCCTCGGTCCTGCACACAGGCCTCCACGTAGCGCACTCTTTGCTTAAGGGAAGAAGGGGTCATGCCTCAAGGCCATACGAATGGAACCCCGCATCCTTCCCCCGCCTCTGCCCCCGTGAGTCCGCTGGGCTGGGATTGTCTCAGATATGCACTGCCTGCACCAGCCAGTGAGGTCCCCAAAGCAGGGCCAAACCCTAGTCTTCTGAACGCTCCCTTAGGGCCAGGGGGGCCTCCAGAGACGCCACGAGCTCAGCCAGGAGAGACAGCTCGGGCCAGCACGAGGCCTCTGGGACGATTCCAGGTCATGGAGAGAAGAGAATGTCATGTTCCATAGATGCTGTGTACGCCCAGACAGGTTTATAGTATAGCTCAGAAGTGTTTTCCATCCAAATGCAAATCTTTTTTATGAAATTAGTAGTTGGTGCTGAAAGTGACAAATGTCAGTTCCCTGGAAAATCTACTTCTTTGGAAAACACTCCAGCAGAGAGTGAGTGCTGCGACGGCCCACCCGCCGAGCTTCTGGGAGCAGCGGCCGCTCCGGCCCTGACCTGACGGAGCTGCTGGTGAATGAAACATGGCCGTGGGCACATCTGACGGGGGCCCCCGCTGCTCCCTGGGCCTCCTGCTCCCTCCCCGGTGCCAGCCCCAGCCTGGCCAGCCATGCCCGCTGGAGCCCCAGGGGCAAGTCCGAGGGTTTGCATCGAGGGGGGTGGGGCAGAGCCTGGCTCAGGGCCTTCTCTGAAGGGGCTCTTGGCTTCTGTCACAGCTGGAATTAGAGGGGACGGGCACTCATTGGGCCAGAAGAAGGGGCTGGGCTGTGGATTTCACTGGGTTCCAGTGCAGGTGGGCACAGAGTCAAGCTGTAGTTCTGGGATCCCTGGGGGCGGCCTGCCCTCGGGCCAGCACATCCTGGCAGAAGGCTGGGAGCCCGGGGCAGCTGGGTCCCCGAGGCTCCAGGCTTGTGCTCCCAGACCTTCCTCCCAGGCCCCTCGGCCTCCATCGATGGTCTCCGTGACCTCGTCTCCTACCAGGGAGCCAACTCGACCCCTGCGGGGGCCTGGGCACTGTGATCAGCCCACCTGCCGCCAGGAGGCTGCTGTTTTCAGAAGGTCTTTCTGCTTTTCATCTTCCCACAGAGAACAGACACCGTTGATTTCCCCCCCACTACCCCCCGCCGCCCCCTTCTGCTGGGATGCGTAGTCTTCCGTCCTGTTGGCCTTTTACACGCTCTACCTGGAAATGCTCACCCTTCGAGGCGTAAGCTCTTCACCACTGTCCCTCACTTTCTGCTGCCAGATGCCTTTGCAACTGGGGAAACTGAGGCACAGGCATTGAGGGAGGGCTGAGGTTGAGAGTCCTGTTCAGGGTTTCGGAAGATGCTAGTCTGCGTGTCCCCGGCCCCAGTGGCTGCTTCCGTCACCAGGGGCTGTCTCCTCCCGGGTGTGTGCTGTGTGCCGACGAGGCCCCCACGGGGCACGCTGAGGCTGGGAGTTAAGCTGCTCTCCCCTCCATTCAGAACCCCCTCTCCTGGCCATCCCCTCCTGCCCCTGGCGGTGAGCCCTGCAGGTGGACTGTCAGGTGCCCCTGGCTTTGGTGCTGCCGTGCTTGTGGGTCAGTCCTGCCTCCTCCCCGCATCCTGAACAGGCTCTCAAAACCCCAGCCTGAGTCTGTCCCCCAGGTCCCATCGTCCAGAAGGGGAGTGCCCCCCATACCCCCAGAACCACCCTCAGACAGGCCCAGAGAACCGGTGAAGCACCCACTGGACCAGCGTGGGTGGCCGGAAGGAGCGTTTGCAGGTGGTGGACCATCACGCAGACGAGTGAGCACACGCCCCTGTGTTGCTTGGAAGGGAGGCCAGGGAACCATGGGGGGTGCGACGGGGTGCATGGCCGCCTGTGCATCAGAGGCTCCTTCCCAGCACCGGAAAGCGGGCTTCCGAGGACCCTGGCCCAGGTTAGGGGCAGCCTCCGGCCCTGGAAGTGTCCGAAGAGGACACTCATCGGTCGCCGCCTACACCAGGCCACTGGCCGCCAAGCTAATTAGGTCCCTTCCCCGCCCCACGCCCCGGGTGCTGACCACGGGCTGCTCTCAGCGGGAGCACGGCTCCTCGCAGCCTCTGCAGTGATGGAGCGCCGTGTGCGGGCGAATCCTGGAACCCCTTCTTCTTCTCCTTAAGAATCAGATGAGAAAACAGGCCGCTTCCCCGGGGCGGCGGTCACCGTCCACATGCGTTCCACCTGGCGTCCCCTTCCTGCCGCTGTGGCTCCTCTTCCAGCAGCCCGGCCGCTGGCCTGTGAGCAGGGCATCCGTTAAAGACGGAGCTGCGTCCTCCGTGCAGGTGCAGAAACGGGAAGGCCACATCCTGACCCTTCAGCCACGCGTGTGACGTGCACCCCGCCCCGCGTGCCTTCGTCCTGCAGCTCTGCCTGCATTAGTAGAGGGGGCGCCAGGCTCCCCTACTGGGCCCTGGAGAGTCTGGACCCTTAATGTCAGGCTCAGGAAGGGAGCGGAGACCTGCAGAACGCTTAAGGTGAGAGCAGAAGTAACCCAGCAGGGAGGCATGCCATGGCAGGAGCCTGTGTGGGTGCTCGGACCTGCGGGATAACAGGATTACACATCTCTCGTCGCCTCCACCAGGGGCTCCGGGCCAGCCCCGGTCTGAGCAGTGTGACAGCGGGACGTCCCTCCTTCCTCTCCGGTTCCATGTCCTCACCACGTCACTGCGCCTCGCTGGCTGGGATGCGATGTCCCTAGGGACTCAGCTCCCAGGTGTTGTGGAGCCTCTGGGAAGGGGTTACACATTGTCAGCCTACGTTTCTAGTGTCTGCTCTCGAGGGCGACTTTACCCATCTCCTGATCCAAGAAGCGCAGGCCAGAGACCAGGATGTGGGCAGCTCGGAGGGGCCGCCCCATGAGGCATGGCCTTCAGAAACACACCCAAAGCCGTACCTTCCCTCCTGTGGTGCTGTCTGTCCGTCTGTCTACTGGTCTGTCAGGCCCTACTCTCAGCTCCCAGCCACGATCTGGGCTGAGCCCCTTTGGCCAGAGCAGGGCCTGGAGTGGGGAATGGCAGCCACCGGGCGACTAGGAGCCAGCATCTGTTCCAGCCATGGCCGCTGTGTAATTAGCCACCCCCAAACCAGAGGTGTGACAACCGTCTTGTTATGCTCAGCCTATGGGTCAGGACTTCCGACAGGGCATGGCGGGGAGGGCTTGTCACTGCGCCATCTGGGGCCCCGGCTGGGTGATTCCGCCGCAGGCCCCCGATCTCAGAGGCCTCTCCTCTCACGTGACTGACGGGGATGCGGCTGCCGACATGGGCCTCTGCTGGGCTGTGGCTGGAAGGCTGCATGTGTCCTCTCTCAGCCTGGGCTCCTCACAGTATGGTGGCCTCGGGGGGTGGGTTTCCTACCTGAAAGCTCAGGGCTGGGGAAGGGCGTATCCCAACTCACGGTGAAGCCACGTTGCCTTGGATTTTAGCTCCGAAGACACACCTGGTCACTGCTGCTCCGTTCTGCCCGTCACGAGAGAATCACAAGCTGCCTGGATTCAGGAGGAGGGGACTCAGACCCGCCTTCGGGGTCCAATGGGGGAGGGGTGGGGTTGTAGAAAAGCACGCGATTCCGGCCTGCCCCGCATCCCTGCTGCCGGGCCCCGTCTTGCAGATAAAAACCCAAAGCCTTGACATGGTGCCCCGTGAGTCTGTTCTGAGCATGTTCCTGGGGCCTGACCACATTCGGGATTCCCGCCCTCGGTTCCCGGGGCCCAGGAACTTCACACGAGCTGTTCAGGAAACCAGCTCCCCGTGACTTTTCGTGGGAACATTTAACAGAAAGCACAGCCCACCACAGCCTAGCTCAGCCAAAGGCAGCTTCCACGGAGCAGTAACAGCAGAGGCTCAGCTAGACCTGCTGGTTCCAGGCTGGCCCTGCCACTTCCTGTGTGACCTGGGGCAAGTGCCTTCCGTTCTCTGCGCCTCTGCTCCCTTGTCTATAAAACAGGTACCTCCTGCACTAGTCAGCCCCGACTGTCCTAGCAAATACCGCAGCCTGGGTGTCGGAAACAAGAGACAGTTGTTTCCTCATGGCTCTTGGAGGCTGAAGTCCAAGATCAAGGTGCCGGCCCGGTCATTGTCTGGTGAGAGCGCTCTTCCTGGCTTGCAGGCCGGTGGCCACCTGCTCACTGTGTCTTCACGTGGCAGCCTCATGTTGCTGTCTACTGTCTCTTCTTAGAGGGCAGCGGTTCCCAACCTGTGGGTCGCGACCCTTTGGGGGTCGAACGACCCTTTCACAGGGGTCGCCTAAGACCATTGGAAAACACATATATAATTACATATTATTTTTGTGATTCATCACTATGCTTTAATTATGTTCAGTTTCTAACAATGAAAATACATCCTGCATATCAGATATTTACATGATGATTCATAACAGTCGCAAAATGACAGTTATGAAGTAGCAACGAAAATAATTTTATGGTTGGGGTTCACCACAACATGAGGAACTGTATTAAAGGGTCGCGGCATTAGGAAGGTTGAGAACCACTGTTATAGGGAGACTAATCCCACCAATCCATTCCCTTAGGCCCCACCCCCTTATGACCTCCTCAAAACCTAATGACCTGTCACAGGTCCTGCTACCAAATACCCTCAAGTTTGTAGGGGAGAGGGGAGGGTTTACACATGCGAACGGTGGCGGCGGGGGCGGGGGGGGGGAGGGCGTGCAGGCGTCCCAATGGCGTCACTGAGGGCACCTCCTTGCGAAACTCCCTTGCAGATCATATGACTTACTGTGGGGAGGTGCCTAGAATGGGGCTGGGCCTGGGAGTGAAACTGTCCAGAGAAGAGCCCAGGCCGGGAAGCAGCCACTGGGAGTCTAGGAGGACCGTGGCTTGTGGGGTCCTAGGGACCCAGGTCATTTCTGCCTGCGCGGTGGGAAGACTCACATCTTTGATGAGAATGAGGAATGGCACCCACGTGGGCTGGGAGGTGCTGATGGGCGGTTGGGCTGGCCACCAAGTCCAGGGTCTCACATTAGATTTTCGTGTAGAGGTTTTACCTTCCCTCATCTTTGCACATACGTGAGTGTGTTTTAAGTCCATCACTTTTTCTTGTCCGTGGATTTGGGAGAGTGGGGGGTGGAGCTAAAGGTGTCTTTCAGTAAATATTGCCACTCCCTCCTCCTTAAGTTCACTGACAGCCAATAAGGGGGAGGAGAAGTATCTCTTTAGAAGGCATTGCACATGAAAAAAATTCACGCTGCTGCATGCAAAAAAGTTCTCATGTAGCCCAAATCCTTCCTTCGGTTGCGATTTTAATATGTGCACAGTACGGTGGGGAAATGCAGAGCAGCTTGGGAAAACGTCTCGGCCCTAAGGATCTTACAGTATTAAAATCCCCATAATCCCGCACAGAGAAGAGTACAGCAGCCCTGAGCTTGGCCCCAGCCGACCAGTGCTCCACCCCCTGTGGCCCTGGGGGACATCCCCGAGCGGGGCTGCTTTTGACGGGCGGATTTTATTAACTGTTTCCTCATTACTCCGATGGGCCTGGCAATGAGCTCTTATCAGGGTATGGTGGCGAGTACAAGTCAATTAATTTCCTTTAAGTCACTCAGCTGAAATCCTATTTGATTTATATTCCAAAAATGATTTCCATTCCATTCCTTCCTGAGACAGTGGTCCCGGCGGAGTTCATCACAGGGGCGGCGGTCACCCACAGCCCGGGGAGAAAGCAGGAGCAGGGAGAGAAGGAAATGAGCAGGAGATGATCCGTGAGCGCCCTAGAGACCCTTTCCTCCAGCGTGAGGCCGTGTCGTGTGCTGGTGGCAGGAGAACTCGTTCAGATCCGCCCGCCCAAAGCCACCTTTCTCCTCGTGGTGGCGAGCGGCGAACAGAGACACACAAGACGCAGGAAGGAGGGGAGGCCTCACCAAGAAGCACGACCGGTGGCCGCGGTGGCCGCTGAGGTCTGGCGCACACAGCTCCCTGTAGTTTCTGGGCCTGCTCTCCCGGGAGCCTCTTCTGTAGCTGTACATGCTGCTGTGCGGTGCCACCCGAGGCATGCTGGGGGTGACAGTGGCTGTCCCCGTGAGCAGAGCTCCAACAGGCTTTGCTGCCAGTCTGCCCATCTCTCCGACAGAGGCAGACACGGCAGAGACAACGAGAGGCGACGCCTTCATGAGGGTCTGTCTGTCCACAGGGCCCCCGTCTGTCCCCGGTGAGGCCTCCCCGGGGATCGTGCCTGGATTGTCTGGCAGGCAGGGAGGCCAGCCACGCGCCCCAGAGGAGGTGGCTGAGCTGGGTGGCATCTGGCTCCGAGAGCGCGGCTTAGTGAGTGATGAGAGGTTGGAGCCCGGGGGGAGGGTGCTGTGGCTGGGTCCCAAGGCTGGGCAGGTGTGGGGCTGGTGAGAGATGGCCTGCTCGAGCAATCCCGTGCCCCGGCACCAGGCTGCCGAGTCAGACCTGGCAGGCGGCTGGTGACAGCAGGCCGTGGCCCTGGGGTAGGAATATCCGGGGAAGAATTCAGGGCAGTTGAAAAGTTTGGACAAAAAAAAAAAGTATTTGCAAAATATCTGCTATGGATGCTGTATTAGTGAGCTTGGGCAACTGTGACAAAGTAGCCAATTTGGGGACTCAGACAACTGGCACCTTATTGTCTCATGGAGACTGTGAGGCCAAAATCAAGGTGTCGGCAGGGTTGGGTCCTCCCCAGGGCGTGAGAATCGTGCCCTCTGCGTGCGCCTGGGCCCAGGTTTCCTCTCCTTTTTAGGACACCAGTCATATTGGGTTAGGGTCCCCCCCCAATGACCTCACTTTAATGCCATCGCCAGCGTAAAGGCCCCACCTCCAAATAGGGTTACATTCCGAGTCAGTGGGGGTTAGAACTTCAGTGTGTGAATTTGGGGGTGGACACAGCTCAGACCCTACCGATGCTGCCCTGGAGAGCCATCTGGCAGTGTTTCCCCAAACCTGAGCCCCAGGCTGCCCACACCGGAAGCATTTAGGACACTTGATTTTTAAAAAAATGTGAATTTCTGAGCCACGCACCAGATCCACTGAGTCAAAATGCCTAGGAGTGTGGCTCAGGATTTGGCATCTAAATAAACTAAATCAGCTCCCCTGGTGATCCTGGTGCCGCTAAACAGCTGGGGGGGGGGGAAGGGGGGGAGCCAGGGGCATGACACAGCTCCACCTTCCAGGAGCCCCTTGGTCTAAGAAAAGTTCCATAGGAGGCAATCAGGGAAAATGCAGTGCAGTGTATCAGTGTATCTGCACCTGCACAGCACAGACCAAGGCACTGTGGTCACTGGGCAGGAAGGAGGGTCCCTGAAGTGGGGAGTGTTAAGGAAGCAGTCCCAGGGGGCGGGCGGTGTTTCTCACATCTTCCTTTGCACAAAGATGATTGCAGGCCAGGCATTAGAAATCTGGCAGGACAGGCTGCCGGAAGATGCGAGGATCTGTCTCAAAACTTATCTCCGCGTTGAGAATATCTCGGTGCAGTGTATCGCTTGTGTCTCTATCAGAAGGCAAGGTTTTTGAGTGTGTTTTTTCTGGAATCCCTGCTTGCTGTCTGGGCATGTGATACCTAGCGGTGCCTGAACGTCGGCACTCCGCAATGATCTGCTGACTGCAGGTTTCGGACGCTCTGTGTGGTTTGTGGCCGCGGTGACTTTATCTCTCAGGGGGTAGCGTGTGGCTGGCGGGGACGGTCAGCAGTGAACAACCGACAGGGCAGGTGTGAGCGCTGATGGCAGCTTCTGACTCCAGCAGGTGAGTCGGGATGTTACTGTTTTCGGCGACATTCGTCCCGCCTGTCTTCCTATACACATACTGATCCCGGCCTTGGCCGAGGAAGGCGACGGGAACACACAGAAAGAACTATCCCAGGGCGCCCACACAGTGGGAAAGAGTGTGCGTGGAACTGTTCACCCTTCCTGGCTGAGGGACCGTGGGAAGTCCGCTTCCTTCTTTGTGCCTCGGTTTCCTCACCTGTCAGATAGGGAAGTTAACGATGCCCAGGGCAGGATGTTGCGGTGAGCATTGGCTAAGTTAATTATGAAGGGAGTTTGGGATGGCGCCTGGAATAGAAATAAGTACGCAATACATGTTCGCGATCGATATGTGTTTTCCCTCCTGGTGTTCTGAGGATTTACTGCAAACAAGGTACCATGGCTGTTCCCTTGGGACGGGCCAGTCACTAAGGGACCGGTTCTCCTTACTGTGATTGTATGGCTCAGGGATGTTTCTGCTCTCTGCTCCGAGCTCGAACAAGAGAGCTTCGCCCCCCAGGCTGGAAGGCAGCATCCGCCTGCACAGGGTCTCGGCCATCCTGCAGGAGGCAGGGCCACGTGTGTGTGTGTGTGTGTGTGTGTGTGTGTGTGTACATGTGAGCTCACCCTCCCTCGATCCCGAGGGCACTGCCTGGTGGTTACAGGGTGTTCTTCCAGCTCCCGGAGATTCCGGGAGTGAACCACCTGCCCACGTGCCTTTTCTGCCTGTGCCATGAGGGCTCTGCTTCCTGGGAGGCTGGGCCCTGGTGCACACTATTCACTCTGCCTCAGTTTCCCTTAGAGCCAAGTCCCTGTGCACAGGCCCTGGGTACAGCCAAGATGGCTTGGTGTCATCCACGGTCACTTACCCTTGGTGGGGGCTCCTTATGTGACGGTCGGTCCCATGAGAGGAGAGTGCGAGGCCCCTGCCCTCCTGGGAGCACCCCTCTTCCCCAAGACCCTCACGGTCACACTGTCTTGGAATGAGTTTCTCTCCAAGCCTGTCCTTTAACGTCACGGTGAAACGTTGAATTCAAGGAGAGGGGGAAAGGCCAGAGAAGCAGAACTCGCTGGCTCCTACTTGGGGATTACTTCTCTAATCCAATTTTTTTTGGCAAGCAATCTTAGAGAAACCCACTGGAGATGATTAATAAAAACAGAGCTCCCTGAAATGCCCACACGGAGTCCTCGGATGTGGAAAGACTCCACTCCCATCCGGGCCTTCTCTCTGCCTTCTAAGCCCGTGCCCTGCCCCCAGCGTTCCCGACCTAGCCCGCCGCACCTCCCTGCAGAGGGACCGGACTCGGGCCAGGAGAGGAGGGGCCCTCCTGCCAGAACTGGGCCTGCTTCCGTTTGGATCATCACTGCAGACCTTTGGCGCAGCTCGCTGTTGGAACTGGACTCTTCCCCACTCTCCTGTATCTGACCACCAGCACCCACTGAGGCCTGGGCAGAGCAGCTGAACGGTCACACTTTGTGTGTTAATCTAGACCAGTGATGGCGAACCTCTGACACACGTGTCAGAGGTGACACGCGAACTCATTTTTTTGGTTGATTTTTCTTTATTAAATGGCATTTAAATATGTAAAATAAATATTAAAAATATAAGTCTTTGTTTTACTATGGTTGCAAATATCAAAAAATTTCTATCTGTGACACAGCACCAGAGTTAAGCTAGGGTTTTTCAAAATGCTGACACGCCGAGCTCCAAAGGTTCACCATCACTGATCTAGACTGTCCCGTGGCCCACTCTGGCTACTGGTGCCCTCCTCCCTCCCACGTTACCTGGGGACAGGAGGCCAGTGGGGGAGGGGGCACAGAAGTGCTGGACCCAGGAAGTGGGGGTGAGCCATGGGCAGGACCCACTGAGGATGCATGGGCTTTGTCGGGTCGGGGGGTGGAGTGGCTCTGTCTTTAGACGTTCACATCAGCCTACAGCCACCCCAATTTTCCTATTATTATTATTTTTAACACCACATTGGCCCTATTTTTAAAATCTGCTGCGCTTGAGCAATTTCGTCTGACGTCAGCTGGCTGCCTCCACCTCTGCTTGAAAACAAGAATAACCAAAGCTGCTAAGGAGTCAGGCCGAACCTGCTTCAAACGCAATAAATCACAAAAACCATTGTTTACGATAAGTGGTATCTGATTGCTGCTAGAACCTATGTTTATTGCTTTTGTGCATTACGGTCTCTTGTAATTTGGACAGCCAGAAATCGTATTCCTTTCCGCCGCGCCTGGGAAGGGTTCGTAAGGAGGGAGGCGTCTGTAATTACGCTGCCAGGGCGTGGGGCCGGGGAGCCTCAGAGGACCGTGAAATGCACTCACCTGAGTCTCATCCGAGGGCCCGGCACGGGCTCCCACTTTCCCAGGTCCTTTGGAGGCCTGGGCGGGGGCCCACAGGCAGCAGGGGCCGGGGCGCCCCCGTGACCCTGAGCAGAGAGCCCCGAAGGGGCCTCGGGGAGTGTAACGTGGGCTGGGTAGGCGGCCGCAGCCCCAGCGGAAGGCGGGCAGATGGGTTTCCCTGGAAATTGCTGTAGACACCCCTGCAGGTTGCTTCCCTCAGTCTCACCGCCGTCCTGACAAGTGCCCACTCAGCGTGCTGATGAGGGCTGGCGGCGGGGCCGAGGGCAGCGAAAGGCAGTCTTCCTGGTGCCTCTGCAAAGTGAGCCAAGCTTCCTGGCCACAGAGCCTGCATCTTGGCACGTCGGGTGCACAGTCACCCTCTGTCACGAGTCACTGGTGTGGCTGGGGGGGCGCGGGGGGTGAGCTCAAACGTCGGGACTCGGGTAGAGGGTCGGGGTTCTCTTCCTTTTAAATAGTCACACTCTTCCGTCCCCACTGCGTTTGCTTCCGCGGGTTCTGCCACCTGGAGACGCCTCCCTGCCCACTTCACGGGGTGGCGCCCCCCAGCCTTCACCTCCTCTGCTGCCATCAAAGGCGTCCTCGGTCTGCTTCTCCTCAATCTCAGTAGAGTTCCACCGCCATCCCAGGCTCTCAAGCCTAAAAACTGACATTCATCCTCGACACCTCCCTCCGCCACCCAGTGCGAGCTCAGCACACGGAAGGCTCTCGTTAATGAGCTCACTAGCCAGCCGACTGCCCAGTCTTATCAGGATCGCCTCTGACTCTTTTCTCCACCTTGTCCCTCTTCCCCGTCCCTGCCCGGGGGCGGGCCCTTCGCCGTTCTCAACTGGACACCCCACCAGACCCCACTCTCTGGGACCTGGGCGGGGTCCGGGCCACGGCTTGGTCTCTGCCCCCCGCCCTTCCCCCCCCCCCCCCCCACCTTATATTCCTTCTCGCCTGTTTTGCTCCATTTGCCCCTCTGGGTTCCTGAATACACCCCACGGCTTCCTGCCCTGTTTTCATGACTAAAGTGACTTTCTGCCTAAAATGTCCTTCCCCCCCTTCTTCACCTGGCTTCCCCCTTGGAGATGGCTCAGGCACCACCTCCTCGCAAAGGCCTTTCTCAGCCTTGCCTATGGGCCGGGGGACCCCCACCTCTGCTCCCACAGCTCCTACCTCCTGAGCTGGCTGGGAGCAGATGGTCAGGTGGTCCCAGCAATGGCAGTGTCAAGGCCAAGTGTCAGTTTCAAGATTAGTTGATTTCAACAAGCCTCCCTTTAATTCTCTCTCTCTCTCTCTCTCTCTCTCTCTCTCTCTCTCTCTCACACACACACACACACACACACACACACACACACACACACAAGAATGCTAAAGAAACAAAGCAGACCATTCCTTCTTCCTCCTCCCACCCTGCAGACCCTCCTGGGTGATGCCCCAATCAATGCCCGTCGTGTGGGTCTTGTGCCACGGCTCAGAGCTGGATGATGACGTCGGCCTCTGTGTCTTGCCAGGCAGCCCCGTGACCATGGATGGCGTTGTCTCCACAGGGAAGTACAATCTGACTTACAAGCAGCTGATTTCCTGGCAGACGTTTTGGAATTTGAGCTGCTCACAAGTGAGGGCCTGGGAAGGGGACCCTTGGGCCAGTTGGCCCATCAGCAAATCCTCGGGGACCCTGGTCTGGCCTAGACCCTGGGGAGGCCCAGGAGGAATTAGTACGGAGAACCCCTACTTCCAAAGCCCTCGGGGTTGGGTCTGGGTGGGTCCTGGGTGCAGAGCCAAGGCTCCCACCCGTGTGCGTCCCCGCGGGCAGCGCTGAGGTGGGTCGTGGGGCTTTAGGGAAGGAGAGGCAGAGTGGGCTGGGCAGGCTGGTGACTGGCGTGCCCCTGCCTGTCACCCAGGGTGCAGGGCTGGCCCCTCTGTCAGCTGCCTCTCGGAGCTGCGGCCACGGGGAGGGCGGGAGCAGAGAGCAGAGTGCTGGTGCTTCCATGCGCCATGTCCAAGGTCAGGGGTCTGCCATCTGCGGGCTTCTTTTCCTCTCTAAACTTAGAAATGCCAGCAATTTCTTAGGAAAAAAAAAATGTTTAATATAGAATTTGAAATGATCAGCCTTCCCAAGTTCTTCTCCCATCTTTTCAACGTGCAGACAGAGTAGATACCAGATTCTCTCCTCATGGGATTCCACTCCCGTGTGGAGAGTCCATGCCACTTGGCTGGACAGGGGCTGGAGGGGCCTGTTGCCAAGACTGAGTTTGCTCACCAGGTCCCACCCTTCGAAGGTGCTTTTCTCGGAGATGTGCCTGGCTTTCCTTGCTTTGGGCTTTGTGAGGAAGAGGGAAGCGGGTATTCCCTGAGACCTTTAGGTATAAATCCTGACTCCATCAGCTACTACATGGACTAGTCATTTTTTACCCTTGTGCCTCAGTTGTTTTATCTATAAAATGGGCGTGATGTGGATAAGGATGAGGTATCTGATCTCTTGTCTCCAGGGGATGCTCTGTGCATGCCCACGCCTGCTTCTGTCTGATGAACCCCACTTTCCTGGCCTGGAAAGTCCACCCCAGAAATCCCACCAAGGCCCACCAAGCATCCTCTTCTCCAGGAAGCAAGCCCCCGTGCGTGTCCTCCATCCCAGTGTGAGCGCTCACCTCCTGGGGTGCTGTGTCCCACACTTAGCACCCTCTGGCCTGGACCAGAGCCTGGGACCCCTCGTAGCGCCTCACTAGGTACTGTCTGTGCTCAGCTCTCCCTCTCCACTGGGCCCAGCCCAGAGCTTCCCACCCAGGCACCTGCCCTCCACGGTCACCCGCAGCTCTGACCCACCCCATAGCTGTACCCCTTTCCTCTCCTACCCCTATATCATGTGACTCCCTGCAGGAGAGGCTCTGGATGGTGTGGGAGCTGTAACTCCTCGAAGAGTCCCCTCCCCTTTGAGGACTCAGAGCCATGTGTTTTTATTAGTGACTCCTGGGCACAGGGGAAGGGCCTGGTCCGTGAGCCCAGCGAGGGCACCGGTGCCAGGCAGCCTGTGGGGAAGGAGCGCGTGTCCACACAGTGCCCTGAGACACACTCCCCGGGCCCAGGGCGGTTCCGAGGCTCCAACAGAAGCTGCCTGCGCCAGGCGGGGTGGGCCTCCCGGGGTGAACTGACCCTGTGCCGTGCCCCTCCCCTACAGCCAGGCCTGGCCTGTCCACTCCCAGCCCTCCTTCCAGGACACGTTTTCCAGCCAGCTGCAGCCCCCACCTCGTGGGTCTTTGAGACCCAGGGCCCCCCCACCCCGACTCCTCCTGGGCATCCTCACCTGCTAGCTCAGCCCCAGAATGTGCCTTCTGTGCTATCTGTGGACTCCCTGCGGGCCAACCGTGCCAGGGCCTCTGGGCAGCTGCAGCGGCCCCCAGCCAGCCCAGGCCAGCCCCACGGCAGGACCGGGCTTGGGCCCAGGACTGGGGTTTCACCCTGGCTGATGGCTGTCAGCAGAGGGGGTGTCAGCATAAACCACCTTTGAGTATCGCCCGCCTGCCCAGGAGAGAAGCCAGGTAAGGGAAACACAGGGAGAGCAGGACAGGACTGAAAGCCTGCCATCTCCTAGAAGGGACCCGGGGTCTCTCCTGGGGAAGCTGAAGGCCTCAGTCAGACAGACTCGAGCCCAGGCAGGGCCGGTCCCCCTGAAATGAGGGACAGGGTGGGTGGGTGTGCCCTGGGTTGATGTTCTCAGGCTTGGCCTCTGCAGTTTCATGGGATCCAGGGCAAGTGCCTGCACCTCCCGGGACCTCAGTCTCCCAGTCTCTGCAATGGGAGGGCTGGAGGGAGAGGAGCCTGCAGAAGCCTTTCAGTCTGACCTTCTGTGACTCACTGGCTATTTAAAACTAAAACAAGGCCTTGGAGCTGGGCAGGGAGAGGGAGAACAAAGCCTGCCTTGTCCGCTGTGTTGGAAACAAGGAATGGGCTCCCTGGGATATCCCATTCCTCCCTGGAGGTCACGGCCAGGGCACCGCCCCAACTCTGGGCCCTGGGTCCTCAGCCCATGAGAACAGCAGGACGCACTGGGGAAGGGAGGTGCCCGGGGATTAGTTACACAGGCCTTTTCTTTCAATGGGCTATTTACATACCTCAGCTCCTTAGCCGAAAGGAAAGGGACGTCTCTGCTCAGCGTAGGGAACTTTCCCAAGCTGTTAGGCCACTTTTTCATTCATTTTCTTCCTTAGGACAATACAAACACTCACTACAGCTCTTTCTGCATTTTAGCAAAAGGAACAGACTGAGTAATGGGATCCCCGAGTAACGTGCAGTTCATCTCCCTCTCTTTTCCTCCACAAGTATTATTGCTGGAAACGTTACATTATCCTAAACCAGAGTCCAGGCGGCCTGGAGGGTTTGAACAATCGTCATTTTTCTCTGGAAACAAACTCTGATCGCCGCCAACGTCTGACAAAGACCCGCTCCCTCACTCCGATGTTTTCTCTGTAGCTGTTTCTCTTTGCTGGACACGCCCTCCAAGTGAGGAGAACGCGGAGGGTTCTGCGGGTAAGAACGAAGATGGGCACAGCTCCCTCGTCGCCTACAGGTGCCAGGCACTGGCTCAGGTGCTTGACGTAGTTTGTCTAATTCCATCGGCCCAGCTGGGTCACAGTTATTGCAAGCTTCAGGGCACAGGTGAGGGCTCTGACACAGGAGTGAGGACACTTTCCCAGGTTACCCAGCTCAGAAGCGGGATTCGAGTACAGATTGACCTGAGTCCAGAGCCGGTTTCTTAACCGGACACCACGCAGGAGGGAGGGAGGGGGGGAGGAGGGAGAGGGAGAGGGGGAGAGGACGGGAGGGGCTTGGCAGGAAGCCCACTTGATGATGGAGTGTTCTGTGTCCCCCGTGGCCATCTGGGACAAGGAGCCTGAGGAAGGGGTGTGCAGGGGCTCCCCCAGAGGATGGTCCTTTTGGCAGTCCTTTCCCCGCCCCTGGAGAAGGCTCTGGGCCCGAGGCCGCCTAGCTGGGCCCTACCTGCCTTGCTGGTTGGTGGGGTTCATGTTTTGGAAGTTTCCGGGTGACTTCCTTCCCCCTCAGGCACATCACAGACTGACCGCAGGAGGATGTGCAGACTTCGCAAAGGGGATTTCAAGGTCACAGGGTCACTGAAGCTGCAGGTGCCCTTCAGGGCCACTCGCTGGCATCAGGGCTGGGAGGTGGTGATGAGTGGGAGCTCCCTCCAGTCCCTCCAGTCCCCCAGTTTTTGAATCCCAGTTACAAGCTGGATAACCTTAGGAAAGTGTCCTCACGCCTGTGTAAGATCCTTCATCTGCGACCTGGAGTTTTGTAATAACTGCGGCCAAGTTGGGCCGATGGAATTAGAGAACATATGTCAGCACCTGAGCCAGTGCCTGGCACCCGTAGGTGTTCCATAGGTGAAGGGGGAGCTGCGCCCGGCTTCATCCTCACCCTCACTTCCTCTGGCGCCTCCTCTGGGTCTTCTTCTCTCAGTCACCGTTACCCCCGGTAAAGCCCTCACTTTTTTTATGTGAGCCACGCGGGGAAGCTCGCCCACCCTCCTCTTCCACGGGACATCGTGTGTAAGGGAACATCCCCCGCACGAGCCAGGCGTGGCCCACCAAGCACTTCGCAGGCAGCTTCCTCCCACAGTTGAAAGTGGCAACTCCTTATCTCCCCATTTCCCCGGAGGAAACAGAAGTCAGAGAGGTCGAGCCAATGGCTCACGGACACAGACGGTAAGTGTCAGAGCCAGGGCGTGAGGCTCTGTGGCCTTCCAGAGCCTGCACTCTTAACCGGCTTGCAGCCTTAAGAGTCGCGTGCATTGTGCCGTGATGCCCTGGTGCCCGGGGGTCCCACGGAGGAGGTTAGGATGTGTGACCCTGAACGAAACGCCGGAAGGTCGCTGTGCTGGCTGAGGCCGTGCTCCTGCTCTTCACAGTCATTCTCATCCATTGAACTCGCTGTGATCATTGTCTTGCCTGGAGCCACAGCACCCGCTCCCCTGCTTGTTAGAAATACGTGCAAAGGAAGTGTCTTAGGCTATAAACAAGGATGCCGGGCCTTCCATGTACAAGGAACTTGTGTGCTGTGATGTCATCTGGTTTGCTTGCTCTAAGCTCGGTTTGATTGATTCTTGACTTGTGTCTACGTTCGAGATGAAGGAAGGGTGGCTGTTTCTCTTTTCTGGACAGATTGGAGACCTTTCACCTTTATTTGAAATCTGATCAGAAAAAAAAGTGCATTTTTGCAAGGTCGGATAGTCTCCCAAGGGGGCCGGGAGGTGAGGCAGGCCTTCCCCAGGGTGGGCTGGTTGCGCCAAAGGAACCCAAGGTGCTGGATTCAGGAGGAGAAACCTGGGGCCCAGGCCCTGGGGAGAGAGTTCAGTCTCCCCCAAACCCAGCCCTCAGTCCGGACCCCAGCTTTTACTCCTGCCTCCAGCGCCAGCTCCCTCAGATGATGCCACGCCATCTGCCATCTCCAGGGGCCCGCTGCACGTCTGTAACATGGGTGCGTGGCAGTCCCCCCACCACCCCTCCCAGTTTACAGAGAGCAAACCCCGCCCCACAGAGGCAGCCGGTGCCATGCAGGTGTCTGAACTCGCTGTACGAACTTGACCTTATAGGTGCCCTGATCACAGTTCCCAAAGAGCTGCCCCCCAGGGGCAGGTGTCAGAACTGCTCTGTGGAGTGGAATGTTAGAACCCTTGCAACTGCCCCTGGAGGTGGTGATGGTGGGGGTGGGGTGCTTTCCAGAGGCTGGGGCCGGAGGGGGAGGACAGAGCCATTGTGAACTGCCTGGCACTCCACTCCTACTTTTCCCAGCCTCAGTTTCTATTTTGTTCAGCAGGCTTGGAGCTGGGAAACCGTGCCAGCCAGGTGCCTGTGGGTGAGAGCGCAGTGCATGCGGGGTGAGCAGGAGCAGAGGGCCCGCCTTTCACGGGAGAGCAAAGCGGGTGCCTAGGTATTCTGCAGAGAGAGCGCTTGAGTCCCTCTTATGATCCCCCCTCCATTCTAAAGCCAAGGACACACATGCTAAGCTATGGTTCTTGCCAGTGCTGATAAGGAAAACTAGTGAATGCAGGAGTCTCATTTAGAAAATCCTAAAATTTTAGTCTTATCACCGCTGCAACATAATACAGTAGGTATGTTAATTCTAGCCTCCCCGGGCACCCCCCCCCCCCCCCGCCCCTGAAATCCCTTTCTGCCGAGGCTGGCAGACCGACTGCCACTCCCACCACGCCCTGAGGTCCTGTCTGACTCGGATTTGTCCCCTGGCCTTGGCTATGGAGTGAATCTCCGGCTTCGGTGGACAGGGTTTGCCCCCTCACATCTCCAGCTGCCTCTGCAATTATTCAAGCCAACACACACTGTCTAAATCCCTACTGTGTGCAGGGTCCGGAGCAGGAGCTGGGGAATGTCCGAGTCTAGCTGAGTTCATGCCTTTGCAAGAGCCAATGAGCTGGGGCGGGAGCGCTGATTTATAGGCCAAGCCTGCCAGCCGACCTTGTCCCAGCAAAGACTCATTTCAACAGGCCTCTCGTCCAAGTGATTATCGCTGCTTGTCCCGCTTGGACTTGGCGAGGATTCTACCATTCCTGTTAGTGAGAGGAAACAGGAACCTTGAAGTAAGTACTTATCTCGTGGAGGGAGGCTCGGCCTTCAGCCCTGCTCTGCGACCACAATGAACTTTTTCACTAGCGTGCTTTCCCCTCCAAGTTCCTCCCCCACCCCCCGGGTGTTTTCTCTCCCCATGACACCTCATGAGGGAGGTAGAGTTGAATCAAGTGTTCCCCTTTCTCAGTGCGGGAGCTGGTGCCAGGGAGGGCTGATGACTGCTCCGTGCTGAGCTGGGGAGTGGCAGCACCCGCCCCAGCCGAGTGTCCGGCTCCTCATCTGCATCACACGGAACCCTGAGCCGATGGCCGGGAGGGCAGAAGGCCTGCACTGGCCCAGGTGCCAGGGCCCTGCCCGGGCTCCGGGTGGATACTGGCTCTCAGAGGGCCGAGGAACCTGGAGATGCTGTGCCCCCCGGGACGGGACGGGACGCGCAGAGGTGCCGGGGAGACGCGGCCGCAGCTGCCGAGTCACGGTGATAGATGTGTGCGGCTAACGGGTGGGTGGCTCATGCGTGCGCCCGTGCCAGGGTGGCTGCGCCGCTGGCAGGCCCGCAGGCCGGCATCACATGTCAGCAACATGATCTCGCGAATGGGTGGGGAACGTGCCCGCCGAGTGTCTGTGGTCTTCAGCGCGGAGAGGGGCCGGGGCCAGGGCAGGGCTGGGCCGCCTCGGGAGCCCCTCCCGGCCTCTCTGCGCCCTTCCTTTGCTGGCCTTGCTGGCTTTTTTTCAGAATAAGCAATGCTGTGTGTCCTTCCCAAGACCCCATAGGAAAACCACGTTTAAAAGTCAGAGTTTCTGAAGGACTTCGAGGTGAGAGGAGCACATTGGGTGTGAAAACGTTCCCTGGAAACAAAAGCCTCCCCCTCCCCTTGCCTTCAGGGAAAGGACTGGAGAGCGTGGGAGGAGCCAGGCAATCTGGATGTCCTAGGGATCTTATTTGAAAGTAATTTCGCTCCCTGTAATTTTTTTCTTCAAACCCTCTCAGACTTGGGTTCTCAGCTGGGTGACTTACTGATCTCCAAAACCTGCTGGAATTCTGCTTTGTAAGAATAGAGACTGTGGCTTTCAATGACTGGAATGTGTTTTTAAACGACTTCCCTGAGCCCGGGGAGGACCCAGGTGCAGCCACAGTGCTGGCCCCGGGGAGGGGTTGCTCGAGCAAAGTACCCCGTCTAGACACGGAGGAGGAAGCAGAACCCAGAGGAGCTGGCCTCTGGGAACTGGAGCGGCCGGCCTGCGCCTGAAAGAGAACCCTCTTTGTTCCACCGCCCGCTGCTTGTCCCCCAGCCCGGCCCCCGGGAGGGCAAGGAGACGTCGGGGGCTTGGCCTGCAGAATTCCTTTCTTCTTTTCTTGCTTCCTCCTGCCACGTGGCTCCAGATCATGACATTTCTGTGCCATGCTGTCAGTGCCTTGGCTTGAGGGGAATGTCTGTGTACCCAGGTCCCTTGGCCAAGAAGAAGTGGTGCCCAGAGCCTGCTGGCACCTGCCCCTGCTTCACATGACTGGGCAGTGAGCAGAGCGAAACTGCAGGTAGTGGGTCAGGCCCAGGCCCCTAGTCCCGAGCGCGTGTCAGCTCCCGCCCCGCCCGGGGAGGGTAAGGTACAGGCTGATGTGACCTGCCTCGCTTCTCCGGAACTTAGTGATCAGATAGCCCAGAGCCCAGGCCCTGCCCCTGCCCAGCAGGCAGCCTGCAGAGCTGTGGCCCACCGGCTATTTTTAGAAAGCTATCAGGTGCACAGGGCACCCAGCTGCCTTTTTCCACCTGTTTGGGGTCATTATAGGGATCCTGTGTCTGCCGCAGGCGCTGCCTGCTCTGCCATGAGTTCCCCTGCGGCTGGAGCAGCCACTGCGCCCCCTCTCGGTATAACCAGCCATCTCTCTGGCCTTGCCCAGCTACAGCGAGTGGCTCACTGGCTCCTGGAAGTGCAGTGCTGCAGAAATGCCTGCCCTCCTCAGCTTCTATGAGGGCGAGGTTTCAAAGGTCAGAAGTAAAGTCGGTTCAGGGAGAGTCCTGACTTGAGAGCCCTCGGTGAAGGAGCGTTGATCCATTCAGCAGAAGGCCCCCAAGTCTGTTCTGCTAGGAAGGGGCACGGGTGTGCAGTCCAGTGGTGGTTTGCCCGTGGGCACCGTGGCGTTCACTGCCAACAGATGCAGGGAGCCGTGGGCGACAGAGGAAGCTGCGTAGAGGAGTGGTGCATGGGCTCAGCCTTGGGGGACAGGCGGGTTTGGGCAGGGGTTTGGGCAGGAGGTGCGGGAGAGGAGGTGTCCCAGGCAGAGGGAACCTCATAGCTGCACTCTCAGCCTAGAAGTGGCCCGAGATGTGACAGAGCCTCCAGGAGACAGTGGGGCCGCCACACAGGACTCTAAGGGGCAGCAGGGAAAGAGCCTGGAGAAAGTGTGAGGTGCGGGCAGGATCTGATGGGCCGAAGCCACTGAGGGTCAGAGCAGGGAGGGAGAGAGAGAGAGGAGGGTGGCACATGGCGGCCAGCTCTGCTCCCTGCTGCCAGGGTGACGCGGGGTCTTCCTGTCACAGAGCAGCGGCACGTGCCATCCCTCCCTCAGAATCGGCCTCAGCTCACCCCTCAGGAGGTCTGATAGCCCCTGCCGTCTTGGGAACGGAAACCCCGGCGGGGCTGGCGTTGGGGTGCGGCAGTGAACGCAGCCTGTCTGCAGGCAGCAGAGCATGAGAGCCAGACAGGGAGGCACTGCCTTTCCCGGGCGGGCGAGGAGCTGGCTGGTAGAGAAGGCATCTGAGCAGGGCTTTCCTTCTCAACAGTGAGTCTGCTTGGTCGTCACTGCACGGGGAAGGCACCGAGATTTTGTTCAGTGTTTTAGAATCACAAAGCATTAGTCCACTAGAATCTACTCAACAGCCTTTTAGGACTCGCAGCGCTCCCATTTTAGAGATGAGGAAACTGAGGGCCAACTGGTAGACCCCAGGCCTCGACCCCGGCTCCTGGGAGCCTCCATCGCAAGCTGGCTCCCTAAACGGAGGGCTTCAGATCCTTCACCCCAAGGGAGCTCAGACATCAGGGGCAGCCCGGCCTCTGCCAGGAGATCGGGGAGCAAGGCCTGACTCCAGAGACGGGTCTGCAAACCCTGGGACCATCGTCCCTCCAGGACTTGCTTTCTTATAAGTGGGCATTAGTGGCAGTGATGAACCCACGGTTCCATTTGTTGCTCTTTTGGGAAAAGAAAAACCTGGCTTCTTAGAGCTGTTGTATTTTATTTTTCTGTAAAAGAGGAAATTAATTTTAGTCTTTCTTTTTGGTTTAAAATGTTGTCCTTTGCTTTTTCCGCCCTCCAGTTTAAAAGGAAACATTTGTCTGTTGAGAAAAGAAATGGTAATTATAGACTAAAAATTGTTTCTATTCTGATTTGAACAAGTGGAAAAAAAAATTTCCTCGCACAGATGGAGCCCTGCTGACAGAGGGTGTGAGCAGTGGGGCCCGGCCGGTTGGGGCTCAGAATGGCATTTGAGGTGGATTTGGGCTCCAGTGCCGTCGGGCTAGGGGTTTTTTCCGAGGCTGGTCTTCATTTCTGACGCCCGTTTGTGGTCCCTGTGAGGTCTGAACGCTGCACCTTCCACGTGGTTCTCTGGTGAGAGGAAGGAGAGGTGACTGGTCAGCCTGCCTGTAGATTGCATGGCCCCCGTTAGGTGGGCTGTGTGGGCGAGGCCAGGTGCTCAGGAGCCA
Source organism: Myotis nattereri (assembly GCF_964212035.1). Lineage (NCBI taxonomy): Eukaryota > Metazoa > Chordata > Mammalia > Chiroptera > Vespertilionidae > Myotis > Myotis nattereri. Next base: position 74,649,951 of record NC_138085.1, on the reverse strand, counting down.
CGGAGCTTTATTCCCTAAGCCAAGAGTTTTACTTTTTAGCCTCACAAAATTACAATTGCTCCGAGTCCTTCAATCAATAAAGCAGGAAACTGATTAGACAGTGAAATTAAACTAATAATGTCACCCTATTAACCCCCGATCAATGGGGAAAGAGCTCAAACTGAAGGCTGCTTCCTAAATCCTATTACCCTTTGGATACATGTATGTGCCTTTTGGAAGAAATCCTAGGAGCGAAGGCATCCCCCAGGCCCCTTTCTTTCCCGAAAACACAGCCCAGTGCTACCTGCATGTGTCCTGGGAGGTCAAGAGAGGTCAGGGGAGCTGAGTCTGCAAGGTGACTGGGGCAGGGCAGCCCCTTGGTCCCTGGGGTACTCCAGGGTGTGGCCTCGGTGCTTCTGCTGCATGTGTGATCCCCACCCTCAGCTGCCCCTTGTGACCAGGAACTCCTCTTTGGGGTAACACCAGGCCACCCCCTAACCAGATCTGGGGCCCAGGTACATAGCACTGACTGGGAAGCTCCTTTTTAAAACCTCACGTGACTCCTGGGTTCACACCAGCACCGTGCACACAGCCCCGTAGGGTTTGCTGGGCCCTTGGGCGTTTAACCCGTGAGAGAGAGCAGTGGCCATGGTCCTTCTCCGTCTCCTCCTCCCCACCCACCCCCCGCCCTCCCTCCTCTCGGGCACAGACCGGTGGGAGGCAGTGAGCATACTTGAGAGTGAGGGGCAGATGCTGGGGCTGTTCCTGGCATATCCTGATCACTTTCAAGGGCCAGTTTGGGGATGGAGTCTAGTTCTCATCGAGAAATGCAGTCCAGCTAGGGCCAGCCCCCACCTGGGAGCCGGGCACCGGGGACTCAGGGCGACTTCCTGTCCCTGGGATGACCTGGGCAGCCAGCACTGCAGGCTGGACTCACTTGTCACAGGGTCCTAAGAGGCCCACCCCTCCCTCACCCAGCAGCTGAACGTGGACCAAGCTGGGCGTCAAGCATAAGCATCACGACCAGTTCCACTGCATCCCTTTAAACCTTCCAGCTCTTTCCGTGTGCTCTGCGCTGCGTAACCCGGCCCTGCGGAGCAGGGGAGGCAGGTGTCACTACCCCCTTTCAGGGATGGGCACACTGAGGCTGAGTGATAGAGGCACGTGTGTGGTCGCACAACCAAAGGCCACCCGAGCCCGGCTCTAGCATCCTGGTCCAGAGCCCTGAGGCTGCTGACTTCTCTCCAGGAGGCTGTTCTGGGATTATCGCGGTCTTTGCCCTTCCCGGGCTTTGCCCCTGAAGAGAGGTGAGCACGCCTTTTCCTGGGCTCACCCTCCTCCGAGACCTGTCAGTTCCATCCCCGTGGAATGATGCCAGCGATCAAACCCCCTCTCCAAAGGTGGTGATGGTATTTAATAACTAATTACTCTAATGATCCTGCAGAAATTCTGGAGACCTGTTTTAGGAGAGATGTCAATGAGAGCCATCTGCCCGGTGAATGAAGGCGCCTACCCCAGCTGTACTGTTGAAGCCTGTTAGCGTTTTCCTACCAGCGGCCATATGGTCCTTAACGAAAGTGAATTGTTCGCACTGCACAGCCCGCGCCTCCTGATGAATACAGCGTTTTGTTTTGGAAAATAGTTCTTCCATCGTGCGGAATATTTTTCAATGCGATAAGTAGCAATTTGGAAGCCGGCAAGCCCTCGAATGCAAAAAGACTCCCATCACCTCAAGATGCTCTTCCCTCCATCCCAGCCCCGCCCCGTGGCCCGCATCCCACCTGCACCCGGTTCTCGGCATCTGTTTCAGAATCTGCTCAGGAGCGCGAGGCCGTGCTGGGCGAGGGGCGGGGGGGGGGGGGGGGGGGGGGGAGGCGGCTGGGGGGGGGTGCCCCACCCGCCTGAGCATTTCCGCTGGTGCGGAATGGGAGGCAGGGCGTCCGAAGCTCTGCAGAAGGAGAGCTCCGAGCTCCCTCTGGAAGGGCACAGACGTTGGGCAGGGTCCCCCAGGAGATGAAAAGTAGTGCAGGGTGTTCAATCGGGCGTGTGGTTTTAAGGAAGGGTTAGCTGTCTCTTTGCGATCTGTTTCTCTTCGGTGGCACACATTCAGGCTGGCACCTGCGTGCTGAGTGAGTGGAGGAGGCCTTCCCGGGCTCAGCAGAACTGCCTGTCGCCTCCCTCCTCGGCACCAGCACCCACAAGGCAGCCCATCTGTAGTGACTGAAAGTCATGGCCACCTGGTGGGCAGTCCCCGACCTGTGCCCAGACGGCTGGGGCCAGGTGCCGCCACCCCGTGGGTTCCCTTAACTGCAAACAGCCATGTATCAGAAGCAGGCCAGTGCCGAGATCGGGCCTGTCTTGTGCCAGGGACAGAGCTGGTGACTGTGCTCTGAGAGTTTGCTCCCACCACCCACCTACTGCCGGGCCGGGCCGGGCTGGGCAAGGGGACCCTCCGCCCTCTCCCTGGGCGCTCTGTGGCCTCGGGGAGCTGACGGCCCTGCTGTCAGAGCCGCCAGGAGGAGGCTGTTTTATTGCAATCTGCTCTGGGACCAACAGGATTTCACTCGCCGGCAATGTCTATTCCGGAACTTTCCCTAGAACCGGAGTCACTTATTAAAGCTTAATAAAAGGCAAGATTGACTGCAGTTAGGGATACAGCAAATCTGCTGCAAGCCCTGATACCCGAGATGAGCTTCGCAACACCGTGGTCCCATAAATCTCACTTATTTCCAATTCAGCAGCCACTGATCCCAAGTTCCAATAATGATCCTAAGTTCAGCCAAACACGTCCTTAAAGGAAATCCTTCTGGGTGGAAAATAGCAGAAATGTGCTCACGTGGGTCCCTGATTGCCAGGCTGTGCCGTTCGCTTCGCACATCTGTGCCGGGGGTGTTTTCTCATCCTGACACCTGGCACCTTCACAGACGTGGGCCTGAAAGAACCAAGTCACAGTCACTCCCAGTGGCCATCTCGACAAGGCGACCGAGGCCCGGGCAGCCTCGGAGCACCCTGCGATGGAAGGTGCTCAGAGCATCTCATATAAGTCACCAGCCTTTCCCTGAGGCTGATTCTAGAACAATCCTGAGACCAGCACCCCTACCCCTACCCCCCTGCTGCCCTTCCTCCCACCCCCTTTGGAGCCAGGCTTGGCAGTTACACTAAAGAGTTAACCTTCCCTCCTTTGGGGGCGAGGGTGGGGAAGGCTGGGGCCAGTTTGGCATATGCTGCCTGGTCTGAACATGCATGCTGTAGTCAGACACTGAATTTGATGAATTGCATTATAAAATTTAAAAACAAATTTAAAACTCTATTAACTCCCTCTAATGGCCTCCTCCTGGAGTCCACAGACAGCAACGGCTCACTGGCAAGGAGGAAAATAGCTCGTTTGCCATGTGGTCCGAGCAGCAGAAGGGAGACGGGTGGGAGCTAGTGGAGGGGGGTGTGTCCCACACACCTCTGCATGGCCTGCTTCCTGCTCCCAGGCCCAGAGCAGGCCCCTGCAGCGGGCCATCACGGGGTGCGCGTCTCCGAGGTTACACTTGGGCTCCTGTGTTAACATCTTAGTCCCGCTTTCTTTCGAGGCTGAAAGACTTCTTTCCAGACCACGGGAGTGCTGAGCTTACAGGGCGGGGCTGAGGCCGGGGGGGTGGGGAGCTCACTCACCCCCGAGCCTGTGGTTTGTGGGTCAGCATGTGCGTGTCAGGCAGGAGGAGATGTGTCCCCAGAGTCGCCCGCCCTCCCTCTGCATGGGGAGGCGGGTCAGGGCAGCGGAGTCGTTCGCTGACCACTGCCGGCCTCTGCGAGTCGAAAAGCATTCGGGGGGGTCGGGGTGGGGGAGAAGGGCCTTGGCCTGGCTCCAGACTTGCCAACGGGAGAGAGAGGAACTTTTGTTGAGAAAGGAGGCAGCTCTACAGCTGTGTGTGCACGTGGGCAGAGGGGCTGAGCTCAGTCGGCAGTGAGGAAAGTCCTGGGGGCCAGGGCAGAGCCTCCCCCGTGTCTCTGCAACCCGGAGACCCAAGCTGAGGAGCGCAAGGGGTTATGGGGCCTAGTCATTAGGAGCTCAGGTTTTCTGCCAGCCAGGGGCTTCTCGGTGTGAGCACAAAGGATTTGGAGATATTCAGGGAGTGGTTTGCGCACACAGCAGGCCTGGCTGTTCAAAGGCAGCACAGAAACTGTGTGTACGTGGGTGTGTATGGGCGTGTGTGTGTGTGTGGTGTGTGTGTGCGTGCACATGTGTGCCCACAGATCTTTACGTGTAAAAGGAACCTGTGCCTTGTGCTATAGCTACCTATTGGCCATTCCTGGGGCTGCGGGTTTAATGGGCCCCTGATCCGGGGTGTCTGTCTTCTGAGGACACCCTTCCGGGCTGGTGATTCGCCCCCTTTGGGCAGGAGGCTGGGCTGGGCTGGGCTGGGCTGGGCTGGGTGCTGAGGAGACTCGAAGCCCTGGCCAGGCATTTGGTGTCGGAGACCATGGGAGCCTCTCCCGGGAGCTAAGCAGCTGCTGCAGTGCAAGGAGCTCCGGGTCACGGCCACAGCTTCTGTGTGGCCTCTCGGCGCCTTGACCTTCACCAGCACAGAAAAGCCAGGGAGCTCCTGGAACACGCCCCTCCTGGCAGCTCTGGCCTGCGGACGGGGTGGGGCGTGGAGGGGTGGGTGGGGGAAAGGGGAACAGCATCTGGTGTCGTTTGAGGCCTCCCCTTTGGGGACTAACAGGATGAGAAGCATCAGGGGGCATCCACGGTCATGAAGAGAGCAAGGTTTCCCGTGCCAGCCGCTCTCTGGGACATTCCCGATCACAGCCCACCGAGCGCCCTGCCTCTGGGGAGCCTGCTACGGGCCGTTCTGCAGAAATGTCTGCGTTTAGAAAAAAGTTGTGTCCCTGCAGCCCCCATTATTTTAAATAAATGGCATTTCCTGTGACATGAGAAAAAGAGACTCGCGTGTGCGTATTGTGGAGCACACAGTTTTGTGAGCGTATCGCTGCTCCTGCTCTTTTAACTGAAAGCTGGACCAAGCGAGGAGCCACTGGAGGGTGAGCGCCCTCCGTTTTTAGAGGCCCCATGCGATGCGGCGACGGGCCCTCTCCGCCTCCCCTCTGTGCGGCGGGCGTCGCTTCAGAGCTCGCGTCTGTCTTCCCTCACCTTTCTTTTCCCGGCGCAGTCCACGGCAGAGCAACGCCGGCTTCAGAAGCACCAGGCCCGGGTGAACCCGGTGCACTGCCTGGGAAGCCCGGCAAGTCCCTCGGCCACCCTGCACCCAGCGCGCCTCCCTTCGGGCACTGGTCATCATTATTATTTTACTTTTGTTCAACAAAATCCTGAACGTGACAACCGGGCCCCATGCCTGTCGCATACCGTAATAGGCAGTCAATGAATGATCGTTCTTATAATGCCTCTGCCTTTGTTGGCGCCCAGTGTCCTCCCAGCCCGGAATTGTCTTCTCTTTCTTGCTTTCTGTTGAAACCCCGGGCACCCGTTAAAGGACTAGCCTGAATGCCACTGCCTCCAGGAAGCCTTCCTGGGTGGCCTCGGCCGGAAGGACGTATGCTTTGCAGCGTCACACGATGCAAGCTTGTGTTCCAGCCCGGATGTCGTTGTTCTCTCTCTTCCGTTCAGCGTCTCCCCAGCTGCACAGAGTTCCGTGCCTGTAGGGACATTCTCCACCCTTTCCCTGCCAAGGCAGCGCCCAGCCCCATGCCTGGCACCGAGGGGGTGCTCAGCAGGCTTGTAGAGGGAGTGGGTTTTGAATTGTTGCATGAAGCTGGGGTTCCACGGTGTGTTCTGGCTCCAGTGGTTCCGAACTTCCCTTGCCAGGCTACTGCAAAACTAGAAAGAGAAAAGTGCCTCTTGTGGTGACTCGGAGCTGAGGGTTCCGGGTTCCACAGCTCGCACCCCAGCAGGCGTTCTGTGAGCCCCTAACCCTATGGATGCCGCAGCCGTGTGGACCGGCCTAGGAAGAGCTGCTAAAATGCAGTCGGGCACGGAGGAACTTTCTGGGCTGATGGAAATGGTCTGAGTGTTCGGTGATGCATATGAGGATGCACACATTTGCCAGAACTTGTCAAACTGTCCGCTTGAGAGCTGCGTGGTTACTCTATGGGAATTATACCTCCACGGGACTAGTTAATTAGCAAAGTGCAGAAGGGCCAGGCGGAGGGGCCTGCTCGGGTCTCTGACTTCCCCCTCCACTGTGGGCGTGGTGGCATTGAGATGTGTGACCAGAGCCAGCATGTCACAGGATTGCCCTGGGAGGAGAGGGACAGCGGCCTGTGTGGGGGGATGGGAATCCCATCAACCCTGCTCCACCTCAGTGCACCGGTGCCCCCCCACCCCCTTCTCTCCCCGAGACCTCACCCTCGCCTGCCTCTGAGGAACTGCCAGGCGCTAGCTCTCAGCATATATATGTATGTTCCAGAGAGGAAGGGAGAGGGAGAGAGAGATAGAAACATCAGTGATGAGAGAGAATCATTGATCGGCTGCCTCCTGCATGCCTCACACTGGGGATCAACAACCCAGGCGTGTGCCCTGACCGGGAATTGAACCTCGACCCCCTGGTTCATAGGTCGACACTCAACCACTGAGCCACGCCAGCTGGGTACTAGCTCTCAGCTTTGCAGCCTTGCTCAACCATAAGCTAGAGTCGCCTCTCCCAGAGGGGAGAGGGTTAACATTAATGTAAGCCCCCAGGCCACCCCAAATATCCCCTCCATGGATGCTCGCACACCCATGTTTATAACAGCAAGATTCACAGCAGCCTAAAGGTCGAAGCTACCCAAGTGCCCACCATGGGATGCGGTTCAGCCTGAGGAAGGAAGGAACTGCTACACTCATGGGTTGCTCTACCGCATAGGCGAGCCTTGAAGACGTTGTGCTGAGTGAAGTAAGCTCGACACGAAAGGGAAATCCTTACGAGGTGCCTGGTCAGATTCAGGGGCAGACAGTAGCAGGGACAGGCAGAGGCTGGCAGGGAGGGAGGAATAGCTGTTGTTTCATGTATAGTTGCAGTTGGAGAAGGTGAGGAAGGGCTAGCGATGGATAGTGGTGATGGTCACAGAGCACCGTGAATGCGCCTAATCACTGACGCATGCGCTTACCAGGGGAAAATGGTAAACTGTGTCCTGTACATTCTACCACAATAAAAAAGAGTTAAGGGAAAAAAAACAAACAAAAAATCCAGAGCTTAACAAACCTGCTTTGTGTCCCCCTTAAATTTTGACATCTGTTTCCGAGGTGACGCTTGACTGGGGACCTCATTTCCAGGACTGAAACGGGTAGAATGCGCAGGCCGGCTCCCACGCCTGCTCCCCCCTCGAAGTCAGAGTGCAGGCCCTTCAGAGGGACAAGTGTCCGTCCTGAGAGCCCGGGCCCTCGTGTCGAGACAGGCGCGGCCACACCACTGATTTAACTTGATTTTCCATGTTGACTCGCTCAGGCAGCATGCGGCCACAACCTGACAGCCGAGGGGTGCAGCTCCCTTGGTCGCTCCAGAAACTCCCAGCATCATAATTGGGGTGACCCGTCCTCGTGACCTCTGGGGCCCCACGCTGCAGAAACTAGAGCACAGCCTGTGGAGGGGCCGGCTGTCAGGATGGGTTGGGTCCTAGCCGGTAATTCGGAGTGACACCAAGCACTTGTCACAGCAAGGAGCCGGGCCCAGGGCGGGCAGTGCGAGGCATAAAGGAGGCCATCTCTCCCATCTCGGCCTCAGCGACCAGATTGGATTTGTCTCCTGAATGTCACGCTGCCGCCCCCATCAGCACCTCAAGCTCCCGGCTAACGCTGCGCACCCGAGGAGGAGCGCCGGCCGGGCAGCATTCTGCACGGGCCTCGGACCTGCTTGCAGACACACCAGGAACCGGGCGTCCTGCTCTCTCCGTAAGGGTGTGTGGCATTTGGGCTTGAGGGGCTGTGAACAGGCCTGAGCCATGCGCTGCAAAGAAGCTGCCCTGTTCACGCAGGGTCACTGTACATGAACATGTACCTCACATGAGCAAGGGCAGCGGCGCTCTAAGGCAGACTTCTGGCTTCTCCCTCACCTAAGGAAGAGTGAAAAACAAAACACCCCTGCATGCACACACACGTCACACACACATGTACATACACACACATGTACGTACACACACACACAAACTCTCACACATACATAAACTCACACACAGGCACACACATAAACTCATGCACACGCACTCACCCATGTACGCACATGCACACATATAACATGTGCTCACACACATGCATGCACACACACACACTCACACACACACACACACACACACGTACTCACCCTACCCAGGAATGGCGGAAAGGACTGTTCTGGACCATTATGAAGCCCAGATCAGTGTGTGTTGCTCTCGCCCCGCACAGCCCACCCCATGTTATCACTTTCCTACAGGCTGGCTTTCCGACTCTGCTCCTGCCTTTGTTCTGAGCCCCCCGTCGGCCGTCGGTGGCTGTGAGCCCCGTTGGCCCGCCTGCCTCCCGTGGGCAGCCTGCGACTCGGTGTGGAGGGTCTGCTCCTCCCATGGCCGCCTCCCTCATGCTCCTGTGAAGGGAAGGCATTTAACGTCCTTGGGATGGAAGCATAACTTCTCAGGTGGGTGTGAGCTGTGGGTTCCTGCAGCGGGCAGGGTCATGGACTCCGTGGCACTCTCTATGTAACACAGTCTCTTACACACACACACACACACACACACACACACACCTCCCGCAGATCAACAGGCATCCTGTTTAGCCACTCGTGACCAATAGCATGTCAGCTGCATTAGTGCTTGGAATGCAGTCGTCTGAGCAATCAGATCTACCAGGATTCTCTGTTGGCAGAATGAACCCAACAGACTCACTGGGGAGGAATGGGCCAGGGGCTCTTCGCTGAGGCTCTGGCATGGGCGGCTTGGCCACCTTCAAGAAGCCGCGTGCTGAGGGGGATGGAGAGGCAGGTCTTGGTCCAGCCCAGTACTCTGTGCATCAGGATCGAAGGGCTGGACTGCGGTGATGCTCCTGCACCCCTGGCGTGATGTTTTGGGGCTTCGGGGGCTTTAGGGTGTGTCCGGAGGATGTCAGGATCCGTGCTGTAGCCCCCAGGATGGTACTTCCCACTCTGGACTCCTGAGGTGACTTCTCTGTGAGGAGGAGGTGGGGCGCTCTGGTCTGCGAGGGAGCGGCTCTGTCGGCGCCGCGTGCACCCGCGGACCCGCTTTGAGGTTAGATCTGGGTGCACCATTGAGCGGTTGGGCTGGACCCCAGTTAGCATTTGGGAAAACAGAAGCCAGGAAGGAGAAAGGACTTAGCCAGATTCCCACCACATACAAGTGGCAGGCCAGGACCGGAGCCCAGGGTTCTCTGGACTCCAGGACTGGGGTCCGCTGACCGGCTTCAGGAAGGGGGTGGTGAAGGGACCAACAGCTGGCTAAGGCGGTGTTCTCAAGGTGAGCCCAGGTCGCCCGCGGACCCGGTCGGATGCAGATTCGGACTCATAGCCTGGGGGGCCTGGGATCCTGCGTTTCTAACTCGCTCTCACGCGCCGCCAGTGCTGCCAGTCCGGGGACCACACTTTGAGAAACACAGCTGCCTGAAGACAGCCTTGCTGGCCGGGAGCGGATGGTTTGAGCCAAAGCTGGAACTCCTAATTCTTCATCAGGTCCGCTGGCTCCATTCTCGCTCGGTTTTATTGTTACCAAGATGTCCCAACGCTGTTGGCCTGGACCCTACAGCGGGGTGATCTGTCACTCTGGGTGGGTCTTTGCTACCCAGTTCCCTGCCGTGTCTGGAAGCGGGAACCAGGCCTGGGGAGTGCATCCCGGACACTGGGAGGACGTGGGGTGACGTGAGGAGTGACCCCTGGCTGTGGGGAGGGACGCTGTGTGGAATATGCCACTCTATTGGCTGTCTGCCTTGCAGCTCGACTATCTCTAGTGGATACTCTCTGTCTTCAACATGAGTGAGGATGCGACAGCGTGTGCCGCTGATGTCTTTCAGAATAAGAGATCCTCTCGGCAGGCCTGTCTGCGTTTTCCGCCAATTCTCTCTTATCTGGAAACCTCTCCAACGCAGAGCCTAGACTAGACCGAGAAAAGACTGGAAAGCAGCTCTGAGAGGCTGACAGGGCAAACAGGGACCACCCATTGTGCGCGCCACAAACCTTATTCTTTCCCGGTCATCAACCTTCAGGCTTTCATTCCTAATTGTTCATTTCAAATATACAAATTAGCTATAAGGTTGAGTACCTGGATTCTAGATTCAAAGCCATTGTTGCAAACTCCCAATCTGGCAAAAGTAAGGAAAGGGGTCAACAAGATCACAGAAGCAGGAAACGCTGGCTAGAAGCTAATTGGCGAAGCAACTGCAAAACCCTGGAATTGGATGCACACACCTTCGGGGCCGCCGCAGCCCGAGGCCGGTCGGTGCGGACACGGTTCCCACGGGCTCCCCTGGGCCTGGGTGTGAGGTCGTGTCACAGCCCGGGGTCTCTGTGATGTTAAGTTCTGTTCAGCACGTTGGGAAGTATGCAGCATAATTCAGAATATTCTGTCTTGAAAACGGCCAAGACATTTTGTTCTTGTCTAAGATTGAAATCCATTTCTGTTATCTCTATAATATGTCTGCCTAGAAGAAAAGTGAGACTCCTGCTGACGAGCCAGTGGGCATGGATAATGCCATGCTGCCCGTATCTGCCTCCCTCTGCTTCCTCACGCGTCTCCTGCCCTTGGCCCCTCTCTTCCGACCTCTGCATGGGAGTGTTCGCCACAGTTGGAGCCTTCTGATACGTTTCTCTTTCTACAGCTTCATCGGCCTGACCCCCTAAATCCCGATGACTCCAAAACATGTGCCTCCGGCCGCCCACTTCCTATTCAGTGACCTTCATCCTGGTGTCCCCCCACCTCTGGTTCCGTGTTTCCCATATCAACCTCCCGCCCGGAAGTGCTCACCTTCTTCCTGGGAGGGTCACCTTCCTGGTGTCTGGCAGTGTCTGCACAGATGCTCACCCAACTGTAGATGCGCTGATGGAGGGAGATCTGAATCGATGAGAGGAGGAGGGGAGGTGGAGGATGAGTTCAGGGATGAATGAACGGATGGAAGGATGGGCACGTACATGAATACTGTGGGGTTCTGTGGGGAAGGCAAAGAGTTGGGGCCAGGCCCCAGAACTCGAAGGGCTCCCACTCACGCCCAGCAGAAGCATCACGTCTTGTCTGATGATCCGAGATGCCCTTGAGGACGGGTCTACCCCACCAGACAGGGCCTCCCCTCACGACCCTGGCACAGTGCTGAGTGCTGGCGAAGGCTGACCGGCGGGCTGTTCTTCCGGCAGCAGCTCTGTGCACCTTCTGTGCACCTTCCCCACGTGCACGCATGCACATACTCACACACACACACACACACACACACACACACACACACACAAACACACAAACACACATACACACACAGAAGGATTAGTCCACATGTCAGAGGCAGCAGCTCTCCCCAGATTCCTGGTCCCAGACACACTACATCCACCATTCTGACTTAAGCCTCTCACAATTAAAAACATGTTTTTTAAAAAAAGTCCAAGCCCCCCAAAATCCACAGAATTGGTGCTCCCGGCGGCGGCAGCAAAGCTGGTGCCTCCTTCTCGTGTGAGAGGATGTGTGGGTTTGGCCCCAAGTCCAGCTCTGGGGAAGCAGGAGGCGTGTCTTCCACGCATGCTTGTTCCTGGCCGTGGCCGCAGGCTGCGGCGGCTGGAACTGTCTGGTGAGCTGAAAAATTAATCCTGGGAGGAACTGACACTCCTGGGAGTGGTCGGTGTGGGCATGTGTGGTCCATGACGGCGCACTGGTGGCCTTGGAGCAGCGTTCACAAGCCTAGAGGGTGGTATTTTGTTCTGTTTTTAATATCCACCGCTGTGGTTTCTTATTTAAAAAGCCTCTCAGAATCTGGCAATCGCATTTCTTCCCGGGTAAGTTAGTGCTTTTCCTATCCTTTCTCTCCTCGCATCTTAGTCTGTGCACGTGTTCATCGAGGAGCAAAAATTCCCGGGGCGTCTAGGGGACGTCTTTCAGCCCCAGTAGGACCGCCTGTCTGGAAACTCAGGATGCTCCGCAGGCGAGAGGGCCCACTGAGCAGGGACCAGCCCGCTGGCTGCCACCCGGTCCGCCAGGGAGGCGCTCCCATCCCTGCCCACCTCCTGTTCTGTGTCCATGTGGGGTGGGTGGCCACGCTCAGGACTTGGCTGGCGATTTGCTGAGTCTCCTAATTTCTGGAGTCGACCTTTTCTACAAAGCACACAGGCCTCGTCAGGCATTTGGAAGAAGACAGTCCCAGGGGAGCCGGCATCCATTCTCTGTCCTTCCTTCGTTCTCTCCCCAGGGAGGAGGCAGGGGAGGGACCGCTTCCCGCCTGGATCCTCAGGGACTCAGCTGCGGTGCTGCTTAACCCTCGGGGAGCTGAACCTGGAGGATGGGCTCAGGACAGCTGCCTAAGCCTGTCACCTGGGACACCTGAGCAGGGAACACTCCCACGGCACCTGCTTGGCCGCGTCCAGGCTCCGGGGGACTTGGGGCAAGTCCCTTTCAACCATCTGAGCCTCTGTTTCCCCAGCTGTAAAATTAAGATTACGTTAGTCAGGGCCAGCTAGCTGCTGAAACAAACAGCCCCAGAACGTAGTGGCTAATCCAATAGAAGCTTCTGTCCTTCTCCGGTCACAACTCAGGGTGGGTTAGCAAGAAGGACCTCTGCTCTGTGACCCCGACAGGAGCCAAGGCTGCTTCCCTGGTGTGTCTCTGACGTCTGCAGTGGACAGGGAGCGAGAAAGGGCCAAAAAGGCAGCCCTGGTCTTCACCATGTGGGCCTGGAGCACCCAAAGCCCCTGTCCGCATCTTGCACACACAGGTGAGAACCAGTCACGTGGCCCCGGCTGGAATCAAGTGGGACTGGGGAGTGTTGTCCCACTGTAGCCACCCAGACAGAGGGGGACAGCGACATGGGGAGCACCAGGGGCCTTTGCCAGAGGCAACACTAGCATGCCCCTGCCCCGGCTGCTGTGAGGGTTGCATGTAGAATGCCGGCGTTTCTCCAGCACACTGCCTGGCCCCCAGACGCGAAGAAATTGTTCTTTTTCTTTCCTTTCTCCTACCCGTTATTCCCCCCGAGGCGTATGCAAATGGCAGACCAAGGCAAGAAATTAAATATATCCATCCCTCACCTCTGAGCCGCTTATTTCCTTGTTTCCTCGCAGTGTAACATTTCATTAGACCTTCCAGATGGGGAACGAGCAGGCAGATTAAAAGTCAGATAGCGCCGAGCAGCCCGCTTCATCGGTTTCGGGCACGGCTGGGCTTCGGAGCTATTTGGTATTTCCACTGCCGAAAGGCCTCCTCGGGAGCAGTTGTGTTTTAATAAATGGCTGGCTGAGTAATTTTCCTCGAAGGAATTGCATCGTGGCTGTGTCTGCCCCTGGGGGAGCGCGGGCTGCTCCCTCCCAGAGCTGGAGCTGCTGGTGCATCGTGAATAGGATGCTTGGGGCTGCAGGAGCCCATCAAGTCTGCCCACACCCCCAGGCCCGCCCAGAAGACTCTCCAGGGCTCAGTGGGGAGCACTGGACAGTGGGGAGGGGTGGGAGCCTGGCTGGGCCGTGTGAGATGTTGATTTGTTGGAGCCTGAACTGTCCCTTCCTTGTGGCCACGAGCAGAAGGAACCACCTTAAGACTCAGGGCAGATGCATTCCCTTCACTGACCTTGGCTGACATTGCCCCCATCAGGGATGAGTGGCCTGGTGGGTGGGGCAGCATAGGAGGGGACACCAGCAGCAAAGGCTCAGGGTGTGGAGAGCGATGCAAGCACCGCCTCCGGCCCATGTCTCTGACCACGAGGAGACTTACAGGCCCTCCCCATAGGCAAGAGGCCTCGAGGCGTCTGGGTGAGCACGCCCTGCCTGCTGCTTTGGGGCTGGGTCGTTTCCTGGGTGGCCGGGGAATGGGTGGCAGGCCAGTGCCCTCCTCTGGCATGCGCAATGCTGGGCTGCTTTTATTCTGGTCCCAGAAGTCCATTCTGATGGTGCCAGGCTGGTGTCTAACACCCGAGCCTCCCAGACCCGGGCAGGGACTCCCTTTCTCCCTCCCTCCCAGGCCCAGACCTCTCCGCATCCTTTGTGGAGCCCAGACAGTGGGTGTCCGCCCTGCTCTGGGCCCCTGCTCCAGGCTGGTCTCTGTAAATGGTCTGTTTGTGTGTGCAGACTGGGCTGGGCTGAGCCGCAAACAGATGGTCATCTCACCCCGCTCCCAGGGGCTGCTGCAGCTGAGATCTGGCCTACAGACAGCTCCCAGTCAGCGGCCTGACCCTGCTGTCCCCAATTGTCCTCAGGGCACTCACTCCCTTGCCATCAGTAGATCCTGGGACTGAGCTCTGTGCAGCTGGGACCTGCACAGATGTGACTGTGGACAAAGGACATGACTGATGGGTGTAAGTAGGATTTCCACCCAGGCAGCCAATGGAGAGTGGCCAATGCTGTGTGATTCCAGAGCATAGTCTGTGACCAGGCATGTGGGGCCCTGCAGAACAAGGGCTAGACAGCAGTGGGGCGAAGGGTTAAGGCGACAGAGTAACCTGGTATAATCAGGAAGGCTTCCTGGAGGAGGTGAGAGCTGAGCTGGAGGATGACTAACTTGTCTCTAGCAGGATGTTAAATTAGACTGTTCCTATGTCTTGGCGTCTCAGATGAGTCCCAAGGCTAAGCATGAAAGATGCCTAATCTCCCCACATTAAAAGGGGGGACTAGGCCCGGCCATAGCAGCTCAGTTGGTTGAGCATCATCCTGTGCAGCGAAAGGTTGCTGATTGGAGTCCCGGCACATACCTGGGTTGCACATTCGGTCCCTGGTCAGGGCATGTACGGAGGCAGCCGGTCGATGTTCCATAGGCCTGTCACTCACTCTCTCTCTCTCTCTCTCTCTCTCTCTCTCTCTCTCTCTCTCCCCCCCCCCCCCTTGGGTAAGGATTTAGAAAAGAAGCAGGGGGTCTAGGTAGCCCCAGGACCACCCTCCTGCCTTCCCCAGCCCATACGTTAGGAAAGTCTGGCGATGGCTCCAGGAAATATTCCTGAGAAGGGGGGTCTCCTAGGAGGGAGACTGGGGCTTTGCCTCCCATCCTGGGGAGGGGCCCCACCTGCCACCCACTCAAGCCAGTCCTCGGTGGGACGTGGTGCTGGACCGAGTCTGGAGCACCTGGGAGGGGGTGACCTGTGTTCCCTGCAGCTGGGGCACCAAGACTGCGCCTGACTCTGCAAGTCGAGGCGTGAGGGGTGGGTCGTTTCCTGGGTGGCCGGGGAATGGGTGCCAGCCAGTCCTCCGCTCTGGCATCGCAATCCGAGCTCCTTTTATTCTGGTCCCAGAAGTCATCCTGGTGGTGCCAGGCCGGTGTCTGACACCCGAGCCCTCCAGACTCGGGCAGGGACAAGGCCATGTCACGGTCATGCTTCCAAAGTGGACACTGCACCAGGGAGCCAGACCCGGGCCATCTTGGAAGAGCCGACAGCCCTGCAGGGAGCACCCTCAGCACAGCCAGACCAGGGCAGCCGCTCCGACAGAGCCCACAGCAGTGCCCACGGGCAGCAGAGCCAGCACAGATGGCGCTCCAGTCACCCGGCCGTCCCCCCGGCCTCCCTCCCGGCCACCCTGGGGAAGCCAGAAGCAGCAGCTCGTGAGCGAGAAGGCAGCAGGGCCTGGAGAGAGCCGCACCTCGCCCCGTGACAGGATGCTGGGCCTGGTCAGCGGGAGCTGGGCCGAGGGGAGGAGCTCTGAATATGATCCCAGTTCCAATAAAAGATCGGACTTGGCCTTGGGAAGCCAAGGATGAGATTGTTTTTAGAGTTGACCTTGCCAGTGACTGGCCTTGTGGCCACGCAAGTCACTTAAACCTATAAGTTACTTAAGCCTCTCTGTGCTTTGGTTTAATGGACGTTCCCCCTTCCTGGGTGTGTTCTGAGGACGGAAAGAGCTGATGCTCAAAGAGCCCTTAGCACAGAGTGAGGCACACACAGTGAGTGCTCAGCAAGCATCGCTGTTGGTCGTGAAGTAGCAGCACTGATGATAATGATGATGATAATGACAATAATAATAATAGTAGTAATAGATGTAGGACCCAAAAGTACTCCCCCAAAAGAGCTGTTTGGGTGCAACAGAATAGTTTGAAGGGAAGTAGTGGGAGAAAACAATCTGTTTGCTCTGCTATTCCACTGAGTTCAGCCTACTTAATAGCCCTGTCACGTGACTGTCGTTTCATAGGATCTGTAAGGACAAGAGAGCAGTGCTGGGTGCTGGGGAAGGCCTGGAGTGGCAGCCCTACGACCTGGGGGGTCTAGGAGCGCTTCCAGGAAGTGGCACAGGGGAAAGGCTCAGGGACGCAGAGGTGGAGCTACCCCCATGGGAGAGGAAGGTGGTCTGGGGACCTTCGCATGTCACGTCCTTCTCGACCACGCCCCGCCATTGGGGCAGTTCGGCTCAGTAGACATCAGTGGGGCCCCTGCACTATGTCCAGCCTGGCATGGGCCCTGGACAGCAATATGGCACCCTGTACACACACACACACACATACATTCATACACACACACACACACACACAAACACATAGGCATACACACACACACATAAACATACACACATATACACATACACACACACATAAACACACACACACACCCTGCTCTCGCTGTCTTTTTCCCTGAATCGTTTCTCCTTTTAAGCATGTGACAGGGTCACACTTCCCCACCCACTCCAAGCTAGACGTGGCCACGGGGGTGGCTTTGGCCGATGATGTGAGAGCAGAAAGGATGCATGTCCCTTCTGAGGGAAAGTGTTAAGAGCCAGTGTGTGGCTCCCGCGCCCTCTGTCCCTTCGCCACTGGGGCCAGCAGAGCCCAGGGGAGGATCCCTCCCCCGCGTGGGTCCGGGAGGATGACCTGGAGCAGGCCCCACTGACCGGCAGGGAGCAGGGAGCACGGGTGAAAGGCACAGTCCATAGTGTAAGCCACTGACTCTGGGGCCGTCTAATCCTCGAAGCATACCTCACCCACCCAGGCTGATGCGGCCACAATTTTTAAAGTGGCTCAAATAGGAAACAGAATCTTCTCTGAGCAACGAGGCCCTTCCTTCGTCAGCCCCCTGGCCTTGGCATGGCAGGTCCATGGTCTACCTAGTTCCACATCTGCCTCGTGCTCTGTGCCAGTTACCATGTTGTCAGAGGGGGTGGCTGGCCCAGAGCTGCCCCCAGAGCCCGGTGCGGTGTGGAGGGAGCGGTCTTCGGGGACCTGGGAGTTGGGAAACATCTGGCGGGCATCCTGCTTTCATCAGCTTCCCTGCCTCGGGCACTGGGGGCCGCGGCGAAGACCAAACGCAGGGTCAGGTGCAGGACGAACCTGGGACAGGGGACCCCCGAGGGTACACGGTGATCCTTGCTGCGGTGGGCACAGGGCCAGTGGTCCCCAGCTGCCCGACGGGGGTGGAGGTGGCAGCCTGGAAGCCAAGCCTCTCTGCTTGGTTAATCTAAAAATAAACAGATAGGCAACAAAAATCTATGTTTCAATTACTGCGCACAAGCTGTTCAAACAGCCAGCTCTGCACTGGAGATGTGAGCTTGTCAAAGAGGCGGCCTCGTTTGCATGCTTGGGTGGTGATGAAACACACAACCTCGCAACAGGCTGCCCTCTGGCCTGGGTGGGTTGTGGTTGTTTTTTAATTAAATTAAATTAAAAACACGGATATAGAATAAAGACAGTGAAAATCCGGAGCAAGTACATCACCATAAGGCAGCAGCTCCCACAACAAAGGCCGAGGAGCCCTGGAGAATGAGACGAGCCTGGCCCTCGGTAGAGGGGTCGGCAGGAGAGTGGCCAGAGCAAGGGGTTAGTGGCCAGAACCAGGGGACAGAAGTCTCTCCCAAGTGGCCCGATATATTCCCCCCCCCCGCCCCTGCTGAGCCCAGAGGAAACCCCAGTGAGCAGGTGTGGAAGCGAAGGCCTCTGTGGCGCCCCTCTATGGGGAGGAAAGGGGTGTTACAGCGCGCGCACACACACACACACACACACACACACACACACACACACTGTGGCAGCTCGTCAGGCCCCCTGCACGGCGGCCACGCTGCATTCACTCCGATGCCCACATTCCTGCCCTCACTGCCCCACCTCAGGAGCAGCCTGTTCTCTGAAATGAATGAGCCCCAGGAAGCTGGGCCACCCTGGCTCCAGGGCCACCTCATAGCTCCCTCGGGCTCCAGGCCGGACTGGCCGCTCCTCCCCCGAGCCTGGTTTGCTCTGCTGTGTCCTGACTGTGCCTTGTCCTCCTGAGCAGCCCCCACCCCACAGGCAGGAGCCATCCTTGCCTGCTTCAGGGCCTCGCTCAGAGCCCGCATGAGGGACAAGGGGTGTGCAGTGAACTTCGTGTGATTTAAAGGGGAAAGGGCAGGATGTGTATTAAGGAGGAAAGGGCAGGCCTAGCGGTTTGCCTGGGAGGGAAAGGCGGGCACAGAGTCCTGCTCCCTGGAAGTGGAGCCGGAAGAGGAAGGCGGCTACTTTCTGGTTTCCCGGGGATGGGCTCCGACAAGCAGGAGCCCCCCAGAGCCCACCGAGATGGAGACGAAGGCAGCCTGCTCCCACTGACACTGGTGACATTTCCACAAACCCCAGACCTCGGAGCAATTATGCAGCCATCGGGTCACGTTCAGCGGTTCTCAACCTGTGGGTCGCGACCCCTTTTGGGGGTCGAACGACCTTTTCACAGGGGTCGCCTAAATACATCCTGCATATCAGATATTTACATGACAATTCATAACAGTAGCAAAATGACAGTTATGAAGTAGCAACGAAAATAATTTTATGGTTGGGGGTCACCACAACATGAGGAGCTGTATTAAAGGGGCGCGGCATTAGGAAGGTTGAGAACCACTGCTGTAAATAAAAGCTTCTCTCCCAAGGAAGATAATACCCTGTCCTGGACAGTGTGATCCGCCGGCCATGTGACAGCCCTTCCCTAATGTTTCCAACTGGATTTCGAATAGACTGGAGTCTATTCGAAATAGAGAGCGAGCATCAGTCTTTCTTCTTTGCAACTCTAGCTCTGGGTCTGGCTCCAGGCACCCAGTAGGGTGCATCCAGCAGCTGGGCCACTGATGAACACCCTTTGCTGTGCTGGGAGATCTCGTGGAATTAGTGGATTCTGCAAGATTTGGAATCGTCGGGTGCAGGCTGCGAGAGGCAGGAGGCCCACCTGGAGAGGGGGGAGTAGCAGCTCCCAGTCCTGCCATCATGTGTCTGTAGGACCGTGAGAAGGCAGGCTCCAAATTGTTGTGTTTCCATTCTCCGTGGAGCCACCCAGAGCAAGGAGTCTGCAGGACTCATGATAACTCTGGTTAGTCCTCCTCCAAGCCATCCACCGGACCCGCCCTCATCGATCCCGGTGTCCCGAGCCCCTAATTGATACACGCCTCCCTCCTTCCCTTGGCGTATGCTGATACTAGGTTGCCAGCTGTCATTTCCCATCTCTTTTTTATTTTTCAGTATCGCCATTACAATGATGTACACCAGTAGCAAGAGCACCAATGCCTCGTCAATTAGTCCCACGAGGAAAGTCTCTGAGTCACATGTGCCTTAAAAAAAAAAAAATCACTCCATCCAAACCCACAGCCCGAATGTCTCTAAGCAGAGGTGTGCCTGGGAAGGGAGGGAGATGGGAGTCTCGTCCTTCCAATCTTGTTCATCTGAAACGGGTGCTGGGTCCCACCTTCCTGAGGCAGGGAGATTGCTTTTCGCACAAGGAAATTGTGCCCAGAAAAGGAATCGGTAGCTTTTCCCCTGAAACCTGTTATCAGAAAAGCGTTTTTGAAACACTTGTCTTGTAGGTCACCTGTTAAGCCCTGTAATTATGGAATATGGCTTTCCCCCAAATGCCTCTCCCCTCCCCCCATCCTCCACCCCCCGCCCCAGGGCCCTCTGAGGACCACAGAGCAGCAGGGAGCACTGACAGGGTGTAGGGCTGCCTGGGACTCAGGTCCTGCGAAAGCCCGGCCTCAGACTAACCTGCAAGGAAACCCCATCCCCACCAAGGCCCCCCACCCGCCCCCAAAATGCAAACTCAGGCTGGGGCGGGGCTAACAAGCGCACGGTGGCGTGAATGCGGCAAACCCCAGATCCCACTCTGGGTGGGGGCCTGGGGCCGTTCTGCCAGCCTCGGCTTCCTCCTCTTCTGTTCGTGTTGTTCACTCGCACAGTGTGTCAGCGCATAGGGACACCGAGAGCAGCCGTGATGTGGGGCTCTCCACTCACCTTACTCCTGAGGGGTGAGGACCTGTGGCCCTCAGTTACCGTGCCGCTGTTACCGTGACCACTGCTATCGCTTGACGGCAAGGCGCCCTCCCCGCTGTGCCCTGCTGAGCGGGGTCTCAGACCTGCTGGGCTGTGTCCCCCCAGAGCTTTGGACAGACCGAGACTGGGAAATAGATGCAGGCTCAGCGGGCGGTGAAAAGGCAGGTTCCCCGCCTTCTTCTTTTCTTTACCTTTTGCACAGCGCTGGGAATTGTAATGCCCCCACCTTGGGGGAGGGAAGGTCAGCCCGCCCACTTTTGGAGACATCTCAAAGGTTGCCTGGCATTTTGGTACAGAAAGCATCTGATCCGATCTCTCCCTGGCTTAAGACACTGGAAGGCACATAAAGTTGGCTCAGCTGCCATGGGCTGGGATGGGGCCGAAGGGGGTCAGGGAGGTGGCCTGGGACGGATGGGCGGAGCACGGGGGTGGGCTCACTTCCTGAGGCTACAGCCCCAGAGCAGTGAGCTGGTGAACAGGCAGATGAAACCCACCCCGCAGCATTGGCCCAGCCGGAGGCTCAGAAGCCACCAGGACCACCGGCCTCTGTCCGAAGGGCTCGCCCAACCCTGTGCACGCCTCCCTTTAAAGATAACCCTGACACGCTAAAGCAGGGGTCCTCAAGCTACGGCCCGCGGGCCACATGCAAATACAAATATTGTACTTGTTCCCGTTTTGCTTTTTTACTTCAAAATAAGATATGTGCAGTGTGCATAGGAATTTATTCATAGTTGTTTTTTTTTTAAACTAGAGTCCGGACCTCCAATGGTCTAAGGGATAGTGAACTGGTCCCCTGTTTAAAAAGTTTGAGGACCCCTGCCCTAAAGCCCTCTGTCACAGAGGAAGCAGGGGTCAGAGGTCACTGAGTTGTCGCCTCCCCGACTCCCCTCTCCTCCCAGCCTGATGGGCGTGCTTGGCTGGTGGGCCTGGTGGGCCTGGTGGGCACGCTTGGCTGGGGTAGACCCTGGAGCTGCAGCGTCTTGGTGGAACCTGCTGGCAGCTAAGCAACAGGCCTGGGAGGACCTGCTCCAGCCTGGGCCTGGGCTGGGCCGTGTCCACTCTGGCCCTGCCGAGTGGGGCCTGATGGGCAGGTGGCCAGTGATGGCAGGCGGGGGGGGCGGGGAGAATGTCACAGGAAGACGATGGTCGCTCTGGGCTGGGCAAGGTGAGGTGGAACAGAGGGCCCTTTCAGAGCAGAGGTGAAATGTGACCACAGAGACTGCAATGAAAGTAACACTAAAACTGCATCTTAAGTCGCCCATCCTGCAGGGGGCACAGGGAGAGGCTGGCATAGCCCGTGGCAGTTCCAGAGCTCCCCTGGCCCCTGAGCTGGTCCACAGGGTTTGCAATGAGTTCTTGGGCCCAGACTGGCACGTGTGCTGCATCCGACTGCCTGCACATTTACACCCACCTGGGGGTGCCCTACACGCCCCTCCTGGGGAACACCTCACCCTGGGGGCGGTTATGCGGGGCCAGGATAGGGCATGGTGGGCGAGGCGAAGTGAAGGAGCAGTTAGTGCAGAGTGGACCCTGCCAGGGAGGCTCGCTGGCCCTGTTTCACCCCAGGCACCTTTCTCACCTCGGCCTAGTCCCCACCTTGCCACGTGCTCCCAGCTGGAAAGGGCCTGTCGCTTTCATCGGGGAGCGTTTCCTGCGCCCGACCCCGGGTGCCCAGCCTGTGCTCAGTCAGTTACATGGAGGAAGCAGAGGGGGTCCTGTCTTTAGGGAGCCCATGGCGGGTGGAACAGGCCAGTCCACCGCTGGGTCCTAGGCCGGCCTGTGTGAGCTCCAACCAAGAGGGCTGGTCAGAGAGGGCTTCCCGCAGGAGGAGGCTGGCGCCCGCCACAGCCTTAACCAGAGCAAATCTCCTGAGTTAGCGAGGACTCGGTGGGACTGGGGGGTCAGTGAGAGCTGGAGGGACCCCAGGAAGCTGAGAGGCACTTCCGAGGGGCACCCCCGGCTCCTGGCCAGGGCCTCCAGAACCACCTAGAGAATCCCTTTGTGTTGCATTTGCCAAGATGGGGTCCTGGCTGGTGTTTTATTATTTTGCTCCAGAAGAAAAGCTGAAAGATGCAGAGAGGGAAATGAAAATAAGAAAGATGGGCATGGGCTGTTCCAACCGACTTGGCAGCGCGTCGCCCCCAAATGAGGCAATCATACATTTTCCGTTCGGGGCTGGACGGGCCGCACGGCTCCCCGTCTGCAGGCAGCGCAGGCTCCCTACCTTCCCGTGGATTAATCATGCCTCCAGGCCCTCACAGCCCGCACCCACTCCTCCGCACGCCTTAATGACGAGAACGGGGCAAGGGTCATTAGCCACCTGTGATCCTGGGCCCGGCGTGTGCACAGGGGCCGTGTCCGTAGCTGCGGGCCATGGCCAGCCTCAGCACACCCAGTGCGTCCCCGGCACAGAGCTCCTGGACAGCAGCGCCGTGCCCCAGCCCCACAGGGACAATACAAATGACACTGACACATGAAACTCTTAATTATTTACTCATGAATTATTCATGTGGAGGCAAATCTGTGCGGCGAGGCCGCCGAGCTGGTATCCAGCAAGCATCCAGGAGACGGAATCACAGAGATACAGCGCGGGCACCGGGGCTGAGCCTGGTGGTGGCTGAGTCCCCTCCTCCAGGCCATCCTCAGGCCCCGGTGACCCAAGCCTCCCATCAGCGTGGGCCAGAGTCCTCGAGGGCACCCTGAGCTGCAGGAGGAAGCCCATCCTTCAAAGCAGGCCCGGGGGTTCCTGATCGGAGAGCCCCAAGTCATGGGTGTTCAGCTGAGGGTGACCTTCCTCCCTCCCCAGTCTGTTTCCCAGGGGCCCTGGGTGACAGAGCCCCCCACAAGGTCCCACCCCCCTAGTATAGGGGGCCTCAGGGAGTCCCTGGAGAAGGGGTGGTGTGAGCACAGAGAAGGGAGCTGGGAACCAGAGGCCGTCTGGCTTCCTTAGCAGGCCCTGGTCGGGCTGCAGCTGCTCCCAACCCAGGGCTGGCTCTGAGAAGCAGAAACCTGGCTGACTGCACAGGGGGCCCCATGCGAGATCCTGGAGGGACATGCATTTTATGACCTGGGGGGTGGGGCGGGGATTCTGTGCAAGCTTGAGACTTCAGCCAAGAAATCGGGGGTCTGCCTCCCCTGGGAGGGTCCAGCCCCCCCTCCCTTCTCTGCCAACCCAGCATTCCTGGGTCGTGCAAATGACAGCGGATCGCAGAGGCCAAGCCAAGATTCACACGTAAAACGCCGACATCTGGGAGGCCCTTCAGCTCTAACCCCGGACCTGCCCCTCGACGCCTCTGCCCGGGCCCTGGGCAGGCCTGCCCCCACCCCTGGTTACCAGATTTCCAGACCCCGGAGCTTTCTTCACACATGTGCATGCAATTTAAACACATGCCACCCAGGGTTCTGGTTCCTTATAAACAGCCTCCCGCGCACGCACTCAGGAATGGCTGCCATCCAGACCCCCTCCCTCTCTCGGCGAAGGGCGCGGGGGCCAGGCTCTGCCAGCCCACAGGCAGCCTGCCAGGGAAAGGTGCCCACCTGGACAAGGAAGCATTTGTACACGTTTTGTCTGTAATTGCTTGACAGTCTCGTCTGAGACGCCTCCTCCCGCCCCCTCGAGCACTTCCTGCTGCCTCCCCCACCGCCCGTGGGTGCGAGTGTGGGCACAGGGACCTTTTTGACACCGTGGCGCCGTGCCCAGCAGGGAAACGTAAGTTGCCACCTCACCCAGGGTAAACGGCGACACATTTCTTTCTCGCCGTCTGAAAGGGGTAATTAAGTTGAGAAACGCAGTCCAACCCAAACCTGGCATGCAAAGAGCTGACCTTTGTTTTGAATACATTTCATGAGCCTGAAACCAGACGGTGGCCTCCCGCTGCCCGAGGCTCCATCTTCTCCCCAGCGTTTCAGTGGAGACTTGAAGGGATGAGCGGAGTGGGGTGGCGGAGGTGCAGGCTGCTGGGGCTGTGAGTACAATGGAGCCACCATGTGGTCCAGCAGGTGGTCCCCAAGGCAGTGAGCTGTCAGGTTTAATCAGCGGCAGCAAAGGTTTCACCAGGGCTAAGGAGGCCCCTTCATCAGGGCTAAGGAGGCCCCTCTGACCTGATCCCAGGCATCCTCTGCCACCTGCGGGCACATCGAGGACCTGTCCTGCTCGCCTCCACCCCCACCTGCAGGAAGGAGATGGGTTCCCTTTCTCAAGGAAGCAAATAGACAACAGCCCTTTGTGGTGAGATGGAGCTGGGTGCCAGGTGTTCGGGGGGATGGAGGTCTCTGGCTGCATCCGGAGGGGGAGGGGAGTGCAGCCTCCCAGGAGAGTGGGGACCTGAGCAGAGTCATAACAGACATGCGGAATGCAGCCAGGGGAGGCTGTTCTCGCACATGGGGCATGGGGGCTTGGACGCAGAGCTGACGGGGGTGCCTGATGGCCGGGCATTGCCCCTGGGGTAACCAGAGTGCATGGGGTGCTAGAAAAGGGAGCAGCCAGGTCCTCGTGGCCTCTGAGACACCCAGACCTTATTCTGAAGGATAGGGTGGAAAGCAGGAGCCTAAAGCATCGTGATCAGCCCTGACTGGTTGCTCAGTGGTTAGAGCGTCGGCCTACAGACTGAAGGGTTGTGGGTTTGATTCCGGTCAAGGGCACATACCTCGATCTCCTGCCCAGGTTGGGGCGCATACAGGAGACAACCAATTGATGTATCTCTCTCACATCGATGTTTCTCTCCCTCTCTCTGTATGTGTGTGTGTGTGTGTCTCCCCCTCCCTTCCACTCTCTCTAAAAGTGATCTGGGGTTTTCTGTGCAAGCTTGAGACCAGACAGCCAGGGCTGGATGTGCAGAGACTGGAGCAGGACCATGCTTGCAGCCTGTTGGTCCAGTAGCCAGCAATCCCAGAGCCCCCACCAGGGCCGGGCTGGACTGGGGGATGGGAAAGTGAGCCAGGAGCCTATGCTGCCCTCCAGGAGCTCCCCCAGACAGAACGTGACCTGAGGATAGAAAAGAGTCGAGGAAAAGCAAGTCAGGCCCAAGCTGTGACCAGGGCTGGGCACATGGTGTGCAGGGCAGCTGCCAACCTAACCCTCCGGTCTGTGCCCTGGCACCACCATGACCTCTGCCCTCTGCCTCGCTGTGGCCTCTTGGGCTGAGACAGCCCCTCCTGTGTCTTTACATCCTTCCTGACTGAGGGGGACTTGGGTCCAGCTGGGCTGGGAGCCAGGCCAATCACCGTAATGCTGAGCAAAACGCGGTCCTCCTGATGCTGAACGCCCTCGGAGGATCCTGGTGTGTCTAGGTCTCCATGACAACACGGAGGGCCTTATGTTCAGATATTCAGGAGAGTCACATGCAAGCTGGTCTGGTTATCAGAGCCGGGGAGCACGGGGTCTCGGGTGGCGACGGTTGAGTCATAGGGTTGAAAAGGAGAACGCTTAGCTCCCGGAGGCTTAGCACCTTTTCAGACCTGAGTCCTGTGTTGAGCTACAGCAGGAAGGCCAGGTCCTGGCCGCATTCTCACCTGCCTATTCTCTGACCTCCATGGATCCACTTCTTCGTAATGAGCTCCCTGGCCCATAAATTGGAGGTGACCCATCTCTCGCCAACTCACAAGCTACTGAGAGGATCAGTGAGATTCACAGAAGGGGCCTTGTCCACTGGAAAGTGAGAGTGTAGGCATGGCTGCTATCACCCCACACGTGGCCTGAGGCGTCCAGGGGTCTTGCTTTCCTGGTGAGGACGTCAGGATAAAATCCCAACCATAGCCGAAACCGGTTTGGCTCAGTGGATAGAGCATCAGCCTGCGGACTGAGAGGTCCCAGGTTCGATTCTGGTCAAGGGCATGTGCCTGGGTTGCGGGCACATCCCCAGTAGGAGATGTGCAGGAGGCAGCTGATCGATGTTTCTCTCTCATCGATGTTTCTAACTCTCTATCTCTCTCCCTTCCTCTCTGTAAAAAATCAATAAAAATATTTTTTAAAAAAAATCCCAACCATAGTGAAAATGCGTACACGGAGCCGTTCAGGGCCGGGTGACAGGCGGAACACAGCCTGACTTTAAGCTGTGACTGGGTGCGAATCCTGGCTGCCTCGCTTGTGCCACGGGGTCCTGGACAAATCACTGATCCCTCGTCTGTGAAGGGGGCTAATGATCCACGCATAGTGGGCCTGCTGGGAGCGTGCAATGCGCTAGCACGTGAGAGCTGCGATCGCACACAGAGAAGGTGCCTACGAGGTGCTGAAGGCGCTGCTGCCTCTGGCGCCCTCGCAGGGCTGCTGTCTGTCTAAACCGCCCTCCCCTCCGCTCTGCCCGCAGGTCCGGCCTCTGTTTCCCCGTGAGGCGCCCCCGCGGCCCACCGAGATGTCCCGGCACCACAGCCGCTTCGAAAGAGACTACCGGGTGGGCTGGGACCGCCGCGAGTGGAGTGCCAACGGGACGCATGGGACCACCAGCATCTGCAGCGCCACCACCGGGGCTGGCGGCACAGCCAGCAGCCTCAGCGCCCGGCCCGGCCTCCTGCCCCTGCCAGTGGTGCCCTCCCGGCTGCCCACGCCCGCCACAGCCCCCGCGCCCTGCACCACCGGCAGTGGCGAGGCCATCACCAGCCTCGTGGCCAGCTCTGCCTCTGCCACCACCACCAAGGTAAGACCTGTGTCCTCTCTGAGGCCCAGGCCAGCTCCGCGGGCTTACAGCCTGTGCGCTGGGCGCTGGGCGCTGGGCGCTGGGCACTGGGCACTGCGGCACTGGGCGCTGTGTTCTCCGGAGCACTGGTCTCCACAGAGCTGGGCTGGACAGCTGTTTCCGTTCACGTGGTTTTATTTTTATTTTTATAAGGTGCCTCTCTGTGACTAGCTTGTAGGAAAACAAGGAGGTACTGAGGACACTCGTTGTCTGGTGCCACGTTCGTTAAATGCTATTTAATGAGTGCAATGACGGGGAAACTCAGTGGGCAATACAGGATCCCTAAGGAGGTGAGTGCAGACAGGCAAGCCCCCTGGAGTCGCCAGGAACTTGGGTTTGCAAGAAGAGGCAGACCAGCAATAAGTCACAAATGAACATAAAGCTCCCACTGGCTCACCATGGTGCTGGGAATGCGCACATTCACTGTCCGCTCCGAGCCCCAGACAACCCAGGAGGTCAGTGCCTTCGCCACCCTCCTCTTGCAGTTGAGGATACCGAGGCACACCGCGTCCGTGAAAGCCGGTCAAGGTCAGGGACCCAGGCCCTGGCCCCAGCCGTCGGGCTCGGGGGCATGAACTCCAGGTTGCTCCTCTCCTTGGGGGGTGGCTCCAGCCTCAATAAGGACAGCAGGTGCCAGGCTGTGCTGCTACCCACGACGTCGAAATGAAAATGTCACCAAGGCTCTTGCCTGGCATGGGGTCTAGCTGGTCCCCGTCATGCTGCTCAGAGCCCAGGCCCACGGCTGGTGGCAGGAAGCCCATGCGTCGTCATCCTGTGTCCTCGGCCGGCCAGGCAGGGCCTCCGAGGCCGCCTGTGCCTCTGCCCGCCATTCAGAGCCGCCCCCGGGAGCCCGAGCGTGCGTGTGCGTGTGTGTTTGTGTGCGCAGGCATGTCTGGTCTTTTCTCTCCTGCTTTCATGGAAGTTGCCAGAGAAGTTAAAGGCGGGGGGCCGGGCCCCAGACATTGTGCGGTGCTCGCGCCGTCGGGAAGCCGCGCTCCAGGTGTGCTCGCCTTTGTGTCTGTGATTTTCAAAACCCCCCTTCAGCCTGCTTCCCGTTAATAACTGAGAGCTGCCGGCGCGCAGCCCGAGGCCGAGACAATGGAGCTATCGGAGGCCAGCTCGCGGCGCGCTGACGTCTTGCTGCAGCGCCTTATTGATTTTACTTTCCTGTTATGAAAACGCCACCCCACTGCGGTGGAGAGGCAAGGAATGTGGGCTGGGAGAGGAGATGGGGGGGTATTGGGGCACGCTGCCCCCAGACTAGCCAAACACATCCCTTCCCTGGGCGCCAGCCCCCGGGACTGCTCCGATGTGGTGACCTCTGCCCAGTGGAGCCAGCGGCGGCCCCGCTGGCCACATCTGGCAGCCACTCGTCCAGGCCAGCTGTTGGCCATCTGGAAAGTGGCAGAGTCTGGGGCTGACTGCCGGGGGCTCCAGGTGGGGAGAGAGGAGCTGGACCCAGGAGCCCACTCCATGGTTTCTTTCCTCTCCAGGAGCAGGTGGGGGCGGGGGGAGGGGCTTTTTAGGGCTTTTTAGGGCTAGCCCAAACCAGGTAGGGGTTTGGGCTCTGCCAGGCCAGGGAAGGGGTGGAGACTCAGCAGTGGGGCCTCCCACAGGGCTGCCCTGCCCACACAGCTTCTACTTTTGCTCCCGGCAGCTCAACCTTCGCGATCCCTGTCTGGCCGGGCCCCAACCCACAGCACATGGGAGGGAAGAAACC
This sequence comes from Myotis nattereri, assembly GCF_964212035.1. Classification (NCBI taxonomy): domain Eukaryota; kingdom Metazoa; phylum Chordata; class Mammalia; order Chiroptera; family Vespertilionidae; genus Myotis; species Myotis nattereri. The sequence continues at coordinate 74,621,253 of NC_138085.1, read as the reverse complement.
CAGCCTCGGGCGGAAAACAACAGCTGGGCAAGGGCTGAGCTGAGTGGCGGCGGGGGAGAGGGCCGAAAGTTCACGCCCGTGAGGACTGCCAGCCCCTTGGCGCACTCGTCCTCTGTAACCAGCCCCAGCCCAGTTTCATTCCTGCAGGGGCTTGTCTCTCCAACAAAGGTGCCCGGGTCGCCTGGCATCTTCGGGGTGCAGGGGAGAGGGAGGGCAGCGGCCAGCCGTGGCTTCTGTCCCGGGTGCTGTTAGTGGATTTGAGCTGCAGGGCCTTTCTGCCCATCTGGCCTGGCCGCTGCCCCCCACATGCCAGTCCCCCAGCGTATTTGTCTAACCCCATGCGAGTTCCACATCAACTGACTGGCGGCTGCACTGAGGAGTCTGTGGTTTCCCTGGTCAACAAGCGAGGGGAGTCTTTGCTGAGCAGCCAAGGGCAGGCTCTTGCCCTCAGGGAGTTCCTGGGCCGAGACATAATGAATGTGTGGCCTGGACGGTGTGGCCAGATGACCTGAGGATGTCTCTCCCCTTGAGGTTGTTGGCAGAGGCAGCTTAGTGAGTGGATAAACACAGACTCCGGAGCCAGCCTGCCTGGATTTGAGTTCTGCTCCATCACTTTCCAGCTGAGCGACCCTGGACAAGCCACCTAACCTCTCTGGGCCTCGCTTCTGCAAGATGGGAACAGGTTGAAGGACCTGCCTGCCAGGGTTGTTGTGAGGGTTGTGTGGGCTAAGACACAACATGTAATGGGCTCAGGACAGAGCCAAGCCTGGCACATGGTAAGCCCTATATCGGTGTGGCTGTCACTGCCATCCCCATGGTCACCGGTACCCAGGTGAGACCTGGGGGACACAGTCCATGCCTCCCACAAGGAAAGGGGATCATTTCTAGCCTTACCAAGAGGGCAAGGTACGTCTTCAGATTAGAAACAGGAGCGAGGCCCCAAGCAGGTGGGGGACGGAAATTGTGTTTCTGAGTGGTCGGAGCTCAAGGTGACCTGTGACACAGAGGCACGGTATGACCAAGGTGGCATGGCAGCGGAGGGGCTAGAGGAGGAGGGCATCTCGTGGGCACCCAGCTGGACCTGAATCTGCACTCCTGCTCAGCCGGATGTCTGAGTGAAGGGATTTTAACGCTTTTTCCAGCCCTGGGACCCTCTCCTCAAAGGAAAGCCCAGTGTGTAAACAGGACTGAGACCCCACTCCTGAGGGAGGCAGAGGTGTGGGGAGGGAGCTGCGTGGAAGCCAAGAGGTGGGGGAGCCAAGAGCAGAGCTGTGTGACCCGTGTGTGTCCCACTGCCCGGAGCATGGTAAAGGCTGCTTGAGCGTATGGACCTGGCTTCCTTGGTGAGACATCTAGTGCCACATGTGGGCCAGAGCCCCCTGAGGACTCGGGGCGTCCGCACTGTCAGGCCTTGGCATCCCTCCTGGGCTGGACATGGAGCTGGACATGGAGGCAACCACAGGACCCTGGACCACCATGCATTGGAAGGACAGCCTGCCTCTCCCCGTCTCCCCTCTGCAGCCCCATAGGCCTGGTCGCCAGCTCATTCCAGTGCCAGGCTGCTCCGGCCAAGCCCTGGGGTGGTCCCAACTCTCAGGGGTGGGCAAGGCTGGCTGTGCTCCCTGCAGCTGGTTAGTGGGAGACCACGATTCTTGTTGTTGCTGCTACCTGTGGGCCTGAGGTGACTTTTCTGTTTCTTCGCGTCTCTGTGGCCTGAGGGTTGCTTGCAGGCTTTTGATGAAGGCCAATAGGACAAGCACAGATTCCTGGGCCGCTGAGGAGGGGAGGGCCTGGCCAGATGCAACACACACACACACACCACTCTCTCTTGCACACACACTCATGGCTCAGACCAACCAGCTGCTTCCCTGGGGCCCGGATCAGCTGAATATCCAGGACACGGGTCCCCAGAGCCCAGCAGGAGCAGGTGGCCAAGCCCTCCAGCCTTTCTATTTTGAGGTCAGAAGAGTGTGACCCAAAGAAAAGAAGACTTGCTAAGGTCCCTCAGGACGGGGTCCCTCAGGGGGTGAGAAGCAGGACGGGGCCCCTCAGGGGATGAGAAGCAGGACGGGGTCCCTCAGGGGGTGGGAAGCAGGACGGGGTCCCTCAGGGGGTGGGAAGCAGGACCGGCAGATCTGGCTCCTTTCCCGCCCCGGCTATCGGGCGTACTGTTGCGTTCACCCTGGAAGCCACATGGCACGGTTAGGATAACCTCTCCCCTCCTCTCACCCACCTGGCTGCCTGCTAACGCCGACTTTCAGCAAGAAAATGGGTTCATAGCAGGTCATCGATTAGCTTGCTCAGCCTCGTTCCATTATAACATCGACACGGAAGAAGGCGGTTCCCGGCCGGGCCACCGTCTGTGTGGGGTTTGCATGTTCTCCCCACGCCCGCGCGGGCTTTCCCTGGGGACTCGGGTTTCCTCCCACATCCCGCAGACGTTCACAGGAGGTGAGTAGGCACCTTAACAATCCCTGTCTGCGTTGTGGGGGGGCTGTGATGGAAGGGAGTCGGTTCAGGGGGGCCCCACCTTCGCCCTGAGCTGCCAGGAGAGGCTCCGACCACTGCCACCTGGAGCTAGAATAAGCCCTTTGGGGAAGAATTCTTACTTGTTTTCATCCTTTCTCGAATGTGTGCATACTCACATTTATTTCAGTGTTTAGCATTAGAAGTGTTTGGGGTCTTTATTTAGAAGTTTGGTGATGTTTTTGTGACCAGAAAATGCCTTAGGGACTTAACTCTTGTTTACAGCAATTAGCCGGTGGTAACCCTGGTTTCCTTACACATCGCTTCCCTTAAAGTCGCAGTTTCCTTGAACACACCGACAGCAGGACGTGGGGACTCTGTGTTTCCCTCTTGTGTTCTCGGTGGGGAATTTAGGCCAAGGGCTATGTGGATCCTGAATGCACAGCTGTGAGGGCTTCGAGCTCCGAGTCAGAGCTGGGTTAGAATCCTGCCTTTGCCACTTAGGAGCCGCGGGTCTCTCTGAGTCTCAGTTTGTCTACAAAGTGGGAAGGATGACACCGTGGGCCGCATCTTCCGCGCGGAGACGTTGTGGGGGTTGGTTAAATTCATGTGTCGAAAAGCTTAGAACAGCACAAGCCTCTTGTTAAGCATTCGATAAACGTTAAATTTAAAAAGTTAAATCAGAAAAAAGAATAAAAGAAAAAAAGTCAAATCAGAGATTTGGTTGGACCGAGCATCCTGGCATTTGGGGAGCAGCAAGCCCCCCTGCAGTTGATGCTGGAGAGCTGTGGGAGGCTCACTGGACTGTCCCTCCCCTGGCTGAGGTGGCCCCAGGCGGAGCTGAGAGCTGGGGCAGCCCCAGTCCCCCCCCCTTGCCCCCTACCCTCCACACCCCCGAACTCAGTTCTGGGCGATCAAGGCCCCAGGGGAAGGGGGGTTGGAGCTGAGAAGCAGAACCAAGACTGTGCGCCAGAGCCAGACCTGCTTGTGGGATGGAAAGGGAGCCGCACTGCCCCGCAGTGGCAGCTGCATGAAATTTAAATTATTCTCAGCAAACCTGCCTGACAGAGGAAACAGAAAAGGGACGGCTTCATAAAATGCAATTTTGTTCTCAAAAGAATGGACTTTGCAGAATCCCAGCGGATGCCTGTGAAATGCACTGGGGGCTGTTTCCTTGTGGTCCGGAGCCCTCGGCCTGAAACATTCCCATCGTTCCCGGGAGCTAAGCCCTGGAGAGTACATCTGGGCCGGGCAGGGAGAGACGTCGCCGGCACCGAGGCCCGAGGAACCCCGGGAATCGGCAGGCTCCGTCCTCAGCACGAGGCACCCAGAGTTTGGACATTTCTGAGCACGTGGGGCTCCTCAGGGTGGGTATGTGTCACCACGGAGATGACCCTGGAGACAGTGTCCTCCTCATGCACCCTCCATTCTCGGGAGACGTGTTCCTCTTGGTGGAGATGGTCTGGGATTTCGATGGGGAGTCGAGGGAATGAGCAGGAGGCCCCTCCTCACCTGTGGTTCTGGGAGTCTCTGAGTTGGTGAAGGAGCGTCACACAGAGGGAGGATTGCAACACCAAAGGCTGCTGAGACTCCGGGAGCCCCTCTGGTGGTCAGTTTCCAGACTGTGCGTGACTTTCTGCCGAAGCCTGCTTCCTGCTCCGCGCACGACAATCTGTGACCCCTTGTGATAGAGCATCAGGCACTGGCGATGCGTGTGAGACAACCTGCGCGTGCCTGTCCTGGGCTCGTGCACTTTACCTGGTAGCCACGGCATGGATTGGATCTTCGTTGACGTAAAGCCATCTGTCAGTCACGAACTGTGTACAGAACTGAAAAATGTCATGACTTCTAAAGCACCTGTGTCAACGCCTGCAGTTTAGGGGGGGTGGATCTGAGCAATTCCTGCTTAAATTTCTGACGCAGGAGGCAAAAGGAGGAGAGGAGATTGTGTATTTTCCTACATTTGTAAGGGATGAGCCATCATCTCGATTCCCAAGGAAAGTTATCAGAAGAGGTTACGGACTGGAGTCAGATGTGTGTGTTAGCTTTTGCTGCATCACACGCGTCCCAAAATGTCAGCTCTGTGGATGGCTGCCAGCTCTGGCCTGGGCTGGCTCGGCTGATCTCGGCTGGGCTCTCCCTCTGGACTGTAATCAGCTGTCAGTTGACATGTGGCTCGAGACTCGTGGCTGATCTAGGATGGCCTCACTCACTCTCTGTGCTTGGCAGGCTGTCGGCCAGGGCATCTCAGTTCCTCTCCGTGTGGCCGGTCCTCCTCCATCCGGGCAGCTCAGGCTCAATCACAGGCGGTCTCAGGCTCCCAAGGGCAGCAAGAGGGCAAGGCTCAGCGCATCGTGCTTTTGGGGCCTCTGCTTGAGGCATTTCTGCTAGAACCCCCATTGCTAAGGGGCAGACCCGGAAGGATGGGAGCATAACTGGTGATCCTTTTGGCAACACATCCCCAGTGTTTCCAGCACTTGCTTCAACGGTTATTTACCCTCCAGCTTCCATGGCTCAGGCGGGAAGGAAAGACTCAGTCTATCACTCTCCTCCGTGGGGCCCCGGGTAGGGAATCTGGGACACGTGTGACCTGTAGACACCTGGGCCTCCACACGTCCCATCCACACCGGGAGCGTGGGAAAATGAATTCTGACCAGAAGACTTTCCGAAAAGCCTGCAGTCAGGAAAGGGAGCCAGCTGTGGGGTGCACATGCTCAGTAACCTGGTGGCTCTTTCTCCCTCATAGTCTAAATCCCATGCCGTCCCCCAGAAGCCCCTTGGAGAGGCCTATTCTTAAATCGAATTAGGGTTTCTGCAAAAAGCATCCTTCTAGATGCACATAAATCTACTTCTTATTCCCTTTTAATGGTTTTCCTTGTTTCATTTAATTACTCATGTTGCAATTAAACAATTTTTTTTTTCAGTGCAAAAGGACAGCATTTTAGCTACATGATAGGGTTTAATAGGCTTTGGAGGACTAGCCTACAAATCTCATCATCATTTATAACATTGGGTTGGTGGTTTTTTTTATGGGGAAAGTATGTTCCAAAATCTAAACAGCCAAATTACAAATGAACTTGCAGAACTCAACCCATTTGCTAACAGGGAACTGTCTGCAATGCTAAAAATAAACATAAAAAGGAGAGCGTACTGCCCCTCAGTGTCATATGTTCACCATCAGCTTCTATAGATTTAGTTTAATTTCAAGGAGGAGAATTTCCTCCAAACACAAATTCAGGGAGAGTCGACACACCAAGTAATTTCCTTTATTAAGCGACATGGAAGTGTGCCCTAACTGGCTTGGCTCAGTGGATAGAGGTCAGCCTGCAGACTCAAGGGTCCCAGGTTCGATTCTGGTCAAGGGCATGTACCTTGGTTGCGGGCACATCCCCAGTAGGAGGTGTGCAGGAGGCAGCTGATCGATGTTTCTCTCTCATCGATGTTTCTAACTCTCTATCCCTCTCCCTTCCTCTCTGTAAAAAATCAATAAAATATATTTTTTTTAAAAAAGAGAGACATGGAAGTGCCGATCACAGTAGCCACCATGGAGGCCAATCAAATGATGGACTTAGTGCAGACCAGCCTGAGCTTGATTGGCATGTGGGGAGAACTCCTGAGGCGTGGGGGGAGGGCGGCCCAGCACCCAGGAGGGCCGCCTGGGTAATGGCAGGGTCCATGTCACTGAGGATTCCCCGTGGTGACGCTCGGCAGCCTGGCTGCCGTGGAGGAGTCTCAGCCATCCCACCCAGTCCAGCAACAGTGAGGTGACTGCCACCCACAGCGAGAAGGCCAGGCCTTGGAGAAGGAGGGTCCTGGCGGAAGCTGGAGCCACCGGTGGGCTTGTTTGTGGTCATTTCCCCCAGCACCCCAAGAGCGGGGGATGTGAGGGAAGCCTCCTCTGCGCTGTGTTCAGTGGCGGTTACACATCTCACCAGCAGCTGGGGTACACCAAGCTAGAGCGGGGGCCTTCCTCGCACAAGGTGCTCCGTAACCCCGTGCACTCGAAAGCTACCCGAGGACGCAGCGCAGAGCCACCGCCAGCCAGCCGGGGCGCTACACGTCTGGGGTGGCCGCCACCCCCCTCATCATCATCACCATCACTAATGTGTATTGAGTGCTTGCTGTGAGCCGGCCAGGGCTCTATAGGAAGTGTCTTTGCCCAGGTTAACCCCCTGCATCCCACAAGGATTGTTCGAGGCAGGTGCCATGACCGCCCTCATTCTGTAACCACAGTGAGGCCACACAATGCCCGGGCTGGCACGGTGGGCACAGGCCGTCCAGCTCACTGTTCCTTGGTGTGGTGCTGAGATGTGGGGATACAGGTCCGCGAGGGGTGGGGACACCTGTGCTCTGAGGTGGCGTGATGCTGAGGAAGCCGTGGAGGAGGAGACTCATGCTGCCACCGCTCCCCCCGACTGCGCTCGAGGGCCTTGCCCACTGTCTGCCCAGCACGGGCGCCTCCTCCCCCCTCCCGAGGCAGGAGCAGACAGACCCCACAATGCCGTCGCCCTGGGCGTCGGGGATATGCTGAGGGTCTGATTTTTATTCCCCCACAATATCAGGCTGAGGGGAGGATATTGGACAGACCATACTGTACCCAGAATTCCTGTTAATGGGAATTCAATTGTGACAACTTGTCATCTGCCGAGATTAGAAGGGAATGGCGTGAACGTTGCGTTCGAAAGGCATTAAAAAGGCATTATGAATCAGATTCTACGGCACCACATCGTATTCCTTGTAAATAATTGAAGAAGAAACTGGCGCTTGAAATTTGGGATCATCCATTTCTGAGATCCCAGCAGTGCCCTCGCCGGGCTGATCCGGCTGCGGGGAAAGCCTGCACCTGGCAGGTCTGACGGCGCCGAACAGTGAGCATCACGCGTCCAGAAAGAGGCTTCCTCCAGCAGAAATGAGTGACTGCCGCCTCCGGCGTGAGGTTCTGGGTTTTCTTGCACCATCTTCTGAGTCCCCGTATTTATGTCCCTCGCCTCCAGCCTCCGGAAGGCTGGGAGGTGGCCGGGGCCCGGGTGGGCTCTGGCGCATCTCCGAGTCAGCAGCTGCCTGCCCACCACCACTCACTCACGCCCGCCTCGGGCAAGGATCTGAGCCCAGTGCAGCCACGGGCAGGCCGCCGCTCAAGCACCAGCAGCTTCGGCCGTCGCGGAACAAGCTCTGGCCAGACAACACCCACCCCAGTGGCTTCTCAGCCCTGCTCTGCCGTCCTGGCTGAGCCGCCTCTCGCCTCTGACCCTAGTGTCTCCCCCCCCCCACCCCCCTCACCCCGGCCCCCGTGAAAGACACATGGGGCCTCCTGGCTGGGGCCAGGTTCTAGCTTTTATTATCAAAGCAAAGAACTTAGTTCAGAGCAGAGGAGTGGCTGCGCCTGGGAAACCCTGGAAGGAGAGGGGGAGAAGCCCTGAGTCTTGCCCCACGTGCAGAACTGGCCAGAACAGGTGGACGCCCATCCTGCGTCCTGGCTTTGACTGTTCAGAAGTCCCTCTGTAGCTGAGCCCGCCCCATCCAGGGGGGACTGGAGGGCCTGAAGAAGTTCTATGACCGTTGCCAACTTTGCTGGCAGTTCGGAACAGCTGGTGGTTGGTGAATCGGTGACTCCCCTTGTCATTAGAGGGGTGGTTCCAGGTTTCCAAGTGTGACGTCTGTTGGCTGCCATGCCTGGGGCGACCAGGGAGAGGAGAGGGGGCTGCCCATTAAGGGGCAGTCAGGGCTAAATGATCAGTTGGGCGATCAGCCAATCACGTTAGTCAATCCTGGTTGCCATGCCTGCTGCACACCAGATCTATAAGTACTTAACACACCTCTTTGCCTGCACAGGGATGGGATCGGAAACCCGCACTCCGGATTCAGACTGCCCAAGTTCAAGTCCTGACCCTTCTACTTTCTGAAGCTGTGTGACCTTTAGCAAGTTACTTACCCTCTCAGAGCCTGGCTTCCTCGTCTGTAAATAATACCATCTCTTTCTCTGGACTGTGGGAGGGCTGGGGGAGGGGGGATTGCGTGGATTAACATGCAAATGTCTACAGCAGTGTTCTGGTGACCTCCAGCCTCCCCATCTGACCCAGTCCAGCCCTCAGGCTGCTGCCCTGGCCTCGCGCCCCTCAGATGCCATGCAAGTTGGGGAACCAGGCCTCATGCAGAGGCAGCACCTCTGCTTCCAGGCTCCCACCTCCAGCGCCCCCAACTCCTGTACTTTGCTCATCAGGGGAAGCCATGAAACAAGGCAGAAATGATCTTTTTAGACTGGAAAAATAGGGCTGCTGCTGTTCTATGGTGGTGTGGTTTATGGTTTTCAAACATTTTAATTAGTTTCATTTTTTAATATAAATGCACCCTGATGCTTTGTGCAGGAAGGGCACGGTTCTTAAAACCTCAGAAATAAAGTAGGAAAATGACAGAGTGGCCATTAAAGTGTCACACTCAGATGTGTTATTATTATTATTGTTATTTAACATTTCTAGGCACCAACCCTGAGCCAGGAGCAGTGATGGAGGGTGGGGAGTGTGAAGGCCCAAAGGTGCCTACGAGTCAAGTGTGGTGTTGGGCCCTGTCTGGTGTGGCTCCGTTGGTTGGAGCGTCATCCCAGGCACCCAAAGGTTGCCGGTTCGATTCCTGATCAGGGCACATGCCCAGATTGTGGGTTCAATCCCTGTGCAGGAGGCAACCAATCAATGTTTCTCTCTCACATCGATATATTTTTAAAAAAAAAAAGTGTTGGTGTTGGGGGCTCCCCGAGGACTGGCATGCTCCCTCATCTGCCTGAGATGGCCCTGCCCACCAGGGAATGTCGCAGGATGCAGGCAACCATCGGCCTTGTGGGCTGAGAACACAACAGGGGTGTAGGCTTGGGCCCCAACCCTGTCCTGTGGCCACTTGTGATGTCGCTAAGACCTCTCAGCTTCCCCGGGCCACTGGAGTGGGGCTTTGAGCTATGCTTTAGGACGGGCCTCCTCCAGAACAACCCTCTCTCCCTTACATTTCTGAATCGATCAGAAAGCAGGGTTAGATGGACAGGACTTCACTTTCAGAGAGAGCACTCTCTGTATAGTGGTTCGAATAGTGGCCCCCAAATCACATGTCTGCACAGACCCTCTGAACGTGGCCTTGTTTGGGGATAGGTCTTCGCAGGTGAAATTAAGGAAAGGTCCTCGAGATGGGATCATCTGGGCCCTGAATCTAGTGACAAGGATCCTTTTAGGAGAAAGGAGAGAGAATTTGACACACAGGCAACGAGAAGTCGGCCACATGAAGACGGAGCGGAGGTTGGAGTGACGCTGTCATAAGCCAAGGGACGCCCAGAGCCACCAGAAGCCGCAAGAGACAAAGGGGCTCTTTCTCCCCTCGAGCCTCCAGAGGGAGTGTGACCTGCAGACACCTTGATGTTGAACTTCGGGCCTCCGGAACTGAGAGAGTAACTTCCTGTTGTTTAAGCCACCCCACCCCGTTTGTGGTCATCGGTAGGGGCCGCCCCAGGAAACTGCTGCCGCCATGCAGGCTCTCCTCCTGGCATCTCCTTACAGGAGGCCCACCTGGGGGGCTGGGCTGGATGCGGGGAGTTTCATCCAGGAGCAGGAGGGCCTGCTGACCTCCTCTCCGCTGCGTGGAAATGAAACACCATCACACCTTTCTCCTCAAGGTCAGAAAATGTTTCTACGAGCTTTCTAATGACCCCCCACCTGCCTCCTGCGGCGTCTGGCCTCGGATTTGGAAAACGTTCAAAGGGCGATTAAAGCAAGAAGCTCCAAGAGCTCCCACGCCCCTCTCGCAGCCCACAGCGGCGTCCCCTCGGAAGGCGAAGGCGCCGGGCGTCGTCTACAGGTGCTGGTGTCCGCAGAGAGAGGCGGGCCTGTGCGTGCGGCCCGGTGCGTGAGGGCGAGGCTTTGCTGTGGCCTCCATTTAAAGGGAGCCTCCGCCAGGCCTCTGATGCAGCCGGAGTGAGAAAATGGGAATGGACAGGCTCTGCTGGTTCCTCCTCCGGCAAAAGGCTCTTGATCAAACTCAGAGAGCCACCGAGGAAATTCTTTAAATCAAAAAACCGCACAAGCCAAATAAAAGCTCCCAGCACTCACTGCTCCCTCTTCTCACAGACTCTAATGCAGAAGACAGTTCTCTGTGCTGCCATCGCCACTCCTCTTTATCTCCCGGTAATTGAAAGGAGAAACATTTGCCAGGGCCGTGGTCTCGGACATTCCGCGTCTTCAAAGGTCGCGCCTCGACTGTGCGACTTCTAGCAGGTGTCGGTCCCAGTGACGCAAGGCGGGCCCTCCCCGGGCAGAAGGCCTCTCTAGAGCCACACGCGCACCTGGATGGCACTGTACCCAGATGAAGACGAGGTTTATGGGCCGATTCGAGAAATCGAGAGCTCCCCAGGCAGGCTCCAGGCAGGCTCGTGGGCCTGGGGTCTGTCTTTTCCCAGCTGTCCCCTTGAGCCTGGGTATGAAATTAGGTTGCAGCCCAATTGTTTACCCAGCTGTTGCTGGCGGCCCAAAGCCCATACTGGAGCAGGCAGCAGTGCTGGCCAAAGGGTTTTTATTCTTTAACCAGCAGGGATTAGACAGGCGCTGTGTAACAGGCTCCTGCAAAAAGGCCCCCTCCTCCCGGATTAACCCTCAGGGGATCAGAAGGGCAGAAACTCTGGGAATAGAGAATCGACACTGGGCAAGAATTGGCACCGCCTGTGGCGTTCACACTGCTGACTTTGGTCTTGGTCGTGACTTAACGACTTGGGTTTAATTTCTTCTTTTTTAAAATATATTTTCTTATTAATTTCAGAGAGGAAGGGAGAAGAAGAGTGAGATAGAAACATCAGTGATGAGAGAGATCATTGACTGGCTGCCTCCTGCATGCCGCCTACTGGGGATCTAGCCCAAAACCGGGCACGTGCCCTTGACCGGGAATCGAACCTGGGACCCTTCAGTCGACAGGCCAATGCTCTATCCACTGAGCCAAACCAGCAAGGGTGACTCGGGTTTGATTTCTTTAGCAGTGGTTCTCAACCTTCTGGCCCTTTCAATACAGTTCCTCCTGTTGTGACCCAACCATAAAATTCTTTTCGTTGCTACTTCATAACTGTCATGTTGCTACTGTTATGAATCGTAATGTAAATATCTGATATGCAGGATGGTCTTCGGCGACCCCTGTGAAAGGGTCGTTCGACTGCCAAAGGGGTCGCAACCCACAGGTTGAGAACCGCTGCTTTAGAGGGACATATGAACCGTCTGAGCGAATCCCATCCCTCCAAGCCTTTGGTGACATTACAACCCCAGGGTGGCAGTGCAGGGGTCCCAGGCACAGAGGCTGGGCGATGACGTGGGGACCGAGAAGCAAGGGCAGCAGCCCTTGGTGCCGGAAATTGCACTCAAACAAGGAGGTGAAGTGGAAGACACAGACCTTCGTACCCACCAGACCCCAGGGCAGACACTGCCGTCGGCGGGTACGGGTGTGCAGAGGGACGCCAGGGTCCCTCGGGAAGCCCAGAGGACTGAAGGGACTGGCTCCGCTTTCCCAGCGTGCAAGCGACTGCTCCGAAAACCGGTGCCTCCAAAGGTCAGGGCGGTTCGCGCCAGCGCGCAGCAACATGGCAGCTGAAATCGGTATAAGAAAGGAGATAGATTACAGGAGGCGGAATCCGCCACTGAAAGATTCTTGGAGCCGAGCAGCGATCGCTGCAGCTCCCTGCTCCCTGCTAACCAGGAGATTTATGTGACAAGATTATCGATGGTGTTAAGCACATTGAGAAGAGAGGATTATACCTGCTTCTGGGTCAGTTCCGTGCCATCAGGCCTCGGTCTGGCCAGCGTGTGAACAGATGGACTGCCGGCTGGACGAAGGTGAAGCTAAATATTTGCACAGTCACGGGAAGCGGGGAGGTTCAGGCGAGTCCAGTGCTGGGTGGCTAAGTTCAAATCCAAGGGAAGGATGTGGCTCAGGGCCGCGGCCAGTCTGACGGGAGCTCCACGTCCACCTCCTCCCTTCCTGCTCCCCCGCACCCCCAGTCCTGGCGCCTCCCCAGAGCTCTGGCTCCATGGTGTCGGGAGGCATTGCGGAGTGAGGGGAAGGAGACTGCTGAGCCCAGCCGCCTCCCAGAAGTGAGCTCCTCACCATGGCAGGCTCCTCTCACGGGAGGGAGCAGCCCTGCCACGGGAGAGCGTTGGCATGGGAGTGGGCGGAGCTGCTGGGAGGGTTTGTGGTGGCCGTGCAGGCTGCTGGCATGTGGTCTGGGGGCCTCGCTCCCTCTCCGCGGCTGGAGTCCAGCGGGGCCAGGACTGTGCAGAAGGGCGAGTGGCCGGCCTCTGAGAGGCCTCACTCGGAAGGCTGCCTCCTTTCTCAGGGGCGGTCGGCTAACCCTTGAAGCGGCACCCAGAGCTTAAGTGAAAGTGAGACCTTGGAAAACATCACTTTTTTAAAATTGGGGCAGCCCTAACCGGTTTGGCTCAGTGGATAGAGCGTCAGCCTGCGGACTCAATGGTCCCGGGTTCGATTCCAGTCAAGGGCATGTACCTTGGATGCAGGCACATCCCCAGCAGGGGGTGTGCAAGAGGCAGCTGATCAATGTTTCTCTCTCATCGATGTTTCTAACTTTCTATCCCTCTCCCTTCCTCTCTGTAAAAAATAAGTAAAATATATTTTTTTAAAATTGGGGTAAAATATGCAGACGCATAAAATTCACCATCTTCAGTTGCACAACTCGGTGGCATTTAGTACGTTCACAAGGTCTGACAACCATCATCCCTCTCCAGTTCCAGAACATTTCTTTCACCCCAAAAGGAAACCCCATCCCCTGCTCCCGGAAATAGTCCTGGCTGGTGCTGCCAAGTGGTTAGAGCGCCAGCTCGTGCACTGAAAGGTTTTGGGTTCAGTTTCCGGGCAAAGGCAGGTACCTGGGTTGCAGGTTCAATCCCTGGCTCTGGTCGGGGCGCATGTGGAAGAAACCCAGTCGATGTGTCCCTCTTACATGGATGTTTCTCTCTCTCTCTCTATCCCCACTCCCCTCCCTCCCTTCCACTCTCTCTAAAATACAATGGGAAAAATATCCTCAGGTGAGGAGTAACAAAATATAAAATAAGGGTAATAGATGGACTCATGGAACATCCACTTGGCCAACATGGTAGGAGGGAGAGGGCCTTGTGTTTGGTGACCTGCTGTCCTCAGGGGGCGGCAAGCTCTGTTGCCTGAGTGCTGGGGTCCAACCCCAGCAGGTCCAGGGGTCCCCAAAGGTGTGGACGGAGTCAGCGAAGAAGGAATGACACAGAGACAGAGTTCAGTTGATCAGCAGCCTAGCCAGGATCTCTAGCCAAGTTCTGGTCAGGATCTCCAGCCAAGTTCTGGTTAGGATCTCCAGCCAGGTTCTGTGTCCATATTCTCTTGCTAGGTTCTCCAGCCAGGTTCTGTAGCCATGTTCCCTCGCTAGGTTCTGTCCAGGTTCTCCAGCCAGGTTCTGTAGCCATGTTCCCTCGCTAGGTTCTGTCCAGGTTCTCCAGCCAGGTTCGGTCACCAGGTTCTAGTCAGGTTCTCTTGCCATGTTCTATCCAGGTTCTGTAGCCAGGTTCTGTCTCTAGGTTCTTCAGCCAGGTTCTCTCGCTAGGTTCTGTCTCTAGGTTCTGTGGCCAGTTTCTGTCCAGGATCTTTTGCCATGTTCTCTCCAGCGAAGTTCTTCTGTCTCTAAGTTCTGTGTAGGTTCTGTGTCTAGGTTCTGTGTCTAGGTTCTGTGTCTAGGTTCTGTGTGCTGTTGTCTTGTTACATCTGTATTTATACCAGTTGATTCCAATCCTATCAATCTCTATTCCAAAGGTTAGGGCATTTCTAATCTCCATTCCAAGGAGTAAAGATTATGTAGCTTAAGCATGATTGTTCGTAGTTAAAGTGATTAATTACCCGCCTGGCACTTAGTTAAGGGGTTTTATTCCCTCCCTAACTTCAGGGAAAAATCCCTACCTGGGGAAACAACCTTTCTCTGAGAGGTGACCTTCGTTAAAACACATAGCACTAAGGGGAGCAAACATATTAAGAACAGTATGCTATATACGCCAGGTCCCTTGAAACAGCAAGGATGGACCGGCTTCCGGCACCTGAGCACACGCCATACACGCTGTGGTTTAGTGGTCGGAACTCCCTCCCCCGCCCCCCCCCCCCCCCCGCCCCCCACGGCCCTGCCAGCGTCTTCCTCCACTCCATGGCCCCAGTTCCTAGCCTAGCAGCCGCACATGGCAAGCCTCGGCGACCCTGATGGGACGGAGGGACAGAAAAGCAGTAATTCTGCAGCCGAGATGCTACTTGTCTGGGGACATCGCTCTTTGTCCTTGAGTTGTCGTACTTGTGAACTCTGCGCCGAAAGAAGCAAACCCCAGCATCGGAAGAAAAGGGCCTTCGCGGCGCTCCTTTTAATTAGGCGCCCTGTGAAATTGCAGCAATTTTGCACCGTGGTTTCCTCTCAGCGTGTCTGGAAGCTCCGAGGAAGCTCTTAACCACGGAAGCCTGGAGTTCGTCTTATTCTTTTCCTCCTTATTTTCTTCCAAAGACCAATTTACTGTTTCTTTAACAGTTTGCTTTTTGCCTGCGCCGTTCGCTGAGATCTGTGCTGTAACAATGCTCCTCACAAAGAGGCTGGTGCGCTGCCGGGATCCCCAGGGCCCCCCACTAATCACTTTTGATGGAGTAAGACTTGGAGAATCAATTATTTTGCCTTATAGTCTGAAGAAATGCACTGTTTTCTCGCCTTCTTACATGGAAATCTAAGCCACCCGGGGCGCTGCTCCGGCCCCTCCCTGCAGCCTCCCTGGGCCGCCGCCCGGGTCCCCCCTGCCAGTCCCCTCCGCTCTCGGGCGGGACCTGGAAAGATCAAAGGGACAGATGACAGTGCTTGGCGCCCATTTGTCACTCCATTGGAGCGAACCAGTCGCCGCGTTAACAGTCAGGCCTTGTCCCGTGTTTCATGAATATTTTAGAATGTTTGCTGGCAGGATTCTCACTGTGCTGTGTCCTCCTCGGTGTACGTGTCACCCATATCCCAGGGTTTAATCGGAGCTTCAGGGGACGGAAGCACCGCTCCCCATTAGTCTCCTTCGTTACCCTGAGACATACCGGCCGCCGCCCCGTGCCCGGGGTCTGAAGCCCGAGTCTGACCAGGCAGGGCAAGTGGTCTCGTTTTGATTGACAGAAACCTCAGGGGCTGCAGAAGGAACGGCCGAGTGCCGGTCCCTCTGGGGCTTTTTGCTCACGTGGCTTCCGGCCCGTTGTTCTTTTTTTCTTTTTTTTTTTTTAATATATTTCTTTATTGATTTCAGAGAGAGAGAGAGAGAGAGAGAGAGAGAGAGAGAGAGAGAGAGAAACATCAATGATGAGAATCATTGATCGGCTTCCTCCAACACGTCCCCTACTGGGGATCAAGCCCGCAACCCAGACATGTGCCCTTGAGCGGAATCGAACCTGGGACCCTTCAGTCCGCAGGCCAACGCTCTATCCACTGAGCCAAACCAGCCAGGGCCCTGTTTCTGGACCGCCTCGCTCCTCCTTCCGCGCCCCTGACCCACCTGTCTTCAGGTCCACCTGCGTCCCACCCCACCCGCAGTCTTCACACACACCGAGGACAGTTCTGGAGTCCCCGCCCCCACTGTGCACTTGGGCTTGACCCGTCCCCTCGTGGGGACCCCGTGGCAAGGCCTGCTCTTCCTCCCGCCTCCCCACTGCGCAGCTGGATGCCACGCGGGCCTCGGGAGGGAGGCTGAATTGGGAAGGGGCTGCATGGTGCCCGGCCTCGCCCTTTGCCCAGTGGGAGAACCACCCACGGAGCAGGCCCAGGAGGCAGAGCAATGGACTCTCTCCTTGGCTAAGCAGTCGCATGGGCTCCCAGTTTATAGACAAAAATGAGACTGTGTGAGGAGTGTCTCCAAGCCCTGAAATGGAAAAACCGCTCTGAATCCCAAATTCCTGACGGCTCCCTTTGAAAGAGGCTCCCCATTGCCCCCACCTGGTGCCAGGTGGAGCACTGTTTGTGAGGCCAGGCACCTGGCACAGGGTAGGCTCTGGCGGCCAGGTGGGGGCTGCCTGCGGCCCGGTGACAGCTCAGCCACATTCACTGAGGGGCGACATCTTGGTGCCTGGCCTGGGCGCAGCCCTTGTGGCAGGGCTCTGCACTGGGCACGTCAGGGGTGAGGCCGACGTGGACCCTGCCCATGGTGGTCCCGGTGGGGTGCGGGGGTCAGGATGGTCAGCAAGTCAAGCAGCATACAGACATGAGCGAGCCTTCCTGGGAGGACACGGCTGATGGTGGGTCTGGAGCCCCCGCTCCCATCACCCTCACATCTCTCATGGCACCTGAGGGACAGGTGAAGGGCTCGGCTGGACTAGAATCTTGGGGAATGTGGAATCTGGATCCTTCTCGGACCCAGGATTCTGATGCACACACACTCTCACACTCGCGCTCCATGGACTCTAAGGCCTGTGAGTGCAGAGCAGGAGCGATGCTCCGGAGCCAGGCTGGCACACACAGGTGTGCAGGATGTGGGGTGTGGAGAAGTGAGCCCCAAGGTCCGGAGGCCTGGGGTCAGCTTGGCAGCACCTGCCCACACAGTCTCACCCTGAGAGCATCTACAGCGTTTCATTCATCAGCTGCTGACACCCTCGCCATGGGGGATGCAGGGGGAGAGGGCTGAAGGGGCCTTTCCCAGGGACCCCAGCCCCCCCACCCCGAGGTGCCCGTGGAGCAGGCAGAGTCCCACATGCCGCCTCTCCCCCAGCCCCAGTTGATGGATTCAGAATCCCCAGGGCTGCAGCTTAGATCCGCGTCTCCAGCGAGGACGGTTCCTGCACTGGGGGCTGAGGCCCGAGTGGGTCAGGGCTGTCTCCACCGGCGCCTGGAGGATACGGAGCGGAGGCAGAGAGACTGCTGGGCCGACCTGGAGACCCCCCAGCCAGATGAGCTGCCTCACCCCCAGCGCTCCTGTTAGGCCCGGTGAGGGTGCTGCCTCGACAAAGACCGGGGAGACGGTCTCCCCGCACCCTCAGACGGTGAGCGCTGTGGGGGTGCGGGGTCCGGTTCACCTTGGTATCAGGCCCCGACCGAGCCCCAAGGTGGATGATTTGAGGCTCGGGTCCTCCTGGCCGCATCCTGTCTGCCCGCTTCCACGTCGCACCGTAATTCCTCAGGCTCAGGACCCGCCTAACTCACCCTTCTCTCCCTCGGGCCCAGTGGGGTTTGACGTGTTGAATGTGCTCAATAAATGTCTGTTCGTCTGATGTAATCAAATCGCTGGACTGAGGCAGCAAAGGGCCTGGCGGCTGTGTGCCCCTCGCCTTGGGCCCAGCCGGCAGGGATGGAGGGAGGCCTGGCCTGTCATCGAAGACCCGACACCTCCCCTGGCGAAGGAGATATTGATTCTGCTGTTTGTTTTGCAAGGAAGCTGCCCCCACGGGGACAGTCAGATCCAGTGCAAGTGAAATGGAAACTGAAGGCGGTGGCGCTCTTACAGCTGGGCTATTAATAGGGCGGCCGGGTGTGCCGTGGAGGGGGGGCGGGGAGGGCAACGTGGGGCCGCCTGGAGCGTGGGCCTTGGGGTTACTCTGGAATCCCACCTCCCTCCCACCTCTGCTCAGCTCCCCTACGCCCTGCTGCAGCCAGAGCTGGAAATGCCGCAGTGTCAGCCCAGGTCGCCTTTCAAGTGGGAGCCAAGTCCAGCAGCCTTGGCCAGGACTCCAGCGAAGAGGTCCCAACGCTCTGCTGGACGCAGCCCGGGGTCGGCACCGGAGGCACCTGGGAGCCAGCCTTTCCCTCTGCTTCAGGGGGAACTGCAGTGCAGCAGACCAGGGCCAGCCCCGCAGCCATGTGGGTGCCACACGGTCCACACGCTAAATCCCGGACCCCCACTCCCCAGGACGGGTCTCCGAGGAGCCTGCCCAGATACTGGGGCTTGGAGGTCTTAGAAAGGGGTGCTGGTGTCCGGTGTGCAGGCGGAGGAAGCTGCCACACGCGGCACCAGCTGTGCACGGAGCCTCGGTGGACTTCCGTCCCGGGCCCTGCCACGTTGCGATAACTGACAAGGGAATGCAGCGGGCATCCTGTCTGAAGGAGGCTCCTGTCTGAAGGAGGCTCCTGTCTGAAGGAGGCTGCCTAAACACCAGGAAGTGGAGCGGCCAGCAGAGCCGGAGGCACAGTGTTTAAACCCTGTGTTCACCTGAACAGAGGCCTAGGGAGAGAAGGGACCTGTCCTAGGTCACTCAGCATCGATGGCAGAGCTAACTGGATAGCCTGGCCTCCTGGTTCCCGGCCCCCCCGCACCCCCCCCCTCCCCCCCGCCTCTTGTTGCCTTTGCTGATGGATTTCTCTTGTACTTTACCTGCTCAGGTACCAGTGAGGGATGCAGCCTTGAAGGAAGCTGACATTCTGGAGTTTTCTGTGTCTCCCCAAGCAGTGGTCTCACCTGGTTTTCGTCAAAGGCCCTGGGCTGGGCCCGCTCTCCGGCCTGCTGTTTGTTTGTTCAGGCTTTGGCCCAGATGTTTTGTCCATTTCACACTCCCCGTCCAGCTCTCCGCAGATCAGATTATTTCCTGTAGGCTTGGGGCTTTATTTTTTGCATCTGCCCCTGCCAAAGTATGTGGGTTGACGTTCAAGACCTTAAAACTCAGGGAGCCTTCAGAGCAATAAATTCCATCCAGACTCCAGGCGTCCTGCCCAGACTCTGCCTTCCTCTCCAGACCTACATGAGGCCCACGGGTGGCCAAGCCCGTGCTGCTCTTACCACCCACCGGGTGCAGGAGGCTGCCTCTCACTCCCTGGACTGTAGGGGAGCATCGCAAGTCCAGCCCACCTGGAACTGGGGGTCCCAAGCAGCGCTTCTAGGACCCGAAGCCTTCATCTCCCAGACCCAGCGCGAGGCTAGGAGGGTCAGCAGTGAACCAGGGCATCCTTTATCCATGGAGGTTGGGGTAGGGCCAGCCAGAGAGCAGTGATGTATTCATTCATCACTCAATCATTGAAGGTTTATTTAGCACCTACTGTGCGCTAATCAAACCAAACATCCCTGTTTTTATGGTGCTTACATGCTAATGGATGGAGACACAATAAAATAAATAAGGGACTGTCATATGGTGAACAGTGCTCCAGAGAAGTGAAGCAGAGAAGGAAGTCAGAGATGCAGGTGGGAGGCGGGGTTCGCTGCGAGGTTAAAGGCCTGTGTAGATGACACCTGAGAAGACCTGGAGAGAGTCGGGGGCAGCCACACGCACTGGAGGCAGAGGGAGGAGAAGGCGGGAAGGCCTGAGGGAGGCGTGTGCCTGGCCGGTGCCCCAGGACATTGGAACTGGACCCCTCAGGCTGAGGGGGACACGGGCAGAGCTGGGGCACAGTCCAGAGGCTCCCACAACCCCTCTGATCACAGGTCAGTCCTCCTCCTGGGCTCCCAGTCCAAACAACCAGCTGCTTCCTGGGCAAAGCCCTGGGTGCCCCCGGCACCTCCGCTCACCTCACGTAGCCCTTCACTCTCAGCCTCCTGCTGCGTTTCCTGACCCGATCCCCACTCCAGCCCAGGTGTGCATCCTTGCCTCCCTGCCCCCTGACCGCCCACAGCTGGTGGCTGGTCACCATCCTCCCCGCCTCTCCTTCCCGTGGCCACAGTGCAAGGTCCTCAGCCGACTCCCCTGGGGCATTGCAGGGCAGGGGAGCCACCCAGAGAGGCGCCCAGGTCCACGTGGCGGCAGGCGCAAGGCCTCCTGGGGATCACAGAACTCTTTCCAGCCCCGCCAGGCCGGGGGCAGCGAGTTTGCCCCGGGGTCAGCCTGCTTTGAGGTCCCCTAGGACTTTGAGCAGAAGTTATCAGTCTCCTTTGCAGAGTGGACATGCGCAGTGTGGTTTGGTCTTTGAGTCCATCGTGGAGTCACAGAAATTAGCAAGCAGGAGGAAAAGGGGGTCCCGGGTGCCCTGGTTGAATTAGAGTGGCCAGGGTCCCTGTGGGAGAGGGGCTCCCCACGCTCTGGGAGCACTTGGCAGAGAGCGTCTGTCACCCACGCGGGGAGAGGACATCTCAGTTGTCAGGGCACCCGCCGGTGGTCTGTTGACAGGTCCGTGATTTCTAATGTCTGCGGTTCAAAGGCGGCGAAAATCAGTCATCTCCCCAGTGTTTGGTTACCAATCCGGGTGGCTGGCGCCGTGCAGTCGCTGAAGGTCTGGGCCGGGATGTCTCCCCTGCTTTTCTACCTGGAAAGGGGTGCGTTGTCCCAGAGAGTGAATGGATGGGAGCTGCAGGCCTCTCTCTCTTCCTGGGGCCCGTCTCCCCAGGATGTTGATGTCCCCAGAGTCTGTGGGTCCCTCTTTCCCATGGGGCGCCCCTCCCTCCCATTCCTCTGGGGCAGTGGTGAGGGAAGGGAAGGCATTGGACCCCTCAGCGGACGTGGGGTCAGGACGGGGAGTCCAGGGAGCCTGCCCCCATCTGCTGATCCTTCAGCACCTAAAACCCGGACTCTGAAACCCCGTGTCTACACCTAGGAAAGGCCTCCCTTGCCGCTCTCCTTTCGGTATCTCCGCGTGCAACAGCTCGGAAGCAATGAATTGATTCTAAGGGAGACGCTAGGAAGCATGGAGTGAGAGAAGTCAGGGGTACACTTGCCGCCAGGAGTTTCTGCCTGGGGTTTCCTGGGCTGGCCTTCGGGGAGCTTTCGGCTCCATGGAGCAGGCATGATCTCCGGGTACAGCGGGCGCCGGGTTGTGGGGGGGCAGGGTGCTCCATCACCATCTGGAACTGATTGGCGTTTTCCTGAAACCAGAGGCTGCCGCAGGCTTCCTGCCCGACTTCTGCGGGCCCTGGAATGGTTCCACCTGCACCCAGGGCCAGGGACATCTCATTCCCGGGATGATGAGTGTCCCAGACCCTGGAGCGCCCGCCCCCTGCCAGCACCAGCCCCACTTCTGGTCGGCCTCTTTCCATTCTTTCCATCGTGCTTCTGTAACCGCGTTACAATCGCCGCCGGAGTTTCAGGGCTCCCTCTCTCCCGCACTCCGGCCTCCCCTGGTTTCAGCCTCCAGGACTGAAATGCTCTCTCCCCGTCTCCATGAGGAATTGGTGAGGACAGAAAAGAGGCAGGAAATTAATGTCCCAGCCTCCAGGCTCCACCGGCATTAGATGGAATTAAAGCAGAATAATGAGTCGATGCACACACAGCTCTGTTGCTCTTTCATTTTCCTTTCAACATGCACGCCGTGAACGCTTCCCCCGTCCCGCACCGTCTTGGGCTGGGAGCGCCCTGAATGAATTTACATACCAAATGGGTTTTAATTTTATATTTTCCCTTAAGGTCAGGACATTTATTTATTATCATTATTTATTACTGAAGCACGAATGGTTTTAATTATTTTGGTGTTCCTCCCACAAAGCAGGATCGCTGCTAGCGCCAGAGCGCTTTCCGTTTCCGCTCACATAAATAATATAGTTTTTAATTTTATGAAGATTTAGTATTCGTCTGCTTTGTAAATTAAAGTCATCGCTTACCGCAACAGAGACGGAGTGCGCGGGACATCCTGGTGGACTGCCTCCGCGTCTCCCCTGGGCATCGCTCTCCCAGCGTGGATCGCCTCGGCGGGTGCCCGCAAGGGGGCCGTGCCCGTCGGCCGGGAGGGAGGAAAGCAGGGGAGAGAACTGAACCCCTTCGGCCACAAGCTCTCCCTTGCTTCTCCACAGATTACCCCATGTGTTCCCCACAAAATCCCTCATCGCCAGTGTGTGGGTCTCTCCTCTACCGATAACAAAGCTGAGGTCCCTGCATGCTAATGAACTTGCCGGAGACCTCGCAAATGCAAGGGACAGGTGCAGATCCAAGAAGGTATGACTCCAGGGCCCACCCCTTCCCCTCCTCCCTCCAAGCCCTCTCTGTGCCAGACATCAGTCCCCGGGCCGGGTGGAGGCTGGTGGAGGCCCTGGCCAGCCTGGCTGGGAGCAGAAACAGCAGGAGGGATGGAGGACAGCGGCCACCAGCCAGGCCGTGGGTGTGACTGTGTGTTTGCGGGTGGACGGAAAAGCATCCTGATTGTCTGGGGGGCAGAGGCCCTCTGTGGTGCCTCAGGGCAGTATCCCCAGTATACAGCCAGGAAATTCATTCCAGCTCCCCTGGAGTATCCCCTTCCATAACCAGGGTTCCTGTCTGTAACTCCCCCCCCCACACACACACACACACACACCTCTCCGAGGCCCTCCCGCCCTCCCTGGCCTGGCCTCCCCCTCTGAAGCATCCCCAGAAGGCAGCGTGTTCACACCGTTCCATGGACCAGGTCCACTTTGCTGCCAGTGTAGCCTCTGGAATGAGCAGGCTGTTTGGGGTTGCCATGGAGAAGCTGGGCCCTTTGGAGGTTGGAGCTGTGCGGTGGCAATTGAAGGCCTCACCCGCCAGCCAGGGCAGCAGCCTCACACCCTGGTGCCCTCCCTGGGCGGCCGATCCCCTTCGCTCGGACCTCCTCCAGCGGCCGCACCCCCACCCCTGAGGGCTATTAGCCGGTTAAAAAAGGTGTGAAATGGAAGTGACTTCATGCTGCAGGTGCTTTCTGAGTTCTCATCCAGGCTCCTGCTCAGTCAGCCCCTGGGAGGGCGCCCTCTCCACGCAGAGGCCTCCGTGCCCTGGCGGCTGCGTTCCCGGGGAGAGAGGCGGGAGTGGCTTCACTGCCACGCTCATGTCAGCGCAGCACAGAGAGGCTGGGACACGCGCTCGCCGTGGTGAATCTGAGGCCGGCCACCCTCTCTCCATGCACACCACGTGGCTTAAATTTAAGCAGAAAATAGAGCTCACACCGAGTCATCCTTCTCCATAACGGAAGATGGGATTGTGCTCGCGGGAATCGGCGTGTTAGGGGATGTCCCCTGCCAGAACGGGGATGTACCTCTTTAGCGTCTCTTTAATCCCTCTCCTGCGAGCATCGCCCGCTAAATGGGGGAGCCGGAAGGCGCTGAAGCCAGGCAGAGTGTCTCTCCCCGGGAATGATGAAGTTCCTTCCTCCACCTCAGACACAGGCTCCCCCGGGAGGGGGGCATAAATAAATAACAGCTTCCTGGGGTGTACTTTGCCCATTTTTCAGATTTTCTTACTCGTGGCACTAACTTAAGTGGTACTACTGGACGGGTACCAGCCAGAGAGGGGCCTGGGGACGCAGGGCGTCTCAGGGCTGCGTTCATAAGCAAATAGTTAATGGCGAAGTCTCTCCCCACTGAAAAGGGAGAGGAAATCGCTTTCAGAGCCAGATCTCTTGCTGCTTTATCCAGGGGGCTCCCCCACAGCCAGAGCCGTGCATTCGAAAGACGTTTTCAGCTTCCTTTCAAAAGGTGGGAGTGGGCACTTGTTGGCCAGGTACCCTGTCTCCCGGAGGAGATTGAACCTGGCCGTGGAGGGGCCGCCTGAGGTCACAGAGGGAAGAGGCGTGCCTTCTGCTCTGGGGTCAGAAAGAGGTTCTATGTGCTCAGAGACACGCCGTCTGCTGAGTGTCCACGTGGGCCCCAGCCTCTGATGGGAATATTGTTTCGTCTGCTCAGCCCCCTGCCTGCCCTCCAGGACCCTCGGTCTGGCCGCAGAGGCAGAACTAGGCAAGGGGAAAGGGAACAAGACAACTTCTGGTGACAACAGGTGTGGCCGCCTCCTGCAGAGGCTGGGCGGGCGAGTGTAGGTGGAGGACAGACTGGGACGGTGAGAAGCACCAGCTGGGACAGACGGTACCCGGCAGAGCACGGGAGAAGGAGGCTGCGTGAGGGACGGGAGGGAGCAGGGGCTCGGGGACTGGATGAGACTTTGGGCTTAGGAAGCGGCGCCTGGGGAAGCAGTTCCAAAACCGAGACCCAAAGCCCCGGCCCTCTGCCAGACTCTGCCGCAAACTTGCAAACTCTCTGTGTCCCGTCATCATCTCTAACACCGGCGTCTGTGAGGCCGCCTCTGGGGCTGGCGTTCTGTCAGTCTGGAAGGGGACGTGGGAGCCCCAGAGGTTCTTCTAAAGCAGTGGTTCTCCACCTTCTGGCCCTTTAAATACAGTTCCTCCTGTTGTGACCCAACCATGAAATTCTTTTCGTTGCTACTTCATCACTGTCATGTTGCTACTGTGATGAATCGTCATGTAAATATCTGATATGCAGGATGGTCTTCGGCGACCCCTGTGAAAGGGTTGTTCGACCGCCAAAGGGGTCGCGACCCACAGGTTGAGAACCGCTGTTCTAAAGAGAAGGGGCGAGGGGTCCCTGGAGGTGCATCTTCCAGGTCCTCCCCCATCCTGCCTGCGGAGCCCCGGGACCTCACGCTAAGGTGACTGCGTCAGTGCTGGGCCGGGAGTGAGGCCCCTTTCCAGCCTGGGGAGCCCTGGGTGGGGCAGGACTTGGAGGGACCAGAAAGCCAGCTGGGTGGCTCTCCGGGGCTGGGGGAAACCGTCCCGTCGAAGGGGCCCAGTGCCCAGGCTGAGCTCACCTGAGGTCGGACTGATGATTGACGTCTGTTGAATCTTTACTGCCTTCCAGGCACGAGTGAGTGCCATGCACACATTTTTGTATCAAATCCTGTAGCACAGGGATTATCCCCATTGTAAGATGAGAACACTGAGACTTAGGGAAGTTCATTTGCCAAGACCTTTTGTAAAACACGTGACCTTCCCAGGTTTTGACCTCAGGTTCATCTGACTCCATGACTCTGCAAGAAAGAGTTTAACATCCTTGTGTTTGCTTCAAGCAAACTGAAAGTTCAGGTGGCATTCCTTGTCCCTGCACACGCACAGGCACACTCACACATCTGCTGTGCGTGGGTACACATAGCCCTGTCCCAGTCCCACCCACGTCCCCCTGGGCACAGCGCCCCCGGTGGCCACGGATGGCTGCGTGGGAGCTCTCGATCCACAGTCACAGGGACAGCCGAGGGCCCCTCTCCGAGGACAGATCACACATGCACAGCTCAGGGGGTCTGCAGCAGAACACTCCCAGGGTGCCCTGGTGCCCCGCGCGGCCCAGGGGAAGGCTCCGCAGAGGCCTGGGCCATGGTGCATTTGCTCATGATGGAGAGCATTCATCGGGCCAGGTCCCCAAGCTGTCCTGCCGGCGCTGCATGGAGAGCCTGGTAGCTCAGAACGAACAGCATTGAAATTCAGCTCGAGGGCACAGAACTATAATGCCTGTGCCCACCAGCCAGATCATGGGGTGGCCTTCTTCACACCCCGAAGGCATGGGGAGGGCTGGACGGGGGAAGCCAGGCTTGGCACGGAGCCCCTTAGGAGCTGCCATTGCTCTGGCCAGCTTGCCACGGGCCGGGTCCCAGGAAACCCCCACATTCCGATCGATCGGCGTTCTTCTCTATTTAAGGAATGTTTATTACTTAAGCAGCTGCGCTGGGGAGGCAGGGGGAGCCAAGTAGAGAGTGTTAGAGGTCAGAGAACAGTGAGGAGGCAGCATGCAGGATGGCCTGGCGCTGGTGACAAGGACGCCAGCTGAGCTGCCAGCTCGGGGCTCAAGGCCCAGGTGAGCCTCTGGCCTTGCCGAGTGCCTCAGCAAGTCTTGGTCTGGCCTCCTCGTCTCATAGCCCCGAATGGCTGGCTCACTGGCCGTCCTAGAAAACGTCAGGGCACTCTCCAACCAAGCAAGCCAGGCTCTTCGCATCAGAAATAACAGGAAAAGGTCTGGAAGGAAATGTCGGTTTCTTTAGCCACCTCTTCAACCGCCATCAACTGCAAAAGGGATGACGTATCTTTAAATATTATTAAAATATATGTTATAGAATATACCATATACTCTCAGTATAGAAAACATAAATTTTTGTATATTTACGTTCACGTGTGACATGTGCCTGTGTATATGTGAATATGCACAAATACATATACCTATATATTCTGGAAAAGGGAGAACACGAGGAATTCTAAATGCGTGTGCTGTGCTCACCCTTAGTTGTACCCATGGCTGCTTTGTTTTGTTTTGCCCTCTAGCATTTTCGGTTGTGAGGTCCAGGAATGTGTGTGTTGCTCTCCGTCACTGAAAAGCAAAGGGGGAGTGAGCCCAGCCTCTTTGCAAGGTGCCCCCGGGAGCCACGCTCCCCTCGTATGCTTCGTCCACGTGTCGGTGACATCGAGCTCCTCTGGGTTCAGCCTCGACTGCCCAGGTTTCCTCATTCCACAGCCTTCCTCAAGGTGTCCCCAGAGGCCCAGCCCTCCCTCGCATCCTGCAGGGAACGTTCACTGGGCCGTTTGAGGGGACACCTCACATGAGCCAGATGTGTCCTTATAGTTTAAGTGCGGGGCTAGGTTGGGAGTGAAGAGGGAATTTTCCTGAATGTGAGCTGGAACACGGCCCGAGCTGGAGGTTGGCGACACCAAAATAATTGGAGGTAAGAGCTGTGAGGCCATTAAGATAAACGTTTGACATAAAAAATGGGGGCTGGTTCATAAAAGGTTGCAGCGACACCGGGTCAGAGTGACAGCTTTTCAACAACTGCATGAGCCTCCGAGGGAAGGAATCGGCATAATGAATTACGGGCCGTCTGAGCACACAGCATCTTTGTATGGGCATAGATCTAAGGGGAGGGTGGCGTCATTCAGCCTGGCCCATGTTGAATAGCATTATTGTTAAAACAGGAGAGGAGCCAAGTAAACGGACGGGCGGCTTAAACACTCAGCTGCGGCAGCAGAAGGGCCTGGGTCTTCCCGCCTGGGCACAGGGCACCTCCTCCTGCCAAACAAGTGCCTTTGTCCATGGAGCCCGGCGCTGGCATCCACCTTCCCTGGGGAGGCCGCCTCGGCTCCTCTCAGCTCAGCTGTTTGCGCCGTTCTGCCCTTTGGATGCAATGGCCTCCATGGACGCGTGGATGAGACGCGTGCAGCCCTTCCGACCTGGGGTGTTCTCTGGGTGGGAGAACCCTGCAGGAAGAAGGGAGCTCAGGAAGGAGTGGGACCCGCCGGCTGGGAGATGGGAAAAGGCCTGACTCCCAGCAAACCCTCTGATCAAGTTCTGGTCCCTGAAGCAGGGGGCGCCTTCCCTCAGCTACTATGTAATAATAATCTATATATATAAAGGGCTAATATGCATAGTGTCCCCTTGGGAATTCAACCAGACCAGACCAATCAAGTCTGATTGCTTGCTATGACGTGCGCTGACCACCAGGGGACAGCGTGGAACGAAGGAAGGCCTGATTGCCAGCCAGGCCTAGGAACCCTACCCGTGCACGGATTTCGTGCACCCGGCCTCTAGTATATAATAATAGCAGCGACAAGGATAGCCATCAATCCTTGAGTGCCTACAGTGTCTCTGGTCCTGCACTGGGCACTTCTCGTCCTCTCATATAACCCGAGGGTGTAAGTGTTGTTATTCCCGTTTTGCAGATTAGAAAATGAAGGCTGAAGGAAGTTCATCTGCAGCTGGCTAATGTTCACACTGTTTGGAATGCAAATCTGGATCTGTCTGAGCCCCCATCGGGGCCCCGGCCGCTGCACCGTTCTGTAACCACGTGTGAGCATCCACACGCCGGAAACGGAACCGAGAGCATCGTCAGAATGGGGGAGGGCTTGCCAGGGGCCCTCTGGGGCTCAGCAAGGGGCGATGCAAGATTGGGTCCACCGCTGACGTTCACACACGTTTTAAATGGGCTCCGCTTGGGAGGAAGGCGTCCTTGGTAGTAAAACATCTGAGCCCGTGATTTCCTTCTGGGTGTGAGAATGTATATGAATCACTTGCTAATGGCAGCTAAATGAGATGAAGTCATTTATGTGGCTGTAAGGGAGCCAGTTTCCACACTGGCGCAGGCATATGTACTCGTGCCTCCACTGTCCGTGGGCTGCCACACCTGTGCTTGTGAATGAGACCCTCTGGGGTCTTTGCCCTCAGATAAGGGCAGGCCCTGGAGGGACCCCCTCAGTCCCCAGGGAATTCAGGGCCAGGCCCAGGTCCCTGACAGCGAGGCTGTGTTTCCTTCCAGCTTCTCAGTTCTGGAACGAGAACCAGTTCCTTTAGCCAAGAGCATTGGCGTTTGGGGGGATATACTCTTAGCTCTGAGATGCCCAGTCAAAAAGGTGAGTCCCCCCTCTGTCTTAGCTCTGGCTGCTATCGCAAAAATAGTACAGACTGGGTGGCTTATAAAATACAGAATTTTATCTCCCACATTTCGGGGGGCTGGAAGTCTGAAATCAGGGTGCCCGCGTGGTGGGGTTCCAATGAGGGCCCTCTCCCAGCCTGCAGACAGCTGACTTGTTGTTCTGTCCTCACGTGGCAGAAAGAGGGCTAGAAAGCTTTCCAGAGTCTTTCTTGTAAGGGCACTGATCCCATTCATAAGGATTCCACCCTCATGACCTAATCACTTCCCAAAGGCCCCCCCTCCTGACAGCATCACATGAGGAGGTAGGATTTGAACCTATGAATTGGTGGGCGGTGCAGACATTCGGTCTACAACAACCTCCCCACCAAAGAGCGCATCGGTGGCTGCTGGGTTCCCGGGGAGCCCACCGCCCTGGCTGAGGTGGTCTTGCCTGGTGACTTTTCTGTGTTGTCCAGAGGCTTTCCCCATGACCTAGCCTGTCATTGGCTCATGCCCGAACCTCTCATGCTGGATGCACACCTGAGCCCTCCCAGTGTTGGGCACGTGCGGGGCTCACTTAACAGATACTGCTTCCATGTCACGCAGTGAAGAAAGCTCTCGGACCCTGGGTCCAGATGAAGGCAGGTGACCAGGCTGAGGCAGGCGGAGGGAGAGGAGACCAGTGGCCATGGCAGCCACAGCCCTGGAGAAGCGCACTCACCCAGGGGCAGGGGCAATGGAGAGGGCCCCTGAGTGTGGCCCTGGCCCTCCGGGGCCCCAGAGCCTTGGTAGGCCACACCTAGTTTCTGCAGAATTTGGAGACACCCGGAGCACAGGGCCTCCTCACCCTAATACACAGGGACAGCCTTGCCGGACAGTCAGACATGACATCGTCCCTGTGTCTCCTGGCACATCCCCTGAGTCATCTGCCCCCCGCCCCGCCCAGGGCCTGTCCGAGGAGGCGTGTTGTGTTACCCTCTCTCCTTGGGCTTTTCTTAGTAACAGCGCTGGCTGGGCGGCTGCACAGAGGCTCCTGGAGACATTCTGTCCTGGGCGGCCACAGGCTGACCCTGAGTCAACGGGTGCACCCCACCCAGGGAACCTGCTTCTCATCCTGCCAGGGCCGGGTGAGGTCAGAGGCACACGGGGGTCAGGAAGGCAGGGCTGTAGCGTATAAGCTGGGGCCGGTCTCCTGGCCCAGGGCAGCTCTGAGGGAAATGCTTGTTTAAACTCGTTTGCTCTCACCCGGCTCCCCGGCTCCCAGCCCGTCTCCCATTCTTGGGCCAGAGGGAATGACCTGGAGGTGTGCGAGACTGGATCCCAGGTGCTACCCAGGCCTGGCTGCACCCCAATCAGCGCTGCACCCCATTGGCTCAGAGAGAGCAGGAAGCTGAGAGGGTTTGCCCAGTCTAGGCCAGCTGGGACTGGCCGGAAATACCAGACCCTCTGGTTTCTCAGGAAAAGGTGTCACAGCTGCTGCTGATTGGCAGATGAGACCCTGACTATGGAGAGAGTGGTGCCCTGCCTTGTGATGGCAATCTAGGGCAAGGTCAGGGTCAGAGCAGTGCTTCCCTCAGGGCAGGTCAAGGTCAGGGCAAGTGAGGGCGTGGGAAAGCAGGTCTGAGGTCAGAGGGAGCTGGGACAGCGGGGTGTGCCTGACCTGTGAGGGTCCTGGTGTCCACTGCTCTGCTCACACGCCCGGGGGCCATTCAGGCCGGAAAAATAGCCAGAGGTGGACCTCAAACCACAGGTCCCCTCCTACCTCCACCCAACACTCCCGGAGTTTCCTGGGCTGAGCATTGAAGGATGGAAGGGTCGGGACAGGGTGTGTGCCCGGAAGAGGTCAGCCAGGCCCTGGGCTATTGGAGTCTCAGGTGGCCTGCAGCCAGCCCTGAGCTCTGAGTCTCAGCCCCAAAGTCAGGGTTCCAGAGCTGCAAGGAGCCTCGAGCCCCCCACCCACCCACCCACCCACCCCCAGGCCTGGGGGAGAAAGTCTCCCCTGCTTGGCTTTTGAGAGAGGAAGAGGGAGGCAGTTTGTCCAGGAAAGCGTAGGAACACATTTGAATCCACACCCATCTCCCCTCCCCCGGCCTGTCTCCCACCTGCCGGCCCCCAGGAGCAGCACTGACCGTGAGCCTGTGGGCTCATTATCAGAGGCCCCGGTGCAGCTGCATTCGGGGTCCACAGGGGAACACAGGCTGAGCTCAGTGTAGGAACTTGTCGCCCAGAACTGTCCCCAACTCCTCCTGAGGGACTGTGCTTGGAGAGGGGGCCTGGCTTTGTCCCGGTGCCTGGTGGGCAGCCCTATTGTGGATCTAGCCTGGGGCACAGGGACTGGGGCAGCCTCAAAGGGGTCCCGGTTCCCATCCAGCATGAGGCGCCTGGACCCTGGGCCGTGGGGCGGCTGGAGGGTCACTTCTCCTCCAGTAACTGAGGCGCTTGCTACAAGGCCTGCTGATAAGTGGTCCCTCTGGGACCAGGGTGTCACCGGAGGAAAGAATTGACGATGATGAAAGCGGCCGATTTCCTGGGAGACGGCGTCCCTTCCAGGCAGCAGCAGGAGCCTGGAGGTGGACGCTGAGGGCTTTTCTCTCTGGTTTTGACACTGAACTTGCCCTGAGGACTTGGGCACTGAGCACTGGGTGCCCGTCTGCGAAATGGAAAGGCCAAGTCACTCGGGGTCATTTGAGTTCATCGTCTACATAGAAGAGCAAGCGCGGGCCTGAGAGCAGACAGGACAGCTTCAGGATGCGCACGGACGCTACCCCACCCCCGAAGCTAGAGGACCCCCTTCTCGCCCACGCTGCCTCCGCTCTGCTCCTTGGCTGGCTGTTGGCACAAGGTCCCCATCCTGCCTTGGGCTTCCTGCCCTCACCCAGGGCCACGCCCCCCTGATGGTGAGGCAGGAAGGTCCTACGGGATCATCAGCTGAGAGTCCCCCCTGCCTGTGGAAGCCAGATCGGGCCTGACCTGACGTCCTTTCTCTCTAAGACCCTGGAGTCAGCCTTGACCACGTGGAGGAAGAGGCCCCGAGGGGTCCAGCGGGTCCTCTGTGGTCCCTGGCCCCCGAGGGACTGCTGTCTTGTGAGGGACACGTGGAGGAAGCCGTCCCTTCATCTTCTTTCCGTTTTGTTGAGATATGAATTTTGGTCGTGTCCTCAGAAAATGCAAATCCTTACTGATTAAATGGCCCATGTAAATTGACATATAGCCTAGCCTCTGGGCCTGAGAGAAAGAGGAACGAGAATAAAAGCAGAAACGGTCGCCAGAGCCCTTCTTGTCATGCACTTCAGCACGGCGACCCTACCAGGTCTTCAGGACTGGGAAACCTTTGGGGGACAGGTTAGGGTCAGGGTCTACCTGTGAGTGTGTGCGTGAATGCGTGTGTGTGTGTGTGTGTGTGTGTGTGTGTGTGTGTGTGTGTAAGGAGGGAAAGAGGAAGGATTGATTGCTTTCAGAACATTCTATTGATACTCAGGAGGTGGCATAAGTAGAGGCCATGCTTCAGCTGCAAAACTGGGCTGGCAGACTCTGCTGTGAGGTGCAGGGGTCTCTGTGACCTCATTTGTTTAGGGCCCCCTTGCACCTTAGACGCCAAAGGACTGGCTAGGGCAGCGCCACTCTACAGTCCGGGGCTGGGGCCTCAGAGCGGGCCAGCCGGTTGCCCAGAGCACACAGGGAGGCAGGGATGGGCAGGGGGTTGAAAGGGGTCCCCTTGCCGGCGACACCGGGAGGGATGAGTGGGATGAAGACATGATTGGGGAATTCAGGGGCCGGCAGAAAAGGAGATAGGAGACTACTAGTGACTCACTTTGGTTTTTTTAGTCTTGGACCAAATGGGATGCTTATTTTTAATTGAACATCTGAAATCAAATCATACCCAATTATACACCGACTTGGCGCCCATTCTATAAAGGGCCCTGAACGTGTTTCTTGTGGGAGCAAGACTCTGTGTAACTGCCGTGCCCCGATGTACCTGCTCGGTCAGTTTAGATTCTCACTGGAATGGCCAGGATGGGAAGGGAGGAGCCGTGAGGCTGCGGCCTGGAGGTGTTCACACAAGCCGGTGCTATGGGTCCCCGCGGCCGGTATGATGAGGGGGAAAGGGAATGCCCGGAAATACTCTGGAAGATGTTACCCCGTACAGAAGGGTGTAGAACTGTATCTGCAAACACTAAGATGGGAGCGTGTGCTGGTGAAGCTTCAGTGTTTCATTTGGTTTGCTCCTGAACGCATCTCCAGCGTAGCGTCTGTGCAGGAGCTCATCACCCTGTGAGCTCCCCCTCCCGGCGCCCCGAATCAAAGCTGGGCAGTTCAGTTTGGGGCGCATTCTTCTGAGCCTGGCTGGGGTCTCCTGAGGGGTGGGGGAGGCAGGGGTGCCTTTTCCTCTTTGTCTTATCTTCAGTGCCCGGCTGCCAGAGGAGCTCAGAAAATGTTTGTTGTTTTGTGTTGATTCAAAGTTAGAGCTATAATTCACAGAACACACACCCCACGCGCACGCGGGTAAATTCTCCCTCTAATTGAAATGCATTCACTTGGAGAAAGCAGTGCTGATGGGAAGCAGATAGCCGAGGGCGGGTGGTTCCCTGGGTGCCACGGGCCCGAGGGGTGTGAATTACAGGACCCAGCACTGAGACACCAGCCTGTCAGGGGAGGCGCCAATGACTATCCGACGATTCGTGCTCGCACAGCACTCCGTGCAAACCCCACCTCATATTAATTAAAAATTCTAAATCACGCCATTTTTTTTCTGGAAATACTTTTATGCTCCGTTTTATTTATCACCATTAATAATAATGATCATGATAACAATAACAATAACACTCCTATGTGATTAAGGTGCAGATACGCAATTGGGGGGCGGGGGAATACGGGTTTTTAGTGAGCCTTGAGCTAACAACAGGAATAGAGTCATTTCAAGGAGTTTCCGGTGAGGGCTGGTTCCAGAAGATTCTTCGACTGGGAGTTCACCTGTTCCCCCTTGTCAGTCAGTCACTTGCTCATTTGACAAGTAGGTATTAGGTGTCTCGTGTATGGCAGGCCGTGTGCTGGGTGCTGGGGTGCGGTGGCAGCTGGGACAGCCCCCGCTCTCTAGGTCTGGGAGGTTACAGACAAAACGTGCCGCTCTCTGGAGCTTGCCTTCTAGGGAATGGGAAGACGACGGGAAAATCCGTAGCAGGAATATCTAACATGTTAGTTAGATGGTAAGACGTGCTAGTGGGTTCCACGTTCACAGTGGTAGACTCAGAAATTCCGGCCAGTCCTCCTGCTCCCTGGAGCCTTGAAGGACGAGATAGTGAGGGACTCCCCAACCGGGCGTGGGGAAGGCCAGAGGCCCAAGGGCTGAGCCCAGCATCTTGGGCCGGTTCTCCCCTCAGACTGTGTGCCGGCTGAGAGCTGAGCAAGCCTTTGACCAGCCTGTGGGACCGGAGGACCAGCCTGGAGTCCTCAGCCTCCCGGGGACCAGCGGAAGCCGAGGCCCTCCCAATAGCTTTGAGTTGCACTCTGACGGGCTGCACCTTGGCCCCTCAGCCTCCAACATCTCCACTCTCCACTTGGTGACCCCAGATTGCTGTGCCCCCAGGTGCCCAGCAGAAGCAAACAGACAATCTTGGGAGGAAGATAACCTCACCCTAGGCCTCAATTGTTTTTAAAGTAATGTGCGAAGACAGAATCTGGCACATAGTAAAAAGAAAAAAAAATTAAAACATACAAGGAGATGACATGAGCAAACATCAGTAGAAATAACAAAAAAAAAATGGACACGGAGTCCCATGGGGCTCTGGGTACATTGGAGTTATCGGACACAAACTTCGACTCTACTTACCGTGACCAAGGCGTTAAAAGACAAAATTGGGGTTTTCGGCCGAGAACCATAAGCGGTGCTTTTGAAAAGAACCAAAGGTAAGTAACGCCCCAAGTGAAGAACGCGACAATGAGTTTAACAGATGCAGCCAGAGAGAGGATTGTGAGCTAAATGACTGGGTAGAAAAAATATCCAACATTACGCACAGAGAGACAAGAGAAAAAACACCCAAACCAGAAGATAAGCGACATTGGGTTTACACCCCAACGGGCAGGTTACCCTGCCCACAGTCCCAGGGGCTCCCCCACGCATCCTCCACCCCGGCAGCCCAGGAGCAGTCACCCTTTCCATCCCGGCTCCTATGGGGCGGAGCCCGAGACAAAATTCAAACCGGCCTGGGTGCCTCTTTGTCCTCGGTTCTGTGACGGGAAGGTTAAAGCCTCCTGACTCTCATGTTACCATGAGCCTTGCTTACCTCGGGAGAAAGGGGCAACATGGAGAGGAAAGGAAAGAACCTGGGGCAGTGAACGTCAGCGAGAGATTGGCCGAGCACCTGAATATTGCCCTCAGCGCACCCCCTGTTTCCCCGAATAAAGGAAACAGAGGTGCCTTCAGGCCTTTTTTAAATCAAGATTTTATTTAAAAGAAGCAAAGTCTCAATCACCAAGCAAACAGCTCACAAGGACGTTTTCTGGGAGCATGAGAGTAATAACAGCTATCATTTTGGAGGGTGGCAGGCCCTGGGCTATGGGTCCAGCATCCGTCATTCTCGCCCACCCCATGGACGTTTTATAGATCAGGTGGCAGGTTCGGAGATGTCCGGGGACCCTCCAAGGGCACAGAGTGTGAGAGGTGGTTCCGTGGTTCGTGCCAGGTCTGGGTGGCTCCGGCACTGTTCCCAGGGTGGCTTCCGACGCGCCCCACGCAGACCGAGGTGGGCAGCCGAAGGCCACGGGGAGCTTCCTAGGGCATCAGCTACAGCCTGAAGCTGTTCTGAATCCCAAAGCAAAGCGGGGACCACAGGGGGGCCCCAAGTTTGGTTTCTGTTGCCCATTTCTGAGCTTTCTCTCTGGATGAGAGCTGTGACCATTCACAGCGTGTTTGCCCAGCCCCGTGGGAATCGTACGCTGGTGAAGTAGAAATATCCTTGTGAACATATGAGCACACTCATTTACCGAAGGTAAAGGAAGCCTTTCACTGGTCTGGCAGGCTCCCATTTTCCCTCTTTCTGCCTTTCGTCTCCTCTTCTCTGCTCCCTTTGATTGCCCATAACATTAACCTTCAGAAGGAAACTGGGGTAAACAGCCTGGCAAGGCAAGCAGCTGATTTCCCGGCTGCACCTGCAGCAGCCCCTGGAGGGAGTCGGTAGCTGGGAGGTTTGGGTGGGCCTCACACCCTCCCCACACCTGCCCCCTGTTTGGGGGGAAAGGGAGTTCCCTGTGGCCTTAGGTCGCTGTGAAGCTCGCATGCATAACCATTCATGGTGCTTTCCCTCCGTCCAGCTGGCTCCGCAGGCTCCGCCACAGCTCCTAGCTTGGGGCTCTGTGACGGGGGTGGGGTGGGGGGGGGGGCGGGGGAGGCAGGGGGGGGTGGAGAATGAGTTCCATGCAGGATTGTTACTGCTGTAGAGACGTCGGTGTTATTTGCAGGGACGCTGTGCTGATAGGGGAAGGCTGTTTCTTGGCAAACACCTCCTTCAAGCACTGTGGCTCTTTCTCAGGTTATAGGAAAGGGCATTAGGCAAACACTTGGAAATTCAGCAGCGTCCTCCCCTGCAGGGGGATGGCGAGGGCAGGGGTGGGGGGAGAGGGGATGCTACGATGCCCAACAGCAGCAGCCACGCAGGATGCGCGCTGGCTGCCGCACCCTCCTGATCAGCCCTCGGGCGGGACAGTATCAGCAGCGGTAAAGGTGACAGCTTTTGCTGCGATGCATGGCCTCTTCAGGGAGTATTAGAGTGTCTGGACCTATTTTTTACGAATCTGGAAACCGCCAGTGGAACATTGTTGATGTTGTGGGTAATGCATACAGCAGCCGCGTGGGAAGCTGAGCCGGGAGAGGTACCCGGGGCGCAGGGAGCATGGGAGCCCCTGCCCATTGCAGCTGGAGCAGTTAGGACGCAGCGAGGGGAGCACCACTGTGGGGGGGGGGGGGGTAGGGGGGGCAGGTGTGGCTGGGAGGTGGCGCAGTCTGTTCTATTTGCTGGGGGGCCGGGGGAGAGGAGTGGACAGGCCCTGCCTCTCCTGGGAGTGGACGATATTTATTCTGAAGGGAGAGCCAGAGGAAAGTTCCATCGTCATGGAAGGAATTTCAAGCCCTGCTTAGTATTTTATTGTTTTGACTTTTTTTTTTTTTTTTTTTTTTTTTGGTCCTGCCTGGACCTTCCCTACCTAGAGTACAGATTCGTATAAACAGGGGAAGTTATAGTAGACTAGAGCCCTGGTGCACGAATTCGTGCACCAGTGGGGTCCCTTGGCCTGGCCTACAGGATTGGGCCAAAACTGGCTCTCCAACATCCCCCGTGGAGTCCCGGATTGTGTGAGGGTGCAGGCCAGGCCGAGGGACCCCACTGGTGCACGATTGGGGCCGGGGAGGGACGTGGGAGGTTGACCAGCTGGGGAGGGACTGCAGGAGGGCTCCAGAGCAGGTCCAGCCCATCTCTCTCAGTCCCGACCGGCCGGACCCCAGCAGCAAGTAACCTACTGGTCAAAGCCTCTGCCCCCTGGTGGTCAGTGCATGTCATAACAACTGGTTGACTGCCCCCTGGTGGTCAGTGCACATCATAGTGACTGGTCACCTGGTCGACTGTCTGCCCCCTGGTGGTCAGTGCACATCATAATGACTGGTTGATTGCCCCCTGTGGTCAGTGCGCATCATAGGGAGCGGTTGAGCAGCCTTAGCATATCATTTGCATATTACCCTTTGATTGGTTGAATGGACGACCAGACACTTAGCATATTGGGCGTTTATTATATAGGATGGTGTGATGGTTAATTTTATGTGTCAACCTGACTAAGCCAAGGGGTGCCAGGCATGTGGTCAAGCCTTCGTCTGGGTGTGCCTGTGAGAGTGTTTATGGATGTGATTAATTTGATTCAGGGGAATGAATGTAGAAGATCGCCCTCCCCAGGGTAGGTGGGCATCGCCTAATCAGTTGAAGGCCTGAGTAGAACAGAAAGGCTGACCCTCCCACAAGTAAAAGGGAGATTCTCCTGCCTGTTTTGTGTGTGTTTTCCTGCCTTTGGACTCGCACTGAAACATCGGCTCTTCTGGGGCCTGGCGCCTCCCAGCTCTCAGGCTAGAACGCACACCCGCACACCGTTGCAGCTCCAGTTTCCAGGCTGCCACCTGCAGGCAGGATCTGGGACTTCTCCGCCCCCATAATCCTGGGGGCCAATTCCTTATAATACATTCTTCCTATAGTTACGCATTCTCTTGGTCCTGTTTCTCTGGAGAACCCTGAGTGATATAGATGACATTAATAAGGCAGGGATGGAAATATTGACATCTTACCTGAATTCCTAACCTGACCAGGTCAGCTGTGTCCTCTGTGAGGGAAAAAAGGGCCCATGAGTCCCCAACGTGTTCAGAATGAGGCCAGTGGCTCAGAACGCTCTCTGGCCACACCTCTCGGCTGAGGAAATCAGAGGCTCTGAGCCGTGTGGATGGAAACGGGAGAGAGTGGCATGAGGGGCAGGGAAACGGGCATAGCCCTGACCTCTCTCACCTGGTACCTCCTGGCGCCTTCACCCAGAACGCACCTTGGGAGAGCAAAGGACCCAGGCAGAGTTGGCCCGATACGCAGGCCCAGCTCCCGCCCCCCACGCCCAGCCTGGCCAGGGCCTCCAGTGGCAGGCCAGCCCCTGGCCCTGCTGAGCTCCTGGAAGCAAAACATTATCCGAGTGCTGCAGGTACTCATCCCTGTGCTGGGATTGAGCCCAGGTCCGTGCAGCAGTCCCTCCCACACCCTCAGGGCTGCTTTGTGAGGACACAGAAACCCTCCCTCCGGCAGCCTCTGGCCGCCATCCTCTCATAGCTGTGTCCTCAGGTGGCCCTCCGCCGCTGAGGGGTCCGGAATCCTTTGTAGTAGCACAGCCTCTGCGTCTACCCCGGTGATGGGTCCCTGGGGCTGGTGGGAGGGGCAGGGAGGGGTAGCGGGCACAGACCTTAGCCTGGAAACTGGGAGGAGCCGAGATTCCTGCCTCTGAGACTAGTTATTCTCTGGCGTCCACACCCAGTGGTCAGCCGTGGTCCTGAGAGTTGGTTGGTGCGGTCTATTAGGGTGGGGGCTCCAGTTGGTACAGGCGCCGTAGCTCGCCTAGGCACCATGACCAAGAATAAAAATAACCCCAGGCTCGCCCTAGCCAGTTTGGCTCAGTGGATAGAGCATCGGCCTGCGGAGCAAAGTTTCCTGGGTTGGATTCAGGTCAAGGGCAGGCTCCTCCCCAGACTGGGCCCTGGTCAGGGCTCGTGCAGGAGACAACCAATGGATGGGTTTCTCTCACACTGATATTTCTCTCTGTCTTTCCCTCTCTCTTCCACTCTCTCTAAAAATCAATGGAAAAATATCCTCGGGTGAGGATTACAAAATAATAATAATAAATAAAAATAAACCTCGGCTCTGTCGCTCAGTGGTTAAGCACACGGGTTTTCTAATCAGATCCAGCTTCATATCTCGACTCTACTTGGTTAGCTGTGTAGCTAACCTCTCTGCCTCTGTGTTTACTGTCCTCCCGGGAGTGCTCTGCACCACCTCTTTGCTTGCCTACCTGGAACTTCAACTTCAATGTAGGCATCGCCTCCTCCAGGGAGCCTTCCCTGATCTCTTCCCTGTAAGTAACCTCTCTGAGGCCCACCTCTGAACCTTGTTATAAGGAGTAGATTCAATTGTATAGTAAAGAGTTTAGCTCTGTACTTAATAGGGTTAGCACTCAATACAATCTTATCATTTTCTATTTAGACCAGCTGTGGGCAAACTACAGCCCGTGGGCTGGATCCGGCCCGTTTGAAATGAATAAAACTTAAAAAAAAAGAAAAAGACCGTACCCTTTTATGTAATGATGTTTACTTTGAATTTATATTAGTTCACACAAACACTCCATCCATGCTTTTGTTCCAGCCCTCCGGTCCAGTTTAAGAACCCATTGTGGCCCTCGAGTCAAAAAGTTTGCCCATCCCTGATTTAGACCATCAGCATTTTTTTACCAGATATATCAATGCCCATAAGATGGCACATAACTTCAGGGTCTTGGCAAGTAACAGCATTCTGTCCATGAAAATGGTATCAAAATGAGTCTGAGGGACCCACCAGAGTATTTTAATTGGGGAAACCCCAAGATAAGCCATATGAAGGGACCATTTCATTTGTACCCTCACTCATTCATTCAACAAACACTTTTTATGCCAACTGGATTCCTGCCTGGACCCTTGAGTAACGTACAGGCTAGAGGCGAAAGCAGACCCAAGATCAAGCTCAGCACCGAAGCCCAT
Organism: Myotis nattereri; assembly: GCF_964212035.1. Classification (NCBI taxonomy): domain Eukaryota; kingdom Metazoa; phylum Chordata; class Mammalia; order Chiroptera; family Vespertilionidae; genus Myotis; species Myotis nattereri. Next base: position 74,581,484 of record NC_138085.1, on the reverse strand, counting down.
CACAGCCCAGAGAAGGAAGATACAGCCCAGACTTGGGCATGGAGAGAGATCAGGGAAGGCTCCCTGGAGGAGGCGATGCCTATATTGAAGTTGAAGTTCCAGGTTGGCAAGCAAAGAGGTGGTGCAGAGCACTCCCAGGAGGACAGTAAACACAAAGGCAGAGAGACAAGAACCAGAATGGGTGGCTCCCCCGCCAGGAGAGGGCCGCCGCCTCTCGATTCCAGGTGGCAGGTGCCAGCCAGAGCCCCTGGTCCTTGGTCCCCAGACCCAGTGACTGCCCTTCTGTTCACCCCCTGCAGGAAAGGAGGGAAAATGGGAATGAAAGGCTTAAAACAACAGGTCTGTGATTGTCCCCATAGCACGTGAGGCTCTGAGCCTAACAGGTCCCACGTGGGAGCTTCCCCGGATGAGCTGAGCGCTAGGGCTAGCTCAGTCCTGGCCAGGCCAGTGGAGTATTTCGAATCACTAGGTGCTCTCAGAGGGGTCTTGGGCCTCAAAGTCTGTAACCGTGCTGGTGGGGCAACTGGGGGGACAGAGCGGGGAGCAGAGGGAGCAGCTCTGGGCGGGGGAGGGAGATTGGGAACCCAGCGGGGCACCACTGCCTGTGAGGTGCGGGCAGGACATCCACGTGGAGATGTCCAGCAGGCATCTGAATATGCGGGGCCCAGGTTTATGGGGGACAAAGAGCTGGCCGTCACGCAGTCATTAAGTCCGGAAGCATGAGCGGGACCCCGTCTGTGTGTGGGAGAGGCCGGCGTGAGAAGCACATGATAGGATCCCGAGAAACACTTGCAGGGAGGCAGCCACGCCACAGAGATGGGTGTACACACCGAGGCCAGCCGGTGCCACGGGTGGTGACCTCCCAGGTGGGCGGATGCATGGGAAGCCAGCTGCCCAGCGTGGACAGCGCTCCGGGAGCAAGTGGGGCCTCGTGGAGCCTGGCGCCCAGCTGGCTGCCCACGGCGCACACTTCCACGGCCGGGACAGCTGAGACCTGCTGCTGTTTCCCAGGTGCCATTTCTCAGGTGCGTCCCAGAGGGGAGACGGGCCTTGTCCAGGTCCCACGGAGCCCGGGCCTCCTGGTCCCCGCCCGCTGCCCGCCCCGGGAAGCTGGGAGGGCATGGCAGAGAGGAGGGAGAAACACCCGTGGTGTCTGGAGCGTCTGGGAGGGGCAGGGTGTGCCGGTCCGTGGTGCTAACAGGACAGAATCCTTCGGGCGGGGAAGTGGGCAGACTGCAAAGAATTGGAAAACGCTGACACCCCCCACCCCCACCCAGGAGAACAAGAAGGGAGGGACGTTAATATGTTTTAAAATAGGAGCTGCCAAAATAGTATGTAGCACTGTGGGAGTGCTTACCAGACAAGCTGCCTGATTCGAATTTGTGAGTAGCAGGCCCTGGCGGGTTGGGGCGGGTGGGAGGGAGGGATAAAATATATCCTCCTTCCCTTCGTCCCTGAGCTTCCGCAGTCTGCTTCTGCCTGACACTCAGAACGAGCCCAGAATGACAGCACTCTGCCACGGTGCATGCAGCCCTCCTGGTCCAGGGCCCTGGAACAGGGGCGCCCACCCCACACCCCAGAGGCCGGAGGCTCAGTCGAGTCCAGGGCGCAGCGGAGGGAACCTGGCGTCACGTAAAGGGGGAGATTTGGGGAACACAGTGTGGACCAGCTGGTATCTCTTTGTACCCCTAAATGTAGCTGTGTGGAGGGCACCTGTGGTGGCCCAGGCTGCCTGAGCACCTAGTGGCTCATAAACAAAGAACTGTACTGCTCTCAGCTCTGGAGGCTGCAAGGCTGATCAGGTGCCAGCGTGGCCGGGTCCAGTGAGAACCTGCCCCAGGCCACAGAGCGCGGCTTCTCCTCGGGGTCCCTCACGTGGCAGAGGGGAGAGGGGACGCAGGGCACGATCCTTCCGTGACCTAATCACCTCCCCCAGGACCCGCCTCCTGAACCATCCATCACCCGGAGGCGAGGATTCACGTAAGGCCTCTGGGAGACAGACACACTGTGTCCATGGCACGGGACAGCCATCCATGGCAGAGGAGGACAGTCGTGGCCACTGGCCTGCTGGGGAGAGCTTGTGTGTGTGAATGTGTCTCAGAGCAGGACATGGGGGGGAGGGGGAAGTCCCGTGTGCTAGCTGTGCAGCTGACGTACACACCTCACAGGCCCGGAAGGAGACTATAATTCCCACTGTGCAGGTGGGGACATTGAGGCTCAGAGACAGTAAATCCTTGCCTGGGACACTCTGGTAATGACTCAAGTCCCTCATTCTCAATGCCCTGCTGCTCTAACCCCCAAAGGCACCCCTGTGTGCCCCGTGCCCCTCCTCCTGGCGCTCCTGGCTCAGCCACCTCCCCCAGGAGGCTTTCCTGGACCCACTCGGCTAGAGGAGGTGCTGCCCTCGGTCATGGCACTTGGTCTGTCTTGATGGCACCTGTTTCCTTGCCTGTCTCTCCACCAGCCTGATCTGTTAGAGGCGGAGCCCTTGTCCTGCTCAGACCACAAAGGATGGATGAAGGGTGGTCCCAGGCACAGTGCCTAGACCTGGGTGTCTGCCCCCAGACCCTCGGGCCCCCACACCCACAGAGGACTGTCCTAGCCTCTGTGCAGGAATTCCCCCACCGGAATGCCCCGTCCATCCTTCGGGCACAGCTCGCGGCCTGCCTCCTCATGCCTGGGTGTGGCCGGCCTGACCAAGGCACAGTGAGTGCCAGACAAGGAGCAGCTCTCGGCGTGGGAAACAGTGAGACGGCGTCCACGCGTAGCCCCGGTGCGCCGGGCTAGCACTGAGCCCTCTGCACGGAGGAGTTGGTACCCCATGGTGCAAGTTCCGGCATCATCTCTGTGCGAGGGGTGAGGCCCGTTAGCTGCCCCAGCTCACCCCACTTGTCAGTGTCAGGTCTTGCCTTTGAACGGGGCAGCCTGGCTCCCACCACCGCCCACAGGAAGAAACCCCTGCCCTCGGGCCCCGCACAGCAGCGAGGTTGCCGGGAAGGGGCTGGCCCCTGTGCCCTCCCTGGAGAGCTGGCAGCTGCCAGGTCCTGGGGGCCCACCCTCCGTGCTTGGAGCCCCTGTGCCCCTCCGTGCTGGCCCGGCTCCCCAGCGGGAGGGCGGGAGGGCAGGAGGGCGCGGAGCCTGCGCCCAGGGTACACAGCAGCGGCCGGGACGAGGCGCCGGGGGACAATATGTTCGGCTGCCCTCGCTGAGGGGCGGCTCTGCTCTCTCCCTCCTGTGATTGTTACCATCTGTTTCCCTCCGCCGTGTTTGTTGATGTTTTCTTGTTTTAAAACTGAAATGAGTCAGATTGGAAGCGGGTTTAGGAAAAAGTGTCTGGGAGGGAAGCTCCCAGGGGCCGCGGGGGACTGTTTCGGAGCCGCTGCAGGAAAAAAGCTTCTGTGGGACCGAGGGGCGGGACGGGGAAGGGGGGGCGTCGGCCAGCGCCTCCCGCCCTGTGGGGGCTGAAGCCCCCCGCGGCCCGAGCAGGTGGGGTTCTGTGTGTTTGGGGGGGTAGAGGGCACACGTGTGGGCTTGGTGCGTAGGTAGCCGAGTGCATGCGTGGGCACACTTGTGCGCCTGTGTGAACATGTGTGTTGTCGGGGCCGGGCTGTAGGGCATGGACGGTGCATTCAGGGGAGAAGGGGGGAGCTGCGGGCTGGCCGGGACCACGGTCAAGGTTGGGAGGGTCCCCCACCTCTGCTCTCGGCGTATATTTGTGCCTCAGGTGGATGTGTAAATCCACCTGCCCGAGCAGTGTCGGCGCTGAGCCGAGGTGAAGGTGATGAGGGGCGGGCTGATTTGGGGGTATGTCTGGTCCCCGGAGGTGATGCTCACGGGGGCCCTTGGCAGTGCGGGTGAGCTGCCCGTGGCTGCCTGGACTCCCTCTCTGGGGCGCGGAGGACCCGGAATATTATATTGCCCTGCCTGCCCGCCTCCCCCCCAGAGCGAAGCTTCGGGTTTCTCTCCATGGCCAGGAGGCTTCCGTGTCCTGCCAAGGCCACGGGGCAGGAACTGGCTTCCCGAGCCGACGACACGGAGGCCTTTCAGCTGCCGCTCTGCTGGGAATTTTGAGTCTGTGCCTCGTGCCTCCCCCTCTTCCTGTTCCCAAATGCCAGTCACCCTAGACTCTTGGCTCCTGGGTGTTGTTATTCAGGCCAAGGAAGGGGGCCCCGTGGTTGTGTCCCTGCTCCCCGGGTCTGCAAGCTCAACAGCTCTGCGACCTTGACCCCAGGGCAGACCCGCGGCCCCCCAAGCTTGCAGGCCCGGGCTTTGGTCTCGTGGCCAAACTGCCAGGCTTCCCGTGGACGTGGCAAGGCAAGATCCAGCCCGCGACCCTGTTTTCTGTCCCCCCTTGATAATCACAGCCTGCGGGGGTTCTCTGGCCCTGGCGACCCAGAGCGAACTGATGTACAGGCTGCCTGGGGCACGGCATCCGCCTGGCATTGCTGGGCCCCTCACAGGAGTAATTGCTGCCACTTGCTGAGCCGGCTCTGCCCCGGCTTCTGTGCTGGGCCCTGACGCAGATGTTCCCTCCCTGCTGAAATCGGTCTTCGGAAGAATTATCGTGCCGGTTTCATAGCCCAAGGAAGGCATGCCCAGAGGTGAAATGACTCGTGCAAGGTCACAAGGCAAACCAGAGGTGGTGCAGGACTCGAACCCAGACCTTCCGCCTGCCAGGCCAGAGCTCCAATGGTTAGGGGGCGGAGGCCCTCCAGGACGCCGCGCTGTCGGCCAGATGGCGGGTGTGTGGCCACCAGGCCGGCTGGGTCTCCAGCAGAAGCTCCTGGGCACCTTTCACACCGAGCGGCTCCTTCCTCACAAGCCACCTGGCGTGCGCTCAGCCTCTCCGCGCGAGGCAGGGCCTGCAGCTCACTCCCCTTCCTGGGACGCCTAGGAGCGAGCCAGGGAAACTTCTCGTGTCTGCATATTCAAGCGCTTTTATTAAGTGGAACGAGCTATTTCTGAACACGAGAGTGGCCAACAGCCTTAGAGGAAATTAAAATGAACCGTGACAATGGAAAATTGCACGGGGGCACGGCAGATTCTCCGGAGATAAATACAACAAGCCTTTCAACAGCATGCGGGGAAGACTCCCATCACGGAGATTATATTGTGAGAGGGGGAAAGCAAAGCCTCGGAAAACAGGCGCTCAGGCTGGTGGGAGGGCCAGCCGAGTGCGCGTCAGGCCTGTGTGTCCCTCCGTAACACCCCCACCCTGGTGTCACTGTCCAGGAAGAGAAGTCTGTCCAGCTGTCCACCCAAGAGGGTTCCTGCCCCCTCCCACCGCCTCCTACAGATTTTACCACTTTCCCCTTCGCTCCTGGACCTCCAGGGAGTTTAGATAGAATCCGTCTGCCCCAGCAAGCTTCCCGGAGCCTAAAGAGACAGCTGATGCTGAAAGAGGGCATTTCCTTAAAGAAAATCACTTCCGCCCTAGCCGGTTTGGCTCAGTGGATAAAGCGTCAGCCTGCGGACTGAAGGGTCCTGGGTTCGATTTCGGTCAAGGGCATATGTATGCCCGGGTTGTGGACTCGATCCCCAGTAGGGGGCATTCAGGAGGCAGCCGATCAATGAATCTCTCTCATCATTGATGTTTCTATCTCTCTCTCCCTCTCCCTTCCTCTCTGGAATCAATAATACACATATATAAATTTTTTTAAGAAAAAAGGAAAATCACTTGACCCATCAATTCTGAAGGAAGGGAGCTGAGCTGGCTGTGGCCAGGGGACACCCCCCTCCATCAGGACCCTGCCTGTCCGCTCAGTAACCCATGACCAAAGCCCCAGCAGAGAGAGGGTGCGGGGAGCTGGGAGGATGTCAACGGAGACCCTCGTTGTGCGCTTCTGGAATGTTCCACCGCAGGCCCCTCTGAGACACACGGGGGGCGGCACTTGCTTCGGGGAGTCTCGCAGTCCCGGCAGTAAAACTGGTTTAGCTCCCAGGGACATCTGTTTCTTTGTCCTCCCGACCTCGGGGCGACCCTGCCACAGTCCTCTCTCTGGTTAGGCCTCTAATGAGGTCGCCGAGCCGGCTGTGTCAGCACCTCCTTGCTGGGCGTGAGTGGAGCGCAGTCGACTTCCTTCCGCGAGTCGCCAGCCCAGGCAGAGGCCTCACAACCCCTCGCTGCTCCCCTCCCAGAGCCTTTGGGGTGAAATGAGAGTCTCTGTGGAGGAGGGTGAGGAAGGGGCCTGAGGGGTGCACAGTCCGCGGGGCCTCCACTCGGGGCCCTTTCCGGTACTGGGTGAGCCCTGCACCCAAGGAAGCTTGGTTTGTCCTAGGGTGCCCTGGTGTGTGTGTGGGTGGGGGGGGGGCAGCCTTGAGGGGCAGAGGGGCCAGGCCAGCCCTGACGAGCCTGCTGGGGAGCCTCAGAAACGTGGCTTCAGTTCACCTTGGCCTCTGAGTGCCCTGCTGGGGCCTCACGGTCAGCCAAGCAGCACCTGGTCCCACCTGGTCCCACCTGGTCCCACCTGGTCCCACCTGCCAGCTCGGGGCCTGCACAGCGGCCTCGTCCTCGCGGGCGCCCTGAGGAGCTCGGACCCACGGAGAGCAGAGGCGCCCCGAGTGGCCGTCGTCGTCAGATGTGTGTCTGCGGTCAGAGCTGACCCGGGGAGGGCGGGACAGGCGCGTCCCAGGCTCCGAGGCTGGGAGGTCCGGGGTTGTCCCACAGGCGCTGCCTGCAGGGCGGGCATTGGGGAAAAGTCCCATCAAAGGCCGGGCAGGGCTGCTCTGGGCCGGCCTCCCTGCCCGCCCGCTCAGGCTCAGGCAGCGGGACTGAGATGGCGGCTGCCTGGTCACCAAGGCCGAGGGCAGGGGCGCGGGCGGGGCGGCGGGCTCTGAGCAAACCGGGCCGGGACCGGCACACGGCTGTCGGAGACCCGGGAGGGCCCACTGGAGGGGGTCGATGAAAGGCGCACCCCCCGCTCCGCACGCAGGTGCCCCTCGCCGTCCACCTCGCCGTCCATCAGGCCGCTCACATCACAGGCGGCCCTGCACCTCTCAGCAGAATGAAAGGGGGGCTGCTGGCGGGGGGCGGGGGGGCTGGAGCCCGGGAAAGCGCCTCTTTCTCTTCAGAGCCTTTCATCTGTGGCGGGCTGCTTTTTCCAGGTGATCTTATTTCAAAGCCCCTTTGAAAATGGTGTGGGTTTTGTAATGGATGAAAAGTTCCTTGGAAATGGGACTAAGAAGTTTTCTGTTGAACGTTGTCAGAGGAAAGTTGAAAGCTTTGAGTTGAAGGTTCTGCCAGATTTATCCTTTCTTTTGTCCACAAGGCCCATCCCCTGGGACAGGTTCGGGGCCTGGACGGGGCGCGCGAGGCGGCGAGGGCGCGGCAAAAACCAGCCCCAGACGCCGTTGCTTTACATGCGCAGGGGGAGCCGTCTGTGCTGAACCTGGAGCAAAAACGTCTCTAAGGCGTAGACTTTGAAGCCGGATAACGGAAAAGCAAATATACTTGCCCAGTTCTCTAGAAAGCGGGGTCCTATCGAAGACAATGGCTACTGCACAGGTGCTTCGTATCAGAACAGTAATTACCAGAGGAGACAGGGACCAAAGGGGCCGAGGAGGTCGAGGCGGGCCTGGCCGGAGCCCTGGGGCACGGCCACCCGGGAGAGCTGGCCGGAGAAGCCAGCGGGCAGCACCGCAGGGGGGGGGGGGGCAGCCAGGACGAGCATCGTTGCGGAAACGGAAGGGAAGGAGTTTCAAGAAGGAAAAGGGAGGAGGCCAGTGTGACGGGTCCGAGGAAGAGGCTGGGAAGTGCGCCGGACTTGGCAGCAGGAGGTGACTGCTCATTGGGAGGGACGGTCTCTCGCCCAGGCTGGTTGGCTCCGTTGGTTGCAGTGACGCCCTGTGCACCAGAGGTCCTGGGCTCAATTCCTGGTCAGGGCACATGCCTAGGTTTTGGGTTTGATCTCCAGTTGGGGTGCATACGGGAGGCAACTGATCCAAGTATCTCTCTCACATTGATGTTCCTCTCTCTCTCTCTCTCTCTCTCTCTCTCTTCCCCCCCCCCTCTCCCTTACTCCTTCTCTAAAAAATAATAATAATAATTAAAAAATAATAAAGGGGATGGTCTCACTGAAGTGCTGGGGTGGGGAGAGGTGAAAGGTGAAAGGTGAGCAGAATCCCAGGTGTCCTGAGCCCCGTGGAGGGGAATGACCATAGAAGGAGAGGAGGCAGGTGGGGGTGGAATGGCAGCTGACGTGGAGAGGCAAGGATGTGTGGGTCCCATGGTGGAATGCCAAGGGAAGGGCTGATGGAGGGGGGGGGGAGGAAGTAGAAGAGAGAGGGGACATGAAGGGTGGCCCCTCGGGGCACTGCCCACTTTGGAGAGGGGTGGAGGTGTCGGTCTGGGCCACCGGGTCAGAGACTGAAGAGTTGGAAAGGGCCAGCACACACTGGTAGGGGTTGGGGAACCTGTCAATGGCCCAGAGTCTAGGGGATCAGAGGGACTGGGGAGATGGTGGAAGCCCAGGGGATCCAGCTCCAGCGGGCACCTGAGAGGGGCACTGAGTGTCACCCAAGCAGGGCAGTGTGGACGTGACCTTGACGTGGCTACGCCTGTTTGGGGGCCTGTCAGCCACAGTGGGGGTGGCCTGGGGACATACTGGCCCTCCCAGAGCACCCCTGCGAGTCCTAGGACAGTAAAGGCCGTTCGAGTCTGAGTCTGGCGCCCTCTAGCTGCGATTGCGCTTCTCCAGGCCTTACAGTAAGGGGAGGCGTGAGCACAGAACTCAGGGGAGGAGATGGCATCCTGCCCGCGCCTGGCATGCAGCAGGTGCTCAGCAAATGGAGCTGTTAGGACGGCACAGGCCAGGCACCCCCCCTCCTCGGTGCTGCCGGCTCGTCGTGGCTGAGCTTCTTGGTGCTTATGTGGCCCAGTGAGAGACAGGCAGGAAGTGGCCAGTCTCCACCTAAAGCACTTGGCGGTGACCCTCAGGGCAGGACACAGCCTCGGACGACAGGGCCAGGCTAGCGGCTGCCCCCTGGCCTCTGAAATTCTCTCTCCCACCCAGTACGTGGCTGCCCTCCTTGCTCAGCTCCCTTACCCGTCCCCAGGTCACATCCTCCGTCCCCACCCCCCGCCCCCGCCCCCCCACCCCCGCCAGGCTCCCAACAGGGGCACTTGCCCTCCTGACACATCATCAGATTCTGTCATATGATTGGAATCTGAATATCTATTTAAGATGACAAGACTGAAATTAAAATTCAAATAAAGAATTACTTTTCTGTAAGTTGCTCCGAAAGCAGTGATTTAGCAGCAAATTGATAGAGAAAGGTAAGCAGTGGTCCTTTAAACCATCGTGCGGCTTCCGGCGTGCGAGCCAGAAGTGTCTCAATTTAACACATCATTGGTTAGTATTATTAGAAATTTCATCGGGCCCCGGAGCACATGATGGCGCTGATGCAGAGGGGGGACCGAGGGCGCCGGCCGGGGACCCGGGGGCCAGAGAGGGCAGCCTCGTTAATGAGCGCAGAGGGGACCCCAGAGAGCCTCCCTCGGCCCTAAGCAGGGATTGACTGTGGTTATGCTCTTGTTTGCAGTTCAGTAGCGATCATGAAATGGGAATTGAGAGGCTCATAAATGTCACTGCTCGTCCCCGAGGCCACAGATTTATAGCTTTGGTGCCTGTCAGTGTGTCCTTCTGACCCTGAGAAACCCAGGCTGGGAACAGGAGTCCGAGAAGACAGCGTGACTAAAGGGCCGGCGCCTGTGAGCCCGTGAGCGAGGCCCAGAGCTCTGTCCCCGTCCAGCCCCGCCAGCAGCTTCGGCTCTGAGGTCACCTCACTGAGGGCACAGATGGCCTGGGGGCTTGAATGTCAAGGCTGTCGTTCCCCAGAGCGAGGTCCAGGGACCACCTGCACCGCCTGGTGGGCTTGTTAAAGGGCCACAATTTGGGGTTCCCCCACTCCAGACCTTCTGATTCAGAAGCGCGGGGGGTAGATCCAGAAACCTGCACTTTTAACACGCCCCCCGCCCCAGATCCTTATGTGCACTAATGCTGGGGAACCCCTACAACCGAGGTGGTCGATGCTGTACCTGCGTGACCTTTAAGTCAGTGCTGTCATTGATAACCTGGCAGACCTAGAGAGCCAACAGTCTCAGTGTATAACCCATGAGCAGGACTCTAAACACCCAGACACCAGCCTGGTCAGTGTGGCTCAGTGGTTGAGCGTCGATCTATGAACTAGGAGGTCACTGTTCGATTTCCGGTCAGAGCATATGCCCTGGTTGCCGGCTCGATCCCTAGTGTGGGGTGTGCAGGAGGCAGCCGATCAATGATTCTCTCTCGTCATTGATGTTTCTATCTCTCTCTCTCCCTCTCCTTTCCTCTCTGAAATCAATAATAAAAATATATTTTTCTTAAATAAATAAGTTAAAAACCCAGACACCAAAATAGCTCCTCCCCAAGCCTGAATTCCCCCCATTTCAATATCATTCCTTTAGGTAAGAGTTGCCTTCCTGGGGCTTCCCTTTTGTAGTTGCAGGGGCCCCGACAGGTTCCCATGCGCAGTCCCAACACACCAGCCTGAGTACGTTTTCTGAAAACTGGCGCCCATCAGTCCGCACAGGGGCACCGACACCGTGAAGAACCGGGGCGCCTGGCAGTGGAGGGGACGCGGAAAGGGAGCGGCACGTCCACTCTGCAGGGAGAGGCCTCCCCAGCTCCGCTCAGTCCTGGAGCCGGCAGCCGCTGGGACGTGCTCCCCCAGGGCCCGGAGGGACCTCAGCAAATCCACTTCCGCTAGGAGCTGTTCGAGGACTTGCTCTGGCTGCTCTCAGAGGAGACCTGAGAACCTTCCAGGGCAAGAAGAGGGAAGTGACAGCACGCACCTCAGCTGCTGGCCCAGAACCCCAGAGCCTCCACCATCTGCGTGCTCCCTAATCTACGTGCCTCCTCCACGGATCTCTGCGGGGCGTGGCCTCGGAGCTGCACCGGTTTCCTCGTGTTGCCCAGCTTCCAGACGGAACTCTCACCCAGTGTGTTTGAGCCGCAGGCACATGCCGGTGTTCTAGCTGCAAGGGAAGCTGGCAGAGCCTGTTCTCCGGCTTCCACCTCGAATCAGAGAAGATGCCGAAGGGCTCAGGCCGCACCAGCAGCCCTTTGTTGGAAGGGGCCCTCAGAATCCGGAGCTGGGGTGTGGGGGTGTCACACCAAAGCTCGTCTTTCCCAAATTAGATGGAAGTGACAGGGACAAAAATGAGGCTGCAGATCCGCCCCAGATCACCTGTGGCTTCTGAGTTTTCACCCAAGGCCACCCCCCTCCACCCCCCACCTAGCGGCATGTGCCTGGGGAGAGGCTGCAGTAGCTTCAGTTTTAGCGTTTATGTAATTACATCCCCTGCTATCGTTATGCTGCCCCGTCCTCTGAGGAGCACAAAGGGATGCATGTAAAACATATGTCCAGGGCAGCACAGGAAGGACTTTTGAACTTCTGCTATTGTGCAATATGCACAATAGACTGTGTACCCCCCTGCTGTAAGTGGCTTTAAACAGCATCCTATAAAATCTCACGAATGTGTGCCCAGACACTCTGGGAGGGCTTGGCTGGACCCCCTGAGCTCCCGCGGTGTTGGCTAGAATCACTCAGTGGTATTCTTCTGATCTCTGGTCTGAACTGGAGGGTCTGAGAGACCCAGGCACAGGCTGCGAGTCCCCTTGAAAGGCTCGGCCCAGAGCTGGCGTAGTGTCACGGCATCGTGGTTCTGTTTCCTACGGTCCCTCTTGCAGCCTGTCATCCTCACGGGTCCTTGGTGTGGGTGTGTCCCATGCCACTGGTGTAAATTTCTCAGGGGTGAGAAGCAAGCCTTGACCATCACTGTGTCCGGTGCCCAGCAGTGGTTCTGGCCCACATGAGCACGGAAGCATTGTCTGACCAATTCCACCAATTCCACCACCGTGAGGGCTGGGGCGCTCGGCTCCCTGGAGGGGAAGGGCTGTTACTGTGAAGGGGGGGCTGGCTGTCCTCAGTGACACTCGGCTGAAGCAGGTCCTGCCAGCCCTGCCCGCACCACACGCGTGACAGCAGTGTGAGGGCTTGCAGGTTCATCGGCAGGGAGGGGACATGGGTGCTGGTGCTGTCATTTCCCCCAGAGGAGGCCCACGCGAGCCCAGCTCTGTCAGGTATGTAGGCTGGAAACACGCTAACTGTGCTGTCAGCCCGAATCCATCAGCCTTATTGGATCCTGCCAGGTTTGGGGGCCCAGCACCAACCCCGTCCATTCTGGAATCGCTCCCTGCTGTCCAGGGTCTATCGGTTCACTGTCTTCTGATCTTCTTGGCGACAGTGGAAGGAGCTGAGTTCTGGTTTCTGCAGAAGATGCCCCCGCCCCCCAGAGACGGGCACCAACCCCGGCACCCAATCGTCCACAATACCAGGCACACGAGCAGGGGCAGAGGTTTGGGGCACCAGGCCTCCAAGAAGCCTCCAGCAGCCTCCAGAGCAATGGTGTTGGGGTCCCAGCACACAAGGCCCCCACAGTCCGGAAACCCCGTCTCCCCAATGAGGGGAACACATTGCACCAGGTTGCCCAGGCACGCCATGCGCTTCACCCCCCTGCTCGGTTGCTCACGTTATTTACTCCTCCTACGTGCACTCCATGCATCGACACGTGTGCCGAACCTACAGGGAGGCATGTTCCTGCTGTTGGCCAGCACTGTAGCCCACAGACCCTGCTCTCATCCATTCGTTCCCTGGGCACCTGCACCAGGCCAGGCACCAGCTCGGCCGGGCACCGTGCTGGTCCCTCCCTCATGGAGCTGGCCCACCAGTGCAGGGTCAGCACAGCCCTGAGAGGCAGCGTGCCAGCTGCGGTCATCCTGTGCACAGGGCGTCGGAGCTGGAAGAAGCGAGACGCGTGAGGGCCCCCAGGAAGGCTCATCCTTCAAACCCCCCTGACCACCCGGACCCTGCTGGCCCGTAGGGCACCTCTGTGCAAAGTAGGAAATGGTGCTCCTCTGGGTGAACACGTTAGAAAAAGCAGCCCCTCTGGACTGCAGCAGCTTCACGGGTGCACAGCCTGGTGAGCCCGTGACGCTCTGTGGGAGGGAACGTGGCTCTGAGGCCCCAGCGGTGTCAGCCCCTTGCCCCCGTGGCCAGGCATCTCTGCAAAGCGCCCCACCTTCCCCCACGGCCACAGGCCCCAGTGCAGCCCTGTGGGCAGCGTGTAACGGGCTCTACCGAGCTGGTAGAGCGCGAGCCAGGCGCCCTGGGAGGCTTCCTCCAGGAGGAGGTTCCCCAGCACCCGCCCCCCACCCACCCCCACCCCCCACAGCGGGCGCCTGGGCCCGAGCAGCCGCCTCACAGAGGCCCATCCATTAGGATCAGGGTCTTTAGTGTCTTCAGTCGCTGAAAGAAGCAGGATGCTGTCAGCTACCGTAAGAATGTGACCTTTGAAAATTTACAAGAGCTCGGGTTTAAAAGCTGCTGCGTTAATGATGCATCCCATTAGCATCTCATTAAAGGGAAGCAGAGAGGATCCTGCTCAGGCTGGATGGTGGGCGGATAGGGCCTCTTCGTGGTGCCAGGCAGGAGGGCTGTCCTCCTCTCGTCACCTCTGTCTGCAGGTGCCGTCATGTCACCGGAGCAGAGCACGGCCAGGGCCGCGGGGGAAAGGCCAAGTGTCCGGCGGCTTCACTGATGTCCCGGATGGACAATGGCAGTGGCAGGGGGTCAGGGAGGCTCTCCCAGCCCTGCTCCCCCACTCCACCTCTCCCCCCCCACACCCCCCACCGCGTGCCCCGAGCTGTTGTCCTGGTTGTTTCGGTGGCATTCTCACAGAAGGCAGGGCAGCCCCCTGGCGCCCAGTGGAATCCAGAAGCCTGGCATTTGGGCTGGGGAGCCTTTGGTGATTCTCGGACCTCTGAACTCCGGACCATGGGGGAGGCTTAGAGCCGGAGCCTCGGACCCACACAGTCCCCCAGGGCCTTCAGAGCCGGGACCACACGTTTCCTTGGACCTGGGCCTTTTGCAGGAGGAGGGGCCCCGGTCAGGCGGAGCTGCCTCATCGCCGGGCGTCCCTCTCCCACCTGGGTGCCCAGGCCTCGGCACACCACACACCCATGTCCGTGTTTTTCCTGCAGGGAGTAGAGGGCGGGATGTTCATGTCACTCTTTTAACAGAACAAAACTCCTGAACTGCAAGTTGCTCCTAGCCTCAGAAGCTGCTGGCGCCGGCGAGAATGCAAGTGGCCCTGTTTATCTCTCCTGAAGCAAAAAGGGAATCTGTGTTTCTCACAGCAGAACACAGTTCTTGTACGGGAGAACTTGCTTGTAGTGTTCATGAAGGACATAGCCGGACAGCAAACCAGTTGTCACCACACCCAGTCACCCCCAGCACCCCAGCTTCCTTCTGGCGTCTAAGTCCCCACTGTTTGCATAGGTGCCGAGTGCTCCCTCTGCTGGGCCTGGTGTCCCCGAGCCTCGGGCAGGACTGGGCACAGGACAGGGACCCAATTCTGTGAAAGGCACAAACAACTGAGCTGACAGGAGTGTTTTGGAACCCACGTCAGGGCAAACACTGGAACTCCTGAAGTTGAAGAGCTCAGAATCCAGTTCCCCACTCTTGAGGGAGGACTCCAGCCGCCTCTGCTGGCTGCAGCGCCTGCTGTAAGGGCCAGGCCCAGGCCCTTACCTTCCCTGTCAAGGGACCAGGCAGGACCCTGACACTGACTCCGCAGGGGAGAAATGAGACAGAGGTCCCTGAGAACCAAGCCTGCCTCTGGCCTGGGAGACCCACAGAGACCCAGGGTAGCAGAGAGGGGCTGCAGCGCCCCCTACTGGCAGGAAGGGTTTCTGTCTTACCAGGGAAGGAGGATGCTGGTGAGGAGGCTGGGGTGTCTGCCTTCAAACTTCACGCCAAACTGGGCCCTGGATGGGACATCGCACAGGCTCCTGCCCCCCCCCTTCAATGCCTTTGATTACGGGGAAGCAACCTGTGAGCCTCTGAACCCACCAGCACCCCAAGAACCTGGGAATACAGAGGGGTGCCGACAGGGCGCCCTGGAGAGCTGTCTATTTAGAGAACTCTATGGAAGCCACACTATTGTTCCTTCAGTTCCCACCCCTCTCGCCCACCGCAAGCTCCCATCTGTCCCACAGACAGAAATGGGGCAGGAGCCTCCGACAAGGAAGCTTGTCCGTTGAATTGTTCTTCCCTCGGGAGATTCCTCTTTCCCTTTGTTTGCCGCTCTGTTCACAGACGCCAAGCATCTGAAACGCAGGCCAGAGCTAAAGTGCAGCCTGATGCAATTAGCTCAGCGCAGCAACGGGCCTAATGGGATGCGGCTCCGCTCCTGCCAGCGGTCCAGTGCAGGCTGGTGGTCCTCCCTGATTCTGATGGGATGCAGCTCCGTTCCTCCCAGCAGGCCCGGTGCAGGCTGGTGGTCCTCCCTGGTTCTAATGGGATGCAGCTCCGTTCCTCCCAGCAGGCCCGGTGCAGGCTGGTGGTCCTCCCTGGTTCTGATGGGATGTGGCTCCGCTCCTCCCAGCAGGCCCGGTGCAGGCTGGTGGTCCTCCCTGGTTCTAGTGGGATGTGGTTCCGCTCCTCCCAGCAGGCCCGGTGCAGGTTGGTGGTCCTCCCTGGTCCTAATGGGATGTGGCTCCGCTCCTCCCAGCAGGCCCGGTGCAGGCTGGTGGTCCTCTCTGGTTCTGATGGGACGCAGTTCCGTTCCTCCCGGCAGGCCCGGTGCAGGCTGGTGGTCCTCCCTGGTTCTAATGGGATGCAGCTCCGTTCCTCCCAGCAGGCCCGGTGCAGGCTGGTGGTCCTCCCTGGTCCTAATGGGATGTGGCTCCGCTCCTCCCAGCAGGCCCGGTGCAGGCTGGTGGTCCTCCCTGGTTCTGATGGGATGCAGCTCCGTTCCTCCCAGCAGGCCCGGTGCAGGCTGGTGGTCCTCCCTGGTTCTGATGGGATGCGGCTCCGTTCCTCCCAGCAGGCCCGGTGCAGGCTGGTGGTCCTCCCTGGTTCTGATGGGATGCGGCTCCGTTCCTCCCAGCAGGCCCGGTGCAGGCTGGTGGTCCTCCCTGGTTCTGATGGGATGCAGCTCCGTTCCTCCCAGCAGGCCCGGTGCAGGCTGGTGGTCCTCCCTGGTTCTAATGGGACGTGGTTCCGCTCCTCCCAGCAGGCCCGGTGCAGGCTGGTGGTCCTCCCTGGTTCTAAGGGGACGTGGCTCCGCTCCTCCCAGCAGGCCCGGTGCAGGCTGGTGGTCCTCCCTGGTTCTAATGGGATGTGGCTCCGCTCCTCCCAGCAGGCCCGGTGCAGGCTGGTGGTCCTCCCTGGTTCTAGTGGGATGTGGCTCCGCTCCTCCCAGCAGGCCCGGTGCAGGCTGGTGGTCCTCCCTGGTTCTAAGGGGACGTGGCTCCGCTCCTCCCAGCAGGCCCGGTGCAGGCTGGTGGTCCTCCCTGGTTCTAATGGGATGTGGCTCCGCTCCTCCCAGCAGGCCCGGTGCAGGCTGGTGGTCCTCCCCAAGAGGCTTCAAAGCCCCACTAACCCTCTGCCCTCCCTGCTCATACATCCCCCGACCCCGGGGACCTACTGTCAGAGAGGCCAGCAGGGGGCACTGCCCCACCAGCTGGGGCACTGGGTCCGCTTCCATCAGAATCACCGGAACCATGGCCTCACCTAAGTAGGCCTCCAGATACCCCTTGGGGCTCCTTTGGTCTTGGGTGACTGTCTCCAATGGGCAGCTGTTTCTGCCCCTCCCCCACCCCATCTCACTCTTCACCCCCAAACTTGTTGGACTCTGGCTGAACTCCTGGGAACCACGGTCACTCCTGAAACTACCTCTGCTGAGACCCACACCCCCTCACATCCCAGTGATCCCAGTCCCGGGCTAGCTGACCTGCTTTCTGGATTTTTATTTTATTTATTTGTTTGTTTGTTTGTTTACTGCTTATTATACAGGGTGGGACAGAAGTAGGGTTACAGTTGTGAGTCTGCGAAACACGGGGTTTATTCTTGCACTAATCTTCATTAGCTATTGTATTGTTTTCCATAGGAACAACTGTAAGCCTGCATCTGCCCCCCTGTAACTGTAATGATGATAATGGAAATGGCCATAGTAGAACGTCTGGCAAATACAGAAAAGCGTAGGCAAGAGAATAAACGTCACCCCGAACCCTCTCACCCCAGGATAGCACCCCTGCTAATGTTTCAGCATTTCCCTCCGACACACGTTGTCCTCATGGTGGGGCGGTAGCTGTCATTTGTGTCCTGCTTCTCTCCCAGTGCGAGTGTTTTGCCATCCCCTTGAGAACGCGTAGGTAACGTGATTTTTAACAATTGCATAACATCCCACCGTCAGGCTGAGGCTCAGGAGACCAGCGCTGTCCTCACGGCTGCTTTCACCCTGAGGTTCCTTTCTCTTTCATGATCCAAGTTAGAGAGTGAGGCCTGCAGCCGGGCCTGCCTCCCTCCGGGCAGCCGGGTGGGAGCTGTCCTCTCACCAGCCTGGGTCCCCACCCTGCGCCTGCCTCTGTCTCCTCCCCAGTGGGACTTCCGGGGCCTCCGGGCGGGTGTGGGGGCAGGGTGGGGCCTGGGAGCTGAGCTTTGGAGAGGCGCTCTCTCACGTGTCCAAGGGCCAGGTGGATGGTGGCACTGAGCCTGCACTGAGTATGCAGCCGGTGCTCAGCACATGCCCATGGGTGTTGTTACAGTTTACGAATGCCCCGGGGGCTGGAGGGACGTCACATCTCAGGGCAGAACGCTCTTTTCTTTGTGATGGCTCCAGTGGCATGAGTGGCCACGGAGGGTGGCCGGGGAGGTTTTGGGGTGGGTGCTCCGGAGCTGGGAGTTTAGCAGAGGTCACAGCTGCTCCGGCTGGGCCACAGGATCTGTCATTTCCCCAGGGACTGGCCCGTGGCTCAGGCAGCAGCAGGACTGCTGGGGTGGGGACAGGGGACACGAGTCTCAGGGCAGGACTCTTGCGGGGCTGTGCTCACCCTCCTGCTCTGCTTCTCCCCAGGCGCCCGGCATCTCCAAAGCAGACAGTCAGTCCCAGGGACTCACGACCAGCATCCGGTGGGGGCAGACGCCCATCAATCAGGCCACGCCCTGGGACACTGATGAGCCGCCCTCCAAACAGATGAGGGAGAGCGACAATCCAGGTGTGTACTTCCTCCGTGGGCAGAGGCGCCTGTGCCCAGGGCTGGGCGCCTACGGGGCACCCCAGCTCCTCAGCAGGTCCTGGCGCCGGGGCCTGCAGCAGCCCAGACCCCAGGCTGCGCTGAGTCGGGTGGGGGCACTGCGTGTCATTCCGTGGGCAGTGGCTGTGTCTCTACCACCTTTCTCTGCTACTCAAGAGAGTCGTTGGGAGAAAGCAGGGGAGTCAGAGTGACATCTAGGAGTGACTCGGAGTGGGCTCGGGGTGCTTTTGAATAGTTATTCTCAAACAGCAGTACCCCGGTTCAACACAAGTTTCTCAAGTCACACCTTCCAGTGAGTTCTGCCTTGCCAATGGATACATGGGGAGGGGGTGCTCCACACCCCACCCAGGATGGGGGATTCACGCACCACTTCCTACAGCAGGCCAGGCCTTCTTTGGACAGCGGGGACCGTAACCAGAGCCTTCCGTGCTGTCTCCATCCGTCCCACAACCCCCTTAGGATGCACACACGCGTCCCGTTGGCCCTCTGCGCCACAGCCCTGCAGATACCTGGAGAGCCCACTCCCCGCCCCCAGTCTTCTGTGCGATAAACACCCACGTTCTTCAGCCGCGACCAGAGCCCAGTTTCCAGTCCCTTTCCCTTCAAAGGGGTTGCTCCTATCTCATTGGTCAACAACGATCCCCATGATCACAGCACGAAGGACCGTGCGTGGCCGGCCCCGTGCCTCTGCTCAGCCCCTCTGCTCTGCCCACCGCGGCCTCTGTCCCCTCTGCTCTGCCCACTGCAGCCTACGTCCCCTCTGCCCACTGCAGCCTCTGTCCCCTCTGCCCACTGCAGCCTCTGTCCCCTCTGCCCACCACAGCCTATGTCCCCTCTGCCCACCACAGCCTATGTCCCCTCTGCTCACCGCAGCCTCTGTCCCCTCTGCTCATCACAGCCTCTGTTCCCTCTGCCCACTGCAGCCTCTGTCCCCTCTGCCCACTGCAGCCTATGTCCCCTCTGCCCACCACAGCCTATGTCCCCTCTGCTCATCACAGCCTATGTCACCTCTGCCCTGCTGGCAGCCACATCACATGCTGTCTCAGCAGTAAGAGCCCAGCGCTGTCCTGTGGCTGCCCTGACCCTGTCCATCTCCTCGTAAGCGGGTGAGGCAGCTAGGGGTGGAGGCCCCAGGGCAAGGCCTTGTCCATGTTTTTCGTGACCCTTGGGATCTCTGAGGTTCCTGCTTTCCTTGCTGACCAGTGCCTCATCCTCCCAATAGTATGTCACCTGCAGACTTAGTCATCCTTGGTAACAGTGGTGAGCAGAGTTTGGCTCACACCGTCAGACGCCTCTCTGCAGGTCTCGGCATCCTCTGGGCCACCCCCTCAGACATCTAGGCCTCCGCCCACGGCACCTCTGGATCTTCCCACAGAGCCATCCGAGACCTCCCAGCTGCACTCGGAAGTTCTGGAGCATTTTCTCAGGCTCCCTGGCTAATCCTGGAGGAAACTGAGCTTAGCAGGCCATGCTGTGTCCTTGAGACACCAGGCTGGCTTGTGGTGACGCCACCTCCTCTTCTCCAGGCTGGGGGACAATCTCCCCTCGGCAGCCCTTTCTAGAATCTTGCTGGTGCCGTTTCACCGACATTTGCCAGCTTCTCGTGTCCTCCAGCCTCTTCATGATCAGAGCTGTTGGTTGCACGGGTATGACGTGCCTCGTTCTATGTCATCTCGCTGCTCGCAGCAGCCCTGCCAAGTTGGCGTCCTTCCTGTCCCACTGCAGATGGGGAAACTGACTCGGGGAGGCTTGTGCTGAGGTCACTCGGCTGGTGAGGGCAGAATCAGGCCTAAAGCGCTGTCCGCCACCATGCCCCGTGGCTCTCCCTTCGGACAGCTCCTGGGGACAGCGCCCTCGGCTGTTTTGATAGTTGCCCTGCTGTCTTGATTCTTCCCCTGCCTCGTGATCTTTCTGTGTGGGAGCTCCCAGCCCCAGCGTCTCCCTCTGGGGCTGGTGGCCCACCCTCCTTCCTCAGGGCCTCGCCCTCAATCTACACAGCCACTCCAGAGGCGTCAGGAAAGCTAAGGTGACATTCAGGTGACAAAGACCTACATCTGCACCCATTCAGTCCGAGGCAACCCAGACTGGCCTTGCCTGTCACCGTATCCGCTGGTCTCACTCATAAGCCGGCTTGGGTCCCCTCAATGGCAGCTCGCTCAGGGGGCCCTGGCCCTGCCCTGCCTGCCCTGGCCCTGTGTCTTGGACCAGGCCTACCAGTTCCTTCAAGGGCCAGAAAGGATTCTCACGTTTCCCCCGAGGCTGGCTATGCAGAGGTTGCCTGGCCCCGCAGCGAGGCCATAGAGAGCAGCCCCTACTGACTTCCCGCACCACACACACCCCCAGCTCTGCAGCTGCAGCCCTGGCCCAGCGAAACCTGCCGTCGCAATCCAGCCATCACCACCCCTCCGTGACCCTCCAAAGAGGAAGGGGAAGTGCCAGCATGTATGGAACATGTCGCACATACGAGGCCCTCTGCTAGTTGTTTTAAAGTATCTTTTCCTCATTCCCTTCTTCCCAGGAGACCTGTGAGGTCGGTGTTGCTAGTTCCATGTAACAGGTGGGAGGAATGAGGCTCAGAGGAGATGAGCAACTTGCCCAGGCTCTTAGCTAGCAAGTGGCAGAGCCAGGCTTTGAACCCGGATCTCTTTGAAGGCCTCCCCGTTTTTCTGTCTGTTGTGTTGCCTCTCCACCTGTCCCAGGAAGACTGCTGTCCCTCCCGAGCCCTCGCAGCCATCTGCTCAGATATCCTGAGGCGCTTCTCTCCTGCTCCTGTAATCGCAGGTGCTTATTCTGTGAGCTCCTGGGCGCAGGCGTGTTGTCCACCCCTGTGACCCCGGCGCCCAGCCCAGGGCCTGGGGCAGCCGGTGTTTGTTGAGTGAATGTATAACCGGCAGATGACATCTCTTCCATCTCCCTTGCAGGCACAGGGCCATGGGTGACCACGGTGGCCGCCGGGAGCCAGCCCGCCCTGATCGCACACTCCTATGGAGTGGCCCAGCCTCCCACCTTCAGCCCGGCCGTGAACGTCCAGGCCCCGGTCATCGGGGTGACCCCCTCACTGCCTCCACACGTGGGGCCCCAGCTCCCGCTGATGCCAGGCCACTACTCGCTGCCACAGCCGCCCTCTCAGCCACTGAGCAGCGTGGTGGTCAACATGCCCGCCCAGGCCCTGTATGCCAGCCCACAGCCCCTGGCCGTCTCCACACTGCCTGGCGTGGGGCAGGTGGCCCGCCCGGGACCCACTGCGGTGGGCAACGGTCATATGGCAGGGCCCCTGCTGCCTCCGCCGCCACCAGCCCAGCCGTCGGCCACTCGCCCCAGCGGTGCCCCTGCCACCAACGGGCCCCCCACGACCGACTCCGCCCACGGGCTGCAGATGCTGCGGACCATTGGTGTGGGGAAGTATGAGTTCACCGACCCCGGGCACCCCAAAGGTAAGTCCCGCTGCCACCTGCTCCCTGTGTGCCTGCGTCTGTGCCTCCCCACGTGGTCACTGCGACGGGCACGGACAGGAGCGTGGTTCCTGGCGGCCTGTGCTCCCCCGCAGCACCCTCTGACCTCACCCACCCTGGAGGCTGCCGTAGGGCCCCCTGGCCTCAGACAGAGGAGAAGGAGGAAGACAGGTCAGGGGTGCAGGGCAATGTGAGTGGGCAGGAAGAGGAGGGGAGGGCGAGTCTGCCAAGTCCAGGGTCCTGATGCCTCCAGCCCAAGCCCTAGGCCATTTCACCTCTGACCCCAAGGCCAGGCCAAGTGCAGAATGAGCAGGCGTCATGTGTTCCCCTCAGGGCTCCATGAAACAGTCCCATGGGCCTTTTCCATCTTCCAGCAGGCGGACAGGGGGAATATGAACTGTCCGTGTCCCTCCCCAGAAAAGCACCCCTCACCGTGCCATCGGATGAGAGCGCCTCCCTGGGCATTCGCCGAGGCCCAGGAGACACTCCCAGACCATCCTGAGCCAGTTGGATTTTTTTGTTTCAAGGACCCAAGGGTGGCTCGGTGAGGCTCTGGTGGGGCCCCTGGAGCTCCAGACAGCCAGGCCTGCTCGTGCTGAGTGCGGAAAGGAGGCAGCTCGGCCTGGGCCCGGTGCAGCAGGAGGGACATGGCCAGCCGTCTGCTTGCTGGGGGACCCAGGCCTCGTTGAAAGGGGAGGGGAGGTGGACCTAGTAAGTGTGAGTCTTGGCACGATCCTCAGCCTCCCCTTTTTCAGCCTCTGAGCCTGCATCTCAGGGCCCTTGCCTCTTGGGGAGCACTGGCTCCAGCTAACTGTCCTCTTCCCGCCTCTGCTCATGAATTTCCTTCTTCGTCCTTTCGGGCGATTTCCAAGCCTTGTCAAGCACCCCCACAACCTAGATCTTCACTGGGTTTCGTTCCCAGTCTCATGCGCCCTGACTGTCTTTGTTTTTGAAATCAGCACTAGTTTTAAACAACAAAATTATAGGAAATTACATCTACATTCTGGTAAACTCTTGCTTTGTTTAAGATCTTTAAAAAAAAAAGACTAAATTAATTTTTTTGTTTGGTTTTAGGCTCTCTCTCCCTTTACAAAAACAAAAACTTGCTCCCAGTGTACTTGTTGCCAACTCTGACACAATGGGCACTGGGTGTCCCAGCAGCGCCAAGGCCTTGCCAAGGCCTGAGGCTGTGGGTGGGCTCCCTTCTCCCCACCGGGGGAGCATAGCCCCCTAACCTGGCAACCTCCCGGGACTGGTGAAGGGTCTTGCTGACTTGCCAGGTGTCAGTCGTGCATCTAGGAAAGGGCCTTGTTCTGTGCAGAAAGGAAACTGGTAACTGGACTGGAGTCCCTCGTTTGGGGTTTAGCAGGGAACTGGCATCCGCCTCTCCAAAGCTGCCAGGCATCATCCCCAGGCACCTGAGTCCACAGAGCAGGAAGATGCAGTGGTAGAGACTGGCCCCTGCTGTCCCCTGGGCACACTGGTCACTGCAGAGTCAGACCTGTAGCATCTTTGTGGGGCCCGAGGACATGAACCATCCTCTATGGTAGGTCCAAGCCCATGGACAGGAGGGGAGAAGAAAGAGGGGCCTTGATGGGCTTCCCTCTTCCAGCCCCAAAGGGTAGATTCAGTGCTAGGTATGCGATGGGGTGTGCCTAGCAAGTGTCCACAGCGCCCCCTTCTGGTGAGTCAGTGAGATTCCCCTCCCCCAGTGACAACCCTCACACAGACTTGGGTAGTTTGCGGGAGAGCTGACTGTTGCCCCCAGAAATTACATTGAACTTGATTCTCTATGTTCACGGCCTCGTCCGCTAATGTATCTCCTTATATTCCGGTGAAGAGAGACAATGCAACACGCACATACAAATTCCTCCCCACTCAGGCCTGGTGGGTTTGTTGGTGTGTGTGTGTGTGTGTGTTGTGGTGTTTTTTCAGTAACTTCTCCTTTCATTTCTAATCCTAAAGGCCTGTATTGCTAAAGCTATAATTTGTCTGTCAGATCTAATGTCAAACAGCTGCATATTTTTTAAAATAAGAAGCCCGAATTTCGAAATCACATCTTTGGAGCTTGCCGTGTGAGAATCATATTCCTGACAAGACCGTGTGGGTTTGGATTTGGGTCACTTTTAATTCCGCCCCTCGGGATTTTACATCTCCCGAGCCCCATTGATTTCACACTCCTAAATGACAGACGGCGGCTCCGAGAGGGATCCAGGAGGCACTGCGCGGTGTGTCAACACTAGTCTGAACTCCACTTTAGGAAAAGAGGAACTTGCCTTCTCTCCTGTTCACTGGCTGAAACCTCGCCCAGCGTTATAATAAGACCCACCGTGGCTCGCCTTGAGATCTGGCTCCTTAAAGTCCCGAGACTTTCCCTCCTATTGTTTGACGTGACAACCTAGCCTCTCACGGGGTTGAGTAATTATGGAGAAATCCCATCCACGAGGAGCAGGTCTTGCCAGCCAGAGGGAGGAGCCACTGGTATTTTTAGATTTCATTAGTGCCCTGATTTAAAATTTCACATTTTGTTTCTTGTCATTATCTTCCAATCGGCTGGGCTAAAATTTCCGTTGGGGCGATTTACGTTAGTCTGCCTTCCCCCCAAAAAAGGGTGTTGGGACTTTCATCTGAAAACTTAACCAGTTGAAAAATAAAGGTGGTGTGGAAATGCTTTTTGATTTGCAATAGGTCAAGCTACTGCCTCTCATCTGTGACGAGGGAAGGCAGCTTGCATGCAGTTCACTTTAATGAGTGTTATTTAAATGCATTGAGCACATATAGATTTTCTTACGAAACTTGCAAGGATAAATCTTTCTTTCTCTAAGCACCATTTGAGGGTGGGAGCCGTCTGTGGGGTTTCTTCCTTATTTGGCTTAAGGTGATAGACGGAAAGCTAATTAAAACAGATTTCACGTGTGCAAAGTGATAAGGGAGGAAAAAAGAATTAGTTCCATTTGTATCCTGTTGTAAAACACCAGAGCCATTTGTCTTGTTGTTGGATTGGGTCCCCTGGGCTCATCCGTGGGCAGAGGTGGTGGCCAACCTCAGGCCTGGAAACCGTCAAGTCTAATGTCACCGGTGCCACGCAGCCCAGCCAAGGGGGGCACAGTAGAGGCGCAAGCTACTGATGTCAGCCTCCCTATCCCCTTTCTTTCAAAGGATTACTGGTAGCTGAGAGGGTAGCCAGAGACCTTGTGGGGCCCAGCCCTGGGCCTGGTAGTAGCTGCAGAAAAGCTGTTGTGTTTTCACCCACGTGTCCAGGACAGAGAAGCCAGGCTGCTCCTGCTCCCACTTGCTTCTGCACCAAAAAGCCAAGTCCAAGTTGACCTGGAGTGAGAGGCTTGTCTGTTCTGACTTCAGACTTTGTAAGCCCAGAGGGAAGGGCCATGAGGGCTCCCAGGGTCGGGGAACAGGCAGTGTGTGTGGCCCCGTCCTGTGGTTCCCCTTCTCCTCACCTTCCATCCTTGGCCCTGGGCCTCCAGCCCACAGAGCTCTGTCTGCCCTCATGCCGCCTTCTGCTTGGCAAAGACGGGATCTGCTGAAGATGCTGTGGGGCATAGTGAACAGCTGTGTGACTGGGGCGAGTCTCCTAACCTCTCTGAGCCTCCTTTCCCTCGTCCACCCTCGAGGAGGATTTGAGGAGACCAGCACGAACACGCGTAGCACTGAACCCCCTTTACACTGAAAGCAGTCATCCCATCGACAGTGGCCCTGGGTCTGGAGAGTCCAGCCGAGCAAAGAAGCTCGTGAAAGGGTGGAAATCCGGGCCCCGCCCAGAGCTGGAGAGGGGAAAGAAGCCCAAGCTCGTTCGCAGGGCTGGCAGCCCCGACCAAGCCCCTTCATGGCACCTCCATGTCCCTCCCCTCCAAGCTGCTGCATCAGCTGCCCTGCAGGGGGACCCAGGACTGCCGTCCCCAGCCGTAGGCCAGCATAGATCCCAGGTCTGCCTCCCCTGCCCTCTGCCATGCCAGGGCACACTGCGCCCTCTGCACCCGCAATGAATATTCTAGAAGAAGCTGGGAATGCGCGGTAAAGCCGTTTGCCCACACACGGTAGCCCAGAGGCACGAAATGTCCACACTGAAGTCATCTTCCCACAGACCCGCTCTTCCTGGGTCCCCGTCTCAGAAATGACCTCACGAATCCATCCCGGAGTTCAAAGTCACAGCCTGCGTTTGTCCTTGACTCGCCTTTTCCCCTGGGGCACTGGGTCTGCAAACTCCCTGGACCCTGCCTCCTCTGCTCAGTCCTCTCCTCTCCACTGCTGACCTCCAGGCCCTCAGCGCAGCCACAGCGGTCCTGTCACTCCTGGTGGAAGGTGTCCAACAGCCCCTCTCCTCTCAGGACATGCCCATCCCCCACCTGGTGCTTAGGGCCTGGCTCCTGCCTGGCTCCCCCTTCACCTCTTGCCATTCTGCTCACAGGCTGCCCCGTAGCCACTCCGCTCCCTGGTTCTCTCCCAGCCAGCGGTGCTCCGTGCCTTGGCACAGCACCCACTCCTGGGTCATTCTCCCAACTGGATGGCCAGTACCCCGTCCCATTCCCAGGCCACCCCCAGCTCCCCAGCCAGTGCCGGGCTCTGAGGGATGCTCAAGCAGCGTGAGATGGGTGAAGGCACAAAGCACTGGCTGGGAATGACCCGCCACGGTTCTGTGACTCCTCTCCAGCTGCCTCCTCCCTTTGGGTGGTGAAGGCAGGTTGGTGCCCAAGGGCCTGAGCAGACAGGAAATGCCTGTGGGACTTCATTCTGCAGCCGGGCAGCCCATACCTTTCCCCTGCGTCTGCTCCTGTCCCCAGGCGCCTCAGCAGAGTGTGGGTCCTGGCACTGTCTCCCTTCCTTCGTCTGTAAAAGGGGCATCATCACAGGAGCTGGTCCTTCCGGTTGTTGTGATGGGTGAGCGAGGTCTTTGACGTGAAGCCGGGAGTGGTGCCTAGCACATAGCCAGCCCCGTAAACCTGTCTGCTGTGACTGTTTTCACTACCGGCACCGGGGCCACTTCCTGTGTCCGCCGTCCTCTAGGGACCCAGTGTGACAAAGCCAACGACCCCTGGCCCTCCAGAGTCTCGGGAGGTTGTATCAACAGCACTAACATCGGATGCTCTCAAGACCTAGCTCCCAGGGGTCCGCTCTGAACAGAAATGGGCCTTTCTTCTCCCACCGGCCCATTTGGTCTCCACCATCGCCCTCACCAAAAGGAACCAGGCCTGTGGTGGGTCCTCCCCTAACTCCAGGGGCCCCTCCCAACTCCCTGCAGGGGCTCCCAGCATCCTGTGATGCTCAGCTTGATGTCAGGGTGCCAAGGGCTCAGCAGGGGCCACACCCATCCATGGGACAGATCAACCCAGCAAGGCTGCAGGCGGCGGGCTGGCGAGCCAGGTTCTGCACCGAGTGGCTTCGGTAGAATTCAAATTCCACTCCCCGCGAACCCGGTGACCTCGTGCCAGGAAGCAGGTCTCTCTCGGCCTCAGTTTCCTTATCTGTGATGTGGAAACAGTGACAGCGCCAGCCGCATACATATGCATTGAGGGTTTAATGATGCATGCAACGTCTTAACACAGTGCCGGGCACAGAGTAAGCTCACAACAATGCCAGCTGTTGGTATCACTGCCCCTGCAGTAATTTCTAAAGAATCCCAGAGAAGAAATATTGATTTTAAAGCAAGGTTGTCCAAAATATTCTCCCAGATCTGACTGGCGTAACCCTCTGCACAGATCTGGAGCCAGTTAACATTAACAGTCCCCCCGTTACCCTTTCCAGCACCCACCCCAACACTCACCCTCGCCCAGGAAATGGGTCAGAGCCCCTGGAATGTGGCGCTCCATCCGCAGGAGGTCTGGCCTCCTCACCCACCCGCGACACAGAGCTCTGGCCTCCGGGGGTTTGTTAATCATTAATTGGAGGGCTGTCTGGACTTAACGGTTTTGTTAATAGATCATTTGACGCTGAGTGAACCAGGCAAGCAGAGAGATGCAACACAGGCAGCCAGACCCCCCAGAGACGTGTCCTCCTCAGAGCATGAGGGGACCCCCGGGGACACCAGCCTGGGGACACCCCGCTCAGGGCCCCACTGCTCAGCAGAACAGAGGCAGAGCCGGGACCCCTGGGCCTTCTCCTCGCTGAGCGGAGGACAGGGAGCTGAGACCAGCGTATGGCTTTCAGCCCCCAGTCCCTGCTGAGCACTTCGAGGTCAGAAGTCCCGCTCTGGCCCTAACTGTCCCCTAGGAGTGGCTGTGCGGCACCAGCAGGGACTGCCGCCGGGTTCTAGATCACAGAGTCACGCCGCCTCCCTCCCTGTGCACTACCAAGCACTCACTGAGCAACTAATGGGTGTAGGATTAGGCACCTACTGCGTGCAGAGCCCACACTTGGCGGTGTGCTGGCTGCGTCCGAGACAGGTTTCGGCTCCTGCTGGACGTAGTCTGTGGTGATGCCCGCAGTGTCCCAGACACCATGCCAGGCACTGGGAGGGGCAGAGGTCTGCCTGGAGGAGCCTGTACTCCACTTGGGGAGTCCAGGGGGTGCCAGCGACAAGCGCTGCAGGGGCTGGAGAAAGGAGGTCAGCGTGGTCTGGGCCTTTGGAAGCAGTCAGAGTGATGGAGGGGAGGCAGAGAGAAGGCAGATAGTTCTACAAATGCCCAGTCTGAAGGAGGAATGCTGGGGCTGAGTGCCAGGACACAGAGTAACGATTTCCCAATAGATTCATCTATCGGAGTTGCACACACACGCGTCTACTCAAATGGCTTGCAGGGCCTGTCCTGATGGGAGACACGTTCAGCTAGTGACTTACACCTATAGGCCCAAGAATCCCATCCTCTGAATCCTTGACACACAGAGGCCATTCCTGGACTCTGCTCCAGCTACCCAGCTGCCTTCTTTCTCTCCCCAGCCAGGGTGGCCATCAGGGATCCATGCTCGTAGGCAAGGGACAGTCCACTTCATCAGTCCCCAAAGCCATTCTGATCCTGCAAGGTGAAGGTTCCTTTAGTCTTCAAGGGCTAGGATCTAGTCAAAGAATCACAGGTGGGGGCCGGGGTGGGGCATGCTGGGAAATTGGTGCAGACCCAGCTTCACAGATTCTGCAAACCTTTCTCCCCCTTACTGCACAGAGGCAATGGCCTATTCAAACCTCCAGCATGTGCTATCTTGGCTGGGAAAGGCATGCCCTGTCTGGCTGACCCACAGGACTTTTCCATTTTTTAGTCTGGGAATGAGTTTTGGGGGCTTTTAAATTTTTTTTATTAAAGTACTAGAGGCTCAGTGCATGAAATTTGTGCACTTGGAGGGAGGAGGGGTCCCTCAGCCCAGCCTGCGCCCTCTCGCAGTCCAGGACCCCTCACTCTTTACCGTTCGCCTGCTCACTGCTCCTTAGGGCTGCTGTGGAGGTGGGAGAGGCTCCCGCCACCACCGCTGTACTCGGCAGCTGTGAGTCCAGCCTCTGGCTGAGCAGCACTCCCCCTGTGGGAGCGCACTGACCACCAAGGGGCAGCTCCTGTGTTGAGCGTCTGCCCCCTAGTGGTCAGTGTGCGTCATAGCGACCGATCATTCTGCCATTCAGTCAATTTGCACATTAGGCTTTTATTATATATTCAGGATAGTTGGCATACCATGGCATATTCGTTTCAGGTGTACAACATAGTGATTTGACATTTATGTACCTTATGGGCTGATTACTACATTAAGCCTGTCTCCATGCAAAGTTATTACGATATTATTGACTATATTTCCTGTGCCGTACACTCCATCTCCGTGGCTTGTTTATTTTATAACTGCAAGATTGTACCTCTTATTCCCCTTCACCTTCCTTCAGCCAGTCCCCTCACTCCCCTCCCCTCTGGCAGCCATTCGTTTGCTCTGTTTCCATGAGTCTGTTTTTATGTGGGTTGGTTGGTTTTTCATTTGTTTTGGTTTTTTTCTAGATTCCACATGTAAGTGAAATCTTACAGTATATGGGAATGAGGTTCGAGAGGAGGAGAGCTGGGCAAAGGTGTGGAGTCCCAGCTGCCTGTCCCCGTGGGAGGGGGGTCATGGTACCCCAAACCATGAAATAACACTGGAGAAACACAGCACCACACTGGCCCCATGAGAAACGATTTGGTTGAAATTACATTCTATTCAGGAGCACACTCACTGTTCCAGAAACATAAAAGGTGAAAATAATGCCCGCCGGCCAGCCGAGAGGGTTAGGAACACAAAACACTGTAAATTGCCTGAAGAAAGAAATGGCTGAAAGGTTGTTATCTATTGAAATGGTTGTCCTTGCCTGTTTCCTTGGTGTGGTTCTCTTTCCCTTTAAAAAATATACCTTAGAGGGAAGTCCCAGGGTTGTCAGGGCATCGCCAAGACAGTGCTCTTCTTGACCTGCTACTGTCCCGGGGCCATGTTGGCTGACCACGCGTGGGGTGTGAACTGCCCGGTTTTGCCCACTGGCCTCTCCCTGCCTTTCCCTCCCTCTTCCAAGTGGCCTCTCACCTTGTCACTGCTCAGTGTCCCAGACCCCGGTCCGCTCTCGTCCCCAGCAAGCACGCATTGGTTTCTCACCGTCATCTGCGGGGCCAGTGCCACGGGCTCTGATTGGTGTGCTCGGGCTGCCGTGCAAATACTACCGACCAGAGGGCTTGCCCAGCAGACATTCGTTTTCTCACAGTTCTGGGAGCTGCAAGTCCAAGGTCGGAGTGCCACTGGGGCTGGTTTCCGGTGGGGCCTTGCTCCTTGGCTCGCAGATGGCCTCTTCTCCGTGTGACACCAGTCATACTGGATTCAAGTCCCGCCCTATGGCCCTTCTTATCATTTTGCCACAGTTCACCTACACGCTGCTCACTCCGCTCCCTGGTGACTGAGCACTGGCTGTGTTTTCCATTATTAGGATCATCCATCTGTGGGGTTAGCTTCTTATTTCCAAAGAACCTTCATGCCGGGAGGGATCGCAGAATGCCATCTCATGGGAGTAGGAACCTGCGCTCCATCAGTGGGGACTAGCAGGTCCATGTAAAGGCCCAGCTCCTTCCTGGGAACACGAATACCTTTAGTGGTCAGCCGTGCTTGTCCATTAGGGTGCAGGGCACCTTTAAGGACCGAGTAGTGGCCTCGTTGGCAGGCCCAGGATGCCTGCTCTCCGTTCGAACCGCAGGCAGACCTGCCGCAGAGGGCCCTGAAGCTCCTAAGTTAAGGCACCGCCGCGTGGGGACTCTGAAGGCCCCTGATCTGTCTGGCCGTTCCTAACAGGCGGGTTTCAGCAATTCTGATGGATCCAAAAAGAACTCCTCTATTTTCAGTCTCTTCTTTATGGAGACGTTCATGGCCTTCTTAGACTCAACGGCAGTTTTATGGGGCAGAGTATTTTTTGGTGTGGGCCGTGATTCCAAGATTCCTAATTTAATGCCATTCGTCCCAGAGAGCAGAGAAGTAGATGTGGGCCCCCCGCTCAGGGCCTCCGTCTCAGGCTGTAGGTCAGGGACCACCCTTCCCAGGAGCTGGTGGACCACGCTGGTAGATGCAGCCTTGTCTTGTGCAAGGGAATGGAGTGGGCGTTTTATAGTCGTTATATATTCACTCTGTACTTAGGTAATCCTCGCAGCTGCCCGGGAGGCAGGTTCATCGATAGACAACCAAGGCTTGGGGCAGGTGCTGGCGCAGGTGTAAGGGGTAGAGCTGGAGTGACAATAGCAAAACCACCTGCCTCCAATGCCCACACCTTTCTGCACGACACACCTTGACGCTGCCCAGTTGCAACCTGTCTCGTCAACAGGCTAAGTTGGGGCTAATGAAGGGCAAGTCCCACGATGGCTCTCTTATGTCTCCCAGAGTCATGTGTCTGATATTTCTCAATATAAATTGGTGATTCTTGGGTTCTTTTCTGATATTTCTCAATATAAATTGGTGATTCTTGGGTTCTTTTCTCATCTCCAAAAGGTTGTGTGATGGATCGATGGATGGATGGATGGACGGGTGGATGGGTGGGTGGACTTAATTCCCAAAGTAAATCCATGAGGGACATTGAGCCCTTTGAGGAAGCTGCCGTCAGGGCCCTGGTCACCGCAGAAGCTACCGGAGCTTGGGAGTCAGGCAGCCCTGGAGATTCTTACGGCAACATCTCCCACGCCTTATGCAGAGTATTGCCAATGCAATAAAGTTAATGGAGCCAGTCATCCTACGGAGGAGCCAATTCAGTGCAAAGATGATACATCTTTGAAGTTAATGAGGTCTATTAATTGAACTTGTGCCCTTTTAAATGGATGAAATCCCTGAAATCTACCAAACAGCAGCACATCCATTTAGAAGCCGTTATTGATGTCTCAGCTCTCTGTCCCCGATGGATGAGGAGCCACCGGGCAGAGCTCTGGGAACTGGCTTCCCACTGACATCTCACTCAGCCCTCGGCCCTTTGGGAGCTCAGCAGATGTCGTGTCCACCCAGCCATTCCTGCCCTTTGCCAAGGCCCCCAAACAGCCCAGCACAGCCACGGGGACTGGATACCCCTGTGATGAGCAGCTCAAGGGAGAAAGTGATGAAGCTGAGCCAGGGCCCTGGCCGGGGCGCTCAGTTGGTTGGAGCACCGTTCTGTACACCTAAAGGTTGCGGGTTCCATTCCCAGTCAGAGCACATACCTAGGATGTGGGTTCCCTGTCAGGGAAACAACTGATCGATATTTCTCTCACATCAATGTTTCTCTCCAAGGAAGAATAACATTAAAAATCAAAACAAAACGGAGCCATGCATCTCTTGAAGAGAACCCACCCAGCTCACAGACCCGACCTCAGGATTAGTTGGGAGAGGTGAGCAAGAACACAGCTAGACCCCCCAGCCCTTCAAACATGGCCACTGCCCAGGTGGGCCTTGTGCTGGGTGGTTCCTGGGCTCGGGCAAGGTGAGCAGACACCGTTTCCAGGGGGTGCAGACCTGGAACCTGCTGGGCAGAAGCACAAGGTCTGGCTGCAGGCCGAACAGGGACCGTCACGCCGTGGTCCCCGGGCCCCCGCCTGCCCACCAGTGCTCTGCCCGACTCCAGTCCCTCCCCAGCTAACACCTCTCACAGTTGCTGAGGAGCACAAAGTGGTACTTGTTGTGCCCACAGTACATCTGCTGAAGGCAAAACTTGTGTTTATAGCTCTTCACTTCAAAAGTCTGGCCGTGTTATAAAAAGAAAGGGACCATCTGTCCCTCTTCTGGACCCTCGTGCCTCTTGGGAAAGATTTCTGTGCAAGAAGTCAGTGAGAAGTCAGCACTGACTTCAGGGAACTATTTTGAGGCCGGAAGAGAACAGTGCCTCCCGCTGAGGGGAAGTCAGGGGGTGGGGATGGAAGCCGGTTTGTGGAGGCCTCAGTGGTGGCCATCGGTGGAAGGAGGCATGCTATGGCCCGACGGTGCTGCCCCGGTGCTGGGGCTGTGCAGAGGACGGACTGGCAGGACCCAGGGATGTGAGGGCAGGCAAAGGGGGAGGGCCAGGCGGCACTGGGGACCCCAGGAGAAGGCGTGGAAAATGCCAACGCCAGATCGCACCTATCTGTTGCGCCAAGTCGGGTATCGCCTGTTTGCATCCCTCCACCGGGCTTGTCCAGCCTTCCTTTCAGCACCTTGGGGACCACCTCAGGCTCAGTGAGTTCCTTCAGTGGCTGATCATTGAGGCGTCACAGAGTGCACAGGGGTCTCTGACCTGCCTGTGAGGCCTGCTGGGAGTGGTCTGCCCCCAGGTCTGCAGCTCTGAGATGGAAAAGTCCGGGAGAGACCGGAGAAGCTGGGTGGGCGTGGAGGGGAGCTGGGGTGAGCTCCAGGTAGGATTTCAGGGCAGGAATCTCGCAGCTTCCTGGCCGCACCAACACAAGCTGGGCCCACTGGGCACCTCCTTCGCGGCTCCTCCTCCATCCAGGTCTTCACGCTGGCTGGTTCAGCTCATTGGTTCTGAAGGGGGCCTGCTCTTGCCCTTCTGAACCCGGCAAAGGTTTTTCTTTTTGTTTTTGTTTAATTAAGGTAGCATTGATGCGTAACAGTATCTAAGTTTCAGGTGTGCTGCATTCTAGTTCGATATCCACACTACTGCATACTCATCTCCAAACGTCTCGTTTCCTTTTTGAAAAGAATCCGTGCAGGTCCCAGAAAGCCTTGGTCTGTGAACCTCTGGGCTTGAGGCTTATTTTGTTTCAGTTCAAAACCTGCTTTCCTGCTTTTGCTTCTGTCCTGGATGGAAATGTAGGGAGGGGAGATCAGATACGGGGTCCTCTGAGGACACCCCTTGCTTCCTTTCCTGCTTGTCCCTGACAAGGCGCCCCCTCCCGGTCATCTTGGGGGAATGAGAGATTTGCTTCCATCCTGGGGAGGTTTCCGTCCACGTTCGTAAATGCGGCGAATTCCCCCCACGTGGTGCCCGCATTCAGATTCTGAGGACGAAGGCAGTTCCTGGTGCAGCGTCTTCAAGGCTCCCAGATCCTAAAAGGTCACGGTCCTTTTGTCCGTGCCTCTTTTCATTTCTTGTCTGTTCTTATTGATTTCTTTGGGCACATCAGGAAACACAGTAGGCAAAGCCTGCTGCTTCCATTGAAATAAAATATTCTGCAGTCAAACCACACACCATAAAGAAATAATTGCAGTCTGTATATATTGCTAATGGACATCTCTCAGCAATTCCCTGTCTCATAAGCTTTAAACACAGACATTAGTATAAATATGCAGAAATCCCGTTCGGGCACATCACTCTGCATTTCTGAACAGAAGGAAGATTAACCATGTGTTGATATCTTTGAAGCAGCTCAGCAGAGCAGGAGCACCTCACTGGCCCTCTCTCAGAGGGAGCGGGGGACTCCCCGAGGCCCGAAGGACAGGGCTGGAGGCCTGGCTAACATCTCCTTTGGGCCCGGGCTCCCCTGGAGCTGAGAGCTTGGCCTGGGGGGAGGGACTGGCCCCACCTGACTGGACCAGCCTCACTGAGCTGCTTGGCCACCTGAGTGTCCTGCTTCTGGAGCCTCCCCGGCTCCCAGGCCCTGGCAGGCAGGGAAGCGAGAGCTTACAGATGCATTTTCCCGGCCCCGCAGCAGCCTGCCCGGAGCCTCGGGGATCTCAGACCTCGGAGGGAAAAGGCCCATGAGGAGCCCTAAGGAGCTGCATCTGGCTGCATCACCGTCAGAACCAGGACCTACAGGCTCCCTTGCTCTGGCCCTTCACACTTGCTCCCCACCCCTCTCCCCTGCCCCGCTCACTCCCGTTGAAGGTCCCACTCTCCCCACCAAGGCCAGTCCAGAGGCAAGGTCTCTACCTTCTCAGGCTCAGCTGCCTGTGCCCCCAGAGCCTAACCCCAGCCTGAGCATCTAGGGTCGGTGAGGGAAGCCCCTCCCTTTCAGAACACACCCCTGAGCCTTAGTCACCAGAGTGGGGAGATGGAACAGGTTGCTGCGTCTTGGGGGGTCAGGGTGTGGCCTCCAACAGTTGCTGCTTGGACTGGAGGCAGCAGAGTCTGGGAGGGCGGCCTGACTCTGGGGCTCCTCACGAAAGGCCCCTCTGTGCACCTAGCACAGGCCACCGTGTCCCTCTACTGACAGAGGCCCGGGAGGAGCAGGGGAGGCGGGGCTGCCCAGGAACCGCGGCCCAGCCTTGCTGTGGACTGGGAGGTGAATTATGAGCTAGTCGGGCATCTCCGTGGAGCCGGGCCCTGGCAGCGAGGCCTTCTGGTTATTTACTGTGTGTTCGCCTCCCTTCCCACAGCGGATGTGGATGTGGGGGGAGAGGAACTCGGCGTTTACATTCGGAGGTAGAGGGGAGGGACGGGGCCTCTCAGAGCTGCCGCCGCAGCCTCTGGCCTTGCCTGGACAGGGCAGGTGGGGGGCCGGGGTTTCTGGAGCCCCCCAGCTTTCAAGCCAGAACTCGGAAGCACCAGCCTCCGCCAGAAACAGCGGAGATGAGATCCTCTCCTCCGCTCACCCGTCTCGGCAGCGAGCATCTTGATGGGCTATTTTCACTTGTCTCCCCGACTTGATTGAGGATGATTTTAGAACACCCCGCCTCGGCCGACTTAGTAACTTCATGTGGAATCTTACAAGCTCCCCTTTCCTCAAGACCCGCGCCTGCCACCTACCAGGAAATGGTCACAATAACTAAAGAAATGTGTGATGACGGGGAGGTGAATGGCGCCACCTGGAGTTAGTTGTGCAGCGTGCAGCGTGCACGGCCTGTGAGTAACTCATTGGGGGTGTTACCTGCCAGGCATGCCTCTAAGCGTGTTATGTGCATTTCCACATTTAATGCTCACACCCAACTCCGAGGTGGGTACTGTTAACCTCCCTCTGACAGGTGAGGACGCCTGGCACAGGAACATGAGGTCGCCCTCCCAGCAGGGGTACCCAGCAGGGTCCCCAGCCACTATCCCCAGGCCCCTGCAGCTGCCAAACAGAAGCCCCAGGGTCCTCCTGAGGGATTATAGAAAGCAGAGCGTGTATGTGCCCGTCAGAGGCTTCTGGGAAGGACAGAATTCCAGGAGCATGGAACATTCCATCCCAACAGGAGCTGGTTCTCACAGCCACAAAGGGGAGTGGGAGTGGGGCAACTGTTGCCCAACCCCCTGGGAACCCAGCTCCTCCCCAAGGCGGGGGGGGGGGGGGCGGGCAGGTAGCATTGGGGCCTGAATGAGAACTGGGGTGGATCAGGGCATCCAGCCAGCCTCTGCCCTGGACGGTCAGTAAGGAGGGGAGCCAAGGTGTGAACCCATGCACCCAACAGACCCTCCTGACAAGGCTCCACCTGTGTCCCAGCCCCAAGCAGGTGCACCTGCACCCGTGCGCGCTGCCTCCCTCTGCAGTCGTCGGGGGGCAGTGCTCTGCCCTGGCAGGTCAGCCTTGTCTCAGAGCCCCCCTGGCACTGGGGCAAAGGGAGCAGGAACATGGGGTATAATCCCCCTCCCAGGATGAGGTCATTTATCTGGAAGGACATAGTCTGACCCATCTCAAGAGTAGTGATCCTCCCACCCCACTGACCGTGTCCTGGGAAGGATCTCCAAAAATCAGCAGCCCCACCCCCACCCCCGCTGCAGGCTAGGGGAGAAGGGCAGAAAGATGATGAGTCATGAGGATTGAGGCTCTGAAAAGCCATTCCTGGGAGCTCTGGGACCAATTGCAGCCAAATGCAAGAGCGAGGCCGCCTCTCTGCGTGACTGCACTGCCCAGCCCTCGTGAGCCAGCTAACCCTCGCCTGCCCTTGAGAAGGAGCAGACAGAGGTCACCGAACATCCTCTAGACTCCGAGTTCCACGGGGGCAGGGCTTTGGGTCTGTTTAGTTTATTGCTGTGTCCCCAACATGGTAGGTGCTCACTAAATATTTGCTAAATATGTGAGTAAATGAATGAGTTAATGAATTACTACAGCCAGACGTGACCAATTCTGCCCATAGTACTGAAGTGTAAGCCCCACGGTGCTGTGGGCACAGGGCAGGATGGCGGGAATCCGGGGGGCTAGGACAGCCTGAGCAGGGCACAGAGGTGGCTCCAGAGCGAGGGCGACTTTAGGCAAAAGTCATCCTGCATAAAGTTGTCCTCTTTCAGTCAGCAGCTTCTATGATGTTGTTTAACTTAATCCACATGTCTTGCTCTCTGTCACTCGCACTCGAACCCAGGCCCCCAGCTGCTCCATACCCAGCCTCTGGGCTCTGCCTTGGCTCCATGTGCCCGGCCTCGGGCTTCTCCCAGGGATCTCACCCAGCTGGCCCCAGAGCCAGCTCTACCCAGCCAGGCCCCTGACATCCCCCATCCTTGTCTATCGTGACCCGCTATGGTGCCCCTTGGACCCTGGGCCTCACCTTCCTAAGTGACCCGTAAATCGCCCGAGGCCCCTGGGCCTGCACAGCCTGAGGAGGGCGGCTGGGGCCAGCAGGAAGCAGCGGCATACAGCGGGTTACAACTATAGAACAGGGTTTTGGATGAAACCGAGCTTGATTAAAATCTCGCTTCTGCCTCCCTGCGGCCGGGGACGTTGCACTCTCTCTGAGCCTCATTTTCTGCACCTGTAAAACGGGACCATCAGTCATAGAATTGCCTTGAGGATTCAAGGAGAGGATGTCTTCAGCGGATGTCAGAGGGGATGGCAGGAAGCGTGCATTCCGGGGGCTTTTCAAAGTGCGGGTGCTTCCTCCTCCTCCTCCAAATACCCGCCCCCTCCATCCCCCCAGATCCCCTCCCCAGTCAAGGGCAGTGGGGGAGAGACTGCTGGGCATGCGGCTGGTATGTAGCCTGAAAGGTGGCTGAGGGCGTCAGAGCTCATTAAAGTGCCCCTTGGTCTTGGCCCAGCAGGTGACACGTGGTTAGCAACCTAGGCAGCCTTCGGGCTTCGGTTCCTCCTGGTCCCGGGTCCTAAAGCCCAAGACCCCATCCTGCCGGTCGCTCGGGCTGGGCGGAGGCGCCTGCGCAGGGATAGGTCCGCCCCGAGGGGAAGCCCCGCCCCCAGTGACGTTGGGCCCGCCCCCTCCGGGCGACCCACGTGCCGCGGGGGAGGGAGGGGCCGCCGGAGGTTGGGGGGCACCGCGGCGGCGGCGGGGGCGCGTCTGCCCGCGCTTATTTGCATACGCGCAGGCTGGATATTTATAACTTCTCTCCAGCCAGTCCCACGTTATTGATGTCTTAAAGGGACTTTAATCTGAGCCTTCTTTTCTCCAAATGGGCTTTTGATTTCCGGAGTGATATTATACATGGCTGTAAGCTATTGACTGAGCGATCGCCGCTGTGCTCTCAATGTGCTGATGCCGAAAATCTGCGGTATAAATAAACTTCCTCTGGTAGAATCATTATAAAGCACAAGCAGCAGAAATTTATGGAAAGAACAGATTAAATGCTTAGGCTTAAATTCTTCCGTGTGCTGCTTGCCTTAAACTGCTGTGTCTGGAGTTTGGGCTGCTGATTCAGGTGGAAAAAATCAAACGGACACATCGCTTGTCGGTGCATTTTTACTATGATCTATTGTGTGGCCAACGGAGAAAGCTCAAAAAGCTGCCATTGATAAGCCCGGTTAAAACTCGCAGCATAAATTAGGAAGACGTGTAGTTGCTTTTCGGAGTGGTCGGGGACCGGGGCGCCCGGCACAGCCAAGAAATATAACATCAATAGGTGCTTATGCATTGTAATGTGGGACATTTTTATGCCCACGATAAAACATTCCGCCTACAACTATGTTTATGAAAGCAACAGATAGGAAGATCCATAATGCCACTTAATAGAATTAATCACCTCCCGTCGGACCAGTTTAAAGGGCTTTTTATTGCATGGTGGAAAGCTCTGGCCATAATTAATACTCTGCACACTGTCAGGTGCCAGTCACGGGGCTGCAGGCAGCGCAGGAACTTTTTAGCACGCTTGGGGCAAGAGGGTCCTCAGAATTTAGTGCCGCTGTCTGAGCGCCAGGTTTTCTAAATCAGGAATCTAGCCTCTGTGTCAAGGTCTGGCCGGACTTTAGGCTCTAAATTTTAAGTTCTGGGCTCCAGATATAAATCCTGAGTTTGTGCTGGTCTCTAGGTTGGTTCTGGGATCGAGATTCTGGGTGACTCGCCCTGGCTCCCTGGGTCCTGAGTGAGACGGTTTCACAAAACAAAAACAAAACAAAAAAAAACATCCCAGAGCGGGGAGCAGGGGGTGGGTGTTTCCTCACTGACTCAGCTTGGCCAATCCAGTTGGCCAAGGCAATGAACCCTCTGTGCCCTCTCTTCACCGCTCACCTAGTTTCCAACAAAGGAGGGAAGCCCTGGGAATGCCCATGGACACCTGCCTGAGGGTCAGCATGTGGGCAAAGGCTGACCGCTCAAGACAGCAGCCTGCTGGGAAGCGGACTGCAGACTCACTGGCCAGGCCCAGGGCCAGCCAGTCAGGGAGGCTCTAGAGCTGGTCACTCCCCCACCCCTACCCCTGCACCCCCAAAGGAGATGCCTTTATCTCCTCTATCCCTTATCACACAGCCTCTGGGTGACTGGAGCCCCAAGGAATCTCCCAAACAGCCCAGAAAAGCCAGGAGGTGAAGGGTCAGCCTGCAATAATTAACAAATAGAATCGCCCTTTAGGAGCTTGATTCGAGCCAGCGAGAGTGAAGCAGGCACCGGAGATGGCGCTCTCCGGGGCCCGGGTGTGTGGCACGTCTGTGGGCCAGTAGCTGAGCTGGAGCCCGCCGGGACTCTGGCAGAGAGTCCTCCAAGTCTGGAAGCTCTGTCCCTCTTGAAAAGTTGAGCCAACCGAAACGAGGAGTGACCCTTGAGGGCAGCGAGGTCAAGTTTCGTCTCCCAGCACAACATGGTGGACTTTTCCCCATTGGACTGGAATCCCAGGGCACCTTAGGCTCGGACTGATGGGCTGTCACCAGGGGCTCAAATTGTTGTGCCTGATGGAGGGGTCGCTGTCACGGGTGTTTGCTGAGACATGAATCAAACCTGAGCTGACTCCTGGCACCCACTGGAGCACCAGGCACTGGGTTTCCATGGTGGCCTGACACCCCTCTGCCACCTCCCACCGCCAGCACCGCCCAAGGTGAGAACTGTGCTCGGGCAAATGGGCCTCGTTGCTGAGGGAGGCTTGTCCCGTCATGGGCTGTGCTCTGGGTCCATGGCAGGGGTCTCTGTCTACAGCTGTCCTCCCAGAGGTGAGCACCCTTGGGGGCACAAACCATGTCTCCCCCGCCCCACGCTGTGCATGAAGCCACAGGGCGGACAATGAGGCATGGCTGTTGGGGAGGAAACACTTTCAGTCCATCAGCCAGCAGCCTGTGAAAGAAGGCTGTCCAGGGAAGGCTGAGCTAGGACCCAAAGTGCCAGGCCCAGTTCTCAGGCTGAGCTTCAGAGTGACATCCCAGTCCCGCCTGGGGGACTCCCTCCACCCAGGCAGCTCCTGGGGGAGGACACCCCAGCCAGCACTGAAGGGAGGAAGGGAGCAGGGAGGTTTCAGCTCCTCAGTCCTTCTCAGAGAGCAGGGCCAGGGCTCAGTGTGTTGCAGAACGGACTCATTCTTTTTTTTGTTTCATTTTTGTTAATCCTCACCCAAGGATATTTTTCCATTTATTTTTAGAGAGAGTAGAAGGGAGGGAAGGAGGAGAAAGAGAGAGAGGGAAAGAGGGAGGGAGGGGGAGAGAGAGAGAGGGAGAGAGAGAGAGAGAAACATTGATGTGTCAGAGAAACATCGATTAGTTGCCTCCCACAGGCACCCAGACCAGGGCCAGGGATCGAACCTGCAACCTAGGTACGTGCCCTCCACTTAGAATCAAACCTGCAACCCTTCGAGGCAGTAAAGCAAGGGCGTCCTGACGTCCCAGCGGCCGTAACTGTTCAACAAGCCCTGGGAGAAGGGCTGGCAAGCCAGTGCTGAAGCCGCGATGAGCATCCGTGGAGGGAACGTGCACGGTGGGGCAGGCTCTCACCTGACTGGGGAGGTTTTTCTTCTCGAGTCCAGCGTCTCCCACTGGGTGCATGTAAGTGAGCTGTAGGATCTGGTCAGGCACACAGCACACAGGGGCACCCTGTCTGAGAGGGGTTGAGCGCCCAGCCACGGGCCAGCCCACACAGCCTGGCACCGAGTTAAAGGCAGTCTGACTTGGCAACCTGACCTGTCCTCCAGCAGCTCTCAGGCCCCTGGCAGTTGCCAGGCCCCCACTCTCTGCCCACAGCCCTGCTGGCCTTGGAGTGCCCACTGACAGCTGTTCCTGTTCCTCTCTGGCCTGTGGCCTTGAGTGAGCCCCGAGGCCTGAGCAAGTAGGGAAGGGGATTTGGGACACAGAGCTGGGCTCAGTGAGCAGTTTCCTGGGGGACTTCTGGGGTGGATTTGCTAATAGAGACGTCTGTTCTGAGAGGTCGTGATGCCACCTGTCATTAACCCGGGCACCCTGCCCAGGGTTCTCACCAAGAAATCGTAGGCAGCTGCTTGCAGGCGGGTGAGTGATTTGCAAGGACCACAGGAATATTTGCATAAACATATGTATGGAAGTGTGTATTTATTTGCATTCATTTGCATAAATTGCTGGCACCTTGAGCTGTCGTTCCTTAATTTGACTTTATTTTTTTCAGTAAATTTCTTTGAGCTTGGAGCACCGATCTGGAGACTTTGGGACTATAACAACAGCGCGGTGGCCATGAGACCAGAGGTTCTCAAACTTCGCTGAGCATTAAGATTTCCTGGGGCACTTCTAGAAATCCCGGTGCCTGGGCCGCCCCCACACCATTGAATCAGAAGCTCGGGGGGGGGGGGGGGCCGGACGGCAGCATTGTTTGGTTTGGTTTGGTTTTTGAAGCTTCCAGATAAGTCTGATGCATAAGCCAAGGTTGAAAATCGAAACGTCAGGGCAGGCCCAAGTCAGATCAAACCATCCTGGCCTGCAGGTGGAGACTGGGCGCCTCACTCGCCTCCCTCATACGTACCCGACACTCAACACAAGGCCAGGGGGCATGTGAAGTGCAGGGCCATACCGCACACAGCGGGCTCTCGGTCAAAGGCCACCATGCCCCTTCACCACCGTCCCTGTGGCGTGTCATCCGTGCGGAACTGGCCGCTCCTTCTGGCCCCGCCTCCCAGGTCACCCTGA
The DNA here is from genome assembly GCF_964212035.1 of Myotis nattereri. Classification (NCBI taxonomy): domain Eukaryota; kingdom Metazoa; phylum Chordata; class Mammalia; order Chiroptera; family Vespertilionidae; genus Myotis; species Myotis nattereri. Next base: position 74,539,376 of record NC_138085.1, on the reverse strand, counting down.
ACTTCACCGAGGCTGCCGGTCATCGGGGTCATCGGCCCCGAGGAGTACTGAGCGCTCCAGGGCGGGGCCTGGGTTCTGTTCTGGCTGAGACACACGGTCCTTTCTCCTTCCAGCTGACTTCCACGCTGATGAGTGCACCACTGCCCAGATGCCTGGAAGTGTATCTCTGCCTGGGGAACACCGGGTGCTCCAGAGCCAGCCTGCCCCGCCCTGCCCACCTCCCTCCGCTCCTCTCCGCAGGCTGGGAGGGAGCCGAGTGCTAGGACTTGCAGGCCTTTCCCTTCCCTGGTGGCAGCTGCCCGGGAGGATGCTGGAGATCTGGGATGTTACCTGACACCCGGTCGGGGCTAGAAGCTGGGCCGGGCCCTGAGGTACAGGGACGGGTCAGACCCAGGCTCTGCTCGTGGAGCCTTTCTGAGCAGTGAGCGAGGTCCAGGACTTCCCCCTCCCCAGGCCCTACCCGAGAGGCGGCAGCTCCTGGCGCCCCTGCTGCTCGGCTGCATCACATTCACCGGTGCACTCGGGCAGGTGATGCGGGTCTTGCTAACAGGGCACAGGCTCCCGGGACATCGGCCTGCAGGGGCTGGGAAAGGAAGAGAGTGCTGGTTTAAGGACCTGCAGAGGGAGCTCAGGGGGCCCAGTCCATTCCTTTCAGGATCCAACTTTGCTGGGATCCATGGGGTCATTCTGGGGTCTTGGGGAGGCCCATGGCTTGGTTTGCAGATGCTCCCAAACCCCAGCTCAGCTGTGGTGGGAGAGCCTTCCCCCCAGCCCTCCACAGGGCCTGGTGGCAGTCCTCCAGGGATGGGGCTGTTGCTACCGGACCAGGCCCCCCCATCCCATTGAGGTCCCCTCGCCCCCACCCACCAAGACAACATTCACCCCAAGAGAGAGTCACCCTGGGCCCCGCAGTAGATCTGTAGGAGCTCCGGGAGCCTGGAGTCAGCTTCCTTTCCCAAAAGGGTCCTGGCACCAAATGGACACCATAACTCACCTCTGAGGCAGAGCCGGGCGGCAGGCCCAGCCCAGGGCGGCGGCAGAGACCGCTCCTGGGCCAGGCCGGGCATTGCCTCCCCATCTCCCCGCCCCGCTGGAGGCTGTGGCTGGCGCTGAGGATGACTGTCCGTCAGAGTCTGTGTCATCGCAGGGGACAGCAGCCCAGGGGGTCAGGGCCCCCCACGTGGCCAGGGCAAGTGTCCCCACACCCGAGTCCTGGAGGAACTCTTTGTTTCCTTGTCCTTCTTGGTCAAAGCCATTCACTCGATCAGCAGACACCCTCCTTCTCCCCTCTGGTGCTTGGCTCTGGGGCCCTGCCCTTGAACAGCCACAGGCCCAGGGCCAGACAGGTGAGAAAACCCCCTTGGCAGAGAGTGAGCCCGGTGCGGTGGGACTAGAGTGGGGGTGGGGGTGGGGGCGTTCCTGGATGAGGAAGAGGAGCATATTCCAGACGAAGGGAACACGGTGCAAAGAGCAGGCTGGGTGCTGCCCTCCACCTTCACCCCACCCCCCTCGCTGCCCTTCCGAGTAATGGTCCCCCTGAGAGTGTCTGGAGCGGGCAGAGAGCGGGCAGCTGGGTGCTCGGCCTCCTCGCGCCTGCACACAGGGGCGCTCCGAGCGTGTAGGGCGCCTGTGCTGGACTGGAGTGGGTGTCCCCGCAGGGGGTGGAGCCGCCCCACGGGCCCATACCAGGTCAGCCTCTGAGCACCGTGGCAGGTGGTGCAGGGCCCACCCTGAGCAGATGGGCCCCACAACCCAGGCTGCAGCGAGATGCAGGCCCGGCCCCACCCGTGCTGCCCGGCTCCTCGCGGGTAATTACTTCCAATGAGAGTTTGTAAAAACAGTGCTCTGGCTCTATTATAGAGCCTAATAGGTTCAGCTTCCCCAGAAAAAATAGACTGTCAGGCTGAGTAAGTGTGGGGAAGCGATGGGCGGAGAGGGGTATCATTAAAGCCGCAGCTCAGCTGAAATAATGAGAGGTCCCGTGTCGGGGAAATCGATCCAGAAGGCCAGGGAGCTCGGCCGATGTGCCCCACAGGCCTGCCCCTCCTGCATCGGGTCCCAGACCATCTGTTCTTTGCTTGGATCCCAGCACTGAGGGCCACCCTGGGACCCCCCTGTGGGTACCAGAGGCTGCTCCGGGCTCTGGGCACACGGGGAGTGGAAAGTGGCATGTCTACCCCACCACAGCTCACAGTCTAACCCGAGACAGAACTCAGCCAGCAAAGATCCCACATCAAGCAAGGAGGGATTGGCAGGGAGAGGCCTGCGCCGGAAGACAGGAGGCAGAGTCGAAGGGGGATGGGAAGGGAGGGGGGTGTCAGGAGAGCCCACCTGTGACCCTTAGGGACGCCCTGGGACGGGGCCTGGGTGCCTCCTCCACAGGCTGCTGCAGGCCGAGGACCCGGCCGGCCAGCGTGGGGCAGGGCAGCTGGCAGGACATGATGGCTGGCAGGTGAGGGTGTGGCTCCTCCCTGGTGCCGTGGTTCCTTCCTGGGTGGGATGCCTAGGCCCCGGCTGACACTGTAAGGCAGACCTGACCCTCTGGCCTTGCAGGTGGCTCCCTCTTTCTTTTTTCCTTATCAGGATTTTCTAATCTTCCTAGAATATGCGTGGCAATTACTTGCATGATTAAGGACCATTTGCAATATGAAAATCTAAAACTATCCTAGGCTTTCTGGAATGGCAGGAGGTAATGTGGTGCCCCAGTCCTGACCCTGACCGGGCCTGGCAGGAGGGTGGGCACGGACAGAGACTCAGAACAGACAGCCACGGAGAGACTGTAGAGGGTACAAATGAAACAGAGAGGGTACCTATCTCCCCCCCCACACACACACACACACAGCCCCTCAGGATTGCTCCTCCCTGCCCCCTCCCCCATCCTCCAGCTCCGCGTCTCTCCTGCAGTGGGGTTTGCAGTGCTCTGAGCTGCCGTTAGCTTGGCATCTGGGATTTCCACCTCACTTCCCTCTTTACCTGGGTAACTGAACTGATTGTACGCCCAGCTCCGGTTCACTAATTCTTACAAATCCTTTAAAGCTATTGATTTATGTGCTCGTCTATGCCTCCCTCTCCTCTGCAGCCCACTCCCCGCCGCAGCTCTCAGCCCAGGGCCTTACACCTTGCAGACACCTGACAAATGTGCTTGGCTGGTTGAATGCATACCTGGGAGATTCAGAGAAGGGGCACAGAACGGTTGGACCAGCAGAGAGCAGCGTAGAAGGGGGTGCCTGGCAGCGTTCGAAGTGGGGAGGGGTACGAAAGAGGGGGGAGGAGCATGAGAGACAAGTTGGTCCTGAGCAGCCACTTTTGCATGTAAGAGACAAACCTGACCCCACCCAAGTATGTGTGTGTGTGTGTCCCTCCCCCCACCCAACTCTCTCCTGGCTTCTTGACTCTAGTCCCTCCAGCCAAGAACCACCCACCCTCTTCCAAGGGCCCACCCTCCAATGGAAAGAAGCAATATTTGTAAGTGTACTGTCGGCAGAACACAGCTTCACGGAGGCACAGGGCATGTGAGATCCCAGAGGGAGGAGTGGAGGAGTGAGCTCCCCGACCCCCAACCTCAGACATCAGATTCAACCCCTGGGGCCAGACACAAGACTCATCCTCCCCTGGTCCCGAGGCCCAGTTCTAGCTGCTGGAGGGGTCACTTACATCACGGAGTGACTGTAGGGCTGCCTTCCCTCCAAAACCCCTCGTCCCCCAGCTTCTCCCGGCCCATCTGCCTTGGCCTCCCACCTGGCCCTTCTGACACCCACCTTTAGGCTTCTGGTCCCCACAGAGCTCTTAGGATCCTGACTTCACTCACTTAGATGTTTAGTTCACCGAACATCAGCCTCCCCAGCTCCAGATGTCACCCTAGAACCCCAGCTCCGGGCAGAGCTCTCTGCACACTGATCTTCACCTCACTTCTCACCCAACTCTCCCAAGCTCTGACCTTCTCCCCAAATCTCCTAGCCCTGACCCCCATGAAATGTTCTCCTCTCCTGCTCAGGATATTCCCATCACCCCCTGGACCTCCATCCTCTAAGTAGGGCAAGGAGCCAGGTGGAAGCTTCTTCCTGGGGACAGGAAGGACGAACAGCTGCTAGTGTCAACCTTACCAGGGCACATCCCTCCAACTGCAGCCTCGGGGTGTGCCCAGTGGCCTTCCCTCATCTGCCAAGGGTCAGCCCCCACCTCTGCAGTGACCACCCTCTGGCCAGGCTCTCTGAGCTGCTGCTGGGGTCCTAACTCTCTGCCCTCTACCTTCCCCCGTCCTCCCCACACAAAAGACCATTCTCTTTGATTCCTACTCTGCCCCCACAGAGCAAGAGCTGTCAGTGAAGGAAACCAGTTGTTGGCTTGTGTTTGGACAAATCTTACCATTCAGGCAGCTGGGCACCTGGAGGAGAGAACCACCTCTTTCTGGCCACTGCTCCTGAAGGCTCCTATTCTTCATAGTCCCATCCCCACACCCACCGAGGGCTGAGGGCTGCACCTGTGCTCAACAGAGCTGTGGAGGTGGCCAGCCTTTCCCAGAAGGACCATTCAGGGCTTTTCAAAGCCCCTGGAGCTGAGGAATAGGTAAATCCCTTCCCAGCGAGGACCTAGACAGTGAACTTAATGATGCTTCAGCAGCCGTAGATTGGCATACAAGTTGTGAGATCATCGCCATTGATCCCACTGGTGTCTCCTGAAGTAAGGGGGTGGGGCATGATTTTTGCATTCTTTCCAACTAACTCACACAACTGTGACACTGCAGGTGGCTCTTGGATCATCTTTTGGGGAAGTTATTCTTAACCCACGAAGAACATGTCTGCATCTGGTCTGTAATGCACCCTGAATTCTAATCAGAAGAGAACTTTTTGTGCAACACATGATGCCAGGTGCTCAGGAGGCCAGAGAGACAAGCCCTCCAGGAGGCTACAGCCTCGAAAGGAGGCAAACAGACATCCCTCTAGAAATAGCAACCAGAGATACCTACTGTGCTTGAAGCATCAACAAAAGATCTTGTGGGACCACAGGAGAGTCTGTGGCCAGGAACTCAATAAGAGGTCTTGTATGATAGCATTTAAGCTGAGGTTTAAGGGATGGGTGGGCCCTAAGAGATGTGTTGGGGAAGACTTGGCCGAAGGGACAGAAAAAGAAACTACCAACATGAAGGACTAGGAGACCCTGGGTAGGAACTTAGATAGAGCTTTGAGGGAGGTGTGGGGACGCGACTAGAAGATGAAGCTGTGAACAAAGGTGGCAACAGGTCACAGGAGGCTCTCAGTGCCGGTGGTGAGGAGTGTAGGAAAACGGGGCCAGGTGCTCCTTGGCTGGGTGGGCCTCTAGGTAAGGAGAGAGCCCTGCTCAAGGTCACAGGGGCATCATGGCGATGCTGTGACTGGATCTGGGAATCCAAGTCATCCCAACACCAACAAGCCCAGGCTGGCAGCTGCCTCTGGTCAGTCCTTGGGTCTAAGAGACAGGAGCACAAACCCAGGGAGAGAGAAGGTGATGTTTCTGTTGGTTTTGTGAGGTGTCCAAATATTTTTAAGGAAAATCTTAAATGACGTTTATATCCTCTTGGAGGAGGTGAGGATGCCCCACCTGGGAGATGCTCTCCCATTCCACCAGGAGACACAGCTCAAGCGCCCACCAGTGCTGCCCTGGGCCAGGGGCCGCAGGGACAGAAAGTGCCTTTGGTGCCAAATTTCACTGCTTAAGAAATAGGTCTTGTTGCCCTGGCCAGTTTTGCTCAATGGATAGAGCTTTGGCCCGAGGACTGAAAGGTCCCAGGTTTGATTCTGGTCAAGGGCACATACCTTGGTTGCAGGCTCAATCCCCAGCCCTAGTGGGGGCACGTGCAGGAGGCAACCAATCGATGTGTCTCTCTCACATGGATGTTTCTCTCTGTCTCTTCCCCTCCCTTCCGCTCTCTCTAAAAATAATGGGGAAATATCCTTGGGTGGAGATTAACAACAACGACAAAAGCAATGGGTCTCGTGCTGGACAACAGGGAAAAGGCAGGCTGGTGAGGGGTGGTGAGTATTCTTAGGGCTTTTGCTCCCGTTCAGATAAACGGCAGGAATTTCCATTTGGACAACAGGACAACCAGAAGGTCTCCTCAGTAAAACTGTGGGCAGGCAGGAAGTCTGAGTCTTCTCTGGAAGCCCCCCCTCAGGAGGACCCATTTCCTGGGAGGGTCTGCCCGCGTGGGGCCCGGGCTGGTGTGACGTCCCTATAGGGACACTCCCCTCCCGCCGGGGCTGGATGCGAGGTCCTCAGGCCGTTAGAGTCCATCCTACCTGGAAGCTGGAGCCCGGCTGGCCCTCCAGGTCCATTCTGAGTCCAGTGCAGAGAAGGAGGAGGCGAGCTGTGTGTGATCTGATCAGCTGGAAGAGGAGGAGGAAGAGGAGGAGGAGGAGGAGGAGGAGGAGGAGGAGGAGGAGGAGGAAGAGGAGGAGGAGGCGGCGTTCGGCTTGGGGCTTGTCTGCTCCCTTGGGGTGCTCCCAGCCGCCATGTCCCCACTGAGCAGCAGCTGCAGGAGGCTGTGTTTGTGCAAAGCCACCATTTGTCCCCACGGTGTCTGCACGCGTTGAGCTCCTCCGCTTCCTGGTGAATTATCCCCCGGGGCACGCCTGACACAGTCCTTGCTGGGCTTTCTCGGTATATCTCACAACTGCTCTGAGTTTATAATTTTTTCAGGTCTTTTATCAACTATGTGTCATAAGTACCAATGGAATCGGGAGCATTTATCACCTCGCTGGGTTCCTACTTGAGCTCCGAAAAAAAATTGTTTGGCCGCACAACCTTTCTCGGGTTCTGATTTAATGGACTTCTCTGCCGCGAAGCCACTGGAATGCGTTGCCTTTTAATATTTGACATCGCTTCCTCTTTATTACCACCTCCGACAGCCCTTCCAGCCGCTGCAAAGAACCCATTAGTCTCTGACAAATCACTTGTGTCGTTTGGAGAAAAATATGCAGAAGTTTGGCTGCACCTTCATCGGTGCAGTTTGTGGCCTCACGTGCCTCTAAACAAAGCTTCCAGCCCAGGCCGACCCTCCCCAGCGGGACTTTCCCTCCGATGCCTCGAGCTGCTGGGCCCGCGGAGCCAGTCTACCCTACCCACTTCCAACAGGGCTCTAGATGGGGTATGCAGAGATGTCCGTGACTGCTGTTAAGAATTAGCCAAAAGCCGGTGAGCGGATAAATAAAGTGTGTTACATACATGCAGTGGGATAATATTCAGCTTTAAAAAGGAACTTTTGATAGATGCTACAACATGGGTGAGCCTTGAGGACATTATGCTCAGTGACATAAGCCAGTTCCAAAAAGACAAATATTGTACGATCCCACATATGTGATGAGACAGGATAGAATGGTGGCTGCCAGCGACTGGGGCGAGAGGGGGGTGGGGGTCAGGGGAGGGTTGATAGGTACAGAGTTTCCGTTTTGCAAGATAAAAATACTTCTGGAAATTGATTGCACAACAGTGGAAATGTACTGAACACGACTGAACTACATGCACACACAAAAGTGGTTAAGATGGTAAAATGTATCACAATTTAAAAAAATAATCATAACTAGCTTCACACTGAACCAGCAAAGGAGAACTGGCCCAGAGAACGCTCTCCTGGCCCTGGAGTCCAGGTAGTTAGTCACGCTTTCCATGCAGCTGGCTCTTATGCATAACGGACAGCTCCAGGATTTAGTGGGTTAAAGCAACCACCACCTATTTGGGTGATGATCTGGTTTGCAATTGGGGTTGGGCTCTGCTGATGCTGGGTGGTGGGGCGGGCTGGCTCACCTCGGCTCCACAAGGTCTCTCTGCCCCCAGCAGCCCAGCCCAGACTTGTTCAGACGGTGGTGGCGGCAGGGGTCCCGAGAGAATGAGCAAAAGCAAGCAAAGCCCTGTGAGGCCATGGCTTGCACCCATGCACATAGTCTATGGTAGGAAACAAGTCACGGGCCAGTCAGAATTCACAGGGTGGGGAGATAGGCTCCACCCCTTACTGGGAGGGGCTGCAAAGGATTTTTGCAATCTGCCACGTACACTATTTATATATATGCCAGACCCTGCGCTATGTGTTGAAGATAAAAATATAAAGAAAATACCATGATGTGTAAGAGGCATGTAAATAAATCATTACAGCACGTAGTATGCTCTGAAGCAGCGGTTCTCAACCTGTGGGTCGCGACCCCTTTGGCGGTCGAACGACCCTTTCACAGGGGTCGCCTAAGACCATCCTGCATATCAGATATTTACATGACGATTCATCACAGTAGCAACATTACAGTGATGAAGTAGCAACGAAAATAATTTTATGGTTGGGTCACAACATGAGGAACTGTATTGAAAGGGCCAGAAGGTGGAGAACCACTGCCTAAAGGCAAGCACGGGGTGCTAGGGGAGCCTGCTGAGGAGGAGGTCGGAGGACAAGGGGACAGAATAGTACCTTAAGGGATGTTGAAGAACAAGCCAGAAGAGGGGCAGGGAGATGAGTGAAGGCCTGGAGGGGGCCCTGCCTGGGGGAGGCTTCAGTGGAGGACTGGGGTGGGGGTCGGGGTATTTAAGCAGCGCTGATGGCCGGATTGCTGTGTGGAGCACATCCCATCCCACAGGTGGGGCAGCGGATTCTACAGGTGCGGGGTGCGGGGTGCTGGCGGAGTGCACTCCGATGCCCCAGCGCTGGCCAGACTCCGCCCAGGCCTGCAGACCACCCCACCTGGGCACGGGGCTGGGAGGCGTCCAGGAGCCCAGTCCCCCAAGCCCCTCAGACCTTAAGGGGTTGTCTTTTATCGAGACGGGGTGGGCGGGAGGGCAGCTGGTGCCCAGAGCTGGCGCTGGCTTCCTCCTGTAGATCCCAGGCCGTGGTGCCCCAGAATGCCGCCTCTCCGCTGGGCGCTGGGCCGGCGGCCATGAGCACATAACAGCCGATCAGCACTTAGAATGTGCGTGGGGCCCTGCTGTGAGAAGGAACCCCCTGGTGAGCACTTTCATAAATTGAAAAATCCTTCTGAAACTGAGTAATCCAGCGATTCAATCCAGGTCTCTGCATCGTGGGAGTAGACAGCGCCTGCCATTACGATGACCTGGATCTCTAAGCACCTTCCAGATCCTCCCGGAATTCCCCAGGAGGAGGCACTGCTGCTGGGGCTGGGACCTCGGTGTAGGAGTAGAATCTTCCCAAGCAATCAGGATGCCTGGGGCCCAGAGGGAGCGGCTGTCTGATGCAACCCTGTTTCCCCGGCTCCCTGAGCGGGTGGGCTCAGCAGGCGTGTGTGGCTGCATCTGTCACTCACGGCAGTGTGACGACGGGGGCAACGGAGCAGGTCCCCTCGGTGCTCGAGGGAAATGAAGCTGGGGCAACGTGCCCAGGGTCACACAGCCAATTAGTGGCGACACTGGGATGAGAACAGCGTCCAGGTCTTTGGAATTCCAGCCCAGAGCTCTTCCCCCCACACTGCTCCACTTCAAAGGTGGCATCGCCCACCCGGCTCAGGGTGTGGGAGTGAATGCAGTTGGTGGTGCTTTTGAAAGCTGATGTGTGAGCTTGGCCATTCAGCCTTAACCCAGCCTGACCCTGCATCTCCCTGAGCGGGCTCTCCACGCCACAGGTGCCCACAGCCTTGCCTCCAGCCCAGGCCCAGCTTCCGCCTCCTGCACCCTCCAACCCCCGTGTCCCACAGGCCCTAACCCTGCCCCCAAAACTACTAGTAAACTCATCATCCCCTCCCTTCCCGATGTCCCTCCAGAAACATGGAAGTGGTCCTCACGCCTCCCCCCGCCCGCCCCCTCCACCTCTGAGGGCCACAGCATCCGCAGCCTCCGTGCTGGGCTTGCTCTGTCCTGTGACTGCTCTAGTTCAGGCCTCTGTCAGTCCTCACTTGGATTATGGAGCCTTCGCCACCATCAACAGTAACAATGAGTCTACCGCGTATTCCTTAGGCATTTCTACATTTCAGCGGCTAAGAGGGGTGTTGATTCCCCTTCCCCAGGTCACGCAGCCGATGGGGGGCAGAGTTCAGGTTCTCCCAGGCCTGACTCTGAGGCCCAGCTTCTTGCCTCCAGCTGTCCCTCCCTGTCCTGCCTCTGACGGGGCTGCCAGCGTGGTGTGTCTGGAGCCCGGGTCTAACCTGTCATTCCCTGCACGGCTCCCTGGCGGCTCCCTGGCGGCTCCCTGGCGCCCAGAGGTTAAACCTCAGACCCCTCAAAAGCCTCGTGAGATCTGGCCCTGCCTGCCCACCCATCGCATCCCCGTCCCTCCCAGGCCGCGTTCCCCTGTATCTGCCCCCAGCACCTCCATGCCCTTCACCCCACACTTCGCGCTTGGTGTCCTGCTGCTGGTCTGGGCACACCTGCAAGCAGCCTTCCAGAGGCCTCAGCAGCTCCCCCTGCAGGCGGCCCGCTGCGACTCCAGCCTGGTGGATGTGGGGATGGTGGGGGTCAGTGACTTGCCATTGCCCTACACCTTGGACTCCCCCCCAAGCCCCCGTGTGGATGTGCTCACCGTCTCCCGTGGTCTTCGGCAGCCAGAGGCCAGGGTGGCCTCCCAAGGAAGAGCCTGCCTGACCTCGAGCCCCCGGGCCCTTGAGTATCTGATCTTCACCAGGTTCTGGGAATAGAGTGGAGCCTGCACCCCCCTTTCACAGATGGAGAACCAGAGGCCCAGGGTGCGGGGGCTTCTCCGGGGGCATTCAGCTGTCAGAGGCAGCGCTGGGCTCAGCGGGCCTCTTGGCAGCAGCCAGCGCCGCCCGTGTGGACAGATGCCTAGCCAGACTGGCAGAGGGCGCACCGGCGGGTAACTCCTGAGTGCCGGCCAGGGCTCCGCCTGGACCCGGAGGTCTGGGCTGCTGGGAGCGGCTTAGCGGACAGGGTTCAGTTTCACAGACCACCTTCTCCCATTTCCCTGCCAGAGGACATGACCTGCCTGACAACAGTCTACGTCATTCTGGACCCAGAATCGGGGCCTCTGCTGTCCAGCTACCAGCAACGCTGAGGGCAGGCTCTGTCCAGGGCTGCAGGGGCAGGCGGGCAAGGCGAGGCTTGTGGGAACACCGGTCATCCAAAGGCCCTAACTTTGGCAAATGAAAGCGTTTATAGAAAGTAAGCAGGTGGTGGTCAGCCTCTCCTCCTTCCCCCTTCCGAGCATGGAGATGGGTCTGGGAGAAGCTCTGACCGCCAACCCCCCCCCCCTGCCCCCCGCCCCAGGTTCAGAGCCCATGGGCCTGGGGAACTCTCTGTGCCAGCCCCGGGGCCAAGACACCAGGCAAAGGTAGGTGTGCGTCAGGGTGGGCAGGCCCCGCTGGGGCTGCAAGCCAGGCTCTCCCGTGCTGAAGGGCCCCGGAGGTGGGAGAAGGTATGGACGGTCTCGGCCCCTGGCCTGCTCCCCGGGTCCCCCCTCCACCCTTCCCTTCATGCTCCCCTCCCTCCCAAGAAGCTCTCCCAGCCATGCCAAGTGTCTAACAAGGGACGCTGTTTTTGCAGGTGTTGTGGTTTCTATTCCTTTGAACCATACCAGCCCATCCTACATCGCAATGCCATGCTTTACGTGGTACCAAGCACATCGGCACTCACTGGCATTTGGAGACCGTGTTGCGTAGCGATGCGCAGCTCTTAACTGTCTGTGATAACGTATTCTCTATGTTCCCAACTGTCACTGCGGGACTCTCTTCCCCGGACTTTCCGTTTCTGGGTTTGATTTTTATTTTTTATTTTATTTGTATTTGTTTTTTTGTTTTGTTTTGTTTTTTTGCTTTTGAAAGTTGTGATCCCCGGGTCCTGTGGCCCCTCCGGTTGCCGCTTGTCTATGCATTATGTTTGTGACTTCTGACTGTCAGTGTTGAGCCAGTCTTGCCAAGAAACAGTATCAAGTATTTTCCTATTTCTCTACGTCTTGGAAAAATAATTTTTTTTTTAATTTAAAATTTGAAAGAAAAAAATAAAAAAAACTCTTAATGGGAACCTGGCCCTGTCTGTCTTCTCTGTTCTGCAGAAATGTTGAAGGAATTGAACCAGCAGCGCAGAGCGAAAGCCTTTACAGACCTGAAAATTGTTGTTGAAGGCAGAGAGTTTGAAGTCCACCAAAATGTTCTAGCTTCCTGCAGCTTGTATTTCAAGGACCTGATTCAAAGGTTTGCCTTCCTTCCAGCTGTGGTCGGGTCTGTTCCTTTGTAGGACGCTTTTGTGTCGCTTTTCTCCTCCCCTCTCTTGCAGGTTCCTGAAGTGTGACTCCCTGTCACAGAGCCAGTAGCCATCTCTCCTCCCCTCCCCCGCCCCCTCCCCAGCACCCTCTCACATGCAGCCTCAGAGCAGCCACGGCCCCCAGCCCGCCCCACCCAGCTGTGCTGGTCGCCAGGGGCCTCCGCCAGCAGCAGGCCACACCCCTGCCCCGCCCCGAGGAGCTCGCAGTTCTCAGTGGCTCACAAGCGCACCCTGAGATTAGGAGGGTTAAGGGTCCCCCACGTTAAGGGACCATGCACACTGCCCCTCCCCCCTCGGCCAGCACGGGTGCCCGGCACCATCGTCACTGCTGTCGATGGTGAACTTAAAGCCAGAAAAGCACCTCGACCAGCCCCGCCCCCGCTGAGGGGCACGAGGCACCCAAGGGGCGGCCTTTCTGCAGCCCGAGTGGGGAGAAGAGGCTTGTAGCCAAAGCCTCGTGCGGGCCGCCTGTCCTGATACTGGTACCCTGAGCCCAGACCAGGTGTGTCCTAAACACGGGCTCTCTCAGCTCTCTCTGCCCCGGCTATTTCTACCTGAATGAGTCTTCATGGTGCATGAGCATCTTTTTCTTTTTCCATTACGTTGATTTTTTAAGTTGTCTGCTTCATACCCTTGCAAAGAAGTCAGGGGCCACCTTCTAGCTCCTTAGTGAGGGAGAGCAGCGGGCAGCCCAGGGTCACACTCCTCTCTCTCACCCATCAGCAGATTAATGTCGCTGCTCCTTTTGCCTTGCAGCCTCCGGGGCGGACGCTGAGCCGGGACTGTGCTCAGAGGGGAGGACAGGACCTCTGCTTGCTTCCAATGCTGTGTTTGGACTTGCCAACTAATCCCAGAGCGACTGTGTTTTGTTTCAGGATGGCACCCTGGCTGGCATCTCCTTCCCAATCCGTTGTGTCCTTTCACTTAGAGCTGAGCTGCCCGGCGTGCAAAGCCCTGCCCGGCCGCGCGGGCCCCAGCCGTGCAGGCTCTTGGTGACTTCCAGCCTCGTGGGCAGCTTGGGTCTCCCGCCCCCGCTGCCTGGGTTCTCTCTGTCTGAGCACAGGGGTCAGGGGCATGAGCTGGGGTAAAGGGGCATGCCCAGTGGCTTCTCCAGGCCAAGGGAGGTCTTTGTGCTTCTACTTTTGGCAAATTCTAGAACGAGCAGTGATGGCACCTGGCTGCTGAATTGCAGATGTGGCATCCGAGGCCCTTGGTCCTGCTCCAGACCAGCTGGCGAGCACAGAGGGGCAGGCGGCAGGGGCAGGTTGGCACTGAGCGATGGGCCCAGCCCTGGGCTAGAGAGATGTGGGCAAGAGGAGCACAGGAGCCCTCTGACTGTGTCCAGAGACCTCACCTGCAGGCAGAGAAGGCACGCTTAGGTGGAAACTCAAAGCAGTGAAGGCTTCTGGGACAGGCCAAAAAGGAGGAGGAAGAACATTCCAGGCAAGGGATGGGTTGCCTGGAATGTTCCAGACTGCAAAGCATGTTCTGGAATGTTCTAGGCAAGGGATGGGTTGGCTGGAATGAAAAGTTGAGAACAGGGAGAGTCATGAGCATTGAGGAGGGGGAGATGGCCTTCCCAGAGAGGGGGGGTGACGTGGGATGGGATTGGCAGACAGGCCCGGACTCCTGGGCTGGGACCTGGACTTGTAGGGGCTGTGAGGAGCAGTGGGGAGGGGCTGCCCACCTGGAGGTGGGAGAACTTGGGAGCTAAGAGGCAGACACTGGAGGAGAGAGGGCACCTCCTTGGGAGCTAGGAGACCTGGGTGCTACACCTGACTCTGCCACCTGTCCTGTGACCCCAGGCGCATCACGGCCTCTCTCTCAGGCACTGGGTTGTCTCATCTGTAAAGGAAGAGGTTGGTTCAAATGATGTCCCGGCTTCTTTCCAGCCCCGACATCCCGGGTGACGGCCAAGGGGTGAGCAGGGCCAGCCTGGAGGGCTTCCCAAGCACAAGCACTAGACGTGAGAAGGTCAGGGCCACGGAGGAAGGGAGGTCGGGTGGACGGAGCCCAGAGAGGCCTGAGGTCTGGGGAGACAGGAAAGCCCCGCGGGGAGGAGGGGAGGCCGAAGCCGAGTCCAGAGGAGCCCCTGCACTTGAAGATCGAAATGTCCATTTGTAGCCATTTTAAATGTGACTTCCCTGTCCTCACTATGGGCACAGGCCACCATTGCGGGTGACACGTTCCCGCCCCAGCCCCAGGCGGACCCCTCCCCGGAGCCACAGGACAGACGGAGGGATGCCCAGCCACGCCCTGCTCTCCGCTCAGCGCACCAGCAGGGCCGCTCCTGGGCGCCGGGTCTCACACGAAACCCTGGACAAGACGGGCCGTGCCGTCCGGGAGCCCAGGCTCTGGCGGGAGACACTGTAGAGCAGCTGGGTGGCAGAGCAGGTGGCGCAGACGGGGAGGTGCAGAGGCTCGCAGCCCGGTGCTCGTTCTGGGGGAGAGGGGCATCCGCGTGGGTTTTGAACCAAGAATGGGATTAATGGCCAGGCAGACAGTGGGGCCGACGGGAGAGGAGCGAGTGTGAGGCCCAGGTCAGCAGGGGACTCACTGCAGCTGCGATGCCAAGTGTGAGGTGAGCGTGGAGGGGATGAGGCCTATGCAGGGGCGAGGGGGCAGGAGCCAGGTCACAGGGCTGTTTCCGGCCTGGGGGTGTCATGGTCAGATTTGTGTTTGTGAAGATGCTATTCAGACTGGGAGGCGGAGGGCGGGTCTCAGAGCAGCCTCTCCCGACCAGCGGCCAGTTCCCCTTCCGCTCAGCTGCCCGGAGCCCCTATCCTCCAGGCCCAGGCTCCAGGCCGACCCCGACTTGGTCCACATGATCTTCCTTCACATGTTCAGACCTTTGGTGAAGCTGCCGCAGCTCTTTTCCCCGGGCCTTCCCTTATTTAGTTCCATCATCGTCTTCTTCCTCCGATGAGGGCAAGACCAGCCCACAGGAGGCTTGTCGAGGTGCCGCATGTCATCCTGGAAATCCTCCCACTAACCTGAGAAGCAGGTGCCATGCGTATCCCCATTCTGCAGATGGAGAAACTGAGGCCCAGAGAAGTTGTGTAGCCGTTAGATCTGGGATTCAAATAGAGGTCTGACTCCAGAGCTCCTGCTAATCTGTGAGGAAGGACAGTGAAATCTCAGGGCTGGCACTGTGGATAGGCGTGCAGGAGATAGGGATGCAGAGTACATGTGAGTGAGTGCGTATGTGTGCGCGCACGCACATCTATTAGAAACACTTGTAACTGGCCACAAGATCTTGCCGAGGTAGGCACACCCACCTGGGACAGGTACCTACGTCACAGGCACTCCCTCCCGCCCCGCGAGGGGGCTGAGTCCTCTGGAGTGAGGCCGTGTGAAGAAGAGCACAGGAGGCCGCCGGGAAGCTCAGAGCCTGTGCTGAGCCCCTGGCCCTGCCTCAGCTCCCTCTGCAGCCCCATCCGAGTCCCCGTGACAGAGACCCTCCCTGCCAGCACTTCCCAACACGCTCCCCGGGTCCAGAGGGAGGAAGTGCGCAGCCTCGGGGAAGAGATGCCTCATCACACCAGTAGGACAGGGACCTGGCCCTCTGCCTCCCAACCACAGAGCAGTGACACCTTGAACTATATGGTCTCTGTTCCTATGGAATGAAAGTGGATGGACTAGTTGATTTCACAAGCCCCGTGCACAGGCTCTGGTTCCTGTCCGTCTCCCTCCCCAGGGGAAGCTGGCAGGACCTGAGTGGCACAGATCCTGGACGTAGGGGCACCCGCTAGACTTCAACGCCATAGCCAAGCCGGACGCCTCTCCTCTCCTTCCCGGTGCAGCGGGGCGTTTGTGGGTGGCAGCCTGCCTCTTTCCTGGTGGAATAGACAGGTGTGTCTGGAAAACCAGATACCAAAAGGAGGGACTCACACATCTCAGAGGCTGGCAGGATGAGGCGAGCCAGGCCATCCCCAAGTCACCGTGGGTGGGCCAGGGCTTGGTGGGCCAGGGCTTGGGGGTGGCTGAGTGGAATGCCCGTGTCTGGCATCGGGTCCCAGGGGCCTCCAGCCACTCCCCAAAGATCCTTTGCCCAGTGGCCCCCTCTTCTCCAGGGGCGCCCCCCACCGGGTGCCTGGAGGAGCAGAGCCACAGCTGTAGGCCCTAGGGACAGCAGTGTTCTCCAATCCTGGACAGCACCTGTGATGGTGGACATCCGTGTGCCTCCATGCAATCCCTGTGCTCCCCAGCCATGCAGGCACCACCTGTCCCAGCCCTCTCCCTGGCTCAGACTCTGGGCAAGACCAGCATCTCCCCATGAGGGAAGCCTGCTGGTCCCATTACACCCATCGCTCACTTGCAGCCACAGGCTCCACTGACCTTCCATCTGCTCAACACCCCTCCTCACAGGTGATCTTGGGGTTCTCAGGACCACATGTCAGTGCGTGCATATGCGTGTACATAGGTGTGTGTGTGTGTGTGTGTGTGTGTGCATGTGCATGTGTGCATCCTGAAGTCCCACCTCAGCAGGTCACTGAGTTTGAGCTCCTCCACTGAGGACTCATAGGCAGGAGGACTGGCCAGAGGAGAAGACACAATGGCTGGGGCCTTGGGAGATGGGGAGCAGCCCTACTGTGGCCTCGTCGGCCTGGCCCTGGCTGTGGCCCAGGGTCACCTCCGCGAGCACCAAGGGCATGAGGAGGACAGGCCAGACAGGTGCGTGTAGGAATGAAGGCAGAGGCAGCAAAGACTTAGAGCAAGAGGTTGACCAGATGACCTGGGGTCTTCCGGATTTCTGTGGTTTCGAGCGATCACATAGGAACTATTTTTATACTTAACCACGCCACGCTGACATGGACATCCATCCCCACAGCAGAAGGCTAGGTGGTTGTCACTTTCGAAATCGCACACACCGTATACCTGTGGGTTTGAGAACGGGCTCTGCTCAGACTCTGTGTAGCACACCTTCCCCTCTCAGCTGCCGGGGCTGCAGGCCCCTGTGGTGAGCCATTCTGTGGGGATGGACACTTGCTCAGGCAGCCGGTAGCAGCTGCCCCTGCCCTGCCAGGCCATATCTGTGCTTTCATGGCCCTGGGTGGCCAGCGCCCACCCAGAGAGAGTTCTCTGACGCAGGCATTTCAGGCACTGCGGGTAGAGCGGTCTCGCGGGAAGGGTGTTCCCCATGGGACTCTAGACCTCACCCGGTTCAGCCTCTTGTTTTGCAGAAGAGGAGCCTGAGGGCCAGAGAGATCAAGGCTGTGCCCGTCAGTGACAGCACCGCGGCACCCAGGTCCCCGAGCTCCCTGCCAACAGGAGGAGGCCTCTCTGGGGCCAGCCTGCTCGCTTGCTGGACACTCCATACCCTACTGCCAGCCACAGGGCACCCAGGGGACCAGGCAGGAGATCTTGGCCCCTGGCCGCGTCAGGAGTCGGGGCGGGGGGGTAGGTCATTTCCCAGGACCGTGGCTGAACCCAGCCCAGGCAGAACTAGGCTCGGTGAGAGGTGGGGCTGGCCAGGGTGGCTGAGATGGGTGCCAAGCCGATCGCCTCTGAGAAACCTGCCTCCTGACTCGCTGCTCGGGTGTCTTTCTTCCTGTACTGCTGTGACTTTTGCTTCATCTTATCTGTTTCCTTCCAGGTCCAGCTTTAGGGTGCGGCTGCCAGGCCTTTGCAATGGTTTTTGTATTCCTGTAGACACCAGATATAAACATACTTATATATTTGTGTCCCTCCCCCGCTCCCCCCAGTTCACAAGCCCGATGCACACTCTACACGCAGGCCACTCTGACCTCTGACCCCGTGTTCCATGTGGCAGGAGGGCCCCGCCCCGGGCCAGGTCCCAGGTCATGGCTGCTGGCTGTCTGTGGCGGAAGTCCTTGGTTGTCCCCCCTCCCCTCCTCCCAGCTCTAACCATTCTGTCCGTCTGTCTCGTCTCGTCCTCAGTTTCAAAGCAATGTCATGAAGGGCTTCCTCCTCGTGCCTAAAAGGAAACAATATGCTTTTGGAAAGAGGTGGGGTTGGAGTCAGTGTCCGGGGCAACGTGGGGCCCTCAGTCTCGGGGTGTTCAAGGACGTCTCCGGAGGGGCTGTGAGCGCAGCCCGTGGGGAGCCTCGGTCACGCTGGAGAATCTCCCGTCGGAGGCAGACGGGGCCCAGGCCCGGGGCCTGCTGGCCGTGTTGGCGGAGACGCCGGGCCAGCAGCGGGGCCGAACCGTATTGTTTCCCTTTGCGGCCAGTCCTGGTCCTCGTCCCCATCCTCAGCTCATGCTTTTTGATTTGCATCTTTTTGTGCATGGACATGCCGAGTAGTGATAAGCAGGGCTTTCTGTTCTTTTTGGGCGTCTCTGGTCAGACTCTTCTCTTTCAGATCCCGCGTGAGGTCGTTAGGTTCAGGTGTGTCCCTGCCGTGTCCCTAAAGTGAAGGGCGTGACCGAGGCATGCAGGGAGCCCTAGCCCTGTGAGGAGCGGCCGAGGCCGCGGGCGGCAGGTAAGGACACCTGGTCTCTGTGCCTAGGTCGGTGCAAGACGGCAGCCAGAGCGGCCGGGAGAAGCTGGAGCTCGTCCTGTCCGACCTGCAGGCGGACGTCCTGGAGCTGCTGCTGGAGTTCGTGTACACGGGCTCCCTGGTCATCGACTCGGCCAACGCCAAGACGCTGCTGGAGGCGGCCAGCAAGTTCCAGTTCCACACCTTCTGCAGAGTTTGCGTGTCCTTCCTGGGTGAGCCGGGAGCGCCTGTCACCTGGGGAAATAGGGGTGGTGGGAGGAAATTCAAAACAGCAAGGGTTTTGGGGGGAGGGCTGTGTGTGCACCCCCTGCAGGTGCAGTTTTAAGATGATAATTCGGGCCCCTGTATGCAAAGGCCTTTTCTGCTCACCAGCATGGACAGAGGGCACCTCTGCATCGCTCTCCCAGGCCCAGGCAGCTTTGTGAGGACAAATGGAGCCATGGGGGTCATGTGATGGTTTGTTCATGGGGAGCCTGGGCCCTGGCCTCCCAGCCCTGGCCTCTAAACACGGAACAAGGAGCCACACATTTTATATTCCTCTACCGCGTGTAATACCTGCACCACACCAGGTGGCCACACAGGTCTATGTGGGCTGTCCCTTGGACACGCAGACCTGCTGTCCGGGCTGGGGATCTGAGTGTCAGGGACCCCCAGCCGGAGAACACACTTATTCTACAGCTTGGAGCTGCCTGGCTTCGGGGAGAGCAGGGTGAGGGTGGGGTAGGGTTGATCACCAGAATCCGTGGCCTGAGTGTTGAGTGCAGCCAGAGAACTAGGGGCTGAGCCTAGAGACAGGAGGCCATGGGTGGGTGGGGGGAGGGGGATAGAGCAATCTAGAAGGGCCAGGAACCACAGCCTCAGAGTTAGGCTCTCAAAAGTACGGGCGTCCTGGGACCCAGACATTTCTAGGCTAGAATAACCGTCAGTGGGGTCTCGGGGGAGTGACCAGGCTGAGCCCAGGTCTACAGGTCGGCAGGGTGGACTGAGGGCTGTGGGCGATGGTGGGTGGCATAGATGGGGTGTTACTGCTCCCATGACTCTGAAGTAGGAGTGTGTGACCCCAGGCACACCCTTCACACTGACGGGAGACACCATAGGCCTCTAGTGTGACCCCCACCCCCTGCCCTGTGGCCCACAGACAGTGAGGAAGCTCCGCACCTCACAGTCCTCTGCTGGAACCCGCAGGAGCAGAGGGAGGGCCTGGGACAGTCAGCGGGAGGCGGGGCAGAGGGAAACCCCGGACATGGACACAGGAAGTGGGCTCATGGGGACCCTGGATGCTGGAGGCAGGTCCCAAGGCCATGGGCTCAGAGAAGGACCCAGAGGGACAGGCAGCGGGCATAGATAGCTCCCATCCAGGGCCCCATGGTCAGTGGTCACGTGTTCTCGTCCCCAGAGAAGCAGCTGACGGCCAGCAACTGCCTGGGGGTGCTGGCCATGGCGGAGGCCATGCAGTGCAGCGAGCTCTACCACATGGCCAAGGCCTTCGCGCTGCAGATCTTCCCCGAGGTGGCGGCCCAGGAGGAGATTCTCGGCATCGCCAAGGACGACTTCATCGCCTACATCTCCAACGACAGCCTCAACACCAAGGCCGAGGAGCTGGTGTACGAGACCGTCATCAAGTGGATCAAGAAGGACCCTGCGTCCCGCGCACAGGTGAGGCCCGCCCCTCCTTCCAGCCCAGCCCCGCTCGGGCACCTGGGCAAGGAGGCAGGAAGGTAGAGGAGGCCGTGGGCCCGGCCACAGGGAGGCTGAGCCACAGGGAGGCTGGAACTGCTCCGGGGGCAGCAGACGGGCGAAGGGAGGAGTGAGAGATGCAGAACCAGTCCCGTGGTTTTCCAGGGCTGGCATTCCACTGGCAGGAGACCCAAGCTGACCAAGAGACCACGGGATCCGGGGGACAACGTCAGGGCCCTTCGGGGAGAAGTGTGCCCGAGCCAGGGCACCCGGCGCTCCCCTGAGCTCAGACCAGCGGGAGGAGCACCCATGCTCTGGTTCCTGGGAAGGTGGAGGGCAACCACCGCACACAGGACCCAGGAAGCGAGGCCCTGGGAGCGGGCAGCTGGAGCAATCAGGGCCAGGGCCAGGCAGGAGGAAAGGGGGCAGGGTCCCAGGGGCGCCTGAGTCCCAGGACACCAAGCACATCCCAGCAGGATCTCGGGGCCCGAAAGCCCCGCTGGAGGCCCCTCAGAATGGAGCTGCTTGGTTCCCACATGGGAGGACCCCTGGGAGCTCATGTCGCTGCACAGTGCCACAGCCACCTGCTCACACACGGCGTCCCGTGCCTCCTCCCTCCCTCTCTCCCCGACCAAGGCCTCCCTAGCCTCCAGGATGCCCAGTCACCCCTGAGGGGTCCTGCCTCCAGTCTCCTCCAGATTCATTCCCACCCTGCAGCCTCCGCACAGTGGCAGGTCCAGGCGCCAGTCTGAGGCCATGGACGCCCTAAAGGGGTTTGGCTGTTGGTGTTGGGGAGACGCAGGTTCTGACGGTTGTGATTAGCAAGCTTGTCAGTCATCATCTCCTTTCCAAAGCTGATGGCCACCAGCTTCCCTGGGCCCTCCCACCTCTGCTGGGTGCCTGCCCCATGCACACCTCTCTGAGGGTCGGGCCGTCCATCTCAGCCCCTGCAGCCTGGCCTGGAGCAGAGGCCCATGCTGGGGTGGAGGTGGGAGCGAGGTGCTGCCGAGACAGATGGACGGTCCTTCCCAGGCTCAGCTGCCGTCAGCCAGACTCCCCCAACCCCCCGTTCCATCCTCTCGCCGCCCCCCAGCTGCTGGGAGCTGCCTTTTTTTATTGTTGTTCTCACCCGAGGATATTTTTCCGGTGATTCTTAGAGAGAGTGGAAGGGAGGGGGAGGGACAGAGAGAAAAACGTTGACGTGAGAGAGACACATCGATCGGTTTCCTCCCACATGAGGCCCGACCAGGGCCAGGGATCAAGCCTGCAACCGAAGTCCATGCCCTTGACCGGAATCGAACCCGGGACCTTTCAGTTCACAGGCCGGCGCTCTATCCACTGAGCACACTGGCCAGGGCTGGGGGCTGCCTTCTCTCTGTGCCGAGGCAGGTGAGCGAGGGGCTGTCCTCCCAGCCAGACACAGGCTGAACCCCCCGGCGTGCAGTCCCAGGACACGCGCGGGGCTGGCCCGCTGCACGGTCTGAGCAGACCCCGTGTCCCCCGCCCCAGTACGCAGCGGAGCTCCTGGCGGTGGTGCGCCTCCCCTTCATCCACCCCAGCTACCTGCTCAACGTGGTTGACAACGAGGAGCTGATCAAGTCGTCGGAAGCGTGTCGGGACCTGGTCAACGAAGCCAAGCGCTACCACATGCTCCCCCACGCCCGCCAGGAGATGCAGACGCCCCGAACCCGGCCCCGCCTCTCCGCAGGTATTGGGGGGCGTGCCCCCAGCCCCCAGGTGTCCTGGGGTGGGCCTGACTCCGGGTGGTCCCCCAGAGAGGCACTGGGTGCAGATGCTGCGAGTGTGGGAGGTGGCGGGGGAGGGTCCCGAGTGTGTCCGTCTGTGTCCCGGCAGGGGTGGCGGAAGTCATCGTCTTGGTTGGGGGCCGTCAGATGGTGGGGATGACTCAGCGCTCACTGGTGGCCGTCACCTGCTGGAACCCACAGAACAACAAGTGGTACCCCTTGGCCTCACTGCCTTTCTACGACCGCGAGTTCTTCAGCGTAGTGAGTGCCGGGGACAACATCTACCTCTCAGGTGAGGCCCTCGGGCGGCTGGGGATGGGCCTGGGCTTCCAGGGCCGCCTTCCCGCACAGCAGGGCTGAGGACGGCCGGGCCGGGAGGGCAAAGCCTCCTCCTGACCTGAGCGGGGCTGCCTGGCGCGGGCCCTCCTCACCCCGCCCCCCCGGACCTCCCCGCTCTGCAGGTGGGATGGAGTCAGGGGTGACGCTGGCCGACGTCTGGTGCTACATGTCCCTGCTCGACAACTGGAACCTCGTGTCCAGAATGACGGTCCCCCGCTGTCGGCACAACAGCCTGGTCTACGATGGGAAGATTTACACCCTCGGGGGGCTCGGCGTGGCCGGCAACGTGGACCACGTGGAGAGGTGATGGGGCCACGGTCACAACAGGGGGTGGGGGGCATCCTCTGAACTTCACCAAAAGCTAAAATCTCGCTGCTCCTTCTTCCCAACACCCACCCCCCGAGCCACTAGAGCCTGGACTTTGTAAGGCGATGCCCAGGCTCTTCGAACACAGCAGAGTGAGAGGACTGGGCAGGGGAGGTAGAAGGCCCACAGCTGCCGGCCGCTGACATGGGACACTCTTGTGCCAACAGCCCCTCCTGGTGGCAGATAAGTGGGAGGCCTGAGACCAGGGGTGGGAGGCACAGGCGGGGCTGAGCTGGCGGGAAGGCACTGGGACTGGACTCGCTAGAATTTAAGGGGAAGCAGGAACCCTTGGCCCAAATGTGTGCCCTTCCGATGGCTGTGCCTCTGTGTCCCCGCCGAGTGTGGGGTTACACACCTGGGAGCCCCCTTTCTCCCTCCATCCTGCACAGACCAGGAAATGCGCTTCTGACACGCCTTTGGGGCAGTCCTGCTTTTAGGAAAACAGATGCCCCAGAGAGTGATCAGTTAGGCTGAGCTGGCCCCAAGTTCCAGCCCAGGACACAGCCAAGATCCCCGGAGCCCTTTCCCACGGCCTCCCTGCACCCCCACCCACGTCACCAGCTGCCACCGAAAGCAGATATCCTCGCGTGACGATCTTTTGCCCAGGGAGCCACACTTACCCCTCAGTGTGTACCTTTCCCTCGCTGGCTAATTGGACACTTGACAAATGTTCCAGCAAAGATGGTTTCAGAGAGACGGGCCGGGTGTGCTCACTATGGGCGTTTAACTCCCCCACGTGGAGCCCAGCGTTGGCTCGGAAGCAGCATTTAATTGTCATATTGACTCGGAGATCACGGGGAATCCCCGTGTGATGATGAGATGCTGATCCTGCCGTGGACCCCGGGCCAGCGCCGATGCTGACAGCCTTCGGCGGGCCCACGGCACGGCCACCACGCCCAGGCCTCCCAGAAGCCCGGCTTCCACTCGTTTGTCATCCAGTAATAAGCGCATGAAGCGGAGACATTTTCTAGGTAGGAGTAAACTGAGCTAGAGCTGTCATCCCGCTTGCTGCTGTCAGCTATTTTTAATCTCCTAAGACGTTGAGTACTCATTTTGCAAACTTACACTTGTTGATAAATACAGGGATTTGTTTGAGGATCAAATACACCAGGAGGCGGATACGTCCCACTGCCCTTGGGCCCAGGAGCCATTCTCCCCGACCTGGGAACAGGCTCTCCCGGCTTCCCCCGGGGGTGGGCACAGAGGGACCAGACACCCTGGCACCCAGGTGGAGCAGCCCAGGACAACAGGGTGCCCTTTGTCAGCCACCTGGGTCTGCCAGCTGGCCTTGTAGGATTGGACGCAGACTTGAAGACCCTTGGGTGGTGTGAGTGCAAGTGAGGGGGAGGGTGCAGGGTTCCCAAGGGGCAGAGCTGAGCCCTTTGGGCAAGTTAAGTGCTGTGGCACATGGTGGCAATGATGAGAAGCTGGGTGGTTTGTTCCCCAGCCAGGAAGCACTAATGGTACAAATTGCTCTTATATTGATAATGAATGCGATATATGGTGCATTATAATTATACTAGAGGCCCAGTGCGTGAAGTTCGTGCACTCAGGGGGATCTCTCAGCCTGGTCTGCACCCTCTTGCAGTCTTGGAGCCCTCGGGGGATGTCCGACTGACGGCAGTCAGACATCCTTAGCGCTGCCACGGAGGCGGGAGAGGTCCTCACCACTGCCGCTGCACTCGCCAGCCATGAGCCTGGCTTCCGGCTGAGCAGCGCTCCCCCTGTGTTGAGCATCTGCCCCCCTGGTGGCCAGTGCACGTCATAACGACTGGTCGACCAGTCAACTGTCAGCCCCCTGGTGGTCAATACATTTCATAGTGAGCAGTTGAGCAGCCTTTAGCATATCATTAGTATATTATGCTTTGATTGGTTGAATGGCCCACCGGACGACCAGACACTTAGCATATTAAGCTTTTATTATATAGGATTACATTGCTGTATTACAGGAATAGAGCAAGATTATGCACTTATAGATTAAAACAATAGTACAATAGGCAAATATGTATGATATCATTACATACATCACTGGGTCTAATATTTTATAGCCATATATCACAGAGCTGTGGTTACTGAATAAATGATAGCATAGTGGAGCCCCGCACTCCTCGGGGTCATTTGCATGTCATTAGCATATCCTCAAGGGGCTGTGGCTTGGCAATCAGCCACCTGGATTACCAAGCTCTAGGGAGAGTTGCACTTGGCCGAACGTGCCTTTATACCGAAAGCCACACAATCCCCGACTGACTCCAGCCCCTTCTCAAGAGCTCTTTGGATCTCTGCCATCCTGGCTTAAAAAACAGACACCTGAACTTCTGACAAGAAGACACTTACTGCATCACCTATTAGCACATCTTCAGCTGGGGCTAATTCAGCCCAGCCCTGCTGCCCTGTCAGGACCTCCGCCTCTTCTCAGATGCTGAGTCTGCACAAGCCCAGAGCTGGATGTACCACAGTGGCCCCCTCGTCCCCCTCCCAGAGCCAGGGGCTGTCTTCCGGGGTCACTGAGCTGTGACCGGGTTACGGCTCATGCTCCAAGGAGGTGCATGGGAACAAGTGGGCCCAGGGTGCTCCCAGGAGAGAGGTGCTGGGGCCCCGAGAGCGGAGCAGCGAGCCCGCAGCGGGGTCCGCCCTGGGTCCCGGGCACATGGAAAAGCAGCCAGCAGTGTGGACGGGCCAGCGCTGGGCGGTCTGGAGCGAGTGCTGGTGAGGTCAGCGCACGAGGAACACGGCACGGACGCTGAGACCTGGGCCCAGGAAGAAAGACCTGAAAGATCCCAGTTCCCTGCCCGGTCTGCTCAGGCCCAATTCCCCTCTTCCTGTCCGCTGCTTCCTGTTCTCACGTCCCCCTGTCTGGTCCTCACTCCTCAGGTTGGGAGGAAGGCCAGCCCCCCGATGGCCTTGAGTGACTCCTCCGAGGGCCCCGAGCTGTCTGAGCTCGGGCTGTGCCAGGGGTGCCCAGGGCAGGAAGCAGATGGTGGTGCGCCCGCTATCTGCTGCCTCCGTGTGGCCCCTGCCCCGCACCAGGCCCACTCTGACCCTGGGGTCGTTTTCTCCTCTCTCGGCAGGTATGACACCATCACCAACCAGTGGGAGGCCGTGGCCCCGCTACCCAAGGCCGTGCACTCTGCAGCAGCCACCGTCTGCGGCGGCAAGATCTACGTGTTCGGCGGCGTGAACGAGGCGGGCCGCGCCGCGGGCGTCCTCCAGTCTTTCGTCCCGCAGACCAACACGTGGAGCTTCATCGAGTCCCCCATGATCGGTGAGAACCAGCGTCTCCTCGGCCCAGGGCAGTGCAGCGTCCCCACCTCATCCTTTCATTGGGTCTCAATAGCCCAGGCCCAGAGGGCGGGCTCAGCCCAATGCTCCCGTGAACCCAAGGCCAGGGGCGGGAGGGGCAGGCGAACCCCAGCCCAGGGGTGGGAGGGGGAGACGAACCCCAGCCCACGTGCAGCTGCGGATCCCACCCCCTGGACCCAGGGCAAGCTATTCCATGTGCAGGTGCCTCCTGGCCCTGGGCCGTGTCCGGAGGCCGGTCAGTGACACGGGGCCTTTCCAGCTCCCTTCTCCTGGGGGGTTCCCTGGGGAAGAAAAGGGGAGAGAAGGCCAGAGCATCGCCCTGACCTGCCTGGCCTGCTCTCCCCACAGATAACAAGTACGCGCCCGCCGTCACCCTCAACGGCTTCGTGTTCATCCTGGGTGGGGCGTACGCCAGAGCCACCACCATCTACGACCCGGAGAAAGGGAACATAAAGGCGGGCCCCAACATGAACCACTCTCGCCAGTTCTGCAGGTGAGCAGGCGGGCGGTTCGGCCGAGGTGGGAAGGAGGAGGGGAGGGGGGAGGGGGCAGGATAGTAAAAGAGGTTTGAGCGCGATGCCTGACCTCCATTCATTGACCAAAGGGAGTCCCGGGCCCAGAGCAGCGCCCCGACAAACACAGGTGTGGGCATTGGTGCCCCAGCAGAGTGTGAAGCCCCATCTCCAAGCCGGAAATGAAGGGCTTCCTACGGGGACCTGCCCGGGTCCCTCCAGGCCACCCTTCTCTGGGTCGGGGGGAGGGTGGGGCTGCAGGTCAGCTTTCCCCCAGGACCACCTGCCCATCGCAGACAGAGGCAGCGCCAGGCCAGAGCTGCACCAAGCCCTACCGGGGACAAGCAGCTCTTGGGGGTGCTGATGGTGCCATGATCCTGGTGGCCCTTTGGAGCCGGGCCCAGCAAGTGGCACCCGGAGTCTCAAAGCTGCCTGGGCAGAGACACACACGAACCAGCCCCCCCGCCCCCAGGACAACATGGGAGAGGTCAGTGTGTGGCTTGGTTCCCAGTCGTCCTGGCCCCGTGGCCCAGGAAAACCAACTCCCCTGGGCAGTGAGACACAGACCTGCGCCTCCACCCCTTGTTCCTGGACTAAGAGAAACCAGGACTACGAAGGAGCCCCAAGACCCCCTTCTAGCATTTCCTTAGCAGATGGCGTCTGAAGACAGCTCCGCCCCTGCAGAGGTGGCCCCCCGTCCTCAGTGTGGACAGCATGAAGCACTAAGCAGCGCCCGCTGTTTGTGCGGCATAGCCAAAAAAGCTAAAAGCTGCTGCGAGCCTGTGGTGTGACCTTGGAGAGGGAAGGACCACCCCACCCCGAGGTCCTATCCATGAACCAGGCAGTGGGACGGGACGACTGCTGAGTGCCTGGCAGCACGGAGGTCCCAGTCCTCCTCATGTCGCGCACTCTAATGGTGGCATGCGCAGGGCAGCTCCGACTGCATCCCCCCGATAAGGAGCTGGAGTTTGAGCAGGGCTTGTGGGAGGGCTCCCTGACCTCACCTGAGACTCAGTGCGGGCGCAGAAAGACAAAATGCTGCGGGAGGTTTGAGCTGGGTCTTGCAAGAGAAGCAGGGAGAAGCTGTGCCCCAAGGGGAGGAGTGTGGGGCCCTGATGGCGGAGCAACTGAGGGACCTTGGGTGTCTGCTGAGCAGTCTAGAGTCTAGACCAGTGATGGCGAACCTATGACACGCGAACTCATTTTTTTGGTTGATTTTTCTTTGTTAAATGGCATTTAAATATATAAAATAAATATCAAAAATATAAGTCTTTGTTTTAGTATGGTTGCAAATATCAAAACATTTCTATATGTGACACGGCACCAGAGTTACGTTAGGGTTTTTCAAAATGCTGACACGCCGAGCTCAGAAGGTTCGCCATCACTGGTCTAGGCTGATATGCTCTGTTGGAGGCTCAGAACTTCAGAAAGGGGTGGAGACGTGCAAAGGGTATCTGTTCAGCCGACAGCCAAGAAGAAATGGCCATTCGCCCAAGTGAGCGAGCAATCGGGGCTAGATGTGTGGGTCTGCGTGAGGGGCGGCTAAAAGGAGGAAGTGCAGACAGGACAGCGTGGGGAGCTCACAGGAGGGACCGCTGGCTGAGCCCCAGGACCAAGCCAGGGAGTGAGGCGCGGGACCACGTGGTAACCCTGCAGCAGCTCCCAGGCCGCAGCCATGGGTGGGCAGCCGCGCCTGCCCCTCGGTTAAGGAGCCGCAGCAGGAAGCTGTGACTCTGAGCCTCGGCCAGGGTGCAAACCGCACTCACAAGGCCGAGCTCAGTTATACCGGCTCCTGTCTGCAGCCTCCTAGTGAGTCACGTGCCCACGGGATCTGAGCGGCAGGAAGGCCGGGTTTGGGCATCAGGAAATGCGGAGACGCGCTGAGCTGAGCCGAGAGCCTGTACAGGAGGCTGTTCACCTTCGGTCAGACCCGCAGGCCCTGGGCACCCAGTATGCAGGTGTCGCCCCCAGCACCAAGGGGGGTGCCACATGGCGTCCTGATTGGCGGTGGGGAAAGATGTTTCCTTCTACAGCTGAGGTCAGAGGGCAGAGGAGAGCAGCCAGGTCCCGTGTGGCTTTTGCAAAAGGGCAGCAGCAGCGGCCACACACCGGAGGGAGGCTCTGTCTCCAGGTCCACGTGGAAGCTCCATGGCTGACTCTCCCCGCTTCCCCCCGGCAGTGCCGTGGTGCTCGACGGCAAGATCTATGCGACGGGGGGCATCGTCAGCAGCGAGGGGCCGGCGCTGGGCAACATGGAGGCCTACGAGCCCGCCACCAACACCTGGACCCTCCTCCCCCACATGCCCTGCCCCGTGTTCAGACACGGCTGCGTCGTGATAAAGAAATACATCCAGAGCGGCTGACGTCAGCGGGACCGCCACGCGAGACCGTGGACGAGTCTGGTGAGGCACGTGCTCCTCACAGGATCAGTTTTCAGCAACACCCACAAGAGGCCGACAGACACACCCGGGGGACCCGCTGCGCTCGGCATTCGGATCCTCCGCATCGGATGTCCTGTCGGAAGTCGTCCCTGCCTGTGGGGGCCCGGGCTTGGCTCGGGGCACAGGGACCCACCTTCCAGGCGGCCTCGGGCTCCGCAGAAGGACTTGCTCTGACGGAGGCGCTCGCTCTGCCCGGTGCAATAGAGGCTCACATATTTTTCGACCGGGAGAGAGCAGCTGCTTTTCCTTCCTGCAGAGCAAGCCGGACCCCTAGACCACCACAGATCAGTTATCCTGTAACAATAGTAGGCGTCAGGCTCCCTTGGGGTAAGATCAAAGTGTCCTTCTCACTTTGATTCCTATTTTGTTTTTAACCAGCCTACACTCCAGGTGGCCGAGAGCAGACGGGCGGGATCACAGCAGGGCCCGCCGTGGCCGGAGCCGCCGCAGGGGCAGCCGTAGGGACCCTTGGGAGAGCGGCTGTCCTCCCCAGGTTCTTCTACCATGTTTTTGCTGCAGAAGGGCCAGATGATCGTGCTAGCTTTCTCTTATCCAATATGAAGTATTTAGATTTCCAAGGCATTTTCTTGATAAACAAAAGGCTATTTTTAAGTACGGAGAGGAGGCGGCCAGGCCGGGGAGCCGGCGGGAGCTCCGGAGCTCTGAGGAGGTCGTGCCGGGGTGGCACGGGCTCTAGTTTTTCTACGTGCAGAAGAGAGGAGCTCGCCTGGGTGGCACAGAGGCACCCGTTTTATTTTTAGAGAAAGTAACTCCCAGACAGCCCCCTATGAGCTGTGCCTCCTGGGGACATCGTCCAATAAAGAGGCTGTTCTAGCAGGAAATGACCAGGTCCCTCCTGGGAGAAGGCGGAGGCCCCGGGCCTGCGGGGCGGAGGTCGGGAGGACGTGTCCACAAAGCACGGGGGACTATTTTTGATATTTATATTCGTAGCTCTATAGCACGGCACCTGCCACCATGCGCTCAGGGTGGGGCAGCCTTTGTAGAGGAGCCATGACAGCCGAGGCCTGGGGCGTGGGCAGAATCTTCTAGCAGCATATTAACCCGAGACAGGGAAGCGAGGAGGGAGGCCACACGTGGCTCAAAGGAGAAAGGCCTTCCTGCCAAGGCCGTCCTCAGACCCGCACACCTCACGCGGTAGTCAGTGTCCACGCCAGGGCAGGAAGAACGCCGCCGCCGCTGCGCTGTTTAGTTGAAGTTGGTACCAAATACACATTTACCATTTTTATATCTGGGAAGTCAACTTGCATTTCATGATTTAAAAAAATAATAATAATAATAAAAAGCCACTGGTAAGGAGCAAAGGCCAGGCCACGCTTCCCGTCTCTCCGCGAGGACGACAGAGCTCTCATGCTCGCACGGACAGGTGTGGCTCCCACTTGGACGAGACACCGAGCTTCGTGATGCAGTTTTTAATATTATTTATTCTTTTAAAAAGTAATAAGCACAAAACTACATACGTTGTATGTCATTTACAGTATTTATGTCAAACAGGGTGCAAGTGTGAACCCAAGGACTGGAGCACAAATTTCTAACTGCCCGGGGCAGGGCTTACGTTAGCGTTGGTGTGCGTCTGCCTCCAAAGGAGGTGTTAGCGGTCAGCAGGACTCAACACAGGTGGCACTGAAATTCCGTTTCTCTCCTCACTGATCACACTGGAGCAAAACTGGCTATTTCTGTGAATGATATAAACAGGGTTCTCTGTAATGGTATTGTACATAGTATATGTTTATCGTTAAGTTCTTGTTATATTATAATAAATATATTTATAGATCTAGACCCGGAAGTCCATGTCATGTCTTCGTGTGCCTTCATCCTGGCCACGGTGACGAGAAAGCCCAGTGTAGGTCCTTCTGCCTCGTGGGCTCCGTCACAGACCTGCACGCAGACCCCGATGAGGAAAAAGGATAGGACTCGTGGGCAGGAAGGACGTCAAGAATAAAGGGCAATTAAAGGCCAAAATGAAAGGGACTTGCAAACAGTCTGGAATGACTCTGAGGCTCTCCCTTCAGTTGTCAGTGCTTTTTTTAAAAATGTTTTTATTGATTTTAAAGAGGGAGGGAGAGGGAGAGGTAGAAATATGAGAGAAACATCGACTGGCTGCCTCCCACACCCCCCCCCCCCACCACCACCACCACCACCACCACCTCCACCAGGGATTGAGCCTGAAACCAGGGCATGCGTCCCGACTGGGAATAGAACCAGCAACCTCTTGGTGCGTGGGTCAGTGCTCAACCACTGAGCCACACCGGCCGGGCATAAGTGCTCTATTGTACTAGTACAACCAGACACTTCAAAGTTAGCTTCCCCCTGGTCTAACCCCCGTGTCTGGCATCCTTATTGAGGGGCTGCCAAAGCCGCCAGGCCACTCCAACTCCTCAGCCTGAGAAGAAACACAACATACTTCCTCCAGAAGAACAGCAAGGCATGGCTTCTATCGTAAAATTCAGACTCGGTGGCCTCCCCGTCTTCCGTCACCCCCAAGGCTGTTGGCTAGCACGTCACATAGACGGACTTGGCTAAGAAGGCCCATGCAAGGCTTCCCGAGGTGAACAGGTAATCCACCAGGCAGGACCGCACCCTCTTGCAGGGGAAGACGTTGAGGAGGAGAAGGTGGGGTTATCAGCATTTCTTAATCCGCAAACCTCCTCGGGACCTCGTGTCTCTTTGCCGGAAAACAACCTGGAAAAGCTGGGCGGGGGTGGGGGAGCATGGGAGCCCAGAGCGCCTGGCCGAGCCTTGCGATGCCAAATGAGTAGCTGCCAGGACATCTTCAGAAGCATGGGTCCTAGAGGAAAGGAAGGAGAGCTGTTGGATCCCAGCTGTGAAGAGCTGAAATATAGCCTGTCATCAAACCCAAGCAATAGTTCTCTCAGCTCCCTCCTGTCCACTCTACTTCCCGAAATCAAGGGAAACACGTTCCCTGGTCTGTGAAGAGCCCTGTCCTTCACACGGCACTCCGGGTGGTAAGCACATCCCGTTTCCCGTGCTGGACACGTGTCCACTCTGCTAGGAGCCCAGGAGGCTGGGGAGTCTCTCCTGCTGGACTCGGGGTGCTACCGTCAGAACTAGCGTGGATGGTAAGCAGGTGGCTGTGACAGCCTCAGACAGGAGGCAGCTCACAGTGTGTGTGTGTGTGTGTGTGTGTGTGTGAGAGAGAGAGAGAGAGAGAGAGAGAGAGAGAGAGAATTTAAAAAAACACATAGCCAACACAAGACTAAGTGAGGAAAAATACTTGCAGTTCCTGTGACAAAGGACTAATGTCTTTATTTAAGGGCCCATGTAATTCAATAAGAACGTTTTAAGTGGTTCCAACTGTTAAATAGGTCATAAAGAGACCCCACGAGAAGAAACCATTGCTAGTAAACACTCAACAAAAAAGTTCAACACTGGTAGTCTTTTAAATAATGACACTTAAAATAATGCGGTAACATCTTGACCTGCTAAATCAGCTCGCTTACCAAAGCTAAAGACAAAGGGTGGGAGGGGACCTGGAGGACGGGGAGGCCTCGAGGCGTGCCAAGGGCTTTGTGAGCGGAAACGGCCCTTTTCAGAAGCCATGTGGCAAGTGCCTGTCTCAAAAGCCTGACGAGCACCTGACCCGGGAAACCCGAGTCTGGGCATCGATAGGAAATGATACAAACTCCGGTGACGCTCACATCTGTCAGACACCACGCTGAGCACTGAGAGCCGGGACCCTCACAATCTGAGAGACGGGCACCAAAGACATGCAGCCACGGAGAAAACATCGGCCGAGGAAGAGAAGCAAGATCCATACTGTGTATGACTGTGGTTATGGAAGGTATGTACGTAAAGATACGTAAAATATTTATAGGAAAGTGAAGGTTCACAGTCATAAACTACCAATAGTTGTCCCAATGGGATTGTGGGCAATTTTTCTTCCTTCTTCCTTCCATCTAAAATGTATATAAAGTGATGGCATTACTCTTATAATAAAGATATACTTTTTTTGAATGGGGAATGAGGGACAGAAAGTAATCGTTCCCCTACAGCCTAAGAAACTGTCAAAGATTATTTCCTACTCCGGGCACCATAAGCAAAGTTAGGGTTCAGAATAAAATAACAAAGAATGACATATAAGAAAGTGATGCCAGTAATAAACAAGATTGTTTTCTAAAAAAACCTAAAGGCCTGGGAGTGAATGGATTGTATCTTTCAGCGCATGGAAAACAAGAACACCAACACTCAATCTCAGGTCAATGAAGATGAAAAGGACAAAACGAAGGAGGGAAAACTCTTCCCACATCAGGATGCATGTGTGAGTGCTGAAACTCTGAGTGACCAAG
The DNA here is from genome assembly GCF_964212035.1 of Myotis nattereri. Lineage (NCBI taxonomy): Eukaryota > Metazoa > Chordata > Mammalia > Chiroptera > Vespertilionidae > Myotis > Myotis nattereri. The sequence continues at coordinate 74,506,032 of NC_138085.1, read as the reverse complement.
ATCCTTGTGAAGGTCTTCTCTGATGAAATCAGTGTATTTATATAACACAATCGCACACATTACCCCATTGTACCCCCTCAATTACCCTGAAAGGCCCAGGTCATCGTCTTCACTCTTTCAAAGGAAATGAGGTCGGAAAAGTTAAGTGACTTGTGCAGTCACGGCTACACCAGGCCCGTGTCCTCCATACGTCATCGCACGCAATCCTCTAACGATCCTCAGAGGTGGTCCCCCTGCACAGGTGAGGCCGCGGGTTAGGCAGAGACGGGGTCTGAGGCCCATCAGGAGCGGGCCGCCCGGCGAGCCTCCGGAGGGCCTGTGTGGCATCACACAGCCTCTCCACACCTGCGGGCAGTTGCGTAGCTCTTAGGACTCCAAGACTAAGGCTCCTTCCTCCTCCCCACCCTTCTCAGAATCTGTGCTAAAGAGAGTTCTGTGATGTGAGACCGTCAGCTGGGTTAGACACGGTCCTCTCCCGAAGCGAGTTTGGGAATGCCTGGTAAGAGCGTCGGCAACACCTGGCTTCCCCGGCTTGGCTTCACCCAGGAAACCTGGGGGGATGAGAGTCCATTAAAACGTCAGCCCACCCAATGCTGTCTCTCTTGAAACTCCTGTGAGCCATCCATGCAATGAACTCTTCAGGAGTTCCTATCCACCATAACCCCGGCCAGGGAGAGTGACGGGGAGAGCACACCAGCCTGGCTGCACCATCTCAACCCCCAAGGGCACGTCATGGCCTCGGTACCCTAGGAGGCAGGAGGCTAAAGTGCTTCCCCCCGTACTGAGCATGCTCCGCTGTAAGGGCTATCACCAAATTGCTCTAAAAGCATTTATCATCCTGCCATAATCAGCGTGTATGGGAGTTTCAATTCCCTACACCCTCACCAATACTAAATACAGGCAAACTTTAAAATGTTTTTGCTTATATCACAGATGAAAAATATGTTTTGGCCTCTTGTACTTCTATCTGTAAATTTTCTATTTACATCCTTTGGAGCTTGTTGTTTTATCTATTACTGAGTTGTGTTTTATTTATGGGACCTCTTTATATCTTAGGACCTTTAATAACCCTTTCTCAGTTATATAGACGGTAAACATCTCCTCCCAGTTTATCATTTGTCTTGTTGTAAATTTTGTCTTCATTGTAGAGAATCTTAAATTACTATGTAGTCAAATCTAGCTTTTATAGTTTTGAAAGGCTTCCTTTATCCTGAGTATATAGTTTTTAATTCTCTTGTATTTACTTTTAACCTTTTATTTTTCATGTTTCCTTCTTAAATCCACTCTCCTGAAATGTTTTTGTGTAGGATATAAAGTAGAGCTCTAACTTCCCCCCTACACACACACACACACACACACACACACACACACACACACAGAGAGATTGCTCTTCCTAATTAATCTCTGTGATCTGAGATACCAATTTCCTCTTGTATTATTCCCATAGATTCAGACCTGTGTAGGGCTTATTAATCTATTGGTCTTATTGCTTCTCTCTCTCTTTATCCCAATATATAATAATAAAAGTGTAATATGCTAATTAGACCAGAAGTCCTTCTGGATGACCTCCAGGACAAAGCTGGGGCTGTGAGGGAAAAAAGGAAGGCCTACTCCTGCATGAATTTCGTGCATCAGGCCTCTAGTAATTTCATAATAAATCTTGATGTTTTTTATGGCAAGTCCCATCCTGTCATTTTTTTTAAATTCTACTTTTTTAAAAAACTCCCAAAATCTCTAGATTGAGGTATTAACTCTAAATAAGTCTGTTTTAAGATAGGTGTTACATATTCTTTTTGAAGCTTAATCCTGTTGTTTCATAGTTTTTGTTGCTACTGTGAAGGGACTTTTTGTCCCATGACATTTGCTGCTTATTAATAATATATTTAGAAGTTGTTGATCTCTGATAAAAAGAAAAAAGTGTTTTCCCACCTGGGTCAAGGAGCTGACCCAAATGGGGACCCAACTCCGAGAAGTCTGCCTTCCCCACACAACAGCAGAAATAAGATCACCCAAAATCTGCACTCACCTTCCCAAGTTTATCATCCCTGTGCTCTGCTGCCTCTAACATCAGCAGGTCGCCTGGGGTCTTTCCTCATGAAAGCTGAGGGCACAGCCTTTGAGCGAATCAGGCCAGATGAATAAGACCATGTTCGCTGCAGGCAAGGACCACATCCTCCGGCGCCCACAGAACACACACCCTGATGAGTAGTGACAGGTATCCCGAGCTCCACTGGCAGTCTGGATGTACTTTCAGTATGAAACGTGGGAAGACGAGGCCCCGGCTCTGAGCATGCTCCAGCTGTCCCTGCAGCCTTCACATGACTGAAGAAACAGTCGTTCTTGTTAAAGGGGCTTCACCTATTATGTATACGGAATTCCTCCATCTCTGGGACACTGGCCACTGCTGGAGTGCAAACCTGTGTAGCAGAGGAGCCTTGAGGGCTGGGCATCCTGTTAGTAAAAATCCAACGCTGAGGCTCTGCAGTTCACCCCCTGCTCTCTCTAAGCACCTTTCCATCGCCAGTGCCTTGTTTCAAGCCCTTATCACTCCTTACCTTGGCTGTTGTCATAGCCTCTCTCAGATGGTTATCCTATGTAATAAAAGCCTAATATGCAAATTGTCCTCTCAGGCGGTGGTTCGACCGCTTGCAATGAGGTGCGCTGACCACAAGGGAGCAGCATGGCCCGTGCAGCAGGCAGCAGTGGAAGCGCTACCAGCCCTGATTAACTCCAACAAGAGCGGGACCACAGCGGGATGGTGGAACCGATGAGCGGGTGGTGCCAGGCCAAGGTGAGTGGGAGCAGGAGCCCAGGTGCTGCCCAGGGCCCAGAGGTCAGGTGGGACCTGCCCTTCCATGCCAGATGCTCACACTTCGATCGCCGGCCAGGCCTAGGGACTGCACCCATGCACAAATTTCATGCACCAGGCCTTTAGTTTTTAAAATAACCGCTTTGATATATAATTCATATATGCTAAAATTCATCTTTTTAAAGTGTACACTTCATCAGGTTTGAGCAGCCATCAGCACTGTCTAATTTCAGAACACTTTCATCATCTCAAAAAGAAACCTGTTCCCATTAGCAGTCACACCCACAGCAAACACTGATCTCCTTCCTGTCTCTGTGGATTGCCCGTTATGGACAGTTCCTGTAAATGGAACCATGCAGTACGTGGTCTCTTCTCTATGCCTTCTTCCGCTTAGCGGAGCATTCTCAAGTTTCATCTATGTTGTATCATGTATCAATACTTCACTTCTTTTATGGCCAAGTAATATTCCACTGAACCGGTATATAAAATGGATAGCTAACAAAATGGATACATTTAGGATCTCCATTCTCAGTTGGTGGACATTGGGTTACTTCCACACTTCAACTATTAGGAATGCTGCTGCAATGAACATTTGTATACAAGGTCTTGAGACTAAATAAAATTGGGGAATACTGGGTTTAACAAAATTAAACAGGTTTCTTTACTACAGGATTTCTCAGAGTCAAAAACAGACTCCCACTCATCCTAACTGTACTAAAGTGGATGCACGAGGCAGCGTTTTGCCAAACTTATTTGGAAACTTCTCTTCTAAATTATGATACAAGCTCAAATAATCACACGGGATTCTGGGATCAATACATCTGACCTCATCTTTAGAACGGCCAAAATATTTAAGAAAAATTGATACATTTTCACACTGTAGCAGAAGAAATAAAATCAGTACTCTTCAAAGTCAACTAAATCCTTCTCCTGAATATAGCAAAATATGTTTCACTATAATTTTCTAAGTCCCCCAAAGACCTGAGCATCTCTACTTATACTGTAATATTTTAAAAATTGGGGGGAAATTGAAATAAACCACCACCTAATAACTACTCTACACAACAACTAAAATACCCAAACCAGCTACCAATGAGGGCCGCAAAAGGGGGACCTGACATTTTCTGGAAAGGCTCCTGGCATTCTGTACTTAATTTTTAACATGACAATCTTCTCAGCAAGTAAGTTGTAGTGAAGAACAGCGAAACCAATGACTGGCCCATCGATATTCAAAACGCAAAAACTTTCACATCCCAGTATTCTCACGAAAGTGTCATAGTAAAACAAAGATATTCTATTTAATATTTGTGTTAATAGTGAGATGACATTTCATCAATTCCAACTATTAAATCTTGACTATGTGGAGAGAAAAAAACACTTTTTAATAAAAAGATCTTTTGCTGTTTTGTTTCTGGAGACATGTAAGTTCAAAAAAATGTGGAAATTGGTGTAAAGAAACATCCCAAAGATGTGAAGTGGTTTTTCTTATAGCATGACAGGCAATTATTCCTTTCTTTGCTACTAACTCCATTTTAAACAATCTTATTAAAGAGATTTCTTGATTGAGCTGTGGTGAGCTATAGAGCGGACAGCTTCCTGTCACCTTTAACTACTTGAAGGAACTTGAGACTTCCTACCACAAATAATCTTTATTTCAGTAACATATCAAGTATAATGTTATCTGTGGATTGTCATATTTCCTTTTTATTTTTTAAATATATTTTTTATTGGTCTCAGAGAGGAAGGGAGAGGGAGAGAGATAGAAATATCAATGATGAGAATCATTGATCAGCTGCCTCCTGCACGCCCCCTGCTGGGGATCAAGCCTGCAACCCGGGCATGTACCCTTGACTGGAATCGAACCCGGGACCCTTCAGTCCCCAGGCCAATGCTCTATCCACTGAGCCCAACCGATAGGACCACATTTCCTTTAAAAAAAACACACACATACATTCTGTTTGCAAAGTCTTGTTAAAAAAGCTTTGCACTCATTTAACGTGCTAAAATAGAAATTTGTCATTAATTTCCAACACTTTCTCAAAAGCAATGTTAAGCTATAAGGAAAGTAACTATACACAATGTTTACAAATAATGCTATCTCATATCAAAATTAATTTTGCTTTGCTGCCAGACTGCTAGGGACAGAATCTAAACTGAACAGCACAGGGACAAAAGAGAGACGTGGAATAAAGAAGGGAGGGGAACAAAGTGAGAGCGTTATGAAAGTGCTCTATGTAGAGCTGTACGCACCCGACTTGGGCTAGTCATGTGCTTTTTAAGAAAACTCGTTCCAAAGTTTCTTAAGCCTTTGGTTTTACTGTGGCTCTTGAGATCCCATGACAATATACAATTTTAGAGTACTGCTCACTGACTTAGCATTTGTGGAGAAATGGGAAATTCCAAAGCATTTAATAACTGGTAGGGACCAAATTCATTACATCGCGTCTGACACTGACACTTTTTTTACCTGCTATCGCAAACACCTATAACACGCTGGGGCCTCAATGCAACCAATCCTAGCTGCAGTTCTGATCCAACTGCCAACTTCCTCTGAGGTGTGGGTGACGCCTGCAGGGTACATTCACAAAGGCTGGCCCAGTGCTAATACATGGTCCCACCCTCCCTGTGCCCTTACTTCATTCTCACCTGCTCCCACAAAGCATCTTTTCCATTCCCATGAATATTCTAAACCTCATTCTCCCCTTTAAACTTCCTACCCAGAAGCCTTCACTCTTCGCATAAGAGCACACCTCTCATCAAAGTAACTAAGAGATAAGATGGTGGCAATAACAGGTGTGGGGTTTTTTAATCATCCTGAACTTTCCATTAAAAACAGAGAGATCAGCATGAAAAATTCAAAGGCTCACAGATTAACGTCTAAATAGCAAGGAATCTCCAGAACGCCAAGTCCCAAGTGGGTAGGAGCCAACCACAGACACCTATGAGCCCGCACAGCCACGTGTGAGGAAGGAAGCAGAGGAGTCTTTGGCATTCAATGGAACTAAAGACCCCCCTCCCCCCGGGACGTCCTGGAAAGGTGGGGTGGGGTGGGGGTCAGTGGAGAATAGCATCTGACCCTGAGCGGACTCTAGCAGACTCCAGCTCTCAGGTGAGTGAGGGTAGGGGTTCTGTGGGAAGTAGGAGTCTTGTGGATTCTCAAGACTAACCAGCCAGAGCCCCCCTTTCAGGACCAAGCTCCACACAAAGACCAGACTACTAGGGACAGAATCTAAACTGAACAGCTCAGGGACAAAAGAGAGATGCAGAATAAAGTAGGGAGGGGGACAAAGTCAGATTTCTGAAAGTAGGCAGTCAGGCATTTAAACTCTTCACAAAAATAACAGAAGAGAGCGCTCTAGAGCCATGAACTTCAGGCTTCCTTCTGAAAGCAAGGAATTTCATATAAAAACAAGCGGTGGAAGATTGAGGGAAAATCCCATATAAAAACAAAAGCTGCCCTTGAAAGCAGTCACAGCCCCCCAGAAGACATGCCTACAAACATTGAAAAGTATGGCCTGCCAGTTCAAAACAAGCAAAAGGACACAAAACAGTGACAGAAGAATGAAAGAACAGTATAAACCAGAGTTAGAAAAACTCATGAAGGAAATAACTCAGGAAAGAATTAGATAAAATCATCTTACAAATGTACACTAAACTAGAAAGAATATAAAAGTTAGGAAGCAAAACAGGTAATGCCTTCTGACAAACAGGAGGAAGAAAGACAGGACATTTCTATAAAGTAACCAAAAAATAACGAAACTTCTGGTTCTGGTTAAGATTGAGTGAGTATATCCTCTCTCTCCCACTAATTATAACTGAAAGTCCTGCACAAAAGACACAAAACAATTATCTAAGAACGCTGAAAAATAAGTGAAGCAGGTATTGAACCTAAGTTCAGCCATTAATGAGATTTGAACCAGTCAAGATAAAGAAATTCCAGAGTGACTGGTATGAATAAAGTGATATGATGTAATATAAGGGATCCCAAGAAACCAAGGAAAAGTTGTGGTAAGGTGGGACCAGACACTAGAAAAGCCAAAAAGAGGCAAAGGACAAATAAAATGCCGACTATCTTTTCAAACCTTATCTCATTCTCCCCATTCCTAAAAGAATAACTCAGTTTCCTTCTCAGAACTCTGAACAATACTGTGTTCCTCTTACAGCCCTTTCCCCACTGAATCATTACTACTGGTCCATGCACCAGCCTCCCCTAGCAGACTAGGAGCTAAAGACAGAGAATATGGGTATCATACATGCCTGGCATAGTGCCTAGGACATAAAAGTCCTATCACTGTATGTGTAACGGAGGGAATTAATATATTTTCAAAAAAACAAGGAATAACTTTGCAGGTGTTAGGGCACAGGGATAACATGAGGTGGGTATTTAAAGATTAGCCTTTCACTTGACTGTAATGTTGAGTCCAATGGAAACTAAAGCTGGACAAATAAATCCAACTACATCTCCAGAGCCCTAAAAACTCGATTGAGACTCAAATGCAGCTATAAATTCCTTATCTAAACATTTAAATACAATTTTTCAAATATGTTTCCCAGGTTTATCATTATCAGTCTTTTGATATTCAGGCATACCTCGTTCTATTGCAGCTCACTTTATTGTGCTTTGCAGATATTGCATTTTCTACAAATTGAATGTTAAAACCCTCCACCAGCAAAAAGATTACACCTCACTGAAGGCTCAGATGATGGTTAGCATTTTTAGCACTAAAGCACTTTTAATGTTTTTATTGATTTTTGGAGGGAGAGTGGGAGGGGAGGAGAGAGAGAGAGAGAGAAAGAGAGAGAGAGAGAGAGAGAGAGAGAGAGAGAGAGAGAGAGAGAGAGAATGAATGAGAATGAACCATGGATGTGAAAGAGAAACAGATTGGTTGCCTCCCACATGTCCCCTACCAAGGATCGAACCTAAAATTTGGGCATGTGCCCTGACCCAAAATCGTCCGGAGCCCTTTCAATGCATGGGGCAATGCTCAACCAACTGAGCAACATCCAACAGGGAACCAATAAATACTTTTAAATAAGGTATGTACATTGTTTTTTTAGACATAATGCTATTGTATACTTAAGACTATAGTATATATAGTATAAACATAACTTTATATGCATTGAGAAACCAAAAAATTCATAAGCCTCATTTTCCTGTAATACTGGTTTTATCACAGTGGTCTGGAATGGAACCCCAATATCTCCGAGGTATCCCTGTATACACATAGTCAAAAGTAAGAATTATACAATCTGAAAGAAAAAAAAAGTCTCAGTCAAATTCAACCAGCTTCTTTTCACTGTGATTAAAAGGAAAGTAGACATTTAAATGGAGGAAGATTAGTATACTAATCTTGGAAGGTAGAAGGTTTCATAGTGGACAGCAGAAACATGGGCCGTGTAACGCCAGAACATTCTATTCACTGGAAGCAACAAGCCCTTCGAATTCTGGTATGAAATCTCCCTCCATAGTGAAATTCCATGTACTGTTCAAAGCATGCTGACAACTGCATGGCGATCAAAGGGAAACACTATAAAGTAAGCAAACCATACTACCCAATCGTCTACTGCAGATAGTCTTTCAACTGGAAAAACAGATTTTAGAAGTAATCCATTTGCTTCTATACAACAAATTTTAGACAATCTTCAACTTAAATTAAAACCACACTTTCTTCATACAAAATCCTTCAGCTAAAATATACTGAAGGCTGCCAAAATGTACTGAGGGCTACTAAAACCTAAAAGAAACAACAGAAGTTTTGGGGGCCCTAGCTGCAAAATACATTAATTCAGCTAGAAAAGTGCTAGTGTATTTGCAGCCAACAGGAATAATGATTAAGCTACAGAAAGACATGTTTTTCTTGTCATCTTTATTCAAGTATTTCACAGCAGTTATATTACAAATTACAGTAAATGTTCAAAATTCCAGAATTCAAAAATTAAATAATTTACTTCAAACTAATGTAAAATGAAGTCAAATGCAAAACATCAATTTAGCACAATTCTAAATAAACTACAAATCCAAAATAGACCCTCGTGATGAAGTCTACTTAAATCTACAAAGTAGACACACATGACTGAAACCAAAGATGACTCCAAAGTCTAAACAACCGAATGTACAAAATACAAAAGATGCAGGTACAAGCCCAAATTCAAGCGTACAATGTGATTACAAATGATAATTATAACAACAATGGCATTCAGCTACGGGACCTGACACTGACGATACTGAATAGCACCATAGCTGAACCAACTTAATCAAAAGTGGGAGGATATTATGACCCCACTCCCTAAAAACAAAATCCAGTAAACCTACAAATACATTGGCATATGAGAAAAATCAAGTCATGAAAGGACGTAAAGCAAAACAAAACAAATTAATCACAGGTGAGATTCAAGCTCAAAACACAGTTAATTCCACAGCCATCAGTTTCAATCCTAGTGCGGTTCCATCTCTTCAAATAGCTCCCGCGGTCCCCACAGCTGAGCATTAGCTATTGTTGGGCTGTGCTGCAACACACATTTTATTGATCTGAGAGCAAGGTTTTACATAAGAGCTCATCATTTATAATGCTCACAATAGGAAATAAGAACAGAGGTCAATTTGTACATATTTTTGCCAATGCAAAAATTAAGAATTTACAGAAGGTAAACAAAATCGAGTCCACTTAGATGATTTCACAAGCTGCTTTAATCTACAGAACCACCAGATATCTGTAAAATAAGTGAAACTGACATAGTGTGTTTCTTTTGGGGAAGAAGGGAGCTAAAGCTCATTTTTCTCCCCTTGGCATTTGATTGGCTTTCTCTTTAAGACCTAAACTGTTCAAAGTGGCAGTTCCTATCATACTGAGGTTGCCTCCTATTTCTCCATCTATATTAAGGTTAAGGTTTTAAAAAATTTGATCTTTTGGAAGCATTTTAATGCCGAACATAAATAAATTTCCTTGTCAAACTCACTGATGGCTAAAATCTTAATAAACTTGTACAAATTTAGTAACTTACTAACAACATGTGCGTTTTTACTTTTCCTTTCACAAGTGCTGCTGTTACTTGAACAGAATGTTTCTGAATTAGAGTAACTGGAATAAATATTTAAAAAAAAATAGTGCAGCAAGAACCTGAGACTTGCAAAAAACCCTTTTACCAGAAACTTGCTACAAAAAATCTGCTACATCTTATTTCTTCATCAAATCTTTAAATTCTGTAACAATTTCCATCAAAATACAAAATGCTAATGTATTAGACAGCAAAATAGTCTGAACTGGCATGATGGTAATAAATACTAAAGAAAGCATGTTAATCCTCCCAATAATCAAATTAGAGGTTTCAAATAACCTCCCCTTTAAAATGGTTCATCGTTAATCGCACTTGCCCACCTTAAAAATACAGTGTGTCTACATGGGTAGCATCTTGAATTATATGACTAACTGAATATTATGAAAATTTTAGACTAGGTATATAGAAAACAAGTGGCATTTTTCAAAAACGAAGCGAGAACTAGAAGGCATAAAATGTTGCTGTTAATGCAAAGAAGCACTGGGGATTACTGCAGCAGCCTACGGCCACGCGGGCTTGCTGTGCTGGCACCCAGCACACGGCACAGCCAGAGATGGGAGACAAGTACCTTAGCTTCAGCATGTAAACGGTGGCTAAGTGATTACAGAACTCTGTAAACACTGTTGGTAACTAAAATACAAAAAGCTGAGGTAGCTCAGTATCTCTGCAGTAGTCCAAGACCATTCGCTCTAATTAAAACTCAAACTACATGTGTTGCATATATTGGAAAGACACACCTGCAGCTAATAGCTACAATGAATGAAGATATCAAGCCAACTTGTCAAAATTTTCTGCTTTTTGTTTAAAAATCATCTGATAAAAAAATGTCACTGCACTCCCTTTTGCCTCTTTGCACCTGCCTAGACGGTGTCTCCCAAATTTGTAGAAAGTTTTGTAAAACTAGTGACCCATAATTAATTTTAGGTAAGTACAACTCACAGAAATCATTCAACAAGATCCAAAATGGGTTCCAATCAAAATGAGTAGTTGTGAAAAGGTTAAGCTTATGGTAAGGGATTTAAACATTTAATACTGTTATTCCAAGAACCACACCAGAGCTCACTTGCAATTATGCATATAGAAAATGAATTTAATGGAGCTTCTGACAAAGTCCTCTCTTTTCTGTCCATTTGGCAAGCCCTGGCTTTAAAAACAAAACAGTACCAATTTACTGTACATGAAAATCATTCTCTGGGAGCTCAAACATGAGTAACTAGTAAATTGCCACTGACAGAAGAAAGAATGTCTGCTATTTATTTCTGGTCATCATTGTCGGTAATACCGAAAAGTGTGTGTGTTTTTTGGTGGACTGTGGATTTTTTTTTTGTCTTTGTTTTTTTATGTGTTTTTAAAACAGAAACAGATCATTCAGGAAAACTTACCTTTTTAATATATTATGTGGCACACCGAGTATCTTGACTGAGTTTTGAAAACAACATAGGCATTTTATACCAAAGCACTGGTTGCCTCTTAATGACACAGAGTATCAAACATTTTTAAGGTTGTGAAAACATTCTAATTCATTTGCTACAAACAAGCCCATCCTTTTGTTTAGCCTTATCTTCCTCAAATGAATAAAAAGGCACATTAAAGGCAGTTCTAAAGAGCCGAATCTAATTTCATCCAGTTTCTTCAGTTTCCCATCAGAATATACCATAGCCAACTCTTAAACAGGTTTCAGTCCATTACCCAGAGGAAAAAATAGAAACAAATATGATAAAAGGGGTAGAAAAGAGAAAAAATAGAACAGGTTGCCCACTGTTTAAACAATTCAACAGTTAAAACTGCCCCTGGATCCAGTTTCCCGTTTCTGGCCTGCTCCCTACGAGAAGTCCCCGAAAGAGTGCGTGCACAGAGGAGCGGAAGTGAGAGCAGTTTCTGTAGCACCGAAGTCTCCAATCTGTGGGTTGTATTTTTTACTTGTGGAAAATACAACATGTTTCTGAAGTTCTGTTTGGTTCTTGTAGGCTGGTTGGTTTCAGGTACCTGAGACAATAGCACCAAATTCAACAGAGAGAAAGAATGAGAGAGAGAGAGCACTTTACACCGAGGCTCTGCCCGTGATTGGTGCAATTTGAAATCGAATGGCTCAGAAGACTGCTCTCTCAGGAGCAGATTGGAGAGGATAAACCACTCATCTTGAAAAGTTCATAGGAATGTCTCAAATGTATGAACTGTTCTTTCCATCTCCTATAAGAGAAAAAAAAAAAGTACATGACATCTATTAAAGGAAAGAAATGTTATTATGGGAAAATTAACTTTTTAAAGAAAGAATTTTAGATACAAGTTAAGCTTTAAGTATTTTTCTGATTACAATACCAAAGCTACTCTGTAAGACTATCTGCCCCAGACACTTCCAAATGCCTCCCATTTTATATGTAGGCTGATGAGGAGGACACTCGTTAACATTCAATGAGTACTTATTACAGATATTGTACTAAGAAGTTTGTACGTACAGATAATTTGTCAACTAATAAGTTGCAGAGTCAGGATATGAATGCGGTAGCCTCACTCCAGAGCCTGAGCCCTTTCTTACTCATTACATTCAACTAACTCCCAAAGCAAAATGGATGCGTTAAGTACAGTAAAACTTGTACCCAAAGTAGAATACACCCTGATCCCACTGCTATTCACTCAACCAGAGCTGGGGGGGGCGGGGGAAGCCAGCAGTCACTGCCATCACCACCGCCAAGAATGCCACTGACTGGTGACTGTGCCAGAGGTCCCTCCTCTCTCTGACGAAGGCCCCTAGATACCAGGGCTCCGAGTGCCACACTGAAATATGTTTCACTGCTTAAGAGCGTCCAATCCTTTCAAGCTAATCAAATTTCAATGTGAACAAAGAAGTTCTGGAATAAGGAAAAAAAGCAAAGAACTCTACCCCACACATTTCATTCTGATGGGCAATTATCAAATATATCTAATACATTTGTTTTTCCACCTCAGAAGATATTATAGTCTGAATTCTGTAGAACTAATAGGCTAAACTAAGAGATTATAGTCTGATCAAAAAGTTCTTCTGTTTGAACAACCAAAATCATTCCTGCTAAATGTTTCATCATGTATACCTGGGTAGGAAAAAAGCCAGGCTATAAAACAGAATATACACTATGCTCCTAATTTAAAAATCTATATGCACATGCTTCCACACGCCGTGTACATGTAGACATTTTTTTAAAGGACAGAAATTCCAAAAGATTATCACTGACTAAATTTCTTCTAGGTGGGAGAATATGGGTGATGTTTTTATATTCTCATTTGTGCTTTCCTAATATTTCTATACTAGAGGCCCGGTATATGGATTCACGCACATTGAAAGGAAATTAATTAGAAGGTGGCGGACGGGGCTTGATGGGTCCGACATGCCCTGGAGCCAACCTCCTGCGGTCCCTTCTCAATTGGCTGCACCTGGGTCTGCAGCTCAAAGGGCATCTGTGGAGTGAGCGGGGTCCCTCCGGCAGGTGGGGTCCCTAGGCCCGGCCTGCGGGGATCAGGCCAATACCGGCAGTCTGACATCCCCCGAGGGGTCTTGGAGCGTAAGAGGACACTGCAAAGTTGCTGTCTCTCAGCAGCTCCTGCATTGAGCGTCTGCCCCCTGGTGGTCAGTGCACATCATACCTACCAGCCGGTCGGTCGGTCATTTAGCCTTTTATATATATACTAGAGGCCCGGTGCACAAAAATTTGTGCAGTGGCAGGAGGAGGGGGTGCAGGAGAGGGGGTGTCCCTCAACTGGACCTGTGCCCTCTCACAATCTGGGACCCTTCCAGAGATAACCACCTGCTGGCTTAGGCCAGCTCCCTGGGTGGCAGATGGCAGGACCGGATCCCTCACTGGGTCGCAGATGGCAGGCCCTCTGCCGCGCCGCCCCGCCCCGCTGCCCACCGCACACGGCAGGCCTGGCGGGCGGTGGGGCGGGGTGGGCAGATTGTGATCGACCAGGCAGGCGGCAGGGCAGGGTGCGGGGCCACGTACACGGACTGCAGGCCCTGCTGGCCTCCAGGCCACACACACAGACTGCAGCCCCGCCACCCGCCGGACCACGCACATGGACTGCAGGCCCCGCTGGCCACCAGGCCACGCACACGGACTGCAGCCCCACCACCCGCCAGGCCGCACATACGGACTGCAGGCCCTGCCAGCCACTGGGCCGTGCACACGGACTGCAGGCCCGGTGGGGTGGGGCACGGGGCAGGTGGATCGCACTGTCTCGCCCTGCCTGCAGTATGCAAATTAGCCGCCATCTTTGTTGGTGGTTAATTTGCATATCGTGCTGATTAGCCTATGGGAGGCGTAGCGAAGGTACGGTCAATTACCATGTTTCTCTTTTATTATATAGGACTAGAGGCCCAGTGCACGAAATTCGTGCACTCGGGGGTCCCTCAGCCCAGCCTGTGCCCTCTCGTAGTCCGGGAGCCCTCAGGGGATGTCCGCACTGCGCTCACCAGCCATGAGCCCGGCTCAGAGCTTCTGGTTAAGTGGTGCTCCACCTGTGTTGAGCATCTGCCCCCTGGTGGTCAGTGCATGTCATAGCAACCAGCTGTTCTGCTGTTTGGTTGATTTGCATAATAGCCTTTTATTATATAGGAGGATTAGATAGATATTGTATAATGACAGTATAAATTCATAAAATTATGACAATGTGATTACAGTCTTTAAATGCTGTCTTACTTGATTCAAGTCTCATCAGTATTCCTTATTACATATTGAACATAATCACTTCCTTTACATATAAATCCTTGCTATTTCAGAAAAGCTCCTGGAGAGCAGAGACATTGTCCTAATCAATTTTTGCATCCCCAACACCAAGCACAGTATCTGGAACTGTAGGTCCTTAATAAATATTTAATAACTAGATCACCAGATAAACAAACTAACAGGCAAGTGAGCAAAAATAGTCTAATTAAATCACTTAGCCAGTTAATGAGTAGATGAGGGATTACATTTGCTCAGATGAACTCAAAAAGCAGAAGTGTGCCTTCATGATGTAATTTATATGAACAAAGATATAAGTTCATATTTATAAGGAAGAACTTTCTTATGTCCCAAAGTTGTTTAGAAATGGAATAGTTTACCGCTAAAGTGTCTAAGCAAAAGACAACTAATCCTTCACATGACTATTTTACAGAACTAAATCTGATTAAATGAGATGACTTTTTAAGTTTCCTTCTAACCATTAACTGGATGGCCAATAAGTCCCAGTGCCCATGTCAACTCCTTCCAATCAGTAGTAGGGGAGCATTAGAGACACTGAGTGGCCACGCCCACATTCAACAGGCCTGCATGATAAACCTCCTCAGTGATAAGCAAGGGAGGGGAGAATTGTCACCTGCTATTTTATGTCAACCAAGAACCATGAATTTCTGTGTTCTGATAAACAAAAAATCCCAGATTATTTCTGTCCTGAAACAAAATAGTACTTAAGACTCTGTTCTTCAAATTATAACTTTTACTGACTCTCCTACTAATCTTAATTCTTCAAAACATTCTTCAGTTACTTGGCAAAAGATCTAGACTAAAATAATGTTTCCTTTGGACACGTAAAAGCCCTTATCTGTTTGTTCTCCAGATGAACCAGGCACTTACCTCAATAAGTTGTGATTTGTCATAATCTTTGCGGTGATGATAGATGCACTGACTAAGAAGAGAATACAATCTCTCAAGTTGATCAACTGTCAGATTGTTGCTTTTATCTACCAACAAATCAAGCAATTTCTAAGAAAAATTAGAAAAACAATAAAGTTTGATTTCACTATTCAAACTGAAACAGTTATATATTCAATGCTAGGTAATAGACACTTACAGGTGTAACACTGAACTGAGTTTAGAAAATTCTAGGGCTTAGTTTATAAGCAAGATAATTCTCATTTTTATAAATCCCACAAAGCATACATAACTCTTTTCTTTTTAATTCGCATCCAAGGATATGTGTATGTTTTTTACTGACTCTTAGAGAGAGAAGACGGGAAGGAAGGAGGGAGGGAGGGGAAACATTGATGTGAGAAAAACATCAATCAATTGCCTCCTGTATGTGCCCAACTGGAAATCAAACCCATAACCTTTTGGTGTATAGGACGATGATCCAACCAACTGAGCAACCCAGCCAATGGCCATGACTCTTTTTTACTAGAAGCCCTAAAACACATATATTCCTAGTTAAAGCAAAAAATGATCAAAAAATGGACAAAGGCACCAGGGGGATGAGGGCATGAGTGAGGGGGGCGGGGGGGGGGGAGGGGGATGAGGGAAAAGGACACATATGTAATACCATAATCAATAAAGAGAGAAAAAAATGATCAAAACTAGTTTTATTCAGTAGCCTACAAAACATATTCAAATCTCCTTCCATTCATTTAAAACTGACTGGGAATAGCTAAACTTACCTTCAATCTCTCATGATCAACTATAAGAGGTGGCACAGGCTCGGATGGTTCTTCTGGAACCAGCTCCAGGGTTGTTGCTTTTGCCTGCTCTAAAATTAATTTACGATATTTCTTTACTTTAGAAGCACCTACAATTGAGAAAAAAATGCACTGCAGCAAGTAAAAGTTAAGAAGAATCAGGCTTAGTCAACTATAAATTCATTTAACCACCATAAATCCTTTTTGGAATAAGAATGTATTCATTTTGGAATAACAGTGTCAGCAATAAATGATTTTTTTTGGTAAGGATAAGTAACCCAAATTAAGGAGAACTAAAACTCAACTATGAAAGCCAAGTCATACTAGAAAATCATCTAATAAATATATTCACAAAAAGGAAGATAAAAGCGATCTTTACCTCTAATCACTAATAATAAACAGCTTTCACTCTCTTTGTGACAGCAATCATTTTAAAATGTGGAGCTTTCAGAACTGGAAGAGGAGAAGCTACCTACAAAATCAGACACTAACAAAATGAGGCCAACCTGTCTACCTATCTGCCTCCTAATGTAAAACATTTTCCTGAACATTGCCTCAAATTTCTTATTTTTCTCTATTACACTGCCTAGAATTCTATTCTAAATTGACCTGGGTTATAACATTTATTTCTTAAAAATCTAGATCCATTAAAGGTGTGACAGGGCTAGTTATCTTTCCTAGCTTAGAGTGAATTAGTATAACCTATCAGTGGTTCTCAACCTGTGGGTCACGGACAATGAAAATACATCCTGCATATCAGATATTTACATTACGATTCATAACAGTAGCAAAATTATAGTTATGAAGTAGCAACGAAAATAATGTTATGGTTGGGGGTCACCACAACATGAGGAACCGTATTAAAGGGTTGCAGCATGAGGAAGGTTGAGAACCACTGATACTTTCCTCCCAAAATCTTGCTGAGATAAAATGTACCGGGGGGGGGGGGGGGGGTTTGAGGTGGCTGAGCGTAATTTGGCAGCACCAGGCACTTACGGGAGTAGGAGCAGAGGTGGGTAACCACTGAGCCCTGTGCTCCCCTAAGTAGGAATACTCTAAGGCCAAGGGGAAGGAACACAAGACAAACTTAGACTATTTCAGAATTTTATACAGGACCTGGTCCATGTCAATGTGACTAAGGAGAACTTTCCTTTTCCCTCCTTATCCCCGAGTCTTTAAACAAATCCTTCTCATCAATGCCTGCTATATAGGTAAGTAATGAATCAAAATGTTGCCTTCAAAAGCATATTCCATAATACGTCAGAGACATTTTGTATTTCAGACAGCCTTTAGAATGAAAGACTTGACCTACAGTTCAATTAACACTTACTAGGAGTTTCGTTAAGACCATATTGATACTCATTATTATATCCATTGCCTTCTAGAGGCCTGAGAACTTCGATTAGGAACCACTGTTTGGTAACACTGCCCCAACAGTTACAAATGAGAACGTCAGGTAAAGCTTGACACAACAAATATCTTTAACACTTTTAGATCACCAGTTGAACCTTTTAAATATTTTCTGCAAGCTTACTAAAATCTCACAGCAAAGTAGCATTAAAAAGGACTCTTCCCTCAAACCCATTCTGCTGGATCATGTAGATCTCTCCCTTTTTTCTACTCTGTCCCATTCATTACTTATCCTTAGCTTAACACATTTTTTAAGTTCTGTCTATATGACAGCCTAGAATAAATATAGCTCTTAAAACTATTTTCTATTGCCCTAACTGGTTTGGCTCACTGGATAGAGCGTTGGCCTGCGGACTGAAGGGTCCCAGGTTCGATTCCGGTCAAGGGCATGTACCTTGGTTGCGGGCACATCCCCAGTAGGGAGTGTGCAGGAGGCAGCTGATCGATGTTTCTCTCTCATCGATGTTTCTAACTCTCTACCCCTCTCCTTTCCTCTCTGTGAAAAATCAATAAAAAATATATTTAAAAAAAACCTATTTTCTATTATTAAATATAGAAAAAAAATTATTTAAGAACAGTACATCTCTCTTTATCCATTAAAAGAATTCTAAGACTTTGAGTAATATCTTCCTACTTCCTGATTC
The DNA here is from genome assembly GCF_964212035.1 of Myotis nattereri. NCBI lineage: Eukaryota > Metazoa > Chordata > Mammalia > Chiroptera > Vespertilionidae > Myotis > Myotis nattereri. The sequence continues at coordinate 74,487,713 of NC_138085.1, read as the reverse complement.
TGCTAGAGGGCTCAAAAAACTGTCAGCAAAAACCTTTTCCCACCTAATACAAATCCCAGGGTAAAGTGTATATTCCACACAACTGAGCACAATTTTTAGACAAAATTTCAAAATAGCCTCATATAAGAAGAAAATGTATATGGGATTGTTTATATCTCTAACTCACCCCATCCCACGATGGGCTAAAGAATAATGACAAACAAAGTAGGGCTAGAGATCCTCAACTCCCCCTTTCTGCTTCTTCTGAAAAGAGTCACACAGCCATAGGAGGTCAGGAGCTGGCAGAGCGCTCTCACTGAAAGAACAAGGCAAATCTGACAGCGAGGGTTCTGTTGCCTTCCTCTACCACTGACCCTACAAAGCAATGGAGCCTCTTAGGCTAAACATCCCTCAGATTCAACTACCCGTGACTGCTTGGAATGCATACTCCTCAGAATATGCCAGCTACCAGGAGAGGCAATTAATATACATGACATATGTGGTCGCTGCAGTGACACCATTCTCAAGTGAAAAAACAGGGTTGGAGAGTGTAAGTACCCAGCTCAGTCCCATGATTATAATGAACAGCAGTGGTAATTTAATGTCTCATGACTTGAATATACCTCACTGCTTAGTATCTAAGTCATCTCAAACCGCCCCACCCCACCCCAGTAATTCTTCTGTTAGAACTCCATCTTCTTAACCCTGTGGATGTATTCAACTTTTAGTCACAAATCCATTAGGATGGGGATGATCATCAAGTGGGAGCCAGAGTGAAGGCGGCCAGGAAAGCAAAGCATTCTGGATCATACAACTTTTGAAATGTTCACCAAAATGTAGTATGTATATGCACACTTTTGTAGGGAAACTAGAAACTAGAAAACTAATAAATTCTCAAAGGGGTATAGTTAATGGGCAACCATTGTTACTGAGGGCTAAACAAAATATGCAATTAATTAACTCTGGAGTTTAAAACTTCAGAAGATTCATTAAAATATTATCTCTACCTTCTTTATCCAGTTCTGCGTCTTTAACCTCCACATCGGGGCCAGGTTCTAACTTCTCATTATTGCTACATTCCAGTGCTTCTAGTTTCTCAGGATCATCTCCACGATTTTCATTAGAAGCTTCTGGTTTCTCTCTGGACTGGTCCTCCAGAAGAATCTTCTGTTCAGAGCTACATTTATCCCCATTACTGCAGAAAGGAACGACTTCTGCTTTGCCATTCTGACACTCCAGAGCTGGGACTCCTTCAAAACTGTCAGTGGAGGCCTCGCCATTGAGGCAATTTCCTTTAAGGAAAGGCTCTTTCCCAGAAGTCTGTCCTGGATTCAGAGAACTGCTGCTGTGGACGAGGAGAGACTCATTGGAACTTTCCTCTTCGGTAGATGCAAAGTTCTCCTTTGTGCTCGCTCCACTGTTAAGCCTCTGCCCCTGGTCCATGTCCATGACATCACATGATGATTCATCATTAGTCATAGACAAGTCTCCAGTCTCCTCTCCATTTTCTTCATGGCAGTCAGTGCTTACCTCAAATTCTCCGTTCTCTAGCAATTTCCTGCCCTCTGTATGATTCTCATAGTCTGCAAATTTGGTGTCCTCTTCATCTTTTTTTAAATTATTGACTTTCCTTTTCTTAATAATTCCTTTACCCCACTGTGATCGCCGCCTCGATTTTCTCCGAACTCGAACTATTTTACAAGGAAGGAAAAAAATATACGTAGAACTTGGAATGCAATACTTGTTTTACAAATGTATATTAACTAAGACCCAAAAGAAAGTAAACCCATACCAGTGTGACACACAAGCAAAAACTACTTGACACCCTCGCTGACTAATCCTCAGAACTACAAGTGGAATGGATATGAGGTCAGGGATGAACTCTGGGGAATAAAAATCTGTTAAATTTATTTCCTATTTACTACCCAGCATTAATTTTTTTTCTATTACCCTAGACTCCAATTAATAGCTGTTCCTAATTCCTAGCATCCAGGAGCCCAGAACATAATATACACATTTAGGAACAGACCACACTCCCAGTCTGCCTGGAAGATTTGGGGCACCAGTCCTAGATTTCTACCAGGAAGGCGCTTGCTTTGCCATGAAAAGAAACAAAGCATGATCCAGTATGTCGAGGCAGAATAGTTATAGGTATCTCCAAAAAACCTCTCCACTGCCTCTACTTCAGAAGACAGAAAAACCACAGTTAGTATGGTCATGGAGAGAAGCCCCAGGAAGGTTATATGGTCAATCCAGTTTGCTAACTATTAGCCTCCTCTACCACAAATGGCTCTCCTAGCAACACCAATTTCTTGCCAAGTTATTTCTGAAAATATGTAGAAAAGTTAAGCCCTCTGCTATCAAGGTGGCAACAGTGACACTAACAAAACATTGAAAATAAACGTTTGGCCAGTTATGTTTCACACAGCTGAAAGACCTACCAACGTTGTAGGGACTAAGCTTAGACGCTAGAAACTGTCACGTGCTTTCTGAGTAGACAGCTGGCACTTCCAGGTAATGAGGGACCCAGGAATCTTTCATTTCTCATGTAAGCAAGCTTAGCCCACTGTCCCTTAAATAAGCAAAAAGTTAACTCTTATTTTGCAATTTGGGACAGATGCATTAAAAAATTAAATATAAACGTTATTAATTATAAACTAGTTAAACTAAACACCATACCTATCGTTTCTGGTATCTAACACCAAATTCTAAATATTGGTTGGTTGAAAGCCATCAGGGTAAAAATAATTCATTTCTTTCCCCAAGGCTCTGAAAGGTTCCCCACCTCTGCTCCAAACTGTTAGGTCTTTATTACATAACAAGTTACTCCTGACATTGTGGCCTCGCTTATTCTCCAACCATGTAACCAACTATACTAATGTTTCCCCTCTTCTTTCCTCATTAAGCTATGAAACTCCAGAGGAGGAGGCTGACCTCTGCTCATTCAAGAGCCAGCCCAGTTACTTGATATGTATGAGGTACACTAAGCAAAGGCCAGGAGCCCTGTTGAAGGAAATTTACTGCTGGCACTTTCATCTCAGCTAAGAACAGAGAAAATGTTCTCATTTGGGGGGAGGTCAAACTAGAGAAAATTTCCCCCTCCTTATATAATTACTTCTAACAGTTAGCATGGCTTTAGTAAAATAAGAAATATAAGCTCTACCAGAGTAGGGATTTTTGTTTTAGTCACTGCTAATCTCCATTGCCCCTGGTATGTGGTAGGAGTAAACATTTATACTATTTCCTTTTTCAGGGATGCTTTGTGTGAAAAGCCCATTTAGAGGCACAATCTTTAGAGTCAATTTTTATAGCATCTCTGAGCTTGTTTCCAAAACTAAGACCTTAGGAAAGCAACTCTGCCTTAGACATTTAGATTTATGACTCAAGTAAGTTAATGTAAAACAGACAAATGGTGAGTCACATATGCCATCTACTGGTGAGAAAAAACAAAACTCAATTGCAGCTTAAAGCAGCTGTCACCAACCGGTGGTCTGCGGACCACTGGTGGTCCATGAGGTCTGAAAGGTTGGCGACCACTAGCTGAAAGTAACATTTTAATATTCAAAGGAACTTAAAACTGTTTTAGTTAATAAGTATTTGTATTAGGTGCAGAGAATGTAAAGGATTTTAAGTTTTAAATTAAGAGTGTTGTGTCACATAATCCAGGTACAACTAGGCCAAATAACTTTAATCAGTTTCATGGAACTAAATGCACCACTAAGTCCTTCAAATTTTCTCATATATGAATGCCTTATCTCAAAGAGGACAAGCTAAAAGATAGGTATGGCCCATTCATTCCAATGCAATGCCACTTGTGAAAGAACATATTATGACCAGCTTACTGACAGCTGGAGCAGTATTACACCTTTACACCAGAAGAACAGCATAGGTTGTCCAAGGATGGCTATCTTCAGTAAAACATTAGGACTGTATTAGAAAGATGCTATGTTAATTAACATACCATTTAGAAATTGTTTTAGATCAGCATGAATAAGAAAAAATGAAAACCTAAACACTGAGTATTCACTCTCTAAAAATATATCATGAACAAAACTAGATAAAGAAGGTTGTACCAATTTTTCAAACTGAGCACAAAATATTCTCTCAACTTCCTGCTGTCAAATCAGCCACTCTCTTCAGCCAGTTTCCATTTTCAACCATAAAGACAACATCCTGCATAGCATACAGCAAAGGGCTGGAGTTGCAGATGAGTGGATAAAAAATCTATTGGCTCTACATCTCTATCCAAATACCAAAGTTTCGAACTAAAAATATTCAAACCTAGTTCAATTACAACAGCAAGTACTGAATGGGGATAGCAAAAAGCAAATAAGGCTAAAGAAATATACTTCTGATTCAGCCTCTTACCCCACAAGCTCTTCACCTCTGAAAAGAGAGACGATTAAAAGAGCTGTGGGAAAACAGCAGTGCTTTGCTTTGTGTACCCAGTGCCTAAGCAATCTGCATCCTTCTCAGTTGTTCCCACTACTGGATAACATGATCTCAAATACACGCACATTTATTTGCAGAGTTGTGCCAGGCATCCATTGGATTTCTTTGTCTGTGCCGAAATGCCTCTTCAACTCTAGTTTCTGTCTTCCGAGCTCCAGTACCATGAGGATTTATTTGTTCTGCTGTTACCGATAAGCCTGCAAGCAGAAGATAAGCAACACCTATTTGAATATTCCTAGCTACATAAACCAACAGGTTTTAAAAAAATCATCTGAAATACAGAACCAAGTTTTAAAGTCATTAATTATACTTGGACAGTTTCTAATTTGGATGAAAATACTATCTTTTGTTTTAAGATGGGAAGGAAACTAGATATAAAATAATAAAAATAAAACAACTTGGCAGGCGATTCTTACACTTAAGAAGGGACACATTTCACATTTTTATGACTGTAGAGAAATAAGATTATATAATGTTTAAAAGTTATGATTTTTGCAATCTTAGAATGTGTGTTTTGGGGCCAGTAAATCCCATTCACATGAACTGTTACCGTCTGACATTAGCTGCCTATCACATCACACTGCAGTGATCTTCATAAGAGTAACCATTCCATCTCAATTTTTCACTAGATTTCTTTGTTCTATGTGATCCTTAAATGTTGATGTTTGCCAGGGTTGTCTCTGGAATCCTTTTTCTTCTCACTCTAATCAACACCTTCCACCACAAAGTATCCTTCATGCCTTCAGCTTCTACTACCATTATATAATAACTAGAGGCCCAGTGCACGAAATTAGTGCACAGGTAGGGTCCCTGGGGCCTCCCTTCCCTGGCTGCTGGCTGGGGCCTTCCTTCATTCCATGCCATCCCCTAGTGGTCAGCATACATCATAGCAAGCGACTGAACTCCCAGTCTTCCAGTTGAACTTCCACATTAGCCTTTTATATATATATATATAGAAGATTCCCAAATCCACATCTTTAGCCCAAACATCTCTTGACCTTTTCTAATCCATATATCCAACTACCTATTTGATATCTCCAACTGGATATTCTAAAGTCATGTCAAATATCTTTCCCAACAAAAACACCTGTTCCTTCTTATATATTCCCTATCTATATTGGCAGTATTAGCATCTACTAAGTCATTAAACCACTAACATGGCCAATTTTGACTCTTCCTGCCCTTCCTTCCTTCCAGTCACATCTCTCAAATTAATTCTCTCCTCATCCCCATTTCACTAATTAAAACTCTGAACTACTCCAAAAGCTGTTACCCACAACAATTTTAAAGTTCAATTTACATAACATAAAAATCACTCATTTTAAGCATACAGTTAAATGATTTTTAGTAAATCTACAGCACTGTGCAATCACCACGGCAAACCAATTTTAGCTAACTATCCCAGACAACCACTAATCCACTTTTTGTCTCAATGGCTTGCCTTTTTGTGAATATTTCATATAAATGGAATCATACAATATGTGGTCTTTTCTGACTGGACTGTTTCACTTAACAAATGTTTCTGTAGTTCACCTACGTTGTAGCATGTACCAGTACTTTGTTCCTTTTTATGGCCGAGCAGTATGCCATTATATGACACACCCTATTTTGCTTACCCATTACCAGCTGACAGACATTTGGGTTGTTTCCAGATTTTAGTTTCTGTGATTAATGCTGCTATGAACATTCGTGTGTAAGTCTTTATGTGGACATATGTTTTCATTGCTCTGGAGTAGATTCCTAGGAGTAGAATCACTGGGTCATATGGTAAATGTTATGTTTAACTTTTTAGATCTGCCAAACTGTTTTCTAAACTGGCTCCAACAGTTTCTTAACTGGTCTCTCATCTCCCTACCCTCCACACTGAGCCCTTGCTATTTCCTGCTGCCAAAGCAATTTACCAATCATTCTGGTGCTTAAAATACTTCAATGACTCCTACTGACTATGGCAATGGTTCTCAAACTTTAGTGTATAAAGAAATCTCTTGAATAGTTGTTCAAGTGCTGAGCTCTCAACCTTACTACTCTCTGAGAATTTAATTTACTAGGACCAAGCCAATGTGGGTAATAGATACACCATTTTGAAAAACACTGGTCTGTAGGATAAAGTCCAAGCTCCTCAGCATGGCATCGATTCATTCATGTATTTATAAACCTGTTGCATATCAGACATAGCTCTGGGGACTGCAGTAGAGCTATAAGCACGACATTCCCAGCACTAAATAAGGAAGGGAGAGACAACAACAGCAAAATGCCAAGTGCTAATGATGACCAGGGCCTAATGAGATTAAGTGGCCAGGAAAGGCCTCTGAGGAAGTAGAAGAAAAGCTTCTTCATTATTTCAGTGCCCTGGACCCAGCCCACCTCTTGAGCTCTAAATCTCACAACTCTGTACATCTTCAGCAGTACCAAACAGTTTGCAGTTCTTCTAATATACCACGTGATTTCACATCTCTGTGCCTTTATACAAGCTACTGTTTGCTGTGCTTAAAATACCTCCTTCTCTTCTGTCACCACCACCTTTCCCTACTCCACTAGAGACAACACTCCTCTTTCCTTCCCCAAACTCTGATCAAAATGCCTGGTCCCCCGCCCTAACTGGTTTGGCTCAGTGGATGGAGTGTCGGCCTGAGGACTGAAAGGTCCCAGGTTCGATTCCGGTCAAGGGCAAGTACCTTGGTTGTGAGCACACCCCCAGTGGGGGGGTGTGCGGGAGGCGGCTAATCGATGTTTCTCTCTCATCGATATTTCTAACTTTCTATCCCTCTCCCTTCCTCTCTGTAAAAAATCAATAAAATATACTTTTTAAAAAATGCCTGGTCCCGTACCAGGAGGTCTCGGTCCTGTGCTATCAACACACTTCAACAAGTGCATACACCACACTGCACTTGATTTGTTTTAGATTTCACTCTTTCTCCTACTAAAGTGTGAGTTCCTCAAAGACAGGATTTTTTAGTGAATTAACAAACCACATTCACTAATTCTTATTTATATTAACAAAATTGTCCATAAACTTCAATAGGACAAAAAGTACCAGTATTGGGTATAAACTCATGAAAAATAAACCCTCTTCAGGTATGAAAACCATTAAGAACAGAAATCAATAATTAACAAAGATAAATTCTTGCAAAAGAAATTTCAGTACGAAGCACTTTATTTCAGCAATTTGCGCTGTTGCACTAAAACTTTCACGGGAAGTAAAGTTTTTAAATATCTGAGAATTTTCATGACACATATCAGTATCAGAAATTAAGTAAAAACTGTGCCTCAAAATACATTTTTTTCACAATATCAGGAACCCTAAAGAAACAACATTCAATGATATTCAAGGACTCGTCTTTAGCAGCAAGTTCATTTCTATAGCTTACCTCTTTTTATTCTTGCTTCCTTAATTTCTTCACAGAGTTTATTAAATTCTGGATCCAGTTCAGCTGCAATGATGGCATGCGCAGTGTCCTTCAGGGTACAAGCCCTATGTCTAATTATTTTATCTGTTAAAAAAGTTGGTATACATTTATTATATGTACAAATGAAATAACATTAAATAAGGGCACTTTAAAAAGAGAAGGAATACGAACATTTAAATAACAGTGTAAAAAGCATTTCTAGGTGAGAAGTTTATTTAAATGATGAGTAAAATATAAACATAATAAGCTACTCAATCAAGTTGATAATTCTCTGAAAACTACACTTTAAGAATTTCAAAGTACTAAGTATATTTAATAAGTCATTACCTCAAAGATATAAGGCTTTATTTTACATATTTGATTTTAAAATGTATGATTTTCAATAAAAATGTTTAAAAGATTTAGGCCATGGTCGGCAAACTGCGGCTCTTTGGCCCCTTGAGTGTGGCTCTTCCTAAGCCTTAGGAGGACCCTAATTAAGTTAATAACAATGTACCTACCTATATAGTTTAAGTTTAAAAAATATGGCTCTCAAAAGAAATTTCAATCGTTGTACTATTGATATTTGGCTCTGTTGACTAATGAGTTTGCTGACCACTGTTTTAGGGTATTCACCATATGCCCAGCACCAGAGTTCCCATATCAGGAGTGGGAAACGTCCGGCCTGCAGGCCATATGAGGCCTGCAAAATCACTTGGTCTAGCCCTGCCAAGGCATTAGGAGTGAGTTAAATTGATAATTTTGTATGGCCCGAAAATGATGTTGTAAATATCCAAATGGCCCTTGACAGAAAAATCATTTCCCACCCTTCCTGTAGATGGATACTGAGAATTCAGATATTCTTACATAATTTTCTTCATAAGTGAAAACTGGTCAAAACTGTGCTGAAGAATATAATGGCCCTAAGTAAGGGTGACCTTTAAAAACTGTGACAGAAACAGGCAAATACAGCAAGATACTCTAAGCAAAAGAATGTAAGATGGTATAAATTGTAGGAAGATCCAGGGGAGAAATACTCCCTTGTAGGTAGGCTATACCTAAAACTGGTACTAAAAGAAGGTTCTCAGTTATACACTAATCCAGAAATCCTCATTCATAAGCAATACAATGTAAACAGTGCCACCTAGAGCTTGTAGCTCTGAGATATTAAAAGCCAAGTAGATATAGCAAAGACACTTATTTTGTAACAGTATCAAAAACTAGAACCCAAAATCTCAAAATAACATCAGCATTTTCATCTCTAGTAAAAACAAAAAGTATAAAGATAAAGACATATTTTATTTACCAGAGGCCTGGTGCATGACATTTGGTACACGACATTCATGCAGGGGGGTGGGGAAGCCCTCAGCCTGGCCTGAGCCCTTTCGCAGACCGGGAGCCCTCGGGGGATGTTCAGAGCCCTCGGGGGATATTCGACTGCTGGACATCCTTAGCACTGTGGCAGAGGCAGGCTGCTGCAGGCGGGCTGCTGCGCTTGCCAGTCATCAGCTGGGCTTGTGGCTGAGCGGCACTCCCCCTGTGGCAGTGCACTGACCACCAGGGGGCAGCTCCTGCATTGAGCGCCTGCCCCCTGATGGTCAGGCGCATCATAGCAACCAGTCCTTCCACTGTTCGGTCGATTTGCATATTACCCTTTTATTATATAGGATAATTTTCGTATCAGAAAGTCATAGTTCATTATGGAAATCTTACAAAAACAAACATGCAGTTCTCAAAAGGCAACCACTGGTGTATTTCCTTCCAGTACATTTCTCTAAACGTTCATTCAATAAATACTGTCAACAGTACCAGGAACTGAGTCTGTGACAGCTACACAGTGGTGAACAAAGCAGACATTTCTCCACTTTCCAAGAGCTTTTCAACTACTACAGAAAGGAGGCATTAACCAAGTAATCTCTCAGACACACATATAAACACCTCCCTACCACCACCCCAAAACCACTACATAACAGCTAGGATAAAAACCTACAGGGTATTGGTGTGGGTGCCAACTGAGATTGGACAGGTCAGGAAGAGACTCTCTGAGACAGTGGCATTTAAGCTGAGACGAGCATACACTGAAGCAGCCACTGACAGAGCAGAGAATAACCAGTGGCAGGTTCAGAAAATACTACGTGAGAAAGTTCTGGAGTAAAAACATCTCAGATATTTCAAGAAAATGAAAGATACCCTGGGTGTTTAGAACACAATAAGCAAGAGGCAAACAGTAATCTGGTCATATTTAAAGGCTTTTAGATTTTATCCTAAGAGAGCAATGAAAAGTCATTGAAAATATCTGAGGAGGAAAGTAACATGACTTAAAAGAACATCTTCAGAAGACCTCAGTGTTTAATTGTATCTCTCTATATATCTCTTTGCAGTTTTGTCAGTTTTTGCTTAATGAATTTTAAGGCTCTGTTATCAGAGGCACAATTGTTTGCACCTGTTATGTCTACTGGATGATTATGAAATAATTCTCTTTATCCCAGGTAATATTCTTTGGACTGAAATCTATATTGGTATTTATATGACCATACCAGCTTTCCTCTGCCTTGGTATTAGAATATATCTTTTTCGTACTTCTCTTTTAATCTCTTTGTAGCTTTATATTTAAAGTGGGTTTCTTGTAAAGGAGCCTCATTGGTGCAGCAGGTGGTGTGTCAGTCAGTCTCTTACACTGACACACTAAGCAGCATATGGTGAGGTCTTTGCTTTTTCATCCAATCTGATCATCTCTGCCTTTATTTGGGATGTCTAGGCCAGGCATCAGCAAGTTTTTCTGTATAGGGCCAGAGTAAATATCTTGACTTCACAGGCCATAGGATCTCTGGCAAGTACTCGAAGTTGCCCTTGTAGTATAAAAGCAGCCACAGACAATACTGTTTTCTATATACAGTATCATGTCATCTACAAATAATGAGTTTTACTTCTTCCTTCCAATTTGAATGCCTTTTATTTCTCCTTCTTGTCTGATTGCTGTGGCAGGACTTCCAGTACTATGTTGAATAAGAGTGGTGAAAGCAGCCTTAACTGGTTTGGCTCAGTGGATAGTGCATCGGCCTGTGGACTGAAGGGTCTCAGGTTCGATTCTGGTCAAGGGCATGTACCTGGGAGTATGCAGGAGGCAGCTGAATCGATGTTACTCTCTCATCCATATTTCTAACTCTCTATCCCTCTCCCTTCCTCTCTGTAAAAAAAAAATCAATAAAATATATTTTTTTAAAAAAAAGAGTGGTGAAAGCAGACATCCTGTCTTGTTCCTGATCTTAAGGAAAACGCCTGTAGTTTTTGCCCACTGAGTATGATGTTGGCTGTGGGTTTGTCCCATAAATGGCCTTTATTACACTGAGTTAATGTTCCTTCTATTCCCACTTTGCTGAGAGTTTTTATCATAAGTGAGTACTGGCTTTTATCAAATGCTTCTCTGCATTTATTAATATGATCATGTGCTTTTATCCTTCATTTTATTTATGTGGTGTATCATGTTTATTAATTTGCGAATACTATACCAATCTTGCATCCTCAGAATAAATTCCCCTTGATCATGGTGTATGATCTTTTTAACATACTACTGGATCTGGTTTACTAATATTTTGTTGAGGATTTTAGCATCTATGTTCATCAGAGATATCGGCCTATAATTTTCTTTCTTTGTAATGACTTTATCTGGTTTTAGAATTAGGATAAGGCTGGCCTTGTAAAATGAGCTTAGGAAAATTCCCTCCTCTTGAATTTTTTGGAATACTTTGAGAAGGACAGGTGTTAGTTCTTCTTCGAAAGTTTGGTAAAACTGAACTGTGAAGCCATCTAGTCCAGGACTTTTGTTGCTTAGGAGAGTTTTATTACTGCTTCAGTTTCACTGGTTGTAATGTGTATATTCAGATTTTCTAATTCTCCCTGATTCAGTTTTGGAAAATTATAAGTTTCTAGGAATTTACCCATTTTGTCCAGATTGTCCAATTTGCTGGTGCCTGTGGTGTGGGAGAGGGAGTACGCACAGGGGTCCTGACAGCTGTCCCTTCTGCTCTCTTCCCAGAGCCATATACCCCACTCTCTCCTCATGTGACTCTAGTCCACTTTGCCCTTCCTCTGCCAAAGCCCGGGGTGATGGCTGCATATGAAGTTTTATGCTTGAGTCTTTTAAGAGGGTGCCTATGTCTTTAGCAGATTGCTGTCTCCTCCTGGCAGACAGAATCCCAGCTGATTTTTACAGCCAGATGTTACCTGGCCACCTCTTCCTAGCTCTGGTGCTCTGGGCTAGGGAAACTAGCTTGGGGTTGAGACCCCACATTCCCCAGGGGGAATTTTTGCAGCTGAGCTAGCCCTCCAGTATCTCAGCTGCTGCCCATGGGAGCAGGACCAGTCCTTTTCACATCTCCACCCTTCCTACCAGTCTCAATGTGGCTTCTTCTATAAATCCTTGATAAGACTTCTCTTCAGCTAGTCTTCAGTTGGTTATTCAGGTTGATTATTCTATGTTTTAACTATAATTATTACAGTTTGGCCCTGGGAAAAGGTGAGTATAATATCCATCTACTCTGCCACCATCTTGGATGTGCCTAGATCAGTGGTCGGCAAACTCAATAGTCAACAGAGCCAAATATCAACAGTACAACGATTAAAATTTCTTTTGAGAGCCAAATTTTTTAAACTTAAACTATATAGGTAGGTACATTGTTATTAACTTAATTAGGGTACTCCTAAGGCTTAGGAAGAACCACACTCAAGGGGCCAAAGAGCCGCATGTGGCTCGCGAGCTGCAGTTTGCAGACCATGGGCCTAGATCATTTACTTTTAATGTCATTTATGTGATTATCAACTTGGTTATTTATTCTCCTTTTCTTTTCTTTCTTTTTTGCTTCTTTTGGATTGTATATTTCTTTTATTCCTCACTAGAGGCCCAATGCACAAAATTCGTGCAAGAGTAGGCCTTCTTTCCCGCGGCTGCTGGCACCAGCTTCCCTCTGGCACCCAAAACCCGGGCTTCCCTCACAGCCCCGGCTTCATCCAGAAGGTCATCCAGAAGGATGTCCAGCCTAATTAACATATTACGCTTTTGTTATTATATATTTGATCTCCTTGTTGGCTCATTAGCTCTAATTATTTGCTGCATTATTGCCAGCCCTGGTGAGCTTCAAAGAGCACCCCTTTTTTTCTCGGTCTCAGGTGGTTCCCTCAAGTGCCCACTGATCAGTTTAACTCACGCCTAGAAGAGTGTCTGCACATCTCCAGAGTGCTCTCTCCATAAAGCTTGCTTATTTCTGGTACTTTGCCCTGAAAACATTGCCTGCTTTGGCCTCCTACATTCCCAGCTCTGTCTATTTTCTTAAGGATGAATTCTAGGTTCAGCCTAGGTTCTTCCTTCCCGTGACACAGGCTGGAAACTTTCCAGGCAACTATAGTGCTCAACTTGTTAATTTCTCATCTTTTGGAAATCACTTTACTTTGTTTCCTGATATCCAATGTTTTCAAACTTGTTTTTTCACATATTCTGTTGTGTTTTTCTTTTCTTCATTCTTTGAAAACCAAATTTAAATAGTTGTGTAATAATCCAAAGTAGGATGTACCTTAATTTTCAGAACTATTGCTCTTCTGCTGAATATTTTAAGTTGCTTCAAATTTTAGCTACGACTAACAGGAAACTACAGTGAACAGACTTAGAAGTAGCTATGTTTTCAAGCTGATAGGAAAATGGGTGAATTTCCCACCATTCCTCCACAGGCACTCCATTCTCCAGCTATATTACCTCTTCTATACCTTTGTACCCTACTTATATATCTCTTCTCTCAGCCTAGGATGAATGCCTCTCCTAATCCATTCATCTCCAGGCAGTGTCTTCATCTCTGTACTCCACTCACACTATGTACATATTTCTAATAGACTTATGAAACTGCATTACAATCATTTGCTGCCACCTCAAGACAAAATGTATAACTGCCACCTCGGGGCTATCTTTATATATATCTTAATAATCTATTTTAATTATCAGTAGTTAGATATTTGTCATTACTATAAAATAGTGAGTTTTTAGGTAGCAGGGATTATGGGCTAAACTGTGTCCCCAACCAGCCCCACCCCCCCCCCAAAAAAAGTCATATGTTGAAGCTCTAAACCCCAGTACCTCACAATGTGACTGTATTTGGAATAGAGCCTTCTAAGAGATAGAGATAATTAAGGTAAAAGAAGGTCATATGAATGGGCCCTAGCACAATCTGATTTGTGTCCTTATAAGAGGAGGAAATCTGGATACCCAAGGGTGCATGTACACAAAGAAAAGAACATGTGAGGGCACAGCAAGAAGATAGCCATCTGCAAGCGAAGGAGAGGGTCTCAGGAAAAACAAAACTGCAGACACATTGATTTTGATGTTAAGCCTCCAGACCTATGAGAAAATAAATATCTATTGTTTAAGCCACCTGTGATATTTTGTTATGGAAGCCCTAATACCATGACATAGCGTAATGTCTGTCACATAGTAATTATTCAGCAGGTATTTAGTGATCTGAACATCTCTATATCAAAAGGCAAGGACTATCATATTCATCTTTGTTTTGTAAGCATCCAGCTCAGTAACAAGTAAATACTAAAGAAAATATGAATGAGTTTGGCTGAAGCACAGCCTCTCAGAGAGGGCTTCAAAAGCGAGGGCAAATCTGTGAACTTTATTCCTAATTGGTCCAAAATAGAAGACTTTGAGAAGACTACAAGATTAAAGCTAAAGTTCCAACAAAATTAGCTAAATAATGATATGTGTAGCCCTAACCAGTTTGGCTCAGTGGATAGAGTGTCGGCTGCAGACTGAAGGGTCCCAGGTTCGATTCTGGTCAAAGGCATGTACCTTGATTGCAGGCACATCCCCAGTAGGGGGTGTTCAGGAGGCAGCTAATCGATGTTTCTCTCTCATCGATGTTTCTAACTCTCTATCCTTCTCCCTTCCTCTCTGTAAAAAATCAATAAAATATATTTAAAAAAATAAATAAATAATGATAAGTGCTTGAGGGCTAGAGAAGGGATGCCATAAGACAGAGAATGAGAAACAGTTAAACATCATACATCACATCTATAAGATAATAATTATGGTCAAATATCTGATACTGGTCACGCTTAGAACCTACAAATTAAAATTCTCTGGCTAACATATTTCATCTCTGTCCACATCATGCTCAAGGGAGAGAGTCTGGGTGAACACTTAGGTAACATAGATAGCTTTTAAAAGGTTGGCTTTTGTCTTCTGTGTATATGCTAGTTATTTTCCCAAATGGCTAACTATTCGGCAAAACAGAACACTGTAAGCTTTCAAATACTCATGGGAGCTTGTAAAAGTAATACAACATTCATGTAATTTCCACTTGCTACACAACAGACCCTGAGGTTGTTTTTCTAATACATAACAAGTGGTTCTATTGCTATGAAGAAAAAAAAAAGGCCTCATGACTATAGATATGAAATAATCTGAACAGAACCAAATCATGCTTTTTGAATTTTTGCATCTAAAACAGTGAAGGAGTAAAGTTACAAGTGTACCATGTCAACTCTGAGAGAGACATATTTTTTCATTATACAACTGCATTCTGTAGTAAAAGGTTGTTATGCACCAGAAATCACTGCTTCTTTCTTAACAGCAATATTATTTCAATGTGGTTGTAATTAAGTTACACAGGGGGAAATACCTGGATTGATCTTAACTGGCTTTCTCTACCCACTCAAATTCATTTTTCACTATCAGTCCCAAATTTTTGTTACAAAATAAGAATGAATTTTAAATGTGGTTCAAGGAATGGAATGAGAATAAAGTATAAAGGGTCATTCTAATGCAAGTATGCAGTATCCACTAAGAAACCAAATTATAAAAATTAAAGTCCAATTTAAACAGCAATGATGATAACGAGGATAAAAATATGAACTAACCTTTATGGAACACTTACCACATCCCAGGCACTGTGCTAAGGGCTTAACATATTTAGGTTGAACCATATGAAAATGGTGACTTCATTAAGTTTAACCTAATAAATGTTCTCACATAATCCTTACAACCACCTCAATGAGGAAAGTACTATAATTATCCCTATTTTGCAGATAAGGAACAAAAATTTACAGGGTTTAACTTGATCAGGTTAAAGAACTAGGCAATAGATCTGGGATTAAAGCCTAAAGCACAAGCTCTCATCACCTGCTACACAGTTTCAGCAACCTTTGTGTCTTCAAAAACTGACCGGCTAAGGGTGTAGGCACTCCAGTGCTCTCACATACTGCTCAAGGCAACTATACAGCAATTGTGAAGGTTGTATCCTCACCAAGGACCCAGCAAGGGGATCAAGTGAGGCTAACATCAGCCCATTCTTCACTACCCAACTGTGGCTGCTGCAGATGCCATCTACACTGAAGAAAATTGATATTTTGGCTAATAGTTGCCATGATACTGCTGGTAGAAGTGGGAAATTATGAGAAAAATTTAAGATTCCAGATTAAATGACCTACAAAAGGTACATCTTTTTGATTCAAAAATTTCACTTAAAGAAATTTATTCTAAGAAAATAATTAGGGATGTGTACAAAATTATAATATAAAGATATCTATCAATCTTATATCACAAGAAAAATCTAAAAAAATCTAGTATATCCAACAATAGGGCATAAGCTATTATAGCATGTCTGTATGATTTAATACAGTAAAAATATATAAAATTCACAAATTTTTCACCAAATATTATATGAATAACTAAGTTTATAAAAATTGTATTTTCATTTTAGTAAAAATATTATGCATGCATGCATTCCATATATAATGAGTGTGAAAAAAAGAGGGAGGCAGGGAAGGGGAGAGGCAGAACACTAGGTAATGAAATTATACGTAACTTTAATTTTCTTCATTGTTTTTATCTTCATAAATTTTTATGTGATATATTTAATAGAAAGTAAAAAAGAAACTAAACAAATAATAGAAAGCTTAAGAACTGTTAGATACCAAGTGCAGCTATGTAAAATTTTATTCTGCCTCTTGGAATCGGGATATGTGATTTATTATGATCTAAATTTAGCCACCCCCCACCCCCTCCAAAAGAAACACACACACACCACAATTTCATGTGGAAATGAGAAATCCAGGTCATTCTAACATGTGGCCTGAGTTGAGAACCACTGCCCTTAAATACACACATAGAGCAAAACTGTACTCTAAATATCTTTAGATAACTGAAACAAAAATGAATTTTTTAAAAATAGAAAGCATTGCCCTAACTGGTTTGGCTCAGTGGATATAGCATCAGCCTGCCGACTAAAAGGTCCCAGGTTCGATTCTAGTCAAGGGCATGTACCTTGGTTGTAGGCACATCCCCAGTAGGAGATGTGCAGGAGGCTGCTGATCGATGTTTCTCTCTCATCGATGTTTCTAACTCTCTATCCCTCTCCCTTCCTCTCTGTAAAAAATCAATAAAATATATTTTAAAAAAATAGAAAGCATCTTACATGTATATCATCTGTTGAAGAAACAGAATTCTCACTAGAATGAAAAAAAGAATATTGGCCCTTGTTAGCTGGGAGCTGGCCTGGCACTATCAGCTAGGCCTTGGTCTATTCAAGTGAAACATAAACAAATTTAACCAATATCAGAAAAAGCTACTCTGTGACCACGATGGATCAAGATAAAAACATCCCCTAAAGATCATCCCATAATGATGTCTAAACAAAGAGGCCACACTTTAGATTGCAGATTTATATATAATGTATATCTTAAACACACACAAGATAATACCCGTATTCCACACTTGCTTATTTCTGTTTGATTAATAATAAAATATATACAACAAACTGATAATATTATTTATTTCTAATGGAGAAATTTTACAGGTTTGGTAAAAAGATTTTAATTTTTTCTAAAACCATCTCTTAACTCTTTGATTGGTTATAAAAAGCAAGTAGTATTTTGGCAGTGTAAATTATGATATCTTAAGCCCTCAAAAAGAAAATTTTAAAAAAATAAAATAAACCCTGTTCTCTGAAGAACCTATATGTACACAGAGGCACACAGTGCTATACTCTAGATCAGGAAGTGGACTTGGTTCTTCCTATCCATGTGGGTGATTTCCTGTGTTTTAGGTTAGACAATCTTCGGTAGACTTATACAGCCCATTGTTTTCAGTAGTCCTTGGTACCTTATAGTTTGGATACACCATAATTTATGCTTACTTTTGTCCTAACCACACTTTTTCATGATTAGAACAAAAGCATAAATATTGTTCTAATCACAAAAATAACCAAAAAAATCCTATCCTGGATAATATGAATGACTGCTGCTTCTTTAACCTATCACAGCTTTAGCCTTGCTCCATTCATCTTGCCTTCCAGGTTCTTAAAATATTGAATCACAAAATTATCCACACTTCTTAAAAGTGTCCAATACACTGCCAAGTTTTTCTTCTTTAATTCCTTCCTTAAGTCACTAACGCAAGTGGACAAATCTACAAGGTTCACCATGACATATATTTTCCTTTGACATTCATCTTGTATAACTACAGATATGTTCCCTGCAGTCTTCCCTGGAGGGCACTGAAAGAGTTGGGAATGACTACTGACTTGAGTACAGGGTGGGATCTGGAGTAAAATAATAAAATCACATAAAAATATCTACAATCTGTAGAACAGGTAATGCCTACATAAAAGAGGTCTTTTGATACGTAAACATATCCTATAATGAGTTCCCACAAATTCAAAATTCCTAGTGTTTATCAGCACTGGTGATGTTGACTAAATAATAAATTTTTAATTAAATTCTCAATCAGTTTTCCATTTTACCTAAACAAAATAGAAATCTAAGGATAGAAAGTGAAAGGTAAATGATGAAACTAAACCCTAAACATAATACACAGAATAAAATCCTCTAAATTAAGTACATTTAATTTAGTAAGTTAATAATTTAAGTACATTAGTTCCTCACCAAGAAGAACTAAATACAATAACGTCATTAAAATAAATTAATCTGTTTGAAACATTAGTATTTAAACTTTAAACTACCTTCTCCATCACCAAAGTGAACCCAGCCCAATGTGTCCTTACCTCCTGGGTCCTTATCTGGATTGTATTCTAAAGCATTACTACAGATGAGGTCAATATCTTTCAGGAAATCCTTCGAAGTCAGGTAATTATGCTTATCAATTTTAGTTATTATTGTTGATAAATCCATTGGTTCCTTGATTACTTCAAGATAATCTGAAACCTAAAACAAACAGGGTATTTTAATAAAAATTACTTATGGTATGTCATATATCTACTCATAAAAACACAAAAGAAAACCACATAGTTATTTAAAAATTAAATCTACATATCTAAGAAATAATTAGATAAGGATAACAGTATAGAGCACTTTATGTTTCTAAAGTTACTATGTCATACTTTCCATGAAAGCTTCAGTTTCAAGCCATATCTAAATCAACTCTGAAATGTTCTCATCTTGAACTATGAAACCAATTGTGTCAGCTTTTTTTTTTTTAATCCTTTGGCCATTCCTGAGAAGAGAATGTACAGGTAAAAGCACTGATAAAGCATCAATAAGTGTTACCTCAAAAAAAAAAAAAAAAACTTTTAAAGGAAAATAAAAAGAAATAATGTGTTGTTTTTTAAACAAAACAAAAAAAATTCTTTCTGAAGGGTGAATCGTTTCATGGAAAGTGTTTTCTGCTCCTTTGGAGTCATTACAAACACTTTGACTTAATTATAACAAAAACAAGCAATGCTTTCATGATTAGTAAAAGATTTGCTGAACTTGTCTCTAAATATAAATAAATCTATAAGCAAAAAAACACATTTTGATTTATGTGCCCAATAAATTATATTTTATATCTCTTGACCCATAAGAAAGCTCTATCAACTTACAAATATATTGCCTTCCCCAATGCAAATCTCAAATCAAGTAATTAGGTCTATTACAAAAGCAGTCTTGCAAATGTCTAATTGGTCCAGGACCACATTCTGGGACAGAGTGGTTTCTGCTCTCAGAAACTATAAGCAAGTTTCCTCCACTGCAGATGGCATTAATGCCTTGATTTAAAAAAACGTATTATATGCCCATATATATGCATAAATATCTGTATATATGCACATACACATATTTTATAAATATTTTTTAAATTTTAGGTAGGTATGTGTGCATACTTTCATTTATTTTTCACCCTCAATGAGGTGAAAAGCCAGTCAATCTCCTTCTAGGGGAGGTAATAAAGCTATACTGAATAAGCAATAGGTTCAGAAGATATTAGTTGGATTCCTGGCTCTGGCACTTGGCATACCTTTTGTGCATGACAGAAATGTTTATAAACCATAAAGCACTATACAAATTCATATTACTACCTATGCCTTTATTTTCCTATGCTTAATTTTAAATTCAACATTCATTTTCTAAACTCTTATGTTCTCTTCAGTTTGCTTTGAAAGTTTTAGATATCTCACATTCATTATTTGAATAGAAATTTATGTTTTTAAGTTATCTAAAGGCTATCCTGGTTCCCCTTCTCTATTCTTCCAAAAGATCCCTACTTTTTCAGCTTTAAAAGCAAAGAACCAGAAGTAGAATGAAACTGAGAAGAACATAAAAGAAAGCTAGAGAAAATATAGCCCTTAAATAAAAGTTTCATCTAACTAGCATTTTCTATCCCCTTTCACTGCCAAACCATCATTTATAAACTTTATTCTAGCATAGATAGCATTTAAAATCTGACAATCTCTTCTGATTAGCAAGAAAAAGTTTTCCCTGGCAAACACAAAATTGTTTACTCCCAGCATGGTAGGCTAACTTGGGGCAATCCCTTATCAATTAAGTGTCAGGGAAAAAAAAATTGTCAGAGTCCCATATTCAATTTGAAATAAAAATACTGCCAAAACCGGTTTGGCTCAGTGGATAGAGCATCGGCCTGCGGACTGAAAGGTCCCAGGTTCTATTCCGGTCAAGGGCATGTACCTGGGTTGTGGGCATATCCCCAGTAGGAGATGTGCAGGAGGCAGCTGATCGATGTTTCTCTCTCATCGATGTTTCTAACTCTCTATCTCTCTCCCTTCCTCTCTGTAAAAAATCAATAAAATATATTAAAAAAAATACTTAAAACAATCTTAAAGTGGACTGATAGTTTTAAGATTATCTGAAAACACTAGGAGGAAAAAAAAAGTGCTCCACAAATATAAAATGGTATGCATTAATTACAAAAGCAAGTCTGGCAAGTCCTATCATTTCATCAGGAAAAGATAAAAACGGTAGCTGTAGGTCATGTAAAGAATGTGGGCTTTAAATTTTTTAAAAACTTTGATTCTTGCCTATATCACTTGCCAAAGTGCCACAGTTTCATAATTTGCAACATAAGGACCTTTGCGAGGCTGCTGAAAGGATCAAATGGATAAAACTATGTATTGTAGATAAATCCTATATAATAAAAGGCTAATATGCAAATTGACCAAATGGCAGAACGACCAGTTGCTATGACATGCACTGACCACCAAGGGGTAGACACTCAGGGCAGGAGCTGCCCCCTGGTGGTCAGTGCGCTCCCACAGGGGGAGCTCCACTCAGCCAGAAGCAGGGCTCACAGCTGGCGAGCGCAGCGGCGGTGGCAGGAGCCTCTCCTGCCTCTGCGGCAGCGCTAAAGATATCCGACTGATGGCTTAGGGGAGCAGGCCTAAGCCGTCAGTCGGACATCCCCCAAGGGCTCCCGGACTGCAAGAGGGTGCAGGCCGGGCTGAGGGACCCTCTCCCCCCCTGAGTGCACGAATTTTGTGCACCGGGCCTCTAGTATATAAGTAAAATTATAGATAGTCCTTTTATTTGGGGGGAAAAAAAAGAATAGGTATTTTCAGACTTGCCAGGGGTGGAGGGAGGCAGACATAGTTCATTTTCACAGTTATAGATGAGGTAATAGTTCCAAATGAATCCGATCAGATTTCATAATGAGTATGCAACATTAAACTTTGAATCATTTCATAATTCAAATTTTTAAAAGATATAAAAAGATTAAAACACCCAAACTGTTCAAACATGGAGTCTGAACTATAAGAAGAAGGTCAGTAAAGATCATACTGTGTTCATCCACGCACTATATTATCCCAGGATAAAAAAATAAAAACAAAAAAAATTTTTAATCTAAGTATTCTAGTAGATTCCAAATGGAAAATTTCTTTTCTCATCATCACAAACCATGCTCCCACAAGGACACAAAACAATGCACAAAGAAAGTGAGAAATTTTCCATCAGGAGCAGAAAAAATCCTTAGAGAGAAAAATAATTTTAGCTGCACAGGATATGCTTAACTTCAAGTAGCATGTTAGTCCACAGGCATTTCTAAAACATGAAAGACACATTTCAGGTTTCTTAGCTACCTCTTTCAATAAAGTATACATAATTTGAGAAATGCCAATATTAACTGGTATTGTTTGGTTAATATCAATTATGCTTGTAGAATTTATCCTGGAATAAAAATAGTCTAGTACGGCCATTTCACTGAAGTAACTTTTAATCCTCTTCTTAAATTGAAAAATAAAAGATCACAAAGATCAATACTAATTAAGAGGACATATACAACTTGGTCATTAATTTCATCCAAAAGTCACCAAATATTTGCTGATGACATTGGTAGTTATCACATGGATTAAAATTTTACAGGCTAGGGGTAATTTATTCATCCATGCCTTTGCTTTTTTTCCTTCCAAAAAAAGATGTCAATTTTTTTTTTTCTTTTAGCCAGTTCAACTTCACTGTTTGCACACTACTGAAACAAGACCTCTTCAATATCCACCGGTTTGCTGAAGATGTTAAAGCGTTTATCTGTGGCCAGCCTCTTGGTTACATCCCTGAGAAACAACCGCAACTCTCTTAAAGTATTTTCCTCCTGGTCCTCCATCCGAATTTTCTCTGATTCTGATAATTGACGAGGTGGAGAAGGTAGTGCAAGAGGAAGCACTTCCATAGCACAAAGACCTAAAGAAAATTGAAGAAAATGTTGATTCCAAGATGGCAAGGCCAGGACCTCAATTACTTTTCTGGCATTCTCTCACAATGTTCTTTTAAGAAAAGGAGAATTCCAAACACAGGTGAGCCATGCAAATCCAGCATGTAAAATTTGAATGGAAGCCAGATATGTTAAGGAATAGTTTAACTTTATAAAATAACTTACAACAGGACTCCTTTAAATGGCAAATGATATGATTTTAAATAATTTGATTTTGAAACATTATTTACATACAACTTATGAAAGATATTTCAAACCAACATCAGTAAAGTACTGTATACTGACTTGCTTGTTTAAAACCTGCTTATCAAAATGGGGTTGCCTTATATGCATGAAAGTGAAATGGTCATGTACCAATTCATTGATCCTTCCTATTCCCAAAGAATTCTGAGTTTAGTCTCCTAGCTTCATATTCTTAGTACAACATAGTATGGATAGTAAATGGCACCTGCTGGGAGCAAAATAAAAGTAGAAACTGAACAGAGAATTCCAAAGACACAGCAAGAAGATGGAAAACCAAGTCTAAAGCATTACATATAAAATATGTGATATACTATCTACCACCTCCCCCCAAAGAAAACAAAAAAATCTTAAAAGGTAAAGTATTAACTTTTAAAATTACACTTCTCTAATTCCTTAAAAGTCTTTCCTGGTATCATACTGAAGCTCAGGATTAAAATTCTAAGGATTCTTGTTGATTTCAAATAGCCTCTAAAATGAAAAATGAAAGTCAACAGAAGCAACTCAAAAATAAAATGAATTATATTAATCATTAACACAGAAAATTCAGATCTATGGAACTAAAATATATCTAGGAGAATGGAAGACACTTTATTAAAATGAATCATTTTCACAATGAAGTATTTTAAATACTTAGAAATATAGAAGGCAACAACCAATAATCACTAGGCATAAATTCCATATTGAATTTCCCAAGGTTTCCAGGGGTGTGGGTGGGATTCACAACTATAGCCATTTGATAGGTGTTCATTAAAACAGAGAATATGTGGAAAGGAGCCACTAAAGGGTCATCCTGCCTAATAATAGACAAAGATTGAAATTAACCGTACCTCCGCTACGTTTCCCATTGGCTAATCAGCGAGATATGCAAATTAACCGTCAACAAAGATGGCGGCCGGCAGCCACGCAGCTGAAGCAAGCAAGAGGTTTGCTTGCTCCAGTGATGGAGGAAGCCAAGCTTCCTCCCTGCTGCAGCCAGGCTCTGAGCTCCACTCTAAGCAAAAAAGTTGCAATTATAGAAGCTAAACAAACCCCAGATACCTGCTTTCAGCAGGCCATGGCCTCGGAGCTAGAGCAGCAACAAAGTTTCAATTATAGAAGGTAAATAAATCCCAGAATAAAAAAAGAAAAAGAAAAAAAGGAGAGGCTGGGAGCTTACGTTGCTGGCCAGCCTGAAAACAGCCCTCAGCCCCTCACCCAGGCTGGCCAGGAACCCCAGTGGGGACCCCCACCCTGAAGGGGGTGTGACCAGCTTCAAACAGCCATCATCCCCTCACCCAGGCTGGCCAGGCACCCAAGCAGGACCCCCACCCTGATCCAGGACACCATTCAGGGAGAACCAGCCAGCCCCCACCCATGCACCAGGCCTCTATCCTATATAGTAAAAGGGTAATATGCAAACTGACCCTAACAGCAGAAAGACTTGGAATGACTGGTCACTATGACACACACTGACCACCAGGAAGCAGACACTCAATGCAGGAGCTGCCCTCTGGTGGTCAGGGCACTCTCACATGGGAGGAGCTCTGCTCAGCCACAAGCCAGGCTGATGGCTGCCAGTACAGTGGTGGTGGTGGGAGCCTCTCCTGCCTCCTCAGCAGCACAAAGGATGTCCAACTGGAGCTTAGGTCTGCTCCCCGCTGGCAAGTGGACATCCCCCGAGGGCTGCTGGGCTGCCAGAGGGATGTCTGATTGCCAGCTTAGGCCCAATCCCCCGGGAAGCAGGCCTAAGCCAGAAGGTGGTCATCCCCCGAGGGGTACCAGACTGTGAGAGGGCACAGGCCTGGCTGAGGGACCCCCCACACACACACACCGAGTGCACAAATTTTTGTGCATTGGGCCTCTAGTCCTATATAATAAAAACCTAATATGCTAAGTATCCAACCATTCATTTGAGCGTTCAACCAGTCACTATGATGTGCATTGACCACCAGGGGGCAGATTCTCAACCAGTAGGTTAGCTTGCTACTGGGGTCTAGCCAATCAGGACTGGGCGAGATGGGCCGGACATGCCCTGGAGCCCTTCCACGGTCTTTTCTGGACCCCAGTCGTGTACCAGTGGGGTCCCTCGGCCTGGCCTTCACCCTCTCGCCATCTGGGACCTCTCAGGGGATGTCAGAGAGTTGATTTAGGCCTGATCCCCACAGGCCAGGCTGAGGGACCCCACCGGTGCACGAATCCATGCACCGGGCCTCTATAACATTATAATGTGTTAGATGGCATAACCAGTTAAAAACAAAGAAGTAGAATGAATATGGAAAAGCAAACACTTGGCAGGGATGGGAGATGTATTTAATATCCTACAAGAACAGCGACAAGCAACATAAAAGAACAAGGGGAGATGGCGGCGTAGGTATATGCCTGTACTCGCCACCTCCCACAACCACATCAAAATTACAACTAAAATACACAACAACCATCATCTAGAACTGCAGGAAAGCTGGCTGAATGGAAGTCCTACAACTAGAGAAGTAAAGAAGAAAGCACACTGAGACTGGTAGGAGGTGCAGAGGCGCAGAACGGGCTGGTCTGGCACCCACATGTGCCACTTTTTTAATTGGGAGGGAGATTGTCTCTGCGGAGGCCGCCTGGAGAAGCAAGGGGTTCCAACCCCACACCAGACCCCCCCAAAATAAGAACAAAATGGCAACAAATACATACCTATCAACAATTGAATCTAAAAATCAAAATAAACGAATAAGAAATCTAATGCACAGAATAAACTGGTGAATAAAATAGAATCAGAGGCATGGAAATGGAACAGACTGACGATTCTCAGAGGGAAGGGGGATGGGAAGAAATTAAACAAAGATCTTATATGTTTATATGCATTACCTATGGACACAAACAATAGGGTGGTACAGGCCTGGGTCTGGGGTGGGAGGGAGGGCATGGTGGGAAAATGAGGGACATCTATAATAATCTCAACAATAAAGATTTTAAAAAAAGAACCAGGAGAAAGAGGCTTAGATTTTTTTTTTTTCTTCACTAACAGGATTATTATTTTCCAGAAGAGGCTGAACAATTAAGGATTATTATCTTTAAGACTAGGAAAAGAAACTCTTTTGAATGACTTGGAATGTAGTCCTTATTTAAGGCAGGGGACTGAAATCTGACAAATTTTGAGGCCCCTCTTAATGCTCTGAGCCCAAATCTAAGAAAACTCTAATCCTCAAAACAAAGCCATGATAGATTTCCAAGTGCCTAGTTGCATAAGATACCTATAATAATAAAAGCATAATATGCAAATTAGACCGGACGTCCTTCTGGACAAAGCCGGGGCTACAAGGGAAGCCCGGGTCCCGGGTGCCAGAGGGAAGCCGGTGCCTGGCAGCCAGGGGAAGGAAGGCCTACTCTCGCACAAATTTCGTTCATCAGGCCTCTCGTCTAATATAATAGGTGCTCAATAAATATTTGAAAATTTAATCAATAAATAAAATAAACCAGAAAAGGCAAATGTTCCAATCAGCTACTGGCCCTCAAAGTAATCAGCACAACACCTGGTGTTTCACAAACTGACAGTTTGAGTCCTCAGTACTTACAGTGACTAAGAACAGAACCAAAGACTTTTTTTCTTTGATTTTTTGAGCCTCAGAATGTGAAATCTACCAAGAGCATCTGGATTGAAGTGATAAGGAGAACACTTCAGTAATTGCCATCTATTAGTAAAGCTTTATCAATGAGGCTGTACTTCTCAATCTGAAATAAGGTGAGCACAATGCCACTTCTACATAAGTCCATCTAAAGATAAATAGAACCTGAAAACTATCTTCACTTCCACAAAGAAATGGATTTTTGAAAAATGACTCCAAGAAAAGCCATCTCTTAACTCCACTCCCCACATCCATTTTCCTAAAGGATTTAGGAACTTTACCAGTGTGTTTCCTTCGTGGTGGAGCTACTGATGCCTGATTAAGAATCAATTCTTGGAAAAATTTTCTTCTGTCTTCTTCAGTAGGCCTCTGAATATACAAGACCTCTTCATACTGTATTCTAAAGATACATTTAACCTATAAACAAACACACACACAAAAATATTAAATATATAGAGAATTAAAAGCTTACATATTATATCCAATTACAATTTCTTAATTTCTAGTACCATTTGCAATCTTCATTTAAGATTCGCGTGGGGTTAGAATTAACCTAGTCCCAGGCTACACTATTGAAAAGTTCAACCTCATGAACTAAACAAGAATGGAAGAATGATTTAGTTTCCCAAGTCATTAATAAATTTTACTGTAGCTGGAAGAGTCTGAGGATAACAGTAAAAAGGATAGTTCAATGTAACAGTCAGATGGCAACAATCACAGAGCGCTTTGTGCATAGGAGCTGAAAAGTAATTACCGAGCACCTACAACAGACAGCTGGCAAGTGGCCAACACTGTTTGCTCTTCCACTGTTTCTCTGCACTTCCTCTTCTCTGGCTTCTTTCCATACCGACTCTATTTCACTGTAGATGAACTATACATCAGTCTCTTTACAGAATGCTCCACAATGGCACCATCTTCCATGCAAAACTCCCAAGCAAAATTAGTAAGTCAGGTTCTTCCAGCTGCATTATCTATACCTCTCCTGTGTTCATCTGCTCTATAAAGACTTTAATCCCAACTATCCCCCTTGCAAGGTATGCTTTTAAAATCTTCTTTATGTCATCCACATTTGACTGCACACTTAACTTATATGTTTTTCTAGAAGGTCTATTTCTACTTCTAGACACCTAACTCCCCAAGAACAGACCATTTCTTAGTCATCTGTTTTTCTATACCTTACCACAGGGCCTGGCACACAGTAATGCACAAGCATGTACTCAATGAGTAAAGCTCGTTCTTCTGTTCCCCAACCCACATCAAACTGGGAAGTATAATTAAAAAGGGAAGCAGTCACTAATATGAGAAAGTACCAACCATGACAGTATGGGAATACTGGATTAAAATTCAAGACATCAGATTTTAGCCCAAATGTAGCCATATATTTGTGGTAAGCTTTAGACAATCCATTCAATTTGTTATGTCTAACCACTTAATGAATTGAAGACTATGAACTTCATAAATATTATTTCAATCTTTATAACAATGAGGTATAGAGGCATCCCTCATTTAAAAGATGAAACTTGGGCTTGTAAAGGTTTAAGTAACTAGCTTAAGATCACAAAATGAATAAATAGAGAAGACTAGATGACATAATCTATAAAGGACTTTTCTAGCTCTTAAATTCTAAGATAGAGAAGAAATAATCAATGAAAAGTAGAAACTAGAATTCAAAATTTGAAAGGAATTTATTTACCTCAACCCAAAGCCAAATCCTTTAAGAGTTTATAAAATTTCACTTTGTATCCTTCTAGTATTTTTTTAGACTAGTTTCCTGTGCAATTCCCTCCAACCCTTTGGTCTTTGCTTTGCTGGCCCTTATTCAGAAGTTCTGGTGTGTATATTTACCACTGAATATCATTATGTGCCAGACACCGCAGATATAAACTTGAAGAAAATAGGCTTACTTCCTGCTATCAAGATCTTAAAGGGTCTCAAAAGAAAGCATTCTGATATCATAAAGGTAGAGAAACATAGAGACCCTGTAAGAGTCAAGAGGCATTAGACAAAATATAGCCAAAATAGCTAACATTAATTCTGTCCTGACAAAACAGACACAACACAATACCCTAGAAGTAGCAGAATTTTGTTCAAAGATAGCAAAACATTTCTTTTCAGTTTTAATTAAATATTCTCCCTTCTCAACATTTTTCAACACTGTGTTAAACTTTGCGAATATAAAACATACCAAAAGTAAGTCTACAATAATCCTGTGGTATTCCTGCCAGGTTATTACAACGATCTCAGAATCCATCATTTTATAAGTAGGCTAAATTATTTTTCTTTCAATTTACTCCTAACTTATTTTCTGACATTCTCAGCCTCAAACATCATGCTGCAAGAAGACAAGTCTTGTATAATTCCCTAAAAAACCATTCTGTCTCTCACCGTGGTTCACACTGGTCTTTATACATGCAACTCACTCTTTCCTAAACCAGTTTTTAACTCTCTACTCAAGCCAATGCTTTCTGGGTGACGCTTTCTCTGACTTCCACAGGTATACTTATGCATACCTTCTAATGTCTCTCATTAATCCTTTTCTTTTTTTTTTTTAATATATTTTATTGATTTTTTACAGAGAGGAAGGGAGAGAGAGATAGAGAGTTAGAAACATCGATGAGAGAGAAACATCGATCAGCTGCCTCCTGCACATCTCCCACTGGGGATATGCCCGCAACCCAGGTACATGCCCTTGACCGGAATCGAACCTGGGACCTTTCAGTCCGCAGGCCGACGCTCTATCCACTGAGCCAAACCGGTTTCGGCTCTCATTAATCCTTTTCAAGCTCAATGGTTTTTAGTACATTCAGCTATACGACCATCACAAGTCAGTTTTAGAACATTTGCAGTTTCACAACATTTGCATCACCTCCAAAACCTTCCCTCATACCCATTTGCAATCAAGTCCCTCACATTCAGACTCCCAGACCAACAACTGGAGATTTGCTTTCTGTCTCTAGAGAGTTGCCTCTTCTACAAAGTGTATATCATTCAACTAGTAGTCTTTTGTGTCCAGCTTCTCTCACTTAGCATCATATACTGAGGTTCATCCACACTGTAAACTGTATCAATAGTTTATTCATTTATTGCTGACTAGGAACTTCACCACATGTATATAGAATATTCTGTTTCATCAATCACCAATTCCTAAATACCTGGGTATTAAAATAATTTTTTGAAAATCAATTTCATTCACATGACTTGATATACTACTTTTTTTCTAAAACTGTGATTTTTACCTTTGATTTTAATATATTAAATATAAATTGAATTTGAACTCAAAAGCTAAATATCGGATCTGAAAAATATACATCATCATCATAATATTCAACTTAGCATGGTGCTGCCAATGAAAAAGCTGAAAGGTCAAATCCCAACAAATAATCTAACAGATGAGAAGGATAATTATAATGGAATTGATGACAATACAGCTAAAGTCTTTTTAGTAGATGCTATATATATATACATGTTGGGTTCTGGTCTAAGCATGAATTATCTCAATCTTCACAACAATAGTGAGGAATATACTACTATACCAAAAAAGAAACAAACTTAGATGTTAACTTGTTTAAGTCATAGAGCTAGTAAGTAGTACAGCTAAGGCATGAATCTTGCCAGTTGATTTTATAGTAATTAGAGAGATAAAGAAACACTGATGTGAGAGAGAAACATCGACTGGCTGCCTCCAGCATGTGCCCAGACTGAGGATCAATCCACAACCTGGGTATGTGCACTGACCAGAAATCAAACCTGCCACCTTCTTGGCGCACAGGACAACACTCCAACCAACTGAACCACACTAGCCAGGGCAAGGTCAACTATTTTAAAACAATATACTAGCGATCAACATTCAAGCAGTTCTTACCTCTTCAGGAAGTTCACTGTACATGGTTTCAGAGGTAGACAACAGAAATATAGGTGAAAATGATGGTATATCTTGTAGCAAAGTCAGAAAAGTTGCTCTCACAGTTTCACTGACAGCTTCCCACCAATCACCAATGTGAGGCATGTAAACAATACTAGGTACTGTTCTTCGAGCTTCACGAAAAATCTAATTAAGGAAAAAAAAGGAATTAAAAATTCAAACTGATATCATTCTAAAGTCTACCCAGTAAACCCCAAATACAAAAAATGTGTCAGGCCTATTATAGTAATTCTTTTCAGCCCAAATATTTAAGTTGTGCAAGATATGATGCACAAGCCAAATAGCTTCTATCTACCCTTGCCCCACCTAAAGTATTTTTCGCCATTTTATTATTCCTATTCAGTAGATATTAATAATATAAAGGTATCAAACTGTTCCACTTATCTATAAAATATGCTGCAAATGAAGAGATAAGGATGTCACCTACGTCAGAGATATCAGTAAGCACAAAAAAAGGAAGACATAGTTTACATGTTTGTGCACAGTGGCTAAAATCACTAAACATATGAAATAAACATTTTAAACAAAATGTACCACCATAGACTTAAAATTAATGTACTACTGCTGAACCACTTCTTCACCTCCCTAAATTACCTTAATTCAATCTTCAATTCAAAATCGTCACAAAATACCCTGGCATCTCAAGCAAGCAATAAATATATTAGCACAAAACTCTGAGACACTGTCAGAAAATACAAGGTAAAGTTTCCTCAGGTATTAAAAAGAGTCCTATTGTAGCTTCAGCCGCAGTCTACCAACAAACACCAATAAAGAACAGCTTGGCTATCAGTAAGCTGCCAAGCAGAACTACAACCCTTCACATATACGTCAACAACAGTTCAAGAGCCCATCAATAAATTCTCACAAGTTAATATGACATCTCTTTAAGACTTTTAACAAGTGTAGAAATAAGTGCAAAAATCTATCTTTCTTCAATTTAGAGAATTCTATTTCTAAAATTCTCTATTTTTCCTTATTTTAAAACACACATTTCAATTAACCTATATAATGTTCAAGATACAGAAATAAGAATTTAATATTTAAAATGATTAGGATTAATAGAAATGTTTCTAAGAATCAAAAGGATTATTTTTCTTAATGAGGAAGCCTACCAGTTGCATGAATTTTTCAACTACATTTTACACAGTTTAAACATCCTGTATAAAATAAAATATATTGCCAATTTAATAATAAACCAGATGAAAGATGCTCAAATAAAATGTAGATGTTATGATCACTCACATCGAAAGTAACATTTGCTCCTTCCCTTCCTTTAACATTTGCATATCCACCAATCCAGAACAGTTGTACAGTACAACTCCTTCAGGACTCAAATTTTGACCTTTTCTGCAAACATGCACCCTCTTATCCTGGATCTTGAAAATCCAAGGATTATTGTTTTCCAAAGTTCTTGTAGAAAATTCATAAGAGAAAAACAAGCATAAATATCGGCAAAATGAAGGAACCACACAGCAGCACAAAGGCAAGTGAGGCATTTGATTTAAAAAAGTATTATTACATGCCACCCAGATTAGGCATGATGTGTGAAGACAGTGACCAATGCCTTTTGTCACTTTCCAACTCGCACTCTGTGCTGGTAACTAGGGAGAGTCAGCTGGGAGAAAAAGTATATGGAAAAGACTAACAAGCTATACAGCTTACTGAGAAACCTCACCAACGTAGCTACCTAGTTCAGTTGTGCAAGTACCACATGCGCAGGGAGATGAGAAACCAACGTGTTTTTAAAAAATGAAATTTGGCCTTTCATTCTAGTACCTGTAGGTTAGGTTTTCTTGGAAGATGTGTTGAGAACACCTCACTGCTAACAAGTGCTAAAGAGTATGGGCAAAGCAACTCGAGGTTAAGGGATAGTAAAAACTTTACAGAGCCAGGAGTTAAATAATGCTGCACTGTAGTATTTTAAACTTATTTGCAGGGCTGAACTAGATATATATATAAGCATCACCAACACTAACAGAGTTGAGGGTTTTTCCAAATTTTTTCTCCTAAGCCTTTGGAGGAAAAACATCTTTAATTTCTAGAAAAATTGAACAGCACTACTAAAACAAGTTTTCTTTTAAATTCTTTGCTCCATTGTATCTCAGAGTATTAAAATAAACTTTCATATTTTCTTTAAATATGTACTCAATCTGTTCTAATTTTCCAGTTTTCATAATGAAAATTCAAAGAGTACAGACTCTGAGAATAGTATTTAAAATTTCAGAAAAAAAGGATAATCCTATTGTGACTTTTCTATAATGTAAAAACAGCTCTTCAGCAATTTGCTGGTAGCTTTTAAAGTTGTGGAATAAGATACATTCTATGAAACCAATTTACCAGATAATTCCAAGTAGAAAAATAAAGCCTAGTTTTAGTGAAGTGGCAACTGTCTTGGGAATAAGTGATGCCATTTGATAACTAGAAAAATACTCACCTACAGGGTGTCTTGGATTGGTGCATGTGCAAGGTGTAGTAGAAAACAGAAAAACTGTTATAGAGAAAAAAAGACAGTAGGCCAAATTACTGAACCAACCGTTTCAAAACGCCTCTGACATGACCAGCACTCTTGCACAAATAAAATGAACAAACATCAGTGTATGGGAACTGTTCATTTTGATTCTTTAAACAATATACTCCATTTCCTTCTGGCCTCTTCTTGCCCCCAGATAGCATGGTCCCTTATATAACATAGTTTTGTTTATTTATTTATAAAAAATCACAAACTACTCCCTCTGAATATTAAAGATATGAAAGGCAAAAATCAGGCCACTGAAGTTAGAAGTACCCACGTGAGGAAACACTAATAATATAAACTGCATCTATAGTCCTTATCATCTCAAAAGCTAGACTTTCAAGTTAGTACTTTAGCTGCCAAATTAAAATGTTCAGGGCACAAAAATGTACTATATTTTAAAAATTAAGAATAGACAGCCCAGCCGGCATGGCTCAGTGGTTGAGCACCGACCTATGAACAAGGAGATCATGGGTCAATTCCAGGTCAGGGTACATGCCCGGATTGTGGGCTCGGTCCCATGTGGGGCATGCAGGAAGCAGCCGATCAATAATTCTCTCTCATCATTGATGTTTCTATCTCTCTCTTCCCCTCCCTTTCTCTCTGAAATCAATAAAAATATAATAAATACATAAAAAGAATATACAGCCCTTGCTATTTCCTTCAGAATGTGAAAGCTAGAATAATTTTAAAACAAATATACATGAAGCAGAAAGCTCCAAGCCAGTACAGCTTTCACCTTCCTAAAAGGAGCTGTATGAGAGAGGAAAACAACTTTCTGTCATCAATAAACTTCCAGAATTTGTTTTGATCACATTTACAGTATTTTGAATGTGCTAAATTCATACAACGTAAATAAAAGAAAAGTCTTGGGGGCTAAAATATCTCAATTTTTATAAAAATTTAAAAGCACTATTAAAATAAATTTAATGCCTTATACCATGTTATCACAAAATATTAAAATAGATATCTATGTTGCCGAAACCGGTTTGGCTCAGTGGATAGAGCGTCGGCCTGCGGACTGAAAGGTCCTAGGTTCGATTCCGGTCAAGGGCATGTACCTGGGTTGCAGGCACATCCCCAGTAGGAGATGTGCAGGAGGCGGCTGATCGATGTTTCTCTCTCATCGATGTTTCTAACTCTCTATCTCTCTCCCTTCCTCTCTGTAAAAAATCAATAAAATATATTTTAAAAAGCTGAAACCGGTTTGGCTCAGTGGATAGAGCGTCGGCCTGCAGACTGAAAGGTCCCAGGTTCGATTCCGGTCAAGGGCATGTACCTGGGTTGCAGGCACATCCCCAAGTGGGAGATGTGCAGGAGGCAGCTGATCGATGTTTCTCTCTCATTGATGTTTCTAACTCTCTAACTCTCTCCCTTCCTCTCTGTAAGAAATCAATAAAATATATTTTAAAAAAATATATTAAAAAAAAAGATATCTATGTTGCTGATATTTGTACTTCATATATATCATTTTACTCCATTTATATTCTATTTACCTAAGATTTATTGAGCACCTCTGTGAAAAGAAGGCACTGTTTGGGATATGAAGATTCAGGAATAAAGAAATAAAGTACCCAGTTTCTCTCCAAGCATACAAAAATCAGCTTGTTATAAAACATAACTATACTAGGATTTCTGAATAATAATTATAATACAAATCAACTTATGAAAATTAAATTGCTCAAATTTCTTTTCTGGTATATTCATTGCCTAAAAACTTCAAGAATTTTTGTAAATGTGGTAGATGCTGGACCAGTATGATTTAATTTGTTTACAATTCAAAAACAGAAAGCCATATACACAAACACAAGAGTATCCAAAGTATACACAGACTGCTAGGAAAAATCCAGAAACCCTTATGCACAAACACACGAGAATCCAAAGTAAACACATAGGTAAGTATATTAGTTCCTTAATTCTACTTAATCAAAAAGGATTTCCTCTGGGCATTTCCAGGTACATTTTCTTTCTGAGGAAAGAAAAATACTAAAGTTTTCACCTAAAAAAAGACCTCATTAACCATTTAAAATGATATGCAACATCGTATAGGACTCAAACTGACAGATCATATACAAATGTATCAATTCAACCATACTTCTGTATTAATGAAAAAGATAAAATACAGCACACTCAATCACTTTTTGCCTAAATCAACAATAGAAATAATACAAAAGGCAACAAAATACATTTGAAGATGTCAGAAAAGGGAAATCATAGTTGTTATTGTTGTTTTTAAGAGTGTTAATACGGGTAAATCTTTTACTACAGATACTAACATCTCCAGCCTTACTGTAGAATTCAATAATCAATCGTGAACTTAATGAAACAACTATAAACCTTCCAGGCTACACCAAGGTTTTCCATTCTCTTTCTAGAGCCTATGAATTACTCAGATAACGTGTACACACATACACACACACTTCCACTTCGTGATCTCTGGCAATTGTTTCAGTAATAAATGTCTAACTAGTATCCAGTGATCAGCAAAAGTACTACATTTCCCAAAGTGGGATCCACTGAAGGCCTAGAATAGTAAAACCTGGGATATTTAAAGTGCAGATTCCTAGGGCTCACCCCAAATTTAATGAATCAGAATCTATGGGTGTGGAGCCAGAGAATCAGAAAATTTGATAAGCATGCCCAGAAAATTTCAGTCAATTTGCATATTAACTTTTTATTTTATAGGATAGGATAAATAAAGCCCTTTAAAGGTGATTTAGAACTTCTTTCCTTTATGATTACCTTTCATGTTCATGTTACAGTATTTAGTAACCAATTTTATTTTTTTATGTTTTTACTGATTTTCAGAGAGAGAGAAAGGAAGAGGATAGATAGAAACATCAATGAAAGCGGAACATCATCAATTGGCTGCCTTCTGCACACCCCCCTACTGGGGATCGAGCCCAAAACTCAGGCATGTGCCCTAACTGGGGACCACTTGGTTCCTGGGTTGATGCTCGACTGCTGAGGCACACCAGCCGAGCTTAGTAACCAATTTTATATTAAGTATCTTAGAGGCTGGGGAAAAGAGCACAGAATAATGATTAGCCACAGACTGAACCCTTATGTTCCACATTTATTTAGAGATAATCTTGTCTACAGGAGGACTAGCTCCCAAGAGAAGAAAGGCAAAAGAGAAGAAAAGAAAGGAAAAATAGGACAAAAGTATAGAAAGAAGGGTTTTTTAATCTTTCCAATCTTTCAGCACCTGATTCATGCTCTCTCTCTTCAAAAACTTATACCTAACTTATAATCAGGCCTGCCCAATCTCTACAAGTTAAGAATAAGTTCCTCAGTTTCATCACATAATGAAGATTTTTTTTAAAGACAGTATTATGTTCGTGAATTTAAAATATTTTTAGCCGAAACCGGTTTGGCGCAGTGGATAGAGCGTCGGTCTGTGGACTGAGGGGTCCCGGGTTCGATTCCGGTCGAGGGCATGTGCCTGGGTTGCGGGCACATCCCCAGTGGGGAGTGTGCAGGAGGCAGCTGATCGATGTTTCTCTCTCATCGATGTTTCTGGCTCTCTATCTCTCTCCCTTCCTCTCTGTAAAAAATCAATAAAATATATTTTTAAAAAAATAAATAAATGAAATATTTTTAAATAAGCACTTAAGATACAAATAGAGATTAACCAGAAGAGTTAATCTGGTCTCTGGCCAGTGTTCAGAGGAAGTCTAAGCTTCTACTACCATGACTACAAAATTCTGACTCAGTTCCTTGGCAGACTGGACCATCCAGTTGCTGGTCACTCAAGAACAAGCTCTAGTTCTAACCCAGGAGCCTGCAGGTGAACGCAGAGATGAGACGTCTTGGTGTATTAGAAGCAATGTAATACAACCAAAACAATAAATACTGGCTTTTTGTTGTTTTCCACTACCAAGTGACACCTCTCTTTATCCTCTCCACTCACATGACCAAAAAAAAAAAAAAAAAAAAAGTAATAAGAGCCAAGAAATGTGAAAGAGACCAAAGAGCATGCAGTTAGAATTCAAATTTAGCCCAATGATGCCAACTAGGATTCAGGAAAAATAGTTCTAGGATCTCAGTAATATCAATGTGTAGTTTACTACAATGCTTCCTAAGTACTTCCTTACTAAGCCAGAAATGTTTGTAAATATGTACACATACTAGCCATA
The DNA here is from genome assembly GCF_964212035.1 of Myotis nattereri. Classification (NCBI taxonomy): domain Eukaryota; kingdom Metazoa; phylum Chordata; class Mammalia; order Chiroptera; family Vespertilionidae; genus Myotis; species Myotis nattereri. The sequence goes on along the minus strand of NC_138085.1, from coordinate 74,450,507 downwards.
AAAAACAACAGGCAGACTGTCCTCTCATTTTGAAAATGTTCCTCTTTCTTTTTTATTGATTTATTTTTATTTTTTGAAATGCACATACTTTATTTTTTCTTAAAATATAGTTGACATACAATATTAGTGTCAGGTGTACAAAACAGTGATTCAACATTTATTTATACATCTTACGAAGTGATCTCCACTTTAAGTCTAGTAACCATCTGTCAATGTGCAGTGTTCTTACAATATTGTTGACTACATTCCCTATGTTGTACATTACATGTCTGGATCTATTTATTTTATAACTGGAACTTTGTGCCTTTTTTTTTTTTTTTTTTTTTTTTAGAGAAGAAGGGATAGAGAAACATTGATCCGTTGCCTCCCGTACGCGCCCCCACAGGGAATCAAATCCGCAACCTGGGCATGTACCCTGACTGGAAATTGAACCCGCCACCTTTTGGTGTACAGGACAACACTCCAAGCAACTGAGACACACCGGCCAGTGTGAAAATGTTTTCCTTTCAATGTGATTCTATCTTGTTTGATTGATACTGTCAAATATACGTATAAAAAGAAAAATAATATTCCAAGCAATGCAGCACAGTATAAACTAAAATGACCAAATTTATCCATTTCCCCAACCCTTCAAATTCCTTCCCCCATGCCAAAGCAATTATTATTAACAGATGGTTGTTGTTGTTGGGGGGGGAGGGGTATTCGTAGATAAACTCTCCACTTATATATAAGCATGGATATAGCATTTTTAAGGCTTTTTTTACATAAAGAATATCATACTTAGATTGATTTAAAACTTGCTTTTTTTCACCAATATCTCCTTCAACTGCTATATCAGCCTATGTAAGACTACCTCAGCTTTGTTAATGGCTTCACCATATCCCTCTGTATGTGAGAATATACCATAACTTATTTTAGCCAGTCCACCATTAAAGAACATTCCGTTTGTTTCTTTTGGTCTTATTTTGTTTGGCAATTTTACACAATGCTGTCATGAATATCCTTGTTCACTCAGCAGTGAATACTTACAGCTAATATACCTTTAGGGAAAATTCTTTAATGTAAAATTCCTGGGTCAAATGGTATATGTACTTGAAATTTTAAAAGACAGTGCCAAAGTACACTCCAAAATCGTTCAATAAATTTACATTTCTACTAACCATGTCTGAGTGCCCCACATCTCCAATGCTTGGTGTTATCAAGCTCTTTATATTTACAAGCCTAACAGTTGTTTTAAAATGGTATCTCGTTGCTTTAATTTGTATATTTTTTCACTCATAAGTGAGGCTAAGAATCTTTTCAGATTTTTATTGGTTGCTTTTTATATTTTTTTTCTCCCTATAAATGGCATGCTCCAATTTTGCCAGTTTTTATATTAGGCTGTTAATATTTCTTCTTAGTAACATTAACATTTTTTTTTTATGTTTAGGAAACTTGTCCTTGACATGTATGTTAAAAATATATCTACCAGCCGAACCGGTGTGGCTCAGTAGATAGAGCGTCGGCCTGCGGACTGAAAGGTCACAGGTTCGATTCCGGTCAAGGGCATGTACCTGGGTTGTGGGCACATCCCCAGGGGGTGTGCAGGAGGCAGCTGATCGATGTTTCTCTCTCATCGATGTTTCTAACTCTCTATCTCTCTCCCTTCCTCTCTGTAAGAAATCAATAAAATATATTTAAAAAAATATATATATATATATCTACCAGATTATGTCTATTAATTTTACTTAAATAATTTTTTGGCCATGTGTAGTCAAATTTGTTCATATCTTTATGTTTTCTGGATTTTGTTCATTGCTTAAAAATCATTTTCCCATACCCAAGATAATAAATATATGACCTTATGAATGCTCATAACAGTTCCACTGACAATCTAGAATTTGTTTTTGGGTTACAGAAAAAGGTAGGAAATCCAGTTTTGTTTTGTTTTTTTTCTTTTCCCCTTATTGAACCAGCCAGTTTTCTAAGACCATTTATTAGATAATCCATCTATTCTATCTATTGATGTTAAATATAGCATCATCATCAGATACTAAATTCTCATTACTATACAGGCATAAATGAATTCTCTCTTTTGTTCTATTACTGTATCTATCCCTACACGGGTACAAATTCTTTACTACTCTATTACATCGATTAGTTTATTACATCTTTATTACTCTACTATAGGCCCGGTGCACGAAATTCGTGCACGGGGGCGCGAAGGGGCAGGGGAGGAAGGTCCCCTCAGCCCAGCCTGCACCCTCTCCAACCCGGGACCCCTTGGAGGATGTCCAACTGCTGGTTTAGGCCCAATTCTGGGGACAGGGCCTAAACTAGCAGTTGGACATCCCTCTCGCAATCCGGGACCGCTGGCTCCTAACCACTCAACTGCCTGCCTGCCTGATCGCCCCTAACCATTCTGCCTGCCAGCCTTCTTGTCCCCAACTTCCCCCACTTGCCGGCCTGCTCACCCCCAACTGCCCCCCCCCCGGCCTGATCACCCCTAACTGCCTCTGCCTCGGCCCCACCACCATGGCTTTGTCCAGAAGGTTTCCCGATCTAATTAGCATATTACCCTCTTATTAGTATCAATTATTCAAACGTTCAATGAGCACTTCTTAAGCTGCACTGTGCCAGAGATACAGAAAAGGTGAAGACACAATTCCTTGGCTAAAAAAACGTATTCCCCTAACCTCTAGTTATAACATGGCACACTTATAATAAATTCATAGTGATATGTTAGAACCTCAAGAAATATAAACAGTCTCACTAGAACTTTGTTTCACAACTTAGCAAATATAAAGTAGTTGAAAATCAAATAACACGTTTTTAGATAAATATTTAAGTCTTGGCATCTCAAAATGGGTATCATTTCCCTTCCTATAAGTACAGAGATAAGTCTAGAAAGGCTCTGAAACCATAGCTTTGAAAAGAGGGTCAGAAAAAGGCAAAAGAAACTCCCTTTCTACACCATTTCATTAAACTTTCAAACAAGAAACAGAATATTAAAATTTCAGAAATGAAGTATCATTGTAAAAACAACAAGCTCACTTTGAAAAATGTTACACATCAAAAGGATTCTCTTCCTTAATATTATGTTAACAAATAAGCAACAAAAAATTAATATTCATATTATTGTTCTTTGAAAAAATTTATCTATTAATACTACCAAGGTAGTTGCAACTGCTCTGACATGGCACAAACCTACCTGTGCACATGATTCTTCAGGTGTTTTGGCACTAACTGAATAAAGTGCTGGGAGATCTAGTCTGTGCACAGAGAATTTTTCTAGAGTGTGCAAAAGCGCTGGAGCAAGGTGAGAAGTTTGACCTGAGCCTCGTTCTCCAGACAGCAATAATCTTGGCCTATAAGAGGTTGGCTGATGATATGGTGACCTGCAATACATGTAAGACATAATAATTATTTTGAAACCATACACTCTGAAAATCAATATGAAATATTAGTCAATATATTTACATTAAAAGAACATAACTCCAAAATAATAGAACTTCCCTATCTCTCTTATTTTTTAAGTGAATCATTCTTCATTAATTAGTTTTAAAATGCTGATCTCTCTGACCATAATAACCAAGAGGTAAAAGTATAAAAACCACTTCTAAAAAAGGTAAAAATATATTAACTTGGAAAATGTTTCAGACACTATATGTGATTTAGTTTTTATTGATCCATGGTCAAATGTTAAGAATCCCATTTCAACAAGGAGGTACATCTGAAGATTATCCAAAATATAGGACTTTTTTTTTTAATGGTTAAAGTGTTAAATTGTATGTATTTTAACCACAATTTTTTAAATGGGGGTAGGACTTTTTCATGGCAGCTAATTTTGTTTCTAGGCTAATTCCCTCAAATATGACATCTAAAGCCCTACACTAGAGAAGGTAGGTTTACGAAAATATATTAATGAAATTCAAGTAAATAAAACAAATTCATATACAATTACTATAGGTAATGAAGTAAATTCTAAGGAATGCAATAAGCAAATAAATAGAACTAATGGGAAGAAATAGAGAAAACACTGTTACCTGAAAAGGAAGATTATGTACTAGAAAATCCAAAAGAATCCTCTAATAATTGTCAGAATCTACCAGCAAAGTAATAAAACAAAAGATGGAAACAGAAAGGCAAAAAGATTTCCTAAATACCATCAAGAACCAATATAAAAAAAGAAATGAGATCCTATTTACAACTGCAAAAACACAAATAGCAAAACAAACAATATTATAAGAAAAGTATGTATAGAGAACAACATAGACTGATGAAAAGGGAAAGATCCAAAGACTGAGAAACAGCGATCAGGATATCAATCCCCAGAAGGAAAGTAGGGGAGGGAGGGGGTAAGGGGAAGAGGTCAACCGAAGGACTTGTATGCATGTATATAAGCCAGACCAATGGACATGGACAACAGGGGGATGGTAGCATGAGTGTGCCGAGGGGGGGGGGGAGGTTGGGGGTTAATGGGGGGGATGAGGACACATTTGTAATACCTTAACTAATAAAAAAAAAAAAAGAAAGAAAAGTATGAAACGATATAGAATACATCATGAGTCTGATTTTATAAAAGACGTCAATACATATATATATGTATGTATTTTATTTTATACATTTAAAAATTCAAATCAAAATCCCAAAAGAATTTGAGAGAGGGAGATTTAAAGCTTATTCACATTATCTGGAAAAAATAATCAAGAAATTTTTGAAAAAAGATGTTAGGTCCAATTTTACATTTAAACCTATTTTACTAACAAACACTTCATACAAATTTATCATTTAACTTTCTTTTCTTTTTAATATTTTATTGATTTTTTTTTACAGAGAGGAAGGGAGAGAGATAAAGAGTTAGAAACATCGATCAGCTGCCTCCTGCACATCTCCCACTGAGGATGTGCCCGCAACCCAGGTACATGCCCCTGACCGGAATCGAACCTGGGACCCTTCAGTCCACAGGCCGACGCTCTATCCACTGAGCCAAACCGGTTTCGGCCATTTAACTTTCTTAACAATTCTGTGAAATACGTAGTTTCCACCTATTAAACAGACGAAGAAACCAAGGCTCAGAGAGTTGGAGTGGGAAAAAGTACAATTTCCCAATATTAAATTTGGCAAGTATGTCAAATACATACCAAAATATATATGCAAGGATATCTGCAACTTATCTCACTCCCAAAAACTCCCTTACCTCTTAGTATTCTCCATATTTTTTCATAGTATGTATCTTCTAACATTTTATTTATCTATTACACTTACTGTTCTTTGTCTGTTTCCATCTAAAACATAAGCTGAATGGGAGTAAGGACCATAGCCCATTTTGCTCACTGACATATTCTAGGTACCTAGGACAGCATGCGACACATGATGGGCACTTTGAATGAATGAATCAAATAAACAAGATGTTATTTTCGTCTATTTGGTTGGCAAAGATTTAAAAAGACAAATTGTACTAGAATTGATAAGGCTATAGGAAAAATATTAATGATAAAAATGAAATTGGTACTACCTTTCCGAAAGCAATTTAACAACTTGTATCATGTTTTCAAATATATATACCCTTTGACAAAGTGATCACAGTTTTAAAAATTTACCCTAAGTATTGAATCAGATGATAGTGGTACAAAGATGTATACTTAGAAATTTGACTACCATAGCACTACTTATAGAAGAGGAAAATTGGAAACTTCAATTTTTATCAATAAGGTTATATAAAATAAGGAACATCTAAGAAATAAAGTACTGTGCAGCTATTTCAAAAGAACGGCATTAAATATACTGACATGAAATAACATTCCCAACATAATGGATAAAACAGCAAGATATATTAAAAACCTTACAAGGAGGATATAGTTTATGTAAGATATTATGTGGGTCTGTCTATATGCACAGGAAGGGTGGTCACCAAAACTAACAAATATTACCTTCAGATGCCTGGGCTTTAATTTTTACTTTCTTCTTTATGCTCTTCTTTATTACTTGAATTTTCTACACAGTATATCATCTTTCTAATTAGAAAAAACAAAGCTATTTTCATTTGGAAAACCTCAGAAACCTGTGTTTCTCATCCCCTTATGGCAATATATTGTAAGAAAGTAAACTTATTTTCCATCATAAGGGTTCTCTACCAGATTGACAGACCTTAAATATCTTTACTTATATTTCATCTTAAATCTAAATTAAAGGTTTCAATACTGTTTTAGGAAACTATTCCCAGAAACAGAAACCCACAGCAATGCCCAAGCTAATGTTACTGGAGACCAGGATTAAAGTCATGCTTTCTGTGTGTCTAGCACCTTTTTTTTATTGGTCTGGCACGCTAACACACGTTGTTCAAACCAGAAGTCAAACCAATAAAAAACTAACCAAAAACAATGTGTACCCTTATTAAAGGCTTAAATTCTAACATGTATATTTCTTATAAAGTATAAAAATATTATTGTCTAACCTACCCAGAAAAGCAATGCATTTTCCTATCTACATATTAAGCTCAGAAATCAATTTGGAAACTGCATAGTATAAGAGAAAGAATATGATCCCAGGAAACAAACAGTCCAGACCCTGGCTCTGCCACCCGCTAGCAGCATGATCATGGGCAATTAATTTAGTGTTTCAGTTTCATCATCTATAAAATAATGATACCACAAATTAGCTATATGATTATTTTAAGACCTATATGAATTATCATACATAAGGCCCCAAGCTTTATACATTTACCACACATCTAGTTTGCAATGAACATCAGGTGCTAACTCCTATCCCTTCATACTCAAAAAAACAGCAAATGTCACTATTTCTCCTGCAAAGCCCTCCTGGACTTCCCAATGAAAGCTTCTTAGTTCTGCTTTCATAGCACCTAAGCCATATTGCAATGTTTGTCATCTCCAATAACAAGAACTTCTCCAGACTAAGAAAGTTATACTTTAATCATACATATGTCTTCAGCACCTAGTACAGTGCCTGTCATATAGTAAACACATAAAAGCTGGCACAATGGGTGGAAAAGAAATAAATGAATAAGATTTATCAAAACATCTATAACCAAAAAAAAGCTAATTTTAGAATATACAGCTGTCTCAGTATTAAAGTCAAATCAGAGCTAGAAAAGCTTATGTAAAGGAAGCTAAAATTAAACCCATTTCAAAAAGGCTAAACTAGCCCTAGCTGGTTTGGCTCAGTGGATAGAGTGTCGGGCTGTGGACTAAATGGTCCCAGGTTCAATTCTGGCCAAGAACACATGCCCGAGTTGTGGGCTCAGTCCCCAATGTGGGTCAAGCAAGAGGCAGCCGATTAATGATTCTCTCTCATCATTGATGTTACTATCTCTCTCTCCCTCTCCTTTCCTCTCTGAAATCAATAAAAAAATTATAAAAAAATTTCTCATCTCAAAATCTATTTCTGTATCACTTTACTGACAACAGAACTATCTTATAAAATTGGAACATATTATCTTTTGATAGTTTCTTAGCTCTGCTATCATGTATTTCAAATCCAAATAACTAAAATTGTCAAAACAATTTACACACACACACACACACACACACACACACACACACACACACAGGCTAGCTAGGTGGGAAGAGGAGGATGTTTGGCTTTCCCTTAGCCATGAATAAAGTAGATCTGTAAAATTACTGAAATAGTCTAAGAAAATTTCCCTGAGGGCATAAAAGTAATGACCCAGGAGTAAAAGAAAAAAGTTTCTAATAAAAGAGCTTGCTGTTAAAAGAAAAAAAGAGTAAATGAAAGTAATTTTTTCTCATTTTTAAAAATGCAAAATAAACAAGTTATCAATGCAAATAATTAAAATAACATTTTACCAAAATCTACATGGGAGAAACTTCAATTCAAGTTGAAGACTTAGGTTTGTTCAAAATACGTCAAAAGGAAAATTACTTAAACGTAACATACAACCCAACATCTTCAAATGAAAGTGCGATTAGACTTACCTGACTTAAGCATTATGGTCCTTTAACTCTCATAATAATTATGTAAATGCAAGTGATGATGCTATTAGTATTTGAAACTACTTGGTCCCTTAATTTAAAATTAGATTAGCACTAATATTGTTTACCCATTAAAGTGCACAGCAAAAGCTGCTTTAATATAGATAAAGGTGAATGTAAATAGAAATCTAAATTAGGAAAGTGTAAACTAATGTGATTTTTGAGAATTGAAAAGTTACTTGTTTAATTACTGAGCAATTTCTAATTCAAAATCTTTTTAGTACCCTTAGAGTCCCTAAATTATCATCTGAAACTTATTGTAAATTAAAATATTCTAACCATGGTAAATAATTCACTTCTGTTCATTTTAGTTCAAATAAAAAGCAATAAAATTAGGGACATGAGTTGATTTTCGAAAGGTAACCCCTCCTTCCACTCTGGTTTAAATAAAAGTCACACAATTGGTTTAGAAAAAAATCTTTACAACTGACCAATAAACCAATTTATTACTACCACACACAAAAAAATATACACAGTAAGTGTTCCAGAACTGGTCCAAACAACAGAAAATCAAAGTCCTCAAGGTTATAACCATAAGTAAAAATATACCATAATTCTAACCATAAAGTAGTAAAAATCATGCTAAATGGAAAGAAATGTGATTTACATTACTTACATTGTAAAATGAAGGTAGGATTTATGTACAGCAGCAGCTGATGACTGTTTCTTTGGTGATCCTGAGTGACAACTGGTCTCAAAAATTGATAAAGCATTCTCATCTTCACTATCATCTAAAACTAGAGTATCTATATCTGTTCAAAAACAAACAAAAAACAAATCACAAAGATTGAGGCATATCACGTCATTTAATATTAATGCTCTACAAAAGCTAAGAAAAATTGGTTTAAAAATCAAATGAACCAGAAGCATGGACATGGAACAGACTGACATACCTCAATCTTTGAGGGGACCAGAAAACATAAATCAAAGAACTTATATACTTATTAGAGGCCCAGTGTACAAAATTCGTGCACAGGTAGGGTCCCTAGTGGCTGGCAGCTGCCGGTTGCCCAGCTGCTGGCCATTGGCCGGGGACTCCCTTCCCTGGCTGCTGGCCGCCAACCAGGGCCTCCCTTCCCCAGCTGCCAGCTGCCAGCCAGGGCCTTCCTTTGTTCCATGCCACCCACTGATGGTCAGCACTCATCATCGAACTCCCGGTCGGTCGAACTCACGAGGCGACATTCTGCATATTAGGCTTTTATATATATATAGATATGCATAGGCCATGGACATGGGCAATAGGGTAGTGAAGACCTGGGAGAGGGTGAGAAAGGTTTGGGAAGAGGGGGAAAAGGGGAGGAAATGAGAGGTATCTGCAATACTATCAATAATAAAAAAATATATTTAAAAATATCAAATGACATTAGTAAGTTATCAAATAATACAGATTGAGCAGGCAAATTGACAAACTGCACTGTTTTGAATAATTTATAAGTGAAAGGATGTAATTCTTTCACCTTTACAGACTACTTAAGTGTTGTAAGATATAATTTGGGAGACTTCAATGACTACAAGAAGACTGAGAAGAAATGGCACTCGCATAAAATACCCATCCTATTTACTAAAAATCTCTAAGTTAATTTTTTTTTAAGTGTTTAAAGCAGCAGTCGCCAACTGGTGGTCCATGAGGTCCAAAAGGTTGGCGACCACTGGTTTAAAGTATTACAAATACTCTACAAAGTTCATCGGCCTTCCTCTGATTAGCTCATGAACTTAAAGTCTTCCTGTAAATGAATAGGAAAAGTAGCTTTCTGTTTTTGAAGGTAGCTTTCTGTCTTTATCTCAGGTCCAAACTACAATCTTGAGGCTAGAATCCAAGATCTTGTATAACCTGACTAGAGGCCCGGTGCACAAAATTTGTGCAAAGGGGGGGGGGTTGTTCCCCTCAGCCCAGTCAGCACCCTCTCCACTCCGGGATCCCTCTCACAATTCGGGACCACTGGCTCCTAACTGCTCACCTGCCTGCCTGCCTGGTCGCCCCCAACTGTCCCCCCTGCCAGCCTGGTTGCCTCTTACTGCCCCCCTCTGTCGGCCTAGTTGCCCCACACAGCCTGCTGTTCAGTCATTTGGTTGCCCCTCACTAACCCCCCTGCTGGCCTGATCGCCCCCACAGCCTGCTGCTCAGTCGTTTGGTTGCCCCTCTCTAACCCCCCTGCAGGCTTGATCACCCCCAACTGTCCCCCCTGCAAGCCTGGTTGCCCCCACGCAGCCTGCTGCTCAGTCATTTGGTTGCCCCTCACTAAACCCCCTGCCGGCCTGGTCGCCCCATGCAGCCTGCTGCTCAGTCTTTGATCGCCCCTCACTAACCCCCCTGCCGGCCTAGTCGCCCCATGCAGCCTGTTCGGTCATCCATTTGGTTGCGATGGTCACTTAGGCTTTTATTATTATGGATTCTAGTGTACTTCCTCACTAAAAATTTATACTTCATTAGTACAGCAAACCAGACTGCCCTGCCAATAAAAACAAGTGATGAGTAGAATCCAGAGGGGCTTTACAGTACCATAATGAAGAGCATGCGTTCTGAAGTCAGGGTCCCTGGGTTTGAGTAAGCCCTAGAACTGGGGTGGGCAAACTTTTTGACTCGAGGGCCACAATGGGTTCTTAAACTGGACCGGAGGGCCGGAACAAAAGCATGGATGGAGTGTTTGTGTGAACTAATATAAATTCAAAGTAAACATCATTACATAAAAGGGTACGGTCTTTTTTTTTTTTTTTAGTTTTATTCATTTCAAACGGGCCATATCCGGCCCGCAGGCCGTAGTTTGCCCACGGCTGCCCTAGAACTTACTGAGTGACCCTATATCAGTGAATACCTTCCTCAATCTCCCAGTTTCCTCATTTATAAAATAAGAGTACCTACCCCACAGGATTGTTATGAGAATTAATAAACAACAATTTATGTAAGGGCTTTATAATAATAAAATAATTGTAAGCCATTATTATTATAGTCAACTTCTCAAAAGACCATAACACTCCTACATTAAGACAATCAGAATGTCCCAAGAGCAAATAAGCAAACATTCACGTGTGTATTTTTAATACAAATTCACTAGTCAACTACTATATGCTAGGCAGCGTGCCAGGCCAGGAATACACAGTTGTGATCAAAAAAGGTATATTTTCTATATCCATGGCAAATATAAAAGAGTAACACATAAATAAATAAGCTTATGAGGAAATTCAAAATTTATTTACTTATGCTTGTACTTGTTTCATTTTAACAATACGAAAAAATAATTTTAGTACCTTCTTTCTTGTCACTCTGGCTAATTTCAGCATGAGGAAACACTTTTTGCAAGACTGCCAGGATATTGTTGAAGCTTCTTTCTAGCAGTGGCCTTATGATGGGGGATAGTGCATGTCCCGAAGACATGACAGCACGCTGGGAAGCAGGCACAATATTCTGCATTGCATGATAAAAATCTTGAGCGCTGAGCACTATTGAGGAAACATCTAGCTGCAGTTTATGGCTGCTGGCATAGATCTGGGGGTAACGCCTCCGCAGGGCAATCAGGGCAGCTTCAGTGCACAGGGCCTTGATATCAGCTCCACAATACCCTAATGCACAAAAGGAAAGGACACAAAGGTAAGTTCATTCTTCTAAGGCCAACTGTGTTTCACAAATATACACATCTTTACCTAAGGAAATAATACAAAAATCAATAATTATTTGTAATTTTATCAAGCAAAATGAAAGTTGACCATTTAAAATCACCTAATAAAATTGTTTATTCATTAAGACTAAAATGTTTTGAATATTAACAAACACATGAACTAATAATATTAAAATAAGTCAAGTATTTTGTGCCAATACCACTGATGATAATGTGCAATTTTTCTTCAAAAGAGGTTTTAAAAGAATAATAGTTTCATCTCAATCCTTCATCAATATTCCCAATCATTAATTTAGTCTTTATGACAGTACAGTTACCTATCAATTTTTTCAATATTACTAATTTCCAAACACATATAATGGTGTAATAAAAAATAGCAAATAAGCAGAAACTTCAAAAACAGAGCTATTCTACTACCAACTCTGAGTGCCACTGACAAGCAAGTTGATATCTAATTACCCAAAAAATTATATTTTAAAGTTGTGATCATCTCTGATAGCTCCAAAACATTAAAGAGAATAAAAATTCATTAATTTTTCACATTAACCTCACGTGTTACATATTACCTTTTTTTTTTTTTTTTTTTTTTTTTTTGCTTAAAACGACTGATCTAGTTCTAAGGAATATACCAACAAGGGTATTATCCATTACCCATAATTAAATGATTATAATATTTAAACAACAGATCAAGCCCCCGATGCTTTTAAGTCATTTCATTCATTTAAGCAACAAATACAAAAATACACTATTTATTAGGTCTTTAACACAAAAATAAAGAAAACTCAAACTAACCATGTTGTTTTTTATATTAGCAATTAAACTAGCATTTGGCCACCTTTATCAATTATACCAGCAGGGGGAACCACTTGACCTAGTTATAGAACATTAGTCTCTAAGCTCTTCAAAGAGTGGTATCAGGCTTATTTATCTTTTTATACCTCACAATGGTCTCATTGAACATTTAAATACTGAAACAAAATTGGTGATTAGACAGGAAAACCACCAATGAGGAGAGAAGAAATGGCCCTACCAGCCATGGGCAAACTACGGCCCGCGCGTTTGAAATGAATAAAACTAAAAAAAAAAAAAAAGACTGTACCCTTTTATGTAATGATGTTTACTTTGAATTTATATTAGTTCACACAAACACTCCATCCATGCTTTTGTTCCGGCCCTCCGGTCCAGTTTAAGAACCCATTGTGGCCCTCGAGTCAAAAAGTTTGCCCACCCCTGCCCTAGACTAACTGGTAGAAAAAAATACATTAAGGGACAAACCCATATAAATCAAACTGCAAGTGATTCACATATCTATAATGAACTATATCCCTATTATGAATAGAGCAAATAATTCTGTTAATCAAGTCTTACAAATAACAGGGGGGGGGGGTGGAGGGGGGGTCCTCTTTACCCTGCTCTCTTTTTTCCATAGCACTCACCACCAAATCATTTACCTATTATCTTTATTTCTGCCTTCCCCAACTGGAATGTGAGCTCTGTGAGAGTAGGGGTATTTGTTTTGGTCACTAAGGATTCTCAGATACAGAGAATGATGCCTGGCCTGGCATTCAGTAGATATCCTATAAATATTTCTTGAGTAAAAGAATGAATAAAAAGAGAAAAGAGTTAACTCCAGGGTTATATGTAGTTTGGGAAGGTAAAACTGTTAGGTTACTATGTACTACCATAAGAAGTGGATTTACTGAGTTGTGTTTTTTTTTAAGAAATCTAAACAATTTTATTATTAAAGCACCTTAATAATTTCAATAAAAGTTATGAAAAAAACATAGAAAGTATTGCATTCCTAAAGAAACATTTACACAGAGCTGGGGGAAACTTAATATGACCTGTGAGAATTTAATTCAGAAAACTATAAGCAGATTAAGGATTAACACTGTCCCATGACAGCAATCCATCTCCCAAATAATTCTGCAGAATAACAAAATTTACCATTACTCTCTCACTTTATTTTCTATTTCTCAGTGAAAAAAAAAGTATCATTTCCTGTGCCATACATATCTGTTAAATTAGTTCAACAAAATAACTGTAAAACATCAGCTCATAAATTCTTAATGAAATAATCCATTTCAGAGGAAGTAAAGAATAAACTATCATCTTCAAACAATATAAACAACCACTTTTCTTTTTCTCCTTCAAACGTATATAAAGAGGGAAGGAGGGAGGGAGAACTGGATAAAAGGTGAAGAAAGTCGCCAAAGAACATATATACATAGCCATGGACACAGACAACAGAGTGAAGGCCAGGGGAGGGATGCCAGGTGCTGGGTGGAGGTAGGCAAAGGGGGGAAGGGCGGGGAGAATGGGAGACCATCTGTAATAGTATCAACAACAATTTTTAAAGTATATACACAGTTAGTGAACATACTATATAAGATCCTAATTTTGAGGGCAAAACCTAAGTTAAAAAAGAAAAAAAACCTCAGAAACAATGCAAAACAAAAAACCACTAAAAGGTATTTTATGTAGTAAATGTTGCCCATATCATTTGTTTGACAAAATAATGTTAATAATTTATATAATAGCAATATAATGTTCATTTTCTTAATTTATTAAAGGTAAGTTAAAAGCTTATCAATAATAGATCCCATTTAAGTAAGTAAACTTTAGATTATAAAAAACAGAATTTATCTTCTTTACATGTGCTTATGAATGAGAATTATTAGTTTTTATCTGAGGTGCTCAACCTTGACTACTCATCTGAATAAACAATGAAACTGAAACAAAAACAGATTCCCAATAAGCACTAAATCAGAAGCTCTTGTGGTTTAATATTATAAACATATATTTTCAGAAAGCTTTACAAGTGATTCTTACATACAAAAATATTAAGAACTGAATTAATAATATATTTCCTTTTCTCATGGACACAGACAATAGGGTGGTGAAGGCCTGGGAGGGGGGGGGAGGGCTGGAAGGGTCAATGGGTGGGAAAGGACATATGTAATACTTTCAACAATAAAGATGTATGTATGTGTGTGTGTGTGTAATATATATATATATATATATATATATATATATTACACACACACACACACATACACACACACACACACACACATTTTTTTTTTCCTTTATGAGACTCTAAAACAGAATTAAAAGTACATCAAAACTATGGCTAAATAAATTATATTTGGGTGACCACAATTAAGAGCATATTTTTTCACTTAAGAGCCCTACTTTAGAAAAATAGATGATATAATCATTCTAAACATACTGGCTATATACTAAGCCTTTTGAAAGTTAAAAGTTGATGTTAAGGGGAAAAAAACAACATCCTTTTTCATATGAATTCCATAAGCATACTAATTCCACCATTACAATTATAATGCTCTGAAGGACCCAAATATCTAGATATCAAAGAAAAAGCATTTTTTAATACTGGTATTAAGATGGAAATTTGTCTGAAACACTGAAAATAGAAGCTATTCAAAGAGGTTATAGACTAGAAATAGGCAATAATAAATTTTAATTTATTTTTCAAGTAAAACATCAAACATAATGAAGGCTCATAAGATAGATGCCTCAATGATACATTTTCATTGTTTTGGCCCTCTTAGTAAAAATAAATAAGTATGATTAGGTTTAAGCTCTTCATTAACCTTAAGCTCCTACTATTTGTGTACATGTCTGCATAACAAAATTATTTGAGCACTACTAAAAAAAATCATACCTATTATGCATGCAAACACCTCCAAGTACTTGGGAATTTATTTCAAGGTAAAAGTTACCAAATCCATAACCTCTAACAAGAGGTCAGCTATTTTTGCAGTTGTTCATCAAGACTGTACAGTCTTTGTTAAGCATGAACTAAACTCATACGTGTTAAAACATGTTTGGGGCACATAAAATGATAAACTCATAATGAATTTAAAAATTATTACTATTTAATTCCTGTATGATTGAGACCTGCATTTGATTTTTTTAATATGAACTGGTTTCACATTAACATGTCACAACCAAAATCATAATAAAAAATTATAAAGGACTTATATGTCTTTCTCCAAAAAGAAAATTATGTGTATATATAAGCAGATTCTAAACCACCACCACCCCTAAGAAGGCAAGAGAAGTTTTTCAGTCCTATAAGAAATTATGTTTTAAAAATTTTTTTACTTAAGACTAACTAAAAATTAAAATAAATCACTGGAAAAAATATGTAGTGGTCTTTAGAAATGAAAAAGGAAACTAAGATTCTAACATTTAGGATGAAGAATTAGAGTATATAATGTTATTTCACATGGTAGATAGGGTAATAGAAAATAATTTAAAAAGTACCTATGTTTTAGGGAGTTTCCAAAATTTTTTGAAGACTTCTTATTTCAATTAAGGATGATTCTGTGACAAATTCACAGAAGAAACTATAAAAAGTCCCCAGTCTAATCTGTACTCTAATACAATATCATAAAAATAGCAGAATATAAGAGGGATCAAATTTCAAAATGGGAAAAGACTGGATTCTGCACCAAATACCACCCTCTCCCATAAAGCAGCACAGGGCTTTGCGAAGGTCAAGCTAAATGTACATGAAATGGATTTGGCGCATGCTCTCTGATACCAGGCAAAGCTTAAACTGGAGTAGTGCTGGAGAGATTTACGTTTTCTCCTCACCAGAAGATGTCGAGGTCTTTGAGGTTCAAAAGCTGAGAGATGCTGCTTCGGAGATGGAGGTCCCTGTGGATGAAGAGGATAATTCGGATGTAGCTAACTGAATGGACTAATGTTCTATTTAAGTTTTAATTATTTGATGGTGGATCACAATGATTTTTTTTTAAAACTAAATTCTTTTTGGTTTTGGTAACTTTAAAGTTTTCCCAAGTAAGCTGTTGATTGTTAGTGGACGTATTTGGGGGATTTCAGCATAATGCTTAAAAAGTTCATGGAGATCTTTTAATTTAGATTTTTTAGGAAATCGAAGGAAAGTTGACAAAAGATGGGGGGGAAATAAAGGAAAAATACCTATGTGTATACTTGATTGCTTAAATAGGTACTCATTTTTATTTAGACCTGATTAGAGTCAAAACCCCTGAATTCCATCTCCTAAGTATGGTCATATATGTACATAAAATACTCTGACCACATCCTTTTAGGACAGTAGTGTCATTCACTCTGTGGGAGATCTTCCATTCTGTGAATGACAACATTAAATTGGAAAGTTTTGTATTTGGGGAAATACTAGCAGATGCCATCTGTATGTTCTTTGAAGACTCCTCTCACTCAACTTCATGAAGATGAGTCCATCATGTAATCTGCAAAGTGAAAGACTACACAGTCCTGCCTTTATCTTTCTGTCAAGTTTACACTTACTTTTCTTAGTAAAATTTCTGAAAGGGGACAATTCCTAAAAGGAAACACTGTAATAACATTATAGAAATCCAGCACTCAATGAAAGGAATATTACTATTGAGCTTTGTTAGTCAATCACCTAATGGCAGTTAAAATTCTAATTTACAAGTGTTCAAACTGCAAGTGCAATATTTAAAATAATTTCTTTTACATTTAAAGGTAGAGCCGTATATTGCACCAAGACATAACTATACTCATTCATATTCCAAATATAAGGGTAAAGGAAGACTGAGCAGAAAAAACAATGATAATCAAAGAATTCCAATAGTAGCACTCACCAACACATTTTTCAGCCAATTCACCTAAAAAAGCATCTGACAATTTTGGATTCCAATCCCTGGTATGAATCTGTAATATGTGTTTTCTCGCCTACAAAGAAAAACACAGGTAAATAAAATATATCAACCCCTCAAATGCATTTGCTGGAAGAAATTTATGGACTAACCATACCCCAAAAAAGTAAATGTTTATTTTTAAAGAATTTAAACACGTTGGCATCCGCATCAACTCTGATTCCCATAATAACCCTGGAGCGTGGGCAGTGAGATCTTGTCTCTATTTCACACACTAAGACATTTAATATTCAGAGAGGTGAGGGAGCATGACTAGTGGCACATATGATTACGTGACTTAGGACTAGATTTCAAAACTAAATTTCACTTTTCTGCCACATCATTTTTATCATTTGAAAATATATGAACAAGAAACTTAATGTTATAATAATCATAACTTTTAGACAAACTTTAGATTTCATAGAACCTGTGGTTCTATCATAGTTATAAAGTACTATGCCTAACAATGAGCTAAATGATAAGTAATTTAAGATTTTTTAAAAGTTTGAAGTCAGCCCTGGCTTCTCTGGCTTAATTGGTTGGAGCATCATCCCTGGGTTTGATTACCAGTCAGGGTAAAGACCCAGGTTGCGGGTTTGAGGGCACATACAAGAATCAACCAATGAATGCATAAATAAGTGGAACAACAAACTGATGTTTCTCTCCCTTCCTCTCTCTCTCTCTAAAATAAATACATAAATACATAATTAAATATTAAACAGGACAGCTAATTTTTTGTCATCATCTGATTTACCATAGCAACACTGTTAAATCACACCCTCCTCATTGATGCACTTTCTTCACTTGGCTTCCAGAATCCCACTCTCCTGTTTTCCTCTGACCTTACTGACTGCTCCTTAAGACAAAGGACTTGGTGCTCTCATCTAGTCTCATACCTTAAATATTATCTAAGGAAAAAAGGTGAACAGCCAGTCCAGGTCTTTTCCACAGACCCAAACCAGGTTAGGTTTAGGTCTCACAGCACAGTTTCCTTAAAACATAGTTTCAATTAATGTGGAAAACTATGTTCACGATCCATGCTGTACAATACAGTAAGACACTAGCTATATGACGCTATTTTATTTAAATTTTTTAATTAAATGAAATTTAAAATTCAGTTCCTTAGCTACACTAATGACATTTCAAATGCCCAACAGCTACATGTGCCTAGTGGCTATCATACTGGACATTGCTCAATGGACAGTGTAATTAAAGAACATTTCCATTATTGCAGATAATTGAATTGGGCAATGCTGTTCTGGACCTTGTTTATTATTAAATCTCTTGTGAAGACTGTGATTGGCATAGAAACTCTGAGGCCTACATGACTAGGACAAAATAGAAGACGATTGAGAAATCAAGGTAATGGCTTTCCTGTGCTGAAATGAATACTGGCTGTGTCTCCTAGAACTAAGCATATTTCCCATATACTGGTAAGAGCCAAAAAATATGGTTGGACTGTTGTAAGATATACAAGATAGCTGAGGTTCCCCATGCTGAAGGAGACTGCACCCACTTCAGCTTTGTCTCCTACAACTAAGCAAACTTCTGTACATTGGCACCGTCTTGGAAGTTGCACTTGAATAATGAAAATGTTACTGTATATGCTGTGTCCTACACTGACAAAGTTATGTAAACCAGAGTGGGATTCTGGTGCCAAATTAAAGCCTATGAATTGGGTTGTCAATTCAAAAATGAGACAGCTTCTAGTGGCTGTGCAAATTGACTTCAAATTGAGGTATTAGCTGCTCTATACAGTGGAGCCATTGCCTTAATATCCCTGGATCAGGGGTGGGGAACGTCCAGCTCGCAGGCTATATAAGGCCCATGAAATCATTTGTGTGACCCTGCCAAGGCATTAGGGGTGAGTTAATTAAGATGATAATTTTGTATGGCCTGTGAAAGATGTCATAAATATCCAAATGGCTCTTGGCAGAAAAATGGTTCCCCATCCCGCCCTATAGTCTCTAAACTGTCCTAGCAACTAAGTCTTGCATATCCATGTATATAAGCCAAGCATTTTCTATAGAATTCTGAAATCAAAGCCATAAAACAACGTGAGTGTGTATCTACATATATTCATACTCAGTATCTTCTCTGCTTTCTTTAGTTTACATTTGTATGGCTATATGTTATAAATATTTCCATTAGACTTATTTGAAATATTAAATTACATGGGAAGCACTGTCAAATATAGTATCTTCTCTTCATTCATCTCTCCTTCTCAAACTTAAATTCCCAGTGAAGAAACAGTTGATGATTAAACTGGTCAAACCAAAACTAACAATAAAATTTTCAAGTAGAATTAGGAAAAAAGAACTTTGTATAATACATAATATTTTACATATTTAATGATTATACACTACCCTGTTTTAATTACACATTCTTTTAGAAACTACACTATAATGAATAACATATGCTGCTTTTAATTAAATATGAGGGTATGGTCATTTCTATGAAAATGTGTATTTTAGGCACTTATTCATAAACCCACCAATATACTACAAATGTTATTTTTATGAGAACAAAGCTACTTTGACTAACTAGAGACATATAACCAGCCATACAAGATAATTACTCCAATCTGGAGAACTAAAAGAAAAGAGTAAGCTTCTACAGTAACTTAATCAAGGGTTTTCCTCTTACTTCTTAAAAAGCATAAACTTTCTAATAACTGTTAATAGAAAAGACTAAATTATTTAATAACTACAAGGTTTTTATATAGAATTAACTCTGATATCCCAGAAGAACATAATTTTAAAAATGAAAATTCATAAAATACCACTCTCAAATTGCATATATGTTGCATAATTGAATCAAAAGTAAATCGTAATAGATCAAAATCAGAAACTCTTACCTTTTGATCAGGCAAGTTGAAAAGGAATTCTCTGTCAAAACGACCAGGTCTCCTGAGAGCAGGATCTATAGAATCAAGTCTATTTGTAGCACCAATAACAACAATTTCACCCCTATTGTCTAATCCATCCATAAGAGCAAGGAGGGTTGACACTATGGAGCTGTAGCAAAATTTTTAGACAAAATTGAAAAAAAAAATGAAAGAAAAGTTGTAAAAACTGCTTTTTATACTAACTTGTATCAATCTTAAGATGCAAATAAAATTATAGCATGATTATCTTAATGTAAGATCAAGTAATGTACATAAATCATTTTCAAAAGTACTCAAACATTAATAGACACCAAAAACACAGCAACAAAGCCTGGCCCACATGGCTCAGTGGTTGAGCGTCTACCTATGACCCAGGAGCTCATGGTTCAATTACCAGTCAGGGCACATGCCCAGGTTGCAGGCTCAATCCCCAGTGAGGGGCATGGAGGAGGCAGCCAATCCATGATTCTCTCTCATCACTGATGTTTCTATCCCTTTCTCCCTCTCCCTTCCTCTCTGAAATCAATAAAAAATATATTTTAAAAATAACAAAACAAAGCAACAACAAAAAAACATAAAAATGGTCTACATCAAAATTAAAAGTTTTTCTGCCTTTAACTATCAAGAAAGGTAAAAGGCAACCTAAAAAACAGGAGAGAAAATATTTACAAATTATATATTTAATAAGGGTTTAGGATCCAGAATACATAAAAACAATTACAGCTCAACAACAAAAAAAGGTAAACTAATTTAAAAATAGTCAAAAGATGTAAATAGACATTTCTTCACACAAAATATACAAAGGACCCATCCTTAGTCATTAGCAATATCCATATCAAAACCAAATGAGGTAGCGACTCTGGCTGGGTAGCTCAGCTGGTTAGAGCATCATCCCTATACACCATGGTTGCAGGTTTGATCCCAGTCACAGGTTTGATTCTGGTCAGGGCACATACAATAAGCAACCAATGAATGAATAAATAAGTGAAACAACAAATCGGTGTTTCTCTCCCTCCCTTTTTCCTTCCCTCCCTGCTTCACTTGTGAAACGTGCCTCTTTGGAAAATAGCCTGACAGTTCCTTCAACTATTAAGCATAGAGTTACCATATGACTCAACAATGTCCACACACAAAAAAAGTTCATAGTAGCTTTATTCATAACAGCCAAAAAGTCAAAGCAGCTCAATGTCCATCAGGATAAATGGACAAATAAAATGTGGCATATCCATACAATAGATTACTTGTCAATAAAAATAAATGAAGTACTGACAGATGCTACAACATGGATGAACCCTGAAAACACTGTAGCTAAATGAAAAAAAAAAAAGCTATAAAAGTCCACATATTGTATGATTCCATTTATATGAAAAGTCTAAAATAGGCATATCTATAGCAACTCAAAGTATGTTAGTTGATTGCCTAGGACTTGGTGAGGGACAAGGGGGAAGTTGGAGAGTGATAGCTAAAAGATAAAAGGATTCTTTCTGGGAAGATGAAAATGTTCAATAATTGGTTGTGTTAATGGTTACACAACTCTGTAAATACATTGGAAGCCACTGAATCATATAGTTTAAATGAGTAGACTGTACACGTGAACATAACTGAATCATACGGTTTAAATGAGTGAACTGTATGTTTATCTCAATAAAGCTGTTTCTGGGGAAAAAAAAGAGTAAGAAATATATCAGTCTTTTAGTAGCAATCTTGGGTAGGGGTAATGTCTGCCAATTTATATTATGTTCAGAGTTCCTACAGAATTACATTTGCATTATTATAATTTTAGACATTTTCTTTAAAATGGCTATCATTTTAACTAAGTTCAACTCAAAATTATTTTAGATTTTTAAACTACGTTTTAAACATTACTACACAGAAATGTTTCATGTCTGATTATAAGATAAACCATAGTTCTAGTAACAATGGCCTTCTTAGTGTTTTCCAACTGTTCTCACTTCTATTCTTACTGCTAACACCAGTGTGAAATAACTTCTCCAATATGCTCAACATGTTAAAGAAATCATTCTTGCTCCTAAATAAACTGTTCCACTGTTTCCCAAATCTATCAATGAGAACAAAATGCTAGAGACCCAATATACATGAATACGGGAGATTTGTGCTTATTCTTATCTATTGAATAACTGAAACTTAATGACATAAATGCCTCACTCAAGATATAAGGGGTGAGAAATAAGCATCCTTAAGTATAAGTTCATATTTAATCTCAAACTTTTCCTTAGTATATTCCAATCACTGGGAACATTTCAAATGTTTGTTAGAATTTTTTTTAAGATTTTTTTAAATTGATTTTTAGAGAAAGAGGAGGAGAAAGGGACAGAAAGAAACATGGACGTGAGGGCAGTATATCAATCAGCTGCCTCCTGCATGCCCCTTACTGGGGATCGAGCCTACAACCCAGGCATATGCCCTGCCCAGGAATGAAGCAGCAACCTTACCATGCACGGGATGATGCCCAACCAACTAAGCCACACTGGCCAGGGCTGTTTGT
Source organism: Myotis nattereri (assembly GCF_964212035.1). Lineage (NCBI taxonomy): Eukaryota > Metazoa > Chordata > Mammalia > Chiroptera > Vespertilionidae > Myotis > Myotis nattereri. Next base: position 74,427,813 of record NC_138085.1, on the reverse strand, counting down.
TAGGATTTATCAACATTTTTAAGTGTTTTGTATAAGGATTACCAGAAGACAAAGTTTCAAACATCATCAAAAACAGAATTACACCCTACCTTAAATTCTACCAAAAGTTATCTTTAGTTTAAAAATTTTAATTACCAGCTCCTGGATCAAAATTCTCTAGTAATCCCTATTATGTTTAAAATAAAGTCTAAATGATTTAAATACTATAGTTGAGGTCTACTTGCCTGCACTAACCCTTTCTTCCACATTATCTTCTAAAAGCATTTGTATCATCTTTCAAATATGGACTTAAAAATCCAACTGGAATTGCTTTATAGAGTGTGAAGAAGAATCAGTTTTATTTTTTCACCAAATAGATACCCAATTTTCCTAGCATTATTTATTGAAAAGGCCATTCTTTCCCAAGAGCACTGAACTGCCTGTTTTATTATATACATACTAAGAGGCCAGCACGCGAAATCGTGCAGCGCTGCCCACCCTCTGCCCACCCTCAAGTCACCTCGGGCTGGTCCCGCCTTCTCCCGACACCTCCCCACTTCTGCCTCATCTCCACTTCCGCCCGTCTCCAGAGCAACGCGGCGGCTCCGCCCCGTCATGCGCTGAAGGAGAGCATGGAAGCCTCTACCTGCTGCACTGTGCTCCTTCCCCTGGCAGGTGGGCAGCAGGGCGCTCTAAGTGCGAGCGGTGGGTGGCAAAGGACTGGTGAGGGGGGCACTACGGGCTCTCACCCCCACGTTCTCCCACACGGGATGGTCCCGCCTCCTCTGGGTGCCTCCCCGCTCCCACCCTATCTCTGGAGCAATGCCCCGCAGTGCGCAGAAGCCTCCTGCTGATAGGAGCTAATAAAGAACTAATATGCTAATAGTCTGGTCGTGACACGTTAAGGCGTCCCGGCTCATTTGCATATTACTTCTTTAGATAGATAGATAGATGATAGATAGATAGATAGATAGGTTTAATTTAAATACATTTTTATTGATTTTCGAGAGAGAGGGAGAGAGAAACATTGATGTGAAAAAGAAACATCAATCGGCTGCACGCCCCCTATTTAGGATCAAGCCCACAACCTGGGCATGTGCCCTGAATGGGAATTGAAAGGGCGACCTTTTGGTGCACAGGACGACATTCAACCAACTCAGCCACAACTCTGCTCTTGTAGTGCAGACGCAGCCATATATAATTGAAAAAGGAATAAATACAGCTGTGTTCCAATAAAACATAACTTACAAAAACAGGCAGGAGGCTAGATTTGCCCCACAGGTCATGCATGGTTTGCTGACCCCTGTGCTAGCTGAAAAAGATCTTCCTTAAGGACACAGATGACATGTTATAAGCCTCATAGCACTCATCCAAGGGCTAAGGCTAGATACTGTGTCAATGAGTGAAAAGAATCTAACATAATCGGATTAGAAAAAATTACCTGTGAATCTGATCTTGTCTGCTAGAGCGAACTGGAGCTAATCCATCTATTTCATCAAAAAATATTATAGAAGGTCTCATCAAATATGCCTAGTATAAAAAGAAAAAAGTTATTTATTGTATTACTGTCCATTTTTTTATAATTACTGTGTTTTCTTAATAGCTATTATAAGCAAATGATACAACATACATCAGGTAAGAAAGATTACATAAGTAAAAAGGAAATCTCCTTACCCCCCCTTTCCTTTTTACTTATGTAATCTCCTACTCCCAGTAAGCATCTACTGTTTTCAGTTTTATTCTTCAATATGTATTATTTATTCATATACACAACAAAGGTCTTTTTAAACATACTATTTTTGTTTTATTTCATGCATTTAAGTCATTGAACGTCAGCATTTCCAAGTTAATTCTTCCCTCATCCACCAATGTTATTTTATATTTATATATTTCAATTATTATTAAACTAGAGGCCTAGTACACGAAATTCATGCACTGGTAGGGTCCCTAGCGGCTGCCGCCGCAGGCCAGGACCTCCCTCCCTTCCCCCATCCCCACCCCTTGGTCAAACTCCCAGACGCACTCCCAGTCGAGGGGACAATTTGCATACTACGCTTCTATTATATAGTACTCTCTTAAAAGCTTACAGGCTGCAAATGTTTGACTTCCCAATAAATACTGAGCACCATGAAGGTAAGAATTTTTCTATATTCCCCTTTCTAGATCCATTATCTAAACACAGCAGTTTTTAATACTAATGTAATATTTGAAGTGTTTTACTTATTACAAAGAATTTTGACACACAACTCAATGGGCATTAAATTAATGCTTACTGAAAACATTGTTTTTATTTCATGTGAATTTCCTTAGACACAATGAAATATAAGTTGCATTGCCAAATATGAATGACTTCATTCACTAGCTCAAACAATCCAAAGTGAATTTACATGAGGACTTTTTTTACAAGTATTAGAAAATAGTATTTTTAAGTACTTATTATACTGTATATATATATCTCACGTTCAAAGGCTGTTAAATCGCGTTGTTTACCCATATCTTCAGAAAAAAATCACTTCTACTGTCGTGGCAAACAACCTGCTTCCCTATTTATAATGGTCTGGCCCTCTAGCAACTTCAGCACTAAATTATAGCTAATTTGCCTACAAATGTCAGGTGGTCATAATAATCTGGCCACTCAGTGTATATAAATAGTAAAGACAGCCTACACAATATTCATTCACCTTAATCTCTTATTTTTTAAAATAAATTTTATTGATTTTTAGAGATAGAAAGAGGGAGAGAGAGAAAAACATCAATCAGTAGCCTCCCACATACACCCCAACTGGAAATCAAACCCACAACCACGGCATGTGCCCTGACCAGAATTGAACCTGCCACCCCTCAGTGAATGGGACAACACTCCAACCAACTGAACCACACTGGTCAGGGCTCACCTTATTCTTTTAAAAGCATTCATTTATTACTGACTTCTTTCAGCACCACATTTACAATTGATGAAAATAAATATATTGTTTTGTGTGATTTCATATTAAGTTTTATGTTATTTCCTGAGACTATAATCTAATGATAAATATGTTATAACCAGGGTTCCCAAAAGCACCTAACGTAGTATTAGGTGCCTAGTAGCCACCTCAATAAATGTGTTGTGAGTCAACTTAAATTTGTACTGGTAAAACTGCTATTAAATACCTCTATGCCATTCAAATTCAGATTATTGATCCTAAATTTCACATACTGATTGGAGAATATGCCTCCTCGAGAACAGTTTGTTTTTACAGACTAAGTGCATTAAGTATGCTAAAGAAGATATTCTGTGATTTTATTTACCTGATCAAAAAGAAGCCTAAGTTGCCGTTCTGATTCACCCACCCACTTGCTCAGACAGTCTGCTCCTTTTCGCATAAAAAAAGCCACCTTTTTGTCTCCTTGACTGCACTCATTAGCTAGTGCTCTGGCAACCAAGGTTTTACCTGTGCCAGGAGGTCCATAAAACAAACAGCCCCTAGAGGAATAAAAATTAATAAATGTTATCACCACCACTAATAACCAATATAAAAGGATACATCTCTCATATAATTGTGTATTAATATATCATTATTAGACACGAATAAAACTTTTGTAGTACATAGACAATGGTTTCCCTTTGCTGAGTGTCCTCAAGGATGTTCTCAAAGCACCAAGCTTTGATTGGCCAAAAAATAAAGTTAAATCAGAATAGAGAGTAATTTGGCAAGATATATTAAAATTTTAAATGTTTTTCCCTGTGACCCACAAATTTTACATCTTAGAATATGTCATATAGAAATACTGAAAAGAATGTTATTTTTAAAAAATTTTTAAATGTATTTTTATTTATTTCAGAAAGGAAGGCAGAGGAAGAGAGAGATAGGAACATCAATGATGAGAAAGTATCACTGATCAGCTGCCTCCTGCATGCCCCTCACTGGGGATCAAGACTGCAACCTGGGCATATGCCCTGACCTGATCAACACTTAACCACTGAGCCATGCCGGCCAGGCTAAAAATTTTTAAATGGATGTTCAACAGAGCAGATTCTAATTGTGAAAACTAAAAAAAATTAAATGCCATTTATTAATAAGGGGCAGATATGCTGTTACATCTATAAAATAAAACACTAGTATAGTATATTATGTACATTAGTAATATGGAAGGTGTCTAGAATATATTATAGAGTAAAAAGGTTATGTAAGAGTATTGTTGAATAATCTCATTTACATTAAAACTTCACATGTGCATAATATAGACAAAACATAAATTTAATATATGCACAGATGTATAAAAGAAATAAAAAATATATACAAAATTGTTCACCCCTAAAGAGTAGAACTACTTTCTGCTTGTGACACTTGCTCCTTATAATTCTGTTTTGTTTCTCCCAAGGCTATACTAAAAGTAATAATTATTTTTAAAATTCAATTTATATCATATAAAAAACAAATAAATTGCTATCATGATTTTTAAAAGCCAATGTAGAATTATAGGCTAACTTTTTAAATGACTCAAATAGAAGATGACTCTTTTTCGAATTTATCTTTATTGTTAAAAGTATTACAGATGTCTCCTGAAGATGACTCTTTAATAGATTTTCTACATCCTTAAACACATGGAAAATAAATTAGAAACAAATATGAATAAAAACCTCCTACTAAATAAAAAGGAATATTTAGCAATTTAAATCTAACAGCCTATAAATATACATCTTCAGAATATTTTATTCTGCCCAATTTCCTTTAAAACAATTTCTTAGCCTTTTTCTAATATTTAATCACCTCATGATCAACCACAATTAAAATGATCATGAAAATAATTATCAAGCTTAACATTTCAAAAATACACATCAAGTCAAACAAACACTTCACTGAAATTGTGCTTCCAAAGAGTAAACAACACAGAGCATCAAACTCAATGCTATTAGAAAGCCAAATCAAGGAAAATATCTGGGCAACTCACTTGTATATTAAAGACCAGATTTGTGCCTGACCCTTAAATGCTAAGGTGTAAATTTCAAGAACATAGTACCACAACCTTAAGAGCACTAAAAAACAAATTTTAATTCTTATTGCTAGAACACATCAAATAAATACATATATTTATATTTATGATCATTTACTAATTGAAATTTGATAAATTAACAGTAATAACAATACTTACCTTGGAGGCTGAATTTTAAATTTTTCAAAAATTTCAGGATATAATAGTGGAAATACTACCATTTCCTTCAGTGCATGAATATGATGGCTCAATCCACCTATGCTATCAAACCGTACCTTGGAAAGAAGGGGGAAAGTTTAACATAAAATAATTTTAACTGTTTATAGATTTTTTAAATATATAAGGTAGTTTTATGATTCAGAAATACATGTATGAGCAGAAACTATTGAACGTAAAGTTAAAAAAACCTACACTTTTGAAATAAGTGTAGAAAAATAAAGTTGGCAGTAAAACTCAAGTGTACACGTCAATCCAGCCAAATAAGCTATCAGCCTTTAATCTCATAGTAACTAAGGACAAGATCAATGCCCAGACTAACACTTTAATGGTTATCTATAAGAAATACTATGTTGTGTATGCACGCTAATAATTTAAATGCCTTTCAAAATATCATCTACCACATGCATTCTCAGCAGGGGCAACTTCACCCCCAATGGGGCAAAAATTGGTGCAGGAGTAGGGTAAAAAAAATCTTTGCTATTACAATGGTTTGTGACCCACCACAGCTCAACTTTACCTGACAAAAATCTTAATCTTTAACACAAATTTACCTAGATAAAGAGAAATTTAATTTTTGTCATTAGGGGACAACAATGGAAAAAAAAAAAAACAGTTTGAGAAACACTGGTCTACTACAAGGTGCAACAGAGATTATTCCTCCCACCCCTAACAGTTTAAATATCTAAAAGTTTGTAAATTAAAAAGCTGGATAAAAGAAAGTGCTTGAAGAAAATAGGCAACCCATTGCCTTTGACCAGTGGGTTCTGGGAGATTTTTTTCCTTGATTTTTTATTCTATTATGGTACTTCAAAATGTTCTACAATGAATATTTTACTATGATAGAAAACACTTAAGTAATCTAGAAAAATAGAGTCTAAATAAGAAACTCTAAAAAAGTAGCTAAATTTTCTTGCATATGATATCATACTTTAAAGAACTAAGTTAACTCTAATTAACTGGCAGAGATGCCTAAAATTAACTAGATTCAAGAGAGTAAGGTACTGGTAAACCAAACAAGCAAAGATCATTAAGTAAAATCCTCTGAGAATGTGAACTACTAGACATGAGACTCTGAAATGTCCTTAGGTCCTCACTAATAAAATAAAGATTTTCCCCTATGACTTAAGATTGGTGGTAGCTAACATTTCCTTTTCAAATATATACACAACTCCATTTGATAACAAGTCTATCATGTGAGATCAGTTAAATTATGTTGAATAGAAAGGTTTATGGGAATAATCAAATATATTCTATAATAACCTTATTCCCAAGTATCCTCGCAGAAAAGATTCTACTAACAGTAAGCATCTACCATGTCTTCTAAGTCCTGTCTGTCTTTGCACACCATATACTTTCCTGGGTGCTTATTATCCATTTTCCATAGTGACTTCAGCTATCTTTATGTGGGTGACACATATCTGAAGTTCTAGCCCAGATATTTCGCCTTAATGCCAAAACTAAATACCCAAGTATTAGTTACTACAAGTTACTTCAAGTAACTACAAGTCCTACAAGTTACTTCAATTTGTGATATGCCACAGATACTTAAGCATGTCTATAACTAACTAAATGAATCTTCACACCTCAAATACATATTCCTTCTATTATGCCCCCTACCTCAGAGAATGAAGCCATGCATTTCCTCATCCAGTCTCTTAAGCCAAAACCTGGGTAAAATATTCAGGTTTTGTTTCTCTCCCCCATTCCCCAAAAGCAACTAGTTTATCAAATTCTGTCATACCAATCTCTCTACCGAATTGTGTCACATCCATATGCTCCTTCCTTCCATCGTTACCCTACTTTCTTTCTACCATGAGCATTACTCCAGATTACTAGATTACAACTACTTCTGAACCAGTCTCCCTAATGCTAGTCTTGCTGCCCTCAAACTCATTAACTACATCATAGACAGAGTGATCTGTCTAAAATGCAAATCTGATCTGGAAACCTAAGCAGCAGCTTCAACAATAACCCATTACTTAATCATGGTTTATGGGGCTCAGCCTCACTTCCTAACCATTTTTCCCTATATACTCTAGCAACAGTGAAATGAGAAAAAGGGGGGAAACTTGAGTAGATATCATATGTTATCAGAGTGTAGGTTCCTATATATATATATTCTCCACACACACACTAATAATGGTGATATCTACATTTTTCTGCATTTATTGTGTGTTGGTTTAGAAACAAGAAAATACCTTAAAAAAAAAAAGGTACTTCTAGAAAAACCCAAAACTTACTGATTTATCAATGTTCATTGGATCAACATCAGCCAAGCTTGCACCCACTTTGACACGTTCTCGGAGAATACCACTAGCTAAATCTTCTGTTCTTAAATTCATAGGCAAACACCTGAAATTCATAAAAATTCAACTTTCACATTTTTAATGTCAAAATAAGTTTAAATCTCTAACACATTTTCACCTTTCTCCTTTTTATCATAAACCAGAAAATAACATCAACAGACTCCATATTTTTAAACTACTTTTCTAAAAATTTTTCTACAAACCAAAAACAAATTTATTCCCTAAATAAAGCAAAGGTCAATAACCTATTTGTCCAAAAAGGCCAATCTATTCCAACTTAGAAAACTTAACCTATCTGATATTCTATATTATCTATAATAATAAAAGCGTAATACGCTAATTAGATGGGAAAGCTGAACAACCTTCCAGACGAAGCCACGGCAACAAGCGCCGAGGCAGAGGCAGTTAAGGGAGATCAGGCAGGCAGGCGAGAAATTAGGGGCAATCAGGCAGGCAGGCGAGTGGTAAGGGGTGATCAGCAGGCAGGCAGACAGAGGCAGTTAGGAACCATCAGGCAGACAGGCAGAGTGGTTAGAGGCAATCAGGCAGGGAGGCAGAGTAGTTAGGGCGATCAGGCAGGCCAGCAGTTAGGAGCCAGCGGTCCCGAATTGCGAGAGGGATGTCCCCTGAAGGGTCTCGGTTTGTGAGAGAGTTCAGGCCGGGCTGAGAAACACCCCTCCCTCCCCACCCCAATGCAAGAATTTCGTGCATCGGGCCTCTACTCTCTCTATATAAAAGGCTAAGTGACCAGTCTACCGGCTGGCCCATAGCTATGACACACATTGACCACCAGGGGCAGACGCTCAACACAAGAGCTGCCGAGTGACAGCAACTTTGCAGAGTGCCCTCTCACACTCCAGGACCCCTGGGGGAATGTCGTACTGCCGATTTCAGCCTGATCCCCGCAGGCCAGGCCAAGGGACCCCACCTGCCGGAGGGACCCTGCTCACTCCACAGATGCCCTTTGAGCCCCAGCGCTGCCCCCAGTGCAGCCAGCTAGAAAGGCACCATGGAAGGTTGGCTCCAGGGCATGTCTGGCCCATCTCGCCCAGTCCTGCCCCACTGGCCACCTTCTAATTAATTTCCTTTCAATATGCACGAATCCATGCACCAGGCCTCTAGTATAAGTATAAAATAAAATGATAGATTGACTACATATGTACTATAATATATGCCATTAACTGAATTCAAGCTTCACTATGATATTTAAACTTATCCTCAGATATTATGTGAATGTGTCTAATCAGTTTATATGACTAAAGAAATATTTTGCCCTTTTATACAAAGGAAACCAAGTTTAGACCACATTTTGAGAACTAAGCTTAATCTTTTGTGTAACTATCTTAAAATAAATCTTTAGCTATCTAAAACCATGCATTGTATTATTTAATTTCACTACCCTAAGAGAACATAATCTACTTTCTCTTTTAACCTTGGGTAAACACCAAAAAATTACAAACACCCTCAAAAAAGTATAGCTTCTATAATGAATGTAACTGATAACATTTCTGAGTGCTACCTTCTCTCAAAAATATATTTCCAAAGCAGGTATCAAAATAGTTCAGATTAAATAGGCACTAAGTTCTTTTATTCAAACTTAGATTTTTCTCTTTCATTTTCTTTCCATCACCTATATAAGGAATTTTTGTCTGCATACAATCTACACCACTCCAAACTAGTTTCCAACACCTGCTAAATAAAAACTTGGTATTTCTATAACAAATATATAACAAATTATAGAAATGCTTTGTCAACTGTAAATGTTTTAAATATAATCTATCTTTAGTATTATAAAATAAGCTAGAATAGTAACTCAAATTTTAAAGAATAAATTATAACTTGAAGTGCTAGTTATTTACTAAACAAAATACTGATTCTCTTCCCCAGTGAAATTTTGAGGTTTCAAGAAGCCATGTAGTAATCAGTCACTTAACCTAGTTAGGCAAATACCACCAGAGGCACACGTTCAACCAAAAGTAAAACAAATTCTCCAATAAAAAGCCAAGGGCTCCTGACCTAATTTTATTAGAAGCCAAGTCTTACTCTGAGTGCAATCATTATAAGCATCTAAAATTAGCCTCATTGTATGAATTTGGATAGAGGAGAGGAATGGAGAAAAATATTGCCATAGAGGTTGGCCTCTCCCCCGTGGCTCTTCTTTCTTTACTTTGCACACACCATTTTACTGAATACTTATACAGCAAATAACCCAAGGTCAGATGTCTCCTCTAAGAATTATAAGTAGAAACCAATCAGCACATTAGTCTAAAATATGTGTTGAGTATAGTGTTAGCAAAATGCTAATACAGATAAGAATCCCATTCAAAATATAAAAACTGTTCTTCCTTTTTTCTGTCAGAGAAAACAACGGTAAAAAATTTCCTAACCTGTTTCTCGCTCTTGCCATGCTCTTTGATTTCCTTCTTTCAAAACGTTCTTCATCAGAAGAAGTTGTGTCACTACTATGAATAGCATGCTTCTTTCTTCTATTTAAAGAGAGTAAAGTCCAAAAAGAAAAAATAAAGAAAAGAAAAATAAAGAGAGTAAAGTCCTTAAAATCACTACAGCAGCAAATGGCTTTGAAATACATAGTATAAGCATCACATTTACAATTAACTTAGTAGAAAATACACACTTCATCCATTCACTCAGAAATAGTTATCCAGCTCTTGCACGCATGCAGTATATATCTAATGAGGTATAAACATAGTAACTGCCACAGAGAAAAAGAAAAAAAGAGAAGGAGAATAGGGAGCCCACAACTTTTTAAATAGGGTATTTTAAGAAGGCACATGTATACATATAAAATGACAATTATGCAAGCATATTCATTACATATTTCACAATAGCAAAAGAGTGAAAACAACCTGACTCTTAATAAAGGACTAGTGTTACACTTACACTATATCTACAAACATAATATTATGCAACTATAACATAAATGTGAAATTTCACAATACTGGAAAGACAGTTAAAATGAACTAAGTGAAAAAACAAGGTGCAGGATAATGCACACAGTACATTTTATGTAAAAAGCGGTAACAACTGATATGTGTATTTGCATATACAGTAGGTCCTTGGGTTACATGGGAGATCCGTTCCTATGACGTAATGTGATTTTTGCAGTTAAGTCGGAATCCACCTACATAAGCACCTACGTCACTCACATGGAGCACATACACGGCAGTAATGAAGTAAAACAGTAAAAAAAATTTAAAAGATAACAATTCCTAAACTTTACTTGTGGTAAATAAATAAAAAACATAAGGCACATATGTCCATACGTCAAAATGATGGAACTTTTTTTTTTATAAATAAGTGGGAGATGGTGACGTAACCAGAAACGACGTAGGTAGAATCTGACTTAACCTGAGGACTGCCTTTACAGGGTGTCCCAAAAATTACAGGTACACTTTGAATAATTATAAAGGCAATGTTTATTAAAATATATTTCATTTTCAAAATATAATAGAATCTACAGACATTGCTTATTTTGTCAACGCCTATTTTCAAACTGTCCATTCTGGTCCAGGAACTGCTGATAACACAAAGCAATGGAATTGCAAACATCCAGAAACATTTTGTTTGGTATTTGAGTGCATTCTCGTTCAATGGCTACTCTCAATTCAGTGACAGTTGCTCATTTTGTAGAATAGACTTTATCTTTTAAGTATCCCCATTTTAAGAAGTCTAGAGGTATGAGGTCTGGTGAATGAGGAGGATATTCTACGAAACCCCTTCATTCAATCCACCTGTTTGGCAAGATCTCATCAAGGTAGGATCTTAAATCACAATGGTAGTGTGGGAGAGCCCCGTCTTGCTGAAAATAAAACTACTCATCTTCAAAGACCTCTGTAATGCTTAGCATGACAGACTGTCAAAGCAAGTTCAAGTCTGTGTATACATTTTTTGGGACACCCTGTATATACATATATATGAATATACTAGAGGCCCAGTGCACGAAATTTGTGCACCAGTAGGGTCCCTAGCGGCTGCCAGCTGCTAGCCAGGTACTCCCTCCCTTCCCCCAGTCGCCTGCCACTGCAGCCAGCGGGGGCCTCCCTCCCTTCCCCTGGTCGGCCCTGCCCCCACCCCCACCCCCTGGTTGAACTCCCGGAAGAACTCTGGCTGAGGTGACAATTTGCATACTATGCTTTTATTATATAGGACTAGAGGCCCGGTGCACAAAAATTTGTGCACTCAGGGGGGAGGGGGGATCCCTCAGCCCAGCCTGTGCCCTCTCGCAATCTGGGACCCCTCGGGAGATAACGACCTGCTGGCTTAGGCCTGCTCCTGGGTGGCCGAGGGCAGGCCCAATCCCTAGGTGCAGCCCCTGGTCGGGCACAGAGCAGGGCCGATTGGGGAGTTGGGGCGCCGCCCCGTCATGCACAGAGCAGGGCGGATCAGGAGGTTGCGATGCCACCGTCAGTCACGCTCAGGGTAGAGCCGATTGGGGGTTTGGGGCACCGCCCCCTGTCACACTCAAGGCAGGGTCGATGGGGAGGTTGCGGCGACACCCCCTGTCACACACAGAGCAGGGCGAATCAGGGGGTTGGGGCGCTGCCCCCGTCACACACAGAGCAGGGCCCATCAGGGGGTTGGGGCACCGCCCTCTATCACCCACAGAGCAGGGCCGATCAGGGGGTTGGGGCGCCGCCACTCTCACACTCAGGGCAGGGCCGATGGGGAGGTTATGGCTCTACCCCATCACACACAGAGCAGGGCCCGTGGGGGGGGGTGGGGTGGGGAGCTCCCCCCTATCAGGCACAGAGCAGGGCTGCTCAGGGGGTTGGGGCCCCGCCCCCTGTCACACACAGAGCCGCAGGGCGATCAGGGGGTTTGGGCGCTGCCCCCTGTCACGCTGATCCCGGTGCCGGGAGGCATATTACCCTTTTACTATATAGGGTAGAGGCCTGGTGCATGGGTGGGGCCGGCTGGTTTGCCCTGAAGGGTGTCCTGGATCAGGGTGGGGGTCCCCACTGGGGTTCCTGGCCAGTCTGGGTGAGGGGCTGAGGGCTGTTTTCAGGCTGGGAGTGACTGAAGTTCCCAACCGCTCCTTTTTTTCTTTTTTTTCTTTTTTATTCTGGGCCAGCTTTAGCTTGAGGCTTGGCTCCAGCTCTTAGGCCTCCTCACGGCTGAAAGTAGGTTTCTGGCCTTTGCTTACAATGTTGCGAATCTGCTGGCTGAAGTCCGGCGGTATTTGTTACAATGTTTCTTAAGCTGCCCGCTCAGAGGCCTGCAGCCGCAGGCAGGGAACGTTGGTTTCCTCCAACGATCCCCCGTCACTGAGGCAAGCAAGCCTCATGTTAGTTTCAAGCTGCCTGGCTGCCGGCCGCCATCTTGGCTGACAGTTAATTTGCATATCTCGCTGATTAGCCAATGCAAAGGGTAGCGGTCGTACACCAATTACCATGTTTCTCTTTTATTAGTGTAGATTCTCGAAGGATATACAAACTTTAACAGTGTTACTATGAAAAAAAATGAGAGACAAGTAAGGCTAGAAAAGAAGTTTTTTGTGTTCATTTCTAAAAATATTTTTGAACCATGGAGAATACATTACCATTTCAGGAAACATAATTAGACAAGATAAAGTTTCAAAAACAAAAAATCTCTTGTACCTACATGTAAAAGGAGGAAAGGAAAAAAAAAGGAGCAAAAACTAATTGAATCAATGATGCTTTGAATGAAAGCAATGTATGTCACTTAGATTCAACTCTACTAAGAGACCAGAGAGCTATGTAGCTTTAGAAAATGTAATTGTTAGACTTAACTATTCCAGACAAACTGAATCAGGAAGATAAGTCACATGTAGGATAATAACTATTAGAAAATAAAGAAATGTGTTATTTACATATGGCCAACAGACATATGAAAAAATGATCAACATCCCCACTCATCAGATAAATGCAAATCAAAACCACAATGAAATATCACTTTATACCTGTCAAATGGATATTATCAATAAATCAGCACACAAGTGTTGTCGAGGGTGTGGAGAAAGGAAACCCTTGTGTACTGTTGGTGGGAATGCAAATTGGTGCAGCACTATAGATAACTGTATGGGAGTTCCTTAAAAATTTAAAATGAAACTGACTTATGATCCAGCAATTCCATGTCTGGGTATATATCTTAAGAAACCCAGAACATTAGTTCAAAAAGATATATGCCCCCCTAAATTCACTGCAATGTGATTTACAATAGCGAAATATGGAAGCAGCCCAAGTGCCCATAGACAACTGTATAAAAAAACATGTGTACAGTGGAATATTACTCAGCCATAAAAAAGAATGAAATCTGACTATTGGCAACAACATGGATGGACCTCAGAAAGTATTATGCTAAGTAAAATAAGTCAGACTAAGAAAGACAAACATCATATGATTTCACTTATATGAGGAATTTTTAAAAAATAATCCTTTCTATTCTCGTTCTGTTTTTAAATATATTTTTATTGATTTCAGAGAGGAAGGAAGAGGGAGAGAGAGATAGAAACATCCATGATGAGAGAGAATCATGTATCGGCTACCTCCTCCAAGTCCCCCACTGGGGATCAAGCCAGGCATGTGCCCTTGACCGGAATCGAACCTGGGACCTTTCAGTTTGCAGGCTGACATTCTATCCACTGAGCAAACGCTCTATCCACCAAGCAGAACCGGCTAAGGCTATATGTGGAATTTAAAAAACAAAATAAACAACAAAACAGAAATAGACTTATAGATGTAGAGAACAAACTAATGGTTGCCAGAAGAGAAGGGAGTTGGGGAACTGAATGAAAGGTGAAAGGATTAAGCCCAACCAACATGGCTCAGTGGTTGAGCACTGAACTGTGAATCAGGAGATCACAATTCAAATCACAGGGCACATGCCTGGGTTGCGGGCTTGATCCCCAGTGGTGGGCATGCAGGAGGCAGCCAATGATTCTCTCTCATCATTGATGTTTCTCTCCCTCCCTCTCCCTTACTCTCTGAAATCAATTTTTAAAAATTAAAAATAAAAGGTGAAGAGACTAAAAAATACAAATTGGCCCTAGCCAGCACTGCTCAACAGTTAGAGCACTGGAGGGTCATGAGGTTCGATTCCCTGACACAGGCACATATCTGCGTTGTAGGTTCAACCCCAAACCTAGTTGGGGCACATGTAGGAGGCAACCAACTGATGTTTCTCTATCCTCTTTCCTCCTACCCTTCCACTCTTTCTAAAATCAATGGGGAAAAATGTCCTCAGATAAGGACTAAAAAGAAGAAGTATAAATTCGTAGTTATAAAATAGTAATAGGGATGTTAAGTACAGCATTGGGAATACAGTCAATAATCCATCTAATAATAGAGAAACATGGTAATTAACCGTAACTTCGCTACCCTTCCCATTGCTAATCAGCGAGATATGCAAATTAACTACCAACCAAGATGGCGGCCAGCAGCCAGGCAGCTGAAGCGAACAGGAGGCCTGCTTGCTCCAGTGATGGAGGAAGCCAAGGTTCCCCACCTGCCCCTACCGGCCTCTGAGTTGCACTCTAAGAAACTATGCTGCAATTATAGAAGCTAAACAAACCCCAGAAACCTGCTTTCAGCCAGCTGGGCCTCAGAGCTGGAGTTGCAACAGTGTTTCAATTATAGAAGCCAAACAAACCCAGACACCTGCTTTCAGCAGCCGAGGTCTCAAAGCTAGAGCTGAGCCTCAGAGCTAAAGCCGGCTCTCAGTTCCAGTGACAGCCATAGAAGATAAATAAATCCCAGAATAAAAAAAAGAAAAAAAGGAGAGGCTGGGAGCTTCAGTCACCCGCCAGCCTGAAAACGGCCCACAGCCCCTCACCCAGACTGGCCAGGCACCCCAGTGGGGACCCCCACCCTGAAGGGGGTGTGACTAGCTGCAAACAGCCATCATCCCCTCATCCAGGCTGGCCAGGCACCCAAGCGGGACCCTTATCCTGATCCGGGACACCCTTCAGGGCAAACCAGCCGGCCCCCACCCATGCACCAGGCCTCTATCCTATATAGTAAAAGGGTAATATGCAAACTGACCCTAACAGCAGAAAGACTGGGAAAGACTGGTCACTGTGACACACACTGACCACCAGGGGGCAGACGCTCACTGCAGGAGCTGCCCTCTGGTGGTCAGGGAACTCTCACATGGGAGGAGCTCTGCTCAGCCACAAGCCAGGCTGATGGCTGCCAGTACAGTGGTGGTGGTGGGAGCCTCTCCTGCCTCCTCAGCAGCGCTAAGGATGTCCAACTGCAGTTTAGGCCTGCTCCCCGCTGGCAAGTGGACATCCCCCGAGGCCTGCCAGGCTGCCAGAGGGATTTCTGATTGCCATCTTAGGCCCAATCCCCCGGGAGCAGGCCTAAGCCAGCAGGTGGTCATCCCCTGAGGGCTCCCAGACTGCGAGAGGGCACAGGCCGGGCTGTGGGAACCCCCCCACCCGAGTGAACAAATTTTTGTGCACCGGGCCTCTAGTATATATATAAAAGGCTAAGCGACAGGCCACAGGTATGACGCACACTGACCACCAGGGGGCAGACGCTCAACAAGGAGCTGCCGAACTGCGGTGACTTTGCAGCTGCAGTTCTCAGGTGACCCACCCCAGAACCAGAGAGGAGGGAGGCCAATTACTCGCAGGGCCGTGTGATTCCACCTGCGACTGTGGGTTATGTTGTAGCTGGGGCACTGTGGGCCCTGAATCTGGTTTACTGCACACTTGCATTTGCATTCCACACCTTGTACAACAGTAACTTTGCAGAGTGCCCTCTCACACTTCGGGACCCCTCAGGGGATGTCAGAGAGCTGGTTTCGGCCCGATCCCCGCAGGCCAGGACGAGGGACTCCACCTGCCGGAGGGACCCTGCTCACTCCATAGATGCCCTTCGAGCCACCACTGCTCTTCAAGCCACCACCATCCCAGGTGCGGCTGGCTGGAGAGGGGCAGCGGGAGGTTGGCTCCAGGGTATGTCCAGCCTGTCTTGCCCAGTCACGCCCTGCTGGCCACCTTCTAATTAATTTCCTTTCAATGTGCATGAATCCATGCACCGGGCCACTAGTATTGTAATAACTATGTATGATGCCAAATGGGTACCTGAGTTATCGGGATGGGGGAAGGGGCTCACTTATAATTTATATATAACTATGCTGTACACCTAAAACTAATATAAAATATATCAAATATCAACTATAATAGAGAAATAAAATGGAAAAAGAAAGAAAAATACTATTTAGTCCCTCAATGGCATTATCATTTACACCAGTGGTTCTCAACCTTCCTAATGCCGTGACCTTTTAATACAGTTCCTCACGTTGTGGTGACCCCCAACCATAAAATTATTTTTGTTGCTACTTCATAACTGTAATTTTGC
Source organism: Myotis nattereri (assembly GCF_964212035.1). NCBI lineage: Eukaryota > Metazoa > Chordata > Mammalia > Chiroptera > Vespertilionidae > Myotis > Myotis nattereri. The sequence continues at coordinate 74,410,988 of NC_138085.1, read as the reverse complement.
TACTGTTATGAATCATAACGTAAATTGGATATGCAGGATGTATTTTCATTGTTATAAATTGAACATAATTAAAGCATAGTGATAAATCACAAAAACAACATGTAATTATATATGTGTTTTCCGATGGTCTTAGGCGACCCCTGTGAAAGGGTCATTTGACCCCCAAAGGGGTTGCAACCCACAGGTTGAGAACCGCTGATTTACACTATCAATACCTATACTGTAATTATAGGCCATTATGTTATGTATGATTTAAAGGAGATATATAAATGACAGATGTAAATATTTCTCCCTTTCAAAAACCAACAAAACATACCTGATATGGCTTCTTCTTGCTGGAGATCGGTGAATATCAAACAGCGTGTTTTCCCTCTTTTTTTGATGAGCTGGTACTTTAAAAAAAAACAGGATTACATATAACTAATAATAAAATCATAAGTTGATAAATTAAAGGAGTAAAAAAAAACTTCTATTAAATTGATAAATTGGAGTTCTTAAAAATCACAAAATTCTGCTCTTTGAAAGACACTATGAAGACAATAAAAAAAACAAGTTATAAACTGAGAAAATATGTGCAAATCACATATCTGATAAAGGACTGATATCCAGAACGCATGAGGAACTCTCAAAACTTAATAAGAAAATAAACAACTCAACTGAAAAAATGCATAAGAGATTTGAACAGACACTTCACCAGAGATAACATTGGCAAATCCTAACTATAAAACCTAGACATTCCAGCCATAAAAAAAGAATGATTATAAGAAAAATTAAAGCATTTGTTTAAAGAATAATTTGCACATGAATGTTCATAACAACTTCATTTATAATAGCCAACACTAGAATGTCAACAATCCCAATGTCCATAAAACAAATGAACAGATAAATAAAAGTGTGATATATTCACCGAAACTGGTTTAGCTCAGTGGATAGAGCATCGGTCTGTGGACTGAAAGGTCCCAGGTTCGATTCTGGTCAAGGGCATGTACCTGGGTTGCGGGCACATCCCCAGTAGGAGATGTGCAGGAGGCAGCTGATCGATGTTTCTCTCTCATCGATGTTTCTAACTATCTCTCTCCCTTCCTCTCTGTAAAAAATCAATATAATATTTTTTTTTTAAAAAAGTGTGATATATTCATTCAATGGAATGCTACTCGGCAATAAAAAGCACACTATTGTTATGCTCAATAACATGGATGAGTCTTACAATAATTATGCTGAATGAAAGAAGACAAAAAAAGCATATGTACTATGTTCTGTATATAATAAAATATAAACTAATCTATAGTGAAAGCAGATCAGATCAGTGGCTACCTGAGGATTGGAAGCAGGGAGGCACAAGGAGGTTAGGAGTAGATTATAAACAGGCAGGATGAAATTTTGGGAGTTAAAAAACATATTCGCTGAAACCGGTTTGGCTCAGTGGATAGAGCGTCGGCCTGTGGACTGAAAGGCCCCAGGTTCGATTCCGGTCAAGGGCCTGTGCGGGCACGTCCCCAGTAGGAGATGTGCAGGAGGCAGCTGATCGATGTTTCTCTCTCATCGATGTTTCTAAGTCTCTATCCCTCTCCCTTCCTCTCTGTGGAAAATCAATAAAATATATTTTAAAAAAAAACAAAACACATTCATTGTCTTAACTGTGATAGCCTCATAAATATGCGTAATGGCAATGGACTGTAATTTAGTTATACCTCAATAAGTATTTTTTTTAAATCTAGACAAATGGCTCACAGTCTTTTTTCTATCCCAACACACCTCTCCCATTATTAACAGGACTATCTGTGACAGTGACTCTTAACTGTGGTAGATAAGAAGCCTCATACTTGGGCAAGCTTCTAATAGATAACTCTGATAGACCCCTTTCAGAGAATCAATCATTGTTTTAGAAAATAAAGGTTTTGAGTAAAAAGATCTAGGTTCTTCCTTGAAAGCATTATGCTAAGTGAAAGAAGTTAAATATAAAAGGTCACATACAAGCAAATCTATAGAGACAGAAGGTACATTAGTAGTTGCCAAGGGCTGGGTGAGGAGAGAGGGGGCGGGTGTGGAAGTAATAAAATGTTCTGGAATTAGATAATGGTGATGACTGGGGAGGGAGGAGTGTGAAGTAATAAAATGTTCTAAAATTATATAGAGCTGATGACTGCACACTCTAGTGAATATATGAAAAACCAATGAAGTGTACATATTAAAAGCCAGCAAAAATGGTGAATTTCATGATATGTGAATTATATCTCAATTTTCAAAACTTCAAAGGGAATCAATAGTGTCGGAATTTCCCAAGAGCTGGAAAAAGTCAGTAAGATAGTATCTGTAGAATTTACTACATGTCCATTAGATTTAAACATTTTTTCTTTTCAAAAAAATAAAAATTAAAAATAAATCCCTATGTTACTGGCCAAGCTGCAGCCATGCACCACTTTTGTGACTAAGTTACTCAACTACTGGGAACATAGAAATACTTGCCCTAAAGAACTGCTGTAATTGAAAGTGCTCAATAAACTATAAAGTAACACAAAAACAAAGCAGTATTTATTATTAAGTTTAAGGTTCTTTAAATAAAATGTACCTGCTCTATGTAATTCTATATTGCAACTACATACTTAAATTTTCTTTCCATGGTATTATAAACAGAAGCACATATAGGAAAAGATATCTGGAACCTACAAGAGTTTTCATTCTTTTAAATTCAGCAACACTAATTTTTTAAAGAGATGAAGCAGAATAAGCTACCAATGACAAAAACAAAGAAGTTATTTAGTGTCTCCTACCTATTGGAGGTGCTTGATATCGATCCACTGTTTTTCTTTGTCTCAAATTATATGGTCTATCATTTTCTTCTCCTTCTGCCTCTTCAACTTCTATATCTCCATCCTCCTCTTGAGATTCTAGTTTCACACACACAAAAGAAAAAAAAAACAGTTTTAATCCATAGGATTGGTCCACTCTAGAACTGAATATTTATATTTTATTAATTTTATTTTTAAATATTTCTGCTGATTTTTAGAGAGAGGGAGGAAGAGGAGAGAAAAAGAAACATCGGTGTGAGGGAGAAATATTGATTGGCTGCCTCCTGCACACACCCCAATTGGGGATCAAGCCTGAAACCTGGGCATGTGCTCTGACTGGGAATCGAGCCGGTAAGCCAGGTACGTTCAAACAGCTGAGCCGCACCAGCTAGGGGTTACATTTGTTTAAAATATATGTTTATTGATTTCAGAGAGGAGAGGAGAGGGAGAGAGAGGTAGAAACATCAATGATGTGAGAGAATCATGGATCAGCTGCCTCCTGCACACCCCACACTGGGGGATCGAGCTTGCAACCAGACATGCGCCCTGACCCAGAATCAAACCGTAACCTCCTGGTTCACAGGTCAATGTTCAACCACTGAGCCACACCAGCCTGGCAGGGGCTACATTTTATCTTTTACTCTGTAAAGGTGACATTTAAAAATATCAATTCTGTATCATATAGCATAAATCAATATAATTAAAAATCATCCTAGCCCTAGCAGGTTTGGCTCAGTGGATAGAATAACCACCTGCGGACCAAAGGCTCAATTCCAGTCAAGGGCACATACCTCAGTTGCAGACTCCTCCCCAGCCGGACCCTGGTCAGGGCTCATGCAGGAGGCAACCAATCAATGTGTTTCTCTCACATCGATGTTTCTCTCTGTTTTTCCTTCTCACTTCCACTCTCCCTAAAAATCAATGGAAGAATATCCTCGGGTGAGGATTAATGACAACAACAAAAAAATCAACCTAGATAGATGTAAAATGCCTTTCCTACAAATAAATAATCAATATAGTTATGTGCTAAATAAATCAATATGATCATATTTGATCTCTTGATTTGCTCATGATTAAGCATTTTACTACAGCAAACTTTATTCAATGTCCAATCAACCTCTGGATTAGGTTAGTATTCAAATACCACTTGGTAGTTTAAAAAATATGTTTACAAGATAATTACTAATGTTACAGCAAAAGCAATTTTTGTTGGCAGTATAATAGTTTGTTAGGCCTGTTGACAACAGGTAAGCATGGATTAATTATATTTGGTAAGAAAATGCAGGTAGAAATTGGGAGGGAACATGAAACAGGCTTCCAGGGTATTGATAATACTATAGGTTATTTCTTGATATTGGTGATTGTTTTATGATAATTCACCTAGCTATAAATGTAAGAAACTAAATTATAATACACATAAATATAAAAAGTTTATTTTTTTACAGTGGTTTAAAAAACTGTTTGGCTATAGCTATGATGTGACATCTACTTACAGTTTAAAATAAAAATCTAATGAAAATGTATAGGCTTATTGTCCTTAAGCACAATATACTTTAGGATTAAGTTTTTAACCACAAGAACTGTCAATACAATGCAGTCATATAAAGGCACAGGAAAATTAAATTGCCAGTGATGCTGAGTGAAATAGGAGACTAAAAATGCAAAGGACTTTACAGTTTACTTGTAACATCTGAAAGCTTATTCTAAGTTTTTAAATTTTTTATTATTAGGGTATAGAGAAAATCAGCAAGTAAAATATTACTTATCTAAATAATACTATTAATTATTTATGCCCAATTATGTTTCCTAAACCTTCAAAAATATTTTTTTGAAAAAATGCCTGCACAATAATACTGTTTACTATGGGAGGAAATGCTGTATGTGTCCAATCTACTTTGGAAACTCCACAAAGATGTTCCGTTAATAAAAAGGCAAAAATCCTATCTAATAAAAGGGTAATACGCAAATTAACCATCACTCCGTCACAAAGCTAGCAGCACCCATAGCCACAACATGGAGGCACCCAGTCCCCCAGCCCCACCGGAGTCCCCCAGTCCTGGGGGCACAGCCGCTGAGAGTGGGCAGTGTTAGAGGCCTGGTGGAATGCTTGCTTCATCACTGCGGCAACGAGGCAAGCATTCCGCCCTGGCCGTGGAGGGCCTCTGGGCAGCGGGTGCAGAACGGCCAGGCCCCGCAGAGAGCAGAGAACCACGGGGAGTGGGCCTAAGCCATCAGGGCTCCTGGATTGGAGAGTGCTCCCAGATTGCAAAAGGTGCAGGTCAAGCTGAGGGACCCTCCCCCACCCTCACCGTGAACAATATTTGTTCAATAAAGTACCTTCATTAGAAATATCAGTTCTTCATAACTTGCTAACAATATATTAATTACAGAATAAGAGCAATAAACCTGTTCTTCTCTAAGCTATACGAACAGTGAAAACGAGTAAAATTGCCTAGTAAAATACAAGTACCCGGCATTTACAATACACCAAATCATCTGAAAATCCATTTCAATAAAGAAGACTAACTCCTACAGAATTAATTCCTCTAGATGTACCAGTCATTAATTTATAAACCTTGGGGCAAACGTACTTTCATCATATTCCAGCTCCAGCCCTACAAATTTGGGGTTCTTCAGTTCAGAACCTAGACATGCCTCAGAAAAGAACAGTAGTATACTCCTCAGTCCATAACTAAATTTGGGACCCAAATACAGTAATCAGAGATTTAGAGACTATGGACAGAAGGTGATTCTCGATAGAGGCTTCTGATTGGAAAGTACCTAAATACAAAAGAGGCCTGACCTAACAAGCAAATCAGCTCATGGCAAATGCCAAATTAGGTCATTAAGGACTATCAATAGCTACTAATAAGATACATTACAACAATGTAGAAAGTACAGTAACGGCACTTTTCCAATGCAGAAAATAAAAACTCAGAATGCCAGTGGAATAAACATTATTTCAAATTATACAAGATATAGACCTCTGCAGCCAAAAATCACCTACTTGGCAATATTACACATATGTTACTTGTATATATTTTTCTTTTCTTCCACCTAAACTTTCTAGTATATTATTTCATAAAGTGTTTTACAAACCTTCTTCTTCACCTTCAGTAGAGACTTCATGATGATTTTGTATCCCATAACTATTTCTTCTCAGTGACTTTCTTCGCCTTTTCACTCTTGAATACATATCCATGTTTTCCTTTTAAAAAAAGAAATCTGTCAAATATTAACATGGAATTTATTCCTGGCAATAAATAGTATAACCCAATGGGACATGCCTACTCAATAAAATTCACTGAGCGCCTATTTACAAGGCACGGATTCATGAAAACGGAGCTCCCTGAATTCAATAAATGTAAGGGACAAGAGAATAAACAAACAAAGCTTATAAGATATTTGAAAATTGTAAACTATAATGCCATGGAATACTGTCTCCTGCAAGCAAATTACAGACTAGTAGGATGAAACAAATCACAGGTAACTATAAAAGAAAGTAAACAAAGTTAAACACCATAAAGAAAGGTACTAAGTAGAATTCAAAGAGACAATGTCTTCTTGATAAGGGCAGGGAAGCGAGGCAACATTTGAAATGAACCTTGAAACAAGAAAGGATTACATCAGTCCCTAACCAGAAGTATTAAGAGAAGTAAAAGACAGATGAACAAGAATGATTTGTTTGTATTTGGGCAATAGTGTTGAGAAGATAAAAGTCGAAAACAGATTATGAAAGCCAAAATATTTTTAATTAATTCAGTACACAATAAAAAAAATATTAAAGGTTCACATCAGAAAAGTTACAAAATCAGAACTGTATTTTCAGATGACTATTCTGGAAAAAGTAGAGAGAGAATTTTTAGGGGAATTGTGGCAAGTAGAGAATGGAATAAAAGAACCAAGAAAGCAAAAAAGTCGCAAGGTAAAAATGAAGAAGGAACAATTCTATTAATCCAAGAAAGTCTAAATGCTGTTGACTCTCCCTTTTTATTCCTCAGTAGAAATTAAAAATTGCAAAGGTTGTTTAAGTATACTCACAAATTCTGTATCTGTCCACATTCGAAGTCGTTCCACTTCTCCTGATCGACGATTCCGTCTAATGTTAATGTTGTCCATTTCTTGCAGTACAGCTTCAGCAGTGCTATAATCACATAATAAAACTAGGGTTTAGACAATTGTGGAACCACACACTGTGTCGTCATCCACATAAAAGAGATCTTCACCAAAGCATAACTAAATCATCTCTGATATGTAACTGTATATAACATCCCTCTTTGAATTGGGGTCCATCAGAACCAAAAGACCTTCTACCTTAATATATTTATTTAAGTAAAACTTACGAAATAGAAGACTTTTGTTTATAAGGCTCCAAAATATTCAAATCCACAATGCCACTAAAAAAACTGACTACCAGATCCCAGGCACTGAAAAAAGTAACTAATTTCATCTTTTTATTTGAAGATGATGTTATGATTTATACAGAATAGAATTTGTAAAAAGTTTAAAGCCAATAAGGTAACAGAACAGGTCTTTCTATAAATTAGAGAATACTGACATCCACAAAATACATGCTGACATTAGAACATTTCACCTTTCAAACACTATGTTTCCAGACACTGGTCTAAGTATCTAACAAAGGTACATCTGAAACTAATACAAATAATATTGAATGTAAACTGTAATAGAAAAGTATAAAAAAATAATAGAAAAAAGTAAAAATAATAACTAATACTCAAATTTGACATTACCACTACAGAGTATAATTTCCAGAATATAAGGGATTAAACTGACCTCCCTTCTCCAGGTATTTGCAAGAATTAAGTATGATAATCTATTACCTGAGAAGAATCACGTTTCATTGGATGTCGATGCTGAGCAATCAGCTAGGCTTGCTCACTAGCTACATCCCACATACCCAGTCTCAAAAAGATCATCAATTCAAAATCTTAACTAAGAAAAATTATATATTAATAATGGACCTTAATGTTGTTTGAAAATTGTCAAAGCTACAAATGTTAAATGAGAAAATATTAAATGACTATAGTAAAGACAGAATAAAATTATTTTTATAGTATCTCACTATGCACAAAAGCTTAATTAACAATGAGAACATTTTTAACTATTACATAAATTGTATTAAATCTAGTAAACTAACTAGAAACTGACAATCACTGCTAACCACTGTTAATTCAAATTGTTATAAAATAATTGCATTTATTACTAAGTCAGTGCCTAAGTTGTTTTTAAAAGCATAACTGTCTTAAAAATCAAATAATTAGCCCAGCCAGTATGGCTCAGTGGTTGAGTGTTGACCTATGAACCAGGAGGTCACAAGTTCAATTCGCAATCAGGGTATATGCCCAGATTGCAGGCTCCATCCCCAGTGGGAGGCATGCAGGAGGCAGCCGATTAATGATTCTCATCACTGATGTTTCTCTCTCTCTTTCTCTCTCCCTTTATCTCTGAAGTCAATTTTAAAAATTATTTTTTAAAATCAAATAATTAAATGAAACTGCTTACTACATAAGCATTCATACCTATTTACTAGTTGATCAAATAACAAACTCTGGTTCACGCTTTCAAATCTGTTTTTCCTGGAACGACAACTTTTTCTGACTTCCATGTCACCATTCATACAAGAAAGGTCTCCATCTCCCTTCTTTTCCCCTCGAAGGGGATGGCTTCGAAGGGCTACAAAAAGAGAGATAATTCCCATTTCAAAGTACAGAGTATAAAAAGAGAGGAAAAAAAATCAAAACATTACTTTTAAAAGACAACAAGAGATTTAATATAACCTCTTAAATGGCTTTAATATCCAATAATCTAGCATTTCTATAAATGTTTACAATCTGTCTTAATAATTTAAATTATTTCCCTTGTATGGATTTTTCAACACTTAACAATTACATATGTATTTATTGTGACTGAAATCCAGTCATTTGCTGAGCATACTAGTAAATCACTCTGTTTACCCACATTAAATACTTTAATTCTAACAACATTAAAAGAATTTCAATACTAACCAGTTTCATAATAGAATACTCACATAAACTACTATGTCCGTTTGGTAATGTAGCACCAGGCTGAGAAGTTAACCTAAAACACAATTATATTTAATATGCAAACATATCAATATTCACTTAAAGGAGCAAGAAATGCAATACTGGTGGAATCATTTTAATCTTTAAAATGTCAGTACTATAGTATTACTTTATTTAAGAGTGAAGACTTTTTTTACTCTAACATTGATAATATACCAATTAATAAAATATACTGAGTCATTTCATTACTTCAAGTACAGCTTTAATAATAGAACTTATTATCTCTTTAACTCTGTAAATTAAATCCAAATAAAAGGCTTAAGCCTAACATATGCCATAAATTAACTGAGGCCATTAGTAGCAATTGTCACAGACATTTACTATTGATTTGGTTGACAAAATAAAATTGAAACAATAACAAATTTATTCAAACAGTAATTTGTAAGAAAAAAAAGTACTGAACACCAATACCATATAATAATTTATTCAAATATTTTATTATACATTCTAAACTGAAAATAAAAACTCAACTACTTTCTCAAAACAGTCATTGTATAATTCTCTCTCTTGGGTGGAGGAAGAAAAATGTTAGATACTTACATGGTCATCAAAACATAAAGACTTAAGGAAACAGTCACCATACACCTAACTATAATTAGAAAGCTCAAAAACTAAATTGTTACAGAATAAAAGAGCTGTCAGTATAAAGTTATCGGAGTATTTTTTTTAACCCAACAATAATCATTTTCAAAGAAAAAAAACAATGGGAGGACATTTAGAAAATAGTTAATATTTATAAACTATCTTCTACTATTTGTGTGGTTTGCACAATTTTTTAACTAAAATATTCTAATGTTTTTAGTTACTCCGTAGCTCTTTGTGTTAAATCATAAATGTTAAGTGTTATAATTGTTAATTGTAAATATCCCTGCCTAATAAAGGTCACAGCTAGGATGATTAAAATATATGAACAAAAACTCAAACTACTATCTGTCTTCAGACTGTGGAGAAAACAAAAACAAAAACTCCAGCCCTCCTTTCCCCCAGAAAACAACAAAACTATCTTTTTCTAATATACTACCTCTTGGAAAGTATTTCATTTTTAGCACCTTTGTATACCAAGTACACAATTCTCCTGGCATATGAATTTGAGTATAAAGTAATGAAACTGATGTATTAACAGGACATTCTTTAGATTACACATGTAGAATTCTCTACAATCAATCTCAAAATCCACTTAAAACCAAATTTAAAAATCTATTTTATTCATAAATATACTTTGGCTTTGAACCCAACATAACATTACCTCAGTCTGATCAATTTATTCACAAATCTTGGCTCCAAATGAATTTTAGTTGCATGCCAAACTAAATGGTTATCCCTAGCTGGTTTGGCTCAGTGGATAGAGCGTTGGCCTGCAGAATGAAGGGTCCTGGGTTCAATTCCCAGTCAAGGGCACGTGCCTTGGTTGCAGGCTTGAACCCCAGTTGGGGGTGTGCAGGAGGCAGCCAATCAATGATTCTCTCTCATCATTGATGTTTCTATCTCTCTCTCCCTCTTCCCTCCTGTCTGAAATCAATAAAAATATATTTTAAAAAACTAAATGCTTAAAATTATACACACTTGAATTAAAAGAATAAGACGTTAACCCTAAAATATATTTCTATAAAAGAAATCTAAAACTTTTCTGAACAATAGCAACATCACTTGGGGGTAAAAGCACAGTAAGTTTTTTGTCCCTCTGAAGAAACAATACTTAGTTGGCTTTTACTTCTTTGCTAATGAGAGATGTTTTATGGGGGGAAGGGAACACTAGTTCTTCAATCTAATTATCTTACAATTACATATTAATGTCATCATTTTACCATTATCATTTCTCTTATAAAACAGAGAAATTTATTTCTTTTTAAAGGAGATAAAATCAAATACTCTGTCTATAAAGAGAGAATACTGAGATTTTAAGGGTTGGCCTGACTATACAATATTATGTGTCTAAAAAGTCTCATGAATCAATGTTCCCAATAGTTAATTACTTAAGCCCTGGCCAGAGTGTGGCTCAGTTGATTGAGTGTCGTTCCATTCACCAAAAGGTTCGATTCAAGGTCAGGACACATACCCAGGTTGCAGATTTGATCCCCTGTCAGGATATATAGGGGAAACAACTGGTTGATGTTTCTCTCTCACATCAATGTTTCTCTCTCTCATTCATATTCTCTCTCTCTCTCTCTCTCTCTCTCTCTCTCTCTCTCTCTCTGCCTCCCTCCCTCTCCCTTTCTTTTTCTCTCTCTCAAATCAATAAAAACATATTTTGGAGGAAAAAATTTGATTACTTAAAATGTAACCAGGTTCACTACTTAAATGAATCCTCCAAGAAACCCTTTATAATTATAAAGTCTCCTTTGTTTATTTTTTAAAAGGAGAATATGATGGGGAATATTTCCCTATATCTCTGTTTCCTAAATTTTTTAAATGGAGACAGTATCACTTTATATTAGATGATCATTATATTAGAGTTTTTTTATTGTTGTGTTTTTTTATATTAGATTTTTTTTTAATATATTTTATTGAGTTTTTACAGAGAGGAAAGGAGAGAAATAGAGAGTTAGAAACATCGATGAGAGAGAAACATCGACCAGTTGCCTCCTGCACACTCCCCACTGGGGATGTGCCCGCAACCAAGGTACATGCCCTTGACCGGAATCGAACCTGGGACCTTTCAGTCCGCAGGCTGACGCTCTATCCACTGAGCCAAACCGGTTTTGGCATATTAGATTTTTTTAAACCTTTAATTATCTGAAGCAACTACCAGATTTAAAAAGCATTTCTTATTCTCCCTTTCCCATATAAACCCAAGGCATTTAATGATTTAGAGGGTTTTAAACCTCAATTCAGTAAATGTCTCATTTTTGAAAACCTTAAGCACTATCACCCTTTAATTCCAATGTGCCTCAGCAGTCTAACATAGCTGGTTATATTTCACTTAATCTCATTATTCTCTCATCTGATGACAAAACAAGTTTTTCATGTATAATCCATTTAAGTTTACACTTTGTCTTATCAAAGATTTAATTTTGTATCTTAGAGTATGCCCTTTTATTATTCCAGAAACATCAAATGCATGCCACTTTCCCCAAGCTGCCTACAACACACCAGGTCTCCAAGTTAAATAAATGTCTACTGGCTAAATGTCAGCTGACAAGAGTCAGTAAAATGGTACTCTACTCAAAATATTTGAAAAAAATAAAAATAAAAAATATTTGTAAGTGCCAACATCTATCTAGGTTAGCATGTATTTGTGTGAGTTTCTACGTATAAGATAAAGAAAATATGCTAAATACTTTCTGATCAAACAAAATCATCAATTTACAAAAAATGATCAATCATTATAATTACATTGATGAACTTGGACCTCCAAATATATATGCCCAGATTTCTCCCCAAAAGAAAACTCAATTTCAAATATTTTATGAAGACTTTGAAATTCTAGTTTCACTTTTACCTCTCCATCAATTACTAGTCTCTAAAAAGAAATCATTTTACCAATCAACAGTAATTTCTTTAAAGAATTTTGGTCTTTAGAAAGTCCAAAGGACTCATTTTTCACCCTAGCTAGTTTGGCTCAGTGGATAGAGCAGTGACCTGAGGATTGAAGGGTCCCACGTTTGATTCCAGTCAAGGGCACATGCCCGGGTTGCAGGCTCGATCCCCAGTGTGGGGCATGCAGGAGGAAGTTGATCAATGATTCTTTCTCATCATTGATGTTTCTATCTCTTTCTACCTCTCCCTTCCTCTCTGAAGTCAATTAAAACAATTTTTAAAAAAAGATTCATTATTTTTCATAGCTAATACTAAGTTTTATCTATATTCAATTTTTCTCAAAATGAAATGTATTTCTAAGGAATTATTTTTATGAAAGAAATTCCATAATTTACCCTTAATGCTCATAAGAACTTAGATTACAAAATAAAGAATCAGGATTCTTAGGTTCATGACATAAAAACAACCAGAAACCTTTAAATAAATACTGATATTTGTATTTATGCTATCTCAAAATATAAAATATATTTAGCTAAAAGTGTTGCTTAAAATTCAATTCTGTTAAATCTAGTAAGTCACATGGCATTTTCTTTTCAAGTCATACAAAACCAAAAGACTGTAACAGTGTAGCACTTACATTCCTAGATGGAAGTTTAACTCCGAAAACTTTTTAAAATGTGAAATGCTAAACATTATTCTTCTGCCAAAACAGAAATAGTAAATTTTGTTAACATTCATTATGTAAGCTTTTTATTCAAAATGTGTTTAGTATTTTTTTAAAAGGAGTATCTTACTTTAATGTACCTAAATGTAATCAAAACTATCCCCCCAAAAATTTTTGACGTCTTTTTATATGAAAGATGTCAATTTACATAAAAGCCTTCTGAATGGATAAGATGTGGGAAATCTAGTGTATTACATCCTCAGACTTGAATCAAACTGTTAAAATTATCTTACAATTAAAGGTCAAACTTCAACACTAAAAGAACATCTTTTAGCAACATTTATCTAGAAAAAGAAGCCTAATTCACTTACTAAATAAATGCAAGAGACAGAATATAACAGAGAGATCAAATCTAGAAGTGTAATTAAAGGGAAGTACTCATCTTGAGAAATATCATTATAGTGATCTGGATCTGTTTCATCTCACATATGAATGAGTATGATAAAAAGGGGGAGGGGGAGAATCAACAGACTATAATTCCTGAATTTTTCTACTTAGTTCTCAGACAATGCAAAATAAAAAATTTTTAATTCCACTATACTGTACACCTGAAACTAATATGATATTGAATTATCAATTATAATGGAAAACAGAATTTTAGACCATACTAAAATAGGTAACATTCTTTGTAAATGTGCAGTGCCTATCAAAGTTTATGTAACCCCCAAAAATATTTTTCATTAAAGAAAATATATATAGGCCCTGGCCAGGTAGGTCAGTTGGTTAGAACATCATCACAAAATGCCAAGGTTGTGGGTTCAACCCTTAGTCAGGGCACATACAAAAAACAACCAATGAATGCATAAATAAGTGGAACAACAAATCGATGTTTCTCCCTCTCAAAAATTCAATTTAAAAAAAAAGAATTCTATATAATAAAAGCCTAATATGCAAACCGACCGAATGGCAGAATGACCGGCAGAACGACCGGTCACTATGATGTGCACTGACCACCAGGGGGCAGACATTCAACACAGGAGCTGCCCCCAGCCCACAGGCCCCAGGCCAGCCAAGGCAGGTGCCAGCGGGGGCCCCTCAATCACCCCGCCAGTCACCCCACAGATCGGCCCTGATCGCCAGCCAGGCCTAGGGGTTCTACCCATACACGAATTTCATGCACCAGGCCTCTAGTGTGTGTGTATATATATATAAATATATGTGTGTGTGTAAAGAGAAAGAGAGAGAGAGAGAGAGAGAGAGAGAGAGAGAGAATCAAAATATTTTTAACTATTTCAAGGATAAATGAAACCAAAGAATTTCCCTTTTATTTTTATCTGCCATCGGCATATCAGCACTTCTCTATCAAAGACACTGGAGAAAAGAGAAGCCAAAATTCTGAGTTCAAAGTTTAAATCTTCTGTGTGTGTGTTTATCCTTGCTACATTAAATTATTACCATTTACTTTGATAAGTAAAACTAAGCTTTCCTGCTACATATTAAATCAGACACAAGCAATTTAAGTTGAAAGGATGGAGATAAATGAAAAGATTTCTTTAAACATTTATTTAGATGTTATTATATTTTTGTATATCAATTCAAGTGGAATCCTATCCTATATAATAAAAGCCTAATATGCTAAGTGTCCAACCATTCGTTCAACCGTTCAACCAGTTGCTATGATGCGCACTGTCCACCAGGGGGCAGACGCTCTGACGTAGGTTATCTTGCTGCTGGGTTCCAGCCCATCGGGACTAGGTGAGATGGGCTAGACACACCCTGGACAAATCTGTGCCTCAGGCTGGTTTCAGCCCAACCCCGCAGGCCAGGCTGAGGGACCCTACCAGGCCTCTAGTATTTAATAACTTTAGAAAGAAGACATTTTACCTATTTTCAAATAAAAAAATAATTCTAACCATATGTTCTTACTTAAATTTTCAGGACTAGCCCAGCTGGTGTGATTCAGTTGGTTGAGTGCTGTCCCATGCACTAGGAAGTTGCCAGTTCGATTCCGGTCAGGGCACATACCCAAGTTGTGGGCTCAATCCCCAACAGGGGATATGCAGGAGGCAGCTGACCAATGTTTCTCTCTCTCTCTCTCCCCCCGCCCCTGCCTTTCTCTCTAAACTCAATAAAAACATATTTAAATTTTTTTTCAGGACTGTACATATATATGCATATTTAAGACCTATCAAAATCCAACTGTTTTAGTAATAAGTTTCTATTACATACTACAAAACAAATACATCTTATGGCATATTTAGAAAGAAATTATATACAGAAATTATAAGGTAAATTCAATACAATTTTTAAGTATTTTTAGATACTAGCAGCTTTACAATTTATGAAAATTAGCATTAACATCAACTCTAAATCACATCAAATCATTCATGAAAAAAAAAGAAAAAAAAATGAAAAAAAAAATCATTCATGAAAAAATAATCGATGAGTTCTCACTTCTCACCTGGACTGTCCAGTTGATATATTCCATTCCTCTCGTTGACTAGTACTTCGTGATTTTGATTTGTCTTTGCAAACAGAATCAGGTTGTTTCAAAGTGCGTTTGGCTGGAGGAGACACGTGGCTATCACTTAAACTACCATCAACCTCAGATTTCTGAAAGACAGTGAAAAATGCATTTATTATTCCTATTAAAACACACAGAATTGTTAAATTGCATAAAGTACAGTATTCAACCAATAAATATTTACTGAATGAATCACTCTACAAGTGTAACATAATGTAATAATCTGTAACTACAGAAACAAAAATTAGAAGAATAAGTTCAGTGTTGTTTATATTTGAAAGCAGTTTGAAGCCTACAGAAAAGATGTGTGTATATCATCATTTTATGATATGACTAGTAGCCCTGCGCACAAATCCATGCGCCAGTAGCTCACCAGTGCTCGCTGCCACCTTCCAGTAGCTCTCCGCCCTCCTGTAGCTCCCTCGCCCTCCTCCCCCCACCTCCTCCTCATAGTTTGCTGCCCTGCCCCCTCCTGTAGCTCTCCACCGCCTGCCCGCTTGTAGCTCACTGCCCCACCCTCCTGATGATCCGTGATCCAGTCGTTATACAGTCAGTCGGCGTAACGATCATTTGCATATTACATCTTTATTATATAGGATTCCTCATTCTTCTCCTAAGTACTCCATCATGTACTCCCCAAAACAAGGACACATTGTTACATTAGCATCATACAATCTACCTAATCAGGAAATTAACAATGACATAACACAGAGCGAATCCAGACACATGAAATTTTATCAAATGTCCCAACATGTCTCTCTTTCCCTTCTGGTTCAGGATCCTATCCAGGAACACATATTGTATTTAGTTATCAGATCTCTGTTTCCTTCAATATAAAACAGTTCTTTAGTCTTTCCCCATCTTTTATGACCTTGAGTGTAAAGAGTACAAAGCCTTTCATTCCCAAGGATGAATTTCATTCTGGGTCTATTTGATGTTCCTCATAACCAGATTCAGGCCATATATTCTTGGAAAGAATATACAGAAATTATATTGTGTATACTAATCTACCCATCATTATCACCTTGATTATTTGGTCAAGTTGTTGTCCACCAGGTTTTTCCACCGAAAAGTCTTATTTTTCCCTTTGTATTTCATTAAATTATGTGGAATTATTCTGATAATTCAGCAATATCCTGTTTTTCATCAAACCACCACCCACCAGCCTCAGCATTCATTGACTATTTTTGCCTTTCTTCAATACCAGTATGACAATGATTATCTAATCCCATCATTCCTTCTACAATTTTTTAGTTGGCATTCTACTTTAAAGAGCTTTCCCCAGCCCTGGCCAGTTTGGCTTAGTGGATAGAGCGTCGGCCTGTGGGCTGAGGGGTCCCAGGTTCGGTTCCAGTCAAGGGCATGTACCATGGTTGCGGGCACATCCCCAGTGGGGGGTGTGCAGGAGGCAGCTGATCAATGTTTCTCTCTCGTCAATGTTTCTAACTCTCTATCCTTCTCCCTTCCTCTCTGTAAAAAATCAATAAAGTATATATATAAAAAAAAAGAGTTTTCCCAACCCCACTTCGCCCAATTCATTTACTCATGTATTTATATCAATAGGCACTATGGATTCTATATTGTTCTAGGAGTTATAACCCATTATTCTATTTATTTTGTTACTCAATTTATAAAAGTTTTGGCCATTTGGACCCCTTTAAAAGTGATTCCTGTATCCTTTTGACATGTCCCCATCATTTTGAATATTTCCTTATTTCTGGCACAAAAGAAATCTCTAATCTTGTACTTTCCCTCCCTGACCCCAGAATTAGCTATTTCTGCAAGGAGCCCTGGTTCCTTTCAATCAGGATGGTACCTAGAAACCAACATCTGGGCAATAGGTGCACTCACTGTTACTGGGGGTTTCAATGCTATTGAGTCCTCTTAGCAGAGAGCGCTAAAAAATATACGAAAAAAATGTACACACACACACACACACACACACACACACTCATCTATACCTATTTCTTTATCTGTGCATAAATAACAAATGTGTGTACACTAATGCTTCTAATTCTAATTCCACACCTTAAGTTTCTAGACTTTCCCTTTTCTGTTTCTAAGCCCTTCTCAGAGAGAAACCTCATTTCCAACATCTTGAACACATTTATTTACTTATTCATTTATTTTTAATATGTTTTTATTGATTTCAAAGAGAGGAGGGAGAGGGAGAGAGAGAGAGAAACATGGATGAGAAAGAAAGATCGATCAGCTGCCTCCTGCATGCCCCTACTGGGGATCAAGTCCAAAACCCAGGCTCGTGCCCTGACCAGGAATCTAACCAACAACTTCCTGGTGAATGGGGTGATGTGCAAAAACTGGGCCGGGCAATGTATTTATTTTTTATGTTCCCTTTCAATTAATTTGAAAGCTCCATCTACCATATTTCCATTACTGCCTCCCCAGCTGCATATCTTCAAACTACAGGAAAGTCACTACCTGCACAGCAGCTCTCCTCATCACCATGCAATTCCTTGGATACTAGGCGGACGGAAAAGAGAGTGGAGGGATGGATCTTTCCTTTGGAGAAATTTAGATCATATACTTTATCACCTGACATTTTAGATCAGTATTTCAAAGGAACATATGATCATTTTCAATATGGTACCATTAAAGATATTTGAGTTTGGTCTCCTTTTATGCTAAAAGTTTCTCTTTAAAATATATATATAAACTATCCATTTCATAAATGCAGGCTTTTGTATCATATTATCCCAAAGCAAGACAACTATATTACTCAAATAATTAGTAAAAATACAGCCACTAGCAAACAAACATAAGGAATACAATGTTTATTTAAAGGTACCCAACTACAGCCAATAGAATGAATTCACTTACTAAAAATTTTTTCACAGAAAAAACAATTTCTAATTTTGTGATTTAATACATTTACAATGAGACAGTTTTAAAGCCACAAGACCACACACATATTAAAAGGCACAAAGAGAAAAACAATTAAAAATTCAAACATCAGAGTGACTATTTAAGAATAATAAACATGTTAGTTGTGTAACATGCATCACAACTTATCAGTTTAAGTTCCCAAGAAAAACTGGTTAGCTACTTCCAAACTATCCTCAATAGACTACCTCTGTCACTCCAAATGTGCTTCACTCCAATCAGAAACCAATTTTGGCAAGATCCCCAGATGATTCTTATGCACATTAGGATTTGAAAAGCAATGCTATAACATGTTCAACAAGCACTGGGTAAGGAAGCAATGTCATCTGCTCTAAGTTAAGGCATATTTATGAACACAAAAACTGATACCTATAAAACTACTTTAACAATTTAGATATCCAAGCCAGCATTACTCCTTCTAATCAAATCCCACCACTCACTCTTTAAGACCCATCTCTACCCTGAATCTTATCTGAAGAATCTAACCTAATTGACATTTCCCCTCTACTAGCTGCAACTTTACAATACATTTTGGCAATTAATTATATTCAATTAGCAATATGTATTCAAAACTGATTCTAACAGCCCTGGCTGGTTTGGCTCAGTGGATAGAGCATCAGACTGAAGGGTCCCAAGGGCACATGCCCAGGTTGCGGGCTTGATCCCCAATAGGGGGCGTGCAGGAGGCAGCCGATCAATGATTCTCATCATAGATGTTTCTATCTCTCTCTCTCCCTTCCTCTCTGAAACCAATAAAAATATAATATTTTTAAAAATATTTTTAAACTGATACTAACAGCAAGATTTTAAGTTCTTTAACTTTTTTAAAAAAATGACCCTCTTTTTTTATTTTTATTTTTTCAGGGGAGAGCTCGAACACAGTCCCCCACTAGCACAAATTATGCAATCGAGTTTCCCACATTTGGGGAAATCGCAGGGGTCAGCACATCCGGAGTGCAGTGAATAAGCCTCACCCTGGGAAAACCACCTTCGTGATCATGGTATCTGCCCTGCCAGGTAAGCATCCTATTTCTTTTTAATTCCACACAACAGCAAGCAAAAAAAAAATAAAAAGCAAGATTTCCCCAAATTTGTTCAATAAATTATTAATAGGAATTATTATGGAGGGGGAAAGGGAAATTATTAGGGGAAACAAAGGAAGGCTAATGATGATAAATTTCAGAATCAATGAGGTAAAAGGTTTTCGGCTGCAAGGCTTCTAAAAGTTTTTAATATGTTAATATGCAGTGTAAATCTCCAAGTATGAAAGATAGTATAGGACATTTCACAAATTTACTTGATCAAGTCTCTTTTTTCATGAAGCATATATAGGTAATAAAGTTTCACAAACATACCCTGGGAATAAGTACTATGTACTTAAGTACTTATTGAAATAAAGAAAAATTAATAAAATATTTTAATTATATAATAACTTGAAATAATTTGAGTTATTATATAACTCTGATTATCTGTTTAAATGAGTTTAAATGTTTACTGGTCAGTCTCTCATATTCTACTGGCTTTTTTCAGTTCCATTCAAAGCACCTCTCATAGTGCTGTCCACACACTACCTGAACCAGAAGTCACCTGAATTGCTCACTGAAGAAACATAACCTGTTAAACTAGAATTTCTTGAGGTGAGATATTTTTAACGAGGGCCTCCAAATGATTCTTAGTACAGAAAAGTTTGAGGACCTCTGGTACATAATACAGTTTTAAGTATAATATGAGGCACATCATCCTAACCGCTGCACTGAACTACAGTACTTCTCTTATGGAAGGGTTTCAATCTTTACTTGGCTCTGTGACAGAAACCTCAGAATAAATAGCATTACAAAAAGATCCCTCCCTCTAAAGAAATCTAGAGATTAAGTAAAGCAAGTGAACAAGATGTACATATGTGCAAAGTGATTACTTCAGCACCATTTTAGTAACTTCAAGCTTTGGGAAAGCTTTTACCTACAAAACTGATACTAACAGCTTACCTTTAATAGGATAATCACAGGTTCAACTTTAACTTTTTCATCTTCAAAGCATTTTGCTAGTTAATTATAACCTAATCCTTTGAGGAAAGGCGTTACTAGTTTCAGGCCAAAAAGTTTAAGAGAGGTTTTGCAATCTAACCACAGTCATTTAGCAATTTATGTCGGAGTCATTTCAATCCATGAATAAGAAAGGCATCTCAGACTAAGGGAAGAATTTCACTTAACAAACGTTTATTGAGAACCTACTGTGTATATAAGACATGGGAGCAGTGGTAAAATGGAATAAGACCTATTTGAAGTCAATATACAATTTATTGGGTTCACAAACAGTCATAGTGATGACAGATAACATATTATATTAAGTACTATAAGTATACAATTCTCTGAAAGCAAAAACTAAAAATAAGAACTGCTAGTAGAGATGAAGGAAAACATCATAAATGATGTGGACTTTATTTCATAAGAACATCGTAATGGAGTAAATGGTCAAAGGAACAATAGATAGTACTATAGTAACAGTGTCAAATGCTATGAAAGTAAAAGTACAATGAAAAGATAGTCATCCAACCTAAGTGACTTTATTCTCTAAACTCTAATCTTCTAAAAAAGATAATTTTTCCAATTTGAAAAAATCATTTTATCCTCAAGTCTCATCAGCTACCACAAATACTGACCACTATTATACCACAAATCACACACAATTAGACAAAAGACCTTGAGAATAATGAAACAGTGGAGATTTTTATGCTACATAGGTTTTCAGGGAAGGCTTCATGCCCAGATCAGAATTTGTCAGAAATCCAGAACCTGGACTTTAATGTAAAGACTAAAAGAATATTTCCAAACATACCATTAAAAAATGAGAAACTTAAGGAAACAAATAAATTAGCAGGCCACTAAATTAATTCAAGACTTGATGGTGGCCTCATCTAGAATTGTAAAAGTAGAAAATAAGAAATTGATTCCAGAAAGCAAAATAACTAAGATATTAGTGAAACCTCTATTCAAATTAAGACATATGGCAACTATAAAAAGTGGTTGTTGATTTTTAGTGGGTGTAGGGGGAGGCCAGGGGACAGATGTTTAATGAAGAAGTGTAATGCTGAATTCTGATTTTGAAAGTTAGGTTTAGAATTCAAGCCAGAAATCTAGGGAGATGTCTATCAGGTTGTAGGAAATGCAGCTCTGAGTAAGAATAAGTGAGAACTAGAGATATGAAATGGTAATAGAAGAATCATAGGTAATATAAGAATGAAAAAACAAAAAGGCAAACAGCAAAATCTTTAAAAATGGCTGCATTAAAGGGATGAGCAGAAAGGATCTCACATAAACTAAAGAAAAATAGTGTCTCATTAAAACAGGGAGAATGGAAGTTTGCTCCAAAAAGACCAAACAGGAGGAAAACTGATAAGCCTGTGCATTGGTAATCTACTAAGTAAATTAGTCACTGTACCTTCTGATAGGACAATTTCTGCAAAATGCTGACTGGAAATCACTAGATGAAGAACTGGGTGGTGAGAAAGTATAGATGATGACTACAGAGTTAGTTTTATAGGAAGTCTCAGAATTAAGAAAGACAATAAAAAATAGTCTAAGGAGGTCACAAAGTCAAAGAAGTCAGGGAAGAATTTCCTTTTTGGAAAAGATAAGATGACCTGGTTTCTTGTAAACAGAAGAAAAGGAATCACAGAAGAGATTAAAATAAAATTAAATTTTAAAGAGAAAGCTAACTGATGCAAAAAAGATCCTAGGAGAGACAGGAAAAAAGAATGAGGAACACTATCCCCCAGGCTAGATCAGAAAGTATATGGGTGCAATCAATGTTTTCCAATTTCCTTTATAGAACAGCCTTTTTTCTGCCTTTAAAAAAAAAAATAAGTATTCCTGTTGAAAGCTTAGCAAGTAGAGTCAATTTCTTTTGCTTTCATTTGTAAAACGAATGCACAGAGGCAGCAGTTACCATGACTGCAGAAAACAAAACTCTCACTGCTACTTATTTACTCAGGGCTAATACTATTCTACAAAGTCCTAAAACTCAAGGACACACAATGTCCTAAATTTTCCTCAAATATCACAAGAGTGCTAGCTTACTAGTTTAATATTTCTAAACAATCATCATGAAAGAATATGGAAAGGGGAAAAATACACAGAAATAAGCTTAGGCATTGTAAAAAGATAAAAATAGACCATTATAATTTAAAATGCATTTTTCTTCCTGGTAATTTTTTTAATCTGAAAATATCACATAGTTAAAATGAGTGTGAGAGAGACAGACAGACAGACAGACAGACAGACACAATGTGGGCAGTGAAAAATGCCAAGCTTAAAAGTTTGACAGCACCAGTCTTATACTACAGCATACCATTGTAATTCAACTATTTACCTCATAAAATTGTTAGAAGAACCAGGTGAGGTAGTGTAAGTTATAAATAGATACAGTCTCAAATAAGGATACTTGTTTCAAGGCTTTGTAGGATTAATAGAACTTCATAAGTTTATTAATTATCTTCAGTGATTCATTCTTTCCACAAAGAAAATGTATTAAGCACCTATTGTGTCAGATACTAAAGATACTTGATAAGATAGTCTCTGTCCTTCAAGGAAGTTAAAGCCTAACTCCTTAAACCAACCAGCAAAAGATAAAAATTTAAGGTGCTTTGAGTATTGGGGAGTAGGGTACATACTGCTTTAGCCTGTTTATTTTTTTTTTTGTTTATTTTTTTTTTATATATTTTATTGATTTCTTACAGAGAAGAAGGGAGAGAGACGGAGAGCTAGAAACATCGATGAGAGAGAAACATCGACCAGCCGCCTCCTGCACATCTCCCACTGGGGATGTGCCCGCAACCAAGGCACATGCCCTTGACCAGAATCGACCCCGGGACCCCCCAGTCCGCAGGCCGACGCTCTATCCACTGAGCCAAACCGGTTCCGGCTGCTTTAGCCTGTTTAATAGTACAATTTAGTAAAACCTGTAAAAATTTAAAATACATGTATCTTTAATCCAATAATTCCACTTCACCTAAAAGAGAAAGGTCATTTCCTGCTACATTACTTATAATATTAAAAATACAGAGGTTGCCGAAACCGGTTTGGCTCAGTGGATGGAGCGTCGGCCTGCGGACTGAAGGGTCCCGGGTTCAATTCAGGTCAAGGGCATGTGCCTTGGTTGCGGGCACATCCCTAGTGGGAGATGTGCAGGAGGCAGCTGATCGGTGTTTCTCTCTCATCGATGTTTCTGGCTCTCTATCTCTCTCCCTTCCTCTCTGTGAAAAATCAATAAAATATATTAAAAAAAAAAAAATACAGAGGCGCCCCGGTCAGGTGGTTCTATACACCAAAAGGTTGCAGGCTTGATTCCCAGTCAGGGCACATACCTAGGTTGCGGGTACAGGAGGCAACCGATCAATGTTTCTCTCTGGCTCTAAAATCAATAAACATATCCTTGGGTGAGGATAAAAAATAAAAAAAGAGTATGGAGGCAACCTAACCGTGTAACAAACAGGGAACAGCCAAATGACTGGATCACACAATGATACAACAAAATATTAGAAAGCCATTAAGAAAAATGGATACTTAAGAATGTACATGACACAAAGTTAACTTAAAAAAATTAGTTAACATAAGTAGTATATAGGGTATGATTCCATTTCTGTCAAAAATATACACATATAAATACAATAGTCTGGAAAGATGTACACCAGTTTTAACAGTGTTTATTCCTAGGAAGAACAAACTGGAGGAATTAAGGGAGCAGGGGAACGTCCCTTTTTTATTTTTTTTAATGAACGTCCATATTGTTTGAAATATTTATTTCTTAATTTTTAAATAAAAGTAAAATATTTTGCTACACAGTAAAATAGATAATCAAATTGGTATTTTAGTAAAATGTATTGTTACTGAAAAAAATTCCAAAGAAAAGGCAAAGTACTTATAACCATTTTTTTAAAAAAATCAGAAGCCTGGCCAGTGTGGCTCAATGGTTGAGCACTGACCTATGAACCAGGAGGTCATGGTTCAATTCCCAGTCAGGGCACATGCCTGGGTTGCGGGCTGGATCCCCAGTGTGGGGCGTGCAGGAGGCAGTGTTTCTATCTCCCTCTCTCTTCCTCTCTGAAATCAATAAAAATATACATATTGTTTTTAATCAGAAAATATTAGTTCTGACCAGAGTTGTTAGGTGGTTAGAGTGTCGGCCTACAAACCAGAAGGTCGTGGATTCAATTTTCAGTCAAGGGCACGTACCTGGGTTGCAGAATTGATAATCTGCCCCCAGTTGGGGCTCATATGGAAGGCAACCAATCAATGTCTCTCTCTCACATCAGTGTCTCTCTCTCTCTCTCTCTCTCTCTCTCTCTCTCTCTCTCTCTCTCTCCTCCCTCCCCCTTCCATTCTACTCTCTCTAAAAATCAATAGAAAAAATATCCTCACTCCTCTGGTGAAAATTTTAAAAAAAGAAAATTTTAGATAATATAGGGCAGAAAGGGAGGTGGAACATTACAAGAGCATGTTAAAAAGTATGTGGTTAGAGGAAATATAATTTTAAAAATACATGAATTTAAAAAACCTAGAAGTTTAGGTCTTAAGAGCAATAAATAACAACAATAAAGCATACATGGAACAGTTACCAAAACTAAGCATAAATAGGGTAGCAAATATAAATCACAACAAATTATATAGAGTAAATTCTCTGAACATACTGGTATTAAACTATAAGTAAATAACAAAAAGATAATTAGAAAATAAATGTCCAACTGTTTAGAAAAGTAAGCAATATACTTCAATAACCTATTTGTCAAAGAATAAAGCAAGAAAACAATCAGAAACTATTTTAAAATTAAGTTAATTTATACATATGTTAGGAGAATTTGAACAATAAAAAAGTTAAGTAGAATCTTAATATGGAACAAAATAGGAGTTTATCTGAATAATCAATAAACTCATACTAAATACTCCATCTCTTAACGTTTCCTATCATCTCTACATATAAAAGCCTAATATGCAAATTATCCCCTCAGGAGTTCAACCAGGAGACCAGGAGTTCGATCGCTCACTATGACGTGCGTTGACCACCAGGGGGCAACGAGGAACGAAGGAAGGCCCAGGCTGGCAGCTGAAAGGCCCCAATCGGCCCTGATCACCGGCCAGACCTCAGAACCCTACCTGTGCACAAATTTTGTGCACCAAGCCTCTAGTATATTTATATTTTTCTACATTTAACAGAAATACACATTTTCTGTGATACTATATTAGGTCACAAAGAAAGCATCAAATTCCACAAGAAATACACAAACTGTGTTTGTTATATGAGAGATATGCCTTGCTTTGACAATTTACTACAAAGGTGGCAATTCTCTGCAAATTAATCTAGGAATTCAAATATATTCTCAATCAAAATTCTAGTTGGATCTTTTGAGGAACTCTGATCTTAATTGGAAATGTACATGAAAAAAAAATAAAGATCCTTGAATATCTAGGTCAATTTTGAAAATAAAGAGGAGGGGGGACCCTTTCCCCCTGCCCACGTGGGAGTCCATTCTATGGGACTCTTTCCCTCTCCCCACGTGGGAGTCTGTACTTGTTCTTCAATAATCTCCATCTTTGCTATAAAAAAAAAAAAAGGAAAGAGGAGGAACTTGCCTTTTAGAATATTAAGACATATATCAAACCACAGTCATAGAAATAATATGGCACTGCCACAAAAATAACCAACACAAAAGAATAAAGAGATCAGAAAAGAACATATATCGAAATTTATTGCATTATAAAATGACTCTTCAAAGGGATAGGTTGTCTAGTAGAATCAATAAGATAAATCAAAGACCTAAATAAAAAAGGGAAAACTACATGTGTGTACAGGTCACAATGTAAACAGTATTCCTTAATATGAAACAAGAAAGGTTAAAAGTCACTGATCTTGCCCAGCCGGCGTGGCTCAGTAGTTGAGTTTCGACCTAGGAACCAGGAGGTCACAGTTCCATTCCTGGTCAGGGCACAAGCCCGGGTTGCAGACTGGATCCCCAGTGTACATTCCCAGTGTACGGGTGCAGGAGGCAGCCAATCAACGATTCTCTCTCATCATTGATGTTTCTATCTCTACCTCTCCTTCTCCCTTCCTCTCTGAAATCAATTTAAAAAAAATTTTTTTAAGTCACTGATAAATAATACTCTTGGAAAATAAGAAAATATAGCAAAACCAGCAGAAAATAGAAAAATGGGCAAAAAATATCAATAAGCATTTCAGAAATGAGGAAATTTAAAAATACTAAGGACATTAAGAGTTGTTCATACTCATTAGTAATCAAAGAAGAGCAATTAAAAATATACAAAATTCCTAATATTGGCAGGGTGTGAAGATACAGGGACCTGTATATACTACTCCTAGAAGTTGAAACTAGAGCAATTTTTTTTTTTAATCCTCACCAAGGATATTTCTCCATTGATTTTTAGAGAGAGTAGAAAAGAGAGGGAAAGACAGAGAGAAATATCAGTGTGAGAGAAACACATCGATTGGTTGCCTCCTGCACGAGCCCTGACCAGGGCCAGGGCCGGGAGGAGCCTGCAACCAAGGTACGTGCCCTTGACCGTGCCCTTGACCAGAATGGAACCAGGGACCCTTTGGTCCACAGGCCAATGCTCCATCCGCTAAGTCATACTGGCAAGGGCAAGGCTTTATTTATTTTAAGTACATGAATACTCTACTTCATTCCTGGGTATCTCAAAGAAATTCCCAAACCAAGTCCCCAAAGGACACTGTATGAGGATATTATTTGCAGCATTTAACACACAAGGAATGCACTGCACAACTAGTTATTTGCATAGACTAGAGTATGAATGGTGCCTCTCTGACTGGTGCAACATGGCAGCCCTAAAACAGTGAACCAAAGAGACTAAAATGTTTGTCCACAAGGCACTTACATTTTAATATTGTAGCTGCCTGATAAACATTTGTTGATTGAATACAAGAACAAAGGAAAAAAGCAAGACCCACCACCAAAAGTTAGGCTTTATTACCTCACAAGTACCTGCCTGGCAAGTTTAGAGAACATATTTTATGAGTATCTGAAGCCCCACCACTTCAGAGATCCTGATTTGGGTCCTAGAATACAGACACAAACTAATAATGCTAAAGATGTTTAATTCACTAATATCTATCTTCATACACAAATATGCTATATAATGTCTTTTCAAGATGTTTCAAATATGAACATTTTTCTCAAATGGAAAACATGTGCATACCCCAGAGATAAATAATTCCCAGAGCATAAAAGAAAATGTACACACTAATAAATCAGTATCACCAAGCAGAGGGAAAGATGGTAACACAAGTACACCTCTGTTGGAGACCACAAGCCCCAAACTAAGTCTCTTTATAGGGATTTTTTTCCCAAGCCATTTTTAAAATATTGGGAAGCAAGGATATTGCTAAATGATCTCACAATATGCCTGCTCTTCTCCCTACACCCACCCCCTGAAATCAAGCAGTGAGCAATTACTGAAAATCGCTGTTCTATATTTCATCTCCCTACAGGCTACTGTTCCCACTTTCAGTCCCAATGCAATCCTAGACACAACTCCAGATAGTCTAGTAAAAATCTGTCTATGCACAGCATGCACAGTACTTCCTGACTATACAACAGCTGCCTTCTTCACTTTTTCAGATATTTGTAGAAATCACTGATTGAACAGCATCAGAGTAGTGACAAATACACATGAGACTGTGATATACAAGTGGAGAAGACAGAACTAGATTTAGGTATTAACCCTACTACTTGGCTTCCACTGGCCATTGAACCAGAACTAGATTTAGATATTACCTATTTGGCCTTCTACTGGCCATTTAATCTCTTCAGCAACTCAACTTCCTTAGCTGTAAAATAGGAGTACCTATTCACCTGTCTTACAGGGTTGTTGCATGGATTAAATGAAACAGCATTAAACCCTGGCATGATTTTCTCCTCTCCTTATTAGGTTACCACCAAATGATCAGACAGGCAAAATGCAATAAGTAAAATGAAAATTGTTCATATAAAAATAATTTAAAATGAGGCACACTTTTCATTCATTCGATCAAAAACTATTGAACAATATCTAGCAGGCACTGTTGTAGGCACTCAGGATACAGCTGTGATCATGACGATCTCCGTTTATTTAATTGATTTTTTTTATAGAGAGAGGAAGGGAGAGGGAGAGAGAAACTCTGATGTGAGAGTGAAACATCAATCAGCTGCCTCCTGCACGACACCTCCCCCATAAAACCCCCACTTGTGCCCAGACCAGGAATCCAACGGGCAAACCCAACCAGCTGAGCCAGGACAGCCAGGAAGACTACCTGTCCTTAAAGAGTATCAGAGAGCACATTCGGGTTGTGGGCTAGATCCCCAGTAGGGGGCGTGCAGGAGGCAGCTGATTGATGTTTCTCATTGATGTGTGTCTCTCTTCCTCTCCCTTCCTCTCTCTAAACTCAATAAAAACATTATTTTTAAAAATATATCCTCAGATGAGGATGAACAAAAAACAACAAAAAACATAAAATAATAATTTCTCATTATATATATATATATATATATATATATATATATATATATATCTCACTGTGCATAGAGTCCTGAAGATAGGAACTGTGTTTTATTTATCCTCTATTCTCAAAGTTCGATCATCATGATTTTCACAAAAGAGACGCTCCTTACTATGCTATTCATTCTTTTAACAGATATTTACTAAGCATCTTCTATGTGTCAGATGCTGCACCAAGCCTGGGGATACAACAATCGGGTGAAAATAAGACAGAGACTGCTCTCATGGATCTTACAGCCTACTGTAATAAAAGAACCTGGGGGGGGGGGGGGGAGTTTAACCAAAGGTATATATTTCCCACCTGCAGATAAAATTACAATAACAATCTAAAAATGAAAAAAAAATACCAAATAGAGTTCAAAAGAACTTGAAGTTTATAATCTTATAACATATACTCAAAATATTTAAAAGATAACACAGCCCTGACTGGTTTGGCTCAGTGGATAGAGCGTCGGCCTTCAGACTGAAGAGTCCCAGGTTCGATTCCAGTCAAGGGCACCAAAAAATAAAATAAAATAAAATAAAAGATAACACAAATTACAGCCTATTAACTTTAATGTGATGTCTTTTCTATTGTTTGATATAAGCCACATAAAATATTTAACTCTCTAAAAATCTCTAGCTTATATTTAAATAAAGTTAACACATTTTATGTATGGTTTTCTCCCTAACTTTGCGCTTCCATAGAACTTTTTATCCAAAAAGCCTCAGTGACTCAATTTTTTACAAAAATCCTCCCCCAGTGAAGGGACATTAACAGAAATATAGCCGAAACCGGTTTGGCTCAGTGGATAGAGCGTCGGCCTGGGGACTGAAAGGTCCCAGGTTCGATTCCGGTCAAGGGCATGTACCTGGGTTGCGGGCATATCCCCAGTGGGAGATGTGCAGGAGGCAGCTGATCGATGTTTCTCTCTCATCGATGTTTCTAACTCTCTATCTCTCTCCCTTCCTCTCTGTAAAAAATCAATAAAATATATTTAAAAAAAAAAAGAAATATAAAACATTCCTAGTACAAAACTAAAAACCCAAATATCAAGAAATCAATTCAGTAACACACTGAGTAATGAAACTTCATTGTGTATATCCAAAAAGAAATGCTAAGTATACAATTCAAAGTCATGCAGCACTTCTCTGAAGGGACTCCTTGAAGAGACAAGATCACTCTACTCAGGTGCTGACAGTGGTTGGGCTCATGAGTTCTCATAACAAGCTGTAATCCCACCACCTGTCTAGCTGGTTTCCAGAGGTTACTGGTTTATCTATGATTATGTGTTTGAGAGACATACAATCAAGGACATATCAAAGGATGGTTAAAAGACTGCCAGGAAAAATAATTTAGGAATTAATAGGCATTCACTTCTACAGGTGTTGTTTCACCCATGACCTAAAAAAACTGTGAGTGTATATAGTATTCAAACTCCTATGAACTCCAGTGCTACTATGGTTCAAAATGGTGACAGAGGACACTGCTTAACATATTAATAGCACCTATACGGTGCTCCACGTGAATCTGACATAAGGAAAAGTAAACATTACATGTCCCTCTCAGGCTTCCTTTCCATGTTAATCCCCAACTTCAACCACTCTGCTTGTGTTATGTTGGCAAATGTATGAGTGCTGGAAAAGAATAAGTACAGGTGGTAAAGAATAATTGTAGAGTGATAATAAAGAAGGACCCACAGAGTTTTTTAAATAAAAGTAAAATGAAGCAAGCTTACTTATAAAATTACTCAAAATATTTTCATCCTCTCAGCTAACATGTGGACTCAGAGTCAATGACCATCTCAAAAAGTACAAAAAACTAGTGACAAAGCCAAAAGCACCTGCAAACAAACCTGACAGAACGATGAAAGAGATGAAATATTTTTCAAAGACTGCTTTCCAACTCTGCGAATACAGTCGCAGTTTGTTTGCCGAGAGTGACTCTGAGGTGGAGCAAATAAATGCTAATTACTGATGGTCAGATTAACTGACCTAAAAGAGGTCAAACTTAATACACGTTAAATGAACAAACCAAAAAAAGCCAAGTACATAGAAGTAATTACAGGTAACTGCAAAACACAAATCAATCTGACATTTAAGAAGTGTGGGCACAAGAAAATCCTTCCAATAACCTATGGAACGTATCATGTTTATTTCCCCATCCTACACATACTTGGGGTTAAAGCAAAACTATAGGCATAGCTCATGGTCCAATGCCTTTTTAAATCAAATGAAATGTCTCTAGACAGAGTGGATAAAACAATCTAAAGAGAAGAAAAGGAAGAGGGGGGGAAATCAGCATCAAGTGTAAAGTGAAGAAATAACACAAAAGTAGAGAAAGGGGAACCTCCTCAATTATAAATCTCCTAAAGAAGAATAAATACAGTGCGAGCAACTCCATTTCCCATCAAATACTAGTAAGTCTTTGCAGGCACCAGCAAGGCTTTAGCCCCCACACACATAGAGGGTGCTTTAAGTACCACCAGAAGGGTGAACCGGGAATGCTAAACTCTTGTAACATAAAACCAATTTGAGAGGAAGAGCTTCCCAGACCCAAATCAATCCACTTCAGAAATATACAAAAGGTATACAGCCTGCTCCCCTAAAATATAACCCATAAACTTGGACAATTAGAATTACAACTTATCGTCTTCTGAAGGACTAATCAAGATAGAGAATTATTAAAAATTTCTCAGAGAAAGTAATTAGATCATTCCATCATCTACCACTGGCCAGAATACAAATCTTCTTAAAACTGAAAAACAAAGTTTCCAAGTAAATCTTCAGTAGCCTGTTATTTATGGTCTTTAAAACATTTTAAAAGGATCCTTGAAACAAAGTTGCATTAGCATCCTTCTAGAAAGAGCTTCAATATGTTTCATTCTAGCAATTTAAAAGCTACCCAATATTCATTTCTACATTAGATTATTGATTGCTTGCCTTTTAACATCTCCATAACAGCTGCTTGACAAATTACCTCACCTCATTCCTCAGGGGGTAAGGACAGCATGATATCCATGAATTCAAAAATGGGACCACAAACTGAACAGCGACAGACGAGCTAATTGCATCAGATGAACTTAGACACAGTTCTAACAGACTGGGCACTCATATAGCATTATACAATTAAATGCTCATACTTTAAGTATTTTATTTGCCCTGAAGTGTAGAAGGCAGACCTTTCTTTAATTTATTTTCCTTTTAAAATATGTTAGCTTCAGTAAGTCAGTAAGCTGGTACATGTTTGGAGTACTTTCTACAGAAAGCCTAGTTTTCCAGAATAATTACTCTGAATAGTTTGCACAACTTTCAGATTTGGCTTTATTTCAACCTAAGAGATCCGTCAGCTCCCGAATAGTCTACTTAAGACAATTTTGAAAATGTTTTCCAGGTTTTTGCAAAATAAAAGCCAAATGTATTTTCAAAGATATAGTAAATATACTTCAAAATTACACAGTAAGATGTGTTGTATTTACCTCAGCTTATTTCTGATTAGTGCCAGAGAGGTAGAGTGAGATACAGAGAAAAAGTCACGGAGATACAGAGAGAAAGCACACATAAGCCATAATCTTGTAGAGTCCTGCAGGAAAAAAATAAAATATTGCTTTCCTCCCGTAACAGTAACAAAATGGGGCGGATTTAAAGGCACATTTCAAACGAACAGCAATTTCCAGCCCAATTACCCTGGGTAAATGAACCTCTTTCTGGACGAAAACAATACTCTCTCCTGACTTCAACCAGGCTCAAGATACAAACTTACCGATTGCCCTAAAGCGACCAAACACACCGCTGACTTCGAGTTTTTACACTGTATTAAAATGTCAATCACTTAAAAAAAAAAAAGGCTACATCAACGGCCTTCTTCGAATGATCGCTCTTGCAACAGTGACCCTGACGGCGTTCACTCGCCTTTGGTGGTAACTATCCCGGGAACAAAAACACGCAGACCTCCACGGGGCCGCCCGCTCCGGGGACGCCCGCCGGGCAACTCGGGGCGGGCGGGCCCCCTGTCGAACCCCAAAGCCCCCCCGGGTCCCTAACTCCAACCTGGGTCCGCGGCTGGCGGACCCTCCAGCTCCGGGACCCCGTCCGACCTCTCCCGCCGGGAGGGGCGGCGGCGTGGGTTTTGTTTTGGAAGTTGGTGTCGGAGCCGCCGCAAACTTTTCTCAGCATCCCCGCCCGCCCGGCGGCACCGGGAGCTCTCCGGGCGCTCGCTCGCCAGCCCGCAAACGGCCGGAGCGGGAGCGGGAGCGGGGGCCGGAACCGGCAGGAGCTGACACCCCGCGAGCTTGGCCACCGCCGCAAACTTTCACTTCTCCTCCGGCCCCGCCACCCGGGACGCCGGCCCGGCTCCCGCTCCCGCTCCCCGCGAGTTGGTTCTCCTCTAAGGCGGGACAAGGGCACGGAAAGCAGACCGCCCGCCAGCCCCCCGCAGGCCCCCCGAAGCCTCCCCGCGGGCTCCAGGGCGGTTCTCGACACAAAAGACACGGGCCGGCAGCGCTGTCGCGGCCCTGCCCAGCCGGTGCCATCCGCCCCGTGCCCGCGACGCCCGGGCTCCGGCCGCCGGGAGGGCTCCGCCGGAGGCTTCCTGCCCAGCCCGGCAGACAAAGCCCGGGCGCCGGGCCGCCCCGCAGCCTCGGGACGCGGGCCGATCGCTTACCCGGGCCTCGTCCGCAGCGACGCCGCCGCCGCTTCCCCCGGCCTTGGCGGCGGGGCAGCTGGCAGCGCGGGTCTTGGAGGAGCGGGTCCGAGAGGAGATGAAATGGCTGCTGCCTCCGGTCGCCCCAGGCTCGGCTCCGGCTCCAGGCCCGGGCCCAGGCGACTTGGACCCGAGAAGGCGCAGAGAGCTCTTCCGGGTGTTCACCATGGTCCGGCCAGCAGGACGGGTCCAAGCGCGCCCGCCGCGCCCGGGGAGCCGTGGAAGGCGGCCCGCCGGCCGGGCGTCAGGGCCCGGGGAGCCGGGCCGGGAGACGAGCCCGCCCGGACGCAGCGGAGCGCAGGCGAGGACAGGCGACAGGAGGGCGCGGGACGCGAAGTCGACGTGAGAAGGCAAGTGGCGAGCGGCGGGAGCAGCGATCCAAGCAGTCGGCTCAGCCCTCCACCGGCTTCGCCCTCCTCAGCAGGAGCCGAGCGGAGCCGCCATGTCTGCCCCTTTCTCTCCCGTTCTCGCTCTTGAGCTCCGTGCGTCAGGGCTCCGGCGCCGCAGGGCCGACGAGACCGCTTCCGGCCGCGACCGCTGCGGGGCGCTGCAGGGTCGGGCAGCCCTTCCCTCGCCGGCTGCTCTCCGGTGGCCCCGCCCCTCCGGCAGGCCCCGCCCGGCGGTGTGACGTCACTCGGCGGCCAGGGGAGGGGCGCTCTGGGCTGCGTCGACTCTATGGTTCGCGGGTCTGGCCAGCCCTCTGAGAAGGGGGATGGGAAACCCCCGAAGGCGCGCGGTGGGAGCCCTTCCTCCCTGCCAGGCCCGGGTACCCCAGCGACCCCGCCATCACCCCAAGGTGACTTGGTCTGAGCTCGGAGCCAGGGCGGGGGATGGAGCGGGTGCCCGGTGACGAGGTCGCGGTGACCTGAGTTGGAATCTCAGAGATACCGAAGGCGAGACACCGAACTTGGGTAGCACTTTTCATGGCTGTAAAAATGAGTGACAGGTGTGATCAAATAGATCTGCTCGGTATCCGGCACACAGTTGGGCTTTAAAAAGAGCAAACACGAGAACCCTGCTCTTTACACAAAGCAAGGCAGGGTCTTTTTCTAAATCCCTGGCCAGCGGGAAGGCGGAGCCACAAAGAACCAACTCGGCCCACTGAGCGCCTCCTTCATCGCTGCCGCCCCCGCCCGCGCAAGAATGAAGAAGACACAAAGCTGAACACAAAATTTTTTTTTAAGTTGTGATTTAACTTTCAAAGGAAAAGATTAAAGCACGCGATTACTATGAAAAAGAAAGCTCTGCTGTAAAGTAGCGGTTATGTTAATTTCAAAAATTCTCAGCACATGAGCGATAGAGTCTACTATTTGTTGGGAATACTGTTTGCTACACTAAGAAAAATTGGAGACTCATGAAAAGTCCTGTGAAGATCGCCAAGCTGCTTCAACACGGGCGCATTCTAGCCATCCAACCTCCCAGTGACCCTGGGAATGGACAGTTTTTTCTATTTGGGGAGCAGTGTGGGTTCCAGGAAAGCAGACACCTCTCTCTTACACTGATTTGCATACCACACCCTCCTCTAGACTCGACCCAGAATTTAAAATCTCCTGGGTGTGGAGATCTTGTAATGGCACCGGACCTGGGCTTTTCTGTATCAATTCGCTATGATCATTGAGCAGAAGAAAAAAAAAAACAACAGTATCATTTCCTGTAAAAGAGGCTGGCTTTAGGTATTATAGAAGTGTCCCGAAGGCTCCTCAAGGCATGCTGCAGCCGGTACCACCCACCCTAGCACCAGGGCACCAGGTCCCTGTCAGTGATGGGTCCAGTCTCCTCGCTTCTGTCAGTGTGGCCCCTGCTCAGTCACAACACCAATTTGCCACCCAGCCTTACACTGGGTCTTCGCAAGACTCAACACTTTACCCTGGATACCCACTGAGTCCTACCAAGATCAGCCAGTATTCCTACTTGTGCTTGTGAGCATGAGGGTGAAGGGGTCATGGCTGCCTTTTCCTGGCCCTGAGTTCTTCATAATCGGCTATGATGAGCTTCTTCCTTGCCCTCTCTCAAAACTCCTTAGCCAACAACTTTCTCTGCCAGCGCTCGCTGAAGCAGGTTTTTCTCTGACTGCACTATTGTCGTCTCCCTATTTTTTAATTCTTTTTGTTTTGTTTTTGTATTCCTCGCCCTAGAATATGTTTTTATTGATTTCAGAGAGAAAGCAAGGGAGAGGGAGAAAAAGAGAGACATTGATGTGAGAGAGCAACATTGATCAGTTGCCTCCCATATGCACCCCAACCAGGGATGGAATCCCCAACCTGGGTATGTGCCCTGACCAGGAATAGAACCTACAACCTTTTGGTGTATAGGATAACCCTCCTACCAGTTGAACCACACTGGCCAGGGCTATTTTTTAATTCTTTATTTTTGTGAAAGCAATTTTGGTATTTGGAAGAGTTCAGGTGCCCATCTTCTGCAGTCACCAAGAAAGAGAGCTCATTCTGAAGTTACTCTTTGAGAAATATGTTCTCTGACTTTATTTCTATAAATGATTTTAAATAATGAAAAGCACCCTGAAGAAGTGTGTGGTTTGCAAATTAGCATACAGAGGCTTTGGGGGCTCTCCTCTTTATTTTGTTTCTGTGTTTGTTTTTGTAGTCCTAGCTGGGGAAAGCCAGGTTCGGAGTTGAGTTACTATAACCTATACCATTTTTTAAAATATATATTTTATTATTGATTTCAGAGAGGAAGGGAGAGGGAGAGAGAGATAGAAACATCAATGATGAGAGAGAATCATTAATCAGCTGCCTCCTGCACTCCCCACATTGGGGATCAAGCCCGCAACCCAGGCATGTGCACTGACTAGGAATCAAACTGTTACCCCCTGGTCCATAGGTCGACGCTCAGCCACCGAGTCATGCCAGCTGGGCATAACCTATTCCATCTGTTAACAACAAATATTTACTCTAAGCCCAACTGGTGTTAAGTACGATGCCAGCTCAGGAATAGGGAGTTTTTTAAAAACAACAACAGCATAGCTCTGGCCCTCAAAGAACTCACAGACAAGAAGGGAACAAAGGAGACAGGCAAGTGGTCAGTAAGCTGCAACATGATGTTTTAAGGAAGAATGGGGTGGAGACTTCTCATTCAAGCAGGGATGTTATGGGAAGCCTCTGAGAGGTAATGACTCCTGAGATGTATCTTGCACCACAAAATGGAGAAAGAAAACGTTATGGACAAAAGAAAGGAAGACTTGAAAAAGATATGGAAGCCTTGCTTGTTTTATTCACAAGATGATCTGCCTTGCTTTCTTACACCGTTTTATAATCTTCCTTAAATTCCCTCCTTAATTCTACATGCAGAAAAGAAGCTGCAACCTGCCATTCTGCAGAGCTTTTGAGATCTGACTTCCCAGAAATTGTCAGTTAAGCTCAAATAAACTCATAAAAATTCTCTACAGGTTTGGACATTTTTTTATATTGACAGCATGGTCTTATATGTACAAAATACCACAGAAACTATTTTTTTATATTTTAATTGATTTTTAGAGAGAGAGAGGAAGGAAGAGGGACAAAGAAGGAGAAACATTGATGTCAGAGTGGAACATTGATCTGCTGCCTCCTGCATGCCTCAAACAGGGGATCCAGCCCACATCCCAGGCACGTGCCCTGACCAGGAATGGAACTAGTCCCAACCTTTTGGTGTACAGGACAATGCCCAACCAACTGAGCCAAACCAGCCAGGACCAGAATCTATTTTATTTATTTATATTTTAATATATTTTTATTGATTTTTTCAGAGAGGAAGGGAGAGGGAGAGATAGAAACATCAGTGAGAGAATCATTGATCGGCTGCCTCTTGCACGCCCCCTACTGGGGATCGAGCCCACAACCTGGGCATGTGCCCTTGACTGGAATCAAACCCAGGACCCCTTAGTCCGCAGGTTGACGCTCTAACCGCTGAGCCAAACCGGCCAGGGCCAGAATCTATTTTAAAACATACAACTGTTAGAGCTGTATGTTTTTAAATTCAGCAAAGATTCTGGATTTAAGAACAAAAATCAGTAGCATTTCTATAGGCTAATGATGAAAAATCTAAAAAGGAATTAAGAAAGCAATTCCTATTACAACAGCATGAAAAAGAATAAAATATTTAGGATCCAGGAGGTATACGACTTGTACACTGACAACTAAAAAATACTGCTGAAAGGAATTAAAGAAGACCTAACTCAATGGAAAGAGACACCCATGTCAGTATTCCTTTAATAGGTCTATTGATTCAGTGCAGTCCCTATCTGAATCCCAAAGGCCTTGTTCTACAGAAATGGAAGAGCTGATCCTAACTGTAAGGGATCTGGAATTGTTAACAGCAGAGTTAGCCCTCAGTCCTTGAGTTCAGCTAAGAAAGAATTCAGGGCCAAGTTCTCTGGACTAAGAAACTTACTTAGAAAGTCACAGAGGTAGAAGTGAACCAGCTGGGCTACATGAACTCAGGAAACAAGGTACAGAGGCAAAGGAAGAGCCCCTGGAGCTTAGGAGAAAGAAAACACACCTGAAAGAAGAGAGGAAAGGGCTCAGGAGAGAGAGAGAGAGAGAGAGAGAGAGAGAGAGAGAGAGAGAGAGAATATGCTCTATGTCATTTGTCATTTAAAGGTTTTATCTGTTTTCCAAAGGCAGGGATTTTAGGGGAACTCTCAGGGGAGCACTTCAATAGAATATTCATCAGCTTCCCCCATGTGTTGGTTCAGGGTTGTGGTCTCTACTGATTGGTCGGCAGTAGGGTAGAGGGCCATTAGTCATTGCAACTGGTCCTGGTGTCAGCCCTGGCCCTGATGTCAGCCCTGGCATCGCTTCATCTGGTTTTGCTGCTTTTCTGGGCCTGGCGTTGAAACACAACTGAGGTCTAAATGTTATCTCTAGTTTGACCAAAACTCTCTCTGTGGTCAGTAGACCCAAGGCTTTATTCCTAAGATTATTTGATGTAGGCCAGAACCTCATTGTCCTGGAGGCTGGATGCTTAAGGGAGCAGTTGTGCAAGGGCTTGTACAGGAGTCCTATGAGGCCATTCTCCAGCCCCCTTATTCCTCCTCTCAGAGTGTCTAAGCCGCAAGACTAGCAATATGGAAGGTCGGGGGTCCAAACCGAATGACTATAGACATGCTAGGGGAGGAAAGGTCACCTTGGGAGTAAGGTCCTAGCCTATAATCCTTCTTTTCCCAATTTTGCCCATTGCTAGGCACCTGCAACTTTCCACCCTGGTGACATTCCATACGTGGCCTATCATTCCTGCTCTGCTCATGTCTGTCTTACTGCCTACTCTATTAGGATGACCCAAACAATCTTGAAAAAGAACAAAGTTGGAGGGCTCACACTTTCTGATTTCAAAACCTACTACAAAGCTACAGTAATCAAAACATTATGATACTGGCATAAGGATCGATATTTAAATAAATGGGATAGAATTTTTGAGTCCAGAAATAAACCAATACATCTATGGTCAACTGATTTTTGACAAGGGAAGAATCCTCTCTTTATCAAATGGTGCTGGGGAACATTTGCCGGAAAGGTTCCCCAGGTGCCTTTACCTGGGTGGGAATGGCAGGGGTCTATAGTAAGGCCCAATCTCATTTGCATCCTGGCACTAAAAACTATCAAGTAAAACACAAACCTGGGTTTAGGCAAATGAGACTTCTTTTGAAAAAAATTATTGCAACAGGGAGAAAAGAGACGACTCTATTGCAATATGGTAGAAGGGCAATTACTGTGGGGGAAATGCTCAACTGTCAAAACAAAACAGAAACAACACCCAGCTTTCGGTAAAGAGAGCCTTTACTGTAGGATGTGATTCCAAGAAGAAAGGGAATGAGGCGGCGGGGTGTAAGGTGTGCGGAGGTGACTATGGCTGCAGGGGAATCTGCACAAGATCTGCCCCTGTCTCCCAGGTCAGGCGGGCCTTTCTTTTCTAGGAACAAAGGCCTGAAAGAACTGGCTGCGGGGAAGGGGGCTGAACCTGTGGAGGTGGTAGTGGATCGCACTGAGCTCAGAGAAGGTTCTACAGGGAAGTCAGCCCGTTTTCAGGAGCGGTGGCTCAGGTTGAGGGTGGGTCAACGTTTCGGGGGCTGGAGGAAGCCGGGGACGCTTAACAAAAGTTTGGTCAAGTCAGGATAGCTGGTATTTTGTCCACATCGGTCAGTAAGTACAATCAGTTCAGCTAATCACGTACGGGGCCAACAGGGGAATCGGAAGAGTCTGTGGCTGACCTCGTCATGGGCACACAAGGGGCACCCATGAGTCTCATCTGAATCACCTGGGGAAGGAAGGTGGTTCCTCGCTGTAGACCCTTCCAGGAACACAGGGAGGTGGAGAGATGGCCTTAACCGTCGCTTTCCGGAATCTCAGGGTTCGGGTTCAAGTTCAACATGGTCAGCATGCAGGGAATCCTCTCCCCCATTCAACCAAAGCTGACAAGGGGCAGCGAGGAGGAGATGCGGGGTTCAGGTGAGCCCACACCTAGCTCGCGAAGAGGCATCTAGCGGCGGGGCCGGCGGCAGGAAGCAGGTGGCCGCCCCGGGGCGGGGAACGCGGAGGCCAAACGCCTTCGCCGCCGCCGCCGGCAGCCCCGCCCCCGCGCGCTCTCGGGGCTGCGCAGAGGCGGCCACGGCGCGCGCCCGCGGCGGTGGCGGAGGCCGGCGGGCTGGGTCCCAGGGGCGCGGCCGCGAGCCCCGGAGGGTCTGGGAGCTGCGGTGCTCCGGTTCCGAGGGGCTCCGGTCCGGCGGCGGCGCCCGCGGCGCTGAGCGAATTGAGGACGAGGCCGGGAGCGGGCAGCGCGGCGGGTCCCTCTCCAGCGGCCACGCCCGGAGGTGAGTTTCCCGGGGCCGCGGCGCGTTCGGCGGGGAGCGGGGCTGGGCGGTGCGCTCGCTGCCGGGCTGCGGCCGACGTTTGCCGGTGGGGGGGTGGGGGACGCGGGGAGGCGGGGGGTCGTTGGGTCCCGCCGTGCCGCCGCGCTCGCCTTTGT
Organism: Myotis nattereri; assembly: GCF_964212035.1. Classification (NCBI taxonomy): domain Eukaryota; kingdom Metazoa; phylum Chordata; class Mammalia; order Chiroptera; family Vespertilionidae; genus Myotis; species Myotis nattereri. The sequence continues at coordinate 74,370,329 of NC_138085.1, read as the reverse complement.
CTCGAGGAGCCGGGTTCCCGCTAGGTTTCGGAGCCCGCGTCTGCGATCACGAAAGGGCGCCATCGGGCGGCGGCGGGGAGAGACCCCTGCCCAGCCCAGACCAGCCCAGGTGAGCCTGGCTCTCGGCCGCGGGCTGCTGGCTTCCTGGGTGCCAACTCCGGGAAAGCACATCATCAGCTGGTTTTCTGGTTCCGAAGACGCTCAGAAACTTCGAGTTCTGTGCTGTCCAAATGCCCCTGTTTCCAAAGGCGATCGCGGCAGAAGCACAGCTCAGGAAGCCAAGGCGCGTCTGCTCGGGGTAGACATTTCCTAGTGAACTTCATGCCCAGCCTCCCACAACGCACTTTATTTTGCAGTTTTCCTACTTAATTTCTTTTTTTCCTGTGTGTCTGTTTTCCTTTTGACTCGCAGTTCATTGCTTCTCCGTGTGGTGTTCAGTGTTGGTTCCTTCGTAGGTAACGTGAGATCAGTTGAAAATAAAGATGGGAAACTTGTAGTCTGTATTGATGTCAGTGCGGAACTGTCAAGTGTGATTGTAAGGGACATGAACACCAACCTGCTTATTTCATAGTCACGGCTCAAGGATGTTTGGGGAGTATTTATAAGTTTTTAAATTATAGTTTCGTTTTAATGGGACAGACTTTAGAAACTGGTGTTGTGTTTTCTATGTAAATATGCTGAAAGTCTCATTGACTTAAAATGCAGTTTAATTCAATGAATGCTGAGCATCCATGTAAAACAGTAACGTTAATGCTAGGCACTGGTGGAATCCAAAAAATGAGTGAGAATTGTGTGCAGGCTGGAGAAAATGATTAAACACAAATAATAATGATACAGGCAGAACACAGTGTGAACAGGCACTGCTACTGACTCCTAGACCTGCACTGTGGTAAATACTTTACATGCATACTTTACTTACTTAATACTTAATGTTTATTACTTAATAATCTGTCATTCAAATTTTTTAGTACCTACTGTGTGCTGAATGCTAATGATTTTGATATAGTAGGCAGTTGGATAGACATGAGCAGAGTAGGAACCATAGGCCAGGTACAGAAGGTCACCAGGTTGGAAAGCAGTGCCTAGCAACCGGGAAAACAAGTATTGCAGGGTGGGTCTTGTCCCCAAGTTGACCTTCCTCCTGTGGCCTGTCTCTAGTCATGTGGTAGAACCCCTTAGAGCAGTGGTTCTCAACCTTCCTAATGCCACGACCCTTTAATACAGTTCCTCATGTTGTGGTGACCCCCAATTTCATTGTTACAAATTGAACATAAAGCATAGTGATTCATCACAAAAACAATATGTAATTATATATGTGTTTTCCCATGGTCTTAGGCGACCCCTGTGAAAGGGTCGTTCAACCCCCAAAGGGGTCGCGACCCACAGGTTGAGAACCGCTGCCTTTAGAGGAAGAACAAGGGGGCTGGAGAATGGCCTCATGACACCCCGGTTCAAGCCCTTGTACTACCACTCTCTTAAGCAGTAGGTCTTCAGGGCAGTGGTTTCTGGCCTGTATCAAATCATCGTAGGAACAAAGACCTGGGTCTGTTGACCACAGAAACAGTGTTTTGGTCAAACTAGAGATAATACTGAGGCCTCAGCTGTGTTTTAGCCCAGGCCCAGAAAAAAAGCAAAACCAGAAGAAGCCATGCCAGGGCTGACATGAGGACCAGCTGCAATGACTAATGACCTCCTACCCTAGTGCCGGCCAATCACAGAGACCCGGACCATGAAAGAACACACCTGGAAAGCTAATGAATATTCTTTTGAGGTGCTCCCCTGAGACTTCTAAAATCCCCAGCTTTGGAAAGCAGATAAAATCCCCTAAGATGAAGGACTTCAGTGTGAACTCTCTCACTCTCATTCCCTTACACGCCTGCACCTCCCCCCTCCCCCGCCCCCCACCTTGCTTGCTTTCTCCTAAGTTTTAAGGGCTCTTCTTTTGCCTCTATAACTTGTTTTACTGAGTCCATGCAGCCCAGCTGGCTCACTTCGGTTACCTGTGCTGACATTCTAGATTCTTTCTCAGCCAAACTCAAGAACCGGAAGTCTGACTTCACAGGTTACATCCATGCCATTCCCAGTTAACAATATGATGGCAACCGTTATAGATTTTGCCTTTAAGGACTTTACATTGCCATTTGGGAAACATTGTCATTGTGTGATGATTTAAGCAAATCATCACACAAGTAAATGCCAGCAAACTTAGAGGCTAAAAAAAGGAAGAATGTAGGCTGTTGTGAGAGCAAGGAAGGGGTGGCGGGGGCACTTGTCTCAGCCAGGAAAAGTAGTTAAGGTTTTCCTGAGAAAGTCATCCTCAAGCTGAGGTATGGGTAAGTAGGAACAGGTGACGGTGACTCCCAAAGGAGAGAAGGAAGGGCCCAGACATGGGAAATAGCTTCCACTGAGGCTTGGGAAGAGTTGGGGAGCTGGAAGGTCGAAGCAGTTGGATTGAATGTAGAAAGCAAGGGAGATGTGGGTAGGGCCAGAGAGATCACGTGGGGCTGCTTAAGCAATGTCAAGGATTGGCAACCAATTTTTTTTCTCTTTTTGAAAAAACTTTTATGGAGAACTTTTCAAAGCACTCAAATGTAGCGAGAGAACAATACAGTGAACTCCCCTGCAATGTTATTCAGAGGATTTGGACCGTATTCAAAGAGCAATGGGAGGTCTTTGAAGGGTTTTAAGGAGGGACGTCCCCCAATTAAATTTGTATCTTAGTCAGAAAGGTCACCCTGACATTTGTGTCGAAATCAGATGGGATGGGGACATGAGCGGATGTGAGGAAACCAGCCAGAGAGGACGGTTGTGGCTGTGAAGAGAAGGCAGATTACCAGCGGGTCTCTCCTTGCCGTGTCCGTAAATCTATATTCATGCCTTTTGGAGAAATCATGGCAGATTTTCTAAAGGAGATTGTATTTAAGGAGGTAGATAACATTTCAGGAACCCTGGAATGAGAATGCCTAGGTGTCAGAGGGTGGCTGACAAGGTGACCCTGCCCACCTTTCCCTCAGGATTTCCTCATCCAAATTACTTTGGTCACCATCACTCCGGTCCTTAGGGGCATATACCTCATGCATTAACAATTCTTTCGAGAAGACACAAATGTACTTTCTTTTTTTTCCACAGATTACAGGCAGTTAAGTGGAAACTTTCCAAAAGGTTTCATTTCTTATTATTTAATAGTAAACTAGAATTCATAAAATGTACTGTCTTAAAGTGGCTGATTCTGATGCTACCATAATTTGCCCTCATAGGCCTAATTGTAATTCCATTCCATAGAAGAACTAAGTGAAGGAACTCCACATGGAAATGTGATCCATGGGTTTCTTTTTTTTAAAATATATTTTTATTGATTTCAGAGAGGAAGGGAGAGAGCTAGAGAGATAGAAACATCCATGATGAGAGAGAATCATTGATTGGCTGCCTCCTGCATGTCCCCCACTGGGGGGGATCGAGCCCGAAACCCGGGCATGTGCCCCTGGCTGAAATCGAACCTGGGACCCTTCAGTCCACAGGCTGATGCTCTATCTATCCACTGAGCCCAGCTAGCTAGGGTGATCCATGGGTTTCTTTTCCCTTGTGTTTAATTCCAGGAATGGCTTTATCCTTAAGGAGAAGCTTCAGCTTTTACATAAAGATAGCATACCCAATGGTATAATATCTTGATACAAATATTTATCTTTCGAAAATATAGCCTGTATTACCTACCTGGTTTGGTTTGATTTTTGTTGTGTGTGTGTTTGCTTTGTTGTTGTTGTTAATTCTCACCCAAGGATATATTTTTTTTTTTCATTGCTTTTCCGATAGAATGGAAAGGAAGGAGGGAAGAAGGGGGAAAGACAGAGGAGAGAGAGAGAAACATTGATCTTCTGAAAGAGACACATCAACTGGTTGCCTCCTGCATGCAGCTGACCAGGACTCAAACCCGAGACCCTTCAGTGCGAGGGCCTAACTGCTAAACCACACCAGCCAGGGCACCTGTTTATAAAAATAAATAAAATTGGTAATATGCAAATGTTTTCTATTCGAAGTCTAATGTATACATTGAAAAGACAAAATCTTTTTATTTTTTATTTAATCCTCACCCGAGGATATGTTTTTTGATTTTAGAGAGAGGGGAAGGGAAAGAGAGAGAGAAACAGGGATGGACCCTGAAACCTAGGTATGTGCCCTGACCGGGAATCAAACCCACAACCTTTTGGCGTACAGGACAACGCTCCAACCAACTGAGCCACACTGGTCAGAGCACTAAATCTATTTTGACTAGATTTTCTTTTTGGTGGATATGTTCCAAAAAGCTCTGTGTACTCTGTCTCCTGACTGATTTTATCACTGCAGTTGTTGGGAGTTAAGTGGGATAATATTTGGGAAGGTGTTTGGTAAACTGTGATATACAGTACAAATGTAAGATGGTAGTGGTACTAATTAGAAGTAAACTGAAGCAAGATGAAGAAATTGTTCATCTGTCCATTCTGAGGCCCCTTCATGCTGGAAACTTCGGAACTTGCCAGATGGCTTTTTTATTCTCTACTGTACAGAACATGCATTAGGTTCACTCGCGTTATAGGACTGTGATCATTGCGGCAGCTCACTCAGTGGGTACAAATAAATGTTACATGGTTCAAAAATTATGTAGCCAGTATTCTAGTACAGGTCCGTTCGAAACCAAGGACTCTTCATTCTCTTCGGCTGTCATAAAACAAGCAAAAGACTTTATCAGTGGCCTGTAACTATGAAATGGTTACAGGTAGTAGTGATTTACTAGAGGACGACACCTTCAGGGCGGCAACTCTCCGCTTTGCACTTGCTGTGCGCCGTGGAAGAAACAGGAACTGTGTAACTCCTGATCCCGGACCTCAGGGATCTTGGATCCAGCAGAGAGATTAAAAGACAGAACAGAAACAATAGTAAACAAGATCAGACCAATATGACTTAAATGCCCCAAATCTAGATGTTTTAGGAGAGGAGTGTTAACTGGGTTTATTATTTCACCTTTATGGTAGAAGTGGATCTTGGGTTGGGGCTTGGAAGGACAATTAGGATTTCAATGCCTAAAGCAGGGGTGGGCAAACTTTTTGACTCGAGGGCCACAATGGGTTCTTAAACTGGACTGGAGGGCCGGAACAAAAGCATGGATGGAGTGTTTGTGTGAACTAATATAAATTCAAAGTAAACATCATTACATAAAAGGGTACGGTCTTTTTTTTTTTTTAGTTTTATGTGAGCCAAGAAGTGGAATGACTATGTTATGTTTATGATACAATAAGGATCAGATCTAAACTAAGGGATTATTTTAGAGTAGTTGAAAATAATGTTGGAAAACTGTCAAGTGAAAAAATGGAATGCAGGAAGGTAGCTGATCAATGATTCTTTCTCATCATCGGTGTTTCTATCTTTCTCTCCCTCTCCCTCTCTGAAATCAATAAAAATATATTTTTTTAAAAAAAGACATACCGCCCTAGCTGGTTTGGCTCACTGGATAGAGCGTCAGGCTGGGGACTGAAGGGTCCCAGGTTCGATTCCGGTCAAGGGCATGTACCTTGGTTGTAGGCACATCCCCAGTAGGTGGTGTGCAGGAGGCAGCTGATCGATATTTCTCTCTCATCGATGTTTCTAACTCTCTATCCCTCTCCCTTCCTCTCTGTAAAAAATCAATAAAATATATATATGAAAAAAAGACATACCATGTAGTAAATATTTTAGTATTAAATATTTTTATTTTAAATATTTTACTTAAATATTGTGCTATTAAATATTTTAAAATATTAAAGAGTATTCAACTTGTGTCTATAATGTTTTATTTCTTAAATAAACACAAAGAACCCAGCTGGCATGGCTCAATGGTTGAGCCTCCACCTATGAACGAGGAAGTTATGGTTCGGTTCCCAGGTCCTGAGCATATGATGGGGCTCCATCCCCAGTATGGGGTGTACAGGAGGCAACTGATCAGTGATTCTTTCTCATCATTGATGTATCCATCTCTCTCTCCCTTCCTCTCTGAAATCAATTTAAAAAAATTTAAATAAATAAACAAAAAGAAGTAATCAAAATGTAAATTTTTCTGAATCTGAATGGTAGGGATGGGTGTTTATATTTTTCTCTATTTTATGTATATTTGTAAGGGAAGCAATTTTTAAAGGGAAGCCATTAAATAGTTTTAGAAATGATGAGATTTGAAGGACAAAGTCTTAGGAGAAAACATTAGTAAGCATGAAGTTCTGGTTTTCTGAATATATTTTTAATTTGTTTTCTGGTTTTTAAAACTTTTTATCAAAGTCATATATCTACCGTTTAAAGGGGTAGTGTGCCTTTAGTGACTCTGCCTTACCCTCTAGCCAAAACCTAGAGTCTGAAATGATTGCTGGGAATGCTGCTGAGGGTCCTGGCCTCACACGTGTTCCTACTCGCTCCTCTGCCCCTTAGAATTTCCTCCTTCTTTCTCCCTGTCAGTTTCGCCTAGTGTTTCAGAATTGCTCACAGTTTTCTCATAAGAAGGCTAAGCAATACAGTCACTATCAGTTTACATTCAAGTCATAATGAAAACAATAAAGGTATTTAAAACAATTTTCAAGATAGGCTATTTTCCAGAGCAGGCTCCACTGTTCTACTCTGGTTCCTAGCAAAACATAGGCTCCATGGGAATTGGTGCTGCAGCCAAATTGGCTGTGGTTATGGCCCAGCTCCATTAGCAGAGGCAAACCGGAGAACTGGAATGGACGTCAGGACCCCAGATCAGTCAGGCTCTCATTTTCTCTGGTGAAAGGCTGCCCCTGGGTCCCATGACCAGATTAGCTTCACCTCCAGATCCTTTGGAGACTTTTAAGTGGGGCCAGTAGATTATTCTAGTGCCCATTTTCTTTCTGGTTCTCATGACTTTGGAATGGATCTGGTGGGCCTTCAGTGGCTATGACTGATGTCTGCTTTCTATTTAAATGTACTTAAAATTGCCCTGGCCTGTGTTTCTCAGTGGTTAGAGATTCAGCCCGTGCGCCAAAGGGTCTCGGGTTCGATTCCTGGTCAAGGGCATGTGCTTGGGTTGCAGGTTTGATCCCCAGCCGCAGTTGGGGTGCATTTGGGAGGCAACCAATCTCTCTTTTTCTCTCTCTCTTTTTCTCTTTTCCTCCCTCTTCCTCCCCCCTCCATCCCTCCCTTCCAGTCTCTGAAAAGCAATGAAAAAAAAAATATCCTCCAGTCAGGATTATTTAATAAATAAATATACTTAAAACTTACTTTAAAAAAAAATCCTGCCCTAGACTGTTTTGCTCAGTGGTCAAAGCGTCGACCTTGGGACCAAAGAGTCCTGGGTTCGATTCTGGTCAAGGGCACGTACCTTGGTTGCAGGCTCCTCCCTGGGCTGGGCCCTGGTCAGGGCATGTGCAGGAGGCAAACCAATCTTTGTGTTTCTTTCACATTGATGTTTCTCTCTGTCTTTCCCTCTCTTCCACTCTCTCTAAAAATCAATGGAAAAATATCCTCAGGTGAAGATTAACAAAAATTTAAAAAAATCCTCACCCACGGATATTTTCCATTGATTTTTTTTTTTTTTTTTTTTTTTACAGAGAGAGGAAGGGAGAAGGAGAGAGAAACATCAGTATGAGAGAGAAACATTGATCGGTTGCCTCCCATACACACCCAGACCAGGGATCAAACCCGAAACCTAGGTATGTGCCCTGAAAAGGAATGACACAGGAACTCTTTCGGTGTATGGGACGACATGCCTCCACTCCGAACTAAGCCACCCGCCAACACTTAAAACTTACATTTTTTAAATAGCAGTGCTGTATTTTGTATATGTACTCTCCAGAGAGAATTTAAGGAACATATTCTTATTTGAGAGTTGAAATATTTTTAATGCATTGTAGAAATCTAACTTGATTATGTCTCCTCTTTGGGTAAAGTGTTTTTCTTTAGTTTTAAATCTGCAGTGTAGTCTCGGGGATCTTGATATCATAAAAAATCTGTCATGACCTAATAATAACATATTCTTAACTGTATTTTTATTGATTTCAAAGAGGAAGGGAGAGGGAGAGATACAGAAACATTAATGATGAGAGAGAATCATTGATCGGCCCTCCTACACACCGCTCCTGGGGATGGAGCATGCAACCCAGGCATGTGCTCTGACCAGGAACCGAACCTTGACCTCCTGGTTCATAGGTCAACGCTCAACCACTGAGCCATGCTGGCCAGGCTTAACTATATTGTTTTAAGCACATATAAATAGAAGTTGTAATTTAGTTTTTCCCTAATATGAACTTTTTAAAAGCATAGCATGAATTGAAACTAAGTTATATAGGTTTATTAAAGCATTGCACTCCACTATTTTTTAAAGCTTACTTAATATTAAAACATCAAAAAGTCATTGATTTCTTTTTTCTTTCTATAATCAGTTTGATTGTGTGTGTGTTGGTTGTTTTTTTTTTAGTTAAATAACCAGACATTCCAGATTAGATAAAACAGACTTCATTTTCCCTAACTTGAATTTTGATAACTGAAAACTTAAATTTTGCAATAGGCAGGAAGTTCATTACTATTGTCTGTGTTTGACTTCACATCGCTCATTTGTGTGCTATTACTCTAAGAAAGAGATGGACGTGAATATAGATATTGGTTTATATTAAAGGGAAAATAAGGTTACCCATAAGCTGGGAAAGAGAGGACAAGGTGGGAGGGGCAAGGATGAAAGCTGGATTTCTCTGGAACAATATTTATATGGAAACATATAAATATTTTACACACTTAAGAAACACATTAACTGAATTGACTATCAAGTAGGTAGCAATATCACACAGGAATTGTTTCAAGTAATTTAAAACATAATAATGTTACTGTGTATCCTCGTGAGAGCTTTGGGTTTGGTCACTTGTTCTTAAGACGCTTTCAGTGTTACTTTGGGACACATACTAACTCATGTGGAGACTGTGAGTGCGTGCAATTTAAAATGCTATGAATTAATTTATTTAAAATGCTAAACTCGTAACTTTCACTTTTGTTTCCTTTTACCTTTACAGTAAGGCAGAAGAGAATGAAAGAAGTAGATAATCTTGAAAGTATAAAAGAATGGTAAGTTAATTCAATCTGTGAAGTCTTTGTTAGTAATGCCTTTGTTAGTGTCTTTTTCTATTTTTACTGCATTTCACTGACTGTGATTGTAAGTGTTCATTATGATTATCTCAGTTAAATATACCTAATAGTAGTATATTTTATTTTATTTTATTTTATATATTTTATTGATTTTTTACAGAGAGGAAGGGAGAGAGATAGAGAGTCAGAAACATTGATGAGAGAGAAACATCGATCAGCCGCCTCCTGCACACCCCCTACTGGGGATGTGCCCGCAACCCAGGTACATGCCCTTGACCGGAATCGAACCTGGGACCCTTCAGTCCGCAGGCCGACGCTCTATCCACTGAGCCAAACCGGTTTCGGCTAATAGTAGTATATTTTAAAGTAACTTTTTTTTTTCACCATCACTGCATTGAATGGATTTTAGTGAAGTCACTAGATCTTCTTGTTACTAATTTTAAAAAAAAAAATTGTTAGGACAATTTATGTGACAATTGCCAACAAGTATTTTTAAGAATTTAAGTGAAATAAGCACATTCTTCTTTGGTAGAAAAATAAAAGTTAAAATTTTCTCTTTGCATATTACTTCTGTCATATAAGTGAGAAATGCCAGTAACTTTGCTTCGTTAGCCTCTTGTGATAGAGTCACAGTGGAAACATAATGGCTTTGGGGTCAGGTAAACCTAGGTTTGAATCCATCTCTTTCTTATACTACTTCTCTGGCCTGTGGGCAATGCAGATAGATTATTTGAGCTTCAATCTCTCATCTATATAGTCCATAGACAGAGACAATAGTGTGGTGAAGGCCTGGGGTGGGGTAGGGGCTGGGTGGAGGAAAGCAAAGTGGGGAGGAATGGGGGACATCTGTAATACTGTCAACAATAAAAAATAAATTTTTACAAAAATATATGAACTGGGGCTATACCTAGGTACCTGAAAGATTTTGGGGATAATTAGATAGCTTATATAAAGCACTTCGCATAGTATTAGCATATAGAAGGCATGCAATAAATGGTAAATGCAAAATGTATGGCTGTTAATATAGAATATTTTATTCTCATTTACGGAGGTGAAATATATCTTGTATTATGCTCTTTGTTTTAAATCCTTGAGGTACATTTCTTTCATCCGTAGTTCATTTGAGACAGACAAGTGTTTATTTCACACTTACAAATATTTTGAAAATGCTTCTGTACCAAACAGACATTTGTTATTTTTGACTAGAGTGTTCACTGTTTTATTTATATTTGATACTAACTATATAATCTTAAGATTGTGTCAGGGGTCTCTAAGACCACCCCCAGGTTTGTAATCGTACTAGGATTGATTGCGATGGGCGGGTGAAAAGCAAAATCAGCAAAGGGGAGAGAGCACATGAGGCGAAGTCCAGGGGAAGCCAGGCACAGGCTGCCAAGAGTCCTCGCCTGGGGGTCACCTGGGACGAACGTAATTCTCCCCGTGATAAGTTATGACAGCCCATGAGAAACGGCATCTACCAAGAAAGGTCGTTGGAAATGAGCCTAGGCTTTTTATTGGGGGCTCGCCACCTACTCAAATTTCAGACTCTCCAGCGGAAAGCACGCAGGCCTTTCGAAGGATAGCAGTCAGGCCCACTGTGTTAACTCTTTTCTCTGCAGACATACACTGATTGAACGATTTAAAAGAGTCAGATTAGCTTGGGACTTTTTTTTTTTTTTGACACTTTATTGAGACCTAATTCACATACCATATGATTTATGCATTTAAAGTATTCAGTTCAGTGATTTTTACTACATTCACAATATTTACTGCATTAGTATTGTGAGAAATCATCTTAGGGTGTGGTTATTTTTTAATAGGAAGTATCATATTGTTGCCTTGGAAAGGCATAATTAATACTTTATGATAATATGAAGTGTCTTAAGAGTAGATACAGAGCCCTAGCTGGTTTGGCTCGGTGGATAGCGCGTTGGCCTGCGGACTGAAAGGTCCCACGTTCGATTCTAGTCGAGGGCACGTGCCCAGGTTGCAGGCTCGAACCTCAGTAGGGGGCATCCAAGAGACGGCCGATCAGTGATTCTCTCTCATCATTGATGTTTCTATCGCTCCCTCTCCCTTCCTCTCTGAAATCAATAGAAATATATTTAAGAGAGAGAGAGAGGCTTTGTAGCATACCATGGTTAGTAGCATAGACTTGGAAGACAGTAACATTCTGTTTCTGCCACTTACTAGTTAACCTCCGACATATAAGTTAACCTCTCTCTGACTCATTTTTCTTATCTAAAAAATGGGAGAAAGGTATCTATAGTTCCTGGCACAGTCTAAGAGCTATAAAAAGTGTTGATTACTTACTGAATCTGAGGAGATATATCTCAGAACATTTATGAATCTAATATATGAATTCTAAAAAGATCTGCCAGGAATATATTTTCTATCAAATGAACCTTTGGTAATATTTCCTATATAATATAAATATAGAATGAAATCCAGTATATGGAAGTGAGCAAAATGGGTGAAGGGGTTCAAAAGGTACATATTTCCAGGTATAAAATAAAGTAAGTCATAGGGGTGCAATGTACTATAGTGACTATAGTTACTAATTAGTGACGATAGTTACTAATACTGTATTGCATATTTGAAAACTGGTAAGTTAATGCCCTGCCTGGGTAAGTCAGTTGGTTAGAGCATCATCCTGGTGAAATTTATCCCCCAACTCCCACCCCACAGATGTTTTTGGTTGTCATAACACTTTGGGGGTGGGAAAGTATGCATGCTACTGACATCTAATGGGTCAATGTCACAGATGATGGTAAGCGTCCTAGAATACTTAGGACAGCCTGCACCACAAAGAATTGTCTCTCCCCAAATGTCAATAGACTCAACTTGAGAAAACCCTGCTCTGGACCCAAAGGGTTAATGACTTCCCAAGGTCAGATGTCTGTTAACTGAGAAGGGGTCCAGACTGCGGACTTGGCAGTGGCATCTCAGGTCGGGATCCCTTAACTAGAATAATGTATGTGAGTTTTTAGAGAACTGGTAGTTAATAATGCTCACTTTTCTTGGTTGTGTATTCAGGGTTTGTGAAACAGGGTCTGACAACCAACCTCTAAGTGATAATCGACAATCAACTTGTGAGTATTTTGTCGACAGTCTTTTTGAGGAAGCCCAGAAGGTTGGTGCCAGATGCTTGTCTCCCACTGAACAGAAGAAACAGGTAAATGCCTGTGACTTTTTTTCTCTTCCACGGTTTCTCCAAATATGGACCTTTTAGAGCGGCGGTTCTCAACCTTCTGGCCCTTTAAATACAGTTCCTCCTGTGGTGACCCAACCATAAAATTATTTTCGTTGCTACTTCATAACTGTCATGTTGCTACTGTTATGAATGGTAATGTGAATATCTGATATGCAGGATGGTCTTAGGCGACCCCTGTGAAAGGGTCGTTCAACCGCCAAAGGGGTCGCGACCCACAGGTTGAGAACCGCTGTTTTAGAGGGTCCACGAGATCAAAACTGTTTAATAATAATAGTGAGATGTTATTTACGTGGTCATTGTGTTGACCTTGCACTGATCCTGCAAAATCGATGGTGGGTGATAAAGCGGCTGGCACCTTAGAAGGAGTCAAGGCCGTGGCACCAAACTGTACTGGTAATTACTGTCTTCTTTGCTTGCACTTGCAGGGATAAAATAAACACTAGTTTCGATTAAAAATGCTCTTGATGAAGTAGTGAAAATGATAAATTTTATGAAATCCCAATCCTTCAGTGCACCTCTTATTAATATTATAATGCAAAGTACACAGACATTTTACAATATACAGAAGTATATTTTTTAATTAATGTGATGCATTTGTTTCTTACTGCTTTGCAGGTAGACATAAATATAAAATTATGGAAAAATGGATTCACGGTCAATGATGATTTCAGAAGTTATTCAGACGGTGCAAGTCAGCAGTTTCTGAACTCCATCAAAAAGGGGTAAGCAACCTTGGTAAATAGCAGGATAGTTTAGGCATGTTTCATTTGGAAGAATGGTTTTTAATGGCTGTTTACACATCCCTACACATTCACAGGTACTTTTAGAAATTCATAGTTTCATAGGATGGGTTTTCTTAAGAGAGCCACAGCTATAATTTTGAAGAAAGTGGAGGCGTTCGAATTTTGATCAGGTGGTCAGTGCACGTCATAGCGAGCAGTCGAGCAGCCTTAGCATATCATTTGCATATTACGCTTTGATTGGTTGAAAGGTCAACCAGATGACCAGACACTTAGCATATTAGGCCTTTATTACAATATAGGATATTTTTCAATTCCTTTTGCATGGAGAGTATATTTTTCAGTAAAAGAAAATGCACATGGTGAGTGTGGGCACTTTGTTTCTTTCCCTTCCCAGGGAATTACCTTTGGAATTACAGGGGACATTTGATAAGGAGGAGGTGGATGTTAAAGTTGAAGATAAGAAACATGAAGTGTGCATGGCAACGAAGCCTGTGTTCCAGCCCTTCTCAGGACAGGGTCACCGACTGGGAAGGTGAGTGGGCTCATGATTGTAGCAGAGGCTGGACTAACATTCAGCCCATCGTTATTTTACCAGGGAGACCACAAATATGGAGCTTATCATTTCTCCCATTACAAATGGAATTTTTTATTAATCCTCACCCAAGGACATGCAGAGGGGTGGGGGGGAGAGAGAGAAAGAGAGAGAGAGAGAAACATCAATGTGAGAAAGAAATATAGAAACATTGATCAACTGCTTCTGTATGCTCCCCGATTGGGGACCCACAACCCAGGTATATGCCCTGAATGGGAATCGAACTAGCAACCTTGCGGTGCACAGGACGATGCTCAACCAACTGAGCCACTTCACCTAGTGCAAATGAAATTTTTAATGTTAGCTTTTGTGAGGACTCCTCTAAGTCATATTTAACTTCGTGTGAATTAGCATATGCTGGCACTACAGTAAAAAAATCTTGGGGGCTTGTTTGGTTTCATCAAATCAAAAGGGCATGGCTGATTGAGGACATTAGGCAAAACTGGATGGATGAGTCATTTCTTTTCTCCCTTACACTCACCACCTGAGCTTTGCCATTAAAGTTAGCGTGCAGACACTAGCTTTTGAATATAGGGTTCCATTTTACACATACCACTGCTTTCAATATTGTACTGTAATCAATGTCTGAATTTTGAGGTAATAAAAATGAAAAATGTCTGATAAAGTTAGCAGTATTAAAACCTTTATTTGTTGTTGTTGTTAATGAAAACAAGCTTTATGTCCTAGCCGGTTTGGCTTAGGGATAGAGCATCGGCCTGCAGACTGAAGGGTCCTGAGTTCGATTTGGTCAAGGGCACAAGCCCAGTTTCGGGCTCGATCCCCAGTAAGGGGCATGCAGGAGGCAGCCAGTCAATGATTCTCTCTCACCATTGATGTTTCTATCTCTCTCTCCCTCTCCCTTCCTATCTGAAATCAATAAAAATATATTTTAAAAAAATTAAAAAAGAAAATAAGCTTTATTACATCAAGTAATAAATATATAAAAAGATGCAGTGTTAGTTATTTTCTTCCAGATGTTTATAGTATCAAAACCTTTAATTATGCCCAGTTGGTGTGGCTCAGTGGTTGAGTGTCAACCCATCAGCCAGGAGCTCAGGGTTCTATTCCTGGTCAGATCACATGCCCAGATTGCAGGCTCAATCCCCAGTACAGTAGGGGGCATGCAAGAGGCAGCCAATCAGTGATTCTCTCTCATCGTTGATGTTTCTAACTTTCCCTCTCCCTTCCTCTCTCTGAAATCAATTAAAAAAACACACACCTTTAATTATTTTCAGATTTTGCAGTCTTTTTATTTTATCCTCACCCGAGGATATTTTCCATTGATTTTTTTAGGGAGAGTGGAAGAGAGAAGGAAAGACAGAGAAACATCGATGTGTTTAGAGAAACACATCGATTGGTTGCCTCCTGCACAAACCCCAACTAGGGTCCAGGCTGGTGAGGAGCCTGCAACCAAGGTACGTGCCCTTGACTGGAATTGAACCCTGGACCCTTTGGTCCACAGGCCAACGCTCTATCCACTGAGCAAAACCGGCTAGGGCTGCAGTCTTCTTTATATCTATGCCTTATAGCAGAATATGCAAAGAGGTTAGATGTGGGATCACTTTTTATTTTGATGATTTCTCATATGTTAATTATCAAGATTGGTAAGGTGTATACACATTTATGCATACATATAAAAATATCCAGATGTGATTTTCAGAAAATACATTTTTATACCATTGGATCTACTTTTTAACAGAAAAATAGTGTGCATTTGGTAAAAGTGAATGACATATATATGCATCTGACTTTGTTGTCTGGATTTTTTAGTGCCACACCAAAAATTATTTCTAAAACAAAAAGTATTGAAGTTGAGAAGAAAAATAATTTGTCTACTGTCCCACTAAACAACCTGGAACCCATCACTAATATACAGATCTGGTTAGCCAGTGGGAAAAGGATTGTTCAGAAATTTAACATGTCTCATAGGTGAGTCTTTCATTTCATTATTTGTCTGATTTTTTTCCTAATTTTAATTTTTATCTCTTCTATTAACTTCAATCAAGAGTTGCATTTCTTTATTATCTTAGTGTGATTATAGAGATCACAGTATACATTGTTTTTTGTTTTGTTTTTTAATCCTTACCGAGGATATTTTTCCATTGATTTTTAGAAATTCCATTGACCTTTAGAGAGAGTGGAAGAGAGAGGGGAAGACAGAGAGAAGCATTGATGTGAGAGAAACACATTGATTGGTTGCCTCCTGCATGAGCCCCAACCAGGGAGGAGCCTGCAACCAGGGTACGTCTCTTGGCCGGAATTGAACCTGGGACCCTTCGGTCCGCAGGCCGATGCTCCATCCACTGAGCCACACTGGCTAGGGCTATATTTGTTAATTTTACTGCACAGTTTCTTTAATCTTTTTTTAAAAAATATATATGTTTATTGATTTCAGAGAGGAAGGGAGTGGGAAAGAGAGATAGAAACATCAATGATGAGAGAGGAGCATTGATTGGCTGCCTCCTACACACCCCTTACTGGGAATTAAGCCCACAACCTGGGCATGTGCCCTTGACCAAAATCGAACCTGGGACCCTTCAGTCCACACACCAATGCTCTGTCCACTGAGCCAATCAGGCGAGGGTGAGTTCCTTTCATCTTTACTGTTTTTCTTCCTTTTTATAGTTATATTGTTTGCCATAAGCTTTAGCCATTAGTTATCTAATATTTGATATCCAAATAAATACAAGGACCACATCCTGGACTTTTTTGGTAACCTGCACAGGTTTAACAGAGTGGCATTTTTGAATTTTAGTGAATTGATTGGGAAAATTTTGTCTTTTGCGATGTGCCATATTTCATTAACTCTGAGATGAGCATTTTTTTACGCTTAGCGCCTCTGAAATGGGGATGCATCCATCGCTGGCCACATGGCAATCCTGTCACAATTGTCTTTGCCTTAGTATCGCCCTCAAAGCGTGCAACACAAGTATCAGACGAACAAGAAGCACCCCAGAGACAGTAGCAGAGCGCTTCTTAAAATACATTCTGTGTCACCCACACACCTGGTGATTCCGAGGGTGGGTATTACGTGGAGAAACATGTCCAGGACCGGGTGTGACTAGTGTTCATTAGGAATGGCCCTACCATTTCATTGTACTTATGGAAGCACATGAGTGATTTGTATGACATTAAGTTAAACGTGCTCTTTCAATAAATATTAAAAGGAATTCTAAGTGTCAAGAAAACACTTTGTCACAATCTGGATTCTTTTTTTTTTTTTTTTAGTAACACGTAAAATGATGTGTTTTGAAATCAGTGGCATCTTAGTTTTGATGGACTGCATATGCGCTCTCCCTCTCTAAATACGCACACGTGCGCAGGTGAACGTAACTTTGAGCTGCCTTCAAGGTTGCAATTGCTATTTTACTTCGTGTTCATTATTCCAACGTAAATTCTCCCTGCGCTGAGTGAAGGATTTTCCTAACTGGATTGGAAGCACAGCATGACCTGGTATTTAAAAGAAACCTAGGTCTGTCTGTCTGTCTGTCTGATCCATTCAGAGCTAGGTGTGTAGATATGTCAACTTTCTATTGTAGAAACTTAGAGATATACACAAAAGCAAAGAGGACATAATGACCTATCATGTAGTTTCCACTGAACTATTTCTAAGCAAACCCCAGACTGCATATAGTTTCATATGTAAATACTTCAGTATGTATCTCCAATAGATAAGTACTCTTGAAAAATGTAACCATAGTCCTGACTGGTTTGGCTCAGAGGATAGAGCGTCGGCCTGCGGACTAAAGGGTCCCGGGTTTGATTCCGGTCAAGGGCATGTACCTTGGTTGCGGGCACATCCCCAGTGCGGGGTGTGCAGGAGGCGGCTGATCAATGTTTCTCTCTCATCGATGTTTCTAGCTCTCTATCCCTCTCCCTTCCTCTCTGTAAAAAATCAATAAAATATATTTTTAAAAATGTAACCATAGTTTAAAAAAATGTAACCATAATACCCTTGCCACATCTAAGATGATGAATAGTAATAATTTCCTACTGTCCCCAAGGGTCCACCTTTAAAAGATGGCCCCAGTGAACAGCTCTAGCATTATAATTTGAGTGTTCTATGTGTTCACACAGCCAGATATCTTCACACGTTACTACTTTAAATTGGCTCGTTCAAATTTTCATAAAATTGTATTAATAGTTGGTGCCATCTTACAGGATAAGCCACATCAAAGACTTCATTGAAAAGTACCAAGGATCTCAGAGAAGTCCTCCCTTCTCCCTGGCCACGGCTCTCCCGTACCTCAGGCTGCTAGATGAAGCTCTCACGCTGGAAGAAGCAGACTTACAGAACGCCGTCGTCATCCAGAGACTCCACAAAACCACAGAGCCTCTTAGAGGACTTTCATAACATCGACCTTTGACACACTAAGTGGAAAGTTTGCAGAGAAGTGATGGTTCGTAAGTGAACATGCAAACCGAAATGGGGGGAAATCAGGTTTACTGAACTTTTGGTTTGAGACCTATTTAACTCCCTCCAGATGGGAAGACAAGTAAGTACAAGTTAGGAGAGGAAGCTACGACGAAACTGTATTCAGTGCACTGTCTCCCAAAGGCTACTCAGAAAAATATACTTCTTTTCAAATACCAATGATTCAACATAAGATAGATTAAAGGACTATATCATTTAGTATCTTAATGTGGTATAAATTAGCAAACATGTTCACAGCATCACTCATTTAAACATCATTCCAAACAGCAGTGATTTACTCAAATGTTAGCTTGGCTCAGAACTTTTAAATAGCAATACGTTAAAAGTTATACATGGCAGGTTAAAAGCATCAGTGTCCTTATTTTATACCTGAGATACAGTCAGAATGCTGGAAGGAACTGCTTCCACCACAGGCATGCCTAAACCTCGAAGTGTTCTCAGTCTGCATTCTCTAAGGCAAGGTACACTCAAACATTAAGTTGGCAATAGTATCGAGTATTTTCAGGTAAGAATAAAATTCTGGCCGAAACCGGTTTGGCTCAGTGGATAGAGCGTCGGCCTGCAGACTGAAAGGTCCCAGGTTCGATTCCGGTCAAGGGCATGTACCTGGGTTGCGGGCACATCCCCAGTAGGAGATGTGCAGGAGGCAGCTGATCGATGTTTCTCTCTCATCGATGTTTCTAACTCTCTATCTCTCTCCCTTCCTCTCTGTCAAAAATCAATAAAATATATTTTTAAAAAAAAGGAATAAAATTCTGTAGCTTAGTATAATGTCAGTATTAATCTGTCTACTCACATTTCTACATTTTTGAGAAGTATAATTTTTTTAAATATATATTTATTGATTTCAGAGAGTTGGAAATATCAATGATGAGAATCATTGATTGGCTGCCTCCTGCAGGCTCCCTTCTGGGGATCAAGCCCACAACCTGGGCATGTGCCCTGACCAGGAATCAAACTGTGACCTCCTGGTTCACAGGTCAATGCTCAACCACTAAGCCAGGCCAGGCAGGCGAAAGTATAATTTTTTTAAAAACTATGTTCTCTCCAGGAACCTCAGTTCACCCCCTATTTTATTTTCTTTCAAAAATTAGGGACTTGTTCTTAGCTAACATTCGCAGTATGTCATTCATTTGAGACTGCTTACTTAGAATCTAATGTTGTATTTGTCACACTGCTAATTAACATTTTTTAAATGCCTTATGTCATGTATGGTTTTCTATTCCATACATTAGCGTCAACCTGTGTATACATTCAAGGGTTATTTATTACATTCTGATGTCACCATGGAAGACTTGCTTTGTTTCTTAGACTTTACAACCAGTTAGACTTCGATAGTCACTGTCCGATTGCATCCCCTTGTCCAAAAATAAGTTTAGGAAGCCTTTTTGCAAATGATCTGTTGCATCATATTTAAAGTGAGATATACACTGAGTGTGCCAAGGAACTAAGCAGCCATGCCCGTCAGCAGTACTGTTCACAGGGCATTGGACGTCTGCTGGGAGGAGCAGGTCTTAAACTGTTTGGTCTCCAGACCTTTTGTTTATGTGGGTTATAAATCTGTTAAAAATTTAAAAGTTACACATATTTATTCATTTAAAAATAATACACATGTAAATATAAACACTTTTATGAAAAATGTCTATTTTCCAAACCATTAAAAATAAGATTTCGTGAGAAAAGTGGCACTGTATCCCATTTTTTGCAGATGTCTTTCCTGCCCGCCTTAAAGAGACAGATGGCATCTCCTGTCTGCTTCCACGTTCAATCTGTTGTGCTATCGCACATCATGCGGCCTCCAGTAAATGCTACTACACGTTCATGAGAAAGTGAACAAAACAAATACCGTCTCAGTATGATCAGGAAAGTAGTTTTGACCTTGTGGACCTGAAAGCCATTCTGATAAAGCAATGATTTGCCGTGATTCTCAAGCCTTAGTGTAAGAATCACTCGGAAAGCTTTTCAAAAGGCCTGTTGCTGCCACTCACCATGCACGTCCTGATTCATCGTATCTGGGGTGAGTCCCAGATCTCTGCATTTTTTATCGCGTTTGATTCATAGGTAGGTAATGGCAGGAAATCCTGCACCGAAGCTTCCCCTTAAGAAAATAAAGCCTTGGGGATGAGGACACATTTGTAATACCTTAACTGATAAAAAAATAAAAAAATAAAAAAAATAAAGCCTCGTGTGCACCATGGACAGTGGAAGACCCTCCACTGAAATGGGGGGTCCTCTTAGTTTTATCTCTGTTCCCCACAGTTTGTTCTGAGACTGTTCCCCTTTAACTCTGAACTAACCATGCCATAAACCTATACTTCGTCTTCTATGAGCACAGCTGAGATTAGGCTGGAACATGTAAATGAGGTTTTTATCAAAGGCTCAGGAATAACGAAAGGGAAGTACCCGTATAACTAGATGGCCCGTTTCATAAGCTCTATCTTCTCTTGGAGGAACATTTGAAGAATGCTTTCTTTTAGAGACCTTTTTACTAGGAAGGGAGGGAGGACAAAGGAAAACCTTCTCTTTTTGTTATTTGCTCTCAGAAATGAACAGGTATATAATAGAAAATAAATATTGTCAGTCATGTTTACAGCTGTGGCAGAGCCCCCTAGTGAAACAATGGCATTCTTTGCAATAATGAGGGGACAGTAAAATCAATGAACTCTTTCAGATATAAATTAACATAAGGTGGTTATTAACATTTTCAAGAATATGTAAGGAAATGTTTCATATAGGCCTATCATGAAGCATTTTATAATTTTTACTTGCATAATTATAGTCATTATGTGACTCTCCATATATTTCTATAAAGGGGCCTCTTGGAAATATTTGTCTTGTACCTATAGAAAAGCCTCTTTCGTGGATGTTCCCATTTATAATTATTTAACCAGGAGACACACAGGAGGTTTTCTTGTGTGTCCATGTTGAATACACTCCAGTGGGAAGTTTCTATAGGGAAAGACCCATCACCAGCAGTAACCTTCGTTTTTGTAACTGTAAAAACTTTCACTAATGTGGATAATATTCTCAGAGGTTTTCTAAAATGAGAATCATCTGATAAAGCTTTTTACCTGAAAGTTTCACGTTCTAAAGTTGTTAATTAAATGTGTAGAATATTCAAAACATGTTGATTTTAGAAAACATAAGCTGAATTTATTAAGGGAAGGCAACCTGGCAATTAAGCATATTAGGTGTGGAATATAATTTGACCTAAAGTCATTTCAAAACTATTGTCAGTTTCTTGAAAATCATTGTTAGGGTTAGTATATAGAAGTGCATTTCTAATTTTGCAGATTCTAATTTACTGGTTAAATTACTATGCATTTTCCAGGTTATAACGGTGATCTTATTTTATATACTTCTCTCCTTCAGAATACTTTTTATTATGTTTCATTGTGTTGAAAATATGGTATGTATGCATCTATTTTAGTGCCTTAAAGTACTTTGAAAGCAATCTTTTGCTAAAGGCTAACAAACTGTTGTCTTAAGGGTGGAATACTATTTGTTAAAAGGATCTGTGAAATAACTCATACTTGTTTGTTATAAAATAGTTACATATAGGTGCATTTGTCATTTTTATTTGGCAAATTCATTCACTTTGAGAATCTACAAATATTTATTATCTGCCTTCTGTTTGCCAGGTACTTTAACCAATGTTACTTTCGCTTAATACTCAGAAATGTTAAAGTGTGATATTTTCTATACTGGCTCAGTGTTTGTGTTTGTTTTTTAAACCGTCCTTGTGACCTGAGTTGAACTAGCATGAGGACTCCTTGGTAGGATTTAGTTCTTTGTTCTTTCTCTAACTACAAACCATTTAATTAAAAACTAGTTCAGCATAGTGCATCTTCCAATGGCAGTGGTTTACTCAGTAGACAAATATTTGACTTTTGTTGTTTGCTTTAAATGTATTTTTGCCCAGATAATTCATACAAATTATAGAAAATTATAAGATGCAGATATTCTTAAATGATCTTTAAGTCACCTGTGTTACCATAAAAACATTCAAACCTGTAAAGAATTTTTGTGAGTTTATTTGAGCCAAACTGTAGACATATGCCGGGAAGCAGAACCTCAACGAGTTGAGATAATGCTCCGGAGATTGGTGGGTTACATCTGTATTTATACATTACAATCAAAAGAAGGGACATAGGTGGGTTACATGAAATCCATTGGTGATAGACTAGAGGCAGGAGAAAGCAAAGTGGGGAAACCCCTGGGATTGGATATAAAGTAAAATGATGGACACATACTTAGGTGGGTGCAGAAACAATTAACATGATAATAATGAAGGAATTTATGTTATCTGTCCT
The DNA here is from genome assembly GCF_964212035.1 of Myotis nattereri. NCBI lineage: Eukaryota > Metazoa > Chordata > Mammalia > Chiroptera > Vespertilionidae > Myotis > Myotis nattereri. Next base: position 74,347,945 of record NC_138085.1, on the reverse strand, counting down.
GGCACATTAGGTTGTGCCCCCAAGGGTTCCAGAAAAGGGGAAGTTACAAGTTACTCAGACATTTCAAGGGTCTGTTACTATAGATGCAAAAAGACAGATATGCTCAGTTAAGGTAAAGGTTGACCTTGTCAGTGAAGATACCGGCCTAGGATGTAACTGCCCACCATAACTGCTTTAGTTAAAGTTTAATTTCAGACCATCCTTTGTGGTTACTTTAGGTCTCTGAGTTTGCAAGACTGCCATGCAGGCCTTCCCTGAGCTTGTCAGGTCAGCATGTGGCTTCTTTCTTTCACACCTGCTCCTCCACCATTCAAAGATAACCATGGATAACATTTAGTGTGCATCCTTTCAAACATTTTTAAGTGTATCAGTCTTTAATTTTAATTAAAAAGCAAGCTCTTTGGTTACTGTTATCTAACATATTTGTTATCTAACATATTGTTATCTAACATAGCAATTTATTGAAATCTAACATATTTGCCTTTAACTGAAAACTGCATTAGGAATATACCATTAAGTAGAAGAATAGCTGTTAGGAACAAATGCCATATATATATATGGTATATGTGTGTGTGTGTGTGTGTGTGTGTGTGTATATATATATATATATATATATATATATATATATATATTTGATTGATTTCAGAACGGAAGGGTGAGGGAGAGAGAGATAGAAACATCAATGATGAGGGAGAATCACTGATCCGCTGCCTCCTGCACACCCCACACTGGGGATCGCGCTCGCAATTTAGGCATGTGACCTGACTGGCAATCAAATTGTGACCTCCTGGTTCATAGGTTAACAACCACTGAGCCATGCCAGCCAGGCCAAATGCCTTTTATATTAATTATATTTTTGTGCAAAAAAGAAAAAGAAGAAGGAAGTTTGTTTTTTATCCACGTCAAAGTTGAGGTGTAGAAAATGTAATGAATGACTTGCTTTATTTTTTTTAATACATTTTATTGATTTTTTAAAAATATATTTTATTGATTTTTTTTACAGAGAGGAAGGGAAAGGGATAGAGAGTTAGAAACATCGATGAGAGAGAAACATCGATCAGCTGCCTCCTGCATAGCCCCTACTGGGGATGTGCCCACAACCAAGGTACATGCCCTTGACCAGAATCGAGCCTGGGACCCTTCAGTCCTCAGGCCAACGCTCTATCCACTGAGCCAAACCGGTTAGGGCCAAATGACTTGCTTTGGACTAAGTAGTGTGTACTTTAGAATCATAGGATAATCTGCCAGTCTCGGAATGTAACTCACATCTGCATTTCATCCAGTAGGAAGAAGCACACTCCTAACCTTTCAAAAGAACAAAGCCAGCTTTATTGGGATGTAATTCACATACCTTACAATTCACCCAATCCAAGTGTTTCGTATGTTCACAGGACTGCGCAGCCATCCCCTCAGTCTAACTGTAGAACGTTTCTGTCCCTTCTAAAAGAAACTCCATACCCATTAGCATTCATTCTCCACCCTCAGTTCTAGGCAACACAAATCTACAATCTATGTATAAATTGGCCTATTCTGGACATTCAGGTCAATGGGAATCATACCACATGTGATCTTCTGCATCTTTTTGTTTAATGTTTTCAAGTTTTATCCGTGTCTCTTTTATTGGAAATACCTACCATGTTTACTTGTCTGTCAACTGATGGCCATTTGGGCTGTTCCCACTTTTGGGCCCTCATAAATAATGTTGCTGTCAACATTTTTGTTCAAGTTTTTGTGTGAGCATGTTTTCATTTCTCTAGGATATATACACTGAGTGGCCAGATTATTATGACCACCTGATGTTTGTAGGCAAATTAGCCATACACTGCATCGTATGGGATATGGAAGCCGAAGGCCTGTTCGAACACCTTTGCTGTCTGCAGTTACCAAGATAAAACGTCTCCAATTCACACAGGGACACAAGGATTGGACAGTCGAGCATTGGAAAAAAAGTCATGTGGTCTGATGAATCACCTTTCCAGTTGCATCATGCAGACAGCAGAGTGAGAATTTGGCGGAAACAGCCTGAAAGCATGCACCCCACATTCATGAGTACAACCCTTCAAGCTCGTGGGGGCAGTGTTATGGTTTGAGGCATGTTTTTCTGGCATGATTTGGGCCCTTTAATTCGTGTGGAACAACATCTGAATAGTACAACATATCTAAGTATCGTTGTTGATCAAGTTCATCCTATCATGTTGATGGCATATCCCAATGGAGATGGCTTCTTCCAACAAGACAATGCGCCATGCCATGGTGCTCGTATTGTGCAGGAGTGATTTCAGGAACATGAGGGAGACTTTACCTTACTTAGGTGGCCCCCACAATCACCAGATCTCAATCCAGTTGAGCATTTGTGGGACGAAGTTAAAAGAGTCATCAGGCAGCTGGTTCCACAACCATCAAATCTCACAGAACTGGACAGTGCTATTCATCAGGCATGGTGTCAGATTCCTCGCATCACTTTTCAACATCCCATGGAGTCAATGCCAAGAAGAATCACCGCAGTATTGAAGGCAAAAGGTGGCCCAACGAAGTACTGATTGGGTGGTCATAATAATCTGGTAACTCATAATAATATATATCCCACATTCAAAGGCTGTTAAATTGGGTTGTTTACCCATATCTTCAGAAAAAAAATCACTTCTGTTGTCGTGGTAAACAACCTGCTTCCCTATTTATAATGGTCTGGCCCTCTAGCAACTTCAGCGTGAAATTATAGCTAATTTACTACAAACGTCAGGTGGTCATAATAATCTGGCCACTCAGTGTATATACTTAGGAGTGGAATTGCTCGGTCATATGCTAATTCCACGTTTAACTTTTTTTATATACTTTTTTTCTTTATTTTTTTGAAATATATTTTATTGATTTTTTACAGAGAGGAAGAGAGAGAGATAGAGAGTTAGAAACATCAATGAGAGAGAAACATCGATCAGCTGCCTCCTGCACATCCCCCACTGGGGAAGTGCCCACAACCCACGTACATGCCCTTGACCAGAATCGAACCCGGGACCTTTCAGTCCGCAGACCGACGCTCTATCCACTGAGCCAAACCGGTTTCGGCTTTTCTTTATTGATTAAGGTATTACATATATGTCCTTATCCCCCATCCCCCCAACTCATGCCCTCACCCCCCTTGTGTCTGTGTCCATTGGTTAGGCTTATATGCATGCATACAAGTCCTTTGGTTGATCTCTCCCTCGTACCCCAAATCTCCCTCTGAGGTTTGACTGTCTGATCGATGCTTCTCTGTCTCTGGATCTGTTTTTGTTCATCAGTTTATGTTGTTCATTATATTCCACAAATGAGTGAAATCATGTGATATTTATCTTTCTCTGACTGGCTTATTTCACTTAGCATAATGCTCTCCAGCTCTATCCATGCTGTTGCAAATACTAGGAGTTCCTTTTTTACCACAGTGTAGTATCCCATTGTGTAGATGTACCACAGGTTTTAATCTACTCATCTGCCCACGGTTAACTTTTTGAAGAAGTGCCAGTTTTCCAAAGTTCCGGCCCTCCTCTACATGCCCACCAGCAACAATGTATGATTTCTCCACATGCTCCCCAACACTTTTTATTGTCTGTCTTTTTAAGCATAGCCATCCACGTGGAGTAGTATCTTGAAGTTTTGTATTTCCCTTATGACACGAGCATCTTTTCATGTCTATCTTCGGAGAAATATCTATTGAAATCCTTTGCCCATTTCTAAATTGTGTTATTTGTCTTGTTATTGTTGAGTTGTAAGAGCTTTTTATATATTCCAGTATAAGTCCTTATAATTTGCAAATATCCTATTCTGTAGGTTGTCTTTTCACTTACTTGCTAGATGGCTTACAACCCAAGGTTTTTCATGACAATATAGAGCAATTTGTGGTTGTGGTGTCCTATCTAAAAAACAATTGTGGTGGAGAAAAAATGGCGACCGGCAGGAAGGTAGGGAGGTTGAGAGTGTTGAGAGCGCAAGGAAATGATAGAGGAGTGTGTGGACGTGTGTGGCGTGTGTGTATGAGCTAGGGACAGTTAGATTCTGCAGGTCTTCTAAGGGGCTGCTAAGCCGGGCAGTCTTAGAGGTCGGGGCCCCGCTCCCTGCGCGGACACTCCTGGGCGGCCAGCACGGGCACAGCGACCACGCCATCTTGGGAAACAGCTGCTTGAGACTAGGATCCTGGCCTCAGCACTACCCAGTCTGATCTCAGACGCATACCAGGACCCTGCAGCCACTGGGGACAGAGACCTGTGACCACAGCTACAGACCTGCGGACACCAAAAGTTCAGAAATCCCCGAGGCAGATCCATGAGTAACAGAGCCCATCCCCCTCCCTGAAGGCTCCCGGGCAGCGCCATAGTAACTGGTAGGCCCACCCCTTGCCCGGACCTCAGTGCTGCTACAGGAACTTTAGCCTGGAAGTGCGCCAGCACCTTGGAACTGATCCTGCGCGCACTGCCGGCTTCAGGAGTCCTGGGCTGGGAACTCAATACCAGATATCAAGCTGTATTACAAACCCAATGTTCTTAAAACAGCTTGGTACTGGCACAAGAACAGACATATAGATCAATGGAATAGAATAGAGACCCCAGAAATCAACCCAAACCACTATGCCCAATTAATATTCGACAAAGAAGGCAAGAGCATACAATGGAGTCAAGACAGCCTCTTCAATAAATGGTGTTGGGAAAATTGGACAGATACATGCAAAAAGATGAAACTAGACCACCAACTCACACCATACACAAAAATAAACTCAAAATGGATAAAAGACTTAAACATAAGATGGGAAACCATAAAAATACTAGAGGAATCCATAGGCAGCGAAATAGCAAACATATGTCAAAGGAATTTCTTCTCTGATAATGCTCGTAGGGCAATGGAAACTAAAGAGAAAATAAACAAATGGGACTACATTAAAATAAAAAGCTTTTGCACAGCAAAGGAAACCATCAACAAAACAAGAAGATCCACTGCATGGGAGAACATATTTGCCAATGATATCACCGACAAGGGTTTAATCTCCAACATTTACAAGGAACTCATGAAACTTAATAATAGGAAGATAAACAATCCTATAAAAAAATGGGCAATGGACCTAGATAGACACTTTTTAAAGAGGACATATAGAGGGCCGAAAGACATATGAAAACATGCTCAAAGTCACTAATTATACGAGAGATGCAAATCAAAACAACAATGAGGTACCATCTCACACCTGTCAGAATGGCTATCATCAACAAATAAACAACAAGTGTTGGAGAGGATGTGGAGAAAAAGGAACCCTTCTGCACTGCTGGTGGGAATGCAGACTGGTGCAGCCACTGTGGAGAACAGTATGGAGCTTCCTCAAAAAACTAAAAATGGAGCTCCCATTTGACCCAGTGATCCCACTTCTAGGAATATATCCCAAGAAACTAGAAACACCAGTCAGAAAGGGTATATGCACCCCTATGTTCATAGCAGCACAATTCACCATAGCTAAAATCTGGAAACAGCCTAAGTGCCCATCAGCAGATGAGTGGATTAAAAAACTTTGGTACATCTACACAATGGAATACTACACTGCGGTAAAAAAGAAGGAACTGTTGCCTTTTGCAACAGCTTGGATGGAACTGGAGAGCATTATGCTAAGTGAAATAAGCCAGTCAGAGAAAGATAAATACCACATGATCTTACTCATTTGTGGAATATAGAGAACAACATAGACTGATGAACAGGGACAGATCCAAAGACAGAGAAATAGCAATCAGACTATTAATCCCCAGAGGGAAAGTAGGGGAGGGGGGGAGGGAGGGGAAAAGATGAACCAAAGGACTTGTATGCATGCATATAAGCCAAACCAATGGACATGGACAACAGGAGGATGAGAGCATGAGTGGGGTGGGGGGGTGGAGGTTAATGGAGCGGAATGAGGACACATTTGTAATTCCTTAACTAATAAAGAATTTAAAGATTTAAAAAAAAACAGCTGTCTCTTATAGAACATGAAGTATGTTTCTCTTTTAAAAATGAGAGAAGTCAACAGAAAATGATTTATGAAAAATTGTGGATTTAATTGCTAGGTCTCTGATTTAATTCCAAAATGCAGAGTTGGTTAATAGGAAGTAATTTTCATACCGTTAAACTAAATAGCTCAAAGTTCATCAATAATAATAAAGAAAAATCTCATAGTTACAAAAAAAAAAAGTGCTGAATCTTGCTATCATCAACCCCCTCATTATCCTGCCATCAAAACACCTTCCAGCTCTCTTTTGATGAAGGTGTCTTTCCCTCTGCTTCTAATGTTTGGACTTTCCCCATCTTTAAAGCAAAACAGACCTTCACTTGTCCTTACTAGATGGAAAGTTGAATGATGGCGAGGATTCAGACCATTCCCAGGTATTTCAGCACATCTAAGGATCCTAATACTATCTGAACATGGAAATTTCTGGGTCTTCTGAAGTGGTACAATCCAAAGGACATCATTTATCACCCTGGACAAGGCCCACTGAGCTCCAATATTCTGTGAGCTCAAAAGCTGGCAAAGGGCAGCTGGGCCCAGCCTCATTGTCCCTGGGTTCTTTTTTGCTGATCTGTTTGTTCCAGGTTCCATTCTGCTACCTAGGCTGGAAATTCCACACCTGCTCAACTCAAAGGAATGCAGCTCTTGCTGGCCAAAACGCTAGCCAGGAAATGAGGAGCAACTTTGCATTTGTGGCTTCTTTTCACTTGTGGCTTCCTCTATCACAGCTGTGAGGCTGACTGTGCTACTGCCTGAGCTGTTCACCAACCTTATCCAACTGGAGAGCAACTATTTTCAGGTCACCTCCTCCAGGGAGCCTCTGCTGACTTCTACAAGCAGCCTGCTTCCTGACCTTTAAAGGCCCAGAGACCTTTCATTTGACATGGTATTTAATTCCTTCCTAGTATTTCCATTATTTGTTTAACCCCTTCATTTATTTATGTATGTATTCATTCACTCATCATTAATGTATAGCACCTACTGTATGCCAGGCCCTATGATAGGAGTTTAGGGTTAGTAAATCAAACATAAGCCCTACCATTACAGAATTTACTGTATGGTAAGATGGTAGCTAGGAGCAGTCACATAAGTATACATACAATTATAGCCCATTGAAAATCCTTGCAAGTAGGAATGGTGTTGGGCATACAGCCTATATCACACAAATGTTTGAATGATGTTTGTAAAATGTGAAATGTCTCCATTAGTTCTTAATTTTCCACATTAACAGGTGAATGTACAAACCATGGACTATTTAAAATGTTCCTCAGCCGGATGGTGTGGATCAGTGGTTGAGCACGGAGCTATGAACTGGGAGGTAATGGTTCTATTCCTGGTCAGGACATATGCCCAGGTTGAGGGCTCGATCCCCAGTAGGGGGCGTGCAGTAGGCAGCCAATCAATGATTGATGTTTCTATCTCCTCTTCCTTCCTCTCTGAAATCAATAATATATATATATATAAAATAAATAAATAAAAGTGGCCCTAGCCAGTTTGGTTAAAAAACAAACAAACAAAAAAACCAACTGTGGCCCCGGCAGGGTGGGTCAGTTGGTTGGAGCAGGTTCCCATACCTCAAAAGGTTGTGGGTTCGATTCCCGGTCAGGACACATACCTAGGTTGCAGGTTCAATGCCCAGTTGCGGTCTGCTTTCATTCGCCGGCCAGAATGGGTGTGGGGGTCAGACCCGTGATCTCTAGGAGACTGGAAAATGCATATTGCGGCTCCCGGTATCACACTGAGCAGCTTGTAAACCTGTTGGGCCATAACCCTACTCCAAACAAGTCAACACTAGCGCTGCGTTGTCCCGGTAGATGTGTCTGCTGACTTTCGCCCATGAGGACTTGGGAGAGGGTCTCGGAACCGCCTCTGGTTCTCACCCCCTTGCGGGCGCGTCCCCAGGAGAAGGGTTCCCAGGGCTGCCCGGCCGTTCCCCCAGCGAATCTGAGCTCTAGATACTTTCCCTTCGGGAAAAGGGGACCTTCCCAGCTCCCCGGTTTCTCGCGGGTCAGGGGCCCCTCGCCGCGCCCACTCCCGGAGCCGCCCTCCCCGCGGACGATAACAACCCGGGGCCCCGGGCGCGGGCGCAGCAGCTGCGCGATGGAGGCGGCCCCTGGAGGGTCCCCGGCCCCAGCGGTGGAGGCGCCCGCGCCCCAGCCGGAGGCGCAGACCCTGGAGCCCCGCTCGGTGAGCGCAAAGCGAGGGGAAGCCAGAGGGGAGCTGTGGGCAGCCCCGCGGAGAGAGGGGGCGCGGGGCAGAGGGGCGCCGGGGACCCTGAGGGCGTCTGATGGCAGCCCTTTATCCAGCCAGAGGGAGCCCGCAGGGTCCTCGCCTGAACCGCCCCAGTGGGGGTGGCCCTTGAGAGCCCAGTGGCTGAGGCTATTCGGGAGCCCCAAGGAGAACAGCACGCGAAACAGCCTGAGACAAGTTCAACTGCTCAGGCAGGACCGGGCGGGCTGGCCTCCTGATCCCCGTCTAGGCTCTCGCCCGCCACGTTCCGGTCCGGGTCTTCCCAGAGATCCCCTGGACGCTGGGCCTGAGGCGGCAGCCTTCCTTCTCCGACCCCAGGCAGGTGGTGTGGGCTGGGCCACCTTCTCCAACCCTGGCCTTGCCCTGGCACCAGGCTCTGCTTTGGGAGATGGCCCCCAGCCATGTCTTTTCTGGCTACCAGGCCCCAGAGTGAGGGCAGAGGGCAGGTGGGGACCCAGGGGCGGCGGGGCTGGCTGGGGCTCATGCCACAGGCTGGGTGTGTTGGAGTTGGTGTCTGCTGAATGCAAAATCCCCTGCGGCTCCAAATGAAGCTCCCCCACCCCCACCCCCACCCCCGCCTGCCTGTGGCTTCTTCACCTCACCCCCCCTGCCTGTGGCTTCACCTCACCACCAGCTCAACTCCACACCCTCCTCCCAGGCACCTCAGAGCAAAGGATTGTGGCCCCCCCAGAAAGAAAGTCCCATAAGGAGGCTCCCTGAGGACTCTCATTTTCCAGCGAAAGTGAGAACTTCAGGGTGAGATGGATGGCAAGAGGGAAGCCAACACTGCCAATGCAGTGGCAGCATTTCATTCTCAGAACAACCCTGTGAGGTTGTACTACCTCCAGCTAAAATGTGAGGAAACCGAAACAGCCCCGGAAAGTAACTGGCCCTGGGTCACACAGCTAGAATCGGCAGGCGCGGAACGGGACTCCCCGTGTGTCTAACGCCAAGACTTGTGCTCCGCCAACTGTGAAGGGCTTATGATTTAAGTGCATAAAACTGTCAAGATTCCAAAACCATATATCATGTACCTAGTTTCCGCTGGAATTTCTTTCCCCTTTCAAACGCCATGTGCCAGAAACTTGCCAGACATATTTAGGGGGAAACAAAATTCCCATTTTGGAGAGGAGGGGGCAGGAGGGCTGTGACGGTGGATTCTGCCTGTTGTTAACAGTTTTCTGGAAGTTGAAATAATGTTCATGTCAGAAAAGGAGGCCACATCCTGCTTCGTGTATGGTTTTCTTCTGTGGGCAGAAAGAGTGTGCAAAGGATATGATAAACTCTTATCTGGGAAGACCTTCCCTTCCAAAGGGCCCATCTGGGTGTCCTGCAAGATACCAAAATGGGTGAAGTCACCGTCTTCTCCACTCCCCCACCCATCCCCAAGCAAAGGACGAGGAAGAATTCCCAGCACCTTTCAGAGAAACGGCAGAGAAATGGCACTTTACAGTGTTCTTGTGGCATTGATTCCTTCAACAAATACTAGTATATACCAAGCATCTGCCACATGTCAAGCATTGCTTTGGGTACTGGAGACATGGTGGTGAATAGGTCATCTCTCAGAGAACTTATAAGTGCAGTTGGAAAACAGACTTTGGTGGCCAGGAAAGGCCTCTCTGAGGAGATGACCTTTAGGCTTAGACTTGAATGGAAGTGCAAAGGCCCTGGGGCAGCAACAGGCATGGTCACTTTTGAGGAATAGGACTGAGAGCAGAAGCAGGGGAGCCACTGAGGAGGCTCTCACTGATGGATTAGACAGGGGAAGCAGGAAAGGGGAATCAAGGTGACTCCTGGGTCTGCGGCCTGAGCTGCTGAATGGACATTGGGGTCATTTAATGCAATGGGGACAACAGGATTCAGAGTGGGTTGAAACAATGGGATGGAAGCCAGAAACTGTGTGTTTGGCCATACTAAGCTGCAATGCCTGTTAGACAACCACATAGGGTTGTGAGTAGTCAGTCGAATATTTGAGTCTGGAGTGTGCTGGATAGCTTAGGGCTTGCTAATGTTATATACACACACACATTGGACTTATAAACATTACTTCATTTCAGTGGTGGATTGGTAAACAGTCTCTCCAGAAAAAAAAAAGAAAAGCTCTGATTTGTACTGTTTGCTGATTACAGTGGTGTAAATACCCTCACCATGAATGATTTCAGGCTACTAGTCATTCAACAACTGGCTGCAGGAGTCCTGAACATTTAACAGTAAGCTCCCAGAGCCATGACCACATCTGCTTATCAAAACAGCCCTGTGACGTTGGCAGGATTTTTCCATTTGACGGATAAGGTTTAGAGAGGGAAAGTGGTTTATTCAAGGTCACACAGGGAGATGGTGTGGAAGTTGGGGGTCTCCTGACCCCCAGTTCACTCAGGCTTGTTGACTCAGAAAATAAAACAACCAGGAAGCACTAAGGGGGAAATATAAGGAAGAACTTCCCCCTGGAAAAGTTTAGAGATAGAGACCTCAGGATGCTTATGAAAGACATGGGGTGTGGGGAGCTGTTGTGTGTCTATGAAGGTGGGGCTTAGTGCCTGTGTCTCCCCCAGGACAGAAGAGCTGGTCGCCTCTCATTCTGTACGAAGGTTTGCTATGGCATTGGCGGGGTCCCCAATCAGGTGGCCTCCAGCGCCACAGCCTTTTACCTGCAGCTCTTCCTGCTAGATGTGGCACAGGTGAGTGTGGGCAGCAGCCTGGGGCCCCCTATTTCCATCTTCCTTAGTGTCTGGTCCTTCCACCCCCACCTGATCCATAACAGATAACACCTTTGACCTAAGCCTGACAAAAAGCCAAGGATATTTATTATGGGTTGTTTGTACTGGAAAATGGGAAACAATGTGAATGCCCACCAATATAGAAGCAGTTGAGTAATAACTTGTACTATCTCAATATAATGGACTATCATGTGGCCATTTAAAGAATGGGTTAGAATCAGCGGTTCTCAACCTGTGGGTCGCGACCCCTTTGGGGGTCAAACGACCCTTTCACAGGGGTTGCCTAAGACCGTCCTGCATATCAGATATTTACATTATGATTCATAACAGTAGCAACATTACAGTTATGAAGTAGCATCGAAAATAATTTTATGGTTGGGTCACAACATAAGGAACTGTATTTAAAGGGCCAGAAGATTGAGAACCACTGGGTTAGATCAATACCAGTTGACGTAGAGGGATTTCCATGATGCACTATCAAGTGAGAAAAGTTAGTTTTAGAGAAGAATATACAAAATGATCCTATTTTAACAAAACAAAGACATGCCCCATATATGTATATTCATGAGTATATGTGTGTATGTGTCAGTACATGATCTATAATAATAAAAGTGTAATATGCTAATTAGACCGCACAGCCGAACAACCTTCCGGACATCCTTCCAGACAACCTTCTGGATGAAGCCGGGGCTGCGAGGGCTGAGCCCCCTTGCATGAATTTCGTGCATCAGGCTTCTAGTTAAAAATAAGCATGGAGAAAATGTACAGAAAATTACACCAGGCTATTAATGTTGGCTATAGGAGGGAATGGTGGAGGATAAAGAGCAGGCAAAAAAATGTTTTTTTAAATAGGTATTCATTATTTTTAAAAATTTTTTTTTTATTGATTTCAGAGAGGAAGGAGGGGGAGAGAAAAATGGAAACATCAATGATGAAAGAAAATCATTAATTGGCTGCCTCCTACACACCCCTTACTGGGGATTGAGCCCCAACCCGGGCATGTGCCCTGACCGGGAGTGGAACTGTGACCTCCTGGTTCATAGGTCGACACTCAACCACTGAGCACGCCAGCTGGGTGGTATCCATGGTTTTTTAAGTGACACTGATATGGTTGCATTTATATAAGATTATATAAATTGCAAATGTATATCAATGCATGAAAGAATGATCATCAAAATGCCTCTGGCGTTGTCTCAGGATGGTGGGATTTCAGATGAGCTTTGCTCAATATTTTTCTGTACTGTTTGAGTGTCTTTATAGTGAGTGTATCATTTATGTAATCAGAAAAATTAAAACAAATTTATTGTGAGACAAAAATCTACCTGTGACTGTCAGCCTGGGCGCATCCTTCTCGCACTGAGCACCTCAGGTGAGGGTCCCTCGTGTCTTCTCCAGAAGTGAGTGGGCGTGAGTAACAATGGAGATGTGCCGGTATGTGGCTGTCGGCTCCCTCGCGCGCTCCTTTCTGCACGTGCACAGATGTGTCCTGCGCGCCTTCTGGATTAGTATTCTGGGGAGCAGGCTGAATGGACCTTACACTCTGGCCCCAGCCAGGTTCCCAGATCCCCCTCCTGGTGGGTGGGCAGGCCTGGACACCCTCTCTGACTCTGCCAGTCCCTGGCTATCCCCTCCCCTGTCATTGCAGATCCCTCCTGCCCAGGTGTCACTTGTCCTGTTTGGAGGGAGGGTGTCAGGGGCAGCTGCTGACCCCGTGGCTGGGTTCTTCATCAGCAGAAGCAGGAGGACAGGGTCTGGACGACTCATGCCCTGGTGAGCAGCCCCATGGTCCTTGAGGTCCCTGTGATTGTCATAGCCCTGCTTCTTAGTAGAAAACCTTGTGGATGGTTAGAGGACAAGACAGGACAGCCGGTGATAGGACTGGACAGTAGGTGACAGTACCGGGCTGGGCCAGACCATCATGCAGGAGTCAGAGACATTCCTGGGGATGTTCCCTCACCAGATGGCGCAGGTAGACAAAGCCTCCAAGACTCCCAGGCCTGGCCCCCGGGGTCTCAGTGAGGCCAGGGAAGGTCTTGCAGAGTAGGTCCGACTCCTGTGCTCCAGGGTCCTTGACAGGTGGAATGGCACCACCAAGCACCCGTGTCCTAGCCAGAGTCACAGCCCCCGTCCTGATACCTCAGCCCCCCCCCCCCCACGGCTCCCACCCTGAGAGGCCCACCCAGGGCTGAGGTCCAGGGGGGTGAGGTGGCCCCAGGCCCGGTTTGGTGGGCATCCCACCCCCGTGTGCTCCCACAGGGTGCTGGGCTGCATGCCCTTCACCGCCTTGGCTTACTTCTTCCTGTGGTACCTGCCCCCCTTCACCAACCTCCGAGGCCTTTGGTACATGACCTTCTACTGCCTCTTCCAGGCTCTGTCCACGGTAAGCCGGGGCGCCTTCCCGGGCCTGGGCCCCTGGAACCCCACGCGGTCACTGTGAAGCGAGAGTGTCCTGGGGCGGGTGTCAGGAGGACCTCCCCCCACATCCCCTACCCCCCACCCCCCCGCCCCCACCCTGCACCTGCTCCCGTCCCGGCCATCTCCTGGAGCTCCTCCGCCCACTGGGCTCTGGGCTGGTGCTCCGGCCTGAAGGGATCCGTGGCTGGGACAGGGCGGCCACGGGGTGGTCTGGGCGGAGGGGGGCGTCCTCGAAGCTCCGGGCGCCCCAGTTCTTCCAGGTGCCCTACACGGCGCTCACCATGCTGCTGACGCCCAGCCCCCGGGAGCGGGACTCGGCCACCGCCTACCGTGAGTGCGCGCGGCGGGGTGGAGGGTGGCGGCCCGGGCTGCGAGCTCGGTGTCCTGAGCGCTCCTCGCTGTGTCCCAGGGATGACCATGGAGATGGCGGGGACGCTGCTGGGAGCCGCGGCCCACGGACTCATCGTGTCCGGAGCCCACGGTCCCCACAGCTGCGAGGACGCCGAGTTCCCGGGGCCGGGCGCCGTCTCCCCCCACGCGGTGAGTGCTCCCCGGACCCGTGCGTCCTCCCACCAGACCCTCCGCCCCGGGGGTTTCTCACCGTGAACACCCTCAGCGCATCCGGAGGGGAGGCGGCAGGTCCCAGGCAGGGGCAGGGGGCGTGGGGTCCCTAAGGAGCTCTGGGCAGAGCCCTCCTGGGGGCCTCCCACCCCCAGGGTGAAAGGAGAAGGGAATCCTCCCGGGGGGTGGGGTGGGGGGGGCCACTGTGTCTCCTTCAGCCATCAAGTTCTCCATTGGCCCCATTAAGCAAATGACACCCCGACCCCCCAGGGCCGTAGGAATCATCCTCTAGTCCTCCCTCTCCCTCCGTCCAGCCCATTGCCAAATCCTGCCATGTTTCAGGACAAAACTCTTCTGCATCCACGCCACGTCCTGGCGCTGCCTCACAGCCCCTGCCCTTCACCTGGGGGTGAGGGAGGGCGGGGAGAGAGGGCCGAAAACCCACCCCCAAAGACATATTCAGGCGCCTTTGGCGGCCCCAGCTCTGTTAGCCCATCGACTCCACGTACAAAACAAATGAATTCATAGATAAAAGCATCGAGAAGTTCCAGACAGCGACCGCAGAGCAGGTCCCCGAGTGCAGGTCCTTCTGAGAGTGGGGCCCTGTGCAGCCCTGCTGACCCGCACCGGAAGCCCTCCCTCCCCTCCCCTCCCCTTCCCCGCCCACCCCAACCCCCCTCCCCACCCCCCACCCCAGGCAGCCTCTGTCTCTTTTCTGACATTTATCTGGGTCAGCCCGCATCGCACTGTAACTTGTGCTCATGCATCTGTCTTCCTCCCACACTCCAAGCCCCTCACTGTGGATGCTCAGGGGTCACTATCAGGGTCTGGCATACAGAATCAGCAACAATGAATGCTTGTTTTAAAACGAGAGGGAGGGAGGGAGGAAGGGAGGGAGGGAGGGAGGGAGGGAGGGAGGGAGGGGGAGAGGGAGAGAGAGAGAGAGAGAGAGAGAGAGAGAGAGAGAGAGAGAGAGAGAGAGAGAGAGAGAGAGAGAGGTGAGAGAGAGAGAGAGAGGACTCAGATCCTCAGACCCTGGTGCATGGCTTCATGCAGGAGGCACAGGGTCAGCAGAAGGTCCATCCTGGCCCTTAGCTCTCCCCCTCCTACTGGGCTCACTGGGAGGAGTACCCAGTATTCTTGGACTTGGGCTGAGGGTCCCCCTGCTCCCATTGGGTGGCGCCCTGCCCCTGGGTGTCCTCCCCTCCGTGGGTGGGAGACATCACCCACCCCAGCTCTGTCCTGTTCCACAGACTTGTCTCTACTCCGTTGCAGCCGCCGCGGTCGCTGTGACTTACCCCGTGTGCGGTGGTTTGCTCTGCTTGGGGGTGAAGGAGCGGCCAGGTACAGAGGTGCAGGCAGAAGCTGGGGGCAGGGCTGCTCGTGGGCCTGGGTTTTGGTTTGGAACTCTGCCAAGTCGAGATGTCACCTTCCTGTGTTGCAGACCCCTCTGCCCCAGCCTCCAGCCAGGGCATGAGCTTCCTGGCTGGGCTGGGCCTCACTGTCCGGCACCCGCCCTACCTGAAGCTGGTGATCTCCTTCCTGTTCATCTCCGCAGCCGTCCAGGTACCTCTGGCCAGGCGCATCCCCCCTGGCTTGGTTCCAGCCACACTGAGCTTGTTTGGGTTCAGGTTCAGCCTCTCATCCCCTGCATCACAGTTAGGCTCGAGTGGTAATAGGGAGAGAGCAGCAGCTGGCGTGTGGCCCAGAGAAGGTGGTGCTGGGAGGAGAGAGATCTAGATAGAGCTCCTGGGAATGAGGAGGTCAGGGCCCAGACACCAGGAACACTGTCTGGATGGTGAAGTGCACCCAATCTTAGCTGTGCGAGGGCGGCGGTAGACTAGGAATGGTGTTTATGCCTGTGTCAGGGATAAGCGACCTTTGTAGGGACGGGGACTGCACGATGGCAGCACCAACCAGGGTTCAAGGTCCCAAAAGGGAGGCCAGGCCTTGCTCTTGCCTTCTGAAGTCCTGCCGTTCCTGCACGCACCCACCTCCTGTCACCCTCCTCAGGTGGAGCAGAGCTACCTGGTCCTGTTCTGTACACACGCCTCCCAGCTACATGACCACGTCCAGAGCCTGGTGCTAACCATCCTGGTGAGGAGACCTGGGTGACACGTGTGGTCCCTGACATGACATGTGTGGCCAGAGTTCTGGGGGGCAACATTCTGGACCTACATTCCGGCAGAGGAATTGGGGCCAGGGTCATACAGCTCATAGCCGCTGGTTCCAACCAGGAGGCAACATGGGGGCCGGGCATGCCACCTACAAGCCAGGGCTGTGAGAACCTGGGCAGAGGCACCGGCCGCTTGGCCGGCTGGGCCTGGGCCGGGACGTGATGGTTCTGTCTGTTCACAGGTCTCAGCTGTACTGAGCACCCCGGTGTGGGAGTGGGTTCTGCAGCGATTTGGGAAGAGGATGTCGGCCTTCGGGATCTGTGTGAGTGAGGCAGGGAGCCAGGTTGGAGTTGGGTTGGGGGAGGCTGACCTTGGAGCCGGAGCCTCCTGGGGGCCGGCCGGTCGATCTGTGTCTGTCTCCCCAGGTGATGGTGCCTTTTGTCATCCTGTTGGCTGCTGTGCCCACAGCCCCCGTGGCATACGTTGTGGCCTTTGTGTCTGGCGTGAGCATTGCTCTGTCCTTGCTGCTACCCTGGTAGGCTGCGCGAGGGGAAGGGAACGTGGGAGCTTCATGTCCTTCCTGATGCGTCTGCCCTCCTTCATGTCAACCTGGTGCCCCGGGCCCCTCGTGCCCAGCCTGTGCTGGGGAGCCGCTCTCCCACTGGCAGGGATGGAGGCCACCCGCTCCGTCCTGGGAGCCCTCCTAAAAGAGCACCAGCAGCAGGCATGGTGGGCAGCCGGGCTGGGGGTGTAGAGGTGCGGGTGGAATACAAACACACAGTGCCTGGCTCTCTGTGGGCCAGTCCTGGCCCTGGGTAGTGAGGACTCAGGGATGACCCTGACTTGGTCTCTGCCCCCAGGGAGCTTGCAGGCTGGTGGCTGTCCAGGGGGGTCAGGGGATAACTCTGCAGCCCCCGCCCCCAGGTCCATGCTCCCAGACGTGGTGGATGACTTCCAGCTGCAGCACCAGCACGGCCCCGGCATAGAGACCATCTTCTACTCGTCCTACGTCTTCTTCACGAAGCTCTCGGGCGCAGGGGCCCTGGGCATCTCCACGCTCAGTCTTGAGTGAGTCCCAGAGCTGGGCTGTGGCGGGGGCACAAAAGACCAGCTGGGTGGGAGGAGGGCAGAGTCCCCCACCCCAGCCCGGGGACTGGGACCGAACTCTGCTCTTTGGAGAGTGGGGGGCAGACACCTCCTCAGCTGGCTCTGGGAATGTGACTGAAAGGGGCCTTTTTTTTTTTTTTTTTTTTTAGTTAAGGTATTACAAATGTGTCCTCATCCCCCCCTTTAACCCCCAACCTCCCCCCCACACACAAACTCATGCTCCCGAAAGGGGCCTTTCTTGAGGGCCATAGCCCTCCTGAAGCCTCAGCCCCCCACATTCTCAGTTCTCTCTGAACTCCTCCCTGACCAGCCCATTCCCTCAACACTCCCTTCCAGCCTGGCTAGGCTGATCTGGCCAGGAAATGAATCCAAGTTTCAGGAGAGTGTGGAGGTGGGGGATCTGGGACCCCTCCCCCAGGGAGCCAGGCTCGGGAGGGTCTGGGCTGGATGATGGGATGTTGTTTCTCCAGGTTTGCGGGGTATGAGGCAGGAGCCTGCAAGCAGGCAGAGCAGGTGGTGGTGACCCTCAAGGTCCTCATCGGTGCTGTGCCCACCTGCATGATCCTCACCGGTCTTTGCATCCTCATGGTCGGCCCCGGTCCAAAGGTGCCAAGCCAGGACTCCTCTCACCAGCTGAGCCTTCGAAGGTGGGCACCCCATGCACACGGGTACACACAGACAGCTACCAGCACCCCCGGAGGCACATAGAAGTGTGCCGACGTGAGACCAACCAGTCCGCAGATCTCCTGGCAGTGCTTACACCACTGAACAATCCTGCCTTTGGAGACTGCCTTAGCTTGAGTGACGCCATCTAAATTTTCTTCAGCTGCTCAGTCTCCCTTGATAACCAGTAGGATGGTGGTATGGGAGGGCTCCCTTGTTCACGCCTATTCCTTTTGCTCTCCAGAATCCCAGGCACCACTTCCACTTGCTTGACCCCGAGCACCTCTTGTGCTTGCTGACTCCTATAGCTGTCCTGCCAACCCTACCACCCCCATACTGCCTTCAAGTTCCAGATCCACACCTCTGGCTCTCATTTGGATAGCTCCACCTGACGTTCCACAACCACGGCAGTCAGTCTTAATGATCCCCCAAAGGAATTCATGGTCTTGTCCCAGTCAGCTCCACCACCCTCCCGTCGGGGAGCCGAAACCCGGGGATGGATGGATGGATCATCTTCCACTCCTACCCCCCCCCTCCGCCCCCCCAGGCTGTGCTGAGAGCTCTCTGAGCCTTGCCCTCCCCCCCCCCCCCCCCCCAGAGCACTGGTTCCACTGCAGGGTTGGATCTGCTCACTGTCTGCTTTCCCCGTAGACTGTGGGGACCTTGAGGCCATATCTTTGTGTTTATTCATTTTTATGTCCTAAGCGCCTAGCACAGTGCCCGAGACCAAGCAGGTATCAACATGGTCCGGCACACTTTCACGAGCACATGTCCACATCTTTGTAGATGCTCATGCACTCACATGTACACACAGAGGATCACACAGGGGAGACAGGAAGTGACATCATCATCCACCCCTCATCCTTCAGCATGGCTGGTCTCAAGACTCCAGCCAAGTCATGCTGACCTCACGTGCTACACTCAGGGAGTGACACACGGCTGCTTGATGGGACTTGGGGAAACAGATTGTGGCTTTGTTCACGCGGGGTTGGGGGGGTGTGTGACGGGAGGAGTTGCTAGAAGACAAGGAACAGCCACTGACACCTCCACGGGGCCTGGCAGGGCAGAGACCACTCTCCCTCATCCTCTTGGGCTTCTTCCCTTCCCGCAGGAGGACCAGCTACAGCCTCGCTGCAAGTTAAAGCTTCGTGAGCCTAACAGCAGGAGCCGCACCGTCTGGGCTCGAAGTCCCCGCCTCTTCTCAGCCGTTTAGAACCCCCAGCTCGCAGCGTGCACGTGACCTTTCCCCTGGGCTATGGAGCCGTCAGTGACCTCTCCAGAAGGGACTGGCCTGGGTTCCACCTGTCTTTTCTTACCTGTTGACCACAGACCATTTCAGATAAACCTGTGCCCCTGACTACCCGGCTCCAGGTGACGTTTGACCTGGAAAGCATCCCAATAGCAGCCTGTCCCGAAAAAAAGGAAGCCTCGGCCAGCCTGGCCTGCAGACTCCCCAACAACCTGCTGACCTGACGGGACAGACACACAGACAGACCCTTTGTTCTTCCTGATGCCCCAGTGGCATCTGAGAGAGAGACTGACAGACGTCACATGAATGGGCAGAGTGGGGACAGGTGGGCAGGCTGGGGATGTTGTTAGGACAGACAGATGCAGGGAGGCCAGCAGACCCCAGGGGATGAGAAGGTGGAGCAGGGCACGGGGGGTTCTCAAGCCTTTCTGTCGGGCTGATGACTGTTCTCCGAGGTGGGCACAGACTGTCCAGCCACCAGAGATGGGTCATTTTCATGAACAGTCGTTATTTTTGTGGGAATATTTTTTTCTGAACTTTTATAAAAAGTACAGGAACCACCATTTTCTAGAAGCCGTATCTTTAAAAAAGATCCACTGAGGTTTATTTTTTTCAAAAAACAAAAAACCGCATTAAAGGGTTTGTCTTCTACTGAGTCAGTAAAGTGTGATGGTGGGCAGCCCTCCATCATCCCTCGGCCCAGGGCTAGGCTCCCTTCCACTTCCTCTTCGGGCCTTTGGCGGCCTCTTAGGTGAGAGACCCCTTAGGCTGCCAGAACTCAGACTCACGCACAGAGATGCTCATCAGAGCTCGGTTTAAGCCTCTGGCTTCCTCCACAGACAGGGAGCTGACCTCCCAGTGAGAGTGCAGAATGTTAAAAGTATTACGTATGTCCTTATTTTCCCCCATCGACCCCCTCCAGCCCATCCCCGTGCCCTCCCCGCCCCCTTATCCCCCCTGTCTGCATCCATGGGTTATGCATATTTGCATACAAGGTCTTTGGTTGATTACCTCCCACCCACCCACCCTCCCCTACCTTCCCTCCAAGATTCCGTACTCTGTTCCATGCTTCCATGTCTCTGGATCCATTCGGTTCATCAGTTTATTTTGTTAATTAGATTCCATATATGAATGAGATCATATGATACTTGTCTTTCTCTGACTTATTTCACTTAGCATAATACTCTCCAGGTCCCTCCATACTGTATCACAGGGTAAGAGATTCTTCTTTTTTTACTGCTGCATAGAATTCCACATGGTATAAATGAACCTCAACTTTTTTATCCACTCATCTACTAATGATGTGCTACATTTTATATCACCTACATTTCCCAGCGTGCAGTCTCAAGGAGCAGTTATACAGCAGCAGGGAACAGCCTTGGGGATCAGGGGTTAGATCTCAGAGATAGGGCCATCATGGGCTGGCCAAAAGGTATCCTACCATTTCTCCCTCACAGCCACACTATGAAGCGGGAACTAGTGTTCTCTTATTCAGATGAGGAAACAGGCTTAGAGAGCTTAAGCCACTTGTCTATGGTGGTGGTAGAGATGGTCTTGAACCTAATATAGTTCTTAAATTACGTGGTTGGTGGTTCATTTTATTATTAAGCCTTCCTATACTTTATATCTATCACATGTATCAAATATCCATACGAATTTTAGAAAAATTTGGGCACAAAATGGGATTTGTAAATGACTTTCCTTATGTAAAATATTCTCAATATAACATTAAACAATTATTTTTTAAAATAGATTTTTATTGATTTTAGAGAGGGATATAGAAACATCAATGATGAGAGAATCATTAATTGGCTACCTCTTGCATGATTAGAGATCAAGCCGGCAACCTGAGCATGTGCCCTGACCAGGAATCGAATGGGACCTCCTGGTTCATAGATCGATGCCCAACCAGTGAGCCACTGCGGTCAGGCTAAATGATTTTTTAAAAAAATTTTTTTATTGATTTCAGAGAGGAAGGGAGAGGGAGAGAGAGATGGAAACATCAATGATGAGAAAGAATCATGGATTGGCTGCCTCCTGCACACCCCATACTGGGGGATCAAGCCCAAAACCTGGGCATGTGCCCTTGACTGGAATCAAACCTGGGACCCTTCAGTCCGTAGGCCGACACTCTATCCACTGAGCCAAACCGGCTAGGGCCAGGCTAAATAATTTAAAGAAATTAGTTCTTCTCTCCCTGTCTCCAAAAGCAGCAAATGCTAGATTATCTTCTATTGTTCCAATGACTACAATACTAGCAGAGGCAAAGGAAATATATTTTGTCTGAGAGTTGTCATGGAATTAGATTTGTTGTGAAGAACTAAAGAATTTATATTCGGAACTGTCTGAGTTAGAAATATTCCGTGGCAAGTATAATGGGGAAACAGACAGAAAGCTGATCAAACTGGTCCCAGAAAGATAATAAATCCCAAGGTCTTATCTTCCCTAACCAGGGACACTTAGGAGCAAATGGTTTAAACATTCCAGACCACTTAGGGGCAGACCCCATGCTGTCCGGGTCCCTCTTCGGTGACATTCTTTGAAGGTGAAACTGACAAGAGAATGACTGATTAATCAGCATATTAAAGGACACACCTGCAAAGCTGACTATTCTATTGAGATCCTCCCGAGACCTCTGCCAAAATCCCCTTTAGAAACTGGTTAAGAACCCCTAAGACAAGCCAGTGCGGGCTCTCTCTGGAGCACGCACTTGCCTTTCTTCCCTCTCAGGTGTGCATCTTTACTTTTCTCTCCCAAACTCTAACGGTCTCCACCAGCCTTGCAACCAGGGGGGTAGCAGGCAGTGGCAGCTTGTCCCAGGCTAACCCCCTGAACCTGTGTCCAAGGCCCCTTTACGCGGATCGCATCCCCATCTCAGCTCACTTCTGCCACTGTGGCTTTTACTTCTCAGTGAGTCCGCACAGCCCAGCGTGGCCCACTTCTTTCCCATAATGTTTCTAAGGAGCCAAAGCAGAGCACTGCCTAGGCTCCCTTCTGCTGCTGCTTCTATCCTAGGCCTGCTCCGGGCCAGGTTCCTTTCTGGTGACATGTCCACCAGAGGAAGAAATACAGACAACATACACAAATATAAAATCAAGAATATTTCTGTATAACAGCAATGATCACAAAGAAAATACCATCAAAACATTCACAACAGCTGCATCAACCATGAGTGATTTTACTGAAGACTGACCAGTGAAACGCTGACTGTAACATACACCTTGAGGCACCCACTTTGAACTTACCAGCCCCCTTGTTAGGCTTCACAGTATGTGCTTTCATCCCACCCGGAAAATGGAGCCAGGCCTCAGACTATCCTCAGACATTGCCCTCAGGCAACTGAGTACAGACAAGTGGTCTCCCCTTCCATTATCCCACCAGCTCTCTAATGCATCTGAACCACAAAATGGGCCCTTGCTTCTTTCCTATCCCAGCTCCATCTTCATAAACTGTAACAGACAGGAGTCCCCAAGGGTGCAAAATATTTCTTTCCAGATAATTTTAAAGGCAATGGAAAAAAATGACCATGTGCTAATGGAGCTTCTATGGCTGAAACAAGGGTCTGCAGATGTGATGACTAGCCACACAGACCGATTGGTTATGCTGCAATAAATGAAATTTATAATGTGTCTGAAGGCAGTAAGGAGTGCTGTGTTTGTCTAGAGTTGGGATCAGGGCTCTTTCCACTATACTAAGCTGGCCCTTTAGCCCTTATTTATAATAACTGGTACTTTTTAGGGCTATCCCAGATTCAGTGAAATTTCCACCTTTCTGAAATATTTTCTCTCACAAACTCTATGCTAGTCTCTAAAACTTGACTAAAGGAAAAGAAAAATACCAAAATTAAAGCTACAATTTAAGAGTTGAGGCCGGCAGCAGGAGAGGATTTTCCTGGAAGGCTTACTGCTAGAATCCCTAGCGGTTCCAGGCAACCTGCAGCTTCCCCCGAGTCAGAGGGCCCAGTTCGCCTTCAGAGAGCAAAGAAAACAAAAACTCAAGGAGCATCTGTTAAAAAGAAAAACTCTTTTTGCACACAAACAGGAAAATCAGAAATTCTCCAGGAGAAACGAGGGAATGATGGCATCTGAGGGTCTGGTCCAAGAAGAGACAAAAGTTCTGAAACTTAAGACAAAAATGGCTGATAAAGAAAATGTCCATAGACCTGCAAGGAGCAAAAATAATGTAACAATGGGAAAAAATTGTATTCCATTAAAACCTTCTAAAGAATTAACCAATTCAACGATAGCCACTGATATATATAACTTGGAGAATAATCAAATTCTGCAGTTGTTACCAATTACAAATGATCGCCAAGGTCAACGTATGACATTAAGCCAAGCGTTTCACATTAAAAACAATAATAAAAAGAAGAAAGTGACTACAGAAAAACCAAAGCAAGATGCTAACGTGCTCAAGAAACCTGTGCTTGGATCTTATCATGGCCAAATTGTTCAATCTAAGGTTCATTCATTTAGAAAACCTGTACAAGTCAAAGATGAGCATTCTGCAATAACAAAGAAACTTTCAGCTCCTATCTCTAAGGCCACAAAACCTCAGCCTATCAACACCAGCAGTGTAACAGCAAAAAGTCACTGAGCCTCAAATATGATGACTACGACTAAATCTGTGAGGGCTACATCTCAGAATGAACAACTTTTATATCCTCCTATTAGAAGTCACCACAGTAATACTCATAATACCCAGGACTCCCTGAAACAAGGCATTGCCAATGTTACATTCGGAAAGGGTCTCATGAGAAAGAGTTACTACAATTCAATACAGTTTTATCTAATGTCAAAACCATTTCTTCTCAGGAAGTAAAAAGAAATAAGCATCACATCTGAAATGATAGCCAGGCCTGCTTCATCTTCTAATATCAAACAGATAGAAACATCAAAAACCATTGAGCAGTGCAGGCAAAAGCAACTATCAATAGAAGGGCTCAGCCCAAAGAAACCGTAGAAGAAAGAAAAGCTCGTCTGAGTGAGTGGAGAGCCAGCAAAGGAAAAATATTGAAAAGGCCTCCTAGCTCAGTAATAACCCAGCCTGAAGCTGAAGGACAGAATGAAAAACCAGTTGCGTCATTTTGGACTACCCTGGCAGAAGAAAAAGAACAAAGATTATTTACTGAAAAAGTAAACAAGACATTTTCTGAATGCCTAAACCTGATTAATGAGGGATGCCCCCAAGAAGTATTAAACACACTGAATGACCTGATTAAAAATATTCCAGATGCCAAAAAACGTGTTAAGTATTGGATATGCCTTGCACGTGTTGAACCACTCATAAGTTCTATTGAAAATATTATCTCAATCTTTGAGAAGGCCATTCTGGCAGGAGCTCAGCCTATTGAAGAAATGCGACATGCAATTGCAGATATTCTAATAATGAAGAGTCAAGAAAACGTTAAATTTGGAGAAAATCTTGAGGCTTGTGCAACCAAGGAAAAAATCCAAGAAGTCAGCATTGAAGATACTGGTGTTAATCTAGAGTCAGGAAAACCTGAAATGGAAAATAAACATCATCGAAATGTGGTATTTCAAGATTGTAAAAAAGAGCAAGTACACAAAACAAAAGATCCAACCAATGATGTTAAAACCCCCAACACAGAAACTGGGGAGGGTTGCTTAATTAAATATAATGTGTCTACTACACCATGCCTTAGACTTCGCCTGTCCTTGGCATTGTACTAGTAACATCAGCACACACCCAAGAGGGGCCTAGAAGGGTCAAAGCACTGAAATGTCCTTTGAAATCTGTCCAGGGCCAGTTTTTAGGAGTATCCGGACCTTAGTCAGCCAGAATTTTCTAGGGAAGCAACAGAGTTAGGTTTACATTCTGGGAGGTCCATCCTGTTCTAGGGAGCAGAGCGGGGGAGGGAGGTAGCAGTCAGTGGCTTTTTTCTTCCTTTGAGCTCTGTAGATTTCTGCTGGTTTGGGCTAAGAAGAATATGCTGGAGGATATGCACTCCTTATCCTCATCTTTAAGCCAAGAGAAAGTTCTATCACAGTGCTGAGGTACCTTTTAAGTGCTTCTAAGACAGCTTTAACACAGCTCTGGGCTGGGACAGAAAGCCTCAGAGAAACCATAAAACACAATCCACAGGGCACCATTACATTGTCTTGTGCTGGGAATTCTGCCTTCAGACAAAACCACACCTCATGAATGCATAAGCAAGCACTTTCTGAGCCATCTGACAAAGGCTGTGCTCCGGAGCG
Organism: Myotis nattereri; assembly: GCF_964212035.1. NCBI lineage: Eukaryota > Metazoa > Chordata > Mammalia > Chiroptera > Vespertilionidae > Myotis > Myotis nattereri. The sequence continues at coordinate 74,322,656 of NC_138085.1, read as the reverse complement.
TGACTCATTCTGGGGAAGACGGAGAAATGGCCGAGCCAACCAGGCAAGCGCTTACCTCTGTGTGACAGTGTGAGAGGGGAGAGCCCACAGTGAAAAACAGATCTTGTTTGTAATGGTCTCATCTGAAAAGCTATGCAGCAAATACCCTATAAACAAGTATCAGCCTAGATGGTTGGAATAGCTGGTGGCATCTAAATGCTGGGCTGTACGTTCTCCAAAGACTTCAAGACAAGGACCAGAATCAAGACTCTGAGACAAAGAGTCTCTGAAGATATTTGACCTGGAGCTGCCATCTCTGATGAGTATTTCCTGTGTGGCTGTAAAAGTTAATGGGATGAAGCCTTCACTATCAGCAGAGAGAAGGATCCAGCGGGAGTCTGCAAAGTAAAATGAACACATAGGCAATTTAGGATATTTCATCTTATTCCACTAGGAAAAACAACAAATATGACTTTTTGGGGGGAAGAATTTAGTAGTTGATAATATTAAACCTGATCACCACGAGACCTTAGAGAATGGGGAGACGGAAGGACTGTTACGGAGGGTCTGGTAATACGGCAGGAAGAGGATGCGGAGGCCTTAGGCAGAGCTAAAGGACATACACTTTTCACTCTGGCTGGGCATTAAGTGCTCAGTGGTATGCATCTGGGCTTCTGCCTGCACGCACGGTAGGGGTTGTGTGTGGAGTGTCCCTACCTTACCTACATGCTCTTAATCAGTTTCTCCAGAAAATATGTGAGGTTGGGAACAGCCACTCTTATGGAGGAACCTTCTCTACTCTTTAGATCCATACCAACCTCTGGACACCCAAGGAGGCAAAAATGACTAGAGCTAGACTAGAATGGCCCAGAAAATCCTGAATGGCTAGTTCCAGGAGAGCGAGGGCCATCAGCATGCCTGGACCTTCTCTGGCTCTTTCAAGTCTATGGTGTCTTAACCTTCTGACCTTGTAATTTCACTTCTGAAAAATCTATACTTTCCAAAAACAACACGTAAAATAGAGAGGTTTTCATTAATGTTATTTATAATGGGCCACCACTGGAACCCACCAAAATGTCAAAGAAAATATAGCAGCCCAGCTAGTGTTGCTCAGTGGTTGAGTGTTGACCTATGAGCCTGGAGGTCACAGTTCAATTCCCGGTCAGGGTACATGCCCAGGTTGCAGGCTCGATCCCCAGTGTGGGGCCGTGCAGGAAGCAGCCGATCAATGATTCCCTCTCATCACTGATGTTTTTCTCTCTCTCTCTCCGTTTCCCTTCCTCTCTGAAATCAATAAAAACATATTAAAAAAAGAAAAAAATATATAGTCCTAGCTGGTTTGGCTTAGTGGATAGAGCGTCAGCCTGCGGACCGAAGGCTCCCGGGTTCGATTCCAGTCAAGTGCCTAAGAAAACCAAAACCTGATGGAACATGGACATGACTCAGTCCCTCACCATACAGAAGTGTCCCTCATGCCTGTATGTTTGCTGCACATTAAAACAACCCCTTTCAGAAATATTCTGCAATGTTGCTATGATCTTCATGTTCTAGTGCAACAGGTATATATGAGGTTTTTATGTCATTTCCTTGCAGTTGTTATACAGGGTGGGCAAAAGTAGGTTTACAGCTATGATTACTCAACACAGTTCATTCTTGTATTATTACTTACTCATTATTGCATTATTTTCAATACGACCAACTGAAAACCTACTTTTGCCCCACCCTGTATATGGCTTTGTAACTTTTTTCTAGTTTTTCATGTATACAGTTAGGTTTTTCAGCTAGGCGATAAGTTCCTTAAGGGCAGAACACATATTTTCCATGTGTCTGGTGTTAACAGGCCTGGGTATGCGGCAGGCAATTAATAGTAGTTGTTAACTATCTAGAGAATCACGGAATGATCAGTACACATCATTTTCATTACCAGTGAAAGTAACAAAACAGACGGTGGAAGGAGGGTGCTGGGCAGGGCTGATTTCTGGATTTTACCTACCATGCAGCATTTCAACAAGAGCGAGGCCGAAAGTCTGCTGCACTGTACTGAGCCTCAGCTTGCCATTGCAGAGAAGCACGTCTCTTTTTTCAACAACAGATTCTACAGAATAACGTTTCTTCAAATACAAAAAGAAGTTGTTAAGCCAATTGCAGAAGCAATGGAGTTAACATTTCTTTAGAAAGTGTAAATAGTTTTTTAAAATCCTTATCTAGTACCACTATCACTTAGACTTTAGTTTTATATCAGGAGCTTTTTGCTCTATTATTTAACACAACTAAAGGGTCAGACCAGAACACAACCCCTAATTTACTTTTCCTAGAACTTTGTCACTAGGAACTGGCTGTCCTAGAATCTGACTAATAACACTAGAGATGATGGACAGCAGCCTAAGAGACACAATCTGATGGTGAGGAACAGGTGCCTGGCTATTTTAGGTATAACTCACAAAACTTAATGCTCTCTCTATTGGGGGGAAAAATGCCAAGAAAGACTGCCCTAAGGATTTGCACAAGTAAACAAACTGGTCAAAATTCACTTCATTTAGAAAAAGTACAAATAAAAATGATTATTAAAGTCTTATTAAACATTAACTCTTTAAAATTGGTTTCAAATATCCCTAGATAAAGAAAATATAAATTACAGCTCTAATTTAAGATATATTAAGAGTCCAAAGGTATAATCATAGAATAAAAAATATAACTTCTAATTGTATGTTATTTGCAACAATAACTTCCTGTAAGCATTTGAAGAAGAGTTTTACAATTTCAACGATAGAAGATAAACTGTACTACATTGGTGGAAGAATAAACAACTAAAAGAGCATGTCTACTATTAACATTTTAAATATTAATAAATTATAAAGGCCAGAAACAACTAATCATTTATTTGAATTCTATGAAAAATGTCACTTTGGAAATTACAGGAGAAACTCTTCCTTGCTATTGATTATTTTGCCTTTTTTCTCATTACAAAAGGGATATATCCTCAATATAGAGTAAAACATAAATTTATAATGTGGAAAGTAAAGTCCCCTCCAGAGGTAATTATTGATAACAGCTTGGTTCAATCAGTTCATTATAAACTGAGAAACTGAAGAACTGAAAAGGCAAAATACCCCATATTTCTTTTACTCAAAATATATAGAATTTCACATTTACAAATGTTTACAAAAGAAAAAATATGTTATTATTTGGTAGAAGAAATATAGACTTACTTAAAACTAACTCTGTGATTTTCTCTAAGGGTTCAATTATGCAGAATTTTTACTTTCAACATTAATTATTCCTATATTGGTTACATTCCCTTCCTCCCCTCAGTGAGCAAATATTACTTTCGTAACTAGGGGAAAAAAATACTGTGCAGATGTAGAAAAAGAAAAAAGCTCTATATGCTGATATGGAGAATTCTTTTTTAAAAAAATATATTTTTATTGATTTCAGAGAGGAAGGGAGAGGGAGAGAGAGATAGAAACATCAATGATGAGCCGAAACCGGTTTGGATCAGTGGACAGAGCGTCGGCTTGCGGACTGAGGGGTCCCAGGTTCGATTCCGGTCGGGGGCATGTACCTGGGTTGCGGGCACATCCCCAGTGGGAGATGTGCAGGAGGCAGCTGATCGATGTTTCTCTCTCATCGATGTTTCTATCTATCTCTCTCCCTTCCTCTCTGTAAAAAATCAATAAAATATATTTTAAAAAAAAGAAAAGAAAATAATTTAAAAAAAAAAAAGAAAGAAACATCAATGATGAGAGAGAATCATTGATCAGCTGCCTCCTGCATGCCTCCTACTGGGGATCAAGCCCACAACCCAAGCATATGCCCTTGACCAGAATTGAACCCAGGACCCTTCAGTCCACAGGCTGACACTCTATCCACTGAGCCAAACCGGCTAGGGCGATATGGAGAATTCTTGAGGATATATTATTAAATGGAAAAAGAAAGCTGCAAAACACTGGATATAATGCCTTACACTTTGTGTAAAAGAGGAAATAAAAATATACAGTGTCCTGGCCAGTTTGGCTCAGTGGATAGAGAGCATCGGCCCACAGACTGAAAAAGGGTTCCAGGTTCGATTCTGGTCAGGGGCGTGTACCTTGGTTTCGGGCTTGATCCTCAGTGGGGGCATGCAGGAGGCAGCTGATAGACTCTCTATCCCTCTTCCCCTCCTCTCTGTAAAAATCAATAAAATATATTTAAAAACATATATATATATATAGTAAGATCTACTAGTATCTGCATAAATAAAAATAAAAATGTTAATTATAGGAGGTCAGGGGAACAGATTGCACAGAGATGGGTTGAGAGTAAGACTTCCCAGTATATATCTATCTTTTTATTAAATTCTGTTTCCCTTTTTAAATAGGTAAATGAATTAACTATTCAAAAAGAGGAAAAAAGGGGGGGATAAAAAAAAAGAAAAAGAAAGGAGGGGGATTTTTAAAAAGCGGAAGAAAAAATCCAATCTAAATTTCACATCTATAAATACTATTTAAAAACTAAAAAACTTTTTTACAGAAAACTTCAGGTATTTATATAAAACCATTTAAATAACTGCTTTAGCTAAAGACAATGTAACAAAAATCAATCTGGAATTGAGATGTCAAATGTTTATAAACATGTGTCTCAATTAGCTTTGGTACATGATATAACTAAGATTCTTAATGAGGCTGTGAAATTAATTTGAAAAACAGTTAAATCAGTGATTTATATTATTTTCAGCTGGTCTGTGATTTATCTGGTTTTAGGGAGAATTGGGGAAATCTGAATAAGGACTAGGTGTTAAATGATAATAGTAACTATTGTTAATGTTATCACATGTGATCATGGGATTGTAGTTATTGAAGCAAATGTGTTTGTATTTTTCAGCATCCTGAAATACCTGGGTGAAAGACATATATTTACTTAAACTATTTTAGAAAACAACATAAAAGCAATATGGCAAAATGTTAACTGTTATATCCAGGAACTACAGGATTTCATTATGTAGTCTTCCTATGTGTTTACAACTTTTTAAAATAAAAGATGTGTTTGAAATTTTTCATTAAAAAATGGAATTGTTTTAAATTATTCTTTGGTTCTTTTAAAAACTTACATCCCTGAGTTGGCTAAACAGTACTAGTTTTAAGAAAGAAAAAAAATTAAAATATTACTTCTTGACCATTATTTAAATAGTAATTTTACATATTATTGATCATTGATCACCGACTTTCTACAAGAAACTTTTAAAACGAAGATATATAAATCTACAGTAATCAAATAAGCATGATATGGATAAAGTTCTAGGTAAAGAGATCCACCCTCCAACAGTTGCAGTACGGAGAATCTAGAATTAGATACCAGTACAGATAAGTTTATATATGATAAATATGGTAGACTCAGTTCAGTGGGATAAAGGTGAATTTTTAGTAATGTTGCTGACACAACTGGCTAGCTAACTCTCAGAAAATAGAAGCGGTCCATACACAAAAATTTAATTAAAGACTGAAAATGTAAATGTAGGCCCTGGCCAGGTAGCTCTGTTGGTTTGATACCTGGTCAGGGCACATACAAGAAGCAACCAATTAATGCATAAATAAGTGGAACAACAAATCAATGTTCCTCTCTCTCGCAAATCAATTAAAAAACACAAATGTAAAAAGCAAAATAATAAAATATTGCAAGCGCCCTGGCCGGTTTTTCTCAGTGGATAGAGCCTCAGCCTTTGGACTGAAGGGTCCTGGGTTCGATTCCAGTCAAGGGCATTTACCTCGATGCAGGCTTGATCCCCAGCTTTGGTCAGGATTCATGTGGGAGGCAACCAATAGGTAGTCTCTCTCTCACATAGATATTTCTCATTCTCTGTCTCTCCCTGTCCCTTCCATGCTCTCTAAAAATCAATGGAAAAATATCTTCAAGCAAGGATTAAATAAATAAATAAATAGGTAAATAAATAAAAAAAATATATTGCAAGAAAATCTAGACATTACATGCATATTAATTTGTATAATATACAAAAACTTCTTGTAAACTGATAACTCAATAGGGAAAAAATGAGCAATAGGTAACTCATTCATTGGCCCCAGAACATGAAGACCTATGTACTCAAATTCACTAACAGTAAAGGGAAAAAGAAATTAATAAAAGTGAAATACTATTTCACATTTATCACATTCATGAGGATGTGAGGAAAAGGTTGCTGGTGAGCATGTAATGACACATTGTTAAGTAAAAATCTTTGAAAGGCAATCTGGCAAGTTTTTTTAAAAGTAGAAACATATATTCAAATTGCATTCCTGTTTCTGGGAACCAACCCAATAGAAACAAAAGTAGGAAAACAAATGGATACATACAAGAATACTATTGCAGCACTAAGCAACTGAAAACAAAGTGAATGTCCATCAACAGGGAACGCCTGGATAAACAGCATACTCTCAGCATGAAGTAAAGAGTACACCATATACCCTATTTCTATAAAACAATAACCACCCCTGAACCTATATATTGCTTGTACCTATGTATCTATTTGTGCAAAGAACTGTGTAAGATTATGAGTATGAATTACACCATGGAAGGATCCACATTAAGCTGCTAGTTAAGTGGGGAGGGGCAGAGGTCAGTTCCATAGGGAATGAAAGTGTTCATGATAAAGCAGTGGTTCTCAACCTTCTGGCCCTTTAAATATAGTTCTTCATGTTGTGACCCAACCATAAAATTATTTTTGATGCTACTTCATAACTGTAATGTTGCTACTGTTATGAACTGTAATGTAAATATCTGATATGCAGAATGGTCTTAGGTGACCCCTGTGAAAGGGTCGTTTGACCGCCAAAGGGGTCGGGGCCCACAGGTTGAGAACTGCTGTGATAAAGTGACAGGATGCTATTTATGTAATACTACGTTTGCATATGCATGCATAAATAGATGCACTGACATTTCTTATAAATGGAAGAGGGTCTGCACTGCATAAGAAAAAAGTTTCACAATGAAATAGCACGACTAAAAAAATTTTTTTTCTAAATATGAATTGATAGAATAAGTGCAATCATTCATGTTTTCACACCATGCACATGATAAAAATCAGTGTATCCTGGTATGCGTGTCCACGTGGTTGGCAGGCAACCAACCTGTAAAGGTGTAACAGCTTGCCTGTAACATAACATGCCCAGTTCAATTTAAACACTATCTTTCGCAACCACTTTTCTGGCAGTGACTACTGGCTGCGGGAGCTTATGTATAGTGGTAGCTCCTGAAGGAGGAATTACCTGGTAAGAGATGTGGACGTAAGGCAGATCCTGAGAGAGCGGATACACTGGAGAGGACTTCTTTCCATTGTGTAGGAAGTCTGTGAGTTCAGAGAGACTTCGCTGTACTTCCATCAGTTTCCTAGATAAAATTTCCAGTTCCTGAGAGAGCTGACAAGTTTCCTTTTCCCGCTGTAAGTTCTTTCTTGGAGGGAGATTACGAGGGCCCAGGGTGCTGGTGTAGTCTGGTGTGCTGCTGGGTTTGGGCAGTGTCGCTGAACCGTCAACAGGCTCGGCCTCTCGAGTTTCCAGGGCTATGGAGTCACCACACACACTGGATGGAGGGCGTTGGATTTCTTTAATGAAAGTACTTCCAGGCCTTCCACCTTGACTACTGCTATTAGCTGTTAACGACAGTCCTGTGTTTTGGTGACAAATATCTGGGGAAAGACTCTCAATTGGCTTTTTCCTCTCTGCTTTATTTAACAGAGCACTTAGGGTAGTATAGCCACTCTGGTTTTCGCTCACTGTTACTGGAAACTCCTCTTTCAACGTTACTTCTCTAACAGTCAAGCGAATGACATACTCCTCAGACTTTGAAGAAGGAAGAAATGTCGAGTCAGTGGATTTTTGTTTTCCTATCAAAATTAATAATAATTTATCTGTCAAGAAACATATGCCTTTTGGTCTCTCATTACTCTCTAATTGAATTTGCTGGATGTTGGGCATAACCGCTGGAATGACAGAATAGATAAAAATTACATTACAAGTATTGGAAGCCACGGCTACAACCTTTGCTTTCAGATTAAATGCTATTAGATCAGGAACCAGAATGCCTGGAATGGTGACTTTTTTGACCTGGGTCACCACCTGCGCAAAGGTCACAAGAATCAAATGTGAAGAATCCAGATCGGTTCCTGCCAAGTAATTCTTTTTTCTTAGACAAATGAGGGCATTGCTCTCAGACTCAGATCGATTGAAACGTATATGAGTTAGATCCAGAGGATCTGAACCGGAAGAAAAGGGAGACACTGATGTGTCGGAACTGGTTCCACAAGAGGCTGCCCCTTTATCCACAGAGGGCATCGCATCAATAACCGGTGACGTATACAGACAAGTGTCTTCACTGCTGGGTGGAACGCCAAATGTTTCAGATGCATTTAAGCTACAAATCTTACCTATTGGAAGTTCAGTGGCTAGGACGACCTGTGAGTCCTCAGCGGCCCCGATGGAGCGCACGGCGCTGCGCACATCCAATGCCGGGCAGAAGGAGCACCGCTGAAGCGTCTTCTGAGCACTGTCCCAAATGTAAGAGTGCAGGCTGCTGCCTACGGCCACCAGCAGCCGCTGGCCATCCTGGGTCCAGCACGCACAGTGAATGAGGCCCTGGGCGCTGCCGTCCGCTTTTACTCGGGAACCGTCACAGTGCACGTTATGGACAATGGAGACATCCCGTGCAGTCAGCACCGTCAGGACAGCACTTTGTGGGTGCCACACACAGCCTTGGGGAAGGACAGGGCGCGATTCTCTAATCTCGCAGGTCTGAGACATCAGCGGCTTGCTTGTTCCCGTGGTACTGGGACACAGCTGCCACACAGTGACATGCTGCTTGTGCTGGACAGCGAGCAGAGGGGGCGTGCCAGCTATCCCAGGTGGGGCCCACGACACCCCATACACATGCTCGAATTGCCCAATGACCTTCGAGTCCCCAAACTTGGCCTCTCCACGCTGAAGCTGTACATCAGTCAGGACTACCTGCTCCCCGTCGGTCCAGACAAGGCCGTGAATTGGGTGTATTGCTTGATACAATGCATTCAGCCCACTCCTGAGAAGTTTTCCTTTTCCCAACTCCATCTTTCCTGATAAAGGTCATCTGAAATAATTAAAAAGAAAAGCTACATCCTGAGACTGTAATCAGAGAAATCCAGAATATAGGACATGTTTCAAGATAACTGGCTTAGACGTTTCACGGGTCAGTATTGTGAGAGGATAAAAGGATAGGAGGAGTGTGGCAGGTTCACAGAGACTACTGAGCCAAAACAAACAAACGCAACATATAATCTTTGGATCTTAAATTGAGGAAATAAAATTTTCTACAAAAAAAAATATATATATTTGTAGAACTTGGAAATAAGAATATGGAATGGATATTAGATAATATTGTAGAGTTAATAATTTTCCTAAATGTGACCATGGTACTGTGGTTATGTAGGAAAATGTCTTTATTGTTAAGATAATGTATGTTGAAGTATTTGGGATAAAGTGTCATAATGCCTACAACTTGCTTTCAAATGCTTTAGAAAACAAACAAAACCCTCCCCCAAAAATATGTATCAAAAAACATATGTATGTATATACTTGGTGTATATATAGAGAGAGCGCTAAGCAAATGTAGCAAAATGTTAGTAATTGCTGAATTCAGATTGAGACTATGTCAGTATTCATGGGATTTTGAACTTTTAAGCTAGAAAAGTTTCAAATTAAAAAATTGAGAAAAGTCTCCATCATCATCTAATTTCTATTCTCCTTTCACTGCCAATTCAATAAATAAATGATATTCACGACTCAATGGCCTTTACCTCTATACTGAAATGACACTCAAAAGTCACTATTGCTATTTCTACTTCATCATTTTCAAATAGCACTTAATTTTCAGAATAGTTTCACATTCCCGAATGCATTTGCTCCTTGCAACAATCCTTCACAATAATGTAAACCAGGCTAGGCAAGTATTACTTTCAAATTTTTCGTTCTTAAGGTTTTCCGCCCCCCCACCCCCCAGACATTTAGATGACTAAAGTACATGCTCACTGCTATGAAATTCAAACAAACCAGAGGCGTCTAAAGTAAAACAAAATGTTTCCTCCAACTCCTCTTGACCACTGCCACCACCCTGTCCCCCAAATCTTAAGTCCTTGAAAAAAAGCACTGTTAACAATTTGGTGTATAGCCTTTGAATCTCTTAAAGAAATATATGTATATTTCTTTATACATATATATGATTTTATATGTGCTACATTTTTAAAATCCTCACTGGAGAATACGATTATTAATTTTTTAGAGAGAGGGGAAGGAACAGGGAGTGGAGGAGAGAGGGAGTGGAGGAGAGAGAAACATCTTTGTGAGAGGAACATCCATTGGTTGCCTTCTGTACCCGCAACCTAGGTATGTGCAACCTTTTGGTGCATGAGTCCAGTCCAACCAAATGAGCCACACAGCCCAGGACTAAATTTTTTCTTTTGGACAAAAATGGGGTATAAGTCAGAGTTCCCAGATATTAACAACAGAAACCACTTTGGTTAACTTAAGCAAAATAAAATAATAATAATAATCTCAAGAACCAGGCTCAGAAAACAGGCTGCTAGGCACGATAAACCACCGCTGCCCCTCTCTCTAGTCAGCTGAGACTCTAACTTCTCAGCAGCTGAGAATCAACTTCACTGCCCCTTCACCGGATGGCAATGGCTTAACATTCAGAACTCCTGTAGGCTGAGCTCAGTTCACAGACCCTTTGCTCTAGCAACCAGGGGGGAGAGAGTCTCCCCACAAAAAGCCAAGAGGCCAAAAGCTGAAATGACCTTCAGGAGGCCTCCAATTATTTGGTATTTTGTAAAATATTTTCACTTTCCTCCACTCTTCCCTGCCCCCCCTCCCCTCCAGGTGCGTGGTCTTGGCCTTTCTCTCTCCTACCCTCCAAGGGCCCTTCCTTTTTTCCTCCATAACTTGTCTCCTGAGCCCAGGCAGCCCAGCTGGCTCACCTTTTATACCTGTTACTTTCTAAACAAACTTTCGCTTGTGTTTGGGGGAAAAAGAATTAACACACAAGAAAGGTATATTCACACACAAAGAAAATTCTGATTACACACCTCCAGACTCTCCCATGCAGTTTTGGTTAAACTTTTTCAATCACACCGTACAATTTTGTATCGCATTGTTGTTGTTTTTTTTCACTTAACATTATATATTAGCACCTTCCCATATTATTTAAAAGTTTTGTAAATTATCTTTATAGGCCACTTAATATTCACTCGGTGAAGGTGCATAATTTCCCTCACTGCGGAGACACCCGGTTGCAGCCCCCTTGAGCCTATTATAAATGACGCTTTATAAAGATCTTTATGCATAGAGCATTTTCTTCTTTTGGATGGTCACTTTAGGATATATTCCCTGAAATGTCACTCACAGGTCACGGGGAATATATTCACTCCTTTGAACGCACCCGCGGCTCCTCCGCATCCACTAACCCCCGCACGCCGGCCGCCACCGTTCTGCCCATCCTGCCCGCCCGCCTGAGTGTCTTTCACCGTCTCCCACGGGCCAGCCCCTCCACCATCCACCCCGCCCACCCACAGGCTCCCCACACCCGCCAGGCTGGGCAACAGCGGACACAAAGCACCTTTGGACTCACTGCCCCGCAGTCAACCAGCTTCCCCGGAGCCGCCCCAACTCACCCAGCGCGGTTCCAAAGTCCGCAGCGGGTACCGGAAGCATCGACTCCAAGGCCTCTGATAGGTGAGATGGTCGGGGAAAGCTCGGGAACGCCGCCAGCCTATTGGTTTTTATGTGTGTCGCATTAGGAGAGGGTCTTTTCCACTGACCAATGAGCTCGGGCTTTGCCGCAGAGATCTCTGGGAGTTGTAGTCCAGGTGAAAATCCCGACTGTAAGCCTCACGCAATTTCTCTTAAGAGGTTTATCGCCTTTCCTCACTTCTTATCTGTTTTCTTAGTCTAAGAAGGAGTCCAGGGGCCCTAAAGTCAAGACGGTTTCTTAAGTATTTTGGGGGGAGATGGGGAGTCAGGGATGGGAAGGGGTTGAGGATCTATTTAAACTACAAAATTTTCTCAGAAAAATGTTGCGGGGTTTGTTTTTCTTGAAAAATGTTCTTATCTGTACACAAAATATTGTGCATCCCATTGAAGCCACTCCACTGACCTGTTCCAGTTACATATCCCTGTTCTATACGCACCCCAAAGTGTCTGCCCATGGCCGTAGCCCATGGACTAGTGTGTCACTAGGCTTCTTTAGACCGAGTTACACCCTTGGGAGAATGTGGGCCACACCTTGGAGCAGCCCGTGAGGGGTTTCAGATCCTGAGCCTCACAGAACAGTTGATCATCATCTTTCTTGGACAACACAGCCAATCCTCTTTCAACGACGCCGATAGCCTGCCGTCTCCTCCGTAACCCCGGGGAGGATGGGGAAGAACACCGCCAGGGCCTCTCCGCACACCACACCCTTGCTCAGGCTCTTCTCCCCAGGCCGACCTTGCAGCGCCACGTGTTAGAATCATACCTTCACATCATTGTTGGAACAATGTAGCCAAGAGTTAGAAACAAAAAATTTAAAGTCCCATTCCTTCTTTGAGCAAATGCTACTTTTCCAAACGTCTCTCTAGACTCCTGGACCTCCTTTGGGTGGAGGAGGAACACAGGGTCGAACTCATTCATTCATCCCCAGCGCGGATCGCTCGGCGCTGTACGCGTCCCTGCCCATCCCAGTTTTAGCTCCTCCAGGGCAGCGATTGTCTTCATGCAAATGGTGTCCCGGGATGCAGTTCTTTGGCTTGAACGGTGGGAATCCACCTGTGCGTGGGGCAAAGCTGCCTGGGATAGTGAGTAGCAACTTAGAGTGGGGGAGAAGGGTGGGCAAAGAGCCTCCCTCCCTCCCCACCCCACCCCACACTCGAGCTTGCGCGTGCAGAGCCAGGCAGCCCAGCTGGGGCAGGTCCCTCTCTGGTGCTTCCAAACGTTCCGAACCCCACTGAGTGAGCCCCACTAGTTAGACTTGGTTTCGTTGCTGGCCTTCCCCTAGTGTGTGGGAGCAAGTAGATTCCCAAGAGATAAATCTGGGTTGAAGGGATGGATGAAGGGATGGATATGCAGGTGAGCGGGGGGATGCGGGAAAGCCTGCATGCCTCCCGCAGCATCCTCCCCGTCTGCGGGTCCGTGCTCCTTAGCCTGGCTGGGCTCCAGAGCCGCGGGTCAGGGTCGCTTGCCCCGGGCCCCGCCCCGGCCGACCCCACCTTTCCTCGCCGCCCCCTTCCCGTGGCCCCTCCCCGCGCAGGTCCCGACTCCGCCGCACCTCCTCCGGCTCTGCAGTGGCGGCGGGGAGGCGAGTCGGAGCGCCAGCGGGATCGGGAGCCGGAGCCGAGCCGGGGTCGGGGCAGCAGCGGGGACCCTCGGAGGCGGGGCCAGTGGGACCGCGATGGGCGTGGAGATCGAGACCATCTCCCCGGGAGACGGTACCGGGCGGCGGAGCAGGGGGAGAGGACGGGTCCCGGGCGGAGCCGGGCGGGCGGGGGTCTGATTCGGAGGCGGGTGGAGGGCGCGGGAACGGGGGGAGGGCCTAGGATGGGGGCCACCGGAGGAGACCGCGGGCGGGGTCGTGGGAGGCTTAAGAGCCGGTCCTTGCGGTCCTCTGCGCCGGCTCGCCCGGGGGAGCGCAGGCGGCGGCGGGAGGCGGGAGGCGGGAGGCGGGAGGCGGGGGTCTGCAGGCGCCACCGCCCGGAGGCCGCAACCCCCGCGGCGCGGCGGGAACGCTCGGTTATCCGCTGCCGCCGACCTCCCAGGGCCAGGTGTCAGCCCCGCTGCTCCTGCCCTGCGGGGCGAGCTCTGGAAACCGGGAAGGACAGGCTGTGGGGTCTCTGCCGGGGCAACTCCCCTCTAACGCGCCCCGTGCCCGACCTGCGGCCCCCTGCGGGCTGGGCGGCGCGACGCGGTGGGGACCCGGCCGGGCTGGAAAGGGAGCTGCCCTCCCCGCCCCACTCCGCCTCTCCGCCAGCCTGTCCGCTCCGGTGACTCTCAGTCGCGGCTGCAGACCGATGGCCTTCCGATGGAAGGCTCCAGCCCGGACCCCGACCCGAGTCCCCGGGGGACCATGGACCCAGCTGCGGCTAAGCCTCTCCCTGGAGGCCCCACCGGTCCCTCTCAGGCCGCCGGTCCAAAACAGAGCTCGCTCTCCTCCGCGTTCCTTGTTGTCCGCCTCTGGGGTTGGCGCTGCCGGGCGTCACCCTCGCACAACTGGGTCTGCATGTGCCAGGGACAGCGGGCTATCCCTTTATTTTTTCACCAAAACTTAATTCAGACCGGAGCCCCCATTTCCGCAGGATTTGACAGGCAAGCTGCATGTCAGGCATTGCTGACACCCACCCCAGAAACCGGAGGGCCCTATGGAAGGCGGTGGTCCCTAAAGTCCCAGCTCTACCCAGGATCACGGGCGGGGACAGCTCCCCCACAAGGGAACCTGGGTGCTGCCTCCAGGGAGCATGTCCCTGAGGCCTGGTGGCCTCCAGGCAGCCGCACAGCTCTGCTGGCGACTGGAGACCTCTCCTCCCTTCCCAGGCTCCGGGAGAGTTTCCTCTCTTCATCCGACCTCTGGCCAGTGACAGGAGCATCTTCTCTTGAGGAGGATGAGAGTTTTAGGAAAGCCTGGACACCTGGCTTCCTGCTTTCAGCCTGTTTTAAACCCTGAGTCGACCTAGCCGATCTGACTCAGTGGATTGAGCATCGGCCTGCGGACGGAAGGAAGGGTCCTGGGTTTGACTCCGGTCAAGGGCATGTACCTCGGTTGCAGTCTTGATCCCCAGCCCTGGTCAGGGTGTGTGCAGGAGGCAACCACCTCTCTCTCTCTCTCTCTCTCTCTCTCTCTCTCTCTCTCTCTCTCTCCCCCTCTCCCTTCTTCCCACCCCATCTAAACATCAATTGCGGGGAAAGGGGAGGGAATCAAATAAATGGGGAAAACCTCTGGTGAGGATTAACAACAACAAAACATAAATAAAACCCTTGGTCAAGGAAGCACAAAAGGGCCCAACAACCACACTGTGTGTAACCCAGCAGGGGAATATGCAACTTCATATTTCAACACGTATGCCCACACAGTGCTGGGATGCCTGTCTTGATGAAGCCTCACACCAAGTTCTCTCAGGTCCTTCTGCTGAACATCTCCAGGCTCTGGTCCCCCGCTTGGTTCAGGCCTCCATTATCACTCACCTGGATTTCTGCACAGCCTCCAAGTTGCAGCTCCTCCCACCTCCAGGCCCACTTCCCTGCCTTCCATCTGGCCTCCCGCCTCACTCCGACTCCTTTTCTACAACACAGCCTTTTTGACCATGTCCCTCCCCAGGCATAAAATATTTTATTTATTTTTTTAAAATATATTTTATTGATTTTTTACAGAGAGGAAGGGAGAGGGATAGAGAGTCAGAAACATCAATGAGAGAGAAACATTGATCAGCTGCCTCCTGCACACCCCCTACTGGGGATGTGCCTGCAACCAAGGTACATGCCCTTGACTGGAATCAAACCTGGGACCCTTCAGTCCCCAGGCCAACGCTCTATCCAGTGAGCCAAACCAGCCAGGGCAGGCATAAAATATTTTAGCGAAACTTCCATCTCCTTCTCCAGGCAGATGGTGAGATAACCTATTCTTTTTCTTTTTTTAAAAAATTCCTTTTTCTTTTTTAAACCTTCATTGGGGATATGTTTATTGATTTTGAGAGAGAGAGGAAGGGAGAGAGGGAGAGAGAAACATCAATGTGAGAGAGAAACATTGATCGGTTGCCTCTCATACATGCATGGATGGGAGATCGAACCCGCAACCTTTCGGTGCACAAGGCGACGCTCCAACCAACTGAGCCATCGGCCAGGGCGAGATAGCCTATTCTTACCGTCCATAGTAGAGTATAGTCTCTCATTACCAGTCCCTACCCCCACTACCAATTTTTTCTCCAGTTTTAGCAAGCTGCCTGGAAGCTGTTAAACACACACCAGTTATTCAGCAAATATTTGTTGAATATGGACTGTGTGCTGGGCCCTAGGGTTACAGCAGTGAGCCAGACAGGACTCCCACGATGCTGACTCTAGGCCTTTGAGTGTGTGGTTCACTCTTCCCAGATGATCTCTCTTTATTTCCTCTGGCAAACTACCCATCTCTTAAGATCCCAGTTTAACCATTATCTTCTCCCTGATGCTTTCCCTGACACCCAGTCAGTTGCTCCCCCCTGTGGGTTCCCATAGAGTCCTCCAGGTGTCGGCTCAGTCGTTAGCCCCCCCCCCCCGCCCCCCCCAGGCATTGTTATCCGGCCTCCTGGCTTTAAATTCCACCCAAATTGATACCTCCAGTGCACACTTTCCATCTGCCTACTTGCGATTTAAACTAAGATGTCTAATAGGCATCTCAAGATTGCCACCCGCATACCTGGGTTGTGGGCTTGGTCCCTGGTGGGAAAGCAGCTGATCAATGATTCTCTCTCATCACTGATGTTTCTATCTCTCTCTCCCTCTCCCTTTCTCTCTGAAATCAATAAAAAATCTTAAAAAGGCCGAGACCGGTTTGGCTCACTGGATAGAGCGTCAGCCTGGGGACTGAAGGGTCCCAGGTTCGATTCCGGTCAGGGGCATGTACCTGGGTTGCGGGCATATCTCCAGTGGGAGATGTGCAGGAGGCAGCTGATCGATGTTTCTCTCTCATCGATGTTTCTAGCTCTCTATCTCTCTCCCTTCCTCTCTGTAAAAAATCAATAAAATATATTTTAAAAAAAAAAACATTTAAAAAAAAAATCTTAAAAAGAAGATTGATTTTTTTTTAGCTAATCTCAGCTAGCATTGTGCTTGACTTCTCCTTCTCCCTCATCCTAGACCCCATCTCCACCCTTTAAGCTCCGCTTCCAGAATATATCTCCTATCTCTTTGGCTCTCTTCTGTGCTGCCACCACATTAATTCAAGCCATCATTGATTTCCTGTCTGGATTACTGCAACAGGCGCCTGACCGTCTATCCTACACACAGCAGCCAGAGTGATCTTATAAAATCTTAATTCAGATTATGTCATTCTTGCTTACAACCCTCCCGTGGCTTTCTGTTGGACTTAGAATTAAACCCAGCTCTGCAAGCCCTGGCATGGCCCGGCTCCTTCCCACTCATCTCGTCCTCCCGCCCTTCTTTCCAGTTCCTGGCCTCCTTTCTATTCTGCAAAGGCACCGATCCTTTCCTGCCTCTGGCTTGTGCACTTACTGATCCTTCTCCCGCCATGGTTTTCCAGCATTTGCTCATCCTCAAGTCTCAGCTCTGAGAAGCCATCCTGGACCACCCTTTCTAAAATGGCCTGCTCACTGTCTCTCTAATTCATCTTCAGAGAACTTATCACAATCTGTAATTATCTTGTTTATTTGAGGATTATTAGTACCCCTCCAAAAAGAGTGGGGATCTTGCCTATGTAGTTTACTGCTGTATCCCCCAAATCAGGTCCTGGAGTTTGGTAAATATTTGTGAATGATTGTGTTTATTCATCTTTGATCACAGTCATCACCCTGCCTCAGAATCTACTTATTTATGTGTCTGTTTCCCTAACTTCATCATAAGTTCATACATTGCTCTGTTTCTGGAATCTAATCCAGGCCTGGCACATAGTAGGCGGTCAGTGGAATAGATGAGGGAAAGTAAAAGGAGCAATCAAAGTGAGGAAAAGAACCAGGAGAGAGTGGAGTTGAGGAACCCATGGAAATCAAGTTCCAATCAAGGCCAGAGAGGTGATGTGGTTAATCTGGCTTATACAAGGCACAGAGCCAGAACGAGGGCCAGGGTCATCTTCCTGGGATGGACATTCACACCCAAATGTCCCAGGTGACGTTTTCTACCTTATTTGTTCATCTGCCCTCATGTCTTCTTGCAGGAAGGACATTCCCCAAGAAGGGCCAGACGTGTGTGGTGCACTACACAGGTAGGCCTTGCTCCCCTAGCCCTCATCAGACTGCCCTTCCCAAGGTAGGTCTCTCCTCTAACACTCCTCTCCAGAAACATCTGCTCCCCTGAATCAGGCCTAAAGCCAGCTGTTCCCCACTTCTCCCAGCCAGCCTTGTGGGAATGAGGAAGGGGGCTTGCAAGGTTAACCCCTCCCCACTTATACCAGCAAGTCATCCATGGTTCCTCGCCTCTGTGAGGGCAGAGTGGAGCCCTGGCCCTCCTGGTTCTGTTTGGTGTCTGGAAATCCCTTTGTACAGCTCCGGGAGCCCTGACCGTCCCTGCAGACTCCCTTGGCATCGTATGGTGTTATTAGAGGAGGGAGGCTTCCTCAAGACTCCCCCCCCCCCCCCCGAAAGTCTATTCAATTCAGCCTGCTGTTATTGAGCACCTACTGTGTGCAAAATGCTGTGTTGGGCACTGGGGCTGTGGGAGAGGGCAGACAAGTCATGCAAGGCCCTGGTGCAGTGTAAGGGGTGGGGTGACAGCATTGCTGTGGGAGCCAGGGGAGGGGCTGCGTCCCTGCTGACCCCTCTGGGATGGTCTGTATTGGAAGGGCAGGTCGGCTGTGAACATTCTAGATGGAGTTCCTGAAGACCGCTGGCAGGAAGAGCACAAGCAGGTGTTTGTTCCAAGGCAGGGGGGAGGGGGAGTGCTCTGCTATGCGACCTGCTTCTCAATGGCGCAAACCTGATGACAGCCACTTAGCAGACAACAGGCCAGTTTCGTTACTGCGATGTATGGAAATGGGGCCATTTTTTAGCAGTTCTCTGGGCCAGTGTGAAGTGCAGGTTCATTCTAGACAGATACTGGGGGTATTTTTCTCAACTGCTGTGTGGCTGGTCGCTGACGTCAGTGGCTGGAGCTGTGTTTTATCTCCCAGTGATGTGGCCTAATTACCGTGAGTCTTCTGGGGCCTCTGACCTGTGTAATCGATTTATCTGTCCTACATGTTGCAGACAGATCTGTACTTATCAAATTACTGAAACCACAACATCTTTCTGCAAAGACTTTTCACAATACATACAGAGAGCAGGCAGCATGCATTAAACACTAACCTCAGCTCGGAGTGGCTCTGGCTTGAGGAGGGACTATCTCATCACAGTAGATGATGTGGGACTTTTTGGTAAATATTTTTTATTAAATATAAATACAGAGAACATAAATCTAAAATGTACAGCTCCATGAAATTTTTCAAAGTGATCACACTCAGGTAACCACCACACAGATCAACATATGCATTTCCTGCACCCCAGGAGTCTCCCCTCTGTCTCCTCCCAGTTACCACACCTCCCTGAAGACAGTGTCCTGACTTTTGTTCGCATGGATTGGTTTTGCCTGTTTTTGAATGTCATATAAATGGAATCAGAGTTTATTCTTGTCATAATCCTCACCCAAGGATATGTTTATTTTTAGAGAGAGAAACATTGATGGGTAGCTTCCCATCTGCGGCCCACCAGGGATGGTATCTGCAATCTATGGTGTATGGGACCACACTCCAACAAACGGAGCTACCTGGCCAGGGCTAGAGTGTGTGCTCTTTTATGTTTGGCTTATTTACTCAATATTATGTCTGTGAGATTTGTGCAGAATGGTTGTTCTTTTCTATTTTTGTACCATTCCTTGTCTCTGTGTTCATTGTATGAATACTAGAGGCCGGGTGCACTGCTGTGCAGGCGGGAGAGGCTCCTGCCACCGCTGTGCTCGCCAGCCCTGAGCCCAGCTTCTGGCTCCACAGGGGGAGTGCACTGACCACCAGGGGACAGCTCCTGCATTGAGCGTCTGCCCCCTGGTGGTCAGTGCACATCACAGCGACGGGTGGTTCCACCATTTGGTCGATTTGCGTATTAGCCTTTTATTCTATAGGATTATATAGGCTACTACACATTATCCTTTCTATAGTTGATGGCCATTTGGGTTGTTTATAGTTTTGGGTTATCATGAACAGTTTTGCCTTGAACAGCCTTGTAAGACTTCTTTTGATCCACATCTGTACCCATTTTGGCTGGCTATATACCCAGAAGTGGAATCGCTAGGGCATAGGGTTATGCCTGCTCAGATACTGCAAATAGCTTTCCAAAGTTGTTGTGCCAATTTCCACTTCCACTTGCAATGTTTGAGAGTGCCAGTTCTCCTGCATCCTCATCAACACTTGATTTCATCAAGTTTTGTTTTGTTTCTGGACCACTCTGGGTGCCCAGTGGTATCTCATTGTGAGTTTGAGTTGCATTTCCTAAAGTCTCATGAAGTTGTGCCCTAACCGGTTTGGCTCAGTGGATAGAGCGTCGGCCTGTGGACTGAAGGGTCCCAGGTTCGATTCTGGTCAAGGGTATATACCTTGGTTGTGGGCACATCCCCAGTAGGGGGTGTGCAGGAGGCAGCTGATCAATGTTTCTCTCTCATCGATGTTTCTAACTCTCTATCCCTTTCCCTTCCTCTCTGTAAAAAATCAAAATATATTAAAAAAAAAAAAAAGACTCATGGAGTACCTTTTCATGTACTTATTGGCCATTTGTATATCCTCTTGCCTCCTTAAATTCTGACCATTAAAAAACATTAGATTGTCTTTTGATTTATGAAGTTCTTTATTCTAGATGAGTCTTATATTGGTTATACCATTTCAAACATCTCCCATGCTATGGCATGCCTTCTTATTGTTGTCATATTTTTAACAGAAGGTTTACGTGCAGAGGTATTTGAGAAAGGTG
The DNA here is from genome assembly GCF_964212035.1 of Myotis nattereri. Lineage (NCBI taxonomy): Eukaryota > Metazoa > Chordata > Mammalia > Chiroptera > Vespertilionidae > Myotis > Myotis nattereri. The sequence goes on along the minus strand of NC_138085.1, from coordinate 74,302,018 downwards.
TGACCTGAATAGGACATGGCGGGGAAAGGGAAGGAAGTGGAGAGCAGAGAGAGGGTTATCAGGCGGGTAACAGCCAGATCCTGAAGTATGAATGGAGCAAAGACCCTTTGGAGGTTATTCCTATACATAAGTGAGACAGGATGGCGACTCGGTGAGGCCCCAGGATGGTAATAGAAATGGAGAAAATAGGTGATTCCAAAGATAGGAAGGACTTGTTGATAGGCTGTGTATGGGATAAGGCAGAGGGAAGAGTCCATGTTTCTTGTTTGGGCAACAGGACCCATGGGGAAGATTGGAAGAGGTTAGTGCAGAAAAGGAATTCCATTTTAGATGCGTTGAGCCTGAATTGGCAACTGACTCATGACCACAGCTCTTTTCCACCTTATTCTTTTCACAGGAATGCTCCAAAATGGAAAGAAATTTGATTCATCCAGAGACAGAAACAAACCTTTCAAGTTCAGAATCGGCAAACAAGAAGTCATCAAGGGTTTTGAAGAGGGTGCAGCCCAGGTAGGATGAAGATCCTTCCTATGGGGGATTTGAGGAGTCGGGATCTGAGCTCAACACTAACCCCACCTTATCACAGACCACTACTGCACACCAGCCGGTTTCAGTCCTGGCTTTGTCCCCACCCTTTTTGTTGCCAGCACGACTCTTTTGTGTCACTGGGGGCTCTTATATCTCAAGCTCATCCCCTGGGTTTGATCAGAATTAAACTAACTGGGGGGCTTGTGAGCTACCAGCTGTCCCTGACCAAGACAGCAGAAGAGTTGGGGTAGGGTAGGCCAAGGTGGACTTTAAAATAAAAAGAAATGAACAATTTCAGACTTGCAAAAACATTGCAGGAATAGTAGAGTTCCCATATGTTCTTTACCCAGCTTCCCCAAATGGCAACATTTTACATAGTCATAGTACAACTAGAGGCCCAATGCATGAAATTTGTGCAGGAGTAGCCTTCTTTCCCCTGGCTGCCGGCACTGGCTTCCCTCTGGCACCCGGAACCCAGGCTTCCCTCCGGTGGCCGGCAGGCACCTGGGACCTGGGCTTCCCTTATAGCCCCGGCTTCGTCCAGTCTAATTAGCATTTATGCTTTTATTATTATAGATGATAAAAATCAGGACATTAACATTGTTACAATACTATTAACTAATCCATTAAAATTTTTGAGTCAGATATTTAGTATTTAAAAATCAGTTTATTCACATTTCACCAAGTCTCACTAATGCCAGGCCGGTCTTTTTTTTTTTTTTTAATTGATTTCAGAAAGGAGGGAGACGGAGAGAGAGGGAAACACCGATGAGAGAGAATCATTGGTCGGCTGCCTCCTGCACACCTCACACTGGGGATGGAGCCCACAACCTGGGCTTGTGCCCTGACCGGGAATTGAACCATGACCTCCTGGTTCATAGATTGATGCTCAACCACTGAGCACACTGGCTGGGCCCCAGATGGGTCTCGATGACTGCTGTGATGACCCCTGTTCAAGCTCTGCTTCCTGGGTCTGTGAGGCCATCTGGTGCTCCACTGTAGTTTTCAGCCCTCCCCACCTTGCTGTGCTCTAAGCTCAAGTTCTCTAATGAACCGCCTGCCACCTACTTGAGTGTGTGCTTTAGACACCCTCTTTAGGAAGAGGGTGGGAACAATGATGAACAACGGAAGTGTTTGGGCCACACACTAATCGATAACCAGCAGTTTATTGGATGAATGAATTTGAGACTGCTTGGTGGAAGTTACTGTCCCACAGTCAAGTTTCTGCTCTTCTGAGGCAGAATCTGTATGTGTTACAACATATTTTAACATAAAACATATATGTGTGCCATGCATAAAATTCATCTCAGATTTTCAGAGTTACCATGAGGATGGTTTGGGAAAATGCCATAGTTACCTTACTTTTTTCTTTTAAATCAAGCTGGGTCCTCTTTCTCCTCTCCCCATCTGCCCCCATCCCTGCTAGATGAGCTTGGGGCAGAGGGCGAAGCTGACCTGCACCCCTGATGTGGCGTATGGAGCCACTGGCCACCCCGGTGTCATCCCTCCCAATGCCACCCTCATCTTTGACGTGGAGCTGCTCAACTTAGAGTGAAGGCAGGAACTTAAGGTGGCTGGAGATGGCTGCTGCTCACCCTCCTAGCCTGCTCTGCCACTGGGACGGCTCCTCCTGCTTGGGGCTCTTGATCAGTGTGCTAACCTCGCTGCCCCGCAACATTATCCATTCTCTCTGCCCAAGTTGCTCTGTATGTGTTGGTCATTGTTCACGCGCATCTTTGCTTGAGGAAACTTCGGTTGCAGATCAAAACATTTCAGGTAGTACATTTTGCGTGATGCATGTAATAGCCATTCTTGAGAACAGAACACAGATTTCTTGTTTGCACAATCTACACTGCCTTACCTTCACTTAAGCCAGACACATAAGGTGCTCAGACACGAAATGTACATGGTGTACACAGAGGGACTTGAGCCAGTTACCTTTGCTGTCACTTTCTCTCTTAAAAATTGTTGGCTGCTGACTTACAAACTGTCCTCTTTGGAAATGACTTGTAAAATAAAGGCTCTGTGCTTGACAAATTCCTGTCCATCCTTATTGTAGATAGGAAGTACTTGAAGGACCACATAAGCCAGTCGCCCTTGGGAAAAATAGTGGAAAGGAGCCTTCCAAGTAGCCAGGAGAGAGAATAAATATAATAATTACAATGTGAGTACTATACATGCTGAGCCTTGTTCTGTATATTTTAAAGTAAATTGGTCACCAATCCTCTAAGCAGCCCTACAAAGTAGGTATTATTTGCCACTCATCTCACAGGCTCAAGTCTCCTCTGAATAACTAAAAGAATGTATTGTGTTCAAATCCCACAGCCTAGCAATCAAATGTGGGATTCCAGCACTTTGGGATCTTGCGATCTGTAGTTGTTCGGACTTAAAGGGATGAGTTCCCTTCACCCAGATGGAAAAAGAACATTGTGTGTCTGAACAAATGAAGGTGTGGCAGGCCTTAGAGCCACACTCTAACTCACATTAAGTTACTTTTGATAAGACTGTGATTCTGAGATTGTTTTCCCATTAACTGCTTAGTTGCATCTAGATTTGTTCTAACTTACACTGGGACTTACTTAAGAGAAGAAACTATGTTTCTGCATCGTTTCCACACACACTGTTTAATTTAATCAACACTAGCTGTAACTCACGGGAGTTCTCTCAGGTAGGTTTTAATCAGCCCGCTTACTGGTGTGCTCATCAAGGGAGCCTGGGCAATATGGCTGGGAGATTTCTCTTTTCGTTGGCATAGTTTTTAAACTTAGTGAGGAGTATTCTGTCAGCAATCTCTTGAGATTGTTAAGACTGAGAAGGGGCTGGGGACAGGTACTATCAGTTTCCTTCATAGACTCACGTCATATACATGAGGGGCGGGGGGGTCTCATTATCTTGGTTATTACTTCATCTACCCTTTTGTCTCCAGGAAGTCCTGGCTGTAGTCCTTGCGGAGGACTGAGGTGTTAAAAAGAAGCAGTCTTTAAGACGGGGAGAATGAAATGAGAAAGGGGCTGCATTGCTTTTAATCACCCAGTCCCTGGGTTCACTTCTACTGTAGAACTAGGCAAGCTAGAAGGGCTGCATTCACTCCTTTCTGGAGCTTTCCTTGATAACACAAATGTCTATGATAATTTCTGAGAACTCAGCCTGTTTTCTCATGTGACACCAATAGGATAACTAAAAACCACCGGAGGTGACCATTAGGAGTCATATCAAACAGCAGTCGCCAACCGGTAGTCTGAGGACTGCTGGTGGTCTGTGAGGTCCGAAAGGTTGGCGACCGCTGATATAAAAGATCTCGGTCTGGATCAGGGGTGGGCAAACTTTTAGACTCGAGGGCCACAATGGGTTCTTAAACTGGACCGGAGGGCCGGAACAAAAGCATGGATGGAGTGTTTGTGTGAACTAATATAAATTCAAAGTAAACATCATTACATAAAAGGGTATGGTCTTTTTTTTTTTTAGTTTTATTCATTTCAAACGGGCCGGATCTGGCCCTCGGGCCGTAGTTTGCCCACGGCTGGTCTAGATTATGTATAGCACAGGTGTTAAAAGGAGATACTCACTAAGAACCAACACAAACATAAAAAACTGCAAATACCTACTGGCTAGCACCTGGAAAGGACATGCCAGGCTTCGCAGGCCCCGCTCTACTGACACTCTTAAAAGATGATGCAGAGAATCATGATACAGTATGCTCACAAGTCTGGACATTGTCCCGAGAAAGCCACTGAAAGTTGTTAAACAGGAGAGTGACGATGAGCTGTCTGTCATATCAGTCATTTTCAAACTTCTGGTTAACACACCCTCGAGTCATACAACATCCTTCTTAGAAACTAGAAATTTAACCTCGAAGAATGTAAAGCAGCTCTGGCAGATGTGTGTGTACATACATATGCACGGACACAATCATTCCTTGCATCCTTAAAAGCAGTTTGAAAAACTGAGCCTTCGATGTCTAGTACAGAGGGTGAATTGTAACTGTATCCTCAGCATCTTAGCATGCACAGACCTGGCCCTGAGCAGGTCCTCAATATTTGTCCACTAAATTAAAGTTCTTATATCTTAACTAGAACAGGCCACAAAATTGCCAAACAGTTACAGAGAATTTTAAAAAAATCATAAGATCATGAAATTCAGCCAACAGATATATGAAACCAAATGATGGACTGGCCATAATTGTCAATAGGAATTTCCCCTTGTTAATTTAAAACTACACTATTGGCAAGCCAGTCTGCCACTTAGACACATCATACTGTAAGTCTAATTTGTTTTCCCTGTACAAAAATGTCTTTTAGAAAATTATTTTTACACTTGTAAATACCTAAAGGCACATCGTGCATTACAATAATTGATATGGAATTCACAAAAGGATTCATAAGAAAATTACAGCTGTGGCTCCTTTGTCATGCCTGTCCTTAGAAATATCTCTTACAGTGCTTTCAAAAAGCACTCAGACATAATAAGAAGACAATTATTTCTTCATTTTCAATAGTAGGCTTTGAGAAGATAGTACAAAAGATATAATAGCCTGTTTTCTTAAAGTAATGATAGATTTCAAAGCTAAGTGCGTTTAAAAGTAGAATAGCTGCTCTTTGTCCAGTTAAATGATTTAGTCCTTGTACCCTTCAAGTTGGTTTTGGGTTATAGTTTTATATTTATATATATACAATTAGCCCATGTTTTTCCATTTGGCTCATGCCTAAACTATCAAAAGAAAATTATAGCTAACTCCTCCAGGCTGCCAGACTATGATGAATATGGTAATAACTATACTATTTCCATGCCACGAGAACTCATGATTATAAGGATAAGCATCACATATTTTTATATAGCAAAGATATACTATAAACTAAAGTCCAAAATATACACAGACACTTATTAACTAAACAGAAAGACTACATTAATAAAATCTAACACATGAAACAACCAACACTACTTAAGCTGCTTGCTCTCAATTTCTAACAATGTGCTGTTGTTTGGCCATTTCTAGAATAGAACTCTGTTCTAAACACAGGGTACCCATATCAACAAAGGTCTTTTGGTTAACTGTAAAGTATTATTCACATGTACTGGCATGGTTAATAACTGGTTGATGTTACAGCAACTTCTTAATGTCAGCTTTTTATTCATTCAACCAACATGATCAGCTTTGATTTTCTTATCTGCAAAATGGAGATACTACCTTCACTGAGTTATTATGAAGATTTCATTAATAGCCATTCAATAAATGACGACCCTCTCGCAAGTTCCCTGATGGCTAAGCTCTGGACTGCACACTGGAGGAATTAAGAACACAAAAAGCTCTCTGCTCAAGAAGCTCAGTCCCTAGGATCACGCACCCCCATAGAATTCTTGAGATGGTTCAACTGCTATTCCCCTAACCCCCACCCCCAGTATCAAACAGGATGGGAAAACTCAAGAGAAAACACTGACATGTTTTACAAAAAGCTGCAACTTTACTAACAATATATTCTAATATGTATCAAGGTTTCAGAAACGAAATTCTGAACCTCAAGAAACTGCAATACTCAGTATTAATTAAAAATCCAAAAAGGGTAGGGTGGTGATTCATGGGTTTTCAGTCCAAAATAAAAATGCAGAAAAAGTTTACTTGGGTGGATCTGTATTGATGCCATATTTCTCCTTGAGAAGTTTCAACTGTTCTTCCTTCTTCTTTGTGTCCATCTTCTGAAATGCCTGAAAATGCGGTAAGTGCCAAAGTTACCAATCTATAGTCAAATGAATCCCACTAATAGCACCAGCCAGAAAGGAGCTCAGAGTACCCATCTCCCCTAAGGGGGCAGTTCTGCAGGAATTCCTATGTGGGCTCCCATGATGAGAACTGTGCTATACTTACCCTGTTGGCATTATAGTACAAAACCACGAGGTATCTGTTACAAACATTGAATCCGGACAGGTGATCACATGCATTCTTGGCATCAAAGATGTCCTCATAGACCACATAAGCTGTTCCTCTAGTTTCAGGTGTGTTCCCCCTGCAGAGTTGAATCAGACTTAATTAAACACATATTTACCTGAAAACCATTAGAGGAAATAAACCTTATGGAAGGGTATGCTGGATAATCCTGTAATTTCTTGAATCAGGTAATTTTGGTTTTTAAGTGAAATAGCTATAGGTTAAACTTACTGTTACGTCAAGAATACTTAAAAAAAAATACTAATATAGCTGCTAAACCAATAACAGCAAAAAACTAGTTTGAAACTTTGTCATAATCTTCATGTTCTAGTCTTTCCTACTTCTCACACTAAGAACCAATTTTCAGTCTTACACTGGAAAGTACAGTATTGAGGAGTGATGGCTCCTATTAGTCATGTCTGAGTGGCGTTTTTCTTTAAAAAAAATAGTTATTTAAAAAAATATTTATTTTAATTTAAAGAGCAGATCAGTGAAAGGGTTCCCTATACTTTTAAATCTTCCACAGGAAGCTGTAGTTGAAAAAAAAAATCATTTTCCTCAGTTACTTTTATTTTTTTTTATTTTATTTTTTAATATATATTTTATTGATTTTTTACAGAGAGGAAAGGAGAGGGATAGAGAGTTTGAAACATTGATGAGAGAAACATCGATCAGCTGCCTCCTGCACACTCCCTACTGGGGATGTGCCCGCAACCAAGGTGCATGCCCTTGACCGGAATCGAACCTGGGACCCTTCAGTCCACAGGCCAACGCTCTATCCACTGAGCCAAACCGGTTAGGGCTCAGTTACTTTTATATCCCTTTACTCAGTTTATTCAGAAATTCTGCAGTCAGTAAAAGAGACAGTGAAGATTGTTGGAAAAATTAGAGTTAATGCATATTACAGCATAGTTTTTGACTTTATAAATAGCAGGTGTACAATAAATGTTAGTTCTTCCTTCCCTTCCAGACCCCTCAAACTATTCATGCTCTCAGTAACTTCACAATTAGTTGGCTCTCATTGAGCTGGATCATAAGGGCCTCGGCAGGTATTTCCCCCTTGCAAACAACAAACAAACAAAAAAAGGAAAAAAATCTCATCTCCCTGACTTCAATTAGCCTCGGAGGCTCTCAGGCCCCCTTGTCAGCTATAATTCCAAGGTTATAGATTACGGAATCATTTTATTTAAACAACATTTTGAAAGTTTCAGTAAACTCACACTCTGATTTGACGAATAGGTCCATATTTCCCAAATATATCATACATTTCTTCAGCTGTGATTTTGTAAGGCAAATTTCTTATATACAAAATCCGATTTACTTCAGGTGGAAGTCGAATCTGAAATGAGAAACATGTATTGTCATTATAATTAGGAGAATGCTACCATTTAAAAAAACTCTCATAGCGAAGAAGAAATTCTCATAATAAAAAATAATAAACAAAAAAAGCCAAGACTAAAAATTATAATCTGCTATACTGAAAATGGCATACTCTTTGGAAAAGCAACTGGGCACTGATTATAGGGAAGTCTATTAGTAGGAATAAGGGGCTACTACAAAACCCAGACTTTCAGTCAATGCCTTTATCATTTATTTAGATTTGATTTCCAATACGACTGGTTTTTATTCCTCAGGTGAGCAGTTTGCTTATGTACTGCCATCACGACAGAAAACAAAATACTTATTTGGCTTCTTTTTCATTCATTCAAAAATATTTACTAAGCACCTTCTTTTTTTAAAAGAAATAAGTTTTTTATTGATCTCAGAGAGGAAGGTAGAGGGAGAGAGAGATAGACACATCAATGATGAGAGAATCACTGATTGGCTGCCTCCTGCATGGCCCCCCCTGGAGAATCAGCCTGCAACCCAGGCATGTGCCCTTGCCAGAGTCGAACCCGGGACCCTTAAGTCCGCCGGCCAACACTCTATCCACTGAGCCAAACTGGCTAGGGCTACTGAGCACCTTCTTTACATATACACCAGGCTAGTAGTATTAGGGTTACACAGCGAAGGAAGGAAGACAAGGTTTCTGCATTCCCCAGACTTAGTAGCTCTCTATTATTCTATCTTGCTCTCTTTTTCTTCTTCAGTCAAGCATCTGGAAAGAGGAATTCTACAGTTACTGCCTCATACTCTACTTCACTGATACTCACCAGTGTACCACCGTGTAGCTTCCAACCCAAAACGCTGATGGAAGTGCTTTTACTCACTAACACTTTTTACTTGCAGCGTCCAATTCACATACTTAACTTCTCTGAGCCTCTGGCACTATTGACTATGACCTGCTTGATACTATTTCCTTGGCTTTCTCCTAACTCTCTGGCTAGTTAGTTCTTCTCAGTCTTTTTTGCCATTAAAATATGCTCTTCCACAGAGTTTTATCTTTAGACTTCTTGTCTTGACCCTTCATGTACCCCCCCCCCCAAACTCTACACAGTCTCTTCACCACACACAGGATTTCCACATTGAGTGGATGACTCTCAAATGTGTGTGCCCCACCAGATTCTGTGCTCCTTATGAACAGTTACGTAACAGTCATTAATTTGCTCACTACTTATTAAATTGGCAACTATGTCAGGCACTAAGCTGTGCTGTATAAATCCAAGAATAATATACCTATTCCCTGCCCTCAATCTAGTAGCGGTGACGAATGGTAAACAAATAAGTACAATAACGTTTAGATTTTAAGATTCAAGGATAAGTTCAAACAGATGATCAACACTGTCCATCACATAGACTCCCCTAGTAAATCTGCTTTCTCCGACTGCAGGCCACTAAATCACTCTCTTCTCTCCTCCCACTCACCAGCGCCACCCCCTCTAGTGTCTGAGCTGGGCGGGGCACTCTCCTCCCTGCCCGTCCTGAGAGGGCCGGGGCTCTTGCTTACTGGGGAAAAATAGGCATGACCAAATGGTAAACACTTTATATTCACCTTACCAAACCTGCCGACCTACCTTCATCCATATGCACCCACTTTCCCTCTCAGTGCCATGCCAACCCCTCATGCACAACAAACCGCCTGAACCTAACCCATCTTCCTCCTACACCATCCGTTTCTCCCACTTACCAGAGCCTCGTCCCCACTGGCGTACAGACACCGTACGCACACATCTCAAAGAGGGAAAGCCAGCCACCACCTAACTCACCTTCGCCCTGCCCACATGCAGACCTGTGGAAGGAACTGCCTCCCCTTTCTTAACCTCCATCCTCGATGACATCCCCCCACTACTGTTTTCACCCGCGGAAGTGAAAATCATCCGAGTCACCCAAAGACTCCATTACCTGCCCTCATCTTACTATACCTTTCAGCACCTTAGAGTTGAACACTTTTTGGGGATTTTTTTTTTTTTAGGGTTCCATAACGCCCCCCTCTCTCACGTAAGGACGCAAGCAGCCAGGCTTTTTGTTTTTTTCACTGTGCATCTCCAATACCTAGACTTGCGTCTCGCACCTGGTAGCTTTTCAGTTACTGTAACGGATGAATTGTCTCCTATCTCGCAAGTCTGGTACATTGTAGCTGCTCAAAAATGTTGTTGAATTAAAACGGGAAGGATCCGCCCAGCCGGGTAGCTTGGCTGGTTACAGCGTCATCCCCAAACCCCGAGGTAAGATCGCGGGTTCTGCCTCCGGTCGGGGCACATACAAGTTTCAAACAGGGCAGCATAGGTAAGTGGAACAACAAGTCCATGTTTCTTTCTCTCCCCCGCTCCTCCCCCTCCCCAAAATCAATGAAATACGTAAAAAATTAAATTAAAAAACCCATGAAGGGTCCAAAGAGCTCCGTGATGAGAAGACTCTCAGGCTCTCGTCGCCTGCTGGCCATTAGGTTATTTACTGGGGACTGATCTGTGCTATTGGCCTTTAGGTCGGGAAGATGCTGACGCCAGGCTGACGGCGAAGCTACAAAGGCGGTCGGGCTAACGCTATCGCTGACACTAGGAAGGGACGGAAGGAAAACGCCCCACAGGGGTCGGGGCGCGGATGCGGCTCGAGGAGCAGGCCAGGCTGAACTCCCCTCCGACAGCACGGTAACGTCTGGCTTCCCCGCCCTGGGGACGGACAAGGGCCGGGAATGCCCTGATCCACGCCGCCGCGAGTCCACAGCGAGTCCTCCCCTCCTCGGCAGACATCCCCGTTACTTACGTTCGCTCTCTTGGCCGCTTGCATCGCCATCTTGGCGGGCTGATGAGGTTACCGCGGCAAATACTAGAATTCCCCTTATTCCTCTGCAGCTCGCTCAGCTTCCAGCTCAACACGGCCTCAGACGCGGGACATAACACTCAGGCTCCGCCGGAAGCGGCTATGACGCGCAGGAACACCGCCGTCTCACGCGCAGACGTGCTGACGCAGTGTCCCCTTTCGAAAAGACTCCGGGCAAAACAAGCCCGAGTTGGCAAGGAGGCCGGAAGGTTGAAAGGCGAGGGCCCGAGGCGCTTCCAGGAAACGCACTGAAGGGGGAGGGGCCTGGCTTCAGAAGGGGCGGTGTTCCTGTCAGGACGGCCCTGAGCGGAGGAAGTTGGCGGAGGGGGCGGGACCTGAGGAGAGTGACTACAGCTAGGGCTGTTCGCAGGCGCGTTCTGGAAGGGGGCTGTTGGGGTCCAGCCCCAGCAGGTCCAGGGGTTCCCAAAGGTGTGGACGGAGTCGGCGAAGAAGGAATGACATGGAGGCAGCGTTCAGTTGATCAGCAGCCTAGCCAGGTCCCCTCGCCAGGGTCTCCAGCCAGGTTCTGTGTTTTATTGTCTTGTTACATCTGTATTTATACCAGTTGATTTTAATCCTGTCAATTTCTATTCCAAAGGTTAGGGAGTTTCTTATCTCCATTCCAGGGAGTAAAGATTATGTAGCTTAAGCATGATTGTTCGTAGTTAAAGTGATTAACTACCCGACTGGCATTTAGTTAAGGGGTTTTATTCCCTCCCTAACTTCAGGGGAAAATCCCTACCTGGGGAAACAACCTTTCTCGGAGAGGTGACCTTGGTTAAAACACATAGTGCCAAGAAGGGGAGCAAACATATTAAGAACAGTATGCCATATACGCCAGGTCCCTTGAAACATATGCTGTGCATATGTTTCTTCCCTGCAGCGACTGTGTCAAGCAGCAAGGATGGATCGGCTTCCGGCAGGGGGCGGGCTGGACTGAATTACCTGGCTGCAGGGCGTGCGGCGTTGGGGGGGCGGGGGTGTGTGTGGGTCCCAGGCCCCTGGCAGTGCTACAGGGTTCTGTCTCCGCATTCGGAACCCTGGCGCAGCTCCTGGAGCTGAGCGTCTGCTGACCTGGCCTCTCCTCTAATCCCTGCCGCAATGCTTGCCCTGTCTCCCACCTCCTCCCCGCTCCGCCTTCCCCTTCTCCCACCTCCTCCCCACCCCACCCACCCCTTCTCCCACCTCGTCTCCGCCCCGTTGGCCTCCATCCGCACTCACGACCACACACAGTGAGCCAGCCTCCCTTTACTCTTTATTTCCTTAGACCAGCTTTACACAGATCAGTTGCTGAGGCCGGGAAGGCCCAGTGGGCTACAGGTGGGCGTGGAGTAGCCGCTGGCTCTAGTGCCCCCTCCTCCTTCACTGTGGCAGCTCCAGGACGATTTTGCCCATGTGCTTATTGCTCTCCATGTACTTGTGGGCCTCTTGGATTTCAGCCACAGGGTAGACTCTGTCCAGAACCGGCAGTAGACGTTGGGGGCCCTCCATGGAGAAATGGGGCACAATTTGCTCCGTAAAAGCCTTCACCAGCATTTGCTTGTACTAAGTAAGATACGGAAAAGGAGACCATCAGCCTGGACAGAGCCTGACCTTGCTACCCCCCATCTTGCTTAGCCTTTGTGGTCTCTCTGAAAAGCGGACCCATTTGCAAAAGCACACAGGGGTACCTAACCCCTCCGTTACCAGCATGTATGTGCATGCCCCCAAATGGGTGACCAGGTAAGGGCTGCAGCCTGGAGTAAAATATAAGTGTCACTGACCCCCTGAGGACTTTTAAAATACAGATTTCAAGTGGGAAGCAGCCACAGACAGGTCTTACATAGGCTCAGCTCAAAAGGGATGTTTCAGCTCTGCTGTCCCCCAGCGATGTGAAACCTTATGCTGGGAGACATTCCCAAAGCTGGCACGTGGAGATTTCAGGCTGAGGTGGAGGGTTACTTATCTAAGAGGCTTTCTCAGCAAACAGAACAGTTCTGCCTTGCAAAACAGTCTTGGAACTGTTTTTAAAAGTATTTCCTGCCGAAACCGGTTTGGCTCAGTGGATAGAGCGTCGGCCTGCGGACTGAAGGGTCCCAGGTTTGATTCCGGTCAGGGGCATGTACCTGGGTTGCGGGCATATCCCCAGTAGGAGATGTGCAGGAGGCAGCTGATCGATGTTTCTCTCTCATCGATGTTTCTGACTCTCTGTCTCTCTCCCTTCCTCTCTGTAAAAAGTCAATAAAATATATTTAAAAAAATAAAAAATAAAATAAAAGTATTTCCTTAAAAGTATGGTCAAGGCTTTGTTCATTGCTAGAAAGACTCCCCAGGTCTCATATATGAAGTGTTTTCTACCCCCTTTCTAAGCTGTTGAGGCTTCTATGGACCAATTTTAATTATTTCTGTGAAACTGGGTTAACTGTTTATCCACAGAGGGGCAGGTTTCTGCACAGGCTCCCTAACTTGAGATGTGCCAAATCTTCCCTTCGCTGGGGTTATGAAAATGAAGCACATTTCTCTGGGTAACAGTTTTCGCTCATCACTCACCTTTTTGTCCCTCGATCTCAGCAGACTGGTGACCAGATTTCCTCGTTTAAAAAGCAGTTTTGAAAACAGGGGCCCGCTGACGTCAGCTCCCCCCATCAGGCCATAGAGAACCCAGCGGCCATCCAGAGCCAGGCAGTCGACGTTTTTCTCCCAGTAGGATCCTCCTATGCAGTCTAGAATAAGGTTGACTCCAGCACCTTCCACAGGAAACACAATTTATGCTAGTCAGACACAGAAAGCTCGATGCAGAATAATATTCCCAGAGTATATTTGTGGATGTATGGCTATAAATAAATACAGGCGCAAGTGGTAAATCTATAAACTGGAACAGGAAACACTGCTTATAGAAACGTTGTTGTAAGTGGAGTTTAGGTAGCTGAACTCTGCCATCTGTGCTTGAAATCGTTCATCTCTTAGGATCTCTAGCCACAGCAAGAGGGACATGGGACAACACCATGCTCTGGCATCTTCCCCAACCCCCACATAAGTAGAAAACCCACTGGCACCTGGGCATGAGTGAGAACAGAACCGGAGAAGTCCACTCCAGCCTATAGGGCAGGCTGGTAGTTCACACCTGAGTTAAGAAGCCTCTGTACTGGGTTGTTTGAATTGTAGCTTTGGTGTCATCTCTCCTTTTTCACTCATATGGAAAGGGAAGTGCCCAAAATATTCAGATTTGGCTTTGGGGCACAGAGGCTCATCCATTTAGGAAACTACCTTCGCAACACTACCCACTATGACCACCTCCCAACTGGTCTCTGCCCCGTGTCGCCTCTCAACTCACTGTGTCCTGGCTGGTTGGGAATAAGAGGTCCTGGGTCATTCTGGGCCAACTCTGCCTGATTATCCAGTTTCTAAAACGTGTAAGAATCAGATCACAAGGGTACACATGGGAACTGACTTCATCCTAAATATTGCCTGCCTATCTTCAAAGGTCCAACACTAGAGTACCAGAACTTGGCCAGGGCAGCTGTCATGCATTTAGCGGAGGCCAGTCAGATCTAGAGCACCGGCCTTGAGGCTGGCGAGGGTTTCATTTCATCACTTCTGATATTCCTGCTGAGCTGCAGAAGCTCTTGTTTACCTTTGGTGAATTTCATTGTTGCTTCAGAAAAATCCTCTTCTTTGTAATTGAATCCAGCAGCTGCTCCAAGTTTTTCTGCCATTTGAAGCTTGTCCTGGGAGCCAATTGTGACCAGAGGAATAGCTCCAGCTATCCGGGCGAGTTGGATGGCAGCTGTGCCCACCCCGCTTGCTCCTGCATGGATTAGCACGGAGTCTCCGGCCTGAACATTTCCTGTGACAGAAAGTACAGGGACCATTCTCTTTACTTTGCAACTGCTACCCGTTGTCCACATAGGCGTCTCCTACCATGCTCACCCGGCCCAAAGACCACCAAATGCCAAACGCCTGCTTTCTTTGGAAAACATATTAATAGTTCTTTCTTCCTACCGCCTCTGGTCAAAGTGGAAATCACCTTTTTGCAAGTTATTAGCAGCCCCATCCCCAAAATAACATCAAAACGCACATCTCTGACCTATACCCGAATGAGTGAGAGTAACCACCATTCCCACTGTCACCTCCAGAGGCCGGTCCCTCTTCAGTCTGAAATTGGCCTCCAGCTGATCTCACTAACCCAGGCACTGCCCACCAGCCACCGGGCTCCTCCTAAAATGGGGTTCTCATTATGTCACGTTGTCCCCAGAATGTAATGTGGCTCTCAGTTGACTTTTGTATCACGTCCATACAGCCTGCAATTCAACGCCACCACAATCTAGTCCCAGCCTCGTTTTTCACAAGTGATAATTGTCATCCTTCACGTCTGAGCAGAGCAGCCAATCTCACTTTTCTTTCGAAGAAAGTAAAAGACACCCTGTCTTGGGTCACTGTGGCTGTCTTCTGTCCATCACAACTCTAGCCACCCTTCTCTTCCGGAAAGCCCTCCCTGACCACCTTTGCCCACACCAACTTTTCCCATCTCAAGCTTTGTAGTTGCAGGTAGAGCCACCCTTCTGAGCTCTACGGTTGTCTAATTCTTGTGCACGTTTTGTCTTCCTAGTTACACTGAGCCCCTAAAGGAGTCCTCTCGGGCTCCCTCACATGACCTTTGGCTGGCCTCAATGGGACTGGGGAGGAGTAAGAGTCGACTGAATGGCTCCTTCTGCGGCACTAGGGCTCCCAGAGAGAAGCTCAGCACGACTTTGAGAAGCTGGGGGGACTGGTGGGTCAACGGTGTGACGATGCGCACATCCAGTGCTATTCAGGCCTTCTATCTGATAACCGTGATTTTCAGCCTCAACTCTTGAGCCACTGCTCACATGGTATGAGGACCTGACCCTGCAGGTGATACAGTAGGGTGAGATGCTGGGCTTGGGTGTGGCTCAGTGGCCAGGACAGGACAAAGCTGCCATGGAGGACTACTGGGTTTTGAGGTGGCTCAGTCAGGAAGGAATTGAACACATTTGCATGGAGTAAGAGCATGGAGAGGGGATGGGAGGGGGGAGCTCCTCACCCACGAAATGTAACAGCTGGAAGGCGGTGAGCCAGGCCTCTGGGATGGCTGCAGCCTGGGGTAGAGTCAGTCCTGCTGGGATGGGCATGAGGAGCCCTTCAGAGACAGTGGCATATTGAGCCTGACCCCCGCCAGGCAGCAGAGCCATGGCTGGGTCCCCGATCTTCCAGTGCCCCTGGCAGCCAGGCCCCAGCTCTGCCACATGTCCAGATGCCTCGATTCCCAAAATGCTGCTGGCTCCTGGGGGTGGTGCATATTGACCTTGTCTCTGCAGAGAGAGGATCGAACTAAGTGGTGAGCATGATCAGAAATCGGTGTCACCATCCTTGCCCTCTTCCAATAGCCATCCCCTTTTATTTTCTGATAGAAAATTCAGGCTAAAGTTAGGGTTTTTTTGTTTTTGTTTTTAAATATATTGATTTTTTTTTTTTTTACAGAGAGAAAAGGAGAGGGATAGAGAGTTAGAAACATCGATGAGAGAGAAACATCGATTCAGCTGCCTCCTGCACACTCCCCACTGGGTATGTGCCCGCAACCAAGGTACATGCCCTTGACGGGAATTGAACCTGGGACCCTTGAGTCTGCAGGCTAATGCTCTATCCACTGAGCCAAACCGGTTAGGGTGAGGTGTGTGTGTTTTTTTAAAATATATCTTTATTGATTTCATAGAGGAAGGGAGAGGGAAAGAGAGGTAGAAACATCAATGATGAGAGAGAATCATTGATCGGCTGCCTCCTACACATCCCCCACTAGGGATAAAGCCCACAACCCAGGCATGTGCCTTTGGCTGGAATCAAACCCAGGACCCTTCAGTCCGCAGGCTGATGCTCTATCCACTGAGCCAAACCAGCTAGGGCGAGGTGTTTGTTTTTTAATGTAGGAAAGAAGAGGAGAGATCATTTGTTTCATACAAATAAGAGACAGTAGGTCACATAATCAGTGGATGTCACATTAGTAAGACCCTTAGCTTTTTCTCTCACCTAAACCCTGTTTTACAAATGGAGAAACTGAGGCCTAGGCAGGGAAATGCCTTGTCTAAGTTTGCAAAGTAAGTTTAGTAGCAGGACTAGGACCAAAACCATGACACCTAAGTGACAGTTCTCGTATATCAAGTGCCAGGACTTACTGGGACCCTCAGAAGCCTCTGACCAGGGCTGTGGGCCAGAGGGACTGAACAAGGAGTGTTCCATCCGAGGAGCTTTTTCTAAGTACACATGCCTGGGTGCCAGTCACATTTATTTAGGAAAAAAGCCCCAGGTGATTTTGGTGTACATTTCTCAAATACCCCTACCAATCCAGCTCTTCAAATAGCAGACAGACAGAAATTCTGGGTGCTGCTCCCGGCCCACTCCGGGGCCCTCAAAATGGAAAGAGAGCAGACTTTGGAGCCACAAAGACCTCAATTTTAATCACGGCTCCCGGGATTGTTAATGTTGTGGCCTTGGATAATTAACCTCTCAGACCCTCCGTTTCTTTACCTGTAGAGTACAAATGGTAAACCGGGTTGCCTGTGGAGTAAATGAATAGACCATGGTCTACCATACACCGCTGCTCAACAAACTGTAAATCCCTTCTCCCTCTCTGGAAGCCTGAGCAGACTACGGATTAACGCAGGGTGAATTCTGCTTTGCAAATACTGTATCCCTGCATTCTGTGTAAACAAAGGGGAGTATATGGTTCTAGGACTCAGCACCCCCAGCATAACCTCACCATGAGCGTCGCTGGCAGTGCCCTAGGTTGCTCCTTATCTGTCTGAATGTTTATGGAAGGCTCTGGAGTCCTGCCCTGGCCCCTGAGTACCTGGAGAATGTCCGCCCGGTTCAGGGCACTGGCTGCCACCTTCAGGAGGACTTCTCCCTCTCCTGGGCTTGGCTTGGCCACCTCCTTCAGGTAGAGGTTTTCTGGTCCTCCCGGCTGGTCAAAGTGCACGGCTAACATGTTTCCTGGGGACACAGAGCACAGCGAGGCAGGGAGCTTCATGAGGGCTTTCCAGGAGTTAGGGCAGAAACCTTATTTTCTTTAATCTGGCCTCTTAGTTTTATTTTTTAGCTTTGATTCAAACTGGCCTAACCTAGTGCCCTGACTCACCCACCAACCTCTCCTTTGCTGAATCTTTTTTTTTTTTTCTTTGCTGAATCTTTAAGCCACCAGGACAAAGGCGTTCTGCTTAACAACTAGGCGTCTTAGGAGCAAGGTCCTGGGTCTGTGACTACTGAGGCAGAGGTAACATAAAATCGTGGCCTCAGGGTGTTCTAGCTTTGGACACAGGAAAGTGGAACAATCCCCCAGCACAATCACTTTCAATAATGAACAGAGCAACTCCAAGGCTGATATCGGGCCCAGCTGCAGTGATAAATACCCGCTACCCTAGCACTGACCAAGCAGTGGAGACCGGGACCCGAACTCCATTGGTCACCATGACTAAGGATTTCTGTCCTATACAGGGTGGGGCAAAAGTAGGCTTCGGGTGGGGCAAAGGTAGGCTTATAGTTCATATGGAAAGTAATACAATAATTAAATAATAACGCAAGAACAAACTCTGTCTCACTTACTCACAACCTACTTTTGCCCCACCCCCTGGGAGCCACGGGAGCCAGGTCTTTGAGCATGAGCTACCTGGGACTCCGTGAATGGCACCATCTCCTTCACACATCCTTACTTTCTTGGCCGCAAACTCCTGTTTGTGTCTTATTGGGCTTTGACACGTGCAGGCAAATGGACCCCTTCAGTCTGATGCCAGGAATGCAGCGTCCAAGCCCATGCAGGGCCCCTGTGGGCCGGCCCTGGGACAGGGTGGATGAAGTAGCCATGGCCTCACAGGTGGCTGCTGCGGAGCAGGAAAATACTCAAGAGCTCGGGGCAAATTCCACTCCCTGCGAGTTGGAATCCCCACCCAGCGTGTCACTGATGTACGTGTCCAGAGACCTTATTTTCTTTAATCTGGCCTTTAATTTTTTTAATTTTTAGCTTTGACTCAAACTGGTCTCACCTAGTGCCTGACTCACCCATCAGGACCGGATGCAGTGCTCACATAAAGAACAAACCCTTGCGAAATTGGACAGGGCACCTTCAAGGCTGACACCAGGACCAGATGCAATGATCAGTTCCCCCAGCACGGACCCATCAGGGATCAGTCCCCTAGCAGGACCCAAACTCCATTCTCACCATGACTGATGGTTTTTCTCCTAATCATCCCCTGGAAACCTGCTGAGAGCCAGGTTTGAGCATGAACTACCTGTGGGTCTGGGCATGGTGCCATCTCCTTAATGAATCCGTACTTTCCTGGCTGCACACTCCTGTCGTGTCTCACTGGACTTTATGGCGCACAGGCAAACGGACCCCCTCGGTGGGGTAACAGGAGCGCAGCGCCCACGCCCAAGCGGCAGGCCCCTCGTCCATCTCCGAGAGGTCTGCCCCCCTCCCTCCTCTTCCCCCCCTTCCTCTGAGGGCCCAGCTGATCCAGACGGGCCCCACACAGAGGACACCCCCTGGGACAGCGTGGATGAAGTAGGGATGGTCTAACCGGGTGGAAGATGCAGAGCACGAGGCAAATTCCACTCCCTCGGAGTTGGACAAACTCACCCCCTCCCCATCTCCATCCCGCCCGGCCGGCCGGTCACTGGCCCGGCGCCCGTGGGTTACCTACTCAGAACTCTCGGCGGCTCCAGGCAGCACTGCGTGGTCCTGTGATCTCTGTGGGTCCTTAGAGCCGAGCCCGGAGCCCTGGGACTGCTTGGCAGCAATCTGTGGACCTGTGGGCTGGATCTGGGCAGCTGGGCAGTGCGCAAGGGGTGGGGCAGACCAGGACCCACCCTCTCCCTCTCTTCCGCTTCCTCCTTCCCTCTTTACAATGCAAAGCTGGTGACAGCAAGTAGGATTTCCTTTCCCTTTGAGTCTCTGGAAACTAGTTTTTCTCTGGGTTTGGCAGGAAATGCTGCTCCCAGCTTTCGCTGAAAGAAGAGAAAGCCTCGCTCTCTCTAGGGAACCAGACCCCGCGTCGGTCCATTTCCCAGCCAGGCCAGGCTTTTAGCCCCTTTGCGCTGTGGGTCTGGCGTCCTGCCCTTCCTGTGGCCAGGCATCTCGAGTAGGATGGGTAGGCAGTGTGGTGCTGAGCGAGGAGTCCTGGGGTGGGGGGTTGGGGGGTGGGGTGGGAAGGGAAGGTAAACGTGGTCCTGGGGTCCTGACCACTTCTGCTCTCCCACCTCTTTCCTGGGGACGAGGAAGTACTCCCCCGCCCTCCCCCCCCATCCCCCCACCCCCACCCCCGCCGGTGCTGCCGGATGAAATGATGTGGGCTGGCTAAAAGCTGTGCGAATAGACTACCTCGGCATTATCGACATTCTGGACTAGATAATTCTTTGTTGTGAAACACTGCCCTGTGCATTGTGGGATGTTTAGCAGCATCCTTGGTCTCCATTCCCGCCCCCCCCCCGCCCCGCCCACTGCCCCCCCAACTCCAGTCAAGAAATATGAAAAGCCTCCAAACATTGCCTGATATCTGGGGGGGTGGGGGTGGGGGTGGGAGTGGGGGTGGCAAAATTGCTGCTGGTTAAGAACCACTGGTCATTGTGTGTGTGATGTGTATATACAATAGGACAATGGGAGTATTAAAAATGTGAGACTCTAAAAAAAAAAGAAGAATATATAGTTTCTGTGATGCCACCTAATTTCTCAATTAACCCTTTAAGATTCAGCTCTCCGGAGCCTTCCCTCATTCTGTTAGGCAGGGGCCATCCATTTATTTGTTCATCAAACGTATTAATCGCCCATTCCACATTGGACACCATCTCAGGTACTAGAGAAAGGGGAGTGATTACAACCCAGTTCTTGCCTTCTAGGGGCTCACGGTCTAGGAAAACAAAGAACTATAATGGCAGTGACCATAAAGGTCTGCATAAAATACAGCACGGGGAGATATGCCCAGCGTCTCACGTGGGTCTCCAATGGTGTTTAGGAATTTGCCAACTGGATGTGAAGAGGCAGGAAGAGAAAAGGACATTTCAGGAAGATGGGACAGCACGCGCAGAGGCACGGAGGCAGAGACTGTCTCCACCTGCTTTCCTGATGGATTAGGATAGTGCCTCACACATCGTAGACCAGTGAGTATTTGTCAGAAGAATGAACGAACTACTGCTTTCCTTACTAGTAGAAGTAGAGGCTTCTACTATTTCAAAAGAGTGTTCATGCGATTCCAAAAATTTTTAGAAAGTTCAATTTACATTAAAAACCTAAACACAAACTCAATTTATACCGTTTATTAAGCTCCACTCTCATAGGTATAATTTCCCAGTTCTATATTAAATCTTTATTCAAAAATGTGTAGACACGGAAGGAGAATGCAGCAGATACCAACGAGCTGCCTGCCTGGCCCACAGTAATTTCTTTTTCGGTAAAAGGTCTCTTTATATAGGGAGGCCCCCGGGAGATACACCTTTAAACCTGTTGCCTCCCTCCTCCCCCCACCCGAGCTGAATGATATAAGGCTACACCATATGATCCATGATGGGTCAAATCAGGGTCTTCAAAGAAACCAAGAGGTAGACTGTGAGGCTTGGCCATGACACAAGCCAGGAAAGGAGGCGGTGGAACGGGAGAGAACAAACCTGACCCTCTCAGGAGAGACCAGGGAGAAGTCCCACCAGCGTTACCGTCCCTGGAATCCGCCTTCCCTGTGGCTCAGCTGGAACCCATCCTTCCAGAGGTTCTGGAAGTACCTCCAGTCTCCTCCCAATCAAGTCCGACTTTCCGTCCCAGCTGACTTGGTCTCTGTCACTTGCAGTCAGAAGACGCCACTCCCATAGGGAACAAAACCGGCGCTGGGAGGCACACTCACCCAGCTTCGCTGTGGCTTCCGCACAGATGCTAGGATGCATGCCCTGGGGTACAGCGCCGCCAGAAGATACAAGCAGATTGGTCTTCACCACAACCACACCTGTGTTTTCCTGGGTAAGAATAAATCTTATTCTAATCACAGGACAAGCAGTCACGCTCCAGCCATGTTTTTCACCATTTCCTGGCTGCCGTATGTTCATACATTTGTTTTTGGACTTTGTTCCACTAATTTAGTTGTCTTTGCTCACAACGTTTCAGACTGTTGTCAGGACAGCATGGGTATTTTGAACAAGTTCCCCAACTGATTGTAATATATCCCTACCCCAGTGGACAGCTCTGGGCTTGAATCCCAGCACCTCCGTTTCCTGCTGCATGACTGTCTGTGGAAGAGTTATTTCTCTTTCTTAGCCTCCGTTTCCTCGTCTGTAAAACGAGGCTACGTCGTTTCTAATGTGGAGGACGCGTGCCTCGTTATAACTGGGGCTTCCAGGAAGTGTGATTTCATTCATCTCCTGAAATCCTTATAGGCAACACAAAGCCCAGAGGCTTTGAGCACAGGCTGATGTCATGTTTTTTTATCCTCACCTGAGGGTATGTTTTTACTTGTTTTAGACAGAGAGGCAGGGAGAGAGAGCCAGAGGAAGACACACACGTACACTCACTGAATGAGAGAGAGGAACATTGATCAGTTGCCCCGACTGGGGATTGAAGCCACAACCTTTTTGGCGTATGGGGCGATGCTCCAACCAACTGAGCCACTCAGCTAGGGCCCTGTGTGTGTGTGTGTGTGTGTGTGTGTGTGAAGGAGGATGGAGAACATGAAGGGTGGACTGTAGAGGAGAGAGGCAGTTCAGGCAGCTTTAGTTGAGAGATTCAGGAACGAACATTTGCCCAAACCTGGCTCTCTGTTAGTGTTTTCTTTCCCATCAGCTCTCCTGGCACTAGACCGCTGCGCAAGCACTGCAAACCCTGCCATTGCAGTAATGGGCCAAGTCTGTCGTACAGTCAGGAACAGAAAACTGAAATCAAATTCTTTGCTTAAGGTTCTTCAAACCTTCAGTACGTAGCATAAAGAGGACAATCACCTGCCGGACACATTCGTGGTCCTTTTCCTTGAAATGCAGTCCTTCCCTTCGGGCTTGCGGAGGGTTCGTGGCGAATCCATTCACACGTGTCCGGACCTCACTGGGCATCACCTGCAGGTTAAACAGTCTGGGCGTCAGCGAACTGTGCCAGTCTGGCCACATTGGTCCCACTACCTGTCTTTGTATGTCTGCAAGCTAAGAATGCTTTTTACTTTTTTTTAAAAATATATTTTTATTGATTTTTTACAGAGAGGAAGGGAGAGAGATAGTTAGAAACATCGATGAGAGAGAAACATCGACCAGCTGCCTCCTGCACACCCGCCACTGGGGAAGTGCCCGCAACCCAGGTACATGCCCTTGACCGGAATCGAACCTGGGACCCTTCAGTCCGCAGGCCGATGCTCTATCCACCGAGCTAAACCGGTTTTGGTGCTTTTTACTTTTTTAAGTAGTGGGGGGCCAGGGGGGATGAAAGCAAAAGAATCATATGTGGTGTGTAAAAATCACAAGAAATGAAAATTTCAGTGTCCATAAATAAAGTTTCATTGAGCACCACCCCATGCACCAAGGGACCAAGGGGTTGCAGGTTAGATTCCCGGTCAGGGCACATGCCCAGTTGCTGGCTGGATCCCCCGTGGCGGTGTGTAGGAGGCAGCTGGTGGATGTTCCTCTCATCGATGTTTCTCTCTCCCTCCCTCCCCCTTCCTCTCTCTGAAGTAAATAATAACATATTTAAACAGTTTTATTGGAATATTGTCATGCCTATTCTCTCATGTATTGGCCATGGCTGCTTCCCACTACAGCTGCAGGTAGTTTTATGGTCCTGACACAAACCATATGGCCTGGAAACCTACAATGTTTACAGTGGCTCTTTACAGAAAAGTCTGTTTAAATCTCTTACTCCCAAACTTTAAAAAAAAATTTATTTTAAACTCTACGCCCAAACATTTTTCTTACACTAAACCCTGGTGATGCTACGCACAGGATCCGATCCGCTCCTGGAGGTGGATGGGCTGTGCTGTCCACATGCGTGGTGCCCAGGAGGGAGTCTGACAGTAAGCCCTGCAAATGGCTTACGCTCACGCAGCTGGAAAAGGGAGGCCGCAGTTAAAGGCTCCGCTCTGACTTGCCTTGTAAAGGCCTGTGAGTGCAGATCTCCCCGAGATACTTCAGACAGTTTTAGTATCAGCAGGAGGAGTGAAAGTGACAGTCTATCACTTGGTGTCCACCAAAACTCAAAGAGGAAAATAAAACCCTAGAATCATAGAAAATCACAGTTCACACAGAGCAGGTGATGCAGTGAGTTTGGAAAATCACAAGTCATAATTTTCCAGCTATGTCAGTGGTTTGCATCAGAATCATCTGGGATTAAAAAAACAAAAAACAGCCCAGCAGGCGTGGCTCAGTGGTCGAGCACCGGCCTATGAACCAGGAGGTCACAATTGGATTCCTGGTCAGGACACATGCCTGGTTGTTGCTGAATCCCCAGTGGGGGGCGTGCAGGAGGCAGCTGATCAATGATTCTCTCTCATCATGGATGTTTCTCTCTCTCTCTCCCTGTCCCTTCCTCTCTGAAATCAATAAAAAATACACTAAAAAACAACAAACAAAAACCCAAAAGACAAACGCCTGCTGGGGTGGGCAACCACTGAACCAGGTAAACGAGCTACATACAGTCCTCGCATTCCCTTCTCGCTGACCAGCATCAGGCCCTGTGGACACCCCAGGCAACTAAACACGCTTAAGCTACATTTCCCGCACGAGGCGCCAAGCCTTCCCGGATGGTCCTCATCAGGCCAAATCCAGACACTCGTCCTTCCGAGGGATGCAGAGGACAGGCGCCCCGTGCAGGGGGTGGGGGGTAGGTGTCCCCGGAGCGGGACTGAGGGCGGTGGCCGGCGGTTAATACCTGCGCTGTGGGCTGCGGGGACGCGCAGGAAGCACAGGAGCTCGGGAAGCGCGGGGGCCGGGCGGGCGCGGAAGCCCCGGGCTCTGGGGCAGGAGCCAGCGCTCGGCCCCGCGGGTGTGCGGGCAACCAGCCGTCCACGGACGCGGGGGCAGGCGGGGCGGGAGGCCACGTGCCCGCTATTGGCGGCGACAGCTGCCGGTCACCGAGAAACTTTCCCACTCGGGTCGTCAACCGGGACCTGCTCCCCACTCCCCGCGCGTCCGCCCGTCGGGCTCCCAGGTTCCTCCCCCTCCCGACGGGGCCGCGGCGCCGCAGCTGCACGGGGGTCGGGAGGCAGCGCCTGCGGCTCGGGAGCCGGCGGCCGGGTCCTCCGTGCGCTTCCGCGCCGCGCGGACTGGTCGTTGCCACGGCGACCCGAGACGCCGACGCGAAACGTCCTTCTCTTCGCGGGCTCACCCTCCAGGCGCCGCGGCCTCGGAGCCGTGGTGGGTCGGGCCGGACCCCGCGCGGGGCGGGGGCGCCGAAGGTCCTGCCGGTCTCGGGAGGGGGCGCCGAAGGTCCCGCGGAGCCAGGCGGGCGGCGGCCGCACGCACCTGCTGACGCCGGAGGGCGGGGTCGCAGCCCCGGTGCCGAGGGTTACCGCGCGCGCCCTAAGGCGGCGTCCCCAGAGACACGGCCCTGGAGGGGGGGCCCTGGGGACAAGCACGTGTTTGTCCGAAAGCCCCTCGCTTCTCCAGGCAGCCCGGCCGCTGTGCGCTCCAGGAGCCAGAAAGTTGCACCTCGGGGCCTTGGGTCAGAAAACTGCGGCGGCGGGACTCCTAGCAGCCAGGCCACGGTTGCCACACTGTTGCTAAGGGGCTGTGTGGTCGGGGTGCGTGGGAAGCCTGGAGTTCAGGGGGACGCGGGTCCGGGCAGAGGGACCGCCCTGGTTCTGGGGACGTGATCCGAAGCCACGGCGCAGGCCCTTGCCAGGGACAGTGCGATGGAGGGAGGGCTCCTGTCCCGAATCCGCTCCCGCCCGTCGGTGGTCACAAGCATTGACGATTCATTCAACAGAAGAGGATGAGATGGGGACTTCTCGTTACGAAATAAGCTAACGTTTTCGTTTTCCCAGGGGCTCTGCTATTCGGGAACCGCCATGAATAGTGCAGACAGCGAAGATCTGTTCATCGACAAGCCTCCCAGACTCAAGAGCTCCAAAGAATGGCTGGAGCCGCAGCCACTTACTTTCGTGGAGGTACAGGGTGCGGCGCCGGCAAGTTTGTGCTTGGGTAGTTGCGTTGAGAACTGGCTTGTGTGAAATGTAATATTTGTTCTATCTTTTCTGTTTTACTCTCTCCTGTTTACTACCGTTGTGTTTGCTCTTGGTTTTCCAGCTTCTTCAAGGTGGAATCATGGGTCATGGATTATATACGGTTTTTCTAATATAGCAAACTTACAGAGTTTCTCTTGAAGCACACAATTTATACATATTGTGTGTTTTTTAACATTGTTATTTTTTCTAAGCAGCTTTATAGAGGTATACGTGATATACATACAATCCACTGCATATTTTTTAAAGTATACAGTCTGATAAATTTTAACATGTATACCCACACGAAACCATCACCACAATCAAGGTAACGAACAGAGTCAATATTCCCGAAGTTTCTTCATTGTGTCCTTGCCAATCCCTCCCTCCCTGCCAGCCATAAAGACCATCTCGGATTTGCTTTCTGTCATTATAGTTAGATTTTTTTTTTGGCCCTAGAATGAGTTGAAAGCAGAAAGATTCAAATACTCTTTAAATAGTACTTTATGATATTGTTTTAGGTATAAAAACTGGATTTACAGAGAATTTTCCAGAGATATGTCTGTCATGTAAAATATAAGTCACAATAGTATTAACACTTTGTTTTTTGAGATTTGACTTTCAAAATTTCATTGTCATTTTAGGCATTTGCCAGAGAAGATACTAATGCAGCTATTAAATCAATATTATATAGAGAAAATTATATAAATAAGGTAAGAATTAACTATAGAATGTTTCAATTAATTTTCTTTCTTGCCCGGCTGGCATGGCTCAGTAGTTGAGTGTCTACCTATGAACCAGAAGGTCATGGTTCAATTCCAGGTCAGGGCACACGCCTGAGTTGCAGGCTCCATCCCCAGTGTGGGGCGTACAGGGGGAAGCCCATCAATGATTCTTTCTCATCACTGACGTTTCTATCTCTTTCTCTCCCTCTCTTCCTCTCTGAAATCAATAAAAATATTTTTATTTTTTTCTCTCATTTTACATGTAGTTCATCATCATTATGCAAGTTTTTAAAAATAAAATTAAAAAACACTCATTAGCCCCTGGGATTAAACTTAAGGGGCCTCTGAGGTTGCTTTAATTGACTTCCTCTTTTCCGATACTTTGTGAGGATTCTTTCACAGGTACCTTCTCACTTGTTCCTTCATCTTAGTGGGGCTTTGATGGAGTCACTAGGTATTGGTAAGAGCTTTAAGAGCTGTTATTGGTACACAGCAGCCAAGTATTACTCATGTAAACCTAGGTAAGAACAAGGCCTGAACTATAGCAGGATGGGTTTAATTATAAGACAAGGTGAATGTCCATGTGAATGTCCACTAAACACTGGGATAGGTAACCCATTTTTGTTTTTAAGGATTTTCTTCAGAGTTGTTTAAAAAGGGGTGGCTGAAGTGTGCTACGACCTGAAGTTTGGAAGGGGTGATCCTTACAAAGTAGGAAGCTCTCAGGGCCTTCCCCCCCCCCCACTTTAAATGTTATGTTGTTGATCCCCCAAATTACATGATTTCATTGGTTTGATGAAAGAAAGTTTTGTGAGAATGGTTGAATTTATAGCCTAAACCAGGCATTTTCTTCGCAGGCCATTTGGACTAGGCTGTGCTACACTCCTGTGTCTTTGCTTTATCTCTTTTCCCCCATGGAATGTTCTTCTTCCACTTTCTCTGTCATCTCTTCTCTTCCTAGATAACTCTTCATTCTTTAAGGCCCATCTGAAATGCCTCTCACTTTGGGAATATTTAAAAATCTTAAAAATATTTTTTTCCATTGTGGTAAAATATACATAGCATAAAATTTGCTATTTTTTAACCATTTTAAGTGTACAATTCAGTAAACTCACATTTACTTGGACAGCCATCACCACTATCTATTTCCAAAACTCTCGTCACCCTATCAGAAACTTGGTCCTCATTAAATAATAACTCTCCTTTCTTCCCTCCCCCAACCTCTGCTGACCTCTAATTCACTTTCTGTCTCTATCAGTTTGCCTCCTCTAGATATTTTACATAAGTGGAATCCTACATTATTGGTCCTTTTATGGCTTATTTCACTTAGCATAGTGTTTTCAAGGCTCCTTTATGTGGTAGCAGGTCTCAGAACTCCCTCCCCTTTTTGTAGCTGTGTATTATTCCATTGTATGTAGATACCACGCTTTGTTGATACATTCATCTGTTGATGGGCACTTGCTTTGCTTCCATCCTACCTTTCGGCTATTGTGAATAATGCTGCAGTGAACACTGCTATACAAGTGTCTGTTTGGGTCCCTGTTTTTAACTACATATACAGGGTGTCCCAAAAAATGTATACACACGTTAACAGCTGATAGCTTAATTTTGAAAATGAAATGTATTTTAATACACACTACCTTTACAATTATTCAAAGCATGTCTAGATAGTTTTTCAGGGAAAAAAAAATATATCTTGCTATATTGTCTCTCCAAATTGTTTTGTGGCTTTGTTTTGTAGTGTGTCTCTCCAGGGACAGCTGGCATGTTGTCTAACTTATCCACTATTCCTTTTCCCACTATAGTGTGGGTACACAGCAGGAGCCAAGTAAATGACTGAATTAATGAGTGACTTTGTGGGCTATTCTTAGGAATAGAAATGAAGTTTACATTTTAGAACAAGAAAGATTTCAGATAACATGTTTATCTCTTACACCCCTGTTTACTAGGAATTAGACAAGTATTTACAGCATCATGACTTCTTAAATACAAGAAGAAAAGAGATGTTATACAAAAGATGGGTTGACCATGTGGCAGGTCCTCTCCAGAAAAAAATCATGGAGAAAGTTTGTTCACATAAGAAGATTAAAAAAAGGAGACACCAGGAATTAGATACCTTCTTAAAATATGTCAATAAAAAGGTATTAAGAGATCATTTGACACTCCCCACCCCCCCAGTTGGTTTAAAAATGATGGTTATCTTTATTTATAATCATTCAGCCTGCCCCTCCCCACTCTATATATGAGTAATATTTTATCACAGCACACACAGCTCTTAAATCCAGGGTATGTGGAACAGATGGAGGAGGAGGGTTAGTTCTGGATTTACATGTGTACATCAGAATCAGTTGTCTTTGTTGTACTCAGGTAATTGTTAATTTTATATACCAATTAAAAAATTTTGAACTCTAGGTTCAGAACATATATATTTATTTTTTTCTGGAATTCTATTATTTACAAAGCTAGACGATATTTATGGTCTCTTGGCATTTTTTAAGAGATCTGAGATATTTGACTAGTAGGCATTAAAAAACAAATTCCCAAATCTTTTAGTGTTCCAAAATTCGTTATTAAAATCTTACAAATTTTAAGTAAGTTCTGCCTATCACTATAGTGTTTATTACTTGGATACATTAAATGTAACTTAGAATCTGGTCTTCCCTTCCCTTTTGTACTTGTTACTGATGCCATTCAGAAGCATTAAAATGGGTTTGTGTTTTGACTCTTGAGAGTCCTGTTATGCTCAGAATGAATTGTGCACCTCTTGTTCTTATGTGTGTCTTATTTCCTTCCCGTAGGGAAGTGCATTCATAGAGCACTATGACCCCAAAGAGTACGACCCTTTCTACAGGCACAAAGAGGACCTGGATTTCCTGAAGGTAGGATAGATTTCTTATTTTAACTTGGGTGTTATGTCTTTGGTATTAGCTTTTTTGATATGCGAGTTGTTGTCTAGTAATTCCCTAAGAATGTGGTAACATCTTAAGAATAGTTTACCATCTCCCTGTCTGAGAAAGGAGCAAGAAAGCCGTAGTCCAAATTCAAGCAAACTTCTATAAAATTTGAAAATACCTTATCATGATTGGGTAATCGGTAATGTTTAAAATTTTCATAGGCTTTTAAATTTGTTACAAAAGTAACACATTTTCATGATAAAATCAATTGCTAAATAATTTAAAAACCACTCAATTCCATTACCCAGAATGAACACATTAACCATTTTCTGTATATCTTTTAAGACTTCTTTCTACATGTAGGTATAAACACACATTTTTATTTTACAAGAATAGGATTATACCATACATTAAGTTATATTACCTGTGTTTTTCCTTAATAGTTTATAATTTGCTTCTTTGTCAACATGTGTAAATATATAACTTTAATAATTGCTAATTGCCTGGTATTCTGTTACTAGTAGCAGCTATCTTGCACTGAGAGATTTCCTAAATGTTAGGACTTTTTTTCTTTCATTTTATTTTATCTTCACTGCTACCATGTCAGGTAATTTACAGGTGACACAAGTGAGTACAGATAGGTTACTGGTCCAGAGTCACACAGCTGCAAATAGCATAGATGTGTTTCTAACCATATCTGGTACCTTGCTAAGCCATCATTTTTTTTTGACATATTTCATTTTAAATATCTAGATTGTTTTCAACCTATTGCTGTTATATATGACATTGTGATGAACATCCCTATTTCTTAATTTTTTTCAGTAAGTTGCTAGAAGCAGAATTGCTGAGTTAAAGGTTAAGCCTGATTTTGATTCATATTATCAAATTGTTCTTCAGAATGTATAAATTTGCAACCTCACACCAGAGAATCCATTTTTGCATACTTTTGCTAATAATGGATAGTGTTAAACCAAATTTACAAACCTACCTTAAGTCATAGACATTTTAAACTGCTGGCATTTGCATGCAAAGCAGGTCATTTTTTTTCTCCTCCCAAGTTGGAGTATGTGTCTGTGTGTATATAATTTCCCCATTATTATAGGGGAAAGTTAAACTGAGAGTTTAGAATAAGAACCTTAGATATACTAACTAGTAACACAGCTAGTATGGGGGAGTATTGAGATTTGAAACCAGATCTTTTTGATACCAAATCTCCATTCTGTTCTTTTACCACTAGAGGCCCGGTGCATGAAACTCGTGCACGGGTAGGGTCCCTAGGCCTGGCCGGTGATCAGGGCCGATTGGGGCCTCTGGCTGCCAGCTGGGGCCTTCCTTCCCTCACTCTGCGCCGCCCTCTGGTGGTCAGTGCACATCATGGCGAGCGACTGAACTCCCAGTCTCTCCGTCCAACTCCTGAGGGGACACTTTGCACATTAGCCTTTTATATATATAGACGCTGCCTTTCTAAATGCAGCTGGCAGGTGACCTCTTAAGGTAAGCTGAGCACTTTGAGGTTAAAGCACCAGTTCTCAAAGTGGAGTACATAGACCTCTGAGAGCCTGAAACCTCTTTTGGGGTCTGTTAGGCCATATATTTTCATAATAGAGCCAAATGTTTTTGCCTTTTTCATTGTGTTGACATTTGCTCTGATGGTACAAGAGCAATGGTGCATAAAACTGCTGGTGCCTTCCTTAGAATAGCTTAAGTCAGTGTTCCCAAATTATATGGGAAGTCATTCTATTCTTCATTGCCACGCACCCACAGTAAAAAAAAAAAATCAGTTTCACTGAAGAATATCTTTGATCAAACAGCCAAAATTATTAACTTTATCAAATCTTGATCCTTGAGTACATCTTTTGAATAGCATGCAATGGAATGGGAAGTATGCAAGGAGCACTACTGCTGCAAACTGAATGCAGTAGGACTGTTCGAATTGTGAGCTGGACTGGTTGGTCTTTTTCATAGAATACTGTTTTTAGTTGAAAGAACAACTTACAAAACTATGGTTATTAAATCTCTGGTATTTGGCAGACATTTTCTGGAAAATTAGCAAAGTGAGTCTGTCACTTTAAAAACAACAGACAGTATTTGTTGCCAGTGATACAATGTGAGCTTTTAATGTGAATTTTGGAACAATCATATTGAATATGACAGTGTTCCAATACTCAAAGGCTTTACTGATGAGTTTGGTAATAATATTAGTAAATGTGGTCACTGTATAATGAAATGTATTAACATTTGGAAGATCTCACATAACTCACAGATCTGATTATTATCAAACCATCAGTTCATGACATGGATAAATGATCCACTCAAAGTTCAAGACAGACCAATGGACTTTAATGTAGCAGAGTTTGAATAATTCATTGATATGGTTTCAGATTCTACATTATAACTAATCTCTAAGAAACTACCACTTGTTGAGTTTGGGTATATTATCTAGAATAGCCACAATGATCTAGAGAGGCTATTAAAATGAACTAACCAGGTTGGAAGGCCTCACTAAGAGATGTATCGGAATGCCTCCTTCTCTTTGTAATGTCTTAAACGTACATAATGGTTAGATTGCCATTGTTTGTAGATACTGTATTCTTTTATTATTATTCTTTTATTTTTTATTTGTATTGATTTCAGAGAGGGAGAGGGGAGAAAGAGATAGAAACATCAATGATAAGAGAGAATCATTGGTCAGCTGCTCCTGCACGCCCCCTATTGGGGATTGAGCAGGCAACTGGGCATGTGCCCTTGACTGGAATCGAACCTGGGATCCTTCATTCCTCAGGCTGACACTCTATCCACTGAGCCAAACCAGCTAGGGCTGTAGATATTGTATTCTTGATTCTTCTGGCATAAGGGTCATAAGTGGATATTTAGGATAGACTGAAAAAGACCTGAAACCCAGTCCTCAAAGAAGTGTGTTTTTTTGTAGGTTATCATCCCACCATTTCGTGACCCTTTGAAAAAGGCACAATATGACAAAGATGATGAGAAAAGAACTCTTCTTCAGTGTGAGACTGGTACGTAGTTTCCAACTGTTACGTGATTTCATAAGTCAAGAGCAATGACAGTTGCATTTAACTGTGCTAATTTATACTGCTAAACTTCTTGCAGGCAAAATACATACCATGAAAGAATTTAAAGAGGTTGAGAAGGCCAAACTGTATTGCAGATTTCCACAACTTTCTAATTCAAGGTGCTTTGTGACTCCAAATGATTGGCTTAAACTGTCTGCAGGCTACATAGAAAGTGACTTTTGTAAAAGGAGCAGGTAATGGCTAATATTGTAGAAATTATGGAACCCACTGTGATTAGAAAGCTTTTTCTTGAGATAGTGATATAAATTTTGTCATTGTTATTATTTTTAAATTTTTGGTTTTTAATGAGAAATCTACTGTAATTCTTGTCTTGGCTTCTCTGCATGTGATGTTTCTTTTGTCTTGGGTACTTGCAAGATTTTCTCTCTGTCTTTGGTTTTCATTAGCTAAACTATGATGCGTCTAGGTGTTTTGTCCCCTTTCTTTCTGTTTATCCTATGTAGGGCTCTCTGAGGTTCTTATATCAGTGGTTTGATGTCTTTCATTATTTTGGGGGAAATTCTAGGCCATTATCACTTCAAATATTTCTTATATCCTATTCTTTCTTTTTTTGCTTCTGAGATTCCAATTATACGTATATTAGAGCATTTGATATTGTCCCATAGCTACAGAGCTCTTATATACTGTTCTTTTTTTTTTTCTACTTGTATTTTAATTAGACAATTTCTACTGACCTATCTTTTCTTTTCTTTTTTTTAAAATATGGAACACTTCACGGATTTGCGTGTCATCCTTGTGCAGGGGCCATGCTAATCTTCTCTGTATCACTCCAATTTTAGTATATGTGCTGCCGAAGCGAGCACTCTACTGACCTATCTTTAAGTTCACTGAGTCTTTCCTCAGCTGTGCCCCATATACTGAAGAGCCTGTCAGAGGGATTATTCCCCACTGATGTGATGATTTTTATTTCTGTATTTCCATTTTATTTTTAATAAAAATATATATTACTGATTTCAGAGAGGAAGGGAGAGAGATAGATAGAAACATCAATGATGAGAGAGAATCATTGATTGGCTGCCTCCTGCAGGCTCCCTACTGAAGTGGGGGGGATGGAGCCCGCAACCTGGGCATGTGCCCTTGGCCAGAATTGAACCTAGGACCCTGTAGTCTGCAGGCTGATGCTCTATCCACTGAGCCAAACCGGCAGGGACTCCATTTGATTTTTTTTAAAAAATATTTTTATTGATTTCAGAGAGGAAGGGAGAGGGAGAGAGATAGAAACATCAATGATGAGAGGGAGTCATCGATTGGCCGCTGCCTGCACACCCCACACCAGGGACCATGCCTGCAACCCGGGCATGTGCCCTGACCGGGAATCAACTGCGACCTCCTGGTTCATAGGTCAACACTCAACCACTGAGCCACGCTGGCCGGGCCTTGCGATTTTTTAATATAGTTTTAATTTATCCTAAAATCCTCCATCTGTTCATACATGTTATTCACCTTTCCATTATATTAACACATTATTCATAGTTATTTTAAAATCTCTAATAGTGTCAACATTAGGGTCATTTCTGAATCTGGTTCTGCTGATTGCTTTACCTCTCTTTTTTAAAAAAAATTATTTTTATTGACTCAGAGAGGAAAGCAGAGGTAGAGAGATATAGAAACATCAATGATGAGAGAGAATCATTGACTGGCTGCCTTCTGCACGCCCCAGACTGGGGATTGAGCCCACAACCCGGGCATGTGCCCTTGACCGGAATCGAACCCGGGACCTTTCATTCCCCAGGCCGATACTCTGTGCACTGTGCCAAACCAGCCAGGACGTGATTGCTTTATCTCTTGACAGTAGGTTATTTTATTTTGCCTTTTTTTTTTTTTTTTGCATTTCTTGTAATTTTTGTTTGAGTGTCAAAAAGACCTGAAACCCTCTCCTCAAAGAAATTGTTTTTGGGTTTTTTTTGTAGGTTATTTTGTCTTGCTTTTTTGGCATGTCTTGTGATTTTTTTTGATTGAATACCCTTTTTGGACATGTTAACATAGGACACACTTTTGTCATTAATTATGTTTTATGCGCTAATCTAGATCGCTCCTATACCCATTTCTTTTTTTTTACTCAAAACATGTCAAAATCCACATTTTCTGGGGAAAGCTCATTCTGATTAAGTCAGACCAGACAGATTCTTTCCATGAGTTTTGGTGTGTGACCATTTGCGTGCTGAGTGTACTGAGTACGTTAGTTAGAAGAATGGCCAGGACTCTTGGTTTCACACCACTGGAGCCATACTAGAAAATGATCCCTTTTTTTGAGGCTGTATACTGCTCACAGAGCCACTGGGAGGCCTTAAGAAACAGGGCTTGGTTTCAGGAACAACACCCAAAGCCACCGTGCAGAACTGGCAGGCAGAGGGGTGTGTTGTCTGTGTCATGATCAGGAAGCGGCAGGACCAGGCTGGTGCTGCTGCAGCTGTTGGCCTCAGAACCACACCAGCTCTGCTACAATCCGTGCCAGCAAAATGGGTGCCCCTCAGAGGGCCAGTATCAACGTTACAATCCACTTCTGAGTGGGGGCTACACTGTGGGCTTCTAGGGCACCTGCCTGCCGCCTGGTGGCAAGGTCGCCTGGGCAGTAGAGTGTTTAGGTCTCTCTTGGAAACACATTTTATATTTATAAATGACACAATCTCTATTAAGACTTTTTAAAAATATATATTTTATTGATTTTTCACAGAGAGGAAGGAAGAGGGGTAGAGAGTTAGAAACATCGATGAGAGAGAAACATAGATCAGCTGCCTCCTGCACACCTCCCACTGGGGATGTGCCCGCAACCAAGGCACATGCACTTAGCCGGAATCGAACCTGGGACCCTTCAGTCCACAGGCCGACACTCTATCCACTGAGCCAAAATGGCCAGGGCATAAATGACACAATCTCTATGCCCTCTTTTTACATCCTATGTAATAAAAGGCTAATATGCAAATCGACCAAACGGCGGAACGACCAGTTGCTATGATGCGCACTGACCACTAGGGGCAGACGCTCAGTGCAGGAGCTGCCCCCTGGTGGTCAGTGCACTCCACCAGGGGGAGCGCCGCTCAGCCAGAAGCTGCACTCATGGCTGGTGAGCACAGCAGTGGTGGCGGGAGCCTCTCCCACCTCTGGCAGCGCTAAGGAGCAGCAAGTAGGTGGGCAGTAAGGAGTGAGGGGTCCCGGTCTGCGAGAGGGCACAGGCAGGGCTGAGGGTCCCCCTCCTCCCCAGTGCATGAATTTCATGCACCGGGCCTCTAGTTAGAGTATAAACCCCCAGTGGATAGGGAGTGCTGCAAACTTTGCCTTGCCAAGTAGGTTCTCAGTAAAGAGTAAACCAGCCTCCATCCTGGTTTCAGCAGCTCTCACATGCCCGAGACGTCACACAAGTTTGAAGTGATGGTATTTTAGACCAGCGGTCACCAACCTTTCGGACCTCATGGACCACCAGTTGGTGACCACGGTTTTAGACAATATACACAGCGTCAAAGGTTAACAGTAATTTCTGAAATAGTATAACCGGTATTGTTTTTGCAAACATCCTCACACATGTTGTCTTGTTAAAGGTTAAAGGTGAAGAGTAATTTCAACGCTAGTAGTTTTGATTTGAAACACGTGACCAAAGTGCCTCATCTTCCGGGATCCCAGGAAGGAGAAAAAGCAGTTCTTTGCAAGTAAGCCTGTTCTTCCATAGCTCGGCCCCTCCTTTACTTAAGATGCTTGGCTGTGTTTCCACCCTTTGCCATCCTTTTGCGCTGCTGGAGCCAGTGCCGAGGCAGGTGCCAGGCTCCTGTGGCACGACCCCAGGCACCTCCCACCCCGGTGCCTGGGTGCGGTGGCAGCTTTCTGCAGCTTGTCCTAGTTTTAAGGAAAAGATAGCTAACACATTCAGAAATGACAAGCACAGACAGAAAAAACATGGTTAACGACTCGTGTAAGTTAAAAGTGACTTGAATTGAATCGGAACAGTAAAGTGTAACTTTGGACTAGTTTTGAGGGGTAGTAGCTGTTACAGTTGGGTACCCAGAGTGAGGTGTTATAAGCAGAGAAGTGGTATGTACTACTGTGCGTGTAACCTGGGGAGTCAGCTCCAGAAACTGGTTATGGAGTTAAAAGAAAGAGATTTCTCTACATGGTTACAGAACCTGTTAACTATCTGATTAAGTTATGGGATCCCCAGACATTGCTGGAGGGAATGTAAAACAATGCAGTCACTTTGGAAAACAGTTTGGCAATTTCTCAAAAGGTGAAACATGAAATTATCATGCGACCCAGCAGTTCCCCTCCTAGCTTTCTACGCAGGAGAAATGGAAACATTATTCACATAAAGACTTGTCCGGCGTGTGTGTGTTCGCCGCGATAGCTCCAAACTGCAAACAGCCCAAGTGTTGCTCATTCACTGGTGAATGTACAAAATGTGGTGCATTTATACAGGGCATGTTACTTGGCAATTAAAAGGAAAAGGAGTTCTAATACAGCATGGATGAAATTCAAAACCATTATACTCAGTGAAGGGAGACCATCACAGAAGACTACCTATTGTTTGAGTCTCTTTATATGACATATGTTGGACGAGGTAAATCTAGAGACAGGAAATAGATTATTGGTTGCCCAGGGCTGGGGCTGGGAATGGAGAGTGATTGTAAAGGACCGTGAGGTCTTGGACTGATGGAAATGTTCTAAAATAGCTCTGCAAATACACTAAACACCATTGGTGTGTACAATTCAAATGGGGTATAAATTACACGTCAGTAAAGCTGTTCATGAAAAAAGAGACCCTAGCAAGCAGGAGGGAAGTGAGCTCATATGCACCTGTTTAGGAGGCTGGCCTATGATTTTCTATTCCTGAAAGGCCTGAGGGAAGCTGTAGCAGGTTCCCTTTCCCTTTCCCAAGGAGGCTCAGAGCTCGATGAATAAATGAGTGTGGCAGGAGCCGAGGGCTCTCAGAGATGCTTGATGCTGGCATGTCCAGCAAAGAGGCCAAAATTTTAAATTTAAATCAAAATTACTTAGTGATTTAAAGTAGAAGCAGATGACTGTTGGGGGTGGGGCAGCCATGAGGTTTGCTGCCTGTGGATGGGAACTGACATTGAGGGGTAATAGGAAGTATTGAACTAAGCCCCACTCACACGTAGCTGCAGCCTTCAGAGACCAAATGACCCAGAATCACTCTTGTATATTAGGGTCCAAAAGAGTAAGTTCCTCCCCTATCCCTAACCGCCATAGTCTTATACAGACCTATTTGGGCCAGGTTTTAGGATAATGAGCATCTTCATCCTATTTCTATATTTATACTAATAAAAGGGTAATATCTAATTAGACCGGACATCTTCTGGACGTCCTTCTGGACAAAGCCATGGTGGCGGGGGCCGAAGCAGAGGTGGTTAAGGGTGATCAGGCCAGCAGGGAAGAGCAGTTAGGAGCAATAAGGCTGGCAGGGGAGCAGTTAGGGTGCGATCAGGCCATCAGGCAGAGGCAATTAGGGGGCAATCAGGCTGGCAGGCAGAGGTGGTTTGGGGCGATTAGGTAGGTGAGCAGTTAGGAGCCAGAGGTCCCAGATTGAGACCTAATCAGGCCTAAACCAGCAGTCAGACATCCCCCAAGGGGTCCTGGATTGGAGAGAGTGCAGGCCTAGCTGAGGGACTCCCCTTCCTTCCCCCGCTTCCATGCATGAATTTTGTGCACTGGGCCTCTAGTATGCTATAAAAGGAGGAGGGAGTTTGTCTTCAAATACCTCTTCTAGCAGAGTGAGCCCCAGACATGAAGGAAAAAATGGCATTGTTGAAGCGTGCAGGGCTTATATTTTAGTCTAGAGGTGTAAGTCTGGAAACTCCCCCCGGAAGAGGAGGTTTAGATTCTCTTCCACAAATAAGGGAGGCATCCCAGACTTGGATCCGGGTGGAGAAGGTGTTTGTCCTCAGAAGAGTTAAACCTGCCCAGGGAAGGCCCAGGGTCGGCCCTGTGAGAGGCCACTTTCCCTGAAAGACTCTGGCTCAGCTGGTGAAACAGCAGAGAGATTTCAGGTGCAAATAAGACTGGAGCAAGGCAATGCTACATATTTGGATTTCTTTTTCATAAAAGTATGCAAGTTCATATAGAATGCATCTGCAAACTGAAAAAGAAAATCAAATGCTACACTTGAGCTGATCGTGGTGGGGACCCTTTCCTTTCCGGCTCCTCCCTACAGAAACGAAGGGTTATGCTCTCTGGAAAAAGGACCGCTACATTCTCAGCAGGGAAAGCGTCCAAGTCCTGAGGAGGCCAAGGCTGAAAGGCCCTCCTTGAGCCTCAGCCTGAAGGCAGAGCGGAGGGAAGACCAGGATGTGGTGAGAGCTGGGGAAGTCCCGGGGGCATGACACCAGGCAGCAGCTGGGCGACTCTCCCTGCGGCAGGATTTCAGGGAGAGAGGAGGCAGCGGACTCCCCCAAACCCTCAGACAAAGGAAGGCCAGGGAGAGAACAGGAGAGGCCGAGGCAGGCGTCCCTGACCCAGAGGGAATGGAGTTGCGCTGGGAGCTACACCTGGGGGTGCCCTCTGGTGGGTGGACTGGAGGGTTTTCCCAGCTCCCTCCTCAGTGCCCTCCTCTCTCTCTACCACCTCTACCATCTCTGCCATCTCCCACTTGTCACACCCAGGCGAGGCCCAGTATTTTGTTCCTCATAATTCAGCCAGGATAGAAAGTTTTCAGAAGGACCATATATTAAACTAAAGTAGTAAACTTTACCGAGTAAAAGCCCGAAAGTGTAAAATGTATAGAAATATAGGTGTTTATAGAGAGCAGATTTCTCATCGTAAGGCACTCTTTAAACTTGGTGCAGGACCATGGGGGGGCGGGCGGGGATCCACAAATATCACACACAATAGGATGGGCTGTGGCCCCAAATCTCTGCCTGGTTCTGAGTCCAGGTGGAGTGAGGGGAGGCTCAGGACAAACATCTCGGGGCCGTCTCTGATCCCTGCCTTCACTCACTGGCCGTGTCTGGGAGGTAACGGCTGTGGCAGTGCGCTGGCCTCTCAGGAGGTTCAGGTGGGAG
Source organism: Myotis nattereri (assembly GCF_964212035.1). Taxonomy (NCBI): domain Eukaryota; kingdom Metazoa; phylum Chordata; class Mammalia; order Chiroptera; family Vespertilionidae; genus Myotis; species Myotis nattereri. Next base: position 74,262,494 of record NC_138085.1, on the reverse strand, counting down.
CCCTGCCTGCTGGACGGGCCGCTCAGCTGGGTCGGGAGGACTGCCCTTCAGGTGGATCAGCTCAGCGTAGCCCAGGAGCTTTCTGCTCTGCAAGCCCCTCACCTCTTCCACACCTAACGCTTCTGTGAACCTTCACAAGGTTTCAGCAGCCAAGGAGCAGACACCCTGACCCCGGACTGGCGGAGAGGACACAGGAAGGTTGCTGGAGGAAGCCACCTGGCAGCAGGCATCAGGGTGAGGACCACGGGAGGCGCTCAGGGCCGTCCTGGGTCTGAGAAAAGCATCTGCAATAAACCTCACTTGACGTTTGAGCTCAGTGTCCGGGTGAGAACTGAGAAACCACCTCCATGTATGGACCGCTATTGGAAATGCTTCCCCAGAGGCTAAGAGGCAATGCTGAAAGGTGCGATAGGAATCAGCAGCTCCCTTCCCGAGGGCCATCTCGGGACTCGGTCTCCCCCGAGGAAGGGGCGCTGCCTTTGGTCAGGCCCCCTTAGGACCATCCCCCCCCCCCGGCCCCCCTTCTCCCCCCTCCCCCCCCCGTGCGCTCCCCCCAGGCGTCTCCCGCAGTCCTTGGGAAATGTGAACATTCACTGAGATTCCCCGGTGCAGAACCTGGCTCCTGTGGAGTTTGACTCCAGGCCCAGGAAGACGCGGAGGACCTGGGGGCTGAGGGCGCGAGGGCGCGGCTCTGCGTTCTGTAGGCAGAGGCGACATTAAAAGCCGCTCCTCCCCTCCAGTCTAGCATCAGAGACACTGAGCCCCGGAAACTGGGTCGCAGGGCAGGTCAGTGGCGAGTCCAGCCGAGGCCCGCGCCTCCTGAGCGCTCTCCCACCGTGGGTCCTTGGTTTCTCCCACTGTCGCTGGAAGGAAACTTGGTTCCATTATAAGCAGCCATTCACGTAGGAAGTCAATTGGTCAAGCTCCGAGAGAAGTGACATTCATAAACGTATAGTTTTATTCTCTTTCTGCACATATTGGCAATGATAAAGCTTAAAGATGCAAGTCCTATGAAATATGCATAAACAAGGAATTTACATAAATAATTTATACTTCAGAAAATTAAAGTTGAAAAATATTTTCCACATTAGCGTTCACAGTATTTAAAGTAAATCAAGCTTTCCCCCTTAGATTTCCAACTACATTGTCTCAGCAGAGAAGGAGAAATCTGACCAGGAGCTCAGGGATCAAGCCTGGCTTTGTTCAGTGCACGAGTGGACGCTATGTCAGCATCGGGCTGGCCCGGCGCGGCGGCCGCAGCCTTCCTCCCGGTCCTCGGCCTCCTGAGTGGCTGTGACCAGCAGAGGTCACAGGGCGTGGAATGGTTACAGCGTCACCAAAACCGCCCACAGTGGACACATTCAACCAAGTGGTAACGTCTGGTGGTCCGATGCCTCAGCTCCACATAATACTTGTTATAGCCCTGAAAATGGAAGCCGTGGCATCCAAACACAGCCCGACATGTTAACACTCATACAAGGCACCGCTGCGGGGTTCGGTTACTCATAGGGAAGGTGTTTGCATAGATGGCTAGCGATTTAGTGTGCGATAAACTACAGAGGCCCCAGCGCACGCGCGGCCTTGCGATGGGTGAAGCTGAGTGACCTCCGTCCTCCACGGGGCAGCACCACCGTCGCCCTCCCGAGGCCCCTCACTACAGGAGAGTTTTTTGCTCAAAAAGCTGCAGGTCAAAGCGGACCCAGACCTCCCCGGTGGGGACCTCGTGCAGCAGGAGTCGCCGGGTGGTAGGGCCTTTGCTTTCCTGTTCTGTTCGAATTTTCGCCACTGGGATTTCAGTCCGACCCAGGAAATCTGGTGAGTAAACGCGAGAGTCAGAAGCCTTCTTGATAAAGCTGGTGAAGAAACTACCCCAGGAGTTGTGTCTGAAACAGGATTCACACGACTTTCAAACCCAAAACAAGCCACTCCCTCTGGTCACGGGCTGTGTGGACTGAGTGGAGGCGCGGGGAGGACGGACGCGGGGAGGGAAGCCGCCTGCCTGGAGCCCTTGTCTCGTCGGGAACCTCTCACCCTCCAGCAGGTGCGCGTGGCACAGTTTCTGTGACCCACGTGGGGAGTGACGGGGTCAATACTGAACACCCTGAGGCTGCCCTTCCCCAGGAGGCGCCCGCACAGCTGCCAGGCGAGGGAGCCATGCGGACGGAGGGTCTGTGGGAGGCAATGCCGGGCACCCGGCTCCGACCCGAGGGCCCGAGGTCTGGACGCGTCATACTTTACCGTCTGGAGAGAACTGGTCCCTGTCGAACATGGTGAGACACAGCACGTCTTGGTGCAGGTCCTTAATGAAGAACTGGCAGTTGAAGTTCCACTTGGGGTTCAGTGTGTCCTGGAGGGTCCTGGTGGTGTAGCTCTGGGAGCCCATGCTGATTTCACAGTACGGGTTGCTCTTTCCTGAACCAAAACAAACAAGGACACAGGTGGCACGTGTCGGGTGGCACAGACCGGGCAGCAGAGGGCGCTGCCGGAGGGCCCGTGTCTGCCTGTGGTCTCCCTGTCCCCTGAGCTGACAGGGACATGACCCGGGAGTGACCGTGTGGGCTCCGGTGCCCCAGCTGCTCCCCACGAGCCCAGGCAAGTGTCAGTGCAACTTGCTTCGTGCTTTCTCCACCCAGAAGCACTGAGGGGAGGCATGTGCTTAGTGGGAAACAGTGGTAATGATATTGGCCCAAAACCACGTTAGTGGCTTGGACACATGACTTTAAAAGCATCCATTATCCGACGCTCAGAAGAGGCCTCAGCAGAGAGCGGGGCCGTCACCACATCTGTTGGATGAAAGAAGCATTTACCATTTGGTTTGCAGGCTTTTAATTCTGTAGCTTCAATGACATGCACCATCAGACGCCCGATGCCTGAAGTCTTTTGAGAGCGAGCTATAAAACAGGAAGACGAGTCACGTTAACTTCTTCTCTGAGAAAACAGCAAGTGCAGTGGTGACGCTGAGTTGTTCATACTCAGAGTCGGTCTTTCGGACCACCTTCACACGGCCCAGCCTCACCTGCCACTGCCCCGGGCCCAGCAGACCAGCGTCTGGCTGCTGGTGCCTTTGCCCGGCCGTGTGGCCTGTCATCTCGGCCCATTGGCACCCGACTCATCCTTCAAGATGCAGGTCCAATCTCACGCCTCACCACCCAACCCCTTCCCCCCTCCGAGCTCCCATTATCCCTGGCTTCTGAGCATCCCCCAGCGGCCGGGCCTGTAGTTCTGTGTTTATGTCCGTCTCTTCCGCTAGGAGGAGCCATTGCAGAGCACAGACTATTTACTCACCTTGTATCAACCCCTCAACGAACCAACAGACAGTAATATTAATAAAATTATGGCACATTATATTCGCTCAGCACGTGGATACCTACTAACATTTATTGGATACTTACTCTGTGCTAGGCATGTGCCAGACCTTTGTGTGAGTTACTGAAACACGGTTGCCCCATGTTAAGGCAGCTCTTTGTAACGGTCATCTCCATATGTGAGAAAACGGGGCGTGGGAAGGACTGGAGCCTCTCACGGCCCACAGCTTCTAAACGGCAGGCCGAAACTTAAACATCAGGTACCAAAGTCTATTTCCTTAAGTACTGACCGCACTTGCAATGATTCGTAAACACTTCAGCTTACAAAGCAGTTTCACTGAAGACTTCATTCTATTTAAGGAGGTACTAAAAATGCTTTTCATATGGAGAGAAATGAGTCCGTGAACTCAAGACTACCTTAGTAAATATGAAGCTAGTTAAGCAGGTTTTGTTCTCAGGGTGGTAAAAAGAGGAACAAAAAGTCTGCTTGGCAAACTTTTGATGTTTACCAGGGCAAGGAGAACCTGCTCTATGAGCAGGTGCCTGCCTCTCCTCGGTGCCCACTCCAGGTGGGCAGGGCTGGGCCTGTTCAACGTTGTAGGCCTGGCCAAGACTCGCATGGGGCCTGGCACAGAGTAAGTAATCAATAAGTGTCTGAAGAATTAAACATGTGGAAAATGCATATGGACAGGTATTGATGTTAAGCAAAACTAACATGGAAAAACTTTGATTTACATCCCTGACCAATTAAGAGATAGATCTTTGTATGCTTTATAAATGATTCAATCTTTGATTTCCCAATAGCAAGCCTTTAAAATACCATTAAAACAAGACACAATTAGTAAAAGCCAAGTTACACATACCTTTCAGGAGTATGTAACAAAATAAGGAAAACCTGAATAAAAAAACATAAAGAACTGCAACTATAGCGGCCAGGGACACACATGGGGGGACTGCCTGGAGGAGGAGGCGGACAGGGTTTCAAAGGTGAGTTGTTCAATTAGGCAACGGTACGGGCCCTGAGTTTAGGGTAAGAACTTTGACCTTAACTTGGGCAGCAACAGGGAAGATGTTTAAGGAGGGAGAGAGATACTGAGAGCAGATACTCCAGAAATGAAGGGGCGTGATGGGGCCACGGGGGACTCGTGCTACAGCCTGGGAGGGGGACTGTAGGGGCTGTGTCACGGGGAAAGGAAAGGACCAGGTAAATGGGAAAGAGAACAGTGGGGAACCTATGGGACTCAGCTGCTGCCCAGAGGAGAGGTGTGTATTGGGAGCAGCAGGTGAGGGGCTCCTGGAGGCTCAGGAGGTTTGGAACAGCCTGGGGGGTGGGAAGAGCAGCTGATCTGGAGCAAGTCTGGCCTTTCACTCCCCATCTACCCCTCACTGTCACAGCTGCATCCTGAAGGTAAGGACCCCCCACTCTGCCCCCCCACTCCCCAGGGCCCCCTGGTGGCTGGTTCCAACAGTCAGGGCCCGACCGACTACCTTGATAGGCCCTCTCTCGCTTCTTCTTCTCCGTGTCGATGTACTGCTCAGAAGCAGCCTTGATCTTCTGCACCCAGGCAGTCCTGGGGGAAGCAGAGCACAACCTTTGGGCAGCTTTCCCCGCACCTCCCATGTCAACCAGGAGCCAAAGCCCGGCACCCCTCTCCTCTCTTTGGCTAACCTCGGCTTAAACAAGTTCCCAATCACAGGCTTAATATTCGCTCAGCTCAAAGATTCGTTTGCTAACTGAGGTCGAGCTGATCATTTCTAGACAGTCCTGACCACTTACAAAAGGGCAGGCACCGCTCTGAGCGCCCGGACGCGGCGGGCACCGCTCTGAGTGCTTAGACGCGGCGGGCACCAAGCGCACGGACGCGGCGGGCACTGCGAGGTGCCCCATGAGAGGGAAGATGCGGCTGCATCAATGGCGTTCAGCAGTGACAGGTCCCCGCACACTGGGCTGTGCACCCGTTGCCATCAGAGGCGCTGTCTGAGCGCCACCCTAGAGGCCGCCTGGCTGGCCAGGCCGCGGGGGGAGGACCGCGGTCCACACTGGGGCAGGGGAGGCAGCCGGCCCGGCCGGTCCTGTGGGTGCCGCGATGGGACTGTGTCCGAGAGGCGCGAGCAGGCCTCTGGAGACCAGAGGGGCACTGGCTGCTGCCTGAGGGGTCTCAGCAGCGAGTGCGTGTGGGTCTGCCCCGGGGGAAGATGCTGTGTGAGGACGTGGCTGGGATCAGCCTCCCAGCGGGCCGGGCAGGGCACTGGTCATAAGAGGCCACGGGACTGACCTCTCGTTAATGTTGTCTGTCCGGAGGGTGTAGACCCGGTCGATGTGAGAAATGTGGAAGACAGGCTCCTCACTGGACGGGTCTGTGGGCAGTTTCACCAGGACTTCATTCAGGAAAATGGGCTGAAAGAGTCAAGCCAGAACACAGGCTGTGAGATGGGCCAGACACTGCCCCCTCGCCCGGAGTTCTGTCTGTCCTCCAGAGCCTCGTGCCAAGGGCTGTCTGACCCTCTGGGACAGCAGGAGGGGCCTGGTGAGCATATGCTGAGCGAGATAAGCCAGTCACAGAAAGACCGGTATCACATGATCTCACTCATAGGTGGAAGCCAATGAGCAAAACAGATCCAGAGACAGAAGCCTGGGACAGACTGGAATCTCAGAGGGAAGGCAGGGGGTTTTGGGGGGATGGTGAAGGCGAGGGTAGGGGGATGGTGAGAGGGAGGGTGGGGGGATGGTGAAGGGGAGGGTGGGGGGATGGTGAGGGGGAAGGTGGGGGATGGTGGTGGGGGGTGGGAAGAGATCAACCAATGAACTTGTATGCATAACCCAAGGACAGATGATAGGGTGGTGAAGGCCTGGGGCGGGCTAGAAGGGGCCAATGGGGGGAAACAGGGGCCATAGGTAATACTTTCAAACAATAAAGATTTCATTAAAAAAGAAAGTGCCTCTTGGAGAAGGAGAGAGGGGTGTAGCTTCCAGAGGCTTATTGGGGCGGACGAAACGGCCTCCGTTTTGTGAAGGTAACTATCGGGGGTGGATTAGGTGTGTCTGAGCCGAGGACAGGGGCTCCGAGCTGTGACTGCTCACGCGGCAGGGCCTCCCCTCCGCACACTGCACCTGGCACTCTACCCCCGGGACCGATGCTGAATGCGAGAGGCGGGCCATGTGTCACGGCTGCCAGAACCCCAGCTGGAGCCCCTGGTGGCTGTCAGGGCAGTGAAGGCCCAGCCACACGGGCCCTTCCCCGGGAAGGGATAAGGGAGGTGAGCCACCTGGAGCAGGTGTGGGGCCCGCGGGGACAGGTAGGGCCAGGCCCGGAAGGAGGTCCCGGTGCCGCTGCTGCCGGGACGGCCACTCACCATCTTATACATTTTGAACTGAGCGTTGGACTTGGAGCTGAAGAGCTTCTCGGCGCCCGAGGACACGGCGAACTGCTTGACCAGGTGGGTGAGGAGCAGGAAGTCGTTGAAGAGGAAGCCGTGCAGCTCCTTGTTGCTCTTGGTCTTGTGCAGCTTCCCGCTGTGCAGCAGCTTCCGCGGCCCCAGGCAGTTGGTGAGGGAGTTGAAAATGAGTTGCTTCCGGAGAAAGACACGGTCAGTGTGTAAGTCCCAACACGCACCGTCCGGCATCGCAGGCCGGAGCCGGGCCCGAGGGTTCTGTGGGGGCCCTTTCTATGGGAATGTGGACACAGCATTCATCCGCACACACGGTGTTTCTCTCCCAGCGGGCGCAGTGAGAACGGCCGCTCACACCCACAGTCCTGGCTCTAGCCGCTGAACTCATAGACCTCAAGACATAAGCGCCAAATCCCTCTGTACGAGGAAGGAGGACGACGGCCCAGAAAGGTGGGCCCTGCGTGCACCTGCGCTGAGCTGAGGTGCAGGCGGTCCACACTGGGGGAGGCTGGCCCCGGTCCCCACCCAGGGCCTGCCCGGCGGCCCGGCTCCCACCATAGGCCTCACCTCGGCGAGGCCCTCGCACTGGACGTGCGTCTGGATCCACTCCAGGCGGTCCGAGTTTTCCTTCTCCCGGACTCCTTCGTTCACTTGAGAGCAAAGCTCTTCTGCCCGCTCGAGGGCCAGCTTCAAGGAGGAATGGTCCACGTGACTCTCTGGCGTGTTCTCCAGAATCTGGAAAAGAGTGGCCGGGTCACGTGGGGTGTACTGTGCCTACCACCCCCCACCCGGGCGTCCTACGGCTGCCGCGATGTGCTGGGTGCCATGCTGGGCACTGAGAACCCAACAGTGAGCAAGTGGTCATTAGCCCTCGAGAAGCTCTCCCCCCCCCGAGTCCTTGGGGAGACAGGCGACACTGCTACGAGAGGATGTGCCGAGTGCGACATGGATCTCGTGCCCTGAAATCTGTGGGGCTCTGCCGGCTCTCCAGCGGGGCCTGGGTAAGAGGCCGTATGTTAGAGGGCGCCTCCCTCTCCCCCCAGTGACTGAAGCCACGTGCCTTTAGGGTGGACCCTCCAGTCTAAAGGGGCTGCAGCTCTGAGAAATGTGTGAGTTTGCTGATAGCAATGGTTCGTAACATTTTTGGGGTCATTGAACCTTTTGAAAAATCTGATAAAAACAATGAATCCCCTGCTACAGGAAGAATACAATACAACTATGTGGTTAGGATGTCGGAAAACACACTCGGTTCATTCAGACTAAAGTACAAATGTGCAAGGCCAGAGGCCAGAATAGAGCTGAGTGTGTCCCTCCAGAAACGAGCGGCCCTCAGCGGACGACCCCTCTGGCCTCCCCAGTCAGGCGAGCTCTTTCTAATTCCAGAGTGAGAAAGCCCTGGAGCCTAAAGGCTTCCTCAACACTCACTGGGAGAAAAACCTCACCTGAACTGAAGAGATGCGTTTACGTTTTCTACTTTCAGTGATTACCCACGTTTTCACTGTAGGAATATTAACATGTTTGGCTATAGGTGCTGCCCAGGCTTTTTGGGGATCATATAGTATAGAGTGTTTGAATTACATTCTGAATTCTGAAACATATTGGGTCCAAAATATTTCGTTTCAGGGACGGTGTAGATTAACACATACTGTGTCTGTTTGGTGTCATAACTGTAACACGAGCTCGGAAACATAGGCCTACAGTGAGCTAACATGGCTACAGAGCAACCATGGTCAAGGGAGAACCAATAAAAGCAAGTCTTGTATTATTATTACTGTTTTTCTTTGCAAGGTGGTTAATATACATCAATTATTAATGTGTGTGGAATAATCCTTCGTCACGTCTGCCTCCTCCTGAGGCTTATATTGGCTCAAGAGGCCCACATTGCTTATGACGAAAGATGGGTGGGATGTTAGGACTGTTCCGTCAGCACGTGGAGGTGAGGGGACGATGCGCACTCTGTTTAGGACATGCTGAGCGGGACACCCTGGGACACTGGGCAAAGGTGCTCAGTTGGTAAATGAATTTAAGTTTCAGCAGAAAGACTGGAGCCCAAGGTTGTGCTGCTGGTGGACCCTGGGCTCCACGCAGGCTTCCCCACAGGAGACCTAGAGGGCCTTCACCTGCCAGACACACTCAGGACTCTGAGAGGCAGGGTTCCCTGTGAAGGGGCGACAGGTTACCAAGTGATGCTTCTTTTCATTGCTCACTTCCAAGGATTCAGCCCTTCAGATTGTATTGGGTGCTCATGGTGCACACACACCCCCGCCCCCGTGCCTGGTCCAGGAGGCAGTGGAGGGAGATCATAGTCAGGGAGGGGGTGCTGGTGTACTGAGGCTCCGTCGGCCTCTGTGGCCCTCGCAGAGTCCTGCCTCTGTCCCGGCGGGCACTCACGCTTCGGATGAGGAGTGGGTAGCGGGTGATCCTCTGCATGGGCTTGAGCAGGAAGCTGGAGAGGGGCATGCCTTTACACCGCGGGTCGGACGCCAGCTTCTGCAAAACAAGAGAGGCTCGTGGGGGAATCACCGCCCGGGAGAGCAAGGAAACAGCGCTGTACTCCTGACCCTTTAGATCTCTAATTCCTTTAAAAGACTCAGAGTCCATGATGATGCATTCAGAGTAGCATAGCAGTATCTCACCTCATGTGCCCAACCCAGCGATGCTTCACAGTTCCTTCTCACAGGTGTCTGACAGCCTGTGTGATCGAATCACTCCTTCCTTTGCTTCCAAAACCACTCAGCTGTCTTCCCAGTCCACCCACCTCAGTCACCTCCCTTCTCCTCTACCCACTCTGAACGGTAGGTGCTGCCCCAGGTACCTCCCCGGCAGTGGAGAACCCGAGTCCATAACCCAGACCCTCTCTGAAGCTCACCACATTACTCTCCTTCTCACCTGTAGCCCCAAAGACCCTCCATACCTCAACATACCCCAACACCAAGTCCTCATCTCCCCTCCTAAAAGCCTTCCTTTCTACCCCTATGCCTATTAGAACTGCTAGCACCGTTCTACACCCACCCACCTTCCCCCATGCCTGGGAGTCAACACTGACGCCAATCTCTCTTCTAAGTAGGTCTTGATTGCTTCCCCGCCCCGCCCCCCCCAATGCCTGCCCACTGTCCCTATTTTATTAGTAACAAGTGCTACCATTTACTGAGCACCTAACTATGTGTCAGGTAATGAATGCATTAACCTTTGCTAGTCCTGGCCCTTCATTCTTCTGCTCTTTGGCTAATTCATACTCCTCTCTGAAAACTCAAAGCAGGGGTCCTCAAACTTTTTAAACAGGGGGCCAGTTCACTGTCCCTCAGACCGTTGGAGGGCTGGACTATAGTTTAAAAAAAAAAACTATGAACAAATTCCTATGCACACTGCACATATCTTATTTTGAAGTAAAAAAACAAAACGGGAACAAATACAATATTTGTATTTGCATGTGGCCCGCAGGCCGTAGTTTGAGGACCCCTGCTTTAGAAGGTAAATGTCCGATTTTTTATTTTACTATTGATTATTACATGAAAACATTCAGATGCACTCACAATTTTACATTTACCTAATCTGATCAATGCTTGTTTCTACAAACTTGGTTCCTTTCTGTTTCTTCTAGTTCATTTGTAGGCAGCCCCTTACCTGTCCTCAGCGCCTTATACTGAACCATCTGTGCATCGCTGAGATCATCCTAAGGAAGGCCAATGTAACTGGCATCTATTGAGTGCTTACAGAGGCTGGTCTCTGTGCTATCGTATTTAAGGGTATTACCTGGTCATCCCTGGCTCACAGGTGAAGGGACTAGAGGCACCAGGCGTTCAGTGACTTACCCAGGTCACCCACTGGACAGTGGGTGGGGCTGGGATTGCAACCTCGCTGTCCCATTCTGAAGCCTTTCTTGTTCTAAGCATATTTTCTTGCCTCCTGGGATAAACCTTTTTGGTTGTGATAGACTCTTCTTTCCATATGATGCTTAATTCTATTCACTGTTTTTAAATTAAGACTTTAACAACTATATTGTAAGAGCTTTTGCTCACTGCTGTGTCACTGCAGGGATGCCGCTGACTCATTGCACCGTGCGCAGTGCGGAGTGCAGTGCGGCTCTGCTCACGCGCTGCCTGCTTGTAAGTTACGGCCACGGCACCGGGAGCCAGCCGTTCGGCTGGTTTGATGACATCTGTGTCCACGCCCAGCATAGGTATGGGGTCACAGACACGCGTTTTATGTATTGTCCTAATTCCTGGCACCACCATTTCCTTCTGTCCACACTTCCTTATTCGTCCACTCACTGTAAGTTTTATTTTATCTTGTTACATTTTATACACTTCAGTAAGCTATTATGTATTCTTTCTGGAATAAGATGGGTCTAATATAAATAAATTTACAGTATTAAGAAAGTGACACTCTGAATTTGGGGGGTATAAAGTAGCTGAGTTTTGTAAACAGGCTTAAAAAAACACTCTGCTATATTAAGATGGGCAAAATCATGGTCAAGTGCCAAGAAAAATAAACTCAAGATGAAAGGCTACACGAAGCAACCAGAACGTTCTTTGCTATATTTGTATCTCCTTGGGAAACATGGGGATACACCCCACCCCCGTGACTGTGATTCCCCCTCCGCCTCAGAACGGGCTGGCATATTATGGTCCCCAGAATGGCGTTACCTTTAAAAATTCTTTGAAGTCCGTGTCCTCGTCGGTCTTCTGCTGTAAGAGAGCGGCTCCGTTGAGCTGGCAGCTGCAGAACCGGATGTAGGCCTGCATGTGGGACAGCTCGGCCGCCAGGATGTCCCCGATCATCTGCACCGGCATCTTCTCGCCCCCGGTCTTCTTCCGAACCCGCAGGGCCCTGCAACCAACACACTCTCTCACTTTCTGCTTCTGAGTGACTGTCCCGTGAGGACCTAACATAGTGATAACCAGTGAGTTCCGGGAAAGCCTCTGGCACCCAGAGGGCACAGTCAGGAGGAGGCGGAGGCAGCTTGGCCGGAAAGCCCTGCTGGCCAAGCCACCCTGGGTGAGATGTTAGTAAAGAAGAGTAAGCACACAGGGTCAGTACACATGGGCGTTTCTTCTGACTCATTTCTATGCCTTTGGAAATGCTATGGTTTCACCTTAGTTTCTTAGCAGTTTCTTTTGACAAATTCCAACTTGTTCTCACTCTCTAGGGCAGTGGTTCTCAACCTTCTGGCCCTTTAAATACAGTTCCTCATGTTGTGACCCAACCATAAAATTATTTTCGTTGCTACTTCATAACTGTAATGTTGCTACTGTTATGAATCGTCATGTAAATATCTGATCTGCAGGATGGTCTTAGGCGACCCCTGTGAAAGGGTCGTTCGACCGCCAAAGGGGTCGCGACCCACAGGTTGAGAACCGCTGCTCTAGGGAAAAAGGGAGCAAGAGCCCACAGGGCCAGGTGTGGAGGGGGAGGGAGCCCCTGCCCAGGACAGCTGCTGGGCCCCAGGAGGGAGGAGGCAGCCAGAGCTGGGACCGCTGATCCTCCTCCCCGGTGTCTGTCTGCACGGGCACAGGGAGGGAAAACCACCCCAAGGAGTGGAATTCCACACGGGCCGAGGGGCTGCCCGACTGGCCAATTATGTGTGGGCCAGGAGCTGCCACTTCTGACTCCACCCAATACAGAGTCAAGTATATGTTGATACAGTGTGTTTAATGCTTTAATGTCTTTGTCTAGTCAAAGTATTTTCTTTGTTATATTTCTTTACTTTGATAATGAGGTACGTTACAGTTACAGGGCATTTCATACCATAATAATAAAATGAAAAGCCCAAGAGAGCAGAGAACAGTGGAAGGTCCTTCGCTAAGGGGCCCTGCGGGGAGTTCCGTGTGCAAGTCTGGGGCCTGGGGGCGGGTGGGGGTCGGCCACGAGGGGTGAGGCTCTGCACTCACTTCAGCAGCTTCGTGTTAGACATGATGAGCTCCTTCCAGTTCACGAAGATCAAGGTCATTTCTCCTTCGGTGAGAGAGCCTGACTCTGCCATCCGTTTCTGAAAAACCTGTTTTACACACGAAAGGAAAAAGTTAGCTGAAGTGTGAATTTACAACCTATGAGGTCTACATCAAACAACACCTTCAGACACGAGCTAATCAGGTCATGGTCTTCCTAAGTAAACGTGTTCATGATGGTTAACCTCTATGGCTTCCCTACTGACTGCCATTGGGCTCCTATCAGGGCGGGTCCTAAGGACTGAGTCCGGTCATCTCCTCGGGAGGAGCGGCTCTCACACTCTGTCCTGGCCGCTGCGGAGGGGAGGGGAAAGGAACGCCTGCGCGCAGCACCTGCACCGCCAGCCTGCAGAGCTGGTGAAGGAGGCCTGCTGTCAGGCTGAGCACCTCAGGGTTCCCTGAGCAGTTTGTCGAAGTTCAGCAAAATAAACAGCGAAGACTTATGTCACCCCCAAGACTGACAACCACGCCAACAGGGAGGAGAAAGGCAGGCCTTGCTGCGGGGCAGGCTCAGGAGGCTGCGGCTTCTGCTCCGTGCTGTTACCAGGAGGGTCATGGCCAGGCAGACGATGCACCTGTTGAGCCTGTGCGTGTGTGTTGGGGGAGGAGGGGTCCCCTGGTCTCCTTAGGTGGTTTATTTAACTAAAAGCCATGGAAACAAAACTATAAAGTCTCACTCTATTTACTCAAACACACATCATCTTGAAGAACCACTCTAACAGCCATTGTCAGCATAGGGGCCACTGCTGACGTCAACAGGCACAAACATAAACAGTGACTAGATGGCAATTGGGAGATATTTTACAATATGGCCCTCGCTGGTTTTCCAACCGGATACAAATGTGAGGGGAACACTCCCACTGCTTAATAATTCCTCCGGGAACATCAGGGTTCATGACAATGTCAGGTGTCAAAACAGCAGTGTAAATAAAGTTAGTGCCCTCCCACCTACTCGATACCCTGTCCTTCCCAGATGGGGCCTCTACCACTTCCAACGGAGGCGCCTGAGTGCCTCTTGTGCGTTCTCTCTCTCTCTCTCTCTCTCTCTTTCTCCCCACTCTGAATTACCTAATCTGGGAAAAAGTTGGCCTCAGATCTGAGCCCTCTCCAACGGGCAGGGAAAGCATTTGAGAGGGTGAGAACTCCCGTCACTGCTTGTGAACTCACAGGCCCCCACCCCTCCGCTCCCAGTGCCAGCCAGCCGGGCCCCTCACCTCCACGACCAGCTGCAGGTCGTCCACATACCGCTCCTCAGTCTGAATCAGCTCGTGGATGTAGCCCTGCCTCTTCCTCTCCATCGGCTGCATGGTGTCCAGCGTTTGGAGATCAGCACACCCTATGGAAACACAGGGCAGCGTTTCAAAATAGTACTTTAGTCTTCTCTGCAGAAAACCGAAATCTGTCAGCAGATGGGCTGGGTTTCCAAATGCTGCCTCGCAAGAACTACACAGCTTTCCAAAAAGCCCGGACCTTCCGCGGGCGGCGCACACCTGCGGACAATGACCACTCGGGGCTCCCAAGCAGCGAATCAGCAACACCTGTAACAGGTCAATTTCCTTTCCAAAGAGGAAATGACAGGATGAAGGATTTAAACAAAAATCTCAGAGAGATCAGCAGTGGGCTGAGCTTGTGAAGACTCTATGCCAGTCTCACCGTCTCAAGACATTTTCAAAGATACTGAAATGGTTAAATGACTCACATGCTTCAGACCAGTGTTTGTCAAGCCACAGGTCCTGAGCTCCCCACCGGTCACGATATCTGGTTAGTTTTGTAAATAGAAGCTGTCACGTGCAAGCACTGTTCTCTGAAAAATGTTAGGTAGGTACATATGTGGGGATGTAAAATGTATTTCCTACTGTGAGCTGCGGCTTAAAACATGTTTGAGAAACATTTCTGAGGCTTTCTCAAATTCAAGTGCTACGTCAGGAAACCTACAGCTCCCAGCAGCCACCGGTTCCCAACAAGACCACTTAACCCGCGAGGACTGGTGGTCGGGGATTCACACGAGCCGCCTCACGTCAGGGTGAGAGGGGGATCGATTTACAGGCACATGGGAACTGAACGAAATGTCAGACTGGGAAGTCACATAATCCAGAACCAGTCGGTAAGCAGCTGGTGCACAGCGACAGGGCAAACAGCTCAGGTCTCAGACAGAAAGAAAAAGCAGGTAGTTCCCAACAGCTACAGCACCAAGCAGCAAGAGGTGCAGGTCTAAAAGCTGGAGAGAGAAAGTGAAGGAGGCGTGGGTGACCTCTGAAGGAGAGGCAATCAGGGAGGGCGGCAGGAGGAAGGGGCAGCCTCGGGCAGTGCCCAGGTGGATAGGGGCAGCGTCCGGACAGACGCAGCCGTACCACAAGGGGAGGTGGTTGGCCAGCACTGGGAACGAACGGACAAAGCCACAGAGGCAGAAAATGCCAGGATCAGACTGGGCTTTTAAAGGGGCTTTCTTGCCCTAGCCGGTTTGGCTTGGTGAATAGAGCGTCGGCCTCCAGTCAAGGGCATCTGCCTGGGTTGCAGGCTCCATCCCCAGTAGGGGGTATGCAGGAGGCAGCTGTTCAATGATTCTCTGTCATCATTGATGTTTCTATCTCTCCATTCCTCTCTGAAATAATAAAAAAAATATATATTTAAAAAAATAACAAATAAAAGGGCTTTCTTTTTCTGGTGGCCTGTGAATATTTATATACTTTGTATAGATTGGAGCTTACTGGTAGTTATAATGAAGGCAGCTGTTCTATTTTCTGCACATGTTGCCAACAGCTTTAAAAAAAAAAAGTACTCTCACAGTAAAATGAAAATTGAATAAGGCCGGCTTGGTGCTACCAAGAAGAAAACAGTGCCTCTGTCATGTTCAAAATCATCAAGCTTCTCCTAGGATCGTATTTTATTCTGTTCCGCCAGGGAGAACCGCTGGAACGACCGAGGTTCTGGACCAGCAGGGCAGGCACATGCCTGTCAGACCGGACTGTCAGTCGCAAGGAGGCGGCGTGCGCTGACACCGGACGGAGCGCTTCTGACCCCGATGCGGTCCATGTCGCGGGTCCGAGTTGCCAGCCGACTCCGATGGAAGCCAGCAGAGCAGTCTAAGGCGACCTCCTCTCTTACACTAGAATTTCACAAGTTTCAGGCATGCGCATTCTGCCACACCCATGTTCCAGCTCCACTATTAGTTATTCATTCACCCGTTTCCGCTACATCAGCGGTTCTCAACCTGTGGGCCGCGACCCCTTTGGGGGTCGAACGACCCTTTCACAGGGGTCGCCTAAGACCATCAGAAAACACATATAATTACATATTGTTTTGTGATTCATTACTATGCTTTAATTATGTTCATTTTTTAAAAAAATATATTTTATTGATTTTTCACAGAGAGGAAGGGAGAGAGACAGAGAGAGTTAGAAACATCGATGAGAGAGAAACATCGATCAGCCGCCTCCTGCACACTCCCCACCGGGGATGTGCCCGCAACCCAGGCACATGCCCTTGACCGGAATCGAACCCGGGACCTCTCAGTCCACAGGCTGACGCTCTATCCACTGAGCCAAACCGGTTTCGGCTAATTATGTTCATTTTGTAACAATGAAAACACATCCTGCATATCAGATATTTACATTACGATTCATAACAGTAGCAAAATGACAGTTATGAAGTAGCAACGAAAATAATTTTATGGTTGGGGATCACCACAGCATGAGGAACTGTATTAAAGGGTCGCGGCATTAGGAAGGTTGAGAACCACTGCTCTAAATGTACTCACGTTGAGTTAAACGTCTAGGGAGCTATGGATCAGATGCACTGGCTATGTTTCCTCTAATAATAATAAATGACCTTTACAGTGAGTCCTCTCGGGTGCTGTTCTGCATGTCATTGCTTGTGTGCCACCTGGACACGTGTGCCACGCTTTGGGGAGCGATGACATTAAAACCCACCAGCATCGGCCTATCTGTTCTGCGCCTCAGAATAATAGGGAACGTCTCAGATATTTTACCCTTTCTAAGGCTGGGACATATGTGACATTAGCTTTATCAGGGTGACTGTGGGGACAATCTTGTACCCCACCCCTAGCTGGTCCTTTTGCATGTCATTATAAACGTTCATTCTCTGTTCAAGTTTCCATCCGGACCCCTACCTTCACTTTCAGATGTTCTTACCGCAGATGTTAGGGAAAATGCCCCTTTCCCTTCCTGCCCTTTCCCTCCGTGTTCCCGCGCCTGCACTTCCCTCCTGTGTCTAGGGATGGGACTGTGTCAATTCCTCCCTCCAGCCAGCATCCTGAACCGGCCCTCTCCTGCAGGACCCTTCCCCATGCTCACAATTCCAGGGTCAGTATCCACGGGTTCCTTCTTAGCCCAGACGTGTGTGCGGTTCAGTGTCCCTCCTACCCCACTGTTTAAAACAAGCACCCTTCCTCCAACCCTGCTCCCTCCTCAAGCACCCTCGCTCTGGTCTCACAGCCAAACGGCCAATCCCCCCAGCTCTCCCTGTCACTTTACCAAGTTCGAGTACTTTGGTTTCTGTCCCCCTGCTCCATGGACACTGCTCTGGTGAAGGTAACAATGACCTTGCCATTACCAAATTCAGTGACCTCCTCCACCTGCCCACAACACTGACCCCAGGAGGAGTCCCGCCCCCAGCCTTTGTGACTCTCATCACCGCGGTGCTTGGTGCTTTGTTCTGTACGTGTGCCTCTTGCCTGCCTCCAGGCTCCCTGCTCTCCTGGGAGTTCAATGCACTCGGACAATGCTGCAGCCTGGGGATTCCCCTGGGAGGGCCCTGCCCTCAGGAACAAGTCGTGTGATGAACCCAGAGGGTTCCCTCGTTTTGGAGGAGAGGGGAAGTGCCTTTTGAGAACGGAGGAGTCAGGGTTTGTGGGCAGAATACACCTTTGCCATCCTCTGTCCCTACACCGTCCAATGTGGCAGCCGTAGCAACATGGGACTACGGAGCACTGGAACTGTGGCTGCCCAGACAGACAAGTGCTGCCCGCGTACAATGCCCCGTACAGAGGCCGAGTGCAAAGACCTCGTACAGAAAACCCAGGGTGTAAAGTAGCTGATCACACGCTAAACTGTTCCTGTGGGATGGACAAGTACAGATTGGTAGTTACAAGACAGGCACACGGATGTAAGCTGCAGCATAGGAAATACAGCTAGTACGATGGTAAGAACCATGTATGGTGCCAGGTGGGTCCCAGAAGTATCAGGGGGCACACTCTGTACAGCACACAACTGTCTAAACACTATGCTGTACACCTGAAACCAATACAAACTACTACTGACTGCAAGCTGTAATTGAAGAAAAATTAAACGCAAAATATATTAAAAAACAGAAATGCTAACATTTTGGATAATACTGGGATAAGAAAAAATTATTAATTTCATTAGTGTTTCATTTTACTTTTTTTAGTGTGGCTGCTGGAAATTTTAAAATTACATTTGGGGGTGCATTTGTGACTGACATTATATTTTTATTGAACAGCTCAAGCCAGCTGCAACATTTCTTATTATTTTGTTATGTTCAGACCGAACAGAATGCTCGGTGGCTGGATATTTGCAGGAGGAAGCCCTCGCTTGCTGGCACGGGTGCCGGAGTCTCCACCATGCAGCCACCACCACCTTTTAGCCACCTGGGCCTGAGCCCCGACCTCATGATGTGCTTTACACACTGTCTCTGCACAGAGCCATCTTACCCACCTGTCACGGTGCGGCTCACGTGATCCTACCTTGGGGAAACCTTTCTCATCCTGTCTCTCTTACCCCAGACTGCCTCTCCTTTGTTTCGACGGAATTGGTGTGTGTCTGTATTTTAACACTTCACAAGATGTAGCTTGTATTGTAGCTCATCTGTATATTGTCGGTATGCCTGTCTTTCCCAATGCAGTTAGGGACTGTGCCTAACACCGTTCCTTTATTTCAAACTTAGCAGAGGTCAGGAAATATTTTCCCCAGACCCACTCCTCACCTTTCCCCTGCTCTGCTCCTGCACAAAGGCCAACCCCCAGGCTGCTTTTGTAAGCTCTACTTTAGTTGATGTCTGCCTGCCTTTGCCCAATGAAAGAAGACTCCGGCAGGAGACTGAAGACTACAGGGCAGACTAGGAAAAAAAAAATCTCTTGCCAGATTATAAGAAAGCTTTTAGTCTCTGCTTGGTAAAGAATAGAAATGCGGGGCTTGCATCTCACACAAGTTTGAAGTTGAAGAAGTCCTTCACTGATGAATCAACACATGTGGACCTGGAGAAGGAATGTATCTTCCAAGGACAGATCGTGGTCAACTGGGCACAGATTCCTAACGAGGGTCTAGCAGCCACTGCTAACAGGGGCCACTCACCCACACTGCATTTCAGGGAAAAGCTATGGGCTGAACGTTCGGCCTCCAGCACTGTGCTCTTGCTGTCTGCGTCAACTGTTATAAAGGACTTCCCAGTATCCTCTCTTGACCAGTGGGCTCTGAGATCTGCCCATCCAATGGGAACTGTGTGGCAATACCCTCATTTGATCTACACTGACCAATCAGAATGCATGATTCCAACCAATGAGAACCATGCTTTTTGGAACTACCAGAATTGTGGTATTTTGATTCCTCATTTGCATCAAAACGGACCAATCAGGAAACAAGGTGGGCACTTTCTCTCTAAAAAGCAGCTGTTCCCTTCATCTTGGGGAAGTGCACTTTCAATTTCCCTGGAGGTTGCATTCCTCTAGTTTGCAAACTGTTCATTCGAATAAAGTTTCTTCTCTTTCCACACTTCAGATTGGGAACTTTGTTAACACAAAAATTGGTGATACCCTTAGGTGCTTGGCTAAAGAAAATATACAACTGCTCTCACAGCCTTGGTCATGCAGGATTTACACAGAAAAACCGTCTCACTAAATGTGAGTTAAAATTAAAAATTACAAAAAACAACAAATGATCCCCCATAAATAAAAAAATGAGGATCAGAACCCCAAGAACAGAAGATATAGAACAAAATATAGAATAAAAAATATAAAATATGTATGTTTAAAATAACCCAAGACATATATGAAGGGCTTGGAAACCCTAAGCAGATTCAATAAAAGGAATAGGCAGATTGGAAAAAGAAATGAATAAATATGGCAAACATTATCATGGAAATAATAAATTAATAGATCAACACATCTGAAGAATTAGTAAATCTGAAAACAGAGCTAAAGAAATTACTTAGACAAAAGGATAGAAAACATGAAACAGATTATAAAATACATAAAACATAAAACAGAGGACATCCCTGGCTGGTGTGGCTCAGTTGATTGGAGTGTTGTCCCGCACACCAAAAGGTGGCAAGTTCAATCCCAGGTCAGGACACATGCAGGAGGCAATCGATTGATGTTAACCTCTCACATCGATGTTTCTCTCGCTTTCTATCTCTAAGATTACACACACACACACACACACACACACACACAGAGGACAGAATAACAGGGCCCAACAAAATCTAATAGGAATCTAGGATGGGAGGATAGAAAGACTGGGAAGAGGTCATACTGAATTATAATGGTTGAGAACGTTCTAGAACCGATGAAAGATATAACTCCACAGACTTAAGAGGAACAATGACTCCTGATTTTGGTGGTGGGGATCCTTAGACTGCAAAACACTAAGGAGGAAGAAAAAATTAAAACAGAAAGCAAAAGTAAAATAACTACACAGGAACAACAATCAGAATGGTTGCTCATTTCTTGAGCCAACAGTAGGGGATGTTGAGAAAAAAAACCTGTCAAATTAGAATCCTAATTAGACTATCATGGATGAGGGAGGAATAAAGACATTTTCAGGCGAAGTCTGAGAGCATTTACCACTTATAGATGTGACTAAAGGAACTATTACAAATTGCATTTTGGGAAGAAGGAAACTGAATAAGAAGGAAAAAAAAGAGATGTAAGGAATGGTTTTTTAAAAAAAGGAAAAGGAATGGTGAACAGAAAGACTAGCAAATATATGAAAAATCAAAACAATTATTGATAGTATAAAACAATAATAATGACTAGGTTGGTATAAATTCAAGGTGAATTTTGAAAAAAGAGCAAAGAATATGCATGATAAACAAAATATACAATAAGGTAATATAAATAAAAATAGTAAATATTTCTGTAAAATAAATAGTTTAAATCTGCCAGTTGAAAGAGATTCCAGATCAGCGGTTCTCAACCTGTGGGTTGCGCCCCCTTTGGGGGTCAAACCACCCTTTCACAGGGGTCGCCTAAGACCATCGGAAAACAAATATATAATTACATATTGTTTTTGTGATGAATCACTATGTTTTAATTATGTTCAATTTGTAACAATGAAGTTGGGGGTCACCACAACATGAGGAACTGTATTAAAGGGTCTCGGCATTAGGAAGGTTGAGAACCACTGTTCTAGATCAAGCATGTCAAACTCGCGGCCTGCGGGCCGCATGCAGCCCACAATGAATATTTTTGCAGCCCAGCCAATATAACGGTATGTAAGAAACATTTTAATAAAAATTTCGTAACTTAATTTTTATAATACCGTTATACATAATTATTAATAACAAACTACACGTTCGCTAATGTCTGATTACTATAATCGTGTTGCCTTCATTTCCCTTATGCGCAGGCACATCATTTCTCTCCACTAATACTAGCAGCGAATATTTTAACAGCCAATTGCCACGTCATTAGTCTTGCACTGACTTGTTTGGTGTGCGCAACAGGAAATATTTTGCTTTCAGAGAACAGCAAAAATAGCTTTATTTGCATTACACTTATAAATGTGTGCAGTTATTCAGTGTTTGGTAAGTTAATGTTCAAGAAAAAATATTAATTTCTATTAAAATGTTCTATTATTTTATGTTAACGATGACTCATTTATTTCAGCCCCTTGTATTCAGCATGTCTCTATCGAAATAAACCTACGTTTCTATGAAAATTGAAGCCTTTGATTTTTTTCTGGCCCACATACACTTAAACCTTGTTTATTTGGCCCATGTGAGCCTTTGAGTTTGACATGCTTGTTCTAGATTGAACAGAAACCTTCAGCCAGATGCTGTTTACAAAGACACCTAATGCATAAAGTTACAGAAATGTGACCAGGGCTGGGAAAAGCTACACATACAAAATATAAAGGAGCGGCAGGGGAGGCTTCATTAACAAAAACACAACAGGCTTCACGGGTCTGTGTAAGATGGTGTCAGGACCCACCCTCCCCAGCGTTCCCTTTCCCTAGCCTGCTTTATTTTTCTAAGACCCTACATACTTACTCATTTTGTTTGTTTTCTGTCTTACCCTACTCAATGGTCTATTTTACAACGTGCTGTATCCCAGTGTCTGACACATGGTAGATCTTCAACAAGTATTTATAGAATGTGATATGAAGATAAATTCTGAGCTGTGGGAGACCGTGTATCACTATTAACTATAGGCAGTGAGAATGATGAAAACTTCCTGGCAAGTTCTTTCTGGTAGACAGGAAGAATGGGAAAGTAAGAAAAATGAGAGATCATGGTTATTATTGGGTCAAAGTTCCAGAGAAACAATTAGTGGTGTGCTGGGCCACAAGACCCCCAACGTTTGTGTTCGGCTATGGAGACTGAGAGACAAATTGTGAATAATGTATAATGGTTGTGAAACTTGTCCCACTGTAGTTGGGGGCAACCGTTCTAGGTTACAGCGCAAGCAAGAACAAGAGGCGAGCGGAATGCTTATGAAAGGGGAGGAGAGAGATCTGCAAAGATTCCGAAAGGTAAAGGACAAAAGACAATTTGTGATGACTAGTACAAAGGGGACTTGTTCAGATTGTGTCATCAAGTCCTAAAAAGTCCTTGTCCACTTTGAGGAGAGCACCGCCACTGAATAAAGCTATTCTCCGTGTGCCCAAAAGTAAGCAACCTGATTGAAAATCACATAATAGTTTTCAATCTCACTGTGTTAAGCTCAGTGGAAGGACAAGATTTTTTTTTTAAAGATATATATTTTTTTAATATATTTTATTGATTTTTTACAGAGAGGAAGGGAGAGAGAGAGAGAGTCAGAAACATCAATGAGAGAGAAACATCGATCAGCTGCCTCCTGCACATCTCCTACTGGGGATGTGCCCGCAACCCAGGTACATGCCCTTGACCGGAATTGAACCTGGGACCTTTCAGTCCGCAGGCCAACGCTCTATCCACTGAGCCAAACCGGTTTCGGCGGAAGGACAAGATTTTAACAATAAGTCCAGGTGACTAAACTGTGCATTTCCTGAAGGCTGCCGTGAATACTGAAGTTTTATCAGGGCACTAGAACATGACTGGCGATCCTTGTTTTATGAAAGAATAGCCTTTCTCCACTTGGCAAATATCTACTGAGTGCAAGCTATGTTCCAGGTAGCATGCTGCCACCAGGAAGACAGATGGATATTTGTGATTTTGTTTTGGAAATTTAAATACTTTGTGAATAATTTTTTAAACTCTCGTGTCTTTTATGCTGCCTGTCAAGTTCACCGTCCTCAGGTGTTAGGCTGCTCATTTAAGCATAAAAAAGGGAAGACGTTTGTATTGTATTCTAATGCTGTGGACCAACAGAAAGCAAGTCACTTGGCTATCGCTGGTGTTTCATCTTGAAGGGTGTTGGCTGATTTCTGTTCTGAAAGAGCTGCACTTAATGCCATCTTTGCAGGTGACACTCACCATGGTCTCCGCTACTCAAACTGATCATCACTGGGCCTGGTTGTGAAGAATAATGCAGGAAGGATATTCAAGTAGAATCTGCAGATGTTTTATGATGATTTATGGTATTACGTTCCTCATCGTTCAACCTGATGGCCACTGATGACAGATAACTTGGAGCATAAGAAATCGCAATGATCCAACTAGAATTATCGAGGTGTTTCATTAACAAGGATCAAATTGATGCCTCACTAAAGGAGAAATGGATGGACACCATCTCAGGGTGATCTTAAATTAAACCGGGATGCCTTTGGGCCTTTTAAAAGTCTCTCAAGCACTTTAAAATAGAAATAAATTTGGGCTTCACAATTAAAAAAAATTCTAGAACTTCCCAAATCAACTCTGTTGATAAGTGCAAGTGGATAAAGAAATTTGCTTTTATTTTTAAATCTCTGGTGAAACACCATTAGCCTGAAAGACAGCAAAGACCTCCCAGTGGTAGACATAGGAGAAGACTTGGCGTCAGAAAGCAGTTGGTTCAAGCTGATATCTGTATCCCTTCTAGTCTGCCAGAGTAAGAGCACCAGCTCAACCAAGGGAATTAATGTACTAGTCAGAGTATTATGAAGAGATGTCACGAAACAGGAGTTTCTTCATGCTCACCCAACACAGAACTTTCAGTTCTAACAATAAACATAACGGTTACCAACCTGTGTATGACAATCCACAACCTTTGACCATTCCTTTGAATAATACCTGATCTAACTCTGATCCCTAGTGTATGCATACATGGAGAATCGGAAGCTTGGTGGCTAAGTGACTTACCATAGAATGCAGAGCTACCAAATCCCTAAATCTAGGTCTCTTGAGTAAAGTCTTACACTTTGAAATGCCAGGCCATTTTAAATGGACTTACATTGCAACCCTTTTGGAGGCAAACCATTGACGATAGCATGTACTAGTATAAAAATTAACCTGGTCTTATGTTTGCTTAACTGAATTCTAGAGGATAAAAGGGTTTGGTATAAATATTCTGAATGCCAAATAGCTCAAAGACACGGAAAAGCCAATAGGGCCTTAACTCTCCGTTAACTCTTTTTTGTGTCTAAGTGACATACTGGTCCCTTATATAGACCTCTCTGTCCAACACGTACTCAGTAGCTGGTATCTAATGGCCAATTTCAAACCTACTGTTCCACATACTTCAGCACTTTGTATCAGTACATTTATGAATACAGTACTGTTCTGGGGCAATAGGAGTTTCATATATATATATATATATATATATATATATATATATATATATATATATATTAACCAGTATTACTGAATAGCCTACTCTATCCACTGAGTCAAACCTGCTAGGGCTGATTTTATCAATCTCTTTAAGTAATTTTTCCTTTTGACAACAGCATTAAGACATCTCTCTTAAGCACATCTTTTAAAACTTGTTCTTGTTAAAAAAAAAAAAGCTTAAAAAGTGATTAAGAAGATAAACTACTCAATTTAAAAATGGGCAAAGCAATGTTATCTCCAATAAGGGTTTACTCTCCAGCATTTACAGGGAACTCATACAACTTAACAAAAGGAAGACAAACAACCCAATCAAACAATGGGCAACGGACCTGAATAGATACTTTTTGAAAGAGGACATCCAGAAGGCCAAAAGACATATGAAAACATGCTCAAAGTCACTAATCATCTGAGAGATGCAAATCAGAACGACAATGAGGTACCACCTCACACCTGTCAGAATGGCTATCATCAACAAATCAACAAACAACAAGTGCGGTGAGGATGCGGAGAAAAAGGAATCCTCCTTCACTGCTGATGGGAATGGTGGAGAAAAAGGAATCCTCCTTCACTGCTGATGGGAATGGTGGAGAAAAAGGAATCCTCCTTCACTGCTGATGGGAATGCAGACTGGTGCAGCCACTGCGGAGAACCGTATGGAGTTTCCTCAAAAAGTTAAAAATAGAACTCCCATTTGACCCAGTGATCCCAATTCTAGGAATATATCCCAAGAAACTAGAAACACCAATTAGAAAGGATATATGCACCCCTAAGTTCATAGCAGCATAATTTACCATAGCTAAGATTTGGAAACAGCATAAGTGCCCATCAGCAGATGAGTGGATTACAAAACTGTGGTACATCTACACAATGAAATACTAGGCTGCTGTAAAAAGGAAGGAACTTCTATCATTTGCAACAGCATAGATGGAACTGGAGAGCATTATGCTAATCGAAATAAGTCAATCAGAGAAAGATAAATATCACATGATCTCACTCATTTGTGGAATATAATGAACAACATAAACTGATGAACAAAAATAGATACAGAGACAGAGAAGCATCGATCAGACTGTCAAACCTCAGAGGAAAGGCAGGGGAGGGTGGGAGGGAGGGGAAAAGATCAACCAAAGGACTTGTTTGCACGCATATAAGCCTAACCAATGGACAGAGACACCAGGGGAGTGAGGGCACAAATGGGGAGGTCCGGGGGCAACAGGAGGATAAGGACACATATGTAATACCTTAATCAATAAAGAAAAATTTTTTAAAAAATGGGCAAAGGATCTGAATACACATTTCTCCAAAGAAGATACACAAATGACCAAAAAGCACATGAAAAGATGTTCAACATCATTAGTTATTAAGAGGATGCAAACCAAAACCACAATGAGATGTCACTTCACACCCAAAAGGATGGCTTTAACAAAGTCAGATAATAACAAGTGGTGGCAAGTGTGAGGAGAAACAGAAACCCTTATAACAGTGCTGGTTGGAATGTAAAATGGTACAGCCACTTTGGAAAACAGTCTAGCAGTTCCTTGAAAAGTTAAATATAGAATTACCATTTGACCCAGCAATTCCACTCCGAGGTATACACTCAAGAGTAATGGAACATAGATCCACACAAAAACATGTACACAAATGTTCATAGCAGCATTCTTTGTAATAAAAAAAAGTAGAAACAACCCAAACATACATCAACTAACGAATGAAAAAACAAAATATAGTATATCCATACAATGGAATATTATTTGGCCATAGGAAGGAATGAAGCGCTGATCCAGGCTGCAGCATGGATGTATCTAGAAAACATTATGCTAAGTGAAATAAGCCAAATATAAAAAACCTCCACATTTTATGATTCCATTTTTCATGATATGTCCAGAATAGGCAAACATATGGAGACAGTAAGTAATCAGTGGTTGCCTCTGGCTGGAGTTGGGGTGCACAGGAAGATAGGAGGGTGAAAGCTAAAGGGTATATTGTTTCTTTTTGAGGTGATGAAAATGTTATGTAAGTGTGGTAATGGTTGCACAACTCTGTGAATATACTAAAAACCACTGAATTATAACCTGGGGGGGATTGTATGGTATATACATTACATCTCAATAAAGCTGTTCTTGAAAGAAGTGATTTTGTTCAGCTTTATCTTTCTGGGTACTATGCCTGTGGATTCCTGTCCTTGTTTATTATATTCAGTTGTTGCCTCATTGTCTCTTCTCTGTGTACAGATTTTACAGGGGAAACTCTGTGCATGCCGCAGACTTTCCCCCTTTTCTTCTCATTGGTTCAAGTGGTGGTTGTACTGCAGGAACTTCAATGATGGCAATATCGGCACACTCTGCCTTGGTGAGAGGTTAAGAGCATGGACTCAAGTCAGACCACTGGAGGATGCAGCTCCACCACTTACTAGCTATCTAACCGTGGACAAGTAACTTAGTCTGTTTTACCTTCCATATCTGTAAAAAGAAACTAATAATGAAGTAATACGTTTGAGGACCTTAGAAAACTACCCAGACTATTAAGTACGCAATAAAAAGTACGTTCTTTCTTTTTACTGTTATGAGCGATGGCTGTGCAGCCAGACTTCATTTTATAAAAAACTAGAGGCTCGGTGCATGAAATTCATGCAGCCTGGCCTGCACCTTTTCCAATCCGGGCCCCCTCAAGGAATGTCCAACTGCAGGTTTAGGCAGTTGAACAACCCTCTCACAATCCAGTACCACTGGCTCCTAACTGCTAGCCTGCCTGCCTGCCTGATTGCCCCTAACCACTCTACCTGCCTTCCTGATCGCCCCTAACTGCCTCTGCTTGCCAGCCTAATAGCCCCCTAACTGACCCCTGTTGGCCTGGTTGCCCAACTGCACCCCTGCCAGCCTGCCTGATCACCCCTAACTGCCTCTGCTTGCCGGCCTGACTGTCCCCTAACTGGTCCCCTGCTGGCCTGGTCACCCCCTAACTGGTCCCATCAGCCTGGTCGCCCCCTAACTGCCCCCCTGCCGGCCTGGTTGCCCCTTACCTGTTCGGAAATCAGCCATCTGGAAGATGTCCGGTAGACCTGGTCTAATTAGCATATTACCCTTTTATTAGTATAGATGGTGGCAATATTAACACAATAATCTTTGTTCTCCTGGAACCTGTTTCCTGTCTCCCTGGGTTTCTTTCACTATCCAACACTTAACTGCTAATACCTTCAAGGGGTCTGATTTTCTCCCCCCGCCCCCCCCCCCCCGTTATCTCATTTACCTTTACTGGCTCAACCATCATCCTATTCATTCCCCCAGCTGATGTACACCTGATGCTGTGTGTCGTAGTTATATCTGACTGCCTGCTGGACAGTCCTACCTGAATGTCCCACAGGAACTTGGTGGTCAAAACCAAACTCATCTTCTTCCCCAACTCTGATTCTTTACTGCATTTGGTGGCACCATTATTCACCCTGTCACCAAGATATTGATTCTTTCACTTGCCCAAACATCCCACCAATCCCCAACTCCTGCCAATTTCCCCTCAAAAACAATTCTTAACTGTTTCGTCACTTTTTCTCCACCTTGGCTTCGTATCAGAATCATCTGGTGAGCCCAGCTGGCGTGGCTCAATGGTTGACTGTCGACCTATGAATCAGGAGGTGACAGTTTGATTTCTGGTCAGGGCACATGCCCAGGTTGCCGGCTCCATCCCCAGTGGGGGGCGTGCAGGGGGCAGCCAATCAATGATTCTCTCATCATTGATGTTTCTCTCTCTCTCTCTCTCTCTCTCTCCCTCTCCCTTCCTCTCTGAAATCAGTAAGAATGTTTAAAACAAAATCATCTGGTGAGCTCTAAAAAAATCCCCATACAGTGGGGCCTTGACTTACCAGTTTAATTCCCCTGAGTGAGCGCGTTATCTCAAATTACTCTATCAATGCAAAAAATCGGCCGAGAGGCAGCTGGTACCTCAAAAAACTCGTTAGTCGGGACCCTCGTAAGTCAAGGCCCCATTGTACTGAGGGCCCTCTTTAGGCCATTTAAGTCAGGCATCAATGTCTTTGTTAAGCTTCCCAGGGGATTACAATGAGCAGCCAAGCTACTGCATCTCTGATTTAGCCTCAGGAGCTCTCCCTGTTCCTGGCTTTGCTTTTCCCCTCTAGCATTAGTGAACTGCTCATAATCACACCTCCCTATTCCTGCACCTACTCTGTCTTTGTCTTTATCATACTTTCCACCATTCCGCCCTCCAATCTGGCCTACTCTTACCTAGGGATCTGGTGGTTGCCTCCTCCAGGAAGTCTTCTCTAATTCACCAATCTATGGTTGAATCAGGCATTCCTTCTCTGTACTCTCTTGGTGTCTAGTAAATACCTGCTTATGTGCCAGATCCTCTCACAGAGCTAGGTACTCCCTGAGGCTAGGACCATCCGACCCTCATTTCCATATTCTGGGCATATTGTAACATCTTGGCCTTATGCAAATGCTCCATACAAGTTAGCTGAATGACTTTCCAGAGATGTAGAAAGGTTTTTACGGAAAGAGGTTATTTATGCCAAACATTGATGGGTGGGTTGAATTTTGATCTGTTTCTTTTTATTTTCTTCAGTAGAGGTGAAATCAGCAACTTGATCACTTAGGTGTAATATACTGTTTAAGCATTCATGACAGTTTCTTTTATATAGACTTCCTTTGTACTAAAATGTCTTAATTACATTTGCAATGACTATCAACTTGTAAATTCGTTCTAATCTTTTCAGAAAAAAGTTGCAGTACAAATTATAAGTAACAGAGTAGACTATTACCCTAGACATTTTCCTTTACTTTCAAATCAACATTTCTTTTGCTTTTGAAATACATTTTGTCTAGGATCAAATTACTTCAATCTTGACCACTTAAAAATTTCTTTTGCCCCCTGTGATATAAAGGATGTGTTGGTCTGTATCCAGAGACTACATTAAGGAAAAAGAAAAATTCCAAAGAAATTGAATCATGACTACATATAAACAACCAAAAATAAATTTTAAAGGATGCTTCCAAAGAAATACACAATACAAGTAATGTAGTTTGTGTCCTTTTAATAAACACACTTGCATAGTTATATTACAACTTTGTAAAAATAAAAACAGATTACCTCATGCCAAGCGTGCCCAGCATTAAAATGTTAATACGTTTGATTCTATAGTTTTTAAGACACACAAAATAAAAATTTAAGGCAAAAAACAGCACTTTGCAACAATTTAATAACTTATTACATTACAGTAGCATCACAGCAGCATCCCACAATGCCACTCTAGGCAGAAGTCTCTCAGAATTTCCATTATAGATTCTATTTACAAGAATTTGTAACTTGGTAAAATTCATTCTAAGAAAAATTTGGCAAATAAAGCTTTGACTGGAATTGGCATTTCTTTCTCTACTTTTCCTTCCTCTACTTTCTTTACTTTAAACTATCAGTATTCATACTGTATTTTAGAACACTAAAATAGCAGTTATACTGTTTTAATAGCTCTATTATTTTAAAATGACACTTTAAGACAAAGTTTTTGGGGAAACTCTACAATGAGTAAGACTGATTTAAATTTTCTAAAAAATCAGGTTTGGTTTTAGAACTGATTTTTTTACTGCTGGAAAACCCATCAAATTTGATCACATACTTAAAAGTGATTATCACAAACTACAATTTTTAAATAAACTTTACCTCCTACAGAGTTCAGATTTATTCAGTGGTGTTCCCACTTTAAAATTGTTTCCTTCTAACATTGCTTTCTAAGTAAATTGAAAGCTGCCTCATACTGCATGAGGAAGAAAGCAAGTATGTGGCAGAATATGAGGTATCGCAAAGGATTGCATGCACTTTTAAGAAGGTCAGGTTATTATATGTCATCCTATTTCCTTTATTTTTAGCTTTCTCTCAAATATATGACAAAATACCTACACAAGGAGAGGTATTTCAGTAAATACAGTAAATACGTTTCCCAGACTGACATTTAGCTTAAATATGTCATTATGCGATTTAGTCCATAGGTACCTTTGAATACAGTTTTTTCAAATTGACTACAGATGCTAAGCTCTACCTGAATGTCATTCTTAATAAACTTCATCAGTGTAAAAGTGAATGATCTGCACTATAAAATACCTTTGAAATAATTTATTAATATATTAGGTAAGTCCATATGCAAAAAATAGTTATACAGAAATGTTATACTAAATCATGTGGCTAATTATCAGTGGTGATTTCTAATCTCAGGGTTTATAATGGACTTAAAGTAACTGTTCTTAATCTGAACCCAACTAAAGGATGCAAATGCAGAAAGCTCAGGACATTAAAAGGCAAGACCAAGTAATCTGTACAATTTGAAGCATTGGTTGAATTCACAAGGACACAACCTTTGTACTATCCCTTTTATTGACTGCAGGTGAATCTATTATTCCACCTGTAAAGTGATATTATTGCTTTCTATTAATGTCATATTTTTTAAAAGTATCATGATGATGCCAAATACTAAAAATCGAGCTGGTCTGATAATTACAAATCCCTACCCCAGGGAGCACACCTACATATCACCATACATCCCAATAATGTGAAATATTTTGGAACACAGACATTTGAACTTTGTGAAGTTGTAACTAAACTGTTGATTCTTTCTCAAGTGTTGTAAAGTTATGATTTAGGCAATGTATAACTGAAATCATTCATTTATAATATATAGGCACATCAACATAAATATTGCACAATATATGTTTTTAACTTAAACTCAAAGATATAAAAACATATTTCACTCTTAAAGAACTCTGTGAGGAAATAAGACTGTGACTGTATGTACACGTTTCCTGATAATACTTTGACATTCATAAACAGTAGATTGCACTGCAGTTTGTAAACATTATAAATTGCATAAGCTTCTCATTGATTTTCAAAAATAGTTTAATACTGTCCACTAAAATGCCTTTTTGTTTTAGCTATGTACTCTCACATTTATTAGTTTTTAATAATGTTTAGCATCATTAAAGTGTTTCCATTCAAGAAAAAATAAAATCCTGTGCCAAAGTAGCCAATGTGGTTAAACAGAGATTAGCCAGAGAATTCTGGATGGTAAAAGTCAATCTTCTAGCCTCAAAGCACTCTATGGACATTGAGGAACGCCAGCACACACACCTCTCCTTCACCCGAATTCATTCCTGACCAGGCAGATGGAGCCTGTGTGCTTGCTTCAGGGGCATTTAAACTCTTCAAAGATTCCTTATGATCTCTACTAAATATATTAAGAAGAATGTCAACCAGTGTCTTTTTGTGACCTGAGACATGTGGTCACCTAGTTAAAATAGGTAACATGAATTTTTGACTTTAAAATGTATCGTAGATATAAATACTCAGTCTAAGCTAGGGAAAGTTTCATATCTGATGGTCAGTGACGGGAGTCTTTCATTCCCCCAAAATAATACATTTTAGCTCATTAATGAAAAAGTAACAACTAACTGCTGCAGGACATGATGCAGCATCTTCATGTCCACAGCACATAAAGATCTAAGGTCACTACGACAGCACTGTGCTCATTCCTGGGCAACTTAACCGATGAAACATATCCCATTCTGCACATACTGATGGACAGGCCACTGTCCTCTTCTGAGATAAGAAAAGCTCCCCGAAAATGTTATTGCTTCTACCCCCAAATACACAGAAAATACATAAAAGGTTGTTTCCAGTTCTTGGCCTTTAAATTTAACAAATTGAATTTAACAAATTGAATAGTGGCATATTAGAAAGCAACAAATTAAACACTGCATATCTGGGGACAAATCACACACTGAACCAATTAAAAGCTCACTGTAATTAGGATTCGATCAAACATAAGAGCAAAACATAAGCAAATTTAATCTGAATTCTGTAATCAATATACAAGTTGCGATAACATTAGAGAGAAAAGCATGGCAGCTCATTCCAAACCAGCGAGAACAGTTTGTGCAAATAGTGGGTCTTTGTGTGTTTGAATTCCCACCATGTCGGGGAAAACTCAATGTGCATGCTAATGACCTACAATTACCAAATTAAAAAAGGAGAAAAATGCTAAAGGGTGCCAGAGTGAACAGCAGGGAAAGCCACACAAAGACCCACTATCCTTTCATTTGTTACAAATAAATGTTAACTGTAAGTTAGAAACACAAAGAAATAATCACAAGTGGCTCTAACATTCGAACCGAAGTTAACGGATTGTGTAGGAGATATTTGATCAGGGCTGCCTGCCCTGCCTCCACGCTAGAGTCAAACTTGGATAGTGGGTCTCTGGGGTGCTTTCACACTGGAAGACAACATTGGGTCCTATAAAAAGAAAAATGAGGAATAAAATGAACATAAAGCAAATTAAGGGGTGAGAAAAAATTTGACTAATAACATGCAACAGCAACTAGTAACAAAGTTGAATTATTACTATTCTCAACCTTTAAAAAATACAGTCATGCGCCGCTTAACGATGGGGATCCTTCCTGAGAAATGCAACATCAGGTGATTTCCTCATTGTGCAAACATCACAAAGCGCACGTACACAGAGATGGTACAGCCTACTGTCTAGGCTATATGGTGTACCACAGTCACATACAAGGTCTGTCTTTGACAGAAATGTCGTTGTGCGGCACACTGACTATATACTAATTACATAAGGAAATAAAAATAATACTTCTAAGGGCGCAAGAAATGCAAATGGTAATCTAAAATTTAACCAGTTTTTACTGACTCATACACGCCTGGCTGTCCTTCCTTTAGAACAGCTTTTATTTGATCTTTATATTCCTTAGAGAGGCTTAATTGGAAAAAGTGTTCTACCACAGAAAAAAAAGATCAACAACAACAACGAAACCTTTGGACAACCATCACTTTACATCATAGACACTATAAAAACCAAATGTATGAACATACGGAATGCCTTCAGGGATCACTAGCCACAGCTCTTCCAGACCCAGCAGGTCTGAAAGTCTCTTGCTCTCTCTGATTCAGGAAAGGTGCCTCAGGCACTCCTAATTGATCACATCAACTGACAAGCACCCAAAACTGCCAAACCATCTGCAGAGCTAAAATGGTCATTCATTTAGGTAACCCAGGTTGTTATATTTTAGTTTACCACTTCTCCTGAAACCCTGAGATATATTTGGGGATGTTCAAACCATAAAGAACTGGACTCCTCCCACCTCCAAATTGGGAAATTTAGTTGTGTTATCTAAAGGAAAGTCTTCTTCCGGGTGAGGACCATCTTTACAAGCTCCAAAGTAAAAATAATGCATGAATATTTCAAAATTATAGTATAAAAGAAATTCACAATACTTGCACTGAATCGTAAGCATATCTCAGCTTTGACTTGGTTACCATTTATATCCTCTCAAAAACTAAATTACAATGAAAGGTTAAATTTATTAGATAATTTCTCAAGAATAAAATTATAAATCATGAGTATTTTGTAAAAAAAAAAAAATCCAAAAGATGGAGGACAGTGACACCCATTTTATAAAGGTAAAAGTATGTTCAAGTACTGTCTGTTCTCTAATTTACTATTAATTCATGTTTACTGTCAAATATAAGAAAGGCTAGATAACTACCAAGGGATAATTTGATGTAATACCAAATATCACACTTGGAGATCTGGACCCTTGTTATAAAAACAGTGAAATAGATCTTGATTCATGTACCTCTTGTGGCACGAGATATCATGTAAATAATCATCTAAGGAGAGTTTTGAAAACAGTCAATTTAAATAGTTTTCAAATTTTATTCTTAACTGGATGATGTGTAAATATGTGGGAAATAAATGCAAGGGTGGCAAAATTAATAGCACATACACTAAAAGGGTAATTTTTAATAGGTAAGTAGGAAACTTACTATCTACTCTTTATTAAGCTGAAAAAGATCACTGCCCACTGCAATGATGGTGGTAACGGGAAATTGCAGTATAGACTGCTGTCGTACCAAAGAACCCATAAAAGAATGATACGTTTTTCAGATGAAATCTAATAGCAAGGTCTGAAGCTAGGAAACAAATATTTAAAATAAAGCAATATAACTTCTAAATTGTGGAAATTTTCCTTTGGCAATTTCTTACTTTAAACATTCATATACATTTGCTAAGAGTGCCGAGTTTAACATATGACCCAGAACAGTAATAAATGTAGTGCTGCAGATGAAAGCTTTTGCACTAGTTGAGAGGCAAATAGTTTGATTTACTCACACTGTTGACTTGGATCTGAGTCTGTCGTCATCTTAACATAGTTTGAAGGGAAGAGACCAGTCACCCCATTGATTTCTCCCTGCCACCAGTCAGGATCATCTTTGTTCAAAACATTGATAAGTTGTCCCTTGGAGAAGTTTAGCTCATCTTCATTATTCGCTGCATAGTCATACATAGCAATCACCTGACACACTACCAGAAAAAGAAAAACAAGATAACAAATTAATTATTCCTATAGGCTCACCTGTCAAAATTCCCCTAGGATATAAGTTACTCTAACATTAAAGGTTAAATTTGCCTAAAATTGCCCTTTGGTTGCTCTCTCCCACCCTCCTTTGGCCATTCTGTTTTAAAAACACTATCATTTTCAAACTACAGTTAAAAATCTAAGTGAACTGCTTCTTCACTTTAAGTCTGATGGTACAGTAATTCCACTTTGAGAAATTTTAAGGAGTGAAGAGGTTCAAGTATTCATTTAACAGTTGGCTGTTTCTACACAGAACTTTTTAGAAAGAAAGTTCTCTAGAAAGGACAAATTTTAAATATTTTTCAGAGTTAGCTATTCTGAGAAGTTGCGAGTTTTAACAAAAATTCTCTATGATGGCCGAAACCGGTTTGGCTCAGTGGATAGAGCGTCAGCCTGCGGACTGAAAGGTCCCAGGTTCGATTCTGGTCAAGGGCATGTACCTGGGTTGCGGGCATATCCCCAGTAGGAGATGTGCAGGAGGCAGCTGATCGATGTTTCTCTCTCATCGATGTTTCTAATTCTCTATCTCTCTCCCTTCCTCTCTTTAAAAAATCAATAAAATATATTAAAAAAAAATTCTCTATGATGAAACACAAGTTAACTCATTCCATACCAGGATGAAAGGCAGGTGTAGTTCTTTCACTACTTGGACCCAAAAGTTTAACATGGCTGGCAGGAAACCATCCTTTCTGTCTCTTTTTGCCTCTGGCCTGTAAAATTAGCAAAAGGAGTATGAAAGATGAGAGTAAAACAAATTACTGAGACAAGAACAAAACATACAAAAAAATCCTGTGTAGTAAAGAATTTAACCTTACTCAAATAAAGGTCTGGTTTTTGTCTTTGGCTCCTGGGAGGTAATCTTTAAACCTCTGGAATGTCATGACTGATGAGTGTCTGAGTTTACCTGGGGCCTTGACCATGCCAGATAGTCTTAACAATGTGATTTATGGTGGGTGGGTGCTCTGGGTCACGTAGCATGAACTCAATCTCTGGAGAGACTGAGTTCAGCCATACAGGCAACCAACCATGTCTATGTGATAGAGCCCCCATAACACTCTGGACAGCAAGGCTCAAGTGAGCTCCTTTGGTTGGCAGTACTCTGTGGGTATTGTCGCAAGGAGAAGTTAGTGCTGATCAGGACTCCACGGGGAGAGAACAACTGGAAGCTCTGTGTTTGGAACCCTCCTGATCCTGCCCCATACATCTTTTCCCTTGGCTAATTTTAATCTACATCCTTTTGCTGTAATAAACTGTAACCATGAGTATAATACAGTAGTCCCCCTTAATCCATGGTTTTGTTTTCCACAGTTTCAGTTACCCACAGTAAAATGTGGTCTGAAAATAAAGTAATAAATTCTGGAAATAAACAATTCTTCAGATTTGAGTTGCATGCTGTTCGAGTAACGTGACGAAATCTCACACTATCCCTCTCTGTACACCCAGGACGTGAATCATCCCTTTGTCCAGTGTATCCATGCTGTATGCAATACCTGCCTGTCAGTCAGTAGTTATCTAGGTTATCATATCCACTGTCATGGCATCGCAGAGTTTGTGTTCAAGTAACCTTATTTTATTTTATAATGGCCCAAAAGCACAAGAGTAGTGATGTAGGCAATTAGGATATGCCAAAGAGAAGCTAGAAAGTTCTTCCTTTAAGTGAAAAGTACAATACAATAAAATATTTTGAAAGATCACATTCACATAACTTTTATTGCAATATATACTGTTATACTTTTTCTATTTTACTATTGGTTTTTATTAATCTCTTAATATGTCTAATTCATAAATTAACCACTATCATAGGTATATATGTAAAAGAAAGAACATGGTATATAGAGGATTCAGTACTATCTGTGGTTTCAGGCATCCACTGGGGACTACTGTAGCTTTCAGTAGGTCCTGTGAGTTCTAGCAAATTATTGTACTTCAGAGTGGTCCAGAGACCTTCAAACTTAAAACTGGTGTCAAAAGTAAGGGTGGTCTTGGGAAGCCCTGAATTTTGCATTGGCCTTCCAGGTCAATATCAAACAACTGGATGACTCAACATGCAGCTCAAAGTGCAGCTAAAAACACTATTTGTGGAAGTCTATTTGGAGATCTTTCAGGCTCAGAATTATCTGCATATTTCACACAAGTAATATTTATAAACTAAAAACACTTTTCTAGAGTTCTTGTAATAAGTTCAAGTCAGCACTTAAAATAGCACAGCCCACAGTAAACACCTCTTGGAACTTCGTTAATCAGGAGACCACAAATAAAATTTGTGGATAGCCATGTTTCCCACTTAGTTGGGTCAATCTTCAAAGCAAATCAGAAGGTGGGATTTCAGGGGGTTATTCAAAAAGGTACTGAATTTTGAACATCCACTATTCTTTAGAAATTGTAAGACTAATTTGCAAGAATGAAGCTATGTTTATCCTCATCACAATCATATATTAATCTTACATAAAAATACAACTATTGTACCTCTAATCATCTTTTAATCCTACAATGCTCTTTAATTTTAACAATGAAATTTTAGTAGAGAGAGAGAGAAAAAAAACACTGTATCAAAACATATGCAATAACTGTCTCTGCATATATTAATCTTACATAAAAATACAACTATTGTACCTCTAATCATCTTTTAATCCTACAATACTCTTTAATTTTAACAATGAAATTTTAGTAGAGAGAAAAAAAACACTGTATCAAAACATATGCAATAACTGTCTCTGCTAACATTGCAGGGACAAAAAACAGGCTCATTTATGCCGGCACTTCCTTTCTTTGCACTGATGTTTCAAAAACATAAGATCATGAGGGGGAAGTCCAATGGGTAGTGTTTTCTCAGGGCACAACCTAGACCAGGGGTCCTCAAACTTTTTAAACAGGGGGCCAGTTCACTGTCCCTCAGACCGTTGGAGGGCTGGACTATAGTTTAAAAAAAAACTATGAACAAATTCCTATGCACACTGCACATATCTTATTTTGAAGTAAAAAAACAAAACAGGAACAAATACAATATTTGTATTTGCATGTGGCCTGGACCATGCTTTTTCTCCCAGAGGTTATGCTGTAAGCCTGGGGTTATCCCAGGTAAAGATGATGCTATGCTTTCTTTTAAGAAGGTGACCTGTGGTTTATTAAAGCAGGTATAACTGGAAAACAATCACGTCTTTAGAGAAAAATATTCTTCATATATTCTTACTTAAAATATTAATTCAACTATGCTAAAAATAAACAGTGAAAAGACTAGAGAGAAACATTATACACTAACATGTTCATGTAGATCACCTCTAAATGGTGATCTAAAATTTTTATTAGTTTTGATTTTAATGAGCATGCACTAGTTTTATAATAAAAACCAATACATGTTATTTGAAGATGATTACCTGTAACTCCCCTTGCCACCACCCACTTGCATTTTTCTTTAATATTAGTATTAACTGCCCTGGTGCGAGGCTAAGCTGTTCCGAACCAGAAGCCACGTATGCTGAAGTTACTTGAGCAATCTCTGAAAAAAAGAAAAAAAAGAAAGAAACTATGAATTCCAGGCTATGAAGCACTTCAGTAATTTTTTCATTTCATCACTATACATACCAGGTTTCTTGTTTGATGCTCCAGATTTGCTAGCACTCCCAAAACTCTGTAAGGAGAAGACATACTGTTTTATCATTTTCCAAAAATCCAGATGTAAAAGTACAAAGGTTATTAGGAATTAGAGACGTCTAATTCCCTGGTTTCTTTAAATGAAGAGCAAAATGACAATTAACCTTACATTAACCAAAAAAGTTAAGAATCTAACACTTGTGGGGAGTTCTGGTCTGCTAACAGAGCATTATAGAGACAAGTGACTCATATGTATCCCGACAACAGGAATAGCTCATTTCTGAATTCCTCCTGAATATTAAATGTGACTACACAGGTCAAATATGCCCCATTTATGTTAGCACCACATACAGTCTATGTGTCCTGGATACGTTAAGGCAGTGGTCGGCAAACTGCGGCTTGTGAGCCACATGCGGCTCTTTGACCCCTTGAGTGTGGCTCTTCCACAAAATACCGACTTCTGCACATGGGCCACGAAGTTTCAATCGCACTGTACATGCACACCCACACGTGATATTTTGTGGAAGAGCCACACTCAAGGGGCCAAAGAGCCGCATGTGGCTCACGAGCCACAGTTTGCCGACCACTGCATTAAGGCATATGTGAGTTCTGCTCCTGCTGCATAGGAGCAAAAATAAAATATTTTTATTTTTAATTTTTTTTGCTATGTCCCCCCCGAACCTGACCTAAGAACAAAAGATCCTTACTCCAGCAACTATCACTTGTTTGACTTTACAGGATAAGTTGGGCCAACCACATTTCCTCTTTTTAGGAATCTGAATAAGAAGTGAAAGAATTTAAATTTTTTTTCTGTTAGTGGATGCAGCTGCAGTAACAGTACTGAAGCAGAGTGGATGTGAGAATCTAGCTGTCTTCAATTAAGCCAGACATTAAAGAGGTTTTCAAAAACAAAACAATGCCACTCTTTTCACTAAAATTTTTTTTGGAAATACATAGTTGTTTTTTTTCCATAAAAAGCAAGTTATTTATGTTACTATGCAATGAGTTTAACTTTTCTATGTTAAAATAAATTTAAAAATATATATATTTTAAAAAATATTTTTATTGATTTCAGAGAGGAAGGGAGAGGGATAGAGAGATAGAAACATTATTGATGACAGAGAATCATTGATTGGCTGCCTCCTGCACGCCCCCTACTAGGGGGGATTGAGCCCACAACCCCAGCATGTGCCCTTGGCTGGAATCGAACCTGGGACTCTTTAGTCCAGCAGTTGCCAACCGGTGGTCCACGGGCCACTGGTGGTCTGTGAGGTCCGAATGGTTGGCGACCACTGCTTTAGTCCGCAGGCGGACGCTCTATCCACTGAGCCAAACCAGCTAGGGCAAAAATATTTTTAAAATTTCAGTTTTATGGAAAGTATTATTAGATAATAGCCCAAATATTAAAACAACAACAAAAACAAACAAAAAAAACCTCTTTAAGAATGTAAAAAGTTGAGAGAAACCAAGATGGCGGCATAGATAAACACCGGGAAATAGTGGTCCCACACAACAATTGAATATTATCCCAAAGGACAGAGCAAACATCGTCCAAAACAACAGGAAGGCTGGCTGAGTGTAATTTCTACAACTAGAAGAAAAGAAAAGCACGCTGAGAGCCAGAGGAGCTGCGGAGGCTGAGTGCAGAGGTACGGCGTCTCGCGCGCGCGCGGAAAGGGGGTGGCACCTGAGGACGCGGCTGTCTTTTTGAATCACAAGCTCCTGACTGCTCTGAACTCCCGTTCCGGGAAGTCTCTGGGGACCCAGGTCTCATACGGGGAGAGGTGACTCTGTCAGGCGGCAGCGGGCGAACTTGAGGGCTGATTTCCCTCAGAGGTGCTTGCAGCCGTTACCGGGACACTGAGACGCGCGACTCCGGGCGCGGAGAATCAGCCATAGCGTCTTTCTCCGCCCGTTTTGACTCCCTGAGACCCCGCCCCACCCAGGCTGGGGCAGAGGCTTTTGCATCTGAATGCCCCGGCCCTTTGCAACCTGATAATTACCTAACTGCAGCCGGGCCAGCCAGACCCGGAACTTCCAAGAGAAGGCCCAAGGCCCCGCAGCGGCTTGCATTGCTTCACAGCTGAGCCTCTTCGTGGTTCCTGCTCTGTGGCCTCAGGCAGGGGCTGATTAGCACCTCCTTAGAACCAGGAGCCACTGTACCCAGTGGTCAGAGGGGGTCCATTCTCCCACTTCAGACACAGCTGCTTCCCACAGCCAATTGGCCTGGAGGTCAATTCCTCCCAGTGATCCTACAACAACCAAGGCACCAAGAGTACACCAAGAGTGTCCACCCCAGGTAACTGGGGAGGCTGAGCTACTGGGCCCTACAGGACACCTGGCGCGCAGGCCACTCTATCAACACAGGGAAGCAGCCAAAATGCGAAGACAAAGAAACAGGTCACAATTGGCAGAAACGGAGGAGGCCAGACAACTGGATATAGAGTTCAAGGCCACGTTTATAAGGTTTGTCAAGAATTTTATGGAAACCGCCGATAAATTTAATAAATCCCTCAAGGAGTATAGTGAGACCATGGAGAACATGAAAAAGGACCAACTAGAAATTAAGCAAACACTGACTGAAATAAAGAATAATTTACAGAGATCCAACAGCAGACAAGAGGATCCCAAGAATCAAGTCAAAGATTTGAAATGCAAAGAAACAAAAAATACCCAACCGAAA
Source organism: Myotis nattereri (assembly GCF_964212035.1). NCBI lineage: Eukaryota > Metazoa > Chordata > Mammalia > Chiroptera > Vespertilionidae > Myotis > Myotis nattereri. The sequence continues at coordinate 74,221,225 of NC_138085.1, read as the reverse complement.
AAGAAAAAAGAAAAGAGATTCAAAAAATACGAAGATAGTGTAAGGAACCTCTGGGACAACTTCAAGCGTACCAACATCAGAATTATAGGGGTACCAGAAGGAGAGAGAGGGCAAGATATTGAAAACCTTTTCGAAGAAATAATGACAGAAAACTTCCCCCACCTGGCGAAAGAAATGGACTTACAAGTCCAGGAAGCGCAGAGAACCCCAAACAAAAGGAATCCAAAGAGGACCACACCAAGACACATCATAATTAAAATGCCAAGAGCAAAAGATAAAGAGAGAATCTTAAAAGCAGCAAGAGAAAGACAGTCAGTTACCTACAAGGGAGTACCCATCCGACTGTCAGCTGATTTCTCAACAGAAACCATGCAGGCCAGAAGAGAGTGGCAAGAAATATTCAAAGAGATGAATAGCAAGAACCTGCAACCAAGATTACTTTATCCAGCAAAGCTATCATTCAGAATGGAAGGTCAGATAAAGAGCTTCACGGATAAGAAAAAGCTAAAGGAGTTCATCACCACCAAACCAGCATTATATGAAATGCTGAAAGGTATTCTTTAAGAAGAGGAAGAAGAAAAAGGAACTCTTACCATTTGCCACAGCATGGATGGAACTGGAGAGCGGATAAATACCACAAGATCTCACTTATTTGTGGAATATAATGAACAACATAAACTGATGAACAAGGACTGATCCAGAGACGGAGAGGCTTTGATTGGACTGTCGGGCCTTGGAGGGAAGGTAGGGGAGGGTGGGGGCAAGGGGGAAAGATCAACCAAAGGACTTATATGCAAGCATATAGGCCTAACCAATGGACACGGACAACGGGGAGGTGAGGGGATGAGCGGGGGGAGGGGGGGTAGAGGGTACACATATGTAATATCTTAATCAATAAAAAATATTAAAAAAAAAAAAAAGAATGTAAAAAGTTCCCTAAACAAAAAAATTTAAGAACTGCTGCAGTATACGATATTATTAGTGGGATAAAAAGAAATAGGAACTCAATATAGGCTGAGTCACATTAATGTCAGAATCTGAAAGATTTACAAACTCCTTCAAGATGGTTCCTTATAAAGCCTCCCTGATTATGGGAGTTGTCATGAAGCCCAGTCATACCTGTGTCTCTTGTTCTTAGAATTTCATCAAATCCTGCCTCCCTTCTCTCTCTAACAGGATCCCTATAATAAACTCTATTTTACTGGAACTACCTTGAGTGGTTTTCTAGTAACCAAAGCAGCCTGACCAAAACCATATTCACGAGTCTCTGTTTTAAGTATAAATCTTGATAAACAAAATGGAATGAACTCTACCTCTTGATCTTTTGGTCTGACATAATTTGATGGGAAAATTCCAGTTCTATCTCCAATACTGCCTGTCCACCATTCTCCATCTTTCTGAGTCACCAGTATTTCTTCACCTTCTGAGAATGTCAAATCTCCAGGTTCTACACTTGAATACGGATAAAGTGCAATATACTCTGTAGGAAACAAAGCAAAAAGGAACAAATTTTGGTTGAAAAATTGCAGAAGTTAAAAAATTATGTTAATTTCTAAGATCCTGAATGAATTTACTGTAAAAGATCTTACGACTTAAGGAAACAATATAAAGAGATATTAAGACAGAAAAAAGAATGAAGCAATTATTTAGTAATTTATTAGAAAAAGATTTGATTTCACATAAAGCTTTATTGTGGGGTTTCTTTTTTTTAATTGTATCATCATCATTACCATCATTATCATCATATCACAGAGAATAAGCCCAAAACTACGAAGAGATATCAGTATCTCCACTTTATAGAGTCAAAATATGAAAAAAAAATTTAACCTCTTATAGAAAATATATTCTAATCTGTTGTTTTCTCTTTAATTATTTTATATACACACCTGTAGAAATGCCCAATATTCAGCCGACATCAGTATTAGAGGCCAAATTCCATCACAAGGACTCAGCTCTTAGCCCAGTGTGTGGCATGGAGTAGAAGCTCAATAAATATTTCGTAATGAATGACCTTGAGTGAAATGTCTAACTTTTAATACTGGCTTTGTTTTTGGTTCCTATGATTGCAAATTTAGGAGAAGCAGTCAATGACCAGGTTTTAGAGATCTTTCTTTCTTTAGGGTTTTAATTTGTCAACATGGGATTTGATCTATACATCATCAACTGGAGATGACCAGAAACACCACCTACAACAAGTATGTCAAACTCAAAGGCTCACACGGGCCAAATAAACAAGGTTTAAGTTAATGTGGGCCACAAAAAAACAAAAGCTTCAATTTTCATAGAAACGTAAGCTTATTTCGATAGAGACATCCTGAACACAAAGGGCTGAAATAAATGAGTCATCGTTAACATAATAGAACATTTTAATAAAAATTAGTATTTTTTCTTGAGCATTTACTTAATAGACACTGAATAACTGCACAAATTAATAAGTGTAATGCAAATAAAGCTATTTTTGTTCTCCGAAAGTGAAATATTTCCTGTTGCGCACACCAAACAAGTCAGTACAAGACTAATGACGTGGCAATCGGTTGCTAAAATATTCGCTGCTAGTATTAGTGGAAAGAAATGGTGTGCCTGTGCATAAGGCATGTAAGGGAAATGAATGCAACACAATTATAGTAATCAGTCATTAGCGATTGTTGTAGTTCATTATTAATAACTAGAGGCCCAATGCACGAAATTCGTGCAAGATTAGGCCTTTCTTCCCCTGGCTGCCGGCACCGGCTTCCCTCTGGCACCCGAGACCCTGGCTTCCCTCACAGCCCTGGCTTCACCTGAAAGGTCGTCCAGTCTAATTAGCATATTACGCTTTTATTATTATAGATTATGTATAACAGGATATTTTAAAAATTAAGTTACAAAATTTTTATTAAAACGTTTCTTACATACCGTTATATTGGCTGGGCTGCAAAAATATTCGTTGTGGGCCACGAGTTTGACATGCTTGATCTAGAACCTATTTATTATTCACATTCCCAGTATTAGCCAATTTAGCTGATTTAACAAAATAAAAATGATTATAATATTTGGATCTGCTGCAACAAGCCAGGTCCTTTTTCAAATTGCTCCTCACTACCTTGCTAGGCTCATTTCACAACACTCATTCCACAGTAAATGTGGGGTTCCAGCCTCGCTGGTGACCTGAAACTCCCTTTCACAATGATGCCTTGGCTCATGACACTCCCTCTGTCCGCAAGATCTTCTTCCTCTGTCACTGTGCAAGGCCTACTCATTGTTTAATAGGATGCCACCTCTGTGGATTCACAGGGCCCACTCAAAACAGTGTTTTGTTTACTCATTAGAGAATTTATTACAAGTGTATGCCTATTTTCCCCATTCTTCTGTGAGCTTGGAGGCTGTGTTTTATTCATCCTTGTATATTTCAGGCTGTAGCACAGAATCTCTAATTAGAGGAGATACTGACGAATTTGTTTAATTTACCATTAAACTGATTTTCTTGAGCAACATAAACATAAATTGTACTTCAGCTATTCAACTAATTTTATAATGAACATATACAATTCACTTATAAACCTACAGGGTGGGGCAAAAAGTAGGTTTACAGTTTTTTGCATGGAAAATAATACAATAATTAATAAATAATAATACAAAAATAAACCCTGTTTCATGTACTCACAACTGTAAGCCTACTTTTGCCCCACCCTGTATTGTAACTATTCATGGGGAAAAAAATGTCTGCAAAGACAGTAGACAATCTTTATTTAATTTTTCAGCATAATAACAAGATCAAAATAATTTATTAGTCAAACAATTCCAAGGGCTATAAATATTCTTTGTAATATTTATAATAAAGTGTATTTTGATTTTAAATTCTACTTAATAATTTATATGGTACACTGTAATTAAAATGCAATTCGTAAATAAACTAAATATACTAAAATTTCTTTACATCCTAAACATCAATAATGTGGATATATAATTGCAGGAAAACAAAAACTTTTGTGCTATCTCATTGCTATACTTTTTATTTATGATCCTATTTATCGAGGCAGTGTATGGTGAAATTTTATAGTAATGATTTTTTAAAAGTGTCAAGTATATTCAGTCATATGTTTTATATATCCTCAATATTCATGTGAAATAGGAAAGGGGCTGGTTTTCCTAACCTCACTTCAACAACGAAGACAGAGAAGTATGGAGAATGACAACTGTGGGAAGTTAGTTGGTAATCTGACTCCCATCTAATATACAAATTGTCAAAAGCTCACCTTCTCCAACTGTATAGGCTGCGGAGGTAGGTTTCTTATTTACAGCTGCATACAGAGCTTCTGGCCTGCCAAATAAACACATAAACAGATAAAACAAAGAAACAAAAAGGGACATCAATAATCAAAAAACAAGAAAGGTATTCGATGAATACAGCAGGTGTTAGCAGCACATTTTTTTTAGGGCTTTTTAAAGTTAACTATTACCTCAGTACACAGGCTACAAATATTCTCATACATTGTGTAATCCTAGAGTAAGAACTGCCAAATATCAAACTTCTAAATTTTTAAATATATCAAAGTAATTTCAACATGATTTATCAACAGTTTTTCAAATGTGCTATTATTTTGCATTTCTAAAGGGACTTAAAAGACATAAGTGCCCAGGTGGCATGGCTCAGTGGTTGAGTGTCGACCTATGAACTAGGAGGTCAGGGTTTGATTCTGGTCAAGGGCACATGCCTGGTTGTGGGCTCAATCCCCAGTTGGGGGCATGCAGGAGGCAGCCGATCAATGATTCCCTCTCATCATTTATGTTTCTCTCTCTCTCCCCCTCTCCCTTGCTCTCTGAAATCAATTAAAAAAAAAAAAAAGACATGAGTGCATTAACAAATGGGCAGTTATTGGTAAATTACATATGGATCATGAATCAGTATAGGGAAAAACAAGGGTAATACATAAATCTTACTATTTGTTTAGAGCACACAACATTAAAATATATATATTACTGAACAACATCAGACAATAAAAAAATAATGTCTTTTAAGCACTGCTTGGCCAGTATAGCTCAGTGGTTGAGTGATGACCTCTGAACCAGGAGGCTGACTCATCGTGAGAACACTCAGAAATGCTTACTCTTCCCGTCTGACTTCACTCCCAGGGATGATTTTGACATAAGATTTTGGAAACCATCCTCTTCCTCCATGTACTTCCCCAAACCACCAATTTTCTTGCTGCTCCAAGACAGTAATAACATCATGTTTTGAGAAGTTCAAGTGGTTATCTTTCTTTGCAGTCCAGGAACAAAGGGCCTGTGCTTTTAGGTTTTCTACAACCTGTCCCTGTGAATACAAAACCACAAAATTAGAAACAAAACATTAATAATCAGGATATACTTCAAACAGCAGATGAGTTTGGTATGGTGGTGACTTATAACTAACTAGAGGCCCGGTGCATGAACTCATGTACGGGTGGGGTCCAGCTGGCCCATGCCGGTCAGGGGGAGGGGACGTGGTAGGTTGGCCAGCCAGCCCTGCCCCCAATAGCGATGAGGGGGGTCAATCGGGGGTGGGGCTGGCCGGGGTGAGGGGACACAGCTGGCTGGGGGGAGGGGCCGTGGGAGTTTGGCTGGCCAGCCCCATCCCTGTTTGGGGTGGGGGCTGATCGGGGCCCTGATTGGGCCAGTTGGCTGGCCACAGTGCATGTCATAGCGACCGGTAGTTCTGGTCGTTCCACTTGCTTGGCTTTTATATATATAGATAGATGGTGACTTAAGACAACCTTAATCTACTGACTTAAAATTGTATATGACAGACAACCATCTGAGTAGCCTTCTGGTAAGTTAGACTGAATGCCTACCAGGCAAGGACAAATCTTGGCATTAAGTACCACTAGTACAGAAAGTGAGCACTGGCTACTCTGTAGCTAATAGAACAAATGCAAAGGGAAAAGTTACTGCAAGCCTGTCTCTCCTCCAGTGTCCAATGTCTCCTCCGGCAGTGGACTCAGGTGACTCCTCAGAGCAGGAGTGGTTTTGTTTGGCTGGCAAGGCTAATCTCTTTACCTCTGCTCTAATCTTGTACACCCTCCAATTTTCTCAAAATAGTGTTACACTGTCAAGTCCCTCTCCTGAATCGTCTATCTCTTCCATCTCTCTACTTTTCTACCTACCTGTTCTTCCAAATTTCTTAAAGAACGAACAGTCTTAAACTTGCGTTCCAATTTCACCCCTTAGTCCATTCTAATTTAGGTTTTGCACCCATTATACTTCTTCTTGAGGTCATAGATAACAAAAAGCCAAAAGCTTCTTCCAAACATTATTTTCTCTGATTTCTGAACGGTGCTGACATAATTAAAACCTTTGCAGTTCCTCATAATTAAAACCTTTACAGTTATTTATTTATATGTCTGTTTCATTAGATTATGACTTTTTAATGGCAAGGATTTTTTCCATTAAATTTCTAGCACATAATAAAATGCCTGGAACCTACAGTCACACAATAAACATTTTTTTGAGTGAAGGTGAAATCTCTAGGACTCTATTCTGACGAAGTCTGCAATTTTTAAAAATAATGTTAATTAACAATGCTTGCAATAGTTACATCTAAGTTAGAGGCTAAATATACGTAACACAGTTCCCACACAAATGACTTAAAAGACAAAAAAACAAAAAAAACAAACCCAAGTCCAAATCTCTTCTTAAAATAACTAAAATTGTGAACACTATAATCTGATTTGTAAAAATGGTATTTTGAGGTTAGAAGTCTTAGCTGCTAATAGCTTGATACCATGAGAATGAATTGTTGAAAAATCTCTAAGTAATAATAATTTCTTCATATCACATGTGAATAATAAGAACAAAACTAAGTGCTACAAACTCTGGTTAAACTAGTAAATGATGCCTTTGTACAAAAAAATCTTCATTCTATTTTATATGAATCAGGAGCAATGCCAAAAAATAAAGCAAAAAATATTAAAGATCCATACCTGTCCATGAATAGGGGACACAGATCCAGGGGACACAGTGCGAGTAAAAGCTGACTTTTTCTGCCATGATGTATTAACAGTTAGGTTTGAAAAAGATACATTTTGATAATCAGTCACTGATGCTGGCTGATTTGAAGAAAGTGATCTGTAAATATAAAACTTTTATAAGTATACTTAATTGTTTAGAATCTAATAAAGCACTACCAATGTATCAATTTGTAATATAATATACTAGAGGCCCGGTGCACGAAATTTGTGCGGGGGGGGGGGGGGGTGTCCCTCAGCCCAGCCTGCACCCTCTCCAATCTGGGACATCCCTCTCACAATCTGAGACTGCTGGCTCCCAACCGCTCGCCTGCCTGCCTGCCTGATTGCCCCTAACTGCTTCTGTCTGCCAGCCTGATCACCCCCTAACCCCGGGGGTGGGCAAACTTTATGACTCGAGGGCCACAATGGGTTCTTAAACTGGACCAGAGGGCCAGAACAAAAGCATGGATGGAGTGTTTGTGTGAACTAATATAAATTCAAAGTAAACATCATTACATAAAAGGGTACGGTCTTTTTTTTTTTTTTTTTTTTTTTTTTTTTAGTTTTATTCATTTCAAACGGGCTGGATATCTGGCCCGCGGGCCGTAGTTTGCCCACGGCTGCCCTAACCACTCCCCTGCCAGCCTGATCGATGCCTAACTGCTCCCCTGCCAGCCTGATCACCCCCAACTGCCCTCCCCTGTCGGTATGGTCGTCCCCAACTGCCCTCCCCTGCAGGCCCAGTCACCCTCAACTGCCCTCCCCTGCAGGCCCAGTCCCCTACAACTGCCCTCCCCTGCCGGCCATCTTGTGGTGGACATCTTGTGACCACATAGGGGCGGCCATCTTGTGCGAGGGTGTGATGGTCAATTTGCATATTACCTCTTTATTATATAGGATATAGGATAATGTTTAAACACAATTTGTGGAAAAAAGATTCATGAACAAACTAATGACCTATGTTTAAATTACCAAGTTTCAGTATTAACATTAGAACAGGAGGTACTCTTGAAGAGTCCAGCACTGATGATAAAACAATTAAGTCACAAGCTGACATAAATACATATTGGGCATTCATTCATTTGCAGAGCTATATAAACTCCACTGTTAGCTGAAAACTTACTCAGAGCCCTAGCTGGTTTGGCTCAGTGGATAGAGTGTCTGCCTATGGGCTGAAGGGTCCCGGGTTCGATCCCAGTCAAGGGCACATGCCCAGGTTGAGGGCTTGAGCCCAAGTAAGGGGCATGCATGAGGCAGCCAATCAATGATTCTGTCATCATTGATGTTTCTCTCTCTTCCCCTCTCCCTTCCTTTCTGAAATCAATAAAAATATGTTTAAAAACAAAACAAAACAAAAAAAACTTACTCAGAAGTTGAGGTAGCAGATAAAGATACTGTGGGAGGAAGTATGGCCTTTTTAGGAGACACAGATTTTTCACTTGATGGCATTTTTTCTACATAGTTGCATGGAAACCAGCCAAACTTTCCTTGGAAACTACCATAAAGCCAACCAGGTTCTCCTGTGGTTTTTTCATCAACCTGTGGAAATGAAAAGAAGGGTTAACAGTGGTTAGAAAGCCACACTTTTACAGTGGAAAGGGATGCAGACTTTGAACACAACCACTGTGACACTACTTCAGTCAAGCTGATAGCCGAGATGTCTACTAAGTGGCTAAGGGGTGGGCAGTGTATGCAGCACAGATATGCTGGACACTGATGATTCACATCCCACCCGAGACAGAACACGATGTCATCATGCTGCTCAGAATGGCATGCTATTTAAAACTTATGAATTGTTTTATTTCTGGAATTTTCTATTTAATATTTTCAGACTGTGATTGACTAAGGGTAACTGAAATCACAGAAAGTGAAACTGCAGATAAAAAAGATATTACGTTGTATTCAGTTCATGAGATAAAAAGACTTTGTTCCTACCTGTATTATATCCCCAGAATTAAAACTCATCTCATCATGGCTCCTTGCTTCAAAGTGATATAAAGCTCTATAATTCACCAATTCACTAGCTGGCTCACCTAAAGAGAAGACAATTGTCATTATTTGCTACTTTCATGTATACATTTTGCTATGACTCAAGAACACGTAAAAGAAAAAAGAGAAAACTGAGAATCAAACTGTATGATGAAAATCCATTTGTATAGTCTTGTTAGGATTTAAATATCTTGAATAGTCTTAGAATCACTATAAAAGCAAACAAGGATGTTCATCTTAAGTAAAGTTGGAGGCAGTAAAACAGGGGTCCTCAAACTACGGCCCGGGGCCACATGCAGCCCGCCGAAAACATTTATCCGGCCCGCCGGGTATTTTTGCCGCTGCTGTGTGCATAGGAATTTGTTCATAGTTTTTTTTTAACTATAGTCCGGCCCTCCAACGGTCTGAGGGACAGTGAACTGGCCCCCTGTTTAAAAAGTTTGAGGACCCCTGCAGTAAAACAAAGAGATAACTTGCAGGTGTACCATGCGCAGGGATCTAAGGGAGTGTTGGTGGCTGAGCCATGCAAAGTGGAAGCAGCAAGTGCCTTATTAGTTTGATCTGTGACGTCAGAATATAATAGGGAAAAAGAGCACAAAAAGGGAGGTCACAGATGAGAAGATTAGCAAGTAACCAGGGTTGACTAAAGGAAGATCTATATATTTACAGTATGGTTCTAAAAGAAAAACCACAGAAGGGCTCACAAATACACTAGACTTGATAAAATTAAGATATTTTACTTTTGTCATTTGTAGAATAAATGTTTTAGCTTATAAAACTTTCAACACATTGTATTACCAAGGATTTAATGATCTATACATTCAAAAGAGATATAATAATAAAAAATATTTTAGGAATGGTATATAAAAAACAAAGTAATGTTCTAAAAAATTTTAATGTGCAAAGACTTAAAATTTTATTGTTTCATTAAAACAAACAGTTTAGGCCTAGCTGATTTGGCTCAGTGGATAGAGCGTTGGCCTGCAGACTGAAGAGTCCCAGGTTTGATTCCGGCCAAGGGCACATACCTGGGTTGCAGGTTCAATCCTCAGTAGAGGACCTGCTGGAGGCAGCAAATCAATGATTCTCATCATTGATGTTTCTCTCTCTCTCTCCCCCCTTCTCCCTTTCTCTCTGAAATCAATAAAGAAATAAAAAAAATATATAAACAGTTTAGTTACACTAGCAGAAAAAAATATTTGAAACTGTTTACTTAGATTACGAAAACCACATCATGGTCTGTTTATAGTGATGACTTACCTTTTTTTCTCAATGTTGTTTTAAGATTTCTACACTGTCTTTTTTTTCTTTAATATATTTTTAATTGATTTCAGAGCGAAAGGGAGAGGGAGAAATAGAAACATCAATGATGACAGAGAATCACTTATTGGCTACCTCTTGTAACCACCTTCTGGGGATCAATCCCGAAACCCAGGCATGTGCCCTGATCAGGAATCGAACTGCAACCTCCAGGTTCATGGGTCGACGCTTAAACAACTGAGACATACCTGCTGGGCTACCCTCAGTTTGTTTAAATAAGTCTACACAGTTCTCATCCAAGTTTAATTTAGAAAAGAACTTTTTTTCTGATTCTAAGATAATTATCTGTTTTAATTTTCTTTTTGCCTTTCATCAGAATCTTTCTTTATTCTTTTGTTGCTCTGTCTCCGAAAAATCAAATCTTATTTTTATCCGCATCCTTACATCGTTTCTCCTCAGTTTTCTTTTCCTCTTCTTGAACTTTTTCTTGGGTCTTTTCTTCCTGGAGCCGCTTTTGTTTTTCTTCTTCCTCCTTTCTAAGATTTTCTCTCCATAAGTTTTCTTTTCCTTGCTTTGCTTTCCTTCACATAAAAGACAAAGAGTTTGCACAATGTCCTAACTTTTTAAAAACAAAATAAAAATAAAATAGATCGTGCTCTTGACAAACTGAAGAAATATTACATCTATTTAGATGTAAGATAATATATACTTAAGTATCTATATCTACAAAAGCCTAAGAGACCATTACGACTGAAATGACCAGTCCACCAGCCACTATGATGTGCACTGACCACCAGGGGGCAGACGTTCAACACAGGAGCTGCCCCCTGGTGGTCAGTGAGCTCCCACAGCCAACCTCCCGCAGTCCCTGCCCCCATCCTGCAGGCCCGGGTCGGCCTGGCCCCGATCGGGACTAGGCAAGGCGCCCTGATAGGCCCTGATTGCCGGCCAGGCCTAGGGACCCCACCTGTGCATGAATTTCTTGCACTGGGCCTCCAGTACTCTTATACGGTAATTATATATTTGTTATAGCAAAGAGATATGAGTAGCTATATCTATGCTATATCTATTTTTTTTTTTGTCAGATGGGCAAAAAATATTTTTTGGTGTGCTGCAGAATTTTAGTATTTAGTTTATATGTGCCATGAGATGAAAAGCTGAAAATCACTGCTCTAAGTGAAGGGTTCTATGTTTCAGACACCACACTGTCCTACTTTTCTTTGCTATAAATGGAGGCAACTGATAAATCTCAGTGGTACAAAGGGAACTGCACAACATGAAATTCTACACTCAGTCTTATCACTCTAAAAAACTAAGTATTTTTTTTTTTCTTCATCTTTCAGGTCTGATTCCAAAGCCCATATTTTTCACTAATGAAACATAAAATTGGTTACTTTAAATTCAGTTCCTAAAAGAAGAACTGAATTTCTAAAATTTAGAATTTAACTAGTATCTTAGGACAATCCTTTTATTTATCCTTTATTCCCCTTCAATATTTATAGTCAAACTAGAGGTATAGGTAACAAAATTAGAATTCTTAGATTAATATCTTCTTAAATAATAAAAGGTTAATATGCAAATCAACTGAACGGTGGAACGACTGGTCACTATGATGCGCACTGACCACGAGGGAGCAGACGCTCAACGCAGGAGCCGGGCTCACGGGCTCATGGCTCGCCACAGTGGCAGTGGCAGGAGCCTCTCCCGCCTCTGCGGCAGCACTAAGGATGTCCGGGGAGCGGGCCTAAGCCATCAGCTGGACATCCCCTGAGGGCTCCTGGACTGTGAGAGGGCGCAGGCCAGGCTGAGGAACGTGCCCCCCCCCCACTCCCCCCGCTCCAGTGCGTGAATCTCATGCTCTTGGCCTCTAGTAGTATAATAACTTTATCAGCTATATTACCTTACAGCCTCATCTTCTTGTTTCTTTTTTTGTATTAGCTCTGACCTTTTTCTTTCTATTTCCTTTAACTTGTTATGTTTGATCTTATGAAGCTGTTCAAGAGCTAACTGCTGTGTATTGTAGCTTTTTCTCAGTTCCTAAGGAGAAAAGAAAATAAGTCAATTAGGCCACTGATTTAAATATTTTTTATATAGTGAGTCATTTTCATTAAAAGACAAAAATCTTAAAGCAAGATAAACTAAAGTAAAAATATTAACAGTTTAAAAACATCTAAATGATTAAAAACATAACTGAATACAATATATACTTAAGCCATGTAGCCACTGAGGACAAACACCTGTTAAAAATCATCTACTTTTGTATTAATTCATTTCTAAGGAACACAGAATCTGATTTGATAATTCATTTTTAATATAAAAGCAATGCATTAAAACTTCTTAAGACAATGTGCTTGTTATAACATCTTAAGAGGAATTTCATTCAGTCAATTTTTTACACAGTAGTCTAATCGAGTATATTTAGTACATAGCTTATTTAAGTTTTTACTCAAAATCCAAAGGACTACTATTCCTGATCTCCAAATTAGTTAACCTACTGTCACCTGTATAAATTAAAATCTCACCTTGCTTTTACTCCAAAACCTTGGGAGCACAGGTTAAGAAGAACCTAACCCACTAAAGATTCTACTGACAGGTCTTTCCCTCTAAGGAAAAGTACCCCCCAATCATTATCCGAAGTCAACAGTGGTGACTTTACAACACACTAAAGATATTTTGAAGATTCATGATAGTCCCTTTCCTAGTAAGAACAACAAAGTATGTGGACAGCACATATATGTGCTCTCACTGAATCCTCATAAGACTCTGCAAAGAAGGAAGAGCCGATATTGTCAGCTTACTTTTATAGAAAAAGAAAGCAAAGTTTGGAGATTAAATGACAAATAGTTACACAACTAGCAAATGACATGGATGAGACCAGAACTAATTTCTTTAGATTCCTAGGCCAGTACTTTTCTCATTGTTCCTCATTGCTAAAGATACAATATTGTGTGAATTTCCTTAATGGAATAATGGCCTATCAAATGTCTCATCTTTTGGCTTTGCTATATGTCTTAGTGTGATTTGAGCAAAGGAGTAAAAATTATCACTGATCTTCTATATGTCTATTACAGAATCCAATAAAACAATTTCTTAAGATACTTTATTTATTTATTTATTTATTTATTTATTTATTTGAGGCCTGGTGTACGGATTCGTGCACTGGTGGGGTGGGCCCTTAGCATAGCCTGCGGGGATCGGGCCGGAAACTGGCAGTCCAACACCACCTGCCACTCCTGCCTGCTGCTCCTGTTCATCCAGGCCCCGCAGCACCTGCCACCACCACTGCTTGACGGGCTCACTGCTGCTCCACTGCGGTCTTGGGCTGCAGTGGCCAGCTGTGAGCCCTGCGTCTAACACCCATCGGTCAGCTGAGTGGCACTCCCACTGTAGGAGTGCACTGACCACCAGGGGGCAGCTCTTGCATTGACCGTCTGCCCCCGGTGGTCATTGTGTGTCATAGCAACTGGTTGATCAGTCACTTAGGCTTCTATATATATAGATTTATTTTCCTCACCAAAGGATATTTTTTTCCATTGATTTTAAGAGAGAGTTGAAGGGAGAGGGAGAGACAGAGAGAAACATGGACATGAGAGAAACATATCGATTGGTTGACTCTCACATGCCCGGGAGCCTGCAACTGAGGTACGTGCCCTTAACCGGAATTGAACCCGGGACCTTTCAGTTTGCAGGCCATCGCTCTATCCACTGCGCAAAACTGGCTAGGGCTTTAAAGATACTTTTAATGTTACTCATATTTCACCATAAGTAGCTTAAAGGAGTGACCAGATGCTCTACTATCCCGAAGGGTCATAGAGCTAGAACTAAGTGTCTGTCTTCTTTCAAGACCATTGGGACCAATTCCATCTCACCTGCCAACTAACCTTGTCATTCTTTATTTACTACCTGAATTCTCTGCTTTTAATGCTGCTTTCCCCTTGATCTGACCCAATCCCCCAACCTTCCTCTCCTCAGACCCCTTCAATGCCCTAGAACTTCCTCTTAGTGGTCAGGACACTCCCACAAGCCACATTTCTCTGAATGGAAAGTCCCTTACCTCCTTGCCTTTCTGGCTGATCCCTTAGGATAATGCCTTTCTTCTAGTTCTTTCTCAGTTGATTATCACGTAGTCCATAAAATTAGGGCCAGGTGGTGACTTTAGTATTTTTCCTTGCTCTTTGTTGTCACTTACAGAATATTATTTCTCCTAACTCTTACAAACTATATTTTTGTGAGGCTTGTACCATCTAGCAATACCACTCTCCCTTTCTTCTTATTGTTAGGTATTGATCACCTGGTCACTGATCCACAATGACTCATCTTTACCATTCTTCAAGTCTTTGACATCCACATAGATGACCAAATCAAAACCTCAACTCTCAGGTTGATCTCCTCAACAATGATCGTTTACTCCATCTAATCCATTATTCACATTATAACCTACATCTTGTCAACATCAGAAACAGAACTACCATTGATCAAATATCCCATTCTTCAAACAACTTCTTATTCTTTGAGCTTTTCTTATATCTGGTACACCATTTCAACAGTTTTCCAAACTCAGTTAGACCTCCATTCTGTTGACCCCATCCATCATGCTCTCTTTTTTTCATCAGCACCTCTACTTCTCCTCACATCCATTCGTGTCAAGTCCATATTTCAGAGCTCTTTATAATAATTATTGTGTCACAGGGTTGTAACACCCCTGTCCCTTCCTCTTTGGCCATTTCTATTAAAACCTCAAACCGCGCCGAAACCGGTTTGGCTCAGTGGATAGAGCGTCGGCCTGCGGACTGAAAGGTCCCAGGTTCGATTCCGGTCAAGGGCATGTACCTGGGTTGCGGGCACATCCCCAGTAGGAGATGTGCAGGAGGCAGCTGATCGATGTTTCTAACTCTCTCTCTCCCTTCCTCTCTGTAAAAAATCAATAAAATATATTTAAAAACAAAACAAAAAAACAAACCTCAAACCTGCATAAACCTAAGAACTTATTTCATCAGCCTTCTCAGGGCTTACACCCAAGCAGCTGAAATTGGTGGAGAAAAATGATACAATCAGACATGCTGTTTTCAATTTAAATTCACGATCACCAACTTCAAACAGGCAGTCAACATTGCTCAGCACACCTACTGTTTTTCTCTACTAAGCTTGCACCCTCCACTCCAGAGGTGTCTACTTCTCTGCCCTGAAACTTCCTAATCTTCCTTCCATCCATTCTCTGCAAGACCAGCTAGTAAGCTTGCCTCATTAAACCATCAGACTACAACTCCCTCTTCTTTCCATTTCAAAATCAATAAAACTTCCTGCATCTGCACCCATCTTCTTTTAGTCTAGTTTGAGTTACTCCATGTTCTCAATTACCCAGGAAGATTCCTTATAATAGCCCAACTTACTTCTAATTTTAAGTCTTGAAGCTGTCAACTTCCTATTCTCCACCAACAAATCTAACTTCACACCCATCTTTTTTCCCATGTGATTTTTTATTTGATTTGTACTTCTCTTTTATTTTATTTATTGTCTCAAGGTTTACATATGTCTCCTTTTTGCCGGCTTGACTCCCCCACACCCAGCCATTCCCACCCCGGGCAAGCTCCCACCGCCCCAGTGTTGTGTGTGTCCATTGGTTATGCTAATATGCATACATACAAGTCCTTTGGTTGCTCTCTAACCTCCCCTCCCACTCCTGCCATTTGTCTCTGGATCTATTCTTGTTCATCAAATTATGTTGATCATTATATCCCACATAAGAGTGAGATCATGTGATATTTATCTTTCTCCAACTGGCTTATTTCACTTAGCATAATGCTCTCCAGTTCCATCCATGCTTTTGCAAATGGTAAAAGTTCCTTCTTTTTTATAGCGGCATAGTATTCCATTGTGTAGAAGTACCATAGTTTTTAAATACACTCATCTGCTGATGGGCACTTAGGCTGTTTCCAAATCTTAGCTATTGAAAATTGTGCTGCTATGAACATAGGGGTGCATATATCCTTTCTGATTGGTGTTTCTGGTTTCTTGGGATATAGTCCTAGAAGTGGGGTCACTGGGTCAAATGGGAGTTTCATTTTTAGTTTTTTGAGGAAACTCATACTGTCTTCCACAGTGGCTGCACCAGTCTGCATTCCCACCAGCAGTGCACAAGGGTTCCTTTTTCTCCACATCCTCGCCAGCACTTGTCGTTTGTTGATGATAGCCATTCTGACAGGTGTGAGATGGTACCTCATTGTTGTTTTGATTTGCATCTCTTGGATGATTAGTGACTTTTAGCATGTTTTCTTTCATATGTCTCTCGGCCTTCTGTATGCCCTCTTTTGAAAAGTGTCTACTTAGGTCCTTTGCCCATTTTTTGTTTGGATCGTTTATCTTCCTTTTGTTAAACTGTATCCCCCATGTGTTATACTGGAAGTATTCTTTTTATTTAATCCTTTAAATTCTGGATTATCTTAACCTGCTTCCCTAGGGACTTTACTCTATCAACTGCCATTTTATATATTCAATGTCACTCAATCTCTCTCTTTCCTCCTTCCTCCCTTCCTTTCTATAAAAACATATATTTTTATTGATTTCAGAAAGAAAGGAAGAGAGAGATAGAAACATCAATGATGAAAGAGAATCATTGATTGGCTGCCTCCTGCACGCCCTTCTGGGGAATTGAGTCTGCAACCCGCGTATGTGCCCTGACCGGGAATTGAACTTTGACCTTCTGGTTCATGGGTCAATGCTCAACCACTGAACTACTCTGGCTGGGTCCTTCCTCTCTCATTATCATCTCCTTCAAATCTGTCTTTCTTCCTCCATTCCTTTTGCATTTAAAAAATAGCCTTTACTTAAAAGAATAAATTACATGGAGTCAGAAGTGTTCCTAAAATGTGAAATACTAGTATATGGTTCTCTGCTGTTTTTTGACTAATTTCATTGTGCTTTTTTTCTCATAAACTCTACACAGTAACCCTAAATGCTGCATATTTCTGACTGAGAACATTTAAAACCATTCATTCATTCAACATGTACTTTTTTTTAAAAAATACATTTTATTGAGTTTTTTACAGAGAGGAAAGAAGAGAGATAGAGCGTTAGAAACATCGATGAGAGAGAAACATCGACCAGCTGCCTCCTGCACACTCCCCACTGGGGATGTGCCCGCAACCAAGGTACATGCCCTTGACCAGAATCGAACCTGGGACCTTTCAGTCCGCAGGCCGACGCTCTATCCGCTGAGCCAAACCGGTTTCGGCCAACATGTACTTATTGCCACCCACAATCTTCCATGCACTAGGTGCTGGTAATTTGACAATGAAATTAGTCAATCATCATTAAGACACTGAGTTGGATATGGTTGCCTAACCACCATGTCCATCCTTTTGTCTTATCCCTTTACTATGTAGCCATATGCCTCACAGAAAGCTGATAAAACCTCCAAGGCTGGTCCTAATTTTTCTTTTTTCTCCCCCAGCTTTACTGAGGTATAACCGACAAAAATTTATATATTTTATACACTGTGAAATGATCACCACAATCAATCTCATTAAAATAGCAATCTCCTCACATACATAGTTCTTTCTCTCTCCTCAGTGTTAAGAACTTTAAGATCTATCCTCTTAGGAAATTTCAATGAAACAAAACAGTATTGTTAACTACAGTCACCCTGCTGTACATTAGATCCCAGAACTTACTCATCTTACATAACCAAACTTTGTACCCTTTATCCTTCAAGTCTTTCTTCCAAAGACCAAAATTTTCCTTTGACCTCATGCTCTGTTCACTCTCCTCTTAAAAGTTGCTCACACTCAACCCTTCCTCAACTCCCACTCCTGATCTGTCGCAATCCTGCTTCTGCTAGTCACTCAACTGAAATGGCACTTTCAGAAAGGTCTTCAAAGGTCTCCTTGTTGACAATTCCATGGGTCTGTTTCATTACTATGTTAACTGATTGCTCTGTATCACTTCACCATGACGATTACAGAGGGACTCTATTCTTGCTTTCTGTGACACCACGGCCAGTCTCCTGACCACTCTGACAGTATAGGTCTCATCCCCTTTGAGTTTTCTAATTGCCCCCAGTGAAAGTTTGAATAAGCAGTGAAAGGCTAGAAGGCAGGAAGCAGAACGAAAAAAGCAAAACAAGAGGTAAGAATAATCTGCTGGCCTGTGGAGAATCAAATGTTATGTGAAAGAATGATAATCCACAAGTCATCAAACCCATTTTACAAAGATATTTAAGTTTAAATTTTTGTGTAATTTGTAGAAAAGTTCTACAAATCAGATAATCTGGCCATTTTGCTATAACCACAAAGGAAAAGCTGATGCTGTCATTCCAATTTGCCCTTTTTTGCTTAGGTAACAAATGAGCTCTATTTATCACATCCCTGTCTTTGCTGTGCATATGCAAACTACTGCCTACAGCCATCCATTTTAGTCCCAGGTTGAATGCAGTCAAAATCTACTATGGTTAGCACATGGTACAGTTGAAGCACCTTTCTTTTAAACTACAGTAAGTCCTCACTTAACATCATCAATAGGTTCTTCAACTTTTAAGTGAAACAATGTATAGAAAAACCAATTTTACCATAGGCTAATTGTTATAAACAAGAGTTAAGTTTCTATGGTATCTCATCAATGTTATAACAAAACGACATTGAATAAAACATTATTTGAGGACATGCTGTATATTAAAACAGGAATTCATTGAGTATTTTAAATACCCATATGCTATATATGACAAAGTGAGCTCTTTATTTATACATGTGATTTAAACATTTTTATCTTAAGTGCAAGCATGTCTAAACATGAAGCCTGGTAACCAGATGTAACTAAAGCTGCCCCTGCATTATAGGTTAAAATCGTTCCATAAAGTGGTATTAGAAAGCAGCAACCCATTATATGTATGATATAACCTAGTCCTAAATTTCAGAAAGTAAAAGTTTTATTTTAAACAGTGATATGGGTAAATGACTTAATCTCACACTCTTTTAGCTTTCCTTTCAATTCAATCAGTGATCATCCAATCAGCTAACCCAGCTCACAAGGATGATGTAAGGGAACCCGGTGATATTTCCAAGTGTCTGGGCTCTTTATGAGAAAGGCAATCATACTGATTTCTGGCATTAGACTCAAACAGGCAGTTAGATAGCAGAAGGATATTCAAGCAAGCAGGAAGAAAAAGGGTCTATATAGTATATGTTATTTCAAACAAAGATATTCAGATAAATGCAAAAAATAGTCTAGTTAAAAAAAAAAAAGAAAACAGTAAAGTAACTCAAAGCAAGGGAGCTAGATATTAGAAAATAACCTTAAGTAAGAGGAAGAGGTTGTTGAGACAGCTGAGCAGAGACAAAAGGCACTGAAGAACAGAGTCATCCATACTCCCACACTGCAAGATAAGGCAGATAAAAAGCCAATTAAACTATGTACAGATTAAAAAAATAATGTAGGGAAGTTAACTTGGCTGGCTTGTCTGTACATCAATGACAAATTATTTGGTTAAATTTTTTTTCTAAATATATACTTGTGTGAAATGTATTATAATACGCACCTCAAATTTCTCTTCCTTAACTGAACCCACATCACCTCTTTTCTCTATTTGTTTATTCTAGAGTTTGTGTCATGTTATTCTAAATAGTCAGCAAGATAAAAGTCACATAGCTGCCTGAAAAGCTATGTAATACTTTATGCTCTGAAAACTTTATGCTCAGTTAGAAAGGAATAACTCCCACATTTGAATGATGTGCCATCATTCTGGTTTTTAGCTTTTCATATCTTCTTTCATAGGAATAGTTTTAGTATACAACTAATTCTTCACAGAATGATAGGCATATAATATATAATTTGGACTTCTGCTCTGCACTGCAGCAAATAATGAATCATGAACTTATTTTCATGCAAAGTTTATAGTGCCAGAGTATGCTTTAGATTTCACTGATTATTATATTATTTCAAAAGGTTAAGTAAATTAAATTGTAACAAAGAAACAAGAAAAGAATTTAGTGTGTTAGAAGAGCTTCTACCAGGACTATTATAAATTTTCCATATTCCCGATTTTAGAATTTTGCCCAAGATCATGCTGGCTGAGATCCATTCTTTGATACTGACAAAGGCAATTATTCTTAAAATGTGCAAATGCCCAATAAAAACAGTCATCAAAAACTGAAAACTATAGTAAATGATGGTTAGTTACATGACACAATGTTTACATCTACAAAGAACATGTAAAACAATCTTGCAATTCTAGTACAGCTCAAATTATAAAATAAATTATGAAAATGTACTATCTATAAAAATAATTTCACATATTCATTCTATTAGATCAAAATAAGGAAGGTAAGAAGGCAGCTAACTAAAAATGAATGTAATAGAATATAATAAATACCTTTAGTTGACTATTAAATGAATCCATTTCTGATAGCTTAGATGCAGTTTCTTTTTCCAGTGCATCTAACTGTTCTCTAAGTCTTTGGCATAATTCTTCCTTTTCTAATGATTTTTTATGAAGTAGACTCATTCCTAAATCTGAAATACAGAATCAGACAGTTTACATTTGGTAGAAATTCCTATGTCTTTACAAGTAATTGGCATTTGCTGTCTGGTCAAATTGGTCTAACTAGAGAAAGACAAAGAATGTACATGTATAATGTGGATCAGCTGAAGAGATAAAAACTCAGTGGTCATTACCCCCTTTCAAATCAGATCCTGGGAAGCTCTTCATATAGAAATGTGTAAGGAGTGGTTCTGTACTCAAACAATATAGGACTTGAAGTGGTGCTCCACTTGGGGTAAGGCTTTTCACTAACCTGATCCTCAGGCTCTCTTTCTATACAATGAGCATCATATCTCTGATCTCATTTATGAGGTGATGGATATAAAGCCATTAGTATAGAGTCTGGCCCACAGTAAATACTCAATTAACAGCAGCTACTGTCAAAGTAGCTTTCGATATATTCTTCGTGCTTCCAAGAACAGGGGAATATTCATAGCAAGGACTCAATTAATATTACAAACTGGATTATTTAGTAATGTTCCCAAGGAAGTAAGAACAGAGGGCTTCCTTTTAGATAACCTTTCTTACAGAGTCAGGCAGGGATGGAGAAATTAGATAGAAATATATAATGCAACCCTAGCCTGTTTGGCTCAGTGGATAGAGCGTCAGCCTGGGAACTGAAAGGTCCCAGGTTTGATTCTAGTCAAGGGCACATGCCCGGGTTGTGGGCTCGATCCCCAGTGGAGGACTTGCAGGAGGCAGCCGATCCATGATTCTCTCTCATCATGGATGTTTCTATCTCTCTCTCCCTCTTCCTTCCTCTCTGAAATCAATAAAAATGTATTTTTTTAAAAAAGAAATATATAATGCAGATTACATTACAATAAATTAAAATAGCAATCTTACTATCTATTTACATACATATTTAAACTTTATTATATTTTTAAAGTATAAACATCTAGTATAAAACTATAAAATATTTTTAAAGGCTAGTGTAAAATAAAACACTTTCAGAAAGGCACTTTACTCTTTTACATTAAAGAGTAAAAAAAACTCCCCTTTATCTCAACTCCCAGCTTATTCCCCTCTTAGGCATTTACATTTAGATATGTGTATAATCAATATTTATTTCCAAAGGATTTTAATGGGCTCATATTGTCTACATTGCTCAACAATTTGCTTTAAATTTAGTAAACATCTCCTACAAAACAGTTCTTTACAATTCATGCAGGAATATGGCCAAAATGTAGTCTTGTGTTAGAGCCAAACCTAGATCTTGTTTAATTGTACTCTGGCATTTTATTTGATTAATATTTGAAATATGTAAATAAAAATCTTATCAAGATAGGAAGACATACCACAATTATTACTTATTTTTATTAATATAATGTTCTAACATCTGTGATATTTTTCACATTAATCTGAAATTTTTAACTGCAGACAAAAAATGTTATTTATAACAGAATAATGCTATCTTAAAAAGTAACAGAATATACTGATAGTCAGTCATTCAGAAAAGAATAAAAGGCAAAACAAACCTTAGAGACTTACCAGGTGTGTTACCAAGCTGTATGTTTTTAATTCTTTCATTTAATAATTGCTTCTCAGGTACCAAATAGATAAGCTTATTCTGATAGTCCTTATAAAAAGAAAAAGTAGTGCTTGATTAAAACTGTAATGCCTATACTTTTTTTTGCAAACTTCAAAACATGATTTAATCACTCTTAAAACTAAGAATAGGAATAATATGTAGCTGTAAACTGCTCACAACTTATGAATAAACTAGAATGGAGTACACATGACTGAAAATACAATTATTTAGCCCCCGTAAGTTTTGTTCAGCAGATAGAACATCAGCCCTCAGATTGAAGGGTTGTGGGTTCGACTCCAGTCAACGTACTTTGGTTGCAGGCTCGCGCGTGAGAGGCAATCAATCGGGCAAACAATCGATGTGTTTCCTTCTCTCTGTCTCTCCCCCTCCCTTCCACTTTCTCCGAAAATCATTGGAGAAAATATCCTCAGGTGAGGATTAACAAATAAACAAACAAAAAATACAAATGTTTAAACATAAATCCATTCATGAATGGCTGGCTGAAGTTAAAAGGTGTGAAGAAAGCCACTGTTAATGGGGTACAACTGGAGCCTTAAACTTTTCAGCACAATGATGGACGGCAGTGGGCCCAGGCGAAGAGGTGCCTTTGGTATCTGCTACGTGGTATGTGTAAGCAGGCCATGACACTCCAGAATAAATAAGTGTATATCAAAGAGGGACTAGTAACTCTGGGATAACTAAGGAAGCAGGGTTAAATCAGATGGGAAATGTTATTGAGTCTTTGCCTATATCCATGGTGACAAAGTGAAAAAACAGCTGATTAACTGCTAGTCCATATAGAAAGGGAAATTTGCTAAGAGGACTCTAGAGATACAGAATGCTTTCAGAGTCCCTATTCTGCAAACTATGGCAACTGAACTAGATCCTAATGCACAAGTACAGGATAGAATTACCAAGATCCTGGGGGACATAGTCAACATTCTTCCACAATTCTGAAAAGAATAATGTTAAGTCAAAACTTCCTAAAGTAGTAGCAATAATCTTAGTTTAAGATATATAAACTTAAAACACAAAATGATAAATGTCCATTTATGTATAGATATTAAGCAGACCTTAACCAGATGTCTACCAGAGTTTTAGGTGGTCACTGAACTTCCTGATATTATACAAAAGATTGTGTATATTCACTTCCTTCTGGGAAGGTGGTCTATCAGAGACTTGAAGGGGTTCTTGATACCAAAAATCAAAACCACTCTACTAGGAAGAATTATTAATTACGGTTCATGCTGAAGGACAACTGAGCAGCAAAGGACTTACCTGAAGTTCTTGCTGGAGCTGCTTGATTTCCATAATTTCCAGGTCACATTGCTTGTCCAGAACTTCCAGCTCAGTCTTCTGAGTTTGTTTTCTGAGTCGGACATCTTGAAGTCTGCCTGAGATCTGCTGATGTTTGCCATTCTACAGGAAGAGCATACAAATATAAGATAACATAAAATGCTAATAGAAAATGTTATCAGGAAAATATTCTACTTAAATTTTTAAATGTCATTTATACTCAGTCTAAGATAAATGTTTAAAACCAAGTGGAGTATGTATTTGAGTTCTATCTTTTGACTCAAGAGAACTGTTAGCAGGAAATGCACCATTTTCAGAGTGCAAGAGCCCATATATTAGGATGAGAAAGTACAAATATAACACACTAAGTTTCTTCTGAGTTCAGCATTGAGGCACTAATTTATAATATTAAAATAGAGACAAGCTTAAAGAATAACAAGGAATAAATTTTGCATGCAGCATTAGCATTACCTTCTTTGAGCTTATTTCTAACCTCATTGCTGCCATCTAATGTCCTCTAATCAATGTCCAGGAGGGCCTTTCTGGCTACAATTCTCTTCCTATAACAATATTTCTCTCCCCCTTCTTTCTGAGAAGCAGAAAAGAAATAGAGAGCAGAGATTTCCAATGGAAGCTAAGAAGAGGGTTGAGGTGTTATGGGCTGAACTGTGTCCACCCCAATTCATGTTATAGCCTAACCCCCAGTACCTCAGAATGTGACTGTATTTGGAGAAAGGGACTTCAAAGAGGAAATTAAGGGTTAAGTGAGGTCATATGAGTGGGCTAAGACCATCTGATTGGTGTCCTTATAAGAAGAGAAAATTTGGACACAAAAGAGATACCAGAAATGCAGAAGAAGAGGAAAGACCATCTGCGGGCTCAGTAAGAAGGCGGTTATCTGCAAGTAGAGAGGCCTCAAAGGAAACCAAACCTGCTAATACCTTCATTTTAGACCTATAGCCTCCAGAATGGTGAGAAAATAAATTTGTTGTTTAAGCCACTGGTTTGTGGTATTTTGTTATGACAGCCTTAGCAAACTAATACAGCAGGATGTGGAAAAAGATCATGAATAATCAAAATTTCCTATTTGAGAAGTATACACGAAAGATATACATGCTGTGTTCATCCTAGAGCTTATGTTATCTTCAGCACGTGTAAGCATAGGTTCTGGATCTTTTCAGACTCTACACAATAATCTATACTACTGCTTGGTGTGTTACCCAGTTCTTGAGGAAAAAATCATCAATCTTAGGGTAGTCTCCCATTATATTTTAAAGGAAAAATATATAGTCAAGATGATGGTTTAGACCAGGGGTGGGCAAACTTTTTGACTCGAGGGCCACAATGGGTTCTTAAACTGGACCGGAGGGCCGGAACAAAAGCATGGATGGAGTGTTTGTGTGAACTAATATAAATTCAAAGTAAACATCATTACATAAAAGGGTACGGTCTTTTTTTTTTTTAGTTTTATTCATTTCAAACGGGCCGGATCCGGCCCGCGGGCCGTAGTTTGCCCACGGCTGGTTTAGACAGATATCAAATTAGCTACATAGAGAAATTGAAGTTTTTTAGGCCTGTTTTGTAGTACTATGGCATGATTAATAATTGTGGTATTCAATGGGGAGGATAAGGACACATATGTAATACCTTAATCAATAAAGAAAAAAATAAAAAAAAGTTATTGTGGTATGCTTTCCTACACATTTGAAGGCTTAATATAGTACCTTTATAACTAAAAACATTGTGATAATTTAAAAAATCTACTTCAAGTCACCCACCAAATAAATAAATTAAGATCTAAATTTGGCTCCACCACATGGCTACAATGCATTTTTGCAATACCTTACTACACCATTAGATCAGACTTCTGTGATTCTAGGATCTAGTAGAATAGTATGCCTTACCCAGATCCTTTATAGTTTTTCACTCTGCATTTCAAAGTCTTTTAATAACCTGACCCTCTGACATCTGATGGTAAAATATAGTAAGTATAATGGCTAATATTAGCTAATAACTATAGTCTTACAGAACTAAAAGGAATTGTAATAGATCACTTACGTCTGCAGTTTCTAATCATTTTTTATTTTTAGCAGTAGAATCATTTTTCCAAGCAAATCTTAGATAAAATGCCACTAAAAGTAAGACAGACAAATGTGGAGCTTCCCTACTGTGAAGGGGGGAAGAACTGGGAAGGGGGAGCACTGCCCTGGCTCCATGGCTCCCCACTCCCACCGCCTGGCTATCCCTTTGTAGGCCACCTTCCACAGACCATCACTGAGCCAGCACCACTTTCTTTTCTTTTATAGAAGGGCAAAGTAAGGCACAGAGAAGGGAAATGTCTTACCCAAGAGTACACAGTTTGCCAGCATTTAAACTGAGACCACACATAATTCTCAGCACTTTGAGCCAGTTACCCCTTTTTAGGAAACTATACTGTCCAGTTAAAAAGCACATAGGAAACTATAACTGTTTAATTGCATTAAAACATGATGTAGTCATGAGATGGATTTTTAAAACAATGACATTACTCAACAGGTAACTCGAGCATCATTCAGATAAACTTCATTTAAACTTTATCCATACCAGTGCTTCCAACTCGAGATGAAGACTCTTCTTTTTAGAGTTTAACCTCACAATTTCTTCCTGCTCTCTGTTCCTTTGATTGAGGAGCTCCTGTCTGCGAATTCTCTCCCACTCTAAACGACGTTGTCTTTCAAGTTCCTGTTTTGCTGCCTGAGAATAATGAATTAAAGTTAATTTCTCCATAAACAATTTTGCATCATTCAAACACCGATGAGATGACAAAAGTGAGGCAGGAACTGAGTGCCTGTGGGTGACTGGGCAGACCTAATTTTATCAATGGGCTTAATTAAAGAACTTCCACAAAAATGACTTCATCCATCAGATTTATGGATTGACTCACAGGGAAGTTACTTTTCTTTTAATAAACAAAAGGATGATTTCGTAAAAAATATGTTACTAGGAATAACTGCACCTTTTTCTGGTACCAGGGAAGAAAACAACTTCTATTCATATTATTTATAATTTACGGTGCTCCATCCCCAGCCCTTTAAAACACAGCCTGTCCTCCTAGGAACCCCACACAGCACTGTTTATCCCAAGGACTTGTGCAAGCCCAGCCTCTTGATTCCTCACTAGACCTGTCACCCCACTCTCATCTTTCTGCCTCTCCAATTCCTTGGCCTCTTCACTCTGGATCCTAAGCTTGTGTTCATTTGATGACCTGATCAAACTGACTTCTTCCCCTGGCTCACTAACCTTAGCTCCTCACTCTTCTCTGCAATCGGTTCTCCTTTGGGATGTCACCTGAAGACATGCTTTCTCTTACCATTTATTGGCCCTGAACACCCCTCACAGGCAAGATTCAGATTTGTATAAAGTAAGTATGAACGAGGATAAGCCACAATAAAACCAACCATTTTTTTAATTGAAGAAAATATAGTCACTTATTAAATGAAATTGTTTTCTTAGGAAATAAAATAACCTAAAAATAACCTCTCGTCTTTCTATCTCTTTTCTCCTTTCTTCCTCCCGTTGTCTCTCCAATTCCCTCTGCTTCTCCAACCGTTTTTCTAATTCAAGTTGTTTCTTCCATTCTTGTTCTTGCAATTCTCTCTGCTTTCGTTCCCACTCTTCCTTTTCTTTCTGGGCTTTACGCTCTGCCTCCCTCTGTTGCTGCTCCATCAGGGCTTGGCGTCGCTTCTCCAGTTCCATGTTCCCTCGCTCATAGTTGGCTTTCCGCTTGTCCTCAAAAGTAACTAAATAAGGCACATTATAAGCATCCTCACACGTGAAGAGCCTGCTGAACCCGCAATTCAGTTTCAACATACACATGCCTTGTAACCATTTGGCTATTACTCTTTGGATACTTCTCCTAAGGATAATTTTAACCCAAATGTAAATAGTAAACTATTTCTGCTCTAAGAATACTCATTTTTAGAAAAAAGATTTCTAAGTTTGAACCCACCCAAGAGAGAAATAATTTTAACTATTTCTGCCAATAAAAATGCTTTTCAACTTTTTTCTCAACATTTCTTTAAGGACAACCAAAGTTGGATGGCTATATATTTATTTTATTTGACATGTGCCATTAACTTATTAATATTTTTCAATATCTACATATGTACTTTTTCAACTAATATTTAAACTATTTTTAAAAATTCAAGATTTGATTGCAAAATTTGCTCTAATGATTTCTCCTGAAGTGGGAGAAACACTTTAAGTAGGATGCTAATACACACATTCTTGCCAAATACACACATTGTCTCTTCCTCCTACATACATACTCTCTTAATTTTGACAATCTTAATTTCATTGATGTCAAAATCCACCCCATTTATCAAATAGTTTCTTGTATAGCATATAAAATATTTAAAATATAAAAATTCTGAATATTCATTTGCATTTCATGGTAAAATTTAAGAGAACTCACGATAAATATACAACTTAGACACTCAATGTTACCTGGTAATTTTTTCTGAGGTTCCTCTTCTTGTATTTTCTGATATGAAGGCAGAGTTCCATTAATGGAATCAATTTGCTTTCCTCCTCTAAGAAAAGCAAACAACAAATAAATTAAGCATCATGCAGTCGGAGAATTTTTAGACTAGATTATATAGATTACCTATGACCAGAGCAAATTAATATTTAGAACATTATATTAAAGATATTTAAAACACGGTATGGTCCGTAGTTATAATGAACAGCAGTATATGGATTGTCAAGCCAGAGAGATCTGATCAAATCATGGCTCAGCCAATTGTTTTTTTGGGTAAATTTATTCTCTTTAGTCATCAGTTTTCTTATCGTTAACAATGAAAACACAACTACTTCTAATATCTATTCCTTCTCAGTAATTCATTAAATTCCAAAATCAAATGTCAGTGTAAATGTTTAACTCTCCACTAAACTAGTGGAAATCCCAAAGTAGTACTCATGTCTGCCAAGTGATCAAAACCACCCCCTCTTCACCTAAGGGGTGAAGGGCACTCACCTAAAAGACGGAGGGACCAGCTCAGGAGGTAAAGTCAGAGGCAAAGGCTGTCCAGCTTTGGCCATGTCAGTGAGGTGCATCGCAAGGATAAACTCTTCAGCTTTTAGTTGTCCATCCCCATCAATGTCAGCCAGACTCCTAAAGAAAATGTGAAAACTCACAAGTGAGAAATAAAGTCTCAGTTTGAAATCAAATATTTTCAAAATAATTCAATTTTTTTATTTTTAAAACAATAATAATGATAGTGCTGGTCAGAGTGGTTCAATTGGTTGGGCGTTGTTCCATGCATGGAAAGGTTGGCAGTTTGATTCCCAGTCAGAGCACATGCCTGGGTTGCGGGCTTGATCCCCTATAGGGGACATGCAGCAGGAGGTGGCTGATTGATGTTCTCACATCAATATTTCTCTCTCTCCCTCTCTCTTCCTCTCGCTCTAAAAATCAATTTTAAAATCTTTTAAAAAAAGAATTATAGTAAAATAGTTATCATAACACATTTTAGTAAAACGTAGAGATACAGAAAAGTGCGTTAATTTTTACCCTTAATTACAAAACACTAAAGAGAGAAAAAACAACAACTTTTAAATAGAAAGAAAACTATTCCTTTATTCCTTCTGAAAACGTGGACTGCCTTTTTTCATGGTTAATTCACCTAGCAAATCACTTTTTTGTTGTTGTTAATCCACACCTGAGGAAATTTTTTTTCCATTGCTCTTCAGAGAGAGTGAAAGAGAGAGAGAGAGAGAGAGAGAGACATCGATATGAGAGAGACACATTGATTAGTTGCCTCCTGCATGTGCCCCCACTGGGGGTGGGGAATGAACCTGCAACCCAGATTCGTGCCCTTGACCAGAAAATGAACTGTGACCCTATGGTGTGCAGGCTGACCCTCTAACCACTGAGCAACACTGGCCAGGACTCAAATCACATTTAATTCTACATTAAAAATGAGATATTTTCTAATTCTCCATAAAAGGCATTATATAAAGCAAACTAGTTTTACTTATAAAATAATTAATTGCAAAGTTCTCATGAATAACATTTTGCTCAATTTTATTTGCTTTCAAGGTTGTGTTAACTTTCAAGCAGCTACTTTTATGGAACATCTTGGAGTCACAAACTTTTATAGAAACATTATCTTATAATAGAGGATGTATAGTTAAAAATCCCAATTAATGGGCAAACTTACCAAATAGTAGCTAGCTGAGTTTGAGAAAGATTTGACTGAAGAAGGGCATTTCTAGCTTGAAAACCTGATTGAGTGGGAAAAACATAAAAAATAAAATAAAAGAAAGTTCTTTAGCCTCTTTAAAGTCACACAAACCTAAATAGCTGTACCTGTAAAATAACACTGTTGCTATCCTGGGAACTTTTAACATAAAAATTTTTTTTAATATATTTTATTGATTTTTTACAGAGAGGAAGGGAGAGAGACAGAGAGTTAGAAACATCGATGAGAGAGAAACATCGATCAGCCGCCTCCTGCACACCCTCTACTGGGGATGTGCCCGCAACCCAGATACATGCCCTTGACCGGAATCGAACCTGGGACCTTTCAGTCCGCAGGCCAACGCTCTATCCACTGAGCCAAACCGGTTTCGGCAACATAAAAATTTTTACCATGTGCCAGGCACTGAGCATTCAGTAGTAATCAAAACAACACAGTCCCTGTCCCCACAGAATTTAAAATCAGAATTAATGGAGCCAAATGCTCAGAAGATAACCATACACAAGTGACTGGGATGCAGGACTGAGCCACCAGTACGGAAAGTACTTAGAGGCCAACTTCTAGTCTGGAGCCTCCTGGCACACCAATGCAACCGGAAGCACTGCTTCCTTAGCCTTTTCATATCTCTCCCCGCTGATCATTCCTTTGTCTCTACTCTTCCTCTTCTAAATGACTTGTAAATCTTGATACTCCCCAAAGATTTATCCTGGACATTCTTTTCTGAGTATTCACATCCATTTCTATGACTGTAAATAGCACCTAGAGGCTAGTGATTCCCAAATGTACATTCCCAACATAAACCTTCCTATAGCTATTTTATCTGATCACATCAGTATTAATATATCCCATTCTATGTTCCCTAGCACTTTAAAGCTCTATTACTTTTAAACACTTATTTTGCTTGGCCTACATTGTACTTCACTGATGAGTGAAGAGAGGGGAAAGTCAGAAGGTGGGAAGTCTATTTGCCTCTTACCCTCTGTTTATATCCCTTTCATTATTTTCAACTAGTAAAGTTTGGATGTTTGTTCTAGCATGCACTCAATATTCTATGGGGGTCTAAGGCCAGGTTTTATGGCTACCTTTGAGCATTAAAGGATAAGCAATGCTCATGTGCCTTTAGAAAGGGCAAGTAGAGAAAGACCCATGAGGACAGGGATTCGCGGGGAACTGAGGCTAAGTCCCACACACTCCCTCTTGTCATGTGAGCATCTCCATTCACTCCCTACTCTGGAGGATGAGGTTTGATCTTCTCAAGGGTGAAGTCTTTTGCATGTACATCTGTGTGTTCAACTTCATTGTAAGAACTTTTTAAGAAAACCATCAGGTTATATCCATTTTTGAATTTTTATACAACTTACATTATTTGCATATATCCAATGCCTGCCAAATTTTTTTGATGTTAAAATTTTAGATGAGCTATAAAGTACAAATTCAAAGTTCTTCAATAGAAGTCCATTTAAAAAAACTTTAACTCACATTCTTAAGCATTGTATGCCACTTACCTGAGAGGTATCCACTCATGCTTTTGTCAAGACTATTAAATTTTTGCCGATATTTTAATCTTGAAGGCTGAGGAACTGCCCACTCTGTGGTCCCAATCTTGGGCGAGTTCCCTGAGAGTGAAGCAGTTGAGGAAGTTGAGCTATAACAAAATTTATTTAAAAAATTTTATGTTACTAAATAAAATATATTTAGTTCAACCTTATAAGGCAGACAGTAAGAATATCTTCTGTAATACAACAGTAATTGCTTTTGTATTTGATACTGAAAAAAATTCAAACAATTATCCTTGTTCTTGGGAAAGCAAATACCATACATCAAGAACCTACAATGTACCAGGCCCCATAATATGCTGGGGCCTTTACAAATATTACTTCTAATCCTCCTGACAAACTTAAAAGGTATTTACTGTCCCAGCTTTTATATGGTTCAGTGATGTTAAGAAAAAAAAAAAGGTTATTCATTCAGTGAGTAAGCTAGGATACAAAGATTCTTCTGGGTCACTGCTTTAAAGAACATTATTGTGAGACAACTGGGTAAAGAAAATGTGGTCAATATATACAATGGAATATTACTAGGCCATAAAAAAGAGTGAAATCTTACAATTTGTGACAACATGGATGGACCTAGATGGTATTAGTCAAAGACAAATACCATATAATTTCACTTATATGTGGAATTTAAAAAACAAAATAAAGGAACAAATAAAAAGAAAGAAACTTATAGATACAGAGAACAAATCAATGGTTGCCAGGTGGGGGCCTGGGTGAAAAAGGTGAAGGGATTAAGAAGTAAAAATGGCAGTTTGGAAATGGTCACAAGAATGTAAAGTACAGCATAGGGATACAGTCAATAATATTGTAATAACTATGCATGGTGTCAGGGGGGTGTTGGATTTTTGTGGGGAGGATCACTTCATAAATTGTATAAATGTCTGGCTACTATGCTATACCCCTGAAGCTAATATAATACTGAATGTCTGCGTAATTGAAAAACTTTTTAATTTATAAAAAAAAGGGGGTATTATTGTGATTTATAGAAGGGGTGAGGAATGAACATTAATGTTTTCTGAAATTAAAGAATACTCAAGCAGAAGAATTTGCTCAAGAAAGAAATTAAGAATGTACAATGGTTATAAGATTTTTTAAAAGCATACTTTTTTTAAAGGAAAAATATGTAGCTCTGGGCAAAAAATTTGACTGATTAAAAACATAGCAAAATATTTTTTGTTTACATGGAACATTTTTTCAAAGGTAAAATACCACAGGCATTTATAATTCTAAAAATAAAAACAATTATTTTATGTAAGTTATAAATAAGTAAATTTACCTTAATTGTTTACATCTGGCCATTATAAAGTAAAACCTGGATAAGTTCAGAGATTTAAAAAATAGTCATTTGTTAAATACTCCTTATTAAAACATAAAAAGTTGGAAGCTTAAGTATTCATACCTACTAGATCCTAAATCAATCAGAGACTGGGCTTTCTGTATACTAGCACCACCAAATCCTCCCATCATCATACTATAAGATGACGTATGAGGCAATGCTAAAAAGAAAAGAAAAGAAAAAAATGAAAAAGGTTCACACTAAACAATATTACAAATTATGAAAGAAATTTGCCTCTATTGGAACATGAACAGTTTCTTTCTTCGTATGAACTACTGATTTATCAGACATAAAGTACTTACTTGCAGAAGAATAAGGAATGGATAAAGGCTGAATGAGACTGGCAGTTCCATTTGGTAAGGATGAAGTGCTAACAGAAGGCACCAAGGGAGCAGGCATCATTAAGGGAGGAAGGGTGGTCCCTGAAGTTGCAGGGGACAAAGCTGTTGCTATAGGAGCGACTGGAGGCAATGGCTGAGGAATGGACAGATTGGGCATGCTTCCCATTCCTAAAGGCAAAAAGAACATATTTTCTAGTGCTAGTAAATCAGTTATAAAACACATGCCAGAAAACAAGTTTATAGTGCAATGAGCAGACCCCATATTCACAGGAACACTATGGGCAAACTAGTCTTAAAAATACACAAAAGCAGCTTTACCCCAGCAGTGAGGAAGGTTAACTACTGCTTTTAATATCAATAGTCTGACCTGTGTGAACTAAGAAAATGCCTACCAAGGAGTTAAAAATTCTCTTCCAGTATCATGACCAAATTAAGCAGCCTTTTCCAATTAAATATTAGTATCCTCAAAGAGAGGCTGTATCACCTGATCCAATGTGAGGATAATACAGTGCTACTGAATTACACACACACACAGCCAAACTGCCCCCACCCAAAGGAACAAAGTGACAACTCTTATTCATTTACTAACTGAAGAATACTACGTACATTATATAAATATAGTCACACAATGCTTTGGTATTTATCTCTAGAGTTCACTACAATAGTGAAAGAAGCTAGCTAGCATTTTAAGATCTAACATCTGGCGTAGAGGCACATGTTTCAGGTACACAGAGCTATCTAGTTGAATATTCCATTTCAATGAGTGCTTCTCACATATAATTAATAACAAATTGGCTAATAAAAATGAATGGAAAACTGGTTATCTCTGATGAATGTGTAAATTAATTAGCACAGTCTTCAACTTTTAGCCCTAAAATTAGCTGGCTAACCTTTAAATTAAAGAAATTTCTACGTATGTATAATTTTAAATTACGCCCCTCCCAAATTAAACTATTTCAAGTGAGTTTAAAACTGTTCACATTTTTTCTGTTACTCATACAAAATATAGAGGAAACTTATTAAGAATAGTATTTAGGATCAGCTATTGCGAGGGGGATATTATAATTTATCATCCAACTTGGAATTATGAAAAGGCACACTAATCGGATGGAAGCCAGGACAACAGACATAAATAAGGACTGTCCTGTGAAAACTGGGATACATGGACACCCTAGCTATAACAGCAATTTTTATTTTATTTTATTATTATCATTTTAAAAATCAAGTTTATTGAGGTGACATTGGTTAATAGGATCATATAGGCTTCAGGTATGGCTTTCTATGTTACAAGAGCTGTATATTGCACTGTGTGCCCACCACCCAAAGTCAAATCATCTGTATGACAGCGAATTTAATATTTATCTCAGACATGAAATTAACTTGGAGTCTGGGATTATCATTTTATACCAACAAATCCTTTTTTGATCACCAAATATTATGCCTTGGAATTGAGTTTAACTATCAAATGCAGCTAATTAAATTAAATAAATACATACCAAAACGGGCAGAAATTAATGGGGAGAACATAGGAGGTTGTTTCATAATAGGAGGGAGAACCACAGGCAACTGCTGGCCTTGTAGCTTTAGTTTGATGAGTTTCATGGCTATGGAGAACTCTTGCTGATCCATCTTCCCGTCTTTGTTCAGGTCTGATAAAGCCCTAAAAGGACAATGAGGTGGGTAGATTGTACATAGCGTTAACATTACTTTTGAGGATGATAAAATAAAAACAATGATGTAGCATTCACACATCGATCATCAATTAAGTATGTGCATGTGTATCTCAAAAAGCGGGAACCTATACATTAAGAAATACTGACCAGAAATAGTATATAATAAAATACTGTTAGTCTATATAGAATCTAGAGACCTTTGAAATTAATTCCATCATGCAAATGGAAAAAAATTATTCAGGAGTATAATCCTTCTGTCCTAGCTGGGTGGCTTAGTTGGGTGGAGCATCATACAGTACACCAAAAAGCTGCGGCTTTGATATCCGGTCAGGGCACAAACCTAGGTTGTGGGTTCATTCCCCTGTGCATATAGGAGGCAATCAATCAATGTTTCTCTCTCACATCAATGTTTCTCTCTTTCTCTCTCCCCCTTCCTTTTCTCTAAAAATCAATAAAAACGTATCTTTGGGTTAGAATTTTTTTAGAAAAGGATAATCCTTCTAAACTTATTCATTTGTTCAAGTATTTATTGAATGCTTGCTATATGCCTGGTACTTGGCCAAACTGGGAATATTGCAAATGGAGAGAAAAATGGAGTAGAAATTGATATTTTAAGTACATTAAAAAACAAATGTTATTATAGGTATCATAAAGCATAATTTCTTTAAGGTAGGAACAGAAGAAAAGAGGAATAACTTTGGGTTTGTAGATGATGAAATAAATGAAACTACAAAATAACAGAAAGAAAATTGAGATTCTGTCAAATTATAAAGAAATGTTTTTCGATGAAAATGTATACATTTTCTTTACTTAGAAATTCTAAGGAAATTAGAAATTTGTCCTATAGAATAAAACCCCAATTGATTTTCAATCATTTACTCAATCAAATGTATTTCTAACAAGCTGAAGAAATACTCTTACTTAATAACAGATTACAAGTAAAAACAATTTTATGTTAAACTGTATTAAAAACAAAACAAAACCAGACAATTGGAAATTTAAGATCATCTACAACAAAATTATTTTACCATATTTCAGCTAAAACAGGAGCCGGCAAGCCTGATTGCAAGAAAAATGTACGTGCTTGATCACCTGAAGGCAATAAAAACAAAAATCAAGCAGCGTATTAGTGGACGGAATTATTCCAATGCCTCTGAATAATAATAATAATGGGCAACAATAATGTTATTGGTTTATTATAATTTTAATTCCAATCACTAAAAAATTAAACAGAAATACATATATAAAATTATTATATTACTTTAATAAGACTTAGATGTTCTAAAAAAAGTCACAACTAGTTATATGATTAATCAGTGATAAAAGATTACATTATTCATCTCAGTTTTTTCACAATAATTGAAGCCTTATTAGATATATTTCTATTTAATAAAATGTATAGTTTAAAACACTATTCCTTAGAAGAGTTCTAAATAGCTCTCCGTGGATCTTCTCACAATCCTATGTATACAGCTGTGTATGCTAACAATGGGAGTTCCTAACTGCTCTCTAGCTGGGTCATTTCTCAGAATTGGGTTTACAGTGAGCTATCTTGAAGGACGAGGTAATGTTTCCCTCTGGGACAAAGAATAAACTAGCTTATTACCACTTGCTAAAACATGGTGGGTTCCTCCACCTGTGTTCCTCTCCTACAACACAATCTCTGCATGTGTAGCATCCTTCTGGGATTTCTGCATGGTCTCTGTGTGACTCAGGGTACAAGGGAGTTTGACAGAAACATGCTAATGCTCATGCTAACAGCTGTGTCATTAGTAATAAAGTTTGTTGCTTTTGTTTTATATCTCACGGGTACTGGTAAGTGATATCACATAGTTCTTGTCCTTTTCTATCTGACTTGTTTCTCGTAGCATGAAACTCTCGAGATCCACCCATGTTGTTGCAAATGGCAATATTTCATCTTGGTATAAACTTTACCATTTAATACAAACTTAACAGCAATCAAAACTATTTCTAAGATATGACATGAAAAGGAGCATAAGTCACAAATAAAATATAAACACAAACCTGTTATGTAACCTCCTGCGGGCTTGAGGTTATCAAACTGCTTGTCATGCTTAGTCCGTTCTTCAGAAGTAATAGCCCACATGTTTGGCCCTCCTAAAACATAAATGGAAGACAAAGAAATTATACTGTACATATGAGAATGCTTAAAATACACAATTCTAAAATGTAAATATGAATCACAAATGCCCATTTAATGACAGTACTTAATACCCAAGTGACACAAAGAGTGAAGCTCTATCACAAACATATACAGCACAGGCCCAAGGCTTTTCACTCATTCATCCAGTTAACATCTATTGAACTATTACTGTATACCACTCACCGGAAACAGGCAACAAGATAAATACTGGAAATAAAAAGATGAATAAAATATTGTTCCCATTCCTCAAGGAACTCTTACTCTAGAAAACAACTTCCAGTATTTTCCATGTTAAACTGTGAAGCATCCTTGGAATGGGTCAACTTGAATTCCACAACTAACGAAGTGAGAAGAACCCAAAAGCCTTGCTTGTTCAACAGAAATGATATAGTCAAGAACACAGACAGACTGGCCCAAGGGAACATAGAGATCTATGGTGAAAATTCAGGATTCTAGCCTGACCATTATTGGACATGATGCATCCCTCTCTCTAACAGCAACTGCAGGAAGGCCTGGCTGGTACATCCTCCAGCTTCAGGCAGCTCAGCTAAAATGGGATTTAGAGGATTCAAAGTTAATTCTGTTTAGGTGTACGAAAATATCCTTGACCTTCTTTCACCTAACTCTTCTGGATCACAGTGAAGTTATAGCCAAATGGAACACCTAGATTTTGTGGTGGCAGAGAGTAACAACCAGGCATCTGAGGAGGAAACACCTTCGACACATGAGGTTTGAGGGTAGAAGCGGCATTAATAACCTTTAACTTCTAGACTGGCCCTGGAGCCTTCTTCCCAAAGGTAAATGCTCTGGTGTGGTTCTCCTCAACTACTGGAGGCACCTTAAGTTTAACTGACTGCTGAGCCTGCCACCCCCAAGACAGCTCTGACTACCATTTGGTCCTGATCCACACTCAGTCTTAGGCAGGCCCTGTGTACCTGGACTCCAGGGGTGTGGATTTCTAAGTTCCGGCCCCTCCATCCCGTGGCACCCAAACTCCTCGTGTCTCCTCCTCCTTGGTCTTGGGAAGGGCTTTCCTGCTTCTCCCCCAACAGCAGTAGGAACGTTAACTCTACTTGGTATCAGTACAGAATCTTAGGCCCAAGAAGGTTCCCTCCCCACCTCAGTGACAGAGCTTTTTCTTCTACCCTTACCCCAGCAATGGTCTCTGCCTGTGCCCTTGGGATGGATCTTCGCTAACACCTTCCCCAGTGACCACAGTAGCTTAACACTTTGCTGAGCCCTAACTGGTTTGGCTCAGTGGATACAGCGCCGGCCTGCAGACTGAAGGGTCCCGGGTTCAATTCTGCTCAAAGTGTACACCAAGGTGTACCTTGGTTGCGGGCACATCCCCAGTAGGGGGTGTGCAGGAGGCAGCTGATCGATGTTTCTCTCTCATCGATGTTTCTAACTCTCTATCCCTCTCCCTCTCTGTAAAAAAATCAATAAAATATAATTTTAAAAGAAGACTTTGCTGAGTAGAAGAAAAGGATGCAGAAAATTGCATGGTATTTTGTGCCTGTCCCCCTACAGTTGCCTGCAATATTAGGTGGGGGTTCATTCTGGTCTCTTGCACCGTCCCCAGTCTTTTTGGTTGATGCCCACAGGAAACAGCTTGAGAGTAAGTATAAACTCCCCTTGGGTCTGCGGCCCCCAGTTATTCCAGACTGACATGCTAGTCTTCACTTGTTGTTTGTTATTCACTAGAATCTTAACTGATTTCTGTAACATCATTTTATACATTTTACATTCCTCCACTTTACTTAGAGCACTGATTGTATCCTTAAAGTCTGAGGTTGGATTCTGTAGAAAATGTTCCAACTCCATTGGTGGAGTATGGAAATCCTTTGATTTGCCATCAGTCCCATGGTCTACTCTGAACAGCCCCCTTTACTCTAGAGCTTGGCTGAAAACATTAGTCCATTTACTTACTGGGTGCAAATCTCCTATGCCTTTACACTTTGTATTATTTAATGGAATTGTACCTATGCCTGTATTGAATCCAATCTAATCGGCTACATAATTTCTGGAAACTCTTCAAAGTTTCTGATACACTGCCTTTCCTATATCCTAAAGCTACCTCAGATTTAAAACAAAATGTTTTCTTTGATAATTTAAATGGGATCCAGGAAAAAAGAAAATATGAATTTAAACCACTAATTTGAAACAAGACTTAGTGTTGTTATGAGTGAACACAACAGGAACAATGATGCAGCTACAGGAAAAAATGTGGTCAAGAAAATGAAGGGTCTAGAAATATCCTGTATAAAAAAAGGCTAATATGAAAATTGCCCCCTTGACCAGGAGTTCAACCGGGAGTTCAACTGGGAGTTCGGCCAGGGGGCAGGACCGCCCACGGCCCCTTCCTCTGGCCAGCCGGGCCCATTGCCCCAATAGGGGCAGGCCAGCAGGACCCCATCCGTGCACCAATTCATGCACTGGCCTCTAGTTTTTCTATAAGGCAGTTAAAAAACTAAAATATTGGCAAGAGGAATCAAAAATTAAAAAAGACATGGTAGCCACTTTAAGTATTTTTAAAAGCTGTTATATAGAATACAGTTATTTGATATCCTATAGGAATTAGGAACAGGACAACCATATTTGAGAAAGTTAGGGCTGTTACTGAAGCGGGATCCAACTCCTCGGAAAGTATTCTTTTGTTAGAGATGTTAAAACAGAAAATGGCTCATTAAATCTGAACATTTCTGAGGTTCTCTCAAACCACAGAAAACAAGCAAACAATGATTTTTAACAATGCTCTCCATTTGTTATAAAAAAATAAGACCCATTCTTTCAACTTCTACTACTCCAAATACACCTTTGCCCTCTTCCTTTGTTAACAGCACAGGGGAGCATAAAGGACTAGGGTGGAGGGAGGTTCTGCCCTTGTCTGAACGCTAACCAGTTTTGTGACTTAGGTCTTCCATGAATCCTTACCTAGGACTGTTGTAAGGATGGTACATGTAGTCCCAGGCAATACTTGACTAGCCAGTGTCCTACGCCAGAGGTTTTCACCCCTAGCTGAATCACCTGGGGAGCTTTGGGGGCAGGGGGAAGCGATTCTAGCAGAACAATTAAATCAGAATCTCTGCGGGATGCGGTACAAGCTTCAGAGTTTTAAAAAAGCTCTCCAGGTGGTGCTTTTGTGTAGCCAGGGCTGCACACGGCCTCCTCTTCTTTCCATCCCTCCACAGAATAGTCTGCTCCACCTTTACCTCCCAGCCAACTCTGGACACCTGGCCAACAGTGCTGTCCAAAGGCAACTCCTGGGTAGGGGGGTAAGAGATCAACTAAAGGACTTGTATGCATGCATATAAGCATAACCAATGGACATAAGACACTGGGGGATAGGGGAGGATAGGGGACTGTCTGGGCAGGGGGGAAAAATGGACACATATGTAATACCCTTTGTAATACTTTAAGCAATAAAAAACAAAACAAAAACAAAGGCAACTCCTGGTGGCTGTCAAAGTGAATGATATGGTCCAGTATCTGAAGATTCTTTCTCCTAAGGATGCATACACCCTTCACGTTTATCCTGTTAAAAGATGAGTTCATCTCACCTAACTCACACAGGTCTTTTTTTAATCCCCTTTACCATACTGCTCTCAACTGTTGACCAGCTATCTTGGGAAAATAACCTTCTCTATCATTTATTTTTAAAGTCTAACATGAGCAGAGTAATAGCAGTACTTAGTAGAAGCAGCAACTACTATCTACTGAGTATTACTTTATGCCAGCAACCATGCTAAGTATATTAATATTACTTAATTTTTATAACAATTACATGGACTAGGTTTTACATGTATTACAGAAGGAAAAACTGAAGCATTGGGTGGTTGGATAATTTTCTTAATACCATACAGCTAATATAACTTATAGCTAGAATTTTCTTGTACTTTAGAATTATAGCTCTAAAATTCGTGCTCTTAATTACTACCTACATTACCTTCCTGATTACTTTGATATCGATATTAGTTTAGCAGTATTATTTTTGTCATTTAAAAATAAGTAACAAAATGTAAAGGAGATGCATCTAAATGGATATTTAAGTATAAAAATATGAGTCTCTTTTACGTGTCAAAGAAACCAAATTTTCCTTTGGAATTGTACCTTAAAAAAATTTTGAACATGGGTGATATAACAAATAGGTGAAGCAATGTTAACTGACACTACTACAAATATATTTAATATATAACAAGAGAAAAAAACAACCTAGGATAAAAGAAATGCTGATATTCCACTATCTCAGAAAAGTAAATCCTCACAAATCCCATATACATAACATCCCTTTACTTGGATAGTCACACCACACCATTCTATTTCACACTTTATCTTTCAAGGTCCAGGGCAGATGTCACTTCCTCTAGGAGGTCGCTAATACCTGCAGGTCAAATTAATTGCTTCCTCCTCTAGATTCTCAAGAGGCTACTCCATGCTTCCACAGAGCACTTAGAAAGGTGCAGTAATTGTTTTCTCTCCATCTGTCCTACCAGGCTATGAGCCCTTGGAGAACAGGAGCTTTGTGTGTTTACCTTTCTATTCCCAGAACCAGCCGAGTACCCAGCACAGAACAAACACTTAAAAGTGATTGAGGAATAAACATGTGAATGAATAAAAGAGGGAGCAGAAAACAAGACAGGCAAGATCAGGACTTGGGGAGCACAAAAGCCACAATCTTTTTGTGGTCTATCCTTCACATACGATTATACCAGCCCTCTAAGCAGGTCTTTAGAGCTCAATACATTCAATGTGGCTCATAACCATCTATTTTTCACTTCTGACTACTTTACAAATTCACCTTCTACCAATAAGAAACTAAATATGCTTAGGTATATAAACTCATGTATGTTTGCTGCCTACATTATAAAAAAATTTCCCTTACAAAGTTGTTTCCAGGAATGCTTATCATTGAAATGTAGGTGTCCACTATAATTCAAAACACTGTGATATATCTGATTTAACACATACTTAGGAGTCTTGACTTGGGGTGGGGAACA
Organism: Myotis nattereri; assembly: GCF_964212035.1. Lineage (NCBI taxonomy): Eukaryota > Metazoa > Chordata > Mammalia > Chiroptera > Vespertilionidae > Myotis > Myotis nattereri. The sequence goes on along the minus strand of NC_138085.1, from coordinate 74,179,347 downwards.
CAATACAGTAGAATATACAGATGCTATATTGTAGAATTATACAACTGAAACCGGCATCACTTTATTAACCAATGTCACCCCCAAGAAATTATTTAGAGCCAAAGAAACACTAATTCTTCCATGTAATGACTGTCTGCCTTAAGCAATGTATTGCTAAGCCCAGGTCACATAGTCTTTACTGCACACACACACACTATTAGCCCTAAATGATTGGATTAAAAAAATCTATAAGCATCCTCTCTTAAAGACAAGTTTTAAGATTAGATTTAAAAATAAAGAAACATATGTACTGAAGAACTAGAAACCTAAAATAGCTACACCTACACACTTTCTAAATAAAGAAATACCACATTCACAGTAAAAAAAAAAACACCTACTTAGTTTATCAGTTTATTATAAAATAAATAAATTAACATGTCACGATTCTTGTGACTACAAAGGCAAATAGTGTGGCTACAGACTGATTTACTACTATATGACTCTAGAAAAATGATGGTAAAACATGACAATAACAAAGGATGACAAAGATGGAAGCAGCTCACCTTTCTTGAGCCCTGACTACCCTTCAGATACTTTATATGCAATAATTCATTGACTCCCACCAGTACCTGAAAATTGTGTATTATTAATCCTCATTTTACAGGTGAGGAAACAAAAACCCATGGTGAGTTCTGTGTCTGCACTAACACAATAGCCACTAGCTACGTGTGGCTTTGAGCACTTGAAATATGCTGTGTGACTAAAGAACTGAATTTTTAATTTTACTTAATTTTTATTAATTTAAATTAAAAATGAAATAACCAAATGTAGCTAGTGGCAACTATCTTAGATAATGCAGCTCTGTAAGAACCAAAGAAGTCCAAAAGTCTATGGTTAGTTTCAGGATAATAAAGTAGACGGGGCAAAAAATGAGAAACACGTCAGAAGCATTTTGACAATCAGCTTGGTCTAGGGCACTCAGAGATAAGTTCAAATGGTATTAGCCATTAAAACAATAACATAATGTTTAAGGAAATGGGAGAAGCAAAATGAATAAACATTGGGCATGTACAGTGTGCCCTAACTTAACATGGTCAATAGGTTATTGGAAACTGTGACTTTAAGCAAAATCATGTGTAATGAAACTAATGTTTCCATAGGCAAATTGATATAAACAAGAGTTAAGTTCCTATGGCATATTTCTGGTCACAAAAATGTCACCAAGCTTCTAAATTAAGACCCAAAACACTTCTAATACTAAACACTGAAATAAATGTAGAGCTCTATATATTTATGAAAGATGAATAAAACCAAAAAGAGAATTCTTTTCCAACTGGATTATTCCAGTTCAGGGCCCGGGTGGCTGGAGCCTCTCCTGACAGCTCAAGACCCTGGACAGGATATCCTTCCATAGCAGGGCCACTCACACACACACCCACACTCACTCAGACTGGGACCATTTAGACACCCAATTCACTTCACATGCACGTCTTTGGGATGTGGGAGGAAACTGGAGGCCCCAGAGAAAACCAAGCTAAACGTGGGGAGAACATGCAAACTCCACACAGACAGCAGTCCCGGGTAGGAATCAATTTTCTTTTTCTCATCAACACTGAAACATTGAATGAAAGGACATTATTTGAGGACCTGCTGTATTGCTTTCTATTATGTTCATTTTATTTATAAACCTGCTTAACATGTTGGTTGAAGTTTATAACTAAACTGTTTTTAATGCAAATTCCTTTGTATGGGGCATAGAAATTCTCAAATTTGTTAGAGCACATTATCACTACAATTATTGGCTTAATCAATTTACAATCATCCCATGCTATAAAAAACACCTTTAATATTCTGCTGCTCACAGCACTCTGCTTTTTGTCCTCCAGTTTTATACATCAAACACAATATGGCTTTAAGTTATTCTTTTTAAAAAAAAATATTTTATTGATTTTTTACAGAGAGGAAGGGAGAGGGATAGAGAGTTAGAAACATCGATGAGAGAGAAGCATCAATCAGCTGCCTCCTGCACACTCCCCACTGGGGATGTGCCTGCAACTAAGGTACATGCCCTTGACCGGAATCGAACCTGGGACCCTTCAGTCCCCAGGCCGACACTCTATCCAGTGAGCCAAACCGGTCAGGGCAATTTAAGTTATTCTTAAGCACACATTCCAGATGATACAGCAGAACATGCTTACAATGAGTTGTAATAGAAGCGATATGCAGTGTTTTGAAATAGACTGCCCAAATATTTTCAATAAGAATACTTTAAGTTAAAAAAAAGAATAATTTAAGTTTTGCATTTTTACACTTAAAGAAAAATATCACAAAAGAATATTTTATAACCTCTACTCCCCCCCCACCCCCAATCTCATAACCTCTTTATCTTCCGACAAGCACAAAGCTGCTTACGCTTACCATTCATAGCTGTGGGAAACTGAGCCATCATGCTCCTGAATTTTCCTTGCTAGCTCTCAGCCATCTGCAACATAAAAACATTGTGCCATTAATAATACAACAAGGGCAGATCACAGCTTAGTGCACCCGCCAAGCAGTGGGAATGTCTGTCCCCTTCAGCTTACACTCCCAACAGAAAACAATGCAGAGCTTCTGCTGCTGAACAGGCAGAATTTACATTTGGGAAAGGGGAGGAGATTTTGTTGGGCAATGGATCGGCCTTGAAAATGGAACCATTTAAAAGAAAAACAGTCACATATTTAATAGCAAATACTGAATAAACTCTTGGCATGAACTAATTTTGTAGAAATTAATTTGGGAAAGAGGGAAGTTATAACTAGGCAAGAAATTATTTCAGAAAAATCAACTGTATAAATTAAATGTAAGTAACAATGAAATCCATAACACTCTTCTTTAAAAAAAAAATCCCCAAATGAGAAAAATCCCCAAAATGAATATAGCATAGCTATTTAATCAAGTTCCACAGGTTTAGAAAAATGGTCTAGAAGTATGTTTTATTTAAACATAATTAAATGTTCTAGGCAAGTGCTCTGAACTTGAAGAGAGGAAATTCAGAAATTTAATAGCTCTGGGTTCAAATCCCAACTCTGTTATTTTCCCAGCTGTAATCATGGAAGTTATTTAACCTATTTTGAGTCTCCAATTCATCTGTAAAAATACTTTGCAGGAATATTTTTTAAAGTATTAAACATAATGCAGTACACTGCCTGACACACAGTGGGTTTTTAATAAATAGCTTTCTGGGTGCCCAGGAAGGGAGAATGCAATATAAATCTGAACCCTAAATTCGTTAATTTACTCAGAGTAAATTAAATTTTTTTCCTTGAAACTCAAGGGTAGGAAAAGTTAGGGAGAGTGAAGACCTAACAAATTTATAGTAATATACTGAGTTATATAAACCATGAATTGTAACATTGTAGGGAAACACTACTATATTAACAGACTACTCAGTAGCTCATCTATTTACTCAAATCATTTCAATATTAATATTTTTAGAAGCCTACGGAAAAGTGTTTGCACAAGCCATTTGAACAAGGTCGGCATAAAGAGCTGCACATCGTAGTGGATGGCGTCACCAGAGGAGCTGGCTGATTAGCTGCCAGGAAGTGTTTACAAGGTACTGTATCTTAGTGAATTCGGTGTGCTCAAGAAGAAATATGGCTCTATCAGTGTAACCACCAAAAGTGAGTCACACAAACAAAAACACTGGTATATAAATCCAAACAAGAAATTTAACAGCTTTATTTCCTCCTTTAAAGCAAACTATCATCTACTAAACTGCGCAAAGGGACTTAATTGTGATTAGAATACTTACTGGCACCAGGCAGACACTCTGACACATTTACCTACACAACAGGAATAGCAAGAGCTGGGTAACAGGGATGGACAGGCCTCCAGTAATGCTTTGGCACTGCCAGTTTTACTCTTGTGACTCCCAGCTTCTCTCTATGTTACCACTGTATATCACCATCCTCTCAAAGTTCACACTCCTTCTTTAGATGTTAGTAACCTTTACTGCAATGGAACTTTAAACCTGCTACTACACTTGACTTCACCTGTCACTATACTATTCTTAAGTAGGAGGAAATTTCACCCACGCACAAGTTGATTTTCTTCACTTCTTTCTCAAAGGTAATATAAACCGCTGTGGGTTGGTCAGAAACCCCTTAAGAAGGTATTGTGTTGAGATTTAAAGAGTAAGAGTTACTTATAATTGTAATGTTAAGAACCTTGAATTTGAACCTGTGGTTAACAAGGAGTTTTAAAAGGTTTTAAGAGGAGGGATAGAGTCAGGTATCACTTAAGACAATCAACTGTGAAGAAAAGGGCACGCTTGAAGTAGGGAGATCAGTTAGGAAGGAGCTGAGAACAGTATCTGGCACCTGATCTGGAATAGTGGCAGCAGAAACAGAGAAGATGGGATGAATTGGATGGAGAACAATGAATGGTTTAAGAAAGGTAGAACTCAGGGATTGTTTAAATTATGGAGTAAAAGGAATCAAAGAGATGACTCTCAGAATTATGGTTTGTGAGACTGGGTGAACTGTCTTAAAAACAAAAACCAAAAACATGGGCACAGAAGGAAGTCTCATAAATCATGTTATGACTACAACTTCAAATAAAGAAATCCTACAAACAAGCACATTTTTACTTCCCCAATTTTAAATTATCATAAGTAATGTTAAACCAAAATACATCATATGCCTGCCAAGAAACTATTTCCTTATAGAGATGTAATAGGTAAGGGCCCCTATTTTACCAGGTCTCTGTAACTGAGAGAGATAATTTTAAAATGCAGGAGAAAATCCTCCAAGCACTACCTGCAATGCATTTTAGAACTGCATAAAAGCATGTAAAATACCAAAGATCATTTGGAGAAACAGCAGACTTAAAAAAGACAAATAAGGAATAGCATCCCATAGTCACATAGCCTTAAGTAGTTAGATCATCTACCTAGTCATCATGTATTCTGTAAATAAAACAGAATGCTACCTAATAATCACAGGTATAATCCTTAAATAAAATCAAAGAATGAACCAAATAATATAACAATATAATGAACAGGGAGGGCAAATCCCTTCAGTGAAGCTGAGGTCCTGGTATTACAGAACCTTCACCTGTACACGGGATTTAGCCACCCATGCATGCAGGTACTACAGCAGCGATGGCGAACCTATGACACACGTATCAGAGGTGACACGTGAACTCATTTTTTTGGTTGATTTTTCTTTGTTAAAAGGCATTTAAATATATAAAATAAATATCAAAAATATAAGTCTTTGCTTTACTATGGTTGCAAATATCAAAAAATTTCTATATGTGACATGGCACCAGAGTTAAGTTAGGGTTTTTCAAAATGCTGACACGCCGAGCTCAAAAGGTTCGCCATCACTGTACTACAGTGTATTGTAACATGGACACATGGATGGATGGAACATCTGACTTACAGTGATAACATCTGAATAACATAATTTGTTGGAACCAATAAGCTTTTAAAGCATACCATTTCATATCTCTTATGTTTACATCAAATCTGTCCTGTTGTAGAATAATTACCTCATGTTTAACAATTCTTATCTACTTACAGAGAAATAATAACAATTGAAATTTAAAAAAATGTAACAGGTATATTTTATTTTTAAAAAAGTAAAACTGTTTTACTTTGTGTAGTCATAACAATTACCATTTGCTAAGTCCTTAGTTACTATGTGCCATGCTCAATATTCATTGAGAACCCAATATGTTCTATGTTTTATACAAGGAGCTTCAGACCAAGAGGACCTTATAGACTAGTCTACCAGGACCAGGTACTGCTAGATCCCTTTGATAATACTAAAAATCCTCACAATATCGCAGCAAGGCAGATGACATAGTACTTATTTCATAGATGAAGAAATTGAAAGGTTAAATTATTTTCCTAACTTCAGTAAGTGAAGAAGCTAGTATGCAATCCCAAATTTGTCTAATTCTAAAGCCCATGAACTTCCCATGGGCTCTATCTGCCTTTTCCTCTCTTATGGATAATAATTAATGACAAGTGAGTGGGTTCCTGCAAGCAGTAGGTCAACTTAATGTTGGTCCATTCGTAGGGGAGAAGAAAAACAAGTCAGAGAGTCTATATCAATCACATACATCAAGTGGGGAGTGCTAATTATTTCTTGCCTCTAGGTGTAACCTTTTGAGAGGAAGAAAAGGATAAGCAGCATTTCCCAAGTTACATGTCTGAAGCCTGTTTTAGGCACATGTGATGGAAGGCAGCATCCAATAAACACCTGTCTGCTCCTTGGAGGGGGTAACATGTAATGAAAGGCAATCCTGGAGCTTGCAGTTATCATATAATTTAATCACTGTCAATTACCTATGGTTTTAGAATATTTATGTGCAGGTTTTCTTGCTTACTATAAATTGAGAACTGGTATTGTTACCTTTTTAGAAATTAAGATATGTATGGTAGAAAACAGGAATAAGGCAAAGAAGACTGTTTTGATTTAATATAATCCAAATGCAATTTGGAGAATGTGGGAAATATATTCATACTAAGGTTCAGATAAGCAGAAATGCTTGAATAGGAGTAGGAAATCCTTCTGCTACAAAGGGTCAATAAGACCCAAAAGAAGAGGGAAAAATGTAGCCATTATAAGTGAAAAGTAGCTCAATTAAAGTTGGATTTTTTTGTTTGAGTGGAAGCACTGAATTACAGAAGTAACGAATTACAGTAATTATTGAGTCCAAACCCTCAATTTTCAAGATGTAAAAACTAAGAGATCTGTACAAGCTCACAGACTCAGTAGCAAAACTGGTCCTAGAAACCTCATCTTTTATGTCCAATATCCTGTTTTGTAGTTTTCCGACTTCCCTGATTATATAACCTGGGTGGGACATTTACTATTTCTACAGATTCTGAGGCCTATCACTCAGAGATTGTGACTAAGAAGATCATTATGTGAATGAGTGTACGGACCTCCTAAAACGTTCTTCCTGCCTTGAGACCTGTAAAAGATAAAATAAACGGAGCCACTTTAAAATGGAGCCAGAGCTGCTTTCCCAGAGGAGCCTCCTTCCATGTTTTAGACCTCAAACCTATGGATTATTAAAACAGAGCTTAATAAACTTTGCATTGGGCCTAAAGCAACACTGTGTCCCAAAGAAACCTCTTCACCTGCATTTTATAACTGCAAAAAAGCATGTAAAATACCAAAGATCACTCGGAGAAAAGCAGACTTATGAAAGACAAATAAGGAATAGCATCCCAGTCACAAAGCCTTAATTAGTTTGATAATCTACCTAGTCATCATGTATTCTGTAAATACAACAGAATATCATCAATAATCCTATATAATAAAAGGCTAATATGCAAAGCAACCAAATGGCAGAACCACCGGTCGCTATGATGCACACTGACCACCAGGGGGCAGACGCTCAATGCAGGAGCCGGGCTCACGGTTGGCAAGCAAAGTGGCAGTGGCAGGAGCCTCTCCCACCTCTGCGGCAGCACTAAGGATGTCCGATTGCCAGCTTAGACCCGCTTCCTCCGGGTAGTGAGGCTACATCATCAGTCAGACATCCCCTGAGGGCTCCTGAACTGTGAGAGGGTGCAGGCCAGGCTGAGGGACCACCCCACCCCCCGAGGGCACAAATTTTGTGCACTGGGCCTCTAATATTGTAATAATTATATATGGTGTCAGATGGGTATAAACTTATCAGGGCTATCACTTCATGATTTATATAAATGTCTAATCACTACGCTGTACACCTGAAACTAATATAATGTATGGCAACTGTAATTTAAAAAATTTTAATTAAAAAAAGATAAAGCAGATGGGACTGAAAATTAAAAACACTGTTTGGAATTAGCATCACTATGTTAGCATATCTGCATCAATAGAAATACTTTCCTTCTATTGATGTAATTGTTTCCCAACTCTTTCTCAGAAATACTTTGTGCCTTTATTTGGGCTTCTATCTGAATCAATGCTCTCTGAATAGCTATTCTTTGATCTCAAATAAATGTTTGTTGCCTTTCATTTTGGCCTCTTATTTTTGGTTAACAGACCCTTCCACGGGGCTATTAGTTTTGTGTCACCCCCCCCCCCCGCAAACACACCCATTAATGACCCTCTCTTGCTTAATTTCATCAACTAATTACAAGTTAAAGCTCAAACTTCTTAGTATGAAATATGGCACCCTTCAGAATCTCACCCCAATCTACTTTACCACATACATGTCTAGATACTTCCCCTTGATTCAGATGTCTTAAGTATACCAACCTTTGAAACAGTATTTTTCACTTCCCTATTCCTTTGTAAAGAGCTGTTTCCTGTCAATCACTACTTCTTTATCATTCTTCAACTCCCAACTCGAATGTCACCTCTTTTTTTAAAAAAATGATTTTAGAGAGAGGAAGGGAGAGAAAGCCGGAGAAACATCGATGTGAGAGAGAAACATCGATTGGCTGCCTTCTGCACACACCCCAACTGGGGATGGAACCTGCAACCTGGGTATGTGCCCTAACCGGGAATCGAACCCTGCACAGGACGACGCTCCACCCAGCTGAGCCACACCGGTCAGGACTCACCTCTGCTCTAAAAGGCTTCTGTCCTCCCAGGTAGTTAGTCACTGTCTCCTCGGTATGTCCATACATTTATTCATCCCGAAATAGCTCATTTATCACACTGTATTTCAATTTCACAAGTTTGCCTATTTACTTGCACTGGGCAGAGATCATTTTTATTTACCACTATATGTCTAATGCCTAAACCAGATTTCCTAGAGAAAATGCTCAATAGATGTTTGTAGAACAAATAAATTGGGTAAATGAGTAACATGGTAACATGGTTGGGATGTCAAAAAAAAAAAAAAAGCAAACAAAGCCATTGAAGCATGGAGAAGGGCAATGCTTAGTTGAATATTATACCAGAGAAACCGGTAGGAAAGCAGAGCAGGCCCCAAATTTCTTCCATGAAATTCTGCAGGCACCAGAGCTGTGGATTTTAGACCAAACTGTCCCTTGCAACATGGACCTTCTGTAACTTGTTTTTCTTTTTCTTTGAAGTATACTTTTAGAGATAAAGGTTTATTTCCCATTGAATTCTGACAGCCTTGCAGTGGGAGGGGAAGAAAGCCTTAGGTTTCTCAATTATACTTCGAATCATGCTGGTAAGTTTAAATAAATTTGACTGAAGGTCTGACTTTCACATTTACTGGAAGGTAAATCAATGTACACAGTATTTATCATAAAGGAGGTAATATTTGTGTAAGAATCGCTTAACATGGGGTCAGTGGCAAATTAAGTGGATTCTAAGTATTCTTGGAGTGATGGACATTGTGTGTGTGGCACTGTTAACAAAGAAAGGAAAGGTATCTGAACCTAAGGTAAAAAGAAGGAAAGTACAATAGCCGGTAGAACAGAATCTTTCCCATTGAAAGAGAGTGTGATTTGAGAGTGATGTGATTTCAAAGAACTCACTTAACCGTAAGTGTTAGAAGAGAACTTAAGAAACCCCGTAGTTTCAAAATATGCTCCTTGGCGTTCTAGAAATTTCAAGGAGATAACAACAGATGTGGAGTAGGGAGGAGGAATGGAGGATTGGGAGAGGATAGCAACTTCAATGAAAGTAGCTCTGTTTTTGTGTTTTACATATTGAGGCTTATCTATATTTTACCTTATGATTTTTTTAAAAAAAAGAGTTAACATACTGAATTCCATCTCCATTTTAGAAACAATTAAAGAGAAACCAAAGCAACGAAGTAACTTGCCAAGAGAACACAATTTAAGGAACAAAGTATGTCATACTATTGATTCTGAACTTCACTGTGCAAATCATGGAAAGCCAGTATTTAAAGCACAGTATATGTTTGAGCTAGAGACCCAGTTTGGTAGTCACCAGGGATTGGGGAATAGCTGTCATCATGTTAAAGAATGACATCATCCAGGGAAAGTATATATAAGAAACAAGAACCTGGTCTTTTCAAGGCAGAGGAAGAGAATTCTAACAAACAGTATAGGAAATGAACTGGATTTGAATGTTGTGAGACAGGGCACCAGTTATGAAGTAACTGGCATAATCCAAGTGGTGAGTATTTGAATTTGAGGAATAAAAAATACCGCATTTTTCATGTATAAGATGCCCCCATGTATAAGACACCTCCCACTTTTCCAACCCAAAATTAAGAAATCAGTATTTCAAACATTTTGCTGGTTTTCCTCTTAAGGCCTTCCTCTTTATTTGGCATCATAAGGAGTTGTTCTTTCGGTTTCCTCCACTGTCTGTTCATACACTCAGTGGAAGGAGGTCCAAACTGTCTCTCTGCAGCTCTGTTTCCATGCTCTTTTGAATAGTTGATTACATTCAGTTTGAATTTTGCAGAGTAAGACAATTGCTTACTGGTACTTATCTTTTTACTAGAGGCCTGGCACATGAAATTTGTGCATGGGTAGGGTTCCTAGGCCTGGCCTGAGATCAAGGCCGATCTTCCCCAGCTGCCGGCAGCCAGTCTCGCCCCCCACCGCCACTGGTCGCCCTCTGTGTGTGGGGCAGTTGGGGGGGTGATCGGGGCCCTGCTTGCACCCGCCTTGGCCTGGCACCCCCTGCGTCTGCCGCCACCCACCCCCGGGTCCCCGTTCCCCATCGGGCGATTGGAGCTTGCCGGCGGTGGGGAGGGGCTGAGAGGTGGGCTGGCAGGCCCTGATCAGGCGATTGGGGCTTGTGGGCTTGGGGGAGTTCTTGCATTGAGCGTCTGCCCACTGGCGGTCAGTGCATGTCATAGTGACTGGTTTTTCCACCATCCAGTCGATTTGCATATTATGCGCTTTTATATATATAGATTTTTTGACATCTTTATGAGCTCAGAATGCTCTGGTCCCTGTTGCATCTTGCGCACTCTCTGCCTCCACCTCCAATTACTGCATCAGCTGACGGCAGTAACAATAAGGCTCATGATTGGAGGAAGCCTGTTTGACAAGGTATGGGCAGCTACACACCAAACCGGCTCCCTCCTTGGCTGATTTCCATGTATAAGACGCCCCTCGATTTCAGTCTAATGATTTTAGAAAAAAATAGTGTCTTATACACAGGAAAATATGGTAGGCATTTCAGAGTTGGAATGGATAGGATTTTCTGCCATGTGGTAGAAGTCCACATGATCCCCACATGCAATGGACTGCAGCGGGGAACACCAACTAAACTAGCCAGATGTTGGACTGGACTGTGCTTTAATATGGATCAAAGCTTCTGGGCAGAGGCCTTAATTCTTGCCTGCTGAAGATAAGATTGGACTTTTCCCATGGTGGGGTGAAGGAAAACGCAACAGTATAAACCCAGGGGTTTAATTCTACTGAAATAAAGATCACTCGTCCTCCTGTGAGAGTTTAAGGAAATTCAATTCCTTGCAACATTGCAAGAACTCCACTTTCACTGGTAATATGTAGGGATCAGGAGAGCACCCCACTGATAACACTACTACTATTATTTCAACTACAACAGTTAACTTGATATCACTGAATTGATACAATACAGCTGTACAGATTACTAATAAAAAGGACATGTTTTTATTTAATCAATATTTGAGAAAAGGGTTACTATTATTTCTACCTAGAGGTGTAGGGACCCAAATCCACACAGCATATCAAGACGTAAAAGCTTTGAAGAAGATAACTCTTCTATATAAAGTTAGTTCTTAGTTCTAGATCTGTAACTTTGCATTTCTAGTTTACAATGTTTACATATAAATTCTAAGTTTGGACTTTTATAAACATTAAATTTAGCTTATAAAGAGGTCATAAAAGAACAGAAATGGTAAACTAACACTGAAATAGTATGTACCTCAATTATATTGAAGATTTGAATTAAACCAACTTTTAAAAGAATTAGTCAACAACTCTGAACAAGAAAATTCACCCATACACACACAAAAAAAGCACTTAAGAATAGCTTGTGACTCAGCCCCTCACTGCTATAAGGGGAAGGTAAGGAGGGGGAAGCCAGTTATTTGACCTATTCTCTACTATCTCCTATCAGGACCAAATATTAAAGCAAAACTACTTACTTGACTTTGAAGTACAGAGGGGAAAAGTTTCATATAGATGCTTCACCTTCAAGTCAAATATCACCTCTCTGAAACAAGATAACTTTCCAAGTTTTGAAGCCATTCAAAAAACATGAAGTAAGAAGTAAAAAGATTCAAGTATATAAATACTTTAAACTTGAAAATAAAATTCAAAAGTAAGCAATTGGGAATAGTCAATATTTTTAATATACAAAGAGAGAGGTATTAAAATAATGAAAAACTAAGATCACAAAAAAATAGACACTTTCCCAAAGAGGAAACAAAACTGGCTAATAAATGTTAACATCACTAATAATCAAGAAAATGCAAAAGCAGCTTTGTTTTGTTTCTCCTTATAAACTGATTTTTCAAAAGACAAGCCTAGGCTAATACTCAGGGCTGCAAAGGTGCGAGGAAATGAAAGTTGCAGACATTACTTGTGAAAGTGCAAATTAGTATAGCTTTCCAGAAGGCAAAGCAAAAATATACAGAATCCTACCAATGTTCACATCCTATCTATACATGTAAAAGGCTAATATGCAGTGTCCCCTCGGGAGTTCAATTGCTCGTTAAGATGTGTGCTGACCACCAGGGGGCAGCGTGGAACGAAGGGAGGCCCTGGCCAGCAGCCAGAAGGCCCCGATCAGCCCTGATCACCGGCCAGGCCTAAGGACGCTACCCATGCATGAATTTCGTGCACCGGGCCTCTAATAAGCCAATAATTTCACTTCTGGGAATCTATCATAGGGAAATAATAAATATGGGGAATGCCTTATTTATAAAGATATTCACTATGGTTATTGTTATTATAGAAAAAAATGAAAATGAGAGTCCAACAATGGGGGAATGAACTGGGCCAAATTATTATGCTGCCACTTAAGTCATATTAATGTTATGTGAATATATTTCAGTAAACCTATTTTTAAAAAAAACAAGTTCAGCTAGACTATGTAATAACATGGAAACTGGTTATATTTTTTTATAATTTAAAATGTATGATATAATGCAAATATGTACTTATCATTATGAAAACAATAACAGAAGCCAACAATCACTGAATACTTACCAAATGCCAAGCCCTACACTCAGGTCTTTACATGTTATCATTGCTTTCATCATTATCAAGGACATTCTAAAAGGGTCAAAGGCCTGGCCCAAGACAAATAACATTTTAAAGGAGCCCTCACTATAAAAATTTTCACAGTGCCCTTGAGAATGTTAAAAATTGTTTTTGAAATTGAATTTTAATTATTTCAGAAAAGAAAGGAACAGTGCTCTTGAATCGCCCCCTCCCTCCATGCACAGTCCACAGCACTTAGCTAACCTAACCAAAAGAAAGGCCTGATTATTACTGTAACATTTATAGAGAATTTATTATGAGAGGGTCACTCTAAACAAACATCTTCACCCCCACAGCAACCCTATGGATAAATTATTACCATGAAATCTTTACTTTTTAAAGAAAACTGAGGCTTAGTGAGATTATTATACCCACAAAGCGAATAAAAGGTAGAGCTGGAACTGAAATCCCAGACGGCAAAAGTCACGTTTCTAGCTACAATGTTGTATTGTAAAACACGTAATATATATATATATATATATATATATATATATATATATATATATATATATTTATGTATGTGTGTGTGTATGTGTATATATATATATACACACATACACACACACACACACACACACACACACACACACAAACGAAGACAGGTTGTTAGGACACCAAAAAATGGTTGTCCCCCTGGCCAGTGGGTCAGTGGTTAGAGCGTCCACCCATGGATTGAAGGGTCACAAGGTTCCATTCTGCCGGTTCGATTCCCGGTCAAGGGCACATACCTTAGTTGCGGGTTCCCAAGCCCTGGTAGGGGAGTATGCAGGAGGCAATCAATCGATGTGTCTCTCTCCCCTTCTCCCCCTCCTCTCTCCTCTACACTCTCTCTAAATATCAATGGAAAAATATCCTTGAGTGAGAATTAAAAGAAAACACACACACCAAAAAATGTGGTTGTCATTGGTTGCTGGACTTAGAATGACTTTTACATCCCATTTTTTTCTCCCACTTTACAATTTTTTTTCATTCAGTATGTATTATTTCCATAATGAAAAAATTTAAGTTAATGAGAAATAAAGTTAAGTTCAAAGAGAAAAGGGGTTTGAAAGAATATTTTAGAGGACAAATAAATCATATTGTTAATATATAAAGTGCTCACCCATTCTTCTTTAAGACCAGCAGGCAGTATACCTCAAAATTAAAAGAATGTCTTTTACCATAGCTAGAAGAACAGAAACATAATGAAGGCTGGAGAGAAAAGGAGTTGAGAGATCTAATCAAATGTCTTAACAGTCAGGAAAAGATGTGAATGGCACCTGAAGTCTCCAAAGACAAAGCTTCAGGATTTATTCTCTCCCCTAAGTCTTCCAGTATGCCCACACCGTCAATTCACCAAACTTCTCTGGGCATTTTAAAATCTTATCAAGATTACATCAGGGCCCTCCAAACTTCCCCCATTACATTGGAAAAAGGGGGATGTCAGATGAGAAATTGAGCCGTTTCATAGGAAAAGAGATCTAGAAGGAAAATTAAAATATTCTGAACACTAAAAAAAGGCATACTGGGGTGAAAGAGGGATTTATTTCATCAGGCTCTTTCCAGAGGCAAGATTAATAATCCTCAAAACCACTCTAAATAGCATGCTGTTCCCAGAATGGGAAATTTCCACATCTGTTTTCATTCAATTTTAGTCTCTGGGTCCCTCCCTTTCTCCATCCTTCCCAACTGGCCTTCAAAGCCTAGTTCCAATCTTACTTCCTCTGTATAAGTTTCGCTATTTGACTATATACTTGGAAGGTTGGTTCTCTTTTTGATATCACCAACATACCATGTACCTTGAATTCAAATCCACAAATATTTACCGAGTCACAAGATGTGTAACACATGTATAAAATGTATTAGAGCGAGGAACACAGACGAGGACTTAGACCAAAACTCAGAATTCCATAAATGCTATAGGTATGAAGGACAGAATGCGGGCACCTACCTTTACCTTAGGCCACTAGAAAGTTGTTAGGTGAGCAATCCCAGAAGAAATGACTCCTAAACTCAGTAATGAAGAACTAAAAAATAGGTATAAACCAGTAAGCTAGGAAGAGAAAAGAGATTTTTAAGAATTGGGAGCAGAAATGGGCAAACACAGAGGGAAAAGCCGTGTGGGGATTTAAAAGACAATGCCAGAGCCTGGCTGGTGTGGCTCAGTGGCTGAGCATTGACCTATGAACCAGGAGGTCACAGGTTTGATTCCTGGTCAGGGCACATGCCCCGGTGTGGGCTCGATCCCCAGGAGGGGGTGTGCAGGAGGCAGCCGACCCATGATTCTCTCTCATCATGGATGTTTCCATCTCTCTCCCTTCCTCTCTGAAATCAATAAAAATATGTTATAAAGAAAAAAAAAGACAAAGCCAGAGAACTTTGTAAATGGAGCTAATAACAGCGACTACTTCATAGGGATGTTGTAAAAATTAAATGAGTTAATAAATATAATGAATTAAAATAGTGCTATACATAGGAGGTACTATAAAAATCTATAAACAAAACTAAGAAACAAACTTGGAAAAAATTTACACCTATATAAAGAGTAGTAAACATTTTTTAAAATCCACTTTAGAGAGAGGGAGGAGTCGGGGGGTGGGGGGGAGAGAAAGAGAAAAAGAAACATCGAAAACATTGATCAGTTGCTTCCCGTGTGCTCCCAGACCAGGGATCGAACCAGAAACGTAGGTATGTGCCCTGACTGGAATCGAACCTGCAAGCTTTTGGTGTAGGAATGACAACCCAACTAACTGAGCCACCCGACCAGAGATGAGCATGCCAATGAAGTGAGAAAAGGGCCTTTCTTCTACGATTCAGGTTTTCAGAACTTAACACAAAGTTAGAGAATGAAGGTTACACATGCATTCCCAGCCTGCAGCATTCTGGGCAAATTTCATTAATCTTGAAGTTCTCACTCATATTCACCAAAAGTATTTTACACTTGTTAAGTGTTACATAAGTTGTGAAATGTATTAACTTGGCCTACTTAATTCTTATATATTATACAGTTGTTGTTGTTTTCCCTGCACCTGAGGATATTTTTCCATTGATTTTTTAGAGTAGAAGGGAGAGGAGGAGTGGAAGGAAGGAGGGAGAGAGAGGAACATAGGATTGGTTGCCTCCTGCACTCGCCTGGGGCTGGAACTGAACCTGCAACCCAGGTACCTGACCTCGAACTGAACCTGAGTGAGCCGCACAGGCCAGGGCTATGCAGTCATTTTTAAGTGAGAAGGAGTGGGGTGGTGAGAAGTGTCCAAATGACTATGCCAAAGAGAAATGATAAAGCAACAGTTAGCAGTGTCCTCCAAACCGCCAGAGCAAATCCTGCTGGGTCCTTATCTATCCCGGATCTGCAGGCCGACACTGCCCACTATTCTTTTCTCTTTCTTGTGACATGGCTACCATTCTTGACCAGTCCTGACCATTATTAACCTCATACTAGTCAAGCACTCCTCCCACTGAAAAGTGGAAATCAGATAAGCACCTGGATTCAAAGGGTTTTGAAGAGATGAAGTGTAGCTTCTTTTGCAGATAGAGAACATTTCTTCCTTTAGGTTATATTTTTGGTGTCCTCCTCCCCTGTCCGCACCCCTCAAATTAAGGGGATTCAAAGGGCTAATTCTTTGTTGGATTGGGGGTCAGTTCTACTCTATTTTCCAGCCTTCTTATATGGGTTGTTTTGAAAATAACATTAAAACTTAACGAGAAAAAACTAATTTATTTTCCAGTCACTAGGTTAAAAAAGACACACACACTCAGGCCAATTTAGTTTGAAGTTTCTCATTAAAATAAGTTGGAATAATAACAGGTATCATTTCTTAATATAGTAAGCAGTAGTCTCTGTGCTAAGCACTCCGTATTACATACTATAATAGTAAGACATAGTTATTATCATCCCCACTTTAGAGATGAGGAAACAAGCTTATAGAATTAAAATAAGTTCCTCAAAGTTATACAACTATTTGGTGTTGGAGCTGGGAGCTTGAAAGTCTGTACCCTATCTACTATAGTAATGAAAAGAAATAAAATTTTTATTAAACAGCATGCATTTTTCTAAAATAAATATGGATGAGCGAAGAAAATGATCTAGAAAACATAAAACAGTTGCTTAAATGAAACAAGTTAAATGTCTACCATCTGGTAATACATCCCTCAATGTCTACCATAACAAAGGCTGAATAGCTCCCCAAGTAAATAAATCACTCAGTGTCCTGATATACTGTGAAATTATTTTTTAAGTGAATTTCTCAAAATAATACTACACATTTGCAAATGAAATATGTTGCCCTCTTAGACTTGTAAAAATACATTATTTCCTGATGTATTCACAGTCCTATTTTTGCTGTTTCCTCCCTTCCTCCCCCACTTCCTCTCTGCCTTCAGATCCTTCAGGCCAGTTCCTCCTTCTCAAGAGTACCCACAGGCACACTCTAAGCAACAGGACTCTAACATTAGTCACTGTGCTCTGTAGTTATAAGATGGTATAAAGTAAAAAATGCACTCATGTAAAAAACACAGCATTTCTCCTGCATCTTCGTGTTTAGATCTATTCACTTAGAGAATTCTAAACATTTCCCTGCGTCACACTTGGATTCCTACCTTCAACAATTAGCACACTAAAAGAGTCTGCCTTTCTTTTTAGCCTTTCTTCAAAAGTAGTTATTCCACAGCTTTTTCCAGAAATAAGGTATTTAAAAGATCAGAACACATACGCCAAAAAAAGAGAGAAAAAACGACAAGCAAATGTACTGTTAGATGGTAATAAATATATCACATTTTTAGTAATGTAATTAGTTTATTCTGAATAATACTCTGAATAATTCTAAAACTTAATACAAATGCTTTACAAGTAAATATAGTATATAAAAATGGTAGTTACTTATCAATGGACTAATATGTACTTTCATTTACTCAACAAATATTTATTGCATGCCCAAATAACATTTAAAAACAAACACATTCCTGAACGAAGATGAGTACACCAGATACCTGCACAGGTGCTGCAGTTGGAAGGGTCTGGGTTTGAAACCCTGGCTCTGGTACTTACTGGCTCAGAGACCTAGAGTAGTCAGTTAACCTCCAGGTTAACATTTCACTTATCTATTTGATGGGAGGAAAATAACTACTCACAGAGTGTTTGTGAGCTTTAAAGGGTTATGTAAAACAGCACAGTGCCTAGCATGTGGTAAGTGACAAGCATGGCATATATATATATTATATATTATATATTATATATTATATATTATAAATACATAAAATATGACAGGCATGGCAAATATATTTCAATACTGAAAAAAGTCATTAACGGAGATGGCCAATAAATATTCTGCCTTACTAGAAAGATGGAAATTTGTGGAACTCTATTTTAAAGACACATTAAAAAGAAAAATCCTAGGTTACGTAAGAAATCTTCACCTTGTATTTAAAAAAAGAGAAGTATTAAATATATAGGGTGAAATGGCCAAATAATATAGAAAGAAAGAAAAGGCCAATCGTTTTCTTGAGAGGCATAAAGAGTATCTTGAAAGCTGCTGGGTTTGAGTGATGGGTATATGGTGGTTCCTTATACTATTCTACTTTATGAAAAATTTAAAAAGAAATCAAACTATAATTCCAATCCCAGAGCATACCTAACACATTTCTTCATATTCAAGCGAGGAACAGGATGTTTGCCTTGAAATATGTTGAACTAACAATAGCACTTCCCTGCTCAATAATTCAGTACAGGTCAAGTTTTCTCAGACAATTCTACCTTTCGTGATAAAGGTGAGCAAGAGGAGTAAGTACATGCATTAAAGGCTAAAAAAAAAAAAAAAAAAGGCAAGCTTTTCAGCTGCTTATTTATATTACATGAGAACAGCGGCAATGCACATTTTCCCATGTCCTTCAAAAACATGAAATTCTGCTTGCTCTTAAATTAAGCTTTTAAAAACAACTCCCGCTTTCTATACTTTGGAAATGACAAGGGATATACGGCAATCATATCTCAATAAAGCTGGGGGGTGGGGGGGGGGAATTACAAGGGAAATCGTCGGCACAACAACAACAACAAAAAAACACACACAAACAAACAACAAAAAAACACACCCAAAACTAAAGGCGTGCACATGAGAGCTGCTACTACCTTTAAAACGTGAACGGCATCGTTCTTCATTTAGATAAGGGTTGATGATTGCGTTTAGGTTTTGTCCCTGATGGACACAGGAAACCCGCACGGGGAGAGGTAGGAAGCGCAGCCCCCAGCCAAGCCCCGAAATTAAGCTGATTAACGCCGCTCCCATCCCGGGTAAGCGAGCCAACACCAGCAATCACGAGCCAGAGCATTTGGTAAGTAAGCAACCACTTTCTGTGTTAACCTCAGTTCCTATCACAAAGCGGTCGCCTCTTATCAAAAATATTCCGAATTCACTACTGATACGAGTCTCAAATGGAGCACTGCAGCCCGGCAGTCCTCGCTGGGCGATAAAGCCCGGCATCTTGACAGCAGGCAAAGCCGCCGGTGGCGTGAGCCTCGGTTTACCCCTTCGCCACGCACACGGGTGACAGGCGTCATTTTAAAGATAATCATGCAAAACCACGAACTTTACTTGGCCTCCGAGGCCGCAACGCCCCGAGCTGCCCGCACACCCCGCGGGTCGCCGACGCTCGCACCGGGTCGTACCGTCTCCCACCTTCGGTTTCCGGCGGCGCCCGGCACTCAGCCCCGGCCGCTCCGGCTCCGCGGACGCACCGGGATGCGGCTCGCGGGTCCCGCACCCGGACTCCGGGGAGAGAAACCGACTCCGCGAGGACGGAGTGGGTCCCCGAGGAGGCGCGCGGGTGCCCCGGAGGGACCTCTTCTGCCGGGACCCCGAGAGCGAGGGGCACGCCGGCCCCGGCCCCGGCCCTCGGCGGCGCCGCACCTGCCGGGAGAGGCCGCGGCCGGGCTGGGCGCCGAGGGGAGTCCGCCGGCCCCGGCCGCGCGGCGGAGGCAGGAACCGGGTCCGGAGTTTCCGCCCGGCGCCGCCCGGCCCGCCAGGGGCCTAGCTCGGGGCAGCCGGGCACCCGGGGGCCCATCCGCGCTGTCCGCGCCCCCGGCGGCGCGCAGCCGCCCCATCCCGGCCGCGGAGCCGCCCGCACCTGCCCGGACCCGCCGCAGCCGGCGGCCGCCTCACCCACCTGGCGCCTCCGCGCGCCTTCCGCACGTCGCGGCGCGACCCCGCGACCCCGGCCCCGGCAGCGCGGGCGGGCGGACGCCGGAGACCCCGCTCGCCGCCGAGCGCGAACCTGTTGCGCAGCCTGTCACGGCTGCCCGGCCGGCGCCGCCTCAGCCCCGCGACAACATGGCGGCCGCGGCCTCCGCAGGAAGCCGGGGGGCGGGGAGGCGGCGCCGGCGGGCAGCGGACGGCCCTCCGGCGGCGGCCCGGCCCCCCACCCTCGCGGGCCCGCCGTCGGCCGCCGGGGGCGGCTCCTCACCTCAGGCCCGGCCCGCGCGTCTGGTCCCGGCCCCGCGCTCCCCGGGAGGCCTCCACGCCCGCACCGCGGCCCGGCCCGTCAGGAGCGGGACGGCCCTGGCTCCTCCTCCCCGAGGTGACATGTTGGTTGGGTGGTGCGCTTCCTGCCGCCGGACTCCAGGTTTGGGAAGGGCCGGGAGCCCCCTCCCTCACGGGTCTCTGTGCTGCTCTGGGGGCGCGGCTCCCGGGAATGGGGGGCGCGGTGGGGAACAAGGCCGCTCCCGCCCTGGCTCGGGGTCCTACCGGCCTCGGTACCTCCCAGGGACCCCGGACCCGCCCCTGGGACCCCAGGAAGACCAACCGTACCCCGTGGCCATGCTCCAGCACCCCCTACCCACCTCCATCACACACACAAAAGGCCAAGGTAGGGCCCCCCTGACCCCACCCTCCCCCTGAGCAGCAGGAGCACCGCCATCTCTCCCCACCTCCCGGCCTGCAGTGGCGAACACCCCACCCACAGCCGCCGGACGGCCCTGGCCTCGCAGGAGCCCGCATTCCAGCTCCTGTCACCCCCCCCCCCCATATGGGGGGCTTGGCTGGTAGCCGGGGTTAGAGGGGGAGTCCCTGGCTCCTAGGGGCGTAACCCACAGGGTCCACGACCCCGGATGCCGGTGCGCTTTTCCGGGGGAGCGGGGCTGGCCCCGCGGCTGGTGGCGCTGAAGGAGCTTTTCGTCCCTCACCTGGCGGGGCTGGTGGCGGGGCAGGTGGCGGGGCAGGTGGCGGCAGCAGGGCCGGCCGGAGCGGGATGGCCGGTGCGCTCAGCAAACGTCAGGGGTGGGTGGTGAGCAGGCTTTGCGCGCTCGCCCAGTGTTTTTCCTCCTCTTCTCTTGGACCTGGACCGGTCCGAGACCTGACAGACAGGTCCCGGGCTGCAGTGACACACGGAGGCCTGACCCTTTGCATCAGGCTGGGAGGTGCCTCATCCACCCGGAACCGTCGGTCTGCAGACAAGACACCGAGGCAGGGCCGGGCCCAGCGCGTGGCCTCATCCCCAGGCAGACGTCCATCGCCCATCGCCCATCGCCCATCGATCGTGGTACCCACTCTTGGCGCCCCTGCTCAGGAGCCGGAGCCCCGGAATCCTCCTCCGCACAATGCTGCAGAGGGTTAGCCTGGAAAGTGAAACCTATTTTTTTTCTTAATTTTATTCCTGATAGGCAGAGAGCCAGGCTCGATTTCCCGCCCATCCTTTGATCAGTGTCATCTGTGTCTCTGGGTTCTGGACCTGGTGCGATTCACCCCAAGTCCTTTTTCTGAAGGAGGTGCCAGCACCTTGGTGGAACAAAAGTGCAGTTTGGAAAAGAACGTTTATATAAAGAAATAAAGTTTTTTTATAGCTCCCTAAAATAGACCTAAAGCTAACAACCTCTGATGGAAATTGGTGTCCTGTGTACAACCAGGAGCTTACAGTATCCCCGGCGCTGTAGCATCCCAGGGTTTCATTCAGAACTTGAAGGCTAGTTTGTTCATCCTATCCTACTGTTTCAATATTCATGATTCACACAGGTGATACGTCCACCATCCCAGTTCTTTGACTTCCTCTTCTCACAGGGCAAGCCTTGAAACTGTATCTCTCTTTAGTGTCAGCGTCTGCCACTTCTTATTTATCTCCACACCAACTGGAGATCAGATACCTGGGGAGCCAAGTCCTACAGATACCTAGACAGACCTGTCAAGTCTAGAGGAGACTAGGAATTAGGAGGGACTCGGTATCTTACGTTCCTCTTTCCCCGTGTCTGCCACAATTGAGGATAGATTCTTGGACCTGTTGCTGGTAACCTGCTTCTGCTGTGGGAGCACTTAATCTCAATTTGCTTTCCTTCCCTGCACTGATCATCCCCCACCCCCAACCGTATTCTATATCCCATGTTCTGTCATTCTTCCTTAGTTTTCTTCACCCCATTCCTACTTAGTCTGCCTTCAAAACAAACCCACAGTGATGGGAAGAGGATAAAATAAAGAACAGGAGTAATTCCAGAGACTCTAAGCATCCCATAAAATAAATACATTATCTTATAGAGTTGGAAGGCTGTGAGAACTTGGAGCTCATATGTTATACGTCTGCTATTACTAAATCTCCCAAGACAATGCTATAAACAAACAACTTATAAAGAAATTAAGAGGAAAATGGCAATAAAAATAGTCTTTTGGTTTTATTTATTTAAAATATATATTTTTACTGATTTCGGAGAGGAAAGGAGAGGGTGAGAGAGATAGAAACATCAGTGATGAGAGAGAATCATTGATTGGCTGCCTCCTGCACACCCCCAACAGGGGATCGAGCCCACAACCCTGGCATGTGCCCTGATCCAGAATCAAACTGGTGGCCTTTTGGTTCTTGGCTCAGTGCTAAACTGCTGAGCTATATCAGCTGGGCTCTTTCAGCATTTTAAAGATTAAAAAAAGCCCTAACCGGTTCGGCTCAGTGGATGAAGCATCGGTCTGTGGACTAAAGGGTCCCAGGTTCGATTCCGGTCAAGGGCGCGTACCTTGGTTGCAGGAACATCCTCAGTAGGGAGTGTGCAAGAGGCAGCTGATCGATGTTTCTCTCTCATTGATGTTTCTAACTCTCTATCCCTCTCCCTTCCTTTCTGTAAAAAAAAACAAAAACAAATAAAGATTTTAAAAAATTATCTTCTAGCCTCCAAGGTTTCTGTTTAACATTGGTGTTGCTCAAATAATTTTCTCCTCTATGTAATATGTTGTTTTCTTATGCTACTTTTAAGATTTATGCTTTATTTTTAGTTTTCGATAATTTGTACCTATGTGATGTATATCAGCATATGATGTATTCTTTGGGTGTTTATTTCTAATCTTATATCTCTAAATTTCTGTCTTTCATTAAATTAAGAAAAATCTGAGCCATTATTTCTTTTTTTAAAATATTGACTTCAGAGAAAGAGAGGAAGGGGGAGAGAGTGAAACATCAATTTGTTGTTCCATTTATTTATGTGTTCATTGTTTGATTCTTGTATGTTCCCTAATGGGAGATCAAACCCAGAACTTTGATGTATCTAACCAATGCTCAACCAACTGAGCTAGGGTAGCCATTAATCCTTGTTGGTTTTTTTTTAATCTTTATTGTTGAGATTATTAGAGATGTCCCTCTTTACCCACCTCCACCAGGTTCCCGCCCTGTCCCAGGCCTTCGCCACCCTAATGTCTGTGTCCATAGGTAATGCATATATGCATATAAGATCTTCGTTTAATCTCTTCCTGCTCCTCACCCCCCTTCCCTCTGAGAATCGCCAATCTGTTCCATTTTCATGCCTCTGATTCTATTTTATTCACCAGTTTATTCTGATCATTAGATTTCTTGTTTATTTTGATTTTTAGATTTAATTGTTGATAGGTATGTATTTGTTGCCATTTTGTTGTTCATATTTTTTATCTTTTTATTATTCTTCCTCTTCTTAAAGAATACCATTCAACATTTCATATAATACTGGTTTGGTGGTGATGAACTCCTTTCGCTTTTTCTTGTCTCTGAAGCTCTTTATTTGACCTTCAATTCTAAATGATAGCTTTGCTGGGTAGAGTAATCTTGGTTGTAGGTGCTTGCTATTCATCACTTTGAATATTTCTTGCCACTCCCTTCTGGCCTGCATAGTTTCTGTTGAGAAATCAGCTGACAGTCATATGGGCATTCCCTTGTAGGTAACTAACTGCTTTTCTCTTGCTGCTTTTAAGATTTTCTCTTTGTCTTTAGCCCCGGCATTTTAATTATGATGTGTCTTGGTGTAGTTCTCTTTGGATTCCTCTTGTTTGAGGTTTTCTGTGCTTCCTGGACTTGTAAGTCTTTTTCTTTCACCAGGTAGGGGAAGTTTTCTGTCATTATTTCTTCAAATAGGTTTTCAATATCTTTCTTCTTCTGGCACCCCTATAATTCAGATGTTCATACACTTGAAGTTGTCCCAGAGGCTTCTTACACTATCTTCATATTTTTAATTTCTTTTTTCTCTTGGCTCTTCTGGTTGGGTGGTATTTTTTGTTTGTTTTTTTGGGTGTTTTTTTTTTTTGCTTCCTCATATTTCAAATCGTTGATTTGATTCTCAGAATCCTCTACCCTACTGTTGAATCCCTGTATATTATTCTTTATTTCAGTCAGTGTATGCTTAGTTTTTGACGGGTCCTTTCCCATTTTTTTGGAGGTTTCTAGAAGATTCATGAGTAACCTTATAACCATGGTTTTGAACTCTATATCCAGTAGTTTGCTTTCTTCCATTTCTTTCATTTGTGACATGTTTCTTTGTCTCTGCATTTTGGCTGCTTCCCTATGTTTGTTTCTATGTATTGGGTAGAGCTGCTATGTCTCCTTGAGTTGGTAGAGTGGCCTGTATAGTAGGTATTCTGTAGGGCCCAGTGACTCGGCCTCCCCAGTCACCTGAGCTGGGAGCTATAGGTGCACCTCTTTGTGGGCTGTGAGCACAGTCTTGTTGTAGTTGAGCCTTGATTGTTGTTGGTGTCCCTGAGAGGAATTGACCTCTAGGCCAATTGGCTGTGAGGACCAGCTGGGACTACAGTGGGAGAGCTGCTTTGCAAGAGACACCCCTGTGGAGCAGGACTTGCTTCAATGGGGCTTTGGTGCTCACTGAGTCTGCCCCTTGAGTGTGTCACTTATGGATGTGTAGAGTTGTAATCTGGTATGGTCTGACACTGGTCACTGGGTACACTGGCTCTTGGATCTCCAAGGAGGTACAAAGTCAGCCACTGCCTGGGGCCACCCAGCAGGAGCTACAGAGAGATCTGCAGATCCTCCTCTTTGTATCAGATTTGGAAGTGCCCAAATGAGACCCAGCTATGAAACAAGGCAGGCTGGTGCTGGTGCTGGATCTTGGGCCTTTTATTGATATGTTTGTGGCTCCCTGACCCAGCTGCAGCTTGTTTGAGAGATTTTAGCCTGATGAACAAGGACAGGCCATTCATATGCAAAAGCTGCTGTACACAGTTTGGGTGGGGTTGTAAATTGGATGAGGCGGGGTCTTAGGGAATCCCCGGGGCAGAACAAACAGAAATGGCTACCAGTCAGCCCTGCGACCAACTGGGATGTCCCAACATAGGAATAATGATCTCTGTGAGCACCTCCATCTGGGAGAAAGCTGTCCCCAAGTTCTTTCCCCGATGCCAGACAATCCAGTTCCTCCTTGTGTGTTTCTGTGGTCCCCAGAGCCTCACCCTGGTGCTGGAGCTCAGAGGAAGCAGGACCTTGTAAGTTTAATCTGTGGTGCTGGCCTTTTAAGAGGGATAGCTGGGTCTCCAGCACCCTCTGTGTCACTGAGCCCCAATCTGCACTGGTTTTTACAGCCCATAGTTCTTACTGCCCATAGGGACTTCTTTTCCCAGCTCTGGAACCCTGGCTACAGGTCTGATATGGGGCTGGGACCCCTTGCTCCTCTGGGTTGCCTCCACAGAAATGATCTCCCTCCCTATTAAAAAGTGGCACACGTGGGTGTCAGACCAGCCTGTTCTGCACCTCTGCACCTCCTACCAGTCTCAGTGAGCTTTCTTCTTTACTTCTCTAGTTGTAGGACTTCCATTGAGCCAGCTTTCCGGTGGTTCTGAATGATGTTGTTCTATATTTTAGTTGTAATTTTGATGTGGCTGTGGGAGGCGGTGAGTACAGCATTTACCTACGCCACCATCTTCAAATCTCCCCCCAGTATTTATTTATTTAAATACTAGAGGCCCGGTGCACAAAAATTTGTGCACTCAGGGGGAGGGGAGGTCCCTCAGCCCAGCCTGTGCCCTCTCGCAGTCTGGGACCCCTCGGGAGATAACGACCTGCTGGCTTAGGCCTGCTCCCGGGTGGCAGAGGGCAGGCCCAATCCCTAGGTGCAGCCCCTGGTTGGGCTCAGAGCAGGGCCGATTGGGGAGTTGGGGCGCCGCCCCGTCATGCACAGAGCAGGGCAGATTGGGAGGTTGTGATGCCACCCTCAGTCATGCTCAGGGTAGGGCCAATTGGGGGGTTGGGGCACCACCCCCTGTCACACTCAAGGCAGGGTCGATGGGGAGGTTGCGGCGCCACCCCCTGTCACACACAGAGCAGGGCCAATCGGGGTTGGGGCACCGCCCTCTATCACCCACAGAGCAGGGCCGATCAGGGGGTTGGGGCGCCGCCACTCTCACACT
This sequence comes from Myotis nattereri, assembly GCF_964212035.1. Classification (NCBI taxonomy): domain Eukaryota; kingdom Metazoa; phylum Chordata; class Mammalia; order Chiroptera; family Vespertilionidae; genus Myotis; species Myotis nattereri. The sequence continues at coordinate 74,152,623 of NC_138085.1, read as the reverse complement.
CAGGGCAGGGCCGATGGGGAGGTTATGGTTCTACCCCGTCACACACAGAGCAGGGCCCGTTGGGGGGAGGGGGTTGGGGAGCTCCCCCCTATCAGGCACAGAACAGGGCTGATCAGGGGGTTTGGGCGCTGCCCCCTGTCACACTGATCCTGGTGCCGGGAGGCATATTACCCTTTTACTATATAGAGTAGAGGCCTGGTGCATGGGTGGGGCCGGCTGGTTTCCCCTGAAGGGTGTCCTGGATCAGGGTGGGGGTCCCCACTGGGGTTCCTGGCCAGTCTGGGTGAGGGGCTGAGGGCTGTTTTCAGGCTGGGAGTGACTGAAGTTCCCAACCGCTCCTTTTTTTCTTTTTTCTTTTTTTATTCTGGGCCAGCTTTACCTTGAGGCTTGGCTCCAGCTCTTAGGCCTCCGTGGCTGAAAGTAGGTTTCTGGCCTTTGCTTACAATGTTGCGAATCTGCTGGCTGAAGCCCTGTGGTATTTGTTACAATGTTTCTTAAACTGCCCCCTCAGAGGCCTGCAGCCGCAGGTGGGGAACGTTGGTTTCTTCCAACGATCCTCCATCACTGAGGCAAGCAAGCCTCATGTTAGTTTCAAGCTGCCTGGCTGCTGGCTGCCATCTTGGCTGACAGTTAATTTGCATATCTCGCTGATTAGCCAATGAAAAGGGTAGCGGTCGTACGCCAATTACCATGTTTCTTTTATTAGTGTAGATATTTTATTGATTTTTTACAGAGAGGAAGGGAGAGGGATAGAGAGTTAGAAAGATTGATGAGAAAGAAACATCGATCAGCTGCCTCCTGCACGCCCCCTACTGGGGATGTGCCCGCAACCAAGGTACATGCCCTTGACCAGAATCGAACCTGGGACCCTTCAGTCCGCAGGCTGACGCTTTATCCACTGAGCCAAACCGGTTAGGGAAGTATTTATTTCTTAAATACTTTTTCTGCCCCATTCTCTCATCTCATTCCAATTACATGTAATTTTTTAGCTTATAAACTTGTTAAATTTATTTATATTTACATTAATTTTTAGTTACAGTTGACATACAATATTATATTAGTTTTAGGTGTACAACATACTTATTAGACATTTATATACTTTAGAAAGTGATTACCTGATAAATCTTATACCCATCTGACACCAAGCTTAGTTATTACAAGACTATTGACTATATTCCCTATGCTGTACTCTACATCCCCATGACTATTTTTATAACTGGCAGTTTGTACTTCTTAATCCCTTTCACCTTTTCACCCATTTCCCCAACCCCCCTCCTATCTGGCAACCATCAGTTTGTTCTCTGTATCTATGGGTTTATTTCTGTTTTGTTTGCTTATTTTGTTTTTTAGATTCCATATGTAAGTTAAATCATATAGTATTTGTCATTCTCTGCCTAACTTCTTTCACTAAGAATAATACCCTCTAGGTCTATCTAATATATATACATAAACATATACATATACATATACATACACATACACATACACATACACATATACATATATATATATCTTCTTTACCATTCATCTATTGGTGAATACTTAGATTGTTTCCATATCCTGCTATTGTAAATGATGTTGCAATGAACGCAGGAGTGCATGTATCTTTTTGAATTAGTGTTTCGGATTTCTTTGGATAAATACCCAGAAGTGGAATTTCTGGGTTATATGGTAGTTCTGGTTTTAATTTTTTGAGGCCTCTCCATAGTGTTTTCCCTAATAGCTGTATCAATTTATAATCCGATAATAGTGCACGAGGGATTCTTTTTCTTGTTTGTTGATTTATTGATGATAGCCTTTCTGACAGGTGTGAGGCGGTATCACATTAAGGTTTTAATTTGCATTTCCCTGATGAGTAGTGATGCTGAGCGTCTTTTAGTATGTCTATTGGCCTACTTGTATATTTGACTGCCTAATATTGTCTGGTGTTTATGTTAAATATGCTCTCCCAGTGTATGTGATCCAGAAAGACCTGGCCTCTTGATCCTCAGGGCATCTGGAGATAGGAGTGGTGAGTGGTGGGCATCTAAAGCTGTGCCCTTTAACTTCTAACTTTGGTAGGAGTTAATCAGCCTCTACTGTCAGCAGCTGTGCTTTCCAGACAAGGTATCTCTTCTATTCTGCGGAAAATAACACAAGTTCAAAATCTCTCCATACCATTCCTAAACACACACACACACACACACACACACACACACACACACACACACGTTTATATACTGTCACATTGATTCCATCCCTTCTAAAAAATAAATGAAAAGTGAGACTTGTTCCTTTTTCAGTTTCTTTTTCCTCTCAAAACTCACACAAAAGAATAGATGTGCTGACAGCAGTCCTTTGTGCACAAAGAATTAAAGTCAAAGGCAATCTGGGAAACCAAGCTTAGGCTGCCCTAGAATCTGACCATAAGAGCAGACCAAAGGCAGGTTAGGAATGGGGCGGGGAGGTCAGGAAAAGGCCTGGGGCTTCACTTGACAAGTGTTTGCTGATTCATTATCTGATATTTGTTTTCATTCAGTAAGTAGTTATTAAGAATCTATTATGTTCTTACTGGAAACAAGGAGTTAGCTAGGAATTAGCCCCAGTGGGGAGTAGGTGAGACTCAATTCAGAGAAATAGTCAATGGGACAAATTTTCTTCCTTAGCTCTCTTCTCAGATTCTTGACCTCCCACACCCTGTAATGGAAACTTTGGGCTGATGTGAAACAGAAGGAGTGGAAATAGGAGTGTCTTCGAAGAAAGAGGAGGAAGGGAAATTCCCAAGCACGGAGGAAAGGGTGTTCTCATTATTAGGCCACTTGTATGGGGCAAAACTTGAGACTCTGGCTTAAGGCCTAAGGTGTTGGAAAGGCAGTACCAAGCAAGCTAGAGGGGAAGTTAGCCCAGACATGGCCCTGGGCCAGCACCGCAGGGTGGAGCCAAAGTTCCTGGGCAGGACGTGCTCATTCATGACTAAAGAACTAGGGGCTTCCAGTCTGGCAGGTGTAGCTCAGCGAGAGGGAATCCAGCCTGGACTCATGAGCTGAGCGGCTTCCTGTCTGGCAGTTTGCTCAGCTGTCTTTTCTTTTATTGTTGCAGTCTCCAGCACAAACTTGGAGTGATACCAGTTCCCTTCTTGTCATAGCCTAACTGATATTTATGTGACATTTTGCACTTGACAGAGTAATTTTGTTATTTAATTTAATTTTCACAACAGTTCTGGGAAGCAGGGTAAAGTTCTGTTTGTGATCATCAAACTTTGGCTGGTATGAGGAAAAAGGTAAAATCAGGCGCCAGCCTTATGCTGGGAATTTTCTCATGCCTAGTTTTGATTTTCTTTTCCTCTTTTAAGTAGAGAAATACAGGCGATACTATTCTGGGTTCAGATAGCAACAATGTTTTAGTTTAAAATATACAATGGATCAGATCATTTTGTACTGCTTGGCCCAGCCTGGCTAGCAAACATTTTATTTCCAGTATTGCCATTTTCTTCTCCCTAAGTAAGATAGCCTGAGTCAGTAAAATAAAAAAAGGGTAAGTGCCCCTCTGCTGGCCTCCACCCCTCCTCTCCGGAGCAAGAGATGAGGTAGCCTTCTGTGTTCTGGGGCTAGAGAACTTAGGGGCCTAGCCCCAGGCAAATGGGAGGCCACATTTTGCTTGTTTAGATTGAGAGTCCTGTCTTGACTTTTCAAGAACAAGATGAATATCTAAAAACTAGAGCAATGAAATCACTGCCCCAAATGGGGTCAGCAACCTCAAGGTGGTTGCCATCCTCATCCACTCTCGGGAGGAATGACCAGACCAGGAGAATTTTCTGCCTTGGAACTCAGACGATTGGCTACTTGGTGCTATTTGCCATTTCTTTTCCCGTTTTGTGTTATATATTTACAATAAATAGACCAGTTTCCTTTTACTAGTACCTATAAGTTAAAAGTACTAAATTCAGTAGAACCATATAGGAGGGCAAGAAAGAATAAAAATAGACCACTTGCAAGTTAGTTTAACCTCAGAAACTATTCCTGAACAGGTGGATATTTTGGGCTCCTTTTGTAAATGAAAAACTTCAGGCCCTGAACAAAGCCAGTTAGCCATGTGTGCTGAAAATGGCTAGTATCCAGTTGTCCTAACACTTAACCATCACCACCACCATTGTTTGCTGAATATTTCAGGCATATATATATATATATATATATATATATATATATATATATATATATATATATATATATATCATCTCTAATCCTTAAGATAACAGTGTATGGCAGGTATTATAAGCCTCATATCACAGGAGAAGAACTGAAGTTTAGAAAAACTAGATCATTTTTTTTAATTGGTACATTTATTAAAAATGTAGACTAATGGTCCTGTGCTTAAATGTTATTGTGGATGTGTGCTGGCTTCCATAAAACATAACTAATCATAAGGAGCTCTTCAATATATTCCTGACAAGTAAAAAGGTCACTAGAAATGACTGACAAGACAGGGCCACTGCAGGCATAATTCCCTTGTATAATTAATAATTGCTAGAAAATGGAGTTTGACATTATTTACCATTATACCAACATTCATGGAGGCTGAGTATCACAGGCATAAGAAACGTGTTTCCATGGTTCCCAAGTAGTTTTCCGTTTTAGCTACAAAGGTCAGTTACCACAACCAAACTTGTTCTTAACAAGTAGAAATTTTATGTCTGTTCAGCCAGTCTCTTACATCTTTCTGGGCCTATTCATTTGCAGAGTAGAAACTGTAACCAGGTTCTTCATATCATGCATTCACATGTAATATCCAATCTTGGTATGCTGTCCAATTTCTTTAAGATAAAAGGAATGACTCGCAGCAGGGCTACGTAGGTGAGGAAGTTCCATATGGAGATCACATCCTCGTGCATATTCCATTTCATCTCCTCTGGGTGCAGCTTCGGCGCGAGGCCCTCCATACGGAACATGCGCAGCTCTGCCTCACCGGCTTCCACCAGCCGCGCTCCGCTCTTCTCAGCCATAGCCTCGCGCCTGGAAGTAGGCTCCTAGATCATTTTTTCACAGTCACACATTTAGGAAGTGGAAAAGCTAGAATCTGACTCCTGATTTTTATAACTATCAAGGCCATGCTCCTTCTCCTCTGTAATTGCTTCCTCTCACTATATTACGGTGTCAATAATTTCTTTGATTTTGTATTAAATATGCATGAGTAAAAACTTCCAGAATAACTTACCTTGGAAGAACAGTTACCCAAAATACAACATTACATCAATAATCCTAAATAAACATAGAATTACATCTTGATTCTAAATAAGATGCAAAATAGGTCAAGTTCTACTCTGCAGTCAGACACGCTGTGTGATCCTCCTAGAGCTTGTGATTCCTCCCACTACGTCCAGTGCACCCCTGTTCTCTGTGCTGGCCATGGGTTTCTAGGGTGCAGCTTTGCATGGTCTTACTGCTTAGATTCCTTATGAGTCATGTAAATAAATAACATAACTCTTTAGAAAAGAGAATCCACCTGATTGTTTGAAGAGGAGTGGGAGCAATGGCCTTGAAGATGTACACTGAGTCCTGCCAATGTGAGCCATAATAACTAATTAAATGAACATCTTGCCATTCATGACCACCCACCTTGACCCAGGGTAATTTGCTAAGGTCAGATTATTCAAAATACTTAGAAAAGCTTCATTACATTCCAAATAGGCTGTTTAAGGAAAATAAAATCTTTTTAATGTCTGTATCTGATTTATAATTCTGTGAAATGATCTTATCACATTACAAACCTTTTTTTTTCTTCATTATTGAGGTAGAATTTACAGGTGGTGAAATACATCATAAATTTGCCAGCTTCTAAATTTTATATAAGTAGAATCAAGTACCTATCCATGCCTGCCTTCTTTTGCTTAATGTTGTAGACAGTCCATTTTGAAGGAACAGAATTTTTACCACACTTTGAAATATTCTTCCTAGAATTGGCTCATTTGTGGGAGGAGAAATTTAAAAGGATTTCAGATTAAGTAATTTTTAAAAGATTGCCTATTATCTCATTTTCATCAAGAAGTACTTAATGAGAACCTTTGTGTAAATGTTATACATCCATCTATATGTCCATCCTTCACTTTGTTCCAAAAAGATAATTTCAAGTTCTTTGTTTTGCTGCACAAAGAATTTTCAATTCTACATTCTGGAAAATGCTTTGCATTGTTTTGGTACTTAAGAAAGTTGCTAACCAAACTCCCCATAGCCAGCAAGCTTTAATTCTGTATAATGTTCTTTTTCCTAAAGTTCCCTTTTTTATTCAGAGAAAAAGGGGATTATTTTTATTTTCATTACTCAGACATTATATCAATAATTCTAAGTAAACTTAGAATTACATCTTGTTTCTAAATAATGTAGTTGCACCATTTCAACAAATCAAAGTTCTTCCATTTACTTCTAGGACTTGTGTATATGGATATGTACTTATTATCTGACTGTAGTCATAATGTAAAATAATTTTATTTTCAGCTTTTTTCATTAATGTTGTATCAAATATAATAATATAGTTTCTATATATTTTTTAAAAAAACTATATACTGTCTATTGAATGAGGCACCATAGTTTACTTAATGATTCTCCTGTCATTGGCTGATTTTAACTTTTTATCATTCTAAATAATATTTCCTTTCTAAGCACCTATACATATGTAAAAAAACATTTCACAATAAACATTTTTATAGTTATTGTTTTTCCTTTTTTTGGTGTTCATCCTTAGGATTAATTCTCACAAATTTAATTACTACAGGAAAATAATTACTGATAGTTTCTATAAAAATACATTAATTTATCTGCCATTGCAATGTAGGAGTATACCAGTTCCACTACACCTTCCTCAAAACTATATTTCACTACATTAAAAAGTTAAATTGTTAGGCAAAATAATTTTTCAACTTAATTTGCTTTTCTTAAATCATTACTCCTGATCAACATTTTTGTTATTTTATTAATAAAATTATTTTTTTCTTCTGTGAACTATTTAATTAATTAATATATTTTATATTTTTATTTATTTCAGAGAAAAAGGGAGAGGGAGAGAGAGAGAAACATCAATGATGAGACAGAATCATTAATCAGCTGCCTCCTGCATGCCCCCTACTGGGGACTGAGCCTGCAACCCAGGCATGTGCTCTAACCTGGAATTAAACAATTGAACTGTGACCTCCTGGGTCACAAGTAGTAGCTCAACCACTGAACCATGCCAGTTGGGCTCTTTTGTGAACCATTTGCGTTCTCTGTCCATGTATAGTAGTATATTATGGTATTCTTGTTTTACCAACTCAGTGGAATTTTTTTTATAGAGTATATACAGAAGAGAGTTGTTTAAAATGATCATTTAGTCATTACCTTGTTGGACAGATTATTTTATTTTGTACTTACCAGAAAACATGGATTGATTCTTATTCATTTTAAAGTATGTATTTGCTGCCCTAGCCGGTTTGGCTCAGTGGATAAAGCGTTGGCACGCGGACCGAAGGGTCCCAGGTTTGATTCCGATTTGATTCCAGTCAAGGGCACGTACCGTAGTTGCAGGCTCCTCCCAGCCCGGGCCTTGGTTGGGGCTCATGCAGGAGGCAACTGATAGATGTGCTTCTCTCACATAGATATTTTTGTCTTTCCCTCTCTCTTCCACTCTGTCTAAAAATCAAAGGAAAAATATCCTCGGGTGAGGATTAAAAATAAGGATTTGCTCGCCTAAAATTTTGTGTGTGTGCCCAGACTGCCCCCTAGTGCCCAGACCTCCCTCCCAGGACCCAGACATCCATCTGGGGCTCAGACCTACATCCGGGTCCCAAACCTAAATCCGGGTCCCAGACTTACGTCTGGGTCCCAGATCCTCATACCGGGGCCCAGAAGTCCATCCTGGGGCCAACACCTCGAACCCAGTACCTAGTCCTTTATCAGGATCTAGATATCCACAGTAGTCCATATGACCATTCCCTTATCCAGAGGTCCTGCCCCTGACCCAGACCGCCCCCTAGTGCCCAGACCTCCATCCCAGGACCCAGACCTGCATCTGGGCATCAGACCTACATCCGGGTCCCAGACTTTCATTGCGAGGGGGGAGGGGGGGCGCAATAGTCCATCCCGGGGACCAGACCTCGAACCCAGTATCCAGTTCTTTATGGGGTACCAGACATCCAGAGTAGTCCAGATGACTATTCCATGATCCAGAGGTCCTGCCCGTGACCCACACCGCCCTGGGGCCCTGACAGCCCTCTAGTGCCCAGAACTACCTCCCCGGACCCAGACCTCCTTCTGAGCCCCAGACCTTCATGGTTCGGCCCAGAAGTCCATCCTGGGGCCTAACCTCGAACCCAGTATCTATTCTTTATCAGGGTCCAGATATCCACAGTAGTCCAGAGGAGCATTCTATAATCCAGAGGTCCTGCCCTGACCCAGACCGCCCCCTAGTGCCCAGTACTCCATCCCAGGACCAAGACCTGCATCCGGGCATCAGACCTACATCCGGGTCCCAGAACTTCATGGCGGGGCCAGGAATTCCTTCCCGGGGAGCAGACCTCCTTAATCAGTGTCCAGATATCCACAGTAGTCCAGTCGACCAGTCCATGATCCAGAGGTGCTGCCCGTGACCCAGACCGTCCCAGGGGCCCAACCCGCCCCACAGTGCCCAGAGCACCCGCCTTCTACCTAGACCTCCATCCGGGTCCCAGACCCTCATGCCGGGGCCTAGAAGTCCATCCTAGGACTGAGACCTCAAACCCAGTATTTAGTCCTTTATCAGGGTCCATATATCCACAGTATTCCTGATCCCCAGATCCTGCCCCTGACCCAGACCGCCCCCGGGACCCAGACTGCCCCCTAGTGCCCAGACCTCTATCACAGGACCCAGACCTGCATCCGGGCATCAGACCTACATCTGGGTCCCAGACCTTCATGGAGGGGCCAGGAATTCCTTCCCTGGTAGCAGTCCTCGAACCCAGTATCGACTCCTTAATCAGTGTCCAGATATCCACAGTAGTCCAGTCGACCATTCCATGATCCAGAGGTGCTGCCCGTGACCCAGACCGCCCTGGGGCCCTGACAGTCCTCTAGTGCCCAGACTTCCTTCCCTGGACCCAGACCTCCTTCTGGGCCCCAGACCTTCATGCCGGGGCCCAGAAGTCCATCCTGGGGCCCTAACCTCGAACCCAGTATCTATTCCGTTATCAGCGTCCAGATATCCACAGTAGTCCAGATGAGCATTTCATTATCCAGGGGCCCTGTCCCTGACCCAGCCTGCCCCCAGGGCTCAGACAGCCCCCTAGTGCCCAGACCTCCCTCCCTAGACCCAGATCTGCATCTGGGGCACAGACCTACATACGGGTCCCAGAATTTCATGCCGGGTCCTGGAGGTCCCTCCCGGGCCCAGACCTCGAACACACTATCTAGTCCTTTATTGTGCCCAGACTTGCATAGTAGTCCAGGCAACTACACCATGACCCAGAGGACCAGCTCCTGACCTAGACATCTACCCAGGGCCCAGACCTCCCTCCAAGGACATATATCTCCATCAGCAGCCCAGACCTTCATCCGGGTCCCTGACCTTCATGCCTGAACGGAGACATCGAACCCAGTATCCAGTCCTTTATCGGGGTCCAAACATCGAGAGTAGTCCAGACCAACATTCCACGATCCAGAGGTCCTGCCCTTGACCCACACCCCCATCCCGGGCCCTAGACCACCTTCCAGTGGTCAGACTTCGTACGAGGACCCAGACCTTCATCCGGGTATCAGACCTACATGCGGGTCCCAGACCTTCGTGCCAGGGCTCAGAAGGCCACCCCAGGTCTCAGTCCTTAAACACAGAATCCATTCTTGTATCAGGGGACCAGATATCCATCCATAGTCAAGACCACCATTCCATGACCAAGGAGCAATGCCTTATGACCACCTCAAGAGAGGCCCTGTGCCCACTGTCTTCTACCTCTTGTGGGAGGGGCTCAGTTTCATATTTGAGCATAAGAATTTTGCCCCAGTGTGATCCTGATTGAGGAGTGGTGAGCAGTTTTAGATGCCTCAGTGATGATTCCTAATTTTTCCATTATCCCCCGCACCTCTGGTTTGGAATATTTTGTCCTAATTTTTGAAAAAGTACATTTAATATTTAAAAGTTGTTGTGCATGGGGGAATAAATAAGATGCCCTTTAATAAAGGAAAATTAAGGAAACAAGATCTTATCATTCAAATTAAGGAAATCTTCAGAGTTAAATTACCCAAACACAAACGTGCAAAGAAAAGGTAGGCTAGAATTATTTTAAGGAATAGCTCCTGATCTGTGCAGATTATGACGGTAGACATTAAGGATGTAATTTGAAAGAAATCCAGGTTTGTTAGTCTGGGGATATTTTTATAAAAAGAGAATCTCTGAGATAAATTTTGGCAGTGTCCATCCAAATAGTACTGTCCTGGGAAGGGGAAATCTCACACTTGTGGTGTTTATGGTTCTATGGGCAAAGGAGAAAAAGAGTGTACTACCCACTATTTCAGCCAAGTCCTATTAAACTTTGTGTGTGTGTGTGTGTGTGTTAATCCTCACCTGACGATATTTTTTCTATTGCTTTGCAGCAAGAGTGGATGGGGGGAAGGAGGGGAAGGGAGGGAAAGAGCAAGGGGGAGAGAGAGAGAGAGAGACATCAACTGGTTGACTCCCAGGGAGCAAACCAGAACCCGGGTTCATGTCCTCGACCGGAATCGAACCTATAATCCTTTGGTGTGTGGACCGACACTCTAACCACTGCAGTAGTTTTGACAGCGATTGCAGTAGTCTTGAATAAAGTCTTCCTTACCATTTTAACAAGTGTCAGCTCTATTGAAATGTAATTGCCATATAACATTGTATAGATTGAAGATGAACAACATGATGGTATCATACACATACACATATTATCCACAAAAATGTTGGTTAACACATCCATCACCTCACATAGTACTTTTTTTGTATTGGCGTGCAGAGGAATTTTAAGATTTACTTTCTTAGCAACTTTGAAATATACCATATTGTAAGAATAATTTTTTCTTTAATAACCCTGGCAAACCAAGCTCAGGTTGGTTACCAGAAAGAACCACTTTTTAAGGTGCAAAGACTTAAATAGGAGACCGAAGGAAAGGGCATCCCATGTGTAAGCTAAGCAAATGCTTTTAACCTTTTAGTTCCGTCCATCCTTTGCTTCCCACTTTGCAATAAAGCCCCAGTTGTCTTTGACTAGTATCAGATTTCTTGCCCCACGGGAGTGGAGTTTGTGTATGAAAATCCTTGGGCTCCCCCTAGTGGTTAGAGTGTGCATACACTACAGACTGGCGAATTGGGTGGGGGAGTTGGAGGACGGACGGACGGTGGTTGTTGTTGCTGTTGTTTTATTGTTAAAGTCAGGAAATCTAAGGTGTTGCTTTCGTTCTCCAGGGAGCTTAGCAGAATATCAGAAATATCATGGGTGCCACTTTATGCAGCTGATTCTTCAGTCCTGGCTAGTTCTCCACTTGGGACTCATGAAATGGGTAATTTAGCTGTTTTTTTTATTTTTATAAAGTTTTCCTTAATGCTCTACCCAAGGTGCCAGAGAGTTAGGCCATGACGTTCTGCCCAGTGCAACCCCAGTGTTTTTCCAAGTGTGTTTTGTGGACATAGAATATCCTAGAGTGTTTATTTAAAATGAAGATTTCTGGGTCCTGCCCCAAACCTTCTGAATCAGAATTTCCGGGATTGAGGCAATTCTGATGCACATTAAATTTTGAAAGCCACTGCTATCCACTCTATTTCATTTTAAATTATGCTGTATGATGCTGAAATCCAACTCATCAGACAGGGTTACATACACACTGAGCATACTAGAATAATATAGCATGCCAACCTTTCATCCTGAAAACAGAACACAGCAAACACCCTCTCCCTATTCAACCCCTGAATCAAAATCCTCAACTGTGTAGAAAATATTTCCCCCTTTTCTATCTTACTCTGTTCATAAGATACTCATAAGATATCTCAAGGTAGAGATATCTTATTTACCTCGTCAGCTGCTCCAGGGTTGGGTTAATTCAACCCAAGTCCAAGTGTTCCATCTTCCCAAAGTTCCAGGAACAGGCCCTGCTCACCAAATCCAGAAAACCTAACCAAATGTACATACATACTATTGCCTAAAATCTGAGTATAATTTCTTTTTTAGGAGTACATTTAAAAATGTGAATTCATAGGCTTCCCCCTAAAAATTTGTGGTTTTGAGTGGGAAAGAGGGTCCACCTATCTCTGCCGAATGGAGTTCAGGAGAACTGAGCAAGCCATTTAAGGTTTTCAACCAGTCCTTCCTTTTCAGTGGTGCCATGAATTTCTGCCTCTAGAGATGACTGGTGCCTCCAAATTCTGGGCATTTCCAAGATGCTCTGCTGACGGCAGCTTTCTTCTCAGGGGCATGCCCCTCTGGTATTAAGCTGTGACAGTTCTAGTAATTCCTTCATCCCATTTTCATCTTTCAAAAATCTGTTGACATCTCTTACCTGCACTTCTGTTGTTTATCTGGTGTGTTCCTCCAAACCCACTTGCCATCTTGTTCCTGCCCCACTCTGTGTCCTGAAAACATAACTTCTATGGACTTGGGCCCCTTGGAATTTTGGCTTCGAACTGAATTCAGCTAATTGGAGGAGCTGGCAGAGATTGAAGAGTGGGAGGAGACAGGATTGTAGATGTAAGAGTGTTTATTCTCATTGCTGCCTCTCACCTTCTCCCACAATTCCTCCCTGAAAGGCCACCGTTTTGGTAGTGGCAGAATATTTTTCTCCCATTTCACAGCTCCCATTGGGCGCACATCTCCTGTGTCCATAGCTCTTACCAGACTCCAGTGTCGTTCTTCCCACTTGCCCCTTCAGACATTGGGATGGTGACAGCTTCCCAATGGTGCCAGCTACTTCTCCACCCCTTATTGGTTCTCTTAATCCTGTCCATACCTCCGAAAAGTTTCCTCATTAAATTCCATTCAGTTCTCCCTTGAGTGTGCCACTCTGTTTCTTGCCAGAACTCTGGTACATCACTGTTCATGTTCTTCCTTTACTGTACTTATTCATTTCAAAATTTCCATTCTCATTTTAGCACTTTCTAAAGGCAACAAAAATAAGTGCCGTATGTTCAATCTGCCATGTCTAGCTGTCAAATATTCCTTTTCCAATAGCTTTTCCTATGTAGAAGTATATGACTCTATTTTCTTTGATATAACATAGTAATTTCTCTCTCATGCCCAAAGCAGAAGACTGGAGGTTTATCTGTGAATAAATTGAAAAAAGCAGGTCCCAATTCAGGGACAAGCATAGTGTAGGCAAAGCAGAAGCACCACACTATAGAATGGGGTTAAGACCAACTCCACATAGTGAAGAAAGACCCTCCACCCCTCTCTCTTGACATGTTTAGTGCCAAGCAAGCTGAAAGGCAGCATGCAGATGGCTCTGCCCCCTTGAACCTACCAACCAGAAGGTTCAAGCTTTCCTCTCTGGAGAAAGTGAAGGGCCCGAAAGAAATTTGAATATGTGTGTTCAGTCATTCCACAGCAACGTTCACCAGTTGCAAATCCAGCATACGCACTCAAATCTTCCAATTAATGGTTTAGTGCCTTATTTTAAAATCTGAATGGACAACAAAAGATCACTAGATACTTAAAAAAGACAAACAACAGAAACAAAGACAATTAACACTAAATGCACAAACAAGCAAACACGCCATAACAAGAATTCAAAGGAGGGAGAAGCAATTCAGGACTCAGAAAAGCCAAACAAAACGAAAGAACACTGGAGTAGTCTAAGGGGGGAAAGTATAGCAGTGCCTTAAAGTTATGAGAAAAAAATATTTCCGATCTAAAATTCTATACCTAGGCAAATTATCACTTGGGTATGAGGGTAAAATAATGACACTTTTACTTAGAAATACTAAATGATGTGAAAAAGGAAGACTCCAAGAAAGAGAAAATATATCCAAGAAACAGAAGATCTGACACAGAAGCAGGAGAGAAAGAATTCACAGGATTTTAGTGATGGGAAGCTTCAGGATGACAGCTGGGCAGCAGGCCTAGTAAACATCAGGCAGAGATAAGAGAATGAAGGCAGAGGGCTCCAAGAGAGATTTTCTTCAAGGGAGAAAACTAAATGTATGGAGTTCCAACTATTTGAATGTATTCAGAAATAATTTTTAGTTATATTGGATTAGAGGCCCGGTGCACGAATTCATGCACGGGTGGGGTCCTTCGGCCTGGCCAGCGATCAAGGCCTATTGGGGGGCCAGCCGGCTTGAGGGAGGGACTGCGAGAAGTTGGCCTGCCACCCCCCCCCCCTCAATCAGGCTTGGGGGGAGGGACCTTGGGAGATTGGCTGGCTGGCCCCCTGATGATCAGGGCAGATGTGGGGGGCAGCTGGGGGGGGGGGAAGGAGAGGGGGAGGGGTTGTGAGAGGCTGGCTGTGGGAGCGCACTGCCCCCTGGTGGTCAGTGTGCATCATAGTGTCTGGTCAACCGGTCATTCTGGTTGTTTGGTCATAACGGTCGCTTAGGCTTTTATATATATAGTTTGGAGTTGCGTTAGTGATTTTGACATAAGCAAACAAGTAAGAAAAATCAAGGCAATTATTAATACTGGAAAAACACAAAGTTGTTCAGGAAGGAAATGTTGTTATACACTATCAGAGCTGTGAATAATAGACACTAATAATAATCATATACATAATAAATACTTCTTTAGAAAAAAATGCCCAATGTCACCTAATTTGGGAAAATGGGAATGAGGAAATACATGTGAGTGACTATATTTGAGGGAGATGATTTAAGAGAGCTAAATATTTAGCATAGTAGCAAATTAGTGTGTCATAGCTGAAGTGAAATCTAGAAATGGCAATGGAAGCACATAATTTAGATACATAGAGATAAAGCCAGAAGTAACAACCAAAAGTTTAAAGAAGTTCCTTAAAAGGTATGGGAATTTGGGGATGAGCACAAATGGGGCAGAATTCTGCTTTTTTCCCCACTGTAAGCTAACAGTTCTATTAATTTTTTAAAAGAGATATATGTCTTGATTTGACAAAAATGGAAAAAAAAACATATCACATGTGTGATCTGAGGTCCCAAATAATAGTCACATAGCAATCTCTCTCTTCCTCCTCAGTTTCCTCCTGAAGCAGTGATGGCGAACCTTTTGAGCTCGGAGTCTCAGCATTTTGAAAAACTCTAACTTAACTCTGGTGCCGTGTCACATATAGAAATTTTTTTTTTAATTTTTTCATTTTATTTTATTTATTTTATTTTTTTTAAATATATTTTTATTGATTAAGATATTACATATGTGTCCTTGTCCCCATGTTACCCTCTACCCCGCCCCCCGCTCATGCCCTCCCCCTCCCCCCCCCCCCCCCCCCCGTTGTCCGTGTCCATTGGTTAGGCCTATATGCTTGCATGTAAGTCCTTTGGTTGATCTTTCCCCCTTACCCCCACCCTCCCTTACCCTCCCTCCAAAGCCTGACAGTCCAATCAATGCCTCTCCATCTCTGGATCAGTCCTTGTTCATCAGTTTATGTTGTTCATTATATTCCACAAATGAGTGAGATCATGTGGTATTTATCCGCTCTCCAGTTCCATCCATGCTGTGGCAAATGGTAAGAGTTCCTTTTTCTTCTTCCTCTTCTTAAAGAATACCTTTCAGCATTTCATATAATGCTGGTTTGGTGGTGATGAACTCCTTTAGCTTTTTCTTATCCGTGAAGCTCTTTATCTGACCTTCAATTCTGAATGATAGCTTTGCTGGATAAAGTAATCTTGGTTGCAGGTTCATGCTATTCATCACTTTGAATATTTCTTGCCACTCCCTTCTGGCCTGCATGGTTTCTGTTGAGAAATCAGCTGACAGTCGTATGGGTACTCCCTTGTAGGTAACTGACTGTCTTTCTCTTGCTGCTTTTAAGATTCTCTCTTTGTCTTTTGCTCTTGGCATTTTAATTATGATGTGTCTTGGTGTGGTCCTCTTTGGATTCCTTTTGTTTGGGGTTCTCTGTGCTTCCTGGACTTGGAAGTCTATTTCTTTCACCAGGTGGGGGAAGTTTTCTGTCATTATTTCTTCAAATAGGTTTTCAATATCTTGCCCTCTCTCTTCTTCTGGTACCCCTATAATTCTGATGTTGGTACGCTTGAAGTTGTCCCAGAGGCTCCTTACACTATCTTCATATTTTTGGAATCTCTTTTCTTTTTTCTTTTTCAGTTGGGTATTTTTTGTTTCTTTGTATTTCAAATCTTTGACTTGATTCTTGGGATCCTCTTGTCTGCTGTTGGATCTCTGTAAATTATTCTTTATTTCAGTCAGTGTATGCTTAATTTCTAGTTGGTCCTTTTTCATGTCCTCCATGGTCTCACTATACTTATTGAGAGACTCATTAAATTTATCGGCGGTTTCCATAAAATTCTTGAAAAACCTTATAAACGTGGCCTTGAACTCTATATCCAGTCGTTTGCTTTCCTCCATTTCTGCCATTTGTGACCTGTTTCTTTGTCTCCGCATTTTGGCTGCTTCCCTGTGTTGATAGAGTGGCTTTGTGTGCTAGGTGTCCTGTAGGGCCCAGTGGCTCAGCCTCCCCAGTTACCTGAGGTGGACACTCTTGGTGCACCCCCTCGTGGGCTTTGTGCACAGTCTTGTTGTAGTTATGCCTTGGTTGTTGTAGGATAGAAATTTTTTGATCTTTGCAACCATAGTAGAACAAAGATTTATATTTTTGATATTTATTTTATATATTTAAATTCCATTTAACAAAGAAAAATCAACCAAAAAAATGAGTTTGCGTGTCACCTCTGACACGCGTGTCATAAGTTCGCCATCACTGTCCTAAAGAGTTCTTGGACTCTCTACGTGTTATCTCACAAGTGTTGTGTGAATTTGTTCTCTCGGCTGTCTTGACGGTCCGGTTCTTGCTCTTCTCTCTTCAGAGGCCGACGGAAGGCCACACCACTGCCGTCCGCAGCCTCTCACTGTCCTCTGTTCCCAGGCTGCCAACACCTGGTGTCAAATTATCGATGTCTGTGCCAGCAATGCTCCCTCTCGCCACCGCGGAAGCTGCTGGCTGCTGGCTCCAAGGCTGTCGACATGTGGCACCCTCACTGCCTCCACAGTTGTCCTCCTAAATGAGAGACATTTCTATCATTCACAGAATTAGGAAATATTTTCTTTTGAGCATCTGCTTTTATCTTTTATCTTATAACTACTACAGACCTGCAACAGACTTTCCTTCTTTCTTTGGACTGGCTGCGAGAAAGCTAAATCTGCTGGCAGTTCTGGAGGGTGGAGAGGAGGTATGTTGTGTATTACTTCTAAGTGACTTTTGGACTTTGTTTTACCCTCATGTTTTCACTTGTCATTCATTCGTTCCTTTCTTCCTTCCTTCCTTCTTTCCTTCCTTCCTTCCTTCCTTCATTCAGTCAGGACTGTATTTATTTAAATGACTCAAATCCTTTTTTTTTTTTTTGGAAGGGGGAATATATAAACAATTAAATCAGCGGTTCTCAACATGTGGGTCATGACCCCTTTTGTGGTCGAGTGACCCTTTCACAGGGGTCGCCTAAGACCATCCTGCATAGCAGATATTTACATTACGATTCATAACAGTAGCAACATTACAGTTATGAAGTAGCAACGAAAATAATTTTGTGGTTGGGTCACAACATGAGGAACTGTATTTAAAGGGCCAGAAGGTTGAGAACCACTGAATTAAATAAATAATAAACGTTTTTATACTTAAGAAAACTTTCCTCTTTATTAAAATCTCTATATGAGGACTGAACTCGTGGTAGCTACTTTGATTACTTTATAGTAAGCTTTATTGTAAGTCTTAATATTGGGTAGTGTAATTCCTTCCGACCCTCTTGCCCTGTGACCCGCCATTCATCCCCTTGAATCTACTTGGACCTGTGTTTTGTTTGATTAGAATATGGTGGAAGTGACAGGAAGCTTTGCTGTTTTGCTCTCTCCTTCTTAGAATGCTCCTCTAAACATGGAAAAGCCCAGGGTGATAGACCTCATGGAGAGAGAGGCCCTGAATCCCAGCCATTTCAGACATCCCAAATGAGATCCCAGATATGTTGAGTGGGGTCATCTTAGGCCACACCCCCTCAGCTGAGTTCCCAGTTGATGGCAGCCATGCAAATGGCCCAGGCAAAACCAACCCAGCCGACCCATAGAATTCTGA
Source organism: Myotis nattereri (assembly GCF_964212035.1). Lineage (NCBI taxonomy): Eukaryota > Metazoa > Chordata > Mammalia > Chiroptera > Vespertilionidae > Myotis > Myotis nattereri. The sequence goes on along the minus strand of NC_138085.1, from coordinate 74,134,435 downwards.
GAAGCAATAAATTGTTGTTTCAAGCCACAATTTTTTGAGTATTGTCATTTTGTTTTCATGTTTTGTTTTTAATGCGGCATAGATAACTAATACACTCATCTTGCATTCTTGAGTTAAGTCTAACTTGGACATGGCATATCATTATTTCATATATTGCTAAATTCCTTTTCCTAACATTTTGTTTAAGATATTTGTTTCTCTGTTTGAATGAGTTTGGTTTGTAATTTTCCTATCATGTACTCTCCTTGTCAAGGTTTTGATGTCAAAGTAAAGTTAGCCTCATAAAGTGAGTTATGTGTATTTATTCTTTTTTTAGCCTCTAGAATAGTTTGTAATAAGACTGAAATTATTTACTTCTGGAATTATTGAGAGAACTTATTCCTAAAATTGTCTGGGTCTATTGTTTTCTTTGTGAGAATATTTTAAACTGATTCAGTTTTCTTTAATTGTTATAAAACCCTGCAGGCTTCCTATTTTTTCCTGAGTCAGTTTTAATGAGCTATATTTTTCTATTTTCAAATTTGTTACAAAAAGTTGTTAAGGCCAGCCAGCATGGCTCAGTGGTTGAGTGTCGAACTATGAACCAGGAGGTCAGGGTTCAATTCCTGGTCAGGGTACATGCCAGGATTGTGGGCTCAATCCCTAGTTTGGGGCATGCAGGAGGCAGCCAGTCAATGACTCTCTTTCATCATTGATGTTTCTATTTATCTTTCCCTCTCCTTTCCTCTCTGAAATTAATAAATATATATATTTTTAAAAGTTGTTAAAACTATTTCTTTAAAAAAGTTGTTCAAAATATGTTTTTACCTTTTCAAATCTCTTAAGCATTTGTAGTTATATTCTAGTTTTTATTTCTAATGTTATTTTTACTTTCTTTTTTTGCCTTGATTATTCTTTAAAGAGGTTTGTCTTGACCTAGCTGGTTTAGCTCAGTGGATAGAGTGTTGGCCTACGGACAGAAGGGTCCCAAATTCGATTCCAGTCAAGGGTACATGCCCGGGTTGCGGGCTTGATCTCCAGTAGGGGGCAATCAATCAGGAGGCAGCCGATCAATGATTCTCTCTCATCATTGATGTTTCTATCTCTCTATTTCTCTCCCTTCCTCTCTGAAATCAATAAAAATATATTTTAAAAAAACCAAAAGAGTTTTGTCTTTTCAATGACTAAACTTTTGGCTTTGATGCTCCTCTATTTTCTATTTAACTATATATCTAATGTATTGTATGTATATAAATATATATAATTTCTATACAAAATATGAAATTTTTGTATAAAATAAATAAGTTTATATATAAACAGATAATGTATTTTATAGATATATAAAATATATAATACATATATAATATATACTACATTATATAATATCTTGCTTAGGTTATTATTTTTTTACTCTTTGCTTTTATTCTGTAATTCTAACATCTTAAGTTGGATGCTTAACTTAGTAATTTTCCAACTTTCTTTTCTTTTGTATATATTTTTATTTTAAATATAATACATACAGAAACATGCATAAAATATAAGTGCATAGTTTAAGTATAATTTATAAAGCAAACATCCATGCAATCATCACAGGTCAAAGAAAAGAACATTACCAACACTGTAATGTTGTATTGTATTGTAAGTATTTTTTCCTATTTTATAGCTTTTTCCCCTCAGATTTTTATGGTATCTCTTGATAAACAAAAATTCTTAATTTTAATTTGGTCAAATTTATCAAATTTCTTTTTTTTATGATCAGTACGTTTCTATGTCTTGGTAGAAAATATTTATATCTTTTTAAAGAAAATTGTTTCATGAAATTGTTAACCTAACTTATCTTCTAAGAGCTTTAAAGTTTTGCCTTCACAATTGTCTATGATCTACCTGGAATTAATGAAAGAATTATATTAAAATCCATCATAATGATTTTTCGTTTGTATCTTTCTCCTTTTAGTTCTATTTTTGTTTTATATATTTCCAGCTTATGTTATAAAGTGCATATACATTGAAAAATTTTATATCACCCTGGTGAATAAAACCTTTTATCATTATGAAGTTATTCTCTATCCTTAGTAATGGTTTTGCCTTAAAGTCAACTTTGTCTGATAATAATAATTATAGCTACTCCAGCTTTTAGGGGATTAACATATTCATATTTATTTATTCCTATTAAATGTATTAATGTACAGTCTGATTTTAAAGATCATTTATTTTCACTGAGAATATTGATATTACATTGATATACAACTCTAATGTTTATCTCTGACTCTTTCTTTGATGGACAGAACTTTATAGGTCATGGTGATTGTTACTTTGCTTTCTCCTCATCCTTCACCTCCACAATTCATAATAGTTCTTGGGATTTACAGACTGTGACTTACTGCTTGTGGTCATTACACTGTGACACAGGTTCCCCTTGCATAATTGGAATTCCTGGATTTTTCTCAGACCCAGAATTCTTGGAATTTCCCCTGCCTTCTTCAGGGCTTAAAGACTTAACTGAATGACTGATGTCTATGTTTCTTTCACAAATAACTTTAGTTAGCATTAGTCTTGCCTGGGATGAACCCAAGGTCTGCATGGTGTTTAGAAGTTGCCCTGGTCAAAGCGGAGGGAGGACGATCTTGGTTCGCAGAGCCCTAGGACACCAGACAGAGCAGGTTTGGGGTGGTTCTTTTTTAGCTGGTAACGTCACCTTCGCCTGTCTTGGGGAGGTTTTCTGGATTCAGCAGAATCAGATTCTCGCCCTAATTTCAAGGTCCTTTGCCTTGGCAGTCAGCTCGCTGTGGGAGGCCTGACAGGAGCTGTCTCCACCTGAGCCTGCTCACCTGCCTCCAGTCTCACCTGATCTGACCGTTGACCCTGAGTACCCTCTTCCCAGAGCACAGAGGCTGTCAGGCTCAGATCCCAAGCGGCTTTTCCTTAAAACAGTGGAGACAAAAATGTGTGTGTGTGTGTGTGTGTGTGTGCGTGTTGCAGTGAAATATAATAGAATTGACAAGCAGCTTAAATTAAGGCACGATAAGGCAAGCTCAGAACTCACTGAATACTCACCTTCAGGATTTGTTGACCAGCCTTTGGGAGGGAGACCGTGAATGGAGGCTGCACGACGACTGCAACCACGTGAAACCCGGTCGCGTGCTTCCGAGCGTGGCCCCACAGCATCTTTCTTCGCTGAAACATGCGTGTGATATCCCGCGCGCATGCATTCTCCTGTGAAAAACGAAGGACTATGAAGGAATGAGCTCGAAGAAAGGACGAAAGGGATCACATTATCACAGCGGGACCACGTGCAAGGCCCTGTGTTTGCTGCAGGACAGACACCTGGCTAGAGAAGGAACGCTTCCGTCCAAACCACACATTGTGGAGGAAGATAGATGGGAGCATGACTGGACAGCAGCCTGTCAGGTGGGCCCTTCTTCATTCATTTGCGCTCCTGCCAGGCAGAGGATAAGGTACTTCCTAAAGCCATGTTTTAAAATGAGCAGTACAGACAAAAGTAGTGCTAATTTCATTAGCCATGTTTTAAAATGAGTACAGTGGGGCCTTGACTTGCGAGTGTCCCGACTAACGAGTTTTTTGAGATACCATCTGTCTCTTGGCTGATTTTTTTGCATTGAGTTGACAGAGTAATTTGAGTTAACAAGCCCCTTAACGAGCTCGGTCTCCCAAAGAATTAAACTTGTCAGTCAAGGTCCCACTGTAGTACAAACCAAGAGTAAAAGCATCACATTGCAAATAGCAATGACTTCAGGAGTCTGGCTGAAAAACTGTGAATGGGAGATTTGCCCTACGGGGTCATCCCCATAATCAATCAATCCCAGTAATGAATTCTGCAGCAACAGAACTGCTGGGCCCCCTCCCTGGCTCAGATTCCACCCCATCTTCATAACCACTCTCGTGTGTAAAGCTCAGTTCCTTTGTCCTGCTAGCCCTCGAGTTGGCTCACCCTGCAAATTCCAGCCCTACTGGTGTTTTAAAATTAAAATATTAATTTTAATTAGAATGTCATAGAAATGTCATAATTCAGTATATTCCAAGGAACTCCAAATAATTGGACTAGCTCCACAACTCCCACGTATCTGCTTCATCTACCCGTTTAGACCCTATAACATCTGATTTTGCAACCACAAGTTTAGAGACTATTACCAGTAATTTCTCTATTTTTTTTTTAAATTTTTTTTACCAATACACAGAACACAGGAAGCATTATTAACAAATTTAGCAAAATTCTCTTATGGAAGTGTCCTCTTGCTAAAACTTAGACACACTATGTTATATATGAAGAGAGGAGCTTTACGGGTGTAAGTTCTTGTTAATTTTTGAATAAGCTGACCCACCCCTTGCCATTGCACTGAGGAATGGTGTTTCACTTTTTAAGAACTTATGTTGTGAAACAAAATGCATTCTTTAAAAAAATGAAGGTCCTTGGATAGAAATCCTGTGTGATACAAACCAGATACATGGGATTTACCTGCGTCTCCAGTTCATTTGTCAAATGCTTTTTTTTTTTTTTTTTTTTTTTTTAAGGAACTGGAATTTCTGGTGCACAGTTAAAGTTTTGGTTAAAAAACTAGAATTCTGAAAACAATTACACCGTGTTGAAATAAGTAACTGTCTTTGGTTGTTAAACAATCTTTTCAAGAACTCTTAAGTGACACGAGAGGTTACTCTGTCAAATTCTTTTCTTTTAAATATAAGGCAACTATCCAAGGATAAACAAAGTTCTGTGTTTTTTGAAGCTGTCAGAACCTCTTAAAAAAATTAACCACTGTGTGTGTGTGGGGGGTGGGGGGACGGGGGGGTGGTGGCGGGGGAGGGATCGGCTTCAAATATTGGAAATCACACCATAGCTTTTCTATTGTTTCGGGAATAACTTTTACTTGGAAATATTCCGAGGGGTTCATCTTAAGTTCAATCGCATCTAAGTGATCTGATTTATTTTAATGTATTAATCGCTGACTATCCATTGCTCCCCTGCATTTCCCAGCTCCCTTGCAGGTAGAGGGGTCTGTGTGACTAGTTATGACAAATGAACTGTCAGTAGAGGTGGCGTGTGTCACTTCTGGGACAAAGCCTAGCGAGAAGAGCATGTGCTCGTTTTTGACCCTCTGTTCCTGCCACCACCACAGCAAAGGCCAAATGTCGAGATGGTGTAACCAAAAGGTGGAAAGAGCCTGGATGTCAGGCATGCCTGGAAGGGATCTGCCTGGAAGAGCCACAGTTCCTGCAGCCAACTTCATGTGAGTGACAAAGAAACTTCAGTGGGTTAAACCAATTTCTGCAGCATAACCTAGGCTAGCTTGGTTATCACATGAACAATTCTACCTTTCATTAGCCTTGTTTTAAAATGTCCACAATTGTTTAAACCATAATTTGTGATCCTTGACATTCATACAGATTTGAAAGCTTAATACTTATATGGGTAAACATCTATTATCAAAAATATTGGCAGCAAGGGAAATCTTATGTTTTCATGTTTGACTGGGAAGAAAGACCAATAGAAAAATATATCATGTATGAATAACACAAAACATGGTCAAAGTTAATCTTATTTAACATTTTTATTAAATCTGAATAACTGGGTAACCCCAATTTTTGTTTGTTTGTTTAGTTGATAGGTTGTCAATTTGCTATATTTATCAGCACAGACTGAACCATTTTAGAGGATAGTACAAAAGTTCTTTCAAGACTAAGCGATATATTTTTCTTCAACATTTTCCTTTAACTTCCTTAAAGAAATAGAGGGGTTAATTTTAATTTGTTTTAATCCATACAACAAATTAATGGAGAGGGCAATGCGCAAACCCCAACTTTAATTGTTTCTACTATGTCTGTGCTTCCTCGAAAAGTTACAGGATGGTAAGTAGGAGGAAGTGAAAAAGCTGAGGTTAACTTCCACTTCTAGGAATGCTGAGTTAGGTAATTTTGACACATCCCTCCATTGAAGACAACTAAAATGCTGAACAAAACATAAAAGCATCTTTCTAGAACGAACAAAGTAACAGATAGTGAGAATTTACTAGGCTAAGGTCCTGGAAAGATGAAAATCCACAAAGATGACCATGGTGTGGTACCATTTTGTCCTGACGATGTTTCATAATCCAGAGACAAAAGTTGGCATCTAGGGCCCACCAGGGGTAAGTGCCCAGCACCTTGAGTTGGTACTAAAAGAACAGATACTAGAAATGAAGGTGAATTGAGAGTAAACCAACCCTTGCATTGAATCATCTGGGTAACCTAGAAAGTTTCAAGTCCTAAAACTGGAGTGGGGTTATCTTGGATTCTTGGTGCCTCTAACTGCCTGATAGAAGTAATAGAGACTATCTTTGTAGAAAGAGAACATCATAGGAGGCTTACTAATAATAAAAAATACAATTGTCAGAACATAATAAAAAGTATCCAGGTATATAAGATGGTAAAACACCATGAACAAGAAAAATACAACAAACCCTCAAGGATTCCAGATATACATTATAAAGCAACAAGGCTTATAAAGTTCAAATAGATAAAAGTAAAGTTTGAATATAACTGTACAGTATTTTTAAAAATGACATAGAATTGTAAAAAAAACAAATAGAAATTCTAATAGCAAAAAAATAGAGTAACCTAGATTAAATCGATGGATGGATTTAAAAACAAATTAGATACAGTTAAGAAAGAATTAGTACACATGAGGACAGGTAAAAATAAACCATTTCAAATGAAGTTCAAAGAGAAAAAAAGAGTGGGAAAAGATAGAAGACAATAGAATGAAAATGTCTAACATGTTCAATCGGAGTCTCAAGTATAAAAGGATGGCGCAGAAGCAACTTTTTTTTTTTTTAAATATATTTTATTGAGTTTTTACAGAGAGGAAGGGAGAGAGATAGAGAGTTAGAAACATCGATGAGAGAGAAACATCGATCAGCTGCCTCCTGCACATCTCCCACTGGGGATGTGCCCGCAACCCAGGTACATGCCCTTGACTGGAATCGAACCCGGGACCCTTCAGTCCGCAGGCCGACGCTCTATCCACTGAGCCAAACCAGTTTCGGCCAGAAGCAACTTTTAATGAGATAATAGCTGGGGATTTTTCAGCTTTAGCCATCAACTCACAAATTCAGGAAGCCCAATGAATCACAAGCAGAATCCTATAAAGAAAGCCACACATAGTCATACCATAGGGAACAGAGGACACCAAAGGCAAAGGGAAACTATTAAGAGTAGCCAGAGGCAAAAAGACAACTTACTTTCAAAGAAGTAATAGTTGGACAAACTGCTGAATTCTCAGCAGCAATTATATGGAAGCCAAAATATTAAGGAATGAAACCTTTAATGTGCTAAAGTAAAAAGTTGTCAGCATAGAGTTATATACCCAGTGAAAAGGCCACTAAAGCACTGTGTGAAAGCAGCTTAATTAAATCTTTTCCCTGCTACTACCTGCTGCAGGTACAGACCTGTGTGTGCTGATTTTCTCTTTTTCTTACTCTCCTCCTTTCTGACTATACGGTATGTGCTCTTTGTTAGTAACTCTAAAAGGAGCCAGGAGAAAAGTGAGAACAGGAGTGGTGGGAAGGCAAGAGGAGGGGTAAGAAGTCCTTCCTTGTCTGACATGTTTGTAAGACGGCTTTACATGATCTAGGGCTAGTAAATGTTAGAAACTGCTCTCTCATGGGCAGTTTCCAGTCTTCGTGAATATCCATTGGGCTGTCCATAGTTTTCTTATGGATCCGTCAGAGTTCCTTATTCTAGATACAAGTCTTTTTTTTCAATAACATATGATACAAAGATCATTTCCCATTCTGTGACTTTCCAATCTCTTAATGGAATCTTTTGATGAATAGAAGTTATTAATTTTAACACAGCTTAAATTACCCTTCTTTTCCTTATGGTTAGTGGGCTTTCTACTACTTGAGAAGTTCCCCTTTTTAACATCCCCTGGCAAGCCTTTTTCCTTGTTAGTTTAAAATCCAAATTTAACTGTGTAATATTGAACAGAACTGTATAGCCTAACCAACAGCCATTGCCCACTTCCCCTTGCTTACAAAACAGAATTGATGGGAGAGGGATTAGGGGAAATGTATGCCCTAATAACAGGGTGTTTGGCCAAAGGCACCCCACACTTGACCCACTGAATCAGAATTTGTGGACTAGAACTTCAAAGTGTGGAATTCAAGTTCCCCCAGATGATTTACTTGCATCTAGATAAGAACTACAAGGAATAAGCCCTCTCGAGTGTCTGGAATGTCCTGGAAGGGAGGAGCAAGAGAATTTTCAAGCAGGAGTTGGAAGACAGGCTCAGATGCAGGAGAAGTCCAGGGAGGATAAAGATTAAGAAGGGAGCAAACTTCCAGATGGAAGATGAGTAAGTTCTGGGAATCTGAAGGACAGCATGACGGTAACTAACAGTACTATATTATATACTTGAAAGTTGTTAAGTGAGTAGATCTTAAATGTTCTCACCACACACACAGAAAGATAATTATGTGAGGCAATGGAAGTGTTAACAAACCTTATTGTGGTAAACATTTTGCAGTGTACATGTGTATCAAATCATCACGTTGTACACCTTAAGCATTATAAATGTTATATGTTAATAATATCTTTAAAAGCTGGAAAAATAATGCAAGGCACATGTGAAAACTAACAGGAAAGAATAGGCAGCAAGTATATCAATGATCGTAAGTAACTGTTACAGAGGTGTTTTTTTTCCACATTGTTTACTTTTTTTTTCTCACTGGGTTACTGATTTATTATAAAAGGTATAGCCTGACTGGTATGGCTTAGCAGTTGAGCATCGACCTATGAACCAGGAGATCATGATTCGATTCCTGGTCAGGGCACATGCCCTAGTTGCGGACTCAATCCCCAGTAGGGGGCATGCAGGAGGCAGCTGATCAATGATTCTTATCATTGATGTTTCTCTCTCTCTCTCCCTCTCCCTTCCTCTCTGAATCAATTAAAAAAATATATTTTTAAAAAGGTATAACTTAGGGACCGCTAGAGGAAGAGATACACAGGGCATGGTACATGGGAAGGGGCGCAGAGCTTCCATGCCCTCTCTGGGCACACCACTCCCCCAGCACCAACACATGTTCATCAAACCCCATCCTTTGGATTTTTATGAAAGCTTCATTACATAGGCATGATGGATTAAATAATTAGCCTTCAAAACATGTTTTAAAAATATTTTTATTGAATTTATTGGGATTACATTGGTTAATAAAATCCTATAGGTTTCAAGTTTACAATTCTATAAAAATCACCGCATATTATATCATGTGTTCACCATCCAAAGTCTGGTCTCCATCTGTCTGTCACCTCTTATCCCTCCTTAACCTCTTCTATCCTCTTTTTCCCTCTGATAATCACCATACTGTGACTAGACTTTTTTATTTTATTTGTTGTTTTGTTTTGTTGTTAATCCTCACCAGAGGATATGTCTCCATTGATTTTTAGGGAAATGGAAGAGAAAGGGAAAGACAGAAAGAAACATCGATGTGAGAGAAACACATCAATTGGTTGCCTCCCCACTGCATGCACCCTGACCAGGGCCTGGGCAGGGGAGGCATTTGCAACTGAGATACATGTGCCCTTTGCCTGGATCGAACCTGGGACCCTTTGGTCCGCAGACAAACCAGCTAGGGCTAATTTTTGTTTTTGCTTAATCCCTTCACCTGTTTCACCCAGCCTTCCAACTCCCCTCCCCTCTGACAGTGGATAAAAAACTGGTACATTTAAACAATGGAATGCCATTCAGCCATCAAGAAGAAGGAAACCTTACCTTTTGTGACAGCATGGGTGGACCTAGAGGGTATTGTGCTAAGTGAAATAAGTCAGTCAGAGAAAGACAAGTACCATATGGTCTCACTTATATGTGGAATCTAATGAACAAAATAAATAAGAAAACAAAATATTAAAATTGTAGGCATCCTATATAATAAAGATGCAGTATGCAAATGGTCATTAAGCTGTGAAGCGTAATGACTGACTGTGTAATGACCAATCACGGATCAGCAGGAAGGTGGGGCAGTGAGCTACAAGCGGGCAGTGGAGAGTTACAGGAGGGGGCAGGGCAGCAAGCTATGAAGGGGGGCAGAGGGGCGGGGCGGGGGGGAGCTACAGGAGGGCGGGGCAGCAGGCAGAGAGCTATTGGAGGGCAGCAGCGAGCTACTGGTGAGCTACTGGTGCACGGATTCATGCGCAGAGCTACTAGTATATATATCAGAATGAGGATTCTAAAAATACATGTAGATTCTTTGCAACATTTGCAGAATTAAAATAATTAATAATAAAAAAGTATCTAATTATAAAAATTAAGAAAAATATGTTGGATTTGACCTGAATCTTTAGTCAATAATAAACTAAAAATATTTCAGTACAGAGTTGGATATAGAATTTGGGTTACATAATATTAAGGATGATGAGTAGGCACTCAAAAAGCAAAGAACAAAAAGGTATATATAAAATATTTAAGGAGGGATGATGGTAATAAAACAGTTCTGTAGAATCAAACAAAATAGACATTTTTCATTTTAAGATGTGAGATCCTAGAACATACCATCCTTGAGTATTAGAATTGATAGAAACAAAAATGGTTATTCAGTCGAATTCCATTTGATACTTAAACTTCCTTTATGAACTCCTACCATTCTATTTAAGCTCCTCTGTGTGTGACACCTGCCACCACCTTCAGGAGTGGCCTGTTGTGTCTGTGTGTGACTATGAGTGAAGGCTTTTCCTTATCGGGTTCTCAGAACTTTCCTCCTCAGATCTTACTGATTGTCACATTTGAAACAGCAGGACAGGTGTCAGCTGTGAGGGAATGACATAGTAAATGATAAATTTATTTAATGGCTTTCCAAAGGAAATGATAAAAAGGGTCTGGCTTGACATTTTTTGGGGGTGGTGCTGAGAACAATTGACAAACTTTAATAGGACAGTATAGGAAATAGATGTTCTTCAAGAATGAATTTTTTTAAAAAAATGAGGTTTTCGTTTTAGGTTTTGCAAGGCAAATATGTAACCTCCAAATTTAGCTGTGTGATTTTTAGTATGGCAATCACAAGTCAGAAATTTGAGGGAGAGATATATCACTTATGAATTATTTTGGCTGAAAGCAACAGAATATCCACTTGAAAGTGCTCAAACCATATGACCCATCCTATGCCCCTTAACAACCGGGTGGAAGCAGGTGACGTCTGGGGTGTTCAGCAGCTGGAAGGTGTCTTGCACAAACTAGCAGTTCTCGTGGCCTGCCCCTTCTGACCGCCAGATGGCGCAGCTGCTCTAGACATTATAGCCTCACTGCTTCCAGGCAGGCAGGAAGGAGACCAACAGAAGAGCCTTCTCTTTCTCTCCCTGTTAAGTCCCCTTAAGCAGGAAGAAACATTGAGGCTCTCAGCAGTCTTCTTGGGCCAGAACTTGACCACATGACCATCATTGGAATGACAAAAGGGAAATGAGGGTGGCATGATTTACTCAGACCCTGAAGCTGGGCACATCATTGCCCAAGGGAGATAAGACTTTTATTTTATTTGTGTATTTATTTTTTAAGCAAGAAAGAAGTGGGGCAGAGCTGTTTGTTGGGTAGGTACTAGTAGCCCCTGCCAGAGGAGCTGCGGAGAAATTACACACGCTCAATCCATCTGGCCCTGTGCCAACGGCAGGACAATACCTCTTCAGAAACTAGTACAATGTTTCTCTTCCTCTGATAATTATTAATTCTCTGCAGTGATTTAGAAAAAATTCATGGATTAAATTTCTTGCCATTAAATGCTTGATGAGCATAGAAACTGACTTTGAAAGTATTTTTAAAAGTCATTCTGCTTCTAACCCAAACTTTTAACTCAAGCTCTTATCGCTCCTCGAGTTGTACGAATCACCTCCAATTTACATATTGTAGAAGAGCCTTACATGGAAAAGACTAAACCATTTTCGAATGAGACATTCCCTCTAGACCTGACAGCAGCTGATTCCCAGCATTGTCTTTCATTTCTGACATGCTTTTAGGCGAGAGTCATCTTACACTTGCAGTAATCCTCAGGATAAAATTTTCTTCTCAAAGCTCATTTTATGAAGGGTTTGTTAAGTTCTGAAGAATAAAGCAATTATTCTTTCTTTTTGAAATTGCACATCAAGTCCCGAAACATGAATTATTCTTTCTTTTTGGAATTGCCTATCCAGTCCCAAAACATGGACTCTTTAATGTAAAATATTAATATCCAGTGATAGATGTAAACATCTCCTATTTCCCACCTTTTTGCTTTCAGTATGCATTTCTTGTTCTCGGTAGATCCTCATTCCTATTGGGTTTCCTTTGCATACCAATTATCTCAGGCTACAGCTGTTTGCTGGCAGCTGCTCTCCTCATGCCCACCCTGCAGCCACCGTTCTGCTGGTCACTGTGCTCTAGTTCCCATCTGTGGAAATCCCTGCCTCCCCAGTGCAGTTAATTTGGCTGGGGCCCACGCCTGGCTCAGGCACAGAGCTTGTGACCTAAATCAATCCAAATATTGCATTCTCCTGGCCAGACTGATTGATTAACAGAAGTCTTATTCCGAATCATTGATAAATAATGATACTTTTTGCTGGGACTTCTGGAAGAGAGATTCTTTCTCTGTCTTTCCATATTTTTACCTTTAATGAAAGACCCATATTTGTGGTGGCCATCTTGATATCTTGTGTGGGAACCTGTCTGAGAGTGGAGCTGTGACAGAGAGAGAGAGGCACCCTGGTGATCCATTTCAGCTTTTCATCCGAGTTAGCCGCCGAGCAGCAAGCCCTATTCCTGGACTGTTCAGTTACATAATCAAGGAAGTTCCTGTTTTGTTTAAGCCAGGGTTTGGACCAGATTTTGTCTTACTCACTACCCAAAGAGTTCTGACTTATGCATAGGTCCAGGATCTCTTATGACCAAGAAATATTCTCAGACACTGTGATAAAAATGAATATGGAACATATTTAATAGAGAATAAATGCACTTATAGCTTATTATGTGCAATATTCCTACTGTCTTTTCTTCAAGTAATAATGGCCACTCATCATATACTACAACATAGAAAAGAATGTAAATTAGCATTCTCCATGTTACGTACTTAATGTAGTCTAATCATCATTATGGCGATGTGTTCTGAGGACAGTTTCCTCAAGACTGAGCTTGTACATTAGTTTCTTTTTTGAATTATATTATTTCTCACTCTCATGGAATTAAATCATCATGAAGACATTTAAAATATTGATAAATTATTGGCACCCATAAACCGATCATTATAAAAAGTGGTGGCCTTATACTGTGATGGCTGAATTTCTCTGGCTATTTCTTTTGCTCAAACAGCATTGTCCTGGGAAACAGGCACAACAGGCTGACCCGGCTGTGTGACCGGCTGGCCGTGTGACCAGGTGTGTGACCATAATCTCTGTGCCTGGCTGAGAGCCAGCTGAGCCTGGAGGAGATAAGCTGTTCATTTCAGAAGAGCTTCATTCCTAAGTCAGTGCCTCTAGCCTTCCCTCTGGTGACTTCAGTGCTTTCCACCCAGGTGTCCGCATCCTTGATAAAGGCTGAGAAATCTTTTGTCATTGGCCACAGTGACGTCAGTGATGAGAACTGGCCAGCCAGTCTGTCCACCTGAAGCATCCGCTAGACACAGGCCCAGTTCATGTTCGGGCATGAATGAAACGGTAAGGCAGGTCCCCTTCTTTAGGGTGGTAAAGGAGACCTTAGAAAGAAGGTTATTTTTGTAGTGAGCTCCCCTGTTGGATAGCATGCAGCTTTATTGGTAATATTACACCAGGGAAATCCAGAGTTTGTGTAATAGATAATTCTTTCTTTCATATGGCTCAAAAATCAAGGAGTACAAACAAATATTTGTGAAGTCTTTCCTTCCCACTCCTATTCTTCAGATGCCCAGTTTCCCTCCAGAGAAGCAATCCATTTTATGCTTTTGACCTACTTTCTCAAGGTGATTTTGTGCACATTTAAGCAAATGAATTTAAGTATTGTCTTCCCCCTTTTACTTCAACTTAATGTATCTTGCCCTGACCGGTTTGGCTCAGTGGATAGAGTATCGGCCTGCGGACTGAAGGGTCCCAGGTTCGATTCTGGTCAACGGCACATGCCCAGGTTGTGGGCTTGATCCCCAGTGGGGGGCATGCAGGAGGCAGCTGATCAATGATTCTCTTTCATCATTGATGGTTCTCTCTCTCTCTCCCTCTCCCTTCCTCTCTGAAATCAATAATAATATATTTTTAAAAAATATATCTTGCATTAAATACTTATGTACTTTGATTTTGGTTCATAAGAGCTCCTTTATTCTTTTTCTTATAGCCTTTAAGTACAGTAATCCTCCTTATCCACAAAAGATATATGCCAAGACCCCCAGTGGATGCCTGAAACCATGAATAGTAGCAAACCCCCTATATAAATACTAGAGGCCCAGTGCACGGACTCATGCACTGGTGGGTCCCTCAGCCTGGCCTGTGGAGATTTGTCCAAAACCAGCTCTCCTACATCCCTGGAGGCACCCCGGATTGCAAGAGGGCACAGGCCAGGCTGAGGGACCCCACCAGTGCACAAACGGGGCCAGGGAGGGACTGCGGGAGGGCTCCAGGGTGTGTCTGGCCCATCTTACCCCGTCCCGATTGGCCAGACGCCAGCAGCAAGCTAACCTACCAGTTGGAGCGTCTGCCCCCTGGTGGTCAGTGTGCATGATAGCGACTGGTCGAACGGTTGAAGGAAAGGTCAGACACTTAGCATATTAGGCTTTTATTATATAGGGTTGCTTTTTTTCCTGCTCATCTCTATGATAAAATTTGATTTATAAATTAGGCACAGTAAGAGATTAGTAACAGTAACTCTTAATAAAATAAAATAATTATAACACTTTACTATAATAAAAGTTATGTGAATGAAGTATTATTAAGTAAAATAAGGGTTACCTGAACATAAGCATTGTGATACTACGATAGCAATCTGATGAATAAGGAAGCTACGACGTGACTAAGTAGCGGGTAGAGTACAGAGTGTGGATGTGCTGGACAAAGGCATGATTCACATCCTGGGTGGGATGGAGCAGGACAGCGTGAGATCTCACCACCCTACTCAATTTTAAGCTTATGAATTGTTTATTTCTGGAATTTTACATTTAATATTTTTGGGCTGTGGTTGACCGTAGGTGCCTGAAATAGCAGGAGCTGCAGGTATGGGGGGGACTACGGTTTCCACAATTTCATAATCGCATGATTCCACCCGTGTCCCATTGGTGGTCATTTACCGTGTTGCCAGTCTTTGGCTCTTACAAGCAATGCTGCGGTGAACAACCTGGAAGACACATCCATCTGCATTGGGGTGAGTGCAAGTTTCTAGAAGTTAAGTTTTTGGGTTGAGGGCATGTATGTTTGTATTTATTCCCACTTTTTAAGGTTTTATTGTACTTGAAAAAGTAGCATATACACATGGCGAGAAAAACAAACACCAACCACTGTGAAAGTAGAAAAGAAGTCTCCCCCAAACCCTTTGACTTCCAAGTACCCTCCCAGAGGTAGCCACTGTTTTTAGAGTTATGTGCATTTACAAACATATATGTGTGTTTGATTCCAGGTCAGGACACATGACCCAGTTGTGGGCTTGATCCACAGTAGACGGCATGTAGGAGGCAGCCAGTCAATGGTTCTCATCAATGATGTTTCTAGCTCTCTATCCCTCTCCTTTCCTCTCTGAAATAAATAAAAAATATATACATACATGTATTTTTTAAAAAGAATCAGGTATATATTGTTCTGAAACAAAAATAAAATAAACAGACCTGTGCAATTGACTTTGGATAACCTACAAGGATTAAAAGTTAATGTTTTGTTATCTGTAATACTAGAGGCCCAGTGCATGAATTTGTGCACAGGTGGGTGGCCTGCAGGGATTGGGCCGAAAACTGCAGTTCAACACTGCCTGCAGCTCCTACCTGCTGCTCCTGCTCATCCCGGCCCCACTGTGCCTGCCGAGGGCTAGCGCCCAATCAGTCCTGATCGGGAGAGGCTCGAGCTGCCGAGCTGCCGTGCCGTAGCAGCTCTCATGAGCCCTGCGTCTGGTGCCCTCCCAAGGGGAGTGGCCTGCGGGATCGGGCTGAAACCGGCTCTCCAACATCCCCCGAGGGGTCCTGGATTGTGAGAGGGTGCAGGCCAGGCAAAGGGACCCCACTGATGCACAATTGGGCTGGGGAGGAACTACGGGAGGGCTCCAGGGTGTGTCCGGCCCATCTGGCTCAGTCCGGACCCCAGCAGCAAGCTAACCTACCAGTCAGAGCATCTGCCTCCTGGTGGCCAGTGCACATCATAGCGACTGGTCGACCAGTTGACTGTCTGCCCTCTGGTGGTCAGTGCACATCATAGTGAGCAGTTGAGCAGCCTTAGCATATCATTAGCATATTACACTTTAATTGGTTGGTTGTTTGGTTGTTCTGCCATTCAGTCTATTTATTCTTTCTCTTGATGTCTGCACAGGTCTCCATCAATCTCTGCATTTTATGTATCTTAATAGATCTCTCTAATCACTCATGATAAGCAATAATTAGAATGAAGGGTAATGAAAAAATTTATATACTAAATTTGGGCCTTTGAATTTACCCTTGTTAACTAATCCTTCTGTGTAACCAGCTCGCTGAGTAAGCAGGGCTTGTGCTTTGCGCTCCCAGAAGCAACTTTATTTTTTATCTCCTATTGTCCTTTTAAAGCTCTTCATGGGGTGTGGGAAGCCTTTGCCTTCCTCTCTGGGTGAAGACTCAAGCTCTTCCATCAGCTCTCTGGCCACTCTCAGGCCATAAAAATCCTTACGGTGGTGTTAAGTCACAACCATAACTACACCCTAGTCATGCAGACTTCTCCCTTCCTTCAGCTGGGGTTGTTGCCGGGGAGTCTGTGATCCAGGAAAGGTGGGGGAGGGAATAGCTGCCTCCCCTACAGCTATCTGCTGACTTGCAAGGAGCTCTGCCGGGAGTCAGAATGGAGAGAAGTGACCAGCGAGAAAATATTTACTCACTGATACTGGCTGTCTATCCCTCTCTGGACCTAGCAATGTTTGAAACACGCTCACGGGCAATTTTGTGGGCCCATCATACATCCCACTCCTGGGCCTTCACGGACAACCCCTTTGCCCTTACTTTTTGTTGTCTGCACCTGCTTTGCCCTTGGCATACCTTCTGCCAACATTTTCCACCTGTGTCCTCTGGACAACAGAAGTCCCGCTCTGTGCTCTTAGGGTTGGGGCTCCTGTGTCCCTCTTCTCCACCACCAGGACCTTTTAAGCTTTCCAAGTCACGGGCCCCCCCGTTACAAATCCTACAAGGAGTGCATGGTGAGCCTCAGGGGGGCCTGCTGAAGGCCCCCTGCCTTTGAGGAGAAGGTTTCACAGCTGCCTCCACAGAAACCCTCCTCACAGTAAGTATCCTCCCTCTCTCCTCTCTCAGCACCTTAGGGCCTCAGTGTGGGTCAGTTGTCTAACCTGTTCTTGGCACCTACTTTGAAATTCCATATGGCCTCACACCTCACTTTGGAATCTGAAATCTATCGAAACTTGGTGCATCAGTGAAACCTCCCAATTAAACATCCTGTCATGCTTGTTTTTCTCTTTTTCCTCCGAGATTCCTTTTTCTTAGAGAGTTCTTTCTCGTGAACTTTCTTCTTGCCAGAGCGCCTCCCTCAGATCGGTGAGGTTAAAAAAAAAGGGGAGAATATTTTCGTGACTTTGAGGTAGGCGATGATTTCTTAAATAGGTTACAAAAAGCACTAAATAAAAATTTAAATTTTGGGAATTTGGACTTAATGAAAATTTAAGGACTTCCTTTCATCAAAAGACATCATTAGAGTGAAAAGGCAAGACCCAGACTGGGAGATGATATTTCTATACATAAATCTGACAAAGGACTCCTACCTGGAATATATAAAGAACTCCTTCATATTAATAAGAAAAAGACAGATACCCAATAGAAAATAGGCAAAGACGTGAACCAGTGCGTCAAAAAAAAAAAAAAAAAAAAAAAGATGGACATAAAAAAGTTCTGCATATGAGTCACCAGGGAAATGTAAATTAAAACTACAAAGAAGCGATTCTGCCAGAATGGCTAAGATGAAAAGAATTAACAATACCGAGGCGAGGCTCAAACGTGGAGGATGCGTCCCTGGTTTAAAGTAGTATAGCCACTTTGGAAAACTTTTTAAGGATTCTAAAGTAAATATACATGTTCTTTATGGCCTAGAAATTCCACTCCCAACAGAAATGAATGTTTATATATCCCAAAAGATATGTATAAGAGTGTTCATAGTTTTGTTTTGTTTTTTTAATAATAGTTATAAACTGGAAAGAACTCTAATGTTAGTGGGTACTGGTAAATAGCAGCTTATCCATATGACGGAATACTGTGTAATGTTGAAAAAGAATGACTTGCTGTTCACAACAATGTGAATGAATATATGTATGTTTTCATTCATAGGGTGTTCAACACTAGATAGAACTACTTGATGGTAGATGATAATGGTCAAAAAACCAATCACTTTGACTGGAAGGGGTCAGAAAGAAGCCTTCTTGGGTATTGGTAATGTTCCAGCTCCATGTCAGAATGATGGTTACTTGGGTGTGGTTAGCTTTTAAAAATTCATCAAGCTATACATCCAAGGCTTTACTGCAAATAAATTCTACCTCAAAGAAGCAAAGTTATTGCTAACTCGCTTTTAAACTTTAGTTGTCATTTTCTCCTTGAACACTTATATCTCTGTTTTGAGTGCTTGTTATAGACAGGTTATTTTTTCCTGGTGATTTTTTTTTTTTTTTTTTTTTGTTCCTAGAGTTTATTTGGTCACAATTTTCACAGGCATTATGGCAAGATTTTTCTGTTGCAGTTCTTTATCTGCCAATCATTTTCCCTATCGATGTTCTCCCTCCACCCCCCCCCTTTTTTTTGTATTTTGTAAAGATCTGTATGCCCTAACTGTTTTGGCTCAGTGGATAGAGCGTTGGCCTGCAGACTGAAGGGCCCCAGGTTCGATTCCAGTCAAGGGCACGTCCCTTGGCTGTGGGCACATCCCCAGTAGGGGGTGCGCAGGAGGCAGCTGACCAATGTTTCTCTCTCAACGATGTTTCTAACTCTCTATCCCTCTCCCTTCCTCTCTGTAAAAAACAAAAAACAAAGAACAAAGATCTGTGCTACTTCCCCTTTGATTATTTTTCACCTTTAAGTACGGGCACTTTTTCCTTCACAGCTGACCCACCGAACATTTCCAAGGGACAACTGTGGAGAGCGGCTACAGTGTTTGGACAGGTTCAAGCCTCAGACTAATGAGAGGGCGCAGTCCTCTCATGACCACGTTCGAGTCCCAGCTTAGAGGGCGGCACAATTATAGCCAACAGCTGTAGTTGTAAGCTTGAACCTATGGTCCGAACACGTGGCCCCACGTGCCTGCGTGAGGTGGGCTTGATAGAGTTCAGGTGCAT
The DNA here is from genome assembly GCF_964212035.1 of Myotis nattereri. Lineage (NCBI taxonomy): Eukaryota > Metazoa > Chordata > Mammalia > Chiroptera > Vespertilionidae > Myotis > Myotis nattereri. The sequence continues at coordinate 74,114,997 of NC_138085.1, read as the reverse complement.
GTAATTGAGTAGGATCGAAACCCATGAGAATGTTGTAAACATCTTGACCACACCCTTACTTTGCCTCGTGGCATCTGCTATAAAATAAAGACATGGCTTGTAGTCTGTGGCACTGTCTCCATCAGAGAGGGCAGCGTCTTGCTGAGACCCAGCTTCATTCTCTTGTCTGTCTTTTCTCAATCCTTCACCACGCGGCCCCCCCCCCCCCCCCCGGCTCACCAAACTAGGCTGAACTGGCACAGCACATAAGGTGCCCAATGTGGGGCTGAGTATGCCATGGCTGTGCCAGCCCGCCACAGGCCACATCCAAATTGTACTCTTTCCAGGGGGCACCGTTCACATAAAATACCACATGAATAGTGTGTCCCGGAGACCCCACTGCCTAGACAACCTAGTTGCTGAAACTTGTGGGGAAGGGGCCAGTGTGATGTGTCAAACCTCTCCCAAGCCCCTGTGACCCCAGCAGAGTTTGTATGTGCGCTTATGTAAGCTGGTGTAGCCTTTCCTGCTCTTCACAGAAAAAGGTTAGCAACTGCAGGGCAGCTGACTCCTGACAGCTGTTCCTCTGCCGGGTGTCACTATGCCAAGAGACTGGGTCTGCAGCCTCCTTCCCTCACCTGCTGCCCCTCCTCCGCGGTGATCTCAAACGGCGCAGGGAAACCTCAACAGCTGGCCTGCACAAAGTCTTGTCTGAGCAAGGCCTTGTTGGTTTTTCGCCTCGAGCATCCACTAGTGTTGATATATTCTGAGTCCTGCCAGCTCTGTGTACAATCTCTCCACTTGGATCTCCTTTCTGACTCGGGTTAGATTATCACCGCAGAAAACAGAACCTTTCTTCATCCATGTCAAGGTTCAGGGTAAGTGTGGCTTAGCCATTTCATCCAAGATAAAGTTTCTTGTTCTCCTTGTTGTTTTCAGGTGATTTAAAATATTTTGCTTTCATCACAGTGCAACTGTACATCACTCAGTTCGTGTATGTGCAAGTGTACCTGCAGAATAAACCCTGAAGTTGGAATATGGGTTGAAAGGATATGTGCATTTATCCTTGGAACGGATATTACTAAATCCCCTTCCTAGAAGTTGTATCGATTTATACTCCCATCAGTGAGTCTGCCCATTTCCTCAGGCTCTTGTCAAGACCCCGGACTATTTACCATACGTTGTGTTCTATGCCATTCTAAGAGGCAAAAAATGGAGTATTGTATTTGTATATTTTAAAATAATATTTCTATTTTCATATGTTTAAGAATCATTTGTGTTAGTGTTTCCTTTGTACTTCCTTTTCTATACAGTGTCTATCCGTTTCATGGGCCCATTTACCTATTGGGTGTTGGTATTGATTTGCAGGAACTCTTTATGTTAAGGAAATGAGCCCTTTGTGATGTAAGTTGCAAATATTTTTCCCCAGTTTGTCACTTGTTTTTTTATTTCGCTTTATAGTAGTTATTGCTCCATTGATTTTTTTTTTTTTTAATTCATGAATTTGTAGCCATGGATCTCTTCTTTGATGGCCTCTGGGTTTTTACATCCTGAGGAGTGATCTTCACTGTAAAGCAAGGTGAGCCCCTTCATTTTCACCACCCTTTGTGAAACGGGGCTAGAAATGAGCCCCTCAACACCATGCAGTATGACTTAAAAATCAGATTTTATTGGCCAAACATACAAGCCAGGGATCAGCAAGAAGAGAAAAAGTGAGTAGTCCTTTATCTTCTCATTATCCTATTGAGAGACATACTCGCACCTGGGTAATCAGCTGGACAGAGTGGTTTTGATGTTCAATGGAAGAATCCCTTGCCCTCCCCATTACTCTTCCTTCTTAGGGCAAGCATGAACGCGATCATGTCTGTGGGGGTGATAATCAGACCACTGGGCACTAAGAAGTCTAGATTTGGTGGTTAGGATCATGACTATCTACAGACATTACCTAGGAAAGTTATCAAGTTTGGGAACTTTGGGGCCAGAGGGAGATTGTATAATAAAAATTGAGGAGGATATATATGTTGATTTCCTAATATTCTGTAGGCCAGGTGGCTCAAAAGATTTCATTTAAAGCAGATAAATCAGATAAAGAGGTAGAACACGCTAAGCAGCACAAAGAAAAACCCGAAGACGGATACTATAGTCAACTAAAACTGGGTCAGTTTCTTGGTTTCAACAGTGAAATCCATACTAACTAGTTTAGTCAGAAAGGGATTTATTGGGGAGCTACTATAAGCATGGGAAAGGCCAGAAGAACAGGCTGTAGGCTAAGCATCCAGTAACGACTTTCAGAACACACTGAGGAACTGGCCTGGTAAGCTAGCTGCTGCCACTGCCGGCACTGCCCAGTAAGGCGCTGCCTCGAAACCAGGCTCTGCTGCCTCCAACTGCAGAAGCAGCCTCTGAACCTCCCTCCTAGTCATGTCCCCTAAGCCACCCACATTCGAGGCAGGCAGGTGTGCCAGGCAGTGTGCTAAACGCCAGGGGATACAAAGATGAAACAGGAAGACAGAAAGGAATCTCACTGTCTCTCACTAGAGCAGGTCAAATAGAGTACATTGCTGAAGGTGAGATTCTTGTTTAAGGCAAAGAAGAAAATGATGGAGAAAGCAAGTAAGATTTTATCTAGTTGGGGAAGTTGAATGGCAGGAGAACCCAGAATGGGGGAAAACATTTTGGCTAGAGGCGCTGATCACTGAGCAGGGTGCTGGGAGGCCTGGGAGTTTAGGAAAGGGTTTCTGGGACATTAGTTGGTGCTGTCCAATGTGGTAACCACTAGCCACATACATCTTTTGAACATTTGAAATGTAGCTGGTGCCTATACTAAAATAATTCTTTTTTGAGTATATTGGGTTAAATAAAATATATCATTAAAATAAATTTTACCTGTTCCTTTTTTATCTTTTTAATGTGCTACTGGAGAATTTAATATGTGGCTTCCATTATATTTCTGTTGGACAATGTTGAGCTAGGCAATCAAAGGGATCAATGGGACAGAAGTTTTTCATCACGTCTCACCCTCTCTTTGGCCATTTCTGCCTTCTTCTCTCCTTTTAGAACTAATTTAAAAACCAGACATGGTCTTCTCCCTGTCATCCTCTTTGCTTTATGTCACCCTGGTGTCGAACCCCAACTCCCTTTCATGTGCAGGCTTCTTTACAGAGCATACAGGTGCATCCTCGGCTCTTCTCGTCTTATCTTAACACGTAAAGCAGGCGCCAACAGCAAATATGTGCAAAAGAAAAGCACTAAGAAGCTTTGTAATTAACTTTCAAATGTAGAGCTTTGCTGGCGCTGAGACTAGAAGGTGCAGTTTATTCATTCATTAATTCAACAAATATTTACTAATTGCCTCCCAGGTGCCAGTTTTAGATACTGGGCGACATAAAAAAACAAAAAAACAAAAAACAAAAAACAAAAAACAGCACAGTATCACTTCTCTTATAGAGTTTATATTCCAGTGTGGGATGGGTTTGAAGTGCTAGAAAGTCAAGGTTTTTGACTCACCCACAATGTCGGTCCTTTCGTTTCTTCAGGGGATACGTGGATCAATGGTGGGAGTGGGTGGGAAGTAGGTGTTTGGGACCACAAAACAAAACCACCTTCCTGAAGCAACATATGTGTTTAAACAGTGGTTGCATACTCCATAGATTTCAGGGCCAGGTAAGTAATCAGAACGAGTTAGGGGTACGAAAACAATTGGGAGTGGAGGGAGTTGGGGTTAACTAGACTTCATGCCTCTCCTAGGACATTCAAATAAATTAAACAAACACCAACATGTTGGAGATAAATCAAAACACAAGTTTGCAGATTGAATTAGACCCTAGGCCCCTAAAGCCTTAATAATGGCCTTGGGTTTAGAGGCCCAGTACAAAAACCTGTCAGTGTCTCGGCTTTCATCTTACATTACCCATTTCTGCTCACCTGCCCCTGGATAAATCCCGGCTTCAATGGTCTTCTTTTGAAGCAACTAAGCAGTTTCTTTCCCCAGGAACTAGGATAACCATTTTCTGAGAGGGAAGGGTCAGCTCCACTTAATCGTGTACAGAATCGGCACATATCAAGTACAGGTTCCATCTCAGAATCAGAATGGAGACATTAAGAATGTCTTGTGCTGCATTCTCCCAACTTGTAATTTGCCTTTAGGGAATTAATTTGATTCTATGTAGTGTTAATGGTAAGCATTTGAAATAATTCCTTGTTTAATACAGCAAAGATTTTTTGATATGTGGGACAGCCTTTTTTTTTCCCCCTGTAAAGACCAGCTCTCTTTAATAAAACAAAAGACATTTATTACAACTATATACTTACTAGTCAGGCAATTACTAAAACAGATCATTACAGATTAAATTTGAGAGATAACAGTTACGTAGAGATATCTTCAATTTAATGGCTCTTTTTAGTTACCCTTTACTAGTCTTAATATTGCTCCTTGAACATCAGAAGCATACATTTATTTTTATCATTTCTACTATGATCTACTAATACTTTACCTAAATTGTAGGACAGCCTTTTGATACCAGTCAAATCAGAGGGTGGGCCCCAGTTCATTGCGAATGTCATTCCTTTTCATACAGACTTGCTGGTGTGTTCTCTCTTTCCATGTCTGTGCACCACATTCATGCTCTCTACAGGGAGAGTATTTTTAGTCATCAAATTCCTTAGCATGTTGGTGATGAATTTCTGCTAGAGAATATTTTTTTTTGCATTAAAAAAAAATCAAATCACAGCATGAATTTCATCTGGGAACCACATGTCTAAGAAAGTAATTATTTTTAAACCCAAGGGCATAAACAATCACAGCTACAGTTGATCCAGTTTATAGTTCTACCATATTTGCTCAGAGAGCATTGTGCTCCCAACAAAACCACTGTACTCCACTCTGGGAACTGGCCACTAGCCTTGTAACTGTCTTCAGAAATGACTTGAATATTTGGGACCTGAAGTTTGAGGGAGTTTGTAGTCTCTGGAAATAGAGAACAGGGACCAGGTAAGATGATGAATTTTGAGGGATTCTGAGGCCATGAAATTGACAGATGCAAGAAAACAGAACCACAGAAAGCTTTTGAAAATCTGCAACCTGTATTCATGTTGACTGTGGTTATGAGAGGAAATTAGATTTTAAGTTCCTTCAAAGAAAGGATGGAGATTTTTCTTAATCCATACCTGCTCAGTACAGGTGCTTTGACAATCAAAGGAAATAAAACCTTGAACTTATGAAGAAAAAAGCCGTGTAGCTGCCATTCAGAAAAAGTTGTTGAATAAGGGGCAGTGAAGGATGATAATATCACTTAACACATTGTATGCGGGAAAAGTATTTATACGTTTTACTTATACGTTTTACGTTGACTGGTAGTAGAGCACGGGACACGTATTAATACGTTTTTTATAGACTAGCGGTAGAATGCGGGTAATGTATAAATACGTAAACTAAAGTTATTGTAATTTTACTGAACGTTGCCATTTGTGCAAAAAATTAGCAAAAATGGCCCGCGCCACCTGTTAGCGCGCAATAAAAACTACCCGCAAACAATGTGTTAAGTAGTAATTTAGTGGAACTTTGCATTTGTGTTTGTGCACATCTCTATGGGTAAGTGGAGGGTAGGTGTCCTCAGAAAGGCATCTTTTCAATGGAAAAAGCCTCAGAACTGAATTAAAAGACTTGACTCTTGATCCTGAGACTCTTGATCCTTAATATATGTTTGACCTTGAATACATCACCATATGAGACTCAGTGTATTCTGTATAAGTCACTTATCCTATATAATAAAACCCTAATATGCAAATTGACCGAATGGCAGAACGACCGGTCACTATGATGCTCATTGGCCACCAGGGGGCAGACACTCAATGCAGGAGCTGCCCCCTGGTGGTCAATGTGCTCCCACAGGGGGAGTGCTGCTCAGCCAGAAGCCAGGTTCACGGCCGGCAAACTCAGTGGCGGTGGCAGGAGCCTCTCCCACCTCCACTGCAGGCAGGCGGTACGGAGCAAGGGGTCCCGAACTGCGAGAGGGCGCAGGCTGGGCTGAGGGATTCCACCTGTGAATGAATTCGTGCACCGGGCCTGTAGCAAAAATATAATGGGCATGTGGATTAGTGCATTTACTTGGGAGAGCAATCCAACCTTACCAAGAGAAGTTGAGTGAGAATCATCCTCATGGCTCTGTAACCTCCCAGAGATGCTCACCTCTGCCCATAAGGCAGCCTTTATGAGAATGTCCATTGCATCCAGACAGTGTGCAGCAACTTGGTGTCCATCTCTAGGGGAAAGGGGAAATAAAATATGAAGATTCCTCATCACAAAATGCTCTGCAGCCGTAGGAAGTGATGAATTAGAGATATGCAGAGCAGCATGGATGGATCTCTAAAAATAGTCTTGAGTAATTCAATAAGACAGACCAAGATCGTAGAACAATCCCATGTTGGCTAATTAAAATCACATTCATAGAAAGCAATCCATGCATTTCTTGAAGATATGTACCCATCTCAGGACATATTCCAAAAAATATTACAAGAGATACGTATGGAGTGGGAATTGGAAAAAAAATAGCAATATAAAATCAGAGAGGAGCTTTATCCAGAGCAAATGATGAGAATATAGCATAATCTTCTCCAGCCTAATGAGAAACACAGCAAAAACTGCCATTCTTCAACAATCCTGTAATTGGAATTTTTGCAGCAACCCTGCTTGCTATCATGCGTTTCTTTTTTACAAATTGTTCTTTAGGAGTCCATGGCTTTTCTTATACTGTGTTCAATGATACCATTGATAATGCTTGGAGTTCATTTATAGTTTGCAAATACCCTTTGTTCTTAGATTTTCCTAGTCAAATTAAGTATTAGATGTGAACATAAAGTAATGAGTCTTTAAACTTGATCCAAATGAATGTTATTTCCGTCAAAGGAGTCATAGATTCCAGCAGTTATGCCAATGCTTGAAACATTTTTGGAACTTATGTGTGTCTGTGTGTGTGTGTGTGTGTGCATATACATGTGCAATTAAGGATTGGACAGACTTTACATTATTTGAAAATGTACCCTTAGTTATCTGTCACGGCCCACCTCTCCAACCTCATCTCCTCCCAGCCTTATCACCTTGCCCATGGTGTTCCAGGCACACGTGCCTTCTTTTAGTCTGTGCAGCACGCACGTGAAACTCATTCTTGCTTGGGGCCTTGGCAATAGCTGTTCCTCTTGTCTGCGATGCTTGTCCTTCTGATCCTCCTTCTCAGGGTGGGCTCCTCCTTGTCGGTTATGTCTTGCTTGAATGTTACAACCTCAGAGAAGCTATCTCTGATCACTCAACTAAAGAGTCGCCTAGTAACTTGCTCTCCCACCACCCTGCTTTAATTCTTCCCATTGCCACTACTATCAGATATCCGTTTGCTTCCTGACAGTGTCCCCGGCTTGAATAAAAGTAGCATATCCTCACTGCCTAGAAAGGTGCCTGCCACATGGTAGATGCTCAAAGAATGTTTGTTAAATAAATTAAGGAGTATGATGAACTCAGATCTCCTGAGTTAACATAAGTATAAGAGGTTATTGTAGATTCTTTCTTCTTTGTTAATTTGCTTGTTATTTTGTTATATTTCACAATTTACTTTATAGCATTTATGCCTACTTATCAATGTCTCTGTCTCTCCTACTAAGTTGTGGACTTCTGAAAAGAATGAACCACTTACTGTATATTACTAACTTTTATATACCTTAGAGGATTTAGCACCAAATTTTGATATTCTGAGTGTTAGATATACATTGTTATCAGATTGAACAAAATCTTAGTGGTATATACAAGTATGTGAATGAGAGAGAGAGAGAGAGAGAGAGAGAGAGAGAGAGAGAGAGAGAGAGAGAGAGAATATGCAATTGTATGGGCCTGTTTGGGTACATTTTGTGCCAATGATTTTTAGACTGATTCTGAGTGTCTGCTTACATTTGGAAAGTGCAAATTTGGACAGAGATCAAATTTCTGGATCATGTTCTCATACAACCTAAATTCTGTAGGACATAAAACAAAATTGAAAATGGACAAATGGAAATAAGGGCATGTACTTAAGATGGTACATGCCCAATTTACATAACACTCTGCTCTTTTCTACATAAAAGCAATGGCATAAGGGAGTTAAAGTGGGATAAAGCCACAAAAAAAACAGTATTACTCCATATGTAACTGGAAGAGATAGAGCAGGTAGACTGAGCAACTGGAGGACTAACCCTGTGTCCTGCTGATGTTTCTCTGCAGTGATTAGCACAGTGCACAACATTCAGGGAACACTTAGCAAAAGTTTGTTAAATGATGGATTCAATGAAAAATGGATAAATGAAAAGTAATGAGATTGATTTTTTATATGACTCATAAACTGGCTCAGGACCCACTGGCTCAAAAAGAACTCACTTGAAGAGTTCCAAAAATGTGGCATCATTGACCTAAGTGTTAGATCTTCCTAAAACACATATTGAGCTATAGCAGTAGCATTGCTATCCATCAAGTCACCCTCTTGCAGTCTGTCAGGCTAGAAACTTTAGACGCTTATATGAGTCATCCACCTCCCTTCTGTCCCACCTCTAAGGGCTCATCAATTCCTGCCTGATTCACCTCAGAAATACCCTCAGCCCCCATCACCTTATTGCCTGACTTCTAGACAACAGCATCTTAACTGGGATCCGGCCACCGGTTTCTCCACCTTCCTCCACTCCCCTGCGCCCCCTCCTCCCCCCACCCCACCATCCTTGCAATCAGTTCTCCCCCAACTCACCAAAGGTATCTTCCTGTAACCTCTATATTAAACAAGCGGGACTTGGGAGGATTCAAGCAGAAATGATTTTGTTCTGTCTTATGACTGGCCCTTAAAACTATTCTCTGAAATCTTTCTCTTCTGCTTGTGGTTTTCTGGTTACTTTCAGGTATTAAAAAGTTCAGTCCATTCTAATATCAAAACTTCAATTTCTTATTCAAATTAAAGTTCTCTCGTCCCTTGCGTGGGCCACAACCAGACTCGAAAACACACTATAATGAGGGGGTTCATAGTCATTTCTTCTCTCTTTGTTTCACTTCCTCTTGCATTAGCTGGGCCCAGGAGAAGGCGGGCGGGGGCGGGGGGGAGTGGACTTGAGAAAAAGAGGCAAGATCTCCAAATTGTAATCACAGAGCCCTTAGGAAGCGGCAGATCTAAGGGTGTTTCTCTAGTGGGGGCTTTTGAGGATTTGTTTGGAGATCTTTCCTCCCTGGGATATTCCACATTAGCATTGCTTGGACAATGCCCACTTCAGCTAGGAGCTTAAAATTTCCCTTTTATCATCTGGATTCCAGCAGACCATCCCACATAGAGCCTCCCCTGTTGGGCTCATCTAGAAGAGCCTCTTAGAGGCTATAAGATAACTCAAGTCTCCTCGTCATGTTTCATGGCACAAACTTCTCTATTGTTTCTCCAAGTGCAGCTTGCTTGTGCCTTCTGGGACCCACTGGCTTTGCTCTGCTGCCCAGCCTTTCGTTAAAGACATTTTCCCAGTGGAATCAGAAGGCAGCCTCTAGGTCCCTGCTCTTAGCCTTCTCTTGCAAAGCCTGGTGAAGGTCACATCATGGCAGAACCAGCTCTAGGCCACTCTCTCTGCAAGCGCTGCCTAGACAGTCTTGTATCTGACTTAGGATGTGTGTGAGTGGGGGAGACATAAACCTATTGTTCTCAGCTTTGGAGCCTCAGCCAAAACTCTGAGAAAGGAAGAGGCCTATTTCAACATGTTGTTGCAGTCCGTTAAAAACATCAGACACTGTTTTGTGTTGTTTTAATTAACTGTTCTTAGTTCACAATGCTTGATTTTGAAGTCCCAGAAAGGACATTTTAGCAAGCTAAGAAGTGGATCACTGAAACCCCATTGTTTTGCAAATGAGAAACCGAAGTGCAGAAAAGTTGATTGCCTTTTGAAAGATGACACAGCTAGTAATGACGGGCCAGGGCTTGAATGTAGATCTTGGGCCTCCAGATCGTATGCCCTTTCTCTCATATTATCCTCCCTAACATGCTTCTTCTCAAAGAGGACCAGAGCCCAGCTGGCACAGCTCAGTGGTTGAACGTTGACCTATGACCCAGGAGGTCATGGTTCAATTCCCAGTCAGGGCACATGCCTAGGTTGCAGGCTCAATCCTCAGTGTGGGGTGGGTAGGAGGCAGTCGATCAATGATTCTCTCATCATTGATGTTTCTATCTCTCTTGTCAATGTCTGCTTCTGTTCATAGTTACCCTCAAGATCTCTGCCTATCCCCCAGCCCCACCTTCTCCGTGAACTCTCCCTGACTTACTCCAGCCCTCATCACCACCCTTTCCAGTTCCTGTAGTCTCTGAGCCTGCACTGCCCCATGTAGCTAACCATTGGATGCTCTTTTGTGTTAGATTTTCTTCTTCAGCACATTGTTTGTAGACAGCAGATGTTCTTGTCATCTGTTTCCCCCACTATTGCCCAGCATAGGCCAAGCACACAGGGCCTCCTCCATATCTTTGTTAGTGAGAGGTGTCTGTGAGAAGGAGGAAGGTCCAATTGGAAACTCAAGCTCTGTGGGGTCCCCAGCTGTCCCTGGAGCAGGGTGCCCTCATAGGCAATCTGGATCTAGAAGAAGATGAAATTGACCCCTTTTCCTCTAGCTCCCTTTGAGACTTTCCTTTCCCAGCTCTGGACAAGGCTGACTCAAGGTGGCTTTCTGCTGCTGACACTTTTTAGAATTAGACCCACGGTTTGGATCTCTTCTGGAAAAGGGATCATGAGTCTCTCCTTACACTGCTGGCTCCAGGGGACCTTCCTTGGGCCAGGCCAAGACAGTGGAGTCAGCCAGAGCACTAAGCTATCTGGAACATGCTTGGGCCTCTTGGCTGAGAAGGCCAAAACACTCATGGTCAGCCCTGCCGATTCCCACTCTCCCAGGCCCTGGGAGAAAGGAGGAACAGCCACCTCTCTAACTCTCTTTTTGGCCCATCTTTTCTTTTCCTCTCCTACGGTCCTCTTTCCCCCTTCACGCCTCTCCTTGTCCTCATGTCATCTCTCCATTCTCCTCTCCCTAACCACTGTCACTCTGGGCTTTTTTCTGACGTTCATCCTTAATTTTCTCACCTCTTTATCTCCTCTTCTTTCCCACCTGGGCCCAGCTCTCGCCCTCTCTGTCAGCTTACCTGTCTGTTTTCTGGTTATTTCCACTATCATCTCTGCCCACAGGGCAGAGGGAGGGGAAACGATCCCCACGCATGACCAGGGGGGAACCGGGGTGATTTCCATACATTTTTCATTGTCTAGAGCTAGACACTGTTGTCATTTTAAGATGGGGAAACAGAACGATTGCAGCAGGCTGCACCTCAGAAGCGGGTCCAGGGTCCCGACAGGAGTCACCTCCCCCCCTGTCCCGCAGAGCTGTCCTGGAGGTGGTGGCACTGGAGCCCGGGGAGATGCGAGACGCGTGGTGGAAGCCCTCCGAAGTAGGCCACATGTGCTACGCTGCACAGTTCTGAGCTCCCTGATAAGCCCTTCCGAGCACCCTGCCTCCAGTCACACATCCAAAGTGAAATGTGGGTGTTTTAATCACTGAAGAGAATCCTTAATGCTGCTCCTTCAGCACAGAGCTGCCTCTCCCGCGCCAGGAACCGCAGGGAGCCGATTGCTTCCCGTCCTGAACTGGTTCCAGACGCGTTAGGTGATGCTCAGTACAATTTTCAGTTGTTATCATATGAGGCCCTTAGAGACGCTTCTCAATTCTAGCAATTAGCCACACAGGGGTCAACCAAGTGTTCTCAGCTCTAATTAACAGCTGTGTTGAATCTGGGACACACACAATTCCTTTGGGCATATGCTCTTCAAAGAGAAACAAAACCAGAATACCAAGCTCTCTCCTCCTGATCGGAGGCTGTGAAGTCGGAAAATTATTGCTGAGGGCATTCTTAATAAAAATCCTGGGGAGCTCAGCAGCTTCTAGACTGATTGTCTGAATTTAAAGGTAAAAATATCATCTCAGGGCTGCCATGAAATTACCCAGGAGGGCTCAGGAGGCCCCAGAAAGTGCTGGGGGAATTAGGTGCCTCCCAGATGCACGCCAGGAGCCCAGCTACACCCAGCAGGCTACATGATATCCTCGCCACATGAATCAAAGGCTCGCTCTCTGGCTTCAGAAGGAAAAGGAAAAGGAACAGGATACTTTGTGTTGGGAGTCCTGCCCCAAGCGGGAACTATGCTGATGCCGCTCAAGTTGTTCTCTGGGTATGCTGGCACCCTGCCCTGCCTGACAGCTGCGGGAGTTCTGTAAGAAATCCGAGGGAGAATTTCCTTTGCAGCCATGACTGAGAACCCAGGCTCGAGAGCTTTGCAGACAGAAAAGACATTATTACCCTTCAAATATCCCAAGCCATCTCTTAGGGTCAACTAGCAGCCGGCAAAGAGCAGGACAGCTGGCCTTCCGGCCCTGGATGGGGAAAATGTATTCCACTAGGAACAAGACCTTTGAATTTTTCGCTATGAGAGCAAATGCAGAGGCATTTAAAAATAAGTATATTTTAATATTGGAATGTTTCCAATGAATAGATGTATGTGTACAGAACAGTACCCATGGCCCAGATAAGTACATATTAACTTTGTGCCATAGTTACTTCACATCTTTTTCTAGATACTTTACATAAACTACATTTGAATCTTCCCTTGCTTTTCCTGGACCCACTCATCACACCCCACTAGCATCCTGGGGTTGGTATCCTTCTGTGCATCCACATCCAAGGGAGTATAACCTTACTACATATGGATGAATTCATAAGGGGTAATATTCTGCTCTCTGATTTTGAAATGTATGTAAGTGGCATCATTCTGTACCTCTCTTTTTGCAACATCTAAAGATTTCTCACCCATCCACATTAATGCCCATAACTTGAGCTCATTTGTTTTAATTTCAGAGAGGTATTTTATTATGTCACTACATCTATTTATCTATTCCCTCACTGGTAGGCATTGAGCAGTTTAATTTCTTTGAATCACAAACATTGTTGTAATGAATAGTCTCACACATGTCTCTTGGGGAATAAATGGGAGGCTTTTTTTCACTAGGGCACTGTTTCTCAAAGTTTTGCTCTCAGGATCCTTTTACACTGTTGAAATTATTAAGGATCCCAGATAGCTTTTGTTTATGTGGGTTATATTTTTTTATATTTATGGTAAAATTAAAACAGAAAATTTAAATATGTTTATTTACTACTCAACTAAAAATAACAATAATAAGCCCATGACATTTTAACATAAATAATGTTTTCCAATGAAAAATAACTAAATTTACCAAACAAAAATATTAGTGAAAATGTTTTGCATTTTTGCAAATGTTTTTAATGCCTGGCTTCATAGAAGTCAGCTGGATTTTTATATCTGCTTCTGCATTCAATCTGTTGCAATATGTTGTCTTGGTTGAAGTGTATGAGAAAAAACAGGCCTCACATAGAGGCGAGGTTGGAAAAGGGAGGAGTATTTTAATAACCTTCTTCAGTAATTTTGGATAATCTTCATCAAAGAGACTAAATCAAAAGTCAACAAGTAATAATTTCTTAAATGTTAGTTGCAATGTGAAATCATATCAATGAATTTCTCATATTTCTGTATCGCTAAAACCCATTGATCCTTCTAGGTCTTTTGAAAAGTATTGCTCCATTGAATTACCGTGTCTTACCAATGTTGACAGATTTCATTATACTATATAAAAAACCACGTTTATTTCTGTCACCACTGATTTAACCATAAATGTTTTTAAAAATTGGGAGATTGTCAAGGTCATGTCAGTAGACACAAGTTTTCCAAAATTCTAACTTTTGCTCGAAAGCTCAAAATTTATCATGGGCAACAGATGCAGTCAGTTGCTTTCCTTGAAGTGACAGGCTCATTTTGTTCATTTATGAGAAAATGCCTGCCAAAATCCCAAGTCGGAACATCCATAGTTTGTCAGTCTTCCTTTCAAGTAGAAATGGCATTCCATGAAAAATAAAACAGCCAGCTCAGCTCAGAGCTAAACAAAATGCACATGTTTCCTTGAGAGACCCTTCATGTGTAGTTTTCATTGCATTACACAGAATATTAATATTAAAAAGACATGTACTCTTGAGTTGAGACTTCATAAAATTTATTAATAAAGGTCACTGCTTCATCAATAGAATTCTTAATTAAAACTGGATGATGACAATGATGATGATGATGATGATGATGATGATGATGATGATGATTTTATAATTTTATTTCAAGTGCCTGACAGTAAAGAATACAATGACAACCAGGACATTTTGGTATCATGGCCTTGATTTGTGCTAAATCACTAGCAGCTTTGCCCACAATTGCTTTTGTACCATCCGTGCAAATAACACTTTGAAAAAGGCAAATGGTACAGGGTAGATATAGCTCTAAGAGTGGAAGTGCTAGGGCTTAGAGTATACAAGTGTTCAATTCTACTGGACAGCATTAAACTCTTCAAAGAGGTTTTCTCTTTAGACACCTACCAGCAGTAGATGAGAATTCCTATTTCTCCATAACCCAGCCAACATAGAACTTGACTTTTAATGGTGGGTTTAGAGTCTTGGTACAAACATTTTAAATTCTGTTTTTGAATGTGCCCAGCGCATGCTGTCCTTTACAAGGGCCTGCCCGCAAGAGAAACTTACTTAACCAGAGCCTAAATGACTAAGGTTTGTACCAGAGACTATTCAACCTGAAGGAAGGGAACTACTCAACTCCAGCTCCCTCCAGCCTCCCTGTCTTACCTAAAGCGGAAAAATAAAACAGAAAAATAAAACCGAGGAGCCCTTGTGACGGTTACAGCCCAGGGCGTAGGCTCACTAAAAGTCCGATTTTATACTTATTCACGCATTCGTAGAAAAGACTTCCCGCCTCCCTCTTGACCCACATCCAGAAGGCCTCGGCATGATAATAGGAATACAGCTGAAAGAATTGTCCTCAGATGTTATTTAAAAAGAAGTCTCCAGAGAAGCCTAAAGACAACAGGGCAGACAGAAATAAGGACACCAGAGGAAATTTTAGCCGCTGACACCTGCAGATATTGCAAACAGTAAACACAGATACATGTAAAACGGCACACCAGAGGCCTGTTTATCCCACTTGCTTTTATCTGCAGATCATGTCTGGCTTCTAGCAAAAAATTAAAGGCATACGAAAAGACAGAGAACACAGTTGGAAGAGCCAGCATCAGAACCAGACTCAGCTATGGCAGAGATGTTGGAATGATCAGACTGAGAATTTGAAACAACTAGGATGAGTATGCTACGATAGTTTTGCTTCTAAACAGTATGCCGTCACAGTTTTTACTCTTAATTCTTACACAATTTATTGGTTATTGCACAAGACCTCCAGGACAATGTGAAATAGGAGTGGTGATGATGGTTACCCTTGTCTTTCCCCTGAATTTAGAAATATTTTTAACATTTCACTATTGACTATTATGTTCGCTGTCAGTTTTTGGTAAATATTCCTTTTCTGGTTTGGGAGCCTCCTTCTATTTCTAGTTAGCTAAGAGTTTTGTGGGTTTTTTTTAAAAATTATAAGTGGGTGTTGAGTTTTATTGAATGCTCTTCCTGTATCCTCTGAGATGATTGTGTGGTTTTCCTCCTTTAATTTATTAATGTGTTGAAATAAAAGAATCGATTTCTTTTCTGATGATTCATCATTGTATCTGTGTGATAAACTCAATTGGCCACAATTTTTTAGAAAACTATATGCCTGGATTTGGATTCCTATTGTTTTGTCTAGGATTTTTTACATTTATGTTCAAACCAAGATTGACTTATATTTTCCTTTCTTCCAATTTTGTTTCAATTTCTTTCTTCTGATACTCCAGTCATTGTCTAGTTTTGGTATCAAGGATATACTAGCCTCCTAAAATGAACTCTGTACTTTTGAGTTTATTCTAGACATGAACTCTCCTATGAAGTAATATAAACCTCATGTTTTCTTTGTGGTAGATTTGACTATTATTTTATTTCTTTTATGATGATAGTAATATTTTCTAGTAACATTTTAAGTCAAATAATTTACTTTCTATATAATTTTATAAATGGTATTGAAAAAGTATGTATTTTGTAATTGTTGAGTAGAGGATCCTTTCTATGTCCATTAGATTGAATTTAAGTCAGTTATACAAATCATCTGTATCTTTAACCAACTTTGCTTGATCTTACTATTTCCTGTATAAGAAATGTTACAAACCTACCAGTGTTATTATAGCTTTGTCAGTTTTTTCTTCAAATATTGTCAAATTCTGCTCTCTCTGTATTTTAAATCTCTATTGTTAGGTCTGTATCTTCCTCAGGACTTAATTAATTCAACCACTCATTTACTGAGCACCTTCTATATGCCAGGAATTGTTCAAGACAGTGAAAACAGGGCCTTGAACAAAACAGAGAATTCTTCCTTTTATTACTTAAAACTAGAGGCCCAGTGCACAAAATTTGTGCATGGCAGGGGTCCCCACAGCCCAGCCTGCACCCTCTCTAATCCGGGACCCCTTGGGGGATGTCTGACTGCCGGTTTAGGCCCGATCCCAGGGACATTCCTCTCACAATCCTGGACTGCTGGCTCCTAATTGCTCACCTGCTTGCCTGCCTGCCTGGTTGCCCCTAACTGCCCCCCTGCCTGCCTGATCACCGCTCACTGCCCCCCTGCCAGCCTGGTCACCCCCAACTGCCACCCTCTGCCAGCCTGCTTGCCCCTACTGCTCCTCCCCCTTGCTGGCCTGGTTGCCCCATGCAGCCTGCTGTTCAGTCGTTTGGTCGTCCCTCACTAACCTCCCTGACAGCCTGGTCATAGGCAGCCATCTTGTGAGGGCGTGTGGGTTAATTTGCATATTACCTCTTTATTATATAGGATGATATTCTTTATCACTCATAGTTTTTGCTTTAACATTTATTCTGTATAATAATAATGGTATACCAGCCTTTTTTTTTTTAAGTATTTTTTTTCTGGTATTTCCCCCCCATCTCTTTGTTTTCATCAGAACATGGCAAGATTTTGTTGTTTTAAAAATCCAATCTGAGGCCCTGGTGGGTTTGGCTCAGTGGATAGAGTGTCGGTCTGTGGACAAAAGGGTCCCAGGTTTGATTCTGGTCAAGGGCACACACCTCAGTTGCAGGCTCCTCCCTGGACCGGGCCCTGGTTGCAGTGTGAGCAGGAGGCAACCAATCGATGTGTTTCTCTCATAATGATATTTCTCTCTGTCTTTCCCTCTCTCTTCTACTCTCTCTAAAAATCAATGGAAAAATATCCTCAGGTAAGGATTAAAAAAAAATCCAATCTGAGGATTGCTGACTTTTTTTTTTAACAATAAAACATTTTTATTTTATTGTTTTCTCTTTTTATTGATTAAGGTATTACATATGTGTCCTTATCCCCCCATCGTCCCCCCTCCCACTCATGCCCTCACTCCCCTGATGTCTGTTCCATTGCTTAGGCTTATATACATGCATATAAGTCCTTTGGTTCATCTCTCCCCTTACCCCCACCCTCCCCTACCTTCCCTCTGAGGTTTGACAGTTTGATCGATGCTTCTCTGTCTCTGGATCTGTTTTTGTTCATCAGTTTATGTTGTTCATTATATTCCACAAATGAGTGAGATCATGTGATATTTATCTTTCTCTGACTGGCTTATTTTACTTAGCATAATGCTCTCCAGTTCCATCCATGCTGTTGCAAATGGTAAGAATTCCTTCTTTTTTACAGCAGTGTAGTATTCCATCGTGTAGATGTACCACAGTTTTTTAATCCACTCATCTGCTAATGAGCACTTAGACTGTTTCCAAATCTTAGCTATGGTGAATTGTGCTGCTATGATCATAGGGGTGCATATATCCTTTCTGATTGGTGTTTCTAGTTTCTTGGGATATATTCCTAGAAGTGGGATTACTGGGTCAAATGGGAGTTCCATTTTTAATTTTTTTGAGGAAACTCCTTACTGTTCTCCACAGTGGCTGCACCAGTCTGCATTCCCACCAGCAGTGCACGAGGGTTCCTTTTTCTCCGCATCCTCCCCAGCACTTGTCATTTGTTTATTTGTTGATGATAGCCATTCTGACAGGTGTGAGATGGTACAGCATTGTTATTTTGATTTGCATCTCATGGATGATTAGTGACTTTGAGCATATTTTCATATGTCTCTTGGCCTTCCATATGTCCTCCTTCAAAAAGTATCTATTTAGGGCCATTGCCCATTTTTTTATTGGGTTGTTTATCTTCCTTTTGTTAAGTTGTATGAGTTCCCTGTAAATGGTGGAGATTAAACCCTTATTGGTGATAACATTGGCAAGTATGTTCTCCATGCAGTGGGCTTTCTTGTTGTTAGAATTGCTGACTTTTTTTTTTTTTTTAATATATTTTATTGATTTTTCACAGAGAGGAAGGGAGAGAGATAGAAAGTTATAAACATCGATGAGAGAGAAACATGGATCAGCTGCCTCCTGCACATCTCCCACTGGGGATGTGCCCGCAACCCAGGTACATGCCCTTGACCGGAATCGAACCTGGGACCTTTCAGTCCACAGGCTGACGCTCTATCCACTGAGCCAAACCGGTTTCGGCAATTGCTGACTTTTAATGGAGAAACATTATCCCTTTTATTTTATTTTGATCACTGATTATATATACATATATATATATGTATATATATATATGTATATGTATATATATATATATATATATATATATATATATATATGCAAGTTATATTGTATTTTCTATTTACCCTATTCTTTTTTTGTTCCCCTTTTCCTGTCATCTATTGCCTTGATTTTTTAAAGTCCTTTTTTCTTTATTAGTTTAGAAGCTATATATTTATACTTTTAGAAGCTTTTTTGTTATTGGTAATATTTAACATGAACAGTTGCCCTAAAAATGTTTACCAAGTGCCCAGCTGGCATGGCTCAGCGGTTGAGTGTAGACCTATGAACCAGGAGGTCATGGTTCGATTCCCGGTCAGGGCACATGCCTAGGTTGCAGGCTTGATCCCCAGTGTGGGAGCGTGCAGGAGGCAGCTGATCAATGATTGTCTCTCATCTTTGATGTTTCTATCTTTCTCTCCCTCTCCTTTCCTCTCTGAAATCAATAAAAAAAAAAAATGTTTGCTAAGTTAACCAAGAGTTCTGTCTTCTTCACCAACAGTACAGACACTTTGATTCTTTAAATTTGGTCATTCCAACTTCCATTTGACACATTATTCTTGGCTGTTATTTTATTTAATCTGTTTCTACATCCCCCATTAGTCTTTAATATTATTAATGTTGCTTTTGAAATTAATGTTTGTGAAGATTTAATCTACATGTTTATCAAATTATCTCTTAACTCATCTATCTATCTATCTATCTATCTATCTATCTATCTATCATCTATCTATCTATTTCATTTCTCTTTTCAATTTCTTTCTTCTGATATTCCAGGAAGAAATAACTATCTTCCAGTGATAGCCTGTGAGCAATAAACTTTTTTTTCTGTTTGTCTGAGAAGTGACTTCATTTGAGTATTATTTAAAAAAACTACTTCAGCCCTAGTGGGTTTGGCTCTGTGGAGAGAGCATCGGCCTGTGGACTGAAGAGTCCTGAGTTCGATTCTGATCAAGGGCACATGCCTGAGTTGCGGGCTCGATCCCCAGTAGGGGGCATGAAGGAGAGAAAGAAACGATTCTCATCATTGATGTTTCTATCTCTCTCTCCCTCTCCCTTCCTCTCGAAAACCAATAAGAATATATTTTAAAAAATAAAAAAACTACTTTAGTTATGTGTACAATTTTAAGTAAAATAGTTCTTTTGTCTTAGTTCTTTGAGGGTATTAATTTAGTCTTTAAGGCCCTATTATTGCTAATGAGAAATATGTGATCAGTCTAATAGCTATTTTTGTGGGAATATGTTCTTCCCCTCTGGTTGCTTTTGAGATTTTCTCTTTACCTCTTGTTTTCTGTAGTTTTACCATCCTTTCTTTGTGGATTTTGTTTCCTGCCTGGTCCTCCTATGTGAGGGCTTACATCTTTCTTTAAATATGGGAAATTTTAATCTACTCTCTCTGAACATTGCCTCACCCCACCCCCACTTCCTCCCTCAGAAATGCCTATTAGCAGCATGTGCTATCTTCTCTTTGTGTCCTCTGTACCTCTTCACTTCTCTCATGCACTTTCCATCCCTTTAATCCCTCTCTACCACATTCTGTGTGATTTATTCAACTCTGTTTCCTAGGTAACAGATTTTTTTTGTTCAGCAATGTCTAATATGCTGTTTAACTTGCCTTTTAAACTTTTAATTTCAATGACAATATTTTATTCTTAACACATTTACTCTATCTGAAAAATCTGCTTAGGTTTTCATCATCATGGCTTCTTTTCTTTCTGTCTATTTTTAATCCTTTGTTTAATTCTTATTTTACCCGTTTTACAAGTGCCAGTGCGCATGTGTCGTTTTGTGCAATTTTATCACGTGTCTGGCTTTGTGTAACCACCACCACAGAAGATGCAGAACTATTCCATCATTGCAAGGCTCAGGCTGTTCTTTGGACCACACCCACTTCCCTCTCTCTCTGCCACCCTGTTCTTAACCCCCAGCAACCACAAATCTATTTTCCATTTCTACAATTTGGCTATTTCAAGAAGTTTATATAAATGGAATAATACAGAATCTAACCTTTGAGATTGGCTTGTTTTACTCAGCCTAATTCCCTTGAGATCCATCCAGGTTGTGTGTTCGTTAATAGTGTATTAATATTCGCTCCTTTTTATTGCTGAATAGTATTCTATGGTATGAATATACCATATTTGTTTAGCCATTCACCAGTTAAAGGACATCTGGGTTATCTCCAGTTTGGGCTAATATGAATAAAACTGTTATGAATATTCATGTACAGGATTATGTGAGCATAAGTTTTCAGTTCTCTGGAATAAATGTACAAGAGTTCACTTGTTTCAAAAGAAATAACCAAGCTGTATTCCAGAGTGAGTATATCCTAGCATTTCTAATATTCCCGGCACTGTATGAGTGATCCAGGTTCTTCATGTCCTCGTCAGCACTCTAATAGGTACGTGGTGACATCTCATTGTTGTAATTCTTTGCATTTTCCTAGTGGCTTATGATGTTTAGCATCTTTTCATGCCCTGGTTATCGGTTTATCTTCTTTGGTGAAATATCGGTTCATATATTTTGCCCATTTTCTACTTGAATTTTTTAAGTGTTTAGCTTTGAGAGTTCCTATATATTCTAGATACGGTTTCATTGTTGGATATGTGGTTTGCAAATATTTTCTCCTAATCTGCAGCTTGTTTTTTTTTTTTTTATCATCTTCATAGGATCTATTGCAGAGCAGCAGTTTTAAATTTTGATGAGGTCCAATTTACCAAATTTTTCTTTTAAGAATCATGTTTTGCTGAAACCGGTTTGGCTCAGTGTGGATAGAGCGTCAGCCTGCGGACTGAAGGGTCCCAGGTTCAATTCCGGTCAAGGGCATGTACCTGGGTTGCGGGCACATCCCCAGTAGATGTGCAGGAGGCGGCTGATTGATGTTTCTCATCGATGTTTCTAACTCTCTATCTTTCTCCCTCTCTGTAAAAAAAAAAAAAAAAAAATCAGTAAAAAAAAAAGAATCATGTTTTGGCTCAACTCCTTAAACATGAATACTTAAATATTTAGTGTTCTCTTTCTGAGCTGCTATGATCTAGTTCTTAGTATATAAATTCTTCCCATTGTTATGAATAAGAGGTCTACCTCATGCTGGTTCATTTCCTCATCTCTTTTGTATATTATAAGCTCAGTTTTTGAGGGGTGGTAGATATAGAAGATTCTTTTTTTTTTTTCTCATCTTAGTGTCTTGAACTGTGAGAGTCGCTCTTCTTTGATGTTTTGCATTTTCTTTTGCCGGGGTTTGAGACGTTTTGTGAGTCTGGACCAGTCTGGGGATTTCTGTACTACAGGGGCGCTAAAAGTATGGGTCCCACATTCTCAGTTTTTGTTCCCCCATTGGAGATTTAATCTCTCTAGCATGCGGTACAGAGCTTTGCAACTGCTGTGAGCCATTGGGATAATTTTGTTGTTGTTCCCCTGTCATGGATTTAACAGACCATCTTCGCAAAGTTCCAGTGCCAACTCTCTGCCTTTCTCAAGTTGAGAGTCATGGATTTTTTTCCTGTATAAGTGTGCAATCCGCAGCCTGCAGCCCGAAGCCCTTATATCCAGATCTAGTATCTTGTTTTTTTCAGGTAACTACAGGATAACTGGAGTTTACTGCTCTGATTTTGAATTTATTTTTCCTTCTTTCTCTTAATCTTGATTATGTAATTACATTTTTGTATTATTTTTACATAGCATTTTAATATATTTGAAATGAGAGTTGGTCTATAATAGCTTGCCATCTCATGTTGTCAGAAACAAAACATCACACATAAGAATTTTAATCTAGCCCTGGCCAGCGTGCCAGAGTCATGGGTTTGATTCCCAGTCAAGGGCATGTACCTGGGTTGTAGGTTTGATCCCTGGTCCTGGTCAGGGTGTATTCAGGAGGCAACCAATTGATGTCTTTCTCTCTTTCTCATCTCCCCCCCCCCCCCTTCCTTCCACTCTCTCTAAAAATCAATGGAAAAAAATATCCTTGGGTGAGGATTAACAACAAGAAAATTTAATCTATAGAAAATTATGCATACTTTTTAATTAGCAACTCAGAAATATAAAAACTCAATTACAGAGCACATTCTCCTCTTTCCTCTAGTTACTCCATTGTTACATTTTCCAAGAAATTTACTGTTTGAAAGGGGAAAACAGCCTATACATCTTTCCCCCATACTCCAATAATTTAAATAATCCCTTTAAAAACAATGTGTGAATATCTATATATATAAAAGCCTAAGAGACTGGCCGACCGGCCGGTAGCTATGATGCGAATGACCACCAGGGGGCAGATGCTATGACTGGAGCTATGATGTGCACTGACCACCAGAGGGCAGACGCTAAGGGCTGGAGCTGCTGAGCTGCAGTGACTTGGCAGCTGTGGTTCTTGGGTGATGCACCTGGCACCAGAGAGGAGGAAGCCCGATCCTGGAGTGCATCACCTGAGAACCGCCCTCTCACGATCTGGGACCCCTCGGGGGATGTCAGAGAGCCAGTTTTGGCCCGATCCCCGCAGGCCAGGCCGAGGGACCCCACAGATTTGTGCACCGGGCCACTAGTATTTCTATAAATACAGTATAGTTGTAGGTATACTAGAAAAATATATGTGGCTGTACATATACATGAAAAAGTCTAAAAGAATATATGTCAAACAGTTAACAGTGGTAATCATTGGGTGGTGATATAATAGTTTTATTTTTTCTTTATACTTTTTAGTATAAATCCTTGTTGGGTTGGTTACCTTTCTGCTCTCACGTTAGCTGTGACAATTCTCTCAGAGACAAAGTGTCTTCAAAAGCCTTATTCTCATTTTCCTTAGTAATAAAACCCCTAATTTTTAGCTGACTAAAGGGATGCCCAAAATGAAGATTGCATTTTCCAACCCCCTTGAAACTTGATGGAGCCGTGTGTCTACCTTCTGGTTGATGGGATATAATTAGAAACGTCATGTGCAATTCGGCAAAAGGGTCCTTGAATGGAAGATGCATGCTCTCCTTCCTTCCTTTTTCCTGCTTACTGACTGAGAAGCAACTAGAATGGCTAGAAGTTGAGCAGTTGGACCATGAAGATAAAGGTCACACCCAAGGGACAGAGAACAGGAAAGCTGGAAGAAGCCTGAATCCATGACAACTCTGTGGAACTTGCCATACCAGTCCTAGGCTTCTTATCTCTGGGTATTTTACATGATGGTGACATGTGTGCTCAATCCACTGCTAACTTGGGTTTTATGGTACAGCCAAATCAAATCCTAACTGACATGGAATTAGTATATGATATATTTTTCTTTGCCTCAAAAGTAAAGAAATTATGTTATATGCTCTTCTCTGAAAAACACATTATGTAATTAAGCTTTGAGTCCAAAGAACAAGTCCCAGAAGACAACATAGAACTTGATAAATTAAAAAACAAATAAAGCTAGCCTAGTATTTAGGCCCACATGTATGTGCAATAAAATGTAAAGAAAAGCAAGGGTATGATAAAAGCAAAATTTAAGCGGTGGTTGCTACAGAGAAAGGTTGGGGGGCGGACATGTGAGGAACACATAGATGAATGTAAGTCACAGAAGGCTTTTAGCTCTTGGGTTAAGAGGTGGGTCCATGAGTGATTTATTATAGTATTATACACACACAGTATAAATCAACTAAATGAAGTCTATGTAGGGACCAAAGAACCAATCATAGTCCTTGATTCATGACACACTAAACATGAATCAGGACTAGGATTAGTCAAGTGTTGTGCTTCTGAAGTTCATGAAGCAGTCATGAACTTACGAAACTGCCTGTTAGGCAGGCCTACTTTTATTTCTATCAACTAGGCAGCAAGGATAGGTGTGTTTCTCTTTATGAGTCCAACTGTTTCCCTACCCAGGTTTTTAAAAATAAACTTTTAATTTTAGAATAGTTTTAGATTTACAGAAAAGTTGCAAAGATAGCACGGATTACTGTAGAACCACCCCCTCCCCCAACCACCAATCCTGTTTTCCCTACATCTTACGTTACTATGGTGCATTTGTTTCAGTTAATGAACCAGTGGTACCACATTATTATTAACCTTTATCTGATTTTAAGCTTCCTGAGAGCAGGACTCATGCATCTTAGCACTCCCCGGCACCTTGCCTCCAGTCAGTGTTCCACATGTGTTGAATTGATGAGGAAATTAAACTTGCTAAATGACTAAATTGCCTGCAAAAATAAGCCCCATATTTCATGATCCTTTATAATTTGCTTTAAACAGCTGAAGCTGCTTTGCAACGTAACCCTGAACTAAGTTGAGCTTAATGTTCTCAAAAGTCATTGTTTTTCAATTATTTACAAGCATTCTCATTAGAATGAGCACAGGGAGCCAAGTGCTGAACTGGGTTTTTTTTTTTTGTTTTTTTTGTTTTGTTTTTTTTCTTCCCTGGGTTTCTTTTCAAAATAAGGTCATGGAAAATGGATGCTATGTCTTCAAATAATATAACCACGCTGATCCCTGGATTACAGTTAGGTTACGTAACTTGCTTATGAGCTGCTTTTCATTAAGACTTGCAGTGGGCAGTGGGGCTTTACATCGCAGAGCAGAGCTGGGGGGCCCATCCTGCTGAAAGCCAGAACACACGCGGTGTCTGAGGCGGGGCTGCCTCAGCCTCAGCACGGGACTGAATTCAACGCAGGCGGCTCCTTTTCCCTGTAAGTCCCCCAACGTCCTTCGTCCTACAACTCCCCGCTTCCAAATACACATCTGAACATAGGTGCTGAGGGCCAGCACCCTGCGTGCGGGAAGATCTCCGTGCCGGGGTCCCCGGGGGCTGAGCCAGGGCAGCTCTCCAGGGAGGATATGATCAAGTTTCTGCATCACCAGGGCTTAGTTTCATTTCTTGCAGAACATAAATTACTTGGAATCATTTTTTAAAAAATGTAACCGAGGGAGGTAACAAAAATCCTAGTACCAGCCTATAACCACATCTTTGTACATAAGCATTTCAGAGGTCTAGAAAGGAATCTAGAAGGTGTCAGCTAGAAAGTAAGAAGGTTGGTGTCAAATCACGTGGGAAGACCTTCTGGATGGGGGGTGGGGACGGGTTGTGGTTCATCAAAACATATAAACATCTGTTCTTAAAAGTGGAAATAGAGCCAAGTTTCCCCAAAAGGAAGTTGTTCACTGCTGTTCTGCAGGATACTCGCGGCAGGAGGAGACCATTTTGGATGCTAATATTAAAACCACCACACAAAGGATGATAAATGTTGGAAATCGGAGTTTTCCAGCGAGAGGAAGCAAAGCTATCCGAGGATGGGACAGAGCAGCCGTGACAGTACAGAAAAGGGGACAGCTCGCTGGAGAGGGAGCCGGAACTGGCTCCTGGGAAGAAGGGCAGAGAAATGCCAAAATTCTGCCAAATGCAAAATTCTCTTTTGAAATGGAATTGCTGCATAAAATAGTGATTAAAATAGCACTCGGGAACAGTAAAATGAACTTGGAGCCCTTCATGTACTTGAAGAAACACCTGTCATTTACTATATAGGAACAGCCAATGTATAACTCTTTAAGCAGTTAAAGTTTATTTCTTTTCTTTTGATAAACGTGGTCTCTTACTGATATTCAAAGTCCAGAAGGATATTTTGTTATACAGCTATATACAATAATGAATAAAGAGAATTTTTCCTCTTATAGTAAACTTTTTAAAAATTATGGCTGCCTTTCAACTACTCACACTTAATATTTATAGTTAACTTCTAGAAGTCTTTTAACTTAAAAATAAACTTTTAACTATTGATGACACTACCAGTGGAAATGTAAGCTATATGCTTGAATACAAAGCAGTTAATTAATGCTAAGGGTATTGCACATTAATCTTGGCTTCGACACAGTCTAAAACTTGCCTAAGTCCCGTTGGTCGCTGGGGAGTTTTTGATTCTTGTGCGTGTGTCTAATTTACTAATGAACTTGGTGTCATTTAGGGCTGAACCAAGCACATCTGAATGGGTCTGGCTGCTCCTGGGCAGCTGGGGAAGGGCACCCACAGTGTTCTGAGCAGAGTTGGAAGAACACCAGAGCTGAGATGAGTCAGAGGCTCTCGAAGTGTGTGGTGAGTCAGAATCAATGCCCCCCACCCCAACCCAGCTGTAGCCAAGGGAAGAAAGGGGAGGAGCTCTAAAAGGGAAGGTATTAGAGGACACACCATAAATCTCCTCCCTCTGACCCTCTGCTCCCTGAGTAGTTCGGGCCTTGCCCATTCCTAAGAAGGCACCGCCCAGTGGCCATAATCTAAGCGATGGCCAGAAGGAGAGCTAGCAAAGCTAACCGTAATCCTAGCCCTAGCATGAAGGACAGCAAGGAAGGGGACAGGCTGACCAGCACCTGCTACTGGGGTGTGATCCCCAGCAACGAATCTTAGGGAATCTGCAAGTGGTCTTGGGAGCCAGGGAAATGTGTCGGGGAAAGTATATGAGCTCTGGGTCTCAGAGACTTGGGTTTAAATTTGCATTCTTCCTCCGTCACTTATCTGTGTGAGATTGGAGCAAGTCACATAAACACTGGGCCATACTTCCCTTATCTGAAGGCAATAATCTCTTTTATCACTGGGTGGTTGGTTTGGTGGTGGGGAGGGGGTTGCAGGGTGCTACACAGGATTTCATAGTATTGCTTAGCTCAACACTAGGCCTAAAATGGAGGAGATACTCAACAAAATCTTTGCTGAACGAATATCTGATGCTACCACTAACTCATCCAGGTGGGGCTGTGCTTGATACCTGGTGGCCATGTTTTCCAGGACATAATTTCTTTAGAACCTCCTGCATCCCCCTGAGATCAGGAGCTGGCTGTCTCCTAATCTGGGAATCATCTATGTCCTATGAGGAAAGATGATGTGGAAAAGCTACAAATTGAAGCATCTAAGGCAGTGGTTCTCAACCTTCCTAATGCCGCGGCCCTTCAATACAGTTCCTCATGTTGTGGTGACCCCTAATTTCATTGTTACAAATGGAACATAATTAAAGCATAGTGATTAATCACAAAAACAATATGTAATTATATATGTGTTTTCTGATGGTCTTAGGTGACCCCTGTGAAAGGGTCGTTCGACCCCCAAAGGGGTCGTGACCCACAGGTTGAGAACCGCTGATCTAAAGTATCAAAAAGCTCTGTCCAATAATCTCCAGGCGTGCACAACCTTCAGGAAAAACGGCTCTGCCAGCCCCTCAGAGGCTCCTGAGCCTTATTTCAGAGTTAGTGCTCAGGGTGGAGAGTTATCACTCAGCATTCCTTTGACCAAATTTTACTGAAGGCTTTGTTTTAGGTCCACCCAACGGAAAGAGTTACAGATAAGGCCCAGAAGCCCTATCTAAAACCTACAATCTCACAGAAGGAAGTGACTGCCCAGATGACTGGAGTGAAAAATCAGGCTGAGGTAACAAAGGCATGAGGAAGAGTCTTACGAAAATCTTTTTTTAATTTCTGTAATTCTCACAGGGCCTTCTGTTTTGTCATGCAAAAACCAGTGATAATAATGATAAAGATGATGAGATAATAACAATAATGTAATTGCTAATGTCCTGATCACTTTCAACATACCAAGCCCTGTGCTAGGAGCTTCATGCAGCCATACATTGCTTCCTTTAATTTTCACAAGTCTGGTAGGTAGCTTCTTTTGTGAAAGCAGATTATAGATGAGGGAATTAAGGCAAAGATTTTTCTCTGGAAGATGCTGAAGACACTCATTTGCTTGTTCATCTGAATTTCAGCAACATGTAAAAATTTAGGAAACAAAAACGTAAAGATAAAATTTTTTTTTTTTTTTTTTGCTTCTAGATGCGATTAGAAAGTAGCCTTTGAAGGGGAAAGAAGAAAACCCACATGACTTGAATATCAATTATGTGCCAAGCACCTTTACATCCCTGACTTCATTAAATCTTCACTTGACAGGTGAAGAAATGGAAGGTTAGAGAGGAATGGAAGGTTGAGTTGAGCACCAATATGCCTGATCCAAAAGTCCCCATTCTTTCCGATCTACTAATGGGATTCTGGGTCTGCCACTTGCTACCTACCAAAGGCACTTCTATTTTCCAAAACCTGGTGTTCCTTACAGTAAAATGGGCATAAATTGCCTGCCCACCTGGCCCTCAGCATGTTTTGAGAAACTATGGAAAACCAAATAGGAAATAATTTGGGTGGTCTATATAAATGAAACAGGCACAGATCCCAATAGCAAGTCACCCAAATTCAAATAAAGGAGATATAACGATGATTCTTAGAAAAGTGAGGTGTTAGTCTGCCTGTTCAAGCAAAATGCTGGGAGCACAGACGAGAGAGAGACTCCCGTTGCTTAGGTGAGCCATGGAAGAGTCTACCTGGACGGCGACATTTGAACTAACCCTTAGAATAAGAAAGATTCATTCGCTTAAAGAAAAAGAGAGAAAGAAAAAGGAAAAATGGAAGGAGGATATTGAAAGAAGAAACAATCGGCAGAGGCACAGAGGTGTGAAAAAATACAATGTGTCCAGGACACAGTGAGCTGTAGAGAATGGCCAGAGTACCAGGTGCCCTGGGGTTGGCAGACCATGAGCCTGAAATGATTAGACCCGGCAGAGAAGGCCTTGAATGCCATGCTAAGCAAGGCCTTTGGACTTAATTCTGTAGGCAGTTAGGAGCCACCAAGGGTGACTACCCAAAGAATCCATAAGGACAAAGAGTCTGAACAGGGCCTTTTGCCATCCTGTTCTTGTGATGAGCGCAAAGTCCCATGTTCAGAACATCACAGTCTGTTGCCATGGAAATAGTAATGGGCCTCACTATGGGAATAAATTATCCTCATCATTATACCTTTCTTCCTAGGAACTCAAAGTGTTTGTTGTATGTGTTTTCTTTTCTTTCTTTTTTTAATAGAAGCACCAGATGGTGGTTAAGGGAAAGAAGAAAGCCTAAAGACTGTTGAATTAAAGGAGATTTCAAAGGAATGGAAGGAAAAACACAAGTTGAATTTTGAAAGGTTTAATCAAAACAGATGGCAGAATATCTCAGCCTGAGGGAAGGGGAAAATTATCTCAGAAACCATCTGAAGTGGGAGCTTCTTCCCCCTTGTTTCCTGGGTCCCTGTCTGCTGCCTTCCTGCCGGCTGCTGGTTCGAGCCGGCTAATGAGGAAGGAGAGAGGAGTGTGTGTCAGAAAATATATGTCAGACACGAGAATTAATATTGTTAGGTACCCTTTTGATGAATTTACTCTAAATGCTGATTTATTATGCATGTGATCTTTATTTTCAGATGAAAAATATTTTAAATAACCAACAGACAGTTTTTCCATTTTCACAAAACTGTATCCTCTGTTTCCACTCTAGGGGCGGACGCAAACTATTATCTTCTTGTGCATCTCATTTGTACACACTTTCCTCTATCGCCCTATTTTCAATTACCTACTTTAATTCAGTCTTTGCATGAGAATAATCCCTCTAAGGTCGGTAGTGTTAGTGCCCGTGACAGAGGAACACGGGGCCTGCAGAGACTGCAGATCTGACCCAGGTCATTTCTCAGAGGCAGAGTCCTAGCCTGGACGCTGACTCGTCAGGCATTTTCCAAAATCCCGTCAGAGTCCTGGCGCTGACACTTTAAAACCAAGAGAACCTGGGAAGCTCTTCATCCGCTCTGGGCCTCTTCCCTCCACACGACAGGAAAAGCTATGCCAAGGCCAGCGCTCTTCCTTTAAAGGCGTGGGCACGGAGTGGAACGCGAAGCTGAAGAATGGTAAACACGAGGCACATCTTCTGATATTCTGTGCCCGGCAGCTGGGACCTCTGAGCCTCTGTCTTGCCAGGCTACCCAGGCGATTTTGAGTGAATCAATTGTGTGTGTGCTAAAGATTGGAATAGGCCCTGACCGCTGTGGCTCAGTGGTTAGAGCGTCGGCCTGCGGACTGAAAGGTCCCAGGTTCGATTCCGGTCAAGGGCATGTACCTGGGTTGCGGGCACATCCCCAGTGGGAGGTGTGCAGGAGGCAGCTGATCGATGTTTCTCTCTCATGGATGTTTCTAACTCTCTATCTCTCTCCCTTCCTCTCTGTAAAAAATCAATAAAATATATATTTTTAAAAAGAGATTGGAATAGCTATTTTTAAAAATTATAAAATCCAAAGAGCAGAGAAAAGGTAGGACATTGAGGTGCTCAAAATGGTTACATTTATACAATATGTACTTAATGAGTGTCTATTCCATGTTGGCCTCTGGGCTAGTTGATAGAGATACTAAAATGACCAAAACGGACAGGGTTTGGCTCTCCTAAAGGGTGTAGGAAAAGAGCATGTAATGCAAGGATTTCTACCTGGAAGCTGGATTTAAAACGAGGGTCCAGCTATTCTCCTCCATGGGAGACCCTTGTATGTTGTACCTTCTTCAAGGAGGGAAGGCAAGTTTTATTACCCTGCACCTGCCCCAACAGGGAGGGATGTGTTCCCACTCCTGATGCATCCTCACTCCATACAAGGCTTCTCAGCTTCCTGGATATTTCTGAGCTTGCAATATGAGCCACACATCAGATGGGTCGGGGCGAGAAACACTTGCATTAGAATCCTTTGTCATTCTGCCTTTTATGGACGGCACTACTTCATGGGAGTGCCTCGCGGGCTGATAACCCAACTGTCTGGCTGCATGCTGTGGTTTTGCTGTGAGCAGGAAGAGGGGCGAGGCAGCTGCCCTGTACCAGGGAGGGGCTACCCACACACCCAGCCCTGGGGTGTTCGGCTCCTTATCTTCAGGGTGATCTTGGATCTTTCCAACAGGCCACACAGCACAAAAGGGGACATATTTTGCCTTAAAAAGCTATACTCCTCCGTTGGGATGTATCTAGCACCACACATTCTCTCTCTCCAAGTACTTTTGTTTTCTCTGCTCGCGTGCTGGGATCCCCTTGACACAGTTCTCTGCACACCCGAATTTTTGCGAGGCTGATGTGAATTGGGAAGTGTTTCTTACCCAGGGTCTTTGGGTGTGTGGCTGGTGGGAAAAGAAAAGAACCTTTTCTGAGGAAGAAGGCTCAGGTGGAGCCGGAGAACATGTCCCAAACAGGTTACAAAGGCCAGGAGGCCTGGAGAAATTGGGAAAGACCATAGCCAAACAGGGCTTGGAAAAGCTGCAAAGCAGCAGTGAGGGGCAGCAGCTGGGAGCAGAGAAGAGGAAAAGGTTGGGGGACTCAGGACACACAGGTTTTGAGGAGTTTCATGGCCATGCCAGATATTAGAAAACAACACACGCTTTCATCCATCTCTCCATCCCTCTCACCTTTGGCAACCATCAGCTTACTCTCTGTAACTATCTACAGGTCTTTTTCTGTTTTGTTTATTTTATTATTATAATTTTTTAGATTCCACATATAAGTGAAATCAAACAGTATTTGCCTTCCTCTCTCTCCCTGACTTATTTCACTTAGCATACTACCTTCTTGGTCCATTCATGTTATCGCTAATGGCAAGATTTCATTCTTTTTTGTTGTTGAGTAATATTCCATTGTGTGTATGTGTGTGTTTTACATCTTCTTTATCCATTCATTTGTTGGTGGACACGTGGGTTGCTTCCATGTTGTGGCTACTGGAAGTAATACTGCAGTGAACATAGGGTGCATATATCCTTTCCAATTAGAGTGTGGTGTTTTTTTTTTGTTTGTTTGTTTGTTTTGTTTTTTTTTTTTTCAGATAAATACCCAGAAGTGGAATTGCTGGGTCATATGGCAGCTCTACTTTTGATTTTTTGAGGAATCTCCATACTATTTTCCATAGTAGTTGCACCAATTTATAATCCTACCAACAGGTAGGTTCCCTTTTCTCCACATCCTCGCCAGCACTTGCTTTATGTTGATGTTTTTATGATAGTCATTCTGACAGGTGTGAGTGATATTGCATTGTGGTTTTGGCCAGATTTATTTTACGGTGAGGATAGAAGGACTTAGGGATTTGGGCCATGGCCTTCAAAAGGATTTTGGATTTGATTCTCTGAGTCATTGGATTGGATGTTAAGACTGAGGGAGAAGGAGGAATCAAGGAATCAACTAACTAATGATGCCATTTATGGAGGTGAAGAATTTTAGATGAGGACCAGGGCCCTTGATCCTGAAGGAAAAACTAAAGAATGTCATATTGCCTTTGGTAACTCTGACTTTGGATGCAGGAGTCTGACACTCAGAGGAGAGGTGTAGGGTGGGTGAGGTGAATTTGGGAGTTGCCAACACATAGATATTTAATGCCATAGGGATGGATAGAATCGTCCAGGCAGACAGTGTAAAAGTGTTATCATCTGCATTTAAAAGAAGGCAAAACTTAAGTGGGGGAAGTTAAGTTACTTGTAAAATTATACCCATTCTGTCACCGGTGAGTGTTAGAACCAAGATTCAAAACAAGATCCAAAATGGGCACTAAGAGCAGTTACTGCTATTTTTGCTGTTGTGGCTATTACTTCTTGCTGAGTTAAGAGCTTGGCTCTATTACATTTAAATAAAACCAGCTTGGCACCCTAAACAGCCCCATAACAATTACCCTGGGACCCCAGGCTCTGCCTCCCACCTGTCCTGAACTGCCTGCCTCATCCTGGGATCGCAGTCCCTGCTCCTTTGCCCAGCACCTGGTTATTTCTGCCTCTTTGCCCAGACCCTTTGACCTGGCACTTCCGTGGGACTCTGTGTTTGGCACATTCCCAGCTTTGCCCAGGACACTGTCTTTCCCTTGGCTCCATCAGTTACAGCCTGTGGGCCAGTCTTGCCTCATCTCTTTGCCTATCCTTGGATTCCAGATCCCTAATGCAAATATCATTCCCTAGATAGTTGCTTGAACAAGAGGAAAGCTCAGGCAATATCCTGTCTCTGTGTATCCATTCCATTAAAAGCATTGTGGATACGTTCCTCTTACTCATTATTTTTTCAGTAATCAAGTGAGATATGATCTTCATTCCATTATCTTTCTTAAAGACAAAACAAACACACACACACACTACCTGCTTTGCCTCCTGATTTCCAGATGTCCTTGTTTTCTTGAAAACCTTTCATCATTTCCGTCCTGTATACTGCTCTCTCTCACATGATATCTGATTATTCCTAGCTTCGTCTTACGAAAAAACAGTTTCAACCTTGCTGTTATCTTTTGACATTGACCAATTCTAGGTCTTGCTCTGACATGTCTTCTCACAATTCACAAATATTGTTTGGAGGAGGGCCAGGTATTTATTCATACTTTTCCTCCATTATTAAGTGCAGGGTGACCTTCAGCTCAAACACACCGATTAGTTGTTTATGGTCAACATTCACGCAGCTTGTCTAGAAGTCATGCTGACCAGCTGTTCAATTTTTTTTTTAAGGATCACCCTGGCTAAAATATTATTAACATTTCTAGAATAGAGGCACACTGAGAATGACAGCTTTTAACTTTAATCAGCCTGAGAACTCAGTGACCCTAAATGTCAGTTTATGGCTTTTAGTGGCCCACTGACCTCTACATTCTTTCCGGAAACAGTGTGACGAAATAAACTCAGCAAACACAGCAAACAGAAGGTACACTAGTATAGGCTTTCCTTGCTCGGAACTGATGCTGCTATTCCCCTTCAAGAGACTAGATTTCCCTATGCCTTCAACTAGTCGTCCTCAACCAGGGGACCCTGCACCCTGGGGAAATATACCAGTAAGTATCTTCAGGTGAGGGGGAGGGGCTTGTTTGAAAACACACAAGCAATATTAAAATATACTTTGATGTTTAAAAAATAAATAAGCCTTTTGTTTTCACTATGCGAACTAAGGAAAGTAAGGATGGACATATACGGAAAATAATCTCACCAGGGAAGCCAGTTTTTCTAATCTTTTATCATGAGCTACAACAAAATAAGAAATATATATTATGTCTTAATTCAGCACACAGTGAGGGGTGTGTGTGCACCATTAAAACAAAAACAAAAAAATGTTTTAAACAGCACTTTTTCTTCTTTAAATGCTGGTCATGACCAAGCAAGCAGATTTCATGAACCACAGTTTGAAAGACATTTCCCTCAGGTGATAGTGTCAGAATCTTGGGAGGAGGTGAGATTTTTAAGTTTATAAAAAGAGAGAGAGAGAGAGAGAGAGAGAGAGAGAGAGAGAGAGAGAGAGAAGGAAGAAGAAGAAGAAGAAGAAGAAGAAGAAGAAGAAGAAGAAGAAGAAGAAGAAGAAGCTTTTTTTGTTAAGTAGTTGACCCAATTCCAGAGATTGCAGACTTACTTCTCTTTCTTCTCTCCAAGGTCCCTGCTGCGTTGCTTTCTTTTATCCCAACTTGTACAGGCAAGGAGTGAGAGCCAAAACCAGTTTGCTACTGTGTGGAAAGCCTAAATTACATACTGTATTAAGTTGGCAAATTGTAGGCACATAGTTTCATTGTTTAAACTTATCTAACACCTGTTAAGAGCTCGATTAATAAATTATTGACAAATAGAAAATTAATTCATTAATTAACTTTATCTTGTGATTGTTAGCTCTACCAGGTAACCTTGACCCCCTAAATGAAGGTCCAGTTCTTAGTGCACCTGGCTCTCAGGGAAGCAAAGCCCCATTTTCCCAACATACTTGAGGCCTCATCCTCCCATACAGGATGGGTCACATTCCACTCAGCCTGTTGAAATCCCAAGCAGTGATGCTCTCCTGACCCCTTCTCCCACCCCTATCACTATCTCCTGATCTCTCCTGCTGGCCTGCTTCTTAATCTACTTTTTGAAAGATTAACCCTTTACTAAGGGTGACTTTCTAATCTTTTCTCCTATTTCCTCATCCCACAGGTCCTGTATTCCTTCCACCCTTCCCTTCCAGGAAGGCAAGAGCTCAGAGCAGGTATATATATCGCTAACCTTGTCCATGAAACAATTGTGCAAGCATAGTTTCTTGAATAATCTGATATTGTGATTTTTTTCCTGGTATAAACCAATGAGATTCCTTTTGACATTTCAAACTGATGGGAGGAGGAGGGGAATATTTTATGGCCTCTAAATAGAGACAACTGCTTAGTCCAGCGGTTCTCAACCTGTGGGTCACGACCCCTTTGGGGGTCGAACGACCCTTTCACAGGGGTCGCCTAAGACCATCGGAAAACACATATATAATTACATACTGTTTTTGTGATCAATCACTGTGCTTTAATTATGTTCAATTTGTAACAATGAAATTGGGGGTCACCACAACATGAGGAACTGTATTAAAGGGTCGTGGCATTAGGAAGGTTGAGAACCACTGGCTTAGTCTGTCTATTCTAATTTACCAGGGGTGGGATGAGAATGGGGGTGGGGTGGAGCACACCATAGTGTGAAGAGCATAGATTTTGCAGCCAGCCAAACTTGGGTTGGAGTCGGTATTTTGCCACGCCCTAGTGCCTTATGACCTTGAGCAAGTTTCTGCCTCTCTGAAGGTGATCAGATTACCTTGTTCACAGAGAAGCAGGGAGAATGGAAAGAAATAAGGCAAGTAACCCAGGACCTTGAACCTAGTAAGTACTTAATAAGTGGAGGCTATTACCAGCTATTATCTCTGGGAAAATGTACATTAAGATAAGGATGTGTACACACTCAAATTGAAATGGGAAGGCTGTCTTCCCTGCACGAGCTATATCTTTTGGGCTTGTGGCTTCTCTGCTTCTCTCTGCATCTCCATTTTCCTCTGTCTACTGACAGCTTCCTCTGCTTTCTCATGATTTTTTGCCTCTTCAGCTTGGGTTGACAATTGGCCTCTTTTAAGTTGCAGCCACCATTGCTGTGTTTCTTAGTCCAAAAACCCAGGAGAAAAACTGGGCTTGCCTAGCTCAGCTTTGCGCTCTAGACCATAACAGGTAGGAGGGCGCCCAGTCTGGGCTCATTCCTTCAGTCATTTACTGCGTGGTTACTCTTGGAAGGGGAAGTCTAATTTGTTCAAAGTGACAGAAACAGGTCTTCTAACTCTCAGCTCTATGCTCTTAGCTCAGGAGCACTACCGGGCACCTCCCGCGTCTAACCTCAGAGTGGTTTTTGTTCATTTTCCTCTATCATGTCCCATATCTAAGTCATCACCAAGTTCTGAGTTTTCTTCTGCAGTGCCATAATCAAAGCAGTTGAAGCATCTACTCCCTGGTCCCTTCTTATCTGATCATTCCTTATCTGGTCATTCCTCAGTCACTACAAGTACCTCTTATTTTCCATGCTTCTTTTGGGCTAATTCATCCAGGAGACATTTGTTGGTATATCATGTTTATTTTGCATATTTTCTGCCCTCTTTTTATGTGCATTTTGAGGTCTCATTCTGGATTCCTATCAGAACGGGAATGAGGGTCTCATATACTGCAGCTGTTAGATTACTAACACTGCCATTAGAAACTCCCACAGCTCATTTGAATAGTAAATATCTGTGGATACTTGGAAAAATCATATGTGCAAATATGCTGCTATCATGATATCACTCCCTTGGGGCTCCATCAGCTTCCTATTTTCTGTTTTTTTGTTGTTGTTCATCCTCACCCACGGATATTTTTCCATTGACTTTTAGGGTGAGTGGAAGAGAGAGGGAAAGACCAAGAGAAACATCTATGTGAGAGAAACACACCGATCGGTTGCCTCCTGCACGAGCCCTGACCAGAGCTCAGGCCGGGGAGGAACCTGCAACCAAAGTATGTGCCCTTGACCAGAATCGAACCCGGGACCCTTTGGTTTGAAGGCTGACGCTCTGTCCACTGAGCCAAACCAGCTAGGGCCTATTTTCTATTTTGAAAATGCAAGCTCCCTAGACCCTATATTAACTGTGAATTTCCTGATCTTGCCCTAGATACCAAAGTAATGGAGCATTAAACCATCTGTCCCAAGATTCCAGAGTGCATGCAGCCAGGGGCTCCTTTCAGGGGACAGATGATGGGTCTATCAATTTCAGTGATGCTGGAAGTATCCCAAGGATAGGAAAGGAACCAATACTAATTGTGTACCTTCATGATGCCACCACCAAGTCTGTCATTTTGCCTACTTTATCTTATTGAATGCCAACATCCACCCCGTAAAGAAGATAAGGATGGTATTAGGGGTGGGATGGGGTGGAGGAGTCCAAGTTTGACTGCCTAACCTGGATTCCGAGTTCTGACAGGTCTAGGAATACCTGGAAACCTGGTGGGAAGGGACCCATTTGCTTGAAGAATTCAGAATGCCCTGAATAATGACTCATTCTAAGGAGAGTGGGGCAAATTTGGGTGACAGTAGAAAGGATGTCATGAGTATTGTAAGCTTCCTGTCACTAATATTATCTGCTAACTCTGTTCTGGGGATTGCTACCTTAGTCCTCGTGAGATTGGACAAAAGAGTAGAAACAAACATTAGCCTTGCTGGACAACTCATGTAATAGAGTTCAGCTCTGGAGGGATGATGGGAGCATGAAGGCATGAAGCACCTGCAGCCTCAGTCTAGGCCTTGAACTCTGGGCAGCAGACGTCACCCCAGGATGCCACACCCAAAAAGACAGGGAAATGGTAGATTTCATGGCTGCTTGGATGACTATGGTTCATTAAGAATACTTACGGGACAACCACTGGGATATGGGTCCACATCCCATTTCCCCTTTCCCACTCTGAAAGCTGTTTGAGAAGAAATCAAAGAGGCCTATTTCACAAATACTATTTTTATTGGCATATTTTTAGTCACTATCCATTCCCACACCTGGCTGGTATAGCCTGGGAGGCAGATCACAAACATTATTTTCATCTCCATTATATGGAGGAGAAACTGAGGTTTGGGTCTAAATTAATATAGTTCGAAAGTGGCAGAGCTTGAAGTAGAATTTAGGTCTTCTTAATTTTGAGGCCCATGCTATTTCCACAATATTATTTCTTCAACAAACATTACAGATAAGGTTCTGCCCAACTGAGCCACACCCCCAGTGGCAGAGATTGATAGCTGTTCACCAAAATTTAGCCTCCTCCTCTTTTTCACTCATGGCTAGACTACATTTCCCAGCTTCCTTTGCAGTTAGGTTTTTAGGGGTAGCCCTCTGAATGTGAGTGGAAATGGCGAGTGACACTTCCAGGCCTGACCCACAAAAACCTCCCTCACATATTGCTCTATGCTGGGATGAATAGTGCAACCTTCGAAGTCCTGTGTGGAAAATGCCAAAGCTGCCTCCGCTGATGAGGAACATATGATTTGGCTTGTTACATGAGCAAGAAATCAATTTATGTTGTGTTTGAGACATTACACATTTAGGAGTTTATTTCTTATAGCACTAGCTACATCTTAATTAAAACATACTCCTACATGAATACTGCCTAGAACAGCTTTCTTTTTACCAAAAGAATTAGAGATAAACTTTGCTCCTTATAAAAAAACTAAACTACTTTCTAGAGACAACTTTGAAAAATCTCATGGTGTTATATGGAAAATAGGCACCTGCTGGCTGGAAGGAGCTCCTGTTGGCGGAACGGCAATACCAGGGACTCATGGTATTGAGAAAGCTGGTCTTGGTCCAGCACTGCCTACACCTGAGGAGTGATTCTCCCCAAGGCTGGTTCTGTATTAACCACCCCACTTTGCAAAAAGACTTGATGCTACACCCTCAACATGGCCTCTATCAGTTATATAAAAGGTGACATCTCAACTTCTCTCTGCCACTCTTTTGTTTTACTTCTCAGGGTTTTTTTTGGAACTCAGGTTGGGAAAATGATTGTTACTTCTTGGACCCCCTCAGAGAACTCAAAAGTTATCATAAGTTTTGGATAAATTAGTAGTCAGTGATTATATTATGACTTAGAGGCCTGGTGCACGGCCTGGCCTGCGGGGATTAAGCCAAAACCAGTTCTCTGACATCCCCCAAAGGGTCCCAGATTGCAAGAGGGTGCAGGCCAGGCTGAGGGACCCCACTGGTGCACAATCAGGGCCCAGGAAGGACCATGGGAAGGCTCCAGGGCATGTCCGGCCTGTCTCACCCAGTCCTGTTCAGCTGGACCCCAGCAGCAAGCTAACCTACCAGTTGGAACGTCTGCCCCCTGGTGGTCAGTGCACATCATAGCGACTGGTCGAACGGTTGGTCAGAGGGACATTTAGCATATTAGGCTTTTAGATAGATAGATAGATAGATAGATAATCTATAATAATAAAAGAATAATATGCTAATTAGACCGGACAGCCAAATGACCTTCCAGATGACCTTCCAGATGAAGCCAGGGTTGTGAGGGCCAAGCCCCTTGCACGAATTTCATGCATCGGGCCTCTAGTTTATAAATAATCCTCACAGTTGAACCAAATGGTATACTAAGATTACATTTATTTCTAAAATACATTTTTCCCTATAGTTCATGAATGCCATGTTTTTTGTTTTAAATTTCTTTAAAAAAATATTTTTGTATTGATTTCAGAGACGAAGGGAGAGGGAGAGACAGAAACATCAATGATGAGAGAGACAATCACTGATCGGCTGCCTCCTGCAGGCCTCACACTAGGGATCGAGCCTCAACTAGGCATGCGCCCTGACCGGGAAAGAAACTGTGACCTCCTGGTTCATAGGAGATACTCAGCCACTGAGCCACGCTGGCTGGGCTGTTTTAAATTTCTTTAGTTTTCTATGAACTTATCACTAGTTTTCCCATTGATTACAGTTTCTCTGTCAAATGTTGTCATGCAGTTCACGGGTAGAAGTTAGTTTAGTGGCTGCTTTTGTTGGGAGGAAGAGGGCTTGAGGGAGACCTTCTGCCGTGCTGGGCATATTCTGTTTCACAATCTGGGTTCTGATTACACTTATTGTTCATTTTGTGAACATTCTTTGAACTGAGCACTTAAGATTTGTGCTCTTTTTTATATGTTATGTTATCTATAATGAAACAATTTTAATGTACCAGATCATGAAGATATACTGAAACAGTATTGGAAATTCCAGGAAATGAGATTCTTCCGTATAGATAAGCTCCACAGCCCATGACTTCATCATTATGTGTAGGATTTGGTCTCTGGAATGACGAATATTAAATACGATGTGTGAACTTTTCAGGGGTAGAAGGGCAAATAAACAGCATCTTGTCCAGTCACCCATCCACACACCGTTGAGGGTGGAATATTGGCGTGGAAGTACCTAGAGTGGACATCAGTTATTTTTTTTTGTCTTCCCAGAATTCCTTCCCTGGTGGCTGCTCCTGCCTAGTATGTCCAATACATGGTTTTGATGGAGTTGTTTGTCATAATGACATTGTGCCATCAACCCCCAACATAGAGTTTGATGTTTGCTCTTTGCTTAGCCAACAACATTTTTTTATCCCAGGAATTGAACTTTGAGCTGAGAAATGCGGGCAGAGAAGGAGTTGAAGCTCTCTGATCAGAAAGCAGGGCCACAGAAAGACAGTTCATTTGTTCCAGCTACCAATATCCCTGAAGCTGCTTTGGTTCTGGCAGAGTTTTCAACCAAAGAATTGATAAAGCATCAGACCCTCAACCTGCAAGGTTTAGAAATTCAGTTCTATTAGTTCATCCAGGAATTTTTTTTATTATGCTACGTAGAATTGATTAACATTGTCCAAATTCACAGGAATTTGATCTATAAACCATGACGTTAATTAATTACTTTTTTCTAGGAGATATTTTTAGTTTAAAGACTAAAGCAATCATCTTGCAGAAAGCATTCATTTCATATTTAACATGTATTTAGTAAGGCCTGACTGTTAGGTACTATGGTAAAGCAAAGAAAAATGAAACTGGGTGTTTTCAAAATGATTTTCAAAACCGTCAAATCATGTCTTGATGTGCTATCCTTTCTACCTCTTGTTGTATAGTGTGCTTAATGGATTTTTCTAAAATACCATTTTGTTATCCTCTGGTCAACAGCCTTCAGTGGTCTCTCACTATCTACCTCTTGTCCAGAATGCTCCCATCTCTCTCTTTTAAAAAAATCTTTATTGTTGAAAGTATTGCATATGTCCCCATCCCCCTCACTGACCCCTTCTAGTCTGTCCCCCCCCCCCTCCTCCCCAACCCAGGCCTTCACCACCCTATTGTCTGTGTCCATGGATTATACATATATGCATACAAGTTCTTTGGTTTTTGGTTGATCTCTTCCCACCCACCCACCCCTGCCTTCCCTCTAAGATTCCACAGTTTGTTCCCTGCTTCTATGTGCTTCCAACTCTTAATGTCACCCTCCCTCTCCCTAGACAGGGCTTCCATAAAGCTCTTGTGCTACATTCCAGGGCCTCAGGGAGTGCTCCAGGTGCCGTTCCCCACCTCCCTTTCAGAGCCTGCTCTGCCTCAGCACCTCTAGGTTAGTCTGGTTACCTCAGAAGTAGCTCTGCCTCTCTGATCCATTTATCTCGATCCTAGCTATGCCCCAGTTTGCTGTCCCTTGATCTTCCTCCTCCCTGCACTTTGCAATTCCATGTGCCAATCTCTCCTCCCCTCCTGCCCTGCCTCAACTCCCACAGCCAGGTGGGAATAGTACCTGAGGCCTCTTAGCTCCAGAAGGGAGTTAGGACGAGGAGCAAGTCCTGCAGTCTAAGACTGGCATTCAAAACTCACTAAAATGCAGTGTACTTTCTTTTTCTTTGCGTGAACATACCCTTCTAGCTGGAATGATGATTCTCCCTGTCACTGCGGGAAACGAAGCATTTCTAACTCTGCTTTTGCCTCCATTGTTGTCTCTCCCAAGAATCCCACTGCTTCTTCCCTTCCTGTCGGAATCTGGGCCACCGGGAACTTGACAAATGCTCCTGCGGATCCTTTAGTGCTTCACCCCCTCTCTCTCCCCACCCCCCCATATGTCCTTCTGCTTTGCTGGTTACTTTGCCCAACCTGTCTTATCTCTAATGCCAGTTTCAAGTATCTTGAAGGTAGTGACATCTTAGACATTTATATATACAAATATATTATCAATTAAAGTTTTTGTGCTGAGGTCCTGCTCAAAAGGGAACTTCACTGGGCATTTGGGAAATGTGGAGAAATATAAGACGTAGGCCCTGCCTTCAAATAATGACAGCCTAGTTGAGACGGTCGGTCACTGTAACCTTGCACATTAGGCCTGCATCACGTCCCTATTTGTATTAGTCTGCTAGGGCTGCCATAACAAAATACACAGACCAGGGAGGTGGCTTAAGTAACAAAAATATATTTTCTCACAGTTCTGGAGGCTAGAAGTCCAGGAGCAAGGGGTTGGCAGGTTTGGTTTTCTTATGAGGCCTCTTTCCTGGGCTTGCAGATGGCCACCTTCTCACTGTGTCCTCACAAGGTTTCTCCTCTGGGCGTGAGTGCATCCCTGGTGCCTCTGTCTTTTTAGATTTATTTTTCAATTACAGATGACTTATAATATTATTTTGATTTAAAGTGTACAACGTAGTGATTAGGCATTTATAAATGCCTTATGAAGTGCTCACCCCGATAAGTCTGGTATCCATGGGACACCATGCATAGTTATTACAATATTATTGACTATATTCCCTATGGTGTACTTTACATCCCCACGACTATTTTTATAACTGCCAATTTGTACTTCTTAATCCCTCCACCTGGTGTCTCTTTGTGTGATCAAATTTCCCCTTCTTATAAAGGACAGTCAGATTGGATGGGGGCCCACCCTTTCAGCCTCATTTTCTCTTAATCATCTCATTAAAGGCCCTTTCTCCAAATACAGTCACATTCTGAAGTACCGGGGGTTAGGATTTCAACATGTGAATTTGCGGGGGAGGGTCACAATTCAGCCCAGAACCCTGTCGAATGATTGGTTAATTATAATCCTGTGTAATCAGTTCCACCTCCCAACGGAGGCTAAACAGTTGTGGCAATTGCCTGTGGGTTGTTGGCTAACATATCTCTGGGTTTTGGGAGGCATTCCATCAGATATACTTGCTTAGTTTCTTTTTCTTTTCTTTTTTTTTTTAGTACAAACTACAATGTAAGACACAGGGAAGTCCTTATTTCCTTGAGCAGTAATGGAAATCTATAATTTCTGTATTTGGTTTTCTGTCTTTCAAAACTAGAGGTGGAATCCCTACATGGCCCACAAGAACATTCAGTGGATTATAATTGTATCTCTTAGTATTATAGTCATCCTAAAACTTCTTGAAGCTTGGTTTTCCACCATTGGTCCTCCATGCCAAAACATTTTCTTTCAGTCTTTTCTATGGTTAAATCTTGTCAAGAATCTGGGTTGCTAGGGCTGGTCTGTTGGCTTCTGTCATATCGGTTGTTCAATATTTTGAATATCACCCCTGTGTATATGTATAATTTATCTATCATTTTTGGTAAAATTTCTGTCAAGGGCACCAGCTACTTTGCTATTCAGTGTCCTCCTATAAAGATTTAAATGATAAATATCACTTGGCAGTCAGAACGCCAGATGATAAATAATTTTATGCTGGAGTGTACAGTTCCAATTAGCATCAGCACTGAAGTCACCAGAACTGTCGGTTTCTCTGTATGGCAGTGACAATTTGTCTTGGTTTCCTTGGTGTCATCCAGTGCAGTGGCCAAAGAGGCCAAAGCAGGCATCTGTATGGCCTCCTTCTTGCCTCTTTTCTTTTTTCTTTCATTTGGACCAAAGTTTTTGCTGCTGGACACATAAGTGCAGCATTGGGAGGTTCCCTGATCATTCATTCATTCCTCCAACAAATATTGTAGAATTGCTACGAACTAGCTCTTTGACGTTGGACAAGTCACTAGCAACTAATTAGCTATTTGACCTTGGACAAGTCACTTAAGCTCTTCAGGCTTCAGATGCCTTATCTAATGTAAGTTGTACCAAGACCTCTTCCTGCCTTAGGAGTTTGTGATTGTAGGAAATTAGATAAGGAAAGAGGCAAGGGTAAGAGTGTCTCCTGCCCCTATCGACACTAGAAAAGCAAGGAGATAGCAAACTTTCGAAGACAGGGTAATTGGAGAAGGGAGACCAGGAGAGGTTGGAGGGCAGTGACGAGACTGGGCAATGGGGAAGGGCAAAGGGGCAAAATATACTCCTGGCATCATGGCTACGGACACTCATCAAACAAGCAGCTGTTGCTATGTGCAGGCTCTGAGCTTGTAGACTCAGGATATGCTGAGTGTGAAGCGCACCCTGACACATTGGAACTCCATGAATAGAAATATATACTTCTCCCTTCCCGAAATGAAGACATCCAAGCACAAATATTTCAGTTAGTTTAATACATCAGACTTTCTATTAAAAGATGATGGCCCCTTTTGCGTCTTTATAGCTTCCCAGCCACTGTAGGAAGAAGGCACTCAGTTTGTTAAATTGAAC
Source organism: Myotis nattereri (assembly GCF_964212035.1). NCBI lineage: Eukaryota > Metazoa > Chordata > Mammalia > Chiroptera > Vespertilionidae > Myotis > Myotis nattereri. The sequence goes on along the minus strand of NC_138085.1, from coordinate 74,070,217 downwards.
TGAAGAATCTTCGTAAATTTTATTCAGCTTGGAACCGAAGGGAAACTCTGAGAGTGAATTAGAGTGACTAATACTTTGGGTTATTTTAGCATTAATGTTTGTACTTCATATATTTTACTTATATAAAACCTTCCTTCATTTATTGAATTGTTTATCTGTTTCCTCCACAATGTAAGCTTGTTAGGTCAGAAGTAGTTTCCTCTGCATCCGTAATACTTACAATGCTTGGCACATAGTGGGGCTTTTAATAATTATTTATTAAATGATTTCATGAATGAATCTCTGGTTAAAAATCTCTACTTATCATCCTTGTAGAATGAAAACTTAGGGCCTGCCAGCTTGCATTGAGGAAGTATACCTAGCAATTTCTCCTTCTCTGCTTTCTCATGCTTTTCCACTGCCCAACTGGCAGAGTTTGGGCACCCATGGAAGGAGGGAGGGAAAGAGGAGTATATCCATCCCATCAAGCTGAGAGAGGGGGGCTTTGTCACCCTGTAACCACCCAGAAGGTTCCACAGCTGCTATAGTCTGCAGCTCGGTGCAGGGAAAGTTTGGCCCAGGGCAGCCAGTCCCACATGAGCTGTCTAGGGGCCGAGCAGGGAGGATCCCTCAGCAGGATCTGCCTGGGAACTCGTCAGCGAGGCACTAATTGGTACCCCTATGAGTTCTCATCCATGTATCAGCTGCCTTGGAAGAGGCCCTGCTCCCCAGCACCAGCAGATGATAGGTCCCATCTTCACGGGAAAATTCAATCATCATTGGTCAGCAGAAATAGGAACGAATGAATCGGTGTACCAATAACTGTTCGTTGCACCAGTGTACAGGTTCCTCTGAAAGTCAAGCCTGCTGAAAAGCAAGGGCGGTTGGCTTTTATCATGCTGGATGTGGAGGGTCCTGCCTTCAGTGAGCTCACAGGCTGGTGGAATCCACAGCCTAACACAATGATGGGAAAGTGTGTCACTCCTAGCAACCATTCCTGCTGCTCTCAGAAAGGCTAACTAGCCATGAAGAGGGTGGCCCTACCCTCTGTGACACTACCTTCCTAAATGGGAAGAAGACCATCTGCTTGATTGAATTCATGAGATGTCTAAGGCATTCTGTAAGTTTCTAAAGTAATTTGTTTCTTCTCCTATAAGTGTATGACTTCCAAAAGAAGATTGCTTAAGTAAGTAACAGTCATGTCCTTTGGTTTGATAACCTTCTTTGAAGAATAAAGTCTAAGGAAAGAATCCAAAAGTAAGAGAAAGGAGAAACAAACCTTAAATTTGCAATAATAGGGAATGGTGAAATCAATACAATTGAACACTATGCAACCTTTAAAGAAAATTAGATCATAAAATGGTTTATGAGTGGATTGCATGTCTCATTACTAATCTATAAAAATATCTGCACTTTTACATACTGTGAAAGTGTCATGTTACTAATCTGTGTGTAGCGCAAGGCCTTGCATATGATAGGTATTTAGTAATATTTACTGAACGAATGAAGGAACCACAAGTAAATTTAGAGAAATGCTTGGAATTTCTATTAATCGGATTTCTTTTACTGTAAAGTTGCTTACATACAGAACAAAAGAGCTTTTAAAAAGATTATTTATTCAATTTCATGTCTACAAAAGGAAAAGAAGGAAATACCAAGCGTTAACAAAGGAGTGATGTCTAAGTCGTAGACTACAGGTAATTTCTATTTGATCAACTTCTCTGTATGTTCTCAATTTTCTACAATAACCACAATCAGGGAGAAATGATTTATGTAAAGGATCATCCTGAGATAGTGAGTTACAAACCCAAAGGAATGAATCTCTGTTTTTGAAATTGCAGGCACTCTAGTAAGTGTGGGGGTGGGATACATCCGGCCTCTCTCAGAGCTCACAACACAGACCACTGCCAATCCAGTCCTCCTCCAAACACACTGGCTTTGGTATTCAGACTTCAAAAGTGAGAAGCACCGCTACAACCCGTCTGACTGAAGCCTACATATGCTAGGGAGGCAAGACTTGGTTTTACATCACTCATGCTTGAGAAAATAGATGATATTGTCATCTTAGGAAGGTGCAAAGAAAGCGTTCAATGCAGCGTGCTTTCAGTAGTGAAAAATTTAAAATAAACAAAACGCCCATTAGAGAGAATATAATCCCCAAAATTCAGTTGTAAAACCCAAAGGAAATGTATTCATCATCTTCTTAGTTGAGACCAGAATGCCTGGATAGCATTCACTTTTAGGAGAAACTGGAGAGTTGTTGAGACTAGAAGGTATGAAGTGGTCATTCAAGAAAAGATGATTGTCTTTTACTTTTTTAAAATATATTTTTATTAATTTCAGAGAGGAAGGGAGAGGGAGAGAGAGAGAGAAACATCAATGATGAGAGCTCAATCATTGATTGGCTGCCTCCTGCAGACCCCCTATTGGGGATCAAGCCCGCAACCCAGGCATGTGCCCTTGACCAAAATTGAACCCGGGACCCTTCAGTCCGCAGGCTGACGCTTTATCCACTGAGCCAAACCTACATTGCTACTAGGTCTGTGACACATTGGAGCGGCGCTGGAGAATTCACCCCCAAGCATGAAGCCAGATGATGTTGCTAAGTACTTAGTTCTGAAAAGTGAATTAACTAACGTGGGAGCTAAGAATATTTTGGAGAATAACTGCTGCCTATTGTATAGGAATCAAGTTACAGCAACTAATGAACAAGGCCCAGCAAAGAGATCAGAAAACCTGGTATGCGATCATGGAACACTACGACACAGTTAGTTCTTTATTTGGCTTTAATAAATCAACTTCCTGGGCAAAGAGTTTTACCACCCAAGTAACAGTTTAGGGGCACTAGAACAAAAAGAAACTCTTAAGAAACTTAATTCAAAATCATTATCATTTAGAGGCAAAAACTGTTTAATTTGTAACTGTTAAAAAAAAATTTCTAAGATGCTTCAAATGAAGCCCTATGTTCATGTAATACCTACTTTTATTTAATACCACATGCTAGAAGATAGGAACCTTTAGCAGAGTTCAGATGCAGTTTAAATAAAGCAGTGTTTTGATCAGTTCAAAGTAAGGCACGGCTGTGTATAAAGGGCTCAACCTCCAGTCTGGACCACAAAGCGGACCCCAAGTCCTGTTGCTCTGGAAACAGTGAAGTTCAGATAGATGTAGAATGTTTGTACAGTGACCCTCTTCTTTAAAACTCTACGCCTGGGTTGTAAGTCAAGGCCACATCTCTGCCAAAAGGACTTAGATTCTCCAGGCAAGAGACGGATGCTTCCTTCTTACCGATATAATTGCACACACCCAAGTTCCTGACACCTGTGATTGTAGAGAAGAAAGTTTCTCAGCGAGCAGGAAAGCAGTCGTCACTCAAAGAAGGCGGCTGTGATGACACTTCACAGCTGCCGCGTGTCCTGAGGGGACACTGCATCCTGTTAGCTGTGCAGCTGGCTTTATCTCTGCCTATTCTTCTAGCCCGATGAACGGCTGGGCAGATTGTTACCTTCTTGGTTTGAGCTAATTTTCACTTTCTTACGGGCAGACAGTATACTAAGTGATTTGCATATGTTATTTCATTCCATCTTTGCAGCAATCCTTTGCTAGCATCCTATTTACCAATGAGGACACCCAGGGTTGGGGGTGTTCAAAGTGGATAGTTCAGAGTCACACAGCTAATAAGTGGTAGAGACATTTCACACCCACGTCTACCCCACTGTAAACCTCATTTTCTTAATGCCTATACTTGAAGCAAATGTAGAAATTCAACACTATTCAAAGGAAAATTGACAAAGTTCATTTTATGAGAATGTGGCAGAACCCTACATTGGAACAATTTTTTTTTTTTCTAGAGATCTTTGGCAAACATGCAGTTAAAAAAAAATAATAGTATGTACCCTGCCCTGGCTGGTGTGGCTCAGTGGAGTGTTACCTAGTATACCTAGAGATTGCTGGTTTGATTCCCAGTCAGGGCACATGCCCAAGCTGTGGGCTTGATCCCCCGAAGGGGGTAGGAAGTTTGCAGGAGGCAGCTAATTGATGGTTCTCGCTCATCAATGTTTCGCCCTCTCCCTTCCTCTCTTTCTCTAAAATCAATAAAAACATATTTTTTAAAAAAGAATTAAAAAGAGTCTTAAAGAGATATTTATACAACCATGTTCATTGCAGCATTACTCACAATAGCTAAAATGGGGAAATAAACCAAATGTCCACTGACGGATGAATGGATAAGCAAATATATACACGACAGAATATTATTCAGCCTTGAAAAGGAAGGAAATTACGCCACATGCTACAACATGGGTGAACCTTGAGGACATTATGCTAAGTGAAATAATAGGTCAGTCGCAAAAAGACAAATACTGTATGAGTTCCCTTACAGTAATCTAAATCATAGAAACAGAAAGTATAATGGTGGTTGCCAGAGGCCGGGGGAAGGGAGGATGGGGAGTGATTGTTTAATAGGTATAGAGTTTCAGTTTTACCAGATGCAAAGAGTTGTAGAGATAGGATGATGGTGAATGCTGCACAAACAACGAGAATGTATTTAATACCACTGAACTGTACACTTAAAATGGTTATGCTGGTAAATATTGTGCTGTGTGTATTTTAACACCCACACAAAAAGAAAAAAAAAATGGGTTATAATTGTTTTGGCAAGTGGTTATGGTTTGTAGAAAAAAGTAAGAGGGTTTTACTTAAGAGTTTTACTTAAGAAGGACTCACCCTGGAAAAGGAGTTCTTTCCTTTAGCATCTGTGGATGGTTATGGCAATAGAAGTAATACCTTAAATTTCATTCACCATTCAACAGAATCTCAGCATTGCATGTCCTAAGGAAGTTTTAAAGTTAATGGGCACTGAGCTACACAGTGTGTGTGTGTGGGAGGGAGGGGGGGAGGGGGGGCGGGCAGGGTGCTGGAAGGAGATACAGGTATTATTAACAATTGAAGCTATGGAAACAAACTAAGTCAATCTAAGTGAGGGGAGAGGAGGGGACAAATAAAACCTTGAGGAAACCAACATCTTATGGCTTTGTAAAATAGGAGCAGCCAAGGAAAGTGCTAGCAAAGGGTCAGTCAGAAAACAGAGAAAGGAGAATGACGTAGGAGACAGAAAGGAGAGGGGAGTTCCAAAAAGGAGAAGTTAGCAGCATCAAGCACTGAAGTGTCAGTTGCATTTGGCAATCAGCAGTCACTAACAGGAGTCAGCATTACCTGTGCAAGTCTGGCTTGGACTAGAGTGGGAGGCAGGTCCTACAGAATAGGACTGCACTGGCTCTTATTGGGGATGGGGAGAGGGGGTGACTGCAGTTGGCTAGAGGTCTTGCTAAACCAAGCGAGGGCAAGAACTAATGAGATGCAACTAGGGTCCCAGTAACAGGCTTTTGACAAGAATCAGTTGAATGAGTGTATAAATGAATGAATAGATTGTGGGCTAAAGATTGTTTAATGCAGTGGTTCTCAACCTTGGCTGCACATTAGAATCACCTGGGAATCTTTTTAAAATCCTGATTTCTGGGCCTCATCCTCCGGCAATTCTGTTTCTTTGTTATGGGGTGGGGCCACAACATTAGTAACAAAAAAAACCACAGACTTTCCGGAGGATGAGGCCCGAAATCAGGATTTTAAAAAGATTCCCAGGTGATTCTTATGTGCAGCCAAGGTGGAGAACGACTGGTTTAATGGGAAGGACAGGAAGAGGAGGTTGATAGGGTATGGCAGGATGGAGTACCTGCCGATGGAAGAAGTTGCCCACTGTCTCAGAGAGGGGCCAAGGCAAAGTCAGGTTTCAGTATGAAGGGGTGAGAGAGAGAAAGAAAGAGAGAGAGAGAGAGAGAGAGAGAGAGAGAGAGAGAGAGAGAGAGAGAAGGGCTTGAAGATTTACTGGGGGGACAGCAGCAGGCCAGGATTGAGTTGGGGAAGACCGCTAACTGGGAATAGGAGCGCAGGGAAGGACGGATGCTTCACTAGGCACTCCCGCAGCCACGGACTCATTCATCCTCGGCACAGCCGGAGGGAGATGGGCTTTACATCGCCAGCCTTTGGAAGAGCGATGCTCTCCAGATAGAGCCATCGCGGCCCGGAAAGCCTGCTCCGCAGCTGTTGGAAGCCTCTGGTGACAAGAAGCACTGCTTTTGGAAGTAGCACTTCCATTATGGACTTTTCTTTTTTTTTTTTTTTTTGAGCCAATTGAAAAGAAGAAAGGTGCAGGCCCCCTCGAGGGGCAAGTTCTGTCAATGCTAGACATTCGGGGTAATCCATAGAACTGCAGAGCCAGGCGGGCCGGCTGGTGATCTCTCCCCGCTGGTCTACCAGCCCGTGAAGCCCTCCAGGCCACCGCCTCCCCATTTCGCAGGATATAAAACGAGGCCCGCGGGACGGGTCTCGCTCAAAGGAACATAACAAATTAGTGCAGGGGCAGGCCCCGCGCCGCGTCCTCCGGGGCCCTCGCCGCTCCACCGCCTCCGCAAAGATAAGCGCCGCGGAGGCTGCTCGCCGGGCGGCCGGGCTGAGCGCGCCCCGGGGTCCGAGGCCGCTTCCCGGCAGAGTGGGAGCGGCGCCCCGCGGGAGGGCACGAGTCCCGGGGCCTCCTTCCCCACCCTGGGTGCGGGCGCGGGCCGGGCGCAGCGGGCACCCTCCCGGGGCCTCCGCCGGCAGAGGGCGCGGGGCGGCTCCTCGCTCCGCAGCCTCGCGAGTGGGGAGCGCGCTGCCCCGCGCGCGCCGTCGGAGCTCGCGGGCACCGGGTCGCCGCGGCCGGGCCGGCCCGAGAGCGCAAGGGCAGCGCGGCGGGCGGGGCGGGGCGGGGCGGGGCGCGGAGGGGGCGGGGCCGCGGGCGGGGGGCGGTGGCGGCGGCGGCGGCGGCGGCGGAGGAGGAGAACATGGCGGCCGCGGAGAGCGGCTGAAATGCCTGTTCTTCAGGCCAGGCGAGCGGGAGTCTGACGCGGTTCGCCCGGCCCTCCCCTCCGACGGCTGGACCGCGGCCTCGGGCGCCTCGGCCCCTCTGCGCCCCGCGGCTCCCTCGAGCGGGGCCCGCGCCGGGTCCGTTCTGCATCCCCTGCGGGGGGACCCCTGCTCTGGAGGAGGGGGCCAGAGAGCCGCGGCGGCGGCGGGCTCCCGGGCCGCGGAGACGCGGAGGCCGCGGCGGCGCTGCCACGGTCGCGGGCGAGCGCGGCGCCCGTCAGCGCGGCCCAGAGGCGGCGGCGGCAGGTGAGTGGCGGGCGGCGGGCGCCTCGCCTCCCGGTGGGTGCAGCTGTCACGAGCCGCGCGGCCGCCGAGGCCCTAGGGGGCGGGGAGCAGCTGGCGCCCCTCCGCCCCCGGCTCCGCGCTCTCCCCGCGCCGCCCCCTCCCACTTGCCCCGGTGGCTCCCCGGCCTCGCGCGGCGGCAGGGGGCGGAGGGCGCAGCTGTCACGGCACCCGCGGGGGGCTGCCCCTTCCCGGTGGCCCTCGTTCGCGCGGACCGGCGAGCATCCGCGGGTGCGCCGGGCTCGCAGCCCCGGCCCGGCGTGGGGAGCGGCGCCCCGAGCCCGCCGTGCGCCCCGCCGCCGAGAGGGGGAGCCGGAAGCCGGCGCGGGCGCCCCTCGGCCCCGGCGAGCGCCGTGACCTTGGCCGGCGGGTGAACCTCGCGGAGTCTCGCCGGCCCGGACCGCGAAATGGGGATGACCGCGCGCGCCCCGCCGTAAGCGCAGCCTTCGACGGCGCCCCTGCGGCCCCGGCGCACGGGCTTTCTCCTTCTCCCCGCGAGGGGGTTCGGACGCAGACGTGGGGGGGGGATCCGTGAGGGTTTTGCTAGGAGGGCGAGGGTTCAGTCCCCTGCCCAGGGTTCTGCCCCAAGGACCTGGGGAGGGAGCAAACGTGTGCACGACGGGGAGGCGGGAGGGTTAATGGTCAGCGACGGAACTCGAGCCCTTCCCTCGTCGCTTGGGAGAGAAATGTTGCAACCGGGCACCAGGGTCCCTAGTCCTTACTGCCCAGCGATGGCTTTCTCGCCCCCTTGTTTTTATTGATTTTCTTACTTATTCTAAGGCAGTCGTCCCCGTGGGCTGGAGGCTGCCTGGGCTGTCGATGTTCGAGGCAGACGGAGGGCCTGACAGTCCAGCCCGTGTGCGTGACGCGGCCCGTCCGCGGGGCCCTGGCCGCGGAGTTTGGAGGGGAAGGAAACTTTAAGCTGCAGGATCTTTTCGCCTTTCAGGCGTGGCTTTCCCTGGTGATAGAGGCCTTGCAGAGGCAGGTGTCCTTGTGGAGAAGGTGACTTTTTCTTTTCTTTGAAGAGGTGCATTTTTAAAGTCGAGGATAAGGATAGAGCATGCGGGGTTCTTGCGTGACTCGCAGCCCCAGCACCCTCTGCAGTTGTCCAGAGAGCGATCTTTGTGGGATGATGTGTGAGGGCTGAGACCTACACTTCGGTGATGAAGAAATCAAGCGTCCCTGTGAAGCATGGCTGTGGGGAAGCTTAGGTTATGGTGGACTGTCGAAAGGATGGGTTTCAAGGGTTAAATTTGTTTGAGGTGTGACTCCTCTTCTGGAATTGGTTGGAGGTTAGTATTTAAAAAAAAAAAAAAAAAGTTGGCCAAAGGGGCCTCTCAGCTTATTTCACAGAAGCTGTGATGTACTAGGAAGGGGGTCAGATTTCTTCACGTTGAGAATAATGTGAAAAGAAAGTACTTGCCTGGGTCTTTTGGCTCTTCAACTAGGAAAAGTTTTGGGTTAAAGGTAGCTGTGGTGTGTGTGTGATTCAGGGTAATGCTGCAGGGGCATTCCTTGAGCTGTTTGTTATAAACTAAATGCAGTTGGAAGTGTGTCTATTGTATCTCCCGTACTTTGTGGAAAGGTCTAATCTGGTTTTTATGAACTGGTGTCTGAAATGTTTTCCCTCCATTTCTTATTCAGGCTGTATGCTTTGGGAACAGTGGAGCCAAAAGGGGGCCTGACTAGGGAATACTATATGGTTTGGAGCAGCGGTTCTCAACCCGTGGGTCGCGATCCCTTTGGGGGTCGAACGACCCTTTCACAGGGGTCGCCTAAGACCATCGGAACACACATATATAATTACATATTGTTTTTGTGGTTAATCACTGTGCTTTAATTATGTTCAATTTGTCACAATGAAAATACATCCTGCATATCAGACATTTACATGACGATTCCTAACAGTAGCAACATTACAGTTACGAAGTAGCAACGAAAATAATTTTATGGTTGGGGGTTACCACAACATGAGGAACTGTGTTAAAGGGTCGCGGCATTAGGAAGGTTGAGAACCACTGGTTTGGAGAGAAAAGGCAGGGGTGTTGCTTGTAAGAACAGGTGTCTGGTTTGATTTTTGGAGACATCTTGCACTGCTGCTTTATTACATTTATGTAACACACAATGAAGTTTAATTTTTAAGGTGTAAAACTTGAATTTTGCATAGTTTATAGTTAATCTCTTCCTGATTTCTTTCTGAGGATATCTGTAGGATTGTGTCTACTTAAATTGCTTTTTGTGTGGCTTAAGCCAAGGGCGTATTTCAGATCTGCATTTTTGGGTAAGTGGTTTTATTGAAGAAAAAAAAAAGTGCCTGATGGAACTAATGGTGATTGTTCCACTTAAACTGGGATTATATAGACAATGCATTTCCCTCCCTCTTTCTGCCAACATTTGTTTTTCTTCCTCCCTCAATTCTAGGGTTTCATTTCTAGAAATCTGGGCTGGGAACAGAAGCAGCAGTTTGTATAATCCCAAGCATTCATTCGCTTATGCCAGGAAGCTGTAAGGGTAGCATGAAGTGGGTGTGATAGAACGATACTGCTACTACTTAAGACATTTAACTGTAGAGGGAGTCTAGGGTCAGATTTTAATTTTTGTTGACTTTCCTGTTTTCTATGTATGTGTTAACCTTTTGGTGGGCAGAGGATTGGGTCGCTGTGGTGCTGACTGGCATCTATTGTGAAAGCGTTGGCAAAATTTTCATGCTTTCGCTCTATAGGGCAGGCAGGGTGGTAAACAAGCCTACATAACTTAAAGATGTTCCTAGGATGGAATGTTCTCTGCATGTACTCCTGGTCCTGCTAATCCAGCAATCGGTCACCAGGACTAAATGTAGAGTAAGTGCTGAGGGTGGTGCAGAGGTGCCGAAGGGGGGAGTGGGGAAGAGGGGATTTGGATGGTCTTTGAAAAATCTCTTCTCTTTGTACTGTACATCGGAATATGATTTATCATTGATTTTTAAAGAACATTTTAGCTCCCCTTCTCTGTTTTCATCAATTTCACTTGTTCTCTCTAGAGAGATATTACCTGTATTCCTTACTTTACGTTGTCCTTTTTTGCCTCATTCTCTGAGGCAGTGGTTCTCAACCTTCTGGCCCTTTCAATACAGTTCCTCATGTTGTGACCCAACCATAAAATTATTTTCATTGCTACTTCATAACTGTAATGTTGCTACTGTTATGAATTGTAATGTAAATATCTGATATGCAGGATGGTCTTAGGCGACCCCTGTGAAAGGGTCGTTCGACCGCCAAAGGGGTCGCGACCCACAGGTTGAGAACCGCTGCTCTAAGGGCTCCACATTGTTTGAATATGTTGCATACCTTATGGAGTGGGTTGGCTTTAAACTATATGGCCTAATGTAGCCTTCATTTGGAGGCAAGAATGGGAGGTCAATAAAAGTACACCCCACTGGATAGAGTCCCCAAAGCGGTGGGGTGTAGGAGATCCTCAGGATGCTCATTATTGTCTTGGCAGGGATTGTTACCTCCTTCGTATGATAATCACAGGAATTCTCAGAGGGCCATCCACTGCTTTCATGGCAGAGGTCCAAAAACATGTGGTAGGCTCGCTCCTTTTTTGCATTCTGGGTGCAGAGGAGAGTGTGGGATTGGGTTAAATACATGTTTTCCAGGAGTTGAATGACAGAGCACTATATCCATTCTGTCTGCAGAACTATACAAATTTCTCCCCACTTCTACAACTTCACTACCTATTTAGACAGACTAGAGTGTAGCGAGGGACTTATTTCTTCTTTTCCAGGTTGACCAGTAGCTTAGCCCTTGCTCACTGGTCACTGAGGATGGGCCTCATGGTCTCTGACCTTTCTTCTTACCACTGGAGATGAGGTCTAGTCGCTTCAGGCCTTCCCTTTTCTCTTCTTTATGTTTTAGTTAGACTTTGTGCCTTTCTCTCAATGTATAGTGGGCAGAGGATTGGGTTGCTGTGGTACTGACTGGTATACAGCCAGCTATATATTGTGAAAGCATTGGCATAGGGTCAGAGGTCATAAAATGGCCTAGTGGCATCTGGGTACCAGTCTTGGTTGCTTAGTTTAAGAAGGAGGTGCAGGGTTTTTTTCCGAATAGTTCTGGACATTGTTTTGTGGGTGCATAGTCTTTGGATTAATATAGAGTATAGAATGATTACTTTCTATTTCTGCAGGATACATGATTGAACAAGAGAAATTATTACAAAACACTGACACCAGCATATAAGTCCAATTCTGGAACTGCAAGTAGAGTGGGCTGTTGTATCCATGCTTCCTCCCCCGTAGCCCCATCTGCAACACAGTATTTTTGAGGCTTCTTGAAGTGACGGGCTTTTAGAAAAGCTTAGTGTAGTTTTCATATTTCAAAGATAAATAGCTTATGTCAAACCAGAAGCTATAGTCACTTAAGGAGCTGTGGAGGACTTGAAATTAATCAGTCTAATGATCCTCATTTCTAGATATACTACTTTGATCTAATCACTCCCTATGGATTTGTTTCATTGTGGAGGGTGGGGGAAGTTGGGCTTTCCTGAGAAGTCTTGAACCTGACCATTGGGAACAGACAGACCAAACTGCTAACCATAGGTGCAAGCACAGAGGTAAAGTACACCTATTCCCAGGACCAGAAGTTTAACAACACTGTATTATCCTGTGTTTCCAGAGGGATAGTTCATTTTTGTTCCTCTGGCTTATAATTTGAGGCAATTTTTTTAATTTCTTTTGGAAATGGAGGTTTGACTTTAGACTGGGAATGGTGTCCTAATCTTCCAGATACTTAGTAGATATATCCTTGGGCTAGTTATTTAACCACACTAAGCCTCAGGGTTTCATATTTAAAATTGGAAAAATGTACTTACCCTCATATTGTGTGATCTTTAATTTAAATAACGAGATACTGTGGGGCCTTGACTTACGAGTGTCCCGACTAACGAGTTTTTTGAGATACCAGCTGTCTCTCAGCTGATTTTTTGCATTGAGTTGGTAGAGTAATTTGAGTTAACGAGCTCCTTAACGAGCTCTTTAACAAGCTCTGTCTCGGAAGGTAAGTCAAGGCCCACTGTATGTCTAGCATAGTGATTGGGTCACATTAAGACTTTAATAGTGTTTTCTTACATTACCATACCCTAAACCCAACACTAAATTCTCTGATTCCTTTATTTACAGTTTCTTGGATTTCCCCCCTTGTTTCCAGTTCTATAATCTGGCACTCATGTCATCAACTCTGTGGGCCCGAGAGGTTTTTTTTATTCATTAAATGAGCATATTGGTCTGATTTCACATTTCTTCTCATGCTAAAATTCTATGATTTGTAGGTTTATAGCTGTTTGCCTGCAAAACATTTAGAGTAAAGGGGCTTCAATAGGAATATAGGAATATAACCTCCTTAATATTATAGGTGAGAAGACTAAAGCCAGGCACATAGACTCATTTTCTTGGGTCATTACTTGGGCCAGACCCCAGGTACTTGGCTTCTAGACTTCTTTATGGGAGTTACTTCTGGTTTTTGAAAGGGATTACAAAGATATTTTAAATTTTAAGAACTCTAGTAAACTTTTGAGTAATGCATAAGCCAGGAGGAAAGGGGTGTTTTTATTTTTTGGCCAGAAATTGACTGTCAAATGTTGTAATAAGGAATTAAACCTGCTCTCTCAAAAACTACAAAAGTGCCTGGAGAGAAATGTCTGCTTTTCTTGTATAGCCCTCACTCAGAGTCAACAAATACTAAGTGATGTCTTTGAGCCCCATTGTAGTTAGGTACTGTGCTCGCTCTGCATATTACATTTTATAAACAAGAAAACAAGGCTCAGGGCAGTTACGTGACTGGTGTAAGATTGCACAGCTTGTCGGTATTCAGGATGACACTGGAGTGCAGGTCTTCTGACCTGAAATCACAAGCATGCCTTTCAATTGGCTTCTCTCCAAGCATGTTTGCCATACTTGGCCACATGGTCGCCCTCGTTCCCTCTCTGGACTCTTCTGTTCCGTAGATATGCAGTGAGGACTCCTGCAACCTCATTGCTTTCTGGTGACCTAGGAGCCGTAGGTACCAGTTACTTAATGAAAGTGTCTCTTTAAGATTTCCTGCTGCTCTTATCTCACCTTTGTACTTTAGTAGTGTGGATTCTTTGGTGCTTCTGTCTAGTTAAGCTTATCTTTGAATGGTTGGTTTTGGATTCTTAGCAATAAAATACCGCCTCTCAAGTTTTGTTAGTAAATAACTAAAGCGTAAGGGTGTTTTTTTTTTTGTTTGTTTGTTTTTCCACATGGCATAAATTGCTTGGTCATTCTCTGTATTTTGAATGATTGATCCTGTTCTGATAGCTTTAATATATTACATCGTACGTTTTTAGTTTGCCTGTATGGTTAAAATATTTACATACTTTTCTTATCAAGCAGAGGTTCGATTATTTAACAGTAGAAGATAATTCTATTGTGAACGTATGTGTGTGTATATGAAGATAACCCACCACGTTTGGCCTGATAGTTGAAGGATGAAACGTCCTTGCTTTCTGAAAGCACCTGTAGGGGTAATGCTGGTGTTACTTAGGTGAGTTTGGAGGAAACAAGGGAAAAGTCATTTGTTCTGTGAAGTCTAAGTTGTACCTCCCCTCCACTCCAGATGGTCCTGGAAGTCTGTAACTGAATTTCTAAGCAGTCACTCCATCATTCATTCAAGACATAGTTATATGAGTACTTACTTTGTTCAAGGTGCTGTGTTGTTAAAAGATAGGGAAGTTAAATGATAAGATATAGATCCCCTTCTAAAGGAGATTATGACCTAGGTGATAAGACACACAAATACCTATAATACTAATTGAATGTGATGAGTGCTATGAGAGGACTGAAATAGCACTTCGAGGATTCCTGAAAGGAAGCAATTATTTTTCTTTGAGAGAGATCAGGACAAGTTTTATGGAGGGCTTGGTGGTGGACAAGATCCTTGAAGGCGGGAGGGTGATTTCTATATGAGTTAGGGCGAGGAGAGTAGTCTATTCAGGAAGATTAAATAGTAAAGATGAAAGGACAGAAAAGCTTGGAGTTATTTAGGAAGTATGAAGAGGGAAAGTGGACGAGTGTGGTGCCTGCTACAGTGGGGAAGGGGAGGGATCCAGACCTTCTAGGTGCAGTAGCAAGACATGGAGGGATTTTAATGGAGGGAAGTGGTGGGACACAGCAAAGGATGTATATCTGATGAAAAAGAAACATCTGTTTTCCAAATTTATGTGGCTCTTTTTTTTTTGACAGTTTTTAAACCCCCAATTTTATCTTTTCATAGTGTTTGAAATGATTCCATATTGTAAGGCTTACACACAGTGGGGACTTACTCATTTTTATGTATATTTGAGAACAGACTATGTTGTTTTTAAAATTGATTTTAGAGAGAGAGAGGAAGGGAGAGACGGAGAGAGAAACATCAATGTGTTGTCCTACTTACTTATGCATTCAGTGGTTGATTCTTTTATGAACCCTGACCAGGCACTGAACCCCCAACCCTGGTGCATCTCGAAGTTCCAATTGAGTTACCCTGCCAGGGCACATGTGTTTGTTTTTTATAGACGTTAGTATAAATTCTTTTTTACTGGCTTATCCACCCTCTCCCCCCGGTATCTATCTTCTTAAACGATGTGTTATCATTTGGCATTTTTAATAGGATGCTGTGGACTTACTGTATAAGTGTAAGAATGTGTCTTTCTATAGACGTATCTCACTGTATATCTTTGGGTCATGGAAGTTGAAAGCCCCTGGCTCTCAATATAGTTCATGATTTATTTTACTGATTTGTTTATGCCTTGCCATGTTCCAAAAAGGACTTAAGGCAGGATAGCTCATGAAGAGTCTTGGACCTTGTTCCAACCCTGTTATTTGACTGAACCGCTAGCCAACATTACACTTAGTGAACAGTGTTGAAGACAATCAGTGTCACAGACGGTGCTGCAGTTGTATCTTTTGCCAATCTGGTAGTAATTCAGGGCTGGATACAATATAATTAGAGTACCGTTAAAAATAACTCTTCTAAATTTTGATGGCGTGCAAGGGACTGATAGAGAGCTTTGACCATTGGGAGCTCAGGCCCATTTAGAGCAGTGGTCTCTACAGTAGGGTTTGCATAAAATTACCTGGGAAATTTGAGTTCTGCAAGGACATTTCTTTACTTTAAGTCAGTTGCCGGAAGCCGGTCCATCCTTGCTGCTTGACACAGTCGCTGCAGGAAAGAAACATCTGCACAGCATATGTTTCAAGGGACCTGGCATATATAGCATACTGTTCTTAGTATGTTTGCTCCCCTTAGCGCTGTGTGTTTTAACTAAGGTCACCTCTCCGAGAAAGGTTGTTTCCCCAGGTAGGAATTTTTCCCTGAAGTCAGGGAGGGGATGAAACTCCTTAACTAAGTGCCAGGCGGGTAGTTAATCACTTCAACTACAAACAATCATGCTTAAACTACATAATCTTTACTCCCTGGAATGGAGATAAGAAACGCCCTAACCTTTGTAATAGAAATTGACAGGATTAAAATCAACTGGGATAAATACGGATGTAACAAAACAATAAACAGCAGAACCTCTCTGGAGATCAAGACCAGAACTTGGCTGGAGATCCTGGCTAGGCTGCTGATCAACTGAACGCTGTCTCCGTGTCCTTCCTTCTTCGCCGACTCCGTCCACACCTTTGGGGACCCCTGGACCCGCTGGGGTTGGACCCCGGCAGTCAGTCTGTTGTGATGTTTTACACTTTATAGGGGCATAGGTAATTGGATTTTTGGATTTATTATTTTAAAAAATAGACTCTTAACATGCTTTGTATTGCAGTAGGAGTTACCATGCAGATCTTTTGTATAATACTGTATAGAATTAACTGGTCATTTTCAGGCGAAGGGCTTAAGAATTGTCTAACTTAAAGATGACTAACTCATTTTACTTCACAAAAACCCAAATGCCCCAAATTTGCTGACATTATCTGTGACAAATGGCTGTGAGTCGTATGCTAGCTAGCAGATATTTTTGAAAAAATAAAAAACAGACGTAATCTGTCCTTTTGGGATGATAGTAAATTTTTAATAGTGACTCAAAAAGTAAGTACCTCTCAAAAACAAAATAAAATTCAATGTTACGAAAGAGGTTTTTGAAAATGGATCTTTGGAATTGCATTCATTATTGTATTTAACTGCTGAAAATGATTTGTGTTAACTTTAAGAACATTTTTATATAAGTATATTTGAACTTGGAAACACCATTTTCTAAGCTGTATAAAAATCTTATAAAGGAATAGTTGTTAGCGGTTTTCAGCCCAGTGGCTGACAATATAAAAAGCCGATAAATTCTGATTAGTTAGTAATAACAACTGGTTGTCATCAGGAAATATGGCATGCACTAGTTGAATTTTAGTTAAAACCTTTGCATGATAGTGAATGGGATCGAAAATTGAATATCATGTTTCATTCATTGCAGCAAGTGATGCAGTTCTTTCCTTTGTTTTTTCTTTCTCATCTTTGTGCAGTCTGCTTTTTGGCTATGATAACCATTAAAATAAAATAAAATAAAATAGTTGTTTATTATAAAAATGAACTGAATTTACAACCAGACTTTCAAGTTGCTTTATTACAAAATGTGAAAGAAAAATTAAAAAAATAATAAACCATATTCAATCACATTACTCTCACTGAAAGTGGTGGTATAATATCCTAATATTTATTAGGAAGAGCACATATTTGTGAAATCTGTGTCATCCTATATAATAAAACCCTAATATGCAAATTGACCAAATGGTAGAATGACCAGTCGCTGTGATACGCACTGACCACCAGGGGGCAGATGCTCGATGCAGGAGCTGCCCCTGGTGGTCAGTGTGCTCCACAGGGGGAGCACTTGCTCAGCCAGAAGCCAGGCTCAGGGCAGGCGAGTGCAGCGACAATGGCAGAAGCCTCTCCCACCTCCACTGCAGGCAGACAGTAAGGAGCGAGGGGTCCCGGACTGTTAGGGCCCCGGACTGTGAGAGGGTGCAGGCCGGGCTGAGGGACTCCCCGCCCCCCCCCCCCCAGTGCACAAATTTCGTGCACTAGGCTTCTAGTCAATAAGTAAAAGAAATGTTTTAAAATTGTTTATTATAATAAATGTCATTCTTTAAAATTTTCATTTTTGTGTATGCTTTACAATGTACATAATTATTTTTCTGGTGTGTAATGTATGTATATAAATTATAAATAAATATATATATATATGCATGGCTTCTTTTAAACTGTGGGGTATATGATAAAAATGGTTATGACTTTTATATCAAGGTTCTTAAGTAAGATCCCTTGGAGTTATGGACTAAGAGTCTCTATATGGGCTTTAGGGAATCTGTGAACACTCTGAAATTGTGTGTAAAATTTTGTGACTCTATGCATTTCTCTGGAGAGAGGGTCTGTAGCTTTTAGCAAGTTCCCAAAAGGGTCTATGACCCTCCCCAAAGGTTAAGAAACTATGCTGTTAAGGACTGAGACCTCAGTAACTCCATTCATCCAGTGTTACTTCTTGCCAAGTTTAATGGATATGTCTGATGTCATTACTCAAGCCTGCAGTATGACTGGATTTGCAGTCTGTTTTTCCATTTTGTAATAGATGTGATTGCAATGCCTTTGGCCTTTAGAGATGTTTTAGTTCTATTTGTTACATAACTACCTGGCCATCATCACTTGGCTGCTTTTATATATCATTTCCCACTTCTATCCCCCCTAACTCACAGTTAAAAAGAATGAGTATGGAGATGGGAATGCATACATGTATAGAAGAGACCAGTATCAAGTCAAGTATAGGGAGACCTGCCTGGTAGGCTGGAATTCATAGTTTCTGTGCTTTTAAATTCTTTCTAGTATCTAAATCTCAGCTCTCTAGAGTTCTTAGGGTCTGATTTGACATATGCTGAAAACACCTTTCAGGTTCTTAGATTTGTTCCTTTTTTTTTTTTAATTCTCCAATGTCATTGTTCTAATTTAGGCTTACTTATTGGATAGTAACCAAAGTGGTCTCATTGGCCCCAGTGAGTTCCTTTTTCACTCTATCCTAAATTTTGTTTGGGGATGATTGTAATTTTTATTTTCATTAAGTACTTTGCTTGAAAACCTTCCATGGCTCCTCATTACTGTCAAGATAAAGCTGTTCCTTAGCCTGGCATTTAAAGCTTTCCAGTGTCTGGCAACAACCTGCTTTTCTCATCTCACTTCTCACTAGTCTTCCCCAATAAGCTGTTCAAAATAAAATTGTCAGCTTACTGTCCCCTAAACATCCTTTGGGCTTCTCAGTTTCCACCCCTTTATATATATATATATATATATACTTTTCCCTGGAATGTTCTACTTATCCTAGGCTATTCCTCCTGAAATTCTACCTACCCTTTAAAGCAGCGGTCGCCAACCTTTCGGACCTCATGGACCACCAGTGGTCTGCGGACTGCCAGTTGATGACCGCTGCTTTAAAGCTCAGCTCAGGTTCCACCTTGCTTTTTAAGTACTAAGACTATACAGTTTGGAAGTAATTTCCTCCTTCTATGAACTCTTAATTTTTATTTTCCTTATTATTCTTTTGGCACTTTATACTGCCCTATACTGTGTGGAATTTTTTGTTTTCATGTGTCCTATCTCCCAAATTATGGTATGAGAATGGCAGAAGAAGATCATGTTTTGTATTTTGTCCTCTGCAATGTCTTACACATACAGAATTAAAATATTGGCAAGTCATATTGATTAAATCACAATGCTAATTATTAATTTAGAGAAATAGACCTTTTTTTGAACATGTACCTGGAATACTCATACAAAATATCCAGGGATTCTCTTCACTGACCTCGGGGTTTTGAGAAATTGAATTGGAAATCAGATACTGTTCGAGAGAGAGAGGTAGTCCTACAGCATAAGAAGTTGGCTGTTAAGGGCTGTGTTCAGGGCTGGGGGAACCTGTTCTCCAACAGAGCTCCCCCTGCCATGGGTACAGAGAAACGTGTTCCTTCCTCTCTCAGCTGTGCTAGAGATACAAACTCTTAATGTCATGAAGATCACTACACTTCTGTGTTAATTTTGCAATACCTTCTCTGTAAGATAAATTTTTACTGAAAACTTGTGTTTGAATGGTAATATAGGGCACCATGAAGTTATTATAGCTTAGGGCTTCTGCCCTTTAAAGAGATTATAACTCCTGTAGAGAGTCTCATTTGCTTTAAATCATACACGAATTTAAAAATGTAAAAGATGTAATATGGGCATATGTAACTAAAACTAGTTAGTTGCTAACTGAGATATGTGGAAACTACTCTAGCATTTACTATTTTTAGCATTCACTTGAAATTTATTTATCATGTGTCATTTCCCACCAAACATATTGTAAATTATAGAAGGTAGAGGCCATTTATTATACTAGTTATGTGCCAATACCATTGTGCTTTCATAGTGCTTTACCCACAGTATCCTATCTAATAAAAGAGAAACATGGTAATTGGCGTACGACCGCCACCCTTCCCATTGGCTAATCAGTGAGATATGCAAATTAACTGCCAGCCAAGATGGCGGCCGGCAGCCAGGCAGCTTAAACTGAACATGAGGCTTGCTTGCTTCAGTGATGGAGGACTCCAACGTTCCCCACCTGCCTTGCTGGCCTCTGAGCTTGCAGTTTGAAACATAGTTACAAATATAGAAGCTAAACAAAACCACAGAAACCTGCTTTCAGGGAGCCAGGATCTCAGAGCTGGAGTTGATACAGTGTTTCGATTATAGAACACAAACAAACCAGTTACCTGCTTTCAGCAGCAGAGGCCTCAGAGCTGGAGTCAGAGCTAAAGCTGGCCCAGAATAAATAAAAAAATAAAAAAAGGAGCAGTTGGGAGCTTCAGTCACCCACCAGCCTGAAAACAGCCCTCAGCCCCTTACCCAGACTGGCCAGGCACGCCAGTGGGGACCCCCACCCTGAAGGGTGTGTGACCAGCTGCAAACAGCCATCATCCCCTCACCCAGGCTGGCCAGGCACCCCAGTGGGGACTCCCACCCTGATCCAGGACACCCTTCAGGGCAAACCAGCCGGCCCCCACCCGTGCACCAGGCCTCTACCCTATATAGTAAAAGGGTAATATGCCTCCCAGCACCGGAATCAGTGGAGCCTCGAGGCCTCCCGGCACCGGGATCAGCATGACAGGGGGCAGCGCCCAAACCCCCTGATCGCCCTGCAGCTCTCTTTGTGACGGGGCGGGGCCACAACCTCCCTATTGGCCCTGCCCTGTTCGTGACAGGGGAAGGTGCCCCAACCCCCTGATCAGCCCTGCTGTGTGCCTGATAGGGGGGAGCTCCCTAACCCCCTGATCGCCCTGAGGCTCTGTGTGTGACAGGGTGCGGCGCCCCAACCGCCCACCCCCCCCACGGGCCCTGCTCTGTGTGTGACGGGGTAGAGCCATAGCCTCCCCATCGGCCCTGCCCTGAGTGTGAGAGTGGCGGCGCCCCAACCCCCTGATGGGCTCTGCTCTGTGTGTGACAGGGGGCAGCGCCCCAACCCCCCTGATGGGCCCTGCTCTGTGAGTGACAGGGGGCAGTGCCCCAACCTCCTGATTGGCCCTGCTCTGTGCATGACAGGGGGTGGCGCCGCAACCTCCCCATCAACCCTGCCTTGAGTGTGACAGGAGACGGTGCCCCAACCCCCCAATCGGCCCTACCCTGAGCGTGACTGAGAGTGGCATCACAGCCTCCTGATCGCCCTGCTCTGTGCATGACAGGGGGCGGCGCCCCAACTCCCCAGTCGGCCCTGCTCTGAGCCAGACCAGGGGCTGCACCTAGGGATTGGGCCTGCCCTCTGCCACCCGGGAGCAGGCCTAAGCCAGCAGGTCGTTATCTCCCAAGGGGTCCCAGACTGCGAGAGGGCACAGGCCGGGCTGAGGGACCCCCCTCCCCCCCGACTGCACAAATTTTTGTGCACCGGGCCTCTAGTCTATATATATAAAAGCCTAAGCGATCATTATGATGGTACGACCGGAACGACTGGTCACTATGACGTGCACTGAGCAGCAGGGGGCAGACGCTCAACGCAGGAGCTGCCCCCCTAGAAGCCAGGCTCATGGCTGGCGAGCGCAGCTGTGGCGGCGGGAGCCTCTCCTGACTCTGGCAGTGCGACTGAGCGGTGGCGGCCGGTGCAGCGGGCCAGCATGAGCGCATGCGGAGCAGCACAGCACCCGGCCCCAGCTTGGACTCCTCCCTGGCTGCCTGCCACTTGGTGCACTGCTACATCCCCAAGGCGTTCCGGATTGCGAGAGGGCGTAAGCCAGGCTGAGGGATACCCCCCCGCCCTGCACGAATCCGTGCACCGGGCCTCTAGTACATAGATAAGTGTGTTACTGATCATGCCTTGGAGCCTAGCATGGTGTGGGTAGGCATCTGGAGGAAGTGAAATTTGAATTAGATTGTAGGACTTGGAGTGATGCTTATAGCATAGTTCCATGGAACTTGAAAAAAGAGTTTTGTAGTTAAAATAATAAAGTACGTTTGGTGCTCTGTCCGGATGATAGAGCCTCTTTGGTTACTGTGCCTTTGGTCCTGAAGTAACCCATATCACTTCTTCTCATAACCAAAAGTAGTACCAGGGCACTGCTTAAGGGGCTAGGGAATGCTGGCTAGAACATGAATATATGGTGAGCAGTAATTGCCTTTGCCTCATCAAAACAGAATTGCTTTCTTTAGAAAGATGGCTATCAGAATCAGTAGGCCCTACCTGGAATTATTGAAATACAGAGGAATTTTTTGTGTCAGCCTAAATGGGATTTTTATTGCTAAATTTATTTGTGAAAAGAACTTATAGTGATGAATAGTAGTGTTTGGAACAGTTAAAGGAGAAATTTTTACTAATGTCTCTAGGGGTAGTTATTATAAATTGTTTTAGTTTACATGGTTTTGCTACCATCTTTAGAGCAGAGACTTGAAATTGGTAGAAAATGATTGACTTCAGTAAAACTGATCCAGAGCTTTTCTACATATATACTGTTCGGTTGGTAAGATTATGGGGTGAGATAAGTGAGAGAGGGTATAAAGGGCTTTCAGATAGTATTGGAGACCTTTTGCTGTCTGAAGTTTTCATGAAATTGCTTCTTAGTTCCCTGGAAGTCTTTTTCTCCTTCTCATCAACATACTGTTAATTAAAATCTGTTTTCTCCATTTTTCATTTGTCTTTTAATGTTGGGTTTGATAAAGATTTTTGGGTGATGGTTAAAATATTGGCCAATTATGTAGGACTATGAAGCCTAGATACTTATTTATATACTAGAGACCCAGTGCACGAATTCGTGCATGGGTAGGGTCAGTAGGCCTGGTCAGTGATCAGGGCCGATCTGTGGGGCGACCAGCAGGGCAATCAGGGGCCTGCGGACTGGGAGCAGCTCCTGCGTTGAGCATCTGACCCCTGGTGGTCAGTGCGCATCATACCGACTGGTCATTCCGCCAGTTCTGCTTTCAGTCAATTTGCATATTAGGCTTTTATTATATAGGACTAGAGGACCAGTGCACAGCACCGGTGGGGACCCTTGGCCTGGCCTGCGGGTATCAGGCCAAAACCAGCTTTCCAATATCCCCTGAGAGGTCCTGGATTGCAAGAGGGAGGTTCTCGGGTGACATACCCAGGAATCAGGCTCCCTGTTCTCTGGTTCTGGGTGCGTCACCCAAGAACCGCAGCTGCCAAGTCACTGCAGCTTGGCAGCTCCTGCATTGAGCGTCTGCCCCTGGTGGTTGGTGCGTGTCATAGCTACTGGTTGGAGAGTCTGCCCCCTGGTGGTTATTGCACGTCATAGCTACTGGTCAGATGGTTGGATGGTCGCTTAGGCTTTCTATGTAATAAAAGCCTAATATGCTAAATGTCCAGTCGTCCAGTTAGTTCAACCAATCAGTGCATAATATGCTAATGATGTACTAAGGCTGCTCAACCACTTGCTATGATGTGCTGACCACCAGGGAGCAGACGCTCCGACCGATAGGTTAGCTTGCTGCTGGGGTCCGGCCGATCAGAACTGAGCGAGACGGGCCGGACATACCCTGGGTCCCTCCCCGACTGGCCAACCTCCTGCGTCCCTCCCAGCCCCGATTGTGCACCTGTGGGGCCCCTCAGCCTGGCCTGTGCCCTCCTGCAATCCAGAACCCCTCGGGGGATGTCGGCCAGCCGGTTTCAGCCTGATCCCGCAGGCCAGGCCAGGGGACCCCACTGGTGCACAAATTTGTGCACCGGGCCTCTAATTTATACTGTATATATAGATGAGGCTTATTCTCCCCATTCCCCATTTTTATTCCTGAACTTTTTAGACTTTAGGCTTTCTTACTGACTACATTCCAACAACTTCTCCTTTTAAAATTAAAAAATAAATCATGCATATAATACATGATTATATTCTAATTACAAATTCAAAGAAATGGAAGTATATAGAGTTAAAAGGAGAAAATCTCTGTAGTGAATTATATGATATGCTATTAATTTTAGCTGTCTAGTATCCCTTCCCCCATTTTCTGGTCACAGTATTCTCCCCCTTGGCCAAGGGATAGGCATATGACTAGGTTTGGCCTGTCATAATTCTCTATTCCTTTGGTCATGGTCATTGCTGCATGGTGGCCATATGACAAAAACAGTTTCAGATCTGTTCCTTGAGACTGAAAAATAGATCTTGGATGAGGGACAGGCTCATACCATTGTTGTGATTTGCAGTTCCCTCACTATTTATAAAGTTGAACATCTTATCAGATGTTTATTGTATATTGGATTTTCCTTCCGAAGGCCCTGTTATTCATATTTGTTCATTTTCCTTGTGTGATGCTTGACTTTTTTATTGCTTCCTAGCCATATGAAATAGTTGTATTTACATGATGTAGTTGTATTATGATGTCATATTTATACTAAGTAGGAATTGCTTTCGTTATTTCAGACAGAGAGATGTGAGATACTTACTACTCCAACCTCAAGGCTCACTACACACACAGTCAAACACACACACAAACACACACACACACAGTGTCCCAAAAAATGTGTATGTACTTTAACAGCTGATTGCTCAATTTTGAAAATGCAATGCAATTTAATAAACACTGCCTTTATAATTATTCAAAGTGTGTGTATACATTTTGTATATGCTAAGTGTCTGGTCATCTGTTTAACCAATCAAAGCATAATATGCTAATGATATGCTAAGGGAGAATTCGTGCACTGGACCTCTAGGATATATATAAGCTATCCTTGGACATTTAGATGGTTTATCTATATTAATAAAAGTGTAACATGCTAGTTAGACCAGACAGCTAAATGACCTTCTGGACAAAGCCGGGGCTGCAATGGGCAGAGGCAGGTGGGGCTGCGAGGGCCGGGCCCCTTGCACGAATTTTGTGCATTGGGCCTCTAGTACCTGTATATAATAACTGTACATAGCTGCCCAATTCATTGAGTTAACTCAGGGATACATGCCTCAATTGGATGCTCTATGGATCCTTAATTGAAGTAATTTTATGGCTGAGATACATGTTGGGAAACTCAGGTTTTGAGAATTTTCCAGGTCAAAATCATTGTGATTATATTGAATGGTATAGAACTTTGGCACTCAATTGGAAGTTTGTTCATTGGTACAGAATCAGAACCTCTTTCAGAGGAAAATTTTGGCCCTATAAGAAAATATTTTTTTGCTTCACTTCCATGGAGAAGTGGGTTGGCTGCATACTTAGACATCTTTAGTGGTTAGGTTCCTTAATTTTCATAAGAGAATATTAACCTCATTCTGCAATTGATTGACTGTGAAATATGTAGTATACCTGCAATCAATATAGAAGAGCTTCATTCTACAAGTATGTATCCACTTACTTTGCTGCCCCATTCTTATTATAAAGGTAGTAATCAGAAATAATACTCTTTGAGAATTGCTTAAATAAGCACATTTAATGCATGCTCTAGAAACAGAGTTTTTACTTGGATCAAGCCAGAATATCAGAGAGCTATGTATATTGATTGCATTGTTTTAGACTGGGGTAGAATTACTTTTACTGAATTGTTATTTGGTGTAATGCAGTCAGCCTTGATTGAGGGCCATTAAAACAAACAGCTTTATAAAATTTAGTACTTCTCTTATTGTGGAATTCTTGTGAGGATATTAATCTCCTTTATCTCAGTGCTCTATTGATGCTCTTCTAACTATTGCTATTGTTATCAGCAGTTGATCTGCAGGACTAAGACTAACAAAAAATGAGCTAATAGTTCCTGGACAGATATACTTTTAGCTGAAAGCAAATGCTTTTGCCTGAAGAGAGACTCATTATGGATTAGGGGTTATGTAATGGTTAGGAGTGTGGGCTCTGAAGCCAGATTTCCTGGGTTTGAATCCTGGTTCTGCTACTTCCTAGTTGTGTGTTATTAAACCTCTTGGTGCCTCAGTTTTCTCATCTCTGAAATGGGAATGATAATGAACCTACCTCCTCAAGGTTGTTGGGAGAACTTTGTGAATTTAAACATATAGAATGTTTGGCCCATGACAGGTACGATGAAAATGAACTGCTGTTGTCCACCCCCCCCCCCATTTAAAAAAATTGTAGTAAGATACACATAACATAAAATTTACCACCTTGACTATTTTTAAGGGTACAATTCAAGCTGCTTTTGTTTTTATCACCATTATTATTAGAAACCATGTAATAATTTTTTTTCCAGGTCTTGGTACTAGGAAAAGCTGTGTTTCCTTTGACCAGCTGGGTCATTTGTATTGCATATTCATCATGATTCTTGTAACCTACACTATTTCTCTCTTTGCAAGGGAGCTCAGAGTCAAATGTGTTGCTCTTGTGGCATATAGTTTATATGAATCTACCTCTGACTTCATCTTATTTTCCTCCCTTATTTTTTCTTTGCCCCAGTCTTGTCACTTTTTTCTTTTTAATGCTAACGCACTCTGTGAAGTGTCGCGAATTATTTTGAAATAATATGGAAATAAAAAGTAATCTTTATTACAGCATGTGCCCATGTTGAAATTTCAGATTAATTTTCATTTAATGTACCTTAAGTTGTTGGCTGCTTCTTGATGACAGAGAGGTGCTATAATTTTCATTAAGCTATCTCTAATTTCATCAGAGGATGGGTTACTTCTGGGAAGGTTACTATTGACGGCCAGTCCTGTTGATGGTATGGATTTTCTGTTAAGCTTTAATTGCAAGTGTTTTTTCTTGGCTTGTTGTTGTTTGGTTTTTCCCCTTGACCTTTGCTTCAGTAGTCTCTTGTAGATATTTTTCTTTTGAGGGGGTGTCATTTTAAGAACTTGTAAACCCTAAGTCTTTATAAAAATACTCTTCAGAGTACTTTTTTAAAATACATTTTTATTGACTTTTATCATAGGTGTAGCATAGGCAAAGTAAAAGCTATATGTGTTGTTACTGATTTTCTTTTAAAAATCAGAATGCTAATGTATTGATTTTCAAGAGAAAAAAGGAAATGTTCAAAGCCTAAAACATTCCTGGATATTCTGGTTATGTCACTAGCATGTTCTTTCTTCCAAGCAGATGTATGTGGGGCTGATGTTATTGCCTTTTTGGGAGGGTGGTAATTAAAAAAATAAATCAATCAGGATTGGCTGTAAAAAAATTAAATCTCACCTGGGGGTGTTTTTATTGACTTTAGAGAGAGAGGATTGGGGAGAGAGAGAGAGAGAGGAGAGAGAGAGAGAGAGAGAGAGAGAGAGAGAGAGAGAGAGAGAGAGAGAGAAAACATAGATCAGCTCCCTCCCATACATGCCCCCACTGGAGATTGAACAAACAACCTAGGTATGTGCCCTGACTGGGAATTGAGCCAGCAGTCTTTTCGGTGTACTGGACAATGCCCCAATCAACTGAGCCACCTGACTGGGCTGAAGTGTCTTTTAAGTCTTTTTTAAATTTGTAAATTCCTTCTTCTTTCCCCCCTCCCTCCTCATCCTTATAGATTATTGGACAACCTGGTTTATCCTGTACAGTTTCTTAGAGTCTGAATTTTGATTTAGTTTAATATGTTTCTCTATCCTCTATATAATCTATAAGTTGGTAGTTTGATATAGAAGCTTGATTAAAGTTTAATTTGGGGGTGGGGCACAAGATGACCATAGTTGGTATTGAGACATGTATAATGTCTTGTCTTTTTGTGATGTTATCAGCTGTTGGTATTGCTGTTAGCTTTTGAAAATCCTAAATTGTCTAGATCAGAAAGGGGAAACATTGCTTGGAAATGGTAGAGTCTACTCTGTACACATAGGACTCCTGGTGACCGTTTTGAAAGTACAACAGTGTGGTGTGGAATCAAAGCAGACCTAGGTTTTAGTCTTGGTTCCCTTGTTTAGGAACTGTTCGATCTTACATAATTAACAGCAACAACAGTAGCAGCAGCTACCATTGAGCTAATGCTTATTTTACACCAGGTTCTGTGCTAAGTGCCTTATATACATTGTGTAATCTAATCCTCATAACTACCCTGTAATCTCAGGCATCTTTTTTAAAAAATATATTTTTATTGATTTCAGAGAGTAAGGGAGAGAGGAGAGAGAGATAGAAACATGAATGATGAGAGGGAATCATTGATCTGCTGCCTCCTGCACACCTCCTACTGGGGATCAAACCCGCAACCTGGGCATGTGCCCTTGACTGGAATCAAACACGGGACCCTTCAGTCTGCAGGCCAATGCTCTATCCACTGAGCCAAACCAGCAAGGGCAAAGCCCAGGCATTTTTATTTTGAGGTTCACTTGGCTGAAAAGTAGTGAAGCAGGGATTCCAACCTTGCTTGATTCCAATGTTTGCTCTTGATCTCTTTGTTCTCCTATCTATGTATATAAAAGCCTAATATGCAAAGTATCCCCTTGGGAATTCGACCAACGGGGAGTTCAGTTGCTCACTATGATGTGCGCTGACCACCAGGGGGCAGCGTGGAAGGAAGGAAGGCCCCGGCTGGCAGCTGGCGGCTGGGGAAGGGAGGCCTCAGGGATGGGAGGCCCTGGCCGGCAGCCAGCAGCCGCTAGAGACCCTACCCATGCACTAATTTCGTACACTAGGCCTCTAGTATCTGTGAAAAGGGGTATAAGTATAGCTGCCTTATCTTGTAGGGTAAATGAAAAATTGTGTGTGAAAGTTTCTTGAAAAATATTATAGATGTTAAAATGAGAAGTGTGCTGGTTTGACAGTACAGGCCTTTGCCTTTGGCTAAATAATAGTGAAAAGTTTGGCCGAAACCGGTTTGGCTCAGTGGATAGAGTGTCGGCCTGCGGACTGAAGGGTCCCAGGTTCGATTCCGGTCAGGGACATGTGCCTGGGTTGCGGGCATATCCCCAGTGGGAGATGTGCAGGAGGCAGCTGATCGATGTTTCTCTCTCATCAATGTTTCTAGCTCTCTATCTCTCTCCCTTCCTCTCTGTAAAAAGTCAATAAAATATATTAAAAAAAAAAAAAGTTTGGATGGAAAGAACTCTTCAGTCATTTTCTAACTTCTTGTTTCCATTACTATTGCTGTTGACATGTGGGAGAGTTTCCATCTCTTGTTAAAATTGACAGTGATATAAATTTTATGTGTGGTAAATGTCAGTGGTCGCTTAAGAGTTGCTGGGTGAATAGTGATGTCTTAGTTTTACTTCATGGGCCATATAGGTAGGATTAATCCAAATATTTTTAAGTGAGAGAGCAAGAGCATAGTCACAGTTCTTTTATTAAAAGTAGGGGGAGTGTTAACTGAATTTGTGATGTTATATTTCTTTAGCTAGGTTGTGGGTATGTCATATATGTTAAAATTATTTTCAATGCCTTTTTGTATGTCTGAAGTATTTTATGATGAATAATACCATTAAAGTGCTGATCACTAGTATTTGCATGTGTAATAGACTAAGAAAGAAATAGGTATGAAGTTAGTACTTTTAGGTCTAACCTTCAGCAGTTTGTTATCAATTTATAACTTGTAGCAATTTGTTATGGTAAATTGGTAATGAGTGTATGGAGAACTGTGTTGAGAAGAGATCTATGACCATTTCCAGCTTAATGGCAGAGAATTATTGTGATTGATGACTAATGCCTGCCCTATGCAGACATACAGAGTTTTAGGAATATGTGCTTTGTTCTTGCTAAGCCTTGGTAAAGTGTTTATCAGAAAGTCCCAGGGCTTGACCTGATCACATTTTCTTGGCACTCTGTTTCTTGTAATTCTTCTGTGACTCTGATTCATGTTGTCATATTATATTTCCTATGGTGAAATATCTAGAATTTCATTGTGATATTCCCAAGAAAGATTTCCCATTTATTTTTACTTATTAATATTTTTATTGAGTTAATAATTCATATACCATAAAGTCACCATTTTAAAATGTACAATTCCAATGACAACAGACCCCACAGAAATACAAAGGATTGTTAAAAAATACTATGAACAACTCTATTCCAACAAACTAGACAACGTAGAGGAAATGGACATATTCCTAGAAAAATACAACCTTCCAAAACTCAATCAGGAAGAATCTAAAAATCTCAGTATGCCCATAACTATGGAGGAAATTGAAGCAGTCATCAAAAAGCTTCCAGCAAACAAAAGTCCAGGGCCAGACAGCTTCACAGTGGAGTTTTACCAAACATTTCAAGGAAGAACTAAAACCTAACCTTCTCAGACTATTCCAAAAAATTCAAGAGGCAGGAACACTTCCAAGCTCATTCTATGAATCCAGCATTATCCTAATACCGAAACCAGATAAAGACAACACAATGAAAGAGACTTACGGCCAATATCCCTCATGAACATAGATGCCAAAATCCTCAAAAAAAAATTCTAGCAAATTGGATCCAGCATTACATCAGAAAGATCATACACCATGACCAAGTGGGATTTATCCCGGGGATGCAAGGGTGATATAATATTCGCAAATCAATAAATGTGACACATCACATAAACAAATTGAGATAAAAATCACATAGGCATATCAATTGATGCAGAAAAAGCATTTGACAAAATCCAACATCCTTTCTTGATAAAAACCCTCAGCAAAATGGGAATAGAGGGATCTTACCTCAACATAATAAAAGCCTTATATGACAAACTTACAGCCAACATCATATTCAATGGGCAAAAACTAAAACCATTTCACCTAAGAACAGGAACGAGACAGGGATGCCCACTTTCAACAGTCCTGTTAGACATAGTGCTGGAAGTGCTAGCCATAGCAATTAAACAACAAGAAGAAATAAAAGGTATCCAAATTGGAAAAGACATAAAATTGTCATTATTTGCAGATGACATGTTACCATACATAGAAAATCCTAAAGACTCCATCAAAACATTATTAGACTTATTAAGTGAATTCGGCAATGTAGCAGGATACAAAATTAACGCCAAGAAATTTATGGCATTTTTCTACACCAATAGTGAACTTACAGAAAGAGAGATTAAAAAGACAATCCCATTTACCATTGCACCAAAAAAATTAAGATCCCTAGGAATAAATTTAACTAAATAGGTAAAAGACCTGTACTTGGAAAACTACAGGACAGTGAAAAAGAGATAGAGGAAGACATAACAGATGGAAGAACATACTGTATTCATGGGTTGGTAGAATCAACATCATTAAAATGTCCATACTACCCAAAGCAATCTGTAGATTCAGTGTGCTCCTCTATAAAATACCAATGGCATATTTCACAGACCTAGAACAAACTCTCCAAAAATTCCTCTGGAATAAAAAAAGACCCTGAATAGCTGCAGCAATTGTGAGAAAGAAGTACAAAGTAGGTGGGATCTCAATACCAGATATCAAGCTGTTTTACAAAGCCACTGTTCTCAAAATTGCCTGGTACTGGCACAAGAACAGACATAGAGACCAATGGAATAGAATAGAGAACCCAGAAATCGACACAAACCACTATGCTCAATTAATATTTGACAAAGGAGGCAAGAACATACAATGGAGTCAAGACAGTCTCTTCAATAAATGGTGTTGGGGAAATTGGATAGATACATGCAAAAAAATGAGACTAGACCATCGACTTACACCATACACAAAAATAAACTCAAAATGGATAAAGGACGTAAATGTAAGACAGGAAACCATAAATATTAGAGGAATACATAGGCAGCAAAATCTTAGACATATGCCGAAGTAATATCTTCACCTATACAGCTCCTAGGGCAATGGGAACTAAAGAGAAAATAAACAAATGGTACTACATCAAAATAAAAAGCTTCTGCACAGCAAAAGAAACCATCAACAAAACAACAAGAAAGCCCACTGCATGGGAGAACATATTTGCCAATGTTATCACCGATAAGGGTTTAATCTCCAACACTTATAGGGAACTCATAGAAGTTAACAAAAGGAAGATAAACAATCCAATAAAAAAAATGGGCAAAGGACCTAAATAGACACTTTTCAAAAGGGGACCTTCAGAAAGCCAAGAGACATATGAAAACATGCTCAAAGTCACTAATTATACGAGAAATGCAAATCAAAACGACAATGCGTTATCATCTCTCACCTGTCAGAATGGCTATCAACAAATCAACAAACGACAGGTGCTGGAGAGGATGTGGAGTAAAAGGAACCCTTGTGCACTGTTGGTGGGAATGCAGACTGGTGCAGCCACTATGGAAGACAGTATGGAGTTTCCTCGAAAAACTAAAAATGGAACTCCCATTTGACCCCGTGATCCCACTTCTAGGAATATATCCCAAGGAAACAGAAACACCAATCAGAAAGGATATATGCACCCCTATGTTCATAGCAGCACAATTCACCATAGCGCAGATCTGGAAACAGCCTAAGTGCCCATCAGTAGATGAATGGATTAGAAAACTGGTACATCTGCACGATGGAATACTATGCTACTGTAAGAAAGAGGGAATTCTTACCATTTGCAACAGCATGGATGGAACTGGAGAGCATTATGCTAAGTGAAATAAGCCAGTCAATGAAGGAAAAATACCACATGATCTCACTCATTTATGATCTCCATATCCTTGCAGATATTTATTATATGACTTTTTAAAATATATATATATATATTTTAAAATATATTTTATTGATTTTTTACAGAGAGAAAGGGAGAGAGATAGAGAGTCAGAAACATCGATGAGAGAGAAACATCGATCAGCTGCTTTCTGCATACTCCCTACTGGAGATGTGTCCACAACCAAGGTACATGCCCTTGACCGGAATCGAACCTGGGACCTTTCAGTCCGCAGTCTGACGCTCTATCCACTGAGCCAAACCGGTTACGGCTTTTTAAAATATTTTTGATATTTTTATTTATGTTAGAGAGGGTGTGAGAGGGAGAGAGAATTAGAAACATCGATGAGAGAGAATCATTGATTGGCTGCCTCCTGCACACCCCCTACTGGGGTTCGAGTCCGCAACCTAGGCATGTGCCCTTGATGAGAATCAAACCTGGGACCCTTCAGTCCACAGGCTGATGCTCTATCCACTGAGCCAAACTGGCTAGGGCTATTATATGACTTTTTAATTTTAGCCATCCATTGTAATTTTGATTTGCATTTCCCTAATGACTGAGATGTTGAGCATCTTTTTATATGCTTATTGGCCATTTGCACATCTTTCATAAAGAAATGTCTATTTCAATCTTGTGCCCATTTTAAAATTTGGTTGTCTTTTTATTATTAAACTTTGAGAGTTCTTGATAAGTCCCATATCAGATATATGACTTGCAAATATATTTTCCCCTTAGGTGGATTGTATTTTAACTTTCTTGATGGTGAGCCCATTGAGGCACAAAAGTTTTACATTTTAATGAAGTCCAATTTATCTATTATTTTTCCTTCTTGTGCTTTGGTGTCATAGCTAAGAATTCCTTGCCCAACTCAAGGTCATGAAAAATTAATGCCTATGTTTCTTTTCTAAGAGCTTTAAATTTTATTACTTACATTTGGGTCTTTGGTTCATTTTTAGTTAATTTTTCTATATGGTGTGAGGTAGATTCCAATTCTTTTTGCAGTAGAGATAAAGTTCATTATCTTCTAAATATACACATCAGTAAGACCTTTCATGTTCACCTCATTTAATATTTTAATCAATATGTGATTTTCTGCCACTTCATTAGTTTCACCTTTGACTCCCTGCTAATGAGTATTTTGTGGGTCTTAAATGGAATTTCTTTACCAAAGCCATATTCACCTTTGCACTTATCATAAAATGTCAGAATTAGGAGGAAGTTTATTGATCATATATAGGCCACCCTCTTATCTGAGTAGAGCCCTCAGCATCTGAGACAGAAGGGCTTTCACCTTCTTCCTGGACGGTGAGATCATTAGTTCTAGATGGTGAGCAGTTATTAGGTTCAGCAATTCCTCTGGCCAACTCTAGAAGCACTTAGTATATGTAAGGATACATTTATATGTGCTATCAAATGAACAGGCCCCTGGAACTGCGTGGCTCAGGGTCTGTGACTAACTTATTCTTGTATAAAGGCAGTCATAATCCATTTGACCAGTTTAGTTGAAAAATAGCAAATTTTAATTTCTTGGCAATAACATAGTCACATAAGCATTGCTAATAGTCTTCATTTTTATTTGATTGAAGTCTATGGAGCAAATAATATTCTAGTCTCTATAGCAATTGTGACTTAAATGAATAATATTAACAGATTAATAAAATTAGGATACTGGGTAATAAAATGTAAACATAAGTAGAAAGTTAAGTTTTTTATGGCTTAGATTTTGACATTGAAAAACATCTATGGTCATTTAGTAAAAAGTAAAATGGTATTAAGTTTAGTATAATGAGTGTCAGGTGAATCTGCAAAACTAATAGTTATATTAGCTATTCATAGTTTAAAGAAGAGATCGTACCGATTCATTGAAAGAAAGAAGCAAGTGTGCAAGCCAGAAGGGAGCTTATCATATCTTGACCCTTGCTCAAATTCGGGGCATCAGAGTACGTTATAGCTGTCAGATCTAGTTTAACATTGAGAAAGAGCTTATCTTTTATTTGAAAAAATATTATTATTAAAAACATGTTTCCTGTGAGATTTCTAAATTATTAAAGGCACATTTAGGAATAATTTATTTTAGGGACATTTATTTTGGCACCCTTTGTTAAATTTACTTCTCCTTTAGTATTTTGAGAGCTTAAAGGTGATTCATGTTATATTACTTGGAGGAAGGCTAGCTTGCATTCTTGCTTGTTTTTGTCCCCCTGTTATGAAAGGAAATTAGAATATTGTGGAAAATAGGGAAAATATTTAAAAATAAAAGGAAGAAAAAAAGCACAGAGCAAGTAAAATAAGCAAGTAACTAACCATATCTTCTCCTGTCTCTACACAAAAGCTATTAATATTTTGGTGGACTTCTGAAGTTACAGTCTGGATTCCTAATTTATTCAGAATTTTTTTGGTGTTTTTTTCAAAGCAAATAATTACTCTTCATTGGATCTGGAGTTAAAAACAAACAACAAACAAAAACAAAGATCAAACAGAAACTCTCAGTGAATCTCCTTCAAGAAAGAAATTCTTCGTTTTGTCACTGAGGAAGTTCTGTCAGTCAGCCAGCTGGTAATGTCACCCTTTGAGTAGTTTATAACCTCCTATGTGCTGCCTCTTGGTGGTGAATAGACTGAGCCTTGCTCTGCATGTTATAAAGGCATAATGGACCCTGACCTATGAAATACATTTTTTCTCTTTATGAATATGAATAGGTTTTTCCTTTATTTGAGGGGGAGTGGAGACAAAAAGTTCATTAAACTGCAAAAAATTATATGTCATTGTTGTTAACTGAACCTAACTAATGGCCACCCCTGTGAAATGTTAGTAATAATTATATTAGTAGAGATACACTTAAAAAAAAATTGGATCTAACCCTTCTTAATTCTCAGTTTGGTACCTGCCCTTTTTCTCTCTTCTCCTGCCTGTTAGTGGCATCTTCCTCCCTTTCTCTGTTACTCCCTCAGTTTACATCGCTGCAAAACCCTTTTCCCCCAATGTAATCTCCTCTTTCTCTCCAGCTTATTTTCATTTTTAAGATATCTTTTTATACCAGTGATTATTTCCTGTGCACCCCCCTCAACCACACATGCACCCATTTTGCTTGGACTACACAGTGTTGTCATTATCTGTTGAATTTGAATGCTTTAATGATAGCATGTATTCTCTTCAGTAAGATACAGGCCCCACTTCTTCCTATTGGCTTTACCTTCTTATTTACACACTTTTGCTACTTACTGGTAGGCTCTGGCAGGGATTAACTCCAAATTCTAAAACTAATAAAACCTAAAACTTTAACACTTCTACAAAAAAAAAAAAAAGCATAGTATAAAATTTTGTGGCTGTGAGTCTAAAGATTTCTTAGGACACAGAGGACATGATCCTTGGAAAAGAAGAAACATAGCTTGGGCTTCCAACGAAGTTAAGAACTTCCAACCTTCAAAGGACACTGTGAAGAGTGTGAAAAAGCACCTGTCAGAGAAATGTAAATCCAAACCAAGTGAGGTACCACGTCACACCCTCTGGCTTGGCTAGAATTTAAGAAGTCAGATAAAAACAAGTGTTGACAAGAATGTGGAGAAATCAGAAGCTGCTGATGGGAATGTAAAATGCTGCAGCCACTCTGGAAAGCATTCTGGCAGCTTCATGAATCTCTCTCATACTCCTTCAAGTCTTTGCTCAAATCTCACCTTGAGTAAAGGATGTGTACTTATATCACCCTATTTAGTGTCACAAGTTTCCCCCTCCCTTCCCCTTTACTCAACATTTCTCTTCCCTGCCACATGTTATCTTCTAACCGCCCCCAGCGCATACCACCTTCTAACATACTGTATAACTTACTTATTTTATTGTTACCTCTCCCCACTGAAATGTCAATTCTGTGAGGGCAGGGTCGAGTAGTGCCTAGCTTAAAGTAGCCTCTCATTAATTATTTGTTGCATGAATGAATGAAAACTGGAACTGACTCCAAATTCTCTTGCCCTTAATCACAGTGATATACAGCCTCTCAAACATGTATTTTTGAGTTTTCGTGATGACTTTGTTTTTATAATGATGATTCAATAACTATACTACTATACTACTTCACCTAGTTGTACTATATTTAAATTATTGATATTTAGTTTATTTCTGAAAGATAGAGCTACTCATTCAGCAAACATTTAGAAGCCTTTAGTATCAGGCTTTGTGTGACAGCTTCATAAAGATAAAGAAAATATGGGTCTTGTCCTCAGGGAAATCTCAGACTATAATGGCAGTAGATATGTCAACAAGTATTGTAATGGTATCTGATAAGGGCACATATTAGAGGCATTTTGAAGTTACAAAGAGAGTACACCAGTTGTAGTACCCAACTCTGTGGGAGCTAGAGATTGGATCCTGATTTGGGGGTGGTGTTGAAATGGCAGGAAGGGCACCTGATTAAGAAGATGCTATAATGAAAATGTACACTGAGTTATGGTTTTGGCCAGGTATTAAAATAGATTGGAAGTAGGCTAAATATTGTAAAGGATAAAAAGGTTGAAGTAAAACTTTAATTAATAACAATATAATAATGTTCTCTCATAATTTATAGGCTAACACATTGTAATTGGAGGATAAATCTTGCTTTTAAAGAAAGATCTGAAAGAAGTAATATATTTAAATTGCATTTACCTTAAAATATGTAGTACTCATACCCTTAGGAGAGGGTAAGATTGAGTTTTTAGAATTACTTTAAACTATAAACAGTGGGTGTTATAAATTAATAGTTGTAAAGTGAACACATGTTCCAGGCACTCTCTTAACATTTTGCATATGTTAATATAGAATGATATATTTTACCTTAATTATATGTATGGTCAAGCCATGATCATCTGTAGGTAGATTATTTGCATTTGGGGTATTCATTCATTTCAAACGACATCTTCATTGACTGCCCTTCCATCTTCTCGTCAATATCCTTCTCCCATTTGTTTTTACTGTATCTGACCAGCTTTAAAAAATCACTTGTTATTTATTATTATACTTATTATTTATCATCTTTTTAAATTTTTTATATTTCAGTTACAGTTTGCACTCAACATTATTTTGTATTAGTTTTAGGTTTACTTTATCATCTATTTTTAAAGCTGTTAAATAGATTATGTCTTTCTACTACATTTGTTGATACTTGATAGGTCATAATGAGAGAACAAGTGTCATGTAAGCCTGAGAAAAGTATACAGACTCATTTTTCTTAGTCTTATTTCTTAATTTCCTGCTTAATATTTCATTTATCCAAGGTTTTTCTCCAATTACAATTTAATCATTTATATAAGTACAATTGGAAGTCATTTTTCCCAGTCCTACTTAATATCACAGACTCCTTCCCCTGCTCTCCAGGAATACAATTCTTAGAAGCCATAGGGTTTTTAAGTATTTGAAGACTTAGAATTAGAGGAAAATTATGGGACAGAATCCATTTATGGGAGCTGATTTCAGAAAGGCAGATGATGGACTTTACACAAATATATCTTCACCAACATTGTCTGATGATTTTTTAATTTCACTTTGTTATGTTGCCTGAAGTTCTATTAAGCATTAATTTGGATAGATAAATACCTGCTTTTTAGATACCTCTGGTTAGGTTAAGAGTTTATAATAATTTTTATAAATTGTTCTAGTCAGATTGCCTCTCCACCTCTAGTTGTCATATTCAGTAGTTTTGATTTAAACAAAAGAAATGATCAACTTGTTTACCAGTAAGAGCTGGAAAAGGATCATTGTTTTAAATATATATTTTAAAAATTGATTTTAGAGAAAGAGGAAGGGAGAGTGAGAGAAAGAGATATATAAACATTGAGGAGAGAGAAACATTGATAGGCTGCCTATTGGGGTTTGAGCTCACAACCCAGGCAGGGAATTGAACTAGCGACCTCTTGGTGCATGGGACAGCACTCAGCCAACTGAGCCACACTGGCCAGGTAGGATCATTGTGTTAATAATTAAATTCGCCCTAACTGGTTTGGCTCAGTGGATAGAGCATCGGCCTGCGGACTGAAGGGGTCCAGGTTCAATTCCGGTCAAGGGCATGTACCTTGGTTGCGGGCACATCCCCAGTAGGAGGTGTGCTGGAGGCAGCTGATCGATGTTTCTCTCTCATCGGTGTTTCTAACTCTCTAACCCTTCCTCTCTGCAAAAAATCAGTAAAAATATATATACTTAAAAAAAATAATAATTAAATTCTCTTGGTATTTATGTTGTGACATTTTAGTGAGTGAATCTTTATTGTGACTAACACTATAGAATTTTTAGCTAATCAGGGATATTTATTTTGGGAAAGCAGAAAAACCTGTTTCTTACACTTTACTTTTGCAATAATATGGCCCTGGGTATATGTTTCATATTTTTGGCTTTTGTCCAGCTTGTCTCAGGTGGCTTATTCTTTACTCCTATTGAGGCCCATTGTTCTTAATCTAGCTTTTGTTTTCACATCACTACTTCCCACTAGTTTATAGTCTATATGCAAATTAACTGTAATAACGTGCATTATTTTAGTCATTCTATCTCAAGCAAAGTTAGTTTGCATTTTCCTTTCACTTCGTTCAATACTTCCTTTAAAATGGTCAAGTCCAGAGTTCACACATATTTAGACTAGGATATATAGGACTTTGCAAATCTCCTCAGTGCTGGTAGGTAAAGGAGAGACTGAAATACCTCTTGGAGGTGGAAAAGTAAGAAAAAGAGAATGCATTTGTAAATATTTTAAATAAAAAATACATTTTAAAAGGGGTTGAATGATTGCTATGTAGCCAAATTCTTGTGGGGATTTTTTTATATATCAGGTTTCTTGATAGCCTCATCTCAGCAGTGTTAAAGCCTCATAATAATAATAAAAAAAAATTATTCTACAGCCTCCTGAATGTTATGGTGCCAGACTACCTAGAGTGGCCGTGATGGATTACTCAGTTGAAAACTACTTTGCTAATTTTTTGTTTCTAGGCTAGGGATATGGGAACAACCCTTTTACCAAAAACCAACCAAACAAACAAAAAACTGATGAAAACCCATTTCCCTTCCTTGAAAGCCCACAAATATCAGCATTGGAAGGTAGTCATGGATACGAAAGATCACCCAGGTAGAATGTCTAGAGAGAGAACAGATGATTTAGGTGAAAGATCTTAGGAACATACATCTAAAATGAGAATTCTCCTAATAAGACTTTTAGAAGAAATGACTAAAATCATAGGACCAAAAATTTAGGAGAGTGTAAGCTAGCAATTCTGAAAACATTATGCATATATACTAGTGTGAAATAGATGGATAGTGAATTGTGCGATCCAGGTTTCTCACTTTTGGAGAGCGAGGTTACAGATAGCCATGCACAAGGGAAATGCTAGAACCATATAGTACTGGGTTAGAGTTAGAGACATCAGTATGAACTCATGTTTAGCTTAATATAGATATGGATGCAGACACATTATAGATATGTATGTATATGGATACAGCCACTTTATATATATGGTCTAGTATACAGACATATTTTCTAGCTCTGTCAACTGAAAGGACCTAGATATAATGACACCCCAGTAGCATTGAGCACACCAAGTACCCAAATTTTGATTTCTAATACTGTTATCCAACAAAAAGGACTAAAGCTCCTTGGAAAATGTCTGATTCCAGCACTGGGGCAGGGAAGATACAAATGAGCAGGGACCATTTTGTATTGCTGGAAAGTAAGAAAATGCTTAAAATCCAAACGAATAGAGTCTTGGCAAAAAGATAGAGTGCCATTCTGAAAGTGTACCTGCCGGGAGCCGGTCCATCCTTGCTGTTTCAAGGGACCTGGCATATATGGCATACTGTTCTTAATATGTTTGCTCACCTTCTTGGCACTGTGTTTTAACCAAGGTCACCTCTCTGAGAAAGGTTGTTTTCCCAGGTAGGGATTTTTCCCCTGAAGTTAGGGAGGGAATAAAACCCCTTAACTAAGTGCCAGGTGGGTAATTAATCACTTTAACTACGAAAAATCATGCTTAAGCTACATAATCTTTACTCCCTGGAATGGAGATAAGAAACGCCCTAACATTTGGAATAGAGATCGATAGGATTGGAATCAACTGGGATAAATACAGATGTAACAAGACAACAGGACACAGAACCTAGACACAGAACCTAGAGACAGAAGAACTTCGCTGGAGAGAACATGGCAAAAGATTCTGGACAGAAACTGTCCACAGAACCTAGAGACAGAACCTAGCGAGAGAACATGGCAAAAGATCCTGGACAGAAACTGGCCACAGAACCTAGAGACAGAACCTAGGGAGAGAACCTGTATAGAACATGGCAAGAGAACCTGACTAGAACCTGGTGACTGAACCTGGCTGGAGAACCTACCGAGGGAACATGGCTACAGAACCTGGCTGGAGAACCTGGAGAACCTGGCTGGAGAACCTAGCAAGAGAACATGGACACAGAACCTGGCTGGAGATCCTGACCAGAACTTGGCTAGAGATCCTGGTTAGGCTGCTGATCAACTGAACGCTGTCTCCGTGTCATTCCTTCTTCGCCGACTCCGTCCACACCTTTGGGGACCCCTGGACCTGCTGGGGTTGGACCCCAGCATGTACCCAATGACCACAGCTTGAACAATCTGAGCAAAAATAAGTAATATAATATTGGGTTATAACCCAAGATATATGGTAAATATCCCTAAATCCATACTGATTAAAATATGTGATTGAACAAATAAGTGGCCCCACTTATTTATCTCGTACAGAGGAATTCCAGGTAATATATGCAGACACTTCCCTCCTTCAAGGAGGTGGAATTTAATTCTCTAGCCCTTGACTGTGGGCTGTACTTAGTGACTAAAAGGGAAGGATTATTTGTATAGATGGTGTTTAAGTTTACATAAGTCAAGGGCCAAGGTATTTTCAAGGGATAGAGCACTGAAGAATATTGGTGATCTCAGTTGGAGCAGTTCTAAGAGAAAGGTAGATTTGGGGCTATAAATATATATGATTCTAACTTTAACCAACCTTATAAAGTATTAAATTTTTGTGTTCTTATTAGAAGAATTAATCACACATTGACAGCTACTTAATGTCTATCAAAAGCTCACTTAAAATATTTGGTATAAGAAGATAGTTTAATGAATATCTTATATATTCAGCTAGTTTCTTGTAGTAAGTCTCAGTGAACAAAATATCAAGATCATGCCACTCAGTCACCCTGACATGAAAATGCCTGTACCTGTACTGAGTTCTGATTTAATGACATGCCATCTGCCTGTATAGAATCTGTCTGTAAGGAACATCATTTGAATGATGTGTATTTTCTAAAATCGTACTTGAAACTATAGTCTAGTAGTTTCATTGTTCTTTGTATAAGTGCATGAAGTTCAGATAAAAAAATTACATGTTTTCCTCTTATCAAAAAATGAAAACTTTTAACCCTGAAAACAGACTCCAGTTTGATACTCCGTGTTTATAATATGTTGATATCATGAACTTGATATTGTCTGTGTCAGTTGCCTATTGTCATATAATAAATTGCCTCAAACTTAATGGTGTAAAACCACTTTGAGCCCTGGCTGGGCAGCTCAGTTGGTTAGAGTGTTGTCCCAATAAACATGGTCAGGGCACATCTATACTAATAATCTATACTAATAAAAGGGTAATATGCTAATTAGACTGGGAGACCTACCCGGAGACCTTCTGGATGTCCTTCTGGACAAAGTCATGGTGGCGGGGCTGAGGCAGAGGCGGTTAGGGGCGATCAGGCCAGCAGGGGAGGGCAATTGGGGGTGATCAGGCTGGCGGGGGTGGGGGCAGTTGGGGGCAAGCAGGCCAGCAGAGAGAGTGGTTAGAGGCAATCAGGTAGGCAGGCAGGTGAGCGGTTAGGATCCAGTGGTCCCAAATTGTGAGGGGGATGCCCAACTGCCAGTTTAGGTCTGATCCCTGGGATTGACATCCTCCGAAGGGGTCCCGGATTGGAGAGGGTGCAGACCGGGCTGAGGGACACCCTCCCCACCCCCTGCATGAATTTTGTGCACCAGGCCACTAGTACTAGTATAAGAATGCATAAATGGGTGGAACAACAAATCAATGTTTCTCTCTTCCTCTCTTTCCTCTCGCTCTCAAATCAATGAAATATATTTTTTAAAAACCACATTGATTTATGTTTTTATACAACTCTATGTGTCAGGAATTTGGGCAGAGAGGATTCTTCTGCTCTATGTAGCACCATCTGGGACCACTCACTCTGCTGGTAACCTGAGTGGGCTGGACAGGACAGTCTAAGAAGGCTTCATGCACATGTCATGACAACATCCTGTTGGTCAAGGCAAGTCACAAGGCCAGCCAAGATTCAAGGAGCTGGTAAATAGTCCCCATTTCTTGGTGGGTGGAGTGACATGTATACACAGAGAGGGGAGGAATTGATGGTAGCCATCTTTGGAGAATAGTATTTGGCCATGCCAACTACCACAGTATCTTTTTTTTTCCTCTTTCCGATTGCTATTTATCTCAGTACTACAACTTTAAAGTTCTCATTTTTATGTTTATAGATTCATCAATACACAGTATCACAGTATTTGTTTTTAAATTTTATATGCATAGTTTTATTGTGATGAATCTCCTTTACCTTGTATTTTAACTTGTAACCAATTCAAGTCCTTTTATAAATGAAGCAGGTTACAAATATTAAATAAAAAGTACTGTAATTTAATAGAAAAAAATTTGGAATAATGGGGGCCAAGCTGACTGCCAATCTTCTTATTGTCACTCACTATAAACTTATCTTGGATTAAGGAGCATCTTGGGTTATTTAGAGTTGAAAATTCCTAAAACATTTTTGCGTAGTTATTGGGGCTATCTTCTGAGAGTTTGTTGCTTTAGCCTAGTTTCCCTGATTTGGAAGGTTTATTAATACATGTTCATATTTTTCCTCCCTGTTAAACTTTGTGGAGCACAATCTAGGAAAGGCTATCTTAATTTAAATCCAGATATTCTTTGACTCAGTAATTCCACTTCATGAGTGCACAGATATGTTTTACAGCATTGTCAATAGTGGCAAAATTTGGTAACAACATAAGAGTCCATTAATAAGAGACTGGTTAAATGAAACATGATGGTTTCATAAATATAAAATTATGAAATTATTAAAAGGAAGTATGAAGGATTTTTATAAAGAATGATATGAGCCCTAGCTGGTTTGGCTCAGTGGATAGAGTGTCGGCCTGTGTACCAAAAGGTCTTGGGTTCGATTCCGATCAGGGACACATGTCTGGGTTGTGGGCTCGGCCCCCAGTTTGGGGTGTGCAGAGGCAGCCAATCAATGGTTCTCTCTCATCATTCTCTCTCTCCCTCTCTGAAATCACTAAAAATATATATTTTTAAAATGTATTTTTTATTGATTTTTACAGAGAGGAAGGGAGAGGGCTAGAGAGCTAGAAACATCGATGAGAGAGAAACATCGATCAGCCGCCTCCTGCGCACCTCCTACTGGGGGTATGCCCGCAACCAAGGTACATGCCCTTGACCTGAATCGAACCCTGGACCTTTCAGTCTGCAGGCCAATGCTCTATCCACTGAGCCAAACCAGCTATGGCTAAAAATATATTTTTTTAAAAAGAATGATATGAAGTAAGCTTTAAGATGTATTAAGTATTTTAATATGCCACCATTTTTAAAATATATATGTAAATGCTTTTATATAAGCAGAATAAGTGTAAACACACAGTGAGGGAAGGAAGCTGGGTGATTGGGGGAAATTTCTATTCACTATAACCCTTTTGTACAGTTTACTTTTGTACCAGGTACTATATTAACTAAAAACTAACTTTTAGCCCTGGCTGGGTAGCTCAGTTGGTTAGAGCTCTGGTTGGCAAACTGCAGCTCGCGAGCCACATGCTGCTTTTTGGCCCCTTGAGTGTGGCTCTTCCTAAGCCTTAGGAGTACCCTAATTAAGTTAATAAC
This sequence comes from Myotis nattereri, assembly GCF_964212035.1. Lineage (NCBI taxonomy): Eukaryota > Metazoa > Chordata > Mammalia > Chiroptera > Vespertilionidae > Myotis > Myotis nattereri. The sequence continues at coordinate 74,026,128 of NC_138085.1, read as the reverse complement.
AATGTACCTACCTATATAGTTTAAGTTTAAAAAATTTGGCTCTCAAAAGAAATTTCAATCGTACTGTTGATATTTGGCTCTGTTGACTAATGAGTTTGTCGACCACTGGGTTAGAGCATCGTCCTGATAAGCCAAGGTTTTGGGTTTGATCCTCGATTAGGGCACATATAAGAAACAACCAATGAATGCATAAATAAATGGAACTACAAATCTTTCTCCATAAATAAGAAAAATTTAAAAATAAAAATTAACTTTAAAAAATGCTCTGATAGTTTTATTTCATTTGTTGGTTATCTTCTTGTGTAAGGCAGAACATTGGACCAAGCTCTATTCAGAGAGTAGTAGTCTAGCTTTAGGGAGCCTAAAGGAAAGATTAAACACATGTACCATGTAATTAGGCTCCTTGATATGAGTTTTTGTTTTTTGCATTGTCCAGATATTTTGCCCATTACTTTTATTCGATTGTCTATTTTCTTACAATTGTATTAAGAAGTTCTTTATACTCCAGAAACAAGTTCTTTAATAGGCATTTGTTTTGCAATTATTTTCTCCAAGTCTGTGGCTTGTCTTTACATTTTCAGAACACTGCCTTTTCAAGAGCAGAAGTTTAAAATTTTAAGTGCAAAATATACATTTTTTTCTTCATGGTTTGTGTTTTTGGTGTCATATCTAAAACTCATTGCCTAACTCAGGTTGGCAAACTACAGCCCATTCAGGCCACTGCTTGTTTTAGTACGTAAAGTTTTCATGGAATATGGCCATGACCTAATGTTTACTCATCGTCTATGCTGCTTTCATGCTACAATGACAGAGTTTTGTATTTGCAACAAGGCTGTATAGCCTACAAAGTCTGAAATGTTTACTGTCTTGCTCTTTGCAGAAAAAGTTTGCCAATTCCTGGATCCCCAAAATTTGTTCCTTTGTTTTCTTCCAGAAATTTTGTATTTTAAAATATTTAAGTGTATTTGTATAAGATAGGCCATATAGGTTGAATTTTTTTGCTTGCTTTCTTTTTTTACCACATGGATTGTCAGTTGTTCTAGTACCAAAGACAATTATTTTTCCATTGATTGACCTTGATACTTTTGTTGAAAATCAGTTGACCATAAATATGTAACTCTTTCTGGACAGTATCTTCTCCATTGATTTGTATGTTTATCCTTATGCCAGAATTGCAGTGTCTTGATTCTATAGCTTTATAGAAAATCTTGAGACCAGGTAGTGTAAGTTTTCCAACTTCGGTCTATTTCAAAATTGTTTTTTGAGTGTTCTAGTTTCTGTGCATTTACACAAATTTTAGAATTAGCTTGTCAGTTTTTACAGAAATCCAGGTGGAAATTTAATTAGGTTTTACATTATAATTTATAAATTAACTTGGGAAGAATTGATATCTTAACGGTATTGATTGATCTTGGAAAATAGTGTCTCTCTATTTATTGAGGTCTTTGATTCCCTCTCTTCGTGTTTTGTATTTTTGAGCACACAAATCTTGCATTTATTTTGTTATATTTAGCTTAGATATTTCTTTTTTAAAAATATATTTTTATTGATTTTTTAGAGAGAGAGGAAGGCAGAGGGATAGAGAGATAGAAATATCAATGAGAGAGGAACATCATCAATTGGCTGCCTCCTGCATGGCCCCCACTGGGGATCAATGCCCTGACCGGGATTGAAGTGGGGACCTCTTGGTTCCTAGGTCGATGTTCAACCACTGAGCCAAACCAGCTGGGCCTTAGGCATTTCTTTTTTGATGGCTAATATAGTTGTTACTATTTTTTAAATGTCTACCATGTAGAAATACAATTATAGTATGTTACCTTGTATCTGCAATATCCTTAGTTCACTTGCTGCCTTTAGTGTTGGACTCTTTAGGGTGTTCTATATAGGCAATCCTTTCACTTGTGAAAGAAGACTTCTTTCTTTTCATCTTTAGGTTTTTATTTCTTTCTCTTGCATTATTATACTTGCAGTACAGTACAATGTTGAATAGGAGTTGTGAGAGAGATGTTCTTGCCTTATTCCCAGTCTTAGAGGGAAAACATTTCGTCTTTCATGATTGTGTCTGATATCAGTTATAGACTTGTAGATTCATGTGCTATGCTGAGGATGTTCCCTTCTGTTCTACTTTTCTGAGAGTTTTGAGTCATGAATGGCTGAGTTTTTGCTAATTTTTTTTGCATTTATTAAAGTGATCACTTACGTTTTAGTCTGTTGATATGGTGAATTAAATTGATGGATTTTTTTTCTATTGAACTAATATCACATTCCAGGTATAATATTACTTGATTATAATACACATTGCTTTTTAAAATATTGCTGGATTTATTTTTCTAATTTTGGTTAAGATAGTTTGTGAGAATTAATATTAGGAAAACTGGTGGGCAGTTTGGAATACAATTTAGATTAGATCAGACATCATTTGGAATGAAGGATTCAAACAATTATCCCACAGAAAAGTGAAAATCAGAAATTTATAAGCAGAGTCATAATAAAATAAATGAAAAAGACAATGGTGGACAAATCCGGCCACCTAAAATAAAAACTATTAAAAGCCAATAATAGACTGAGAAAATGTTAAAAGTGAAAGAAATAGTATCTTCACATTATAAACAATCTACACAAATGTTAATTAAAACAAGAAGACCCCTCTCCCATCTCCCCTCCTCCCCTCCCCATGGGTCTGCGAGAGGAGGAGTGGCAAAAATTCGGAAAGACATTGTGAGTTATGGGAGAAAGACCTGATTAATCCCTGATAAAAGGGATACTGGATAGCATTTAGTGTCTAACTGAATTTGAAGACCCTAATATTACATTATAGCAGGATCAGTCTACGTGTGTGTGTGTGTGTGTGTGTGTGTGTGTTTCAAAAGGTGATTAAGCCCTAACCGGTTTGGCTCAGTGGATAGAACGTCAGCCTGCGGACTGAAAGGTCCCGGGTTCGATTCTGGTCAAGGGCATGTACTGTGGCTGCAGGCACATCTCCAGTAGGGGGTGTGCAGGAGGCGGCTGATCGATGTTTCTTTCTCATTGATGTTTCTGACTCTCTGTCCCTCTCCCTTCCTCTCTGTAAAAAAAATCAATAAAATATCTTTAAAAAAAAAAAGGTGATTGAGTTGCCCCAGGATTAGGAATTTGAAGGTGGTGACGTGGAAGAAAGAGGGTAACATACTTGGTGAACTGAGAGCTTGGGTGACAACCAAGATTTTGAGACGTGATGGATAATACAGCAGCCGGAGGGATGAGAGTAGGCACAGTGCATGGAAGGTATTGAGGGTGGACCCAGATTAGAAAAAAAAATAAAGTGGGATATTGAATGACAAAGAGAAGCAGAGGGTGGGGCAGTCAGATGGTGTGAGCTTGTGGGAAGGAATGGGGTTGCTGGTGAGTTGGGTCTGGAAATGTCACTGTGGAGAAGGTGGATCTACTGTCTTAGCCTTCACTCTAGAACTTTCAAGAGCCAGATTTAGACTGGTGGCTGAAAGGAGTGTTCAGTGATATGGTTGAGGGTGTAGAGGCGATTTGTTTTGCTATGTAAATGGGGCCTCCAGAGGTCTTTCAAGAAAAGATTAGTAGGAAGGGGAGTAGTGGGGGAACACATGAGTGACTGAGAAAGCATAGAGAACATTGTGGGCATGAAAATAGGAGAGAGGGTAGTTGGCCAGAATGGTTTGTGTTTTGAACAAAGTCCAAGGGTGACAAGGGTGAGAGCACGGGTAGAATTAACTAGCAAGATTCCGGAATTGACCTGTGGTACAATGATTTCTTCTGGAGCCTGATCCACTGTGTCTTTGTGATCTAAAGGGAATAATAGTAACCCTGGGTGGTAAAGCCTAAAGCAGTTGAACTTTAATGAAAGCAGGTAGGGCTTATGTTTCTTAAGCATTCTCGTATATCTACAAATCCCCCACTGTTTGGCATTAGCTTTGAGGCAGAGTGGGAAGACACAGCACTACCATTAGTTCAGTGAAATCCAATTTGTCTTATCCCACGGACAATGACCTGGGAATGAATAGTAGCCATCATATTGGGTGCTTCCTCATCATAGAGGTGATCTTCTGCTGGAAACCCTGTTTCTTCCGACTTTTCCATTTTACCTAAAACTGGTTACTGAGGCTACTGTTGCTGGGATGATGTCAGCAACTCTGATGAGTGAGCTGATAGTCACCAGCCCCTTGTCTCCTTGGAGTACCAGTGCAAAGCATATGCCAATTTGCTGCATACCTTCTTTGGGGATCTGACTGCTTTAAAGCTAGTAACTAATTACCTCTTATCAACTTTCTTTCTTTTTTCCACCTTTAATCTTTAATTTCAATTTTTAAAATCTTTAGGAGGGAGAAGAATGGGCTTTGACATTTCTTTAACAATGAAAGCATCTGTATAAGGATCTTTGTTTGCTTGTAGGAAAACAATGATGTGTTACAATATCTAAATTTAACCTGTAATATTTTTAGTAGACTAATTGTGTCTTCTTTCTCCTACTTTAGAGCTATCCACACTAATGGACATGTAACTGGAACCGACTGATGAGAAAATCAAGGACCATCAGGCAAGATTGTGCAGTAGAAATTTTTGCTTCCAAATGAAGACACCAACATTTAGAAATTTCTACTTTCTAAGGTATTTGAGGCATAATTTTATTTTAATTTGACTCCTTGGCAGTCGTTTTATAATGTTGGTTTTTATATAAATATTTCAGAAGTTTAAATTTTTATGTTGGAATGGTTAGCTATTGGAGAGTTTACCCCTCTCCCCAGCTCACTTTTCCCCAAAACCAAGAAAAGATCCAGATTTTAAAAGGAGGTAATCTTTATAATTAGGAAAGTGTGTCCATTATATGAAATTAAAGTACATACCGTGTGCAGATTAAAACTATGTTAGAAGAACTGAAATAAATAAATGCCAGTTTAATAATTATTTTATTTATGGCATGACCCTCTGAGATGAGCAACTGAATTCAGCACTCTGATAGAGCCTGCACACATGATACAAGAGATCTTAGTGATTGTCCCTTAGTTTGGTTTGGAAACCTTCCTCTCCTATTCTTCTCATTTGTTGTTAAGGATTCTCTATTCACCAAGAAGTGTCACTTTTACTCCCTATAGACTGTGCCTTTAGGGCTTTTGGGATTTGATGGGTTAGTTTCACTTGCACCAGAAAACCGAGATATGTAAAGAATCAAGTGATACTTCCAAATTATGGGGTGGGTCCCCACTCTGAAGGCTACATAAGATAACTGAAAACAATCAAAGGAAACATCATGTTAGTGGAAAACAAACACAGTGCTTCCTATTTTTCTAAAATACATATAAATTCCAAACAGGGTAGTTAGGTGTTCATGTAAAAAACAAATATTTTTTTAAATTATCTTTTTCCAAATATGCAGAAGGTATGGAAAGATAATTATTTTAGGGGATAGGTCCAAGTTGGTTGGTTCTTTGCATACATTATAGAGGTTTATAAATTAATCATGCTGGAATATAGAAAAGATAAAAATCTGACAAAAATTTATCACTTATTACTTGGATTTATTTATTTCATTTTGTTCTGTTTTGGAAGAACATATAAAGTAGTAAATTCTAAAGTAATAAAAATCCATGATATTGAAAAATTCTAAGACTGCTGCAGTTTAAAAAAATGGATTACCTTCTAGAAAGGGATGGTATAATTTGAGTAATTTTTGCCAAAGAAAGGTTACCTCAAATCAAATAGCAGATAAAAAAGAGTTAGCTTACTTTGATGAGAGGTTTTAGAACTCTGGCAGCTAGTAGATGTATCTACTTTTCTAAAATTTCTGGATGTCATTTCGAATCAAATGGTAATGATGATTACATATATAATTTGTCTTATCAGAATCATTTCTCTTAATTTTTGAAATGTCTTTCCTTCTTACTTTCATTTAACAACATTAGTAGAATGTCTAAGCTTTGCAAAGAATGATTTTAGATATGTGGAAGAATATAAATTATTCTATAACTTTATTATGAATGAAATTGAAGACATCTTTCATTCAGAATACTTACTCTGGGGCTAGGGAGGCTAAATACACTAATCTGAAGACCATTTAAAAGCAATTATAAAATGAACACATAAAATCATAATTTAGAACCCCTTTCTGAGTAATATAGTTAAGTTCTGTATTCAGATCTCAACAAAAGTTAAGATTAGGGAGTAGGAAGTTTGATCAGGTGAATTTACTGACTAATTGGTCTACTTAATGATTCTACTAGAGGCCCGGTGCATGAAATTCATGCACTCGGGGGAGTCCCTCAGCCCAGCCTGCGCCCTCTCGCAGTCTGGGAGCCCTCAGGGGATGTCCGACTGCTGGCTTAGGCCTGCTCCTTAGTGCTGCTGCAGATGCGGGAGAGGCTCCCGCCACTGCTGCTGCGCTCACTAGCCGTGAGCCTGGCTTCTGGCTGAGCATCGCTCCCGCTGTGGGAGTGCACTGACCACCAGGGTCAGCTCCTGCATTGAGCGTCTGCCCCCTGGTAGTCAGTGTGCATCATAGCAACCAGTTGTTCTGCCATTTGGTCCATTTGCATATTAGCCTTTTATTATATAGGATTTGTAAAACTGCCACATAGCCAAATTAGGTTGCTTAAATCTTTAATTAGGGATTTCTAATTCATCAATTTCTTCTCTCTCTTCACTCATTTGCAAGCTTTCACAGAGTGATATCCCTATTAATATTTGTCATTTTTCCTTTTGAAAGTGAAGAAAAGTGAAAATTTTGCAATCATGTGCTCAGGAATTTTATATAATACATTTTGACAATATTTTCTTGTAAATTTTTTGAGAGGTCTTTAGATTTTGAGAGTGTGGGGTTTTTTTGGAGGGGGGTGGGGAACAGGTATGAAAACAAAACAAAATCAGTACATAATTTAGGGCCAGGAACATTTGTAAGTTATGTCTTGAAATATTGTTTACATTAAGTTAAAGTGGTACCTTTTAGAAATATTTTATTTGGATTCAAGAAAATCTTTGAAAACAAATTTCAACAAGGTGTACTAAGGAAATAGGTATTCTCTTGCCATAGTTTTCTCTGTGGTATGATGGAAAGAGAACACATTTCGGTTTTTCTATTTTCGTGCTACCCTGGGGAATTGAATTATTACTATTTCTGCCTTAGTTTCCTTTTCTATGATAGTAATTATTTTTTAGACTTGTGATAAAAAAATGTAATAAGTATAATTACATAAAATAATGCTTTTCAGTGTGAAATTAAAGAATGTTGCTGAAGACAGAAGACCACACTACTGAAGTGTCAGCCACAGTTATTTTTCTCATAGCAACAAACAGGTCAACTCACACTACTGCTCAGAAGCTTGTAAAACCAGTTTCAGAGTTAATGACAAATATTATGCTTGGAGAGAAAGTAAAATGAGCTTTTGGCCAAAATTCCCTTATCAAAGGCGTATCATCTGGAAAAGCAATTATTGTCATGTGTGCAGGCTAGCAGAATTTTTGTTTTTCAGTGTGATGAAAGCACTGATGTGCAGAGGACATACTAAGACTTCATATAGATGTGTAACTGTTACCACTGAGAAATGCACACTACTGCCGAAGAGTATTTTGTCATGCTTTGTTTTGTTGTCGGTAGTGGTTGATTGTTTTTTTTAAGCCATTGTTGCCTGGAAAAGTGGCAGTATTTCCTCTGATCCAAGCCCAGTCACTTAAACTGCAGGAAAGAAATTGTACCAGGATATCAATTCATATCCCTCTTTTATCAGAGAGAAGAGCTGGCAATTCTGATGTGGTGTGATTTCTCATTGTGATTTAATGTTGAAGAAAAAAGTAAAAATTGTGGAAGCAAGCAATTTTTGGCCATTAAAGCCATGTTTTGTGAAGGAATGGTCAGCAGGTACATATAGGATCCTGCTTTTCCACAGTGACGTTTGCTAGCCGTGTAGTATGACAGGGCTTACATGTTTGTTAATTAGTTTTCTAGCAAAATAAATATTTATTATTGATAATTCCATGTTTCTGATCTCAGAGGGGCATGACTTAGCAAATACATTTAGTATTTCAAATAGTCAGTCATATTCACAGTATCATGAGTTTTAATGTTAAGGATGAGGAATGAGGATTCTATAAAAAGTCTGAATTATGGCACAAAATGATTCAGTTTCTAAGAGTTTGATAATTTCCCAATACTTGATGAGCTTATTAATTTATCAAAGAAAAACTGCATTTTTATTGTACATCTTTAAAAAACATATCCAAATTTTGAAATGGAACACTAAGAAATACTTTCCAGAGCAAAAATGCCAGCTGAGAATAGATTAGGAATCTTTTTGAGCCAGTCTCTCAAAATTGAAGCATTCAACATTGAATTTTAAGTGGGATATGTTTTTTGAGGGCCAGTCAATGAAATGCTAAAAGTAGACTTCTGTGAGAAATACTGCTACAATTCTGGGTCCATGTTTTGTTATAAAACCCAGAATGTATAACACATCTGATTTATAATTAAGAGTTAGGAATTTTTAATTTAGTAGATATAAAGATAAGAAAGAAACTATTTGTATGGGAATGTGACTTATGACTAAAGCTTATTCTATTTCTGGGGCCTTGAACACCTTGTAAGGAAGTTATCAAACTGTAATAAGGCATGGCAAAATAACGAAGGTGCTTAACTGCATGGACTGTGGCTGGCCAAAGATGAGCATCAGCAAGTTTAATAACTACAGTATAATCAGTCATATCACATATGTTTAAATCTGTAAGTTCATAATGACACTTTAAAACAACTCATTAGTTTTCTTTGGAGTATGCTAAGGAACTAACTATACTTGAAGGGAAGGAAGTTTCTTTTTTTCAGGAGTATTCTAGTTAACAAATGAAGAAGGAGTGATACATAGAACATCACCGTTTTCTAAAAATACGTATTTTTTTTTTTTTAATTTCAGAGAGGAAGAGAGAGGGAGAGAGAAAGATAGAAACTCAATACTGAGAGAGAATCATAGATTGGCTGCCTGCTGCATGCTCCCTACTGGGGATGGAGCCTGGGTATGTGACCTGATCAGATGCAACCATGACTTCCTGGTTCATAGGTCGATGCTCAACCACTGAACCACGCCAGCTGAGCAAAACATCACTGTTTTGTAATGAATTCCTGGACCCAAGCAAAGATCATCAGTGGTTGCTAACATCGCAGAAAGACAACCAGGCATTAGGTTTCTCTTAATGAAAATTCACAACATCATTTAGGAGGTATTCTTGCCAAAAAATTGAACTGAATCAGATCAAGCCTCTAGTTCTAACTTCTTGTTTACAGGAAACATAGAAGACAGGGAAACAAATGAAATGATAACCATTGGGGATGCTGTCAGCAAAATCTAGGCTTTGGGGAAGTTCTTGGGACACACAACTTGGCTTTTACAACAAATTAATTACAGGAAGAAAAAAAGAGAAATGAAGGAGGAAATTTGAGATTAATAGTAATGTTTGGACTATATTTGGGTCCAGATTTTAATAAATAAATATTTATGAAATAATTAGGAAAATTTTAACACTTGACTGGATACTTGATATTAAGAAATTGTTATAGCAGTATGTGGTTATATGAAAAAAGTGTCATCTTTTAGAAATATATACTGAAAGGTTGATGGATGCAAGCATATGTCTGGGATCTGCTTCATTATTTTATAGAATAGAGGGGAGGCAGTGGATGGGATGAAACAAGATTGACCATAAGCTAGGCAGTTGTGGTGTTGGAGGTGATGGTAATGCTATAATTCTTGTTTTTAATTCTCTAAGCTGTTTTGAAAGTTTCCATAAGAAAGAGGTCTAGAAATTTACATTTTCTCTTTGTTGGCTTATAAGAACACAATTGAATTATGTTTATTTAGCAATCCTGCTGATATATTTCTAATAATTTCCTTAATCTATTGGGTTTTTCATGTAGAAAATCATATTGCCTACAAAGGACAGACTTACTCTATTCTATAGTGCTTACTATTTCAGGCATTCTAGCCCTGGAGTCTGTCTTTGCTAGGTTTTGTATCTCTCCTTAAAACATTTTTTTAAAAATCCCTCCACTCTAATCCTTATACCTTTTATTTCTTTTGTTTGTCTTAATGTACTGGCTAGAAGTTAAACTTTTAAGTACCAGTTTTCATTTGTAATTTGGATTTTGGAAGTTATCTTAATACTTAGGTAATCCAGAGTCCAGTTGAGTTCCCTCCTTTACAAACACAATGTAGTCACTCAGAGACTAAGAGTTAACTTAGTGTGTAGCCAGGAACCAAAGAATGAAGTGCATTGTAACAGCGTCTAGTGTGTGCTTCTTTTAAATTATGTATACCTCCTGATCTGCAGGCAGTCTGTTTATGACTCATTTTACTTTCAATTACTTGTTGATTTTATTGGTCCTATTTGCTGAATTTGTGACTCTAATATAAAATTACTCCTTCTTTTCCCCAACCCCCACACCTGTTATGTAACTACTTCGCCCTGACTTTACATAGGTTACATGAGATAAAATTAGACAGGGCATTTAACACACTGTTTATCACATAAGATGTATCTAGTAAATACATCTCTTGGTTTAAAAGACAGCTAACTCATAATTTTGTTTCTAAATTATTTTTTAATTAATTTTTAAAATGGGGAGGAAAAAATATGGCTTAGTTACTTCAAGAAGTGCTAGGCCTGGGACAGGTGAGAAAATCTGTTGATAATGTCTTATGATGGTGTAATGAGTAGTCTCTCTGTTCTCTGCAATGAACTTTTTTTTTTTATAATAGTCTCTGAGTTTGAGAAAGATTACTGAGAGAGTTGGTTACCAAAAGAATACTTGCCTATTAAGAGATGGAGTGGGAACAATTTAGGGAAAATGTGACTTGTCCCAACTATGTATGTGTGTTTTTTAAAATTTCTCTTTGGCCAGCTAATAGCTACGTTTCATGAAAGGAGGTTTATATGCTCTAATAAGGACATTTTTTTTTGTTTATTTCACTCTCAAGAGAAAAAGCTGGGTTACAGTTACAGACCTCCTTTCCTGAAGGTTATGGAAGGTGGCCATCCGAAGATCTGGTATAGCTAGTTAAAAGTTGTGCTGGTTTTCAGTACTTCTCCACCCACCTCCCTCCAACCCAGGTTCACCCGTTATTTTGTATAGCAATAAACTGAAGCAGCCTTTTTAAAAATAAAATACATCTTTAATGGTGTTTTTGAAAATATTATTGTTAGTTGGAATCTGAAAATTGTAGAAGTTCAAGAGGTTTTTCATTTTCCAAATGACAGTTATAATTATTGAGTGGCATAGTTATTGAAATTGAATAACCAATTATTTGTGTTAAAGAAAGGATTTGCTTTTACTGGCTATAGTTTATTGGTAAGAGATAAAATATATTTCTGAATAAAAACTACATGTGTATGACAGAAATTCACTCTCCTATCTTATCATGAAAGCTTTGAGTAGAAAGATGAAATGCACTAGTCCCCCCTTTTTTAAAAATATTTTTTATTGATTTTTTACAGAGAAGAAGGGAGAGAGATAGAGAGTTAGAAACATCGATGAGAGAGAAACATCCATCAGCTGCCTCCTGCACACCCCCTACCGGGGATGTGCCCGCAACCAAGGTACATGCCTTGACCGGAACCGAACCTGGGACCCTTCAGTCCGCAGGCCAACGCTCTATCCACTGAGCCAAACCAGTCAGGGCTGCACTAGTCCCCTCTTATTCACAGTTTGGCTTTCTGTGGTTTCAGTTACCCCTGGTCAAATGTGGCCCAAAAATATTAAATGGAAAATTCCAGACATAAACAACTCATAGTTTTAAATTGCACGCCCTTCTGAGTAGCATAATGAAATGTTGGGCCGTCCTGTTCCATTCCACCTAAGGCATGAATTCTCTCTTTGTCCAGCTAATTTCTTACTGTGCCTAATTTGTAACTTTATCATAGGGATGTATGTATAAGAAAATGAGTAGTACAGTGAGGTATCAAATGTAGGAAAATGCATAGTATATAGAGATTTTGGGGCACCATGAACTGCACCCATATCCGACGTCAAGCTTAATGGATAAATGTTGTGCGTGTTCTGACTGCTCCACCAACCGATCATTCCCTCATTTCTCTTCCTCCCCGTGGGCCTTTAAATTATGTTGTTCTAAGTTGTGGCATTCAGTTAACATTTTTGAAATCACCTTGATGATTTTTTAAGACTTGCCTTGTTTTGAGGAAGCTTTGTTAGGATGATTCCAGAGCAGCCTTTTTTCCTAGGGCTAATTTAGAGTTGAAGCCCTCCGATGAGTTTATTTAATGTCTCAGGTGTTACAAGGCCTTCACTCTATTTGATAGGAATACAAACTATTCCTAACCTTGTCTGAGTTTTAGGAATCCTTTGACTTATTTTTTTTCTAGTAGTTTCCTTTCTCCAACCTTAGGTATTTTCCTCTCAACACATGACAGATCAGTACCTGCCAGTGGCTGGAGGGGCCGTCTCTGTAGATCTCCAGAGCCCTGTCGCTGAATGCAGTTCCCTTCTCTCTGGCTTGCATTTCCACAAATTCTGGATGCCTTAGCCTCCCTGAACATGAGTCTCTGTTTCCTCAATTTTCTGAGACTGCCAGACTCTGTTGAAGTTCCCCCTCTCTAACTTGCATACTGTCAACTGCTTCAAGGGTATGATGTGGGACATTTGTAGACCTCACCTCATTTCCCCCCTTTTCTTAGGAATCTCACTCCTGCTTTGACTGTTGTCCAATATGTGAAAACTTGCTGAGGTCCAACCCCAGCAGGTCCAGGGGTCCCCAAAGTTGTGGACAGAGTCGGGGAAGAAGGAATGACACGGAGATAGCGTTCAGTTGATCGGCAGCCTAGCCAGGATCTCTAGCCAGGAACTCCAGCCAAGTTCTGTCTAGGTTCTCCAGCCAACTTCTGGTGTTTATTGTCTTTTTACATCTGTATTTATACCAGTTGATTTTAATCCTGTCAATTTCTATTGCAAAGGTTAGGGCGTTTCTTATCTCCATTTCAGGGAGTAAAGATTATGTAGCTTAAGCGTGATTGTTTGTAGTTAAAATGATTAACTACCTGCCTGGCACTTAGTTAAGGGGTTTTATCCCCTCCCTAACTTCAGGGGAAAATCCCTACCTGGGGAAACAACCTTTCTCGGAGAGGTGACCTTGGTTAAAACACATAGTGCCAAGAAGGTGAGCAAACATATTAAGAACAGTATGCCATATACGCCAGGTCCCTTGAAACATATGCTGTGCAGGTGTTTCTTCCCTGCAGCGACTGTGTCAAGCAGCAAGGATGGACTGGCTTCCGGCAAAAACTGTTGTTTATTTTATACAGTTTTCTGGTTGTATAAGCTGGGAGGATTCATCGGATCCCTATTACTCCGTCATGGCTTTGTGGAAATACTTGCCTATCTTTTCCTCCTTCTTTTCTGTGGGTTAAGATGAGGGCCTAAGTAAAAGAAGACAAGAAACCAGTTGGTTTGTTCTCAGTGTTTCACATGTTAGGCTTACCTGTAACTGAGGCAGAGGAGTCCCTAATTGCTGTGGTCAAAACCCTTTGAGGATAATAAACAGGCAATTTTGCCTGGTGCATCCTCCTCACTTTCCACTGCCTGGTACTTACAGTGGTAGGTTGATTGACCAAGAATTACGGCATTCTGAATCTTGGTCAAATATCACATGATTTTTATAAGTTCTTATTATTCTTACCTTTAACTGAATTAAGATCAATTTTTATTTACTTTCTCTCAACTATTTCTGTTTGCTATTATTTACCTTTAACTTCATAAGGTGTTTTGGTTATGTTAGTTGCTAGTTAGTTTTTTAAAAAATATATATTTTTATTGATTACAGAGAGGAAGGGAGAGGGAGAGAGAGATAGAAACATCAGTGATGAGAGAGAATCATTGGTTGGCTGCCTCCTGCACGACCCACAGTGAGGATCAAGCCCACAACCCAGGCACATGTCCTAACCAGGAATCGAAAGTGTAGTTAGTTATCTAACTGGTTATTATTTTTCATTTAGGTTGTATTTACTTCATTCATCATGTATTTTTCTATATCACAGTAACTTTTGGGATCTTGAAAGAGTTTGATCTTTATGCATTATATCTTTAGTTTTGTTCCTGCTTCTCTGTTCTTGCTTTCTTTTACTCAGAAATGAATGAGTGAATAAGTAATTGACAAATATGTCCACACATGCATACATGCAGTGCATTTTCTCAATTCTGTCACTATTAATTGTAACATATACTATTGATTTATCATATTTTCAAGAAAAAAGAAACATTACATTTGTTTTTTAAATCCTTCTTAGAAATTAACTAACAGAAGCATTCATTTACCCATATAATTTCTATACTATCTTCTTTCAAATCATAATATACAATTAAGTCCAAACCTTTTTCACATCCTGACATGCAGATTTTTCTCACCTTTGCTTACATTTTTTGCTTTCTTTACACATTATTATTGTTATATGGAAAATATGAAATTTAACCTGCTTTTTGCTTTTGGTTAAACTCATATTTTCAGTTTTTCTGTAGATAAGCTGTATATTAAATAACTTTATTTTTGAGTCAGCTGGAAACTTTTGACAGATTGATATCCAGCACTTGGTAATAGTACTTTGTCAAATAGTAATTGGTCACACCCATGTCTCCCAGCTCTGAAAATTCTGTGGTCTGTTTTGAGGGATTGGATGCTTTCTGCTGCCTTGAATTGTCCTTGCTTATCTTACAACAGACAGTTTCTGCCTCATAATGCCTTTTTATTTCAGTGCTTTATCACAGTTCAGTCTTTCTGAAAACATTTCCAAGCAGCAGGCTTTCAGATTTCACTTAAAATTCAACTGTGAGTACATTTACCTGTGAACTTAACTCAGCTATGGTCATGGTTGGGTAAACTAATGCCTTCTATGTGAAGGTATTTCCTACAGGTTTATACCTGGGCAAGGAATAACATGTATCACAACTTATTCTTTTGCTTGACTACTAGTGGGTTTCTGGACATTAAATCTGATACTTTGCCTAGTTTCAGAAGTCTAAAAATGTTATTTTAAGAAAAACAACTATCTTTAGAATTGAGATAATATGGCTTAGGAATTTAATATATATTAAGCAAGTATAAAGTCTGTCAAGTGGTAAATCTAAAATTACTATGAATATTTAAAAGATATTTACAACACTAAGATTCCAGTAAATACATTGATAAAGTCATGCCCATTAGGTTATAAGGGGATATAGCATAAACAAATGTTAAGAAAAGAGTTAAACCTTCTGGATAATTAAAACAATAGTGAATCACCTTTTTATACTTACTAAATAACTGTAATAAAATAGTCCATAGGGAATCAAGTACTTAGGCATTGCTTTGGCATTGGTACAGCTCATTTGGAGGGTGGTATGGTAGTATATCTTAAAAGCCTTAAACATATTTATGGCCATTGATTTAATAATACTACTCTTGGACATTAACTCTAAGTAAATAATTCAAGGAATAAAAAAGCTGTATCAGCTATATTCACAATAATATTTCTTATAATAGTAAAAACTGAAGACAGCCTAATTGGCTAACAATGGGAAATTTGATGTTTTATGATAAATAAATACACAAATAGTTCATATTCAATACATAAGCACTGTGACAACAGGGATGGTAGCTTTTTTGTTCTCTACTGTAGCACCAGTGCATAAAATAGTTTGACTTATAGTAGTTACTCAACAATTATAATTATTTTTGAAATGAACAAATCAATGGAATAATATTAAGTTAAATTTAAGTATACACATATAGAACCTGTTCTTAAGTACCTTAATGAGTAAGGAAGATGTGGAACAAGTTGGTTGATGAAGAGTTTTTTGGAGAAATTTGAACTTGAGTTTGAAAGTTCAGTAAAATATGGATTCTCTTGGGACCTAGGAGTTGGGAAAGGCATTCCAGGAAGAAGGTCAGTATAAGGAAAGGCCTGACAGTAAGTAGAATTGACTGGAAGGCAAGGTAGGAGCTGACGGATATGTAAAGACAGTGCCCTGAGCGGACTTGTAAATCAAGCTGATTAGGTGGGACTTTGTTCTGTAGTATGGGAAGTCATTAATGGTTTTCTTTGAAAGTTGGTGTTGAAAGAGTTATTTAATTCAAGGAATTTAATTTGGCATTGGTATATAGGGCCGGTTCAGGCAGGGAGATCAGTTTAAACTATATTGGAAATACTAGAGTGGAACTTCGTGTAGAAGTCCAAATATAGTCATTGTAAAGCTATTTTTGTTTCATCTTGAACTATGGATAGGAATCTGATAATTTGTTCCTTTGCACTAATACTATTTTTATTAATTTTAAGAGTTAAACTTGGTGATGTAAAGAGACAGTGCTATTAGAAGAGTAAACAAAAATATAATACAGGAAAAATTTTACTGAAATTTTGTTTAAAATCATTCACAAAATTGTTTAGGGTCAAAATAGGACACAGTTAAGTAATTCCTTCAGCTTCATGTATGTTTTTGTAAGTCTTCATTAAAGACAGAGGAAAACTATATAAACTATTACTGTTTGTTCTGTCAAAATATTGCTAGAATATCTTTTTAAAATTATCTTCTAGTGAAGGATCATACCATTAAACTTTTTGAATTGAGAACCTAGTTTTCTCTCTAGGGCTTTATGAAAAAGTTTTTTTGTTTGTTTTTCCCTAGCACTTAATATGTTAGTGGCAGTTGGGTAGTGAAAGTTGACATTTATGAAACAGGCCATTGTGGTGAATTAGGTTTATGAAATTTATTTGGAATAAACTAAGAAGAGGTTTTTAAAAAACCAATTTGTTGCCAGTAGTTGTGCAAAAACTAATTCTGTATTGTTTATAAAATGGAGAAACATCATAAATTAAATTATCTCTAGATAAACATGTGCAGATTCCTTTTTAAGAAATAGCAAGCATTTTACCAAGCAGTTGACCAGTATTTTTGAGCATTAATGTTTAACATTCAGAATTCAAAATGTAAACGAAAGCTTTAGATGACAAAAAGATGAATTTTTAATTGAATTCACATGACAATTCAATTGAATTGTTTGAATAGTGGTTCAGAACAGTATACCTAAGTGAATTATTTTATGCTAGAGGCCCAGTCCACAAAATTCTTGCACGAGTAGGGTCTCTAGCGGCTGTCGGCTACCGGCCAGGGCTTTCCTTTGTTCCGCACCGCCCCCTGGTGGTCAGCATATGTCATAGTGAGCAGTCAAACTCCTGGTCAGTCGAACTCCCAAGGGGACACTTTGCATATTGGGCTTTTATATATATAGATTTTCAGGTTTAGAGGTTGAGTTGGAAAGGGCTGTGCCAAGAAGATGATATTTTACCTGAATCTTGAGTATGTATTATTTGTTCTGCATGCCAGATGCTGGGTTTGTAACATATGCATAAGACATTGTCCTTTCTTTAATGGACTAACAAGTGTTTATAAACTGTGTGACAAATATTTAGATAAGGGAACAAAGATTAGTATGGAGAAGGGACAGGAGGAGAGGAAGTGTTAGAGCTTTGCAGAGAAGGTGGCATAAGTAGGACTTGAATGATGATGGATGGACCCACACCTCCTGGAGAATGGGGCCAAGGGTTGTTTTTGATATAGGATGTGCAGTATGAGGAGATGCATAAGGGCTTTCTTTCTTTCTGCTCATTAAATATAGATAAACATTTTGACTGGTAGGTATAGAAAAAAACCTGTTATATACCAAACCATTTCTTATAGAATTCATTTAGGAGACCTTTAAATATTAAAGTAAGTATTATCTGGACTGCAAAAAGTTATGAAGAAACTAGAATAGTTTGGCTGATAGTAGGTACTCAACAATTGTAATTATTATTGAAATGAACAAATTTCATTTGGGACAGTGGAAATGTTCTATATCTTAATTGTGGTTACAAAGGTGTTTTCCTTTGTCAAAATCCATTCTGTTGTATATTTAAATTAGGCTCATTTTATTGTGTGTAAATTTTATCTCAGTAATGTTCATTTAAAAATTGTGAATGTATTACATATATCCCCTTTTATGTTTAATAATAAAGATTTTTTTTTTAAATATCATAGGTGGGCCAGAAAAATAAAATTGTCTGTGAAATCACAGTTCTTCCATATTTGTACTTAGATTAAAAAGACGGAATTCTTAAGGAAGAGATTTTCAGCTGTTTGTTATCAAACTAAATGTCCAACACAAGACTCAGCATATTAATCATATAGCAGTGAGCAGAATAAAAGTCCATACTTTCATAGAATTTACTTTTTAGTGGAGGAAGGAGAGGGATACTACAGAAGAGAACAGAGTAATTCATTCCAGGTAATTAAGTGTTATGATAATGTGCCCTTCATCGGAATCAAACCAGGATCCTTCCATCCATAGGCTAACACTCTATCCACTGAGCTAATCCAGCTAGGGCTGGATAATTTCGATTGATCAATCTTTTAAGTTCACTGATTCTTCTGTTATTGCCATTTTAATATTGGGTTCACTCAGTGAGTTTAATTTTGGCTATTGCATTTTTCAGTTCTGAAATGTCTACTTGGTTCTTCTTTATATCTTCTATTTCGTTGCTGAGACTCTGTTTTTCCATGTATCTCAGTAGTTTGTAATTACTTGGATCATTTTACTGATACCTGCTTTAAAATCCTTGTTAGATAATTCAGACATCGTTGTCCTCTCAGTACTGGTGTCTGTTAATTATCTTTTTTAAATTGAGATTTTTTCCCATGTATTGCTTATTTTTTTTTCATAAGTATGATTATTATTAAAACAAATTAGGAGAATCAGAATAAGGAGAAACTGAACCAATCAAGTTGTATAAGCTCAATTTCTTTTTCTACCAAGTAGATATAGTAATACCTACTTCACAGATGTTTTGTAAAGAATACACGAAAACACATATGTGAAGTATTGAACCCTGTCCCTGGCATATAACAAATGCTCAGGAAATTTGAGTTAATTTTTTTTTCTTTTTCATGCTTATAGTATTTTGAAATCATTGTCAATTATATAGGGAAGAGACTCTTTAAAAGTCGTAACTCCTCCCCATCCCCAGCTAGTTCTCTAAATTGTTATTACTTAATACGAAGATCAGCCTGTTCTCAATACTGCCTTAGTTTTTGTTAAACCTAGATAAGTCTTCTTGTTTGAGGCCCTAGGAAATTCATCCACTTTCTTCTGTTCCTTAGAGAATCTTTTCTATCTCCAACCCCTATCCAGGGCAGAAGTGGATTGATGTATTGTTGACGGCTTCCCTCCTTACTTGCCACCTTACATTTTGCTTTTAGTATTTTACAACTAAGCATTGGGGGAATGGTAGAAGCAGGAAGAGCTGGAGAAGGTGTGGTGATCTTGACAGAAAAAGACAGAGATGTTACCAAGCTTAAGAAATCCTAATAGCTTCTTTTAAAGCTTTCAGTTGTCCCAGACTCTTGCTGAGTCGGTAATTGGAAGCTCTATTGAACTGATGCATCTTAATATTTTCCCTTTGTCTTGAAACCTGTTTGACCTTCACGATGGAAGTTTTTTCTGAGAAAGTGACATTTAGGTTGAATTTTGAAAG
Source organism: Myotis nattereri (assembly GCF_964212035.1). Lineage (NCBI taxonomy): Eukaryota > Metazoa > Chordata > Mammalia > Chiroptera > Vespertilionidae > Myotis > Myotis nattereri. The sequence continues at coordinate 74,006,592 of NC_138085.1, read as the reverse complement.
ATGAGTTAGGCCAGTGATGGTGAACCTTTTGAGCTCGGTGTGTCAGCATTTTGAAAAACCCTAATTTAACTCTGGTGCCGTGTCACATATAGAAATTTTTTGATATTTGCAACCATAGTAAAATAAAGACTTATATTTTTGATATTTATTTTATATATTTAAATGCCATTTAACAAAGAAAAATCAACCAAAAAAATGAGTTCGCGTGTCATCTCTGACACGCGTGTCATAGGTTTGCCATCACTGAGTTAGGCTTTACTAGGTGAGGGAGGAAAATGTACAGGCAGACAGAACCAGCATATCTGAAGTTTTTGAAGTAAGAAAGGAGCATATTGTATACTGAAGGTACTAAAAATGTCAGTACAGAAATAAAGATGGTGTGGTATTGACAAAAGGATACACGCATAGATTGTTGGAACAGAGTAGACAGTCCAGAACTGGAACCCACACAAATATAGCCAATTGGTTTTTGGCAAAGTTGCAAAAGCATATCAGAAGAGAAAGAATAGCTTTTTTAGTAAATGGTGTTGGCTTTGCATTCAAATGCAAAATAATGAACCTTGATTTATACTGCATACCTTATATAACGATTAACTTCAAATGCATCATAGATCTAACTGAAAAATGCTTTTGGAAGAAGGCATATGTCGAAAACTTTGTGACTTGAGGTTAGGCGAGACACCAAAAACATGATTCATTAGATAAAAATATTGGTAAGTTAGACTTCATAGAAATTAAAAGCTTTTATTATGTGAAAGACACAGTTAAGAGAATAAAAATATAAGCTATACATTGAGATTAAATATTTTCATATTCTGTATCCAATAAAGGACTTATATAAGAATATATAAAAAACTCTCAAAACTCAACAATAAGGAAACATAATTTAAAAATGGACAAAAAGATACCTCAAAAAGGACATACCATTGATAAATGAACACATGAAAAGATGGTCAATATCATTAACCATTGGGGAAATGCAAATTAAAACCACACTGAGATACCACTACATACCTATGAAAATGACTAAGATAAGAAATAGTGAGAATACCAGGTGCTAGTAAAGGTGCAGAAAAACTAGAACTGTCATATGTTTCCGGGGACCATAAAAAATGGTATATACATTTCTTTTAAAAATATATTTTTGAATTAATTTAAATATACAGAAAAGTAGCAAAGATTAATACAGATGCCCATATATCTCAGTTTCTTGATATGTTAACAGCTTACAAAACCATGGTATATATTTCAGGACTAAGAAACCAACATTGGTGCATTACTTTTAACTACATTCCAGCTTTTATTTGTATTTCATCAGTTTTTCCACTTAATGCCCTTTTTCTGTTCCAGAATTTAATTCAGGACAACCACATTTTGAAAATAAGTTTTATTTTTATTTTCTAAAAATTCTTTCTTATTCATTGATTATGATATCTTATGAACAGATTTTTCTTGTTTTGTGGACACATTGGCCTCTTGAATCTCTCTGAAGATACCAAGTAAAGTTAAGACATTCTATTTATTTTGGTTACCTTACTCTTTTTCCTTTGGGTCATTGTACCCCTGCTTTTTCACCTTGGTGCCTCTCTTAGTTTTTATTAATTAGCTGGTGATTCTTGGCTATTCTTCTTTACAGTATTTTCAAACAAAGGTCTAAATAAGTAGTCATCCAATTTGAATATATACAAAATCCCTTCAGGGCCCAGCTTAAATGCAGTCTAAACCTCACAAAAATCTGATTTAGTAAGTCTGGGGTTGAGCATCTAAACCTGTGGTTCGCGACCCCTTTGGCGGTCGAACAACCCTTTCACAGGGGTCGCCGAAGACCATCCTGCATATCAGATATTTACATTATGATTCATAACAGTAGCAACATTACAATTATGAAGTAGCAATGAAAATAATTTTATGGTTGGGTCACAACATGAGGAACTGTATTTAAAGGGCCAGAAGGTTGAGAACCACCAATCTAAACACTTCAGAAGTTTGGATGCTTGTAACATCTTGGTAAACTGGTGAAATTCTGTAAAGGTCAGTATTCTTTAAAGATTTTTATTATTTACTAGAGGCCCGGTGCACAAAATTCATGTGTGTGTGGCGGGGGCATTGGGGGATGTCCCTCAGCCTGACCTTCAGCCTCTCCAATCAGGGAGCCTTCAGGGCATGTCCTACTGACAGCTCAGGTCTGCTCCCCATGGTTCTCTGCTCTCTGTCGGGCCTGCCTGCTCCACACCACAGCGATGGGCAAGCAGGCCCTGCGGGGTGCTGCCTGCAGGCCATGGTTGCCTGCTCCTGGGTCGCTGGGTGCTACCTGCGGGCCATGCTTGCCTGCTCGGCTCACATTGCTGGGGCGCCGCCACCAGCGTCCCACCCAGGCCGCTATGGGTGCTGCCATCTTTTTGTCATGGAGTGATGGTTAATTTGCATATTGTTCTTTTATTAGATAGGATTTTTTTCAATATGTTTTATTGATTTTTACACAGAGGAAGGGAGAGGGACAGAGAGTTAGAAACATTGATGAGAAAGAAACATCAATCAGCTGCCTCCTGCACACCCCCTTCTGGGGATGTGCCCGCAACCAAGGTACATGCCCTTGACCAGAATCGAACCTGGGACCCTTGAGTCCTCAGGCTGACGCTCTATCCACTGAACCAAACCAATCAGGGCTAGATAGGATTTTTTAGAGAGAAAGGGAGAGGGGGAGAGAGAGCAAGAAACATCTACGTGAGAATGAAAAATTGATCAGCTGTCTCCTGCACACCCCCTACCAGGGATCAAGACCCAAATCTGGGCATGTGCCCTGACTGGGAATTGAACTGCCAACTTTTTGGTGCATGGTACTTTGCCCAACCTACTGAACCCCCAGGGCAAGGTCAGTATTCTTTAGAAAGCATTGATTTCCCCAATGAATTTCATCCTGACCACCGGGCTCTGTAGGTTGGCTTCCCGCTTGCTGTGGTAAATGGGAGGTGGAGCCCCTTTTTTCTTTATCATGCTCCATGTAGAGACAAGGCTAATAAACTGGGACCTGTCCCTCCCCCAGCTTCTGCTATAGGAAGGAATTTATCTGCTGTGACCAGCATTTACTATTTACTATCAGGGTTGTACTGGTTGCCTTTGGTGGTTTTTCAGTTATTCTATGTCCTGTCTATACTCCAGGCCCACCTGACATGAGATGTTTAAGAAGGAGAAACGAAATGACTGGGCTCAGTCTGCCATCTTGAACTGGAAGTCCACTTGTTACTTTTAAAGTGATGTTGTTTTATAATGTGCCAATAAGTATTTCTTTTGAATTCTCACATAAAATAAACATCATAAAACCAGTAGTAGGATTACAGTTTACTCATGCTTATTCAGATGTTCAAAGAAAATGTAGCTTGTTCATTTTTTTATAAGTCATGTCTTCCTTTTGATGAACCCTGGTCACATGGTAACTGGAGGAAGAGTATCAGTCTTAAGTCTGGTAAACTAAGTCTTCTTCAGTAATTTAAATGTATCTCTTTGGATATTTCAGTCTCTGTTTGAATATTAGTCTTTCAGTTATCATCTCTCCTCTCATACCTTTCCACAGTGGAATCCAGACTTATGGGTTGGATGTATGTGGCTTATGTGACCTTGTAGTAGTAGAAGAATACAAGGACCCTCAGTCCATGTGCCATCTTCTTCGATTTTTCACTGATCTCTCCTTCAAAGTGATTGGTCGGGCTATTTCCTGGAATTGTGACTAGTAGGGTGCCATCAGAACTGTCCTTGGGTGTTCCTCAGATGTCTACAGCTGAAGTTTAAATGATGTTACTTGAGATTTATTCTGTTGGTTCCAGGATGTGTTGGCCATCTTCCCAGCTGTCACACATTACCTGAGGTCTGGCTAGGGTTTTCCATTGGCCCCCTAGCCAGGTGTTCTCTTTTCCAGGCCTTTACTGTGGAGTTACTTTGCCCCTATCACAGTGACCTCTTCTGGAAAATTCACCATCCAGCATCTTAAATTACCTTTCTTCTACTACTTGGGAGCACCGAGGAATTTCCCAGTGCCTTCTATGGCAATTAGGGGAAAGGGAGATTCCAGAGCCAACCTTGTGCCTCTCTTCACTCTGATTGTGCTTCTCTGCATTGTTTTGATGTGGTTTTCTCCAGCTTTTGCTAGGGCGTGGATGAGGAGAGGTAAGAGGTTGGTGTGTGTGTAGGGGGTGGGGAGTGCTCCTGGAAGGCAGTCACTTTGCACAGTCTCAACAGGAAGAACAGAAGCTATTCCAACTCCCAGATTGCTTCACTCCGTCAAATATCTCTTTCCTTTTGCAGCCTCTACCTGGATAGGGTAATGTGAGTATTGGTCTAATCGCTTTTTCCTCCTGTCTCGGTCCGATTCTTTATCTCACTGTCCTTTGGCCATCATCAGGAATTTGAGGCTTTAATTTGTACTTTCTCTAGGTTTAATTCTCCTTCTACCCTAAATAGCAGGCTTTCTATTATAGCTGTCATGACAGAAAGGATATATGCTCTCTAGGGTGGAAGAAACTATAATCTGAGTCTTTCAGGCCTGGTCAGAAAATAGTAGCGTTTTAAAAAATTCCTTCTTTTGGAAAACCAGTTTTAAGAATTATATCCTATTACAAAATCTTTTCTTTAATTAAGAAGGTAAATCTTAATATTTCTAGTAGGTGAATAAACATAATATTAAGTGTTTTCATAATCATTAGGGTATATGCCTTCATTCCTCTTCTTTTTCAGAATTTCCTTATAGATCAGCCGTGGGCAAACTACGCCCCGCGGGCCGGATCCGGCCTGTTTGAAATGAATAAAACTAAAAAAAAAAATATACCATACCCTTTTATGTAATGATGTTTACTTTGAATTTATATTAGTTCACACAAACACTCCATCCATGCTTTTGTTCCGGCCCTCCGGTCCAGTTTAAGAACCCATTGTGGCCCTCGAGTCAAAAAGTTTGCCCACCCCTGTTATAGATATATCCTTTTCATTATAGTATAGACTAGAGGCCCGGTGCACGAATTCGTGCATGGGTACAGTCCCTAGGCCTTGCCTGCAATCAGGACCATCTTGCTGCCACCCACCCTGGTTCCCCATTTGCCACCTGGTGATGGGAGCCTGATGGTCAGGGAAGGGACTGAGAGGTCGGCCATTGTTGCCCACTTGCCGGCCTCACCCTCGCCGTGGATCGCCATCTGTGTGTGGGGCGACCAGCTGGGTGGGGGGCTTGGCCTGGTGCCTCCTGCATCCCCTGCCACCCACCCAGGTTCCCCGTTCACCATTGGCAATTGGAACCTGCCAACAGGGGAAAGGGACCAAGAGGTGGTCAGTGCACCTCATAGTGAATAGTTGAGCAGTCGTTCTTGTAATTCTGCCATTATGGTTGCTAGGCTTTTATTATATAGGATTCTTATATGATTATGTTTCTAAAACATATTTTAGTTTTTATTTTATTTTTATTAAATCCTATAATTTCAGGATTACATTGTATCTTAATAATTTTCCCAAGCAGGGAAATAGTCTATGTCTCTTTTTTTCATATCTTATTTAATTATATACAATAAGGTTTTATAAAATTTTGAAATATGACTTTAAAATACAAGTCTCATATTCTTTTTACATGAATCTTTTCCTTTTTGATTTATGTGTGTGTTTAAGGGAGTAAAATGCAGCTTGCAACTCAGTTCCTTCTGCCTTGTAGCTCTTTCCTGAGTGATCCCATAGTACTTTGTGTACTTGCCTTTTCTAGTGTTCCTCTATGTTTACTAGAGTGTGATCAGCTCAGGGACAGCCACTCAGGTATTGCTTATCTTTATTTTCCTTAGTGCCTAACAAATCCCTGCTCTTAATAATGGGCATGGGGAAGTTATCAATTCATATACTCCTTCCCTGACTTCTTTTTCTCCATAGTACTTACCATATTCTAATATAATATACTAGGGGCCCGGTGCACGAAATTCATGCACTGGGTGTGGGGGGGGGCGGGGGGGAGAGTGTCCCTCAGCCCAGCCTGCCCCCTCTCACATACTGGGAGCCCTCAGGCGTTGACCCCCATCACCCTCCGATCGCCTGATCGGCCCCTTGCCCAGGCCTGACTCCTCTGCCAGAGGCGTCAGGCTTGGACAGGGGACCCCCAACTCCCCCGATCACTGGCTCTGGCCCCCGCCCAGGCCTGAGGCCTCTGGCCCAGGAATCATGCCTGGGCAGGGGACCCCCATCTCCCTCTGATCGCTTGCTCCACCCCCCGCCCAAGCTGACGCCTCTGACCCAGGCTTCAGGCCTGGGCAAGGGGACCATCATATCCCCCCAATCCCCGGCTCCGCCCCCCACCCAGGCCTGACGCCTCAGCCAGAGGAGTTGACCCTCATCACCCTCCAATCACCAATCACCGGATCGACCCCTTGACCAGGCCTGAGGCCTCCGGCAGAGGTGTCAGGCCTGGGCAGGGGACCCCCAGCTCCCTGCGGTTGCAGGCTCTGCCCCTGCCCAAGCCTAACGCCTCTGGCCTAGGCGTCCGGCCCAGGCAGCGGGGACCTGCAGTGGCAGCGGGGGGGCGCCGCGATCGTGGGCTTCGCTTTAGGCCCAGGCAAGGGACCCCTAGCTCCTGGGACTGCCAGCTTCGACCGTGCCCAGCTCCCATCGCTGGCTCCACCCCTACTTCCTGCTATCACTGGCCAGGGCCGCAAAGGCGCCTGATTCTCCGATCATGGCTGGGGGGCAGGGCAAAGGCGGCCCCAGGGCCGCCTTTGCCCTGCCCCTCAGCTCTTAGCTCCCCCCTGGGTTTCCGATCACTGTCAGTGGCAGGGGGCTTCTTCCTGCTTTCCCTTTTGCCTCCCTGCGTTGTGCCTACATATGCAAATTAGCCGCCATCTTGTTGGCAGTTAACTGCCAATCTTAGTTGGCAGTTAATTTGCATATAGCCCTGATTAGCCAATGAAAAAGGTATCGCCGTACGCCAATTACCATTTTTCTCTTTTATTAGTGTAGATTGTTTACTTATTTGTCTTATTTATTGTCTGTCTCTTCTCACTAAATTATAAGTGCCATCAAGGCAGGGATTTTTAACTATTTTGCTTACTACTGCATTTCTGACACCTAGGAGAGTATCTGGCACAAATGTGACCAGTGATTACTTGTAGAATGATTAATGAACTAATTGCTCAAATTTAGATAATTGCCTGATTATACCATATGATCGGTACAGTATGATAAGCATAAACTTCTGGTATAGAAAAAAATAGTAATGTAATTATAAAGGTGTTAAGTTTAAAAGCTGGAAGACCTTACTATCATCTAATTCTGTTTCATTTTGTGAAATGACCAAGAAGTGAGATGAGTTGATTTAAGCCGAGTCAGTTTATTGTAGAGATGGAATAAGAATTTAGAACTCTTGAGTAAAACTTAATAATTAATAGTGGCATTTGTATTATTGGTGGAGTGCCCTCTATGTCCCTACCTGTTGCCAGTAGAAGTGGGTTTCTTGTGATGTCGCAAGGAAAGTAAATTCCTGAGACTCGCACAGTAGAGTGAGCAATCTTTGTTTGCATGGAATTAAACCCTGGGTTTCCAAGGTCCCATTTCCCTCCGTCACGCCATGGCAAAAGTCCAGCTGTGTCTTCAGCAGAGCCAGGATTAAAGCCACTGCCCAGAGTCTCTGCCCAATATTAAAACATCGTCCAGTCCAGCATCTGCTAGGTTAGCTTTGTTCCCAGCTGTAGTCCATTGCGTGTGAGATTCGCCATGTGGCTGCTGAGGCCTCATGGTGGGCTAGCGCACAGGTCTGTGTGGGTCAAGGAGCAAGCGAGAAACAGGAATACAAGAGAGCAAGAGCTGGTAAGAGAAAGAATTCTTTGTCTGGGGATTATGTATTCCCAAATTTTTACCATCTTTCATTGGTGTCCACCCTCTTAGCCAATGATCTTTGTTCCCAAGTTAGGCTGAAGACAAGCACTTTCCCAACATCATCCAGACTTCATTGCACATATGCCTATCTTCTTTGTTTGATCCCTTTCCCCAGTGATCTGCAGGAAAAGGACTGGTGGTTCCCTGGGTAATGTGAAGTTGCAGCTTCCTGGTGAAGCTGCCCCAGATGACATGCTTATCATGTCTGGCCTCCCGTTTGCTTCTTTCCTATTATTAATAACCAGGTAATCACAACGGTATCACCTTTATATATCAAAGAAGCTTTTCTTGATATCCCAGTAAATATCTTTAGTATTTTTCTTTCATAGCACGAACACAATTTACAATTGTGTATTTAATGTCTCTCTTCTACATCAGATTGTAAGCTCCATAAAGGCATGACTTTTGTCTGTTTTCTTTATTGTGAAATACTCAGCATCTTATACAGTGCCTGAAACATGTTAGCCACTATATATGATTTATTATTTCATAACTGAGGAGGTTTGAAAAGAGGATTTTTGATGAAAACCTGTTTTTACTAACAAAGGTTGTGAAAAATTACTGGAGTGGCATTATATTAAAACCATAGGTGCCTTCTTAGGCTTGGATTCATATAGTTCTAAGCAACCTTGTGTTCTTATTTTTTTTTTTTCCCAAGTAAGCTGCATTGCTGGAAAGCAAATTCACTGACTGCTTGGCAAGAATATTAGTTGAGTTTATAAGATATTGTTCGTTCTAAATGCTACGTTAGATTTTGGGGATCACTATTGGATAAGGTAAAATGACCCGTGGAGGTACTAGACAGTGGGGCTGAAAGATCGAGCACTTCAGTGGCTCTGGAGAGAAGTAATAATCTTGAGGCCCTTGCCCAGCCTCGTTACTATTGCTTCATTTGATGAAAATCAAAAACACTGTTTTTCTCCTCAAATTGCTATCCCCTCCTACTTTTCTTGTACTGTTTTGTAGCAGTAACCATGGTTACTCGTAAAGGCTCCTTGGAGCTTTAAAAACATGTCAGTTTCACAGCTGGAGGCAAAGTGATCTAGATAAAAGCATAAGAATAAAGCTTACAGTGGTGTTTTGTTTTGTTTTTTCCCCCTGTTAGAATTGAGTTCTTTCATTAGGGAACACTTTTCCTGAAGTGAAGTGTTCTTTGTTCCCAGTAGAGCAGACAACATTTTCATTTAAATTAACACTAAGTTAGCACCTGGCTCTTTTGTTAGAGTCAGGAAAAGGGAGGTAATGCTACCACTCACCTGTCCTCCACCTGAACCTACCCTCTCTCTATCCTCTTCTTTCTCTTATCTATTTCCTTACCGCCTTCCCGGCTGATACTGCATGATAGTGATACTGATGGTTGAGGCTCAGATGGAAAAGGTTGTGAAGTTGCAGCTTTGGATTAATGGGGGGAAGAGGAATAGAGGAGGACTAACATTTGGTGTAGTGCTACCAGGAGCGTATCTGCCACAATCAAGAAGAAACCAAGGCCAGGTCTTGTCTGAAGGCCAGAATAAGTCATCTCTAGAAGGAAGGCTTGGAGGCAGATACTATTTTAAGGGATGCCACTGTTGAAATGGGAAAGAAAATCTGTATTTATTAAACATCTAGTATATATTGAATACCTGCATTGGTACTTTCTATTATATTATGTTCTCTCTTATACCAGGCTGAAAGGACTCTGAGAATTTTAAAGTGACTTATAATTGTTTTCTTTGTGATGATTTTCTACTCTGAAATCCTGCCACCTTAGCTTATAGGTGATTTATACCATCTTTTTTCTTGGTGTGATATAGACTTGCTTGTACCCTGTTGTTGTTTTTTAAATAAAGTTTTGTTAGAATGCAGCTACCGTGCTCATTAGCTTATGTATAGTCTATGGCTGCTTTTACAGTCCAAAGGCAGAGTTGAATAGTTGCTACAGAAACCATATAGCTTGCAAAACCTAAATGTTTACTATCTGGATCTTTACAGAAAAGTTTGCTATCCCCGATCTAGATTGGAATGGATCAGTTCATCCTAGACCAAGTATGAGAATGATTATTTTGGGAGGAAAGCAAGCATATTCTTAGGTTATATTCCTTGTGGACATTAGAAAAATGGCAGGATGAAAGAGGATGCTGGGGATTTAGATGAAAGTGCTGGGCTTACTGAGCCCTTTTAAATCAAAAGTTTAAACCTAAACTGTGAAAGGAAACTTCAAATGTAAACATCGTACTTTTTACATTACCATTTTCTGTTTCTACATACATACCTGTGTCCATAGTCTCACATGGACTTGCTCTGATTCTGTTATCATTTGTATACTCACATAAATGTAGACTTACGTAAGTATTTTGACTGGAAGTGAGCACCAACATCTTTATTTTACAGATGGCAAAAACTTGAGTTCCTAAGAAGTTATAATATACCTGATTTACAAAAGCAGGTTAGTGCCAAATCCTGGGAGTAAAATCCTGGTTTTTATGTCTGATTTCCTGCTATCTTGCAAAGAGGCATTCAAATATGAAGTCTACCCGAAAGCCTCACCCAGTATATCTTTAGTTTTAAGTAGGACTTCTTAGAAAACTAAAGAAATGCTGAAAAGAAGAAAAGCATTAAATCTAGATTCTGATTTAACTCTGCTACTGATATCTTTGCAATTTTCTGTAAGTGGACCATTCTTTGATAAACAGAAATAAGAATTTAGAAGACAGATTAGGCTTGTAAGGATGACTGTAGACTCAGATCCAGATATTTGCTTTATTTCCTGGTAAATGTGTAGTTATTCAAGTAAACATGCTAATATATTCACAGTCCCTAAGTAATTTGTAAGGGGAACATTGAAGAATCCAGAATCCACATTGCATAAGTAGGTTATATGAATGTGTTTTAAATGTTTTTCTTTTGTGAACTGAACAAACTATAATTTATAATTCATTATAAAAAGCCTTAATGTATGATTTCACAACTTAATGAAAAAAAAACTTCCTTAAGAAAATTAGCTGTTGCTTGAATAAAAAGACAAAAGAAATACACCAGAAATTATAACCATTTTGCTTTCATATTCATGATAGAGATATTGCCATGACACTCAGGGAAGAGTCATTATTTTCCTTAAATTTAGTATTAGAAAGACCTCTCACTTTATTGCATCAGAAGATAATCATAGAATTTCTTCTTACTGGTTCCCTAGGGACCCATTTTAGATAAGAGAAATCCTAAGAGAAGCTTACACAAAAGATCTACATTGTAAATTATAATATAAGAGCTTACTCTGAAGAGGATTTATAGAGCCTTATAAATTAATCTCTACAGAATTGTGTAATTGTTCCTTATTGCTCTCTGTGATAAATCAGGTCCCTCTAATTTCTTTACTTTTACATTGGAAAAAGTTTTTAAAATATAAAAAGTTTTTGTAAGTTTTAAGTGTTTTAAAGTTTTCTTCTTAGTAATATAAGTCATAAGCAAATACATGTTACAGCTCAATAGACTTAACCAATCATAATTATAATCTTTCAGAAATTTAAGCAATTATAGCAATTCAATATTTCATATATTTAGTTTTATAGTTTTATTGAAGGCCTTCCTCCAGGTGAATTGTTCACCTAAAGAAAATGAAATGGCCCAGCTGGTGTGGCTCAGTGGTTGAGCATCGACACATGAACCAGGAGGTCACAGTTGATTCCCAGTCAGGGCACATGCCCAGGTTGCAAGCTCAGTCCCCAGTAGGCATGTGCAGGATGCAGCCAATCAATGAGGATTATCTACTTTACACAAAGTCCACTGATTTAAATGTTAATCTCAACTAAAAAATACCTTCACCTTTGTGAAAGCAAAATTTAAACTGGTGGTTGACCATATACTTATGGCTTAGCCAAGTAAACCTATAAAGTTCACCATCACAGGTACCACGTAAGTGATTAATTTCAGTGGGGACAAAAAGATTCCTCTGCATTTTTATAAATCACCTATGAAAAAATTGAAATTAGTATAAGAAATATTAACAAGTTAAAATAAGAAAGAAACATGCATGGGCACGGCCAGGAATATATTCATATATTAGAATCATATTTAAATGCGACATTGGAGAAAATTTATGAACAAGTATTACATAATATATAAATCAGGAAATTTTCAGGGACCAACAATCAAAATGAAGTTGAACTTAGGAAAATATTTTTAAAGAATATGAATTTTGACCAAATTTTGAAGAAAATGTACATACTGTGCATATGGAGTTGGGAGATAATCCTGATAAGTAGATTACCAAGGGCCTTAGGAGAGGCTTGGGGAAAGAAAGGCAGGGAAAAACTGAAAGAGAGGGCCTTGGATATGCATTTTATATTTGTTTAGCTAGGCAATTAAAAAAAAGTCTGAGAGTTAATTAGGAGGGAAGTGATTAAATAGAAACATTTATTAAAGGTATTGTTCTGCATGTATAATGGACTAGATTGGCTTCTAAGCCCAAGCACAGGAGATGAGAACCTGGGCAAAGATGTATAAACAGGAAATTGACAGAACTTTATGATTTAGTGTTGGAGACAAGAGAGAGATCATACTAATTTTGCCTAAATTCTGATACTATAAGAATGAGGGTAATTTTGACAGTGTTGTGGAAATATAGAAGATGGGCATGTAGAGTCTGAGTAGTGCATACTCAGTAGATATTCTATTTGGTAAACGGCACTGTATTCTAATATCCAATAGTCCACTTTGAACCATAAAATATGATACCTTCTTATTAAGGAATTTTATTCTACTTGGTATAACTAGCATATTTTCATTACAAATTTTTATAAAATTTACTATTTGAAGACATCAGACATATCAGATTTCTGGTAAATCGTATTTAACCACCAACTGTGTAATTAGTATCTACTATGAAAATGAAAACTGAAGAATTTCAAAATGGGGGGTATTTAAGATTATTTTCTGAGAAGGATTTATAGAGGATGTCAGATTTAAGCTCTTGTAGATATGATTTGAAAAGTTTTACAAAGTGAGGCCAGTGGGGCAAGTGAGAACCCCAAGTTGTAGGCTTAGGTATTTCCGAAATAAAAAGTCTTAAAATAAAACTTTGTTAACCTGGATTATTTTATAACTTATACACAGCCCCTTTACCTGCATATATATATAAAAAAGGCTAAGCGACCCGCCAACCGACTGGCTGGTAGTTAGGAGGCACACTGATCACCAGGGGGCAGACACTCAACACAGGAGCCACCAAGCAACAGCAACTTTGCAGAGTGCCCTCACACACTCCGGGACCCCTCAGGAGATGTCAGACTGCCCGTTTTGGCCCGATCCCCGCAGGCCAGGCTGAGGGACCCCACCTGCTGGAGGGACCCCGCTCACTCCGCAGATGCCCTTTGAGCCCCCAATGCTGCCCCAGCTGCGGCAGGCTGGGGAAGGACCGTGGGAGGTTGGCTCCAGGGTGTGTCTGGCCCATCTCACCCAGTCCTGCCCCGCCAGCCACCTTCAAATTAATTTACTTTCAACGTACACGAATCCATGCACCGGGCCTCTAGTTATGTGTGATTAATCATTTTTAATTAGCCTTAGTCCTGCCATTTAAATTGGAGCCCTGGTGACCTGAAACTGTAGCTTCAGTTAGTCATATAATTTACCTTTCTTTTCTCACTCCCCATTCTCTTCTTTAGACTATCAGTCTCAAAAATCCGTGGAAGTGTTGATCATTTCTTGAGGACAGCACATAGGTTATGTTTCCCATTTGTCATTCCTTATATTGCCATCACACTGTGTATGCCTTTGTTTTCATTACTTTGTTTTGCCTGGAGCCTTAACAGGGCATTAATTGGGATGTTCCTTGGTCCAGAACCACATGTTCTTACTGTTATCATTGTGCTTTAGCTTACCTCCTTTTGCTTCTTTCAATGATAGTATTGCTTCCAGTGTCTGCTTCTCAAGCCCCATTCTGATTTGTGTTCTCCAAACCGTATTGCCTCTTACTGTTACTGCTCCCATGGTAAATCTCTTCTTAGATTGTATCTATAACAGTATGTACTAGTGTGGCATGCATACTGAAAGAAAATTGCATTTATATTCTGAACTTTAGTTTTCATCAAGTCAAACTGATTTTCTTTCCAAGTAGTCTGTTTTCAAGGTTTCAGTACATGTTACCATCTTACAGTACAAAAATAATATCTGCTATTGTTAAGATTTGTCACTTACAAAGTTACTAGAGAATGAAATATTTAAAATATTCATGCAGTTTACATAGAAAACTTTCCATGATCCTATAACTTCAATTTACAAAAAATACTGTTTATTTATAATCAGTCAGTGAAGCTACATTTTTAACAATGCTGGGAGAAAAGGATTTAACCAGTTAACTGCCACGATATTTTGAATTTAATTTAAAAAGGTCTGCCGCTTGCATCTATAGATGCTTATGGTGTACAAATGGTTAATAATTCCTGAACATCTTAATGCCAGTTCTTTTCCTGGCAGTTTTATTAATTGGGATTCCTCTGGAGATCATTCTTTGGAAAACAAATCTTCCTTATTCCACCTTTACCCAAGAGGTCAGAATACAAGTATTCCTTCCTTTGTATACACTTTAATCTTGCTTAGAAGGGTTATGTCTTTCCCCCTTAATTATTCCTTGTCACTACATATGTAGTTTCAAAAAAATATCCATTATAATTAAAATCAAGAAGAGCACTGGGACTTCAATGTAACTGTCAGTTATATTAATTATAATTTACTGAATGGTTACTGATAAACATTTTAAATAAACTAAATTCTTTTCTAGTAGGAAAGTAATAACTAGCAGTGGTTTTTTAATAACTGATTTGAGAGAAACATCGCTTTGTTGTCCCATTTATTTATTGCTGGGGTCCAACCCCAGCAGGTCCAGGGGTCCCCAAAGGTGTGGACGGAGTCGGCGAAGAAGAAACGACACAGAGGCAGTGTTCAGTTGATCAGCAGCCTAGCCAGGATCTCTAGCCAGGATCTCCAGCCAAGTTCTGTTCAGGATCTCCAGCGAAGTTCTGGTTAGGGTCTTCAGCCAGGTTCTGTTTCCATGTTCTCTAGCTAGGTTCTCCAGCCAGGTTCTGTAGCCATGTTCCCTCGCTAGGTTCTCCAGCCAGGTTCTGTCACCAGGTTCTAGTCAGGTTCTCTTGCCATGTTCTATCCAGGTTCTGTAGCCAGGTTCTGTCTCTAGGTTCTTCAGCCAGGTTCTCTCGCTAGGTTCTGTCTCTAGGTTCTGTGGCCAGTTTCTGTCCAGGATCTTTTGCCATGTTCTCTCGCTAGGTTCTGTCTCTAGGTTCTGTCTCCAGTTTCTGTCCAGGATCTTTTGCCATGTTCTCTCTAGCGAAGTTCTTCTGTCTCTAGGTTCTGTGTAGGTTCTGTGTCTGGGTTCTGTATCTAGGTTCTGTGTCCAGTTGTCTTGTTACATCTGTATTTATACCAGTTGATTCCAATCCTATCAATCTCTATTCCAAAGGTTAGGGAGTTTCTTATCTCCATTCCAGGGAGTAAAGATTATGTAGCTTAAGCATGATTGTTCATAGTTAAAGTGATTAATTACCCGCCTGGCACTAGTTAAGGGGTTTTATTCCCTCCCTAACTTCAGGGGAAAATCCCTACCTGGGGAAACAAACTTTCTCAGAGAGGTGACCTTGGTTAAAACACATAGTGCCAAGAAGGTGAGCAAACATATTAAGAACAATATGCCATATATGCCAGGTCCCTTGAAACAGCAAGGATGGACCGGCTCCCAGCAATTTATGTATTAATTGTTGTTCTTTGTATGTGCCCTGATCTGGAATCAACCTACAACCTTGGTGTATTGGGGCAATGCTCTAACTAACTGAGCCAGTTGGCCAGGGCTAATTAGTAGTTTCTTGAATAATAGTTCTCTAGGTGATCAAGACAATTTATCTTGATTAATAAATAAGAAAATAGAATTATTTGAAAGATTTGAGTTATGCTCCTTAAAATACTGTTCTGTAACCTCCTTAATTCATTCATTAAAAATTTATTATCCTTCACTAAAATGTAAATTTTAAAGTATTATTTATTTAGTATGTTAAGCAGTATTCTGTATGCCCAACCTAAGAAATGAAATTTAGGAATATAATGGAAACTCCTTGTGTAAGCCTTTCTCAACTCATCCCTTTTCATGTCTCTCCCCAAGTGTAAACATTATACTGAATTTTCTAAGTTATTTTAATTTTTTATAGTAAGTCTTACTACATATAAATCTGTACCTAAATAATATAGTTTATTGATTGCTTATTTTTGAACTTTATAAAAACTGGTATAGTCCTGGCTGGTTTTCTCAGTAATTAGAGCAATACAGGAGGCAACCTATTGATGTGACTCTCTCACACTGATGTTTCTCTCTCTCTGTCTCTCCCCTCCCTTCCACTCTCTCTAAATCAATGGAAAAAATATCCTCAGGTAAGGATTAACAACAACAAAAAAGGTATATTGTGTATGTTTTTCTTAAGATTTACTTTTTTTTGTCTTTGTTTTTGTCCTAAGACCTACTTTTAAATTTCTAAAATTCATTTTCATTGCTGTGTAGGACATTGATTTTTATGGCTAGTTATTGAATATACAGTGATTTCTACTCTTAATCCCTAATGGGTAAGCAGAGGGTACAGAAAGGGGAAAATGAAATTGTTTATAAAAATTAATTCTGGAAAAGAAACTTAGGAAAATTTGTAAAATGGAGTTGAAATTGTGAAAATGTACGGTGATAATAAATCTTAGTATACTAGGACTAACCAAAACCTTGAAGGGAGAAAAATAGTTTTAGGCCCCCCCCCCCAAAAAAAAAAGATTTTTATAATGCTCTCCCACAAACGTCGTTATTTGGATTATGATGGCATGAAGTTGGGGGAGGGTGGTAGACACACTGAGCATAAAAGCCTGTGAGTTCGATGATTGTGCTGGTGGTGGGGCATGTTGCATTCCTGGTGTCTTTGGGGGGAAGTATTTGTGCTTTATTGGGGTTTATTTTGCAGGGACTCTTGACTACCTTTGAGTACTTTTTAAGAGTTTGTTTTGTTTTAAAGGGATTGGGTTTGTGCAGTTTCAAAATAATTATTGAAAGTGGGCATTATGCTCTTCTACCCTCAACTTTTGCTGGTTTTCTCCTCTTACCTTGACTCATTTTCTCTTTAAAAAAAATTTTTTTTAAATTGATTTCAGAGAGGAAGGGAGAAGGAGAGAGCGAGAGATAGAAACATCAACGATAGAGCCCATCAACGATGATCGGCTGCCTCCTGCATGCCCCACACTGGGGATCAAGCCCGCAACCCAAGCATGTGCCCTGACTGGGAATTGAACTGTGACCTCCTGGTTCACAAGTCAGTGCTCAACCACTGAGCCACGCCGGCCGGGCTATCTCTCTTTTTAAAATTGATATTCCAGCTTTAATTGTCCCCTTCCTTAAATATTGGATTGTCTTTGTGGTAATTTATTCTCTTCTCTTTTCACTTTTCCTTGGTCATCTCATCTACTCTACTACCAGGGATTCAAAAAACCTTTTTTAAAAAAATATATTTTATTGATTTTTTACAGAGAAAGGGAGAGGGATAGAGAGCTAAAAACATTGATGAGAGAGAAACATCCATCAGCTGCCTCCTGCACACTCCCCACTGGGGATGTGCCCGCAACCAAGGTATATGCCCTTGACCGGAATCGAATCCGGAACCCTTCAGTCCACAGGCCGACGCTCCATCCACTGAGCCAAACCAGTTAGGGCTCCAAAAACCTTTTCATCTCACTTCTTTGGAAGTCAGCTGGACTTATCTATTTGGATGTCATATTCATTATTAATGTGTACATAACTGAATTCATTAGCCTCTCCCTCAGACATCTGTTACTGCCTGCAAACTCGGTCTTGACTAAATGGCACTCATGTCTATCCCATCTCTCATGCCAGGAAACTTGGTGTTTGTAGGAGCTTATTTAGAGACTATAATCCTGAATGTAAACAAAATTTCAGCCAGAAAAATGCCTCATTATAGTATTGTTTTTAACAGCATGAAGAAACAGTCTAAAGTCCTGTACTACTTACTGCCTTGCTTAAAACCGGTGACACATACACACATAGGAATATTTTATAGACAATACAAGCTATGTAGAAGACTATTTAATAACATGAGAAGTTATAGATAACTTTAGTGAAAAAAAAGGTGCTCTTAAACAATATGTATACTGTGGTACCATAATCTGTATTTATAGAATAATAAATATATAAATCTTTGCATTAATTCTAGATGGAACACTTGTGGGTGATTTTTATTTACCTGCATTTTCTAGACTTGTACAGTAAACATGCATTACTTTCATAATTTATACATGCAGACTACTTGGCCTCTTGGTTGTTGTTTTTTTACCCCCAATTCTTATTGATTTATTCCAGTATCTCATTCGGCCCAACTGTTATTACATAAATCCCACTGCTCACTGTGTTGGAATTAAATGATCACAGCAACCCTCTTGCCTCCATTGCTCAGCTACCAAAGCTATCATCCTGAAAATCTTAGCTGGTCGGGTCGTTCCCTTGCTTAACCTTTCCAATTTAAGTAGCTAAATGTTCACTTCCCCAAACCATCAAGAATAGAGTAAATTTTGAATATTTTTTCTTACGATTTGATCTGAAAACCTTTAGCAAACTAGATTTTAACCAACTCAAGATTTAATATAACATTTTCTTCTAACCCCAACCAGATCATTTTTGACAAGAACACAGATATTTATGCCAGATTTGGGGGATGCAGGAAGAGAAAAGAAAGGGAGAAAGCGAGAGAGAAAATATGAATTGAACTCAGGCATTTGCAAATTTTTGCTCTTTGCTTGTCCCTTCTGTTTTATCTCTGCAACCTGTCACACTTTGCTCTTGCTGGGTGTTTTTTTGTTTGTTTCTATTCAAGGGACAATTTATCAGTTTTCTCGAGTATTTAGCCAGTAGGAACAAATACCCACATAATGAAAATCCATTCGTTTTAGTGCCAATTATTATATCAGCAGATCTTATTAGGAGTATTTATTGAAGCATGCCATGCTAATAGTCCCAGGGTGTAATTATACTTGCAGATTTCTCATGCTTTTAGGGAGTTTTTAACATGTTCCAGATGGTTAAGTAGGAAGGAGTAGACATTTTGTACTGTATTTTCAATTATGATTAAGAATTTGATGTTACTACTTATGTTACAATTATTGCTTTTGTTAGGTTAAAACATGAGAGGAATTTAAACAAAATATGTAGATTCTGTGGGTTTTTGTTTTTTTAAGTATTTCTTCTTTTATGGTCAACAATTAACAGGACCTTTTAGATTCTTTTCCTCTGGTAAATTAATTGCTTTAATTTAAGCATCATTAAAATGAGATAATTGAATGTTAAGTAGTAATTCTTTTATGAATGTAGTCCCTAATTTATTCACGGAAAGTATTCACTTGGGTTTGTTTTAGACTTAAAATTACATGGTGAACCTTCTTGAAAAAACTTACATGAGATTGAAATAGTATAATTTTCCAAATTGTTGAAGGTTCTTCGACCGTTTTCCACAAGCTAATATGACCTTAGATTCAAAATCAGTGGACATACCAGTATACTTCAAATTTTGCCAGTAGTAGTACTGATGACTTCTCACTCATCTATTCATATTCTCTTCTATCCTTAACTGACCATTCATCTACTTTCATTTGAAAGGTATATAACGTGTGAACTTGGAATAGTACAGTTAATGGATCATAGGGATCCAAATCCATAAACCTTGGCTTCATTATGACCTTAGATTTACCTGTATTAACCAGTTTGCTAACTTGTTAGTTGACTTGACGAAATATATTGTTTTTCGATAAGAAATAGAATATTCAGTAATTCGATTTACCACCTGTATATTTTCATAATGTAATTACTGTGAGAAAGAGGACAAATTGGCCTTAATCTTTAGGCTAGTGTTATTGTCCTTGAAGTTCTCTTCAAGATGTCTTCCATACAAGAAAACAAGCAAAAACATAAAATATATAATGCCAAAATTATATTTTTGGTAATGAATAAGGTAGACTATTCCTAAGAATTTTGTTGGGATGAAAGGAATAGTTTACATTCTGTATCATCTAGTAAGACATACTTCCTTATAAATTGCCTTTAAATATCTTTGTTCAGACTTTCCTGTTCCACATCTCTACATTGTGCTTTTCTTGTTTCTCCCCTGAACAACCTGCATTCTCAGCCTCTTCAAACTCCTCAGTACTTCTTGCTCATACCCACTCCACAAATTCTTTACAGTTTTTCCAGGTAAAATTCTTAACCTTTCTATGAAATTCTTTAAACTCCTTCCCAGCAAGATCAAAGTTAGCCTAAACTAAGACTACTAAAAGCATGTCTTTGGGGAGATTCAGTTTATCTTGTTATAATAAACTAGCATTAAATTGGGATTCCTATTTCCAATGATATTGCTAAATTTAATACAGTTTGGTTTGTTGAGCATGTACAACAACTATGGTCAGGTTATTATTAATGGTTCAATGTATGGGTCTGTATGGGCAGTTTTAATTTTTATTCTTATTTGTGTTTATTTAAGTTTTTATATATTTGTCTCAAAAAATTTTTTATACAAAAGATGGGATTAATTTTTTTCCCTTTGGGATTAATTTTTAAAAGAATGATTCACACTAGGATTCCATTGAATGATATATTTTAGTTTTACATATAAAGAATAATATTTGCTTTATAAAATTTAGTGTATGCCAGACTTTTTCAGGGGTATCTATATAAGGGTTACATGTGATGAAATTTAGACTGATTAGTGGAAATACCTCTCTGAGTTAGTGATAGGAGATGATAACAGTATATTGAAAAGCAATTCTACTTTGGGTTTATGAGACCATCTTTCATTTAATAACCAAGCTAGAATTTTTCCTTTCCCCTTCTTTGCAGTATCCCAGCCTCTACCTCTTTACCCAGGCTGCTTCCATCATGAAGTGGAATGAGTTGTTACTGTGATTCCCTTCATCTTGGAGACAGGGAGGGGTTACTTACCCACCTGACCCTTTTTCTGGTATATGACATTTGAAACACCCTTGCCTTCTTGAAACATTTAGAAAATTGTAATAATGGCACTCAGTCCTCATCTTTCCTAAGGTTTTCTTTGTCCCTTAATATATATCTCATGTATTTAAAATCCCTTTTTTTTTTCTCTCTGAAATCACAGCATCTCAGTGTTTGATTGAACTTGGGCACTGTATATAAATCGAGACTATATTTGTGTGTGTGTTTAGGCACCTTTCTAAGCACAGATCATGACTTTGCATTCCCCACTGATCTAATTTGTTACCCAGCTGGTGTTGCTCAGTGGTTGAGCATTGACCTATGAACCAGGAGGTCATGGTTTGATTCCTGGTCAGGGCACATGCCCGGCGTTACAGGCTGGATCCCCGGTCGGGGGGTGCAGGAGGCAGCCAATCAATGATTCTCTCTCATCATTATTGTTTCTCTCCCTCTCCCTTCCTCTCTGAAATCAATAAAAATATATTTTAAAAATCATCCTGTGTAATAAAAGTCTAATATGCTACGTGCCCGACTGTTCAACTGTTCAACCAGTCACTATGACATGCAATGACCACTAGGGGGCAGAGGCTCCGACTGGTAGGTTAGCTTACTGCTGGGATCTGGGCAAGGTGGGCTGGACACGCCCTGGAGCCCTCCCGCAGTCCCTCCCGGCCCCATTTGTGCACCAGTGGGGCCCCTCGGCCTGGCCTGCGCCCTCTCGCAATCTGGGACCCCTTGGAGGATGTCGGAGAGCCAGATTGGGCCTGATCCCCGCCGAGCAGGCCGAGGGACCCCACTGGTGCCAAGGCCTCTAGTGATTTATAAGTAGAAAGAATAAACATATAGTCAGAAAAAAAATTAAAGACATATAAATGAGTCTTTCAAAAGATTAAGGGCAGAATGTAATTAGGCATTATGTAAGTAGCAGTCTTAAGTAGGAATATATATTTAATCATCAGAAAGGACTTTAACTGTAAAGTTAGACTTTTATACACTGTCTTTGGAAATATTTTTCCATTTGGCCTTAAAGGTTATTTTTCTTTACCTAGCATTCTGACCTTTATCATTTCTTAAACAATAAAATGACAATCTAACCTCCCTCTGCTTTTTTTTTTTTTCTTTTCCTTTGCTTTAGTTTTTTGCATAATTGTCCTTAAATGAGGTGAGAGTGAAGAGATTAGAGCCATCTCTGGAGAACATCTTTACCCCATTCCCCTGGAAGCTAACCTCAGGAGCACTAACTTGACCCTATCTGTTTTGAGGACTCATTATGAACAAAGAAGTCTCCCAGGTAAGAATTGTAGCTCTGTTTTTAAAGAGCTTTGTCTCTACAAAAGTATGGAGAAAATGACTACCTGTTGACTCTTATTTTTATGGAATATATGATCTGAGAAGCTTCAAGGTTATCATAAAACATGTATTGACATTTCTAATTGAAAATGTTCCAAAAGTTTTAGATTACACTTTATAAGCTGCTTAAATGCACATTGAAAGTAATATAGGCTTCAATAAGGGAATATTACATAAGTACCTGGACTTTATGAAAGAGAAAAGGAGAAAAAAATAGAATAATCTAGTAATTGAACTCTGGCTTAGGTTTCTTATTCTTTAACTCAGTGTTCAGTGAATGAGTCTGAGAAAGTCTTTATTTTCTTTATGTCACAATGAAAATTTTTATCTTTTCTATTTCCCCTTAACATTTATTAAAAACATTTCAAACTGCGAAACAATTGCAAGATTGATAAACTAAACACCTCTATATCATTACCCAGTTTCACCAGTTGTAAACATTGTGTTACATTTGCTTTATCTCTCTGTATTTTACTACTTCTGCTCCTCCACCACTATTATGGTGATAATGATGAAGAATCATCTGAGAGTAAGTTGTAGACATTTATGATCTTTCACTCCTAAATATTCATTATTTGTCTCCTACATAACCACAGTATAATACCCACATTCAAGAAACATAATGTTTTTATTATTATATCTAACTAGAGGCCTGGTGCATGAAATTTGTGCACGGGTAGGGTCCCTAGGCCTGGCCAACGATCAGGGCCGATCTGTGGGGCGACTGCAAGGCAGTTGGGGGGGGGCCTTCTGGCACCCGCCTTGGCCAGCCTGGCACTGCCCACTCACCAGCCCTGCCCCCCGCCACTGCCATTCCTCGCCTTCCTCTGTAGAGTGACTGGCGGGGCGATCAGGGGGCCCCCACTCATGCCTGCCTTGGCTGGCCTGGGGTCTTCGGGCTGTGGGCAACTCCTGCATTGAGCATCTGCCCCGTGGTAGTCAGTGCACATCATAGTGACTGATCGTTCCACCGGTCATTCTGCTGTTCGGCTGATTTGCATATTAGGCTTTTATTATATAGGATATACAGTCCATACTAAAATTTTATCACGTTGTCTGATCCAGAATCACACTGCATAGTTGTCACATCTCTTTGATTCCTTTTACCTGGAATAGTTTATCAGCTTTTCTTTGTCTCCCGTGATTTCGACAGTTTGGAAGAGTCCAGGCCAGCTCTTTTGTACAGCGGCACTCATTCTGAGCCTGTCTCTTTCCATCTATGCTCCTTTCTAAAGAGACTAGATTATGGGACTTTGGAGATTCATGGATTTGGTACTAAGAACCTTATCTGGAGAACAAAGCCTATAAATATATCTTCAGGGGAAAATTTGTCAAAACATAGTAAGAGCTCAAAATTCCAGAAGGTAGACCCTAGAGATGATTTGAATGATATTGAAACGAATTTTGTGTTTGTATGCATAAGTATACATATAATTTTAGAATCTAAGATTTATATATTTTTGGACAAAAATTAAGGTTTTACAAGGTAGAACTTTTGATTTTGAAGGAATTGCACATTACATCTTAAGGTGATTCACATCTTATAGGAAATAATTGGTTTTATATTATGACCATAAAAGATAAGTCAGGATTAGAAATATGATCAATTTTATTTCTTTCTATGTGATGTTTGGACCAAGAATTGAAAAGATTCTCTGTTCATATGCTTGAGAACCTTGTAAATACCTCCCAGGGTTTTTAGATGTGGTATAATTTGTTAGCATTTTAGTGTAGAGGCAAAAGCAAAACTTGGGAATCTATAGTTAGCTTTCCTACTTATCAATTATGTGACTGTAGGTTAGTTATATAAGTTAAAGCACAGCCAGTTTCTAGAACCAAGTTACCTAAGAATGATTTTTACCACTGCCACTTATGATGTTGGGCAGATTAAGTAAACCCCTCCATGCCTCAGATTTCTCATCTCTGAAATGAATTATAATGTTACCTATCTCATATTTTATGAGTAAATGAATTAGTAAGGTTTATGAGTACATAAAATAAGCAAGATGCTTAGAACAGTGATCGGCAAATAGTAAGTCCAAAAAAGTGTTAGTCATCATCATTGTCATCACCATCAGACCATAGTTCCTTTATTAGTCAAACTGTTGAACTCAATCAATGCATCTATGAAGTGGAGGTAATAATAATATACACTTCATAGGGCAGTTGTGAGAAATAAATGAGTTAATACATATAAAACGCATAAAATTCTTTATAATTACATTGTCACATCCTTTAATTAAATGCATATTCATGAGATTCCTTTTTTTTGTGAACTTTCTGTTATTTTGTTCCTCTCAAATTCTTCGTTACTACTGACTTTATACTGCAAAAGTGGGAATAGGCAAGATAGGCATTTTGTATATTCTAGTGGCTTATATAGTCAAAAGATTTGAGAAGCACTGTACTAGATGATAATAGCTGGGGTGCCTTATTCTGAAATTTTATAAATCTTAGTTTCTTGTTTAATTTATAAGCATTATTTTTATACTTATTCTGTTTGGAAACTCTGGGAAGTGAAATTTGAATTTTACTGGTTTGGAGTTAGTCTTTAGTTGGATATTGCACTGGAAGAGTTATAGCCAGATAAGTTCATATGATCATTGAGCAGATATTGATGCTCTTTAACCAGTTATTCACCTGGAATGCTTGGAGAAATTTTTTTCATTTTTCAATAGGTATCAATAATGTTTTTGCCAAATATATTTTGAATCAAGTGATGTGGCTTAAATTTCAACCAGGGCTTTTAAAAATGCACAATCTTGCCCTAACCGGTTTGGCTCAATGGATAGAGTGTCGGCCTGTGGATTCAAGGGTCCCAGGTTCGATTCTGGTCAAGGGCATGTACCTTGGTTGTGGGCACATACCCAATGGGGAGTGTGCAGGAGGCAGCTGATAGATGTTTCTCTCTCATCAATGTTTCTAACTCTCTATCCCTCTCCCTTTGTCTCTGTAAAAAATCAATAAAATATATTTTTTAAAAATGCACAATCTTTCTATAAATTTGGGCAATGAAGGTTATATGTAGACTAGAGGCCCAGTGCACGAAATTCATGCACTGGTGGTGGGGGGGGGGTAGTCCTCAGCCTGGCCTGCGTCCTCTTGCAGTCCGGGGGCGATTGATCGCAGGGCTCTACGATAGATCGTCCCAAAGAGGTAGGTCCTGCCCACCTGGCCGGGGCTCCACGATGGATAGCCCCTGCAGGGGGAGTCCCCACCCACACGGCCCAGGGCTGCCACGGGGTAGCCTGGGCCTCCCTCTTTGGGGTGATCAATTGCACCCCGCAGAGGGAGGCTCTGCCCACCCGCCGCAGCCCACCAGTCAGTGCCCTAAGCCTCCCTCTTTGGGGCGATCATGGAACCCCCTGATTGATCACCCCACCGGCTGGTGGCCTGGGTCTCCCTCTGCGGGGTGATCATGGGGCGATGGCGGGGCCCCCGACCAATCTCATCGCACCCACCTTGGCTGTCCTGGCGCCAGTGAGTGTCATAGCGTGGTCATCCAGATGGTCGTTCTGGTGTTCAGCCGTTTGGTCGATTTGCATGTTACACTTTCATTATTACAGATTTGTATTGTAATTTTATTCATGCCCTTTCCTTTTCACTTGAGGAGAAGGACCCTGAAATTATCTGGAAATTTACCTGACTTGATAATTTTCTAGTGCCCTTAAAATACAATTACATGGTTTGGGCAAATTATTTTGACCCATGTAACTCTATTACTTTGGTACTTGTGCTAGTTATAACATTAAAGATCAAATTTAAGTGTACTTATTTTTCTTTTATCGGTTTATATGTGTATATTTAACCATACTGTATTTTGAAATGAGTTTCTGAAATATTTGAGGGAAATTAAACAACTTCTAATTATTTTAGATATTGCAGTAATTTTATGTGACAAGTGTAGTTATTTGGTTTCAGATAATCTGTGTGTAATGTTGGGCTTCATTCTCCCCAGCTCTAGCTGTTTTTTTGCTCATTACTATCTGAATCTGTGAAAGTGGGTAGAGTTGGTAGAAAGAGACAGACATTGAAATTTTTCTATAGGTTCATCATTTTCTTTTCTTCAGGCTATTCTTTGTTAGACTATGTTCTCCTGTGCACATGCCAGTACACTCAAATTTTTTTCATCTTTACACAGGTAAAGACAGCTGTAGTCTGGAAGAGTAGCCTTAATTTTTTTCTTTTTAATAAATTCCATCATCTTTTTCACAAGTTATAACAATCTAGAATTGATTTTTTTGAAGATATGTGCAATCTATATATATAAAAGGCTAATATGCTAAATATCCCATCCTCTGATCGGTCGCTGTGACACGCACTGACCACCAGGGGGAAGATGGTCAACACAGGAGCTGCCATGACACTCACTGGCCATTTACAGAGAAAAGGCATCACAGATTTGGCGCCCACAAAGCAACACTCGGCTTCCCCCAAGTGGGACGCAGGCCCCGCCACCACCCCAGAGTGACAGCCCACCAAATTGCAGCCAACACTGCTGAGATCCCATGGTACAAAATGCAGTCCACAGCCCAGCCCAGCCCAGAAATGGTCGCTGTGGGTACTGTGTACTGACATCACGTAGCAATTCCCGGCTTCATCTCCCTAGAGACTAGCCTCCTTGGAGTTTTTCAGCCCAGGAACACAACTTGCTTTATAGCCAGATGGAAACATTTTACACTTTTACCAGATGTCTGAGAAGCATTTTCCCGTGCCTCACCTCATTTGAACCTCACAGAAGTCCTGGAGTAGGTAGATAGGAGACTTGGTGGAATCCTGTTTTCTTTTCCTTAGCTGGAAAATGAGGATTTAGAAAGCTTAGAAACTTGACCCTACTGAACAGGAGTAAGAAATGGTGGACCTTGAAAATGACTTCAGCCCTACCTGGTTTGGCTCAGTGAATAGAGCGTTGGCCTGTGGACCAAAGGGTTGATTCCAGTCAAGGGCACATGCCCAGGTTGCGGGTTTGATCCCCAGTAGGGGGCGTGCAGGAGGCAGCCAGTCAATGATTCTCTCTCATCATTGATGTTCCTATCTTCCCTTTCCCTTCCTCTCTGAAATTAATAAAAATATATTTTTAAAAAATGACTTCAGGTTTTCTCACTGAGCAGAATATAGTCAAACACTGCTGCAGTTAAATATTTCACCCTTTGTTCTCCCTAAGTGATATACAATAATAATCTGCTCCATGTTGACATTTACTGCTGTGTTGCTGACAATTACCTAAAAGAGAAGTTGGGGTGCTTCACTGGGCTGGATAAAGTTTAGCTACATCAGAAAGCAGGTCTAATTAATCAAGTTTATTCTATATGTATAAAAGGCTAAGTTGACTCACGTATGCCCAATACATATAAAGCTCTCGCTGGCACCAATCACACGCATCTGTTTCGATCTGTCATTGTCGATCGTGAATTTGGTTGACACTTCTATTATAGAGAAAGGGTGAATAGCGATATTAAAATATTTCTTCTAATTAATTTCCCCTCAGTGTGCACAAATCTGTGCACTGGGCCACTAGTGTATGTATAATTACCCAATGTTAAGGAACTGTAATCATTCAATGAAATTCATAGATTTATAAGAAAATGTTGAAGGTATGTTGCACAAATATGTATGTTGTATGCTATTTTTCCATAGTAACAAATTAATACCAGTAGGAGTATTTTACTAAGGCAAATGCTTTTTCTTTTTATCTTTAAAAAGTTATCTTTTAAATAAAATTAATGTGAGGAATTTAAAATGTTAACTTTAAAAAACTGATATGATTTTTTCTGCATCCTGTATATTTAATAGGAAACCAAAAGTAAACTTTTACAGTTTCCAAAATTATTCTCTTTCCATTTAGGAAAAATTAGTACATAGAAAAAAAGCTTATTTCTTTTAAAAATATATATATATATATTTATTGATTTCAGAGAGGAAGGGAGAGGGAGAGAGAGAGGGAGAGGGAGAGAGAGAGAGAGAGAGAGAGAGAGAGAGAGAGAGAGAGAGAGAAACATCAATGATGAGAGGGACTCATTGATTGGCCACCCCCTGCATACCCTCTACTGGGGATTGAGCCTGCAACCCAAGCAAGTGCTCTTGACCTGAATCCAACTCGGGAGTCCTTCAGTCCTCAGGCCGACACTCTCCACTGAGCCAAACCAGATAAGAAAGCTTATTTGTTAATCTGTAGAATAAGTTTTAATAATAAACATAAATTTATTAAGTACATTGTTTTAAACATTACATACTTTTAGAAGTTATCCAACCCTTCATAATGTCTTTATTAGCATAATAAATTTAAAAGACTTCGCACAGGATTTTCTTTTATAGAAAACATTAAGAAAAATTTGATATTTTATAAAATTGATGAAATAAAATGATGCCTTCATTTTTAAGAATTCATTGCTTTAAATCAATTTCTTTGCCTTTGCTTTCTATTTCTGACCATAATGGTTGAGATATGGGCAGAAGTTTATGGGGGCAGGGGTCCTCAAACTACGACCCGCGGGCCAATGCAAATACAAATATTGTATTTGTTTCCGTTTTGTTTTTTCACTTCAAAATAAGATATGTGCAGTGTGCATAGGAATTTGTTCATAGTTTGTTTTTTTTAAACTATAGTCCGGCCCTCCAACGGTCTGAGGGACAGTGAACTGGCCCCCTGTTTAAAAAGTTTGAGGACCCCTGGGCTAGGGATAGCCACCATCTGAATTTTGGTCCCTTGCTTTGTGGATTCTGAGAGAGTTTTTGTTTCCAGATGTTTAAGGAAATCCTTGTTCAGTCATTAGCCCAAAAATATCTGTTTTAACATGAAATTAGGAGGCATGCAAGGAAACCAAAATCATGAAAAAATAGCAATTAATAGAAACTGTCTTTAAGGAAGTCCAGGCATTGTACTGATTAAACAAAGAAGAAAAGTTGGAAGATGTTGGAGTTCATCAAAATTAAAAACTTTCATTTATCAAAAGACACTATAAAGAAAGTGAAAAGATAAACCACAGAATGAAAGTAAATATTTGCAAATCATATATCTAATAGAGGTTTAGTACCCAAATATAAAAAACTTTCATGACTCAACAATAAAAAGACACGTAACCCAATTTTTTAAAAAATAGGCAAAGGACTTGAATAGATATTTCTCCACAAAAGATATGCAAGTGACCAATGTCATTAGTGAGTAGGGAAGTGTAAAGATATCATTTCACACCCACTAGGATAGTTATAATAAAAATAAAATTGCAAAACTGAAAGTAACTTTGGTGAGGTGGAGAAATTGGCATGCTTGTACATTGCTGGTGAGAATTTAAGATGATCCAACCATTATGGAAGACAGTTTGGCAGTTCCTCAAAAAGTGAAGAGAGTTATAGTATGACCTAGTAGTTCCACTCCTCGGTATATACTTAAGAGAATTGAAAACATGTTCACAGAAAAAATTTGCATTTAAGTGTTTACAACAGTATTATTGATAAATAGCCCCCAAATGGAAAAACTTAATTGACCATTAACTGATGATTACCTAAACAAAATGTGGTATATCAAACAATGGAAATTTAACCATAAAAAAGGACAATAAAATTGTTGAAATCCCCATCCTTTCTTAACAAGAGAAAGATTTCAATTGTCATTTAAATGAACAGAGAAAATTGAAAACTTCTTCCAGAGAACTGCAGGTGTCTGAAACTCTTGTTCGAGAAAAATTTGTCAGCCATAGTCTGTGTTACCCATGGCGACACTGGGCCCTTGAGAAACATTTTCTTTTTAAAAAAATTCATCTGTCAAAGTGACCAATTATTAGAGTTGTTTATTAACTGTGACTTATTTTTCAAATTATATTGTTCTCAGCTGAATCTGGGAGATGAATAACAAATTTCTCATGTGGAAATGTATAAATCAACTGAAATACAAAGCACTGACCTATTTCTTCAGCCTCCCCTGTTTGGTTTAGTCTGGTCCATTTGAACCGAGATAGATGTGGTTTCTAGTTCCTAAAACTGCTCTCTAGAGATTGCATGAGAGTGGGTATAATTTAGCAAGCCTTTTTAAATCAAGAGGGTACTTTTACTTAGAAACCTTACCTCTTTTTAAAAGGTGATATGCAAATTGGTTTCCTGAAACCAACATTTCTTAATGAACCTTATTTAAGTATCCTAACTGCCAAATATAAAACCATTCCACAAAAAGAACAGCTATGATAGTTTCCACTGATCGGAGGTTTTGCATCCCACTCTCTGTTGTTTTGTAAATAGAAAGCAGTTCATACCAGAATCATCAGCAAGTTGTTGGTGACTCTCTCCCAGCTTCTTACGGTTGGCTGTTAATTTTGGTGGCCGGCTTGCCTGGCTGCTCTTGAATTGTTGTCTGTTGTCTCCTGAGTCCCAGAATCCTTGATAATTTTAGCAAATATCAATAGCCAGGAGTCTGAGGGTAGTTCAGTATGGAGAATCTCCTTTTAAATCCAGATTTATTTGTTGCTCAAAATTATCCAGTCTATGAGATTATATTATTTATGTTTACAGTTGTAAGCACAACTGTAACAGGTCTTTGTGTCTCCATAGAACTATGAAATATAGTAGGCAGTTTCTGCAAAATAGTAGTTATTTACTTTTTCAAAATTAGAAGAGTTGTTCTCTAATTTCTAGACCAGGAAGGTCAGGGTGTGGTGTTTTCCCCCCATTGGAAACAGGGGAACAAGGATTTCAATTGTAGGAAGAATTTATAGAGCATTATAAAAGATTCCAGAAAAGATTTAACCATAAAATAATCTTAAATATCCTTTAAAAGTTTTAAATGTTGTATTAGTGACATAACTTAATCACTTATAATTCATCATCCATCTTAGCATCTGTATCTTTTAGGCATTATGTTAGATATTGGATATACAGTAAAAAGATCTAGTAATTGGCTTTGAGTTTGCAATCTAGAAGAGAAGAGAAACAAGAGAATTGTAATTTATAGCACACTATAGTAAGAAATACATGTCCAGGAGTATTTTGAGAGCCAGTAGAATTCCAAATGAGTAAATTCTCAGATGGATATATTAATATATATACTAATATCTTGAAAGTGGAGAAGATGGACAGGTAAGGAAAGTGGCCTCTGAACATGAAGTAGGACTTAGCTAACTGTTTTTTTGGTGTTTTGTTTTTTTTTTAATGTTTTTATTGATTTCAGAGAGAGGAAGGGAGAGGGGGAGAGAGAGAGAAACATCAATTGGCTACCTCCTGCATGCCTCCCATTGAGAATCAAGCCCACAAGCCAGGCATATGCCTTGACCAGAAATTGAATCGTGACCTCCTGGTTCATGGGTTGATGCTCAGCCACTTAGCCACACTGGCTGGGCTAACTCTTTTCTTTTAGATTTTAGCAGACTCTAAAGTCTTATCTTCCATTTTCTTCCCTGTTCATTATTTTCTTCACTGTTCTATTTCTACTTTTGTTGAAAAGTTTAGAGTTGACGCTTTTTCATTATTATATATTTATTGCATAATTTAATTTTTTGTATTAAATTTTAAAAGATTTACATTTTATTTCTGTGTGAAAATCTAATTAAGTGGCTTCTTTGTTTTGTGATATTTGGTTAACCTCATTTATATTTCTATGGATCTTTTCTTTTTAATCCTCACCTGTGGGTATTTTTCCCATTGATCTTTAGAGAAAGAGTGGAAAGGAGGTAGTAGGGAGGGAGGGAGGGAGAGAGAGAGAGGTACATACCCTTTACTGGGAATTGAACCCGTGACCCTTCGGTCCTTGGGCCAACCCTCTATCCACTGAGCCAAACTGGTCAGAGCTTTCTATGGATCTTAATCAGAAAAGAAGGTAGCAGTCTTAATTACAGTAATGTGTTACTTAGCTGGATATTGTTTAATGATGCTAATAAAACCATGTTGGGTCTTTCAACATTTTTTAAAAAGTATGTTTTTATTGATTTCAACCTGGCTTCATGGCTCAGTGGTTGAGCATCAACCTATGAACCAGGAGGTTAGGGTTTGAATCCTGGTCAGGGCACATGCCCAGGTTACAGTCTTAATCCCCAGTGTGGGGCGTGCAGGAGGCAATGATTCTCTCTCATCATTGATGTTTCTATTTCTCTCTCCCGCTCCCTTCCTCTCTGAAATTAATAAAAATATTTTTCAAAGTTAAAAATTAAAATAAATATAAAAATAATTTCTCTGACTCTCACTTATACATTGAGTTTTTACAGTTACATATAAGTGTTGAAAAAAATCTCAGTATCTCTTTTATTCTAACAATATTTTTATCCTGATTGATCTCTATGATTTCACAAAGGATTATTAATTTTATTTTACAGATACAGAAAAAAAGTTTAGAAACACTAAGTAGCTGGTGATTACTGTGGTTTTGTGTAGATGCGGATGTCTTTATGTTGGCTGTAATAATCTATTAATTGATTACAATGACTACAATGTTTAGATACTTTCTAACATAAGGGAGCTCCGTACTCCCCTGTGGTTGGCAAGTTCCTTAGGATAGATTTCTTATTGTTGTCCTTTCTTTTTAGGTGTGAAGTTTTTCAACATGAGTGGCCTCGGGGACAGTTCATCCGACCCTGCTAACCCAGACTCACATAAGAGAAAAGGATCTCCATGTGACACACTGGCATCAAGGTAGGAATACTCTTTTTTTGGTCTATTCCTGGCAAAGCTGCTTTATCATTTTCTTTCTTTCTTTCTTTCTTTCTTTCTTTCTTTCTTTCTTTCTTTTTATTTATTTATTTATTTATTTATTTATTTATTTATTTATTTATGCTTTATCATTTTCATTGCCACTTTAAAGCTTCTGTTTCATCTACTCCAAGTTTACTGGCCTTCTTTGAGTCGTGCATACTTACCAGGTTCTCTTCCTTCCTCAGCTTCCTTAGAATGCTACTCCCTCAGTCCAGCTTGCTCCCTCTAGATTTCCTGTAGTCATCACATAGACATTCTACGATGCCAGCTTAGTCATTACTTCCTCAAAGGAAACCTTCTCTTTCTTCCTTAACTATTACATCAAATGTCTACCATTCATGTATCTCTCTCACATGTTTTTATAGCTTTGATCCATAATTTCAGATTTTACTAGTGTGTGTGATTATTTCATGAATCCCTGGCTTTTCCACTGCAAACTAATACGTCCTTTAACTTGATAATTTCACTTTAACTTTATACCTTTGAAAGAGCTGGGGTTTTTTTCCTTTCAGGAAACTAGTCTTTCCCTACCACTTATCTGAATTTGCTCACCATTTTATCCCTAGTTCCTAACACAGTGTTTGGCTTATATTTAGTAAATCATGAAGAGCATAGGTAGACCTCAGGTATGGCCAGTCCTGTGTATAGTCGCCCTGGATAGGAGAGTTCCTTAGTAATTGTTTGTTGGGGTGAGTTGTCTTGTGTCTCCTTCCTGTTACCTCTTCTCCATTCTTGAACTATGCTAAGAGAATGAGGATTCAAGTGCTGATCTTAAAATGGTGGGTAGCTGTGCCTTCTGCTTGTTCAGCATTTCCAATTCAACTCAACAAGTGTTTATGAAATGCCTGCTTTTCAACTGGCACCATGTGGGTGATGTTATAAGGATATATGTGAAGTGTGACACATGTTTTCTGTCTTCAAGAAGCTTACCAATCTGGTCATGCCACTCATTCTTAAACCCTTCTGGGCTTCCCCTGGCCCTGAAAAAAATAATCATAATCAGAGTGATGATAACAGATAACATTGACCGAGCTAATAGTGTATGCCAGGAACTCTGCCCAGTATTTTGTATATGTCATCGTCTTAATCCTCACGAAAGCCTAGGAGGTAATGTCATTATCCCTGTTTTACAGATAAGAAAACTGAAGCTTAGAGAAATCAAGTGACATGTCCAGGGTTACATAGCTAGTAAATGACAGAGGAAGTTTGAACTTGTACTTTTAAGTAATATATCGTGCCTTTTATCATGGCACGAAGGAGCCCTTGTGGTCTGGCCAGGACCTCATCTCTTGCCCTTTTGGGTTCTTACATCTGTAGGTCAGCCATGTTGAACTACTTATAGGTCCTTTGACTTGATATTTTCACTCTCACTTTATACCTTTGAAAGAGCTGAGTTTTTTTTTTCTTTCAGGAAACCAGTCTTTCCCTACCACTAGGTTTAGACATCTCATTCCTAGGTCTAGGAGCCATCTGTATGCCCTTCTCCAGTATTACAGTCTTGTCAACATAGTATGATAATGGCCTGTCTTTTCTGTTTTCTGGCTAATTGGAGGCTAAGTCTAACTTACTCCTGAATATAGTACATGATTATCTGGCACATAATGAGTATAGGAGCATTTGTTGAAAAAACTAGTAAGATGAAGAAAAAAAGATACACGAGAAGTTAACTCATAGTAGCATTAACTAGCATGTATGCAATATAAATGGAAATGAAGTGGGTTAGTGAGAGGAGAAATGTAGGTGGCCCAAAGTAATAAAGAAAGCCTTCTTTTCCATTAAGGTAGAATTTTTTGTCATCTCCACCCCTCCTTCAATTTTGACTTTATTTTAATATATCTACTCTCATTTTCTAGCTGCTTCATTTTGTGGTGATTTTCCTAGTATCATTTTCAGGTCATTTTGTAGACACTTCATTATTTCATTACTTTTAGCTTCTTGCTTCCTCTGTCACCTCTCTGTCTGCCTACCTTGCCCATTCTATCAACTTTCTTTTTACCCTACAGTAGTTTCAAGCACTTCATTTTTACACAAAATTTAAAGTAAAAAACGAATTTGGGAGCCTCACCAAGTGAATCCAATTTACTTGTGTTGAAATGTAAACCCATAGATTTAAACAGATTAGTTCAGACTATAGACTGAATATACTAATAAGTCTAATATTAATTAGTTTCTCTAACATAAAAAGCAGATGTGCTTCAAAACACTATCAGGTTGCTCAGCTGGAGTTCTCTAAAGCCTGTATATATAAAAATGTAGGTTATTCATTCTTTTCATGCCTACTTGTCAATGCCTTGGTTGAAACTTGTCAAAATCTTGTTGTAAGTACTAACAGTGGAAGTTGTAAGAGTTTTACTAAGTAAAATGGGACTGATTCCTTAATAATGTAAGATTAAAAAGACAAAGACAGAATGGAATATATAGTTTTAAAGTTTGATTTTGTTTTGAGATGTGTACCATTTAGTGGTATTTTATTTTATGTAACTAAATACATTTGATGATTTGACTTGGTTCTTTTCGACTTACTAAGTTGTTATGTAATTGCTATCATCTTTATAGTCTTTTTAAAATTAAAATAAATGGCATTTTAATTGTTGCCAATTATGAGCTTTTTAACAACTGCTCTTTCCCTTTTTTCACCTTTTTTTCCTACCATTTTTATATGCAGACAAATGATTTTGACTGCTGCTTATAAAACAAAGAGCTGCTTATGGCCAGTCTTTCTCATTCTTTTAAATTGATAATAGAAAAATTCATTTCAAAGTAATACTTCATTGTCTTTATCTTACATAAAGCAAGTTGCCCGATGACTTGGCTAAGTAACCCAGGGGTAAAGACTGGAAAACAAAAATGAGCAATACAGTCATTCAGCACATTTGAGTGAATGTAAAGTGCTGGCTGTTTCCACTGTTATCTTTTGTTCTCATTATTTTGCTTTAAGATAATTTGAGTTTGACTTTATTATATTTATAAGACCTTATAAGTAGATGGTATTTTTATTTTTTAATTGAATCTATTTTTAAAACAAAGTTGTATACTAAAGACATTGTTCTCTATACCTTAATTTCTAATCATTGATTTATTATCCTTTTTATTTTACTTCTTAGATGGGTACTTTTTTCTTTTTGATGAGGACCAACTATAGTCTATTCATTATAAGAATCAAGAGTTTATCAGATTTCTTATTATAACTTATTTGAACTCTTTATAGTCTACCCTGCTTAATTTATAACAAATTTATTTGAAAATTCAGATTTTCTATCTGAAGGCGTTATTTAGAAGGTAATATAATTACAAATGCAGGTAGTATATATGCTGTTTGCTTCCTTTTAATATCTGTATTCATTGTTATTGAAATCGTCAATGAATATACATTGCTGAGGAAATTCATCTGTGACAGCAGTCATTCTCTTTATGTATTTTAGCTAGAATTGGCTTCTGTTTTGGTATTTTGTGGTATCCGTTTTTTAGATGTGAATTTACCAGTAAATTGTTTTCTGAATCTGGTTTTATATTCTTTATAAAAATAGGAATCTCTCTAAATGTGTAAACATTAAGTACTCAATCAGAGAAGGAAATGTAGTGGTAGAATGTACACTTACTGAATTTTCTTTGTGTAACAGCACTGAAAAGAGGCGCAGGGAGCAAGAAAATAAATACTTAGAAGAGCTAGCTGAGTTATTGTCTGCAAACATCAGTGACATTGACAGCTTGAGTGTAAAACCAGACAAATGCAAGATTTTGAAGAAGACAGTCGATCAAATACAGCTAATGAAAAGAATGGAACAAGGTAAAAAAACAACCCGTGGTCCTGGATGATGTTGCTAAGTGGTTAGAGCATCAGCGTGCAACCGAAGGGTCTCAGGTTCGATTTCCGGTCAAGGCAACATACCTGGGTGGCAGGCTCGATTCTTGGCTGCGTGTGAGAAGCAACTAATTGAAGTGTCTCTCTCACATCGATGTTTCTCTCTGTCTCTCCCTTTCCCTTCCACTCTCTCTAAAAAGCAATGGAAGAAATATCCTTGGATGAGGATTAACAAAAAACAAACAAAACATGGCTTAGTAATTAAAGATACTGACAATATGTGATTTTATTTTTTTATTGTTAAGAAGTTGCATTGAACTTCGTAATTTTATTAAAGAAACATTTTTGTTTAGATTCACTTTATTTTAGAAAGTAAATCTGAGAGCCTTCTTGTTATAAGAAAGTGGCTTATTAGAAACTGGTTGCCTTGGGAGGTTATGGGACCCAGTACCAGGGCGTAGCGCCAGGGGACACAAATAGTGGTGTGAGATCTGAGGCTCTGACAGAGAGTTGAAAGACAATAACTCAATGATGCGAGAATCCTTCCATCTGAATAATGAGCCTCTTTCTGCCTGGATTCTGGGAAAGCCCTGATGTATTTTTATGATTTATATACTATCTACATTTATTAGGGACCCCCACACCAGAAAATCCCTGGGCTGCCTACCAGAAACAAAAGCAAAACACGTTGGAGAAACACTCCCACACCTGGCCACATGGGATTCCCAAAGAAAGAGTGCTTCTGAGGGATTTATTCTAAAAACTGATATAATATATGAGGGAATAACCTATAGTGAGTAAGAGCACACATAACCAACAGAAGGACTAGACCCAAAAGAATTTCAGATTAATAGAAGCGGTGTGAAAAGACTATAAACAAATATGTTTAAAATGATTAAAGTGATATGATTTTAAGATTTTAGAAGTTGGAAAATGGCTAGTAGTGACAACTTATTTAGCAGACAGCAGAAACGGGTATGGTGAGCCTGTGAAGGGGAGAGCCAACAAGAGGCATATGGCCCCTTCCCTGCTCAGTCGACTCAAAACCCTGACAGCCTGGCTCACGTCCCTAAGTTGAAGGTGGGAGGGTTCCCGTGGGGAAATTGAGCATCCAAAGGAACAGCACATAAACACTGACAGTTGCGAACGATCCCCACATGAAAAAAATCAGCTCCTTGCCTTGCTCCCACTCTTCACACAGCTGCCAATCAGCACTTCAGTTTACCACTCTTTAATCTGAATAAAAATCTAAATACTTGGGGAAAGCCTATAATATAAAAGAGAACAACCAGAAAAAAGTAACTCATAGAAAGCAGAGACAACACAGAGAGCAGACGAAAACTTAAAACCAAACCGTCCCTTAGAGACAGAAGGAAAACTACTTTATCCGTGAAACAAGAACAAAATGCTATAAAATGAAACATTCAAAATAAAAATAAATAACCTAATTAAAAATGGGCAGGCAAATAGACATTGATCCAAAGAAGACATATAGATGACCAATGAGCACATGAAAAACATTGCTCAATGTCATAGCCATCAGAGAATGCAATCAAAACCACACCTTACAGCCACAAAACAATAATATAGTGTTCATGAAATCATACATATGTAGTTTAAGTATTAAATCATGCTTGGAAATTATTATTGTGATCTCACAATACTGAAGAGGAGGAATGGCGGCAGAGCTTCACTCTATTTGCAGCATTGTGTTAATTTAAAAGGGAAGGCCTGAAGCAAATACTGTTAACATCAGTGAAAAATGAATGGTTACTATGTGAATGTATGCCATGTCATTTTCTGTATTTTTTGGAATATTTAAAACATTGCATTTTTTAAAGTAAAAAAACGAATTGCAATACTCAATAATACTATGTTTGGCTTTTGGTGAACTAATTCATCTGACAGATTGGAAACTTTTATTTAAGTATGATGCTGCTTTAAGATAATGGATGGATTTTTCAACATCATCACACAAAAGAATTTCAGAGCACTCCAGCAGTTAGTTTTACTGCCAATCAGATCATCATGACATGAGTGTGAAAGGTTAGTTGTTCATGCAGACTCCCAAAAGGAAAAATCATATCTTCACTTTCTCTTCAGTGGCAATTGATCAGAAAAGAAAAAAAATGACAAAAGTAATTATTCTTTTACAATTTATCCATTTCTTAAATTTTTTGGTGTAGACTTTTTACAAGGCTATAGAATTATACCATTTTTCTCACTGTTGGAACACTGGATTTGTAGGTCAGAATTCAAGTCCTCCTAGTGCCACTAATTAGTTACTACATTATTTGGAATGCATTACTTAACCTTTGTGACCCTCAATTTTTTTAAAAAATATATTTTATTGATTTTTTACAGAGAGGAAAGGAGAGGAATAGAGAGTTAGAAACATCGATGAGAGAGAAACATCGATCAGCTGCCTCCTGCACACCCCCTACTGGGGATGTGCCTGCAACCAAGATACATGCCCTTGACTGGAATCGAACCTGGGACCCTTCAGTCCACAGGCCCACGCTCTATCCGCTGAGCCAAACTGGTCAGGGCATGACCCTCAGTTTTATCTTCTATAAAACAAGTATAATTAAGACTAAACGTGAAAGTGCCTAGGTCAGCGATTTTCTACCGGTGTGCCACAAAAATTTTTAAAACATGTAATACCTGTTAGTACTAGTTAGGGGTACTAAGCTCTTCCCACTTAGATTACCAAATAAAAAAATGGCAGCAGTCAACACAATAGTAACCATCCAGTGTGAATGTATCAAAATCATACCTATTTTTTTTTGGCAAAAAATGTTTTTGGTGTGTTGCAGAATTTTAGTAATTAGTTTATGTGTGCCATGAGATGAAAAAGGTTGAAAATCACTGGCCTAGATAATAAATATCTATTTTATTTGTATCTGAAATTAGGTGAGTCTGTGTCTTCTTAAACTTGTCATTATAGAAATAAGCCGATTTTGGATGTGTGCCTTTTTGGTTCTTTATTATAGAGAAATCAACAGCTGATGATGAAGTACAGAAGTCGGACATCTCATCAAGCAGTCAAGGAGTGATAGAAAAGGAGTCCTTGGGGCCTCTTCTTTTGGAGGTAGCTGTTCTCACTGACTCAGAAAGTCAGCACACGCTTTGCTCTAGCCAGTTTGGGGTTTTTCTTCTTTTGTCTCTTATAACCAGTTAATAAATTATAAAACAAAGTAAAGTTTTAAAGAACTTGAATACTTATTTTGGGAACTATTTTGACAGTTGTTACTGTTTCAGAATTAAATGTTAATAATGATCATAAGACATTTTCATGAAGGCATTCTAAATAGTGAGATGGAAAACTAAAGCCTACTGTATAGCTTTGCCATTTATTTCTGTGGTGGTTAGGACTAGCTGGGAAACTAAAACAGAATTCTTTAGCTAGCTAGTGCTATCTGTGTGTCTACTATAGAATTTCGTCTTTGAATAAGGGATGCCTCATTGTTTGCAGTAGGTGTTTTCCTGGAAAGTTTTCTGACTAAAAATTGGTTAATTGTTTATGGAAACAGTCTAAGAGAATGTACTATTTTAACAACCTTCTATCAAGTTTTTTAAAGTAAAGAACTTTTAAATGGAATTACTCTGTAATTGCTGTGTAATTTCACTCCTGTTTTTTCTACTTAATCTTTAACTCCCTCTATTCTCAACACAGATGTTTCGTTTCCAAGTGTGCTCATCACCGTCAATGTTCACTCTCATGCGTGAATGTTTAAAAGTATATGTATGTGTGTGTGCACACTTATTGCCACAGTGCATACTCTTCCATCTCTAGCCCTAATTTTAGCACGTATTCTACTACATATATAACGTAGAGATATAGCTAGACATAAAATAGATTATTCTTTCCTTATCCTACCTCAGGGCCCTTTTTTTCTGGTGAAGTGTTTCTAACAAATGTGTATGGGTCTCTTTATTTTCTAACTTCTTCATACATATTTTCCTCTTGCCCTATTTCTGTGTCTTTGCATTAACCATAATTCCTTCTACCAACACTGCTGATGTGAAAACATTCTCAAAACTCAATTCTTGCTTTTCTGGTTCCAGAAATATTATGTATTCTCTTTGCTTCACCTTTCATCTCTAAAGAGATGACACCCAAATATATACTTTCTTGCTTTAACCTCTTCCCATACTCCATTTCTGTACTTTTAACAGGCTGCTAAACATTTTTGACTCTCGTATCAGCAACTTCTTCTCCCCTCAAATTTAAATTCTTTATTTCTCCTCCATGTTAGACAGTACTTTATAACATTAGACTATTGGTTGTGATGATTTTTTACATACTGTTTAGAACCGTAAAATACAGAAGGCATTGGATACTGGCTAGAAGCTTCTCTCTGAGCCAGCGCATGCAGACACATGTAAGTGGGAGAGGAGGAAGCTACCACAAGTGATGGACTCTGATTTTCTTTATTATATTCTTTTCACAAGCCATTAAACACGACTGCAGTTCAGAAACAGTGTTACAACTTGTAACAAGTATAGTAAAAATTTTAATGATAGCATCTAAGTGGTGAATATATAGATGTTCACTACAAAATTCTTTCAACTTTGCTATATTTTGAAAATTTTTAATATAAGCTGTTAGAGGAAAATAAGTTAAAGAAAGAAAAGTACTTAGGCTCATTTCCCACTTCTACCACTCATCTTCCCCCTGCTTGGTCCCTGTCACTGTCCCGCTACTTGGTTACACGGAGGCCCTTCCCGGAGACCTGCTCCAGCCCAGCGTTTACTGCTCATCTCTGCTCCTCTGCAGGGTGTTAGTAGATGAGTCTTGTCATATCTTCTGATTTTTCTATGGGAGTTCTACCTGCCTTCTTGGTGCTCTGAGTTTAAAACTAACCTAAGAATCTTCTGTCTCCTTTCATTTCTTTAAATATTCATTAAATTTATCTTCTTCATGTAATGTCATTTGAGATCATGAATAAATATAAGGTATAGAGGGCCTCGAGGTTTCTGGAATTTCTGTAGGAAAATGTCATCATTTCAATCCTAGTTCCACACGTTCTTCAGAAACCACAGAGATCAACAAGGAGAGCAAATAGATGGTCCACAAGCTGAGTGCAGCACAACTGCAGACAGAATACTGCTACTGCTACTGTACTTTATGTAAACACTTGTAATTGCTGCGTGAGAAAGGTCCACAACACTTTAAAATGAACAGAAATGACAGCAAAACATCCACTCAAAACTACAGGAAAACAAAGTAAGGTGTTTTTTTTAGCTGATGAAATTATTACCCTGAAAACCACTATGAATCAAAGGGAAATTGTAACACAACATTACACACGGATTAAATGTATTAGGCAAGCATTTTCAAATGTGAAAGCAGAACATCAAATTAGAAATTTCAAAAACTCAGAGATGTATTTAGGTTCTTGACTCTAACGAGCAAATAATAACTTGTATTTATGAGCTATAGATACATGGAACAGAGACTGTATAATAGAATTACTAACTTTTACTGACTTCAGAGTTGCCTTCATGGACAGCCTTTTCTATTCCTCTTCTCTGTTCTCCAACCCCATCCTCGTTGCCTTAAACTTTGTAAAGTCTGATCCAGCGAAGCCGAGAAGAGGTGGTCAAAAGCCACCAGGAGATTGTCCATTGCATCATGTAGGCTGTAGTCTAGTGCTGCACTGTTTAGTAAGTTAGCCACTAGCCACACGTGGCTATTCACAATTAAATAAAATAACAAATTCAGAGCTTCAGTCTCAGCAGCCACTAAAGTGCTCAGTGCCTCCATGTGGTTAGTGCCTATTGTATTGCAGGTACAGAATACTTCCAGTGTTGCAGGAAGTTCTTGTTTTACAATATTGATCTGGAGGGGACTTGCTCATCTAGAAGATCTGCACATCTAAATGTGTCCGAACATCCATCATAATATGAGAAATTCTCACCCCACAACTTGTCTCCCCACCACCGTTTTAAAACGTAAAATTTAAAAAGTAACATGGATTTAGAATGAAGGTATTTAAAAAAGAATGAACGTATTGGAAGTACTTCCCCCACATTTAAAGAGACAGTGGTATTAGAATTTATTATTTAACAAATATCTGTTGGCCCATGGTAAATACTCATCAGTACAGGCATTTTTTTAAATTTTTTTATTGATTAAGTTATTACATATGTGTCCTTATCCCCACATTACACCCCCCCCCCATCCTCCCCACTGATGCCCTCACCCCCCTGTTGTCTATGTCCATTGGTTAGGCCTATATGCATGCATGCAGTCCTTTGGTTGATCTCTCCCCCTTACCCCCACCCTCCCCTACCTTCCCTCTGAGGTTTGAAGGTCTGATCAATGTTTCTCTGTCTCTGGATCTGTTTTTGTTCATCAGTTTGTGTTGTTCATTATATTCCATAAATGAGTGAGAACATGCTATATTTATTTTTCTCTGACTGGCTTATTTCACTTAGCATAATGCTCTCTGGTCTCATCCATGCTGTTGCAAATGGTAAGAACTTTTTTAACGCAGTGTAGTATTCCATTGTGTAGATGTACCACAGTTTTTCAATCCACTCATCTACTGATCCCACTTCTAGGAATATATCCCAAGAAACTAGAAACACCAATTAGAAAGGATATATGCACCCCTGTGTTCATAGCAGCCCAATTCACCATAGCTAAGGTTTAGTACAGGCATTTTTTTAAGCCCCTCATTTCCACGGCTCCTTGTTGTCTAAATTCTGTTGCCTCCTATTCAGAGCTCTGTGTTATCTGGCTCTAATGCTTCTTATTTCCCCCTGGACTCCAAGAAAAATTCTGGTTTTGTCCCAGGGTCTCCCTACATCTTGAATGTGCATCCACGCTTCCTTACCTTGCTTTTTATCATCCCTGCATTGCTGTGTGGCTCTTGGCACATTTGACTACCCATTCCCTCTTCCTTAAAACTCTTCCCGTGGCATCTTCTATAGAATGACCACCTCTCTTCTCTGGCTGTTCCTTAACCTCTGTCTCACATTTCTCTTTCTTTGCCTTCCTCTTACGTTAGCATTCTCCAGGGTTCTGACCTTGACTCTTCCCTTTTTTTTTTGTTTAATTCTGTGCGCATTTCCTGGGAAGTTTGGGATCTACGTCTATGTCTATATGATGTACTGGTGTGTATGTGTGCACATGTATATGTGTATATAAAACATCAGTTAGGCCCTAGCTGGTTTGGCTCAGTGAATAGAGCATTGGACTGTGGACTGGCAGGTCCCGGATTCGATTCCGGCCAAGGGCACATGCTCCGATTGTGGGCTCGATCCCTAGTAGGGGCGTGCAGGAGGCAGCCGATCAATGATGCTCTCTCATCACTGATGTTTCTATTTCTCTCTCCCTCTCCCTCTCCCTCTCTGAAATCAATAAAAAATATATTAAAAACAAAAAACATCAGTTAGGATTCTCTGGATTCCAAGCAAAATACAACAGTTCGGACGCAATTAAGTAAATGTGAATTTATTGGAATGCTATTTGGAAATCACAGAACCATGCTTGAAAATAGGATGAAAACAAAATATCTTAAGGAGGCTAGAAAGCCAAAACTATTCAAGTAGACTCTGAGAAAGACCTATTTGGGCTGCACCCTGCTGCTAGAATGAATGTATTCCAGCCAAGTTCCGTCTTTTCGTCATTCTCTGCAAGGTTCACCGTTAGGCAGGCGGAGGTCTCCCAATGGCCTGATTAGGAATCCCACGAGATTTCATTTAATGGGGAACAAGTAACTCCCCAAAGGAAACCAGATATTCTGTGAAAGGAGAAAAGATGACGGTAGTTAAAAACAAATAAACAAAAAACCCCACACAGATGATACATGTACTTCTA
Source organism: Myotis nattereri (assembly GCF_964212035.1). Lineage (NCBI taxonomy): Eukaryota > Metazoa > Chordata > Mammalia > Chiroptera > Vespertilionidae > Myotis > Myotis nattereri. Next base: position 73,962,033 of record NC_138085.1, on the reverse strand, counting down.
AACTGAAATGATCTCTCTTCAGAGCATCCCTTTCATGGTATCCTGCTGCCCTTTGAACATCTTTATCTGAATGTTCCTCAGTCATTTCAAATACAGTATTTCTAGAACTAAATTTATAATCATTCCTTTTAACTTCTGTTTATAAAAAGAAAAAATTAAAAAAGGAAAAGACTAGATTTCCCCCCTGAGTCCCTTAGGGAAAGGCCCTTATCTACCAGGACCCTAAAATCATTAGTGAAGAATCACCCCAGATGTGTATTCCCATAGGTGCTGCAGGTGACCAGGTGCCGTTTGTTCTGCTTCTGTCAAATTCTCGACTTCCACTGCCATTGCCTTCATTCAGGCTCTTACTTGAACTGGACTATTGCAATAGCATTGCCACTGAGTTCCTTGCTTCCCAGCGCCACACCACACCACTGCCAGAAAGATCTTTGCAAAAGTATATTATGTCACTCTCCTATAAAAATGGTGCCTTTAAGAAGATCTCTGTTCCCTTTGGGACTAATTCCTTATTTTTGTTGTTGCTTTTCCTTGAAGCTTTAAAAAAAAATTTTTTTTTCTTACTGTTAAATATAACACATATATTACAAGTGCATACAAAGTGATTTTTTTAACCTCTGAGCTGTTTCCTCTGTTTTGAATGTCCTTTCACCTCTCATTCACCTGAGTTACAAAATTAAATGTGTTATTATTTGGAAAATATCTGCTAGGTAGCATAATATCATTACCACTTGTCTCATAGAAAAGGTCAACAAATTGGGACACGTATCTCTCTTAAAAAGAAAATTAGTAGCCCCATAAACATTGTTAGACAGCTCTTCTAAGAATTTGTCACAGATAACCAGCAAACGCCTATGTGATACAAAGGACTTGTCTCTTACTACAAGATTCTGTAAATGTTCTGTTTTTTAAAGGTCTTGTTTTTATTGCTCATATACGTTATATAGCAAGTAAACTGCAATATATTTCAGTAAATGGAAGGATTGTAAATAAGCAAGGGGCCACCATCCGCCTCTGTATCTGGATCTTCTCTTGGGATCCCACAGTTTGTGATATGTGACTGTCAGTACTGAATGAGGTACCAGGGTGTGGTTATGTTTATTAAGCTTAATTTCTTCCTCAAGTTTTGAATAACACTCTAAGGGGAGGTTCTAACTTTTTACTACACCCCTATGGGTTTTCTGTTCCCCTTGGGGCCATGCATCTGCTTCTGGAGGCCCTGGCTCTATCTCTGTGATTTGGGCCTCCTATGCACTGCCACGCTCTCCCCTCTGCCTAGACTGTTCTTCTCTCTTCCTCTTCCCCTCCTTGACTGTTCCTTTTATAACTAAGGTAGGAGGATGGGCTTTTTTATTGGTTTCTTATAACTATTAAAACTCCTGTAAGGAGCTTTCTTTGCCCTCAAACCGCCCCCCCCCCTCCAAAATTAAGTATCTTTCTTCGTCCATAGAATAGTCTGTGTATGTCTCTGACACTGCATTCATCACTGGAATTTATTATGTTTATGTCTCTCACTCTACCATAAGCTCCTTAAGGGTAGAAATGAGTGCATAGGTCAGTCACTTCAGATCTGCTACCATAAAATGTCTCTCTAAGGGGGGATGAGGACACACTTGTAATACCTTAACCAATAAAGAAATTTAAAAAAAAGTCTCTCTAAGGAAGAAAGTTGACATATTCATTTATGCCTACCTGAAACACTAGTGTACTGTTTTAAAGTCCTGTCCTGTCCACAGAAAGCACGCAATAGGAAATCACCTATTCAGCTCTCACTCCTTTTTTTTTTTAACTTGACATATATTGCTGACCTCTTTTTCAAATCAGAAGTATACAGTATATGTTTATTTTTCTTTTTATCTTTTAACCTCCCAACCTCTTTACCCCCCCCCCCCTGCTTTTTTTTGGTGTTGCAGGCTTTGGATGGATTTTTCTTTGTTGTGAACTGTGAAGGGAGAATTGTATTTGTGTCAGAGAATGTGACCAGCTACTTGGGTTACAATCAGGAAGAATTAATGAATACCAGTGTCTACAGCATACTGCATGTGGGGGATCATGCTGAATTTGTGAAGAATCTGCTACCAAAATCACTAGGTACAAAGAAATGTATTTCTTAAAAGAATATGAACTCCCTGTAGCTTCTCTTTATGTAAATATATTATTTACTTAAATATAAAATATAATAATATACTAGTATTATAAATACATGGTATTATTCTAAGAAATGTATGTTATATATTAAAATATTTTATTGTTTGCGGGTAGTTTTTATCACACGGTAACAGGTGGTGCGGGCCATTTTTGCTAATTTTTTGCACAAATGTCAACGTTCAGTAAAATTACGATAACTTTAGTTTACGTATTTATACGTTACCTGCATTCTACTGCTAGTCTATAAAAAACGTATTAATACGTGTCCTGTGCTCTACTACACTGGTAGGACGTATAAATACGTTTCCCGCATACAATGTGTTAAAATTTAGTTTCAGTCCGAGATGTAAATATGAAGAGGGAATGCCATCAAATAGCTGATGGAGGCTTTCCGCCTCTTCCTCCAGATTGTGCCACGGGAATGTGATGGTAATGGGAGGCCAAGCAGAAGCGTCAGCTTGAAATTCCCTTTGTTTTCCATTTTTATTATGTCCAAGATAGAGAGAAATGAGTATCCCTTCCCACCACCCTGCTCAAAGAGAAAAAGGGAGGAAGGGAAGAAAGAAGGGAAAGGGAGGGAGGGAGGAGGGATATACTATCATATTATGTACTTATTAAAATCAACATTTTTGGGTGTAAATGGTTTCAGCTCAGGAGTTCTAAGAATGACTGGACGAGTTGTTAAGTGACAAAGGAGCCTAGCTTAGAGAATGGATAGGGTCTGATTTCTAGCCTTTCTGCTCCATTCACTGAGCCATGTGCATATTGCTCCAAAACTGGAGGGAGGACCTTGGCTAGAAATTCTATATGATTAAACCAAACATGCAAATAAAATGTTATCCATAGCTCTTTATTTTTTACATTGTTTACTTATTTCCTCTTTGAAAAGAGTACTATAGTAACTGAGGGCCTGACATGATTGTTTTTATTAAAATCACTAGTCCGACATGTGAATTGTGAATGGATCTTATGTGTCTTGTTATTTTAGAGTGTAAATGACTTTAGAGATAATATTGTGGATTCCTTTATTTTAAAGATGAGGCAAAGATTAAGTAATTAACCCAAACCTCACCACTAGCTGTAGCAGAACCAAGACTCCTTACTCCAGTGTAGGTTTGTTTCCAGGATTTCCTCCTAACAGTTACAGAGTGATGAGACTGTAAAAAAGAGAGAGCGTCAATAGAAATGGTGACCTGCCAAACAGAAACAGAAATTCTTTTTTGAAATGTACAGACAAAAAAAAAAAAGAAGAAGAAAGAAAGAAAGAAATGTACAGACATCTTTTCTAGAATTCTAGATTCAGTTTTCTTTTACTGAATCAGGTGACATTTCTGTTTTAATGGTCATTTTTATGTAATAACTTACTGATTATCCACAATATTCAGAGTATTATATAAACTGTGAAAAAATAGTTATAATAAACCAAGGTTGTTCTCTATCTACTCTAAATATTTTATTTAATCACAGACTCCTTTGAGAAACTTTGAATCCAAAAAGGTGCACAAGCCCATCCTTAAAAGTTCACGCCTGCCAGGTTAAAACTCCTGCTTGACAATGGACCTAAGGTTTTCAATCATATTTTTATTGCCAGACTATAACTGGAAACAAAATGGAAAAGCTTGTTAACTGCTGTTAAATTTGAGTAAAAGAGCTAGTAAACTATTAATTTGTAATTTTTGTCTCTATATATAAAGAATGCTAATGAATTAGGGTACTTGTAAGGCCTTATCGTTGAGAGAGGAAATCCTATACAGTCTCTTAGAAATTTTACCATTTTCAAATTGGTAGACATTTACATTTGCTAAGGAAGATAAGTATTCTGTTGCCTCAGGATAACATTAGATCTGATGAGGTCTCTCTGTCTTTTAATCTGAGTACCTAATTAAATAGATGGCTAAATGTGTCTTTTGTATCTTCAGATTTTGTACTTTTTCACTTATTCAGGGGTATAATCAATTTCTCTTCCGCAGTAAATGGAGTTCCTTGGCCTCAAGAGGCAACACGACGAAATAGCCATACCTTTAACTGCAGGATGCTAATTCACCCTCCAGATGAGCCAGGCACTGAGAACCCAGAAGCTTGCCAGCGGTATGAAGTAATGCAGTGTTTCACTGTGTCACAGCCAAAATCAATTCAAGAAGATGGAGAAGGTAAAACAAAGGGTGACTTTAAGGTTTTTAGTTGCTTTTTCCATGGCTTTCAGGAATAGGGAGGTAATTGATTATAAAAACTGCCTTCTTAGGATAGTATTTTTGGTTACTGTATTATATATCATAATGGCTGTTCAACTTGCTACGTATTTCTTAATTTTTAAGAAAAAAAAATTGCTAACATCTATAATCACCCCTTTAAAATGCCCCCAATTTCTCAATTTTAAGCTGGCATTCCTAGTAAAATGTCAAATTCGTACCAACTTGCTGCCTAGAAATAAGAGATGTCGCTAACTGCTGCCAGTTGGAAACATACCAGATGCAGCAGGCTGTTGAACAGCTCTGATTTTTTTTGAGTTTCAAGTTAAGAGTGCAGGGAACATTGGAGAATAGAGTTAGCATTTTTGAGGCTATACAAGGTAATTTACAAAGAGAAGGCTTATGAACAGATGAAAACACAGCCGAAGCTCTAATATGAACATGGCATCATCATGGCTTTAGTTAAATATGTGACAGTGGATGAGTTTTCCATGTGAACTCAGACTGAGCTAAGTTAAGAACACCACAAATTGGAAACTGGAATAAGGACCAGGAAAGGTAGGAGATGAGAAGTCAGTCAGATGCAAAAAAAAAAAAAAAAAAAAAAAAAGGCTGTGTACTAGTATGTAGCTGGTCTCACCAGGGAAGAGTGCCATGATCAACTGGGGACTTTCTATAAAATAAACATGCAAGGCTGCTTTATATGAATAAAGTTCATATTTAGCCATGTGATGTTGCACATTCAAAAAATTTGGAGCTGGAACTTTGAAAAAACTATAGATCCTACAATATAAAGTCCTGTGTCAAAGGCAAATTATGCTTCTTTAGAAAGAGTTAAATGTTTTTCTCATAGATAATTATTATCTGCACAGAAGTAGTTTTGCCTAGATTTAAGCAACACAGTAAATTTTTAAATACATTCTATAGTCAATTTCTTATAGTCATCAGTACTTAATGGCTACAAAAATTAAATTTTTTTAAAAGAACATTTTTTATTTTATTTTAGAGAGAGCAAGAAGAAGGGAGAGCGAGTGAGAGAAACATTGATTTGTTGTTCTACTTATTCATACATTTATTGGTTGATTCTTGTATGTGCCCTGACTGGGGATTGAACTCGCAACCTTGGCATATCGGGATGATTCCCTAACCAACTGAGTTACCAGGCCAGGACTTACAAATAATTTTTATAGCCATTAAGTACTGATGCATATAGGAAATTGACCATAGAACTGTATTTTAAAATTCACTGTGTTGCTTAAATCTAGGCAAAACTACTTGGAGTTTTTATCATCCAAGTACATGAGATGCATCAGTCTCCTCTAGTTTCTAGTTTAGGTAAGAACAGTCAGTGGGAAGGAATTACTTATGCTAACTAGATCTCTACCTGGAGCTTCCTGTTTTTGGTTGCCAGCAATTTTATTTCCAGCATTATACTTTTATATAGAGTGACTCCAGTATAGTGTCAGATCCTATAAAATGTATTACTTCTATAAAAACTGATAATGTCAAGTTATAGATTGTGAACCATTTTCTACCCTTTTTTTTCTTTTTCCCTTTCTTGTTTTGGGCAGATTTCCAGTCATGTTTGATTTGTATTGCACGGAGATTACCTCGGCCTCCAGCTATTACGGGTGTAGAATCCTTTATGACCAAGCAAGATACTACAGGTATTAACTGCAAAGTTAAAAATGTTCCATCAGTATTGATGATGTCAGCTATGCTTTTAAAATTAATTACATCCCAGATATTGTGTCCATCTGTTCTTTGCTTTTCCACTTATGTCCATTTGTCTTATACAGAAAACATTTTAAGTGGTGGTTTTGATGTTGTGCATTTTAGATATTATAATCATTGTTATTTTTAACTTTTCATATACCTATATTTGTTTTTATTATAAATTATTTTTCATAACCATGGACTAAAGTTTTTAAAGCTATTTGGCAATGTAGATTTAAATGCATATATTTATAAATGGATACAAGTATGGTGGTTTTAATATTATGCTTAAATGTATCTGGCTATTTTTTTCTTTATTCTTTAAATTTATTCAGCACATAATTTTTGAATACCTAGAAATGCCTGTCACCATGTATGATTGCTTAAGAGTGTACACAGTTGAGCAAAAAGCAATGATGTAATTACAAATCATGATACGTTTTATGATGGAAAAGGTGTGAGATGGTAAGGTAAGCTAATAAGGAGGACCTGTTTAAAATCAGCTGGTTAATGAAGACCTGGCTGAGGAGCTGATATTGAACCCTTAAGTTTGAGGTGGTGCCAATTATGTGTGTTGGGAGGGAATGGTGGGGAGGGGCACGGGGCAGAATAAGAGCTCCCGATTGAGGAGACAGCTGCGGGGCCCCAGGAGGACAGGAGTGTGTTAGAACTGAAAGAAGGGCACGCGAGCCACGGGGCGAGGAAAGGTGACAGCGCCTGAAAATAAGGCCTTCTTTGAAAGGCTACTTCAGGTTTGATTTTCATCAAAAACAAATTATTACTGTACTTTACAAACTGTAAAATATTTTTCATGTTATTTAATCTTCACTCTAGCGCATCACATTTTTGTTTTTACATCAGAGTTATATGTTTCACTCACCTCTTTAATAAAGAGAGAGATCATTTCTACTAAATTTTATTCATTGTGAAAAGTTTAGTTTTAATGTACTTTTTTATCTTTACCATTGTTTATAAGATCCTCTTACAATATTTACTAATTTTTTTGTCCCAGAAATCTAATATTCCTATGTTGTATGCTTTATTATTGTGTTTTTAAAGGTTCGTTTCCAACTGCTCTTACTAAAGAGTAGGTGGAAATAAATTACCAAAATAATATATTCATGTCTGCCTCTCCTTCCCCAATGAGTGATTCAGCCATTAGTGTGTAGCTAGAGAGCAGGATCCGTAGAGCAAGCCAGAGGAGTCTGAGCAGCATTAGTCCCAGCAGCTTCAGGTCTTTATGGCGTGCCTTTAATACTTGGCTGGAATTGAATTTTAGAATATGACATACTAGTAGGTAACACACTCCAAGGCCAAAACAATTTTTCATTATCATGCCACAGATATACTGTTACCATAGGTACTAAAATTAATAGTGCTTTTTAATGCTTTTTTCCATTATGCATTTGGGAGGCAGAATATTTCTGAGAAGTGGTTGTTCATTTTGAAATACAGATTATTTAGATCAGGAGGCTATCATAAATGTAAAATTTTATTCTTTGTCTAGGTAAAATCATCTCTATTGATACGAGTTCCCTGAGAGCTGCTGGCAGAACTGGCTGGGAAGATTTAGTGAGAAAATGCATTTATGCTTTTTTCCAACCTCAGGGCAGAGAGGCATCTTATGCCAGACAACTATTTCAAGAAGGTAAAGTTTTCTCTCAGTTATTTTCACTAACTTTTCTCTTTATTAATATTGAATAACTTATATGGAATTTTTGGCTTGATAAGTATTTTCTCCAAATTACAGTTTTTGCAATAATCAGTTTTAGGAAAGGAAGAAATGGGTAAGCAAAGTAATTCATGAGTGGATCCTGAATTTGGGATGTACATTATAAAGACTAGGATATCATGTGGTGGTCACTCATTCATTTGTGCATTCATTCATTTGGCAGACATGTATAAAATTCCTCACATGCATAGAATACTATGTAAGGTGGCAGGAATACCGTGATGTTTAAGAAGCAGGGTTTTGGTGTCAAGGAGCTTAAATTGTATTAGGAGAATACTTGACAGTTTTAAAGATCAGTGTGACATGGGCTATAATAGAGGTATAAATAAAAGAAGGAAAAATTTAATTATGACCTGAAGAATCAGAGATGGCTTCAGAGAGGAAGTGGCATTTTTGTCTGGAAGATCATTCCCAGCAGAACAGGCATGTCCAAAGGGCTTCGAGATCTATATTGTGAATGTTTTCTTCATGACTGTTACAGTACCTGCATCTCCTAACTCAGGTTGAAGTTTCAAATTATAGGTATGTCATATGAAATTAATAATAATTGAATAGATGCTGCATCATAGTAAGCCTATGGGAGTATAAAACAAGTATATTCTCTGCAATTAAGGAACTTAACAGTATTATAGGAAAGACAGGGAAAATTATCTTAGAATTAAGTCCAGAAAGTTCATAGAGATTCTAGATAAAGGGATTTTGATGCACTTAAAAAATATTGTCATGTAATTATGTTAGTTTACTGCCCCTTTCACAATGTAATTTATTTTCCAAACTCTAAGTAGTTTCTTTGGAAAGAGACTCTCTGCATGGCTATTCCTGAAAAACAATTTAAAAATACTTTTCATTATTCCATCATCCTTCTTGATGTTAACATTTTCCCATAATATTAGGTTTCCTATGTTTACTGATGATTTTCCATTCATTACATTTTAGGTCAACTGCTTCCTAATGTATGAAGGAAACAGCTTACTTTTTTTTTTTTTTTTAGGAAGCCATCTGTATGAACCTCACTAGTCTTGTCACTAGCATCCTACAGACTAATGGTTCCGCAGTGGGCCTCTTACTAGACTGATAGCATCCCTAAAAATAATATTGCAGTGAATAGGACCAAGAATCTGTGTTAGAAAGTTCTCCAGGGAATCCTAAAGTGCAGTCAGGTCTAGAAACCATCACAGTACACAGCCAGTGCCATCCCCTGGATGTACACTTTGTGACTCCCTTTCCCAAGAGTGGCACTTTACTTTTGCATAGACTTAAGACTCAGGGTACTGTTTCCACTACTATCTAAAGTGCTGAAGTATATGATACTCTCTGATTTTTGCCTTAATTTAAGACTTAATTTTTTTTTTTTTTTTTTGCTTATAATTTATCTACATTCCCACTAAGACAAAGCAGGTCTAGATTATTATCTCATTCTCCAAATGATTGGGCTCCCCATAGATGTGATTGAAGCACAGCTTAAACAAACTATGCGAATTCTCTATAAAATAGATTGATTAAAGTTTAATAAGTAACTAATCTATCATTAGCATATGAAGTGAAATAATTTAGAGTAAACTGTAAAGAACTTCTTCCCATTAGTCATTTCTTAATGTCCTATCTTCCCTCTTTTTTTTTTTTTAAGAAAAAAAAATTCCTTAGTAGAAATAATTTGTGGGTTTTTTTCAGAATTAAGTTGTCCAGAGTTCACATGACTCTTGATTCTAGTGTTTTGGAGATTCAGGACAACTTGCCAAACAGCAGGCATGGGTTGAGTAAAATATCTTTTTCTGATATTTTATATTTAGCTGTATCTAACCTGATAAGAAAAATTAAACACTTACACGAGAATCACCCCTATATGGGAATGACCTGCTGAACTAAAGTCTCAGGTGAGGAACCAGATATCTTAAAAAGCTCCAAAGGTAATGCTTAAATACAGGCATACCTCGGAGACATTCAGGTTCCGTTCCAGACCACCACGTTATAGAGAGGGTATCACAGTAAAGCAAGTTGTAACCTTTTTTTTTTTTTAATATATTTTATTGATTTTTTACAGAGAGGAAGGGAGATGGAGAGGGATAGAGAGTTAGAAACATCAATGAGAGAGAAACATAGATTCAGCTGCTTCCTGCACACTCCCTACTGGGGATGTGCCTGCAACCAAGGTACATGCGGTTGACTGGAATCGAACCTGGGACCCTACAGTCCGCAGGCCAACGCTCTATCCACTGAGCCAAACCAGTCAGGGCGAGTCGTAATCTTTTTGCTGATAGAGGGTCCTACCTTCAATTTGTAAAAAACGCACTATCTCTGAAGCACTATAAAGTGAAGTACAATAAATGAGATATGCCTGTACATCAACTTAAGAACTAGGGTTGATGCTGCTTCTTCACTTACGGACAGTGTGAAAAGAGTGCAATAAATTATCAGTGTATCCTTGATTTTCTATAAAACTTTTAAAAAGCTTAAAAGTTTGTAAAATTCTACAATGATTAATTTTTAGGCAAGAAAATTTGTTCTCCATCTGTGTTCTTTTTTCCTGTCCATTAATTTACTCTTTGAAGGCAGTGGCTGGTATAAAATCTTAATATACATTAAAGTTTTAAGTTGGTTTTTATTTAGTTTTTCAGCTGCTTTTGACAGGGAAGCTCGTGGACTGCTTTTCACATTTCATTTTCCAGAATCTAATTTGAAAATGCTTTTCAGCCAAAGCATATATGGGAACATTAGCATGAGCTAGATTACAGCGATGGTTCTCCATTGAGATTAGAGAGAAATGGATATCAAAACCACTTGATTCTCTGGATCTGTTTTTGTTCATCAGTTTATGTTGTTCATTATATTCCACAAATGAACAAAAACATATCCAGAGACAGAGAAGCATCAATCCTACCGTCAAACCTCAGAGGGAAGGTAAGGGAGGGTGGGGGTAAGGGGGAGAGATCAACCAAAGGACTTATATGCTAGCATATAGGCCTAACCAATGGACACAGACAACAGGGGGGTGAGGCATGAGGGGGGGTTGATGGGGGGTAATGTGGGGATAAGGACACATATGTAATAACTTAATCAATTAAAAAACAACAGCACTTGAGGAACTTTTTAAACTAGGAGAGGGTCCATGCAGGTGTATATCATTTGGAAAGGTTCTGAGGTTCTGTTCAGTTCAGAACCATGCCTTTAAAGAAAGGTCTCAGTGGTCGGCAAACTCCTTAGTCAACAGAGCCAAATATGAACAGTACTTCTTCAAAATAGACTCGCCCAGGCCGAAAGCCGACTTCTGCGCATGGGCCACGAAGTGTCAATTGCACCGTATGTGTGCCTGCACATGACATTTTGCGGAAGAGCCATACTCAAGGGGCCAAAAAGCCGCATGTGGCTCGCGAGCCGCAGTTTGCCCACCAAACTGTGTCCCAAAGTTCATCTGGGCAAGTTGTTAAACCGGCTTTTTGTGCTCCACCCACACTACTGAATCAGAGTCTACAGTCTAAGATGTTTTCCTACAGAGAATGTTGGGAATGCGCACTAGGTTCCACAAGATAGTCATAGCTACAACTAGAAATGATGTTTCCTGCTGAATTAAGTTTGGGAAATGTTTTAATCTCCCACGTTTGGTGATTCATTAGACATATTTATGGAATTTAAATTTCTGGGAAGTTCTGCCATAACAATGACTTTGTTATCCAGACTTATTTTACCTCAGAATACTTATATCTGTAGCACATCAGTTAGCACTTAGGGAGAGTAGTGGTCATGGGAAATGTTGGGCTAGAGTCTAGACAGTCTAGAAAAGTTACATGAAAGTTATGTTTACCTATTATCAATGATGTAATGGATCATTTGTCTTTGAAAGATGTTCATAATGTATTGTTACATTGAAAAATAGCTTAAGAAAGCACAGCATATATGTATAGTACGATTTCACCCTTGTATATCTATTTATCCAATTCTAGAAGGTTCACAAAATGTTGACAGTGGTTATCTTTGAGTGATGGATCACAAATGACTTTACTTATTCTTGCTCATTTCTCTATTATCTTAACTTAATAATCACAAAATAATTTTAATTAAAAAATATCACAAGACAGTTGGAAGCAGTTTATAATATCAAGAAGTTTGGAAGCATTGCTGGAAAACATAAATACCCAATAAATGATTAATACCCATATATAGTGATTAATATTTAAGCAAGAATGTTCTTTAAGACTTGTGTTATGTGGATAATTCCATGGTCCAGATAACAGACTTAACTTAAAATCTTTTTATGCAAATTTTATTTAGAAAATTTAAAATGAGTTACTTTTCTTTGTTTAGAAATTTTGATATACTGACTAGAATTTATTCATTGGTGATTAAAAATCTCCAACCATCTAGGAGTAATTTTTTTCCTTTACCTTAATAACAGTTTTTAAAATTGCATTATTTCTGCATATATCTAGAGAAATACCAAAAAGAAAAAGAAATCTCTACCAGCACTGACCTGTGCTGTCCTGCCACACACATTTTTAACCTGCCCCTTTAGTTAACATGGTTGTTGAGGATAACTCAGCATCAAATTGGGTGGAGTAAAAAACCCAAGTAGCTCTATTTCTACAGCTGCTATAACCAGAGAAAGTGGCTCCCTTTGCTTTGTAGCTCTATTGAGGCCTATTCTGGGAGGGGGAGAAGGAGGGATGAGACAACAAGAACAGTTGCCATTTTAAAGGTTCTTTGAAGAGGTTCTGGGATGTCAGTAATAATATTCCTTCCCACTAAGTGTTCTAAATTTTTAGAAATGGACATAGAAGTCAGGGATCAAAGTACTAACTATATGCCTGGCAAAACTAGATAAGAAAATAAGGCCAGAACATGTGATCAAACTGAGATTTTAAATAGTTTTGTCCAGGCCTAAATCTTGAAACCCACTTATGGGTATAATTTGGTTTGCAGAGCAAATGTTCATCCAAACAGCTCTGTAAACAATTGTGACTTCCTTCCTCATACCTTAATTCAAAAGATTAGTGATTGTTTTATGGGGTTGCAGTTATTGGTATAAATGGTGTCTAGGCATCAGCTGAATGTGTATATGATTCAGGACATATATAATTTGGAACCTGTTTATTTGTTGTTGTTACTGTTTTTTGGAGGGGGTGTTTATTCAGGAATATACATTCAGTTTCTGCTATATTCTATTCTAGGCTCCAGGCTAGATACTATCTCACAACATTATTGGCTAAATTTTAGTGATGATGGGCAAAGGTTAATGTGCATTAAGTCCTAAACTTGAAAAATTCAACCCTGAATCTGACTCCTAGGTTCTTGATCCATATGCTGCCTGCCTGTTGACCTCTCCATCTGAACTGAGCACTAGAGAAGTGTTTGATTTAACTGGATAGTCTTTTTTTTTTTTGGATAGTCTTTATTTAAGTTTTAACTGGATAGTCTAATTAAAGTTTTACTATATTTAATATTGATGTTTTTTATTTCAAAGAGTGATGTGTGAATTATGATGTGCTAAGTCTTACTCTACATATTCTCACCCAAAATCAATAATTAACTTCAAACATTAAAGTGTAACCATGTCCTTGTATCAATAAGGATTCTCCAGTTTTGGAATTTTTACTATTTTAGATATGGTCCTACAAGTTAAGGCAGCACAATTACCAAAAGACCATTGATGTTTCTGTAGTCCACATTAAGTGTCTTAATGTTCCCATGCTAGCCTGAGTTTCTAGTTCTTCCCGAAATTTCTTATCAATAAATCAAGAAATTTGTCTCCATTCCTATTACAAAAGTAAGTTTAGATTCCTACAAGAGCAGACACATAAATTGAAACATAAGCATTTGAGAACATAGCCAAGAGTTAAAATCTATCATTTAAGGAAAAGTTATGGTCAATATTACCCTATTTACGTGATATTTAAGTTGAGAATCAATCAGCAAGTACTTACTGTATGAATTTATATGCATAGCATCATAGTTCAAGATTCAATGGAGAGTGAGAAACAAAAATGGGGCATAAAACGTGCCCTTATGTTTATTTGAGCTGAAAAAGAAAAAGAAGTGTGTAAAAAGTTATCTTCCTCCTATAAAGAGATATAGAAGAAATGTTTAGGAAGCAATGAGAAATAAGATTGGAAATTCAAGTCCAAGTCAGATTGTACAGAGCTGTGCTGCCAGTATGGGAGCCCCTAGCCACATGAGTGCTTGAAATGTAGCTAATGTGACGAGGAACTGAATTTTAAATTTTATTTAATCTTACATTTAATTAGCACATGTGATTGATGGCTACCATACTGGACACTTTAGTTCAGTGGTGAAAAGCCAGTGAGGGTTTCCCAGAGATGGGAGATCCTGAAGAGCAGTCGACAGTGGTGAGGATAAAGACAAAATGACACATGCAAAATAACAGGAAATATACTGTGTTTTATCTGACCCTTTATATAACTGTAGCTTTATCATTATCCCAAAAGTTAATTATCTCAAAAGGCCACTTATCATAATTGTATTTTCCAAAAATATATTAATCAGGAATTGTTAATATTTTTTAGGGTTTGCTATTGCAAACATTTACTTATAATCTTACAGAAAAATTATTAGTTTTCATTAAAGACATTTTCATCATCTGTTACTTCATTAGAAACTAAATTTCGTTGTGTGTTATCTTTGGTGAATGTGCCAGTGATTTGGCTGAAATTGCGAGATAGGTAAGGAATTCAGTTGTTTGCACATAAGTCTTTAACTGTTTCAATTAAGTTTATATCCTGGTTTTGGTACTTAGGTAGATGGTATAGATTTATAACAGATTATACCCTCCTCAGTTTATATGGTATACACAAGACAATAAAATAAAACATGTCTTCTATTTACTTAAAGCAGGGGTCCTCAAACTATGGCCCGCGTGCCACGTGCAAATACAAATATTGTATTTGTTCCCGTTTTGTTTTTTTACTTCAAAATAAGATATGTGCAGTGTGCATAGGAATTTGTTCATAGTTTTTTTTTAAACTATAGTCCGGCCCTCCAACGGTCTGAGGGACAGTGAACTGGCCCCCTGTTTAAAAAGTTTGAGAACCCCTGACTTAAAGTAATATATAGCTGCAGAAGTTATTTATTAATATGTCATTTTAAGTCATTTTCATGTGTTCTTAAAATGTATTTGAAGTCTTTCCTGAAATGTCTTTGGAAAATAGGAGTGCATTTATTACAGGCTAAATTATAATCTTAATTTGTGGTAGTAATGCTTGTGTTTCCATGGATATGATTTTTAAGCTTGGTATAGCTAAAGCTACCTATTAAATCTTTCTTAAAATAGGATTATATTGT
Organism: Myotis nattereri; assembly: GCF_964212035.1. Classification (NCBI taxonomy): domain Eukaryota; kingdom Metazoa; phylum Chordata; class Mammalia; order Chiroptera; family Vespertilionidae; genus Myotis; species Myotis nattereri. Next base: position 73,946,958 of record NC_138085.1, on the reverse strand, counting down.
ATTACTAAAGATCAGTATTTTCTTACTTAGTAGTTTGGCATGGCCTTCCTATATTTAATAAATACTTACCAATATGGTTAGAGTTTTGTCTGCTGTTAGTAAAAGCTTTGTTACAAAAGAAAGTTATGTTGTTTAGATAGTGAGTTGACTGCTTTAACCAAATTTTTGTTCCTTATATTAATAAGCATTGACTTTATCTTAATTTGCTTACTAAGCTAAATTCAAACATCAAAAATAATACATATATGAATATAATAATTTGTCAGACATGACCTTCGTGATTCTTTTTCATCATCTATTTTTTCATTAGAAACTAAATTTCTTTCTGTGTTATATTTGGTAAATGTGCCAGTGATTTGGCTGAAATTGAGATGGGTAAGGAATTCAGTAAGGAATTCATTTCTGAGTGAAAAATTAAATTTGACTTTTAGTTAAGGAATTCTGTAAACAAATCAAAACTTAGATGGCGAATTTTATGATATGTGAATTATATCTCAATAAAGCTGTTATTAAAAATCAGCCAGTAAAGGGGAAAAAACTTGTTAAACATAATACTGAAAGTGAGAGGGGAGAAGGTAATGTCCTGGTATTTTTAATGGACACAATAAATTTAAAGAGCGGCCCTATTATAGGGAAAGATTAAGGTTGGTTTTTTTCTGGTTGGGGTTTCTTCATAATCATAACTTATGTGAAAAGGCACCCATTCAAGTAGGAGTGAATTAAAACTTGTCATCGGGTGGTATATTTCAGCCAGAATCATGTTCCCCCTCAGAGATCTGTTTTGTTTGAACTATTCTTTGAATCTGAGGAGGCATCATTTGGGAGGGCATTTTAAGAATGAAGTTCTAGGTAGAAGTAAGGCTTGGTAACTCCTTTACCCAAAGTGCAAGTGTCAGAATTTTAACTAGGTTTCTCTTTTGTTTGAAACAGTGATGACTCGTGGCACTGCCTCCAGCCCATCCTATAGATTCATATTGAATGATGGGACAATGCTTAGCGCCCACACCAAGTGTAAATTTTGCTGCCCTCAAAGTCCAGACATGCAACCTTTCATCATGGGAATTCATATCATCGACAGGTACTACTTATTTGGAGAGCTTCATATGAAATAAGTCAGTTCACATATCTCTTTTTAGAAAAAAATTTTATACTCTTAATGGCTAGAAAAATAAAAATTCTAAAGTAGGCATTAAACTTGTGTGATGAGTATATATAATCCAAATATCCACATTGGGTTTTATAGTTTTGTCACCTAACAGTAGCTTTGTTGTTTAAAAGGGAGATAGGAAAGGTGAGGCTGAAAATATGTGTTCTAGAGGAAAAATCAAAAAAGTGGATAAAAACTTTCAACTTTCCATATATGGTCTTAAAAAGATTTGAGAGTTTATTAATATTGTTATTTTATTTTTAAATGTTTTCTTTTCATTAGGGCAAACTTTGATGGCTTCTGAGTTCAAGTTGATAGTTTCTCCAAACGCAAATCATTAAACTATCAACTTGAAATTTTTTAATATCATTGTTCCTAATTTGTTCTCCTCTCTAAACATGTCTTACATTGGTATATATGGTAAATTTATGTGGTATATATGGTAAATTCATGGGGCCATTCTTTTATCCTATGAATTATTCGAAATCATACATTTACAGCTCTGTATTTAAAATTTAGCATTAAACAGAAACAAGGGCATTTCCCCTCACTTCATCTTTTCCTCATCTGATATATTTGCTTATTGGAACATGGTAATACCGGTCACAAATCTGTTGTCATAATTATGGATTTGAGTAAAAAACTCGATGAAAATCTGAATTTAGTATTCTGCTTTTCCCTAATTTTAGTTTAATTTATGCTTGTGAATAGAATTAACACAGTTCTTTTTTTCATATTGTGATTTCTCTTTCAAAACATCCGCTATGTCTGCATGTCACCCTTTTTAATTTTTACATCAGCGACACAGTATTTTCCTTACCCAGTCTTCCTCTCTGGAGTTGAAATACTTAAAAGCACTAACAAGGGAATCATGAATAAATGCTTTGTAAGCAGAGATGTGGGAAGTTTATCTTTCAACCAAAATTATTATAATGCTAATTATTTGTACTAAATTATAAAAAGTATATATATTAGATATTTTTCCCAAGTCCAAGAAAGATTTTGTTCCCATATAACAGAAACCATTATCAAATTTACAAGACCACGGCTCTACTTCCTATTAAGTGCGGCTAGTATTTCACAGTGCACTGTTTTCCTTAGTGAATGGTCTTGCTTTATAATATGCATCACAAAAATATTTGAATGGAAACCAGTACAGATGATTGAATAATAATGTCTTTTCTCCCCTAGGGAGCACAGTGGTCTTTCTCCTCAAGATGACACTAATTCTGGAATGTCAGTTCCCCGAGTAAACCCCTCCATCAATCCTACTCTCTCTCCAGCTCACGGGCTGGCCCGTTCATCCTCATTGCCACCATCCAACAGCAACATGGTATCCACCAGAGTAAACCGCCAACAGAGCTCAGACCTCCATAGCAGCAGTCACAGTAATTCTAGCAACAGCCAAGGGAGTTTTGGATGCTCACCTGGAAGTCAGATTGTAGCCGGTGTTGCCTTAAACCAGGGTCAGGCCAGTTCCCAGAGCACTAATCCCTCTTTAAACCTCAGTAATTCTCCTATGGAAGGTACAGGAGTGTCCCTCGCACAGTTCATGTCTCCAAGGAGGCAAGTTAGTTCTGGACTGGCAACAAGGCCCAGGATGCCTAACAATTCCTTTCCCCCGAATATCCCAACGTTAAGCTCCCCGGGTGGCATGACAAGTACTGCCTGTAACAATAGTAGCCGATCTTATTCCAGCATCCCAGGAACATCTTTACAGAGTATGAGTGAAGGACCCAATAACTCTGTTGGCTTCTCTGCCAGTTCTCCAGTCCTCAGACAGATAAGCTCACAGAATTCACCTAGCAGATTAAATATGCAGCCAGCAAAAGCTGAGTCCAAAGATAACAAAGAGATTGCGTCCATTTTAAATGAAATGATTCAGCCTGACAACAGCTCTAGTGATGGCAAACCTCTGGATTCTGGGCTTCTGCATAACAATGACAGACTGTCAGATGGAGACAACAAATACTCTCAGACCAGTCACAAACTAGTGCAGCTTTTGACAACAACTGCGGAGCAGCAGTTACGGCACGCTGAGATAGACACAAGTTGCAAAGAGGTACTGTCTTGCACTGGCACTTCCAACTCTGCCTCTGCTAATTCTTCAGGCGGCTCTTGCCCCTCCTCTCACAGCTCACTGACAGAAAGGCACAAAATTCTACACCGGCTCCTGCAGGAGGGGAGCCCCTCGGATCTCACCACCTTGTCCGTCGAGCCTGATAAAAAGGACAGTGCATCTACTTCTGTGTCAGTGACTGGACAGGCACAAGGGAACTCCATAAAACTAGAAATGGATGCTTCAAAGAAAAAAGAATCAAAAGACCATCAACTCCTACGCTACCTTTTAGACAAAGATGAGAAAGATTTAAGATCAACTCCAAACCTGAGCCTGGATGATGTAAAGGTGAAAGTGGAAAAGAAAGAACAGATGGACCCTTGTAACACAAACCCGACCCCAATGACCAAACCTGCCCCTGAGGAAATCAAACTGGAGTCCCAGAACCAGGTGGGTAAACCTCACTTCATAGGATGAACATCGCTCATTAATTTTTTCCTTTTCATTTATTTTACACCAATCTTAAACCAGACTTGGATTCAGGCTGTTTTGCCCTATCCATTGGGTATATGTTAAAAGGTTAGTATCAACGGTTGAAAAATCATAGGGTGCCTTCAGAAGTTCTCGTTGGAACTTTGGAGGGCTATAATATTAAGGCATCATCTTAAGAAAGTAAATTTTTTTTTTATATATAAACTCAAGAGTTCACATCTTTGGAGATTTTTAAAAATACCTTTCCTGCTCTCTCCTCCCAACCTTAGCTGTTGAATATAACTATCTGAGAATATAGTACCCAGAAATCTGTTTTTTAAAGAAGTTCCCCAGAGAACTGTGATGTGTAGCTAAGTTTGGGACACTCTGATGTAAATGACATGGGAGAGAAATGAAAAGGTAGATGAGGCTGCCCATATTGTCTTGTTTTGCTGTTTCATTTCTTTTGAAACATTTTCTACGGCTGTTTTTCTTCTCATCTGATTCTAACCATACTAAGCCCCTTTCAGAATAAGGACTTGAATATTCTGGGTAGTAGGGTATGTAACATGCCCTGAAGCGGAAGTAAATGTCAGTAAATCTCTGCACACATTGTTATGGAATCACTACCTCTATGTTTAGGCTGGGGTGAAGGTGGGGTAAAAATTAACAGGCAGCCTCCTGTATTGAATCATTGCTGTGGACTCCGAAGGAATTTAAGAAAAACAGAAAATATGGTCCTTCCTCTCTAGGAGCTTACAAAGTATTTACACAGAATATAGACATCCATAAAATAGCTGGAAAGGTATTGACAGAGCAGTTTATCAATAAGGCTGTCCATTGTCAGACAAGATTCAAATTAGTATGTATAAGTCCTTTTTCTTGAACCAGCTTTATTTTCTTCTCTCATCTTCCAACAAGCTCTCTCCCCTCAGGCATACTGTACTCTAGGCCCATGGAAGTCCTTGCCATTCCTGGGATACACCCCTCTTCTAAGCATCCTCTGCCTTGCCACCCTTTCTACGTCTGCTGAACCCATCTTCACAAACCAATCCAGACATCATCGCTGTACAGCCTTCCCCATGGTCCTCGTTAGCCATGTCCTTCCTCTGCACTTGACAGTGCTCTGGGTTGTCTCTGTTTACTATTGTAATAACACTGTTTTGATTATTTATTTGTGTGCTCTTTGAGGATAGAGCTTTCTCTCATGTTTTTTAGTACAACTAAGCTAAAAGTCATGATTTTTAAGCTGAAAACAGTTTTAAATAATGACTGAATTAAAATTCTCTATAAAATTAACTTTAAAAATAACAGCTGTATTAAACAATGCCATTGCGTACAATGCTGGTACACCTGTTTTGATGCACGTGCACACACATTTTTGCTTAGTTCAGACCTAAAATTGGAATTGCAGAATTATAAGATAACATGTTTTCATCATTAGTAGATAAGTCCAGTTTTCCTAGTGTGTGAGAATTCCTTCTAGTTGTCCCATATTTTTACTAATATTTGGTCTTATCAGTCTTTTAATTTTTAGCCATTCTGGGTCTGTGTAGTAGTATCTCATAGTTTCAATTTCTCTGGATCTCTTCTTTTGTAAATTGCCTACTCAAATGTCTTGCCCAGTATGTTGTCTTTTTCCTAATGACTTTTAAGAGTTCTTTATGTACTTTATGTACTTTAAATGAGTTCTTTATTGGTTTTATATTTGCAGATATCTTCTCTGTCTTGTGGCTTGCCTTTTCTTTCTCTCGGTGATTTTTTTTTTTTCCCCGCGTGTCAAGCCATCAACCATCCAGGTGCCCACGGCCAGGACGCTGGGCGTAGGCGAGCCTCTCTGCTCTCTGCCACCTAATGACGCAGGCGGGGCATGGCAGCCACACCTGCAACGCCTCTAGGGGCAGTTGTTGGTGATTTTTTATGAAGTTCTTCATTTTAATGTAGTTCAGTTTGTCATTTTTTTACTTTATGGTTAGTATTTTTTGTAACAAAAGACACATTCAAAAATGTTCACAGTAGCTTTATTTGTATTAGCCCCAAACTGGGAACACCCCCAAATATATCACAGTAGAAGGATATACCGTGACACATTCGTACAATGGGGCACTATTCAGCAATAAAAACAAGTGAGTTACTACATGCAGCAAGATGTCAGAAATGTAATGCTAAGTAAAAGAAGCTAGACATTTTAAAAATACATACATATAGTTCTATTTATACAATCTAGAACTATAAGTTTTTGTTGAATTAAATAATGAAATACAAATAGGTAGACATTTTATGTTGATGACTTATCTCAGAGTAACATAGAAGAAGAAGAATACAGTGAAATAAAGGCCAGTTTTTTTCCGTGCATAACCTCAGACAGGTATTGGGACTCCTTATCTATCCTAGAAGACAGATATATTAAGGTAAATATATATGTAAATTTTTTATTCCATCATTAAATCATTTCACAAAATTTTGAAAAAATATGACAAAACAATTACCCTTGATAACTATCATTGATAACTGTCACTGTACTCTTAACACTTCTTTCCAGTTCAATCTTTTTCCTATACATAAGTTTTATACAGAGATATGTTAGATAAATATGATGTGTATATTATATCCTGCAATATATTAATATCATAAGCATTCAAATTTTTTCCAGTGGAATCGTTAGGTCATGTAATTTCAATGAGGTCTCAGTCTTTCTAATTATTTCTTCTTTCTTCATTCTTTCATTGCCACATTTAATTCACAGAGTTTAAAGGAGCAACTTTTTTCTACATTGTTCCTGGTGAAAGTATAGAATATACGTTCTCCAACTAACTCTGGTTTCCGTTCTTAGTTTACAGCTGACCTTGACCAGTTTGATCAGTTATTACCCCCGTTGGAGAAGGCAGCCCCGTTGCCAGGCTTATGTGAGGCAGAGAGGATGGATGGTGCGGTCAGCAGTGTCACCATCAAATCCGAGATCCTGCCCGCTTCACTTCCGGCCACCACTGCCAGACCCACTTCCAGGCTGAACCGTACGTGTGGGGGACAAAAGCCTCATTTCCATGTTTAATGAGTCACTGCTACTGCGCAGAGCTTTTGTTTATCAAGAGTGAAATCTCTTTTCATTAATGCTACTGTAAATAATATACAGTTACAGTTAGACTTATGACCTCAATCAACTTGTGTGATTTATTTATCTATTTATTATTCTTTTGAATCCTCACCCGAGGACATGCTTAGAGAGAGGAAGAACGAGAGAGACAGAAACACGATGTGAGAGAAACATCAATTGGTTGCCTTCCGTAGAGACTAAACCACAACCCAGGTATGTGCCCTGACCTGGAATTGAACCAGCAACCTTTCGGTGCATAGGATGATGCTCAACCAACTGAGCCACTCCGGCTCAACTTGTGTATTTTATTTTATTTTATTTTATTTTAAATATATTTTATTGATTTTCTACAGAGAAGAAGGGAGAGGGATAGAGAGTTAGAAACATCGATGAGAGAGAAACATCGACCAGCTGCCTCCTGCACGCCCCCCAGTGGGGATGTGCCCGCAACCAAGGTACATACCCTTAACCGGAATCGAACCTGGGACCCTTGAGTCCGCAGGCCAACGCTCTATCCACTGAGCCAAACCGGTTCGGCCAACTTGTGTATTTTAAATTACAGTGTAGCATCTACCTTTTTGTAATTAATGTTAAGGTGAGCAGTTGATGTTAAGGAGAGCAATTTTGTATTCTTATCCAAAACGTTCCATTGCAGGGCTTTCAGAAATATAATAATTGGGTCAGATTTTGTTTCCCCAAGTGTCTTGAACACTAGTCCTAAGAGTTGCCAAAAAAAAAAGGACTTTGTGCTAAAGTACACTGAACCAAATGCTACATGGCACCTACATCATTCCTCATTAAAATTTCACAATGCATATTACAGGTTTTAAGAAATGTTAAAGAAATTAGTTTAATTTCTTTCTCTTAATTTCTTTCTTGATTATGGAACTCCTTTTCTCAGAAAGTACATGTGACCCCATAGAATGAATTTTCCATGGAGCACTGTTTAGGAGACAACTGTGTTGAAATAATTCACTACTGCTCTAGCCATGTTAGCATTCTCCTAACTACGAAACACTTGTGATGTTCTCCATGTCTTTTTATGGTCTGATAGCATCTCGTTTTTCACTAGTATTATATTCCATTGTATAGATGGACCATAATTTATCCGTTCTTCTGTTGAAGGACATAGCTGATGTTTTTAAGTTTTGATAATCAATGAATAAAGGAGCTATAAACTTTATGTACAAAAAAAAAAGAAAGAAACACTTCAATAGTACAACACTTCAAATTCATGAAGATAGGATTGTCAGATATTCTCACCTATCTCATTTTGAAGTTGAAAAAAACACACAGTGGTGGTAATTCCATTGTGTGACTTTGAAATTAAAAGAAACTAACCAGCTCACTTTCAAAATTTGCCTGGGTTCCCGGCCTGTCTTGTCCCTCTTCTGTCATTATCAGTTGTGAGACTCATTTATTTCAATCTTACAGCAGCTTTTAGTTGTCATGACACAATTCCTGAAAGTTTACCAAGATTTCCAGGCAGCTGGAACGAAGAATCTTAAGTCACCTTGACCCTATTCTCTATCAGTTTTTAACTATACTTTGATTTTTTAAAAATTGTATTCGTCTTCTCAGGCTGCCGTAACAGAGTATCACATGCTGCGTGGCTTAAGCAACAACTTTATTTCCCCACAGTTCAGGAGGGTAGAAGTCCAAAGTTAGGGTGTTGACAGGTTTGGTTTTCTCTAAGGACTCTCTCTCACTGGCTTGCCCATGGCCGCGTTTTTTCTGTGTCCTCATGGTTGGTAGTCCCTCTGTCTGTGCTGTCTGTGTCTTAATCTCCTCTTACAAGAATACCAGTCACAGAGCCCACTCTAACGACCCTGTTTTAACTTAATCATCTCTAGATACAGTCACATTCTGGGGTGCTGGGAGTTAGAACTTCAGCATATAACTTTGGGGGGAATACAGTTCAGCCCATTCAGTGATTAATTATTTAATATATGTTCATTTTATAAATTATAAGCAATCATTAGAAATCTTAGAAGAGAATAAATGTTATTCTTAATCTCACTACCTAGAATCTACCAAGGATAGATAGCCTAACAGAATTTTTGTGCGTTGATATTTGAAATAATTTGTAAAAATAGAATTATTCTGAACATAATATCTTGGATTATGCTTTTCTCTGTTTCATTTAACAGCACATTATAATTATGTATTCCATAATTTATTTATCAGTCCCTAAATTTCTATAATTTATTTACAGTGTTTTTCCTACATAAGTGGTACATAAATAATCAAAGCTTTCAAAAAAAATTCCCCCACAAAAACTTTCAAAAATGCATATACTGTTTTCTTCCATTACAAAACATAATTCAATCTCTTTTTTCATTTGTCATTATAAGAATCAATTATTATACTATTATATTTTCAGATTAACAACTATAGAGCTTTGTCCATTTACTGAATGACCCTAGAGCAGTGGTCGGCAAACTGCAGCTCGCGAGCCACATGCAGCTCTTTGGCCCCTTGAGTGTGGCTCTTCCACAAAATACCACATGCGGACGCACATGTACAGTGCAATTGAAACTTCATGGCCCATGCGCAGAAGTAGGTATTTTGTGAAAGAACCACACTCAAGGGGCCAAAGAGCCGCATGTGGCTCGTGAGCTGCAGTTTGCCGACCACTGCCCTAGAGGCTATGCCCTTTGGTTTGTGCCTTTTATGCAGTATATTTTACTTTTTGCTTACAGCTCTCAGACCATGATAATAACACTGTCCCTACTTATAGCATATTCTGATGTGCTGTAAACTGAAAAATTCATTAACCAAAATTGTTATAATTATCTTTGAAAAATTTCCAATAGTCTGGAATGATTCTCCTATGGTAACATCAACTTATGTGCAAACTTTTTAACATCAGGTTTTCTTTGATTCACAGACCTTTTCTCACTTTGTCATTTACTTGTTATTATGTGGCCACCTTCTAGATAGTTTAAGTTTCTGAATAAGTGACTCTGTATCATTGAAGTAATACTATATAACTGAAATCTCACTCTACTGTACTATATATTACTTCTGGAAAATATTGTCATTTTATCTTCCATTGTGACACTGACTTCTTACCTTTGCTTCTATCATCAGGATTACCTGAGCTGGAATTGGAAGCAATTGATAACCAATTTGGACAACCAGGAACAGGTGATCAGATTCCATGGACAAATACTACAGTGACAGCTGTGAATCAGAACAAACCAGAAGAGTGAGTAATATATTTCGTATTTTGTAAAGTATCAGATACCAACTTCTACAACAAAGAACTGCTTTTCCCAAACTGGATTCCAGGATACATTGGTAGTTTGTTAGATGTTGACAGAAGTGATTGATAATGGAAAAAAAAAAAAAAAAGGATGGGGAAGACAGATGTATTTACTGCATGACTGCAAGACTAGTGTATATTGTAATTACCAGAAGATTGATGCAGTATGCAGCTGTTGGTTTATTTTTTATCTCTTACTTTGCTTTGATGGATTACCATAAAGTTTCTGAGACCTATGAACGAATCAGCCTCAGTACAACAACTATGTTGCTCTTGAGCTTTTAGTTAGATAATTATTCTGTCCAGTTTTTCTCTTTGTTTAGAGTAAGAAGGTATAAGGAGGGAAGGTACTTTCCATATCTACTCAGTGTCCAACTATTTGTTTTATTGCTTAATACTAAGCATGTTTCATTTTTCTAGTTTGAGTTCTTTTTAAAATGGCAATCATGCCGAAACTGGTTTGGCTCAGTGGATAGAGCGTCGGCCTGCGGACTGAAAGGTCCCAGGTTCGATTCCAGTCAAGGGCATGTACCTTGGTTGTGGGCACATCCCCAGTAGGAGATGTGCAAGAGGCAGCTGATGGATGTTTCTCTCTCATCGATGTTTCTAACTCTCTATCTCTCTCCCTTCCTCTCTGTAAAAAATCAATAAAAAAAATATATTTAAAAAATAAATAAATAAATAAAATGGCAATCATGTAATGTTAGCAATATGATTTAATCATCCTTGAACGTTAGGTAATGCAATGTATACTATTTTGATTGTGGTTCAGTTACCAGTAATTAATAGCGCCCATTGAATGAATAAATTTTTCCTCCCAATCCTCACCTGGGGACATGGTTATTGATATTTAGACAGAAGGGAAGGGAGAGGAAGAGTGAGAGAGAGAAACATCAATGTGATAAAGAAACATTGATCGATTGTCTTCCCATATGCTCCATGACTTGGAATGGAATCCACAACCTAGGTATGTACCTGACCAGGAATCGAACCCAGTCTTCTGGTATACCAGACAAGCTCCAACCAACTGAGTCACACCAGCCAGGGCAGAACAAATTTTAATATAGGCTAAATTATTTTTTTCTGAGATTTTGGTTGATTTTTATTTTCTATTTTTGTTAATTCTTTTTCCCTATCTTAACTATGCTTGGTTAATTTTGAGAATAGTTCTGTAAGCTGACATGAAGAATATGGAGACAAAGTTCAGTGATTGGCAAAATAATGAAAAATATGTTCATAAATTTCTGTACATTAAGTATATCAGAAAATTTTCTAGAACTAGATTTGCATGAATATTTATATTGTATTTGCTTTCTTAAGATTGAATAATTATTAAACTGTATCCTTTAATTCTGCAGCCAGTGTATTAGTTCACAATTAGATGAGCTTCTCTGTCCACCAACAACAGTAGAAGGAAGAAATGATGAGAAAGCTCTGCTTGAACAGCTGGTCTCTTTCCTCAGTGGCAAAGATGAAACTGAGTTGGCTGAATTAGATAGAGCTCTGGGAATTGACAAACTTGTTCAGGTATTTACTAAAGTTGGCATTTTTTAAATGATTCTTCCCTGAGAAGCTAGAAAATGGTTTTTAAGCAAGGTTTTCAGTATTCTCACTGTATTTTATAATTTACCCTTGTGGAAGTTAACAAAATATATAATAGGTAATCTACACTAATAAAAGAGAAAGATGAAAATTGACCGTACCTCCATGATGCCCACCAGCCAATCAGGCGTGAGTATGCAAATTAATCCAAACAAATATGGCGGGTTAATTTGCATACGCAGGGCAGGGTGGGACACTTGGGTCGTCGCCATGGCAGAAAGGCAGCTTCTGGCTGGAGCAAAGGCGGTGCTGGCAGCCAGGGGAAGGAAGGCCCATTCTTGCACAAATCTTCGTGCTTCGGGCCTCTAGTAGATAATAATAGGATTTTACACAAAGTAGTAGTAATGATAATAGTGTTAGAAAGTCTTAGCCTTTCACTATGAAACAGAATCTTAGAAGCTCTCCTTAGAATAGAATACAGATTCATATCATCACTTCTTATTTTAGGATTTAATATAGTATCCTTTATTCATGTGAGTCTTCAACCTATATTTTTCATATTTCAAATGTCCAGAGGAAGTTATGCTTCATGAAACTCTCCTTTTAGTTACACACACACGCACACAAATACGCACACGCATGCACACACACACACACACACACCCCTACACACAACAGTTCATGATTTAAATTGTATTTCTTAGAATGAGTAATAGTGAACAAGTAGGAAAGCCCACCTGTACAGCATTTCTTTATTTAAGATAGAAAAATGCCTGACTCATCCCTCCTTTAGTAAGCTACATCTGTAGTAACCTAGTAAATACAAAGTTTGTTGATTCTTAGGTTTTTCAGTGAAGTTCTTTTTAAACCTTTTCACTTCATTTCATTGATTTAGGATCTTCATTTTAACTGCATTTTCATTTCTTTACTGAGATTTTAAACATCTCAGTTATGGGGGAAAAGGAGACAAATGTAATACTTTCAACAATAAAGAATTTTAATAAATAAATAAATAAATAAATAAAAACATCTCAGTTAATCTATTACTCCATTTCAAAAGTAACTTTCAGAGGTATTTCCTTTAAGTAGTAAACATCTGGAGAGCTTCATGAATCCACTATGAGTAGATTATGATGAAACTTTCTAGAGATGCTATCAAATCCAAAGTTACATAGAGAAACATATCATTTATTGGCAGAAACATATGTGTAAAATAGCCTCGTTTATTTTCTAACAGGGAGGTGGATTAGATGTATTATCAGAGAGATTTCCACCACAACAAGCAACACCACCTTTAATGATGGAAGAAAGACCCAACCTTTATTCCCAGCCTTATTCTTCTCCTTCACCTACTGCCAGTCTCACTAGCCCTTTCCAAGGCATGGTCAGGCAGAAACCTTCATTGGGGTCCATGCCTGTTCAAGTAACACCTCCCCGAGGCGCTTTCTCACCTGGCATGGGCATGCAGCCCAGGCAAACTCTCAACAGACCTCCAGCTGCACCCAATCAACTTCGACTTCAACTTCAACAGCGATTGCAGGGGCAACAGCAGGTGAGTACTCATGTTTAGCAGGTGATACTTTTTAAAGGTATGTGCTTTCTTTATAACAAGACAGCCCAGTTGCTACAACCAAGGTGTCGAGTTTACTCCCAGGACCTTTATGAAAGACTCAAAACACCACCCTTGGTTTGCTAGGACAAGAAAAGGGGACATATTCATTCAGTTAAAAGCCTGCCGGCTCATAACGAGGTACTTTGAGACCTACAATTTAAAAGCCGTTAATCTTGTTTTTTGAGATAAAAAATATTAGGATGAACATCGTACAATTAATAAATCAATAAAGAGAAACACAGCTTAATTTATAGAGTATCGAGAAACACTTTATGATTATTGAAACAGAAAATGCAGTTTATGTTGTTTGAAGTTGGAGTCGTCTTATATTAGGAGTATGAGGAAAGAATAATTTGGGGGTGTTGGGTGCTGTGGGTGAGTTAAATCTCTCTCATGACAGGCAATGAGTAGGTATAGTGGCATACATATTTAAGTCTGTATAAACAGCAGGTATAGAGAGAATCATCAGGAGCCAAAAAAGCAAATGGTTAAAAGTATTATCTCTGAGAAGTGAGACTGGGGCTGTAGATTTCTCTTTCTTCATATTAATCCTTCTGTATTTTTAAAACCATATGTGTATATTGTTTCAGATTATTTTTTTAAGTATTTAATGTTATTTCCTGGAGCCTTACTAATTCAGGAAGGAAAAAAAAGGAGATAAATTAGAAAGTCAGTATGATATAATGGTGGTAAAAGTAAGCTCTAGTTTCAAATCCTAGTGCTAACCTTAACTTAGGTGGTTCAACAATCAATTTATTTACCCTTTGAAAGCTTCTGGGTCCTCATTTATAAAAAGAGTCTAATAACTAATTCCTTTATGTCATAGGTGGTTGTGTGCATTAAATGAGATAATGCATGTAAAGCTCTTAGCACAATACTTGGCATCCTATAGCATTTAATAAATGCTAGCTATTACTATAAAATTATATTCAATAAATATAATAGATACTATAATGTAGTTTCATTTCACTTAAAAAGATGATGAAAGGGAGAAAGAGAAAGGGAGAGATGAGATAGGGAAAAAATTTTAATGGTAGAATAGCAAAGAAAGGAATAACTGTAAATCTTGGGGTGGAATAAAGGATTCAAAGAGGGATTAAGGGGAGAGAAGGAAGAAAAGAGAAAGAAAAGGAGTAGTAATATATTCTGAGAATAAGTTAAAGATAAGCTGCTTCTTGTTATAACTTGTTCATCGTAAGATTGCCTAAGAAGAGGAAATAATTAATAGTTCCTCTGTATTTAATCTTTCATATAACATATTTAAGGGGACTAGTGATAGGTACCATGAGGAAGATAAAGAAAAAATGATACAGGCAACTTTGGGAACTTATAGTCAGCTTAGGGTATTTAACAGATAAATACCCAAAAGTTAACAGCAGTAAGTGACTAAGTGCTAAACCAAAAAAGGAGAGGAAAGTGTAGGTATGCTGATTTCCTCATTGCACAGAGTAGAGTTCAGTAAATACTGTCTACAGTTACAGGCTCAGTGAGCAAGACCATTTCAACAATCTAGGTCAGGTTCCTGAATAGATGAAATGATAATTCATACTTAGTTCAGAAGAAAAAATTGTTTTTGCTTTGATTTGCTCCTAAAGCAGCTGATAAGCAGAGTGGTCATGCAAAGAGTGTATCTGAAATAAGGACACAAATAAGTCAACATCGCTCCTCTGTGCTTCCTTTAAATATTATAGAAGCATGTCCAAAGTTTGGAGGTTTTGGTAGCCCAACAAAGTGAAATAAATATCCATCAAGTTGGAGAAATACAGAATTTGGGGCACATTATGTTTTAAGCCTCCAGATATGTTACTACACAAAAATAACATATAACTGCCATGTAAAACAATAACTCTGCTCCCTAATGAGCCACTATATCCAGACCTATTCTTTGGGTTCAGGGCTATCAGTTCTTCTGTTCAGTAGTGGTACTCAGTCCATAGTGGCTCTTCACTGCAGAGTCTTCTATGTGTGAGGGAGGTCTGGCCAAGGCTTATCTCAGCAATAAAGAAAAAGGAAAGCTCAACTCAAAGTAGTAAAACAAAAAAAAATTTTTTTACTCAAATATTAAGATGATTCAAAATAGAGACATGTCCAGGTGTGGTTAGTTCAGAGACAAGGATGTTATCAAGGACCCAGGTTCTTTCTGTCTGTTTACCCTGTAATCCTCGGCAACTAGAAGAATGGCTGCCATGGTTACAAATACCACATGCAAACAAAACTATCCAGCAGGGGAAAACAAGGCTATCTTTTTCCTGTGCATCTTGCTTTAAACGCCATGAAACTTTCAGAAGGCTCTTGTGCCTTCTTCCCCACTTCCACCCCCCACTCCCAAAAAAGGGAAAACAAGAAAAAGACTTCACATGTTTGGCTAACCAGAACTGAATCACTGTGCACCCTTAACCAATCGCTGGCAAGGATTGACTTGACTCATGGAGATGTGTGATTTGGGATAATTAGCTGAATAAAATCCTATTCTGTCATCAAAGAAGAAGAGGAGAGTAAATGGCTGTGTTGGCATTAATAGTACCTGATAAAATCAAGAAATTAGGTTTAAATATATTATTTTAAATTATACAGGTAAATTCATAGTCGGGATCAAATTGGTGAACTAAAGTGAGACATCTAACTTCTGCCTTAAATTCCATTAAATGACAGGTTGTATATTTTAAGTGAATAAATTCATATCAGTATAGAAAAAAAAGAAGACCATCAACCTACTAAGAATTTTGAAATATAGAAAGCAAACATAAGAAACAAAATTATCATATACAAGTAATACAATTGCTTGCATAGAAAATCCAAGAGAACCTACAGGGAACTTAGATCTAATAGAGAAGTTCAGCGAAGTTTCTAGATAAAAGAATAAGAAATAAAAATTAATGACAATCCTTTTTATTAGCAACAAGCAATTAGAAAATATAATTTCAACATATATCACAATATGCAAAAATAAATCATAATTAAAAGTCAAAAAGAAGATACAAGTAAAATATATTTGTTGATTTAAAGGCTGTTGTAAAGATGACAATCTTTCTGAAGTTAACCTATAGATTCAGTGGAATTCTGATTAAAATATCAACACAGAATTTGACAAATAGATGCAAAACTTATTTTAGAAGAATGAATGCAACCTTAAAGAAGAATGAGGATGAACTTGCCCTACCAGATATCAAGATTTAAAACCAAGTTTTAAAAATTAAAACATTGTAGAACTGCCATAGGGATAGACAGTTCTACTAATCTATCTATATATATAAAAGCCTAAGTAACCATTATTACAGAACGACTGGTCGACCGGTCGCTATGACACACACTGACCATCAGGGGGCAGACACTCAACACAGGAGCTGCCCCCTAGTGGTCAGTGCGCTCCTACAGCTGGAGCGCCGCTCAGCCAGAAGTTGGACTCACACCAGGCTCACTGCTGGCGAGCACAGCTGCGGTGGCAGGAGCCTCTCCCACTAAGCGATGGTGGCAGCAGGCACAGTGGGGCCAGGATGAGCAGCAGCGGAACTGTGCCTGGCCCCAGCTGGGGATCCTCCCCAACCGCCTGCCACTTCAGCACTTCTACATCCCTCGGGGGGGGGGGGGGGGTGTCAGATTGCCAGGGATTGGGCCAAAGCCCAGCAGTCCGACATCCCCTGAGGGGTCCCGGATTGCAAGAGGGCACAGGCCAGGCTGAGGGACCCCATCTGTGCATGAATCTGTGTACCAGGCCTCTAGTTGGAATATAATAGAGAGCCCAGAGACAAACCAGACATATATAGGAACTTTATAAGTGACGCAGGTGGCAGTCAGTGGGGAAAGAATGGCCTGTAAAATCAATGCTGGTACATTTGGCTGTCCATGGTGGGGAAGTCAAATTAGATCCTTATCTCATACCATACACAAAAAATAAATTCTAGATGTTTTAATGGCCTAAATGTGAGTATGAGAAAATCTCTATGGCCCCTTATAAAAAGGACATAAAGGAAAAGGTTAATGTTTGCATTAAAATGTAAAACCTGTAAATAAACAGACACCATAAACAAGATTGGGGAAGTTATTTCAGGGAAGATATTTGCAACCTCATAACAGACAAAGGATTAGTATCTAGAATATATCAGATTCATAACAATATTTTTAACACACTTATCTCACTTGATTGATATCATGTTTACTTGTTGGTCATGTCCTCTTCTTCCTTCTTCCCTCTTGCCAAACACAGGAGATGTAAGCTTCTAATAGTCAGGAAGGGAACACAGTGCCTAATGATTTGAGAAGAAAAAGAAAGGGACATACTCAGATCTACATTATAGTTTATTTTTAATAGATCTTTAGATCATTTTAAAAAATATGATTTCCTGACCTTAAGTATATCTCATTGACTAGAATATGGTACACAAGGAGTAAAAAGATTCTAATATTTTAAATTTGATTATACAGTTAAGAATAATTTCCAGTTGGCGGACAGGAAGAACAAAGACCCTAGGAAGCTAACGTAAATGCATTGGCTGAGGCTTAAATGGTAAAAATAAAGAAGGAACTAGTGATTAAGAAGAAATGCAAAGTTACAGCCTTTAGGTGTAGTGTCTGCTTACATCTCAAATAAGCAAAGAATCAAGGAATATACCCATAATACCTATAAGAACTTGTAAAGTTCTATTTTTGGAAAAAGGATGACAGCAGAAATGGGTAGGTCTGCTGCTTATAGAAAATAGTATAACACTGGCTAACAAAGATACAATTATTCTATTCCAGTTTTGCTTTCTTCTTCTCCAGCAAAGGCCATAGTCTTCATACTATTAAAAAAAAGAAGGAGAAAAATATGAAGAGGGAGTAACAGTCCAGACAGATAAAGAAATACGATATCCTTAGGCAAGTCCAGATATGTTGTTAGGGTCCTCAAGAAGGGTATGGATCTGGTGTAAGAACCACTATTAATAATCTTTTATATATTACTAGAGGCCCGGTGCATGCATTCGTGCACTGGTGGGGTTCCTCAGCCTGGCCTGTGCCCTCTCTCAATCCGGGACCCCTCAGAGGATGTCGGACTGCTGGTTTCGGCCCGTTCCCCACAGGCCAGGCCAGCAGTCCGACATCCCCCAAGGTATGTAGTAGTGCACAAAGCGACAGGTAGCTGGGGAGGAGCCCGAGCCACGCCACTCCCATTCATCCTGGTCCTGCTGCATCTGCTGTTGCTCGGTAGCACTGCCATGGATACAGGAGAGGCTCGTGCTACCGCAGCTGCACTCACCAGCCGTGAGCCCCACATCTGGAACCCGTGGGTCAGCTGAGCAGTAACCCCACTGTGGGAGTGCACTGACCACCAGGGGGTAGCTCCTGTGTTGAGCATCTTCCCCCTGGTGGTCAGTGGACATCATAGCAACCGGTCGTTTGGTCATTCGGTCGCTTAGGCTTTTATATATATAGATAGACTAGAGGCCCAGTACATGAAATTCGTGCATGGGTAGGGTCCCTAGTGGCTGCTGGCTGCCGGCTGGGGCCTCCCTTCCCCTGGCTGCCTGTTGCTGCCACTGGCCAGGGCCTCCCTCTGGCTGTCTGCCGCCGGCCACGGCCTCCCTTCCCGCGGTTGGCCGGCCGGCCCCGCTCCCTGGTTGAACTCCTGGTCAAACTCCTGGTCAAGGGGACAATTTGCATATTAGGCTTTTATTATATAGATAGAGAATAGAAGAAATCAGAAAATAGAACTAAGGTCAAAGAGCAGAAACTACAGAGAAGCAGATTTCACCTCCAGATTTCTGGCAAAAACTGCCTGATAAAAGAATAAGCTTCTTTAATAAAATAAGCTTCTTGGGGAGGCACTTGAGATCTTATTCCCCAGCATATATCCTCAGTTTGGCTCAAATAAACTTACTTAAAAAACAAAACAAAAACTCGTTGGCTTTAAGAATTTATGCAGTGACTGTATCAAGATTCTCACCCTTGGCACTACTAACATTTTGGTGATTCTTGTTAGTGGGGGAGGGGGAATCCTCATGCAATGAAGGATGTTCAGCAGCCTCCCTGGCCTCTACCTACCAGATGCTAGTAGAAACCCCTCCCCAAGTTGTGACAACCAAAAATGTCTTCACGTATTGCCAGATGTCCCTTGTGGGGCAGAATCACCCCTGATTGAGAACCTCTGGGCCAGATAATCATCTTTTAAGTTACTATAGAAGGACTTCTTGCTAAGGCATTGAAAAAAGTCCATTCAGGCAGACAAAAAGGCAGCTATCCTGTGCTGTGTGTGTGTGTGTATGTGCACACATGTGCATGTTTGTATGTGTTTTATATGCATAGGCTGGGTTTGTATCCTCCCACACGAGCCCCACATTTCCTTTTGTAATGCAACAAGCCTTTTGACCTGCCCTTTATAGGCTTTTGAATTTGTGTCCCTCGCTTTAAGGACTACCAGCCTCTTTCATGCCCCAAACTCCAAAAGTTAAGATTTTCAAAGCATTAAAGGAGATGGTGAATCTTTTGGGAAGACTTCCTTGAAGAAGTGGAGCTTGATCTGCTTGCTGGAAAATGGGTAGCATTTTAGTAATCAGAGAGAAGAAATAGGTCAGAGTAAGACAGTTGTACACACAGTCAAGGGAAGGGAAAAATGAACAAGAGTTATTTTATGGGCAGAAATCAATCAATTTTTCTTTAACAGAAAGTGCTTATAGATTACTGCTATTTAGAATAATTCCTTCTACTAAATATAGCCTATTTCTTTTCTAAGGTTATTTTTTCATTTTTACTACTTCTCAGTCATCTTTCCTCCATCCCCACCCATTTCATTGTCACCATGTCTCACAATTGAAAGGATATATAAAGCTATAAATTTGGAATCCCAGCTGCCACTCCCCCAGCAGTTTTTCTTCTCTGCATCACTAAGTATTAATGTATTTTCACCTGTCCTCATTGCCTTCTCTGTTTTCTTATACTTGCTCTTCTTTCTGCCTAAAGTTAACCTTTTGAAGCTCCCATTGAGCTCACTCAGGCGCTTGGTCCCTGCCTTCATGTCCTACACTAGTTATTGGTCTGTCTGCATTGCTGTAGATGTCTATATATGCATCGCCGTACTTGATCTTTAAGCTATAGATCAAAGGTGGGGAACCTCCAGCCCGTGGGCCGTACAAGGCCCACAAAATTACTTGGTCTGATCCTGCCAAGGCATTAGCAGTGAGTTGATTACATGTCTGACCAAATATAGCAGGCTGTTTTAAGTTGATAATTTTGTATGGCCCACGAATGATGTTATAAACATCCAGATGGCCTTTGGCAGAAAAAAAAGTTCCCCACCCCTGCTATAGATTGTTTATAAGGAGGTACAACCCCCAAGGATGCTTGTTTTGTTACCTGATAAAGTTGAGGCATGTCTGTGACCTGGAACCCTAAGCCTGATAGAGATAGCATCTTCCAAACTAGCGTTCCATAGGAGATTGTTCTAGGAGATACTGTTAATGGCTATATGTCAGAAAAAAAGGTTTGTGATAAATAAGTTGCATAGCCCTTCTTAAAGAATGTACCCATAGAATTACTGCAGTAAAGAACTCTGTTTCACCTTGTGTAACCCATCATTCCCAGTACTTAATACAGCACAACATGCTGTTTTCCTGGCACATCTATTAATATCCTGCAGAACAATGTTCTTTTAGAACACCAATTTGGGAACTGCTGGTCTAAAGTAATTACTTCTTGCAGTTAAATAAATAGTTCATTTTCTCAGACCATTTGTTTCTTACATAATTCTCTTCAGCTAATGAAATCATGTTGGATTTTCCCCAGATATGTACCCATTAGACAGGCACCCTCCTAGTGAGAATTACCTCAACTTTTCCATTTATCTTCCAGACCTTTGTAGAATGTGCCCAATTGTATACTTACATTTTTACTCACAATAATTTTATGACCTAGAGCTTTTCTCTCCATTATTACACTTACCTGAAATAACTAAGTATTAACGTGTTTTTTCAAAGTGCAATAAATGCCTTTGTGTGTGTATTTTAGTGGTAGAGCATTTATGGCAGAACATTTGAAAGTATAATACACACACCTGTACCTATGTGCATACATATATGTGCATGTGTGTATTCTATTTTTAAATGCTCTGCCATATTTAGTGTAGGTGGGAACTATGTTAGGAATTATCAGCCTTTTGGCAGATAAACATGGAGAATATCTTACTGAACGTGCAACAGTAAAACTTGTTAGTAATCAATAAAATGTTTGTGTTACCTTTAAGGGCTATGCTATATTTTCATGTAGAAATACAATATCTCATTTTTTCCATTTTTTCTAGTTGATACACCAAAATCGGCAAGCTATTTTGAACCAGTTTGCAGCAAATGCTCCAGTTG
This sequence comes from Myotis nattereri, assembly GCF_964212035.1. NCBI lineage: Eukaryota > Metazoa > Chordata > Mammalia > Chiroptera > Vespertilionidae > Myotis > Myotis nattereri. Next base: position 73,925,438 of record NC_138085.1, on the reverse strand, counting down.
GCATCAATATGAGATCAGGCATGCAGCAGCAAATTACACCTCAGGTAATGTGAGCAAACCAAACACTGTTAGTACTTTTCTAATCCAAGCCGTGTTTCCTAAAGTGTTGACTTGAGTGTCTTTGAAATGGTCTGTGAGCTGATCTTTTAATGATGTTTATAAGTGTAGCTCTCTTCTAGAATGAATTTATAATGAATCTGTGATATCCCTTACTGATATTTGATCAAAAGCTGAGGGTTCTTTGTTTTGTTTATTGTTATTGTTGTCACTGCTATTAGATACCAGTGGACTAAGTAGAAAACTCTTACTGCTGTTCTGAATAGTGCTAGTAATAAGAAGCCTCGGCTATGAGACTGTATGAATGGTACCTGAAACCCGATCCAAACTGTGTCACATTGCTGAGTTATCTTAACTCTCTTGTGTTCTCAGGTCCGTCTGAGCATCAGCATTTTCTATTTTTTATTTATTTGAATGACCCTTGTACATGAACACAGAGCCACTGGAACTTTAAACATAAAAAGAACTCGATAGCCCTTAAGTGTTAACTAGATCTTAACTTCCACACATAGTTTGTTATTTTTGCTTCAACCACTTTTTTGTTTCCTTAACCAAATTGACACAAACATTTGGGAGATGAAGGACTCTAAAGATGATTCAAACAAAATTCTTCTTTTCTCCATAAAATGGACCTAGATGGATTTGGGGCAAATACAGAAAGCCAACACTAACCAAAAGGATAAATACTGAGAGAAACTGCTGGTAAGCAGCAGATGTTGGCATCTTTATGGATCCAGATTTGGGTTTCTATGTCTTATAAATCTTGGGGTTAGTTCATGTAAGGGTAATTAGGTTGTAAGGAAACAAGACCCTATTATGGAATTAATTAACATAAAGATGATTTCTACCAGAATGTCATATGTCACAGTTTGTTCTAGATTGGACTATATGTAATTGACAAGTTTAATTTTAATGGAGCCATATGCTTTAATCAGATCCTCAATCTGAATTGATATTTTCTGAGGAAGGCTTTATTGACATGCCATATTGCTTTGCAAATTAGACCAAAAAGTGATTTCAACCTAATGTTACCACTTCTTTCTTCATTCATTATATCATAGCTATTTAAAACACTCTAATACCTAGAGTAGTCTTATACTGCAACTATGACATAAAATAGCTGGTTCCATTTATTTCTGTTTATTATCTTATTTCTAATTATTTTCCTTTTAAATGATAATTTATTAGTCATTGGATCCTGGGTTTCTGATTTTTTCCTCTTTTACTAGTAATGGTATTTGTAAGTTTTTTTTTAACTATAAAGATAATATATGTTCATTATAAATAATTTGGAAAATACTGAAAAGTATATAGAAAAATTTAAATCACCTATAATCACATTTTATTCATTTAAGTAAAGTGGAATAAACTGTTTCCATGAGAAAAAGGGGAAACTGTAATTTTTTTGAAATAGAAAAGTAGAAATCTCCTAACAACCTAATGTCAGATAAGATGGAAGTCGTTAGAAAAGGTAAAGATACAAATTATGAACAACAAATACACATCTGTCAACAAGTGAATCTAAAAATCAAGTGAATAAATAATCTGATGAACAGAAAGAAAAAAAAAAAGATGGAAGTCGTTAGCACATTTCTTTCTCTCCTCTTTGGTTTTAATGTTTCTTTTAACCATTTTTTATGACTTATAATACTAATCAATGTGTATTTTCTTTGACTTTTCTCAGTTCTGTGTGACTTTTTGAGAATTTGCATTTAACCACTTTAACAGTCAGTAATAGTGTTTTAGCATTTCTCACCTACCTTTAATCTATAAAATTTACTTAATTGTTTTTCTCTCCTGTGATTATTACTTAAGAGTTTTTGTTCCCTTTCAGTTTTATTTTCCTCTGTATACTGATAATTGCTACATATTTTGTTGCCCCAAGCTACTAGACTTTATCTTGTAAGCTTTCCAAGATAGGTAGAGGTTATAATTATTATAATAAGTGAAGAATTTTTCCTCCTTTGCAGCCACCCCTGAATGCCCAAATGTTGGCCCAGCGCCAGCGGGAGTTGTACAGCCAACAGCACCGACAGAGGCAGCTAATACAGCAGCAAAGAGCCATGCTCATGAGGCAACAAAGCTTTGGGAACAACCTCCCTCCCGCATCTGGACTGCCAGTTCAAATGGGGAACCCCCGTCTTCCTCAGGGTGCTCCGCAGCAGTTCCCCTACCCACCAAACTATGGTACAAATCCAGGAACCCCACCCGCTTCTACCAGCCCGTTTTCACAACTGGCAGTAAATCCTGAGGCAGCCTTGGCCAACCGCAGCGGCATGGTGAACAGAGGCATGGCCGGGAACATGGGAGGACAGTTTGGCACTGGAGTCAATCCTCAGATGCAGCAGAATGTCTTCCAGTATCCAGGATCAGGTATGAGGACCCCAGCCAACATTGTTGCTTTCATAAGTACTGCACGCAGGTCTCTTTCTATGTGTTTCAGTTTGGTGACATGGAAGCAGTGTGCTAAAGGAGAGAGACACATGGGGGTCAGGAGGTCCACGCTCCAGACTCACCTTTTGCCAGTAAATGCTTGAATGATTTGAGACTTGTATCTCTTTTTGATAGCTAAGATTATTAAATTAGAAGATCCATAAAGATGTGTCTACAAAGCACATTCTCTTATTTTCTTATGCCCTCTGATGGATCCCTATAAGAATCTAATGAATCCATTTTTAGACAATGGATTTAAGTTCATTAACTCAAAATTTGGATACAGTTTCTTTAATTACGTTGAAAATTCTGATAGTTTACATAAGGATAAATAATTTTCACAAAGTATCTCAAAAGTCTCATTGGTGTCACCACTCTTAGCTGCTTAGTTTGCAAGCTAGTCCTGCAATATTAGGCAACTCTGGCTTCCAAAAGGACTTTTCTTTTTGGATCTTTCATTTGCACAGTCTGTCCCTCATTCTCTTTGTCCTAGGTGATGGTATCTTGTTTTGCTTCTATCACCTTGACGTTCTGATAAGTAGTGGCAAAAAAACACATTTGATTGATCCACCATGTTTAATCAGCCGTTAATGCAAATTAATGGCAAACTTCTGAAAAAAATTGAAATAAATTCCTTGATATTATAAGTGAAAGAAAAAGTAAATTTTAAGTCTGCTTAAACATGAATATCAATGAGAAGGTGGCTGTTTGACTTGAGTAAAATAGTGAAGTCATATAGAGATTTTTGACATGGCAGTATACTTATCAACTTTGACAGCCAAATTAATTTAGACTTTTCTTTCTTACAGCAACAAATGCTAAAATCCTTTGACTATTAATTAAGTGTCTCGGGAGACTTGTATCAGAGAGTGCCAGAATTCTCTAATACATTTTAATCAAAATTATGCACATCAGTTCCCTTGTCCTCAAGGCAATGAAGTCATCTTTGGCTGGTTTGTTTCTCTGACACTATCTGTGTGGGCAGCAAAAGGATTATAAATCCGTAGTGTCATTTTAAAATGTTCTGAACAGGAATGGCCTTCACAAGAGTTTTATTTCTCATGATTTCTGTATGCAAAAAAATTGAAAAGCCTTTTTCACTTTACTTTAGCTTGCAGAGGGACTTCCTCCAACATTGGAAGACTTGTATAGTTACCTATTTACCCACTCCTCTTCTAAAATGGCAACCTAGCCAAAACAGCAAATAGATGCTTGGCCTTCATGATATTGATTGCAGAGCTGTAAACCAAAAGATTTATCTCATTTATTTGGAGAGGGGACTAACTACCAGTAAGCCAAACATTAATAAATTCCCCCAAGGATTTTATTTCTCTTATAAAAATGGTACTTCTGCCATTTTCAGTCATGCTCTTTGATACCTCTTCTCTGGAAAGCTAATGAAGGAGAACTGTTTCAAAGCCACCTGGAAGGCAGTGCTTCACAGCCCCAGTTCCGATGAAGTTAACAAGATTTCTTTCAGGGTTGTGGGTCTAGTTATTGATCTCTTGAATGTCAATATATAGAACACAGTGATTGAAGTAATGAGTTGGTGGACCTTTGTTCTTTATCAGGCAATATAACCGAATGTGTTGCCATCCACCATTGATGCTGTATCTAGTACCTGGATTTTTCTTCCAGCCCACCTTTTGACTGACCAAAAAATACTTTTAATAAAGTAAGAATCTTACTTTGATAAAGCCAGCAGTCATACTCCAAACAAAACCCAGAAGCTGGGTACAATAGAGTAGAAGTTTCATCCAGTTGCAGACTGAAATGAAATGGCAGAACTTTCAATTCTTCCATAAACTGCTTTAAAATAAAAGGAGAAAGTTGCTTGTTTTTCTGGATAACATAAGAACACCTAACGATAAAATGTTTGTAATTTCTTCCACTGTTCTAAGGTGAAAGTTTGCCTCCAGTATGGTCAGCAGCCTGGTATAAGGCTTCAAGACCAGGCCTTGTATTAGTACAGGTTCTGGAAAAGTTCCAACCATTTCAAAGCAAGTCTTCTCGGGGTGGGGGGGGGGGGGGGCAGGGCGCAGGGGGCATCATATCCTATCTAATAAAAGAGAAACATGGTAATTAGCATACATCCGCTACCCTTCCCATTGGCTAATCAGGGCAATATGCAAATTAACTGCCAGCCAAGATGGCGGCCGGCAGCCAGGCAGCTTGAAACTAACATGAGGCTTGCTTGCGTCAGTGACGGAGGAAACCAACGTTCCCCGCCTGCCTTGCCGGCCTCTGAGCTTGCAGTTTGAAACATTGTTACAAATATAGAAGCTAAACAAAACCCCAGAAACCTGCTTTCAGCGAGCCGGGATCTCAGAGCTGGAGTTGATACAGTGTTTCGATTATAGAACACAAACAAACCAGATACCTGCTTTCAGCAACAGAGGCCTCAGAGCTGGAGTCAGAGCTAAAGCTGGCCCAGAATAAAAAAAAAAGAAAAAAAGGAGCAGTTGGGAGCTTCAGTCACCCGCCAGCCTGAAAACAGCCCTCAGCCCCTCACCCAGACTGGCCAGGCACCCCAGTGGGGACCCCCATCCTGAAGGGTGTGTGACCAGCTGCAAACAGCCATCATCCCCTCACCCAGGCTGGCCAGGCACCCCAGTGGGGACCCTCACTCTGATCCAGGACACCCTTCAGGGCAAACCAGCCGGCCCCCACCCATGCACCAGGCCTCCATCCTATATAGCAAAAGGGTAATATGCCTCCAAGCACCAGGATCAGCGGAGCTGTGAGGCCTCCTGGCACCGGGATCAGCGTGACAGGGAGCAGCGCCCAAACCCCCTGATGGCCCTGCAGCTCTGTGTGTGACAGGGGGCGGGGCCACAACCTCCCTATCTGCCCTGCTCTGTTCCTGACAGGGGAAGGCGCCCCAACCCCCTGATCAGCCCTGCTCTGTGCCTGATAGGGGGGAGCTCCCCAACCCCCTGATCGCCCTGCGGCTCTGTGTGTGACAGCATGTGGTGCCCCAACCTCCAGATCGGCCCTGCTCTGTGTGTGACAGGGTGCGGCACCCCAACCCCTGCCCCCCACAGGCCCTGCTCTGTGTGTGACGGGGTAGAGCCATAACCTCCCCATCAGCCCTGCCCTGAGTGTGAGAGTGGCGGCGCCCCAACCCCCTGATCGGCCCTGCTCTGTGGGTGATAGAGGGCGGTGCCCCAACCCCCTGATCCGCCCTGCTCTGTGTGTGACAGGGGGCGGTGCCCCAACTCCCCTATCGGCCCTACTCTGAGTGACGGGGGGGGGGGGCTCCCCCCGGGGGGGGGGCTCCCCCCCAACCTCCTGATTGACCCTGCTCTGTGTGTGACAGGGTATGGAGCCCCATCCCCCTGATGGGCCCTGCTCTGTGTGTGACAGGGGATGGTGCCCCAACCCCCCAATCAGCCCCACCCTGAGCGTGACTGAGGGTGGCATCGCAACCTCCCAATCCGCCCTGCTCTGTGCATGACAGGGGGCGGTGCCCCAACTCCCCAATCGGCCCTGCTCTGAGCCCGACCAGGGGCTGCACTTAGGGATTAGGCCTGCCCTCTGCCACCCGGGAGCAGGCCTAAGCCAGCAGGTCGTTATCTCCCGAGGGGTCCCAGACTGCGAGAGGGCACAGGCCGGCCTGAGGGACCCCTCTCCCCCTCCCGAGTGCACAAATTTTTGTGCATGGGGCCTCTTGTGTTTTTTTTATAAAGTTTTATTGGAATACAGCCATGCTCATATAGTTTACATTTTAACTACAGCTGGTTTCACACAGCAGAATTGTATAGTTGTTTCAGAAACCTTATTGCCTGCAAAATAAAAATATTTAATATCTGGCCCTTTGCAGAAAAAGTTTGCCGATCTCTGTTCATTGATGATGGTAAAGCCAAAAGATAAATACATTAACTTTGCTTTAGTCCTTTGCTGTGGCATCTTTCAGCTTAACATAGGCCCAACCAAAGTAACTGAAAGACATGTAGACAACAGTAATGGCAGAGTATGCTTCCTGTTATTTCTGGAAACAAAGTTTTTTAGACTATTATGCTAAGAAGATGAGTGCACTAGAACAGAATTAGACTTTAAAAGTTTGTATCATGCTAAGGCAATATTCTAAGTAAATATGAAGGATTTTGAAAAAACGTTGTACCCACTTCATGAATTCCTTGAAGCCCATCCGAGCTCCCTTCTGTGAACTACACAGTGAACGTGCTCCTCTCCCCACTCCTCCCAGTGATCTCATCAGCTCCTGTGGCTTCAGTGACCTCTTCGTGCTGATGACTGTTCTCTATCTCTAAACCAGATCACAGTTCTGTGTACAGCTGCCTACTGGACAAACATACTTCAATTTTCCACCAACACCCCACACTCAACGTGTCCAAAGTTAGACTTACCAACTCCACTTCCCCTTCCCTCCACATCTCAGTGTCCCAGCTCTAACAAACTTCTCAAGCTCCAAGAAAGAGGACATACCTTGCTCTCTTTTTCTTCCAGGCTTATGTACATCTTGTACCCTGTCTAAAATACCCCTCCCTTACTGTCTCATTCTGTTCCTTTCTTCTCTTAGAGGGGTCTCCTCTGGAAGCCTTCCCTGACACTCCCAATCATAAGCACTCACCACCCTGTCTTCCAGCCATTCGTTAACCTAGCTGCCTTTCTTTTTAAACAGCAAATGCCTCGAGTGAGCAAAGTGTGATATTTTAATATCTGTTTCTCAAGTACTTAGCATAGAGGTTGGGGTGGGTCTGGGAGTAGATGCTTAATGAATCTTCGAAGAAATTAATGAACAGAAGGATATATCTTAATTCTAGTTGCTGCTGCCAAATGGCTGTGATGCTGTTGATGGTCCAGCAGGGAGAATTAACATAGTCTAGGCAAAGATGGAATTGTAGACTTTAAACTAGATTGTCTGGTTCAAGGAATCCAAGGTCCAATATAGAGGCCGAACTGGGACTAGAACTCTAACCACCTCTCCAACTCATGATTGACAGGCTGGTTCTTTCTACTAAAACTAGGTCATCTGATATGAAAGCCATGGGCAGTTAAGATGTGAGATAAGGCCAGAAAAAATGTCAGAAAGCATGGTGATGTACTTGCAGTCTCTTATTTATTGTTTCCTTTCACCCCACAGAGTAATATCCAGAATGTCATAAGTTTCTCTTCCCCCTCACATATATAGTTTTTCTGAAAGTATTTATCATAAATACGGTTTAAAAAGCATTAGAACAGACAAGTGTTTATTAAGGATCACAATCAAAACAGTTGAAATTTAAAATGGAGAGTTAATGCAAAGCTAGTCAATATATATGGAGATGATTAACATGATAGGGGAGGGGAGAGAAACCCACCCTATAGAGTTATAAATAGAAAAAAAATAACTTTCTCTATTCTAAGTCAAAATTATTTATCAGAGATTAAATTACATGTGGAGGAAGCAGCAAGGAAAAATATGTAACTTTATTTATATAATCTTTATGCAAAAAGGTAGATAAACATTTAGTAAAAGAAAAAAACTCAATAAAAACTGTAGGTTGCTTTACTTTAATAGAAAATTTAAAAGTGTAGCCTATTAGAAAACAAGTGAATAAATTAACTATATCTCTGACCAGATTAACCAAACAAAAAAAGAGAAAAAGGTCATTGTATTAACAATGACAGAATACAGACTATTATACAGGCATATACAATTATGTCTACAAAGAAACATTAAGAACATATAAGTATGCATATGATAAAATGATAGAGAAAGAAGCAAAAAAATTTATCCAAGATTTTATGGAGGAAGATTTGAAGGGATTATACTAAATTATGATAATCAGATTATAACGTTTTTTTTTTTCTGCCCCTGTATAACTTTCTCTACCTCAAAAGTATTTAACTCTGAAGTGTATTTGTCAGGGGGAAAAAAACATACAATATGCTAACATAACAGAAAACATAAAAAGAAATCCATTTTTACTTTTTAAAACTGTTAATAGACTTTGACTTTTGGCCAACATGGGGTAACAAGGACTGGATTTATTCTCCTATTGAAACAAACAGAAAATCAAAGTATATGAAGCAAACAACAGTTCTCAAAGTTGTCCAGACTATGTGCAGGGAGAGGGACTCCACCAGCAATAAGTGGTGTCCCTGAGTTGAGGCAATGGAGCTGGGCACAGTATAAGAGAAGGAGCCATGTAGAGAGAGAACTATGGGGGATAGTTCTCTAAGAGGATTTCACTTAGATCTTCAGCTGAATACGTGGCTGTGGGTGTGGGTGTATACATGTGTGTGTACATGCAAACCAAGGCCAGGGAAAACCACCTGAAAAGATTAAAGGGAACAGTCTTTAATGTTCACATAGAGCCAATTCTTATTCTCACCAGCTAGAATAGAAAATTCATAATTCATGGGGTGTCAAGCAGAATACTCAGTTTTACTCAGTAATGAGCAAAACTGAATGAACTGTGTCTGCTTTTGTTTCTTTAGGCACAACACCCAAAAGAATTAAACTGTTTTCATGTAACAATGACCCCAACAAATGTCAAAATTATTTAAAGGGATTTTAAAAATTGAACAACTAAGAAGGTAAAATTCATCATTTTCTAAAATTACCAGGCAAGCAAAGAACCAGGAAAATACAACCAATAATGAGGAGAAAAATTAGTCCATCAAAACCAACCCAGAAATTACACCGGTGATAGAATTAATAGGGATGTTAAGACAATTATAAATTCTACATTTATTCTGTATGTTCAAGAAGTTAGAGGAAAGATTGAACATGTTAAATAAAGGTATGGAAGATATTTTTAAAATCCTAAATCAAACTTCTGCAGATGAAAACGACAGTGTCTTTGATGAAAAGTATACTGGATGGGATAAGAAGCAGACTTGAAGTTACAAAAGAAAAAATTAGTGAACTTGAAGATACAGTAATAGAAACTAGAGAAAAAAAGTTTGAAAAGATAGTAATTCATTTCAAATTGATCTTATAATTCAATGCAATCCCTATCAAAAAACAGCCCTGGCTGGTTTGATTCAGTGGATAGAGTGCCAGCCTGTGGACTGAAGGGTGCCAGGTTGGATTCCGGTCAAGGGCACATGCCCAGATTGCAGGCTTGATCCCCAGTAGAGGGTGTGCAGGAGGCAGCCAATCAATGATTCTCTCTCATCATTGATGTTTCTAACTCTCTCTCTCCTTCTCACTTCCTCTCTGAAATCCATAAAAATATATTTGGAAAAGAAAAAAGCAACAAACCTGGCTGGGTGGCTCAGTTGATTGGAGCATTGTCCCATACACCAAAAAGTTGTGGGTTTGTTTCCTGGTCAGGGCACATTCCTAGGTATTGGGGTTTGGTCCCCGGTTGGGTGCATATAGGAGGTAACTAGTGTTTCTCTCACATGGGTGTTTCTCTCCCTTCCTCTTTTTTTAAAAAAAATATTTTTATTTATTTCAGAGAGGAAGGGAGAGGGAGAGAGAGAGAGAAACATCAATGATAAGAGAGAAATTGATTGGCTACCTCCTGCACGCCCTCTACTGGGGATCAAGCCTGCAATCTGAGCATGTGCCCTTGACCAGAATCCAACCTGGTACCCTTCAGTTCGAAGGCTGATGCTCTATATCCACTGAGCCAAATCAGGTAGGGCTCCCTTCCTCTTTCTCTAAAATCAGTAAGCATATTCTCGGGAGGATTTAAAAACAAAAAATAATTTTTGGAGAAATTGACAAACTTCTGAAATTTATATGGAAATGCAAAGGGATAGCCAAGACAATTTTGAAAAGGAAGGACAAAGTTGGATGACTACTAGTTTCAAAAATTTTCATAAAGTTATAACAGTCAAGAGAATGTGGTATTGGTACAAGTATAGACATACAGATCACTGCAACAGAATGATTGACTTTAATGGTAAATTGATTTTCAATAGTTAAATCAATAAGCATCTTGAATAAAAAAGAACAAACTACTGATAACTGCTTCAGAATGATTAAACATCAGAAATAGTATGCTAAGTGAAAGAAGCCAGACATGGAGCAACTCAGATGATTACATTTATATGTAACTAGAGGCCTGGTGCACGAATTCATGCATGGGTGGGGTCCCTCGTCCTGGGTGCGATTGAAGCCTATTGGGGGGCCGGCTGGCTGGCTGGAGGGACCCCGGAGGTTGGCCAACTGCCCCCCCATTGGGGCCTATCAGGGGCCGGCAGGCCAGGGGTAGGGGCCGTGGACCATTGGCCATCCAGCCCCACCCTCGATTGGTGTAGGGAAGGGGCCGCAGGTGGTTGGGGGACCAATTCGGGCCCGGATCATGATGGCTGGCTGCCGCAGTGCCCATCATAGCAACTGGTCATTCCAGTCATTCTGGTTGTTCTGCCGTTTAGGTTGCTGGGCTTTTATATATATAGATACCCAAAAAAGGGCAGATCTGTAGAGATAGAAAGGAGAGCAGTGGTTGCCTGAGGCTAGAGGTGGAAGCAGGATTGACTCTACACAGGCACAGCAAATATGGAGGTGATGAGAATGTGTAAACTGGATTGTGGTGATGTTTGCACAACTCAATAACTTTATTTAAATACATGAGTTGTGCGGTTCAATGGGTGAATTTGACACCATGTAGATTATATCTCAATAAAGTAAAGAAAAAAAAAACAGGGAAAGGAAAAAGAGCCCACAAAAATGACTGAGGAGGAATAGCCAACAAAACTCTTTTTCATTTCACACGTGGGTTGTTCTTATCTTTGTTTTTCAACTTATCTTTATTATACAAGTAATCTGTCATGTATGTTCATATAGGTTTTTTACACTTAAAAGTTTATGTAAGCAAAATAGAACAAAAAAGTCACATGTAATCCTGGTACGCAAGTCAGCATGTTAGAATGGAAAACATTCTTCCAAACTTATTTTATGTTTCTTTACCTGTCTCTCTTTTTTTAAAAAAATATATTTCTTTATTGATTTCAGAGAGGAAAGGAGAGGGAGAGAGAGATAGAAACATCAATGATGAGAGAGAATTACTGATCGGCTGCCTCCTGCACACCCCCTACTGGGGATTGAGCCCGCAACCCAGGCATGTGCCCTTGGCCGGAATCGAACCTGGGATCCTTCAGTCGCAGGCTGACTGAGCCAAGCCGGCTGGGGCTACCTGTCTCTTTATACTGAAATTCTTTGCCTTATTTTTAAGAAACAAATGTTTATTGATTAGGCTATTTCTAAAGATCGTTGTAGGTTAATGAATTTATAATATATTCACATAAATTAATTTGTGTCAATTTGCAGGAATGGTTCCCCAAGGTGAGGCCAGCTTTGCTCCATCTCTGAGCCCTGGGAGCTCCATGGTGCCGATGCCAATCCCTCCTCCTCAGAGCTCTCTCCTCCAGCAAACTCCACCTGCTTCCGGGTACCAGTCACCAGACATGAAGGCCTGGCAGCAAGGAGCAATGGGAAACAACAAGTAAGGGGCAATTTTTATCTCCGACTGTCCCCAGTACTCTGCAGCACATAAGAACAGCCATTCCTTCACAATCTAAATACATTATTATTGGCTACTGCAATTGGAAAATTCAAGGAACTGAATTTTATGTCATCAGCAAGAAAAATGATTTTTAAATCCTTTAAGTGATTCTTAGGTAAATTTATATGTTTACAGTAGAGAAAAGTGGTCTAACGGCCCCCAACCTTTTGTCCCACATCGCACACCTAGGGAATATGATCAATTCCCATTTGGACAGACTTCCCAGGGACAGATGTAGAAATGGGAACTTATTTTAAAAAGCATCTCTTTATATAAATGCTTAAATATCTTAAAAATCTATAGCAAGAATGGCAAAATGTTAGAATTCAATAGAGCTGAATTCAGACAGGTTGCACTCTTCTCAGTATTTTTTAAAGATTTCATAGTAACAAAGGTTTCAAGGCTTCTGGGTCATTCTGCCTTACCCAACTTTTTGATTCTAGTACTCAGTGGCCTCATCTTACCCATTTTGCTTAGCATTATCTCACTAAAGTCATTTTCCTCCAAATCCTGGCTGCTGAACTTTTCACACATCATTTGAATTTTTTAAGGGTTTTAATTTGGTTGTGTCTTGGTTCTAATGACAGGGAAACCATTTGATCTGACAGCATAATAAGTAAGGCAGTTAAAGTTTAAAACTCAAAGACTATATTCTCTGAAAGTTCACTGAAAGGTGAGAGAGGAGATCTTCTTGTCAGAGAACTATGTAGCTCTCAGAGGACTGTGTAAAAACTGTAGCTCTCAATGGGGACTGTGTGTAAATTAGGTAGAAATGGAACTAACATGCAAGAAGAATTTAGTCTCCCAATGTGTTCTAATCCCAGCTTCCTAAACCCTCTTAAGATTTCATGGTCCATCACTATAGTTACTCCCTTACAGGCACTCAGCTTGCTTGTCCAGCTCTCTCGCTTTCACACTGTGCCTAGCAAAGTGCTCCTAATGAAATCCAGCTTCAGCTCTTGCTCCATGTCTACGCTTACGCACTTAATGTGGCTGGAAGCAACACAGTCATGCTGACAGGTCTGTTCCCCCTTGACAGTTAAATTTGTTAAAAGACTATACTCTGTCACTTCCTCTCCTCTCATTCCCTGTTGAACCAATCAGACTGTTCATCCCTACCACTCCACGAAAAGTATTCTTGTCAAGGTCACTAATGTATTCTACGATGCCGGCTGCACTCAGTGGTCATGGTAGCACTTAACAATGTCGAGCATTTACTCTTTCTTGACATTCTTTCTTCATTTGGTTTCTGGAACAACTTTCCTCCTCTTGAGAAATGTGACTCTCCTATTCTCTCCATTTCCTCCTCTCCCTGACCTCCATTTGAGGGCCTCAGAGCTCCCTCTAGGACAGTGGTTCTCAACCTTCCTAATGCCACGACCCTTTAATACAGTTCCTCATGTGGTGGTGACCCCCAACCATAAAATTACTTGCGTTGCTACTTCATAACTGTCATTTTGCTACTGTTATGAATCGTAATGTAAATTTCTGATATGCAGGATGACTTTTCATTGTTACAAATTGAACATAATTAAAGCATAATGATGAATCACAAAAACAATATGTAATTATATATGTGTTTTCCGATGGTCTTAGGCGACCCCTGTTTCGACCCCCAAAGGGGTTGCGACCCACAGGTTGGTGACCCACAGGTTGAGAACCACTGCTCTAGGTCCTCTTCCCCATATCTATTCCCTTGGTTATATCGTCCAATCTTATTGTCATACATGCCTATCACTATGCTATGACTCCCAAACACAAATCTCAGCCCAGACTTCTCCCCTGCGCACCGTACTGTATACACAACTGCCTAATCGACATCTCCACATGGAAGTCTCTTATACAGCATGATGGAAACTAAGGGGAGATTCTCCCCAAAACATGCTCCTCTCCTACTTTCCCCATCTCAGTAAGTAACTCCATTTTCCGGTTATGCAGAGGAACACCTTTTCTTCTTGTTACCTGTCCCACTTGTACACTTTGGTGCAAGTCACCATCGTCTTTTTCCTGGACCGTTGCAGTAGCCTCCTGCCTCCATGGTCCACCCTTGCTCACTACAGCAACCTTCAGGCAGGGTGATGCTCTCCAAACAGGAGGCCGTGTGTCAGGCAGTCCTTTATTCAGAACTCTCCAACTTACTCAACATACAATATAGGGCTAGAAAGCACCACTTAATCTTGCTCCTGGATGCTTCTCTGACCTCATCTGCTAATCTCATCACTCACCCTGCCACCCTGGCTTCTGTTTATTCTTCTGTTCCTCAGATGTGCCAAGTACATTGCAAACTCAGGACCTTTGCATTTTTAAAATCCCTCTGCCGGGATAGTCTCTCAGTAGTCATGGTTTGCTGTCTCATACTTCATGTCTCTACTTAATGTCACCTTGTTAAACATAGATATTGAATGTCACCATAGTAAACTCCCCTGACCATGATTCCTAAAACAACACCATTTCCCACCCCTGCTCCTTCCTTTCCCTTCTTCAGTGCTTAACACCTGACAGAGTGTGTATTAGTCTGTTTATTTATGGTCTGTCTCTCCCACTAAAATGTAAGTTTCCTAAGAGCAAGGACTGTTTTTGTTTACTCGTGTATATCTATCCTTTAGAACAGGTAAGCACTTAATATATGTTTCTCCAATGAATGAGTGCAGATTTCCTATTCCCACTTAAGTCACTTCTTGAGTTCAGACACAATGTGGACTTGAGTTTTGTTGTACGTTAGCAGTTTTTGTGAACTTTGACTTTCTCATGTCATTTGAGAAAGAAAATAATTATCACCAACTCTTCAAACATTCACACTTGCTTATTTGGTTCGTGTGTAGAAGCTCGTTAGTCAACACAGGCAGCATATGTTTTGTGGCCACGCACTGTCCCTGTTGCACAGGGCGGGGATCACACGCAACGGGAGACTAGCTCCTGCTGTCAAGTCACCAAGAGTCCAGCTGGTGACAGGAGTAGGCAAAGAGAAGTAAAACACAAAACAAAGAATCGTTAAGTAGAATGTTGCATTCAGAGTCAGTAAGATGTGATTCTTTTTCATTACCTCTCTGGTGGCAAGAGAAATAAAGAGTTAAAACAAATTTGTTTGTCCTGGAACTGGGCAGCTTTCCCTGTAACTCTAGTCACTGGGAGAGTCCTGGTGCTTATTAGCATTTTAAAGGCTAGGAAGGCCTGTTAACCCTTCGTTTCTCAGATTTATTTGACCAAGAACTCCTCCTTCCTGCTTGTTAGTACCTGTCCTCCCTGTGGAACCCACTTTAGGCCAAAGTCTTAATTTTTCCCTGTTCACCTCATGATTTAGGGGCTACCAGTACCTGGTACTAGCTTAGGGAAGCTATGATGGCTGCCATGAGGCCAACTAGAAAAGCAGAGGGAGGGGTCCTTCAGGCATAAGACCTAAGGTGCCAGTGAACCCCATAGTCCATTCCAGGACCTGGAACAGTGACTGATGCCACAGAACAGTTGGTCTCCTTCCCAGGATGGGAGAAACTAAAATGGAACTATTGGCAGGAGCAATTTGAAAGAACTTAATATATAGCCCCACATAGAAATCTGACAAGAAATTAAATCCGAAGCTTTCTCCACTAAGGATGACATCATTGCAGTCCTTGAAAATTCTGCATGCATCAACTTACATAAGCCCCGAGCCTCCACAGTGGTGATTGATCTATTGGTTGGCAAATGAGCGTTGTCTAAGGCAGAAATGTTCTCGTTGGAAAGTGAGCAGCAGCCTCATGGGTTTTTTCTTCTCACTTAGTTGTGGGACACTGCCTCACAAGCATACACATTACACATAATTGTGCAGACATTAGTGGTTTGCAGATGCATTATTGACCATTTCCTAGGCATACACTTTACTTTGAGCATTGGTGTTTTATGATTACTTGGGGAATATTTACTACTTTTCTTCAGACATGATGAACAGCCTGTTTCTCAGCCTGTTAATTTCAGTATTACCTTAATCTGCCAAAGCTATCCTGCTTCCCTCCCAAGAGCTGGCAAGGAATAGATAAGCCATTGATAGGGTAAATATTCTTTTAAATAAAATTTTCCATAATTAACATTAAACCAGGTAGCATTTTACAATAAGCTCTTTGCAGCTTATTGTTTAACAATTGACAGATAATCATAAAACATTTGGTGTTTTGTAGAACTTATAAAAGACATACAATTCATATATTTTTCCTTTAGATGTGTAGATCTGTATCACATAGAATTTTGGGGGTTCACATATAAAGTTTCAAGTTCTAGTCTATCTACTAATAGAAACTGGCTTAACATTTATGATCTTAGAATGATTTTGATGGTTAAATGGGTAAACTTCAGTTATCTAGAAGATTTACTTATGTGAAAAACTTCCTCTCTTAATTATTCAGTTAATTGGAGCTTATCAACTCTGATACTAGGCCAGATGACTGTAACTTAAAATGAGCTCTTTTAGTTATTAAACCCCTTGGCAGAGTTGAGAATGCATCTGAATTATACTCAACCCTTATGTATTGTAATAAGATAAAGCCTATGTATAACGTACGAATGTAAAGTATTTTCTTTAGAATTCTGTCTAGTAATTAAGAAACGAAGTCCAGTCACATTCCATGTTCATGATCAGTGGATGTAATTGGGATTGTTTTTGAGTTAACAGTGTATTCAGTCAAGCCGTCCAGAACCAGCCCGCGCCCGCACAGCCAGGAGTGTACAACAACATGAGCATCACCGTGTCCATGGCGGGTGGAAACACCAGTGTTCAGAACATGAACCCAATGATGGGCCAGATGCAGATGAGCTCTTTGCAGATGCCAGGAATGAACACTGTGTGCCCTGAGCAGGTAAGCGGCACAACTGGCACACTTGCTACACACACACCACACCATACCACACCACAAATTATTCTAAGGAAAGTCAGGTGTATTTATAGTTATTCATCAAAATAACCACGTTTCTTTATTCTTCCCCTCTATCTTTTGATAATTGCTATCCCTTAAGATATTCAATGGAAATTTTGACTGACCTTGTAAGATTTTAGTCTCAGGAGATTTTAGTGTTTTACGTTTATTATAAAATGTACATATAATACATTGGTGTGGAATTTACCCCTGTATGTTCTGAACATTTTAGTACTTGCTATGTGCAAAGATAGCTGTATAAGAGATAATATTAACAAGCTAGGGTTAAACAACATGAACAAAGGATCAGTTGAATAATAGGACAAAACATCTGTGAAGGGATGGACCCCCCTAGAACCATACATATTGTGTCAGATGAAGGGTATATACAACTTACTACTGAGAGTGTAAAGGAACAACATCCCTGTTAGGAAAAACTACATGGAAAATTTGTCTAAGGAAAGAGAATAGAAAAGAGCATTTAAGTCTGGTTGTCACAGCATGATCTAGGCAGGAATAGAGGTTGAGAAGCTTAATGAATGTTAAGGGGATATTTTATGTTATATTTAGAGCAGAATAAATGTGATAGGCATTTTAGAGGTATTGCAGGCTATCTAAATGTTTAGAGTTTATCCTGGAGCCTCCTGAAGATTTTTAAAGAGAGAATTACTAAATTCAAAGTGATATTTAAGAAGATCATTGGTTACTATTCTCATTATCGGCAACTACAAAGTAGACTATGGTAAGTAGGCTTTGACCATGTAGCCATAATTTACAACAAATCTTAAAAAATATGTAAACACTGATTACCTTTTCTATAGAATTCCTTTCTGATACTAATTTTTTTTTAAATCCCTACTCCCCATGTATATGTAGTAAGCCTAATGAAGTTAGCAAAAAGAAAAAACAACAACTTAGTGATCCATATTTTATAGCAAAATAAAAGAACTAAATAGGATTGTTTCTCGTCCTTGTTATCTTGTTTTTATTCAGTTATTAGAGTTATTCACTATTTACAGTAGATTAAAACAAAATAATAAAAAATATAATGAATTAGGTTAAAGAACATACATTTAAAGTGTATTTTTTATGTGGTGAGTTTTGCTTTTTTATTCAATTTTATATTCTCTGCCTTTTCATTGAAGTGGTTAGCCCATTTACAGTTAATGTGATTATTGATATGGTTGGATTTAAAAGTCTCACTTTTATTCTTTTTGTTCCATCTCTTGCCTTTTTAAACATTTAATTGAATATTTAAATTCATTTTATCTCCTTTGTTGGCCATATATATATATATATATATATATATATATATATATATATATATTTATCTTTACCTTATCATCATCTGCCTTAACGTGATACTTCATGACCTCATGTATAATATAAGAACTTCACAAAAGTTTATTTCCTTTCTCCCCTCCTATGCTATTGTCACATATATTATGCCTACATACCCCACAAAAAGTATTGTTAGTACTTTTACTTTAAACAGTCAAGTATATTTTCTAAAAATTTAAATAAGAATTCTTTTATATTTACCCATGTAGTTATTTCTAGTGTTCTTCATTCCTTTGTGTAGATCCAAATTTCCATCTGGTATCATATTCCTTCTGCCTGAAGGTCTTTACTTAACACTTTTTATAGTGTAGGTTTGCAGGTGATGAATTCTTTCAGCTTTTATATGTGTGAGAAGTTTTTGTTTCACCTTCATCTTTTAAAATTATTTTCCCTGAGTTCTGGGTTGGCAGTTTTAGCTTTCAGTGCTTTAAAGATGTTGCTCAGTTTTTCTGACAAGATAACCGCTGTCATTTAGTCTTCATTCTTCTGTATGTGTTGATTTTCCCCCCTTAAGGCTGCTTTTAAGATTATTCATTCACTTTATTCCTGGTTTTAAGCAATTTGATCATGATATTCTTTAACGTGATTTTATTCATGGTTCTCGTGCCTGGTTGGGCTTCAGTGAGCTTCTTGATTTATGAATGTGTAGTTTTCATAAAATTTGGGAAAATGTTGGGCATTATTTCTTCCAATATTTTGCCTGTCTCCTAGGCCTCCACCTGCCTTCAGAGACTCCAGTTACCCATGTCGTAGGCCACTGGGAGTCAGCCCACAGCTCCCTGGTTCTCTGGGTCTGGGGTTTGGAGGTTTGGGGAGTGGTGTGAGGTCAGCCATTTTTTTCTCTGTGTGTTTCACTTTGGATCGTTTGTGTTGTTATAGCCTCAGGTTCACTGAATCTTTTCTTTTACAGTGTTTGACCTGTTCATTTTATCCAATATATTTTTCATCTCAGACATTGATCTTCATCTCTAGAAGCTCAGCGTGGACCTTTTTTGTATCTTGTATATCTCTAACATGTTCAGTCTTTTCTCTCTCTTCTTGAACATATGGAATCTGATTATTATAATAACTGTCTTAATATTCTCACCTATCAGTTCTATCATATGCATCATTTTGGGGTTGGTTTCAATTGGTTGACTTTATTTTTCATTATAGGTCATATTATTCTGCTACTTTGCATGCCTGGTCATTTTTTATTGTATGCTAGACATGAATTGTACCTTGTTAATATTCCTATAAATATTCTTGAGCTTTGTTTTTGGAAGTGGTTATGTTACTTGAAAACAGTTTGATCATTTTCAGGTCCTGCTTTTTTCTTTGGTGACCACAGCTATGTGTATTATAGGGCTAGTTTTACCCTAGTATTGAGGCAAATCCTACTTGATAATACATGAATTATAACGTTTTCTACTCTGGCTAGTGGGTTCAAGACATATTCCCATATCTTTGTGATCTTTGAGAATTATTCCATGAAAATCTTTTCAGATGAATCTTTTCTCTTCTTTGGGTAGTTCCCTGATACCTATTAGCTGATCAGTACTAAGCTATAGCCTCGAGGAGATCTGCAGATCTTCAGAACTTTCTCTCTGTGTAGCTCTCTCATCAGATATTCTACCCTGTGAATTCCAGCTGCCTTGGCCATCTCAGACTTCCAGCTGCATCTTCTCAACTCAGGAAGTCTGCCAGGCTCTGCCTAGGTTCCCTGTCCCCACGCTAAGCCTGGAACTTCAGTCTAGCGCAGCCGTGGGCAAACTACGGCCTGCGGGCCGGATCCAGCCTGTTTGAAATGAATAAAACTAAAAAAAAAAAAAAGGCCGTAAACTTTTATGTAATGATGTTTACCTTGAATTTATATTAGTTCACACAAACACTCCATCCATGCTTTTGTTCCGGCCCTCCGGTCCAGTTTAAGAACCCATTGTGGCCCTCGAGTCAAAAAGTTTGCCCACCCCTGGTCTAGCGCCTAGTCTACTGCCCAGACTCTAGGCAGTAGGCTGGGGTAATCACAGGACTCGCCTCAGTTGTTTCCCAACTCTTAGGAGTAACTCTCTTTCATTGCCTTTGTCCACTGTCTTGAGTGTCTTCATTTTATATATGTTGTCCAATTTTTTAATTGATTTAGGCAGAAGATAAATCTGATCCCTGTTACTGAATCTTGACTGGAAGTGGAAGTCTTTTACAATTAACTTTTAATTGAAGTATCATATATAAGAATATAGAAAAAATATACAACTAGATAAGTTGCCACAAACTGAGCACACGGTTATAACTGCCAGCCAGGTCAACATTGCCAGCACCCAGAGCTTCTCCTCCTCTCCCTTCCACATCACTCTCCACCCCTACAAAGGGGACCACTGTCCTCACTTCTAACAACATAGACGATTGCTAAGCTCTGTATGTCTGCTGTCCTGTTACTTTTCTGTCAGTGAGACTGTTTTTCATTGAAGAATTTGAGCTTCAACTTAACAACTATCTTGTAATTTGGCTTTGTACTTGTCTCTAATAGATCAGTGATTCGGCACTGAGACACACAGGCCTCTACTGCAACCAGCTTTCATCGACTGACCTTCTCAAAACAGAAGCAGATGGAACCCAGGTCAGTAAGAAAATTCTGAGCCCTAAGCTGCCAGAGGCACTCTAGAGATGCACGAAACTTTGTGCAGCATTGTGGTTAAGAGGATGACCTTGGGAGTCAGACCTAGGTGTGAGTCCTGGCCCTACTCTTCTTAGCTGTGTCATCTTGGGCATGTTAGGGAACCTCCTAAGCTGCTGTGTAACCAATAGACTAACAAGATACCTGCTTATAGGATTGTTGAGAGGGTTAAATTATTGAGATAAACTTCCATAAGGTTTAATTTAATGTGGCTACTAATTACTAGTTTGTAAATCAGTGGTTCTCAACCTGTGGGTCGCGACCCCTTTGGCAATCGAATGACCCTTTCACAGGGGTCGTCTAAGACCATCCTGCATACCAGATATTTACATCATGATTCATAACAGTAGCAACACTACAGTTATGAAGTAGCAACGAAAGTAATTTTATGGTTGGGTCACAACATGAGGAACTGTATTTAAAGGGCCAGAAGGTTGAGAACCACTGTTATAAATACACAGTGCTCAAATTCATATGTAGTCAAAATACCTCAAAAGATCTCAGTAAATTCAAGTAAAACAAAATGTTTGCTGCGTACTCTGCCTCCTTATTAGAAGTTTGTTTTAAAACAAACACATTTGTAATAGCTTAATCAATAAAGGAAAAAAATAAAAAATAAATTTAAAAAAAAGCATGGGTGGCCACTTTTTTATATTGACCTACATTTGGAAATGTTGGAGGTTTTATTTTTTTTATTATTTTTTTTAAAATATATTTTATTGATTTTTTACAGAGAGGAAGGGAGAGGAATAGAGAGTTAGAAACATCGATGAGAGAGAAACATCGATCAGCTGCCTCCTGCACATCTCCTACTGCGGATGTGCCCGCAACCCAGGTACATGCCCTTGACCGGAATCGAACCTGGGACCTTTCAGTCCGCAGGCCGACGCTCTATCCACTGAGCCAAACCGGTTTCGGCTGTTGGAGTTCTTAATTCGCTAGGTAACTTTGGTTTAGTATTTAGTCTCTTAATAAGTAGTTTAAAAAAATGTAAGTACCAGCATTATGCTTAATGTGGCGATACAAAGAAACGTGAGACATCTTTGCCCTTTTGATGAATTATGTGAAGAAGAGAGGAAACAAAGTTATGAAATAAATGCTCGTGGTTTGCCAGGCACTGTGCTGGGCACTATGCATTACCTCATGTAAGCTTCACTTTACCCCCAGGAAGGAGTAGTATTCCCTTTTTTTCCCACAGATGAAGAAACAACCTGAGGAGGTTTGATTATATGCACAATTCACAAAGCCAGAAAGTGGCAGAGCTGTGGTTCAAACCCAGGTCTTTCCAACACTAAAGTTGATGCTCTTTCTGCTACACCACTGAGGGCCTGCTGAAAGATAAAACACATAGACTGTACACATAAATTGTCACTCAAATTTTCGTTATAAGTAACAAGAGACGTGTTTTTTAAAAAATAGTAAAAATTGCTGAGATGGTTAGATGAGCATTTCCATAGGAGATGGGACTGAACTGGGCCTTGTGGGATAGTTTGCAAGACCAACTGAGGAGAAAGGTCTTCGGGCTAGTTGTTGGAAGCTAGGGAGGGGTAAACTAGAAGTCTAGGGGATTGGAAGTGGAGGGTCCGGAGACAGGGAGACCGTGGTATATCTTAGCATAGTGCTGGGAAACCAAATTCACTGAAGGAAGGCAGAGGGTTTGCAATAAGAATTCATAGGAATTAAAATTGGTAGAATGTATTGGGACAAACTTCCAGGGGCCATGAATGCTAAACTTAGGGATATGGATGCAGTCCTGCAGACGTGATCCTGAGAGGAAGCAGTGATCCGAGCGCCAGTCTGGGCTTCATGTGGAGGCGGGGAGGGGAGAGAAGGAGCCTGGGCAGCAGCTCTGGAGGAGCAAGATCAGTTAGGAGGCTCTGTCCATTAGGAAGAAGGATCTGAGTCCTGTGGGGCTGAAGAGGCGATTCTGTGATGGGAAGATGAAGTCTTCATTCACTAGAAGTTTTTTAAAGTCTCACACCTACGGAGACTCACACTGGGCAGCTCAACAAAATAGGTCAAACAAAACAATCAAGACTTGAAGTAAAAACGATTCTGGGAAAGCTTAAGAGGTTGGGACTCGGTTCCCACACCACCCCTTGACCTGGTAAACCTGAAGCTCTCTTTGCGCCTGGCCTCGTCTGTCTGTGAAGGTGTGGCAGCACTAGAAGTCCTTGGAGGGCTGGTCTAAGGGAGCTCTGTCCCAGCTTGTGGAGTGCTGGGATGAGGAGGAGGCAAGACAAGAGAGAACAGGAAAGGAACACAGAAAAGAGACGCAAGAAGAGGGCTGGTAGGGAGATTGTTTACATGGGAAGAGAGCAAGGCCAGGGGGAGCTCTAGAAGGAAAAGTAGGAGTGAGTAGTTAGGGAGAACGAAGGTGAGGGAGGACACAGAGGCAGCTAGAGAATAGATTCAGACAGTTGGTATATTTTAGATACACAAGGCAGAGCCCAAAAGAAAACAACAAATGGAAGCATGTGGAGGCAAGAGGCAAAATTTGGGAAAGTGGGGAAAGAGGAGGATGAGGAGAGAGAGGCCAAGGAGAGAACTGAGGCTAATCTAAGTAGAGTTCATTCATCAGGCACTAGAAAAGCTCAGGGATGCCGACTTTAGCTGAAGGAGAGTAGACTGGAGGTGTCGCTGAATCGAGAGGACCAGGGGCTAGACTGATACGGCCACTGGATCACTGAGACATTTGACATTTGGCCAGTGAAGGTTGATGGAAAACAACTTCTGTTCAATTAGGATAAAATTTTTTTCAAAAAGCTGAATGTGATTGGCATGAATGAGTGACAAATGGCCAAGAAATGCACCATTAATCTAAAAAACTTCAGGAACCTATTAAACACGAGGCTCAAGTTGGCCAAAAGCTGAGACACTTAGTTAGATGTACTTAGCTGACTGAGAAGCCTTTCCATTCTTGGTCTGGGACATTTACAGTGTGATATGGGCCTTTATCCGTTCTACAGATGACTTTTTAATAAGACTGATTGGTAAAGACTAACTTCTGGTTTTGTTTTCCCAATAGAAAAAGCTGTAACTATGCAACTGTAGACATTTTAAAGGAATAGTTCTATTATTACTGAAAGTAGTTAAAGGGAAAATTCACACTGTTCTCATCTCGTAATTTACTGTTATTTTTACTTCATGTGTTTAAGTGGATTATCAGGAAAAAAAGTTAAACATAAAATTGTTCTGCTAATATTTTGCTGTAATTCTAAAGGCAATAAATAAATATGTAATAGTACATTTAGGTACTTCGGGACATTAACTTTAGTAATTCTGATGTCCTGATACTGAGTTGTGGTGGTTGTATTTTGCTAATACTGGGTTAAAGTCCTTAATTTTCTAACATCATAAAGATTTTTTTATCCTACTAAAGTTATCTGTAGAATGCTTTTGAACCAGTTTTCCAAATAACGTGTTGTTTTTTTAACCCACCACTGGATACCCAGTCTCTGAAACTGGGCTTTTCCCAATCTTGGCAATATTCACAATAATGCTCACTTTCAGTATTGATGGCAACCCTGTAGGAGGCTTGACCATTCCGATTTTAATTTATTTTTAAAGTGTGAACTTTCCAGAACCCTGAGCAAAATGAGTGCAGCGATTTTCTTTTTGTAGGACAAGAAGACAGAAGAGTTCTTCTCTGTGGTGACTACAGACTAGAGGAATGCTCTAGTGAGTTTCCACTTCAAGTAGTACCCACTCATAAGCCGGGGGGGCAGACCTTTCTGTCTAAACACATCTTTTATTTGTGTTCCAGCAGGTGCAACAGGTTCAGGTGTTTGCTGACGTCCAGTGTACAGTGAATCTGGTAGGCGGGGACCCTTACCTGAACCAGCCTGGTCCACTGGGAACTCAAAAACCCACGGCAGGACCACAGACCCCCCAGGCCCAGCAGAAGAGCCTCCTTCAGCAGCTACTGACTGAATAACCACTTTTAAAGGAATGTGAAATTTAAATAATAGACATACAGAGATATACAAATATATTATATATTTTTCTGAGATTTTTGATATCTCAATCTGCAGCCATTCTTCAGGTCGTAGCATTTGGAGCAAAAAAAAAAAAAGGAGTTCACTTTTGTTGGGAGATTGAGAGATGTTTTTGTTTCTTTGTAAAGGCCTTGGATATTGAAAAATAACAAGGCAGAACAGTTGGACAATCTATTTCTTGAGCCAAATTTAATTATTCTTATTTTTGTAATCAGTCATTGGCTTCTTATCTGGATGAAGGCCTTTGGAGGAGAACCAAAAGGACAAGTTCCGCAGGGAAGACAGAGCCCCGCCTCCGCAGGCCCAGCTCCGACTCTGCCCAGGAAGAAGGGCCTGTCCCCTCACCAAAGGCTGTCACGTGTCTCTAACCACAGCCCTTCCCGACCCCAGGCAGCTTGTGTGTACAATCAGCTTCTTCTAGCAACTCTGTATCTGTTGGCTTCAAGAGAATATTTTGCCTCCACATGTGTACCCCTTTTTTAAAGATGGATTTAAACCAAGATGCCTCCAGGAACGAGGACGAAATGAGTGTATTCAGAGGAATCCAAAAAATACAGTTTGGGGAAAATGCAATAATTTTTGATGAGATGGGTGAAGGACAAGAAGCGAGTTCTGTCAATTATTGTAGATACAATTTTCTGATTAAATCTGGGAAAAGGCAGCCTGTTCTTTCTGCTTTTATTGTATTAACAGCTGACGTAACTAAAGTTATTTAAAATAAAATTAAGTTTATGATCCAAGTAGCTTATTTTTCCCTTTAAATCTCACTGTAAATATCTTTGATTTCTTGTAGAAATTTATTTCCTTCTGTTTAATTTTATGGCTTTATTATCATACTCTTGATTTTTCTATATTTGTGTGTGAAATATAACATTGATTGAATTGCAGTTACATCTGGCTAGTAATATTTCATTATTTTAATAACTGTGATACCATGTATGGATTTACTTCGGGGTTCAAATCAAAATGCCAACTGCCGGAAAGAGCCGTTCCAGATGAGCTAGAGCTCGCACTGCCCTCGTGTCTCACGGGGATCATCTGCCTTGAGAGCAGTGTCAGGAATTTTCACCAGAAGTGCACAGGCTCCTTGTACAGAGGAATTAGTACTCAAAGGAAATCTTACTTTTTTTAGATTGACTTTGGGAATTTTAATTTTCATCAGTGCAAATATGAATTTATTCTGCTCTGAGGCTAACTGGTACCATGTTTTCCCTTTGTGTCTTGTCACTCTGCCACATCTTGTCTCATCCTGGCCTCTGAGTCAAGGACCCAGTGAACTGACTTTCTAGTTCTAGAAGTTGTGCTGCAAGGCCAGGAAAGCTTGAGAAAGGTATTGTGGAAGAGGCAAAGGTAGACCCCCATCACTCACCTTTACCTGCACTCCTGGGCCTGTGAATGATGACAGCACCTGACATTGCGCACCAGCTACCTCTGCTTCCATGGCAGAGAAAAGGCCATAAGAACTCACAGTGGAAGAGGAGCTTGGACTCAGACATCAAGGAAGAAGCCATTTTCCCAGGTCCTTCTCTCTGCGTCTCACCACCCCTAGTTACAAATAACTCCATTGGACAGCATCTATTCGAAAAGTATAATACCGAATCAAAAGATTGGCGGAAGGGCTCACATGGGTAGCAACTATGAAAGAGAAATAGGACACTCAGTTACAAACATTATCTCTTTTCCTTTTTCAGAAAAATGCATCCCCGATGTCATTCATTCCCAGCTTGAAAGCCCAGCCATAGTACTCTAGTCCCTACCAAACTGCTCTAGGATATCATCTCTGTTCTGTTTGTGATACTTAGACTTGCAGACTTCAGGAAGTTCACCTTTAACTTGAGCATTCCAGATGAAGTTTCCTGACTCAGTACTTTCGCATAAGGACTAGAAAAAAAGTGGTAAGGAAAATTGGAGATGCTAACATCCTCCTCCATCCCAACTGCACCTTAATGTATGCATGTCACCTTCAAGGTTTTATAATTGCACTGTTTGTTTTATGTATGTACAGATTGAAATTATTGCTACATTTGAGGAAAATAAAATTGCTTGCTTCTATGTAATTCCTGTCATTCCACAGGAAATGCACTTTTCCAGCTGCTGAATAGAATTTGTTTAACAACCTCATGGGTTGCCTCTTCATTTACAGGGAAGAAGTGAAACCTACATCCTGCAGGAATTGCCAAAGCCCAAAATGACTAATGGGTAATTGAAGGATAATAAGAGAAAGAATCCCTGAAGCCAGAGATCCTGGAAGTCACCCTAATGCGAACCAGCTCAGTGAAATTTGAGAAGGTCAAAGTGAAGTCCTGACAGTGGGCCTAGAGGAATTCTGACTTTGACCATTTGTCTGATGATTAAACACGCTGGTCCGGCTGTTTGTTACCCAGGCGATCTGGTCCCCCCAGCACTTCAGAGTCACAGGATACCATATCACTCGCTGCTATTGGCTTTTATATACTAACATTTATTATGCAGATATTGAATCTTACTTGAGGAGACTTTCAATCTGACAGGCCCTGTTTCTTATTTGTGTGTGTTTAAGGCAGCTTAAATCCACTAATACTTGGTTCGGTGTGTGTGGGTAAGGAGGATAAGCAAGTGTGATACCAACCAGAGGGCAGGGGTGGATGTATATCCTATACACGTTCCTACACACAGATACACACGGATTTGGTAGCTGTTGTCTGAAATAATATTTATGGGGAACAGACCCTTTGTTTCCCAAAGTTGGGATAAGGTAAAAATACTTCTCTGCAATGAGGCTAAACATTGATTTAAATTTATCCTAAAGTAGTTGTGGGAAGGCCATTTAAAACAAATAGAAACAATTGAGGGAACAGTGAGGTTGACACGGAGAAACTTCATCTTTATGGTTTTGCCTAAGATAGATTCCATACCTAGAAACTGTCTTCTGGATCATGACAATCAAAGAAAAAGAAAGGACACCTGTCTGCTCACACAGACGTTGGGCTGATTTCCTGGCTGACTAACTGGTCTTCCCAGAAGGCAGCTCCACCTGAATAAAGTGATGGATTCAGAGCAGGCTTGATCCTGGACCATTGCGGTGTCTCTGAAAAAGATCTGGATGACTGAGATCCATACATTCCTTTGATCGGTGAAAACTGCCAAAGGAAGCATTCCTCCACCCAGAACCTTTCTGCCACTGCTAAATTAGTTGTTTTTTTAAAATCCTCACCCGAGGATATTTTTCCGTTGATTTTTAGAGAGAGGGAAAGACAGAGAGAAATATCGATGTGAGAGAAACACATCAATTAGTTGCCTCCTGCACGTACCCCAACCAGCATCCAGGCCGGGGAGCAGCCTGCAGCTGAGGTACGTGCCCTGGACAGGAATCAAGCCTGGGATCTTTTAGTTCGCAAGCTGACGCTCTGTCTACTGAGCCAAACCAGCTAGGGCTAAATTAGTTCTCTTTATATTTTTTATTTTTATTGCTATAAGAGCTCTTAACATGATTAAAGAAACACAAAGCTCTGGCCTCTTCCACTCATTTAATACATTGTGTTGTCTTTATCCAAGGTAGTAAGGACAGGGAAGGATCCAGACAGACATGGACCCTTCTTCCCAGAGCTTATATTCACCAGGGGGGACTTTGTGCTTATAATCAGAATTGGATTACATTAGTGAGACCTTGTCTGTAGAGTCCAGGAAGGGTTCCTCGAGGAAGAAATGGCATTTGAAGTGAGGTTTGCCAGATGGTGAGGAAGTAGCTAGTGAAGAACAGTCTGAGGAACAGCACATGCCTGGACAGAGGAAGGGACCCTGGAGAGCTGGGTTTTTAAATTGTTAAATGGTGTTTCTGAGTTTTCATAACCATTTTATTAGAATTACTAGGGGCTCAGTGCACAATTTCATGCACCTTGAAAGGAACCGTGGGCCGAGAGGCTGCAGTGGGCACAGGGGTGGATCTCAGCCCATCCTCAGCAACCCCTCCCGCTTCGGCCCCCTGTCCCCTGTCTGCTGGCATTCCTGCTCCTGCTGCTGCTGCTCCCATGTGCTGACGGCACCCGGCCCCACTTGCACCTGCTGACGGTGGAGCGATTGGGGTCAGTGCCATCAGCAGGTGCAAGCAGTGGCTGCTCCCCCAATCGCCCCTTAGGAGCAGGGGGAGGTGGAGAAGTCGCCAGCAGCCACCACTCACACCTGCTGGTGGCGCTGAGTGATCAGGACCGGCGTCTGGCACCGGCAGAGGGGCTGGCGCTCGAATGGGTGCAAGTACCAGGCGGGACTGAGGCACACGGGAGCAAAGATTTTTCAGTAACCACCAGAGGCTCACCCTGATGACAGCAACCATTGCCCTGCCTTGGTCTGGTGCCCCCACTCACCTGCTCTACCATCCCGCAGCAGCCAATGCCCACCATGTTCCACACACGCCCCCTGGTGGTCAGTGCACGTCATAGTGACTGATGGTTCGGTTGTTCCACCATTCAGTCTATTTGCATATTAGCCTTTTATTATATAGGAGGATGTTAGCGGGTAGACTGAAAAGTAATTGAAATCAGCTAAGAGCTCCAGGAGGAACATGAACTAGGCTTTGGGATCCTCAGTTGGAAATTGTGCCAGCCACTAGCTGAGATATCTTCCATTACCAGCTCTATCCAGAAGTATAGGTTTTTACGTATTTTACACAATACTCTATTGTAGTTGATAACAATATTAGAAACATTCAGGAAAAATAAATTTGTACTGTAATAATTTGTAAGGTGCTTTTCAGTACATTCATGTAATCCTTTGTAGTCCTTTAAGAAAGTTCTCGTAAAAAGGAACACTCTAGCCCTAGCCGGTTTGGCTTGGTGGATAGAGCATTGGCCTGTGGACTGAAAAGTCCTGGGCTCGATTCTGGTCAAGGGCACATGCCCAGGTTGTAGGTTCAGTCCCCAGTAGGCGGCATGCAGGGGGCAGCCGATGCATGATTCTCTCTCATGATTGATGTTTCTATCTTTCCCTCTCCCTTCCTCTCTGAAATTAATAAAAATGTATTTTAAAAAATAAAGAAAAATTCTAAAAGGTTATAGCAAACACTTTTTACCAGTGGATTGGTACTTGAAACCAAGTCTTCCAATTCCAAATTCTGGATTCATTATCCTGCACTATTATGATGTAGGACTAATTCAGAGTCTTATTGTGTGACCTTAGGCAATTTCCTTACATGAAATAACTTTCAAAAACAGGCCTTGAAAAGGAATGAGAACACAAGGGCTGAGGAGAGAGGACCTGGCCCCTTCTCTGAAAACAGGCAGAGCCTCTTGCCCTTTGGAGGCCTAAATGGGGGTGAGCATTGTGATAAGGTCAGCAAAGTGTCCCACTACAATTTTTTAAAAATATGTTTTTATTGATTTTAGAGAGGAAGAGAGGGATAGAAACATCAATGATGAGAGAGAATCATCAATCGGCAGTCTCCTGCATGCCTCCTACTGGGAATCAAGTCCACAACCCAGGCATTGTGCCCCGACTAGGAATCGAACCATGACCTCCAGGTTCACCGGTCGACACGGAAACACTGAACCACACCAGCTGGGCCCCACTAACATCTTAGGAGAGGCAGTCTGTCCATATCTAAACAGAAAATAAAAAGTGAGTTCCATGAGGCTGCAGTGTCATCCCTTAGCTTAAAAGAATTTTGGAAAATGGGTTATGTGTGATGCAGGTATAAAATGACTGACAGGATCCTTTTTTGTGAGGCAGGAAATTTGTTTTCTTGGATCAGATCATAGAAGCATTCACTTTTCTCCGTCTCTTGATTCTTCTGCAGATTAAGAATTTTTCTCCTATCCTGGATTTGGGCTCTGGTCGAATTATTTGTGCTTGTCTCAGAAATTTGGTAGTTTGTGCAACCAACAGAACCAAGCAATTCCCACAAGTATCCAAAGCAAGGCTGAGGTCTTTTTTTTTTTTAGTTTTATTCATTTCAAATGGGCCGGATCCGGCCCGCAGGCTGTAGTTTGCCCACGGCTGGGCTAGACTAATGCTCTTGTGCTAATAATCTCTTAGTTTGTATAGCACTTTTTTAAAAAAAATATATTTTATTGATTTTTTACAGAGAGGAAGGGCGAGGGATAGAGTGTTAGAAACGTCAATGAGAGAGAAACATCAATCAGCTGCCTCCTGCACACTCCCTACTGAGGATGTGCCCGGAACCAAGGTACATGCCCTTGACCGGAATCGAACCTGGGAACCCTTGAGTCCGCAGTCCGAGGCTCTATCCACTGAACCAAACCGGTTAGGGCTGCACAGTACTTTCACATACAGTATGTCATTTGATTTTCAAAATCCTTTGAAGCAATTAGAGTAGGGCATAGCCTTCTTGTACAGATGGGGAAATAAGCTCAGATTTTTTGCCAGGTAGCTAGAAGTTCTGAACCCCAGAGTCAGTTCTTTGGTTTTGGGATGAAACCTGCCATTGTTCCCACTGCACAATACAACTGAGATAAAAGCACCATGACACAATGACACAGAAAGACTGATGAGTTGCCCTGGCTGGTGTGGCTCAGTTGGCTGAGTGCCGTCCCATGCACCGAAAGGTCACTGGTTCGATTCCTGGTTAGGGCACATGCCCAAGTTTTGGGTTCCATCCCCAGTTCGGTTGCGTATGGAGGAACAGATTGATGTTTCTCTCACATCAATGTTCCTCTCTCCCTCTCCCTAAAATAAATCAATATTTTTTAAAACCTATTTTTTTAAAAAAACCTATTTTTTAAAAAAAAATTTTTAAAAACTGATGAGTTAAAGATTGTTCTCTGGAACTCAAGTTCCTTAGAAGTTCGGTGGGGTTTCCATTTTGAAAGTAAATTGGACACTAACTTTGGTTTTGCTAAAGTACTGATTTTTTTTTCTTGTTTTAAATTTGAACTATTTGAACTATTTAAATAGTTCTGAAGTGAGTCCCTGCATTCTCCTTTCTTTTCTCTTAAACTCAGTACCACTTACATTCATATGCATCTTGTCTACTCTTCTAGCCAACACCTCTCTCAAAATCTGGTCTTGAATTTCCAACTGGTGAACATTACCACATGGATGGATCCCCACTCCTCAGTACCTCAAACCTAAGTCCCAAACCAAATAACTTCCCCACAAATAAGCTATGGTGTCTCTTATCTGCATTAATTGCATCATCATTCTCAACAACTCACTCCCATTCAACTCTCCAAATTTCGGAAAATTATCCCTTGTAGTGCCTCATGCTATCCTCTTTCTAACCCTATTAATCACAGACCAAATTCAGGACTTATCTTTCTTTGAATGATTATAGTAACCACTTTTGTGCCTCTTACATTCACCCATCACAGTCGTCAGAGAAATCTTTCTAAACACAACCTTCAGAATCTGTTAGTGACTTTATCTTGCCTATAGTTGACCTGAAATAACTTTACTTTTTAAGTATCATAACTTTCCATACTGTAAACAAATGATCTTTATTCTTGAATTTACTGTGTTCTCACTTCCATGTCCATATCATTTTCTTCCATAGTTTGTAATACTTCTTTCCCCTTCCTGCTTGTCCTTCAATTTAGATGCCCTTTCCAAGAAGTCTTTACTGGTCCCCACACTTAGATCTTATTCCCCTCTTCTGTGCTAACTTAACATTGAAGGACAGCTAAAACTTGTGAGGCAATGGTAGCCAAGGGCAGTGGTTCTCACCCATTTTTCCAAACACCTTTGCATCAGTAACAATGGTTCACTATTGCCAAGATTCTCAACCAGGTAGCACAGTACACACCCTAAGGAAGGAATCTCAGAATCTGTGCAGAAGATGTATATTGATTAAACAACACTAAAATGTGCTTTTAACAACCACTTCTAGAGAAGCCCTCTACTTTCTGTCAGCCCCATGAGAAGCAATGACCTAGCCAGGGGTGGGCAAACTTTTTGACTCGAGGGCCACAATGGGTTCTTAAACCGGACCGGAGGGCCAGAACAAAAGCATGGATGGAGTGTTTGTGTGAACTAATATAAATTCAAAGTAAACATTACATAAAAGGGTACGGTCTTTTTTTTTTTAGTTTTATTCATTTCAAACGGGCTGGATCCGGCCTGTGGGCCATAGTTTGCCCATGGCTGATAGACACTGATCCTCAACTTCATAAGGTCAGAAACTCATCCAGTGATAATTGGGCCTTAGGGTATTGAGACATACAACTCACAGTCACAGGAGGATGGTTCATAATCCAGAATGTCAATTAACCAACATAAAATGGAAGGCACAGCTTCCCAGTGCTTGAACTACTTACAACCACCTTCTGGTATCTAGATGATCACCAAATAGGTAACCCACTATGAGAGGTTAAGGAAGACTGGACTGACAAAACACTGACTTTGATCTTGGGCAGGTCAAAGCTTTTCTGAATCTGTAAACTTGAGACAAGACCACCTGCATCATAAAGCTTGACTAGCACATATGGACACAGTTAATTTTTTTTTTTAATCCTCACCTGAGAATATTTTTCCACTGATTTTTAGAGAGAGGGAAGGACAGAGAGCAATATCGATGTGAGAGAAACACATCGATTGGTTGCCTTCTGCATGAGCCCCGACCTGGGCCTGGGCCAGGGAGGACCCTGCAACAGAGGTACATACCTGTAACTGGAATCGAACCTGGGACTCTCTGGTCCACAGGCTGACTATCCACTGAGCCAAACCGGCCAGGGCTGGACATGGTTAACTTTATTATTTTTTTTTTTATATTTCAGAGTATAATTTTATTTTAAACTATTTTATTATATAGATATACATTTACTTATTTATGTTAATCCTCACCCAAAGATTTTTTTCCATTGATTTTTTTTTTTAGAGAGAGTAGGTGAGGGAGTGGGGAGAGAGAGAGAAAGACAGAGATAAACATACTGATTGGTTGCCTCCCGTACGTGATCCAAACTGGGCCTGGGATCAAACCTGAAACCCAGGTACGTGCCCTTGACTGGGAATAGAACCCACAACCCTTTGGCGTGAGGGCGGATTCTCTAACCACTGAGCACACCGGCCAGGGCTGCAAAAGGCATTGAGAGACCTCTTCCCTGCTCCTTCTCGAGCGAACTGCTGTCCGCAGTTCCTGGGTAGCCTTCTGGACATGTTCTGTGTGCGTGGGAGCCCGTGTTTGAAAAACGTGAAGAACCCAAATAATCATAATAGCTCCTGCGTGTCCAGTGTTCACGAGGGGCCAGGCTTGCCGATGGTGCTCATTCCTGTCTCTGACCCGCATCTCTCGGACACCATCCGCGTCCAGAATCAACTTGGCAAGACGCTGCAGAAGCAGCCTGGTGAGTTGTGGGGCCACGTGGGTAAACATCTGCCACCGCCTCCGTCGGTCTGCCTGGTTCCTACAGGACCCTCCCTGGTGCTGGGGTCCAACCCCAGCAGGTCCAGGGTCCCCAAAGGTGTGGATGGAGTCTGTGAAGAAGGAATGACACAGAGACAGCGTTCAGTTGATCAAGAGCCTAGCCAGGATCTCTAGCCAAGTTCTGGTCAGGATCTCCAGCGAAGTTCTGGTTAGGATCTCCAGCCAGATTCTGTGTCCATGTTCTCTTGCTAGGTTCTCCAGCCAGGTTCTCCAGGTTCTCCAGCCAGGTTCTGTAGCCATGTTCCCTCGCTAGGTTCTCCAGCCAGGTTCTGTCCAGGTTCTCCAGCCAGGTTCAGTCACCAGGTTCTAGTCAGGTTCTCTTGCCATGTTCTATCCAGGTTCTGTAGCCAGGTTCTGTCTCTAGGTTCTTCAGCCATGTTCTCTCGCTAGGTTCTGTCTCTACGTTCTGTGGCCAGTTTCTGTCCAGGATCTTTTGCCATGTTCTCTCACTAGGTTCTGTCTCTAGGTTCTGTCTCCAGTTTCTATCCAGGATCTTTTGCCATGTTCTCTCTCTCTAAGTTCTGTCTCTAGGTTCTGTCTCCAGTTTCTGTCCAGGATCTTTTGCCATGCTCTCTCCAGCAAAGTTCTTCTGTCTCTAGGTTCTGTGTCTAGGTTCTGTGGCCAGTTTCTGTCCAGGATCTTTTGCCATGTTCTCTCCAGCGAAGTTCTTCTGTCTCTAGGTTCTGTGTAGGTTCTGTGTCTAGGTTCTGTGACATGGTTAACTTTAAAACGTTTTTACATATAAGGAACTTACAAAGCAGAGGAGATTCTTTTTTTTTTTTTAATTAAATCTTTATTGCTCAGATTATTACATTTGTTCCTCTTTTTTTCCCCCATAACTCCCCTCCACCCAGTTCCCACCCCATCCTCCTCCCTCACTCCCCACCCACTGTCCTCATCCATAGGTGCACGATTTTTGTCCAGTCCAGAGGAGATTCTTGTCAAAGATTTATCACCTATTCCAGGGCTTGCAGCACAATTTTTGCTCTATTGAAAAATACTTTTTTTTTTTTTTGGTAAAATTGGAATGCAAAGCCAGATATAGTGGAAGAACTCTATTATTCCTAACAAAAATGGAAAGGCATTTTCTTGACCCCTGTATGAGTCTAACCAAATCTTCTATTTGAGCAATGACCCATAAATAACATTGCTGTTCACCTACTTTCCCCATCTGAACTTACGAAAAATAAGAGAAAGTACTTACTAATGACAACTTTAATGTGAACATGTGTTTAACCCTCCAGAAAGTGTCATAAATTACAGGGAAGAGCAAGTTGCCATTGAATGGAGTACATGAGGCTTAGGAATGGATGGCATGCAGTTTCTGGATCCAGCTGACACTCAAATGTATCAAAGCAATTCATAACATCAGTCACTTGAACAATCGGAACTTCTTCAAGCACTGATTCACTTCTTCCTTGGGGTAGGGGCGGAGTGCAATGCAAGTGGCGACATTCTC
This sequence comes from Myotis nattereri, assembly GCF_964212035.1. Taxonomy (NCBI): domain Eukaryota; kingdom Metazoa; phylum Chordata; class Mammalia; order Chiroptera; family Vespertilionidae; genus Myotis; species Myotis nattereri. The sequence goes on along the minus strand of NC_138085.1, from coordinate 73,889,798 downwards.
TGGCTGCTCCAGCCATAGCATGTGGTCGATGTTCTTCTCCTGCAGCGTCCCAGCCAGCTCCTTTAGGGTGGCCTCATCTGGGGCCTACAAGAAGCAGAACGTAGAACATCGATGGAATAGCCCATTGAGGGAGTGTCAAGTCAACGGGAAGAAATATGGGGAGGAGGAGGTTCCCCTGAACTGAAAGTGGAGGAACGGATCTCCCTAAGGGGCTGTGGAGCATGTCTCCAGAAGTAAGAGCTTCCTTGCTCCATTTTTCATTCACTCTCTGGAGGACATTAGATAAATTGCCTGGGGGCTGGGGAGGAAGGGAGAGGCTTAGTATTTCTGTTGAGAAAATGGAGATTTTTCTCTTCCTTCTTGAAATGCTGCAAGCATTGTCAGTAATGATGCTCTAGACCAGCGGTTCTCAACCTGTGGGTCGCGACCCCTTTGGTGGTCAAACGACCCTTTCACAGGGGTCGCCTAAGACCATCCTGCATATCAGATATTTACATGATGATTCATAACAGTAGCAACATGACAGTTATGAAGTAGCAACAAAAATAATTTTATGGTTGGGTCGCAACATGAGGAACTGTATTTAAAGGGCCAGAAGGTTGAGAACCACTGCTCTATACATTTTCTAGTCCCCTTGTGGCTGGTGCCCAAATAGCGCTCCCTAATCCTTCAGCCAGCTCTTCAGCAGAAATTACGAAGGGTAAGGAAGGGTAGGATCTGTTTGGCCATCTGCAAAAAGGGCCTTCCCACTATATTACACCCCTGGTGCTTGTGACGCTGGGTTCAATGTGCACTAGGGTTCACCTTTATTTTCAAGTAATTTGGCGTCATGTCCAGGTCAACGCTTCCGTTTCACTGGCAATAAGAAATCCCGAGTCCTTATCCTGGTCGGTTTTGCGGGAAGGGAGGGTAACAATTTCATCCGGGCGGCGGCATTAAAAGGCCGGCCCAGTGCACTGGTGGGAAGGCGGGTGTCTGCAGCCTCCTCTCGCACAGGTATCACTAAGACGGCCGCAGGGGAGACCAGAGCGGTGAGAGCCCATTTAATAACGGACCCCAAGTCCCCTTTTCATTGTCAGGCCCTCCACAGCCAAGGGAAGACTCTCTGAGTCAGTGGTTCTCAACCTTCCTAATGCCGCGACCCTTTAATACAGTTCCTCATGTTGTGGTGACCCCCAACCATAAAATTATTTTTGTTGCTACTTCATAACTGTCATTTTGCTACTGTTAGGAATCGTCACGTAAATATCTGATATGCAGGATGTATTTTCATTGTTACAAATTGAACATAACTAAAGCACAGTGATTAATCACAAAAACAATATGTAATTATGTATGTTTTCCAATGGTCTTAGGCAACCCCTGTGAAAGGGTCGTTCGACCCCCAAAGGGGTCGTGACCCACAGGTTGAGAACCGCTGCTCTGAGTAAATAGCTCAAGTGACCCCAGAACCGTCCCCAAATCTTAGATGCTAAAGACTCCTCCCACTAACGCCGTCCCCCAACACGGACTCAAGGCCACACCCACTTCCGGTCTCGACTCCCTCAGCGCCCCTCCTCCCGCACCCTCCGGGCCCGGTGCCTCACCTCAAGGACCACCTTGCGCATGCGCCCCAGCTCCCGGAGGTAGGCCACAGTGTGCGGGTGGTCTCGGTGAACGTGCAAGGCCGCGGTGGCTGCGTGGCAAGCCTGCGCTACCAGTGCGCCCGCGGGCCAGGAGAATGGAGCCTGCGATAGATCCTTTCGTAACACCAAATACTGTACCAAGACCGGCGGCTCCGCGCTGGGTGTCGCCATATTCCTGCCCAGCAGGAAAGCCTGACCTAGTCCGCGGTGCATGCTGGGATCAGGGAGGGGCCCTGAGCGCGGCCATGTTTTTGTACGGAGGCTGCGCAAAGCATGCTGGGTCCGAGTGGCTGGGTTTTGAAGGCGAGGATGGCGGGAACTCGTCCCTGGGCTGCGTGAGCCCGAGGAGCGGAGGTAAGGGAGGAGGTGAGGGGAAATAAGGTTCGGGCCGGTGGCTGGGTGGAAGGCTACGTGGCCCTTCGCAGCTCCTGGCGTGTGGAAGGCGAACCCGCCGAGCCGGAGGGCCTGTGCCCCCGGGAGCGCTCAGGGCGGGCGAGTTGGAGTGGACGCGGGCTGCTGGCGCCCGGGGGAAGGGCGGGCGGGGAAGGGGAGTCCTGGCAGTGACCCTTGGGGTGTTGGTCTACCGTCTAGGTTTTTCCGGAGGTGGCTAGATGTGACTTCCTTGCCATTTTTTCCTGTGTCGGCGCGGAAATCTAGGCTCTTGCTGCCGGCGCTTGGACCGCTCCCGGGGAAGGCTGGTGCATTCGGAAACCTGAGCGGATGGAGCCGGCGAGCACTTCCAGTCCGGAGGGCGGGTCCGGGGCAGGTATTCAAGCGGCGGTCTCTATCCCTTCGCGGCTGCTGCCGGAGCTGGCCGCCCCCCCCCTCCTCTCCTGTCTGCCCCGTCGGGGAGCGGAACAGTGGACGGCACTGGGCACGCACACCCCCTTGCGCCGCACAGGTCCCGTGGTTTTTACAATTTGAAGGCAAAACCCCCACCTGCAAAAAGGTGGGACTCGCCGTATTGCCGGCCTGGGGGACAAGCGGCAAGATCATCAGGGCACCATTAACTTCACATGTTCCTAGGCTCTGGCCCCTTTTACACCGGTCGTTTGCATTCATCATGTGCAGTGTCTCTTTCCAGGGCCACAGTTCTAGCCAGCGAGGTCTCCCTCTCTCTTCCCGGGATTTCGGGGGGGCCCTTTATGCATGACTCCGTGGGAGGGGCGGTGCCGGGCGGGGGCTTTGGCATCGGTGAGAGCTGGGTTGGGGTCCCGGCTCTGCCGCTGCAAACGCTGTGGCCTCGGGCAGGTTATTTTCCCTTTCTCCGCTTCCGTTTTTTACCTGGAAAATGGAGGTGAAGAGCAGCATGTGGTAGTGTTGTGGGTACTAGATAATTCTTTTCTGTTTCTTACGGAAAGCATTTCACACACACACACACACACACACATATGTATATGTATATGTATATGACATATTCAATAAATGCTTTGATTCTTTACATGTTTTGCAAGGAAATAACCTAGCACATGTGTGTTAATACGTAGGAAGAGTTCAGCAGATGCTTTATTGGAGTTGATTATGAAAATACGACCTTTACGGTGCAGGCATCCCTCAGATATTCCGGGTTCAGTTCTAGAGCGCTGCCATGAAGTCAGAATCTGTTCACTGGTGTGGGATGTTGCTTTCAGTTTGTAAAAAAAACCAACAAAAAACCACACACACACACACACACACACACACCCAACACTGTACTGGGAAGGGCAGTAAAGGACGCCCCGTACAACCAGGTGCGCTGGTTTTGGTCCTTAGTCCATCTCTAGGGAACTGACATTTGCCTCTGAGTTTCTGTCCAGCAGGGAGCGTGTTTTCCTCTCTAATATTTGTGGACCGTTCTCTTAGTTTGTGCTGTTATGGTCCTGTACTAATATTTTTCAGAGCTTCAAAGAATTATGCTTTAGCACTTTGGGGAAACATGCATAAAAACCAATTTAAGAAACAGTTCTACATTTTGAAAAACAGTTTCTGAGCCAGTGAATTGGGTGACTGTTTTCCGCTGGGTTATCATCACCACGGATAGCTGAGATTAGCTATATTCAGAGAATGTTCTTTTTTGGACGTTGTCCTGGTTAGGGACTGCTTGCTTGTACATCAGTGTTCAGGCTAAGAGGCTGATGATCTTTGGTTTCTGTTGTCAGTTCTTCTGGTTTTATCAATTGGGGCCAATGTCTAACAATTAACTAGCCACAAAGTTCTGAAAAAAAAGGGGGGGGGGGTCACCCTTTATTCTTCCCTGCAATGCTTTCTGCTGCCAGAATTGGAAATCCTTGGCTTCTTGAGAAATTCTCTCTGCTTTCTTCAGGTGTGCTCGCTCACTTGGAAAGACTAGAGGCTAAATCCCGTAAAAAATTCGAAGAGCCACAGGGAGCAGAGAGCGCTCTTGGAAACAAGATTCGTAACCTGAGGAGTCTGCGAGATAAACTGAGGGCGGAAGTGAACCAGCGTCAGGCCAGGGTGAGTAGGAGGGTGACTGTTGGCAGGCTTCCCTGGTGTGTCAAGAGCATGACCTGGGAATTCGAAAATCTGTATAATGTGATTTACCTGTGATCTTACTGGATTGATTTCAGTCCTTGATCCCTCATCAAACCTGTAGGTCTCGGCTGATATCAACATCAACTAACAATTCTCAGGCATTACCGATGGCCCCACAGGTTCTAAAACCTGCCCTCTGACATGAACCTGTGGCCCAGTCTCAGCCTGACTTGAGTCATTGGTACCGTGTCATTAGAGCCATTTTTCTGTTGCCCAGACTTGAAGCCTCACAGGAAACACTGACTCTTTCCTCTTTTCAGTTTTCTATCTAGCCCAGGTCCAGCCAGCAAGAACTCGCAAATTTTCTTTTAGGTAGTCTTTGTGCTTCCTCCTCTTCCTTCTCCACTCTATTGCAGTAACTCGAGTATTATCCACATCCGCTGTAAATGTGTATCAGGTGATTTGGATGCCGGGATTGTCACAATAGTCTGCTAGCTGGTTCTCTTCTCTAGTATTTTACTCCTCCAGTAAATCCTACACAGCCAAGAAAATGCTTTCATAACACACTGTCGTTTCCTTGCTCAAAACCTTCACTAACCATTCATTGCCCATGGTTATGGTCAGCCTTCTTTTTCTCACCTTCCCACCTCTCTTCCATTGCCCTCTTTACTCGCTTCTCTCTCTCCCTCCCTCCCTTCACTTTTTTATTACAGTAAAATATATCTGTAAATATATATAAAGAGCACAAATCTGCAGAACCTTTTACAAAGTGAACACACCCTGTACCACACAGATCAAAGCAGAGAATATTATCATTGCCCTGAGTCTCCCTCTTGTATCCTTCTAGTCATTTTCCTCAAGGTACCCACTGTTCTGATTTCTGACATCACACGTTGGTTTTACCTGTTTGTGAACTTCATATAATTGTTAAAATTATAAAATTCATGTCTTCTTTAGCTGAATATTATGTCTGTGAGATTCATGTTGTTGCATGTAATGGCCATTCTTTTTTATTGCTGTATAGTAATATGTTATGAATATCCCACAATTAATTTAGCTGTTGTACTGTTGGTGACATTTGGGTTATTGGGGCTGTTTCACTTTGGGTCTATTAAGAATAATGCTGCTGCTCTGACCAGTGTGGCTCGATTGGTTGGAGCATCCGGTGCACCAAGGGATTACAGGTTTGGTTCTTGATCAGGTTCTGGGTTTGATCCCCAGTTGGGGCGTGTACTGGAAGCAATCCATAGATGTTTCTTGCATTAATGTTTCTCTCTCTCCCTCTCCATTCTTCTCTCTAAAATCAATTAAAACACACACACACACACACACACACACATTCTCAGGTGACAGTTTAAAAGAAGAATGCTGCTATGAATATCCTTGTTCCTGTGTTTTGGTCTAAAAATATACACTTTTCTATTAGGTATGGATTTGGTAGAATTTCTGGGTCACGGGTATGCATATTAGCTTTAGTAAATACTGCCAAACAGCTTTTGAAAGTGATTGCACCAGTTTTACATTCCTAGCAATATTGAATAAGCTTTCCATTGTTTTGCATCTTTATCTATAGTTGATATTGTTGGTTTTAAAAATTTGACATTCTGGTGGGAGTATAATAGTATCTCATTGTGGATTAATTTGCATTTGCCTAATAAGTAATGATGTTAAGTACCTGTATTAGACACTTCAGAGTCTTCTTTTGTAAAGTATGCTTTTCAAGGCTTTTGCAAAAATTTTATTGGGTTGTCTACCTCTTTAAATTGTAGAATTTTTTACATATTTTGGATATGAATTCTTTGGTATATGTTTTACAAATCTTCTCTTACATTATAGCTTGCCTTTTCATTCTCTGATGGGGTCTCGTGATGAAAGCCTCTGTTTTAATGAAGTTTGATTTAGGAATCTAATTTTATGCTTACCACTCTTTGCCTGGAGGGTACCTTGCCTGCAGAATGTTGGGTTCCCTTCTTGATGGGATCTTGGCCCATAGAAAGGCTGCTTTGGTAACCTTGGCCTCGTTTTTTGTCTTAGTGAGACTGCTACACAGTCTGGCCTATAGCTTTCTATTTGACTCATATGCCTTGTGATACAAATCAAATGTTCTGAGGGGGGAGCTGCAGGGAAAGCCCAGCTAAGCTCAGAGCATGTATCTTTAACCTTCAGTCTGGCTATTTTGGTGGTTCTGTAGTGCCTTCAGACCATTTTATTTATTTGCTTGTATGTTTGCTTGCTTAGTTTTAGAACTGCTTTTGAGGGGAACCTGCTATGTAGTTCTCAGAGGGAGCGCCAGTCTGAGACTATCTATTGGGCCATTGCTCTAAGTGTACATCCTGGAGTCAGTATTTCTTATCCTGGCACTTGAGAGCTTGCTGATCCAAACCAACTGTCCAGCTTTGCCTCTTTGCAACTTACCCTGTGTTCACGCCAGACTTTTCTTCACACCCTTTTCTTTAGCCTCTCACAATACTCTTTAGGCCAGCACGATCCTAGCACTGTGACCCATGAGATTCTTCCTCTACTATGAATTCATAGCACTGGTAGACCACTGTAGCATTTCTTCATTCATTGTGTAATATACATCCTATTCAGCTTTATTCCAGTTCGATGCAAGCAGAGACTGTGTTATGCCCCTTTGTACCATCTGATTTGTATCTTTCAGGTAGAAGCCAGTGTAGAACCTGACCAAACATTTGAGGTCAGTGAGCAAGAAGTTTTGGAAAGAAAACGAGAAAATGTGAAATCCATTCTGCAAGCATATCGTTTTACAGGTATACCTTTTTCTAAACTTTTTCAGTCTGGGTCTCTTGTCTCTACTGAGTTAGTTTGCTAGTTGTATTATTAGTCATGGACTTACTCCTTGAGCATTGGTTTTGCCCCCTCAATATACACAAAAAACTGGCATAGTATTTGTAGGCATCTTTACCTACAATATTGGCCTCTTTGTGCAGCAGATTGATTAGTAGCTGGTTTCAACTGTTCATTTTAGCTGTTCAGTGTGTGCCAGATCCTGTACTAGAATTTTCTTTACTTCTGGCTTGCTTTATGCCACTGGTCAAATAGCTTGAGCCCCTCAAGTCTCTGTTTCACCATTAATATGGGGGTTTAGTCTCATTATCTATGTCACAAGAGGAGTGTGGGGAGAACTGGGTACTACCATAAATTATTTAACACTCAGAATAAAAGAGAATAGGTAAATTGAAATTTTCAAAATCTCTTCCTCAATAATTGCTATTTAGGATTTTTCTTTTTCCCACCATCCCATGGTTTTAACTCAAAGTGAGAATTAATGAGGGGAAAGAGTCTATGATAGTCATTCATTCAATAAACACTTGAGTACACACTATACGTGTGGTGCTAGGTGGTGCTGGAGCAACTGGTATGATCAGATGAGTAAGGTACTAACTTTGCCTGACATCTGTTGAGGGGTGTTGTCTTGTTTGTCTCAGGGCTCAGTGGGAAACTGACCAGCCGAGGAGTCTGTGTTTCCATCAGCACTGCTTTTGAGGGGAACCTGCTGGATTCCTATTTTGTGGATCTTGTCATACAGAAACCACTTCGGATACATCACCATTCGATTCCAGTCTTCATTCCCCTGGAGGAGATAGCTGCAAAATACCTACAGAGTAATATTCAGCACTTCCTGTTCAGTCTCTGCGAATACCTAAATGCTTACTCTGGAAGGAAGTATCAAGCAGATCAACTTCAGGTATCTGTCTGGAATCTTCTATGGCATTTGATGAGCCCAAGTTAGACTTAAAAGGGACGAAAAAGAGTCAAGTTGTTTTTTTAATGTTTCATAACTGAGTTAGAATTAGAAGTTTGACTATTATCCTTCTAATACTTGGTTTATTATTTATATACAAGCTATTTCCTACTCTCTTACCTGTTGAAACTCTGGATGATGTTGAAGCATGAATACTGGTTAAGGAGTTATTCACGCCTCAGTAGTGATCTTCAAACTTCTATATTTGACCCTTTCTTCCCATCACAAAATAGAGTACAGTTGCTATACTGTTAATTCAACAGGGATTGATAGAGTACTTACTATGTGCCAAGTGCCTTGCTGAATTGAGTATAAATGCAAAGCAGAATAATGATTTCTGAAATATCAGAGGAATACTGTCTATCTTTGCCTGAACTCCTCCCTACTTTCTTAGGATTGCAATTGAGCCTGGGGTTGGGTTAAAAAACAAAACAAAAGAACAGGCAAGAATGAATGCAATAGGGAATAAGTGACTCTTATAAACTTAGTATTTCCCTCACCATGCATTTGGAATGACACTGAAGCTCCTGGTTGTCATTTGATAAACTGGTATGTATATGCAGACAGAAAGCATCTTAGCCCTATATATGATGTCAACGAAATTCTTGGCAGAAATAGTATCCCTCCCCCCCCCCCCCCCCCGGCCGTTTACTTAAGTGCCCCTGCAGGTCTGCCTAGGCTTCCTCTGACACTTAGTTATCCTATAATCTCTATCATTAGTCCTTTTTACAGGCCTTTCTCTGTCCTTTATTTATCTGGAATCTAATTAACGGGGCCCTATTTTTGGTAGTCAGTGTTTGCAGTGTCACAGCCACTCACTGCTTTTAGAGCTGTAATTGTCTATACTTTGTGTCTGTTTTGATCCCCGCCTCCATTAGAGTGACTTTGCAGCCTTTCTGGCTGGGCCCTTGCAGAGAAACTCACTGTGCAACCTGCTATCATTTACTTACAAAGCGGAGCCGAGTGGCCAGTCCTTCCCATTTTGTGCGAGACTGCTATATAAGGACATCACAAGAACCCTTCCAACTGACGTCACTGTTACTTATCAAGGTAAGAGGAAGGGTGCCTCAGTGGAGAAATTATATAACAAGCTCTGGGTTACTGAAGTTGAGTGAAACAGGGTAAAATAGGCAGAATACATGAGTTGGACCTCTTGAGACACTTTCTTCTGTTTATATACCATAAAGCAGAAAAATGTGAAGACTATTTTATTTGTTTCTACTAATTTTTCCTTTTCTCTTTGTAAGTAATAAACATAATCATCATCATTTTCCCTCCTACTTTGCTCCTTCCAAATCAGCTAGTGTTCTTTCAGCTTATAATTTGTTTTCATTGAAGATTGCTCTTGAAGAGACAGCTAATGAGGCTGAGTCATAGGGCCAGAGTGGTGCAGAGAGCCAAATGGACATGAAAAGTCATTATACATTGAGCTTTCTAGAGACTATTCAGTAAATGGGATTTTTTTCAGAACTGACTGAGATTTTTGTGCATGTGTATGTCTGACTTTGTTTCAGTTAAGTGTACCATAGTAATGTACATGGGCAGTAATGAAAAATAAGAAAATGTTTTAGGAGGCAAGAATTTCGAAGCTGCCACAGGTTTTATACCATAGGTATTTTTTTAATCTTCACCCAAGGACATGCTTATTAATTTTAGAGAGAGGGGAACATTGATGGGAAAGAGAACAATATACCTTCCACATGTGACCGCACCAGGGATTGAACCTGCAGCCTTTCAGTGTACAGGACGATGCTTCAACCAACTGAGCCACACCAGTCAGGGCACCATAGGTTTTCGTTTCCCTTCTAAGTTCCCCATCTCAAAATTGGCATTGGTGTAATTAGAGCCAGCCTCTCGGCTCCAGACCAAAAAATAAGTTACCTAGGTCCAGACTATCAGTGATGACCCAGGTTCTGATTCTCCCAAGTGCACTGGTGAGACTGATAGAAGCTGTCCTTTTAGGAATGGATGCATTGTCCACCTCCTGGGAAGAACAGCGAGCTTCCCATGAAAACCTGTTCTGTACAAAGCCCCTTCATCAAGTGTTTGCTTCATTTGCAAGAAGAGAAGAAAAGCTGGATATGAACCTGCTCTACTAGAATATTCTTTGCATTGAGAACACATCAAAAGTGAGTAAACAAGTACTGGACACAGTCCCAGGCAAGGTCATGGGACTGAAAACTGTTGAAAGGCTCAGACTCCTTACAATGGAGACAGATACCCACCTCTTCAGGATGCTGAAGGTGCAAGTTTGAGTCTAGACATTGGCAATTTTGGACAATTCTCCACAATTGCCTGGTCAGTTGTTAAAGGCTCAAGACCATCCCATCTGTTCTTAGAGATAGTGATTTGTCCATACGTTTTAGTTGAAAATCAAACTGGGTTGTAGGGCAATCGAAGGCATTTTGTGAAAGAGAAGTATATACTATTCAACCAGAGTATTTCTAACTTTTATAAGAGCTTTAATTCCATCTCATTTTCCTAAAGGAAGTTCTTAGAACATTCTGTTCATATGAGATGAATCTTATAGTTAAGAAGGGACATGTGTTTAGTCTTTGGTTTAGAGCAGCATATTCTAGACCACTGCCTTTGAAGAAGGTGGTGTGAGAAAGTACTATGGATAAAGTAATCAGGGTTCTATGTCTCGTTTTGTTTCCTAAAACATCCGGGTAGAAAGCATGGTCAGAAGTCTGCTCATAAGGGGAAGCAGACCTTTCCTCCATCTGCTGGTCTGATAACCAGGGCCTTGGATCTGCTGGCACTTTCTTTGGTTTAAGGGAGTATGTGTAGGGCCAGGTTCTGCCATTTCAGGTCCTGTCCCGCTTTGGCCAGTCACAAATAGGCATCATTACTACCCAAGCCCCACTCACTCTAAAATGATCACTTCCTAGACCTGGTGACCAGGAAGTAACCGTACAGGTGTGGGAGCACCAGCTGGGAGGAGCCCGCAGTGGTCAGTCAGGACCACCATTTAGAGGAAAGCACCTAAAAAGTAAGAGATGTCTTAGTTCAAGCTCTTGTGCCTTCCAGGAAGGTAGTTACCAAAAAGCACTTCTCTGAGGAGAGGTCTTAACAGGATTTTCACAATGATCACATTCAAGTTGAAGAAAACTTTTAATAAAACAGTCTTATTCTTTATCAATACCTGTAAATTCTCTTTTAAAGCAGTAGCAAAGGCGACTGTAGCAAGAGCTCAAAAGGCAAGGCAATATCGGAAAGTGTTTGTTAACAGAAAGTTAAAAATATAAATGTAGATCTGTTGATATATTTTTCTTTCAGAAGTAAATTCCCTTTCCCTCCCACCAGGTGAAAGGAAATATTGCACTTTCTGCTCCCATGACTAAGGTGACGGGTTCCAGAAGAACCTTTCAAGGTTGTCAGGACAGGGCCCTTTGACCTAACTCAGGTCACACAGAGACAGGTCTCCAGCTGGTGCTCTCTTCAGAATGAAAAGCACAGCTTTCAAGTTATAGCTGGGAGCAGACATTCTCCAGCACAGTGGCCCTGCCACAGCTTCCCCTCCAGCTGAGCTCCCGCCTCTGATACATCCTGCTCACAGTGGCCATGGCCTCTGTGGGGGAAGAAGGGCTGGTCCAATGCTATGCCTAAGACCCTTACTCTGGGGGAGCTACAGGCACACTGAGGAATAAATAGTATGGCCACCCTCAGAGCCCACGAAATGAAGGCTTGAGGGGATTTTTAAATCTAAAGTCTATGTGAGTGTGCACTTCAGCAATTTGGGACTGTTGGGACTTAGTTATTTGTCCTTTCCCAAGGTCTTTGATTCCAAAAAATACATCCTCCCTGGGGCTAGCAGCCATTCAGGAGTTGTCTACTACCTGGTGGGGCAGGGTCACAGAAGAGCCATTCGGGAAGGCGGCTGGCTTATCACGCCCCTTCAAGAAAAAGGTTAGCAGCTCCCCCTTCCCTTTCACAAAGATGGGCCCCCGCCTCACAAAGCGAAAGCCGTACTCTCGAAGGATGGCTTGTGTTTCTTCTACCACCTGTAGAGGAAGCACAGAGCTTGGGGTTAGACAGTGAGCCTACACCGAGGCTACCCAGATGAGATCTCCATGTGGCCCACAGGTCCCAGTCACTCCTTGTACTCCATGCCCCAGAACACAGGTGCACTTTGCCAAGGGTCCTGTTTAGGCCAATGAGGAGACAGTGCACGGCAGAACACACTATTCCCTGCATCTGAGCACATGGACAGACCTGAATGTTACCCATGACCCCTGTGGACTCCATCCTGCTGGCGACGTTGACTGTATTGCCCCAGATGTCGTAGTGTGGTTTCCGGGCTCCAATGACCCCAGCCAGGACCCCTCCTTTGTTCATGCCTACGGTAGAGGCATAAAGTTCAGCATAGTTACACTTCTCAGAAGCTACTAGGTTCTCTCACAGAATTCACCACCTGACCTCTACCACAAAGCTATTCATATTTACCTGCCTTCACCAGGTACCTGGCAGACTGTTAGCCACCCCAATATGCTGATTAACAGTATGGAAGTTGCCAGTTTCTCTCTAACACGGACCTGGCACTTTAAGTCTCCTGTGATTTCATCAGGAGTGAGCCCCCAATTGTCTCCATTCCCATAAGGCAGGGGTTCTCAACCTTCTGGCCCTTTAAATACAGTTCCTCATGTTGTGACCCAACCATAAAATTATTTTCATTGCTACTTCATAACTGTAATGTTGCTACTGTGATGAATTGTAATGTAAATATCTGGTCTTAGGCGACCCCTGTGAAAGGGTCGTTCAACCGCCAAAGGCGTTGAGAACCGCTGCCATAGTGGGGAACAGATGACTAATTCTTAACAGACTGGACTGAAGTGAATAACCCCCTGAATAGGCATAGCCAGATTGAGAAGGACACTATCACTGTAAACACTGTGGGACAGGGATGGCTGGCCATCTAGAAGAGCCTGGACTAAAGGTCCTTCCAGCTCTGAGTAGGGGACCCTACCCCGTCTAAATGCGTCACATCTAAGCCTCTCCTCCCTCTTGGTGATTGCTGACTCCCCCGTGTCAGAAGGGAGCTAGAGCCTTACCTATGCGCAGCATGAAGTTGTTGAAGGACTGGTTGTTGATGTTTGTAAGCGTATCCTTCATGGCTAGTGCAAAGTCAGCCAGATCAGCCAGGTGCTGCCAGCGCTCCTTGTCTGACTTTTCCTCCTGTGCCAGGGAGCAGCAGTGAAAGCATCAGGAGCCACTCTGGGCCCACACCCGCAGCAGACTGTGCCACCCCTTCTTAACATTCTGGAGGTCAGTCCCTTCCCCTGGTTGATAAAGGCCTATCCTTCAGTTTTTCTCACAAAGGAATCAGGATCCTCTTTAGCACCCTCTGTCACTGTGACAGACTGGGCAGTGGTGGTGGGGAGGACAAACTGTACCTAACCCGTCTGCTGTATACCTGCTTAGGAGTCACATCTCTTCACCTAGTCCGAACCTGGTCTTAAACTTGGGATAGTTGTCTTTGTTTTAATTCCTAAACTAGATTATAAGCACTTGAGGGTTAGGCGTGTTCCTTTAACCTCATCCATAATAGGGAGGTGGCGGTTGTGATGTTTTAAGAACAGCCCTTGAGATGAGGGCCCCAACAGCTTTTCTCACCTCTGGTACCTAAATGGGCCTGGCTTCACAGGTCTGCTTTAACTTAACAGAATCATTCCCCGATGTGGATGTCTTCATGGTTCCATAATTGTGTAGATGGTTCTGTTGCCCAGCGCTTATGAGAGTATAGAAGGGAGCACAGCCACAGTTCCACAAAGCATCTTATGCCTGACTTAAGCCGGGGAACAGTCGTGGACTGCTGTGGGTGTGCTGTTATTTCTGCTCATTACACTTTCTCAGTAAACCCAGTTTTAAATTGGCTCAGTCCTAGTGGTGTGTGTCTGTACTGGTGCAAAGTGCCTTTGTACAACAGTGCTTAATGTTAGTTGCTCTTGTAACTCCTGGTTTCCCATGTGCTAAGTGTGGGCTGCCTCTTGCCTCAGGAGGCAGAGCCCTATCTCCTCTCTAGCCATTGAGGTGGTTAGGTACCTTGCTGGAGCTGGTAAAGCCGTTGGTGTTGACATCTGGGGTGACTCCAGAAGCTGCCATATAGGTACTGCCAATGGTTTTGATCTTGGTGATGACCCGGAATTTGGGATTGTCTAGAAGCTAAGACCAGTATTAAGGAAGAGAAAACTGTCAGCAGTCAATTGGGATTGATGAGCCAACTAAATGACAGGTTTGCCTGTTTGCAATTCCCCCACAAAACATCCAAGAGATGCTTTTCTATAAAAGCTTTGTTCTGCCTCTTATCTGCCATGTGATCCTAGGCAAACTTCTTGATTTCCTAAGCCTCAGTTTCTACAACCTTAACATTGGGATAAAATTGCCAATCTCCTAGGGAGCTGAACATATATGTAAAAACATTTCTCTTGATGTATGTTACCTAATAAATGTTTAATGAATCTGAATTTGAAGACAGGAGGAATCAGGAACCTTAGGATCTCTTTTTGGCCAGTCTTTATCCTGTGAAGTTGGAGGTGATTCCCCAGGCTCCCATCTCACCCCCTCAGACCCAACACTCCAAGCAGCTATAGAAGCCCATACATTACAGGGAGGGGATTATATAGGAAAATGTAGCCAGCTAGAGCAGAGGTGGGGAACCTTATCAACTTAAAAATTTGCCTGCTATATTTGGTCAAATGTTTAATTACTTCACCCCTAATGCCTTGGCAGAGCCAGACCAAGTAATTTTGCAGGCCAGACGTTCCCCACCCCTGAGCTAGAGTAACTCCAGTTTCTCTTGGACTTCTGCAGCCTGTCCTGAGATCAACTGAAACAAGATGAACACTCACAGAGTCAAAATCTGAGATGATCTCATTGAGGAAGCGCAGACACTCAATGCCACCATTATTGATGCTCTCCTCTGTGTAGAAGTCAGCAAAGTTGGGCAGGGAGGCAAACATGACTCCAATCTCATCATAAGACTGGCTATACAGCTCCTAAAAAGAGGCAGGGCCAAAGTGCTCAAAGACTGGTTAAATACTGTGCTACAGAAATGTCATCTTCCACACTGATAGGTGCACTCAGCTTGTTGGACACACACATCTCCCAGATTATCCTAACTCTGAATTGTTAGAAAGCTCTCATCACAACTAAATTAAAATTAAAAAAAAAAAACAACAGCTTCTCTAGTCCCTGTACAGCCCTAGCTGAGAGAAAGGGAGTGGGGAAGTGAGGCAGAAGCAGCATTCTATTTGAGCTCACAGCTGGCAAAAACGCAGGCTCCAGCCAAAGTTTCAGCTTCTGAAAAGGGCCTCACACCGGTGTGTGTGTCCCCAGAAACAGTGTCTGTAGCAGGCCTGGGCTCAGAGGTGCTCCCTAGCAGAAAGCCAGAAGACACAACCTCCTGGCTCCAGGCCACAGCACGAGGTCACCCCTCACCTCATCTCTCTTCTTGGACCCCAGGAAATGGCGTGCCACATGGTCGGGCAACATGTTGGTGACCAGGGCCTCATTCCAGCGTCGCATCTCGTAGACACGTTCCTTCTGGTCATGGACCTCAATCTTCCACAAGAACAGTGTCCGTGCGAGTTTTTCCACCTGCAGACACATGCCATTTGATGGGAAGATGAAAACTGGGAGGAAGACGGCGACATGGCAAGGGAAAGAAAAAGACCACCCAGAGCTGCAGTGAGGAGCCCAGCCTCTGTGGTTACAGCAGAGATCAAAGGCACCTTCTGGATGTGTGGCGTCTCCCGGGATCTAACTAGCTACAGGTCTGCCTTATGGATCTCCTAGTCCAGGGAGGAGTCCCATTTCCAGCTGGCCACGAAGTGGCTTGGGAAGGCTGTACTTCCCCTGGCCAACCACTGGGTGGTACTTGAGCTAACATGGAGCAGTAAGTCCCTTACTTCCCTGCCCGCTCTTTTTTTCCCTTTTAACCAAACAAAAAACTTCATCAGCTCTTTCCCTTTCTCTTCTGGCTCCGTGGTCAGTGTGTTAATGACCCCCCAGAGCCTGGGTGAATAAAGATCTGTAAGCCCCTGGCTTAGAGAATAGAGCTTTTACCCAGGCTCTGATGCCCCTCCCCCATGCTTCCTTCAGCATCCTGGAGTGGGTCAGAAGAGACCAGGAAAAGAATAAGGTGGTGGCTTGATAGGGTCACATGCCATATTGGGCAAAGGAAACCAGCATTCCTTATGAGGTTGGGTTCTCAGAGCGTACTACTCGGGCCCTGATGGGTTGTAAGCAAAATAGGAGAGAAGGGTGTGCAGGCACTCACGTGGCGGGAGAAGTAGTAGAAGCTCAGCATCATGACGAAGATCATCACTGTCATCGTGTACTTAGAAGGCACCAGGGGCAGCCTGCAGGGCAGAGAGTAATTCAACTGAAGGCACCCAGGCTGCTCTCCTAAAAGGTGTTTTATTCCAATGGGGATGCACTCTTTCCTGTCACCCTGGGTCCCAGAAATTCCTGGCTCCTTTAGCACCTTCACATTTACTGCCTCCCATTGGGCAACAGTGAAGCTTTCTTAGATCACTAAGAGCCAACCAATCCTGGCGCCTCCTGGCTGCACTTGGAATTTGCATCAGGGCTGCTCCCAGGTGTTTAATAAATACTGCATCATCTGATCCCAGAAGTAACTGTAAGCATGTAGGAGCTTGGAAAAAGGACAGACTACCATCACAGTAATGGCATTGGGGCACAATTTTGCCATGCTTTTTTATAACTATATATTTTTGCATGGAGCTATGTAATTCATTTTTATTACTGTATAGTATTCTGTTGCATGAATATACCACAACTTATATACCATTCACTATTTATATAATTTGGACAGTTTTCATTTGTTTTGAATGTTTGTGTGGCCATTATGAATTCTTGTACACATCCTGGGGCAAATATATGTACATGGATTTCTCTGAGAAATGTGTGTAGCAGTGGAATTGCTGGAATCTATGAGTTACCATTGTACTTGGTACTATCAGACTTCTTAATTCTTGCTAAACTGGTCTTTTGTTATGGTCTTAATTTGGATTTCCTGATTACTTAACACATTTCATACCACTCAGGAGTTTTCTCGTGTTTCGCGCGCCATCTGTTAAGGACCGCTCACGAGTGTTCTTGTTTTTCACGCCCATGGAAAAAGGAGCGAATCTAGATACTTACGTAAATTTTGTTTGGTCCCTCTTCATAGAGGAAAATGTTTTACGCAGTACCATACGTTAAAAAGGTACTAGGAACTTTAATTATTTGTTTTTGTAAAAAAAAATGTTATAATTATTGAAAAACAACACCTAAAGTGCATGATGATGATTTAAATAATGTGCAATTTGCCCAAAAACATGCGATCCCTGGCGTATGTCTTAGAGGTTTCTATGCGGTACGCAATGTGTTAAATGCCTTTCATTTATTAGTGGCCATTTAGATTTCTTCTTGTGTGAAGGACTATTTCAGAGTTCTCCCCATCTTCTACTCTTTTGTTAAAACTTACCTGATTGTAGTCAAGTCACTGAGTCACAACATTCTAAAACTTGAGAGCTAGAAGAGACCTTGGAGAGCTTCCTGTCCACTATCCTCTTAAAGAGATGAAACTGAGACTCAGGAAAAATGGGCTACCTGCTGCTCCACAAATCACTGTGACAGGTTAAGAATCCAAGTCTTCTAGGTCGAAGGCAGTGGTTTTTTTTCCTCCTTTTTCTGCTGTCTGTACTGCCAGCCCGTTAAATGCAGCACCATCCATTTCACTCCTCTCCCCCTCACCCCACCTCTAGACCACACTGTGGCTGTTCTCCAAGCTTCCCTCTGACTCAGGATGACCAGGCCCATACTAAAACCATTCCACCTCTGCCCCAGCCCTCCTAGAGAAACACACTAACTGCTCTACTCCAACATCCCAGGTCATGTGATGGCTGAGGTCGTAAGGCTCTGGCCATAGTATTCCCTGTCTCTAGAGTCTAGCCCAGGGGTGCGCAAACTTTTTGACTCGAGGGCCACAATGGGTTCTTAAACTGGACTCAGAAGAAGGAGCTGCGGCCGTGTTTCCCAACGTTGCCATGTTAACACTGCTGCTGGTGAAGGAGCGGAGGGGAGAGCAAGAGAACCCTCCGCTCTTTGGGCTCCGCGGGCCGGATAGAACAGCCAAACGGGCTGGATCCGGCCCGCGGGTCGTAGTTTGCCCACGGCTGCTCTAGAGTCTAGAGCAGCGGTTCTCAACCTGTGGGTCGCGACCCCTTTGGCGGTCGAACAACTCTTTCACAGGGGTCGCCTAAGACCATCCTGCATATCAGACATTTACATGACGATTCATAACAGTAGCAACATTACAGTTATGAAGTAGCAATGAAAATAATTTTATGGTTGGGTCACAACATGAGCAACTGTATTTAAAGGGCCAGAAGGTTGAGAACCACTGGTCTAGAGGAAAGGAGCCAAAAATGCGGACCAGAGGGAAAGCAGTCACCTTACCTGCCAGTGCCATTGAGCCCTGGGGTGGAGAGTATCTGCATCTTCTCTAAGGCGACCAGAGGAACGCTGTTGGACAGATAATGGCACACTCAGGCCCCATTTGGGTACAAGAGGCTGGTGCCCAGGCAAACACCACGGCAGCCCAGACCCTCCCCTCATCAAGTATGGGAAGATCTGCCCCAGGTTCACTGCCGTTCAGAGGCACGTCTCTGAGCAGCCCTGAACCCCGATTCCCTAGAGATAGAAAGCCACCTCAGTGGAGGGCCATGACTTGGAAATGGGGACGAAGGAGTTGGAAGAAGAAAATCCAGATTCCTAAACAAGTGTCATCTTACCCGTGTTCCTGGAAACGTCTGCGGTCATACTCATCAAAGATGGGGCGCCAGGCACAGAGGTTGATGACAGCCACAGCGCCCGTGACCAGCAGCATGAGGGTGAGCTTCACCATGTGGCTGACCTGCACCAGCATGATGGTGGCGATGAGGGACAGCACAGCGACATAGTTGTAATACTTGGGGTTCTCCATGCAGCCATCCTCTGTCGCCATCCCCGAGGTGCCATTGTTGGGTCCCATGTAGTATTGCAGGCAGCTCAGCTGGAGGCCAGGGCCCCGGGGAGAACACGGTCAAGGGAACAGCAGACATTGTCAGAGAAGGCTGTTGGCAGTGTCGCTCAGCTGCCACTTCCCCGGCTCCCTCAGAAACACCCAGAAGGGTGGGGAAATTTACCAAGGAAGAATACAAGTGTAATTCCTACTAAGAGCTTTACTATCATCCCTTTGGATGTTCACAAAAACTCCCTGAGTGTTTTTAGTACTGCCACCATTGTAGAGAGGCTCAGGCTGGACTCGCCCAAACTAGCGCAACCAGCAAGTGGGGAAGCCAGAGAGCTAGGAGTCCAGTCTTCAGGTTTCAAATCTAGTAACGCTGTTGTCCACATCACACTGTTAAAGAGGGAACGTGGAGCCAGCTCATCACCCACCCCTCACAACTGCACAGCTGGCAGCCACTCTGCTCCCATTCGCCCCCATTTCGGAGTTGGTCACTGGTCCCACTGCTGGGCAGATGTAGTCAGTAGAAAGTGCATCCACAAACAATCTATCCTACTTTTTGTAGCCTTCACCCACTGAGCTTGGCTGGCTTTGGGGAAGTTCTCGGCATGGGACTCCAGCATGTGAAAAGTTTCAGAGCCCCCTGGATTTTCACCATCCACTAAAGACGGGATCTCCAGATATCCTGCACAATGTCCATGACCTTGTTAAACAGTGGTCCCCGGATCGGCACCAGCCTTCGGGTGTGTTGTGACAAAGGGCGTGGGGCTTTTCTTCCCTGCACTGTGAGCACCATGCCACTCAGGGGCATGTTAGGTTCTGGAGCTCCTAATTCCATTCCGTTGGATTTGTGATCAGCTGGCCCTAAGGCTGTGGCATTTATATTGCTGCCACAGTAAGGCTCCATGCTGAGTTTGTTTTGTTTTTTAAGCCTCACCAGAGGATATGCTTAGGGAGAGGGAGAGAGATATATGAGAGAGAAACAGTGATTGGTTTGTCTTCTGTACTTCCGTGCCCTGACTGGGAATCGAACCCACAACCCAGGCATGTGCCCTGACTGGGAATCGAACCAGCAACCTTTCAGTGCAAAGTATAATACTCAACAAACTGAGCCACTCTAGCCGGGCTCTCCATGCTGAGTTTTTTCCTGTGCTTAGATTGTTAAAGAAAATATATTTGAAAAAATAGGACTTTTTAAAAGAACGTCTATAGTGCCCCCCAAATTAGTGGGAGCTGTGATGACGAACAAGAGACGAGAACATGTCACAACTCCCAGCACCCAGTGCTCAATAAATGGCTGGTGGCTCTGGATCAGTAGACTTTTGGCTTCCAAATGCTTTTCCTCCCCCCACCCCAAGAAAGCCTCTGGCCACCCCCTCACGGGAGCCAAAGCTTCGCCATAAACTAAGGACAGCAAGGAAGAGGACTTTGTCTGCCTCCAGCCGTTTGGGCTCTGCAGCTGCTCTCCCCAGTGACCCAGCTCGAGGAAGGTCTGGCCAAATGGATGAAGACAGAACAGAAGAGGTCCTTTAGTGGAAGAGGTCTGCCTCCTTGTTGTGACAGATACCTGGCCCGACCCACAGGGCAGGGGATACTCAAGATATGCGGAACACTTGTGAGTATTGTACCCCTTGGGCGGTGAGGTAGGAAGGAGACGGGACTGGGATTTAGACCTTCAATTCTCGACTCTGTCACTTCCTGGCTGTGTGACTTAGCATAAGTGAATTAACCTTTCTGAGCTGTAATTCTTCATATGGAACTACAGCTAATAATGCTGCCCTCTTGCGATTGTTATCAAGATTAAGTGATGAATGTAAACTGTGGTTGAAAAGTAAAAAAAAGATTAAGTAAGCCAATATATATAAAGCACCTAGCACATGGTGGGATCTGGTGCATGCTGTTGGTTCTTGAACTTGGAGAACAAGGAGCTGGGAACAAGTCAGTTTCAGAGTTTTCCTGGGGAGAAGACCCCTCTGTTTTGCCAGGATCTAGTTAGGAACCTAATGCCACTCCAGGCCTGTCTCGGGTGGAGGAATGGCTTGACAAGCTGCCCATGCTGGTCAGTATGGAAGCCTTTTCCCACTAATGGGAGTGTCCCTTCACAAGGACAGCAGGAACTCACCATGTCCACGACATTTGCCATAACCAGAATGAAGATGGCTAACATGGCCCAGGTGTTCCTGGCCCAACGTGTCCGGTCAATCCACGTCGAGAAGGCCACAAGCTTCTTAGGAAAGGCCTAGAAGGAATGGAGTTTCAAGGGCCATGAGCCTTGAGACAACTGCTAACAACTCCAGGTGCTCTCATACTTCCCAGGAACCTAAAAAGTAGTGCTGTGCGTGCGAGTCAGCCAAACCTGACTGTGGCAGAGCGGAGAAGAGAGCGCAGGAATCCTGGCGCTCTATCTCTCCTCCATTATGAAATGTCATGGCTCCCAGATAGCAGAACCCTTTCCTCAGAAGACACGGGACCAGCCCAGGAGGCTGTGGGCAGCACTAGCCAGCAGTAGCCCGTTTCTTATCTCCAAGTGACAAGGCCAAGACGGGAGACTTGTCAGGGCCAGCCATCTTTGCCTAGCTAGTCTGCTTTCCCGGGCCGGCATACCTAAAATCTTCCATTACCTGGCAAGCCACCTGCCAGATTAATTTTCCTAAAACACTACTTTGGTTTGGTCATTCTGATAAAAATGCTGCATGTACCCCAGCGCTCAGAGAAGTAAGTTTTCGTCCTTTTTTCTGGGTCTCAAGGTCCTCCACAGTCAGGGCCAACCCACCTTCCAGCTGGGCCTCCACTGCTGTTCGACAGGTTCTCGTTTCTCTAGACTCCGGCTTACACACTCAGGCCGCTCCCGCGGCAGAGCCCATGAGCCCGGCCCCGAGGGGGTGCTCAGCGATGTCAGTGAATGACTCACTGTGGAGTCTGAATGAGTGGATAGTCCTGAACCATTCTAACAGATCTGTCCTCTGTAAGGACTTGGTAGGATTCATAACTCGTCAGTACTCACTTTCACAGGGAGTGACGCTCACTTCCCAAGGGCTTTTGGGCCGAAAGGAGTGCCACTTACCCGGGGAAAGATGGCAGCCAGCGAGCAGACCGTCAGGACCAGAAGCAGAAGCTCCCCAACCACGAAGGTCACATAGTTGGTCATCAGCCTGTAAAAGAGAAGTCAATGAGGAGGGACCGGAGGGAGCAGTGAGGGTGGGTGAGAGAGGGACAGGAGGCAGAAGGCACCAGCCTGCACCGGAAAGTTCTATGTGACGCTGAGTGTGGGGTCTGGGAACGTGCGGCCCTCCCCAGCTGTCACTGTTGACCCCGGACTTTCCCAGAGGAGGCAGGCTCGCAGATGCCCTGGGCAGAGCCTAGTAACACCTGAGAAGGGATTCTTAGGAATGAGCATGCTGCCACATAGCTATGATGTTGCTAATCCAGTGCCTGATTCTTGGTTGCACCCGGTTCCTGGTCTGAGGATCCTATAAAAATGCAAACAAGCCAAAATCCAGCTCACCCCCAGCATCCCTCTCTCTCCTCACTTGACTTGTATCTGTAGCACTTATCCTGTCTGCATATATATTCTGATTACTTAATTGTTCACGTTTATCTTCCCCTTCTAAAATGTAAGTTCCACTGGAGCAGGGATTTTTTTGTTACCTTCACTGCTACATCCCTAGACCTTAGCCACAGGCATGAAGTAGACAGTAAATACTTGTGAATGAATGAGTGAATTTGAGCCTCACAACAACCCTGAGTTAGCCGGGGCAGGTACTATTATCCTCAGATTAGCCTCGTCAGCTCTGGCTTTATAAGCTGATGCTTCAGGAGCCCTTAGAGCAGTGGTTCTCCACCTTCCTAATGCCGTGCCCCTTTAATACCGTTCCTCATGTTGTGGCGACCCCCAACCATAAAATTATTTTCGTTGCTACTTCATAACTGTAATTTTGCTACTGTTAGGAATCATAATGTAAATATCTGATATGCAGGATGTATTTTCATTGTTACAAATTGAACATAATTAAAGCATAGTGATTAATCACAAAAACAGTATGTAATTATATACGTGTTTTCCGATGGTCTTAGGCGACCCCTGTGAAAAGGTCGTTTGACCCCCAACAGGGTCGCGACCCACAGGTTGAGAACCTCTGCCTTAGTGACAGGCCTGCGGTCACAACCAATAGTAAAGCGTGTCCGGGACCTAGGCCCATGTGACGGAGTCCTAGGCTCTTTACAGTTCCCCAGACGAACGGGACAGGCTCCACACTGGCTCCTTCCTGCTGGGGAAATCAATCCCTGAGCAGGATGAGCTGCTGACTGGCTCGGGCAGGGAGGGAGGGACTCGTCCTCAGTTGGGCAGTTAAGCCAAGGACTCCAGAACACACGCCTGGCCCCAGAGGACTGGCTGCGGTGTTAGAGCTACCAGTCTGGACCTGAGCCTAAACGTGCTTCCTACAATGAGCCAAGAAAGGGAACCAGGTTGGCCTTGGTGACTGAAGATGGGGAGTGTCCCCAGCCTCTGTCTCCTTATCCCAGAACCACTGAGGCCCAGCTAGCCGGGTCTCCATCCCCAGACCCCCTGTCCCTCAGCCTTGGTCTGACCCCCATTTTGATGCTAGTGCTAGTCCAGAACCCAGGGGGCAGAGTGAAGTACAGCCCCCACATCCCCTGGGCCTGAGGTCAGCTGGTGCTGCTCCGCGGGGGGGCAAGGAACAGAGCAGTGCTGCGCCCCCACATCAGGCTCCAGCTGAGGCACCCACATCACGCCTCTGGCTAGGAAGCTTGTCGCCTTCCGCCCTTCCGGCCTCGGGGCTCCTGCAGGGCCCCCTCACCAGGGGTCGATGACTATCTCCACCAGGGCCGCGCAGAGCAGCACGACGCAGGAGCAGCTGAAGGCGGCCCCGCTCTGCTTTTCCTTCTCCACCGAGTAGCGGGTTTCCAGCTCGGGGTCCATGAAGCGCATGGACAGGAGGAAGGTGTTTCTCTTCTTCACTCTGTGGTGGAAATGAGCCGTGAGACGCAAGTGCCACCTCTGCCTGGGCCTGTCAGGAAGGTGGGCCGGGGCGCGGTGGGCACTTACACCTGCGCGGACTCCCGCTCGAGCAGGGCCTCGTTGAGGAGCTGGTTGAGCTCGTGCTCATCCTCAGAGGCGTCCACCACCCGGTCAGCCAGGTCCTGAAGGCGCAGCCTCCGGTGAGGGTTGGGGAACGAGGGGTTGTCGGCCTACAAGGCAGCGAGGCAGCGTTAGGGGGCAGGTGGGATGCAGTTGGAGGAGGACATGGGGGTTGGGGGGGGTCCCTTGGCTCTAGAAACCATTTTCCAGGGAAAGTCTTCCCAGTGCGCCCACGCAGCTCCTCCCGCTTGGGTCTGCATCCAGAGCCGCGGTCCCTTCTGCTTTCCCTGGGACACTGTCCCAGGCCCTGTGGCCCCCACAGAAACTGCAGTGGTCACCCCTAACGGCAGCCTCCTCGGGGAGCGCTGCCTGGCTCTCGAACCAGAGATCGGGATGCAAGACCCCTGCTGGTCAGCGCAGTCCAAGCACATCCTGCTACGAGGGTGGGGGTGACACGCCACACCCATCGGCATCTGGGCATGGGGCCTGTGGGGTGTGGACCTAGTCAGAGAAGTGAGCGTAGTTCAGCCCTGAAGTCTGACTCCCAAAACAGTCCTGGAAACTAGGGTTTTTCATGGCTGTCTTTGCTGCGCTCGGTCTATAGGACTCTGGGACATCAGAGCTAGGCAAGGCTCAGAGGTAAGCACCTCTTTGTGTGTTTTTTAAAGATTTTTAGAGAGAGAGGAAGGGAGAGGGAGAGAAACATCGATGTGAGAGTGGAACATGGATCGGCTGCCTTCTGCACCCCCACTACCAGGGATTGAGCCCTCAACCCCAGGCATGTGCCCTGACCGGGAATCGAACCAGCAACCTTTTGGTGCATAGGATGACGCCCAATCAACTGAGCCACCCCAGCCAGGGCGAGTACCTCTTTTGATGTTACCCACTCCTACCCCATGTAAATGACAAGCAGGCTTGGGGCTGGGGCTGGGGGAAGGTGACTTGCTAGGGCTACACTGCTAACAAGGAGCAGAGCCCAGGCTGGCAGCTAGCTCTCCAACTCTGAGCACAGGACTCTTCCTGCGGCAACAGTCACCTCCCCACACCCTGGCCCTCAGCCCTGCACATACCTGGGCATCCTGCTCCTCGGGCTCCTCCGATGTGGAGCCGCTGGTGTGGACACTCCCATTGGACTCCTTGGTCTCGATGAGGGCAGGGGAGCTGGGCTTTGAGGACGCTGGCGCTCCGTTTGGCAGGGCCTGCAGTGGAAGCAGCGCCATCAGGGACTCCAGACACTGCCAGCTGCCCACCGTCCTGTGGTGCGTCTACCTGCAGTCTGCAATCTCCTCGCTAGCGTTCAGAAGCCTTGTACACTTGGAAACTTCACTACTCAATTCCTCCTCTAGTGTTTAAATGCTGTAATTTTCTAGTATTAATTTCTAATATTAAAACTTGTCCCAGTACTCCCATTCCTATTCCTAAAACAGTATCTCAACGGCTCAGTGATTCACAGGGGTCTTTTCTGGTGCGGAGCCCTGTCAGATGCCTCCAAAAGTCTGAATATTCCACAAACCAATGTTCCTTGATAAAATAAACTAAACCCTATCACACAGGGAAGTCATTCATTCATTTAATAAGCATTAACTGAGTACCTACTGTGTGACAGGAGCTGATCTCATTCCTGGCGATACAGACAAAATGCCCTGACCTTGGGAGCTCACATTCTAGGGAGGAAAGGCAGTCAGCAGCAGTCAGTAAAGTGGTCACAGCACGTGAGGAGAGAGAAAGTGCTCTGGAGGAGGAGGAAGTCGGGAGACACGGATTGCCGAGTGTTCTACAAAGAACAGGTTTGGGAGGTGTCACCATGCAGATGACATTTCAATAAAGGCCTGCTGATGGCGGGGGGGGGGGGGGGGGCGGGAGAGGGAGGATTCCATGAAGGGAGCAGCTGGTGCAAAGGCCCTGGAACAGGCATGAACTGGGGGAGCTGAGGCCAGGGCTGCCGGGCAGAGTGAGTGAGGGGACCGGCGGTGAGGGCCTGACCCTGGCTGACCACTGCCCCTCTGAGTGAGACAGGAAACCCATGGAGGGTTCTGAGCAGGGGAGTGACACGATTTCACGTAACAGGGTAGGGGCAAGGACAGAAGAGGGTGACTGGTTGGGGTACGATTGCAGGAATCCTACACGAGATGACAGTGGCACGGACGGGGATGGTAGCTGTAGGCGGGTGGAGCTCTATCTTTCAAGAAGTGCCAACAGAACTTGCTCTGGGTGGTAGAGAGAGGGGTCAAGGCCCTGCCTGCTTGGCTCTGAGGACAGAGTATTGGCCTGCCGGATGAAGGGCCCCAGGGACGGGTTCGATTCCAGTCAGGGACACATGCCCGGGTTGCAGGCTTGATCCCCAGTCGGGGGCGTGCAGGAGACGGCCAGTCAATGATTCTCTCTCGTCATTGATGTTTCTCTCTCCCCCTTTCCCTTCCTCTCTGAAATCAATAAAAATAAGGGGGGGGGGGGCAAGAAGATCCTCAAAGCTTCTGGTGTGAGCAAGTTGAAAAAACGGAGCGGCCACTGGCAGGTGGAAAGGCTGATGAGGAGGCTCGAGTGGAGAGCAGGAGCGCGCCGTCGCCTGGGAACTCCGAGCTGCCTGCTCGGCACACGCCTGGAGACGCACCCGTGGCTGCAGCTGCGTGCGGGGCCGCTGGCTGGGGCTGGGATCTCAGGTTGGGGGTTGTCAGAGGTGGCATGTCGGACAGTGAGACTGACAGGGTGGGTATAAGCGGGAGATGCCTGCTCACACTCTCCTCACTTCATTCCACTGAACCCTGGAGATCTCCGCGAAGGAACTGTGTTTGCTCCTGTGACTTCCCGTGACCCTCCCACACCCTTCACGCACGCTCACGTCTCCCTGACTGTAGAGCAGGCGGGGTGCTCCGAATGTCGGAGACCTGCAGAGCTGTGAGGCTCTTCCTGCGCTCAGGACAGTCCTGCCGCTTTCCTGCCCCACGCCCCCTAGCGGCTGACGGCGGCTGCGCAGCCATGGCGGGGAGAGAACCCGGCTCCAGCAGGACACTTACATTCCCTGAGAGGGCGTACCAAGCGCTGGCAGGCAGGGACGCCTGATAAAACAGCTGCTGCATGTCATATGGCAACGGGCCCTTCCTCTCAGGAAGCGCCCCTAGAATCCAGAGCTGGGGAGAGCCTCCGAGGGTGGACATGAATGTGCGATTCTCAGACACTCACCTGGCTGACAGCCACATTAACAGTGTCCTGCCTTGGGAATAACTAACGACATGAGACTGTTCACAGCTTCACCTTCACATGAACGAAGATAAAAGGTGAGTGGAGAGCCGGCCTGGGCCCAGGAGGGGCTGAGATGAGTAAGGAGGGGCACCCACTGCCTCCTCGCGCCCTCCCTCTGCTCCCCGCTTGGCATCCACGTCACTCCTGTGGCTTCCACTGCTTCCTCCCTGCGGGGACCCTCCCTGCAACCCAGCCGCTCAGAGCACCACACGCGTTCCCAGCGGCGGACAGGACAGTCACCTCCCGCAGACACCAGCTGGCCCTCTGCACAGAGGCCTCGAGCCACCTGCTCAGCGGGACTCGGCATCGCTGTGATGCCCACCTGCACCTCACAGCTCATTCCGCCACCAGGCCGCGCCCAGTCCGCTGTCACCCCTCCGCCAGCCCCTCCTTCCCATCCCCCAGTGCAGGGGGGGAGGGGGGGGACTCACCGAGCTGTTGAGGCCATTCTGGGAGGCGGTTTTCTTCACCTCTGGCTTGGACGCGATGATGAGGTAGGTCTCAATGCCCTTTTCCTCTAGGTAATCGCAGCGGCTGCCCCCCTCGCCGGGCTCCACGTCGAACTCTCCTTTCAGGCAGTCCAGGGTGCTCTGGGAGATGTGCACGCGCCTGCAGCGCAGCCAGAGGCCCTGAGCACGGGCCCTCACCCGCCCCCTGTTCCGGCCCAGGCTGCCGGGTGCATGGGACAGAGGGCCACCCGGGTCAGAGGCAGGGGGGTCCTGTGTGGGCACTGTGGCCCCTGCCCCTCTCGGAGCCTCAGTGTAAGTCCATGAGACAGGAATAACATTGTGTCCTCACAGGCTGCTGAGAGTACACATGAGAAGGACACTCAGAAGTCTGCACCTGCTCTCGGGGGCAATGGACCCTTCTCTGGGAGTCACCCCGAGGGAGAGGCTGGTGACTGTCTGAGGGGCTCCCTGGCCCAGGCGGTCAGGATTCAGCAGCCCTCAGCCTGTCTGCCCTGAGCGCAGGCAGGGCCTGGCCCAGCCGCTTCTGTAACCGGCCAGCCGCTCCTCCGAGCCTGCTGCTGGCCATCACGGAAACGCCCTCCGGGGAGGCTGGCACTCTGACTGCCGTCGTGTGATGGCATCAGCCCGGCAGCCCCGCCAGTGGGCACAGGGGACGAGAGGACACACGGCTGCAGAGGTCCAGGCACGAGAGGCCACAGCCAACCTCAGACCAAGGAGACGGGCACCCGAGAAGGAACACGGCTCCTGGTGGGAGGAGGCCCTTGTCCGAGCCGCAGGCCTGAGGGATGGCTGTCCCCTCCGACCTCACGCCTGCCCGCTGGGAAGGAACACTCACCCGGGGATGCCACCGGCCTCCATCTTGTTGGCCACAGTGACATCGGTAGACCACACGTCATACTGCCAGCGCTTCTGGCCCAGGACGCCCCCCAGCACAGTGCCCGTGTGCACCCCCACACGCATGTCCACCCCGGTCTTCGTCTTCTCCCGCACATACCTGCCAGGGACACAGAAAGGAGGGTCAGGGGAAGCCGCACCAGGTGCCGGCCCCCTCACCCCTGCCCCTTGGCCTACAGGAGGGATCCCACACGCGTTTTTCTCCTCTGGGCCAAGCGGCCAACTGGGTGCCCCCCAGCTTTCTGCCTGCCTTTGAGCTGAGCGGGCAGAAGGACTGCCCCCAGCCTGGTCCCACATATCACCGCTATATCCCGCATGTCCCCGCTACGTCCCACGTAACATCGCTGCATCCCGCACTACATGCCTGAGCCGACTCCTCCGGGGCCTGGGGCTTCTGGGCCACCACGACAGACCTGCTCCTCCCACGGGCCAGGCGCCCCCTCCCTGCAGCGGCACCCACTTACGAGATGGCCTCCACCATGGCGAGCCCCATGAGGATGGAGCAGACGGCGTGGTCCTCCCGGTAGTCAGGCAGGCCGCAGATGCAGTAGTAACAGTCGCCCAGGATCTTAATCCGCAGCTGGTGGTATTTCTGAAAGGGCAGGGCGCGGCTGTGGCGGGAGGAGGGACAAAGCAGAGGAGGGACAGGAGGGAGGGGCCCACGGAGCCGGCTCAGACCGCGAGGGGACTCACGGCCGCCAGCTTGTCGAAGCGGGCGAAGAGCTCGTTGAGCAGCTTCACCAGCTCCTGGGCGCTGCAGGTGGAAGACAGCTGGGTGAAGCCCACGATGTCCGCGAAGAGGATGCTGCAGGGAGGAGGCACCGTGGTGAGGCCCCGCCGCACCCCTGCCGCCCTGCCAGCTCCTGCTCCAACCCAGGGCAGCCAGGATCCCGGGGAAGCAGGTCCTTGCTCAATCCCCAACGCCATGAGACTCTGGCGCTTTGAGGGTGAATTTGGGGCTCTGGCACTTAGCTTATCCTGTGGGCTTCCCTCTAGGGGCCCCTTCCAAGGCTGCCTCCCCCCTGCCCCAGGAGGAAGGCAGGAGCCCAGCGCTGGCCCTGCATGCTGGGTGGCCTCACAGATGCCACTTCCTGGCTCTGGGTGATGCTGGTACAGCAACGGGGCTGGACCACCGAGCCCAAAGCACGTCTCAGCCCCGATGCCTGTCAGCAAGGCGGCTCACACGGGGGCTCACACTGGGCACGGCTCTGCTTCTAGTCCCAGGGGGACCTTACCCCGCAGCGCTCAGCTGACCCCACAGGGCCCACCCCGTCCTGCTCTCGCAGCCCGTGCGGAGCCGGCACACCTGACGTTCTCATGGCGGTACATGTACATGGTGTTGAACTGCTGCTGGTCCTTCTGGCTCTCGTCCTTCTTCATGTCCTTTAGCATCTCGTCAGCCACATGCTTGGGCAGGATGGACAACATCAGGTTCTCCTGTGGGCACAGGGAGGGCAGTGAGTGGGGACCTCGGGGTCTCACTGGTGCCCATCCAGGGGCAGCTCAAGCACTTCCGGGAAGAAACACCCGATTCTGGCAACGTCAGCCAGGAGCCATGCGCCCGCCCCCCACAGACCCCGGAGCACAGCCCAGGACGGGCAGCACCTGCACTGGCGGGAGTGCTGATGGGAGCTGGGAGCCCAGGAAGAAATCCAAGCCTGGCTCTGGGCCTCCGAGGCATCCCCCCGCCACAGGGAGTGTGACAGGTCCTGCCCCGGGGCAGGCCTAAGCAGGAGGCGTTCCTCCCCTCCCCTGGGTGGGCAGCCAAGAGGCCCCCAAGGATCTGGTGTTGAACCCCAGCCCCTACCAGCCAGAGGACTGGGCCTCAGCCCCCCTGACAGAAGACAGATCTGCTGTGGGGCAGCCCCTCCCATTCCCCTAGGACGGTCTGCAGACCAGAGCCCCCACCTGCTCGCCACCACAGCACAGGAGGTCCCCACCTCCCATCTGTTTCATGGGCAAAATCAATCCTCTCTCTCAGAGTGACTCACATGGCGGTAACGAGGCATGGCCGCCTGCCCAACCTGAGCACTCACAGTGGCCATGACTATCACTCTCGCATTTCCACCGCAACGCCCACCGTCAGAAACCTCTGGGAGGGCATCGCGGCAGCTCAGGAATGAGAAGCCCAAGGAACCCAGGGCGGGTGGGGCACAGGGACCGCCCCCTGACTCGGGGACTGAGGACTCTCCTGGAAGAGGATTTTTTTTAACCCTCACCTGAGAGTGAGGGCATTTTCACTTGATTAATTTTTAGAGAAAGCGGAAGTGGGTAGAGAGAGAGGAAAAAGAGAGAAACATCGAAGTGCCAGAGACACACGGATTGGTTGCCTCCCACATGCACCCTGACCACGGTGGGGATCAGATCTGTAACCCAGGTATGTGCCCTTGACCGGGAATTGAACCGGAGACCCTCCGGTGCACAGGCCAACACTAACCACTGAGCAACGCTGGCCAGGGCCAAGAGGATTTTCAAACCAGAGACCAGGGCGCTGCCAGCTCTCCTGGGCTGCTGAGGGACAGAGCTGCTGGGGTCCCCAGGGAGAAGGGGCAGCGGGGGGCAGCAGTGAGCACCCAGGCTGGGGTAGGAAGCTGGGGATCCCAATCAAGTCCTGTAAGGTGCTCCATGCCCCGACCACAGTCCCAATTTCCCTGAAAACCGCCGCCTCCCAGCACGGCGCAGGCTCAGCAGCAGGAGCCTCAGTGCAGCCCAGGACACGGCCCGGGATCCCCGTGTGACCAGGCCCTGGGCCGCGCTCGGTGGGGGAGGGAGGGAACCGTCACTGGGTTGTATGATTTCCGTAACTTTTTTCAGGAGCATGAGCACACTGAAAGCATAAACGATCTGAACAACAGGAAAGCAGCTGTGGTCGTACATGAAGGCTGCCAGCTGACTCGTGTGGCTTATGAAACCTTTCTCCCCCTCAACACGGTCAGCAGGCAGAGGCCACCCGAGTCGTGGTGATGAAACTGGTTTGGACAAGCACGTGACAGAGCAAGGAGCAGAAGGCAGCCGCCAGGGCCTCCACGGGAGAGGGCGCTCAGGGCACAGGGCAGAGGGGGCGTGGCAGTGGGCAGTGAGGGAGAGGCGCCCCCTGCCAGTCACAACCAGGACTTTTGTGACAGTCAGATCCAGCCCCCACCTCCGCGGCTCTGCTCGTCCTCCGCGCGGTGCCCAGGACGAGGGCGCTCTCTACCCACCACGCTCCTCCAGAGGCCCCGGACCGCCTGACTGGGCACCCACCGGCCTTTCTGGTCCCATTTCCCTGCTCTCCTCATGTCCCCTCCAGTACAGACGAGCCCCTCCTACCACTCCCCCCCCCACACACCCTTCAACAACCTCACCCACCAGCCCAGCCCTGCCCAGGCCTGCTCCTCTCCCTCTGCCCACGTCCTGGGTGTGTCTACTGGCGCTGACATCACCTGCCCTTCGATTCAGAGACTCTAAGCCAGTGGTTCTCAACCTTCCTAATGCCGCGACCCTTTAATACAGTTCCTCATGTTGTGGTGAGCCCCAATTTCATTGTTACAAATGGAACATAATTAAAGCATAGTGATTCATCACAAAAACAAGATGTAATTATATATGTGTTTTCCGATGGTCTTAGGCGATCCCTGTGAAAGGGTCGTTCGACCGCCAAAGGGGTCGCAACCCACAGGTTGAGAACCGCTGTCGTAGAGGATCCCTGACATCCATGCTCGGGCCCAGGGGAAAGGCCCCAGCACCTCATACGAGTTCCTGGAGGAGGAAGGAGGCTGGGATCCAGGCGCCCTTGTCCGATGGGCCCCACAGGAGAAGCAGGGTGGTGGGGAGAGAGACCCCCGGGTAGCCGACATCGAGGGGCCAACGCGGAGGGATGTGGCTGGCCCTCCCCAGCACCGAGGCAGAGCCTGCTCTTCCTAAAATAGCACTTGCTACATGTTTTGGGAGTCACAAGCATGTTCCCAGCCTCTGACCCATTGATGACTCTTCCGGGAATTTATCCAGCAAAAATAACCCAAAAGGCCCTAACCGGTTTGGCTCAGTGGATAGAGCGTCGGCCTGCGGACTGAAAGGTCCCAGGTTCGATTCCGGTCAGGGGCATGTACCTGGGTTGCGGGCACATCCCCAGTGGGAGGTGTGCAGGAGGCAGCTGATCGATGTTTCTAACTCTCTATCCCTCTCCCTTCCTCTCTGTAAAAAAATAAAATATATTTTTAAAAAATAACCCAGAAGAAGTAAAAAGACACACGTGCCAGGGAAGCTCGCTGCAGTGTCACTACACGCGTGGAAAACACTGCCGGCGGCCCAAATGCCAGCAAATGGCTGATCAAACCGGGACGCGCCCTTTGGGGGGAAGATCACGCCGCCTAAACTGGTCTCGGTAAAAATGTGGCCACAAGAAAATGAGGGAAAAGCAGGGCGGACGCAGACTGTGTTCTGCGACGGGGACGCGGGATCCACGTACGTCTAAGTAAAGGCAGGGGATGGGGGCGGGAGGGGGGCGGGGGCAGAGAGCAGCTGGGGGATGGAGTTAAGAGAAAACGTAAAATGTTTTCCAAAATGCTATATATGGTGTTATGCTGCTGCTTTTTAAAGAAACTTTTTGAACTGGAAATAAACACAGAACTTCCTGTTGCCTCCAGCGGTGACCCTGACCCCGGCTGGTCCATGGCAACAAGCAGTTTTCTTAGAAAGGGGAGATCCTGGCAAGGGCAAAAGCAAGCATCGCTATCCGAGTCCCGAAAATCAACCGGAGAGAACAGAGTGGGAGAGGCACAGCGTCTCCAGACCGGCAGTAAAGCAGCCCGACAGCCCTTCAGGACGCGACTCGACTTCAAACACATTCCCAGCCTGAAGAGGCACCGGCACCAGCCCCTTGGTCTCTAACAGACGCCAAGGGCCTGGGCTGAGGCGGCGGAGACCTGCCGCGAGCCCACCCCACAAGGGAACTCACGCCCTCGGTTCGCCAGGGACTGGCCATGAGGGGAGGAGCTGGGGGCGGAGCGGGGGGGGCGGGGGGGGGGTCTGCGTGGCTGGGACTCAGCCCAGAGAAGCCTCAGAAAGGCTTCCAGTCTGAGGGCAGCTGCTGCCTGGAGAAGGAGGAGCCTTGCTCTGGAGGCCCCCGAGAGAAGGCTGCTGGGAACGTCTCTAAAGTCCAAACAGCTCCCGTGAAGAGTGTGCTGCCTGAGACGCGGTGAACTCCCATCCCGACCCGCCAGAGGCCACAGGAGGGAGTCCCCACAGGCTTTGATGGTTACCCTAAAATCACAGGAGCTAAGTCAAGGCCTGACCCTCTCTGGGAAAAGCACCAAACGAGTCCCAAAAAGGAAAAACAAGTGCCTCCTGGAGGCTCCCAGGCACAGAAAACACTGCACCGTCCTGGGAGAAGCGCCCGGCCGCCGGTGGGGAGCAGGCAGCTGGGCAGGGACTGGCTGGGGCAGGAGCATGGTGTCCTCACCCCGGGAAGAAGTGGTCACGGCGGCCCAGGGCCAGAGGCGCGGCCTCCTGACCCCCAGGGCTGGGATCTCCTCTTCGGGGAACAGGGATCTGCTGAGCTGCCAGGTGGTCTGTGACCTGGGGGGCAGCCGGGCAGCATGGCCTCGCCAGCTGCGGGAGGGAGGTGATCAAGCCCCTTCAGCCATGACTCGTGCCAGGGCTCACCTTGTCCCTGGCGCGGGACTGGCACGGGACGGAGGAAGGCGGCCGGCACTGCTCCCAGGAGCCCCAAGCTACGCCAGCTGACCCTCTGGTGAGCACTGGGGAGTTCATCACAGCCAGGGGGCCGGCAGGGATTGAGAGAAATGAGCTTTGCTGAGTAGACGCTGCGTGTCTACAACATCCTTGTAAAAGGGCAGAGGGAAGGGGAGGCACCAGCAGTGCCCAGGTGGCTGTGTGTGCATACGGTGTGGTGTCTGTGTGGTACCTGCTTGTCTGAGGGGGGGTGTGTCCTTATGTATGTACAGGTGTGTCCTACATCTGTGCTGTGTGTACACACACACACAAATGCATGTCATGACAACCCATCACAGGCTGTGAGCACACAGCTGTCCACAGACATGTCTATTCTGGTCCTGATCTGCCCGGGTCCTTGGAGCTTCCAAGCCACTTGGAAGCCATACAGTCACTGGAGCCCACCAGGTGCCCCTCCTGCCCTGCCCACCTGAGCAGAGGCGTCAGGAGAAAGATGTGAAGAGGAGGAGGAAGGATGTGAAGAGGAGGAGGACCTGGCCCGCTAGCCCTGGGAGGCCAGAGCCCCAGCGCCACCTCGTGTGCCATCTGGAAACCCCAGTGCTACCGTCTGTCTGTCCACAGGGCAGGTGGCGCCCCGTAGACGAGGGGACCACACCACCTCGGTCACTCAAGCGCAGTCACTGGTCATCTGTGCAGGTCCTCAAGCTGGGAAGGTCAGAGGTGAACAGTACTCCCAGGAGCTCCGACGGGCGGGCGGGAGGTCACCGCAGAGTGACTGGCCTCCGGGGGCAGGAGCGCTCTGCTGTCTTCAGCCGCGGCCGTGGGAGTTCAGAGAGAGAGAGGCTGCGTCACTCACACCAGCCGTCTTTCCACAAGACCTTCCCGAGCGGGAACAGGCTCCGGAGTCTCCCAGGGGGTGGGCTCCAAGGGGAAGCAGAGCCACACTCCATCGCAGTGGTGGGGCCAGACTAGCCAGTCCCACCAGGAGCCACACAGGCGCAGGGTCAGCCCAGAGCTGTCCCCTGCGGGAGAGGGGACACAGAGTACGTGAGCCTCGGTCACTCGCCTGGACTCCTCTGCCATCTCCAGAGACGGGCGGGGCCGCTGTGGGGGCCACGTGACCGCAGTCTCAGGAGACAGCCCTCTGGACCCACGGAAGGCCACGTGTGCGGTACCTGGAGCCCTCACAGCGTGCTTGGCACAAAGCAGGTGCTCCCCGGAGGCTGGTGAGTTAATGAGCTGTCAAGCAGGAGACGTGGCCCGAGGGGCAAGCCACCGCCCTCTGGAACAGCACAATCAGGACTTTCCACCCCCACGGAAACGGGCCAGAGCCTGTGTGTCCCACGGTGGCACCCGCCACACCCAGCTACTGAGCACACGGATGCGGCTGGTGCAGCGGAGGCTCTGATCTTTAATTCTTTAATTTTAATTAATTTAAACAGCCGCCTATGGCTAGTGGCTGCCGTATCGGACAGTGCGGACACTTAGCAATTAAGTACAGCTCGCCTGCCAACACGGAGGGGCAGAGAGCGGCTGCTGGAGGCCACGGTGCTGAGAGCGCACCTGCGATCAGCTGGGGGGAAGGGATGCTATGGCGTCTGCAGGGGAAGCACACACCTGCTTCCGTCCTGGACCCCCGGACGGCAGCTCAGTCCACCCTGGGAACGAAGGCCCAGGCAAGGGGCAGACCCCCTCTCCACCCCGAAGGCTTTCAGGTGGTTGAGCTTCCCTGCCTTTGCCTCCGTCCAATGGCGCTCCTTCCACATGCCGCTCCCACCTTCCTTTACTCTCTACCCACCCCCCACTCGGCCACCACCAGCCCAGCCCCGCCCCGAGCCAGCTTCCGGTGGGTCCCGACTCCAGTCCTTCCCACACGAGGAAGAGAGAGAGTCCTCACTGAGGGCTTTGTCACCACAGCCTCACTGTCCATCACCTGCCACCTCCACCCCCAGCCTCACTCCCCACCGGCCCCACCTCGGCCATCCCCTCTGCTCTCCCACCACACATCCCAGGTTCCCTCTCTTCCTGAAGCCGCCCGAGAACCCGCATCTATCACGTTCTCCTTAAATCCAACTCCAAATGCCTCTCAGAGTCTCCGTGGCTCGGCCACTGCCCCTCGCTCCTTCCTCCGGCCCTGGTGCCCGCGTCCACCCGGCACAGCAAGCGTCCCTCTGCGGGCCCACCCCCCGCCTGTTCTCTGCAATGTGGCTTGTCCTGCTAGAGCAGCGGTTCTCAACTTGGGGGTCGAACGACCCTTTCACAGGGGTCGCCTAAGACCATCGGAAAACACATATATAATTACATATTGTTTCTGTGATTAATCACTATGCTTTAATTATGTTCAATTTGTAACAATGAAAATACATCCTGCATATCAGATATTTACATGACGATTCATAACAGTAGCAAAATGACAGTTATGCAGTAGCCACGAAAATAATTTTATGGTTGGGGTCACCACCACATGAGGAGCTGTATTAAAGGGTCGCAGCCTTAGGAAGGTTGAGAACCGCTGTGCTACAGCCTGGAAGGTCAGGATAAGAACGTGCAGTGACACCCACGGGGTGGGCGCTGGGAGCACAGCAGCACTGATTCCTACTCCAACCAGGAGACACTCACTCAGGCTTTTCTCAAGCCAAGAGGCATCGAGGCTACACCGAAAACGGAAATATCTGTGTGCGACGGGCACTGAAGACACAACCAGCTGCCAAGGCTGGCGGTGGGGGTGGGGGCCGGTCCTCTGTGGTTCCTGCCTAGTGGGCGGCCGCTTGGCCCCCTCCACCGGGTGCTCACAGCAGGACAGTGCGGCGGCCACCGGCCACCACGCACCGAGTCAGAGCAAGAGGCAGAGCTGCTCTGCAGAGGCAGGAGCTCCTCCCGCCCCAGCTCCTCTTCCCGCCTCACTGGCTCCCAGGACAGCCCCAGCCTCACTGTCGCCAGGACAACGGGCACTTTGAGGACTGACACTAGAAGCCCAACCCCAGGCCAGAAGGGAGCTGGCTCCATTCTCTCTCCCCATGACTCCCCTCTCCCCTACCAACCTCCCATGAGAACAGGGTTCAAGGTCGAGATTGCTCTACGCCTTCACCTCGCAGCCAAAGGTCTCGAAGGGAACAGTGGGGCAGGCTGGGGCAGAGGTCGGAGAGGAGGGACCTTCAGGAAGATGAGAAGCTGAAGCTGAGCCCAGCGGTGCCAGCTGTCCAGAGTCCCAA
This sequence comes from Myotis nattereri, assembly GCF_964212035.1. NCBI lineage: Eukaryota > Metazoa > Chordata > Mammalia > Chiroptera > Vespertilionidae > Myotis > Myotis nattereri. The sequence goes on along the minus strand of NC_138085.1, from coordinate 73,852,331 downwards.
GCTCGGGCTCCCAGGAGAGACGTCTGACTCTCACGGTGAACGAACAGCTGGTTCTTCCCTGAGACTCGGCACAAAGAAGAAATGCCACCCCCGGTCAGAGGTGACCCCGGGCGTTGGGTTCAAGGCAGAGTGAGGAGGCTGCTCTGTCACGGATCCCCCAGGAGCTGCACGGACAACCCAGTGTCACCTCCACCAGGCCCTCCAGGCGCCGGATGAAGGTGGCCTGGCCCGCTGGTCCTCACTGAGGTGGGGGATGGCGACGACTTGCTGACCTAGAACCCTGCACGGTCAGCCCTGGACTCTCCCCACGTGCCCAGCCCCAGCTTCCTCCCCATGGAGGGCGGGGACCGAAGTCACCCCCTCTTCCCTCACCAACAGAATCTAAAGGACGTGCAGGCCTCACGAGCCTCCTGTCGTCCCTCCGTCCTCTCCCACATCCTCCTTCAACCACATCCCTCTCGCTGGGAAGCAGCTCTGCATGTGGTTCAGGAAGGCTCACCATTCTGCAGTGTGTACCTGCTGACAGGTGTGTCCTGGGGGCATTTCCTGGATGCCTGCTGTTGCCAGGTGGCAGCCAAGGCACTTAGCAACCATCAAGGTCCCCAACCCTGGAGTATGAGCCCATGGAATAAAGGAAAACAACTCCAGTTCCTTCCTCTGGGCCTCCTGCTCCACCCTGCCACCCCGAGGAGCCAAGGGGAGCTGGAGAGAGAGGCCTGAGGTCCACCCGGGGTCACAGGTAAATGCCATCAGACTGCCCAGAGTTAGACTCCTGCTCAGCTGCTGCAAAGAGAGGCCCTGCAGGCCACGGCCACGCTCGCAGAGCTTTAAGTCCCTCCCTGCAGAGGAGGAGACTGGAGCCGGGGAGGTTTCAGCAGCCCAGGCCCCATCCCACTTCTTTCCATCACCCACACGCTCCCTCACCCATGTGCCCGTCAACAAGATGGACATGCCCGCCTGGGACCAAGCAAAGGGTGAAGCCTGTGACTGAGGCTCAGGGCTGCTTCCCTCTTCCCAGGGGGACAGTGCTGGGCGGCCCAGCCACCCGGGAGTTGCCGGCGATTAGCAGCAGGTTGGTCACCTTCACAGAGGACAGTACAACCTCCCAGGCGACAACAACAAAGAGAATGGAATCAGAGGAAGCAGGAGGGGAGCCCTGACACCAGCTAACCCCCAGCTTCACTGTCCGGCTGAGGGGGACAAGGCCCGGAGGAGAATGTCCTGCTGGTGGCCACACAGCCGCCACGGCAGGCCTTCCCCTCCGCACACACTGGGCCTCCTCCCAGAGCAGTTTAGGAAACAAGATAAATACACGCCAACCCCATCATCGGTGAGACTTGGACCTTGAGAACTAACCTCTGAAAGGAGGCTTCTTCTGCAAAGAGTGTACTGGGAATTTTTAAAATTGGGAATCTTTTTAACAAGGCAATGAACACTGTGAGTGCTCGGTGGCTGGTGTGGGACGCGCCTCAACAGTTCCTTCCACAGGAGCCACGTCCAAACCATGTGTCCCCTGTCCTCCTAGGACGTGCTGCAGCCCTTTCCAACGTGTTCTCGTATCTGTTGTTCACTCTTATTCCCACCAGGAGAAACGTGCAATGGGACCGTGTGGCCTCTGCCCCCAGCCTACACTCAGCTCCGAGGACACGCCGGCTGACATTCCTGGGACATAAACCCTCCCAGAACTGGGGAGGAAGCAACCTGCATCCCGACGGTCGCCATGGAGAAAGGCACACCAGCCCCAACCAGCTCCCACTCCCTCTCAGCCCCTCCCTTCAGCTGGTGACCCCAGGGGCCAGTGTGGCCACAGCTAATCGCACTAAAGGGCTTCCTGGCTTCTGGACTCAGAGTTCTTACTTTATGTGATTCTCAAACAACGCATGACAATGGTATTATTATTTTTCACCCCAATTTTCAGAAGACTACAGATCAGACTGTCACATGGCGGGAAGGAGAGAAATAAATAAATATTTAAGATTTTCCAAGAAATAGGTGACCAAATGGAGAACTTAACCAAAGGACTGGAATGTATGTGTTAAAATGAAGTGGATATTCTAGAACAACAACAACAAAGACAATAACCGAAATTAAAGATTCATCCCTTGGAAGTCAAGTCAGTAAAAACATTCTATCTGATGCACAGAAAGAAAGAAAAAGAAAGATAAGATTCAGGGGGGGAAAATTATGGAATGTGGTAAAAATGTCTAATAAGAACATCTAGAGTCCTAGAAGGGAGAGAAAGAATCAGACAGAAGCAACAAAAAGCTACTTGCTTTGTATGCATATATGCATAATCCATGAGCACAGACAATGGGGTGCTGAAGGCCTGGGGCAGGGGGGGCTGGAGGGGGTCAATGGGGGAAAAAGGGGGACATATGTAATACTTTCAGTAATACTTTCTAAAAAAAAAAAAAAAAAAAAAAAGCTACTTGCTGAAGATTTTCAAAACTGATCAAAGTCATCAAGCCATCAATTCAAGAAGCTCTTCGAATACCTAGAGAGTAACTACAAAACAAACTCCCAGGTCCATTATTGTAAAACTGCTAAAAACCAAAGGCAAAACTGTGAAAGCAACCAGAGGGGGAAAATATGCAATTACTTTAAAAGGAGCAACTGTATGTCTGACGGCTGGCATTTCCACAAAAACGATGGAAGCCAGAGGCTAATGGAATGACACCTTCAAAGGACTGAAAGTAAAAATCTGGCAACCTAGAGATCGCCATCTGACGAAATGAACAAGCCCCTGGGAAAAACAAACAAACACACACAACCTTTCCAAAGCTTAAACAAAGAGAAATACAAAAACCTTTATCTGTGAAGGAAACTGAATCTTCTCATAAAGAAAACCATAGACCCACCGGGTGTCACCAGTGAATGCTGCTAACCACTTAACCATGGCCCACTTCTTCCTCAAACTCTTCCAGGGATTAGAAAGAGGGAAGACATCTCAAATTATTTCCTAAGCCTCGCATTACCACGATACCCCAGCTTGTCAAAGTCACTGAAAGAAAACTAAAATGGCAAGTAAACCTCTCTTGTGTACACAGTCACAGAGCTCCTAAGGAAAATATGAGCAAATTGAAGCTGCCAGGGTGGGAGGAGAATTCCGATCCTCCCAATGGTAAGCCTTTTCTCATTTCCAAAGGGACTTAACACACTATCCATTTTATCCCAATGTTTTATTACCATCTATACCTTACACATAGGGAAACCCAGGCCCAAAGAGGTGAAAAAACTAGCCCAAGGTCACACACAAGCTGGACCTGGGCTGGATAAATTCATTCCACTTGATGGACACTTACATTTACACACACCTGCTGTGTCCCAGCAAGGCCTGGCGTGTAGGTTTGTGCCCCTCCCCTGCATATTCCACTTGATGGACACTTACATTTACACACACCTGCTGTGTCCCAGCAAGGCCTGGCGTGTAGGTTTGTGCCCCTCCCCTGCATCTCCCGTCTGCCTCCCGGGCCCTCTCATTCCTGGGGCCAGTGCCCCCTGGCTGCTCTATGGCGTTCGGGGGTCCCCAGCACACAGGGTGGCCCCCTGTGCCAGGCCCCAGGTCCCATGCTCCGACCCTGCCTGGAGCAAGCACGAAGCATTAGGAAGCGGGACTCACGGCCCAGGCACTGCAGCCTGACCATCACCAACTCCAAGCTCACTGGTGACAAAGCGCTTCTGCCTGTTTCCCGTTGGACTCAGGGAACCCTGCACGATGAGTACTAATACTTCCACTTGGGAGTATCAATACCCCCAACTTTGCCGATGAGAAAAGTGAGGCTCTAAGGCAGTGGTTCTCAACCTTCCTAATGCCGCGACCCTTTAATACAGTTCCTCATGTGGTGGTGACCCCCAACCATAAAATTATTTTCGTTGCTACTTCATAACTATCATGTTGCTACTGTTATGAATCATCATGTAAATATCTGATATGCAGGATGTATTTTCATTGTTACAAATTGAACATAATTAAAGCATAGTGATTAATCACAAAAACAATATGTAATTATATATGTGTTTTCTGATGGTCTTAGGTGACCGTGAAAGGGTCGTTCGACCCCCAAAGGGTCGCGACCCACAGGTTGAGAACCACTGCTCTAAGGGGTGGAGAACTGGTCTAAGACCCAGGGGCCTTCCCCGCCACACCAGGAGGCCCCCGCCCACCACTGTTCAATGGGATGGAAGATGTCCCGGGCTTTACATTGAGAGACGCAGATCGCAGATCGGTATGTTGAAAACCACCCAGAGATTGTAGGAAACAACTCCTGGCTCAGCAAAGTGGTGACAGGCTTTGTGTTTTTTTATGTCAAGAACCTGAGGAATGCATCCACAGTAGGAGAGGCCAGATGCCAACGAGAAAGACAGCATACAAACCAGAAACTAAGGCCTTTCAAACTGCACTATGAAGAGGATTCTTTAAATATGTTTAAGCCGCAGCAGCTCCTTGGGAACCACAGGACCGAGGCCGAGGAGAAGGGGACACACACGGTGAGCTAAGCCTGGCCCTGTGGCCCAGTGGAGGCTGGGAGTGTCCCCTTCTAAAACCTGGCCCTAACCGGTTTGGCTCAGTGGACAGACTCTGAGCCGATAGACTCTATCCGATAGAGCGTCGGCCTGCGGACTCAAGGGTCCCAGGTTCAATTCCGGTCAAGGGCAAAAACCTGCCTTCTGCAGAAACGAGCCCGAGGCCCAGCTCTGAAGCTTCTAGATCTCATTGCTAAACAGATCGAGAAAACACACCTCCAGGACAGAGGAAGCCAGGGCCATCAGCTAAATGAATCCGTGTGGGCCTCCAATGGCACTGTCCAGAGAATGTGAGGCCCACCGATGGGCCCCCACCACCCACGTTCCCGAGGAACCCCGAAACCACAGCCCTGGCCACCTGAGGGGCAGAGTCCACGAAAACTGCATTTTGAGAACCCAGCGCACACAGCACCCCATGGACGCAGAGGCACGGTTCCCAGGGCAGAGAATCATATATTGGCCACTTGAGTTTGTGCGTGAGGGAGAAATAACCTCCGGATGACAGGAAGCTGGCGGACGTAATTTCGGGGGACCTTCAAAAGCATTTGAGAAGAGTCCAGACCAAACACGAGCGAAAGACTGACTCACACGAGGATGGGAGGTGCTGCGGTGACGGGGGCTGCAGGGAGGCCGGTAAACAGCGGGACAGCAGGCCCTTCCCGCAGAGAAAAATGTAAACGGTGGGGTCCCGGGGGTCGGGCTGGTTTTACTCTGTTAAAAATGACTGAGAGGGAGGAGACAGTGGGGAGACTGCCCTGAGCATGAAGGAGACAGCGCCCTGGGCGGGTGGACCTCACCCAGAGGGCCTGAGGCCAGGGCGTGGGTCGCGCTGCAGGGAGAGCAATTCTGTGCGCACAGTAGGTGGGCCAGGTGGGCCATGCGAACCTGCCCTCGACCTTGAGAGAGTGGCAGAGGCCTAAGAAGCCCAGGGAGCACAAGCATTCAACGTACAGCACTTGTTCCCCTGGGAAAGGAATACAGGGAGCCACTGGCGGCTGCTGGGGTGATGTATTTCTTTAAAAAGTTTTTAAATATAAGGACACACACACAAATAAGCTGGAAAAGGGAAAGAGGGAGGTTTAGGCCAAGCACAGAGGATTCGGGAGTGAGTTTCCAGTAAGAGAAGCTCCCTGAAGTCGGGAGGAGCCCTTCCAGGCGGGGGACCCCTGAGGTGGCGGCAGGCGGCGAGCACCTGACCTGGTGGGGGACCTCCAAGGCCCACAGACTTCCCCCCACCCCCCCTCCCATCTCGGGTCGGACCAGCTCCCAGCCCACTGCCCTCAGGCCACCCAAGAGCCTTACCTGCTGCTGGCTCTGCTCCTCCAGGTTCATCTTCACCTCCAGCGACTGGCGGGCCTCCAGGAAGGCCTTGCGGTGCTTGCGGTCCGCCATGTAGTAGGACATGATGCCCACGACGATGGCGCACAGGTAGAGGAAGACGTTGGCCAGGATCTGCGCCCCGAGGAGGAGAGAAGAGGACAGTGGTGAAGGCGCGTCCTCAGGAGAGGGGGTGGTGGTGGGGAGCGGTGACGGAGACCAAACCCCAAGTTGCCAGTGTCCAGGGAGGGCCCAGCAGAGCTTGTGACACCGAGGGATGCTCAGGTCCCTGCAGCAGACGCTGCCCAGTTGCCGTGGCTGAGGCCCCCCCAAGGGTGTGGCTCCAGGCCTAGAAGGCTGGTTGGGGGGTTGCTGGTCCCCCCTCCTGCTAAGCTGGCCAATCCATCCACCTGTGAGACCTGAGCAGTCCCTCTGCTACCCATTCATTCGTTCACGCGTGTGTAACCTGGCCTGCAGAGGTCCTGGGCCGATCCCGGAGTCACAATGTTACCGGTGCTGCCCTGCACCTGGGCCACAGGCTTACAGGTCTCTGGGGTTCACATGCATCCTCGGTCACCCCTGCCAGCAGGTGAGGGGCGGCCAGTACCCGTACCCAGGTCCCACGAGGAACCGAAGCTACAGGAAGAGGAAGAGGAGGAGGGGGCGATGGGACCTGGTGTTTGTGCTGCGAGCTCAGTGCATTGGCACAAAGAGCTTCTTTGGGCCGCGAGAGCCTGTTCCTCTGTCCCCGGCACCTGCAGGCTCCCTGGGTGTGTGGTGCCCAGGCCACTCCAATGGGCCGCTGGACTGCAGACCTGATCACCTGCTGCCGAGGTAACCCTGGCACAACCGCCTGCACTGTCACACTAGGTGGGCACCGAGCTCTGAGCGGGGTCTCCTGCCCGCCACCGCGGGTGCTGGCTGACCACCCCCATCGGTGTCCACCTAACAAAACCAAACCCGACTGTGCAGATGTCAGAGAGCAAGCAAACACCGCCACAGCGTCCAGCCCAGGCAGCGTGACAGACTCGGGTTTGTTCATGCCTGGGGGCCATCGAGGCAGGACAGCATTCCTTGCACTGAAATGTGGGTATTTAAAACAACCCACTTCTGCGCCCCACGGCGGCTAACACGGTGTAGAAAATGAATGCACGAGGAGCCCTGGACTGTGGCCCTGCCCCTCGCTAGCCGGGAGCCTGCACGTCACACCACCTGTCTGCACGCCGGTTTCATCACAGGTGAGCTGAGGGGCGGACTGACTCAGGGCAAAGGTCCCTGCGTTCTTGACTGTCTGGTCCTCCCTCACCTGACCTCACCTCTGAGGGCAAAGGCTGGGACAGGAGTGGGGGTGGGGGGTGAGGGCAGGGGTTGTGACCTGGTGCAGAGAGGCCCGGGGAAGAAGGCTGGATGGAAGGGAGGCAGGTCAGTTTCCAGGTTGGCCACAGAGCCACGCTACCTCCTGTCCCGAGGCCTCCTCCCCTCCCCAGCTGCACTCTCGGCTGCAGGGATGTGGAGGCAAAACACTACTGGAGAGTGATATGGGTCCCTCGGGTCCCATCCATGCCGGAGAACTCCCTCCCAGCCTCCCAGTAAGCTCATCTATTTCTAGACCTTTCTCCCGGGAGCCCCAAGCCTTGGGTTTCTTAGAACGCCCCGAATATCTAAACTTGCCTCCAGTGAAGAAAGGACGCCCAGGGCACTGTTGCTCTGGTCTACCTGCCCCTTCCAACGCGACCACAGCGACCACAGCAACCGGCTCTCGGAAGGAGCTGAGACATTCCCTCCCTTCCCCCCTCCCCTCCCCCTGTGCGGGTGGAGAGCGGTGGGAGGCTGACCAGGGCCCTACAGGCCATTTCCAAGTCCAGGGTCCAGATCTGAAAGGGTGATGCAGCCAAGCCGAGGAGCCCTCCAGCCAGGAAGCGGGGGTCAGCTAGGGGGAGGAAGGTTCCAGAGAGAGAAGGGGGAGCCAGGAGGAGGAGTTTTTAAAAATAGGTATTTTTACTGATTTCAGAGAGGAAGGGAGGAGAAAGAGACATCAAATCATCCATCGGCTGCCTCCTACACGCCCTGTGTGGGGACTGGGCCTGCACCCTGGGCGTGTGCCCTGACTGGGAACTGAGCCACAACCTCCTGGTTCATAGGTTGATGCTCAACCCCTGAGTCATGCCAGCCAGGCAGGAGACGTTCCTCAATCTCGGGGGGACTGCCCCGCACCTTCACGGCTGAGAAGCTCCGGTTGGTACGCTAGTGGCCTGCTTTAGGCTGGGCAGTCTGACTTCCCCTCCAAAATTTTTTTAAACACAAGATTTTTAAAATGAATAAAATAAACAAGTCTCCCAAGCGGGTAAACATTCAGACTGAAGCTTCATCTAACCCACAACAGAAAAAGTATTTATGACCCCTGGGCTCAGAAACGCAACCGTGAGAAAATGCCTTCGCCGCGTCCTTCCTCCTGGAATCCGATGAATCACCACATCCTGCACGTTTCCCAGCAGCCCTCGGGGACGCGGGCTCCGAAATGGAAGTCACCCTCGGAGGCCGGCGGTGGCTCCAATGCTAGGCTGACCTCTCCCTGTGGGGTCGTTCCGGCCTGCAGGTTCCAGAACACTCCAGAACTGGGGAGAAGGGACGGAGGCAGAGAAAGCTGCCCCGGCTTTCAGGGTCCGTGTCGGCCGCCCTCAGGGACCTCGGGACGCTCAGCTGCTGGGGGACGGCCACGCTGATGTCTCCGTTCATTAAAACAAGCTGAGATGTTTTGGAAAAAAATCTCCAAGGTGCAGGCAGCAGCAGGGGAGATGGCATCTCAGCCGGCAACCAGCCCGAGCCTCCCGTGGCCCCCCAGCCACGATCGCGCAGGAACAGGCAGGCTGTGCAGTCACACGGACCTCACACACCACCAGCAGGCGGGCGGCCTGGAGCGAGTCCCTTACCCTCTGTGGGGCACGGCTTCCTCATCCCCCCGGAACCCTGCAGGCTGTTCAAGGAAGCAAGTCGGTTGCTTTCACCAGATTCTTACAAGGGTCGGTTAGACTAATAACCACAAAACTCCCCCAAGGCGCCCCCATCTCCCGTGGCTTCGGAAACAGGGACCCCGGGCCACGGCACTGTGCCTCCTCTCTCTCTGACGTGACCCCGCTCGCCAGTCACCTTGTCTTTTCCTCCAGGCCAGACAGTTCCAGTTCACCCTAAAGGACTCATTTTATTTTATTTTTAGGGCTCTATTTTTTTTAAAATATATTTTATTGACTTTTTACAGAGAAGAAGGGAGAGGGATAGAGAGTTAGAAACATCGATGAGAGAGATCCATCAGCTGCCTCCTGCACGCCCCCCACTGGGGATGTGCCCGCAACCAAGGTACATGCCCTTGACCAGAATCGAACCCGGGACCCGAGTCCGCAGGCAGACGCTCTATCCACTGAGCCAAACCGGTTCGGCATAGGACTGTATTTTAAAAGGTTTAATCGTGTTTGTAAGACTCCACCCTCCAGAGTCTTCAGTGAGAGGCGGGCTGCATGCGGAGGCGGAGAGTGCAAGGGGACCTCTAGGAGCTCGGATCTGGGGGATGAAGACGCTGCCAGAAGCAGAGGGAGCCCAGCAGGATTCTGAGGGGCGGGGGCCTGAGGGCAAAGGCCCTAACAGGGAGCAAACTTGGGCTGGACACACACAACTGTGGGTTTTCACACACACACATTTTAATATAAGGATTCTGGATGGTAAAGGTAATTTAAACCAACTTTCAAACCAACGGCCAGTGTCAAATGAAGGAAAGGCAAGAAATAGTAAGTTATACGCTAATAGGAGTGACCAAAAGCCGCCTGCTCAGGTCTGCTCGCCTCGAAGCAGTCAGTGCTCGTTGCCTTGAGCGCTCAGATCCGGCCTTTCAGGAACTGTCTTTGAAAAGTTCGGTGACAGCGAACGGACGAGCCCCCAGGAAGAGGAACATTTGCACCGGGAGACAGGAGAGCTTCAGAATTCCAGAAATATTATCATCACACACACGTGGCAGATGACAAGGTGAAGGAAGATCACTGATCACACAAAGCACCGGGAGACAGGAGAGCTTCAGAATTCCAGAAATATTATCATCACACACACGTGGCAGATGACAAGGTGAAGGAAGATCACTGATCACACAAAAACTCCAAAGCCCTCACGCATGTACCCACTGAACAGGGCAAACGGCGGCCCCGGACGGCCCACCCTCAGTTCCAAGGGACTCGGATCTTGAGAGTAAAACTTGGTGCAGGCTCTCGGCTGCAGGCCAGCGCCCCGCTCCCCCGAACCTGGAGGGCTCTCCTTTCTCCTTGGGGGCTCGATCCCCTTTCTTCCCTCCCTTGTTGCTTCCCAGGGATGACTCGGCAGCCCTCCCCTCCGCAGCCTCTCAGACCAGCCCGGGGACACCCGGGGCTTCTTTTCAGCCCTGAGTCCTTAGCTGCTGGTTCCCTGTTCAGTGTTTCTGAGCCAGGTGCTCGGGACGTCCAAGGGGAACGGGTGAGGAATGGAGATTTCTGGGCCCCACCTGCCTGCGGAGACCCGGGAATCTGCATTTCCCCATCACTGTTCTAGGGGCTGGAATAAATAGTAAGACAAAGCCCAGATCCTCCAACTGGCCTGGCTCTTTAACCCAAACCGTGAGCGCTGCTTTAGGTCATCTCTGAGCCCATGGCCTGTTGTTTTCCTGTCCGTTTCTTCTCTTTTATTGTTTCTTCTCTTCCCCATTCTTATAATCTCCTCATCTTCGGGTCACGCCTCCTTATTGATCTTTTCTTGTCTGGCCAGCCTCTCTCCCACACACTCGAAGCCACAGCCACTGCTCTCCACCCATTACGGCTGTTTCATGTGTCCTGCATGTAATCCAGTTTCCTGATTTTTAATTTAGATTTTAAGTCATTTCCCAAGTTTCCTTGTCATTGCCCCAACCCTTCTCTTACTTCCTCCCGCCTCCCTGCCCTCCGCTTGGCAAAGCTAACACACGGTCACAATCAGAGAGACAGGCCTGGGAGGACCATGCCGGCCAGAGACCGGTCCTCGCAAGGTACCACCTTAGTCACGGACACAGAGAGATCTTCCAATTCCAAAATTCAAAGTCCTGGCAAATTCCACTCTCCTGAATTTCAGTTTTTCAGCCTGAACCAGAGCCACCTGGGTGCGCTCCCCTCACCCTTACTCAGGAGTTTCCAACCCTGGCTGCACCTTAGACTCACCTGGAAGCTACACCCGGGCAGCCCCCCAAAACAGTGACGCCGGTGGCCAGGCACTGACATTGTTAAAAAAGCTCCCAGGGGACTCCAGGGTGCAGCCAGGGGACGGTGGGAAAGCCCAGCCTGTCGGTCCCTGCCCATCAGCCCTGATCTGAAGGTCCACCTCTGGCAGCCGAGGGGCGGGCCTCAGCTCACCGACTGCTCCCAGCTAACTGCAACACGCCCCCGGCCCTACATCCCTGGTAAACCGTTATGGGACGCCTGAGCCAGTGCCACCCCTTCTCCCTGTCTCGCTGGGGCTCCTGCGGCACCTCCAGTGGGTCCTTCACTCCACCTGCTCCTTCTGGACAAATGCCCCCTGGGCCTCCTCTTCATCACTCCTCCTCCTGCCACCTCCTGGCCCAAACCCTCACCCCCCACAGGGCTGGGCACAGACTCATCTCCCTCGTCCCTCTCCAGTCCTCTCCGGTCCTACCACCCCACCCTCTGGTGCCACGTTAATCTTCCAAAATTATCTTTTTGCAAGTACACCTCCTGCTCGGACGCCTCAGTAGCTGCCGGCGGTCCAGAAGGTGAAGTTCAAAATCCCATACTGGCACCCGGCCCCTGCGAACCTTTCTCCACACCTCCCACCAGTCCATGGCGGAACCCTTCCGTTCATTCGCCAGGCTGTGGTGCCCAGCGTGTCCCCGGCAGGCGCCCTGGGCCTCAGCACACGCCGCAGCCCACACCCGCAGAGCGCTCGGACTCCACCAAGTTCCTGGGGGGAGGCCTCCCCCTCACCTTGCTAGTGTGTGTGGGCTTTGCCTTCTATGCCATAGAAGTCCATGTTTGCATTACTATTTTTAAACGCTTAGAAATGTTTGCCTTTGAGTGGAACAGATGTGTCTGCCCGTTGTATTTTACACTCCGCAGGGACAAGATCTGCGCCAGTCACCACTGTCCCCAGCACGCCACACACTCGTGGCACACAGGAGGCGCCCAGCGACTACTGAGCGAAAGGATGAAAATGGAGGAAGGACAGGAGGAAGAGAGAGACGGGAGGAGAGACCATGGAAATGCCAAGTGCATGGGTCTTGAGGCTTTGACTGCAGCAGGCAGGCACTCCGCTGCACCGCTACCTGAAATGCCCCCGTGCAGTGCCCCCTGCCACCTCCCACCCTCCCCTCAAAACCTAGCTAAACCCTGCCTCCTCCAGAGCCTTCCTTGACGGCCCCGCCCCGCCCCTGAGTGATGACAGCCTAACCTGAGCTTCATAGAGGAAATGTGCGCGAGATAAATCATAAAGAGAAAAGGGTGAGGTGTGCAGCTCACTGATCTCTTTCCTAGAAAGGAAATAAGGCAGGAGCAGAAACACGAGCATGTCAATTTTTATGTGTTGTGTTTTAATTTTCATGTAATTCAACACATTTTCTAATGTATCTTGTGATTTCTGTGTTAATCCATTGGTGGTTTAGGCATGTTTTACTTAATTTCGCGTATTTGTAGATTTTCAAAACATATTTCTGTTCATTTTATTTCCATCCATCATACTTTGCATGATTTCAATAATTTTTTAATGTATGGGGTTTTGTGTTATGGCCCAGCAGACTGTGTGCCTTCATAAACTTTCCAATGCACTTGAAAAGAATGTGCATTCTGGCCCACCCATGTGGCTCAGTGGCTGAGCATCAATCTATGAACCAGAAGGTCACGGTTTGATTCCTAGTCGGGGCACATACCCAGGCAGCAGGCTCGATCCCTGGTGGGAATGCAGCCGATCAATGATTCTCTCTCATCATGGATGTTTCTTTTTCTCTCTCTCCCCCTCTCCCTTCCTCTCTGAAATTAATAAAAATACATTAAAAAAGAAAAGAATGTGCATTCTGTAGTTGTTGGGTGGAAGGTTCTATAAGTATCACTTTGGTCCAGGTGGTTGTTCAAATGCTCTATATGCTTACTAATTTGTCTATCAGTTTTACCAATAACTGAGAAAGGAATATTGTAATCTCTAAACATAATCATAGACTTGTCTATACTTCCTTTTAGTAATATCAGTTTTGACTTCTTATATTTTGAATCTTTTTTTAATATATATATCTTTTTATCGATTTCAGAGAGGAAGGAAGAGAGAAAAACATCAATGATGATAGAGAACCATTGATCAGCTGCCTCCTGCACACACCCCACTGAGGATGGAGCCCACAACCTGGGCATGTGCCTCAACTGGGAATTGAACCATGACCTCCTGGTTCATAGGTCGACACTTAACCACTGAGCCACATCGGTCAGGCTGTATTTTGAATCTTTGTTATTAGGTGCAAACGTAGTTAGAATTATGATTGGTTTTTAGTGTTTGTTTTGCTGAATTGACTACTTTATCATTATGAAATGTCCTTCTTTATCCCTGGTAATATTCCCAATTCCAATATTCCCAATTCTACACTGTCTGATGCTAGTGTGGCCAGCCACCCCAGCTTTCTTTTGATTAGTGGTTCCATGAAATACCTTTCTCCATTCTTTTACTTTTAATATAGTGTGTCTTCATATTTTAAATGAATTTCTTTAAACTTAGTTGATTCTTGCTTTGTTATCCATCTGACATCTACCTATTAAATGGAGTGATTGTATTACTACATTTATGACTAGCAATATAGCTGAATTTAATAATATCATGATGATTCCTATTTGTCTCATTTGTTGTTACTTTACCCCAACTTTTCCTGCCATCTTTTGATCCTTTGTATCATTCCACTTTAATCTCCATTATTGGCTTGTGTGCCATACTTCTTTGTTATACTTTTCCAATGGCTACTCTGGGATTTACAATATACGACTTTAACTTAATACAGTCTACTTCAAATATTATTTTACATATAGTATAAAAATTATGATAGTATACTTTCATATCTCCGCCTTCCCTTGTTCTATTATTATATATTTTGCTTCTATGTTATAAACTCTACAATATATTTTTTATATTTTTGCTCTAAACAGTCTTAGAGAGATTAACAATGAGAAAAAACTAACTCATATTCTCCTACACATTTATCATTTGGGGCCTCTTCATTCCTTTGTGCAGTCCACATTTCTGTCTAATATAATTTTTCTTCTGCCTGAAAAACTTTCATTAATACTTTTTGTAGTGCAGGTCTGCTGCTGATGAAATCTCTCCACTTTAGTTTGTCTACAAAAAACTCTATCTCACCTTCATTTATTGAAGTATATTTTTGTTGGGTATAGAATTCTAGACTGACTATTTTTATTTTTCCAGTTCTACCGTGTTCTTCCTTGGATAATTTCTGACCAGACATCCTCCATCATTCTTATCTTTGTCCCTCTCTATGTAATGTGTCTTTTTCTTTTTCTTTCTTCTTTCTTTCTTTCTTTCTTTCTTTCTTTCTTTCTTTCTTTCTGGTTTTTATGAGTTTCTCTTCATTACTAGTAGTAAGCATTCTAATTATGATGTGTCTTGGTGTGATTCTTTTTATCTGAGTTTTGTTGAGCTTCTTGAACTGTGGGATTTATGGTTTTCATCAAATTTGGAAATTTCCCCATATTACTACATTAACACTAGATTGCCCAAGGAAGTCATTTTGACTGCTTTTTAATTTCAATTAGAAAAACAATTATGTATATAAGGACACAATGTCTTAGAATTTTTGTGACTTTTTGTACAACATATAAATGCGTTTATTAATAATTGTAGTTACCTCCCCTCCTTCATTTCCGGTATATATGTGTTATACCTATATTGCCCAAAAGCAGTCATTTTGACTGCTTGGGAAATTTTAACTCTTATTATTGAATTGAGTAAATTTCTTATATGACCAGTTAGGCTCTGTATTGAAATAACAGTTTTCATTTTTTTTCGATTAGCGTCACATGATAACATACAAGTACATGATAAATTGTTGATACTTGATAAGTTGCAGTTGCTCAATAAGCTAAACTAGTACTTGTTATTCGAATCTTTATGCAGTGATACTTGTTCTAATAAGCTGTTTATTTTATTTCTTTTGCGCCCTAAATTAATGAAAGAAATGTCGAATAGAAGTGAGTTGTTGGAAAAGCTAAGGAACATAAGTGAAGAGTGCTCCGATATTATTCTTTCACAATGCAGTCATTTTGACTGCTTTTGGGCAATATAGGTATACACTAAATTTCAGTCTTTCTAGTGTTAAATACGTTTTCTGTGTTCTCTGTTCTTCTGGGACTCCACTGCTCCCCAACGCCTTCAAAATGTCGTCAAAGCTATCTCAAATAGCTTTCGAGGTCCTCTATTTCAGATCCCAATTTACCTTCCAGACTTCTCTCTTACTATCTCACACACCCAATTCTCCAGTCAAAGGTTCTCAAATGTTCACCCCCCAAATCACTGCTCACCAGCCACCACTTCTGCCCCTTCCCTACCCATTGGTGCTCAGAATCCAATGTGCCCTTCATGGCCCAGCTCAGTACTGCCTCCTCCAGGCTTTCCTAACCAAGGCAGAATGACGCTGCTTCTCTGGGCTCTCACAGGTCTTATGTGTCCCTAGTGGCCCCTTGAGGGCTTGCGGACGTCCTCTCAGTCATCTTGGATGAGCCCCACCTCAGACCAGGAGGAAGACACTGGACCCTGTTGTCTCTGTGATGGGATAAGAGTAATAATTGCATCAAAATGTGCCTGTGACACGTTCCAGAAGGAGAAGCTGCACGCACAGTATTTTATAAAGAAGTGAGTTAAGAAGCATCTCTCCGTTTTTCCAAAGGGAAAGATGAGCCACACAGCAGACTAAGTCAAGTGTTCTGGGCCAGAGGACGTACCCTCCAAGGATCGTCACTCTCAGACCAGCCTATCAATGTAGCCTCTCGAGAGTTGGGGGAAACTGTGGTGATGGCCAGAGAGGAGCGGATGCTGCGAAGCAGCAGGATGGGGCTCGAATGGAAGGGGCAGGAGCACAGGACAGCACTGAAGCCCTCGGAGCCGATATTCCAGCTCCGTCGAGACCTCTGGCCCTCTCTCCCGCTGCCCACCCCCTGACCATGCGCACACAGCTGGCAGGGCCCCTGTAGGCCCCGCCTGCATCTCTGCTCCAGCTTCGGAGTATTTTCCCAAGAGTCAGGTGTGTTTAAGTCCCAAACCTGCTCCATCAATGGGTTTTTTGGTATTATACTGACATGATTTAATTCAATAGGACCTCAACAGATAAACTGTGAGTGTGACAGGAGAGCTGTTATTTCTAAATAAAATTAACATTTTGGGGATTTCTGATAAATGTGCGCAGCTAAAAGGAATGACTGCTGACTTAGGAGTGGGCAACAGTAAAAAGTTAGCGAAAAAAGAAGAGTCATAAAAATCTAGGGGTCTAGACCCAGATTATTTCCAAGTAACTTTTAATTCTCCCTCCACCTGAAGGAAACTGGAGATGACAGGCAACACATGCCAACTACAAAAGAAGGCCACAGGAGCACGGGGGGCACCCAGGCGCGGGGACAGAGCCTTCCCTTCAGAAAAGATGAGCAAGTGACGAAGCTAAAGGTTTTCAGTTAGAATAAGCTACTGGAAATGCAGATAAATGTATATGCGTATGTGAGATTTTTTTGGTGTGATTCCCGGATTTTATGGACCTTTTTAAAAAAGCTACTTTGTTGAGTTATAGTTTACATTCAATTAAAAGCACCCATTTCAAGTGTATGTTTCGATGAGTATTGACAAATTCACACAGCTGTGTGACCACATCCACAATCACCACACGGAACACTTGCATCACCCCAAAATGTTCCTCTGTGCCCCAGCTCCCTCCCGGCCCCACAGAACGTCTGAGGTATCACCGCTCTCACTGCGCTGTTATCCGAGGTTATTCGTTCACCATCATGTAGCGTTTGGCTCTTAGCCCCTTTCACAGACAGTAAAATTCACTCTTTGGGGCATTATCGTTCTGTGTGTTTTGACCCACACGTTGTGGGACCACAGTACTTGCAGGTTTTGCATTAACTGACCTACTGCCTTTGCCACTCTCATCAGAAGAGGACTTTTCCCGCATGTGGGTCTGGAGGGCCGACTGGAGACCAGCCGCCTGCATTTTTACTGCGTGACCCTCCTCTACATCCTGCCCGAGACAGGAACTTCCACTCACAGAATAGGCATGAGGACTACATGACGTGACAAAGATAAGAAATACCTTAAAGACCTATGTCAGCGTTATTTGTAACTGCTTTTAACAGACTGCGAACCAGGTAGGTTATTCTGATGGAAAGTGAGCTCCCAGCCCCTAGAGACACGAAAGCAAAGAAGAGAGGAAGAGCCGGGCGGTGGGGGTCCCCCAGGGAAGCTGTGGCACCGCCTGCAAGATGGACTGTGAGCACCACGAACCTGTCCACCCCTACGCCAGCGATGAGGGTCGGGAGGGGTGCGCCACTAACCCTGGTGAACAGGAACGAGAGGCGGCCACCCAGGAGCGGGGGACACATCTCACAGCCCGATGGTCCCCGTGATTCGCAATAAAGGACACACGCCCCACACGTCAACGCCCCAGGGCCCAGACCCTTTGGGTGAAAAGCTCAGCCTTCCAGGGGCGGCCGAGGAGCCCACGGAGCTGGGGCGGGCCCGACGCTGCCAGATCTGACTCAGCCAACACCCGTTACATTCACGGGGACCCGTCTTGAAACGACATGTGAACAACAAACCACAACCATGGAAATCTTGCCAAGTTCAAATCCAGTCCTCTTACCCTGGGGTTTCCAATGGGGTAAAGGGGGGGGGGGGGAATCTGCTGGGAAACATGTCATTTTCACTTTGTTTACAACAAGGAAAATGTTCTTGAAGAGAGGCAAGGGGAAAGCAAAGGAAAGGCCTCATTACTAATCAAGGCAAACCCCGCAGGGACCACGAGGAATCTGGCTGGGAGCAGCAGCTGCGACGCGGTCAGGAGGAAGAGGAATCAGACACTCGGTGGCCAGGAGGGGAAGGAGAGCAACGGGCCTGCCGGCGCTGCACGTAAATAAGGAGAATCCACGATGAATTAATTAAGAGCAACCAAACGTCCTACAGAAAAGGAACACTTAATTACGGCGCACGGAGCCAGTACCCGACGCAGCCATTAAAAACGGTGATTGTGAAGACCAATGCAAAATGCAAAAAGTCCGTGCGCTCTGAAGCCAAGGAAAGTAGGGGTCATGCGTACAGCTTTGTAAAATTTTCCGGAGGGAAGACCAGAAAGGAATAAGCCACACACACGCACACAAAATGGTTATGGTAGGATTAGAATACATTCCCCCTCTTGTTTCCAAAGTTTCTGCAACACTGTAAAGCATTCTGTAACTGAAAACAGTCTTTAAAATAATGCTTTCAAAAATGAGAGAGAGAGGAAAAAAGAGCCAGTTGGTTACACACAAAAAAGAGGTGAGAAAAGGGGTAGTAAATAAACTTGGTCTGATTCATTCACAGATCAAAGATCAGGATGGTGCGTCAAGACGAAAGGGCAACAGAGAAGCGAACGCCCAGCATGCGTGTGGTGCTCTATGGTTCGTAAGAGGCCTCTCTACACTCATTACCCGCCCCTCCCGCGCCAGGCAGCCACGCAGCTTTCCTGTGCCCCGTTCACCTGCAGGCCAATGAGCAGCCAGCCCCCCACCCGACGCCCCGGCCCCACTCGACTCCCCTGGCCTTAAGTTTCCACAACCCACGAGAACCAGTGGTGCAAACACCATCAGACCAGGGCTGCCTATTGCTCCCCATGGTCCGCCGGCCCCTCACAAGCCGCCTGGGACAAGCGAGAGCCGGCAGGAAGCAGAGGCAGGGACAGGCCTGGATGCTCCATGCCAGGAGCCCCCCCACCACCAGGCTGCTCCCTGACGTTGGGCCCGAAACCCTCTTCCGGTTGATTCTGCGCACTCTCCCTGGGAAACCCCTCAGCCTCACTATGGTTTGGGTGCCCAAACAGCCTTTCTGCTATAAAATGAAGCTGTATTTTTCAGGGGGTCCTTACCCTTAACTTGCCACAGACTCATTCCTCTGACGGCCGGGGAGAAGTAACAGGTGTGTATGGGCACAGGTGAGCCACTGGCCACAGGAATGCTCCCCACCATCTGGGCTGCATTTCTCCGGACCCCCATCTTCCCCTTCATCCTCTCCCATCAGCTGCTGCCTGGCCCTGCCCTCAAAGGCCCCCACCCCCTGCCCCCAGCTGCTTCCTCACCTCACCCAAGGCGCAGCTTGTGGAAGTTAAGGGCAAGTTGGTGGTGCCAAAACTCAGGCAAGGGGAAGGATGTGGGGAAACCCTGCCTGCTGCAGCTCACCCCTCCTGTCCTCCGAGGCCCCAGTACCCCAGCCCCAGGCCATGCTCCCCTCCACCACAGCCTCAGACCGTCATTGTCTGACCCCTTCATCCCAGGCCCTGCCGGCTGCAAGGCCCACACCTGTTGCCCAGTAACATTCACTCGTTCAGTAATACACGAAACCCCAGCAACACCCCCGTCCCACACCCCACGCCACATTCCAGATACCCCGCTATTTCTGTGGGACCCACCTGCCAGCCCCGAGAAGAGCCCAGGGCAGCTGCATGGCTTGCCTCTGCGTGTCAGGCCGCCCTGAGGTCCCGAGTCTCTTGGGATCCCCCACACAGGCCAAGTATGGGTTGGGGGGCTGGAGGGTGCCGAGGAAGATAACCCTGGCCCTGAAAATGCGTTGTCAGTGCTGCCGGGGAACCTGGCAGCAAAGGGACACACAGACCCTGGAAATCCAGTGTCCACTTCGAACTGTGAACCTGGGATCATCCCCACCGACCCAGGAGGAGTTCCCTGGCTGGAGCCACCAGGTGATGGAAGGAGAAAGAAAAGGGGAGTCTATAGGCAGGAGAAAGGAAAGAAGGGAGATGCTGGCATCCGGAGAAAGTTCCCGGTGTTACCCTGCTGGGGGCGGGGTTTCTGTTCTGGCCACCCCCTTCTATCCTTGATGGTGCCCCCACCCCAGGGGGTTTCATGTGGGGGGCGGGGGGAGTGAAGCTTCATTCCACAGCTGGGGGACCCTGGCAGGCAGGGCCATGCAGGCTGTTCCCACTGTGACCTAAGGAAGCCTGTGCTGGGTGGGCCTGGGAACCCAGGCACCTTTTGAAAAGTCACATTCGTCCCAAACAAGTGACTCAGAAGCTTCTGGAACGCAGCCCATGGCAAGTTGGGGCCTCCTGCATTCTACATCTCAGGCTCCAAACGGACCTTGAGAGTCCCCTCCCCCTCCCTTCGCAGAGCCACAGCCCGGACGCTGCTTCCATGTCAAGGCGTGCTCTCCTGGGATGCTAACATGGTTATTCTGGATTTCCTTATTTCTCTATCCTTTTCTGTTTCCTCATCTGTTTGGGTTTTGTTTCTTAGCAACACCCAAAGGACACGCAGCAATCATGGGTTCAGAGTCTGGGCTCCGGTGGGGAGAATTTCTGTTTTGCTCCCTAATGGACAGCAAAGCATCCGGGAAACTCATGCAGCCAGGGACCTGGCAGAGGCGACAGGTCAGAAGTGACTTCAGTGCAAGGCCGTGGCTCAGTCCGATCACTCAGAGCTCTAGGCCTGACCTGGCCACTCCACCCAGCAGCTTCCCCAGGGCCTCAACGGGCAGAGGCACCCACGGACGTTCGTCAGCCCGGAAGTCAGGACAGTCATGGCGGGCTGTCACCTTACATGAACACACCGCGAGCCCACATGCACCTGCAGAATCGAGAGGCACGAAGCGTCCATGAGCCATGATGGGAAACGGGAAGCGTATCGCTCCAAGAACTAGGAAAAAGTTAACACAGAAGAATCTGTGTTTTCCTCCAACCAGGGCAGCGGCCATGGGACGGCCCCACAGGGTTCTTGCATCAACCGGCGTCGGCACCGCTGGGCACCTGGAGACTCAGCCCTCCACCCCAGGAGACAATGCTAACGGCTCTGGCCGAGAGGGAGGCAACAGTATGACGTCGCAAGGAGCGCAGTGGGACGGAACTGAGAAATGGAACTGGGAAGTGGACACTCCAGCCAGATCACTGCCATAACCAGCTATGTGGCCTTGGGCTGGTCACTGCCCATCCATCCACGAGGCAGCAGGCAGGGCTCAGAGCTGCAGAATTAACTCATCGATGCTAAGTCCTGAGGAGACCCCAGGTGGGTTACCAACAATAAACGCAGACGGCGGGCTCTGCAGCCCCTCAGCCCTTAGCCGGGGCCTTGGAACCCCAAGGAACACAGCTGTTCAGCTGGGGCCACGGGGCCACCCTTCCAGCAGGAGGCTACACCGCCATGGCGGGCACACTGTCCCCCGTCTGTGTCCCCGCACCACGCCTTCCGGGGGGAGACCGCCACTCCTCCCCCCATCTAACTGCTCGAGCTCCCAGCAGCAGACAGGGGCCTGTGACCAGCACACCGCCCCTCACAGTTCCCGGGCACTTTCACCCACATTCCCCTGGACCGTCACAACCACCACCCTGCGCTGGCAGGCGCTGGCCGTTGGCAGAGGGATTCCAAGTCCACACAAGGCGGACACTTGCCAGAGCTGGGCAATGTCAGGCTAGAGCCCAGAAGGTCCTCCTGGCGAAGGTCAAGGAGAGAATGGCCGGGACAATGCTGCCTCGAGACCAGGCCCAGGCGGCCTTCCTACCACCCAGGGGAGCTGGGCACAGGTGACCGAGGGGCCCTGAGGCCCAGTGTCCTGACAGCCTCCAGTCCCTCGGGCCCAACTCTAGTGCGAAACCAGGAGTAGAGAGAGAGGGGGTCCTTCCTGAGAGCCCAGGGGACATTCTGACTCAAGGGCCAAGTGAACAATGCTGCCCCCCCCCTTCGAAGTAGGTACCCCCTGGGCTGCAAGCCAGTGGCAGGGGAAGCCCAGGGTGACACCCCAGGTGAAGGCTGAACTCACCTCTCTGAGCAACTGCATCCCCTTCAGCCTGTCCTGCTGCTGCTGGGCCACGGTGACCCCCACAATGAGCGTGTGCGCCACACAGGACACCACCGAGATGAGGACGATGGGGCTGAGGCTGAGGGGCAGCGTGATGAAGAAGGAGAAGACGAAGAAGGCCTGCCAGCCCACCGTGTCGCTGGCGGCGTGGGCGCCGGGGAAGGTCAGGCCCAGGTAGGAGAAGATCTGGGCCGTGATCAGCAGCCACAGCAGGTAGGGCACCACCTTCCGGGTGACCCGGCTGGGGAGCAGCCCCCTTCTGCACAGCACGAAGAGGAGGATGTCCAACGCCAGCCCGACGCCGGCCACCACGAGGGGAGCCAGCTTGTCCGCGGAGAAGACCACGGCGCACAGGACCACCACGTGGCAGTCGAAGAGCGCGGCGAAGACCACCAGCACCAGCAGGGTCTCGTGGCGCTGCCTCTTGAAGTAGGTCTGGTACAGGTTCTCCAGGGACGCGGGCACGAAGGTCAGCCGCAGGAAGCCGGGCAGGCAGAGGCAGGGCCCCGAGCTCCGCACGGAGATCTCCTGAGTCCGGCCCACGCGGCGGTCCGGGTCGGAGGGCAGGCTGGCCGAGTGCTCCGCGGAGAGCTCGGCCGAGTGCTCGGGCTCGGAGAAGCCCTGGTTCCTCGGCATCCTGGCGGCGGCTGCTCCTACCGGCCTGGGAAGTGGGCTGCGAACCGAAGGGCTCTCTCTCTGGAGGGGCCACCCCCTCGCGGGGCTCTGAGCCCTGGGGCAGGCGGAGCGCCCGTCAGCTCAGCTCCGCACGGACGCAGGACGGGTCTCCGGGGCGCGGGCCGCGCTGATCATCTGGAAGAAAGGACACCGCCAAGTAGAAGCAGCTCTTCCCCCCGCCCGCCCCCCGGCTTTCTCCGGGACCCCCCCAACCCACTCCCACTCCGGGCCCCCCCCCAACCCACTCCCACTCCGGGGCCCACAAAAGAACCTCTGCCCAGAGAGGCTGCATGGCCAGGTCTCCCTGCTCCAGCCACCTCCACGCTCCCGCCACCACCGACTGCACACCCCGTGCTTTCCGCCCGGACACCGCCCCCCCACACCCCCCCGCCTCCGGCTGGCAGAGACCGGCCCCCTCTCCACCCCTCGCACCCGTCTCTCCCCGTGTTCTCTCTCCTCCGCCCCGGACTCGCTCACCTCGGCCTTGCCAGGCCCCGCCTCGGGGACAGCGTGCAGACAGGAGCCGGGCCATCCTGGGGATTCCCGAATCTTCCTCCTGTTTACTTCCTTTCCCACCCGCCCCCCGCGACTCCGACGCCCCACCTCCGGCACCGCGCGCCCCGGAAGGCCGGCCCCCCCGCGCTTACCTGTGCGGGAGCTCCGGGGCCGCGTGGTCCGCGCCGGTCCCTGCGAGGCTGCGGGGCCGGAGGGTCAGCGCGCCCGGGGGCCGCTCCCCGGCGCCATGGCCCCCGAACCCCGGCTGCAGCGCGACTCCCGCCGTCAGTGTCCACAGGCGGAGGGCGGAGGCTGCACAATTCGGGGCGCCCGCGCTGCGGCTCGCGGGGTCAGGGCCGGCGTGCGCGGTGCGGCGGCCCCCTAACCTCTCGCCACCGCGGTGGCCGAGGCGGCGGCGCGGCGAGGGGCGCACCCGGGGCCCTCCCGGCGGGAGCGCGGGCCGAGGCCGGGGCAGCCCGCCAGCATCCTCCGCCGCCCGCGCGCCGAGCGGTGCAGCCGAGTCCCCGCGGCGCCGCGCGCTGCACTGAGTCCCCGCGGCGCGGGCGGCTCCGGGGCCACGCGCGCTCCAGGCCCCCGGAGGCGGGCGGCGCCCCTCCCTCCTTCCCTCCCTCCGACGCCGCCCTCTCGGCGAGTGCGTCCGGGCGGTGGGGGGTGAGGCTCCGGCTCCAGGCCCGGGACCCGCGCGGGGACGGGGGAGGGCGAGGCGCGCGGGGCGAGAGCGGGGGCGTCCCGGGGGCCCTGCGCGCCAGACCCGGGCGGCGGGCCGGCGGCGACGGCTGCGGGGACAGACGGCTGGGCTCCCGCCCCCGCGGGCCGCCTCTCGGAAGATGAAAGCCGGGGCCGTGACCCGCGCAGGTGAGGCGCGCCCGGGACGCCCCCGTCGCCCCCTCCTCCGCAGCGGCTTCCTTCCGGCGCGCGGAGGCCGAGCTGAGGTTTCGGGACGGCGGGCCGGGCGTGTCCCCGCCTCTCTGGCAGCCCCAGCGCCGAGCGAGGGGCCTGAGCCGTCCGCCCGGGGGCCGGCGGCTGAGCCTGTTCTGGAAGCTCGCGGGTAGGAGTGGCCCCGTGGGCACGTGGAACTGAAAGAGACCGGGCTTCACGCAGGTCCACCTGTGTGAGATGATGTGTTTGCATGTACAGACTCTCAGTTAAAATCTCAAATGCTAGTGGCTAAGCCTATCAGTCCCTTACATCTTAGTATAAATTACTCTCCTTGGACTCACACAACACCTTGTCAAACCGTGGGCTTTAGGAACTTCGATAAAGGGAGAAGAGCAGATGGGTTGTTTTGGAATAAAAGCATGTGGGAGGGGTAGGGGTTGCTGAGGACTTTAGGGGATGGGCTCCCCTGGGGAGAGCAGAGGAAATGGCTCAGAGAGGAGCTCAGCCATCCAAGCTCCCAAGTGCCATCCATGAGTCCTGTTCCAGAACCTGGAGCACCAGCTCCCATCCCTCAGGGAATGGATTCATCAGAGAATGGATCCCATCACAGCTGTTTCTATCAGTCCCTCATGCTAATTGTGAAAAGCTGCCAGCCTCTGCTCAAACTTGTCTGGGCTTTGATTCTAAAGGTGTGTGTGTGGGGGGGGGGGGGGGGGGGTTGGGCCTTACATCAGATCTAGGAGGAGGAACATTAAAGAAAGCTGCACTCCTTCCGTTGTGTGAATGTGTCTGGAGTCCAAACATTCATTTTGAATTGCTACATGATGTTAAAGGAGGCATGATTCTTGTGTTTAACAAAGGGACCTGCATTAATAAAAAGAAAAGGCCGACCACTACATGGGAGAACATATTTGCCAATGATATTTCAGATAAGGGTTTAATCTCCAAAATTTACAGAGAACTCATACAACTTAACAAAAGGAAGATAAACGATCCAATCAAAAAATGGGCGAAGGACCTACATGGACACTTTTTGAAAGAGGACATATGAAAACATACTCAAAGTCACTAATCATCGAGAGATGCAAATCAAAACAACAATGAGATACCATTTCACACCTGTCAGAATGGCTATCATCAACAAATCAACAAACGACAAGTGCTGGCAGGATGTGGAGAAAAAGGAACCCTCGTGCACTGTTGGTGCGAATACAGACTGGTGCAGCCACTGTGGAGAACAGTATGGAGTTTCCTCAAAAAACTAAAAATGGAACTGCCAATTGACCCAGTGATCCCACTTCTAGGAATATATCCCAAGAAACTAGAAACACCAATCAGAAAGGATATATATACCCCTGTGTTCATAGCAGCACAATTTACAATAGCTAAGATTTGGAAACAGCCTAAGTGCCCATCAGCAGACGAGTGGATTAAAAAACTTTGGTACATCTACACAATGGAATACTATGCCGATATAAAAAAGAAGGAACTTTTACTGTTTGCAACAGCATGGATGGAACTGGAGAGCATTATGCTAAGCGAAATAAGCCAGTCAAAGAAAGATAAATATCACATGATCTCACTCATATGTGGGATATAATGATCAACATAATTTGATGAACAAGAATAGATCCAGAGCCCTGGCCGGTTTGACTCAGTGGATAGAGCGTCAGCCTGCAGACTAAAGGCTCCCAGGTTCGATTCCGGCCAAGGGCACATGCCTGGGTTGTGGGCTCGATCCCCAGTGGGGGGCGTGCAGGAGGCAGCCTATCAATGATTCTCTCTCATCATTAATGTTTCTATCTCTCCCTCTCTCTTCCTCTCTGAACTCAATAAAAATATATTTAAAATGAATAAATAAATTTAAAAAAATAAAAAAGAATAGATCCAGGGACAAATGGCAGGGGAGGAGGGGGGTTACAGAGCAACCAAAGGACTGGTATGCATGCATATTAGCGTAACCAATGAACACAGACACTGGGATGGTAGGGACTTGCCCAGGGTGGGAATGGCTAGTGGGGTAGGGGGGGAGAGAGGGTCAATTGGGGAAAAAAGAGATTTATGTAAAACTTTAGACAATAAAAAATAATAAATAAATGAGCTGATAAATACTGTTTGGCATGCTTTGGCACAAGGGACACCCACATTGTCCCTCTGTGAGTCCCTCCCCTTTCCAGGCACATATGCCAACCCTTAGCTCCTGGGCCCCGTGGATTTCCTGCTGGGCCTTCTGCCATCACCCGTGCCCCCCAGTTGCTCCTCCCCACTGTAAGGGGGGGGGGTGCCACACAGAGACACCCCAGCTAAAAGCCCTGATCTCCTGGCCTGACTATTGGCCTCACTGCTCCACTCCCTGCCCTTCCTCTTTGCTGTGGGCACCTGTTCAGCAGGCATGCGCCGAGCACACAGTGGACACCCAGCCTGGCCAGGCATCAGGGAAAACCAGAGGAGCCACCCCGCCCTGCCCTCAGGACACCAGCCAGCTCCGCCAGAGCACCAGGCCCGCCTGTGTGCAGGTGGCAGCAGAGACCTGCAACAGGGCCTTTCAGGTGACTGGAGCTCCTGACAAAGGCGCAACAGCAGGGAAGCAGCACAGCACATTCCCATCCTGCTCTGCATTCTGGGTATGGGCACGGCCCCTACTGTGGATGTGGGAAGCCCCTCCGGACAGCTGCCACCCTCCCTGGGCCTCCCCGGGAGCCAGAGGCTATCAGGTAAATACTCCAGCGAGAGAGCTGCCCACAGAGGAGATGGGGAAAATGCAACTAGTCAGAGGCAGGCGGCCAGGCTCGAGCCTCATCGCTCTCCCTCACAGCTGCCTCTCCAGTACCTGGCACCTATTCAGTACTCAAAACAGTCCTCAGTGAGTCGGTGATTGCCCTGGGAAGAAACACACTCTGTACGGTCGCAGGCTGTCCCTGGGGGTGGCATCAGGCCTTAATGATTGATGCTGAAAATGTTCTGGTCCAGAGACCATTAAACATAACCACATTCAGGGAAAAGGGTGGGAGGTGCCTTCGGCTTTCAAGCTATGTTTTGTATTGTTGTAATCTGGATGATTGGCACGCATTGCTTTTGCAATCAAAAGACATAGTAAATCTACTTTAACACACACACACGCACATATACGTGCCTGTACCCACACAACCTGAGACCATGACTGGCTACGTGGGTGACTTGCCTATGACGTGTGTGTCGTAAAGTGAAGAGGAGGGCTTCCCCACCCCACCCCACCCCCATCCCAGGATCCGCTTGGATAGGATGCCTCGCTGCTGAAGGCATCTTTTTTTGTAGAGAATTACCCATCATTGGGTAAACAAGAGTGATTTGCCCCCTGGGGAAATATGGCGGCTCCTGAATCCAGCAAACAATAGAGCAGAGAGGCCTGGTGTCCTGGGGAAAGAAGGCGGTGGAGAGATCACTGGCTCCCCCGGGGCTGAGCCCAGCGAGAGTCTATCTGGGGCCTTGGCTGAAAACAGAGCCTGAGGCAGGGGCCCGCCTGCAGGTGGTTTATTGGGCAAGGGATTCCTGGGGAAAGGAGGCAGGAAATATGAGGTGTGAGACCCTGCAGTCACTGCTGGGGACAATGGGGAGCCATCCCTCTGGGACCCTCCAAGAAGCCCTGGAGAGGGCATCCCAGAATTTTTTAAAAAATATATTTTTATTGAGATCAGAGAGAAAGGGAGAGGGAGATAGAAACATCGATGAGAGAACCATTGATTGGCTGCCTTCCACACGCCCCCTACTGGGGAATCCGCAACCTGGGCATGTGCCCTTGACGGGGATGGAACCCAGGACCCTTCAGCCCGCAGGCCAACACTCCATCCACTGAGCCAAACCAGCTAGGACTCACCTCAGAATTTTCCACAGGAGCTAGAAGGGGGGCATGTTCACCCACCGACTTCCCGCCCCCATTGGTCGCCAGTTGGGGTGTTCCCTGCCCAGTACTCCCAGGTGTGTGCAAGCCTCAGGGGGTGCCTGGCAGGAAACAGAGACTCAGTACAGAGAGGCAAGCTGCCCCCAGGTGTACCTGCAGCAGCGACAGAGTAGCAGGTGGGCCGAGAGGGGGTGCCATACAGAGCCCCTCAGCTCCAGCCTGCTCAGAGGTGTGGACTGTGTCACCCGAGGAGAGAGGCATGCGGTGGGTGCGGGAGAAAGCTGGCCCTCCCCGGTGAGAAAACAGCCTGTGTGCTGGCCGTGATGCACCCGGGACCTCGGACAAATCATTCAAATCCCCAAACCTCCTTGTGGTGTGAGGACAGAGCACAGCCCCTAGCGCGCCGCCCACCGCACAGCCAGGCCATTGCTGACCTGCGCGGCCAGGCGGGGTGCCATCTCCCCTGGGCCCTCTCTGTGGTCACATCTGGGAACCTCTATTGATTCCACTGCCATTTTCCTCTCCGATGGCATCAGCCTGTCTCCCACTTGGTCTTTGCCCATCGCTGTGTCTGTTGGTGCCTCTGCCTCTGTCTCTACATGTGTATGTGCCTGTGTGTGTGTAAGCACACAAGTGTGAGGAGGGGCATGAAAGTGGGTGTATGTGTGAGATTATGTTTGTGAGAGTATTGTGTGTGTGTTTAAGTGTGCAAAGGTGTGAGTGCACGTGTGATTGTGTGTGACTGAGCATGTGTGCAACCACTGGGCAGGTACGTAAGCATGTGAGCAATGTGTGAGCATGTGTGATGAGTGTGAGCTTGTGCACACACACAGCACAGCCACGCTGCCCTGCCCTTGCAGGTCCAGCTCCAGCCTCCTCCCGCCTCCCGCCTGTGTCCAGCTGCTCTGCCCATCTGCACAGGGAAGGCCACGTCCATGCTCCGCCTTCCTGGGCTGGGCGGGTCCCTGGGTCTGTCCCTCCTGGAGCCAGTCTCCATCAGGTCCCGGGCCTCCTGATGGTGGTGATGATGTTAGCAGTGCCCGTTTCCGGTGGGACCCTGCCTTCCAGCACTGCGGGCGGTGTTCTCTCCTCCTTTCGTCTTGTTGATGTCCCCACTTTACAGGTGAGGAGAAAGGGCTCAGAGACAGGAGGAAACTTGCTCCCGACCACACAGCTAGGAAGGGGGCGGGGGGGGGGGGTCCAGGTGCTGGAGCAGGAATCCTTGGGAAGCTCCCCCGGTCAGTGACTGCTTCTCCGGGAGGGGACACTGAGCTCTCAGGCTCCAGGCCTGACAGCCGGGGAAGCCTGGATGTCAGGGCCGAGGCTGGAATCATCATCTGCTCCAGCCCAGACAGGTCAGATGCGGGGAGAGGAAGACACGGCCAGGGAGCTGAAGCAACGTGTGAATGCTGAGTAATCCCGAAGCTGCTTCCAAAAGCACTCCAGCCAGGGCCCCTCGGGAAGAGGCACCCTAGGGATGCCTGCTAACGAGCCTCTCCCAGCCTGCTGAGGATGAGGAGGAGAGGAAAAGATTTCAGAACAAGAGATGGCTGGACAAGGCCCAGGCCGTGGAGATGGGCTTCCACCTCCATGGTCCATCTCGCGGGGGAAAGTTACCAATAGGAGGATGAAACTAGAGGGGCTGGGGTGGGGGGATTCCTCAGTGCAGATGAGAACTATCTCCCATCCCAGTGGCTGCTTCTCCCCCCCCCCCCCCCCCATCTATTCTCTATAACCCAACCGGAGCAATTGTCCCAGATCCAAACTGGTCTTGTCCCTGTTGTCTTTAAGAACCTGGTCACTAGCCCTAGCCGGTTTGGCTCAGTGGATAGAGCGTCCACCACGGAACAAAGGTCCCAGGTTCCATTGGGTTGCAGGCTCCTCCCCAGCCCAGGCCCCGGTGGGTGCGCATGCAGGAGGCAACCAATCGATGTGTTTCTCTTGCATCGGTATTTCTCTCTGTCTTTCCCTCTCTCTTCCACTCTCTCTAAAACCAATAGGAAAATATGCGCGGGTGAGGATTAAAAATAAAAATAAATAAAATAAAAATCTGGTCACTGGCTGCGCCTGCCTGGGGTAAGAGGACCACTTGCTGGAGGGTTAAAGAGGTCGGTCCCTGTAAGGTGCTCAGATGCCACCTGCCCTTGAAGTTGTCCTCAAGGAACAGGAGTCACTCTCACGTCAACATCTGGAGGGGGCTGAATGGTGGCTCCAGAAAACATAGGTCCATGTCGAAGCCCCTGGAACCTGTGGCGGTGACCTCCTTTGGAAAAAAGTCCTTGTGGGTGTAATTAAGCCCTGGATCTTGAGTCGAGATCACCCTGGATGACCCGAAGGCCCTCAGTCCAGGGACGAGCGTCCTTAGGAGAAAAGCCACGAGGAGCAGGTGATGTGAAGATGGAGGCAAAGGTTGGGGGGAGGGAACACCTGGAGCCGCCAAAGCTGGAGGAGGCAAGGACGTGCTCTCCTGAGCGTCTGGAGGGCGGGCGGCCCGACCATCGCGGTTCCGAGCTCAGGGCTCCGGGGCGGAGGGAATGGCAGCGCCCAGCCTGTGGTGACGGCGGCTCGGGAAGCTGAGCGGGAGCCAAAGGCACGTTTGTTGCATCTGCACGGCTGCGCTGCTGTAACCCGGCACGATGCCATCCCACTCGCTGGACTTCACCTTTGGGCCTGGCATGCCAGCCTCACAGATTCTCAAAAAATCCTGTTGAATTAAAAAAACAAGAACACCAAACCTGTTGGACCCTCTTCTCCCATCACGGGGCTTCTTTAATTAGGGTCACACAGCCCAGGGCACCCCGAGAGGTGCCAGCAGGTGGCAAAAACCACACAGCTGTTCCTGGACTCCAATTCCACGCGAAGTGATGTTTTCCTCCTCGGAGGGAAGCTGAGTGATTTAACTGGTAGTTTTAATCGCTGTTTTTATTGCGAAACCGTCGGGGATTGACTGTGGCGTGGAATGCAGAAACTTCTGCCTGTTGTAAGGCACAAGGCAAGGCTGCAGGAAAGCGGAGGCGCGGCAGTGTCTGGGGGCCACCCCCCCCCCAGGTCTCCTGCAGGGTCCACGCCGACACTCAGACCTGCCCTGCGGCTCCCCCTGCCCCCTGGGCCCAGCCAGGACTCCTGTTCTGAGCGCGCTCCACATGCCCTGGTCGCTTCGAATATGCTGTTCCCTCTGCCAGATGCCCGTCCCTCTTGGTCCACCTGACAAACTTCCCAGGGGGCCAGGCAGGGGCGTCCCCTGCGCCTGCTGTGAGGACAGCCTGCCGGCGTCTCCCTCTGGATGACCCCTCCAAGGTGGCCAGCTGTTCAGCCTTCACCCTCGGTATGTCTCTCCATCGCGCGTTCTGCCTCAGATGATAGCGTGCAATTGCTTATAAATCTTCTTTCTCCCCCTGGAATGCGAGTTCAAAGGGAGAAGGGCCCAGGCTTGGTTGTCCACTGTGGATTCCCCTGTGCTCAGCCCCACGCTGGTCCCCGGGAAGTGTTCCTTTCTATGGCTGCCATAACGGATTCCCACAGACAGTGTCTGAGCAGCACACATGGTCTCAGTTCTGGAAACCTGGCGCCCTACCTGGGCCTCGCTGGGCTAAGCACGAAGCATTGGCAGGGCTTTGTTGTCTCCTGCAGATTCTTGGGGAGATCCCACTCCCTTAGCTTCTCCTGCTGCTAAGGCCGCCCACAGCCCTGGCCGGTGGCCCCTTCTCCGTCTCCAGAACCAGCAGGGTCACCTCTCTCCTAGGACACTTCCGTAGCCAGGACTCCCTCTGACCACAGCTGGGAAAGGCTAATGTTATCACCCACGTGACTAGATTGGACCCACGTGGATAACCTCCCCACCTCAAGGTCCTTAATCACATTTGCAAATTCCCTTTGCCACGTAAGGCAACATGGTCACAGCTTCTGGAGACCAGGATGCTGCTGGGGGAGGGGGGGGGGGGGACAGGGGCTGGGAGCGGTTGCTCTGCCCACCACACGGTGGGCTCCTGACTGAGAGCCGGGCAGAGCTGAGAAGAGCAAGCAGCCAGGTTAGCTCGTTTCTCCCAGGCAAATCTTTCCCAGACGTTTCTAATCGTAAAACTGCACTAAAAGGCACTAGCAAGTTAAACCTAGAGATTGTAAAGCATCTTAAAAGTCTGTGAAAAGGTATTTTGTTTTGTTAGAGAAAGAGGCCTTTGAAATCTCATGCAAGCCCTAACCAGTTTGGCTCAGTGGATAGAGCGTCGGCCTGCGGATTGAAGGGTCCTAGGTTCGATTCGGTCAAGGGCATGTACCTGGGTTGCGGGCACATCCTCAGTAGGAGATGTGCAGGAGGCAGCAGATCGATGTTTCTCTCTTCTATCGCTCTTCCTTTCCCTCTGTAAAAAAATCAATAAAATATATATTTTTTAGAAGAAATCTTCTCATGCAAGAGAAAGCTATAGCAGGAACATCCTCCTGTGGCTCCCCCTGCGCCTCATGAACAAGACAGCTCCGTCGTTCCAGCAAGGCAGCGTGGGAACAAGACACGGAGCAGCACAAGAGCGTCTGCCTGAGGCTCAAGGATTCATCCCAAGACTCCTTTGGCTGCCATGGGAATTCTCTCCCAGAAGCAAGTGCACTGTTTCACTTCCTCAAAGATGTCTGTGGTCTCCCTTCTTCCTTCAGACTCAGTTCTAAAGTCCCTAGCACCCAGGATACTCATGTCCTGTAATCTTCACCAAGTCCTATAGTGTAAATGTAATTATGTCTATTTTACAGATGAGAAATCTGAGTCTAGGTTCCACAGGCACTGCCCACGTGTACACCCAGACGTCTGCCCCCGGGGCCTGATACCCGGCTTCGTGTAATCGGACCCACCAGCCTCATGGCAGGAGGAGCGGCAGACCTGGGAGCTTGCCCCTCTGTTGGCACAGGGGTCGAGTCAGCACCGCGCACGCCTGCTTCCTGCTCCCGTGGTGGCGGGAGTAAACGAGCCACCACTTGGCCATCCCTTTCCCAATCCTGCTGTGCCACAGGGGACGCCAGGCACAGCGAGGCCTCTTTCTGAGCGTGTTCTCTTCGGTAGAACACGTTACGCTTTTTCAAAACCAGACAAGAACTTGGTCCTTTAAAAAAAATACCTGCTTTCATTTTAACGTTGTTTCCCCATTCTACTAACCATCATCTCGGTGAAATGGCTCGGGTGGGTTTTAGCACTCGTCTCTCACCCTCCTCCCTTCCTGGATGCCTCTGGCTTTACGTGCACCAGCCCTGCCCAACGGGAAGCGAGGGAGGGCGTTCCTCACAGCTGAGAAGGACCCAGACCCCAGCATACGGTCTCGGGTCCAGGCGCTCCAGCCCTTCCCAGGAACTGCCCGCAGAGCCCAGCTACCTGCCAGCTTCAGATCCGTCTGGACAGGAAGGCCCAGACCCTGCTCGGCTATTTTTAGCCGCGGCCTGGTTGAGTCAGCCTTTCTGCTGGCCTGGCCGGGAGCCCTCTGCTCTTCTTCCTCGCGCGGTCGGAGTCTTGCTCACATCTTAGGCGGTGAGCAGGTCTGTCTCCCTCGCCCCTCAGCTTCCCCCCTCATCAGGCGGGGGCAGAGGAAGGGTCCAGATTTCTTTGCTTCTCTTGATAAAAGCCTCCCAGAAGTCATGTGACCTGGAGGGAGCCGGAGACTTTCCATCTTGCTCACCATTTTGCATTAATGTAGCTGTAAGTGGGAATTGTTATTTCTAAAAATCAAGTCTAAGCTCAAATATGCCTTTAAGTGAAAATAATTACATTAAAATCACTTCAGAGAGGAGGGCTGAAATGTAAGCTATAAATGGATGCTCATTGTTCCTCATTTGTGATCCCAGCTTATAGCAGAATGACTGACAGGGAAGGCACTTACGTGCTTAATGGAAGAAGGGATGCTTAGGAATAAATG
Source organism: Myotis nattereri (assembly GCF_964212035.1). Lineage (NCBI taxonomy): Eukaryota > Metazoa > Chordata > Mammalia > Chiroptera > Vespertilionidae > Myotis > Myotis nattereri. The sequence goes on along the minus strand of NC_138085.1, from coordinate 73,818,566 downwards.
AATAGATTCCAAGGTGCTAAAAGCTCAGTGACTTATCCCTCTCAGGGGTAAAGCTTGTAACTTAACACACAGAACTTTTCTTTAATAAACTGCAAATGGAGTTTGCAGGCGTCTCTCCGGGGAGGGGCTGGGGATGTTTTTGGCAGCTGGGCTGACTTCTGTCTTCAGTAACCCCGAACTCATCTCAAAGCGCTTTAAGCAGTAGAGCAGTGGTTCCCAACCTTCTGGCCCTTTAAATACAGTTCCTCCTGTTGTGACCCAACCATAAATTATTTTCGTTGTTACTTCATCACTGTCATGTTGCGACTGTGATGAATCGTCATGTAAATATCTGATATGCAGGGTGGTCTTAGGCGACCCCTGTGAAAGGGTCGTTCGACCGCCAAGGGGGTCGCGACCCACAGGTTGAGAACCGCCGCAGTAGAGACAAGGTGCTACCTCTACAGCACGTCTTTGGCTAGGACAGGTCTCAGGTCAGTTACTCTACGGCTCAAACCACCACGTTACTTCCCATTTCTGCCTGTCTCTTCTCTGGTGGGACAGTGTCCTACCTGCGACTGTAAGATGGGCCACAACCCAGCGTCACACGCAGACGACACTGCCCCACAGGAGGGAGCAGCACCCTCCACACTGCGCTTCTCAGGCACCCAGTCCTCGCCCCAAGCTCCCCAGAGGAGTGCTCGCAGGCCCACTCCCACACCAGCCACTGGCAATGGAACTGGTACCCCTGTGAATGGCTTCCATCACTCACGACTGACCACTGGGCCCCAGTGGAGGGCTGGACGCCTGGGCCACATCGGGGCCGGCCAGCGAGGAAGAAGGGAGCCGTGGCTCCTGGACAGGCTGTCAACAGTGTTGGCTCTGACACCCGTCAAACGCCAGGCCTGCTCCTCATTTCTTGTCCTTTTTCCAAGGAACTTCTATAACCAGGGAAATGCACAAATTTCATCAAGAAAATTACACCAAGATTTGACTTGTATTGAGCAACGTATTTGGATGCTGAGGGCACCCACACTTTTCTTATTTTCTTACTCTCCGGCTCTTTTTAAAAAAATCAACATTTGGTTGTTCTGTGGTATTTTCATAACCCATGAGGAATTATGTGGTTAAAGGAGCTACAGTCTGTGTCACAGATCAGCAAAGCGGTCAGTCATTCTTCCATTTATCGGATCTCACTATGCTTTACTCAGCACTGAAGACACAAAGGTTGGGAAGATAGGTCTTTGTCCGCCACGGAGGCTCTGGGGGGCCCCTACCCTGCTGAACAGAAAATTGACTAAATGCACCTGGGTCGACAAATCTCAGAGGAGAAGGCATTTTGAGCTGGATACAAAAGTTCAGTAAGAGCTTGTTAAATACGTGCAAATTGTCTTATATTCCGTATTTTAACACTGCTAACTTCAGTTGTCATTTTAAGTCCCTCTTGGCTTGGGCACATCCCAGAAAGAGCTTTTTTTGGGCACATGTAGGATTTGAACTTGTGTCATTGACGAGGAAAATTGGACCTCTGTGGTCTTAAAAAATACAAGCCTATACTAGTATATGATCATGTGAGTAACATGGTACAAGCAGGTACAACATTACTTATGAGTGTGAAGCAGAATATTTTATTTTATTTATTTTTAAAATATATTTTATTGATCTTTTTACAGAGAGGAAGGGAGAGGGATAGAGAGTTAGAAACATAGATGAGAGAGAAACATCGATCCGCTGCCTCCTGCACACCTCCCACTGGGGATGTGCCCGCAACCAAGGTACATGCCCTTGACCGGATTGAACCTGGGACCCTTCAGTCCCCAGGCCGACGCTCTATCCACTGAGCCACACCGGCCAGGGCAGAATATTTTAAAATGCGGATCCTGAGGCTGACAGTGTGGGCTGGGAGCCTGGGTTCTGAAGTTGGGCAAGTTCGGGTTTGAACAGCTTCCTGTGCGGCCTCCAGCAAACCACTCACCCTCTCTGAGCCTCGGCTTTCTCATCTGTAAAATGGCAGTAACGCCCAACACATCCATGTTCATAAGTCCTTTGGCTCTGTCACTGGGAGCTTCCCTTTGGCTTCTTTCTAACACTGTGTAACATCTAGTAATTTGTGGTGTCTAATATCTTTCCAATTATCCTTCTCAGCACCCCAGCTTCCTGCCCCGTCTTCTTCTTCCTTCCTTTAGGCAGCTCCTACCCCTGCAAGTCTTGTTCATTTCTCAGGAGAAGCTCAGCTCTTTGCCTCGCCACACAAAACCGCAATTCTTGCCCCACAGCTGACGTTACATTAGGCCCCTCATGAACGGAGTCCCTGCCGAGCACGGCCACGGGAACCAGTGCCTGGCGGAGCCTGACCTGTCCTTGCACCTGAGCCCTTTCCCGGCCGAGGTGCTTTCCTCACCAGCATCCGCGTGGACGAGGCGTCCCGTGGGGATTCATCCTGTTCTCACAGAAACGTCTCAACTTTAGAACTACACCCTCCAGGCCAACATAAAAAACAGCTTTTTATAATGAAAATGGTTAAGTTCTCAAAAAGTTTAACACAGCATTTTAACAACCTACATGATCTGTATGTAGCAGCAACCAGGATTAATTATAAAATTGCGTATTTTGAATAGTAAAAAATGCAAACTGTGCCTCTTCAGAAAGAAACCTACAGGAAAAAAGAACATTTCCTCAAAACCCCACAAATAAAATATTAATGGAACTATAATATAAGCTCCACAGGGCAGGGTTCTGTTTGGTCTGTGCTCTGCTACAGCCCAAGTGCCTAGAACAGGGTGGACACACAGAAGGTGTCAATAAATACATGGCGAATGACTGTGCTGACAATGAAATCTGATTAGAAACTGAAGAAATTAGAAGTGCCCCCAACAGGCAATGGCTCACATAGGAAGTAAAAAGCTAGATAAAATGAGGCATTTTAAAATGACCCTGAAACAAAATGAATTAAACTAATAGTTCTTTTCAGTTTACAGCTGGTTATTATTGGTTTAAAAACTAGCCAAAGACCAGTCAAGAAGCAACGAGCATTTGGACATATTTAGTATACGAAATTTCACGCTATACCTGTCAAATATCCTGTCAGTCTACAGTCCACAGCTCTCGTCCCTGCTGCGCCCTGGGCGTCTTAAACGCCCATGAGTAAAGCAGAAAACGGGAGGGGGTGGGCTTTATTGGAAGGCTCTGGGGGGCTGATGGGAGGGAAGAACCCCCAGCTCAGAAGGCCTCGTGGGCTGGAAGGAAAGTCTTAGCCGTCAGGACTGTCTCTTTCTGAATGTCTGCTTCATTCTCTCAAGTTTTTTCCATGAGCTTAGAATCAAGGTGCCAACACCAGCAGACTGTCTGTCTTCCTCTCCTGGGGGGAAGTGTGTTTTCACAGATCCCATTAGAACAGCGGTTCTCAACCTGTGGGTCGCGACCCCTTTGGTGGTCAAATGACCCTTTCACAGGGGTCGCCTAAGACCATCCTGCATATCGGAGATTTACATGACGATGCATAACCGTAGCAACATTACAGTTATGAAGCAGCAACGAAAATAATTTTATGGTTGGGTCACAACATGAGGAACTGTATTTAAAGGGCCAGAAGGTTGAGAACCACTGCATTAGAAGGATCCAGGGAGGGATGCCAATTGGTCGAGCTTGGATGACATTTTCCGTCTCAGGGACCGATCTCCGATCTCCGTGGGCAGGGGGAAGGGTGGGGCACAGGAGGGCCTGGCAGCTCCCCTAAGGACGTGCGAGCTATGAAGGTGGCGCAGTTCCCTAAAGAGAGACGGACAGTCCCAGACGAGAGCGAATGTCCTTCTAAACGACAACGAAAGCCCCTGTCGGAAGGAAGCCTTCCCAGACAGACCGCCTTCTGCGGGTCGGCCTGCGAGGCTCCCCACTTTCAGAGTCTGGGTTCGCACCAGTCTGTTACTTCAGGGTTCATGCTGCCCAGAGAGCAGTTAACTGAATTATTAAGATCTTCATTATTAAAATGAGGTAAGTTTTATCTGAATTAAAAAGGCAAACATAACATTAGTATCTTTCTCTAAGAGATCAAAACACTCTCATCACAACTTAATAAGGTTAGACCAGCCTGATGCACTGATGAGTAAAAATTTCTTCCATTTGACCAACTGGAAACTAAAGCCAGATGCCTTATCTGAGGTCTCAGTGCGCGAGGAAGTGGACTGGCTCCTGGACTCACGTGTTTTAGTTAAAGACCAATGTTTCAACAAATCAGTGCAGCCCACAGAGCAGTGTGTGATATTTGGCTTTACTTTATAAAAATACACAACTTAAATACATATGACACTCTCTATACAAGACATAAACAACTGTTGGATTTAACATTTTCAGTTATTTCAACAGAAAGCAAATATGTAAATTACCTCGTAAGAGCAAAAGGTTTGCTTAGAGACTCTGCATTCACAGTCACAGGGCAACCGATGCAGGAAGCCAACCCAAACCGTCCCATTCCAACAGGTCATCCCCCCGGCCCTCCCTGCACAGCGGTCCGGCCCTGCTGATTCCACACCAGCTGATGCACCCACATCCCAGATTAAATGCTGTCTTCTCCAGAGATGGTTCGTGGGAAAACCAATGTACAAATGGTATCAAGTGTATCTTACAATTGTGCTCAATCCCAATCCCAAGTCTGAACCTCTTTCCACTTTGCAAAACTTGCGATGGAAGGTGGTTAGTTATATTTTGCAGCTAAACTCATTTTCAAAAGTTTCACCACATCATCGGCAGACTCCGTGAGCTGGACAGCATGCAGTGAAGGGAGTGACATCCCGGCGTCGACCGAAGTTCCTGGGAGAAGGCGCTGTCACCGTGACACACAATGTGCACCAGCTCCACCCCTTCCAACCCGACACTGGGACCCCTCGCCCCTCCAGGCTGTCCCTGTGCTGCGAGGGGCGACGACCTCACTCCGGTGCTGCACTCACTCGGCTTTCTTTCAGAAAGTCAGCTGCCTCGTCTATGGCTCATGGGACTAACAGTGAAGTAGGTACTAGGTTATGGGTATAAAAAATATTGACCAGCTGAGAATTCAAGGCTGAGAACATACTAACCTAAGTTTCCTGAGGTAAATGTGAGCCTTAAAGAATAGTGTGTGAGCTCCAGCATCAGAGCAGTTTATGGGGGGTAGCAGCACGACACCCCGCTTCTACAGTCCCTTAACAGACTGACGACAATGCCAAGGACACATTATGTGAAGCAGAAAATAACACGTGGAATAACAGAAGTGCTGACAGGCGAGAGCATCATTCAAATGGAGGCAGGAGAGGAGAGCGGAACAGAAGGCGGGTGGATGTTAAAGTGCTTGGGCAGGTTGGACGATTAGCTTGAAATGCCTCCAGGGTTTTTTCTGACAAGTTTTAAAAGTTAATTCTTGGTGACTCAGATGTGGAAGGAATGGCTTTTCTTTAATAATAGCTGTTCAAACTTTTTATTCCTTTTTGAAAAACAAGATTCTCTCTAACTTTTTTTTAGCCATTAAAATTATTCTGCTAGTTGTTAACTCTCACTGATGTATTCTGAAATCCTAACTGGCTGAATAATTTTAAGATTGAACTAGAAAGGGCATATTTGCACCAAGAAGTTAAATTAATGCATAGAGATCTGTAAGTTTGTATGAAGTTAGTACCTAAAAAACTTCTCATTGCTGTTCATGCTTCATTATCTTTTAATAGTCTACTCAAGAATTATGGAAGTCAGACAATCCTGGCTTCCTCTCTTTTCCGTAAGTGAAGCAGTACATGGCTGCCTTGACTCCCAATGAAGGTCCTGGGAACTGAGTCCCAGGACCTGAGGACAGGATCAGGCTAAATTCCAACAAGTCAGTCGCTACATAGGGATACGAATGGAAGCCGAAAGAACGCCCCCTGAAACTGCCCAGCCGCACGCTCTCACTGTAGGTGAGTGAGGTGACTGACCAGGGTTTAAGGACAGCGCTGAAAACTGGCCCCAGCTCTTTATACAGGGCCACACACTCAGCGAGCTGTCAGGTCAACTCGGGCTGACACGGCCACGTGTGATCCCTCAGTCACACGACTCCTCAGTTCTGTAGCCAGAACAGAGCGATGTTCATTACCGTAAGCATGATGAAAGCCTTGAGCAACATCAGGTCCAGAGAACCTTGGGTTGGAGTTCCACAGTCTCAGAGCTAGTTAACATTAAACGGCCAGAGGAAAACCCCACCAGAAATCAGATCTCAGACCTCATTTCATAAAAAAGAACATTTTGGTCTCACGGAGATGAGAACCTACTAGAAATCAATGCTCTGGTTTCTGACTAGCTCCCTGCAGCCCAAGGGCAGCCACCGAATGCAACTGCTTTGGGAGGGCAAGAATCCCAGACACAGTGGGCGTGAATGAATGGAAGTGCCTTTCTCCTGAGGTGTAGGCATGCCAACCGGCGATCTGTATGGGACAGCTGGTAAAATTCACAGAAAGTAGTGTCCTATGAACCTTAAATCCCCCATCAGTGCAGCGTGGTCACAGCTAAAAACATGAGCATCCTCATGAGAGTGACAGGCGATGAGCCACCCGAGAGGGCTAGACGCCTGAGAGAAAGGCCAGGCCTGATCTTCACCCATCCTGGGAGACAGAGCCGGAGGCGACGGCGAAATGGATTTCTCTATGTGAAGGAATCTTTATCATCTGTAGCGTAAGATATCACTATTCAGAAATTTGGGAGCCAAGCAAAATGATGGCGATTCCTCCCGCACAGGCTTAAGGATCTCTCCCTCCACCGGCCCCACCAAAGGACCCACACTTGCCTCTGGTCATCCAGGCCCAGGCCCAGGCTCGTAGGGAGGCAGTGGGTGGAAGCCAGGGACTGAAGGGGAGAACTGATGGCGGATGTAGTATAGGGAGTAAGGAGGCCAGAGGAGAGGAACTGACACTGATGAGGAGACCTGGCTTGTTGGGCAGCACCCCTGCCTTTCCCACCATTATTTGTCTGCAGCAAATAATACAGAAGCAATAAAAGGCATAAACCTCATATGGGGGCTCCGCTAAGGCATCAAATGTGCCTGAGCCAGGCTGCCGGGCCCCTGGCCAGGTGTGCACCATCCAGTGTGCCCTCAAGCCCTTGTCTTGGGTCTGGCTCCTCGTTCCTAGGTGATGATGCTTCCCACAGCAACCAGCACCCATTTCCACAGCCAGGGAGAGACCTCAGATCCAGGGGCCCGACTAGCAGCAGCCAGTTTACCCAGAAGGGTGGCTGCCATCGCTTTTACCCTCAGGACTGGCTCGTCTCTCCCCCTGGTGGTCAGAGAAGGGAACAGACTAAATGTCAAAAAAGGGCTGCTTAATTCAGAATCGCATCACTCTGTTTCACAAACTTCCAAAGGGCTCTAAGAGCTCATTAATTTTAGATTGATGGTTACACCACCACCTAAGGACTCATCCTAAAAGGAGCAACTTGCTTGTGAGGTCACACCAAACTTCCAGGGGTTTCGATATTGTCTGCTTCTGGTTTAATTCTGATGATGAATTAGTAAAAAAGAAAGAGGTGAAAGGGTCTTCCTGTCCTCCCCCCAGAACCTTTGGACTCTCCTGAGCAGGGGCCTGCGGGGGGACTGCTGCCAACCTGGAAAGATGCGATGAGCGCCGCAGGCGTGTGGTCCCTTCGCCCCGCCGTGACAGGGCCGTGACAGGGCCGTGACAGGGCCGTGACAGGGCCGTGACAGGGCCGTGACAGGGCAGCAGGCGCCTGGATGACCCATTCAGGGCTGACAACACGCACGGGAAACGAGCAGGGAGGGTCTGTGGAGGGAAGCCCACGCTGGCTGCTCCACCTCCAGGGAAGGCCTGTTCGTACTGAGCCCCACGCGTCCTTCCCTCTCCTTCCTACTTGATGTTCTTCAGGACGGCCGTGCGGGCGTTCACCACCGCTTTGAAGGCATCCTCACTCCCAGGCGCCACGCATTTGTCAGGGTGGAGCAGCACCGCGAGCCTCCGATAGGCTTTGTTGACTTCGTCCCTGCGAAAAGGAGCCAAGCCCGTGTTAGGGACAGGCCCGCCCCAGGGGCTGCATTTGGCAGTTTGAATAACGTAATAACTCCTGCAGTAAGCACACCCCAAATAACTCCTACCCTTTTTAAAGGTGAAACTAGGAAACAACAAACAACAAATAATATGTAACATACAAGTAGAAAAAAATGCAGTGGAACCTGAGTATGTAAACGCTGAGGAAGCGCTTGGTAAAGGAGTGATCACGTGAAAACAGACGCACTTGGCACCTGGTGGCACTGAGTGAGTGCTGGCAGCAGGGGGCCCGGGCGGGCAGGGCAGGCCCCGCACTAGCTCTGAAAGTGGGGCTTGGGGACTAGCACGGGAGGGGAAATACCGAGCAGCTGGCAGAGAACTGGCGAGGCTGGGCACAGACTGTGGGTCCGGCGTGCAGTCCCCTGAGGAAACTGCTGGGAGGGACACGCAACCAAGTAGCCAGGGAGCAGGGTCAGAAAGTGAAAGGCCACGGAGGCCAAACAGGAAACGGGGTTTGACCAACGACAAGAGTAGGCGCTCCGTGACAAACGGTGCCGGGAGTGCCGTTCTGCAAGTCAGGGGTCAGGTGGGGTGTTACCATAACCCAAGTGAGAGCACATCGTAGCTACGGTGTCTGTGGCAGGAAGAGAAAGGGATAATGCAGAGCAGGAGGGGGCGGAAGCAGATGAGGAGCCAGATACACAGGTGGATAAGCTACAAGAAAAAGGGCTGAAATGAGTCCAGTTTCCTGGGGAGTTTGAGGCCCAGGGTAGGGGCGTGGAAAGGGGTACCTGAGAGGTACAGTGAGCTCCCGGAGATAAAAGAAGAAACGAGAGAGATCAATATATCCAGAGAGAGGAGCGGTAAGACCCGCACAGCCAGAGATCTTAGGCTTCTGAGCTCCCCAATGAGCAGGAACTGATCGGGGAGGGGCCTGGAGACCATCTGGTCCTGTAACCTTCCCTGCTTCTTTTTTTCTAAATATACTTTTATTGATTTCAGAGAGGAAGGGAAAGGGAGAAAGAGAGATAGAAACAGCAATGATGAGAGAGCATCATTGATCGGCTGTCTCCTGCACGCCTCACACTGGGAATTGAGCCCACAACTGGGCATGTGCCCTGACTGGGAATCGAACCATGACCTCCTGGTTCATAGGTCGATGCTCAACCACTGAGCCACACTGGCTGGGCTCCCTGCTCTTCATTATGCTCAGGTGCCAGGCCTCTGAGAGGCTTCTAGTGCCCAGTCACCGCCTGCAAGGAGTCTGCTCTGTCTCCACCGGGTGGCTTTATTTCCCGCCTTCCTTTTGTGATCCAGGTTCCCGCTGTCTCCTGAGGCTGGGTAGGGCGCTTTCTGAATGCCCTAGCTCAGTGGTCAGCAAACTGTGGCTTGCGAGCCACATGCAGCTCTTTGGCCCCTTGAGTGTGGCCACGAAGTTTCAATCACACTGTACGTGCATGCCCGTACGTGGTATTTTGTGGAAGAGCCACACTCAAGGGCCGCAGTTTGCTGACCACTGCCCTAGCTTCCCTCCTTTGCTTTTTATCCGAAGGATGTCTAGTTTGGCCCTGCAAATTAGGGAGTTGGTCTCTGATGTCTTGATGTGATGGAGAGTCTTGTGTAGCTTGGAGAGACAGGTCACAGGGCCATGCTACGTTCTCCGTGTCCTGAGCATACATTCGATGGCTTTTTCTATTTTCTGCTCTTAGGGGAGTCCTGCATTCTCGTTTTAATCTTTCATGTAGCTCTTCTACATAATTTTTTTTGATATATTTTTTTTGATTTTTTAATGATCTTCTACATAATTTTAATATCAGCTACCAAGAATCACATTTTCCCCAAAGGACTCTCCATCTGTAAGCAGGTTCTGCATCCTCTCTCTTCCCCGTGAGCACGTCCTGGGTAGCCCCCTCCCTGCTCTGCTTCCTGAAGAAACATGCCCACCGGGGGCTGGTATGAGGCCTGGCCTGCTGCACCAAGAGTGCCTTTTAAGAAGTCTGGGCCGCCGAAACCGGTTTGGCTCAGTGCATAGAGCGTCGGCCTGCGGACTGAAGGGTCCCGGGTTCGATTCCGGTCAAGGGCATGTACCTGGGTTGCGGGCATATCCCCAGTGGGAGATGTGCAGGAGGCAGCTGATCAATGTTTCTCTCTCATCGATGTTTCTAACTCTCTATCTCTCTCCCTTCCTCTCTGTAAAAAATCAATAAAATATATTAAAAAAAAAAAGAAGTCTGGGTAACCGATGGACACAGGCAGTAGCGGGGTGAGGGCCTGTGCTGGGGTGCGGGAGCGGGCTGGGAGAGGTCAATGGGGGGGAAAAGGAAACATGTAATTTTCAACAATAAAGAATTTTTTTAAAAAGAAAAATAGAATTCTGGGTAGCAGGGGAGGCTTTCAAGGAAAATTCTGGAGAAACAGGACTGAGTCAAGTGTGTAAGAAATATATTAATTCTACTGAAGATTAAGATTTTCTCAAAGGTCAAGAATAGTAAAAATTAGCACTGAACAAACATTAAAACTGTCTATAACTTAAAAAAATGTTTGTAGGTTTTGCCTCAAAGTGCTCAATACCATACAAAATTAGTTTGGTATCTCCAGAAGAGCAAAGGTAAGATCAGTACATGTTTCCATTGGTTAAGGGCATGGAACTTGTGGAGATCCTGTAAATTTTAGTAGATTCCAATTAACCAGAGTGAATAACTAAGAAACCGAAGTTTACTTTTCTGGAATAAATATTGTTCTAAGTTAATAAGTAACCGTTTCTTAGTTTTAGAGCCAATATCCCTTGAGGATGAAATGGGAGAATTTAGAATGAGACCATGGAAACCTAAAAGTACATTTAAAAGAAACCAATGAACTCTGTGCTATGTACACGAGTCATCTGTGTTTAAAGCACCTGGCAAGTCGAGGTGACCAATAACTGTCTTCCTCTCCCCTCCCCTCTTTGCTTCTGGACTAAAGATAGGCTCTGAGACCAGAATGGAGAAGAGATACTAACACTATGGATGCTGACAAGGCAATTTCCAGGTGGGCTTGTGTGGGTGGGTGGGCGGGTGGGGTCAAGGTGAGTAAGTAGAAAGGGAGAACCATGGAGAGAAAAGCTATGGTGCAAAAGCAAAAGGTCTGAGGACTCGTATAATTATAATATGCACAGGAACAGTGTTCTGTAGTAAAACGTTAGGCAAACTTTGGAAGTTCTTAAGAGAGTAGATCCCCAGAGTTCTCATTACAATGAAAAACCTTTTCTTTTCTCTATGAGATGATGAATAGTAACTAAACTTGCGGTCACTGTCTCACAGTATCTGTGAGTGAATCATTGGGCTGTACGCCTTAAACGATACAATCCTGCATGTGAATTATATTTCATTAAAACTGGGGAAAAAAGTTCTATGACCATACTGAACAATGATTTACTCTTGCACAGCAACAAAGAGTAGTGATTATATTTCTTTTTCTTCCAAATAATTCTTTTGGCTAAAATAAAGGAACATAAATACACACAGATGAGAATCTAGTAGGAATTTTGAGAAAGACAGAGAGACAGAGACAGAGAGAGAGAGAGAGAGATAGAGACTCGCTCACACAAACACACACATGGCGTGTTCAGGGTCAAGAACCAATTCTACCACTAACCCCTGGGGTTACTGAATGTATTTAGTCTCACTAAGTCCCAGTTTTCCCAGTTATAAAATGAAATGTTTGAACACGTTGATCGCTAACATTTTTTCCTCTTCTAAATTAAATAATTTAAGAATTCTCTCTTGTAAGGTATTTTTTTTAAGGTTCATTAGCTTCAAGGCTCTTAATTCAACAAGAGCAGAGCATACCATTTCGAAAAGCATTTCTGCATACACACTATCAGTGATGGCGAACCTATGACACGCGTGTCAGAGGTGACACGCGAACTCATAATTTTTTGGTTGATTTTTCTTTGTTAAATGGCATTTAAATATATAAAATAAATATCAAAAATATAAGTCTTTGTTTTACTGTGGTTGCAAATATTAAAAAATTTCTCTATGTGACACGGCACCAGAGTGAAGTTAGGGTTTTCCAAAATGCTGACACGCTGAGCTCAGAAGGTTCCCATCACTGCCCTACAGAGTTATCACATCAGGCACCTGCTATCACCTGAATAGCGAAGACACAAAGCTGCTTCTGATTCAGTGAAAGAGTGTTAGCAAGTCATCTAATGTATGTCACACACCCCTGTATTTCCAGACAATTGTGAGAAGATATTTCGTGCCTGTGATTTTGACAATGGAGCTGTGCTCTATAATTCTAGTAGAGCTCAGCACTAACATCACAGAACACTGCTTACCTTGACGCTCCAGGTTTGACTCCCAGCATGTCCCAGCTGTCTTTACTATTTCGAATTCTGCGAATGGTGTCTGCTTGTTCTTTGGTGAAACTAGCACTGCTATTTGGGATCGGACGTTTCCCGCCGTTTTCACATAAGTCAACTATGGCTGCATAGAAGGTCTGCAAAAAAACACATCCCACGGTGGAACTGACTTGGTGAAAATGGGGATTCCTTGTAAGCATCAACTAAAGGACTTTAGTATATTTCAGTAACTCTTAAAATTCATACTAAAGCAAGTATTTCAGAGGGAAATACGATCAAAGAAGTGAAGGAAAATATACTGTTGGTGAGTGGAGAGAGAATCTCAGCAGAGAATTGGGAGCCACCCAAAAGCATCCAATGCAAACTCCAGAACTGAAGAGTGTTGAACTGAAAAATTCCCTCAGTGGATTCAACAGCAGATTGAAGTCAGAGCAACAGAGACTATGCAATCTAAAAAATGGAGAAAAAAATGGGATAAAGATAAACACAGCCTCAAGAATTGTGGGACAGAAATCACATGATCTACTATGTAGCTGGAGTCCGAGAGAGAGAGAGAGAGAGAGAGAGAGAGAGAGAGAGAGAGAGAGAGAGAATAAGGCATAATATAAAGGCTTAAAAAAATCTCCCCAGCCCTAGCTGGTTTGGCTCAGTGGATAGAGCGTCCGCCTGGGGACAGAAGGGTCCCAGGTTCGATTCTGGTCAAGGGCACATGCCTGGGTTGTGAGCTTGATCCCCAGTAGGGGGCGTGAGGGAGGCATCAGATCAATGATTCTCACCATCATTGATGTTTCTATCTCTCTCTCCCTCTCCCTTACTCTCTGAAATCAATAAAAATATATTTTTTTAAAAATCTCCCCAAATTTCATGAAAAACACCTGCACATCAATCCGAGAAACTCAACAAGCCCCACGTAGGATAAGAGTAAAGAGACTCACACCCAGACACATGGCACAACTACTGAAAATCACTGAGAAAGAGAAGCTCTTGAAAGGAACTGGAGGGGAGCCTGGCCAGCATGGCTCAGCGGTTGAGCGTCGACCTATGAAGCAGGAGGTCACAGTTCGATTCCCGGTCGGGGCACATGCCTGGGTTGTGGGCTCGATCCCCAGTGTGGGGCGTGCAGGAGGCAGCCGATCAGTGATTCTCCCTCATCATTGATGTTTCTATCTCTCTTTCTCCCTCTCTCTTCCTCTCTGAAATCAATTTAAAAAAAAATTTTTAAAGAAAGTAACTGGAGGGGGAAAGACATTACACACAACCGAGTAAGAGTAAGAATGGGCGCTAACAGCTCAGGAGACACAACAGAGACCAGAAGAGAATGAACGAACAGAGCGAAAGTGCTGCTTTAACCTCTGCGGCTGTTATCTGTGCCGCCACCAACCTCCGCTCCTCCCAGGTGCTCTCCCATCGGAAATGAGAGCGCTAACTGCCGCACGCTACGTCTGAAAGGCGATGCAATATGTAAACCCCTCAGGATTGTAAAACACTATCCAAATGGCTAAGTATTATTATTGCACATATATAGGTACAAACCCACATAGGTTTGTTTCACAAGAAGAGAATCGTGGCAAGACAACACCAGCCTTATTTGGTCTTGAAATAGAAGCTACTGATGCCCAATTTAGCCCGTCAGCGAGGATGGGACCTGTCTTCCAATAGGAGGGGTGACAGCTTGTGAGGAGAAAATTCCGCATAAAAGATTAAGTAAGATCCCACTCAATAATTAAGAACAACTCTTTATAGTATAGCTACATTATTCAAAATGCTAAAAATGCCCAAAATATCACACGCAGTCGTAAGAAAAAAATGCATTATTCATGCCACCACTTACTTCCAAATGGGTCTGTCATTAAGAGTTGACTTGATTTTAGAACTTAGTGTTTAAACAGCCTCCGCCCCTTAAAATTATCCAAGATTAGTAAAGTTTTAAAAAGTGGCCATCTATTCAGCTTGCACTGTGAATGCATCCTTGATTGGCGAGACCTGGTTTTGTGTGTGACTGGCTGGATTTGTAACCGCCTCATATGGCCACGATATAGGATTGTCTTAGCTATGGCAAGCCGATCTGCATAGAAATGTAACCAAAGGTAGTTTGGAAGAAATTCTCTGTCCACTGAAGTTAAGTGTAAAATAGCTGCTGTTAAACATGATAATCATTGGAATCACCTAGAAAGCTTTTTCAAAATATAGATTCCTGGCTCCATCACAACATTACGCTTCCAATAGGCCCGGAACCCAGCAACCTGTATTTTGAAGAATTTCCTCAAGTAACTCTGATATCAGCCAGGTCTGGTCTGAAATAGACAGCAGACAGGTATCACACACACATATCATTCATATTCTTTTTCTTTTTCTCACCAGCGTCTGAAAAGAAAGAGCTCATTCAAATGAGAAATTCCCTTTTTGCTTCTCACAATTTAAACTAGAATTTGGCACGGGCAGTCTCAACACAGATTTTAGAACCACAAAATGCCGGGCTACCTGGAACATCTCATTAATTCCTTCTCCGGTTTGTGCTGAAGTTTCAAAGTACAGGAACCCTCTGCTTTCGGCCCAAAGACGCCCTTCACTTTCATCCACACAGCGGTGCTTGGTGCAGTCAATCTGAAACAGCAACGTGAGGGCCAGAGACGGCCGAGTGAGGTCTGTCAGTCCTTTATAGGCAAATGCTATTCTCAATGAAGCCCGGTGCTCGCACAGCAAATGCAGGACCCAAGGGGACAAGACGACGAGTAATGTTGGATGGGGCTGATTTTCTGTGGCAAAGCAAGGGCCTGGAGAACCTGCCGCGCCGAGGGGGGCGGGTCTGCTTTCACGCCTTTCCCCAGACCACTCTGCACCTCCCACTGCCCTCCTCCCGTCAGATCAGAGTGTGACGATTAGCATCCGCCGCTCCTGCTGTCACCGTATCATTCCCCAAGTACCCACCGGACACAAAAATGGATCAAAGCCTGACACCCAGCTGTTGGTTTGTTGTTGTTCTTGTGTTAGGGGCCTATGTTTTAAAAAGTTGTTGATTCCTATATTACCGAAAAAGGAACTTTCCTTTTTATGTTCCCCCAAACTCAGAGCGCCGCTCCTCCATAATAAATCTAGAAAGCTGAGCGGACCATTTCCAAAGCGGTTACCTTGTTGGCACACACCACGAAGACAACGTTTTCCATGTTCCCGTGAGGTCCAAGGTCTTGCTTCATTTCCGCCAGCCACGTGTCAAGGGCATCAAAGGAGTCTTTTTGCCCAACATCATAGACCAGCATCACACCCTGTGTGTCCTTGTAAAACTCGTTACGAACCTTCACATAAAAGAACAGATGCACAAAATCTGAAATAGCAAGTTGGAGGGGTTTTGTGGTTTTATAAGAAAAGGTACAAACCCACGTAGGTCTGTTTCAAAAGAAGAGAACCATTAACTTTGCAAAGTATGTATGCTCTTTTGTGTGGTCACAGCATTTGCTGTTGTATCTCAGTATCTGCTGGCCTTCACTTCAGGGGACGTTTTACAAAATCAAAGTAACATGATTAACAAAATCGTCGGTGCAGAAGGGCTTGGAATGGAAACAGCAGCCTCTGCCCTACCTTCCTCACCTCCAGTTCCACTCCCCAGAGGCGATCAGTCATTAAGTGCTGTTAGCAGGCCTTAAAATAACACAATGACGTCAAGTTCTGCTCAGGAAGAACATGGAAGCTGAGTGAACAATTAAGAAGAACTTCAGGCAAAAATGACACAGATATTAGCAACAGGTACAGCCATTAGACACCCATCCCGCAGCCGGCTTTCCCGGGGGGCGGGCAGGTCTCTGCGCCTGGAGCTGAGCAGCAGCCTCAGACTGCACACTGAGCCACAGAGGACGGGACCTCGGCTCTGGAGCCGGGCACACCTGGTTCACGCTCCCTCTGAGCCTCTCGGGGTCTCAGTTTCCTCATCTGCAAAACGGGACACTCCTCACTGCCCAGGGCTTTTACGACGAGGAAACGAGTGATGAAGGCAAAGCACCACCAAGGGCATGAGCCTCCCTTCCTCCCTCCAGGAGGGACAGATGCGCTTTTCCCTGTTCTTCCTGTGAGTACAAGGAAGACGCCGGGGCAGCACATAGGAAACAGACAGAACAAGTCTCGGGAAGGTGGAGAGAAGGCAGACAAGCCTGGGAGCTGGGGAACGGACAACGGTGAGTTCCCTGGGCTCTCTTTGCCTCACACATGCAAGACAGGGAGCTGGGGTCCACCTGGAAACGCCACAGGGTGGAGACAGACAGACACCCCCAGAGCCTGCTCCCTTTAGACAGAAGACCAGGAAAGGGGAAGCCTCACAAGACAAAGACACTAGACAATAACCACTCACTCCCGCCAGACACCTCAAAAAATTCTGCCTCTCCACCCCACCCACTCAGGCAAAGGCTGAGTAGAGACTTCAGAAAAATAAATGACTGAGAAACACAATAACCAAAATGAAAAAGCTTAGAAATTGAGCTCCACAACAAACGGAGGGGACAGTGAAAAGACTCAGAGAACTAGAAGGCAGACAATAACATTGGGCACAATAGAGAGAGAAAGAAACAAGCAAACAAACAGAACAGCGCCTCAGGGACCGTGGGACGACAAGACGAGAGTCCCGAGAGGAGAAATAGGGGGGGACTGAAAACTCTCAAAGAAATAATGGCTAAAACGCCTCAGATGTGGCAAGAGACATACACCTACAGATTCAAGAAGCTGAGGACACCCCAAACAGAAAAAGCAAAGGCCTCCAGGCCAACTCACCACAATCCAACCCCTAAAACTAAAGACCAGGGGAAAATCAGGAGAGCAGCCGAGAAAAGTGAGACCTCCCCTCTGGGGAAAAAACATCTCAAATGACAGCAGATTTCTCATCAGGAATCGAGACCAGAGGACTTTCCAAGGGCTGGAAGGAATGCCAACCCAGGCCGGGCCGGTGTGGCTGAGCGGACCTGATCACTCGCACCCTGCCAGGAACGCACTCACGTTCTGGGCTCAGGCATGCAGTGAAAAGAGCAGTCCTTCCACAGTGAAAATGTCTTACACAGCTACACACACTTATTTTTACACATGATTCGAATATGGGTTGTTTCAGGTAATTCAGGATCTTTGGCTAAACCACTGACAATACTGGATACAGGTTTTCTCAAAAAGGCTTTCTTACCTCGTAGAAGAAGGGGTGTCCAGCCATATCAAAGATGTTCACTTTGATCTCTCTGTCTCTGACTTGTACCCTGGAATGTTCACATGAAAAAAAAATCCCAAAGGTCATGGTTTCTGCATTCACATTAATATTATTTGTCACTTAGAAATATCTGTCACTTACACGTTTTAAAGGCGTGTGTGTATGAACCTTCAAAGAGCTTCTCCGTGCCTCTTCCGATCCCGCATCATCTCTGCAACAGGAGCCGCACCTGGGCAGGCAGCCTGCCTCCTGCTCCTAACACCCTGAGCCCGCCTGGCACTCACCTCCAACTGCCCTCACTCACCTCCGCCCGTCCGCCCCCTTCACTCACCAAGGGCGGCTCGTGCTGTGGGACTAAGGGAAACTGACAAGTAGAGCGAGATGAAGGAGAACAAAATATTTTGTTTCCCTTAGTAAGACATCTTAATTACTACTGGTTATACTCGGTTACGATGCAGAACTGTAACAAATTATATTATTAACAATATCTGTTTAATTTTCTTGTTAGCTGCATTTGAGCAATAGCAATAGTCAATTTTCTCTCAGAAATTTGAAAATAGAGAACAGAACAAAAAGGGAAATAACAACCATTAAAATTAGAATTAACTACTGTTAACATTATAGCATTTTTGCTTCAAGTCTTTTTTTAAAAAAAGAAAAATCACTACTGGAAAATGAATGAATAAAACGTGATAAATAATTCGAACACCAAAGGCAAATACAAAGGTGAAAGCTTAAAAGTAAACCCAAATCATATCACCCAGAAAAAACCATCACTAACATAGATGAAAATCACCACAGACCTCTTTCTATGCATAGATAAGACTAATAGACATTTTAATAAATATGGGTTTATACTATTTTGAAATAAAAAGTATAAGTTTTACTTTTTATTGAATTTAACAAAAAACAAAAAGACAAAAAACTGAACTGGGAGGAATTGAGCTTTCAATGTAAATGTGTCCTCACCACAGAAATATTATTTCCCAAAAGGTTCCACTAAGGTTAAAGAATAGAGATTATAACAATAAATTAACCAAAGAGCATCTTTTTTAAGCATTTCAGTCTTAGCATTGGTACGACTTCCTCGGGGGGGGGCGGGGGGGGGGGGACCAGGACATCGGCACCTGCTCCCTTGTTCCCCGCTGTCTCCTGGTGTGTTTATCACTATTCTCTGTCCAAAGGATAACATCTACGTTCAGTTCTGAAGCCCTCCTTCCTACAGCTGTTTTCTAGTATTTGTCCATTTAAGTCCAACTAACCACCACTCATCATCTTGCCGTGATTCCCTCTGCTGAGCTCTCTACCAGGTCTCACCAAACGTAAGAAGCACATCTGGACATCAGAATCCATCTAACAAAAGAGAACGTGCGAACAGCAGACAAAACGAAACAAGAGTGTGGGAGCACCTACAAAGGCCTGGCACAGTAATTTAAACTAGAAAAGTTCACCTTAGGAGATAGCATGTGAGAAGGGTGGCACTGAAGGACACCGCCAGGAAGTAGCACAGTGCTCGCACACTGACACTCCAAGGAGGTCAATTTCCTTTCGAAGCCAGAGAAACTGCCTTAAGAAAATGGCAATTCGCCACCTCAGGGGGGTGCTGCCCTAGCTGCGGCCTGAAGACCCGCCATCCTGACGGGGGAGGGGGGGCTGTGAGAACGCAGACCCGGGAATCAGAATCCCAGCCTAGGAATCTGCATGTTGACAAACTCTACAAGCAATTCTTCAGAATACTGCAATTTGAGGTTCACCATATCGAAAACAGGACAGGTAGAATGGCCAAGGAGTGCCCCTCCACCCCTTCTCCCCATGTATCTGGTAGTGCCAATGTTCTCAGTGATTCCACGGCTGCCTGAGTTAGGGAAAGGCGTCTGTCCTACCTGACAACCAAAACCTTCCCTGGGATTTTTACACTTGGAATGTTAGTTTCGCTCTCTCGCTGGAAGTAAAATTTACAGGGTGAGGCTGAGAGCTGCTGGCAGCTGTGTGGAGAAAGCCAAAAGGGGGAGAGAGGGAGAGAGATAAAGAGAGAGAAGAAGAGAGAGGGAGAAGGAGAAAGGGGGAGAGGGGGGTAGAGAGAGGTAGAGAGAGAAGGAGAGAGAGGGAAATGATTTGGCTATATTTGGTTCCAGTCATCTCTGAGGCCCAGCTACATCTGTGTAATTGGATTCTGTGAATTGACATCCTTTTTATTTTTTGTTGCTGGAGTTGATCTGAGTTGGGTTTCTGTCAATTATATCCTCCTGACTCACCAGGGATAACCACCTTCTCCAAAAAAATTTCAGCCAGAAACAGAAGAGTCTGTTGAATAAACCAACATTCTGTGGCGTAATATGGCGATTCTCATTTCTTAGATGAATCAAATAGATACTTACATGATTCAAAATAAAACTGCCTTCAACAGGATCCTCCCCCACACATCACTGGTGAAATCCTGTCCCCTGAACTATAGATACCGCCCCCCCCGCCCCCCCGCTTTATCTACCTTTCTGAATGTTGTTAATATTCTAATCTTGCAAACTTCCTATTCGGATATATCCATCTTACCTAACAATAAATATTTATTGAGCATCTCCTACATACAAGCACTGAGCCAGGCACTGGGAGATAATTTACACTAATTGCCCCTTATTCACAGGCTTACAATCTAGCGGGAGACATTAAACATATACAAATCATAATAATAACACAAAGTAATTTAGGGTAAGTACCATAAACAGCAGAGAATTTTAGTATTTCTGTCATTTGCAACCAAAACGAGTCCTGACTGACGAAGCAGGTGTTCAGAAGGCCTATGGGCACAGGAGTATTTCACACCTGGCAGGGACGGGCAGGTGGAGAGAGGAGGGGAAGGGCCGTTTCAGGTGCAGAGTGAACGCTGGCACCTGATAGGACAGCATGATGGCAGTTCAGTGTGGATGGAGAGCGAAGGTGTAAAGCAATGTAATAAGAGAGACGGGGGAAGGGGGTGTAGAAGGGAAATTGGGGCCAGAATAGCAAGTGCCTGAGATTCCACCTTCAGGGAGTGCTGTCTACCTCAATTCTACTCTTCGGCAGTATAATTTCCTATAATGTCATGCTTCCTCCCCAACTCAATCCACTCTCGATTCATCTCCAAATAAACCCTCAATTATTCCCAATTTCACTCTTCCTGGGTCATTTCTCTCAAGTCCAATAGGCTCTGAAGATTACAAATCAATCAAGTTCTCTGATAGAAAATGTTCCACATAATATTTAGACTTCTCAGAGAGGATATTTCAAAATGCTCTAAACACATCTGCTAATAGGACCTCCTTCTACAGCAGGGGTCCTCAAACTACGGCCCACGGGCCACATGCAAATACAAATATTGCATTTGTTCCCGTTTTGTTTTTTTACTTCAAAATAAGATATGTGCAGTGTGCATAGGAATTTGTTCATAGTTTTTTTTTAAACTATAGTCCGGCCCTCCAACGGTCTGAGGGACAGTGAACTGGCCCCTGTTTAAAAAGTTTGAGGACCTCTGTTCTATAGAAACAAGTTTCCTGAAAAGTGACGCCTGCCAGTTCTGCTCTACGCCAACCTGCTCCACAGGCAGACCTATGCCCATGGCGAGGCCTGCGAATAGGACGCGCTCAGTGAGGAGTGCGTGACGGCTGCTGCTGACTGGTGTGAGCTCCACGCATCTGTGAGGTCTCACTCCTATTCTTCCCCAATTTATCTCAGACTCTCTATTTCCAGACAGCGTTTTAGAAAGGTTCTGAATTTCTATGTAAGTTACAACATACTCACTTTGTGACTCCATAGTCAATTCCAATTGTTGCAAGGTATTTCGACACAAATCTTTTCTCACAGTATCGCTTTATAATACAGCTCTAAAAAGGTGAAAATACATGCTTTTAGTAAATAGCTTCCATGAACATATACAAAATAAACACATTTCTTCACATGGTTGGTGTCTTCATTCCTCACTATGAGAAAGCATTTTTTAAAGGCAAAAGTATAAAATAACTGAAACAAATGCTAAAAGTCAAGATTTTCAAGAAAAATTATTTTGTAATTCTCCCCTTAATATCGAATATGGGTATGCATTTAGTTTAGTTCTCAATCCTTGTGCTCTTTTCTTTGAAGATATCTTCTCCTTTCTTTTTATTTATTTATTTATTTTAATTTCAGAGAGGAAGAGAGAAATAGAAACATCAGTGATGACAGAAAATCACTGCTTGGCTGCCTTCTGCACAGCCCACAGTGGGGATTGAGCCCGCAACCCGGGCCTGTGCCCTGACCAGGAATCGAACTATGGCTTCCTGGTTCACAGGTTGACACTCAACCACCGAGCCAAGCCAGCGAGGCAAGACCTCCTCCACTTTCAGCAATAACAGCAAAATGCCTAAGGCTAGCCTGGACTCCCTCCCAAGACTAGATCCCCATCTCCAATATCTGCTAGCCTAGTTTCTACTCACATGTCCTGGTGTTACCTCAAATTCAACATGTCTGAAAATAAACTAATCTTATATGTAAAATAGCACATCCTGCTGACAATCTACTTCTGTTGATATTGCTACCATTTTCCGAATCACAGAGGATCAAAAGGTTAAAGTTGTGTTTGATTCTGAGCCTTTCTAAATCTCCTTCTCTCTTCATTCCAAGAGCCATCGATCCCACTCTGGTTTAGGTCATCGTGTACTAGACAACCGTAGGAACTTCTTCATTCGTCTTTTTCTGGCTCCTTTTCCTCCCAACTTTAGCCAACCCTGCACACCACTAACATTATTTCAGCTCAGAAATCTTCAGTGGCTTCTCATTGCCAAGACCTCAAAATCCAAATTCCTTTGTCTGTTTTTCAAGGTCCTCTGTAATCTGACCCTAATCTGTCTTCTCCAGTGGTTCTCAACCTGTGGGTCGCAAACAATGAAAATACATCCTGCATGTCAGATATTTACATTATGATTCATAACAGTAGCAAAATTACAGTTATGAAGTAGCCATGAAAATAATTTTATGGTTGGGTGACCCCCAATTTCATTTACAAACTGAACACAATTAAAAGCATAGTGATTAATCACAAAAACAATATGTAATTATCTATGTGTTTTCCGATGGTCTTAGGCAACCCTTGTGAAAGGGTCGTTCGACCCCCAAAGGGGTTGCGACCCACAGGTTGAGAACCGCTGCTCTAAACCCTTCTATATAAACTCTCCATTTCAGCAAAACTCCCAGGACCTGACTTCCTGGCCTTTGTCATTACTCTTCCTTCTACTTGGAATAAACTTTCCCTTGTCTTTTCAAATCTTAGTTATCCTTAAAGGTCCAGCTCAAACTCAGCACTCAGGTTATAAGAGGTCTTGTCTGCATCTGAACTCCCCTAGCACTTTACATACACACTATCACATACACACACAAACCTATGCACTGCCATTAGTCATACACTCCCTTGTATTGTTAATTACCTTTTCACATGTGTATATTTACTTTATCTCTTCAGCTAAACCATAAACTATGTGAGGGCATGCACCAGTATTTTACTTCTTTATATCTTCTGCAGAATTAGATCAGTGCCAATGAAAAGCCAATTTAAAATGACTTGTATATTAATAATAATCCTTAGCACTTATAAAACTTATAATTTACTTGAAGTGCTAATAATGGAGTTTGTCCTTTCTTGATGAACCTCAATCTAAATTAAATAGGACAGTTACTATAAAAAGGACTTAATAAACTCACCCTAGTAAGAGAGGAATTGCAAGAGTGCCCTCTCGTGGACATTCTGAGAACAGCACCCTAGTAAGGAATTAGGTGCAATAGTGCCCTCTTGTGGACTTTCGGAGAACAGCACCCTAGTAAGGAATTAAGTGCAATAGTGCCCTCTTGTGGACATTCTGAGAACAGCACCCTAGTAAGGCATTAGTAAAACCCTAGTGAGGGTCCTCTTTTTAAAAAATTAATATATCTTTATTGATTTCAGAGAGGAAGGGAGAGGGAGATAGGAGCACGGATTCCGGGCACGGAAACTCCTTTTTCTTATTTTATCTCTAGAATCTCTAAAAAACAATGCTGAGTAATAAAGGAAAATAGTAAGTATCCTTTTTGTACCTATCTTTAATGGAAGTTGCCTTAACATTTTACCATTTGGTATGTTTTCTGGTGATTGATAATAAATATTGTTTTATCATAAAGTGTTCATTAGACGTGACTAGTTACATCAAATATCTTTACAGTACTGGAAATATTTTCTCCAGTAATCAGTTGACATAACAAATTATGGAGTTGACATCTTGATATTGAGCCATGTTTGCATTCATATAATAAACCCCTACTAACAGTGAATTAT
This sequence comes from Myotis nattereri, assembly GCF_964212035.1. Classification (NCBI taxonomy): domain Eukaryota; kingdom Metazoa; phylum Chordata; class Mammalia; order Chiroptera; family Vespertilionidae; genus Myotis; species Myotis nattereri. The sequence continues at coordinate 73,794,762 of NC_138085.1, read as the reverse complement.
TTTTTTATTGTTGAATTCTGTTGATATTTAAAAATTATGCATCTCTATGTCTATGTAAAATTGGTATATAATTTTAAAAAATATATATTTTATTGATCTTTTTACAGAGAGGAAGGGAGAGGGATAGAGAATTAGAAACATCAATGAGAGAGAAACATCGACCAGCTGCCTCCTGCACACCCCCTACTGGGGATATGCCTGCAACCAAGGTACATGCCCTTGACCGGAATCAAACCTGTGACCCTTCAGTCCGCAGGGCGACGCTCTATCCACTGAGCCAAACCGGTTAGGGCAGTATATAATTTTTTATACTATATCAATTTTTGCTACTTAAGTTTCCATGACTCATATAATAAATTTGAGTCCTATTCATATTTTTCTTTGCCTTGGAATAACTAAAGAAACTGAAATTGTGTTATTTAAAGCTTAAGTAAGGCTTATTCATGAGCCTGATATCTTTTTAAATGGAAAATCTCTTTATGTTATTGATTTCAATTTTTAAAATATATTTTTATTGGTTTCAGAGAGGAAGGGAGAGGAAGATAGAGACAGAAACATCAATGAGGAGAGAAAATCATTGATCGGCTACCTCCTGCATGCTCTACACTGGGGATTGAGCCCGAAACCCAGCATGTGCCCCGACTGGGAGTCAAACTGTGACCTTGTGGTTCATAGGTCAATGTTCAACCACTGAGCCACGCCACCTGGGCAATGACAAATCTCTTAAATTCTTTTTAATTTCTTCTGGAGTAACTGGTCAGTTGGACTCTCTACTTCTTTTTGAGTCAATTTTGGTAATTTATATTTTGCTAGGAAATCCCCCATTTCCTTTACATTTTCAAATGTGTTCCCATAGAATTGTAGGTAGTATTCTCTAATCATTATTTTAATCTCTTCCAGTATGTGACTATCTCCTTTTCAAAACAAATCTTGTAATTTTTTGCTTTCTCTATTTTTTCTTAAACAGATTTTAGGCACTTTGTTATTAGTCATTCCAGAAAATTCCCTCTCTCTTTTGGTTTATGTTGTGTTCTTTTCCTAATGTATCAATAAATAAATTCCTTTAGCTTTTTAAAATTGAGATATACCATACCATAAAATTCACATTTTAAAGTGTACACTTCCATGGTTTTTAGTATACTCACAAAGTTGAGCAACCATTAAATTCCTTTAGTTTTTATCTCTCTTCTGTAGAAATAAAATAATGCATTTTCCTTTGATGACAGCTTTAATTTTGAAGGTTATGGTATAGAGTCTATTCATTTTTTTATTGCTTTATAGTTATTTTGTTATTTGTTCTGATTTGCTTTTTGATTCAAGGATTATTTACTAGAGCATTCCTTATGTTTAACTTATAGTTATTTATTTGTCTATCTTTCTACATTTTCCAAATTCTTTAAAATGAGTATGTACTACTTTTATAATTAAGGGGGAAAATGTGTTCATTTAAATCCTTTATTCACTTAAAATTTATTTTTGAGAAAGGAATGCAATAGGAATCTACTCCCAAATAGTAGGTACTTATTCCAATAGTACTTATTAAATGGTCTCTATGTTCCCATGATTTCATTACATTTGTTATAAACTGAATTTCCTCATCTGTTTGGGTTTATTTCTGGACTCCATTCTGTTCCACTAATGTCTCTATATTTCCTTTCCAGTATCAATAGGAAATCTTGGTAACTTTAAAAGGTGTTTTAATATCTAGTAGTGTTAGTCTCCTCTCATTTCTTTTTTCACAATTTTCTTGGTTATTTTCATGTTTCATTTTTCAGAAGGACTTTAGTACCTTTTATTATGTTCTGAAGGAAAATCTTACTGGAAATACAATTGGAATTGAATGATATCTATGTATTAATTTAAAGAATTAACATTTCTACAATACTGAGTGATCCTAATTAAGAAGAAATATCTTTTCATTTGGCTAGGTAATTTTATGTCCCTCTGCAGAATCTACACTAATAAAAGAGAAAAATGGTAATTGGCGTACGGCGATACTGTTTTCATTGGCTAATCAGGGCTATATGCAAATTAACTGCCAACTAAGATTGACAGTTAACTGCCAACAAGATGGCGGCTAATTTGCATATGTAGGCACAATGCAGGGAGGCGAAAGGGAAAGCAGGAAGAAGCCCCCTGCCACTGACAGTGATCGGAAACCCAGGGGGGAGCTAAGAGTAGGGCCGCCTTTGCCCTGCCCCCCAGCCATGATCGGAGAATCAGGAGCCTTTGCTGCCCTGGCCAGTGATAGCAGGAAGTAGGGGTGGAGCCAGCGATGGGAGCTGGGCACGGTCGAAGCTGGCAGTCCCGGGAGCTAGGGGTCCCTTGCCTGGGCCTAAAGCGAAGCCCATGATCGCGGCGCCCCCCGCTGCCACTGCAGGTCCCCGCTGCCTGGGCCGGACGCCTAGGCCAGAGGCGTTAGGCCTGGGCAGGGGCGGAGCCTGCAACCGCGGGGAGCTGGGGGTGCCCTGCCCAGGCCTGACACCTCTGCCGGAGGCCTCAGGCCTGGTCAAGGGGCCGATCCGGTGATTGGTGATCGGAGGGTGATGAGGGTCAACTCCTCTGGCCGAGGCATCAGGCCTGGGTGGGGGGTGGAGCCGGGGATTGGGGGGATATGATGGTCCCCTTGCCCAGGCCTGAAGCCTGGGTCAGAGGCGTCAGGCTTGGGCGGGGGGTGGAGCAAGCGATCAGAGGGAGATGGGGGTCCCCTGCCCAGGCATGATTCCTGGGCCAGAGGCCTCAGGCCTGGGCGGGGGCCAGAGCCAGTGATCGGGGGGAGATGGGGGTTCCCTGTCCAAGCCTGACACCTCTGGAGGAGGCGTCAGGCCTGGGCAAGGGGCCGATCAGGCGATCGGAGGGTGATGGGGGTCAACGCCTGAGGGCTCCCAGTATGTGAGAGGGGGCAGGCTGGGCTGAGGGACACTCCCCTCCCCCACCACCGCCCACACCCAGTGCACGAATTTCGTGCACCGGGCCCCTAGTATGAAATATTTCTTCATACAGGTCCTACCTAGTTCTTCTCAATTTTGTTTTGTTTTTTTATTGTAAATTAAAATAGTTTTCAGTTACATATTCCAAACATTTATAATTTTATATAGTAAAGCTATTAATTTTTGTATATTAGTTTTTCCTTATTGAATTTTCTTATTGTTTCTAATAGCTGTTTCTAATAGCTTTTCAGTTAATTCTCTTTGGGTTTCTAGATAAACAATCATATCATTAGCGGATAATGATAATATTGCCTTCTTTCCAGTACTTCATGTATTCTTTCTTTCTCTTACCTAATTGCACTGGCTAATAAATGAATGTAGTGACACTGGGAATTTTGGGCTATTTCTAATGTTGCACCATTTAGACATAGTAAAATTACAAAAGTGATGCATGCTCACTTTGCCAATTTAGTACATAACCTTCAAAAGGCACTTTATTATTTTCTTTTCAATGCCTGGCACATAGCTGATGTTCAGTAAATGTTGACTTTCAGTGAATGCTATGTTAGTACTTACATTTACACACAGATACATAAATAGTAAAATGCTGCTAAATAGAAAGGAAAGACACTGAAAAACACTGAATGAGCATTACTGGTATGTGCAAGGCACAGGCTTAAGCATCTCGTGAACAGTTCTTTTAGCTGGGACATCCTGCTCCCAGCTGATTCAGACAGCGCGCCATCATGGTGAGAGCTCTGCGGTGGGCGTGTGAGGCCCTGGGTTCTAATCCTGCCTCTGTCACTAATGTGACGGCTCTGAGAGCTTCTCACTAAGCAGCTTCCACTCACCCAGAAGGAGAGACAATTTGGGCGAAGAGGAGGCAGTCTTAGGACTCATTTGGGGAAAGACCTGGGTTGCCTCTCGCCCTCCATCTCCCCCTACCCCCCCCCCCCCGCCCCCCGCCCCAAACAATGGGAGGGCGTTTGGCTGATACCCAGGAGACGGAGAAAAGAAAAAGGCAGTGGAACTAAGGCTTCCTTGAGAGAACTGATGTGGCGACACCACCAAAAACCAAACAAACCTGCAAAAAAAAAAAAAAAAAAAAAAAAGAGGCAACAGGCTCCTGGAGACCCCTGCAGCTCCCCGTGAAACATGTCAGCACCAGCGATGCCCTCTTAGGACTGAAAGGCTCGACTCTGGGCTCCAGGTCTGCAGAGAGCCCTCTGCAAGCGCCCAGGCCTCATGCGCACCCAGCAAACTCCCTGCGGCTTCCCGGCTCTGCGTGGGTCGCTAAACTTTCCCTCTCCACCTCCAAGTCCTGGGGGGGGGGGGGGTCCCCTGGAGCGCAGAGACGGTCTCTGCGCAGACGGAGTGACGTGAGGGTCCAGGGCTCCTGACTCTCTTTGGGGTACACACCCTCAAGGGGTAAGGGCCACAGAAGACACCTTCTTGGGCCGAGCGCCGTCGGAGGGGGAGGGGCCGCCCAGAGGTCAGAAAGGTCAGGCGAGCTTTCCTCCCGGCGCCCGTCCCCCCCGGAGGAGACCCCGGCCTGCTCGGAGGCGGGGAGGAGGCTGAGCCCCAGCTGTTGAGTGGCCGCCCTCCCAGCCAATCGGCACGTCGCTCCGCTGCGCCGAGGTCCCGCCCCCCGAGCCCGGCACTCACTTTCCCCACTTCGGCGTTGCCCATGGAGATGACTTTGATGCGCAGGGACTTGCCAGGCTCCTTCCGCTTCGGCACGTTGGCGTCCATCGCCCTCGCTCTCCCGGGGCCACACGCTCGGCCTCGCCTCGCTCCCCGCGCGGGCCCGTCCCTCAGGCCTCCTCGTCCAATGGCGGCCCCGCTGCCACCGGCGCCGCCCGGGCTCCGCGGCTCGCCATCCCCGCCGCCGCACAGCAGCGGGCGCAGGCGGTTGGGAGCGCAGGGAACGGGGGGCGGGGAGGGGGGCGGGGTGGGGAAAAGTCTCGCGATGCTAGAAAGGGGAGGCGTGACGTCATCGCCAGGCCTGGAAATGAAGTTGCGGTTCCCTGATCCCCGGGTCAAGCGAGGGGGTCCGGGGGGCGGGCAGGCGGCTGCAGGGGCGGCTTTGCGCCCAGAGGCTCCAGGACGGTGGTTCTCAACCTTTCTAATGCCGCGGCCCTTTCATACCGTTCCTCATATTGTGGTGACCCCCCAACCATAAAATTATTTTCGTTTCCACTTCATAACTGTCATTTTGCTACTGTTATGAATCGTCATGTAAATATCTGATATGCAGGATGTATTTTCATTGTTACAGATAGAACATAATTAAAGCACAGTGATTAATCACAAAAACAATATGTAATTATATATGTTTTCCAATGGTCTTAGGTGAGCCCTGTGAAAGGGGTCGCGATCCACAGGTTGAGAACCGCTGCTCTAGGACTTAGGCATTTGCTACGTTTGTGGCCTGAGTGGCTTTTAGGGCAGATCCTCCCCTTGGAAGCATCTGGAATTACGGATTAACTAGTGCAAGGCTCAGCCAGCCAAAATTCTACGCAGACCATGGTCTATTTGGGATCGTTTTCTGGATTCTTCAATCCATACTGGTGGTCTACTCATCCTTCCAATATTTTATTCCCCCAGCTCTGGCTCCAAAGAGCCAAAGCCAGGAGCCAGGGAAGTGGGGAAGTTCAGGCCCTGGTTCTGGAGGAGGGGCCGGTCCACAAAAATTCTCTGCCCCTAACCCAATGCCAACAGGAGTCAGAAAAAGGAAGGACTTTATCCAGGTAAACAGCAAGATGGGCAAAAATCGAAAGTGGCTCCCTCCAGAGGCCAGGAAACCCACTTATATAGGGAAAGTGGTTGCCCTCGACCCTGATTGGTCCTTTTTTATGCAAATAAGGAATCCAAATGTTCACAGTTTAATTGGTCCCAATAGCACTGTCCTGATTGGTTGGAATTGTGCATTCTGATTGGTGGTTATGGAATTGCTCTGATTGGTCAGTAAAGATGTAAATAAGGATGCATGTCAGCTCCGATTGAATGGGCAGGTCTCAGGCCATTGGTCAAAACATGATTCTAAGAACTCCTTTGTCAGGTTCTGGTTGGGCAGGAACACAGCACAGGAGGTTTGGCAGATCCCCCTGTGAAGAGGGGCCACTCTGAATAATGGCTGCTAGACTCTGGATTATGAATTTGGACCCAGTTACCCACAAGGAGTCCTTTTCAGCAGGTACATTACTTCTTGGGTTCAATAGGCCTCAGGCAAGATCTGAATCCTATTCCTATCATTAAAAAAAATTTTTTTTTTTTTTAAATAGGCTATTTGGAGTCAACATGGGTTTAAGTTTAGTCCTTACTCTTCTATTATGTAGTTCTAATTTGTTGGAGGGAAGTTCAGACTAGACTTTTCTTACACTCGTCCAGCTCTATCAAGGTGTGTGTGCCTGTGATTATAGCTGTCAGCGCCTTCATGCCACTCACATCCAAACTTAGCCCCATCTTCTGTCCTCACTTTGCCTTTAGCTGACAATATGACAAATGAATTCTAATGTAGCCGCTTTTATACTCTCTCATTCCAAGGGATAAGAAAAGCATCTTCTTGATAAAAATCAGTCTAAAAGGAACTGTAATTTTTTGAATCCATATCTTCAGTTACAGAAGATAAACAGAACTTGGTAAATGATTTTTCAGTGCCCTGAAAAAAGTGGCTGCCATTTCCCAGTAAACTACAAGGACAGCGGTAGTGTTGTTTGTGTCCCCCATAGCTGGAAACATCTTAAATGTATTGCAGGAAGACAGTGAATAAAGGCTCAACTATGTGTACTAGTTATTTAAGGTAGATTTTCAAATATTTCTATTTAAAATTTTAATTTTAAAACATTATATGCTTTTCAAGAAGAAAGCCTATTCTGGGTTTTCATTATGAATAAGTGATATAACTTAGTTCAATGAAGCTTCTAAAATTCTTTACAAATATGAACTATAAGCCATGGTTAGAATATTGATCGTTTTAAGCTTAAAATAATTGGATTTAAACTTATTCTCCAGATACTGATCTCTCAGTATGATTTAATAAAGTCAAGAAACATCTGTTTCTTTGACAGTTCACCTTTCACCCTGTGACAGAACTGGTATTGTGATAGAATAATTGCAAAATGCCAAGTCTAACTATTAAAGACAGATCAGGAATGAGGCTCTTGAGCAGAAGGCCAATAAAACATGTCGAGGGGTAAAATATATTATCATGTTTGCATATTGATGTTTTCAAGGTTTGAGTATGAATAGCCATATTTTCTACTGGCTGTGTGAAGTTAGTTTGGAATTGAAAAAGCAAGAAAGTAGCTTTTCTTTTCCAGGCTTTAATGTAGAAAGAAGAAAGAGAAGCATGGATGGGCTGTGTGTGGTGTGGAGCTGGATTAAGCGTATATGGGTTAGGAGCTGGAGTGCGGGAGCCAGCTCTGTTACATTTATGCTGGTGCCACACGGGCATGAGGTGCTGGGGAGGGTTGCGGGAGAGAATGCCCATGAATAAAGACTCAACTTTTCGTAATAGTTATTTTAAGTTCGATTTTCAAATACCTCAATTGAAAACTTTAATTTTAAAATATTATATGCTTTAAAATTGATTCTAAGAGCTCCTTTATAAGAATGCCCAGGAAGTACAGTAGACCCAATAAACAGTAGCCTTATGTTTTTTATATTTATGTATTAAGAAAGATTCTACATATGTTAAAACTGTATTTTAAAAGTAAATTGGGAAATATATTGGGCATTCTTAAAGGTATACAGAACAACATAATGAATATTGGTGTATCTACCACATTGCTTAAGAATAAAACATCATGGATGCTGTATTCTTCCCTAGTACATCCCTACCCCATCTCTACAAAAGGTTGCAACTCTCTGAATTGGTACTTTTAATTTGCACACATTTAAAAATTGTACTTACTATATGTGTGATACACATGAAGTGTAGTATTGTGACATATCTTTTAGAAATATTTATTTTGAAATAATTTATTCAGAAAGGTTTCAAGAATAGAACAAAATCTTATATCAACCCTTTATCCAGATTCATCAATTAACATGTTGTCCTGTTTGCTATAGCCAGTGTTCTATTTGTCTATCCATTTATCTATCCACATGTTTTTTTCCTGAATCATTTGAGAGTAAATAGCAGGTGTGTGTCTTTACCCATAAACACTTCCATGTGTGTTTTCCAAGACAAGGACTTCTCTTACATAGCAAAAGTATATTTAGCAAAATCAGGAAAAGGAACACTGATACAGCTCTATTATCTAATCCTGTGGTTCTCATACTGTGTACTGAAGTGCCCCACAGACCCACAGTGAATTCATGTAGGATATCTGTAGGATATCTTACATTCTAAATTCTCAAGGCAAAATGAAATCTAAGACTATGCAAACCTACTTGCCCGAGGTTGTTTGCAATTTCTACAATAGATGGCGCCATATTCCTTAAATATGTCATAGGGGAAACTTTCTCCAGGACTGTGATAAAAACCCCAGTACAGTGCAAAAATCAGTGTGGAACAGGAAATTAGGGTGGTCTTGTCCAACCTGATCCCAAGATTTGAGAAGTTGTGCAGTGCCCAAAAGGTGCACACTTCCCACTAGTAAGTAATTGTGGTTAAGATGGAAATAAAACATATTTCTGTTCAATTTGCATCTATTATTTTTTTCCAAATAGCAACTAAATTGTTAGGGCATAAATACTTAATAAGTTGTTTGGACCTAGATATTTCTTTTTGCCAAAAAAGACCATGAAAAAAATTATTGAGATACTGAGGGTACCTTGAACTAAGAATATTTGGGAAACTTTGTTCTAACCCACAGATAGTTCATATTCAAATTTCACCATCTGTCCCAAAATATCTACACTAATAAAAGAGAAAAATGGTAATTGGCGTACGGCGATACCTTTTTCATTGGCTAATCAGGGCTATATGCAAATTAACTGCCAACTAAGATTGACAGTTAACTGCCAACAAGATGGCGGCTAATTTGCATATGTAGGCACAATGGAGGGAGGTGAAAGGGAAAGCAGGAAGAAGCCCCCTGCCACTGACAGTGATCTGAAACCCAGGGGGGAGCTAAGAGCTGGGGGGCAGGGCAAAGGCGGCCCTGGGGCTGCCTTTGCCCTGCCCCCCAGCCATGATCAGAGAATCAGGCGCCTTTGCCGCCCTGGCCAGTGATAGCAGGAAGTAGGGGTGGAGCCAGCGATGGGAGCTGGGCACTGTTGAAGCTGGCAGTCCCAGGAGCTAGGGGTCCCTTGCCTGGGCCTAAAGCGAAGCCCACGATCGCCTCTGCAGGTCCCTGCTGCCTGGGCCGGACGCCTAGGCCAGAGGCGTTAGGCCTGGGCAGGGGCGGAGCCTGCAACCGCGGGGAGCTGAGGGTCCCCTGCCCAGGCCTGACACCTCTGCCGGAGGCCTCAGTCCTGGTCAAGGGGCCGATCCGGTGATTGGTGATCGGAGGGTGATGAGGGTCAACTCCTCTGGCTGAGGCATCAGGCCTGGGTGGGGGGCAGAGCCTGGGATTGGGGGGATATGATGGTCCCCTTGCCCAGGCCTGAAGCCTGGGTCAGAGGCGTCAGGCTTGGGCGGGGGGTGGAGCAAGCGATCAGAGGGAGATGGGGGTCCCCTGCCCGGGCATGATTCCTGGGCCAGAGGCCTCAGGCCTGGGCGGGGGCCAGAGCCAGTGATCGGGGGGAGATGGGGGTCCCCTGTCCAAGCCTGACACCTCTGGCGGAGGCGTCAGGCCTGGGCAAGGGGCCGATCAGGCGATTGGAGGGTGATGGGGGTCAACGCCTGAGGGCTCCCAGTATGTGACAGGGGGCAGGCTGGGCTGAGGGACACTCCCCCCCCCCCACCCAGTGCACGAATTTCGTGCACCGGGCCCCTAGTCTTTTATAACTATGTTCCCCATCCTCACCCCCTGGTCTGGAGTCTAATCCAGTATCATTAGTTGTCATATATCTTTATTCTTCTTGTATCTACTATGTCCTCAGCTTTTCTTTACCTTCCAATATGACAGTTATTTTTAGAACCTTCCTATTTTGTGTTGGGTTATTCTTGTCATTAAATTCAGTTATGAACGTCACAGAAAGAACATACTGTCCCTTTAAGGGCATCAATATCAGAAAGTCTGTGATTCAATTTATTCCATTTATTAATGAGGTTAACTTTAGTTAGTTGATTAAGCGAGTGTTCACTAATGTGAATTTTTCCCTTTGTAATAAGTAATTTGTAAGGGGATATTTTGAGGTTACATAGATATCCTTTCTCCATTGGATTTTCACCCACAAATTTTTAGAATCCAATGATGATTCACAGCTGAAAAGATTATTTCCATGATGGATGCAAAAATCATGATTGTCTAACTCCATCATTCCTCCTACATTTATTACTTGGTATCTTACCTTAAGAGAGAGCTTTTCTTTCTCATTCATTAATTTATTAATTTATATCAGTCTGGACTCATATATGCTTACTAGAGGCCTGGTGCACGCATTTGTGCGCCAGTGGGGTCCCTCGGCCTGGCCTGCGGGGATTGGATTGAAACTGTCTCTCTGACATCTTCTGAGGGGTCCCAGATTGCGAGAGGGTGCAGGCCAGGCCGAGGGACCCCACTGGTACACAATTGGGGTCGAGGAAGGACTGCAGGACGGCCTCAGGGCATGTCCGGCCCATCTCGCCCAGGCCCAATTGGCTGGACCCCAGCAGCAAGCTAACCTACCAGTCAGAGCATCTGCCCCCTGGTGGTCAGTGCACATCATAGCGAATGGTCGAATGGTCAGACACCCAGCATATTAGGCTTTTACTATATAGGATTTTACTTCATGAATACTATTTTGTTATTATTATTTATTTTGATGCTCAAGCTGGCTCTTATGTCTTTTTAACATGTCTCCACCATTTTTTGACATAAGTAGGAGCCCTGGTTCCCTAAGTCCTTTTAGTGGAGAATGGTATTTAGACACCAAGATCTGGGTGTTATGTGTGCTCATTGATACTAGGGTGTCTTTGCTTTGGGCCCTCTTAGTTGACTGAGCCAAAAAAAAAAAAATACATTTACATACATACATGCAACTAAACTCATATATTAAAATATAGTTCATACTGATATCCCCAATTTATTTTAGCACAATAGGATTCGTCCGGCTCTCCCTTTCCATATCTATAACTCCCTTCTTCAGCAGTGAAAACGCACTGGGCTACACACTAGCGATTTGTGCCTTTTTCTGTAGGATATTACACTTCAATATAAAAAAGTTTGCAAAAACAATTCCTACCCCATGTTTATACAGCGGCCTAAGAGCCAGAAAAACAGACTCGGTCTGATCTTTCTCTCTGCTCAGAGTTTCTCCTGCTGTTCCAGTGACAGATTTCGGTGGCCATGGAAACAAGACAGAGGACGTGCGGGGAAGCCAGGAAGAAGGGACTGGCGCCCGGGGACGCAGCACGTGCGACAAAGGGACAGACATTCGGTAGGCATCGTCTCCCCTTTGCGCTTTCAGATTCCACTCAAGCTACAGCCAGTTTTCTGCCGATGATCATGGTGACGATTGCTTGTCGTAACTTTACCGGGAATCCACCCATAACTAGTTGCAGCTCACCCTCTCCATGACTGGTTTCCATTTTCCTCAACCCAGCAGGGAAGTTGGCCTGCTGGGGACTTGCAGTAGAAAAGGCTATCTGTGGATGAGGCAGACTACCACCTGGCCACTCAGGGGTCACCTAGGAGGGGTCACCTAGGAGGCCACCTGAGCTCTGAAGGGGGGCCTTACTGAGGGTACAAGCCTCAAAAGCTTTGGGGTGGTGAGAGGGGTGCTGAAGATCCTGCGTGAGCACTTCACTCACAGCAGAGTTCTTCGATCCTCACTCAGAGCTCATTAATTCTTATTTTAAATATAGTCCCATCCCCTTGTTATCTGACTTTCTAGGTCTCCAGAGAGACAGACGAGGGTGGATGAAATTTTCCCCTAAGGGTACACGTGTCTGGCTTTGTAAAGTCTGAGAATTATTCTGGATATATCTGGATATGTGTGTGTGTGTGCGCGTGCGCGCGTGCGTGCGTGCGTGCGTGCGTGCAAGCGTACTGATATGTGTGTATAGCAGTGTGTTGGTTATGATGCCTGTGTAAGAGAACCCGTGTGTAGATTGGCATTTTGTGCATATGTCGGTTTGTGTGTGTATATTGGGTGTGTGGTATGTGAGGACATTTGTGAGTGAGTTTGTCATTTCCTGTGTTTATATACATACTTATAGTCAGATGTAAAATATGTAAATCAGAATTTACACTTACGGGAATCTGAGGAATGTTTAAGGAGCATTTGTGGGGTTGCTTATACATTTGTATCTTTGAGCTACACTGTGAGTTTGTATAATGGGCTTTTGTAGGAACAGCCCTAGGCAAAGTTTTCAACTCATATGGCCAGACCATATGGAATTGCCATTTTGGGGGTTAAAATGGCTTAATGTTCAGTGATGTCTGTATGATTCAGCCTAATGTGCATATGCATATAATGTGTATACATACATACATACATAAATTCAAGCTAGCATAGCTTCTGTGCTGCACTGTATTACTCTGAGCCAAGCCGGAGATAGGCACTGTGAGTGTGGGACCTGGGAAGAAATTTAACATGGATCTTGAACAAGATATGGAAGGAATGACTAATGCAACGGAAAGCTGCAATAGGGCAATAGTGATAAGTGCGATGAAAAGTTCTTTACTCTGGGATGCCTTCTCCACAGCCTGTTCTGTACTCATTGCCTCTCCGTTTTCCTCTGCTGTGGGCTTCAACTGATGACACTTGTCAGATTGAACTGTAATTGTTATTTCAAGTGTCTGCCTTCCCCACTAGACAGCAGGTTAACTGAGGGCAAGAAGTAGGTGTCTGTAGTTCACTTATATCCTAGCAATTAGCACAGAGCTCGGTACAGAATAGAAACTCAATATTCATTGAAGAGTTGGATGTCTAAAAGCTGGATAGACATTCTGGTAAACCTGTGCCTGTGCGACTTGTTCTGTACAGGGGTGGACATTGTGGAGGGGGGTTAACATGTACAGAATATCATTTTAGGAAATGTTAATTTAGGGGTGATAAAACAAATAGACAGATTTAGGGATGATTAGCAATTAGAAGCCCAGTAGTTACCCAGATAGGTAGTAATAAGAAGACCTGGATCACCATGGCATTGGGAGTGGACAGTAAGTGAAGATTACTGTCCAGAGCTTAAAAAGTGCAGTAGAAGACTCTTGGTGATGGCTAAGTATGTGGGAAACAGAAAGAGAAAGAAAGGGTGACCCTAAGGTTTGGAGCCTGCGTGACTGAGAGGATAATTAAGACACTGGTAGAAATTAGGAGGCACAAGGGTGAACGATGTAAACTTTGGTGAGCTCTCTTTTGAACATGTTGCAGATTTCAGATATATTGGAAATGAACTGAGGGCAAAAAGCAAAAGAACATACGAATAAAGATGATCAACAGGCGCTTAGCTATGTGACAAAGTATAAAGATGTCTGTTTTCTTTAAATTCATCAATGGACTCAATGCCATGACAAGTACAATCCCGAAAGGAACCTGACAAGATGATTCTAAATTTTATATGGAACAGTAAAGGGCTGATCATTGTTAAAAAGAAAACTGAAAAAGAGCAACATGGGGAAGCTTGCCCTACCAGGTAGCAAGACTTACTTTAGATCCTCCCAGGTTAAATATAAACTTCCCACTGTGTATTCCGATCGTCCCTAATCATCTCCCTCTTACCTTCCCGACCTCATGGTCCACTGCTCCTCCGCAGGAAACGCTTGTCCCAGTCTGTTTCATCTTCTCCCAATCTTCCACGTTTGGGCTATGGCCTCCCCTCTCTTTGCCTTTGCTCTGTCTGTCTTCCTTGTCTTTAATTCACAAATCCCTCCTTTCTACCAACACCTGGCCTGGCCCTGCTCAAATACTACCTCCAAAATCTTATGCAGCTAATGTATGTTCTTATCCAGCTCATATAATTTCTTTCCTCCAAACTCTCACGCCCCTTTATTGTTTCTGCCATCTATTTTGGTATTTTTATCATCAATAGCATCAATAAAGAGAGGAGAATGTGCCACTCCGATGAATGATGTTTATAATGGGGGAGGCTATGCATGTGTGAGGTCTAAGGGGTTTATGGGAAATCTCTGTACCTTCCTATTAATTTTGTTGTAAACCTAAAATGTTCTAAAAATAATAAAGACTTTTTAAAAAATCAGGGGGGAAAGAGGAGAAAAAGAAGAAAGGTACCCAGAGCTGGGCATTCAGAATTGGCTCTATGTAGGCCTGCTCTGCCTCATCGGGAGGCATAGTCTCCTTGAGCACGTGTCTGAGATCCGCCAGAAAGCCTGCCAAGAGGCATTAAACACGCACCGGCGGAGTCGGGTGGGAAATGTCCCATAGTCTGATCAAACCCTGCAGGGTCAGTGGCAACCTTGAAGCTGTTGTTGGTACACAGGAGCTGTGTGCACCTTCTTCATCTGGGACACAGTTCTGACATGAAAACAAACACTCAACGTGCAGGAACAACCTATATGTCCACCAGGAGGAGTCTTGGTTCTATGATGGTACAGCCCTGGGCAGCTGGTAAGAAGAGTGAGGCAGCTCAATATGGGTGATGGGATAAAGATAAGGAAAGAAAGCCAGGTGCGGACGAACGTCACCACGTGTGGGGTTCTTGTTAGTCAGTGTGCATCTCGCGGTTTGAACATGCGGAAGTGCTGTGATTGTGGGCGCCCGAGGAGGGGGTCTGAGGTTGGGAGACTTTTCACTGAAACCCTTTTGTACCTTTTGCCTTTTGTACCATGTGCAGCTATTGAGCATTTGAAAATATAAATGTCTAAAAGGAAATAATAAGAAGCAACATTATTGGAAACAAACACGAACTTAGATGGTGCCAAAGAACAGAATTTGGCACCGTCTCATGAAGCCCAAAGGAATGCAAGCAAGGGTGAGCATGCTCCTCCTCATGACCAAGATGAATGTGTCAGGGCAGACCCTCTCACCTGGCCCAAAAGACTTTCCACTAAAAGCTAAAGCAAAGGAGGCCCAGAGCCAAGCTACAGATGCAACATTAAATACCCCCAAAGATACTAGTGTCAGAATTACCACTGGGAGGCCACGGGTTGCTTAGCACTGGCTATTGGTTCCGGAGAGAGAATTACATTAATAATCACACGAAATTGAGGAAGCAAAAAAAGTCCCCCCGTGTAGCCACAAACCAGACACTAACTTCTAATCCGCCTTCTGCTGGAGGAGAGGGGAGGCCTGTGGCCGTTCAAGGCTCAGCTTCACCCGTAGAGACCAGATCCCTGGACCCACAGCGATTGTGGCGTCGCTATCACGCAGGCCTTGGAACTGCTGCTTCAGACTAATGGCTGCCAGGGGGCCAAGAAATTTCCAGAAAGGGCAAGGTCGAGGATCTGAGCAAAGCACCTGCGTCATGGTCAACACATGCCCATGCACTGGTCTAGGAGCGAAAGCCTCGGAGACCGAGAAACACCACCAACCAAGGGACAGTCCGCGGAGTCCCCTCCTAAGCAGGTGCTCGCGGACTTCAAACAGGAACACCGTTGAGTGTGGAGCTCCTTTACTCTCTACAGAAGGTACAACAGGATGGATGGCTTCTTTGGGGGGTTAAATATCCATTCAGAACCATGTGGCCGCAAGGAGAGGAGAGCAGGTCTGATGTGTTCGTGCTACAGTGGGCTGTTCGCGGGGAACGAGACCTGGAGGATCAGCAGCTCTGGAATAAGAATAATATAAGAATGATTGTAGACTAAAAGTATGTGATCGAGACATTTCACAGCCTCACAGGTCCCTTGAATCCTCAGTAGTGGTGTACTGTTCAGCGCTGAAGAAGAGAAAGAGAAGCCAGGATGGCTCTCAGAAAAGAACAGATGGAGGAATGAAGGCCTGGAGCAGCGAAGGGAGTGGTGTAGCTGGCCTCTGCCCTTAAGCCAGGCCTCTGGCCAGTGAGTCTCAGCACATGGGGGCGGTTGTCCTCCAACCCCAGCTAGGAGCTCTGTGCGCCGACTGGGCTCGGCCTGGAGACTTCACAGCCTGACTTGCTGTCAGTGCGGTAGGGTGTGTCACCAGCAGTATCACTGTGAGCACCTGGTCGTTCATCCTTGGGCACAGTTGGAACTTGAGCAGATGGGGGATGGCACCATGTTAGCTTCAGCCATGGCAGAGAGAAACAGCTAGTGGGAGCCTGCGGTATTGAGCATTTCTGCCCAGTGAACAGGTCTTTTCTTGTATATATATGCATATGCAACTTCTCCTAGAGAAACCTCCTATTCCTCAACCTTATGGATTTCAAGCAGAAAGGATGAATAACTAAGCATCTGGCAGCAGCTCTAGAGGCCCCCATAAAGAACTGCACCTCCCCAGTAGGGGGCTGGAGTGTAAATACAAAAGCACAGGGATAGCCTAAATCAGCGGTTCTCAACCTGTGGGTCGCGACCCCTTTGGGGGTCGAACGACCCTTTCACAGGGGTCGCCTAAGACCATCGGAAAACACATATATAATTACATATTGTTTTTGTGATTAACCACTATGCTTTCATTATGTTCAATTTGTAACAATGAAAATACATCCTGCATATCAGATGTTTACATTATGATTCATAACGGTAGCAAAATGACAGTTATGAAGTAGCAACAAAAATAATTTTATGGTTGGAGGTCACCACAACATGAGGAACTGTATTAAAGGGTCGCGGCATTAGGAAGGTTGAGAACCACTGGCCTAAATGGACCATGAGCCTCAAATGTTTGACCAGGGAGAAAGGAAAAGAGCTGAGAGTAGGGAGAGAGACATGAAGATCAAGAGAAATGGAGGAGGGGATATTTATGAAGAATTACTGTAAGTTATGAAAAGGTCTTCGGAGGAGGTAAATAGAGATGGCAATTCCTTCTCAATGTTTTTGTTGCTGGGCTCTGTGACCCCATGCAGAGACTGGGGGCCATGGAGCTCAGGCTACCTGTGGGTTACACCAGGCTCCACTCTTCTCAGAAGCAGTGGTGACTGTAACTAACAGACCATGTTTCATGCTTCGTAGATATTTGTTGTTGAATGAAGATATGAATTAATGAACGAAAAATTGAAGATAGCAAAGAGGAGCGTTGAAAACCTAAGAGGAACAGGCAGTGTATGGAAGGAGAGGAGTTAGAGCAATAAATGGACAGGGGGGGTCATTGTTCTTGGAGGACGAGAAACTGGAAGAGGATTGAAATGGAAAACAGGAGTGCTTGTGTGGCTCAGAAAAGCTACGCCTAGGAGTGCAGAACAGGACTGGCTTTATGCAGAGGCCAGAGAGAAGGCTACCAATGCCCACCAGAAAGTCACGTAGGAAGAAACCCTTTTATACTCACCCAAGCCTGGATGTGAACTCCCTTTTGCATCCACATACACAATAAATGTACATAGTTTTAGTGTATATTACATTTTTCACGAATGCAACTGCTAGTTAAATTGCAAGATTACATTTTGTTTTGTTGGGAACTTGACCAGGAGTTGCTCAAAGTTTCAGAAAATGGTTTCACGGATGGCAATGTTGCCAATGGTATTTGAGTCAACACATCTGTGTCAACCTGCATTTGTGTCTATTCAATTCGCCATGACTTTATGGGTAGGGAGAAGCATGTTTAACCTTTATTCCTAAATGTTAACCACAGAGATAAAAGGTCGACACTATTCAGGTGAATGTTGTCTTCGTGTTCTTAAATCCAATCTTATTCATTCCAAGTAGGTACAAGCATCTGCCTGTTTTACTGTATCTTCTAGTTTAACTGTGCCTCAGCATTTATGTATGAAAATATGAATTATTTCATTATAAATTATTTTCCTTTACATGACAGATATAGATCCATTTTAGGAAATTGTGTGATGATGTAGGCTGTATTGCTTATGAAATTCATGTTGGTATGTTACCGTTTTTAAATAAAAAGCTAATATTAGGATTGGAGCAACTATCTTAGAATATTTAATGAACTTTTAAATATAGTTATAGACCTATAGTTCACACACACATATCTATGTGCCCATACATACTGTACCTACAAAGCAAATCCACTCTTATAACAGCTTGTTATTACAAACAATCAGATATAATACTATAACCCAGAACACAACTTCCTTCGGAAAAACTAAATATCCTTCCTGGCCAGACTTACATTCTTGGAACAGGACCAAACTAAAATAATAGGGGTGGATATTATTACTTTTCTAGCCTAAAAGGAACCATGGTTCTTGTCCATAAGATGTCACAGTCTGTGTAACACTCAATTTGCATATGCAGTATACGTTATATTGCATTGCAAGTTATCATAGTTGTAATTATAGTAAGATCCTTTTATAACTTTAGTTTCCTCTTCCTTCCAAAGTAACATCAAGCTGGACTGTCGGACTGTCGCTGGAACGTATTTCATCTCATCGGTTTCTATTTCAGTGACTGCAGAGGCCATGGAGAACATCTTTGAATCTAGAGCATCTGGATTCAAAGCTCAGAGGCTTTTGTTCCTTTGTTTTTTCTCCCTTCCTCTCCGCCCCCCCACCCCCCACCTGTGTTTTCCTCTCTCTTCTTCTCCTCCCTCCCACTCGTTCCTCTCTTGGCTGTGCCTCCACAGTTTGAGTCACAGGCTCCATCCCATCTTGAAGGCATGATCATTAGTCAGGGATGCAGGCCCAGCCTCCCCTGATTCTCCCTGGCTGTGGAGAGCCCTGTGCAGCTGGGGAGACAGCAGGAACAGCTCCAGCAGCTTTGCACAGCCCAGGTACCTCTGGAGATGTGGCTGAGCCCAAGGGACCGCGGTGACAGCAGGAGGATTGGTGCTGGAAGCTGACGGAGGCTGTGCAGTTGCTTTCCCTAAGGTCGCCATGCTGCTCTTTAGAAATGGGATCCCTTCAAGATGGAATGGAGCCTGATGCTCTAGATCAGGGGTGGGCAAACTTTCTGACTCGAGGGCCACAATGGGTTCTTAAACTGGACCGGAGGGCCGGAACAAAAGCATGGATGGAGTGTTTGTGTGAACTAATATAAATTCAAAGTAAACATCATTACATAAAAGGGTACGGTCTTTTTTTTTTTTTTTAATTGTATTCATTTCAAACGGGCCGCATCTGGCCCGCGGGCCATAGTTTGCCCACGGCTGCTCTAGATTCAAATATGTTCTTTGTGGCCTCTGCAGTCACTAAAATAGAAACTGATGAGATGAAACATGTAGGATCATCACCTTTTCATGTCTTCTTCTACTCAGAGTCCAGGGCAGAACCGAGTCCCTGCTTTGCTGAGTAAAGGGGGACACAAACGCTGAAAATGGCTGGGAGGGTGTGGCTTCCTATAGGGGTTCGACAGAGATGGTCCTCCGGGGCCACGGAGTGGACCAGGAAAAGCTTTGAAGAGAGAAACTCTGTCCTTCTCCATGTCTCTTCATTGTTCGGAGCCTCTTTCTTGGGGAGGAAATTTGGTAGCAAGCAGCAGAGACATAAATGGACATTAGCATTTTTCACCCTTGCATCTCTAGAAAGGACAAATTAGGGGTAGACCAGTAGCTCTAGCCTTCAGTGAAATTGTGAAGAAATTATAGTTTATTTTGGGGTGTCCTCTTTTCTTTTCCGTGCCTCTCTCTGATCCCTTTCTCCTTTTCAATCCATTTACTGTCATACAAGGGATTATGTCCCCCACACTGCCTTGTCCAGAAGTGTCCCAGCCAGACCTCCTGGGGCAGGAGTGCCTTCTATGCAACGACTTTTCCTTTCTGCTTCCAGACTTCATCACAACTCTGGTTCCCTTGGGTGGTGTATCTTAGATAGTAGTTAGGAGAAAAGCATCTAATTAAACTACTTCAAAGTAAAGTCAGGAAAAAACTTCTCTTAAAGAGCTTGCCTAGTTCTGCTTACTCCTAAAAATAGCCACAGAGAATACCCAACAGAGAAATTGGACTTGACTCTTCTTTAAACCCAGACTCTCCTCGTTCCCCTTTTACGGTCTACAAGCTCTGTGGGCAACTTTAGGGAAGGCCATTCTCTCTTCCCTCCTCTCATGCTTCCCTGAGAAGTTTCCCAGAAATTTGAGGTGAGAGCTAGAAAATATCCCCGGTAACGATTCCTTGAAATGCAATTGGCATTTTTAACCTGATGGGTCATTGAGCGGATGTCTACAGCTCAGCCTTGGGAGGTGGCCCCGATCCTACCCCTCCTCCCTAGACTCGCATATCCCCAGAAGAAGCGCTTTCAGCAGCAGAGTAGAACGTTGTTGACCTCGGCAGAAAAAAAGATGCAAATCAGCAAACATTTTCAATGCGGGGCCACAAGCATGAGAGCCCCCCAAAGGCACCTTAGGCCCAGAGGAACTGATGCATGAACCAAAGCTTGAGATACAAGTGGGGGGTCAGTTGGAGGGTGGGGAAAGGCCTCACGGGCAGAGGGACTGGTATGTGCAGAGGTACGGGGTTGTGAAGTGGAGTGCTGTGGTTGGAGAACTGTAGATTGGAGTGCATGAGGGGGTCCAGAGAGAGCTGAACCCAAAAGAGTCAGCTTACAATGAGCCCTGCGCCAACCTCATAGATTTGAGCTTGTCCCTGAAGGATTTTATTTTTTTTAAATTTTTTTATTTTTATTTTTTTTTTTGGTATTTAAAAGCATCTTTTTTTTTATATTGCTTAAAGTATTACAAAGGGTATTACATATGTGTCTTTTTTTTCCCCCTGCCCTTGGCTATCCCCTGGCCTCCCCCACCCCCCAGCGTCCCATGTCCATTGGTTATGCATCCTGAAGGATTTTAAATAGGGCACGGATGTGTCCAGATTTACAATGGACCATGCTTCTTTTGGCAGAAAGTGGAGTGGAGTGAGCCAGACTGGAGGCAGGAAGAGTAGTCAGAAGACGGCTGGAAAGAACACAAGGTGTGATGAGGACTCCTTTACAAAGAATGCCAGCCAGTAAAATAGGAGGATTAGCAAACTCACCATTTTGCAACCCCAATTCAGGCAAGGACTATGATTGTCAACAGATGCTGAGCCATTCATATGGTCTCAAAGGTTCACTTCACAAATGATAACGAAGGGGAAACTGTGCCTTTGCAACGAAAGATCTGGTGGCCATCACCTTAACCTAGAGGTCAAACTTAGCACAGGGCACCAGCTAATGTCATGTGCCTGCTGAGGCGATGCAATAGGAGACAAGTATTCTTTCCAAAGATGTTTAATGTGAATCTAATCATGAGACAAATCCAGGACGTGGGAGATTATCTAAGAAAACCAGTTGGAACTCTTCAGAAGTTCGGTGTCATGAAAAGCAAATAAAAACAAAATGTGAAGGAACTGTTCTAAATCGAAAGAAATTAAGGACACCCAACAACCCCATAAAATATGTAACCCTTGCGAAATTCTTGATCAAAATCTTGAAACAACTATAGAAGACACGTGGGGAAATTTGAATAGGGACGAAATAGTAGATATTAGTGTTCTGGGTGCAATAATGATACATCTGTGTAGAAGAATGTCTTTATTCTCAGGTGATGCTGGAGCATTGAAGCATTGAAGAGTCAAGTGTCTTGATGTCTTCGACCAATTTTCACATGGTTCAAAAAATGTGTAATGTATATGTCTGTACATATGTGATATAGGTGAATGTTTTCACATATATGTGATATGTGTATGACATGTATAGATGCTCTTACATATATATGCTATGTATGGTGAGTGAGAGAGAGAAAGGTTGCAAAATGTTAATTTTTGTTTACAAGGATACATTAGAGTTCTTGCTCTATTTCAATTTTTTGGAGGTTTACCCAAGACAGGGGCAGTAGGTTTGGGGAGGAAGGTTGGAGTCAAGAGAAATACAGAAACAGAGGGAATTTACTGAACTTGGAATAGCGTTAGAGGATCCACCTGGAGTGAAGCTAGGGAAGCAGACCCAGTCAGGATTTCCAGTCCTGGGCAAAGGTTATATCATGTGTATCCTCAGCCCAAACAGTGGCGACAATCACAAGAACAAGAGCTTGTCACTTACACCCTGGGAAGCAGAGAGTCAAGAGCACGGGCTGGGACTCAGGGTGCTGGAGTTCTAATCCCGGCTCCACCACTCAGCAGCTGTGAGCGAATGAGCTCAGCTTTTCGGGGGCTTTTCTTTGAAAATGACATCGGACCAGACCTCCTCTGAGGTCCTGCTTAACCTGCTAAAGTGCATAGTTCTTGTTCCCCTTCCTATTGACGCTCCTCAGAGCCGCCTGCCCTAAGCACTGATGAGATTTTGCCACGTCTGCCTTTCCATTCTGTTTTGATTTATTCCCCCGTTTCGGCCACCTCTCTCGGGCTGCCCTTAGCGAGAGAACCACCTCGCTGAACACTGCTCCTTCAGTGGGGCTGCTGGATTGCTCTCCTGACACTGTCTGCCCCTTGACTTAACAGCAGGGCTTTCCCCCAGACTCTCGGATGTTGCTCTCTATTAATAACTCTTTTGATTTTCTCTCTGTTAGAGAGCTAACAGACACTTATGGGAGAAATGTGAAATATTGGAAAACAGAGTTTTCTCTGATTTTTAAATACTTGATAGCATATCTTGAGCACTCTCTTGTGGGGGGATGGGACAGATCACCTTTCTGTAATTCCTTTTTCAGAATTTTATAAGCTTGGAATGTTACTAGTATTTGGGAACCTCATTTTTAACAGCTCTTGATATAATGAGGTACATTAAATACCCAGGATATGTAATAAAATAGATGAAATATTAAATATGTTAAGATGAACTATGTTAAAATTAAATATTTAAACACGTTCCTTTATCTTGTATCTCTATATATATTGAAAAGATTCGTCATTGTCATAGAAGACATTTTCCAAATGATTTGGTAACTCTGCCCATTTCTTCTTGTTCCAATGGAAGGCTTGCCTATTACATCATCAGGGCTACTGGGGAAATATGAGGGTAGAGAAGGGGCAAGGGGAAGAACTAGGTTTAGAATTTCTCAGTTTATGATATGATATTGTTAATGCTGGGTCCATAGAACCCCTTCTGGTTGGTGATGATGAGGTTTGTATGGGGTGTGTATGGTGAGTGGGAAGTAGGGAAGAGCCAAGTGGGGGAGTAAGGAAATGAATTACAGATGATAGGTGTCGGGGTACATATGGCAACTACTTTGGAGATTCTTCTCGGCCATTCTTACTAATGCCAAATAATAAAGTCTAATTTCAATATACTGTGTATTTACATGTAGGTACGTGTGTATGTGAGAGAGAGCCATGGGGAACTATGTGAGGGAAAATGCATTCTAGAATCTATTTTTTAAAAAAATCAAAAACAGCACTAATCATTAGCATTTTCTAATGTCATTAAATTCAAAAACATCATAACAGTTGCCAGATGGATATTCTTTAACGTCTCCAAGGAAGAATCCGAACCATTCACTCATCCAGCCATCTCATATTTTGATCCAAGAAATTCAAATCACTTAATTCATCCTCATGGCTCCCCTGGGAAGCAAGGAGAGAGAAGAAATTTCTCTTTTATATGATATATGTTTAGCTCTGCTTACATTATTATTATGCATTTATCTCTACAGAAAAAGAAATCCCATAAACCAAGTACATTTTTCTGAAATCACTTCTAACCCTCATTAGAACGGATGCAGTCCCTGTGCATACTCCTTGTCTTTCTGAATTTTTTCCAAATATACACATTTCAATGACTATCATACCTATTATTTTTAAAGGCTATATAGTATTCTATTTTATTGGTATGTCATAGTTTATTCAATCATCTTTATTGTTAGAGCTTTAGGGTGTTTCTAAATAATTTTAAGCATACTAAGTAATACTATAAATGCATCATTATGTGAATAATTTTTTCCTTTTGGATCTTTTACTTGAGTCTCATGGATGCTGGCATTCATTATTTCACTTTTGCCAGACGTGTGGGTATGTAATAGAACCTCTGAGCTGTTTGATTTGTAGTTATCTCATTTCTATGGATGGTTTAGGCCATGGTTTCTATTCCCTGGGTTTAAAATTGTCTATTCTTGTCCTTTTATACTCTGACCAGTTGCCAAGTAGAAGCTAAGGATTAGCCGTATTAATTTTTATTAGATCGAGATTTTTTTAGAAATGTAAGATTTTATGAGTTATACTTGTCATGAATCATTTTCACATTCTGTCTTCCTTTTTTTAAACTTTGTTTGGTTCATTACTTTATATGATGTATTTTTAGATGTTGAGAAGGGATGTAACAGGATTTACTCATGGGCTCTTTTCCAATGATTTCTGTTGCCCTTGGAAACCTCCCTGTCACCCCTGCAATTCCAAACACCCGAATCCTTGGTCTCAGAGCAAGAGGATAAAATACCTTTGGCTCAAGGCTGAGGTGTGATCTGGGGTGTCCTAGGAATGTGGCCTCTTCCGTGGGGAGCGTGGTAGAAGCCGGGCTGTCAGTCCCCAGGGATATTGCTATCAGCGCTCTTCCTTTCCACTTCACTATTTGTTCCAAAATGGTCATCGTGGTGGCTCAGAATTAAATCTCCGCCTGTCCCTTGAACCACGTGGTTAGGGACCAGAAATAATTATTCCCAGAGCTGCCTATGGGTCACAGCGGGATAAAGAAGCAAGGCGGGACAGCATGTTTCCTGGACTCCCGCATCATTGCTGCGGGCCACTGTGATGACACAGCTGTCTCCCTCCGTTATCCTGGGCCTGGGCCAGGCATTGCACGCATCGCTGTCTTGAGGCCTGAGGTGTGAGACAGATCCTGGCTCCTAACAGAAAGTTATCTTTATGGTAGTTTCAAGTGGTTGTGTGTGTGTGTGTGTGTGTGTGTGTGTGTGTGTGTCCCGTCTCTGTATCCTCCATTGTGTGTCATCCTGTGGAGCAGCCCCTTTGTTCAGTTACAGCCAGGAGCTGTGATGCCTGGGTGAATGCTTGTCTCAGCAGCGGTGGGGAGGGAGGCTGCAAAAGCCAGTATTGAGGAGATGGTGAGAGAAAGCTGTTCACACGCAGGCAGACATTTCAAGAACAAGGCGAAGGAGGATAGGACTTGGGGGAAATACTATGTAAAGAAAGTCCACGAGTGTGGGGGAAGGGCATGGCGGGGCATGGCTGTAACCAATGGGGGGAGGGGCAGGGATGACCCGTAGGCCAGGTGGTGCACCAGCATTTTGCGGTCTAGCTCCCCACCAGTAATAGCCCTTTGTTTTTTGTTTTTTAAAAAATATACTTTATTGATTTTTTACAGAGAAGAAGGGAGAGGGATAGTCAGAAACATCAATGAGAGAGAAACATCAATCAGCTGCCTCCTGCATGCCCCCTGCTGGGGATGTGCCTGCTGCAACCAAGGTACATGCCCTTGACCGGAATCAAACCTGGGACCCTTCAGTCCGCAGGCGGAAGCTCCATCCACTGAGCCAAACCGGTTAGGGCAGTAATAACCCTTTGAATACGATGCCACAAGTACCATTATTTGCTTAATATTTTTAATTGATTTTCTTCTTAAAACTCAAGTATCTAATTTGATCTCAAACAATAAAATCTGCGCAATCACAGGCTTGATATGCAATTTTTCTAACGTGAAAATAAACACAACAGCACAAGGACATAGTATGTATCGGTGAGGCGCCTACAGTAGCCTCAGGCACTAACTGGTGGTGTGCAGGCCATCCTCTGGAAAATCCCTCACCTGTTCCATTTCTGTGCAGACGTTCATCCTGTGTTCAACTCTGTGAAGTCCTTACTTTAGCCGTCACCATCTTTTCCTAAAATTATTTAAATAGCTCCCCTTTCCCAGAAAACACACTCTCTCCTCTCTATCTCCTTCTCTGGGCAAAGTCCAACTCTCTCTTCGAGTTTCAACGTGGCCTTCACTTCCCAAAGAAATGTACCCTCACCCCCAAACTCCTACCCTACTAGACTTGGGGAGGTTTTCCTACCATATGATTCCATTGTTCCGCCTCTCTCCTTATTCACCGACTACTTGCTGCTATCACTTATTTCATCATTTTCAACCTTCCATTGGAGTGAACTCTGCCAGGGCGAAGAAACGTTAGACTTTTTCATCATTATAGTGTCAGGGCCGACCTCATTGCCACGTACATTGCAGCACTCAGTAGATCGTCATGGAATCAATGAATTCCACCATCTAGCACTCTTGGGCAGTTCTCCCTTTCATCAAAATCTTTTCTCAGATAACTTCCCACTTGAAACATATTCAAGTATCTAGATTTAGATAGGCAAGAACTATGAAGCCAAATGCATAACTGTCCTGTGTGTGTGGTCCAGCTAGCAGCGAGATCTGTCGCTGCCGAAGATCTGCTCAGAGTCCCCCACATCACACTTACGTGGTGGGGTCACCTGTTTTGCTTCACAGAATAGAGAAGCGGTGTGTGTGATGGCTGGCGGCGGTCTCCAGGATTGGACCACTGGATTCCAGTCTCAGCTTTCTTACTTACTCCTGCGTGACCTTGGGCAAGTTATTTAGTTCCCCATGACTCAGTTTTACCCCCTTGTAAAAAAAGTCTTGATTTCATTAACATCTATAGGCACTCACGTCCAGCTGTCTTTATTCTGCCAATTCAGTTACCACTCACCCACATGTTTTCCCCCTTTCAAACATTTGTTGTCATTGCTGGTCCTGTTATCTCCTCTTACTTTCTCTATCCTTATGGATTTTCATAGGTCATATTCCTTTAATATAAGTTTAGTGGTTTTTAGTGGGAAGGATGCAGAGATAATAATTGGGGGTCATTTCACTAGAAAACTTTATCTGCCTTTTCTATCATTACCATATTTTATTTACACTAAAAGCAAACAAAGGTATTTTTAACTTTATAAAGACACAGTACCTATGTCATTCTCATGTTGTCTACTAATGTCTACAAATACATTAAGTGATTCAAAAAGGAAATAAAGGTGGCTACTGTGATTTGTCCTTAATAAGTTCATACTGTGCACTTAATTATTTTTTAGGTGTTCACAGCAAGCAACCCTGTTTCACCAGGTAAGTCTATTAATTGTCAATATTTACCACCAAGCTGGTAATTATTAAAACCATTTTCCTGCATACAAAGTCAACTCAATTTCAATTCCTCTCTAGTTCCTCATGAATTTTTAAAGTTTATTGATAGTTACAGTGCAACTCCCTTTCCAAGTCTTCTTAACATCTTAGGAAGAAATTTGTCTAGATAATGCAAGTTTTTATTTATTAAAATAACTAGAAGCCCGATGCATGAAATTCACACAAGAGTAGGCCTTTGTAGTCCTGGCTTCATCCGGAAGTTCATCCTGACAGTCAGTTCTGCTGTTCGGCCATTCAGTCGATTTGCATATTACGCTTTTATTATATATATGTGGGAGACTGGCCTTCACCTCCCATATGGAAACCGAGGGGGACAGCTTTCCTCCTTCTTGACCAAAGGTGTTAGTGTGTGATCCAGGCTGGGAACAGCAGCTACTCTACAGGGTTTTAAATACAGTTATGTGCTGCTTAATGGCAGGGATATGTTCGAAGTAATGCATCCTATGTGTTACTTAGAACATATCCTCAGGTGGTTTTATCATTATGCAAATGTCATAGAATGTACTTATACAAACCTAAATGGTAAAGCCTACTACACACCTAGGCTTTATGGCATACCATTTTGTATATATGGTTTGTTGTTGACCAAAATCTCATTAGTGACTGTATTGAGGGAATAATGCGAAGACACAGAGGGTGGGAGTTTTTTTCTGTTGCAGGGGTAGAGGAGTTGGGAGTCAGGATGTGGGGAATGAGTGTCCTTTATCAATGACACCAAGGGGACAGCAGCAAGCAGCCAGTGGTGGTGGTGCCAGTGATGATGGCTTTATTCTGGTGGCATGATCTTGGTGGTATTTGGACTCCCAACTTCTCTTTGTTCCTGGCTGGGTTTTGATCTTGGGCTTCCCACTGGCTCTATGATCATATACCATTCCGGTGAATTTCCCCCCTGCTTAAATTAGCCAGAATTAGGTTATGTTATCTGGACCAATAACCTTGACTAGTCCAAACAAACTGGTGCTGAGAGATGGTTGCAGGCAACAGAACCTTGGGGAAATGGGTGGGAAATGGAATATGCTACCTAGTCATTTAGGACAGAGCAGTAAAAAGTCTGTTATTATATAGGGATGATATGCCCATAACATATAACAGTAGCAAAAAATTAAAAGATAAACATTGTCTCTGATCATGGCTCATTAGAAGCAACTATTTGCTCCTGCCAAACTACAGGAAAAGTCAGGATGGTGTAACTTCTGTTGGCTTTAGTTTGCTTAAACAAAAATAAATGATGAGCTCAGATCTTAAAAATTTTATGTCATAATGCAAAATTGAAATATTTTCTAAAACTGCACAAGGAAAGAAATGTCGGGAACAGAAGAAACTGAGAGCCAAACTCCATGAGTTGCCAAGTGACAAAGTCGGTTGAATTCACAGCCTCACTAGGTCTCTTATGAGAAAGGCGGGGCGGTGGTCAGGAAGGTGTTGTACCTCAAGAACTGGAGTGGGAATATATTTAAATATCTGAAGAACTCAGGGAGCCCTGAACCCCTAAGCCTCACCGAGCCTCTATCACCAGCCGAAACAGAGCCTGTTCCGATGTCTCATGAGGCCATTATTGCTGAACTTGAAGATGTAGCCTTGCCAGAGGAAGCCAATTATCTGTATGCTCTACTCCTTCACTCTTCATTGTCTCCAAACATGTACCTGGAATTAGGCACCAGCATGCCCGGGGGGACCAATTATAAAGTACAACCTAGGAGTTACTGATTAGCACATACTGAGGATGAGGTGAGCGCGCACACACACACACACACACACACACACACACACCAAGATTTGCTAATTTACATGAACATGGGGAAAACACACACACGGGGAATAGATTTCCTAAGGAGGAAACAACAAAATTTCAGATTCAGGGTGAATTTATCTACATGGGTGTATTTTTTAGAAATTTGGATTTGAATAGTTGGAAGTGTTTCTGAGTGTTTTCTTGGTTGGTTGCCTCAAACCTGGTCACGGTAGAGAAGAGTGCTACGTGAGGCTGAGATACAATGCAGTTCAATGTTGAGGAAGGAATTCAAAGATGATGAAAGTGAGAAACATTGGAGGGCACTTATCATGTCCTCTTTCCGTGTCTCAAAGGTGGCCCAGACAATCTTCGAGAGTGCTTGAGTGGCTATTCTAAGTAGGCCAGGAATGCCTGCGATAGGCTACCATTGGGCTGACCCCTTTATTTCAATCACAATGGACAGATCCTGGCTCAGCAGAAGCCAAATGATGACACCCAACTGCCAGTGGTGTGGAGACACGCCAGGCTAGCACAATTATTAAAACCTTCAAGGTGTTTTGGTCATGGGTCCTCAGTAGCAAAACAAACCATTAGCTTCTAAGATCCCACTTTATTTGAAATATATTTAAAAATAAATAATTCAAAAATTAAAAAACCAAACTCCAGGTCTGCTGAAAAACTACCATCTGGCTCAAGTCATGACAATAGAGTGACAGCCCCACATCCAATTACTAGACTCAACACTCCAGGAATAGGGAAGGCCTGGGTACTTTGAGGAACAACACTGCAGTACTACCACAAGGACAGACTCTTTTCCAAAGGGAATTGTGATCAATTACAAGGTAATTGGTTGGGGTGGAGAGGAGATCCCTCGGGGGTTATTGGACATTGACTTAGAGATAACACAAATTCTTCAGAATGCTCACTGCTGCTGTTGCTCACTGGTCACAGTGGAAGTGGGGGGTGTGGGGGGGGGCGGTTTATGAGAGTCAAGTCGTAAATGGAATTTTGGCCAGAATCTACTTCACAGTGGGCTCTCTGACCCCGAATCCATTCCCTAGTTATTTCCTCAGTTCTTTTTTTTTTTTTAATATTTTTATTGATTTTTTACAGAGAGGAAGGGAGAGGGATAGAGAGTTAGAAACATCGATGAGAGAGAGACATCGACCAGCTGCCTCCTGCACACCCTCTACTGGGTGTGTCCCCGCAACCAAGGTACATGCCCTTGACCGGAACCGAACCTGGGACCCTTCAGTCCGCAGGCCGACGCTCCATCCGCTGAGCCAAACCAGTTAGAGCATTTTCTCAGTTCTTGAGTATAGAACTGAACTACGCATTTTCAGAGATTGGCATCATTAAAGGAATAGATTCCTCACCTATAAAATAAGACCAGTTAGTAAACAGGACTATGTGGAAGTACCCTCAATCCCTCCTATCTATCAAAAAAAATAGTTGAAAGCAATGCTAGATATCCAAGGAAATCATTAATACAGGCGCCACTATAAAATTCTTGTTAGTCCCAAGGTGCAGAATCCTATCATATTTCCATTAACTATTTAATTGGCTAAAGAAGATGGCTTGCCTGGCCGGTGTGGCTCAGTGGTTGAGCTGCGACCTATGAACCAGGAGGTCACCGTTCGATTCCCAGTCAGGGCACATGCCCGGGTTGTGGGCTCGATCCCTGATCGTGCAGGAGGCAGCCAACCAATGATTCTCTCTCATCATTGATGTTTCTATCCCTCTCTTCCTCTCCTTCTCCCTTCCTCTTTAAAATTAATAAAAATATATTTTTAAAAAGGAAGAGGACTGAACCCTAGAAAATAACGTGGGTTCTCAGTACCCTTGGATTATTATAAGCTTAACAAGATGATGCCTTCAATTGTATCTGCTGTTCCAGGTGGGGTTTCCTAATAGATCAAACCAGTATACCCTCTGGGACCTAGAAGATCCCAGTTAATCTCTTATGCTCTAATACCCTTTGTCTCAGTGACAAGAGAACATCAGAAGAAGGTTGCTTTCTCTAGTGACCTAGTAGAAAAATGGTAGAGCATACATGTGAAGGTTTATTTCTGAACTATTTACTAGTCTATATGTCTGTTTTCAGATAGATACCACAGCGTTTTGATTACCATTACTTTGTAATATAGTTTGAAATAGCGTGAAGCTTCCAGTTTGTTCTTTCTCAAGATTGCCTTAACGACTCAGTCTTTTATGGTTCCATATGAATTTTAAGATTGTTTATTACCATCCTGAGAAATATGCCATTAGAATTTTGGTAGGGATAGTATTGAGTCTGAAGATTGTTTTGGATTCCATGGACATCATCCCAAGATTAAGTCTTCCAGTCCATGCATGTAGAATGTCTTTCCATTTATTTAGGTTTCCTTTAATTTCTTTCAGCAATATTTTGTAGTTTTTAGAGTCCAGTTTCTAGGACTCTATTTGTATCTTTCTTCTGACACTTCATTGTCCTAACTGCCCTTCTCTACTAGAATGTGGGTTTTCTGAGTGGCAAAGATGTTTCTATCTCTGTCTCCACTCTATCTAACGTAGTCTTTGCATGCAGTAGGCTCTCAATAAATGCATGTTCCATCAATTTGAGCATGAGTTAGTCCTGACCTACAAGACATCAGATACTAATGAGTTTCAAAATCAAATTGACTTTCTTCATTGTACGCATGTTGGTATATAGACGTCTAAGCTTCTTTAATAATTCCACCAGAGAACTGCTGAGCATCCTGTCATGAGACTGAAATGAGCTATCATCCCCGAGCCAGAAAAGAGAGAACTGGGCTAGAGATCTAGAAGCTGAGAAGTGGGACTGCGTATCAGAGAGGATTCTTGTGGCTGACAGAGTCCAGGGAGGGGGAAATGGGCATAGATAGGGCTGCCAAAGGCTGAGCAGGTGGGTGTAGCAGTCAGCATTCTTTAGGGGAGCAGGAGGGGTGATTTCAGGGTCCAAAGCTAATACGAGGCTCTGAATAGACAAGGCTGGAGAGGCGGGGTTTGGCCAGAGTAACTTCCTTGGTGAGCTGGCATCTGGCCCCACTGAAGCCCTAGAGCTCTTCCTCCATCGGCACCGATTTTCAGGTCTTAGAGTTCAACCTCTCCGAAGTTCTTACTCTAGTAGCCGGGCTTACAATTTTCTGGAGGTGTTTTTCTCCCTGTCATCCAATTTCATTTAAACTATTCTTTGATCAGGCTGGCCCGCCTCTGGACAAGCCTGTTGCTTCTGGCTGTGGTGGAATGCAGGTCTCCTTAGCCACGGCCTGGAAAGCCAGATCTGACCTCCTGAGCTCATCTCTCTGACCAGCTATTCACTGCCCATGTCCTCTTTTCTCTTTCAAGTCGTGCCTATCAATAGATGCACAATGGATGCCGTGGGCCTTCAGGTCCTTCAGCGTGAGGATGGGCTTGGGTCTCTCAGTGGGGCAGGTGTCACACAGGCTGAAGGTGGGAGGTAATGGGTGGAGAATAGGTGCCTCCCGGCAGCAAGCAAGGAGCCAGGAGAGTGAGGGGATGGAATGGTGGGGGCTGAAGGCATAGAAATGCCGGAGCTTTTACCGTGGACTTGAGCTTCATGAGGGAAAGGAGCCTCTTCTCCAGGGCCCATAGGGAGCCATAGAGAGTGGAGGGAGTCTGACCCTGCTCTGGGGGGTGAACCCAGGATAAACCACGGGCAGAAGAGGATGGGGGCTAGGAGAATTTGCTTCGTGTTTCTAAAACTCAACGCGTTATTAATCACTATCTCAAACTTCACTCCCTCTCTGGTAACATCTGGTTTAGCGGAGGTAAAATCTGCCTGCAGCGCCTTCTCCGCTCCAGGTACTCCTGCCCTGATCTCACGGCGGCTCTGTCCCCACCGCGTCCCTCCTGCACCCAAGGCAGCTTCCAGGAACCGTGCCAAGAGCACGTCCCACTGACCTGGCTCGGAGCTGTTGTCTGTGTTGTGGAGATGCATTCTTCAGCCTTTGGTTACCCAGCTGCTCCTATACTTGGTTATTGTTTTATAGGCTGTTCTTTCCCTGCGGCTTCTGAGAAGTAGGTCAGGGCACCTGCTTTAAGGGAGAGGTGCCAGGAGTTCAAGTCACCCGGCCTGGAGTCAGGAATCCTGAGTTCTATTTCAGGCTTCACAGCTAGTCAGCTACGGGGCAGTCTTCGGGGCACACACTCTGCTCTGGTTCTCCCGGGGCCCTTCTCTAAGTCTCATAACTTATTTTTCTCTGAAACTGTATCTCCTGGGGCTGTCATCATCTTCCCTCCTTGCTCCCTCCGAAAGGTCCTTTAAAGCTGTTGGGTGCTCAAGGCTGGTGCCATGAGAGGCTTTTGTGCAGACACAGTGCAGGGGCCTTGTGAGGCTGGAGAGTCAGGGGGCCAGCCGCCTGGACTACAGGACAGGCCTGGTGTTGTGCCCCGGACGCCAGAGCCAGGGATGCAAGTGAGGATCCTGGGTTTTATGAGATGGTTGTAGATGGCCTCCTACCTCCAAGCCTCCCTTTCTCTGTAATGCAGGGAGATTTGGCCTCTGGCTCATAAGGAAACTGGAAATTGTGGTGCTTGCTCATGATCCCAGCAGAAGCCTTTGTTTATAGTGGCTGTGTTAAGGAGGGTGTACTTTGGCCAAAGAATAAAAACCTTTTCTGAAGCTTAGCTCTCTGCCCTGACCCTCCAGTCCCTGGAGGGCTCTGGGTTCCGGATTTGGCCAATGCCACAGGGGTCCGTCGCTGAGGGCCTAGGAGGCGGGTGGACATCAGCCTGCATGGGCCTGGATAGCCTGAGACCGGCGTTAATCTCTACCCTGCAGGCAATCAGGGAGTGAAATGCACATGAGGAAGTAGGGCAAATGCAGGTAAAGGGAGGGAAGGGGCCTGCGGCGTTAGACTGTGAGGAAGAACGTGATTGAAAGTTCACGTGGGTGTCGGTGTGGACTGCAGGGCATCGTGCTGTGGTGGAAAGAAAATGGGGCTTGGCACAGTGACGGGGGCTTGAATCCCTGCTCGACCCCTCTGGGCCTCAGCTTCCCAGCTGCAAAACGAGAATAATAGCGCTAACCTTGCAAGGTTACTGAGCTGTGACATAAGATCATCCGTGTCGAGTGCCTGGCACAGAACCTGTGGAACAGCGGGCACGCAGCAAATGCCACTCCTTCTCCCACTCTCCTTCTTGTCGTAGCCATCACTGTGTTTGGGTTCGGGCAGCTAAGGAAGAACCTATTTAAGATGGGGTCCCAATTCTGACTTCTCTTCTCCCTAAGGCTGACCTAACTAACTGATCACCTGCTTGGTGTGTTTTCTTGGGTAGTGGGACACTTGGGGTCTGCTTTTTTGCTTTAAATTTTGAAAAGATTGTACTCCGCCCCCCGCCAAGCCTCAGCTTCCTCATCGGGGAGTAGCACCCCTACCTGAGACTTGGACAGCAGCACCATTTCCTGCACAGATGGTATCTAAACATCTTGACTCCACCTCAGAGAAGCTGGGCATGAGCGGAGTCCTCCACCACTGACACCCAGAGCCCAGAGGGACCTCAGCCCTCTAGCCAAAGCCCCATGCCCAATCTGACAGGCCACCCGGATGGCCCCATTCCTGTGCCTTTGGGAGCCCCCAGCAGTGGGGTCTACTTGGGAACACAGGCTGGGCGGAGAGAGAAGGCCTACCCAGGCCTGGGCCCGTCATGAGGATCCAGGAGCACCCTTCAGAGGACGGCACTGATGAAACAGGCAGATGAAACCTAGGCTGCAGCCGAATTTCAGGTAAATGGCAAAACTTTTTAGTATAATGATGTCCCAAATATTGCATGAGACAGACCTAACAAACTGTAGGCTTTTTGTCTTGAAATTTAAATCTAATTGGGCACCCTGCATATTTATATGCTAAATCTGGCAACCCTACATCCAACATGCAAGCCTTTGGGGTGGGCCCTCCAGGTCCTCCCAACATGGCCCCGGAGACCTTGCCAGCCTCCCTGGCGTCTGCTCCCGCCCCGGGCTCAGCCCCACCCAGCCAGGCGGATCCTAGGCTGTGCCTCACCTACTCTCTCCCCTCCACCATCCTGACCTTTGCAAACTGTAGTTCCTCCTGGCTGGAACTATTTACATGATATATCCACATCGGGAAACCCTGTTCATTCTTCAGAGCCTCTCTTGAATATTTTTTTTCCTGAAACTCTACCCAGTTCTTTCTATGAGCCTCCACCGTAGAACTTCCTAGGTTTTATATCGTTTTTGCATGTCTCCTGAGTACCTTTCACAGTGTCTAGCACATAATTGGGAGTAATCACTAAATGTTTCATAAAAAGAATGAATTAACCTACCAACCATCAGAGTGTCTAAAATACAGGTCTGGCCTTGGCTGGTGTTGTGGTTAGAGTGTCAGCCCTCAAGTCGAAGGATCTCGGGTTCCATCCCCAGTCAAGGGCAGGTACCTGGGTTGCAGGTTCGATCCCTGGCCCCAGTCGGGGTGGGTGTGGGAGGCAACCAATGGATCTCTCCCTCTCTCCTTCCCCCCTCCCTCCCTTCCACTCACTCTAAAAATCAATGGAAAAATATATCCTCAGGTGAAGATTAAAAAATAAAATAAAATAAAAAGAGGCCTGTAACTCTCATGCATAATTTGCTACATTCTCTTTTGTCATGTAAAATTGGTATCAGTATTTATCTTGTCCTCCCTGCCAGACATTTCCCTCCTGCAGACAGACACTGCATTTTCACAGCGCTGCAGCCACCGGGGAATGATGAGTATATTTTGTGTGGAACAGACGGTGGGGTGGGAGTATCTTCGATGTCCGGACCAAGCAATCTCCAAATTTTCCTTTCTGCCTGGCTCAGCTGTGACTGTCAGCAGATCTCGCAGTCACCTGACCTGGTCCTTGACCTGAGAATAGAGACAGTGCTGCTTTGAGAGCCATCCAAGGGCTCTAGGCTAAATGTGAGCGCCAGGAACCCTCCCAGGATTTCCGGGGGCTCCAGGACTCCCAGGTACTCTAAGAGAGGGAAAGAGGTAAAAGCACAGCAACAAAACCTGGAAGTAGCAAGGAAGTGGGAGGGGATGGTGAGGACAGAGAGAAACAGAAAACACGGGCTTGGGGCACAACAGAGAGAGCACTGTTCCAAGAATCCCGCAGTCTGGATTCTCTCTCTCTCTCTCTGGCTCTCTCCCTGCCTTGGGTGAGGAAGGAAAAAAAATAAATAAATATGAGAGTGCCCACTGTGTACGGTCATGAGGGTTTTCCATCAGTCCTGCAGGAAGCTGAGGTTCAGAGAGGGTAGGTGACTGGCCTGCAGACACACAGCTCCGTGGATCTAGAAAAAAGAACACCAACCAGCCTCTCACAGCCTCCGTTTCCTCTTCTGTGGAACGGAAAACATCACACCTCCCCTCCCTAATATCTAGTAGAAACCTCAACCATGGGGGCAAGAGGAGAAACTAAGAAGTAAATATTGAAAGTGGGTGTGTGACACGTAGAGGAGGCTGGGTGAGAAGCCGCGGGAAAGCCCGGCGCTGGCCTAGGAGATGTTTTCAGGGGGTGGGTCCTGAGCCCTCCGGGTCTGCTTCTCAACACGGTCCCAGAGGATGGAGCAGCGGGCCCTGGGGCACAGGTAGAGAGGATCCTGACCGCCAAGCTTGCGAATAACACGCAAAATCTGGGAGAGAAAAAGCGAACTGACTTCCCGCAGCACCTGGGGGGTGGGATGGAGTGCGTTTCCTGCGTCCCTGGCCCCGAGGATGGACGCTGTCTGATAGCAATCACATGGTCAGCGAGTGGCTGGGAGGGACGCAGCTGAGGGCCTCATTAGAGGACGGGGCTTAGCTCAGGGGCCAGGGGAGGGTGGAAAGATATTCCCCGATGCGTCCTCTTTGCGCCCCTGGCTTACCCGGGAGAGGGGTACACCTGCCGCCTCCAACAGCCCTACTGGTCCTGGGGCGCACGGACATTTCAGCAGGAGCAGGGAGCGTTCCGGGTTTGGGATAAGGCGCGCCTGGGGATCAGGGTTTGTGGGAGGCTGTCGGGGCCGAGGCCGGCGCGGGGCGGGAACCTGCCTGCGGCGGGGCGGGGCGGGGCGGGGCGGGGCGGGGGTCGCGGCCTGGCAGTGGCCGAGCCCGGGAGGAGGGCGGCTCATTAGCATAGCCCCGCCCCTCAGCCCCGCCCTGCCCAGAAACCGGAGCAGAGGCCGGCGGCGCTCGGCCTGCAAGCAGCCTGGGCGCGCGGCTCCCGGCTCGGGGCCTCCCGGTCCGGTCCCCGCCTCCCGCCTCCCGCTCCGGCCGCCGGCCTCGCAGGCTCCGCCGCCGCCGCCGAGCGTGAATGAAAGGCGGGCGCCGCCGGGGGCTGGCTGCAGGCGCCGCGGTGACGCGGCCCCGCGGGAGGCGCCAGCCCCGCGGAGATGTACGGTAAGGAGGGCTCTCCCCGCGGCTCGCAAACTTGCCAAACGCGGACCATTGTCCCCCGCGGGGCCCCGGCGAGGCCGCGGGGCGCGGGCTCCGAGCCCGGCTGGCTCTGTCGGTCGGTCGGTCGCTCTGTGCGCGCGCGCGCGGGTGCTGAAAGGACAAAGATGCCCGCGCTGGGGACCTGGTCCCCGGGGTCCTGGGGGCGGGTGGTTGCAGGCGGTGGGCGGTGGTCCGACGGGAGTCGGGGGCTGCGTGATGCGGGGCGCTGGGCTCTGGGGAAGCGGGTCCCTGGAGTCTGGGTGAAGGTGGTCCTGTGTGACAGCGTTTGCAGAATTGACAAAAGCGGGTGGTGCTGAGTTTTCTGCGGAAGCCGGTCCGGATTGCGGAGGGGCGGGGGCGGGAACGGAGGGGGGGCGGACGCTAGCTGCGCGCCTTCCGTGCGGCTGCGGGGAGGTGGGAGGCGGCGCCCGCGGTGCCGAGGGCTGGGGAGTCAGCCGGTCCTGGAGTCTCGTCTCGCGTCTCCTGGATGGATGTGGCCTCTGCCTGCCCCGGGGCCCAGGTCCCCTAACTTCCAGATCGGCGCTCTGCAGTGATCGAGGGGGAGACGTTGCTGGGGGCGCAGCGCAGCTCTGGGTAGCCACCTTCTCGCTGTCCCTTGACCTGTCTCCCCTTCTCCCACCACCACCCCCTGAACTGATGTGCAACAGTTAGGCAGACCCTCAGGATGCCCTGGTCTGCTTCTGCACCGGCCGGAATTCCTCCGGTTTGGGAGGCCCTGTGGGTGAAGGAAAGGGAGCACGTTGGTTCCCACATTGCAGCACTGGGGACCCAGACCAGTCTAGAAATCAACTGCATTACCGAGCATCCAGGCGCTCTGAACAGCTGTGTGTGTGTGTGTGTGTGTGTGAGAGAGAGAGAGAGAGAGAGAGAGAGAGAGAGAGAGAGAGGATCCAGATGGACGCAAGACCATCAGAACCCAGATTCTGACAGCTCTTCTAGGTCTAGCAAAAGAAGGGAAATTGTTCTCACCTCCCACCTCCACTGCCAGGTCTGGCTCAGGGGACACCTGAGGGGTGAGTTTGGGAGAAGAGCGCATTCCCAATTTAACCCATCACTGAGGCTGCTCCTGCTCACTCTGCAAACAGACTGTGAGTCACAAAGTTTGTTGGTGGCAGAGGAAGCTGAGAGCTTGGTACATAGACTCAGCAATCAGTGGGCCGAGACAGAGAGAGAGAGAGAGAGAGAGAGAGAGAGAGAGAGAGCCTTTTAACTGCCCAGTTGGTAATACGTCGTCATTTCTGAACCAGGTCGACATCAGCAAGTGTTATTTCTCTTGGATGGATCCAGGGGGGCAGTGGGTGGCAGGCGAGGGTGACCTCAGAGCCCCTTCTGCTGGCGTGTTGCCTCTGGGGACAGGTAACGAGGCAGATGTGCTTTAGAAGCCAGGAGGCTGTGAGGTGCCCAGGAGAGAGCTACTTTCTGACTCTCTGTGTCCTCCCATCTCCTTTTCTGCAGACTGAGCAGCCTGAAGCTGCAGATCACTTGACAAAAGCATGTGACTGCAGAGGGACCTGCAGTGGGGAAGGAGTTAGGACAAGGCCCATCAGAATGGGTAAGAATTAGGAAGCTGCCGAGACCGGTTTGGCTCAGTGGATAGAGCGTTGGCTTGCGGACTGAGAGGTCCCGGGTTCGATTCCGGTCAAGGGCGTGTGCCTGGGTTGCGGGCACATCCCCAGTGGGAGATGTGCGGGAGGCAGCTGATCGATGTTTCTCTCTCATCGATGTTTCTAACTCTCTATCTCTCTCCCTTCCTCTCTGTAAGGAATCAATAAAATATATTTAAAAAAAAAAAAAAAGAATTAGGAAGCCTCGCTCTGCTGGGCTGCCCTGTGGCATTTAGTCTGAGTCAGTCTGACACCTGAGCACTGGGGTCCCCGTCTGCTCTACTGTATGAAGCAAGTCAAGGAAGAGTTGGCTAGGACAGCAAGGTGAACTGGGAAGCTAACCTATCTGGCTGTTGTTTTCTGATGCCCATAGATTTTTCTGTTTCTTTTATGATATGTTTGTATTCCTATGCAAGTAGAGGCGGCACTTACCCCTGAGTGATTCATAGAAAGATGATAGAGCAAGTGAGCTGGGCAGTTGCCTGCCGCAAGGGGAAGTCACACCGAGCTGGTGGGAGGTGATGGTTGTGTCTCGCTCAGTGCAAAGCCTGGTCCTGGGAGGTGTGAGAGGGAGCCCACTGTCCAAGGCGGGGGAGGGGGGGGCGGAGGGGCAGGGCTCATCCGCCTGGGTTTTAGTATTTCCTTGACTTTCATGAAAAGAAAGGTTCCATGTGATACTTGTAATAATTCTCTCCTCAGCAGTCAATCGCCTGATGAAAGAAGATGTGGATAGGAAGTTCGGAAAGGCATAGAGTCACAGACTTCTTACATTTAGTTCTTATGTTATTTCTGTTAGTTAAAATCCTTTTCTTTTGTGATGAAATATTAAAATGTATAATGTCAAAGAAATGAAAGTTTGTTCTCTAAACATGCTATTCTTTTCATGCAATTGTCTCCCCATCTTTTAAAATCATACAATATGACATTTATATGGGACATATTTATTTTCCCAGTGAGTTGTTCAAGGTAACACCGTTAAATGGAATAGTGCAAAATGCAGACTGGGGCTTCCTGGCCAGTGCGCCCCCCTACCCCCATGACTTGGGTAAAGTCTCATTAGGAAAAGGCCACCATGGATTTTATTTGTTGAGCAGTGAGGCGCCCCCCGCCCCCCCCCCCCCCCCCAATGTAGAGCCAAAAGTCACCTAAGAGCTTTAGGTAATGATGACCCTTGACTACCCACCTTGGTGACTTGATCTATTATGAATTCATGTGCCCTAACTCCGGTCCCCAGCTCTCAGCTGCTCGGTGATCCTGGACAGATCTTGGTCTCCCCTCTTCATCCTTCCTCACTTTACCTCTGCTCTCCCCACCCCCACCCACAACTCAGTCTCCCTCCGTCTTCTCTGTCTGTTTCCTTCTGTCTGTGGGAGAAGAAGGGTTCCGTGTCTTTGCTGGAGGACACAGTGCTGCTGGGGACAGAAAGGATCCTAGACCTGGGGGCCGCCCATCTCAATATAAGAGCCAGGTTCCGGGTATGTGACCTTAGGCAAGTGGCATCATCTCTTGGAATCAAATCTCAGTAAAATGGTGAGGAGGCTCTGAGCCTGGCACTGGCCGTGGCCGTGCAGCGGAGGAGGTTGTGCGCTCACAAGTCGATTGCTGAAGAGCCTGGCCCCTCCGGCTGGTCTTGGGCCTTTACCCGGCTCTCCTCCTCTCTGCCAGCTCCTGAAGACGCCTGTTTGTGTCACCTCCCACCCCACCTTAAGCTCACCAGTCACCTTGACCTAGCTGGCCGTTCCAGCCACCAAACAGCCTCCTCAGCACGCACTCATTTCCAAACCCCAGGCCCTTTCTGGAAATGGCTGTCCAAAGGCCCCGGTGACTTCGCGGTCTTGTGTATACCTATGAACACAGATTGACCAGGGACTGGAACACTAGAAGCACTGGGGGAGGAAGATCGGGGTCACATCCTGTGCAAATATGGGTTCCCGTTTGCGTTTCTTTGTGTTGGAATTGTATACCTAGAAGGTGCCCTGTGCCCCTCTCCCGGGATGGAGCCCGGCTGGTCCTGCCTGGGAGCAGCCCACCCACCGCTGAGGTGCGGCAGAGCTGCCTGAGAAATGCCACCCTCCGGGATCGGTCCTGCCGGCCATGCATAGTGAGGAAAGGAAAGGCGTTCCCCAGAACCACAGTCTGTGTGGCCGGGTCCCACTCAAACGAAGCTGCTCTGACAGTCCCCCTCACCTGTCGGTGCTTCCGCAAGCCCCGCAGTGCCTGTCGCCCTGCTCTGTGGCTGAGGGTGCTGACGTAGGGAAGGTGGCCGTGGCTAACTCTCTGTACATGTGCTCCACAGACCACGTGTGTGTGTGCTGTGACGGTCACGGGGGCCTGGGAGAAACTGCAGGGTGGGGCTGACTGCCTGAGGTGCAGGGCTCATCTT
Organism: Myotis nattereri; assembly: GCF_964212035.1. Classification (NCBI taxonomy): domain Eukaryota; kingdom Metazoa; phylum Chordata; class Mammalia; order Chiroptera; family Vespertilionidae; genus Myotis; species Myotis nattereri. The sequence continues at coordinate 73,753,593 of NC_138085.1, read as the reverse complement.
TGCAGAGATTTCTATAGGTCCTGCTGCTGCTGATCACAGGGGACGCCCACATACCACACACAGGTGGGCGCATGCGCGCATGCGCACACACACACACACACACACACACACACACACACACACTCCTCACCTCTGTGCACACTCCCTACACACAACTACTCACCCCCCACGCACAAAACACATGCTCCAACCTCCTTGCCTCCCTGCACACTCCCCCCTATGAAGCCCCTCCCCCTCCCATGTACACATACACGCACGCTCCAATCTCCTCGCCTTCCCTGAACAGTCAGTCACCCTGCCCCCAACTCCTTTATTCTTAGGAGGGGGCTGGGTAAGTCGAGCCTGTCTTCTCTCTCTTGCTGCTCACAGTTCAATGAACTCAGCTGCATTTTTCTTCCTGCACATAAAGAAAAAGAAAAAGTTACTATCACCTTAGAGAAAATCTGGAAAGGAGAGTGGGAGGCGGGGGAGGGGACCATCCACAATTCTACCCACTAAAGCCAACTTTTATATGATTATATAAATTGCCACTAGGATTTTGTGCTCGCCTGCTTTTGCCCTTTCCTTTCTCTCTCTTTAGGGGTCCCGTCTGTGCTAACTCAGGCACGATGATAAAGGAGCAGCAGGGAGCCCTTAGACAGGCTCTGCCCACAGGTAACCTTGGCCCAGCCCTCCCTGAGCTGCTTCCCTGGCTCTACAAAGGCGACAGCGCCCACCTCCCAGCACAGATTGGTCAGGAGGGGAGAGCTGCCCCCCCTTTCCCCTTTCCTTTCTTCAACTCTCTCTTTCCTTTCTGTTTCCTAATATTTTTTAAAAGAGGGCAACAAGGAAAATAAACGTATGTCCCATAAGCTTAATAAACAGTGCTTGTGAAACTGTTTCTTGTATCAAACAAAAGAAAAATCTAATTTACAAAGCATCTTCCACCCCCCCCCCCACCCCGGTAGTTATCCAATCCTTCCAGAAAATCTGGAAAACACAGTAAACTATAAGCAAGTAAAACTGCTTTTACTGTCTTGATATCTTTCCTTCCATGCATTTGTTTTTGTAGTTGGAATTATCATTTTACATAATTGTGTATTCTATTTTTTCTATTTAACACTAGAATATAAACATCCCCTCTAAATTAATAAAAACTTGCTGACTGCCATTATTAATGGCTGTGCAACAGTCCACGGAATGCATGTATAGTTTCCTTATTGTACATTTAGGTTATACATAAAGATTCAATATTATAACCCTGGGAAGGGAATCTGGTGCCAAAAGATTTCTCTAAATTTTAGAATAATTCCTTAGCCTGTAGCTCTCCAAATCAGTTGATCAAGGTATATAAACATTTTAAAGATTTGTTATATGTTGTCAAATTGTTTTCAATTTGTATCGATTCCACTCCCACCCAGCAGTTAGGAGAGTATCCATGGCCCTATACTCTCCAAAGCATGAAACACCGAGATTTTTTCCTTAATGTTTGCTGATTCGATATAAAAGTTGGATCATTTTAACTTGTATTCTTTAGTACTAGTGAAGTTAAACACCTTCTATGTTTTTTAGCCGTTTGCGTTTTAGTGAATTATCATGAGTGTTTTATTTTTTTCAGGATATTAACCATTTGCCTGTCATTTGCTTTATATTGTATGTTTTGAAGGGAAGTAGACATAAACCATTAAGTATTTGTGGAGTGCCAGCTTCTATGGTACTACAGAGGGCATCATGGGAGACACAGAAATGAGCAGAAGTCCTTTCCACCAAGAGGATTACAATTTCAGTGGGCAAGCAGGTTGTAGAATGCGCACAAAATTAAATGACACAAAGATAGGTTCAGTCAAATGGCACAGCTGGGCAGGGCGAGATGGAGTAACCCATCCGATGAGGGTCAGCCAGCGATCTTGTAGTGGAAGGTGGACCTCTTGGGAAGGGCTTCGGGGGAGAGCAGGCGTCTGTGCAGGGGTCTGAGCTGGGTGGGGAAGGGAGAGAGGTCGTGCCAGGTGGAGGCACAGTAAGTGCACCGAGGTGGGGAAAGAGAGGACCTGCCCAGGGGCAGTTAGGAGGGGGAGCTACCTGCGTGTGGCAGAGTTTAGGTGGAGAATTATGTGATGGAGAAGGAGATGTGTCAGGACAAGGCGTTTCCCCTTTCCCTGTGAGCGGGAGGAGCCGCTGAAGATTTGTAACTGTCCAAGGGCTGATTTGGTCAATTGATGTTTTAGGCCCGTGGTCGGCAAACTGCGGCTCGCGAGCCACATGCGGCTCTTTGGCCCCTGGAGTGTGGCTCTTCCACAAAATACCACGTGCGGGTGTGCACGGACAGTGCGATTGAAACTTCGTGGCCCATGCGCAGAAATTGGTATTTTGTGGAAGAGCCCCACTCCAGGGGCCGAAGAGCCGCATGTGGCTCGCGAGCCGCAGTTTGCCGACCACTGTTTTAGGGAAATGAAGCTGGGGCACTGTGCAGACTGGGGATGGGATGGGATGGGGATGATGTGAAAGTGAAGAAAAGCAGAAAGATACCAGCTACAGGTGGTGGGCCACGGAGTGAGGAAGCCGTGGGCCAGTTACGGTCGTGCATGTGCTGTGGCAGATGTGTGCCCCTTTAAAAGAAACACCGGGACCGGGTGGGTGGGAAAGAGGGGGGTGTGGGATAAGGTGAACTGAAACTTTAAAAAAGCATACCCAGTGCACATTAAATGTGGGTTACAGAGGCAGATATAGAAAATGGTGTATTCTGAAATGGGTGCTGGATTACCTAGAGCTGTAAACTTATTATAATCTAACTTGTTCTAAAGAGGATTGTGGGGCATATATTTTACATGCACACCTGTGCTGCAATAAGTAAAGGAGACAAATCAAAGGAAATCTACGAGTAGAACAGAAAAAAATAAAGCCAAGAATAAAGTTATTTCAGGGAAAATTGCCCACCTGCAGGCGCTGTTGAAAATTCAGTTTGGAGCTCTTTGTAGGCCAAAAAAGGGGGAGCAAGTCATTTGCACGTCTCATAGCATCTATAAAAAACTTTTTTAAGAATGTAATTGCCAAGGACAAATACAGCTTTTCGAGATGCTACGAGCTGACAGAAATTCCTCCCCGAGTTCCTTCTAAAAGAGGCATATTTTATAAATGTTGATCTAAATTAGATTTTTCTTTTAAAAATATAGTTCCCTTCATCTGCTCTATTTCTGTAGAGTATGAAGACTGGTCCAAATGCACGTTTGTGGGTTCTGACTCCTCACGTGGAAATTGTCCCCCTGCCCCCCTCCCTGCTCGTGGCTTCCTGCCTGGTTTGCCGGGAGCCAGGACTCCCAGGCTCCCGCCTCTTCGCAGCTGCGGCTGTCATTTCTCCGGCCTGGATGAATGTGTCTTCGGAGAGTTTGCTGGAGAAGCCGCTGCTGCCTTCCTAATCCAGGGAGGCCCTGCTCCCTCATTCACTCACAGCCACTTATCACAATCTCATCTTTCTCTTGTCCTTATTCCCACTAGACCGCAGCCCCGTGAACGCAGGGAACTCATTTCTCTGGTTCCCCACTGCACCTTTAGGGCCTGGGACGCTGCCTGGGACAGAGAGGTGCTCGGAAACCTCCATGAGCGCATGAATGCTGAGCTGGCTGTCATTTAAAACATTTACCTCTTTGTAACTTCTGACCCTCTCCGTAGTCTGGCCATACATGTGTCGTGAACAACGATCCATGAATGTGACATGAATAACAATCCATGTCATGAATAAGATAATGCTATTATCTTAGCTTCCACTCCTTGGGCACTACTGTGCGATAAGCAGTATTCTAAGCACTTTTTATGTATTAACAGATTTAATCTTCCTCAGATTCTGCGAGTTGGGGATCATTGTTCTCATCATAGAAATGAGAACCCTGAGGCACTGAGAGGTTTAGCAACCTGCCCGTGGCGGCACAGCTTTGTGATAGAGCTGGGATTTGAATCTCGGCATTCCAGCTGCAGAGTGTGGACTCGCCCTCCTTCTCACACCACTGTGCTTAGAATATTCTAAATGTTCCGGAGCAGTGGTCGCCAAACGGTGGTCCAGGGACACGGGTGGTCCGCGAGGTCCGAAAGGCTGGCGACCGCTGCTCCAGAGGGTACAGGCCTTTCGTTGGCAGAGCGCGGACTGTATCTCGCGGACCTGCACATGAACGTGAGACGAGCGGGAGGGTGTAGAAGACGTGGTTGAGCTGAGGGGCCGCACGCCTTCTCTGTGGTCCCAGGCCAGTCAACGGGGAAGCTGGGGGCTGTCACTTCTGGTTGGAGCCTCTGCCTCTTGCCACCCTTCCCTCCTCCTCTGTCATTGTTTTTGCTTTGTCAGGGAGACAAAGGGCTCCAGGAAGAGCCTGTGGGGTCCTCCATGAGGCTAGATCAGCCGTGGGCAAACTACGGCCCGCGGGCAGGATCTGGCCAGTTTGAAATGAATAAAACTAAAAAAAAACACGTACCCTTTTATGTAATGATGTTTACTTTGAATTTATATTAGTTCACACAAACACTCCATCCATGCTTTTGTTCCGGCCCTCCGGTCCAGTTTAAGAACCCATTGTGGCCCTCGAGTCAAAAAGTTTGCCCACCCCTGGGCTAGATTCATAGGAGAGGAGCCAGGACAGCAGGTGGGCGAGGGCGGAGGGCAGCGTGCAAGAGCCAGTGACGGCATGGGAAACAAGGAAGCGTGAGCACCCACCTCAGAGAGAGGGGAGGACAGGCAGGCAGCGGCATGCGCGGTCACGACCACAGTGACACGTGCCTGGGCTGGCGGTGCTCTTACCGGCGGGCTCCATGGTCAGGGTCAGGCCTGGAGGTGAGCAGGCACTGGGACCCTCTCTCGCAGGAGGAGCGCCTGCTGCTCGGGTAGTTTGGTGTGAATTAAACTTCTTCCTACCCCTTCAGGTCCAGCCTGTTTGCACGTGGCGATCGCGGCCTCTGGGAGGTGGGGGTAGGACTGGGCTGTGGGTGTGAGAGAGGACCATGGTCCGAGTCCCAGATGGCCACTCTCTGGCCAGAGGACCCTAGATAGCTCGTTCGTCTTTCTCTGAGCCCATTCTCTCCCCTTTGGTGGTGAGGGGTCACATGAGATTCTGTATCGATGTATTTAAATGACAGGACACTGAGCCTAGGAACGGTGATACCGTCGCCATCCCATAATTTTTGTGGATGCTCTTGGGGCGTGGCCGTGCCCTCCCCAGACACAGTGACAATCCCTGCGTACAAGGATGGGTGGGCCCTAGTTCGACTGCGTTTGTTAAACTCCCGCAGACACCGGGTCTGGCGATAAGAGTGTAAGAGCAGAGAGCTGCTGCAGTGTTGGTGAGCTGGGCACCTGCCTCTGTGAAGTCGCCCGCTAGACGGGGCCCCTGAGGGGGGACGTCCGCTATGCTGACAGGGCTCACCCTTTCTCGTCCCCCAGAGGGCCATCTGCAGCTGGCGGGCCGTGGCTGTGCCTCCCAGCCCTGCTCCAGAAAGGAGACAGACCTGCCATCTTTCTCTAAATCCTTATGCATTACTAAAACGTAGCGATGTTTATTCCGTGCCGCTCAATTCACTACCTCAACGCAGAACCAGCCTTTGGCGTGGAAGTCATTGTTTCTGTGGTTAAGCTGAGGACGCAGAGTTAAGAGGTTCAGTCACTTGCCCAAGGTCTTGCAGCTGGTTGGCGTCCGCCCTCTCCTGTGCCTCCTGAGCCTGGGTGCACAGAGCACCGTGCGAGAGTAAAGCCCTGCGTTGGTGCCTGATGGCCAGCCCATGTGTCTTAATGCCAAACAGCAAGTTTCACTGCAGGAGAATTCCAAAGGGAACATTTTAGTAGATTTGACATAGTTTAGTTGTGGCTTTGCGTCCAGGAGTACGGGTGCCCCCGGGCACATCCTGTGGTCTGACTAGGCATCTGAGAATGAGGATTTCTGGGTGCCAAGGGCAACTTTCTCATTACCCCCCCAGAAGGACCCAGGTAAATTCAAGCCTCCAGGAGCCAGGAGTCTTAGGTTCTTAGCTTGGCCAAGCTCCAAGCTTCATCACAACTATTCAGAAAGACTTCTCTCCATGTCCCAACTTTCTTTTTAGATGGACAATACGTGAAATAACATTTATCAGTTGTGGGAAGAAGAATCCCTCAGTTACAATAAGGTCCCTTGGGAAGGCGCTACTTGCAGCAGGGTGATGCGTTTCCAGCCCCGCCCGCTTCTCAGGACCTTTTGCTTCCCGAGCAGCATCCTGCAGGGTGGGTGCCGAAAAAGCCCGGCACTGGGCAGCCTCCTGCCAAGCCTCCTCTGCATCCCCACTGTGTCTTATACTTTGATGTTATTTTTGCCGTTTATTTGCCACAGAGAATGTCATTTATTTCCTTATACACCAGCTCTGTGAACCCCTTGGGGACCTCTGTCTTAATCATCTTTGTTTTTCTAGCGTCCAGCAGAGATCTTGGGAACGTAGCAAGGGCTCAACTGTGTGCGTTGAACTATAAAATAATTACGCGTCAGTCATACGCTATACATCCAAGCCTAGCAGCCCCTGTTTCAAGGTACCAATTGTAGCAGGTTGAGATTTCCTAACGAAACCTGTAGTGACAGCTGTCATAGCTCGCCATCTTAGTACAGTACGCCTTCCCACGTTGACTACAATTCTGTACAGAATAAAGGACCTGACAAAATAGAACCATTTGACGTTTCCTCTAGACTTTGATGGTGTTAGCCGTGAGAAATGGCCGCTGGGCCTACCCTCGGAGATGGTGAAGGCAGGTAGAGAATTACTCTCACGTTTTCCCCCTTGTGGAGCTCGGAATAAACACCACAATCTTTTTTTCCACCCCCCAAAAAGGAAAGTTCCTTAGTGGTATAATTTATTGGCAGGTCTGTGTTTTGATTTCCATTCATACAGTTTGTGCATTATTCTTTTACCAAACAAGATAGATGAAAAGGCCCCGGAGGCCAAAGCAATGAGATGTGTGTTTCTCATAGTGTGCAAGCACCGGGCCAGATGTTCCTGGATCAGCCGCTGTTCAGGCTGGTGCGCCTTCCGTCCGGGAGCTGGATGGAGTGTGGGGGCACAGCGGGATGGGGCGGGGGGGGGGGGGAGAAAGCAGGGATGCTGACCTTTGCTGAGGGGTATATGCAGACAGAGGAGACGGGGAACGGGGGGCAGGGGAAAATGTCAGACTATGTTTTACCTCAGTCTTTTAGAAGTTTTCACCCACATACACACACCATGATCGGAATCGATGGTGCCCTGCATCGATGCCATAAATCAGGCTGGGCATTCGTCACCTTCTCACTCAGGGGTGTAAATAAAAGGAGACCCAGAAGCCGACATCATTATATCTTTGGAGCTCTGCAAAACTCCAGCTCAAATTAAGAATGTCATTCAAGTGTCGTTTTTTGTAAAGAAGGAAAATTTATGTCAATAACATTAAGGGCATGTCTGTTATATTTTTTGAAAGTGGCTGGAGGAACAATGATGGACGGATGGTCTGAATTAATGGCAAATGTGTATTCACCTTGGAGGGTGCATCTCAGGGAGCTGGTCATTATCCTTCAGAGCAGTGATGCAGGTGCCATGAGCATCCCTGGGGCTGCCAGTGGGCAGGGGCCTGCAGGACACAGTCCACAAAGGACAGTGAACAGTGAGTTCGGATGTCGGCCCCAACTGAACCACAGGGGTTGGGCACCTAAAATTGCAGGGTGGTTTTGGAGGGAGCTGCCTCCCACATAGCAGCCACAAGTTTTATTTATTTATAAGAAGCTAATAATGCCACACCCAGGAGCCGGTCTAGAATCAATGCACGTCTATTAGCCCAAACGCAAACAGTGATTATTTCTGGATGATAGGATCACAGATGACTTGAAATTTCTTTTAAAAAATATTTTGTTTTTGTTTTTTTGTGTTTTGTATAGTGAGCATGCATTATAATGGCAGACTATAAATAAATATAATTAAAAGTGTTTTTCACCATCCAAGACCTGTGGATAGTTATCTGGAATCTTCTAATTATGTTTTAGAAGTGCTTATTCAAGAGACATGCAAAAACAAATCTACGATGGAAATTAGAGACCACATCATGTCTGGGTGAGGGGGTTGACTGGAAAGGGGAACTTTTTGAGGGGATCAGAATGTCCTCTCCTTGTTCAACCTTAGCCTAGGTTCGGCTCATTGGATTGAGTGTCAGCCTGTGGACTGAAGGGTCCCGGGTTCGATTCCAGTCAAGGGCATGTACCTCGGTTGCAGGGTCCTCCCTGGCCCAGGCCCTGGTCGGGGTGCATGCAGGAAGCAACCAATCGATGTGTTTCTCTCACATTGATATTTCTCTCTGTCTTTCCCTCTCTCTAAAAATCAATGGAAAAATATCCTGGGGTGAGGATTCAAAAAAAAAAAAAAGGCCTTTGTCTTGTTTGGGTGGGTGTTACACAGTATATAAACAGTGGTCAAAACTCACGGCGCTGACGCCGAAGGTCTGCATTGACTGCGTGTGAACTCCATCGCAGTAGGACAGCAGGAACCCCAGCAAGAGAAGAAAACACGCCTGTAAACAATCGCCGGTCTGTTTGGCACCACTGGCAGGCAGAGGGCTAAAAGACAGCCAGGGCCTGTGCCAGCCAGCACCAGGGCTCCTGCCCAGGACGGTCCCCGGCCCCCCAGTGACAGCGCTCATTCAGAGCTGCTGGTCAGGGGTACATGCTGCCGGACAGCGTGTGTGCTGAGCAGAGAGCGGAGGAAGCTGGCCTGGGAAGTCCAGCCCGCTGTTGGCAGCCGGGCGGCGATGACGCAGCCAGGACAGGGCTCATATAGAGGCCATCTGGTGTAAGGCCTCGGAGGCATGGCTGGCTCTAATGGACCTTAAATGACGGGACAAAGGCCAGCGTGAGCAGGCCTGCAGCCTCAGCACAGGCAGGACCGAGGGCTGAGCAGGGCCAGGCGTGCATGCAGGATTGATTTTCCCACTTCCTCCCGGGGCTTCCGTGACCTCGCAGCCCACAGGGGTGCCATTCTCCTAAGAATGCACAGCCTTTAATGGCCTGATTATTCACCTGTTTCTTAATAATGTGCTGGCTTGACATCTCTGCACAAAGACCTGTACTTCCCTGGCTAAAAATTGATTTTCTTTTTTTCTAATGGCACATAGAAGTGAATAAATCTGTGTCTCCTTTGCAGCCCAGGGATTAATTTGTGAAAATCTTGGACTCTGACAGACACGGGTGAGAATCCCAGCTCTGCCGTGTCACAGCTGTGTGACTTTGGGTGTTACTTAGCCGAGCTCAGCCTCATTTTCCTGTGAAATGGAACACTAGACCCCCACCTCGATATTGTTGGAAGGATTAAACAAAATAATGCCTTCCAACCTCGGAAGGGCTCCTGCTGTGTAAAGAGAGCTCCATGTCCCTGCCAGCTGGGTTTCTGCTCTGGGAGGCCCGCTCAGCGAAGCCGCTCTCCCCACCCGCCTGCTCTCGCTCCTTGCAGTGGGCAGACTCTGCTGGGGGGACGTCCTTTCTCGGGCAGGTACATCCAGGGTGCCCATGTGCACTTGCATGGCTTCATTCAAAATGGGTCTTCGCCTGCTGCTTACTTGGCATGTTTCATTTGGCTCAACCCAGTGCCTGTTTTGCATTTTTGCTGAATTCCAGGGCTTGCTCTTGAGTCTGTTCGCTCTTGATTCTGCTCGCTCTTGCTTCTGTTTTGAGCTTCAAGAGTGTTGCTTCCGAAACCTCCTCTGGCACCGCGACCACCCCGGTCCTGGCCGCGAGTCTCAGCAGCTCTGGGCCCGGTGCCTGCTTTGTGCTCTGGCACCACGGCTCGTGCTGTGACAGACTCTCTGATTACAGACTTGGACGTTTGAATGATGGATCTTGGACTCCTCGCCTTTCAGAGTCTGCGGTTTAAATCTGTTTGTTTGTCTGTGTATTTAAAGCTCTTGCACTCGCTCTCCAGCAGTTTGGCTCCATTGCAGTGAGGTTTCTTCTGGCTTCTGTATTGGATGCCATGTGTTCACTTCGAAACCTGGAGGTGACGAGCCCAGCTTTTCGCAGGCTGCCTGGGGGCCACAATGGGAAACGGAAAGCGTTGTGCGGGATGGAGAAAGCATACATGATTTCTAGTTCTTCACTCCCAACTCAAACCAAATCGCCGGTGAAATCTCTAAGACGGTTCTCATGTGATAGATTCTGCTCTCTGTGCTTCAAGCTCTTTGAGGGCAGGAAATATCCATTAGCAGGTTTCGTATCCCCATCGTCCATGTGCACTTACAATAAAAATCGAGTGCCTTGACGCCGAGAAGGAGGTATTCGGATGGATGGATTTCAGAGGAGTGGATTCCCACCCTCTATCCACCACCCGGCCCCACCCTGCGCTCAGAACACCCCCGGAGACACACACAGAAGCTTTAAGCTCCCCCTCTCGCTCTCATTTGCTGAGATCCCCTGGGCTTAAAAGGCCTACAAAGTACTTCCTTCCATCCATGTAAGCAATACACGACTTAAGCTGATGAACAGTGTTTAAAAGTGAGCGCTGATAAAATTATACAATAAGATCCCAACCGTGCTCTGTTAATGGTAATTCTATCATCGAAGCTACAAGATACATCCTAGGGTCCAAAGACCAACCACACTTGAAGCCGAAGACGTCAGGGCCACGTCAGAAGCTCACCCCGGCCCAGGGGCCAGCGCCTGCCACAGCAGTGCGTCCACGGCGATCCATGCAGAGACAGGCCGCGCACGCGTTACCTTTCTTGCTAAATAAATGATTCGTGTCCTATTTCATGCTGCTTCTAACCCAGCAGCCACAGAAGGTGAGATCACACCTCTCCTCCTCCTCCCTTAATAGTCATTCCTGCCGAACCCACATACAGTTTTTGAGATTCCAATGTCGCCTCTCTACTGGAGACCTGTCCAGAGGGTCACCCGTGGAGGCTGATTGCACAGCCCGATGCCTTCACCTTCTTCTCAGCTCTCACCATTTTATCCTCTCCCGACCGGTTCCACTTTCTGAAACTCAACGTGCCCCTCGCTGTGCAGACGCGGTGAGGTTCTGGCAGCCTCTTGTCTGTAAAGGCCTCCCCTAGAAAGTCCCTCCACTCGCCTCCCTTCAGCTGTCACCTCGCCTTGGCGACATTTGTGTGTGTGAGGGGAGGGGGAGGGGCCAGGGTTAGCTTGGTGTCGCGCACCACACCTCTGGTTCTCTACTCTGATCCCAGATGTCATCACGTGGCTCTCGGGCAGGTGAGACACCAACCAGAAACCTCTGCTTTCTTTCTGACTTCCCTTTGTCACTGACCTAGCACTTCACCGGGTGTAGAGGCTGCATTGGCCCTGCCTGCCCATGTCGCACACTCACGCTTGTCACACCACAAGTGGACCCTTCTAGTTCAGGGCCTGATCCTGCTCTTCTGCCAGGATAGTCCCATTCTTAGTGGCCTGTTGGGAGGGTCAGACCATTCTCCGTCTGTCTGTCCACGGGCAGTAGGTTCCTTATACATTCTAAGGCACAGGAAAGGTGATATGGCTGTCATTCAGTGTAATGACAGTTCTCCCCTCTTGGCCTGGCACGGGGGTGGGGGGCACTTCACCACTTGGCCCCTCCCTAGTGCTCCAGCTTTCCCGTGGCTGCCCTAGACAGACTGGCACACTGATTTCTTTCCGAATGCTCCCTTGCACTGGCTCCTCTTAGCTTTTGCTCATGCTGTTCCCACTGCCTGGAATTCCCGCCCTTCTTTTCTTGGTCAATATATTACCTATGCCTCACATCTATTGGGAAGCATCTCAGCTGAAATGACACCTCCATCCTCGGGAGTCCCAGCATTCTGGCTCAAGTGACACTTGCACTTCCTTCTGTCAGAGCTGCTTGAGCTCATGCCCCAGGGGACAGGGGCTGTGCATTCTATTATGTTTCATCGCCCACCGTGTCTAATGTACTCACCGCGTTTGTCTTACAGGCATGTGTGTGCACAAATGAATGAAATGACTCCCGGGTCTTTAACCAGCTAGGGCCCAAGCTGAGCAAGTATAGAAAGCTGTGTGTGTGTGTGTGTGTGTCTGTGTGTGTGTTTTAAATTCTTGGATTCCAAATCTTTGAACAAAGAATCTCATCAGATTTTGTGAGGTGTTTTATCCTGAAGAGAAAATAGAAGAAACATTCAAAATTATTTTTTTTTCAATTAAATGAGTAGTTAAACATTTTTGTTGGGGGAGGAAATTAAAATAAAAACTGAAGCTCTAAGTCAGAGCTGCCCAGGAGAATTTTCTACAATGATACAAATGTCCTATATCTGCGTGTCCAATAAGGTGGCCATTAGCCACATGTGGCTGCTGAACACACAGTGTGGCTAGTGTGCCCAAGAAACGGAATTTTAAATATTGTGGAATGAAATAGCCAGAGGGGATTGGAGACTGCCATAGTGGCTACCTCGTCCTCTCATCCCACAGGGGACGTGATCACTGATGACCCTGCACTGGGTGTCTTCACGGGTCTGTGTGCATCTACAGCTTGTTCTGTGCACATACGTACACGCACGCCGAGTTCGTTTGGCCTGTGTTTCACAGAAACGGTATCAGGCTGCCCGTGTGCTGCAGCCTCTTTTTCATAGACAGTATGTGTGGAGAGCTATCGGGGCAGCGCTCATAGCTCTGCTTTATTTACTCAGCTGTTGCATCGTGTGCATTGCAAGAGGTTCCCTCGTTTATTTAATCAGTTCCCTATGGAGGAACATTTAGGTTGTTTCCAAACAAAGCCACCGGTCCATTCTTACCCACTTCCCTGTGCATGTAAGCAATTGCAGACACTATGAACCAAGGGGAGGAAAGGGATCCATATACCCTCCACCCCAGCTCCATTTCTCCTCGACAATGTATGGGAGTTTGTGGGTGAGGGTGGGGGGGAGGGGACGGGCTGACATGCCACACCAGCCCCTATGTCTCAAATAACCCTCAGGAACCGTTATTATCATTTTGTAGGAAACTGGCAGGCAAGTTCTGCTCTGATCTTTGTTTTCACTCCCGGGCTGAGAAGCTGAAACCTAGATTTTAATCACACAGGCCGTGACAAGCTCTGAAAATGCGGAGACATTAATAACAATTTAAGGTGACAGACACAGACAGCCTTCATCTGCAGGCTGAGCTCAGAGCAGGCTGAGGAGAACCTGGAGGTTCTGGGCCTCATGTTTAAGTTAGATTTCTCGACCACGTTCATTCTACCCATCTTTGTGCCCAAATATAAGATAACGTTTTTTTAAAATGTATTTTTGTTATTGATTTCGGGGGGGGGGGGGAGAGAAACATCAATAATGAGAAAGAACCATTGATTGGCTGCCTCCTGCAGGCCCCACGCTGGGGATTGAGCCCGCAACCGAGGCATGTGCTCTGACCGGGAATTGAACCTTGACCTCCACAGAGGCCGGGCAAGAAAACTGGGTTTAAAGGCCCTTATATTTGCTAGCATTGGCTAATGGGTGTGGCACAGTGAGTAAAACCAAGATTCATGGTATGATCTGTATGGGAGTCACTTTCTAACGAGGCACGGGGGGCCCAGGCCTCGGGAACGGTGAGAAGAGACGCTCGTGCCTGCTTCTGGTGGCCACAGTTCATCTTACCCAATGCTCTCCCTCCCCCCTCCCCCCCAAATTTCAGAGTATGTCAAAATAGAAATTATTAAAGGTTCCATTTTAACATTCAGCCTTGGAGGAGTTAGTGGTAACTGAGCTGGGATAAAAAATGGAGGAGGATGAAGTGATGAATAGCAGGTACCAGCATCCTTTACATTAGAAATGCCCCCCGCAGCCAGGAGCAGGAACGGGCAGTTGTCCAACGAGGAACCGAGGAAAGGAGAAAGGAGGAAAGTGAGAGCGGGCAAGGGGAGGAGAGGCCCAGAGGGAACAGACCCTGCCAATCGGGCTTCCAGACGAGTAAAATGGGGGGCTCGGGGGGGACTATCGACACAGCGCCCGTGACAATGAACAGAGAAAACGCACTGTGGTTTGGTACGCCAGTGGGCCAAGCCGTTTTCTTTTCTCCACCCCCCACCCCCCACCCTAATTTAATCATAATTTCCAGAGTTTGGGGCACACTGCAGATGGAGTTTAGTATAGACCTTTCTCATGAAACACTCCACCCTAGGAATTTTTCCATGATGTCACCTATTCTTCAGAGTTTTGCCAGTGAGGTTTGCACTTAAATTATTTATTCAGATGCATGTCAGCCAGCTGGCGAAGTTTCACTCCGAGTTCCTTTGTGTGCAGACGCCTTGGTGAGGGGGTGTCCTGGGCTTAGGGGGAGTGGGCATCTGAGAAGCAGTGGACGTCTGAGAAACCACTGAGGCTGGAGGCTCCCCCACTGTCTTCCCTCCAGATTGTTCATCAGCTTTTGCAGTGATTGTACCGGGCAGTTTCCAGACGCTGGCCCCTGGCCCCGCTTTCTCATGGCTGATCGCACACATCACTCTGGTGATGGGATGTTATCGATGCTGTCATCCCACAGCGGTGGGGTGAGTTTCTAATCCAGTTTCCAGGACATGGGACTTGGGACGTACCATTGAGGGTAGGGGTAAGGCATTGCTTTTGTCACTGATTCCAAGCTTTGGACCCCCCCCCCCCCGCCCCGCTGTCTCAGCTGCAGGTTGTCCTTACTCACGTGTGCCCATCACCCCTTCCTTTCTTGTCTCATTTGCCATCACCCTGCTCTGGCCTTATTTTCCTGCCTTGGTCCCTGCTCCGGTCTTAGTGGCCCTCCTACTTCTGTTCTCTCGGAACCCAATTCCGCTGGCCAGATTCCTCTTGATAGGTCTTCCTAATACACGCTTCCCATCGTCTCACATCCCCTTTTCAGCAAGCCCTCAAGTAACTCCCCTTTGAGCGACCAGCCAGCCCCATAGCAGGTTGGCTGCCACTGGAGGGAGAAATTAGATTTGGCAGCACATACAGGGTGGGCAAGAGTAGGGTTACAGTTGTTTGCATTGGTACAGTCCACCGAGCTGGTTCAGATTGTATCCTCAGTTATAGAGCACGTTTTAAAAAACGCCCCATCTTAGAAAGTGTCCTTTTTCTACTCGAGCACATTTTCTTCCTGCACCCCTGCCTGCACATTGACTCTCACCTCAGCTCTTCAGACGCCGTTGCTCTGAAGCCAGGGCCCCTCTTGCCCTGTCCCTGATGTTGTTCCTCGCCCCCTGTGTGATCTGGGGCAAGTCCATAACCTGGCTGACCTTTGGTTTTCTCATCTGAAAATACCAACCTCGGGGCATTTCTTTTTAAGTGCAAACTACTGACGTGCATAATGCAGTAGGCGCTGGGGAAGCGTCAGTGTTTCCTCCCTACCTTCTTGCTACACCGCCAGCCTCTTTTCCTCACCATTCAGCCCAATCTTCTCTTTTAAATAATGCTCACAAGGAGTCACCTCTGACGCTCTCCCATGCTATCTCCAGCTGCCTCGGCAGTCCTGTCTGTGTGCGCGTGACATTTAATTAGGATGCTCCTGATTACACGTCCCACATTCCGTTGAATACATTTTCGTTTCTATTTTCACCCACCAACGACAGAAGGTCTTCGAGGGCAGAGACCTCAGTGCTTTCATGTTCCACGAGTCAACGGATGGGCTGAAAGCCGAGGTTCGGTGCGATCTGTAAAACAAGGGTACTTGTCTCCACCTCGGAGACTCTCTGTGAAGATTAAATGGACGAATGCAGGTGAAATACTGAGCGGAGTGCTGGGCACAGGCAAACTCACCCACGCGGCTGCTGCCGCTGTCCCAGGGACGGCGCTCGGCTGTGATTCGGCTGAGAGCTTTGTCCTTGGGCACCTGAGGGGTGACGCCTGCCCACCTCTCTCTGATTTCTTAGTAGCTGTTTGTGCTTCACACACCGAATAAAAAATAAAACCAAGGGCCATTCTTGCTTGGAAATTCCATTTTGTTCTATCCTGCCTTTTCATAATAATTACCATAATAACATCCGAGATGATAATAGGTAATCATCTTTGAGTGCTTATTATAAGCCAGGAGCAGTTCTAAAAACTTTCTTGTAGTAACTTATCTCCATCACAACCCTGGGAAGTAGATTCTGTTATTCCTGTTTTATAGATGAGCCGCCTGAGGCACAGAGACTTGGATACCTGGCCTAAATCTGCCCAACTTGTGGGAGCTGGAACCGGGGTGGGAAGCCAGCCTGCCTGGCTCCTGAGAAGAGTTGGGATAATTTTTTTTTCCTGCTGTGAGTGGTTCCGAGAGACAAAGAATGGAAAACCGTCCTGTTTATTTTTATCTGTGACTCCCTTGAAGAGTGATCCCAAAGCCCAGCAAAGCGTACAGCTAGGAAAGGATTGAAGCCCTGACATTAAATCCACTGGACGCATTTCTCTCTTTCTAAATCCTCATTCTCAACTAAGGCGGCAATCAGACCAACCAGGACGGGCTGCAAAGCAGTGAGCGTGTTAGAAATGCAAAGAGCTCCGGGCGGCCAGGCTCCTGGTTTGTCTGTGGATTCACTGGCCCAACCTGTCTCCCCAGGGAGAACTCGCTCCTGTTTAATTCCACTTCCAAGAAAGTCTGTTTGGACACTTGGACCCTGCCTCCTTCCCAGCCAGACTCATTTTCCCCAGCATTTCCTCTCGGCCTCTTCAATCCCGAATCTTCCCCGACGAGGAGAGACAGGTCCTGCCCCTGCGGACGGCCCCTCCACCACAGCCCCCGCAGCCCCACGGCGCCATTTGACTTTTTTTTTTTTTTTTTATCACCAATAAAACCCAAACAGGCTCCCCCTGCATGACTCCCAGCTTTAATTACCGAGGGCAGATTGCCGCATCATTCCGAATAATGAACAATTGGAAACAGCAATGGGAAATGATTAAATAAGTCAGAGTCTGGTCAAAAGATGGAATAGTAAGTGGCCATTGACATGAGGCTCTGAAAAATATTGAGTAAGAAGACAGATGCTCACAATATAAGAAGAAAACAGGTTTTTACACTATCCTGAAGGATCCCAATTTTGTGCATATATTTTAAAAATATGCATACGTAGAGAAACAAAAACTAGAGCAAATACACTAACATTTTAATATTCATGTATAGTGTGAGTGTAAGTGATGTTTACGTTCGTTTTTATATTTACTTATTTTCCAGACTTCTACATGAGCATGTATTCCTTTTAAAAAATCAGAAATGAGGAAAAAGGGAAACCTTTTTAGTTTTCTTGAAATTTTCCCCTTTGAAGGGCTGTTGATTTTTTCCTTTCATGGATTCGCTAGTACTTACCAGTTCGCTATACCCATAGAGATCCAGCTCAGGTCTTGCCTTTTCCAGGGAGCCTTCCTGGATTTGTCGAACTCCCAGAGATTTCTTCAGTTGTGTGGACTCCTTAGTCTCATTGTGACACATCATCAGCTTTAAATGTGTGTGTGTCTTGTGTCCTCGGTAGAGTAAGTATTTCTTTTTTTTCTTTTTATGGCAGAACCTATATATTTTTAAATTCCTCCTCTTCCCCATCCTACCCTACCCAGCAAGTACTGTGCAAACTACTGAGGTTCAGTTAACATCAGCTGGACACAAGGCCTGCCCCTTTCTCTCTGAACTTCCTCCAATTCTTTCAAAAGGATGTCTGTGCCCCTGGCCCTGGGTTAAATTTTATTGTAGATTGTTTAAAAAGAATTCCGTTTGCTTTGTTCGGGATGATCAAATCCAGCCCGCGCCTTTACAAAGGGATTGTAATGTTAAAAAAATAAATAAGAAGTATTTTGAGCCAAAAGGCATTTTTCTTGGAGAATGGGAACAATGGCATTGATGTTTATAAGGAGGGAACCAAGGGCTAGGAGAGGAGGTGACTTCCCTGGGCCTCACGCTGATCAAAGACATCACAGATCCTGCCCCTTTCCCCGGCCCTGCTGTACCGAGGTCCAAAAAAACGAGACTGAAGAATTCACAGTTTACTGAGGGGGGAAATATGAGTCCCTGAAGTAGCCTGAGGGCAGTAGCAGAAGCTTGTTCAGGATAATACGGTGCGAAGTACATACAGAGGGCAGCTGGGGCGGGGGGGAGGGGATGTGATGCTAGAGTCGGGGGATTATTCGCTGGAGGATCGGCAGGTGCCAGGGTGCGGGAGGCCCCCGCGTGTGGTGATGGCAAGGCCCCAGCTCATGGCTCTGACTCCCCTGCTCCCTCACCACTTCTAGTTTCTGCCCTGTCCCTGTCCCCGGAACACATGTCTGTCATCGCAGTGCCTGGCTCTCCAGGGCGGAGGGCTCCCCAGTCCGCTCCTCCTCCCGCCTCCCAGCCCTCCTCACACTGGGCTCTGATGTGGCCTCTGGCTGCCGGACAAGGGCTGTTCCAGGAGACGCCCAGCGAGAGGCCCAGCTACAGCAGAGGAAGGACACAACCCCCCCACCCCCCACCTTTACGGGGCATCCCTGGTTGAATACTAAGTTGAAGGGCTGACATTTAACATAATGGCAAGCCGCCTTCACTGCTTGACTGTGAAGCAAAGCGAATCAAGCAAAGATTTGCCTTAACACTACATATACAGCCCTGACCGGTTTGGCTCAGTGGATAGAGCGTCAGCCTGTGGACTGAAGGGTCCCAGGTTCGATTCCGGTCAAGGGCAAATACCTTGGTTGCGGGCACATCCCCAGTATGGGGTGTGCAGGAGGCAGCTGACCTATGTTTCTCTCTCATCGATGTTTCTAACTCTCTATCCTTCTCCCTTCCTCTCTGCAAAAAATCAATAAAATTAATTTTTTTTTAAAAAAAAACTACATATACAAAGAATTAAAGCACGGAGACTGGCCAAGTGGCATTTGCAAGGACTGGATCTCAGGTGTCCAGGAGATGCCTAGTGACGGTGACTGTGGAAAAGGAGAGCACAGGATGGACCTAAGAAGTTGTTGAGGTTATACTTTGGGGAAAGTGTGGGAGAATTCGGGGAGAGAGAATCATGGCGGAGAGGTATGTGCTGTGTGACCTCGGTCAGGGCACGAGACCGCTCTGATCCTGCTGCTTTATCTGTGACATGAGAACAAGTGTGACACCTCCCTGGTTCTTATGAGTGTCATCTGAAGTATTTGTCAAGTGCTCAGCCTAGAGCTTAGTTGAGGTAATAGGATCAAGCAAGCAGAGCAAAAGAGAAACGGGGCTGCAGTGCCTGAGAGTCGTGGGGAGACAGATGCTGCTGGCGGCCAGATGAGAGGCCCAGAGCCCATGGAGCCGTCACATGCTGGGCGTCACATGCTGGGCAGGCAAAGCGCGGGGCCAGAGCTTCTCGCCCTGGCTGCGCACCAGGATCCCAGTGGAGCACCTCAGGCTCCTTGTCAGAGATGCGAGGGTGATTCTGGTGAGCGGTCAGGGCTGCAAACACAGGCCGAACCTGGAGCACATGGGCAGGGAGCCAGCACGTGGCAGGGGCAGGGCAGAAGGAACCCTGACCCCATGCTACCCACCAGCCAGTCCTGGAGAGAGATGGGCCCCAGTGAGCCCAGCCTCCAGAGCCCAGGGTGATGGCCACCCCGGAAGACGGCTGGGCAGGACTCAGGCCCTGGAGCCAACGGGTCTCCGACAGGAGCGTTGCCCCAGGTCCTCCTGGGAGGACTGCCTTGCAAGCACTGGAGGCCTCAGAAACTCCCCTTCTAGGGAA
This sequence comes from Myotis nattereri, assembly GCF_964212035.1. NCBI lineage: Eukaryota > Metazoa > Chordata > Mammalia > Chiroptera > Vespertilionidae > Myotis > Myotis nattereri. The sequence continues at coordinate 73,734,018 of NC_138085.1, read as the reverse complement.
GGAGACATGAAGCGAGTCAGGCAGTGAAAAGTTGTGAAGAGGAATGGAGGAGGGGTAGCACATTAAAGGAGGTCGGGAAGTTCTCCACAGTGAGCTGACATCTGGGCGGGCTCCACAGGGTACTGAGCGGGAGCCGGGAGGATGGAGGGAAGAACATTCCAGGGGGAATATTAAGTGCCAGGGCCCAGAGCAGGTGCGGCTGGGGCGGGTGAACCACAGGAGAGGGCAGGGCGGGCAGGCATGTCCAGCCACAGTTAGAGTTTAAAGTTGGAGGAAGGCGCTGGAATCTTGCCATCGGGCACCCTGTGAATCCCCGCTGGTGTGATTTTTCGGCAACCAGAGCAGAGACATACCAGTCAAGTCGGCCATAGCACGTTTCCCGCCCGAACTTAAAATAGGTATTAACGTGTTAGTGACAGAAGAGGATCCTTAGTAAACTGACTTTCGTGGATGTCCCGGGTTCGGATCGGCCAGATGTGATCCCCAGGGAGTAAGAGAAGGCAGAGAGCGCTCTCTCAGAAAGAAAAGGACTCAGAATTTAACGTGTTTTTTTTTTGTAGGCACGTGGCTGTGAGTTACAGCTCCACATGCGTCTTTGTGCTGACATTAAGAATAAACACCACCAGCCCTGGCTGGATGGCTCAGTTGGTTGGAGTGCCATCCTGTATGTGGTTGCAGGTTCGATCCCTGGTGGGGGGCAACCGATTGATGTTTCTCCCTCCCTCTCTCTCCCTCTCTCTCCCTCTCTCTAAAAAAATCAATTTTAGCCCTAGCCAGTTTTGCTCAGTGGGTAGAGCATTGGCCTGCGGACTGAAGGGTCCCTGGTTTGATTCCGGTCAAGGGCATGTACCTAGGTTGCAGGCTCGATCCATGGTCCCGTTCAGGGCTCATGCGCTCTCACGTCAATGTTTCTCTCTCTGTGTCTCTCCCCATCCCTTCTACTCTCTCTAAAAAATCAGTGGAAAAATATTCTCCATGAGGATTAACAAACAAAAAATCAATTTAAAAAAATCTTCAGGTGAGGATTTAAAAATTGTTTTAAAGAATAAATACCATCAGAAGCAAGATGAAAGCAATATATCAAATGTATCCCTTAATATTTGGTCATGAACTGTGTCCGGTTACTTCTCAATGCCTTCTATTCTTTGTCTCCCCCGCCCCCCACCCCCACCCCCGTCATGGCCTGGTCGTAGCTACTCTGAATTCACCTTCGGGATGGAAGCTTCTCGGGGTGCCTGTGGGTTCCCCTCACCTCCTGAGCTGCGGTGGCACCAGAGGCGGGGCTCCTGTCCCAGCTCTGCCAGCTCGTTGCCTATGGGAGAGGGCCTTTTCCTGCCGTGTTAGGCTCTGATGACTGCCCTACCTGTGGAGCGCTGCTCACTCGGGCCTGGCCTCTGGCCGAGGCCCCCAAATCACTTTCATTATATGATGGTCCCTTTCCTGCTTGGGACAGATCAGACGGCAAGGCGACAGCCCAGAGCCCCACCGCCCCCACGACCCCCTGCACGGAGGCTTCTGCCCTGGTGCCCACAGTGGGCTTGTGCTCTCCAAGTCTGGGTTTCCGACAACCGAGAGCTGGGCCTCTCGGGGCAGCCCGGCTCCTGGGCCCTTCCGGAAGGTCTGAGGAAGGGACTGACAGGGGTATTCTAAGTCCTAACTTCATTCTCTATCTGCTCACGCCCTAAAAGCGCGGAGGGCACCGTCCCTGTCTGAGGGGCGGGGAGGGGGGAGGGAGGGCTGCTGGGACGTCTGGGTTAGAAGCATCTGACAGCAGCCCCCCTCGGGAGGAAGGCAGGTGTCACTCCTGGGCTTTGAGGCACAAGAGGGGGAACGTGACCTTCAGGAGCTGTCCCATCTCGAGAAATAACCTGGTGCCAGCCAGCGGGAGCCCTCACACCTTCTCTGGGCCGGGCCGGCAGGAGATGAGGGGCTGAACCCCTGAACCCGGCAAGACTGAACCCGGGAGCCTGGGCTTGCCACCCTCCCTGTGCCTGGCCCCGAGGGGGCTGGGGCTCATAGCTAGCCCTATGGTGGGGAGAGGGGTGCCACAAACCAGCTCTCTGATATCCTGCCCTCTGGGGGTACCCCGAAGCTTCCCCCAGGACAGCCCATCCGCTCATATCCAAATCACCCCTACAGCCTGGTCCCCTCTCCTTCCTCCTCCTGGCACTGCTCGGCCCCCACCCCCACCCCACCCCCTCCCAGTCACAGCTCCCAGAGCCTGTTCTCCGCTGGGTAAAGCTCCTTGTGTGATTAAAGCAATTCCCACAGAAGCACTTTATTCTTTTCTGAAAAGCCCTTAGGCCTGACCCTTCCAGAGCACATTTGCATTTCAAGCAGAGAGTTTATATGAGCAGAATTTAGTGTTAATTGGTGGAAGTGGGGGGCAATTGTTTGGGGAGGAGACTTTCCCAGGCCCGGCCCTGCTCTCCTCTTTCCTCCCCCAGCGCGGGGAGGGGTGTGGGAGGGGTGCCAGGCGCCCCTGGGAGGGCCCTGCTGGGGAGGAAGGTTACGGGGCCCTGGTTCCCAGAGGCTCCGCTTTCTTCACCAATTGAGAACCCTTTCCGGTGGACCTAAAATGGAGTGCTTTCCCCAAGGTTTGCTTTGTTGTCATTGATTTCCTAACGCCATCACTTCACAGCACCAAAGACAAATCTGTCTCCTAATGGAATAGACTCAGCTTTCTAAAACCTGTGTTTTTCCTTAGGCCACAGCGTGGTGGTGGGGGAGGGGGCGGGGCTGGCATCGAGAACCCCGACTGGCTGCCCCGGAGGCCCTCCCCTACTCTCAAACCCCAGTTTTCAAACACCACGGACAAGCTGCCAGAAAGATGCATTTTCAAGTCTTAATAAAGAATGGTAGTGTTAACGTATCAGAGTTTCACACAACTGTCTGTTGGAAATGGCCTCAGGAGAGAGAGTGGGGGCGGAAATTGAGGGGCAGAGGGTGAAAGAAGTGGGGAGCAAACAAGAGGGCAGCGGAGGGGGAGCGGCCGTGTCTCCCAGCTGTCCATGTTCCTGACACGGGAGGAGATTCCCGAACTGCAGGAGGCAGCCTTATAGAGTGTGTGTGTGAGTGTGTGTGTGTGTGTGTGTGTGTGTGTGTACACATAACCGTGCAGTATGTGGGGGCAGCACCTGACCCATAGGTACGCTCCCATCCCCCAGCCTCGCCCCTCAAATGCTCCCCCGTGGCCTGGCATGGTGAACAGGTGCTGGGCTGCTGCCATCGCCTCACCTAGGACACGGCGCCTGACCCCCAGCAAAAGGCAGGGAGCGAGAAAGGCAAAGGGCAGGTGGGGGAGTAGTGGGCGGTGCCCGCCCCTGGAAGGATGAGGCCCTGCGCTCTAGGGGAGGGACCTTTCTGTGTCCATCTTGGGTTTGGTCCCTCCCAGGCCACCCTGGCCTGGTCCCGGTCCCCTGGGCCTGACCCGGAGGCTGTGCTCACGAGTTGCTCTCTGCCCCTCCAGGTGTGTGCGGCTGCTGTGGCGCCCTGCGCCCCAGGTACAAAAGGCTGGTTGACAACATCTTCCCTGAGGATCCCGAGGTGCGTCGCTGCTCCGGCCGGCACTTGCTGCCTCTCTCCATCTCTGGGCCGCTGGGAGGGGAGCAGTCTCCAGGGCCCCTTGCTCCTGGGCCCCTCGGCGGAGCCATGGGGGCACGGAGGGGCTGAAGGCGGAGGGATTTAGGTCTCTCTGAGCCTGGGGCTCTGGAGTGGGCTTAGCCTGCTTTGGGCTATGGCTGACCTGAGACATCATTCGCACTCATGCCTCTGGGTGATAGTTCCTTGAGCTGCTGACTCTCTTGCCGGGACTGTTCCTGTGTTCAGTGCGAGCACTTCCCATCTGGGGTTTCGGCTCAGGAGCCCATGTCTTCTCCCGGCTCCCCCTGGTGTCTGCCAGGTGGTGGGATGTGCACACAGGGCACCGGGCTTCTTGGCTTCCAAGCCCCCCACCCCCCGTCAGGCTGCACCCCACAGTGTGTGCTTTCAGGAACGCCAGAATCGGATGTACTTGACTTGCTCTCTGGGATTCGGTGACCTCTTCGTGATGGGCAGCGGGGTGGGGGTCACATTTCCAGAGCCCCCTGGAGAATCTCCTATGAGTTACAGAGCTGCCTTCTCCTTCCTGTTCATATCTTGGTGCTGGATATCCAACACGTTTACTTCTGAGTCACTTTCAATGAAGCCTTCATACACACACACACCCATATGTGTGTATACACATAACTTATACACATGTGCACATATATGCTTTCATGTATATACACACATTTGTGTACATACAAGTATGCGCACACACACATACATACACATTTATAGCACTAGTTTTAGTTCTAGCCAACACACTTTGGGCTAAGTTGTGAGTTCCTGGAGGGCAAGAACTATATCTTAATCCTCTCTCTGTCCCTGAAATCTGCATGCTGCCTGTCGCATGCTTAGTGGCACTCTGCCTAATGTTGATGAAACAGAACGAATTTTACCTTGAGACTTGAACTCTGCCGGCCACGGTAGGGCCGCCGAGAGCAGGAACGGTCTGTCTTTTCCAGGACGGCCTGGTGAAGACCAACATGGAGAAGTTGACCTTCTACGCCCTCTCGGCTCCAGAAAAGCTAGACCGGATCGGCGCCTACCTCTCCGAGAGGCTCATCCGGGATGTGGGTCGTCATCGATATGGGTAAGTAGGATAGGAAAGTGAAAAGGGTATTTTCAGAAACCATGTTATAGGTTTAGGGTAAAACTTTAAGAAATTGATAGTGGACTGGAGGATTGCTTTTTGCCATTCTGCATATTCTCTGCCCATCGCAGTCCATGCTGATGAAAAACACCTTGAAATTCACAGCTTATGCTCTGCCTGCCTACATGTGGTTGTCATCCCTGATGCTAAACACACCCGAGCACTAAGTTCACAGGCAGGTGGGCTGGGTGGGGAGGCAGTGGGGCAGAAGAGGGTGCATTTGCCACTGGGTCCAACATCCAAGGTTCATGCCCATATGGTCAAACCATAAATCCAGGCACCTGCACGATGGCAGGGAGACACCCCCTCAGCCTTTCTGTGTGCAAATATTCTGCTCTTCCAACCCTCCGTGACGAGGAAGGTGATGATGATGTTGAGGGAGGCACTGGGTGAGGAGAGAGATCAGCTCTAACAGCGTTTTCTTCTCTAAATGGTTACGATTAGAGCCCCCAGGGAGGCTTTCAAGACTTTAAATACGTAGATGCCGCAATGGCTGCTTTTAACAGGACGATGCCAGTTTTGAATGGCAGATCAGAGGGCAGTGGAGAGTTCTAAGTGGCTCTGCTGACCACAGAATATTTTCACTGAGAGAACTGCAGAGAAGGCAGGCAAAATTTGTATTAATGTTTAATGTTATTGCTTGCATAGTGGCTTCAGGTTCAATCCAGGATAAAGTCACTTTTGCTTGTGGACACCTGCTTTGCTGTATGCCGAGGCGATTTATATAATCCGCATGGACACTATATTCATGCCCTTTTTCTTGAGTGTGCGACCTAATTTTATTCTTTAAAATGGTCATAGAAATGAATAGGTTTTGGTCTTGCTTTTATGCCAGGACAGCTTGATCTCAGATTGGCTGGTGGGTCCTGCAGAGGCGAGGCCCTCCTCATGCCGTCAGCGCAATGCAAACCTTTCCACTCTGGTTCTCCATCTCTCTCAGCAGGAGGAAGGGGCCTTGGAAGGAGGTGGTGCTGTGGGCGGTGGTGGGAGCCCATGGAGGTGTCAAGGGGAGGGCAGAGAGCCAGGGTGATGGACAGCCAGTCCGTCTGGAGTGGGTCGAGAGCAGGCATGGCAGGCGTGGCAAGCACGGCAGGTGTGGTGGGCCTTGCTGGGTGGAATGGTGAGTCAGGAGCAGGTTGTGGAAGACTCTAGAGGTCAAATTGAGGAGGTTGGATTTTATTCTAGAGGAGCTAGGAAAGCGCAGCTTCGGGTCCGTGTTTTGAGGATCACAGCTGGCCGTGTTAATGGAAGAACCAGAACAGAAAGGACGGGAACCAGGGAGACATTGTCAAGGCCACGGCTCTTTGAGTGATTCTTAGGCGATGACTGGCCTTGCGACAGCTGCCCCCTCTCTCCTGCCTGCTGGGCTTCATCTCCGCCCCTGGATCTGTGTTTTCTCTCTGACTAAGTCTGGTTTCCACGTTTTGCATGGCCTGCTTCTCCTTTCCTGGAGGCTCCGCGCCTCCCTGGCTCCTGGGGCCACTCCTGCCTGAGCACAGGGCGTTCAAGCAGCACCAGCTGCCTCTTCTGGAATTCAAAGCAAGGGACTGCCTGCCTCACTCCTGCACACCAGAGCCTCTATGTACTTTCCTCAGCTGTTGTAACTCATCTTCCACCTTGACCCTTGACCCTGAGTTCCTCTTGTTGCCAACCTGTGTCCTCTCCAAGACGTGGTTGCTGCCCATGAACCCCAGTGCATCCCAGGGTCCTTGGGTCCTGCCTGCCTCACCCGCTGGGAAGCCCAGCTATTGCAGCACCTGCTGCTGAGGTCTGTCACCTGTTCTTGCCTTCTCCCTTGGGCCCCTGCACCTCCCTCAGCACCTCCTTCCTGCCCCGTTCTGCTCCAAGGATCCGGTCAGGCCAGCCCAGGTTCCCAGACCAGTTGCTACACTGGACACCTTCCAGGATACCAAGCCCAGATCAAACCTCTGCTTGGACCGGCCTGTCTGACCCTAGTGCTGCTGAGCAGGTATCACCCTGAGAAGCCAGTACTCTGCTCCCATTGAGAGTGTAGGACATACCCTGGTAGGTTATGGTAAGAAAGGACCCAGGCAGCCAGCATTGGACTAGGCGGGTCCCAGGGTCCCATTGACTTCTCATCTAAGATTCTTTGCAAAGTTCAAGTTCATAGTCACAATCCTGCCATCCTTACTATCGGGATCAAAGATGGGGAATGAAGAAGTGTGTTCACAGATGTAGGCCTTAATCTCTGTTCTTCGTTACTTTCAGTTTCACTTCTACCATAATGTGGACTTTCCCTCAGAGTTTCCACTCCTGGTCAGTAGCCAATTTTTCTTTTTTTTATAGCAAAGGATGGTTTTTTCTTATCAGGACTTTTCGGGGAATTTTTTTACAGGAAACGGAAAAGCAACAATCTAAGCTCTGGGGTTTGGAAGGCCTTCTAGTTTCTTCTCTTGCCAAACCCCACCCCACCCCTTCCTTTCCCCTCATGTAAACTCTATCAAATAATGGTGAAACCCTTCATACAGAAGGCCGCCGGGATGATTCATCAGAGAAGAGAATTCCACGCCGCCCGCCCCATTTCCCACCTGCCGCGTTTGATTAGCAGAAGGTGCCCAGGTTTGTCTGCAGGGAGAGTCTGTCCCCTTTGGAAGGGCCCCAGCCCTGCAAGATTCAGTCTGCTTCACTGGCCCGCACAGCGGACCTGAAACATGCTGGAACCGGGCCCGCAAGGCACAGCAGGTTTCCTGGGCTGTGACTGTGATGGCCTCTGAAGGTCAAGGCTATAATGACAAGGGCAAGGCTATAGTGAGCCAGGAATGGCCAGTCCTTGGAGCAGGGAAGAATGGTGACTTTGTTCACTGAAGGAGCTCAAAGATCCAGTGCTGCCTCTGTATTTCAAAGACACTCTGTAGATAAGAGCATGACCTGATCCATTTGTGAGTGTGCCCAGGGATGACTATTTCGGAATATTTAAGAATATTTTATTCTAATAATAGTAAATGCAATTTAATAATAGTTGACAGTTCACAGAGATAAAAGAAATAAACATTTTATAAGCGTGGACAGGAAAATTTTCAGAGTAGAGAGGCAGTGTTTCTTATGGTTGCTCAGTGTAAGAGTTAGCTCAAGGATACCTAAGAAATGGTTTCTAATGTCTCAAAAAAACAACAAAAAACATTTAGAAGATGCCATGACTGCTGTTACTTTATATGCTTGGGTTTGCAAAGCTGACTCATGTGCAAGACAGTTTTGACGCACAAGAGATGAAATTAAGTGGCTGCCACAAGACATATTATGGAGCTTTGCGTTTTGGTCAGTGCATTTCCCATCAAAATGCTAATGTTATTTTTCTCAGAGCTGGAAATAATCCTAAAATTTATATGGAACCACAGAGGACCTCAAGGAGCCAAAGCAATCTTGAGAAAGAAGAACACAGTTGGAGGTATCACACTCCCTGATCTCAAACTATACTCCAAAGCTGTAATAATCAAAACAGTATGGTACTAGCACAAAAACAGACACAGATCAATGGACTAGAATAGAGAACTCAGAAATAAACCCCTGCTTATATAGTCAACTAATCTATGACAAAGGAGGTAAAGATATACACTAGAGCAATGACAGTCTCTTCAACAAGTAGCCTTGGGAAAATTGGGCAGATACAGGCAGAGAAATGAAACTGGACCACTCTCTTATACCACATATAAAAATAAACTCAAAATGGCTTAAAGATTTAATTGTAAGTCCTGGAACCACAAAACTCCTAGAGGAAAACATAGGAAGTAAACTTTATCTGACACCAGTCTGAGTAAAATCTTTTTGGTAATACCCCCTCGAGCAAGGGAAACAAAAGAAAAAATAAACAAGTGGGACCACATCAAACTAATAACCTTCTGCATAGCAAAGGAAACCTTCAACAAAACAAAAAGGCAGCCTACTGAATGGGACAGTATATTTGCAAATGGTATATAGGGGTTGATACCCAAAATATATAAGAAACTCATATGACTCAACAACAAAAAATGAACAATCCAATCGAAAAAAATGGGCAGAGGACATGAAAAGACACTACTCCAAAGAAGAAATACAGATAGCCAACAGACATATAAAGATGTTTAAAGACACTAATCATCAGGAAAATGCAAATCAAAACCACAATGAGATATCGCCTCACCCCGGCCAGAAAGGCTGTTAATCAAAAAAATCAACAAATAATGTGTTGGCAAGATGTGGAGAAAAGGGAACCCTCAGGCACTGTTGGTGGGACTGCAATTGGTGTAGCCCCTACGGAAAACAGTACCATATGGCGTTTCCTCAAGAAACTGAAAATAGAACTACCATTCAACCCAGCAATCCCAAATCTGAGTATGCAAATGAGAACACTAATTCAAAAAGGTATATGCACCCCCTTGTTCATTGCAGCATTGTGTACAGTAGTCAACATATGGAAGCAACCTAGGCGGCCATCAATAGGTGAGTGGACGAAGAAAATGTGATAACACACACACACACACACACACACACTGGAATATTATGCAGCAATAAAAATAATGAAATCTTGCCTTTTGTTACAACATGGATGAGTCTAAGTGAAATAAGTCAGGCAGTGAAAGATAAATATCATGTGGCTTCACTTATATGTGGAATCTAAAAACAAAACAAAACAGGCCTGGCCAGGTAGCTCAGTAGTTAGAACATTGTCCTGACATGCCAAAGTTGCGGATTTGATCCCTCATCAAGTCATATACGTCCAAGAATCAACCAATGAATGCATAAATAAGTGGAACAAATCAATGTTTCTCCCTCTCTCTCAAATCAATAACTAAAAATTTTAGAGGGATGGTTACCAGAAGAGAGGGAGGGGTGGATGGGTAAAAAGGAGAAGGGGAATATAGTCAATAATATTGTGATAAGTTTACACGATGACAGAAGATTACTAGAATTAGCTGGGTGATCGATCACATTCTAAGGTATAAAAATGTCAAATCACTATATTGTACACCTGGACCTAATATAACCAATATGAGATTATGTACCAACAATACTTAAATTAAAAAATAAGTTTAATAAATTGTTTAAAAGTCAACTGACCAAAAATAAAAGAGAAAAGAAATAAAAAGAAGACAAAGATTCGCTAGCAAAGGATTTTTAAATACTTGCCTAACATTAAAACATGGATATGGCCGAAACCAGTTTGGCTCAGTGGATAGAGCGTCAGCCTGCGGACTGAAAGGTCCCAGGTTCGATTCCGGTCAAGGGCATGTACCTGGGTTGCGGGCATATCCCCAGTGGGAGATGTGCAGGAGGCAGCTGATCGATGTTTCTCTCTCATCGATGTTTCTAACTCTCTATCTCTCCCCCTTCCTCTCTGTAAAAAATCAATAAAATATATTAAAAAAAAACAAAACATGGATATGATTTGGCTTGCCACATAAAGAACAGATCTTTGAATTCATCCTTTATTATATATACTTGAGGCCTGATGCACGAAATTCATGCAAGAGTAGGCCTTCCTTTCCCCAGCTGCCGGCACCGGCTTCCCTCTGGCACCTGGGACCTGGGTTTCCCTTGCAGCCCCAGCTTCGTCCGGAAGGACGTCCAGAAGGACGCTGGTCTAATTAGCATATTACGCTTTTATTATTATAGATAGAGCACATGAGCCTGACTTGAGAGTGTCAGGCAGCTTTAACACATTAAAAGCCCGTGGTGACAGCTTTCCCACAATCTTTGAGATGGGTCTTGTGCTGCTTGCTTTTTTGACTGAGAGGCATTCACTTGACACTTGGGCACCCCAGTTAGATTTGGGGGTTCTCCGTTCACCTTGCCTTCCCTGCATTTTCTCTGTAGGGGGAGTACTTTCCATTCCACGTGGTTTGGCTCTACAGGCAGAAGGCCCACACTCCGAGCCCATGGATGCTTGTGAAGACCTCCCCTCTGGAAGGATAGAATCGTTTCAACTCCTACTTCTCTTTCCTGTGAAAGCAGTCACTTGGTTTGCTTCGGATTGCTCAGGACTTACGCTTATTTGCCTCATCGGGTTCTGAAGCCCTCCCCAACGTGATTACCAGATGCTGATGTTATTTAGGGAACAGAGAGACTCAAAAATACAGTGGCTCCAGCACATGGAAGTGGTTTTCCTTTCTCTCCAGGTGGGGGCTGTGGGCTCTGTGCCCAGTGAGGTCATCCAGGGACTTTTGTCTCTGGGTGCCCAGCTGTTGCCACGTGGGACCAGCAGAAGGAGGGAAAGAGAGGACATGAAGGACAATCCTGTCGTTTAAGCAAGTCATGCTGACATTGCTCACCTCACTTCCCCTCATTTTCATGGCAACACTTTAGTCATGCGGCCTCACCTAGCAGCAAGAGAGGCTGGGAAATGTTCCCAGTGAGCAGCCACAAACTCAGCTAAAATTCTAAATTCCAATGGAAAAAGGGGAAAGAGATTCCAGGGGTGACATCTAGCATTCTGCCCCAGAAATTTAACTTCTTAAAAAAAAATTATAAAGATTTAAGACAACATAATTCCTGACACACTTGCAGCAACCTCCTCATTAGGAGTGAAAAGATCGCCTTTTAAAAAAAGTGAACATCCACCTTGTTTTCTTTAGAATGCAAATGGCTTGTAAGTGGGAAAAGTATCTTTCCAACATGCACTTTATCGGACCATATGCTTGTTTTGCCACTATCATGGAACACGTGTTGGAGTGAGCGTAGACATGCACTCTTCATTCTCAGGAGGACTTTGGCTCATGGCATTTTTCTTGGGATTTAAGAGAGGCGTTGAGGACGACCAAGGCCACCGGGATGACTGGGGGTTGTCCGGTGAAGGCTGGTTTTGGAAGGATTGCACATTTTTAGCACGGAGAAGAGAAGAATGAGAAAAATGAGATTATTGTTTTCATGTAGTTGAAGGACTGGCAGGTAGGAAAAGGTTCAGTCCTCTTCTTGCTGCTCCTAAACGTAGACTTGTGAGTAAAGGATAGAAGTTATTAGGATTTGCTTGAAACATAAAGAAGTTTTTCTCTGGTTGTCAAAACACAGGATGGGCTGATTGAACTGTAAGCTATTCACCATTGGATGCTGTCTAGTCCTAGTTCTGAAGGCATTCACTCAGGTTTTAGACTTTAGAATTGAGCCAGTGAGGGAGTTGGAACTGACACAACCCGTATTCTTCCTAAGGTGGAAATCATTTTAATTCTGTGGCTGTCTCATCCTCCATGAGGTCAAAATGTCCCCGAGGTAGGGTGCCACTCAAATATGGTGGTATCATCAACCATATTGTTTGTGTAGATCATCATAAAACAGAGATCCTCAAACACAAAACTTGCTAATTTTATATTCTTCGACGGTCCCAGGCCTGTCTCAGATTCTTCATAAACTGTCTTCATAAAGTTCTTCACTGCCTCCCCCGCAGAGCCATCTCTTTTCTTATTTGGAACCTCATGGGATGCCTTACACGATTTTCTTGTAGCATTTCGTATTTTCCCTTTAGAGGAGATTGCTGGGTACTTATCTCATCGTCGGACTCTAGGCTCTTTCATATGAAGGACTTCTTCATCCTTACGCCCCCTGCAGCGCGTAGGCCAGAGCTTTTCCTCAGTGGCTGCTCAGCAGACACTCCTAGACTTGGTTCACATAATTCTCTGATCTCACTGGATCTTGGTTCAGCATTTGCTCTTCTGGGCACCTGTCCTTTTTTTGCGTGTGTTTACCCATGAAATGGTACACTTCATCTGCCCCCATGTTCTTCAACCGTAAGATGAGGGGCTGAGAGGTTGGCCTTCAGGCCTCCTTCCAGCTCTGATTCTCAGGCTGGAGTGGGCACTTGATGGAATGGCATCAGGCATTGACAACTTGGAGAAGAGCCTCATTACCCCGATGCTGCCCAGGAAGTCACAGCGCAGCCGTCTAGCTTGCCCCCCGTCAGGCAGTGCGGGTGGAATAGGCGTGGGGCAGGGGGATGGCATCGGCGCTGTTTTCCCCAGGTACGTGTGCATCGCCATGGAGGCGCTGGACCAGCTGCTCATGGCCTGCCACTGCCAGAGCATCAACCTCTTCGTGGAGAGTTTCCTCAAGATGGTGGCCAAGCTGCTGGAGTCAGAGAAGCCCAACCTGCAGATCCTGGGCACCAACTCGGTAAGGAGCTGCCCCAGGGGCTCTGGAGGTGGGAGTGGGGGTGGCGGAGGGTGGGACCTCTGGGTCAGCGTCAGGATCCATCCCTATTTGCTCTCTGACCCTAAGTACCGCTCAGGGCTTGTCTTAACGTTCCCCTTTGTGTGAATACAGGCATGTTTAGTTTTTTATTTGACTAAAAAGATATGATTTATATTATAATTTATATAACTATGTCATAGATACAATAAATTTAAAAAAATAAAATTCACCACATTAAAGCATATGATTCAGTGGTTTTAGTATAGTCACAAGGCTGTGCAACCATCACCATTATCTAATGTATTTATCTTTAGACTGATGATCTTCGAACTTTTTTTAGCAATAGATTTTCCCCTTAAAGAACTTTAAGTGGGGCCCTCAGAAATATAAAAATAGATGGAAAGGGATGGGAGGGGTGCCAGGCACCCTCACAGCCCAGCCCGTGGCATCATGGGACATGCTTTGAAATCTAGTCCAGGTCATGCCTCTTTCAAAACTAGAATAAACTGACGTCCACGGGACAGAGGGGCCAGGTATGGGGAGACCTCCCGGGGAAGCAGGAATCAGGGCTTCTGGCTGAGTTCTGCCCTTACCTGGCTGGGCGACCTGGAGAGTTATCCGTGGGCCTCGGTATTTTCACGGATACGATGAGCAGGCGGGATGGTCCAGGCTCTGCAAGGCCGGCCTCCGCACGGTGACTGCTGTCGTGAGCGGTTATGGCTCAGGGAGAGACGAGCCATTAGGTGTGTCGAGAACCGCCAGCTTCGTATGTGTGTCTGTCCCTACGGGAATATTCCGGTTGCTTTCTTCAACGTCTTGCCCTCTCTCCTCTTCCCTCTTCAGGGCAAACTCCCAGCTCCAGGTCTTCAGGCAGCCTGGTGTTAAAAGCTCTGATAATGCAACGATTTTACAGATTTCACACAGAAATGTGTAAGGATTGCCTCCTTAGAACTCCCCTCCTGCCTTTTCTGAATTTTTATTGCACATAGAACAGCTGCTTTCCTGTTCTATGTAAGTTGATTTAACCAGAAAATAATCTTCCAGTTTTCCTTTTTTACCAAAAGTCACAACCTGTGCCCTTCTCTACGCTCTGTGAGCCAGCCGCCTTTGACAGATGACATGGACAGTAGCCGAGGGTGAAGTCTTTTGTCAGGTTGCCCTGGCAACAGCTTCAGATACGGTTTCCCTGGTCCTGTTTCAGATAACTATAGTCGAGAAGAGAAGATCTGAATGGAAATAAACCAGTCATCCAGAGGGCGTGTCCCCCTGGGGGACACAGAAGCAGGTGGCCAGCAGCTCTTGCTGCCCCCACAGCAAATCCTAGCCCTGGGTGGGCGTTTTGTAGGCTACAGCCTGAGAATTCAGGGCCCTGCAAATTCCTCGATTCTCCATCACAGTGAATCATTTCATCAGCAAGACAGCGAGTCAACTAATGGTCACTGGACTGCAGACAGTGAGGATGATGTAGGGACAAGCAGCTCTAAGTAAGTTAAGTCAATAATCACGATAGACTCAGAGTCCAGCTTTGAGGCAGCCTTTGCTGCTGTCTCTCCTCAGATGCTCTTTCCAGCTCTCTAAGTCGGAGGCTTCTCGGACCTTCCCAAGAAGAGCATTCTTTTTCTCCCCATCATGTTAGAGCTGCCGGCATGCTAGTGCCTGATATAATCTTAGAGTCGAGCCTGCGTTTCAACTGGTGTTCACGGGGATTCGACGCTTTGTGGGGGGAGGGGGGCTGCAGGAGCAGGTCTGGGACTCTACGGAAGCTTGCAACTTTTCACTCGGGTAAAGGGTTTTGCTGCCCGAAAGTTGAAAGAAAGACAAAGAAGTGGGGTGGGGGGCGAGAGAAAGAGAGAGAAAAGAAAAACCTGAGCTCATCTACCACCCGCATTTTGCTGGGATTTCTGCCCGGAAACGGAGGCCCAAAGCAGTCAAAGAGCTCATCTGTGCTCGCACAGCTGGGGCACTGGATTTAGATGGTGATTTATTCAGCCCTGTGGCGTGTGTTCTCTTCTCGCCGGGCCCCACCCAGTGTGGGGTCCTCTCCCTGGAGCCCGGCCTCCCTGTGGTCAGGCTCCCCCGGAGTCGCCTCTGCTCCCGCTCCTCCCTCAGACCTGGTTTTGCTGCCTGAATCCTTCTGCAGAGCCGGTCCTCAGAGTCCCGCCCCTTCAGGGTGACACCTGGCCAATGACAGAGGCCCCTGCACAGCGTGGGAAACCTACCGATTCCCGGGGCTCAGCCACACCTACGCATCAGCGCTGTGGAGGGGGCACCTGGGAGTCTATGATTTAGTTTCTCCTGTGGCACTAGCAGCAGTTTGGGGGACCACTGACCCACTGCAGTCTTAAACCTGTGCAGGGTCCCTCCCCTCCTCCTTTCTTCCTTTCTTTCTATAGTCATTATTTCTCTCTCCATGTTTCCACTATTTTGCTTTCTCTGGTTCCTTCCCTGTGTCCAAACATAAGTTCAAGTCTCTTCCAGTATAAAAATATGTAAACAAACAAGAAAAAAACCCCACAACGTTTTCTACATAGCCACAAAATCCCTTTAGCTCACCTGAAAAACTATCATTCCTGATTTTAAAAGAAATGTAGTCCCAATTCAGATTTTCCTAATAGTCCCAAAACTGTCTTGTCTTGCTGTCTTTCAGTTCAGGATTCAATAAAGATCGTGCATTTACTTTGTTCTCTGTCTCTCATCTCTCTCAGTCAGTCCCAACCCTGCTCCTGCCCCTCTGTTTCTCATGACATTGACCCTTTGAAGAGCCCCGGCCAGGTGCTTTGTGGGACGCCCCACATTCTGATGTGTCTCTTACTTCCTTGTGGTGTCGTTCATGCTGCTCTCCTGGCTGCTTTACGACCTTCGAACTGGAATTAGATCTGACGGTTTGATTGGATGCAGTTAAAGCCGCTGGCCGTGTTACTTTGTGGGGGTGCTGGGGGTGACCCTGTGGCGGTGTCTGGGTCCCCCTTTCATGGATGCCGAGTGCAGTCCCAGGTTAGGGTGGTGACTTGGGGTCGCTCTGTGGAAAAGCACATGTCCGTGCAGCTAGCCATTGGTGAAACCATGCCCATAACCATTCCCCACTCATCTTTCAGCTGAGGTTTGATCTTTGGTGGCGTTTCTCGTGGTGCCTGCACCTTCTTCCTACTCCCCTGACTTCCTGGCCCTGTCGCTCTGGCTCTCCCCGCCTGGTGCATCCTTCTTCGTTTCTGAGCTGGGCTGAGGAATGGTCCCCCAAGGATGTACGTGTTCTCATCCCAGGAACCTGTGAAAATTACCTTATAGCAAAAGGGATTTTGCCCAGATGATCAAGTTCAGGATCTTGCAATGGGAGATTACCCTGGATTCTCCAGGCGGGCCGATGTGATCACAGGGTCTTTATAAGAGGGAGCAGAGGATCGGGGTCAGGCAGAAGGTGGCGTGATGACGGAAGCGGAGGGATAGAGAGAAAGAGATGGAAGATGCTGCCCTGCTGGCCTTGAAGGTGGGGGAAGGGGACCATGAGCCAAAGGATGTGTGTGGCCTCCGGAACTGTCAGAGGACCAATTTGCATTGTTTGAGGCCACTGAGCTGTGGGATGTATTATAGCAGCAATAGGAAACAACACGGTTTTTCTCAATGATCCTCTTCCTCCTTGTGCCCCTGAAATGTCTGTGGCCTCCAGGGCTGGCCCTCCATCCTCCTCTCACTCTCTGTGCCACCCCTGGGCAATTTCATCATTTCTCGTGTTTTAAACTGTCGTCTAGAAATGCTGCCGTCTCCAGCCAGTGCGGAAATCAGCCCTGCGGGCGGGCGAGCAGCGGGCTGGAGTGGGTTTCTCCGGGGCAGGGCGGATAGAACTGAAACAGCAGGTCACCGGGCGGCCCCAGCAAATGGCAGTCATAGAGCAGAGACAGCCGGTGCCGCCCCAGCTCTGTGCCTCCCGGGCTGGGGCCTTGGGGGCCCGCCCCTGGGGCTGCTCGGGGCCAGAGGGCTCGCCTTCTCGGGCAGCAAGGACTGGGCTTTCCCAGAGCTTAAAACCAGTTATGCAAAGAAATCTTGAAAGAGGGAAGACGTGGTAGGGGTAGAAGGAGAGGATGTCTTCAGTCTCAAAATGCCCTTCCTGGTAGCCAGGGGATTTGCTGGAGGAGATCACATCAGACTGGGCTGTTTCTCCTGTTTCCGGGAGTCGCTGTGCGGTTGGGAGGACTGGGCCCGGGTGTTAAAGTCAAAACCACCTGCTCTACAAGCTCTGCCTTCTCCGCTAGGATCCCCTTCGGGAAGCAAAGAGGCAGTGCCCATTTCTCCTTAGGTAGGCAACCAGGAAAGGCCAGCTGTCCTGGATCAGGGGAGAGCTGGGGTTCTCAGAGCGCCCATCAGTAGAAGGGAAGGCTAACTTCCACATGGAGAGGCTGGGCGAGCACCGAAGGGAGGCCAGCCAGCTCAGCTGCTGTTTTCCAGACCAGGGGAGAGCTGGTTTTGCAATGTCAATATTTGGAGATTCTCTTTCTTTATTGACCCAGGCCCTTCGTAACTCTCAGCTTTCACACAGTTGCGGCTCCTTCCTGTCTGTCCCAGAGCGTTGGAGATGTGTCCCAGCAAGCTTGGCCCCCTTGGGAGTGTATAGAGAGCTGACACTTTGATCTTGAAAGGGTGGCCCCAGCAGTACCCATGGCCTTTGAAGTGTCACATGTTCAGGATTTTCAGTTCGTTGCTATGGAGACCTTTCTCATCATTGTAATATTAAAAAGAAACCAGTTATTATTTCACAATCTCATGCATTAGGTAAGTGGCATTTTCACAAAAGCCGTTTGTAAGGTATGAATTAACAATGGTAAGGGTGAGCCCGACCAGGATGGCTCGGTCAGGGGCACATGCCTGGGTTGCGGGCTCGATCCCCAATAGGGGGGCGTGCAGGAGGCAGCCAATCAATGATTCTCTCCCATCATTGATGTTTCTGTCTTTCTTTCCCTCTCCCTTCTTCTCTGAAATCAATAAACATAGATTTAAAAAATAATGGTAAGGGGAAACAGGCAGAAAATTCCTGCTTGTAAAAAAATAGTGACCAGTGGCACAGGTGAGTGGGCCCAGTGAAAACTCAGGGGTGTTGACAGCAAGCCAAAAATGCGCTGGGGTCGGGGAGGGGAGGAGGCTGGACCGGTTACTGTGATGGGCTGGTCATACCAAGCCTGTGAGGCAGCTGCTCTTGTTAACCCCGTTTTACAGATGGGGGACTGAGGCGCAGGGAGCCTAGGGAACTTGGCCCAGACCGGCTTCCTAGTAAGTGGAGGAGTGGGGTTCAGAAATGAGGTTTGGCTCCAGAGGCCTTCTCACACCCTGGCACTACGCTGCCTGTGATGAGAGGGACGAAGGCCGTCCTCACTGCGGACCTTGGAGACTCCGCCCCCTGGCAGCCAGGTCTGGGCGCATGGCCCAAGTGGACTTCCACAGTGTGGTCCCGTGACCAGAGCCCCCATGAAGCACCCCGATTTCACCCTCTGAACCACGAGCACCGAAGTTTCTGTGTGGCCTCCTCCTGTCGGCGTGGGAGACTCGGGAACAGCGTGGGGTGGGCCCTTTAGCAGCTGCCCCCACGGGGACACCGCAGGTCACCTGGGCTGGTGTGTCTGTCCTGCTGGTCCCTCAGGCTCAGAAGAAGGGATGCTCCTCCTGTCAGCCTATCACACCAAGGGTTTCTAAGGATGCTCGGAGATCCTGGTACCAAACACGATGCCTATTGTAATAGCTGGCCCTGGTGCCCCCATAGCACAATAAACGGGGCACGCACCCTCTTATAGCATCAAGTGCAGTCTCAGCACCAGACTATAACGAGGAAGAGTGCTGTCCCACCCTGTTCACCAAGTGACCCTCAGTCCCCGAATGGTACGTCAGGGGCATGGCCTCACCTTCCCGCTCCCCTGCTCCCTGTCACCTCCCCGCTCCCACTCTCCGGAGCCAGTCCATTGAGGGGTGGCCGGGACTGCTTCTCTCTGAGTGTGCTGCCTGCATGGTCCACACTGCCCACCTGGGCTCGTCCCCTGTGACGGCCTGTCTGGGTCTGTGTTGGTGGCATGGAAAGGACAAGGGTCACGCTCCCCGGAGCTGCTGGAGCGGCCACAAGCAACCACTGTCCCCCTGTCCACCGCAGCACAGTTCCTGGGCATCCGCCGTGCCAGGCAGTGCCAGTGCTGGCCTTTTAACCCCTTGTTTAACCCTGGCATCAGTCCTAGCGTCCCCATGTTACAGATGAGGGAACAGAGGCTCAGAAGGTACACGGTGTGCCCACGGTCGCACAGATGACAGGATGCAGAGTGGTGTCTGGTCACCGGCCCAGCAGCCGGAGGGGGAGCACAACTGTTTAAGTAGGAGAACCGTTCCATCAAAACCAAAATGTGAGGAGAAGGCTCAGAATGAAGGTTCCGGGGGAATGAGCACAGGAGAGTGAAGACCCAGGGCCGCAGAGGGGCAGAGAAGAGAAGGGTGAGGGTCTTTTCCAGGGAGGCGAGCAGCTGTGGGTGGCCCCGTCTAGAAAAAGGCCCACAAGGGATCCCCTGCGGGTTTTCCACCCTCGTGAACTTCGTGGCTGTCGCTGAATTTTCCATTTTTAAACATGGGCTGTAATCTCAATTCTAACCTTGCAGCCAGGGGGGTCATAGTCAAAATATTGAGCAGCCTGGACGGCACAGATGACAGCCCATCAGAACAGACACCAGCAGGAACCTGCCGCCCGATGGGCCACGCTCCTCACGGCACTTTGGGGAGGAGGAAAGTCAGTGTTGGCAGTGAAGGGGGACTTGATGGCACATTCCATAGAGTAGGGACGGATCCAGAGAGGCGGCAGAGAGGGGGCTGGAGGGGAAGAGGAGGCCAGGTTGCCTGTGGGTGACGCTGCAGTCTCTCTCAAATGTGGGCCTCGGACCATCAGACCGTCCACCAGTTTCCTGGGACTTTGCTAAAAGGTAAACCCCCGGGCCTTGTCCAAGACTGACAGCACGTCTGGTGGCTAGAATGTGGGTGTTTACCAAGCATTCCGCCACCCCCCCTCCCCCCGCGCCGCCCACACACACACACACACACACACACACACACACACACACACTGTTGTACCGTAGGGTTTGGAAACGAACACCCTCACCCCTTAGGACAAAACTAAGGTCATCCCCAGCCGCGTCTTCATCCGATGCTTGTTCTTCCCTGACAGGCGCCCCCCCCTCGCCCCCCAACCCCCATCAGGCCTGAGGCACTAGCGGAAGCAGAGCGGGAACCAAAGCCAGGTTTGCAGGGCCGAGGTGCAACGGCGGCTGCAGGGGGCTGAGGCCTGGGTGATTCCTCAGGGGCCCTGAGCAGGTTACTTCATGTTTGCGGGTCTCAATCTCTTTGTAAAATGAGAATAATAATCCTAGCTCTCTCATTTAGAGTCATTTTAAGAAATAAAAGAGATGGTGTACGTAAAAGGCTTAGGGTAGTACCTGCTCTGTATACGCTTCTCAGCTTTCATTGCTACTGGCCCGTGAAGCTTGGTCATTCAGTCCCCTGGCTGCATCTGAGTCCACGCTGTCACTACACGTTAGGGACAAAGTCTTGGTTGGACTGTTTCTCCCTCGTGATTAGTGGCCTCCTCTGTTTCAGCCTCGTTTTAATTATTCTCAAGTGCGTGCACTTTTGCGTACACACAAGTAGTCGGTCTTATTTTAAGCTGCCTCGTCATGTGAGAAGGAAATACAAGTGAAAACAGTCAGGACCTCAGTGAATGAAGAGTGGGCTGCTCATCTCACACGGGGCGGGGGGCGGGGGGGGGGGAGTCCCACCCACAGGCCCCCGCCTGGGAGCAGAGATCTGCAGCTGGAACCCTATAGCGGCTCGTCCCCTGCGAGTGGGCAGACCCGCTGCCCAAGCCAGGCTTAGGCGGTGGGGAGAGCGGCCTGGGAACATCCTGTTCATGGTTGAGAGCAGCGACGCACCCAAATTTAGCTTCAGACAAACTTAGCCTCAGCCTCGTATCAGCCCGAGTCTGTGCTCTAGCCTTAGGGGGCTTCTGAAGGTCAGGGAGCCAGGACTGGCTTTATTGTTGTTTCTCGAACTCCTGAACTCGTGTCTCATCAGTGGTCTTGTGATCACACGGACGACCACTACGCCTCTTCCCCGTAGCCGTGCCTTTCAGATTGACTGCTAATGTCAGTATAGTTGCTTGCAAATATATGTCTATATTTTAGGTGTAACTTGGAAGAAAAGATCACCTTAGCAGCTTTGCATGTTGCGATTGAATGTCAGCAGAAAATAAACGTATATTTATCATTGCAAGAACAAAAACTACAATAGTTAATGTTTGTGGCAATTGCTAATTTCATCCAGGAAACACTTAACAACTTTTAAGTAGTTAAATAGGAAAATAGATGGACAATACTGAATATTGTGAGAGCACAGCAGCAAGGTAAGTTTAGGATAATAGTGATTAGAGGGCTGGAAATTTCAGTCCCCCCCACCCCCACCCCACAACCCCCAGGGAGAAAAGGGGCTGAAGATTGAGCTCGGTCACCAGTAGCCAATGATTTAATCAGTTATGTTACATAATGAAGCCGCCATAAACCCCAAAGGTCGGGGTTTGGAGAAGCTCTGGGGATGCAGAGATATCGGTAGGGAAACTCCTCCCCTTCCCACACACATGCCCCCCCCCCCCCCGTCTCTTCCATCTGGCTGTTCTTGAGTTATATCTTTTTATACTAAACTGGTAATCTAATAAAAGGCTTCCCTGAGCACTGGCAGCCACTATAGCAAGTGAATCAAACCAAGGAGGGGGTTGAGGGAATCTCCCATCTCTAGCTGGTCAGTCAGAAGCACAGGTGAGAGCCTGGACCTGCCCTGGGTCCGAGGGGGACAGTCTTATAGGACTGAACCCTCGGCCGTGGGGTCTGATGCGCTCTCTGGGTCAATCGTGTCAGAACTGAGCTGAAGCCTAAGACACCAGCTGGTGTCTGGAGCATGGCTTGTCAGCGCCGTGGAAACCACACACACACCCCGCACTGGAGCTGGTACTAGAATGATCTCAATTGTACATCCTTTCTGAACCCACCAAAACATGGTAGCAACTAAATAATGCAGGTCAGAATAATGGAGGATATATTTCATCTAAGCTTTTTAGAGTAGTTTGCACTACTGAATTGATAGCAACACATAAAATAACCTATGAGACTTATATTTAATTTTTTAATAATTTAACTCCACTTAGTCGGTGATCCTGGCTTCTCTATGGGACTCAGTGGAAATCAAGTCCCTGTTTAGACTTGCAAATGTGCAGCTTGGTGACGGCAGAAGGCACCTGGCAGCGGAGGATGCAGAGCTTAAAGATGTTCTCCAGTTTTCAACAATCAAATGCGATTCCACTTTTTAATCAAGTTTCAGATGTTCTTGTTTCCGGGGTGCGTTCTAGGGAGAGCTGCGTGCTCCGATGAGGGCTTTCCCAGTGTCAGCGTTGGCCCTCGCAGCCTCTCAGCCTGTGGGTGCGCCCTGTGCAGTTCTGGGGGTCACAGGAAGCCAGGGTCCCCTTCACTTTGTCTTCGCTCCCCTCCCCCGCTCACCCAGGCCTGCTGTGTAGTCAGGAGCTGTGAGCAGGACTTGGAACTCGGTGTGCTGTGGGAGGCGGACCAGCGCCGGGTCTGGGATGCGTGGTTCCCGGGGTGTGGATGTCCCCTGGCTTTCATACAGCAGGGCCCTGGGGCCACCAAGTCCCAGAGCTCAAAGGCGGGGAGCACAGTGGTCACCCCTCCCGTGCATCTCTCTCTCCTCCCGGGTAGTTTGTGAAGTTTGCCAACATCGAGGAGGACACCCCGTCCTACCATCGGAGCTACGACTTCTTTGTGTCCCGCTTCAGTGAAATGTGCCACTCCAGCCACGACGACCTGGAAATCAAGACCAAGTGAGCAGCGAGGGCGAGGGGCGTGTGCAGTTGATGACGGAAGCGTGGAGGGGTCTTACAGGGGTCCCAGCCCGTGTGTGTCTGATTCCTCTGGGGCAGTGGTTCTCAACCTTCCTAACGCCGCGACCCTTTAATGCAGTTCCTCATGGTGTGGTGACCCCCAATTTCATTGTTACAAATTGAACATAATTAAAGCACAGTGATTAATCACCAAAACAATATGTAATTATATATGTGTTTTCCTATGGCCTTAGGCGACCCCTGTGAAAGGGTCATTCGACCCCAAAGGGGTCGCGACCCACAGGTTGAGAACCGCTGCTCTGGGGTTTGCCTCTCTCAGACGTTCCTGGGGAGGAGAGAGCCCCTGGTGGAACATGGGTGGGCAAGCGGGCAGTGCTGGGCAAGCGGGCAGTGCTGGGCTCCCGACACGCGCTTTCTAAAGGAGCAGCCTCTGGGGCAGGAAACTGGGTGGATGTGAGATAATGGGCCTGGGAGGCCAATTTGGGAGCCAGTGACAGGCATGCACACACATGCACACCCCCATGCGCTCTTGTACATCCATTTATACACCCAGGAACATCCCCTCACCATTATCCATCCAAATATCCACCCACCAAGCCAAAGCCAAGTCCTCCCACTGGCCGCTGCCGCTGCCCCCTGACTTGTCCACTCTCCCCCACTCACTCCCCTCCGGCCAGGAGGCCTCCCGCTGCCCCGGGGCTTGGCACAGTCTGTCCCTGTCCCGAATGCTTCCCCTGTGGGTCCGCACGGCTCCCTCCACCACGGTCAAGCCTGGGCTCAAACGTGCCCTTGTCAATGACACCTTCCCCGAACTTCCCCCCACCCCTTCCCCTTCTCCCTCACCTGCTCTGTTTTATTCTCCCATGGTCCTCATCCTCTTCGGACATGTTTCTTAATTTACTCACTATGCTTCCTATTCATTGTCTGTCTCCCTCCCGCTAGCATGTAAGCCAAGAGAGCCTGGTAGCCGGGTGTGTCTCCCTCCGGTCCCCCCTCCTCACTCCTAAGTTGCTCAGAGCCCTGCATTTGGCCTCGTAGTTCTTGGCAGCACTGTCAGCTCCTGTATCTTGGGCTCAAGCTGGAGCAAACCCAGCTGAGAACAAAAGAGAGGGCACCTGAAGCCACTGCCACCTCAGGGATGAAGCTGGGTGGTACCCGGGCAAAGGCAGCCCGAGGGCATGGCCTCCTGGGCTGGTAGCCAGCCAGGAGCCCGAGTCCCAGGAAGCGTCGAAGGCCCCACCTGCCTTTTGATGGATGAATGTACCCCTCACCCCACACTTGCCACAGAAGCTGGACTTCTCAGGGTTCGAGGGCTTCATGGCCCCGTCTCACCCTTTTCCTTCCAGGATCCGAATGTCAGGCATCAAAGGGCTGCAAGGGGTGGTGAGGAAGACGGTGAATGATGAGCTGCAGGCCAATATCTGGGACCCACAGCACATGGACAAGATTGTCCCATCGCTGCTCTTCAACTTGCAGCACGTCGAAGAGGCCGAGAGGTAAGCAGACGAGGCTGGAGGTCGGACAGCAGGCCATGAGCCCTCCCAGGCTGCCTGTCCCAGCTGCCGGGGAACCGCAGGGCGTGGGCTTTGCTAAAACCGAGCTCTGAGGCCGGGGATCTTGGCTTTGTGGCCTGTTCCGCAGTGAGTCCAGGGCCAGCTTTCTGCAGCCTGTTGTGCCCCTCAGGTCTGCGTTCACGGAGGCAGGATGGTAATGGTGCTGGGCTCCCTGGGATGCTGGGCTCCTTGTTTGGGAAGAACCAAGACTCAGGGGCCTCCTCTCTCTGGAAGCAGCAGGCCAAGGTGGTTTTAAAAGGCCTTGCGTGGCTCCACTTCCTGAGGACTTTCCCTCCCTGACCTTCCTTCCTCCCTCACATCCTAATGGTATTTCAGGCCCTGAAAACAGGCCTGCTTGACCAGACAGCCCCCAGACCTGGCACTCATCCTGTCCCACCCCTTGCGCTTCCTCTCTGTGAAGTGGGGTGCAGGGGAAGGTTCAGGTCCCTGTCCACTTGGCTGTGCTTGGGGCTGGCAGAGGGTATGGGTCCCTCGCTTTCTGTCAGTTGAGCCTGTGCTGCTCGTCAGGCAGGGAGAGGAAGTGTGCCCTCTGGTGGCTGTGTCTGGAATCGCACCTCCATTGACACGATTGGCCTGGGGTCTCAGGGCCCTGAGTCCTGGGGATCCTTCTGTCCAGGTTGGGCCCACCCTCTGTGGCTCAGTAACCTGAGCCAACCACTGTGCCTTTCTCCCCTCCCCCTTTCCTCTCCCTTCTCCTCTCTCCCACTTTCCTTTGCTTTCCGATCTTCTGCCCACCTGTCTTCATATCACACATCTTCTTTGCCTTCTGAAGCCTCAGGGGCATGGAGATACTCGTGGCCATGCCTCCCCTGCCCCTGGTGCTCAGGGTCCCTGTCCTCCTGACAGAGGCACATCAGGCCTATCCCTAAGGATCTCTAGGAAAAAGCCTCTCCCTTCTCCCACCATCTTCCTCCACTCTGGGAGTCTACCCCATATAGTTTCTGAGTCGTGACATCTCCCCTACTGTCACCACTTTCCTGGGTGCAGCACAGCCTCCCAGGCACACGCAGAGCCGGGTCCCGGCTTGGCCTCCCACCCTTCACCCACGAGGCTGTGTGTCCCCACAGCCGGTCCCCCTCGCCCCTCCAAGCGCCGGAGAAGGAGAAGGAGAACCCGGCAGAGCTGGCTGAGAGGTGCCTTCGGGAACTGCTGGGCCGGGCTGCCTTTGGCAACATCAAAAATGCTATCAAGCCTGTTCTCATGTGAGTCCTACACCACCCCTTTCACCCCCTACCCCCACCCCCCCACTCCCACCCCCGTCCCCAAGCGAACAGTTTCGGAGTTTCGGGTCCTGGCATCTAAGGAGGTGATAAGGTCAGTCCCTTCTCTGTGCCTGTGTTCGCTGCACTGGGACAACGAAAGCTACCACACAGCGGCCAAGTGCAGCTTTGGGGAGAGGAGTTGGTAGGAGGGGCCCCGAAGCTGAAGGAAGGTGCCCGGTTAACTCCTAAAGCCACGGCTTCCTTGACCTCCTTCCAGCCCTGGGGCTGGGACCGCCCTGGGTCTTCCCTTCTCTCACCTGGGGCTCTGTGAGGGCTGGGTCTCTGGGAGGTGCTCACTCCCCCCAGCGTCTCTCTCCTCCTTAACACCACTCTGCATGTCATAGCTGTCCCCTCTATTTCTCTCCCTCACAGCCACCTGGATAACCATTCTCTGTGGGAACCCAAGGTGTTCGCCATCCGTTGCTTTAAAATCATCATGTATTCAATTCAGGTACGGCTTGTCCCCCGGCCAAGGGACTTCTGGGGCAGGAAGTGCGCTTGTAGACAAAGCCACTTCCAAACCGGTTCTGCTGAACCTCACTGTGGAGCGTGGCCAGTTTAGCTTTATTTCTAATCCATCACAGACCAATACTTTACAAAGTACAATTTTTAAAAATCCATAGAGAGTGTAAATGAAAAATTCGTGAAAAGTTCAAGCCCATAGGCCATGCTTGGTGCCGACTCTCCAGTTCTGTACTTATCTCAGAATAAACGGGCACCAGGCAGCTCTGGCATTGTCGCCAGGCCACGGCCACGCTTTGCGCAGCACTAGGCTAAGCCCGTGGCCTCCTGCGGCCCTTACCAATGAGACACGGGGAACGGAAAGGAAGACAATAGTCTAAAGTGGACTTCTGCCCCATTTGGGGTGAAAGGGCCCAGGAAAAGCAGGGACATCCAGGTCTTCACTCGGTTGGGCTTTGTTCCTTGTTGGACCGAGAGGGAGGTGCTCAGGGAAAGGACCCTTCCTCCACCCGCCTTTGGGTCCCAGGCCGGGGCTGCCCGGTTCAGAGGCCACATGGGGGTGCTATTGGGGACCAGCACGTCTTCCTCCCCCCAGCCGCAGCACTCCCACCTGGTTATCCAGCAGCTCCTGGGCCACCTGGATGCCAACAGCCGCAGTGCGGCCACCGTGCGCGCGGGCATCGTGGAGGTGCTGTCGGAGGCCGCTGTCATCGCCGCCACCGGTTCTGTGGGTAAGGCGGCCCTGGGAGGCGTGGGGGCTGGGACCCCTCCGGGACGAAGGGCTGCCCCCCCCCCCCTGCTTCCAGAAAAGGGCAAGGGAGGCGCCTTAGGGAGGGGTCAGGGCAGGGAACCTGGGGAGAGGAAGCCCTGGTGGGGGTGCAGGGCAGGGAAGAAGGGAAGGCGCCAGCCCTGAATGCTGGGTCCCCACCCCGCCGTGCAGGGCCCACGGTGCTGGAGATGTTCAACACCCTGCTGCGGCAGCTGCGGCTCAGCATCGACTACGCCCTGACCGGGAGCTACGACGGGAGCTACGACGGGGCGGGCATCAGCCTGGGCACCAAGATCATCAAGGAGCACGAAGAGCGCATGTTCCAGGAGGCCGTCATCAAGACCATAGGTGCGGGTGCCCGAGAGGGGCGAGGGGCGTGGTCCAGGGATGGCACCCCCGGGGACTTCGGTCGGGGCATTGCAGGATTGTCCTCTGTGCATGCTGCTCACCAACACGGGAGGGAAGTGGAGTCCGTCCATGGTGCATGCAGCGCACAGACCGTCCCAATCGGGCTGAGTGGGCGCCTGGATTTGAGGCCACAGGCTAAAGAGGCAAACTCTTCCCGCGCCCAGTCCCCCTAGGCCTGCCTGCTGCTCCCAAGTGTGAGGGGTCGGAGAGGCGATGGGGAGGGAGGGAAAGGAAAGGAAGGAAGAGGAACGGGAGCGAGCCATGGAGAACATGTGCATGCGCTGGGGTGAGGGAGGAACTGTACAGCCACGTCACGTGTAAGGCTCATCACTTCCAGAGCCTTCCTGCCCGGAGCCATTGGAGCGTCCCCCAGCTCTGAGAAGCAGGCAGGGCAGGAATCACCCCAGCTCACAGCGAGCCGCTGAGATTACGGGGCTGCCTTCCTTCCAGAAAGGGCCAGGCACCTCCCGGAGGTGTCAGAGCCGGTGTCCCGCGGCACCCAGCAGAGCAGCTGGTGGCAGAGCCTCGGTGGGCACCGGGGGCTGCTGCCTGGCCCAGGGTCCAGGTCTCCATCCCAGAGACCTGAGCCTCCGGCTCTGGACTAAGCGGAGGAACTGGATCCTGGACGAGTGAGTCGTCTGGAATTATCTAGGTTCCTCCTCTGGGTCTTAATCGTCTCCCCAGAGAAGCAGCAGAAAGCCTGAGC
Organism: Myotis nattereri; assembly: GCF_964212035.1. Lineage (NCBI taxonomy): Eukaryota > Metazoa > Chordata > Mammalia > Chiroptera > Vespertilionidae > Myotis > Myotis nattereri. The sequence continues at coordinate 73,706,074 of NC_138085.1, read as the reverse complement.
TGAGCGACTCCGGCAGCCGTTGGCCTCACGGGGCCGACCCTCTCCACCATCTTTCTCCCGCAGGCTCCTTTGCCAGCACGTTGCCCACGTATCAGCGCTCGGAGGTGATCCTCTTCATCATGAGCAAGGTCCCGCTGCCCTCTCTGCATCACCCTGTGGAGACGGGGAGGACCGGGTAGGTCTGCCACGCCTTCCTCCCGCTCTCTCCTCCCTGGATCTCCCCTCACTTCTCTCATTCTGCTCTCAAACCCCACCCGAGCCTTTAGGGGGGCCCTTGGATCCAACAGCAGTTCCTCAGGCTGCCACCCTCCCTCCCCAATAACCACCTCCCGCCTTGCGGGGAGCCATTAATTCCCGGTCTGCTTCCTGGTTCTGAGGTCACCGTCCTGGGTAACTCAACACATAAGCCTCATGGGGAATCTAATCACGAGGGAGAACTACGCAGGCAAGTGTGGGGTCGCCACCCAAGTCACATCCTGATGGGAGTGTGTATCTCTGGTCTGCAGAGAGAACAGGAACCGGCTGACCCAGATTATGCTGCTGAAATCCCTCCTTCAGGTGAGCCTCCCGTCCCCTTCCCGCTCTGCCTCTGCGGGAGGAAGCTCCTTCCCAGGTCCAGGGTCGGCTCCAGCATACAGCTTGCAGCTTGCACGTGCACAGATACGTCTATGCAAAGGGCCGAGGTGGGACTGACACCAGCCTGTGTCCCTCTCACTTGCCTGGCTGGGCACACACAGGATCCTTATCAGCTACCGATAGCACTGTCACTCTCATCCTCTCTGTACTGAGATGGAATCTGCTGGTTCCCGCCCCTTCCCGCTCCAATGACCTGCGCAGATCCTTCCCCGCTGTTCCCTCCTGGTTTCACCTCAGTCTCCCAGCCACAAGCTTTCCCTTCGTCAGTGTTTCATATTTCTCTTTTTGCATCTCTCAGCCATCACGTCTAGAGATTCATTGTTCTCAAAGGTCATTCCCATGACCAACTTGTTGAGCTGTAGAGATTCCCTAGAGATTCTGAGCCACCAGCCTGCGTGGGGTCCTGACTCTGTGTCTGTAACAGGCTCCCCAGTTATCCTTGTGCACAGCCTTGGCCTAAACTCCGGACGTCTCACAGCTACACGATTCTCCCAGTTGCTTTTATCTCCCTCTCTCCTCACCTACCATAAATACAACCACAAGAATTTTCTGGAAATGCTGTTCCCCACATGTTGCCTCTTGTTAAAGTGTAGGTCTCAGTTTCCAGTTGAGGTACATCTAGATTTCATACAGGCATACCTTGGAGATATTGCAGGTTTGGTTCCAGACCCCGGCAATAAAGCGAGTGCGCAATAAAGCAAGACACACGGACTTTTTGGTCTCCTAGTGCACATAAAAGTTATGTTTACACCGTGCATACTGCAGTCTTTTAGGTGTGCAATAGCACTATGTCTAAAACTAATGTACATATCTTATTTTCAAAATAATTTATTGCTAAAAGTGCTAATCATCATCAGAGGCTTCAGCCTTTGTGCTGGTGGAGGGTCTTACCTTCAGTTTGCCAAACCATGCAATATCTGCGAAGCACAATGGGCCATGCCTGTCTTCAGACTGAAGGTGGAAGGTCTCCAATGCCCTTTCCCTCCCTCGACTCCCCATCGCATCCCTCAGCCTTCTCTGTTCCAGCCATGGCAGCCTGAACAGCCCTCACTCCCACTCAGGCCTTCCCTCCCCTCCCCCAGCCCACGCCTTTCATGCCACTCTATGTGTATAGAGGCTTTTCATGCTAATGCTGCCCGCATCTGGTTCCCTCCTCCTGTATGGACTCCTGCCATTTCTTCACATCCCTCACTGATTTGTACCTGGCATCTTGGTAAGGTGACATTTTGGGCCGCGCTCGGGTACATCCCCCTTCAGAGAACACTGGTGTTGGCCTTTGATGGCGCCAGGTTTTGCTAGCTCCTCCAGGGCCTGCTGAATCGTCCAAGGCATTGTTTTAGAACATAGGGACTTAACAGTAAATATGTTTCGCTGCTTTTGACTGCTCTGACATCACGTGGGATGTGTCTATGCCAATTGGCTTTGATCAGAAGACCCCTTTCATGGCCACAGCCAATCGCTGTGTGTGCTTTTGGTTGCCATGCGCGTAGGTTCTGATTCCGCAGCCCAGCTGTAGGTTCTTCCGCTGTCTGTCCATCGCTCTGTGACCGTCCACCCGCCTAGTAAGCCTTGTATTCACGGTGAGTCTTCATCAGTTGTGCCGATGGCCGGAACATAAGTTCAGAGGCTCCCTGACTCCTGCTCCCCTCAGTACTCATCCCTCGCTTGCTTTTAACCATTTAAAGTTCCTGCACACGGTCCCCATCCAACCACATGTCTACTGAGCTGAGCGGAGGAGGTTGTCTCGGATGTCGGTGTGTTCAAAAAAGTGGCCTCAGGCATCCAGGGTCCAGGGTGGGTCTGGACTGGGGGATCTGGACTGGGAGGTGCCGAGAGAGGGTGAATGCTTCAGACCAGACCTCTGCTGGCGGCTGCTCCATCTCCTCACTGCACCTGAGAGGCCAGCGTTCCTAAGCGTGGCCATCCGGGGCTCCCTTGCAGGTGTCCCTAGGTTTTCAGTGCAGCAATATGATGTCAGCCCTGCCCAGCAACTTCCTGGACCGCCTTCTGTCCACTGCCCTCATGGATGACCCAGAGATCCGTCTCTTCGTTCTAGAGATTCTCATCAGTTTCATTGATCGTCACGGCAACCGCCACAAGTTCTCTTCCATCAGGTGAACTTGGGGCCTCCTCCCCTGTTGATATGTGATGGGAGGAGACTCCGATAGGGCCACACATGCAGATGGGAGGACAGCTCAGAGACTCAGTGAGACCCACCAGAGAACTGATCACAGATATTGACCCTGGGGCCCCGTGAGGGGAAGAGCGACTGAAAGAGCACTTGACTTGGGGGAGATAGGGGGTGGGTTGGAGATTTGGGAGATAAACAGCATCTACTAAAGGGAGTTTTCAGATGGGGAGGAAAAGAATAATCTAGATCAGTATTTAGGAAAAGGGGACAGGAACTAGAGAGCTTGGGAGAAAGTAGAGAGTGGGTTAGGAACCAGGGCTGGAGGAGCACTGGGGGGCCTTGGTACAACCAGTGGCATCGGGATGAAGCCCAGTGACACCACATGAGCTCTGACTGGCCTCACACATGGGCTAAGGTGGCCCCTCATGTCCCCTTCCAGTACCCTCAGTGACATCTCTGTCCTGAAGCTGAAAGTGGACAAGTGCTCCCGACAGGACACCGTCTTCATGAAGAAGGTTAGCAAATGTTACTTCAAGATACAGTGACTCCCCAGCAGGCCAGGCCCTGGGACCCTGACCTTCGAGTCCACCAGTCACTGCTGACCACTGCTCCCGGAGCCGGCCTCCTCCCTCTTTGTGTAGGCAGGATGAGCAGCCAACCCTCTGGGGTCAAGCCCCCAGGGTCATACTCATCACCAAGGCCAGAATGAGGACCAGGGCCAGTGACTATGTTCTGCTCCTGCAACAATTTGGGCAGCGGCTTTTGCTGCTGGTTTGACTGGACCCAGCCTTCTCTACATATGCGCTCCTGCACGTGTTCAAGTCCACTGGGCATCCTCTCCCTGGGGGTGGAAGTGGGGTATACACAGTTTTCCCACTTTCTTCAGATTAGTTTTTCTATTCTTGCTCCTCCTGTCCCCACCCTGCCACGGTGGCCTTGCCCACACCCCTATCCCCATCTCCAGCACTCCCAGCAGCTCTACAGACACATCTACCTGTGCTGTAAGGAGGAAACGAACACGCAGAAGCACTACGAGGCCCTCTATGGCTTGCTGGCGCTCCTCAGCATCGAGCTGGCCAACGAGGAGGTGGTGGTAGACCTCATCCGCCTGGTGCTGGCTATTCAGGTGGGACATGGGGGTTGGGATCGGGGGGCGGGGGGGCCTGTTGTGACCAAATACTAATTGGAGTGCTGGGGAGCAACTGCTTAACAATTGTTTTGGAGCTGGGAATACTGTGCCCTTGGTTGGCCATTCCTCCGTGAAGACCGCCCGCCCTAGCCCTGGAGGTGAACCATGAAGAATGCGCACCCCATGGCTTCGGCCCCGTCTCAGGCTCAAGGAGACCCAGGGAGCAGGGTCGTTAGCCCTCAGTAGTTCAAGCCTCTTGAAGAGTCTGAATGGGACTCCAAGAATTGCCAAGAGGGCGCTTATAAGCCTGGAGTGATTCCAAAGCAAAGCATCTGGTTCCCAAATTTGCTTCTGAGTCGCCTCAAGCATGTATTAAAAATACGTGTTTCCAGTTCTGTCCTGAGCCTGGGGGCCAGAAGATTCAACAGGCCTCCCTTGTGACTCTTGGGCAGGCAGTGTGACACTACGTCAGGCTTTAGACTTCCAAGGTCTGCCTGGGTAGAAGTACACTCTAGGCCAGGGGTGGGCAAACTTTTTGACTCAAGGGCCACAATGGGTTCTTAAACTGGACTGGAGGGCCGGAACAAAAGCATGGATGGAGTGTTTGTGTGAACTAATATAAATTCAAAGTAAACATCATTACATAAAAGGGTACTGTCTTTTTTTTTTTTTTTTAGTTTTATTCATTTCAAATGGGCCAGATCCAGCCCGCGGGCTGTAGTTTGCCCACGGCTGCTCTAGGCACTGGGGTATGGCCTTCAGATCTCAAAGATAAGGGCCTCCAGGGGCCTGAAGCTAGGCGGGCATTGCATCCTGAATTGTGGCAAGCCTGGAAATTCAGTGGTGGCCAGTCTTAGGCCCCACCTGCTTGATAGTGCTAAATCCTGCAAGGCCAACCTAGATCCTATGATTGCCTGACTGTCTTCATTCTGGAATTTGAGATTCCTTTGTATCCCAACCCCCTAGTAAAAGCATGTCAAACTCTCGGCCTGCAGGCCACATGCCTCATTTATTTGGCCCATGTTAGCTTTTGAGTTTGACATGCTTGCCCTAATAACTCCCACAACTTTCTCAACCTAACATGTGAACCCAATGTAGCAAGCCAATCCTGTCCTCCAAGCACCATGCAAGGTCTGTAGCGAAGGAAACAGCATCCCAGTGGTGGGTTTCATGATGAGGGTTTGGATAGTCAAAGTCACTAAAGCTGGAACTGCAAAGTGGGGCTTGAGGTCATCGCCTCTCATGGGTTGTTCTAGGGGCCATTCACTTCAGCTTTAATAAGGATGGCTTCTGACTTCCAGGAAATGATGAGGCAAATGCTGATGAAGCTTCATCTAGAGCAGTGGGCCATCTCCCTACGGTTGTGGGGCGTTAGGCAGAAGGTGGGGCACCAGTATAGTTTGTCAATTAAAAACTGCAAACGCCGCTCTGTGTTGCCACAGGACTTGGCCCAGGTCAATGAAGAGAACTTGCCGGTATACAACCGCTGTGCCCTCTACGCGCTGGGCGCGGCCTACCTGAACCTCATCAGCCAGCTCACGACAGTGCCAGCCTTCTGCCAGCACATCCATGAGGTTGGTGTCCCCGTGACCCTGAGATGTCCTTATGACTGTGCGAACGCAGGAAGCCCTCACTTGGGGTTTCCCCAGAACTTTTCCTTAATTGCATGAGCCCTGTGCTTAGTCATCCTCTTCATTAAAAATAGTAGCATCATTGCTTACTCGCCTCCCCCGTACACTTGCCTGCCAGCTCTCCTCCCACTTCTCACCATCTTCATAGCTTTCACCTTCCTTGTCAAAAATTGGCAAAGGATACCGAGGGAAACTCAGCATGTCACTGTCCATCCGGATGTGTTTGCAGTGCACCAGGGCGTGGGAACGGCGTGACCTATGCTCCATTTTCCAGGTTCAAAGAGAAACCAGGAACAGGTCACAGAAGCAAGAAAGAACAGCCTCTCGGGAGCTAAGTCCCCTGCACTGGAGGACGCTTAGTACATATGTGTCAGTGGCCCGTATGCTTGAGCAGACCGCCCGGCTGCTCTGAGGGTCACTGTGGTCTGAGTTTCCCCCTCAGAAGCCAGGGGGAGGGCGCTCTGCCACCGATTTGCAGGAGGGAGGAACCACTGAGTGGGCGGGAGCTCTTTCATCTGCTTGTTCGGAGCTCCCTCTCCCTGCTGCGCCCAGCTCTTACCTTGCGATTCCTCCCAAACTCCAGGTGATAGAGACCAGGAAGAAAGAGGCCCCGTACATGCTCCCCGAGGACGTGTTTGTGGAGAAGCCCAGGTGAGGGGCGCGCCTGGCACATGGTCCAGGAAATCAAAGGCAGCTGAGTAAGAAGGTGGGCGGTCGGAGGCAGGGGCTGAGGCTTCTATGGGCTCCAGGGCTGAAAGTGGAACCTGCCCGTGGCCCATAGGTCCTGGGTCAAGTTCAACAGGCATCGTGACTGTATACACACCTTGGGCCATCTGGATGTGTTGTACCATATAGGTTATGTGATGCTCCCTCTGGGCGCTGTGACCAAGCCCATGGGGAGCAATCCTGGAGCAGTTGTTCCAGACAAGACACTGCCATCAACCCAAGGGGCATGGTCAGACTGATGTCACTTCAGCATCAGAGGAACGCGAGGGAAAGATATTCTGGGGGAAAATGTCCAACACCAGGGAATGGCTTTATCAATTATGGCCATCCACACAGCAGTCGACTGATAGCCCATTTACAATGGTTTCAAAGAATAGTTAATGTGATATTAATGTGATATATTCACTATAGAAGAGGTACATGAAATAGATCATAGAACAGGAAGGGGGCGGTGGTTGTGTGTGTATAAATGTATGTGACTGAAGGATTCTGCTCACTGAAGGTTATCTCTGGAAGTGGGACAAGGGGTGATTTTTTCCCCATTTGCATCTCCGTCATTTGGTATAATGAATGTTGCCTTTATAATAAGTTATTAGGAAATCATCCTCGTTATCCACAACTCTCACTTGCCTCTTCCCTCCCTTGTCATCCAGGCTGTCTCAGGATCTTGATGGAGTGGTGATTGAGTTCCTCTTCCGCCAGAGCAAGATCAGTGAAGTCCTGGGGGGCAGTGGCTACAATTCAGACAGGCTCTCCCTGCCCTACATCCCTCAGCTGACAGGTATGAGCCCTGCTCAAGGACTCCCAGGCCTGCCTCTGGCTTGTCATGGCCAGGTAAGGGCCTGAGTGTAAGGGGCTTCAGTCACCTTCCATGGCCCCTTGGATGTCACACAAGAGCTGAAAGGCACAGTGGAGATCTATGGTGAGATCCTCTGGTTTTCCCCACCTCTCCTCCTCAGTGCAGGGTCCTTAGAAGTAACTGGCCCACAAGATAGCCTGGCTTGTGGATGGGAGAGGCCCCACTGTGCCACACATGGGCTACAGAGACCCAGTTCTCTGTCACTGACTCCCAAGATGTCTTCCGGCACCTCTGAGAAAAGTACATAAAATAATGAAGGCAGCCGAAACCGGTTTGGCTCAGTGGATAGAGCGTCGGCCTGCGGACTGAAAGGTCCCGGGTTCGATTCCGGTCAAGGGCATGTGCCTGGGTTGCGGGCATATCCCCAGTGGGAGATGTGCAGGAGGCAGCTGATCGATGTTTCTGACTCTCTATCTCTCTCCCTTCCTCTCTGTAAAAAAATCAATAAAATATATTTTTAAAAAAATAATGAAGGCAAATGCGTGTAGTAAATGCTACACAAATGACAGTCATTAGTGCTCTGAGCAAGATGATGCTTGCATAAGTTGAGATATGCTTTCTGGCCATAAGCAGCTTCTTTGAACTCATCAAGGATTTCAAAATCTTAGCCCTAAAGAGCAGAACCCACCATCCTAAAATGGGCAGAGAAAGCCCAGCCATAAAATCCAGCTGTAGCCCTAACTGGTTTGGCTCAGTGGATAAAGCGTCAGCCTGCATATATCTTGGTTGCGGGCACATCCCCAGTAGGGGGTGTGCAGGATGCAGCTGATCGATGTTTCTCTCTCATCAATGTTTCTAACTCTCTCTCTCCCTTCCTCTCTGTAAAAAATCAATGAAATATATTTTTTTAAAAAGCCAGCTGTAGACTTCATGTGCCCTGAGCTCTCAGAGGACGTGGACCAGGCCCTTGGTCAGCAAACTGCGGCTCGCAAGCCACATGCGGCTTTTTGGCCCCTTGAGTGTGGCTCTTCCACAAAATACCACGTGCGGGCGCATGTACAGTGCGATTGAAACTTCGTGGCCCATGCACAGAAGTCGGTTTTCGGCCTGGGCGAGTCCATTTTGAAGAAGTACTATTGATATTTGGCTCTGTTGACTAATGAGTTTGCCGACCACTGGACCAGGCAAAGGCAGAGGGCATGGGAGATGGTGCCAGGGGCAAGATCCTGGCTCGCTCCCTGACAGCTAGGAATCTTGCTTCTGGCTTCTCCTTTCCCAGATGAGGATCGCTTGTCCAAGAGGAAGAGCATTGGAGAAACCATTTCCCTGCAGGTGGAGGTGGAATCTAGGAACAGCCCTGAGAGGGAGGAGGTGAGTGTCTCCCCCAGACACTGCCCTGGTGAAGCCCAGCATCCCCTGGGGAGGGCACCTGCTCCTGCTTCTATGCAGTCAAACACCCCATGCTCCAGGCCCCCCTAAGTGCACAACACAGGTAAGGTTGCACAGAAAGTAAATTTCTCAGGGAAGTCCAGTTTTCCTACTGTCATCCCGTAGACCACAGACATTTCCATCTGGAAGAAGTGATCTGTATCCACCTTCCTCCCTACTGCACTCCCATGAGGATGCCATAAAAATCGCTCTTGAAAGACTTGTTGGTTGCCATTCTCCATTCACGGTGGGGACAAGCACGCTCCATATTGGAAATCGGAAGGTTAATAGGAGAGATGAGGGCGAGGCACACCCATAAAGGTGCTCTTTTAAAGAGAAGGCTGCAGCTCAAACATCTCTCTCCCATCTTTTCTTGAGGGCTATGAATATCTAGTCTCTGTACAACTGAATATGTGCTCTCTCCCCTGCCATTATTTCTTCTCCCTCAGAAAATAAAGCAGATGTACCCACGAGAAAGGGAGAATAAGGAATCGTAGTGGAAATTCCAAATGTACTTCTCAAATGGGAAAGAAATGGGGAGGGGACTTGGACAAGAAGACGTGTGGAGTTTGGAGCAGGGACAGTTTCTACCCATTAGGGCTGGTATGGCCATGGAGACCTCGTCTTTCCCCAAGGAGCAAGGAGAACCCATTGGGCTCGAGATCAAGCCTCCCTGTCACCATGCCCTCAACCTTCACTTACTGGGGGAGACCTCCAGTCCTGGGCTTTTCAGAGCTTATCTGGAACCTTCCCATGGAAGGAAGGAGGCTAATTGGAGAAGTGAAATGAGGTTGAACCAGGCCCTTCCAGCTCTACAAGACTGGGGATCTCAAAAATGTTAGAACCGCAGCATGAGTTGGATGCTACTCCCGCACCCACATCCCTTAAGTCCTCAAAAATGTTATTCAGTTCTTGAAACTGACATTTGAGATTATATGGCCATCTGCAAATATAATCTCTTCTTGCTTCCAATATTTTCTGTTAGGTATCTGAAGATTTTTTTTTTTTTTTAATTACACAGTGTTTTCCTCCCACTGGGCTTAATGGGACAAGCCAGGGGGAGGAGATAGTGGGTTCTATTAGTTGAGGCTCTAATGAGGGATTAGCCTCCCCACCCCCATGTCATGACTCTTGGAGAGCTTCCGGAGACCCTGGTGAGAAGGAGGGTGTCCTGGGGGAGTTTCTGCCCATTGGGACATTCTTTGAGAAGTGAAGGGGCTGCCAGGTAACTAAGGAAGCCACGGCTGCGTCCTCTGATTCCTCCCCCGCTCCACCTTTGTCACACTTGTCCCCTCTCCCTCAGCGAGTACCAGCAGAGGAGATCACCTATGAGACGCTGAAGAAGGCCATTGGTAAGTGGGAGGCCCCCAGGGAGTTGGTTGGAGGGGAGGGCAGAGCTGGGTCTTGGTTGCAAGCGAGTGGGTGTGTGCAGCCCCATCTGCTGTCTTCCCGAGGATGATTCAGCACAGACTTGAGGGCAGACATTGTGGCTTCCTCTGAACTCATCCCAACTCCCAGAGCTGCAGGGGGAAGTCCTGCTCTCGTGAGGGATCAGTGTTGCCCTGTGTCTCTTAGGTCAGACAACCCTTTTTCTACTGACTGCTGCCTTTAAGGTAATCCACTGAGGGTTACAGCCAGTCAGGTAAAAAGCAGTTGTGTATAAAGACTTTGACTGTTTTTTTGTTAGAATGTGATACAGAAGAACAAGTTGACCAATGAAATATATTAAGAATAAATCATATTAATATTTATTTAATAATGGCAACAGATTTCTAAAATATTTTTATTGATTTCAGAGAGGAAAGGAGAGGAAGAGAGAGAGAGAGAAACATCAGTGATGAGAGAGAATAATTGATTGGCTGCCTCTTGCATGCCCCCTACTGGGGATCGAGCCTGCAACCCGGGCATGTGCCCTGACCGGGAATCGAACTGTGACTTCCTAGTTCATGGGTCCATGCTCAACCACTGAGCCACACCAGCGGGCGGCAATAGATTTTAAAATGTAGTATTACGTCTTCTGTCTGAAGTACGTCAAATGAGAGAATTTTTCTGAATGCTGATGACAAATTTTGTCTTCACATGCCAGACCTTTTTTATGTTTGTTGTCATTGATGGTGCTCCTGAACGTACACACTCTGCCTTCTTAAACAGCGAATGATGGACATGTTTGAGACCCCTCCCCTTTTTTCTCTGACTCATTTTGGATACCAAGAGGGATATGTACACAGCTTCATACCACTCTGCCATAGGGGTTCTGGGTCTGTCTGGCCTTTTTTTTTTTTTTTTTTTTAATTAATTTTATTGATTTTTTACAGAGAGGAAGGGAGAGAGATAGAGAGTCAGAAACATCGATGAGAGAGAAACATCGATCAGCTGCCTCCTGCACATCTCCTACTGGAGACGTGCCCGCAACCCAGGTACATGCCCTTGACCGGAATCGAACCTGGGACCTTTCAGTCCGCAAGCCGATGCTCTATCCACTGAGCCAAACCGGTTTCGGCTGTCTGGCCTTTTGTGGTCTGTCTGGCCTTTCCATTGTTGATGTCGCTTTTCAAATCCCCCTAGAGTACTTCCTATTCCAGGAACTTCCCGTTAAGAGTCCTAGTGGCAGTGCAGTTACATGGGCTTTAAAAGCCCAGCTTCAGGGTCTGCTCAGCTGGTTCTCAAACCCTTACACAAGGAAGGTCGCTGGGCCCTCAGGAAAGGTCTAGACCTGTTGGGGCCACATGATGGCACCACACCCTCCAGGCCACCGCACCCGGCCCATCAGCAGGGGGGAGCCGGCGCTGCGGTCACAGACAGAGCTCCGGGAGGAGTCCACCCAGCTCCCTGTCAGTGGGCAGGCCCTGCGGGCTGACCGCACTCTGTGCTGCAGTGGACAGTGTGGCGGTGGAGGAGCAGGAGCGCGAACGGCGGCGGCAGGTGGTGGAGAAGTTCCAGAAGGCGCCCTTCGAGGAGATCGCAGCTCACTGCGGGGCCCGGGTGAGTGAGGCACACAGGGCGAGCCCTCGGGGGCGGAGGGTCCAGGGCCGGACGGACGGGGTTGCTAGATCTTGGCACTTGAGTCACCCAGAGATTAGGGTTGAGATGCCAGCAGCACCCTGGCCCTACAGTGTTTCCCCATGAACCAAAGACCTGGCTACTGGCCACCCAGGCCTCCAGACCTCGCACTTTTCATGTAAGAAAGAAGCCCTGACCTCAGGAGCTCCTGCATCAGACAGACAGACTATAATAATTATCATCATCATAGCAAGTGTGTGCCGAGCGCTTTACCTGTGAGGTGCCCCAGACACCTTACATCTGTTAGTTTATTTCGTTCCCATGACTACTCTGCGTGCTGGTGCCAGTCACATCCGGAGTGATGGGGAAGGAGCCCATGGGGAAGGAAAGATGGCCAGTGCTTGCAGCAGGACCTGCAGGCAGGGGGTGAACAGCGGGCCTGGGAAAGATCTGAGAGAGGGGGCCCCGGACAAGGGGAAAGAGGGGCTCGTGTCTATACTTCAGGGAGGGGCACAGACATTTCTTGAGATTGATTGTCTCTGCCAGGGTTTGCTGGTCACATGTTCCTCTTAGTCACAAAGAAATGTACTTGTGAACTTCCAAAAGTTACAGTCACTCATACTTAATTGTACTTTTTCCTCTCCATAAAAACACGTCTTTTTATTATACAATATATATTTCTAATATACATGTATATATTTCCAATTATGATAGCTATATATAAGAACATATAAATACATATAAGTATAATGTTGATTGGGGGGGGGGGCCTATATTATCCTGACCTCTTGTCCCATCTCAAGAGGTAGATGCTGCTCGTTTCATGAGCTCGGAGTTGAGGCCCAGGTACAGAACACGTGCCCAGCTCCCTCACACAGTCGGAGCCAGAAGGGACCAGAAGGCACATCTTCCCTAAACCACCAGTTTTGCACAGCTGCTTCTTTGGAGTTCAGAGCTGGAACCAGCTCTCAGCCTCCTGACTCATGCCCAGCAGGCGCTACCGTCCCATTTGGAGGAGCTAAGGGTCCTTCAATAACCGCCTGCTGAAGTCCTCCTGGTGCCCCAGCAGGCCGTGGCTGGGCGGCTCTGCCTGACCTGAACCCACAGCCAGGGTCCACAGACAAGTGCTGTAATCGAGCTCCCACCATTCCCTTCCTGAGGCTGCACTGCCCAGACCTCCAGTGCGCGCTCTGGACAGGTGGGCTCATGACCACCCGCAGCGGTGCGGGAACCCCAGCTGACTCCCCCTCTGTTTGTGTCTAGGCGTCACTGCTGCAGAGCAAACTCAATCAGATCTTTGAAATCACCATCCGGTAAGTGGCAGCCCTGGCCTGGGGACCCCTGCCTCCGTGGCCCAGCGTTGGGCGCCCTCCTCCCCAGGCTGGACTCAGCCACCAACTCTCCCCAAAAGGGAAGCTGAGACTAGAGAGGACAAGAGACGGCTCAGTGAACCCTGGAAAAGAGTCAGGGTCCTTGTTTCCCAGGCTGAGACTTGACTTTCTAAAGCAACATTGTCACTGTAGAGCCTGCCATGGAGCTGTAGATTCTAGAACAACTTGAAACCTGGGAACCCACAGAGTGACAAAGGCTCTGGTCCCTGTTCAAAGAGAAACACAAAGCAGCTGCTCTGTTTGGTTGCATGGGGTGGGACCCGCTCCTCATCCCTTTCTCCTCCATGTGCTCCTGCCCAGGCCCCCGCCCAGCCCATCAGGAACCATCACTGCAGCCTACGGCCAGCCTCAGAACCACTCCATCCCCGTCTACGAGATGAAGTTTCCAGACCTGTGTGTATACTGAATTCCAAGAGGTGGAGCTGCTTGGAGGGGTGGGCATGAGGGAGGGGCTCACCCTCACACCCCACCCCTACTACCTGCAAGTCTAACAGGGATCGCAGAAAAGGTCATCTTCCCACCTAAACAAGGTAGAGCCCCAGACCCTCCCGCTTCCCCTGTGTCTCCCCTGAGGGGTTGGCTACCTGCCCCTCTAGGACCAATAAGCCTCTCAACTGTTCCCTTTAGTCTCCTTTGTGTCAGCGAGGGGCCAAGAATCGGGGGTGGGGGGTGGGGGGTTCTGAGCTCCTGCAGCTCCTGCAGCTCCTGCGTGGTGTGGTGGTGCAGCAGGTGAAAGGCTTCTATGGTGGGGGTGGGAGGGGGCACAGCTGCCGTCCCCTGAGGCGGGGACTGGATGGAGACACCTGTTGGTCCAAGGACGCTGTGAACAGCAATCTAGAGAAAGCCGGGGGAGAGCTGGAAGCTGGGGGACGTTCTCAGAGCACCCCCCTCCCCTCCGTCCCGAGGCCCTCGGGTCTCCTGCGTCTCTTCCACTCCCCCTCTCGCCCTGCCAGCTTCTCTTAGTGATTCTTTCTATTATGAATGGATGCTGAGCCCTTCTAACAGGAGCTGGGTAGAGACACGGGAGGGGGGCAGCAAAGGATGACAGGAAGGGGAGGTGGCTGCTGGTGGAGGGGCCTGCCTCTCTCTCCCCCGCCCCCCACCCGCCCAGGCGCAGCAGGCAGAAGTGGGCACGACCCTATTCTCACCTCCTTGGTTCAGAGGGAGCTTGCTTGGCCCTCCCATGGTTCTCTCCCTTCTGGATGTTTCTCCAAGTTGAGCTCTCTCTCTTAACACCTTTCTTCCTGTGGAGCCCGGTGTGTTTCTACAGCCTCTGGGTTGAGGGAAGGCAGGACCAGATGATCTGGTTCTAGGTAACTTGAGAGAGGAGCAACTGCAGGGCCAGGCCTGCCCACAGCACCTCCTGGGGAAGAGGTTCCTGGCCTGGCTGGGCTGGGGGCGGGGTGGAGGTGGGGGGGGCCGACACTGGGAAGGGATGGTCAGTGGGGGTAGCACTTTGGGACTCAAAGATGTCAGAAGTCAACGCACGTTGTGGATGTTTCGTTGGAGGAAAGAAGGATCCAGCACCTGATACTGGAATGACTTTTTTCACTCTTTGGACAAAGTCTGGACCTCAGTTCCACCTGGCCAAGCTTGAGGCTTGGGAGAGCGGTGGAGACCCCTTTGGGTTCTGCATTTCCCCTGAGTCCTGTCAGCCTGTCTGTGCAAAGGAGGAGCCAGGAGTCTGTTTGCTGTGCATTCCCTTCCCCTTTCTCATCCCGCACCCCGACCCAAGCCTCTGGCAGGACCTCCCCTGGGCCTCCTCCTGGGTCTCCCCGTGCCAGCGCCCTAGGGCCCCAGAGAGTTCTTCTCTTCCAGTGGAACGTCCCATAACTGTTCTGAGCTGATGTAACTCACAGTAAGGTGTGAATGGCCAAATGATTCTTCCCTGAGAATTTTTTTTTTCTTTTAGAGAGAGAGCGTAACTAGATTCCTCAACCCAAAGGGATCCCTTTCAGGGTACAATTTTAGGCAGTGTGGGGTGGGGTCGGAAGCAGACACCCTGGGGTCACACCCCTGCATGACCCTGTGCAGTGAGAGCCTGATGACCAGCCCAGACAGGTGTATTTCCTCAAATCGGGAGAAACGTAACAAATGCACTGCCCATTACGTGTGCAGCTCTCTCTGGGAGGGGGCTTGCTGACCCTGTTCTTGTCGTTTCCCCCTTGGGCCTGCAGCTTCCAGGTGGCCTGCATGATTACAGGACCCCAGCCAGCCACTTCTGGCCACGTGGCTTCTGGCAAATGCTCAACCCAACTTTATAAGCATGAACTGAGATTCCTCCTCACTCTAATATCTCCTGATTAAGAAACCACGTTTCAAATAACTTGAAACAAACCTGAAGGCAAATAACTTTGGGGAGAAACTTCACAGGAAATCCAAATCTTTGTTTTTAGTATATATTTTTATTGATTTCAGAGAAGAAGGGAGAGGGAGGGAGAGATAGAAACATCAATGATGAGAGAGAATCATTGGTCAGCTGCCTCCTGCATACACCCACCCCACTAGAGGGTTGAGCCTGCCACCCAGCATGTGCCCTGACTGAGAATCAAACGCGTGACCTCTTGGTTCCTGGGTTGACGCTCCACCGCTGAGCCGCATCGGCCGGGCAGGAAATCTAAATCGGGAGCCACAAACCTGTCTTCCCATCTGTATCCCTTTGATGAGGAACTCTCTTTCTTGTGCCTCCTTGACTTTAGGGTCCACCCCCAGAGCAACTGCACCCTGAGCACTGTCCTTGGTCCCTGGTTCTGGGATGTGGGAGGCAGGGCCCTGGAGCCTCTTTCTAGAGCTAGCACTAGGACCAGAGACCTGCAGGTCCCCTCAGACGTCGCCCTGTCCCTCTCCAGCCCTCCCTGGGAACAGGGTGCAGAAGAAGGTGCAAGGTTCCCATTCTTCACACACTCAGCTGCTCCTTCCTCTTCTCTGTCCGAAGCAGCCTTTTCTTTCCATCACAGCTGCATAGCAAAGATGTGATTCTTTTAGAGAACTGCCATGTTTTTGAGTGCTGTCTTCCCAGATTCAATTTCAACTTACACTCAGTAGATATTAGGCTGCCTGCTGCCAGGAGGTAGAACCTGGGTTCTGGCCAAGTACTGGTATGCCTCGGAATCAGAAAGTTTAAGGTGAGTGTTGACTCAGACAGACCATGCAATGATAAATTAAGCAGTCCTCCTTCACGCCTACCCATGTGCCCCTCCACAAACCCTGGGAATGGATGCCAAGCAGTTTGGTGGGCGCCCAGGCCCTGGGCCTAGCAGCCATCACTGCTTCTGCCTTCCAAGCCCCGTAGCGTCTGGCAGCACTGTGTCTTGTGACCAACCCTTTCTGCCACCCTTGTCTATTGTGATTTTGAGCCAGCTGCTCCCCAAAGCCACTGAGGACTCTTGCCTCCTGGGCAAGGGGTCGGTTTGGTTAGCACCCTGCAGACATAACTGAATGGGCGGGAACATATTTGACATTTGAAAGTTCTGTTCGTTTAGTTGAGTCATGTCCAGGCATAAGCAGCAGGTTAGCAGGAAGCACCCATGTGATCCTGGAGGCTTCTCCTGTCTTCCTTGCAGTGGGGTCCCCAGTGCCTGTCTTCATCTTCCTCCCCCGGAAAGAAGAAATAAGTGGTTTCTTGACTCCTAAATGCCTCCTCTCCGGAGAAGGAACCCAAGGAGGGAAGAAGAAGCATTAGGAACGTCCCCAGATACTCCTCTCTGCAGCCCTCCATCTCAGACACAAGTATAAACAGACGAGCAGAGAAAAGGTGGGGCGGGGGCCGACTAAAATGCTTGAAGAAGCGTGACGTCACATATGCGCTGCCCTTTGCCCTCGATGTTCTGGGTCCCAGAGAACATGTTTCAACCGGCTTAAGAACTAGAACAGCCTTGGGGTACCTTTAAGTGGCTCAAAGGCCAGACCGCTGGGCTTCCCTGGGGGCCTCTGGATCATGATACCTTCCAGTTGCTATTTCATTGTCCCCAGTCCTTCCGACCTGGGCACAGGGAGTGTCATTGAGAAGTGAGGCTGTTTCCCCCAATTCCTCTTCATAACCATGACATGGCATTACATTGGCTGAGCGCCTGTGGGGAAGGACAAGACCTGAGCTGTTACCTGAATATTAAGATTGAAGGTAGCCCTAGCCAGTTTGGCTCAGTAGATAGAGCATGGGACTGTGGACTGAAGGGTCCCAGGTTTGATTCTGGTCAAGGACACATGTCCAGGTTGCAGGCTCGATCCCCAGTAGCAGGCTTGCAGGAGGCAGCCAATCAATGATTCTCTCATCATTGATGTTTCTAACTCCCTCTCCCTTCCTCTCTGAAATCAATATATATAATTTTTTTAAAAAGATTGAAGGTAGACAAGGAGATCAGCTTATTTGGGCAGGCCACGCCCACTTTGCTCACCCATAGGCCTGGCAGGAGGTTGTGCTGAAACAAGACATCATCCTCCCGTCTGGGGCAGTGTGTTGCTTCTTCGTCCTGTTCACCTTAGAAAGCTAACCACATCTGAAGACTGGAGAGGATGGTCAATATGGGCCTGGCCAGCTGGGGAAGTGGGGAAAAGACACAGGGGCAGTGGCTGGGGCCCTGGGGCTGTTGGGGTCAGAAGGCAGATTTCCAGGCTCTCTCTTAGCACCAGCCAGGTTGACCAGCACTCTCCTCCTGGAGACCTTAGGGCCTCATCATCTTCCCCTTTTGAGCTCTTCCTCCATGACTGTTGATTCTGGCCTGTGGGGTACAGAGCTGTAACTCCACAAATGCTGCAGCCCACACATTATAACATGTCTGTGTCCATTTAGAACTTCACGACCCAGCTGGAAGTGTGTGTGCCCGTCTGTGTGCATGTGTGTAATGTAGTCCTAAGTAGACAATATATGTATATAATAGCTGATGTATTTATATGGAAGTGCAGAATTAGTGCCTGTGGCAGTTTTCTGTATTTTAAACTCATTGAGCGAAATTAGTTTTAAGGAAGGGAAAAGAGGAGGGGCGGGGGGGTGGGGGGCGGCGAGGAGTGTAGGAAGAAGGACTCTTAGCAAGATCCTTCTTTAGGACTCTTAGTTGTGATTTCCCAATGAGCCTTATGATGCCCTTTTCAAATAAATGTTAATGTTGTCACCACATGGTTGTCTCTTTGATTTCTTTAAAGTAAATGGTTTTTTGAGATGCAAACAGGATCTGAAAATACCAACATTAACCACTAACATTTAGCCACCACCACCTGCCATTACTTCCCTTGCTTGAAAAGGAAAGAGCGGAGGGGAGAAGGATGCTACCAAGATGTAAACATGAGGATTCCCAGCATGGGAGCATCCCCTGATGGGAAGGTGTGGGCCATTTCTTCATTACAGTGGGTGAGACTTTATCTTCGCAATCTGGCTTTCTGATTCCTCTTACATCAGGGCATTCCGGTTTGCTTTCATTGTGAACTCCTAGATCATCAACATAATATGTGTAAGTGCGATACACAAATGTTTCCCAGCCACTTTGCTCTATACCACCCATTGGTATGTCTAATGCAGTTGGCATGTATGCATACGTGTGTGTGTGTGTGTATCTGCGAGTCTCTTGTGAATTGGAAATGTGTTTGGCCCCAGCATTGTGCAGACATCATGGGGACATATAAAAGAAACCCAGCCCATGACCTCTGCGCTAGTGGAAGTTGGGTTTCCCTGAGGAGAGCACAAGACATACCTACAGCAAGAAAATTGCCATCCAAGCCAAACTGCATGCCTTCCACTGAAGAGGGCTGAATGCAGAAACACTGAAAATGAGCAGGTGTGGCTGGAAGAGATCACAACTTTCCCAGTGGAAGTGGACTTGAGCCTGGGCTCATGTTGAAAACGGGGTAACACTCAAAGTGGTGGGAGAAGATGGGGAATTTCAAGTAGAGGCTGAAGGAGGATGGGAGGAGAGAGAGATCAGTAGGTGGGAACATGGGAAGTAGGGTTCAGTAAGGAGTGTGAATTTCATTGACAAGGGCCCAGCATGCCATGCCCTGTAGTTTGGAATTGATGGAAAATTGGGGTGGGACAACTTCCTTTTTAGCTCTTGAGCCAATGAATGAAGATTTTGTATACACTACTATGAAGAATTTGTATCTGATGGGTTGGGAGGAGAGCAACAGGAGACAAGAAGTTGTTTGGAAGCTGTTACAGTAGTGTAGGCCGGAGGACAGAGTGATGAGAAGGGTTTGGGTTGGGCAACATCATGGGGAGAGAATGTGGACATAGCTGGGGGAAAAGAGAGAGATCCCAAGGCTTGAGCCCGTGGGACTGGAATAAGTATCCGTGTATATTGCCTTGTATTTACACAGATGTGTCTCCGTGGGTGCGTGCCTGGGTGGGTGAGACCATGTGTGTGAGAATGTTTGTATCTCGGTGTGCACATTTTAACTGATACCATCCATCAGCACTCACACTTAGCTTCTCAGTGATAGAAAGATAATCACATTCATTTCTTAATCTGCACAATAGCCCTCACACTAGGGAGGGAGGGGAAGAGGAACTCAATCTTGGCGTTGGGAGACTTGCCTGAGGTCGCACAGGTAGCTGGATCCAGGGGACATTACCACAGCCTCCCTCCCACCTGACGGCCCAGAGAGCCCTTCCCCTGCCCTTGAGGTTGTGTCGGCCTGGCCCTTGGACAGGTGCCAGCGTTACTCCTGTAGGGTCACTGTCGGAATCCTGCCTTTGGGTGCACCTTCTAGCTGAGCAGTTTTCCCACCCAATGAAGGGTGGCAAATGTAGCCACCCTGAGCCATCCAACTACCTGGCCCCTTGTAGCTGCATTTATTGAGGGGACAGGAAAGTACATTTCCTTTCCATCGCAGCTCTGCCTGTGAGTATCCCACCTCTCCTCCACTGTGTGCTCCTATTTGATGGATATGTGATTATATATTATTATCTTAAACATTTTTATTGACTTCAGAGAGGAAGAGAGAGAGAGAGAAACATCAATGATGAGAGAGAATCACTGATCAGCTGCCTCCTGCGCGTCCCCTACGGGGATGGCGCCCACAAACCCGGGCATGTGCTCCCGGCGGGAATCGAACCCTGGACCCTTCAGTGGGCACCCGCCAGGGCTGGATGTGTTATTTCATTCCCTGGGTCACCATTCACAGGCAGAGGCAGATGTGCAACTTGCAAGGCTTTATTTCCTAACTACAGGCATCTCTAACAGGCCGGGTGCCGCGCCCACCGCCGGAGCCGGGAGCCGGGAGCCGGGAGCCGGGAGCCGGGAGCCGGGAGCCGGGAGCCGGGAGCCGGGAGCCCAGCCAGGCTGGGAGGCCCCGGCCCACGAGAGGGGGCTCAGGGGCCGCCTTCCGGGAGAGGGCCCGGCCCCGCGGCGCCCTCACTGGCCCTTCCGGTGGGCGTTCTTGATGATGGCGTTTTTGAACAGCGTCACCAGGGGCGTCTGGCTCTTCTCCGAGGTCATGAAGCCGCCGTAGCGCTTGTCCTTGGGCGGGCTGCCCCAGCGGAAGTGCTCCATCTTGTAGGGCCCCTCGTCCTTCTTCAGCGCCGGCGGGGCCTCGGCCTCCGCCCCCAGGCCGTACTCCAGGTCGGTGGAGGCCGCCTCGCCCTGGGCCGCGCCCTCGGGGCCGAGCGCCGGCTCGGGCCGCTCCCGCTTGAACTCGACGGGGAAGGCCTCGGCCGACTCGTCCTCGGCGCCGTTGGGGTACACCTTCACCGGGCGCCGCTTCTTGCCCACCGGCTTGCCCCAGCGGAAGTGCTCCATGGAGTAGGAGCGCTTGCCCTCGCGCGGGCCCGGCCCGGTGCCATCGCCCGCGGCCACCGCCTCCTCCGTGCGTTCGGGGCCCGCGCCGGCCCCGCTGCTGTCGTTGCCGCTGCGGCCGAAGCGGTCCCAGCGGAAGTGGCCCATGACGTACTTCCGGGGGCTCTCGGCCAGCAGCTGTTCCTCGCCGTTCCCGGGAAACACGGGCGTCTCGGCCGAGAGGTCGGACTTGCAGGCCCGAATGCAGGCCTGCGGGAGAGCGAGCGCGTGAGTCACTGAGCGCCCCGGCGGCCCGCCCTGCACTGCGCCTGCGCCCTCGGCTTCCAGTGCTGCGCCTGCGCCCTCCGCCTGCGGCCCTCCCCACGTGGCCGCCTCCCTGCGGGATGGTCTCCCTGCCAGGGCGCCTGCCCATCCCGTCCTCTGGGCATCCACGGGCATCTAAGACACAGCTGGGCATCGTCTCTTTTGTCCCCCGGACACCTTCGTATTTCTGCCCCGTAACTACAACGCACACCCCATGAGCAGGGCCTTACCGTTATATGCCTCATATATAGGCATTAATCAATCAATGGCAGGCGGGTGGTAGTTGTTGGCACTTAATAAACATTGAATAAATAAATATGGCTCAGTATGAATCTGGATGGGGCATTGGGCTGAAATGAGAAGGAGAATCTCCCTGTGTTTTCAGCAATGCCACAACCTTACCCCAGTGATCTGCACACCTACCTCATGCCCTACCTCCCCCAGCCATCTCCTCCTACCCTCACCCATCTGGCACTTTCTCTGGTTCCTTCAAGTCTCCTGGGCTGACCCTATGCTTTCTCCAATCGGCGAGCTTTGGAAGGGGGTGGTGCATTTCCCTGTCAACTCATTCTGACTGGTGGGGGCGGGCGGGGGGAGGGAGCCGGGATTATTTCTGTTGCAGGGGCCATGGAGCCCGTGTCTCTGCTCTTTGAAACTAGACAAGTGGACTGTGGTACACGTTTACTTAGGGCAATGGCCTATAGCTTGCTGCCTTGAGCTTTCAGTTACTCAGAACTGCAAAGGAGGAAACAGGGGGCTCCCACCCACTCTGTTGAGTTGGGAATTTTATGCTCCATGGTTTAGAATAACACAGCAGAATATTAATGGGAAAGTAAAAATGACCGCATACTCCTTTGGACACATGAAACAGGAGGCTCAGAGAGGTGGAAAGTCCTTGGCAAGGTTCCACAGCTCACTGGTGACAGAACTGGGACTAGAACCCATGGGTCTGACCATGACCAGTGCCCCTTCCCTCATGAGCTGTCAATGGGAGAGGCTGTGCAGTGGGTATCTCCAACCCCGAGTCTCTTGGGTCCCTGTGAACTGGAACTCTCAGACTTCCCTGGGCTCTTTTTTCTATTTTATGTGCCACATGCAACTTCGTTTGTGCTTTTGAGAAAGTCTCTCTCTTATCTTAACTCAGTGTTTCCATTGGCAAAACACCCTGAATGTAGTGATATGCATTCCGCCTTCACCCGGCAGGTGCTGCAGCCGGAAGGTACTCAGTCACTGACACCAGCAGCGTGTCTTTTAGTCTTTGACTTGCTATCATTTCTCACTTGTGCTTCCCAAAACACGCAAGTGTGCACAGGCGCGTGTGCGCGCGCGCACACACACACACACACACACACACACACACTGTGTTGACCTGGAGGGAATTCCAACCTGGCACAAAGGACCTTTACATGCTTCTGGAAAGCCTGTGTCTCCCAGAAGAAGGATGAGACACTTGGCATCCGTTAGAGGAAAATGGCACCTGGGTGTTCCTCCCTCTAGAGATGATTTGAGGAACTGCCTAGCTGGCTTTGTAACTGGTGGTAGATAGAAAGGGAAGAAAAATGGAATGAAATGGCAAAGTATACGAGGAGGTTATTTTAAAAGGAATAACTTGGGAGCTAAAAGATTGAAAATACAGGCTCAATCGAGGAGCGGTTATTGTTATCACTATTATTAGTATTCATATTATTTTAATGGCAGTATCCCTAAATAGCTTACATCGAGTGAGGTCCCCATACAAGAAGCGGAGATAACTGAACAGAAATGGTGGACCAGACCCATCTCCCTGAAGCGCTTCCTCCCCTTCTTGGTCCAGTGCTGACGTCGCCCTGGGGTCCGCTCCTGGCCTGGGCTGAGGTACCCAGTTATCTCTGGGAATGAAGTTCCCCTTGCCCATCGCGCTTTCTTTTGTGCTGTCCCCGCCCCGGCCCCAGTCCCACCATCTGATGCCCAAACCAAGATGACAGCTGTGGCCCACGTACCAGCAGGTTACTTTCCGAGGTGAGGTCCTGACACTGACTGCTCTCCAGACACCAGCCACGCACTTCCATGAAGGCCTGAAGCAGCAGGGCAAGCAGTAGGGCCCCCGAGCGGCTGCAGCATGATCTAGGCATTTTCCCGGCAGGCGGAGGCTCTGCAGAGGCAAACAAGATCAGCGGGACCCCTGCAAGGAGCAGAACAATGTTGGCCACTCACCAGGAAGGACCTGGAGCCAACATTAACAACACGATCATTTGTGAACCTCAAGGCTTTTTAAGGACAGGAGCAGTTCAAGGAGAAGGTTGGTGTGCGGGGAGGTGGTATGAGTTGTGTTAGAGTTGAGGGGAATAGGACGTTGGAAAAACATGTGCAATTTCCCCTTTACCTCTTATTTAAAAAATCAGACCCCAAAGAAGATTAGCACTGGAAGCTATTGAGGGGTCATTTGGTTTAGCCTCTTATTTGAGTATGATGTTAATGGCAGTATCTCTAAATAGCTTACATGGAGTGAGGTCTCCATACAAGAAGACAGGAAGCAAAGACAAGCAAGCAGAAATTGTGGACCAGATCCATTTCCCGGAAGTGCTTCCTCCCCTCCTTGGAGGATTATTTTTACTTCCTGTCTTCTTGTATGGAAGCTCACTCCATTTAAGCTATTTAGAGATATTGCCATTAAAATAATACTAATAATAGTAATAACAATTGCTCCTCAACTGAGCCTACATTTTCAACCTTTTAGCTCCCAGCTTATTCCTTTGAAAATAATCTCATATACTTAGCCTCTTATGTGAAGCCCAGAGAGACAATAACTTGGGTTTGCATGACAAGGTAAGGCTCCGTGCTGTTTATAGCACAGAGCCTTCCTATGCCACCACCTTCATGCAGCCACTGTTCTAACACTCCAGATCCAAGGAGTAACTGGGGAAAGACAAGGGCTCAGAAACTCCTGCTCAAGGTGGTCTCTTCCCCCTCTCCCCCACCAACATCCTACCATTCCCCAGAAACTCTATTTTCTGTGAATAGTAGGTTTGCATAAAGGCAAATAAAACCGCTGGCCAATTTAGCCAAAACCTCAGCCAACCCAGTTTGTTGCCCTGTACACAAATCACACACGTGATCACTGCTTCCCAGCCCCCTGCAACCTTTGGAGAGATTTTTAAAGCAGCCCCCATTCTTTTAAAAGTGAGGCATCTTCTGAACACATTACAAGTCAGACCTCTTGACCTCCGATTCTCTCAGATGTCATCTGAAATAGCTGGAGTTGAACATGCTGTAGGTGTAGAAGGGAACGAGACGGACACACAGAGCGAAGGGAATGGCCTGCCATTGTGAGAACCTACAAAAGATACTTCCAAGTATCTCTCTGCAGATGCTGAGGTCAAGAGGTCAGGGTATAGGATGCTGCCTGATGCTGCCTTTGGCCCCTTGTGCCCAATGCTTTCCCCGACCCCATAGGTCTCAAGCTGCCAAGTCCTTCCTCACCCAGGTTGGCCCCTTGAAGTGGCCCTAAGTTCTGTCATCAGCTCACCACCAACCCCACAGTCATTTTGTATTTCAGAAGATCTTCTCACACAGCTGTTAGGAAGAAACCTAATTAGATGAGAAAAGTAATTTACATTAAGGCGAGGATGACTAATTGTTTGTCTCCCGTAATGGACAATGTGCATTTTAAAACGTTTGCCTGAAAGGAACCTCTCATTTGTGGAGGCGTGGGCCAGATCTTTTTACAGGGAAGGCTTTGGAAGTGAAAGTTCTCCCTGGCTCTCATTGTCTACTTCAGAAAGCCACTGCCTTCTCCCTGCCCCACCCCTACTTATTTTCCCAAAAGCAGAGCCAGCTCAGGGTGGCCAGGTACTGCCTGAACGTTCTCAGAGCAGCCATTAGATGGCGCTGGCAGTCAGCGAGCCGGCCCGTCAGCATCCCAGGCAACTGGGAGAGCATTGGTCAACCTTGATGTCCACTGGTGAGCAGGGACAGGCTGCTCCTGTTACAGCCTTCTGATGCTCTAGTTCAAGTATGAAGTCTAAACTTGGCGGACAAGACAATTTACACTAAAGCTCTGAGACCACACAACACACTTGTAAATGCTCAGATTTACAAGAAAAGCAGAAAAATGATAATCATATAATCACTGTGGCAACTGTAAAATATCATATGTGTAGAGAAAGAAGTAAAATCAGATAGGCCTGACAGGTCCCTCAACTTTATTTTAATTCTCCGCAAAATTGGCCATTCTAGAGCGATTTCCATTTTCTAAAAACCTGCCTCATGATTGCAGGCTTCTGAGAGCATTTTCTTACCTTCTGCCCCACCCACGGCGTTGCGCACATGGTCACTTCCCACCCTCTCCAAGCTCCATTCCGCTGCTAAAACGGTAGATTTTTTTCTTTTTACTTGTATGTAGTTTTAATTTTTCTACAGTGAATCAATATTGCCTTATGCCATTTTTAAAAAATCAATGTAGTAATGGGGAGATGTCAAGTATTGTGCTTCCTGTAAGTAGGGAGAGATTTTTGAAAGCCTTGGAAAAAAATAAATAGAAGTGTGTGTTTTGTTCATCTTAACATTAGCTTTATAATAGAGTTACACCTGTTAGAAGCTCACATGTGCAGGCGAGTTCTCTGTGAGCTAAACAAGACGCCTTGTTCCTGTGAAGCTGCACATTGGCCATGCCTTTCTGTGAACGTTAGAGGTGCAGAGTTTTGTCCTTGCACCGAGATACATATGCGACAAGTCCTATAACAGAAGTGTCAATGGATTATTGTCACTAAATAAGCCTTAATCTGAACATATCTCAACCATTGATAACTACACACTTTTACCCTCCTTGGCTCTTTCCAGCCAGTCTGTGAGCATCACTACCTCCCCGTTTAGACACCAAGAAAATGGGGGATCCAGGTGCCCTGTAGACTCTCCCTCCTTCGCTGGAAGTCGCCCTTGCCTGAGCCTTGGCCCAGCTCCGCCCTGCAGTCTAGGGTCTGGGGGACAGAGGTCCTCCGCTCTGCGGTCCCTTTGCGCTCGCAGACAGGGTTGTTCAGCACCTCGGACAGCTCCGGGGCCACCTCTTTAAACCCAGCTGCCGGGTCTTGCAGAGGAGACCGAGCCATTATCACCGCGCAGCCCCGTCGGGTGCGCTAAAATGGGCAGAAAGACGAGCGTTCAAGGGTCTGCATCCAAAAAAGTCTGAGATACAGGGCGTTTTGGCGACTTTTAGCCTTTGCTCTCCTGCCCCCGTTTTCAACGTTAATTTACACTGGAATATATGGTATCTTTGAAGTGACATCTACCCAGAAACTCAGGAGGAAGAGGTGCCCTAACACTGGCTCTCCCGAGATGTCCCCAGAAGGCGGTAGGCGTCTCAGGGGTCCCGGCAGCCCCACTCCCCGGAGGGGGTGGGGGAGAGACGCGGCGGCCGCCAGCTCCGGGGAGGCACGGCTCAGCGGCGCACGGTTCGCCCGCAGCCCGGAGGCTGGTCCTCGCCGCTCCCAGGCTGCCCGCTGCCCGAGGCTTCCCGCGCCGCACCCAGTGCAGAAACTTTTCGAAGAACTCGGGACCGGGACCGCGGGCGAGAGCACCCCGAGTTGCCGGGGCCTGAGTCCCGGGGGAAGAGTGAGGCTCCGCGCCGCTGCGCCCTTACCTGTCGCGGGGAGGCTGCGCCCGAGCGAGGATGCTCTCCGGAGGGGTCGCTTCTCTCCCTTCCTTTCTCCTCCTCCCCGCCTGGTCCCGGCCGCTCTCCTGGTCCTTTTATAGGGGTTTATAGAGTGGGCGCTGGAGGTGAATTTCCCGGCAGGGCAGCGTAACAGGCAACTCCCCCGGCCCTGGGAAGGGGGGCCGGGGACGCGGGAGGGGCGTTTCCAGGTAGGAGCTGAGCGCGAGGGCAGGCGTGTCCGGAAAGGGGGCTGGATCTCCGCCCCGGAGGCTGGGATTAACACGGTCCCGCGGAAGGACGCACCTGGCGTCCGTCGGAAAAGAACTTAATTAAGGACGGTGTTGGGTCTCCAGGTGGGACCGGCAGGCGGCTTAGCACCCCGGTGTGGGTGCGCCGGGGGCGCCGCTGAGGCCGTGGAGAAGCGG
Organism: Myotis nattereri; assembly: GCF_964212035.1. Taxonomy (NCBI): domain Eukaryota; kingdom Metazoa; phylum Chordata; class Mammalia; order Chiroptera; family Vespertilionidae; genus Myotis; species Myotis nattereri. Next base: position 73,679,125 of record NC_138085.1, on the reverse strand, counting down.
GTGAAGTTGCTGGTTGTGTGCGCTTAGACTGGCATCTGCCTCTGTCGCATTTGCAGGTAAATATCACCGCAAAGAGCGGACGTCAGGACTGCCTCCGCTTTCCCCAGCATTTGGAAACGGATTTGAAGATGTCACCGGAATCACAAAATCACACTCTCTCTGTTCCAGGTGGGGGTGGGGGTGCGGGAACAGAGGAGGTCCGGGGTCCCTCACCTGAGGTCCAGGACAGGCTGCCTTCCTGGGGTGTGAAAGTGAGTTGAACTGCCCCCCCCCATACACACATATTTATGGCTATACTTTTCTAATTACGGCTTTAGTTGCATCCACAGATTTTGATAGGTCATACTTTTATTACCATTGAGTTTAAAATACCTTCTTATTTTCCTTGAGATGTCTTGACCGCCCTGTGGGTTACTGAGATGTGTTGTTTAACTTCCAAGCGCTGGGGGTTTCTAGTTGTGCTTTGAAGCTAATGTTTAGCCTCCGGCTCCTGGGGCCAGAGAGCATGCTCTGTTGGGTTTCAGTCCTTTGAAACCCGGGGGCAGGGGGCCGCTTCCTGGGTGAATAGGTGGTCCGTTCTGATTAAGGCTTCATGTGCACTTCAAAGGAATATGTATCCTGTGGTTGCTCAAATAGTCTAGATCTTTTCTATAGTCTATTGGTTACGGATTGAAGTATGTTTTTTTAAATCTCCCCATTATTCTTGTGGATTTATCTATTTCTTCCTTTGGGCCTGGCATAAAAACAATTCTTTCTAGAAGTCCAGTGGTGAATGTGGGGCAGTGATGGAAGGTAATATAGGGCCAGGGATAAAGACAGCGGAAGGTCCTAGAGCATGGCTGCATGCCGATGGGAATAGTCAGTCAGGAGGAGGAAACTGATGCTGCAGATGAGAGCAGGGAGAACCAAATCATCCCAGCCATGAGTAGGACCAGATGGGATCCAGGGGAGAACCCGGCTACCAGCAGTGGAGGGCCCCCCTCTGCCACAGCAGGGGTGAAGGAGGAGGAGGGGGTGTGGCCACAGACCCAGGAGAAGCCAGGGAGGAGGATGGACTTTTGTCTGTACCAAAGCCTTTACCTTTTAACCCAGCGTCTCCTGGGAATTATCCTGAGGAAGTTCTCCCGCAGTTATACCTAATGCTGTTCCAGAATATGCATACAATGTTGTTTGTAGCAGCAATGAAATGAAATCAAACTAAATATCTATAGTAAGATCTAATGTAATAATAGAGAAATATGCAAATTAGCCAGGATGCCGTAACCTCATGACCAATCTACAAGCCATGGAGAGCTACAGGAGGGCGGGGCATCGAGCTATGAGCGGCAGAGAGCTACCAGCAGCGGTGGGCAGGGTGGCCAGCTGAGGGAAGCAGCAGCAAGCTACTCACGCATGGATTCGTGCGCAGGGCCACTAGTATAATTATAGAAAGTATGATAAAGCCATACAATGAAAGACTTTGCAGCCCATTCAAAATAATGAAGTATATATTCATTGCTAGACATAAAAGATGACTGCTATATGTTCTTAGGTGGAGGAAGTGTGACAAGATATAGATATAAATATAAGTCATGGTGGAGCTAGAGATAGAGATGAAATGGTTATCTACTGCTGTATCACAAATCGCCCACCACACGTGTGTTTGAAACAACAACATTTCTTTTGGTCATGATTCTGCAGTGTGGTCAGGGCTCAGCAGAGCCAGCATGTCCGCAGCTTGGCATTGGCTTGGCCAGCTCACAGGGTGGACAGTTACCTCCAGCCAGTCACCCGCATGGCTGGGAGACTCAAACAGCCAGGGGGCTCCTCAGACACCTGCTCCATGTGTGTAGCCCTGTGGTGTGATGTCTTCAGCGCGGCAGCCCTAGTGGCCTGGAGTCCCACGGGGGCTCGGGCCTCCCAAGCTTGCATCTGGCAGTGATTGTCCTGCCAGGCAGAGCAGGTGGCTGGTCAGCAAAGGCTTCCCAGAGAAGGGGATGCTGAGCTGGGCTGAGCCTTGATACCATCGGTCACCAGGATGAAGAGCGGAAAGGCACTCCAAGCAGAGGGAACAGCACATATGAAGGGCTCAAAGCAGAAGAAACCCCATAGGTTCATGAGTACCACACCAGCACGTGGTGGAGAGAGAGAGAGAGAAGACTGGGGCAGTCAGAGATAAGAGGGGAGAAGGTGGGGACCGTTTAGGGATTGAGTCAGAGGAGCAATAGGCCCATATTTCTATGGCAGTGAGGTGGATGATCAGGGGGAGGGAACCTGAGACAGCAAGGGATGACCAGAGGCCCAGCGCTCTGCCCCAGACCGTCCAGCCAGAGTGGGAGCAGTGCGGGGAAGATGAGGCAGAGGCAGGGTCATGAGACGCTGCAGAGGCGGCGTCAGTGCGGGGAAGGAGTCACGGACACGCCCCTGTGTGAGGCTGATGTGTCTGTGGGTGCCGCACTGCAGTTCGTGGGTGAGAGCACAGCTCCTGGAGCCAGACTGCCTGGTCCTCACCCCGATCAACCACTGCCTGGCCGTCGGCTCTGAGTGAACTCCCAACTTCTCTACGCTTAGCTGTCCATCTGGGAAATGGGGGAGTGATGGCACCGCCCCTGTGGCTGCCATATGGATGAAATTATGTAACACTTGTAACACTTAGAGCAGGCCCGGCCCTCGTTAGCCCTATAGAGTGCTAACCCTCATCTTATTATTACTAAAGTGCTGGCCCCAAGAGCACCCATCCTAGAGAGGAAGGAAGGAAGGAAGGAAGGAAGGAAGGAAGGAAGGAAGGAAGGAAGGGGAGGGGGAAAGGAAGGAAGGAGACATGAGCACACACAGGGTGGGCAGGGTGGCTGAGGACTTCACTTGCAGACCTTGAGTGGGAGGATTCCTGGCGCTGGGGCAATGCACCTACACCTGGCCGCGGGCTCAGGGCCAAGGCTGCTCTCGTCATCCCTGCTTTTCACCTTTGAGTGTTTAATTGGAAAAGCGATGTCACCAGGGTGTGAGTGCGTTACCACAGCAGGTGTAGCGGTGGCCTCCTGCGAGGGGCAGAAGGAAGGGCTGGTAGGACAGCAACAAGGGTGGGGTGGCCAAGAGCACAGCCTGGGGAGGAGGGCCACCTGGAGGGTGCCTTGCCCTCAGCCTCCAGGCACTGGGGCCGGGCGACAGGGGACATTTCACCAGGAGAAGAGAAGACTGGGGGGGCCAGGCTGCCCTATGCCTGCCTTTGGTCAACCGGGCTGAAACCAGCACCAAATCAAGCCTTGGAGGTCAGGCGAAGGGATGGGCGGGAAGGAATCCCAGCTCCCTCCTGGCCTGCCCTTCTTCACTCTCCAAGTCTCCAAGCCAGAGGGCTGCCAGCCCTGACAAGTCAGAACTGTCCTTTCTCAGGTGTCCTGGGGCCCAGCTGTGACCTCTGTTGGGGGGAGCACTCCATTCCTGCTCTTGTCTGGATCAGAGCAGCCCAGACCTGCTCAGCTGGTGCCCTTACCTGCAAGGGTGCAGTTCCCATAGTCAGTGTATGGAAGGCCCCTGGCAAGGTCCCTGGTACAGAATTGGAGCTCAAGTAATGTTTGCAGAGAGAGGGTGGGAGGGAGTGAAGAAGGGGGCCCCTTTTAAGTCTCAGTTTACAGAAGCTCATGATTCTCTAAAACTCTCCCCAAACTTCCTCTGTTGGATATATGAACCCAAAACATTCATTCCCGCCCTGCTTATGTTGCATCTGGATTAGAAATAGCCCAGCATCATCTGCGTGCGTGTGTGTGCGTGTGTGTGTGTGTGTGTGTGTGTGTGTGTGTGTGTGATGGGATGGTGGGGATGAGAGGGGTTGAAGGTCAGCCCTCCCTACTTGCAGTGGCCCAGGAACCAGGGGCAGCTTTGGGGTGGCTCTGGCTCCCCATGATCCCAACCTAAGTCACTGCAGGCTTCTTGCCTTCCATTCACCTCCTTTCAAAGATAAGGAGGGCGGACACTGTGTCATTCCACAGGTAGGCACAGAGATGGCTGCCACCTGCCCAGGGTACGTGGGTGCCGAGGAGTGCTTCCTGAAGGGGGCAGAGCGGATGTGGAATCTCCAAGGGACAGGACAGGGACCCCGCCCCAGGCAGACCAGCCCGATGTGGCAGAGAGAGGGTCCATGGGAAGCGTTCAGTTGGGCAAATGAGGAGACCAAGGCTTTGGGCAGGGGCTTTCTCCCCAGGAGTGGAGGAGGGAATAGAGGGCAAAGGAGGGAGAGACCCTGGAGAGGAAGGAACGAGCTGAGGGACCCTAGCGGTGGGGGGGGGGGGTGAGGGGGGGTGGTCAGAAAGGGCCATGGCCAGGCCTAGGGGTCTTCCCGATGCTGGGAAGAGAGGGAGAGAGAAAGAAGTCGGCTAGGATTTCGGTGTGGGGCTGGGGAACAGACTGGGAGGACTAGAAAGGGGGTGGGGGGTGGGCACCGCTGCACATGTTGACTTTGAAGCAGCTACTGTTCAAGCTGCTTTCTGCCCAGTGCCGGCCCCAGCGGGCGCTCACACGGTGACAGCTCAGATTTTCTGCCCAGAACAGAGGGAAACCGTTGCTGGGCTCTGTGCAATGGGGTGGTGGGACCCAGTACGATCCCCTGAAAGGTGGCTCTGCTGTTGTCTGGGGAACTCAGAGGGCGAGCTACCAGCACCTCCTCTGCGAGGCAGCATCGATGGGACTCGGAGCGGATGTGGCCGTGAAGCAAAGGGAGGGTGGAAAGATGGCTCCGGATTTCTGGCTTGAGCAACTGGACAGTGGGTGGTGCCACTTAAAGACATGGGCAAAGACTGAGGGGCTCACAGGTTTGGAGAGGGAAGCGTGAGCTCTGTGGCCTTGGGCAAGTTGCTGAACTTCTCTGAGTCTCTCTGCGGACCTTCAAAGCTCCACCTCACAATGCTTAAGAGGGTTCTTGCAAGACTCGTGGGCAGGTGAGGAATCCTAACTGCGGTTAGAGTCTTGACAATAGAAACACTCAGAATTCCTCTGAGGGGAGCCTGATGGGATGGGGGGACAGCTGTTCAGCTTGTCTCCAAAAAGGGACCCTGAAGCCTGCAGCATGGCAGAGGAGAGGGTCCTGGCGCCCCAGGTGGCCCAGGAAATGGGGGTGCCACTGCCCGCCTGTGACACACACACTCCGAACGGTGGATCCTTTCGCCCAGCTCCCCATTCAGTCTGCAGCTGGGCCCCTTCGCTGACCTTCAGTTTGACCCCAAGGGCAATGAGGAATCAATTTGTGCAAAGAATGAGAATGAAAGTGATTACAATTGACCTTTGAATGGGGTTTTAATTTGCTTTACTGCAGCCAAAGGGGCCTCATGAAGAGACCCTTGAGACTTCTTTTATCCACGAAGCTAATGCGCGCATTAGTGCAAGCACCAGGGCAGAGCAGGAAAGGCCGGGGGGGGGGGGGGGGGGGTGGTCCAGAGTCCACACCCCTCCCAGGAAGCAGCTTTCAGCCCCCTTAGGGTCCACGGCAGAGTCAGGAGTGGAGGAAGGAGCAATGGGATACAGCCGACCTGGGTTCCAGCCCAGCTCTGTTGCCAGAGGGCCTTGGGACCTGGGCTGGCACCCTAGACCCTGGCTGAGCCCCGGCCCTCAGTCTCCTCTGAGAATTGGCAGGGAGGGGCATTGTGGACTAGCTGGTCGCTTGGTCCCTTCCAGGCCTGACTGCCTATGGTGGTGAGCTCAGCTCTAGAGTCAAGCTCTATGGTGGAGCATGTGCCTTAAAGTAGGGACAGCACACCTGCTGTGCTGAGGACCTGAGCTCTGGCCCGGTCTCTTGGGCCTTTTTCGTGCCCTGTTTTACTCCAAACTCCTGCTCTAGTCCCCTCATCTGTTCCTTCCAATTCCCCAAGGAAGCCACGGGCTCACTTCATGAGTTATCTTTGCTTCTACTGGGCAGAGCCCTGCGGGCAGCTACATGGGGGGCCCAGGTGGCCTGCGGATGGCCCGCCCCCTGCAATTGCTTCTCTCCACGGGGCCAACTTCAGTATGATACCCTGTGAGCTTATATTTATAGTCCTGCATTAATGTCAGGTTCTCTTCCCCTGCGTTCAATACACGAGTGTGAGGTCACATGGAACCACTTTTTTTTTCTGAAAACCACTCCCTTATCCTAATTCTCTTCTTCAAAGTGAGGGCTTGTTCCTGTGCAATCAGAGTGGACCTCCTGGAGGTGGGGTCTCGGTGAAGGTGTCAGAGACATTAAGGATACAGTAGGCTCTCCTACGAGATGTCCCCGCAGCCACTCGTTCCAGACAGAACTCTGGGACCAGCAGCCACCGTTCAGATGCAGTGGTGGCCATAACATCCTTTTGTGGAGAAATGCCTTTGTTCGGGCCTCCGGCATGGCAGCTGCTTTTCCAGAAGAATGAGAGCTCTCCAGTTAGGGTGGAGACGGGGAGCGTGACGTGGTGGCCAGGAAGGACTGGTCATGTACATCCATTAGTGATCACGGGAGAGGCATTCAGAAGCCCTGGAACTGCCCTCCTCCCTCCAGACCCAACAATGGTTGCGTGGAGCGGGCTTGAAGTGGCCTTTGTACCGAGCACTTAGCTCAGTCCCTACCTCTGAGCCCCGCCCGTTGGGTGCCCATCTTCCTGTTCAAAGGCATGGAGCAGCCAAGACAGTGGGTCCAATCAGCCAGCCTGAGGCCCAGAGAGCCCACACCTGCCCTCACTCCCGTTGCCCCGGGAGAGTGACGCCAGGTCCAGGCAGAGCTGGTGCACAGTGACCTGCTCCCCGGCAGCTCCGAGAGCTCATTTCTCCCATAAGCACCCAAACCTGAGCACGTGTGTGTGTGTGTGTGTGTGTGCGTGCACGTGTGTGTGTCAGTGACTGCTCCACAAGGAAAGGGAAACTTTTAAAATATATTTTTGTTGACTTCAGAGAGGAAGGGAGAAGGAGAGATAGAAACATCAATGATGAGAGAGAATCATTGATCCACTGCCTCCTGCACACACCCCACTGGGGCTGGAGCCCACAATCTGGGCATGTGCCCTGACCGGAAATCGAACTGTGACCTCCTGGTTCATAGGTCAGTGCTCAACCACTGAGCCATGCTGGCTGAGCTAGGAAAGGGAAACTTTATTGAGGCCCCAGGGTCACGGTGTTCAGGCAGGAAGCCACCCAGTGGGCCCAGGAGGTGGTGGAGGGGCCCTGTTTACCCCTTTTCTTGGGGCTCAAGTTGTTGGTGGGGCCACACTTGTTGCAGCAGTTGATAGAGGGGGGAGGTGGGCTTGCAGGTGGGTGTGACACGCAGCCGATGGTCTAGTCCCAGTTGTAGCTCTGGGCGAGCTGACAGAGGGAGGGATCGATGATGCCACCCAGCAGGAGGAGGCACCAGGTGCAGGGTGGACTCTTTTCTGAATATTGCTGCCTGAGAGGTGCGGCCATCCTCCGGCCAAAAAGTCAGGCACTGCTGGTCAGGCGGGATGCCCTCCTTGTCTTGGATTTTAGCTTTGACATTCTAGGTGGTGTCACTGGGCTCCACCTCGAGGGCCATGGTCCTGCCAGTCAGGGTCTTCACAAAGATCTGCATCTCTGCATCTGCTGCGGATGCCAGCATATCACCCCTCTTTGAAGAGCTTTCCAGCAATATTTTATATGAAGCAACATTCTCGTGGAAAATGGTCAACCAAGGATTTAATCTTTAGCCAGACTATCTTTCAAGAATAAAGATGCCTGGCCGGTGTAGCTCAGTTGGTTGGGCATCATCTCATGCACAAGGAGGTTGCCAATTCCAGATCAGGCACATGCCTGAGTTTCTGGCTCTGTCCAGTAGGGGGCGTGCTGGAGACAGCCGATCAATGTTTCTCTCATTGGTGTTTGCATCTCTCCCTCTCACTTCCTCTATAAAATCAATAAAAACATTTTTTAAAGGTATTTGTTGGTGTTAATCACTAGAACAATAACATACACCTTCCTAAATGCCACAGAATGAGAAAGAAATAACACATCTAGTGGAAAATTTATTGGGTATGTATAACATGTATTTATGCAATGTATGAACTATAAAGTAATATGACAAGCCAAAATCAAATAAATATATTCATATACGTAAATGGACTCGAATCATCTTTAAAGAAAAATATTTTTAGACAGGTTTAAATACTTCAATTCAGTGCTGTATAAATAAACACAAAATGGGGAGATTTGGGAGGAAAATTGATTTTTTAAATTGTGGTATATTCACAGAATGGAGTACTACCCAGCAATACAAAGGAATGAATTCCTGATACATGCAGCAGCATGGCTGAATCTCCAAAACATTTTATTGAGTGAAAGAAGTCAGGAGATATCGTACGTACCATATGGTTCCATTTAAATATGTTTTTATTAATTTTTTTAGAGAGAGAGAAAGGGAGAGGGAGAGAGAGATAGAAACATCAATGAGAGACAAGCATCAACATCAGTCAGTGCCTACTGCACGCCCCTCCTGGGATCAAGCCCACAACCCTGGCCTGTGCCCTGACTGGGAATCGAACCTACAACCTCTTGGTGCATAGGTCGATGCTAACTGAGCCACACCAGCTGAGTCCATAAGGTCCCATTTATGTTAGATCCTTGAATGGGCAAAACTCATCTAGGGTGAGAGAAGTCGGGTGAGTGGCTGCTCCTGGGATGGTGAGGGAGTTGACTGGGAAGAAACGTGAGGAACTTTCTGGGGTTCGGGACATGTTCTGATCTAGATGGCGGATGGGGTGTGGGTTACACAGGTGGGTGCATTTGTCCAAAGCCAACAAAGGCGCACTTACCATGTGTACCATCCACTCTGCACCCCCATGTTAAAGGGAAGAGTGGCCACGTTTGCCCCAGAGTCTGAAGTGCAGCCCCAGCAGAGCAGGGCAGCCTCCCCCGCACCAGCCACCCCAGCAGCACCCACCGTCCGTCTGTGGGATGGGACCCAGGGCTGCTGGTGGCCTGGCCTGAGATGGGCATGGAGAGGACAATGTCCTCAAGGGGCCCTGTCTTCAGCGGAAGCCAGTGGGAGAGAGGCCTGCGGCTCTCTCTCCCTGACAAAGCCATGGCCTGTGTCGGGCAGTTGCTGGCTCCATTCTGCAGGCCTCAGGGGGACGGGGACGGGGAGGGAGGGCGAAACAAAGGGGGTGGTCACGTCTCCATCTTCTCGCTCAGCTTTGAGCTTTGAACAAGCTTGAGGAGTGGAGAGGGCAAGTGTTTTGCTCTGCCCCGGGTTGAAGAGGCAGATTTCCCAGATGGAGATGAACTCGGGGAGGGAGAAGCTTTCAGAGAGCGCAGGCAGGGGAGCCATTTGCCATTGTGCCGGCCGGCCTTCAGCCCACAGCTCTCCAAGTGAAGTGGATGGAGACAAAGGCTGGGAGCCCAGTGACTCACAGCCCCACATGTGTTTTAGACACGAATGATGGCCAAGCCAGGGTAATGGATGGGAAGGTCACCTGGGGATGGAGGGAGGAAAGAGGGAAGCTGGAGGTGGGGGTGCCGCTCTGAAGTTCTCAGGGGACCTGGGGTCCCTCTCACAACCGGCCTGAGGGGCCTGCTTGACTATCTGGAATGACAGACTCAAAACCCCAAGGCTCGCATGTGGTTGGCAAGGTTGCGCCCTTCGTAGTCAGGGGAGGTAAAGGGTGGTCACCGTCCCGCAACCCTGAGTCTGGGCAGAGCATGTGGCCGAGAGGGGTCAGTTGGGACCAAGGCCAAGAGGGGGTCCTCTTACCCACACCCACCCCTGGGGACAAGGCAGGGCCAGCAAACACACCGACACAGGCCTCCGTGTGGGCCGTTATGCCTCCGGTAATAGTTTATTCTGTTCACCTGTGTACATAACTTCGGTGGGTTTTTAAATTTTTTTATATATTTTTATTGATTTCAGAGAAGAAGGGAGAGGGAGAGAGAGATAGAAACATCAATGATAAGAGAATCACTGATCGGTTGCCTCCTGCATGCCCTCTACTGGGGATTGAGCCGGCAACCCGGGCATGTGCCCCTGACCAGAATCGAACCCGGGACCCTTCAGTCCCCAGGCCAACACTCTATCCACTGAGCCAAACCAGCCAGGGCAACTTTGGTTTATTTTTTTGAGAATTTATTTTAAAGAAAGAACTCTGCAAAAGAGTAGATTGAAGGAAGCAAGCGTGGAGGCGGGGACCCCAACAGGAGACTCCAGAGGCGTTCGAGTGTGTAATGGTGGTGGCCAGTGTTGGCCCTGCAGGTGGAGAGGCTGACGGGTTTGAGGTTTATTTGGGAGGCAGAACTGGGGGGACTTACTGATGTGCTGAGGGGCCAGGAGGTAAGTGCGTTAGAGAATGGTCCCCAAGGTCTGGCTTGAACAACTATGTGCCAATTACCAAGACAAAGGCTACTGACACACTGGGTGTGAGAGCCCTTCGAGGCCCTGGGGGGAGCCTGCAGAGGCCACGGTGAGAACCTGCAGACGCTGCTGGGAGTGTAACAGGGCGGAAAACGGCTCCTCGTGAAGTAAAGCACAGACTCGCGAAGGGCCCCGCCATCCACCGTCCCCCGTGCACATGCAGAACTGAAAACATACCACACAGACACTGCGCAGATGCTCACAGCCACACTGTTCACAACAGCTGAACCATGGAAATAACCGTGTCCGTTCACTGGCGAATGGATAAACAAAATAGGATTTATGTTTATGGTGCACAATGCGACTTTATTTGCACACAAAGGAACAGGCTACAATATGGACGAACTGAAAACCGCTGTGCTCAGGGGAAATCTGAGGCACAAAAGGGTCTGTCACATGATTTCCTTTCTAGGAAACATACAGAACAGAAAATCCATAAACAAAATAGATTAGCAATTCTTTTTGTTGTTGTTGCTAATCCTCACTCAAGGATATTTTTCCATTGAATTTTAGAGAGAGTGGAAGGGAGGGAGGAAGGAGAGAGAGAAACATCAATGTGAGAGAGACAGGTTGATGGTTTGCCTCCTGGACACAGGATTGAACCTGCAACCCAGGTGCGTGCCCTTGACTGGGAGTCGAACCCGTAACCCTTTGGTATGCGGGGCAACGCTCTAACCATTGGGTCACACCAGCCAGGGCTAGATGGCAATTCTTTAGACCCGAGGGCAGGGGGTAACGCGGAGTGGCCGCTCATGGGCACAGGGTTTCTGTTCAGGATGATGAAAATGTTCTGATTATACAGTGGTGATAGTTGCACAACCCTGTGAATCTACCAAAAACCACTGAAATACACCCTTAAAATGGAGAATTTTATGGGCTGTGAATTGCATCTACAAACAAAAAGCCAGCTGGCTGGCTGAGACTGGAGCGGTCAGAACCAGAGACTGAACCGAGGGAGAGTCAGCACGGAGGGGACATTTAAACCCACGGGACGGGACGGGACGGAGAGTCACACCGAGGCAGCACGCGCGCGGGAGGCAGAGAGAGGGAGGCGGCCACGCTGAGAGCTCGGGGGGCAGAGGAGGGCCCGGGGGGGGGGCGCGGGGAGCAGAGGCCGCAGAGCGGGGGGCGGACGGGGGGCGCGGGGAGTCGCGGGCTGCAGGCCACACTTCCGACCCGCTCTTTGGAATTCTGGAAAGCTGCTGAACTCAAAGCGAGCCGGCGGTTCCACGCCTGTTTGAGCAGGAGACTGTTCTTTTTGGATATAACGATGTGCGTAGCTCCGTTAGGAAAAAAACGGACTGTAATGGACGGTGCGCTGGCCAAGATGCTGGGGAAACACGCGCGCGCGCCCCGGAGGCCTCCGTAAACGTCACGCTTTTTCTCTTTAACCTCAGCGTCTGTCCCCAGCGCCCCCCCCCCCTCCCCGGGCAGCGCAGCCGCCACCGCCTGACACGCGCCCCCGAACGACGGGGCAGCTGCGCACGGGAGTCAGGAGCGCACGCGGGCTCTTGTCCCGAGTGGCGACTGGACGGGGCCTCTCCAGCCTCGCGCTCCCCCCGGACCCGCGGGCTCGCAAGGCCCATCCTTCGGGGAAGGGCCGGGCTGGAGGCCCCCCTCGCCGCCCGCACCGAGCAAGCCCCAAGGGCCCCCACGCCCTACGCGCTTCAAATGCGCGGCGAGCCCCAGTTCACCGGCCCCGAGCCCCCGCCGCGTCCAGGACGGCCAACCCTGCAGCGGGGCCCGCAGCCGCCCCCACGCGGGACCCTCCAGGTCGTCCCCCCCCCCCCCCGCCACCCCGCCGCCCCGGCCGCACACAGAGGCGGAGGTGGCGGCCCGGCCGGGGTGCGCGGGAGGCACTCGCCGCGATGCACTGACGATGGCCTGGCCCAGCACCGCGGCCCCCGAGCGTCAGCGCCACCTCCTCCTCCCGGACGGGCGAGCGGGCCTCGGCCCGACCCCCGACGGCTGCTCGGGGCGCAGCTGGGAACGGGAAGCCGCGGGTCATGTGACTTTCCTCTCCGCGAGATCGGCGAGGCCGCCGCCTGCAGCGCCACCTGCTGGGGCCTCTGCGCAGTGCCGCGTGCCCGTGGGCTCGGCTCCTTGCTCACCCGCCCTCCGCTCCTTCCTGGTTCATTCATGGTTCATTCATTCTTTCCACCATGGTTTACTGACAGTCTCCTCTGTGCAGAAAGACTTCAGGACTGGGGGTTCGGCATAGGAATCTCTGGGCGGCATTTGTGGTCATCGCGAAAGATGGAAGCCACAAGTGTTTATCAGCAGGGAGCTGATGAAATCAACTATGTCGCCAAAAGGGAATACTATGCGCAGTAGAAAAGATGAAGCTCTCCATAAACTGATAGGGAAGGGTGCCCGAGAGATGTTTTCAAGGAAGAAATGCAAGGTGCAGCCTGTGTGTGTGTGTGTGTGTGTGTAATATTTTTGGTGTAATTGGGAAAATAAGACTGTATGTACATATATGCAAAAGTGTGTTATATTTGCATAAAGAAATACTAGAAGACTAATAAAAATGATTCCTTATGGGGGTAGGAAAACCTGGATAGCCGGAGGCAGGAATGGGAATGACACTTCTCTAGATACATTTTAAAAATGATATAAAAAGGTATCTTTATTGTTGAAAATATTACAGATAACTCCTCTCCCCCCAATTACCCTCTCCACCCATGTACACCACAGAAATTGGCAAACACTACAAATCAGCACCCCTTTTTCCCCAGAGAGCCGTTTGTTAAACATTTACCAGCACACCACTGATAATGCCGAATTCAGAGCATTAGAATGAGGATTAAAGAATATTAAATTAGATTAAGTGAGGTAATGAAAGGCAGCATACAGCCTATAGAGTTAGAATAACTGATCCTGATACCAGCCCCTCTGCCTATCAGCTGTGTGACCTGTGCAAATTGCTTACCCTCTCTGTGCTCCATGTTCTGTAAAGCAAAATAAAACTTATCTTCTGGGAGAATTGTCATGAGGAGTAAATGAATGAGTCCACACAAAGCTCTTGTAATAGCGCCTCGGACAGCATTCCCATTCAGTAAATGCTCATTATTATTTCAGGAACATCCTGACGCTGGTTCACAGTCAGGGGCTCCATTTCTCCTCTGAACTTGGGCTAAGGAGACCACCCTTATTTAATGTTTTCACTGAGGAGGCATTTTCTGCTGGAGTCAGTCCAATCATGTACAAAGTCCTGGGGGTGCACACTTCCCCTTGAACATTGTCTAGGATTAAGTCAAACACATGGAACTAAGGGATCATGTGCTCAGACACAGGGGCCCATTTGCAGGTCATGTGTAAAGGTCAGGAACCCCAGCCGTAACCGGTTTGGCTCAGTGGATAGAGCGCCGGCCTGTGGACTGAAAGGTCCCAGGTTCGATTCCGGTCAAGGGCATGTACCTGGGTTGCGGGCACATCCCCAGTAGGAGGTGTGCAGGAGGCGGCTGATCAATGTTTCTCTCTCATCGATGTTTCTAACTCTCTATCCCTCTCCCTTCCTCTCTGTAAAAAATCAATAAAATATATTAAAAAAAAAAGGTCAGGAACCCCAGAGTCCTTGCAATGTGGGTGAGGAGGACCTGGGCAACAGATGAGACCGACCCACGTGTTTGCTATATACTAGTAGCTGTAGTGTCAGGAAGATTAAAAAATTCTCTGACATCAGAGCTGTGCATCCTACAAGGCTACTCCAGTTTTAACTATCAGAAAACTGGGGCCCAGAGAAGGAAAGATCACAGTTAGGAACCTGATTTTCAATTGTAATTTCCTTAAGGACATGGGGCCATTTCTGATTAAATCAATACAGTCATTTTGAGCCAATGAGTTGGTAAGTATGGGGACCCTGAAATTTCATCTCTGAGGCATCCGTTTCCTTAGCTTTGTATTTGTGTAATAGGATAACAGTTTTGGACAAAGAAGAAAATGGGTTCGACACATTCCATATGCTTTCACTGCCCTGATTACCCGCCTCATAGCGTCTTAAAATGCCAGCACCTGGGCCTTATCCACAGGACACGTCTGCATTTTGGCCAAGTCAGTTACAGAGCCAGAATTTTTCATTCGGTCACTGGTTGGCTCATCGTCACGTAGAATGTCCGAGCTCCGGCTGCTGGGGTGTCCCTAACTCGGGGATCCCAGCCCCACAGAGCCAGCCCCAGCCCCACAGCTCAGCCCCAGCATGGACCACGAAGGTGGGGGTTCTCTTCTTTAACAGAATATACATGAAGAAATAGTCACGGTGTTACCATCTGATGCAAACGACAGTCTAAAATGTGCTCTCCACCCCAGGTTCTGCAGTCTTTGTAGCAGAAGTGATGCCCACTGCCGATCTGGGTTTGGGGGCGGTGAAGACAGGGCCTTCCCATTTGGACAGGGGAAGACAGGAGGCTGCCCATTGGACGGACTTTGCAAATCCAGGCAGGGCTTCATTCCTCGGTCACCACCTTCCTCATGGGCTCCACTCATTGAAACCATTTCTCATTCACCCATTAGAATGAAGGTCAAAGTGCAGCCAGTTTCCATCAGGCAGGCAGAGGGCATCTGCAAAGGGCGTCAGAGATACAGTGAAAACCCCAGCCACCATCGCGCATCCTGAGGGCCCGAGTGGTTTCTTGTACCACCACCCAGAGTGAAACGTGGACCCTTAAATACTGTCCTGGCCATTGTGCCTTCAGCTTCAGGCTTCAGTGCACCATTCATTATGGCTCTTCTGTTTAGTGACTCGAGCATGTCGACCTTCTTGTTCCTCCATGGCAGCATCTATTCACTGTCTCCTGACAGTTTCAGGTGGAAACTTGACGTACAAGACCTCATGCCGGGGCCGCGTCTACCGAGTGTCCAGAGGCAGGTGAGAGCACGTAGCCCCCTCCGGCGTGCAGCATGACCAGGAGGAGGTGCCCCGGGGACCTGATGCCTAGGTCCCCTGTGTCTCTGAAATGCTCTGTCCCTAGGGGCCTAAGGTGAGAGTGTATATTTTCATTTACTTTATAACTGCTCTCCTCTAGAATGGCTCTTTCTTAACCACAGTTGGAAGTCTTTAACCTTAAATAGGGGGACACAGGTGAAGGGTCTGGAGCTAATTCTTGGGGAGTCGTTCACAGGAGAAGCAGGTGTGCCTGTGTCCTCTGTTCCATCTAATGTGAAGACTTAGGAACTACTGGCTTAAGACACAACCAAGGGTGACTAAGCTGTGCCTGACTGGGGGTGTCTGGCCCGCTGGCAGATAGAGATAAGAGAGCGGGTCCCTCATGGGGGGAGGACGTGGGGGGTGAGGGAGGCTCACGGAGGGGAGAGCCTCTCCGGATGGACGGTGTGGCTGGGACGAGTTGAGGATGAGAAAGCAGGCTGTGTGCACACTGTCCTGTCCAGCGGCCCAGCATCCTATGCATGGTTCTCGCAGGGACTCTTTTTCACTGAGCACGTTGACAAGTGCATTTCCCCACCACGCTGTTACTAAAGACGGGCTCTGGGAGAGACAGGGCGGTGTGAGCCAGGCTCTGCCCCGGGTGCTGATGACACAGCTGCAGGGTTTCTGAAATCTTCAAAGAGAAGACAAGCATCATGTGACCCTGGCTCCTGGCCCAGCCCCCCAGGCCAAGAGAGGAAGGAGTTGGCCCATACAATCGGTATTAGGCCTGCTGTTTACCCAGAACATCCAGGTGGAAGTCACCAATAAGCCACTCAGTTCCTGCTGCAGAATGCCCGTTTCCATGGACACCTGGCCTCAGAGTCCTCTCACCTGTCTCTGGACGGCTGCACACTCACTTGTGTGTCTATGTGAGCGTGTGCACACTGGTGCTGTATAGACGAAGCTTGCAGTGACAGGGGAGCCCAAGGTCACTCTACAATGCGGTGTCCTTTGAGTTGCATTTAGCCAGGACCCGTTTCTCAGCCTCCTGCAGCCTGGCAGGGACACAGGCAGCCACATGGTGGCCACAGCTGCTGGAGGAAGGAGCTGCGGCCTCCTGGTGGGAACTGGCTACCTGCTCCCTATCTCAGGGATGCATGGCGATCTCCCCTGGCTGTTGATCCAGCTTGGAAGGGACCTGAATGACTTAGGAGCTGACTAACCACCTAATTCATTCTGCATATACTGTTTCTGGCTGGCACAGCCACCAACTGGTCCCAGGTGTGATCTGGTTAGAAGTGGAGGTTGGAAACCCCAAGGCCACTCACATTCAGGAGCAGTTTTTGTTTTTCAGACTAATTTGACTGTCTGTTCGGCTTCAAAAGCAGTTAAATGTGTTGAAATCTGTGCACGTTGGCTTCAGCATTACTAGCTGGCTAGATCTTCAGGTTACTGTCTTTTCTCTTTAATTAAGTCCATCACATAATAATGTAGACACTTGGTGAAAATTCCAATAACTGACTCAGTGATACCCATTAAACATGAACTTTTCTTGTGCTTAGGTTATTTTTTAATTATGAGATTGGAAACAGGGGGCTAATTTACTCCAAGTTATCTATACATATAAAAGGCTAATATGCCAAGTGTCCCCTCAGGAGTTCGACTGGGAGACCGATCACTCGCCATGATGAGTGCTGACCACCAGGGGGTGGCACAGAAGGAAGGAAGGCCCCAGCCGGCAGGCCCCGATTGGCTCTGATCGCTGGCCAGGCCTAGAGACCCTACCCCGTGCAAGAATTTCATGCATCGGGCCTCTAGTTTTATCAATAAGAGAACAGCAACTAGCTTTGTTTTAAATGATAAAAGGGCCTTTGATATCAAGTAATGGATACACAGCCAAGTTCCACTGGCTCAAGCAGCAAGAATGATACCGGCTTATGTAACAGGACAGACTTGTGAGCCTGCTGCACGCACAGCTGGTTCAGGGGTCCCAACCGCAACAACTGCTTCTCTCCATTCTCGAGTCCTTGGCCGTCTTCATGGTTTGGACTTTTTCCTCCTCTGCTACAACCATAGTCAATAGATACGGCAGAAAAAGACAGTTGATCAAAGGCCAAGTTTCTTATGACTCATGATCACCAAGTAAGAGAGAGCTGCCCCTCACTCTGAAGGTTGGAAAGAGCTGAGGACCACCTGGCCCACTGGGGTCATGGGAACACTGGCTCAGGGCCCTCGGGGGTGGGAGGAGGGCCACCTGGCTCCTGGCTTCCACCATGGTCCACCTTGGGGAGCTTCACACCCTGGCTGCCTAGGTGGGGTACGGTGGGGCAAGCTCAAACCTCTGTTTCCTTCCAGGCCCCAGGGCCACAGAGCCAGCGAGGTGGGTTTCAGGCGCTCTGGGGTCTAGGAAGGTGGCCCAGAAGCTGCCAGGAATGGGTGGAGTTGGAGTGATGGCTGAGGCCAGGGAGGATGGTGCTGATGGGTGAGACTCCATCAAGCAAGGCCTCAAATGCCACAGTCAGAGGGCTGATTCCATTGGCCAGGTTCCTGCAGCTCTTCTTTTTTTAATATATCTTTTTACTGATTTCAGAGAGGAAGGGAGAGGGGGAGAGAGAAGAAACAAGGCTAAACATCATGGATTACTTAACACCCTGCACTGTGGATGGGGCTAACATGCTCCACAGCTGCACAGGGGTGTGAACTCCATGGTGTAACTATGCCCTCCGTGGCAGCACAATTCATGCTACAGCTTACAGTGTCCGAATCTGAGGTGGCCGACCCATTATCTTTTGTCCGGACCATAGCCTTCTCCCACGAGAATGGATTACAAGAGGCAAGCGACCTCTTTACACTGGCTCTCGAACATTTGTCAAAATCAACAGGGGTGCCATAACGGGATTGCCTGAGGGACGGATTGGCAAAATGGCTGAGGACTTGATCTCAACAGGCGACTGGATAAAAATTAAGGATACTATAGGACAAAACCTCGCCCAATTATTATCAGTTCTCTTAAGTGAAAAGGGTGTCCATGTTCCAAATTTACCGATCATAATGGGTGGGGCCCTTACTCACAGGCTC
Source organism: Myotis nattereri (assembly GCF_964212035.1). Lineage (NCBI taxonomy): Eukaryota > Metazoa > Chordata > Mammalia > Chiroptera > Vespertilionidae > Myotis > Myotis nattereri. The sequence goes on along the minus strand of NC_138085.1, from coordinate 73,660,850 downwards.
CCTACAGCCTCAGATGACCGTGCTGGACTTGCTGGAAGCCTAAATGTCATATCTACTCATGTAGGATTCACAACCAACTATATGACTGATTTCGCGAAATCGCAAAAGGACTATACCATACACTTCCAAGCTGCTTTTCTGCATGGATTGAACATCTTCTCTTCTCGGTTGCATTACAGTGTATTGCCTGAACAAACCTATTACTTAACACTCTCTGTAACAACCGCACGAGGGAGATTCAAGAAGATTTCTTCTCATTGTCCAAACCTCCAGTCTACAGAGGGATTCCAATCGAAAATCTATCCACACAGGCAGAGACAGGACCAACCAATCGGTATGGTGACCCGGCAATTGCAGCAAGTTTTAAGCTAGGTGTAGAATTATTCATGTCATTACACCAGGAATCCCATGAACTAAACTCTCTTCTCGATTCTGGCCAATCACCTCGCCACCTAGAAAGGTTCTCACCAAGTCATCTATCACCACTACCTGGCCACTTGATTATAGTTTCATTTTGGTATGCGGGCAGCTTGAGAAGTTTAGTTAAATCCATCTCATCTTATTTGAAGGCTGTGTCTTACATCCCTGCCTCATCCCCTACACTTAGGTGGACTTGGGATGTTCTTTTCTCCTTGACGGATGCAAACCAAGTATTTGATCTGGCTGCGAAGGTGGGGGTGTTAAACAAGTTACTACCCATAGGGGTGTCCTTCAGAAGTACTTTAGTTGCAAAATTACTATTAACTGGATCAATATACAAATCTCCTGGGATAACTAGAGTCATGAGGGGAATGAAGCTAGATAAGATTTAACGAGATGTTGCATCATCACCAGACATCAATTCTCTTATAGGAATGCGGAAGCCCCTAGTGAGGCTGAGAAAATGGGAGGGTGATATTAAGGAAACTATTGCATTTATTGCAATTTACTAATTGTCAAACGCATTCCTCTATTCACTCCATTCCCATTCCCCTATCACAACACTGGCATTTATCTTGAAGCATCCATCTTATATAAAAACTGCTGTTTGAAATTTTAACCCTCTATTTCTGGCTTCTGTAAAGGCTTGCTGGCTTAAATAATAAGGAAAATAAGACTGCTCCCATTTCAGAGAGGCCATTAAAACTTCTCCAGATGAAGTTATCAGTGCTGGCACCAGGCCAAGCCTTTGGTCGAGGTCTCAAAGCCCCAGCACATAGGGCCCTTTAAGAACTTGCAAAGGGAACCAGAAAAAACCCCATATTGGGGAGACAAAGAGGGTAAGATAGTATAAATACAGGAAACTTCCTGCGTGATTTCACCCAGAATTTGAGATACATTTTCCTCTGGTCCCACGTGTAATAAATGTAACTCCATCTCTCTAAGTGTTGCTTGGTTCTTCTCCGGTTTTTCTGTAAAAATCTCATCTATTAAAAGCCCTCAGTACACACAGGAGGATAGAATTAATTGTTGCTCCCAAGGACACACCTATTGAAGTAACTATTGACTTATGCCATGTTACACGTGTTGTTGTGCATACATCTGGAGACCCGACTGTTCTTGAAAAAGTTGAGTTAGCAGATCTTTGTGGGGCTGTATCAGCAAATTTACTGTCACAATTATCATTAGCAACTCTTAAGTCCGCAAAATCCTATTATGATCATTCGGGAACAATTCCAGGTGCAATTTACTATAAAGCAATAGATGATATTTTTAGTATTCAAGGACCATGTGGAGGGTTTCACACAATGTGTCTGGTAGAGAATCAGGCCCCCACGGATCTCAGGGAAGTTTGCTGTAAACCTTATCAGCCTTCGTGCCTATGCCCGGCTGTTTGTCCAGTTTCAGAATCATTCTTTAAGTTAGTCGTGATGCATGCGCATAACTGTTTAGAGGCCATTGAAGAATTTCCACTTTACTCCGGAAGGTCAAGAAGAGGAGAAACTGAATGGTCAAGGGAAGTAGGAGGTGAAACAGGACTGAGTGATTCAGTTTATCACCTTCACCAATCCCTTGAGCTTATCCGTAGGGCACTAAGTATTACTTGTAAGCCCCAGTGGTCTTATTATTTACAGGAAACTAATGGTGGGCTGACATTATCGCTGTATAAACCTGGTTTGCGAATCCAGGTTGAGTCAGTTATCTCCTCAATCATTCTTAAATACGATAAACATGTGGATTTGTCTTGTTTGGCTCGCATTCTATCAGTGCCCTTCACTGTGATTTAAGGGGAAAAAAATCACAGTTCAGGGCCTGGCAGGCAGGAGGAGCTCAGACAACACTGTCAGGCTTGCCAGTTCTCTCACGCTCTGCCCCATCCCCAAGCTTTGCTTCCCTGAGCAGTCCCTACCCAGCCAACCGGTGTGCGTCCTTAGAAACGCTCTGGGTCACACCTAAACAAGAGAACCTGATGGTGGGCCCCAACCTCTAGCAGGTGTGCAAGGCGGGCTCTTGAGAGAGAGCTAAACAGATGACAGCCCCATCCTTGGGCCACCTTTCTGGTCTGTTTCCCAGTCATTTAAGAACTGTATTCATATCGGCAAACTGCTCCTGAGAAAAGCAGCACTACAGTATGCCTGCCTCCCGGCATCCTCACCTCTCAAACCTGCTGCCAATGCCTGCCAATTAAGGGTGGGTTTTCTTTTTTCTTCCAGTTTTTTCTTTTTAATATTAAATTTTAAAAAATATTTTTATTGATTTCAGATTGGAAGGGAGAGAAATAGAAACATCAATGTTGAGAATCATTGATTGGCTGCCTCCTGCATGCCCCCTACTGGGGATCGAGCCAGCAACCCGGGCATGTGCCCTTGACCGGAATCGAACCCGGGACCCTTCAATCCGCAGGCCAACACTCTATCCCAGGGGTGGGCAAACTTTTTGACTCGAGGGCCACAATGGGTTCTTAAACTGGACCGGAGGGCCGGAACAAAAGCATGGATGGAGTGTTTGTGTGAACTAATATAAATTCAAAGTAAACATCATTACATAAAAGGGTACGGTCTTTTTTTTTTTTTAGTTTTATTCATTTCAAATGGGCCGGATCTGGCCCGCGGGCCGTAGTTTGCCCACGGCTGCTCTATCCACTGAGCCAAACCAGATAGGCCAGTGGTTCTCAACCTTCCTAATGCCGTGACCCTTTAATACAGTTCATGTTGTGGTGACCCCCAACCATAAAATTATTTTCATGGCTACTTCATAACTGTCATTTTGCTACTGTTATGAATTGTAATGTAAATATCTGCTATGCAGGATGTATTTTCATTGTTACAAATTGAACATATTAAAGCATAGTGATTAATCACAAAAACAATATGTAATTATATGTGTTTTCCGATGGTCTTAGGCGACCCCTGTGAAAGGGTCGATCTCCAAAGGGGTCGCGACCCACAGGTTGAGAACCACTGAGCTAGGCCTTTTCTTCCAGTTTTGTCCAACTTTTAAAGTCCTCCTTTTTAAGCTATCTACACAATGCTAAAGCGTGTGTTGGGTGTTGGTGTATAGAGTGTGCCACGGCAGCACGACCAAGGGTGATCCCGAGTGGGGGGGTGAAAGGATTAAGGAAAGACAGACAAGAGAATAATAGCTGGGTCTCGGTGGGACGCTGCTCCCTGATGAGGAGACAGCGCCAGCGCCCACAAGCCGTGTCTTTATTTTATAGCAGATGCCACGAGGCAAAGTAGGGGCGTGATCACGTTGTTTACAGCATTCTCGTGAGCTCCAACCCTACTCAACTACATGCACCTGAACTCTAGCACAAGACACGTGGGGCTACGTGTTTGGACCATAGGTTCAAGCTTACAACCACAGCCGTTGGCTATGATTGAGTTGGGAGGGCCCTGCCCTTCAGCTGGGACTTGCACGTGGCAATGAGAGGACCCTGTCCTTTCATTAGTCCGAGGCTTAAACCTGGCCAAAACACCGTACCCGCGCCCCACAATAGAGTATGTATTTTTATGTCTTTCTACAATAAGCTTGCCTGCCGTTGTTAGAAACTTGTATTCCTGCTGTATTTTTAAAGTAAGATTTTTTGCCAGCCTCTATTGTCCACTGTTCCATACTAACTGCTTCCCTGGTTCTGGGTTCCTGCCTTTGGTGCCATCAGTTGAATGAGTTCTCTCCTGGCTTCTTACTCCCCTAGATGTTCCTGAAGTTCTCATGTCTGCTCTCTACCCAGGAGTCTGGGGATCCAAGAGGCATTTGTAGCTCCTCCATGGAAGGGCATGTGGTTGGAGATGAGGGAGTCAAACCTGGAGCACAGCAGAGAGAGGTGATTTTTTAAATTTCTGTGAGCTGTTGTCTGGGTTTCCATGTATGTGTCTGGCTGGTTGAGTGTCATTGTATGCATGTGTATATGCACCTGACTCTTTGTGTGTGTGTGTCTGCCATTGTCCATAGGTGTGGATGTGCTGAGTGGAAGAAGGGAGCCACCTACTCATAACATCTTAGCTGAAGTCCTGAGGAAGATGCAGAGGGGATCACCAGGGCCGGTGGAGGGAGCAGGAAGTGATCAAGGACTGAGCCCTGGGAGTGCGGAGTTTAAAGATCAGGCAGGGAAAGGACGATGAGCCACAGTCAGGAAGGCAGAGCGAGAAGTGAACAGGTACGGAGGAACGTGTGGCATCATGGCAGGAATGAACTTCCAGAAGGCTGTGGTCAGAGGTACCTGGGAGAGCTGAGGCTGAGACGTGCCTCGTGGATTTAGCCCAGAGGAGCTAAAAGGCTCAGGGGATGGGGCTAGGCCTGCAGGTGGAAACAGGGCCGGTGGGGCTGAGCAGGTGTGAGTGGGTCAAGGCAGAAGTGCGGCCAATTCTCCGAGAAGGGAGGGAGGAGAGCCAAGAAGTCGCCAAACACAGACAGGCCTTTTCAGACAGGAGGGGAGATGTAAGTCAGGAGGCCGCTGACCTGAGCGCACAGACACCCCACGGAACACACGGAGACGAAGACAGGACACGCGGGACCCAGGCAGACACCAGAACCCCTCACCCATATCAGAAGCAGTTCTCCTCGGTCCCGTGATTCCTGTAGATCCCACCCACAGGAACTAAGGGGCATTCAGACATATACACACACAGAGGTCGGCAGAGGTTTGAAAAACACCTAGATAATATTCTTCAGCCCTTAAAGTGAAGGAGATCGTGTCATCTGCAGCAACATGGATGGCCTTTAAGGCATTATGCTAAATAAAGTAAGCCAGACAAAGAGAAATTCTATATGAACCCACTTATATGTGAAATCTAAAATAAATGTAGAAAAACTCATAGACAGAGATGAGATGAGTGTGTGGTTGCTGGGGTGGTGGAATGGCGGTGGTGGTGAAAAGATAGATACAGCCCCCAGTTCTAGGATGACTAAGTTCTCGCGCGGCTGTGGTTAAATGAGCACAGCTGTAAGGTCTATCTGAAAGTTGCTCAGGGGGGCGGGCCGCAGCGGGGACTGCGCGGGGCTCAGCGCCCCCCATTGGCCCGCCAACAAAACAAGTTGCAGGTCCCCGCCGCGGCCCACTCCCCCTCCTCCTGCTCCGGGGCTCGGGGTTCCGGCCGCAGGAACAGGGGAGACCCGAGGGCCACTGGCTCCAGGAAGCTTCCCTCCAGAGCAAAGCGCCCAAGGTGCACCCAGTCTTCAGCGTCTGCCTCCTCCGGCGGCCAGAGACACGCCGCCCGGCGCTGCCGCCGCCCTCCCTCCCCTCCCCTCCTCCTGCAGCCGGCCCTCTCCAGCTCCAGACCCGGGACTCCCCTCGCTGGGCCTCACCCTGGGCTCTGCTCCCCGCCCCTCCGCCCGCTCGGACCGCGCTCCCCGGCGCCGCTGCCTCCGCCGAGCTCCGTGGGCCCGTGCACCCCGCTCTTCTCAGCTTCCTTCCGGGCGCCCTGCCCCTTCCAGGTCCGCAGTCCCCTCCCGCTGCCGGCTCGGCGCATAGAGCTTTCCAGCTCCGTAACTTCTGTGTTAATGCCGGGCCGTGACTCGGCCTTCCACCCGCGCCCTGCGGACCTCCCCGGCCCGGCCCGGCCCGGCCCGCCGCCCTCGCTCTCCTACCCCCACGCCCAGCCCCCGCCGGTGCCACAGGAAGCGAACTAGAAGTCGGGGCTTCCACGGAAGCAGCAGCGGCTGCGCGTGGCTGACTTCGATCCCTTGAGAAATTTGTTAAGTCTCCCCCAAGGATATGTTTTTCTTTTCTTTTCTTTTTTTGTGGTTTTTTAAAAAATTGACTTGAGAGAGAGAGAGGAAGAGAGAAAGAGACGGGGAGAGTGCTGGGGGCAGTTCCTCAGCCATGACCCCTCTGGTTGCAGGAAGTTGGCAGAACACACGGGCGACAGCAGGTAGAGGGGACATGCCTCATTGCGAATAAGCAGCCCACAAGCTGGCTGGTCAGCGGCAACTTATAGACGCGCTCAGACCGGCGCGGCCTCGTGCTCATTAGCAGAAGCAGGTTACAGGCGGGTGCGCCTGCGCAGAACGGGTATCGCGCCTGCTGAGTCACTGCCCTCCCGCACGTGTGGGGCAAAGGGCCTTCAACATAGTGCAGCCGTGTCTGCCTGCTGCTCACATGCCTATGGCGAGCAGGCCTTGAACCTTTGGGTACGCTGGGCAGGGAGAAACAGAGAAAGAGAGAAACACAGATTTGGGAGAAACGTTGATCAGTTGCCTCCCGTGGGTGGCCAACCCGTGGGTCAAACCCTGACCTACTGTGTGCCCTGAGCAGGAATCAAACCTGCAACCTTTTGGCGTCGGGGAGGAAGCTCTAACCAACTGAACCGCCCGGACAGGGCCCCGAGCGTGTTTTTTTTGTCGTTGATTGCTCTTGCTTTTTCCCAGGGCTCCTTCTGGGGGTGGATGTGTAACCCAAAGGCCCAGGTGAGATGCATAAATCTCTGCCCTGGAGGAGCTCACGTGGAAAGCCTTGTCCCAGGTTCTCAGGAGCGAGTCACAAGAGAGCCAATTCCGTGCCGGTAAGCAACATCACCCTTGTGTGTGGGCTGGTTAAGTTTCTAGTCTAAGGACCTGATTTTTGCCACTTGATGGAGGTTCCTTGATTTCTGTTCTTCAAACACCTTTTCTGCCTGACACATCAATTATACAGGAAAGGATATCGACAACTGTTTAGCCAAATGCCGCACCCGGAAGAAATAATTTGTGTGCCTGTATCTCTCAATTGGGATGTCAATCACTTTCCTGTATCGCCAAGTGTAGGTAGTTACGTTGTTAGTGTAACATAACCTATCCTAAACTGCCTAATTGAAGTTGAACAGAATGTTTAATATCCTAAGTTTTAGCATGGTGAAAGTTGATCCTTTTTCCTAATATTATTTTATATTTGCAAGTTCTTTAAAACAAGTGCATCCTGGTTTTTAACTTTTTGGAATGAAATAGAGAATTTAAATCATCAAGACAAATAATAGAGCAAATGAACTTCACCTGCTTCATTATTTGGGTTACACTACCTTCTTTATTGGGGAATTCTGTAAATGACATAATACAGTAATTAATAAATAATAATACAAGAATACACTCTGTGGCTCTCGTACTCACAACTGTAAACCTCCTTGAGCCCCACACTATCTCTTTTAAAGCTGGTGTAAGTAAAGCAACTCGAAATGCATACAAGAATCGGCAGAAAGATCAATAGAGAGACCAAAAATAGACCCAACTCTACGTGGAAATTTAGAATATGTGGGGGAAATGGATTATCCAGTAAATAGCATCAGGAAAATGGCTGATCATTAAAAAAAAAATTAAATGTGGATCCCTACCTTTCTCCTTCACATCAAAATAAACTGCAGGCGGATCAAAGATTTAAATGTAAACACTGAACCATGGAAGCATGAGAAGAAAGCATGCATATATTTCTTTTGCAACTGCAGAGTAGAAGAGCAAGATACTGATTCCATAAGCCATGAAGGAAAGATTAATCTGATTCTAAAAAGTGTAAAAGTCCTTCACAGCAAAAATAAAGCCTGCTGGTTGGCAGAGCTGCAGCCAGGGGGCCATGCCCTGGGCCTCAGAATCCCCACAGCCACTGAAGCCCACTTGTCTCACACGTCCCAAGTGCTGCCACCAGGCCTCCTCCGCGCTCAGGGTGGCTGTGGTCTGCGTGAGTAACAACAGGAACGGGGAAGCCCACAGCATCCTCAGGGGAAAGGTTCAATGTCAGGTCTTTCGGAACTGGATCTCTTGTGAAACTCCCAGGCCCGGCACCCAGGTGTCTCGTGGTTTATGATTTCTCAACGACATATGCACAGACGTACAGCAATATTCTCAGGAAAGACAGAAAATGCCACGTCAGGAATGGACGCTCACACAGACTGGGAAGGAATGAGAGAATCAAGCCCTGGCCAGAGGGATTTCAAGAGTGCAATAATCGCTCTAGCCAGTTTGGCTCAGTGGCTAAAGCGTTGTTGACCTGCGGACTAAAGGGTCCCAGGTTCGATTCCAGTCAAGGGCACATGCTTGGGTTGCGGGCTCAATCCCCAGTGAGGAGCGTGCAGGAGACAGCCAATCAATGATTCTCTCTCATCATTGATGTTTCTATCTCCCTCTCCCTTTCTCTCTGAAATTAATAAAAATATTTTTTAAAAAAGAAAAGAAAAGAGTGCAATGATCCTTCTGATGTCTCCTTTCCCTGTGAGGAGAGGGCCTGTGACTGGCGGATGCCAGTACTGGCTCAGAGCCTCCGACGGGAGACTCCCCGTGGGGTGAATGCAGGGAAAGAGACAGAGAATGAGGGAGCCCCAGGGCTTGAGCCGGCTCTGTCCACCTAGCCCAACTCCACACTCACAGGGATGGCCTCAGCGCCAGGTGGGAGCCTGCTGGGCACCTGCTGAGCGAGTATTGGAATGGGATGGGTGCCAGCCACCCCAGATCTGGAAGGGCATGCAGACGGGGCCCCCTCCTGGCAGGTGCACTACCTGCCTCCTCCACCGTTCACTCCCCATGCCCGACCCGACCCCTGATCAGCGGGAAGTACAACTCGCTCCCACCTGGGTGCACGAGGTCCAGGGGGAAGGCTGCTCAGACTCCCCCTGCATCTCTGAGCCCTGGACCCCCACCCTCCTGGCCCTGCCCGTGCACCTGCAGCTACAGGAGGTGGTCCTCCAGCCAGCCCTCCCGCGGAGCCTTCCTCTAACCCTCACCACCTGCAAGCCTCAAATCCACGGAGCAGGGAGCCACGAATTGGTCCTAGAACAACCAGGAAAGAGGGGATGGCTTCTCAGAGGAGGCAACGTCTGAGTTGGGTCTCGAAGCATGAAGAGGAATGAGCTTCATGTCCACGAACGGAGAAACCAAGATGACAGTGGCTTGCCCAGATCCCACAGAGGCCGACCTGGGTCCCTCCCTCAGAGCTCGTTGCTCACAGGGTATCAGCCTGGGAGACATTTTCAAAGGATTTGTCAGTCGTTGGGGAAAAATCCAGTGTGCAGGGGTGTTAACTCCCTCTGCCGGTGCCAGTTGGTTCCTTTCTAATAATACCTGGGACCAGGACAGAGATGCAGGCTGGCTGCTGTGGTGACTCCTCTCTCGCCTGGGAGGCTGGGCTGCTAAGGGGAGGGTGGGAACCTGGGTTCTGCTCAGCGGGCTCCTTGGTCGGCCTGGGGGACACTCATTCTCCTGCCCCGCTCTCATTTGACACGAACTGCCTTGCTTTCCCTGTTAGGCATTAGGGTTCTGCGTGAACAGGGCTGCCAGATCGAAGGGATACAGGACAGAATATTTGGGACATACTTAGGCCAAATAGGATGTACTAAATAAGAGACACTTGCGCTAAAAGGTTACCTGTTGCCTCTCTAAAATTCAAGTTTAAGTAGGCATCTGGTATTTTATCTGGCAATCTTAACTGCAAAAAAAAAAAATTAATTTAAAAATAAAATAAAAACAAAGCTAAACAAAAATAATAAAGTGAAATATAAGACGATTTTAAATCATATCCAATAAACTATTAAAAGTTAAAGGGAAATATTAAAAAGAAAATGAAAGATGACGCCTGCCCCGGCCCAGGCCCCATCGCGGTCGGCAGGATGGCGGGGCCTCCCCGGCTCTGCGGCCTCGGGGGGCTCGGCGGCCACTCGCCCGGGAGAGTGACCCAGCGGCAGCCGCCCGGGATCGGACCGCCCTGCTGTGCCTCCAGGTGGCGATCGCCCCGGAGAAACGGGGGCCTGACACCCGGCGCCCCCACCCCCAGGCGCCCCACGGACGGCGGCATTTCAGTCGCGTTGGAATGGAGGCCGGTGTGTCTAGAAACGGCTTCCTGCCGCTCGGAGGGCGCACCGGAAGAGAGAGCGAGCGAAGGCTGTTTCCAGGAACGCCTCCCCCACCCGCTGCGCCTCTGCCGCTCCGCTCGGGGGTGCTGGGGGAAGGGCTGGGGCGGCACCGCGTCGCGAGGTCCCAGGAGGCCCAGGAGGCAGCGCCTCTCGCTGAACTTTGGGTCCCCGCGCCCTGCCATTGAGTCCCGGGCGACACTGTGTGGGTGGGACCGAGCGGGGTTCCTGGTGTGCTGCCTACAAAGCTGAACGCCGCGAGGCAGGGAGAGCGTTTTTGCTGGCGCGGAGAAAAGCCTGTCTGTGCGTTAGGAAAGAGGGTAAGAAAGGCGTCCTTCCAAAACCCCGCCAAGGTAACACACACAAAAAGAAAACCGCAGACCCACATCTCTGATGAGTGCAGATGCAAAAACCCTGAACAAAATACTAGCAAATTAAATACAACAAGGTAGTCCATTAAAAAGACAATACATCAGGATCCAGGGGGGTTCATTCCAGAGGCACAAGGATGGTTTGACGTTTGCAAACTGATCGGTGTAATACATCACATTAACGCAATAGAAAAATCATATGATCTTATCGAGGATGCTAAAAAGCATTCGATGAGACACAGCATCCATTCATGATTAAAACGCTCAATAAAATGGGTATGGAAGGAAAGCACCCCCCTCCCCCCATAATCAAGGCCACGTATGGCAAACCCTCAGCTCACATCACTCAATGGTGAAACACTGAGACCAGGAGAAGGACGCCCCTCTCAGCACGCTTACCCCACATGGCGCGGGGAGTTCTGACCGGAGCCGTCAGGCCAGGGGAAGAGGTAAAAGGCGTCCAAATTGGGAGTGAAGGAGTGAGAGTGTCATTTTTTGCAGATGACATGATTCTGTACGTAGAAAACCCTAAAGCAGCGGTTCTCAACCTGTGGGTCGCAACCCCTGAAAATACATCCTGCATATCAGATATTTACATGATGATTCATAACAGTAGCAACATGACAGTTATGAAGTAGCAACGAAAATAATTTTATGGTTGGGGGTCACCACAACGTGAAGAACTGTATTAAAGGGTCGAGGCGTTTGAAAGACTCACCATCTTTGGCCAAAGCCCTGAGCTCAGCAAGGGCCATGGGTTGGCATCTCTGCAGACAGGACTCCCGCTCTCCCAACCCCGACCAGGCCACTCTCCCACACATGTGCAGGGGTTGGGAGCACCAGAGGCCACATGCTTGTCAAAAAATAAAACCCAGGTTTCTGGTGAGAGGACAGAGGTTCAAGGCCGGTAGCTGAAAGCTGCCCAAGGTCAGACAGGACTCGGATCCTCGAGCTCTCAATGCTGTGGTCCTTCTTCTGACGCAGTCCAGGCACCTGGGACTTCCGTTGAACATGAAGGACTGACTGAGAGTTGAACCCAGCTGTGAAAATTGCTGCTTTAGTTGTCCACCTCTAAGAGGTCACGGGCCCATAACCCCCCACATCTTCAGGCATGTTCCTTCCAACCCAGCTGCACCCCCTCACAGGGTCCCAGTTGAGAGGAGGAAAAGGTACCACTGAGGAGCCGTGGCCATTTAAAATGTATTAGAGCATGACTGGCGTGGTTCAGTGGTTGGGCATCGACCTATGAACCAGGAGGTCACGGTTCGATTCCTGGGCAAGGGCACATGCCCGGGTTGTGGGCTCAATCCCCAGTGTGGGGTGTGCAGGAGGCAGCCGATTGATGATTTTCTCTCATCGTTGATGTTTCTATCTCTCTTTCCCTCTCCCTTCCTCTCTGAAATCAATAAAAAAATATATTAAAAAAATTAAAGTGTATTGGAAAGGAGGAGAAAGGGCTCTTTGGGGTGAAGCCAGGAGACCATCCCAGGGGAGCCCCAACCCCTTTGGGTGTGACTTCTTTGTGGCCCCACCTCCAACATGCACTTCCTCCCCTCCCTGCAGGCCCTCACATAACACCCACATCCCCCAGGAATTACCCACTGTGTACGGCCCTGCTATGTATGGCTTCCGCCTCCCTCTCTCCTTGATTCCACTCAAGACCCATCGAGTCAACCTTGCTGAACCCACGGAAGCTGCTCTTGAACCCACAAGCCTGGCCCTGGTGGTGTGTGTTACCTCTTCCCCAGCCGGGAGGACTGGGAGGCTGGGACGACCCACCCGGGCAGTCTCCGTGGGCTGTGGACTGGTCACTGCACAGCTGCCTTGGCTCCTGCCCAGCCGACCCTTCCCTTCTACCACCAAATGACACTTTGTTTCAACGCAGAAGTTCACAGGGTGGTTTTTCTGGCCTCAGGAACTTGAGGGCACCCCCCCCCACCCCCCACCCCCACCCCCATCTCCTCAACCTTCAGGTAGAGTCTCTACGATCCCGTCTGAACGCCTTTCCTCCCAGGCTCCCCAGGCAGGCACGCCAGGTGAGCTAATTTTCAAAGTGGCCGAGTGGTGTTGCTTCCCCACTGGGGTTAACACACGTGTCTGAACTGGACCAAACTGAAGACGGTGTTTCTTTCTGAACGGAGAGTCTCAGCCCTGAAGAGAGACTGTCTGTGTTGGCCACAGGGAGGGAGAAAGGCAGGCAAATGTGTCAGGAACCACCCAAATGTTCACCTCCTGTGCCCCCCGAAGTCTCATCTCTGGGAATGTACTAGTATCTTAAGGAAAAAATACAATTTATAAGGGGAAACGCCAACACAAAGATCTTTATTGCAGCTCTATTTATAGCTAAAATAAAACGCATAGGTAGAGAAACAAACTTCCAACAAGGAAATGCCATGCAGACATTAAAGAAAATTCTACATCAACACTGAAAAATATTAAGAAAAAAGTCGGATGAAAGTTAAATGTACATTTACAATTCTGTCAAGAAAAATGCCCATGAAAAAAGCCTGTTATTTTTTTCCCCCTCAAAATTTCCCCTTTGAATGTCTTTCAAAACTGCCAGCAAAGTGGTGCCGCCCGAAACCTCCCCCAAATCTAACAAAGTGAAGAAACCTCGAATAGCCCTCCGTTCGTTGGGGACGAGACGACTGGCCGATCCTGCTTGGCACTTAGGGGACAGACAGACAGCACGGCACGCCCGGGGTCTTAGAGAGATGGGGGAAGTGCCCCCAGTTTACACGTGAGCACTCCTCTCTGGATGGGGGCGACAGGAGACTAGTGACTGGCAGGCAGAGTCATGAGGACGAAGGAGACATTGTGTATGGACCCAGGCAGTGAGAGGACCCCCTTGAGCAAGGCCAGCGGTACCCCACATGGCTGTCCAGGGCTTAATGCACTCGGGGCGGCCCCTGGCCCCGCTGGCCAGGGGTGAAAAAGAACCTTTCTGATGCGGGGCTGAATGGGCCGATTTCTGCAGACCGGCGGCCTCATGCAACTCCCCGAATAATCCCCACCCTTGGGCTGGCCCTGGCAGTGTCTGCAAACACTTCTCGATTCTTCCTTCAGCCCAAACGCCTCTCCGTTTCAGGGTCTCTTGCACAGCCCAGACTGTCCACCGCCCGGCTGCTCTCCCCTTAGACACCCTCGTGTGTTGGGGAAACCAAAAGTCCTCCAGCCCCTCTGACCAAGACCCGGGCACAGAGCCCTCTCTTGGCACTTAAGGGACTGAAAACTGTCGCTCATCCCAGGACAGAATTCGATTTTCCGGCAAATGTGTCTCCCTGTAACTTATCTCTGAGCTTCGAGTCAACCACACTGTCCTTTTTTCCACCCCGTTCGCAGTCCCTACTCAACGTTCAGGCAGGTGATGTTTTAGAGAGGAGCTGCATCGTCTGGACCCAGAGCTGGTGGTTAACCCTCTGGAGGCGGCTGCGAACAGCCATGTCAGGGGAGAGGAGACGCGAGACAAAAGGACATTATTGCGGCGCTTGTTCTGTTTTTTCTTTTTGCACAAAAACAGTCCATTTATTCAAGTGTTCTCCAGCACAAGTACATTAGAAAGGAGCTTTATTATATTCTTCTGGGCACAAAAAAAAAATGTGATGAAGGCGGAACTGACAGACTTTCTACATCGGCTGTACGCACTGACCTCTTTAATTATTTCATAAACAGCTATGTCACGAGCATCACACACAGAGATACAACAGGACACCAGCGGCCGGGCTGGGCGCCCGCTCGGGCACCTCGCACACGCCCCACCCGATGTCCCAGAACCAGACTGTGAAATGTACATTATTATTGTCAATAAATAGAGAAGCAACCCTAAAAAAAAATAATAATACAGTGGTGAAAGGATGCTGGAACCAGGAGAAAAACAATGAAAGGAAAAGAGAGGAACTGAAGAGAAAAGGGCAGGCAAGGGCCGGGGCGGGGCGGGGAGGAAGTCCTGCATTGAGCTGCGTGGAATGTGGAGTGACAGTGCTCTGCCAACGGGGCCAAAGCGAAATCGTCTGTAACAGGGAAAGTTATTACCAAATCAGCTACGGAGTTTATTCTTCAGTATGAATACATGGTTTCCCACAAATAAGCACCCGCTACTTCAATGCCTCAGCTAAAACACATGAAATCGCTCATTTAGTTTTCAAGTACAAAGTTAAAATGCCTTTTTAATAATAATATATCAGAGTAAAATAATAGTCTCTTTTAAACTTCACTACAAGAAAACAAAACAAACAGTCATTGTCCAGACAGCAGACTTAATTTAACAATATATATTTTTAATAAAATGTTTTTAGCACCTTGTTGAGTCACCTCCTCCCTCTGCGTATTCTAAGGAATTTCGGCCTTTCTTTTTGTGGTGGTTGGTTGTTGGGTTCTAGGGCTGTGCGGCCAAATCAGTCTGTGAAGTGAAATGGGACTAAGTAAGGTGAGGCTTTCGATCCCTGCTCATGCCCTCAGGCTCGGGGCTGGAGGCCACTGGACGGGGTTTGAGAAAGCCGCCCTCCCACGCCCCTCCCGGGAGCGCGTGGGGGGAGATGTCCAGTTTCAGGAGTCCTTGGGCCTCCGTTCGGGCGAGTTAGCCGGTCACAACTAGAAGAGGGACCTTCCATCCTTGTCCTGGCTGCTTGAGACCTGGTATACGGCCTCCCCCAAACTCCACTGCCTAGAACAGCGACGAGCAAGCGGTCACCGACCAAAGGCCGCCCCGGCTGGGTCCCTGCAGGACACAGGTGGGGGCGGGCTGCCCTGCTTCCCAAAGACCCCGCCCTCCTTTCCCGAGATGGAAAGATTCGAGAGCTCCTGCCGGACAGCGGAGTCCATCCTCATCTACGCCCTCTCTTCCCGATCCTCCACACACTGGCCTCAGCAGGGAAGGGCCAGCCCTCCACACACCTGCCCATCCTGGGCTGGAGGAGGGGCTCCGCTGCTTCCCGCCAGAGGGCAGGACAACTCCAGGGTCACCTCTACTCACAAGGCCTGGGAGCAACCGGACTGGACAACAGATGACAAATTCAGATCAAAACGGGGCCTGGCTGGAAACTCAGATCTCACCCAAACCTTGGCTCTGCTGCTCCCCACAAAGGAACTGCCTGCCCTCCTCAGACCACCTCAGTGCCCGTCAGGCCCCAGGGCCCTCGCCCACAGCTCCAGGGGGCGCCTGTACGTTTCCTGAAAACGACCTCTGAAAGATACCAGTGCCACAGCGACTCTGCACCAAGCAGGGTGGCGACAGGCGCTCACAACCACCTCCAGCATTCACTCCACGCCTGCGTCTACCATCAGAGATGTGAGGGCGACCGGTTCCAGTTTTCCTACGTCCTTTCCCAGGCGGCCCGCTGAGCTGTCCTTCCTGCTCCTGTTCCAGACCTCCCTGTGTGGGGACGGTGGCTACTCCCACCCAGGCGTCCCCAGAATTGCCGGCTAAGCGGGAAGAGCAGGGAGCCAGCCCTTCGTGAGATGACTCCCGTGTCCAACAGTCTTCCCACTGGGTCTGCCTGTCCTGACCTGCACCTTCGCGACCCACCAAAAATCACACGGGCATCTCCAACAGCCAACCATTCCCAGGCTGTCCCCAGAGCTCCGAAGTCCTGCATGCTCTCTCGTGAACTTTGCTAACACGATGTCCAATAGCAAGAAGGCTCTGGGGTCTCGACAGAAAACGGATGGGAACACACCACTGTCACCTGCCAACGGCAAATCCACACCTGCTGCTCCCGCAGCCGGTTCCACGGGGCAAAGGGTAGCACCAGCCAGCCTGAGGCCAACAGGGCCCAGCACTGTCTGCTGGAGACCAGCTTCCTCCTCAGGCCTCGACCGAGGGCTCTGGGGCCCTGGCAGGAGCTGGGCTACCTCCCCAGACCTCTGGCATCACACTCCACTTGGCACCTGCAGTAACTGGGAGGCATCCTCCTCAGTCTCTAGAAGCCTGGCTTTCAGGGGTAAGCGGGCCTGCTCTTTAGAAAGAAAATGCCACAGGGAACATCTCCAGCATCTTCCCTGGGCCGTTTGGTGTCTCCTGCTCCACTGCCTCCACCCTCAGCCTCACCCACAGCAAGTGTAACAACCCCACGTAATCCTCGACCACCGGCCTGTTGGAGCACAGCTCCCCTTTAGCCGGTGACCTGGGCCTGCCCCCAGAAGTCCCCCTGTGGTTGGAAGTGGAGTAAGAGCATCCGGGCACAGCCATGTGGGCATGTCCCCAAGGCCCGCTGCACCCACCACGTTCTACTGCGGGACTGAGCCCACGGGGTGGCTGGTGATGAACTCTCACCCCCGCGAGGGGCACCTGGTCCATCCTAGGGCCTCGTCAGGCTGCCCCGCCGGGAGGAACAAGCGCTCTTAAGGGTCAGCCACAGCGCACCTCCCTGAGCAAGCTGCCGGCCGCACTGATCCTTGGGCTTGCCACCTCCTTGGCTTCCCAGCTTCTTCCCACACCACCCCTCGGGTGCAGCCTGGGCCATGGGGAAAGGCGAATGCCTTCGCGTGAGCAGCGGACAAAGACCCAGGAGAGCCTGAAGCTCCAAGTGTCTGCAGAGGAAGGCCGCGCCGCCGTCCTGACACTGGGGGCTGGGAAGACCTAGCACTGGCCAGCGGGGGAGGGAGCACCTTGGGCTGCTGAGGCAGCCCTCCTCCCCCAGCCCTCCTAGTGGTGCTGGCGGTCTCCAGGTGCAGAGGGAGCTGGAGCAGGAGGAGACGTGAGCACCAGTCAGGTACAGGGACTCCAGAGAGGGAGGGGCAAAGGTACCCCTCCTGGCCACTCCAGCCCCCTGGCCCATCACCACCTGCCACCAGAGCTAGCGGGAAGCAACTGGGTGTGATCTTCAAAGCCAATCTGACAAGGAAATGAGTAGATTGGGGTCCAGAACTAAGCACCCCTAAAAGGAGCAGGACACTGGCTACCGGCTGTGAGCTTACTCCTGAGCAATGAGCAAGGGATTCAAAGCCTTGGTTTAATTTTGTCACCAAATTACTAATTTGCTTGATTCAAAACATGAGGTTCACTGTCCCATTTTTTTATTTTTTATTTTTTTGAGTGGAAGCCCCTTGGCCAAGACAGACCTGGATGTAATTCCATTTTGGTTGAGGGGAGAATAGGTAGGGGGAGCTGAGGGCTGACTTTACTGGTGCCTAGAGTTGCAGGTCAGTATCACAGTTGCTAACAGAAGAGTCTTTTGACATCACCAGGGGCAAAAGAGAGAGCACGCTACCTGCTAGAGGAGAGCACCTGCTAAAATAAAACCTCCTCCTTTTCCTGCCTCAGCACCGAGCAACTTCTGGGATTGACAGTCTACCTGCAATCAGGGCAACAGAGGGAAAGAGCTGCAGGGCCGACTCCACAAAGTCCTGACTCCTGGGGGAGTGGCGGGGTGCTCCCTGGCGGTGTGAGTGCATCTGTTATGCATCGGGATAGACATGTTCCTGTGTATGCGTGTGGGATTGATCGGTGTGGGGCTTACGTCTGCAGCGGGACCCGAAGCTCAGCCTCCTGAGCCCCACTTCCCGGTCCCCACTCCATAATATCTCTTATACATGACCCTATTTATATAGTGCCTATCACCATAGGCCGTTTCTAGGGATGCGAACTTGGGACCATGTGCTTGACAGCACACCTCCCAGCCCTGCCGGTCCCAGGAGGTGCCATCCCCCCTCCCATTATAAAATATATATCTCTATATGCCACATATCTACACCCCATCTATCCAGGCAAGCATCCGCCCATTGGGCCCTCACCCTGGAGCCGCCACTGGCGTCCCGCCTACCGCCAACACCAGGCTGCTTGCCTCGGTAGGAAGCGGAACCAAGTGTTGTGCACTTGGGGCTCCGGGTGCTGCTGACTCAGGTTAAGAGCACAGCGATCACCAGACCAAAGCACTAGAAAAGAAATACACACCACTCCAGTCACACACACAGGAGAGAGACGCCGGCCCTCCCTCCAGCCCTGACACACACGCCTCCAGAGGAGGGGAAGCAGAAGAGAAGAGGGGCGCACCGGAAGCTAGCCTGGGGGACTCCCGGGCCGCCCACCCGTCGCTGCACCTGGTGGCCCACCTGGCCCGAGGGGTGGGGAGCCAGGGCACCAGGGCCACCCCTAGCTTAGAAGCACCCTGCTCCCCGCACCTTGGTTTGAAACCTTAAGGGGAGGGGGGTGGGTTGGGTTTTTGTGTTCTTAACGAAAAATCTGAAAACAAACATAATTATAACCAGAACCATAAGAATAATTATAACGAAAGGTGTCGTCAGCCTCCCCGTATAAAACTGCAGCCTTTGGAGATGACCAAAAACATCGCATTCCAGGGCCAGGAGCCGCCTTGTGCGCAGAGGGCGGACGGTGGGGCCTCATAAAAGAACACACAAAAGGCGACTTCAGACGGGAGAGCACCAGCACGTTTTGTATGTTTTTTTATTCGCTCCAGGCGGGGTTTTTAGCGGCCACTTTCCCACACTCTGGATCAGTTCTGATCCCACCACGAGGAGCCCTCAGATCGGCTAATGTGAAAAACTTGGAAGGGAGACCCCTTATCCTGCCATCTTGCTGAGGGAGTCTCCTTTTTTTGGGAGAAAAAAAAAAAATCAAACGGTTATTGCGTGATCCTGGATGAATCCCGCTCTCAGCTGTCCACGGTCCCGACCACCTCCTCTCACCCCCTTTTTGGCAGGGAGAAGCAGGGCAACGCGGTCCCCAAACCGTCCTTCACCCCCGTGGCACGCCAAGGGGAAAAGCCACCTGGGTGGTGATGGACCTTCTCCCCCTCTCCATCCTTGATTAAAACCCTTTGCGCATAAGGCAACATGGAAGCTGATGTTTTTACTCATCTCGCTGTTTGAAAGCACCATTATGAAGTCAGGTTGTACAGTAGTTAACAGTACCTTTTATATATATATCTCATATCTATCATATATATATAAACTGTAAACAAGAGGTAACAGCGGCTCTAGAAACTGGTTTTCTTCAAGGTTTCCTGTGTGGTAGGCACCTGAAATACTGTATAAAAGGGTCTTGTGGTGTCCTCTCCCTGCTGCTAGTTGGGTTCTGCTTTGCATGACCAGGAATGGTGCTAGCAAGACAGCTCAGTGGCTGGGAGGGGTCTCGGCCTCCTGAGTATGTCTCTACTTTCCGCCCCCTGCTTGTGCTCCTATCTGATCAGGCTAGAGACAACAACAAAAAGTTATATAGTTAAAAAAAAAAAAAAATCCAATACCAATATATAGATTTCCATAGAATTTCCTTTTTTTCTTCTCTCTCGGCAAGGTATCGTTACTATGTTTTGTTGTTAATTTTTGCTGCAATAAACCCTCTTGTTTCAGTCACAGCAAGAAACAAAAACCCAAACAAACAGAAAACCCCTCTGAAAAGAGTAGAAAACAAAAGATCTGACCCAAAAAAAGGGGGGGGGGGGCTAGGGAACATGATATTGTTTTTAAATAGGACTAAAGATTAACATTGAAAAACCAGATGATGTCCAACCCTTTTCACCAGGCAAAGCCCTCCGGTATTTCCGCCTCTGGTTTTTGTTTTAAATTCCTTTCTCTTCTGGGTGCTGATACTTCTTTCCATCCTCATGTTCTTTGTGGTTTTTTGTGTGTTTTTTTGTTTGTTTGTTTTTTTAACTCTGTATCACTACCTCAGTTTGCCCTCATGTCCCTTACACACAAGCAAAATATTCCTTCAGCGGAGCGAAGAGGTGGCGGATGACCGGCACGCTCCACGACCGGCCCAGCAGTCTCTGCCTCGCCAAGCGGCTCATGTTGGAAACGTCGGTATAGTGGACAGGGAAGCCGAACACCCTGGGGAAAGAGGCAGAGGGCGGGGTGAGCGCTGGCGCATGGGATTCTGGGGGATCTTCGCTCCTCTGTCACCCACTCAAGACTCGGACAGCCCGCTGCTGTCTGTGGATTTGAAGCTAGGTAAGATGACCGTGGCCGAGAGAGTTACCACACGGTAGAAGCAAAGTCAGGATTTGTGAGAACACCTCCAGGACAAGGCGGCACCTGAGATTTAGATCTGCAGTGGGTACCTGAAGTCTGAAAGTAATGACTATACACCCCAATACCTTCCCCCAAGAGGGAGGAGAACTCTTGTCTGACTCCACGCCCTCCAGGAGTTCCCGCCTGCTTGTTGTTTGTGTAAGTGGTCTGTCTGGCTGGCTAAGTGGCCGTTACACTGAGAATGAAGGGGTCATCTCGTCTCTGAGTCCAGTTTGCACCCCGTCAGGGTGCTCAGGCTGGAAGGCCCACCTGGTCCTGTGCTGCCCTGGTTTGTGAGGCACCTAAAGGAGCAGCACGAGATAAGATGCTCCTGAGCCGCCATGTTTCCTGGAGCTCAGCAGGACCCCCGGGACCCAAGGCCCCCGTGGACTGATTTCTAGATGCCTCACTGTGGGACCATCCCCAGGAATCGGCCACGTCAGGAAATGCCCGGGTACCCACTGCTCAGGTGGCATCTGTGCAAGACGCCAGCCTGGCCGGGAGACCCCCTCCCGCCAGGACAGCCCCGTGACCCCAGCCCAGCCTTGGGTACCTTTCCATTTCAGTGCACCATAAGATGTCCTCTTTCTCATTCATGAAGACGGGGAAATGCTGGTCTTTGCCCTGCTTTATGGAGTTCGACCTCGTGGTGATGGTCCTCACTTTGCTGAACTAGAAGACGAGGAAAGAGGAACGAGCACTCATTCGCTGGTCATGCATCTGCCACGTGTGCCAGGTGCTTGCCAGGGACTGGCCAAAGTGGGCCTCTGCAGACCCCACTGCCCTGCTCTTCCTCCTACTCTGCGGTCACCCCGCCATCCTAGTCCAATCCTGCCGGCCAACGGCTGGAGATATAGCAGCTGGAGCCACTGTCCTTCCTAAGTCCTCCAAGAACTGCTTCCTTCATAAGTGTAGTGACTTGCAGGCAAAAAGATGCCAGATCACTCCGGCTCAAGATACACAATTGCTGGTCCCTGCTCTCAGGGAACCTGATGCCTGGTGCACGCACTCGGGGAGATTTCTACAGAGTGAAACGGAGCTTCCACATCACAGGAGAGTCGCTGCTGTGGAAACTCACGCAATAGGTCCCGGCCAAAAAATTTAAACGCCCTTGCAGAACTAGGGACCTTGGCAAAGGTTTCTCAGTGTCTGCCTCCCATGGGACACCAAGCAGTGCTTAACAAGGGAGGGCAGAAGGCCAGCAATGACTTCTGATCTCTCTCTCTCTCTGCCTTCCAGACCTTCCTCTAGAGCAGTGGTTCTCAACCTTCCTAATGCCGTGACCCTTTAATACAGTTCCTCATGTTGTGGTGACCCCCAACCATAAAATTATTATTTTTTTTTTAAATATATTTTATTGATTTTTTACAGAGAGGAAGGGAGAAAGATAGAGAGCTAGAAACATCTATGAGAGAGAAACATCGACCAGCTGCCTCCTGCACACTCCCCACTGGGGATGTGCCCGCAACCAAGGCACATGCCCTTGACCGGAATCGAACCTGGGACCCTTCAGTCCGCAGGCCGACGCTCTATCCACTGAGCCAAACCGGTTTCGGCCATAAAATTATTTTCGTTGCTACTTCCTAACTGCCATTTTGCTACTGTTATGAATCGTAATGTAAATATCTGATATGCAGGA
The DNA here is from genome assembly GCF_964212035.1 of Myotis nattereri. Taxonomy (NCBI): domain Eukaryota; kingdom Metazoa; phylum Chordata; class Mammalia; order Chiroptera; family Vespertilionidae; genus Myotis; species Myotis nattereri. Next base: position 73,638,648 of record NC_138085.1, on the reverse strand, counting down.
TGTATTTTCATTGTTACAAATTGAACATAATTAAAGCACAGTGATTAACCACAAAAACAGTATGTAATTATATATGGGTTTTCCAATGGTCTTAGGCAACCCCTGTGAAAGGGTCGTTCGACCCCCAAAGGGGTCGCGACCCACAGGTTGAGAACCGCTGCTCTAGATCCTCCCCTCAGGCCAACTGCATGAATGACCCCGTATCACCCCTAAATTGCACCCCCCATCCCGCCTGCACCCAGAGCTCTAGAGGGCAGGCTCACAGCCCTGGTGGCTGCTCTACGGCACCCCGCCCTCTGCCCTTCCCCCTACCGCCCAGCAGAGGGCCCCGACGCGGCTCACCTTGGCTATTCTGCCGTGTTCCAGACACTCCTGCAGCTCCAGCTTGTCATTCACAGTGGATGCCAACGGCCTAGGAGGCAGAACAGAGGAGGTGACAGCGGGCCCAGGAGGACAGGGACACACCGGGCAGGGCTGACCCAGCAGCCATCTGACTCACACGGGCCAGCAGAGGGGGTCCTGCCTCCCACCTTGTTGTAAGCCCTTCCCACTCCCCCAGGAAACACACACACACACTGCAGCCACCCGCGGACACAAATCCACCAAGTATTAACCCTTAAAAGGCAAATTCAAAAGTGGCCTCAAACTACAAGTAAGCAGGTCACACCTGCCCAGAAGGGGAAAAACCCAAATGTTTTTATTTTTACATCAGTTATTTTAACTGAGTTTTAAAAGGATTCAACAAAGCAAGCTTCGGGGGGCAACAGAATGCTGTGTATCTTGATTATAGTGACAGTTACATGGGTGTGCACACTGGATGGAATTCATTGAACTGTGCACCTTAAATGTAAGTTAAAAAGACAAATGTTGCGCAGTCCCCTGAAGACTAACATTCTGTGACTTCCCAGAGGGCAGACCAGATCACTGAACACCGCCTCCAGCACAGGCCTTTTCTGACCTTTAGAAATACTCAATGAAGGCTTCACTGAGCAGTCCATGGCTCAGTGTGGGAACCTCGGACCCGCACCAATAGCGCTTCCAGGCTCCTCTCAGCTTATGCGTGCATACGCACACACACACACACACACACACACACACACACACACACACACGTACGCACGTACACACACGTACGCACACACACACGTCCGTACGTACGTACGTACACACATGCACACACAAGTACGTACACACACGCGTGCGCGCGCGCGCATGCACGCACGCACGCACGCACACGTCCATATGTACATATGTACACACACGCACGCGCCCACACGTCCGTCCGTATGTACATATGTACACACACACACACACACACACACACACATGCGTCTCTACCTGGTCCCACCTGGTCTCCCTGCTCCTCCTGGAAGCTCAGAGTTGTAGAATTTTAGAGTTGGAAGAAATAGGTGGGAATAATTCCCGAGGATCAAGGTGTGTGGCTTCATGAAAATGCTAGACTATACCATCCTGTCCATTTTCCCAACACACACATCCATCTTGGGAAATTTAGGGGGACGCTCAGAGTTTTCAGATCAGCTGCCCCACTGGCCCATCTCCTCCCCATCAACAAGCCCTTGCAAAAGACAGCAGCCCTGCTGAACGGGGACGGGCCTGAGGAAGTTCCTACAACTTCATGCAAACGACAGAGAGGGAGATTACACAGCTGAGGCCAGATCAAATGATGTTTCCAATTTGCAAGTATTCTCCAGGAGGCTTAGAATCCACTCAGAACATTCTGGAAAATATTCCCTCCATAAGAGATGTCTGGAGTGGGTGGACCTCACGCTGCTTTTCAGCTGCTTTCAACCAGAATCCCTCTCCTCACAGGCCCTTTATACAGTGCAATTATTGCACAGAAGAAATGGAATTTTCTTCATTCCTGGATATTAAAATCTATCTGTGTGACTGAAGAGCATCCTTCCAGCAAAAGACCTGGAACCAACTGAGTGTGGACAAGTGAGGCGGGGCTTCAAACCTGCAAGGCGCTGCTTCAAGATTCCCTCCCTGGACCGGCACATGGTTGGGGGGTGTGGGCACCTCCTTCCCACCCCAACCCCTCTCTCCATGACTTGACCTCAGGAGACTGAAGACATCGCCCGTGTAGGAGAACCTGCAATTCAACTCGGCAGCACGCCGGGTCTGCCCCTGGGAAGGGCGCACTCTTAAAGGGCCTCTTTTCCACGCTCGGTGTTGGTTTCTCGGGCAAGTATTTTCTCTACCCTGACGCCCCTCCCTCAAGAACAGGGCAGAGCTGGCCTGCAAAGCCCACTCGGGACCCCCGCTCCGGGCTGTCCTGCCTGCAGACGCCAACCCGCAGCCGTCCCCGGCCCGGAGCTCTCACCAACCTGTTCATACCAGGAAGGTTCCCCCAGAAGTAGCGGGCCCTGTGCGCGGCTGACACTTCTTTGGCATCAATCATCACAGGGTTGGACTATAAAACAGGAGGGAGGTTAACGGTGAGCGAGAGGAGCAGGAAACGGCGCCAGGAACTTCTGCGAGTTCGGAGCCCGGAAGCCTCAGGGGCTCAGGCTTCTCTCTGAGGAGGCCACCAGGAAAAGCCAGCACGAGACGTGGCCACATTCCACCAGCTCTTACCGGAACCTCGGAGACCAGCACACACCAGCGGAACATTCTGTGACGACGGGAATGTCCGCTGTGTGCGCTGCTCACCGGCAGTCCCTGCCCACCCGCCGCGGGGGGCTAATGAGTACCTGAAACGAGGTGAGTGTGACTGAGGAATTTTAACGTTTATGTAAGTATCACACGTGGCCAATGGGGCTTTGTGAGACAAAGTTCCAGCAACGGTGCAGATGTTCACTGCACACCCCGACTGTGAGCCAGACAGACAACTCGCAGTGACAGAACAGCAGCTGCGACGTTACCCATCCCGAGGCTGGGAGCGTGGGCTTGAGCTCCCGGACCGCCCACCCCCGAGGCTGCCTCTGTGCAGAGCTCAGACCGGGCTGCGTGCTGAGCCGGGGCCACGCTGAGACAGGTCCTGTCTCCTTCCCAGGTGTCAGAGAGCATCTGTCACAGCTGCTGAGGAGCGAGCTGAACCATCGATTCTGCCATCTCCTAGGCTCCCCCCGAGAAACACCACACAGAACCCAACCCTGGGAGTGGGCCCCCCACCCCCTTTACACTCAGGTCTTTCAAGCCCTAAGCCGTATACCTCCCCGAGAGAGAGACCCCGAGTTCTCTTGGGAGGACCTCTAACAATGCTTCCTCCCCACCTCACTGGGAAGCCCCAAGCTTCCCAAATGGGCCCTTTGCAAAGCAGAAGCCCCCAGCCCCCAGCCCCACAATGCAGATGAGACAGGGACAACGCGGCTGTCCAAGGCAGAAGCCGTTAGTGAGTCGGCCAAACCCAGGGTGCCGGCTATACCTCGAGAAATCGTGAGATGTCCCTCTTGTCACTAACGCCCATGGCCACCACGTTCTCAAAGAGCCAGAAGAAGGGGCGGTCATCTCCCTCCTTGGGCCGCGCATCATGCAGGAGGCGGTAGAACTCAAAGAAGAGCCGGCCAGTGCCCTCTGAGAGGCGGGAGAGAAAGCCGTCAGCTGGGCTGTCTGCAGAGCCAGTGGTGTGGCCAGGGCACGGGGCGGGTAAGGGAGGGCAGGGTCAGTGGGAGTAGCCTTCCCAGGGCGGAAATGACCGAGTAGGAAACCTACGTGCAGAAGCACAAGCTGAGAAGGCGGCCAGGCGAGCACGGCACCTACCGTAGAGTCCCTTGCGGGCAGGGTTGACGATGGAGAGGTCATTGCACGGACTGCCCCCAATCACCAGGTCGAACGGGCCCCACTCCTGGATCTGAGAGGATAAAGGGAATGTAATCGGCTTACTGTCCAGAGACAGAGAGAGAGGAAGAGAGAAATTATCTGTGAATTTGGCAAAAAAGTACCTGGACGCGGGGAGAGGAGACCCGGCTGCTTTGTACGCTCACCACCTACACACATTCATGCACATACACTACGCACACGCACACACCCTCCGTGCAGCCATGGGCCAGGCCCCGAGGCCCTCCGGGCTCAGTTTGCTCTACAATAAAGTGAAGGGTCACAGCGGGATAATCGGAGGCCAGCAGGGAAGCCAGTGTCCCCAGCAGGGAAGGCAGCCCCTCACGAGAAGGCTGACGTGAAGGTGCTCTGTGCTCTGCACACTCTGGGCAGGGTGTCTGTGCCATCTCAACGCCCTTCAGCATTCCTGAGGGCCCAGAGTCTCAGCGGTAGACACAGACACCAGAAGGGCAGAGGGTCAGTTAGTCAAGACCCTGCCGGACACCCTGGGAAATGGAGGCTGGTAAAGCTGCCGCCAGAAGTATGAGGACAGGCACCTCACCGCCGTCCTAAGCGCTCAACTAAAAAGGGCCCTGCAATTAGCCAGAGAGCAGCCCGAGCCCCAAATTCCCATTTCACTCTGCCCGTGAGCCTCAAACAAGGAGGAACACGGAAGAGGGACAGGAAGAGAGGCTGGGAAAACAGGGAAAGGAAAATAAATGAACGAAACGCAAGGGGGCTGGTGCTGCCCCGGGAGCTGAGTGCGAGGTGCGGAGAAGGCGGGACGGGACCCCGGCACTGACATACATGCTTCTGCGTGACGCTGCGGACGTCCCCGACGTACATGATCTTCCCCTGGTGCCGCACCATGCCCACCGTGATGGAGTCCTCGCACACCTCCGAGGCGATGTAGCGGTCCACCTGAATGCCCAGGTCCTTCAGCACCAGGAGCCCTGCGCCAGCCGGAGAAGAGCGCGGTCACCTCCGGCAGCAGGTCTCGGCCGGGAGCCCTCTGGCCAGCCCGACACACGGGTCAGCGATGGCCTGAGCCCTGCCCTGCCCAGGAAGCTGCCTGAAATCCTCTGAACCAACTGAACATGAGTGACAGAGACATCGAGGCTGCTTCACGTCTAGCTTGATCTACTTCAGAGGTGGTCAAAGGCCAGGACAGACCAGCCGGACAGGGGGCGGTTTCAGGGTCCAGGGAGAACAGCAGCCGAGTTTTGGTGGCCTCCTCTTTGCTGTTTCTCCATCGTTCACACACTGGTCCTTCCTTATCGCTTCTTTCCCCCAAACAGCTCATCCTGCCGCGACTCTCCCCATCCTTCAAACCCAACGTAAATGCTACCTGCTCTGAAAATGTTTCAGCAACGCCCGCCCCTCCCCTACTCCGTCAGCCCCCAGCACTCTGCGTCCCTCTCCACCTCATTAGAGCAGTGCGTATTCCTAATTCAGCTTTTCTCTTGGGCTACAAATGTCTTTAAGACGGAGTAAGAGTATGAGGTCTCATCCCAACTCACTACAGGCGCTTCCTTACCACAATCCCTCACCAGTGCTTGCTGAATTAACCCTTTGCGGTCCAATGTTATTTTTGGAATTCAAACAGTCTGATCCAAATTAATTGACGGGATTGAATGTTGAACTTTTTAATGTTCTTATTGCTCGACGTTGGACCTGCTCCTAGCGCCTGGTCTGTCGAGTCGGCCTCGAGGTTGGACCGAAAAGGGTTAAGGCAAGGAAACAATGAGAACAGACCCAGCAGCTTCAGGAGAAAGAGGCTACTGTGCTGCCTTTCTTTCCCCTGCGCCCAACAGACCCCCCACCAAGGAGCTTCTACAGCCTCCTGAGCTGCGACAGGGTCCAAGAAGGCCTCGAGGCTCTAGCCTGCGAAACCAACGCTGCACACGAACCTCTCGGTTTATAGAACATGGGCACCGAGATGAAAACATCAGACAAACACCTGGTCTGGGATGCCACCCCTACGCTGGCCCTCTGGCCAAGGTCCCTGGGCTCAGACTGTCCATCTCCCTCTGGTCACATGAAGGCAGGTTCTGAGGAGAGCGACTCCCTTCGGAGGAACTGAGGAGCCCAGCCTGGGAGGAGGCCCGAGGGGGAGATAGATGCGTCAGTGCCACCTTCCGCGAGGGCTGTCTGGCAAGGTCAAGAACCACATGAAGAAAACAGCACCTACAGTGACCCAGCACGCCCTAAAAGACAACGGCTAACGTACAGAACAGAACGAGTGTGCACAGGGAGGCTGTCACAGCACTGCTCCAGCAGTGAAAACACCAGTCCCCGACCCACGGAGGAGTCAATTAATCTCGGTGCTTTCACTCAGTGGCACCTTACGCGGCACTTACAAATGAAGAATGTCGTTCTCTACTGACTGACCTGAGACAGTCTCATAGCCTCATAATTGAAAAGGCGCGTTACAGCACTACACATTTTACCGCCCCTTTGTTGTATCTATGTACGATTACATAAACGCACGCACACAAATCTAACACGACATTCACCAAAACACTAATCACAGGCTTATGGGCAATTTAGATATTCTCTGCTCTCTCGGTTATAGATTGTTTTTTTACTGCGACTTCAAATGAAAACACAGCACAAGGGCCGTGTTTTTGTTTTGGTCGCCGCCTGCCCTTTGAGGCTTTGGGAAAACCGCCAATGACCTCTCAGTCACGCCGTCCTCGGCCGGAAGCGCCCCCCATTGAGGAAAGTGCCCGCCGGACACGCTGGTTTGCCACCGATTTTACTTCCCGATGAACAGTTTCCCCTGCAGGGTGAGGCTTTAGCAGTGGTGATGCTCCCTACGGTTCTGTTTGGTCAGAGTTGAATACACGCATCCCCCTCCCCCTAGAGCTGCCCGTCCCAGGAGGAGGGCGCAGCCCCTCTCGGACCCGTGCTGCTCACCTGTAGCAATTCCGTCAAACAGAGACAGCACCCGGATGGGCTTCCTCTTCTCGGCTGGGACAGGTGGGTAAACCTTCGGAGGGTCCTAGGCAGGGAGCACAACAGACCAGGTGAGTGCCCGGGCGTGCTCCCCAGCTCCGCCCGCCCTCCCAGCCCCGTGAGCGTGACCGGCGTTCTGACCCCGCACAGCCAGCGCGCGGCTCGGGCACCCCTGCTCATCGCCCGGCCCCCCGACCCACGGAAGCACCATCGCTTCAGCCGGTCCGCCCTCCAGCTCCGGCAGGTAGGAGTGGGTGCAGAGAGTTCGGGAGCAGGCCCAGGCCGGCACTCACAAATTCCTGGTCGTGGTTGTTGGCGAAGAACATCTGCAGCCGCGAGGGCCAGTCATCCCGCCTCCGCAGCAGCCCGTAGGTGCCCTTGTGCCCGCACATGTAGCAGTTCCAAGGGTCTTCTTTAATGGCTGCCTGGGCGGCGCCGGGCCCCACCAAGAGATCCACGCACTCCACGCAAAAGCACCTGGAAGGAAGCCCAGTGTAGCAGCGGGACTCCCAGCCCCAGGCCAGTCCTGGATGAAGCACGGCTGGGCAGGTGGGCAGTGGGAGCCCACGGTGGGGGCCCCTCACCTGCAGCAGTTGTTGTTCCCGCACATGAGCACCTCACGCCCGCCACAGCAGATGGTGCAGTAGGACTGGTAGCCGTCGTCGTCGTACTGGTACGCGCACTCCAGGAAGCAGTTCTGGAGGGCAGGGGGCAGTCAGACCCTCCGCGAGCCCCGGGAACCCTGACTCAGCCCTGGAGACATGACCCTGCGACCCATCCAACCAGGGTCTGGCCTACACCACAGATCAGGGAAGGGGCCAGCAGGTGTCCTGGCCCCAGCAGTGGACAGTAGCAAGGAGGCCTGGGCGAAGGCTGGGGAGGGAGCAGCAGCCTTTGCCCCTAGGTCTTCCCCGGGGCCCTGAGGGCGCAGCAACCCACCCGCCAGTCGGCTTGTCCTCCCCCCTTCACTAGTGCCTGGGGAGTGGAGTCCACGTCTGGGGACTGGGATGGGTGTTACAGGCGGAAGACTTTCAGGAGGAAAAATAATGGCAAGTCAACCCTTGAAGCCCAAATGTCTGTTTATCAGAACTTTCTGCTTCCACAGCTAACGCTGGGTCAGTCAGGCCAGGGGGTAGGAGGTGGCATCCCCAGCAGCCCTACCTTACAGTTTTGGCACATTCCTCCGATGAAGAGAGGGTGTTCCAGGGTGACGTTGAGGCTCCCACAAGAGATGCAAATGTCTGGAAAGCAGAGAAAGCAGAGTGAGCGGCACTGCAGGGCCCCCTCTTGCCTCGGACCAGAGCCAGCTCCAGAAAAGCTACAAAAAGGGGGCGTGCTAGAGCTGCCTCGGGCAACAGGGAGGCACTGTGGCCCCCGTTTCAGAAGCCCTGTCCTCTCTCAGAGCATCGATGCCACCATCCAGGAGTGGCATCATACAGGGACAGGAACCGCCAAGGAGAACGGGGCCCTGCCCTGGGTATGGGGGTGGTCTTTGGCAGACCTTACGTCCTGGGCCCCTGCCCCATCCTCCCCAGGCGTGAGGGCCCTGAGCCTGACACACCATCACTAGGCCAAGGGAGACAGACATGGGATGCGAATGACCGCTGGACGAGAGAAGGTGATGAGAGATATAAGGCCAGAAGGTCAGGTTCAGGCAAATTCAATCGAATACAAGAGGGGCTCCCCTCTGGGACCCACTGGAGTGTCCCAAATCCTAATACCAGCCGACACCATCGACAGGTCAGTCAGATTCTGGCACCAGAAGACAGACGTGTGTGTGATGCAGGCTGGAGGTGGTGACACATGCAGGACTGACCCTGTGACTGAGTACTGATGTCCCAGTCCAGCCTTTCTCAGCAGCCATGCCTCTGCCCCAGGCAGCCCACTAGGAGCCAGCCCACCTGCCCGTCCCAGGGAGTCGGTGTCCAGTGCATTGGACTCACCCTCGATGTTCCGGCACTTCTGCCGCACCTCGTACACCAGCCGCTCTGCGGAGGGAGGGAAGCCCAGCATCAGAGGAGGCAAGAGGGCCTCACCCACTCCTCTGAATGCCAGCCTCGCCACGCCACTCTCTCCAGAGCCAGGCTAACTACCTCTTGTGCGTTCGTCGATAATCTCCTTGACCTTGGGCTTCTCGGTTGTGCTCTTCCGGGGCTTTTTGGCTGGTGGGGGTGGCGCATAGGCAGCTGCCTCGGGTTCAACCCACATGTCTGTGTAAACTTCTTTGTAGGGGTTCTTCTCCTCTGGATGGGAAAAGCAGGGAATGAGGTCACGGTTCCCAGCTGACAAGGAATCCCAGCTCCCTCTCCTCCCCCATTCCACCCATAATGGGGTGCAGCCTGGACCTCGACGTGTTCCTTGCTCTCGACTCTCTGGTGCCAGCAGGCCAATGGGGAGCATGTTATTCTGAGTCCCAGAGCAGTACCACCCTACCCGACCCCAGGGGAGGGAGACCACGGCCCATCGATGGAGGCCTGGGCAGCCCTCCCTCAGCATGGCTTCCGCAGGCCTGGCTGGCAGGGGTCCAGAAGGCTAGGCTGGGCGCCCGTGCTGACCTTCTGGTGGTTCCAGGCCCTTGGGGCCAGAGGGCTGGAACCCTCCGAGGGCCCATTCGATCATCTGCTTGTTCTGCACCTCCACGGCCTTGGCAGTGTCGCTCTCATCGCTGTCATGGCACGCTGGGAACAGCTTCCCGGCTCGGCTGCTGGCCACCTGGGGGGCAGCAAGAATGGGGGGTTGGAGGGACAGGCTGGAGGGCAGACTCCTAGTAACAAAGGTGGGAGAAGGTGCAAGGAGGGGGAGGACTGGAGGAGAACGCCTGAAGAGTGTAGAAAGGAAGCGAGGAAGATGGGGGGAAAGGAGTCCACAGGCCTGGCAGGCGGACCCTCTGCCCAGGCCTGACATCCGCATCTCGGCTTCTAGGCCAACTAGCGGTCGAATCCCCACACGGCGCTCACCTGCAGCACTTCGTAGATGGCTTTGCGGTACATGGGCTGCTTGTTGTAGGTGGCCTGGTGGAAAGCGCTGCAGAAGGAGCTCAACGGCATCAGCTTTTCAACACACACCTGGGGGGACAACCACGCCCTCGTTTTCCCTCCCACACGCATCGAGCCCACCACGTGCCTGGCAACAGGCAAGGGTGGGAGGCATCAGAACGCGGCCGCTGTCCTGGAGAGGGCCAGATGCATCAATAAATAACTGCATGATGCAGAGGATCTGAAGGCAAGTGGGAGGGGCTTCCGGGGAAAGGGTTCCCAGGAGGCAGAGACTCGGCAGGCATCCTAGCTGTGAGGCACCAGTGCAACCTCATGATCTCCTGGGCTTCCACTCCCACACACACAGAGTGGGGGCAAGCAGAGCCCACTTCTACCACCCAATTCCAGACCATGCCCCGCCAAAACCGTAGGCCTTGGGCCCGAGACCCCATAACTCACCACTGAGAACTTGCCGTCTCCGAACCACATGACCCAGCGGGTGCCTTCAGCTGCTCGACTCCGGCCCGTCATCCACCAAGACACAATGCGGCCTGGCCACCAGGAGAAGCCCCGCAGTTTCCCCCACACCAGCTCCCCAATGCCAAAGCCCCGGCCGTCCTGGATCCCCAAGGAGCAGAAGTCATTATACAGCAGTCACGAGGCCCTGCCACCCTCATCCCCCCACGGCAACCCCAACCCTGGGCATCTGAGGGTCAGGGCAGCCAGGAGGGAGCTCCATCTGAATGGACCAAATCAGAGCCAAATTGGGGAGACGAAGAGGCTTGGGATCAGGTGGAGAGAGGAGAGCAGGATGGGGCGAGCTGGCAGTGGAGGGACCCAGGACAAAGCTGGACGAGGCAGCTGAAGAAGCCAGCCGCTCACCTCGTACTCTGGTTCGTCATCGGCTGCTTTGGTGGCGTTCTTGTCCCCTGTGTCAGCCCCCACAGGCTCAGGGGTGGTGGCCACAGTGGGGGACGCGGGGTCAGTGGGCTGCTGCACTGCAGGAGGACTGGCCTCCTCCACCTTCTGAGACTCGCCGGACCCCTGGTTCTCTTCCACAGCGTTCATTACTGCAATCACCTTGGCTTTCTTCTCAGCCTGGGAAAACAAGGGACAGAGTTACCTTGGCCTCTCCAGGAATCAGCAAGGCCACCTCACACTCAGGGCGCTCCTCGCAACCTCTTTCTGGGCTGGAGACAGTGGTGGGAGGTCAAGGGCTGGAGAGAGTTCTTCCCTCATCAACTCAACTGGCCTGCCGTGGAAAACAGAGAGATCCGAAGTTGAGAGGCAAACTCCAATCATCTGGCTCCATTCCAGCCTTCTCCTCTGCCCCTTAGGAAATCTTCCTTCCTGGTCTGATCTTTCCCAGTTTATCACCATTATCATTCGCCTACCCTCTGACGTGGAAAGGCTAATTCTATTCAGATCTGAAACGTGCACCTTCGTTTAGGCTCCATCCTCTCCTGTCATATTTCCCAGCCAAGAACTGGACTTCTCACCCTTTTCTCCACAATTTCCCTGGGCAGCCAGGAAATCTGTGTGGCTCCCCGACCACGATTCCAGTTCCGTTGTCGGGTCTACTATGAGGAAATCGGTGCCATGTTTCCTTCCCCACCTGCTGGAGCACCACGCAAAGCCCCGTCCGAGCTCACCTGCTTCCAGGCTGGAGTTCTTAGGATTAAATCCACTGTGCATTCTGCTACCAGACTCACCCCTCCCTTCTCTGCGTGCCTTTCAGATCCATATATAAATACACTTATTCTTTCAACACTTTCTTACTGAGTACAGGCATCCTCTGCCATCCCACCGACAAACCCAACCAAACCCAACCACTGTCCTAGTTGGACAGCCTCCAACCTTTCATCATTTCAGACTTCATCTTTCAGACCCTGCCCCATTCCTTCTCACCACCTGCTCCCAAAGGTGCAGCCTGCAGGGGAGCATGAGATCCTGGATACACAGCTCTGAGGGCCGGCCAACCTCATCTCACCCCAGCTACTGAATCTAGAACACATGGCCCTCAAACTCAGGGCTCCGCACCCATTCCCACCACACCATCCATCTGCCTTTCAATATGAAGCTCTCCCCCAGAGCTTATGAAAAAGAAAAAAGCATCAGAAAGCATCATGGACCACAAGAGCTCTAAGCTGGAAGTCAGAGCATCGACATCTTTCTTAGCCTTGCAACTCATTAACAGCTGACCTCAGAGCAGCCCCTTCTCTTCTGAGTTGCTCCAACCTAAAAAGGCATTTAAATGGAAGGGTTTCTGTTAACCTTTTCTGACTATCAAGAATTCTAGGGATGCGCCAAAGCCTGTTAATGAACCCCCAGATCACAGGGTTCCAGGTTAAAAACCTTGGTCTTAAACGCAATGGCCTACTCTCGTCGATTCATTTCATTCAATCCTCAAGTCTTTGTTTCTGGGCCAGTCGGCTTCCTGTAATGATCCCTAAAACACTAATGATAGAAGTCCTAGTTCTTTCTCTGACTCAACAAATTCTAAAATGGGATCATTTATTCTTTGCCCACAAACAGCTGGGAGAACGAGGTGGAAGAACGCAGAGTCATTGCTCATACCCTAGCCCGGTTCTCACCTGGCACCTGGTGGAACTTCGTCCTCTCCTTCCTACTTTCAATTATCCACCACCACCTCCCCCACAAGGTGTGACGGGATGGGCACTCAACCCGAGGCGGGAGGAGGATTCTCCTCCAGAACCGTCAGCTGGGGCAGCCGACCCCGGCACCAGGCCCCTTCAGATGAGCAACATGACTAGCTGTTCTGCTCCCTTCCCTCTGCCTCCTCCAACTTCAGTCACGTTGACTGATCTAGACCAGGCTGCTACCCTATGACCCAAAGACCCTGCTCACGGGTGACAGGGCCCCTCAACCAGAACAAGGTGTGTAGGTAGCAGAGGGCAGCAGGGAGAGGGGCCTTCCGAGGGAAGGAGCTGAAGTCACTTCCACAGCAAGCAGCAAGGGGTGGGCGGGTGCTGGGCTCCCCAGGTCTAGACTCGAGGAGAGTGGGTAGAGTCGTGCCTGACACCACCCTTCGTCCTCCCCCACAGCCCCTTTGTCTCTCTTCCCCACCCCCCCACAGCCAGTTCCTGAACATGATTCTTCCCCCACAACTTCCCCCAGCTTGTCAGCCGCTGCTGCTGAGGCTAGGAAGCGCCCCCAACCCACTAGGTGCAGGAGAACACGCGCCCGAAACAGTTTTGGCAGGCGGCGGAGGAGGAAGGGGCCTCCATCGTGACACGGCCAGCGGGGGCAGGGGAAGGAAGAAGGGGTGGGTTAGCAGCAGGAGGCAAGAGAAAAGGGGAAGAAGGGGCAGAGACGGTGGCTGGGTGGGGGAGGGGCCTCATTAGAGGAGTCTGCCCAAGGTAGTGAGGGAATGCCTTCTTTCCCCACGTTCACTCTCCCTGGGGCAAACAATGGGAGAAAGAAGGGTTAACTGAACCTTGGCATTTGGGCTAAAGGCTCCTACCCTCAGATCAGAACACCCCACTCCAGGGTGGCCGAGATTGGGCCTGATCAGGGAGATACTACACGCCCCGCCCCCCCTCCCCACCACCAACGTGGCCCAAGGAAGCCACTCTGCCTGGAAAGCCACTGGTAACCCCGCTCTGGTGGCGCGGGGCCTCCCGTCCAGATCTACCTCCTCCGGCAGCTGTCCCACTAACACCCCCCTCCAGGCTGCTTCCTGTTCCAAAGGTCAGAGGTCTGGGCGCCCATGCGGACGCCCTGCCGGCGCAGCAGATCCTGGGCTGTCCCGCGAGCCCCACCGGCCTGAGTCAGGCTGGCCCCCCAGGCACCCACTGAGGTCCCACACCCCGTGTCAAGGCTGCACTGCTCCCGCCACCCCAGCACCGCTGCGTCCTGGCAGCCTGCCCGGTGGCTCCCGGGGACACGCAGGAGAGGAAACTCTCCCTCTCACGAGGCTGCAAGGTTGGCAGGGCCTGAGGGCAGCATGGTCCACCAGCCAGGAACACGGGTCAGCAAGGAAATGCCAACAACCCATCTGCCAGCCAGCTCCGCAAAAGCGTGGCTCCCAGCCCACAGCCAGGCTCCCAGCGCCCGGCGCGGGCCTGCTCCCCGGCGCTCAGACCCCTGCCCCCGGCTCTGCAGGGCTGCTCGTCCCGGCCCCGGAACCGCCGGGCCCCACCTGGGCGCAGCGAGCAGTGCGGCTGGGACTCCGGGGGAGGGAGCGGGCGGGACGGCAGAAACTTAGCATCTCACAACTCGGGCCGGGCAGGGGAGCCGGCTCGCGCGGGCCAAGGAGGCACACTTGACTCTGCCCGGCCCCGGCTGCGGCGGCCCAGAGATCCTCCCACCGGCCCTGCCGCCCTCCGCCCCCGGCCTCTGTCCAGGAACCTACCCATAAGGCCAGGTGCAGCCCCTCCGCCGTCCGGCTCAGGTGTGATGCCCGGCCCCGGAGCTCGGTAAGTAGCTGCCCGCCTGGGGGGAGGGGAAGGGGGCGATGGGGCTGGGGGCGGAGGGGGCCGGAGGGAGGGGGAGGGGGTTGGTGGGGGGGAGGGCTTGAACATTTTCTTTGTCTAGAACTCCAGGTCACGTGGGGCCCGCTGGAGTGCTTGGTTGGCTGCGAGAGGGCCGGGGGAGGGGGCCGGCTCTCCCGACGCTGGCGGCGGGCCAGCCCCTCTCCTCCCGGCCGAGGGGCGCGGGGCCCGGGGGCGCGGCGGGGCCTCCGCGGGTTCCCAGGGCCGGCCCAGCCGGGCTGCAGGCGGTGCCGCCCCTTCCTCCCGCCGGCCCGCCCCGCCCCCGCTCCCCGCCCCCGCCCCCGCCCCCCAACTCCGCGGGAGCCCCGCTCGCGGCTGGGGGCGAGGCGGGGAGCCCTGGGGCAGCGCTGCCGGGAAGGGGGCAGCCCGGGGGTGAGGTGGGCGCGCAGGCGAAAGGCGAGATGCGGTTCGGGACAGTCTGCGAACCAGGAGAAAGTTGTTCAAAGTGAGTCTCAGAAGCGCACCGAAAACAAGAAAAAAAGAAAGAAAAAAAAACGCTTACAGACGAGCAAAGCAGCCCAATAAGTTGTAGGGAAACTCCGCGCGCACAGCGGTGGACGGAAGGCGCCCGCACGAACGGAGAGCGTCCCGAACGTGGCGGGTGCGGGTGGGGGGGAGTGGGGGCTCCCTTCACACGGTTGGGGGGCGGAGAGGGGCGCCTTGAACAGCGGACCCAGCAGTGCAGGCTCTGGAAACCTCTTCCTGGCCAAGTCACTGGGTCCCCTAGGTCGGCCTTGAATTTCTCCCTTTCTTGTGTGCAAGGCTGGGGCTGGGGGCTAGTTCAAAAGTAGAGTAGCTCCCCCTTATGCGGGGGCGGAACTTTGTCCAAGACGACACCCCTCCACCCCCCACCCCCGAAGGTGCCTGAAACCTTGGCTACTACCCAACCCTATATATACTGATTTTTTCCTATCCGCACGTCCCTATGATGAAGTTATAAATTAGGCACAGTAAGGGATTAACAACTAATAAAATAGAGCAATTATAGCAACAGACTTGTGAATATGGTCTCTGGGAAGATCACTGGCCCAGCTGGTGTGGCTCAGTGGTTGAGCCTCAACCTATGAAGGAGGTGATGGTTCGATTCCCCGTCAGGGCACATGCCCGGGTTGCGTGCTGGGTCCCCATGTGGGGCATGCAGGAAGCAGCCGATCAATGATTCTCTCCCATCATTGATGTTTCTGTCTCTCCCTCCCTCTCCCTTCCTCTCTGAAATCAATAAAAACCTAATTTTTAAAAGAAATATCACTGTACTCACCCTTTTTCTTGTGATGACATGAGATGATAAAATGCCTCCATAATGAAATGAAGTGAGGTGAATGACTAGGCATGGTGACACAGTGTTAGGCGTCTACTGACCGTCTGACCATATATATGTCAGAAGGGGGACCATCTGCTGTGGGTAATCCTGGATCATGGAGCTATGACAATGTGGGTGGCTGGGGAAATCTATTATTTTTGGACTGTGGTTGACCTTGGGTAGCTGAAACATAGAAAACCAAACCCCAGATGAGGGGAGAACTACTGTACAGCAATTCCTCCCTTCTCACCCATCTGCAGCTCAAGACTACATTCCTCTTCTTCCAGAGCCTCTAGCTGGAGCGTCAAGGTACAGCCTAAGCCATTTCAAGCGCCCCCCCCCCCCCCTTCTCAGCAGAGGCCCCAGGAGGACAGACACGCGAGGTACTGACAGATTCAGCTAGACTTGGACAGACAGGAGAAAGCCATTGAAAAGCAAACATCTGTAAAGGTGACTGTCATAAGTACCAAGCTCAATGGGCCAGGGTGGCTTAGAAGCCACCAGAACCTGGGTAGTCTGGATGATAAGTGGGGTCAGAGAGGTCAGTGCAGAGCACAGGTGGGATCTGAAGGAGGAATCAGATCTGGAATGAGCTAGGATAGGTGGAGAATAAGAGATGGTAGTCGGGAGGGGGGAAACTTGTCCACCTTCCACCTCCAACCCGACTAAAGCTAAAAGGTGCAGAGAATGATGCCAACAGCTAGATCCCATAGCAGTGAAGAGTCCCTGCAGCTTTTCTGACAAGGGGAGATGGATGGGTAGTTTGGGAAGGTTAGTCTGGTTTCCATTTGCAAGACAAATAAATCCGAAAGAGCAGAGGAGACAAGGTGAATGCTCCCAGGGGAGGCTGTCTGGCCAGTGGCACTTGTCAGAAGATCTGGGCTTGGAATATGGTTCCATCAGGACCTCAAACAAGCCACTTAGCCCCCAAAAGCCTGTTTTCTTACTTGCAAATTAGGCGTGACGACACCTGCCCTCCCAGGCCCTGGAATACCAGCATCTCTTGAGGATCACCTCCTGCCCTGGATGCCTGGCTTCCAGCCACCGTCAGCGGGGACATACCGGCTGGAACCGGTGCCAGTACGATGAGGTCAGGTGGAGAGATCTGCTGTGAAGAAGAGCCCACCATCTCCTGGGGCTCAGCACCGGTCAGAGCAAGCGAGCCCTGAACAGGGAGGAGGACTCCAAATCGGAGTGCCTTCTCCAAATAATTCTTGGGGAGTACAGACTTCCCTCTCCCAACCCCGCTGAGACCCAGAATCCATGCAGCAAGGAGGAGCCATTCGACAAAACACAGACCCTTCTTTCAACCATCTCTCAACTCAAAGTATCTACGTAGTACATTTCCCAGGAGATTCCCCAAGCAGAGATGAGCAGCCCTGAATTCAAACCTCTTGCCTGCTCCCACCCTTTATGGGATGTAATATGACTTGCTTAGCTGCTTCTCTCACTGCTGCCTCCTCAGCATCCAGGCCCTGTCAACAGCCCACTTTAGACCTCACCCTAGGCCTCCTCTCAAAATGAAGTCTGTCTTCTGGCTTGGCCGGCTCTTTTTAATAACACTACCTCATCTATGGCCTCTCCCTTTCCATTATTACATGGCTAACCACCTTCGCTTCTACACTCTGTTGGTGTTGGGGCTGCTTCATCCAGGACTCAGAGTGCCAGAACAGACCAGTCATCGGTTTCACTTTCTCTTGGCTAACTTAAAAACTAGCCTCCCTCCAGCTGCCAGACTTCCTCATTCTCATTCTTTAAAATTAAGCTCACATCTTACGTCTTCTACACAGCTCCCACCTTTAGCAAAAGGAAGCCCAAACTCAAAGGCGTCCCCTCGCAACCGAGGGTACCGTCCCTCTCCTGTAGCTACGGGGCAGAAAAGGTTTCCCTTTTCTGTTCTATCAGAGATGTGTGCCTCTGTGCTCAGCGGGCAGACAGACCCCAAAGCAGAAAAGATGCCAAGATCTAGGGCAAAGGGGGCTTTGGTAAAAGGTCAGGAAAAACCCAGGGCAGCCTTCAAGGATCCTTAGGTCACATTTGTCCTCCACCTTCCAGTGTAACCCTTTCAGGGTGACTACTGGGGTAGATCTTTTGATTGAGATAAAGATAGTCAGCCTAAAAAAAGCAGGGCCATGTAAAACAGCCAAGTTCTTGAAAATGTCATAGAAAGTATGTTGAAAGGAGGAACTCCTAGAGGAAAAGAAGATCTGGTGGATGTCAAGAGCCTAAAAGAAGTGTTGGAGAGGAAGTATCCAGCATGGTCCAAAAGAGAGGGTGACCTGAAAGAGAGGGCACGTTTCCTGTTTGGCAGGCAGGGCGCAGTGACTCAACAGGCCTGCCGAGAACGGCTCCTAAGGACACCTGACTCTTCGCCCTGATCCTGTATTCATCAAGCAGACTTCTACCTTTAATTACATTTTCCAGTGACTCTCATACCAGGAAGTTGCCAGAAACAGCAGGACAAAAGCAAACAAACAAACACACAAACAAACACAGCAGGACAAGTACAGGGATCTGTGTGGCAGGGACACGTCCTGTAATACGTTGGTAAATTTAACATTCTGGTATATGTAGCCCTCCCGCATCTCTGAAGAGCATGATCATGATGAGTGCCGTTAATTTGACTTTCCAGCTCACAGAACTGACATGATACACAAGGCCATGATCCCCCGCCAAAGGGCAGTCATTTTCCCCAGTTCAGGTAGGAATGCCATGACTGCCTGACTGGTTTTAACTCCAAGTCCAGCGTTCAGTTCATGCTCTGTCATAAAATCCAGGGCTCACAGGATGTGGGCAGGTTATCTTACTTCCATCAAACCTGGCATTTACCACCTGGCTCCCTTTACTCAAAATCAGAGAAGCCACAATCCCTAGGAAGCCATCTGCAAAGCCGCACATTGGGGAGACACAGTGTATTTTCTGCCCCACAAACATTCCTACTGACCTCAAGGCCAGGGAGACCTTATCCAGACAAAAGACGATGAGATAAATATGGATGTCTGTTCTGACCCTGTCCTCCCACCTACAGCTGGACAGCCTCAGAGCTACACACTGGACCTCTGACTACCTCCTGACTACGTCCACAGTCTGTATGGCACTCAAGGCCCCCACAATCCACAGCACTTACGTCATGGGTCACGCTCCCCAATCTGTCTGCCTACTTACTATTCCCCAAATATGTGGGGGTTTTGTGCCTTTGCTCATACTCTCCTTGCCCCTCCCCTTCAACTCCCACCAGCCAAATCCTACTTATCCTGGCCCACTTCACCATCACCTCCACCATGAGCATCTCTCTAGACCTGAACTGTCCAATAAGGTAGAAATAATTCAGTTCCTCATCTGTACCAGCCACGTGCCAAGGATCCAGAGCCACCTGGGGACGGGGGCTCCTGAAGATGGCACAGGTTTTAGAACATTTCTATCACTGCAGCAAGTCCCTCTGGACAGTGCTGCTCTGGCCCTCACCCTCATCTTCCCCCTCCTCCTCCGTGCTCCCATAGCACTTTGCAATGCCCTCTTTGCGCCTGCCAATCTTTGCCTGTGCTAAGGTGACTGTGTACTCATCTTTCTCCTCCGCTAGATTAAAAATTCCTAGAGGGCAGGGACTGGGTCTTACTCAGCTTCATGAGGAAGTGGTGTGGACAGCACTCCTTGCACACTTAGAGCAGCGGCTGCCAACCGGAGGCCCCAAAGGCTGGCGACCGCTGCTGGAGAGGACTAAGACAGTGTATGCTGACTGAAACCCACCTTGTCTCATCCAGAATCCACCCGCC
The DNA here is from genome assembly GCF_964212035.1 of Myotis nattereri. NCBI lineage: Eukaryota > Metazoa > Chordata > Mammalia > Chiroptera > Vespertilionidae > Myotis > Myotis nattereri. The sequence goes on along the minus strand of NC_138085.1, from coordinate 73,619,348 downwards.
AAGTTCCTGCCGGGGGGACAGATACTTTCCATAGCAAAATTCTAAAGGGGCTAAGAGGTCCAGGTCTAGGGCTCCCCAAAGAGGAGGGAACATTTGTTTTCCTATTCCCCTGCAGTCCACATGGAGGTTGCAAGCAAATGACCAGGACTGAGCTGCTCCTGGTGAAGCTAAAAATAGCCACAGAGCCAACAAGGAGTTAGCAGGACTTGTTGCTAAGGAGACCAGTGGCAGAGAGAGCCACCAAGCAGGGAGAAAATATCAGACCTGCACCCAGAGAACAGAGGCCATGGTGGGGGGGCGGGCACTCGAAGTTGATAGGGGTCCAAGGCTCCCACCTGGAGATGGCCTGACTTCTGGCAGCTCCTGACTAATGCTCTAAGTGGGGCAAATGTTTCCTCTGTCCCTCAGTAACCCATCTCCATGGAAACCACCATGACTGGGGTGAAGTACCAGCCCCTGGAAGGAAGGCCTCTGCCTAGAGCTGGTTGTTATGGCAACATCCCCCCTTTCTGTCACTCTTTCTCCCTGCTGGCTTCTCCTGTGGGGAAAGGTGGGGGCCTGGTCTGGGCTTAGCCAGCATGACCAGGGAACACCTGCTTTCTGACAAGAGTCACCTGCAAGGGGCTCTTCAGAAGCTCCTGGGAGCCCAGAGAGGCCAGTCCCTCCTCGGCACAGGGCAGAGCTTCCTTTTCTTCCCACGAGGCTTCACAGATCGTCTTGCCAGAGGCATCCCAAACTCATTCAGGTTTAAATGTATCAGGATCACCCAAGGAGGTTCGTAAAAATATAGATTCCTGGGCTCTCTAAGGTGATCAGCAGCTTGAGTAGGGCCTAGGGATCTACTAAAACCTCCCTAGGTCATCCCGATACTGGCCAGGCGTGGAGACCACCAGTGGCCTGGCTGTCTCTGTCACAATGAGGGACTGAGCCCACCCCAAGGGGCAGGGCCATTAACTGAAGAGGAAGTGGTCTGGGGAGGGGCGGCGCAGGCAGGAGATGCAGGGGGACGCGCCCTCTGTGCACAAGCCCAAGGTGAGGCCCCATCTCCTGGGCCCTTCCCTCCTGCTTCCCCTTCAAGCCAGAACATGCTGTTGCCTTGACACTGGATTGTGATTTAAAACCGAGCCTTTCGACAAGCTGTCCCCTATGGCAGAAAGTGGAAGGTGGAGCGAGGGGCTGGGCAGTCTGGTTCCCAGAGTGTATAGAATGGTGGCAGCCCAGGCAGATGATTTGGGCTGAAAGAGAAATCCATCCTCTTTCGGAGGGAAAGCAAAAGGGTCACCATGGCAACCTGCAGTGTGCTAGCCTGGCTGGGCTCCTTGCCATCACCCAGGAGAGGTGCAGCATTTAGGCAAACACCATGGGGCAGGGGGGCCCCACCCACCTTGCCAGTGGAGTTTGAGAACCTGAAGAGGCCATGCCCTACCTTGGAGTGCACCTCTGAGCCCGCCTGAAACACCTGAACTCCAGGGTCCAGGAGCACTGGGCAGCACGAGCACCTGGAACAGCCAGGCTGGGCGGGGACACTGAGGAGGTGGGGGACAGGGTGGGGGAGATGGGCCTCCACCTTTCCGTTACCCTCAGCCTAGCTGTGTGCCCAAGACCCATCCCACGTGGAACCAGCCCTCATTCAAGACAGCATGCAATTGGGTAGTAAATTATGTGCTGGAGATGCTTTCTCCGCGTGTGGAAGGGAAGCTGGGGAGGCCAGGATCAGCAAAGGCAGTGGGACCCAGGGGAGGGAGCCGGTAAACAAGGGATGGTGCCACCTCCCAGGTCTCAGGCAGGAATGGCCAGATCTCATATCTGCAATCGCATCTGCTCCCCGGAGGATAAGCTGCACAGGCCTGTTCCATACGGGGCGGGGGGGGGGGGGGGGAGGCTTCTCCGCAAACCCCACTCTGCCCGCACTTTCACAGCCCGGAGCTGCGGGGGGTGGAGGGGGGGAATGGTCCACCTGTGAGTGAGGAGGTGCAGGCTGGGCAGGGAGTCGGGAGGGGGAGAGGGTGGGGGTGCTGCAGGTCCCCAGACCTCACTTGCTTCTGACCAGGAAAATCAACAGAAGCAGTGGCTGCGAGGTCCCAGGTTGCTCAGGGTATGGCCGCTGATGACAAAACCTTTAATAAGTGCCTAACGGCCTAGCCTCTTTGGATCAGCTAATGGGACCACAAATATCTGTTGAGTATTACAGATAAGATCAAAGGAAGTCAGTGAGAGGTGGAAAGAACCGTAAGACAAGTTTGCTTGAGGACACGTCTCTAGGAGAGAAGTGATAATTTCATACCTTCAGGGGGAGGGCAGATGCCAGTCAAAAGGAACCCTGTAAACACCCCTCCTCAATGGCCCCGGGCTACTCTCCCCTCCCCTCCTCCACCCAGTCGCCTGGCTCCAGGGGTCAAAGGGAGGGGCTCAGGGACCACCATTCAGATGCAGGCCTGCAGACCCTCTCAAGTTTCAGGGTCCGAAGAGAAGACTCAGGAGGCGCTCAGCCCGCGAGCATTGTGGTAAACTAGGCTGGAAACCGCGGGCGCCTACCATCTCCATCCCAAAGGAAAAATTTGAATTCCTGTACCAGGTCTTTTCCGGCCTTCGGCCCCACCCATGTCCCCCCCCCCGCCCCCCCCCTCCGTCTGCCTGCCTTAGAGCCTGTCCTTCCTCGACTCAGCACCGAACCTTATATTCGATCACCTGGAGAAACACCTGGGCCAGGGCCCTTCACCAAGTTCCAGACCTGAGCACTACAGAGCAGGGCCCAGGCCGGGGCAATGACAAACCTCCCAGAGGATCCCAGTATGCAGCGAGAGCCCCGCTGTGGGTGACGGGGGGGGGGGGGGGGGGGGGGGGGGGGGCGGGGCGGGGGAGGGTTGGTAGCTGATACAGTAATTGCATCTTTGGGGGACTGAGCAGGATTTGGCGGACTTCAAATCATCCAAAGCTTAAGTGTTCTCAAACTTTCACAAGAATCGTCTGCACAGGGCAGAGCTGCCTTTCCTGGCTACAAAATCAGATTTCTCACGGATTCTGCCCCCACTGGTTCAGACTGGGGCCTGGGAGTGCGCCTTTTAACTCACTGCCCAGTGTGATGGAGCAAGACACAAACCCACCCTGTAAGAAACACTGAATTCTGAGAGGATCTTCGGTATGTATAAGACATGTCCAACTCAATTTGTTTTGTTGATTTTTTTTTTTAACCCACAAAGTTGCCTTTCAAACAGCATCTAGGTTCAAAAATACAGAAGCGACTGAACTGCTTTATTCCTATTTTTACTTAATCCACCTGAGTTGGAAGTGAAAATATTTATACTGCCCATCCTTAACTAAAGATGAATGGGGCAAGAGTCATATATGCATCTGTGAAGGATATAAAAGAATGGCAAGTGGGAAAAGTGGTGAAATTCACACACACACACACACACACACACACACTCACTCAGTTGTTAGGGAGGGTATAAATTGAGAGGTGAGGGACGAGGACGGCCACAAAGACTTGATAGACTTGGGGGAGGGGGTTAGAAAGGGCTCCATCGAGAGGTGGAAAGGGGAGCTTTAGTTCCCCAACTCCTTTTGGAGTCTCTCCTGGTTGCCAGCTGCTCCCAGACACCCCAAGTCTCTGTCCCTCCAGTCCTGCTCCTCCCAATGTGGCGGCTCTCCTTGCTTCAGCAGTTCCCTCCCTGCACTCAAGCCCGCACTTGCCCTCCACGTCCATGACTCCTTTTGAGCTGCCTGCTCACCCTCTCCCCATGGACAGCCGACCTGCTGGCTTCTCAACAGCAGCTTGTCCAAAACCCAACTCAAAGCCCACCCCCTTCTAAGAGAACATCTTCATGATGGTGAGGGAGGCAGAGAATTCTTAGACACACATACACACACACACACACACACACACCAGTAAAAGGGGGGAAAGGGTAAACTGGATTTTATTAAAATTAAAAGCTTTGGCTCATCAAAATACACCCGTAAGAGAATGAACAGTCCGTGTCACCTTCCTGTCCCAAACCTGCTTTCCCTCCACGGTTCTCTAGTTCAGTAATGATACCCTCCCCCACCCCACAAAAACACCAGGCAGGTTTCTCCCGTTCCTTCAACCAGAGACAAGGTCTACCACTTCTATCAGGCCTGACTCCCATTACCTGGACCCTCAAAAACAAATGCAATGCCCTCCTAACTGGTCCTGCTTCAAACATCCCCTCTCTGGGCCCCTTACAGCGCTGCCAGGGTTATCTTCCTATTATACACACGCCGTGCTCTCACATTCCAGCTCCCTACTGCACAACGAAGCCTAAATTTCTCACTAAGACATGGCGACCTTTGACAATCTGACCATCTTCCTTTGTAGTTTTATCTCTTCTTTTATTTCCTCCCCAACTCCCACACCCTAGTTACCAGATCTCTTGCTGTTCCCTAAACAACCCAGAAGTTTCATGCCTCCTTCTATTTGTCCTCAGTGGTTCCTTTCCCTGAAATGCCTTCCTCATTTATTCCTATTGGAATTCTCAAAGGACACCTCGTCCAGGAAGCTTTCCAGGAGTTCCCCCAGAAGTTCTCTGGCCTCTGACAGTGCGGCTCATGGCGAACATTCTGAACACTCCTACCTCCTCCACTAGGCAATGTGTGCCTCTAGCACAGCGTCCAGCATCTCCTCCAGCGCCAGCACCGTGCTGTATTTAGTAAACACTGAATTCAAGTCTGTTAAATCCTTCATCTCATGTATTGGCTCCTTATAGAGTCAGAGTCCAGCCTACCACTCAATGCATGAACACCCCAGGGACCTCCCTGACAAATGGTCTGGTTTTGAAAGCAGAGAAAACATTACCATTATATCTTTTCCATTGTTTGCCTCCTAGAAAGCGCTATGAGAATGCTTCTAAAAGTTGAACTAGCTCTAAGCGGTTTGGCTCAGTGGATAGAGAGTAGGCCTGTGGACTGAAGGGTCCTGGGTTCAATGCTGGCCAAGGGCACATGCCTGGATTGTGGGCTCTGTCCCCAGTGGGGGGGGGGGGGGCATGCAAGAGGCAGCCAATCAGTGATTCTTTCTCATCACTTATATTTCTATCTCCCTTCCTCTCTGAAATCAATTAAAAAAAAATATATATATATATATTATATATATATACACACATATATATACATATATATGTGTTGTGTATATATATATAATATATATATATATACACACACACATACACACACATATATATATAAAACTAAATATGCAAGAAATCTTGTGCTCTAGACTCCAAACTCCAAACTCCAGTCCTGCCCACGTGACCTCTCCACAGGGATCTCCACGTGGCTCTTAGCTCCTTGCCTCGGGGAATCTTAGTTTCCTAATAGTAAGGCAGGGATAAGGTAGGGATAAATACAGTTCTTACAATCATTCCGGATCATCTGTCAAATGACAAAGAATTATACAATTTAATGATGCGTTTGATGGTGAGGGAGAACAATCCACGAATGGGAGGAGTACAGGGCCTCACAAGCAGTGGAACATTCTTCCCCAGGGATTTTGGGGGCGTCAGAAGAGGCAAGCGGAACCGGGGCAGGATTGACTGGGAGGTCGGGATTTCCTTATAAGGCCAGCGGGTCTTAGAGTAAGGTGAGCTGGCTAAAGCTGAGTTGGAGGGCTGTGATTGGTGTAGGTTAGGTTTCCTTGTCAGGTGTTCCCCATAAGTGATTGTGACGTGGGCCGGGCCACTGGGGCAGCCTCCATTTCGTGGGTCCCGAAACATAAATTAACTGGATCACCGTTTAGGATTATGGTGAGAAGGCAGTGCTCTTGGCACAGTGCCTGGCATGCGCTAGGTGCTCAGTGACGGCCGTCCCCTTTGGCCCAATTCAGGCTTGGCTGTGGCGGGCGGCCGGATCCTGGGTGAGTTACTACCACCCTCCCCGCCACTTGTTTACTCACCACCAAAAAATGGGGGTTGTTCTAAGAGCCTTTCTCTTAGATGAAGTGATCACTCCAGTGTGCAAACAGCCCATCCACTTAAGGGACAATGGGCGCCTCACTGATGACAATTTCACAGGCGTCGGAAAGAAGGGCCAGCAGCCCTGCCGGCACTGCTGATTGCAGGCTGTCACTGGAGCACCTCTGAAACGGGTGCAGCCTTTGGGTGAAGTGCCCTGGACTGTCATGCCTGCTCTAAATGGCACCTTCTCTTTGAAGGCGGATGCTGTTTTTGAGGCCGCCCTATACTAGTTCAGGTTTTCATTAGTTTGTGTGGCGAGTGAGTGAAGAATGTCCGCCAGTCAGAACACCCTAAAGCTGCTACTTTACATATTTTGCTAATAATCTGGTTTTAGTCCTTAATGGTCTACTTTGTGCTGCCATGTCTCAGGTCTCCTATATACGAAAGCCCAGGATATCACACTTAATTCATCTATTCCCGAAGCCCCCAGCACAATGCCCCCTACTCAGGAGGCGGGTGGAGATGGCTTATTAAATGGAATATAGCGCAGCAGGAGCTGACCCGCTGGACATTCCCAGGCTGTCCTTCCCAGGGCAGACAGGAAGCACAGTCTGTTGAGACTGCAGGGCTATAAAGCAAGAGGAAGCAACATTTGCTCAGCTCACAGAAGCAACAGCGCAAATGGCCAATAAACATATGAAAAGATGTCTAGCCTCACTTATTATCTGGGAAATGCCAATTAAAATCATAACAAGATGCCATTTCCCACCCATTAGATTAGCAAAATATTGATGTTGGCAAAGGTGGGAGTCTTCTCATACCCAGTTTATAGGAGCATAAATTGGTGCTGCCCTTTTGGGAGGGCAATTTGGCAGATTCTGTAAAATGCAAAATGCACGTTCCCTTGGACCCAGCATTTCCCTTTCTAGAGAAGCACAGATGCACAAAGAGGCACACGCAAGGATGTTTACTGTTGCAATGGTTACGCAGTAAAATAGTGTAAACAACACAAATGCCCAGGAAGAGAATGGTTAAATAAAACCATGGTAATCCATATGGTGGAATAGAACAGTAATTACGTGACTAGACTGCCCAGACTTATTATAAGTGAAAAACCAAGCTGTAAAGTGAAACTACGGTGTGGCTCCACTTAAAAAAAAGGGGGGGGGGGGACAACAACTGTGAAGCAAAAATTACGTATTTACATACACACATGGATGAATAGAAAAAAACATGTCATATATACTCCAAACTGATAGCATCAGGTACCAGTGATGGGAGGGGAGGGGTTTTTACAGTAAGAACGTATCTGTGTAAAACTTTAAAAATTTAAAATTATTTTTAAAAAGTATCAAGCTGCTATGATATGCTAGTCCGGTGCTAGGAGCTTTAAATGTTATGTATTACCTTATGAACCCACACAACTCTGAGATTATTCATTCATTTAGCACATCTTTCCCTCGTCCCTCTGAAGGCCAGCCCTGGGGGCAGAGGTGTTCAGAGCGCCCGCACAGAACAAGCCGGGCTAGGGAGAGGCAGGAACAAACGGAGAGGGCTGCTCTCCTGGAGGCGAGACGTGCCTGGGAGAGCAGAGCACAGCCAAGTCTAGCCACAGTGGTCAAGTGACGCCTAAGGCCCCACAGCTGGAAGGAGACTGGGTCGGCATTGGAACTCGCCTCCAGAGGCACCCTTCCCTTCAGGAATGTGAAGGATTCTGCTGGGCGGGAGGGGAGGGGTGGCTGCGTCTGAATGTTGGGGGAGGGGAAGGGAGAAGAGCCTATATTTGGGTCACATATTATCTGTTATCATCACGACTTAATTTGTCTTAAGCATCTCATATGTGTAAGGATGCATGAGTTCCTCCCTTCCGGTTGGGAGCTAGGAAAGAGACCGGTTCCTAGATCCGCAGGACATGGTATCTTGCCTTGAAATAATTCAGAATCGTGTTGGGGTGCAGACATCACTGAGAGAGCCATACCATCACCGGCTACAGGGGAGTCCTAAAGCCCGAAGTGGACCAGTGGAGTCCACAGCCCCTCCCTCTGGCTGGACGGCCGGTCCAGCTGCTCAGCTCGGCAGAAGCCCGCAGTGCTGAGGCCCAATGAAGTAATACGTGCAAGAAGCCCTTCCTAAACCCTAAGCACTCCTGTGGGGCCTTTTGTTCTAATAATTAGCAGGAAGGGGATCCTAGGACTTGCCTTCCTTTGGGAGGAGGAACTGCCTCACCTTTGCCCTCCCCGCTGCTGGGGTCTAGCCAGTTCTCCCAGGCCAGGGAAGGCTCTCCCGGCTCCGCACAGCAAAGGCCCAGTGGGAACAGCAGGAGCGCAGGGTGAAGAGTGGAGGCACCACCTTCCCTGTGGGAGCCTGCCCACACAGGTCCCCTGGCCCCACGCTATTCTCCAGTACACCTGCCAGCACCTCGGGACACCAAGGGCCGAGCTCCCTGAGAAGGTGTCCCGCATTCACCAACCTCCCAACTGCTTAGCAACCAATAAGTATTCCTTGAGCCTATTCTCTCTGCCCAGTACCAGGTTGGGTACAATGGGATAAGAGATGATTAACACATAAAAAATAGTGCAAAACTACTCTATGACACTGGGTGCTACATCCAACAGTATTATCAGTGAGGGCTACAGGGCTGCAGAGAAGGGAAGAGGTCCCTGTAGACTAGAGAAATCCTGGAGAGCTTCCTGGAGGCAGCAGCTCTTCAACTCAATCCTGAAGAATGGATAGGAAAGCACAGCATGAAGAAAGGCAAGAAGGAGGGAAGGAGCCTGGCAAATATAAAGGGGAGACTGGTCTCTCATATTAGAGAATGGTGGTGAAGTGGGGTGGGGTGGTTGTGGAGATCACAGTGAGGGTTGAAGCCTAGAGAAACACCCAGAGGATTTCTGACGTGAAAGGGGAGACAATAGGGAGCCACTGTGTATTCTATAGCAGGGCCTGGTCATGATTAAAGCAGTTTGATCCTTAAAAGGATTAGTAAAGAGGTGCAAAGAATAAGAGCTGAGACAGACAGAAGACAGACAATAGCTTCCCTGCCCCAGCAAAAATTCCCACTGCAGCCTCGGGAAAGGAAGAAATGCCCCGTTTTCCTCATCCACGTATTTTAAATTTCATTTATTTTGTGATATTCCATGTCTTCTTTAAAAAAATTTTTTGGGGGGGCAGGAGAGTCTGGGGAGGTAGGTAATCAGATGGGCAGAAAAGTAAAGCGTAGCCCTCACTTAATAATTGTGGACTGACTGACAAGGGTGGTCACTGGAAAAGGAAACTGAGCAGAGGAAGAAGGCCTCAGAGGAAAGGGGCAGGTGCAGACCAGAGTCTGGTGGGAGCCCCACAGGAGGGCACACAAGCCCCAGCCCCTTCCCGCTGCTCTCAGCCCCCGAGTCCCTGTGTCCCACCACCACAATCTTCCCTTCTTGTGCCTCAGAACCTGCAAGCTGTACACCTCTTACTGCAATGCCCTCCCTCTCCCCTCAATCCCAGTGCATCTGCTTGCTGCTGGATGATGACCCCAGGCAGAATAAGTCTAAGTCCCGTGGGGAATTGCTCTTCTGAGGTACCCCGAACCCTCATCCTATCCTGGGACAACTAAGAGTCCTCTAGGCTTCCAAGCAGCCCTGGTATCTTGCACAGCACTCAGATGGGGGGGGGGGGCGGGGGGAGCGGGGCTGGGGGGGGGGGCCTCTGGGAGTGAGCTCAAAAACTGTGCTCTGCAGGGGCTTGTAAAGACCAGGTGTCTCATTCAGAGGTGAGGAAATGCAGGCTGGACCTTCAGGTGACACAGCGGGAGGGGCGATGTCTTTTGGGGGAGGAGGGCAAGGCAAAGGATCTAAGAGAGCACAGAAGCGGGAAGGGGCTCAAGACAGGCGGAGGTTGGGGGCAGAGATCTGGGGGTGCCACAGCTGAGGGACAGAGGAGGACGCTGAGGAGGTGCAGCCGAGGAACTGGGAAAGAACCTCAGGGACAAGGCAGGAAGGCCTCCGGAGGCAGTTTCAGAAGAAAGGGTCAAATGCCAGAGAACCACTAGAGACGGGAGGGAGGAAGGATTCACCCTGGGTAAGTAAGCCGCTCAGAAATCGGGACTGATGGGGACAGTGACTACTCTTTGGTCTGAGGGGAGCTTGGGAATCTGGAAAGCTACCTGTCTCCCCAACATCCTGTTACTTGCAGCTAGTCCTCCCCCCCGCCCCCGGCAGAGCCCCAGAGGGTAAGTGTGGTCTTCCGGCCCGCCCCACGTGGCAGTAGGACCCTGAATGCTAACCCCATCCCACCCCATGCCCTGTGTGCTGCCTGAGCTGTGGCCAGCGTACAACTCCGCACCCTGGACTCCCCGCCTGAAAATGAGGGGATTGCCAGTTCCGACGCTTGTATGAGAAGTCATGCAATTGTTTGCAGACGTCTCTGGTTATATCCTATGAACAGAACAATTTTACTCGCAGAAATGTAGTTTGTAGATCTCTATATCTCAAGTCGCACAGATCTAAAATATTTTAAATTAAATCAACTTTTGGAGTTTTTTTTTCTGTTAATACTCATAGGTTACTATACTGGCTGGGTTTACGATTTTCTAGAAAAGCTTCTGATGACTGTGGAAGCTGGGTGATATCAGCTCATGGGGGTTCAGTATACTACTCTGCTTCTGTGGGGGTTAGAAAAGGTTCATGATAAAAAAGTCTTTAAATTTTAGTAGAAAAAACAAAACAAAAAAATTTAGTAGAAAATTTAAAGTTGAGAAAATGTATCTATTATCTTAACCTTTCCAGCAAGTTGAGAAAAGATCTTTTTAAATTGAGCAGTTTGAGGACTGTAGAATTTCTAGAAGCTTTCTTAGGTCTAAAAGTCCTTAAGTCTAGCTTCCAGCCCCAAGGCTAAAGAAGGGCAGAAAAAGCACCAGGCATACATAACAAGGGGTTAAAAAGCAAAGCCCCGCCCACCAGGGGGTCGGGAGTGGGGCAACTGACCCGAAGGGTAGAACAGCCCAGTTCCCAATTTCCATCCCAAAGATCACACGTAATGCTCAGGGGCAAGTCCCTCTCTCCTCCTAGACTTCGACTGGCTGCCCCTTTCTAGGCTCTTCCGGGGAAAGTAATCTCTTCCTTCCTGGATCATGAAAGAACTGGAAACAATCAAGTCGCCAAACCCCCACCCTGTTTTGACTTTCTCTAGAGTCTAGAGCAGTGGTTCTCAACCTCTGGCCCTTTAAACACAGTTCCTCATGTTGTGACCCAACCATAAAATTATTGTCATTGCTACTTCATAACTGTCATGTTGCTACTGTTATGAATCGTCATGTAAATATCTGATATGCAGGATGGTCTTAGGCGACCCCTGTGGAAGGATCGTTCGACCGCCAAAGGGGTCGCGACCCACAGGTGAGAACCGCTGGTCTAGAGCAAACCCTGGAACGATGTACTGAGGATCACGCCTTCCTCTGTAGGCCTGGGGTACAGACAGTGAGAGTGAAGGCGAAATGCCCCAGGTGGTTTCACAGCCTTTCACGTTTCCCTGCCTTCCTCTACTCATCACACACGCGGGGAGAGCAGCCGCACCAACTGCGCTTCCCTGGGCCTCTCCCTCCCCGCCGCCTGCCCTCCGCTCACTGCTGCCCTCGGAGGGCTGGCTTGCACCCACTGCACGACCCCCAACGAAGCTTCTCTCAGAAAAGTCACCAGAAAAAAAAAAGAAAAGTCACCAGCTCCCTCCAATGGGCATGAATCAACGAATTCAGCTTCCGCAGGGCAGGTGGCCACTCTCCCCGGAAAACCTTCCCCCCGGAGACCCACACTCTCCCCTTGGCTTCCTCCCAGGCCCCTGCTCTGTCCCCAGCCGCCACCCTTCTCTAGAGGACCATAAATGCAGGGGTTTCTGCAGCCCAGGCCGCCCTCTGCCCAGGCCCCGGCACTTCAGTATTTCCACAGGAACTCTTGATTCCCAAACCTGTTCCTCCCTAGTCAGAGGACAAGGTACAACAGTCACAGCACTCAGGCAGGACCCCTGGGGGGTGTCCTGAGTCCTTCCCTTCCGCTCCTGCAGCCTCCCATCCATCAGCACACGCTACTGGCTCCATCTCCAACATCCATCCCGGATCCATCCGTCTCCCCTGCTGCCCTGAGTCCACTTCAAATCTCTCCTCTGCACAGACCTTCAGTGGCATCCAGTGGCTCAGATTCAACCAGCTTGATGACTGGACACCCGGCTCTCTCTCAGCCTCAACTGGCCCCACTCTCTCCCTTACTCATTTCACTCTGGGCAAACTGGCGCTCATTTGGCCAAACAAGTCAGGGCCTTGCCTGTGCTGTTTATCTGCCTAGAGCAGCGGTTCTCAACCTGTGGGTCGCGACCCCTTTGGCGGTCGAACGACCCTTCACAGGGGTCGCCTAAGACCATCGGAAAACACATATATAATTACATATTGTTTTTGTGATGAATCACTCTGCTTTAATTATGTTCAACTTGTAACAATGAAATTGGGGGTCACCACAACATGAGGAACTGTATTAAAGGGTCGCGGCATTAGGAAGGTTGAGAACCACTGGCCTAGAACATTCTCTCCCACCCGGATCCCCACAGAGCCAGCTCTTCCATTTCTTTAGGTCTCAACTTAAATGTCACTTCCTCCAAGAAGCCTCTCCTGATTCCCCACCCAGAGCAGTCCTCAGTTATCCTCTATTTCAGCCCGTTTACTTGTTTTCTGTCCGTCTCCCCCATCAGAATGTCAACTCCACCAGGACAGGAATTATATATGCAGAGCCGAGTATACTGCTTGATACCGGGTAAGCATAAGCATTCAATAAACATTGTTGAGAGAACAAAGGAACTAGTTACCACCTAAGGATTAAGCAGTCCCCTGAAAGTACCAGAGATTAATCTGAAGGGGAAACTGAGGCTCATCCAGGCCTGACAACAGCCACAGGGGGTGGTGGAAGCTAACTTCCGGTTTTCCAATAATGTGGGACCAGTTGGGGCACAGACCAGAGGCTCCTCACCTCCCTTTTCCAGCGTGCCAGCCACTCGTCCCGCTTGCGCTTGCTGATGTAGTAGGGGTCCCCCGCCTGGAAGGTGAGCCGTGGCATGGGCCGCTGGCGGAGGCTGGACTCCCAGCCCAAGCCACCCCGGAGCCGGCCCCGGGAGCCCTAGGACAGAGAGACAAGAGAGACAGACTGGCATTAAGACGGGCACCGACAGCCCCACTGCAGGGCTGGTTCCGAGCAGGGGACACTGCGGAGGCACTCACCTCGAACAGGACACAGGAGCTCTGACTCCTGGCCTGAGACGTCAACCCTGCCCGTGCCCTGAGTGGGCGGGGGACTGAGGGACTGGGTGGGGGGACACATGGGCATAAACCAGGAGGGGAGGGGGGCTAGGTGGCTGCCTTGGGGGACTTCCAACCTCCACACCCACTTCCTCTCCTCCTCAGGGAGGGATGGGTAAAGGGGCCACGGCCACCTCGGGCTCCCCTCACACACTCGCCACGCTTTCTTCTCCTAGAGTCAGGATCCACAGGGCCCCTGGGGGCTGAGGAAAACACTTGCCTCCATTTTCATTGATTCGATGTTGGTCTCCTTCTGTTCTTTGCCTGTGAAGAGGGAAGAGCAGAGGGATGGTCGGCAGAGTTACAGGAGTGGCTCAGAGGCCCCACCTTGCGCCTGGGGTGCCTGCCATGGGGACAGGAGTCCTCCAGCCGTTTAGTGGTTCCTGTGTCAAACCTGGCGGCCCACCATGTGCCTGGCACCACGCTGGACCCGAGCACTCAGGGCATGGCCGGAGCGGAGCAGGGCCTGGGCCAGACAACAGAAGCAGGGCTGTGGCTTCTCGCCCATGGACTGTCCGAGGCACACAGAAGGGGCCATCTAGAAACGCCCCACTGGGCTCCTCCCAGCCAACAGAGCTCCCTTTGGGAGGAGGGGGCAGACTGCACAGCCTCCCGTGGCCCTGGAATGGAACAACTGGCTCTGTGCGCCGGGCCCTGGGCAGGGGGGCAGTGGGGTACGGGGCCCCTGGAGCAAGACTGTGGCAAAGCGACTTCATTTCTATGAGACTCAGTTTCCTCATCTGGGGAATATAAAGAGGCTGGCGATGATTTCTAAGGTTTTCCCGCAGTTCTCCGTGTTACGGTTCTGTTATTAATATGTGCCTCCGTACCCCACTCCCCTCCCCATTCTCAGGTTCCTGAGCTCAGCCTTTATTCGATGAGATCTCTGTACCCGCTCCTGGCCTGTTTCCTCACTGAGTGAAGGTGGACACCCCTTCTAGAAGCGTTAGGTTATTGGGGACATTAAATGTCTAGAGCAGGGCTTGGCATATAGCAGGTGCTCCATAAAAGTTAGTTTTGTTCCCCTTCCCTAAGGCAGCAGTTCCCTGTAACTCCTCACCTGGATCCTGACTCCAGTTCCTGGGGAGGCTCCCCTGGGGGCAGAGCCCTATCCGGGCCCTGCCCTGCTCCTGGCCCCACGCAGAATATCCCTGCCCTCCTCCCCGGGTCCTCCCCCCCAGGCGCCAGGTCCCTGCCCAGCACCTCCGGTAGGGGCCCTGGCTGTGGCGTTGGGGTGACGATGCCTTCCTGAGCTTCCCACAGGAGGGCAGGGGGAGCAGCCCTCCTCCTGGTTGGGCCCAGAACGCCTTTCTCTGGAGCCAAGAGTACTGAGCGTGGGCCCAAAGGCAGGAAGGTCACCCAGGCTGGCTCGTGGTAGCTGGGTGGTGGGGGCGGGGAGAGGGCCGCTGCGGAGGGGGACACACAAAGAGCCCCAAACGGAAAAAACAGCCCCGACTGCAGCTCCTGAAGCGGAAACCGGCCACAGCACTGACGGCCTCGAATCCTCAGCCCCCAGAGGATGCTGCTTTCCCTCCTTCTCACCAGAGAGGCCGTGGGACATCTGTCTGCGCCCAGCCCGGCCCGGCGCCCAGGGGCAGCTCTGGGTGACGGCGGACCCAGAGCCCCGGGGGACGGGGAAGGCAGGGCCAGCACCTGCAGGAGCGAGGGGCGCCCCGCAAGCGTGGACACCGAGGACCACACGCGGGAACGCCCCACCCGCAGAGCTGGCGGGAGGGCGGAGGGGCGAGAGGGAGGAAGCGCGTAAGTCCGCCGTCTGTGGCGGGGCGTGCCTGGTGCGCGCATGGGCCCGTGGGCGTTTTGTACGCGACGGGCTTTTTGAGGTTGGTCTCACCCGGGCTTTCTCTCTCTTCCAACGTGTCTCCTTTTGGCCCTCTCGTCTCACCACTGCGCGCTCCCCAACATTCCCCCGGGTCTCCCAGACCGCGGCTCCCCATCCTGCCAGCCGGGCCCTCCTCCCCGAAGTCCCTCCTCCTCCCCCGAAGTCCTCCGCCCTCTCCAACCTGCAGTTTGCCCGGCGAGGCCTTGCGCCGCCAGAAGGGGGCGCCCGCCCCCGGATCTGATGCACCCTTAGGCCCTCAAACGTTTCCTACCCGGGACCCTCCGTTTCCTACCCGGGACCCTCCGTGACGTTTGATCTCCGGAAAATCATTTATTCATTCAAATGAAAGGAAGCCAGCGCTGAAAGAAAAGTATTGCAAGGACGATGGAGTTAATCCTCCGGCCGCTAGGTTTTGCCGGTGGGGAAACAGGCCTGGGGAGTGGCATGACTGACTACCAGGGCTGAGAAGGCAGCTCACTTTATACTGCACCATCTTCCCAGATGCTCCCCTCCCGTAACCCCCGGCCCCATGGGCCCCATGGGCCCCAGACAGAATTCCTCTTCCTTACCTAGTTTCTAACTGCCTTCTTCCTGGATTTTCTCCCTGCCGGACTCTGCGCATGCCCAATTGAGGGATACCGCACACACTTGAGCAAGCAAAACAACACACTGGGCTACCTCAGAATGCAGCACTTGTCCGGGGTCAAGGAGGGTCAGCCGCTCTCTCAACACTCCCTCGGAGTCCATCTGCCCCTGGCCCAGACCCAGGGTCACAGGCTGGGCCAGGTGGCCGCGTGCGTCCCCGGGTGGCCCTGGCAGGCTTGGCCGTGACCCTCGGCCTAGGGCATCTCAGGTCCTAGAGGCAGTGGTGGCCAGGGTGCTCCTAACACTACTCTGTTGGCCTGGGACTGTACTCAGCAGGGGGCCACCCCCAATTCCCTTTCAAATGAACCTAAATCTCCATCACTGAGGGCAGTCACCAGCCGACACTGAGCGCTCAGTCAGGAGAGGGGAGCTCTGTGCTCACAGAAGCTGGTCCTTCCCTAGCTGCATCATCCTGGGTCGGTAACTGAACCCTCCGAACCCTCCACCTCCCCACCTGGAAGTGGGGATAGCCTGCTGGGTGGCTCCGCTGGTTGGAGCATCATCCAGTGCACCAAAAGGTGGTGGGTTCGATTCTGGCCAGGCACACACCCAGAGTGTGGCTTAACGTCCAGTCGTCCAGTCGGGGTGCATACGATCAATGCTGCTCTTTCACATTGATGTTTGTTGTTGTTTCCTCTCTCCTTCTCCCTTCCTCTCTCTCTCAAATAAATAAAACAAACAAACATATCCTCGGGTGAGGATTTAAAAAAAACACGGTGGGATCAAAGAGTCTTCCTCCCAGGATCACAAAGATGAAAGAATACAACCAGAGCAGGGCTTCTCAAACTGGAATATGCATTTAACACGTGGGTTCTGATTCAATCGGTCTAGGGCCATGGTCGGCAAACTGCGGCTCATGAGCCACATGCGGCTCTTTGGCCCCTTGAGTGTGGCTCTTCCACAAAATACCACAAAATACCACGTGCGGGCGCGCACATACAGTGCGATTGCAACTTCGTGGCCCATGTGCAGAAGTCGGTATTTTGTGGAAGAGCCACACTCAAGGGGCCAAAGAGCTGCGTGTGGCTCGCGAGCCGCA
This sequence comes from Myotis nattereri, assembly GCF_964212035.1. Taxonomy (NCBI): domain Eukaryota; kingdom Metazoa; phylum Chordata; class Mammalia; order Chiroptera; family Vespertilionidae; genus Myotis; species Myotis nattereri. The sequence goes on along the minus strand of NC_138085.1, from coordinate 73,602,597 downwards.
GTTTGCCGACCACTGGTCTAGGGTGGGGCCTGCGAGTCCGCATCCCTCTCTCTCAGGTGATGCCAGGTGATGGGTGGACCACTTGGAGGGGTGAGGAGATGGCACACTCAACACATGAGTCAAAGAAAGCCACTCTGGCACCGCTACTGTTATTACTGTTAGCATCACGGCATTAGCGCTGGGAGTGCAGGCGCCTTCTTAAGGCCACCACCTGTGTGTCCAGGTGGCTCATGTCCTGATTACGCATCATCTCCCCTGTTCCTCCTTCTTTCTCCTGGCTGTTCTCTCAGGATCTGGGGCTCCCACGGTGCATACTGGAGGGTGCCCAGGCCATAGGAATGCTACCTGAGAGCCCCCCATTTCTCCTGTATGGGACCTAATGAGAGGGGTTCCAGGAGAGGAAGATGGGGTCCCTGAAGAGAGACCTGGCATGAGGGGACCTGAAAGAAGGCCACAGCCCAGTCCCTTCCTTGCTGGGGCCATAGTCTCCTTTCTCCTCAGAACCCAGCAACTGAGTACGTATTCTATGTGGCTGACGCTAGAACAGTGGCCAAGCCCCCAGGAGGCCACTGCCCACTCCTCTAGGTAGCACCTCACCAGGCTCACCATCAGGCAATGCACAGTGGCCTTCAAGGATCCCACCAGCTCTGACCCCTGCCGGCACCTCCCCTGCCTGGGCTGCTGCAGCCACACAGGAGTGCTCTGAGGCCGGATTCTGGAGATCAAGGGAATGAGCGTTTTTGCCCACCATGCTCGGCACGAAGATTCGGAAAAGATCTCACTGCAGAAGTCGCCCTTGAGCATCTCCCCCCTTTTCCCTCACGTCCCTGGCACTTGTCCACCTCCACCCAATTCTGCTACCCCCTCGCTCAGGAGAGCCACCCCCTCCCCTCTCTGTCTGCAGCGTTTGCAGCAGCTCCTAAGCACTCATCCTGCCTCTGGCCCCTTTGTTCATTCCATTCCAGGATCCAGATGGCACACTGGTCTTTCCAAAATGTACAGCCCATCATGTCAGCCCCCGGAAGGGTGGCCCTGCCTGCTCCCTCCTCATCTCACGCCCTTCTCCCTCGCTCTTTCCACGCCGGCCCGTGGGTTTCTGTCAGGCCCCCGAGTGCCCTGCTCGCCCCCACCTGAGAGCCCTATTCCTGTTCTCACTCCCTCCCTGCACACCCCTCACCTGGTGAACCCCTCAGCTTTAGGTGTAACAGCCCAGGCCGGCTGGGTTCCTCTGTTATAGTTCCCCATAGAACCCTGTTCATTTCCTCTTGGAGAACTTATCTGTGTTTAATCACACCCTTTCAGTGCGGATTTCTCATGAATGTCTGTCTCTTCAGAGGACTGTGAGGTCCTTAAGGGCAAGAAGCAGGTTTTTGTTCATGAGGATTTTCCCAGATCCTGGCACAGACCAGAGGGGTGTTTAATAAATACCTGTTGACTGACTGAGGAAGGAGCTCCTGAAATCAAATAGAAAGGGAGGTAGGGAAATCCCAAACCAAAGCAAACTCTCAAGGTGAAAAGCAGCCAGAAAGGACTGCCTGGGCCCTGGGCAGCAGCTGGGTGCCAGTGATGGAGGGGTCCCAGGAACCTGGGAGTCAGCCAAGATCTGCCCCCCGGGGACTGGCACACGTGGTGGGAAAGGGGGACAGGATCTGTCCTGCATACCTGGCCTTTTTAACAGGAGGATGGGGGCTACTTCCTTTCCTCCTCTGTTTTACTCCACTTGGGTCCCTTGAACACACCCACCGAGTGTCAGGCCACAGCCCAGGAGGCACTCGGGTGAGGCGAGGAGCCCTGGACAGGTCAGGGCCCGGGCCTCCCAGCCACACTGCAGAACGGAGGGGAGAGTGGATGGGCACACGGACTCTGAAGCCAGAGACCAGGACAGACTAAAGCCTGGGCCTCCCACTGACAGGTTTGGTGTTTCTGATCAAGTCGCTTCATCTTGGTAAGCCTCAGTCTTTTCCACCTTACATTGGGGATAATAATTCCTCTTGAAGAAGATTGTTTGGGGGAGTAAAACACTGAACACGGAGCACCTCAGAAAACGCTTTGCGCATAGTGGGAGCATCACAGACATCAGCTGAGTGATAAACGCACGGAAGACTCTTTAGTAAGTAAAGCTGAGGTCTCTTCTGGAGATGCTCTCAACCCGGCATAAATGCGAGGTTTGGATCCGTGCAGAATGAGTTATGCCAATTAATCAATTTACTCATTCCATCATACACACTTGGAAGGAAGACTTTTTAAAATTAAAATGCACATATGCAAAGCAACCTGGCAGGGCTCTGGGAGGATCAAATGTGATAATGTATGAGAAAGCGCCTTGTAAACTGTGAAGCCCTGTACAAATGCTAGTTGTGCTCATTACTGACATGTTCACAGCTCGGCTGGCCCTGAGATCGCTGGCTTAACCTGAAAGAGAGAAGTGGGCAACTTTCTGGGGCTCCAGGGCTAGACCAAGAAGCCCTCGGAGGAAGAAGAGGCCTGGACTGGGCAGTGCCCCAGCCCCCTGCCCCTCCCCCACCTGTCACAACCACAGTTTAGTCCAATCATCTAAACTCTGGTGGGCTCAGGACATCTGTGCTGGGAAGGCTCGCTGGGCTTTTAATGCCCACAGGGCATCTTCTGCCCTTGGGCACCCATGCCAGGGGGCTACAAATACAGTGATCCCCCAAACTGAGGTCTCATGGGCGAGCAAGCAGGCCAGGTGGGGCTGAGGGAAACAGGTGCACAAACAGCCTGATGGGGGGGTGTGTCTAGGGAGGGAGGGAGACAGCCATCACCCCAGTCCAGCAAATGTTGGCATTCTGCAACCCACTGTTGCCAGGTCTAGCTTTTTTATTTTGTCACAAGAAGCCAAAACTCTAGATTTTTATGTGAAATATCTTGATTTTTAAATATTGGCAACTAATTTTTTAAAAATGTTTAAAATACTACATGGGCCAAATAAAACCTGTGTGCGGGCTGCATCCAGCCAGTGGCCTGCAGGGCACACCTGGGCAAGGAGACCTTCAGCTACCATGTCCAGCCCACGCCTCCAGGGACCTGTTGGGCCCCAAATCTCCAACTTTCAGGTGAGCCCCAAAAAGGCGGCCCCTTGAGCCAGGGACTCACCTTCTTCTGTGGGGGCTCCTCGGCCGTCCTTGGGGGTGCAGCAGCCATTCTCCACGGCTCGGGAGGCTTCGGGCGGGGTCTCGGCTGCGCCCTCTCCCTCTGCCGGGGCCCCGCCCTTCTGTCCTCCAGCAGGGCTCCCCTCCTCCGGCTGGGGTCCACTCCGCTTCTCCAAGTCCCCATTGGGTAACAGCTCCGAGGGGCCTGAGTCCTGGGCCATGGATGGGGACTTGGAGGCCACCGCAGGGTCCTTCGGCGTGTCACTGCTCTCCACCTGGTCATGGAGAAGCACAGAGAGGGTCAGACCAGTGGAATTCTGGTGGAGACTCTGAAGTTCTGGTGGGAACTCTGTCCAGATAATTTTGTTCGCATAAACGTTCATTCAGTTTTGCATGACGCTCATATGTTCACAATTTTGCTCTGTTTCAAGGGGTTTACAGGCTTGACTTCCTGAAGTCAAGGGATCTATGGACTCCAGCTTAAGAAACGGGAGAAGAATCCAGCCAGGTTTGCCAGCTGGTTCCACAGCCCAAGCTGCACCCCACACATACACTCACTGAGGTGACATAGTCTTCTCTCCCCGAGCCTTCTGCAGCCTCACGACATCCCTACTTTGAAACAGGACCCCTCCGCCGAAGACCAGCCTGGGCTGATCTGACTTCTGTGCCAGAGCCGCCCAGCTCTCCCCGGGGTCTCTAAACCCAGTGACTAGCTGCCAGGAGGGTCAAACCGCCCCCCCCCCCCAAGCATTCCTCTGAGCCCCAAAGCCCAGCACATTCTTTCCCTCAGGTCTGGCCCCCACGGCTTCTCCCAGGTGCTCAGACCCCAGGACAGCCAAGGCCCCGCCAAGCAATTCTCAGTCTGTACAGCACACCCTCCCCAGCGCATGGCCCGAGCTTCCCCCTCCAAGAGGAAATGCAATGCTTCGTCCCCAAGCACCTAAGAACTCCCTACAGGTAAACTATCAATAACAGTTTGGCGAGTATCTTTCTTAGACTTTTCTTCCTATGTATCTACATGTGTAAGTTACATGTGTAAGTTATATGTATAAATTACATGTGTAAGTTACATGTTTAAGTTACATCACGTGTAAGTTACATGTTTATACATATGTACTCACACACTGGTCCAGAATTGTTCTTTCTAAAGCAGCGGTTCTCAACCTGTGGGTCGCGACCCCTTTGGGGGTCGAACGACCCTTTCACAGGGGTCGCCTAAGACCATCGGAAAACACATATATAATTACATATTGTTTTTGTGATGAATCACTATGCTTTCATGATGTTCCATTGGTAACAATGAAATTGGGGGTCACCACACCATGAGGAACTGTATTAAAGCGTCGCCGCATTAGGAAGGTTGAGAACCACTGGTCTAAGATCTCAACTCTGAGCCTGCTATTATTTGGTGACAAACCCCCACGGGTGGCAAATAGAAACTAGGGCCTTGGGAAAAACAATAAAAATAAAAAACAGGACTAAACCAGGGTCCTCCTTGGACGAGCCTGCAGACACATGGAGCAGCATGCGCGCGGAGGGAACTCCAGGCCCCTGGCCAAGCTGTTCTCCTGGCTGTGTGGCAGCCCGGCGGGCGGGCCTGCTTCCAGGAAGAGCACCTCCCATGGAAAGCTGCAAATGTGCGCAGTCCTCCGCAGCGGGGCGGGAGGCGGCAGCAAGAGGAAGAGCAGGCCTCCAGCGGAAGCGGAAGCGAGAATTCCACCACTAGGTTTTTGCACTGAGGCCAAAGCCAGCAGAGCCAGGAGGTCAGACGCGGGAATGCAAGTGGAGCAAGAGGCGTCTCTCTCCTCCGCTGCCGCCCCACGCACGCTCTCCAGGACTCGGATGGATGCTCTCCAGGACTCGGATGGATTTTCCCCACCTCCCTGCGCAAACCAACAGGGCTCCCCAGCCTAGAAGGCCCCGCCCTGGTGAAAGTCCTCTCACCCTCAAGGCTTGCTCTTATGGGAGGAAGTCAGCGGCCCAGGCAGCCTGGAGAGTGGGGCACGCCTGGGCCCCCACAGCCACCCCAGGTCTGGCTGTGCCAGGCACCACACAGCTGCAAGCGGGGACCCCCGGGGGGGGGGGGGGGTGGGATTCCCGCGGGCCCACTGTGTAGGTCACAGCCAATTTCTCACCATGGCCGTGTTCTCCTTTCCTCAAGCCACTTGCTGCCCCACAGACACCTCGAGTTGGGGTAGGCCCCTGGCTCCAAAAGCTGCTCAAGACAACTCTGCTGTCATTCACTTCCTGCCTGGGAACCACATGGCTTCTTCCCACCTGGGACTCACTTCCTGTTGACTGCCAGCTCCTTAGCACAGACAATCAGGAGCACCTGTTCCGAGACCTCACACAGCCAGGCCCCCCCCCCCGTCCCCCTCCCCGTAAGCTCCCCTCCCAGGCAGCCCCACAGGACCCTGTCTGAGGCAGTGCAGACACTCCATCCCCTCAGAGGCAGGCGGATGAGGAGGAAGAGGGGTTACTCTGCACAGCTCCAGCCCCAGGGTTAGCAGCTTCCCTCCCCTCTTCCCAACCGGGCCATTCTTCATGCCCATCCTCTCTGGTCCTGGGTGAGCCTGCATCCCCAAAGCTCTGGGATGAGGGGGAGCTACTGACTCCTGCTGTGGACCCCTTTGATGCACCTTACGCACTGAGAACCCACCCTGAGCCCCTCACCGCCCTCTCTTTGGGGCCCAGGGTCACTGGGCAGATCACCAAGAGGGAGGGAGGAGGTCCACAGGCAAAGGGACTGAAGCAATCCTTCAAATCTCTGGGGAGGAGCTGGGTGCTCCCCAAAAGGGGCATCGCAGGCGAGAAGAAAGCATCACCCACACCTGGAAGCCACTGAGAGCGGCGACCCCAGCCAGGCCTGCAGGCTCCTGCCCCCACCTCCACGCCTTCCTCTCAGCTGCCTCCTCTGCTCTCCCCTCCTCTCCCCTGTCGGTCCCATCAGCTTGTGCCTCTTGGAGGCAGGACCTGTGCCGGGTTAGACTCAGCATGGAGTGGGGCACCTGGCAGGTGCTCCGGATTCACAAGTGCTTCCTTGCGGCTGAAGGCCGGGTGCAGAGCGAGAGCAGCCCGCTCAGACACTATGGGGAGTCTCCACTTCGCTGCATGTCAGATCTGGCTGTTAAAAACTCTGTTTCTGTTTGCTTTTATTTCTGTAGTTGCCTTGAAAGGAGGCACAGCACACCCTGAGACATTCGTTTTTCCCACGGGGAGAGGAGGAAGGAGCAGCAGAGGCCGCCGGCCCTTTTAGAAGGCACCAACCACCTGCAGCTGTAGGTGACAATTTCATCTTCCTTTGCTTCTCACCAATGGGGCTGGGGAGGGGGAGGGGCATGACAGCAATGAGCACACTCTCTTCTCTCTTGGGTGGGTGGGGGCAACAGGTTTGAGACAAGCTTGATCTTGTCGCCCACGTGCCCCTGCCCATGCCCATGCCCATTATGCCTCACTCTGGCTCTTCAAACCCTGCCGCCACCTCCTGGGGGCCCTCAGAATTTGGGGCAACTGCCTCCTGCTTCTCTGTTGCCTACCACCCACCCTTTGAGCTCCTCCTGGAGCAGCTTATTCCAACTTGCTGAAGGCAGTGGTCCTTAATGGGGGGTGCGGGGGGCGATTTTGCCCCAGAGGGCATTTGGCAATGTGTCTGAGACATTTGTGGTGGTCACACTGGGGTGGGGCAGACTGCTGGCTTCCTGTGTGTAGGGGCCAGGCGTGCTGCTAAACACTCTGTAAGATCCAGGATGGCGCCCACAACAAAGAATTATTCATTCAGCCCAAAATGTCAACGTCAAAATGCGCTGTTGCTGAAAAGCCCTGGGCTGAAGGTAGGGGCACTGACCAGAGGCTGCCTTTTTTCTAAGGACCATTTAAAAAACAACTTGAGCCCAGTCAGAGTGGCTCAGTGCATTGAACTTCATGCACCGAAAGGTTGCCGGTTCAATTCCTGGTCAGAGCACATACCTGGGTTGTGGGCTGGATCCTCAGTCGATGAGCGTACAGATAGCAACCCATCAATGTATCTCTCTCACATCGATGTTGATGTCTCCCTCTCTCCCTCTCTCTCCCTCTCCCCCTCCCTCTCCCTCTCAACATGTCCTAGGGTGAGGATTAAAAAAGTAAAGTTAAAAAAATCTTTAAGAAAATACCGTGATAAAGTATACATAACCTAAAATTTACCATTTTAACTGCCCTCAAGCGTACAATTAATTCAGTGGCACTGAAGTACATTCACACTGTTGAACAACCACCACCACCATTCACTCCTCTTCAGAACTTCTCATCATCCCAAACAGAAACTCTGTACCCATTAAACAACTCCCCACACCCTGCCCCCAGGCCCTGGTAACCCCTGTTCTACTTTCTGTCTTCGAAGGAACATTTTAAAGTCATCTGCCCGTCTGTCTCTCACACACACACAAACCTGGGAGGGCTCAGTGCGAGGCCCTGGGCTTTGGACACCTCAGCCTCACCCCACCCTCAGCTCGCAAAGCCTCAGGGGGTGACAGGCTGCTGCCCTCCCCCACCCCCCCGCCTGGCCCCATGGAGTGGGGTTAAAGTCCACCCCGGCGTTTCCCTGTCTCCCAGCCCCTGCGTGCCTCCCGTGTGTTTACAGAGCACATCCTATCTCATTATAGCACTCCCCACACTGTTCCTAATTATTTGTTACCGAGCACAGGACCCAGCGTAAATATGCTGATACGATTAATAGATTTAATTGTCACGACTCTCCTGACGGAGTGTTCCGCTCACTTTCCCCGGGACACGGCCCGGAGGCTTACCTCGGCTCACACACCTTCAGTGGTCAACTTCCAGACGGACCCAGGGACCGGAGAGGCCTCTGGAAGCGGCTCTTGCTCTGGGCTGAGTCTCCGGAAAAGCCCAACCTCAAATCCCCAGGGTTCCCAGGAGGAAAGGAGGCTTTGATGGGCCCGAGCAGGGCCGGGGGAAGGCTGCCGGCTGTTTTCCTGGCAGCAGCCACTGCAAGGTGAAGCCCGCGGCAAAGCAAGCAGGAGCCTTCCGCAGGGAACCTGTCCAGGCCAAAGCCAAGTCCCCAGCCACCCCTCTGCTGCAAGTCTGGTCTGAACCCCCAAACCCCCACCCACCCCTCGCAGGTGAGGCGTTGTCCCCCTCGGTGGGCAGAACTCGAAGGCTCCAGAGAGGGAAGTGACTTTGGAGAGGCTCTGGACTATAGTTATATTTACCACAAAAAATTAAAGCCGGCAAATAAGAAGTAAGGGAGACAATGCATGGGGAACGGGGCCCGGGCATCTGTGGGTGCAGGAGCCCACTCACCTGGCCCAGGGTAGAGGGGGAGGCCCGGAGCCCCTGGAGGTAGAAGCCAGGGTCCTGGGCTGGCTCTGGGCGCCTGACTCCCCTTTTACCCCGTGATGGGGACTGCGGCTGAAAGGGGTCTTCTCCCTCTGACCCCAGGCAGCTCTGGGGAGGGAGGCCCAGCGGCCAGCAGATGCAGGGATGGCCCTCCACATGCCCGTCCTCGGCCTCCCCTCCCCCTCCCTCATGATACTGCCATTGCGCCTTTAAAGCCCTTGGCAGTGCTCAGCTCTGTGCCAGCCGGGAACCCTGGCGTCAGGCCAGTGTTGGCCTCTTGATTAAAGCGCCACACACACACACACACACACACACACACACACACACGCTGTGCACCATCGCCCAGAGGTACTCGCCCACCCCACAGGCCCGAGATGCCACAGAGGGGTGTCAACGAAATCACAGTCCCCTTCCACTCACACCCGAAGCCGATTCCAGCTCCTTGTCTCCTGCAGGCCCAACGGCCCCCACCAAACCCTGGATTTTCCCAGGTTGAGTCCAGTTTCAGAAAACAGCCACGGAGTCCACTGAAGCAGGGCAGCCCTGCCCCACAAGTGTTGGCGCTGGGCCCCAGCGGCCCCCTCTCCTCTGCTCCGGGCCTTCCTGCAGCCCCTCCCTGGCAGCCCTCGGATCTGACTGGCGGAAGTGGCCTTGAGTCAGGGAGCGCCAGAGAGGTGCACCCCACGGCTCCTTCCAAGAGAGGTCCCATATGCGCCCCCTCGCCCCCCAGCCTCCTGGAGCGAATGGAGCCAGGCTCCCGTACTCTGGAATGAGGAGTCTGACCCCTCCAATTTCCTTCTCCCTGGTGGAGCCGCTAAAAGGGCCACCAGTGGGGTCAAGGGACCAGAGACTAAAGAGCAGAGACCAAAGAGAGCCAACTCTGGAAAATCTGGCCACAGCTGGGCACCTCTAGGTCCTACTTCCGTCACCATTTAGCCTGGTAGCTGCCTTCCCACCTGCCCCTGAGCTCTCTCCACCGCGCTCTGCCATCTCTCCACCGCGCTCTGCCATCTCTCCACCGCGCTCTGCCATCTCTCCACCGCGCTCTGCCATCTCTCCACCGCGCTCTGCCATCTCTCCACCATGCTCTGCCATCTCTCCACCGCGCTCTATCATGCACGTACGTGTGTGTGTGTGTGTGTGACTCAAGTTCAGAACGTCAGGGCCCAGCAAAGCTTTCGAAGCCAGTCACTCCGTCCGTGCCCCTGTGGGTCATGGCGAGAAGGCACATGCCTAGTGAGTGGCCAGCCCACTCGGGGTTCCGCTTCCAGCAGGGACACCTGTCCACCTGGAAGAGGGCCTGGCTGTGCTCTTTGAAGTCAACCTCAAAGGATTTCAGGGTGAGTTGAAGGTCCCCTTACAAAAGCCATCATGTATAGAAGATGCACGTATTTAAGTAAAACTCTTGAAATTCTCGTTTTCCACCTCTACCATCCATGCTGAGGGTGACAGGTTTGGTAAGAAGGGAACGCACTGGGGAGATGGCGCTGCCTCTTCTGTGTTTCGTGTACTTTCCTGAAGTTTCTCATGGGTACCTACCTGCCCCCTCCCCCACCTCAGCACTGGGGTGTGCTCATCCTGCCCCACCCCTGGGACATGATTTCATGGCTTTAATCACATCCCCTCTCGGCCTTTGTCTCTCCAGACTCCAGAGTCATAATCTCTTTCGTCTGTCCTCACTTGGCAGCCTTGCTCCCCCTTGATCAATTTAGCTGCCCTTCTCTGGAGCTTTTCCAACTTGGTTACATCTTTCTTAAGGTGGCAGAACTGAAACACAAAATTCCCTGGGTGAGGATGATGAAAGAGCCCCAGTGTCAACAGCCCTGCCAGAGGCGTGTGCTGGCGGGTACCTACCCCAGCAGGAGTGGTGCAGGTGCAGCCTGCTCCAGAGCAGCCTAGAGGCGGGGACCTGGGGTGAGGCTGGGACCTGGGGAAGGCTGGGACCTGAGGGGAGGCTGGGACCTGGGGAAGGCTGGGACCTGGGGAAGGCTGGGACCTTGCGGGGATCCTGGGACTTGAGGGGAGGCTGAGCGGGGGAAGCTGGGACCTGGGGAAGGCTGGGACCTTGCAGGGAGGCTGGGACCTGGGGAAGGCTGGGACTTGAGGGGGTGAGGCTGGAACTTGAGGGGCGGGTGGGACCTGGGGGGGGGGAGGCTGGGGCCTGAGGGAATGACTGCCTTTAGCTGGAGGTGGCCCTGGAATGTGTGACTCTGGGGAAGGGGCCAGGGAGGGATGAAAATATACAGGGATTTTTTTTGAAACAATAAAACAGAGACTTGGGGACTTCACTGAGATGCCCCTCCCACTGGCAGTCTGGAGTGGCCTTCCAAAGGGCCCCTGACGAGTCTGCTCCCTTCTGATGTCTCGGTCTCTGACAATAACCCTGGCGCCATGTCTGAGGTCTGGAAACATCTGTTCTCGCCCCTTCCTCTCCCTCCTCTGGAGCGGCCCGCAGCGCGGGCCCTGCCAATTCTGTCCCCCCACTGCTGCCCCAGCGGGCTCTGGGGGTGTCTCCTGGCATCACCCTCCCTCCCTCTATCTCCCTGCATTCTTCTGTGCTCAGCCCATCCTGCTCAGGGATGCCAGAGCCAGCTTCCCAAACATGCCTCCCATCACTTCAGGCCCCCACCCCTCAGAATCCTTCCAGAGACACACAGCACACTTTGCAGGGGATACAGCGCAAACCACCAGGCTGCCTGCAGACCGCCTCTCCCGCCACGATGGAAACCACTGTTCTTAAATGAAACCCTATTCCACTCGGCCTTCGGGCCTCCCCACTACATGTATCCACGTGCTCATTCCCCCTCCACACTTCACGCAGGAAGGTCCTAAGGTAGGAAAGCCTCCCACTTTTCCATGGACTTCGAAGGTTACCCCCTACGAAGGCCCAAGGCCACATGTGTTCGCACTTGACGTCCAGCCCACAGGCCAGGAGCTTCGGTGCTGGAAGCCATTAGTGGCTGCTGATCTGCCTGGTCGGGTGGGGAACGAACAGGTGAATCTGCAGGGCACAGTCACAAAAGTCTCAAACCTGGTGAGAAAGACAGCCCCGTTTTCTTCACACCTTCAAAAACATGGTAAGGCAGGCAGCAGGCTCACAAGGGGGCGGAGGGGGGCGGTGCGGGGAGGGGAACTCCGGAGGGGCTGGGCCCAGGAAGGACTCTTTCAGAAGTTTGTGTGTGTGTGTGTGTGTGTGTGTGTGTGTGTGGTTTATGAAGGAAATGCAAGTTAACATATCAGCACCAATACCCCAGGTAGAACTCAGCTTCATTTTCACTTCACAGACTGCCTTCCACAAATATTTTTATAGTGAAATGTCACGAATTTGCTACTGAGTGCCTCACATTGTGCTCTGACTCATATTTCTTCAGATGCCCACCGGGCACTGCCCAAGACACGGGACGCTCTGCGAATGTGCGTGTCATCCTGGCACAGGGGCAGTGCTAGCCTCCTGTGCATCCTCCCCGTGTCAGTGTGTGCGCCGCCGAAACCAGCACGCCTGCAGGAAGTGTTGTGCATAAAAAGAAGGCACCAAGTCACTGAGCCAGGGTTCCGGGGGGCAAGCGAAGGAGCGGCTCTGACCTGGACACAGAGGGGATCTGGGCTCTGTCTTAACTTGGAGATGAATCAGAAGGTCATGTCAGGTTGGAAGAGGAGCCGGCGCTGCAGACTCCCAGCAGCTGCGTTACCCGGGACCCGGCCGGCTTCCCCGCAGAGGAGGGTTCCCTGCCTTCCCACAGTCCGTACCCCGTCTTTGGCTCTGAAGTGGGGCAGTTCTGCCCTCTGGAACTCACTCACTCAGGCGTCATGTTGGAGGTTCGGCGTGGAGTGAGTAACTGCTGGCTCTGGGCCGGCCTGGCTGAGCTCAGCGCCTGCTCCCAGCCCCTCCTGCCCCTCCTCCCCCTCCCCGCCCTCCCCTTCTGGGTTATTCTTAGCAAGAGGTGACCTCAGGGTGCTCCCACTGAGCAAAATTAACCCTGGAGGGAGTTGGTGGGTATAAATCTTCAGTAAGTAAGTACATCGAGATACTAAAGAGGCCATGAGCCCGGAAGGGCTGGTCATCCCCTAGAGGGTCTGCTGGGCCCGGGCAGGAACCCTCCCTCCGGGTACCCCAGCTGTGAGCAGCGCCAAGGACAAAGGCAGTCGCAGGGCTTGTCTGGGCTTGTGACCAGGCAGGAACCTGCCTCGGACATCTTCACTCCGTACTCTGTGCCGTCCTTGGGAGCTGGCGAACAGGAAGATGCCTCTTCCGCCCACCCCCGCTGCTCACACCCACACGCAGGCTCACACTCTTGGCCAGCAGAGACCAGCCCGGCATGCCACTGTCCCCTCCTCCCTGAAATGGGCACCCGCCAGCCCGCAGGCCCTGACTTCAGGTGCCAGCTCCCTTCCTAAGCCCCGCCCTGCCCGGCAGCGGCTTCCTGTTTCCTGTTGCCGGCTCTGATCGAAAGCAAGCGTCTTGGCTCTGAGGCCAGCGCGGCGGACGAAGCCATGCCCGGTCTCAGTGGGCCCCCCTCTCCCTCCTCAGACCACCACAGCCTTACCCATTTCCTGGTGGGCTCCCTGGTATTTGGGTCCATCGCCCCCCTCAGGTTATATTTTCTCTGTGTGCTTTTTGGACCAGATCTACACACTTTTTCAAACAGCCCTGCGCTCACATATTAACAAGTAAAATGCTGGACACCCAGTTTTCGGGGTGGCGTGACCGGAGGGGGTGAGGAGGGACGAGCGCTGTGGGCTTTGCGGCTGGGAGGTGTGGGGGCCATCCACTCTGAATCTCACTCAGTCTCCTCATCTGAATGTGAGGAAGGTGGCGAAGCGGGCCCCCATCTCTCTCACAGGTTTGCCGTCAGCACCACCTAAGTCACTCACTGTTGTAAAGGCCTTTGTAGGCATCAGGGGTTGCACAGCTCCGAGCATTTATTCACGGTGTCTGTCCTCAGTGAGGTGGGTACAGTGCTCTGCGGCTCAGCTCAGTGACTACCAGGCTGGTGGCACCAAACATCACATCTCGTGGAAAGCCAGGCTCTTTCCACCTGCTTTTCCAACTGTCGGGGGTGAGAGGCTAGATTTTTGCCTTTTTTTTTTTTTTTTTAATTCCCAATCCATCAAGAAATGTAACTTTTGAGAAATACAAAATCATGCACTTGGATGTGGCCATAGTATCAAACTGATACAAAAGTTTCTAAACACTTATTCTCAAATTGTATAGAGACAGGTGACAGCACATGTCTTTAATTTCTCGGTGTTCATTTTGATTAATTTTACAAACAGTTCAACAGGGAGCATCAGTGTGGTTCGTGCTGGCTGAGCTGGGCTGCCTTCGCAAGGCAGGCTCGACGGGCTGGGCTCTGGGGCAGGCGGAGAAAAGAGGAGGCTGGGAAACACGCTTGATGTGTTCAAGGAGCAGCAAGAAGAGGGGGTTTCTGTTTCTGTGGCAAGAGGTGGATACTGAGCACCAGCACAGGGGCAGGAGAGACCCCGTGGTGAGGAGCCAGATGGAACATTCCAGATCTTGTTCCATAAGAAACAGAGTCCCTGGAGATTCTTGAGCAGAGATGTGCCACGGGCTGTGTTAGGTAGAATTATGTGTGGTCTCCTTTCTAGCTTCCTAGGTTGAAAGCTAAGTCTTATCGATCTGTGCGGCCTCCCCCACCCTGGTAGGTGCTCAGTAGGTATGAAGTATTTGTCCTGGGGAAGGAAGGGCTGGGGGCTGGGAAACCATCCTGGGGTCAGGCCTGGGTGAGGGTGCAGCCAGGAGGCAGGTGCAGGAGCAGGAATGAGTGGAAGGCACCCAGAGCAGATAGGCCTTGGAGGCAAAGATTTCCTAACCTTGGGCCCGGGAGGGATATCGAGGACACTAACAGATGTAGCTCATGCAACCTTTGCACAAATAAAGAGCCCAGCCCGAAGCCAGGTTTTCCTCTCTTGCTTCCCAGCACTTCTCCCTCTATTCCACCTGTGGGGACCCGAGCCCAGCTCCCTCCCCTTTCCAGCTTAGCTGGATGACACACACTCAGCTGCTCCAAGCTCCCTGGCCTGTCGTTCTCAGGGCCACAGCGGCACCAGGTCCCCAGAAACCTTCCCTGCTGTGCTCCTCTGCTGGGGAGGGAGGGAGGCGCCAGGTCAAGCATTTGCTCAAGCACAAGAGAACCAGATGGCCTGTAGGTCCAGGGACCAGGGGTTGACTGACCTCTTGCTGTAGCATGAATTTCCTCCTCGGCTGCCCAATCCCCTACCCCCGCCCCGGGCCCTGCTGTCCAGGAAGCGCTGTGCTGGCTGCTTTCCTTGGGGTCAGTCTTGCTCTGCTTCCCCGATGTGCAAGGGGTTCCGTCCCAACAGCTGCCTCAGCCTCACGCCTTCCCATCAGGCTTGCCTTCCCCACGCTCTCTCTCCTTTCCTGGGGCCTATCTTGAGGTGTCATCTAGAACACGGCCTGCGCGTTTGGGATCACTTTGCTGATGTAAAGCACCACCGGAGTGGCCAGGGCAGGTATGGCTTCTGGCCACATTGTACCGACACGCGGAAGCTCAGAGGTGTTCCGGAACCTGCCCAGGATCACACAGCTGGGCTACGGTCAACCCAGTGCTGTTTCTTCTGTCCAACTGAGGTTGCTGTGGCCTCCTGAAGAGGAAGGTCTGGCCAGCAAGGACAGGACAGATCCCTGTTGAGCACTCGCTCTTTGGTGACTGAATCCATTGAATTCTCCCTGGGTCTAGGACAGCGGTTCTCAACCTGTGGGTCGCGATCCCTTTGGCGGTCGAACGGCCCTTTCACAGGGGTCGCCTAAGACCATCCTGCATATCAGATATTTACATGACGATTCATCACAGTAGCAACATGACAGTGATGAAGTAGCAACGAAAATAATTTTATGGTTGGGTCACAACATGAGGAAGTGTATTTAAAGGGCCAGAAGGTTGAGAACCACTGGTCTAGGAGGAATGCATGCTTACCATCTCTGATTTTTGGAAGGGGGACCTGGTTACCCAGGTGGATTTAAACTCGGTCCGCTGGACTCCACATGCAGACTGTTCCTTCCACACTGCGCCCTGTTCCAGGCTGGAAACACATGACGCGCACTGCCCCTTCCCCACTCGGCCGTACCCCTCACCTCTCGTGTGTACATCTCTGGACACATTTCCACACACCTCCCTCCTGCCCCCGGGGCTGCACCCCACCTCGCAGTGACGTACCCTCCCGCTGGCTCCAGGGGCTCACAGGGAGGCGTCAAAGGGTTGCAAGGTCTTCATTTGCTATAGGTGGGGGCCCTTATCCCCAGCACCCAGATCGGGGACGGTGGGTCATGGGCACACGTGCAGGTGTGCAATCACGTGGTCTCTGACTCAACCTGGCTCCCCACCCACTCCAGCTGGCACTGTGCCCACCTTCTCCCACTAGGTGCCCTGTGGGTGTGGGTGGAGGTGAATGGAGGGGCACCCTGGGAACGCACCCCAGGATGCAGCCTGGAGTCTGCTGCAAGCTGGACATTCCTTTAAAGTCCCCTGTTTTATCTTTCAACTTCATGTGAATTTTTCATTTCAGGACATAAAATACTCATGTTTACGTTAATATTAAAATGCCTAAAATTAACAGTTAAATGCCTTCATTTCTACCCCCTCCCATCCCCTTCCTCTCCAAATCTTCAAGCAGAATTGGGAATGGTGCACTTCGACCATGCAGGTTCCCCAACCCCAGGCTCTGAGAACCACCCAGGCCCAGCTGTTGCGGCCTGCCCTCCCTCCCTCAGCTGTCTCCTTTCACGCCAGCCCTTCACCCTGGCGCTGCCCAAGGGGAGACTCTACTCTGCTGAGAGCATTTCCTTGAAGGGCAGTCACAAATCCGGAGCTCTGGCTCCTCTCCTTACCTTCCTGCCTCAAGTTTCCCATTCGCAGCTGGAAGGGGCTAAAAGAAAGGAACCAGCTGTCTCTGGTGCTGGCAGATAATCATTGCTCTGCCTCAGTTTAAGGCATACGAAGGCAGGCTACAGCCCGCAGGCCTTGCCCTCCAGAGCACTCCTCATCGTGGGCAACCTGAGCCCCTCCTAGACTCGGGGGCAGCAGCACCTGGCTGCCTGGGGCTTGTGGGCAGCCTGTGCCCACACTTCCGTGGGACTTAACCAGGACCCAGTTCTCCTCCCTTACACAGGGCCTTCTTAGCCTGCATGTCTTCCCTACTCACTCTGATCAGACCCCCTATCTAGCTCCCATCCTCCGGTCCTCTGGGTGGGTGTGTGGATGGGGAGGGCGGAGCCAGTGCAGGCAGGTTAGGCAGAAGCAAGTTCTGCCCTGTTGGGATTCTTGCTGCCCTTTCAGAGGGAAGGCGGGAGTCAGGGGCCTGGTTCAAGTCCCTGCTCTGCCCGAACCCACAGTTTCCATGTAGAAAAGGGAAATCGTGGGAGTGGTTGAGGGGCTCAAAGAATGGAGAAGCGACCACATCGCAGTGTCTTCACATACCCAGGGGCCTGCAAGACACCCATCACTGCGTGTGCGCGCGTGTGCGTGTGCGTGTGTGTGCGTGTGTGTGTGTGCTGTGGGGGTGCCAGGACACTCACCAGGAGGTGCTTGCGCTTTCTCCCAGGCCGCCCCACCTTCCGTGCAGTGGTGCTGGGCTCCTGCCGCTCCTCCTTGCCACGCGCCTCCTCCTGCTCCTCTCCCTCCTGCGGGCACAGACACAGCCTGTGAAGCCACGGCTGGATCCAACAGGCCTCCTCCCCGTGCCACCCCCACCACAGCCCCACTCCCGGCCTGTGCCATGTGGTCCCCCCATGGCAGGGATAAACGTCACCCCCTTCTGCCAGGAAAAGCTTGAGCCACCCTGAGCGCCTCATTTAAATATACCCTCGGGGGGCTTAGGGGCAGCCCCAGATACCCCGTGCAAATGCAGCTCTCCCTCCTGGTGGCCACATTTCTGAATTGCAGAATCACGACACACACTGACAAAGATGGTGTTTTTGGATATGAATTTATTTATATGGAAGAAAGTCTTACACAGTACAAAATTAAATTAGAGGTCTATTTAATGAATCATCTTTATTGAAAAGAATAACATCACAAGAAAAGCAATATTAAATTTAGTAATGAATACTGGCAGTACATGCAACACTTGGAGCGAGGACTAGTAGGCAATGAGGCCTTTTGCAGATGCTGTAAATATAATAGATCCTGAAGGGTCTGCCATGTGGTGCTAGCATTGCATATGCCTGTCACCTCCCAGGATCATCTCAGGGTCCATGTCCTGGTTCACCTTGACCCCCCTCAGTTATTATTATGAGGTCCACTAGGCAGCCAATGAAAGAGGTGACTGAGATCAGAAAGACCAGCGGCTCTGGAGGGCTGTGTGGAAGCATGAGCATTTACAGTGATTCCAGTGCCACGCGTGTAATGTGGCCGTTCACACCGTCAGCCTCTGTCCCTCCCTGCTCATCGTCTAGCAGCACACCTGCTGCTCACCTCTCTGCAGGCCCCACCTGGGCAGGCCGTGCATGTGAGCATGTGTGTGTGAGTGTGTGTGTACGGGGTCCTGCGGCTATATCTCTGCAGACCTGGTACTCAGGCGGTCCAGACAGGGCTCTGCTGGCCAGAGAAGCCAATTCGTTTCACTGAATTTCACAATCACAGGCGGGCCCTGGGAGGCCAGCCAGCCAGCTGGCAAAGGCTGCACATGCTTCTTGTCCCAGGGGGCCTGGGCAAGTGGCTGGCTAGATCCATCAAGTTCATCCCCTCTACTCAAACACCAACTTGAGACATCTGCTCAGCGGATGCTGGGTCAGGGCATCCGGTGTACGTCCTGAAGGAGCACGTACGTCTGGCTGGCTGGCTCTGGGGGCGGCTTGGTGGGATGCATCTCTCTTGGAGAGATGGGTACCGTGTCTCGGTGTGAGGCTCCTGGGACAGCTGTGTGTGGATGTGTGCACGTGAAGGCCGGTGTGTGCCTTCACCTTGGTTTGCCTGCATGCTTATAATTTTACTCTGTGTGTGTGTGTGTGTGTGTGTGTGCACACTTGCTCACGTGTCAGTAGCACACTGCACAGTAGGGCAGTGATGGCGAACCTATGACACGCGTGTCAGAGGTGACACGCGAACTCATTTTTTTTGGTTGATTTTTCTTTGTTAAATGGCATTTAAATATATAAAATAAATATCAAAAATATACATCTTTGTTTTACTATGGTTGCAAATATCAAAAAATTTCTATATGTGACATGGCACCAGAGTTAAGTTAGGGTTTTTCAAAATGCTGACACGCCGAGCTCAAAAGGTTCGCCATCACTGCAGTAGGGTATGCAGTGGAAAGACCCATAGGCTGAGAATTAAAACACTTAAATTTTTATTCTAAAGGCCTCACTTCCTGGCTCTCCCCTGGTTAGATAACCTCTCTGAGCTTCAGATTTCCCGCCTGTCTAATGGAAAAAGAATAATACCATCTCTGCTTCCTGTAAAGTGTAAGAATAAAAATGAAATAATGTATGTGAAATGCTTTGTTAATTACAATGTACCATAGATTTGAGAGATTATTATCGCCATAGTCCAGCTCATCAGAATGAGAAGTTGTATGTGACTTAAAATAATCCATCCAGTGAGCTGAGTTAAAATGTAGGTCAAAGCGTAGCCTCAGACATCGAGAGAGGCTGACGGTAGCTCCCTAATCTAGCAGGCCACCACATGTGAAGGTGCTTTGAAAGCTGTAAAGAGTTACATATGTAAATGTAAAGTGACATGATCCTATTTAAGCCTGGAGAGCACACTGGAGTCATAATGATCAGAGTGGCACTGGAGCCTCATGCATGGTAGCACTTGTGCAGGCTAGTGGATTTGTGCGTGTGCCTCTCTGTGTGCATGAACTCATTTATTGAGCACCTACTGTGTGACAGTCACACATCAAGTATTTTTGAGTGCCTTCCCTATGTCAGGTGCATCAGTCTCGGCACTGGGGGTGCCAAGGTGAATAAGACACAGTCCCTTACCTCAAGGAGCTGGTGGCCTGGCTAGGACAGTAGTTGGCAGTTGCAGTGCTGGATGGTGGGTACTAAAGGAGAAGGACCTATGAATTCATTCTAAGTGGGGGATGGGAGGAGGAGGTCCAGGAGAAGGGAATCCAGGAAGTAAGCTGGAAAATTCAAGGTCTGCTGGCCAACCAGAGGGAAGGTAGCTGGGGTAGAAGAAAGGGTCTATGCCAAGGTGCTGGGGAGGGAAGCAGCCCGCTTTCACACCTGGTGCTGTCTGTTTGCACACAGGTGGGAGGAAGGCAATGGAGAGAGGAGGCCCAGGCTGCTGGCCAGATCCTGAGGCGCCTTCCTTCACACGGGCTAAGGAGCTTGGCTTGATCCTGTGGGCTCCTGGGAGCCCCTCAGCAGGGGCTTAAGCTCTGCGAGTGACATAATCAGCTTTGCATTTTGGAAAGATCGCGGCGCTCCAGTGTCCCCGAGCATCCCCCTGCAGCAGTCGCAGCCAGATGGCGGATGTGTCTGTCGCAGTGAGTGATGGCTGCATATGCAGGGCCCTGAGCTGGGGTCTGCATGGGGCAGGAGGGAGGACGGGGCAAGGAGGGAGTGATGCACTTTTTGAGAATAGTTCTGGTTGGGATGTGCTGTGGGAGCGGAGGAGGTTAGCCATTCTTGAGTGAGTATCACATGTCAACTTCCCATATTTATTACCTCACTTAATTGTAACATGGCTGTGAGAGAGCTATTATCAGCCCCATTTTGTAGGTGAGAAAAGCGAGACCCAGAGAGGTTAAACATTCTTGAAGTTATTTGTAGTAAAGGGCAGAGCCAAAAGTCCAGCCCGCCTCTGCCCTCCAGAGCCCACCTAGGAAGAAGTTCAGCCCCTCCTGCCAGTTCCCAGTGGAAGGGAACTAATTAGTTCCCTTACTTGACAGATGAGGAAACCAGCCTGGGCTCAGATCTGTTCCTGCTAAATTCGTTACTGGTTTCCAGCTGCTCCGAGTCCTGTGGATCAGAGTCTCCCCTTTCAGAGTATTAGCGACGCTTCCTAATTCGGTGCTACTTGCAGATTTGATAAGCATATTTTAAATTCCTTCGCTCAGCAAAGATATTGAATGAAACGGGTCCCACGTCAGAGGCGAGAATGAACCCCTGGCTACGCCTTGCCTCCTCGAGGGACCCGGCCCCGCGCCACCTGCTCACCCTTCTCGGTGGCTTAGCCCCAAGCTGGCCGTGTGAACACAGTCAGGGCCGGAGCACCAGACGCCACTTCCCCCTTTGCCCTGTGACTTATGACTACATCGAGGAAGAATGATATGTTGACTGAGAACAACATGCTTTTCACAAAGCCGTGCTCCAGGGCCTGAGGGGAAGGGCCTGGCGTCACTCAGACCCGGGTGCGAGTCCTAACCCAGGCTCTTGTGGACCTTTGGTTTCTTAAGCACAGCCCAGAGGTGCCCCGGGCCTGAATGCTGGTCCAGGCATAAAGCACCTTGCCCCCCAGTGGCCTGAGGCACAGGCTCAGTCCACGGCAGCCTCCCTGGGGAACCCCACACTCTCAACCGGGTCAGGACCTGGACAGGTGGCGTGGCATCAGGGCATTCCACCCCTTTCTCCTGGGCTGAGCTGAATTCAACAGGGGAAACAAGGTGCTGAGCACATGTGGCCTCAGGTGAGGAGTAACAGTCCGGCACATGGCACAGGGGCCCCCAAAGGCTTTCTCCACGTGCCGATGGGAGCTGGGGCTTGCCGGTCCTGAAACGTCAAGGGCCTTTGTTTGGGACCATTTCTGCATGGTAATCGGGGTTCCTTCTTGCTGACCAGATTAAGTGATAAAAAGTAATAGTGCCTAATTTATAGAGCAATTATAAGAATGAAACAAGAGAATGCAAGTACAGAGCTTCAAAGAGCACCTGGCAGATCATCAGCGCTGAATGCATCTGGGCCAAAAGAGATTGGGAAGCAGCGAGATCGGGATCCAGCCAGAGCCGTGGGTTCCTGGCCAGGCACTGATTCATAACATGGGTATCCGAGGAGGTCCTTCCAGCCCTGAGGCTCGGAATGCTCTTGGTCCTCTTTGCTGTTGCCTCTGCCCCTCTTTCTCCCCTCCACACAGGACCTGGTGCCCTGCCTCCCTAATCCTCTCTAAGCCAGGACCCAGATTCCTGGCCTCCCACCATCTCCCCTAAGGCTAGCTCCCCTCGCTCTGCTGTGGCCCACATTTACTCAGCTGACCCACCCTGGCCAGAGCACAGGAGCTCAGACCCCCAAAGCTTGCCTCCTCCCAGCTTCCCCAAGAAGCCCCCCATATGGTTGGGAGGCTGCAGGGAGAAAGGATGCTGGGCAGGTGCTAGGGAGATACCACATACACAGACCTCTCTGTGCACGCCCAGCCACAGCGTGGCCACCTCAGCCCGTCATCCACAGCTCTGCACCCCACCTCCTGATCCTGGCTCTGGGATTGCTCTCCGGTGAAGGGGTCTCACCCCCTGTCATTTTCTTCTCTATTTTATCCGCAAAATATTTCCTGAGCACCTACTCTGTGCCAATTAGGCCCTGGGGCCCTGCCCTCCACAGGCAGCAGTGGGGATGGCTATTATCCACACCGGTATTTCTCAAACCCCCTACAGGACTGGTTACAGCATCGATGGCTGGGCCCTTTCCCCAGAGTTTCTGAGTCAGCAGGTCTGGGGGGAGGCCCAAGCTTTTGCATTTCTAACCTTTCCAGGTGCTGGTGTGGCTGGTTTAGGAATCACATTTTTTAAATCTATAATAATAAAAGCATAATATGCTAATTACACCGGACATCCTTCCGGAAGACCTTCCCGACAAAGCCGGGGCTGTAAGAGAAGCCCGGGTCCCGGGTGCCAGAGGGAAGCTGGTGCCGGCAGCCGGGGGAAGGAAGGCCTACTCTTGCACGAATTTTGTGCATCGGGCCTCTAGATATTATTTAAGTTTCAAGTGTACAACATTATAATTCGACACCTGTATACATTACAAAGTGATCACCCCCAAAAGTGTAGTTGCTATGCATCACCATATAAATGACCCCCCTCTCCCTTTTGCCCACCCCTCAACCTTTTTACCCTCTGGTAACCACCAATCTGTTCTCTGAGTTTTTGTTTTATTTCGTTTGTTCAGTTTCTTTTAAGATTCCGCATATGAGTGAAATCATATACCTTTGTCTTTCCCTTTCTGACTTATTTCACTTAACATTATACCCCTAGTTCACTGCAGCATTATGTACAATAGCCAAGAAACAACATAAGTGTCCATCTATGGGTGAATGGGTAAGAGCCACATTCTGAGAACCACTGGTTTACAACAATTTATAATTCAAGGCAGAGTAAAGCAAGGGTTTCGACCAGAGAAAAGGAGAGACAATTAGGAAAAGAGCATTGCAGGCAGAGGAAACAGCATAAACAAAGGCCTGGCAGCTCCAGGAAGTACAGGAGTGAAAGGTGCATGGAGGCGTGGCCTGGAGGGCAGCTGGAAGGGCACGTGGGGCCGGGCGGTGGAGGGGCCAGCGGGTGGCCACACCCCTCCCTCTGGCTCCCAAGCAGTCGCTTTGTGCCAGGTACCCTTGGCACCTCTGCCAGGTTCCTTGGGCTCCAAGCCCATCTTCCCCCTCTGTAGCAACAAGGCACCCCTGCCCAAGGCCTGGCTTTCACAGGCTGCTGTGGCAGCTGTCAGTGTCTCTACCCACCCTCCCTGGGCAACTTCCTGGAGCTTCGGGAGCCAGCCCAGAGGTGCCAGGGAGGTGTTCCAGGTGAGCCAGCATGTGTGCTGTGGGCGTGCTCCAGCCCCAGTCTACCAGCTCGCTCTATCTGCACCGGGATCTGGGGCTGGGTATGTGTTTGTTGCCGCTTGAGCCAGAGCAGTTACTCTGGGTGGATAATAATAGCAATCGTAATCCCTCATAATTGGACCAGACTTTGCTGTCTGCAGGGCACTTCCATGCCCATGACCTCATCTGACTTCCGCAACACCCTGCAGAACAGGCACAGCTAGAGTTACCATCCCCGTTTCACAGCTGAGCAAGCGCAAGCCCAGATGGCCTGAAGTCACATCTCCAGTAAGTGGCATCCTCGGGCTGGGACCCGGGACTACTGACTCTTCACCCAGGGAAACATCTTTCTCTGTTCTAAACTGTCTTAACCGAGCACCCCACCTGCTGCTCTCCCCGGTAGGGCCGGCGGCTCTGCTGCCCAGTGCAGCCTGGTCCAGTACCAGGAGGAGTCTGGCCCAGCTGTCCCCACCTTCCCCACCTGTGGGGGGCAGCTGACCATCAACTGCAAGTACATGGACACAAAGCTATGTCAGCACCAGTCAGGACATCGGACCAGGGGAGGAGGGCCAGGGTCACCTAATCCAACAGAGAAGCAAAGCCAGGCTCAGGGAGGACAGGGAATTACCCACGGCCGCAGCTGCCACTCAAGAGCACAGGTGGCCACAGATGGCCGACTCGATGGCGGCAGGGTCTGGGTCTGCTGCTGCCTGAGTCCTGGCTGGGAGTCGCCCGGAAGACGTGGGTAGCTTGGACTACCTGTTCCTTTTCTGTGGGGACCAGACGGAAATGACCTGTAGCCCCCGGAGCCCGGCCCGGTGGGCCGCACAGGCACGTTCTCTCCAGCTTGTTGGGTGTGCGCTCCTCCATGGCACTCAGCAGGTTTCCAGGCGGGGAAGGCAGGTGTTTGGGCTTCATGCTCCGGTGCATGCGTGTGTGCGTGTGTGTGTGTGTGTGTGTGTCCATACCAGGACCCACGCAGGGGGGCTCTGTGGGAAAGGCTCTGATCCAGGAGGCGGGAGAGCAGGCTCCCATCTGGACCCACCACTAAGCTGGGCTCAGCTTCCTCATCTGTAAACTAGGGCCATCTGTCCTTGCCCCACTTGTTCAAGGGTTGTCCCTAAAGGACCAAAGAGATGGAAACCACCCAGAAAACAGAAACACACTGTACAATGAGCAAGCCCAGGAAGGAGGGGAGCAGGGAGCAGGTCGCAGAGCTGCCCCGACAGGGCTGGCAGAGCTGCCACTCCCCGAGTGCTCAGGGCCCACACACCCAGTGCCAGGTGTCCATGCCAATTCCAGAAAGACGCCTGTGCTCCACGAATATCCCCGGATACCACCAAGAACCACCATCCCTCACCCCTGCGCAGGGAAAGAGGAGCAGGCAGAGGGAATTGTGGGGACCACGGCATGACAGATAGGGCACCCCAGGAAGGCCAGTGGCCGGGACAGCTTTCCCAGAAGGGTGGTGGCAGGGTTTACTATTCCACTGATGGAGGGGGGGTTGTCTGTGGGTGACACAGCTTGGTGAGGTCCCAAGGCAGCCTGTCGGGACCCAGCAGGGACTCCCACCAGTTTGCTGTGAGCTCCTCTATCTGGTTTAGGCCCATGCTGGAGTTTGGCAGAAGGGCGAAGAGGTCACTCCTCACAGAGCTCTGAAAACAAGGAAGTCACCAGCTCCATGGGCAGAGGTGCCACTTGCTCGGAGCCTGGGGTCAGGGAGGGGGACAGGAAATCACCATCTCCATGACAACTGGTGTCACTCCAGCACGTGGCACACCGCAGCCCTGTGCCTGTCTGTGCTGGAGGCAGCGCCCTCACACGGT
Organism: Myotis nattereri; assembly: GCF_964212035.1. Classification (NCBI taxonomy): domain Eukaryota; kingdom Metazoa; phylum Chordata; class Mammalia; order Chiroptera; family Vespertilionidae; genus Myotis; species Myotis nattereri. Next base: position 73,577,595 of record NC_138085.1, on the reverse strand, counting down.
GTCACATCTACCAAGGCCCCCTGAACTTGTCCTGGGCCTTCCAGAAGCTAGTGGACACTCTGGGGAAACAAGCAGCTAAAACAGGTAAAGTGACTCACCTAAGGACACAGCTAGTAAAAGGCCAATCCCAAAAGGCATCCAGGTCTGGGGGCTCTGCCAGGCAAACCCAACAAAGACACAGACCTAGGATCTGAACCTCCGCTCACACACCACGCGGGAGAGAGGGAGGAGGAAGGAGGAAGGGGGGAGGGGGGAGGACTGGGTCCTGGATCCTGACTACCTGGCTCCAAGTCCCACTCCACCACCAGGATCGGCCTCTGCAAGCTCCCAGTCCTCAACTAGGCCCTGGGCGGAGGCGGGGCGGCGCGGTCCAGCGCTCAGCACATCTGAGCCCGTGTGACCGGGAGGCAGGCCCTCCCCGGCCTGGGCTAGGAGGTTCCCAGCAGAGCCAGCTGCTCACCTTGCGGTCCTCCTCCCGCTCCAGGGCGGAGCTGCTGGTGTCCCCGGGGCCGCTGGAGGGCATGGCGGGCAGCTGGGCGGCGGGAGGCAGGCTGGGGCTGCGCGGGGCTGGGGGGCGGCTTGGCTTTGGGGAAGGGACGATCGTAGTCTTCGTAGCCGAGAGTTAAAACTTAGACATAGATCCGGGCGGGCGCGGAGTGAAACAGTCCGGTGAAACTCTGCCTCAGGCTGCCGGCGGGTTTGGGGGTTCCGATGGCTCCACCTGTTGGAGAGAAGAGGGGTCAGTGGGGCAGGGCACCCCCACCCAGGCCCCGCTGGTCCCACCCCCGCCTCCAGGCTGGGCCCGCAGTCCCAGGTGCTGGCCTGCGAGGCCTGTTCCTCCCACCTCGCTCCCTTCCCGGCTCACCAGCAGCTCAGCAGCCTAGTCCTGCAGAGAATGGGGAAACGGAGGCACAGGCGGGCGCTGCCTGGCTTCCGTCGGGGCCCCTTCTGCCTCCGAGGCGGCACCAGCCCCCCGGGTGTCCGCGTCGCTGTGGCCCAGTGGGAGTCACTTCTGGGACTTCCAGCTGCCTCCCGCCTCCTCCCTTCTCTTCATTCACGACTGTTCTTTCCTTTGAACGCTTCCCACACCCCTCCCACCCCAGCCGCCCCCTGGGAAATCCCAGAGGTCCCCAGCCCAGCTACATTTTCCTTCTAATCTGTCCTCCCAGCACGCCACCCCCACACCGCTCCCACCCCACGTGGAGGAAGTGAGCAGCAGTCACAGGATGTAGCGAGATGAATGTCACCTTGCTTTAGGACCAGCGCTCGGGCCTGCAGAGAAGCTGGGCTTGGCTGGGGCTGTGGGCTGAGGCCTAGGCCTGCAGCGCCTGGGGCCAGGACACCGGGTGGGGAGAAGCTACCCACAACCACCGCCCGCAGAGGGAGGCTGTGAGACCCCTCGCTCTGCCACCCCATCTGCCTTCAGAAACTGGTGGCCTTGAGGGGGGCCCTCCGAACCCACACAGCTGAATTTTAGGGGATTTTCATCCTCCCTGTCTCAGGTGTGGGCCTCAAGCCAGTGAAATAACAAAGCCGCAGGCCTCCGCTGGGGGTGGGAGTGCTGCAGGCTTCCACCCCCTTCACGCAGACAGAGTTTGCCTGCTCCCCACCCACCAGAAGGCGAGTGGGCCAAGCCCCTGCTCCAGAGAGCCGGCCAGGGCCGGGGCGGGGATTGGCAGGAGGACAGGGAAGGCAGGCTGGATGGGGCCCACCCACACCCTTCCCCTTCCAGTTCCTGCTCTGCTTCACGGGGCTCCCCTCCCTCTAGGGCTTCTCCTCCCTCCCCCTCCAGCCAGGCGCCTGGAAAAGGAGGAAGCAGTGAAAGCACAGGCTTGGGTCTCTCCAGGGCACAGCCCCTTCCCCAGGGACAAACCCCTGGCTGGGAGGTGGGTGCCCAGTCCTGGCTCTGCCCAGGGTGTGGAAGGGAAGCTGGAGCTGGGGGGAGCCTCTTAGGACCAGGACAGGGGTCCCTGTCCATTAAAACCCAGATACAGGTGAGCCCTAGGAGCCTGAGGTCTAAGGCACACGTCCAGGCTCAGCCCAGAGCTGGCGCAGTGAATGTCTGCTCCCCAGCCCAGGAGGGTGTAGATGGCGACAGTGAGAATAGCCTCACATGTCTGGCGCTGTGCTCAGCACTGACAGCCATTCCTCCCTTGGGCCGCTCGTGGTATTATTACTGCCCCTCGTTTACAGTTGAATTTAGGCTCGAAAAGGTTAGGACTTGTTCATATTCAGTGTCAAAGCAGAAGCTGGGACCCAGATCTCTCTTTAAAGCAGCTCTGTCCCCCAACGTACACCACCCACGAAACGACTCCTGGGAGCCCACGGGAGAACTGGTCCAACCCAGAACTCTATGAGACTTCCATCCACGGTAAGCCAGCCAGTCCCACTCACACCCACTCCGCTGATTAGCTTAAACACCCCCAATCCCCCCACATCAAAACCTTCCAAAGGGTGTGGACGCTGAGAGGCAGGGTCTGGTGACAAAGAGCACTGAGCCGGGAGTTGGCAGACGTGCGTTCTAGTCCTGACTCAGTTTCTCTGGCCTGTCACCTACCTCATCCATCAGCGTGGACAGCTGGACTAGATCTACAGGCGTCTACTCCAGCCCTGCCAAGCTGAGCCCCAAGAGCCCCCGCATGGGATCTAAGGGGTAAGAGGCAAATACTGCTGCCCTGAGGCCGAGAAGCACCCAGGGGGCTTCTGTGAGAACAGCGCCTGCAGCGAACCTCTGGCTGCCCGTGAGGAGAGGAAGACGGAGGGAAAAGCAGAGCATGGCAAGGTGTTGCCCCCGACCACGGCGGACACTGGACAGGAAAGAAATGCTCTTCCCTCCTCCCCGCCCCCACCCGAGCTGCAATCACTGTCCTCACAGCAAATGCAGCTGACATGGCCGCTCTTTACGTTCCTCTGTGTTACTCAATGGAACAGACCTGTCCGTCAGTGTCCTGCACAAGCACCCAGCACCACCTAAAACCATCCAGCATGTGGCCAGGCAGGCCGTGCACTGCACCTCTCCAGGGCCTGCCGTGATGGCCACGGTCCAGGCCTGGACGCGGTGCTTCCCGCCTGGCCTTAGGAGCTCCCCCTTTTTCTCTCAAGTACCCCTGCCAAGGGGAGGGATCTGCTCCTGGTCCCACAGCCCCAACACAGCGGCATGTGTCTACCATGGCAGCTCTTTGCCAGGCACGGCCCTGCTGCTCCTGGCGCTGAGGCCTCCTCCACACCCACGCCAAAGGCTGCACCACAAAAACGCCACCAAAGAAAAATCCTTGCCAAGACCCTACCACCATGAGAGGCAGCCTTTATTTCCTTCCTTGTACCGCTAATGTGCAGAGTGGCCATGAATAATGCTTATAACCACAACATAAAAACAATTTTTTAAGGAATCCCATCATGAAAATATTTTGGTATCACAACGGACAAGGTCACCATCATCGCTAGTTCAATCATAAAACTGCTGTGGAAAAAGAAGTGGGATTTTGACTATACATAACCAATTTCGCGACCTTCTAAATCCAACTTAGTGGAAAGGGTTTTTAAATAAGATGTAAAGTCACAGTGTGGGCTGAACAGAGGGGAGACACCACCAACGAAATTCCAGAATCTGGAAAAGCAGACTTGCAGCCGCCAAATTTCAGGCAGCACATGCAAACTGATTTATAACAGAGTCCATAACAGACACCTGATGTGACAGCACCGGTACCTCCGGGACCAGGGATGACGAGGATGCATGTGTGAAAATAAGATGATGGAGTAAAAGAAGTAGAACCCCTACATCCACCTCCCCCAGATGTCTGAAGGGTTATTCCCTATAGAGCACAAAACAGAGGGTCTTTGCACAAAATGTCAACTAGCCAGTTGAGAGTAAAGGTAATATGCCAAGACCAAGGAGATGAAGGTTATAAATGGGATGTTGTGTCCTACCGGCTACTCCCCCATTGGACTCCTAGAACACTGGCAGCAAAACCCTTACCTTCTTTTCAGTCCAAGTGGAAAGGCCTAAGGATACAAATACTGACACCAGAACCCAAGTGGTGTCCAACTGGCTCGTGTAGGTTAACCAGTGGACCTGCAAGTCAACAAGCCCCACCATCACGCTCATATCTTCCAATCAGCTTTTTAGTCCCTTGTCCTTAACTTTGGAGGGACAACCAAGGACCTCTAGACCAGCGGTCACCAGCCTTTCGGACATCATGGACCACCAGTTGGCGACCACCGGTCCAAAGGTTTTTCTTAAACCAGTGGTTGCCAACCTTTCGGCCCTCACAGATCACCAGTGGGCCGTGGACCACCGGTTGGCGACCGCTGCTCTAGACATGTAAGGGAAGCCTCTAACTTGGAAGATAAAGGCCAGGACCGATAAAACCAAAACCAAAACAAACAAAACACACGTTATGCACAAAGACAGTACTACATTCATGAAAAAAGAATGTGATGCTATTAAAAAAGAACATTCAGAGAACATAAAAGTACTCTTAGAAATAAAAAAAAAATTGTGCTAGTTGAAATACAAAACTCAACAGACGGAGTAGATTAAAAAGAAAAATAAGTCCTGAACAGGTAGCTCAGTTGGTTAGAAATACCCTTGAAATTCTGAATATAATTCTCTAATTAGAACTCTTTACCCAGCCTAATGATCATTTAAGTGTGAAAGTAGAATAAAGAGATTTTTCAGGCACTCCTTTCTCAGGGAGCATGGGAAGATGTCCTCCAAGAGAAGGGGCGAAGGTGGAAGAGGCCAGAGAACATGGAAGGCCGTGGTTCGGGCTAAGCAGCTTGACTCAGGGCTCAGGCTCGGTCAGTGCTGTGGGCACTGCGGACCCTCCCAATGAACCTCTTTTCAACCCGACAGGTGTCACTCACTGTCCGTACTCGACTGCCTGGACACAGGGACCGGATGGACTTGGATACTGACAGATACCCGTCCCGGGTGATGTGCTCCAAATGGGGAAGCAAACCACGCGAGAGGAAGACACGAGATCCAGAAAACAGGAACTCCAGCCAGAAGGAGGGCAAAGGGAATGGTAAGGATGACCACAAAAGGAAGTCACAGAACAGCAGTGACAACGTGCAGAGAGCAAGAGAATGGGCACCAAAAAAATGGAACGGAAATATATAGTAGTTGACATGACTGGCCTTGTGGAAAGCCATGCTGACAGCTATTAGAAGGTGTAGCAGGAAAAGAAGGCAAAGGAAAACACAAGGGAATTATTAGAGAAAACAAAAAGGAAGTCAACTATTGTAGTACACTAGAAGGCTCAGCTGCTACGTTAGTGGATTTAACGCAAATAACAGTTGCATTATTTGATTTAACAAATACACACACATATGTACACGTGTGTATGTATGTGAGTGATACTACATAGTATATTGATTTCCTACTTGCTGCTGTTACAGATTAGCACAAAATTCATGGCTTAACACAACACAAATTTGTTATCTCGCAGTTCTGGAAGTCAGAAGTCCAAAATATTTCTCAGCACTGGAGACGCTGGGGGAAATCCATTTTCTTGATGCTTTCAGCTTCTGCTGGCTACTCTCATTCCCTAGCTCGTGGCCACCTTCCCCCCTCATAGCCACGACGGCCAGTGTTTCTCTGCATCACTCTGACCATGTTCCCTTACATCTCTTTTGCTGCCTCTCCTGCCCCTGTCTTTCACGCCTAAGGATCCCTGTGATTACACGGGGTCCACCCAGATAATCCAGGATAATCCCATCTCAAGATCCTGAATTTAATCAAAGTACCTGTTGCCATCTAAGGTAACATATCCACAGGTTCAGGGGATTAGGCTGTGGCTGTCTTTGGGGGGCCAGTCTCCTGCCCACAACATGCTTACCTGTATATTAATATATGCGTTAAACATTTTTGAAAATCACTGCTAGGCCCCTGTGAATAGTATGCCTGTGGGAACGACATAGGAGGATGGCTGGGGAGCGGAAAGAGTGGCCACGTAAGAGAACTACATTCTTACTTACAAGATAGGAAATGGGTGAAAAGTATCTAAAATGGAAGAGTCAAAAGATAAACACATTACTCAGAAATGTAAGTGTAAAACTGCGAGAAGAAATAGTTCAAAGGAGTTGCCTCAGAAGAGGACGAGGGTGGGAGTAGACAACGAACAACTGAATTTCATGAAGAGGTGTTAGTACGATTTGACTTCTCAAATTATACGCGCGTACGACTGTGAGGAAATAAAATTAATTTTTAAAAGAGAGGATGGGATGGGAATGAGGGCTTACACCCAACTGCAGTCATGGTTTGGGCGTGGCCTCCAGCCTCTACAGGAGTACAGCTCAGGCCCTGCCATCTCTGTTGCTCTATGAAACCATCACATCCCACAGAATAACCATTATCAGCTCCTCACACCCACACAGAGTTCCGTCACCAGCTATAAAAGTTGTACCTCCTTCCCCACCCGCCCCTCCCCGCCCCCCGCCCCACGAAATATTTAATTCTTGCAATACGTCACTTCCAGCCCCTGCACAGCGTGATGTACCTCCCTCACATCCCTCCCAAACTGCACCTGTGCATGCCATTGCTACATCCCTAACCATGACCATGGCTCACTCATTAGCCCACCTCAGACCAAAGGCCCACAATTCAGCCATCTCCCAGAGCCTCCAGACAGCCCCTGCCATATCAGCTTCCATGACACTGTCCCTACATAGTCCCACCTTCCTCACCAACACCAACCCCATCGCACCCCCCAAGCTGATCACCCCAAGTCTCAACTCCAAGCATACTCCAACCAGCAACAACTAGATTGTCACCCCACAGTCTTACCTCAACAAGGGCTCAGAGAATTGCCTTCTTCCAGAAACAAAACTGTCTTTGCCCACACACTTGAATCCTTGCTCCACCAAAAGCGGTCCTGATGTTATCACCCTAAGAGGCCTTTCCACTCCATCTCAAGTCCTCTATCTGAACTGCTGAAAAATACTGACCATCTCTCAGCAGGTCCTCCTTCTTCCCTTTATCTGAAGTTCCCACAGTGGACTTCGCTTGTTTAAGTCTATCTAGTCACCTTCCCCTCCTTCCCATGGGGGTGTTGGTTGGTTGTGCTGACCCCACCCCCACTTCAGTCAGAGTGAGCATGTGACCAAGCAGGGCCAATCAGAGGCCTCCCAGGGAGGCTTTGGCACAATGGAAAGATGCTAATATGGTAGGATGTGAGTCAGGAGCTGCTGGCTCACCTGAGAACAAAGGGATGAAGACAGAGGGATGGAAAACTCAAGTCATTGTCCCTCCCTAGATCTAGCTGTACCTGGAGGCAGGGCATCTGTCAACCTCTCACAACGTGAGTGAGTCTGTGCCTTGCGGCTGACAGTCCTGACTCATATGCTAATCTCAACCTCCATAAATCCTCCCTGCGGGGCCCACTATGTGGGTTCAAGTCCTGGCTGTTGTGTGATTACTTATCATCCGTGTGACCGGAGGCAAAACTGTGCCTCAGCTTTCTCAGCTGTAAAATGGGGGAAATAAGAGTAGCCACTTCATAGGACTGTTGAGAGAATTAAAATGAAATGCATTTCAATGCTTACAAGAGAGCCTGACACACAAAAACAGACTCCATCAATTTGAACAATTAGTAGTTCCTGACTAACCAGCCCACAGCTTTCCCTTCTTTCTTGAAATCACTGGAGCGCCACGAATGCCCGCTGCTCAACCAGCAGTGTCTTTATCACGCTCCCCAGACATGCCAGGTCCTGTAAGAGCATTACAATCTCAACATCTCGTTCATGCTCATGCCAACCCTCTGAAGTGGGTACTATTTTTATCCCTGTTGTCCAGATGTGAAAAAATGAGGTATAGAGAGGTTAACGGAGCTGCCTAAGGTCATCCAGTTAGTAAGTGAGAGAGCCAGATACAACGCCAGGTCTGTCCCACCCCAGAGCCCACTGTTCCCCTCCAGCACGATCTCTTACAACTAGCATGTGACTGTCGCAGCCACATTAACTTTGGGCACGGATTGGTCAGACAACAAAATTTTCAGTTAGTCTCCCTTTCCTGGGTAGGTCTGCCATGGGGGCAAGAGCCGGGGCGGTGACAGGCACACAACCTTACAATCAGTGCCCAGCCCAAGGTGGGAATCATCCATTCATTTATTCATTTGCCCATTTACTGATGCCTAACAGGCGCCAGGCACTGTGCTAAGGGACATGCGTTGTCCTCTTTCATCCTAACAATCCTGTGAAGTAGCTTCTATTGTTATTTCATGGGAGACAATGAGGCTTAAAGAGATTTATTACCTCTCCAAGGTAGCCCAGGTAGGAAAGTCCCAAGGCAGGATGAGGAATCCAGGTCTGTCTAACGCTGGAGTCTCTACACACGTGTCAGCACTCAGCCAGGGGTCAGCATGCTAAGCACAGACCCCAGATCATATCTGTGCCCTGATGTGACACCAGCCCACAGATAACAGCCTCCTGGCTGAGTTTCCTATTGAGCTTGGGAGGAGTTACAAATGAGCCCTGTGGGTGACAGAGGCAGGAGAGTATCTGGTGCCCATGTCACCCAATCATCTGCCAGGGCCTGGTGAGCTGGGGGCCAGCAGAAAGCTGAGGGGAGACATCAGGGCCTCTAGACAGAGATGTCTATCCGCCACAGCCTCTCGGTCACAAGACGGGGGCTGGATGAGGAGGAGGAAGGTCTCAGAGACACTTTCCGACAGCTCATTCTCTCTCAACACGAGTGAGATGCTCATCATCATACCATTACCCTGACTTTCAGAAACATCCCTTCCACCCAAACCACCAGCTGCCCATACACCAAAGCCAACCCAACAATCCTGCCATCCTCTCCCCACTTCAAAGCCCATCTGTCTGGCTCCGGAATCACAGTCGGATGACGTGTGGTTCTTCCACCCCCCTCGAGGCCAGGGCACCGCCAGCGTTGAGTATTTTTGGTCACACCAAATCTGCTGCCGCGATGCTGGCCACACCGGCAGAGATGAGTTGAATCAGACTCCTCCGCTCGCACTAAAGGTTACCATGACACAGCCCCACAGCGGAGAGGGGAGAAAAAGGTTTAAATCCAAAATAGATGCTGGTAAGGAGATGACGCTGTTCTTGGGAGCCAACATGAGTAATACAGCCTTGCACAGAGGGGCATGTGTTTCTGAGGGTGACGGGTCAGGAGAAGCCCTGCCCTGTGTGTGTGTGTGTGTGTGTGTGTGCGCACGTGGGTTGTGGCAGTCAGGTGGGCTCCCCACGCCCTGGGAGTCAGGGGCACAGGGTGGCCAGGCTGGCAGCCCCTGTGAGAATCAGCCATGTGGACCCTGATGGGGCCTGCTGTCTGAGGCAGCCATGAGCATGGGTCTGATTCTATCCTCCCCTGGAGGCAGCCCATGGTCTACACCTGTGCGTTTCTCTGCTTTTCCAGCGTCTTTAAAGAATGGTCCATGCCCTAACCGTTTTGGCTCAGTGGATAGAGCATCGGCCTGCGGACTCAAGGGTCCCGGGTTCAATTCCTGCCAAGGGCATGTACCTTGGTTGCAGGCACATCCCCAGTAGGGGGTGTGCAAGAGGCAGCTGAATCGATGTTTCTCTCTCATCGATGTTTCTAACTCTCTATCCCTCTCTGTAAAAAAAAATAAAATTCAAAAAAAAAGAATGGTCCATATCCGCCAGCTGCAGAGCCTCTTTACTTACCCTCCCCTGGATCTCTGCATCTGATCCCCACCCCTTCCTATATCTCTGAATCCTCTAAGGCAGTGGTTCTCAACCTTGGCTGCACATTAGAACCACCTGGGAATCTTTTTAAAATCCTGATTTCTGGGCCTCATCCTCCGGAATTCTGTTTCTTTGTTATGGGGTGGGGCCACAACATTAGTAACAAAGAAACAGAATTGCCGGAGGATGAGGCTCAGAAATGAGGATTTTAAAAAGATTCCCAGGTGATTCTAATGTGCAGCCCAGGTTGAGAACCACCACTCTAGGGGCACTGAATGTTGCAATCCCCAAAGGGGACACAATGGTTCCACTGGAAGGCAAGTCATCCTCTTGGCTTTTCCGGACCCCTTATGCCACTGAACCAACAGACAAAAACAGGAGTTACTCCACCGGCTGGAGTGACGGATCCCGGCTCCCAAGGAGAACTGGGCTGCTGTACACACCAGAGGCAGGGAAGACTGCCTGGAACCAGGGGACTCTCTCAGCTCCCTCTTAGAACTTCCACGCCCAAACCACCAGCTGCCCATACACCAACTGGTGGTTTGGGTGGAAAATGGAAAACTACAGAAGAAAAAAACTACAGAAAAAAACTACAGAAGAAAAAAACTACAGAAAAAAAAAAAGGAGGGGGAACAACTGAAGATTCAGATCCTTTGAGAATCAAGGTTTGGGTCATTCCACCAGGTGAGAGAGGCCTGACCTGCCAAGGTCCTGGCTGAGCACAGAGGAAAACAGGATGGGTAATGGGAGAGGGAAGCCCAATGCTGAATGTGACCTTGTGGACAAAAACAGAAATGAGACATGTAGTAGTTTTGCATATTTTCCATTACGTGATATATATGTGTGTGTGTTTATTTGTACATGGTAACTGTTTTCTTTTTCCTCCTTCTTCCCACTATTTTATATATTATGTTGTTGGAAGTTAAGTCTATAATTGAGTCTAGGTAGAATATTCGGTGGGGCTGTGGCTGAATTTGAGAAGTTATTCATGTAGACAGAGATTGACAGAATGATTGGTGAGACTTCTCATTTAGGGAAAAGGAAGTTAAAGTGTCCTTCAGCAAGAATAGCTGTGTCTTGACAGGTAGAAACATAGCTGTTTTGTGGCTCTAGGGGAGCTCACACGTGTGTAACACGGTGCAGTGGAAGCGGTGTGCCAAAGCAGGAGGCTGCACCAGATCATTTATTCACCCTCATTGCCTGCGCTGTGAACACAGACAGACCCTGCGCAGATTCCTCCTCTGCCAGCTGGCACATGAAACTGGTCGCAGAGGGAACTTTATTCAGATCCAGTGTGTTCTCTTGGAGGGTCCTTCACTGTATACAGCCTCTCCAGGAGCCAGATTCTGCTGCCTCGGTGGCTTCCCCAATGCCCAGGCCTGTCCTGTCGCAGCTTCTCCAGCACCAGGTTCCTGTACCACGCAACTCCCAGTGCCCTGCTGCTGCAGTGAGGGCACTTCTCCAGCACTAAGCTCCTCTGCCACACACAGCCTCTCCAGCACCAGGCTCCAGCGCCACACACAGCCTCTCCAGCACCAGGCTCCAGCGCCACGCACAGCCTCTCCAGCACCAGGCTCCAGCGCCACACACAGCCTCTCCAGCACCAGGCTCCAGCGCCACACACAGCCTCTCCAGCACCAGGCTCCAGCGCCACACACAGCCTCTCCAGGGCCAGGCTCAGCGCCACACACAGCTTCTCCAGGGCCAGGCTCAGCGCCACACACAGCTTCTCCAGGGCCAGGCTCAGCGCCACACACAGCTTCTCCAGCACCAGGCTCCAACGCCACACACAGCTTCTCCAGCACCAGGCTCCAGTGCCACACACAGCTTCTCCAGCACCAGGCTCCAGTGCCACACACAGCTTCTCCAGAGCAAGGCTCCAGTGCCACACACAGCTTCTCCAGAGCAAGGCTCCAACGCCACACACAGCTTCTCCAGAGCAAGGCTCCAGCGCCACACACAGCTTCTCCAGAGCAAGGCTCCAGTGCCACACACAGCTTCTCCAGCACCAGGCTCCAATGCCACATACAGCCTCTCCAGCACCAGGCTCCAGCGCCACACACAGCTTCTCCAGCGCCAGGCTCCAGCACCACACACAGCTTCTGCAGCACCAGGCTGCAGCGCCACACACAGCTTCTCCAGCGCCACACACAGCTACTCCAGTGCCAGGCTCCAGTGCCACACACAGCCTCTCCAGAGCAAGGCTCCAGTGCCACACACAGCCTCTCCAGAGCAAGGCTCCAGCGCCACACACAACTTCTCCAGGGCCAGGCTCAGCGCCACACACAGCTTCTCCAGGGCCAGCTCCAGCGCCACACACAGCTTCTCCAGCACCAGGCTCCTATGCCACACACAGCTTCTCCAGCGCCAGGCTCCAGCGCCACACACAGCTTCTCCAGCACCAGGCTCCAGCGCCACACAGCTTCTCCAACACCAGGCTCCTGTGCCACACACAGCTTCTTCATAGCAAGGCTCCAGCGCCATACACAGCTTCTCCAGCACCAGGCTCCTGTGCCATACAGCTTCTCCAGCACCAGGCTCCTGGGCCACACAGCTTCTCCAGTACCAGGCTCCAGCGCCACATAAGCTTCTCCAGCACCAGGCTCCAGCGCCACACAGCTTCTCCAACACCAGGCTCCTGTGCCACACACAGCTTCTTCATAGCAAGGCTCCAGCGCCATACACAGCTTCTCCAGCAGCAGGCTCCTGTGCCATACAGCTTCTCCAGCACCAGGCTCCTGGGCCACACAGCTTCTCCAGTACCAGGCTCCAGCGCCACATAAGCTTCTCCAGCACCAGGCTCCTGTGCCATACAGCTTCTCCAGCACCAGGCTCCTGGGCCACACAGCTTCTCCAGCACCAGACTCCTGTGCCACACAGCTTCTCCAGCACCAGGCTCCTGTGCCACACAGCTTCTCCAGCTCCAGGCTCCTGGGCCATACAGCTTCTCCAGCGCCTGGCTCGTGCAGTGTGACAGCAGCAGCCAGCATGTCACCAAACACCCGCCTTGGGTAGTTTAGTAGCCGTGTGCTCCAGCGACATACTTCCTTATGAACAAATTTCTTTGGGACCCAAAAGGATGGATTTCCAGTGAGTTCCAGAGTACAGGTTTCTAGTAAGTTCTGCCAACATGGCACCACAGTGCCTTCCCTGTCGCCCAGGCAGCCATGGCCATGTCCTCTCCATGAAGGTCAGGATCTCAGGCTGGGGGCACTCCATGGCAACCCTGTGGGTAGTGGCTGTTCTCACACATGCCGCTTCTATATTCTTCGCCATTCTATTTACCTCTTACCAGCTAATCGCTCATACACCAACTGTTACAGTTAATAAGCCTTCATATTACACTTTTCCTGTTCAAATCGCCATGTGGTTTCCGTCTCCTGAACGCACCCTGACTGATACAGTCACCCACAGCCTCAAACGGCCTTTGTCCACCGCGAGGTCCTCGAGCTCAATTCAGCGTCCTTGCCAGGTAATCAGCGCCCGCTTCGAGCACTCTCAGCACTCACGCACGGAGTGCCCTGCGGAGCCGGCACGGGGTGCGGCGACCCCGGCTCCTGGAAGGTCACAAGCAAGCGGCTCTTTGGCTCGCCCCGCCCCCGGGACTCCACTCGGCTCCAGGCTGTTGGTTCTCTGCCACCCGTCGGGCTCCTCTGCTCTGTCTTCTGGGCGGGCTTCCATCTTGCTCCCCCGACTGCACAGTGGGCGCCCCTCACGGGCCACTCTGCCTTCAGCTATGCCCCCAATTCTCCTCCGCTGAGCTATGTGGGCGGAAATGCATGCAGCCCTCCTTCCGCAACCCCTCCATCTTTAGTTTCTGGACATCTCCACCTGGGTGGCCTGCACTCACCTAAAATCCTCCTCTCCTAGCACCAGATGCCTCGGTCTCTTCTGGCTTCTGTCTGTGTGGAAGCAGCAGCACCCTCCCCGCAGCCGCCAGAGCCCCAAACTCCAGAGAGAATTAAGGTCCCACCTGCTCTCAGTCGCCGCCCTCCAGCGGCCACCCGGCCGCCCGGCCACCCGGCCACCCGGCCACCCGGCCACCTGGCCTCCCGGCCTCCCGGCCACCCGGCCACCCGGCCACCCGGCCACCCGGCCTCTGCTCCGCCGCCCCCTCCAGGCCCTTTGCACCGCAGACCAGAGCTTGGCAGGTACTCTGCCTCGGGCCTCGCTGCCTCTGGAGTCTCTACCTGCACCCAAGCCTTTCAGCAAGGCTCCCGCACACAGCTTCCCCGTCAAAACCCAGGATGCCCGACGCAAATGTTCTAACTGATTGTGCTGATGGTGACAACTCTGTGAAGGTGCTAAAAACCATCAAATTGCACACTTTAAATGAGTGAATTGTACGGTATGTAAATTATATTTCCATAAAACTATTGTTGTTGTTTTTTTAAAAAGGGAGGTATTACAGTGGGCGGGGAGTGAGGGCGGAGGGTGGGGCGGGAACTGGGAGGAGGGGAGTTATGGGGGGGAAAAAAAGAGGAACAAATGTAATAATCTGAACAATAAAGATTTAATTAAAAAAAAAAAGGGAGGGAACTATGATGCCAAAGATGTTCAAACACGGTAAAATCTAAACTCTGGTCTGGCCCTACACCCCTATTCCAATGGCCTCAGCAGACTGCTCAGACCTTGCCCCCCACCTCTTCCAGATGACCCCATCATTCCAGGCCAGGCACTCTCCCCCAGCTTACACCCCCTCTTTCTACACTTGTGTCTACACTCACACCATTCTCTCCTCCAGAGGGCCCACCAGTCCCCTTCTGCCCCTTCCTTTAGCAACCCCCACCCCCTCCATCCCTTTTCCTCAACAACCCCCCAAGGGCTCTTTAATCATCTCTGTCCTGTGGTCATTTAGCTTTTCATCTGTATGTAGATGTGTCTGTTTCCCCAAACAGATGAGGTTAGAGTTCATGTCTTACCCCTTGCTGCCCCCTAAAGCTCAGTGCTTCTCCCCCTCCTGCCCCTGCCCCTATTCTGGGTGACCCTGGAGGCAGAGAGGACTGTGTGAAATCACTCCCAGGCAGCTGCAACATCCCCAGCACAGTGCTGCGGTGCCTAGAGTGACTGCCCACAACCCCCATTCTAGGGGTCGCTTGGCAGAGTCCCCAGGCACTGTGCCAAAGGAAAGGCCCTGGGCCAGGAGCTCCTAGGCTCCCGCTTCACCTTGCCCAGGCCAGGATGTACACCTACTTGGGGTGTGCAGGCCCCCCCAGCGCCCAGGTGTCCCAGCATGAAGGGGGTCGTGAGGGTCCTAGGTCAGGGTGCCAGTGGATCACAGGAAGCAGGGGGCTGGCCTCCCACCCTCCAGGCCTTCGGAGGCTGAGTCCCTGGCCAGCCTGTGCATTCTCTCCCCACACCATCCCCGCATATGCTTCTCCCACCTGCACCTTCCCACCCTCTTCCCTGACCAAGTGACCGCCCAGCTGACCCACGCCCAGGCCAGAGCCAGGAGGTTCCCCCAAGCGTCTTCAGGACCTGGGAGTCGCTGTGGGAGCGCAGCCCCTCCCTGCCCACGAAGGCAGGAAAGAGTCTGCCGCCATCAGAATTACACTCTGCTTGCCTTTCTCCTCACCCTCTGCCCCAAGCGAACCAAACCAAACTGTTTGTGGAGGGGTCAGGGAAGGAAGAGCCCCAGGGTACTGGGCAGCACAGCCCAGAACCATGAGCCCCTGGCCCAGCAGCCCTGGCGCAGTTCATCTACCCCTTGAGCCCTAAGGAGGTTCAGCTGGACCCCACCTCAAGCCCTGGCTCCTCCCCTCAGAGGCGCGGGCCTTGCTTTCCCAATCTGTACAATGGGGTGAGTGGGTGCGTACCTCAGAAGTCTATCTGAGCTGAGTGTTTAGCACAGTGCCTGGCACATCTAACCATCAGTTTTTTTAACAAAGTATTATGTGTTTAATCAGGGCAGAAGGCCAGTGAAGTGTCCTTAGGAAACCTAGACTCCGGCTAAGGCCACACCCAGGAGTGGCTCTTGCTCGCTCCTGGGAACAGCTGCTGTGGCCTGACCCAGAGTCCCCTCTCTTAGCTCATGCCCAGAGCCTCCTCTGACGCCCCAGCCCAAGGCCCCTTGCCACCATAGTGGGTAACCTCTTTAGCAGAGCCCTTAACCTGCCATCATGGCTGTAGGGGCGCTCAGAGCCACAGACACAGATACACAAACACACACAAACAGACACACACACACACACACACACACACACACACACACCCCTCAGGCTCCAGGCTCCAGGGGAGGATTTCAGGCAGGGCCTCCCCGCACATGCGCCGCACATTCCACCGACGGCATGGGCCAAAGAGGCATTTGGAAACCAGCTTGGGAACCTCATAACCATTCATAACGTTGTTCTGAGAGAAAATACAAAACATTGCCCTATAAACAAACATTTGCAATAGAATTCCTCCAAGACTAGGAATTGCCTGTGCTAGAAAACTACCAGAGCAAGAAGAGAAGAACCACATAAAGTTAGTTTGCCTTTGCAAAATTAATACCAATTACAAAAACATTTATGTGAACTGCTTACCATTTACACTTAATTACCATGCAACACAATTATGTATACCATTAGGGTATGCCAGGTTAATTAAGCTGTACATCTCAGCTGATTATCCCCCCACGCCCTCAGTCCATATATGCCCAACCTCCAGAGGGCTGGCCCTGTGACGGGTCTGTGCACAGGTGTGTGCAAACCGGAGAAATGGTTTCCACTCAAATCGACAGTGGTCCCCACCACCCCACACCCGGCCAGAGATGGCCTGACTCGGGCCCAGGCCTTCTTGCCAACACCACCAAAAGCAGCCTGCTGAGAAGCCCGCTTCCCCCCAGGCCTCCTCTGGAAGGCAGAGCTACTTCAAAGGTCTCCCCAGGGGCGTGGCTACATGTGGCAGGGCCACCCTACAACCCAATAGCCACCACATGTGCCTACTCACAGAAGAAGCTGGCTTCACTGTCCAGACCAAGGTGACCCCAAGCTCATTTCTGAGGCCCCTCTAGGGCCCTGCACCCCTTTCTCCAGCACACTGAGCCAGCTGTGGGGCAAGGTACCAGCTGTGGTCCACTCAGGCCTACAGGGTTCAGAGCCTCCCCACCTCTCTTTCTGCTCCCCACACAGCCATCGATCAGCAGCTCTGCACACACCACCCCCTTTATTAAAAAAAGGAAATGACCCCACTCCCCCTCCCTACACACACTAATTCCCATTTAGCTTAGCAGATGCTATTCAAATACACGGGGGTTATCCAGGTTTGGGAACAAGAGTCGATGGAACATGACAAACGGACCTTCCCAGGAAGGAGGGGCTCAGTGACCGGGGCCAGGCAGGCCAGGCCGCCCGGGAGGCAAAGCAAGCAGCAGCTCAGTGAGGGAAAGAAGGGTGTGTGGGTGTGCGCCTCCTCGGTGCCAGACTGGGAGCACGCATGGCTGAACTGTAATCCTCAAACACCTGTGAGGCCAACTGCATAAGGATTCTTTTAAACGAGTGACATCAAATACCCAGGTTTAGTGCAAGAAGCAGTGTTTGAAACAAGCAAACGAGCAAAAACACCAGCCTGTGAGGTTAGCTCCACTCTGCAGATGGCAAAACTGAGGCTAAGAGAGGCTAAGTGATCTGCCCAAGGATACAGTTAGGAGGGGACAGGGCTGAGGGGCCATGCTACCTCTTGATCCAGTGATGCTGACTTGGCTCAAGCCATATTTTCTAAAAATTCTTTCGAAACTGCCTTTCCAGCGACACTCGAAAGACTGATTTCTATTATAGAGGAACAGTCTTATTTCTTTCTTTTCTGTGTGCTTACCCAAACTGCTGCCCTCAGCTTATCCACACCTGTCTCAGTGGGCCTGCCTATCAGTGGAAGGTGGACGTCCATGTGGTAATTCACACACCATTCTCAGAGGGTGGCAGGACGTGCCCCAGGTCGTGCAGCTGGGGGTCTAGGCCTTGCTCCTCATTGCGGGGAGCCCCTGAGAGGCCCCAGCTCAGGCCCCAAATCATCAGTGCCTCTCATGCACATGGAACACACGCCTGCTTAAGTCACTTCCCTGCTCAGAAGTCTCCGCGGGTTGCTTCCCGTTATGGAACAAAATGTGCCTGTCTTCCTAAGCCACCACGCTGCACCCTGCCCCTCCCTGGCCTCCACCTCCAGGCCTGGTGACAGGCTCTCTCCTTCTGCCAGCCTGGTCAAACCCAAGCTCCACGGGCAAACCTCACAGCCCTCACGTCTCCACCCCACTCCTTCCTCCCACTTGAAGCACCCCCAGGTTCTCGAGACCTCCGCCAACTTATATCCTCACCGTGGATGGCCTCTCCACCCACGCAGCTGGTGAGCCACAAACCAGGCTCCATGGGCAAACGCTCACTGCCTTCAAGTCCACGCTCCACTCCCCCTGACTCACTGTACTCCCCACCCCTCAGCTGTTCCTACAGCTCTGCTTCCTATCTGCCGCACAGAGCACCCTCCTCCATGCCCACACTGCGGCTCCCTGGACTTCCGGCACCGGCCTTCTGCCTGGGTTCCCTGGCCCACCTTTACCTGTCCAGTTTCTCTTCCTTGATGCCCCAGGGTGACCTTTCTAAGATATAAATACGAGCATGTTTCTCCAAGCCCAGCAGCTATCAATGGGTAACATCCCAGCCTTCCATGGTCCAGCTCTGGCCCAGTCCTCCAGCCTCACATCCCACCGTTCCTCAAATGCCATCACTCCAGCCTCGTCAGGTCAGAAAATGCCCTTGGCCACCTGGCTAACTGCTCCCCACCCTTCAAGACTCCACTCAAGCGTCACCTCCTTTAGAAAGCCTTTCCGGATCTCCCTTTGCCCTGAATGAGATGTCCCTTCTCAGACCCTCCCCTCATCCCTCCCTGCCCCTCCCTGCCCCCCCCCCCCCCCCCAACTAGTCCCTTTCATCTTTGTAGCCAGTGCCTGGCACATAGTAGGTCTTTAGCAAAAAGATGAACTTTATTTGTGGGTTTGAAGCAAGGGACCTCCCACGAGAAAACCGGAGAGCTGCCAGGCCTGCCAACTCGGGGCCCTTGCATCTCACCATGATGAACCCCAGCTCTCTGAGTCCAGGCTGCGTGGAGGGTGTTGACAGAAGAAAATGCAGAGGCAACTGCCCAGCCCCACTGGGCTTCCCAGCGGAGCTTCCAGTACCAGGCAGGCCCTCAGGCCACCAGCATTTAGGCTGGGACCCACCAGCCTGTGAGAGGATGGCAGCAAGCACCACATTGTTGCTGGTAATAAAACCATTAGGAACGGTGGTGTAGTGTTGCCAGCTGCTAGCTATGGTCTGGACCCTCCCATGCCTCTAGGCCAGGGGGCAGAGCCAGCCCTGCCAGCAGCAGGCCCAGAACCCAGAGGAGAAGCCACTGCTGGCTCTGGGCCCAAAGAGACCAGAGGGCAGGGAGGGAGAGGGCTTGGGGCTTGGGGGACCTGCTGGGTCCCCAGTGAGAGACTGACGAAGTCCATCCAGACTAAAGGCCCAAGATCAGATGGCCAGGGCTGGGGGACTCAGATCAACCAGCCAAACCCTGGCTTTACAGAGGCGGGAATGGAGGCTCCAAGACTCCTAAAGAGTGAGGAAAACGACAGGCAACATTTGTAGGCTCTTATCGTGCACAGGGGCCTTCATGGGGGTCATTACACAGAGTCCCTAAAGTCACCCTCGTGACCCCATTGAAAGAAAAGGAACTCAAACCTCCTGAACACCTACTATGTTCCAGGCAAAGTGCTGTCTGTTTTCCCAACATATTTCATTTGATTCAGGTAAGATGTGGACACTCTTCTTATCCTTGATGGACAACCTGCAGCTCAAAGATGTTTGTCTCAAAGTAACTGATTAGCAGTGGGGAGTCCACGGAGGGGCCAGCTCTGTGCTTGCTTCCATGACCCTGTCCTTCTATTTCTCTTCCTACCTTATTCCAGGGCAGGGCCAAATAATTATACACACCCTTCCTCATGTCATATCCAACAGGGGCAGCCTCAGAGGGGAAAGCAAGCTCCTAGAGCAGCGGTTCTCAACCTGGGGGTTGAACGACCCTTTCACAGGGGTCGCCTAAGACCATCGGAAAACACATGTATAATTACATATTGTTTTTGTGATTAATCACTATGCTTTAATTATGTTCAATTTGTAACAATGAAATTGGGGGTCACCACAACATGAGGAACTGTATTAAAGGGTCGCGGCATTAGGAAGGTTGAGAACCACTGTCCTAGAGAGTACTCACGGGTGGGGACTGGGCTGGGGGAGGGGGCTGTGGAAGGGGGAGGTGGATGTTGTTGCCAATCAACAGGCAGAGGAATTACTATCTGTCCCTCCTCACCTCTCCACCCTGTCACCTGGGTCTCTGCCACCTGCTCATGGCCTCAGATCACAGAGCCGGGTACAGCTTGAGCCCACATGCCCGATGAATTCCCCAGGCATCCCTTCCACTCCCTGGTGGAGCCTCCAGAAACCCCATTTGGTCCTCCATCCGTCAGCCTATGCTCCACACCTGGCCCGGGCCCTGGTCATACCTTCAGTTCCCAGGGAACCATAGATTGTAGCCTTTTGGGAAAACCCTCAATGATTTGTTTCCCATCCTGGATCAGAACTGAGAGTTTCAAGTCACCATCCTATAAAGCTAACTTGGTCCACTGCCCCGGTATGTACCTAGGTGCAGCCAGCTGCCTGCTGGCCACTCTCGCCCAGTCCCTCCAAGCCCAGGCCTTCACTTGGAGGCCTCGGTGTCTGCAGAACTTCTCCCTGCAACCTTCCCAGAGAAGACAAGTACCTGAGCAACCCTACCCTTGGCTGTCAGTCTCCAAGCCAGTTTTTTATCCATCATAGAAAGAATCCATCCTTCCAGCCCTAGGGTGGCTCAAATTTTTTTCATGTTCTTATCCAGAAGCTTTAAAAAATGTGATTTTATTTTTGTTGTTGTCATTAACAGAGCAACACATGTACATTGACAGTTTTTCAAAGGTTACAAAGTACATAAAGTATACAAACTAAAAGGCAAAGTCTTTGCTGACAGGTTTGCTGTGTCCCCCTCGAGATAACTTTTCCTATGTATGTACAGCTTACCAATGTATAGATTCGTATATATTTAAAGATTCACAAAAACAAGACTATACTCTGCATATAGTTTTTTGGGGTAATCCAACCTCATATCATGGACATCTATGCGTCAGAATAGACATGCTTACTACCCCATTTCAAAGGCTTTGGGGAATCTAAACAGATCCCCCTTTATCCATAAATTTATTTATCCTTTCAGAATCTATAATTCTAATCACACAGGACCATTCCTTCCAGAGGTCCCTTCCCAACAGGTCTGCTTGCCGGGGCCGTTGGAGGATCCCACCCCTGGCACAGGCCCGAGCACCCTCACCTGCTCCTCCCTGGGTCCTCTGGGGAACCTCTGGGGGGAAGCTTGTCGCATGTCCCCCCGCGTGGGCGTTCCAGGACATTCACTATGCCTGGGCCCACATGCAACCCACAGTCCAGTAAGCCACAGATCTGACCCCACCACCCCATAATATCCCTCCTAAGCATCTGCTAACCTTTTCAAGTGAGGCCCACTGGCACACTGGGATCTAGCTGATCTATTAGGTCTAGAATACCTTCTGCACCGACCCCCTGACCCAACTACACAGTAACACAACAGTAAGAGCACAGAATGAGTCGGGACGCCCATGTTCCAGCTCTCCAGTTACTAGTTGTTTGAGATGTTCCTCTATCTCCTCTGAGCACCCAGACAGGACAGCTAACAACTGGCTCAGAATTAAAAATGACCTTGACATTTGAAACAGAGAGGGAAGATCAATAGGGATGACAATGAGCAGGGCCATGACCGCAAAGAGAAAATAGGAACCTGGTAATAGATGCAAATAGGCTGAGAAGCAGTGGGGGTCAGAGGGGATCACAGCAGGATGGGGATGGGCGATGCTCAGTTACAGTTAAAAAAAAAATTCCACTCCCCCCTGGGATTTGGCTAGGAAAGCCCCGGGCCTCCGCACCTCCTCCCCCGCCGCTGTCCTCCAGACAGGCCTGCGATGTGATCAGCAAGGGAGATGTGGCCTGTCGGGCCCTGACCACTGGCTGTCCTTGTTCTGGGCTGCCAGGCACCTGCAGCCACACCTGGGGCACAGCTGCCAGGAGAGGGCACATCCCTTTGGAGTTAAAGGCTCAGTTCTGCCGCATGTGAAGGAGGGAGGCGGGAGCGCAGGGCAGAGTCAGGTTCTGCACCCCCATTCACAGCCCCTTGCAGAAATATTCTGGAAGCTGGGGCACCTCAATCTAGGGGAGGGGGTGTAAATGGGACATGGACACCATGATGCAATCACTGGCATGCAGACTTTACCCTGGCTGGTGTTCCCCTTAATCACAACCCCCCAGGGTTGGTGTAATTTAAACCCTGCTCTGTTTCTCTCCAAGTCTGAGCTCTTACGCTCTAGACTACAGACTATAAAGGAAGCATCAAGATTCTAGGCCAACAGCTCATTGGCCCCTTCCCCTCTCTCCCTTTCCTCCCTCTGTGCTGTCCCCACCCGCCCCCGCAAAGCCACCACAAGCAGGTCAGTTCAGGGTGATTCTTCATGGGCCACATAGGAGTTACAGAGCACAGGGCCCACTCTCCCCAAATCAATCTACGGCCTCAGCACACCTGTGGCTCTGTCTCCCCAGTGGCTCCCCCACACTCCAGCCACCCTATCCCCAACAACCTAGCTTCATCCTCTCAGCCTAGAAACCGTCCCTCTGTGTTGAAGCCTATCTCACATGCCACCTCCTCCAAGAAGCCCTCTCGGATCCCTTCAGTTGGTTGTGACCTGTCCTTTGAGCACTTTATCTCTCCCTGCCCTGTGACCCTGGTTTGTGGTCAGTAGTTGGGCACACCTGAAACTCACTTTGTGTCCCCTCAAAGCCTAGCACACAGCCTTGCCCACAGGAAGTGCTTAGTAAGTCTCTGGAAACAAATATACTGCACTCAGAACAGAATCAGAATAGAGCTGAAGCTGCTTGTGAGGGATTGGAGGTGAATACAAAGACAACCTGTTGACAATGCGACTTGTTAAACTCGGCAACAGATTGCTAAGTGGCTCTGAGGAGCCGCCCACCTCTGAAGATTTTTCAATCAGAAGCAGCATTTTTGTCAACCGTCCAAGATTTTGCAAAAGAGGCAGGAAGGTGGACAAGACTTCTCAGGGCACTTCCTGCCGTGCGGGTCCACGTAAGCTGCCCACATAACGAAAATAATCACGGCCAGCTAACACCGAGCACTTACACTCTGCACATTATCTCGCTCAATCCTCACGACCTCTGAGGACAGCCTGGTCTTATTTCCCTGGCACAGGCGAGGGAGCTGAGGAGGAGTCAGTGGCCCCAGATCCCACAGCTGGGAAGTGTCAGAATGCAGCTTCTTCTGACTCCTTGGCCCTCACTTCAGTGGCCCTGAAACAGGCTTATGTCTAAGCAAGTCGGATTTGTGCCCACTCGGCTGCACACAGTACACACAGAAAGATGTGTACACAAAAATATGCACAGGGGACCACGTGCACCACACCCTGTCCTGCCCACACACTTAGCCAAGTGAAGGCAGGCTTGGCCACACACACATAGCCCCGACACCGCAAGGATCTCAGGTTTTGTAGTTTTAGGGAATAAATTAGTCAAAGACAGAAATGACGGAAAACGAGCCCTCGGCCCTCGGTATTTGAGTGGAGAGGAATCTGGCACCTTAGTTTACTACTGAAGTCCGGCAGAACAGCAAAGCAAAGCACACAGGCCCAGAGACGCCCGGTCTCAAAGGGCAAGCAGGCTCCAGACAGGCCCCACTGTCTATCACGTACGGGAAGGGAAGTAGAATAGATTCCTGCAGGCCATGCCTTGGCCCTGACTATTGCCTGTTCCCAAGCCAGAGGCCAGCGATGCACCCACCATCAGTGGGGCATGGGGTGGGAAAGGGCACATGGGCACCAAGTCAGGGGCCCCAAGTCCACACAAGGAGAAGGGAGCAGGAAGTGCAGAGGGCAAGGAGCATGTGACAGGCTCACAACTGGCCCTCTGGCCTCAGGCTCAGGGTAGCACTGGAAGAAAGGGGGCCTAGTCTCGCATGCAAACAGCCCCCAACCCGGCTCCAAGCATTCTCAGGGCTCAACGCTCTCCTTCAACCCTAAGTTCTAAGGCTTGGATTCTAATGGTAACATTTCAGGCCCAAGGATGGGGAGAGGATGGTTTATTTTTCACTCCATGAGAGAACCAGCAAAACTGCTCTCAGAGCCCTAACCTGTCTGGCTCAGTGGATAGAGCATCTGCCTGCGGACTCAAGGGTCCCAGGTTCAATTCTGGTCAAGGGCATGTACCTTGGTTTCGGGCACATCCCCAGTAAGGAGTGTGCAGGAGGCAGCTGATGGATGTTTCTCTCTCATCGATGTTTCTCTCTATCCCTCTCCCTTCCTCTCTGTAAAAAATCAATGAAATATATTTTTTAAAAAACTGCTCTCAGAGTCCCCTTTTTATTTGGTTCCTCCCCCCCCTCTCCACGCCCCAAGGAGCCTTGAATATACTTGAGCCTAAGGAACTGGCCTAAAAGTAGGCGAAGGCCATTCGGGGAAGGCGGAGCAACAGCAAGCGAAGTGAGCACGTCCCCAAACCCTCCGCCACTAAGGAGAGGACAGGGACTAAAAACAGATGTGCAGCAAGCTTCCCCGCCATTCAGCAGACGCCCATGGAGGCTCCAGAGGGGCAACGCAGAGGCAGCCGAGGCAAGGTCCCTGTCCCATGGACACCACAAACTGGGAAGAGAGAAAACAGGCAGAGCAGCAGCCCAGGAGAGCTGTGCAGGGCACCGTCTAAGTTCCCCCTTCCTCCCTGCGAGGTCTCCCTGGGCAAGTGTTTTCCAGCTGGTCCTGTCTTTTACAGAAGGCCAATGGCACCGATGTGTGTGACTGTGATCGTAAAACATTCATGAGAGACTCAAGTGCTTACTCTAAACTGGACCTGGGAAGAAACCTCAGAAATTATGCGCACACAGAATTACACACAACCCCCGGGAGGACACGCACGTCTGCAGTCTTACACCAGAAGCTGAACTTTCCTACACCAAGCATGTCAAATCCGGCCGTGGGTTTGACATGCTTGTGGAGTCAGACGTGACAAGCCTGTGTCCTGCAGGGTGCCCTCCCCTCACACCACCTCTGCTTTCAAAGGTCCATCCCCCCAGGGAGGGGGGCTGCTCTCTCACAGACCTCCTCTCCCGGGAAGCCTTTCTTGATTACTGTTGTGTGGTGGGGAAAAAAAATAAAGACCACCCTGCCCCCTTTCCTGGGTCTGCAATTCCACCATGAGAATCAGAGCCATAGAATTTAAAAATTGGAATGGACCTTTAAGGTCCAGCCCAACCTCCACCCCACAGAGGAATCCTGTCCATAGACACCCTGACAGATGGCCACGGTCAGTCGTCCTCTCCTCGGCGTCTCCAGTGCCTGGGGAGTGGTCCTTGCACTGCGGACTTACTCCTTGAGTCTAGAAGGAATTCACCGTTTCTAAGGTGGGCCTCCTATGGCAGGCAGGCCCAGGTGCCTGGGAAGGAGAGCCAACAGAGCCTCAGTCAGCCTGAGCCTGGAGCTCTGCCTCTGGTAAGCAGCTGAAGACAAGCACCCAGGAGCGGACAAGGGGCTGGAGAGGGAGCCCAAACAAGTGGGGCCCGGAAGGGAGGCAGGCAAGCGCACACAGGCTCACACTTTCACAGAGCTAGCTGCCTGTCAAACAGCCCAACCAGGGTCTCAGCGTGACCTGGGGGCGCAGGGGCACCACCTCGCCGCAGAGACCAAAGCTTCCAAGCCCAGGCAGCTCCTGCAAACCACCTGGAGAGGGCCCTGCCAACGGAGGGGGCGGCCCAAAGGGGGCCCGCCTGACAGCTGGGCTCCCCCAAATCCCACAGGCCAGTCCTCACACTCCAGCGACGACGCTTAAGGAGAAAAAGCTTCCCCGGCTGCAGCTGTCACATCTGCCGGGGAGGGAGGAGGCACAACTGCGGCGCAGCACCTGATCCCAGGATCCCTTCGCAGCCGCCAGCCCAGGAGGCCGGTTCAGCCGCTGGCAGCCCGGGGTGAAACCTGAAGACCGAACAGTCCCCCAGGGATGCTGATGGCAGCCTCTGGGCACGGCAGCGAGGGGCACGCTGGGTCACAGGGCAGAGGGCGCGTCTCGGGCGGGCTCCGTCCCCCGCTGGCTGGCAGGAAGGAGGGCCCAGTGGTGCGCTTCTGGGCTAGGGCCTCCCTCCGGCCTGCGCAGCCCCAGCTGCCCAGCGGGGTGCAGGACGCCATCTTAGGTCAAGGTGCAGCCACGGGGGGCGCCCCTCGGGGGCTGGGAAGGGAGCCCCTGAGAACTGACGGGCCCCATTCCCCACCCAAGGCGCCAACACCTCCTCAGCTGGCTTTGCAGTGGCGAGAGGAGGCGGAAGGACGGAGGGGATGAGAGAGGGGGGGGGAAACAGAGGTGGGGGTGGGAAGGGAGTGGGTTCCCCAAGAAGGGAGGCTCCAGGAAAGCCAAACGAAGTTTGGCAGCCGGAGGACGGCGGGCCCCAGCGATGAGGGGTTGGGGGAGGCGGGGGGGGGGGGGGGGGCGGGACCTGGACCCAAGCCAGCTCGGTCCGCGCGGAGGGGGAGGGAGGACAGGGCGGCCTGGGGGAGGGGAGCGGGGTGAGGGCGGGACACGGACCGGGGCCGCCTGGGCTCCGAAGCCGCGGACTCCGGGGCGTGGGGACTTGGGCCGAAGACCCCGATCTGCAGCCGCGGGCGGCCTCGTCCTTCACGGGGCCGACGCGAAGCTTTCAAGGACACGTCTGCACCGGCCCGGCGGGGGTGCGTGTTCGTGTGTGCGGACGGGGTGTTTCTGCTGCCGGGGCGACCCCGGACGCCCCCACCCGCGCGCGCGCGGCTCCCGGTCCGCCCCGCAGCTCCCGCGGCCCGTGTTCCGGCCCCCCCTCCCGGCCCGGGATGTTCGCCCGCCCCCGCCCCGCCCCCACACTGCGGCGCCACCGCCTCTGCCACCGCCGCCGCCCCGGCTCCCACGGCCCGCGGCGGGGGCAGGGAGGAGCCAGGCACGGCGTGCCCCCTCCCGCGCACTGACCGGCCTGCTCCGGGGAGGTGTGCCCCCCGAGTGGCGCCCTCCCCACCCCCGTCGCCCCTCCCGGATCCACTGGCAACCCACACCCCCAGCCACAGGTGGCCGGAGGAGGATCGCGGCACCGTGTTCCCCGGCCCGGGCCCCCGATTACCCCTCGGACCGCCCCCGGGGGCCTCCCGGGTCCCCCTCCCGCCGGGCCGAGGAGGGCCGGGAACCGGGGGGAGGGGCGGGGGGCCGGGTCGTGCCAGGCTGCCATTTTCTGCCGCCGCGGAGGAGCCTGCGCGGGGCCAGGCCCCCGCCCCCTGCCTCCGCTCCCTGCGGGCCGCGGCGGGAGCGGATCATGCCCGGTCGGGGGTCCGCGCCCTCTCGCGCCCCGGCCGCAGGCCCCAGGCGGGGCTCCGGGACTGGCGCAGGGCCGGAAGGCGGGGGTGGCCGGTCCGGAGCCCCTGCGGCAGCGCAGAGCGGGGCACCGCGGCGGAGGCTAGCGGTGGCGGAGGCCCCCCCCCCCCCCGCGGCATTGTATAGACTTGAACTTGAGCCCACGGCGGAGCGGGGGCGGGGAGGGGGCTCCGCGCAGGGAGCAGGCGGGACCGGAGGGGGCGCCTGCCCAGCCCGCGGTGACATAAACAAACCCTCAAACGCCCCGCACCGCCCCAGCCAGCCTGGTCCGCCGTCTCCGCCCGCAGCCTTGGCCCCGCGGAGCGCCCGGCGCCGAGTTGCTGGGGTCCGGGAGCGTGCCCCGAGCCGGGCACTGCCCGCCGCCGTGCCCCCCAACCCGGCCTCCCCTCCTCCTCGCCCGCCTCCGGGCCGGCCGCCCGGACCGCCGGTAGCGGCGCCCATTACCGTGTGGCCGGTGGGGTCAGGCCGGCCCGGCTGCGCGCCCTGGTGCTGCGGCGCCGCGTCCTCTGGTCTTGACGCCGCCGCCGCCCGCGCGCCCGCCCTCCCTCCGCTCGCTGTCGCGCTCCCTCTCTCCGCCTCCTCCGCCGGGTCCCCCCCTCCCACCACTTCTCTCCGCCTTCCTCCTTCCCTCCCTCCGGCCGCCCGCGGGCCCAGGCCTCCGCCCGCTGCTCGCCCCCCGCGGCCGCGCTGGCCAGGGGCCCCGGCGCTGCGGAGCCGGCCCGGGAGGCAGCGCCGACTGGGGGGCCCTGGGGCGCCGCAGCGGGAGCGGCCTGGGCGCGCGGCCGGTCCTAGCGCCCTCGGTCCGACTTCCTGGCCTCTGCGGGCCCGCGGGGGGGTCCCCGCACGCTGCTAGGCGGAGGGCTGGACCCCCAGCACCCCGACCCTGCTTGGCCTGAGCACCTCGCCTCGGCCGGGCTCCGGGCCCCTCCACCGGGGCCCCGACTGCAGCCACCACCCACCCACCCCCGCGAGGCGCTCTGCTACCTGGCACAGCCTCGGCGCTGGGTCCCCGCATCCAGCACTGGCCGCAGGGACAGCGGCCCCTCCTCTCCGGGCGGTGTCAAGTGCCTCCCTCCCCGCAGTCCGCGGAGCCCCCAGCCGCCTTCGCCCTGCAGTTCTCCCGACCTCCACCAGAGCCCACTGCACTCTGCCCGCTCAGCACCGGGCCCGGGGACAGCAGCGCCAGCCCCTCCGCCGCCGCTCCCATCCACCCCGCCACCCCCGCCAGGTGCCGCGGGCCGGTGGAGGCCGCCCACTCAACAGGGCCAACCAAGGTCGGGGCGCCAGGCCGCTACAGGATGAGCCCCCTCGAGGGGGGTGAGCTCCCCGTACCTGGAGGTGTCCAAGTAGTGCCCTCCGTTGGGCAGTGGAAGACCGAAAGATTTCACGGAATTGGAGGTTGAACTAAATGACATTGACGATCCCTTCCGGGTCTAAGATTCTGTGCGCACCTACACACAACCTCACATTTACCCCGTTGTCATGGGGGCTGTTTCTGTTTCCCACATAGTTCTCAGGACGCCATGTTTCTGATTTGGGGCATCTCTGTCTACTTCCAACAGCACAGTCACCCTCCGCTCATGACTCTCCCAACTGCCACTTTGGGGGCTTGAGGCTTGCCCCCCCCCCCCCGCCCTCTCTCTCCCCCCCTTTTCGTCCCCCTCCCTCGGCTTCTGCTTTTGTCGCCACCAGCCATCTCCCGCTGTGCACCCCCATTCCACCCAGCACTTCAGCTATATGGAAGTGACCTGAACTTCCTGACCCAAGACATGGTGTGCTCCCTTCTCCAGGCACCCACCACCCCACTTGTGGGCAGGGGCACTTTCCCTTTCCCCCACCAGCTTCGCCCCTTTGAGGGTCACAGGAACAGAGTTACCAAACTCTTTGGGACATGGAGCTGACCTTTCATCCAAGAGGTTGTCCTTCTGGAAGCCCATGAATGCTTCCAGGTCCTTTATTCCGCCCCACTTCCTGAACCTCGAGATCAGGGGCCACTCAGCACACAATCTCCGGGCCTTTTCCAGTGTCACTGCACTCAAGTGGTCGCCCTATGCCACTGATGTTAAGCCCTGCTAGCCATGATCTCCATCTATCCAGTTCCAGAGATTCGCCATGGTCCTTCCATGAGGACAGGGACCTCATCTGTCATCTCTGTAGCCTAGCACTCAGCGCGTAGTAGGCTCTCAAGAAATCTTGGCTAAATGAATATGAGCATCGCAGGCTCTTGCCACCTTGTTTTTGATGTCAAGACGGGCATCCACAAACACTCTGAAGCAGTGGTTCTCAACTTTCTGGCCCTTTAAATACAGTTCCTCATGTTGTGACCCAACCATAAAATTATTTTCGTTGCTACTTCATAACTGTCATGTTGCTACTGTTATGAATCGTAATGTGAATATCTGATATGCAGGATGGTCTTAGGCGACCCCTGTGAAAGGGTCGTTTGACTGCCAAAGGGGTCGCGACCCACAGGTTGAGAACCACTGCTCTAAAGCTGGGCTAAGGGGACGATCCTGTTTAGAAAGATGGCTGCCATTCCTCTCCCTTCCTCAAGGGTGTATATAATACTGCCTCCAAATAGCAGCGGCTGTTCAGTGAGCCTCTCCTGTGTGCCAGGCACCTGAGTTGGCATTTCCCCCTTAGTCCTTCCGAACCCTCCTGGGTAGTTCGTATTATCCTCACTCTACAGATAAAGACACTGAGGCTTGGGAGAACCAAGATGGCGGCATAGGTTAACGCCGGAGTTTGCTGCCTTGAACAACTACTTCAAAAGTGAAACTAAAAGACGGAATGGACATCACCCAGAACCACAGGAACGCTGGCTGAGTGGAAGTCCTACAACTAGGAGGAAAGAGAAACGCATACGGACACTCAGAGGAGGCGCAGTGCTGAAGTCAAATTCTGAGGTGCGGAGTGCGTGGTTGGCGTTTTCAATCGGGAGGGAGTCGCAGACTCTGAGCTCCAGATACAGGCGAGTCTTTAGGGACCCAGACTCAAACGGGAGAAGCGGGACTGTCTGGCTTCGGTCAGAGCGAGTGCAGCTTTCTCTCCGAGGTTTGCAGCGGGTGCTGGGACTCAGAGAGGCAGAGCCCCTGGGGACAAGACTGCTCTCTCCAGCCCACCCTGTTGATCCAGTGCGACCCGCCCCGCCCAAGCCCTGCACAGAGGCATTTGCCGGATAGCCTCAGGCAAAGGCTAGATTAGCACCTCCCTAGAGGACAGAAGTTCTCTCACTGCAGACACAGCTGATTCTCACAGCCACTTGGCCTGGAGGTCAAACCCTCCCTGGTATTAGCTACAACAATCAAGGCTTAACTACAAGACTGTGCACAAAGACCACTAGGGGGTGCACCAAGAAAGCATAACAAAATGCGGAGACAAAGAAACAGGACAAAATTGTCAATGGAAGATATAGAGTTCAGAACCACACTTTTAAGGTCTCTCAAGAACTGTTTAGAAGCCGCCGATAAACTTAATGAGATCTACAAG
Source organism: Myotis nattereri (assembly GCF_964212035.1). Lineage (NCBI taxonomy): Eukaryota > Metazoa > Chordata > Mammalia > Chiroptera > Vespertilionidae > Myotis > Myotis nattereri. The sequence goes on along the minus strand of NC_138085.1, from coordinate 73,546,927 downwards.
AAAACTAATGAGACCCTCGATGTTATGCTGGGGAACCAACTAGAAATTAAGCATACACAGACTGAAATAACGAATATTATACAGACTCCCGACAGCAGACCAGAGGAGCGCAAGAATCAAGTCAATGATTTGAAATGCGAGGAAGCAAAAAACACCCAACCGGAGGATCGGAATGAAAAAAGAATCCAAAAATGCGAGGATAGTGTAAGGAGCCTCTGGGACAGCTTCAAGTGTACCAACATCAGAATTATAGGGGTGCCAGAGATGAGAGAGAGCAAGATATTGAAAACCTATTTGAAGAAATAATGACAGAAAACTTCCCCCACCTGGTGAAAGAAATGGACTTACAGGTCCAAGAAGCACGGAGAACCCCAAACAAAAGGAATCCAAAGAGGACCACACCAAGACACATCATAATTAAAATGCCAAGAGCAAAAGACAAAGAGAGAATCTTAAAAGCAGCAAGAGAAAGAAACTCAGTTACCTACAAGGGAATACCCATACGACTGTCAGCTGATTTCTCAACAGAAACTTTGCAGGCCAGAAGGGAGTGGCAAGAAATATTCAAAGTGATGAATAGCAGAACCTACAACCAAGATTACTTTATCCAGCAAAGCTATCATTCAGAATTGAAGGTCAGATAAAGAGCTTCACAGATAAGGAAAAGCTAAAGGAGTTCATCACCACCAAACCAGTATTATATGAAATGCTGAAAGGTATCCTTTAAGAAGAGGAAGAGGAAGAAAAAGGTAAAGATACAAATTATGAACAACAAATATGCATCTATCAACAAGTGAATCTAAGAATCAAGTGAATAAATAATCTGATGAACAGAATGAACTGGTGATTATAATAGAATCAGGGACACAGAAAGGGAATGGACTGACTATTCTTGGGGGGGGAAAGGGGTGTGGGAGATGTGGGAAGAGACTGGACAAAAATCGTGCACCTATGGATGAGGACAGTGGGTGGGGAGTGAGGGCGGAGGGTGGGGCAGGAACTGGGAGGAGGGGAGTTATGGGGGAAAAAAAGAGAAACAAATGTAATAACCTGAACAATAAAGATTTAATTAAAAAAATAAAATAAAATTAAATTAAATTAAAAAAAAAAAAAGACACTGAGGCTTAGTCAAAGCCACACAATTGGGAAGTGGTAGAGCCAGGATTCAAGATGGGCAATGCAAGTTTCTATTCAGTAGAACTATTTATGATGAAATCACTGGGGGCCCATGATGTGTGTGACCATGGATATCTGTGTTGCTGGGGTCAAGCAGTCCAAGCTGACCTTGTTAGGGCGTTTGTGTGAGAAGCAACCATGTGGCTACAGGCTTGGTTCCAGAGCCTGGCCCTGGTGAGGTTGGCATGAGAAGGACCCTCCAGGCGGTCCCGAGAAAAGGCATATCAGCGCTGGCTAACCCTAGTGGGCCTTCCTCACCACACATCACACTGGGTCCAGCCTAGACTGGTTTAGCCTTTGGGCTCCTCTACCTCCCTCATTTGTGTCTGCCCTACTGTGGCCTGACCAAAATCAACCAGCTAGGTTATCCAGTGGGAACAAACAACCCTAAGTCTTGGTGACTGAAAACTATAAAGGATCTGTGGAAAACAGTATGGGATCCCTCATAAAAAGTAAACATATAATTACTATGCAATCCAACAATTCCACTTCCAGGTGAGAGAACTGAAATCAAAGACTTGAGTAGACACTCGTGCACCAGTGTTCATAACAACATTATTCACAACAGCCAAAGGGTCAAGACAACCCAGATGCTCCTCAACTGCTAAATGGATCAATAAAATGTGCCACATATACACAACACTGGAATATTATTCAGCCTTAAACAGGATGGAAATTCTGACACATACTACAAAATGGATGAACTTCGAAGGCATGCTAAGTGAAATAAGTCAGACACAAACGGACAAATAGTGAATGAGGTACCTAGAGAAGTCAAGTTCACAGAGACAAAGTAGAACAGTGGCTACCAGGGACAGGGGGAGGGAGCAGTAGGGAGTTAGTGTTCAGTGGGTGCAGAGTTTTAGTTTGGGAAGATGAAAAAATTCTAGAGATGAAGAGTGGTGATGGCTCACCATATGTGAATATACCTAATGCCTCTGAACACTTAAAAATAGTTAAAATTGTATATTTTATATATGTTTTACCATAATAAAATAAAGCATAGTAGAGTTGTAAAATTAAATGTATTAAATACATTATTAAAAACATAAAGTTTATTTTCTTGCTCCTGTTACATGTCTGTGGCAGTCTGCAGAGGAGTTGAGCTCATTGAATTTTCTGGGACTCTAGCTGACAGAAGAGCCACCCCCTCAAGGAGACCACTGGAGAGTATCACACTGACAACAACCACTTGTCACTCACTGGCTGGAACCAGTCACACAGCTCCATTCAACTACAAGGACCCAGGAAGTAAATGCCACTATGGCCCTCAGAGTAGGGAGAATCAGACATACTTAGCAACCAGCTCCAGTGACTGGCACGGGGGTCCTTCCAGCTCCTTCTCCAACAACATGTTCCTATGACAGCCTCCACCCAGGGACTCCAGCAGAAGACTCAGTCCCCACACCCCTGACGGAGATGCCCTTGGCCTCAACACCCTGCTAGACCTCATGTCCTCTCCATCGGTCAGCTTCTGAAACCACTCCACTTGCCTTTGCCACACCTTCTCCCTGACTTCCAAGCCTGGCTCACCTACCCTCCCTGCTCAGTGACTTCAACCCTACAGCCACTCACCACTCAGGCCATCTTATGCCCTGCGTGTCACACCCACTAGGAGAGCTACCTCCTGGACCATGGTCCATGTAGGCTCTTCATCTCTACCAAACGGTGATACGTACTTGCTCTACGTTTCAGGTACAGTGGTTAGGGTAGTCAAGACTCAGTTGCAAGTGACCGAATCCCAGTCTAAACTAGCTTAAAGAGAGGGATTCAGTAGTTCAGAGTTTAGACAATTGGGAAGCCCAGGGTTGGGGATTCAGGAATGGATAGATCCAGAGCTTGCTCTTCATCGCCCTCCTCTGCTTTCCCTCCTATTTCAAACAAACTACAAGACAGTCTCAGGGCTAGGGATTACTCAGCCTCTGAAGGAATCCCCAGGAAGCCGTGACCATATCAACATGAGGCTGGCCTTCCCCAAAGAGAACTTCTTCCCTGCAGGCCGTCAGGCACAGCCACAGAGGACAATGAATTAGAGATTCTCCCTGAAGCTGGACCAGGACCTGGCTCCACTGTGGAGAAGTGAGCCCTGGTGCCCGGGGCCAGCGGCACGTGGTGCAGGCATGGACTGGCAACCCGAGTGCTCTTTCTCTTCTCCCCTCCTCCAAGCTCAGTCTTCAGTGTGGATAACCTAATGTCTGTTCATCCTCATAGGCTTGGTGTTTGGGGGTGATTAGATCTATAATTCAGCCACCATTACAGAGTAAGAAGCCACACTGAGAGAGATGCACATCGCTCAGACATCCTGAGTTTAGAACTAACTGGTCATGACTTGGATTATCTTCCTTTGGGAAGAAGGGTGACTGCATTTTTATTGTAGATGACGTGGGTTCTTTATTTTAGTAGGCACATTTAAAAAATATCTTCTTTATTGAGGTGAAATGCATATGACATTAAATTAACCACTTCAAAATGTACACTTCAGTGGCCTTCAGTACATTTGCAATGTTGTGCAACCAGCACCTCTATCAGGAAGCAAGACATTTTGAAAGTGCCTACCTGGGAAAGAAGGCACACATGGATGCACGCCCTACGCCTTGGGGTGCTGGCTGGATCTGTCGGACCCAGCGCCACCTCCTGCACCCAGTTGGGCATGTGATCCATGCTATCCCACTGGCTGCAGAGCCTGGTTCAGGGTGGGCGTGTGACCAAAGCCAGGACAATTTAAGTGGCCCTCGCCTGCTGAAGGACAGCTGGAGTGCTTCCAGTTTTTAACCTCAGTTAGGAACCTGAGGTCAGGGAGGGGTTGTGAACCAACTGGCTCCAGGGTACACAGGCAGCATATGATACAACTGGCATTCAAACCCTGGTCTGTTTGCTATAATCATGTCGGGCTATTCGTAGGAAACCTCAGGCAGGTTCAATGGCAAATATGGAGACTTGAGAGTCACTGATAGTCTGACATTTTGAGAGTCGTGTTTAAAGAAGGTGAGTCTGAAGCAGAGCGCGGCAGCTCAGCGGTGAGCAGATCTGTGCTCAGCTCCAGCAGAGGGTCTAGGGAAGCGATGAGCTGCCTTCCAAAGGGAACATCTATTGCTGACTGAAAACAGGAATGACGAGGAGAAACATTCACTGATTTAGGTTGTTATAGTAACATCCAGATAAAATATATATTCAGGGGCTGGAGGAGAAGAGGAACTGCACACAAATGAGCTGGTGGAATGGGGAACACGACGGGAAGGAAGTCACCACAGACATGGTTCTGACTGCTTGCTTAAACCATGAATGAGGGGCTTTCTCTCTCTCTGAGGGGTGTGGAGACCAGAGATGCTGGGGTGGACCACAGTCTGGGGTGGGCAGAGGTGATGGCAAAGCAGAGAGAAGGGGGGGTCAGGAACCCGTGTCAGGAATCTGTGGGTGGCTTAGTGGGTTCTCTGGCTCAGGGTCTTTCACAGGCTGCAGTCCAGGGGTCTGGCTACAGTCATGTCAAGGTCTGACGGGGGAAGGATCATTTCCAAGCTTACTCACGTGGTGGTTGTGGGCAGGGCCCAGTTCCTCATGGGCCGCTGGATGAGGGCCTCAGTTCAATGCTGGCTGTTGGCCGGAGGCTGCCCTCAGTTCCTCGGCATGTAGGCCTCTCCATATGGCAGCTCACAGCTTTGTCAGAGGGAGCAAGCAGGGGATAGTGAGAGAGTGTTAGGGAAAGGTGGGAGACGCAGACTTTTATAACCAAACCTGAAAAGCCTCTGCCTTATTCTCTTTGTGAAAAGTCACTCGGACCAGCCTGCACGCCAGGGGAGAGTGCCGGAAGCCGGTCCATCCTTGCTGCTTGACACAGTCGCTGCAGGAAAGAAACATCTGCACAGCATATGTTTCAAGGGACCTGGCGTATATAGCATACTGTTCTTAATATGTTTGCTCCCCTTAGCGCTGTGTGTTTTAACCAAGGTCACCTCTCCGAGAAAGGTTGTTTCCCCAGGTAGGGATTTTTCCCTGAAGTCAGGGAGGGGATAAAACTCCTTAACTACGTGCCAGGCGGGTAGTTAATCACTTTTACTAAAAACAATCACGCTTAAGCTACATAATCTTTACTCCCTGGAATGGAGATAAGAAACGCCCTAACCTTTGGAATAGAGATTGATAGGATTGGAATCAACTGGTATAAATACAGATGTAACAAGACAACAGGACACACAGAACCTAGACACAGAACCTACACAGAACCTAGAGACAGAAGAACTTCACTGGAGAGAACATGGCAAAAGATCCTGGACAGAAACTGGCCACAGAACCTAGAGACAGAACCTAGCGAGAGAACCTGGCTGAAGAACCTAGAGACAGAACCTGGCTACAGAACCCGGATAGAACATGGCAAGAGAACCTGACTAGAACCTGGTGACTGAACCTGGCTGGAGAACCTGGACAAAACCTGGCTGGAGAACCTAGCAAGAGAACATGGACACAGAACCTGGCTGGAGATCCTAACCAGAACTTCGCTGGAGATCCTCCAGAACTTCGCTGGAGATCCTGAACAGAACTTGGCTGGAGATCCTGGCTAGAGATCCTGGCTAGAGATCCTGGCTAGGCTGCTGATCAACTGAAAGCTGTCTCCGTGTCATTCCTTCTTTGCCGACTCCATCCACACCTTTGGGGACCCCTGGACCTGGACCCCAGCAGGAGAGGATTATTACATAAGCTTCTAAACACCAGGAAGCCCTTGCAGAAGCTGCCTACTACACGGTGCAGAGACATGGTGGCTCCTGAAAGAGCAGTGTCAAGAGGGTGTGAGAGGCAGAAGACAGAACAGAGGGAAACAGTGGTGGTGCCCACATCTTAGCTGCCCAGCATTCAGGGAGACATGGGCAAACTGAGGGCCTGCACCCCACTCTAGGTCCCCCGCACCCCACTCTAGGTCCCCCGCACCCCACTCTAGGTCCCCTGCACCCCACTCTAGGTCCCCCGCACCCCACTCTAGGTCCCCCGCACCCCACTCTAGGTCCCCTGCACCCCACCCTAGGTCCCCCGTACCCCACTCTAGGTCCCCCGCACCCCACTCTAGGTCCCCCGCATCCCACTCTAGGTCCCCCGCACCCCACTCTAGGTCCCCTGCACCCCACCCTAGGTCCCCCGTACCCCACTCTAGGTCCCCTGCACCCCACCCTAGGTCCCCCGTACCCCACTCTAGGTCCCCCGCACCCCACTCTAGGTCCCCCGCCATCCGCAGGAGACCCCACCCAGCTCAGTCATTTGCCTGGGCCTGCTTCCCCCACCCACCCCTCACCCCCAGCAGAGCAAAGCCACACCAGCAGGCAGTGCCTGGCTCGCCATCTCCATTTCACCCGCTAACACTTGTCATCGAGGCACAGGAAACTTTTCAGGACTCGGGAGGACGGGAAGCAATTCCCTGGCCCTTCCCACACTCCAGGACAGCCGTGGGCAAATTACGGCCCGCGTTTGAAATGAATAAAACTAAAAAAAAAAGAGACCGTACCCTTTTATGTAATGATGTTTACTTTGAATTTATATTAGTTCACACAGACACTCCATCCATGCTTTTGTTCCGGCCCTCCGGTCCAGTTTAAGAACCCGTTGTGGCCCTCGAGTCAAAAAGTTTGCGCACCCCTGCTCCAGGACCAGCAGCAGCCAGCTCCCTGTCCCATCTGGAGAGCCATCCCCCTCCCCCTGCTGAGCCTGGCCAGCAACCGGAGCCGTTTCCCTGTCCCCACTCCAGCTCGGTGCTGTCTGGCTCAGAGGTACTGGGTCCCCGTGTGGAAGGGACACAGGGAGGTGCTGAGAAGGTGGCACCAGGGAGGCAGGGAACGGAGTGAAAGGGGAATCCTCAAAGGATAAGGCTGAGGCGGAACCCAGACTTTGGGAGGTGCAGAGGACAGAGGAGCAGGTATACATCTCAAGCCGCATGTCGGATGTGCAGGAAATGTAACTATTTTTAAAAGACCCATTTGGGAGAAGGGGCATGTGGCAGGCAGAATAATGGCCCCCAAAGATGTCCACATCCCTAATCCTTGAGCGTGTGAATGCGTTAGGTCACATGGCCAGGGGAATAAAGGTTGCAGATGGAATGAAGGTTGTTCATCAGCCGGCCTAAAGACGGACAGGCACCCTGGATGATCGGGGTGGGTCCAATGTAATCACAGGGTCTTTAGAACTGGAGGAGGGAGACAGAATAGTCGGTGCCAGAGTCATGCAATGTGAGGACTCAATCCATTGTAGTTGGCTTTGAAGGTGGAGGAAGGGGCCATGAGCCAAGGAATGTGGGCAGCCCCTGCATGTTGGCAAAGGCAAGAAAATGGACTCTCCCTTAGGACTTTCAGAGAGAACCACAGTCCTGCGGACGCTGCCCTTTTCTCGTTCTTTTCCCAGCTGCTCCACACTGAGGCCTGAGCCCAGGGGTCTGAGTGCAGCCTGGTCTAAGGGTTGGAAGATCCAGATTCCAACCCCAGTTCTGCCTCTAACTTGCTCTTTGAACCTGAGGAGTCATTTTACCGCATTTGACCTTAGCTTTATGAAACATGGGCTTGGTAACAGGCTCCCTGCCACCCTCAGACCACAGGTAGGGATGCTTAAAGCCTGAGAAAATTCTGAGGCCCACTCCCTTTTGCACTTTTTAAAAAAATATATTTTTTATTGACTTTAGAGAGGAAGAGAGAGGGAGAGAGAGATAGAAAAATCAATGATGAGAGAGAATCATTGATTGGCTGCCTTCTGTACATCCCCTTACTGGGGATGGAGCCCGCAAACTGGGCATGTGCCCCGACCGGAATCGAACCCGGGACCCCTCAGTCTGCAGCCGACACTCTATTCACTGAGCCAAACCAGCTGGAGCCCTTTTGCACTTTTATTTTTTTTCTAAACCAACATAAGATCAGGGCCAGGAAGATAGAAATGACCCCCAAGGAGGGGGCTGAGAGAGCAAAACCCCCTGAGAGAGTTAAACAAACGAAGAGACAGAGGGCCAGAGAAGTTAAGTAAGTTGCTCCAACAGTGAGCTGGGTAAAGACTTCCAGCTAAGGCATTGCCCTTGGGAACTTTAGTCCCCGGATGGTGTCAGGGTGCAGGGCAGGATGTTTGTTTCAGGCAGATATGGATTTGCGTGCCGGCCTGGCCACTCACCAGAGGCTGTGAGCTTGGGAGTAATGATATGGAGAGTGATGATCCTGCCTGCTTCATGCAGTTGTGGGGGGAATTAAATGAGATAATGCTGAGTGCCTAGTACAGAGCCTGACATGTAGTACGTATTGTACAGACGTCAACTAACAGTACTTTTATTCATTGCCTCCTCATTTCCCTCTATCCTTATCTCATAAGAGGAGAGAACGAGGAAAATTCCCTTAATAGGACATAATGCTCCAAAGGGCTTTCAGGTTGAGCTCTCATTAGGGCCTAATCAGAAACCTTGAAGGCACAAAGGCCAGCAACTATTGTGTCCATTTTAAGTCCAGGGCAAGACCAGCCCTGGACTCCCAGCTCTACTCTGTGCCCACACGGAGTTTCCCAGAAGGGCCAGGGCTGAGATGGCTGAGGCAGTAGGCCCAGGCTTGTCATCAATGTGTGAGACTCTGGGCTCATAGCTCTGCCGCTGGGCAGATCTAACCCTACCCCGTCTTTGCAGTATCCTCCCTCCATAGTACCCCGTCTTTGCAGTATCCTCCCTCCATAGTACCCCAGGCTCCCAGCATCCAAGAGCATTCAGAAACCCACCTACCCCAAGGCACCTTGACATCTCTTTACTTACAGACCAAGCCTATTATTCCACAACTAGAGGCCCAGTGCACAAAATTCTTGCACGGGTAGGTTCCCTAGGCCTGGCCAGCAATCAGGGCCGATCGGGGCCTTCAGGCTGCCGGCCGGGGCCTTCCTTCATTCCTTGCCACTCCTAGTGGTCAGCACACGTCATAGTGAGAAGTCAAGCTCCCAGTTGGTCGCACTCCGAAGGGGACAATTTGCATATTAGCCTTTTATTATATAGGATTAATGAGTTCCCAGGAGCTGAATGTGACCTGTAGCCCTGAGCCCTGGGGATATTGGGGGCCATGAACAGGGCAGGAGAGCAGTGGAGAGGGAAAGACAGGCTTGGGCAGGGATAGGTTGGGGTGGGGCGGGGAGGATCTGGGCCATGGGAGACGATTTTCCTTACCAAAACTAGGCTTGTATGTTCCTGGGGACAAGGGACCTAGGAGTAAATTGGAACTAAGAGGGGAAATAGAGGCCAGGTGTTCAGCCACACCAGAGAGGGAAAGGATATGCATCAGTTTACCTCCAGCACAAGCTACTTTACTTCGACACTCAGGGGTCCCAGGGTTTGGGGCCTCTCACTCAGGGAGTGGCGGGATGAGCATGTCTTCGGTGTCAGGGTGGCTGCTGGCTCTGCCAGGGCTCATGTGGGAGCACGAGAAGCAAGTCCTCTCTCACCACCATGGTGGTCTTGGACAAAGTGGCTCCCCCAGCCCCTTGAGCCATGACTCAGCAGATTGTCTGAACTGGTGGCTGACCTAGACCCTCCCTTCCCAGTAACCAGCCGGGAGCAGGGCCCATGGAGTTGCCCCGTCCGTTTCCCGCCTCCGCCGGGCACATTATCTTGCAGTTTCCAGAGCTAGTTTTTCAGAAATCTCGAAAATTCCTCACCCACCAGGGAGAGGCCTGGACCTGTATTTCCAGTTCTCACAGTTCCACTGGTGATAATCAGACCAGCATCTCTTCTCCCTTCTCGGGTGATTTTGGTGTCAAACCTTGGCCTTTCTGTTCTATACCCATGACTTCCTGTTTTGTTTTGTTTTTTGGACACGCACAAGAGAAACAGGGGCAACTGGTAGAAAAAGAACCTAAAGGGATATTCTCCTCTGTCTAAGTTAATGTGACATCCAAATGATATATAAATATATTTTTAAAACCATATTTCTGGATCATGGAACCAAGATGGCAGCATAGGTAAACACATATACTTGCTGCCTCCCACAGCCACATGCAAACTACAACTAAAAGACAAAATAAATATCATCCAGAGCCACGGGAAGGCTGGCTGAGTGGAAGTTCTACAACTAGAAGGAAAGAAAAAAGTGCATTGAGACTGATAGGAGGTGCGGAGGTGTAGAGGTGCAGAGGTGTGTGCGAAATGGGCTGGCAACTGGGTGCGCTGTTGTTTTTTTCAATCAGGAGGGAGATACAAGCTCCCGATTGCTCTGAACTCCAGTTCTGGGCAAGACTCTGGGGACCCAGACTCATACGGGGAGAATCTGGACTGTCTGGCACTGGGCCGGAATACAAGGGCAGCTTTCTCTCAGAGGTGTTCACAGCGATCATTGTTCTTGCACGGGGCCACGGGACACAGAGACCCAGGGACCTCTCCAGGGCAGAGCTGACTGACAGTCATTGCTGTTTGCTCTGCCCTGGTGATTCCCTGAGACCCCACCCCACCCAAGCTGTGCACAGCAGCTTTTGCATATGAATGGCCTGTTCTTTTACAACCTAAAACCTAACAAAGTGCAGCTGGGTCAGAGAGCTCCAAAGCTTCCAAAAGAAGGCCCAAGGCCCAGCAGCAGCAGCCTGCACTGCTTCACAGCTGGGTCTCATCTGGGCACTTCCAAATCCCAAACAAAGAGGAGGAATCTGCAGATCTCTCTGTAGCTCCTACTGGGTGGCCTCAGGCAGTGGCTGACTTTGCACCTCCTTGGAGATCCAAGACCCAGTGTACCTAATGGTCAGTGTGAAATCATACCAGATTACAACTCTACACATCCATAAGTGACACACTCAAGGGGCAGACTCGATGAGCACCAAAGCCCCACTGAAGCGAGTCCTGCTCCATAGGGGTGTCTCCTGCAAAGCAGCTCTCCCACTGTAGTTCCAGCTGGTCCTCACAGCCAATTGGCCTGGAGGTCAATTCCTCCCAGTGATACCAACAGCAATCAAGGCTTAACTACAACAAGACTGTACACACAGCCCACAAAGGGGTGCACCAAGAGTGTCCACCCCAGGTAAATGGGGAGGCTGAGCCACTGGGCCCTTTAGGACACCTAGCATACAAAGCCACTCTATAAACACAGGGAAGCAGCCAAAATGTGGAGACAAAGAAACAGGTCACAAATGAAAGAAATGGAGGAAAGCAAACTACTGGATATAGAGTTCAAAACTACAGTTATAAGGTTACTCAAGAATCTTCTAGAAACCTCCAAGAAATATAGTGAGACCCTCCAGGATATGAAAAAGGACCAATCAGAAATTAAGCATACACTGACTGAAATAAAGAACAATATACAGAGATCCAACAGCAAACTAGAGGATCCCAAGAATCAAGTCAAAGATTTGAAATACGAAGAAGCAAAAAACACCCAACTGGAAAAGCAAAAGGAAAAAAGAATCCAAAAATATGAAGATAGTGCAAGGAGCCTCTGGGACAACTTCAAGTGTACCAACATCTGAATTATGGGGATGCCAGAAGAAGAGAGAGAGCAAGGTATTGAAAACCTATTTGAAGAAATAATGACAGAAAACTTCCCCCACCTGGTGAAAGAAATAACTTACAAGTTCAGGAAGTGCAGAGAACCCCAAACAAAAGGAATCCAAAGAGGACCACACCAAGGCACATCATAATTAAAATGCCAAGAGCAAAAGACAAAGAGAGAATCTTAAAAGCAGCAAGAGAAAAACAGTTACCTACAAGGGAGTACCCCTACGACTGTCAGCTGATTTCTCAACAGAAACTTTGCAGGCCAGAAAGGAGTGGCAAGAAATATTCAAAGTGATGAATAGCAGAACCTACAACCAAGATTACTTTACCCCGCAAAGCTATCATTTAGAACTGAAGGTCAGATAAAGAGCTTCACAGATAAGAAAAAGCTAAAGGAGGTCATCACCACCAAACCAGTATTATATGAAATGCTGAAGGGTATTCTTTAAGAAGAGGAAGAAGAAGAAAAAGGTAAAGATAAAAATTATGAACAACAAAGTGACAACAAATACATATCTATCAACAAGTGAATCTAAAAATCAAGGGAGTAAAAAATCTGATGAACAGAATAAACTGGTGAATATAATAGAATCAGGGGCATAGAAAGGGAGTGGACTGACAATTCTTGGGGGGAAGGGGGTGTGGGGGGTGTGGGAAGAGACTGGACAAAAATCTTACACCTATGGATGAGGACAGTGGGGGGCGGGTAAGGGCAGGGGGTGGGGTGGGAACCGGGTGGAGGGGAGCTATGGGGGGAAAAAAGAGGAACAACTGTAATAATCTGAACAATAAAGATTTATTTAAACACACACACACAAAACAAACATATTTCTGGGCCTTTGTGAGGAAGGTGCTTCCTGGTCAGAAATTTAACATGGTACTTGGCACATCGTAGGTGCTCAATTAAATAAAAACTTCTCTCCCCCACCTTCCCCACTTGGGAGTGCTGAGAGCACCTCCCCTGCTACCCTGCCTGACTGAACCCCAGCCCGCCTCCTGAAACCCCCGCTGCAGAGGAGGGCAGGCTGTCCTGGGCCTGCAATGGGCGGGGCGGGGGGGGGGGGGCCCCCCCGCACGGACTGCACAGAAAACCCGCCTGGGCCCAGCAGGTCTGCGGCGTCTCCGGAGGGGTGCTCCTCAGCCTTGCTTTCAGGTGGGGAATGAGGACCATGAAACGCATGAGGATTATTTCAGGTCCGTGCCCCGGCCAGGCGAGGACGGGCAGGGCTGCTGGTCACCAGGCAGGAGCCTCGGAGAGGGGGCTGAAGACCTCGGCGGCCAGCCCCGCAACCTGGGCTCCTCCTGGGGCCTCCGGGCCACGAGGTGGAGGCGGGGCAGCCCCCGCACCCCCGTCCCAATGCCTGGGGGCCGGGGAAAGGAGCCACCCCCTCTCTACACCCACCTGCTGCACGGAGGCTGGACTGGGCCCCAAAGACATGTCACTGAAGCCTTTATAAACACGACTGTGTCACTCTTTTTTGAGCCACTAGTTTCCTCATCAAACCCATTCTTCCGGCCGAACAGGGATGATTTACGACAGAAAATTAGGGGGAAGTGGTGGGAAAACTCACTTGAGTCAGCAGGTTGGAAATCGGCGTCCGCAGCTCCTCGGCGGCCCCGCGCGTGGTCTGATTGGCGCGGGAGGAAGAGGCCGCATCTCCGCGGCCACGGAGACTCACTCCCAGGTGGGCCCGCCCCGCGCGGCAGGGGCGCTCCTCACCTCCAGGTGGCGCCGGGTTGGGGGCGGAACGTGCTGTCTGTCACCCGTGGGAGGGGGCGTGGCATTAGAAATGCTGTCTTCTGATTGGTTGGGCCCAGTCTCGTTTCCCCCCCCCCCCCTCCAGAGCAGGTCTAGGGAAGGCTCCCAGGCTGGGGGTGGGGTAGAGTGGGGGAGGGGGGGTTGTGTGCTGTTATTTTTTTCTTTACAATTAGAACTGAGTTTCCATTTTTTAAAATAATTTTATAAGACACCTCATAAATTTACACACCGGGGCGGGGGAAAATGCTTGGTCAGATATATTGTTTAGAGCTGAAGTTTAGGGTCTACCACTCAGCCAGACTTTCCTTTTTCATGTTTCTTTAGTCTTTGGCTGCTGTCTGTGTATTACCAATATACCTGGATCTGTGGGGCATATTTTATTTGCACATTTGACGGCTGTTTGTTAAGCTTCCAGCTGCAGCCAGACATTGGGCAGGGTTTGGCTGAGTCAGTGGTGAGCAAAGCAGACCCGGCCCTGCCCTCCAGGAGTCCACAGACATGGAGCAGCAATCACACACGTGTCCAACTTAAAAGTCCCTGTGACCGTAAATGAGAAGTGGCGGGTGCCCTGAGAGAGGAGGGTAGTTTTTTGTTTGTTTGTTTTTAATATATTTTATTGATTTTTTACAGAGAGGAAGGGAGAGAGATAGAGAGTTAGAAACATCGATCAGCTGCCTCCTGCACATCTACTGGGGACGCGCCCGCAACCCAGGTATATGCCCTTGACTGGAATCGAACCTGGGACCTTTCAGTCCGCAAGCCGACGCTCTATCCACTGAGCCAAACCGGTTTCGGCAGAGCGTAGTTTTGAGTTAGTGAAGCGCTAAGTGCCGGCAGCTCAGCCACTTTCCCAAAGAGCATCTACCGAAGTTTTAAGTCCTCATCTCAGGAGACCCACTGGCTCCCTTGTGAATCTGGGGAAGCTGTGGAGGTGTCATGGGAGATTTGAGGCGTTTGGGGAATGCCCTGGGCAACCAAAGTGGGCTGCCCGCCTCCTGTGGGGTTGGTGTGGAGAAAGCCCTGAAAAGGGTGTAATTTTCAGAATATTCTTTTCTTGTTCCAGACAGGAAACCATCTTTTGGGATTGGATGTGATGCAGCGGTTCTCAACCTGTGGGTCGCAACCCCTTTGGCGGTCAAACGACCCTTTCACAGGGTCGCCTAAGACCATCCTGCATATCAGATATTTACATTACGACTCATAACAGTAGCAACATGACAGTTATGAAGTAGCAACGAAAATAATTTTATGGTTGGGTCACAACATGAGGAACTGTATTTAAAGGGCCAGAAGGTTGAGAACCACTGTGATAGAGGGTTGGTAAACTTCGTCACTGGAGAAAATGGCCAAAGAAGGACTGGCCATTTCCTGGACAGTCGTGAGTACAGCCATCAACATGACGTGGCCCCAAGGTCACACCGTACGAACAGCTCCGTTTTGCGTTTGTCTAGGCAAATTTTACATCGACCGCTGCTGAGCAAAAACAAACAAACAAACAAACAAACAAACACAAACACCAGTCTGTGAACCCAGGGCCCAGAGTCCAGAACACAGTGTGGACTACAGAGGGAAGAAGGAGAAGGAAAGGAAGGCGCTAGTCTGAGGCTGGATTAGCTTCTGGGGGAGTCTGGCCCGGGTGGCGGGCAGTGACATGACCTAGAGCAGTGGTTCTCAACCTTGGTTGCACATTAGAATCACCTGGGAACCTTTTTAAAATCCTGATTTCTGGGCCTCATCCTCCGGAAATTCTGTTTCTTTGTTATGGGATGGAGCCCGGAGGAATTTCTGGAGGATGAGGCCCAGAAATCAGGATTTTAAAAAGATTCCCAGGTGATTCTAATGTGCAGCCACGGTTGAGAACCACTGACCTCGAGGGTCATAAACTGCTAAGGCAAAACAATCCCTACCAGAGGGATTTCCTGCTGCAGATATTGTGTGTTTTTCCTTTGTTCACCTAAACAGCTTCCAGTGACTGCAGAGACACAGAAGCGCTCACACAGGCCCTCATCCCCATGACTCACTCTCTAAACCTTCACCAGACTCTCCCCTCCCCCTGATGTTACACAATCATTTTATTGCCTGCCTCCTGCACTAAAACGTAAACTCCCTGAAGGCAGGCACCTGGTCCTTCTTTACTGTATCCCCAGGGTCTAGAAAATGACTGACACATAGGAGGTGCTCTCCAAATGCTTGTTCGATGAATGAATGGAGCAGATTCTTCGTAGGAAGAGAAACCTCCCTCAGTGTAAAGGTAGACTGTGCACAGCCTTCTCTAGTCTGGGGCAAACCAGCCTCTTTGTCCCGAGAAATGGTGGGGGGAGACCCTGGTGTCTCAGAGGTATTTGCCCAGAAGCACTCATTTTAGTCACCAGGAATGTTGGGAAACATAATACTACAAGTTGTAAGGAGACCTACAGAAATACGTCACCATCCCTGCCCTCAGGCAGCTGTAGTCCAGTTGGGAAGATGAGAACACGTGTTAAGAAGTTCCAAAGCTCAGGGTCCTCTGGGTTAACTGAAAGGTGATACGAAACATAAACATGTTAAGGGAGGGGTGTCCAGGCTCAGTGGATGTTAGCACCCCGACTGCGACAGCGCGGCAGGGTCTCTCAAACTCTGCCTCCACTGCTTGTTCCCCACACACCACCCTGCTCTCTTGCTCATCAGCCCAGGGTATTTCCTGGACAGTTATGACTACGGCCATCATCATGACGTGGCCCAAGATCACACCCTAGGAACAGCACCGTTTTGCGTATGTCTAGGCAAATTTTACATTGACCGCTGCTGAGCAGAAATAGGCTCTCCACTTATAGATGGGGGTGTGGGCTTTTGCTGCTGGAGTTCCCCTGCGTTGAGTGATGGAGGCGGAAAGCGTGGTAACAGCAGGTGCTGGAGCAGCTGACTAGGGCCAAGGGGACTGTCTTGGACTCAGCATCGAGCCCCTCTCTGGCCCTTCTGTCCCAGAACCCTCTGGCTCTGCACAGACGCAGCACGGTAAAAGGGGTGGAACAATGTGGGTGTGGACGCTTTCCCCCAAGTCTGTGCTCCCCAGAAATCCAGCTGTCTCAGCTCTTAGAAAAGGGTTTGCCCTGGACAGTTTGGCTCAGTGGATAGGGTGTCGGCCTGTGGACTGAAGGGTCCCGGGTTCGATTCCGGTCAAGGGCACCTGCCCAGGTTGCAGGCTTGATCCCCAGTGTGGGGTGTGCAGGAGGCAGCTGATCAATGATTCTCTCTTATCATTGATGTTTCTAGCTCTCTGACTCTCTCCCTTCCTCTCTGAAATCAATTAAAAAAATTTGTTTAAGGGTCTGTTGTTCTCAGAGTCGGAGGGAGGCCCTCTGCGGGTAGTTTGAGAATGGCCAGCAGCGGGGTTCTCTGGCTGGGGCTCCTGAGGATGCAAGGACACCCCCAGAGCAGGAAAGAACCAACACTTCCATACCCCAGCGGCCCCCCAGCGGATGCTCCAGGTCACACGGGCCTGGGCATGAGAGACGGGGAGAGCCGCAGAGGGCTTTTAGCAGATGTGTTGCCATGGGAAACTGTGGGACCAGTCCAGCTAGATAGCCTAACTTTTCCAGAGAAGCCATACATGTGCATCTTTTCTATGACATCTTCTGAAATTGCACAACCGATTAAATTATTTTAAAACACTTTTGGATCAAAGACAATAAATAAGGTTGGACCGCTCTCTGTTACACCCTCTAGCTTAGACCCAAACAGCAAGCAGAGTGTCTGCCTCTTTAGTCCCGGGGGGAAGACCAGTGTCAGTGTGGGGTACCAGCTAGCCGCCACCCCGTGAGGTCTCAGCCTCTGGTGTGCACACTGTTAGGGCCAAACACCCTTCCTGGCCTGGCATCTGCAGTGGCTGCAGTGGCGAGGAGGAGGCAGGTGACAGGCAGCAGGTGAAGTGGAGGCTTTCCCATTAGCTCACCCCCATCCTGGGCCCCGTCTTACCCACCCTGCGGCCAGGATACTGGTTAATGCTGCCATTTCTCCGACCCCTGTTGTGGGGAAGCCGGGGTGGATCCCCTCCCTCCCAGCAGCTCTGTGGGCCCCCTGCATCTTGCCTCGCCCTTGTAATTTTAAAGGTAAATCTACAAACAAATGGACTCATTTCCTTTGTATGAGTTTTGGGTTGACTTGATTTTGTTATGACAGGTTGCTTCACAATGAGATTGACCCTTTGGAAAATCAACTTGTTAGAGCTGTTTGCTCGGCTTCAGCTGGAGGGGTTTAATTAAAAACAGCCCGGGCACATGGACACGCCAGCCTCCAGGCCGAGAGAGACCTCAGGGGGGTGCTGGCTCCAAGGGCCCGTGGGGCTCCAAAAGCAAGAGCCAGTGAAGGGGGGGGGGGGGGGTTTATCCCAGGAGGAAGGCTTTGCTTCGGAAATAGTGTTTCGTGTGTGATTTCAAAAAAGGAAGACACCAACGCAGCTGACCAGCATATTGAAGACCTTCCACGCGTAGCCAACAGTAACAGACTCATTGGATCTCTCTCTGGAAGTGGCCCTGGGCGGGCTTGGCCAGCAATGAAGGATGAGTCGGGGGGTAAGAGACCGTATGTTTGCTGTTATTTCATGTTTGTGTCCTTTTATTCTTGGCTTCAGTTTCACACTCTAGAGCTCTCTGGCTTGCCCTAACCCTGGAATAGCCGTGGGGCTCATTACGTTCCTGTTGGTGCCCCTCTCCCACCTTCTCTCTTGGGCGGGAGGGGGGGGGGGAGGGGTGGAATTCTGCCACCCAGGGCTGTTGGTGGAGCCTCTACACATGTCTTTAGTGTGAGGCCTGGTCAGGATTGAATACAACAGGTAGCATGGGGGGTTTCCCAAACTTGCCCTGCAATGTCAGGGTGGAGGCTGAGGAGCCCCAGACGTTAACACTGCCCGTGCGAGTAAGGCGTCCGAAATGCAGGGACCACCCACCCTAGCCAAAGGCTGACCCCTCTGCCGTTCCTTTCCTACAGACAGAGATAATAGGTGGGAAGGCACCACAGCGCCAGGCCCAGCAATCTTGCTCAATTCTGCTGGCTGCAGAGGCGGAATAGGTCAGTGCTCAGATGCCTGGAGACAGTTTGTCCCGGAGCAAGTCCCTGCAACTGGCTGGCCGTGTCCCTGGGCAAAATACCTCTGTTGTTCCCACTGCCTCCCTCATCTGTCAACAGGGAGGTGGTGCTGGTAGTGCTGGTAGTTCCTTTTAGGGAAAATTGTGGAATGAAGGCATGGTGCTTAGAACGGTGCCTGCACGTGTGTGTGCCACGCATGTGCTGGCTCACACTGTTGTTCCTACCTTCTCTCCTTGCTGGGGTTGCTTTCATGGAGCCTATATTTGGGGGGAAACAGACGTGTCTGTGACAGGAACAGGTTGGCTTTGCATTGGCTGGGGAGCACAGGTGGAGGTGCCATTAGGAATTAGACACTCAGTTGTTTTAAGATTAAAAAAAAAAAAATCAGTAGGTCTGGGTGATCATTTTTCCAGAGTGGTCATTTTTGAAGCAGGCAAACCAATTACTCAACACTCCACTTCCCTCCAGGAGCCATCTCCCTGCTCCTTCTCCCCAAACTTGGCATAGTCTTCTTTTCCCTTGGAAGTCTGCCGAAGTTCTGCTGGGTCAGTGGTCTCACAGGGGGAAGGGGTGCAGAGATACCTTCTCACTCCCTGAGTGTGTGACTGCTCAGAGCCTGTTTCTCTGTGAATCGGTAGCACCCATACTCCAGCTTTGTTGACTGCATGACACTCAATGAGATCACATATGTAAACTATGTGCCTACTAAGTGCCTGGCACATAGTAGGCACTTAGCATGCTCATTCCCTTCCCTTCAGAGCAAAGCTGTCTTGAAGGAGCCACTGAGTTCTCATCAGCCAGGGATGTCAGCAAGCCCAACGTCCATGCATCTCACAGAACAGCTGGTTATGTGTGTAATCACCTGGCTGTTTTTCTGTTCTAGTCTCTTCCTTCATTTTTCCCCTCCCAGCAGCTCTGTCGCCTGGCTTCCCTTTTTCTTCCTGGTACCTCTCCACGGTGCCTGCGCAGTGCTCTGCGGACACGGGGCTGCGGGCTGGCTGTGGCTTCTGAGTTCCTCGGCCGGCCACCCTGCTGGGAGTGGATTCCCGGCGTGGGTGTGCCCAGGTGTGCTGAGTTAAAAGGCCTTTTCGAGGTTCTGTGTGCACAATACAGTTGGGGAGTGACCTTGTCCAGGGGCTGTCTCCCTTGAAAGAATGTGTAGTGGACGAAAGGCCCAACCTCCATCATAAAATGGGAGCAGGAAAAGCCCAGCGAGAAACAGGGTGAGGTGGGCTGTGGGCAGGTCAGCAGGGTAGGGGCCTCAGCAAACAGAAATGTTAAACAAGGGCCTCTCCCAGCTCCACCCCAGCTTTCAACCCCACCGTTTGCAGGGTTTGGCTCCAGAGGCCTTCCAATGACCCCGGCCTAATTCCCCTCTCCAGCAATGGCTGAAGGCAAGAAGATAAGCGACTCCTTGAACAAGACAACCCCAGGGGAAATTCCATCAGTCCCTTTGAGGCTGTGGCAGAGCTGGAGAAACCTGGCTGGGGTGCTGGTGGGAGGTGGAGGGCAGGGCGAGGTGGGGAGATAAGGCCCCTACCTTCTGGGCCAAGGCCTGGGCCTCGGGCAGGGGCCCAGAAAGGGGTTAGGAATTCCAGTGGAAGGTTGGGAAGGTTGTGGAGCACGGCCCCCAGCCTAGCTAGAGGTGGAAAGCCAATGGGGATGTAATTAAGGTAAAACCTGGGGCTTGTGAGATGTGACCACAAAGGAATGAGATACTCCTAAGCCTAGGGCTGAGGAATGAGGAGGATCCACTGGCCCTGCCTTCACCCTGATGCTCCATAGTCCTCGGTCCTTGTTCCCCTCCTCTGAGTGGGCTCCCAGGGTAAGTTGGGTAGCAAATGGTGAACGGGGACGGTTGCCTAGGCAATGAGGAAAGTAGGACAAACACCCGACCAGCAGCCGAGGGAAGAGGGGGACCCACAGAGGCTTCAAGCCTGGAGGCCTCCTTCCTCACACTCACCTGTCCAGCCTGACTCCCACCCCAGGAGAAAGCTGGTCCAGAAGAAAGCTCGGGCTGACTCCCTCCCAGCCAACATCTGCTGGCTCCTACCAGCCCGAGCTGCTCCTCTGCTCCGCCCCCCCCCCCCGCCCCCCGCAACCTTCCTCTGCATGGCTTCCTCCTCCGCAGCCCTGGAAGCATAGTCCTTCCACAATGCGAGCCCCATCAGGGGAGCCCCAAAGGGGCAACACCTCGAAGGTCACCACCCAGGCACAACTCCTCAGGCCATTTGTGAGCCACTGAACAGAAGACCCAGTGCCCACTCAGCCTGTGGAGGAGGAGCCACCCCAGGGCCTGCTTTCTGAGGGTGCCACATGCCTGCCTACCAGGCCTGGGGCTTTGAGGAGCTGTGGGTGGGGAGGACTTCTAGAGGCTATGGATCTAGGACCCAGACCGAATTTCATTATTTGGGGAAGGATGCCTGGTGTGCAAGGATGCCACCTCTGACAGGGAGGCTGAGACTAAGGGACAAAGCTCTTGGGACCGGGCTGAAGGGGATCCAGGCTGTAATTGGTTATGACTTATAATTAACTCCTCATACCTGGCACTGTGCCTGGGCCCCGGGGGGCTCTAAAGTTTCTGTATACTAGTGAGGACCCTTACACTCCTGGAGACACTTCCCATCTCTGCCCCCATTCATGGGCCCGAAGACCAACACTCCCAAATGACCAGAACCCACACTGAGCAGTGACCACGTATTTCCCTTTGTCCCTGAAGCGACCTGGTCGCACTCACTGTCCCCGGCCTGATGGGCTTCAGAGGACAACGCAGACACTCCAAGCCCCCTGCTCACTCCCTAGTCAGGAACCAAGACCAGGCTTCAACCTTAAGGCCCAAGGCCCTGGATTTAGTGAGGCCTGAAGACCCGAGGAGGGGCCTAGTACCCAGCCCATCGTCAGCGCCCATCGAGTCGCCTCTGGAATGAATGACAGTCCACCCTATGCTCCTTTCCCCTTAATCTTGGTAATGCTTGGACCACTGACCTCAGAAATCCGAGGATGGCTATCTGGTGCCTGCCTCTTCAAAGGACTACCCCCCCACCCCCCCCAGTAAGTTCCAGTTCACCTGGTCTCCCCCAGGGGTTCTATGTCTTCAAAATGACCCACCAGCCCGCCAAACCTTCCCAGAACTGGCAAACGAATTTGACGCCCCCTTCTTTGATGCCACAACCCTCCCCCGGCTGCCCCTCTTGGGGTGGGAGGCAGAGGGCAGACAGCGCCAGCACGCTCCACTGTTTGCAGACAACCCTGTGTAAGAGAGATACCAAGCCAGCCACCGCCAGAGACCTGGCTTTCTTGTGGGGTAAGTGTGCAGAGAAGATGCCAGAATCCCGGCGCCTGCTATCCACAGCTGGGTAGGCCTGCAGCACCTACCTCAGGTCCCCCGTGATCATTCTCTCTTGGAGAATAACACCCACGGGGGTGCAGCTTCAGGTCGGCTGAGGGCAAGCAGTCCAGCCGGGGCCTGAAGACTGCTTGGTGTGGAATATGCATTCTAAGCAGTGCACCTTGGCATAGAAGCTCCAATGGTGGGGGCCGGGGGCCTGGAACACCCCTGCTTCCCTTCTCCTCCTGAGCCAGGCAGGCTGTTGACTCAGGCCCCCTAGACCCACAAGGTATCCGAGGTTGGTCTTCTGTAAAGTCAAAGCCTTGCCTGGGGTGCTGCCCCCTCCTTCACATCCAGGGGAATGTCTTTGTTTAGTGGCTGTTGGGAACCAAAAAGAAACAGCGTAGGACCAGTGCCGGCACCTGCTCCTCAGGGCCCCGGCGGAGAACAGCCCGCAGAGCCCCTACCCACTCTCTTCCTCTGGAACAGACAGCTGTCTTTCCCCCTGACCGGCCATGGCTTCTTGCCCTGAGGTGGGCGCGTTTCTCCTCTCCATAAATGGCGCAGTGGTCCTCACAGCGTGGCCTTGGACCCACAGCACCACCGCCCCGGAGCCTGTCAGAACTGCGAATTTCTCGGCTCTACCCCAGCTACTGAGAGAGAAGCTCTCGGGGTGGGACCCAGGTGTCTACACACTAACAAGCCCTCGGGGGGTCTAAGTTCAAGAACCCCTGGCGTGTATGTGTCCTAAGAGCCCAGGTAGGAACCTCACTTGGTTTTCTGACCCGGGTGCATGTGGCTTACACTGATGGAGAGCATCTTCCCGGGGAAGACGGGCTACCTAGAGCCCACACTTCCAGTGCCGGACCCTGGCAGAAGAGAGGCCAGGGAAGGCGAGATTTGGAATCCGCTGAATGGCTTCTCGCAAGCCCTTTTCTTCCAGAAGGTGCAGCAGGAATTCAGATGGCTCTAGGCATTGCCATAGCAACTGCACCTTCCTGAAGCTGTCACGCTACAGGAGCGGTGCGGAAGAGGGGGAGCCTGCCAGTGGGCAAAGCACACCCAGCAGACGAGGCTGCGAGAAGAAACGGAGCCTCAGCATGGCTGGGATGTACGGCCCTGAGCCTGGTGGGGCCTCGACTTCCAGACCCAGGATGCGCTGGGATCTCCCTGGGGGTCTCCACAGCCACAAAACAGCACCAACCAAGCCTAAGGGGTTGACAGCACATGCCAGTTATCTCCAAAGGGCATCTACCTGGGTTAGTTTCTGTTCGTATCTTGTTCACAGGCTATGGAAGGAAGAGCCCCCTATAGGATGGCTACTTGTTCCCAGTCAGGGGTGAGGAAGGCGACCCAGCTCTCAGCTTCTGATAGAATCAGATGCCAAGAAGTCAGAAGGCACGCCAGAGGCCTCAGGGAATGGTGGATAGTCTAGCTCTCCCAGAAACCAGCTGTCAGCAGGACTTCATGTGAAAAAGGAGCTCCCACGCACCCTCGTGCGGCACCTGGGCCCATCCCCGTGGCTCTCCAGTCCCCTTTTCCTGCAGGTGCTGGGGAGCAATGGGCTGGGAGTCCCCGCCTCTCCTCAAAGAGGCAGCAGACAGCGGGAGCCTGCTGGGTGGCAGTCAGCCTTGCCAGTCGGGCAGCCTCCCAGGTGCGGAGTGGCAGGCCCAGCCCGGGGATCACGTGCCCTCCGCTGGCCCGAGCACCTGGCGGTCCTGGCACCTGTTCCTGTCCGGACCGGGAGTGGGATTCGGCCCTGTTCGCAGGGGCCGGGTACACAGTGTGAGAAGGCAGTGTGAGCTGCGGGGGAAGCAGTCACCCAACGGTGTCATCTCCGGGGTTGAGTCATAGCCCCCCCCATACCTTACTCCCATTATCTGGAAGGTCCCCAAAACTTTCCATGTGGTTACACTCATCCTTGCTCCTTCAGGTCCCCCAGGCAGGCCAGATCCCCGCCTTCTGGGCGCGGGAGCACATTTTCACCAATGGCTTTCTCCTTCCAGGGCCGCCTCTGCTGGTCACCGAACAGAGGGAGCACCTGAGAGCTGCTGGGGGTGGGGTGTGTCAACCCTCCACCAGGTGTGGGCTCCTCCCCAGGCGCGGAGGGGGCGCGATCTTACACCCAGGGGACGCGCTCCTCCCCAGGCGCGGAGGGGGCACGATCTTACACCCAGGGGACGCGCTCCTCCCCAGGCGCGGAGGGGGCACGATCTTACACCCAGGGGACGCGCTCCTGGCCCCCTTGCTCCTCGCGGGCATCGGCATCGGCGGGAGCAGGCTCCGCGCACCTGCCCTCACCCCGGTACTCGGTACTCGCGGGTGCGGCTCTCCCACACACAAGCCTTGCCCGCCTCCCCAGGGAGGGCAATCGAGGGAGCAGAGACAGCGCAGGGGAAGGACTAACCCCGCCCCCGCCGTACCCCGGCGGCTCCCTCACGAGGTTCCCATGTGACTCCCCGTGTCTGGCGGGCTGAGCGCTCCGGCTCCGCACAGACCTCCGCGGGCAGCGGGCAGGGGTCTGCAGAGGCGCGCGCTGGGGGTGCGAGCGCCAGCTGCGGGGCCTCTCACTTCATTCCAGTCACTGCCCTTTATAAATATTTATAGAAGTTCTTCTACTAAAAATAACATCCTGGAGCCCAGGGAGGAGAAAAAAATAAACGCCAGGCACCGGGACTTGGGATGAAGATCAAGTGTGGCAGCGCAGAACGGAGCCCTGAGCGGGGACGGGCTGCGTGCGCGCGGCACCCGGGCGGGGCGCCCCCTGGCGGCCACGGGTCAGGCGCCTGGCGACCGGCCACGGGCTTTGCTCACGGAACCTCTCGCTGCTGGAGGCACCGGGGCTGCGACGCAGAGCTCGGCTCCCCCTTCCCGCGCCGGCGGCTCTGCAGCGGCTGCCGCGGCATCAAACGGGGCGGCGGAAGCCTCGCCGCGCGAGGGAAAGGAAGGAGACTATTTTTAGCACTGTGGCCAGGGCGTGAATGTCTCTGCACGACAGAGGGAAGAAAACCTGTTTGTTTTTAAAGGTCAATGAAGAAAACCTGTTTGTTTGAAAGGTAGGGAGGAAACTTGTGCCCCGACCCGGGGAAGCACCCTATATGCTGGCAAGAGGCCAGCAAGAACTCCAGGTCACACACACACACAAACAGGAGGCTTGTGCTGTTGCTTTTCTCTTTCAAACCCCCATAGACTCCCCCCCGCAGAGATGAGACCCTGCCTGAGGGGAGAGCGAAGATGCTAGTTCATGCAGGACTGGGCGAGGGGGCCGCCCACCAGCAGGGCATCAGGCGGCCTCCCACTCCCCACTGGCTCTGGGTTCCCCTCTCCGGCGGGTGGTGACATCTGGCAGCCTGCAAGCCGGATCCAGGTGTGCAGTGGAGAGACGGACAGGAATGCGCCTCTGGGGGAGAACCCCGCCTTCCTCAGGTCGATGCCAGCTCGCTCCCCGCCTCCGGGGCCTGTGCAGGGCAGATGAGCTGTTACTGGCGGGCACTGCCAGGACCTCGGAGCAAACGCTGCTAACAGCTGCTGGGGATGAGGCTTCGGGCAGGGCCGGTCTCTGGGTGTTTCCTTTCACCTGGGAAGGGTGCAGAGGCTGACAGTACTCACACCCCCTTTCCCAGGGGCACCCAGAATCTCTGGAGTCCCGCTTGGGTCACCGGGTTGGAAAATATTTCCCGGGTTCGCAGTGCAGGGTGTGGAATGTGACTGGGGAGAAGGGCAGGGAGGTCAGAGACATGCCTGTAAACACTGAGTGGGAGGGAGGAAGGCCTTCGCGTCATGGGAGCGAGCAGACCTTAGGGGTCTCTGCAATGCAGCCACCTGGAAGGCCGGGCTTTTCACCCGACTCTCTGCCGTGGGTGAGTTTCTCCTAATAGCTGACAGGTCGGGGAACAGTGCCAGGGGCAGAGGACCCAGCTCCGCTGCTATTCCTGGCACCCAGCTCCGGGTGGTGGGCTTAGTTTCCTCTCTGCAGCAACGGGGTGAGCCAGATGGCTCTGAGCCGCCTCTCCCTGTCTCCCAGGTCCAGTGCCCCAGGGAGGGGGGCTCTGGCAGCTCCTGAAGGGCAAGTCGGCTCCTGACTCCCTCGCTCGCTGGGCTGCTGTCGGGAAGGGCCTGGCCTGAGTGTGCAGTGAGTTTAGGTAAAAGCCTGCCCAGGCCCCGGAGGCTCTGTGATTTCCAGGGCAGCGGGCGAATTTCTGCAGCTTGGGCGCCTGCAGGATCCCTGAGTCAGTGCAGGCCTCACAGCTGGCAGGTGCATGGGGGACAGAGCCCCACAAGGGCCTGGTGCAGACGGGGGTGGAGGGAGTGTCGGGAAAAGGCCTGGAGGCCGCTCCAGGGTGAGACTGCTTGGAAGGGCCTGGGAAGGCTCCTCCTCTGAATCATGGGCCTGCAGCCGGGCTTTTCTGCTGGAAAGATCTGTAACTCAGCGAGATGGCCTAACGTTTACACACATGTGGGGGAGGGGAGGGGAGGGAAGAAAAGATTGAAAAACAAAGAGACCTCTCCTGGCTGTACCAAAGGCATCTATCCTTGAAAGAAATCATTTTCCGAGCATGCCCAGAAGCTGCAGTATCTTGTAACTGGAACTAGGTAAGAATTAAGGCTCTAAGATGAAAAAGGGGAAGACTAATTCCTAAAGGCAATGGGCATTTGCCTGAGGGCAACCTGTACTCTTATTTCTTTAAGAAAGTGAGAAGGTGCAGCTGGCGGGCACCGCCGGGACTGGCTTGCTCGATCGGCTAATGGAGGCAGTGTGATCCTGCAGATGAAGCAGGTGTCGGAGGTGAGGACCTGCGGCAGGTTACAGCTCTGGGTGACGGGGTCTCCGGGACACAGGGGCTGTGATTTGGGTCCCCAGGGAAGAATGACAGGGCCATGGGGAAACAGGAGCAAGGAGGCAGAGGCAACCCCAGGACGCGGGCGGCTCTCAGCCGACCTCTGAGGACACAGCCTGCTCAGCCGACCGCATCCTGACACAGGTGCCGCCGAGCCCTGTCTGAGCCCAGGCCCAGGCCCAGGCCCAGCACAATGGGACCCGGGCCAAATGGCTAGGCTGGTGGGGCTTGGCAAAGGGGAAGAGGCGCAGCCGGGCTCTGTGAAGAAAACCCTGCCTGGGGTCTCCACCTGTTGGGTGGGCCTGGCCTGGGAGGTGGGGCTGAAGGAAGGGAGGGGGGAAGGCAGACCATGACCCTGAAGGGAAGGAAGGGCTGTGGGGAGAGCAGAGCAGGCTCTGTACTCACCGCTTCCTCTCGGTCCCTGGCTCCTCCGTTAACCTGTGCAGCACGGACACAAACAACACACTGAGGTCACCACCAGGGCCTTCTCACTCCCTGGACCTTTCCCCAGGGGCCCCCTGAGCCCCCGCACCCATGGGCTTGTGGACTCGCCTCTCCCTTTGTTCCCCGTAGACCGACTTCCCCCACCAGGTGTGAAAACAGGAGCCGCACACCATCTACAGCAGCAGCTGCAACCCCATAAAAGCTGCGGAGACCAGCGCCTCCCAGGAGGACGTACTGATACTAGAGTGGAACGGAAGCCACCCGAAATCCAGGGAGTCGTTACTTCAGGGGGTACAGCCCCTGCAGTCCTGAGCGTGAACTTGGTGAGAGTGAGTTACACTCAGTGGGGCAGCATTTCCGTCCTGCAGGCGTGTCCGCTTGGGGATGCGAGGCCATCCCCTCGCTCGCCCTGGATTTGCGGCCACTGCCCGGACCCTCACTGCTCCTCACGGAGGCCGCCGCCGGTCTCCAGACCCGCCGTGTCCTTTACGTGTGCAAACTGCGCTTCCAGCTCTCAACACCAGGCCCGGCAGGTCCTGGGGGAGGGACTCTGAAGAACCCAGGAGCATAAATGAGACCCTGGAGTAGCTGCCACAAATTCAGGCTCTGAAGTAACATGGGGAAGTTCTGCTCGTCTGTGCCATCTATGTGGTCTTGGTTAAAAGTGATCACCACTCAAGGTGAGGGGTGAGGGGATGCAAAGTAGGAAGGGTACCCCAACAGAGCAGAAGCATTCCCCAGGATGCAGCGGACAGAGAGCCAGGGCAGGGCAGGGAGAGGCCTGAGGGGGGAATGTGGGTGGGAAGTCCAGCTCAGGTGTGAATTCTTCAAAAGTGTCCACTTGGCTCTCAAGGTGTTTGCATTGAGAGACGATGTTTGCCTGACAAGTTGTGTTTATATTTTGTCAGCACGATCTCAACCCCAAAGAGGCAAATCTCTCTTTATGGTTGACAGTTACTGCTCTCCAATGCTTAGGTGGCAGTAGCTATTGCAAAGCCTACAGCAAAAACTCACGCCCAGATCATGGCAGAGACTCAGAAGGTCTATCCATAAAAACACTCGGTTTTAGAACCACACCCACATAACAGCTACATTGTAGCCACAGGGACATATCCGAGGACCTTACAAGCATGTCAAACTCAAGACCACGGGGCCGCCAGTTTGACATGCATGCTTACAATGTTGAAAGTCAAACATTTTTCTAAAACTCTATCCATCTCTAACCCCAACTCCTAACACTCTTCCCTCGGGGATGACACCTAAAAGCCAAAGCAATAGAAAGGTAGGTGCTCTCACAGAAAGATTTCACGACGACATAAACTCTGGTATAGGCGCTGACAGACACGGGAGCAGACACTGGGAGCGGGAGGGACAGGAAGCAGAGCTGTGATAGGGCCACTCAGGCGTAAAGGCAGAGACCCTGAGGCCGGGAGACACCAGGCCAGGGGACCGTGCCCAGTCCACATGTGAGGTGCAGCCTACATCCAGCCTTGAACCAGGACTGCCGGCTAAAGCCCATGGTCCGGGCGAGCCCCAGTGGTCAGGGCAGAGCCCTCTGGGCTTCGGGGATCGGAGGGAGCTGAGGAGAGGCCATGGGAAAGCTATTGGAGGAGGGAGGGTCTACGGCAAGAGAGGCCAGAGCAGCAGCTGTTAGGTCTTCAGCCAAGAGCACGCCACATGAATGCCAGGATCTGGTTGGACTGTGTGCATGCGTGCGTGCTTGTGTGTGGTGCATGTGTTTACGTAAGTGTAAACTGATCTTTGTGTGTCTGCTTTTCACCTGTTGTACTGCAACCCTCCTGCCTTCTTCCTCAGTCTCCCATTGGCACAGGGACGCCAGTCTTCCCTACATTCCTCTGTAGCATTTCTAGATGTTTCAAACACCACTGCCCCCAGCTCTGGCCTTCAACATCCATGCCAGACCTGCCATCCTCACACGCCCATCGTCCCAGGGCATGTCCGCCTCCTCCCAGGCCTGGCTCTGGTCACTAGATGGTTTCAGCACCTGACGGAGGTGTCCTCTGCCCCCCGTTTCTTCCTTGGCAATGCCAGTGTCCTGGCTGACACACTCCAAAGCCTCCCCTCTTATCCACACGAGCCCTATGGGCAAACACCACTGCAGACCCCCTCCCACCAGGCTTTCCCTCTCCCATCACAGCTTCCTGGCCTGTATCGACCTTCTTCCCTCCCTTCCTTCCCGTCACTTAGTCTAGTCACCTGTTCAGACTAAAGCCTGGGTGTTGGAGGTAGAGAAACCGGGGTTGAATCCAGGCTCTGCCACGTACTCCCTGTGCAGTTTTTCAGCGGCTCTGAGCCTTGTCTAGAACCCGTCCCTCCCGGGGCAGTGGCACCAACAGGAGGGCTGTGTCCAGCAGCCAACAGGGACCTTCAGGCCTTCGCCGCCTCTCTCCCTGACAAAGGGCTCGTGGCACATCACCCTGTTTATTTCCTTCCATTTCTTCATTTACTGGCATCCCACTGCACGCGAGGCACCGTTCTAGGCACTGGGGGTACAACGCGCGCAAAACAGACCAAGAGCTCTGCCTTGTGGAGCTCACGTTTTGGAGGAATCCAGCAACGGGCATATTGATATGTAACAAAAAACAGCTAACTCTTGCCCTAGCTGGTTTGGCTCAGTGGATAGAGTGTCGGTCTGCGGACTGGAGGCTCCTGGGTTCGATTCCCATCAAGAGCACATGCCTGGGTTGTGGGCTCGATCCCCAGTAGGGGTGTGCAGGAGGCAGCCGATCAGTGATTCTCTCTCATCACTGATGTTTCTATTTCTCTCTCTCCCTCTCTGAAATCAATAAAAATATTTTTTTTTTTTTTAAAAAATAACAGCTCTTAAATGTCCAAAGAGAATTTTGTTGTCTGTTTGGTGAAATACAGAAGCATGAAAATTAAGAACATGGAATTGGGAGTCAGAAGGACCCAGTTCAAACCCAGTATCTGCCACTTAATCACTACATGATCTAAGTTTCCTTGAGCCTATTTTCTAATCAGTAAAATGGGACTGTTATTCTCTATCTCACAGGGTTGTTAAGGATTAAATGAGATTGTGTGTGGCAATCACTTGGCACAGCTCTTCACGCATAGCATTAAGTAGGTTTTACATTCCAGGCACACCTCATTTTATTGCACTTCCCTTTACTGTGCATCACAGATGCTGCGTTTTTTACAAACTGAAGGCAAGAACCTCCACCTGCAATAAGATGATGACTGGCTTTATGGCGATACCTGCTTTATTGCGCTGGTCTGGAACTGATCCTGCAATATCTCTGAGGTATATCTACACTGACCTCTGCTGATACCTCTTTATTGCTTTTCTGCCCACAATCATCTCCTTCTTTTCAGAAACCTTCCCTGTACGTATAATCATACACTCAAGGTCTGAGGATCAACTTTTCCTGCCGCTTCGTGTTGTCTGTTTCTTTTGCATCTTGCTTTCCTAACTGTATTATAAACTCCTCGAGGCGAGGGGGCATGCTTTGTTTTGCCGTTTACCTAATTTCCTGTGTCCCAACCACCTACCACTGTATCAGAAATCAGGAGGCTCTGCTGACCCACGGACACTACCGCCTCCGGGGAAACACTTGGCGACCAGTGGGGACAAGTAGGCAGGAGGAGCTGAGGGGCCGACAGCTTTGGGGGAAGGTGGCAGCGGGAGGAAAAGCAGAAACAAGAGGGAGGGGGCGTTTGTTCAGGGGCGACATAGCTCTGCTCCCATTCGCACTCGGGGTCCTGAGCTGCCTTTACCTCTGACTTTCCCACTCTGCATCTCCTCTTCTTCCTCTGCACCTTCCTCTGCTGGGAAAACAAGAGGCCCGTGACGCTTGAGCACAGGACAAGCACAGAGGGGGTGCAGGGGGTCACACAGGAGGCTGGGGATGACACCCTGGCTACCGGCTCACCTCGTCTGCACCCTGTGGGGTCCAGTCCCCCACAATGCTTCACAGGACCTACCCAGAGCCCTTAGAAGCAAGCAGAGCAGTCCGATGTCCCCTGCACGGCTGCTGGCTTCCTGGTGACCGAGGTGGGGTGGCCACCACTTCTCTATGCCCGTTTTCCCTACGGTGATGACATCTACTCGGGATATAGCTAATAGTGTGCATTCAGGTTAAAGAAAGCAACCATGGAAGTGCATGGTGGGGATACCTAGATCTACACTGGCTTCCGTTAAAACAAACAAACAACAAACAAACAACTAGAGATTTTAGCTGACAACAATCTTAAAATGACTGAGCAGTGCAATTGGCTGCAAGAAAAAAATGAGTGGCATCTCAGGTTGCTTTTGCAGGGGTCTGCTGGGGGGGGGTCACAGTTCACTGTGCTCTGCAGGGAGAAGACCCCCCACCGACCGGGGATCCGGAGAAGTGTGCTCAGCCTGGGAACTCACTCACTTTGAACTGGGGCTTGAAGCACTCGGCCACAGCCCAGCGTGGGCAAGCAGGAGGGTAGAGTGGAAACCACGCCGCCTTAGGAATGGCTGAAGGAACCCCCAGATAGCTGCCTAAGGAGGAATAGGCTGAGGGAGAGCCTTGTTGTCTGCTGCCAGGTACTTGAAAGGCAACAGAAAGAGGAGGAACTGAACGGACTCTGGGTAGCTTTCGAGGGTTGAGTGAGGATAACTGGGTTACAGAAAGGCGATTGTGGCTCCCTGATAAGGAAGAACTTCCCAATGATGAGCTCAGTGGAAAGATTCAGACAGAGGACTTTTAAATCGGGCGGCAGACTGGAGCAAATGACTTCTGAGATCCCGGCCAACTTGAAGATTCCATTCTCTGTGAAACTATTTCAAAAAAGATGAGGAGGGCAAGCGAGGGGTCCACCCTGTATAGAATAGATGTAAAGCTAACCTGAACATCTGATCTCATCCTGACACCAGCTCCACGGTGGCAGCGAGAATGGGCGGGTGTGGGGGACGGCCCTTCCATTCACTGGGACACTGGCCACCTTGCATGCAAAAACGTCTATTCCCGCATTTTATGGAGACACTGAGCCATGTGTGGGCTCGGTCCACATCTACTTATGGACGTCAGTGTTGGAGCGAGCAGCGCAGCAGTGAAGGGGCCCTCGTGCGGCTGCGGGCTTGATGTTCTGTCCTGTGTGGGATAGGGCAGTGGGAAGAGCACCGACTTAGGTCCTGAAGCCCTAAGTCAGTGGTTCTCAACCTTGGCTGCACCTTAGAATCACCTGGGAATCTTTTTAAAATCCTGATTTCTGGGCCTCATCCTCCGGAAATTCTGTTTCTTTGTTATGGGGTGGGGGCACAACATTAGTAACAAAGAAACAGAATTTCCAGAGGATGAGGCCCAGAAATCAGGATTTTAAAACGATTCCCAGGTGATTCTAATGTGCAGCCAAGGTGGAGAACCACTGCCCTAAGTTCTAGGACCAGCTCTGCCCCTTCAAGCTGCACAACGTTAGGCAAATTACTTTCCTGATAACTACTCACTGCATTTCTAAAGCACGGGGACCGGACAACGTGATCTCTAAGGCACCTTCCAGACACATGGCACAATTCCGTGGCCACCGCCCTTTCCTGCTGTGAGAGGTCGCCACGCATCTCCTAAGCCAGCGGTTGCCAACCTTTCGGACCTCACAGACCACCAGTGGTCCATGGACCATCGGCTGGCGACCGCTGTCCTAACTTCCAGTTTCTGTGAAGCTGCTTGGCCTGCATGTGCTTTGTGTTTAACGATGTCCAGTTACCTCCCATCCAGTGTGATGAGCTCATGGGCCACTTATTCTGCATAAACCCTAGTAAGCTGCCAAGAGGCACACGTGTAGCTAATTTCTCGGGCTGAAATCCCTTAAGAAATTCCCTTTAAAAGTGGGGTTTCTGAAACCTGAGGGGAGCTCTAATAGAAGGCACTTTCTAATCACTTGTGAGGTCACTTCGACGCAGTCACTGCTTCTGTCTACGTGTGCGTGGAGGGGGTGCTTTTGACAGGGGCTGAGAAGTAGCACCAGAATCGGACAGTGTCCCCAAAACACTCCCTGCACAGGAGGACTGGATCTTAACTGCTCTGGAAAAACCAACCCCAGCCACACATTGATTCTCCCCTAAAAGACAACTGCCAGGTTCGGGGGCGAAGCCATGGCCAGACCCTGGCTAGTCCCTGACACTAAAGGCATGGAACCAGAAGGCTGGGCTTCCTGAAGAGCATGGACGGATGTTTTCGATGTCTGTGTCTGAGTAAGTGTATGTGTTTGAATAGTCCATGGAGAAACAGCTTTATATTTTTAATGAATAACCCTAAGCTACTTCAAGGCATTTAAAAGCATTACATTAGGTCAAAAGAAACAAAAGAGCCACATGCTAGTAAACGAGTGACCTACAGCCCTTAGGGAGGGAACCACTTGGTTAGTACACAGCAGGGGAACTGACCACTGCAAAGAAATTAGCAAATCTCTGGCCGCTACAGAGCTGACGGCGTCACGGGATTCTTAAAGATGTGATGGTATGGGAATGGCCTTCTATTTTCCTCTCTTTCCTGGGTTTTATGTAAGGGAAAAAACGCCAAGAGAAAGGGTCTTTGGAAAATCAATGAAATAGCCAAGTGCCGGAGAGACAGAGAGAAGTCACAGTGGACACTGAACTTGAGGAGGGGAGGAGGCAACAGACTCAGGTCACGAACTTCAAGTGGAATCAGAGCCTAGTCATGGACAAAAGGAGAGAATAGGGTTTCAAAACCAAATCAGAGGGGAAGCAGAAAGGCAGCTGGGAGAGAGTCCAGAAGCTGTGTGGCTGGTCCGGCGCCAGCCCTCCAGGAAAGCCGCAGAAAGAGCCGGGGTCAGGGCCTAGGAGAGAGCTGGGGGTGGGGGGCCCTGGGGAGACACACTCAGGGAGGAGGCGCCTCACTGGACTCAGAGGCCTAAATGCCTTTAAATCCTGCACTGTGTGTGCCCCACGCGATGTGCTCGTAAGAGAAACCTCAGTGTGCAACTGTCTCTATTGACCCCACGTGGGAGAGAGACTCTCAGGGCGGAGGCGCCCAGTGGCTCCTAGAAGGCAGAGGACGGGTGGTGAGAGGAGGTGGTCTGTGCCCTGTGGTGACGGTTTACCCCACGGCGAGAAGGGAGGCGTGGGCCGGGTGGGAGCTCTGGGCTTCACCTGCCTGGAGCTCCTTCACCAGGGAGGACATGGTGTTGGTGATGGAGTCAGCAGCCACCAGCAGGTCATTGCGGAGGTTTCTCCTCGTACCTGAGGGGAGTCAGAGCAGATGGCGATGCCAGGTGGGTGGGCGTGGATACGAGAGAGCAGAGCCCACGACTCGGCCTGCCAGGCCCTGGGACAGGGCAGCGCGCCTAAGGGGACATGGGCCGCGGCCGCGCGAGGTGCCTGAGTCCACCTCCTCCTCCCTGCCCTCCTCCACCTAAAGCGCAGGGCCCTGCCAGCTCCAAGCTTCTCAGCCGCCATCCAAAGAGTCGGGGTCCAGAGCGAACATCACTCCAAGGTGCTGCTCGGTCCTCGGCGGGGCCTCGCTCTCCTGTGCCCCCACCTCCCTGTGTCTGTCTCCGCCCCAGCAGGACTCCTTGGCCGCTCATCTTCCCCCAGCTGCGGAGCACGCGGGCTGCCAGCTCCTCCGACGGCTGACACTCTGACACGGAATGCCCTCAGCAAGGTCCCGTGCAGAGTGCCGCCCTTCCTTCTCTTGCTTCCCCCAAAGACTTTCCAGGGCAAGCGCGTGACTCTGGGAACTATTCCAGCCAATTGCTCTGGAGGAAGCAAAGTCCAGAGGGTAGGGCACTTCTCACAACCCTGAAAAAGAGCACGGAAACCCGGAGAGCTGCTCCGCGCGCGCACACAGCCTGCAGACCTCCCGCTGGAGACCAGCCCATCTACTTGACTTATTTATACTGCATGTAAAAACCTGGCCACTTAAACCTAAGCACACAGAAGAAGTGATACTAGAAAAATCTCAGTAAGAATCTGTTCCCAAGCCTGCGCAGCTCCCGGCCATACTCTGCTCCTGGAACTGACCTTGTGCAAAGGCCTCCTGCATGTCGCCCCCGCCTCCACTCAGGGGCTCCTGCGGACAGTGGGTGGGCGTGGAGCTAGCAGATGTTGAGCGGACGGGCATGGGCATTGGGCGGCTGCCTCCGTGAGTGGGCGACGTGTGTGGCGATCCTGTGGCCTGCGCCTGGGAGAATCAGAGAGATGAAATGTTATCTCAGGTATCTTACCTCTTTGAAGAAGGGAGACGCCCTTCTCCCTCAGCAACCTGAGCCGGCCGGCAGGGCTTCGGTTCCGTGGGGCAATGCAGGGCACGGCCACATCAGCAAGGAGGGAGTCAGGCTGCCTCCAGGACTGGAGAGAGGAAGAAAAGGAAAAAAAGAGAGGGAGAGGGGGAGAAACAAAAGGGGAGAAGGGAGAAGAGGGAGAGAAAACACGGGAAGAATGGGGGAGAGTGGGAGGGAGAGCGAGGCTAGCACAGAGACGTGCAGGCCTTCCAGGCGCGCAGGCTGAGCAGAGCAGCTGTGGAGGGTCTGAGAGGGGCTCGGGTCACAGCTGGGAAGTAATACAGTGGTTCTCAACCTTCCTAATGCCGCGACCCTTTAATACAGTTCCTCATGTGGTGGTGACCCCCAACCATAAAATTATTTTCGTTGCTACTTAATAACTGTAATTTTGCTACTGTTATGAATCGTAATGTAAATATCTGATATGCAGGATGTGTTTTCATTGTTACAAATTGAACATAATTAAAGTGTAGTGATTAATCACAAAACAATATGTAATTATATATGTGTTTTCCGATGGTCTTAGGCGACCCCTGTGCAAGGGTCATTCAACCCCCAAAGGGGTCGCGACCCACAGGTTGAGAACCGCTGAAATAATACATAATAATCTTTCAGTTTTGTTTGCAAACGCATTCATGGATATTATCTCATTTGGCCCTCACAACACCTTGTGAGTAGAAAGTGCATATGTTTTTGTATCCATTTTACAGAAGAAAAACAGGGTGAAACAGTAAGAGCTTCCAGTGGGAGATGCGGGAATAAACCCTTCCACTCCGAGGGCAATCACGCGAGGACGCGCACTCCGCAGCTCCCAGTCCGCATGCG
This sequence comes from Myotis nattereri, assembly GCF_964212035.1. Lineage (NCBI taxonomy): Eukaryota > Metazoa > Chordata > Mammalia > Chiroptera > Vespertilionidae > Myotis > Myotis nattereri. The sequence continues at coordinate 73,510,784 of NC_138085.1, read as the reverse complement.
GCCGGCGCCTGAGCTTGTGCGGCAGGAGCCCAGCAGCTGCTGCTTCCCAGGGCAGGGCCTCACGGCCTGCCACACGGCCTGCCACACGGCCTGCCACACGGCCTGCCACACGGCACGTGTCAAGCACGCTGAGGTCTCTGAGGCCCCCCTGCAGGGACCAGGTGAGAACGCACACGTGCTCAGTGAAGCCTGGACGTTGCTTGTGAAGGCCCCGGTACAGTTCTGGGAAAGCCTGGAGCCATGGGATAGGATTTAAAGACTCTAAGCCAGTGGTTCTCAACCTTCCTAATGCCGCGCCCCTTTAATGCAGTTCCTCATGGTGTGGTGGCCCCCAATTTCATTGTTACAAATGGAACATCATTAAAGCATAGTGACTAATCACAAAAACAATATGTAATTATGTATGTGTTTTCCGATGGTCTTAGGCGACCCCCGTGAAAGGGTCGTCTGGCCCCCAAGGGGGTCGCGACCCACAGGTTGAGAACCGCTGCTCTAAAGGGCGCTCACTGAGGTTTGGGCTCTGCTGCCCTCAGAGCAAGGGAAACTGAATGTGGCAGGTAGACTAGGGTTTTCTGCGGAAGCAAAACTGGAAAAACATACGCCAAGTGTGCTAATGAGTTCAAATGAAAATAATTATTTTTTGAGATCTAGCTTAACCTGCCCCCTCCTGCCCTCCCCCGCTCCCCACTCCCCCCCAGAATCTGCCTGAACAGGCTGACGGGCTGTCTACACAAAGCCCAAAGCCTCACCTCAATGCTGCCACCAGTGAGGGCGCTGGGAGAAACAGAACAGCTTGTTCTCCATCGTCCTACTTAGATCCGTGAGTGCGTGTGTGCGTGTGTGTGTGTGTGTGTGTGTGTGTGTTTAGAGAAATGTAAAGAAAAGAGGAAGCTAAAAAGTATAACATAATATACTGCCCAAATTAATCACTGTTGATATGGTATCAAAATTATTTCAGCTTAAAAATACTGCCGATAAATCTGCAGACCCCTTTCATCACCAATTCTTCCCAATCCCAGTTCCCTCGCCTTGTTCCCTCACAGGCGGCCATTATCAAAGATTCTGGTGGGAAGTGTTTTACCTATGTGTATACTGGTATGTGTAACTATGAATAACATATGACAGCTCATGCTTTTAAATTTTGTATAAATGGCATCATGCTGCACATATCATTGTGCAATTGGCTTTTATCACTTAGCACACTTTTTGAGATTTTTCCGTGATACAAATAAATATGAACTTAGACCCTTAACTCATATTATATATAAAAACTCCACAAAGGGGTCAGACTAAATATAAGAACTAAATCTATAAAACTCTTAGGGGAAAAGATTAGGCAATGAATTTTTAGATATGACAAGAAGCATAGCTACAAAAGAAAAAATAGATAAACTTCATCAAAATTAAAAACTTTTCTTCAAAAGACACCTTTAAGAAAGTGAAAGGACAACTCAGAATAAAAAAATTTTGCAAATCATATATCTGATTAGTGATTTGTATCTAGAATATGTAAAGAGCTCTTACACTCAATAATTAAAGGACAAGTAACCTAATTTAAAAGTGGGCAAAGGATCTGAATAGGCATTCTCCAGAGATATACAAACGTCCAATAAGCACATGAACAGATGCTCAACATCATTAGCTACTAGGGAAATGCAAATCAAAACTACAAGAAGATAGCAAGTCACACCCCAGCACGGCTATAATAAAAAGGACAGACAATAACAAGTGTTGACGAGGATGCAGAAAACTGGAACCTTCATGAGCTGCTGGTAGGAATCTAAAATAGTGCCGCTGCTTTAGAAAATAGCCTGGCAATTCCTCAAAAGGTTAAACATTAGGTACCACATGACCCAGAAATTCCATTTCTATATATATATCTGCGCAAAAATTTGTACACAGGTGTTCATAGCAGCATTATACATAATACCCCTAGGTGGAAACAATCAAAATATCCATCAACTGATGGATGATTTGAATGAAATGATTTGACAATAAAAGAAACAAAGTACTGATACATGCTACAAAATGGAGAAACCTTGAAAATATGCAAAGTAAAAGAAGCCAATTACAAAAAACCACCCATTGTTTGATTCCATTGATATAAAATGTCCAGAAGAGGCAGACCCACAGAGATAAAAAATAGATTAGTGTTTGTCTGGGGCTGGGGGGTTTGGAAAGAATGAGGAATAGAGTGCTAAGGGGTATGGGATGCTTTGCGGGGGTGGGGGGGTGGGGTGATAAATTGTTCTAAAATTGGTTGTCATGATAGTTGTACAACTCTGTGAATACATTAACACTGAAACAGGGTGAATTGTATGTTATATAAATTACATCTCAATAAAATATTATAAAAAAAAACACCCTACTAAGAAAAACAAAAAGATGAGCCATATGCTGAGGAAAACATTTGCAAATTACATGTGACAAGGAACTTGTGGGTATTTGTAATCATTTTTTTGGATCTGACACCAAAAGCAAAGGCAACAAGAGCAAAAATAGACAAGTGGGACATAAACGAAAAAGCACCACACAGCAAAGGGAACCATCAACAAAATGAAAAGGCAACTTGAAGGAGAGAAAACAACTGCCAGTCATATACTACCTATGATAATGAGTTAATACTGAGAAATATAAAGAACTCATACAGCCCTAGCCGGTTTGGCTCAGTGGATAGAGCGTCGGCCTGCAGACTCAAGGGTCCCAGGTCCGATTCCGGTCAAGGGCATGTACCTTGGTTGCGGGCACATCCCCAGTGGGGAGTGTGCAGGAGGCAGCTGATCAATGTCTCTCTCTCATTGATGTTTGTAACTCTCTATACCTCTCCCTTCCTCTCTGTAAAATATCAATAAAATATATATATTTTAAAAGAACTCATACAACCTAACAGCAAAAAAACAAACAATCCAATTAAAAAATGGGCAGGGCAACTCAACAGACATTTTCCAAAGAAGACATAAATATAAATAACTGGCCAACAGGTACATGAAAAGGTGAGCAACATCATAAATCATCAGGGAAGTACAAACCAAAACCACAGTGAGATGTCACCTCCCCCCTGTTAGAAATTATCATCAAAAAGATAAGAGGTAAAGTGTGGGTGAGGACATGGAGGAAAGGGAGCCCCTGTGAACTGCTGGTGGGAATATAATTTGGTGCAGCCACTATGGACAACAGTATGGAGCAGTGATGGCGAACCTATGACACGCGAACTCATTTTTTTGGTTGATTTTTCTTTGTTAAATGGCATTTAAATATATAAAATAAATGGAATTTAAATATATAAAATAAATATCAAAAATATAAGTCTTTGTTTTACTCTGGTTGATAATATCAAAAAATTTCTCTATGTGACACGGCACCAGAGTTAAATTAGGGTTTTTCAAAATGCTGACACGCCGAGCTCAAAAGGTTCGCCATCACTGGTATGGAGGTTCCTAAAAGCAACTCCACTTCTGGGTAGATATGCAAATAAAATGAAAATGGGATCTTGAAAAGGCATCAATACCCCATATTCACTGCAGCATTAGTCACAATAGCTAAGATATGGAAACAACCTAGATGGAGAGAGATGATGTGGTGTGCACATATAAGGGAACCTTACTCAGCCTGAGGAGAAGGAAGTCCTGCTGTTTGTGATAACATGGGTGGACCTTGAGCGTATTATGTAAATGAAATGACTCAGACGGAACACGATGAATACTGCACGGTATCACTTAGACCTGGAATCTAAAATATGTCAAATTCATAGAAACAGAAGAGAAAAGTGGTTGCCAGGGGCTGACGGGTGCGGAAAATAGGGAGAGGTTGGTAAAAGGGTACAAACTTTCAGTTATTAGGTAGTAAGGTCTGAAGATCGAAAGTATAATATGGAGACTATAGTTGATAACATGGTATTATACAGTAGAAATTTGCTAAGAGAGTAGAACTTACATTTCATACTCACGTGCAAAAAGATATATATATATATATATATATATATAGATACAGATATAGATATAGATATAGATACAGATATAGATAGATGGGTTTGTTAATTAACTAGATGGGGGAATCCCTTCATGATGTATATCAAATTACCACAATGAACACTTTAAGTATCTTACAATTTTATGTCAATTATACTTACATAAAGCTGAAACACAAAATATAAACCAAAAAAAAACCCCCATCCCCTGAATTCAGGACACATAACGAGCTCTTAACAACTGAATCAGAAGACAAACAACCCAGTTACAAAACAAAGACTTGAACAGACACTTCACCACAGAAAGATGTACAAATGGACTAATCATCCACATGAAAAATACTCAACACGAGTAGTGATGAGGGAAACGAGAACTGCAATCACAATGAGATGCCCTCACCCACTAGAACAGCTACAATAAAAAGACGAATGGGCTGCGGGAACCTGGAACCCTCGTGCACTGCAGACGGGACTGCGAAAGGGTACAACCACTTTGGAAAACACTGTGGCAGTTTCTTAAAATGTTCAACATAAACTTACCATATGTCCCAGCAATTTTACGCCTGAGTGTATACCCAAGAGAAATGAAAACATATGTCACCCAAAAACTTGTACACAAATGTTCATTAACAACAGTTTAATAGGCCAAAAGTGGAAATGATCCAAAAGTCCATTGACGGGTGACTGGCTTAACAACATGTGGCTTATCCAGATGCAATGGAACACTACAAAACCTCTTTTTGCGCTTTTTACTACTGCTTAACGTTTATAATTTTCCAATGACAATTAAACATGTTCTATCTTGCGAAATATTCTATTTTATATTTTGGTCAGTGGTTGTAAAACATTTATTATTCTTTACTTTTCAGGGTATATATCTTTTAATACTAGTGTAAATACACCTTAGGAATACTGTTTTGGCTAGATAACATTATCATCGTTTAGTCATTGTCTTTTGTGGAACCACCGCTACCTTTTCCCCTATAATTACCATCGCCCCCTGTTTTTTGGCCATTTTTATGGGAGCAGGGGGAAATAAAGCATAAAATCCATTCTACTTTGGAAAGTGCTTATGAACAGCCAGATCCAGTAGTTTCAGCCCAACCCAAATTAGACAAGGAAAGTGGGAGAGAAGCTGCAGAAAAGGAGAGAAAGTCACTGCAAAGGCCTGGCTGTGCAGGAAGAGCTGTGAGCCAGCAGTTTGAGATGTGGGAGGTCACAGACATGGTGGGCACTGGCAAAACCAGGCCTTTCCTGGGCCTCCGAGGGTTGAGGGGACCAGAATAAAGGTCGATGCCCGGGTTGCTTGGGCGGCCTCAAGAAAGGTCCCCATGCACCCCAGTAGCTGATGGCTTTCCCGTTAGCTGATGTCCTGGGACAAAGAGCCTAAAGTTGTCTCAATTACAGAGTGAGAACCTCAGTGAGGTTGTGTGAGAACCCTGGGTGCTGGGGGAGCCATGAATGTAGATGCCTCAGCCACGGGGCAGGGAGTGCTGCCCCTGAGAATCAGGCCTGCCCACAAGCAAAGGACATGTGGCCTCAGCAGAGACCCAACTGGAGCTGACAGAACAGCACCAGCATAAGCCCCCAAGGCGCAGCGCCAGCCTCGGGCACGGGATGGGGAAGAATCTCTAAGACTAGCTTCAGTTTGCCTGGACACGCCGAGACCAAGTGTGCAGCTCAGACAATGAGCACTCAAGAGGGAAATCGAGCCCAGGGAAGACAAAGAAAGCACTTTTTTTTTTTTTTTTTTTTTGCCTGAGTATGCGGCCTGTGAAACTCAAACTCCCTTCACTGTATGACGGGTACCTGTCGTCCCAGAGGGAAACCCAGCATTGCGCATGCGGCGAGTGCGAACCACCTCCCTCAGTGAGATGTGGGCCAGCACCTCCGGAGGAGGCAGAGCAGGCCATCATCGCCTGGGAGTACGCACGCTCAGTCATGGACGGAACTGCACTGAAATGCTTTGACCAGATAAGCGCATGTGGGGGCAGACCTCAGAGATGGCCTCAATGACCCCCTGCCCTCTACTCTCACTCCTGTGCGATCCCCTCCCCTTGAACGTAGGCTGGGCACGGTGGCTGCTTCTCATGAATCAGGGAAATGGGATACTTCCGAGACTCGGTTATAAAAGACTGTGACTTGTTTTGCTCTCCTCGCCCCCCACAACGCACCCCCCCCCCCCCCGTCTCGCTCTCTCCTGGTTTTTCACGCTGGTGAAGCCAGTTGTCATCTTGCGAGCTGCCCTGTGGAAAGGCCCACGTGGCAAGGAGCTGAGCGTGGCCTCCAACCATCAGCCGCATTGAACAGAGGTCCTCAGTCCATTAACCCAGAGGAGTCCTGCCAACAACAGTGCAGGTTGCTGAGCCTGGAGGTGATGATGACAGTCTTGTGAGAGGTCCTGCCCCTCAGCTTGTGAGGACCCAGCTAAGGACCCACAGAAGCTCTGAGTTAATAAATATTTGTTCTTCTAAGCCATTAGGTTTTGGGGTAAGTTATCATGCAGTGATAGTAACCCATATGGGATGGCTCATCTTTTTCTTTATGCAGTATTGTATCAGTCCCATCTGAGGACTTCTGATTGAGAATCTGGGGGCATAAGAAACCAGACTGACAGGCTCTCGGAGAGGACACAGACCTCAGGAGAGAGGGCCATGAATGGGACGAGAAGAAAGGTAAGCATTTTGATCAAGAAAGCCTTTTCGAGAGATGCGCCACGGCTTCAGTAGCGACGGCCTCTCTAGCTGGGTCTGAGCCTCGCCAGCCCCTCCCCCAGGAGACTGTTGCAGTCGGCCAGCCGCTGCTCCACTGTAACCATGTGCGACCGAAAGGCGGTGATCAAAAATGCCGATATGTCGGAGGAGATGCAACAGGACTCCGTGGAATGTGCTACTCAGGCGTTGGAGAAATATAACATAGAAAAGGACATTGCGGCCCATATTAAGAAGGAGTTTGACAAGAAGTACAACCCCACCTGGCACTGCATCGTGGGGAGGAACTTCGGTAGTTACGTGACACATGAAACCAAACACTTCATCTACTTCTACCTGGGCCAGGTGGCCATTCTTCTGTTCAAATCGGGTTAAAAGCATGGACTGTACTACACACCCAGTGATCCATCCAAAAATAAGGATTGCAGCCTAAATTCCAAATACCAGAGACTGAAATCTTCAGCCTTGCCTAAAGGAACACCTTGATCTTGAACCTTTATTGTGTTGTTTTGTACAGGGTATTCGCTGTACTCATTTGTTGTGGTTATAAAACAATTAGCAAAGAAGCTTACATTTGTATTTATTTTCTATTCCATACCTCTCTGCCCCATGTTTTTTCTCCTCAAAATCCATTCCTTTCCCAAAATAAAATTTGCCGGAGAAAAAAAAAAAAAAAAAAAAAAGAAAGCCTTTTCGGATCTGAGTGTGTGCCTAAGTCCCCGAGTATTAGTTTGTCCTGGCACTGGAGTCTCCACCTTTTAACTCCGTCAATAGTTACAGGACCCGCAGCACATTCTCAGCTGCGAAGTCAGTGACTCAGAAGAAGAGGAAAAGCTGCAGGCTCTGAGCCGGCACCTGGCTCGCACCCGCCTCGGGGAGAGTTTGGGGAGCAGCGTGATTCCGTGGGAGGCGGTTTTCCTTCTGACTGCAGCACATGCGCTGAGATTTTTATGGGGCTCAGGCTTCTCATTTATAAACTGAGAGGCATCAATGAGACGGTCTCTGAAGTGCTTTTCAGACATAAAATTCTACGCTTCTACGATTTCGCCAAGTTACCGCATCTCGGAAACGCCAAGTAATCATGGCTTTGCTTCGGTCACGATGACATGCTGGTGATGGATCCTCCTCCGAGGGTCTCAGCAGCCACCTCGGGGTCACAGAATGGCACAGAATGGCGTTTCCTGTATTCAATTACCTTTTTCTCACAAGTGGCGTCAACAACAGAGACAATGCCCATGTCGGCCGCAGGCAAAGGAAGGCTGCGAGGAGGTACAGGGAGAGGCTACTGTGCAGGGTGCGGCTACTTCAAGAGAGACAGACCCAGGACCCCTGACTTCTAAGGCAGGCCCCTCCCACTGCACCACACTGCCTCCTTCACGAGTATGAAGCTCCTGGGGTTCGAGACAGTGCTTGAGGGCGGAGCAACGCTCTCGGCAGGCTGAGAGCCGCCTGTGAGCCGCGTCAGGTTTGCTCATTCTTTGCCCTCTCGGTAGGCCAGGGCCAGAGGAGCACTGAAAGTCAAGCCGGGGCACTGTGCCGTGCAATGGCACCCCGCCGCAAAGCACAGGTGGGCTTTCTGTTCAGAGGGGCAGGCCCTCCCCAGGGGCTGCCAAGCACTGCACTCCATGCAAACCAATGTAGACCAAGTGGCACAGGAGGAGGCGGGCGGGGCGGGGGGGGGAGCATCACAGCTGGGACCTTGAGATTATGGGGAACCTGAGAACCATACAGAGTTGGAAAAGGTGGAGGAACTAGTCAGGTGGCTCTGGGATGGGAATCGGCTAACCAATGAGGGTATAAACCACCGTGTGCCTCTGGGTTTCGGCTGCCAGGAGAGGGGCAGTTAGCCTGGGAAGCAAGGAAGCTTTGCAACGTGCTACTTGGTGTGTCAAGGTTTCCTGATGCAAGGACAGTGGGATCTTACTGAAATACAACCTGCAACGAAGGCCTGAAGACAGCTCAGGCCCCCCACGTGTCTAACCAATAACTGTGCACAGTAAGTGCCCTGTACCTCAGGCTCCCTGAGCACAGAGGTCCCTTGTAGTTGGAAGCAATTCTGCTGAAAATACAGAGCTAGAGACATGTCATAATCTGAGAAGCTCTTTAGTCTGCTGGCTCTTCACTTCTGAATCAGCAAAAATGGAGAACCTGAGAAAGCTATGCATCGTGTTCTAAGAAAACAGCTCAGAAATTATGCTTATAACTTCAGAGGGTTCACGACCCCAGAAAAAAACAGTCTCTGGTTTAGCCCAACCTTCATTTTCATATTTGAGGAGACTGGGGTCTACTGAGGTCATAAGGTCACAAGCAGATGAGTAGAAAGGCTAAGGCTGGCTCCAGGGTCCTCTCATCGCCTCAAACTGCTGGGAGGAACCAAGGCAGACAGGGAGCACAGCACAGTGTCTCTGAGCCAGAAGGAACACGGGTCAGTCAAGACTTCTCACTGCTGAAGCTCACCCCGAGTTCCAACAGGAGAGTCCATTTCCAATGAGGGTGAGGAATGTGAGAAGCGTAATTACGACTTGGCTTCTTGTCTAGAACACAAACCTCATACTGGAGCCAACAGGTGCACAGGATGCCAGAGAAGGTGACCTGAGGACACTGGTCCTTCCCCACAGCTGGCACCTGGGCAGAGACAGGGCCTCACACGCTGAGGCCGAGAGAGGCGGCCGCAGGGAGAAAGGCGCTGTCTTAGTGGGAAATGACGGGCGCTGCTCTGGGCCATGTTTAGGCATCCCCGGCATGGTGCCTGGCACACAGTAGGGCTGCATTCCCTTCTTTTTCCTTATGCAACAGGAATGAATTTTTTAAAAAAATCTCTTTGGTGCACATTATAGTCAGGTAATCAAGCCCAGAGAGGCTTGTGGCACAAGGCTGATTCTGAGATGGTGCCCTGGTAGCCAAGCTAACTGCACACCCCCCCTCCACGCCCCCCCTCCACGCCCCCCCCGCCCCCCCCCCCCCCCCGCAACTAAGACTCTGAGCGGAGCGGTTATCATGGTAACAGAAGGAGACACTTTAGTCTCCATTTCTATCTCTCTGACTCATGGACACCTGCCAGGTAGCAGATGGCCTGTGTGGACAATTACCTTCATTTTGCTGCAGTGTATTTAAATTAAACAGACCGGCCTCTTTGCCGCCGATCTTCAGAGGCCCTCTCAGAAAATCCCAAAAACCCAAAAACAACCTTGGGGGAAAGGAGCTCTAAGCCAGGAATCTAGGCGGGGCGACCATAAAGGTATAGAGAACTGGGAGGTAGAAGGAATAGACTTTGTACATTTTTCTTCTTCGAGAAAAGGTGAAGAGAAAAACACCCACATACTATTTTAAGCTGGTGCTGGCTGGCTCTGCTAGGAAAATGCAGCTGACTCTTCGAACAAGGAAGTAGAAGGAGAGAGAGGCTGATCTGATGCTGCACTGGCTGTCTTGCTGCAAGACGTGAAAATACCTGCCTGACACGACCAGAGTTAGGAGGCTGGGAGTCAGGGCAGGGGTGGAAGCGAGCGGCTGGTGGAGAGCAGGGTACAGGAGATGAGGCGATAGCATGGCAGTGAGCAAAGCAGCAGGCCATGGTTCGCTCTGGGGTGAATTAAAACAGGTAAAGGCCTGGCCAGCGTGGCTCAGTGGTTGAGTGTTGACCTATGAACCAGGAGGTCATGGTTCGATTCCTGGTCAGGCACATGCCCAGGTTGCAGGCTCAACCCCTAGTATGGGGCGTGCAGGAGGTAGCTTATCAATGATTCTCTCTCATCATTTATGCTTCTCTCTCTCTCTCTCTCTCTCTCTCTCTCTCTCTCTCTCTCTCCCTCTGCCCCCCCCCTCCCCCGCTCCCCCATCTCTCTCCCCCTTCCTCTCTGATAAAAATATATTTTAAAAAACACAGGTAAAGATGTCTGGAGACCTTCCTGTCTTAGCAAACACTTGAGTGCAGTGTAGCATTTAAAGGTAAGCCTGGCTCTAAACACCAGGGAGAAGGGCTGCACAGTCTTATGATGTCTCTCTTCTCTTGTCATCACCGTTAATACACATTTACCTAGCGTGTCTGTCGGAAAGTTATGGCCACCAAAGAGTCTGCCTTGAGGTCCTTCCGCAGAGGGCTGACACCTATGTGTTCCCACGCCGCCTCAGGAAACGCCGCGCTAACGCACAACCTGCCTCCCTGCGGTGGCTGGTGGGGAAGGCGGCCGCAGACAGGAAACAGCTAGCGCAGGGCTGCTGGAAGTTCTGTGATCGCACTGTTGGCAACCAGTGGAAAGTTATGGTCCTCGATCTTCATGATTCTGTCCCTATTCAAGTCAAACTAAATTACATAGAAGACAAGGCTTACCCCAAGGCTTAAAGGGGTGGGGGCAGGGTGACTGGTTATCTTTCTAAGGGGTAGAGGAGAGCATATTAAGCTCTTGAGACAAAGAACAACCTATTAAAACTCACCATAAACCCAAAGATCAAAGGAAAGCTGAAATGTAAACTTTCAGAGAGGGAAGCTCATAAAGTCCAAGGCTAGAATGACCCTCTTTCTGTTTGTTTCTCCGAGTTTGTCCTGCTCTATTGGAAAATGGTGTCCCATTAGTTCTCATTGCAGGATTTCAAAGCCAGTTCTTAGCAAAATGATTAGGAACTTCATTTTAGGGAAAAATCCCTATAAAGCGAATACCAGACACCCCGACTGCATATTGGAAACAAGAAAACAGGCTCCCAGGAGAGCATGGTCCTTATTCAGGCAGCTAAATCACTGATCCTGTAGGCAGCCAGAACCTACCAGTGATATTATCAAATTCAATGAGTCAAGTTTATTTATTTATTTAATCCTCACTCGAGGATATTTTTCCATTGATCTTTTAGAGAGAGTGGAAGAGAGAGGGAAAGACAGAGAAAAACACTGATGTGAGAGAAACACATCAATTGGTTGCCTCCTGCATGCACCTTGACCAGGGCCCGTGCTGGGGAGGTGACTGCAATCAAGGCATATGCCCTTGATCGGAATCGAACCTGGGACCCTTTGGTCCACAGGCCGACGTTCTATCCACTGAGCCAAACCAGCTAGGGCTCAATGAGACAGATTTAAATGCCACGTATGGGTAGGCCAAACCTGTATGGTGTGGTATGGCATCCTTTTCCAACACTACCACTCTTTGCTGAGTCCCTGGTTATACATAATATCGTGGCAGAGCCCAGGATCTGCAGTTGATTATCTGATTTGGATTCCAGCTCTGCCATTTACTAGCTGTGTGATCTTGGGCAACTTAACCTCTCTGGCACCTCCGATTCTTCATATGTAAAATGGAGATATTAATCTTTTAACATGTTGGTGAGGAAGAACATCCAATGCTTCACCCACCAGCTCACGGAGTGCTACCTGCCATTATTCTGTTTTGCAAGGTGCTGGGGCTATGAAGGGGCAACGTCTCCGCTCGGCAGGCTCACGAGCTCCGGAGGCAGTTGGGCATGTATGCAAGCAGCATACAGAGAAGGAGGAAACCCGTGCCCACCCGGAGGTACAGAGAGAAAGCAGCACAGACACGAGAGGGTTTACCCTGACCTCCTGGAACATGAGAGGTGGCATCTGAGTGCATCTTGAGGGGTATAATTTCAACAGGCAGAAAAGGCTCAGGAAGGCGATCCAGGTGAGGCAAGAGCATGAACACAGGTGCCTGGGCGGAGAGGAGGCTGTGCATGGGGGATGAGGAGTGGTGTGGGGAGCACTCCTCTCTGAGAAGTGTGGGCCACAATCATGCAGAGCCATAATGCATGGTCATCAAGTTTATTTACTAGGGCCACAGAATGGGCAAACTACGGCCCATGGCCAAATCCAGCTCACCATCTGTTTCTTTGTAGTTCATAAGAAAGAATGCCTTTACTTTTTTAAAAGATTTTTTTTTTTTTATTGATTTCAGAGAGAGGAAGGGAGAGGGAGAGAGAGGTAGAAATATCAATGAGAGAAAAACATGGATTGGCTACCTCCTACATGCCCCCTATTGGGGATCAAGCCCGCAACATGGAAATGTGCCCTGACCAGGAATTGAACCGGTGACCTCCTGGGTAGACGCTCAACCAACTGAACCATACCAGCCGGACTGGCTTTACATTTGGAAATGGCTTTAAATGGTTACATAAGTACTTATATAATATCTCTGGTTTGGCTTACAAAGCCTAAAATATGTACGATCTAGTCCTTCAAGCGAAAGCTTGCTGACCTGCTCTAGGCAGTGGCAGAGGGAATGATGTGGGCAGCGTGATCTGCCTTCAGGAATCTGGCACAATGTGAAGGAGGGGCTGGGAGGCAAGAGATAGGAGACAAAGAGGCTTATTAGGAGGCTTTCCCCATGGACCGGGTGACAGATGATGAAGGCTGGAACGAAGAATGGTGATGGGAACTGAAAGAAGAGATACAAGCCAGCATTTGGAGAAAACACTGACCGGACTGGACGACTGTGGAGGAAGAGCAGAGCCTGGGAGAGCGCGTGAACGTAGGGAGAGCCGGCAGTGACACCCGCACAGCGGGAGACGTGCAGAGGAGCGGCCTGTGCGGGAAGGTGCCTGGGAATCTTTTGTCATCCATCCCACCTCAGAACAAGGGATTCTGGGAATGCCTGGGGGCTCACCGTGGTGTCACCGGGAAAGGTTCTCTGGGCTCAGGGCAGTGCTTCTTAATTGGTCATCTTAGCTGCTAGGGACCTGAGGGTGGGGGTGGCCAGCACTAGAATTTAGGAGGTAGAAGTCAAGGATGCTTCTAAATATCCTACAGTGCAGAAAACAGCCCCCGTCCTCCACACGTCCTCCGGCTCCACACGTCCATAGTGGTGAGGATAAGGAACCTGCCTGAGGGTGACTCAGGGTCATGAGGTCCTACAGAGGTGGCCTGTCCAGGGCTACTCTTCCCAGGTGGTGAGCTGCTGTGCAAGGAAGGGCAGGCCACCAGTCGCCTCAGACAGGTTAGAACTCTCACGGGGCCCAACAATCAACTGATCTCTTCTGCACATTTGGGAGACGGCCCGGGGGGGCAGCTACAGGCCCGAGAGGCCCCTAGATCCTCTCTTGGTTTCCTGAGGGCTGAGCTGGTTACATGTAGGAATGGAAATATGAATCCTGAAAGCAATGTTTAACTAGTGGATGTTATAGATTCTGAAGTTAAAAAGAATATATAGTAATAAAAGCACCAAAGGATTTGTGGTTAGCCAGCTTTGTAGAGCAGTGGTGAGCTGGTATGGATTCTTATTAAAGGTACCACTTTAGCTACAGTAAACTCTCTCTGCATTGCCTCTAATTTTAGAAAACATGCCCCTCCTTCCCTCCATCTCGCTTTCTTTTTTTAAGCGCTGGGACATCTACACTATAGCCCCAGATGAGAGTAATTCCGCTTGCCAAATTATGATTAGCAGCAAATGGAGACGAGTGTAAAATAATCTATCGTACCCTTCATCACATGCTTCCTTCAGCTGGAAGTAAGCAGATGTTCATTTCAGTTAAGGACGCTAGGTCCCTACCTTAGCCTTGTTGCTAATACGGGACATCAGAACCAGCCTGAGGTCCGCTGTGAAACCCCAGACATTGGTACAGCACCAGGATTTGAGGCAATGCCTACAGACACTCTCAAAGAGTAGGGCCAGAGGTCCAATCCCATGCCGAGACAGGATGGTAGGTTGAGGTCTCTCAGAAAGACAGCACCGGGCATTCCTGTCCTCCTGTGGGATGCGTGGCCAAGACTCCCAGAGACAGGCCACAGGAGTGGGCTTCATGGAAGCAGCCAGTGCCCTTTTCATAGGGTGCATTCGTTTATCTGGAAAAGTGGAAGGCAGATGATTGGCATGAAAAAACCCTGGGGAAGGAGATGGTTGCTGGAAGAAAGTGCAGACAATGAAGTGAGGACTAGAGGGTTTCAAAGTCACAAAAGGACACGCCAGTCCTTTGAGACCGTGAGGACTAGCTCTTGAACTCAGGACCTTGGCCATGGAGAACTCCCAAGACGTACGCACAAGAGGCCTGGGAGTGGGAGGCTTCAGCAGTCTGGGTCTAGCTTCTCATTGTGCCAACTTCAAGGGGATGATGTTCTTACAGAGAATCCAAGGTCACTGAAATGAACATGTGATTTAATCCCTTCTCTGCCCAAGGTCAGCTTTAAATTGGCCTTAGAAATAATACAACAGTAGTATTGATTTCTGGTTCTTCGATTACACGGTAATCCATACAATTTTTTAAAATGAAATGTCTATTGGAGGTACTACTGCTACCATTAAAATAAATACCCATAATGCCTGCCCTTCTGAGAGAGTTATCAGGAAGGTAGAGGGTGCTCCCAAGAATGTGCTGCACTCTGAGCTGGCACATTTAGAAAGAGTTAGTCTGGGTGAACTGCTGGAACATTCCCAGGAAGGGGTTTTAACTGTAAAGTGTATCTCTGAGGCGTAGACGGGTGAAGAGAAGGAGGGGAACACTGGCGGTCAGCAACCACAGGTGAGGTGATGCCCGTATCAGCAGGAAGCGTACAGTCGATAGACAGCGAGGGGATGAGACCGTCAGGGAGGGAGTGGAGAGGGAGCAGGAAGGACAGACCCGCTTCTCTGCTTCTGCGAAGCAAACTGGAGGTCATGTGACTTGCTCTGGCCAGTGAAATGGAGCGGAAATGATGTGTGTCACTTCCAGGAGATGCATTAAACGGCTGCACTTGGCCTACCTTCCTGGTCTTCGCCTGCCTTGCCCATGTCAATGTGTCTATTTACATGGAAGTGCCACAGATCAGCAAGAAACGTTGTCAATGAAGAAAAAGAAACCCACGACAACTTCACATTAAAGCCACTGAGATTTCTGGGTCCTTTCCTGTTCTGCCCTCTTTCTGACAGTCTGTCTCTCTGTCACGCCTTTCTTATCTTTTCCTTCCTTTCCTCTCCTCTTTATTCTGTATGTCCGCCGCTCTCCTAACTATAAAAAATAAAAATCATGATGTTTTATATTCCCATTCTTAATCTGAAAGATGGATAGAATTGTTTTTTGAAAAAAATAATAATTAAAATTTCTGAATTAAACTTTTCACAATTCTCTCTTTTAAAAAAAGCCCCGAGGTAAATTAAAAATCAGCTTTAGCTTATGTAAAAGATAGATGCTTTGAAAACCTTACTATGTTACATAAACATATGGTGCTACTATTGCGAACAGGCTCTCAATTGATTTTCTTGTGTGGGTTCGTGGCTATCAGGATAAATAAAAACAGACATAAACTTCCCCGGAACACCATGCCCCGGCCGCCAGCCGAGAAACCAGACCTCCCTCTGGAGTGGGCTCTGAACAGGAACTCACAGCGTCATCAGCCCCTTCGTTGTCATGGGTGACTTGGTTAAGAGGCGACTGTAGCGGCAGCGCCCAGAAGCCTGTGCGAGGCTAAAGCACATCTGAAGTTATCACCAGAACTCATTTCCATGCCCACAGTGCTTGGACCTGAGGTCACCCCCACCACTCCACGAGTTGTTTCAAGCGATTAAAGTCACTCCAGACAGGAAGCAGCAGAGAAAGCAAGAGCAGGAAAATGCAACTGTGGCCTGGATGGTCATGCATTCTCAAACACGCAGGTGTGTACTCTGAAAAACTGTTCAACAGGCTCTCGTTTCAAACAAGAACATGCTCTACTGGGAAAACGCGATGGGAACTTTCAGGCCACTGTACGACACCGAGGAGAGAACGCGGCGGTTCTACACATCGTAAGACCTTGTGCAGGGAGGAGAGGGGACGTCTAGGCCAGTTACGTGAGATGGAGGAGAGCATGCAAAAGGAGCACGAACCACACGGAGTTCTGAAGTTCACTTACTGCCTGCTTCTGCTCTTCCTCCTAGAGGCGGCGAAAACAACAAAAAAGGTAGAGGAAAAGGAGAGAGATTAATGCCCATCACCACAAACATTTGGAAGAAATGACAGGACAGGGCCCATCAGGCCAGGCCCATGGGCTCGGAGATCAGAGCCCTGACCACCACAGCACATCATCAGCTGACAGAGCCAAGGGCTGGCCTCTGCCCCACCCGGCTCGTTAAATGGGAACTTCTAGAGTCGCAAAGAAAGAACCTCAGAAACCATCTAGTCCAATTCTTCATTGTACGCATCAAAAAGACTCAGGGCGCTTGACGTGCCCAACATTGAACTGTTTAGGGTAAACCGAAAGCAGCAGCTCAACCATGACTCGAAAGCCCAATCATCTATTTCACCCTTCACAGTATTCATAGGTGTTGAGGCACAGTTATCCCGGTGGCGGTCCTCAAAGTGTGGGATACAGACCAGCAGCAGCAGCAGCAGCACCTGAAAACCTGTCAGAGATGCAGATTCTGGACCCCACCCCAGACAAACTGGATCAAAAGTCTTGGGTGTGGGGCACGACAATGTATTTAATGCGCACACTGATTCGATGATGGCTAGTTTGAGAACCACGGCTCTAAGAACTTCCTCAGCTAGCGATCCACATATCCATGGATTCATCTCCAACGTAGTCCCCTCCCCTCCACGTGCTTTTGGGCTGCTTTGGGGTTTTTTCAAAGATGCACATGCACCTCCATCCCCGTAGGACACTGGGAACTGCTTTAGGGCCCTGAGAGACCTCACTGTTTCATTAGCTCAATGAGGATTCACTTAGTACTTCTTACGCATAAGGCTCTGGAGTCACGAGATGGTCTGTCTTTTATAGCCTCGCAGTGATGGCGCGCAGAGCAGGCACCTGCTAACTACCCTATCAGAATGCACCAGCAGGCGCTATCGGAAGACGCACAGGGAAGAGAGATACGCACTTCCACCTTCCTCTCTCCTCAGCCCACTGTTCCTCAGCGACGCTGTCCTTTAATGGATGTCTTTGCTTCCTTTCTGTGCCTCATCGTGGGTAACTGGTCAGGGAGCCTCTGCTCTTTGGCCCAGGTATACACATCTATAAGCTGTTGCACTGGTTCTATTTAAATTGGATCCATCCAGGCAGTCTTTTAAAAAAAATATATATTTTTATTGATTTCAGAGAAGAAGGAAGAGAGATATAAAACATCAATGATGAGAGAGAGTCATTGATTGGCTGCCTCTTGCATGCCCCCTACTGGGGACTGAGCCCACAACCGGGCATGTGCTCCGACCAGGGATTGAACCATGATCTCCTGGTTCATAGGTTGTCACTCAACCACTGAGCCATGCCGGTCGGGCCAAGCAGACTTGACTGAACATACGGAGGAAGTCTTAGGGAAGGATGAGGGCTTCTCAGTGTGCAGATCTGGGTGCAATGGCAAGAAGGGCTTCAGTAAAGCCAAGAAATTACAAAAGGGAGAGTAAGTAAAAATTTGGAGAAAATAATTTTATTCCTGCAAGGGAAAAACGTGGACTAGAAATTAAACAGGCACCAAAAAATGTCCAACTCAGCCCAGGAAGATGTTCTCATAATCAAAGCCAGCTGCGAGATGCCGGCCAAACCTACACTCACAGGAGCCGGGCAGAGCGGGCCCCGAGCAGGAGCTGAGTCGGCCTGAGAGGCTGGGTCTTGAAGCTTTTGCGTCTGGCAGTCATGGCTCTCATTAGGAGGGGTTCCAGTTTTGCAGGTAGGAAACCCTCTTCCTTCCTAGCCAGGCTTCGTGGGGCGGGCGGGGGTGGGGGTGGGGGTGGGTAAGGCAAGTAGCTCTAGGAGAGTTAGAAAACAATTTTAAAATGTAGAGTTTTGCGGGTATTAAGTGTTGGAATGGAAATTGAGATGGTGAGGGAGGGATGGGGCAATGTTGTGACCCAACCATAAAATTATTTTCGTTGCTACTTCATAACTGTCATGTTGCTACTGTGATGAATCGTCATGTAAATATCTGATCTGCAGGATGGTCTTAGGCGACCCCTGTGAAAGGGTCGTTCGACCGCCCAAGGGGTCGCGACCCACAGGTTGAGAACCGCTGCCTCAGAGGCTGACATTGCACCTGAGGGAAAAGACCAGCATGTAATTTCTTAGAACTGTTCCTAAGACACCCCCCTTCTCAGTGTTTCTCCAGGTTTGGGACTGGGGCCATCGTGGCTTTGGTTCAGCAGAACAGGGACGTCTCACAAAGCAATGCTTCCTGTGCACACGTGGTGACCGTGGTGTGTAGTTTGTCCAAAGACATGAAACCATGAAAATCTGTCAGGCGAGGATGGGGAGGTGGACAGGCAGTGTGTTCAGGGCTGAGAGGCCGCCCATGAGCACCGGGGTCGGGAGAGGGTGGACTTCGGCAAAGTGTTACTTAGGACAGTGTTGCATGATTTAAACTCACAAAAGTCATTCAGATAAAGCCTTGAAGGCTCTGTCAACACAGAAAACAGGCCAGATATAAGGTCTTAGAACATTTCTGTTATCGATGGGTCAGTTAGTGTCAGTAAACACTGGCTGATGACAAGGCATAGAAGCCAACTTGATTTAAAGGGGCAATAACACCTTCGTTATAAAACGGACACCTAGAGCTGCTGTGTCACCTAAGACATGTGAGACTCTCACACAGGGAGAGTCTGGCTGGGTGGCCAGTGAAACGCCACAGCCACTGTAGTCATCTATAGAAAAATTTATATTCGCCGAAACGACCCTGGTGAGGTTGGGACGGCCCCAGTGAGGTGGGAACGGCCCCAGTGAGGTCGGGACGGCCCCGGTGAGGTCAAGACGGCCCTGGTGAGGACGAAACGGCCCCAGTGAGGTTGGGACGGCCCCAGTGAGGTTGGGACGGCTCCAGTGAGGTTGGGACAGATAATGGGGACCAGTATAGACTGATGAACAGGGGTAGATGCAGAGGCAGAGCCGCATTGAACAGACTGTCAAACTACAGTGGGAAGCCTGGGGAGGGTTTGGGGTGGTGGTTAAGAGATCCACCGAACGACTTACATGCACGCATATAAGAATAACCAATGGACACAAGACACTAGGGGGTAGGGGCCGGGGGAATGTCAAGGGGGGGGGGGAGACATATGTAATACTCTTTGTAATACTTCAAGAAATAAAAATTATTTAAAAAAAGAAAAAGAAAAATTTATATTCAAAACCTCACTTCCAAATTCAAAACTGCAGAATTCATCTGGTACATCTGTTTCAAAAGCAATAATGGAAAATGGGGTAGAAAATTATTGGGAACGTGATTTAGAAATGGAAACATCAACACATAACCATTTCTAGATTACAGAAGTTTGAGGCAGAGGTTACCGATATACTCATTAACTGGGGTGGGGGGGATGTAAGGGAAAGATACAGTCTGAAACATGGGTACTGAGTGTCCTCCACATTATGTCATTAAAATACCAAAACGATAAGGTCCCTGATACTCCTTAGTGACAGGAATTGAGTCTTATTCACCATTAACGCCGAATACCTAAACACAGCACTAAGGATTTCAATACTTTTTTTTTATTAAATAAATGTATGATTAATTTTTACCCAGCCTTCCTCCCCCCAAAAAAAGGATTTAAGATTTTTGTTAAATGAATTCATATACAGGGGTGCATGCTTCTCTCAAAGTACATAATATTTCAGGAAAGGGGAGGAAGAACTCCCTGTGGGGTGGGAGCTTGCGAGGTGGGTTTTAACTGATGAGCATCCCAGAGCAGGGGGCTGACTGTCCATCTGACTAACTGCTTACAGCTGTTTTATGAGAGAATTAAATGCCAGCAGGCTGAAATCAACGAAAGCTGGACGGTCCTTTGAAATTAAAATCAGAACGGCAAAGGGCACTTCCAGGACGCATTGGTGAATATGTATTTTTAATAGTAGGAAAACATCTTTGAAATTTTAATAGAAGCCGCTGATTCCTACGCATGACCTTTCAGGAGTGTACATAATGCGCAAATTAAGACTGCAGTCCTTCTCGGAAGCTGGACACGAAAGAAATGAGACTTCAACTGTGAATTCTCATCAGTGGATACAAAGACAACACCCCTGGTGTGTCTGCAACTTCCTCCTCCCGTCTGAACGGCAGGTGGGTAAACGATAGGGTGTTTAAGAACCTGACAGGGGACCCTACACAACGGGCAGCAGGGTCCCGCTTATTCTACTGGAATTGTGACTGTCGGCCAACAGCGAGAAGTGCAGGGTCAGAGTGCCAGGCGTCAGCACATCCTGCTTAGCCCAGAACGAAAGCCTCAGAGCTGGACACAAGGTCACAGCAATGCACGCGGGGCTCTGTGCCGGGAGCCCTCAGTGAGGAACCCTGAGGGCAACCAGCTGACGGGAAAGTGCACAGTGGTACTTGGAGGAAATTCATCGTGACTTCCCTTCGCTTGTGTAACCCTTTCACCTTTTAAAAAAGATCAGCCTGGGGTACCTTCCCATCTGCCTGGGCGGCGTCTGAGAGCATCTTTCTGAAAGGGAGGTTTGACACAGGGAAGGAGTGAGGGGCAGAGGTGCTGTTATCTCCTGACCTACTGGTGGACTAACCTCCCAGTGGCAGGGCTCCCAAAGCCCCCAAGGGCACAGATGTTCCACAGGCCAACATCTCTGCTGTGCTGAGTGGCTGACGGGCTGCTTAGCTGCATACCTGACAATTATTGCAGGGATCTGGGCCAGGTTTTATGCATAAGGTTTTCTTGAAACGAGACCCATTTAGACTTCAAACATTTCGCAGGAGAAACCCTGTCAACAGGGATAATGTAGAAACACGTCTAGGCAAAAACAACCCCAACATCCAGGATCAAAGCGAGAAGCAAACGGAACTCAAGACTAAAAGTGACTGTCCTGAGCAAGCCAAACGCATCTACCGAGCTGCTAACACCACCAGCTTCATCTCAAGGGACGGGCTTAGAACGGAGGAGCTGACGAACAGCTGGCATGTTCCCAGGTGATTTCCCAGGGCTGCTGCCTCGTCGGGACCCTGGTCACTTCGGACCTGGGTGGTCTCGAGTCTCCTGTTGTCCTTTAGTTTCTCCCCTTTCTCACCCATCTGCATAGTTTCCTATTTTTTTCAAAACCTTCAGAGACTCCCCTATCACAGGATTAAATCCACCCCTCAGCCTGCTTTGAGGTCCTCCACATTTTGCTATTTCCACTCGGGCTGCTAACTTTGTCTATCACAAAACACAGCGCTTTCAGGGCACAGACCTTGGGAGTGAGCAGCGTGAACGAATGTGTCTGGCACCGCTGCTGCACAGCTGGGCAAACACTTCTTTCGGTGCCAAACACTGCCCCGGTGAGGGCACTGCCATGCCAAGCGTGCCTTGCTCTGCTCTGGGGTGTAGGGGTTGTAATGTAGTCTTCAACAAAAATAGATAGTGAGACCTGAATTATTCCAGACTTATTCAAGCCCCAAGCCACCAAACCTAGAGCTAACATGCTACTTTATTCCTCCCAATACAGTGATTGATTAGAGTTGGTTCGATAAGATTGGTGTGCTTCTGCAACACTCACTAAAAAGGGACGCCTACTATTTGTAGGAGGAATATCTGAATATTTGTCTTAAAAGAAACTTCAAACAGTTGGGGAATATTCACTTCTCCACAGCCAATCTGCCATTTGTGAACATTCATTAAAGCAACTATTCCAGGACACTGCCTTGGCCCCGGTCACTGACTTCTTCTTGCGCAGCCGGGCTTTACGCAGACGTAGGTGATGCGACACGGAATTCGACTGCCGTTATGGAGGGTAACCTGGAAACTGGACTAGGCCGCAGCATGTAAGCCTCTCGCCTCCTGTTCGACATCGACCTCACAGGGGAGGCCGAGCTGCGCTGTGGTGGGAGGTGGACAGGGCGGGCGGGGGCGGGAGGAGCCCGAGAGCAGGCTCTTACCTTCAGTAGCTTCATGAGCCCCTCCAGCTGAACCATCAGCTCCCGCCTGCTCTCCTGCAGAGCCGACATCCGCTGCTCCAGCTCGTCTTTCCTTTGCCTGGCCAAGAGGAACGGCCCATCAGAAACGGAACTCAGGAGAAAGGGCCTAAGGCCAGGTAGCATCACTTTTGAACCTGGTTCTGCTACTTATGAGAGGCTGAGCAAGTCATTTAACCTCTGATGCCTTATGTATAAAGGAATTATGCATCTATTTTGCCCGCTTTACCATTGTGAGAACAGCAGGTAAACGTGCTCTGGAAAGTATACATGGCCAAGCAGAGGAAAAGTTTAATTATTAAAGTAATTGAAAAAATTCTTCATCAGGAAGTCAAATACCTCCTTTAGAGAAATACAGAGAACCAGTCCAAGTTTAAATGAATAGTGGAAAAAGGTGTAAAAACTGCGCAGGGCAGACAGGGTTCAGTAGTCGGGGCTGCCAGCACCAGACAGCAGGTGCTAGAAGCGTGACGGACTCAGGAAGACTGTGTCTAAGAGAACTCTGCTCCCTGAGGACAGCTTCACATCAACTCGAGCTCAGTATGTCCAAAAAGAAACTTAAGATTTTCCTCCTCCAATGGTTCTCTTTCCCAACTTCCTTGTCTCTAACTTTTCCATTCCAGTTTCATAGCTGAAAAACTCCTCCTCTTTCATACTTTCCTGTTTATATACTATATTCTATTAAGTCACCCAATTCAGATAATTCTTTTCTGGAAATTTTTGTGTCCATCTTTCTATTCTCACTTCTCCCACTTTCTCCAAGTGCTCCTTACGTCACACACACACACGTCTCTCAGCCTGACTAATCCGGATTTCATCTACTATGGTGAGGAAAAAGCAGTGCAGGACTGAGGCCCATCACTTACTAATATGCAGCCTTGATCACGCCACTTAACCTGTCTGAGCCTCCATTTTCTGTCCTATAAAATGGGACTGATAATCAGTAACATCAATATCTTGAGGAACAATTAAGATAATGACTGTGAAGGTGTTTAGTGAAGTTTGCAATCCTGCTCAAAGGAAAGCTGTATTCATTTCATCATCCGATGCCATCACCTCAATAGAATTTCTAGCATCACTGACTCTTGCCCTGCACAATCTAGACCTTGGATCTCCAATATGGCAGCCAGGAGCCACAGTGCCGACTCAGCACTTGAAACATGGCTGGTCTGCACTGAGATGCACTGGAAGTGACACACACACACACACACACACACACACACACACAGGATTCAAATTTTTAGTGTGGACAAAAGAAAGTAAAATATTTTATTACTATTTTTTCAGCGTCGATTAAATGTGGAAATGATAATATTTTGGCTATATCAGGTCAAGTAAAAGACAGTATTAAAATGAATGACATCTACTTCCTTTTAGTTTCTCACTGTGGCTGTTAGAAAAGTTTTAATTACACATGTGTGTCACTGTAGTTTATGGAGAGCACAGCCCCAGACCCCACCTTCAATCCTATCCTATCGCTAGCACCCCACCTCCTATTCCCTCTTAGGTCTGGACCTCCAGGTGGTTTACTTTTCCCTAAGCAGACCCCATACATTTAGGACTCACAGCTATCCCACCCCCTTCCGAATGTTGTTCACTCCTTCATGTCCAAGCATCGGAAGCAGCCACAGAAAGAGTGGACTGCGCGGTGTCTGCTCTAACGTGACTAACTGTTCCGATAAACGGGCTCTACCTCACTAATGTGGTTCCCTGGGACATAAACTCCCACCCAGGCAGACTGTCACCGACGCGGCACCCCCACTTACCGCAGCAGCCGCAGCTCTGCCAGCAGCGTGGGGTTCTGCTGGGCCTTCTCAGGGGTGGGCTGGGAGGCCTGCTCGTGCTCCAGGCGGAGTCGCTGGATCTCCTGCAGGATCTCTCTAGAGGGGGTGCAGAGAGGGAGATGCCACACAGGCCGTCACAGCCCCCTCTCCTGCGGAAAGGCTTCACTCCAGTAGTGCAGCCTCCACCAGTCTCACTCTGATCGCTTCCAAATGACCAGGATGTGAAATGTCACCCTCCTAATTCTGTGGCACTTGACACTTACTTAAGGAAACAATCCTTTGTGGTAGACAAAGCCATAAAAATACTCAAAAGCTTGAAGAACTCCCCACAGAAGGAAAATGACCACAATATTCTGCCCCTCTCTAGGGCCGTGGTCGGCAAACTGCAGCTCACAAGCCACATGCGGCTCTTTGGCCCCTTGAGTGTGGCTCTTCCACAAAATACCACGTGCGGGCGCACGTACAGTGCGACTGAAACTTCGTGGCCCATGCGCAGAAGTCGGTTTTCGGCCTGGGCGAGTCTATTTTGAAGAAGTACTGTTGATATTTGGCTCTGTTGACTAATGAGTTTGCCGACCACTGCTCTAGGGAAGGGACAAGCGGACTGTGCTAACTCCCCCAAGTCCTCCTCCGACCCCCAAGAGATGGACACCTGCTTCCACCGATGCCTGTTATGTTACGTCCAATCTCTTGGGCCTGGTTTCTACCTTTCAGTGCATAATGGTGTGTTGTCCAGTCTCCAAGCCTTTAAAAGACCAGACGGTCACATGCAGCCTAATCAGCCAAAACAAGATGACTGGATCGAGTACAAGGCTGCTGGGAGTGAAGAAAGAAACCATGAGCCCCCGGGGACTCAGCTATGAATGGAGAGGCGCTGGGAAGAATCTCCGAGGGCAGGCGAGCAGGCTTTTGGACCAGCACAAGGGACACCATGCAGATACGCAAGGTAGTGTCCAGGGGATTTACTGGACGTGGGCTGGCCTATAGTCCCTGAGGTGGGGACTTCCGTTGTGGTCCAAAGCCATCTAGTCTGCAAGGAAAACGAGAATCAGATACTCCCGTGACCATCTTGGACTTCAGCAACGGGCTCAGCCCCTGCTCTCTTACCTGTTCTTGTTTTCCAGTTCTGCAATAAGCTGTCTTTGTTGCTTGTTGGCATCGAAGTTAAAGCTCAAGTCGGTGGGAGGACGGGTCTACAAGTGAGGAGAAAGAAAGGTTTGTTGGTGTGTGTGTTTTTTCTGATTCAAATATATCCAGAGACCTAGACAGACTGTTGAATTTTTTTAAAAACAGGTTTTTGAGTTAAAAATTACCTACCATAGAATCCACCCATTTGAAGTGTACAACGAATTCAATGAGTCTTAGTAAACTTAAATAGTTGTGGAACCAATCACCATAGTCCAGTTTTGGAACATTTTCCATCGCCACAAAAAAAATTCCCTTGTTTGTGGTCAACTTGCCATTCACTTCCATCCCCACTGCAGACAACCATCGGTCTGCCGTCCAGCTTTGCTTTTCCTAGAACCTTCATTCACATGAAATCATAGACCATGCTGTCGGTGGCTTCTAGCTCCCACTTAGCATGATGTTTCTGAGTTCCATTCACGTTGTTCCATGAATTAGGAGTTCCCTAACCTTTTTATTGCTGAGTAGTATTTCACTGATTCAGCTTTGGGCTATTAAATGAAGTGGCTTTGTGTTGATTTATGTTTTCATTTCTCTTGGGCCAGCACCTAAAAGTGGCACTCCTGAGTTACATGGTTTAACTCTATATTTAACATTTGGAAAAACTGTCAAAAAACTTGTTTTCCCAAGTGGCGACACCGTTTTACAAGCCCACCAACAATGAATGAGGGTTCGATTCTCAACATCTTGTCAACACCCGTCACTGTCTTTTCGGTCTTAATCATCCTGGCGGGTGTGAAGTATCTAACTGTGGGTTTAAAAAATCGATATATAATTTACATGCCATAAAATCTACCCTTTGAAAGTGTGCAATTCAGTGGTTTCAAGTATATGTATGAGATTATTAAACCATCATCACTAATTCCAGGATATTTTCATCGCCCCACAAGGAAACCCCATACTCATTAGCAGCCCCCCCCTTAGTCCCCTCCCCCACCCGGACAACTACGAATCTAGCTTCTGTCTCTGTAGACGAGCCTATTCTGAATATTTCATACAAATGGAATTATATAATATGTGGTCTTTTATGTCTGGCTTCTTTCACTTAGCAAAATATTTTCAAGGTTCATCCACGTTGTAGCATGTATGGGTATTTCATTCTTGTTTTTACAGCCGAATAATATTCCATTATGTGGATATAACACATCTCATTTACTCCACAGTTGATAGATATTTGGGCTGTTCCCATTTTTTTTTGGCTAATTTGAATAATGCTGCTATGATCATTTGTGGACAAGTTTTTGTGTAGAGATATAGTTTCATTTCTCTTGGGTATATTTCTAGGAATGGAATTGCTGGGTCACACAGTAAACGCCATTTGAAAAATTGCCAAACTGGTTTCCTAAGTGGCTGCACTATTTTACATTCCCACTATCAACATAACAGGATTCCATTTTCCCCATGTCCTTGTCAACACTTATTGCCTTTTAAAAAAAATATTTTTTATTGATTTCAGAGAGAAAGGGAGGGAGAGACAAAAACATCAATGATGAGAGAGCATCATGGATCATCTGCCTCCTGCATGCCCCCTCCTGGGGCTCGAGCCCATAACCTGGGCATGTGCCCTTGGCTGGAATGTGCCCTGGGACCCTTCAGTCCGCAGGCCAGGCCGATGCCCTACCCACTGAGCCAAACCAGCAGGGGCTTGCCCTTCTCTTTCATCACAGTCATCCTAGTGGGTGCGAAATGCTCTCTCATTGTGGATTCAATTTACACCTTCCTAGTGACTGATATGTTGAGCATACTTTTACGTTTTATTGGCCACTTACATATTATCTTTCGAGAAATCATTGTGGTTTTGATTTGCCAAGTCCACCGATGTTCCTAGCCCTGTGACCCCCTTTAAGAATATGGAAGCAAATCAACACAAACTAGGAAAACGGATGAATAGGTGATGCTTCCCTTTTATTGATTAACCAGAAGGAAAGCTCTCATGAAGGCACTTCGATGGCTGTGCTCCACTCTGCACATTCTTAAGTTCTGCCCAACATGACCTGCGATGAAGCAGAAACCTGGTTTCCTCTCTAAAGCTTGAAGATACAGTGAGTACAATAAGTAAATCTTTTCATGTGGTACTTCCTAAATAAGCAGGGCAAAGCAGCATAGCAAACCTGGGTGGGAGGCTTTTTAACCAAACTACCAAATATTTTTCTTCTTAGAGAAAAACAAGGTGATTTTTCTTCCTCCAGAGAAGAGTGAACCAGCAGCCAATTCAGCAAATTCTCTATATTTTTATGAAGAGTCCTGTGAGAGCCTCAGTTGAACCTGGGAAAAAGGGCTTGCCTGAGACCGAACCTGCTATGAATAACAGGTTTACAATTTCTGAAAACTGGAGTTACAACTAATGGCTCCTTATTAGAGTGGGGCAGGGAGAATGATGGATGAGGAATGATCTCTGAAAGGAATTTGCTTCATCTGATGGGAAAAAAAACATACAAAAACCCCACAGTATTTCACTGGAAACTTCTGAAGGATCTTTTCAGTTTTGAGTGTCTGAAGAGGTTAATACAGAAATCAAGCGTTACCATCAACAGTGACTCCTAACAGGCAGGAATCTTTGGCACCAAGTGTTACTCAAATACAAAGACACAGGGGGCGGGGGTGGGAGGGGGGGGCTGGAGGAAGACTCAAATCCCGAGGCAGCAGTCCCACCTGGGGCGACGTGCATGGAGACACAACAGGGAGAGCCCTGGTGGTGAGTGTCTACTGCTGGCTTATTTTACCCGGTCAGATTTTATACACAGTCAAGTGCATTAAATAACAGATAAACTTAGAATTGTATTTATTTACTATCTTAAACACCATGCTGCTCCTTTAAAAAATAAAAGGGGAGGGGAAATGGGAGATATCTGTAATACTATCAACAATAAAAATATTTTTAAAAATAAAATAAAAAAATTTTAAAAGCCAGGTTATCCTTTTTCCTAAAATGCCTCCAGGACAGTGAAGAGAAAAAGCCAGAAAAGGAATTATTAGATCATAAAGACACAGACTACTTTGGCAAGAAGAGATCTAAAGATGATTTCCTTCAAATATTAAATACTTCATTCTTTTATTCAACAAATATATCCTGAGCATTCACTATGTGCTAGATACTGTTCTAAAAACCAGGGATGCATTAGGGGATAAAAAAAGAAACAAACCAAATATGTATGACCCGTTGTGGTAAATGTGATAAAGAAACACAGGGTAATGAAACAGTGAGCTGAGACAGACTCTTTTGAAATGAGGTGGTTGTGAAACTGCTCTCAGACTCAATGAGATGGGGAATCGAACCAGGGGAAGGTTAGAGGGACCAGGGGAAGGTCAGGGGGACTTGGGGAATGTCAGGGGGACCAGGGGAAGGTCAGGGGGACCAGGGGAATGTCAGGGGGACCAGGGGAAGGTCAGAGGGACCAGGGGAAGGTCAGGGGGACCAGGGGAAGGTCAGGGGGACCAGGGGAAGGTCAGAGGGACCAGGGGAAGATCAGGGGGGCCAGGGGGATGTCAGAGAGACCAGGGGAAGGTCAGGAGGACCAGGGGAAGGTCAGGGGGACGAGCCAGCTGGGCAGAAAGAAGGGCGAAGGCGGAGGCTTGCTGCTGCTCCCACGTGGTTTTCTGAATCCACCATAGGATTCTCAACAGAAAAATATACCAATTCCAAATAATGCATGAACTTACTCTACGCTCAAGGAGGTGAGCCTAACGCCTGTGTGGTCTGTCCATAGTGACTTCCTTTCAGAGAGGACAGGTGGAAAAGGGGGAAAGAGAAACTTTATGTCGGAAAACGCTGACGAACACTTCCCCAGCCAGGTGAGCAAGGCCACCAGCGACAGTGATAAATAATTTTAATGCTACGAACCCTTGATCTGATGTTAGAAAAGGGCACTTCCCTTCTTCCTCAAAACCTCCAGCCCCAGTCTGATCAGGAGAAAGACTCAGGCTCATCCCAGCGAAGGGACCGTCTACAACACTTGACTAGAACTCCTCAAAACCGTCAGGGCCATCAGAACACAAGGGCAGCCAGAGACACTGTCGCAGCCCAGAGGAACCAAGGAGGCATGGCAACTAAACACAACGTGGTGTCCTGGGTGAGATCCCGGAACAGAAAAAGGCATTAGGTAAAAAACTAACAGGACCTAAATAACGTAGGGCCTTTAGTTAATAATAATGTGTCACTACTGGCTCAGGAATTACAACCAGCATTCCATACTAAGGGAAGATGTTACTAATGGGGAAACTGAGTACAGGCGATATGGAAATCCTCAGTACTAGCTTCATAATTTTTCTGTAAATTTAAAACTGTTCTATCATAAAAGTTTATTACCAACCACACTGCTCTGGCTACCAAGCGGAGAACTGACTGAAGTGGGTAAGAATGGAAGTAGGCACACTAGTTAGGAATCCTAGGTTTTGCTACTTACTTGCCATGCAAACCTCGAGCTATTTTGTTTGACTATACCTTTATCTTCCTGCCTGTACAGTGGGAATATTTACAGAAAGACAGAGAAGAGGATCGCTTCCTCTGTTACGTTAGCATTCTCTTGGGTTTAGGTCATCTCACAGAGCTCCATCATCTTTAATGAGATGGAGATACCTCTGGAAGATACAGGATAAGAAACAAGACCCCTGGAGTAAAACTGGACAAATGTTATACAACCAAGGAGAGCCGACAGCCAGCAAACTGCAATCTGGTAACATGCATGCCCGCAGCTCCTAAAATAGACTGGCCTGGGCGAGTTCCAAAGAGATGTGCCGGAGATTAACCGGACTTCCTTGTATCCCAGGGGAAGTCCTGCCATCGTCCCCACCCCACTTAGACTAACTGCAGGGACTTGGATTATTAATCTCTCTCTTGTCTCTCAAAAACCCAATAATGCTTTTTAGGGTAGTGGTTACAAAGCTAGTTGTGAATAAGAAGATGGAAATTTTTTCTTTTTTAACATAAAAATCAAGAGATCCCCCAAACCCAGAGATTCTGATTGAGTAGGTCTGTGGCAAAGTCAAGGATCTATATATTTTTTAAATGCTTTACACGATGATAATATGTAGCCAGGTTTGACAATTATTATTTTTGGGGGCATTTTCAGTCATTAAATGTGTGCAAGACACCACCTGGATACCATGGATCTTTAACTCTAAGAAACCACCGGGAGACCTCTGGCATGGGGCATGCTGACACATGAGGAGGCTGTGAGGGCCAGGATGGGGCTCCTGAAAAAAAGCTTCTCAAAACGGTGCACAAGTTCGGTGGAATGAAACCACACTATTTCCCCTTCCTTTTACCTTTCTCCCAACTTTTTCTTTATGAGTTTTTACTTTTTTCATAAAGAAAAACGACTTTAAAAGCAAACCCCAAACATCTCATTATATCTAATGCTGGTGGCATTTGTGATACAACTTTAAGAATTTGCAGTTATTATTATGATTTACCACACACTGTAGTTTTGTTTTTTAAAGGCATTTAGGCACTTCAGAAAAACAAATCAGTTCTCCTGGCTAGTCTGAGGGAGCTAGAATTTCTTTATTCCAGGGCGAGTGTGAAGAGGTGTCAGTGGCCAGGTGTGCCACCCGGGGAGACATGAGGGCTCGATGCTGAGGCACTCCCCAGGGTGTAATGCTGACTGCTAACATGATTTAATGGTCTTTCTTTGTCGAAGAAGGTTTTTTGGGGGGAAAAAGTCAATACAAAGCCTATCTGGCAGGCTATAAATAAATTCTTCTGAGCGCTACACCCACTTTATGCAAAGCACCTGTATCAGGGAGAGATTAGCAGATTAGAAGTCTGTTTAACAGAAGTCTAGTCAAGAAGAATCCTTGCTGAGAGTCCAATATTTATAAGACAGCTACACTTTGAAAAATAAACTGAAGATGAAAGGGACCATATCGGTATTTAGTCTCAAGCCCATTCTAACAATTCTCATTTTCACACGAATAAGAATTGGTATCAGAAACTATCAGGTGTAAACAGACTTATCTTGTTTGCCGTGCAGGAGAACTGCAATCTCCTTTTGAGGGTCAAATGGCTTTGGAGCTTTAATTTACAGCATTAAAAAAAAAATACTATTGTAAAATCAACAAGACTATATAACGGCATTAAGTATACTTAATTTTAAAAATTCAACCACAACGCTGTCCCTCTCAACAAATTCAATTGATTTTACGTATAAATTTTAATTGCTAAAATAGCTTGAACAGTTGTGACTGACTGAGGGTATGCATGAGGTTTAACTGATGAAATGGAACTATGCTTTTCCCCCAGATGTTTTTTCCCTATTCCGTTCTATTTCACTAACCTTTAGAGCTGTAATGTTACAGTCTGAGGCATGACCTAATATCAGATTTTCAAAGAAAAGATTTTGAATTCTAAACAAACCCAAAGGAATAAGTTACTTTTTGAGAGGGAGAAACAAAGCAAGACTCTCTACTGGCAGCTTTCATAACTCTACCTTCCTATGAAATGTAAATATAAATTGGTACACATTTCTGTAATTAATATACTGTGTTTGCAGAATACGGTCCTCAGAGATCTGGCCTGCCTGCCCAGCCTAATGTCACTCCAGTGTTGTTCTCTGTGAAGTCTCCAACCTCAGGGCCTTTACACATGTTGAAACACCCAGTGGGCACACATTACATTTCCTTTACGTGGACAATGCTTACACAGCCTGTCATTTTGGCTTCAGATCATCCCTCCTTTCATCTCACTCCCTGCTTGTATTTGATGTTTTTTAATGTTATAATAAATGATATTTTTCCTAAATCTAATTGTCTAAATGTTCACTGCAGGTAGATAGAAATAATCAAAATTTTTATATTGACTTTGTATATCTTGCAACATTGCTATGAAGTCACAAATTTGTTCTGGTAGTATTTTTGTAGATTCCTTAGAACTTTCTATATAGTCATGTCATCTGCAAATAGTAACAGTTTTACTTCTTTCTTTCCAATATTTCTGCCCCTTTCTTCTTGTGATGTTGCACTGGCTAGGACCTCTGGTACAACTTTGAATAGGGGTGGTGAAAGGGGTCATCTTTGTCTTGTTCTGAATATTAGGTAGGGGAAGTATTCCAAAATTTAATCTTTGTATAATATTAGTTATATGTTTTTTGTAGGTATTCTTTACCAGATTGAGAAAGTTTCTTCTACTCCTGTGTATTGAGAAGTTTTACTATCATAAATGGTTATTATATTTTGTCACATGCTCTTTCTGCATCTATTGAAATGATCTTATAATTTTCTTCTTTAAACTGCTAATATGGTTGATTTTGTGTATTAATATATTTGTATTCCTAAAACAAATCTCACTTGATCATGGAGTATTATTGTGTTTGCATATTGCTGGATTCAATTTGCTAATATTTTGTTAAGGTTTTTTTTCATCCATGTTCATAAGGGAATTTGTGATCAATTTTCTTTTCATTTGATTGCCTTGTATTCTTTTGGCATCAGTTTATAGGGGCCTGATGAAATGACTTGGAAGTGTTCCTTCTTCCTCTATTTTCTACTAGAAAATAGGGTTCTTGTGTAGTATTCCAGCTTTATGTCAGATTGCTAGACTTTCTTCTTTAAAAATATGGTAATATTTAACAGTTAGGCCATCAGAGCTTGAAGTTTTCCTTGTGTGAAGTCAGTTATCAATACAATTTCTTTAACAGGTTTAAGACTATTTAGATTTTCTATTTATTTTTATGTCAGTTTTGTTGGTTTATCTTTCAAGGATTTTGTCTATTTAGGCTATCAAATTCATTGACAAAAAATTGCTCAGAATATTCCTTTAGCAGCCTTATAATGGCTGTAGGATCTGTTGTGATGTCTTTTACATTTGTGATACTGGCAATTTGTGTTTTCCTTCTTCTTTTCTTGATCAGGATTTCTAGGGATTTATTAAATTTATTGATCTTTTTAAGAACCAAATTGACACTTTTTCTGTTCTCAATTCATTTTTTAAAGAAATGGAATATTATAGATAAAATTAAAGCCACTGTAATGCCCTCTCTAAACCCATTCCTCTCCTGTCCCTGAGGTTCTTGCTCTCCTGAGTTTCATGCTTACGGTTCCCCCACCACTTGTATATTAAAGTCATGCTAACTTTTGCTATCTATGGGAACCCTCTGATTACTCACCATGTTCCCTGCCTCTGCAGCCAGCCGCGCAGCATAGCGAGCGATAAGCCGGTGTTCCTCGTCCAGTCGGCTAGGACTGTCCAGGACGCTGCCAAGGAGACAAATATTCAACACGTGTCTAGCAAACATCCCCTACTCTTGCTCCTCTTAGAAAGACAGACGGGAAATAAGCTTGTAAAAAAAAAAAAGAATGGTAACAAAAGAATCAGAGGCCTGGGCCATAGATACCACTAGTCTCCTGACACAAGGGGACTTACAGAAATAAGGCCACGT
Organism: Myotis nattereri; assembly: GCF_964212035.1. Classification (NCBI taxonomy): domain Eukaryota; kingdom Metazoa; phylum Chordata; class Mammalia; order Chiroptera; family Vespertilionidae; genus Myotis; species Myotis nattereri. Next base: position 73,477,001 of record NC_138085.1, on the reverse strand, counting down.
GTGTCATCTCTTCAGCAGCACACCCCAACCCTCTGACACCACCAGAAGGACTGAGAAAAGACCGGGCATTTCCAGTCTGAGAGAGCGATTTCTAATCAAATGTTTTTAAAAACTCATGACTTTTGGACATAGGTCTTGAATTCAAAAAGACCAAGCATCATGAAAAAACAGGGCTGAGAAAAATTAAAACTAATCTTGGCTGAGCCATCCAGGCTTGGGCAGGCCCAGTTTACAGTAAATTTGGTGATCACATGGTATCAAACATTTTCTTTCAATGCCTCTCTCTCTTCTTTTTACCATGCTTGTTCTACAAATATAGCCCCATCTTAGAGTGAAGTAATTTAGTTCCATTACCCTTTAACAAGAGTTCCAGCACTCTAAAAATTTAAAGACCCACGTAGGTGGGATATCAGGTAATGCCACACCTGGATGAGAAAAAGGGTTCTTATGTAGTATGCCAGCTCTATGTGATGCAATGAACTTTAGATGAAATAACTGCCTCCATTACTCAGTATGTGACATCAGCTGTCCTTTGTTCCTATCAGGGCACTCCTAGATTAATAAGGACTGTGGCTATAGAATTCTCTTTAAGTCTGGCAGAACCTTTAAGATAACAGAGATGATGATGACTGACCAGAGATGGCTGTTGTGGCTTGCTTTTACTTTGGTCCTAGGTTCTTGGAGTTCTGAAAGCCCTTGATTGGAATTAAGCAATATGACAAGTAATATGAAAAAATGTAAAGACATGAGTTTAATACTCATCAAATCTTGCTATAGTTACCGAGGGGAATCTGGGAAGGGTGAAAATAAATTAACAAGGATCCATCTGGCCTTTTCACGTACACAATCAGCTGTATTTTTCCTGGATTTTTTTCCACCTTTTGATATTTCTATCTCTGTGGCTAATTCTTTAAGTTTAGTCTTCCCTCTAGGATGAATATTTTAAAAATGTGCTTTAAAGTCTTCTGCCTATGACACTTCTGAACACTTTATAATTTTAGGTGTGCAAATGTCAGTTTCCAGCACATGTAATCATCCTCTCAAAAGATGATCTTATAATAAGAGCATGCTACCACCAGTTAACTTTAATAGGTCACAGTCAAGGCTGCAAGGTCTGGGCTGAAATATATTTGTGTCTTAAAGGTGTTTGTCTGAAAAAAAGAGAACTATCTTTATCTTTTAAAAAAACACACAATAGAAATGAACATTTAACAACAAAGCAGATAATATTATGGAGGGACTGGCAGCCTACGAAGTCTGGCAGAGGACACAATAGGTTCCTCTGTGCAAAAGCTCCTTCTCCATTCCAGTCCATCTCCCAGGGAAGGCTAATCCGCTTAGTCATTTATCCCCAAGTGCAGACAACATGGTTGCTTTCATTGGCTTTGTTTTCCAACCAGAAACTAGAACGTTGTGTTGATGAGAGGCTTTAAGGTCAAGAAAAATTAGAAAGATTCCCTATTCTTTTGCTTGAACTGACTTTCATTTTCAGAATTAGCCAGGAAATTTCTTATTTCTTCGTGGAAGTAGGAAGCTCAGTTCCTCAGACTGTAAATCAAGACGAGATGTAATACTCACCCAATCTTCATGTTCTCCCAGAGTTCCGGCCACCAATTCTTGAGCAGGGAGCCTTATTGCTAAGCCAAAGACTTGAGGACTTTGACTAAACCTACCATAAAACTTCTTGGGCTGAAATATCAGGTGGCAGTTGCTGTCCAACATGCTGTTGCTACTTTCACCATGGAAACTTTTAATCACCTGGACAACTGCCCTGACTGGGTTTCAGTGAGCTATCCTGCCATGGGTGAGACAACTCGATTCCTACAGACCCTGGGGCTGGGGCAGAGTGCACAGGAGTCATCTGCTGGATGAGAGGACTCTGTGATACGATGCTCAAAGGCCAGGCCTTCCCTCTCTCCCCTAGGATAAGCCTATCACACATACGTGGGAAGCAGGGGAACCCTACAGTCTCTTTAAGGCTTTAGAGACAGGTAAATGCCTAAAAACAGCAATGCCATTTAGTCATACAGAGAAAACTATGAGGAATGGTATAAAGTATAATGGTATAAAGCATAATAATAAAATATTAAAAAGAGTCCTTTTAAATTATTTTTCTCACTATTAATTTATGTTTCTGTTATCATGGAAATAAAAATGACCTGCCCCTGGGACCATGGCATGCTACAGGCAAAGCTAATATCAAAGAGTAAGGTCCAGCCTCTCTTATAGATTATAGATTATGGGCTATAGATTATAGATTATGGGTTTATAAATCTTAGTTTATAGATTATGGGTTTTATTTTCTCTAAGAATAAGAAGCTTGAGTTGTCTGGCACAGCGACTCTTCTTTGCTGCATGTTGAGTGGCTGGGATAGCTTTAGATTATTTAAACTTTTCCTGCATTCTCCTTGCAGAGTGGTGGTGGGTGTGGGCATGGATCGGGCAGGTAGCTCTGGGTCTGCCTGAATGTAATAGCACCTGGTTTGGTGTTAATTCTTTCAAATGGTGAACTCTGCTGTAGTTAGTGGCTATCAAATGTTTTTCCATCCTAACCCACGGAGGGATCAGTCCTATTTCCATATTAACAAGGGGTCACTACCAGAGTGGTTTTCAGGGAAAGGGGTATGTGGGGCTACTACAGTATAAATCATTATTATGAGGAGGTGTATTATCATTTGAAAAAAGTCCCTTAGGTGTCAATGATCTAGTACCACTGTTGAAAACCCCTGGTTTAAATAATCAACAATGATAGATCTTGGGGAAGAGATGAAGATGTAACATGTAAAATTGTAACAGGGTGATGGTATGAAAGATTAGACAAAGTGAGATATCTGTGGGTTGATCAACCGTAAGCTTTGAATATCAACAGAAAGATTCCATTGTTTAGGCAAGAATGAGCAGTAAGAGGTTGCATCAAATACCTCTGTGAGTGTACATCTTTGGGACTGCATATCTCTGAGTATACACTCTTTAAGAATAATATAATCTTAAGGAAGTGAGTTCTACTTTCAAGGAGAATTTCTGACTCTATGGTTAGGTAGGTACCTAGGCGTGGCAAGACTCCTTCTTTCCAAGAATGCTTTGGGAATTACCTAAATTCTGCCCAACATAGCTGGTAGCTCCTCAAGAAAAACCCCACATGCAGAGCTTCTTCTAGCTGACAACCCCAGGCCCCATAGCTCTCCCTCCCTTTGCTCAGCCCTTGGATACCCGCCTGCTGCTGCCCTCCCACTGACCGTGCACAGTGCTGAAGACGGGCCACATAGGCGGCTATCAGCGCGTGCTCATCGGCCAAGTGGCTGGGTATGTCCTGGCTGTACTGTAACCTAGGAACAACGGAGGCAAAGACAGCAAGCGTGACACACACACAGAGCGAGAAATGAACATGAATTAAAATGGGCAAATTTCAAAGAAATATAGAAAAATAATAAATCACAATAAGGAAAATAAAAAAAAGTTGCAATGCATAGTGGAATATGGTGTTAGAACTTGGGAATACCTCTCACGGATCCTTGAACAAAAGCAGTCCCTCAGGAGACAGCTTTGGCCAATGGACACTACAGCCCTTGAGAAAAGAAACCAAGGAGGGTCTCGTCTCCAAGGAGCCTTGGGCCCCGTCATGCCCAGGTGCTGGGCACGGGCGGGTACACCTTGAGGGGAAGGCCCGCTGGCAGGAAAACAGGCAGAGTGGGTCTACTTAACACCACCAAGTGGCCCCCTAATGCCTTGATAGCTTTTGTCTGCATGTAAGAGTTTTCAATATTATCTAACGATAGCAGTTAAACCTTTTTATTTCTATAAGGATACTGTCTTTAGCATCATTCTGTTTTCTCCCATACAACTGGTACTTAAGCCAACTTGTTAGAATTGTATCTCATTGTAAGACAACACTATACATACTAAGTGAGGCCCTTATAGATACATGCAAGGTCTTTGAGCATACTATCTTTTTTTTTTTTTTTTTAAACACCACATTTTTATTATGGAAATGTTAAAATATGTGTAAAACAGAGAGAGTAGTCTAATGACTACACTTCATGTACCCATCACCAAACTTCAACAAAAATCAACACTTTCCTATTTATTTGATCTATTTTTTCTTCCCATATTTTTTTGCAGGAAGAAATGGTTATAGCAAATCCCAGACAATTTATTATTTTGCTTGGAAGTAATTTACATAACCTCAATGCCATTATCACACCTGAAAAATTAACAAAAAATGTTGTAATAACTCAGTCCATCTGAAAACTTCCTCAGTCTTTTTTAAAAAATATTTTATTTTTTACAGAGAGGAAGGGAGAGGGATAGAGAGTTAGAAACATCAATGAGAGAGAAACATAGGTCAGCTGCCTTCTGCACATCCCCTACTGGGGATGTGCCCACAACCAAGGTACATGCCCTTGACTGGAATCGAACCTGGGACCCGTCAGTCCGTAGGCCGATGCTCTATCCACTGAGCCGAACCAGTTAGGGCAACTTCCTCAGTCTTAAAAAAAAATCCTTTTACAGTTAAAATCAATATCCAAACAAGGTCCACAAATCTTGCATTTGGTTGGTTTCTGTTTTAAGCATTTTCCTTTCTGTCATATCATTTATTTGTGAGAAAAACAGGTTATCTTATAACATACCCTCTATTCTGGATTTAACTGATTGTTTCCTGGGTGTCATTTAATTTGTTTCTTTATACCCATTGATTAGATCTAAATGCTTGATTAAAGTTTTTGCTTTTGTATTGTTCTTTGAAAAGGGGCTAGAATCCATCATAGGTAATACAGTGTACCTATAAATCAAATAGGAGGCACATAATGGATTATAAATACTGATCAGTGGATTCAGATGTTATTGGTTGTATCTTTCCATTATAAAGTCCCCCATCAACTTTTCACCTAATGGTTTTAGCATTTACTGATGTTCTTGACTAGATTCATTATTTTTTAAAATAAATCTTTATTGTTCGGATTATTACAGTTGTTCCTCTTTTCCCCCCCATAGCGCCCTTCCACCCGGTTCCCACCCCACCCGCTGCCCTTACCCACCCCCCATTGTCCTCGTCCATAGGTGTTAAGATTTTTGTCCAGTCTCTTCCCACACCCCCTATACCCCTTTTCCCCCCGAGAATTGTCAGTCCACTCCCTTTCTATGCCCCTGATTCTATTATATTCACCAGTTTATTCTGTTCACCAGATTTTTTACTCCCTTGATTTTTAGATTCACTTGTTGATAAATATGTATTTGTTGTCACTTTGTTGTTCATAATTTTTATCTTTACCTTTTTCTTCTTCTTCCTCTTCTTAAAGAATACCCTTCAGCATTTCATATAATACTGGTTTGGTGGTGATGACCTCCTTTAGCTTTTTCTTATCTGTGAAGCTCTTTATCTGACCTTCAATTCTAAATGATAGCTTTGCTGGGTAGAGTAATCTTGGTTGTAGGTTCTTGCTATTCATCACTTTGAATATTTCTTGACACTCCCTTCTGGCCTGCAAAGTTTCTGATGAGAAATCAGATGACAGTCGTATGGGTACTCCCTTGTAAGTAACTGTTTTTCTCTTGCTGCTTTTAAGATTCTCTCTTTGTCTTTCGCCCTTGGTATTTTAATTATGATGTGTCTTGGTGTGGTCCTCTTTGGATTCCTTTTGTTTGGGGTTCTCTGCGCTTCTTGGACTTGCAAGTTATTTCTTTCACCAGGTAGGGGAAGTTTTCTGTCATTATTTCTTCAAATAGGTTTTCAATATCTTGCTCTCTCTCTTCTTCTGGCACCCCCTAATTTGGATGTTGGTATGCTTGAAGTTGTCCCAGAGGCTCCTTGCACTATCTTCATATTTTTGGATTCTTTTTTCCTTTTGCTTTTCCAGTTGGGTGTTTTTTGCTTCTTCGTATTTCAAATCTTTGACTTGATTCTTGGGATCCTCTAGTTTGCTGTTGGATCTCTGTATATTGTTCTTTATTTCAGTCAGTGTATGCTTAATTTCTGATTGGTCCTTTTTCATATCCTGGACGGTCTCACTATATATCTTGGAGGTTTCTAGAAGATTCTTGAGTAACCTTATAACTGTAGTTTTGAACTCTATATCCAGTAGTTTGCTTTTCTCCATTTCTTTCATTTGTGACCTGTTTCTTTGTCTCCACATTTTGGCTGCTTCCTATGTTGATAGAGTGGCCTTGTGTGCTAGGTATGCTATAGGGCCCAGTGGCTCAGCCTCCCCAATTACCTGAGGTGGACACTCTTGGTGCACCCCTTTGTGAGCTTTGTGCACAGTCTTGTTGTGGTTAAGTCTTGATTGCTGTTGGTATCACTGGGAGGAATTGACCTCCAGGCCAATTGGCTGTGAGGACAAGCTGTGTCTACAATGGGAAAACTTCTGTGCTGGAGACATCCTTAGGGGGCAGGACTTGCTTCAATGGGGTTTTGGCACTCACTAAGTCTGCCCTCTGAGTGTGTCTCTTATGGATGTGAAGAGTTGTAATCTGGATGGTCCCACTCTGACCACTGGGTACACTGGCTCTTGGATCTCCAAGGAGGTGCAAAGTCAGCCACTGCCTGAGGCCACCCAGCAGGAGCTACAGAGAAATCTGCAGATTCCTCCTCTTTGTTTGGGGTTTGGAGGTCCCCATATGAGGCGCAGCTGTGAAGTAATGCAGGCGGCTGACCAGCCTTAGGCCTTCTTTTGGAAGCTCTGGGGTTCTCTGACCCAGCTAAAGTTTGACAGGTTTTTAGGCGGAGGAAGGCCAAGCCATTCGTGTGCAAAAGCTGCTGTGCACAGCTTGGTTGGGGTTGTAAATTGGGTGATGCGGGGTCTCAGGGAATCATCAGGGCAGAGCAAACCTCAATGGCTGCCAGTCTGCTCTGCCTCGGAGAGGTCCCGGGGTCTGTGTCCCGCGGGCCATGCAGGAACAATGACTGCTGCAAGCAGCTCTGCGAGAAAGCCACCCTCACATTCCGGCCTGATGCCAGACAGTCCAGTTTCTCTCTGTATGAGTCTGGGTCCCCAGATTCTCGCTTGGAACTGGAGTTCAGAGCAGTCGGGAGCTTGTTTCTCCCTCCCAATTGAAAAAGACACTAGCGTACCCAGCTGCCAGCCCGTTACGTGCTCCTCCATACCTCCACACTTCCACACCTCTGCACCTCCTACCAGACTCAATGTGCTTTTCTCTTTCCTTCTAGTTGTAGAATTTCCACTCAGCCAGCCTTCCCGTGGTTCTGGAGGATATTCATTTTGTCTTTTAGTTGTAGTTTTAATGTAGTTGTGCCTGGCAGCAAGTTCAGGTGTTTACCTATGCTGCCATTTTGCTTCCTCTTAGATTCATTATTTTATTGGGGGTTGTAAAATGTCGATTTTTCTGCATTTACGGAACAACTTTCCTCTATTTGTTTATCTTGAAATACTGTTCATTCAGGGAAGGTAAAACAAATGGTTGATATTTATTACTTAACACAATTCAGAACAATGAGCTAGTCAGTACCCTAGCAAACTCCAATTGTTACCAAGGACTTTTGTTTTTTAATATCATATGAATGCATGGATTTGCATGTATCGGATGCGCTTCAATCCACTGCAATAATCTTTTTGTTGATAAAATTATCCTATCTTTGCCCAGTGGGAGCCTGTGAAGAGGCCCCTGAGCTCTTCTGTCATATCCATTAGACCTTACTGGTTTCCTTGCCTGGTCTCATCTTGAATAGGTCCTGCCCCCCACTTGAACTCCACCGCTCTTCCCAGGACTCCAGGTGCCCTTTCCTGGGAAGAGGGAGTAGAGACCACAATCAGGGCTCCAGGGAACTCCCTGTCCCTGGCTTGTCACTGTCTTTAGACCTTGTCAGTGATAAAGCTAGTAAACCTACAAGGAACAAAATAAATGTTCTCAGTACTTTCAGACGCCATTCCATTTTCTTCCAGCTTACATTGTTTTCAATGAGCAGTCACTGAAAAATCTCACCTTTGTTCCCCCTTTTTCTCTGTTTTTTTTTTTTTTAATGTTTTTATTTATTTCAGAGAGAGGAAGGGAAAAGGAGAGAGGGAGAGAAACATCGATGAGAGAGAACCATTGATTGGCTGCCTCTTGCACATCCACAAACAGGACATGGGCCCTGACTGGGAATTGAACCGGGACCTTCTGGTTCATAAGTTGATACTCAACCACTGAGACACACTGGCCAGGCTCTAGCTGCTTTTAATATTTTCTCTTTATCATTGGTTTTTAGCAACTTGATTGTTATGTGACTTGGTATGGTTTTCTGTTTATCCTGCTTATTGTTTGTTGAGCTCCTTATACATGTGGGTTTATAATTTTCATGTTTGTAAAATTTTATTGGAAAAATTGGAAAAATAATTATTTCCTAAAATAATTTTTCTCTCCCCTCTCCTAGACTGCTTGACATTGTTCCACAAGTCACTAACATCCTTTTTGTTTGTCAACTTTCTTCCTCTCTATACTTCATCTTGGATAGTTTGTCTTTAAGTTCAGTGGACTTTTCTTCTGCATTCTGGTCTGTTAAGTTCACCCACTAAATTTTTCATATAAGGTATTATCCCTTTCAACTCTAGAAGTTGTTTTTTAATTTAAAAATTTTAAATTAAAGTAGAAAGTTAAAATTACATCTACACTTGATTCTTTTTTTAAAATATTTTTTTATTGATTTTTTTTACAGAGAGGAAGGGAGAGGGATAGAGAGTTAGAAACATCGATGAGAGAGAAACATCGATCAGCTGCCTCCTGCACACACCCTACTGGGGATGTGACCGCAACCAAGGTACATGCCCTTGACCGGAATTGAACCTGGGACCCTTGAGTCCGCAGGCTGACTCTCTATCCACTGAGCCAAACCGGTCAGGGCACTTGGTTCTTTTTTATGTCTCCCACTTTTGTCTTGTATATGTTCCTATTTTCCTTTACATTTTTTGGTATTTATCGTGGATGTTTTAAAGTCCGTATCTGCTAATTGCATAATTTCTGTTGTTTCTGGCTTTTTATATTGACTAATTTTCTCCTGATTACAGGCCACACTTTCCTGCTCCTTTCTATGTCATCTTTTACTGGATGATGGACATGGTGAACATTCTGTTGTTGAATGTCTGGATTTTGGTGTCTTCCTTTAAGGAATCTGGTTATCAGTCAATTTACTTGTGGACAGATGGATCCTTTCTGAGGCTTGGATTGAAGTTTCATTAGTGCAGATCCGGAGTAACCTTTATCTAGGGCTATTGTTGCCCTCATCCTAAGGCGTGGCCTTCCTGGGGTCTTTACTGAATGTCTCAGGCATCCAATGATGTCTCTCTACTCTGGCTGGTTAAAACTTAACTGTACAAGCTCAGGTAGCTGTTCCACTTTCAAATTAACCCAGGGGCTGTTCTTTCCCAGGTAGTGAGTGCTCTTTGCTGGGCTAGTGAAATCTCATGCTCTGAAAATACAGCTTAGCTTTCAGCCAAAGACTCAAGGGTCCTCTATGCAGATCTATGGAGCTGGTTCTCGGCACACTTTCTCCTCACTGGCAAGCTGCTCCGTGAGCCCCTGCCTCCCCTAACTCTAACCTTGGTCCCCTTATTCTCAGCAAGACTGCCTGTACCCTGCACTGGAGCTGGGCAAACGCTTCTTAGCTGGAGGCTGGGACAATCATAGCGATCTCATTTGCTTCTCATCCCTCAGAGATCAGCCCTTCCTTACTTACTGTCTAATTTCTGAAAAGAGTTGTTATGTTCAGACCTGTTTTCAGTGGAAGATTACTGTGGAAGAGTCAAACTGATAATATCTTGCCTTTTCTTAAGATTCATAGCAATTGGTAACTATTCAGAGTTAGTGACTCTAATATTTACCTGTTCCCACCCAAAGATGGTATCATGTCCCAACACAATACATCTAGCTTCTGGCTCCACCATGACCAGAGTGGAAGTTCTCTTTGTAATAACTCATTTGTAATTGGTCTACTTCAAACGATTTGAATTCAAACTCTTTTCTTTTTTGATAAAATATATATATATATATATATATATATATATATATATATATATGCTGTATGTATAATATATATGTGTATATATGTACAACGTTTTTGTTTGTACTAACCTGAGTTAGAACTGCTGAAGGGTTTACCTTAAATGCTTGAATGGAAATGGAATTTAATCTCAACCCCGAGCAGTTAAAAATTGGAGGTTTGCCCAGGCTATCAGATGGGCTTTGGAAATCTGCCAGCACGGAGGACCCTGCAGGTCCATAAGATTATGTGTTAATTTTCAATTACTCTGCTTTTCTGTCTTTCAAAAAAAGATTGAAAAAAAGTAATTCCTGTGTTGCCTTGGAGAGAATTTCACAAATTCACACAAGCTAGCTGTTCCATGACCAGGCGGAGCCCTCATGACTGTGCTTTTCAACCAAACCCCGTTTCCTTATTTCACAGGAAGGAAGAGAATCAGTGGCGCGGCTCCACGAATGGCTAGCTGCTGGCGCGACCGGTTTTATTTTGCCTCCTTTCTCAGTGTCCCCATCACCTCTTTTGTTCTCAGCCTAAAAATACAGCAGATTGTGGCTTTTGTCATGTTACAATATTCATAGATAACAAGATGAACTCTTTATCTGGCGCCTGGTCAGAAAGCCATTTTAATACTATTATAGAGCAACTCATCTCTTTTTAAAAAATATATATTTTATTGATTTTTTACAGAGAGGAAGGGAGAGGGATAGAGAGTTAGAAACATCGATGAGAGAAACATGGATCAGCTGCCTCCTGCACATCTCCTACTGGGGATGTGCCCGCAACCAAGGTACATGCCCTTGACCGGAATCGAACCTGGGACCTTTCAGTCCACAGGCCAACGCTCTATCCACTGAGCAAAACCGGTTAGGGCTCATCTCTTAATTTGGTCATGTTTCTACAGCTTAGAAGTAATATTTTTACTGTGAGATCTTCTGGCCTTAAAAACTGCTTTTCCTTCTTGTAAAGTATGTAAGTCAAAAAAGTTCTAACTGATAATATCTTGCCTTTTCTTAAGATTCATAGCAATCGGTAACTATTTAGAGTTAGTGACTCTAATATTTACCTGTTCCCACCCAAAGATGGTATCATGTCCCAACACAATACATCTTCATAAACCGAACAGAACAGAAAGCACGATTTAACCCTTGAGAGAAATGAAAATGAGGTGGGAGAAAAAGGGTCTCTTGAATTAAGCCTGTGCAAACGGAGATATGACATAATATACTTACACATACAATTTCTTTTCAGAAACGATTAAAAAAGGAAGCCTATAGCTGTGTGCCTCAGTACATCTACCTTCTCTGGGGACAGCAGACTTCCTCTTTTGGAGAACTGACCCCCACCTATTTTGGAAAACCCTTGGGTAGGTAACATGATCCAAGACGGACCAAACAGAACTTTCTTGGGGAGTTTTCAACTTGGAATAATTATCATCCCTGGGATCCTGGGACTAGTTCGTGTGCCTCTTATGACTAGAGTTCCAGAGGAACGAGTGGGTGTAGGCAGTGATTTCTTTAAGTCTTCGGTATGATGTTGCAAGGGAGGGAGGTTGTCTGAAAGCCTGCTGCCTCAGCCCACCAAGGGTGAGATAATTAAGACATCTAGGGTTTTATGGGAGTTGCACTGTTCCAGAAACTCCACACATAAACCTCAACGCTTTGGCAGGGTGGGGTAGGGCGGCTGCCCCGTCATGGAGACAATCTGAGGCTCTGGGTGTTTCTGATACAAACGGCCAGCCAGTCCTCTCGTCCCCTTTTGGAGCCTAATCCCCACAACGGACTCTTCCGGGCTCCTCTCACCATCCGCGCAGGCTTTAGAAGTTTCCAGTTTGTCAGATCAGTGACCACTCATCCATCGGCTTCGCTGGTTCCGGAATGTTGTTGCTATCGTCTCCTCATTTTTCTTTGTTCCTGTGGGTTTTTGCTTTAAAAAGTCTTGACTGTCATTTTGGTGGCATTCCAAGAAGAACACAGGCGAATGTGGCTTAACATGCTGCTTCTGTTAATTCCATTCCCCCTTCCTTAAGTTACAATTGTCCTATTTTCAGATTTCTACTTTTGTACACTGGATGTTTGGGTGCCTAAAATGTATCATTCAATCCAAGGTAGAAAAGGTTAATAAATCACAGAAGGACACATCTAGACTTGATCTGGACGAGCGGACATAACCCAGGTTTCTAGGACCCATCCTGTCTACAGGAGGCGGTAAGACTCCCTGGAAAGGCGTGCGTGCGTTTGCAGATGTATATGGAAAGCTGTATTATGTGAAGAAGGAAAACTCCGGAAACAGAAGCGTGTGTGGGTGTGTGTAAGTGGGCATGGACATACTTTTGCACACATCTGTGTGCTGGGTAGCAAAACAGTGGTCTGCCAACAACCTCCATTATTTCTCCTTCCCAGGATCACTCTCGTCTGTTCTTAACGGTGTAACCCATCATATACACACAGGATGGGCTGTAACACAATCCTTGGAGTTTTCTCATCCACGGGAGACACGCAGCCCTACAAGTGACAATGCCAGGGACGTGTGTGGGAAGCGTCAGTGTTGAGAAGTAGCTGTTCCGCGGGAGGAGCGAAGGCAGACTGAGAGAGGCAAGAGGTGCAGGGCACCTGGTGGCGTTTCCGTGGCTTTTGTGGCCCTGGACACGTCCGCCCTTCCCTTTTTGCCTTTGTGGGTTTGTGCCTTTCTTTTCCCTTGTACTGGAGTAGGAACATGTAATATGAGATCTATCCTCTTAAATCTCTAAGGATACAGTAATGTTAACTATTAACACAGTGATATATAGGAAATCATTAGAACTTTTTCATTTTGCTGAGGGGGGGGGGGGGAGAGAGAGAGAGAGAGAGAGAGAGAGAGAGAGAGAGAGAGAGAGAGAGAGAGAGAAGCTTATGTTCTAGAATGAACACTGTACCATTCAACTCTGCCCAAAATAAGTGGTTTGGCTATTCCCCTGCTAGAAGTATTTCAGCAAGACTCTGGGCAAGCACTCTTACCTGGTCTTGAGTCTCCATGAGAATAACTCTGTATTATCAGGTCACTCTGATTATTAAATCCCTAAATCCTCTATTCCTGGGTAGCCGTAGGGTTTCCTACTTAGCTTCTTCCTAAGGCTATTTTCCATACTTGTCTGATGAAAGAATAACCTGGAATACTTGTTAAAAGTATAGCTTCTCTGGCTCTCAGGATCCGTTGGTTCAGAGGTCCTGAGACGTAGTCCCAGATAGTTGTATTTTTAATAAGGGACCCAGGTGATTCTTCTCAACAGTCAAATTTGGGAAACCTTGCTCTAGGAGTTATGGCCAATGGGAACAAACATAGTTGATCTAAAGTATTACACAGTCAGTCCTTACTTAACGCTGTGGTTCTTGCAACTGTGGGGAAACTATGTATAATGAAACCAATTTTACTGTAGGCTGATTGACATAAACAAGACAAGTTCCGATAGCATTTCATCAATGTTATGCGGAAATGACACTGAACGAAATGATGCTATTCGAGGACCTGCTGCATGTTATACATGAAGTCTAAGTATTATTAACCAGATGACATTTCTACGGCTGAATTACTCCAAAGCAATCAGTACATGTGGTTTTCTCCGGGGAGGAGCTGGAGAGTGGGTCGGAATGCCTTTGTTGTTGTTTTTTTCCTTTCGGTGTGATGACTGTTAGAAAGAATTCTTTAATGGCTTTGCCCCTGAGGGAGTTTCTGCATCGCTCAGGTCAAGAAACAGCTTACATCAAATAGAAAGCAAGCATCTTACATTCTTTTCAGTGCTGCCTAAGAGAATTTTGGAGAAAATTAAGAAGAGAAAGGAGACACACAGTTCTAGTTCCTTGACGGTCCCTAAAGGAAACTGCTTGTATGACTAAGAGAGGGACTCATGCATTTCAACTTAAATGTTTATGAATCATGTACAGAATGACTTAGGAGAAAATAAGGGATTAATTTAATTTACACAGCCTAATTAGGACACAGAATCCATCTCTGACTCTCAACTTCAGTGCAAAAGTGTTGAAATTCATGATTATCAAAATGTTGTTTAATGTTTAAAAAAAAGATCTCAAACATGCCTCATTTGTTTTGACACTATGTTCGCTGCTTGTCACAAATGCAGAGTTTCCACCTCAAGGCACCATTCAAAGCAGACTCCTTCAGTTGCTATATGTATGAGTTAGTAGGAAAATAAATAAGTAAAAAGTGGAAAATAACATTAAAAGACAGTGAAAGGAGGAGAGAGCAAGCCAGTCCTCTCTGCCCTGTGGGATCCTCTGCTTCCCAGGCCAGAGCCTGTCCCAAACCTGAGTGGTGACTGAAGCGCAAGCCGTGACACATACCTCTTGGTGGGAGTGGGCACTCCGGAGGACATGTGGCTAACCATGGTGTCATTCATGTTGGACAGAGGGCGAGGAGGGCTGAAAGAAAAGACATAGACATAATATTAATAATTACCAACGTGACTGGGAGGAACAAGTGAAAGAATGATAAGGGCGAGAGAACCGACTACCATTCCTGATAAGTGGGACCCACGGGGGTGGGGGCAGAAGTCAATCAATATCCCAGCCCGCAGTCAATTCAACCAGAAGGTTCTCGCAGAGAAGCCAGAGGACACAGAGCTCCGATGCACCAGGGGGCGCACCTCCCGGCCAGGTGCAGCTACAAAGGGTTTCTTGCCTTTGGAGCCATGGCTATTGCTAAATGCTCCTCGTGGGAAATCTCTTACTGCCTCTCTGAAATGGAAAGAAGTTCTTTTAAAGAAATTTGTCCATCAAAAACAGGGAAGTAAAGCAGCAAAACCCTTCTCTTATATTTAGGTATTTTGGTAACTATCTCCTGGTTTCTCCTACCTTTAAGAGCTGAGTTAACTGGGTAAAATGTTTTTGCAGAGGTTATACTTAGCAAGTCTTGGTAAATATTAAGGGACCAGAACCTTTATTGTTTTATAGATTTCACAGTACTTTCATACATACATATGTCAGAGAGGAAGGGAGAGGGAGGGGGAGAGACAGAAACATCAGTGATGAAAGAGAATCATTGATCAGCTGCCTCCTGCACGCCCCACTGGGGATCGAGCTCATAACCTGGGCATGTGCTCTTGACTGGTCTTGAACCTGGGACCCTTCAGTCCACAGGCCGATGCTCTATTCGATGAGCCACACTGGCTATGACGCATAGTACTTTCTAGTAAAGGCTCCAGTGAAATGTTTTAGGTAGAGCCAAGGAACCGGGAGGAAAGGTTAAGAGGAATGGATGGATAGATCTCTACATCTATCTATCCACTTCCTTTTTAAAAAACCAATCTCATTTCTGGGTAGGGAAATCTTTTAAATAATTTCCCATTTAATGAAGAGGATCAAAGATAGAAAGTAATTTGCAGGGAACAGATTTGGGCCTCTTGGTTTTTAAGCCACAGCACTGTGCTCACTGTTACACGTTCCTCCCTGTGTATGACAGGGCCATCTGTCAGACATGCAGAATTAAAGTACGCCGTTATAGCTAGACTTCGCATCGCATTACTTATCTTACTACCTGTCTTCCAGACAGATATGCACTTTCCCCCCCAAACTTTCATGCCTATTAACACTATTGGCTTTGCTGAGTTATAATAAATCAATTGTTTTAGGTTGACTAATAATGGAAATGAACGCAGAGATTGGGTTAATTTTAGTCCTAAGTTCACATTTTTGCCAGTGATTCTCTTAATTGTCCAAATGGAACAAGGAGATAATTCCTATGAAAGAAATAAATAAAGCATCATAGCTTTTCATTCCTGAGGGCACCAGAGGCATTCTGATCCTGGAAACAGAATGGACTTTGCTTCTCTGATATATTATTATTAGCAACCCATTTCCAAAATAAGATAAGGACGTGTTCATGTTGCTTTCAAAACTAATGCAGTTACATAATGTGTATCGGTGTTGAAGATACTGTATTCAATTTCCTTTCTGACATTCTCAGAGAAAAAAATGACAATAGAAAAAAATTTAATTCCTTATACATGGATCCATGTGATAAAATATCATGATCTGTAGCATTTTGTTTGATCTGATGTCTCAAAAGTCTTTAATAATCATCTCTATCTCTTGGCAAATACCATGTCCAATTATTATGTGACAGCACACATATGAAAGCCTCTTTTCTAATATTCAAAACCAGACAATAATGTAAGCCGTAAACTATTCGTTAACTGCCCCAAATTTCATACCCCTTCTGAACTTCTAGCATATTTGATAAGAAAATGGGTATGTGTTTGCAGTCCAAGATGAAAGAGACATTTGAAAACATAAAGGGGATCTTTACTACAGTATCTACCACTAGACCCATAATTCACTGTGAAAGTCAACAGCTCAGATGTTGTCTTAGGGGATTAATACACCAAAATGACTTCTGCTTTAAAAAGTCTTCACAGTTCCCGTAAGGCAGAGCTGAAAACAATGCTTCCTGGTGTGAAGACAGAAACTTACAGAGCAGAGCTGACACCACTCATCGGCTCAGTCTTGTTGATCTTCTTTAACATCCAAAACCTACTGAAAAACCTCAACATGTCGCCAGATATTCGATATTTTCCTTTGGTGAAGGTCTTAGCAAAGGAGGATCACCTTACCCCAGGAAGAAAAATAAATTTCCAGGGTGTTAAAGAGCTAATGTAAATGCTAAATTATATAAATTAGGACAAAAAATACGGGTTTATGGATAGAGAGGATGTTCTAAGCTCAAAATTGATAGAAAAATTAGGAAGGAAAAGACCAATTCATTTGAAGTATTAAAAAAATCAGGATAGGGAAAAAATACAAATTTGGGGAACTATTTCAACAAACATGACAAAGCAAGAATTAACAATCTTCACACAAATTCATAAAATTATTAAGATTTCAATTACATAAATGAGCAAAGTGAAAATACACCTTTAAAAAAAAGACATACAGCCCAGCCAGTGTAGCTCAGCAGTTAAGCATGGACCCAGGAACCAAGAGGTCACTGGTTCAATTCCCGGTGAGGGCACATGCCTCAGTAGGGGCCCACTGATGATGTTTCTCTCTCATTGATGTTTCTATCTCTCTATCCCTCTCTCTTCCTTTCTCTCTAAAAATAAATTTTAAAATATTTTTTAAAAAGCATACAAGAAACAACAAACAAGTGTTTTAATTGTACAGGTAATTTGTTAAAATTACAGACCACTTCCCTTTAAAAAATGTTTTTCCTCCCTTCTCTCTTTCTCAAAGAAAGAAAACATTTCAAATCACTCTACATGATCTCCATTACTAGACTAAGAAATTTGTGTGATTTCTTTATTGTATTTAGAGTACCTGCATATGGAGCAGGCTTTCAAGAGATATCTGCTGATCGTGAGTCACACCATGCTGACTGTGTAGAGTGTGTAAGAAGTGATCTTTCTGTGATATTTAGCTTTGGCGAGACTATTCTCTGAGAGTAGAATAGTGACATTATTAGTTGTTATATTTGGTAGGTATATTTGTAGTATTTGCAGCCGTGGCAAGTTTCCATCTGTGACTTAGTAATGGAATCAAGAGTGGAAAGTGTCTCTAATAACAACAGCAATACTGGCTAGGTGTTCAATAATGTGCCAGACTCAGTCTGAACATTTCCCATGATTCACTCAAACCTCACAACCACCAATAAGGTGGATACTATTATTATCTTTATTTTACAGATGGAGACACTAAGGCATGGAGAGAAGTAATGTACCTGTAGTTACAACCAAAATTGTGGCTGAAGTAGGACTTGAACCCAAGCAAGATAGCTCTTGAGTCTGTTCTTGATTGTTACGGTGTAGAGTCTCAACTACCTTGGACTGCTGCACTTTTGGAAAAACTTACTCAAGACTGTTTTGTCCACAAATTAATAGCAGTAGCGTGATGTTCGATCATAGTTCTTGTAAAGTTGTTGCTAGGAAGGTAAAATAATAGTCCCAGAGTACAGTTTCTGCGTGATTTATTCTTTCCCCTATCACATCATTAGAACTGTACTATAAAGGTCTATGTGAACTCAAACCCTTTGCTTGCAGAACTCCCATTCTTAGCCACCTTTAGGCTGCGCCAAGGAAAACTAGACAACCTAGAAAAAATTGTTTCCTTCCAGTACACCTCCCTAACTTATTACAGTGACTTTAAAATCAAATCTTAAGCCGAAACCGGTTTGGCTCAGTGGATGGAGCGTCGGCCTGCGGACTGAGGGGTCCCGGGTTCGATTCCGGTCAAGGGCATGTACCTGGGTTGTGGGCACATCCCCAGTGGGAGATGTGCAGGAGGCAGCTGATCGATGTTTCTCTCTCATCGATGTTTCTAACTATCTCTCTCCCTTCCTCTCTGTAAAAAATCAATAAAATATATTTAAAAAAAAATCAAATCTTAATTTCAAATATCTTTTGGATTTCTCACTGCAGCCTAACAAAATATGTAATTTTAAAGAGCAAATTATCTATTTTATCAGCCAGCTGATTTTTTTAAAAAGTGCGACACAGGACCAACAGAGTGTAATTCCTTGTGTTGGCTTTCTACACTGACTTAGAACACCTTTTGGATAAAACTCTGTGCTAACCAAGAATGTGAAAGTATAATATTGTTGTTGTTTCAACAAAATTTCTACTTAAAAATTGTAAGTGAATAAAGGGCGACACGAACAAAGCCAGCGCTGAAGGCTGAGTGGAAAGGTGAGATCTTGGGCACCTGTGAGGACTGTCACTTTTCCATAAGCCCTTGGACAAACCTCTTCTGTAAAAAGTCATCCAGATGGGCAGATACCCCTACCCTACACTTTTAATATGTATATGTATATGTATATGTATATGTATATGTGTGTGTGTGTGTGTGTGTGTGTATGTATATATTGATTTCAGAGAGGATGGGAAAGGAAGGGAGAGAGAGATAGGAGCATCAATGATGAGAGAGAACCACCTACTGGCTGCCTCCTGCATACCCGCTACAGGGGATTGAGCCCACAACCTGGGCATGTGTTCTGACTGGGAATCAAACCATGACCTCCTGGTTCATAAGTTGACACTCAACCACTGAGGCACACCAGCCAGGCCCTATCCTATACTTTTAAAAGTATTTGCTCATTATCCTGCTCTTCTTCCAAGACTATTTTTTTTGTAGAGGTTAAGATTCTGCAATTCTCTTTTACCTTGACAGCTGCCAATCACACGCTTGGGAACTCTTTACCAGATGTTTTGGTCTGTTTATTACTGTTAGTATAAGAGGGGAAAAGGTTTTATTATGCCTAATGCTTTCAGTTACTTGATTCCTTTTCTGTATTGCCCACAACAATGCTTTACAATGAGGTACTTAATCATTTTAGTTAAATACATTTAATCACTTAAGATTTTTGCAGCCAACTATTTTTATTTTGTCTTCAATCCTAGATACCTGTGTGGCTTCTGAAATTACCTTCCCTACTTACTTTGATCATACTTTTCTCATCTTTAAGGTTATGTAGCAGATCTCACCATACTTTAAGACAAAGTCAAAACCCACACTGTAGACAACTTCATTCTTTTACCTATTAAACTACTTAGGTCTTCCACATCTTTCAAACAAATTGTTCTTTTGCTTCTTCTAAGCCCCTGCTTTCAAATCAACTAGGTACTTATCCTGAATGTCCTTCTTCATGGATTTGCTAAAGTTACGCTCTTTCTCTCCTCTCTTATCAGAGAAATGGCTCCTGAAATTTCAAGTATGTTTATAAAGCCCTTCTTATTACTATAAACTCCATTTAGATAAATAAGGTCTTGATCAGCACACAGACAAAAATCCATGCCTAGTACTGTTAGGGGCTTTGAGAAAAACAAAAACAAGTTGAAGATTGTCCCTGCCCACAAGAAATTTATAATACAATTAGTCCTCAAAAGCATCAGTCATCTAGACAATAAGCATTTAAGCTTTGGCTTAACATATTACAGTTTTTAGGTCAAATCTGACTTAACAATTATCATTTACAATAAAAATGTATAAAATTATAGCACAGATTACAACTTAATTATTTCAAAAAATGAACCAAAGACCAGTTAAATAAAAGAATATGAAAAAGCCCTAAGAAGTTAACAGTTAGAGGCATACCTTGTTTTACTGTACTTTGTTTTATTGCACTTCACAAATGTTACATTTTTTTACAAATTGAAGGCAAGACCCTCCACCAGCAAAAAGATTACAACTCGCTTTATTGTGATACTTGCTTTATTTCAGTGGTCTAGAACCAAAACCTCAATACCTCCAAGGTCTGTCTGTACAAGATTTGCTGAGTACTTTGCACATATTTTTTTACTTTCAGAACACTGAAGAGGGTTGGGGGAAAGGAGTAATACACTAACATCTGTTGAATATGAGCACTGCATTAGCACTGAGCTAGGTCCTCAGACACACTGTCTGATTCTTGCTACTACCTATGATGGCATTCCTATCCTATATAACAAAAGCCTAATATGCTAAGTGTCCGATCATCGGTTGGCCATTCAACCAATCAAAGAGTAATATGCTAATGATATGTTAAGGCCGCTCAACTGCTCACTATGACGTGCACTGACCACCAGGGGGCAGATGCTGCGACCGGTAGGTTACCTTGCTGCTGGGGTGTGGCCGATCAGGACTGAGTGAGACAGGCCAGACACGCCCTGGAGCCCTTCTGTGGTCCTTCCCCAGCTGGCCAACCCCCCACAGCCCTACCCAGTCCCGATCGTGCACTGGTGGGGTCCCTCCACCTGGCCGGCACCCTTTTGCAATCCGGGACCCTTTGGGGGATATCAGAGAGCTGGTTTTGGCCCGATCCCGCAGGCCAGGCCGAGGGACCCTAATGGTGCACGAATTCGTGCACTGGGCCTCTAGTTTTACAAATAAAGAAATGAAGGTCAAAGGGGACAATTAACATGATCAAGGTCACAAAGCTAGAAGTGACAGAACCAGTCCACTTTTATCTGGCTCTAAAGCTACTGAACAGATCAAGTCCACAGACTCACCATCCTAACCCAGGCATCTCTATTATGCAAATTTTTCAGATTGGAGTGTTCAGGGAAGAGTAAATTCTCAAGTTTGAGAACCACGGCCCACTTTAAAACCATTGGCTTCAAGTTTAACTTGAACTAGCCTGGGGGAGGGGAGGAATTTACTTGGTATCATAATTAAATTCACAACTAAGCTTCTTAAAAGGTGAGGTGCAGCAGGCTTCCAGGCCCCTGGAATGTCAGCAGGGCATTGACACTGGCTGTTATTTTTGCTGAGATCTCATTTTGGGTTAGAGTCTATGCAGATCTCACAGCTTTATACCTTTAGCAAGAAACAGCTTCTGCCTGACACACTGCAGCTTCACCACTGCAGGAAGGAACCTCTTCCTCATTCCAATCCGAAGTTGCCAGAAAACACTCAGATCTGCCTGGAGTCACGGGCCCACTCCGGGAGACAGAGGGCCCGCTACGGTGGCTGGCAGTCCTCTTAGCAAAACATGGCTAGGGCTGAGGGAGGACCCAGTCTCCAAAGAAGAGGGTACTGTTCCCAGGAGAAAGGCTGCAGAGAGCGACTGGGATCCAGGCCCTGCTGGAGACCAGCCGGGTGAATGCAGCTTTAGAACAAAGGTTTCTCTCTTCTTAGTCACTTCCCTCCAAAATTAGTAGCCTGTAAACCCAGTCACAGGTCCCGACATTGAAGCTCTACACGACCTGCTAAGAAAGCCAGCTTATCTAATTATTCCATTATGATGAAGATGCATGGGATTGAGATGGCTCTGTAATAATGGCACACTGTAGCTCTGGTGAACTATCACAGAGGGCAGATTCTAAGCTCCCTTTAATCTACATAATTCTATTAGTCTCTCAAGAGACACCCAGCCTCTGGACAAGAGTTACGACAACTGTGGATCATTTCTATCCTCCTTGAGTCGTGTGATGTTTTGCTTTATTTATTCCTGTGTATCAGACCAACCATTTCCTGTTACTCCATTAGGTTCACGGTTATTGGACAAAGCCAAAAAATTAAACAAACAGGCAAACAAAACTGCCTTTTGGAAAACCATAAGGTAAAGAAAATAACAAAATAGTACTGTAAATGTAGATACTAACACCGTATTACATATTGACAATGAGGTTTATCAGACTTCCAAGGAAGTACATTTTACTTTATTAGCCATTTACAATGTATTAATCGACAGAAAAGATTTAAAAATTCCAAAAGGAACTACTAATCAGGTGGCAATTAACTCATTAATGTAAAAAAGACCTATTAATAGGCAGACATGCCTCACTTCCTGCTTCTTCTAGTTTAAGAGCCATTTGTGGTATAAGACTTATAATGAAATATTTCTCTGGAAGGAAAGGTTCACCACAATCGCATTCTTATGTAGAAATTACACCATGAAACAGAACCTAGAGCAGTGGTTCTCAACCTTCTGGCCCTTTAAATACAGTTCCTCATGTTGTGACCCAACCATAAAATTATTTTTGTTGCTACTTCCTAACTGTAATGTTGCTACTGTCATGAATCATAATGTAAATATCTGATATGCAGGATGGTCTTAGGCGACCCCTGTGAAAGGGTTGTTCGACCGCCAAAGGGGTCGCGACCCACAGGTTGAGAACCGCTGACCTAGAAGAACCCAGGTATCTCTCTCTAGCTCTGAAAAAGGATAGAATTGTAAAGGAGACAATTATTTGCAAATTATTTAGTAGTATCACTCAGTTTAATATTATAATATTGAAAAATAGGCAAAGGGCCTTACAAAAACAGATAAAAGTCAACAGGAATGTACTATTTTATTTTAAGAGCCTTTCCATGATGAATAATCCCTTTGTTCTCCTTGCTCGTTAAACTGAGAGAGGAAGTTGTCAATACTTTATATTGACACTGACTCCTGTGTTTCTAGAAAGACGAGAAAAGATGACAACGTAAATATTTCAGTAAGTTACTGCTCACGGAGAGGTCAATGAAATGAATGATGCAATGTCATTTTCTGACCTGTTTATATGGTCAGGACTGAAACTTGTTTGTTTGTTTTTTTTAAATGGAAACAAACACATTATTAGAGAAAACAAGCTGACTCTCATGTTTCATACAATCAGCCACACAGAAAAAGACACAGTGGACTTTCCCCTTTTAAAATAATGGCCTGAGAAATTCCAGAGGCTCTAGAATCCTACCAAAAAAATAAACACCATCATCATTAGCCCAGCAGCTCAAGCAGTAAAAACATGAAGGCAGGAAAAGCTACCAAACCTTTACATTCTGTAGCAAGTGCTCCTTCTTTCTCTATGGATCTGGCCTCTAATGCATTACACTGCTATTGTCTCTAAGGAAACAGAACAATCACATGACGAAGAATCTTCTCTGCAAGGTAGCTGATCCTACAGAGCATTGTGGGAAAGAGCGGGTACGAGGGAACAACTGGTTAGAAGGCAACACACGTCTGCCCTCCGTCGGCCGGCCCATCACGCGGTCGAAGGCCGCTGATTACAGGAAGGCAGATGCAGCAAGCAGAGCAGGTACCACTCCTCAGAAGCTTAAACATGAAACACACCCTCTTGCAATAGAATCCAGTGGCCCAATTAACCGGGATAGCAACTCCATTCTGGTGGGGACGTGAGGGAGCACCCCCACCTCCTCCCCCAGGGCTTCTCCTAATTGCCAACTGCTTGATAAGAAAGCACCTGCACGACTGTGTCTGCCAGGTAGGTAGCGACCGGGACGTAGGGAGGAGGAGTAAGGCTTGATTTTTGTTATTGAAGAGCAGTTAGTGGAAATGTGAGCAGAGTGAGGAAAAAAAATAGGGCAGGGGTGGGTGCCTACCTCTTTGATGCAAAGAGCTCCTTAATTCATAAAGGCACTTCACCAGGGGGTGGCTGAAACAGACAGCTAGACAGTGTGCCCTGCTGAGTGGGATTTCAGGGACACCTCTAGCAGGGCACCCACAGGATGAGAATGCCCCTGACACTCAGAGTCATCTTGTGGCCTCTTATCAATTTCATAGAGGCCCAGTGCACAAATTCGTGCACCAGTGGGGTCCCTGGGCCTGGCCTGTGGGATCGGGCTGAAACCGGCTCTGATGTCCCCCGAGGGGTCCCAGATTGCGAGAGGGCGCCGGCCAGGCCAAGGAACCCCACTGGTTGGCCAGCTGGGAAGGGACCACAGGAGGGCTCCAGGGTGTGTCCAGCCTGTCTCGCTCAGTCCCGATCGGCCAGACCCCAGCAGCAAGCTAACCTACCAATTGGAGCATCTGCCTCCTGGTGGTCAGTGCATGTCATAGCCACTGGTCGACCGGTTGACTGTCTGCCCCTTGGTGGTCAGTGCACGTCTTAGCGAGTGGTTGAGTGGCCTTAGCATATCATTAGCATATTATGCTTTGATTGGTTGAATGGCCCACTGGACAACCAGACACTTAGCATATTAGGCTTTTATTATATAGGACCTACTCATTAGCACTTAAATCTATCTGCTCCTGGTCTCCAGCTCCACCGCCATCAACACATTTCAGCCTGTCTTCCGCTAGTGCAGCAAATATTGCAAGTTTTCCATTAGTCCAGAGAACCTTTCCATTGTTACTGGTCTGATTTCTCAAGGCCACAATTACTTTTCTAAGCATGGCTCTCATATGCCACCATTGTGCCCCAAACCATCAATTCTCTATCAGTCTTCCAAATTAAGACTAACATCTTCCTCTCTGTGGTCACTGCCTAAACCAGCCGTGGGCAAACTACGGCCCACGGGCCGGATACGGCCCGTTTGAAATGAATAAAACTATTGAAAAAAAAGACCGTACCCTTTTATGTAATGGTATTTACTTTGAATTTATATTAGTTCACACAAACACTCCATCCATGCTTTTGTTCCGGCCCTCCGGTCCAGTTTAAGAACCCATTGTGGCCCTCGAGTCAAAAAGTTTGCCCACCCCTGGCCTAAACACTACAGCCTCAGTTTCCCACTCTGTCTTAATGTTCACTACTTCCTTATACTTTCCAAGTGTTCTGGGCAAATATGCGACTCTGTTCAAACACAGGCCCTTGGACTTTTCTGCCACAGTAAAACAAAACAAAACAAAAAAGGCAAAGGATATCTAAATATTTACACTAAAAATAGGGAAGTCTAAATGAAACCCAGGCTAACAACCCAAGGGTCTGCAAAAGAATTCTACCATTTGCTTAGATAAATGAGAGGTGAAAAAGACAACCCAACCAATCAGACAGCTAACTGGTTCATATAAACACGTTGACATCAATGATAAAAAGCTACAGAATAAAATAGATGCAGGTGTTCGGATGCTTGGCAGAAAATGAAAGAGTTGATTTATATGACATTGGAAATATAGTAAAAACAAAATAGCGGCAGGATAATATCTTTCAAGGCGACAAACTCCAAGGATACTGAGGGGGGAGCAGAGCACAGAATGTGAAGGGCAACGTCAACAATAGTGGACAAAATTAATTTCATGGGGAAAAACCCTACAGGACACTTGAGACTAAAATGCCTCCCTTTTATAATGAAAGCACATCACAGGGGACAAGACGCAGCGGAGAGTGGGAAGAACGCCCGTTGGGAGAGTCGGGGTCCTGTTCCAATCCTGCTACTAAGCAGGCTACGGGACCTGGACAAAGAAGCCCTTTGTGCCTCAGCTACACTGACCTGTGAAAGGAAGAGGGCTGGTTCTAGAACAGTGGTTTTCACATGTTGTTCCCCGGGCATCAAAGGATTCCACGAATTGCTTCAGTAACCACAGAGGAGAGCAGGCACATCAGGCCCAGCCTCCTCTCCGCGTCTGCTCCGCACACAGCTTCACAAGCACCATGCCCACTGCTGCTTCGGCGAGTCTGAGAACACCTTTCCTCACCACAGCGTTTACATTAGCAGTCTCTGCGTCCTTACGCATCATACCTGGTTCTTTCCTTTTAATGTCCTTTCACAATTTGCGATGACATATATCTAGTGTTTGCTTTTTAACCGGTCTCACTCAAGAGGCTGTGAGCTTCATGATGGCAGAGCCCATGGGTTTGTTCTACCACTGTGTTCACATGTGTACCTACATCGTAACGGCACGCAGTGGGTGCTCAGTAATTATTGATTCAGTAATGAAATTTTATGAATTTATTTTCCATTCCAATTTATTTAAAATTGCAAACTGGGGAAGGGCTCACCTGAACTGAATTTTAAATGGAAAAGACATCCTAGCAAGGAATTCTAAGGAAGATAGCTAACAGGCCATTTGGGGTGGCCAAAATTCTTGAGTAGGAGGAGTAATGATGGCTGAATAATATTCTCAGGAATATACCTGAACACATGACTGCAGCAGTACTTCTCATATAGACCAAATGCATCAGGCCAACGATGCCTGTAAAATCAGTCGTGGTATTTCATTTCTAGACCAAAAGAATCTACGAGTAATTTTAAATGCTCTAACACATTAGGAAGTTTGCCAAGGGAATAAAAAACCACACACCATTTCATTGAATGTATATCAAAGTCTCTGAAAAAAAGGCCCCACAGAGACCTTTGGAGACAGTGCTATGACAGTGAATTTTAAATCAGTTGGAGGAGCGGTTGAGGAACTTCTGGTTCAAGGAGGCAGACTGAGCACATGCTAAGAGCTCACCCTCCTGTATAGAGAAAAATGATTTAAAGTTATAAAAATAAGCTGAAGCATGCATAGCTAGAACTAAAACAAAAAGGCTGAACTCTCTTTAAGCCTAATAAAATAAAGAAGTATTTATCCCCGCACCCCAAGGAAGAAAATAGACAAGGAGCCATCGTGGCATCCAGGGCCGTGCTGAGCTGCCATGAACCAAACACCAGGGCCACCTCTGGAGAGGCTGGGGCTTAAACACACCCCCCCAAACACCCAGAGAAAACAGAGCATCTAAAAAACTCTTTATAATGAGTATTCTTAATATCCTCAGGCACCTAAAGGACAGACTAGCACCCATAAAATGTTCTGAAAAATAACTAGGGATTGAAAAAATGAAAATTATAATTATTGAGATTTTAAAAACTTAGAGATATGCTGAATATAAGACTAAATACAACTAAAGACTGATAGTCCTTTTTTTTTTTTTTTTTTTTTTTTTTTTTAGTTAAGACACTTGAGAGCTAAACTGTGTTTTAAAGTTTATGTCTCAGAGTTCCAGAGAGACCAAAGGGATTGGAGAAAAGGCAATGGTATCTGAAACAGATAATGGCTGAGAATATTTCAGAGCTGATGAATGACATGAGCCTACACAGAGTAAGAATCTTCTGCGTGTTAAAACAAACAAAACAGAACAACAAAAAAGCTCACATCCAGACAGATTATAGTAAAACTTCAGATTACCAGTATTATAAAGAAAATTAGAGGCCTGATGCATGAATTCGTGCACTAGTGGGGTCCAGCCAGCCCACCTGACCATCAGGGGTGGGTCAGCTGGGGCGAGGGGCTGTGGGTGAGGCCAGCTGGGGCAAGGGGCCACAGGCAGTTTGCTGGCCCCACTCCCGATCAGGGGAAGGGGGCTCACTTGGGGGTGGGGCTGGCTGGGGGAGGGGCCGCAGGCATTCTGGTCGTTCCACCGCCATTCAGTCAGTTTACATACTATCCTTTTATTATACAGGATCCTAAAAGTTACCAGCAAAATATGAGAAATTCAACAGAAAGGAAGGAGAATCAGATTGTTATTAGCAAATTGGTTACAAGATAATAAAGGAATAATATCTTCAAAGAATGAAGAGAAAACAACTTTTGCTAGACTTTAAATCCAGCCAAATTATCATTCAGTAGTGAGGGTGGCTAACAATTAGCCAAGAAAAAGAAACAAAAGGCATCCAAATTGTAAAGGAAGCAAAACTATATCTATTTACAGGTGATGTGAATGCATATAGAGAAAACCCTAGAGCTGATAAGCAAGTTCAACAAAACTACAAGACACAAGGGCAATATAAACAAAACAGCTGTATTTCTACTTACTAGCAATGAACAATCTGAAAATAAAGTTAAGAAAACAATTTCATTTATAATAGCATCAAAAAGAATAAAATGCTTAGAAATAAATCCAATCAGGAAATGCAAGATTTGTACACTGAAAATTACAAACATCACTGAAAAAAATTACAGGCCTAAATAAGTGGAAACACATCCTATGTTCATGGAATGGAAGACTTAATATTATTGAAATAGTGGTAATTTCCCAAACTGATCTACAGATTCCCTGAAATCCCTATAAAATTATAGCTTTTTTGCAGAACTTGACAAGTTGATCCTAAATCCATACAGAAATGCAAGACACAAAGAACATCCAAAACAATCTTCAAAGAGAACAAAACTGGAGGATACATACTTCCTGATTTCAAACTTATTACAAACCTTTCAAAGGAGTCTATTTTGCTATGTGTTAAAAGGTTCAGAGCTATTCATAAATTATCCATTACTCTCTCTAGCTACACAGAAATCCCTAATATCTGAAATTAGTGGCTCTGAAAAAGTTTCTCAGTCTAAACACTGTGCAAGAATTGATCAATAGATTCTGAAGGCTTTTACAGCAACTATCTAACCCAGCGGATTCTCAACCTGTGGGTCGCGACCCCTTTGGTGGTCGAACGACCCTTTCACAGGGGTCACCTAAGACCATCAGAAAACACATATATAATTACATATTGTTTTTGTGATTAATCACTATGCTTTAATTATGTTCAATTTGTAACAGTGAAATTGGGGGTCACCACACCATGAGGAACTGTATTAAAGGGTCGCGGCATTAGGAAGGTTGAGAACCACTGACCTAACCGGTATTCCTGCCACTCCTGGAGCTCCATTCCGCACCCATGTCTGTTCTCACTGCAGCGCTGGAATGCTCAGAGAAGTACAGCTGACAGCTCCTCTCACAGCTTCTCCACTCTTCACTGTTTCTCCTGTCCCCACTTAAATTTGGGGGAAATGACAAATGGACGCAGTCACTGAAAGCTAACGGATGCTGCTGTGAACTGTAAACTGAAAGCGACTTTGATGATGTATTAGAAGGGGTCTAGGGTATTTTTCATGTCAAAGATGGTGAACTCTTGGATCCACTAGGACTTTTTCATTTAACTTGCCCCAGTGCACCTACATCTGACTTGTTTCATTTAAGCTGACATGATCAAGTTCATTTTTGGAGATCCTTTCTTGGGGAAAAAATCACCTTATATTTGGGGTTGCTTCCCCTGGTATTTTTAAAAAGAAAAGAATATATAAAAGCTTGCGGCCATTTGTACTTATATTTATCCTATTTCCTTCCTTCCTTCATTGCTACTTATAACATTTAAGATCACAATAAATCGGGGGTGTAAGGCCCACGAGATCATTTGGTCTGGCCCTGCCGAGGCATTCGGGTGAGTTAGTTAAATGTTCGACCAAATACAGCAGGCTAATTTTTAAGTTGATAATTTTGTATGGCCCACGAATGATGTTATAAATACCCAAGTGGCCCTTGGCAAAAAAAGGGTTCCCCACCCCTGCAACAAATTAAAAATACAACTTTTTTCACTTTCATGACTCAGTGTCATCCGAACTCTTTACATGCATCTTTGTCATCACTGTCTTTATCATAACTAAAGGTTCTCTGAGTCACCACTCAGTTCTCCAGAGGATATCATGGTCATTTCCGTCCAAACAATGCCTCTGTATCTACTGCTCTCAGTGGAGAACTTACCACACGCTTCTCCCGTTATATGAAGGCAGCTGGCATTTTCATCTATAATCACTTAATGCATTTTTATTTTTAAAATTGAATTTAATCTTTTCTACACACATAATTAATAAGCTTGATCTAATGGGAATATAGGGAACACTGCACTCAATAATCTTAGAATCTTTTTAAACATACCGAGAATGTTTAGAAAAATTGTTCAGACACTTGGGCCGAAAAAGAAATCTCAGCTCTATCAGGATATTCAATAATATCCGAAAACATCAAAT
Source organism: Myotis nattereri (assembly GCF_964212035.1). Classification (NCBI taxonomy): domain Eukaryota; kingdom Metazoa; phylum Chordata; class Mammalia; order Chiroptera; family Vespertilionidae; genus Myotis; species Myotis nattereri. The sequence goes on along the minus strand of NC_138085.1, from coordinate 73,447,132 downwards.
ACCCCCTGACAGTCTTATGTGAATATTAGGGAAACAAGTGAAATCAATTAACTGAACAATCACTTAAAGAAGTAAGACGCTAAGTAACAGAGTTTGATCCTTCCATGTTTTCTCTATCTAAACATCACCTCTAAGTTGCCAGTATTTCCAAGCCACACATGTCCCATGAACGCCTTCCAAACTTATATGTGAGCATAAAACAAAAACAAACAAACAAACAAACAAACAAACAAACTCAACAGGTCCAAAATGGAGCTCTCATTCTACCCAAACTATAGATTTCTCCATCTCTATCCTTCTAGCCGTTGAGGCTAAACTGACTTCTCTTTTTCTCTAATATTCCACATCCAATCTGCCAGCAAGACTTTTATCCTTCCATTTTATACCAGTTTTATATTTTTAAGCTCTCAGAAGGGCTGAGCTCACACAGACAACATCAATCACAGCTTAACCAACTTCCCAAAATGAAGACGTTAAATATTCATCTCAAGAAACTCTATGGAGAAGCTCTTAACATGAATGTTTTTCTCCCTGGCCAGTGTGGCTCAGTGGTTGAGTGTCGGCCTATGAACCAGGAGGTCACAGTCTCCTGGTCAGGGCACATGCTTGGGTTGTGGGCTTGATCCCCAGTGTGGGGCATACAGGAGGCAGCAGATCGATGATTCGCTCTCATCATTGATGTTTCTATCTCTCTCTCCCTCTCCCTTCCTCTCTGAAATCAAATTTTTTTTTAAAAAAAATAATGTTTTTCTTGTGATAAACTGGACACTGGAAATAAGTGAAAGATAACAGTAGGGCTTACAGAGAATTAAACATGAGTTGGTGACAACTTGGAAGAAATGACCAAAGAGAATAAAGAAGTCATTTAAATTCCAAAAAGAATTCTGCTAAAAAAGTGAAAAACTAAGAAGGAAGATTATTCAATACAATTTAGCAGACTATTTCCTTGAATTCATGTTTGGAGCCAAGGTATTCAGTTTTATTCATAAGATGGTCCCATTAACATTATCCAAAAGGGAAAAAATAAGTAAGACAAAAGGGAAAGGTTACTTTACCAAAGGAGAAAATGCCTTATTTTGACCTCATCTTGAGCTCTAGGATATTTTTAAGTTGTAACATAAGAATTTTGCCCCAAAAGCTCATTTTGAAAAAATACAGTTTTTACAATGTGAATGACCTCTCTTTGATTGCCTTCCAATGCTTTAGTAAGATCAGCAAAGTCATATCAAATAAACAAGCAAGGTCCTATAAATTGGACCTTGAAAAAAAGGACTACATGAAAATCGCCAAATTTAATGTAATTCAACTAGAATTTACCACTGTGCTCCATGCTCTGGAAGCACCAGTCAGTAGAGATTAGTCCCACAAATACCCAGCATATGCCAGGCACTGAGAACACACAGTCCCAGGCCTTAAGAAGCTGATGTTGCAAAGGACATCTTCAGGATGTCCAGGTCCAATACGTACTTCACAAGTCCTTACAGGGGACAGCCTTTCCCGGGTGCCCAAATGACTGACAAACCAGCCAGAGCTAAAGGAACTTAGGGAAGGAAAGGAGGGATCCATATGAGTTAGCGGCTAGGTTTTGAAGGTTTTATGGATAGAACAGAATTTAAGCCTGGCTTGTGGATATACAAAAGGTGGAGTCTAAAAGAGGCAAGAAGGGCATTCAGGAAAAGGGGTAGTTGGGCTAGACATCATGAGTTAGCTCAGAGGGGCAGGAAGGGATAAAAAAGTTTTAAAGGGAAGAAAGGAGGTAGGTCTAACCAGCGCAGAGGCTTTGTACTACATAAATTCAGCAGCAGAAGATAAGATTCAAAAAGTAAGGTGGGCCGAAACCGGTTTGGCTCAGTGGATAGAGCGTCGGCCTGCGGACTGAAAGGTCCCGGGTTCGATTCCGGTCAAGGGCATGTACCTTGGTTGCGGGCATATCCCCAGTGGGAGATGTGCAAAAGGCAGCTGATCGATGTTTCTCTCTCATCGATGTTTCTAACTCTCTATCTCTCTCCCTTCCTCTCTGTAAAAAAGTCAATAAAATATATTTAAAAAAAAAAAAAAAAAAAAAAAAAAAAAAAAAGTAAGGTGGGTCTGGTTACACAGAGCCTTGAATTCCAGCAAGAGGAGTGCCTCCTTAATTCTACAGGCAGTGAAGTTTTGTAGAGTTTTGAACAGGGAAGTAATATGACAAAGGCAGCGATTCAAGAAGATTAATTTGGTAGAAATATGTAGACAGTTTTGATGTTTAAGAATAAAAGGACAAATTCAGTAGGTGGTAAACTCAGCTGGGCAATATGAAAACCTGTAAAGGTACTAAGAAATATTCAGATTATTCTTAATTGGAATCAGATCACAAGATACACATCCTATTAAGAAATTCCACTCAATGAATATAATTCTGAGGCTCAATGTCCACATAAAATTATATTATGGGTATACCCTAGGTTTGACTAGGGAATAAATAAAGCTAAAAAAATAAAGCAGATTTCTCCAGTAATAAGAATTATTACTTTTCAAAAATAAATTTTTAGTAATCATAATGAACTGGAGTACCATGACCTCCACTCCCTGATTTTTTCACTTTAAAAAAATAATTGAGATAAAATTGGTATATAACATTATATAAGTTTCAGGTGTACAACATTATAACTCAACGTCTGTATACACTATAAAGTGATCATCACCAAAAGTCTAGTTTCTATTCTTCACCATACAACTGACCCCCTTAACTCATTTCACCCTACCTCCAACCCTCTTCCCCTCTGGTAACTACCAATCTGTTCTTCGTATCTAGTTTATTTCTGTTTTGTTTGTTCATTTGTGGAGTTTTTTAAAGATCTCATTTATACATATAAAAGCCTAAGGGACCATCTGACCGTTTGATCATCTGACCAATAGCTATGACGCACACTGACCACCAGGGGGCAGACGCTCAACACAGGAGCTGCTGAGCTGCGGTGACCTGGCAGCTGCGGTTCTCGGGTGACACACCTGGAACCAGAGAGGAGGGAGCCTGATTCCGAGGTGCGTCACCTGAGAACCGCCCTCTTGCAATCCGGGGCCCTTTGGGAGATGTCAGAGTGCCGGTTTCGGCCTGATCCCCACAGGCCAGGCCGAGGGACCCCTCCGTGCACGAATCAGTGCACAGGACCTCTAGTATATAAATAAATAAAATCATATAGTACTGTTCTTTTTTCATCTGACTTATTTTACTTAGGATAATACTAATAAAATCCCAATAAAATATGGAGTTCAGCTAATTATAATATCAATACTGGTTTCCTTCGTAAAGAGTTAACAAGAGAACAGTGCACGGTATATGGAAACTCTCTGTCCTATCTGCACTATTTCTGTAAACCTAATAAAACTACTGTAAAATAAAAATATGATTTAAGCATTTTTTTAAATGGGCAAAAGATCTAAATAGACAATTATACCAAAGAAGATACATGAATGGCTTACATGTACATGAAGAGGTGCTAATCATTATTAGTTATTGGAGAAGTGCATATTAAAGCCACAATAAGATACCACTGTTCACTAACTAGGAAGGCTATAATTCAAAAGAATAACAATATGCCAAGTGCTAGTGAAAAGTGAAGAAACTGGAACTCTCGTGTATTGCTGGTGGGAATGTAATGTGGTAAAGCCACTTTCAAAGACAGTTTGGCAATTTCTTAAAAATTTAAACATACACTTACCCTATATGACCCAGCAATTCTAGTCCTAGGTATCCACCCGAAATAAATGAAAACATGTGTCCATACAAAGACGTGAATGTTCATAGCAGTGTTTTTCATAAAAGTAAAAAACTGAAATGAGCCAAATGTCCATCAACAGATGAGAGATAAATAAAACATGTCTATTTGTACAATGGGGTATTTTCATTATTGAAAAGGAATGAACTATTGATACTTGCTACAACATCGATAAGCCTCAAAAATATTATGCTAAAAGAAAGACCCAGGCCAAACAGGTTTGGCTCAGTGGATAGAGCGTTGGCCTGCGGACTCAAGGGTCCCGGGTTCGATTCCGGTCAAGGGCATGTACCTTGGTTGCAGGCACATCCTCACTGGGGGGCGTGCAGGAGGCAGTGATCGATGTTTCTCTCTCATCGATGTTTCTAACTCTCTATCCCTCTCCCTTCTTCCCTGTAGAAAATCAATAAAAAATACATATTTTAAAAAAAAGAAAGAAAGACCCAGAAGTAAAAGACTATATATTATATTATTCTGTTTATATAAAATTTCTAGAAAAGGCAAAACTATAGAAACAGGAAGTATACCTGAGGTGCCCTTTAAGGTCCAGGTAGAGAGATGGGACTGACTACAAATGGATGAGAGGGAATGCCTACAGATGATGGAAATGTTCTAACCTGAATGGTAGTGATGGTTGCAAAACTTTAGTAAATATGAATTTACTAAAAATTATTTAACTGTCACAGAGGATGAATCTTATGTAAATAATACCTCAAGAAACTGTTTAAAGAAAGAAAAGACAAATCTAAAACCACAATGAGATACTGCATCATACCCTATTAAATAAAAACAAAACAAAAATGCAACACCTCAAAGAGAGCAGTGTTATTTATAACGGCCAAAAGGTGGAAGTGACCCAAATGTCCATTGACAAAGGAATGGACAAACAAAATGTGGGCAATACAATGGAATCTTTCTCAGCCTTAAAAAGGAAGTAAATCCTGACACATGTTACAACATGGATGAACCTTTTGCTAAGTGAAATAAGACAGTCCTGTACGACAATCAAATATATATATGATTCTACTTATATGAGGTATCTAGAGTAGTCAAATTCAGAAAAACAGACAGTAGAATGGTGGTTATCAGGGGCTTGTGGTAAAAAGGAAGTGATGTTTAATGAATTTGTTGTTTCAAATTTGCAAGCTGAGAAAGTTCTGGAGATCTATTTCTCTACAATGTAAATATACTCAACGCTACTAAGCTGTATACCTGAAAATGGTTAAGATGATAAATTTTATGTTATGTGTATTTTACCACAATAAAACAAAGAAAGGAAAAATAAGGGATGGTATTTGAGCCATGCTAAATCTGAAGTTTAAAAACAGAATGCTTGCCCCAGCCAGTTTGGCTCAGTGGATGGAGTGTCGGCCTGCAGACCGAAGGGTCTTAGGTTTGATTCTGGTCACGTACCTTGGTTGTAGGCTCCTCCCCAGCCCGGGGCCTGGTCGGGGCTCGTGCGGAGGCAACCAATTGATGTGTTTCTCTCACACTGCTATTTCTCTCTGTCTTTCCCTTTCTCTTCCACTCTCCCTAAAAACCATTCGAAACATATCCTCGGTTGAGGATTAAAAAATAAAAAAAAATAAAAGCAGAGTGTTCTTAGGTAGTATAGTGGTAAACAGAGAGAAAAATCCCAAGGGGAGGGTGAAGTGGACCAAAGTCATGGCCACTTGTAAACAACTACCCTCTAGGACTAAGCCTTGACTTCTGCTGTATTAAATAATGCTGTTTCTCCTTACTGCATCAAAATCAATCATATGACATATGACATATGGAAGGCTGTTCAATGACACTAATCATAAGAGAAATTCAAATTAAAACCACAATGAGAGCCCTGGTTGGTGTGGCTCCGTTGGAGCGTCCTCCCATGCCCCACGCACCGGAAGGTCACAGAATTGATTCCCAGTCAGGGCACATGCCTGGGTTGTGGGTTCCATCCCAGACGGGGTGTGTGGTGGAGGGGGCGGGAGGGTGGCTGACCAATGTTTCTCTCTCTCTCTCCCTTCTTCCCTCTCTGAAATCAATTAAAAAGAAAACCAATGATACCACCGCACACCTGTCAGAATGGTTATCATCAATAAATCAACAAACAACAAGCATTGGCCAGGATGTGGCGGAAAGGGAACCCTCATGCACTGTTGGTGGGAATGCAGACTGGTACAGCCACTGTGGAAAGCAGTATGGAATCACCTCAAAAAATAAAAAATGGAACTGCCTTCTGACCCACTGACTCCAAAGAAATATATCCAAAAAAATCCGAAACACTAATTCAAAAGAATATATGCACCCCTATGATCATTGCAGCGTTATTTACAATGGCCAAGATTTAGAAGCAGCCCTCGTGTCCATCAGTAGGTGAGTGGAGAAAATTACACAATGGAATACTACTCAGCTGTAAGAAAAGAAGGGAATCTTACCTTTGGCAGCTGCATGGATGGACCTGGAGAGAATTGGGGTAAGTGAAACAGTCCAGTCAGAGAAAGACAAGTACCATATGATTTCACTTATATGTGGAACCTAATGAACAAAATAAACTGACCAAGTAGAGACAGAGTTGTGGATACAGAGGACAGGCTGACAGCTGTCAGAGGGGAGGGAGTTGGTGGCTGGGTAAACAGGGTGAAGGGATTCAGCGAAGAAAAAAAGACTCATGAGCACAGACAACAGTATGGTGATTGCCCGAGGGGGGAGGGAGTAGAGGGAGGTACAATGGGGGATAAATGGCGATTTAAGGAGACGACTTGTGGTGGTAAATACACAATACAATATGCAGATGGTGTACTGTAGAATTGTATATCTGAAACCTATATAATTTTATTAACCAATGTCACCCAATAAATTCAGAAAAAAAGAAATGTAATGGTGATTAACCGCTAATTAAATAAATGAGGTATAAGGACTATGTGGTTAGATAATTAGATCTTAAGCAACAGCAAATTGCTTGAAATTAGGTTAGCAGAGAGTCTATCAGAGACATCAAGAGCTGGAAGTTTTATAAACATGTTTTGACCCAAAGAAACAACTAATTTCTTTCAGAGACTTAGAAATAGAAAAAGTTGCTCGAGTGCTGATGAGAGCTGCATTGGTTTTGTCCGAGATTTATTTGACAAACCTTGTTTACTTACTATTCTCAACTCACCATGAAAATAACGCAACGAACTAATCAAGGAAATATGTCTGACATCTAGTGGAAGCTCTCGGTACTGTAGGTATGTGACTAATTCTCTGAGGAAACATAAGAGTGGGTGGGCGGGCTACATGACTGTTTATGACTGTATATAAATCACAATGAGTGTCACTCATTCATTCAATGTATTTTAGTGTCTACCATGCACCAGGCACTGTTCTAGGCACTGAGAATTCGGTGAAGAACAAGACAGAGTCCGAGCCTTTGTGAAATGATTTACTTTATCCCATGGAAAAGACTTCAAAAGTTTAGAATACAGTGTTTATGGCATCCTAACCTCTTAAAGCCATTTCAGACACATTATTCTTAACAATATCCTCAGATAATTAAGATAAGTTTTATTATCACCAGTTTCACAGAAAAGCAAACCAATGACTCTCGATATACGTATATCTGGATTTTTAATCTAGTTTTTCTCCTGTCATTTCACACTGTGTCCCTTCTATTTTTCAACCACCAAAATCACAATCATTCAATGTTCTCTCTCGATTGTAAAACTAACCACCGGGTGCCAACAACGGTTCCATTACTGTATGTTTCCCTAATAACAGCTTTTCAGCATGTTAGGAAACTGAGGTGCACAGGTTAGACGCTCTCTAGACTCTCTAGTCCCACACTCAATACACTATCTCACGAACGCTGTTTCCTGCTCTGCTATAGATTCACGACACTTATACGGCAAAGGTTGCTGCGAAGGTTAAGGAAAAGGTGAGCAAAGGCTCAAAACACTATGGGTGATCCATAAATATCACGAGCTCTTGAATCTCAAATTCATGAGGCTCTGAATAAATCTCTATGTCCAAAATGAAACGTAAGCAGTTAACACTACAATATACTTTACCCCTGAAGTTCAATTCCTTTGCCAATTTTTCATTTAGGTTTTAATTTTATTTCTGGGTGTGCAATAATGGTAAAACCTGAGGACACATTTGTAATACCTTAATAAAAAAAAATAAAATAAATAATGGTAAAACCTATGATTTTTTTTTTTTTTTATGTTACAACCTTTTCTCCATCTCCATTATCACCATGATCATCCAAGCCACTATCATCACTCACCTGACCAATGGGAAAAAAACCCACAAAACCCTGGCTGGCTCTTCTTTTTCAGCCTTGTCCCACTGCCTATTTCCACACAGTAGGCAATAAGTTTTCTTAAATACAAAATTCAACAGGTCCCTCTCCTATCTAAAACCCTTCAGTTTGGGATAATGTCCAAAATCTCAGGTGGCCTTCACCTAGCCTGCAGCCTTCCTGTGGCCCTGGGTCCTAGCTCTCCCTCTGCTGGGAGAGCTCCTCCCATTGCCCTCCACATGCCTAACGCCTATTCATCTTTTCAGCTTCACCCTAAATGTTATTCGTCACAAAAGCCTTTCTTAAACTGCCAATAAGATAAAAAAAAAAATTTAAAAAAGACCTAAGGTAAAGATTTCTTGTTAGAAAATTACACATAGAGGACAAATATGTGATTTATATGATTTCTCAGAGCTTCAAAGTGATTATCAATTGCTAAAAGGAAAGCAAAATTAAAACTGCAACAAAATCATCAGGAAAATAATGGAGCTGGGACAAATGGCTACCCATTTTGAAAAAAATAAACTTAGATCCTATCTCATATCTGACAACAATAAAAAAGGGGGGGAACGGAAATGAGAAATTTTTTATAGACAGATATTTTTATTACTTTGAGGTGAGAACATCATTTTAAATATGAAAGGGAAGCCACAAACTATGAAGAAGAAATTTTAACAAATTTGACCTTTAAATTAAAAATTTGAGTAAGAAAAATAAAGTTGAGACATTTACAAATTCAGATAAATTTTGCAGCATGTATTCTAATAATAATACTGGATGTAAACTGTAATTAAAAAATAAAAATTTTTTAAAAATCCAGCTTACAATTTTCAAGAAGCATACTTGAAAACCCAAGGACACAGAAGGGTTGAAAGTACAAGGATGGGAAAGTTATACCTGGCACATAACTAGCAAAAGATATTAAAAGACATTACTAGCAGATAAAATAAACTTGAGAACCAACAGAATTATCAGGAATAAAGAGAGTCACTACATTAAAATAAATTTTCCATTTCCTAGCGAAATGTATAATTTGGAAAAAGTAAATAAGGCTATAGAAGATTTGAATAATGTGTTTAACAAATCTGACTTCATAGATATATAATCAGTTATTTACTACAAATTCTGCACCCAACTAGCATAGAATAAATGCTATTTTCAAATTTACTTGGAACATGACAAAAACTAGATTATATGTTAGGTAATAAGTATGCATCAACAAATTTAAAATAACTAAATAATGTAGACCAAAATGAAATTAAACTAAAAATTAGTAACAAAAAGGGAACTGGAAAACCCCCACATATTTGGAAAATAAGAAAGTATACTTCTCAAAGAAGAAATCATAACAGATCTTAGAAAATATTTAGGACTAAACAAAAAATTATATACTAAACCTTGGGATACCAGTCAGGTAGTGCTTAAAGAAATTAATAGCCTCAAATGTGTATATTAGAAAATACAAGTTGAAATGAGTAAGCTACCATGTCTTTAAAGAAGTTAGAAAAGAGTAGCAAAAGAAACTCAAAGAAACTATAAAATAAATAATAAAGATGAAAGTAAATGAAATTTAAAGATATAATACATACAATAAGAAAATCATCAAAACCAAAAGTTGGTCCTCTGGAAGTCCAATAGATTAGACAAACCTATGGCAAGATTTTTCAAAGAATAAAAAAGATAAAGTGAAACCATATATACACGAAAGTAGGAATGTAAAAGGACATGAGCACACAATCTGTAAATAAAATATTACAAACTTTGTACCAATAACTTTGAAAATTTAGAATAAACTGACCAATTCCTACAAGTATAAAATGTTCCAAAGTGACTCAAAAAAAAATAAAAAATAATAAGTCTTATAATTATTTTTTAAAATTGGAATTACCCATTAAAAAGCTTCCCACAATGAAGGCTAAGGGGTAAATAACTCCAACCTTAAGCTCTTCTAAAAGATATAAACAGAGAGAATGCTCCTCAAATTTTTGAAGAAAGCAAACTTTGTCCTAAAAAACAAACAAACAAACAACAACAAAACCAAGGGAAATTACAGAACAACTGAACTCACAAACATAGGAAAAAGTTAAACAAAATATTAGCAAATGAAAGCAAGTAGTGTATTAAAAGGAGAGTCAATTTATATTTATTCCAGGGTTGTTTAAAAAACAACAACAATGTAATTCATTACATTAATAGAATAAAGAAACTCATATGATCATCTCAATTAATGCAAAAAATAATAAAATTTGAAATCTATTCATGACCAAAAAAAAAACCAAAAAAACACCAGTCTTAGTAAACTAGTAATAAAAGGAAACCTCTTTTACCTGATAAACAGTTTATGCAAAGACTACATCACATAACATACGAAATGAATGCTGAAAGCATTCTCTTTGGGATTAGCAATAACACAAGAATGCCTATTAAACTGCTTCTATTCAATACTGCACTGGAGGTTCTAGCCAGCATTCTAAGACCAAAAGGGGGGGAAAAAGTATGATTAATGCTTAAAAGTATAAGGAGGGGAAAGAGGAAACAAAGCTGTCACTATTTGCAGGTGATATAATTATTTAGAGAAAATCCAAAAGAATCTGAATACAAATTACTAGAACTAATGAGCAAGTAAAGCAAGATGACTACATAGCGGATTAAAATACAAAACCAATTTGCATTTCCATACACCAGAAACAAATAGTTAAGGCACATAGTTTCAAAAAAGGTGCCATTTGCACAACCATATACATTTGCCAAAACTCAGAGAATGGTACACTTAAAGTGGATGTATTTTATTGCATGTAAATTATATCTTTAAAAAACTATAGGAAAAGCATTATGCTAAGCGAAATAAGTCAGTTGGAGAAAGATAAGTATCACATGATCTCACTCATTTGTGGAATATAATGAACAACATAAACTGATGAACAAAAACAGATCCAGAGACAGAGAAACATCAATCAGACCATCAAACTTCAGAAGGAAGGCAGGGGAGGGTGTGGGGAAGGGGGAGAGATCAACCAAAGGTCTTGTATGCATGCATATAAACATAACTGATGGACACAGACACCAGGGGTGTGAGGGCAGTGGGGCGGGGGGGTGAGGGGGTGGAGAAGGACACATATGTATTACCTTAACCAATAAAGAAAATTAAAAGAACTGTAGGACAAAAGGTACCATTTGCAACAGCAACAAGTGTAAAGTATACAACAATTAATCTAACATATATAAGGTCTATCTGGAAAAAATTATAAAGTTTTATTGAACCCTAGCTGGTTTGGCTCAGTGGATAGAGTGTCGGCCCACAGACTGACAGGTCCCAGGTTTGATTCCAGTTGAGGGATTGTACCTCAGTTGCAGACTCAATCCCTGGACCTTGGAGGGCAATGAATTGGTGTGTCTCTCTCATATCGATGTTTTTTCTCTCTCTGTCTCTCCCACCTTCCACTCTCTCTAAAAACTCAATGGAAAAATATCATTGGGTGAGGATTAACAACAAAAAATAAAGGTTTATTGAAAGACATAAAGGGATATCCTATCTAATAAAAGAGAAACATGGTAATTGGCGTACGACTGCTACCCTTCCCATTGGCTAATCAGCGAGATATGCAAATTAACTGCCAGCCAAGATGGCAGCCGGCAGCCAGGCAGCTTGAAACTAACATGAGGCTTGCTTGCTTCAGTGACGGAGGACTCCAACGTTCCCCCACCTGCCTTGCTGGCCTCTAAGCCTGCAGTTTAAGAAACTTTGTAACAAATATAGAAGCTAAACAAAACCCCAGAAACCTGCTTTCAGCGAGCCGGGATCTCAGAGCTGGAGTTGATACAGAGTTTCGATTATAGAACCAAAACAAACCAGATACCTGCTTTCAGGAGCAGAGGCCTAAGAGCTGGAGCCTCAGAGCTAAAGCTGGCCCAGAATAAAAAGAAAAAAAAAAAAAGGAGCGGTTGGGAGCTTCCGTCACCTGCCAGCCTGAAAACAGCCCTCAGCCCCTCACCCAGACTGGCCAGGCACCCCAGTGGGGACCCCCACCCTGAAGGGTGTGTGACCAGCTGCAAACAGCCCTCAGCCCCTCACCCCGGCTGGCCAGGCATCCCAGTGGGGACCCCCACCCTGATCCAGGACACACTTCAGGGCAAACCAGCTGGCCCCCACACCTGCACCAGGCCTCTACCCTATATAGTAAAAGGGTAATATGCCTCCCAGCACCAGGATCAGCAGAGCTGCGAGGCCTCCCGGCACCGGGATCAGCGTGACAGGGGGCAGCACACAAACCCCCTGATCGCCCTGCGGCTCTGTGTGTGCCAGGGGGTGGGGCCACAACCTCCCTAACGGCCCTGCTCTGTTCGTGACAGGGGAAGGCGCCCCAACCTCCTGATCAGCCCTGCTCTGTGCCTGATATGGGGGAGCTCCCCAACCCCCTGATCGCCCTGCGGCTCTGTGTGTGACAGGGTACAGCGCCCCAACCCCCCGCCACCCACGGGCCCTGCTCTGTGTGTGACAGGGTAGAGCCATAACCTCCCCATCGGCCCTGCCTTGAGTGTGACAGTAGCGGCGCCCCAACCCCCTGATCTGCCCTGCTCTGTGTGTGACTGGGGGCGGTGCCCCAACTCCCCTATCGCCCCTACTCTGTGAGTGACAGGGGGGAGCTCCTCAACCCCCTGATGGGCCCTGCTCTGTGCGTGACAGGGGGGAGCTCCCCAACCCACTGATGGGCCCTGCTCTGTGCGTGACCGGGGGGAGCTCCCCAACCCCCTGATTGACCCTGCTCTGTGCGTGACAGGGTACGGAGCCCCAAACCCCCTGATGGGCCCTGCTCTGTGCATGACAGGGGGTGGCACCACAACCTCCCTATCGACCCTGCCTTGAGTGTGACAGGGGGCGGTGCCCCAACCCCCCAATCGGCCCTACCCTGAGCGTGACTGAGGGTGGCATCGAAACCTCCTGATCCGCCCTGCTCTGTGCATGACAGGGGGCGGCACCCCAACTCCCCAATCGGCCCTGCTCTGAGCCCGACCAGGGGCTGCACCTAGGGATTAGGCCTGCCCTCTGCCACCCGGGAGCAGGCCTAAGCCAGCAGGTTGTTATCTCCCGAGGGGTCCCAGACTGCGAGAGGGCACAGGCCGGGCTGAGAGACCCCCTTTTCCCCCCGCGTGCACAAATTTTTGTGCACCGGGCCTCTAGTCTATAATAATAAAATCATAATATGCTAATTAGACCAAATGACCTTCCGGACAAAGCTATGGGGGGGCGGGGAGCAAACCCTCTTGCACAAATTTCGTGCATCAGGCCTCTAGTATTTAAATAAATGGAAAGACATAACACATCCATAAAATGAAATATTTAATATTGTAAAGAGGTCAATTTCCCCAATTTGATCTTTAGATTTAATGATCAACATCCAACAAAATTTTGTGAAGAACTCAGTAAGCTGATTCTAAACTTTATATGAAAGAGCTAAGGACAGACACGACATTCTTTAAAAAAGATTACTTACTTCCTTATAGTAATTAAGATAGTGTGATACTGGCATAGGGATAGACAATTTCACCAAAGGAACCGAAGAAAGAGCCCAGACACCACACTATGTCTGTTTGGAAATGTAATTTATGAAAGTGGTGGCATTATAAGTCAGTGGGGAAACTAGGGATTATCCAATAAGTGGCTCTAGACGAGTTATTGTTCAAAAACAGAGAAAGAGAGAAAGAGAATTACATATTCTAATTACACTATACAGAAAAATCCACTTCAGATGAAATAAAGACATAAGTGGATAGGGACAGTCTCAAAACTTAAAAATGAAAAAAAAGAGAGAGAAAAAAACAACAGCCCTAACTGGTTTGGCTCAGTGGACAGAGCGTCGGTCTGCGGACTGAAAGGTCCCAGGTTTGATTCCCGTCAAGGGCATGTACCTTGGTTGTGGGGGTGTGCAGGAGGCAGCTGATTGATGTTTCTAACTCTCTATCCCTCTCCCTTCCTCTGTGTAAAAAATCAATGAAATATATTAAAAAACAAAAACAAAAACAAAAGAAACAGCAACACACTACAATGTTGGAACAGACAGGGACTTTTTTTAAATATAAAAAATACAATATAAAAAAATACTGACCAAAAAGGGGAAAATTTAACCCCAAAAATGGATTACAAGCAGTAAGTAAAGTTCATTGTGGAACACAGTGGTGGTGGGGGGGTGGGGAGGGCGCATTTTCCCCCCAGCAAGAAGAATAAAGCAATGGGAAACTGATGAAAAAACAAGTCGGAAAGTCGATGCAATGATAAAGTCAGCAGGCATGCTTTTGAGCGATCAGTGTTGTGTGAGAGAGAAGTTCCCACTGAACTCTGAAGAGAGAACAAGTGCACAGGGTCATGAAATTGGAACTACACAAAAGAACGTACAGAATCACAGCTCACTGTTTGACTCTGTAGTAAGTGGTATTAACTGTGAATGCTGTGATCTGGTTTTCAACTTTTAGATTTAACCCTTACTAAATCCCAGAAGGCTGACATAGAAGGGAACTGACATAGAAATAGCATCAGTTTTGACAATAAAAGTAAAGGCATAGATGACAGAGGTTAGGAGGCAAAAGGAGACGGGGGAAACAGAAACTATTAATTTTCTCTTTTTACAGAGAAGTCAAAAGAAGTTACAAGAAATAGAGGTTAAGACTATTATTTAAAATTACAAAGTTGACCAACTTAAAAAAAATGGTGATATAATTATGAAAAACTGGAGTGGGTTGATATATACAGTTATAAAGGTTGGTTCCTTATACCACAGAAGGGATTCAGTAATGTCCCAAACTGGTAAGTCAAGAAATGGTGCTCTACATGTATTATTTAGAGATATGGAGGTAACCACCAGTAGATCTAAAAGCCAAACAAAAGACAGTGAAGTGGGGGAGGATGTACTGCGCTTCATTTTAAGCTCTTCTGTATCACTGAATTTTCAAACCACATGTTTGTATTAGTCTACTATCAGGTAGGTGAAAGAAAATGAATGTCTACTCCGACAGAAAAACTTCTAATACCTGATAAAGACTCATGATCAAAAAGCCTACCAACTTTATCCAACCGAGTAAACTTAATATCATCATTCAATTCAGAACGAAGAGATCGTAATAGAGTCTGAATCTTATTCTTCTTTGTTTCTCCTCCTCCTTATTTGTACTAACATTTTTGGTCCCTTTAGCTTTCTAGCATGAATAATCAATTAAAAAATTATATATATATATATATATATATATATATATATATATATATATACACACACATATATATGTATGTGTATATATATATGACACTAGTTTCGTTTATAAAATATAGCCTTATGTTTCCTCATTTTCTCTCAACACAGAAAGAGGTAAATCAGATTTTCATTTCCATGTGGTCTAAAGTTAAACTAAGTTTTAAAACCTATGGACATTGCTGTTGTAGAGAAGAAATTATCTCAACCACTGATTTAAGGGAGGCGCACACCAAACGAAAGGCAACCTTGCTAACCCAGCACAGTAACTACCCTTCAACTACCCTCCAATCTTTCTGTTGGAGGCTGCTATGCGTCCCTTAGGCTTCAGGACTCAGGAGCTAGGTTTCCACGTAGACATTTGCGGCGATTTAAAGAGATGAAAGCCTGAAGTCTAAGTTCCCCAAAACCAGAAGGTTAAATGTTTATGTTAGGTGACATTTAGTTTTGATCCAAGAAAATTTAGCGAGGTCTCCAGTTCAGGCTCACCCACATCCATACCCAGGTCTGTACTTACACGATATTTGCAAGGTCAAGTGGTTTCTCAGGTTGCTCAGGAAAAACAGGATGCGGGGGTTCTCTGGTGGGTACACACCCCAAAGATTTACTAATTGCATGGCTCAGCTTCTTTGCAGGGGATTTCTGTGTCAAAGCAGAAAATAAGGAAATAAGGAATTAAAGAAATAAGGAACTAAACCTTCAAAGCATTTCAAAAGAAATGGAGACAAGAGCTATAGGAAAAAGCTTTTCAAATACAAACTAAGTTTCATTATAACCAACATCAATGGGTTCTGCAGAAAGGAATCCACAGTTGTCCCAGGGTCACCTGTGGTCCTTCACGTCTGTGCCTCCTTTCCCACCTCTACATGCAGTCATCCTACCAACTTCCTGTTCACTTTCCTTTCGAACGTCCCTATGTACCCTTTGCACACAGTCCCTCTTTTTGGTAAGATGTTAATTCCCTCACTGGAGTCAGAAATGTTTGTTGGGCTAAAATGCTGAGAGCTCATGGCTTTTTAATCTTAGCAAATTAGCTGACTAACCACATGCTAAAATGTGCCTATTTAGAGAATATTCCCAAAATAAATGTGAGGCAGAAAATTTGGTGTTAAGGGTCCGGCTATGAGTACAGACACAAAAATGAGTACCCTCACAGACAGGCAGTGCACATCAGACCTGTGACTACATTACGATATGCTGAGGGATGAAAATAAGTTGGCATACTAGTACTAATATATTTCTGTGGAACGTAGAACAATACTCGCCAAAGCCAAAAATGATCAAGTCTAAGATTTAACAGTAAATAGCACCAGGTAAGCAATATGCCACAATTAAGTTTTCATTACTTACAGGAGGCTTTTTACAGGATCCTGACTTTGTTGTCCACCCAATCCCCTGTAAATAACACTGTCGTCTGAAGTTTTCTTGGTAGGATATTAACTGCAGAGAAGTTTAAACACTTCATCCTACTGCCTCTGCAGTGCGCACCACCGTGACTGGGAAACAGAACTTGCTTGCAGCTGTGTACCACATCCACCACTCTCCATTTAACTTTCATAAGCTGCTTGCGTGTATTTTAACACAAAATAAGCAAAAATCTGTTTGCCTTTAAGCACAGTTAGGTGAAGTTGGTTAATACCTTGTTTAAAATAAAGATGGGATAATAACGATTTCTTCAGAAATTTCATATATTGACTCCAAATCACCTACCACTATCCCTTTCAACCCATTAAATTCTGGGGCAAGTCTAAATGTAATCTAATTTCCTGAAAACCATACAAAGGTAAACAAAGCAGAAATTCTGAAAACGGCCCCCATAATGTGACTGATTGCTCCTCCTCTATCCCATCACCTACACGGTCCCCAGACATGTCAGTCTTCTGCTTAAAATCTCTCAAGGATGACGATCACTTATAAAATAAGATCCAAATAAATGCCACCATAGTCCATAGCTTTCATGCCTGGCTCCTGCCTCTCTCCTCAGCCTCCCCCCACACCAGCATAAATGACAGGCTGCTCAGGTGAACCCAACACACCGTGTCCTCCTAGCTCCTGGCATCTAGGCACCTGTCCTTCTGAGGGCTGCCTTCCCGGCCTGTTTCTCTGTAAATGTTTGTCAGCTCTCAAGGCTGCTTGCAGGTGCCTCTTCCTCTGTGAAGACTTTCCTCACTGCTCCACACGTCAGCGCCCACCTCCCGAGCCACCCGTGTACCATGTACGGATTTCCACCGGTGCACTTCCCATGTCCTAGTGCACTTTTTAACTTACGTGCCTATCACTGTTAGACTGGTGCTCTTGAAGGGTAGGATCTACATTTTATTCATTTGTGTATTTCTAGAACCTGCTCTATAACAAAATACATTATTTGAACAAATTATTTGCCTCGATGAATTTTTCCTGAGCAAAACACATATGCTTTATTTTTTGAGTTATGATACAAGTAGGAGACAATCAGAGGACACCAGAGAATATCTAAATTCGCCTTTACAACTAAACACAACATCTGTAAGCCATGTATTAATTTCATGACTTTGTGCTCTGTCTGGGAACCACCTGGGCCATTATTCATGCAGACTGTGAGATGGATTAGCATATAGACTGCTTTAGCTGCATCCTGAGTAATAACAGCCATGAAATCACAGGTTCCATACATATATTTTACAATAAACATTAAAATAACTACATGACTGTTAAAATAAAAAATGTTTCCTTTTGCCCCACCTCATACTCTCCAGCAGTATGCTTGTGTGCTTTTGAAAATACTGCTTTAAGTCAAGGTTTAAGATTAGACCCAATTTCAAGTCTCAAAAATATAGATAGAAAGGTAAAAATCAATACAGCAAAGTCAATTCTAAATTATTAGAGTATATTAAGAAAGGCTTGATATGTAGGTAAGGAAAAAATTAGAAATATTTATTGGAATTAGGATATTAACTGTGGGCTAGCACCAAAACAAAAAGGGTGTTACCCTGAAAACGTCAAAGATGCGCATTCAATTAGGTTGTCTAAATCTATATATATAAAAGCCTAAACGACTGTTACGACTGGTCGACCAAACCACCGTTCGCTATGACGCACACTGACTACCAGGGGAAGACGCTCAACACAGGAGCTGCCCCCTGGTGATCAGTGCGCTCCCACAGCCAACCTCCGTGGTCCCTCCCCTCAGCGGCCCCGATTGGCCCCGACTGCCGGCCACAGTGAAGGACTGCACCGTGCACGAATTCGTGCACCGGACCTCTAGTAGGTAAATAAATTATTTCCTTACAAAGATCTCAAAGACTGGATTCTGATACAGACCTGAAGTGAATTTCATGGTGGAGTCTGGTTAAGAGGCTTAAGAGTAACAAAGCCTGTAGCCAGGTTCGAAAACTGCTGCGATGGCAAGGCAGGGCATCACCTCATCTGCTCCTTGGTCCCTAGGACAACACCCACACTTGGTAGCCAGTCACTGAATATTTATGGCTCTGAAGGAGGGAGTGAGGGAGGAGGAAAACAGCCAGGCCGAGACACTGGTGTCTCCCACACCTCATTACGCTACTCTGCCTCCTCCTCACTCCGACTCTAAAACTGATATATGAAGAAGCCTTACCCTAGGAAATTAAATCTCCTCCAAACACTTTTAGGCAATGATTTTCAACTTTTGTGCATTTTCAATACCCTAATCTACTTCACCTAGTTTCAAAACAATTCCTACCATCTCTTAAATTTTTAAACTATCTATTTTTACAATTAAAAATATATCAGAGTGTATAAAACATACATGTACAGTTTTAAAAGTTATAAAACATATATTCATCTACCCACTATTCTTCCTGAGAAATAGAACATTACAGTCAGTTTGAAGCCTCGCTATGGGTCCTTACCTAAGGGCCCACACCCACTGCCGGCTCCTCTCCTGATAATCAGTGTCCTGGATTTTGTACGAATCGTTTCCTTCATTTTATTCTTTTAGCAATTATGCGTAAATAATATGGTTCATTTACTACGTTTAAAACCTATATAGGCTTACATTTTTTTTCCCTGCAACTTGCTTCTTTCACTCAGAATTATGCTACAATTCATCCATACTGACATATGTAACTGTAATTCATTCATTTATCTTCACTGTTTGATTGTCCTTCATTACTTAATTACATCCTAATTTATATATTCATTCCACTGCCAATGGACATTTGGGTAGTTTCCATTTTTTCCCTAATTTATAATGCTGCTATGAACTTTCTTACCCATGACTCCTGGTGGCCATATGTAAGAATTTCCTAACAGTGGAATTACTGGGTCATGAGTTATGCACATTCGGTTCCACCAGGCACTGCCAACTTGCGTTCACGAAGCAGCTGCAGTGCCTTCCGCTCCCCTCAGCGGCGGGAGCGACGTCCCGCCTCTCCACACTCTGGCCAGTCCTTGTTACTAGCATTGTCAGACATTTTACTATTTGCCAATCTGGTGGGTGATAAATACTATGTGGTTTTACTTTGTAATTCCTTGATGACTAAAAGACTGAGAAACTTTTCCTGTGTTTATGGGCCATTTGTGTTTCTTCGTCTGTGAAATTCCTGTTCTTGTCTTTGGCACCGTCTCACTGGGCTGCCGTTTTCTTACTGATCTATTGGCTCTTTTATGGTTTTTGTATGTTAACTCAATTTAAGTTATGACTTGCAAACAACTACTTGAAGGCTTGTTTTTCACTTTATTTGTCCTTTATTAAGTCATCTTTAAATATAACATCAGTCCCAATTTATTAATCTTTTCCTTTATATAGGGCAGTGATGGCGAACCTTTTGAGCTTGGCGTGTCAGCATTTTGAAAAACCCTAACTTAACTCTGGTGCCGTGTCACATATAGAAATTTTTTCATATTTGCAACCAGAGTAAAACAAAGACTTATATTTTTGATATTTATATTATATATTTAAATGCCATTTAACAAAGAAAAAATCAACCAAAAAAATGAGTTTGCGTGTCACCTCTGACACGTGTCATAGATTCGCCATCACTGATATAGGGTGTCCCCCAAAAATGTATACACACTTTAACAGTTGATAACTCAGTTAATTTTCACTCGTTTTCAGATATAACTGATTTGAAATAATGGGGGAAGCCAGACTAAGCTTTGAACAAAGTATCCTAAAGTACCACTAGACTTTTTTTTTATGGAGATACATAAAAGATAACGTTTATGGTACAAAACCAGCAACAGTCAACAAATTGAGGGCACACACATACCAAACAAAATGATTCTTGATGTTGGCGATTCCACTACTTCACATTATCAGCAGTGTCTGGACCAGAACAGTCATCAGTTTGAAAACAAGCATTGACAAAAAAGCTATTCATTTCTGTAGATTCTTTTATTTTTATTTTTTTAAAATATATTTTTATTGATTTTTTTACAGAGAAGAAGGGAGAGGGATAGAGAGTTAGAAACATCGATGAGAGAGAAACATTGATCAGCTGCCTCCTGCACACCCCCCACTGGGGATATGCCTGCAACCAAGGTACATGCCCTTGACCGGAATCGAACCTGGGACCCTTCAGTCCACAGGCCGACGCTCTATCCACTGAGCCAAACCGGTTAGGGCTCTGTAGATTCTTTTAAATTTTGAAAATGAACTGTATGTTACTAATGACTTTATAATCAAAGTGTGTATGCATTTTGGGGGTACACCCTGGATTTTGTACTTTTGTATCTCAAGAAATATTTCCCCCTCTAAGATTAGAAAGATAGTGTTCCACATTGTCTTCTAAAGTTTTATAGCTTTTACATTTCATATTTAAGTTTCAATCTACTTAGAAATGCTTTATTTTATAGATAGGAGGAAAGAACCCAACTTTATTCCACACGGATAATCAATTGTCTCAAGGTCATTAAATAACTATGCCATTATTTTCCAACTACATACTCTATTTCTATCCCTGTGCCAATGTCAGATGATTTAGTTTTATTTTTTTCATTTTAATTTCCCTTTTTTGGGCAACTATAGTCTTTAAGTTGACTCTTCCCTCTGAAATGGAAGTAATGTTTATTAAGAAATTACTGTCAGGCCCTGGCCGATGCTGGTCAGCAGTTAGAGCATCAGCTGGCGCACTGAAGTATTGTGGGCTCGATTCTCAGTCAAGAGCACATGTCTGGGTTGCCGGTTTAATCCCTCACCTCATCAGGATGCATTTGGGAGGCAACCAATTGATGTCTCTCTCACATCCATGTTTCTCTGTCTCTCTTCCCCTCCCTCCCTCATCCTTCTCTCTCTCTCCAAAAAAAAAAAAAAAAAAGGAAAAAATATCCTTGGGTGGGGATTAACCAAAAAAAAAAAAAAAGAAAGAAAGAAAGAAAGAAATTAGTGTCAGGCACCCGGCTCATTTAACCCTCCAATAGTCTTATAAATAAGATGTTAACAGTCTCAATTCTACGCGTGTGAAAACTAACGCTCATATAAATAGGCCCATGCCACTCTTCTCATGGTACAACAGACCCTCAACAGGGAAAACTGCTCAGAGTAAGAACCAGAGGCCACACAGAAGTTGGGAGAGACAGCCTGAGACAGTGAGACATTCTTGCAGGGAGTCAGAAATAGACGAGGGACACCGAGGACCACAATGGGAGTCATAGGGGAAACTGGGCTGAGCTGGGTGTGGGGACAGGGTTTCCAACTGAGGGGCAGACTCCGAGGTGGAGGGCGGGAGGTGACTCATGCTGTAACCGCTGCCCTGTGTTCCTGTGCCAGGGCTGAAACTGTTTTCCTCACATTGCCGTGGACCAGGCACTGAGACACTCCGAAAAAGAAAGTTTTTTTGAGCTCAGATGACTGTATTTTCAATCAGCCTCGAGCCAATTCCTTGCAAAGCACAGTCTTCAGCCGAGGGAACATGCTGACAGGCCCTGACACTTGGGAGCACAACAGCCAAATGGAAAAAGCTCAGGATGGTGCCTCGGAGGCCATTCCTATCATGTTCACTTCAAACCACTCTCTCTGAGTACATCACCCTGAGCATCAAGCCACCTCTGAGGGGATCCAGGTAGAAACATAAGCCTATGAAGTCCTCAGACAAGTCAGGAACCTCCTCGAGCTATTTTAATATGAACACTGACCACAATATTAATCAGCATCTGTACCCTCATCCTGTAACTTAAAATCCTATAGCTCGAAGCATGCCTCAACTATGTTCATGTCATAGTTGGTTAGTACTTTAGTTGCATCTTATTTTAAGCCCACCAAAATTAGTGATTATTTTATACATGATGCTTATTTAAACTTATTCACATTTACCAATTCCACTGTGTGCCATTTCTTCTTGTATCCCACTTCTTCCTCATTGCTTCAATTAATTCTCCCCAAAGTATATCCTTTATTAGTTCCTTCAGCAATGGTCTATTGGTAGCAAACCCATTGAGACTTTTTCTGAAACTATATCTTTATTTCTCCTTTGCTCTTGAACAGATTAGCTAGGTACAGAATTCTAGGTTGATCTTTTCATTTTATTCTTCAAACCCTTTAATCATCTTTCACATTTTCCATTTTCCCTCTATCTGTGTTCAATATTCTCCACCCCAGTTAATTTCTTCAGATCTATTTTCCATTCCTTAATTTTTGCTGTAGCTGTCTCTAATTTGCTATTTAACACCTTGTCCGAGCTTAACCTTAGTATTTTTATTTCTCAAAGTTCAATTTGGTCCTTTCTTCATATTGGCTTGTTCCTTTTTTTTAAATGTCACTCTTCTAAACTTAATTCTATTCCATATTGCACTGTATAGCCAGCATTAACAAGACAAAAAGGGGGAAACGTATGATTAATATCTAAAAGTACAAGGAGTGGGAGGGAGGAAACAAAGAAAGCTATCACTATTTTCAGGCGACATAATTATTACAGAAAATCCAAAAGAATCTGAGTACAAATTACCAGGATTAATGAGCAAGTTAAAGAAGATGACTATATAGTGGATTAAAATGCAGAAATAATTTGCATTTCCATACACCAGCAACAAACTGTTAAGATACATATTTCAAAAAAAAAAAAATAGCATTTGCATGACTATATACATTTGCCTAAACTCATTGAATTACATACTTAAAGTGGGTGCATTTTATTGCATGTAAGTTATATCTCAAAGAAACTATAGGAGAAAGGCACCATTTGCAACAGCAACAACAATGTAAAATACATATACGAGACCTTTCTGTAAAAATTATAAAGCTGCACTGAAAGCCTGGAGGCAGTAGCCGAATCTTAGAGGCTCCACAGACGTTGGAAAGGGGAAAACAACAGCTTCAAAGGCACAGAAGTAAGAAGATGGGGTGAAACAAGCAACTGCAAATAGTTCAATATTGTCGTAGCGCTGCCTGTGAGTGAAAGACAGAAATGAAAATCCCAGACCAAAGGTGTGACTGTAAAAGCTTTCAAAACATCCTCCACAGGAGCGAACGTCAGCGTGTTATCAATCACCTCGGGCTTAGAAGCTGCTTCTAGCATCCACGGAGCAGACAGCTCTCCGGCTCCCATGCAGTCACAGCCTGCATAGCAGGACAGAATGAGGGACAAGTGGGACCCATACGTCAGGGGTTGGCAAACTAAGGGTCTCATCAGCTACAACAAAAGGTGCAGAGCCCACAAGCGCCATGGGAGTACATTCACGGGCAGCCAGAGGCCCAGAAGAGGCTGGAGCTGAGGGCGAGCAGGAGGGTTGGAAAGTCAAGACCTGCCATGAGCTGCTTTGCACAGCAGCTCTCTGCGCGGCCTGGAACGTAACAGGCACTAGACATGTTTACTGAGGGAATGCCAGGGCAGAAAGCTCTCTGCCTGGGGTGGACTGACCACTGTCTGACTACCCCTGGGTACACAGTAACTCCAATGCCTGTTACAAATGCTGCCACAGGCCAAGACAGGAACAGAGCCAGCACTCGGTGTCACCCATGACACAGACACACCAGCCAGGAACCAAAGACCACCGCCATGATTACCTAGCACTGCTCTGAAAAGGGGTTTCCCAAACTTCTCTGAAGATAAAAAAAAAAAAAATTCCTGCAGGGCTTGTTTAAAAAACAAAACCAAACAAAGCAGATTCTTTTGCCTCAACCCAGACCTACTAAGTTATAATTCCCAGGAGAAGAGCTTGGTACTTTACATATTTAAGAAGCGGCCAGATGACTCTTTTCAGGCAATTTCTGGAAGCACTTCTCTAAAAGTTCTTGCCAACCAAAGAGGTTTTAAAAAAAAAAAAGGTATAAAGACTAGAAAATGACTAAGTTGTTTCCTATAGACAATGCAGTTATCTATCTGGAAGTTCCAAAAAAACCAATTGAAAATTTATTAGAACAATGTACTGCAGAAAAGCCAGTGAAATTTCCAGCTAGAAATGTCCGTAAGACCACTGAACACAGGCGTCTCCACCTAGAGAGGAAGCCTGGGCTGGAATTTAAAATGGCAGAGATTTATTGGTGTCCAGGGGGTCATCGCCAACCTGGAACTGCGTGAAAGCATTCCGAGAGGGGGCCCTACACGACAAGAAGCGAGCCCGGGAGAGAATGCGGGAGCGTAACATCTGCTTTATCGCAGGTAATCAAAAGGTTTAATGAATAAACAACACAGGAACGTTTCATAATTGGACACTTTGTAGTCACTAAGTGGAGATAAAACTTAATGAGTATACAACCCACATATATTAAATTTATTTAGAGAAACAGTTCTACCCTAAACCTGTACCTACAGGTCTCACAAAGTTCTAGATAAACAGGTAATCATCGCTGATGTATCTGAGTTAATGTAGAAACAGACAAGCAGCCCTAGCCGGGTTGGCTCAGTGGATAGAGCGTCAGCCTGCAGACTGAAGGGTCCCGGGTTCGATTCTGGTCTAGGGCACATGCCCAGGGTATGGGCTTGATCCCCAGTAGGGGGCGAGCAGGAAGCAGCTGATCAATGATTCTCTCTCATCATTGATGTTTCTCTCTCTCTCCCTCTCCCTTCATCTCTGAAATTTTTTTTTTAATATTTTTTTAAAAAACCCGAAAAAAAGAGAAACGGACAAGCAGTTCATGTGCCGTCTCACAGAAAACCCTGGTCCTCCCACACATGGAAGAGGATACACACACTCCATTCCGTTGAGCTCTGGAGGCCACCTGTAAGCACCAGGAAGATGTAAAGCTGGAGAAAGGACTGTGGCTAAGTGACAAATGCTAGAGGAAATTGCTTATTTGAAGAACTGCTTGGTTTGGGTGAAGTCATATATTTCTCTGCAATGGAAAACTTCCTTGTCATCTCTCTGCTCTAAGAATAACCAGAGTACAGTTGGAAAAGATGCCTTATTGTTTCATAAGCCACACACCACTACTGTCTTTGGTGAGCATCCATCTTTTTAAACAGCTGGGTCCATTTCAAATGCTCTGCCTTCTAACTCAGCACTTCTGCAGCTGTAAATGGGTCTGAGAATCAATAGTACATCCAAATACCACAGTCAAATGGGGCCAATGTTCAGATGCTAAAAAGAGCGATATTTAAAACATCCCCACCAGCCTACTGACAACGATGGTAAACGCCGTCAGGGCGCTTCTAGTCTATTCCTCCATCTCTCGGGTGGCCCTGGAAAGTCCATCATTGCAGAGGGAGGGCCTGGGCCAGTGAACAGCCAGTTTCGCTGTGGGTCGGGAGAACTCTAGGCCACTTCTTCCCAGGCCTCAGACCACCACTAACAGGAGTCAGGAGAGGATGCCAGGGCTCTGCCCGCTCCTGGCAAAACCCTCTCCAAACCAAGCCTCCCCGCGGCAGCACGGCGATCTGCTTTGGGGGCTGTCTGGGGCCAATTCCAACACAGCTTTTAGCAGGAGTTACACTTGTCTCATAAGAAATCCAGGACCCCTCCTGGATTCTTGTTCCCATAAGGCTCCGCACATCCCAACAGGACCCGTCTCCCACTGATCCTCCACTCCCAACATCCTTCTACTTGTCCTCACGGTCCACCGTCAGCACAACCCCTTCTCTAGCTGAGGATGTCTTCTCCGAGTGCTGCTTTCACCGTCCTGCTCTGGGAGGAAAGCTGGCTTTCCCTGAAGGCTGGGCTCCCCCGGAAGCCATTGAAGCAGCAGCCGCTTTCTCCCTCAAATATCTGGATCTCCAGGGGGAGGAGATGTCCTCCAAAAACCTCGCTGCCATTCTCAGGTCCTTTCCCCTTTTCCTTAAGCCCCTGTTTCGAATGTCACGTCATCAGACTCAAACCCTAACTATCCCTCCATGGTGGAGTCCAACATTACTATTGACTTCAACATCCAGACAGTTGACCTCCCCAATATATGAGGTGTAGTGGGTTGAATGGTGACTCCCAAAAAGATATGTCCACACCCTAATCTCTGGAATCTGAGATTACCCTACGTGGCAAATGAGTGAACAGTACCTCTTATGGTTAAATATGTAATTAAGTTAAGGATCTTTTTTTTAAAAAAAAAATTATTTTTGTTTATTTCAGAGAGGACGGGAGAGGGAGTAAGATAGAAACATCGATGATGAGAGAGAGTCACCGATTGGCTGCCTCCTGCATGCTGCACAACCTGGGCATGTGCCCTGACCTGGAATCAAACTGTGACCTTCTGGTTCATAGGCCGAGGTTTAACCACTGAGCCATGCCGGACAGACATGTTAAGGATCTTGAGAGCAAAAATTTTTCCTGGATTATCTTAGTGGGCCCAAAACACAATCGCATCTGTTGTTGTAAGATAGACATCCAGAGAACAGAAAGAAGAGGAAGAGGCAATATGACCGATGAGGCAGAGACTGGAGTGACGAAGCCACCAGTCAGGGAATGCCAACAGCCACCAGGAGCTGGAGAAGGCCAAGAACGGTGTGATGGCTAATTTAATTATCAACTTGCCTGGACTAGGAGGTCCCCAGATATTTGGTCAAACATTATTTTGAATGTTCCCATAAGGGTGTTTTTGGATGAGATTCCGATATAAATCAGTAGAATAAAGCAGATTTCCCTCCCTAATATAGGTGGGCCTCATCCAATAGGTTGAAAGCCTGAATAGAACAAAAAGGCTGGCCCTCCCCTGAGCAGGACAGAATCCCTCCTGCCTACCTTTGAAGTGGGCCATTGGCTTTTTCCTGCCTCAGGACTTGAGCTGATACACTGTCTCTTCCTGGGTCTCAAGCCTGCTGGTCTTGGGAACAAAACTACATTATCAGTTCTCCTGGTCAAAGGCCTTCAGACTCCGCCTGGAACTGCACCATCAGCTGTCAGGGGTCTCCAGCGTCCCAACTCCACCTGCAGATCTTGAGACTTATCAGCCTCCACAATCACGTGAACCAACTCCTTATAATAAACTAGAGGCCCGGTGCATGAAAATTCATGCACTGGAGTGGGTATCCCTCAGCCCAGCCTGCGGCCTCTCACAGTCTAGAGCCCTTAGGGGCGGGAGGCGATCCGGTGATCAGGGAAGGCAACACCCCCATCACACCTCTGCTGCTGTCACTGTCGGCAACGCAAGCCTCAGCCGGCCCTGGTTACCTGAGTATCGGGTGGCCCTGGGCAGCTGTGCAGCTGCCATCCAAGGCTTGCCTGCACCTCGGGCCAGCCCTGGGCGGCTGGGCAGCCACCATCTGAGGCATGCCTGTGCCTTGGGTCGGCCCTGGGGGGCTGGGGGCCTGAAGGGACTGGAGGACTCTGGAGGCAGGCCACATGCCTGCCGCCCCAGTGAGGTTGAGGGGACTGGGCACTGACATTTTTGTGGCTGTGGGTGCTGCCAACTTTGAGGGCAGGTAGTCAATTAGCATATTCCCTCCTTATTGGCTGTGGGCACCACCATCTTTGAGGATGGGGCAATCAATTAGCATATTCCCTCCTTATTGGCTGTGAACACCACCATCTTTGCAATGGTGTGAGGGTCAATTAGCATATTCCCTCTTTATTAGATAGGATACCTTTATATTTATATATCTCCTCTTGGTTCTGTATCTCTGGAGATCACAGGCTGCCCTAGACATCTTGGTTTCAAACTTGGGGCAACCAGAACTGTGAGAGAATAAATTTGTTTTAAGCCAC
The DNA here is from genome assembly GCF_964212035.1 of Myotis nattereri. Taxonomy (NCBI): domain Eukaryota; kingdom Metazoa; phylum Chordata; class Mammalia; order Chiroptera; family Vespertilionidae; genus Myotis; species Myotis nattereri. The sequence goes on along the minus strand of NC_138085.1, from coordinate 73,418,849 downwards.
CAAGTTTCTGGTAATTTCTATGGCAGCCCTAGAAAATCTGCACACTGGTCTTCACTGAACTCCTCTCCCTCAACAACCTTTCCTCCACTCCACGCTGGCCACCAGTTTCACAGTCACATCGCAGGACATTTTAATGTCACATCATCTAAAATCACAATTTTGAACACCCCACTCTCATACCAACTTCTATCTTCCAAGCTGACTCCCAGAACCCTTGCCTTCAACCCCAGTGGGACCTATACTCCACCGAGCCTACGACCTTCAATTAGCCCCCTGTCTCCCTCACGGCGTCATTTCTCTCTAAACAACCTACATTCTTTGTATTTTATTCGTTTCTCTGTATTTTACATTCCCACCAGCAGTGTATTAGGGTTCCTACTTCCTCACATGCTCATCAGCACTTGTCACTGTCTTTTTTTTTTTTTTCTTTAATCCTCACCCAAGGACATTTTCATGTATTTTTAGAGAGGTATGTGCCCTGACCAGAAATCAAACCCAAGACTTTTCAGTGAAAGGGACGATGCTTTTATCAACTTGGCCACAGTAGCCAGGGCAATGCCAGTTTTGTTTTGTTTTTAATTTTAGCCATCCTTGTGGGGGTGACATGGCATTGCATTGTGGTTTTGATTAGACATTTCCCTAATGACTGATTCTGTTGGGCATCTTTTCATGTGCTTATTGGCCATTTGTACATCTTGTTTGGAAAATGTCTATTTAGATCATTTGCCCATTTGCCCTCCAGTTAATTTACTTCTTTTTTTTTTGTGGTAAAAAATTCATGACATAAACTTGATCATCTTAACCATTTTATTCATTTATTTTTGTTGTTGTTAATCTTCACCCAAGGATATTTTTCCATTGATTTTTAGAGAGGGTGGAAGAGAGAGGGAAAGACAGAGAGAAACACTGATGTGAGAGAAACACATCGACTGGTTGCCTCCTGCAGGAATGCCGACCTGGGCCCCAGGAGGGGAGGAGCTGGCAAGCAAGGTACATGCCCTTAACCAGAATCGAATCGAACCCAGGACCCTTCAGTCCACAGCCCGATGCTCTATTCACTGAGCAATACCAGTTAGGGCTTATCCATTTTATTTTAATCCTCATCCAAGGACATGTTTTTAAAAAATTTATTTTAGCGAGGGGGAGAGGGACATCGGAGTGAGAGCAGCACTGACTGGCTGCCTGCTGTGTGTGCCTGTGTTAACTTTATTCACACTGTTGTGAAACAGATATCCTCAACTTTTTCCTCTTGTAAATCTGAAACTTTACACCGATTAAAAAACAATTCTTTCTTTTACCCCTCACCCCAGCTCCTGGTAGCCACCATTCCACTGTGCCTCTGCCATGTTTACATTGGGTTACTTGCGGTTTTTGCTCTATTTGAGTTGTAAGAGTTCCTTATAATTCTGGACATGTCCCTCATCAGTGATAGGATCTGAAAATAGTTCCTCCTCTTCAATGGGTTGGCTTTTTACTTCCATGACAGTCGCTTTTGAGCATCAAAGTCTTTAATTTTGATGAAGTTCAATTTATCCATTTTTCTTTTATTGCTTATGCTTTTAGTACCATGTCTAGGAAGGTTCTATATGCTCCAAGGTGACAAAGATGTTCTGTTCTAAAAGTTTTCTGGCAAAAAAACAAGTCAACAATCCTAACTGTTCCAGGTCTATAACAACACGATTTGTTCTGATTTTTTTTTTCTTTTAATTAAATCTTTATTGTTCAGATTATTACATTTGTTCCTCTTTTTTCCCCCCCATAACTCCTCTCCTCCCAGTTCCCACCCCACCCTCCGCCCTCACTCCCCACCCACTGTCCTCATCCATAGGTGCACGATTTTTGTCCAGTCTCTTCCCGCATCTCCCACACCCCTTTCCCCCCCAAGAATAGTCAGTCCATTCCCTTTCTATGTCCCTGATTCTATTATAATCAACAGTTCATTCTGTTCATCAGATTATTTATTCACTTGATTCTTAGATTCACTTGTTGATAGATGCATATTTGTTGTTCATAATTTGTATCTTTACCTTTTTCTTCCTCTTACTCTTCTTAAAGGATACCTTTCAGCATTTCATATAATCCTGGTTTGGTGGTGATGAACTCCTTTAGCTTTTCCTTATCTGTGAAGCACTTTATCTGACCTTCAATTCTGAATGATAGCTTTGCTGGATAAAGTAATCTTGGTTGTAGGTTCTTGGTATTCATCACTTTGAATATTTCTTGCCACTCCCTTCTGGCCTGCAAAGTTTCTGTTGAGAAATCAGCTGACAGTCGTATGGGTATTCCCTTGTAGGTAACTGAGTTTCTTTCTCTTGCTGTTTTTAAGATTCTCTCTTTGTCTTTTGCTCTTGGCATTTTAATTATGATGTGTCTTGGTGTGGTCCTCTTTGGATTCCTTTTGTTTGGGGTTCTCCGCGCTTCTTGGACCTGTAAGTCCATTTCTTTCACCAGGTGGGGGAAGTTTTCTGTCATTATTTCTTCAAATAGGTTTTCAATATCTTGCTCTCTCTCATCTTCTGGCACCCCTATAATTCTGATGTTGGTACGCTTGAAGCTGTCCCAGAGGCTCCTTACAATATCCTCGCATTTTTGGATTCTTTTTTCATTTTGCTTTTCCGGTTGGGTGTTTTTTGCTTCCTCGCATTTCAAATCATTGACTTGATTCTTGCGCTCCTCTGGTCTGCTGTCGGGAGTCTGTATAATATTCGTTATTTCAGTCCGTGTATGCTTAATTTCTAGGTGGTTCCCCAATATAACATCGAGGGTCTCATTAGTTTTCTTGTAGATCTCATTAAGTTTATCAGCGGCTTCTAAACAGTTCTTGAGAGACCTTAAAAGTGTGGTTCTGAACTCTATATCTTCCATTGACAATTTTGTCCTGTTTCTTTGTCTCCGCATTTTGTTATGCTTCCTTGGTGCACCCCCTAGTGGTCTTTGTGCGCAGTCTTATAGTTAAATCTTGATTGTTGTAGCTAATACCAGGGAGGGTTTGACCTCCAGGCCAAGTGGCTATGAGAATCAGCTGTGTCAGCAGTGAGAGAACTGTCCTCTAGGGAGGTGCTAATCTAGCCTTTGCCTGAGGCTATCCGGCAAATGCCTCTGTGCAGGGCTTGGGCGGGGCGGGTCGCACAGTATCAATAGGGTGGGCCGGAGAGAGCAGTGATGGCGACTCTCAGTCCTGTCCCCAGGGGCTCTGCCTCTCTGAGTCCCAGCAATGGCTGCAAACCTCGGAGAGAAAGCTGCACTCGCTCTGACCGAAGCCAGACAGTCCCGCTTCTCCCGTTTGAGTCTGGGTCCCTAAAGACTCGCCTGTATCTGGAGCTCAGAGTCTGCGACTCCCTCCCGATTGAAAACGCCAACCGCGCCCTCCGCCGCCAGCCCGCTCTGCGCGCGCGCTCCGCACCTCAGAATTTGACTTCAGCACTGCGCCTCCTCTGAGTGTCCGTATGCGTTTCTCTTTCCTCCTAGTTGTAGGACTTCCACTCAGCCAGCGTTCCTGTGGTTCTGGGTGATGTCCCTTCCGTTTTTTGGTTTCACTTTTGAAGTAGTTGTTCAAAGCAGCAAACTCCGGCGTTAACCTATGCCACCATCTTGGTTCTCCCGATTTGTTCTGATTTTTTAAAGGAAATGGTTTAATATCACTAATGCCCAAATAGCTCCCAGTGGACACTTATTAAAAAGAAGAAGAAAATTAAGAGAGGTTGTTCAGTAAATTCAAATACTTCCTCATTTATAGCAGATTTTGAAGAAAAGGATAAGTAACTTTGTTCAAAGGTGAAGCCTGCCATCTGCTGGAGGAAAAAAGGTGAAATTTCACAGCATCCACTGAGTTCTATAACCACCTCTACTGAGGCAATCTACTAGCAAACTGTACATGCGTGCTTCGTGTAACCAGTTTCTCTCTGTGTGTCTCTCTCGCTCTCTTTCTCTGCCACAGAGTAACCAAGGGGAACTCAGTCAAAGTTCTCTTGGTAAAGTGAAGATGGGGGTAAGCAGAGTCGGAATGTGAGGCACCGGGTCAGAGAGTGGGAATAGGTTTATTCCCAGCCTCTTTGTGTATTAAGAAAGGGTTAAGAGTTATGTATATTTTACCATAATTACAAGGAAGGAAGGAAGGAAGGAAGGAAGGAAGGAAGGAAGGGAGGGAGGGTGGGAGGGAGGGAGGGAGGGAGGGAAGTGGGATTAACTGGGTCACCTTCTCTGCAGGACTCCACCAGACTGCCCTCTGCCCTCACTCACTCCTCTCCCTCCCACTCCTCTCCCAATCAGACTGGTTGTGTTTAGAGAAGTCATGAACATGCCTGGCTCAGCCTCTTCCCCTCCCGTGTTTCCTGGGATCTACAAACTCCATAGGGCACACTACCCCCAGCTCCCAGAGCCGTAAGCGACGAGGCACTCCTCACTGGAAAGGCCCACACTGGGTGGGAGTATATTGAACTCAGGGGCTACCAGCAAGTCCAACTGTTTCCTCACAATCCATTCTAAAAGTTTAAAATAACTCCTCAGAAAAATACTGGCATTTACAATGTAACAAGACTCAGAACAGGATCTTCTATTTAACAAAATTTTATGGTTAACTGTAGCTGAAAAACTAATAAATTTTTTTTTTTTATCTCTAACACATCATCAGATGCAGGAAGTAAAGTACACACTTGGTTGCAGTCTGTTCTTTTTTTAAAAACACACACACACACACACACACACACACACACACACTAATCTCTGGTATAAACTTACTTGCTTTTTCTTGGTTAGTTTTATGAAAGCTAACTAGGAAAAAAACACACACACCACTTTTTTTGTTACTTAAAGTCCAGTAGAATGACCAGGCTTAACAAGCTTGATCTTGAATTATACTAATAACCAGGTGTCTCAAAAAATGTTATATATACTTTAACAGCTGATAGTTCAATTTTGAACATGAAATGTATTTTAATAAACACTGCCTTTAAAATTATTCAAAGTGTGTGTATATACTTTTGGGTGACACCCTATATTTTTCTACTGTTTAACAAACCAACCAACCAACAAATGAAAAAGGTAAAAACTCTGGAAATAAACTGAAAGAGGAAAGAAAATGTATTGGTAATAAGCTTGTTACATGATTTATAAGCACAACACAGAAATCAGACATCAACCTCCACCTAAGTAGTGGACTGGTATGTAATAGACGAGTTTTGAAAGTAAGGACACCAATGTGGCAATTGTGCAATAAGGTATTTTCCCAACCTTAGAGCAGCAAAAACGTAACTCCTTTATATTATGCAGCTTTCTTTGCACTATTAAATTAAATTTGCCTAAAAAAAGAACTTTAAATCTTATTTAAAGCTCACAGCATAAGCATTGAGAGAGATACCTTGTAGAATTTTAAAATAAGAAGAAACTCGCGTTTTACTCTGGAAAGGGGGCATTGCAACATTCCATTTTACTGAATTATTTCAAGTGTAATAATATCTCCATCTCCTAGAACTTCAAAAAATTCTGCTTTTAAAATCAAGTGATGAAGTACAACATATTTGCAAACCCAGTCCTGAATGTCAGTATTAAGATCTTATGACACCGAATCCTCATTTATAGGCATCTACCCCGAAATAGGCCCAAGTGCCTAACAGACGAACAGCTGAGGACACAGACTGAAAATAAAGCAATTACCCAAGAGGAATGCTCCTTCATCTGGTGTTGGTTGCTGTGAGGACCACTGGCATGACCACGCCAAAAGCAGTTTTGGCAGAGCTGGTAGTTGTGGCACTGCTGGCATCGGTACCGGAAACCCATCATGCTCTCACAGTGGCAATAGGAGCACTCCACGGGGTGGAAGACTTGTGGAGGGCGGGAAGGCAGGGACGAGAGAAGGGCAGAGGACGGGGAATGGGATAAGAGGGAGAAAAAAATCATTTTCATTTGGGGAACAAAGTCAACAGAGTGGAAAACCTCATCCAATATTTTTTAAAAAATGCAAACAAAATTAGAACTGAAGACTTCAAGTTGTCTCCTAGTTCATTTAACCAGCCATTTACTAAAAAAAAAAAAAAGGGAACAATAAACAAAATAAAATTTTCAACCACCTTAGAAAATAGCCAATTTCTTTCTTTAAAATGAAACTCACGTTTCTCAAAATTTAGATAAATATACAAGTAAGGAGGAAATCGGAACCTTCACTCCAAAGTTTCTTTTCCAAACCTACTGGTTTTTGAAGACATATGTCACTGTTGGTTGTTCGCACATGTTTCCTTCACTAACATAAAATCCGTGAGAGCCAGGGCGTATATGATATATCAGTGTTACCCGCAAATGGTATTTTACACAGCACCTTGGACTGAAGACCTGCGAATGTTTGCTGAAGGAAATACTATGACACACTTGGACACAAAAGGTAACTGGTAAGAAGTAACGCTAGACATGTTAATACAGTAGTTTTAGCTAAAAGCTCTAAGTAGCAGCAAAGAACTGAAGTCCTCTGGACCAGCGACGGGACTGTGTCTGGAGGAAGGGAACGCAGTGACCTGCAGCTCCTCTCTCCGCCTCACTGGGCTTCAGACCTTGTGAGAACGGGCGGGCGGTGCTCAGGATTCACAGGGAGCACTGGGCTCTCTTACAGCCTGAAAGCCCAGTGCCCTGAGTGGGAAGTGGACAATGCACAACTGTGTGGTATAGATTGCTGGTCATACTTTTATTTATTTTTAATTAAATTTATTGGGTGACACTGGTTAATAGGATCATATAGGTTTCAAGTGTACATTTCTATGTTACTAGATCTGCATATTGATTGCACTATGTGCCACCACCCGAAGTCAAACCATTTCTGCCAACATATTTAGGCCCCTCCCACCCCCCACTATTTATACTTTTACTAGTAAATGTTGGTAGCATATTTGTTCCCTCTGGCAAATCAATGCTGAATGGAAGAAATGAAAGTCAACGGGAAAGAGGGATACGGTATTCGAATCTTCATCGGAATGACTCTTTCTAGCACTGTATATACAAAGCCAATCTTATCTCAATTTTAAGAAATTTTAGTTCTGCTTCCAAAAATATATATTAAGACATTGCAGACCAATAGTTTTATTGCTAGCTTTACCCAGTGGCCAGATAAGTTTCTATTGAATGAGTACAAAGAAAGTTTTACATAAATCTTAAAGGCATACTTTAAAATTAAATACCAATTGCATTTTGAAGTTATTTATTACATGTTCTTACAAGCTAATATCGTTTTTCAAGAATTCTCTTGATTGGCCACAAGTCTTAGAACAGAAAACACGAGAATTCTCGTGATCCGTCCGCAGTGTGTTAATTAGGGTATAAAGAGTCAAAAAAATAAATAAATTGAGCACTAGGTAGGGAAAACAGTATAATAAGGTCAGTAAAGACCAGCCTAGCCAGTTTGCTCAGTGGATAGAGCGTTGTTGGCCTGCAGACTGAAAGATCCCAGGTTCAATTCCAGTCAAGGGCACATGCCCTGGTTGTGAGCTCAGTCTGCAGAAGGGGGTGTGCAGGAGGCAGACAATCAAAGATTCTCTCTCGTCATTGATGTTTCTTTCTCTTTCTCACTCTCCCTTCTCTGAAATCAATAAAAATATATTTAAAAAATAAAAGTAGTTTAAAGAAAAAAAAAGATCACTAAAGACCAAAAGAAAAGCAAAATACGAATGAGAGATACAAAGGGCATACTTCCTCTAAAAAATTCAAGCTTTGGTCATCAAATAATTTCTAAGGAATCATGAAAATGCTGTCTGTGCTCCAAATTAAAACTGCACAACATAGCAGAGTTCTGCCCGACAACAGTCAATCTAGAGCTAACATCAGTGCAGTCAACATAATCCGTGCAGCCAATGTTTGTAATTCCATATACTTTTGGGTTAATATTAAATGACATTGCACAGCAATGTTAAATTAGCAGATATATTCTGGCAATTTTGATTGAACATGTATGTCTATGTGATTTTTCCTCTCTTACAAACCAGTCGAAAGCCAGCCATTGCTTACATTAGTCAGTGGACTGGGTGACCAGGTGGAAAACGCTGAAAACCAGAATGAGGAAAGAACCAACGTGTGCTGGGTCAATTATAAGTAAGATTAGGTTTTGGTAAAATATTCTTTTTTGGAAGAATGCATCATGTGATAGTTACCTTCTGATATACTACACACTTGAGTTAGCAAGCTAGTATAAAAAGTGCGATTTTTGCTTAAGCACATAAATATCTGTCCTGATGAATAGTAACCTCAATATAATTTGAGTAATAAATTTCATGAGAAGTAAAGGACCCAACAACAACAAAAAAAAACAACACTAAAAATAGCATAATTTAATTTATTTCTCACCACAAATACTAAGATATGTAAATAAATATTAGTGTGATAGGTAATGTTTTATTTTCTATGTATTCCAATGATTTCATAATATTTCTCGATCTCTAAAAACATATCAACAACCACATAAGAATGTAATCAATAGCCAAAACCGGTTTGGCTCAGTGGATAGAGCGTCAGCCTGCGGACTGAAGGGTCCCAGGTTCGATTCCGGTCAAGGGCATGTACCTGGGTTGCGGGCACATCCCCAGTGGGAGATGTGCTGGAGGCAGCTGATCGATGTTTCTCTCTCATCGATGTTTCTAACTCTCTATCTCTCTCCCTTCCTCTCTGTAAAAAATCAATAAAATATATTAAAAAAAAAGAATGTAATCAATAAATAATACAAAGTCACAATAAAATATTCATATGAATAATAATACATTATGACAAATAAGATTTTTCTACTTGGTATAGCAGATACAAAATGATTTTATGAAAATGAACTGGCTATGAAACTACTAAAACACTTAAAGGCTCTAAAAGTAATGCCTCCAAAAGAACCAATAATACTGTAATAATTTAATAGTATAAATCTCTATCCAAAAATCCTATTAAAAATGTTAGCTGTTTTGCCATGGCTGGTGTGCTCAGTGGTTAGAGTGCTGGCCCATGCACCAGAGGATCACAGGTTGGATTCCTGGTCAAAGGTACGTACCTAGGTTGCAGGTTCGATCCCCGGCCCCAGTCGGGGCACATGTGGGAGGCAACCAATTGATGTGTCTCTCTCACACTGGTATTTCTCTCTCTCCCTCCCTTTCACTCTCTAAAAAAAATCAATGGAAAAAGTGTCTTCGGGTGAGGACTAACAAACAAACACACAAAAAGATAGCTATTTTACTCTAGTCAAGAGATCCTGGACCTTTAAAAAAATAATCCTGAATCTAAGGTACTTATAAACGAAAGCCACAATTAAAAAACAAAAAAAGTGCCTTGCCTGTGTGACTCAGTGGTTGAGTGCCAACCTATGAACCAAGAGGTCAGGGTTCGATCCCCAGTCAGGGCACATGCCTGGGTTGCAGGCTCAATCTCCAGTGTGGGGTGTGAGGGAGGCAGCTGATCAATGATTCTCTCTCCCTCTCCCTTCCTCTCTGAAATAAAATAAATAAATAAATAAATAAATAAATAAATAAATAAATAAATATTTTTTAAAAGAGTATGGCTAGCAGAGAAGATCAAAAAGCACAGATGTGTGTCTCATTCTGAGGAGGGGAAAGAGAGGCCTCTGCCTTTTAGTGCCTTTCAGCTACTGCTGTTCTCTGTGTGGAATGAGGAGAGACAGGAAGCGCCCGAGAGGAGGTTACGTAGAAAAACCACAGCCTTCCCTTTAATAAACTCAAACAACCTACACAAGGAGATAAGCTGATAGCAGCAGCAGAAAAAATTACGACGTTTCTAAGAGATAAGTGCCATTTCAATACCAAGTGGAACAAAGATTTAAGCCAAATTACTAGAAAGGATGCTGAGAATAATTCAAGGTAAAATAAGTATTAAAAGAAAGAACTGAAGATATGTGAAACCCAGTACTAAATTCTATCTTAGCTACTTTCCTTCAAACAATTAAAACACAATTTTAGTGGTTGATATTGAATATATCCAATTTTTGACCTATGATTTTTAAAAATTAAAGGAAAAAAGAAGCCATGGCTAAGTCAGGTGGACTCAAGCCAGAAACAACCCCCTGGAATCTCAGGGGAAAAACCTGGAGTTTGAACCACAAACTCTTATGACCTGACTAGAGGCCCAGTGCACGAGATTCATGCCCTGGGGGGAGGGGGGCAGTCCTTCAGCCCAGCCTGCACCCTCTCCCAGTCCGGGAGCCCTCAGGGGATGTCCAACTGACGGGGAGTGGGCCTAAGCCAGCAGTCGGACATCCTTAGTGTTGCCGCGGAGGCTGGAGAGGTTCCCACCACTGCCGCTGTGCTCGCCAGCTGTGAGCCCTGTGGGAGCACACTGACCACCAGGGGGCAGTTCCTGCGTTAAGTGCCTGCCCCCCTGGTGGTCAGTGTGCGTCATAGCAACCAGTCGGTCTGCTGTTTCGTCGATTTGCATATTACCCTTTTATTATATAGGATATTACTACTTCTTGGTATCCTATCTAAGTAATAAGACCCCCACCACTTCTGTATTTGAGAAACAGATATTCTTCTTTTGAAAGCTAAAATCACAAATTCAAATAATAGAGTGACAGCAAATGTCCATTACAATTTCAATCATAGTAGCTGAGGACATTACAAACACTCAGTTCACATACTTCCCATAACACAGGAACGAGAGGGACAAGTTCTGCTTACCATTCTCGACATGGGCAAGCCTGTGCATGAGAGGTAGCCAGACAAGGCACTGGGGAGGAGGGTCGGCCATCATTGTGTCTAAAAACATATTTAACATGATCTTTTTCTGTGGAGAGGAGAAAAACAGATATACTTTATATTTTTCAAATACCTCGGAACTCCAAGACTAAGTTAACGTGGGGCCTTCCCAACCAAGTTAATGAATTACATGTGGAATGTAACTGCAAAATAAAACATTTTACATTACTACAGACACTGTTACACACTCCACAACACACTATATTAGTCCTGTCTTCAAATGTATTTCCACATACATTACTGTATCTGAGTCTTAAAACAACTGCACAAGTTAGACAGGCGAGGTATTACTATCTGCGTTTTCCAGGTGACACAATGAAAGAACCAAACACTTAAATACCTTTTAAAGGTCCTGCCCAAATCGCACAGGAGCAGGACTAGACCTCAGATATCCTGCCATTAGTACTAATCCCGGTACGCAGCGTGGAAGCACCCATCCCACACCTGACCGTAAAGCATCGATGGGAACGGGAACTGTGGCTGAGGGGTTGTCTACGCGTTTCCAGCATTCGTTAACAGAGCCGGGCACAGAGCGAGTGTTTAGTAAGTAATTGTTGAGTAAATACCAATGTGAGGGGCAAACACATCATTTAACAACCTTCTCGTTTACGTAAGAGAAGGCGGAAGCTCGGAGTGGTGAAGTTATGTGGCCAAACCACAGAAGTAGATATAAGGATGACATCAGAACCCAATATGCAAATGCCCATCACAGTACTCCCTCCTTGCCTGGATTGCATTTTTTGGTTCTATCTTTGTTTCTCTTTTAAACAAATATAGTGTAAGCCTCCACTGTGTGGGAGGCACTGATAAAATTATGTCCCATGTGGACATAGGAAATTAGAAGACAGCCTAGAAAAAAATAGTCAGATGATGTAGATAAAACAAGTTCTCAACAATAATCCTAATTAGTGAAATTCCTCTTTATGTTCTCTAACCCACAAAACACCTTTCCCAGCTCTAAAAAGAAAGGGAAAGAGAAGAAAGGGCAGTGCCATGCAACTGGTGTAAAGTTCTGTAACGGTAACCTGGACACCGAGGCCCACTTCAAACTTTATTCCAAAAGGAGAGCGAAGGCAAGAGAGCAAACACAGGAGAACGAGAGGTGTTTCCAAGCCCTGGCCCCACAATCCAAAGTCTGGGGTTGGAAAGACACTGAGCATTAGGGGTGAAGCCGAAAGGCACCCAAATGTCATCTTTCTCTCCCAAGTTAACTGCGTTCTCAGTGCCACCACTTTATCTGAAAAACAGGATATAAAAAAATGTGGTGCTTCCCCAGAAAACTTTAAAACAGTTTATTCCAGAAAGGAAGGTAGAAAGATAAAGGTGGTTAGAGCTGACAAATGTTTTGCCAGATGACTACACAACGACTCTGACTTTGACCACGAATCCATTCAGCACAGGGAAGCGCGGGGTGCGGGCCGTGCGGTGCTGGCCAGGAAGACGGGCCTGGGATTCCATCCGACCCACCACCACGCCTCCCAACGAGGGTCCCGTCACCCCAATGTGTGACCGCACACTCTGAAGTCTGTGTCTCTTTTTGGCAACTGTGAGACTTGACTCCATTACCGGTAAATTAGAAGTCATTCTTATTGAAAACAATCTTTAAAAGAAGAAACTGATATATAGGGAAGAGAAAAAAAAAGGTAAAGGAGATGGCAGAGCAAGAAAGAAGCTTTTGCAATAAAAACCTGAGAAATAATCAAGGGAAGTCTCGGGCCGGGACAGAGCCCGCAGGCCAGCACTGCCCGAGGAGGGAAAGGTTCTGAGAGCCAAGCCAGAGGGTGGTCCCAGTATGAGGCCACCATCCGAAGGCCCTCTCTGTATAGCTGTGCGCTGATGGTGAGGTTTGAGAAATAGCTGCTAAAATCAGCTAAAGATCTCCAAAGTGTTTTCCATCTCAGGCATCCAAGTCACTAATTTCTGAGGCCTCAGTGGACCCTGGGAGAATGAGTGAACAATGTTAAAGACAAAACCAGAAAGTCACTGAACTTCTGAATGGAAGTCCAGACATGGAAACGCCCGATTATAAATAGTAAATAACTGCTACAAACCATGAAATTAAAAATGCCTGCTTCAAATTACTGACAAGGAAGATGCTCGGAAGCTTTTTAGCTAGTAAGAGGTGGTAAACAGATTAAGCATATCCTATCGTTTAATATTTCTACATCTTCTATTTGTTAAAAATCACATGTTCACAAATCCACTTATAATCCGAATGCTTTCTCTAAAACAGTTTTGGTTTGCCTACCGTGGAGTTTAATTTTTTTTTTTTTCATCTTCAAGATAAAAAGGAACAATTAGTTTTGCTATCTCAGAAGACCCTCGTAATACGCTCAGAATCAGTTTCCCAACGTTGTCCTGAGGGAGGTCACACTGCCATTTGAAGTCCTTCCTCTGCGAGTGAGGAAGGAAACAGACCGGGGCCCCACGCTCTGTCTTCCATTAACCGTGTGATTTGGGGGGAAGTCGCTGAACATTCTGGTTTTAGTTTTCATCTCTCTCGAGGGCAGTGGATATCGGAGTACGGTGACGGGCTCTCCTGGGGGGTCTTGGGAAACTCGTTTAGGAAGTCCATGAAGCCAAACTATTTTCATAATAATGCAGACATTATTACCTTTTTCAATCTCACTCTCTCAGGAGTGTAGAGTGGGGTGTTCAGAAGCAACGTGGCATATCCACAATGATCTGAAAAGGCTATTAAAATGCTCTTCCCCAGGCCTGGCCGCGTGGCTCAGCAGTTGAGTGTCGACCTATGAACCAGGAGGCCATGGTTCGATTCCTGGTCAGGGCACAGGCCCAGGTTGTGGGCTCACGATCCCCAGTGTGGGGCGTGCAGGAGGCAGCCCATCAATGATTCTCTCTCATCATTGATGTTTTTCTCTCTCTCCCCCCACTCCCTTCCTCTTTGAATTTTTTTTTTTAAAAATGTATTTAAAAAAATATTCCTCCCCTTTCCAACTACATATCTGTGTGAGGCCAGATTTTCTTTCTATATTTTAACCACAACATCGTATCACAACAGACTGGATGGATAAGCAGATAGGAGATACCAGCTGTCTTCAACTGAGCAAATCTGAGATTTGCAAAAATATAAATCAATGACATTCTCATTAAATTTTATGGTTTTGGAATATACAGCTATTTTTTCATTAAAATACATTACTTATGTAATAGATTTATCATTATTTTCAATGACTTAAAAATACTTTTAATTTATAATATGAAAATGCTGATATTTATAAACTACATAAATAAAAGCTGGTTGGGGTCCTCAATACTTTTTATTGTAATGAGGTCCTGAGGTCAAAAAGTTTGAGAACTTTTGGGATGGAATTCCAGCTCAAAAAATCTGTGAGTTACTAAATAACTATGTGAAACATAGGCTGACTCATTTTTCTTTCTTTTTGTTTTATTTTCTCGAGTTGAACACATTTATTGCATTCTCTTTTTTTGTTGTTGTTTTTAAACATTTTATTTTGAAATAACTTTAGATTTACGAGTTGCAAAGACAGTACAGAGGGTTCTGGAATGCCCTTCTCTCAGCTTCCCCTGTTTTTTTTTTTTTTAATCTTTATTGCTGAGAGTATTACAGATGTCCCCCCTTTTCCCACCACTGCCCCCTCCATCCTGTTCCTGCCCCACCCCATGCCTTCACCACCCTCCTGTGTCCATAGGTAAGATCTCTGGTTAATCTCTTCCTGCCCCTCTCCCCCGTTCCCTCTGAGATTTGCTGGTCTGTTCCATGCTTCCATGCCTCTGATTCTGTTTTATTCACCAGTTTATTTTGTTCATTAGATTTCTTGTTTATTTTTTTAGATTCGATTGTTGATAGCTACGTATTTGTTGCCATTTTATTGTTCATACTAGAGGCCTGGTGCATGAAATTCATGCACTCGTGGGGGGGGGGGTGTCCCTCAGCCCGGCCTGCGCCCTCTCGCAGTCAGGGAGCCCTCAGGGGATGTCTGACTGTCAGCTAAGGCCCGTTTCCCACAGGGTGGGCCTAAGCCGTCAGTCGGACATCCTTAGCACTGCTGTGGAGGTGGAGAGGCTCCCGCCACTGCCACTGCGCTCGCCAGCAGTGAGCCCGACTTCTGGCTGAGCAGCACTCCCCCTATGGGAGCACACTGACCACCAGGGGGCAACTCCTGCATTGAGCATCTGCCCCCTGATGGTCAGTGCACATCATAGCAACTGGTCGTTCTGCCATTTGGTCAATTTGCATATTAGCCTTTTATTATATGATTTTTTTTCCTCCTCCTCCTCCTCCTCCAAGAATCTAAGATCCTTGAAAGTCTCATTAAATCCCTTGAAGCTCTCATGAAGATCCTTGAGTAACATTATAACCATGGTTTTGAACTCTGTATCCATTTCCTTCACTTGTGACGTTTCTTTATCTCCACATTTTGACTGCTTCCCTTGCTTGTTTCTATGTATTAGGTAGAGCTGCTATGTCTCCTGGAATTGGAAGAGTAGCCTTGATAGTGGGTGTCCTGTAGGGCCTAGTGGCTCAACCGCCTGCACACTGTCTCCTTATTTTTTATAGCACAATAACATTTATAACAAAAACTATAACAAATTGTAAATTATGGAAATTCCTCCCCACAGTTCTCATTTTTCTGTATTTCCCTCCAAGTGTATAAATGTTTCCATGTAATTATGTGCATAGTGTAGTAAAAATACATAAGCTGTTTTTTCACGTAACATTTTATTAAATATTTTACTGTTTTCCTACAAGGTCTTTATTTCTAATCATTTTAACAGCTGCCTGATGCACTGAGCATAAACACCATGACTTGTTTACATCTTCCTCAATAAAACTGAGGCTCTTTCTCTCTTTGTATGCATTCTCTTATTTTTTCTTAGAAAGGAGTGGTTCTATTTGTTGCCTACATCACCATCCTCTGTCATTCTAAACCTCAATATTGACAATTTCTTACCCTAAATGCCATTCTCACTTCCCTCCCTACAACCTTGGCTAAATCTTTCCTGTTTTAAAATGAGAGTAGAATCATCTCTTAAAAATGAGAAATCCAGTATTACATGAGGAAACAAGTAAAATAATTTAGCATTAGATCATTATAGCTGCAATTTCCAATCTCATCATTTCCATTAAAAAATTCTTGCCTGGCTCGTGTGGTTCAATGGTTGCACATCGACCTATGAACCAGGTGGTCATGGTTTGATTCCTGGTCAGGGCAAATGCGCGGATTGCGGGCTTGATCCCCAGTGTGGGGCGTGCAGGAGGCAGCCAATAGATGATTCTCTCTGATCACTGATATTTCTATCTCTCCCTCCCCTTTCCTCCCTGAAATCAATTAAAAAAATATTTTAAAAACATAATTCCTCGCCAAAGCCGGTTTGGCTCAGCGGATAGAGCGTCGGCCTGCGGACTCAAGGGTCCCAGGTTCGATTCCGGTCAAGGGCATGTACCTGGGTTGCGGGCACTTCCCCAGTGGGGGATGTGCAGGAGGCAGCTGATCGATGTTTCTCTCTCATCGATGTTTCTAACTCTCTATCTCTCTCCCTTCCTCTCTGTAAAAAATCAATAAAAATATATTAAAAAAAAACCAAAAACATAATTCCTCAATAAGTCACAATTTGGAAAAACGACTCTCTTTCCTTATGGGCAACAGGTAAATATTTCTTATCCATTGCCCTATTACTTATTTGGTAATCAGTTAAAGTATGACATCTAGTTCAAACTTGAAAACAACACTTTAAAAAACTTTTAGGTTACAATGATTTCATCTAACTTTTGTGTAGAGTTAGAAAAACATTTTACCTGACAAGGACAAACATGTTGGTTACAAAAAAACTAATTAAAGGACTAGTGCTATGGGTGAGCCTTTCTTTATTATTATTAGACAATGAATTTGTCCATAGCCACAGATTTATTTTGGACTTTGAAAATTAAGAGTACTTTGCAAGGACATAATAATGTAATGTTGCTGCACTTTTTATCAGAGCTATTTTATTTATTATAGCTAAAAGGATATTTGGAAAAACTTCATTTCCCTCTCTGCAAAGATTGTTTCATTTGAGAAAATCATGGAATAATATCAGGGAAAACAAGGTTGTAAGTACATCCATGAGCCTTAAGTTTTCTATTAGAATTCAAGCCAAGGACCCTTTCTCATGTCTATTTGATTTAAAATCCTTACTCGATCAATCCCACAAATACCTAGTAAGCACTGATCATTTTCCAGACACTGTTGTCATGGGGATGTAAAGTTGGAGACCAAGGTGCATCCCTCCAGGGCGAGAGTGAGCTGGATGTGACATGCCACGGGGCTGCAGAGGAGGAGCAGTTAATCCCACATGAAAGATTCAGAGCATCAAAGGGGATACGCAAGCTGGGATCTGAAATATGAGGCCTTTGTTGGAGAAGAGGGGTCAGGGGTTACTGGCATTTCAGTGACAGCTAACAGCATAAACAAAGACAAGAACTGTGTTAGTTTAAGATTCACTCAAAATGCACGTTACTCAACACAAGAGATATGCAAATTAAAAAAGATAACATTTTTCACCTATCAGATTGGCAAAAATTCGTCAGTGTCAGAACATGCGCTGATGGCAAGGCTGTGGAGAAACCGATGTCCCTACAGACTGCTGGTGGGATGGCCAAGTGGTGCAGCAACTGGGGCGTCAGCGATGTCTGAAAGGACCCGGCACAGTGGCGGGGAGGGCTGAGGAGCCCTGCGGAATGAAGGCGAAAGCTAGGCTGGGGTTCAGAGTGAAAAGCAACACGGTGCCATGATAAAAACCGCATCCAGCCCAGCCGGTGTGGCTCAGTGGTTGAGCATCGACCTATGAGCCAGGAGGTCACGGTCTGATTCCTGGTCAAAGCACATGCCCAGGTTGTGCGCTAGATCCCCCATAGGGGGCGCACAGGTGGCAGCCTATAAATGATTCTCTCTCGTCATGGATATTTCAACCTCTCTCTCCCTCTCCTTTCCTCTCTAAAGTCAATAAAAAAAAACTAAAATAAAAAAACAAACCTCATCAAGTAGGAAATAGGAATTAGTCATGTGCATTTTTTAAGCAAAATCAGGACATCCACTGAACTGTATTTTAAAATGACGACTCATATTTGCTTATGATTAAAAGAAATAATAAAACAAGCTGTATCTGAGGAGGCACCATCCTCTTCTTTAAACTGCCATTAGGCCATGAAGTAAAGCCACTAGGAGACCAGGGTCCTCAGGTTTTTTGGCGAAGAATTTTTCTGCTTTGCCTGAAGGAGGTGAACCATGGGGCTCTAGGGTAGGAGGGGACTGGGAGTGAATAGCATACTATGCTTATCATCCAGCTTCAACAATTCTCAGCAGAGGACTAATTTGTTTCATTTATGCCGTCTCTCTCCCTGCAACCTGGATTATCTTGAAGCAAATTCCAGACATATTATCTCCTGAATTAACCTTACTCCGATGCTTTATTATATGGACACCTCGATGCGTCTGAGGCTTAGAGCATTCTTGCAAGAGTTGTTTTGTGGACATTCCTTTTTATTTCACGTGGGAAAAAACTTAGGAGTAGAATTACTAGGTGAAGGGAAGGTGTCTGTTTAAGTTTAAAACAAACCACCAGGGCTTCTTCCAAAGGGGCTGTAAGAGAGTTCTGGCTGCTCCAAATCTTTGCCGTGATTTGGTGTCAGTCACTGAATTTTAGCTATTCCAGTAGATGTGTTCTGTTGAATTAACTTATAAATTTTTGTTGTTGTTGTTGTGTTTTTAAAACTATTAAACTACATGAAAATACATCCCTTATTTGGGTTAGTTTGTGAAAAGCAGGCAAATTGTTTTTGTAAAAAGTATCTGATGGTGTATGAGCTACCTCGAATTAAAAAAACACAAAACCGGTTATAGGGAAACACACCACATGGGAAAAACCCATTTTCAAAAAGAAACCCCAAACTCATTGAATTTAACTCCTGCTGCATGAAACTCTGTCCCAAGTCTCATTTTGTTGTTGTTATAGTCATAGACCAAACACAATTCAACTTTCCTGTGGATGAAGATAAGCTTCTTTGAATTTTCCAAACCTGCCATGTATAAAACCAGACTGAGTTTTTTTTAACAAAAATCTGAAGCAAGTGAAAAGCAACGATTAGGTTGTGAGTTCAAAGGCCTGACAATCATGACATAGGTAATTTGCAGAATCCTAGACAGCATTCTTAGAATTAACAATTAGAATTTTTAAAATATTCTTCAACATTTTAAACCATTATTCCAATACTAGAGGCCCAGTGCGTGAAATTTGTGCACTCGGGGAGGGGGGCGGGGAGGATGTCCCACAGCCCGGCCTGTGCCCTCCTGCAGTCCAGGGCTCTTGCAGTTCAGGACCCCTCGCTCCTTACGGCCTGCCAAAAGTGGAGGCGGGAGAGGCTCCTGCCATCACCGCTGCACTCACCTGCAGTGAGCCTGGCTTCTGGCTGAGCGGCGCTCCCCCTGTGGGAGCACACTGACCACCAGGGGCAGCTCCTACATTAAGCGTCTGCCCGCTGGTGGTCAGTGTATGTCATAGCGACTGGTTGTTCTGCCGGTTGTTCCACGGTTTGGTCAATTTGCATATTAGGGTTTTATTATGTAGGATTAGATTCTCATTATAGTACTCACATTGTAAGTAAATCAAAGATTACCTTAGATAATACCCCACACAACGGTCAACCATTGGTCAAATGTTGCTCTTCAATGGTACTTCTTTGTATAAAGTCTCCTTCCCATTCTGATAGTGCTTTACTTAATAGGAACTGCCATTTAAGAGCGGCTGGCGCCGCTCAGCCAGAAGCCAGGCTCACTGCAGGTGAGTGCAGCGGTGATGGCAGGAGCCTCTCCCACCTCCACTGTAGGCAGGCTGTAAGGAGCGAGGGGTCCTGAACTGCAAGAGCCCTGGACTGCAAGAGGGCGCAGGCCGGGCTGTGGGACATCCTCCCCGCCCCCCTCCCCGAGTGCACCTGATCGGTTTTTAGCCTGCCCTCCAGGTTTTTAGCCTGCCCTCCAGGTTTTTAGCCTGCCCTCCAGGTTTTTAGCCTGCCCTCCAGGAAGCTCCTGTGTAAACAGCTACATGGACATCAGACACAAGAGTACCTTCCCCCCAGTACTGTGGTGCCTTCATCATCGTCACCCGCTACAGTTCTGGAGGGTGTTTTAATGCCTGAAGGACATTTAACGCCAGGGTGTGTTTGGACAGCCTCGTGTTATCTGAAAATGCATATTCGGGGGGGAAATGCAAGCTATGCTTTATTAGAATAAACTGAAGCACAGAGATATTCTTAACACACTAAAAGCTGATACTGCTGTTTATGCTGAGAGAAAAACAGTCATGTCCAGAGGCTAACGTCCACAAAAACCATCAGCCAAGTGTGTACGATTTGGGAAGAATACCTCCTCAGAAGTTACTAAAAATAACTCTTCTATAATGGGTGCAACTTCAATGCTAACGCTGAGAATCTCTAAACAAACTATAAAAGATTGTTTGGAAGTCTGAATTCAGATAAATATGAATTCTGAACTTTCAATGTAAAAAGGGGTGTCTGTGTGTGTGTTTTTGGTTCTTTTGTGAATCAAAGTATCACAGGTCAGGAGGGTCTGTTCCTTTTATATTTTAACCTTCTATGTTTAAATAATTTCAGACTTACAGAAAGGTTATAACGGATTATTTAAAAATTCTACTTGCCATCAAACCAGATTCCTCAAATGTTAACACTGCAGTACAGATACCCTCTACCCTTATATTTTTATTTATTGTATTTATTTTTTAAAATTTTAAATGTTTTTTGTTGTTGTTAGTATCACAGATATCTCCCACTTTTACTCCCTCCCCCCACCCCGTCTCACCTCCCAGCCACACTGTATTTCTTAAAAACCAGAGTATTCTCTTAACTCAAATATCAAAATCAGGAACCTAACATTCACTGACAGAATACTATTATCTAGTCTACAAACTTCCTCCCGATTTTTCCAACTGTCCCACTAATGTCCTTTATGAGAAAGAAAACCCTGGCCCATGGGCTGCGCTCAGCTTTCATGTCTCTTTGGACCCTGTGGTCTGGAACGGTTCCTGTCTTTTTTCATCTTGCATGACCCTGGCATTGGTAAAGCCTGCAGGCCAGTATGTTTCAGAAACCTCTGCCCCAGGGAAGACGAGACCCGTGTGTGCTTCCTGGCAGGAGGACCACGCTGATAAGGGGGCTTCTCGGTGACCCTTACCCGGAGGCCACGATTCCCGCCCTGGACATGAAGCTCTGTTTCCTCCCCGACCCAGACCCTACATCAGTGATGGCAAACCTATGACACGCGTGTCAGAGGTGACACACGAACTCACTTTTTTTTTGGTTGATTTTTCTTTGTTAAATGGCATTTAAATATATAAAATAAATATCAAAAATATAAGTCTTTGTTTTGCTATGGTGGCAAATATCAAAAAATTTCTATGTGTGACACGGCACCAGAGTTAAGTTAGGGTTTTTCAAAATGCTGACACGCCGAGCTCAAAAGGTTCGCCATCACTGACCTAGATCCTTCACGGAAGCAGCCTGCGGAAGCCTGCGGAAGCGTGGTGGGGCGGGTGCGCCTGGGTCCTCGGTTCTGTGACGCGGCCCTTACCTGCTGTGGGAAACAGGTGCGGACTGAGTGCTCGGTGTAACCAAAAGACGGCCCTTCGAAGACGGCTGTTGGGAGCTTCAGCACTTCCTTCAGAAACTGGTCAAACTTGCTAAATACCATCAAGCCGTTGGAATCTGACATCTGGGAGAAAACATCTATGAGAACAAAACCAAATAAAGTCAAACTATAAAGAAATAGCAACTGTTTATAAATGGCTCTATGTCTCTTGTATCATTAGTAATGGAAAGTATCATGAAGTTAGCACGATTTTTAGTCATCATGGATTCTCATTTTTTATTAACATGGCATGGGTACTTTGTTGATGAGGCCCACCTACTTAATATTCGTCCTAAACATCAAACCCAATAACCACTCATGCATGTCTACCTATCTACTCTTTTTCAGTGTACAGAGCAAGATGATATATAATTTACATTTTTTTATTAAATTCATAGCAGCGTATCTTTATCCCTTAACATTTATATATGTATTTATATAAGACATATGCATGTTTGAGTGTATCACTATATTAGCATATCGGTGATGAGATATAAAAGAAATTGTATTATACTTGTATGTTTGTGTACTAATGATGCACTGTATCCCCATGACAGAATAAATAGGAAGGAAGCATACAGCATGTCAAAAATGTTCCATCTAGTGAGTTCCAAAGTAGAATAAAAAGAACCCAGATAGCCTGGCTGGCGTGGCTCAGTGGCTGAGCGTCAACCTACGAACCAGGAGGTCACAGTTCGATTCCTGGTCAGGGCAATGCCTGGGGTTGCCGGCTCAATCCCCACTGGGGGCATGCAGGAGGCAGCCAATCAATGATTCTCTCCCGTCATTGATGCTTCTATCTCTCCCTCTCCCTTCCTCTCTGAAATCAATAAAAAATGTTTTTAAAAAATGTTTCAAATTAAAGGCACAAATATTGGTTAAGTCATTTCAAAGGCTATCTTGACACTAAAACAAGAAAACAAGAGAATCAAAGAAAAAAGGGGAGTGGGCAAAATTACAGGAAGAAATACAAAAGAAAAGGTAGAAGCAGAAAGATCAAAATAAAAGGAAGAAAACCAGAAACACTAAGGCATGTTCCATAAACTAGAAAACCTATTTAGAAGGAACATTACAGAGGTAACAGCACAAAGCACCTTCAGTGGCAGGAAGATGGACAAACCAAGAACCACGAAGACACTGTTGCCCGGTAAGCAGGTAGAAGAAAGTGAACGGTCACTCAAATATTATTTGATATTACAATGCAGTGTTACAGCTCACGTTGTGTCTACGCTACTATTCAGCCACTTCAACTAGATGGAACATAGCTGAGAGCTAGAAAGCCAGGGGCAAAAGGATTCTCCAAACAGCCGCAACTGCCAACCACACTACAGAAGCTCAAGTGCTTCTCATGATATACGAGTAATCAGCATGCCCTTACTTTAAGTAGAATGCTAGGAGCTTGGTTACATTTCCTTTGTCAGTAGTATATCAAAAGTAACTCACAAGCAGAGAGAGATTTGTGGAGACTGGTAGACTGACAATACCATCACCTCTACCAGTGATAAGGACAACCAATATCACCATCGCCACCAACAAGCACAACAACAAACACTCAAGAAATGGAAAAAAAATACACACAACTGTCTGAAAACATGAGATGGGACAAATAACCCAAACCTCACAATTAGCCCTAAATGCACCAGAGAATGACATCCCTCGGAGATGAAAAGTGTTTAAATTATGATCAGAGAGCTCTGTTTAATACCAGAGGGCCAGACCTCATTTAAAGTGATTTCTGCCCTGGATGATTAAAATTTTAAAAAGTAGAGGCAAGCTTCAATACCTGAATATTTTATTTATGTTAATCACCTCATTCTCTAGCTAAGACATTATGGGACAATAAGAATAACAAGACAGTGACAGATGGTACAGCAACTATAACTTTGAACATGAAGGGGATAATAAAGCCATATTTTAAATCTGTCTGAATAACATAAACTTGGTAATGAGTGGCCGAGAACGGCTTGTAACTCCTCAACCCATACACAGTGTGCAAAGGCCTGGCATTCTGAGCGCAGCGGACATGTCACGTTCGCCTGGGCGTGCATACTTTAGTGCCGCGTGAATGCAGGTCAGTGTGCACCTCCCAGAAGTGCAAAAGCCACATTAAAAAAAAAACCACTAAAGAAAGACCAAAAGAAAAACAACCAAAAACCTGCTATCACTTAGGTACCTTCCAAATTGCACATACTACTAAAATTTCTACTTTCCACTAACAGTTCCAACAGAGAACTCAGTAATTTTAGGACTCAATCAACCATTTGTCCTTAGCAAAATCTTAGCACTTACGACGTTCCAGGTATCAGCTCTATTTAGAAATGTAATAATTCCAGAGACATCTAAAATGTGCATATTTATATATAATCAATTTTCTATTATCAACTAGTTTATTCAGTACTAATTAAAAGGCGATTTATATTCATTTTTTAGCCATTTTAAAAATGTTTATTTTTTCAATTACAGTTGACAGTCAGTATTATTTTATATTAGTTTCAGGTGTATAGCATAGTGATTAGACCAGGGGTGGGCAAACTTTTTGACTCGAGGGCCACAATGGGTTCCTAAACTGGACTCGAAGAAGGAGCTGCGGCCGTGTTTCCCTACGTTGCCATGTTAACACTGCTGCTGGTGAAGGAGCGCAGGGGAGAGCAAGAGAACCCTCCGCTCTTTGGGCTCTGCGGGCCGGATAGAACAGCTGAACGGGCCGGATGCGGCCCGCGGGCCGTAGTTTGCCCACGGCTGGATTAGACATTTATATAATTTGCAAAGTGATGCCCAATAAGTCTTGTACCTACCTGACACCATACATCAGTACTGCAATATTATTGCCACTACAGTAATACTCCCTATGCTGTACATTATATCCCCATGGCTACTTTGTAACTACCAATTGCACTTCTTACTCCCTTCACTTTTTTCACCCATACCCACACCCCCATGTCGATGTATATTCTTTACCTGGAATCATCATCATTAAAAAACAAAATCCCGCCGAAACCGGTTTGGCTCAGTGGATAGAGCGTCGGCCTGCGGACTGAGGGGTCCCGGGTTCGATTCCGGTCAAGGGCATGTACCTGGGTTGCGGGCACATCCCCAGTGGGAGATGTGCAGGAGGCGGCTGATCGATGTTTCTCTCCCATCGATGTTCTTAACTCTCTATCTCTCTCCCTTCCTCTCTGTAAAAAATCAATAAAATATATTAAAAAAAAATCCCAACTTTCTTTTTCTTTCTGTTTGAATGAAATATTATTTCATCTATATTATATTATCTTCCTCAGAAAAACACCATGCTAGAAATAAGAAATTATTAAGAGCCCGGCCAGCATGGCTTAGTGGTTGAGCATTGACCTATGAACTAGGAGGTCACGGTTTGATTCCCAGTCAGGGCACATGCCCAGGTTGCAGGCTCCATCCCCAGTAGGGGTCATGTAGGAGGCGGCCAATCAATGATTCTCTCTCCCTTTCCCTCTCCCTTCCTCCCTGAAATCAATACAAATATATTTTTAAAAAAGAAATTTCAGTCCAAAAAAGTAATATTACCATGTTAAAAAAAACTGAGAAGAGCACTTAAATATAACTATACTTTCCACTACCAAAAATTTGTTTTACATGGCAACTGTTTCTGAAATGCAGACAAACCGGGTAACAGTTTCACCAAAAAACATCTACGATCTTTCTTTAGAACATCAAAATCTATATCTAGTGAGCCATCTAGTTTTCCAACTTTCAATGTCATGATAACAAGTAATAAAAAGCACATGTCGGTGGGGGCAGGGGGGTAGAGGGATGGAGCAAAAAAGAAAAAAAAGAGGGAATTCATGAACATGGACAATAATGTGCTGATTGTGGGAGGAGGTGGAAGAGGGCATAAAGGGGATAAATGGTGATGGAAAAAATAAAATTAAAATTAAATTAATTAATTAATTAATTAAAATAAATTAAAATAAATAAAGAATAGAATAGAATAGAATATTACCCCTTGCCAGGGAAGTATAGATTTCACTTTTGTGAAAGATAATCTAAGCTGAGTTCTAATGCATGTAATGAAGTAATCTTGCCCAAAAGCTTGTACCTGAATCTGAAGTTTCTATATCTTTCAATTAAAATTTAAAAATGTAGGGCACAGAGGAACATCACGGGGACCCAATCATCAAAATCCAGTCTATGAGAAATGCTACAAGACAAATGACCCATTTTCTTCAACAAATCGATTCACAGGGTATCTCAACATTTCATTAAGCCCACAGCTTCTATCTTAACTCCCTGAAGTCTGACAGTTCCTTCCTCTACGGGTACCTGTATGATGGCGCTTTGATCACCTTACAGGACCAGCATCGTGGAGTATAACAAAGTAACTTAAAGCGGGGCTCTGAAGCTAGACAGCCTACACTGAAATCCCAGCTTCGCCCCTCAGTTAACGCTTCTATAAAATGGAGAAAATGCCACCTGCTACTCCAAGAAATTTTAAGGGTTCAGTGAGAAAATATATGTAAAGCATCTGGCACAATGCTTGGCATATCTTAGGCAGTTAGTAACTATCTAGAGTGAATGAATGAAAATCATAAGCAGAAAAAGTAAATAATTGTGCATTTCACCTCCTCTGATTTCATCTAACCACCTTTTTATAGTATCTAGTGAACATTAAAATGCCAAAATGGCCAATAGTCAGGGGAAAAAAAATAGGGAAGGTAATTGAAAAATCATACTGCCAATTTCTAAATACTAAGCTTGACTCCAAGGTGCTCAGAACAGTTTAATAGCAGCAAATACAACCTGATGAAGAAGGGAATTATTAAAAAAGGGCTGCCTGGCCAGTGTGGCTCAGTGGTTGAGCATTGACCTATGAACCAGGAGATCACGGTTGGATTCCCAGTCAGGGCACATGCCCAGGTTGCGAGTTCCATCCCCAGTAGGGGGTGTGCAGGAGGCAGCTGATCAATGATTCTCTCTCATCATTGATGTTTCTATTTCTCTCTCCCTCTCCCTTCCTCTCTGAAATAAAAAAAAATGTATTTTTTAAAAAAGAAAAGGGCTGACCTTTTACACACCTGGTGGAAATAATCAAATTTCTTTTCTAACTAAAAGCAATCAACATAATCATCTTCTAACACAATAAGTTTTAAAAATATGGAAAACATTTTTTAAAGAATTTTTAAAATGTCAACATTACTGCTCTGAATCTCAATTCTCTTGCTTTAAACTAAAAAACAAATAGTATACAAATTAATTCAACCAACTTTTCCATCTGAACATTAGGTGGCATAATTTACATACTCTGAGTCAGGTGAGTAATATAGTAGTAAAAAAAATAAAGATGTTCAATATAGCATCATCCAAAATTCTGAAAAATATTCATTTAAAACTGCTTAAAAGTTATAATTTGAAAATAAAGTATTTCAAATAATATGAAAATACTTACATCTCAATTTGTCCAGCATTTTTCCACCACACATAGTTGCTAACATAGCTTTAACTGAAAATACTGTCATTTTGCCTCGGCCCTCACTGAAAAAGAAATTATATTAGAAATAATTGCTATCTGGAACCACAATAGCAATCAAATGTATCACTAACCATTGAGCAGCCAGTAAATTGATCCTTTCCCTTTTCTGCCACATTACCTTGGATAGTTAGAAACCTTGGATTTTTTTTCCCTTTGTAGAATTAAGGCTTCATCTAGGCTAAGTGAATAATGCTAAAAATAAACCCAAATTATTTAGAAATGAGCTTTATAAACATTCTATAAGGCAATTTCTACTGGCTGTGTAGGCAGAGGCAACTGGATGAACCAGAAGTAAATTTCTCATCAACTTAGCCCATTAAGTCCACAACTGCGATGTTTTTAAGTATTCAAAACTAGGGCACCACTTGTTTTAAACCCTAAGTCAGAAATGTGTCCGTGCGTCAGGGCATTTTAACAACAGTTTACTGTTGTGTAAACCAACAGGGTGCACACGGCTATAAAGATTTTATAATACATTCATCTTTGTTTGTTTTTACTATGACAACCTTTACATTCTCATGTGTTTATTCTAAGAAGCTCAATCATACCTGTCTCAGGTCTTCCCATATCACAACTGTGAGAAAAGTGAAGGAGAAGGGTCAGGAATAATTCTTTCTAGGAACTGGAAAGATGAAATGGACAACAACATAGAGGAACTACCCAAAGTAACGCTGCACGGCACCTGTAGAGCCAAACTGTATCAGCAAGGCGCCGGGCCCTACACGTGCCTGGCTCCATCCACTCAACTACGCCCCGGCTCACTGCAGGTGGAAACTCCACCAGCCAGTTTGTACAGTCATCACAGGTAAGTAAACAAGGGGCTATTGTGCTAGTTTTACACAGCTGTGCTCACAAAGTGTCACAGCAACTTAGTAAAATAAATGCCTTTGTAATGATGAGGGCGACGTTATCTTAGTTTTATAAAGCAAGCGTCATCCTATTTATACTTACTAATGGCCCTATTACATTTACTATTTATATTAACTATATTTATATTATCCTATTTATATTTACTACGTGTCTCCCATTTTCTAAACCTTCTTTGTATACAGTAAGACCATACCTAAAAAAAAAAGGCAAATTATCTATAAGCTAGAAGGTCCTCAGCGAAAGCATCGCCATGAAATACCAATGTTTGTCTGGTTTTTAAAACTATTACATCTCATTAAATTTATTCATAACATAAAAGAGAAATCCCTACAACTAGTTAAAATTAGGATGGGGTATTTTAAATATACAGTTCTTTACAAATACAGATGCTGTCTTCCTGTCTTAGTACCTGGTATATGGCACCTGGAAATGATAAGGAATATTCCTATGTCAAATATCCCTGCATTATATGAGCAACACCAGTGGCTTTAAAGAGCATCAATTATGTTAAAATGCATGGATTCCTAAAATGATAGAGGGCTTTACAGTGGACATTTCCTTTTGGTCACAAACCCTCCAAATGTTGAGTCTACATTTAAGCAGACCCTACCTTATGTGACAAGTACTCTTCCCACTAACAAAATATTGAAAAAGGAAAAAACTCAGATATCTGTTTTCCCATCTTTCTTCGAAACGCAGACATGGGCACATGACACAAGCTCCACCAATAAGATGCACCACTCTGGACTCCAAATGTGATCTTTTAGATGTTGGAATTCCGAACAGTCCACCTGGAGGGGTGGCAGCTGCTGGAGTGGCCCCACGGGGGTGAGGCAGCAGAGACGGGGACTCGCGTGGCTGCACCTGCAGGCCAGCATCAGTGGTGTCTGGAGCTCAAGCAACAATATCTGTGCCCCGATTGGTGGCAGAAGGGCTTGTGAGACCATTTCTGCGTGACTTTGAGCTTTGTTCTTGGCGGCATGATCTTCAAGCCTACACTTTCCCAACACGCTCAGAGAGTCTTGAATACGACCCACATCCTTCTAATGAATTAGCCAGAGAGGGTTTCTACTGCTCATGACTAAGCACTTGGAGGAATGCAGTGTCTTTCCTGACAGGAAGGGGTCCAGAGAGATGAAGCAACAAGAGAAAACACCCCTGAAGGGAGAGGAGGCATGCCTGGCGGGCGGCCGGCAGAGTGAGAACGAAGGAGTGCTCACAAACAGAGCCAAGCCTTGCTGCACAGATAATGACATTTTTTAAGGGAAACGTGCTCAAACATTTCCTGCAGACACAGATTTCACGATGCAAGACTACCCAGGAAACTCCAAGGGGAAAGTAAAAATTAACCTTAGAAGAGATTTCCATAAAAGTCAGGATCCCGATTACATCGGGGAGAAGAAAGAGGAGCTTCTGGGGTGATGACAGCGTTCTAGTTCTTGGCCACTGTGGTACTTATATTTGCTTTATAACAATTCATTTTAAACTACACTTCATTTTCTGTATTTTTCTGTAGTTGTTTTCTATTTCTCAATAACAGCTGTTTTAAAAAAAATGAATCCTGGGAAAATAAAGGTTACCATTACTGGACAAAGGTAATGGTTTAAGGGAAAAATAATGAAGGGAGAACCTATAGGTTAAAAGACACTCAAGAGGCCCTGGCCGGGTAGTTCAGTTGGTTAGAGTGCTGTCCCGATACACCAAGGTGTGGGTTCGATTCCGCGTCAGGACATGTACAAGAATCAACCAATGAATGCATAAATAAGTGGAACAACAAATCAATCTCTCTCTCTCTCTCTCTCTCTCTCTCTCTCTCTCTCTGTGTGTGTGTGTGTGTGTGTGTGTGTGTGTGTGTGTCTTTCTCCCCCTTTTCATGCTGAATGCTAAAAACAAAACAATATTTTTTTAAAAGCAAAAACAAACCAGTACATTTTAAATTCTGAATACACCCAGTTGGCATATTATAGAATGGACATTGCTCACTTAGCAGCCTAATAACCTATGATTATACCCTTTACCTAACGGATTCTTTTTTCTTGAAAAAACTCATTCTTGATCCTTCCCACCATATATCCGAATGTGATCTATAGACACTGGCCAAGTTACATTTGAAACTAAGAGTTAGCTGCCCCTGGCCATGGCACATATAACCTCACCCGAGTCCATGTTTTCAGTGATTCCAAGGTAAAGTGCAGGTTCATACTAGAATCAATTCCCTTCAAACAAGATTTGGGAAAGATCTGATTTCATCAAAAAACATGACTCACTTAAAATTGGACCTGTGATAGCTCAGAGTTGATTAGTAGGTCAATATTTAAGATGTGGCACAGTGAGCAGTGAAGATTAACCCCCACGTAAAGACACGGAAATGAAAAGGTACACAGGTAATATCTGTCGAGGATGACAGGAGAGAGGGAGCTTGTTATTTTAACCCTGCCCAAACAGAATCGCTCCGAGGAGCGCTCTCCCTCAATAAAGAGAATGACTTTCTTTCCCAGACATCTCTGCATGATTCATTTCCATAGACCTATCATTTTACAGACTGACAATAAACCAAGCACATGACTTCTGAAAAGAGTTCTTATTTTCCAAAACTGAGAAAACACCATGATTACCTCTGGGCCAAGCTCAACAGACAGTGAGTCACCCTGAATAAACACCTGTGTTTGAACATGCAGGTAGGGACCTCAGAGGCCCCTGCAACCCTCACCTGTGCCCTCTGCATGGGAGCTGCTCGTTTCAGTTGTCAAGTCTCAAATTCTGCCTGTATTTTTTATATATTTTTAATTTCTTTATCGATTAAGTTATTACATATGTGTCCTTATCCCCACATTACCTCCCATCCCCCCCACTCATGCCCTCACCCCACTGCTGTCTGTGTCCATTGGTTAGGCCTATATACTTGCATATAAGTCCTTTGGTTGATCTTATATTTAAACTCACCTAATCTGGGCGATGTTTATAGCTTTGCACTATCTAATAAGAGAGCTTGTTATTCAAATTAACACATTTGAAAAACAAGATGATTTTTTTTACTTAAGAAAACAAGCTGTTTTTACATCTTTAGCAAACAACTGTGGATGCTGCCAACTATAAATTAGCACTCCTCTCATGAAAACAGAGTTCTATTTTAGAAACATTATTCCCAATTATCACATGTAGCTAAAAGTAATAAGAGCATTTCTCTTTGATTTTCAAAAACTCTTATTTTTCCAATTAATCCTAATTTACAAAACTTCCAGTGAATGGATTATGCAATAATCAGCTACAAATCAAGAATCCATTTGGCAAATATCAAAGAGCTTAATCAAGTAAAATCAACAAAAAATGTTATTCAATTTTATCATAATCGGAATGCCTGATAATTTTTTTTACCTGCTAATTTTCATTTCAACTTTATAAATATTTAATAAGAATCCATTGCTGCACTTGAGAAATCAAAGAAATACAAAGTAGAACCTCTGCTCTCAAGGATGTTCCATCTTACTAGTATTTGTGCACTTGTGAAGCAGGTCAGAGCAGTAGTCTTTAGAAAGGACTTACACTGAATAGCTCCCCTCTGAACTGTGATTCTAAGTTGGTAACCCTTAGCAAGAAAGTATGGAAGAAGAGCGATTAAGGAAGAAACACTCTTACTTAAAATTAAGGCCGGACTGGTTTGGCTCAGTGGATAGAGCGTCGGCCTGCGGACTCAGGGGTCTCAGGTTCGATTCCGGTCAAGGGCATGTACCTTGGTTGCGGGCACGTCCCCACTGGGGAGCGTGCAGGAGGCAGCTGATCGATCTCTCTCGTCGATGTTTCTGGCTCTCTATCCCTCTTCCTTCTTCTCTGTAAAAAATCAATAAAATATTTTTTTAAAAAAAAATTAAGTAAACATGTAAGGTACTAGCCTGTCGTAGGCAGCAACCATGAAGTTGAGGAGGAGGCTGATGGACTGCTCCACACTGATCTGGTGAGTGGAAGGCAGGCGCTTGTTCAGCTGGTAGTAGATGGATGAGATGACAGTTTCGAGGCGGGACACACTGATCTCAGTGCTATGGTCCAGTGTATTAAGGCCATTGTCTCGGAAGGCTTCGATCATGTTCCAGATATCAACAAGATGGACTGAAACACAAAGAAAATAAACTATCAGCAATGTAAAGTTTTAATTAATCAGAAAGACATACAAACTTTACATATAAGAGATCAGTGAAGGGTGGCAGAATGTGCCACCCCCAAATGCCACTTTGGCACAAGCATCCTTTTGAGCTAAAGATACTTGAAAAAAGTGCCAAAAGGGGCACTTTGACCCCCACCTTTTCTCCCTGACAGCCGGAAATAAAACTCCCAGGTGAAAGATGCCTTTCTTATTCCAAGGGGGGAAAAAACACTATAATCACAGAGACAGTGGATTGAGGCCAAAATTAATCCGTACAGACTTGTTAACATAACTCTTATCTTCCCTCTGTCTCCCCATATACACATTTTAGTTACTTTTCCACAACTGCTACTCTTTGCGCAACCTAGTGTATAAGCACATAGACCTCATCACTTCTTTGGGTCTTCATTTTCCTATGGGGCTCCCGTGCACATGTAAAAATGTGTATGTTTTTCTCCTGCTAATCTGTCTTGTGTCAATTTAATTCTCAGGCCCAACCAGAGATCCTGAGAGAGTAGCCGTGAAGTACTGACTCCTCTACAGTAGCCTCAAAAATACAGAACGCAAAATTTAACTGAACACTAAAGAGAAAAATTCAACAAGCTTTGAGGGAAATATTAACACACCTCTCTTAGTGAGAGCGCAAACAGACAAAAAGTAAGTACAGATAGAAAATTAAACTTTACAACAACAAAGTAGTAGTAATGAACATTATAGGAAGTATTGTCCCGATGATTAAAAAACATGCTTTATTTTCTAGAAAACACAAGACATGTATAGAAATTGACCTTATCTGAGTCATAAAACTAATTTCAACAAACTTCAAAGGATATAAATCATGTTCTCTGACCAAAATAAAACTAAGTTAGAAATCATTATCAAAAAGACAACTTTTTAAATTAACCTTATCTTTAGAAAGGAAGCAACACACTAAGGAACGTCCTTCATCTTACTAAGGGTATCTATAAAACACTGCATCATACATATTACTTGATAGTAAAAGGCTGAAAGCCTTTCCTCTGATAAGAAACACCCACTATTGCCCTGGTCCGTGTGGTTCAGTTGGTCGAAGCATCGCCCCATATATCAGAAGGTGGCAGGTTTGATCCCCAGTCAGGGCACATATGGGAGGCAACCAATCAATGTTTCTCTCTCACATTAATGTTTCTCTTTTTTTTTGTCTCTCCCTCTCCCTTTCTCTCTCTAAAATCAATTTTAAAAATTGAAATTAAAAAAAGAAATGCCCACTATCATCATTTCTATTGTACTTCAGGTCCTAAGAATATAAAGATGCAGTCATTATTGGTATAAATATTGGAAATAAAGAAATATAACTGTGATTATTCAGAAATGACTAAATTAGACACATAGAAAATAAAAAAGATTCTATGGATAAATTATTAAATTTAATATTTGAGTTCAGAACAATTGCTAGACATAGGTCAAGATATAAAAGTCATTGTATTTCTATGTATCGATAACAGACAATGAAATTTTAGAAGTATCATAAGTTATCAAAGATTTAGAGATAAATCCAATGAAGAATGTGCAACATCTCTACAAAAAAATCTATAAATATAATTGGCAGAAATAAACACCTAAATAAATGGAGGAATATACTATGTTCACAAGAGGAAATCTCAATATTGGAAATGTATCAACTCTCCCAGCTTGATCTATAGAGTCAATGCAATCCCAACAAAACCCCACAGGGCTATACATTAAAAGGATGAATTGTACTGTATGTTAATTACACTTTAAAAAAAGGAAGAAGAAAAAAATCCCAGCAAACATTTTTGTTTTATTTTCTTTGTCCTTAGCAGAAATTGACAAGCAGAGTTTAAAATATGTATGAAAATAAAACGTAAAAAGGCCAATCTTAAAAAGTAAAACAGAACAAAGCAGGAATACCTGCTCTACCTGATATCAAGACCTATTATAAAGTTGTAGTAGTTACAACTAGACAAACAGACCAATGGAACCCAGAGTCCGGAAGCAGCCCTCACATACAGACACTGCTATAAAGGTTCTTGTGCCTTTCTCCAAAGAATGTGAGGAAAAGGTGCTGAGCAGGGGAGAAAAAGGATGATTTTCCCCATGTAGACAGTATAGGCCAGGGGTGGGCAAACTTTCTGACTCGAGGGCCACAATGGGTTCTTAAACTGGACCGGAGGGCCGGAACAAAAGCATGGATGGAGTGTCTGTGTGAATTAATATAAATTCAAAGTAAACATCATTACATAAAAGGGTACGGTCTTTTTTTTTTTTTTTTAGTTGTATTCATTTCAAACGGGCCAGATCCGGCCCGCGGGCCGTAGTTTGCCCATGGCTGGTATAGGGACAACAGAACACACATGTGGAAAAAACTGAAATTTTTTTATGTAGGTTAAATAATCAAATGTTACAAAATAAAACTTCTAGAACAATGCATCTTTTACTTTACATTACTAAGGCCACTAGCCTGGTTATGACTCTCAACACTTCGCTTAAAGACTACCATTTCCCAAGAGTAATTATAGGAAGAATTATAAAAGTGGTAGGTTCTTTAGAACAGTGGTTTTCAAAGTTTTTTTTTTTTTTTTAACCACAACCCACAAAATTATATTTAAATCATAACACACACACACACACCCTGTAGACATATAAATTCATAAAAGTTCCACAAAATACTTTTTAGATTTACAATATAAGCTGGTTCCTGGTTTTTCTTTTTTTCTCTATTACATGCTTTAAATTCTGTCCAGAGTCACCAAAATAGTTTCATAAGCCATTAATGGGTCACAACCCACAATTTGAAAAACACTGCTTTGGGATGCCTATGACTTCAGTCTAGGATCGAACAGTCAACTCTTCAGAGAGCATTTAAAGCTCGGACTTTTGAGTAAGACATACAGTAGGGCAGAAATATTTAGCTGTAAAACTGGTTTGCCCAAGGCACGTGTTTATAACAAACCAGTGACCGGTGCACGGATTCATGCACACCAAAAGGAAATTAATTAGAAGGTGGCCAGCAGGCGGGACTGGGCAAGACGGGCCGGACATACCCTGGAGCCAACCTCCCACAGCCCATCCCCAGTGTCTGGAGTGAGTGGGGTCCCTCTGGCAGGTGGGGCCCTTTGGCCTGGCCTGCGGGGATCAGGCCGAAATCAGCTCTCTGACATCCCCCGAGGGGTCCCGGAGTGCAAGAGGGCACTCTGCAAAGTTGCTGTCGTACAGGGCGTGAAACACAAACCCAAGTGTGCAGTAAACCAGATTCAGGGCCGACAGTGCCCCGGCAACAACATCACCCACAGCCGAAGGTGGAATCATGTGGCGCCTGAAAGGAATCGGGCTCCCTCCTCTCTGGTTTCGGGGTACATCACCCAAGAACCGCCACTGCCAAGTCACTGCAACTCAGCAGCTCCTGCGTTGAGCGTCTGCCCCCCTGGTGGTCAGTGTGCATCATAGCGACCGGTTGGAAAGGTGGAGGGACATTTAGCATATTAGTCTTTTATATATAGACTAGGGGCCCGGTGCACAAAGATTCGTGAGGGGGGGGTGTCCCTCAGCCCGACCTGCACCCTGTCCAAACTGGGAGCCCTCAGGGGAGCCCTCTCCAATCCGGGAGCCCTGATGACTTAGGCCTACTCCTCGTGGTTCTCTGCTCTCTGTGGGGCCTGGCCACTCTGCGCCTGCTGTCCCAGGGGCTCTCCACTGCCTCAATCTTCTAGTTTTGTTATGAGAAGCTTTTCCTTACACAAGACAATTTTCTCGTATCTCCATTTTCCCTCTTCATGTTCTTCTCTCAGCTCAGCTGAAGACCCTTCTCCTGCACAGAGGCCCTCCGCAGGCAGGGCAGGGTGGAACGCCTGCGTCGTCGCCCTGGCAACAATGCAAGCATCCTGGCCTGGCCGCCGCCATCTTTGTCGTATCAATTTGCATATTCCTTCCTTATTGGCTATGGGCACTTCCATCTTTATTGCGGAGTGATGGTCAATTTGCATATTCCCTCTTTATTAGATAGGATTATATACACAGATGGCAAAACCAAGATTAACCCTTTTTGGTCCAACGTGGAGGCTGACTTGACAGACCAGGCGCTTAGGAACAGGTCCAATGTTGAGGCTGAGACACCGCAAACTGATTCAACATTCAATCCCATCAATTAATTTGGACCAGACTGTTTGAATTCCAAAAATAAAAGTGAACCACCAAGGGTTAAAGCTGAGGTGCTTCACCATTCTATGGCTAATGATCTTTCCATTATACAAAACAGTTTTTCATCAATACACACACACATATATGAGAAAAGGACAATAATTCTGCCATAAGTCAATTCATCTTCATGGAAATTAAGAGAAGAAAGATTTTTATGCATGTTATGTGTATATGTACACATTTATTTTTTTTTACTTATAAGTAGCAATTGTGGTA
This sequence comes from Myotis nattereri, assembly GCF_964212035.1. Classification (NCBI taxonomy): domain Eukaryota; kingdom Metazoa; phylum Chordata; class Mammalia; order Chiroptera; family Vespertilionidae; genus Myotis; species Myotis nattereri. The sequence continues at coordinate 73,382,546 of NC_138085.1, read as the reverse complement.
GCAACTGCTTATGGAAAAGGCTGATTGTTGTTATATTGTTTAATTGTTATTATATACTGTACTAGAGGCCCGATGCATGAAATTTGTGCAAGAGTAGACCTTCCTTCCCCCAGCTGCCTGCACCAGCTTCCCTCCAGCCGCCTGCAGGCACCTGGGACCCGGCCTTCCCTCTGGCTGCTGGCAGGCACCCAGGACTGGGGCTTCCCTCACACAGGGAGGCCCCGCCCACCTGCCACAGCCTGCCAGTCAGTAGCCTGGGCCTCCCTCTGTGGGGAGATTGTGGAGCCCCCCGATGGTTCGCCCCAATGGCCTGTGGCCTGGGCCTCTCTCTGTGGGGCTATCATGGGGCGATGGCCGGGCCCCCGACCAATCGCATCGCACCCGCTTTGGCTGGCCTGGCACCAGTGGGTGTCATAGCATGGTCCCGATGGTCGTTCAGATGGTCATCCAGATGGTAGTCCAGATGGCCGTTCTGCTGTTTGGCCGTTCAGTCAATTTGCATATTATGCTTTTATTATATAGGATACCTTCATCAAAATATTCTTTTCCTCCAGAAGCTGATATATTGTATTAATTCTGCACAAAATTTTTCATTAAAAAGTGACATGGAGCCGAAACCGGTTTGGCTCAGTGGATGGAGCGTCGGCCTGCGGACTGAGGGGTCCCGGGTTTGATTCTGGTCAAGGGCATGTACCTGGGTTGCGGGCATATCCCCAGTGGGAGATGTGCAGGAGGCAGATGATCGATGTTTCTCTCTCATTGATGTTTCTAACTCTCTATCTCTCTCCCTTTCTCTCTGTAAAAAATCAATGAAATATATTTAAAAAAAAAAAAAAGTGACATGGAGAAACACATTCCCCCTTTGAAGAACATAAGTAATATGCCAGCCTCAAAACTAGTTACATATTGAGTTTATTACATATTTTGAGGGAGACACAGAGTAAAGTGCCAACTTCTTTCCATTACAAAGTTTATATTCTGATACTTACGACAAAATAATTCCATTAAAATTACAATATGACTAAAAGATATTAAAATCTTTTATATTATTGAGAGTTCTATACGGCTATTAGAGAAATGACTTACGGTTGCATCGCTTTTGTACAAATCGTAATTTGCAAGCTGTTCTGTAAGTTGATAGTCGTATGACATCAAAATTCTGAGCACCTGAAAAAAGGGTAAATAAAACATGTTCAAGCGGACTTACCGGTTAATTTCTAAATGCTGGGAAGAGGCTCCGTTCCATTGTGTTGGCACAGGTTACATGTAACTTGCCAACTGAGTCTTCTGATAGAGCACAAAGGCAGGGGGAAGGGTTAGGGTACACTTCCTGTGTGCCCACTCCACACCAGCAGTTCTGCCTAATTACCCTATCGCTAGCCTACGCAAGCTCCGAGGCGAGGAACACTCATGAGGTGCGGGAACTGACTATATCTATTAGGAAGTGGGGATACGGTGGCGTGGTAGGGAAGACCCCAGCGTAGAGTCAGAGATGTAAATTCCAGCCCCGGCCTGACTGCCAACCACAGAACACGGCCGTCGCCACGTCACAGCCCTCTCCTCAGGCTCAGTGTCCTCCTCTGTACAACGAGGGAACCGGACCAGCTAATCTCCGAGCTCCCCTTCCAGGTCTGTGGCATAACAGAATTTCCAGTGCACTGTGCCTCCCGATCTAGAACTAAAGCTTCTTCCCCGCTACTTTCATCTGAGCGGGTTACGGTGCCTGCCTGAATGAATACCGCGGCAGACGTGCCTGCATGACTTCTGACGATGGGGACAAAAGGTGGTCAGCTTGCCCCTGCTCTCACGCTCTCGGGAAGCTGGTCCTGGGAACCCAAACTGGCTTTCCCTCTGTGAATGGGACCTCGGGGCCATCCCACGCTGGGCTCCTGCCTCCCTCTCCAGCGTCAGCTGAGCAGCACCGTTTTATAAGAGTCAAATGCTTTTAAAACGTTTCACAGTCACTGGCCCAGACCAGGAACCCTATTTCCGGCAGAAGAATTTGAAGTCCTGCAAGTAGGTGTGCACTCGTCAAGGTCACTCAGTCAAGGTCACCAAGACAAGAAGTCACAAAGCAAACCACCCTTCCAACACTGTGGACTGCCCTACTCCTCCCAGCCATCTTGTTTCTTTGTTCAGTCTTACATAATAATGTAATTTTTAAAAAATATGTTTTATTGATTTTTCACAGACAGGAAGGGAGAGGGATAGAGAGTTAGAAACATCGATGAGAGAGGAGCATCGATCAGCTGCCTCCTGTACACCCCGTGCTGGGGATGTGCCCGCAACCAAGGTACATGCCCTTGACCGGAATCGAACCTGGGACCCTTCAGTCCGCAGGCTGACGCTCTACCCACTGAGCCAAACCAGTCAGGGCGATAATGTAATTTTTAACAGAAGATTTAATATTGTATAGTAAAGTAAGATACCAAAGTACACATTCATGCTATTAATTTTTCCTCTTGCTCTAAGTGTTGGCCTGACACTTAGTCTTCTCTACCTCCGAACTGGTATGCAGTGCAAGGTAATTTATATGACGTATTAATTATGCATCCGCACCTGCAAGCTCACGGTAACCACGGAGCTACAGCAAGAGGGCTAAATTGACGGGCATGCCCTGATCTTACAGACATGCTAGGTAACCCCTCTGCCTCATTCTTTATGGCCTGGCTTCAGAAAGCAGTTCAAATCGGTTCAATTAAAATAATAAGGTCTGTCTTGGGGTCCTCCAACTCCATGATTCTTTAACTCTCATTCTTCCCTTTCTAAAGCCTGTAACTTAAAACTTCTGATTAAAGTTGTGACTTGATCAGAACAGAAGGGGGAAAAGCATTCCCACGCGTATAAACAAGGACGCCAGAGGCACTCGGGACTCACGCATTTCTATGAACAGCTGCCTCTTCTCCGCCGTCGTCTTCCGCTTGTTCCCACTTTCCTCAATCATCCTAGGGACGAAGAAGGACACCATGAAGCACCGTATCATTGGACAATTCAACCAAGTGCTTAGCATTCTATTGTGGAGAGAGAGCCTCGGGACATCAGGTGGGAAATGCACATACTAAGAGAGTGTCAGTGAAAATGAACTGGAACCTGATACCAAAAGAGGTAAATCCTTATTTCTCTATTTGATCATTTCTAAAATATTAAAAGTCAATACTTAATGGAGCTCATATACGCCTCCTGTGCTGAAAATTTGGGCTATATCTGATTTCTAATTTTATTTTCTCTGCACAGTCCTCTATTCGTTGAGATACAGTTTCCCATATCCCTAACTGTTTTTCATGAACATGTTACTAAATATAATTTAGAAAATAATTATAATGAAAGGCTACCATAGAGAACATAAAAACAGTGAGCTTATACACAAAATATATAAATAAAATACATTTTTATGTTTAACAAAAAAAAGAGAGAAATTCATCCCCACACTCAACTCTTAAATGCAACTTTTTATCACCTGATAACAGTAGTTTACACTGACAGGCTATGCCAGTGACTATTAAAACTCTCTCCATGAATTATCTCATTTAATACTCCCTTCAACCCTATGTGGTAGTATTATAACTATTACATTATCCCCATTTTATTGATTAGGAAACAGATGCCTAGAAAAGAACAGTCACTTGCTCAAGGGCACACAACTCAGAAGTGGTAGAGTAGAACCTCAACCCTTTCATTAACCTTCTTACAGAACTGTGTTTCTTAGAGGATATTTTCAAATATCTAGGCCTAAAAAGCTAGAACACAAACAGCCCATTGCATGGGCCCTACTGATGCAAAATTTGTGACAATTTTAGCTGAACTTTGCCTTATTCTATGAAGAAAAATATGTAGACAAATAGCATAAGCCAAATAATTTCCCTAAGCAGATGACACTTTTGTAAATCATTCTCAAATATGTTAGTCACAACTTAAATAAATGATGACCACACAAATCCCATAGCCACTAAAGCAAAGTGACTGAAAAAAGTTTAGTTGTAAATATATCCTAAAGAAAATTTAAAATGAAAAACTATTCCTTAATATCCTGCAATTAATATTTTGATAATTAAGACTGGTTCTTTTCAGATCACTGAAATGTTACCAAATAGGCTGCAACACACGTGATGGTTTCTTAATAATTTGCCCCCAAAAGGAAAGAATCCTATCTAATAATAGACAAACATGGTAATTGACCATACCTTCATTACGCCTCCCATTGGCTAATCAGCACGATATGCAAATTAACCACCAACAAATATGGCAGTTAATTTGCATATGTAGGCGCGAAGTGGCGGCTCCAGCCGGAGCAGCGAAGGCTTAAAGGCGGCTCCGGCCGGAGCGAAGGCCTGGGTCCCGGGTGCCGGAGGAAACCGGTGCCAGCAGCCAGGGGAAGGGAAGGCCTATTGCACGAATCTTTTTGTGCAACAGGCCTCTAGTTTTAAATAGAAAGAAAATTAAAGAAAAAGCAACCAGAAACAGAAAAAAACACACTAATAAAATCTAGGTCCTAGAGAAAAAAACAGGAGTTGGTACCAGTAGCCTGCGATTTCAAAGAAAAATATATATATATATATATATATTCAAAAACCTGCTCCCTCCTCTCCAATCTTGATCTCTCACTAAATAATGCACACAGACTAACAGAAAATATCATAATGCTCTTAATAATATATCTCATTTATTATATCCTTTTTCCATTTTTGCTATTTCTTTACACCCCTTTTTCTCAAAATGGGTCTAAGAAGTCCCTGAGATCCATAAATTCTTTATGGCAATTTTTTAAAATTCTGTCATTACTTCCAGATTCATTTTGAAAAAGTTAATACAAACATATTCTGGATCATCTCGATGGCCACCAAACTACAAGCACTGCTAGGCCATTTCGGGCACACACATCTGCATGTGGGCTCCTGCAACACCTCCGAAAGCAGGGGAGACCAACTAGAGAAACTAGCCTCCCCTCAGACCGGCCACCTGTTTCTGCAAATAAAGCTTTACTGGAACACAGCCATACCTATTCGTTTATGTATCATCTATAGATGTTTTTGTGCTACAGTGGCAGAGTGAGTAGCTGCAACAGAGAGCACCTGGCCTGCAAAGTCTGAAATAGTTGCTCTCTGGTCTTTCAAGAAAAAGCATGTCAACCCACCTAAAGCAACAGTAATTAATGCTGCATCGCTACACGTCTGGCTGCAACTGGACTAACACGTCCCCTCAGTTAAAATGACAATGAACATGCCAATATGGGCTTGCGCTGCCATTCCGTTACCGCAAGTCTATCCTTGAGGAAGTGCCTTCATCACGCTAAGGTTTATTCCTCATTGCTGAAACAGCATAAAAATGACACAGACTTCACGACCAGTCACTTGACAAATACAAGCAGCTCTTAGATGGGAGACACATGTAGATGAACTAGAAACACTGCAGTGAATGAAAGAGACCAAGTCCCCTCCCCTTTGTGGAACTTCTTGCGATAGGGTCAAATGCAGTCATTCGTTCACAGTGCCTGGCCTACGGGAAGCTCAGGACAAATGGTAGCTGCTATTCTTATGATTACAACTATTATCATTATCATTATTACTACGACGACGACGACACAGGTAGTTTATAAACCTAGAGGATTAATTACATCATTTGTAATTAATGACACCATGCTAGACATTAATTTCGTATATTTACTTTTAAGAAAATCTTTGGGCTTTTGAAATTTATAAAGCACAAAGTAAACATTATCTAAGCTGACAAAATGATGGTATCCTCGTGTCCCACACACAGTTATTACAAACCTGAATCAAACAATACCTGAAAACACGCATCAGAACAATCCGAGATTACAAATGAAAAGGGCATCACACTGATGAGCCAATAAGAAATCTGTTTTATAAATCAGATTATTCTAATTATGTTATGGTTATTTAAACTACCCAAGTTTTAAAAACATACAGTGGAACTTTAGTATATTTACATTTGACTAACACAAATTCAACTACATGAGAGAGAAAGAGAATTATTTAATCGATGGGCAATCCCACACCAGGATCACCTGTTCCAAGAGAGTGTGAGAAAGAAAGTGAATCCACAGCTTCCTGCGGTCTCGGCTCCCTCTGGCCTCTGACTAAGCACCCCTTTCCTTTTTTCTAAAAACACAATTCAACTAAAGAAAAAAGCAGCCAGTTCCAACATGAGGAAAAAACTAGCTGTGCCAGACCTCAAACTCCTTGTCTGTGTTGGCCCCCACCACGGTTTGTTCCTGAGGAAATTTCAGAAGGAATTTTCACCTACTTCAGGCACTCGCTGATTTCAGAATCTAACTCCCAAGTAAAATGTGACTCAGGTGCACGAAAGATAATCAAGATCTGCCCAACCACAAGGATTTGCTGCTAATGTTTCCGAAACAATGCTTCTAGGTTTCACTTGCTTTAGGAAATCATATTCATGCAACGATTTTCTTAAAAGTTTGCAAAAGTGTTCATACTATAGAAAAATTCTCAAAATTCAGAGCTAGCGCATAAGGCTAACCATAATTATAAAATAATTATGAAATATAAGCAACATGTCTAGCTACATATGGTGCCAACAAAATTAAAACATAGTATTCATATTGCAGTATCAATTTAACCATCATAGATGTATATGACTAAAGATTAGAAATAAATTAAAAATGAAAATGCATTCATAAGGCATGGGTTTTTCCCCCAAAATTTTATTTTGTCACTGTATTGCCTGGCAGTTTTTTTAAAAGCTGAATATGTTTGATGTTTGTACTTAAAAGTGTTTTAAAATCTCTAAATATGTTTCCTGGGAGACAGACACTCTTAGTAATGAATATATACTTACTGACCCAAGTATTTTGGACGGCAATTTCTACCAAAATTTTAATGTATGCTACCTTTGGCCCAGTAAATATGTCTGTTTATTTGTTTAAAAAAGGAGAGGAGAGGGAAGGAGAGGAAAGGGTAAGGGGGGGAAACGGAAGCAGAGCGGACGCAGAAGGAAAGAAAGGGGAGATAAAACAGTGTAAAACGGCTTAAACACCTTATGGTACAGCCATACTATAGAGTATAGTCCACAGATACTAAAAAGAACGAGGTAGGTAAGTGCAATTTATGAAAAGATGGTCAAGACATGTAAGTCAAATGCAAGTAAGGGGCCAGTATCCCAATGTGGCAGACGCTGTGCCCTGCCAGGATACCCCTACCTGGCTGCCAGCTTCTCCCAGCCGCGCTCTTCTCTGGAGAATGGCCTGCAGCTGGACACTCCTGACGTAGCGCCTGGGAACTAATTCACCCCCTACAGGGGCACCTGGTGACCGACAGACACGGTAGAAAGCCCAGGCCCGGAAGTTCTGGGTCCAAGTAAAATGGAGTGAGCACACGCCAACCTTACTCTCCCACTGAACACGAAGCCTGCGGAGTGCGTGCTGGAGTTATCTGAGCTCTGTGAAAAGTAAACAGCAGCAGGTGGGCCAGGGAAGAAGACAGAATTCACAGTCCTACGGAACAGATGGCGCGTCTGCCATATTTTCCCTCTCGCCTCGCCTGGCTTGACCTCAACCCAGTCCGAGCCCCCAACCTAGGATGTGAGAGAGACACAGAGAAGTCCTCAGGGCCCTCTCGTGCTAGCTCACAGAGAAGCAGAACCGGAGCCCAGAGAGAGCGAGAGACATTTCCCGGGTCTTCTTCCCCCTCTTTCCTTTTTCTTCATTTTCTCCCACCCCAGCCAGCAGCAATCCCGCAGTGGAGGCGAAGGCAGCAGCAAAGCCGCTGGCCTGGGAAACGGCAGAATTAAAAAGTGTGGAGGAAAGGAATCCTCTGTTGGTCAGCTGCAGCTCCAAGGGGCCCACGGGTTTGTTCTCTCTCCTCTGCTGCTGCGGTGCCACTGCAGGAGGGGCAGTTTCTGGCCAGCGGACAGGAAAGGGAGTCCAGAGTAGCCAGAAAGTACCAGGGCGCTAACCAAGCAGAAGCACAGGAAAGCAGCCCATACAGCTGTTTACGAAAGCTGGGATCTCCTCCAACCCGCACACCCAGGGATCCGACCGTCGCCAGCAGACCAACTAGCTCTGAAAGTCCATCTTGCAGAGAGACCTCCACAGTAAGCACACTCTCCCCTTCCTGCCACTGGGGCTCCTGGCACGCTGCCTTTTCTTGGCCTCACAATCTAGAGATAACCAAACCTCCTATCATTCCCTTCACATACCAGCTCTGACTTCAAACCCTGCATTTCCTTCCTCATAATCACTCTCATATCCACCCTTTTTTCCCATTTCAACTGCCAAAATCTTTGTCCGCGCGAACGAACAAATGAAATCCTCTGACGCCATGGTCTCAGGACTCTGCGCCCCCTTCTTCCTGTCGTTCATCCTGTGGACACACAGAAATCCACGAGGTGTATTTATTCAAACAGGTTCGATCTCCAATGGATCCTAATCACCCCACTCAGAAGCTTCATTCCACACACACACACACACAAAAAGCAGAGCACAAAGTGAAATGTTCCAGAGAAAGACAAATATTACGATCCCACTCATAAGTGGAATCTAATAATACACAAAAAAGGAAAAAGTCAAACTCACTCTGGAAGCAGAGTAGAATGGTGGTAGCCAGGAACTAAGGGGTGGGGAGAATGGAGAGATGTTGGTCAAAGGATACAAACTTTTAGTTATAAGATGGGAATTGAATGTACAGCTTGGTGACTATAGTGGATAATACCATACTGTATACCTGAAATTTGCTAAGAGAATAAATCTTAAACATTCTCAATATACACACATACTCACACACAGGTGACTATGTGATGTGATAGGTGCGTGAAAAAACAAAACTATAGAAATGGCAAAATGATCCGTAATCAACAGAGATTTAGGGGGAAGGGAAGAGGGCGGATAGATGAAGCACAGACTTTTGGGGTGGTGAAACTTCACTATAATGGTGGATACATGACCCTATGCATTTGTCAAACCAACAGAAATTTACAACACAGAGTGAACTTAATGTGTGTAAATTTTTATTAAATCCTTTAGGACATCAGCGGATCCAAGGATGAAATGCAGAATGTGACAAAACAATCTAACTATGTTACAAATGTCTGAAACAACCTCACTGAAGGGGGGGGGGGGGGAGGAAGGAAGTGACTTTGGAAATGAATGGTGTCTGTAAGACTAAAAGCAAAACAAAATATACCTACGTACTATACTCTAGCTTCCCATCAGTCATACGGTACCAATTCTAATATAACAATTACATAAAGAGATGGCATTTGGAAGAGTGTGAGGTTACAGAGAAGCAAGATGAGAAGCTAGAATGACCCATGTGGTAATGGATTACAGTTGCAGACATCAGTATAAGATCATGTTTCTTTTAATACGGATACAGATAGTTACATACAGAAGTAATTATAGCTATGTGTATATGCATGGGTTAGTATATACACATATGTCCTTGCTCTGTCAACTGAGATGTTGAAACAACAACACCCCTAGCTGTAATGAGTATATACCTGATGCCCAAATGTTGGTTTGTAATACCTGAACTGCATGTAATGGACATACCTAGCCCAAATGTTGGTTTGTAATACCTTCATTTATAATACCTTTCTCCAACAAAATGAGTGAGGCAGGGAATATACAAGATGAGCCTGGAACATCTTGTAATATAGGAAGTAAAGAAGTTTGTGGAGAAGAATAAACCATATGATACGAGTATAGAAAAGGGACACAGGAGCCAACTGAAAGCTCCCAGCAGCCAAAGCTGGAACAACTGCAGCAACAAAATAAATAAGGCAGCATCGTATACCCATCCGTCAGGACTGATATGAATGAGCGAATATATTAATAAATGGAGAGCAAATACCCTGTGAAGAATTCCAAGTAATTTATGTCGATACTCAGCCCGGAAGAAAGTGAAGCACACGCCCACTCCTTAAGTGCGGGCTGCGCACAGGGACTTCCTTACAGACACAGCATGGGGGGGGGGGGGGCGTGAAATAACGACGGTGGAGAAGCCTGGTCAGCACTACCTCAGCCAGTGCAAGTTCACCATCAGCAGGTAAGTCATGCTGACGGTACACATCCTTGACACGGTGTGATGAAACGGCATTTTAACCTCTGTTGTCTTCCTCCCCCAAACCGATAAAACCAGTTTAATCCCAAGGAAAACATCAGGCAAATATCAATTGAGGGATAATCTACAAGTACCTTACCAGTGCTCCTCAAATTCATCAAAAACTTGACCAGAAAAGTCTGAGAAACTGACAAAGCCAAGAGTCACCCAAGGAGACATGACAACTACATGTAATGTGCTCTCCTGGGCGGGACGGGGGGACAGAAAAAGGCGAACGCTAAGGAAATCTGAACCAAGTGTGGATTTTAGTAATAATGTGCCATCACTGGTTCACTAATCGTAACAAAAGTGCTAATGTCTGAGGTTAAGAACAGAACAGGCTATGGGATGCTATTATTTTCCATTTTTCTCTAAGTCTAAAGCTGTTCTGAAAATAAAGTTTTAAATTTTTTTTTAAAGACGGTACAAACACATACTAGACAAATCCACACTTACACTTGGAGACTTCAACACTCCTCCACGATCAAGCAAGTAGGAAGTCAAGAAGGACGTGGAAGGACTGAACAGCACCTTCAGCCTACGAGACCTAACTGATGTTTACGTCACCCAGTAATGACAAACACAAATGCTTTCCAAGTGCACACGCAGCCTGCGCCACCCAACTCAGAAAGTGATACCCCTGGAGATGGGAGCAGAATAAAGTGGCCGCAGAGGGACAGCAACCCTATTAGCTATGTTTGACAGGCTGGTTCTGGGGATACCGTATTATTCTTTTATATATTCAAAGTAAGTCCTTTACTTTGAACATATTCTCTGGTAAACCTTTTCTTTTGTGGTTTGGGGAGGCAGGTCTTCACATATTTTATCAATAAAATGGAGTATATCAAATACCATAAGCTCTGTACCTTTACCCAAATGAACAGAAACTCTCACAAACTCCATAGTTGGGTATAATATTACTTCAGATCTTCAGTAATGTCCTCTATGAGTATTCCCAACAATATTTGCTAACAAGGCATGCATTTCACCAAACTAAAATTATTCATTTGTCTGTATTTATTTCAGCCACTATTACCAAAACAAGAACAACAAAGGTTTGTATCTTTTGGTTTTACTCCTGAAGTAAGATCTTCACAAAATTTCTAAAAATGTACAATTAAGTTAAAAATTTAAGATACTAATTAGCACATGACTAATCATCACTGAAAAAGCTCAATAGCTTTGCCTTCATATTCTGAATGCTTAGTTTTAAAATATCTCAACTGCTAGGCGTAGCCTCATAATATCATTAGTAAATACCTTGGACACAACATAATCAATGGTATCTACACATATAAAACCCTAATACGCAAATAGACCAAACGGTGGAACAACCAAACATCCGGTTGCTATGACGTGCGCTGACCACTAGGGGGCGCATGCAGAACATGGCAGGCGTTGGCAGTAGGCAGCAGAGCGCGGAACATGGTGGGCGTCAGTTGCATTGGGATGGTGGAACAGGTGAGCAGGGGCACCAGACCAAGGCGGGGCACCAGTCGCTGTCATCGAGGTGAGCTTCTGGTGGTTACTGAAAATTCTTTGCTCCCCTGCTCCACGGTCCTGCCCAGCACTCACACCTGCTGCCGGCGCCGGACCCGTTCGCACCCGTAGCCGGTGCCAGAGCCGCCACTCGCACCCTCTGCTGGTGCCCGGCACTAGTCTCAATCGCCTGGCACCATCAGCAGGTGCGAGCAGCGGCTGCTGGCCCCGATCGCCCCTGAGGGCTTCTCCGCCTCCCCCTGCTCCTGAGAGGCGATTGGAATAGCAGCTGCCACTCGCACCCGCTGCTGGCGCCTGCCCCAATCACTCTATGCTGTCAGCGGGTGTGAGCGGGGCTGGCGCCCTCAGCACATGGGAGCAGCGGCGCTGCCGATAGACAGGGGACCGGGGCCATGGTGGGAGGGGCCAGGTGGGGGCATGGAGGATGGGCCGAGACCCGCCCCTGTGCCCACCACAGCCTCGCCACCCACAGTTCCATTCGTGCACTGGGCCCCTAGTATATAAATAAATCCTTATAACAAATAGTATTTCTAACAACTTTAAGGTGCTTTTACTGATCCCCCTTCAATCTCCTTAGATCATTATTGTTCTTGTACTTTGCAATTGACTGACAAGCCCATAACAGATACAGAAGTGTCGGCTCTGCGTTATCTTGCAGTTCATGTTCCCGGCATTATTACTTCAACCCTCAACGGAATCTGAAACTTCATCTGCAGTGTCTTTGTAGGACTCTTTTCAAACGCTTTGTCTATTGAGCAAGTTTCATTTCATTCCCATCAGATAATAGAATCTGAAAGACCACTAAACCAAGCAGAGGTGAACGGCAATATGTCTGCACAGAATGTAAGCAAACCAATATGGAGGCTCACATAGCAGCCCCTCCAGGCTGCGGTGTCCCTGCTCCCTTCCTCTTGGCTTACCTCGCTTACCAGACCTGCTGTGTAGCATCAGACATACAGATGGGAGTAAAGGATCAACCTATGAATTAAATATTAGTAAAAGGTAACTACTCATATTTTCTTGCTATAGCCTACCTAGAGGATCGTTTTTGCATGCCTCCCACTTTGAAAACCACTGGTCATGAGAGAGAGAGAGAGAGAGAGAGAGAGAGAGAGAGAGAGAGAGAGAAAGAGAGAGAGAGAGAGAGAGAGAGAGAGAGAGAGAGAGAGAGGGAGAGAGAAAAGAAAAGGGGAGACAGGACTGTGCCTGGCTTGAGGAGAAAATGAGGAATATGGGTGGTAGAATTAGAAAAGTAAATTTAGAGCCTACGTGGTTAGTTAATGTGGCCTAAGGTTACAAAGCTAATAATTTGTGGATTTAGGCAACCGATTTGACTCAGAAGTCCACTCTCTTTCCGCTGAGCCACATCGCCCCCTTCAGGACAAACACTAGGATTCCAGGAAAAGGAAAAAATACAGGTCCCCAAATTGTGGCACTGGATCAGAACTTAATTCATAGTTACACAGGGTCTGGAGCCTTGTTCATGCTATCGAGGAAGCAGTGAGTCCCAGAGCTGGACTGAGTCTGCAGGCAGCAGGTGAGTAACTCCCATGGCAAAAACTAAAGGAAAGAGACAGGCTCTAACTAGAAAGGTCTCCAGAATATCTCTGTACTGCACCTAAGTGTCAAATACCCTTCATTTCCCTTGAATCTTTTTGTTTATGTCTTAACCCTTCCAACCCTCAGTTACTTCAAAGCATCCAGGTATCAAAACTTCTTGTGCAAGTTCACTGTGTCCCTGCAAACTCCTGTCAGGTTTTCTCTGGATGCCCTAATGTGATCAAGAAATCAGAGATGACCGAGATTGTCATTACTGAGTACTTAGCTGCAACTAGTCAAACGTCCCTGCAGAACTTCCGTGCTTATTTCAGGGAAATTCTCCACTGTCCTTCCTCTAATACTTCTTCTTTTCTCTTCTCTTTCAGATTTAAAAAAAAAAAAATGTAAATGTTTTTTAAGACCACAGAGATTTTCCATTTACAAATCTGAAAAACTTTCTAGGTCCCAATAAAAAAAAATTCAAATACATATTGCACTCCACGAGTACACAGAGCTCTGAATAGCAAAGAGAACCTCTGGGGGCTGAAGTAACAATTAAATAAATTATGTAAAGCTTTTAGCACAAAGCCTGGCACAAAATCAGAGCCTAATTTTTTTAAAAGCCCATGAAATGTGTTCCGGCCTAAATCAAATTATTTGTATTTCTTTTTCACCACAAAAGCAATGTGTAGCCTTCACATCTAAATCCTGAATATTAACAACAATTTCTTTTCTGAGTTCTCATAACTTTGAGTTAACACATTGGTAGCAATGATTATGAGCTACAGAAACCACAAGCAAAGCAACAGAGAACCTGAATGTGAGGGCTTAGAAATAACCTAACCCAGGCCCCACATTTTGCACATCCAAATAAAAATCCTGTCCCCGCATATAACTGAGCTTCACAATAAAGAAATGAATATAGAAGCCTAGGACCCCTAACTCCTTGTTCATTATATCACCTTTCTATATGAAAACACTAGCATTATTTTTCTTTGTTCATAAGTCTGTAGGGAAATTTTATAAACAATAAATTAAAGCCGCAAACTTAAAACTTTAGTATGTCAAAATATCATATTTTTTAATGTTTTAAAAGACAAGCCACAAACTGAAAGAAGATATCTGAAGCCATCTAAGCGTGGCTCAGTGGTTGAGCGTCGACCTATGAACCAAGGAGGTCACAGTCCCATCCAGGTCAGGGCACATACTGGGTTGCGGACAATCCCCAGTGTGAGGCTTTTAGGAGGCAGCCAATCGATGATTCTCTCTCATCACTGATGTTTCTATCTATCTATCTCTCTCTCCCTTTCTCTCTGAAATCAATTAAAAAATATATATTTTTAAAGTAAAGAGCATTTTTTTTAATGTAGTAAAAATTATAGATCAGCCCTGGCCGCTGTGGCTCAGTTAGTTAAGCATCATCCCATGCACCAAAAGGTTGCTGGTTCGATTCCCATACAATATATGTTTCTCTGGGTTATCAGTAAGTCAGAAAGGTCTCTTCTACCATTAACAATATGAAAGAGAAAATAATAATTTCAACAATAGCCCCCCCCCCACCAAAAAGCCCTTGAAAAAATTCAACACCCAATAAAAATACAAATCAAGAACAGAAGAAAACTTCCTCAAGTTGACAAAAGACATCTGCCAGAAACCTTCAGTAAGTATGCTATCTAACAGCGAAACACTGGAAGCATTCCCATTCAGGAAAAAGATAAAAGTGCCCATTATCATCACTGCTATTCAACTTCTGTACTGAAGGGTCTAGGTCAGCCATGGGCAAACTACGGCCCGCGGGCCAGATCCGGCCCGTTTGAAATGAATAAAACTAAAAAAAAATAAAAAATAAAAAAAAGACCGTACCCTTTTATGTAATGATGTTTACTTTGAATTTATATTAGTTCACACAAACACTCCATCCACACTTTTGTTCCGGCCCTCCGGTCCAGTTTAAGAACCCATTGTGGCCCTCAAGTCAAAAAGTTTGCCCACCCCTGGTCTAGGTATTGCAGTAACACAGAAAACAAAAACAGTGGTGTGAAGTTTAGAAAGAAGGCTGGCCAGTGACGTCTCCTAATCAAAGCAGTTTAGTAAGCAGACACTTGGGTGCATCCCTTCTCCTTCAAATACACAGTAATAGACAAATTATTTTTAAATGACTTAGGAAGGTTCAACAAGAAAAACCTTCATTTGGATCAGAAACAGAATAGACACAAAATGGGGAGCGAAGCTGAAGCTACAGGCTTTCTGGACACCGAGTCCAGAAGCAGGTGTATACTTCCTGCAGGGCAACAGAGACTCACGGAGCAGAAGACCTGGACAGGCCGGGGACGTCTGAGCCAGGCTCACGGTTTAAAGCCAGGATGAGGCTGAGCTGAAAGGAAGCTAAAAAACACGGCTGCCAGTCTCTGCCTAGAACTAGTTTATGCAATGCGCTGGGCTTAAAAATGTGGGAAGATAAAAACGCAGACTCGTGACCAGGAACTGAACCAAAACATTCACTTACTCTGAGTGGATCTAAAAGAGCCCCAATTACCTCAAAGAGCAGGACCCCTGACCCACCATTATCATATCTAATTTTTATTGGGTTCCAGCAGATCAAGAAAAGCACCTAAAATATCACCACACCGAGAAGGGTGAGCACAGAAATAAGAACAAAATTAAAAGCACTAACACTCAAATGAATCTGTAAATCAACACTGCAAACTACACAAAGAAATATAATGCTAAGAAAGACAGCCAACAAAAGCAACAACTGGAATAAGAATTCATTCCAGATGAAGTTAATTTTACAGAACAGTTTGACAAATGCTTATTTTTAAGTACATTTAAGGTGCTAGAATATACATTTTTTAAATTATTGAAAATGCAAAACTGTACAGCCACTTTCAAAGACAAGCAGTTTCTTACTAAGCTAAACATTCTCTAACAATGTGACCCAGCAATCATGCTCCTAGGTATTTATTCAAAAAAGCTGAAAACTTACGTCTACACGAAAACCTGCACATAAATATTAACAGCACCTTTATGCACAATTATCAAAAACTGGAAGTAACCAAAATATCCTTCAAAAGTGGATAGACAAACTGTGGTACTTTCATACAATGGAATATTGTTCAGCAATAAAAGCAAATGAGCTGTCAAGCCAGCAAAAGACATCGAGGAACCTCAAAGGCATAATGCTAACTGGTGAAAGACAACAGTCTCAAAGGCTACAAACTGTATGATCCAAACATATGAAATTCTGGGAAAGGCAAAGCTATAGACACAGTGAAATGATGAGTGGTTTCTGGGACCATTTCAGGAGGAGGGAGGGAAGAATTGAGTAGGTGGAACACAGGGGATTTGTAGGACAATGACGTGGTTCTGTATGACATACATGAAATGTCGTGCAATGATACTAATGATGCATGGCATACAGTTGTGAAAGCCTAAAAAACCATGTGACACTAAGAGTGAAGTCTAACGAGAGACAGAGAAGCATCGATCAGATGCTCAAAACTCAGAGGGAAGGCAGGGGAGGGTGGGGGTGAGGGGGAGAGATCAGCCAAAGGACTTGTATGCATGCATATACGCATAAGCGATGGATGTGGACAACAGGGGGTGGGGGTGAGGGTGAGGGCAGGATTGGGGGGATGAGGGGACATTGGGGGGGGATAAGGACACATTTGTAACATCTTAATCAATAAAGAGGGAAAACTTAAAAAAAAAAGAGTGGAGCCTAACATAAACTATGAACTAAAGTTAATAATAATAACAACAATAATAACAACCAATATTGATTCATCAGTTGTAGCAAATGTGCCACACTAAAGCAAGATATTGGTAACGGGAAACTATGCATGGGGAAGAGGGAGTTTATAAAAACTCTTTGTATCATCCACCCATTTAGGTCACATTCAGGTATGTATCTAATTTTTTTAAATTGTCATGGACAGTTTCACTGCTGGATATATACACAAAATAACTGAAAGGGACTTGAACATGTATCTACACGCCCATTTTTCACAACAGCATGATTCACAACAGCCAAAAGCTGGAAACAAACTGTCCTGCTGGATGAATGAATGAACAAATGTGACACGTACATACAACGAAATAGTGTTCCGTTTTTAAAAAGGAAGGAAGTCTGACACGCACAACCCTGACGATGTTATGCTAAGTGAAATAAGCCCAACACAAAAAGACAAATATAGTGTGATTCCACTTGTATGCGGAACCACAGTGGTCAGGTTCAGAGAGAGTACAATGGTGGTCGCTGAGGCTGAAGGGAGGAGAGAACTGGGAGTTGGTGTTTAATGGGTAGAGTTTCATGTTGGAAAATATGAAAAATGTAATGTCACGGAACTGTCCACTTAAAAATGGTATAATGGTAAATTTTATGTATATTCTGCCACAATAAAACATTATGAGAAAAAGTGCTGAAAAACTGATGATGACAATTAAAAAATAAATTATATCTCTTTATTATACCATCTAGAAATTTCACACTAAAAGTAAAACTTTTTTTTTTAATCCTCACCTGAGGATATGGTTTTTTTAGAAATCCATTTCAGAGAGAGAGAGAAACACCGATTATTTGCCTCCCATATGCGCTCTGAACAGGGATCAAACCCGAAACCCAGGTAAGTGCCCGGACCGGGAATCGAACTTGCAACCTTTTGGTGTATGGGATGACGTTCCAACCAACTAGCTGGGCAAAACTTATTTTTTTAGTTTTAGAAGGACATACAAAAATATATAATTCAGACCCTGGGATAGAGAAAATTTACTTAACAAGATCACACACACACACAAATTTAATTTAAGGGAATTTCTTTCATAAATGTAACAGGAAAATTTAAAATGTGCATACAACTAAAGACACTGTGAACAAAGGGAAAAGGCAAGCCTCAGACTGGCAGGATGCATTCGCAACACATACACCCATTAAAAAAAAAATTAGTATCCAAAGTAACCTCGCTGTCCCTGGCGAGTGAAGGCTCCATAAACGGTCAGTTCAGTCTACCACTGAACACTATGCGGCAGTTAAAAATAAATGAACCAGCTCCACAGGTAGCAACATGGTTAAACCTCCACCAATTAAAATTTTAAATGTGCACCCTCTTGACCCAGCGAGCCTCCCTTTCATTCACTGCAGCCATGTCTGAAACTACGGTACCGCACACACTTCGTAAGAGAGTGCGTAGTGGTCAGGAAGGGCCAGGTAGATCCCTATGTTTCAACACGGAGAGATCTCTGATGTTCTGTTAGAAAACAAGCTGCAGAACAGTGTACAGTGTCGTGTCGTGCATGTGGGGAGCATGCGGAAAGCCTGCTTCTGTCTGCATTACCATCACCAGTACAGAGATGGAAATGCACAGAGACAGGTCAGGAAGGAGCACAACAAACTGAGTACAGCTTTGGTGGAGAAGGGAGTGGGCCGAGGAGGCTTTCATTCTGTCTGTACTGTTGGTATTTTCTCAGAGTGCGCCCTCAGGAGCCATCTGCACAGCTGCAGCCCCAGCCACACTGACTGGGCACCATACAACCCCAGGAGCTGCCGTTCGCAGGGACTCTGCTAGGAACGGCGTCTCCGAAACCTGGGCCGTATAGACCCTGCACAAGTAGACACCACAGCCCTGAAGCTTGTGTAGCTAGAAATAAATTAAACAGGGGGGTGAAGTGAGCCCCAGCCAGGTGGTTCAGCGGGTTGGAGCATTGTCTCCTGTACCAAAAGGTTTCTGTTTTGATTCCCGGTCAGGGCACGTACCTGGGTTTTGGGTTCCATCCCTGATCGGAGCTGGTGCAGTAGGCAACCAATCCATGTGTCGCTCTCACACTGGTGTTTCCCTCTCTCTCTCCTCCTACCCCTCTTATCTAAAATCCATGATGTCTTCTGGAGAGAGATAAGTGTCTATATCCTGATTGGGATAGTGGTTGGACAAAGTATGCATATTTTTAAAACTCACCCACTATACACAGGTATCTATGCACTTTATTATATGTAAACTACACAGCAATAAAGTTGATGTTAAAATAAATATGAATTAAATACATAAATAAAACACAATTATCACTGGGAGAACAAAGCTCCTGAAATTACAGGACCCAAAATGGAACTGGCAGACGCCTGCTGGATGCGCTCTGAAGGACACAGCAGTGAAACTGAAGAGAAATCAGCTCTTCAAGGCTGACCACACGACGCCAAGTCTGGATTAACATGACCCTTATTTTTTTACATGAGGAAACGAAGGCCCTGAGAGATTTCCAGAAAGGGTATAAAATAGAGGGTAACTTGCCATTCTACCGGTTAGAAGTCTAGTTTTCTAAGTAGAAATTTGTCTCTCGCACTCGGTGGACCCTCAAGAACCTTGTCAGTTCTGCTTTGACTCTATAACTCCCTTCAAAGGTGACTCCACTTACGTGTGATAAAAATCCTCATAGAACTCATAAAAGGTCAAGTTTTGATTTGGCAGACAAAGTAACCGAACAGGCACTGCAACCCAGGGAACTGAAACGGCAGACTGGAGCGGGAGACTCTAGAAACCTAAGCAAGGCAGCCTGCGCACAGGCAGGGCTCCAGCCCATGCAGGGGCTTACTACAGACCCACAGGCCAAGAGCCAGGACAAGAGTAAAAAACAAAAAGTGTCCTCTGGACAAAAGTACTCTTCTTCAGGTGGCGGAAAAGAGAGGAGTGGAAGCCATGGCCCCAGGAGTAAGTTCAAACAGCTAACCTGCAATGAAAGTGTGAGAGCGGCAGCATGGCTACCAGAAAAGGCAACTCCATCACCGCAGCCATTGTTTTAAGCGCTCAGACCTGTGAACCCCGGTTACCTTACATGGAAGAAAAAAAAGGGGGGGGGGCGTTGAGGGAGCTTTAGGAACAAGGGAAGTCCATCAGCCACCCCCACCAGCAGAGTGATGAATGCTGCTCTGTGCAATGTACACCAAAACCATGCTGGGTTCATTCATTCACGCAATAAACATTTCTTGCTTGTCTGTCGCTGAGAAGTTAGCTAGCAGTGATCATGGAGCCCTTAATAACAGTTGGGAAAGAAGGAAACTTCTTTTCTCCTTTCAAATTTTTTATTTTTCTCTCCCTTTAAATGTTACAAGAGCCTCCAAAACTCTCCTAAGTTGCTCCCACGAGCTCCCTGGACCCTCCTGCTTTATCCCCAAACCACGCCACGTATGGCTCCAATCTCCCCATCCCGGGAGGAGTGGGGGGTGGACACGAGACCTAAGGTGAGTAAAGTGTGAGACAACATTCAATGCTGCTTTGTATTTTGCGTTCGTAGCTTCACAAACAAATGGTTAGCTCCTACAGTAAATTACGGTGTGTTTGACACTATTTTGTGGCCCCACTGCCGACCACGGTCCCCTACCCACGGAGGCTGGCTAATCAATAAACGCCTGCGAAGCATGCTGGAGGTCTCCCTCACCCCGAGGCCTGGCACCGGCACCGAGCGGCGAGCATTCGTCAGCGGCATCCTCTCCCCGCCAGCACTTTCCTTCCACGGGTGACACGGTGCACGGGGTCGCTGTGAGGTGCCTCGGGAAACAGTGTTTGGGGGCGATCTGAAATACATTCCATTCCCTCTGCCAGGGCCTGTCTGCCTCACCTGCCCTCTGCCAGGACCTGCCTCCTATGCCCCCTAAGCGCCTAACGCAGAGCCCGCTCCCCGGGAACACGGCTCCAGCAGCACCAGCGCGGCGCCCGCACCCGGCTCCGCACCGACGGCCACGGCGCGCTCGCAACTCGGGAGACCCCCTCCCGGGCCCGGGGTTCGGAGCCCGGCGGCGCCGGCGGGGGCTGCACTCCATCCCCTCCGCGCGCCCCTCCAGGGCCGTGAGCGCGGAGCCGTCTCCGCTCGCAGCGCGCGGTGCAGCGGCCCCGGCTCCCCGCGCGCCTCCCCGCCGCGCCCGGCCCTGCACCCCCGCGGGCTCCCGAGGTCGGGGCGCTACGCGGGCTCCTCCCGTTCCTCGCGGGCGCGAGGCTCCAGCACCGCGCACCTCTCCCGCAGCCGCTGCCGCCGCGGACCCCCCCCTTACTCACTTCCCGGCTGGCGCAGGGGGAGTCCGGACGGTCTCCGCGGCCGCAGCCTCCCCCGCCAACCTCCGGCCCGGCGTCCGCGGCTCAGGCGGCAGCGGCGCCCGCTCAGGCCCTGGAGCCGCCCCCGCGACGAGCGTCCTCAACTCCCGGCTCGCGCCGCTTCCCCGCCCGGCACGCGCAGCGAGCCCGCCCCCCGTGCGAGGGCGCGAGGGCGCGAGGTCTCCGGGCTGCAGGCGGGCACGCGCCGCCGCCGCCGCCGCGAGCGCGCAATGGGGGCGTGGCTTCCGCCCGGGGAGGGGCGGGCCAGCGGCAGGGCCCCGCCCCCTGCGGCCCGGCCGGCCCGGCCCCCCGCCCGCCCCCGGGTTCCCTGCCCGCTGGGGAAAGCTGGCCCCCCGCGGGCGTCCCCCGCACCCCGATCGCGGCCGCTGCGGTGCGTTTCAACTCTGCACGGGTTTGCCAGGCCGGCTGGATGCTCCGCCCGACGTGACTCCCAGGTAAAGAATGCGAAGCACCACCCGTGAATCATTCATCCGCGCCTCGGGCACGCTATCCTCCCCGGAATTATTTTGCCAAATTAATTCAGCTCTGCAGGCGTTTCCGGAGCACCGACTGGGCAGCCGGTGCTGAGTGGGTCCACCTTCGCGGTCACGGTCCCTGGTCCCGAGGAGCGCATAACTCAGTGGAAGAGCAGCCGCTCAACAACGCCGTGTGCTGACCCGTGCAAAGCCGAGCGCGCGCAGGGGAGGAGGAGACGGCTTCCGCTGGGTCCAGGGGACGGGTTCCTGGAAGAGGAGGCATTTGTGCTCAGCCCTGACGGGAGAAAAGGGAGGAGGCGTAGGAGACAAGCCGAGGGCATCAAAGGCTGGGGAAACAGCGTGGGCAAAGGGGGACCACGGTTCACCACCTATGCATCCACTTTTTCCTTGTCATCGTATCCATTTTTCATAGACTCCTTTCCAAACCATGTGAAACATAGATTATTCCACATTAGGAACAGCGGAGCTTTTTTCATGACTCAAAGAATCTTTTTCTCAACGTTATTTAAGGCTGAAAAAAAGGCAGTGTCCTTCGAGGGCTGTTGTATGTGAGGGATGGTACATCCCGAAGCGGAGAGACCCAAAGCCAGTGTGCTTTGCGCCTGGTTTTTCCCTGCTTTTTGGCACCTGATGTTAAGGCAGATCCTGCCACCTCCTGCTGCCTGCCTGCCTTCAGAACACCCTCTTCCCTCCTCGTCCTCTTCCTATTTTAAAACTCCTACCGCGAAGGAAATGCTGGCAACCAACTGTAAGGGAGAGTAAACACCGCTCAGAGAAAGGTGTCACCTTCCACACAGGAACTTCGCGACCACGTTCCTGCTTGGAAGGCTTTTCGGCTTGTACGCTGGCATTGACTGTGTTCTGAATATGTTAAGATGCTCAGAATGCAGGTAAGAGACGTCTTGTGTATTCATTTACCAGCTTGGAGCACCCGTTGGAGGAGGCGTCGGATGGGTCCTTTGGAGAAAAGATGTCTATTTGATGTAAAATAAATAGGTAACTATGACTTTAAATACTTAAATGTCTGCCCTAGTGATTGAATCCGAAGTAATGTCAATATGTGGGCCAGACTGTTACGAACCATTCTGGGAACCGACTACTGTACGTACACTCACGTTAGCATTTCCCCATCTCTGTTCTGCATCTCATTGCCTCTCATGTTGCGCGGAACACTTATTTCAAACATATTTTAATCCTTTTCTCCCCTCCCCTCCTTTCCAAAATCATCAGCTCCTCCTTCCTACTTGTCCTATTCCTTCACCATCTATTCATGTTCAGGCTTTTCCTCTCCTAAAGGAAAAGGAAGAAACCCCTCTATCATTCCAGGTTGTGCTGTAAGTTCTTTTACAAACACCTTAAAGCAGTTTATCTCTGCCAACTCCGCTGCTCCTCACTCCTCACCGCGTGGCTCTGTAGCTTTTGCCCCACCACAGGACTGCACTTCTCTCCGCCGTGAATGGCTGTTTCATCCTGAATGCCCGCCGGCCACTTTTGAGTCCTCTGTTTCTAGAGTTTTCCATGGTATTTGACCACACAGAGCACGCCACTCTTTTTGAAACATCCTTTGCCTTTGCAACATGACTCATCTCCTAACCCCTCTGACCGGTCCTGTCTCCAGGATTCTGGAAGCCATTGGAACAGAAAACCACCCAGCCGAACCCTACCCAAATCTCCGACTCCAGAGTGTGAAGTTATAACTACAACGGTTCCTGGTTTAAGTCGTTCCTGTGTAGGATGGGTAGTTTGTGATGGAGTCTGTTACCCAAAATATGTGGCATCAGACTTCTCGAGAGCAAACCAAGGCAGTAACGATGCAGCATTTTCTGAAGACTCGAGGGAAGAAGATGCAAGATAAGGATTTTATACCCATCATCCATCATGCTGTTTTTCAAACATCATGGGCCATAGAAAAAACTTTTTAAAATGCAAGAATTCCAAGAACTATGCCTGTAAGCCCATCCTAAGTACTACAGCAGGGGTCAGCAAATTCTGAAGCACAAAGATAGTAAATATTTTGCTTGGCAGGCCTAACTCTTCAACTCTGTCATGGTAGCACAAAAGCTACCATAGATACATTGCAAATAAGTAGGTGTGGCTATGTCTCAAATAAACTGAGCTGACCAAAATAGGCAGTAGACTGGATTTCGCCTATGAATTGTGGTTTGCCTCTTCTGTACTAGAGGAAATCATTTCTCTCAAAAAAGCACAAAGTCCATATGATTTAAGAAACACATACTATGACCACATGGGGTTTTATGTACTCGTGTGCTAGAACTACCATAACAAAGTACCACAGACCGGCCTGAAGAACAGAAATTTTTTCCTCACAGACTTGGAGGCTGTTGACAAGATCAAGCTGTGACAGTGTTGGCTTCTGCCGGGACCTTCTCCCTGTGTCTTCCCCTGGTCTTCCTTTGTGCTGTGAGAATCTGTGTGCTAATCCCCTCTTCTTATAAAGACACCAGTTATATTGGAGCAGGGCCCACCCTAATGGCCTCCTTTCAATTTAATTATGCCTTTAAAGACCCTATCTTCAAATACAGTCACATTCTGCAATACTGGTTAGGACTTCAACTACTTAA
Organism: Myotis nattereri; assembly: GCF_964212035.1. NCBI lineage: Eukaryota > Metazoa > Chordata > Mammalia > Chiroptera > Vespertilionidae > Myotis > Myotis nattereri. Next base: position 73,358,274 of record NC_138085.1, on the reverse strand, counting down.
ATGTGAAAGCTATAATAATAAAAGTCTTAGGGGAAAAAAATACATGTAAATCTTCATTACCCTGGGTTTGGCAAAGCCTTTATTTTTTTATTTTTTTATTTTTGCAAAGCCTTCTTAGGTAAAACGTCGCAAGCACAAATGACAGAAGAAAAAAATAGACAAATTGTACTTTATCAAAATGAAAAACTTTTGTCCATCAAAGGACACCATTTAAAAAGTACAAAGGCAGCCTACAGAATGGGAGTAAATATTTTCAAATAGTGTATGTGATAAGAAACTTATATCCAGAATATATAAACAACACTACAATTATAAAACAGATAACCCAATTGAAAATGGGGAAATGATTTGAGCAGACATTTCTTCAAAGGAGATATATAGATGGCCAATGAGCACATGTAAAGATGCTCAACATGATTAGCTATTAGTAGAATGTAAGTCAAAAATACAATGAGATACCACTCCACCCCCACAAGGATGGCTATAATGAAAACTACAGACAATGTGCTGGTGAGAATGTGGAGACGTTAGAGTATTGATACGTGGCTGGTAGAAATGTAAAGTGGTGCAGCTGCTCCAGAAAACAGCTGCAGTTCCTCAAAATGTTAAACATGAAGATATCATATGACTCAGTAATTCTATTTCGAGATGTATACCCAAGTGACTTGAAAATATATGCCCACACAAGAACCTATGCACAAATGTTCATAGTGTCTGCTTCATAATAGCCGAAAGATGGAAACAATCCAAAACCCCATCCACTGATGAATGGATAAACAAGATGTGGTAAATCCATTCGTACAATAGAATATTATTCAGCAATAAAAACTAATGGAGCCCATGCTATAACATGGATGAAATTTGAAAACATTATGCCAAGTGAAAGAAGCCAATCACAGAAAGCCACATATTATAGTATTCAATATAATACATGAAATGTCCAGAATAGGCAAATATTTATAGAGACAGAAAGTAGACTTGTGGTTGGAGGGGTTGGAGAGATTAAAAAAGGACTACTAATAGGTATGAGGTTACTTTTTGAGTTGATGAAATTGTTCTAAAGTTGATTGTGGTGATGGTTATACAACTCGGATACACTGAAAACCACCGAATTGTACACTTTAAATAGATGAATTAAGAGGTATGTGAACTGTGTCTCAATCAATGTGGTTCTTTGAAAGAAGAAAACTGTAAGGCAATCCTGAAAGACACAAAAGGATACTTGAACAAGACATTGGTTTTGGTTAAAATATCTTAACATTGTAAACATGACAGTTCTCCTTATGGTAATTTATAAATTTAATATGATTCCCCCCCAAAAAATATAAACAAAATTTTCTTCCGTAGCTAGATAAACTGACACCAAAGTTCATGTGGAAAAAATAAACACTCAAAAATGGCTAGTAAAACACTGAAAGGGACGAAGTGTGAGAGGTGACTGGCCCTAGCAAATACTAGAACATTCTACAGAGCCTCCTGAATGAAAACATGGTGTTTCTGGCACAGGAACAGGCAGACCAATGGAACCAAATAGAAGGTACAGATAGCAATCCAACCACATGTGCAAATCCACTATCGGCTAAGCAGTCAAATGGCTGAGGCAAAGAAGGACTTTTTTTTAATATATATTTTATTGATTTTTTACAGAGAGGAAGGGAGAGGGATAGAGAGTTAGAAACATCAATGAGAGAGAAACATTGATCAGCTGCCTCCTGCACACCCCTTACTGGGGATGTGCCCTTGACCGGAATTGAACCTGGGACTCTTCAGTCCACAGGCCTATGCTCTCTCCATTGAGGCAAACCGGTTAGGGCAAAGAAGGACTTTTTGATAAATGGTGTTGAGGCAAACTGGACAGTCATGCACAGCCTCTCTGTGTTGGTGACATTATGGGGGGGCAAATATTACTAAATGGAATGAAAAAAATACGCAGCCCCTGTGGAGGAGCATTTGGCAATATCTAATGAAACGATATGTACATTTACCTCTCAACCTAGCACACCAACTTCTAGGCATCTACCCAAAAGGTACCTCCAAAAATAATCTGTACTCTGACATATGTCAGCTCCTGCATTGTACCATGATTTGCATTTGCAGAATGTTGGAAACTACCTAAATGCCCAAACGTAGAAGACTAGTTGAATAAACTATGATCCTTACACATATCTGACTACTAGAAAGCAATAAAAAGGAGTAAAGAATATCTTTATGGATTGAGAGATACATACTGGTCATTGCAAAATAGTCACAGGGATGCGAAGTACTACATAGGAGACAGAGTCAATAATATTGTAATGGCTATGCATGGTGCCAGGTGGGTACTGAAAATATCGGAGGGAACACTGGTAACGTATATGAATGTCTAACTGCTATGCTGTGCACCTGCAACTAATACAAAATAATACTGAATATAAACTATAATTGAAAAAAACTTTTAAAAAGAAAAAGAAATAATGTCTTTGTGAACTGATATATAGTACTTCCCAGGGTATATTAATAAGCAAAGTACAAAAGCAAACATATAGCATGTTACCTTTTGCTTATTTTAGTAAAAGGAATCACCAGAACAATAAACCAAAAAACAATAAAACGATTACCTTAAGGAATTGGGTGAGGGAACAGGGTAGAAAGTTTAGGGGAGGAAGGGACAATTCTGAATATATACTATCTTTTGGTATAGTTTTGGCTTTTGGAAACATGTTAATGTTATATACATTCAAAAAATAAAGTTAAATCAACACGCATAAGGAAAAATTAAAAACCTGTAAATAAATGCAAACAGAAACAAACAAGCCCAATTGTATGTCAAACGGATGATAACCACAATGAAGGAAAAGGAAGTAAACCAAGTAATTTTGAATATAGTCCTTGATATACCTTCAGTCTAATGTAAACAATAAACTTGGGGGAAAAGAATCAGTACCAGTAAAAAAAGAAACACAACGGCTAATAAGCATAGTTTAAAATGTTGATTATATTTATTTCTAATATTTACAAATTAAATTAGCAAAATATTTGAACTGTAATAGTCAGTGTTAAAGAGTCTTTTGAAGAAATGTAAATAATACAGCCCTTCTGGAAGGTAATTTGGAAACACATACCAAACTGTTTAAAAAGGTTAATATCCTTTGACCACAAATCCAAATTCTTGCAGTTTATTTTGTGAAGACATTAAGTGATGCATAATTAAATGTATGCATTAGGGTAGTCTACCAGAGTTACTTCTAAAAACTAAAATTTTTAAAAAGGTACAGGGCTTTAGTTAAATTATGAGATATCCATGAGATAGAAGATGCCACAGGTATTAAAATCACAGTGTGAAAGAATGTGTCATGTCATGGAAAAACGTAAAATGTATATGTAGCATGATTTAAATTTTGCTTAAAAATATGTGTGAGAGACAAGTCTAATAGAAAAGGGAGCAAAAGGATAGAGAGACATTTTTTAAAAGAGCAAACAGCCGGCTGGCGTGGCTCAGTGGTTGAGTGTCAACCTACAAACCGGGAGGTCACGGTTCGATTGCCAGTCAGGGCACATGTCTGGGTTGCGGGCTCCATTCCCCAGTGGGGGCCCTGCAGGAGGCAGCCTATCAGTGATTCTCTCTCATCCTTGATGTTTCTATCTCTCTCTACCTCTCTCTTCCTCTCTGAAACCAATAAAAATATATATTATTTTTTAAAAAGCAAACACATATGACAAGTAAATGTATGAAAAAGAATCCTCAATTTCATTAGTAAATGTATCCAGGAAAATGCAAGTTAATACTACAATAGTCTATATCTTCTTAGGAAGGCAAAAGTTTTAAAGTCTGATCATGTCAAATGTTGGAGAGAAGGTTAATCACTTGGGACTCTTCTGCCCTGATGCTGGGAATGTAAGCTGGGGCCATCACGTTGGCACTGGCTCATGACATTGAAATCTCATTATCCAGCGGTTTCACCCCAAAGGCACTCAACAGATGCACTGAGAGGCCTGGACAGGCACTCATTAGAATGGCCAAGTCCTAACAGCAGTCAAATGCCCAGCCGGAGAAGGAGTGAATAAATCGTGTCTGTCTCTACAACGGAAATATCAAACAGCAGCGAAAATGAAAGAACCACCTCTATGTAACACAACGTGGATAAAGAGAACCAATGCATTTTTTTGAGTGAAAAAAGCAAGAGACATATGATTATAGAATGAAATCATTTTTATAATGCTTAAAATCAAGTAAACCCAAACAGTTTGTAAAATTACTTTTATAAAGCAAGGGAAGAATAAGCCCAAACTCTGAGAACATAGTTACCCTGTGCAAGGAAGTGGCAGGCGGGGAGAGCACTCAGGTGACAATTATTGGCAGTTACTCGTAGTGTTTTATTTCTTGTCACATATCTTTTGTATCAAATACCATATTTTTTTAGTTTTCAGTTACAGTCAATATTCAATATTATATTAGTTTCAGGTGTACAGCAAAGTGGTTAGATATCAAATATCATAATATAAAAAAATAAAGTGAAAGAGGGTGTGAGGGTGTGTGTGTGTGTGTGTATGTGTGTGTGTGTGTGTGTGTGTGTGTGTGTGTGTGTGTTTCTCCCTGAATAGAAGACTGGAAGAATACAAACCGGGAATTTATTCTGGGGTTATCTCTGGGTGGTAGGAGTAAGAATGGTTTTAATTTTCCTTGCATTTGTTTATATTTTCAAAATGTCTTAAATGAACATGCACTTTTTCGAGAACAGGAAAAAATACTTTAAAAAATCTATGCTAGAGCCTGCCCCAAGTTCCCTCTGCAGTATGAACACCCAGGTCTTAATTCCCATGGTTAAAAATGGTCCGGGGCGCAGGAACACCGTGAGTCCCCAAGGTCGTGTGCGACACCACGTTTGGCCAGGTAGTGGCTGCCAGTGCCGGGAACAAAGCTGGAGAGGATGCACAGGGCTGCGTGGGAGGGCCGACATCTGCCAGCCGGGTGTCAGCTGAGAAGCAGGAAGGTCGTAACTGCCCAAGGGAAATAATTTAACGAAGCTGAAAACCCATTCCTTGAAGTCAGGAATCCACTGCACTGGCCCCCAACCCCCCTACCCAAAAACCTTAATAACGTTTCTATTAACCTTAATAAGGTTTTAAACCTTAAAACCTTACTAATGCAGGTAAGAATACTGGAAACTAAATACCACGGCTTCATCCTTGTATCGAATGATGGTAAATTGACACCAGAATGTGTGTCACTCTGTTCTCTGGCGCTTACAGATGACACGATAGGACTGGAAAGGGTCCAATGGAGAGTAATTAACATGACAGGCAGGAAGAGTGTTCTTTACAGACTGACAAGCAAAAAAAAAAAAAACAGACTGTGGCCTTCAGAGAAAGATGAGAGCTTACACGTGACATGCCAGAGGTGTGCGTAGTCGCAACACAGATGCGGTCACCAAACCTGGCGATACCAGCAGTGAGGGGTAGCTGCTGGCGGCTGGAAGGGGCGGATCTGGGAGAAATCCACGGGAACTGCTCTTGTGCACAGTGGGTAGCGGTGTGGAAAGCGTGGCCCCCAGAGGCTGGCTCCCTGGTTCTCAGTCTTGTCCGAACACGGAAGGAAGACGACCCAGAAGGCAAGCAGGGAGGCTCTGGATGGGGACAGGGTGGCCAGGAAGAGAGGCAGAGCTGGGACAGGAGCCTTCTGAGTCCCTGTAACAGTTTGTGGAGAGGCTGTGACACGGCGCATGGAAAGCCTTTATGGATGAGGCTTTCTAAGATTTACATCACGGACAGCAGCCGTGTCCTTCCACAGCACTGTCCCTGAGTGCCGTGTTGGAGACTTCACTGGCTGGTAGCTACACTGACCCGCTGCGGTAACTTCTGTGAGAGTGCCAGAGGGGCTGCCGTGCTTCCATACTGTGAGAAGCTCAGGATGGCATCCCCAAAGATCCTCCAGAATGACCCCAATAGGCAACCCAGGGGCCGCAGCATCCAAGGAAGGGTACCTCCTAGGTGCCGGTAGTTTACCAAAGGCTGATCACCTTAGGTGGTATTTTCAGACACCTCAAAAGATCAACAGATTCTCTGTTGATTAAACTTGCTGCACTGGCTCAAGATTAGTAACTTCAACTATTCTCCATCAGGCTGCACTGAAAAAATAGCTACCAGCTAAGATGAACGAAATTTTTTTAAAGCGCCCCCGATTGATATAATGTGTGACCCAAGTGGAGAACCACTCTGCTAAAGTTAATGATTCGGAGAGCTGGCTGCAGGGAGGGTGCAAAGGGCATGGGCGAACCGGCTAGGGTGGAAGAAGGGCAGTTCTGCCCCCTCACTAGTGCCCACAGGCGCGCAAACACTGTCCAGGCCGCTCCTGCAGGGGTGCTGGGGTGGGGAGGGAGCTGCTCTTCATTCCAGAATGTTACCAGGCTTGGACGTCGGAAACAGAAGTCTCTCGGGTCCCCATCATTGTGCGAGGAATGAAAGAGAAGAGAGCTATGCATCCCCCTTCCTGTCTGGACCCACTTCTGGGCTCCTCTCTAGGACCGGAGAGAAGGATGGGTGAGGCCAGGAAAGTGCTTTCCTGTCCCCAAAGCCGAGCTGGGCCATCTGTTTTTGCTCCTCAGCACTTACTGGCTTCTCTGTCTTGGGGTTTGCCTCTTCTGCTCCAGGCCTCAGCACACCGAGTCCTGGGCTCAGCGCTTCAGAGCTCAGCCTGCAGCAGCCTTAGAGTGTAAGTGCAGCCATGCGTGGGCCATGGCGATACCATCAGAGGGGGCTCCCAGCTGACCTGCAGAATGGGGAAAATAATATTGCTCTAAGACTCAAAATCTTGGGGTGAGTTGTTATGCAACAGTAGATCGTGTACAGAAATTGGTACCTAGGGGGTAATGCCATGACAAACATACAAACCGTGTGGTCTTGGCTTTGCATTGTGCGGCGAATGGGGCTGGTCGTGGCAAGGAGGCTGAGCGCAGCCTGGATGTTTGCGGGGGGGGGGGGGGGGGGGGGGGGGGGCGGGCGCGCGCTCGGGGGAAGGAGGCTGTTGGAAGGATAGCCGCCCGCCTGTGTCTTCCAGCAGCGGCACGACTACAGTAGTGAAAGTGGTGCTGCCGAACTGTCAGCTGCCGTCAGTTGGAAGGTAGAAAACATACCTAATGAACTCGAGAACCTGGCTTAGGAAGATTCCGGCAGCATGGTAAAAGCGTCACTGTCTTTCTTCAGAGTTCTAACCAGAAGGCACGGGCAGGAGTGGCTAGCTGTTCAGTGTGCCAGCAGAATTTAGCAGGACACGGAAGATCAGCGATGAGCTGGGTCCCAAAATAAAATGTTTCACATTCCTGGTCTCTCTAACCCACAAAACAGTCTCAGTGTAAGACATGGCTTCAGGAGAAAGATCAGATTAAGTCCGTGCCTGTGACTCTTCGTTAAGACCGCAGAAGGTTTAAACTGGTGCCCAGCAGACCCTCTCCCTCAGGAAAAGGAGCTTCTAAGAACCTTAGGCCATTGCCCCACGGCTCTGCAACATACCAGCCCCGCACACCCTACACGGAATGAATGTTTTCAGGCCAAACCAGCAAGAGGAACCGCTCAGCCAAGCCACGGGATCTATGATGGGAAACTACGAATCATTGTTAGTCTAAGGCAGGGGTCCTCAAACTACGGCCCGCGGGCCACATGCAAATACAAATATTGTATTTGTTCCCGTCTTGTTTTTTTACTTGAAAATAAGATATGTGCAGTGTGCATAGAAATTTGTTCATAGTTTGTTTTTTTAACTATAGTCCGGCCCTCCAACGGTCTGAGGGACAGTGAACTGGCCCCCTGTTTAAAAAGTTTGAGGACCCCGGGTCTAAGTAAACATTTTCAGGATGGGTTAATAAGGCAGCCGTAGATGAATGATCCACAGGGAGATGGAAAAAGTTTTCATGGAGGAGCTAATACTTGAAGGCCAGAGAGGGTGAGCCCATGGAAGGCCTGGGAGAGGTCCTCCTGGCATTGCAAGAGAGGGCAATGTAAGTGGCATTGCAAGAGGGGGTCAGAGTGCAAGCAAAGGCCTGGGGGAGGGGAGGACTGGGCCTCATGAGCCATTTCATGCTGAACATGCTACTGTCCGCAGGACCTCCTCCCAAGAGGAGGACAGGAGCCCCTTTTAGAAAACGGCACCATAAGCCTTTCATTACTCAATGACTTAGCCACAGGGGCTTAAAGGTCCAGAGCCTTCCTACCTCTGCTGCCCAACGATATCCCGTGGACGAGCCTCTCGGGATCGTGGTGCCAGGAGACAGACGTGCAGCGTCATTGCTCAGCTGGGCCTTCACAGGAAACATGCAAACAGCCCCACCGTGCCAGCTGGGCCTGGCAGACAACCCGAGGCCTCGAGGCCCGGGGGCTCAGGGTTCCTCTCTACGGGCTTCCGTTTTCAGATGGGCAGTGTGAGCGTGGGACAGAATTTCTCTGGGTCGCGTGTCTTCGTTTCTGAAATGAGCAGATGTCCTCCGACTCTGACAGTCTAAGGCAGTGATGGCGAACCTTTTGAGCTCGGCGTGTCAGCATTTTGAAAAACCCTAACTTAACTCTGGTGCCGTGTCACATATAGAAAATTTTTGATATTTGCAACCATAGTAAAACAAAGACTTCTATTTTTGGTATTTATTTTATATATTTAAATGCCATTTAACAAAGAAAAATCAACCAAAAAAAATCAGTTCGCGTGTCATAGGTTCGCCATCACTGGTAAGGCTCTGGGAAGAGATCTGAAAGCTAAGCAAATAGGAAAGTGCCTCCCACGTAATAAGCAGATGAGTACGTGTTGAATCGGAGTGGGCACGGCAGTAGAGTGGACTGTGGTGGCACAGAAGTACTATGATCTGTAAACTGGTACCACCCTTTTGGAAAGCAATATGGGAGTGAGAATCAGGAGCCATAGAAATGCTTGGCCCTCGACTTGTAATTCCATTCTTGAAAATGTATCCCATGGCAATAATTAAACTTAAGATAGCAACTATAATGCATCACATCTAATGTAAAAAAAAAAAAAAAGTCAGAAGCAATCTAAATGTCTAAAAAAAAAGGATCAATAAATTATTACCTGGCGATATTATATAGACATGACAAGGATTACTGTGAAAACTGTAGAGTCACAGGAAAGTGTTTATGGCTCCATAATTAGTGAAAAGGGCAATACATAAGGTGTCCCCAAAGATGTGTACACGCCTTATAATTATAAAGGCAGTTTATTAAAATACACTTCATTTTCAAAATCGAGCTCTCAGCAGTGAAAGTGAGTCTGCACGTGGGGGACACCAGCTCAGGACGCAGGGAGTGAAATACAAACGGCCACGTCCAGCCGGCAGCTGGCCATGAGGGGTAGCCTCACAGGCCGGCAGGGTTAGACTGGAGAGCTCGCCGCTAACCCTGCCGCCGGCGAGGGCGGGCGTCGGGGAGAGGACTGAGGCAGAAACCCAGAGCACCGTGTTTAGGTGACGGAGGAGAGGCGAATGACAGAGAGCATGGCACACCGGAGGGGCAGAGGAGACGCGGGGCCCTGAAGGCTGGAGGAGGAGTGTCCCTGTGAGGCTCACACTCAGAGGGTAGGTGGGGCAGGAGCCCAGCTGTAAGGCGCTGAGAGCCCAGTCACCAAGTGGGACAAGCTCGGGCGGCACTGTCACTGAGGGTGGTGGTGAGGAGAGAGGGGACGGCCACCTGAATGGGCTAGCAGGGTCCCGGGGAAGTGTTTTGTTTTAATTATTTATTTTTAAATATATATTTTTAGCGATTTCAGAGAGGAAGGGAGAGGGAGAGAGAGAGAGAAACATCAATGATGAGAGAGAATCACTGATTGGCTGCCTCCTGCACGCCCCCTGCTGGGGATCGAACCTGAAACCCGGGCATGTGCCCTTGACCGGAATCGAACCCAGGACCCTTCAGTCCACAGGCAGACGCTCTATCCACTGAGCGAAACCGGCGGGGGCGAGGGGAGGTGTGTTAGAGGGTGCACCGGGCACGTTTGCCGGTAGAAGATGGTGGATGAGAGGACAATGGGGCCACTGCCCTCAGCTCTATCAGAAGAGAGACACTTGATCCTTCGAGGAAATGCTGTTTAAAAAATACTGTTTTTAACAGAAACCTTCCTCCAGGCAAACCTTATTCAGAATCCCAGTATGTGCAGTCATTGGTGCTGAGCTGAAATCGGGAACACACAGAAGGCCACTGAGAGCCCTCCTGGCCCCGGAGCATCGGCTCCAAGCAGCACAAAAGGGGGGCGGGGGGGCTGGAGGGTCGCTTAGCTGGTGAGAGCATCATCCAGATACACCAAGGTTTCGGGTTTGGTCCCCAGTCAGGGCACACACAAGAATCAACTAATGAATGATGCATAAAGAAACAAAAAGGCCAATGGAAAGAAATGGAGACCACAGCAATAAACATAATCAATCAATGAAGCAATAAATGAAAATAAAACATAAAATACATAAAAAAAGAATCAACCAATGAATGCATGACCAAGTAGAACAACACATGGATGTTTCTCTCTCACTCACTTCTCTCTCTCTCTCTCTCTCTCTCTCTCTCTCTCTCTCTCTCTCTCCAACCTTAAAAAAGGATGGGTGGAGACAAGATGGATAAGAATGTAACGAAGTTGGAAGGGAGGCCTTTGCGGTGGGCCGATGTGATGTTGGAGACCTGAAAGCTCGGAGGCAGCAGAAAGAACCTGAGGAGTCACCGTGAGAAATGAGCTGCAGCTTCAACTGGAGCTGGAAACCCTGGGATTTCCAAGCAGCACAGAGGTGCCTGTGGAGCTGGGAGCATGAGGCAGGAGGGCAGCCAGCTGGCACGCTCTGCTCAGCCTCCGGCAGCCGCCGGGCAGGGCGGCAATTACCCAGGTGGGGCTGACACAGTCTAACGGGAGGCTGGGACATGAGGGATTTCAGGAGCTTTCAAGGACATGCGAGGAGAGCCAGCCTGTTCTGAGCTCCCCTATGTGCCAACAGACAGCCGGGCTTGTGCCCAGGGCTGTGCTCCGTCAGCTACTCTCGGCGGGAAACAACGCTGCTTTAAGGACAGGACACGGACAACCTTGGATTATTTTCAGTGAAATATTTCTAAAAATTTTAAACGGTGGTAAATTATACATGACAAAATGTGCCATTTTGACCGTTTTTAAGTGAACAGTTCCGTAGCATTAAATTCATTCACATCGATGTGCCATCATCACCACCACCCTTCTCCAGAACTCTCCCATCTTCCCCAGCGAAACTCTGTCCCCATGAAACCAGTTCTCCATTTCTCCCTCCACCCCGCCCTACCCCTGGTAGCCACTGTTCTGCTTTCGATCTCTATGAATTTTACTGTTCCAGGTTATGTCATGTAAGGGAAACCACACGATGTTTGTCTTTTAGTGACTGGCTTATTTCACTTAGCTCGATCTCTTCCAAGTTCATCCACGTTGTCAGATGTGTCAGGATTCCTTTCCTTTTGAAGGCTGCATACATTCCATTACATGTGTGTGCATGTTGTTGGCCTATTCGTCAGTGAATGAACACTGGGGTTGCTCCCACCTTTTGGCTATTGTGAATAATGTTACTCTGAACATTGGTGTATAAACGCCTACGAAATCCCTGTTTTCAATTATTTTCTTCATTTTCCCCAAAGTGGAATTGTCCATGATCTACATAACTGAATAAAAATAGATCAATACAGCTTTGCCCAAAATGGGTGGTGCTGGACGTGTGAGAGCTGGGTACCAGCGCCCCTGCCTGTGCAAGGCTGATGGCATCGTAGCTGCTCAGACCCATTCTCAGAGCCCTAGTCTTTTAGGATTCAAGGCCTGGCTCTAGTCTAGACAGACACTTGGCTATGTCAAAAGCACACAAGGGGCTCTGTGAAGCATGAGGTACACAAACAGCTGTGGTTTGGGCAAGATGATAAGAATAGAGCTGGTCACTGGTAAAAATAAAACCAAGTTTGGGCCCTAGACAGTTTTGCTCAGTGGATAGAGCATCAGCCTGCGGACTGAAAGGTCCCAGGTTCGATTCTGGTCAAGGGCATGTACCTTGGTTGCGGGCACATCCCCAGCAGGGGGTGTGCAGGAGGCAGCTGATCGATGTTTCTAACTCTCTATCCCTCTCCCTTCCTCTCTGTAAAAAAATCAATAAAATTAAAAAAAACAAACAAAAAAAACACCAAGTTTGGGTTCAAAGCTCAGGCTTTGCAGCCGAGACAGCCTCTATTAATATCTGTGCCCCACTAGTCTTAGCTCTGTTATCTTGGGCAGGTCATTCTATCTCCTTGATTCTCTGTTTCCCCATCTGTAAATTGGGTAGCTACAAGGATTAATGAGATTTGTAGAGGTAAGTGCTTAACACAGAACCCAGCACAGAAGAGACTATCAGTGAATGTCGGCTTTCTTCTCCTCCCATCTCAGTGGCGGTCCTCCTCCCCGCTTTAGAACTTTGGGTGCCTGGGACCCCTCTGCTGTCTGGCACCTTCCCAGGTAGTTTTAAGCTACCAGGAAAAAAAGAAAAGAAAAAAAAAGGCAGAAACACCGCTCCTTTGCCTCCTAGTGGTGAAAGAAGCCCATTGCAGGTACAAACAACAAATTACAGGTTCATACTTCATTGGTTGGTGAATCAGGGGTCAGCTCTAATTTATAAATACATATCTGAGTCATCAGCCATATATCACTGTAACTAGAGTCTAGTGTGTACTATTATGCATGATTAAATTCTATCTAGCAGAATGATTACAAGGCATCATTAAATATAGCCTGTAATTCTTAGGCCCCGGCCCAGACCTACCACCCTGGGGGTGAGGACTAAGAGTCCATCCTTTCGGTACTCCGGCCCCAGGCGGTTCCTATCCCTCAGGCTGTGCACTCTCGCTTGCCCAGAAGCAGGATGACCCAGGTGCTTGGGCGGGGCCAGGTGACTGTAGCTTTGGGACGAAGGGCTAGGGTAGCAGGACGTCCATACACTACCCACCCCACAACCTGGAGCAGAAACGCCAGCTGCAGCCTTGCTGGTTCTGGGGCCCAACAGCAGCTTTAGCCTGAGCTGAGCAGGGGCTCTGGCTTTGGGACCCTCATCGGCCACCATTCGATCCGTGTAGTACGAAAGGACGACACTTGCCTCAACATTTGTTTTCTTGACATCAGGTTTTTGGGGTTTTGTTTGTTGGTTTTTCAAGGGAAAGCATGAGTTGTACATAGAGCCAGGGTTAGTGTCAGGTCAAGCAGGTGAGTGATTTGTGTTTGGCATCCTATTACAGCCCATCCTCAGTACCCATTGCCCTCACGTGCCGTGGCCACCAGAACCCCGCTCTGTGCCACCCCTCCCACCCCCCTGGAAGTACTGCATTCTCTGGCACCTGAGTGAATTCTCCTGCAAAAACCTAAATATGCAACAAGCAAGGCATTAGGCATTCCATAAAATTATCATAAAGGTTGCACAGGAACTTAGGAAATACTTTTACAAGAATATTATATAATATGTATTATTACGTGTAGAAACTGTAGACATCATTAGAGCTATACAAATATGAAAAACAAAACAATATGCAGATGAAATTGCGAGAGTGGTGACCATCTTTTGTTACCTTAAGACTTTTTAGAATGTGTTATAGTGTTACCGTTATTAAAGCCCCTTTCTTTTGTTATTGATTTTTAATTTTTTTTAGTGATTTCAGAGAGGGAGAGACAGAAACATCCATGATGAGAGACAATTATCGACTAGCTGCCTCCTGCATGCTCCCCACTGGGGATCAAGCCCACAACCCAGGCATGTGCCCTGACTGAGAATTGAACCATGACCTCCTGGTTTATAGGTTGAGCCACACCGGCTGGCTTTCTACTGTCCCTTTTCCTCTCTGAATTACAAGATGATAAGCCATCGTCAGGCCTGAGACCTTCAAGAACTACTGAATAGTCACTAACCTTGAAACGTCAAAAACCTCCCGGGTGAAGTTGCAGGAGACGGGCTGGCGGCTCTGAGCACAGGCTGTTCTCAGCACGGGAGCCAAGCGACCTGGTTAAGCAGCTTGCTAATGGCCTGGTGCAGAGGCCAGCGAAGACGAGCAGCCCCTGACAGCTGCGTGGGCAGCCGGCTGGGCGATGCTCTGTGACAGATGGGACAAGGACTGCTGGGCTAAGTGATGAGAAGCACTTGGAATCGGCCGTTATCTGCACTGTCTCTGGTTGAGCTACACTGTGAGTCGATGCTCTGCTCCATTTCCAGCCTCTGCCTGTGCGTGGAGGGAGAGGTAAGCTTGAAAGTGTTGCCTTCCTTTCACAGCCCGTGAGCTGAGGGGAGCTGTGAGAGCATCTATCAATACCCAGGCTGGAAATGCCAGGGCCTGGCTTCTTGGGGCGGGGGGGGGGGGGGCGGTGGGGGGGACTGCATACACAAGGGGAGGGGTTATGAAAGGAAACATTCGTCTGAATGTCCAGTTTTCCTACGGTGAACTCAGTGATCACAGCATCGTTCCTTGGGGGAGAGAGGGCATTAGGAGAGAATGGCAGCGCCTGAGATGCTAGGAGAAATCTGGAGAACTTTGTTGGGAAGAGGAGGCCAAGGTGGAGTATGCAGGGGAACGGATGCTTGTGGCCTGCAGGAGCACTGTGGGGAAGAGTTGGGAGAAGGTGAAGAAAAGCATCTGTGCCGGAGAGGAACAATAGGAGGGACAGTCTCACTGTGCGGATTCCCTTTCAGCCGTTAGCTCTTCCCATCCCCACGATCCTAAGAACATAAGCACTCCACCACCGAGTTAATTCCAGCCCTGGGTCTCAAAAACGGTTCTGTAAAAACAGAAGCAATTAACTAAGCAAAAGTTGCTGGCTCACAGGTGAAACCTGAAACAGTGATGCACTAAAATAAAAAGTGCAAATTTCACATGGAGTCTCGAGATTATAAGGTCAGTTGAGGCTCCTTCTCTTAGGTAAAGGGGGGTGGGGATCAGGCTTTGGTTCTGCTAGCACCGTGGTAAGACACAACCGAGGCATGAACAGAAAAGAGAGGAATGTCTTTTCACTCTCTCTATCAACACTATAATTCTTAATTTCATGGCTACAGGTTTATTATTCAGTAAATGACCTTCACTCATTTAAAGGTGAGGGACCTATTTTGTACACGTTTATCTTCAAAATTTCAGTTACTAATACCTGCATAACAAATTCAAGCCTTAACATACCATCGTTTCTAAAGAAAACGTAGCACAATATACCAAAACTTACGGGATGCAGCTAGTGTGGTGCATAGGGGGCAAATGCCTGGAGGTTCTAGCCAGAAAATTAGACAAGAAAATGAATGAGTCCAGCTGCGGTGGCTCCGTGGTTGAGCATCGGCCTATGAACCAGGAGGTCACGGTTCGATGCCCAGTCAGGGCACATGCCCGGGTTGTGGGCTCAATCTACAGTGTGGGGCGTGCAGGAGGCAGCCGATCAATGATTGTCTCTCATCATTGATGCTTCTATCCTTCTCTCCCTCTCCCTTCTCTCTAAAATCAATAAAAATGTTTTAAAAAAATGTTTATAAAAGAAAGAAAATGAAAGAAAGGGCATCCAGATTGGAAGGGAAGAAGTGAAGAACAATTAATACTGCAAATATAAGTGTATGGGTTAAATGGTGTCCCCCCCAAAAAGATATGTTGAAGTCCTAACTCCCAGACCCAAGAATGTGACCTTACTGGGAATAGGATAGTTGTAGATGTAATTCATCAAGATGAGGACATGCTGGAGTAGAACAGGTCCTTCATTCGATGTGGCTACGGCCTTAGAGGAAGAAAAAAAACACAGAGAGAAGGCCATGTGACAGCAGAGGCTGAGACTGGAGTGAGGCGCCTGTGAGCCCAGGGATGCCAAGGATGGTTAGTGACACCAGAAACGAAGAGAAAGGCAGGGGACACCTTTCCCCTGGAACTTGGGAGAACACGCCCTGCTAGCCCTTGATTTCAGACGTCTCGCCTCCAGAACTGCACAAGGATGAATTTCTGTGAAGCTCTCCAGTTTGTGGTGATTTGTAAGAGTAGCCCTGGGATACGAATACAATGAGGAAATATCTTCTTCCATTCACATGAAATAAGGAAACACCAAGAAAGGCAGGATTCTCCTCGCACACAGAAAGACACCTGCCTCGCATCCACATTCCTGCTTTGGTAGGAGAAGACCTCTGCTCCTTTGTGTACGGCCGAGGTCTGTGGGCCCAGGGCCACCCACACCAAGCAGCTCAGGGAAGTAACTGGCTTCTTACTGACCCTCTGACCTACGATATCATGGCAGAGTCTGTTGGGGGGTTTACCCAACATCTTGCCCGCCCCCTTTCTTCCTCAACCAACAGAGCCTCAGCACTGCAGGGGCCTCCTTGTCAGAGGAGATAGCCTATCTCCATCTCAGAGATGAGCCGCCTTCGTTGAGGCCAGTCCAGGAACCCCACTCCTCTCGCCAATGACTGGCTCAGGGATGGGCAAGTGAGGGAAACTCTTGCCAATGGACTTCTTACCCTTGTTAGGAGGTTTCCACATTGTTACCTCTCACCCTCAAGTCGGGACTGTACCGGGCTCTGTGTGCTCGGGAGGAAGGCCAAGGTCAAAGCTGAAATGCTGAGGATGGACAAGTGCACAGGTGGGAACACCAGTTAGAGGCTTTGCAGGTGGAGGCGATGGTGTCTTGGCCAGAGTGGTGACTGTGGAGGCGGAGAGAACGGGCTGGGTTATGGATATATTTTGAAGATGGTGCCCAAAGGATGTGGGGGCTGGATGTGGAGTACAACTGTTCCTCTATCATATCCCTGCAGAATTAAGAGAGCAGTTGGTGCGAAGGTTAATGAGCACAAAGAGGGATGATCTGTCAGGCCAGGTGTCGCCTGGGTGTTAGGCAGCAGCTCTCCCTATGGGGAGGGGGAGGTGAACTTCACCCCACGCCATTGCCCTGTCTGCCACCCCGACCTCTTCGTGTCAAGTAGGCCTGCTCCCTGTTCAGGAAGAACCCAACCCCTCGTTCATGTCTGGGGCGGGGGCTGGGGGTGGGTGGTGGAGGGGGCTGGCACCACCTGCTCATTTGGCCTGTGTTTCCATCTCCCAAAGCAGACCTGGCTTCCTCCCTGCAGTGGGATCCCAGGGGAGGAAGATGGAGTCCCTGTGCCCGTGGCTTCTTCCTGAATTAAAGCGGCAACCACCTCCGCTAGAAACGGTCCTGTGTTCAGCTCCTCTAACCGCTGGACTTCTGGTCTGTGCTGTTGGGCGCCACTCACTGACGCACATCAACACCCACACTGGTGACCACACAACTGCCCAAAGCGTAACATTTTTTCAAGAACAAGGAAGGATGTACCCCTGCACCAGCTAGCTCTCTTCCCCACAAACATTCGCGCACACAGGTAACTGACCACGCATGCTCCCCAGCACGGCAGGCTGCCAAGCCTCCGGGCTTCTCTGATGCCAGGCCTCCTGCTCGGGCCTCCTCAGCAGGCGGAGATCTGCCAGGCCTGGTCCACAGGAGCGCTGAGCAAGTTCCAGGCCTGGGCTCTGCCTCGCCCTGTTCAGCTCCGCTATCAGTGCTGCGTGTTTGCCTCGGCCTGCTCTTCCCGGCCAGCCCAGTCCTGCCTGCTCCTCACCCTGGCATGCCTGCTGCACTCCAGCCTGGCACAGCTCGGAGGCTGTTGGCTCCAAACCAGGCCCCGTTCATCTGCCCGTCCCCAGCCTTCACAATAGAGAATAGAACCCCCGCCCCGAGCCATTCAGGAAACTGGAATGCATGGGACGCGGGAATGGCATCACCAGCTCTCACCGGAGGAGTAGGTGTGTCTGTCTGTACTGTCCGGCCCAGCATGGAGCCAGCCCAACCTTGCACAGTTCAAATCTCCAGTTACCACAAAGCAAGCAGGCATCCTCTAAGGGCCTCAGTATCCTCATCTGTACCATCGAGATGATTCGGTAAAACCCCTCCACACGGTGAGGGGTGGGGCAAAAAGAGGTCAGGCCTGTGAAAAGCTAGGGCACAGGTTTGAGGAGTTAATGAAATGACTTGGGCCCCCAGGGTTCTGGTTCTGGGAGTTGAATCCTTTCCGGTCTCAGCTGTGGTTTGCTGCCACCTGGGCATTGTTTAACCTGGCTTAAATGTTTACGGGAACAAGCATGCGTCCTGGCTCTGTGGCTAGACAAGGCTCCCAGGACAGCAGCAGTCATTCCGGGCATCTCCTAGTTCCCTGACACCCGCTGTGTCTTTTGGATCCGGAGAAATTTGGCTGGAGAATTCTGAGGACACAAGGACTCACTCTGCCTCCCACTTTCCCAGGGCAGCTGTGGCCTTCCCCCCTCCACTTGGTAAGAAATTCAGTTCATCTCCTTTGAGAGCAGCGGCTGGGGGAATAGGGAATGACAGGAAGTAGGAGGCAAATAACAATGAAGGGATACCTGAATTTGCTTTTTTTTTTTTTTTTTTTGAGGAGTTTTACTTCAAAGCCTATGTTGTGAGGATTTGGGTTAATATATGACTACTAGAGGCCCGATGCACGAAATTCGTGCATGGGGGTGGGGGGTCCCTCAGCTTGGCCTGAACCCTCTCCCAATCCAGGACTGCTGGCTCCTAACCGCTCACCTGCCTGCCTGCCTGCCTGACCGCCCCTAACAGCCTCTGCCTGCCTGTCTGATGCCCCTAAATGCTCTCCCCTCCCAGCCTGATCACCCCTAACCGCTCTCCCCTGCTGGCCTGATTGCCCCTAACTGCCTCTGCCTCGGCCCTGCTACCGTGGCTTTGTCGGGAAGACATCCGGTCTATCCAGTCTAATTAGCATATTACCTTTTTAGTAGTATAGATGTTATAGTGCTTGTCATGTAGTATTTGCTCATTAAATGAGGTATTCACTCCACAAATGTTCATTAAGTACCGACTATGTCCCGAGCATTGTGCTGGGTCCTAGGACTATGACAGTAAATTAGATGCATGATGTTTCTGCCCTCATGAAGCTTACAGGTTAGTAGGAATAACAGCTTGGAGCAGCGCCTTGGAAGCTATCATTATATTCTTTTCTAAAATATCATGTTTCCCTAAACACTTTAAAACATTTAAGATCTTATATGTACACTTTGAAACAGAATATTTTATCCTCTTTTCTAAAGAAATGGTCCTCAAAAGGGGTCAGTTTTGCTGCCCAGGGGACATTTGGCAATGTCTGGAGACTTTTTCTGTTTTCATAACCTGGGGGCTGGGAGCGTGCTACTGGGATCTAGCGGGTGAAGGACAGGGATGCTGCTAAACAGCCTACAACGCACAGGACAGCGCCACGACACAGACTCACCTGGCCCAAAATTTGAATACGCCAAGGCCAGAAACTATAGTCTAGAGGGGACCTGTTTAGTTCACAATCAGTTATTTCTGGCAGCAAAGGGAGAGAAACACACTCCACCCTTATGAGTCTTAGGAGAGCGGGCCCTTCTGAGCTCTATGCTCCATGCCACTCGCCTGTGTCACAGGGGGCGCTGGGGAGGCTGTCGGGCAGAGAATGGACCTGGTCTGTAGTCAGAGAACTGAGCGCTGTAACTGCACTTGGTGAGTGTTACATTTGACTGGTTCTCTTACAGAAATAAGTTTTCAAACAGAAGCTCCTGCAAAGGACCTTGTCTTTTTTTACCCTTTGGAAACCCTACCAAGCTTTCGGTTCATTTGGTGGTCCTTCTTCCTATTTAAAATGTTTTAAAAGTTGTCTGGGCATAATTAGTCCAATTGGTCTTTGTTCACAGTGGCTGGCTTTGATCTGATGGTTTTCTCCTCTATGTGCAGCAAAGCAATAACATTCTGGAGAAACCCGAGGATGAGGGAGGGTGAGGCAAAATGAAAGGAAGCGAGAAGGAAATGGAGGAAGGAAGGGAGAGAGGAAAGGGGGGCGGGGGCGGCGGACGGACTAGTAAGCACAGAAAGCATAAATGGCCAGTCTTAACTTTCTCCACTTCAAGAGTCCAGGTTTCCAGCCTCAGCTTACCTCTTTGTCTCCTATACCCCTTCCCAGAGCACTGCACACTGGCCCACTTCTCTCTCCTCCGGCTCCTGGGCAGCTCCTGTCTCATCGCCGGGCCCTGAAGCAGAATCCTGTGTGGAAACAGCATACCCCTATGGGGCAAAGCTAGGATGTGTGTGTGGGTGAAATTCAAGACTATTTTCCACCAAAACCGGTTTGGCTCAGTGGATAGAGCGTCGGCCTGTGGACTGAAAGGTCCCAGGTTCGATTCCGGTCAAGGGCATGTACCTGAGTTGCGGGCACATCCCCAGTGGGAGATGTGCAGGAGGCAGCTGATTGATGTTTCTCTCTCATTGATGTTTCTAACTCTCTATCTCTCCCTTCCTCTCTGTAAAAAATCAATAAAAATATATTTAAAAAAAAAAGACTATTTTCCATTCCCATTCACCTTGTCATAGTGAATGGTCAGTACGTAGACTATCCATCGGTACCAGGCACAGGATGCGTGAGTCATGTTCCCACTCATATGGGTTGGATGAGGACTCGGGCTACGATGTGAATCCTTTGAACTCCGTATTTCACATCCCATTGGCTGAACAAGCTACATACCTTTTCTTAGAAATAAGACTTGGTTTTAAAATGTGCAAACATCTGATCTGAAATGTGCAAACCACTCTTTGCCGATGCAGTGTTTTACTTGGAACTTGCTGCAGGTGTTAAACGTGCTGTTACAGATGCTTTGTCTGAGCCCACCTGCAGATGTTATGCCTCGCTCATAAAAGCCATCCTCAACAGAAAGTAACAAATTAATCAGAATCACTTGTGATACTTGTGGTTAACAGAATTTTGTGTTCGCTTAAGCATCGTTCTTCATGCTTTAAAAAGATCTGCTACTGGCAGACGCCAAGTGTTTTATAGTTACATTACTTCCCGAATGTAAACAAGATTTTCATAAAAGCTTCCTGAGACGATATCTCATTGTTTAAACTTGCCCCCGACATAATTGCCTTCAATAATAAAACCTGGCCAGTGTGGCTCAGTGGTAGAGCATCTGAAGGGTCATGGGTTTGATTCCTGTTCAAGGGCACGTACCTGGGTTGCAGGTTTGATCCCTAGCCCAATCCAATCCCTCTCTCCTCTCTTTTCTCTTCCTCTCTTTCCCTCTCTTTCCCCCCCCCCCTCTCTCTCTCTCCTCTCTCTCTCTCTCTCTCTCTCTCTCTCTCTCTCTCTCTCCTCTCTCCCTCCTTTCCTTCTCCCTCTCTTTTTCTTCCCCTCCCTCCCTTTACCACCAAAGTACCTTTCCTTCTCTTGAATTTCTCCAAATTTGGTGTTTTTTATTGCTGACAATGTTACAGATGCCCCTCCTGCACCCGCCTCAGTCCTCCATCCAGCCCCCACCCTCCCTCTCACTTCGGTTTTGAACTCCTTAGAAATTCAGTGAGAGTTTCTGCTGCTTGCCTTATAGTGGGATGTTGAATAAACTCCCACATGCCTGGCACAGGGCATGGGCTCAGTTCGTATTTGTTAGATGTGAGAACAGGAGGGCTTTGCGAGAACGGGTTATCCATACATTACGCAGCTGTTGCCTGCAGTGTCCACTGAGGACCTTTCCTTCTCTGTCTCATCTGGGCATTTCCAGGACTGAGGGGTCTCTCACAGGCCAGTCTCCCCCCAGCTCTAAATAGGGCCGTTGTGCTGGAGGTTGAAGCAGCTTCCTCTTCACTGGGGCTTCTGGCAGCCCAGACATTCCTCGGTCAGCCGGTCAGCTGCACGCCTGCTCTCTGAGCATTTGCCTCCAGGCCCGCAGGTCAGGCCGACTGCGTGGAAGCCCAGGCCAGTGAGAGGAATGGAAATGATGGGGTCTGGAAATTCCTCACTCTTTGTTCTTCTGATCGGGTGACAGGATAATTAGTCCAAGTGAGATGCAGCCTCTCCCAGACTATACTTAGTCTAATTGCAGAGCTTTCTTGCCCCTGCAGAAGGCTGGGATTCCTCCCTGGTAGATGGGAAGTGCCAGAAGGGGACAGAATCAAGCAGGCCAGCCACAGCCGGGCCAGAGCATGCTCCCCACTTCTCAGAAGGGAGGCAGTGGTGCAGCTTGTGTCCAGGATTCAGGAAACGGGGTTCCACCCCCCACTCTACCATTAACTAGCTAGGCGACCGAGGACCCTTTATCCCCTCTGAGCCTCAGCTTTTTATGCTAAACAAGCATGATAATCTCTACCTCACAGGCACTAAAACTAGTGAGTTTAGCAACATCAGTATAAACATATAAATTGAGCCCTGGCCAGGTAGTTCAGTTGTTTAAGCATCATCTGACACATCAAGGTTGTGGACTTGATCCCCAGTCAGGGCGCATTCAAAAACCAACCAAAGAATGCATAAATAAGTGGATATTTCTCTCGCTCGAAAATCAATAAAAATTAAAAAAATATATAAATTGGATGTTTCTGTCCATCCATTAACATTCAGAAGTTGAATTAAAAAAAATTTAAATTGTCACAGTATCATTTTTTAAAAAGTTAAATCTGACAAAAGATGTGAAAGATCTGTTCACTGAAACCTACAGGACAATGTTGAAAGAAATTAAAGAATATGTAAATAACTGAAAAAGATGCATCAATGGCAAATATAAGATCTCATTTCTCCAAATTGATCTATACCTTAAAAAAGTCCTGTTTTTTAAAGAGGCTGACCACTGATTCTATAATTCATGTGGAAGTCAAAGGATCTAAAATAGCCTACCCAACCTTGAAAATAAAGAACAAAATCGGAGGACTACAACTTTTATAAAGCCACAGTAATGAAGATAAAGTGGTATTGGTACAAAGATATACAAATATGTACATTTCCATCAGCAATGCACAGGTGTTCCGATTTCTCTACATCTTCGCCAGCACTTCCATTTACTTGTTTTTTGATAAAATCTATCCTACTGGGTGTGAAGTTGTATCTCATTGTGGTTTTGATTTGCATTTTTCTAGTGATTAGGTATGTTGAGCATTTTTCCCTATGCTTATTGGCCATCTATGTAGCTTCTTGTGAGAAATGTCTATTCAAGTTCTTTATTCATTTTTAGTTGGTTTTTCTTTTGCTATGGAATCATGGGAATTCCTTATACATTCTAAATATTATTAGAAATATGATTTGCATGCCCTAACTGGTTTGGCTCAGTGGATAGAGCGTCGGCCTGTGACTCAAGGGTACCAGGTTTGAGTGCAGTCAAGGGCATGTACCTTGGTTGCAGGCACATCCCCAGTGGGGAGTGTGCAGGAGGCAGCTGATCAATGTTTCTCTCTAATCGATATTTCTCTCTATCCCTCTCCCTTCCACTCTGTAAAAAAATCAATAAAATATAAAAAAACACAAGAATTTACATTAAAAAAAAATGATTTGCAAACATTTTCTCCCATTTTGTAGGTGTGGATTACCTTTTCACTGTTGATAATGTCCTTCAATACACAAGTTTTCAATTTTTAATGAAATCCAATTTATTTTTTTCTTCTGTTGCCTATGCTTTTGGCATCATATCCAAGAAATCATTATCAAATTGAATTATGAAGCCCTTCCCATTTTGTTCTGAGTTTTTAATGTTAATTTTTGTATATGGTGTAGCATAAAGAGTCCAATTTCATTCTCTTGCATGTGAATATCAACAACATTTACTGAAAAGACTGTGCTGTCTTCATTGACCAGTCTTGGCACCCTTGTCAAAAATCATTTGACCATATATGTGAGGGTTTATTTCTGGGCTCTCTATTCTATTCCATTGGTCTGTGTATCTGTATTTATGCTACTACCACACTTTTGATTTCTGTAGCTTTGCAGTAGAGACTTGCTTTTTATTTTTTAAATACACACACACTTTTCCTGGCTTGTGTTCTTTTAATCCTCACGTGTTGCCCGAAGAGACCAGCACTTTCTGTGGCATCCAAATTTAGCCAGAACACAGGGACAATTGTGCCACCAGGCACAGGGAAGGTGCAATAGGCAGGAAGGTGCATTCAGCATGATGTCTGGTTTCTTTGGAAAAGAAAAGGCACAATCTAGAGTAAAACTGTATGCCTTTATTCAACATAAATGAGTCATTAAGATAAAATACAGTTCATCCATGTACAGAAATATTATTATACATTCAATTCTGAAGAAGGTAGTTTTATACAACCAATGAAAGGAAGTCTAAAAATTAGAGGAATAAAGATGACAGTGAGGAGCTAAAAGGCAGTTTTATGTGTCAAAGTGCTAAGGCCTCTGTGCACCAAGATTTTAAAGTGAACAAGACTAACTTAAGGTCATTTCTTCCATTCTAACTTCTCTTGGTGCTGGTGAAAGTGTTCAGGTGTGATATAGTGAATAACAGAATTAAGATTGGTTTTTAAAGAATAGATCATAGCACTTATGGCTAAGAAAAAAGGTGTTAAGTTCTAGAGTCATTTGTCATGTTCTCTAGATCTTTCATGGACTCCATTTCGTGAAATCTCTAAGAACAAAGTTGCCCTTCCAACAGTAGTTTATTACCAGAGATCAAATGACCAGGTTCTTCCCAGCTCAGAATCCATCTCCTTATGCAACAAAAGGGAAACCAAATTTGAGACTCAGGAAGAATTCCATTAATTTAAAGCAGGTATAGCGATTACATGAAGGTTTAGCTAAGGTCACTACTAAAGTCTTCAAATTGCCACTGCCTAAAAACCTAAAGTGGAAAAAAAATTGATGACTTGGGGTCAAAGTCCAACTTCATCATTCCTAAGCTCTAGGTCTCTGAAAACATTAGACTCTGGTTTTTGAAAAAAGAAGAAGAAAACTGATCCAAGAAACATAAAATTTTATGAACCACAATCTCCCTAGGAAGAGCATAGGCTGGGTGTGAAATAATAGTTCTAAAGTATCTTCATATATGTTGATAACATTTAATGCATTGTTTTCTCATTTGGCGAATCTGAATTTTAAATATTTAAATAGAAGGCCCATGATTAAAATTAATAAAATTAAGTGTTGACAGAAGTTGGTTTAATACTACTTATGAGTCAACGTCTGGATCAGTTAACAGACACAGGTGCACAACCCTAAATCGTGATCAGAGGCTTAAAGCTGCCACCACAATTCAATTGAAAATCCACAAAATGCCTCCAAATTCCATGTTCCACTCATGGCAATTCATTATCTTATCAGAACCCAAAACTTTAAAACAACAACAATAATTTAAAGTTTACTTAAATCCAATCTTGGGTTTACCTTTCTTCTTCCCTAGGCATCCTCAAGGCTTGCAGTCAAGATGAAAATCAGATGTTTTTAAATATCCTAAAACTCCTTTTGAGTTTGAAGAACCAAAAAACTTGAGTTTAAAGTTACTCTACGGGAGAGCCCACTATCTACTCACAGCCCCTCTCCAAAGCTGATCCTCTCTGGCTCTCTTCAGTTGTCTGTCCTTCCTGTTAAAAGGAAATCTTTCTAGGAGACTCCCTTTTAGGTTGAAACTGAAAGCTACATGGAGGTATAGAGATTCCTTAGTTTTACAGTCTCTATGAAAGAAGCCCAATCTTCAGTTTAAGGTCACCAAGGACTAGGAAATACAGGGTACCCACCCTCCTACTTCCTGGACAGAGATGAGACTACACACATTGTGGAATACACCGAATACCTCTTTGACTAAAGGTAAATATGGATGTTTTTGGCATACAGGATTCAAGTTGCCCATCCAGTAACACAGGTTAAAGACAAAAGGTAAGGAAAATCCAATAAGCACTGATAAGATACAATGGCATCCTTTTGAAGCCTTCTACCAGAAAACCTTAAAGAATTAGGATTTTGGCCACTAAAAAGGGCTAGGGTTCTGCTGAAGCCTCTTTTAATTCAAGTTTTGTAACTTATAGAAGGGGGGAAATCCAATTCTACAATATTAGAATAAAAAAGGACACTGTATCTATTGAGGGGAAAAAAAAGGGGTGCAACATGTCTTCAGAGATACACTGCCTTCTCACCAGGCTACCAGATGAAGATCAAGGTATGGTTTTTTTATTCCCTTTAGCTTCTTTTGGGTTATTTACCCACTTGTTATTCGGAAGGTTTCATTAAACACAAGCTAAAGCATCTTTACTGATATACTGACAGAAATTAATTGAAAGGAATTGCTTTCGGCCTGATTATTTCATCAATTTAGATATTACTAAGAGATTTCTAAAAATTTCTATCAACTCTAAATCTTCCAATGGAAGTTCTCAAAAACAAAAACAAAAAGGTAAATGAACATGGCTCCTGACTTCCCCATTGTTGTCTCATCTAGGTCGATGCCCCTTTTCTTCAGGGTTTGCCACTGTTTTGCCCAGTGTCTCAAATGCTTCTATTTCGTAATTCATTTACAATTAAACTTCCATGTCTTGGGAAATACACAGCATATATTCCTGCTTGAGCCCTGCACTAGACATATGCTGTATGGTTACTACATTAGCAAGATCTTTCACAATTTTGTTTGCCGCTTTTGTTTACCTGTGCATAACCAGAACTTCCGCAGTGCTTAGTACATGTAGGGGTTCAATAAATATCTGAATTAGCAACTAACATTTGTACACAAATAGCTGAAAACAGTATGCAAAACCTGATTTCTGACCATTTGTAGTCAACTAGTGTCAAAAGCAATGAACACAGGTTTCTAAGACTGTGATGTCAATAAAGTTGAGGATTCAAGTTGAAGCTGTGTCCTGGTATATTGCTCTTTCTCACTCAACCACAGATCAAATATACCTTTAGGCTCCTATGTCATTACCTGAATGCGAGTTTTACTTCCAGTGAGGTAGGAGGCCCTTTTAAATAATGATAAGTATGTACTAGAAATGAGGTGGGGGAGATGTCTTTGTAAATGGTCATCACGGACTGGTTCACACACATTTAAATATCTCATCTTCTTTCCTATCATATGTGGGAATTATGGAGATGCAGATATTCCCTGAGACTTAAGAAATTTTCTTTAGAAATGGTGTATTTTCAGTAAAGATTTAGAGTTCTGGTTTTTTTTGACAGTTAAACTATCATCAGTCAACCCCAATATATGAAATTTCAATTTCTGAAAAAATAGAAAGGCTGTCTTTTAAAAAGCATTCTATGTATCCTTATTAATTTCCAAAATATGCTATTATCAGTGAAAATAACCACAGTTGAGCAAATCTGGGGTGAACTCGTGAACTACACAATAAAGTCAATTTCATGGGTCATTAAGATACATTCTTGAAATTGACCGTATTTTCTTTCATGTTATCAAATAAATCTATATATTATTCATTTAAAAAGAATGGGCTACATACCACATACCTTTACTTCCAAAGACTATCTAGTTATCACTTGGTTTCCTCAAGCATATCCTAAAACTAAGTATTTATAACCACTCCTCTTGCACGTCAGGATTCCAGATTATCTTGAAGTATGGGACTACGGACAATTAATGTCTTCTAACGTGTGGGCTCAGTCATTTTCACAAATGCCCTTCCTGACACTAGGGAGACCAAAATCCACGTTCACCTAGCTCTTCTACCTCTCCAGATCAACAGGTATATAAAACTGGCTATGAAACTCATTTCTCAGAGAAAAAAATGGGAAACAGTAAGTGTTCTTTTATCTTCATGAGATTATTTCTTCACACACCCCTAGGCCCGGAAGGTGCTGGCAGTGAATGTTTGTTAATGTATTATTAACCAGTGTGGAGAGAGGAAAACCTATTTTCCCCGGAGATATTTTCTTACCATTTGTTTTAGAAGCAAACAATGAGCATATTTGTTTTTTTTAAAAAAAGAATGCACCTAGGGTTTTATTGTTTTTGTTTTACTTTCCTACTGGCATGAGGTGGTTAGGAGACAGAACAGTTTAAGGGTGAAAATAGACGGACAGACTGAGAGAATTTAACGTTTTTACTATAGTTCTGAACTCTCCCAAAAGTAATATAAGGTAACTGAAGGCCTTTGCCCACATCACTCAGATACATGTCAGAACTCGAGATTCACCAAAGACTCCAGTCTTTATTTTCCCTTTAATTATCTTTTAGTTAATAAAATGAAAAATAAGAATATACGAATACACACAATCTATATACATTTATTTATTGCAAA
Organism: Myotis nattereri; assembly: GCF_964212035.1. Taxonomy (NCBI): domain Eukaryota; kingdom Metazoa; phylum Chordata; class Mammalia; order Chiroptera; family Vespertilionidae; genus Myotis; species Myotis nattereri. Next base: position 73,330,280 of record NC_138085.1, on the reverse strand, counting down.
TACTTAAAGTTCTTATGTAAAATGATTTTTCTATATTTGTGAAAAAATATGACTTTTTAAATGGTGTTGACACCAACTTTTCTGTACATACCCTCAATTCCAATGTTAACAATTCCTTTAAAAAGGCAAAAAGACACAAAAGTTTAGCTTTTACCAAACCAGTCTATACAAACCTTATAGCCAAAAGGAAAAAAAAAAAATAGCTTGTGGTAAATAAGTCAATTTTCCTTTCAAATAAAAAATAAATTCCAACCCCCTTATTGCATTTTTTTTGGAAATAATCTGAATGTCTTTAGAATAACTTCCTCTGAAATTGTGCCGTAACAGTGAGGTCCTACATTACATATCCCATATATGAGAACTTCAGTCTTCCACTGTTATTTTTTACATAGATATTAAAATATATATTACTTAAAATATATTATTGGAAAGCTATTTTTAAAATTGATCTTTAATAGTTGTATCAAATGTAAAGCATTAATAAAAATAAAGTAACCAATAATCTATGCGGCTCTTCAACTTTAGGAAATGTTTTTACCTATTGTTTTCTTTCAATAGGTATGTAGGTACTGAAACATGGTAGGGAAGATCTCTGCCCATCATGTTTCTCAGTCTCTTTGGACTTGTCTATAAATTGAGTTGAAAACTACTCTTGGCCAAGTTTTTACTCAGCACATTGCTGTAATGCAATGGGGAGACTCCCTCCTTGTCGTGAAATCGAACCTCTAGGTTACAGAGAACAATCCTCGCACTGCTCACTGACAGTGAGTTTTAGAAATAAATAGCAATGTAATGACCAGAGAAGACCCCCTAATTACAACAAATCATTTCACCCAAGAGTTTTTTAAAGGACTCTAAGGCAGAGAATGGCAATAATAAGCAATTAGGATGATGACTACCAGGTCATTAATATGTATGATTTACTCCTTCACCTGGAAGGCAATGAGGTCTTCCTTTGGCTTATTTAAATGAGATAACTTCCTACAACAACTCCATCTGTGTGCCTTCCCAGCCCATGCAAGTATGCTTCTCCTACCCCAAGTAAAAATACACATTTGTCAGGTCTGATTCTTTAAAATGTTACATGGGATACCACAGATAGCTTTAGTGTCTTGAGCACAGGAGTTAAGGAATAAAAGCAGAGCAAACAACGCCAGGTTATTTGGCTTTATTCTCTATTTAATAGGATAGAGAATTTTAGTCAAAATTCTTTAAGACTCCGGGAGCCTCTTTACTAGATGACTCAATATTCCTAAGTGAGACTGAGATGACATACTGTTAGTGCCTGCTCCCCAAGGTGACCTGCAGTGGGAGGTATCGGAAGCACACCCTGGAGGCGTAATAAGCATCAGGCAAAATGCCTGACTAGTCACTCGAAACAGTGCAACTTAGTATCAGAAAAGTAAGCTTAGCACTTACTAGGTTGAATTGAATGGTAAAGTAATTCTGAAAACCTAAAATAAAAATTGCTTTAAAGGTACTGGAGTGCCATGCCACACTTCAATAATTTCATGATTTTCTTGTTCCTTCTGCCTTATTTTCAAGATCATAATTTTCTCCTCTATTCAGTTCATGGCTTTCAACTTGAAACCACTGTTTTCAAACAAACTGATATATGGGTTGTATTCAGTTTACTACCAATCTAAGAAAACCTAACTATTCTCTCTTTTGGTCAATATTGAGGCAGTGTACCTAGTTGACAATTTCTGTTTTAGGGGGAGTAGTAAGTGCAGGTATTTTATTAGTTGGGTATTGTATTACTTCTGAAGAAAATATTGTGAACAGTAAATTTTAGGACCATCTGCAAGAGCGTGGGTCAAGATTAAGAGGCACGATATGGTTTGCTCTCTAAATGAACTTGAAAATCCCTGATCCTTTCCTCCTTTCCTGGTTAGTCTATCCATCCTCAGCTTAAAGGAACCACAGAGCAGATATTTTCTATTTCAGGAAAGTTTCGAAGAAGAAAAGCCACATTAATCAACCCCGATTGGTAACTAATTGGTCAGTTCTAAACTCTCAGCAACTTCCAGCTTGCAGACCAACCTTCAGTCTGCCACTCAAGTGGGGAGTGCAGAAGCTGGGCAATGGAAGTTCTAACCAGCTTTAGGTCTTTTCAAGTACCCCCTGAATTTCCCAGGGTACTGAGAGTTTGGGAACAGAACCACGGTTTCTGTTTGTTGCTGGTTCTTAGCTGGAGAACTTAAACCTTATCCCTGGATACTTGGAGCTTTCATTTCTCTTAGCTATATGTGTGCTGGAAGAAAAAGGGAAGTTAGAATGACATATTGTCTTGGCTACAACAAGAACATAGATATTAGTCCTCTATTTGCCTTGGACCACACAAAAAACAGAAGCAAAAAAGTGAAGTAATGAGTCTCTTGGGGAGTTTGAAAATATTAAGAGTGTATAACATGGAGGGAGGGGAAGAATGGGCAGCAGAATGGAAGCAAAGCAAAGATTATTACTGCTACTTTCTCCTAATCTGGAATGTGACTTGATTAACAAGTATACACTGTTCTGCATGTTATAAATACCACATCCTGAATATTAAGTACAATTACAACTGTACTAGTTATAGTATTTTTACCTTACACACTTGGAATTAGAAAACTTGAAATCAATATGCAATGATGCACGTCGACAATACCCCATTTTAAAATATCAAATTCTGGTAAATGGTCGGCTTATTTTAATGTTCTTTAACCATGACCTAAATATATGTACTTGAAAATTCTTTAGTTGCTAAATACAGGCTTAAAAACACAACAAGGACACACAAAAAAGAATAAAAACAAACAACAAAGCTTTAGAGGTAATTTCTCTCCTTTCTAGATGTTCCCCTAGCCATTTACTGAAGCCCCTTCACATTAAAAACTTCTAGTGCACAGACAGCAGAAATCCAAAACAGGGGACATATTTTCTAAAACAGGAAAGTGTCTGACTTTTATTGTATGTGTGAGTGCATACATGTCTTCAAAGTAACATATCACTCCATACTCCTCAGATGCCTGGGAGGTCAAAATAGGTTTACCAGAATGGGCAACTGTGGCGCTCATGAGCTGTTCTGCCCGCAGCAACAGCTGACGATGGAACATTAGGTAATGTGTTGGAAGAAAAGAAAGAGGCTACCTTGTTTCTAATGTTAAAAATCTTTCCCAAATATCTTCGTTGTTTCTACACCTTTACTCCCCTTGCCCAACAAAACACATAATTCAAATTAGCCCAGCACTAACACTTTCCTGTTCATTTTATACTAGTATTTCAAACCTGTTGCAAGCTCCCATGACTAAGCACTTGGGTTACTGCTGGAACTGTTGCCCTACCCAGGCTATGGTGACACCGGGGGCCAGAGAGGCGCACTCTTCCTGGACCACCTTCACTATCTCAGGGCAGGTGAATGGGATTAGGGAACCGCAGGGGCCCACACATTGCACACAGTGTGCTTGGCAATAGCATTGGCTTATCGAAGCCAAGAACCAAGTCAAGAGCTTTCCGAGTCTGAAGCACTAGCTGTGGAATGAATACCTTATCAAAAATTTGAACTTAAGATTCCATCTAAAGTAAAGGGACTTAGTAAACCCTGAATCCATATTCTGGAAAGGCTGAATAATCCACATAAAACCTATAGGCAGATGGTTAAGACATAATCAGCATGAAACATCATTTCTCCAGACCATTTTGTTCACTCCTTCCTCTTCCCAGCCTCTTAGGAAAGGACAGAAGGCAGACAAGCTTCCTTTCACCATGCATGGCATTAAACTTAGAGTCACATGAAGTAGACCATAAATTTGAATTAAAAGTAATACATTATTACCTAAACACTTGGAAAAGTAATGTTAAAACAAAATGTGACATATTTACATGATTTTGTAAGTGCAAACTTGTCACAAATTCACAAAGTCTTGTGGGCTTAGACTATAAAGGTGCTCTTCCTCTAAAACGTAAGATCTGTACTCTGTATACCTGATTAAGTAACATCTGTCTCTTGACAACTGAAATCTACTTGTTTATTTCTGTGATTCCACAAGGACACAAAAAAACAGCCTGCCAACCCTTCCCTTCTGCCTCCTTTACACTGTGTTCTTTCTCGTCTTGTTACCGAACCACAAGGCAGGAGACACACAGTTTGGAGGGGCCAATGCAGTCATCATGGCAGAAGGCGCCACACCCCTTGCACATGATCATGGCTTTCAATCGGCAGTAACATTTCGAAGGCGTGTCCTCTATGCTGTTGTCTTCAGGAAATGCCTGAACAGGAATGGTCTGGCCATGGCTGCTGGGATTCATGGCTTGGCTAGCAGGGATGGTAGTGACAGTCACTGAAAAGGACATGACATCACCTACATTGCTAGATACCTGGCCACAGTCAGGCATCCCTGGTACAGCAGAGTTATGGTCCATGTCAGACGAGGTGGAGACATTGATCATGCCTCTGTAGCTGGGCCCAATCTGTGTGGGGCTCCCATACAGCTTTGGGGTTTGCAGTGGTGGAAGGAGGAGAGGCTGATGAGTGGGACTGTCTGCAGGTGGAGGAAGAGCAGTGGCACTGAAAACCTCAGGGCTGCTATGCATTGCCTTCCCTCTCACTGCATGAGCCATCTGCTGCTGCGCTGCCTGAATAAGATCTCTGGCTAGGGTCTTTTCATCAAATGTTTGGCCTCTAGTGAACAGATAATTCTCCTTACTGAAAGCGGTTTGCACTGGTGTCTCTACCTTCACATTCTTTTTAGCTAAACAATCAGTGGATAGGGCTTCTCTAATGTGGGGTCCTGAACTTGCTTCACACTTGCCAGAACTCTGGGAAGCCTGGGGCTCCTCCTTCACCATGGCCGATTCTTCTTCATCAGCAGTACTTTCCTCATCAGTATCTTCTTTGTCACTGCTATTGTCTCCCGTTTCATTTTTACAGTCTGTATATCCCATTTTCAAGGCTTCAGTGGGACTACTTAGACAAAAACGATCTTCAGGGTTTACAGAATGGGTCCTCCTAAAGCTCTCTGAACCCCGGCCATAGGTGGAAATGTTAAGTAAGTAGTGACCTGCCATTGCAGGCTTCGAAGTCCTTCTGCCAGCAAAGCCCAGCATGAACCGCTGGCTTGTGGAGATGTCTTCTACCTGCAAACCTGAGTGAGCGAAGTTGAACTGGGAGGGCTGCACAAATGAGAGAACATTATGCCTCTGGATATGAACCCTCTGGATGAGAGTCTGAAGGATCTGATCTTGGGTTGCTTTACTTAGTCCTTCTTGGTGTGTGTCAATGCTGGAGTCCCTCAGATCCTTACCTGAAAAGAGCTGAAGGGGCCTGGGAACCTGGGAGAGATGATTACTTTGCAAGGTTTGACCCAGTTGCTGTGTAGCTGGATGAGAAGGCCTCTCATGAACTTCCTCTCTGGTGCTATGTTCTGTTTTGTTGGCGCCTGTGGGTGCTCCCATCCCTATTTCCTCTTTTGCAGTCAGAGGAACAGTTTTCATTTCAACTTTGGTGAGTGGTTTAGGCAGAATTTGCTCCATGGGAACATCTTTGCCCTGGAGCAGCTGAGTGACCAGAGGATTATTAGCAGGGATACTTGAGCTTGGCCGTGAAACGGGTCCATTCATATTTGAAGAAGTTCCTGGAGTTTTAAGGCTAGAAATTGCTGGCAAAGTGCTTGAGGATGGAACTGGTCCGGAAGGTGCTACAGTTCCACTAACCTGGGGTATGGAAAGCTTTTCTAAAGTGGCTGCTATTAATAAAGATGTTAAAGGGGAGGAAGTCATATCCACTGAAGCCCTGGCAGTTGTCTCTGCTGAGGCTGAAGTGTTTGGTGTATTCTTACTACAACCTGCTTTGGGCTCAACTGTGCCATCAGCTGCAAAATGAACAGGTGTGGCATCTGAGATTAGAGCAGGACCCGCTGGAGCAGAAGGTAACTTCTCCTGCCTGCAGTGACTGGGCCCTGGTGGGTGGCTCAGAGAGGCCCCTGCGGCTGCTGCCCTGGCGGCATTCAGTTTCTCAATATTCAGTTTCCCTAACGTCGGTGTGGGTGAGTCAGTGTGAGCTAGTGATGGGACACGTGTGCATGCTCCACTGATGGCAGACGCTGGAGGCACTGAGGAGGTTTGCTGTAGTTGTGCTCCAGAGACACTAAGAGGCTGTGGCTGGCCTGGGGTCTTGGTCTCAGATTGGGGCTGAGTCTCTGAACCACAGGGTAAAAGCTCTCTCGGACCTCCCCTGCTTCCAGTTCCTGCCAGTTCCAGTGTGGGGCCCTTTCCAGGTTCTCTGACTCTGTCTGAGTCTGGATTCCCTCCTCTAGCGGTTTTCCTCTCACCACCCTCTCCTGGGCCTTGTCCACCCCCTGGGCCAGGTCCTGGAATGGTCCCTCCAACTGAGGCGGCGGCAGCAGCTGCGGCGGCAGCGGCAGCTGCTGCCCTCTGTGCTTTGACCAGCTGGGCTTTTGCTTTGATGTCGGCAAGAGTTCTGGCTCCTGTTCTGTTAGGACTAGTGATGGAGACTGGAAAACGAGCCCTGGGAGAGACCTGCGATGTAGGAAACAGCATGGGGGAGATTCTGGAGACCGGGATCTGAAAGAAGTAGGGGAGGGGGAAACGGGACAACAGAGCTTAGTTTCCATTTATAAGAATAACAAAACGTTAATAACATATTTTTAGAATAGGATGAACACTACAACACCTGTGACAAAGATGGGAAGTTTCTGATGAGAGACCAAATCATGCAGACAGCAACACAATTTTTATACACATTTATAACATTTGCAATAAAATTCAAATTTTGTTTTTCTTTTTAAATTTTGTTTAAAAGGTATTTTGTTATAAATGACTTTAAGCTTTGTCTAAGAAAGCGGGATTTGAAATAGAGTCTAAGATAAAATTATAGTTACTAAAGCAACTTCTGGTACAAATTCTTTTTGGGGGGATGAAGAAGGAGAAGAAAGTAGAAGGAAAAAAGTTAAATAGTATTAGCTTGGTGACAATGGATTTAAGTTTTCAGCATTGAGCCTCTTTGGATTGGTAAACTATGATGTAATTCGGCCTCTTTACAGATTAGGAAATAGAAAGGATAGATCTCACCATGTGTCATTGACATAAAGTAAAATCTAAACATAACTCAGCTCTCAGGTCTGAAGATTAGTTCTGATTAACATTCATTAAAAAAAAGTTTCTAGCCCTAGCTGGTTTGGCTCAGTGGATAGAGCGTCAGCCTGCGGACTGAAGGGTCCCAGGTTTGATTCTGGTCAAGGGCACATGCCGGGGTTGTGGGCTCAATCCCCAGTAGGGGGCATGCAGCAGGCAGCCAATCAATGATTCTCTCTCATCACGATATTTCTATCTCTCTTTCCCTCTCCCTTCTTCTCTGAAATCAATAAAGATATATATTTTTTTAAAAGTTTCTACTATCTTTATAAGAATAGTAAAAATAATTATCATATAAATCAGAATATCTGGCAAAGCACGACAGAATGTTAGTGGTAGAAAATTGTCAAAAATAAGGAAAGATTCCTAAGTAATGAAACCATAAATGGTAAAAATAAAAAGTAATAAGGAACATCATACTTTTAGTAATAAGAGGCAAAATGAGAAACAGAAGTCATGTGGTACGTGAAATGGGTCAAATACTAGTAAATGAATGTTTCCATAGGATATTTCCTGACAGAACTAACTCTGATTCACCTAAGTTAAATAAAAGGAGGGACAGGGAAGCAGTATTTCTATATGGCTTATTTTTCTACTTATATACTACAGTGAATGAATACCCAGTGCCTGGGCTCACAGTAGACACAATGGTTTTAATAAATACTATTAATAAAAACATATTAATAAATATTATGTATTAATTAAATAAGTGAAAGGACTGCAACCTGATATTAAGCACAAACCCGAGAAGTAATAAACCTTTAAATCAAAAGTAAAAATGTATTTGGGTTTTCAAAAGTACACTGCTGATTAGATGCAGTCTTTATATACTGAGAGAGACACTGCCATAGGAATTTGAAAGATTTGACAAATAGAAATATAAGGTTAATATAGAAATTAAAGACATATCCTAACAGTAGAGCTTAGCAAGACTATGCCATCTTACCAATGTCATTCCAGTAACCAGTGGTGACCCATGGTGGCCACACATTTCCTTAAAAGGATGGACTAGCCCAGCCAGAGTGGTTCAGTGGTTGAGAGTCAACATATGAACCAGGAGGTCACAGTTCAATTCCCAATCAGCACATGCCTAGGTTGTGGGCTCAATTCCCAGTAGGGGAGGATGTGCAGGAGGCGGCCGATCAATGATACTCTCTCATCATTGATGTTTCCATCTCTCTCTCCCTTCCTCTCTGAAATCAATAAAAATACATTAAAAAAAAAAAAAAAAAAAGGATGGACTAAAGGTAGCTCTAGAAGTACACATCACATCAGTTATAGTAGTAAGAAAAAGACCAGGGTACACTTAAATATCATGGTTTTTGGTACAAATATATGATCTTTGGATCACAACAATGGCCTCATGTTTATCATTATACTTCTTACTAGAGGCCCGGTGCACGAATTCGTGCACAAGTGGGGTCCCTTGGCCTGGCCTGTGGCATCAGGCCGAAACCGGCTCTCTGATGTCCCCTGAAGGGTCCCGGATTACGAGAGGGCACAGGCCAGGCCAAGGGACCCCGCCAGTGCACGATCAGGGCCAGGGAGACACAGGAGGTTGGCCAGCCAAGGAGGGACTGTGGGAGGGCTATAGGACATGTCCGGCCAGTCTTGCTCAGTCCCGATTGGCTAGACCCCAGCAGCAAGCTAACCTACCAGTCAGAGCATCTATCCCCTGGTGGTCAGTGCACATCATAACGACTGGTCTGCCCCTGCTGGTCAGTTCACGTCATAAAGAGCGGTTGAGCAGTCTTAGCATATCATGCTTTGATTGGTTGAATGGCTGACCAGTCGACTGGACACTTAGCATATTAGGCTTTTATTATATAGGTTTTGCTACATGAGACAATAATTTCCATAACTGTCTTAAAATACAAAAGTAGCCATCAGATATCCAGGTACCTTACTTAGTCAAATAATAAAGATCTGTAGGAATGTAGTCTAAATAGTTGTTTATTGACAATTTTATATATATAAGACCACAGTTGTCTTATATGAATATATATAATTGCTTCAGCATTAAAAAATACCACTAATTACTTCAAATTTGGTAGGCATGACCAAAAACTTAGTGTTCAGGCCACCTCTCTCTTTCAGTTCGGTAAATGCTCTTACCTTGAGAGGTGGTACTTTTCGCACTTGGATCCTGTCCCCTCTATTAAGAAAGGGCTGTGGAGAGACTTGAAATGGCTGCTGGTGCTGGCGATTCTCAGTGACACGCGGCCTTTTCTCCCAGCTTGTAGGGGCCTCTTCTTCGGTGAAAGATTTCCTCTTGAGGCTTTCTGGGCTGTGATCAACCAGAGTTGATGAAGGCTCTTTCATAGTGGCCTCCTGTGGACCTGCTTCTATTATGGGCTTCATTATTGGTTTCTCTACTCCAGGACTCTTGGGTTTGCTTGGAGACTTAACTAAAGCTTCTTGACTTTCATTTTTGTTATAATTAGATGCTGTAGTGAGATGATTCTCTTTCTCAGATTCCTGTTCAGCAGAGGCAACTGGCTTCTGCCCCGAGACATCTTCATCCTTTGGGCACTTGATGGGAAGAATGCTGCTAAGCTCATTTGCTTCGCTGGGAGAGGAAAGAAGGGGCTCTGTGGACTCAGGGTTTGGCTGCACCTTATCTTGGCTTTCGTGCTCTTCTTTTCTGACTGGTGATGGCATATGCACTACTTCTTCTTTAGATTCTACCTGGGGAATTACAGGGATTATACTGACAGGAGAGGTCTCTGAAGGAAGCATGGATTTTGGTTGCTCAGCTGAGGGTCTCTTTACTTTGGGATCGCTGGGTGAAGCTGTCAATTTCTTTGAATCCTCTAGGCTCAGGCCAGAACTAAAAGGTGGAAGAAAGAAATATTCTAGTTGAGAAATGGCCCGTGTTATTGAAAACATTATGAGATAATGGTATATGGCAATGCCTAGAAGAACCTGATGCATAATATGTATCCTTCTTATAATATCTTCATCATCATCATCATCATCATCATCATCATCATCAGTATTATTATTATTATTATTATTGAAGGTTCTGGAGCCAGAGTGCCTGGATTCAAATCTTAGCTCTGATACTGACTAGCCATGTTATATTAAGTGACTAGACTTCTGTATCTCAGTTTCTTCAAATGTGCACTGAGGTTGATCATTTGATAGCATTGCTATAATCATTAACTAAGTTAATGCATGTAAAATACTTAAGATTAGTACCTAGCCCATAATAGAAGTGCAATAATGTTCATTATTATTATTACTTCCTGTTATAAAGGGGCCACACTGTCTAGAGACATGCATCACAGACTATCCTCGAGGGAAGCAAAAGAAGGCCAAGATCGACACACCCTGAGATTGTGGGTTTAGACTGGATCACTGTGCTCTGCAGCATCTGCAGAAAGACTAGTCCCTAAAACCTAAGAGACCCTGAGGAGATAATAGGAGAGTTGGCTGTCAATGTTCTCCAGAGGATGAGAATTACAACTCTGAGTTTTTGGAAATCCTATTTAATTTACTTGATATAGCTCTGTAATCCAGTGCCTCTGAGTTATCCTGGGAGTGAAGGACAATTGGGACTACCGTAGTGTGGCCTGGCTAAGAACTAGGCTACTCTGTAGGGGTCATAGGGACTCCTTCTAATGTTTGAGAATATTGTTTAATGGGAAGCATTGGTGGTTCGGTGGTAGAATTCTTGCCTCCCATTTGGGAGACCTGGATTCCATTCCCAGCCTATTGGTTCAGTTTCTGGCCTATATATTCTAGAATAATCCTTAACAGACAAAAACAAGGCAACCCTCTTTGGTGACTTCAAATAATCAGTACTGCACTTCTGAGATGAAATGGCTAATTACAAAATTGGACAGTAATAAAAAACAGCCCTTCTATAAAAGTTGGCAAAAAGAGTTAAATACCGAAGGATCCAAGAACTGCTGTAATGCTCTATCTCCCTGAGGAGAGAATGAACAATATTTTGGAATACCTGGTATCTGTAATAATGGTCTAAATGTATACATACCATCATTTCTGTAGAACTCAAAACTCATACCAAGAACATAGAAAAATCTGTATATGAGACTCTTAACCCCAATAGGAATCATTTCCTAAATGACCATGAAGATGTCAATGAACATCACTTAGAGAAAGGGAAGAGAGCCAATAGTTCTCAAGCTGTGGTTATGGAGTCCCCTTAAGGGTTCCCATTAGTTATGCAAAAGAAAGGGAGACTAACAAACAAATAAGACTGGGTGTTCAACCCTATTTCAAACAACACAGCTCCACTGTCTCCTATTTCAATGTCCTCCATTAAGACTTCATTTGGATTTTTTGTTAGAAAAAAACTGATTTAGACTACAGCTTCTTGAGAACAGGATTTATATCTTGTTTCAGAGTGCCTCTACAGAGGAGAGGCCGTTTAATTAAACATTGGATATAACAGACCTTGTTACAGGATCCCTAGAATTCCTTAGTGATTCATATTGTGGAATTAAAATTACTGTATGAAATATATAGGACTTCAGTATTTTTATATTTTATAAAGATACTGGAAGAAAAGCCAATCTACTTAAAGAAAGAGACTTTAATTCAAGATCATTAAAATCTTTTTTTTAAAAAAAAAACCCATCCCATCCATAACCAACTCTGTGTCCTTGAGAATTGTAAAGACATAGAAGGAAATTAAGGACTAGATTTTCTGGGACGGTAATAAGATGAAGCACCACATGACAGAATCTATTTTGATATTACCTCTGACCATAGTAGCTTTCAAAGAATTGCTCCTTCCATGGCTCTACTTTTTTCTCCTTCTCAATTTCTTGTCGAATTCTCACCTGCATCTCAGGTGTAAACTCACCTATAAATGTAAAAAAAGAAGAAGATATTCAATAGGTATACTGTTTGCCACTTCTAACTATTTGTAAATCATGAAAGACTCAGGAAGGAGTCAGAATACAGTCCTGTGAAAAGAACAAAAATTTGCCCAAATTCCTCACTGTTAGAGTGCCATTAAGAGCAATAAAAATACGTGTGCACCACTCCATGCAGTTTTCAGTATGCAGCTGAGGCCAACTGGGCCTCTTTTCTGGACTTTCCTTGTAGTACCTTCCTCTTGTTCCAAACATATATTTCCCTACAGATTTCTTTTATCACGAACCTTGAATTTGTAATTGCTTCCCACTAGAAAAATACTCATGAGCTTTCAGTAAATAATGCCACTGAGCATTTGGTCATGTATTTGTGGTGTCATTCCACACATCCACTGATCTGATCGGGAAGGAAGGACAACAGAGGACTGTCCTAAAGGATGCCGGGCTTTCTTATTCTAACAGCTGTCCAGTGTTGTTGATTCCAGAGGACTGTATCTCTGTGAAAAATACAATGTTGCCTTTTTGTAATTCTATTTGAGCAAGTTGAAAGTTTAATTAGCTTTCCAACCAAGCAATTTTTTTTAAATGCTTTTAGTGATTTGAGAGAGAGAGAAATAATAAGCAACCAAGGTTAAGAACCGCTAATATGACTGATACTGTGTGCTGTCCAAATGTAATAAATCAATCGCTCTTTTATACTGTATAATTTACTCTCAGTAACTTTGTTAGATCAGAATTAAAAGCAAGGCATACATGGTAAACCAGTGACCACAGTCAGCAACTCTAAGTCATAACCTATATTTATTAAAACGCTCTGCCACTAAACTGTACACTTCTAATGGTAAGTTTTACAGTATGTAAACATTTTTCAATAAAGCTGTTTTTTAAGAAGTTCTTATTGATTCTTTTCACTGTTAGTGTTACTGAGTTTGGGCAGTAATAAAGAAGTTATCTCACTGCTTACCAAACCATAATTCATACCATCATAAAATAACTCTAATTCTATACTCTACTTTTAGGGAGCTTATTAGAATTTTAATTCCTAGGAATTCACCTAGAATTACTGAATCAGAATGTTTGGGAGTAGGGACTAAACATATGTACTCTTTAGTTTCCCAAGTGACTTTAAACCCTTACAAGAAACATATTGTTGAACTCCATCTGGAGCCAAACCTGGATACATAGGTTCTTGATACTAGTCTAGCAGTGTATTTCACACAAGATAGCTACTTTAACCCTATGGAAATACCCTGTCCTTTGCCTTCCAAAATTGCTCAAATACCCACTGAGGTGCAGAGGTGCCAATATGCCCTCATAGTGGCTCGAAGTGCATACACATGCGAGGAGACAAGGTGGAGCACTTACCTTCTGAGAGTCTTTCCTTCCAGCCTTGGGCTGCTGAAGTGAAGAACTCATTGTTAAGGGCTGAACCATTTAGCTTCATCAGACCATCTGGACCAACCTGGGTCAAAGAGTAAGCCAAGGAAAGCTTACAAAGAAAGCCAAATGTTTCAGGTGGAATGTGGCTTTTTCTTTTTAGAAAAGAATGTATGTACATTCACTTTTATAGAAACATGACTATATCATACTATGCTGCTTATTATGGACACAACCGTGTTATAAAGTAATCTTGTTTTCTAAAAAAACTTCTTTCCTTTTTACCTCTTTTCCCTTCCTCTCCTTCATTCCATTCCCCATTGATTAATTATACTAAAAAGAAAACATCTGCAAACAAAAACATAAGAGTTTTTCTTCTGAGAGATTTATTATTTTTTTTATAAAACTGTGACAAAGTTATATACACTGCTCTGAATCTCACTTGGTTCAAGAATACATTGTGGAAGTCTTTACAAGTCCACTGATACAGTTTGAGAAACTTTGTAATACCTGCATATTATTTCATTTATAATGTACCTCAATTCATTTACCAATTTCCTCTGCATATATATATACTTTGTTTCCCATGTTTTCCCATAATCAGCAAAGCTTCAATATGCATTCTGGTAAAGATGAATATACTAGTGCTTTTATTTCTGTGGGAGAGGTTCCGAGAGCAAAGAAATATTTATGTGTTACTAGATATTATTTTCTAAAACGGCTAAAACAATTCATATGTCTACTAAAAATATATGAGCATACCTTTTAACCTATAAATAATAGATGTGAAGATGCTATTTCATTTTTGTCAACCTAATGGGTTTGAAATGGTAAAAATTTCCTATATCCTGTCTACTAGAGTGTTGTGCATATTTTTGTACTTTCATTGAATATTTTTATTTGCCATCTCATAATATGCCAATTCCTATAATTTGCTCATTTTTCTATGTGGCTGCTTATTTTTATTATCAACTTGTGAGAATCCTTTACTATTCATAGTAAAACTGTCATGTCAAAAATATTTCACCCAATCTATCTATTGACTTGATTTGTGATGTCATGATGTCTTGCTAAAGGTTTTAAGATTCTTCTTTATATTACAGATTTCTTATTTCCTGTCCTGGTTTAAAAGCACAAAATCTCATTTAAGGGCATAAAACACAGTATCTGAAAAAACCTGGATGAAAAAACTTAATAAAACTGCCATTCTCCTCAAAGTTACTATCTACATTCCTATTAGAATCCCAATAAAGATTTTCTTATTAATAAAATGACCTTAATATTCATATGGAAAAAAAAATAACAAAATTGAAAAGGAGGGAAATTGCCTTTTCAATTGCACCTGTAAAATACATACCACATGTAAATATATAGAACATATAACACAAATGGTATTTCAAACTGTAAGAAAAAGACGGTTATACAAGTATGTAGTTTTGGAACAACTGGTTATCTATTCAGTAGGAAATGAAGTTGAATCCCAATTTTGGGGCAATACAAAAATAATTCTAGATGACTTAAAAGCCTAAATGTTAGTTTGAAGTAAAAAACAATTTTTTGAAGAAAATTTAAGTAACTACTTGGACATCCTGGGAGTGAGCTTGTAAAGAAAAAAACAAACTCTTGTCAAAATGTCAAGATTATAAATTACATAAAAATATTCTTATTTTTTTGTTTAGTACCTTTGATAACATTTCTTTATAGGTATAAATAAAAAGCTATTTTAAAAGATTTAAGGATTTCAAAAGGGGATGAGTGAAGGAAGCTTTAGAATGGTTATAAAACTGCTTCTGCTTGAAATCACGCACCTGTCGATCCACCTCTGGAAGAAGCAAAAGCAGTCGCTGTTGGCAATCTCCAGGAAGGACTGAAAAAGTGTGTTTGTTGATCAGTGCTCGAAGATTTGTATTAACCAGAATGGAGTCTGGTGTCTCAACATCAATTTCAGCACATTTAGTCCTTTTCATTTGCCCTACAAAAATATGAAAAAGAATCATTTGGGCCTCCTTCAAATTCCTGTTTCTATCTAAGCTACAGCATGTTCTGTAAATAAAACAAACAAACAAACAAACAAACACATCTACAATTGTAAGTATTTTAAATGTCACACTATGAAGAAGGTAACACTTAGGCTTTTAGAAATAGTGCTTCTAAGACTAACAAAGCAAGTTTTGTTCATTCATAAAGGATAAAAAAATATAATTTATCTTGTCTGCAAAAATAGAACAAGGTCTATGAAATTGAACCTTTTGCTATACTAAAAGTACATTTTATGTATCTTTGAGAATTGGTTATTTCCCAAATAGAATTGAGGAAGTTTATAATAAATAACACGTATACAAAATTTGATTTAAAAAATAGAAAAATTCAAATCTATATAGTGTATATCCCGCGTTCAAAGGTTGTTAAATCGAGTTGTTTACCCATATCTTCAAAAAAAATCACTTCTACTATCATGGTAAACAACCTGCTTCCATATTTATAATGGTCTGGCCCTCTAGCAACTTCAGCGTGAAATTATAGCTAATTTGCCTACAAACGTCAGGTGGTCATAATAATCTGGCCACTCAGTGTATAGAATACAGGATAGCTATGTATAAAACAATTTAAAATCTAAAAGATGCCATTGTAAAGATGAGGATAATTAGTAGTGAATGCAAAGATTTGAAAAAATAAACAGGACTTCCACAAATTAGAATAAAACTAGTTGAAATCAGATACTATGACTATATTAAAGAGCAGTTTAGACACTGTTTAAGGGGGGACGGGGGGGGGCTATAACCTATATATAGCCAAGCAATTTACCCAGAATATAAGAAAGATAAGATTAAATATTTTGAGAGCTTTAGCAGAAACATGATAGAATGAATGAATGATCGAATGAGATCTAATAAATGCTTGATTGAAGACAAGGAGAAAATTAAGAGAAAAAAGCAATATTTAAAGAACTGACAGTACATTTATCAAAACTGAAGAAATTATAGGAAGGATGATTATTACAGAGAGATGGGCTGGAATACAATGAAAACAGGTAAACATTTAGATAAATGTACATCAACATTGTTGTATAAAAAAATAGTAGTCTAGTGCCTGATTTGTGAGATTAAGAAGAGAAATGTCAGACAATATTATTTAAGTCCAGATATAAAATATCAGTGCTAAATTGTTATAAAGCACTTCTGTTTTGGAGAAAAATCAAGATGATTACTTTTAAGAGTAGATCTTAATGTTCTCATTACAAGCCCAAGCTGGTTTGGCTCAGTGGATAGAGCGTCAGCCTGAGGACTAAAGGGTCCCAGGTTTGATTCTGGTCCAGGGTACGTGCCTGGATTGCAGGCTCAATCCCCAGTAGGGGGCGTGCAGGAGGCAGCCGATCAATCATTTTCATCAATGATATTTCTATCTCTCCCCCTCTCCCTTCCTCTCCGAAATCAATAAAAATATTTTTTGAAAAAGAAAAACAGAAGACAAAAATCAACAAATAAACAAGACTGCAGAAACTAGTCCAAATAGATTAGCAATTACAATAAGTGTAAATGGATAAATCTCACTGAATAAATGAGATTGTCATATTGATTTACAAATTTTAAAAATTCAGCTAGCTATATGCTCTCCAGAGAGACATACCTAAAACACAAAGACACACAGAAATGAACAAAGTAAAGATATATCAGGGAAAAAAACTAATCAAAGGAAAGCTGGTGTACTTTTTATGATACGTTAAGTAAAAAACCTAATCAGTGACTGATAAAGTAAATAAACAGTGATAATGATAAAGGGTTCAATCCATCAGGAGGATTTTAAACATGAAAATATCTAATACATTTTAAAATGTGACATAAAAAATGATAGAACAACAGGGAGAACTGGACAAAGCCACCAATAAGATTTCAACGCATCTCTCTCAATTATTAATAAATCAAGCATATTAAAAGGAGCCCCAAAAAGACTGGATGGGGGGAGGAGGGAAGCTGAGCTATTTTTCAGATTGACAGGCTTGATCCAATAAACACAGAATTCTATACTTATAGTATTTATTCCAAAAACGGTCTGAATAATTTTTCTTTAATCCTCACCCAAGGATATGCTTATTAATTTTAGAGGGGGATGGGAGGAGAAAGAGAAATACGAATATGAGACAGAATATCGATTGGCTGCCTTCCATATATGAACCCAAAACCTAGGTATATGCCCTGACTCAGAAGGGAATCCACAACCTTTCAGTTTATGAGTCAATGCTCCAACCAACTGAGCCACAATGGCCAGGGCACATCTCAGTAAATTTAAAGTATTACTAGTAATAACAAAAATAATGATAAAGAACAGCAACAGTAAACACTTATATAGGGCCTCCTACGCACCAGGCACTACAATTGTGACTTTAATTAAAGATAGGCCCCCAAAGGAAGAAATTTTGTTCTATTCATTGTCACGTCTCTAAGGCCCTAAACCTGGCATATTAGTATACCTTCTGCAAGTATTTGTGTAATAAATAAGTATTTTTAATCTCTGGCAGTGGAATTAATGATCAAAGGGCATATTCAGTTTATGGCAGATACTATCTCTAAGGAAAATACAACAATTCATTACCATACCTGGAATCTAATCATATTTTTATAAATAAGTTGTCTGGGGAAAAAAAAGTTGTCTGAAATTCTATTCTCAAACGTAATAGTTTGGAAAGGTCTGGAATGTATAAATGAGTGTCGAATAGCTTTTCTTTATAATTTTGTCAGCATTTCTATACAATCTTTTAGCTTTTATGTTGCTTCAGAGATGTCTGCCGTTCCAATTCTTGAATTTTTTTAAAATATATTTTATTGATTCTTTCTACAGAGAGGAAGGGAGAGGGATAGAGAGCTAGAAACATCGATGAGAGAGAAACATCGATCAGCTGCCTCCTGCATGCCCCCTACTGGGGATGTGCCTGCAACCCAGGTACATGCCCTTGACCGGAATCGAACCCGGGACCCTTCAGTCTGCAGGCCGATGCTCTATCCACTGAGCCAAATAGGTCAGGGCCAATTCTTGAATTTTTATAAATTATTTTTTTCTCTCTGGAGGTTTTTTGTAAATCATTTCATGTCCTGGATGTTTTGAAATTTCAAAAGAATGTGACTTGGAATAGGTTTCCTTTTATTCATATTTCTTGACACCAATTATGTACTTCCAGTCTGAAATCTGTGGCTTTCAAGTCTATCGAATTTTCTTGTATTTCATCTCTTACTAGAGGCCTGGTACATGAAATTTGTGCACTGGGGGTTGGGGGATTTCTCAGCCCAGCCTGTGCCCTCTTGCAGTCTGGGATCCCTCAGGGGATGTCCGCCTGCCGGCTAAGACCCGCTCCCTGTGGGAAGTGGGCCTAAGCCGGCAGGTGGGCATCCCTCTCGCAGTCCAGAACCCCTCGCTCCTTACCGCCCGCCTACTTGCTGCTCCCTACCGCTTGGGTCATTGCTCCTTAGTGCTGCCACAGAGGCTTCTGCCACCCCTGCTGCTGCACTTGCCAGCTGCACTTGCCAGCTGTGAGCCCGGCTTCTGGCTGAGTGGCGCTCCCCTGTGGGAGCGCACTGACCACCAGGGGGAAGCTCCTGCATTGAGCGTCTGCCCCCTGCTGGTCAGTTCATAGCAACTAGTCATTCTACTGTTCAATCGATTTGCATATTAGGGTTTTATTATATAGGATTACTTACCTTTCTTTCAATTTATTTTTTATTTCTGATAGTCCTATTATTTAAGACACTGGACAGCACAGTTTAGCATTCTAATTTTCTTACCTCCTCATATGAAACTCGCCTTAGACCTACCTATGCTCTGAGAAATTTCTTCACCTTTAACGTTTTGTATTTCTATCAGAGTTTTTTATTTCTGCTACCACATTATTTAAGAACTCTATTTTCTGATATTTAATACTAGAGGCCCGGTGCACAAACATTTGTGCACTCGGGGGGGGGGAAGAGAGGGAGTCCCTCAGCCTGGCCTGTGCCCTCTCACAGTCTGGGACCCCTCAGGGGATGACCACCTGCTGGCTTAGGCCCACTCCCCGGGGGATTGGGCCTAAGATGGCAATCAGACATCCCTCTGGCAGCCCGGCAGCCCTCGGGGGATGCCCACTTGCCAACGGGGAGCAGGCCTAAACTGCAGTCGGACATCCTTAGCGCTGCTGAGGAGGCAGGAGAGGCTCCCACCACCACCGCTGTACTGGCAGCCATCAGCCTGGCTTGTGGCTGAGCAAAGCTCCTCCCATGTGAGAGCGCCCTGACCACCAAAGGGCAGCTCCTGCATTGAGCGTCTGCCCCCTGGTGGTCAGTGTGTGTCATAGTGCCAGTCATTCCCAGTCCTTCTGCTGTTAGGGTCAGTTTGCATATTACCCTTTCACTATATAGGATAGAGGCCTGGTGCACTGGTGGGGGCCGGCTGGTTTGCCCTGAAGGGTGTCCCGGATCAGGGTGGGGGTCCTGCTTGGGTGCCTGGCCAGCCTGGATGAGGGGCTGATGTCTGTTTGCAGCTGCTCACACCCGCTTCAGGGTGGGGGTCCCCACTGGGGTGCCTGGCCAGTCTGGGTGAGGGGCTAAGGGCTGTTTTCAGGCTGGCGGGTGACTGAAGCTCCCAACCTCTCCTTTTTTTCTTTTTCTTTTTTTATTCTGGGATTTATTTACCTTCTATGGCTGTCACTGGAGCTGAGAGCCGGCTTTAGCTCTGAGACCTCGGCTGCTGAAAGCAGTTATCTGGGCTTAATTTCACTTCAAAATAAATCTATCTCCTACTAGGGGGTAAGGCATCAAACTGCTTCTTACTAACTTTTTATTTTTAATTGATTTTTTAGAAAGAGAGGAAGAAAGAGAGAAAAAAACATTGACTTGTTATTTCACTTATTTATGCATTTATTGGTTGCTTTATATGACCGGAGATCAAACCCACAACCTTGGCGTACTGGGATGATGCTCTTAACCAACTAAGCTACCCGGCCAGGGTCTTAAAGAAGGTTCTTCTTTTCAAATCTATGCCTCACCCTCTCTATCCGGATCCTTTATATCTCCAATTCTGGAACCTTTCTGGTATTCTACAGCCTTAGCTGTCTTGCTTATTACTGGCATCTGCTACTCAGCTCTATGAAATACCCATCCAGTTTTCATCTTTCAAAGTTGTTGACACTGCCTACCCATCTGCTATCTCCTTGTTTTCTTCACCCTTTTGTATTTCCATATTCTCATTTTTGTGGGATTCAGAGGGAGCAGGAAAAAAAGGTTCAGTTTGCCATGTTTAAGTATAAGCCCTTTCTGTACGGTTAGAAATAAAATGTAAATAATGCCAGACAAAGCAACTTATGATCAGAAAAAGAAATAAACCACAAAAATGGCCTGATAACAGATCTTATTCTGAATAAAGTTTGGTAAGGACATGAGGGACATGAAAATGGTCAAGACCTCATAGGTGAACAGGAAGTAAATTTAAGCCAGGTAGCTGATGAATTTCAGACACTGGGTTGATAAAATAAGTTGATAAAAACATGAAGTCTTTGTAAATTAACTTACTTGTGTGGAGTCTGTCAGACCTTTGGAATGACTTCTTCCCCAAGCCTAACAAAGGGTTTTCCACTTTAACTGAAGAAGAAAAGCTAGAGTTTGAGTTCTGGGAGCTGCTTGACTGTCCATCTGATTGCTTTCCTTCCCATACTGCTAGGGAAAAATATACAAAAGACTGGTGACATTAAGGTTATAGATAGAAATCAATTAATGAAACAAACCATTCAATACTAACTAAAAGTAGTTATATATGAGGTAAGTTGACCTTGCAAATATGTTCTGAGTCTGAGAATTAAGCCTAGAAAAAAAGTAAAATCCTGTCCTGTTGGTATGGTTTAGCAGTTAAGCGTCAACCCAGGAACCAAGAGGTTGCTGGTTCGATTCCCGGTCAGGGCACATGCAAGGGTTGCGGGCTCAATACCCAGTGGGGAACATGCAGGAGGCAGCCGATTGATGATGTTCTCTCATTGATGTTTCTATCTCTCTATCCCTCTCCCTCTCTTTAAAAAATCAATAAAAATATATATATATATTTTTAAAAATATATATTTTATTGATTTTTTACAGAGAGGAAGGGAGAAGGATAGAGAGTTAGAAATATCGATGAGAGAGGAACATCGATCAGCTGCCTCCTGCACACCCCTCACCGGGGATGTACCCGCAACCAAGGTACATGCTCTTGACCGGAATCGAACCCAGGACCCTTCAGTCCACAGGCTGACGCTCTATCCACTGAGCCAAACAGGTCAGGGCAAAAAAAATATATTTTTTAAAAAGGTAAAATCCCTTATTTCCTCTCAGCACATTATTGGCTTTTGGTGGTAAATTTCCTTCCTAACATAAATGCAAAGTTCTGCAAGACACAGTTTAAATCTGGCAGGCACATATAATTAACTGGCATCAAAATGAATTGCATAATAAAACACAAAATCTATATCCAGACCAGTTTAGATTAAAAACAAAGTAAGCGACAACAACAACAAATCTAAAAGCCTCAGGTCTGTCCAATGGAAATTCAAAGGCTGCACATATTTTTAGTTTCTTTATTTTTATTGATTTCAGAGAGGAAGGTAGAGAGAGATAGAAACATCAATGAGGGGAGAATCACTGATCGGCTGCCTCCTGAAAGTTCCACACTGGGGATCGAGCCCGCAACCCAGTCATGTGCCTTGACCGGGAATTGAACCCGTGACCTTCTGGTTCATAGGTTGACGCTAAACTACTGAGCCACACCAGCTGGGCAAAACCTTTTCTTTTTAAAGGATGTAATTTGTGAAGAGTTCAGTTTGAGCATCTTTTGGAAACATCAGCTTTCTAAGGTTACTGATTAGCAGCTTCCAAATATTTCTAAGACATCTTGGAAGTTACATTACTCATAGATCTCACTCTAACATACAAATCCCACTTACGTATTTTTTAATAACTGCATGAATATTTGCATAAATTTTCTGTTTACCTTGGAAAGATTACTAGTAAGTCAATGATTTGGCAGTACAAGAATTATGTAAATAAACACAATAATTTAAAAATAAATTCTACAGTATACAAATTGGAAAACCAACATGAAACTATCAGAAAAAGAAACATCCATTGATGAAAAGATTAAGCAAAAAAAACAGAACAGACAAACAAAACCCCCCTCAGAGACAGACAATAGTACAGTGATTATCAGAGGGGAAGGGGGTAGGGAGAGGCAACAGAGGGTAATGGGGAGGATAAATGGTGCGGAAGGAGACTTTACTTGTGGTTGTGAACACACAATACAATATACAGATGATGTATTATAGAACTGTTTCCCTGAAACCCATATAATTTTATTAACCAATGTCAACCCAATAAATTCAATTAAGAAATAAAATAATAAAAATAAAGAAACTTCCATTGCAAAGACACTCCCATCTACCTACCAGATTTGGCAGTCACAGAGTCACTGGCAGCTTTGACAGCCTTCAGAGAGAGATGCTGACTGGAGGAGAGGGCCATACTTGGCCGGCATTGCTGCTGCTGCTTCCGCTGCTGCTGCTGCTTCAGAGCCTAGAAAGAGAAAACTGACTGTGAGAAACAAGACAATCATTTCAGTAATAAGAAAAAGTAAATGACTTATTAAGTGGAAAAGAGCATGCAACTTTAATGCAAATATTATTCTGTGTGTTTATGTGTATATATATATGTGTGTGTGTACGTATTTTTCTTAATATTAGTTCTAAAATGTTATGGGGTATATACTTAAAATTTTAATAAATACACCCTGGCTGGTGTGGCTCAGTTGGTTGAGCATCTTCCTATGCACTGAGGGATTGCCAGTTCAAATCCAGATCAGGACATATTCCCAGGTTGCGGGCATGATCCCTGGTAGGGGTATGCAGCTGATCAATGTTTCTCTGTCTCATCCATGAATCTCTCTCTTTCTCTTCCTCTCCCTTACTCTCTAAAATCAATAAAAACATATTTAAAAAATAAAATAAATAAAAAATTAAGTTTTAATAAATGTTACAAAATCTGTCTCCTAAGTAACTACAATAATTTATATGCTACTGACAAACTACAGTAGCCATTTTCCCACACACTTGCCAATGCTTGATATAATTAAGATTTTTATACTGATCTGAGAATTAAAGTAGTCCACTATTTTTATGTTTTCTTAACTACTAGTGAGTTTCTATTTACTGACCATTTGCATTTCAAAAAATCAAAAGCTAGTTCTTAGAAAAGCCCAATAAAATAGACAAACCATTGGCTAGCAGCATTCAGGGGGCGAAAAAAATCCTATATAATAAAACCCTAAAATGCAAATCGACCGAACAGTGGTATGACCGGTCACTAAGACATGCACTGACCACCGGGGGCAGATGCTCAATGCAGGAGCTTCCCCTAGTGGTGTGTTCCCACAGGGGGAGCATCGCTCAGCCAGAAGCCAGGCTCACGCCTGGCGAGTGCAGCAGTGGTTTTGGGAGCCTCTCCTGCCTCTGCAGCAGCGCTAAGGACGCCTTGGCAGACATCCCCGCAAGAGGTTCTGGACTGTGAGACAGCACAGGCCAGGTTGAGGGACAATCCTTGCCCGCCCCGCCCCCCCGCAGTGCACGAATGTCATGCCCCAGGTCTCTAGTACATTATAAATGAACAACACCGAAGAACAAAAAAGAGACATATAAGAATACTATGTACAACTTTATACCAATATTTGAAAAAAATCAGGTGAAATGGATCACTTTCTAAGAAAAATAAATTTCCAAATTTAGCTCCACAAGCAGAAAACCAAGAGACTAGTAAAAGAAAATAAATTAAAACTGAAATGCTAGGAAAACAATTTTAAAAAGTGAGATTTACAGAATTTTCAATAAAAAGATAAACTACTCAAAATTTCCCCAGAAACCTAGAAAAATACAGGGTGTTCCAAAAAATGTATACACACTTTGAATAATTATTAATTCCAATAAGTTAAATCTGAAAAGAAAGAAACATCAATGGAGCTATCAGCTGTTGAAGTGTGTATACATTTTGGGGGGACTACACAATTTAGTTTAGGATGTTAGAAGAATCTTGATTCCAAAACTGTTTCTGGATAGCACAAAGAAAAAAAAACTCCCAACAAAATCCAAGCTAAAATCTTTTTTTCCCCAAGCTAGTATCTTAAAAAAGAAAATTCCATAACATATTTAAAAATATGTAACAAACATACAGTTTATTTTAGAGAGCTAAGTATGGATTAGCATTAAAAAACCTAGCTTGGCTGGTGTTGCTCAGTTGTTGAACATCGACCTATGAACCAGGAGGTCACAGTTGGATTCCCAGTAAGGGCACATGACAGGGTTGCAGGCTTGATCCCCAGTAGGGGGTGTGCAGGAGGCAGCTGATCAGTGATTCTCATCATTGATGTTTCTATCTCTCTCTCCTCCCTTCCTCTCTGAAATCAATAAAAAATAAGTCTAGTCGTGGAATTTTGTATGATACTAGATTTAAAGAAAAAGGCTACCTGATTATCTCGATAAATGCTGAAGAAAACCTGAAAAATTCAACAACTATTCATAATTTTCAAAATGAACACATACACAAAGAAAAACCTGTTAGCAAATTAGGAACACATAAAATGTGATAAAAAGAGTATATACCACAAACCAATGACACAGAGATACATACATTATTAAATCCTAATTGGGAAACTGCATGAAACGTCTCCTTAAAAGAACATAATATCCTTTCAAGAAATTTTTAATGGTTGCCAGAGTCATGCATTTTTAATGTAGGAGATTATACTTCTGATAAACAGAGACTAGCATAATTACCTGCTTTAGTGCCTTCTTGCTGTGCTTCTGTGATGGAGATATGACTTTACCTGCTGGAATTGTGGGTGATGGGCAACCTGACTGGGGAGAGGATGGCTGTGACAGTCTTGATACTAAGGAGGAAAATGACAATGATAAATTTGTTATCAGAGTTGATATCAAGCACCATGCCTTCCCCAATCATATTCTGCTACCTGTATTAAGAACTGTGACCAAACACTTTTGGGAAGGATCTTCTTTTTGGAGTTCTACGGCAAACAGCCTCCCTTTTCAGTTTATTTCCTCAGAAAGCTCTAGTGAAGGATGATAGGATGGGGAAGGGGTGGGTGTTAGTATTCATACCTTCTCATTCTTTAATTTTTCAAAAGAATTGATTGAAGAAACAGGAAGCAGAATATAAACCATTAGTCACCAAATTAGATAAACTTAGAAAAGATTCTAGAGCCTGTTGGACAGTATGTATGTTCTTAAGGTAAATCTAACAGCATGATATAGTGGAAGAAACCTGGATTGAAAGAATAGGTCCCAGTTTTCCCTATCTTTAAAATAAAGGCAATAAGGCCATTCCACCTCAAAAACTCTACTACAGCTTTAATACTGATATTTCCACATCTCTTAAATCAGCGGTTTTAGGGCTACTAGGGTGAGAGGGCACTTGAGGATTTCTCTAATGGAAGCAATGTAGGTTAACAAAACATAAACCACTCTCTTCTTCATTACTAGCTGTTTTATACCCCAGAGCTTAGCCCAACCTTGGTCTTACATGAATGAGGGTCTTCCCCTCCAAGAGACTATACCTCTTATAATAAAGCACATTTGATCTTTATGTTTTATAGAGTTTAACAGTGCATTATCTATGATGAGATAAATTGTTGATTCAGACCCCTTAACAATAAAAATACAATACCTTGACCATCGCTACTGTTAGTGATGACTTTGAAGAGTACCTGTTTACTAATACCTTTTCCTTTCATAGTAGTTGGAATGAAAAGGTTTAATAGCAAAATGGAATCCCATAGTGTGGGCTAAAGAGCTTTAACATACCAAACCAAGTATGTTGGTAGGTAGCTACCTAACATGAAAATGCAGAAGCATTGTTCATTGGAATACAAAAGTTTTGAAACAGAGCATTTCAATTGTCTCTTAAATATCTTAAGAAAAGAATACACAGTAAATAACACTTTAAAGAGGACAAGAGCAAACAATATTAAAATGAGTTACCTACGTAGCTTTAGCTTTATATCTCAACCTTTATGATACAGTTCAGCGGTCGCAACCTTTCGGAGCTCACGGCCCACTAAATTCATAACCTTAAATCCCAGGGACCACTAATGTTTTTTTTAAAAAGATAAATACATTTGTAAAATAATGAACAGAGCACTTCCATTTTATTAATATGAAATGCACCTATTTAATATAACATTTTAAATACTTATTTAATCATAACAAAATCTTCAAAGGTTGTTTAATTGTAACAAATTTATTAAAGTAAGTTTAATTTTTACAAAATAATTGAAGCTTATTTAAGTACTAGAGGCCTGATGCACGAAATTCATGCATGAGTAGGGTGCCTAGGCCTGGCCAGTGATCAGGGCCAATCTGTGGGGTGACAAATGGGGTAATCGGGGGATCCCCGCTGGCACCTGCCTTAGCTGGCTTGGGGCCTGCGGACTGGGGGGCAGTGTCTGCGTTGAGCGTCTGCCCCCTGGTGGTCAGTGCGCGTCATAGTGATGGGTTGTTCCACCATTCGGTCGATTTGCATATTAGGCTTTATTATATAGGATTACACAATTTTAGAGTGTGATATTTACTCCTGTTTGCTTGAAATAAGTTTATGGATTTTTGGCTCCAATACCATTACTGCAAGATGGAGAGCCGTATTTATTTCAAGCCAAGACTGGTACCGAGTTTTAATTGCTGTGACAGATGAAAATGTTTTTTTGCACTAATATGTTGTTGAAAACTGAATCAAAATTTTCATTACTTTCTCACTCCCCAAGGGGTATTCACTTTTAATGGAGATAAAAAATGAGGTTTTGATAAGGATGACTGGAATTTAGCTTTGAACTATAGTCAGATGATAGACCGATGAGGCTTTCTTTTTCATTCATGCTTAAATTGCTGTCTTCAATGTTTGCTGCAGATGGATCTATTATCCACGATTGCCATATCTGGGATCTTCTTTCTTTGGGTAATAATGACCAAAGATTCTGTGCATGATTGTACGTGCTGTTGAACAATGGTTACCACCTGCCGGTTGATAACCTTCTCTCTCATATAGTCATCAAAGTTTGAAAACATTTGCATATCTTCTTCAGCCAATCATGACTGCCACAGTAATATTTTCTTTTGAAAAGCATCCATTTTACCTCACAGTGTGAACACATCCTTAAGTTGTCCTTGTAAGTTCATTTAGTTCATTTAATAGTGAAAAAATATCTGCCAGGTATGCAAGCTTGGCTACCCACTTATCATCGGAGAAGAGTTCTTATAATTTCAGATTATTTTGCTGCTGGAAAAATTATTTTGACTTCTTCGTGTAGGGCTAACAGTTGGGTTAGTATCTTGCCCCTCGACAGCCATCTCACCTCAGCGTGAAGAAGGTTGAGTATACTGGGAACCCATTTCTTCGCAAAGTGCCTCAAATATTCGAGAATTGAGCGCTTTGTGTCGAATTTCATTTATAATTTTAATAACATCTGATAATACTGTGTGTAGTTCTGGGGACTTTTTTTTCACCGCAAGTTGCTCAAAATGTATAGTAAAGTGTGTAGACAAAATGTCTGGGTGACCAACATTTTTCACCTTTGCAAAAATTCCTGAAAGATGCCCAGTCATGTTTACGGCACCGTCTGTACATATTCCAATACATTTTTCCCATTCAATTCCGTGTTCCAGGAAATAACTATTAAGTGCTTCAAAAATCTCAGAGGTGGTTGTTGCACCCAGCAAGTTGAGCAAACAAAGTAGTTCTTCCTGTAACTCTCCTTCACACTCAACCCTCACAAAACAAAGGAGAAGTGCCTTGTTACTTACGTCTGTTGATTTGTCAAGTTGAATTGAATAAAATGGTGAATTTTTCACCATTTTTATAACTTGATTTTCAATATCTTCAGCCATGTCTTCAATTCTGCGTTTGACAGTGTTAGCGGACATAGTAATTGCTTTCAATTTCTGGACAGCCTGCTTTCCCAAAACCTCTTCATAGGCTTGTAACATGCAAGGCTTAATTAATTCTTCTCCAATCGTAAACGGCTTTTTATTTTTCGTGATCTAAAATGCTATCAGATAAGAAGACTATCTCCAATAGTCATTTTTGTTAGAGCAATTACTTGCT
Source organism: Myotis nattereri (assembly GCF_964212035.1). Classification (NCBI taxonomy): domain Eukaryota; kingdom Metazoa; phylum Chordata; class Mammalia; order Chiroptera; family Vespertilionidae; genus Myotis; species Myotis nattereri. The sequence goes on along the minus strand of NC_138085.1, from coordinate 73,301,782 downwards.
TTTGCATATTTTCACGCAGTCTTTGAAAAATATTCAAGTGGTTTTATAGCTAAATCCGGGTGTTTTGATTGCAAATGTCTTTCGAGTTTTGAAGGTTTCATGGCATCATTGGATAAACTCTCAGAACACACAACACAAAGTGGCCGTGCATCCAACTCACTACCAGGTTCTTAAACAAATCCAAATTTCAAGTAGTTCGAATCATATTTTCTTGATACTTGGAGTTTTTTCTTCTCTCCGTCACCAGTTCGAATATTCTTCCTAATGGTGCCTGACGAGGACTGTGGAGACTGATTCATTGATCAGCTCACAGTTAAGTGAAGTACACATATTACTATTGTTACTATTATCATTAGCTACATTATCTTTTGTATTACTAAAGAAATGCTTTGCTTTTTTTCCCTCATTATGGGATTATTTCATTCAAGTCTAAAACCAAACAAGAAATGATAGTTATTAAAGGCAAACTATTTGATGCCATTAAATATAACAGTTAAAGAAAATACAGTTACATACAATACATAAATAAAATAAAACAATTGGATAGAATCAGTTAATCGCGGAGTGGGTGACTGCTGTAATGGTTGAAACAATACTGAAGCCACTTGCACTTCTCATTTCCCCCTCTCTAGTTACTAGAAAGGGGAATTCACTAAATGCACTAGAGCAGTGATGGTGAACCTTTTGAGCTCGGCGGTCAGCATTTTGAAAAACCCTAACTTAACTCTGGTGCCGTGTCACATATAGAAATTTTTTGATATTTGCAACCATAGTAAAACAAAGATTTATATTTTTGATATTTATTTTATATATTTAAATGCCATTTAACAAAGAAAAATCAACCAAAAAAATTATGACACGCGTGTCATAGGTTCGCCATCACTGTACTAGACTCCACAGCCGTGGGCAAACTACGGCCCGCGGGCCGGATCCGGCCCGTTTGAAATGAATAAAACTAAAAAAAAAAAAAAGACCGTACCCTTTTATGTAATGATGTTTACTTTGAATTTATATTAGTTCACACAAACACTCCATCCATGCTTTTGTTCCGGCCCTCCGGTCCAGTTTAAGAACCCATTGTGGCCCTTGAGTCAAAAGGTTTGCCCACCCCTGCTCTAGTACATTTCGTGAATTTAGTGCACTGTAAAGGCGAAAACTGTCATTCACTCACAATATAAGAATTTCTTAAAGTATTTTTTGTTTATTATTATTTATTAGGATTAATAAAACATAAAAATGCAAATAATGTCCAAACTTTTCTACAGACCACCAAAATTTTCTCACGACCACCAGTGGTCTGCAGACCACCGGTAGGCGACTGCTGATACAGTTTATATATTGGGGAAAAAACTGCATACAGTAAGTGTGACATTTAAAATAATCATTGTAAGCCGAGGCCGGTTTGGCTCAGTGGATAGAGCGTCGGCCTGTGGACTGAAGGGTCCCAGGTTCAATTCCGGTCGGGGGCATGTACCTGGGTTGCGGGCACATCCTCGGTGGGGGATGTGCAGGGGGCAGCTGGTCGATGTTTCTCTCTCATGGATGTTTCTGACTCTCTATCTCTCTCCCTTCCTCTCTGTGGAGAATCAATAGAATATATTTAAAAAATAAAATAAATAAAATAAAATAATCATTGTAATATATCACACAAAAATAAAGTTGGATAATTCTTGAGATGACTGAGCAACAAGAAAAAAACCATAACCTCAGTGCATTTATACAATATCTTTACGGAGATGTAACTTATATACCATACAATTCATATATCTTCAAAGCTGTGCAACCATCACCACAATCAATTTTCATTATCCACTAAAAAATCCTGTATGAGTTAGCTGTCACTCCTTTTTCCCTAATCAATGTCTCTATTATTAAGCAATAACTAATCTACTTTCTGTCTCTATGTATTTGTCTATTCTGGACATTTCAAATAAATGAAATCATACAGTATGTGCTTTTTAGTGACTGGCTTTTTTCACTAGCATGTTTTGAAGGTTCTTCCAGGTCAGAGCATGTATCAATCAATACTTCATTCCTTTTTTTATCTCTTGACACTATTCCAATTTACGCATATGCCCCATTTTTTTTATTCATTAGCTGATGGTCATTTGGGTTATTTCCACTTTGGGGGCATTCTGAACAATTATATACAGAATATTGGCGCCCTAGCCAGTTGCTCAGTGGATAGAGCGTCGGCCTATGGACTGAAGGGTCCGGGTTCGATTCCGGTCAAGGGTATGTGCCTCGGTTGCATGCTCAGACGTCCCCCGCCCTGGTCAGGGTGTGTGGGGGAGGCAACCAAATCAATGTGTTTTTCTCACATGGATGTTTCTCTTTTTCTGTCTCTCCCCCTCCCTTCTACTCTCTCTAAAAATCAATGGAAAAATATCCTCAGGTGAGGATTAAAATAAAAAAGAACATTCATTACTGGGATTTTGTGTTGGACATATGTTTTGAATTCTTCTGGGTTCATATATAAATTGTAACTTTATTTTTAACTTTTTGAGAAACTGCCAAATTGTTCACCAAAATGGAAACACCATTTTAACAGTTCTACGAGAAATGTAGAATTTCTTCTAATTTCTCCATATCCTTGCCAACACTTGTTACTGTCTTTTTGATTTGACCAATTTTTTTAAAGGGACATAATGAAAATAAAGTTTAAAAGTATTAATATTTAACTACGTTTATTTTGTTTTTAATGATTTGCATATATCTGAGACTATTCATTTCCTCACCTACCTCAAAGCCCTTTCTAACAAACAAAACCACAAACATATCTCAAAGCCAACTGAACTAAAGCATAAAGATTCCAGGACCCACCAGTGAAGCCAACTCAAGTATACATCAATGTGAGAGAGACACATCAATTGGTTGCCTCACACATGAACCCCAACTGGAGCCACAGATCGAACCTGCAACTCAGTTACGTGCCCTTGACCAGGAATCAAACCCATGACCCTGCACTGCACTAAATGATGCCCTAACTATTGAGCACACTAGCCAGGCCTAGGATAGCACTTTTCATTCAAAATCTGCCTAAGTGTTTGATGCAAGAGGCCAAGCTTTTGCCTATCTCAGCTTTGGACGTAGCTTCCTAAGTTTAATATTTTTAGTTTCTTACTTAAAGTAAGAGATGTGAGACCCTTCACTTGAACACTTAAAGACCACTATAGGGTTATTAAGTGGCCTAATTACAATATTATTGTATCTCAGGGAATAGGGAGGCCAAAGGAGAGAAATAGAAATGAGAAATGGCCAGTTGGTGGAGCCATTCATTTATTGGTGAAGTTCACCATCTTACATGGACACAGTTCGTGGTGCCCCAAAACAATTACAATAATAACATTACAGATTACCATAACAAATATAGTAATAATGAAAAAGTCTGAAATATTGTGAGAATTACCAAAATGTGACACAGGAAGCAAATGCTGTTGGAAAAATGGCATTAACAGACATGCTCAACTCAGGGTTGTCACAAACGTTCACTTTGTAAAAAAATGCAGCATCTGTGAAGCGCAATAAAGTGAAGCGCAATAAAATGAGGTATGAGAGAATAGAATGGAAAAGAATTCTTTTGCCCTATATACCAATGGTTAGAAATAAACTGAACTAATATAAACTCTATTAGTAGAAAAGTAAATCAAAGCTAGTATATTAACTCAGATAACTGGGTTAATATACTAGCTTAACTGGACAAGTGAATAAAGCCAACAGAAAAGACAAGAGGATAAAACCAACAGAAAAAGGCCTATAAACAAATATCTTTTTTAAAAAAATACACTTTTATTGATTTCAGAGAGAAAGAGAGAGGGAGAGAAAGACAGAAACATCAATGATGAGAGAGAATCATTGATCGGCTGCCTCCTGCATGCCGCAAACTAGGAATCAAGCCCGCAACCCAGGCATGTGCCATGACCAGCAATAGAACCATGACCTCCTGATGCATAGGTCGACGCTCAACCACTGAGCCATGCTGGGCAGGCATTATAAACAAAAATCTTGTTCCTCTTGGTATGTGGCTATGAAAATTTGAGTCAGCAGTGTTGCCATTCTCGGATCCATACTACATATCTTAATTTTCCTAAGAAATTACTTTATGTACACCTACAAACTATAAATAATGGAGACTAGCAATAAAGATTAACAGTCTGATCCCAACTTCTTTCCTCTTTTTCCCCACAAATCCCCTCTTACAGCCAAACTTTTATTCCTATGGTTACTTGAAAACACTGTATACACACTTCCACCTTCTTGCCTTTACATATATTTTCTTTCCATATGTCTAGTCTTCAAGAGAAGTTATACTCTCAAGGGAAGAATATATTAAATCTTTCTATGTCTCATATAATACTAACCATGGTAAAGCTACTCTCTTTTCTAATTCTGTCCTAATATGATAAACATAAACACTTGCTACTTATTAAGTATTTGCTAATTATCTGCTTATTTCTATATCTCTAGATATGGGTGGAACCCACACCTTATTCGAATTGTTCTCCCAAATACCTGGCAAATGGTACATAATGGAAAAAGATTAAATGTAGCAAATAGTTTAAATAGAGACGTTTCTTTAGCTTTGTAAATAAAGAATGGCCTAAACAATACTTCTCAAGATTATATTCCACTCTACTGGTTCTCCAATGTGAACTGCTCAACATATTAAAACCAGTCATTTAAAAACATATTTAGAATCTGGTTAGAAACAACAATGTTTCATATAAACATATAGACACAACAACAGATCAACAAATTCTAGTCAAAAGATCAGACATTACTTATTTGATTTAAAAACAAAACAAAAAATGTTACCCAAAAATTCAAAGAGCAACCTAGTGGAGAAAACTAAAGTAGTTTCAGAAAAACATTTAAAACTTGGTGCTCACTGAAGCCAGTTTTGCACAGTTTACTAAAGTAGTTTCAGGTTGTTGAATATTTATGTACCACTCACTGAATATATGTGCAGAAGATACTGCTTTTCAGATATATTATAGCACTGAGAATTTCCCATTTCAATGGATGGTTATTATATTGAGTAACATCAACAGGATATGAATTATTCATTCTAGACACATTTAAATTTAAAGCTTTAGTAAATAATCACTGACATTTTATTTTCTCCTAAAAACATTCAATGGGCCCCTCTGAAATATTAGATGGTATCAGAAATAATGAAGCCGTAATATAAAAATTAAAACTTAGCTTTATATAGATGAAGGATTAATGGTTAAAACAATTATAGCAACTGAAGTTTCCAAAATTGTTTTAATCTTCAAAAACACTAATCCTTCTCTAGAGGGAAAGTTCTTATTTACAGGACAGTCTTTTTTAGGGGAATTTCATTTCCAGGAGAAGACTGTTACCGTTCTAAGCCCCTTCTTCCCACAGCAAGTGTAGTCTACTCCAAACTGGGCAGACTAGCTCCTTGTGATATTCAAACAGTCCCATAATCAAACATGGAGAGGCCATACCTGAATACCTACCCTTGCTTCTGGGTACCCTAATTATCCAAGTCCTAATAGTGTAGCCATCTTTAATACATGACAGAGCTAAAACCTCCCAACTCAGCCACCAACCACTCCAGAAGAGAAAGAGAACATCTCTCCCAAAGGTCTCTCCCCACATAAGTTAACTTTGCCCAAAGTTTTTCTCCCTAGTATCCTTTTTTAAAGGAGATATTTCTACACATAATCATCCCCATTCAGCAACTTAACATATATATATATAAATGTTAGAGGACAGGAAGGACTATGGTATTTCAACTAAAAACACAATATATAGCAAATTCCTGATTTAAAATAGTTCTGGACAAGCAGTAAAATTAACATTAGGTCATGCTCCTGGAAAGAACTAGCAATTTCTTGTAGGTGAAAAGATACATTTCACATTTAATGTTTTTCTTAAGACACTTTAAAAGCAGACTAAAATCTGAAAAACTTGTTTCTTTTAGAAGATAAAAAATATTTCTGCAGTTGCTTCATGCTGCAGTACTTATATTTTATTTTGGGGAAAAGGCATAGACTTACTTAGCTATGATCCTACCAAAAAAGCAACAGAAAAAGTTGATTTTAATCATTTTTCTGGAGTCATTCGACCTTACCTTGGCTTGGAATTTCATAAAGCTCTTCTCTGAACATTGTTTCCTGTCTGAAAACTAAGAACTAAATACCACAAGCTTCTAAGTTCTTCCACTTTTACATGGAAATTAATAAACTAGTTTTAATATTGGGCTGAATTTCAAAGTTCTGTTCTCTATTCCTATTTGGCTGAAAAGTACAACTATATCAAGAGAGTTTCTATCAATTTTCAACTAGAAGTATCAGTTTTGCTGTCAGAGCTCTTTATTTTTGTACATAAAAGGAAGTGGGTTTTGATACTATCTCAATGTTCTTCCTGTCTTACAATGCATTTGAAATAAAGTGATGTCAGATTGAGAGGAAAAGCCCTAAATAAGAAAAAGGAATAGGCACAATTAGTTTGCTTTACCTTTATTAATAACTGCAACTGATTTAGAGCTGCTCTGCTGCATGCTGCTCCTATGACTGCTAACTACAGATTTTCCACTTTAATTTCACTGGACTACAAGAACATTCATAAATATATAACATATGCCTAAAATGTCCATATCTATACCATGCGTAACCCATTAATGAAAGAGTTAATCATTCTTCACTATTGGTAGCCCAGCATTTATCCATTTCTTAAGAATATCAGAGCTGCTAGAGTAAATATGAGTTCTAGATGACATCATGTGTATCTCTCATCTCCACCTTCCAAACACCACATACGGCCCATTCTACTCTCATTTTAACACACTACCTACAATCAGAAAAGATCTTGATGGAACATTTCATTGTAGTGTAAGCCAAGGATAAATATTCAATATTGTGGTAAGTTCTAGAAAAGGAATGAATCAAAGGCAGTTCAAAACAATTTATCTGAACCACAATTTTTATTTTGCTATTACCTTGCTGCTAGTATCTTCTATTATTACTGGAGGCCCAATGCACGAAATTCGTGCATGAGTAGGCCTTCCTTCCCCTGGCTACCGGCATCAGCTTCCCTCTGGCACCTGGGACCCGGGCTTCCCTCACAGCCCAGCCTTCGTCCGGAAGGTCGTCCAGAAGGACGTGCAGTCTAATTAACATATTACACTTTTATTATTATAGATGCTGAGTATTGGGCAAGGTTATGCTATCTTAATCTACATCATAAGCTAATGACAATGGGGTTCTATTGTTATTTCTTAGATCTTCCTGTATCATAATACATTTACCTTAAATTCTCAAGAGACAACTTTTAACAACATTGTACAGCCACTACTTAAAACAGCTACTGTAGCATATGTGGCTAATGAAAAGTCAAGACTTCCAAGACCATGATATTGTTTCCAGTTTATTAGTCTGACCTTTTTTTTCTTTAATATATTTTATTGATTTTTCACAGAGGAAGGGAGAGGGATAGAGAGTTAGAAACATCGATGAGAGAGAAACATTGATTAGCTGCCTCCTGCACACCTCCCACTGGGGATGTGCCTGCAACCAAGGTACATGCCCTTGACCGGAATCGAACCTGAGACCCTTCAGTCTGCAGGCCGACGTTCTATCCACTGAGCCAAACCAGTCAGGGCAGTCTGGCTTCTTTAATACTGCTTTTCCTGTTTCCAGCCACATCTAGACATTATGAATCTTGCTAACTGTTTCTCTAGCCCAGTGATTGCCAAACCGCAGCTCGCGAGCCACATGCGGCTCTTTGGCCCCTTGAGTGTGGCTCTTCCACAAAAATACCACGTGCGCGCACGAACAGTGAAATTGAAACTTCGTGGCCCATGCGCAGAAGTCAGTTTTCGGCCTGGGCGAGTCTATTTTGAAGAAATGGCGTTAGAAGAAGTGGGGGGCTATTGGTCGGTCGGGTGACGGGGAGACGCAGCGCAGGTGGGCTGTGGGATACGCAGCTGGGGAGGCATGCGCGATTCATGCAGAGTTGAGTGAGCCAGTCAGTCAGCAGTCTCATTGTGCAGTGGTTAGTGCTAGTCAAGTCCGCAAATCGCACGCAGGTGACAAAAGTACCTACTCGAAGCATAAAGCTACCTGTATTTTTCCAACCAGCTGCAAATCCTACAGGTATTTTTGTCATCAATTTAAGAATTGTAATTTTTTTGTGTTGGTGGCTTTATTATCTACACTAATAAAAGAGAAAAATGGTAATTGGCGTACGGCGATACCTTTTTCATTGGCTAATCAGGGCTATATGCAAATTAACTGCCAGCTAAGATTGGCAGTTAACTGCCAACAAGATGGCGGCTAATTTGCATATGTAGGCACAATGCAGGGAGGCGAAAGGGAAAGCAGGAAGAAGCCCCCTGCCACTGACAGTGATCGGAAACCAAGGGGGGAGCTAAGAGCTGGGGGGCAGGGCAAAGGCGGCCATGGGGCCGCCTTTGCCCTACCCCCCAGCCATGATCAGAGAATCAGGCGCCTTTGCCGCCCTGGCCAGTGATAGCAGGAAGTAGGGGTGGAGCCAGCGATGGGAGCTGGGCACGGTCGAAGCTGGCAGTCCCAGGAGCTAGGGGTCCCTTGCCTGGGCCTAAAGCGAAGCCCATGATCGCGGCGCTCCCCTGCTGCCACTGCAGGTCCCCGCTGCCTGGGCCGGACGCCTAGGCCAGAGGCGTTAGGCCTGGGCAGGGGCGGAGCCTGCAACCGCGGGGAGCTGGGGGTCCCCTGCCCAGGCCTGACACCTCTGCCGGAGACCTCAGGCCTGGTCAAGGGGCCGATCCGGTGATTGGTGATCGGAGGGTGATGAGGGTCAACTCCTCTCGCTGAGACATCAGGCCTGGGTGGGGGGCGGAGCCGGGGGTTGGGGGGATATGATGGTCCCCTTGCCCAGGCTTGAAGCCTGGGTCAGAGGCGTCAGGCTTGGGCGGGGGGTGGAGTAAGCGATCAGAGGGAGATGGGGGTCCCCTGCCCAGGCATGATTCCTGGGCCAGAGGCCTCAGGCCTGGGCGGGAGCCAGAGCCAGTGATCGGGGGGTGATGGGGGCCCCCTATCCAAGCCTGACACCTCTGGCGGAGGCGTCAGGCCTGGGCAAGGGGCCGATCAGGCGATCGGAGGGTGATGGGGGTCAATGCCTGAGGGCTCCCAGTATGTGAGAGGGGGCAGGCTGGGCTGAGGGACACTCTCCCCCCACCCTCCACACCCAGTGCACGAATTTTGTGCACCGGGCCCCTAGTAATAAAATAAAACATTTTTTAGGTGCCCTGTTTGAGATGGCTACAAAGAAGAAGCAAAGAAAAAGGGAAGACGAAAACCATGAATTTAAAAGTTGAATTTAAAGTTGAATGTACCTACCTATATAGTTTAAAAAATTGGGCTCTCAAAAGAAATTTCAATCGTTGTACTGTTGATATTTGGCTCTGTTGATTAATGAGTTTGCCGACCTCTGCTCTAGTCTGATGACTTTGCTTGTTTCCTAATCTTATATCAACAATTTCTAAACTTAAAAAGTTGAAACTGGGGAGGCACAGAGGAGGGACAGAACTTTTAATACATTCAGCTCTACCCTTCCAAAAAAGGTCCTTAGTGCATAAGGAATATAGGCCTGGACTATACCTCCTTTCACTATTGACAGGGATTGCTTTAAAAATATGTATCACAATATTAGTAACAGGTCCTGGCTTTGTCTCGCCTTTATTCCACTCATTCCCAAAATTTGAGGTCTGGGTTGTTATTCAAGTGGTTGTGATCTTAAAAACTAAAATCCTCACAATCCCAAATTTTCCCCAATTGCATGTGTCGTAACCATACCAGAGAACTCACATGATTCCACCAATTATCTCAATTCTCTCCAGGAGTAGCATACACATTAACAGAGATGAGGATAAATAAGACTTTTTCTGATACAGTTCTACATCAGTACTTCTAAAGGAACTTAAAATTAATGAGTTAAGTATTCCAAAAAACAAACTCTTAGTTTCTAGATCCAAAAACAGCTCACCTAAAACTTAAACCTAAGAGGAAAACTATTAGATGTCTATTTTGCTATGTAAAATCAGTCCAGAGTAAAAAAAGCCTTGTATCAGTCCTTAAAAAGGAATCACCATGGTTTGTTTAAAATCTGCCTTACCATGTATAGCTAAATTTATTAATATTTTGGTACAAAAACAATTTACCCTCTTCAAGACTCTGACAGGAAGCTACAGATAATTAGCAAGAATAGGTAATAATATGTATCCTTAAATGGAAAATTCATGTCAGGGAAGCTGTAGCACAAGACACTGTTCCTTAAAGAAAATTTTTGGGTAAACTATGAAGCAGACAGCAAGCAGGGGATGAGAGCAAAGGCTAGCACACTAAATTTAGTCTTTGCTAACAGAAATGAAAAGCATTCTTTTCCTAGTAAGGAGAGAGTTGTTAGAGTAATAAGTGTTCAAATTTTAGAAGAGAAGATTAATGGGGTAAATAAAATCAGAGTATCCGAAAACAGGCTATAGATGGCCAAGAGCTGAAAATAAACCCAGGTAAAAGCTAGAGCCGTAGTGTCCGATGTGGTAGCCACTAGCCATAAGTGGCTATTGAAATTTAAGTTAAAATAAAATTGAAAATTCAGTTCCTTGGTCACACTTGCCATATTTCAAGTGCTCAATAGACAAATGTAGCTAGTGACTATTTTGTTGCGTTGGACAGCATAGATACAGAACACTTCCATGACAGAAGGAAATTCAATTGGACAGTACTGATCTAAAGGGTAAGGTAAGGAGACTAACAGATTGAGGGTCTGAAAAAAAGAGGAACGGAAAATCAAGATGGCGGCATAGGTAAACACCGGAGTTTGCTGCCTTGAACAACCACTTCAAAAATACAACTAAAAGACGGAATGGACATCATCCAGAACCACAGGAAGGCTGGCTGAGTGGAAGTTCTACAACTAGGAGGAAAGAGAAAAGCATACCGAGACTCAGAGGAGGCGCAGTGCTGAAGTAAAATACTAAGGTGCAGAGTGCATGTGGAGTGGGCTGGTGGCTGAGGGCGTGGTTGTCGTTTTCAATCGGGAGGGAGTCTCAGGCTCTAAGCTCCAGTTCCGGGCGAGTCTGTAGGGACCCAGACTCATACGGGAGAAGCGGGACTGTCTGGCATCGCTCAGAACCCTGGGGCAGCTTTCTCTCCATGGGGCTTGCAGCAATTACTGGGACACTGAGAAGCAGAGCCTCTGAGGGCAAGATGGAGAGCAGCCATAATTGCTAACCCTGCTCTGTTGATCCTGTGGGACCCGCCCCGCCCAAGCCCTGCAGGGAGACTTTTGCTGGATAGCCTCAGGCAAAGGCTCGATAAGCACCTCCCTAGAGATCCAGGAGCCAGGAAGCCCAGAGGTCAGAGTGGGACCATCCAGTTTGCAGCTCCGTGGAACCATAAAAGACACACTCAGGGGGCAGACTCAGTGAGCACCAAAGCCCCATCGAAGCAAGTCTAGCCCCAGAGGGGTGTCTCCAGCACAGAAGTTCTCCCACTGCAGACACAGCTGATTCTCACAGCCAAATGGCCTGGAGGTCAATTCCTCACAGTGATAACTACAACAATCAAGGCTTAATTACAACAAGACTGTGCACAAAGCCCACAAGGGGGTGCACCAAGAGTGTCTACCTCAGGTAATTGGGACACTTAGCACAGAAAGGCACTCTATCGACACAGCAAAGCATAAAAAATGCTGAGACAAAGAAACAGGACACAAATGACAGAATGGGAGGAAAGCAAACCGCTGAATATAGAGTTCAAAACCACACTTTTAAGGTCTTTAAAGAACTGTCTAGAACAGCCGTGGGCAAACTATGGCCCACGGGCCGGATCAGGCCAGTTTGAAATGAATAAAACTAAAAAAAAAAAAAAGACCATACCCTTTTATGTAATGATGTTTACTTTGAATTTATATTAGTTCACATAAACACTCCATCCATGCTTTTGTTCCGGCCCTCCGGTCCAGTTTAAGAACCCATTGTGGCCCTCGAGTCAAAAACTTTGCCCACCCCTGGTCTAGAAGCTGCCGATAAATTTAATAAGGCCCTCGAAAAGACTGGTGAGACCGCTGATAAATGTAGTGAGATCCTCAAGAAGACTGGCGAAACCCTCAATGTTGTGATAAAGAACCAACTAGAAATTAAGCATACACGGACTGAAATAAAGAATATTACACAGACTCCCAACAGCAGACCAGAGGGTCACAAGAATCAAGTCAATGATTTGAAATACGAAGAAGCAAAAAACACCCAACCAGAAAAGCAAAACGAAAAAAGAATCCAAAAATACGAAGGTAGTGTAAGAAGCCTCTGGGACAGCTTCAAGCGTACCAACATCCGAATTATAGGGGTGCCAGAAGAAGAGAGAGAGCAAGATATTGAAAACCTATTTGAAGAAATAATGACAGAAAACTTCCCCCACCTGGTGAAAGAAATAGACTTACAAGTCCAGAAAGCACAGAGAACCCCAAACAAAAGGAATCCAAAGAGGACCACACCAAGACACATCATAATTAAAATGCCAAGAGCAAAAGACAAAGAGAGAATCCTAAAAGCAGCAAGAGAAAGAAACTCAGTTACCTACAAGGGAGTACCCATACGACTGTCAGCGGATTTCTCAACAGAAACTTTGCAGGCCAGAAGGGAGTGGCAAGAAATATTCAAAGTGATGAATACCAAGAACCTAAAACCAAGACTACTTTATCCAGCAAAGCTATCATTCAGAAGTGAAGGCCAGATAAAGAGCTTCACAGATAAGAAAAAGCTAAAGGAGTTCATCATCACCAAACCAGAATTATATGAAATGCTGAAAGGTATCCTTTAAGAAGAGGAGGAAGAAGAAAAAGGTAAAGATACAAATTATGAACAACAAATACACATCTATCTACAAGTGAATCTAAAAATCAAGTGAATAAATAATCTGATGAACAGTATGAACTGGTGATTGTAATAGAATCAAGGACATAGAAAGGGAATGGACTGACTATTCTTGGGGGGAGGAAGGGGTGTGGGGGTGAGGGAAGAGATTGGACAATAATCGTGCACCTATGGGTGAGGACAGTGGGTGGGGAGTGAGGGCGGAGGGTGGGGTGGGAACTGGGTGGAGGGGAGTTATGGTGGGGAAAAAAGAGTAACTAATGTAATAATCTGAACAATAAAGATTTAATTTTAAAAAAAAGAAAAAAAGAGGAACTACTAACAAGGCATTTATCCGACAGTACTTTATTAATCATCAGGTGCATTTACCTTTCCTTTTCCACCTGTTCTTTTTCCCCTCCTTGTTGCTGCCATCACTGCTGCTGCTGCTGTTCTCAGAACTCTGGGAATCTGACTGGCCATCACTGCTTTCTTCTGAACCTTCTGAGAGCTCTTTCACCCCATCGGGCACATCTTTCTGAAAATGTAAGCATCCAATTAGGATTAATCATTACCAATTCAGCAAGCAGAAATTAAATTAAGTCTTTGATACCCATTGTTGCAACTCAACTGGGTGGATTAATTTTTTTGTATTAAAGGATTCAACAGCAGAACCAATAATATTTTCTGAATCCCGGTCATCTCTTTTTTGGATCAAAGTAGCTAAATACTTCAATCTATATCCAAAGGTAAAAATTTTACATGCCAATCATATGTAGGCACAACACAGAGACTTAAATTCGACAAGAACTTCGTGTATGTGTGTGTGTGTGTGTGTGTGTGTGTATATCTATATATATCAGATAAATATAAGTTGAGGATTAAAAAAAACCCTATATAATAAAAATTTTATAAAGCATGTGTGCATGCATTATCCATGTAATATATAATACATATATATATATTACATATATATATATATATACATATATGTATATTTGTGTATATATTAATACCATTATGTATTGTGAATTCAATCAAGAGTCTGGGTAGCAAAAGATAGTCCATTATTTGAATCTAATTCTTTCCCAAATATTGGTTAGTAACCATCAAGACTCAAATACAAAAGAAATCTTTATTTATTTTTAAATCACATGAATCTTTGGTTTCTACACTGGATTGTGGAATGTTAGTCAGAAAGGATATCTGTGTCAGCACAGTATGTGAGAGATAAATAGGACAGTTGTAAGATCAACAACTAGGAACTTAAGACTTTCTGGGTTTGAATTCTGGCTTTATCTTCTCCTAACTGTGTATCCCTTCATCAAAATCTTAACCTCTCATGCTTCAGCTTCCCTGTCTATAAGATAGGAATAACAGTACCTTCCTTAAAGATAACTCTGAAATTAAATGAGTTAATAAATGAAAAACTAGCTGCCTCCTTAGCGCAGTAGGCAGCGCGTCAGTCTCATAATAAATGAAAAACTGTGCCTGGCATATGATAAGAGCTCAGTAAATATCAGCTTTTATGAATTTATGTGGTACATAAAAATATACACATATAAATAACTAATGTTATTTCTAAGTTATAAAATTACATACAGATGGTTCTTTTTCCTCTCAATATATTTTTTATTTTCCCATATAATTTATTTTTCTAATCAGATAAAAATAATTCTGACATGTAACCCACCTACCTACAATTGACACTCGAAAACTCTGATCTAGTAAAGAACTGCTCTTTTCCACTTATGTTTATATCCTAGTGCCATTTCTCAGGTTGTACACTTCGTTAGAATACACACCCCATATTTTTCTATTCTTTCCTTCAAAATGCAGGACAAATTTTACAGTTGTCAGCCATACTTTTTGACCTACAGGTTCATCAAGTATTTTGAATACAAATATAACTAACTTCTTTGCCTCCATCTCTTTCACTACTCTTGTATTTCAGGCCAATCATTTCTTTCAAACAACAATAACGTTATTTTTTACACATTTTCCTGCTTTACCCTTAAATATACCCTATCTAATTATCTTCCTAAATATAGATTTGATCATGCTATTGTCCTGAAAAAAACTCTGCCATCTTCTTAACACATATACTCACCTCTTCCCCACCCTCCTCAGGTTTTCAAGAGCCTCCAAAGTCTGATCATTACCTAACATTTACCCTACCCCTGACTCCTATCACTAGTCCACACACAGATTATGTCCTAACCACTCCAACTTACTCTACTTTCAAATCCATTCTGAATCCTTCTAGCTGTGCCTTTGCTTAAGCTAGTCCCTTATCCTGGAAGGCCCTCTACATTACTTATCTGCCAAAGTTCAACTCAAATCTTGTAAGTTTAAAAAACTAAACAAACCAACACAAAAAAACTTTCTAGATTCCTTTATTCAAAATTAATCTTTCTCTATATCATCACAATACTCTTTTTTAAAAAAATATATTTTATTGATCTTTTACAGAGAGGAAGGGAGAGGGAGAGTTAGAAACATCAATGAGAGAGAAACATCGATCAGCTGCCTCCTGCACACCCCCCACCGAGGATGTGCCCGCAACCAAGGTACATGGCCCTGACCGGAATCGAACCTGGGACCCTTCAGTCCGCAGGCTGACGCTCTATCCACTGAGCCAAACCAGTTAGGCTCTTCACAATACTTTATAGTACAGTACACTTTATGTCACAGTTAAATTTTGTCAATGTACAATTATTTCAATAACTATGTGAACATCAGAGCTCAGGGATCACCATTTATCCTTCTTTATTGCCTCTACAATGTCCAACATGGAGTACGTTATTAACAATACGGAAAGTCTAGAACACTAAAACCTAAAAGAAATACAAACAACTCCATATGGTACTATAGCCCTGTAAACCCAGGAAGTTAACAAAGTGTATAAAAAGGAGGTATTATAGATAAATTAGATCTTTTTAATGTTAATGGGCGATGTATAATCACTGAGCATACTATGATTATAGCATAAAGTTTAAGAGGTAAGAGGTATACACACATGAGCCAAGCCAAACTAATTAAATAATTAAGCCAAATCAAAACTAACTGAAGTCTCCTGCTTTAGTTCCTGGGACTCTTTCCTCTCCAGACGTACAGCCTGCAGAGTGGAGTCATGTACAAAGAGCAAAGTGCCTGCCAGAGAGCGAAGCCAAAATAAAGTGGAGAGACCTGTTAACATCCCTGTTATCTACTGTTACCAATCCCTGATATCATTTGAGCTCCTGAATCAAGGTTGAGTTTCCCTAGAATTTTCAGTTATCTAAACTAATAAATTCTGTTTTACTCAAACTATTCTGTTTTACTCAAGCTCATTCAGAAAAGGACACTGATAGGTCAAGGTCCCTTCTCAAGTGTAAGAATTAAAAATTACTAAGCCCGCTACGGTAAAAAGAACATGGGCTTGGAAACTCAGTCAGATCTGGGTTCTGATTCTGATGGTATTTGGCCAACAAGAAAATCCCATCTTTTGAACTTTGGCTTTCTACATTATAATAATAACCATAACTCTAAATTGTAATGGAGAATTAAATGAGAAAGTACTACAAAGCATCAAGGCTGTATCACTCATTATTCAAATGTGAGGCCCTTGAAAAAGTTTCTGAAGGACATTTTCATTTCATCCTTCCAAGATAATATTATCATAAACAATAAAAAATAAACTGATTTCTCTTCTCTGATCTACCTAGATGGTTAAAGAAAATATTTTGAATACAGGGCCAAAAAGATTACCTCTTGAAAAACAGAATTCTGTCTCTATGACGCAAATATTTATATGTAGTCACTTCATGATTTACTTTTTAAATGACTCCAAAAATATTTACCTTCAAAGTATATACTCCCATTCTGCCTGGAACCTTATAGAAGATGCCCTCTTCACCTCGGGAGTTTGTGTGCAGCATTGCGTTCAGGCATGCAAGAGGGGAAGTCCCACTGCAAAAAACACACAATGATTAGTCTATCTCTGAATATCCAATGTAACACAGACTTAAGATAAAATTACCTGATCAACACAAATTTAACATTAACACATTTTATAAAACTATAAAAAGTCCATCAATCTACTGAGAGGCTAGAACAGAGAAAATGGATGTGAGGCTCATTCTCATATTATCTAAACAAAAAATAATTCCTTAAGTTTCTTAATCCTCATCAGTATCTAACATATAAGCCAAGAAAAACTGATCTCATGAAAGTATCACAAATAATGTGTAAAGAGTCAATTATAACTCACTAAAGCTGAATTCTTTCTAAAAGACACTATTTCATTTAGCACAAACTTTACCATAACTGTCCAAAAGTAAAATAGAGGGGAAAAGAACACACACAGATTCAAATGAAAAATATTAATCTCCTTGCCAACTGCTGCACCAGACTAAATCTGAGATGTGAAACAAACACATTTCCATGGTCTCCTGTATTTTCCCCCCAATATAATTGACACATAGTTTCAGCTGTACAACACGATTCCATATATGTATATACTGTGCTGATCTCTTGTATTTGGACCTATTATGAGATCACTTAAAAGTAGGCTTTGGAATATTTCTCTTTTTTTTTTTTTATAGGTATGTTTGAGAAATGTTTATTTCTTTTTTCTTTTTGAAATTTATTTTTATTTATTTTATTTTTCCATCACCATTTATCCTCTCTATGCTCCCTTCCATCTCCACCTATACCCCCGCCCTTTGCAATCACTTGTGTCCATGTCCATGAGTTCTCTTTTTCTTTCTATTTTGCTGTCCCTCCCCCACCACCAGAGTTGTCTGCTTGCTCTCTATGAGTCTGTTTCTATTTTGCTTGGTAGTTCAGTTTGTTAATTAAATTCTACATATGAGTGAAATCATATGATACTTGTCTTTCTCTGACTGGCTTATTTCACTTAGCATAATGTTCTCCAGGTCCAGCCATGCTGTCAAAGGGTAAATTTTTTTTCTTTTTTACACAGTAGTATTCCATTGTGTAAATGTACCCAGCTTTGTCATCCACTTATCTATTAATGGATACTTGGACTGTTTCCAAATCTTGGCTATTGTAAATAACACTTCAATGAAAATAGGGGTACATATATTCTTTCGAATTAAGTGTTTGGGGTAAATTCCCTCAAGTGGCATCGCTGGGTCTTAAGGCAGTTCCATTCATTCATTCATTCATTCATTCATTTAAATATATTTTTATTGACTTCAGAGAAGGAAGAGGGAGAGACAGAAATATCAATGATGAGAGAGAATAATTGATTGGCTACCTCCTGCACCTCCTCCCCCCCGCTCCACACACACACGATGGGGTTGGAGCTGGCAATCTGGGCATGTGTCCTCACCAGGAATTGAACTGTAACCTTCTGTGGTTCATAGGTTGCCGCTCAACCACTGAGCCACACCTGGCCGGGCCCATTTTTAATTTTTTAAGGTAACTCCATACTGTTTTCCACAGTGGCTGCACCAATCTGCATTCCCACCAACAGTGCACGAGGTTTCCCTTTTCTCCACATCCTCACCAACACTTGTTGTATGTTGACTTATTAATGATATCCATTCTGACAGGTGCGAGGTGATAGCTGATTGTGGTTTTAATTTGCATTTCTCTGATGATTACTGATGTTGAGCATCTTTTCATATGTCTATTGGCCATCAGTATGTCCTCTTTGGAGAACTGTCTAGTCAGGTCTTTTGCCCATTTTTTAATTCAGTTGCTTATTGTTGTTTTTGGTGTTGAGTTTTATAAGTCCTTTATAAATTTTGGATATTAACCCCTTCTCAGATGTATCATTGGTGAATATGTTCTCCCATTCGGTGGGTTGTCTTTTCATTTTGTTGATGGTTTCCTTTGCTGTGCTAAAAACTCTTTAGTTTGTAGTCCCATTTGTTTATTTTTTCGTTTTTTAATCCTCACCCCAAGATATTTTTCCATTGCTTTTTTAGAGAGAGTGGGAGAGAGAGGGAAAGACAGAGAAATATTGATGTGAGATAAACACATCAATTGGTTGCCTCCTGCATGAGCCCTGACCAGGGCTGGGAAGGAGCCTGCAACCAGGCCACGTACCCCTTGACAAAAATTGAACCCGAGGCCCTTAGGCCCACAGGCTGATGCTCTATCCACTGAACCAAACCGGCTAAGGTCCATGTGTTTATTTTTTCTTTTGTTTCCCTTGCCTCAAGAAATATATCAGAAAAAATATTGCTACGAGAAATGTCCCAGATTTTACTATGTTGTCTTATAGGATTTTTATGATTTTGAGCCTAACATTTAAGTCTTTAATCCATTTTGAGTTTAATCTTGTGTGCAGTATAAGAAGAAAAAACTAAAAGACATCCAAATTGGAAAGGAGAAAATAAAACTGTCATTATTTGCAGATAACATGGTACTATACATAGAAAACCCGAAGACTCCACCAAAAAACTTCTAGATTTAATAAATGAACTCAGAAAAGTAGCAGGGTGCAAAATTAACATCCAGAAATTGATGGCATTTTTATACACTAATAATGAACTCTCAGAAATAGAAACTAAAAACAAACAAACAAACAAAAATCCCATTTACCATTACAACAAAAAGATACCTAGGAATAAACTTAACCAAGGAGGTAAAAGACCTGTTCTTAGAAAACTACAGGATCGGACATTAAAAAAGAAATAGAAGATCCATCTGACAGCCCCCTTCAAACACTTTAAGACTCTTCATAAAACCCTGAAGCCTACTACTTTTTAAAATTTGGGTTTCTCATCACTGGCATTCCTTCCTGCAACCAATCTAAAGAAATTAATATAATGAACTTTTATAGTCCACCCTCATAATTCACCAGTGTCTTCTAATATTTATAACCCCCATCAAGCCTTTGATAAAGAACTTCATTGGTCTAACTTATTTAATCCTAGAGATATTTTCTCTTGCAATAGATTACCCTGCCTAATCTCTACTTTAATCCCAATCTCTTGTTCATTTTTTTTCTGTACTCCCTCCAATATAATAGCTTTGTCAAAACTAGGCCTTCATTAGCTTCCCTATCTCTGACTGAACTGTTATGCACTATATCCTTCAAAGCTCAACACCTTGAATTTCAATAGGGTTAAAGACTCAGACTTTCAAGATTAAAAGAAAAGTGGAGTCATCTAGTTCCCCTTACAGATGCTTGAATGCATTCTTTCAGGTGAACTTTAAATGTAAAAAGATAATCCTATCTAATAAAAGAGAAACAGGGTAATTGGCGTACGACCGCTACCCTTCCCATTGGCTAATCAGCGAGATATGCAAATTAACTGCCAGCCAAGATGGCAGCCGGCAGCCAGGCAGCTTGAAACTAACATGAGGCTTGCTTGCTTCAGTGACGGAGGAAACCAACATTCCCCGCCTGCCTTGCGGGCCTCTGAGCTTGCAGTTTAAGAAACATAGTTACAAATAGAAAGCTAAACAAAACCCCAGAAACAGATCCCCAGCTCTGGGATCTCAGAGCTGGAGTTGATACAGAGTTTCGATTATAGAACCGAAACAAACCAGATACCTGCTTTCAGGAGCGGAGGCCTAAGAGCTGAAGCCTCAGAGCTAAAGCTGGCCCAGAATTAAAAAAAAAAAAAAAAGGAGCAGTTGGGAGCTTCAGTCCCAGCCTGAAAACAGCCCTCAGCCCCTCACCCAGACTGGCCAGGCACCCCAGTGGGGACCCCCACCCTGAAGCGGGTGTGACCAGCTGCAAACAGCCATCATCCCCTCACCCAGGCTGGCCAGGCACCCCAGTGGGGACCCCCACCCTGAAGGGTGTGTGACCAGCTGCAAACAGCCATCATCCCCTCACCCAGGCTGGCCAGGCACCCCAGTGGGACCCCCACCCTGAAGGGTGTGTGACCAGCTGCAAACAGCCATCATCCCCTCACCCAGGCTGGCCAGGCACCCCAGTGGGGACCCCCACCCTGAAGGGTGTGTGACCAGCTGCAAACAGCCATCATCCCCTCACCCAGGCTGGCCAGGCACCCCAGTGGGGACCCCCACCCTGATCCAGGACACCCTTCAGGGCAAACCAGGCAGCCCCCACCCATGCACCAGGCCTCTATTCCATATAGTAAAAGGGTAATATGCCTCCCAGCACTGGGATCAGCGGAGCCACGAGGCCTCCCAGCACCAGGATCAGCGTGACAGGGGGCAGCGCCCAAACCCCCTGATCGCCCTGCGGCTCTGTGTGTGACAGGGGGCGAGGCCACAACCTCCCTATCCGCCCTGCTCTGTTGTGACAGGGGAAGGCGCCCCAACCCCCTGATTGGGCCTGCTCTGTGCGTGACGGGGGTGGTGCCGCAACCTCCCCATAGACCCTGCCTTGAGTGTGACAGGGGGCAGTGCCCCAACCCCCCAATCGGCCCTACCCTGAGCGTGACAGAGGGTGGCATCGCAACTTCCCAATCCGCCCTGCTCTGTGCATGACAGGGGAAGGCGCCCCAACTCCCCAATTGGCCCTGCTCTGAGCCTGACCAGGGGCTGCACCTAGGGATTAGGCCAGCCCTCTGCCACCTGGGAGCAGGCCTAAGCCAGCAGGTCGTTATCTCCCAAGGGGTCCCAGACTGCGAGTGGGCACAGGCCAGGCTGAGGGACCCCTCCACCCCCACCGAGTGCACAAATTTTTGTGCACCGGGCCTCTAGTAAACTTATAAGTCTCACTCACATGATACACTTACACATATACCTATACACACCCACCCGTTATCATTATCCACATACAAACTAAAAATTCAACACAGATAGCTTTAAAAGCTAGAACTGATTTTTATGGCACACTTACCTAACAGCACATAGAACAAAACTGAACTCAATACACCTTTATGTTGGAAAATAGTGAGTTTAAGGATCACTAAATTAATGAATAGACTTAATAGGTTTTTGATTCACTAGAAATCTTTGTATTATTATAAACTCTTTCATTAAAACCTTTTCCTAGCTTTTCATTGAACTTACCACCTGCAATTCCTCTAAGAAATCCATTTGGTTAACAACTAATCTACTTTTTAAAAAAACAAACAAACTGCCCTAACCGGTTTGGCTCAGTGGATAGAGCATCGGCCTGTGGACTCAAGGGTCCCGGGTTTGATTCCAGTCAAGGGCATGTACCTTGGTTGCAGGCACATCCCCAGTGGGAAGTGTGCAGGAGGCAGCTGATCGATGTTTCTCTCTCATCGATGTTTCTAACTCTCTATCCCTCTCCCTTCCTCTCTGTAAAAATCAATAAAATATATGTTAAAAAAATAAAAATAAAAAAGTAACATTAACATAGATTTTAAATTCAAAAAGTAGCATCTGACTCACCCACACTTTAAAGAATTAGTTTCTTCAAACTGTTTTCGTCCATAAACATACCATGAAACATATGATAGTGAAACCATTGGAGAAAAGGGTATGAAGGGAAATTTTCAACAGGCATTTTTGGAAAAGCCCCATTGGGACCCCACAATGAGAGGTCTGTACTAATAGGCCAGTGAAACACAACAAATAAGAGAGCAATCTAGAAATAGCCTGGAGAGGGAAGTCATAAAAAGAAACCGAAAAAAAGTTCTTTGGAAAATTGCTTGTATACTATCTCTGTCCTCTTAATACTTCACTGTAAATCTTCACTCATTCTCCCATTATTGTCTTTTTTTCCACTGTTATTTTTTAAAAAGCATAGTTTGCCTACTACCAGTAAGATGTGAGCAAAACTATTTGGAAGAAAAAAAGAGTCCAGTGATTATGTTTTATTTTAAAGTAAATATATGGAACAATAAGGTTCAATTTTTAGATAATCACAAACTCTAGTTTTAGCGAGTTTAGAGAACACCATAACTTTTCACCTGAAGTGAAATACAAAGCAGTTCAAGAACCTTACCCAATGTCCTGATCCTACTCAAAAGTGAGGCAACAGAAGCAGCACTTATGTTTCTGAGTCAGACAGATGAGAGTTCAAGTTTTATCTCTATTGGTTATGCAATTCCTCACTGCTTCAACGTCTTTATCTATGAAATAAAGACTTCAGATGGTTTCTTTAGGTTAAATAGATCATATGCATAAAGTACCTGAATCCTGCCTCAGTCCATAACCATTTCCGTGATTAGTTCACTAAGAGCATCTTTCATTACAATCTTTATAAGAATCTTATAAGAATAAGACATAAAAAGAAAAAATAGACTTAAGAGAAATATAATGCTCCTAAAAGGTCACCTTGTAACTACTGCATATAAAGAAATATTAACTGCCTGTATTCCAACTGATCAAGATGCTAACACTTCTTAACTGGATGGGTCAAGTTCCTAAAAACCACATGTCTCTGAACTAAAATGGTGTAGACGGTTGTATATGAGGACACATTATTTGGGCTAAAAGAAGTATTGGTGTGGAAAACAAAAATAAAATATGTGTCAATATAAGCTATGTACATAGTTCTGAAATAAAGAGCTGGAGAGAGAATAGAATTTAACAGATTTAAATACATCAAAAATTAAGACTTTGTTGAGATCTTATATCGTTGCCCTATTTGGTATTTCTTGTTCATTTAGTAATAGTTTATACATCTAACAGCAAAGCTATTTATTCCAATTATGTTCTGTGTCTGAATAATAGCTGTCAGTCTTGACATAGCCACTTACGTCAATATTCAGAGCTTTTAAGGAGTCAATTGATCCTTTAATTTTACCAATTTCTGGCATTTTCCAACTCATAGAAGTAACTTAAGAGTTACAGTAAAGCTTATATAATTAAATGGCTTTGACTGAGGGAATTATCTTACCTCAAGCAGCAAAAATAAAGACAAAAATAGGAGAAGCAAGGTAACACCAGCAAGTGGGATCTGATCACAAGAAGCAGCCCAGCCCAGGAAGCTTCCTTTGTCCTTGTGGACCTGGGACTACCAGCCCCCAAAATGCTAAGCAACCCCGTGCACAGCAGGGGTCCTGTCACAAGCACCTGACTCAGGAAGCCTCTCTGTCCCCATAGGCTGGAGACTCCCTTTTCCCCACATCTAGAGGCGTAAGGCAGCCAACTCCGCCCCCCTCAGAAAGCAACTGCAAAGATCATTGGGAGCCTCTGTGTCACCAAATAAAACAAGACCACAGTCTACCTTAAGAGTCCAGGACTGACAGGGTAAACCTGAGCAGTGTGAATGCCTGCTTAAATAAAAGATTTATACTTAATAGGACCTAACATCTCATAACACAATAGCTAAAATATCCAAGAGTCAATAAAAATAATGGTCACCCATCATACTAAGAACCAGGAAAAATCACAGCCTAAATGAGAAAAGACAATCAACTGATGCCAACAGTGAGACAGATGTTGAGATTATAAGACAAGAATTTTAAAACAGCTGTCATAAAAATGTTTCCATAAACACTTATACATTCTCTTGAAACAGCAAATATAAGCAAAGAAATAGAAGCTATAAACAAATAGAATTATGGAACTGAAAAGTATAAGAAATGTAAAAACTTGCTAGATGAAAAAAAAACACACGAAACTGGCGAGATGGGCTCAATAGTAGAATGGAGATAACAAAATAGAATCAATGACCTTGAGGACAGATCCATAAAACTTACCAGTGTGAACAACTGAGAGAAAGTAACACTGAAAAAAATGAACAGAAACTCAGGGAGTTGTTGGATAATAATAGATGATTCAAAGTTTATATCATCAGAGTCCGAGAAGGAAAGGAGAAAAAAGATTTAAAGAATTAATGGCTGAAAACTTCTTTTATTTAGTGAAAAAGAAACCTACATATTCAAGAAACTCAGGGAATCTAAATAGGATAAACTCAATAAAGTCCACACACCAAGACACATCATAATTACACTTCTAAACACTAAATAAAAATTTTTTTAAATCTTAAAAGTAGAAAGAAAAAAACACATTGCCTACAGGGAAACACTAATTCAAATGACGGCAAATTTCTCATCTGAAACCACAGAGACCATAAGGAAGTGGCGTTAACATTTATAAGTGCTGAACAAAAGCAAATGTTATCTCACACATTTCCAATATCGTAAGTATTTTCATTAATCTGCAGGATACTAGGTATTCCAATGCTAGTAAGTCAAATGATAATTTTAATAAAATTAAATATAAATTGAGTTGCTAAAATTATGACAAATAATGCCTGTAAACTGCAAGAACAAAAAAGTACATATAATAAAACATTTACATTGTAATATCACTCGAAATTTCTAGACTAATTATATCAATTTATAAAGGAAAAATCATGCATCCAAAGGTAAGTTCAATTAAACTTGTAAAAGAGTGCTTTATAGTTGTATAATAATTCTTTAGAATAAAATAATACTTCTTACCTTCTGGAGTTGGAATGCACCCCAAGAAAATGAAAGGAGGGAAAAAAAGAGCTTTTAATTTCTCTTTATAAAGCAACAATAAAGCCAAAATATAAACTCTCCCTTCCCCTCCCAGCATTGTCCACAATTTTTCAAATTAGCACCCTCCCCCAGCTCTGCTACAGAAAACATTAATTTCTTCTTCAGAATTTACCTTAGACCAAAATATCACTGTGTCTAACAATATACAATTAAATTCAGCTATATAGCCTACACCACTTCAGATAACAGTTGCAGTATTTTATTTATGTGGCAGAATAAAACTATTACAATAATTTACACTTAAATGTGGGTATAATGAATATTCCCCATTCTTTAATATTCTTCCCATGCATTTCAATTTCCAAGGAGCCATCATAAAGCCATCAGCTATGGACCCTAAGGTTTAGTAGCTTCCCTTTGATGCATAATGGAACTCATTGTGAAGCTCAAGAACAACGAATAGGAATATTTTCTGCCAATATCCCAGCATTTTGGTTTTTTTGATGTTGCTTTTTAGTCCTTTCGACATCCTTACAAGGTCTGTGGGCTTGAAAGCAGATTGCAACTAGCAGGTAAAGAAAATGCAAGCTAAACTCAAAGGTATCTAAGCCAACCTTACATAAATATGGTACCAATTTCATAATGTTCTTCATTCTTAAACTGAGCTCTTTCTAATGAAATCACCTCAAGGCAATTTAGCTTGGCAAATAGTCAAATTATCTGCTTTGGGGGTTTTCCCCAAAGCAGATAATTTGACTATTTGCCAAGCTAAATTATCTGCTTTGGGGGAATAATAATTTCCCCCAAAGCAGATCATTTGAGAATGTTGACTTTATTGTCCTTGCTGTATAATTTACATAAGAGGTGGGGGAAAGTTAGGTGATGGGATTAGTTATTGGTGTAAGTTGGGCTAACACATACTTAAATACCATGTGAGAGAGATTATTTTGTTCACAAGTAAATGTATTAACAGTAATACAATGTGCAATGGGGACTCCTCCAAAAAAGTAAATTTCAATCTGACAAATGTTTATTGAGTATGATCTTTGCTAGATGGTTCCCAGAGTTCTTTACAATTCCAACTTGTTTGGGATACAAGACTGAAACACATAAGAATTCCTTGTTAGGTAACAATTTTGAGCTCTGCATGACAACAATATAAAGATCTATTTAAAAGCTGTTAAGGTGTCCAGCCACATGGCCCAGTGGTTGAGTGAAGACCTATGAAACAGGAGGTCACAGTTCGATTCCTGGTCAGGGCACATGCCCGGTTGTGTGCTTGATCCCCAGTATGGAGCGTGCAGGAGGCAGCCGATCAGTGATTCTCTCTCATCACTGATGTTTCTGTCTCTCTCTCCCTCTCCCTTCTTCCCTGAATCAATAAAAATATATTTTAAAAAATAATAAAAATAAAAGCTGTTAGGGTAAGTTCTTAAATGTACTGCCTGTTTCAGAAACTAAGTTGTTAGTAAAATGGCTGTAGTTTAAATTTCAAATTATTCCAGAAAGTAATTTACAATTAGAAAGCAACTAACCTGTTATATGTCAGCACATAATATAGAATTGATTTGAAAAATAATCGAGCACACATGCTAATCACAACGGCAGAGAGAACTATGGATATAGAGGCGGTACGATATACTGAAAAGAGCAAAACCAGAAGCAGTAAGCCTCCGCTTCTAGTTTCACTGACCTAGCTGTACGACCCTAGCCAGGTCTCAATCTCCATGGGCCTTAATTCTTCAATAATAAAATGAGACATAACCATAATATCCCAATTTTCTTTTCCAGTTATAAAATTCCATGACTAAATTATGTGGTTTGAAAAAGGGGTTGCAGAAGGAGGAAAGGAAGAGGAATGTAACAGAGATTACCCACTTGGGGAATAGTGTTAATCAGGGGCATCACACTGTACTGTAACTAAACTTCATTTACAAGGAATGCGTGGCCAAGTCACCTGCTTATTCCCAAATCTGTCAGTAATACTATATAAATAGCACTTATTTCTTCCTTTCCAGGTCTTTTTCCATAAAGGACCAATGCTTTTATTTTATTTTATTTTTTTTAAATATATTTTATTGATTTTTTACAGAGAGGAAGGGAGAGAGATAGAGAGTTAGAAACATCGATGAGAGAGAAAGATCGATCAGCTGCCTCCTGCACATCTCCCACTGGGGATGTGCCCGCAACCCAGGTACATGCCCTTGACCGGAATCGAACCTGGGACCTTTCAGTCCGCAGGCTGATGCTCTATCCACTGAGCCAAACCGGTTTCGGCAAGGACCAATGCTTTTAAATAGTTCTCAACTTCTTTCAGAGGTAACAAGTGATGATCACCTAATTTAAAAGCTAAGCCATTAGCCCTGGCCAGTGTTCCAGTGGTTAGAGCACCACAGTTCGATTCCCAGTCAAGGGCATGTACCTGGGTTGCAGGTTGATCCCCAGTCCTTGTAGGGGCGCATGCAGAAGGCAGCCAATTGATGTTTTTCTCTCACTCCCTCTCTTTCTCTGCCCCTTCTTTCCTCTTTCCCTCCCACTCTCTCTAAAGATCAATGAGAAAAAAATTTTCTTTGGGTGAGGATTAACAAAAAAATTAAAATAAAGTAAAAGCTAGGCAGTTGGCTACACTCATTAACTGCATTCTAACTTACTGTTCCTCACCAATCTTATGGTGTAAAATATTCAAATTCATGACTCACCAAAATTACTAATTATTATGTGTCATGAACCCGGGGACCACTCATGAATGGTCTAATTCAGAAAATACTCAATCTGCAGATGATGACTTCATGAACACTAGAGTCTTCCTAATTTCATTTTCCTCTTCTACTCATGAAAGATAAGAAACACTAATAAGAGAATAGGATCTCAGGAAATGAATACTCTTCTTTCGGTTCTTTCCTCAAAACTCTCTGTTAGCTGTTAATAATAAGGATCAAGATTATATAGCTAATAGGATGAGCAAAGCAAGTTAAGACTCCAGTGGGAGAAGCATTAAAAGCAATGGCTACTTTAGAAGGAAGGCCTGCAGTCCCACACACTTAATGCTATAAAAACACATTTATAAACATTAATGGCAGCCACAGCTGATGGAGGGAAGAAACCTGCTGTACAACAATCTAAGAGGAGAAGTAGTAATGAGCTGTTGAGACCAGTAAATGGTGAGCAGGAACAGTCCCAAAGTATACATAAGCACTTTGATCTAGTACTATTCTGTGTATATGTTTAATCAATATTATGTATGCTTACTGTCTATATTAATTGCTCTTTTCTGATAATAATCCAGAATATCCAAATTGCACACAAATAGTCTCTTGAGTTCTTAACTGTTAGATACATACTGGAATGTTGGAAGGACTATTTATAATTTATAGTGGGCAATGCATACTTTTTAATCTGGAATTTTCCAAAAGTAAACCTTTATATTTAAAAAACTGTTTTCAGTACCTGACTTATAAACTTAGGCTGTAACATAAGTCAAAGTATCTTATCACAAAAGAAAAAGGATATTTAAATTCTGTAACACACCAGGAACTATTTACTCATCAACATCCAAAACAAATTAAGCAAGATTCTTCAAAATGGGAAAGCAGACAAAAACTACAAAGGGAGCCCTGGCTGGTCTGGCTCAGTGGATGGATCGTAGGCCTGCGGACTGAAAGGTCCCAGGTTCGATTCCGGTCAAGGGCATGTACCTTGGTTGCAGTCACATCCCCAGTAGGAGGTGTGCAGGAGGAAGCTGATTGATGTTTCTCTCCCATCGATGTTTCTAACTCTATCCCTCTCCCTTCCTCTCTGTAAAAAATCAATACAATATATTAAAAAAAATAAAACTACAAAGGGAAAAAGAGTTGAAATCCATGTATTAAGGACTGGGAAATAAAAATAAAACTGTAAAAAAAATAGCACATCTTCAATAAGCACAGTATCCATTTCATTCTATAACCTGTCTAAAAACTTTAATTATAATATTACCATTTGACATATCACAGCAACAAGAGAATAAGTTATAACTACATTTGAATGTGATCTTCCAACTTATATTTCATATGTTAATAAATAGGTTTTCAATATCAGTTATATGCCAAGGACTATGGAGGAGGGGAGAGGCAGGGCGGGGCAGGAAAAGCAAACAGTGTCACTGCCCTAATGGAGCTAGCTTAAACTATAGAGAAGCTACATAATATCACAAAAATATGTAATTTTAAACCTTAAGTGCCATCAAGAAATAACACAGAACACTATAATAAACTAAAAAAGGAAAATGTAATCTAGACCAGAAAGTCAAAGTTTTCTGAAAAAGACATTCAAACTGACACCTGAAAAATAAATAAAAGTTAAGTGAGGGAGCCGAAACCGGTTTGGCTCAGTGGATAGAGCGTCGGCCTGCGGACTGAAAGGTCCCAGGTTCGATTCCGGTCAAGGGCATGTACCTGGGTTGCGGGCACATCCCCAGTAGGAGATGTGCAGGAGGCAGCTGACCGATGTTTCTCTCATCGATGTTTCTAGCTCTCTATCCCTCTCCCTTCCTCTCTGTAAAAAATCAATCTACACTAATAAAAGAGAAACATGGTAATTGGCGTACGACTGCTACCCTTCCCATTGGCTAATCCCCCTGTCACTCACAGAGTAGGGCCGAGATATGCAAATTAACTGTCAGCCAAGATGTCTGCCGGCAGCCAGGCAGCTGATGCGAACAGGGAGGCTTGCTTGCTTCAGTGACGGAGGAAACCAACGTTCCCCACCTGACTTGCCGGCCTCTCAGCTGCAACTCTCAGCAACTATGTTGCGAATATAGAAGCTAAAAAAAAACCAGAAACCTGCTTTACTCAGTGGGGCTTCAGCCAGCTGGACCGCAACGTTGTATCAAATACAGACGGTAAACAAAGGCCTTCGGTTTTCAGCAGCCGAGGCCTCAGAGCTAAAGCTGGCCCAGAATAAAAAAAAAAGAAAAAGAAAAAAAGGAGCAGTTGGGAGCTTCAGTCCCAGCCTGAAAACAGCCCTCAGCCCCTCACCCAGACTGGCCAGGCACCCCAGTGGGGACCCCCACCCTGAAGGGTGTGTAACCAGCTGCAAACAGCCATCATCCCCTCACCCAGGCTGGCCAGGCACCCCAGTGGGGACCCCCACCCTGATCCAGGACACCCTTCAGGGCAAACCAGCCAGTCCCACCCATGCACCAGGCCTCTACCCTATATAGTAAAAGGGTAATATGCCTCCCAGCACTGGGATCAGCGGAGCCACGAGGCCTCCAGGCACCGGGATCAGCGTGACAGGGGGCAGCGCCCAAACCCCCTGATCACCCTGCGGTTCTGTGTGTGACAGGGGGCGGGGCCACAACCCCCTCCCCGCCCCCACGGGCCCTGCTCTGTGTGTGACGGGGTAGAGCCATAACCTCCCCATTGGCCCTGCCCTGAGTGTGAGAGTGGTGGCGCCCCAACCCCCTGATCGGCCCTGCTCTGTGGGTGAGAGAGGGCGGCGCCCCAACCCCCTGATCCGCCCTGCTCTGTGGGTGATAGAGGGCGGCGCCCCAACCCCCTGATCCGCCCTGCCCTGAGTGTGACAGGGGGCGGTGCCCCAACTCCCCTATCGGTTCTGCTCTGTGCATGACAGGGGGGAGCTCTCCAACCCCCTGATTGACCCTGCTCTGTGCATGACAGGGTACAGAGCCCCAACCCCCCTGAATGGCCCTGCTCTGTGCATGACAGGGTACGGAGCCCCAACCCCCCTGATGGGCCCTGCTCTGTGCGTGACAGTGGGTGGCGCCGCAACCTCCCCATCAACCCTGCCTTGAGCGTGACAGGGGGCAGTGCCCCAACCCCCCAATCGGCCCTACCCTGAGCATGACAGAGGGTGGCATCGCAACTTCCCAATCCGCCCTGCTCTGTGCATGACAGGGGAAGGCGCCCCAACTCCCTAATAGGCCCTGCTCTGAGCCCGATCAGGGGCTGCACCTAGGGATTGGGCCTGCCCTCTCCCACCCGGGAGCAGGCCTAAGCCAGCAGGTCGTTATCTCCCAAGGGGTCCCAGACTGCGAGAGGGCACAGGCCGGGCTGAGGGACCCCCCCTTCCCCCGAGTGCACAAATTTTTGTGCACCAGGCCTCTAGTAAAATATATTTTAAAAAAAAAAAGAGTTAAGTGAGGGAAAGCACATTCCTCGCTAAAGCATCAGCAGGTATCAAGGCTGCAGTGGGCAGCAAATTGCCTACATATTTGGGAACTGACAAGCCAAAAAAAGCATTTAAAGCTATGAGAATGGACGAAAGTACAGGTTAAGTTGGAGAGAAGGTAATGAGAAAAAGAGAGAAGAAAAACTTAGAGAGGAAGGAAAGCAGGAATGTTTGTGGTCACTTCAGGCAACAAAATAGTTTCAAGAAGGAAGTAGCAGTCAGCTGTGATAAATAATGCCAACAAGAGAGGTGAGAACTAAAAGTCCCAAGGAGTTGGCAAAATATAAGTCACTGATGACTTAAAAAGAACTGTGTTGTGGTCACGTAACTGCACCACCATATAAGTTCTTCCTTCTGTTCTTTTTTTTTATTTACTTTCTTTACTTAATTACTGTTCTTGCCTACTCCCTGGAAATGATAAGTTTAAAGTCACAGAGCCTTACTATGTTAGAGCTGGATGAACCTGCAATTGGCATTTTGACCTAAAGGACTGGTGAAGTCTGATCTCTACATACCATATTTCCTGACCGATTTCCCCAGTGTGTATCATCAAGTCTAATTTTATGAAAAGAAATGAAATCTCTAGCTCATCCCATTCTATAAGACCCAATAGTGTTAAAAACAGATATTAGAATACCTTAACTTAATTTATTCCTTAGTCACAATAATCACTTATCCTCTTCTCCTATAGCCTTATACAAATTGATCTGTGATTAAATGGGTATGGTGCTTTAACTTTAATCTAATATGACTAATTCAAATAACAACTTGAAATTATATCGATACATTTTAAAATAATTTACAAAAAATACGTTTAAGAGCTAACATATTTCAAATACATTTTAATGTTTTAATTTACAAATGTTCACACAATTTTTCAGGGGCATACATTATATAAAGCAAGTTATACTAATTTATACTTCATTGTTTTATATTAATAAAGAAAACTTATTTTATTCCCAACCTACTGACATTTGGCCACAAGTCAAAAGTTTTTAACTTCATTAGCAAAGAAAGGTAATAAAAAAATCTCAAATTGAATTTCATGGTAAAGAAAAGAAAATGAGAATGAAAATCTACAATATTTTGTTGTTTATTTACAAGTGTATCAGCATAACTCACTATTTCTCAATAGGAATACTACTGGCATTTGAGGTGAACAATTTTTCAATGGAAGACATTTAGCATCCCTGTTACTTTCTAGTCATTGTGGCAATCAAAAAACAGCTCCCCTCCCCCCCCAAAAAATAGCTCCCCAAAATTCTGAACATGTTCCCTAAGGGTGTTAAATAATACGGCCTCCCATCGAGAACAACTAGTAGCAGTTTTAAAGCACGAGCTTTTCTATCTCAATGAAAATATCTCTAATGCAAACTCCCAGATTTTTGCCTTAATCTACAAATTATGTTGAACATAATTTTAACATTTTTTTATGACAAGGGGTCTTAATTATGGACAGTGACTATTATATGCTATCCTATCTAAATTAGAAAAAAGCCCATGGCCATAACACCATAACGCCCAATGACTGGTCACCAGGAGGTGCATGGAGCACCTCTTGGTCCCTCCCTCCCTTGCCCGTGAATTGCTTGCGGTGGTGGGGTGGGGCTCATGGTTCACACGGCACAGCCCACAGGCTCCAGCACAGACTACAGGCTCCGATCGCACCAAGGCTGGTGGCAAGGCGTGTGCGGGTGGGCGGAGCTGCGAGGGCATGGGTGGGGTGCATGCGGGTGCGCAGGGCTGCCAGCATGGTGATGCGTGCAATGGGCAGGGCCGTGCAATTTCGCGCACTGGGCTTCTAGTATATAATAAAAGTCTAATATGCAAATTGTCCCCTTGACCAGAGTTCCGCTGGGAGTTCGACCGCTCGACCAGTCGCTATGATGCACACTGACCACCAGGGGGCAGGTGTTCCAACTGACAGGTTAGTTTGCTGCGGGCGCTAATGGGCTGGACTGGAAAGTGAGGTGTGAGGTGAGAGCTGTCAGGAAGCTCCCAGGGTTTGGCCCAAGCCTTGGGCGAGGAGGGTGGGGGCAGGAGCCAGGAGGGTCCCAGTGGCGCGGGAGGCTGGCATGGTCATTAGCAACCTGTGGTGTTCTCAATGAACAACTTAAAATCTTCTGAGATGCTTCTTTTTATTTGTTAAGTTTCACTAACTACTCCAGGAGAGTGGATAGCACCATTATGGGGGGACAGGCCAGACGCACCTTGGCCTCGGAATCCCAGGGTTCAGTAGTGTGGGGGGCGGGGCTGAGTTGGAGAAACCAAGTCCAAAATTTGAAAGGAAGCAGGAGGCAGTGAGGGGCAGAGGGTGACAGCTGCGCGGGTGCCTAGAAAAGCTGCTGGGTGGGGGCAGCCGAGGAGCCCAATGCCTCTCCCAGGGGACAGGCTCCACGTCCCTCCCTCTCCCCCCTTAACCCCCCATGACCCGTCACACCAGCTCTCCTCCAAGGCCCCACCTGGGCTCGCCCTGCACAATCCACCCCGCCCCACACAGCCCTGCCCTGCACAGCCTCACACCCCCCCCCCCCCCCCCCCCCGAGAGCCTTTGGGGAGCTCCGCCCCCGGAGGAGAAAGGGGGAGGCTGCAGATAAAAGGTCATAGGAGGAGGGGGCAGAGCAGGGCCCACCAAGTCAGATGGAGGGGAGGGAGGGAGAGACCCCACAGGACTGGGGACAGAGATGGGCGGGGAAGGAGGGCTGTGCAGAAACATCGCCCTTAGTTGAAGTAGAAATCCTGACCCCATTTTACAGACCCCAGCAGTGTATGTGTGTGGGGGAGGGGGGGGGCGAAGACAGAAGAGGGTGTGAGGGGACTGGATAGATGGAGAGCAGCGACGTTTAATTCATGGCCTATTTATTTTTATTTTTGTTAATATATTTTTATTGATTCCAGAGAGGAAAGCAGAGAGAGCGGGAGATAGAAACATCAATGATGAGAGAGAATCGATCTGCTGTCTCCCACATGTCGCCTACTGGGGATTGAGCCCACAACCCAGGAATGTGCCCTTGACCAGAATCGAAACCAGGACCCTTCAGTCCGTAGGCCGGGCTCTATCCACTGAACCAAACCATCTAGGGCTATCGATGGCCTATTTAAAACCGCTGCAGTAGGCTGAGTAGGGTCTTACCACGATGGTGTTACCTGATAATGAGGGTGTCTCTCCTTATGTTGGGGTAATCAGAACTGCAGCGAAGTAAAGACACACCCATGGAGCCTGCAAAGGGTTTCCACGCACACGATGCAATTTACTTCGTGTGGCAACCGAAGAGGGTGAGCAGAGCCTAGGAAGGACATGAGGTCTCCAAGACCAGGGGCTGGAGGGAAAGTGCGTGCTGAGCATTCCACATTGTGAGTTACAATCTATATATATGAAAGCCTAATATGCTAAGTGTCTGACCAAGCAGTGGACCAACCAGTCGCTATGATGTGCACTGACCACTAGGGAACAGATGCTCCAACCGGTAGGTTAGCTTGCTGCTGGGGTCCAGCCGATCGGGTCTGGGTGAGATGGGGCTGGACATACCCTGGAACCCTCCCATGGTCCCTCCCCAGCCACTGGCCCTGATTGGCCCCAACTGGGACTGGGCAAGATGGCCCTGATCGGCCCCAATTGCCGGCCAGACAGAGGGACTCGACCCATGCACAAATTTTGTGCACCAGGCCTCTAGTTGTAATATAATTAAGGCTCTTAAAAATTAAATTAAAGTATGTTTACCTTCAATCCTATATTAACACATTGCGTACCGCATAGAAATCTCTAAGACATACGCCAGGGACCACACGTTTTTGGGCAAACTGCACGTTATTTAAATCATCATAACACACTTTAGGTGTTGTTTTTCAGTAATTATAACATTTTTATTTACAAAAACAATTAAACAAAGTTCCTAGTACTTTTTTAACGTATGGTACTGTGTAAAACATTTTCCTCTATGAAGAGGGACCAAACAAAATTTACATAAGTATCTAGATTTGCTCCTTTTTCCATGGGCGTGAAAAACAAGAACACTCGTGAGCGGTCCTTAACACATGGCGCGCGAAACATGAGAAAACTCCTGAGCCGTACGAAATGTGTTAATTTACCCCAGGCTGCTTTATTTGAATATAATAAGACTAATATCTGAAATATATACTCCTTATATGTATCTTTTCCATTGTATTCTTTGTGGCCAAAGTTATTTCTTCCTAGACTGCCTACCTCTAGCACTCTCCTGGCACTAGAGTACTTTTTATCTGCTAATGACCAAACTTACTAAATCAAAAGCCTGAATTGATAGATGAAGGCTTGAAGATGGCTCTAGGCCACATAAGAATTAAAGTGCATGGGTGTAGAGATAGTTACCTTCTAAGAATTTATTAAAACTTACTTTTGGTTTTATAACTATGCTATGATTGAAAATGCCAAAGATCTGACAACTGAATAAATAAAAAATTAACAATGCAGTTATCACTAAATAATCTTCAGGATTGAAATACACTGCTATATACTATAAAATACTAATCATGGACTATAATTATAATATTAATTTGGACTATACTAATAATAGTTAAATAACTCACCTGATTTCTTTTAGTCCTTCTCTCTGGATAACTTGAAGAATTTCTTTATGACTCATGGGTGTATTGGGGTATTTTTCTAAGACCTGAGAAACAAGTATATAATAATAAATTATTTTTCTTATTGTAAGTTCTTATTCTTATTATAACTATATATTTAAGTATATTCCTTATTCTTATTAAAAGTATGTATTAATTTCATCCAGCACATACATATCCAGAGATTTTTCATCCCTTATATTTGGGATGATAAGAAAATTGGAAAGTTAATGAAATATAAATAGGATCTTCTCTCCTTTAGTCACAAACAAGTCAAACCTGAAGCAGAAATAGATAAAAAGGGCATGATTAATAACTCAATTATTATTAGTGCACAATATGAAATAGTGTTTACTTTCTGTCTCTACCCCTACATCACAGGCCTGTGTACCTACTATAAGCACCTTAAAGATTATCCATCTTCACATTTCCACCAAAGCCTAATACAGCATGGATGCTCAAAATTGCATAACCAAAACAAATTAATAACAGTTATAATGAAATTAAAATGGTATCTGTGTTCTGATTCTGATAAAAACAGAATAAGCACAGTTTATCCTGTCTCTCCCACTGAATATATACAACTAAAAACCTAAACAGAATACATGGAGCAGCTATCTGAGGACTCTAAAATGGTAGTAGTTGGCTTGAGGGAGGAAACCACAACTAGAAGTACCATGGGACTACTTAGCCTGGACTCAATGGCAGTCCAAACTCAAAATTGCACTCTCAGTGCCGGCAGAAATGATTTCAAAAGAGGACTTTTCCTTTTTGGTCTGAAGAGCAGAGGGAGGACCCTCTGGGATTTTGTTTTGTTTTCCCTTTCTCTTGGCCCCTGTCCCCAGGCAATCTAAAGGCAGCAGTTGTGGCAGTGATGATGACAGCAATGGATAGAGAGGGACCTAAACCTCCAAGAAAGGTCCCATGAGTGTGAAGGGAATCCTCATGGCTTATATTCGTTCTCTACCATCTTGCTGCCTGGCATGGAAGGCAGATGTGATTGTGGAAGTGTGTAGCAAAACAGAAATGACAACTCCAGTTATCCAGTGACAGGACAAGGGAGAAGGGTCTCTAGAAGCAGAAAGTGCAAAAAAAAAAAAAAAAGGAGCTGAAGAAAGAGGTATCATAAAGTTCTATAAAAACTCCTGAGGTCACCCCAAACTATGCATATGGGGCTCCGACCCTCAACATACTACTTATCTGGTTTTCAAATTAGCCACTAGGAGGCACATATGCAGAACAGACCCAAACAGTATGTACCTGTCCAATTTTTCCAACATCATTTATTGAAGAGACTGTTCTACTTTATTGTATGCTTTTGCCTCCTTTGTCAATAAGAGTTCTATTTTCACACTAAATTTGTTAAAACTTATACTGTCACATTTACTGCAAATACTTTTACCGCCTATTTTTCATATTTTCATTTCTGTTGTTTTTCCATGGAGATTTCTATTCATTTCATGTATTATAACTGATTGGTCGTTTTTCTTTAAAGAATAATTTATTTCCCAGCTGGCATGACTCAGTGGTTAAGCATCAATGCATGAACCAGGAGGTCACAGTTCAATTCCTGATCAGAGTACTTGCCCAGGTTGCGGGCTCAATCACCGGTGTGGGGCATGAAGGAGGCAGCTGATCCAATGATTCTCTCTCATCACTGATGTTTCTATCTCGCTCTTCCTCTCCCTTCTTCTCTGAAATCAATAAAAACATATTTTTTAATTAAAAAATAATAATAGTGATTTTTACAAAGAGAGAGAAATATCTACGTGAGAGCACAACATCGGGCGGCTACGTCCTGCACACCCTCTACCAGGGATGGACCCAGCAACCCAGGCATGTGCCCGCGACTAGGAATCAAACAGGCAACCTCCTGGTGCACAGGACAACACGCAACCAACTGAGCCACACCAGCCAGGGCTCTTTTGGTTTTAACATATCTACATTTAAGTATACCTTTCCTCCCTTCAATAGCTTAATATTTTTCATTTTCACTTGACTCTTTTAATTTACTTATTTTTAATAGGAAAATGTGCAAAGACAGAGAAAGAGAAAAATGTAGACACACACTAGAGAAACCAAAGAGGAAAAAATTGAAGAGAAAACAACATGGCTACATATATTTCTGAGCAAAAATACAGTATTCCATTACATTACTATTACAATATTATCAGTGTATTGCAATAATATTACTTTTTTTTTTACCACAGGTTTAATATAAATGAAAACACTAGTTTTATAAAAACATTTAGCTTAATTTAACCACAGGAGGGCAGTGTTTATCAAACAAAATATTCCACTGGAACTGTTTATGGAACCACATAACACAATTTTTAGAAACTACTTTGATAATCTGAATAACTGCACAGCCCAGCTGGCATGGCTCAGTGATTGAGCCTCGACCTATGAACCAGGAGGTCACGGTTCGATTCAGGTCAGGGCACATGTCCAGATTATGTGCTCAGCCCCCAGTGTGGGGTGTGCAGGAAGCAGCCAATCAGTGATTCTCTATCATGATTGATGTTTTTATCTCTCTCTTCCTCTCTAAAATCAATAAAAGTATATTAAAAAATAAAATGCACAGATAAAAAAAACATGAATCTTTATAGATTTACTTCAATGTTTTACGGCTTACTTGCTGTCCAAAACCTTGAATTAGGCTAATCAATGCCACAGTAATGAATGAGGTCACCCAGGAAATACACAGAATGACTGATTAGAGCCTAGGC
Organism: Myotis nattereri; assembly: GCF_964212035.1. Taxonomy (NCBI): domain Eukaryota; kingdom Metazoa; phylum Chordata; class Mammalia; order Chiroptera; family Vespertilionidae; genus Myotis; species Myotis nattereri. The sequence goes on along the minus strand of NC_138085.1, from coordinate 73,263,089 downwards.
CTCAGAGCCAATATACCAATGTTTACGAGTCAGAGAAGGAAAACTAGGAAATAAACTAAGGAATGGCCAGAGAAACTGGAAGAAAACCAAAGAATATGGTGCCTCACAAAAGACAAACACATTCTAAGAAGGATGAAGTGGTCAACAATGTCAAAAACTGCCTAGAAGTTGAGATAACAACTTCAAAATTCACTGGACTTACGTAGCAATAAGAAGCCTTTTAACTAGCTTTACAAGTTTAGATTCCATTTCATCAGGAAGGAAGAAATCAAATTTGAGGGGGTTTAGCACTGCATGGGAAGTCCAAAGTTGGCAGCAGGGTGTTAAAACAACTCCTAGAAAAGTGAAGGAAATCTGAATTGGAGGAATTTTGTTAAATGGATTTGAACAAGTTTCACTGGACAAGAATAAAAGGAGACCGAAGTATCCTTAGCTACCTCAACTTTCCCCATCCCAACAAGAGGCAAATAGATGCAGACACAAATGAGACAAATCCCTTAATTACCCAAACTTGTGCTAATTTGACACTCAGAAACAAAATTAATTCAGAGGATGCAGTATCCCACACCTACCAGACTCACTATACAAATACTCATGGTGTGAGTTCAGGAACTGAACCAAAAATAACAAGGAATACATGGAATTTAGACAGAAGAAATAATTTATAGAGCCAAATATTAGAAAAGGAAAGAAGGAAAAGGACCTTACCTGGCTGCTTAGCAGTATCTCTTGATCACTACCTCTGTCCTGAGATGCACTTCTCTGTTCAGCTTCTGTGACACCAGACTCTCCTTGTTTCCCTTCTACCTCCTTCACCAGCAACTTTTCATTCTCCACAATCTTTTAATGTTGATTTTCCTCAGGATTCTCTTGTCTCAATTTCTACTGCCCTTGGGCATTTCATCCTCCCATGTTTCAAAAGTATTTATGCTCCTGCAGCAGCACTCTATAACACCCCCCCGCCCCCCGTAGTACTAACCACACTGTATTTATTATAATTGCACTTTAAATCATCTGTCCTGCCCACTGGTACATAAGCTCAGGAGGGCTGGGAGCATCTGTCTTATTCTTCAGTATCCCCAGTGCCTATCTATGGGAGGTCTAAAACCTGTGATGACTGACTGAGGAATCAGGAACACAGGCTTTAGACAATACTAAAATTGCTTCTCTCTCTATATTTTTTAAACAAGAAAGGTGAAAGGTAAGTGCAATTGCAAATAAGTTTGTAGATTCAGGGGTAGAAACTTGAATATAAGAAGTGGCTGAGAATATTTAAATACAAATCTATACGGAGGCAGCTTAGGAAAACCAGAGATTACATAGGCTGGCTTCGTAAGTCCAGGGGTAGTTTTACCTCAATTCTGAACAGCTCTAATCAAGTCATTCTGATATAGTTCATTCCTAGCTTAGATTGTTTTTATCTGATTATCCAAGAAGTCCAGATGTTATGTACACTCCCTAGTTTAAGCAACAAAAAAGTTCTCAAAACCTAATTTTCTCAAAATTCTGAAGAATTAATAATAACACTTCATGTTTTTCTAGCATTTAAGTGTCAGGTACTATCCTAAGTGCTTTACATTTATTAGCTCATTTAATCTTTACAACAAACCTATGAGGCAGGTACTATTATGACATTTTTTTAGATACGAAAACTGAGGCACAGAGAAAATAAGTCACTTGACCACGGTCACATCAGCGAATACGTGACGGAGAAGGAAATTCTTTGCTCCTAAGCCTTGTGCTACATATACTCCCTCTTCATCAGTTACACATCCACACTACTCCCAAAATTAACTCTTATTTTAATGGACATTTACTAAGCACTCCTTACATGTCAAAAACTGGGGATACTAAGATGAATAAGAAACAAGTCCTGTTGTTCACAACTAGGGTAGAGAGAAGATGGGAAAGGGAGAGATAGACAACTGTAATATGAGAAGAAATACTACAAAAGACATAAAGAACTACAGAAACAAAGGTAAAGAACCTTTAATTCTTCCTATAAAAATTATGCAATATTTCAAATAACAGTAACTACAAAATAATAAGACACTTATGTACCAACTAACTAACTCTGTCAAATCCACAAAGGACCAGCGTCAACCAGAAATTCTCAATGACAACAGGAGTGATACACACATAGTGCTTTTTGTCAACTTGCAACCAATATTTATGGAGCAAATGTTACGGTCAGCACTGTGCCATATGCTGAAATACAACAGTGAATAAGATAGATTTAATTCTCCTAAGCTGGTGGGGAACCAGATGCTTAGTCAAACAACAAATAAATAAGATAAAAACTTCTAAAAAAAAATCCACAAAGGAAATGGAAGAACTTTCTGAAAAGATAGAAAGTTAGCAATTCTAATGGTAGAAACAGACAATAAATATGTAAGCAAAAAAATATTTTTTAAATAGTGGTTTAAGTGCAATAAACAAAATAAAACAGGGTGATAAGGTTTATAGTAAATGAGAAAAGAGGTAATTCTGAGCAGTCAGGCCTCAATGACTACCCAACATTTAAGCTGAGAACTATATGACACGTAGCCAGGCATGGTAACAAGAGTGGGCTTAATATGGAACCCTAGCTGTGTAAGTAATAAACTGTAAGGGAGTGTCAATATCCTGCAACACACACTGCCAACATCCTACCTTTGCTCATGCCATTCTCTGTATCTGACTTAACTTTTCCACTTCATACCTGAAAGTCTATCTGTCACCTAACAAAATAGCAAAAATTTTCAAAAGTGGAAATATTCAATCCTTCAAGGGTTCAGTAAAACAGGCCCACACACATTACACAGCTGGGACAGTAAAGTGATACACCTTTCAGAAAACAATTTGGTAACATGTAACTTTAAGGGCCTTTCAAAGATTGACATCCTCTTACCCAATAACTTTCCTCCCAGCAATCTATAAAAGCAAAATAACAGAAATACATACAAGATCTAGGCACAAAGGTGTTCACTGAAGTTATTATTTGTAACAGTTATAAAAATAAACAATCAGCTCTAGCCGGTTTGTCTCAGTGGATAGAGCATCGGCCTTCGGACTGAAAGGTCCCAGGTTCGATTCCGGTCAAGGGCATGTACCTGGGTTGCGGGCACATACCCAGTAGGGAGTGTGCAGGAGGCAGCTGATCGATGTTTCTCTCTCATCGATGTTCTAACTCTCTATCTCTCTCCCTTCCTCTCTGTAAAAAAATCAATAAAATGTATTTTTTAAAAATAAAAATTAAATAAACAATCAAAATTCCCAATATTAAGATAATAAATCAATTTAACTCTCCCTCCCAAAGAGATCTCTAATTCAATAGCAAAGCGGAAACCACAAGTCTCTTTATCTTTATGGTAATCCAATTAGACAATGCCTGAAAGACAGGAGGAACTCAATAAATTATTTCTAAATTGAAAACAGTGATACATTATGTTGTCATTAAAGATATCTTTAATCAGCCCGCCTGGCATGGCTCAATGGTTAAACATCGAGCTATGAACCAGGAGGTCACGGTTTGGTTCCCAGTCAGGGAACATGCCCGGGTTGCAGGCTGGCATGGTTGGATGTGCAGGATGCAGCGGATCAACAATTCTCTCTCATCATTGTTTCTATCTCTCTTTCCCTCTCTCGTCCTCTCTGAAATGAATCCTATATAACAGCTAATATGCAAATGATCATCACGCTCTCGTGCTCTCACGTGGGGGCCGGGGGACCTGAGACCGGGACGCCACACCCCCTGCTCTGGCGCTGGGGGACCTGAGGCCGTGCCCCCGCCACAGCGGGGCTTGACAGGGGACCTGAGGCTGCATCCCTGCCCAGCAACGGTTGATGGGGTCCTGAAGCCACGCCCCCAACCCCGGCGCCAGGGCCAGGGGACCTGAGACTGGGCTGGGGGCCTTAAGGCCGCACCCCCTATCCCGGTGCCCTGCAGGGCTGGGTCTCATGCAATTTTGAGCCTCACATGGGTGGTCAGGGACTTGACTCTGGATCCCGCGGTGCGCCCCAGACTCTGAAAGGAGGGAGATTTTCATATACATTTTACTAATTTTCTTTCATCTCTGACATTTCTATTATAGAGAAAGGCCAAATAGCAATATTAAAATATTTCCTCTAATTAATTCCCTTTTAATGTGCACAAATTTCATGCACCGGGCCACTAGTAAAATATATTTTTCCAAATGGAAAACTTGGTACTACATATATGCACATGCACGCCCATGAACAAAAGCAAAAGAAAAACTAGGAAAAAAATGGAAAACATCACACACAGAGTAAGTTGTTATAAATCAATGAGAAAACACCAACAATTCAAAATTAAGAACTAATGAAGGATATAAAGAGAAACAGAAATACAAGTGGTCAGTAAACATCTAAAATGATATTCAACAATAGTCATATAATCACAAATATAGAATCGAAATCAAACCAGCTTTTTTTTCACCCACTGAATTGACAAAGGTGAAAATGACTAAAAGTTTAGGATGTGGGGAGCAAATACTGTTATTCACTGCTGTAAAATAATACAACCCTTTTTGAAGCACAATTTGGCTTAGATGGATATATCTTTGACTTAACAATCCTATTTAATAAAAGCCTAATATGCAAATTGACCAAAGGGCAGAACGACCGGCAGAACAACCGGTCACTATGACACCAACTGACCACCAGGGGGCAGACGCTCAACGCAGGAGCTGATCCCAGCCTGCAGGTCCCAGGCAGGGCCAAGGTGGGTGCCAGTGGGGCCCCCTTGATCACCCCACCAGTCGCCTCACACATTGGCCCTGATCACTGGCCAGGCCTAGGGACCCTACCCATGCACGAATTTCATGCACTGGGCCTCTAGTTCCAATATAAAAATTATATGACTTCTACAGGCCCAGTGCATGAAATTCGTGCACGGGGGGGGGGGGGGGCCTCTCAGCCTGGCCTGCGCACTCTCACAGTCCAGGAGCTCTCGGAGGCTGTCCGACTGGTGGCTTAGGCCCGCCATCAGCCAGACATCCTTAGTGCTGCCGCAGAGACAGAAGAGGCTGCGTTGAGCATCTGCCCCCTGGTGGTCAGTGCATGTCCTAGCGACTGGTCGTTCAGCCATTTGGTCTATTTGCATATTAGCCTTTTATCATATAGGATATTCTCACAAGGACACAAATATATATGCACAACAATATTTACTGAAGCTATTTTTGTAACTGAAAATGGCCTGAATTCCAACTAAGTGTCCACTGACCAATGAATAAGTAAACAAAATGTGGTATACACACACACACAACATACACACACTTACAAAGGAAATTCTGCCCTGGCCAGTATTGCTCAGTGGTTGGAGCAACAGCCCAAGGACTGAAGGGTCCCAGGTTTGATTCCAGTGAAGGGCACATAAACTGGATTGCAGGCTTGATCTCTGGGTGCTTCCTGAGGTGCATGCGAGAGGCAACCAATAAAGTGTCTCTCTCACATCGATGTTTCTCTCTCTTTGTCTCGCCCCCTCCCTTCCACTCTCTCTAAAAGAAATCAAAGGAAAATATACTCAGGTGAGGATTAAAAAAAAAAAAAGGAAATTCTGACACATGCTATGACATGGTGGAACCCTGATGACATTATGCTAAGTAAAATAAGTGAATCATGAAATGACAAATATTGTATGATTTCACTTACATGAGATATCTAGAGTAGTTCAAACTCATAGAAATGGAAAGTAGAATGGTGGTTGCCTGGGACTATGAGGGGAGAAGGGAAATGAAAAATTAATTAATGTCTACAGTATTTCAGTTCTACAAGATGGAAAAAGTTCTAGAGATTTACTGTACAGTTCAGTAGTATTAAGTGTAATAAAATGATTAAGATGGTAGCCCAGCCGGTGTGGCTTAGTGACTGAGCAATGACCTATGAACCAGGAGGTCATGGTTCAATTCCTGGTCAGAGCATATGCCCAGTTGCAGGCTCAAACCCAGTGTGGGGCCTGCAGGAGGCAGCCAATCAGTGACTCTCTCTCATCATTGAAGTTTCTATCTCTCTCTTTCTCCCTCTCTCTTCCACGCTGAAGTCAATAAAAAATATATATATATATATATATATATATATATATATATATATTTTAAAAATTGCAAACACCCAGCACAGCATTTCCTAGCTATCCTGCTTTATTTTTCCCCATAGCACTTGAAAAAATCAATAAAAACATTTAAAACACACACACACACACACACACACACACACACAAAACATGTTTTCACTATGAGAACTAAAACAAGAAGGCAGAGCATCACCTTGCTTGACCTTAGCAGGGACCTCAGCTGGAAATGTTGGCATCAGGTGACTCAAAATAAAATTGGGAGGAAGAATTCCCAGCTTTTTAAATGAGGCAGCATTATCCTGATACCAAAACCCAGACATAGTCCAAGAAAACTACGATTAATATCCCTCATGAACATAACTGTGAATGTCCTCAACAAAATATTAGCAAATACAGCAATATATAAAAAGCATATTATACCACAACCAAGTGAGATGCCACTCCCTCATCCCCAGGAACATAAGGCCAATTCAAAATTTGGAAACTAATGTTACCTACCATATTAGTAGTCTAAAAATTAAAAGCAAACGATTGCATCAATAATTCAGAAAATGACCCATAAGATACTTCTTAATACATAAAAAAGCAGATTAGAAACAGAAAGAGATTGATTACAACTACATAGAAAACTGTATCAAAGACTTTAAGTCCCAAAATGTTAAGCTATATTATGTCAGATGATAGTGAGTTTTTTCTCTACTTTTCCAAATTCATTTAATTTCTATAATTTAAATAATTCATGAAATTTTTGTGAAATAGGAAACCTATGTTACAAATTACTATAACTAAATTTATTTTAAATTCAACATCAGTAGAGCAAAAAATAACACACCAATCCTAACCTAGAACCAGCCAGGGCCCATCCTTTTAATTCAAAGAGTCCTACTCTAACCCTCAAAAGCTCTCTACAACTAATCTTCAGTCCTCTACAATAAATCCCACAAATGGCCCAATTAGATTGAAACACAGATGTTATCACCTGCATAAAAACTCTCTATGACTCCTAGAATAAAAATACTTGTCAGCCCGACTTCTGTGACTCTCCACATTTTGGCCCAAACCTACCTTTCCTGGTCTTGTTTTTCACTACGCTTCACAATGCTCCAAGGTAAATTAACTATGCATCAAACATTTTTCAGTCTTCCCTCTGCCTGGAATGCCTTTAGCCATACTCACCTCTAAATGTTTTATCCATCATCCTTGACTACCCAGGTCAAACCTCCAAGACCAACCCTGAAAGAGCCCCCCGCTCCTCCACCAAATTTCAGGATTATTACTATTTTGCTATTATACAGCCCCAATACAAATTTACTTTATGATTATGTTTTATTACAAAACTTAGGTGAAAACAACTCAAATTTATCTCAGTTTCTGTGTGGAAGGATTCTGGACATGGGGTAGTTACCTGGGTTTTCTGTTCAGGGTCTCACGAGGCTGAAATTAAACTGTCAGCTCAGACTGTGAAATCATCTGAGGTTTGGGGTTCTTTTCCACGCTCACTACCAAGCTTATTTGTTGGCAGGTTTCAGTTCCTTTCTGTTTTGCTGGCTCTTGGCCAGCAGTCACTCAGCTCTTAGAGGCTGCCTGCCATTCCTTGCCAAAAGGTGTTCTCAGAAGCAGTTCCCAAAGTATAAGTCAAGAGAGTGGGGTTTGGTGCAGAATCTCCTAAAGCAGGAAATAGATGGGTTCCCAAACTTGTTTACAGCTAGTTTAAGCCCGTGTGGTTACACATTGACCTTCAGAAACAAGTAGCAAATGGTATCCCTGAGGTTACAAGGCTTTTCATTAGTAGTCTCAAACCTCTGTGACTCTTTGCTAAGAAATAACATCTTTACAGTATATAGTTTTATCATTCAGAAATATAAAATAATCCATATTTATTAATTTTTCAACAATATTAACTGTGTTCACAACATACTAGTCATTATAAAAAGAACTTTTCATACATTCTCATCTAACATTCCAAATGCTAAGTTCTACTAATATCTCTATTTTAAAGTTGGGGAAACAGAAAACTCAGTATAAATCTCTACAACTCCAAAAATGGTCCTTAGACCAAAGCACCAGCATTACCTGGGAACTTGTTAGAAATGCAGAATTTCTGGCCCGACTGGTGCGGCTCAATGGTTGAGTGTCAACCCATGAACCAAGAGGTCACTGGTTCAATTCCCTATCAGGGTACATACCCAGGTTGCAGGCTGGATCCCCAGTAGGGGGCGTGCTAGAGGTAGCTGATTAATGTTTCTCATCGTTTCTATCTCTCTATCCCTCTCCCTTCTTCTCTCTCTAAAACTCAATTTTAAAAAAACATTAAAAAAAAATGCATACTTTCTGGCTACACTGCAGACCTATTGAATAAAAATCTACATTATAGCAAGCTCTCCAGATAATTCTAATACACATTAATGTTTGTGCACTGGTTTAAAGAATCTTCCAAGATGGCATAATAATGTCAGAACCAACATCAAATCCAGATTGTTAAGGTTATTCCCAAGTTGCTATGAAAAATTGTTTTTTATTCCCCATTATGTCTTTCATGGGTAATTAATATTTATAAAACTTCTTTCCATTATATTTTTTCTTGTATTCCATTTATTTTACATCTAGATGCATGTGCGCGCACACACACACACACACACACACACCCCACACACAAAATAAAAGAAAATATTTCCTACATATTAATATATTTCATGGTACCATCTGCATAAGCTTACAAAATTTGTCAGAACCACTCAAATCATATAGAAAACTAACCACTATAAATCAACAGCAATATATTTAAATTTTACATTATTATTTAGAAATAAGTCACTAACAACATTAAGCACTTTGAAACTGAATATGGCTAAACCAGCTATTAAATAATTCAGATATCAGTGGGTTAAAGATTCAGAATGATTTAGGCCATCCCAAGCTGTGAACTCCAATGAAAGTCCATTCTAAATGTAGTACCAACTACTAAATGTCAGTAAACCAAAGAATTTTCCAATGAAACATCTTTTACAACATAATTTTTACTAAAAGATGGATCAAATTACTCAGAAGACACTATAATTAATAAGGTTTACAGTGTCCCCTGAAGCCCAGGACCGAACATGTGTATTCACCATTTAACCAGTTCTAGTTTTGTCAAGCAAGATCAAAAGTAAAATAAAGGGTCTTCGGAGGCAAATACCCAGGTGGGACTTGAAATAATTTTATTTCACAAACAAGACAGAGATACTCAACCTGTTTTCCTGGCAAACAACACTTAATATAGTTGACTAACTTTACTCAAATTGTATTCTCTTGAAAGTGAGAACAATGTCTTCTTTTACCTCCAATTAAAAAAGATTAAGCCCTGGCCAGTGTAGCTAAATTGGTTGAGTGTGCCCTCTGCTCTGAAAGGTCACCAGTTCAATTCCTGGCCAGGGCACATACCCAGGTTGCAGGCTCAATTCCCAGTACCAGGTGCTCGGGAAACAGCCAATCAATGATTCTCATCATTGATGTTTCTATCTCTTTCTCCTTCTCCCTTTCTCTCTGAAATCAATAAAAATATATTTTTAAAAAATAATGAGTTTATATAACTTTAATAGAAACTCAATGTTAAAGCAAGTAATACTATTGTATTTAAGTCATATTTAAAGAGTTCAAAACTGCACCTATGTTCATCTTTGTATTTTTAAATCTAAACTTTCTAAATAATTTTTTCCTTTACAAAAATAAAAAGTTCAAAAACTTGGTACATTCAATTACCTTTTAAAACACTAAAAATAGCCCTAACCAGTTTGGCTCAGTAGATAGAGCATTGATCTGCGGACCAAAGGGTCCCGGGTTCGATTCCAGTCAAGGGCACGTACCTTGGTGGTTGCAGGTTCCTCCCCAGCCCAGACCTCGGTCGAGGCTCATGCAGGAGGCAAGTAAATCAATGTGTTTCTCTCACATCGATGTTTCTGCCTGTCTTTCCCTCTCTCTTCCACTCTCCCTAAATATCAATGGAAAAATATCCTTGGGTAAAGACTAACAAAATAATAATAATGTAAAAAAAAAAAATTAAAACACTAAAAACAGCCCTGGCCAGGTAGCTCAGTTGGTTGGAGCATCATTCCATACACCAAAAGGTTGCAGTTTTGATTCTTGGTCAGAGCACATACCTGGGTTTTCAGTTTTAAAAAAGTTACTCATGGTAAATAGATTGATATCTCTCTCCCTCTCTCTCTCTACAAATCAATAAAAAAAATCCTATATCCTCAGGTGAGGATTAAAAACACACACACACTAAAAACATGATAAATCAAACTGCACTAAAAATACTAAATTTCACAATACTAAAAACTATGAGGATGGCCTCTATGAGACATGAAAAGAAAAAATACAGAACCAAAGGGGTTTCAGAGTTTATTCTGTAAAAAGGACACAAATAGCAGGTTTTAGAAAACCCTACTGGTCAATTCCCTATAATTGTATCTTCCACATACTGGCCTCTTTCCAGACAGTGTTTGTAATGAAAACATAATGCCCTTTCACCGACAGCAAAATTGCACAGCCTTTTAAGGGTGGATAGATTCTGTGGATGATGAAACAGCAAGGACTTCTGCAAATCTGACCTTATTTTCTCATCTTCTGTCAGGATTCTAGGAGATAGAGCAGCGGCATCTTTCACAAAGAGGTTTAACTTGTGTTCAAAATAAGATTTTGATTTTTTTCTTCAATGAGTTAGGAGCATTGTAGAACACAAAAACAGGACAGAAGGAGGGATGAACTAAAAATAATATAAAATTCAAGAAGCAAAACACAAGGAAACTTTACTTCATTTTTATGGCAAGATGTAAGATCACTAAAGAAAGTGTTACATCAAATCATCTAGCACAGACAGACTTGCAGGTAGCAAGTTCATAAATGTTGAAATATCTTATAATTTTATGTCAGTTATACCTCAATAGAGTTGAAATAAAACATGCAGTTATTGTTTTAAAAATCATGGATCAGCCCGGCCAGTGTGCTCAGTGGTTGAGCGTCGACCTAGGAATCAGGAGGTCACAGTTCTATCCCCGGTTAGGACACATGCCCAGGTTACAACTCAATCCCCAGTAGGGGGCGTGCAGAAGGCAGCAGATCAATGATTCTCTCTCATCGTTTATGTTTCTATCGTTCTCTCCCTCTCTCTTCTTCTCTGAAATTAATAAATATATATATTTTTAATAAAAAATAAAAATCATGGATAAGAGCAGTTTCTCAATCTTTTTTAATTTTTTAAAAAACATTTTTTTAGACTTAGCTGGTTTGACTCAGTGGATAGAGTCAGCCTGCAGACTGAAAGGTCCCAGGTTCAATTCCGGTCAAGGGCACATATCCAGATTGTAATCCCCATTTGGAAGGCAACAGATGGATGTTTCTCTCTCTCTTCCTCTTCCTCTCTCTAAAATCAATTTTATTTTCCATTTTCTATACTTCCTACATAAAAGTCTTACTCCTTCAACAGAAATTTTTTATCTTCCATCTTATTCCCCAACATTAAATAACTTTAGGTAAATGACAAAAATAAAAATCTATGGCCCTAACTGGTTTGGCTCAGTGGATAGAGCACTGGCCTGTGGACTGAAGAGTCCCAGGTTCAATTCTGGTCAAAGGCACATGCTGGGGTTTTGGGCTTGATCCCCAGTAGGTGGTGTGCAGGAGGCAGCCGACCAATGATCCTCTCTCATCACTGATGTTTCTATCTCTCTCTCCCTCTCCCTTTCTCTCTGAAAGCAATTAAAAAAAAATAAAGAAAAAAAATCTATGTACATTGAAAATAATATTAACATGTAAATGAAGTCTATATAAATGCCATCCAAAAAAAACCACACCACTTTTTCTTCAGTCTACAAACCATGTGCTACAAATCTACACTACAGACTGCTGTGCTCCTCAACTCTAACACCCACACTTCACTTATCATACTTGGACTACTTTACTCCCAAAAGATACCTCTAGTGTACATGTCTAAGGTCTGTGTCTGTCCCTTCCACCTATAATCACAACAAATCTGTCCTCTTAGGTTGTTTTCTCTTTTGATGCTTTCCTAGTTGTGGTGGGTGACAAGAAAAAAGTAAAAAAAAAAAAGAAAGAAAAGAAAAGAAACAAGTTTAACAATATACTATTTTGAAAGCTCTGCTTTGCAAAAACAGCTAAATTCCTCAGGGATGTCATCAAATATTTAGATGATACCGTGTCTTTTTTTAAATAAGCATAAATGAACATTAGAGTCAAGTGCAATGGTTCTCAATATCTGTCTTACTATAAATTTTTCTATTTAAATTGCAGCAAACACTATTCTACAGATCTCTCACCTGAATAATGCATTTTATAATAGTGTATTTTTATAATACAAATAGAAATAAGATCAGCAGGAAGACTCCCTCTATCCAGTGTCCTTAGTTACTGGAACCTGTCTATACACTTACTCAGCCTTTTGGCAAAATGGCATGATTTTACTATTATATAATAGTTATGAAACTTATTACTTTTTTTTTATTTTATTGATTTCAAAGAGGAAGGGAGGAGAGAGAGAGACAGACACATCAATGATGAGGCAGAATCATCGATTGGATGCCTCCTGCATGCCCCACAGGGAATGTACAGAAGGCAATCATTGATGTTTCTCTCTTACATGGATGTTTCTCTTTCTCTAAGCATGTCTTCAAATGAGGATTTTAAAAAAAAATTTACTTTTCCTAGTTTTCTTGATCTTATAAATATACTAGAGGCCTGATGCACGAAATTCGTGTAAAAGTAGGCCTTCCTTCCCCTGGCTGCTGGCACTGGCTTCCCTTTGGCACTCAGGACCCAGGCTTCCCTCACAGCCCCGGCTTCATCTGGAAGGTCATCTGGTGGGGCGTCCAGCCTAATTAGCATATTATGTTTTTATTATTATAGATGCACCCCCCTTTTTTTTTTTAGTGATCTTAGAGAGAAAAGGAGGGAGGGAGAAGGGAGAGAGAAACATTAACTTATTGTTCCACTTATTTATCCATTCATTGGTTGCTTCTTGTATGTTCCCTAACAAGAATGAACCCCAAACGTTGGCATATCAGGAGGATGCTCTAACCAACTGAGCTACTCTGCCAGGGCACTATTTCTTAATTTAGGTCAAAGTTACTTCCATTTGTTAAATCACCAATTCTCTGATCTCATTCTACAGTCTAAAATATTAAAGATCTACTTTTGTTTATTCCTCTTACATTTACTTCTAAACTTCATACAAGCAGAAACCTTTTGAGCACTGAAGTTTACTTTAATTCCTCACTTTATAGATGATAAAATAAACCAAAAAGGGTATGTTATTTTCTAGATTTTGGCTACTAGAAGGAAAGTATTAGTGCTATTTCTAAAATTCATTTTTACTTAGACTGAAGCCTTATACATTTACCAGAATAAAATAAAGACACCAAACCACTAATACACTGATCCCTTCAAGTACTCACTTAGAACTCTATTAATTACTAGTCTTGCCCAGCCCTTGTGGCTCAGTGGACTGGGAGTTGTCCTGTGGTTGGATTCCGGTCAGAGCATATGACCCAGTTGTGGGCTGAATCCCCAGTGGGGGGTGTACTAGAAGCAGATGATCTCTCATTGATGTTTCTCTCTTTCTCTCTCTCCCTCCCTCTCCTTTCCTCTCTCTCCAAAATCAATAAAAACATTTTAAGAAACAAAAACTAGTCTTTTCATCTTTAAAATACTATTTTTCACACAGCTAGCTAGAGCATGAAATGTTTATCCTATATAATAAAAAGCTAATATGCAAATTGACCGAACAGCGGAACGACTGATTGCTATGATGCACACTGACCACCAGGGGGCAGACGCTCAACACAGGAGCTGCCCCCTGGTGGTCAGTGTGCTCCCACAGAGGGAGCACCACTCAGCCAGCAGCCCTGGGCCGGGCTCACAGCTGGTGAGCGCAGCGGCAGTGACAGGAGCCTCTCCCACCTCCGTGGCAGCGCTAAGGCTGTCCAACTGCCAGCTTAGGCCCGCTCACCACAGGGAGTGGGCCTAAGCCGGCAGTCAGACATCCCCCCCAAAGGCTCCCGGACTGAGGAACCCCTCCTCCAAGTGCAAGAATTTCGTGCACCAGGCCTCTAGTTATAAATAAACATACTAATTCATTACAGGTAAATATAAACAGATGTAAACAAATTTTCCCTATTTGTCACAAATCTCCCAATGATTAGACTATTTCATCCAAAGAAATAATACTTCAAAAAATACTAAGATTCTAGAGACAAAATTAATTAACATAACTAGGGTGAGGGCCTGCTTATCTAATAGTTAAAGTTTACAATTAAAATTTACCATCCTCCTTTTAATAAAAGGAAGAGGTCTTGAGGTATTCATCAAGTAGAAAAAAGTATAACAGTCTTCTGCGAAGGGGCAATTTCCAGACCACCAAGAAAATCATTTCTATAGAATGTTTTAAATCTTTTAGAGGGTAACTACCAGCAGTCACAATTATGAAGACAAACTGTATGTAAAAACACTCAATAAATAAAATGGGCTTTTTCACATGTCCAGCTGAAACTGTGTAAGACTCATCAACCCCCTAATATATACCAAAATGTTAACAGATATAGCCTAGGGGTGAAATAGGTGATTTTTAAAAATTTCCTTCTTTGTAGGTTTCTATAATCTTCACAAATTTCCCAGAGTGAACATTTATTACTTTTCTATCCCGAAACATCTCATTCAAAAAGAAACCAATCACATAATAAAGGCTCACTGAGAAGGGTTCCCCAGGTAGTTCAAGTATTACCGTATTACCGACAGGATCCACCATTAGAGATAATGCCCCCACACCTTCTCACTTCCCAGCGCTAACAGGCTGTTTCAGGTCCTGTTACTTTCCTGCTACATCCTCACTTCCACACGTATACACACACTTTAAATTTTTTTCATAAAACATAAAAGTTCTCACTAATCCTAAACAGTCCTATTTAAAAAAAATCACACACACACACACACACACACACACAAAAAAAAAAAAAAAAACAAAAAAACCCTACCTCTAAATCTCGTTATAGAAAATTTAGAAAGGGGGAAAAAAGGGGGGGGGGGAAAGATGGTTTTACCCCCTAAGTACAACTTCGTGAGGCCACCTCCATCACTTTAACTACGGAAAAGTCAAGGCCGGGCAAACTACACGTCCCGCCATGCATTGCTGCCTTGTTCAGAGTAGGTCTCTACGGAAACAGAAAAAAAAAAAAAATTCTACAAGTCCCACCTGTTACTTGGTGTCTAAACACCTCCTGCACTTTCAGCTCCCACAGCAAACAAAACGGGCGCCCCGTGACCCCGCGTTGGGTCTGGGCGCCCCGAGGAGCAGGGAGCCCGAGGTGCGGCGCCCTGTCCGCTCCTGCGGGGGAACTCGACCCAGCTCTGTGCTCCCCGCTTCTCCCCGGGGCTGGGTGCACGCACGAGCCTCCTCCCGTCCGCATCCAATGGGGGATCCTCAGCCGCACCGGGGAGGGGAACCGGCTGCTGTGCAAGCACAACAGACTCCCCCGCGCCGGGGCGGGGGCGACCACGGGTCGGGGCCGAGAGCGACGCGACCCCGAGGGGCAAGCTTCCCAACACGCCGAGGACTCGTCGCAGCCGCGGGGCGCAGCACCGCGCCGCGGCGACCCTCTTCCGCGGGGCGCCTCCATGCCCACGGGGATCACAGCCCGACACGAACCGCCGCCGCCTCCCGGCGCGGTTTTGTGCCCCCCTCCGCCGGGTCGCTGGGCCAATGACCTCCCTTCCCCTGCCTCCGGAGGTCGGCGAGGGGACCAAATCCTCCCGGCCTTCCCCTTCGCTCCCTCCCCCTTACCGTCTTGGCGGCCTCCGCCCAGGTCCTGCCCTTCTTCCTACGGCCCTTTTCCCTCATGTCGGGTCTTGAACTGACTGGGAGGCTCCCGTGTCCGGGCTCCGGCCGCCCTCCCTGCCTGCTCTGCCCTGCGCTGCTTTTCCCGCGGTGCCGGGAAAGGTGGGAGAAAGGGGAAGTCAGGCCGGAGGAGCACCCGAGCAGAGGAAGCGGCGGGGGTGGTGCGCGGAGGGGGGGCTCTAAGGGGCGGCCGGTCTTGCTGCCGTTGCCACTGCTACCGCCGCTGCCATATTGGGTCCTTACTGTACAGGCAGCCGCTACGGTCATGTGACCGCTCCCGCGCGGCCGTCACTACTGTACGCAGCCGGCAGCGCGAGCGAGCGCGCGCGCGCGCCCCCGCCCACCGCGGGCGGCAGCCGGGAGAGCGAGCCGGCGGTGGCCGCGCCTCACCACGCCCCCTCTGCCCCGGAGCATGCGCGTGAGGACAGTCCGTCGCCAGCCTGCGCGTGGCGTCAGGCTCTCACGCCCATCCCTGCGGAAGCGGAAGTTGATCCGCCCCGGAAGGCTCATTGAAACGGACTGCGACCCTGTGCTGGGCGCCGCCTTGGCTGGAGCGTGGAGACTTGGAGTAGACAGTCTCGTCCCTCAAGGGGCGACCCTCCCAACTCTCATCTTCAGTAAACCTCGTACTTAAGTTTTTTTTCATAAGTCCACGTGTGTCTTTACAAAAGTTACCTTTTTGAAGACTTGGGACAGTTCTCCTCCACTTTAATGCACGAAGCAATTTGAAATTGAGTGATTTACCAAGCTCACAAGTCTAGGATGTAGAGAAAACAAAAGTCAGATTGCCAACCCAGAGCCCTTTCCATCTCCCCTGAATGCATGTCAAACTTGGGGAGCTCGGCTCCGGCACAATGCCTGTGTATATCAGGCGCCCAGTAAATATTTGCTGAATGATTCAGCTGTGTCTGAGGTCAGAAACCATTATTTGCAGTTGTCCATAACAGCCTCCTAAAAGATCAGGAATGCGACATCTTCGGTCGCATTATCCACATCTTAATTCTTTGCAAAGTAAAAAGAATGTGTAATGACACCTACTGATCTCCTAAATCCACCTGCTTCCAGAAGCAGCTTCCAGTTTACTAAAGTTACCGTGTTCTAAAATAGACCTGAGTATTGGGCTGCTTCTTGGGAGGTAAGACAGGTGAGAGCAAGACTTGGAGTCCACGGCAGGTTTCAGAAGTTCATGGACTCCCTAAAATTATGGACAATAACTCATATGTGCTAATTGTTCATTTTTTGAGAAGAGGATTCAAAACTTTTCTTCCAATTTCCAAAAGGGGTCTGTTACACTAAAGAAAAGTCTCCATAGGGAGTTTGAGAGGGCGTCTAGTTCAGGGCTGGGCAAACTTTTTGACTCGAGGGCCACAATGGGTTCTTAAACTGGACCGGAGGGCCGGAACAAAAGCATGGATGGAGTGTTTGTGTGAACTAATATAAATTCAAAGTAAACATCATTACATAAAAAGGTACGGTCTTTTTTTTTTTTTTAGTTTTAGTCATTTCAAACAGGCCAGATCCGGCCCGCGGGCCATAGTTTGCCCACAGCTGGTCTAGATACTCATATTTCTCTTTAAGTCATTTGATCAACAGCCTTTGATAAGGATATATTTTCACAAACTCCTTTAGTAACTCATAGCACTATCCATAACACGAAGGTATGTACCCTCTTTCTGTAAAGCCTAGGTCTATAGTGAGTTCAAGAAACACCTGTCCATCCCCAGCTGTTGACTGGGGGCTTGTCATGCAGCCCTGTTCACTAGGCAGTCTCCCTCATCTTGTTTTCAGGCATACACCATACACGGATATTTCAGTCAATGCCTGACTACATATATGATAGTGGTCCCCTAAGATTATAGCAGAGCTGAAAGATTATTACCTAGTGACATAGTAGCTTTTGTAATGTAGCACAGTGCATTACTCAGTGTTTGTGGTGATGCTGGTGTAAGCAAACCTACTGAACTGCCAGTCTTATGAACATAGTAGAAGCCCGGTGCACGAAATTTGTGCACTTTGGGGGGGGCAGGGTTCCCCTCAGCCTGGCCTGCACCCTCTCGCAATCTGGGAGCCCTCGGGGGATGTCCGAGTTGGACATCCTTAGCACTGCCAGAGGCGGGAGAGGCTCCTGCCACTGCTGCTGCGCTCGTCAGCCATGAGCCTGGCTTCTGGCTGAGTGGCACTCCCCCTGTGGGAGCGCACTGACCACCAGGGGCAGCTCCTGTGTTAAGCGTCTGCCCCCTGGTGGTCAGTGCATGTCATAGCAACCAGTCATCCCTCACTCAGTTGATTTGCATATTAACCTTTTATTGTATAGGATAACACAGCCTGGCAAGTATGGCTCAGTGGTTGAACACTGATCTATGAACCAGGAGGTCGAGGTTTGATTCCTGGTCAGGGCACGTGCCCAGGTTGCGAGCTCAGTCCCCAGTGGGAAGCATGCAGGAGGCAGCCAATCAATGATTCTCTCTCATCATTGATGTTTCTCTTTCTCTCTCCCTCTCCCTTCCTCTCTGAAATCAATAAAAATGTATTTTTTAAAAGTGTACCACATACAATTATGTACAGTAGGTAATACTTGATATTAAATGACTGTTACTGGTTTATGTATTTTTACACTACTAGAGGCCCGGTGCACGAAATTCATGCATGGGTGGGGGGGGGTCCCTAGGCCTGGCTGGTGATCAGGGCCTATTGGGGCCGTCTCATCAGTCCCAATCAGGGCCAGGCTGGACGTCTCACCCAGTCCCAATCAGGGCCTGCCAGATGGGGCCTGCTGGACAAGCCTGCCTGATGAGGGGAGGGACCGCGAGAGGTTTGCCAGACACGGGGAGGGACTGGGAGAGGTTGGCTGGCCATGGGAGGTTGGCTGTGGGAGTGCACTGACCACCAGCAGGCAGCTCCTGTGTTGAGCATCTGCCCCCTGGTAGTCATTGCACATCATAGCATCTGGTTAACCTGTCGTTCCGGTTGTTTGGTCATAACGGTCACTTAGGCTTTTATATATATAGATACTTTTTTGGTTTTTATTTTATTTTTATTATACCATAGTTTTATATTTCTGGAAGGATACACAAAAACTTACTAAAAGTAATTATCTGAGAGTAGTGGGACTGGTGGTTGGAGATTATGTAAAGAAAATTTTGTTTCTTTTTTAATAAGAACTATTAATTATGATTATTAGTGATAGCTAATAGTTTTTTTTAAAAGAAGGGAAGAGTATATTCCTCCTTTTCTTCCTAGGTTTTCTATGCTGCTGCATGGAAGCTATCTAAAATTAATTTGATTAAAGTGTTTTTAACCCATGGGGAAAAACACACTATAGTACCCCTGCTAAAACATCACACTATACCCCAGAAGTAAGATGGACAAATATGGACAGTTTACAAAAGAGGGAATTCATTAGGTAATAAACACTGCAAAACAATATCTACTTCATGAGTATCAGTGAAATCTAAGTTAAAATATAATTAACTAATAAAAGAACTTATTTAAGAATCCTGATTAAACATACTTGTATGAAAATTAACAAGTTCTATCAGAGGCTGGGGTAGGGGAGGATGGGGAGTTATTATTTAATGGGTACAGGGTTTCAGTTTGGGATAATGAAAAAGTTCCAGTATGAATGTACTTAATGCCACTGAATTGTACTTAAAAATAGCAACTGGCCAGTGTGGTTCAGTTGGTTGGGCATTGTCCCATGCACCGAAGGGTTGCCAGTTCAATTTCTATGTATGTTTCACTCTCAGTTTCTCTCTCTGTCTCTCCCTCTCCTTTCCTCTCTCTAAAAATCAATGAAAAACGTATATTTTTAAAGCATCCACTCTGCTCATTTATGGATAATAAAGACCATTATAAACTGATGAACAAAAATAGATACAGAGGCAGAGCAGCATCGAACAGACTGTCAAACTGCAGCGGGAAGGCTGGAGAGGGTTGGGGGCGGGAGGGGGGGTAAGAGATCAACAGAAGGACTTGTATGCATGCATATAAGCGTAACCAATGGACACAAGACACTGAGGGGTAGGGGAGGCCGGGGGAATGTCAAAGGGGAAAATAAAAAGGAGACATATGTAAAACTCTTTATAATACTTTAAGCAATAAAACAAAATTTTTAAAAAAAAGCATCCACTCTGATCTTTGTTATTTTCTTCCTTCTACCAACTGTGAACTCAGTTTGTGCTTCCTTTCCTAGTTCCTTGTCGTATAAAGTTGGGTTGTCTATTTGAGAGAGGTTTTTTGTTTTTTTCTTAAGGTAGGATTTTATCGCAATAAGCTTCTCTCTTAGAACTGCTTGCTTTATCCCACAAGTCTTGGTATGTTGTATTTCCGTTCTCATTTGTCTCAAGATATATTTTGCTTTCTCATTGATTTCTTTGACTCATTGGTTGTTCAAAGCATGTTGTTTAATCTCTGCATATTTGTAAATTGTCCAGTTTTCTTCTTATAATCAATTTCTACTTTCATATCATTGTCACTAAAAAAGATGCTTGATAGATAAGGGGTCAATGGGGGGAAAGGGGAACATATGTAATACTTTCACCAAATAAAGATTTAACTTTGAAAAAAAGATGCTTGACAGTATTGCAAAATTCTTAAATTTATTAAAACTTGTTTTGTGGCCTAACATACGATATGTCCTGGAGAATGCTCCATGTGTGCCTGAGAAGGATGTGTGTTCTGATGCTGTTGGATGCAATGTTCTGGGAATGTCTGTTAAGTCCATTTGCTCTCACATGCCATTTAAGCCCAATGTTTCTTTATTGAGTTTCTGCCTGGGTGACCTACCTATTACTGAAAGTAGGATATGGAAGCTCCCTACTGTGTGTTGCCACCTATATCTCCCTTTACAGCTATTGTATTTGCTTCTTATATTTAGGTGCTCCTATGTTGAGTGCATACATATTTACAAATGTTATATTCTCAATGAATCGGTCCCTTTATCATTATAGAATGACTTTCTTTGTCTCTTGTTGCAGTCTTTGGCTTAAAGTCTATTTTGTGTGATATAAGTATAACGATACCTGCTTTCTTTTGGTTTCCATTTGCATGGCATATCTTTTTCCATCCCTTCACTTTCAGTCTATGTGTGCCCTTAAAGCTGAAGTGAGTCTCTTATAGGTAGCATATGTTTTGTTTTGTTTTGTTTTTTAAATCTAGTCAGCTACTCTATGTCTTTTGATTGGAGAAAGAAAAAAATTTTTTAAGGTACTTCTGTCCATATGTTAAAAAGATATTCAAGTACTCTTTATATTTCTGTGTTATGTTTTAGTCTGGGCCTAGACTAGGTAAATAATGCATGTGGTAATAAGAATTCATTGCCATTAACTTAATTAAATTAAATAAATTAGTTTAATTAAATAAATTAGTTTTTAGCTTTCAGACATGAACCAAATACTGAGGACCAGAAAGGAATGCAAGACTACAAAGCAATGAGGACAGGGACTATATCTGTCATGTTCATTATTATACGTGCAGTGCCCAGGATAGCACCTTGTAAGAGAAAGTGCTCCGTACATTTTTGTTGAATGAATAAATAGATAAATGAATGAATGAATAAGCAAGACACAGTCCCTACTCCAAATTAGCTCCTTATTTATTTATTTTTTAGAAAGGAGAGAGACATCGATTTGTTGTTCCACTTATTCATGCATTCATTGGTTGCTTCTTGTATGTGCCCTGACCAGGTATGGAACCCACAACCTTAGCGTATCCGGATGACACTCGAACCAACTGAGCTACCTGGCCAGGGCCCCAATAGCTCATATTAAAGTAAGAAACACCTATAAACAAATTAAATTCTATCTAACCATAAATATGTATGCAAGATCCTAAAGTGACATAGAGGAAAAGTAATAAACCCTATGGAGATGAGGGCTGGAGAGAGTGTCCAGCAAGGCTACAGGGAGGAGCTTCTAGATTACGGTTTATGATGACAGCCAGTGAAGAGAGTGGTGGGGCAGGGAGCATAAGTGACATTAGAAGGAGGGAGACCAGTTAGGAGGGCTTTGCAGCACTGCAGGGAGTATTATGTCCTCAAGTTCTATATCAGGGTTCCCAACCTGGAGTGCAGGGGAATGTATGTGGACGTTAGCTTAGACACAATTATGTTTTTATTTTCACTACTTTTAAACTGATTTGTCACCTATGACTTTGTCACTAACAGAAATCACAGCTATCTTTATATTGTATTACAGTTATCACAATTTCAATATTTTAGACCTGCCACTAGATTTTGTCATGTGATGCATTGAAAATGAAGCACACCCAGCCGGTGTGGCTCAGTGGTTGAGCATCAATCTATGAACCAAGAGGTCGCTGGTTTGACTCCCAGTCAGGGCACATGCCCAGTTACAGGCTTGATCCCCAGTAGGGGGTGAGCAGGAGACAGCCAGTTGATGTTTCTCTCTCAGAGACGCTTCCATCGTTCTCTCCCTTCCTCTCTCTCTAAAAATCAATAAAAACATATTTTTTAAATGAAGCACATATATTGCCATATCACAGATTGGTTTTTCTCATAAGCTGATCACTGTATGTCAATATAAATGTCTTTGTAATCTTATGTATTTTATTTACACATTGAAAGAGATTCTGGAAAGGGGTCAATAGGCTTCAACAAACTGTCAAAGGAATTCATAGCAAAAACAAGCCAACAAGCAAACACAAAGCAGGCGGTGAAGATGAATCCTGGTTTCACCACATAAGCATGTGACTTCAGACAAACTTTTAAAAAATCTTTCTTGGTCTCCGTTTTCTCATGTGGAAAATGGGCGTGATATTGCTAGTATCTATTTCATCACTTCCTTATAAAGATCAAATAAATACAAATAAAGAGCTTAGAATAATGACAGGTATACAGCAAACATTCAACAAATGATAATATTACAACCTGTTTAGATCTTGGTTTCTGAAGAAAATCCAACAAATGATCTCTTACATTCAGCATCTCTCGAGGCTCTTGCCTATTTGTGAAGATTTTCCTAAATCTATTTAAGGCAACAGCCAAAGAGACCCCCCCCTTTCCTCTCCTTTTCCTTATGAGAATCAATGAAATGTCAACCAAGGTTCTCATTTTCTGCAGAGAAATAAAAAGGCAACTTCCTGAGAATTAAGGCTGATGAATAAACACGGATTTAGAATTGATAGACCCCTTGGAAACTATCCTATTCCGGGTCCTCTAAAGCATGAATCTGGATGCTATTGACAGGCATGAGCTAGCTCACTTCATGGTCACGTAGGGAAAACCAGAGCCGACTTAAACGGGCCTGGCCTGCAGGTGGTCAGAGACTCAGAGATGTCGGAAGCAGGAAGGAAGGCGGGGGGATGGGAGGCCAGCCAGGAGCAAGCTGGGAAGAGCGAAGCTTTGCTGTGCCTTAGTTACCACTGGCTTTGTCCAGCCAGATGTCCTCAGCATCTCCTTGGTTTTCTGCCTGAGGAATGTGACTATTCATTCTGAAGCTGTCTTCAATGCTGTCCGCATTCACAATAGTCCTCAGAAGCCAAACACATTGTCAAATGTTCATCCTGGCAAGAGATAGTTTACATCGATGGGGGCACAGCCGGGATATAAAAGGATTTAGGTTCAAGTCCCAACTTTGTTACTTACTACTTGGATAAACGGAAACAATTTATTTAGATGGCCTAATCTTTAGTTTCCTCATCTGCCAAAAATTGGGACTATGTACTCAATGAAAATTCATTTTGAGCCTATCTTGGGACAGGCTTGTTAGGACTGGAGGGCGATACAATCCTTCACAGCCATTTTGCCCTCATGCCGCCTTGTAAACCTATTCTCAACACCCAAGGCTCAGATTTGGGTGCTGAGAATACAGAAGTAAACCAGATAGGTAAAGTAGGTAACGTCATGCTGTCATGGAGCTTTATTCAAGTGGATAGAGGAGAGAAATAAATAGGCAATATGAGATATTGATAAATGCTCGAAAGACAATAAAACAAGTAGTTGTGCAAGAGAATGGCTGAGTTGGGAGCATCTTCAGATTACAAGGAAAGCCTCTCTGAGAATTTGAGCTGAAACAGAAAACAGAAGAAAAGCAAGAAGGAACTAGCCTGGAGAAGATCAGGGTGTGGAGCATTCCAATTAGAGGGAAGGGGAATTTCAGAGGCCCTGAAGTTGAGGAAAGAGTGTGGTATGTTCGTGAAATATAAAGAAGATCTCGAATGGAGTGGGGTGGAGAGGGATCTAGGAAGAGGTGGGCAGGGCTGAGGAAGTGGGGGAGGATGTGGGAGATTTGAGGAGAGCAGAGGATGTGTGAAATAATTGTTGTGGAAAATGGGGAGAGGACATACTAAGGAAGTGCAATAGGTTGCTTGGCAGCGTTGAGAGACTCCTTTTGAAATGTGTGGTCATGAATTTAAACTAGAAGTAGTTGGCTTAGTGGATGTTGTTCTGAGGATTAGATCAAATGAATGGCAGTTTTTGATACATGGTAGACAAAGTTAAATAACTATCGTAAGAAGTAGAAAAAAACTCATTTATTGTTGCCACCATTTGTCATTCATAGAAGAAGTAAATAATACACCATATATTTTGATCTTTGGTTTAAGGCTAAGGTTTTCTTCTAAACTTAGTTTTTCATTTGCATCTGGATATTTTAAACCTGGATGTTTTTTGCATGCGTAATACTAAATGCTGTGATATTTACTCTTGTGGTCTTTTTTAAAAGAAAAAAAAATTTTTTTTATTTATCTCAGAGAGGAAGGAAGAGGGAGAGAGAGAGAGAAACATCAATGATGAGAGAGAATCATTGATTGGCTGCCTACTGCACGCCTCCTACTGGGGATCAAGCCCACAACCTGGGCATGTACCCTTGATCAGAATCGAACCCGGGACCCTTCAGTGTTCCTGTATATGCTGACAGCTCCTTCCTTCAGTCCACAGGCCAATGCTTTATCCACTGAGCCAAACCTGCTAGGGCGCTCTTGTGGTCTTAATAAACTGGAAGTAAATTTCTTTGGTCAGTCCCTTGTAGAACCACTTCCTTATATTCCAAATACAGGAACACAGCTCATCTTGGTGTACACACAAAATTTGCCTCACTTTACTGTTTGAGTGTTCAAACAAAAGAAAGATTTTCCTATTTTGAAATGTTAATTACCAACATTTGTTACCTGGGAGCAACTCTGCAGCCTAGGATATCACATCTATTGCAACTTTAAATATAATCTCCCTACAATGCTGGAATGGAGATAATCACACCTGAGGTTTCCTGCAATTTCATCTGACCAATGAGATTCTTTTTTATGGTTCCATCCCTTTTATTTTATTTTTACTTATTGACTTGAGAGAAATATTGATTTGTTGTTCCACTTATTTGTGCATTCATTGGTTAATTCTTGAATGTGCCCTGACCTGGGATCAAACACACAACCTTGGCGTATGGGGACAACACTCTATCCAACTGAGCTACCCTGCCAAGATCCGATGAGATCTTTTTTCACAAATCCTTTTTTTTCAGACTTCTTAAGGTTAGAAAGGCCTGATATGGGAAAAACACTGATAACTGACATGGGATATAGCAGAAACGCTAAATGAACTAAATTTGAACAGGACAGGATCTGGAGTTGGTGAGGACCTCAGGGGCAGTGGCTGGGAGACAGGTAGATGCTGAGAGGTGAGAATGACAATAGATTTGATAGGAGACTAAAGAGAAATCCAGCAGGAAGAGTAAGTGAGCTCACCTGCTAGGAGGCAGAAAACAATGTAAGATTCTATGAATGCAGTCTGACAGCAGGGTGTGAGGACTCCAGCTTCTATACAGTCAGAGAAGATGAAAATGATGAAGTAGGCCCCCAATCTCAGTCTTTGAGAGTCCAACTCTATGTTCTGCAAATTTTTCCCAGGTGGCGGTGCCTCCCAGAGGCACCGTCCACCCCAATGTCCTTGGTTCCGCAAAGAAACCTCCTCTTACCCACCTCCCACCCCCATTCCACATATGGTGTGTTTACAAGTTGGAGAAAAAGGGGTTCTGAGGTTGTAGCAAATGTGGCTGGTTTCCGACACATCTGCTCAGCACTCAGTGTTCCTGTATATGCTGACAGCTCCTTCCTGCAGGCATCTGGGACTCTCTGCCCGAGAGTTTTCCCTGATCACTGGAGCCGGCTTGACTCACGCACAGGGCAGACCAAAAAAAGCCAGGGTCTTACTGCCCGCAGGAACGACCGTCGAACAATGATTGACTGGAGTTGGTGTAGAAATACATATTTCAGTTACTTATTGCTGTGTAACAAACGACCCCCAAACCAGTGGCTTAAGACAACAGTGATGTGTTATTTCTCATGATTCTGTGGGTAGGCTGGGTGGTTCCTCTTCTGCGCTCACTCACATAGCGGTATTCACTGCAGAGTTAGCTGGACTGAACGCTCCAAGCTGGCATGACTTACATGTCTTGCAGTTGACCTTGACTGCTGGCTTGGGACACTTTGGTATTCTTCCACATTGGCCTTCTTTCATTTACTGGGCTAGACCAGCTTCCTTCCCAGTGGAGATATCAGCACATCAAGAGGCCAAAGGCAGAAGCTGCAAGGAGTCTCAAGGCCTAGACTTTGAGGCTGGCACAATATCACTTTTTCCATTCTTATTGGTCAAAGCAGGTCACGAGGTCATCCCGATTCAAGGGGCAATGGCTATAGACCATGGTGCTCTTATGAACAAGATAGACAGGTAGACAGTATAATTTGCTTAAATTATATACTCAAAACAAGATCAAGCATGAATGTGACAGACACAAAGACACACTCTTGGTAGACACACAGACACACTCTCGAGTGAGCCCCCTTCCTCCATGAGTCACACTCATATGTGATTCTCTCTCCTTGAAAACCCATGCCTTGATTATTGCCTGTAGATTATGGCAAAGGTGACGGGATAGTCACTTCCTTAATTAGGTTATGTCATTTAAAAAAAAAACTCCATCTTGCCTAGCCAGTGTGGCTCAGCGGTTGAGCTTGTCAACCCAGGAACCAAGAGGTTGCCTGTTTGATTCCTGGCCAGGGCACATGCCCTGGTTGATCCAAAGTGGGAAGCATGCAGGAGACAGCCGATCGATGTGTTTCTCTTTCATCAATGTTTCTATCTCTCTATCCTTCCCCCTTTCTCTCTCTCTAAAAATCAGTAAAAACAGCCTTAGCCGGTTTCACTCAGTGGATAGAATGCTGGCCTGCAGACTGAAGGGTTCCAGGTTCAATTCCAGTCAAGGGCACATACCTGGGTTGTGTGCTCCATCCCCAGTGAGAGGTGCACGGGAGGCAGCTGATCAATAATTCCTTCTCATCATTGATGTTTCTCTCTCTCTCTCTCTCTCTCTCTCTCCCTCCCTCCCTTCTTCTCTGAAATCAATAAAAATATATTTTAAAATAAATAAATAAAAATCAATAAAAACATATTTAAAAAACAACAAAACAAATAAAACCCCTCCATCTTAGTCAATGGAACTAAAAGATCCCCCTGCTGGCCTTGAAGAAGCAAAGTGCTAAAAGTAAACTGCCCATAAGAGAGAAGATCGTGTCCCTTTGTCCTACAACTGCAAGGAACTGAATTTGATCAATAGCCATGTCAACTTGGAAGAGTACTCCAAACTCCAGAAAGGAGCTCCAGAAAGAAACATAGTCCACCTGACACCCTGATCACAACCTTGTGAAACCTCAAGTGGAAGATCCAGCTAAGATATGCCTGAACTTCTGACCCATGAAAAATGTAAGATAATAAAACACATTTTGTTTTAAGCTCTTAAGTTTGTGGTAATTTGTTATGCAGCAATATACAACTAATACAAGTGAGTAGGAAGCTGAGGTCAGCCACTGTGATGGAAAATCACAGTCCCTCATCCTGTTTCCAGACCCGAGCCAGTTCTCACATGCAGAGCCCATCAGTTGATGAAGATGCTGACTAATGAGGAATGACCCTAAAATGCTGCAATAAGTATATACAGTAGTGACTCTCTTGATCCTGCCACAAAAGGATTTATGGTATTTCCTGGAATAACTGAACACTGGGGGAAAGGGACTACCCATATTTTTTTTAGATCTCTGAGTTGACAGTGATACCAAGTGACTCAAAACTCCAGCATGGCTCCCTATTGGAGGATCCACTGAATTGGACCACTTGGTTCTCACCTGAGGGCTCAGTAACCTCGAGGGTGCAGGTCTGATATTCCTCAAAGGTGGAGGTGAGCAACCAAGACCAGAAAAAAGGTTGGCCAAGGATGAGGAGGATCCAGAATGAGTGGTAGAAGAGGGAGATGCTAAGTAGGAGAAGAGGAGTCAGTAACAGGATTGAGGCTGGTTCTACTATTAACTTGTTCGTTATTGCCACAGGCTACCACCTTGACGAGTCAGCGCCAAAATGGACTTCATGTGGGATACAAGTAGATCGGAGTGCAACCAAGTGCGTTGGCACCCTGCGCCTATCCCCTTGGCATAGACCTCTCTCCCCTCATTCTGATGGCTTTTTCCTGCCAATACCTGCAACCCTGTGCCTGCTGGCTTTCTCTGGCCCGAGGTGCATATTTGGCCCACACTTGCTCTCAAGCAGGGCCTGGAAGACGTTAGTGTATACATACCCAGCCTCTTTGCTTCTCTGGGGACAGCTCGGAAACGCGCCGGTGGGACTGAGTCCTGTGCTC
Source organism: Myotis nattereri (assembly GCF_964212035.1). Classification (NCBI taxonomy): domain Eukaryota; kingdom Metazoa; phylum Chordata; class Mammalia; order Chiroptera; family Vespertilionidae; genus Myotis; species Myotis nattereri. Next base: position 73,234,495 of record NC_138085.1, on the reverse strand, counting down.
ACTAACTCCTCTGCCAGGCTTCCTCTTTTTGGAGTTTCCTTTCTTATTCCCTGAAACTTTCAGGGAAGAGCTTTCTTCTGGGAGTTAAAAAGTTTGAATTCAAGCACCTGTAGCTATGAGATCTGGGGGGGGAAATGAAAAGAATATTACCTGCTAGCATAGTGGCCCCTCATGAGAATTGGATGAGATAAGGCAAATCAAAATGTTTTGTTGTCCTGGCTGGTGTGGCTCAGTTGGTTGGATTGTAGTCCCGCACATCAGAGGGTCCTGGATTCAGTTCCCGGTCAGCAAACATGCCTGGATGGCGGGCTTGATCACTGACTAGTAGGGGGTTTGCAGAAGGCAGTTGATCCATGTTTCTCTCCCTCTCTTTTCATATCTCTCTAAAATCTATAAAAACATATTTTTAAAAAAATAGTTCAGCCCCTGTTTGAGTACTAGTATTTCCATTTTCCATGGAGACTTCTTTTGGAGAGAAGCCGTGGTTATGGTACATCGTAGGCCCAAGAGTCAGGGGTAGGGAGCTCCTGCGAGGCTTCACTGAAGTTCCCCGAGGAGCCTTCCCTCGCTTGGGAACGTGTCCTAGCTGCAGCGTGTGCAGATTCCCCAGGGTCCTGCCTGCCCGCCTAAGGCCTAAGTTTCCTTCTTGTAAAGAATAAAGGCAGGCCCTGAGGAGGCTGGCCTTCTGCTCCTCTGTGAGGCCAGGAGCTGGCGCTTCAGCAGAGCCCTTAGCAAGTACTCTCATCGTTCAGGTTGGCTTTCAGCAGGATGCCCTGGAAATAAACCTGTGCACAACCATAAGAAATGTCAGCTCCTTTGTTGTTGTTGTTAATCCTCACTCGAGGATATTTTTCCATTGATTTTTTTATAGAGAGTGGAAGAGAGGGGGAGAGACACAGAGAAACATGTATGTGAGAGAGACACATCGATTGGTTGCCTAAGGCAAGCGCCCTGAGTGTGTGGGGGAGGTGGGGGTAGGAAGGAGGGTGCCGAGCAGATTTTTGTGGATGACCTGCTGCTCTCCCATCCTGCCGGCAGTATTGGAAGAAAGGCTCATACATGATTCAACCCAGTCTTGTTTAATTGGCTCAGGCAGTGACAAGCAGCCTGGACCCATTGGTTGTCCAGTTTCAGCATCACACTGAGAACTTCTAATAGCAACAATCAAACAAATCAAATACCTTCAGATAATGGCAAGTGCTATGTGTTTAGAAAATAGAAAAAGGGTGAAGGAGTAGAAGTTACCTGGTGAGCCTGGGGAAGCCTATCTGGGAAGGTGACATTTGATTTGAGACCTGCGTGATAAAAAGGAGCCAGTCATCTACAAGCCTGGCGGAAGGGCATTCCAAAAAAAAGGGACTTAGCAAGTGCAAAGGGCCCGAGCAGGGAATACGCACAGCATATTAAGGAACAAAATTAAAAGTGCCAGTGTAGCTGGAGTATCCTGAAGGGGAAAGAGTGACACACAATTGTCGTAGAAACAGATAGGAATCAGATTATGTAGGACCCTGTAGGCCATTAAAAAAAAAGCCCAGTTTCTAAAGGCCACTGTGAAGCCATGGGAGGGTTTTAAGCAGGGGACTCATGTGATCTTATTTTAACACATTTTAAATATAATTTATTTGCTATGAAATATCTCTTTGGCTATGGTGTGGAGAATGTACCATGAGGTGCAGGAGGGGAGGTCAAAGAAAAGGTAGACATTGAGAGGCCAGTTAGGTTCTTGCAGCTGCCTGGGCCAGATTTGGTGGGGGAGGGGATGTAGCCGTGAAAATGGTGATAATAGTAAGCTATGCAGAAGTGAGGACTTGTTGGTGGGGTAATATTAGCATAACGCCTTGCTCCTTGTAGGTCTTCAGCAAATAGTCATTAAATAAATGAATGAATAAAGCTCCCTTCCTTTCTGAAGTGCCAGGGTTATAACCCTCACTCCACTGATGCGATGCAGAATCCTGTCAGTGATCATTCCCAAGCCGAGTTTCATTTTGTAGTTGGTAACAGGGGGTTTTGCCAGCTGAATTCTGATAGATCCTCCCTTCCCCCAACTGGTGGGCGGAGTATGACGTAACCTGCAGCCTGGAAATACCTGAGTACCTAACCAGGCACCTTATATGGACTATACATTGAACCACCAATCCACACCTGCCAAATACCCTAAGCCCTTGTTCCTATATGGACCATACATTAAGCCACCGATCAGCGTGCGCCGAGTACACTAAGCCCCCATTCCTTCCCATTCCGCCCCCCAAAAGGCGTGCCCATCCTGCATGAGTGCTGTCCTCCCCTTGCGAGACAGCCTGGCAGGTCCTTCTCCTCTAATAAAGCCTGTAGTCCTGGTTTTCGGCCTCTGTCTGATTTTTTAAATTCTAGCTCTCTTTTTAAAATATTTTATTTGCCATCCTCCCCCTTTTTCAGATAGAATTCTTTTCCACTTCCAAAGCAAATTGAGTGGGGGTGAGCTATTTCCCTGGGAGGTAAGGAGTAGGTTGGTCTCAGGGGCTCTGGTTGCTGGGAGAGGCTGGGAGGGAGGAGTGATTTTTCCCTACTGCACTGAGGGCAAAAAAATCAATGTGTTCCTTTCTGTCATTTTCACCAAACTGTGTCATTATCCTTTGCACTGCATCCCATCCTACTAGGACAAAATGCAATCAAAATATGGATTTAATTTGACAAGGGGAAAGGGCCACAAACACTGCGTTGTCAGTCCTGTGACATACGGCAGCCCTGATCTCTGCAAGAACAAAGATGAGTCAAGCCACTTTTGCAGATCAAAGGGAGCTGCCATACTGCGCCACTGACCCGCTTGTTAACTAATGGAAGAGAATGTCTGGAGCACACGTCCCTCCTCAAATGCTCGCCAAGCCTCTAGAATTCTCTGGTTCTCCATAGTTTTAACATTAGGTTTCAAAAGTTGCACACAGTCATAAAAGCAGAAAACCCGTTTTTCTTTGCAGAGGTGATAGTGAAATTCTTGCACCAGTCGAGAGGATTCCAAGGTCAGCTTTCACTTCCTGTAGCTCCCAGGACCCAGGAGGGCCAGAGCCCCGCTGGAGCACAAAGCACTTCCTGCTGAGCTCCTTCCAGCCCCCACCACGCGGTGCTGTTTGCGTATTGTCCTTTCTGAGTGTGACTGTGTTTTCCAGATGGCATCCCCGATAGCTCTCTCACCTCCTTATCACTTTTCTGCAAACCCATTTCCTCTCTCTCTCTCTCTCTCTCTCATATGTATTTTAACCAACCAAATACAAAGCCAGCCCAACTGCAGAACTGAAGTCGGTCGTTTGTATGTTTAAGTATTATTTTATGTTCTTCAGTCTTATGTTCTTAATGTAAAATGCAGAGAAGTAAAATATATTATCATACTACTCAAAAATAAAAGAGTGTGTGTGTGTGTGTGTGTTTTTATCACAATTTCCCATTATGTGGGCTTCTGGCCCCTGGGAGAAAGAGGGAGAGAGGGAGGGAGGGAGAGAGAGAGGGGGAGGGAGGGAGAGAGAGAGAGAGAGATCGAGAGATCAAATTATTGAATTGACACCCCCTCCCCTGGTAACTGACCTTTAGATCACTTCACAACAGACATTCCCTTTTGCTTAGCACTGGCTAAGACCACATTCCACTTGCTAAGACCATTATATTTCCCCTCAGGACCTGCCCAGAGAATTCTCTACCCAGAAAAAAACCCCACCTAGAGTCTTTAAAATCTCTAACTCCCCCTCCCTAGGTGCTGGCCAGAATTCATAATTCTTTACCCCTTTTGGCCTTGTGCATTCCTCCTTTGGCGACCCTAACAGTAGGGAGCAAAGAAGGAAGGAAGGAAGGAAGGGAACATGCACTTGAGTTTCCCCTGGGAGAACAGCTTAATTGCTTCATCAGACTTTATACCTATTTTTAAATAAAGATGTTCTTTAATCAGCTATATTCCAGAGTTGGCACCAGCTCAGGAAAGGGGAGGTCACAGACTAGACCTCAAATATGACCATTTGATACAGTTTTTGAAAAGTGACTGTCTGAGCCCTGGCTGGGTAGCTCAGCTGGTTAGAGTGTTGTCCTGATACCAAGGTGGCAGGTTCGATCTTCAGTCGGAGTACATACAAGACTAAAAAACTTAAAAAAGATTCAACCAATGAATGCAGGGATAAGTGGAACAACAAATCCATGTTTCTCTCTCCCTTTCTCTCTCTCTCCCTCTCCCTTCCTCTCTCTCTAAAATTCATCAATAAAAAAAAGAAAGAAAAGAAAATGTCTCTTTGTGTGAATATGTGGGATGTGGGACTCTGGAAACTGTTTATCTTCTCTTCTGTGGAGACCAAATGCCTGGCTATGTGAGGACGCACGTGTCTGAAAGCCAGGCGTGTGCACAGTGAGCAGTAGGTGACGAGCAGGCTGGGTTTTCACGTGCAGCATTCAGAAGGAAGTTCTCCCTGACTATTTGATTGGTAAGCCCCTGGAGTAGGGGCAGTTCACATCCTTTCTTCCTCCTCTTGTGCTTTTCTAAATATGCTTCAGCACACAGAGAGGAATATCAAATCGGGGAGGGTTCCTGTTTCAAACAGAATGTCTCTCCCGACTCCCCTCCCTTTCTTTCTCCCTTCCTTCGTAACTCAGTCCAAAGCCATGAGGCACAGCCCTGCATTGCAGGGGCCTGGCAGAGTCAGTCCGTGCCCATGTGAGGAGGCCAACTGAGCAGGGTGGCAGCTCTGTGTGGGTCAAGAAATTGGCCATCGGCTAGGGCACTTGGCAAACAAGGAACTACATTGAAGTTAATGGGATCCAGGTCTCTCAGCTGTCAGAGAAAGGAGTTGTAAGTATGAAAACAGGAACACTGGAATAAACCCTGACACTGGGTGGGAACTGGAGGGAGCAGTATGAGCTCATGGTTAGATAGGTAGAGGTAAAGTAAACATAATTATATCGTGTGTGTGAGTGAGCAAGTATGTGTAGCCTCTATATATTCATCCTGAGCTCTGTCCACTGAGAGAGCCTGGGAGTAGAGCCAGTCTTTAGCAATAAACATACCATTCACCACTAAAGGGACTCCTTGGATGAGTCTGTAACATCTTTTTGCGCCATAAAGTAAGGAAGTGCTCAGAGAATAATGGGAACATTTCAGAAGAACTCAGAAGCCAGCTTGAAGGCACAGTCACTAACCAAATCTGGCATAATTTGAACATCAAATAATAATAATAATAATAATAATAATAACCCATTGAATAAAATAGGAATGCATGAGTCCACATTGATATAAACAAACAAATAAGAAGAGAAAGCAGTTGCTCACACGCTAATGTCAACTAATAAATGTAGAAGAAACAATGAAATTAAAAGCCACCATTTAGCAACCATATAGTAATAATTCAAGCCCTAGCTGATTTGGCTTAGTGGATAGAGTGTTGGACTGCAGACCAGAGGGTCCCGGGTTCGATTCCGGTCAGGGGAACGTACCTCAGATGCAGGCTCCTCCCTGACTGGGGTCCTGGTTGGGGTCGTGCAGGGGGCAACCCATCGATGTGTTTTTCTCAGATCGATATTCCTCTCTGTCCCTCTCTCTTCAACTCTCTCTAAAAATAAATGGAAAACTACCCTTGGGATAAATAATAATAATAAATTCAAGCAGGAAACACCAATGAGTATTCAATCTAGTAGATGAAGTTTAGAGGAGGAGGGGAATAGTCACATAGTTTCACAGTATCTCCTTGCCAAAGAAAGCCTGAGAGGCACCACTCCAATAAATAATCAAAGTTAACATGATCGTTAATAGCACAAAGCAATGTCATCGTGTTCCCCCTGACGAGAAGACCACAGTGCAATGCATCACCTGAACCTAACCACGAGGAGACTCTAATCCAGGCACAGCCCACACATTAACTGGCCTTTAATATTAATGAGTGTTAAGGGCACCAAAGTCAAGAATGGACGGAGGAAGACTTCTAGATGGGAGACTAAAGAGATGTGACAACTAAGTGCAACAGACGATCCTGGATTGGATCCTGTTGTGGTGAAGGTCATTTTTGGGGCAGTTGGCAAAACTTGAACAGGATTTCCGTGCATGTGGGAGTTCTTAGTATGATTATTGCAACTGTTCTGTGAGTTTAAAATTACATCAAAAATAAAAATAGCCCAGCCGACATGGCTCCGTGGTTGAGTGTCGACCTATGAACCAGGAGGTCATGGTTCAATTCCCAGTCAGGGCACAAACCCTGGATTGAGGCCTTGATCCAAGTAGGAAGCATGCAGGAGGCAGCCAATCGATGATTCTCTCTCATCATTGATGTTTCTATCTCTCGCTCCCTTCCTCTCTGAAATCAATAAAAAAAAAATTATAAAATAAAAAGAAACACACAACAAAAAATATAAACAGTGTGTCTGACTAGTAAGTCCTTGTTCCTCCCAGGCCCATCTCCCCTGATCACCATTTGTGTGCCTTTGGAAACCACTTTCCTTTTCTGGGTCTTCTTTTCCTTATTGCAACCGGGAGCTTTGGGTGTGAATAAATAATCACTTTTTTTTTTCAGTCCAAACAAGTTAGCACCCTGTCCCCTCCCTCCACCCAGTTGTGAAGAAGCAGCATGTGGTTGAGCACAGGGACCCTAGGGTCTCTGTGCCCTCAGTGGCTGTGTACCCTCTGCCTCTACCATCCTTGAGCACAGTCATGGTGTCTACACAGGCAGGGGGCCCTGCTGCTGGGGCTTGCTGAAGGGCAGGCCCACTGTGAGCATGACTCAGAACCACAAATGGTAGAACTGAGCTCAGCCTTTAAAGAGGTTCCTTGGAATGAGTGGAGGTGCTCATTTCAAATGCAGATTCCTGGCAAATCTTCTGGCCACTGGCTAAAAGGGGTCTGTCTGGCACCATTATAAGTGCATAAGTGGATAGGCCCAGCTTGGCACAGAATCACAAATCCCATCAGCAACTTGGGTCTCCTTGTGTCTCTTCTCCATCAACCTTCACATGCTGTGCTTATTGCCTCAGGGTTGCAATATGGTTGCTGCTCCCTGAACAAACCTGATCCAGTCTTGTCTACATTTGCATTTGTTTTCCCTCTCCTGGAGTCCTCTTCCTCCAGATATCTTCATGGTCCTCTTCCTGACTTCCTGCAGGAATTTGCTCAGATGTCACCTTCTTAGTATGGACCTTAAAACTACAACCTCCCCCTCACCTTAGTACCTGGAATTCCCTATCTCCCTTCTCTGCTTTATTTTTCTTGACTATACTTATCACCATTATGTGTACACTATATATGTGCAATATGTTTTTCTCTCTCTCCACCCTAGAATGCAAGCACTGTATGGATAGGGCTATCCGTCCTTCTGTTCACTGCTGCATCTCCAGCACTTAGAACAATACTTGGAGTGTATGGGTAACAGATGCTAGTTTTTTGTTCAATGAAAGAATATACTTCCAGAAGGTGCATTTGAGTTCTAGGCAGGAAGAAGAAAGGGGAAGAGGAGAGATGGGAGATACCTAAATCAAGGAAAGCAAAATAATTTTCCAGAAATCCCTAGCCAACTTTCATTTACATCACCTAGGCCCATGGTCGGCAAACCGCGGCTCGTGAGCCACATGCAGCTCTTTGGCCCATTGAGTGTGGCTCTTCCACAGAATACCACGTGCGGGCACGCACGTGCAGTGCGATTAAACTTCGTGGCCCATGCACAGAAGTCGGTATTTTGTGGAAGAGCCACACTCAAGGGGCCAAAGAGCCGCATGTGGCTCGCAAGCCACGGTTTGCTGAGTCGCAGTTTGCCGACCACTGACCTAGGCCAGAACCATGTCACATGGCCACCCCCTGCTGCAAGGGAGTCTGGAAAGAGTATTTCTAATTGTGTGCACTGCCCTCCTTAAACAAAATTATTTGTAAATAAGGCAGATGGAAGAATGGATATTGGAAAGGCAACCTATAATGCCCACCACATGGATCTATCCTGGACCTAATGAAGTGGAATCTCCAAGGGTGATAATTTTGATGCGGGTTAATTGTTGTAAGAAAAATGAACAGAATAATAGAATGAGCCATCCTGGGTGATGGACACACTGGTCATGGACATCTGTTTGGTTAACTGTTAGAGCATACTCCACCCTCCCTGTTATCCTCATCATCTTTTTTGGTGAAATACCTTTATTTGCACCCCTGCCCACATATACATGGTTATGGCAGGAGGACTCTTGGAGATGTTATTCATATATCATGTTCCCACCCACCTGACCCAAAACACTGAATCAGAATCACATTACCATGAACTTGGCACTGGGACTGAGACGCTAAGTGTCTCCGGATGACTGGATCATGTAAACAGAGAGCTGCTGGCAGACATATCTTCTTCGTTGTGAACTGGAGCAGCTGAGGCAAGAGCAGGAACTCCACCCAGAAGGAAATGTGGTGAAAGAGAGAGGGTCTTTGTGGTGCCTGAGTCCCTGGTAGTAGGCCATTCCTGAGGCCTGGTTCTGTTCTCACCCTTGGCGTCCACGGCACGCTTCTGTACTCTCATTTTGTTCGGGCCAGCTTAAGCGAACCTTTAGTCCTGGCTAAGAGTCTGCACACACACTCCCCACCCCCAGGCAATGAAAACAGAAGGAAGTAACTCTGGAGATCAGGTGCTCAGTCTTAGGGGAAGAAGTGAAACATGGCAGTTTCTTTATCAACAGTCAACAAAGGACTGGGCCACGGGAGAGTTCTTCCGGCTGCTTCGTGGAGCTTTAGAAAACCACCCTTGTCAGCCACACGGGTGAGCCCCCTGCTAATGGGGGGAGTAAGTGCTTCTAAAATAGGGCTGGAGGTTAAGGGTCTGCAGATTTGGTTTTATTTCCAAGCACTCTGCCCACGGCTTCCACTCCCTGTAAGACATGCAGGGTGCCTACCAGTTCTCCTGAGGGACCGATGGCTTGGACAGGTGGTGTGGCACAGAAGAAAAAATATGGGTTCTAGCGTCTCCAAGTCCAGCGTTATTACTAACGGTCAGCCAAGGCTCCGCACACCCCGTTTTATTGCGCTCCACTTTACTGTGCTTCCTAGGTGTTGCGTTTTTTTTGCAAATTAAAGGCAAGACCCTCCATGACAAAAAAGATTTGAACTCTCTTTATGAGAGTAGTCTGGCACTGAGCCCATAGTATCTCTGAAGTATGACTCTAGTCAGTTGCCCCAAATGCCACCTATAAACCAGCAGCAATTATTCCCACTTGGGAGGATAAAATGAGCCTAACACACACCTGGCAAATCCTGCTCAAAAAGCAGAACCCCCCCCCCCCCCAAGCTGGAACCGTGTCACAGGCAGGGCTGGAGCCTGGTGTGGAGGCAGGGAGCCCCTCCAGGAAAACCGTCATTGCCAAAACAATGGTTGACGGCTGTGTTGTGCAACAGACCAACCTCGTACTCTCCTGGGAGTCAGGGGCTCTGTGTTTGTTTTCTTAGCAGCAACTACTTTTCATTTCCTATGAGACCTCCAGGCTAGAGGGAGCCAATCGCTAGAACCCAAAAGGGAGGGAAAGAGGCCCTGGGAAGAGACCAAAAGGGAAAGGTAGTCTTTATTTTAATCTGACACCCACCATGTGCCAGGTGCATCTATGTGCTTTACCGTACACAAATCATTCGCTGTTTTAGCCTCTCTTGGCTGATAAATGGAGGCGTAGTTGGGGCAGAGCTGTCAAATGCTATTGACAGTTTATCTGGACAGCATCTAGGCAGTTCTGAAATCTGCTAATAGTTCAGAATTAACGGGGTGGGGACGCTACCAGAACATGAACAGCTGCTGCCTTGGCTCTGGCACAGACTTCTGCCTGGAGCCTGGGACCTGCCTCTCAGCCGTACTGGGCAGACGGGTCCCCTTTTATTAACTGCAGCTGGGCTCCCTGTGCCATTGAACCCACATTAGGAAAACAAGGGAGCGAGAGATGGGAGAAAATAAAAATGGGAGTAAAAGTAGAAAGAAACAAAGGGAAGAGAAGGCTGGCAACCAACTCGGTAACGATACTCATTCCTTTATTATTGACTGTTAAGTTGAACAGGGCTGGGGCCTGCAGGCTGCTGGCAGCACCAGGGTGCAGGTGCATTTCTTGTCATCTAAGCCAAGGAGATAGAGGGCAATGTTTTATATATATATATTTATATATTACATATGTAATATACGGGCCACTGCAACAGCTGTTGTCCTAAATAAAGACCATCGCAACAGACATGGAAATTTGGTCCTAATCAGGGCCCTTACTTTGTCAACCAAATGTCTGATACATCGAGAGAGAGAGAGAGAGAGAGAGAGAGAGAGAGAGAGAGAGAGAGAGAGAAACAGAGAGGCTGAGATCCAACCACCCCAGTGGCCCTGTTCCCAGCATATCTTACGCCGAGCATAGAGTATTCCTGGTGGAGTTAAACACACACAAACACGCACACACATACGCACATACACAAAACTGCAGGCAGGAGCTCCTCCTCTGACCACACCTCGGGCCCAGCCCTCGGACCAGGGGCGGTGAACTTGGGCAGATTGTGCTATAAGACTGTGAGGGTCAAGTGACCAGACAATGCAGAGTCAATGTGTCCAAGTGCGAATGGGGTGACACGTGCTGCTTCATCCACAAACGAGAAGGAGGTCACTGGGAGAGGCTGCTCAATGCAGGCCCGGAGGCCCCCTGGGCCCAGGCACCTGGGGGATTTCTACATACAACTCCTGTCCCAGCCTCAGCCGAATCAAGTATCTGAATTCTGAGTCTCAAATAATCTCTTGGGCTCTGATGAAAAAATGTTATATCCTTGATGGACAGGAGCAAATGGCAATTGAGTTTGCCCAACCATCTAGTCCAGAAATTGCAGCAGAAATGGCAGCATATTGATTAAAAAAACCCCACACAAAACCCACAGTTGGTCCTCAGAGCAGAACTTGAAAAGTGTAAAAAGGGTTAATTTCCTGATGGAAAGAGAATAACCAGGCAAACAGCCCGACCGCCACCTCCCACACACTAAATTTCAGGCAAATCAGTCAATTTTATGATTTTATATAATGACTAAATTCCTCATATTCTAGGAATTGCAGACTCCCATTAATAGGGCATTTTAAAATCCTAAACCATTGGTTTTCTCTCATGATTACCTCTTCAACCCTCCACCAACACACATACTTAAGAAGTCAATGGAAATTAATCTCTTTTCTTTTTTTGGTAGAAATTTACTTATCACTTGAGATACCTGGAGACATCTTGGGATGTCACAAAAGAAGACGGAGAGCGCTTCCTTAGGGCCCAATGTGCACAATGCCGAAGATGGGGTTGGTTAGTTTTCCACAAAACAGAGCCCAACACATGTGACTCAGAAGCAGGGGTAACAGGCCAAGCTGGCAGATCGTGCTGGGTCTCCGCCTCCTGTGCTACATGAAGGGGGGAGCAACAGGTTCCGATGCCTTTGTTTAGCCGGGGGGATACTGACATCGCCCCCTCCACTATGAACTGGGATCCAGGCAGCTACAGGGAAGACATCTGAAGCAGGAAGGAGCAGCATCTCAAAAACAGGGAGTTGGCTTGACCACTTGTGGACCAAAGTTACTTCTCGGAGGGGCAGACACAAAGGACATGGGAGGAGAGGAGGGACTTCCCTTGGTGACTGTCCACAGTGTCTCCATTACTGTTCCATTTCCTGCAGGTCCGAGGAGGCAGCAACTGGTTGGTTCACAACTCCTACCCGAGGCTTGGGAAGGTGCGCAGGAAGCAGTCTGGGAAGCCATGGGTTCTTGGCAAGCTGAAGAGCATGGGCTGGGAGGGTGAGGTCTTTCAAGTCTTTGAGAAGGAGCCCAAGAAGCTGAACAAGGTTTTCTGAGGCCCAGAAAGTGCTGGGAGCACTGTCAGGCCCTCTCCTGTCCTCAGGGGCACCCAGCATTTTCCCAGTCCCAGAAGGTGCTTAGGAGCTGCTCACCATCAGCACAGGAGGAGATGGAGATTTTGGAGACAGGTAGAAAAAGTCCTCTCTTCTCAGGCACTGGCCACCTTCCCTTCTGGGGAGAAGGAACAGGGAGGAGCCTGAGGTCTGACTGGGGGATGGGGGGGGTCTAGAGTCAGCAGAAAAGGAGGCTATGCCGTGACCCCGGCAGGCTCAGGCGCGGGCCTCTCCCCCACACGAACTGAGCTCCATGAATAAATAACATGAATTAAATAAAGGAGGCTGAGAAGAGCAGGCAGAGGCACGGTCTGCCAGAGTCTCACCCCCTCACACATACAAACACGCACATGCGTGTGCACACACACACACACACACACACACACACCAAGCGGCAGATGAGATGATCCAGGGTTGGTGGGCCCATCCCAGGCGTCTGTCAGACGGGCAGCCTAACTGAAGGTTGTCACTCATGGTCTAGCACTGTCGCGGGGCGCAGAGCAGCGGAGGCCAGTGAGGCGTGTGCGGTGGAGGGTGGAGGCCGCTGAGGACTCTGGCACCTGCAGGGGGTGGGGACAGTGGGTGAAAGGGGAGGTTGGGAAAGTGCAGGAAAGAGGGCAGTGAGGACCGTCCATTCCCTCACCCTATTGCTGTAGAAACTCCTCCCCCACCGCCCCCGTCATCACCCCCCTTCACACCCTCCCGGTAGCCCCGTAGCCCGTGCAGTCTCCCTGCCTCCGACCCTGAGGCCACTGCCCACTCTGGTCACGGTGGTACTGACCAGGATCTGGATTTTCGAACTTTTGATGTGGAGGGTCTTTCCAGAAAGCTGTCCAACCGCATGAGCCTCTCCATGTGTAGTGCTCGGGGATCTTGGTCTTGGTCATGAGAGAATTCCATCTCGAAGACAGTGGGAGGGGACACATCCAACTCCAGAAACATTATGTTTTCAGCCTGTGGTAGGAGCATCATACCAGACATAAGCAGCAGCCCATGACTGTACCTTCAGTAAATACCGGGTGTAGCAAGGGTGATGAGGTAGGTGGAGAGCAAGGGTGATGAGGTAGGTGGAGGCAGCAGAGGCTGTGAGCATCACCTCCCCTGGGCTCTCTCTCCCCTCCCCGCTTCTACTTTCCAGCTTCTTACCCTGTACCTGGGGTGGGACCCCATTGCCATGGCAACCCGAGCATACTGGCTGATAGGCCTCTTGTAGCCCACTGCAGAGGTTGGCCGCTTCTTCATTTGGCTGTTATTGCTGTAGGGGAGAGGCTATATTAGAATGGATTTCCTTCAAACACAAAGGAAAGATGATATTCTGAGGAAGTAAGTATCATTCAGGTAGACAGGAGGCCCTGCAGACTGCAGGTTCTGGAATTTTCTTCTCTTTGCTCTAATGCAACCTCACAACTAAAAGTAGTATAGCATAGAAAAACAAACAAAAGCAGTATAACACAAGGAGGCACATGTTTCTTCACTCTTGTTGCTTCAATTATTTCCCACAGTACCAAGGGTTGCTTGAGGACTGGAATGAAAAAATCAAATTCAATTTTTTTTTAGCTTTCAGATTCATATACTAATTTCACATACTCCACAAAACCACTGATGACTGGTGGTTCTGCTTCTCATTTTCCTTCACAGGAGTTAGCACAACAAAATGACTAAAAACTCAGGTTTGAAACGCAAGGGTCCAAAAATAGCCAAAACAATCTTGAAAAAGAACAAAGTTGGAGGACTCACATTTCCCAATTTGAAAGCTTATTACAACATTATAGTAATCAAGGCTATAAGGTACTGGCATGCAGACAGATACATGTATCAATGGAATAGAATGGAGAGCCTAGAAATAAACTGTCATATTTACCATAATTAATTTTCTATACGGGTACCAAGACCATTTAATGGAGAAAGAATAGTCTCATCAATAAATGATACTGGCAAAGAACATATAAACATAGCCATGGACACAGACAACATGTGGTGAGGGACAGACGGAGGGGAAGGTAGGGTCTAGGTAGAGGGGGGTAAAGCGGTGGGGGGGGGGGGGAATAGGGGACATCCGTAATAATGTCAACAATAAAAATAAAATATAATTTTTAAAAAGTGATACTGGGTCCACTGCATTATGCACAGGCAAAAAAAAAAAAAATGAGGTTGGACCCTTACCTTGCACCAAATATAAAAATTAACCCCAAATGGATCATAGACTTAAATGTAAAAATCTAATCTATAAAACTTTTCAAATAAAACATAGTAGTAAATCTTTATGCTCTTAAGTTATGCAATAGTTTCTTACCCATTATGACATCAAAAGCTCAAGTAACTAAAGAAAAAAATAGATAAATAAGACTTTATGAACACTACAAACTTTTTGCTTCAAAGGACAGTAGAAAGAAAGTGAAAAGACAATCTACAAAATGGGGGGAATATCTGCAAATCATGTATTTGATAAGGAACTTGTATCCAGAATCTATCTATAACTTTTATAAATCAACAACAAAAAAGACACACAACCCAGTTTTAAAATGGACAAAGAAGCTGCATAGCCATTTACAAATGGCCAGTGAGCACATGAAAAGATACTCAACATTATTAATTACAGTCAAACCTCGTTTCTCGAATGTCTCCCATCTCCAACAATTTGGTTCTCGACTGTTCACACAAAAAATGTCTCGGTTGTTGACCCAAACTTCTGTTTTCAACCTGACAAGCCTTTCGTGCTGAACTGAACCAGTGACTTCTTGGTTCCTGGGTGAACACTCAACCACTGAGCCACACTGGCTTGTGCATATTTTAAGATAACAATATATATATATATATATATATATATATATATATATACATTTTTTAAATATATATTTTTATTGATTTCAGAGAGGAAGGGAGAGGGGGAGAGAGAGAGATAGAAACATCAATAATGAGAGAGAATCATTGATCGGTTGCCTCCTACATGCCCCCCACTGGGGACCGAGCCCACAACCCAGGCATGTGCCCTTGACCGGAATCGAACCTGGGACCCCTCAGTCCGCAGGCCAATGCTTTATCCTCTGAGCCAAACCAGCTAGGGCAATGCATATATATTTTTATGTATATATTCTCTTGTTGATGGTTATCTAGGTTGATTCCTCCCCGCCGCCCGCCGCCCCCCATTAAATACATTAAATACAGTGCCGCTGTGAACATTTCTGTACAGGTATCTTCAAGTATATGTTCAACAGATTCCTGGGGGTAAATACCCAGGAATGGAATGGTCGCATTATAGGGCATGTGCATTCCAACTTGACTAGATATTGCCAAGTTGCCTTTCAAAGTAGTTATTCCTATGAAAGTTTCCATTGCCAACTCATGGTATGTCAGAATTTTTACTTCCAGCAATTTGATGAGTGTGATGTATTGCTTTATTATTAGAAACAAACAGAAAAAGATAGAAAAGAATACAAGAAAGTTATTTTAATTAAAAAACAAACAAAAAAAAAAAACCCACACAGGTTTTGGAGGAAGACGGACCGGGGTTTGAATGTTGGTTCTGGGAGCTTTGAGACCTCGGGACGTGGCTTCCTCTCTCTGAGCCTCGGCTATGGCAGCCTGTCCTCCAAAGGCTGAGGTGAACCAAGATAAACACCGAGCACGGGACACTGCAAGGACTCAGCACATGGCCCCTGCGATGGTGATTTATTCTCAATGCCACTTGCTAATTTCAAGCAGGGACACAAATGAGCAATGAAAGAAGCCAAAAGGCAGTCAGCTAGAAGACAGAAGAGGGGATGAAACAGGCAAGTAATTCACAGGTAGGACGCTCTGTCCTTGAATAGAACAAGCCAGGCAGGAGCCCACGAACAATGCCTGCCGTCTGCAGCGAGAGTGGTAGCATCCTTGTGGTTCATTTTCGAAAGGTAAAAGAAGAGTGCGGGGCCCCACCTGGGTCCCTGTTGACTCCTCTTTATGGAGGAGGGCAAGCAAGGATGAGGCTGCAGAAGCCCCACCTCTCGGGCTCTGCTGCGGTGGAGCCCCGGGGGCTGTGCACCCGAGAGACCAGCATCGTGACAGCTCGGAGGGCAGCGGGGAAATTAGTAAAATAACAGCTAAGCATTTATAAGGAGAGCCTACAGATCCCATTTGAATTGGACCACAGCCTCCTGAGGTGCAGACAGGGCAGACACCATGCTGTCTTTGGTGTCCAAGGTCATCCAATTAGGAAGAGACAGGAACTGAACCTTCCCGGATATTCCACGATGCGGCACTGTCTCAGGAGTACACGTGAACCGGCCTGGGGCTGAGGGGCGCCTTGAAGGCTGCAGGCTCTGGGAACAGGACAGAGGACATGGCTGGGCGGGGTGAGCAGAGCAGTGGATCAGTGTGAATTGGCAGCCTGACCCTACAAAGATGCCAGGGCTATTCTGGGTGGCATGCGGGAAGAAGGGGCTGGGGGAGGGGAGTCTGTAATTGGGACACCAAACTCCCCATCTACTCCCTCTTCTGCCCCAGGCCTACTTTCCGTGACTGACCCTCTGCAGTAGGCTAAAGAGCTAAAGTTACAATAGAATTTTGTCAACTGTAAACCATGCGCTACAGACACTGCCCAATATCCAACCCTTAGAAGATAATTTTGTATAAACACAATTAAAAATAAAGTCTATTATGAGAAATAAAAAATGAAAAGGTCATACTTGAAAAAGTTATTGCTAGAGCTGGTTGAAAAATTGTTGGTGATGAAGGAAGGCACCTCACCTGAAGATGTTGTGTATCAACCAGTAACCACATAGAGATAATGGTGGAAAAATAAAAGATAGACTTCCAAAATAAGCTGATATGGGCATGTTTCAAGAGTTGCCTGACAGCCCTAGCCGGTTTGGCTCAGTGGATAGAGCATCGGCCTGCAGACTGAAAGTCTGGGTTTAATTCCGGTCAAGGGCACATGCCGGATTGAGGGCTTGATCCCCACCCAGTAGGGGGCGTGCAGGAGGCAGCTGATTATGGATATTTCTATCTCTCTATCCCTCTCCCTAAAATCAACAAAAACAGGGTTTTTTTAAATTAAATAAAATATATCCCTTTTCAGTTACAGATTATAGAAGACTAAAGAAGCATGACAAACGCAATGCACCATCTCAGGTGTGTGGATTGGGGGAGGAGGAGGAAAAGGCCATAAAGGACATTATTGTGGTACTGGCTAAAACTGAATATTGTTTATATAATAGTATTGTGTTGATATAAAATTTCCTAAGTGTGATCATTGTATTGTGGTTATGTAAGACAATGTCCTCATTTTTAGGAAATACAAGTGATGGGCTAGGACATCCGCCACTTAATCTCAAATGGTTGGGGTGGTGGGGTGAAGGAGTTATTAATAAAACAAGAGGTGGCAAAATATTAATTAGTGAATTTTCATGAGGGTATATGGGAATTCTTTGTATTATTCTTACAATTCTTATTTTTCAAAATAAAAAGTTTAAAAAACACATCCCTTCCTCAGGTTCTCTCTCATCCCATATTTAGCCAACACAAAGAAATGCCTCCATCTGCAAAGTTGAAACTGAAGTTTTCTAAGCACAAGATAACCCTAGAGCAGAAGCTTCACTAGCATTTCCTTCCAGCAGAGGGCGCTGGAGTAGTAGTTTTTGCGCCCGGCTTCTTTGTTGGAAGCCTTACCTGGAAGCTTTGGAAAAAAAAAAAAATTGTCCTGGGATCCACCCAAGACCCTTTAAATCAGGCTCTTTGTAGCCCAGCTTACAGGTGATTCTAGCTTCAGCCAGGGTGGAGAATGTCTGCATTAGATGCTGTACTACTGTGGGTCTCTACCGGGATTGGAAAGGTAGATTTTAAGTGCAAAATGACACGATTGAGAAGTCTTCTACTCATGAACGTGCCCCTTACAAACCTGTGTAGTGTCACCTTGGGCAGGATCAGCCTTTCAGAACGTAGTCAGATGAAGCGGCATCTGATGCTCCAGTGAGAAGCTACAGACCTGCACAGCTAGCCTCCCAACCCCGCTTAGGGGAGACTCCCGCCCTATCTGGGCATTAATATTTGCGGACAGAGAGAGCAAAGAATCTCTGGGCAAGTGCACTGGTATTTGGCCTCCTAAATACCTCTATGTGCATCGGTGAGTCTACAGGACTAACACACAATCAAGGTGTCAGCAGGATTGGTTTCTTCTAGCAGCTCCAGGGCGGAGTCTGTTCCTTGCCAATGCCAACCTCTAGAGCAGCGGTTCTCAACTTGTGGGTCCTGACCCCTTTGGCGGTCAAACGACCCTTTCACAGGGGTCACCTAAGACCATCCTGCATATCAGATTCATAACATTACGATTCATAGCAGTAGCAACGAAAATAATTTTATGGTTGGGTCACAACATGAGGAACTGTATTTAAAGGGCCAGAAGGTTGCCCTAACAGGTTTGGCTCAGTGGATAGAGCGTCGGCCTGCGGACTGAAGGGTCCCAGGTTCGATTCCGGTCAAGGGCATGTACCTTGGTTGCGGGCACATCCCCAGTAGGTGGTGTGCAGGAGGCAGCTGATCAATGTTTCTCTCTCATTGATGTTTCTAACTCTCTATCCCTCCCCCTTCCTCTCTGTAAAATATCAATAAAATATATTTTAAAAAAATAAATAAAGGGCCAGAAGGTTGAGAACCACTGCTCTAGAGGCTATGGGCATTCCTCGGAAATCTTTGCCTCACAACTACGTCACTGTCGTCTCTTGTTTCTGTTGTCACATCTCTTACTTCTAGCGTCTCATCTTCCTCTGCCTTCCTTTTTTAAGGACACTTGTGATTACATTTAAGGTCCACCTGCATAACACAGGATACTCCTCCTCAAGCCCCTTAATTTCATCAGACCTGCGAAGTCTCTTTTGCCAGATGAGGTAATTTCTCACAGGTTCCAAGGGCCTACAGAGCAGAAGCCTCACTAGCATTTCTGTGGAGGCCATTACTCAGTGCTCCACAACGGTAATTTAAGATTCTGCATATCCTTTTTTAGTTAATAGTGTAGTAATTTATTTAATGTGACATTTGTAATCAATTGTATAAACCTGCAATTTGTAGTAATTTGTTTAATGTGTCCATCACTAAGTTTAATATATAAATTGAATGAAAATATATACTAATTTAAAAATAAACCTTCTATACACACAACGAAGGGACGGTGGTCCGGCTGAGTGAGGCAGTTACTCTGTTGGATTTGACTATCCGGCCTTGTTCTTCATGGCTACCAGCAGAGGGAGCTGCACACCCACCCAGTGGACTCAAATACCTAAGGGCTAGGATGTGGAAACAGGTGGAAATGCTGAATCATGGAGCTGAGTGAAGCTATAAAGACTGGGTCCCACCTCTATCATTTCCTGATCTAGTTACTTCCCTGTATTCCCCACCGGACTTGTGTGCTGACTGAGTTGGCTTTACCTGCTGTCTGCAGAGTCTCCCATTGTGCCCAACACACAGGAAGGTAAATATTAACTATTGCTGCTGCTCTTGGCACCAGACAAATGAAAATTCATCAGACTGGCCAAATGTTAGCATTCACTGGGATTGCCAAGAGGCTGAGATGCTCTTCCGCCCCCCTATCCCCCCTTCAGGCCCTTCATATAAAATTTTCTGCATCCCAGGCCAAGGAGACATTTTTGTGGGGGGTGGGGGGACACCCTTCCTTCATGAAGACCCCTACATCAGGTCCTGGAAAATCCATCCTCCATCTGAATCATCCTCTTTGCTCTCCAATCTGTAGAAACCTGTCTCCCCACGGGCCCCCGGCCACCCCCACCCCAGCCCCAGTCCCGAGGCCCAGGCGGCTGGGTGAGAGACTCACGCGCCGGCGGGCACGAGCGGCTGGAGCTTCCACTGCTCCTCCTCGCAGTCCAGGAAGAGCCGGTTCATGATCTTGTTCTTCTCCTCAGCGGGGATGAAGTTCTCAATAATTAGGTACCTGGGAGCAGAAAGGAGGTAGGGATGGGAATTGGGCAGAGGGACCCCACACGTATCTGTGAAGTTGAAGGATCAGAAGTAAGAAGCAAAGAGGCAGAAGGAAGGGACACAGGCGGAGAAACCACACTGTTGGGGGAGGGGAAATAGCAGGCCTTGAACATCACTTCTAACGCAAAGAGTGCCGGTTCAGGGCCAAAGGGGCTCCTTCTGGCCAGCACCCAGCCTGCACTTTGGGGGAGTTCATCAAATGCAGGCTGAGGAGGGAAGGAGGTAGAAGAAACTCCAGAACCTGGGCCTCTCCCTCATC
The DNA here is from genome assembly GCF_964212035.1 of Myotis nattereri. Classification (NCBI taxonomy): domain Eukaryota; kingdom Metazoa; phylum Chordata; class Mammalia; order Chiroptera; family Vespertilionidae; genus Myotis; species Myotis nattereri. The sequence continues at coordinate 73,214,417 of NC_138085.1, read as the reverse complement.
CCTCCGGCACGTTATTCCTAAGACACATGGACTCATGGGTGACAGGCGGAAGGAGGCCTTCAGGAAGGAGAAGATCCTGTCGGGAGAAGCTCGGGGCCCACGGGCTGGCTGTGGACCAGGAATGGGAAGAGGAGGGAGCCTACTTGAGCTTGAGCTCCCGGGTCTGCTCATTCTGCGCCTCCTCCAGGTCCTGCCGCACACGGATGTACTCGTCATGCTGGTCCTGGATCTCCGCCTTCACCGCCTGCAGCTTGGCGTAGAGCTGGGTGGGGACAGGTGCAGCTCAGAGGCCACCCGGGCTCAGGATCCCAGGCTCAGCATAGGATGAGGCCAGGGCCAGGTCTGAATCTCCCTCCGGCGGCTCCACCACCAGTCAGGACAGGGGATCCAAAGGCTGCCCTGTCCCTCCTGCATGCTGGCCTGTTACCTGCTCTCTCTCAGCTGCTGTCGGCAGCATGGAATGTTCAAACTGGAAGGGACTCTGGGGACCTTTTGGCTCAACACCCTCTTGCTATAGGTGAGGAAACTCATGTGCAGACTTGCTCAAGGTCACAAAACTAGTTAATAGAAGAGCCAGAATCAGGGCCTAAGTCCAGGGCTTAGGCAGTGGAAGGGGTCTAAGCCAGTTTGGAAGGTGAAGCACCCCACTCCTCCCTCTCCAGGGGTTCTCAGAAGCGGGGGGTGCAGAGGGCAGCCCCGCTGCCCCACTCCCAGCCACGGAGGGTGTGTCCCTGGAAACTGCCAGGGACTGGGCCGCTGCCTGGCCTACTCTGGGGCAGCCACATCGGCAACCCTAAGAGCTCTCCAGGTTCTTACTAGAATCCAGGCTGAGACTTGCAGCTTCCTACCCTCGACCCTCATCTCATGCACACACGTTTTCCCAGCATTGCCTTTGCAGGGTTCTGGTGATGATATTCTCATCCCTTCACATGCCCTTGAGGGCCCTGTGTTTCCTTCTTGGAGCTCCCCCAGGCTCACCACTCCCCTGGCCCTGCTCCAGGCCCAGCTATCCAAACTGTGACTCACTGGCGACACTGTAAAAGGGGAAGTTACCCAGGACCATGAGGACAATCACCCTGGAGACCAGAAATGACGGTGTTCCCAGCCCATCAGGCCTAGCCTGACCCAGGAGAAACAGCTCTGTTCCACCCTAACACCAACCCCTGCCTTCTGCGCTCCTCACCCCCAGCAGCCCAGGCAATGTCACTGGGTTCAGCAGTTCAAGCAAAGTGGGGAGAGGACCTAAAAGACATACTCTTTGGACAGGTGACTGTCCCTCACACCCCCAGACCCCGTCCTGCCGTGGCATCTCACCTTCTTGAGTTTCTTGGTTTTGACCTCCACCTCCTGCTGCAGGGATGTGTAGGTGCCCCGGAGCTCCATGGTCTCCTCATCCCGGAGCATCATCTCCTGCTGCATCTCCCGCTCGCGGCGTTTCTAGGCCAGTGCAGGGCATAGGGGCTCAGAGCAGCAGCACATACCACGGAAGGTCAAGGGAGCTCAGGGACAGGCTCACTCTGCCTCCCGTGGGACATGGCTTCCCTATGGCCCCAGCTGCCAGGAGGGAGAAGGGAGAGTAGCATGGCCCTCATCCATGGCTCCCACCCCAACCTCAGTGGAGCCTCTCCTCTCTGAACCTTCTTCTCAGCTCCTATTGCCATGCCTTTCCTAGGCACTGCCCCTGGGGATGGAGACCCAGCCCTCGTCACTGGCACATTCCAGAGGTGTCAACCACTTACACAGATGTCTGCATACGGGCTTCCCAGCCGCCTCACCATCTCCCCACCTAGTGTTACAGTTGACTGGTAAGAGCAACAAATTGTGGTTCGTGATGATTCAGGACATAGCCATACACTTGGCCAAGGACTCGCACCTTGTGGAAGGCCCAGGAATGAGCACCAGGTGCTGTGGAGGCTGACATGGTGGAGAGCCACCACTTTCTCTCACCCACCAGCTAGCAGTGCCCCTGCCAGAGACAGGCCCTGGGCTGGAGGACCCATGGGATCCAGGGCAGCTTGTATTAGATTCTTGGTACTGGTCCACATATCCTGAGTCAAGGATGGCTTACTGCCCCATGCCCCTCAGACATGACCTCAAGGCCATGTGCCCCCAGGGACCTGAAGCCCCAGCCCTACCTGCTCGGCAATCTCCTGCCTCTTCAGTTCCAACATCTTTTGCTGCTCGTTTGTGTGATCCATGATGTTCCTGCCCCCGATGAGCAGCTTGCTCTCCATGGCCTGGGGATACAGATGGGGTTAGAGACAGGCTTTTTAAAGGGGCACAGGATCCCCAGGCTGAGAGGTTCTGCTTCCCTGCTCTCTGTGGTCCTTCCAAGAAGGGACACAAGATGTGTCCCAATGGGGCCTCCAACAAGAAGGAAATGTTTTGCCAAAACCGGTTTGGCTCAGTGGATAGAGCGTCGGCCTGTGGACTGAAAGGTCCCGGGTTCGATTCCGGTCAAGGGCATGTACCTGGGTTGCGGGCATATCCCCAGTGGGAGATGTGCAGGAGGCAGCTGATCGATGTTTCTCTCTCATCGATGTTTCTAACTCTCTCTCTCCCTTCCTCTCTGTAAAAAATCAATAAAATATATTAAAAAAAAAAAAAAAGAAGGAAGCGTTTTCCTCCAGCTTCTTGGGCCCCAGCACAAGGCGACCATTGTTGGCAGGACCATTGGGTGAGAAAAGGAGAGGGAATCCCTCAGGGGACATAGGGCACCTGATCTGTTTGCTTTGGATCCAGATGGAAGATGGTTCACAGGCCTGGGGGTGGTGGGTGCAGATGGCAACCTAAACCTGGCGATCAGCACCCAGCTGGTGCTCAGGAGGGGGAGCTCAGAAGATAGTCACTGGGTGGCCCAGCTTTTTGGAGGACTGTCTCCCGATGCAGGAAGAGGGATCTCAACACAGGCAACGGAAGAGCCTAGTTGTAGGCGGACATGGAAAGCAAAAGAAAAGCCAAAGGCAGAAGACTCTGTAATACTAAGAGGCACATAGCTTTGGAGATGGCCAGACGGGGTTCTACCCACTCACTGCAAAGCCTTGGCCAAGTTACCCGCTTCAGTTCTCACATCTAACATCAGCACCGACTATGACCAGGATGGCTGCCAAGCATGCGCTAGGGGCTGAACTAGACCCTTAACAGACATTATCTCTGTCCTTACCCCGAGAGAGGTAGTATTACTTTCTCTGTTTTTAAATTTTTAAAAATTTATTTTAGAGAGAGAGGAAGGGAAAGAGAGGGGGAGGGAGGGAAAGAGAGAGAAAGAGAGAAAAACATCAATTGGCTGCCTCCTGCACATCCCCCCTGGGGATTGAGCCCACAACCAGGGCATGTGCCCTGACCAGGAATCGAACTGGTGACCTTTTGGTGTGTGGATGAGCCACACTGGCCAGGGCTACTCTGCCTCTTTAACAAAGAAAGAAATTGAGGGGAACTCAGGCAGCTCCACGCCACTGGGGAACTCAGGCAGGCAGGTAGTTAACAAACCTGCCCCCCCCCTCCATCTCCCCCCCGCCCCTCACTCCCGGTCTAACTGTGGAAGCTCCTAGCCCAGTGCTTGGCACAGACATTCCATGGGTGCCTGCTGACTCTGAAGCTTAAATGGTAACAGATTTGTGTGAGCTGTGTAAATTGTGACTACATGAAATGCATTTTCTTTCTTTTTTTAATATTTATTTATTTCAGAGAAAAAGGGAAAGGGAGAGAGAGATAGAAACATCAATGATGAGAGAGAATCATTGATAGGCTGCCTTCTGCATGCCCCACACTGGGGATCAAGCCTGCAACCCGGGCATGTGCCCTTGACTGGAATCGAACCTGGGACCCTTCAGTCCGCAGGCTGACGCTCTATCCACTGAGCCAAATCGGCTAGGGCTACATGAAATGCATTTTCACTGTTGCTAGTCAGAGGTGCTGCCCCAGGCACTCCAGCTGTCCTCTGACTTCATCCCAGGCTTCCTGGAAGGTTGAAATCACCTTGAGCCACCAGGAAACATTGGCTGTCTCCCCACTGGAATTTTTCCCAGTGGAACCAGCTGAGCTGCCTGAGCACTTTCAAAGCAGTGGGTGCTGTCAGAAGGGGACCCCTATGCCACCTGTGAGACCTCATCACTGGGGAGAGAGCAAGGCAGAGGTTAAGGGTGCATTGGGGAGGTCAGAGGTTGAACTATGTGAAGGTGCCAGAGGACACTGAGCAAAGTTGGGTCAGTTGGAGCAGCCCCATGCAGCCTTGAGGCCAAGGAGAGAGCTGCTGCAGGGAAAGGCGCCCTCCAGTGGCTGCCTGTCCTCGCTACCACACCACAGCCACCTGCTGCACTTGAACCTTCCCAGGCCCTGCTTGTGGTTAATGTCTCACCATTCACCCCACCATAATCACAGGCCTGAACTCATCCTAGACTTCCCTTTCACTCAAGGTGGGCGAGCAACTCCTTACATTCTGTGTCCTAGGCACCTTGCCTACCTCACCCGAGTGCCCGCCCCGCATCTCACATACCTCCCAACATCGGCCAGTCCTCAAATCCCATCAGGTCTGTCTTCTTGGTGTGGCCCACACCATTCTATTCTTTTCAGCCTCGTGATAGCTGCCGACTTCACTGAGATCCTCAGGACTCACGTGGACCACTGCCATGAGCGAGTCACTGCCTCAGTTTCCCCTTCCATCCATCTCCACATGACACTCAGAGGAGCCACAGAAACACAAGCCTGAGCGTGCCTCTCCTCTGCTGCAAACTCATGCACTTCTTACGGGACAGACACCCAAGTGACAGGCCAGTGGGCTGGCCTAGCCTCCCAGTGTCCTCTTACCGCTTACTCCCCACCCCCACGGTGTGCTCTGTTCTCCTCCAGCTCCCAGGATGTGCTGAGCCTTTCCACCACGCTGCTCTCTCTTCCCACGCCACGTCCACCCGGAAAACCGCTACTTCTGCAAAGACGCAGCTTGAGCATCTTGGGACCTTACCTCTGATTCCCTCCAACCTGCACATTCCCTCCTCTGGCCTCCTCAATAACCAGGACACCTTCCTGCTGTTCTGACGTCACATCCCACTATTGGTTTACGTCCTGCCTCTCCTGAGAGCTGCTTCAGGGCAGGAATTATGTCTCATCGATCTCGGTGTCAGGGCTTAGCACAGGGCTAGGCACAGAGTAAGTGCCCAATCAATGTTTGATGAACTGAAAGGAAGCCGTGGGGTTGCTCCAGAGGGGGCTCCAGGTCCTTTCTCTGGGCTCTCTCACCCCAGCTTCAACGGACCAATCCACACTCACTGTTGCAGGGCCAAAGGGCAGAGCAGCAGGGCCTGGGCCTCTTGGGCACCTGTAGGAGGGACTGGCTGGGTGTGAGGAAGGAGAAGGAGAGAAGGCACGAGGAAGCCACTAGTGCTGTGGGCCATGGATGACGGGTCCCTCCAACTACCGGGGAAGGGAGTCTCGAGGGACCACCCCATTCTGGGACGTACTTGGCCATTCCAGCCCGGACTCCTTGCACTTCCTTTGGCATTGTATTTAACTGCAGTGTTCTTCAGTCTTTGCTAGCTAATAAAAAGATACTAGTTCTCAGACTTGGTTACGTATTAGAATATGGTTACATATGAAAGCTGAGGCGCTTTTAAAATTCCCAGTGCCAGGCCCACCGCATTATCCCGGTCCCTTCCACTCACAGCTGTGAGAACTAGGACAGGGGCTCTAGCGAAGAGCCAACGACAGTCGCTGCCCTGTTGTTTCCTGCCTGATTTAAAGACTGGGCACTGGAGTGGAGAGTGGGAAGCACAGGACCAGCAACCAGTAGGAAGAAACCCATTATTTTCTTTGTCCCTACTACGTGCCGGGTTTATCACATCACATCACATCACATCACATCACATCACATCACATCACATCACCTCACATCAGATCCCCCTTTAAGCAGTGGGTCTCAAACTTCCATGTATATTAGAATCATCTTTGAAAAAACCCAGTGCCCAGGCTACACCCCACTGCCAGTTAAACTGGAACGGGGGAGAGAGGGCAGGGGTGAGGTCCAAGCACTGGTGGTTTTGAAAGGTTCCCAGGTGATTTCACGGCGCAGTTGAATTTGAGAATCAATGCTTTTTGAAGTCTCCTGAATCAGCATTACTTGGGAGCTTGTTAAAATGCAGAATCTCAGGTCCTCCCAGACCCAGTGAATAAAAAAACTGCATTGTAACGAGATCCCAGGTGACTTTAAGGGGCATATTATTAGCACCGTCATTTTTCCAATGAAAACGCAGAGAGGTTAAGTAATCCATCCCAGGTCACATCATGGACATTAAATATAAATGGAGAATCCAGACCCAGCTTGGCCTGGCTCCAAAGCCCATGCTCTTTCTACTGCAGACATTGTGGTGAGTGCTCCAGGAAGCAGAACCTGCTCAAAGAAAAGCAAATTGTGTCCAGCAAGAGAAAATCATATCTGACTAATCCCCAAGGTCATTACCATTCGTGGGGAAGCCAGTGGCCAGAATTTTAGAGGTTAAAATGCTCCTGGCAAGGTTCTTCATCAGAGGTTATTCAAAGTTACACAGTGGGTGAGGAGATGGAGAAAGGGAAATGTTTTCTCATAACTGAAAGGTGGGTTAACAAAAGGAAACAAATACATGGGCGTCCCTCGAGATGGAAAAGTGTTCAAACGTTAAATGTTGGGGGGACTGATCTCCGTTGGAAAGCGTGCACTGGTGAAATGAAATGCCCAGCTTCACAGATGCTCCCACATCCTTCCTGGGGGTAGCGCACAAGGGAATCTCTAGGCTGGGTGAGCCGACAAAAAAATGGCAGATAAGCTTCAATGATAGTTTTACAGTTTGGGAAAAAGTACTTCTAGCCCTACTCATTAAAGGGTAGCTATGAGCAATCAGTTATAAGCCAGAAAGGGGGGGGGGGACAGGGGAGTAGAGAATTGATCTCTATTGTTCCCAGAAGGCATTGGCTTAATATGCTGCCACAGCTAAAAAAGCCAACCGCATCTGGCCAGCCACCATCCTGAAGGCTTTTTAGAAACAAAACAACAAGCATTCTATCCAAATATAAAACCACGACGAAGCTGAATCTGGAGTACTGTGCACAGTTCCCTCCCTGTATCTCCGGGGACACGAAGGCAAGAGATCCAGAGGAAGGCGGCTAAAACCATTCAGAGAAGGGCTATTCTAAGAGACTTTAAAAAATAGGACTCTACTCTGCAAAGACAAAGGAAGGTTAGAGGATAGGCCTGGAAACCATACAATCAAGAAAGGTGTGAAAAGCAAAGAGCCAGACCTTTCCAATCCGTCCTGGTACACAGAGTAAGAGCTTACACCTTGAGTTTTTAGGAGAAACAAAGGGAAGTGCTACTGTTTACGGGTGATACATTTATGGAATCTGGCATCTCAGGAACATGAAATCAAATACTTAACAGTTTATGCCCAGCCAGTGTGGCTCAGTGGTTGAGCGTCAACCTGTGAACCAAGAGGTTACGGTTCCATTCCTGGTCAGGGCACTTGCCGGGTTATGGGCTCAGTCCCCAGTGTGGGGTGTGCAGGAGGCAGCCGGTCAATGATTCTCTCTCATCATTGATGTTTCTATCTTTCTCTCCCTCTCTCTCTCTGAAATCAATAAAAAAATATTTTTAAAAATAGAATAAATACTTAACAGTTTATTAAGGAATTCTGGGGACATATTTTTAACCTTTTATTGTCTTCCTCTCCTTCAGAAAAAAAAGCACTAACATAAAAATAACCAGAGAAATAATATGAGAAAATACTTCACATTTTTCTCACCAAAGCTAATCAGCTTCGGTTATATCCTTGTTTTTATCAAATTTTCCATATGCACACATCATTTTTTCATGGCATAAATACAAGCTTATGTCCTGCTATTTCCACTTTATCAAATATTTCAAGAATTGTCTGTTACTTCCATAATGCTGATGATTGTAAATTTAATGATTGCATAATATTTAGAGTGGATAATTTATAATATATCTAATTAACACCCATTATAAGATTATTATTGGTTGTTTACAATGTGTGCAATAAACATCCTTGTCCATATAATTTGCTGCCTTTTTAGGTGACTTTCTTAGAAGGAAATTTCAGGGGTGGGTAAAGGGTTACAAATAATTTGGGTATCTTAGAACATACTGTCAAGTTACCTCTAATGGTTCATACCATTTAAACTACTGCCAGCAATAGTAATGGAACCACTTTCATTAGAATATCATATGCATGAGTTCTTATTATTTTTTAATTGTCTATAATAAGAGATATAAAATTGAGCCTCCCTACTTACTTTATACTCCTATACTTTAGAGGCCTTATATCCCCTTTTACAAGATACACTTTTATGCTTTTGGGGGGTGATTTTTAAGTGAGGAGGTAGATCTCTGACTCAAAACAATTGTTTATTTAACCACTTTTCTAACTAACCACACCTACTACCACGCTCTCCTCATTCAACATTCTGCCTGACAATGCCCAAATTGGTTCAAGAACTAGGTAACCAACCCATTTGGACATTATGAGCCAGAATTTGAGCTGCTAATCAGGCCTGGAATTTGATGCATAAGCCAAAACTACGAGGCCCCCATCCCCATGACAAGATTCCCAGGATTGGGTTCTGTGTTGGTTCTTGCTCATCCACCTTGGTTATGGACCTCTTCTTTAGGACCTCTCCTTCTGGCTGAGCCTGGACTCCACCAAGAGAATTCCTGGACGATGCCTGACTGCCCATTATCACCCCATTCTGTTTGTTCACTGCCCCAGTGTTTCTCTGCCTGCTCTGCCAGAACCCAGCACAGACGTGGTCTGAATGACAACTGAATCTGCCTTATCGGTTACTCGCCAAACCTTGCCCACTTGCCCAGCCCACACTATCAGCCAAGCCTGCCCGACAGAACCTGTATTGTGCTAGAAGAGGGGGTGGGCCCTGGCACGAAATCTGTGGGTGGGCCTCCATTCAGGTGCAAGGTCTCAGCCCCCTCCCTCTCCTCAGTCTCAATTCATGCCGTCTGCTTCACCCCCACGCTCTGAAATATGTCATGCATGAGCTTCAATTCTTTGCTTAGAAACAGGCTTTTTTTTCTTGCTTTTGTTTGTTATTTTCCCCATTTCTCTGAGGATACCAGTGGCCACCTTCTCCTTTTCCTCAGAGATCCCTATCCTTAACTATCACCTACGGAGAGCAGGGAGGGACAGGATGCCTCCAGTGCCTAGGCCCACTTCAGGCTGGGGGTAGTAAGCAGAGGCAGGAAATATGGGCTTCCTAGTCCCAGGAAAGGTTCTCTGGAGCTCTGAGCTGCCCGAGTTTCTGCCTTTGTGATCTCTTGGACAAAGGAGTACCGGTGGGTGAAGCCTGTGGACAGAACTGGGTTTAGTCCGGCTGGTTCTAAATACATCCAGTGTAGCTAAGAGGTCAGCAGAGGCAGTGGGGGCAGGAAAGGCAGGTTGGGAGTTCCAGGCACCATGGTCTGGCTCTGGAGAGAGGGATACAAATCACATGCTAACTAGCTGACCTCAGGGAATCATCAACCCTAAACGCTTTGGCTTTACAGATAAAGAAACTGAGGGCCAGAGATGGAGTACTCTAAGCCCACAGTTCATAATCAGGGAATCTTTAAGTGTATTTGCTCCTATATTGACTATGCACTTTCCAGATAATCTCCCAATTTGATCTAAGTCTTTAAAAAAAATTATTGATTTCAGAGAGGGAGAGAGAGATAAACATCAATGATGAGAGAGAATCAGTGATGGGCTGGCTGCCTTTGACATAAGCCGTATCGGGGATTGAGCCTGTAACCCAGGTAGGTGTCCTGTCCAAGAATCGAACCATGACCTCCTGGATCATAGGTCGATGCTCAACCACTGAGCCAAATCCTGATCCCAGGTATTAGAGGCAGGTCAGGTGCTATGGTAGTTAACTGCCGAGATCACCAGAGGAACCATGTTCGCTTGCACACATAGCTTGGGATATTCAGAGGCTCACCTTTTCCTGTTCCAGAAGCAACTGGAGTATAAAACCAGAAGGTGGAGAAAGGAGGCCACAGCACTCGTTAAGTGCTGATCTGGAAAGCCAGAATGGAGACAGCCAGGCCCAGCCAGCCACTCTTCCGAGAAGATACCATCAAGTATAATTTACAAGGACAGAGAAGCCAAAGGGGCTCTTCCCTGCCACTGCCAGCTAATCTGTGACATTTTGCAGGAGCCAGGAATCTCAGATACAAGTTGCCATGTGCCTGCAGCTGGGCTAGGTCCTTTTTACATTAATCATCAAACTAACCTTATGAGATAACGAATATGATCCCCATTCGACATAAGAGAAAACACAGGCTCAGACAGGTGAAGTGACTTGCACAAGGTTATGGTGCCAGTAATTGGCAGAAGTGATGTTTGAACACCAGCCTCCTAATTCTAAGTCCAGTGTCCTTTCCCGTCTTTCACAGCTTTCTCCCAGGTTCAGGCAGGAAGGCACCTTGGAGAGAAGCCACATTTGGTATTTGCACCTCTGTCAACTCGGGAACCATCAGAAAAGCTCAGAGCACCTTTTCTTCCTCTTCCAGGCAGGGTGCTGAGAATGCTTCTGCTTTTGTGAGGCTCTGAGATGAGTAGGTTAGAGTTTTTGGCTAGGAGCTTGGGGGGAGGCTGTAATTAGCATCCCTAAGAGAAGCTCAAACCTGGAATGCTCATGGAAGGGCCACCTCACAAGTCCCAGGGTAAATGACATAAAGAGTGCTGGGAGCCCGGCCAGCGTGGCTCAGTGGTTGAGCATTGACCTATGATGGTTCGATTCCTGGTCAGGGTACATGCCTGGGTTGGGGGCGCGATCCCCACTGTGGGGCGTGCAAGAGGCAGCCAATCAATGATTCTCATCACTGATCTCTCTCTCTCTCTCACTCTCTCTCTCTCTTCCTCTCTGAAATCAATAATAATAATAATAATATATTTTTAAAAGACTGCTGCGAAAGACAGCCTGGGTCCTTGTCACACTCTGCCACCCTGTTTGCTAAGGCATCAGGCCCTGGACTTCAGTTTTCTCATCTGTAATATGGGGAGAATCCCCACTACCTTGCAGGCTTTGGGTGAAAATGGTGAGTTGGGTAGTTGTTGTGAAAGCACTTGGTAAATGATAAAGCAATCAAACATCAGTGGTTATTTGCTGTTTCAGTATCTAATAGACATTTACCCACCACTCATCACAAAGAGTGAAACAAAAAAATTCGCACAACAGTCTCTTAGGAAACAGCTATCCCCATCACCACAGGCTCTTTCTCCTTTGGCGGCTTCCTGGTTGTCAATCTTGAGAAGCCGGCAAGAAGGGAAGAAGAAATGAAAGAGAAAATGGTGAAGGGAAGAAGATTGCTATTTTCAGTGATTCTCTGTCCTGGGATTGGACACAAATCAGGAGTCTCATCAAGAAGCAAGGACAGTTAGAGATCAGGAAACATATGGGCTGGAGAGTGAGGTGAGCTGGACTCTACTCCAGCCTCATACTGGACAGGCAGGGGATGGATGCCCAGAGTGCTTCAGTTCACCTTGAAGAAAAGCAGGGAGAAAAAAGCCAGCCCATCTACTTCAGTCCTGACCTTCATCTTTCTCCCCTAATTCCCGTCTTTGTGGTATTCTACAAGGTTTCTCTTCAGCACCAGGGATGCAAATCCAGCCAGACAATAGAATGCTACAGTGTCAGAAGTGGGTGAGACCTAAGGATGCATAAAGTACAGGCTCAGCGTTTTACAGGTCCAAAGGGCTTCGTGGGTAGTCCCACATCATGCAGCCTCCAGCTGCCAGACGGTGCTCGGTCATTCCTCCAGCCCTCACTGCCCCCCATTCAGGCGGATCTCTAATCCTGGGCTCCTGACCCACTGCTTCCAAGGCGAATCAGCAAATGGTGCAGAAAGCAAGGAAACATCTACTGACTACTATTTACAGTCCCTGGAAGGGGACTGACTTGTCTAAGATCACCAGATTACCAATAACTGGGTATCATTGAGTATTATTATCAACCCTGGATTTCCCTCAATTATGCATTACCTTTAAATCTTCCAATCAGGTGTGAACACATTTGTTTTATACGTTTTCTCCCTTCAAAAATTTAGATTAGCTTTTGTTTAGTTAGCAAAGTAATATATGCTTACTATAAAAAAAATAGAAGTATAAAGTAAAAAATAAAAGTATCCCTTCCTATTGAAATCCTTAGAGATAATTGCTATTAGTGAGTTATTGTGATTCTTTCTAAAAACTTTATTTTATTATTATTTGTTTATAAATATATTTTTATTGATTTCAGAGAGAGGAAGGAAGAGGGTGAGATAGAAATACCAATGATGAGAGGAAACTGTCGATTGGCTGCCTCCTGCATGCCTCCTATTGGAGATCGAGCCTGCAACCCAGACATGTGCCCTAACCCAAGAATTGAACCGTGACCTCCTGGTTCATAGGTCGAAGCTCAACCACTGAGCAACACCAGGAACCTTAATTTAAAACCAAAGTTAACTATATCTACTGATTTATATTCTTGGCCATGGCTACTCCAAAAGATTTGTTGATTATAGGAATGAATGGTGCTCAGCTGAGGTCAGGGGCCAGGGGCTTCCATCACACAAAAAGGCAGATGAGTTAAGCATCTCAGCAGACAAGAGCTCCCAGGGAGATCTGGCTTAAATCCTTCTTTTCTGAGTTCATAGTACACTGTGGAGGTTAAGAACATGGGCTTTGGACATAGGCTCATATTCTGGCCCTAACACTTTCTAGGCATGTGACTATGGGTTGTTTCTTCCTTAATGTGCCTCAGTGTCCTCATTTGTCACATGGAGATTAAAATAGTACTACTTCTTATGGTACTATTGTGAGGATTGAATAAAACAATGCACATAATAGAGCAGAGTGCTTGGCATTAAGCGTGCACTAAAGAAATGGTAGCTACCATTATTCTTGTTGTGATTATTTTTCTGCTGGAGCACCTCGAGGAGAAAGACTGAATTACCTAGCGCTATAGAAACAATTCAACTCAGGGCCTGGTACTCCTTCTGGTGAGTACATCTGGGGGAAAAAGGAGACAACTCAAAAGTAACACTTTAGTCTGACTAGGAGTTAATGACCAGAAATGTCTCCAGATATTAAAAATTCTAGATACACCAAACCACAAGGGTAGGTGCCCTACAGGCTATGAGCATAGAGATCTGTCTTGCATGGCCTGCAGGGCTGAAGGACCCGTGGGAAGAAGACCATTCTCTTATCCACTCAGACCAGCCACCTAGTTCAGCTACGCTCAGAAATGCTCCAGACTGGCCAGCCGCAGCAGGCTGGCAGGGATGCCCTTCTCTAGCTGAATTCCGGGCCCTTCCTCCTAGTCCTCAGTGCACAATGAGAGCACTATCACAGCCACTTCATCCAATCTAGCACTATCCGGGGCTGAAAAAATGACTCAGGGCAATATGAGAATACGCTCATCCAGCCAACACACATCAACAGAAACCCAACACTTGACCAAAAGGCCTGCTGAGCCCCCACATAACTTGAAGCCCAGAACCTCTATGGAAATGTATTAGTTTTATATACCTCCTGCTGGTCAAATCGTGACAAAATGCCCCAGCTTAGGACAATTCTGTTAACTGATCACACCGCCAGGGGGGAGAAGGAGTATAAGTCACTGCTTCCATCAACGCCAAGAGGCCATGGCTCTGATGCCAGACACAGCTTGGAGCACTGGTCACTTATTATCATGAGGCTTCTCTCAAGGGTCATGGCTGACTCCGATTGGGTGGGGGTGCACACAATCCCTGCTCACCTAGCCCCATAAACCTCAGTGTCTAGTATGGGGCTGGTGTCCTTGGGGACATGTGGATGGAACCAGACCAGCTTTGGAAAATCAGATGCTCCCTATATTATTAGGGGGTCTCTGGAAACTGGGTATAGCCCTATTTGGAGACTAACATCAAGATCAGGACAGTGGAATGGCCCTGAGTATTTAACTCTCTCCTCTACACTATGTTTTCCCAATTGGGGTTTCTTCTCCCAGAAACCCTACCCTTTACCCACTCGCTCTCTTTTCACCCTGACTCTATGACTCTATTTCTCTTTCCCCTCTTCACTACCCGCCTCTATTTCTTTTCTGTCCTTCTCCTCATGTTCTCTTTCTGCTCTTCTTTGCCTTGTTTTTCTCTAATTGGCCATGGTAGAAAGCTAAAAAAATATTTTTCATTATTGGTTGAATTCATACATTAAAATTTAAACCCTCTAATTTTAATTTTCAAAACAATGAAACATTTTATGTTTTACTCTAGAAAATGTTATCCTCACAATGAAGGACTTTTAAGAGGAAGAAACTCTGGCGGTCATCCAGTTCAATGGCATTTCTTATACACGAATCCCTTTAGAGCACCTCTGACATTCAGTTTCTCCTTGAACACACATCCAGAGATGGGAGTCATTGCCTTTTGAAACAGCACAATTCTAACTGCTAAAAAGTTCTTCTTTATGTTGAGATGAATCTACTCCCATAATTCCCTTACTACCCAGAATACAAAAACACTGCGATCAGCCAAAGGGCAGTGAGGCACATTTAGGGTAAAAGGATAGGGGTAGACCAGCTGGCTGTGAGGTTAGCCTATTGGAGTAGCTTGCTTGGGCAGGAAGATTGAAGAGATATATTGCAGTCAGGCTCTGGCAGGCTTTGAATGCAGAGTAAAATGTGATGTGTTTGACATATGAGGAAGGTGGCCGAGTGAAAACATCCATTGGACAGTTGGAGGTAACACTAATAAACAGTTGTTACTTACTGACCACTTACACGCCAGGAACTATGCAAAGTGCTTATCTCATTTAATGCTCTCAATAGCACTATGGCATAGGTACTAGTATCACCCTATTTTATAGATGAAAAAACTGAAAAACAAAAAAAAAAATGAGGCCTCAGAACTAGTAAGTCACTAAACCCAGGCCTGCCTGACTCTGATGCCTGTGCTCTGAATACAATGCTCTACAAAAGAAGGTCAGCAGAGAGACCAGGACAGGAGACTTCAATCTGGGAGTCGCTTACATAGAGGGAGAGAATGCCAAGAACAGAAGCCATAGGTTTCATTCCAGCCTTCTTCTGAAGATGGGCCCCAATCTCCGTTTCCAGTCTTGTGCTTGCTCCTAAACTCACTGCGTGTCATCAGCTGACCACTGGATTTTGTCACCAGCTCCTGTAATTTTTCACTACCTTCCCAGCAACCAGTTCCAAGCCTGATATTCCTATTCTTTAAGCATGAAAGTGGATCAAATTTTGTGTCAAACCAACCTGGGCTCAACTAGAAGTGCCATATACAAACCCTGAGGCTTTGGGCAAGTTACTGAACCTTAGTGGGTCTCAGTTTTCTCATCTATGAAATGGAAAGTCACAAGACCTTTCTTGGAAGGTGCTTATGGGGATTAAATGAGACAATTTGTATATAACAGATAATACAGTGCTTGGCATCTAGTGAATGGCTGATAAATGGGATTATTAGTGCTGTGACTGTTGTTTCTCAGGTTTAAAAGTCCCTCTCTTACGTATCCATTGATGGCTCATTCTGATGCTGAGAGGTGGGAGGAAGAAGAGGGACCCACAAAGGAGATGATAAAAAGTCAATGCAGTTTGTGCTCCCTGTAGTGACCTCATCCTTCTGACTTCTGGGCTGTAGGGTCTCTTCCACACCCACAGAGAGAACTGGGCTCTAGCCAAGACCCCCATTCTCCCGCCAAACCTTCTTACTTGGGGATCAACAAGCAGTGTTGCTGTTTCTACCTCTTCCACTCTCTTCAGCTGGAGCCTGCATTTTGTGTCATCTGTTGCCTTTGTCTCCCCAGACACCCTCCTTTCCCTCAAAGTATCTAGAATCAAAGTTTTAGAAATCGCCTAGTCCAATCCCTCAAAAACTGAAGTTTAAAATTAAAAGCCATTTTAAAAAAAGGTTCTTCTCTGGCTGGTGTAGCTCAGTGGTTGAGCATTGACCTATAGACCAGGACAGTGGTCGGCAAACTCATTAGCCAACAGAGCCAAATATCAACAGTACAACGATTGAAATTTCTTTTGAGAGCCAAATTTTTTAAATTTAAACTATATAGGTAGGTACACTGTTATTAACTTAATTAGGGCACTCCTAAGGCTTAGGAAGAGCCACACTCAAGGGGCCAAAGAGCCGCATGTGGCTCGCAAGCCGCAGTTTACCGACCACGGGACCAGGAGGTCACAGTTTGATTCCTAGTCAGGGCACATGCCCGGGATGTGGGCTGAACCTCCAGTGGGGGGTATGCAGGAGGCAGCAGATCAATGATTCTCTCTCATCATTGATGTTTCTATCTCTCTCTTTCCCTCTCTGAAATCGATTAAAATATATTTTTTATTTTTATTTATTTATTTATTTATTTTATATATTTTATTGATTTTCCACAGAGAGGAAGGGAGAGAGATAGAGAGTTAGAAACATCGATGAGAGAGAAACATCGATCAGCTGCCTCCTGCACACTTCCCACTGGGGATGTGCCCGCAACCTAGGTACATGCCCTTGACCGGAATCGAACCCGGGACCTTTCAGTCCACAGGCCGACGCTCTATCCACTGAGCCAAACCGGTTTTGGCTAAAATATATTTTTTAAAAATTTCTTGCACAATTAAATTTAGTAAAGTAGGCCTCTCCCAGTCAATCTGCATGCATCCATCATCATTGCAGTATGTGCACTATGTGTGCACAAACACTTGCATTTTCACTGTGCACAGCCAACCTCAGTGCAGGTCTGTCTGGGACTTTACACCCCTCCCTCCCAGGCCTAGTCAGCTATCCAAGCCCCCGGTGATATACGTAAGTACGGATGGCTAATGATGGACAGTAACAGGGCACTGCTCACAATCACACACCCTCACACATGTGCGCACTCTAACATCCCCCGAGGTCCACAGTAAATATGAAAGGAGACTCTAAGGAGACGTGCATGGTGTTTGTACACAGTGAGGGGAGAACAAAGGGAACGGGGAGCCTGGGGGTGGCAGGCAGGAAAAGCAGGCGAGGCAGACGGTTAGATGAGTCAAAGAGAGTGAATGAGGGCACTGGGTCGCATCAGCTATTGCTTAGCTGCCTCCAGAGGGTAGTGTGAACTGGAAGAAGGGAATGGGGGGGAGGCGAGAAGGGGAGTTGGTGCTATTACTCAGAAAGTGGGCACCAGTTCAGCTTATTTCCAGGAGGGACCCAAGCTCTTGCCTTTTGATCTGGTCTCCCCTTGCCTCCTCAATCCACCTTGCCTGGCTCTGCTACTAGGGCTTCAGGGTTATGGCAAGGCAGCCGGGATGGCAGAGGAAGGAAGGAAGGAAGGAGTTAAACTAACAACAAAGATGTCAGTCCTGGAGATCACTGGACCCCTGCTTGGCAGACAGAAGCCACCCATGGCTGCTAGTGCCCTCCATTTATTTGGTGCTCTCAACATAGTTCAAACACCCTCACACTAAAGGTCTCATTTAGTCTTCAGCACAGCCCTGTGAAAGAGGCAGGTCTGGGATTATCTCTGACATGTCCCTCTCCTCTTTTCCCTGTGGGTCCCTCAAGGGCCCTCAAATTGCTTCCTCCACAGAAACATCCCCCATAGGGCCTATAAGGAGGTCCTCTGCCTCGGCTCCATTCCTGGCTTGCTTGCTGCTGTCTGTCCTGGGCTGGGTCTGACGAGAAGTCACAGGATATGGAATCATTCCCCTCTTGGAATTTCCCAGGCACCCTCCCCCTTTGCTTATATCTGAAAGCCTGACACACAATGTCCATTTCACCCACTCCCCAGAGAGCGATGTCAGACTTCTCCTCATTAGGCGAATGGAAACCTGAGGCCTAGAGAGGCAAAGGCCTTTGCCCTGAGTCACATAGTGAGCAAACATGGAGGGCTCCGTGATGACTTAGGAAGAACACAGGACTGGGGAAATCAGAAAACCTGGGTTCCAGTCCTGGCTCCGCCCTTTATCAGCCAGAGTCACCAGTCACTCAACCTCTCCAGCCTTGGTTTTCATTAACTGTCAAATGGAAATAATACTCATCTCTTGGGGTTGCTGGAAAGATTGTAAGAGATCAAGATGTCAAAGTATTATATAAAAATGAATTACTCTGATTATCAAGTGGCATAGGTAACGTCAGGATTATGGCATAATGGAAAGAGGCTGGGCCAAATATAGTTTGGGCTCTCCTTAACTCACCTGTGGGGCCCTGGGCATGTCCTGGCCTCAGTTTCCCAAGGCCGTGCCAGCTCTAACACAGGGTTCTGAGGGCTATGCCTCTGGTGCAGAAATTCTGGCATCAGCCACCCTGATCTCCTGACTGTCCTATTATCTGTGCCCCCACATTGCCTTAGATCCAAGCATCTTATTGAGGGAGCTGGTCAGTCCCCCACAGTGGAAGGTCCCACTGGAGGCTTTGCTCCATCCCTCTACCCATGTCCTCAGGGCTGAAGTAGGCTTCGGGTACTCTCTTGGCCTCAGTGGCTTCTCAGCCTTAAGGATGGAGGGGGGTAAGGATGGGAAGGGGAGCGAGGGCCATGGCAGGTGGGCATAGGTGCTCTTGGTAGTGAAGCCAATGACTGATTGCCCATGTAAGATTTCCCAGTGGAAAGCACAAGACTGCCTGGATTCCCTTCCTCCTAGGGACAGCTGACTAACACATCCTGCCTTTCACATCCTGCTTCTCCCAGGACGGCCCCAAATGTGCCAGGCCCCTGAGGAAGCAGCTCGGCATGACCCTTGCTGAGCTCATAGAGGCGAATTAAATACTAAATGTGCCAGGCTAGGGCACCTGGTGCAGCAGCACATCCCCACAACACGGACAATGGCATCCCACTCATCTGTCACCACCACAGAGGCTCCAGCCCTCCCTTTCCAGGCTGGACTTCCCTGCTCCCAGCCCACACTCCTGAGAACAAGGAATAAGAAATAGTAATGTTCTGCTGTGACCAGCTATGGGTCCCTGTGACCCCCTTCCAACCCCCAGTGTTAATGGCCCCAGGGACCTAAAAATGCCAGGAACATTGAGTTATGGCATCTGCAGCACTAAAATTTAGCAGGTCTGTGGCTGGCCAGGCAGGGGCCTCTGTAGCTAAGCCTAGCCCCTAAGGCCTGGGGGCTCCCGGGGGAGGGAACAGCTCAGGAAGGACACTGAGGCCTGATATCGCCCAGGGCAATGGGGAATTGGCTCTTACTGGGATGAGGCCTTACTCTGCCTCAGTTTGTTAATACAGGTCAAAGAATTAGCAGATTGGAAGAGCCTCAGAAATCAGCCAGGCCAATCTTCCATTTTACAAAAAGAAAAACTGAGGCTTTAGGAAAAGAGGAAGCCACTTACACAAGGTCTCTCACTGAGACTAGACTCCAGGTCCCCAGTGTAGAGCCCAGTAAGTACTCTTTCCCCCCTCTGCCGTGATCCCCCAAACTCCTTCTTAATGATACCATGTAATGGGCCTGCTCCGCATGGGCCCAATGGACCTCATTCACAAGGAGCAGAACCATTCCTAGTCCCACCTTGCCATCCAAGAACTGAAGAGCATGAGGCCCAAGGGTTCCCGCTCAGCTCTGCCTTAGTTCCTCGCCTGTAAAATGGGGATTTAAGAACCAGTTCCCCGGATGGCTACTGTGAGGATCCAACGAGATCACATATGAGGGACACTTTGTAAACTGTGAAGTGCTCTCCAAATGTCAAATATTCCTAAAAGGGTGTGAGGTTTGAAGGTGCAGCAGAGGGAGGAGGTCACAGGTGAGGAGGCTATGCACCAGTGAAAACCCACAACCACATGGGGCAGAGGGCCTGCCTGGCCACCCCATGGACCTGACTGATACTAGGGGCTACCAGCAGAGACTGGCAGGCAGCAGGCCAGACCAGCCCAAGTCCATTGGCCTAAGAGACTGGCTGCCTGCTTTGTCGTGTGTGTGTGTGTGTGTGTGTGTGTGTGTGTGTGTGTGTGTCCCTGTCCATCCTCCTAGGTACTCCAAGGAGGCTAGCCTGGAATTTGCCTGGCTTTTCCAGGGGAGCATTTGGCAGGAGGGCAGTGTATGGTGCTGGGAAGGGACCCCTTGCTTCAGCCAGCTCAGAGACCCACATAGGAAAGCCTGCCAGCCCAGATCCCTCTGGGGACTTCTGGGTGTCCCTGCTTCCTTGGGGACCTTACCTTGTACTTGGCTGCGAGCAGCTCTGTGGCCTGCTGCTCGCGCCGCAGTTCTTCCAGCATCTTCTCCTTCTCCTCCAGCAGCTTCTGCTTCTCCTCGCTGACCAGGCTTCGGTCATCCTGGATGGCTGCCTTCTCTTCCTCCAGCTGTTCCTTCTGCTCCTGCAGGTAATTCTCCATGTTCTTGTCCAAGGCTGAGTCCAGGATGGGCTGGGGCGGGTGATGGTTGTTGTTGTTGTCATCCTCCTCTTCGGCCACCCAGGCCTCGATCACTGGCCCCTCAGGGTAGCCGGCGGGGGCCGACACGGCCTTCTTTCTACGACTGCTCTTTCTCCGGAGCCGCTTCCCCAGCATCCCTTTCTTCTCTAGCTGGGCCTTCAGGCGGGCGATCTCCTCCTGGAATTCCCTCAGCAGTGTGTCCTTAGGGTCCTCGTTCACCCGGGGCCTGTTCTTGATGTTTTTGGCCCGGTTGGCAAAGCGCAGGGTAGAGAGGCTCTCATCGTAGCTGTGAGAAGCTGGTCCCAGCGTGGCCACCATAATGGTCTTGGCATTCCCCCCAAGAGAGTCCTGGAGCAGCCGGGTCAGCTTGGAGTCCCGGTAGGGGATATGGGTGCTCCTGTTGCCCGCCAGAGCAGCGATCACGTTGCCCAGGGCAGACAGCGAGAGGTTGATTTTGGAGGCTTCCTTAGGCCTCTCCCCACTCCCACCGCCCCCTCCACCGCTGCCACTACCTGTGGACTGTGTGGCAGCCCCTCCAGCTGTGTTGGGGCCCGCCTTATTCTGCCTCTCACTACCAGCCAGGTCCACCAGGTTGAGCTTGCCCACACGGATGTGGTCCTGGCCATCTGAACCACGCTCACTGCACTCCACGGTGATGACGAAGATGGCGTGGGAGCGGGAGCTGACCTCATTCATGTGTGTGCTGCCCACTGCCCGGGTCTGGTTCCCCAGGTTCATCACATGCTCGATCTCCTTGACATTCTTGGTGACAAAGGAGGAGAGGTCCTTGATGTAGACACCTGTCTCTGGATTCTCCTTCAGCTCCAGCCTCTTGCCAGGCTCCTTGGAGAGCAGGTCTCGGATCTCCTCCTGGTAGATCTCCAGGTAGGAGGCCCGGACCAGGTACTGCTGGTTCTGGGAGCGAGAGATGTGGGTGAAGATGTGCTCGAAGGCATTAGGGATGACCCCACGCAGCTCGGGCTCCACCCAGGTCCCTTGCATGGTGTAGGTCTTGCCAGTGCCCGTCTGGCCATAGGCAAACACCGTGCCATTGAAACCCTGAAGCACCGAGTCTACCAGGGGCCTCACAGTTTCATCATACAAGTCTGCCTGCTTGGAGCTGGCATCATACACGGCATCAAAGGTGAAGGTCTTGGGCAGCTCCCCCAGGGCAGCACGGGGGTTCCGCAGGGTCACCTGGCCCAGTTTCACGTCCATGGTCAGGATTTGCTCATGACCAGCAGCCTCCTCCTTCCGGCTGAGGGGGCGGCACCGGGCCACCACCTTCAGGGCCTCACTGCCCTTGGTTTTATTGGCCATCTTGCTCCAGTCCTTCCTGCCCCAGGGACCCGTCCGTAGGCTGGGCAGTCCTGCGTCCTCCCTAGGTAGGTATCAGCGGGGGCCGGCCCAGCCCAGCCCTGAGGCGCCGCTCTTCAATCCGCATGCAGCCTCCCGGGGTGGGGATGCTGGGAGGTGGCCCCGCCGCCGCTGCAGTCCGGGCCTCCTCCGCTCTCTGGTCCTCGCTGCACCGGCTGGACAGGGAGAATTAGGCAGAATCTCCGGGCAGCCGCGGGAGCCGTGCCAGCCGGATGGCAGTGCCCGGAGCCTGCCCCATGCTGGGGCAGAAGAGCCCAGACGTAAACAGCTACGGCAACAATGAGATAAAGGAAGAGGAAAATGGGATGGGGGTGGGCGGCAGGGCTGTCTTCTCAGCCTCCTCCTCTAGGGATCCATGGCGGGGGCTGCGGGTCCTGGGCGGCCGGGGGTCTCGGCCCTGCTGAGGGCAGAGGCTCACCTGGAGTCCTCCTCCCCAGCTGGGGGGTCATTCATTGCAGCCAGCGCTGCTGCTGCCGCTGCCGCCTCTGCCCTTCCCCGCCGCCACCGGAGAATGAGAGAAAAACAGAAGGCGATGGGGCGGAGCAGCGGCGGTGAGACTGATGTTGCCGCTGCGCTGTGGCCCCAGCTAAGCCTCCGGGCTGGGGTGGGGCGCGGGGCGGGGCCCCGGGACGGGAGGCGCCAGTCCGCCGCAGCCAGTGCGCCCGGGACCGGGGTGCATCGCCGATCAGCGCCCTTAGACCCCTCCGGAATGACAGACTCTGGTGCCGACTCAGGTCCTGCGCCCACCAGGCGAGTGGCAGCGCAGCCACCGCCCGCCGTCACCCCACGAAGCCGAGCATGCTGGGAGTTGTAGTCCCGCCTTTGTTAACCCGGATCTGGCAGGTTGCTGCTGCCTTCTCACATCAGGGGAAGCCCCTCCCTCTCTGGCATGAAACTCCCAGCGTGACTGCTGAGGTTTCAGCCTACCTGGTGGGGGAAGGCGGGTGACCCACTACCCACATGTGTTCCCTCCACAGCCACCATCCTTGTCTCTCCAATGCGCCTGCCTTTCTGTCTGCAGACAGGTACATGTCACCCCTCCCCTTCAGGGTCTCCAGGTACCCTAATTCCTAATCTTTTCCTCGCCCTCCCCTGGTTTACTCCTGTTGTCTTCTCTCTCCTGGAGCCTCCTTCCAGCTGATTTTCTCCTCACCTCCTCTCCCCACACGCACCCCTCCTCCTCCACCAGTTTTCTATCCTATATAATAAAAGGCAATGTGCAAATAGACCGAACAACTGGTGCGCTGACCACCAGAGGGAAGAACATGGTGGGCGTCGGCAGCAGGTGGCAGAGCACAGAACATGGCCAGCGTCAGCTGCGGTGGAATGGTGGAGCAGGTGAGTGGGGGGTGCCCGACCAAGGTGGGGCGCCAGTCGCTGTCATCGGGGCGAGCCTCTGGTGGTTACTGAAAATTCTTTGCTCCCCCGTGCTGCGGTCTCGCCTGGCGCTCACACCTACTGCCTGTGCTGGCCCTGCTCACACCTGCTGCCGGTGCCAGCCCCAACTGCTTGGCGCCATCAGCAGGTGCGAGCAGTGGCTGCTGGCCCCAATCACCCCTGAGGACTTCTCCACCTCCCCCTGCTCCTGAGGGGTGATCGGAACAGCAGCCACCACTAGCACCCGCTGCTGGTGCTGGCCCCCATCACTCTTAGCTGTCAGTGGGTGCGAGAAGCGGTGGCGGGAGCAGGGCTGCCAGCAGACAGGGGACCAAGGCGGGAGGGGCCAGGCGGGGGCACGGAGGATGGGCAAGACCCACCCTTGTGCCCTAGCAGGTTTGGCTCAGTGGACAGAGTGTCGGCCTGCGGACTCAAGGGTCCCAGGTTCAATTCCGGTCAAAGGCATGTGCCTCGGTTGCAGGCACATCCCCAGTGGGGAGTGTGCAGGAGGCAGCTGATAGATGTTTCTCTCTCATCAATGTTTCTAACTCTCTATCCCTCTCCTTTCCTCTCTGTAAAAATTCAATAAAATATATTTTTTTTAAAAAAAGACCCGCCCTTTTGCCCACCGCAGCCTCACAGCCCACAGTTCCTTTCAAGGTGCACGAATTCGTGCACTGGGCTCCTGGTATTGTATAAAAGGCTCTCCATCTTCTGACTCTTGCCTAACTTCCTATCCTCCCCCACAGCTACTCTCCTATGGAGGGTCTGTGTTCCAGACATTCCTTCCTTCAAACCTTGCTTGCTAAACCCAGGCCCCATTCAAGGAGCTGGACCTTCTTGTCCTCAAGGAGTTCACATTCTAGAAACCATGTTTTGTTTCCTTAACTGGCTGTGCTGTGTTGCATCTTTGTGCCTTTGCCCAGAGGACCCTGTCCCCCTTGTGTACTTGGCGCCCTGACACTTGGGTAATTCAAGCACCTCCTCTGTGAAGTCTTCCCTGACCAATGCCTTTCCCATAGCAGAAAGAGACACATAATTTGCATAAAACAAAAAACTCACATTCCAGTTCCAGTTTTGCTCTTCATCCAACTGTGTGACTCTGGGCAGTCACTTATCTTGCCCCAGCTTTAGTTTCCTCATCTGTTTAAGAAAAATTGGAAAGGGGGCAAGAAATAGTATCTCTTTCTGGGATGGTTGTGAGACTCAAAGAATGAATCATAAAGTATTGCACCAATGAAAAGACTTGTTTTAAGCAAGCCCTTAATAACGTACATGACCTTAGATTGTCTGATAGCTCCTGCTTCTTTGAGCATCCTGGATAGCCCAGGCCTATGCTTGCTGTTTCTCTTTTGTGTCTTCATATTTTTTCCCTCTAGGATACAAATCACTTATAATTCTTCAAATCCAAGGATGAAGCCAGTATCCTATCCATGTTCCACTCTGCAGCGTGGAGCTGAATCTGTAGACTGGGCCCCAGTTGTCCTTATCCTCCATGTGAGATCCAGATAGAGGAGATGCTGTTATCTGAAACTTTCAGGCCATTCATAGAGGCACCAGAAGAATCTGTCCATACAACATTATTCTCTAGAGAGAGAATAATGTTATTCTCTCATTATGTTATTCTCTAGAGAGGCCTAATTGTGTGTTCTTCAACTCTACAGAACCTATCTCCTTACTTCTTCCCTATCTTCAAGTCCCTAGGACCTGAATGCCAGCTCAACTGGAAGCTTAAGGCTTAGCTGGTGGCTGGTCCACGTCTGTAACTTCTTGGCCTTCCTCAGCCCTCTCTTTCTTTGATCAAGCTTAACTGCTTGTGATTAACTTGGCTTTTGAATCAATTCTTGGGTGGGGTTTTGGCTTTGTACACTAACCTCTCCTGGCTCTGGCAATCTGACTTCTGGATGGACGATTTGGCTGTTGAACGATTTTCTTGTTGCACTTGGCTTTGGTTTTTGGACTACCCTTTCTCTACTTTGGCTAACCCACCTGACTCTACAGTGCTGGATAAAACAGATCCTTTCCCTGTTCTCCCCACCTGATGTCATTACCTGTCAGGGCACTTGTCCAAATCCTCCCATATGGGAGGGATACTGGATTCCCATTGCTTACATAATGTATGACCCTAAGTAAAATATTAAACTTCTGAGCAGCTATTTTCTCAGCGGTAAAAGTGAGGATAAGAATGCTTGCCTGACTCACAGGGTTTACATGAGGATTAAGTGAGATAATGTATGTGAAAACTCCCAGGGCATAGAAAACATTGAAGAAATTGTAGTTTTCCTCCCTTTTATCCTTTGCATTCAGGTTGTTCACATTCTTTGTCTCCCTTTTCAGCACTGTCTCCAGCCATCCTTCTTTCCTGCACCCTCTTACACACTCGTCTCCAGCCTTTCTGGTTCGCTAAAGGTCCTCCAAACACGTAGTTTTTCATGTTTCCATATCTTTGCTCATGCTGTTCCTCAGCCAGAAATGTCCTTCTAACTTTGTCCCTGCCTACAGAGCTTCACCTTCTATTAATTCTATAACTTGACCTTACATGGCTTCCACTTCTACAGCTCAATAGAGATTTCTCTTATGAAGGACATCAGTTAACTCCATGGCCAATTCTAGTGGGCCCCTTTCAATAGGAGCATTTGACATAATCCACTTTATTCTTTATCAAACTCTCACTGCCCATGGTTTCCATGATTCTGAACTTTTTCTGGTATTCTTCCTACAGCTCCCAGAACTCGCAGTCTTCTTAACTGGTTGATCTCACTGAACCCCAACATTAAATGTTGAAGTTCACTAAGGCTAAATCCTAAGCCCCCCTTTTCTTCCAATGTCCCTCTCTGATGATCACTACAGTTTATGGGTTCAGTATTGTCTAAGTGATTCCTAAATTTGTATCTTCAGTCCAGACTTCTCTGAGTTCCAAGTTATATGTCCAGTTCTCTAATGGACATAGCTACTTGGATAGCTCCCATATATATGAAATTCTATTTGTCCAACTGAATTCATCATCCTCCCATCCAAACCTGGTCCTCTAGGAATGGTCCTTAGCTTTGTAAACAACTCTTGCCTCACCCTCAATATATCCATTCAAACACCAAATCCTATCAACTCAACTCCCTAAATATTTCTCAGATCTATCTACTTTTTTTCCAAGCCGTTATCTTCTCTGGCCTGACCTCCCAAAATACCTCCAATCTGGTCTTCCTAGGTGTGCTCTTGTCTCTACCCATCCATTCTCTATAAGGTGATCTACACTAATAAAAGAGAAACATGCAAATTGATGTCACTCCGCTATGCCCACCAGCCAATCAGGATGAGTATGCAAATTAGCCCAACAAAGATGGCGGTTAATTTGCATATGCAGGCACGGAGTGAAGACTGAAGAAGACTGAAGATGACTGAAGACTGAAGAGGCTTGCCTTCTCCACTGCGGCCAGAGCAGAGAAGCATCCAAGCTTGGCTTCTCCGCTGCGACCAGAGCGAAGGCCTGGGTCCTGGGAGCCGGAGGAAAACCAGTGCCGGCAGCCAGGGGAAGGAAGGCCTATTGCACGAATCTCTTCATGCAACAGGCCTCTAGTCTTTCAATAACACCTGACTAATCATATCACCAATGCTTAAAACCTTTCAAGGCTTCTCACTGCTCTTAAGGTAAAATCCAAATCATTAATGCAGCCCCCAAGGCCCTACATAACCTGGTACCTGCCCATATCTCCTGTCACATCTCATGCCACTTTCCACCTTGCTCTCTGGGCTGTTATAACAATGGTTTTCTTCAGCTCCTTTCCAACTTCCCACCACAGGGCCCTTACACATTCTGTTCCTATTGCATAGAACATTTATCCTCACCATCTTTGCCTAGGTAACCTGCTCTTCATCCTTCAGCTCTCAGCTTGAATGTCACTTCCTAAGGGCACCTTTCTTGACTTTCCCACCTAGTTTATGTCCCTTTGCAATATATTCTCATTGTTCCCTGTATTTCTTTCATAGAAGTTAGCATAATTATAATTAAATGGTTATTCACCCACTTCCTCTGTTGTTCTTTGAAGACATAATATATCTGCTTCATTCAGTTTTTTTTATACACAATGACTAGTCTAGTTTCTGGCATATAATATGTGCTCAGTAACTATTTTTATAAATAAGTGACATAAATAAAAGCCCCTTATGAATATCACCTCTTCTGGGGATCTTTCTTTGACTTCCCTGAGTCTGCCTTCTAACTAATCTTTACTTTTTTCATGATCCTATTGCTCATTATTGAACTAGCTGTATAGTACCCATCATAGTCTGACTTATGATTAACTGCATATGTCTCCCTTACCATAATGTATATCTCCTGAAGACAGGAGCTGTGGCTTTTGTCATTGTGCCTCATTTACCCATATCTAGCACAGTACCAAATACATTTTAGGTAATCAATATCGATGGCTAACCAAGTGAATGAATGTTCCAAGACCTTCAGGGCAAGAAAATGGGAAGACAGAATGAAGAACAGTAATAAATTCTTAGATTTGTGGAATACGTTACAGTTAACAGAGTATTATCACATATATTACTCACTTGATCCTCATGTCAACCCCAGGAAAGGGGAAAACATTAATATTTTCTTATTGTAAAGAGGATTTCAAGCTTCAGACCAACTAAATGACTAAGGAAGTAAACCTAGCCACCAAGTGGCAAAGTCAATCTTCAGACTCCAAATCTGCAACCTGGGGTCTTTTCCTATGTCAAGGGGGGAGCTTACCATGGAGAGGGCAGAACAGGTGCTTCTCAGTCCTGGTGTGAATGACAGTTTCTTTGGAGTCCAGACCCGTCTTTGGCTTGGTAGGAGGCAAAAGCTTCCTTCCTGTTTCTCCTTCGACAATGACCGTCATTTTCTCCCAGGGGATTTCCACACCAGCCTCGTCTTCCAGTGTGATCCCAGTAACAGAGTGAAATTATACCAAGAAGACAGAGTTAGCTCTTTAGTAATCCTGGGGCCTGCAAATTTCCATATGCACGTAATTCAGGATTTGAGTTTGCCTTGTAAAACCAAGTTCTGCCAGCAGATGGAGACATGAGTATGTGACAGAATCACTGGATGAGCTCCAAGCTTCCGGCTTCTCAATCACTGCGACATTATCTAATTCAAGAGCCACCCAGTTGTGTTCAAATCTAGATTACTAATAGCTCCTCTTTTCCTTCTTTCTCTGCTGTAATTTCTGGAGAATGGGATTTGAGTCAACTCCCCATCCCCTTCCCTAAAAGAATAGAAAAATCTAAATATTAAAAAGGCACTGTTTGCCCAGCCAGTGTGGGTGTGGCTCAGTGGATTGTCAACCCATGCACCAAGAGGTTACTGGTTCGATTCCTGGTCAGGGCACATGCCCAGGTTGTGGGCTCCATCCCCAGTAGGGGGCATGCAGGAGGCAACCAATTGATATTCTTCTTGCATCAATGTTTCTATTTCTCCCTTCCCCTCTCTAAAAATCAGTAAAAACATATTTTTAAAAATGCACTCTTCTGGGTAGCTTTGTTGAGCACCTAATAGGTGGTACAGATGTTTTATTTAACCTTCACATTAACCCAGGTGGTAAGTGGCAGTACTAAGACTTGAGCAGTACTGAGGCTTGAGCCTAATTTCTCCAACTCCAAAGCCTGTGTTCTTTCCACCACTGGGGCCTGAGGTTTAGCTCCCAATCCATCCCCTAGCTGGACTAACTCTACCTTCTTTCAACACTTTCCTGCCTCTTCCAGCCTCAGGGGTCTCTTCCCTTCTTTACCGCCTTTAACAATGAACATCTGCTTTTTTGTTTTATGATGTGATCATATCACTATGAAAATATTCTGTCTCCCCAACTGCATTTCTTCTACTTTGCTATACTTAAGTTTCTCACTACAAAAGTAATTAAAGATCGCCCTGGCCAAAGGGTTGCTGGTTTGATTCCAGTAAGGGCACATGCCCAGGTTGTGCGGGGGTCATTCCTTGGTAAGGGGTATGCATGAGGCAGCCAATTAATGTTTCATTCTCACATCGCTATTTCTCTCTTTCTCCCTCTCCCTTCCTCTTTCTATAAAAGTCAATACAAAATTATATTTTTAAAGAAATGATTGAAGAACATGTTTGAAGAGCTTTCACTATATTGGGTTTCTTTTCTTTTTTCTTCTTCTTTTTTTTTTATTGCTTAAAGTATTACAAAGGTATTACATATGTGTCCTTTTTTCCCCCCTGCCCTTGACAGTCCCCTAGCCTCCCCTATCCCCCAGTGTCTTATGTCCATTGGTTATGCTTATATGCATGCATACAAGTCCTTTGGTTGATCTCTTACCCCCTTCCCTCCTGCCCCCCAACCCTCCCCGGCCTTCCCGCTGCAGTTTGACAATCTGTTTGAGGCAGCTCTGCCTCTGTATCTATTATTGTTCAAAAGTTTATAATGGTCTCTATTATCCATGAATGAGTGAGATCATGTGGTATTTTTCCTTCATTGACTGGCTTATTTCACTTAGCATAATGCTCTCCAGTTCCATCCATGCCGTTGCAAATGGTAAGAGTTCCTTCCTTTTTACAGCAGCATAGTATTCCATCGTGTAGATGTACCACAGTTTTCTAATCCATTCATCTACTGATGGGCACTTAGGCTGTTTCCAGATCTTAGCTATGGTGAATTGTGCTGCTATGAACATAGGGGTGCATATATCCTTTCTGATTGGTGTTTCTGGTTTCTTGGGATATATTCCTAGAAGTGGGATCACAGGGTCAAATGGGAGTTCCATTTTCAGTTTTTTGAGGAAACTCCATACTGTCTTCCATAGTGGCTGCACCAGTCTGCATTCCCACCAGCAGTGCACGAGTATTCCTTTTTCTCCACATCCTCTCCAGCACTTGTCGTTTGTTGATTTGTTGATGATAGCCAGTCTGACAGGTGTGAGATGGTACCTCATTGTTGTTTTGATTTGCATCTCTCGGATGATTAGTGACTTTGAGCATGTTTTCATGTCTTTTTTTATTTTTCAATCCTCACCCGAAGATATGCTTGTTTTTTATTGATTTGAGAGAGAGAGAGAGAGAGAGAGAGAGAGAGAGAGAGAGAGAGATTGATGTGAGAAACATTGATTGGTTGCCTCCCGTAAGTGCCCTGACCAGGATTGAACCCGCACTTAAGTATGTGTCCTGACCAAGAATGGAACCCAAATGTAACTCCAACCAACCGAGCCACCCGGCCAGGGCTAAGTTTTTAAAATATTATAGACCTTATCATCCACTTTTTCCTACTCTACATGCAGTCTATCCACAAATCCCATCTGGGCCCTGCCTACAAAAATCTACCAATCCTGACTCCAAAACCCTGTGTGCCACCACTACTGCCACCCTAGCCCATGCCACCTTCACCTCTTGCCTGGACACCATGGTAACATTTTAACAGGAAACCCTGCTTCCACCACCCTACTCTCCCTCCTCCACAGAACAGCCAGAGTCTTCCTTCTAAACTATAAATCAAATCACACCACTTCCTGCTCTAAACTCCCAATGCCCTCTCATCACTCTCAGAATAAAATCCGAAGCCCCTCCCCAGGGCGCTCAGGCCTTCCGCGATCGATCAGGTCCCTGGTTACGTCTCCCATTTCATGTCTTCATACTCCCCCCACCCCCTCTGATCCAGTAACACTGGCCTCCTTGTTCTCCGGGCCTGCCAGGCACATTCCGGTTGCAGGGCTGTGCGCTGCTCTTTCCTCTGCCCGAGGCTCCTCCCACGGCTGCTCATGGTTCTCTCTCTCATTCAGCTGTGCTTTCAAACGTCATCTCCTCAGAGAAGCCTCCTCAAGTCTCTCTTCATCACTCTCCTACTCTTACTATCCTTTGTTTATTCATAGCGCTTGCCACAATATAACATTCTAGATGTTTCTATGTTTGTTTATGGATTATTTTCCATTAGAAAACAAGCACCATGACAGAATTTTATTCTGTATTCCAATGTCTGGAAATATGACCAGTTCATCAAAAACCCCAGGAAGCATTTGTTTAATGAATAAATGAGTGCATGAAGTTATTAATAGCCTTCACAATCATTATTTTGAATGTTGCTTAACAGTGTAAATTGTGAAATTTCATTGTGAAATATTAGGTTGAACCATATGAAATGGCCATTTTGTAGGTTAAAAATGGTTGAATATTGTCAATGCCATGTATTACAGTTGCATTAACACTTAAATAATTATTATAAAACAAGATCCCTGTACAAGCCACCCAGGCCAAAAAAAGGACATTGCCAGGATCCCTGAAGTCCCCTGCATCTCCAGACTGCCCGTCTGGTGCCCTTACGCTGACTCACCACCACCAATCAGCAATCAGACCAAGGTCCTGGCTTCTGCATCCTGGAATGCTGCAAGGGCGGTTTCCTGGTGTGATTCACCAACAGCAAGAATGCTTCAGTCTGACACAGAGACCGACTTGGGGAGGGGGACTCCGTGTCCTCAGCCAGGAAGCTTCCTCGGAGCCTCCCAGTCCCCAGAGATCTCTGCCTTTCTGAGCTCACAATCTCTTTCATCCCGGGGTTACTGTGTGCCCCCAAGAAGACGCTCACTCTGTCCTCTTTGCTATTAACGCCCCCCCCCCCCCCGGGTGCTGTTTCTCCAGCTGTGAGCAGCTGCAGGTCAGGGGCATGCATGAATTCCTCTGCCTTGCCCTGACTCAGGGGCTGGACATGGCTAACACTCCATGTGAGAGTGAGCCAGCAGATGAGGTTTGTGGGGTGCTTAGGCATGAGCACATTTTGTGATTAGAATCCCACCTGGAGGAAGGATTCCAAAATGATCCCAAATTCGCACCTCTGGCCTATTGGTTGACTACCCTCACGGAGGAGTGACAAAGGGGCCTGGGTAAACTCCCACGGCTCTGGCAAGTAGACTTTCAAAAACCAAGCCTGTCTCAAGTATCCTCTGAAATAGCTCCACCCAAGGTCATGCTCACTGATGGGGATGTTAATCCCCTAAGAAGATGCTGTCTGTACCCTCCGAAGGTGTAGAATCTAAACAGAACAACAGCTGGTACGTAATGGGAGCAGAGTGGCTCCAGGCGCTGGGTGCAGGCCCGAGCTGCAGTCAGGAAACCTGAGCTCAGGCCTGGCTCTGCCACAGCACACCCCGTGACACTGGGCCTGCTGGTGACTTCAGCTCCTGAGCCTGTGCCCTTATATGCCCAGCAAGGGGCAGCCGTGCCCAGGCACTGCACAGAGATGGTGTCAGAAGAAATGGCACATTATATGTAAAAGTACTTTGAAAAGCGTAAGGTGCTACACCGACATGAAGGGTTATTAGAAAGAAGAGTGCTGAGAGATGAACGGGGCGGGCCTCGGACACTTCTCAGTATGATTTGCTGGGTAATAGAAACAATCCCGTATTTGTTCAGTGCTTGGTCCTTCACAAAGGGTTTCTCTAGGTTCTTTATCTCACCTGAGCCTCACAGTGACTCAGCGAGGCAGGCTGGGTGGGGATTATTTCCCTTGACCACTGATCAGATGAAGAAAAGGAGGCTTAAAGACCATGATTTTCCCATGGCCCTATAGTCACAGCCTTAGGACTAAAACCACCCTATGCAGCTCTCTATGCTCATGATGGGCCCATTATGGTGTTCTCTCTGTTTCAGTTGCTGTAACCCCATGAGGCAATTTCCCATAAGACCTGTATGAACACATCCTAGCAAGGCCCTAGAACCCCATGTGACTGGAAGGGGTGCGGCAGGAAGGGGGAGCAGAGTGAAAAGGGGGTGTGGTTATCTCATGAGCAATGGGAAGTTATTAAAGGTTTTTAGGCAGAGAAATGCTATGATCAAGGCTATACGTTTTTAAAAATACTTTCCTTCTCCACTTCTTTTCCTTCTCCTTCTCCCCTCTTCTTTCTCCTTTTTATTCTTCATTTACTTTATAAAATTCCCTAGGAAGAGAAAGAAAAGAAAATTTTGGGACCTTCCATCATGAGAACTCTTGAGTGCCCAGCTAGCTGGAGCCCTAACTGGCCGGCTCCTTGAACTTACTTTTTATTTTATTTATTTATTTATTTATTTATTTATTTATTTTACCTCAGTTTCCGATGAGAACAACAAGTTGTGGTTCTCGTTTTGTTCAGATTTCCAAGGTGGTTTTTTTTAAAAGGCTCCTTGCATTTATAAGATGCCAGGGTCCTGCTCAGGGACTCCCCTCTCTAGGGGGACAGTTTTAGGGGCTTCCTGCTCCAGGAGCAAGACCAGGATTCAGGAAAGAAGTGCGCTGTAGCAGGCATAGCCCTGGACCGCTTGCCTCCCAAAATGCTGGAACCAGGTCCCCAGGTCCCTCTTTGGCAGTGGTTCTCAACCTTCCTAATGCCGCGACCCTTTAATACAGTTCTTCATGTTGTGGTGACCCCCAACCACAAAATTATTTTCGTTGCTACTTCATAACTGTCATTTTGCTACTGTTATGAATCGTAATGTAAATATCTGATATGCAGGATGTATTTTCATTGTTACAAATTGAACATAATTAAAGCATAGTGATTAATCACAAAAACAATATGTAATTATATATTCAATATGTGTTTTCCGATGGTCTTAGGCGACCCCTGTGAAAGGGTCGTTCGACCCCCAAAGGGGTCACGACCCACAGGTTGAGAACCGCAGCTCTTTGGCCTCCTGGGAAGGACCATGCCTTAGGCACTGCCTGAAGTGGCCCAGAACTGGGATTCCAGCGTGTGCCCTTCTCCAGTGGGTACTGCTATTCGGAGTGGCCAGCTCCCTCTGGGCTGTCTGACTCTCTTCCTTAGCCTACTGGCCTAACTTCCTTCCCATAGTCTGTGTCCCACATAGATCGCATGCCTGGCCGCTGGGTCCCAAGTCAGAGGCTTTGGAGAGGATGTAAACAGAAAGGGTTGGTGAGCCTGTGTGTGTGTACGTGTGTGCGTGTGTGCATACTAGTATAAGCATGTGTGTGTGTGCCTGTATGCATATGTCTGTATACATGCATGTGTCTGATGTGTGTATGTGTACACATGCATGAGTATGTAATATCCTGGGAGGAAAAAGTACACACTCTCTCCATAGAAAACCTCTGCCTAATTGATCTTGCTCAATATTATATCCCCAGTACCAGGCAAGTACTTGGCACTTAACAAATATTCTTTGAATAAATCAATGAGTGAACCATAAATGGATGAAACAAGACTAGAACTGGAGCGTATCTTGTAGCTTCAGGCACAGCTGGATTTGAAGACCCAAAGTCTCTTGGCTCCGCTTTCCTCTGTGTTGGCTTTATCCTCTTCCCCAATTGTTCCAGGAAAGGTCTGGATGTCTCATTCACCGGCTTGGATCACATGTCCATCCCTAAACTACTGTGGTCAGTGGTGAGCTAGGCCTGGTAGGTTCACCTTGGACTTAAGGGTGGAGTCAGAACCCGTGGTTGGTCTGAGAGTGGAGAGAGATGCCTTCCCAAAAAAATTCAGGGTGCCAGGTGCTGAAGGTGGGAGAGAGGGCTGCTGAGCAGACAAAATCAACGGATACTCTCCAGCTCTCACTTCCTTTGTGAGTGGGAATCTGTTCTGCAAAATGCTTAAAGATATTAGGGGTGGGGGTGGGGGCTCGGAGAGAGGGAAGATTAGGGCAATGAAGGTTTTTTGAAAACTTTAAAATTCAATAGAAATGGGAGTGATTTTGAAGACGATTGTTTACCCTTTTATCACACTGATCACCTATCCAGAATGCCCTTTGACTATTTTATCCAAAGCTGACTCTATTCCCCAGTCCAGTGAGAACTGGACTTTCCCCAGCACCTAGAGCCTCTTGGGTACCTGTGGGTCCCCTCAGCATTTAGTTCTCCTGCATCACTTAGCAATTACTTAGATATGGCCTTTCATTATCTTGTTTATTTATTGTTTAGGAATATTACAATGTATCTGACAGTCCTCTACTCTGTATAAGGCACAAGTACAGTGAACACATTTTAAGCGTGCAAGATATTCCTTTTGATTGATTCGAGAGTTGACTAGCTAGGTTGGAAAGGTTTCTACTCATATGATAGTCAACTTGGTCCCAGGGCCCACAAATTTCCAGCTGACAGCTGGTCTCATGATATATACTTAGTTCCAAAGTTCTGGTGAAACTATGGGCACCTTTCCCAGGTTCCTTGTCCTGGCTTTTGTCTCTTCCTTGAGGGGGTGCCAACTTACCACTTATTTCCCCAGAGCTACTGCCTTTGTAACCAGAGCCAACAGAGATTCTCATTCTGCCATTCTCTGGAACTCTTCCACCAGCCCCAATTTCTACTTTAAGGAATACGGGTGTGTGTTTTTGTTTTGTGTGTGTGTGTGTGTGTGTGTGTGTGTGTGTGTGTGTGTGTGTGTGTTTAACAAAGTAACTAGAAGGAAGGCAGAACTTGAACATGAACCTCATGTTCCAGAAGAGGCCTTTCAGAGAATGGATCGTTCCTTACAGCCCAATCGGCGAGCCCCACCTCAACCATTTAATGCCCTACACAAGCATACAAGACACACATACTAGTACATACAAAATGTAATAAGGGCTTAGAGACAAACAGCATCAACCCAAAGAGTCTCTTTCCTCCAGAGGGGTACCCTTCACTCTGGCAAGCCATGGCAAAGACACGTGGGGGCCCTGGGATTTTCCTTTCAGTTCCTTGTGTCTTCAGGAACCACCCCTAGTGGCTCACTCCGTTTAGAGAGATGGGGCACGGCTTTCCATCCAGGTTTACCCAGTTTTCCCAGGCAGAGGAGTGTGCTGAGGCCGCAGGCAAGAGAGGAAGCCCAAGACAGAGGAAGGACAGGGTGTTGCTTTCTCAACTTGTTGAGACCAAAGTTGTGTAGCAAGACAAGCTGGAGCATGATCAGCATTTCTCCTTCCTGACTTGGGTTTCACCTCGGCCCCAGTTCAGTGGCAGCTCTCTTGGTTCAGAGGGCTGAGGGATCCAAGAGGAGGAAGCTTGTACAATCCCTCATCTAGTAGGGTGGGGGTGGGGTGGAGTTTTATAGTGACTTTTAACAAAGGCTGAGTCAGTTATATTGCTCCAATTCTGGATCTGGCTTCTCTTGTTCCTCTACCCTCCTCACTTTGCCCTCTAATCACACCAAATTTCTAATCACCCCTGACCATGACGGGCATGACTGCTGTACAGATTCATGGGTAGTGCACTACACAGTTCCTAGAGGTGCCATTCCCATAGACAAAAGAGTGACCTGTGCCTCCAAGAACCATTACAACTCTACCAGGCAGCCCTGAGCCAAGACGTTTTATGACTTCCTTCCTTCCCATATATTGCACCCTCTGCCAAGAACACCCTTGTTTGCCTTTCTTCCCATCATCTCTTCACCTGGTGAACCATCCCACAGTTAGCTTTCAGACTCTCAAACAATGCTGAGGAACACGTATGTAACAACGGAATGCTTTTGGAAGTGCTCAAAGCCATTGAGAAGAAACACCTTAATACAAGAGTCTCAAACAGCCCACTGTTAGCTCCTTCTGCCTGGTAGTTTTATTATGCCTGTGGTGTTTGATGAAAGGCAATTTAAATAAAATTTATCAAATGGCTAAAAAGAAAAAGACATAAGAGCAAGTGTTGGTGAGGATATGGAACAACTGGAACTCTGATACAATGCCAGTCGGAATGTAAATTGGAATAACGACTGTGGAAAACTGCCTGGTGACATCTATTAAAGTAGAAGAGAAGCCTAGCCTATGATTCAGCAGTTCTATTCCTAGAAATACAAACAGAGAACACACAAAAAAACTGAGCAAACATGATCATAGCAACACTATTCATAATAGCCCCAAACTGGAAACAACTCAAATGCTATCAGCAGCAAAATAGATGAATAATATGGTATATTCATAAAATGGAATGTGATAGAGCAATGAAAAGAAATGAATTCTTGCTTCACAATAAAATGGATAAATCTGACAAACATAATGCTGAGTGAAAGAAGCCAGACATAAAAGAGTACACACTACGTGATTTTATTTATATAAAGTTCAAAAACAGACACTACAGTGTTAGAAATTACAATAGCCCTAGCCAGTGTGGCTCAGTTGGTTGGAGCATCATTCCATATACCCAAAGGTTTGATTCCTGGTCAGGGCATGTACCCAGGATGTGGGTTTGATCCCCAGTCAGGGCGTGTGTGGGAAGCAGCCAATTGATGTTTCTCTCTTCCATCGATGTTTCTCTTTCTCTCTCTTAAAAAAAAATCAATAAAAAATATATCTTTGGGTGAAGATTATAAAACAACAAATGAACAGAACATTAGTTAGCTGATACAACCTTAAGCCTTACATACATGTACCTGGAGTCCCAGAAAGGGGGGAGGGGGGTGAAGGAGAGGCCAGAAAAAATATTTTAAAAAAACAATGGCTGAAAATTTGATAAAAACTATAAACTCATAAGCCAAAGAAGCTCAACAAGCCCCAAGCAGAAAAGCATAAAGAAAACTCCACCAAGGCACCTCATGATCAAATTGCTGAAGAAAACTAATGATAAGAAAATGTGAAAAGCAGCCAGAAGGAAAAAAACAGATTATGTGCAGAGGAACAAAGATAAGGATGCTAGCAAACATCTTGGACACATTGCAAACCAGAAAATAGTGGAGAAACATGTTTAAAACACTGAAAGAAAAACTGCCAACCAAAAACAAAATATCTTTCAAAAATGAAGTTGAAATAGGCTTTCAGAAATACAAAAGTGAAACTCTGCTTCTGGGTTTGCTAAAGATTATACTGCACAACTCTTGCCTGCAGAAAACAGTCATAAAACCTGGGATTAAAACAAAAGGAACTGCCTAAAGATACTAAAGAAAAAAACAGAATTGGACAGTCTACTCACTTCTCGGACTGTCCTCACTGAATGGATAAGCAATCTATGGTATGCCCATGCAACGGAGCACTACTCAGCAATCGAAGGGAACAGACTACATGCACAATATGGATGAATCTTACAAGCATTATGCTAAGAGAGAGAAGCCAGACACAAGACTCTGTAATGTATGGTTCCATTTATATAAAATTCTGGAAAAGGAAAAGCAACAGTAATAAAAAGTAGGTCAGTAGTTGCCAAGGGCCAGAAGTTGGAAAATTGAATGTTAAGGGCCATGAGGGAAATTTTTGGTGTAATAGAAACACTCTGTATCATGATTGTGGCAGTGGCTGCATTTGTCAAAACTCATTGAATTGGCCCTAACCGGTTTGGCTCAGTGGATAGAGCGTCGGCCTGCGGACTGAAGGGTCCCAGGTTCGATTCTGATCAAGGGCATGTACCTTGATTGCGGGCACATACCCAGTAGGGAGTGTGCAGGAGGCAGTTGATCGATGTTTCTAACTCTCTATCCATCTCCCCTCCTCTCTTTTAAAAAATCAATAAAATGTATTTTGGGGGGAAAAAAAGATGTAAAAAAGAGGAGTGGAGGCATGTAGCGCAAGGCCCAGGCTTCCACTACCTTCTGCACATTTGGAAAAGTGTCCCCCTCCTCAAGTAAAAACCATTGTCAGTATATTTTTTGCACAGCCTGTACAGTGGCATATGCAGGCTCAGCTCCTTGGCTAGACTCAGGCAGCCCTCTAGGGTCCTAGCATGGAACATCCATGATTGGGCCCAGGCATACTCACACCCTTGCTCTCTCCCACACAGCTCATTGCCACCTCACCCTTCCCCCCAGCCTTCTAGGTGAACTATGTCAAGTTTAGAGTTGGGGGAGGGGGAGTGTGAGAAGTTGGGCCTCTGAGAGGAACAGCTGGTAAGAGATGAGACCTCAATTACACCACAGTGCCTTTGAGACAGGCATGGCGGTGCACTGGCTGTGAGCGCATACAAGCATTTGCTCTCAAGTCTGTGCATAGCTGTGTGTGCTAGTGGGGGCTTCCATAGATGGGTGCTGCTCCAGCCCAGAGGCCTAGAATGTCTACAGCTGCTTACCTATTTTCACTCAAGTTGGTCGTGTATGTTGCCTCCTTCAATGTTCCTAGTGGCCCTGGGTAAAGATTCCTAAAACCTCACTTCTTCCTAAGGAGAAACTCCTACCAGTCACCTGAGAAAAGGCAAGAGGTGCAGATGTCAAATCTCCTTTCTTTCCACACCTTCCCAAATGAGACATTTTGTCAGAAATGTCTCAGGTCTCCATGCCAACTTCTCCACACAATACCAGCAGGACCTGGGAGGGGGTGGGGGAAGGCAGCAGATGGAGCCTTCTCTGCCCTTCATAACTGACCACTCAGAAGTCTCCTTCCCTCTGACATCTTCTCTCCCACATGAGCACAGATGTCAGTCTTTGTAGTTCACATTGGTGCTAATAAATGACAGGAGACCTTGGTCTAGTGTGGCCCCCTTCCAGGATGTTCTCTTTTCAGTTTTGCAGATGCTGGACCTCAAAGAAGGAATTGCATTCTTATGCTTCAGTATTCAGAAGATCATCTTTCTATTACATCTTTTAAAAAATATATTTTTATTGATTTCAAAGAGGAAGGGAGATGGAGAAAGAGATAAAAACATCAGTGATGAGAGAGAATCATTGAATGGCTGCCTCCTGCATGCCCCACAATGGGGATCAAGCCTACAACTCGGGCATGTGCCCTGACTGGGAATTGAACTATGACAGTGATGGCGAACCTATGACACGCGTGTCAGAGGTGACATGCGAACTCATTTTTTTTGGTTGATTTTTCTTTGTTAAATGGCATTTAAATATATAAAATAAATATCAAAAATATAAATATTTGTTTTACTACAGTTGTAAATATAAAAAAATTTCTATATGTGACACGGCACCAGAGTTAAGTTAGGGTTTTTCAAAATGCTGACACGCCGACCTCAAAAGGTTCACCGTCACTGAACTATGACCTCCTGGTTCATAGGTCGATGCTCAACCACTGAGCCATGCCAGCTGGGCTTTTTTTTTTTTTTTAAAACAAATACATGTTGAGCAACTATGCTGCCATGTACTTGCTAGGTGCCAGTGATATCTCAGTGAACAACAACAACAAAAATGTATATTCGGAGAGAAACCAAGATGGCGGCATAGGTAAACACCTGAAATTGCTGCATCGCACAACCACTTCAAAAATACAACTAAAAGACAAAATGGACATCATCCAGAACCACAGGAAGGCTGGCTGAGTGGAAATTCTACAGCTAGAAGGAAAGAGAAAAGCACACTAAGACTCAGAGGAGGTGTGGAAGTAAAGTGCAGAGGTAAGGAGACACATGGAGAAAGGGCTGGCAACTGAGGACGCGGTTGTCTTTTTGAATCGGGAGGGAGTCTCAAGCTCCCGAAGGCTCTGAACTCCAGTTCCAGGCAAGTCTCTGGGGACCTAGGCTCATATGGGGAGAAACTGGACTGTCTGGCATAGGGCGGAACTCGAGGGCGGCTTTCTCTCAGAGGTGCTTCCAGCGATTACCGGGAGACTGAGATTCGGGGCCTCTTAGGGTAGGATTGAGGATCAGCCATAGCTGTTTGCTCCTCCCTGATGATTCCCTGAGACCCCGCCCCACCCAAGTTGTGCGCAGAGGCTTTTGCATATGAATGATCTGGCCCTTTGCAATCTAAAATTACCTAACAAACTGCAGCTGGGTAAGAGAGATCCAGAACATCCAAAAGAAGGCCCAAGGCCCCACAGCAGCTTGCATTGCTTCACAGCTGGGCCTCATTTGGGCACCTCCAAACCCCAAACAAAGAAGAGGAATCTGCAAATCTCTCCGTAGGTTCTGCTGGGTAGCCTCAGACAGAGGCTAAATTAGCACCTCCTTAGAGATCCAAGAGCCAGTGTACCCAGTGGTCAGAGTGGGACGATCCAGATTACAACTCCTCAGATCCATAAGGGATACACTCAGGGGACAGACTCAGTGAGCACCAAAGCCCCACTGAAGCAAGTCTTGCCCCATAAGGGTGTCTCCAGCACAGAAGTTCTCCCACTGTAGACACAGCTGAATCTCACAGCCAATTGGCCTGGTGGTCAATTCCTCCTACTGATACCAACAACAATCAAGGCTTAACTACAACAAGACTATGCACAAAGCCCACAAAGGGGTGCACCAAGAGTGTCCACCTCAGGTAATTGGGGAGGCTGAGCCACTGGGTCCTATAGGACACCTAGCACAGAAAGCCACTCTATCAACACAGGGAAGCAGCCAAAATGTGGAAACAAAGAAACAGGTCACAAATGACAGAAATGGAAGAAAGCAAACTACTGGATATAGAGTTCAAAACCACGGTTATAAGGTTTTTCAAGAATTTTCTAGAAACCGCTGATAAATTCAGTGAGATCCTCTATAAATCTAGTGAGACCCTCGAGGATATGAAAAAGGACCAACTAGAAATTAAGCATACACTGACTGAAATAAAGAATATTAAACAGAAATTCAACAGCAGACTAGAGGATTGCAAGAATCAAGTCAAAGATTTGAAATACGAAGAAGCAAAAAACACCCAACCGGAAAAGCAAAAGGAAAAAAGAATACAAAAATATGAAGATAGTGTAAGGAGCCTCTGGGACAGCTTCAAGTGTACCAACATCCGAATTATGGGGGTGCCAGAAGAAGAGAGAGAGCAAGATATTGAAAACCTATTTGAAGAAATAATGACAGAAAACTTCCCCTACCTGGTGAAAGAAATAGACTTACAAGTCCAGGAAGCGCAGAGAACCGCAAACAAAGGAACCCAAAGAGGACCACACCAAGACACATCGTAATTAAAATGCCAAGAGCAAAAGACAAAGAGAGAATCTTAAAAGCAGCAAGAGAAAAATAGTTAGTTACCTACAAGGGAGTACCCATATGACTGTCAGCTGATTTCTCAACAGAAACTTTGCAGGCCAGAAGGGAGTGGCAAGAAATATTCAAAGTGATGAATAGCAAGAACCTACAACCAAGATTACTTTACCCAGCAAAGCTATCATTCAGAATTGAAGGTCAGATAAAGAGCTTCACAGATAAGAAAAAGTTAAAGGAGTTCATTACCACCAAACCAGTGTTATATGAAATGCTGAAAGGTATTCTTTAAGAAGAGGAAGAAGAAGAAAAAGGTAAAGATAAAAATTATGAACAACAGCCCTAACTGGTTTGGCTCAGTGGATAGAGCGTCGGCCTGCGGACTGAAGGGTCCCAGGTTCGATTCTGGTCAAGGGCATGTACATTGGTTGCGGGCACATCCCTGGTGGGAGGTGTGCAGGAGGCAGCTGATTGATGTTTCTCTCTCATCGATGTTTCTAACTCTCTATCCCTCTCCCTTCCTCTCTGTGAAAAATCAATAAAAAAAAAAAAATTATGAACAACAAATACCTATCTATCAACAAGTGAATCTAAAAATCAAATGAATAAAAAAGCTGATGAACAGAATAAACTGGTGAATATAATAGAATCAGGGGCATAGAAAGGGAGTGGACTGACAATTCTTTGGGGGAAAGGGGTGTGGGGGGTGCGGGAAGAGACTGGACAAAAATCGTACACCTATGGATGAGGACGGGGTGGGGTAAGGGCAGAGGGTGTGGTGGGAACCGGGTGGAGGGGAGCTATGGGGGGAAAAAAGAGGAGCAACTGTAATAATCTGAACAATAAAGATTATATATATATATATATATATATATATATATATATATATCCTATCTAATAAAAGAGAAACATGGTAATTGGCGTATGACCGCTACCCTTCCCATTGGCTAATCAGGGCACTATGCAAATTAACTGCCAGCCAAGATGGCGGCCGGCAGCCAGGCAGCTTGAAACTAACATGAGGCTTGCTTGCTTCAGTGACGGAGGACTCCAACGTTCCCCGCCTGCCACTGCAGGCCTCTGAGCTGCAACTCTAAGCAACTATGTAACAAATATAGAAGCTAAACAAAACCCCAGAAACCTGCTTTAGTCACCGGGCTTCAGCCAGCAGGATCGCAACATTGTAAGCAAAGGCCAGAAACCTACTTTCAGCAGCGGAGGCCTAAGAGCTGGAGCCAAGCCTCAAAGCTAAAGCTGGCCCAGAATAAAAAAAAAAAGAAAAAAGAAAAAAAGGAGCGGTTGGGAGCTTTAGTCACCCCCAGCCTGAAAACAGCCCTCAGCCCCTCACCCAGACTGACCAGGCACCCCAGTGGGGACCCCCACCCTGAAGCGTGTGTGACCAGCTGCAAACAGCCATCATCCCCTCACCCAGGCTGGCCAGGCACCCCAGTTGGGCCCCCACCCTGATCCAGGACACCCTTCAGGGCAAACCAGCCGGCACCCACGCGTGCACCAGGCCTCTACCCTATATAGTAAAAGGGTAATATGCCTCCCAGCACCAGGATCAGCAGAGCTGCGAGGCCTCCTGGCACCGGGATCAGCGTGACAGGGAGCAACGTCCAAACCCCCTGATCATCCTGCGGCTCTGTGTGTGACAGA
Source organism: Myotis nattereri (assembly GCF_964212035.1). NCBI lineage: Eukaryota > Metazoa > Chordata > Mammalia > Chiroptera > Vespertilionidae > Myotis > Myotis nattereri. The sequence continues at coordinate 73,170,952 of NC_138085.1, read as the reverse complement.
GTGCGGCGCCTCAACCCCCTGATCGGCACTGCTCTGTGTGTGACAGGATGCGGCGCCCCAACGCCCCCCCGCCCCCATATGGGCCCTGCTCCGTGTGTGATGGGGTAGAGCCATAACCTCCCGATCGGCCCTGCCCTGAGTGTGAGAGTGGCGGCGCCCCAACCCCCTGATGGGCCCTGCTCTGTGCATGACAGGGGGCAGCGCCCCAACCCCCTGATTGGCCCTGCTCTGTGCTTGACAGGGTACAGAGCCCCAACCCCCCTGATGGGCCCTGCTCTGTTAGTGACAGGGGGCAGTGCCCCAACCCCCTGATTGGCCCTGCTCTGTGCGTGACAGGGGTGGTGTGACAGGGGTGGCGCCGCAACCTCCCCATCAACCCTGCCTTGAGTGTGACAGGGGATGGTGCCCCAACCCCCCAATCGGTCCTACCCTGAGCGTGACTGAGGGTGGCATCACAACCTCCCAATCACCCTGCTCTGTGCATGACAGGGGGCGGTGCCCCAACTCCCCAATCGGCCCTGCTCTGAGCCCGACCAGGGGCTGCACCTAGGGATTGGGCCTGCCCTCTGCCACCCGGGAGCAGGCCTAAGCCAGCAGGTCGTTATCTCCCGAGGGGTCCCAGACTGCGAGAGGGCACAGGCGGGCTGAGGGACCCCACTCCCCCCCGAGTGCACAAATTTTTGTGCACTGGGCCTCTAGTATATCTATATATATATATATTCATGCCTTTATCTATCCTTAGGTTTTTAAAGGCAACCTAAGGACAATTGCCTTTACCAAATACTTTTTCCTCCCTATCTTTGCTGTCAAAGTAAATCTTTGCCCTTCAAATCTAAGCTCAAATAGCAAAGAGACTAGAAGGTCCACACCACCAAATTGTTATCAATGGTACCTTTATGGGTGGCTTTAATTGCCCTTTGTTTCTGTATTTTCTAAAGTTTCAACATTTGCTATTACTTTAAAAAACAACCACCTCAGTTTAAATATTGCCTCCGCCGGGGCATTTCCCCTGATTACCCCTCTCTCCAGTATGACTTAGGGACTCCCCTTCTGTACACACAGCACCCTGCACTTCCCTCTCCTAGACATTGATGAAGCACAGGAATCATTAATGTGTGCATCCTCCCTTGGACTGTGAACTGGAGTAGAGGGCAGGGAATGTGTCTTATTCATTTCTGAATTCCTAGCCCCTAACAAAATGCGTGGTGCCAGTAAGAGTTGTGCTGAATGAACAAATGGATGAGGTTAGCAAGTCTTGGCCTCAGAAACAAGGCTGAGGTCCAGAGACCAGACCTTTGGTGGTCAGAGAGGCAGTGGGTCTTAAGTATAGTTACTGAAACACATTCTCTCAGAGTCTGGGTCAGACCAGAGGGGAAATTTGATGCTGAATCCTTTGAGATTGGGCTAAAGCTTAAGTCTTCCTGGTGAAGGTGGTGGTGGGGGGGGGGTTCACAGAACTTGGGATACAGCTGAGCCTGTAGAAAGGAATTCAGTAACCTTAGGTGTGAAATATCACAATGTGAAATTATCTATTGACTTGTGTTGTTATTGTCACCTCTCCTTAGTGTGTGCACTCCATGAGGACAGGGATCTTAATCTGACTTGCACCACAAGGGCTCGGACCTATGCCTGGCACATAGATGGCACGCAGTAAATATTTGTTGAATTAATGTTGAATGAATAAACTCACTCTAAACCAAACCCATGAAAGAGAGGCCGGATGCAGCATTATTCATTCATCCAGCAGAACATAATTGACAATAGGCCCGAAGAAAGCCCAGTCAGCACATTTTTTACTCTGTGGGAAGGCGTACTTCAGAAGCCACAAGCAGATCTGAGAGCTGTTTGGTAAATACAGAGTTGGACTAAGGGGACTTGGAAGATCTTAAGTGACTGTGTCACTGAGCTGTGGCACCCTGATGAGTCACGCTTTCCCACACGGGAACAGACTCCCTTGCCAAACAGGATCCTGCCTTGCCCAATGCTGCCTTCTCTTTCCTGTCACTGTGGGAGAGACTAACAGTCTGTCCTCTCTCATTCTCCCTTCTCTGTGCTCCCTATTGGTGACAATGCTTCACTCCTTTAGGCTTGACATCGCGTCACATCACATCCAGGATGACACAGTGTCCCTTATTGGTTACATATTTCTGTTGTGGCTTCCCAATGAGATTTTGGCCACAATTTCACGTACCCTGCTAAAGATAAACAATCCTAGATCCCAGATCAAAACCTTCCACTGTCTGAGTTGCAAAGTCACTCAGTGTCACTGTACCTCAATTTCTCTATGTTTAGAAGATGAAATACTATGCCTTTTCCATGTATCCCACGGGACTGTTAAGCCAAAGAAACTGAAGATTATGAAAGTGAGTTGCTCAGAAGTTGTGCTTTGACCCTTATAATTAAAGGTCCATTCCAGATTTGCCAGTAATGAGTTCCATGACAGTAAGTCATTTTGTGAGATACTTAGCCCAGTGTTTTGTTCTTAATAAGCCTTCAGGAAATATTTATTATTTCCTAATAATAACTGAGACACCTCCCCACTTTCCCAAAGAGGATGCTTGAGGGAAAAGGGTCAGTTGCTTTTCAGGTAGCTATTGTGTTTTTGTTTTGTTGAGTGTGCTATATAAACTTGGTACCATAGCTTGAATGGTTTGGGGAAAAAAGAGGGAATGTCAAAGTTGTGTAGTAGGAGGGATGAAGAGAGGAGACCTGGCAATATGGTACAAGGGAGAAAACTTTTGGAGGAAGAACAGGTCTAGCTAGTCAGATGGAGGCATCTAATTAAGTATTGCTTTGTGATCTTGATGTAATCCTCTTCTTCATCTTCCCATGAGGCCTTCAGTACAATCTCATTAGTCATAAATACTGTTGCATTTGAATGTATTGGGGGGATGCAAAGAAAGTGCTCAGCCTGGCCGTGGTGGGTACAGGGAATAAGTTGATAATCCAATCATCTTCTGGTTATATTATCAATTTAAAAATAAGGGGGTGAATTATGTGACCATATGGGCTCTTAGTGGTCTATGATTTTATATATGGAAGATATAGACTATCGCCAGGAAATTCTTTTATTTATATATTTATTTATTTCTGAGAGAGGGGGGATCTGAGAGGGGAGGGAGGGAGGGAGGGAGGGAGGGAGGGAGAGAGAGAGAGAGAGAGAGAGAGAGAGAAAAGAAACATCAATTTGTTGTTCCACTTACGTATGGATTCACTGATTGACTCTTGTAAGTGTGTTGATGGAGGATGGAACCCACAACCTTGGCATATTGGGAGAATGCTCTAACCAACTGAGCTACCTGGCCAGTGTTGCCAGGAAATTCTGATGCAGTAAGTTGGGGTGGAGCTTGTGAATTCCCATGAAAAAATGTTTCACAGATTATGATGATGCACACCAACATGTTGGCATCATTGTACACATACTCATCATATTCTATAGTCAAACGTTTACTCACCCACAGAAAAATCACCCTCCTCCTCAATCTCCAGCATGCAACACTGCTGACAAAAACAACTGGGTGTGCTCAGAGGATATAAACTCATATTAATACTGTTCTAAGTAAAAACATGTTTATAAAAATATGGTTGTACTAGTAGGGGAAAGGATACAACAAATGGTGCCAGAAACAAAAAAATAAAGTTGAACCCCTCCCTCATACCATATTAAAAGATTAACTCAAAATGGATTATAAACCTAAATGTAGGAGCTAAAACCATAAAACTCCTAAAAGGCAAAACAGGAATAGTTCTTCTTGACCTTGGATTAGGCAGTGGTTTTTTAGATATGATACCAAAAGCACAAGTGAGAGAGAAATAAAAGAGGTAGCTTGGACTCTGTCAAAATCTAAAACTTTTGTGCTTCAGTGGACACCATCAAGAAACTGAAAAGAAACCCCACAGAATGGAAGGAAATATTTGTAAATCATATATCTGATAAGGGACTTGTATCCAGAATATATAAATAACTCTTACAAAATAAAAAGACAACTCAGTTCAAAACCAGGTAAAGGATTTGAATATACATCTCTCCAAAGAAGATACACAAAAGACAATAAGCACATGAAAAGATGCTCAAGATTATCAATATTAGGGAAATGCAAATTAAAACCACTAGGATAGCTAACATAAAAAAGATAATGACATGTGTTGCTGAGAACGTGGAGAACTAAAACTCTTAAACATTGCTAGCAGGAATTTAAAATGATGCAGCTACTTTGGAAAACAGTTTGACAGATCCTCAAAAAGTTAAACATGAAGCTACCATATGGCTCAGCAATTCCATTCCTAGGTATGTAACAAAGAGAACTGGAACATATGTCCACACAACAACTTGTCTATAAGTGTTCACAGCAGCATAATTTATAATAACAAAAAAGTAGAAACAACATAAATGTACACCATTCATGCATATGTAAACAAAATGTGATATATCTATAGAATGCAATATTGTTCATCCATAAAAGGAATGAAATACAAATTCATGCTACAACATGCAAAACTTTGAAAAAATTATGCTAAGTGAAAGAAGGCAATCACAAAAGACCACATATTATATGCTTCCATTTGCATAAAATGTCCAGAATAGGCAAATTCACAGAGACAGAAAGTGGATTAGTGGTTACTAGGGGTTAAAGGAAGGTGGGGGAATGGAGTTTGGGGAGTGATGGTGATACAGTTTCTTTTGGGGACATGACAATATTCCAAAATAAGATGGTGGTAATAGTTGCACAATTCTGTGACTATACTAAACACCACTAGATTGTATACTTAAGTGAATTTTGGATGCCTGAATTATATCTCAATAAGGTTGTTATAAAAATAATGTTGTATACACAATATGATCATACAAAAATTATTACATAAAATAGAACATTTTAGATTATGCATTGCTCAGCCAATTACACACACACACACTGTATTAGTCAGGACTTCTTTTGCAAGTGACAGAAATTCAGCTTAAACTGGTTTAAGAAAATAATAGAATGTATTGGCTCACATAGCCAAAAATTATAGGGGTTGTTGGCTTTAGGCGTAGCTAAATCTGGAGGCTCAAATGATGTAACTCCAGAATCCCTTTCTTTCCATTTCTCAGCTCTGCTTTCCTCTGTGTTGGCTTCGTTCTCAGGCCGACTCCGCCCAAGTGGTGACAAGATGGCCACCAGTCTACAGGATTACAACCTTCCAACTTAGCAGGGAAAGAAAATGCCTTTCCCAACAAAAATCCAGGAGTAGACTTTGACTGTCATGGACTAGCTCATGTGTGTGGCCCCAGATGTGTGACTGGCCTAGTATTACGGTAAGGGACAAACTATAGTGAGTTATTGTTGATGCTATACATGTCCAAATTGGATTTTTTAAAGCATGTGATCTTTGGGTGTTTTGGAACAGAAAGATGAATACTTGGAACCAATTTCAATTCACTTAGAACAAATGGATCAAACTCTTAACTAAACAAATAGATTGCAAAAGTGGCAGGAAAGGATAACGCTTGAAATTTGGCATTTCTGTTTTTGCAAGGAGCTAGACAAGTCTTTCATGTTCTCCTTGTAAACAAAGACTGGATAACTGAGGTAGGTGGAGTCATAGTTCATCGATCAGCCATTTCCAAAGAGGACTGACTGATGGATCAACCTTGTGGATCTTGGTGAGGCATAGAGATCTGTTCTTAGTTCTGACCTGGATGACCTGTTTATGAACTACTTAGATATAGGTACAGAAATCGTACTTATTAGATGGAGGGAGAGTACAGGGCTAAGAGCAGTTAATATGCTGGATGACAGAGACAAGATACAAAATAATTTTCATTTTGGATAGTTTCAAACATTCACAAATGTGGACGTTATAGTATAAGAAACCTCATGTGCCAATCATCCAGCTTCAGCAATTTTCAACGCAGAGCTGATCTTGTTTCTTCTATACCCCCATGAACTTCCCTTCCATTATTTTAAGTTTGCTAAAAACAAACTCTAACACTATTATCACACCCAAAAAGAAACTTCAGTCATTTCTTAGCATCATCAAATATCCAGTTCCAAATTTCCAATTGTCTCATAAATATAAATTTTGTAGTTTTTTTGTTTAAATCAGGATCCAAACAAAACTCTCATATTGCAATTGGTTGATATATCATTAAGCTTCTTTCATTCTTTTTTAAATATATATTTTTACAGTGGGGCCTTGACTTACGAGTTTAATTCATTCTGAAACTGTGCCCGTTAAGGAGTTCGTTAAGGAGCTTGTTAACTCAAATTACTCTATCAACTTAATGCAAAAAATCTGCGGAGAGACAGCTGGTATCTCAAAAAACTCGTTAGTCGGGACACTCGTAAGTCAAGGTCCCACTGTATTTATTTCAGAGAGGAAGGGAGAGGGAGAGGGAGAGGCAGAGGAAGAGGGAGAGAGGGAGAGAGAAACTTCAATGATGAGAGAGAATCATTGATCAGCTGCTTCTTGCATGCTCCCCACTGGGCATCGAGCCTGTGCCCTCACTGGGAATTGAACCATGACCTCTTGGTTCATAGGTCGACAATCACTGAGCTATGCCAGTCAGACTCTTTCATTCTAAAAGTTGCCCTCTTACACTTTTTCCCTTACACTTTATCTGCTAAAAAAACAAAATAGTAATCTTGATAACAAAGTGATATTTAGTAGAGATAAATAGATGTCATACTAAAGTTGAGCTTATAAAATCAGCTGTCACAGTACAAAATGACATCTGGGAGACACCTGCAGTTTGTGAATGAAGGTCTATAATTTCTAGTTGACCACAAACCTAAAAGAGCAACATTAGGACATAGTTGCCAAAGTCCTATGACTTAGGTTACATAAACTCCAGGACATATGCCCACCGTGAGAAGCGGTGGTCTTTTCTACCATAGCAGGTCAAACCATTCCTGGAGTATTGTCCTGATTGTGGCTCCCAATCCGATTTTCACAGGGACTGAAAAACTGGCATGCTTACACAAAGCCCTGATCCTGGGAAGAGAGCTGTAACACCCTTCCCTTGGCCAGGGAGCTATTTGGGGAGAAGGGAGGAGCTAGCTGTCTATTTGGGTCCAGGTTTCGATTCTGGTCAAGGGCACCTACCTTGGTTGCAGGCTCCTCCCTGGCCTGGCCCATGGTTGGGGGCTCATGCAGGAGGCAACCTATCAATGTGTTTCTTTCACATTGATGTTTCTCTCTGTCTTTCCCTCTCTTTTCCACTCTTCCTAAAAATCAATGGAAAAATATCCTCGGGTGAGGAATAACAAACAAAACAAAACAAAAGAAAAAGAATTGGGTCTCCATATTGCCCCAGCCCTAGTTGCTTCTGGACTTGAGTCTAGGGGTAGAATCCTCCTCTACAGGAAGGTGAATGGTATCTTTATATTTTCTTCTGCTTTTCTCCTAAAGCAAATCCCAGTCACCCAGAAAAGGAAGATTTTCCTTGACAGATGGCAGGAGATGCTGGTACACAGCTTATCCTTTCTACCCAGGGACAGATTCCAGAGCCATTTCTACATCTCCAATCGCACGGAGGTGGTCTTTCAGCTCCCTTCAGAGCTAAAGTTCCAGGCATGAGATTGCTGTTTTGGATGACAAGGGCAGTGCAAGGGTAGGAACTCAGGTGAGAGTAAGGGAGCAAGAAGCCAACGACTGAGGAAGATGCTGAGACAGGGCGGGGTTGGGCTGGCCCAACTGGTTCAGCCCAGCCTTGAAAGGGCAAGTCAGATCTGGCTGAGCAGTGGGGGCTGGGTGGGGAGTGGTGCTGATTCAGGGCCTGGCAAGTCAGGTGACAGCACAGGGACAGCTGTTGCCTGGGTGTTTTTAGAAAACTTTGGCTGCCAAAGACTCTTACAGGCTGATTCTGCACCTACCTACTCAGAAGCAGGCAGAGAAAATGAGGGCATCTTTAAAATAAGCTCTAGGCATGGGGAATTAATATCTGGCCATACTCTATTGATCCCTGCCATGATGTGCCTGGAAAACAGGAGCAGAAATTCGTCAAGAGGCCTCTGAATCCCCTTTGAATGCTCTGAAAATCACTAATCCGTTCCTCTTGGTCTTTTTAGGTACCTTGGGGAGGATTCATGTAGAGAGGTTAAGAGAGCGAGCACTGAAGTCAGGAAGGTCTAGAATCTAAACCCAATCTTATTACTTATTTCTTGTATGACTTTGATCAAGTTTCCCAACTTAAAAGAAAACAAAACACATTTCTAATTACGGAAAATTTCAAATACATGCAAATTAGACACAATAGTATAATAAATTCCCATATACCGGTTATCCAGCTTGTATAATTATCAACCCATGGCCAATCCTGTTTCATCTACATCTTACTTATCTCCCCTCCTTCCAATTATTTTGAAGGAGATCCAAGGCATCATTTCATTCCACTCCTCTTAACTTTTTTTAAAATATATTTTTATTGAGTTAAGAGAGGAAGGAAGGAGAGATAGAAACATCAATGATGAGAGAAAAATCATTGATTGGCTGTCTTCTGCACACCCCACACTAGGGATGGAGCCTGCAACCTGGGCATGTGCCCTTACAGGGAACCAAACCATGACCTCCTGGTTCATAGGTCAACCACTGAGCCATGCCTGCCAGGCGTCCCTCTTAACCTTTTTAAATTCTTGTTTCCTCACCTGAAAATGGGTATTATAGTAGTCCCTACCTCCAACTATTAATGTGAGGTTATGCATATAAGGGGCCAGCACAATGCAGGAACTCAGTGAATGACAACTTATATTATTAGATAAAATATAAAGACAGGAAAAGTCTCTGCTACCTTCCCACCTCTCTGCCTGTGCTCCTCTTTCCTCCTGGTGACCCTCCCATCTGGCATCTGAGGACTCTCTCCTGTCAGCACGAGGCCTACTGCTGACATCACGACAGGGTTAGGATGACCACCCAGCTCTCCAGGCCTCAGAATGGGCTGGGAGCATAGGACGCCCGAGTCCTGGGAGGGACTTAGAGGAGGTGGTGGAGACACGGGGAAGAGGACTTAGGAGAGAGACTGGCAGACAGGGGCCAAGATTGAGCAGAGGTGTGGCATGTCCAAGTGGTAAGGTCAGCAGAAGATGGGAAAGAGAAAGTGGACACGGTGGGAATACCAGGCAAAATTGAAGTCACATAGGAGTTCTACCAGAAACAAATATGTCAGTCAGAGATCCTGGCTGCAACACAAATACACTTTGGCAAATAGAAGCAGAAAATAAATTTATTGAAAGGCTGTTGGGAAGCTCTCAGAATTATTGGGAAGACTGAATAACCAGGCTGAAGTATTGGGGGGGCAGAGACAGACCAGAGATGCAGTCTGTTGAGGCCAGACAATGAGGCCATCACTGTCCCCACTGGAAACCAAGAGATTCTGCAGCCCGGAGCACAGCTATGGCCAGCACTGGACCTGGGATAGCATCCGGCTCTGGGGATTATATTATCAATTACAATATAACCTATCATATTATTTTATATTATACACAGGTGCCCTGAAAACCCAGTGCTGCTGCCGTACCCTACTGCCCTCTCAGTACATGTTCCACGGTGCCTCCTCTTTTGTGTCCTTAACCCCTGTGTCAAGGTTTTAGGCTGGTGCATCAGACTGGTAGAGCCCAGCTCATGTCTCCACAGCCTAGATGTGTATTTAGGGGGACAATGTGAGGTGGGTGCTGAGGAAGGGAATATAGTGGGAGGAGGGGTCTGCATACTGAAAATCTGTGGTGGAGAGTTTCCTAGTCAAAGGAAGGAAATTCAATGCTGGGCAGCCAAAGATCTGGAAAATGTTCATTACTCAAGGAGGTGAGTGAATATGGGTGAAGGCTGGGAGCCCGGCACTGGTAGGAACAAGGCAAAGAACCAGGATCTCCATTTGGCTGCCAGGGACACCAATGCCCCGAGGCAGGACAAAAGGCAGTAGAACCCTGGATGCACGAGCTACATGGGCAAGGGCCTGGCTTCCTCTTGGGGGTATTTTGGACAACATAAATGGTTGCGCTCAGGTATTAATCTTGACGTGTCTAATTCAATTTGTATGTAGCATGAAGGCTTTTGACACCCTGAGATTCTACCTCTTTCTGGCTCCAGGAAAGAGGTGGGGCAGCCTGTAAATAACTGGGTGCTTAGTCCATAGAGCTGGAACCAGACAGGGAGGGGCAAGGGCTGACAGGTGACAGCTGAGAGCTGAGCACCAAGCTTCATGAACAGACAATTCCATGAAGTCTGAGCTTCCATAATCAAATCAATGTGATCAAACAAATCTGTCACAAATTTTTAAATTTGCATAACTATGTTATGTTACGTTGCAATTAGGCATAAAAGCAGACAAGTTAGAATCTGTATTCTTTTTATCAAACCAAATCAAATATTTAGTTTTTTTCTCACTTTACTATTAATCTGACATATGTAAGGCACATCAATATAAATTTCCTCTATCTCCATGTACTATTTAATCCCTTCCTCACTTTTGTTTTGTTTAAAAATTTAGATCTGGGAGGCAGAAAGAGCAATGAATTAATCATCCTCGCTTCTTAGCACACTAACCACTGACATTTTTAATCTGTGCGAGGTCCTGCTCATTTTATCTCATTTAATATTTTTCCCTTTCCCCCTTCTCATTGCCCTCCCTCTCCACAGGTTCCTGCTCCAATGTACTTGATGTATGTTATTAAATATATATGAAACCTCATAAAGTACAGTTTTGTATGTTTTTAATTTACATGAATGGCATTGTACTATAAACCATTTTGTTTTTGTTTTGTTTGTCTTTTTAATATATTTTTATTGATTTCAGAGAGGAAGGAAGAGGGAGAGATAGAAACATCAATGATATGAGAGAATCATTGATCAGCTGCCTCCTGCATGCCCTACACTGGGGATCGAGCCTGCAACCCGGGCACGTGCCCTTGACCAGAATCGAACCTGGGACCCCTCAGTCTGCAGGCTGATGCTCCATCCACCTAGCCAAAGCAGCGAGGGCTGTTTTTGTTTTTTTTGTTTCAGTTCTCCATGTTGCTGTATGTGCAGCTGGTTACTACCTTATTACTATTATACAGTACTAGAGGCCCGACGCACGAAGATTCGTGCAAGAATGGGCCTTCCTTCCCCTGGCTGCCAGCACTGCCTTCGCTCTGGCTGGAGCCACCTCTCCGCCTTCCCACGCTGCCCAGAGGCCCCGAGTGGCTGGGGCAGTGCAGAACACCTGTGTCATTGCCATGGCAACAACGCAAGCCTCCCGCCCTGCCCCTGGCCACTAGGCGCCTGTGTATGCAAATTAACCTGCCATCTTTGTTGGGTTAATTTGCATACTCACTCCTGATTGGCTGGTGGATGTCACAAAGGTATGGCCAATTTGCATCTTTCTCTTTTATTAGTGTAGATTTTATAGTATGTGGGCTAAGCCATGGACAGGGATGCTATAGGCTCAATTTTCTGTACAATAGAGGATGTTCTTACACGGTAGATGGTAGATACTAGAATGCTGACCCAAACCCTCTCCAAGCCTAATCTTACACTTTAGAATTGACTCTGAACTCATTAGACCAGTTTCTTCCCTCTAAATGTCCTGAACTGATCACCAGAATTTGGCCTGTTTCTGTGAGGAACTAGGAAGACATTGTTTTTTGCTTTGCTTGTTTGCTAATTTATTAGAAAACTGAAGTGATAACAACCTTGGCTTGGGTCTGAGTTGCCCTATTAGCCAATTTTCAAACCCAAGCTGACCTTTTGGGACCTGGACTAACCAATATGCATCTACCACCTTTTATTTACTTATGCCCCTGGTAACAGAGGCTTAGGTGGATTTCAACATCTAGCTGCCACAATCAAAGCCACGATGAGAATTTCTCTTGGACACACCCAGGAGTGGTATTGTTGGGTCACAGGCATGCACATCCTTTATTAAATATTGGCTGATTACTGTGCATAATAGCTGGACCAGATTGTACTCCTACCATCTATGCATGAGAGTTCTTATCTCTCTACATCCTCACCAACACTTGGTATATCCATCTTTCTAATTTTTTATATTCTAATGGGCAGAAAATACTATCTTAATATTGTTTTAAGTTAAATTTATCTAATTACAAATGAGTTTGAATATTTCTTCATATATTTTTCTTATACTTCTGTAAATTGCCGATCCTTTCTTTTGTCTATTTTAATTTGTATATGTAAGATGTAATTTTTATCATAATTTATTGGAAAGTTTTAGTAACTTAAAGAATGGTTACAATGTAAGCTTGATCTGGGAGGTGGTTTCTTCTCAATCAGGGATTAAATCGCCTCAGTCTTAGGGAGTATCCCAATCGGCCCTTATTTCTATAACCTGCTAATGTTAGCCTGATCCAGGCATTTCCACAGGGTTAAGTCCTCAATTCTAGCACAGTGCTCAATTATGCATGCCACATTCCAAGAGGGTCATATGCAAACCAGAATGGTGTGCTATCTTACATGAAGGAAGTTCACTTGGAGCAATTTAGAGGAAAATACCAATGCTATCTTCAACTAGTTGAAGAGCTACCACATGAATGTGGGAAAAGGTTTAGTCTATGTTGCTTCAAAGGACAGAGTTAAAGCAAATGGGTGATGTGACAGGGAAGCATAGTGAGCAGTATAGGAACACCATTCTGTCAAAAGTCAGTCCTTTTCAATATATATTATTGATTTCAGAGAGGGAGGGAGATGAAGAGAGAGATAGAAACATCAATGATGAGAGAGAATCATCCTGCACACCTCACATTGGGGACTGAGCCCACAACCTGGGCATATACCCTGACCAGGAATCAAACTGTGACCTCCTGGCTCATAGGTTGATGCTCAACCACTGAGCCATGCTGGCTGGGCAGAAGTCAGTCTCTTTGGCATCAGGAGGCTCACAAGCAGTATTCACAGAGGCTGGACAGGCCTGTGATTGGTTAGAGCATTTATGCATGGAGCAGAAAATTAGTTAAGATGGCCTCCAAGATTTCTTCTAATGCAGAAGTAACTGATTCTAATTAATATTTATTGAGCCCCTATTACATGCAAGACAGGAGGCTAGGTGTTACAAGAGATACAACAGTAGTTCCTCAGATGGTTTACATCTTATAAGGCAGGTTCTCAACCTATGGGTCGCGACCCCTTTGGGGGTCGAATGACCCTTTCACAGGGGTCGCCTAAGACCATCGGAAAACACATATATAATTACATATTGTTTTTGTGATTAATCACTATGCTTTAATTATGTTCAATCTGTAACAATGAAATTGGGGATCACCACAACATGGGGAACTGTATTAAAGGGTCATGGCATTAGGAAGGTTGAGAACCACTGTTATAAGGGGAAGAAAACCAATGTTTAAGGAACTGCTAGTCTCACTGCCAGGTTCTTTGCATGAAATATTTTAATTTTCACCATAGCCTGTGTTGGTAGTTACTGATAACCTCACTTTCCAGATGAGGAAACTGAAGTTCGAGTAAGTAGTAATTATATAAGACTAGGGGCCCGGTGCACGAAATTCGTGCACTGGGTGTGTGTGTGGGGGGGAGAATGTCCCTCAGCCCAGCCTGCCCCCTCTCACATACTGGGAGCCCTCAGGCGTTGACCCCCATCACCCTCCGATCGCTTGATCGGCCCCTTGTCCAGGCCTGACGCCTCCGCCAGAGGTGTCAGGCTTGGACAGGGGACCCCCATCTCCCCCGATCACTGGCTCTGGCCCCCGCACAGGCCTGAGGCCTCTGGCCCAGGAATCATGCCTGGGCAGGGGACCTCCATCTCCCTCTGATCGCTTACTCCACCCCCCGCCCAAGCCTGACGCCTCTGACCCAGGCTTCAAGCCTGGGCAAGGGGACCATCATATCCCCCCAATCCCCGGCTCCGCCCCCCACCCAGGCCTGATGCCTCAGCCAGAGGAGTTGACCCTCATCACCCTCCGATCACCAATCACCGGATCAGCCCCTTGACCAGGCCTGAGGCCTCCGGCAGAGGTGTCAGGCCTGGGCAGGAGACCCCCAGCTCCCCGCGGTTGCAGGCTCCGCCCCTGCCCAGGCCTAACGCCTCTGGCCTAGGCGTCCGGCCCAGGCAGCGGGGACCTGCAGTGGCAGCGGGGGGCGCCGCGATCGTGGGCTTCGCTTTAGGCCCAGGCAAGGGACCCCTAGCTCCTGGGACTGCCAGCTTCGACCTTGCCCAGCTCCCATCGCTGGCTCCACCCCTACTTCCTGCTATCACTGGCCAGGGCGGCAAAGGCGCCTGATTCTCTGATCATGGCTGGGGGGCAGGGCAAAGGCGGCCCCAGGGCCGCCTTTGCCCTGCCCCCCAGCTCTTAGCTCCCCCCTGGGTTTCCGATCACTGTCAGTGGCAGGGGGCTTCTTCCTGCTTTCCCTTTTGCCTCCCTGCATTGTGCCTACATATGCAAATTAGCCGCCATCTTGTTGGCAGTTAACTGCCAATCTTAATTGGCAGTTAACTGCCAATCTTAGTTGGCAGTTAACTGCCAATCTTAGTTGGCAGTTAACTGCCAATCTTAGATTGGCAGTTAATTTGCATATAGCCAATGAACAAGGTATCGCTGTATGCCAATTACCATTTTTCTCTTTTATTAGTGTAGATGACCAGTTAAAATGAGCTACAACAGGGATTCAAGATAGAACAGGGATTCAACTGTGACTCCATTATATCATGCCATGAGTCTATATGTCATAAATGTAGTTTCATATTTCTTGGCTTCACACAGAGTTAAAGCATTTTCTTTTGTCATTGCCTTTTTAGGTCTGACGGATCTGTCTCTAGATCTTGACACTTGAAGGTACAGTTTTCTAGAGAAATAGCTAAAGTTGAATTAATTTCTGTTCCATTTGGGTTCCTTGAGCAGCCCTCTGTCCTCACTTTGTCAGGACTCCCCTGATCCTCAAATGGAAAAAGTTTTCTCAGTTCTTGTGCTGGTAATAACATTTCTGAACATTAACTAACGGCCAAAGACAGTGTCTTCTTTAATCCTCACTCAACCCTATAGTAATTTCTATCTTGTTTTCACTTTGCAGAACAGAAAACAGCTTCAGAGAGGTTAGGTAACTTACTCAAGGTCTCTATCTCACACGAGACAAATGTGGAACCCTAGGTTTACTCAACTCCAGGCCCATGTTTTAACCACTATGCTGAACCAATTGCTCCAACATAGGTGAGCTGGGATTGATCTGATGGAGTTGACGGTATGAAGTTTTCAGTGCCTGTGTTTGTGAGGTTCTGCTGCTGTTAGCCACTGAATTTCTTTCTTTTGGTCTCATTACTCCTTTTTTTTTTTTAATGTTTTTATTGATTTTAGACAGGAAGGGAGAGGGAGAGAGAGATAGAAACATCAATGATGAGAGAGAATCATCGATTGCCTGCCTCCTGCATGCCCCACACTGGGGATCCAGCTCACAACCCGGGCATATGGTCAGACCGGGAATCAAACTGTGACCTCCTGGTTCATAGGTCAATGCTCAACCACTGAGCCGTGCCAGCCTGACTCATTACTCCTTTTGATGATACCTTTGAATCTTGGCAACTCAAGTCATTCCAATTCTTGCTTCTTCTAGTTTTAATCTTTCATTTCTCCTTCTCACCTATTCCTGTTCTTAGCTCAACTTTCTTTGACCATTTTTATCCCAGTATGGCTTGCTGCTTTGATCATTTATAAGTATTCTCACTTGTAATTTTTCTGCTTTCTTTTTCCTTATGGTGCAATTCATCACTCTTGACCTCTTTTTTTTAATAAATATATTTTTATTGATTTCAGAGAGGAAGAGAGAGAGAGAGAGAGATAGAAACATCAATGATGAGAGAAAATCATTGCCGGCTGCCTCCTGCGTGTGCCCTATTGGGGATGGAGCCCACAACCCGAGCATATGCCCTTGACTGGAATCGAACCTGGGACCCTCCAGTCCACAGGCCGAGGCTCTATCCACTGAGCCAAACCAGTTAGGGCTCATCACTCTTACCTCTTAATAATAATGGTAATCACTATATTTGCATAGTGTTTTATGCTACATAAAGCACATTAATTTGTATTATCTTGTTTAATTTTTGAATCAACCTCATGAAGTACTATGTCCTTTCGACATATTAAGAAAATATGCTTAGTGAGGTTAAATGAATCATCCATTGTCACAGAGTTAGTCAGTAACAGAACAGGTTCCTGAGTACATTTTCTGCCTCCCAGCTTAGTGTTCACTCCACTATCACAATTGCTCTCTTAGCCTTAACAGTATTTCTTATTCACAGAAATAAACTTTATCATGGAGTTGGGTGAGTTCTTCATATATTTTCTTAAATAAATGAATAAATAAATAAGTAAAACATTCCTCCAACAGTTTTATCTTTCCATTACTTTTGAATTTTCAATTTCCCCCCAACATTTTGAAAATTTCTCCAAGTTAGTATTGTTTTCTAGGAAACAAAACATGAATCTCTTTCTGAGTTTCATTTTCTTTTTCCTTCAATAAGCATGTTTTGATTTTCTAGTATATTTAAGGCAGTGTACAAAGTGATATATACAATAGTCGCACCCCTCAATATTCCAATTTGAGAAAATAAGATATGCACATAAGTATCTTTCATAAAATGTAGAAAATGTGTCATAAGATATGTCTAGAGAGCTATAGGCAGAATATCCATAGGGCTATTCACCAAAATACTAATAGTGGTTATCTCTGGGGGTAGAAGTGTTTTCTATTTTTTAAATTTATTTTTTTTATTTAAGTATTGTTGCTATACAATCTTATATTGATTATATTCGTTTCAGGTATACAAAATAGTGATTCGGCATTTTTATACCTTACAATGTGATCACCCCATTAATTTTAGTAATCATTTGTCACTGTGTGAACTTATCACAATATTATTGACTATATTTCCCTTCTCCTTTGTACCCTCTCACCCTCCCTCCCTCTGGTAACTGTCCCTTTGGTTGGAGGTAGGAGTTTAATAATTAAAAATTTTTGTTTTGAACCAAGATGGCGGCATAGGTTAAAGCCGGAGTTTGCTGCTTTGAACAACTACTTCAAAAGTGAAACTAAAAGACGGAACGGACATCACCCCAAACCACTGGAACGCTGGCTGAATGGAAGTCCTACAACTAGGAGGAAAGAGAAACGCATACGGACACTCAGAGGAGGCGCAGTGCTGAAGTCAAATTCTGAGGTGTGGAGTGCGCGGAGCGGGCTGGCGGCGGAGGGCGCGGTTGGCGTTTTCAATCGGGAGGGAGTCGCAGACTCTGAGCTCCAGATCCGGGCAAGTCTTTAGGGACCCAGACGCAAACAGGAGAAGCGGGACTGCCTGGCTTCGGTCAGAGCGAGTGCAGCTTTCTCCGAGCTTTGCAGCGGGTGCTGGGACTCAGAGAGGCAGAGCCCCTGGGGACAGGACTGAGAGCGGCCATAACTGCTCTCTCCGGCCCACCCTGTTGATCCTGCACACAGGCATTTGCCAGATAGCCTCAGGCAAACGCAAGATTAGCACCTCCCTAGAGGACAGAAGTTCTCTCACTGCTGACACAGCTGATTCTCATAGCCACTTGGCCTGGAGGTCAAACCCTCCCTGGAATTAGCTACAACAATCAAGATTTAACTATAAGACCACGAACAAAGACCACTAGGGGGTGCACCAAGGAAGCATAACAAAATGCGGAGACAAAGAAACAGGACAAAATTGTCAATGGAAGATCTAGAGTTCAGAACCACACTTTTAAGGTCTCTTAAGAACTGTTTAGAAGCCGCCGATAAACTTAATGAGATCTACAAGAAAACTAATGAGACCCTCGATGTTATATTGGGGAACCAACTAGAAATTAAGCATACACTGACTGAAATAAAGAATATTATACAGACTCCCGACAGCAGAACAGAGGAGCGCAAGAATCAAGTCAATGATTTGAAATGCGAGGAAGCAAAAAACACCCAACCGGAAAAGCAAAATGAAAAAAGAATCCAAAAATGCAAGGATAGTGTAAGGAGCCTCTGGGACAGCTTCAGGCGTACCAACATCAGAATTATAGGGGTGCCAGAAGATGAGAGAGAGCAAGATATTGAAAACCTATTTGAAGAAATAATGACAGAAAACTTCCCTCACCTGGTGAAAGAAATGGACTTACAGGTCCAAGAAGCGCGGAGAACCCCAAACAAAAGGAATCCAAAGAGGACCACACCAAGACACATCATAATTAAAATGCCAAGAGCAAAAGATAAAGAGAGAATCTTAAAAACAGCAAGAGAAAGAAACTCAGTTACCTACAAGGGAATACCCATACGACTGTCAGCTGATTTCTCAACAGAAACTTTGCAGGCCAGAAGGGAGTGGCAAGAAATATTCAAAGTGATGAATACCAAGAACCTACAACCAAGATTACTTTATCCAGCAAAGCTATCATTCAGAATTGAAGGTCAGATAAAGAGCTTCACAGATAAGGAAAAGCTAAAGGAGTTCATCACCACCAAACCAGGATTATATGAAATGCTGAAAGGTATCCTTTAAGAAGAGGAAGAGGAAGAAAAAGGTAAAGATACAAATTATGAACAACAAATATGCATCTATCAACAAGTGAATCTAAGAATCAAGTGAATAAATAATCTGATGAACAGAATGAACTGGTGATTATAATAGAATCAGGGACAGAGAAAGGGAATGGACTGACTATTCTTGGGGGGGGAAAGGGGTGTGGGAGATGCGGGAAGAGACTGGACAAAAATCGTGTACCTATGGATGAGGACAGTGGGTGGGGAGTGAGGGCGGAGGGTGGGGCAGGAACTGGGAGGAGGGGAGTTATGGGGGGAAAAAAGAGGAACAAATGTAATAATCTGAACAATAAAGATTTAATTTAAAAAAAAAAATTTTTGTTTTGCTTATTGGCAGGTTCTAAGTATCTAAGAATAAATATATATTATTTGTGAAATAAAAGAGGGAAACATAATTGATATCTAAAAGTGAGATACGATTTTCTGCGCAAGAGTGTTGGGAAGACAGGCTACGGTGCGGACATTTAAGCTGAAGACTGAAGAGATGTAGCTGGGGTGAGGAGAGTGCATTTTGTATAGAGGGAACCACATTAAATCAAGCATGAAATCAAGCAGATACATAGTAACTGTGAAAAAGAGGACCAGTTCATCTTGTCTGGAGACTAGTGTGTGAAAGCTAGGATAGGAAGTAAAGCTCATTGGCTAGGGCCTGGAGCCCCGTAAGTGCCAACTGAGGAGGCCAACACTGAGGTATCCCTGGAGGAGACTAGCACAAACACATCAGGTGGGCTGGGGAAGGCTCGGGGGGCAAAAATTCTCTAACAGGAGGTATGACTAAATCAAGATATGCAGACAGAGCAGGATACTGGCAGGCTATGGTGATAAGAAAAGTTGCAGCCTCTTGGCAATCAGTAGTTAGTATCTCATGGAAGTCCCTGGGAGATGATTGGGAATACGGACATAGCAAATAGGCAGTATATAAATAGGCTAAGTCCCTGAGGTTTTATAGCAACGTGATGACATAGCAGTGGGGCTACCATTCAAAGGAAGACTCCATTCTTAAGAAGAACAGAGAGAGCAAGGGGCGGAGAGATTACGGAGGAAGAAACCAGGTACAGAGACTGGAAAATATACACAGGAAGAGGGATAAAGATGACCCAGAGTCAATACCTCTTGAGGCAGAGATTTCTTATAAAGCAGGTCCTGAGA
This sequence comes from Myotis nattereri, assembly GCF_964212035.1. Taxonomy (NCBI): domain Eukaryota; kingdom Metazoa; phylum Chordata; class Mammalia; order Chiroptera; family Vespertilionidae; genus Myotis; species Myotis nattereri. Next base: position 73,151,299 of record NC_138085.1, on the reverse strand, counting down.
GTTGATGCTGAAGATTGGAACTATGAGCCAGCCAGCTGTGCGTTTTCTAGAAAAATATAGAAATAACACCTTAACAGTATAAACATATAAATATACCAATTTTCTTTCTTGGCTTTGCAAATATTTGGACTAGATTTTTTTGCAGAGCAATTTTGGAAAAGGCATAAACCCTAAGCTAGTACTAAATTGGCACTTTCTTTCATTTAGTTTGAAACTTTTTCAAATATTACTTCACAACTCTAGGTTTACCTTTTAGGCCTACATAGACCCCCATTTTATTCTTTTTTTCAAGAGTCAGGGGATCTTCCATGCCTGATCACTCCAGCTGCCTTCAGTGGTAGATATGGCTCGGGGCTTAGGCCTCACTCCAGCAAAACGTTTAATTAACTGTAGAGAAGCCAAACATTAAGTACTGGCAGAGCCTTCCAAGTCTCTCTTTCAGGCAATATGGAGTCCTGTGGAGGTTTGCTTCTCCTTCCCCTTGCCCGTATAGTGTTGGCTCTGCCACTAACAGTATGACTTCTGACAAGTCCCTAACCTCTCTGAGCCTTAGACTCATCTGTAAATTACAAGCACAAGTTAAATTATGATTTATAAGATATGACAGCCCTAAAATTCTAAGATCCTAATCCAATAATAAATAAATTTTATTAAGAAGTATAATTCTTTTAAAAAAATATTTTTATTGATTTCAGAGAGGAAGGGAGAGGGAGAGAGGCAGAAACATCAATGATGGGAGTGAATCATTGATCGGCTGTCTCCTGCACCAACTGAGCCCGCAATATGGGCATGTGCCCCAACGGAGAATTGAACCATGATATCCTGGTTCATAGGTTGATGCTCACTCACTGAGCCTCACCAACTGGGTGATAATTGTTTCTTAAAGTTTGGAGTCAATGGAGAAAAGGCTCTGATTAATGAAACTGCTGAAAACACGGTATAAAGAATACTTTTTAAAAGTTTTTCGTTTTTGCCTGCCCAATTACCCCCCAAATTTATATAGGAAAATTAATTAGGCTCTCTACATTTAAAAACCATAACAATTCTAAAATGCTTTACAACACTGAGGCTTGAGTTAATAGAACTTATTTGGAAAGAATCAAGCTAACAAGATATTCCTGAGGTGCTCAGGGTTGATTCTGAGTTGATAATAAAACGGAGAAGCACCGAACCATCGCTCATTTTGTGATTCCCATAGCTCGCCTATTTTAGAATTGTTGGCCTTATCATAATAAGACATTCCCAGCTGAAAGAAAGAACAACGTTTCGATGACAAGACTAAAAAGAGCGAGCTTAGAAACAAACTGAAGAGCAAGATGTACTAGAGAAGACGAGCATCTTTAGTAATGAAGCTTAAGGGGTCATTTTGAAGGAAGAACGCAAAACACGTCTTTAAAGAATGGGTGACTGAGATATGATTAATTCCTTGAAGGACTAATTTTAGTTACATATTAAATACACAAACATTTTGGTGGTGGGGGTGTGTGTGTGTGCGTAAAAATGTAGTTCTCAATACCGTTTCTTGCTACCAGATGTCTTCGTTTTCCCCTGTGTCAGGTGGAACCAGCCCAGGTTCAACTACTCTGCCATCCTAGCTGTGCTTTGGAGCCATGAAGCACGCGGATACTGGTAGGGCAGGAGTGTGATTATTGATTGATGGACTGATTGATGGATTTCAGAGAGGAAGGGAGGAGAGAGAAACATGAATGATAGGAGAATCATTGGTCGGCTGCCTCCTGCACGCCCCGCAAGCGATCAAGCCCACACCTCGGGCATGTGCCCTGACCAGGAATCCAACCCTGACCTCCTGGTTCATAGGTCCAGGCCCAACCACTGAGCCACGCCGGCCTGGGCTGGAGCATGAATATTTAAATTACAGAAAGGAGGAAGAGTAAAGGGTAGTCGTTATAAATAAGGCTGATGGGAGAGAGGAAGGATGTAAGGCGTATGGAAAGAAAGTGCAAGAAGAGACCGTGTGGGGTTGGGGTTGGCTTCGCTATGCTCCAGTTTTGGACACCGGCGGCTCGAATTTGGCGGGAGGGAGGGGACCTGCCTGCTCGGTACAGCGCCCTTGGGCTCTCCGTATTCTAAGTGGACGCCCAGGCCCGGAGCGGGTTCTCCATGGACTGCACCGCGCCGAAGGTTCCACGTGGTGGGCGGGTTCTCCCGGCGCCCGGGTGTCCCTCAGCCTTCCACGCCTCGCCCTGGAGGATGACATCATGCCAGCCGGAGCAGCGTGGCCAGCTTTTCCATGTCAAAGCTCTCGAACGCCAACTCTTGCTCCTTAAGTCAAATGGGATGTAGCTTTAACGTTCCCCCTGTCACGACCAGCCCACCACGGAGGGCACGCCAGGATGCGCTGCGTGTCAGCCAAGTATTAAATGACCGAGGCGCCGCGTTTACGAGGTTCAGCTACACAGGAACCCAGGGCCACCAAGCCGGCCGCCGCGCCAAAAGCCGCTCGACACCCGGTGACACACAGCCCGGGGCATCCTCCTCGCAGCGGGCAGGGCGAGCCCGGGAGGGAGAAGGGGGTGAAGGGGCTACGCCAGACGACCGCGCCTGCGCAGTTACTACGCAGCGCCACCCGCGCGGGGCGTGCTCGTGCCGCCGCGCACCCTATCAGGCGGCCGCAGGGAGCGCGCCCGCGGCCTCGCCCTCTCTCGCCCCGCCCCTCTCGTCTCCGTCGGGCCTGAGGCTGAGGCTCGGAGACCCAGCGCTCCGCCCCCCGCCCCCGGCTGCCCCCACAGCCCCTGGCGCGCGTGCGCAGAGGCGGCCCGCAGGACGAGGGCGCGAGGGAAGGGCGGGCCTACGTCCCTGCGTGAGTCAGGCAGCGCGCACGCCGGCGTGAGAGGGCACGGGGAAAAGGTGGCTCTGGCCGGGCGGCTCGGCTTCCTGTGGCTATGTAGCTGAGCTCTCGGCTCGGGGTCCTTCTTGGCTGCCATCGCCGTGCCCTAGCGCGGAGTTTCGGCTCGGGAGAGAGACTGTCTTCACGCCCTCCGCGCTCCCTCGACGGCCGAGCTCGCTGGCTCGCCCGTGGGAGCGTCCCGGCCGAGCAGCCCTGAGGGGGGAGGGGAGGCCATTTTGTCCCGACCGACTCCCCGGAACCGGGCAGAGCGGCTTGGGAGAGGCTGCGAAGCCGCGGTCGCCGCCCTCGGAAGCGCCGAACGCCGCCACCGTCGGTGCTTCCTCGACGAGGCCGTTCGGAGGTCGCCCGCGCCCTCTCGAGCCCTCCTTTTTTCCCACGCTTCCCCGGTGCTCCGGCCTGAGGACACCCGAGCGAGGAGTTGGCCCTAGTGAGAGGGACCGATCCCTGGGGGCCGCCCGCGGCGAGCGCCGGAGCCGCTCCTCCCAATGGCGAAGAAGACGTACGACCTGCTTTTCAAGCTGCTCCTGATCGGGGACTCGGGCGTGGGGAAGACCTGCGTCCTTTTCCGCTTTTCGGACGATGCCTTCAATACCACCTTTATTTCCACCATAGGTAAGACCCGTGGGAGGACGGCGTGTGGCCTGCGTGGCTGCAAACCGTTTCTTTTTTCACTCCGGACATCTTGCTTCCCGGAATAGACGCCTTTGTTTGAGTGATTCCCATCCCGGGCGACAGACCCAAGTTACTGTGTTTGAATCGGCATCGAGCTCCCCGGGGCGGGGTCTCCCCGTGGCTTTCTGTCCGGCCTCCTGCGTCCGCGTCTCCCTTTCTGCTCGCTCGGTGCCCGATGGTACAAAATGGGCAGCTCCCACAGGTTACTGTGTCTTTAAGCGACCGGACTGGCCTTTTCCATACCCATGTGGCCTTCCCAGATGTCGGTATCGGTCCGGGCTGGGTTTTAGTGGTGGCGTTGGGAGCGGCCGGTGGTGGTCATTTGGCAAAGGCCTGGTCTGTACTTCAGGGTAAAGAGAAGATCCCATATGGCCATGACTTCGAGTAAACTTGAGGGTTGGTGGGAGGAATCGCTAAAGCTTTAGGGGAGAGGGGAGAGGGGAGCTGGGCCTCAGGTGACCGATTCATTGATGTGTCAAACAATCGGAGGCTCGCGGTGCTTGGGGTGGGACCCTGGCCTGCCGGCCTCCACTGAGCTTTCCGGGACGACGGCAGAGCAGCAGTCTCAGGGGAGGGAATCTGCTCGCTCTCTCTCTCTCTCTCTCTCTCTCTCTCCCCCAAAAGTTTCTGTTTCACTTGACGCTAGAACTTGCAGGTCAGTATTTTGCCAGTCATAGCCCTAGAGGGCTTCCCATGTACTTTCACCTCATGTTTCAGAATTACTGTGATTCTGAAGATGGACCTTTTTTTTTTTTTTTTTTTTTTTAAATCGGTTCCCCGTTGAGGAAAAGAAAAGGGAAGGCTCTAGGAAAGTCCCTGTTGACCCTGGTGGGAACAGTTAGTGGCGTTCACACAAATTGTGTGGAATGGATTGTGTGCGAATCCCGCCCCCTGTAAATACCTTAAAGGACACCTGGTTGCCTCTGTCCCTTGAAGGCCCGCACTCGGTCTTGGGACAGTGCAGTGAAACTCCTTTTTGGTTTTTTCTGGGTTTTTTTTGTTTTTTTGTGTGTGTTTTTTTTTGTAGTGTAACTAGATTTATGTTTAGACGATTTTTAAAAGTAACTGCAGTCTTCTTTGAACTCTGGAAATTATCAAGCTTAAGCTGATTTCATACAATTTATAGCATTATTGAAGTTGATTTGTATCTCTTATGACATATATATCAGCTACTTAATTCATTCTCATAAGTTGTATTGACATTGAATTGAGCAAGTGATCATTTAAAATAGATTTTTATTTAGTTCCCCTTTTTTTTGGAGGGGGAGTGACAGCCTAATAATTGTTTGCTGAGTATTTTACTGTTCTCTTGACCGCTCATAAATCTAGTGAAACTTAGAAACTTGTGTCTGCCTGGGGGCTAGCGCTCCTACCACTAAGATTACCTTTACTATTCCCCTTCAGGTGTAGCGGGGTGAGTTAGGTGATTAGATAGTCAAGCAAACATTCATCGAGTACGTAATGCTGGGCACTGTGTAGGCACTGCTGATAAGTGATGATAAGAGACCCCTTTAGGGGCAGTCTAGTGAGGACAGCCACATTGGAGTGTGCAAAGTGCTACATTAGGGGTAAGCATAGAAAGGAGGGGTGACTAGCCTCAATTGTGGAAAGTCTGTGTTGGCATGCATGGAGATGATGTTAAAACAGCCGTGGGCAAACTACGGCCCGCGGGCCGGATTCGGCCCATCTGAAATGAATAAAACTAAAAAAAAAAAGACCGTACCCTTTTATGTAATGATGTTTACTTTGAATTTATATTAGTTCACACAAATACTCCATCCATGCTTTTGTTCCGGCCCTCCGGTCCAGTTTAAGAACCCATTGTGGCCCTCGAGTCAAAAAGTTTGCCCAGCCCTGGGAAGCCTCCTGGCTGGGACGCTCCGTTGGTTAGAGCATCATCCCCATATGCCAACGTTGCAGGTTTGATCCCCAGGCAGGACACATGCAAGAGGCAACCAGTGAATGCATAAATGGGTGGAACAACAAATGGATGTCTGTCTCTGTCTATCTCTCAATTTTTTCGTGTTCTCTAAAATAAAATAAAGCCTGAATGACAGATAGGAATTGGACTAGAGGGGTGGGATAGAGCCTTTCTGGGAAAGGGATCGTAGAAGAAACCTGTAGTAAGATCAGGGATTTAATTCATGTGATCAACTTTAACCTGCCATTGAAAAGGGTGGGGTGGAAAGCAGGAAACAAAGCATTAACTCCATCTACTCCACTCTTTTTTGTAATGGGTGCACACTCCACTAAAACACAATCCTGTAAGATAATGACATAATGTTTTTGTGTAGTCCTTTTACGTGGGAAAATATGTGATGGTTTTGGATAAAGCCTGCTGGGTTGGAATTGTTTGGCAGGTTAATGGGACTTTGGCACTTTGGCAAGTTACTTAATCTCTCTGTTTCAGTTTCTTCTTTAGTGTTAATGATAGTATCTACCGCATAGGATAGTTATGAGGATTTTATGGGTCAATGTGAGTAAAGCGCCTAGCACGGTGCCAGGCACACTAAGGGCACAGTACATATTAGCTATATATAGAATATGTGACCCTTCTGCTGCTCAAGGGTGGCAGAACAAATTACTTTATGGATTGAATGTCCTACACAAGTGGCCACCCTCATATTTGCGAGTGCTCTGCTAAACAATTTCACTTTAGATTCTGAGACTTTTGCATTTTGATATAAAAATGTTTGATATGTTTGATTATTTTTATATGGTTTGTTGAACAGTATAAGTTAGAAATGAATAAATAAATAAGTATAAAATTCTGAGTACAGTTCTAACATGTATTAGCTCTGTGTGCAGGTTTAGAAGTCTATATTGTCTTAATCTAGTGCTGTCCAAAAGAAAAAAAAATGTGAGCTACAAAGATATTATTTTTTAGTAGCCACAGTAAAAAAGTAAAAGATGCTCTGGCTGGTGGTTAGAGCTCAGGTTCGGTCTCTGTTCCCAGTCAAGGGCACACACCTGGGTTGCAGGTTCAAGCCTTTGGGGAGTGAAGTATGTGGGAGTCAACCAGTTGATTTGCCTCTCTCATATAGATGTTTCTCCCTCTCCCTCCCTTACTCCCTCATTCCCTCCTTCCCACCCACCCCCATCCTTCCCTTCCACTTTCTCTAAAAATCGATGGAAAAAATATTCTCAGGTGATTAACCAAAAAAAAAGTAAAAGAAGAATTTAATAATATATTTTTGCTTACTTTATTCAAAATGTTTTATTATGTAATTAATATTAAAAATTTTTGCGATATTTTACATTCTTTTTCTCCAGTGTGTATGTTATACTTACAGCTCATTTTTTAAAAAAATATATTTTTATTGATTTCAGAGAGGAAGGGAGAGGGAAGGATAGGTAGAAACATCAGTGATGAGAGAGAATCATTGATCAGCTGCCTCCTGCATGCCCCCTACTAGGGATAGAGCCCGCAACCCAGGCATATGCCCTTGACTGGAATTGAACCCGGGACCCTTCAGTCCACAGGCCGATGCTCTATCCACTGAGCAAAACCAGCTAGGGCACTTACAGCTCATTTTAATTTAGGCACATTTTAAGTGTGGCAGTTGGCTACCATATTGGACAGTGCATGTCTATATAGTTTGTCTAAACTAGCCAATTGTCTAATGTGCAGATAACTAGAAATACTTTGAATATGCACTACTTTTAGGACATTTAAAATTTTATCAGTTGACTAGGAGTTTTTTTCTGTTTCATTTTGCTTTTTTTAAAAAAAAAAAATCTAAAAGATTCTCTAATTATAAATGATAGTGAAATTTGAGTTGTCACCTGATAGTGAAAACCTCCTGAAGTTTGAATAGAAGTTGTTATCTTGCAGGTTCAGAGGGGCCAAACTGTCGATAAAAAGAAAGCCACCACTTTTTCAGGCACAGCCATTTCAGTTACTTATTGGTTATTGATTCTTGGAAGAAATAATTTTTATAGGCTTATGGTGCTTGCTTACAGTGCTCACAAAGACTACTGTATTTAAATTTTTCTGTATACTTTGTTTCCACACATCTATATGAGAAATTACGTATGATGCTCATAAGATTTATTGCAGATGATTGCAAAAAATAAAATTACTGGTATGTTCCACACTCACTAATTTCAAACTGAATAGAAGGACAGTAGAAACAGAGATCTTTGTCTTCTTTTTTTGCTGATAGATGTTAAGCACCTAGAAGATGTTAAGCACCTAGAAGAGTCCTTGCATTTCATGGGTTCGTGATAAATAATGATTGAAAACAGGCAGACAGGTAGTACAAGCAGGATTCTCTCATACAGAATTGTGGCTCGTTTTATTTTAATATTTTCCTGTCTACCTACTTCCTGAGTATTATATATGTGATGTAGATTGGGATCAGATTTTACTTAAGAATATCAGCTGTTTGGCTGATAGAGTAATTTTAGGGTAAAACTGGTCTTGGAAATTCAAAGATTGAGAAGTATTTGCTAAACAGAGTTACTGGTTTTGAATGAGCAGATTTCAGTGGTTGATCTGACCATAACCCTCTTGGCAGTAAAGCTCAGGAAAGCATTACCCTATAGTGATAATGGCAATTACATAGACTATGTAGAAATTTTTGGTGGGCTGTTTTACTGAATGTATACCTTTTGGTATTGTTAATCCTCCCACCTCTAGATTATTATTACTTTTTAAAAATGTATATATTTTTATTGATTTCAGAGAGGAAGGGAGAGAGAGAAAGTGATAGAAAAGAGACATCAATGATGACAGAATCATTGATAGGCTGCCTCCTGTATGCCCCCTACTAGGGATGGAGCCTGCAATCCAGGCATGTGCCCTGACTAGGAATCAAACCGTGACCTCCTATTTCATAGGTCAACACTCGACCACTGAGCTGTACTGGCCAAGCTATTGTTACTTTTTCCATAGGGTATACTTTTCATGGGAAATGGAGTCTCTGGGCTTTGTATAAGAAATTAAATTGGTAAAGCCTCTTGTTCCTAGGAAAGGTATAATGAATGCATCCTTTTTGTTGTCTTTCTGGGTGTTTTTCTGGCTTTAGAAAGTAGGATGGTTTCACTAATCTGCATTTAAGAACTGTTGGTTAAATTGAGCTGAGCCCATTTTATATGGAGAAGCTACTTTTTAGAGAAATGAGTAAAACCTTTGTCATATTAAACATGTCTGTGCTTTGCTGTGATACTCAGGCAACAAGTGGCTCATGCTGCAGGAATGCCAGAGTGCCTAAGGAATTTCTTTCATTCAAACACATATTTTTAGGATTGATTGAAAACTATTCAGACATTTTCCCAAAGAAGATATACAGATGACCAAGAAGCACATGAAAAGATGTTCTACATCAGTAATCATTAGAGAAATGTAAGTCAGTACCACTATGAGATGTCATTTCACACCAATTAGGATGACTGACTTATAAAAAATGAATTTCCTCATACAATTACCTGCTCAAGTGCTTGCTTTCCGTTCTTTTGGGGGTCTATACCTAGAAATGGAATTGCTGGATCATATTATAGTTATATTTTTAATTTTTTGAGAAGCCACCATATTGTTTTCCATCGTGGCTGCACTGTTGTACATTCCCATTAGTCCTGCACCCACGTTTCAATATCTTCATGTCATCATCAACATTTTTTATTATCTGTTGAGCAGCATTATTCACAGTAGCCAAAATGTAGAAATAATTCAAATGTCCAAGGGATTAATGGGTACACGAAATATAGTTTATACATAAGGTGGAATATTATTCAGCCTAAAAAAAAAAGAAAAGAAAAAGAAATGAAATCCCGATATATGCTACCACAGTGTTGAAAACACTGTGCTAAGTGAAACAGTCCAGACACAAAAGGACAAGTATTATGTGAAATCACTTATATGAGGTACATAGAATAAACAAATTTATAAAGTAGAAAGTGGTTACCAGGGCCTGGAAACTGGGACATGAGAAGTTATTTATTGCTTAATGGGTACGGAGTTTTAGTTAATGGGGAATTATTGCTTATTGGGTACAGATTTCATTTTGGGAAGATGAAAAGGTTATGGAGATGGGTAGTGATGATGGTTGCATACCAATATGAATATATTTAATGCCACTGAATTATACACTTAAAAATTGTTAAAATGCCATTTATAGGTATCTAAAGTCAATTTCATAGAAACAGAAAGTAGACTGGTGGAAAGTAAAATGATAGTCCCCGAGGACAAGGGAGGTGAAATAAGGAATGGTTATAGAGTTTCAGCTTTGGGAGATGAAAAAGTTCTGGAGATTTGTTGCACAACAATGTGAATATACTTAACACCACTGTACTCTACATTTAAAATGGTTAACATGGTAAATTTAATGTTATGGTTTTTTTGTTGTTGTTTTTTACTTCATTTGAAAAAAATGGTTTAAATGGTAAATTTTGTTATGTATATTTTACTACAAAAAAACCCCAAAACCAAACAAATAAAAACTAATCAACACTTAATCCAGCTCTCTAAAGAGCATCTGATTATAGACATCTAACTCCTCACTATTCCATGTAAAAACTAGTGTTAACCAGTGGTCATTGAGTCCAGAGGATCCCTTTATGGTACTTTCCCATGCTTAATATCACTAGTCTGTATCTTTAGATATTGAAGGAAGTTTGTGTTTTTGTTATGTGTATTTACATAGAACTCCATGGAATGTTAGAATCACAGAATATTAATGCAGGAAAGCGCCCTACAATGAATCTTAAGAGTTAGGAAACAGGCAAGTGAAGTAATTTTCTAAAAGATTATATGAAAAACTTTTGACTAGTCTATATCCTATCCTGCTCATAGCCCTGTTTCTCATTCTAAGAATTTCATTATTTTACGCATATGGAAAAATTGATAGGATGATTCTCCTGCTCATTAATTTCAATTTGAAAAGTAGAGTTGCAGTATTTTTGTTCTGTTTTTTGACAGAAGTGGAGAAGTAACAAGTCAGCACCAAATATCAAGTGATTTGTTCAGGTTACTTGTTCTTTGCAAATTTAGAGCATAACATAGCAGAGCTGAGCTGCTAATGTTAGGGATAATTATTTTCTTTTCAAGAATTGTAGTGTATAATGGTGTACAAGATGTGGCAAAGGAAATACTGATATTCATGTTTGGTTTATAAAATGGAAAGAATGATAGAAAAAATAATGGCATTCTGTTTTAACTTTTTAAAAGTACAAGGCTGCCCAGTTTTTTCTGTGGTAGGATCTATGGTGAATAGAGAAGCAAAGGCTTGTTGTGTTAATTTATAATAGTTATTTAGCACAAAGTATAAATTGTTTGATTGGCTAGTGAGATCTGCATGGGAAAACTGCTTATGGAGATAGGTCATAAAGGAAGTTTAAAGGAGCTTCAGAGGGTGTTGGGGTTAATAGAACATTGTCTAAATCCATAAAACTGATAAAAGTCTTGTAAAGGTCATGGGTTTGCTTCCTTCAAATAGATAAATATTGGGAATTAATGGAATAAGTAATTTGGATTATAAGAAAAGGAATTTGAAAAGATTATTAGACTAAAAATTTGGTGAAGGAAACTCATTTGAAGGGAAATCCGAAATGAGAAATTTTCTTTGATGACAGTGCCATATAGGGTTACATGCAAAAGTGATTGCTTGATATTTATCCTTTTTTCCAGAGATGAAAAATAATATGTTTTTGAGGAGTACAGCAACTGGTGATGGAACATTAAGTTTCCAGTATGACCCAGAAACAAAGCATCCAAGGTTGTAAAACATTAGAAAATGGAAAAAATGTTATTCTGGAGACTCAAAAAATACAACATATCAAAATCAGAACAGAGGACAGTGTTGATTTGTTTTATTCCTATCAATAGCAATGCTTATGCAGATTTTTTTAATTGAAAATTTTAAGGCAATTGTATATTCACATACAGTTGTAAAAAATAATACAGAGGGCTCCATTGTACACTTTGCCTGGTTTCTCCCAATGGTAACGTTCTGTGAAACAAATATAATCACAACCAAGTTATTGACATTTGTGGTAGTACACTATTTTTATTCAGATTTCCCCAGTTTTACTTATTGTGTGTGTGTGTGTGTGTGTGTGTGTGTGTGTTAAATTCTCTACAGTTTTATCACTTGTATAAGTCACCATCACAGTCAAGATACTGAACAGTTCCAAGGGACAAGGACCCTGGTTCTTCTTTTTTTTTTTTCTTTAACAGATTTTTACTCATTTCAGAGAGGAAGGAAGAGGGGGAGAGAAATAGAAACATCAGTGATGAGAGAGAATCATTAATCAGCTGCCTCCTGCACATCCCACATTGGGAATCTGGCCCACAACCCGGGCATCTGCCTATAACCTACTGGTTCATAGGTCAATGCTCAATCACTGAGCCATGCTGGCCGGGCCTGGGTATTCTTTTATAACTATACTAGAGGCCTGGTGCATGAAATTCATGCAAGGGGCTCAGCCCCCACTGCTGCCAGGGCTGCCTCTGCCCCGGCCGCCTCTGCCCCGGCCCCTGCCACCACAGTTTCATCCGGAAGGTCTTTCGGAAGGACATTCAGTCTAATTAGCATATCTTGCTTTTATTATTATAGACTAGGGGTCCAGTGCACAAATTCGTGCACCTTGAAAGGAACTGAGGGCTGCGAGGCTGCGGTGGGCACAGGGGTGGGTCTTGGCCCATCCTCTGTGCCCCCGCCTGGCTCCTCCTACTGTGGCCCCTGGGTCCCCTGTCTGCCAGCAGCTCCCGCTGCCGCCGCTTCCACGCACTGATAGTGCTGGCCCTGCTTGCACCCACTAACGGTGCCAAGCGATTGGGGCCAGTGCCAGCAGTGGGTATGATGGCAGCAGCTGCTGCCCTGATCGTCCCTCAGGAGCAGGGGGTGGTGGAGAGCCCTCAGGGGCGATCGGGGCCAGCTGCCGCCACTTGCATCCACTAATGGCACTGAGCGATAGGGACTGGCGCTGGGCACTGGCAGTGGGTGCGAGTGGTGGCTTCGGCCCCAGCAGCAGGTGTGAGCGCTGGGCAGGACTGCAGCGCGCGGCAGCAAAGAATTTTCAGTAACCACCAGAGGCTCGCCCCAATGACAGCAACAGGTGCCCCGCCTTGGTCTGGCACCCCTGCTCACCTGTTTCACCATCTCACTGTGGTCTACTCCCACCATGTTCTGTGCATGCCCCCTGGTGGTCAGCTCACGTCATAGCCACCGGTTGTTCAGTTGTTCTGCCGTTCAGTCTGTTTGCATATTAGGGTTTTATATAGATAGATTCTTTTTCTCTCCTCCCCCTACTTTCATCCAAAAATTTGTTCTCTATAAAATTTTATCATCTTATAAATGTAATGTAAATGGAATCATACAGGATGTAACCTTTTGAGATTGGCTTTTATTCACTCAGCATAATTCCCTGGAGATTCATCCAAGTTGTGTGCATAAGTAGTTCTTTTTTATTGTTGAATAGTGTTCCATGGTATGCATTCACCACAGTTTAACCATTCACCCATTGAGGAATATCTGGGCTGATTCCAATTTTTATAAATAAAGTTGCTATGAATATTTTGCATAGGTTTTTCTGTAATCATAAGTTTTCATTTTGGGGGGATAAATACCCAGTACTGCAATTACTAGGTCATATAGTAATTACAAGTTTAGTTTTGTAAGAAACTACCAAACTGTTTCCAGAGTACCTGCACTGTTTTACATTCTCATCAGCAATGTGTGTGATGTAATTTCTCTGTATCCTTACCAAAATTTGGTAGTGTTACTATTTTATATTTTAGCTATTCTGATAAGTGTGTAATAATAATCTCATTGTGTTTTAAAGTTAATTTCCCTGATGGCCAGAGATGTTGAGAAATCTTTTTATGTCTTTATTTTGCTCTCTGTATATATTCTGATGAAATGTCTGAGTCAGTTGCCTATTTTTCTAATTGGATTGTTTTTTACTGTTGAGTTTTGAGAGTTCTTTATACATTTTAGATACAAATTCGTTGTTGGGTATGTGGTTTGCACATGTTTTCTCCCAGTCTACATCTTCTTCGTATGGGCTTTCACGGAGCAAAAGTTTTAAATTTTTGTGAAGTCTAATTTGTTAATTTTTCTTTATGGATCATGCTTTTGGTGTCTAATAACTTCATCTGATACTAGATCCTGAAGATATTTTTCTAAAAGTTTTATAGTTTTCGATTTACATGAGAGCCTATGTATGGTCTTTTGCATATGGCAGGCATTTTTTAAAAAAAATATATTTTATTGATTCTTCCACAGAGAGGAAGTGAGAGGGACAGAGTCAGAAACATCGATCAGCTGCCTCCTGCACACCCCCCACTGGGGATCTGCCCGCAACCAAGGCACATGCCCCTGACCGGAATCAAACCTGGGACCCCTCAGTCCACAGGCTGACGCTCTATCCACTGAGCCAAACCAGCCAGGGCCATTTTTTTTTTTTTAAATCTCAGATGATGCAGATGGTCTGAAGGCTTCAGAGATTCTCTATGATACTGCAGGAGTGAAAATTGACCCTTTTATAATAATTTATACTGTTTTCTGAAAGGTTTTAAAAATTAATTTTTATCATATATATATATATATACACACACATATGGAATAAAATATTACTAAAAGAGTTACTGTAACCAAGAAAGCAATCTCTTGTTCTATACCCAGGTCTGCTCTACAGGCATCCTCTAGCTCTTTGTTCTATTACATACCTCTGTATTTTCAAGTGATAAGCTTATACTGCCATTTCTTGAGTCATAATTTAATATTAGATGAAAATTTTAACCTCTCATAATCTCATCCCACTCTTTATCCCAATTTTTTGTTAAATTGATATTTGGTGGTTACTTTAATATGCCTATTTTGTAACTATTCCCTGTCAAGCCAATATATAGTCTATTAAAACTATATTTCCATAATTTAAAAAGACCAAGTTTTAGTGCCATATGTATAATCAGGCTTTAACTTTAGTGGGATAATTGTTCCACAAGATGCTGGATAAGTTATTTATTTTAAAATAACAAAAATTACTTCTTATATTCAAAAGTATTTTATAAATTGGATGCATCGATGGAAAAGTGAAGCCTGAGGGTGAATATACAAACAAAATATGAGCGTGGATAAAGTACACCAATCCTCAAGTACTAAGATTGTCAGAGGATTCCTTTGAAATGTGAATGGACCAGTTTTGAAGATAAACATATGGATTTTTCCATACTGAAGAATACCTTTAAATAAATGGATTTATTTTAAATGGATTCAAAAGGGTTTGCACAGATGTGAAAATGTCAGAGCCATAAATAGCACCTTGTGAAACTGGCTTATGCCTAACCTTTAAGATGGACTTCCAGGAGGTCAGCCATGCTCTAAACTTAATATGCCTCCCTTAAGAATAGTGGGCTTTTTATTTATCTGTAATTTTTTTAAAAATCCTCACCCGAAGACATGCTTAGAGAGAGCAAAGGAGAGGGGGAGGGAGGAAGAGGGGGAAGGAGAGAGAGAGAGAGGGGTGAGATAGTTGCCTTCTATATGTGCTCAGACCGTGAATTGAACTGGCAACCTTTCCATGCACAGGATGATGCTCAACCAATTGAGTCACTCCAGCCAGGGCTTTAAATATTAATTTTAAGGAAAGCATTATAGCCTAACTTAATTTCAAGAGTAAATAATTCAGAATTTTTGTTAATTTGTTTTTGACAGTTTAAAATACATCTTCCTGAAAACAGTGTTGTCCTGTGCCTGCTTGGAATTGCATAATCATATGTTGTTTTGTAGATTTTGAAATCTACACTTTTCCATACCTATATGGTATTTATGTTAATTTTTTGTCAGAAATGTTTTTTATGTACCTATTATGAGCATAATACTTATTAAATTATTTATTACCTACTACTTATTAACTCTTATGACCTATTTACATTTTTGGCATTTGTTGGTATTCAGTTTTTGAGTGAATACTAAGAATCTGAAGTAAATTATTTCATTTTCATGCCTCAGAAAGACTGGTTCTATTTTTTAAAATGAAAGAATTCATTTGTAAAGTTCCAAAGACATTTATCTGGGTACTGTTAATACTTAAATTTGGGGAATATGACTCTTGCTGGGCATGTGATAATTTTGCCAATGACAAATAAACTGAGGAAAAGCTTTTAATTTTATCTCAAATTAACTGTATTTACTTAAAATATATTAGAACAGTGCTAAATTTTAGTTCATAGTATGTGTCTGGTAAATTTCCAGATTTTAAAAAAATGGTTGTAAATGAAAATATAACAGACCTTTAAGTTAAAAATACTACTTTAGAAAGTGGTGGTTTGGAAAACACTTTTAATGGCTTATTCTATCTCTTTTGATAGAGTATTACAGAAAGAAAGTTGTTGACAATAAAAATAACTGAGGTGCTGAAACCGGTTTGGCTCGGTGGATAGAGCATCAGCCTGCGGACTGAAGGGTCCCAGGTTCGATTCCGGTCAAGGGCATGTACCTGGGTTGCGGGCACATCCCCAGTAGGAGATGTGCAGGAGGCAGCTGATTGATGTTTCTCTCTCATCGATGTTTCTAACTCTCTATCTCTCTCCCTTCCTCTTTGTAAAAAATCAATAAAATATATTTTAAAAAAAATAACTGAGGTATATATTTCCTTGTAATTAAATTTTTTTTTGGAATTAGCAGTTGAAATCTGGATTATGGTGAAAAGTCTTTTCAACCAATGTGATACCAAGGAATTTTGGTTATTTCAGTAAGCACTTACCCTATATAATAAAAGCTTAATATGCAAATTGTCCCCTTGGGAGTTTGACTGACTGGGAGTTTGAACACTTGCTATGACATGCGCTGACCATCAGGGGGTGGCGCAGGGGGATGGAAGGCCCCAGCCAGCGGCTGGCAGCCTGGGGAAGGAAGACCCCAATCGGCCCTGACCACCAGTCAGGTCTAGGGACCCTACCCGTGCATGAATTTCGTGCACCAGGCCTCTAGTTGGGTTTATCTATAATAATAAAAGTATATTATGCTAATTAGACCGGGCAGCCGAACAACCTTCCAGATGAATCCGGGGTGCAAGGGCTGAGCCCCTTGCACGAATTTCATGCATTGGGACTCTAGTATTGTGTGTAAGGGGCATGATGCTTGTGTAGAGTTGAAAGGAAAAAATATGAAAGTTTCTCTTTCAAAGAGCTCACAATTTAGTGATCCTGTTGCTCATGTAACTTCAATAAAATTTGTAAAATTATAATAAAGCTATGTAAAGATGTTATGTGTGAAACAGGAGGGCCTGGTAAGCTCTGATTGGGAGTATAGACCTCAGAGGAGGTCATTTAAGCTGAGCCTTAAAGCATGATTAGTAAGGTGCAGGGTTTGAGGACTATGTTCAGGTAGAGGGAACAGAATAGGAATGTAGTTGTTTGTACATGGTATGTTTGGAGATTGCAGGTAGTATAAAGAGGCTAGAGTGGAAGCCATGCAGGATATAAATTGTGGCTGGATTGTAGAAGGCCTTGAAAGTCTTGTTAAGGATTTTGGATTTTCTAAGGTTATCAAAAGTTTGAAGTAGAGGACAGTGATTTCAGATACAAGATACGACTTTTTTCCTGTTTAAAAAGTGTGCTTTATATACTTTGTGTAAAAAAGAATATGAAGAGATGCATACTAAACTATTAACATGGGAGTTCATGGAGGCAAAAGATTTGCAAAATGCTGGGCAGAATCCAAGAGAGAGATGATGAGGGGCTGAGCTAGGAAGGTAAGCATTAAAATATTAAAAGAAATAGAGTTGGCCCAGCCAGTGTGGCTCGATGGTTGAATGTCTACATATGAACTAGGTGCTCACGGTTTGGTTCCTGATCAGGGCACATGCCCAGGTTGAAGGCTCGATGTGTGCAGGAGGCAGCTGATAAATGATTCTCTCTCATCATTGATGTTTCTATCTCTCCCTCTCCCTTTTTCTTGGAAATAAAAAAATACATATTTTTGAAAAGAAATAGATTTGATTTATTGTGATTAGATGTTGGGGACAAGATTGGTGAGAGCAAGGAATCAGTTAGATTTCTAACTTGGGTAACTAGTAATTGATAATATCTTTAACTGAAATAGTTTATAGTAGGTGACAGAAGGTTCCCCCCTTATTTGTGAATTCATTTATATCAGGTCTCTAATCTGTATAAACTATTGGAAAGGTTGAAGGGATGAGCTGTTCAGTTAGGAAGCGCTGTGGGCATTGTGCTGGGTCTTGGGGAAACCATGAACAAGAGAGTGCTAAAAATAGTTACATCATTTCTCAAAATGTATATATTTACAAACCCTTATGTTGAGGGCTGATTTTTATTGAAATATTTGATACTGTTTTTTGTCTATTCAAAAACAGTTTTCAGAAGTTATTTTAAAAAATGAGTATGTGGCCCTAACCGGTTTGGCTCAGTGGATAGAGCATCGGCCTTTGGACTGAAGGGTCCCAGGTTTGATTATGGTCAATAATCAACCAAAGACTACATAAATAAGTGGAACAACAAATTGACATTTCTCTATCTTTGTTTCTCCCCCCCCCACCCCCGCCCAAAAAATGCACACAAAAACCTGGGTATGCATTTTTAAATAGACAAGATTATTTTTTAAAAAATGAATGTAGCAAAAAACGGAAATGAATGTAGCCCTGGCCGGTAGCTAAGTGGTTAGAGCACTGGCCCGAGCACCAAAGGATCTCGGGTTCAATTTCTGATCCAAGGGCATGTGCCTGGGTTTCTGGATTCACTCCCCATCCTCTGTTGGGGTGTGTGCAGGAGGCAACTAGTTGATGTTTCTCCACCCCCCCCCACCCCCCCCCACCCCCCCGCTCCCTCCCTGAGAAGATATTTTCCTCTGGTGAAGATTAACAAAAAATAAAATAATATAAAAAATGAATGTATTCATTAGAGCAAACTTTTTCTTCGTATCAAATACAGTATTTGACTTAAAATCATGACCCAGGAAGAATATTCTTTTTGTCGTATTCATATAACTTTATTAGCTATATCTCTAATGCCCTGTCTCTTGTATTTTTCTGAAGAATGTTTTTTTCACATGGGTGTGTTGTTTTTTTAAAAATATAATTTTCTGCAGTCCTCTAAGTTGTATTTTAAGATTGATAAATTGGAGATTGTAGATGCTTTGATTTGGTACTTCTTGTTTGCAAGCTTTTATTTTCAATAACTGCAATTTACCAGAGACCTAAAAACCTGAAGATCCTTTGGGCATTTTAATTCTTTGAATACTTTAATACTTCCAACTGATTTAAAAATGTAAACAAAATTTAGAAGACTCATTTATAAAAATTTACAAAGTAGTTCTTCACAGGTTCAAACATTACCAAAATATGATTGGCGACAGATGCAATAGAAATTGCATGCTGCCTTGCACCCAAGTGTGTGATAATTATCAGATTGATAATAAATTTTATAGTTCAGTCACTACTTCTAAATTTTAGCTTATGTTTTAGTTGGTAGCATATTGTAACCTTTTTGTATGCAGTTATGAATAATGTGTATTCCACAGTCCTTCCAAGTATGTTTTTTGTTCTGTAGGATTTTTTATTTATTTTTTGCTTAGTGGGAACACTTTTTACCATGATACTAAACCACTAGAATTTGTATTCTCATTATCACTAAAAGAAAAAAATTATCTTCAGTGTTATATACTTTTTATTGAATTCACAAGTAATATTCACAGTACAATGATATCGAATGTTTTATTTTCAACAGAATGAACTTCCAAAAGCTTTATTTTGATTCCATGAATTGGATAAAAGATACCATGCTATTAATGGGATGGTGGTTTTTCTTTTTGAAACATGATGGTTATACACTTGTATCTGTGATCTCGTTGTGAAGTTCTTGTGGTAATGAATCCAACAGATAAATAATTATTCTTTTTTTTAATAGGCAAGAAATCGTAGAATTGCAAAAATGAAAAATCAATTAAAAACACTCATTTGATTAAAGAAGCATTAGAATGTTTTGTAAAGGCATCTTTTGCAGCTGTATGTTTTCATCTTCAAGCAGTCTTACAGTAACTACCAACTTTTAGATTAAATGCTAATGTTTCTTCAGATTTGTTTATTTATGTCAGTGTTGTCACTTTAAATATAAACTTTGAGTAAATTATTGAAAAGGCTTATTGCAAAATATCTAGATTAGTTACAGATATACACTATAAAATAATGATCGAATCGTTGTAACCAAAGCATTTATACTCTGTCTGTATATCCCGAAAGGACTGCTCATGCACATTTCATGTATACATATAATTTTCCATGTTTCCTATTTATTCCATTGACTGGTAACCTGATGACTTTTTTTGCATCTTGTTGAAGCAACAGTTTTAAACATTCTCCTCCTAACATCTGTTAAGACCAGAAGGAGTTAGCTGCTTTTTATTATACTTGATATCAGCTTGCTGTGCTGGAAGGGGAAATGTATTTTGCATTTGTAGAGGATTGGGAAAGGGGCAGGTTACCACTGGTCATCTTTTTAGATTTAACCATGTGTTGCTGTTTACATTGCACATTTGTCTCACATAACAGTGTAAGTCCTTGGCAAAATTTTTAGTACCAATTGAAGGTCTACTAAACCCTCTCCACTTACTTTAAAGCAACTATGTTAAAAGTGTAAAATCTGAGGCAGTTAATACATGGGGACAGGATGTTGGAAAACATGACAAATGAAGACTCTTCGGGTCAAACAGATTTAGTGGTCCCCTTACCTGCAGCAGTTTGGTGGGATGATAACTATTCATCAAATAAGCAAAAACACCAAACCAGAAATGTGAAATCAGAATAAACGGAGGTTCTTATTCTTAATATATTTCAGAGCATGGGCAGGTGGATCAGGAAATGCTCTCTCTCCTAAGAAACTGACATTTATGCCAGTATCTGAGATGTTATTGGGGTAAGGTAGGAGGAAAGAGTAAGGAGAGGAAGGACATCCCAGGCAGAGGAAAGAGTCACAGAAAGGTCCTTGGTGAGTAAAGTAGGCTATTGAGTGCAAACACTGAAAGAAGGTCTGTGTTTCTGGTGTGAGTCAGGTAGGGAGAACAGAAACAGATGTTGAAGAGCAGGTGTTGGCCAGATCAAGCAGAGCCTGGTAGTCCTTGCTAAGGATTTGAATCCCATTGAAGGTTTGAGAGGAATGTGACATTTAAATTAAAAAAAAAGATGGCTGGCCCAGGTAATATGCAGAATGGATTCTAGTTAAAGATTTATCAAGATGCATTTAAACTCATATATACATTGAGTGATTTAATCTTTAAGGAGCATGGGAGACTGTATAAAAGGATCTATCAGTGACCATGAGCCTATAATTTTTCTTGGAAATGGACTTTTAGTGCCAAATATATTAGAATATTGAGCCAAGAGGCAGGGTTCTAATCAGAGTTAATTTAATTTGTGAGCTTGAGCAAGTCATTTAACCTCTGAGCCTCTTTCTATATTTGTAAATTGGGCATGTTAGAGAAATATGTGTTTAACTTAGTAGTGTTAATCTCTTAACTCTTGTTAACATATGGGCTGAGTCTTGCTGAGTCATTTTTCTCAGACTGTGTGGGCAGGGTTTAATTAAAGCCAGCTAAGCAAACTTAATGACATCACACACCTCTTTTGTAGAAGTTTTATGTTTTGTTTTTAGTAAGTTTTTTTTGGAGAGCAGTTAGTATATCAGTTCATACATATTCCTCAAGAGAATACTGTACACTATGGCTAGGACCACTGATGCACCTCCTTATATTTCAGTGGCGGTTTGAAATTAAGAATTTCTGATTTGTGTTATGCCTCTCTATGATCTCATATATTTAAAAACATTTTTCATCTGACAATACATTCTTATTGGAAAATTTTTGTCTCCCTCCATGAGCTTGACAGGTTTCCAGTACTTAGGATGATGTCCATGGTAATATTAATGAATATGATTTTTTTCATATTGTGTAATGAAATGTGTCAACATTTGGAAGAACTGTGTAGTGAACCAATATTTTCCAAATGACCAATACATGGTGTTATAAAATCATGCATGGATAAAAAGATACAATCAAAGTATAAAGTAACAGATGGATTTAATGTAATATGAAATATTCATTGCTAAGGTTTCAGATTCCACATTGCAACTAATCTCTAAGAAACTATAACTTATTGACTTTTATAGTGTCCAAGAAGAATATTTAGAATTATCTGAATAGGCTCTGAAAATGCTCCTCCCTTTCCAACTACATATCTGTATGCAACTAGACTTTTTTCATATTCTTCATATGTTTCAACCAAAATAGCATATTGTAACAGATTGCAGAAGCAGATATGAAAATCCAATTGTCTATTAAGCTGGACATTAAATTTGCAAAACTATAAAATCATGCCACTCTTTCTCACTAGTTTATTTTTGTTTTGGAAAATATATTTATTTCATAAAAAGTTTATTTATGGGTCTATTATTTTAAAATAAATTTTTTCTTAGATTGTAATTTTAATTTGTAGTTATCATTTAGCACTGAGAGAGACTCTAGTGTGGGTTGGCATACTTTTTCTGACAAATTTTTTTAAATAAGATCTTTTAAACTTATTTTTTACTTTTATAGTGTGAACATAGAGTCATTAAAATATATTTTAAAGCATTCATTTTCAGGGACTCTTAATATTTTGTTCATATAATTTTTAAGTCCATTTGTGCTATCATTCTTCTGTTTCTAGTTCTATATTCATTCCTCATTTGTCAGTGGCTTAGTAGTTCTCCCCTATTATTTTTCACTGCATCTTTTACTGGCTTTGCAGTCTCTCTTTGTAGTTAAGTTTACACTGTTTTATTGGAACTATTTGGCAAGAGACATACCAACAATGTTCAAATTCCACTACTCTGCTGGAATGAAATGGTGTTGTGCTTTAGCTGGTGGTATCCTAAATGAATCAGTGCAGATTTAACTTGTTTAAGCAGATGTTTTGTCTTCTGATAAATAAGCTAGAGAAGAGATTGCTTGAAAGGGTTTTTGTTGTTTTTTAGCCAAAACAAAATGTGAGCTGAAAGCTAGAGGTGAGGAGGAGGTAAAGGTTTGTGGAAGCCAAATAACTTAGCAGAAATTTAAAGTAGTTGTGTTTTTATCTAATACAGGATAAACAAATACCATTGCAAAGTATTCTGATGTAAAAGTATCATGACAAATGACAGGTTGTCATGATATTATGTGGAGAGTAAACATTATGTATTAGTAAATTTGAAACAGTTAATCAAAAAGTCCTAGATTCTGACAATTTGGTGACCTTTAGAGATAGTATATGAACTTATTTTTTAACAGTTTAAAATAACTTTTATTGCCCTGGCTGGTTTGGCTCAGTGGATAGAGCATCTGCCTGCAGACTGAAGAGGGTTCCAGGTTCGATTCCGGTCAAGGGCACATGCCCGGATTGTGGGCTCGATCCCCAGTAGGGGGCGTGCAGGAGGTAGCTGATCAGTGATTCTCATCATTCATGTTTCTATCTCCCTTCCTCTCTGAAATCAATAAAAATATATTTTAAAAAATAAAATAACTTTTATTATGTGACAAGTTGTAATATCCATAAAAGGGAATGGAAAGTGGAAAGCAGACAAAGTTTTGGAGATAAGTGAGCAAATTCGGGGAAAATTCACAAGAGAGTTGCTGACCTAAGAGTCATGCTGTTTGCTGTTGTCTGGGATACAGTTTGGACTGGATCAAGATGCCTAATCAGGAGAAAAAGATAAGGGCAACTGCAAGGAGGATGGACAGTTTGTCTCACTAGTGGCAAAGCATTAGACTGGGAGAAGGCTGAAGTTGAGTAGCTAGAGGAGTACTCAGAACCAATTTAATAGCTTCATTGGGGGTTTTTAACATAATAGGCTATCTACGCATGAACTCATTTAATCCTCACAACATATTGGAAATCGTAATTCATACTGTAGTTGGGGAAACCAGAAGTATATCTAGAGAGGTTCAAGTTTCACCCAGTGCAACACAGCTAGTATGCGGCAGAGCCAGAGACCGTTTGCCAGTGTCCTCTTAATTATTGTGCTCCATACTGCCTTTCTTAATTCCTAAAGTGAACTCGCACAGGATTTGTATTTTTTATTGATGTACGGTATATAACCTAACAGATAATCATATTTTCAAATGAGAAAATTTTAACTTTTTCTAGCTGGGTGACAAAAGGCATGCTTTTATGTACAGAGAAACATGTTAATTCTTTGGTTTTATGGTGTTGCTCTTCTTGTTTTTATATTATTGTCTACTAACGAGTTTTGTGGAATTTTTCAGATTTCCCAGCTGTCTTCTCTAACTGTACTACTTCTAAGAATCTTAACGACCTTATGAATTAAGGGAGTTTCTCTAAAATTAGTACATAACAAATAAGACTTTCTTTATCTTGACTTATACCTAGAGATTGAGCAATTTGGGGGCTTTATTATATACTAGAGGCCTGGTGCACGAAATTCATGCAGTGGGGGGGCGGGGAGGCAGGCAGGGGGGAGTCCCCCACAGCCTGGCCTGCATCCTCTTGCATTCTAGGACTGCTGGCTCCTAACCGCTCACCTGCCTACCTGCCTGATCACCCCTAACCACTCTGCCTGCCTGCCTCATCGCCCCTAACCGCCTCTACCTGCCTGCCTCCTTGCCCCTAACTGCTTTCCTGCCTGCCTCATTGCCTCTAACCACATGCTTGCCTGCCTCATCGCCTCTAACCACTCGCCTGCCTGCCGCATCGCCCCTAACCACCTCTGCCTGCCTGCCTGCCTCATCGTCCCTAACCCCTCTGCCTGCCTGCCTGCCTGATCACCTCTAACCGCCTCTGCCTTAGCCCCCACCACCATGGCTTCATCAGAAAGGATGTCCGGAATGACATCTGGAAGGTTGTTAGGCTGTCCGATCTAATTAGCATATTATGCTTTTATTATTATAGACTAGAGGCCCAGCGCACGATTAAGTCATGTGCTTGTAGGGTCCCCGAGGCCTAGCCTGCCATCAGGACCATTTCCACTGCCCTGCGATGCCTCACACGCTCCACGGACGCTGCTGGCTCCCCGGGAGTGTGGGGAGAGGGCCCTCAGAGGTGTTCCAGCACCTCCTGGTGATTGATTGTTTGGTCGTTCCACCGTTACGGCGTCACGACCACAGGCCTTTTATGATATAAATAACTGTGTAATGTCAGCTTTTGTTTACTTGGATGGAATTATTTTTTGTTAGAATGACTTTTTTTTTTTATATTTCATTGATTTTTCACAGAGAGGAAGGGAGAGCGATAGAAAGTTAGAAACATCTATGAGAGAGAAACATCGATCAGCTGCCTCCTGCACATCTCCCACTGAGGATGTGCCCGCAACCCAGGCACATGCCCTTGACCAGAATCGAACCTGGGACCTTTCAGTCCGCAGGCTGACGCTCTATCCACTGAGCCAAACCGGTTTCGGCTGTTAGAATGACTTTTGTCGTCACTTGTAATTTTAATGCTTTGCTTTCTAAAAGTCTACAAATGGGTCTTGGACTCTGGTGCAGTAGGTTGAATGTTGTCCTATGTACAGAAAGGTTGCTAGTTCGATTCCTAGTCAGAGTACATGCCCTAGTTGCCAGCTCAGTTCCTAGTAGGGGGCATGCAGGAGGCAGCTGATCGATGTTTCTCTCCTTTTGTCTCTTTCCCTCTCTCTAAAATCAATAAAAAAAAAACACAAAGCAAAACCAAGAAAGGGAGGGAACACTTTGATCATTTAAAAGAAAAAAGTCTATAATGGGATAGAAGAGCAATATACAGAAATCAAATGTATTTCTATATACTAGCAATGTAATTAAGACAGTAATTCCATTTATAATAGCATCAGAAAGAATCAGTATTTAGGAATAAATTTAACATAAGAAGTACAAGACTTGCATACTGAAAACACTGTTCGAAGAGATTAAAGAAGATTTTAGCAAATGGAAAGATACCCAATATTCATGGATCAGAAGGCAAGATGGCAGTACTGCCCAAAGTGATCTACAGATTCAATGCAGTTCCTACTAAAATCCTAGCTAACTTATTTTTAGAAGTTGCCAAGTGGCTCTAAGAGTCATGAAAATTCAGAGGACCCAGAGTAGCCAAAATAATCTTGAAAAAGAAGCACAAAGTTGAAGACACACTATCTGATTTCAAAACTTACAAGAAAGCTATAGTAATCAAGACAGTGTGGTACTAGTATGAAGATAGACATACAGATCAGTGGATTAGAATTGATTGAGAGTTCAGAAATAAACCTTTAAATTCTGATCAATAGATTTTTAATAAATATCAAGCATCTTAAAATGCTCTTTCCTGTTTACTCTGTCTCTACCTTCTCAACCTCCTCCATTACTTAAATCAGTAAGTACTTATTGTTGAGTATGGTGATTTCTGAGGAGGTATTTACTTACATGCATCTGGCCTGACAGGACTGGCTTATGCTCCAAGGACTAGTAATCTAGGAAAGTGCCAGTTTTTAACAGCAGTTAGAGAAGAATGAGTAGGTATGTATGTGAAATACAGTAGCCCCTCCTTATCCATTGTTTTGCTTTCTGCAATTTCAGTTACCTGCCGTCAACTTTGGTTCAAAAACATGAAATGGAAAATTCCAGAAATGATCAGTTTTAAATCACACATCTTTCTGAGTAGCAGTGATGAAATTTTACAATGCTCTGTCCTGCCCCATCCAACCCAGGAAGTCAGTCAATCATCCCTTTGTCCAGAGTGTCAACACTGTGTACTAGGCCTTCCCAGTTAGTCACTTAGTGGCTATGTTAGTTATCAGATCAACTGCTGCTCAATCACAGGTGGTTATTTTACTTAATGCCCCAAAACTCAAGAATAGTGATGCTGGCAATTCAGATACGCTAAAGAGAGACTTCAAAGAGAACGTACTTCCTTTAAGTGAAAAGGTGAAAGTTCTTGACTTAATAAGGAAAGAAAAAAAAATTGTATGCTGAAGTTGCTAAGATCTGGTAAGAATGAATCTGCTATCCTTGAAATAGTGAAGAAGGAAAAAGAAATTTGTGCTAGTTTCACTTTTGCATCGTAAACAACAAAAAATTATGGCCACAGTGCATGATTAAATGCTTGGTTAATATGGAAAAGGCATTAAGTTTGTGTGTGGAAGACATGAACAGAAAATGCATTCCCAATTGACAGCAGCTTGTTGCAACAGAAAGCATTGAGCTTGTATGAAGACTTCAGCAAGGGATCTACTAAAACAAGTGACTATATTCACATAAATTTTATTACAATATAATCTATTTTGTTATTAGCTATTGTTACTAATTTCTTACTGTGCCTAATTTATAAGTTAAACTTTATCATAAATATGTATGTATAGTGAAAAACTCCATATATGTAGGGTTTGGTACTATCCATGAGTACTATGGATGGCATCCACTGAGAGTCTTGGAACGTATGCTCCACAGATAAGGAAGACTACCACATATATATCTATAATTCAGTATCACTGTTGCTGGTGGCAAGATCGGGAGTAGTAAAATAAAATAATTTGCTTTTTAATAATTATATAATGAAAGAAAGCAAATTAAGAAATCAGGTACAAGTCCAGATTACTTAGGCTTTGTTTCTTAAACCTGTAGTATCAAACTGCCAGTATGTTGCTATGAAGATATGAGAAATATCTGCTGCCACATGTGGAGAAAGAATAGTAGCTGGATTTTTTTTCTGAACTTTGATCAAAGGAGACACTCTATAAAAAGTAAAACAACAACAACAACAAAACAGACTTCCCTGGCTCAAATATTTTAATTCCAACCTTAGCAAGTTTTCGGGAAATAAAAATTAGCCCTACAACCTTGAAAGAATGATAAATCATAACACCATGAAACAATAGAAGGCAGAGGGACTGAGCATAGGATCCATGATTTTCGTTGGGTTCTCAAATTATTTTGAACATATTCCAAAAGAGATTAAGGATTGCTTCATCTTTAGAAGACAGTAAAGCTGTTGAGAACTTTCACTTCTAGATATTACAGAGTAACTGGTACTAGACTACCCTTTGGCCATAAACAGCTAGGTAACTGGACAAAACACATGAAACAACCTTTTTTTAAAAATTTGGTAACAGGCAGGGCAGGACTGCAATCCCCGAGAGAAGGAAAACAAATTGAGCTCTGCTATCTCCCTGGCTGTCTAAACTAGATTCCAGTGCAGGATCTAAACAAAGCAAGGCAGTCCTGTTGGGCCAAGGAAATAGAAATGAGAGACTGGGGAGGCTGGAATGAATTACCATTGAAGATGGAGTTATACAAACAGACATAGAAATCTGCAGAGGAGTTCCTTTGAGTCTTTGTCTGGATATTAAGCTGCATGGGGCTCCATGGGCTGGATAAACAACAGCTATTGGGAGAACAATTACCAGAGAGCTGGTAAAAGTATTGAGGTTTATAATGAGTTAGGAGATATTTTAGTTCTGACCAGCTACAGTGGAGAGATTTCATTGAATATCAGGGCCATTTGGAAGAGACCCCAGAAATGACATTCCTTAGGAGTAGGGCTAAAGTAACTTGAGAGAAAAGGCTACTCCAGCCCTACTCTAAAACTGTGCTGAAAAAACAGGCCTCAAAAGGATTAGGGTGATTCTCAACTAAGTTAGCTGCCTACCTGAACAAAACTTAACGTTTAAAAAATCCATACATTGCCCTGGCCAGTGTATCTCTGTTGAGCATGGTCCCATGTACCAAGAGGTTGCCAATTTCATTCCTGGTCAGGGTACATGCCCAGGTTGTGAGTTCGATCCCCTGTAGGGGGCATGCAGGAGGCAGCTAATGGATGTTTCCGTTTCTCCCTCTCCCTTCTCTCTCTAAAATCAGTAAAAATGTATTTTTTAAAAAGAAGCAATGGATGTTTAAAATTTAAATAAAAAATTCATGCATTGACAAAATACACAAAATGTTAATCTAATCCAAAATAACTAGACATAATGATGAAATAGAAAAATGTAGCCCTTAACTAGTAAAAAAATCAATAAATGGAAATAGACCTAGAAATGGCAGGGTTGATAAATTTAGAAGACAGATGTTGCATTTAAAGGAAAGTGTGAGCTTGAGATAAATACAAGATGTAAAAAAGACCTATTAGAACTTCTAGAATTGAAAAATACAATTGAAATGAAAAATTCAGCAGATGGGCTTAATAGCAGATTATGCACTACAGAAGAAAAGATCAGTGAAAGGGTAATAGAAACTTTTTAAAAATGAAGCATGGGTGGGGGGAGTCTGGGAGGAAAAAGCCTCAGTGATATGTGACATTATCAAGTAGTCTAATATATGTACATTTAGAGTCTAAGACTCAGAGGTAGGGAGCTGTGGTTGCAGAAGAAACATTTGAAGAAACAATGGCTGAAAATTTTCCAAATATGATGAAAGCTATAATTCCATAGACCTAATGAACCTAGGTAGGATACACTGGGTCATATCCTACTCCAACCATCTATGAAGAGAAATCTTAAGCCGGGGGGACGGGGGGATATAAATATATCCAAGTAACTTTAGAAAATAGTATTTTGATTAGATACTGTAACACTAAAGATAAAAAGAAAATTGTATACAAGTATTTAACAAATCTAGTTTCTCATAGGGCATTGGTTAGCAAGTCTGAAACTACTTTATGTATGTAGCAGGTCCTCAAGTAATGTAGTTTTGTTTAATATTATTTCATTACAACATGGATGAGAAGCAAAATCCAGGATCACTGTCTTGTGTGGAGTTTGTACATTCACCCAATGTCTGTATGGATTTTCTCCAGGTACTCTGGTTTCCTCCCACATCCTAAAGATATGCATGTTAGCTGAATTGGTGTGTAATTGTCCAAGTCTGAGTTGGTGTGGCCCTCTGAGAATGGCATCTGTCAAAGTCCCAGTTTCCAAGGACCTATTGACTACATTAAGAGAGGATTTACTGTATACTAGGATTCAAAATATAAGTAAACAGATTTTAAATACTGAGAGCCAGGTTTCTAATTGTTAAAGAAGAGGGTTACAAGAAAAGGAGAAAGTCTAGATGAACTCTTGTGCTGTTGGATTGCAATCAGAGGTGTCAGTATGAACTGATTATCTTATACGTATATACATATAGATAGGTATGGAATTGTAGGTATGTGTATGTGCATGGATTAGTATACATAAATATATCTCCTCTGTTTTGTGGGAAGGCCTCAAAGTAATGACACTCTGGTAGCAAAGGGCATGCTTAATGTACAGATCTCGGACTCTACAAATCCTCAATAAAAGTAACCAGGGCTCTTCAAAGAACTGGTTGATTCCCAGAGCTGAGGTAGGAGAAATGCAAGATGTTCCTGGAACATCTTTAGTGCCAGAAAACAAAGAAGTGCTCAGAAAAGGTGCATTGTACTGGTGTTACTTTCTTGTTTCTGATAAATGGTTGTGTACATGTTAACATTAGGAGAAGATCGATACATGAACGCTGCTATTTCTGCAAGTTTTCTCTAAAATCGTTTTTATCTTTCAAAAATGAAAGCAAAATAAAGACATTTTCCAGACAAACAAAAGCTGCAAGAATTTCTTGCTGGCAGTCTTGCACACTATTAAAAATGTTCAAGGAAGTTTTTCAGGCCGAAGAAAATTACTCCAGATGGAAACTCAAATCTACACAGAGCATTAAGAGGATAAGAAATTGTAAAAATGTGGAGAAGGAAAATTTTTTTTCTCAAATTTTAATATATTTCAAAGACAATGGAATGTTTAAAGCAAAAATATTAATGTTTTAAAAAGTAAAATTTAGACATATAACCAGTAGAAGTACGGGTTTTTAAAAGCCCAATAATAGGAGGGAGAAAATACAAGTATACTACTGTAAAGTTCTAGTATTAATGTAAGAAGCAATATAAAATTGTTTGAAGGTAGATGGTGGTGTTAAATATGTATATTATAAACCCTAGCACAACCACTAAAAAAATGAAGTATATCTAATAAGCTACTAATAAAACACACATGTGGCTATATTAATATTAGACAAAGAATATTTCAGAGCAAGGGATATTAGAACGAAGGGTTTTTTAATAATGATAAATGTGTCCATTTGTCATCCTACCTAATAAAAGAGAAACATGGTAATT
Organism: Myotis nattereri; assembly: GCF_964212035.1. NCBI lineage: Eukaryota > Metazoa > Chordata > Mammalia > Chiroptera > Vespertilionidae > Myotis > Myotis nattereri. The sequence continues at coordinate 73,120,707 of NC_138085.1, read as the reverse complement.
GGCGTATGACTGCTACACTTCCCATTGGCTAATCAGTGAGATATGCAAATTAACTGCCAGCCAAGATGGCGGCCGGCAGCCAGGCAGCTTGAAACTAACATGAGGCTTGCTTGCTTCAGTGACGGAGGACCCCAACGTTCCCCGCCTGCCTTGCCGGCCTCTGAGCTTGCACTTTAAGAAACATTGTAACAAATGTAGAAGCTAAACAAAACCCCAGAAACCAGCTTTCAGCCGGCTGGGATCTCAGAGCTGGAGTTATACATTGTTTCGATTATAGAACCGAAACAAACCAGATACCTTCTTTCAGCAGCAGAGGCCTCAGAGCTGGAGCCAGAGCTAAAGCTGGCCCAGAATAAAAAAGAAAAAGAAAAAAAGGAGCAGTTGGGAGCTTCAGTCCCAGCCTGAAAACAGCCCTCAGCCCCTCACCCAGACTGGCCAGGCACCCCAGTGGGGACCCCCACCCTGAAGGGTGTGTGACCAGCTGCAAACAGCCATCATCCCCTCACCCAGGCTGGCCAGGCACCCCAGTGGGGACCCCCACCCTGATCCAGGACACCCTTCAGGGCAAACCAGCCAGCCCCCACCCATGCACCAGGCCTCTATCCTATATAATAAAAGGGTAATATGCCTCCCAGCACCGGGATCAGCGGAGCCGCGAGGCCTCCAGGCACCAGGATCAGCGTGACAGGGGGCAGCGCCCAAACCCCCTGATCGCCCTGCGGCTCTGTGTGTGACAGGGGGCGGGGCCACAACCTCCCTATCGGCCCTGCTCTGTTCGTGACAGGGGAAGGCGCCCCAACCCCCTGATCGGCCCTGCTCTGTGTGTGACAGGGTGCGGCGCCCCAACCCCCCAATCGGCTCTACCCTGAGCATGACTGAGGGTGGCATTGCAACCTCCCAATCCGCCCTGCTCTGTGAATGACAGGGGGTGGTGCCCCAACTCCCCAATCAGCCCTGCTCTGAGCCTGACCAGGGGCTGCACCTAGGGATTGGGCCTGCCCTCTGCCACCTGGGAGCAGGCCTAAGCCAGCAGGGCATTATCTCCCGAGGGGTCCCAGACTGCGAGAGGGCACAGGCCAGGCTGAGGGACCCCCCCCCCCTGAGTGCACAAATTTTTGTGCACCGGGACTCTAGTATTTATATATTTAACCAGAGACCCGGTGCATGAAATTCGTGCAGTGGTAGGGTCCCTAGTGGCTGACGGCCAGGTACTCCCTCTCTTCCCCTAGCCACTGGCCACTGCCAGCTGGGGTCTCCCTCCCTTCTCTGGTGGCCACTGCCAGGCAGGGCCTCCCTCCCTTCCCCTGGCTGGCCTGCCCCCTGGCTGAACTCCTTGATAAACTCCCGGTCGAGGGGACAATTTGCATATTACTCTTTTATTATCTATATAATAAAAACCCAGTGGTCGTAATGACCAATGACCGGTCACCAGGAGGTGCATTGATGGGTCCTGCGGCGCCGGCAGGCCTTGACACTGGTTCCTGCGGTGCAGCAGGTCTGGGTCTCGTGCAGTTTCGTGCGCTGGGCCTCTAGTATAGGATAACAGAGTTTCAAAATACTTGAAGCAAAAACTGACAAAATTGGAAAGAGAAATAGGCAATCCATAATTACATAGTTGGATATTTCACCATTCTTTAGTAGTTGATAGAGTAAGTGGACCTGTATTAAAGAAATTGACTTTTGCCCTAGCCGGTTTGATTCATTGGATAGAGCATTGGCCTGTGGACTGAAGGGTCTGGGGTTCAATTCTGGTCAAGGGCATGATCCCTGGCCCTGGTTGGTTGTGCATGGGAAGTAACCAATTGATGTGCCTCTCTCACATCAATGTTTCTTTCTTTCTTTCCCTTTCCCTTCCACTCTCTCTAAAAATCAATGGAAAAATATCCTCGAGATTAACAAAAAGAAAAAAGAAATTGACTCTTAATTAAGATTTTTCTGAATAAAACCTCAAGGCCCAGATGGTCTTTTGCATTTTGAATTCTAGTGTTGCTGTTAAGTTTTGAGGCTTTCAGACTTGTCATTCCTGATTGTAATTTAGTTTGTTTCGTTAGCCTAGTTTATTTCTTATTTCTCATGTCTTGAAATGTCATGATTATATTACTTGGTATAGATCAATGATGGCGAACCTATGACACGCATGTCAGAGGTGACACATGAACTCATTTTTTTGGTTGATCTTTCTTTGTTAAATGGCATTTAAATATATAAAATAAATATCAGGGCCCCACACGTCTGTGGGACAGACCCTGGCAGGAGGGGCTGGGGACCTGAGCTGGGATGATTATTAAAATAAATATCAAAAATATAAGTCTTTGTTTTACTATGGTTGCAAATATCAAAAAATTTCTATATGTGACACAGCGCCAGAGTTAAGTTAGGGTTTTTCAAAATGCTGACACACCGAGCTCAAAAGGTTTGCCATCACTGGTATAGATTTTACTTTATTCATTACTAAAGCCCAGTGCACAAAATTCATGCATGGATAGGGTCCCTAGGCCTGGCCGGCGATCGGGGCCGATCTGTGGGGCAACCAGTGGGGCGATCTGGGGGCCCTTACTGGCACCTGCCTTGGCTGGCCTGAGGCCTGAGGGCTGGGGGCAGCTCCTGCGTTGAGCGTCTGCCCCCTGGTGGTCAGTGTGCATCATAGAGACTGGTTGTTCCACCAGTCGTTCTGCCATTTGGTCGATTTGCATTTTAGGGTTTTATTATATAGGATAGGATGCTATGCACTTAGCAGTGGGTCTTTCAGTCTAAAATACTCTTTTTGTTAAGTTTTCTTGCATAATTTTAAAATTATTTTCTATATGTCATTTTTTTTTCTGTTCTTTTTCCTGAGGGTGAAGTATCTATATGTCTTCTCTGGTACCCTTTTACTTTCTCTAGAAAACATCATTTAGCTGTTTATTCAACAAATATTTTTTGAATGCCTGCTTATATGTCAGGCATAGCTCTAAGTATTGGGAATTTAACTGAATTAAAGAGACAAAAATCCCTACTCTTATGAATCTTCTATATTGGCAAAGGGGGACAGATAATAAACAACTGGAATAAGTAAATATATACAGTATATTTGAGGAATGTTAAAGATAAAAAGTAAGGAATGGTAAAGATAAAAAGTAAGGAAGTATTACCAGACATTGGACATGTGGTTGGCGGACATGGGGAAATGTTGCAGCTAGGTTAGGGGATCTAGGTGAAGGAGCCATGATAGAGAAGAGTATTCCAGTTTGGGGGAATAAGTATATGCAAAGGCCTTGAGGTAGGAACCTGCCTGTTCTATGTGTGGAACAACAAGGAAGCCAATACAGCTAGCTAGATCAGAGTAAGATGGTCTTAAAAGTGACGAGGGCAAGGTGGAAGGGTGGAGGTGGGGGGCAAAATGTGTAGGGCTTTATCGACTATTTTAGCACTTTTGCTAGTCTTTGTGAAGGTGGGATTTGAGATAGCCAATAAGCAGTTGCGTATCTTAAGTTTGAGTTTCAGAGAAGATCTGGGCTGTGATACAAATTTGAGCGTTATCAGTGTGTGTGTGTGTGTGTGTGTGTGTGGAAGGAATTTAAAGCCTTGAAATTTGGGAAAATCAAGGAAATCGGATAGAAAAGAGAAGTTCACTGCAAATTTCATTTTATTTATTGATTGATTTTTAGAGAGAGAGAGGATACGTATGCATTCATTGGTTAATTCTTATATGTGCCCTGACCTGAGTTGGAGCCCACAGCCTTGGCGTATCGGAATGACGCTCTACCTGGACAGGGCTCATTGCAATTTTTAGAAAAGGTCAGAGTGATGAGGAGAAACAATAATTAAGATTGACGAATAGCCACAGAGGTAGACACGCCGGGAGAATTTTTGTGCAGAAAAGAATGAGGAATTGCTTCAACTACTGCTAATTAGTTTGAAGATAGACGAGGTGAGATGGAGAGGGAAACTCACGAAGTCTTGGATGAGGTTTATATCTTAAACAGATAGGTGTGTATCTTAAAATCAGGCAAGTGTAGGCATGGCCTGAGGCTGTAAACATTGAAATCTGAGGTTTATAAATATCAGACAAGTGGCCCTTTTTACCTTGGGTATGGCAAACATAATGGGACCAAGTTGGAGATTTTTTGGTTGGTTAAATAGCAGATTCTGTGGGACCTGCAATACTTTTGCTTCGTGTATTTCGATGCTCTGTATTATTAGATGCATATGCCTTCTTAATTAATTGATCCCTTTGTCATTATGAAATGGCCCTTCTTATCCCTCATGGTTTTCTTTTGCTCTGCAAGCTAGAAAGGCTACATTTTTTTCCTAGTAAGAAATTTCTTTTATTTCTTTGCAATAGATATTTTAAATTGTACTTTTTTAAAATTTCCTAATTGTAAGAACTCATTCTTTCTCTATAGCTATTTCTTCTACCATCTTGGATCTTATATATTACCACTCAGATTTAAAATTTGATACATTTGCTCAGAATTGAGTACTTAGTGACTATCTAAAGCCAAACATACACAGCATATTTTAAAAGTATGTTTTATTCCAGTTAATTTTAGTATAGCTCAGTTTGGAGCCAGATACAATTTACCTTTTTTTTTTTTTCCCCTATGTTATAGGAATAGACTTTAAGATCAAAACTGTTGAATTACAAGGAAAGAAGATCAAGCTACAGATATGGTAAGTGACGCTAATTTACTTACTTGATGTAGTAGAATTCCAAGTCTGAAGGTCTTATCACCTGTTAGATTCTGTGAGACTTCCCTTTCTAAAGCCAGCAATCAGGTGACCTCCTTTCAGTGAAGTAAAAAAATTATTGCCATGGATTTTGGAGTCCGTGAGATCTAGCTGAGTATTTTGCCTTTTCCATTTACCATATGAACTTCAGCAAGTTACATATGTCCATTGTGAGCCTCTTATATCTTCATATGAAAAATGGATTCTCAAAAGATTGTTATAAGGATTTCATGAAATAATCTATGTAAAACCTCTAGCACAATATTTTGCTCACACTCAATATAAAAAGTTAATACAATCCTTTTGATACTTTGACTGGCTTAAGCTGAAATATTTATTTCCTTTAATGTGTAACTTTATAGGCATTATTTTTATTAATTCTTTTAGCCCCCCCCATTGAAGTATAATAAAATTCTTTAAATTTGTATCAAGTATGAATCATAGACTTTAAAATTATAATAGTAATTTTCAGTGAATACTAAGTGTTTTAACCTATTAAATACAATTTCCCTGTGAAATGTTACTTTTTTAAATTGAGGTATAACTGACATAATAAACTGTATATACTTAAAGTGTGTGGATTGGAAAGTTTTGATGTGTATAAACCTATGAAGACGTATCACAATCAAGGTAATGAACATATTCATCAAAAGTTTCCTCAAGCCTCTCTAATCTCTCCTTCTTCCCTATCCCTGTTCCCCAGGCAACCACTCCTCTGCTGTCTGTCACTGTAGACTAGTTTCCATTTTCTAGTACTATACATAAATTCAGTCATATAGTGGTGTTTTTTTTGTTTTATTATTATTTTTTTTCATCTTTTTCTGGGGGACTTATCTGGCTTCTTTTACTCAGTATAATTATTTTGGAAATTATCAATGATTTTATGTGTATCAGTAAGTTCATTACTTTTTATTTCTGATAGTGTTCCATTTTTGATATATCACAATTTATTCACCATAAAACTGCTATAAATCTTTGTATAAGCATATGCTTTATTTTCTCTTGGATTGTTTCTGTTCTACAGATAATGAAACAGGCATTTTGATATGATTTAACTAAGGTCTTGTAGCCTGAAAATGTCAGAGCTAGAATTCATTACTTGCTCAGAATATAAGTTAAGAATCGCATTCTTTTTTTCATTGTTTCTTTAAAGTATATTTTATTGATTTCAGACAGAGGAAGGGAGAGGGAGAGAGAGAAACATCAATGATGAAAGAAAATCATTGATAGGCTCCCTCCTGCACACCCCATACTGGAGATCTAGTCCATAACTGGGCATGTGCCCTGATGGGGAATTGAACCTTGACATCCTGGTTCTTGGGTCTACCACTGACCACACCAGCCAGACAAGAGTGGCACTGTTAATTGCTTTTTCTGCTCCTTCCAGTTATGTCCTTTTCTTTCTTCATTGCAAATCAGTAGTGTTGTTTGCATTCACCTTGGGTTTCATTGTAGAAGGACCTATCATAGAATGGTTATTAGGATGAGTGAGACATGTAAAGTACTTAGAGCAGTGTCTGATGCATAACTAATGATCAATAAATCATAGCTGCTATTTGGGTATCACCTTTTTTGAGGATAGAACCCTAAGAATAATATTTTATTTTAGGATATGAGCAGAGGAGGAAGTTAGCAAAGGAGATTGCAAAGCCATACTTAGAGAGGGAAAAGGAAAATTAGGGGAGAACAATGACTTAGAATCCAAAAGATAGTTTCAGAAAGTTAGTTCCCTTTTAAAGGAAGCTAATTAATAGTAGGTTATTTTTAACCAAAACGTCTTCATTACCTGACGGTGTAATTTGAAGTACAATCTTTATGGCATCTTTAAAATTTAATACAAATTTAAATAAAATTTAAACATTCTAAAATGTTTTCTAAATTTAATGAATCTATTTGAAACATAACCCAATTGATAATCAGTGTGTTTTCCTTACTTTGAGAAATAACTCAGCAAATGAAACATATTGTTTCATTATAACTAAAGCTGATCTCAAGGAAAGAAAGGATGTTAGTTATTCTGAATTTCAACCAGCTCTGCCCACCTGTTTTTTAAAAATTTACTTACTGGTTTCAGAGAGGAAAGGAGAGGGAGAGAGAATCATTGATTGGCTGCCTCCTGTCACACACCCCAATGGGGATCAAACCTACAACCTGGGCATGTGCCCTGACTGGGAATTGAATTGGTCGACACTCAACTATTGAGCCATGCCAGCTGGGCTCCTTCTAGTTTAAATGCATAAATTCAGATTCTTGCTTCAGCATGAAAAGTTCTGTGATTAAAGTTTAGGTTTGGAAACTTCAGTCTGTGCTTAAAGCTTTTTCATATATATATATGAAACACAGCAATAATTTATTCTGAAATGTCCATTTAATTTTTGTTGAGATACAATTTATGTCTCATTAATGTCTTATTTTTTCTTTATTCAAATGATCTTCCCTTCTTGTTTTCTTCCCAGGAGACTTGTAGTCTATCTGTTGCATAAGAGTGGGAGATGGGTCTCACCCTGGTTAACGCACATGTCTGTAGGCCTAATATTAGTTTGTTTGGCTGATAGAGAAGTATCTGCAGCTTTTAAAATCCCAGATCTCTAGAAAGTTCCACTACATTTTTCATGGAATAACGGGTCCTCTCAGGAAAACACCCATAGTTGCTTCAAGTTAGCCTTTTTTTTAAGGAGGGGTGGTCAGAAAAAAAAAATTGTTAGTGTCCCGTTGTAGAAGAATTAACTGTTTACCTTCGGAAGGTGCCAGAGACTTCAGAATCATCTTTGATTCTTTCCATTTCCTTTAACCCCAACACCCAATTTTAGCAAACCTCTTAAAATTTATCTAGAATCCATATTCAATTTGCCATTTCCATTGTTACCCACCCTAGTGGAAGCCACTATTACTTCTTTGAATCATTGGAACAGGTCCTAATTCCCTTTTGCCTTCTTCCAGTAATTTTTTCCAGAGAACAGCCAGAGTAATAACCTTTTCAAGTCTAAATCTGGTCATCATGGTTGTCATTCCTTCTCCTATTTATAACCGTTTTAAATTTCCATTTCACTTCAAATGAAAATCCAAATTTCAAATCCAAATTTCTTATTACAGTTTGTAGAATGGGTCCTGCCCATCTTTCTGACTTCATTTTGTGCTCCTTTGTATATATAGTTTCTGCCCCCAGCTGATCTCCTTTTAATTCCATGAAAATGGTAAGCTCTTTTCCAGTTAGGACTTTTATACATTCCCTGTAGCCCTCCCTCAACCCCCTAACCTCCCACTTCCTCCCGACTGTAGGTAGGCTGAACATTCCGAAGTGCCACTCCATTCCAGAGGCTTCTCATTTCAACAGAAATACAATTTGAAAACTCCATGTTCTGGCTACTGTCCCTTCCAACCTCATCTCTCCTCAGCTTTGCTCCAGTTACTATGGCCACTTTTTTCTTCCCTTGACCATGCCAAGCATGGTCCCATTTCAGGGCCGTTGTATATCAAACTGTTCCTTCTGCTCAGAATGCTTTTCGTCAGATCTTTGCCCTCCTGTCTTCTCTTATTCAGATCTCAATTTATTTGTTTATTTTATTCCTCACCAGAGGATATTTTTTCCATTGCTTTTCAGAGAGAGAGAAATGTGAGAGACACATCGATTGGTTGCCTTCTGCTCTTGCATCCCAACTCAGGGTAGGGGAGCGAACCAAAACCCATGTACGTGCCCTTGACCAGAAATCGAACCCATGACCCTTCAGTGTGTGGGCTGACACTCTAACCATGGAGCCACACTGGCCAGGGCAAAACTTACCATATTTTTAAAATGTATTATTTATTGCCCCTTCCACTACAGTGTAAGCTTTTTTGAGGGTGGGGTCCAATCTGTCTAATTTGTGGTTATATAACCACCTAGAACAGAGCCTAGCAAATGTAGACACTCAATAAATATTTATTGAGTAAATGACTTTCATTAATTTCTGTACATATTTCTCGTCACATTAAGCATCATCTTTATAGGGAGGAACACCCTGATCATTTTATCTAGATTACTTCCTCCCTTACCCTATTCTTCATCATGCCACCTTGTTTATCTTGTTGGCATTTGTCACAATTTAGGATTATATATTTATTTACTTGTTCATTCCTATCCCCATAGGATTGTAAGCTCTGCAGGGCCGGAATTGGGCTTTAGATTTTTTTTTTTGTTTTAGACTTTTTTCTATTTTTTTAATGAAGATAATAATTTAAGCTCATGGTGGTTTGGATGTAGAGAAATTACACATCTATGAGGAAATCCAGATCTTGTTAAAATAAAACTCAGTCTGAGAAATTTGACATCCTAATTTAAATTTGGAGCCTTTAACTTATAGAGCAGATTGATGTTGTCTCTGGCCTGTTCCAGGGCTGTCAGTGCCCAGACTAAAAATAACTATCATAATAGCAGCTAGAGTACACAGCTTCCCTGACCCTGCATGTGGGACTAACAATTAAGGAAATAAGCTATTTTAGTTCCTAAAAACATATCACTCCTTTTATACTGTGTCATTGGGAAAAAATATTCTCTTAGCTGTGTATTGTCATTTTATGTAAGGAGAATTCTATTGTCATTGGTTTACAATTTCAGAAATGTGACTATTATACATAGGCTTAGAAGAAAAAAATTAATGGGAGAGGAAAATCAAGTGAGTAGTTTTGTAAAAATCTGTATTATGGTGACATAAAAAAATATTGTGAATATATACAATGTTTATTTGCTCTTCAGATAGTTCACATCTGTTTTTATTGGAACCAACCTGCTGTCCTTAGACCCGGGTGTATGTGTGTGGGGGCAAACCTAAAAATAATTTGAGGATGAATATGCAGCTGTGGCTATTTTTAGCCCTGGGCAAAGGGTCACCAATTAGCCTAGCAGTAGTGGGGAAAGGGCTCTGTAGATTGCCTTAACAATTGGTGTGGGCTGGTATAATGAAGATCCAGGAAAAGGATAATTTGAGATCAAGGTGTCAAGGAGCCAAATCATCTTGTGGGGTGGATACAGTGATGTTGAAAAGTGTCAAAGTATGAAATGCATAAATGAAAATAGGTTATAGAAAGTTTTAAAAACCTTAATAGGGAGAGCATATAAAAAGAGGGAAGATATTTGTGTGCAAGAGATTTTGGAAGATGGAGGAGACAAAATTAAAGAATAGAGTAGTGTGCCATGGATCAAAACAGAAAGTTACTTTGAACTTAAATAGTGATTATTTTTCTTTTCAGAAGCCATTAATGTTTCACTATCTCATATTAATATTTCATAACCAGCATTAGAATATAAAATCTCCTCTCCAAGGGCTGTTGATGTAGACTTAGTTGCTTTTGCAGAGTGTTTTTTCTTGGTGGAGAATTTAGATATAGATTTGACACTGAAGTGTGTGTATTATTTGCTAATTGTGTAAGGTGAATGAATGGGGAAGAAGGAAGCGTATAATACGTAGTGTGGGGGTGGTGCTCATAGTGGAATGTAGTGTTAGGTCTCCCTAAATTGTCACTACTTATGACAAAAATTGAAGTGAAAGTTTTCTATTCCTCCTATACTACAGCTCCTTGGCACTGCTGGAAGCCCAGGTCCTGTACACTCTGTCTTGGATAAGTGGGTTTCCAGCCTGGGTTTTAAGTAGGGAATGTTAACCTCTCTCTGGGGTTATAGGATAATTAGTTAATTTATACTTTTTACCAGTTCAGAAAAGAACTAAACTATTTCTACTGTGATGAGACACAGTTTTTTTTTTTCATGAAAGCATTTATAAATTACACCTGATTTAAGGTACTTTGTAACTAAATAGGTAAGATTAATAAAACATAAATAAGAATTTGTAATTCAGAAAAATGGAAGATATAAATATAGTATCTCTAGCCGAAACCGCTTTGGCTCAGTGGATAGAGCGTCGGCCTGCGGACTGAAAGGTCCCAGGTTTGATTCCGGTCAAGGGCATGTACCTGGGTTGCGGGCACATCCCCAGTAGGAGTGTGCAGGAGGCAGCTGATCGATGTTTCTCTGTCATCGATGTTTCTAACTCTCTATCCCTCTCCTTTCCTCTCTGTAAAAACTCAATAAAATATATTAAAAAAAAAAAAAAGAAAAGAAAAGAGTTTTATGTGTCACTTCTTACTGTTTTCCCTTCCACTTTTTCATCCAATATAGGTAGGTCATTAATTTTCTTTGACTAACAAGTTTTATATATACATATATGTTTATGGATAACCATAATGGTTAACCATTTAAGAATTAAATGAGTGGTGGTTCTGTTTTGTGTTGTGTCATACATTTCTGTCTTAACTAAACTATTCTACTGTTTCACCTTTTATCTATAACTAGAGGCCCAGTACACGACATGCATACACTGGGGAGGGAGGGGGTCCCTAAGCCCGGCCTAGGCCCTCTCGCAGTCCGGGACCCCTTGGGGGATGTCCTCCTGCTGGCTTAGGCTCAGTCCCCATGGGGTGTGGGCCTAACCCAGCAGTCAGACATCCCCCTCAGGGTCCTTAACGCTGTCACCACCGCCACTGCACTGGCCAGCAGTCAGCTAACTTCTGGCTGAGTGGTGCTTCCCTTATGGGAGCGCACTGACCACCAGGGGGCAATGCCTGCATTGAGCGTCTGCCCCCTGGTGGTCAGCACATGTAATAGCGACCAGTCGTTTGCCCTGTTTGGTCGATTTGCATATTAGGGGGTTATTATATAGGATATAGAATATAAAAATGCTCAACACAAATTGTTGTTGCCCTAACCGGTTTGGTTCAGTGGATAGAGCATCAGCCTGTGGACTGAAAGGTCCCAGGTTCGATTCCAGTCAAGGGCATGTCCCTTGGTTGTGGGCACATCCCCAGTGGGAGGTGTGCAGGAGGCAGCTGATTGATGTTTCTCTCTCATCGATGTTTCTAACTCTCTATCCCTCTCCCTTCCTCTCTGTAAAAAATCAATAAAATATTTAAAAAAACAAACAAATAAATTATTGTTGTTTATTTCAGGGATACAGCAGGCCAGGAGCGATTTCACACCATCACAACCTCCTACTACAGAGGAGCAATGGGTATTATGCTAGTATATGACATCACCAATGGTAAAAGCTTTGAAAACATCAGCAAATGGCTTAGAAACATAGATGAGGTAAGATGAAGAAATTGCATAAACCCTTCATAAACACATTTTTGATGGAGCGAGCCTTTGTTTTTAACTGAGCAGTATAACGTTTTGAGACTTTAAGGGCTCTGTAGAATTTTTAATTTATACTTCTATAGAATAATACATGATCTAAAATCATGATCCAGCTTGAATTTAGATTATGCATAAGAGATTTAGGCTTTAGATCTTTTGCCTATATCCTTTTTTGATGAGTACATAACTAGAAACTAGACAGCCTTATATAGTGGGAAAATAATATTTGACAGGGATATGTCTTTGTTTCTTTTTCTAGGTAATTTAAGAATTTATGTAGGCTTTTAGCTTGGGGTGGTTTCAGGGTGATTCGTTTAAAACTTTCAGACTATTGAAATGGCACTGTAAATTGAGAAAAAGTCATTTGAAGGGAATATTAAGCCATAATTCATAGCAGTGTGTAAATAAAATTTTTTATTCCATTTCAGCATGCCAATGAAGATGTGGAAAGAATGTTACTAGGAAACAAGTGTGATATGGACGATAAAAGAGTTGTACCTAAGGGAAAAGGAGAACAGGTAAAAAGTTCTGAATGAAACTAATGTGCTGTCCTTAATTTGTGAAGATGGTATTGCATTTGATTGTTTTTATAATAGTGGTAATGGAGTGCCCTGAGCTGCTCACATCGGTCTTTAAATGCTGTTGGAAACAGTAGCTTATCAGTTGAGTGAATTTATTTCAATACATAACCAGTTCTGTGGCAGTACTATTTTCAGCCTTATTTATACTACAAAGAGGGGAAAATACAAATTAGTGATCTCAGTTTTTAAATTTAAGACATTAAAGAAATATATCAATTGTTTCAGTTTGACAGTCAGTAGCCTGTGACAAGCAGAAACTAGATACTGCTTAAGTCACTTGGAACTTTTCTTAAGTTTGCCCCTTGGGTAAAATCACAATTGACCCTTGAACAATGTGGGGTTTAGGGTGCCGACCCTTGACTCCTGTGCAATCGAAAATCCACATAAAAACTTGGCTACAGTTGTCACTCAGTATCCACAGGGACTTGGTCCTAGACTCCCCCGTGGAAACCAAACTCTGAGGATGCTCAAATCTCATATAAAATGGCATAGGGTAATGCATTCAGTTGGCCCTCTGCGTCTGCAGATACAAAACCCAAGGATATGAAAGTCCAAATATTCAGGATGTCCCAAAAAATGTGTATATACTTTAATAGCTGATGGCTCAATTTTGAAAATAAAATGTATTTTAATAAACAAAGCCTTTATAATTATTCAAAGTGTGTGTATACATTTTGGGGGGCATACTGTATTACCTGCTGGAAAATATCCACGTGTAAATGGACCCATATCGTTCAGACCTGAGTTGTTTAAGGGTCAGCTGTACTTCAGAATATCTGAAGTAAACTCTTATAGTGAAGCGAGGATTCTTTTATTTTATTTTTAAAGAGCTTGACTGTTTGAATCTTAACCCATTTAAATCTGTTTTATATAGCCTAGTTAAAACTGCTGCCTATAGCATAATATTACTATTTCCTCTAAGTCATCAGTTGGCAATCTGTACTTGATAATTTTATGATGACATTTTGCTTCTATTTCAGATTGCAAGGGAGCATGGTATTAGATTTTTTGAGACTAGTGCAAAAGCAAATATAAACATTGAAAAGGCCTTTCTCACATTAGCTGAAGATATCCTTCGAAAGGTAAGCTGCTATTTTTATCTACTGTTAAGGTGCCCAGTGTCACAGTTGAATACTTAGTCTTTTCTAAAGTCCTAGATTTACATCCAAAAATTGGGCTTGGGTGTTACTGTTTCAAAACAGTTACGCATCACCAGTATCTAATCCTTCAAAGTGAAGTAAGGAACTGGAAGAACAGAGAGCCATCTAGAAATCTGTAGGATCTCGTCGGTTCAGTTAATATTCTGAACACCTATGCTTATTCTCTAGGCCCCAATTTCCTACTCCGTTTTCTGTTTACTTTTGGATTGATTTCTCTTATACATCCTTTGCATTTCCATAGATTATTATTTTTAATTTAAGGTAAGTGGCGATACTGTATTCTGAAGTTATTGCTACAGAATCACTATTCTTCTGTACAGTTGTTCTCAGACATGCCAATAAAGGGCATGCATATATTATATACTGAATAAGCAGACTAAATCTACCCCCAAGTTTCATTAGGGAATCATTTCAATCTGTGATGTAAAAAATAATAATGACTAGATTTAGTTATGAGTCTTGAATTCTCTATTCAGTGTGTGGTATATTTATATGCAAATAAAATTAGAGAAATCTGACACAAATCCTAAAGGAGAAACAGACAGTGTATAGGAGAAAATTTCATTGCTTCTGGTAACCTTTCTGTTTTTATACTTGAAATATTCATATTTTTTTAAAAAACCAACTCAGAGATATTGTGTGTGTGTGTGTGTGTGTGTGTGTGTGTGTGTGTATAAAAATAGAGGTGGTATATCAAATAAAAATCTAGTAAAATTTCTGAGAAACCAAGCAACTTAATTTTCTGGAGTGAAATGTTATGTGTTAACTATGATTGAGTGTTCAAACTGCGTAAGATAGTTATCAGTTATTGCTATTCAGGGTGACTGCAAAATAAAGGTTGTGCCCTTTCACATCGGTCAACATCCTGCATATTAAGTTTGAAAGTTAATATATATTGAGTAATAAAAAGTAAGTTAGGATGTAATATATGTAGTGATCTTATTTTTCAAAACTATGTATGATACCAAACACATGTATATGCATGAACACGCACACATCTTTGGTTATGTTTAGCAAATAAACTGGAAGGATAGTGAGTACTCCAAGGGAGTAAGAGGAGGGGGATATAGGACAGAATCACCAAGTGGTGGGAAGCACTTTCTATTTCAGAGGTAGGTGAGGCTCAGTGAAAAATTATTCCAGTATTTACAGAACTTATCACAAAACTTGTTGAAATACCCTTGTCTCTGTATACTTTCTGGATATTTTGGTCTTCTTCATTGTTTTTATTTATTTCTGTTCCTACTGTGTTCCTTGATCTTCTCATTAATCTTTGCATATTTTAAAAACTAGTGCTGCCCTGGTTCGTGTGGCTCAGTTGGCTGAGCGCTGTCCTGTTCACCAAAAAGGCCACCAGTTTGATTCCCATTCAGGACACTTACCAGCTTGTGGGTTTGATCCCCAGTCAGGCGAGTACAGGAGGCAACTGATCGATGTTTCTCTCTCACATTGATGTTTTTCTCTCTCTCAAATCGATAAAACATATTAAAAAAACATACAGACTAGTGCAATATAGTCATGATATAATCTGTGTCCCTGTGAGGTAAATCTTTCTTGTTACTATATTAAAGGTTAAAAAGTATGGATGCACCAATAAATAAAGCTCTCAGTTTAGCATCTTCCCCATGTAGGCAGGCCCAAATATGAGATAGCTTTATTTTCATACACTTTAATCTGGTAATATGAGTTAAAACATCAAATGTAAACTTGCTTAACAAACTAGATGTGGAATACAGTAGTGATTTTTTAAAAAATATATTTTTATTGACTTCAGAGAGGAAAGGATAGGGAGAGAGAGATAGAAACATCAGTGATTATAGAGAATCATTAATCGGCTGCTTCCTGCATGCCTTCTACTAGGAATGGAGCCCATAACCCTGTGCATATGCCCTGGCTGGGAATCAAACTGTGACCTTCTGATTCATAGGTTGTTACTCAACCACTGAGCCACTCTGGCTGGGCTACAGTAGTGATTTTTGACTAGCAACTTTCTTTGCAGTATTTTCTCTCCTGAGTTGATAAAAGAAAAGTCATACCATAATACAAACTCCAGTCTTAAAAGGCAAATAACTACACAGAAAAGGGCTGTTTTACTTTCCTGAAGTTAGGCATGACCTAACATTGGTTTAATGCATATGCTTGATGATAATGCTTTTTAAGTCCTAAGTTCTCAGGGCTCTAGGCTAGGAGATAACAAACCTTTCTGCTGAAGTGTTAGCGGCAGGGAAGATTTCAGAAGTTTTATAAAGGAGTGCTGGGAGGCCTCTAGACATTTCACAGCTTGGAGAAGGCAGGCAAAATGAAGACTTTTGAAAAGAAAGCTTCCAGATCTTTACTTTGCATGGGTCCCGTGACTGTAATTGCATTCTGTTACATAGATTAATGTTTATGAGTGTTTCTGTTGAATCTTGATTTATCCGTGGTAATGTTTTTTTCATGGGTTCCTTTCCTTGTGTATTTGTTCCAGACCCCTGTAAAAGAGCCCAACAGTGAAAATGTAGATATCAGCAGTGGAGGAGGCGTGACAGGCTGGAAGAGCAAATGCTGCTGAGCGTTCTCCTGTTCCATCAGTTGCCATCCACCACCCTGTGTTCTCTTCTTGCTGCAAAATAAACCACTCTGTCCATTTTTAACTCTAAACAGATATTTTTGTTCCTCATCTTAACTATCCAATCCACCTGTTTTATTTGTTCTTTCATCTGTAACTGCTTGCTGACTTTATAATTTTCTTCAAACAAAAAAAATGTATAGAAAAATCATGTCTGTGACTTCATTTTTAAATGTACTTACTCAGCTTACCACTGCATTTCAGTTGTATTATAGTCCAATTCTTGTCAACATTAAAACTTACAGCAATCATTTCAACTCTATTCTGCAAATTGTGTAAGAATAAAAGTTAGAATTAACAATTTTATTTTGTACAACAGTGGAATTTTCTGTCACGGATAATGTGCTTGAGTCCCTATAATCTATAGACATGTAATACAAAAGAAACAAACAAAAGCCAGGAAAACACTCATTTTCGCCTTGAATATGTAAATGGGTTAATTTTGTCCTGTGCCTTATGTGGAAAGGAACTTCTTTGGTTTTTCCTTTTTTGTTTTGATGGAAGCATGTGCAGGAGTTATCATCCAGATATAAACATTAAGATATTTGTGGTTTGCTTGGCTGTAATTTTCAAAGTAATCAATTGAGGACAAAGGATAATGCAGAAGTAATAGCTTTGGTTTGCTGAAACTCATTTTAAGTGGCCTTGATATTTAAAACTATTTCCTGCCACCTGTTCTCCTCCGTTCTCCTCGGCCACTTTTCCTTGTTTGTCTTCCTGCATGCTCCTTTATTTGCTTCTTTCTCGCCCCTCCCTCATGGTATGAGTTATTTAAAATGAAAGGGGCAAACTAGTAGGTTTGTCGAGTGTAACGTAAAGCACTGATTTAACTTGCTAAGTAAACTGAAAGAAAGTTCTAACTGCCTACTAGTCAAACGTCAGTTAGTTGTGTCTTCCCCTCATTTTGTGTCTCCCCTAAAACTGCTGCCCCAGATTCCTTCATGTGCTGTTTGGCTTCATGTTCCTCTTTCCCTTCCCTCTTTGTTCCCTTCCTGTCTTAACTATTGAGTTTATGAAATGGAAGAGTTCATTGCATGCACTAGTGTTTGGAGGGCGTTGTGGTTTGTCTTTCTAATTAGGTGTATAGCCTATTCACTTTCCTAGAATAAATCTTTAACCTAAATTTGAGTAATCTCCATTTTGGCAACTCCTCTAGCAGTTTGGTAGCCCAGTAAAGGTTGTTTTTAAAAGGTGGGAAGGAGGAGTGGAATTTATTAACATGTTTGCCAAATATATTGAGATTTGGCCTTCTCGGAACACTTTTTCAGTGTTAAGTTATCTTTACCTTAAGATTTAGATATACTTTCGTGTATTATTATTTTAAGTCCTCTCTTCACATCCCTTTGGAAAACTTGTATTACCATGGATTCAGAAAAAGAACAAAAGGCTTTTCATGGAGAGATAAGATCTCTAGCTGTCTCTAACCCTGTCGGTTTTTTTCACTTCATTTTTTCTAGTTTTGCTTCATTGCTTATCAGTAGGATAGGGTAAGTTAAGTTTGCTATGCTGCTAGCATCCTAAGATGATACCTTTGTTGAAATAATTGTGAATAGCATGATTCATTTCTAGCAGAGGCTGAGTTTAGGACAGCAGCTTCCATTGAAAAGTCTTTTCTGTGTCGTGGGCAGCATTTTAATGCCCTCTTGGCTCTCATAAACAACACAGGGACGGATCTGCTCCAAACACCGATGCATTTTTCAGGTAGTGCCCTAAAAACCATTTTCTACTCCTCACCTGATGATGGTTCTTCGTTCTTTTCCCCTCACTTGAATTTTATCATTGTTTACTACTAGTAAAAGCAGCATTGCCAAATAATCCCTAATTTTCCTCTAAGAATAATGAAATGATGTTAAGCTTCTTGAAAAGCTTTGGGTTAAACCTGTTGTCAGATTAATTTTGATGTGTTTGTTGCTTTCCTTTATCTGGAATGTGGCAGTAGCTTTTTTATTTTTAACCTTTAATCCTTATTCAATTCAGTCAGTGACTTAAGGTTTGAGAGCTCAACACTGGGATTTTTGGGTAACAGACTGACAGTTTTGTTGTTTGCATAATTATAATCGGCATTGTACATAGAAAGGATATGGCTACCTTTTGTTAACTCTGCACTTTCTAAATATCAAAAAAAAGGGAAATGGAGTATAAATCAATTTTTGTATAATCTGTTTGAGTTTTATTTGCTTAATATTAGGGCGTTGCCCCTTTTTCTGTAAGTCTCTTGGGATCCTGTGTAGAAGCTGTTCTCATTAAATACCAAACAGTTAAGTCCATTCTCTGGTACTAGCTACAAATTCGGTTTCATATTCTACTTAACAATTTAAATAAACTGAAATATTTCTAGATGGTCTTCTTCTGTTCATATAAAAACAAAACTTGATTTCCAACTGTGTGGCTTGGTTTTCATTTATTTATGGAGTTGAAGATGGAGGATTACTTTGAAAAGTAATGCAGAATGAATATTAGAGGACAAATAGGGAAATAACTTTCTCAACCTAGAGAAAACTGAGAAGGCAATTTCAAGAACTATTTTTGGTAAGAAAACTACATTAAAAAATAGACTTATCTCTAGGACACTAAAAAAACTCATTCTGGTGTCAAAAGAGATACCACAATTTCAGTCACTTTCCAACTAGCAATACTAGAATGTACCAAAGGCCAATTCCTGCTGAAGTCAGCTGATTACCCATGGCACAAAGGCAGGCTTGCTATTCTGGAAGATGAACCCTCTTAGCATTGACTCCTTACCTGAAAAACAAAAGAATTTCCTATTTTTTTGGTGAACTATAGTGTGAAACATTTTTTTAAACTCACCTGAGAATATTTTCCATTGATGTTGATCCTCACCCAAGGATATTTTTCCATTGCTTTTCAAGAGACTGTGAAAGGGAGGGAAGGAGGGAAGAGAGAGAAACGTGGGTGTGAGAGACACACTGGTTGCCTCCCGTATGCCTCCCAACGGGGGGCTGAAGCGAACCCACAACCCAGGTACTATGTGCCCTTGATCAGGAATCAAACCCAAAACCCTGTGGTATTTGGGCTGGTGCTCTAACCATTGAGCCCATGGCCAGGGATCCACTGATTTTTGTTTGTATTTTGAGAGAGAGAGAGAGAGAGAGAATTGGTTACCTCCTGTGTGTGCCCCGACCAGGATAACCCAAAACCCAGGTAAGTGGGCTGATTGGGAATTAAACCCGCAACCTTTTGAAATAATGCTCTAATCAACTGAGCCACCCGGTCAGGGCGAAACAGCTTTTTTATATATAGTGTGGAAGGAAATGTTTAATCCTTTATTAAGTCGTTATTAGACCATAAGCAAAGATAAGTATTTGTTGACAAGATTGTGCTGGATGGGTGATATGTAGAAGTTTTCTCACTGCAGACAGTGGTTCTCAATCTTCTGGCCCTTTAAATACAATTCCTCGTGTTGTGACCCAACCATAAAATTATTTTCGTTGCTACTTCATAATGTAACGTTGTTACTGTTATGAATCGTAATGTAAATATCTGATATGCAGGATGGTCTTAGGTGACCCTGTGAAAGGGTCATTTGACCGCCAAAGGGGTCGCGACCCACAGGTTGAGAACCGCTGGTTTAGAAGAATCACCTGGAATATTTTAAATGCTTAGTCATTCAGTTCCCTCCAACATACTGTTTTGTGTGTCTAGGTTGGGGCCTATGATTCTGCTTTTGAGATTGGTATAGGGAAATCGAACATAGTCTCTATCTCTCTATACATTTTTATACATATAATTGATTTCAGAGAGGAAGGGGGAGAGAGAGAAGCATCAATGATGAGAAAAAATCATTGATCGGCTGCGGAGACCCAACCCGAAAACCAGGCATGTGCCCTTACCTGAAATCAAACACAGGACCCTTCAGCCCACAGGTCGACACTCTATCCACTGAGCCAAACTGGCTGGGGCTCTACCCTTAAATGTATGATCTACTTTTTAGAAAGCAAAAGCAATTTATCAGCTAAGCATATACAAGAGCCAAATAGTTATGATCCAGATCTTAAGTACTGTATTAAAGAAGAGCAAGTTCAGTTGGGCAAGAGCAGTTGAAAGAATAAAGAGCAAAAATACAGTGGGGCCTTGACCTACGAGTAATTCGTTCTGAGACCAAGCTCATTAAGGAGCTCGTTAACTCAAATTATCAACTCAATGCAAAAAATCGGCCAAGACAGCTGGTATCTCAAAAACTCCTTAGTCGGGACACTCGTAAGTCAAGGCCCCACTGTAGTTGGGATGGCTTTGGAGGGAGGAGGGATGTGAATTGGTTCTTAGGTACAGATATTGGTTGGCGAAGGGTATGAAGGGCCTATAGGCCAATCAGTAACAAGGGTATGTGAGAAAGCAGCAGTCCAACTGGATGGTGTGATCGGGAGGTGGGAGACCCGTGAAGCCTTCGAAGGGGCAAGAGCAGCATGTTTGAGGGAAAGTCTAGATAGGTTGGGAGGGAAACTGAAGGGTTCTAGAGATCACAGATCAAGTCAGATTTAAGTAGGACCCACCTAAAATGATGGCAGAGGGCAATGCAGGGTTAAAGTTCAAGGGACTATGTGAAGGGGAAAGACTGTTTCCTACTACTAGCTGTGGCACTCCGGTTCTTTGGGTTATGTTGTCAACAACCTGGTGAAGTAGTACCTGATTTACACGATTAACTCGGAATAATTTAAGATTGCACAGCCAGTTGGTACGGGAGTTGGGTTTTGAAACCAAGCCTGACACCAGTGGCCACTCATACAGTTTCTCAGGATAAGGTCCTAAGGTTTGGTCATAATGATTACAATGGGGTTAATAAATGTGCCAGAGCCAACAGCAAGCAGAGTGGTCGTGAAGTCTTATCTAATGTAACCATTTAGCCCAGTGATTCTCAACCTTGGCTGCACATTAGAATCACCTGGGAATCTTTTTAAAATCCTGATTTCTGGGCCTCATCCTCCGGAAATTCTGTTTCTTTGTGATGGGGTGAGGCCACAACATTAGTAACGAAGAAACAGAATTTCCAGAGGATGAGGCCCAGAAATCAGGATTTTAAAAAGATTCCCAGGTGATTCTAATGTGCAGCCAAGGTGGAGAACCACTGATTTAGCCTAACTGGTACCTTCTAACAGAGTAATGCCCTTGAAACGTACTTGGCTCAGTTTACTACTGTTTTTGCTTTAAACCTTACTGCCCCTCCACTTTGCCAATTCCGTTTCCTCCTACTTGAAACCATCCTTTGGCTGAAAGTAATAAAGGCAGTTGCTTTCCACAATTGTCTTAATTGGCTTTTTGAGGTGAAACTTTGAGCAGATCTTTGTTGAATGAGTAATAGTGGTGAACTAACTCAAAATATAGGCGGGGGGCGGGGGGCACGAGTAAGGCAACTGGGTATAGTGTGTGCCAGCTCCCCAGATGGACTTGCGACAGTTTAAGTCAGTGACTAGTGGTCTAGTCTGACTCAGTTGAATATGAAGAGCTGTGGAGGGGAGAGGAGGCCCCGGGCTTTTCTGGGACACTGAATTTAGGTCTGAGATTTCCAGCCTCAAGATAGGAGGGGTGGTATATTTCTATTGCAGCCAGTTAAAGAGAGCGTAACAGCTGATAAGGAAAGAAAATCTCTAGCACAAAACACACAAATTTCTACCATTAAGGGTTATTTACAATGCAAGTAAATTGTCTCCAATGCAAGTTCATTAAAATGCACATATTTGCATGAATGCCTCTATCATTTTTTTGAATTTCAGTAAAAATGCAAGAGTAAATTGTAAATCAGTGGTGACATTTCTACAGGGAGCTTAAATAATAAAGTCTAGGTTTGTAACTTTATGGTGATTTGACTTGATATATACAGTTTACTGCTTCTGAAAAAAAGGGTAATTCGCATTCTCATTAGAGTTGTTCTTTTGACTGGAGTGAGACTAGTCAATCCAAGATGAAGCTCCCCGGTGAGCGCCTGACGTGCAGGGTTTCAGTGCTGAATGAAAAGGAGGGTCCACCTGCTTTAGACACCAGAAGTGCAGGGAGCGGAGTGGATATGACAATGGAAAGAGGGGACTCTCAGAGAGGCCTTTCACCTGTGCCTCTTGTGAAGCGCCTGAAGGACTCCATGAAAGCTCTTAAGTTTCACGTCAATCACAGAAACAATTTGGGCCTGGGAGATTTCCAAGACAGATGTTGGAGTGAATCTACCGGGATGAAGATGCTGCCCGAGCCACACTTGCTGGGGTGAGAGACGGATCTGAAGTAATTTATGGGACACCGGTTGCTGTTCTGTGACCTTCTCGATGGTCCACATTCCTGCAGCTGTGAAAACACGACCCAGTTGCTAGGTGCTGTGAGCTACTTGTCCTCTTAATCAGCACAGGCTAAGCTGTTTTTCCTTCTAACGGGCCTTGAGTGTTACCTAGGAAGTAAATGTTTGAAGAAAACTGTTTAAAGATCCTAGGATAGGTAGGGATGGCTTTTCCAGTTTAAGTTCTAGGTCACTCATATAGGAGATTACATTGAAATTTTAAAATTTATTTCCTAATCACTGAGCTTTGAGACCTCAACCACGGATGACCCTTCCCTCGCTGTCACCTAGTACCGTTCAGTTTTCTTACATTATCTCCCGTCTTCCCCTTGGCATCCCCACTGCCTAGTTTTGGTACTAGTCCCTCTCCTCTGCACCACCACGTTAATTTCCTAAGTGATCAGCTGGTGTCGGTCTCCCTCACACACCCCGGTCTGTCTTGCACAGATGAGAGTGTTAATCCTCCAAATACCCACTTTCCAGAATCTACAGCAAGGGTCTGTCATGGCCCCATCGTCGTTGGTCACTTCAAGCATCCAGGGGAGTGTAAAGCAGTGCATTAACCTGACCCAACAATTGAGGACCTTCTCCAGCCCCCAAACCATTGTTTAGTTACTAGTGGTAGAGCCTTAACTTCCACCCCAAACCCACTCAGCTGTGCGTAGGCCTCCAAACGGATCTGGCAAGGTGGGGATTGGATTAGATTATGTGCTTTCTTGAGGGTGGGTTTGCTTGAGGGGTCCCAAAAGATGCATTTCCAAGTTGTTCACGTAGAAGCACAGAAACAATGGACAGGGCTTACTTAAAGGCAAAGACAAGCCTTTTACTAAAGAAGTTATATCCCTGGGGTGTGACTATCCACCATGACCTCCCCAGTTAGGAATTTATGATCAGATAACCCTTTGAGGTTACTATCCATAGAACCCCCTTTTCATCCACACTCCTATACAGACTCTACCACTAGTAACTAAACAGTGAAGGGGACCAGAATAAGCTATTGTGTATATAAATTATTGTGGACTGAGGCATTGGATTCCCCAAATCCCTTATCTGACTAAAAGCATAACTTCCCAAAAGAACTCATGTGTCATAAAACACCCTCTAGGGAGCAACTCCGAGCTCTTCTTGGAGAGATGTGTACCACACCCAAAAACATGCTCTCAGAGTTCTTATCTCATCTGTTCTAAGGGTCCAGTTCTCTCTCCCAAAAGTCCTTTATTTTGAGTGACCTTCGTGCCCCTAGCCCTGATGAGAAGTCATCTGTTCTTCAGAAGTGCCTCTCTACCCCGCCCCATCCCCTGTTAAGGTGGTACATACCATATACGCCCCCAATTCTAGGAGGCACATTCTTCTGTGAACTCCCAGATACACAGTTAATAGAAATCTGTTGTTTTTGTTTTTGCTAATCTGTCTTTTGTCAGTTTAATTTGCAAACCTCCAAACACTGCACCTAAGAGGGTAGGGGAGGTTTTTCTTCCCAACAATAGTAAACAAGGTAATGTTTCTCCATAGAATTCTCTATGAAGAAGTTATAGTTAGAATTTTATTATTTTTTTAAAATATATTTTTATTGATTTCAGAAAGGAAGGAGAGGGAGAGAGAGAAATAGAAACATCCATGATGAGAGAGAATCATGGATTGGCTGCCTCCTGCAAGTCCCCCCCCCCCCCCTCCGGGGATTGAGCCCACAACCAGGGCATGTGCCCCTGACTGGAATTGAACCTGGGACCTTTCAGTTTGCAGGCAGCCACTCTATCCACTGAGCCAAACCCGCTAGGGCTAGAATTTTATTATTTTGCAACCTCTAATGAATCGATGGATCTAGGCATGATCAATGGCTACTAACTCACAAAGAGAGAGATCCAACAAAAGAGACATCCAGACATTCATGTACCTTAGTGTCTTGAACACAGTCCTTCCAATGGTGAGGCAATGCCAAAACATATCAAACCTCAGATCAAACCTCTGTTCTAGATCCAGCTACCAATTTATAGGAAACCTGAAGACAGAGGGACATATTAAACTACATCAATTTATTTATTATTATTTTTAAATATGTTTTATTGACTTTTTACAGAGAGGAAGGGAGAAAGATAGAGAGTTAGAAACATTGATCAGTTGCCTCCTGCACACCCCCTACTGGGGATGTGCCTGCAACCAAGGTCCTTCCCCTGACCGGAATCAAACCTGGGACCCTTCAGTCTGCAGGCCGACTCTCTAGCCGCTGAGCCAAACCAGCTAGGGCTAAACTACATCAATTTAAAAACCCAGCCTGATCAATTTTGCAGGACAATCGAGTCAGTGTTTTCCATAATTAAATTTCAATGGGGAGTGAAAGAGAATATAAATTAACAAGAGACTGAAAGGGAAAAAAATATCAGGCAAAACTAAAGCATAGGGTGTTTAGAGAAATACAGAGGTAATATACCATAAAGAAAATGATTAACCTCCAAGTCAGGTTGGGGATATTTTTAGCAGGGAGGGAGGAGCTGTAAATGGCCAGAGAGTTATAAATGGAGTTTCTGCGATACCTAATCCTATCTTCTGGCCTGGACGTTGTTTACAAAAGTGTTTGCCTCATCACAAGTCATTACTCTACACATTTGTTTTGTGTGGGCTTTACATTTTGTATTACATTTACACTTTATAAAAGGCTCTGTGTGTTTAAAATTATAGGGGCTAGTTCACAATCTCCAGGACCATAGAAACAGTTTCAGAGTCTGTGCAGCCACGACCAGCGCTCAAAACCAGGCTTGGCAAGGTCAGCTGAGGTCCTGCAGTCCCTGCTGCTGAACATCCTGCCCCAGGAATTGTCACTGCTGCCTCTGGAAACAATGTAGCTGCCGCCAATGCCAAACCCCTGCCCATAAGGTTGATACTGGGTGGTCTCTGCTTCTTGGTCTCAGTAGCTTCTGCTGCAAAGTCTGGGGTGGTTTGGTTGGTGACGCCCCAAGTAGGTGCCCATGTTCCATATGCCAGGGGAGTGCGGGGTAGAGAGATTCAGTAGTGGGGGGTGAGATCTGACCCTAAGGGGGGTTCAGGTGGACAAAAAGAATGACAAATGGCCCCTACGCTCTTGATGCTCAAACGTAACTGCAGATAAGAGCCACCAGGGAAGTGCTTTAATAATTTTTTTTAAAATGTATTTTATTGATTTTTTACAGAGAGGAAGGGAGAGAGATAGAGAGTTAGAAACATCGATGAGAGAGAAACATCGATCAGCTGCCTCCTGCACATCTCCCACCGGGGATATGCCCGCAACCCAGGTACATGCCCTTGACTGGAATCGAACCCGGGACCCTTCAGTCCGCAGGCCAACGCTCTATCCACTGAGCCAAACCGGTTTCGGCAGGGGAAGTGCTTTAAAAAATACCAGTGCCATGGTTGTACCCTGGCCCAATTAACACAGAATCTCTAGGATGAGACTGGACTGTTTAGTGGCTTTTGTTTTTTACTTCCTGTGTGATTCCCATGTGCAGTCAAGTTCATAAACCAACTAGTGGCCCAGTGCACGGATTCGTGCACATTGAAAGGAAATTAATTAGAAGGTAGCTAGTGGGGTGGGACTGGGTGAGATGGGCTGGACACACCCTAGAGCCAACATCCCATGGCCCTTCCCCGGCCTGCCTCACTTGGGGTGGCACTGCAGCTCAAAGGGCGTCTGCGTAGTGAGTGGGGTCCCTTGGCAGGTGGGGTCCCTCGGTCTGCGGGGACCAGGCCAAAACGGCTCTCCGACATCCCCCGAGGGGTCCCGGAGTGGGAGAGCTCCCTCCTCTCTGGTTCCAGGGTGTATCACCCGAGAACCACCGCTGCCAAGTCACGGCAGATGGGCAGCTCCTGCTTTGAGCGTCTGCCCCCTGGTGGCCAGTGCACCTCATACCTACCAGATGGTCAAACGTGGGACGGTCGCTTAGCCTTTTATATATGCCTGCACCCTTGCCATGCAAAGTGTGGTCTTCAGATTAGCCACATTGGAATCAACTGGAAGCTTGTTAAGACTACACAGTCTCAGGACACACACACACAGCCCTGCTGAATTAGAATCTACCTCTAAACTTGTCCAGGGCAGTTACACACCCTTTTCCCAGGGCCAGCTCAAGACCCCCCAGCAAGGATGTTCCCCCGTCCTGAGCAGAGAAGCAACCTCTCTCCCTCCTCCATACACAGAGGGGCACTTGGACCTACATCTGTGTTGGGCACTTATGGCAGCGTCCGTTCCTGATGGTTGTCCTCTGTTGACTCGTCCGCTTTCCAGGTTGCAGACCCTGGTGGGCAGGGACCCTGTCTGGTCTGCTTTGTGTCGGCACAGCACTCCGCACGGCTGCCCACGCAGCAGGAGCTCATGTGGTGAGTGAACCAGTGACTTTTTCTGCTTCCTTCTGTCCAGCAGGTTCAGCAGAGGTGGTGCCGGCCTCCTAGTCCCGCCCTCACTTCCAGGCACTCACACTTATACCCCAATTTAAAAGCAACTTCTAATACAACTGGAAAAGAACCTTAAAACTCAAGCCCAAGCCTCTCCCGACCAGCTATGTCCAGGTCCAGGATTCAGTGGTGTCTCCTGTGGCTCTCGTTGCTAGGAGGTGGAGTAGAAAGCCCTGGGAGACTCCGGCCACTGTAACAGTCGGGGGCCTCCGTGGTTCCCCTCTGCTGGATTAACCAACACTCACAAGACTCCTAACTGTTGTGGGGTTGGTGGGGGTGGGTATGGAGCGGCAATGAATTAAATATGGAGTCATTGGGCCGCCTTGTGGCCATTCCAGGTAACTGCATGTCTCCTGTGTGTCACCACAAACTTCCTCAGAGCCCATCCATCCATTTATGACAGCTCTAGCTGCTTTGGCTCAGGGGGTAGAGTGTCGGCCTGTGGACTGAAGGGTCCCGGGTTTGATTCCGGTCCAGGGCACATGCCCTGGTTGCGTGTTTGGTCCCCAGTGGGGGCGTGCAGGAGGCAGCTGATCAATGATTCTTTCTCATCATTGATGTTTCTCTCTCTCCCTCTCCCTTCCCCTCTGAAATCAATAAAAATATTTTTAAAAGATAATTTATGGTAAACATAGCCACAAAACAATTAAATTCTCTTTCCAAACCCCCACTAAAATGAAGAAAAGGAATTTAAAAAGCATAAGACTATGAAGACAAAACAGGCAAGAGGCATCTGTGAGAATTAGCAACTGTTGAACTAAATCTTTTTAAAATGGGAGATGGAAAACAGAGCTGACTGTTGTAGGGCAGAAGTTACAGCCTACATGTCTCAAAGGAGGATGCCAATAAAAAGGGAGCAAATTTGCCCCGCATCCCCAGCGTTCCAGGATTCAGAGGCACCGGTTGTCATAGGGAGGTCAGACATGTGGCAGGCAGTCGGTTACAAATGGGGTTGGGTAGGAAGTTTGTATAAAATAGTGGGAGCCCCAGGTGTTCCTTCCTACCCCTTGTCTGCAGAAATGGAATGACAGCCTCCAGGCTCAAGGACGCCAGGCACGGGGAAAGGTGGGGATGAGGCAAGGGACCAAAAACATGGAGTTCAGTGCGCAGTGGCATCTCGAGGGATGGCCTCCTCAGATTCATTCCTTCTCTCTTCCCTGGAGTTTGGCAGCCAGGCATACGTACCCAGGTAAAAGGTTCGGAATGTCTCCTCTGGAGAACCTGGCATAAGAAAAAAGCCTCACAATACCATTGGCTGGAGTTTTACCAATTAAAAGGCCAGGTCGTTGCAGATTATTCTGTGTAGAAGGTCTTCAGTCATTAAGGCAGATGAACACACATAAAGCTTCCACTCTACCTAAAACATTTTAAGTCATCCTAACATGTAGAAAAGTATAGAAAAACTAAGGAAAATCCACACACCTGACACCCAGATTTAGCAGATATTTGCGTTCAGTCAGACCTTCAGTTCTTCACCTTAGAGCTGTGTGTTACAGCTGATGGGTCATGTGTTTTCACCTTAACATAAAAGAGAGAATGGAGCCCTAGCCGGTTTGGCTGAGGGGACAGAGTATCGGCCTGTGGAGTGAAGGGTCCTGGGTTTGATTCTGGTCAAGGGCACATGCCTGGGTTGCAGACTCAATCCCCAGTAGGGGGTGTGCAGGAGGCAGCCAACCAATGATTCTCCCTCATCATTGATGTTTCTATCTCTCCCACTCCCCTCTCTGAAATCAATAATATTTTTTTTTAAAAGAGAGAGAATAAACAACTAACAAAAAAGGAAACGAGCCCTGACCTGTTTGGCTCAGTGCATAGAGCGTCAGCCTGCGAACTGAAGGGTCCCAGGTTCGATTCCGGTCAAGGGCACGTACCTTGGTTGTGGGCACATCCCCAGTAGGGAGTGTGCAGGAAGCAGCTGAATCAATGTTTCTCTCTCATCGATGTTTCTAACTCTCTATCCCTCTCCTTCTCCCTTCCTCTCTGTAAAAAAAATCAATAAAATATATTTTTTTTAAAAAAGGAAACGAAAAAAAAATGCAGAAAACCCCTGAACTCACTTTATTTTCTTTTTCTTTTTTTTTTAATTGATTTTTTACAGAGAGGAAGGGAGAAGGATAGAGAGTTAGAAACATCGATGAGAGAGAGAGAGAGACATCGATCAGCTGCCTCCTGCACCCCCCCCCCCATTGGGGATGTGCCCGCAACCAAGGTACATGCCCTTGACTGGAATCAAACCTGGGACCCTGCAGTCCGCAGACCGACACTCTATCCACTGAGCCAAACCTGTCAGGGCCCCCTGAACTCACTTTAATTAATATTCTTGGATATGCCATAATATTAAATCCATAAGGCAAAAATAGGATGGATTTAATATTTAATGGATTTGGTACAAAAAACACACAAAGAATGAGATAGAATTCACTACAATAAGAACTGTCAATGGAAATAAAAGATTTAAGAGAAGAATTAGAAGATAAAAGTCAAGGAAATGTCCCAGAAAGTAAAACACACAGACCAACAAAAGGAGATGGAGAAGAGGAGGAATTGATAAGAAATGTAGAGAGCTAATCCAAAGGTCAAATTTTTTTGATTCACTAGAGGTCCAGAAGAAGAAAACAGAGAAGAAAGCGGAAGGAAGGTGATGATGGGAGAGAGAATATAAGGAAACCTCCCAGAATTGAGGAATACTGGTTTCCAGATTGAAGGGGCCTGGCCTGTGCCAACACACACACACACACACACACACACACACACACACACACACCTGGCCTGTGCCAATACAGAGAGAGAGAGAGAGAGAGAGAGAGAGAGAGAGAGAGAGAGAGTTCCTGCACCAAGGACTGCTATCATGGCATCTCAGAACTCCAGGGATAAAAGAAGAGATTAAAAAAATATTTTAAAGGCACCCAGAGGGACAACAATAGGTCACATACAAAGAATCATGAGCCTAAATGGTGTAAATTTTCTTAAAGTAATGCAGAGAGCTAGAAAACAATGGGGCAATAGCTTCAAAATTGTGAGTGAAAAGGCTTTTCCCTGTAAAATTCTGTTCTCCTTCGAATTACTTGTCAAGTAGGAAACATGTATCCAGGTGAATGCTGTCTTCCCTTGTTCGCCTGCGCAGGAATCTATTAGCGGACATTCTCCAGCAACAGGGGAAAGGACCATGAGGAAGAGGGAGCCCAGGAAACCAGCCCTGGAGGGCGTGCAGCTGGCCTAGGAAGTAACCAGTCTGGAGAGGAACTGGAAGCCGTGGCCTCCAGGGAAACAAGTGGGGGAGGTGGTGCTGATGTGTTACAGCTGATGGGCCATGTGCAAATAATGAGGACGCTTTTTTATCAGGTAGGGAGAAGGCTCTCTGCTCGGCCTACCTGTTCCTGGCACAGAGTAGGTGCCCAATAAATAATGTTGAGTGAGTGAGTGAATGAGTGACAGTTTATCAAGCTTCACATGTGTGTTTTAGGTCCGACAGTAAGGCCGACCAGCTTCCCTTCCCCGCTGCAGGCATCTGAAAATACAGGGTAAACATAAATTAAAGTGCATAGCCCAGTGCTCAAGAAAGCAAGGACAAATAGGTCACTGAGAAACCACACTTCGGTGCTGTAATTTACAGACACCCAGCGGTGCAGCCCGACATGCTCAGGGTCCCAGCGGCTGATGTCTGAGCTGGGGCAGCCCAGCCGCTCTGCTCCCCATCAAGGCTGTTTCCTCCATCTCGGGCCTCTGCACTTGCAGCAGAACTAGCAAATGAGGTGCAGGCGCCGTGTGATGTGAAGCCCTTCGCTTTTTCGAACTGGCTATGGTATTAAAGAGGAAGTTGTTTCTGCAGGTAAATTTTTAGTGTTGACAAAACCGGGTGATTCTGAAAGAAAATGCTTTCTACAGAAGTTGTTCCAAACCCCATTTAGAATAGAAGGCCTCTGCCCCTCTCTCTCTCTCTCTCTCTCTCTCTCTCTCTCTCTCTCTCTCTCTTACTGGGGAAATCTCTTTTTAAGGGCACAGTATTTCACACACGAGTAGGAGAAACAACGGCTTGAAACAGGCTGAAATCTCTTTAATACCAAAAATAAAAGCACTCTCCCGTGATCCCAGACACCCACCCCCTTCCCCCAGCTCCCACCCATTTCTCTGCTCCCTTTTACAGCAAACTCCCCGAAAGAGCTGTCTGTATTTGAATCTGCAATCCTTCCCCTGCATTCCCTCTTCTGTTGGTTCAAATTAGGGCCTCACCCCACCACCGCGTCAGGATAGCTCTTGCCAAGGTCAGAGTGGTGCTAAATGGGAGATGCTGGCTCCCTGAATCCCTCTCCTTCCTAAAACATTTCCTTTCCTCCACCTGCCTTCCAGGAGACGGCTTTCTACCTGCCTCACTCGTCCTCCTCACTCTTGCTGTGCCTTCTTCATCTTCTTGACCGCTAAGTGTTGCAGTGTCTCAGAACTCAGTTAGGAGACCCCCATCTCCCCTTTGTCTACGCTCAGGCCCCAGGGAACTTCATCCGAGTTCTGGTCTTTAGAAGCCATGTATGTCCTCATGACTCCCCACTGGTTCAACTGGCCCAAAACAAACCCCTGTCTCCCAACCCCACGCTTCCCCACAGCCTTCTCCACCTGCAGTGCCATCCTTCCAACTGCTCTAACCACCTTCAGATCTCTTTCTCCCGTACCTCACATCCAATTCATCAGCAAATCCCATTGGTTCTACCTTCAAGACATACCCAGAACCCACCACATCTCATCACCGCCACAGCTCTGCCGAGTCCATGTCCATCGTTTCCAGCAATTAGTAACCAAAGAGCCCTCACCCACAGGCTCTTCACAACGCGGCAGACAGAATGATCCTGAAAACATTTAGATCAGGTCACTGTTCTTCTGAAAATACGTCAAAGGCTTCCTGTCTCACTCAGAATGAAAACTAAAGCCCCCAGAATGTCCCCCATGGCCCCATCCCCATTCTGACCTCTCACAGACCACACTTGGCCTCAGATCTTAAATCTGGGGGAGGAAGCTAACGCTCAGATACAGGAATATTGTCCAAGCCATGCAAAAGCAGAAGTTTTAAATTTTAATGAAGTCCGACTTGTCAATTTTTTATGGATTGTGCTTTTGATGTATCTAAAAAGTCATTGCCCAACTCACGTTCATTTAGATTTTCTCTTACGTTATCTTCTACAAGTTCTATGGTTTTGTATTTTATATTTAGATCTATGTCCATTCTGAAATAATTTTTGTGAAGGGTGTAAGGTCTGTGTCTAGAATTTTTTTTTTCCATGTGGATGTCCTGTTATTCCTGCACCATTTGTTGAAAAGACTTTGTCATTATTTTACGGGGAGGAGTCTGCCACCGATTTGTTGCCCCCCTATGAGGCCTGGACAGGGAGGAGCCTGCAACCGAGGTAGGTGCCCTGACCAGAATCGAACCTGCAACTCTTCAGTCTGAGGGCCCACGCTCTATCCACTGAGCCAAACCTGTCAGGGCAGGATAAAGCCTTGATTTTGGCCATATCCCTAGGGAAGAACCCACGTCCACCCCCCACAAACCCAGGTGAGCTTGTCCATCCAGGTTACCCCAAAGTCGCACCCCCGGGGGGGTGCAGGAGGAGAAAGCCTTCCCGCTGTGGGTGTTCTGGGCCAGGCCCGGTTTGGAGTTAGCACTGACTGGGAGGCATCCCGTCTCGGCTCTGCTTCTTCCTTGGGTGTGACCTTCGAGCAAAGCATTTCTGCTCTTGGAGACTTGGTTTCTTTCCTCCGCGAAAGATGGAGACTGAACAATGAGCTGAACTGTGTCTCCTCTTGCCGAGAAGCTGTGTTCATCTTGTCTGGTGTCATTCCTCTTGGGGTGTGTGTGTGTGTGTGTGTGTGTGTGTGTGTGTGTGTGTGTGTGTGTGTGTTGAGGCTGAGGACTAGACCATGGAGCCTTTCCGCTTCTTGCGGGACACACAGGCCCGCACCAGCCCCCGATCGCCTGCAGGAGGCGCTGCAGACACACCCGGGAGGAAGGGAGTCCTCCGTCCCGGTGACAAGGCCCAGGCCGCCGCAGCTTCTGGGATGGGCTTTCGGGGAGGATGGAGCCCAGGAAAACAGGGGTTGGAAGGAGGAGGTGCGGAGAACAGAAAAGGGAGAGCAAATTAAGAGAAGGGGCCGCCCGAGAGAGGACTCCACCGGGTCACACCGCACCTCCGTTCCCCGCTGGCGGGATGAGAGCTTGTCCCGGGCTGTGCGCTGCCGCTCCGGTGCCCATCGGCCGGGGCGCGCTGGGAGCGTGCAAACTGCCCCCCCGCGGGGGCCGGGCGGCGGCGGCGGCCGCCGGGGAAGGCAGGAGGATCCGCAGTCGATCCTCGGGGCCAAGTCTCGGCTGCCACTTGACGTCGGTGGAGCCTCAGTTTGCTCATCAGTAAATGGGTTAGTGAGGCGGCCTCGCCGGGCTGTGAGGCTGGAGACGATCGATGTCCCAGAGGCAGCGGGTGGATTCGGGGCAGGAATTGGGGAGCGAAGCGGGTCCTGGGCGGCGACTCCCGGAGGCCCTGGCACCAGGGGGTGAAGACGGCGCCGCTCCCGGCGGGGAAGGGGGTCCGGACCCACTCGGCGGGGCGGGGAGGCCGACCCCCACCCCCCGACCCCGCAGATGCCGCTTCGCCCCTCGCCTTCCTCTCCAGGCTCGCGCCCGGATCCTCGGTCCCCGCGGTCACCTGCGCGCTCGCGGAGGGCGGGCCGCGGGCCCCGGCGGGGAGGCGGGACTTGGCGGAGGCCGGGGAGCGGGCCGGGGGGTGGGGCGAGGGGCGGGGGCCGGCGCCCCGCGGGGAGTCCGGCCACGTGATGCTCGCGGCCCGGCCGGGCGGCCAGGCGGGGAGCGCGGCGGCCCCCGGAGGTGGCGGCGGGCGCGCAGCCCGGGCCGCGCGGGACCGGCCGCCGTCGGGGCGCGCATGCCATGGAGAAGCTGGCGGCCGGGCTGGCCGGCCTGCGCTGGAGCATGGGCGCCTTCCCGCTGGACCTCATCGTCAGCCGCTGCCGCCTGCCCACGCTCGCCTGCCTCGGGCCAGGTACCGGGGGTGCTGGGGAGGACGCCGGGGGCCGCCGGGGGCGGGGGCTCCCGAGCAGGTGCCGCGGGGCCGGCGGAGCTGCCCGCCCGCCGCTCCCCGGGCGCCCGCGCAGCTCCCGGCGCACCTTCGCGGGAGTCGGGGGGCCGGGGGGCCCCGAGCCGGGCGTCCGCCTCGTCCTGGCCCTGCAGACGGGCGGAGACAGAGACCCGGACCGGGAGGGAGCGGGCCGGGCCGGGCCAGAGTCCTCTGGCCCAGCTGGGACCCAGAGCCCGGCCGGCCGCCGCGCCCGCCCCGTCGGTGCAGTGCCTTTCCCGTCGCCCGCAGACCCCCTCCCGGCCGCGCCCCCCCGTCCCTTTGTCCCCCCCTTTGCCCTCCATCCCCCGCACCCCGGGGCTCGGTCTCCGTCCTCCCGCCGCCGCCCCAGCCCCTCTCGGGGCCCTTCTCGCCTCCTCCTTTCGCGCCCCGGGAGCCCCTGGGGTCCCTGGGCGAGCGGCGCTCCCTCGGGGCGTGCCCGACCCCCGGCCCTCCCTCCGCTGCCGGCCCCGCTCCTCCCAGGGCCCGGGCCGAGGCCGCGCCGCTGCTGGGACCCCGCGCGGGGCGAGGGGACTGTTTGGGGAAGGAGGGCGGCCGGCGGGGGAGGGGCGGGAGCGGGGCCGGCAGCCAGGCCGGGGTTTTGTGCGCGAGAAGAATAGGGGTTTGGCCGCGTTGGCACACTCGCTTCCCTGCATGCTAATGGGGCCGCGGCCGCGGGCTCCCCGCTCTCCCCTCCCGGCGACCGGGAGCGGGCTCCGGGGCTGGACCGCACCGAATCGTGGGACAGGGGTGCCCCGCAGCCCTGCGCCTCGTTCCCCGGCCCCTCGGCCTGTGATCCCGAGACAGTCCTGTGGGCAGCAGGCTGTGTATGTCCGCGAGCGCGTGGAATATGCTGGCCGCTGCCCACGGTCCTCTGGCAGCTCCCGCTCCTGGGCGGGGGCTCCTCACTGTGCTCGGGCCTCCTTTGCGCGCCCCGGATGCTCCTCGCACCCCTGGCTTGTCTCCCACTGTGCGCCCCCAATGCCATGGTTAGTGCCTTGTTTTCACGCTGGGCTGCAGGCTCCCTGAGGGGGGCATCCTGCCGAACGAAGATTGTGGCCAGACTGACCCACCGGCTGAATGAATGAATGAATGAATGAATGAATGAGTGAGTGAGTGAATGAGCAACTGGTGTGATGGCCCGGCTGTCTATGACCCTGGTGGCTGTGGTCACCGTGAGTGTGACTATGTGATCAGAAGTGTGTCCGGAAGTCTTGAAGGTCCCCGTGTGCCTTATGCATTTGGAAGGGGCCCCTCAGTGGGGCCATGGGATTGAGCAGAGTCATCGGGGTGTGGGCTGGGTGGCTGTGCTGGCTCCACTGCTGGTGACCATGATCATGGCAGTGGGTGTCAGAAGGGTGGGCTGGGGCTTAGTGGAGCTTTAAGAGGTGGGGTGCAGAGTAGCAGAGCTTCCTCTGCCCAGGAGGAAGGCTCAGACCCCCCCCCCATCCCGGCTACACCCACACACAGCGGGAAAGCCAGGTCTCCCCACAGCCCTGAACACATTCTATCCCCCCCACCCCTCTTTCAACAAATCCACAGATTTCATGGAGCTCCCAGCCATCAGAGTAAATCATTTCCCATTTGGTTGGACAGTTAGTGAGTCGTGTCTGCGGGGGCTGGGAAGGAGGCATCCTCCCCCCACCCTGCCCGCCAGCTGCAGCCAGGAGACAGCTCCACCGCCTCCTGCAAGCTGGGCCAGCCCTTGGCTCCCCTGGAAACCGTTGCTGGGGTTGGAGCCGCCGGGGCCCAGGCCCCTCTCAGCACCTCTGCCCAGTGCCGCTTCCCCGGGACTAGCCCCCTCCAGCTTCTAGTCCACCCCCTTCTCCAGCCACCACCGCGGTGTTCCACAGCCTGGGAGCAGGAAGGGCTGACGGGGAGAGCCAGGAAGCAGCTTCTCTGAGATGGGCTAGTAGGTGTCTGAGATGTTCTCCCCTCTTCTCGGAGGTCCCCCGAGGGGAGGAGCCTGTCTGTGGCAGGGGGTGGAGAGGGGCTGCCCATAAAAGACCCAGGAATCAGCTCCTCTAAGCCCTGCTGTTCTCCTGGCCTGAGTGACTCGGGGCTCTGGGGGGGCCCTCACAGCTGGACCTACAATGGGCAGCCCCATCTGGACTCTCTCCATTCTCCAACCTGATCCTCCTGGCCTGGCCTGGCCTGGGCACTGACATGGGGGCTGAGGATTCCGCTCCTGTGAGTTCTGGTGGTTCTGAGCCCAGCTTAAGTGTCTGCTGCTCAGTAGTCTCCCTTCCTCACCCCATCCTCAGCCAGTTTGCTGCTCCCTTCTGTGAGCCCAGACAACCTCCACTCAGCGCCTCGCACTTGCCTATATTCTCTGTTCACACCTCTTTCCACTTCCCCCCAGGCCTACGGGGTCCTGGAGGGCAGGGACTGGGCTCATCTGCTAGGAGGGCCTGAGACAGCAGGCAGTCCAATCAGATGATGAATGAAGAACAGCGTCTGGGCTGGTTGCTGAGGCCACATCGGGAGCCTGAGCTCTGAGAGAGGGCCTTGACTCAGCTGTGAGGCCACAGCTGGCAGCCCGGCTGTCCCTAGAGCAGTGATGGCGAACCTATGACACGCGTGTCAGAGGTGACACGCGAACTCATTTTTTTGGTTGATTTTTCTTTGTTAAATGGCATTTAAATATATAAAATAAATATCAAAAATATAAGTCTTTGTTTTACTATGGTTGCAAATATCAAAAAATTTCTATATGTGACACGGCACCAGCGTTAAGTTAGGGTTTTTCAAAATGCTGACACGCCGAGCTCAAAAGGTTCGCCATCACTGGCCTAGAGCATTGCTGACTGGCAGGGGCCATGGGGAGCTGTCCTCAGGAAGGGTCTTAGGGAGAAGGTAAGGAGGTCGTCTTGCCTGTTCTCTCTGGCCCTCCTAATGTTCTCTTTTTCTCTCCTTCCTCTTCTGTCCTTCTTTCCCTCCCCAGGGGAGTATGCTGAGGGCGTCAGTGAGCGAGACATCCTGCTCATTCACTCCTGCCGCCAGTGGACAACAGTGACGGCCCACACCCTGGAGGAAGGCCACTATGTCATCGGGCCCAAGATTGACATCCCCCTGCAGTACCCAGGTGAGCCAGCCAGGGACAGATGGTGTAACGCTGGTGGGGGCGGTAGGCTGGAGGGTACTGGGTAGGGAAGGTTTGGGGGAAGCTGTTGGTGACCAGCCTTTCCTTAGAGCCCCAGGGAGGCGTGAGGACGGGGCTGGCAGGGTGGTGACTAGGGTTAGGGTTGGAGTTAGGGCCCAGTGGTTTCTCTACTCTTGTGTAGAGTCCTGGATCTCTGGTTGCAAACCTCTGATTCACATTTTATTTTAAAATAGATTGTAAACAGATTTTAAAAATATCCACACTCTTTAAAATGCTACAAATCTAACCTTCACCCTAGCTAGAGACCTTTGGTATTGTACCTCCAGCCGCCTCATTAACCCTTTTTTGTATAGATCCTCAGAACATTTCCTGCCAGCAGCTTCTCAGTACTGTGCAACCAAAAAAACTTCAGAAATGGCCCGGCCAATGTGGCTAAGCAATTAGAGCATCGCCCCCTTGCACTGAAGGATCTTGGGTTTGATTCCTGGTCAAGGGCACCTACCTGGGTTTCAGGTTCAATCCCCACCCCAGGCGAGGGTGTGTGCAGGAGGCAACCAGTTGATATGTCTCTCTCACATCAATGTTTCTCTTTTTTCCTCTCTCTCTCTCAAATCAATAAAAACATTTTTAAAAATCGTCAGAAACAAAGAGATGCTCAGGCTGATAATCTGACTGCACCTGTCAACTTTAGTCTTGATTTTCCCAGTTGTTTTCATTGATGGACTTTATAAGTGAATGTTAAAATTTTAGGCTTTCAAATAAGATTGTGCTAATGAACTTCCACTTTGATTTGTGTTCTATATGATGTTGACGTCTTACGTAAGATTCTGCACCGCACCAGGAACGCAGGGCTGCTGTCCCCTGTGTGGGAGGGATGGGGTCTGGTGGTCTCCTCCAGAGGTGCCCCCATGGGAACCCAGGATCCCACAGCATTCCACACACCGGGCTGAGCGCTTTCATCACTTCATTCTTTTGAGGAACCGGCACGGCCATGGCATACTCAGCCCCAGGGCGCCTTATGTGCCATGCCAGCTCAGCCTGGTTCAGTGACCCTGAGTGGGGGGGTGAAAGGATTGAGAAAAAGACAGACAAGAGAATGAAAGCTGGGTCTCGGTGGGACGCTGCTCCCTGATGAGGAGACAGCGCCAGCGCCCACAAGCCGTGTCTTTATTTTATAGCAGATGCCACGAGGCAAAGTAGGGGCGTGATCACGTTGTTTACAGCATTCTCGTGAGTTTCAGCCTCACTCAACTACATGCACCTGAACTCTAGCACAAGGCACGTGGGGCCACGTGTTTGGACCGTAGGTTCAAGCTTACAACCACAGCCGTTGGCTATGATTGTGCTGGGGGGGCCCTGCCCTCCAGCTGGGACTTGCACGTGGCATTGAGAGGACCCTGTCCTTTCATTAGTCAGAGGCTTGAAC
Organism: Myotis nattereri; assembly: GCF_964212035.1. Classification (NCBI taxonomy): domain Eukaryota; kingdom Metazoa; phylum Chordata; class Mammalia; order Chiroptera; family Vespertilionidae; genus Myotis; species Myotis nattereri. The sequence continues at coordinate 73,082,146 of NC_138085.1, read as the reverse complement.
CTGGCCAAAACACTGTACCCGCGCCCCACACATTCTCACAGCAAACCTGTGACAGTCCTCTCAACTCCATGTAACTCACACGGAAAACGGGCCCCGGAGCGCCAGTAGCTTGCCCAGTTCTATGATTTAACTGCCACCACCTCCTCTCCACCCCCAACAGATGTTGGGGACCCTTTGGGCGGGGAAGGCTCACAGCCCCTTCCTCACGGTACCGCTGTTCCCCCTCTGGCCCTGCCTGGGTCTCCCCGAAGCCAGTGGGACAGGACTCGGCCCTTTACCTGCTTCGGCTCTTTACAAACTACCCTGGGAGGTTGGTGCCCCGGAGTCCCACACCCCGCTTAAAAGATTAGGAAACGCTCCAGGGTCTCTCAGACCTGGGCCTGGGCCTGGAGCCCGGGAGGGGGTTCGCTGCAGCCAGAAGCTTCCCAGCCTGGGAGAGGTCCCAGGTCTTCTTCTTGGGATAAAAAGCAAAGATTAGAAATCGTCCTCCGGGACTGAAGTGTGACTTAAGGGGCTGTGCCATTTCAGTGTGCGTCATTAAAAATTTGGGAAACCAGGGCATAGAGCCTTCTAGGGAACTATGGGGCTCCAGCCCTTTCCCCATGCCTCTGGTGCTCCCCGAGTGCGTGTGTAGAGGGGAGGGCGCTCCGGGTGACAGCTGGCTGCAGGGATGTCGCAGCCCCAACTCCATCTTTCTGGTGGGCGGCTCCGGCCTGCCCGGATGGGGGAAGGGAGGTCCAGGCCCCTAGGAGGGAGAGGGGCCTGCCCGGCTGGTGGGTTAATGAGGAAGCTGAGTGCACAGCTCGCTGGTTCCTCTTAATGAATTAATAATAGGGCGGGCGGGCGGGCGGGAGCAGCCGGCCTCGGACCGCGATGGCGGGGGAGGGGAGTTGGGCTGCAGGGCTTGGGGTGCTGCCTGGGGCCCACTGCCCAGGGGGTAGGGGTACCTGGCACCTCTGAGACAGCCCCCCACGCCCTGCCTGGGGCCAGGCTGCTTCCCCAGCGTTGGGGGGCGAGGGGGGGCGGGTCGTGGAGCAGCGGCAGATGAGCCCTGGGAGCTAAGTAGCATCTTTCATTTTACAGACGGGAACCCGAAGCCCGGAGAGATTAAACAGTTTGCCCAGGTCACTCACACAGCTGGGTGGTGGCAGAGCTGGGGCTCAGCCCGGCCTGTCCTGACTCCACGCTCTGCATCTACCTGCCCTTTATGAGCATCTGCCTGGGTCAGGTCTGGGAGGAGGGTGATAGGAAAGACTGCTTCTCGCTGGAAGGGACAGTCCTGTTCCGGGCGGCCAGGGGGAGGGGCAGGCGGCGTCAGCAGGTCCCCAGAGTCGCGGAGACCTCGGGTCTCACGGAGAGGGAGGCAGGAGAGGAAGCTGCCCCGGAGGGGCTGCAGGGGGAGGAAAAGGCTTCCAGGGGCCGGAGCATCACTCCTGGGAAGGAGGCCGCCCTTCTTTCCTCCCGGCAGCGATGACCGGTGCTGGGCTCCAGGCTGCAGCCGAGGGGGCGGCGGGGGTGGCGTTGGCTGCCATGGTTACATCGATCCTCCCTGCCACATCCTCCCCTGGCTCCAGCCCTGACTTGGCTCCAGCTCTCCCCACAGGGGGCAGCGGGCATTTCTCCATGCCTGGCTGCTTGTGATGGGGGAGGGGGTTGTGTGTGGATATGGGGGAGGAGATGGGGTGATGCGGGGCCCCTCACTGGTGGATGGTAGCAGACCCTGATTGCCGCTTCCTGACCGCAGGTCACTGCTCCCGGCCAGGTCCCCTCCCCACTTTGTCCCTCTGCCCTCTAGGGCTGTGGCCCATTCCAGGCCTCTTCCCACCAGGGTCTCAGACTGGGTAGGGTAGGACCTAGGGGGTCTTGTCCCAACTTTCCCCTGGGCACTGTCCCCTCCTTTCCTTGGCTTTCATTTCTCTTCCTGCGTCTAGGTGTTGGTGCTGTAGGCGCTGCCCTTGACCTTCTCCTCATACCCTGCACTGGGGTGCGGGGGGAGCTGCCTCTGGGTTTAGGGGCCCCAGGAACCCCTTGCACTGTATACCAAGTGGTATGTGTTCATGCTAGGAGCGCACTGTGGGCATTTCTCTGAGCCATCTTACCTGCCCCAGCCGAAGCTGCTCCCGTAGGCCGGTGGCCTTCAGCCTGTACTTCTGACCAGCTCCCCCAGCTGCTGCCCCACACCCTGCTTCTTCCAGGTTTCCAGGTGCTTTTCTTTTGTTTTCTCTTTTTATTGAATTTATTGGGGTGACACTGGTTAACTTCCATCACAAAGATGCACAGGTTTCAGGTGCACAATTCTACAACACACCATCTGTCACCCCCAGTCCAATCTCCATCCATCACCATTTATCCCCCCCATACCCTCCGGTACCCAAACCCCTGGGTTTCGTTTTGCCTAAGAGCTCCGCTGGCTCCATTTCTGACCAGGCCGGTGGACTGAGTCCCTTCCTTCCCACCGGACCCTCAGAAGTCACTCCAGTCTGACGAGTCTCCTTCCACAGCCTCTCAGCATCAGGGCCTTTTGGAGCGAGAAGCTGTTTCACCTCCTGTCATCCTCCCTCCAGTCCCACCCTCCAGGCACTCACCATGTGGGACAGGCCGTCTGCTTTGGTGGCTCTGCTTTTGCTCCTTCTCTTTCTTCCACGTGGCATGTCCATTCTGTAAAACTCCTTTCACTCTTAAGATCCCTTCAAGCTGCCAGGCAGCTTTCCCCCAACTCAGCGGTCCTCTAGCTCTTTTGTCACGAGTCTGTTGTCGCACTTGTCATATTGCGCTGCCATCATTGGGCGCGCACCGTCACCTCCACTGTATCTGGAAACCTTGGAAAGCAGACTGTATTTTGCCCAGGTTTGCAGCCTCTGTTGGGCCTAGCGCACAGTGGGTGCTTTATAAGTGTTCATGGCATGAACAAATGAATGGACTATGACCGAGGCAACCACCAGGAAGACCACAGAGGCTAAAGACTCACCTCGTCTTCTCTCAGCCGGTTGCCCTCTCCCCTGTACAGCACTCTTCTGTGTTGGGCCTGAGAAGAAGCCATCGGTCCAGGTGTCAGGGCGGTTCGCAGTGGGCACGTAAAGCATGTGGGGCCAGTGAGGTGAGAGAGTTCCACAGAGGTTGCTGTATTGATGATCACCAATCTTTTTTTAAAAATATATTTTATTGATTTTTTTTTTTTTTTTACAGAGAGGAATGGAGAGGGACAGAGAGTTAGAAACATCGATGAGAGAGAAACATCCATCAGCTGCCTCCGGCACACTCCCCACTGGGGATGTGCCCACAACCAAGGTACATGTCCTTGACCGGAAGCGAACCTGGGACCCTTGATCCGCAGGCCGATGCTCTATCCGCTGAGCCAAACCTGTTAGGGCAATTATCACCATTCTTTAAAGTCTGAGTCCACTGGGGACATCTGCTGAGCCAGCCAACATGCATTGCCCTAGACTGCAAGTTGGGAAGGCCTCAGGGAGGGGGAGAGGGGGCAGATGGCTTTGCTGGGCTCAGATGAGAGGCCTCTGGGACAGTTGAGCTGAATGTTGGACAGGGGCAGGGTCTGGGAACAGAGCTGGGGTCAGAGTGGCTCTTCCTGGGCCTCCAAGGCCTGGGGCTGGGCCTCTGGTCTGCCCAGTGCATCAGTGTGGATCAGCAGCCCCTGGTAGATGCACAGCATGCCGGGTCCAGGTAGGGCCCAATATCATCTGCCCCCACATCCTCAGATGAGGACTTGGAGACCCAGAGAGGAGAAAGGGCTTGTCTATGGGCATACCGAGCCAGAGTGGGGCTGGGACCAAGCTAGACGCCAGCATCCCCAGTGGTGTTCGGTCAGAGACCAACTCTGCGTCCAAGTATGTGGGTTCTAGTTTGCACTTGGGTTTCTCTGGGGAGGCAGCTGCTAGCCTCAGCACACACCCACAGCTCTCCATGCGGTGAGGGCTGGGCTAGTGGCTAGAGATCTATGCTCACCTCCCCCTGAGGTCTGAGCCAGTTGACCCACGCTGCTACAAACCTGCCCTTCTGCCCACCTGAGTGCCAGGGGGGCTGGCTGAGACGAGGGGAGCAATACGTGAGGACCCCGAGGTCTCTTGCCAGGCTCCCGGCAAGTGGGCCCACCCTAGCAGCCTGCATCTCCCCCTGTGCAGGGAAGTTCAAGCTCCTGGAACAGGCCCGGGATGTGCGGGAGCCAGTGAGGTACTTCAGCAGCGTGGAGGAGGTGGCCAGCGTCTTTCCTGACCGCATCTTTGTGATGGAAGCCATCACCTTCAGTGTCAAGGTCAGTCCTTCTGGTCCCAGGCATGGTGCCCCCATGCTGTCCCCTTCCCTTCAGAGCTACTCTGACCCTGGTGGGGTCCAGAAGGTGTCACAGTGTCACTTCTGACTGCCTCTTGAGGGCCCTTGGCACAAAAGGGCCACGACAGATGAGCTGGATGTATGACCTTCTGGGCTGAAGAACTTCCTGCAAAAGCTATGAAGCAGGAGGAAGTGTGTGGAGGGCCGTGCCCTGACTTGGAGACCTTTCAGGGAAGTGTATCCTTGCATCCACTGGTAGGGGTGGTGGAGGGGTGGCGACAGAGTGCAAACAGTCCCCCACTTGTGTACAGATAGCTCTTCATAAAAGCTTTTCTTATCCATTACTTCTCAGTAGCCTTGTTGAATGGGTGGAGCATTATCACCCAAATTATAAAGATAATGATAAAAGTTATCACTTACTGAATATTTTCAAAGTATGTCACTATACATAGAGTCTATTTAATCCTTAGAGCAACTTTTCCAAGTAAGCTATTAGATGAGATAACCATGTGGCCTCTCTGGGGTGGAACGTGCCTCCCTGACACCCCCCCCCCCCCCCCAGTCAAGTGCTCTTGTCTGGTCTCAGCCCTGGGGCTGCCCTCCGGGGTCCGGGAGAGCCTCCCAGGGCTGGCTTTCCCTGGGGCCCTGGCTGGGGCCTCACCATGTTCGGGATCCCCAGGTGGTGTCGGGAGAGTTCAGCGAGGACAGCGAGGTGTACAACTTCACGCTGCACGCGGGCGACGAGCTCACGCTCATGGGCCAGGCGGAGATCCTGTGCGCCAAGACCACCAAGGAGCGCTCGCGCTTCACCTCCTTGCTGCGCAAGCTGGGCCGGGCGGGGGCGCTGGCCGGGGTGGGCGGGCCGGGCGGCGCCGGGGCCGCGGGCGGGGGCGCCCGGCCGGTCAAAGGCAAGATGCCCTGCCTCATCTGCATGAACCACCGCACCAACGAGAGCCTGAGCCTGCCCTTCCAGTGCCAGGGCCGCTTCAGCACGCGCAGCCCGCTGGAGCTGCAGATGCAGGAGGGCGAGCACACGGTGCGCGCCATCATCGAGCGCGTGCGGCTGCCGGTGAACGTGCTGGTGCCCAGCCGGCCGCCGCGCAACCCCTACGACCTGCACCCGGTGCGCGAGGGCCACTGCTACAAGCTGGTCAGCATCATCTCCAAGACCGTGGTGCTGGGGCTGGCGCTGCGCCGCGAGGGCCCGGCGCCGCTGCACTTCCTGCTGCTCACCGACACGCCGCGCTTCGCGCTGCCGCAGGGCCTGCTGGCGGGGGACCCGCGCGTGGAGCGCCTGGTGCGCGACAGCGCCTCCTACTGCCGCGAGCGCTTCGACCCCGACGAGTACTCCACGGCCGTGCGCGAGGCGCCCGCCGAGCTGGCCGACGACGGCGCCAGCCCGCGCCGCGCGCGCCTCTGCCTGCCCGCGCCCCCGCGGGGCCCCGCGCCCGCCCGCGCGCCCAGCCCGCCCGGCGACGGCGACCAGGAGTACGTGAGCCCCGACTGGGCCGGCGCGCCCGAGCCCGCCGCCTCGCCCGCCGAGATCCCCTACGAGGAGCTGTGGGCGCACCAGGCGGCCGAGGGCCTGGCGGAGGGCCGCCCCCGGCCGCCCCCGGGCCCCGACCTCATCAACTTCGGGACCGGCCCGCCCCGCCTGGAGCCCGAGGCGCCGCCGCCTCCCGTCCCTCCCAAGTCCGAAGCTGTGAGTGGCCGGCGGGGCGCGGAGCTCTGTCGCTCTGGCCTCCGGGGAGGGGCCAGCCAGGGGGCTCCGCTTGGGCCTTGGAAGCAGATCCCCCTGGGTGGCCGGCTCTTGGAGTGTGGGAGGGGCAGAGGTGGCCGGTGCGTGGGGACAGGGTGGCAAGAGCGCTTGTACTTGGGGACACCAGGGACGGCGGCCTGGGGGCCGTGGGACAAAGATGCCTAGCACAGCGGGACCCAGACGGTTTCACGGAACAGTCTTTGAAGTTGCCCAGTGAAAAGTAGGTTCCATGGTGAAATGAGTTTAGAAAACGTGTGTAGGACCTCCAGCCCTCCACTCTTCTCCACTTTGGAGTGACAGCGATTGGAACATTAAGGCTCTGAGAAGACCTGCGCTGAGGAAACCTGCTTATCTGTATTTAACGCAGAATTTCCCAGCTTACATGTGCGCAGAATATGGACAACGCCTATTAACACCCATGGAGGCCACTTTGAGTATTTGACCTTTGAGTAGGAGATGCAGATGGCAGATACTTTACAGACACGTTAATCCCCTCCCACAATGCCTCTTCCCTCTTTTTTCCTTTTTGTGTGTGGAGGGAATGTCTGTTTTTCTGATTTTTTTTTTTAAGAGTAAGACAGGGCTCTACTTTTTTTTTTTTTTTAAATATATTTTATTGACCTTTTACAGAAAGGAAGGGAGAGGGAGAGTTAGAAACATCGATGAGAGAGAAACACTGATCAGCTGCCTCCTGCACACCCCCCACTGGGGATGTGCCCGCAACCAAGGTACATGCCCTTGACCGGAATCAAACCGGGACCCTTCAGTCTGCAGGCCGATGCTCTATCCACTGAGCTAAACCGGTTAGGGCAAGGGCTCTACTTTTTAGAAAAAAATTTTTTTTATTGATTTCAGAAAGGAAGAGAGAGGGAGGGAGAGAGAGATAGAAACATCAATGATGAGAGAGAACCGTTGATCGGCTGCCTCCTGCACACCCCACACTGGAAATCAAGGCGGCAATCCGGGCATGCGCCCTACACGGAATCGAACCTGGGACCCTTCAGTCCGTAAACTGATGCTCCATCCATTGAGCCAAACCAGCGAGGGCTTTCTGATTGTTTTTTAATCTATTTTTCTATATTCTTTTTCTGACATTCTTTATAGATTTCCAAGGCAGTAGAAGACTGTGTATGTTGTGGGCTCTTGAGAAGTGAAACAGGCTGGAGAGAGGAGGGGGGTGGGGTGGGTAGGGTAGGTGGCTGGTGGAGGAGGTGGGGCGTGAGGCCAGGCAGCCTCTTGGCAAAGTGGGGCAAAGAGTCTCGGAAAGAGAAAGAAGGAGGTCAGCTGCCTGGGGACGGAGGTGGAGTCATGCCCTCTGCTTGCAGGTGAAGGAGGAGTGCCGGCTTCTCAACGCCCCGCCCGTGCCGCCCCGGGGTGGCAGTGGCAGCGCCTGGCTCCCTGGCAGCCCCCCGGTGCCCCCACGCTTCCCCAAGCTGCAGCCTGTCCACTCGCCCAGCTCCAGCCTCTCCTACTACTCCTCTGGCCTCCAGGATGGGTGAGCCCTTTCCGCTCCTGGCCCCGTTCTCCTGTGGTGGGTTGAGGCAGGGGAAAGAGGAAGGGAGTCCAGGCCGAGGAAGGGAAGACTGCAGGCTGGGGGTTCAGCGGGTGCAGGTCCTTGAGCGGTACCGAGGGGAGGGCACTCGGTGGGGGGCTGGGGCCCAGTCACTGCTCTCCACGGTCCTGCTTCAGTTCGCTGTTTTCCTAAATGTGAGGATTGGACGGGAACATTGCGCTGGTTCCTTCCAGGCGGGGACTCTGCCCCAGGATGAAGTGTTCCTTGCTAGTTAACATTTTTCCCCTAATTCAGTTTCATTGACTTTTTCCTGGGGTTGGGGATGCCTGAAGAAAGAATGGAGCAACCCCAGAGGTCCCGGGCCTTGAGGGCTGGGGTAGGGGCCTGTGTTGCCGAGATCGGACTGGCGGCCTCTGTGGCCAGCAGAGTGGGGGTTTGCAGGGCCATGGGTGTGACCTGGCGTGTTTCCCTCTTGCTCTGTCTTACCCTCCGTATGTGTCTGTCTCTGCCAACAGGACGGGTTCCCGCAGTGGCAGTGGCTCCCCGTCACCAGATGCCTACTCCCTCTATTGCTACCCGTGCACCTGGGGAGACTGCAAAGTGGGCGAGTCCTCTAGCCGCCCCCCACCGCCGGGACCCCTGCCCTCCACCACGCAGCCCAGCCAGGCCCCACGGGCCCTCGCAGAGCCCCTGAGCAGTCGAGCTGCCTCCCTCTTGGGGGCTGACGCCCCTGCCAAGACCTACCACGGCTGCCCGCCCCCCCTTCTCAAGCCCTCTCACCCCCAGAAACGCTTTGCTCCGTTTGGAGCCCTCAACCCCTTTTCTGGGCCTGCCTACTCCTCAGGCCCTTCAGCGGCCTCCTCTTCGGGGCCCACGACCGTCTCGGCCGCCCTGGCTACCTCCAGCCCTGCGTGCTCCCCAGGCCCGGGCTCCCCAGGCCCGGCCTATTCGGCTGCACCCACCTCCTCCTGTCCCACCTCCTCCTCCTCCTCCTCTGAGTGGCAGGAATCGGCCCTGGAGCCCTTTGACCCCTTTGAGCTGGGGCAGGGAGGTTCTCCAGAGCCGGAGTTGCTGCGCTGTCAGGAGCCCAGAGCTGTGGGGGTACCCGGGCCTGGACCCCGCCTTTCACCTCTTGGACCCCCCAAGGCTTTTGAGCCTGAAGGGTTAGTGCTACGGCAGGTCCCCACTCCACTGTCACCAGCGGCCCCGAAGGGGCCCAAGGCAGGTGGAGCACGCCTCCTTCTCACCCAAGGGCGCCTGGAAGGGCCTCCTGCCAGTCCTCGGGAGGGCGCCACAGGCTGGGGCGGCCGGGAGGCCTCCTGGCAGCCCCCCGCCGACCTGTCTGCGCTCTCTCTGGAGGAGGTCTCTCGCAGCCTGCGTTTCATCGGGCTCTCCGAGGACGTGGTGAGCTTCTTTGCCCGAGAACGGATCGATGGCAGTATCTTTGTGCAGCTCAGTGAGGACATCCTGGCTGACGACTTCCACCTCACCAAGCTTCAGGTCAAGAAGATCATGCAGTTCATCAAAGGCTGGCGGCCCAAGATCTGACCTTCCCAGCTTGTAGCTGCGCAACCGGAAGGCTGGCACAGAGGCCCGAGGCCAGCCACGGTCTGCAGGGGACAGTGCTGCCTGTGAGGGTGCCAGGTAGCCACTGTGAATCCAGGGGAGCCACACTTGGAAATGGGGTCCTCTGGGACCAGACCCCTGCATGGGGACGGCTTGCCTTGGTGTGCAGAGGACAGTGTGCCGCACCTGCACCTGGTGAGGCACTGGCTGCGACTCCCATGGTGGGGTCAAGAGCTGGCCTCATGGTGACCTAACACCGTCCCACACTCTGAAGATCCTCACAGACAACTCGCACTTCTCCCGTTTGTAGGTGCCGGTTAGCAGGAAGGGAGTCCGTAATTTAAGCACAAATCCCCCAAGTGCCCTCTCTCCTCTGTGCTCTGGGGGCTTTTGGCCTAAGCTGCCCCAGGGTCGGGGTGCCAATTTCAGGACCTCTGCGCTGCGATGCCCTTCCCTCCCCCCCTCTGCTGCACCTTGAGTAGGTCCCTGGCCCTGAGCACAGGTGTATCCAGTACAAGCCCGTGCCTTTCACCTCAGAGCCCCGCTCCGGGTTCTGGTTCGCGGGCGCTGACTTTGGAAGAGCACAGCGCTGCTGTTAATGGACGTAGCTCATTAGGGAGGCAGGTGCCTACTGGCACCCTGGGTTCTCCTGAGCTCAGTGCAACTAGCCCTCATCCTGCCAGGGTGGGCCCAGTCTGCGAAGACTCAGACCCCACGGAAGAGCAGGCTGATCGGTCAGCTGCTCCTTGATTCTGACAAGTGGCTTTCAATCACTCCCACCTGCACTGGGCTCCTGCCTCCATCACTTGACTCTGGCAAACACCTGGTGTCCCCTGGTTTCCTGTCAATAGTCGCAGGCGGGATGGGTGGGAGGCAGCACAGTGGCTTGGGAAGACCTGCTCTTGCTCACGTGCTTTCGGACAGGCCTTTGGGCCCTGGATCTCGAGCATGGTGGTCCGTGGCACCCAGGGCAGGGTGGTCGTTGTGTGCAACTGCCCGTCCCCCATGCTCTTCCCGTCTCACCTGCCCAGACCACATTACTTCTCATGCTCACTAGGGCCAGGCCCCAGAGGTACCAGCCTTCTGCCTTACCCAGCCGACCTAGATATTTATTTCCTGCCTTGAGAATAGCAAAGCCATGCCGGTGCCTGTGCCCCAAGCAGGCCTCAGCTCTGAGGGAAGGGAGTCAGGAAACAGCACAGAGACCGATGTGGAGACATTGGGTTTCCTGGCTGATCAGGTAATGAATCCCCGAGGACTCGTGAAATAAACGCTAGACGCTGAGGACAGTGCCGGTGCAACTCCGCTGTCGGCTGCTTTCTTCCCGTGAAGGAATGGTGGGCATGCCCCGCAGGAGAGGACTTGGGATGGTGTGTGCCTGCAGCCCATCCAAGTGTCCCCAGAAAAGGCTGGTAGTGCTGCCCTGATTCCCTGCTGAGAGCCCCTCACAGCCCCTGCCCTAAAGAACTTTTCAGCTCCCACAGCTGCTCCAACGGAATTCACACCTACCTAGTGCTGCTCAGTGGAAGGACCACACTTCAAAGCTCCATGCCACCAGCCCAGGCCCAGGCTCAACTTCCTGCGCTGGCAGACCGCCTGCCTGGAGGTGCTCAGAGCCCCATGTTCTAAAGCCTGTTTTCTTTTTTTTAAAAAGATTTTTTTTATTGATATTAGAGAAGGGAGAGGCAGATAGAAACATCAGTGATGAGAGAGACTCATTGATCCACTGCCTCCTGCACACCCCCTACTGGGGATTGAGCCTGCAACCCGGGCATGTGCCCTTGACTAGAATCGAACCCGGAACCCTTCAGTCCACAGGCTGACGCTCTATCCACTGAGCCAAACTAGCGAGGGCCTGAAGCCTGTTAATGGCTGTGGTGCAAGGATCAGTTCCCTACCTGCGGACTGGTCATCGGAAAACCCCAACTCAGAGACGACTTGGTTTAGAGCCTGGCTTCCTAGCAACCGTCAGTGTTTAGTAGAGCCAGTTAAGGCCCTTGCCTGGCAGTCCCAAGAACAGAACTGGACCAGGCAATGTCTGAAGTACTTGTTGCACTCAAACTGGCACAGAGGCAGGAGGAGCCGGTACTTCTCAAAGCTGAGAAGGCACAGTGATGGGACGTGATTCCGCGCACACTCAGCGTGGGTCCTTCTGCCAGAACGAGCTAAGAGCCTCGATGCTGTTTACCCAGACTGGGCCCTGCTGCTGCCAGAACGTGAGCGCAGGGACTTCCCACAGCAGAGGGCAGGGCTAGGGGAGGAGGGGAGGGTCTCGCAGAGTGGAGGAGGCGGTGGGCTGACTCAGCATCCCCTGTACACTCACACGTGCAGGCATTTCCCATGCTGAGGTGCAGCTGAGAGGTGCAGGAATCGGTGACCAGGAAAATGTGGTCTCCTCTGATTAATGCCAACCTTCCCACAAACACCCCGAGAAGCATGTGTGAATGTGTCACACCAAGAAAAAACTGGGTAAAACTGCAACGAGGGAATGCAGTTTAGGGAGAGCTTGTTTTATCCTGGTCCTCCATACCTGGTTAGTCAGGGCCACTTCCCACTGTAAGCAGAAGCCCAGCCAAAGCATTTAAATAGTCAGGTTTAAAAGGCTTTAGGCCCTAACCAATTTGGCTCAGTGGATAGAGCGTCAGCCTGCAGACTCAAGGGTTCCGGGTTCGATTCTGGTCAGGGGCATGTGCCTTGGTTGCGGGCACATCCCTGATGGGGGGTGTGCGGGAGGCAGCTGATCGATGTTTCTTACTCTCTATCCCTCTCCCTTCCTCTCTGTAAAAAATCAATAAACGTATTTAAAAAACAAATAAATAAAAGGCTTTAGCCTCAGAAAGTCCCACCCTCTATATCACAGTCTCTCTTCAGGCGCTGCTCAGAACTCAACGTTCTTACCCCAAAGCATAGGGCTTTCTCCCAGCCCACTCCCTGAAGGAGGGGTTTAAACCAGAAGGGCAAAGACAGTAGAAAAAGGAACAAGCAGGCAGGGAGGCTGATAAATAAGTTTGGTTTTTATTATCCTGTGTTTGGCTGAGTGTGTGACTGCCCTCGCCACCACTGGCTTCCTGGGAGGAACGCTGCCACTTTGGGTCTTTGGGCTCATAGATTCGTGAGCACAGTGGGTTCCACCTTCCAACAGGAAGTGCAAACACAGCCAGACTTCACCGGGAGGAAGAGACCGTCTTAGCCGAAGGCACTTTAATCAAGGCACACACCCAATGCCAGTGTTTGTCTTCCTTCCGGTTACGGATAAATCTAGGTGCCACTGTTGGAGACCAGCACCGCGGCAGGTGGGTTAGTGGGGAGCGAGCAGGTGTGAGCTGCTCACTGGTAAAACTTCTTGTTAGCGCTAGCCTGGTCGATCAGCAGCTGGCATGGGGTGAACTGTTTCCCGTAGGCAGCCTCGTACCTCTTGAGCCGGTCCACTATCTTCTGAGCACCATACAGATCCACGAAGCGGAAGGGCCCTGCGGGGGAAGCAGGACTTTGTTGAAGGAGACAGCCATACGAGCTCTAAGATAAAGCAAGCTACCTCCCCAACCTCCAAGGCCCACCTCCAAGACAGGGGGGGAAGCCGAGTCCAAAGACCGCTCCGATGTCTCCCTCTGCAGGTGTGGCCAAGATCTCTTCCTGCAGGCACATGGCGGCCTCGTTCACGAACCGCGACACCAGGCGGTACTGGATGTCTTCGTCAGAGGAGCTGCCAACAGGGAGGGGCATTCAGGCAGAGAAGAGCAGGAGGGGAGGGTTGCAGGAGCCACACAGGGATGAGAGCCGGCCTCCAACTCTAGAGAAGGTGCTGCCGGGAGGCCAGTGTGGGGCGCGGGTACGGTGTTTTGGCCAGGTTCAAGCCTCAGACTAATGAAAGGACAGGGTCCTCTCAATGCCACGTGCAAGTCCCAGCTGGAGGGCAGGGCCCCCCCAGCGCAATTATAGCCAACGGCTGTGGTTGTAAGCTTGAACCTATGGTCCAAACACATGGCCCCACGTGCCTTGTGCTAGAGTTCAGGTGCATGTAGTTGAGTGAGGTTGAAACTCACGAGAATGCTGTAAACAACGTGATCACGCCCCTACTTTGCCTCGTGGCATCTGCTATAAAATAAAGACACGGCTTGTGGGCGCTGGCGCTGTCTCCTCATCAGGGAGGCAGCATCTCACCGAGACCCAGCTTTCATTCTCTTGTCTGTCTTTTCTCAATCCTCTCACCCCCCGACTAGGAATCACCCTTGGTCATGCGGCCACAAATGGCGCACGACCAGGGACTGAGTTTTGCAGTAACAGGCCAGCCTTTCCCGGGAAAAAGACTGGGTAGAGCAACTTGCCCTGATTAACCAGAAACAGCACCTAGAACAGGGTCTGCAACAGACTAGATAAGCACCTCTAGGTATCAGCAATGGCCAATTACAAACGATACTAAAGGGAGTGGAGCCGGAAGGGGCCTGGGACAATGGTCTTTCTAGCTGCTCTCTGGGACCTTCAGAGGGAAGGCTGGGCGGCAGTTCTCCCCTGATGCGGGCGGAGAATGAGGTGGCGTGCAGAAGGCAAAAGTACAGAGCACTGTGCCAGCATCGGGGGTGTCCACGGTCAGGTACGGTGACCATAACAGAGACGGAAGAGGGGCTGAGAAGCTTTGGCTGATGAGGAACGTTTCCATGCCATAAGCCACTCCAATTGACTTACACTTCAGGCTTAGGAGACACCTGCAGGCCTGCCAAAACACTATCCATTTCAGAATTCAAATCCTTACTCTTCACACCCTCCTTGTAGACGTAAAAGCCCTTCCCAGACTTGCGACCTAGAAGCAGGAAAAGGTAGAGTTAAAATTCTTCGAGCCCGGGCCTGAGAAATCACTTCCCTCCCTGCTGGTCTGCGGTAAAGCTCCCGCCTCTCCTGCCTCTCGCCTGTGTTCCCGAGTTTTGAATCTAGCTAACCCCAGACATCTGGTGTTTGTCAGAGAGCTCACAGAGCAAGAAGAGAGGTCTTAGGGTTTGGACATCTTTGTATCTGTATGGGAAAGGCCAGCTGGGTGAGTTTTAATGCCCAGATGTGCAACACCAGAACCTGGGATGCCCAGGTCCTGGCACTGATTTTGCTGCTTTTTGCTGCTACTTTCAAAAGAGAAAGCCACCTCTCGGTGGGCCTCAACTGTACACTCTGTAGGCAGAGCTACTTTCTCCACACAGGTGGCCAGCAGCATGGTAATGCAGGTCACAGATGTCTGAGGCCCTGGGCAGGAGGAAAATACTCGTCGATCTGGCGTAACTGGGGCCAGGTAGAGGCGGAGCTTCAGAAGGCCAGGGTTTTACCTTTTGTCCATAATCCACAGGCCCACACTAAGGAGAGGTTGTCATGCAGTCATTTTTGAAATTCCCTATGATACCAGGAAACACACACGGGCCTCTGTAACTCCTTGGTCTCCAGAAGCTGTTCGGAACTTGTGACTGATGGAGCTCGTTGTGTTTCTTTGAGGATACTCACCCAGGAAGCCCTTGGCCACCATCTGTTTCAGCAGCTCCAGGCTTCCACCTGCAAACCTCTCCCCAAAGGCTTTGCCTAGGTCTTCTGCTACATGTTTTGCTACATCAACACCAACTTCATCCACCAGTGTGGCAGCACCCACAGGAAAGCCAAAGCCTGTGGTCAGGGAATCCAGCTTCTTAGGGCCAACGCCTTCCTGAATGGGAAGGAAAGCAGGGACCTCAGGGGAAGGCCATCCCTGGTCCCCCACACGGGTTCCCTGTGCAACAGCCACTTCTCTTCTGGCTGCCACCTGGCCAGGCCCAGGACTGGGACTGTTTCAGTCAGGGAAACACAAGAGGTTTGGGAGTCACACAGGCAAAAAGTCTGAGCCTTCCCTAACCTTTAAGGAAGTCTAGAGATGAAAGGTATTCATTTCCTTGTCTGCAATTCTGAATCTCAATAACCAGAAGATTCCATGGCAGACAGGGCTGGTTCCCAGGACTGAGAGGAGAGAGAGTCCAAGAAGCAGTGCTGCAGAGCCCGGGACCCTGTGTCTAAGTGCCTGTGAATGACCTGTAGGGCCACCGGGGGGATGGGCTTGCACAGAAGCAGACACAACACCAATCAGACCATGCAGGCTCTGTTCTGGATGGCCCTTGCCGCTAAGGGGATGCAGAAACAGCACAGAAGAGCATGCTGGGAGGCCTGTGGACTAATGGAGCAGAGCCTATGCCTCCCCACTCCCGTGCAGAAAGGGATGCCACGAAAGGGCCTTCTTGGAGAAGAGTCAGGGGTAGTGCATTAGAAGGAAGCTTCTCCTCATCCTGACATCAGCGGTTCAGGGGACTGGTTTAAGGTGTGGAAGAGGCCTCAAACATTCCAAGAGCAATACCAACCTGGAGAATTCTGATGACTTCAGACATCATGGGTGCAAGACACCTCGTGGTATAGAAGCCAGGTCCATCCTGCCAAGGGGGAGAACATGAACTCGGGGCCCCTCTGTTGCAGATACTACCCAAGTCTGAAAGCAGCCTCCCTTTCCCAGATATCATTTCAGAGTTCAAGGTGATCATAACCTCAATCAGAATCCTTAAAATGAAATGGCAAGGGAAGCCACAGCCAGGAGCAGCAGGGCTGGAATCCAAGAGCACAGCATGCGGTTTCGTGGCCACCGAAAGGCTGGGAACCTGCCACGTCCCAGACCTGCCCCACTCCAACCCTGACTCAGTGGTACAGTCAACACCACTATCTATACTGTACACAATCAAGGGGAAGTCCTATCAAAAGGAACGAGTTATAAATACGCCTGGAGGGAGGAGGAGTCTTAATAAAACTTATCCAAGTCTGCCGCTTTGTCCCACAGCTCCTCACCTTAACTACAATGATGACCTTCCCCTGCTTGAGACCAACTGCTACAGCGGACGCAGTCGTGTCCTTGGACGTCTTCTCGGTTGTGATAATCTCCAGCAGCTGCATCTTGTCCACAGGAGAGAAGTAGTGCATGCCAATCACCTGGCAGGGGAACAAAAGCCAACAGTTCACTGAGGAGGAAACGTAGCAGCTTCTCTCGCTGGGCAGCACTGGAAAGAAAAGCGGTGTGATCCAGGAGCACGGCCTGGCAGAGTCAAGTGGTTTGGTCCATGGTTCTTTGGTCAGAAGTTCAGTATGTTCAGAGAGGGCTTACTGGATCCTCTTCCATCTGCTTCTAGGGCTTTTCACTGAGGGCAATTGGTCCTACCACAACTGGTACCAAAATCATGGCTAAAGGCCAAATTAGAGTTATCAGGGAAGAATGGAGGGTCCACTTGTATTAATGCTGACGGTTTAGGTGAGAGGGTCTACTTTTTGGGGGGAGAAGGGACAGACAGGACGCCGTCAGTTCTGGGCAAACTGAGATGGTTGGTCCCTTTGGCCTTACTTGCATACGAATGACATCAGGTGATGAGAATTATCTGAGATCCTGCAGGCTAGACTGCAAAGCGCGATGCTTGCTCCTCTCCACTGGGGAGAACGAGAGGTGGCAGCAAAGGAACAAGAGGGCTCCTCTGCTGACTTTAAATGCTGCGGAGTTGCTCTGCGTGTGGTGACAATGCCAGACTGTCCACCTGCCTTCGCACTGTGTTGTGTCTTCCCCTCGTGTCACACTGTCAGCTGCCACTTCTGTGACTTTTTCCTGCATCACTGAGCCGGCCTCTATCCGGCCCTAATCTGCTGTGTGCTAGGAAACTAGCAAACTATTAAAATAGGAATAAAGAGGCTTTTGTGTTTTTAGTACATGGATAATGTGTTAACCTTTCAAATCCTTCAAGTCTTTTCCACTTCCTGCCTACCTTTGGCTGGTTCTGGTTGGATGAGGCCAACTGGGTCCTCCTAAGAGGTGAGGTGTTTCATTTCACTTTCCCTTGATTTTACTCTGGTGGATAGCAGAAGCCCAAAGATCAATCTGTGGTCCTCATTTCAAATCGCTGAAAGTCCTTCCACACCCACCCCTTTCATGTCCTGGGTCAAAGGTCTAAGTAACCCCCACAGATAGAGACATCCTACCACACCCCCCGATCCTCATTCCTGAGTCTGGAACTGGAACCAAACCTGTTCTGGACAGTCAGTCACCAGAGTCTGCTATGTAGATGAAGTGATATTTTGGAGCATCCCTTCTTAGGGCCTATCTTTCAATACCTAATTGTAATAAAGGTGGGTTTCATAGTCTGAACCTGAATAATTATACCCATGAGGATGCAAATCACCTATAGAAGCATTTTTAGTTGTACTTTACTTGTTCCTGCATAACACACCGATCATAGTACTAGCTTTTTTGTGCCCAGTTTTGAGGAATACGTTGTCAGCCCCACCCACTTCATAATCCACACCAGTCCCTTCTCAATGAGTCTGAGGCTATAAGACATTTCAGGGTTTTTCTCTTCAAAATTTACCTTCTCAGGTCTTTTGCTGACAGAAGCAATTTCATTGATTGGGAGAGCCGATGTGTTACTGGCAAAAACACAATGAGCTGGAATCACCTGCAGGGGAAAAGCATTGAAGAATGTGTCACGTGGGCCTGGGAGGTGACTAGAGTCCAAAGTCAAGCTAATGAGTGACACTCGGGCCCAGCCATCCTCTCACCCAGAACTGCGCGGGCTGCACACACTGGCATGACATTTCCGACTTCCAGGGCATGTGTTGAGGAATGTGTCGGCCTTGTTCTCTTTTCCATTTGCCTTCCAGTTACGGCCCATCCTAAGGTCACCTAATCCTAACCTGGAGACTACACCCCAACAGTTACGTAAATAAGTCACTTCAGATAAACACTGAAAAAAGGTGACCTTGAATCAAAACTCAGTCATTTCAGTATCCAGCATGGCTGTCAGTCCTCTTCTTGTTTGGATCTGCCCTCAAGTCTGAAAGCTTATGACACCCCCGCCCTTCACCTTTATAAGACTAAGCCATAAAGTGCATGCCTACCTCATTTTATACACTGTGCCACTAAAAAGCGATACACCACTATAATTATATCTACAGTACATGAATACTATTAACTATCAGCTTTATCAACCTGCAGAATAGGCTATAATGTAGACCCTTCTCAGCGTTCTGTCCATGATCCCAAATTATTCATGTTTGTAATTCAGATGCCTGGATGAAAACATGGAAAGCACACCTGTGGCATTTGTGCAAATCTGGGACAGGCAGAAGCCTAACATCAAAGATGAAAATCGAGGTTCAAGATATATTCAACACACTGAAAGCTGAGTGTAAAACAAGATAAATTAGAATGGGGATAAAGTATTGCACTAAGATTTTTTAAAAAGGGAAAAAAAGAACTAAACGGGCACCTGATGAACAAGACCTGAACTGGCAGTGATCCCCTGATAAAGGTCCCAGGATTTTAGTTCATCAAAGTATAATGTGAGTTGACAGCAGAGCATGACTGTAAGAAAGCTACCGCAGTCTCCACTTACAATACGGTGGTACAGTGTCCAATGCTGGTGGCAAAATTCTTTATGAAGAACAAACCAATGTCTCCAAAGATGGCTGGCAAGAACTCTTACCCTCTTGTACATGTCTGCTGGTCCTCCATCCAGGAGAAGAGTCTATTTCCCTCCCCTGAATCTGAGCTGGCCTGCGACTTGCTTTGACCAATGGAATGCAGCAGAAGTGACTGCCAGTTCCAGGCCTAGCCTTAAGCCCAGTAGCTTCTGTGTTTGCCCTCTAGGAAGGCAGCAGCCATGCTGTAGAGAAGTTCTGTCTGACTGCTAGTGCGGGAGGCCACCAGCAGAGGGAGGCCACTGGGAGGCGCTCCAACCAAGCTTTCTGCTGAATGCAGTCATATGAGTGACGCTGAGTGAAACCACATGGTTAAGGACCAGCCGCCTCCAGTAAGCCCTATCCAAACTGCAGAACTGTGAATTGTTTTCACGTGGTTTGTCATATGGCAACAGAGCACTGAGACATGATGAAGATACTAAAGGGACAACCAAGACAGTGAGAAATTTGGAGAGAAGGATTGTGAAGAATGTCAAAGGAGTGGGTTAGACGGTCATCTAATAGCAATGCTCACTACTCAAAACACCTAGAGTGTTGTCAAGTCAGCACCATGTTATTTATATCATGTATTAGCCCACGCTCTGTTTGTCTAACTGTAGGCTAGTCTAGGCATCAGCTCTATCTCATGCCTGGATTACTGCCATTTCTTCTTTTCTGGGCTCTTTCTTTATATTACAAGTACTTGTTTTGTTTCAGTCATCCCATCTCAAGAACTGTGACAAAGAGCATTTGGGATAAAGACCAAAGCAGCCCAGCTGGCATGACTCAGTGGTTGAGCGTTGACCTATGAACCAGGAGGTCACGGTTCAATTCCTGGTCAGGGCACATGCCCAGGTTTCAGGCTCGATCCCCTGTGTGGGGCATGCAGGAGGCAACCGATCAATGCTTCTCTCTCATCATTGATGTTTCTATTTCTCTCTCCCTCTCTCTTCCTCTCTGAAATCAATAACATATATATATGTGTGTGTGTGTGTGTGTGTGTATATACATACATATACATACATATATATATATATATATATATATATATGTATATGTATGTATGTATGTTTAAAAAAGCAGTATTTCCACAAAGCAGGCATTTGAATCCTGCCTGTTGAAATTGTTTCTCCCTATTTCCTTTGCTGCCTAGACCTGAAGAACTTCTGTTATGGCTTACGGTCAACCCAAAATGGTGAGAAATCTGCCTCTACTCCATGAGGTTATTTGTATGCTTGGGTGACTGAACTCCCATATATGGCTAACAAAACCTGTGCTTAGGATAATAAGCTACTTGATTTTCCTCCCATAGGACTTACATTTGACATTTACAACATACAGCGTGCATGAGCGCACATAAAAACTTAGGCTTGAGCTCTTCATAAAAAGAACAATCAGTTTCCTGTAGTTCCTTAAACCCCATATCTGTGTCCTCCACTCACTATACTAGGATTCAAGTACTCAGGCCCCTTACTTACCGCTTCTACTTCCTTCAGTACTTTGTGCTTAAGATTAATGTCCTCAAAAACAGCTTCAATCACCATGTCGGCCTTTTCAAAACCCTGGTAATCAAGCTGCCCAGTCAAGTTGTTGAAAATGAAGTCTCTTTCAAATGATGTTAGAGTTTTCTTCTTCACTTTATCGTTCAGTCTAGAAAAAAAAATTTCTAGTCAAAAGGGAAGAGTAGGAAACTAACATTTATTGACTGTCCATGGGCCAGAGAGTATATTATGTTTTCCACCAACTCTGTGAGGTCTTATTCCCATTTTGAGGGAGCTGACTTGCTCAAAAAGACTCAGAGCGACTTGTGGTCAAAGAGCTAGGTACCAGGGTACCTAGGGCACAAGGATTCAAAGACAGCTAACCCCCAAGTCCACATTCTTCTCTTACAAGATGCCTCTCAGAGCCCAATTTACATAAACTGTATCATTCATAAAACAGTTTTGCCATGAGGAGTAAACACAAATACTAGAATGGCAAAACTAAGAGCAGCTCTCAGCCAACCCATGTCCCTAGACCATATGGCTTTATACTTGCTTAAAAATCATTTGGTTATTCTGTATTTATAATTTTCTAGAGGACAGAGACCAAGAATTATTTCTTATATTCTTAACCAACTTTCCAGTCAATACCTAGTAGCATATTGTATTGATCACATAAAATATTAACTCAAGGTTTCTTCTTTCCCACTGAGAGCTAAAAGGATTTCTGCTACTCAAACATTTATCTGATTATTTTTTACTAGAGGCCTGATGCACGAAATTTGTGCAAGGAGCTAGGCCCTTGCAGCCCCATCTTTGTTGGGAAGGTCGTCTGGAAGGTCGTTTGGCTGTCTAGTCTAATTAGCATATTATACTTTCATTATTATAGATTGCCAAGGAAAACAGGTTCTCTTAGGTTTTCATCTGACCATACTTTCAGAATAAATGACCTAGAGTTTTCCTTTGAATGAAGAATGAAGCTAAAGCCCCTCCACTAATTTCCTTTACCAAAAAGAAAAATTAAAGCCACAAGGTAAGTTCAAAGAAGTATGCAAGTCTTAAAAGTATGGGTTCAAACCTCCTGGTTTCTGAAAACCATGTCAGCAAACAATACAACTTGTCAGAGTTCAAGATATAATCAGTTGCTCTAATGCCAATGCCTAATGAAACTATTTCTGAGGGAGGACAGGATCCATGTAGGTCCCAAGCCAGCAGTCTGGTGAGGGGCATTCACCAGAGCCTGGTGTTTCTAAGGTAAAAGGGAAACCAGGACACCTGGACCCAAAAGAGATCCAGGGAGGAAGCTGTTCTAGAGTAGCAGTTTCTCACTAGGTGACTATGAAATGCTGTGGGGCGCTTGCAGGCTAGTCTAAGAGCGATGCTGATGTCTAGCACACGTGCTTTCTTTTGCTCCAACTCCTTGTTATTTTAAAATAATCTGCCAAAATGATTAAATCTGCCAGGTCCCTGGTGGCAATAGATGAGCTTCTCTGCAGAAAAGGGGTAAAAACATGCTTTAAGCTATCTAATCCACTTGAGAAACAAAAAAATGCTCACTCAGCTAAAAGTCACATGCAGGTATTCTAAGTGCAGCCAGCCTGTCCATTGCAGCGGAGCAGAGAACTGAGCTGAAACCAATTCCCATCTGGAGAAGCTGCTGCTCCACTACTCCCCTCTGAAAAACAGGCAGCAAGTGTGTGTGGAGAGAGGGTTAGGTGAGCAGAGGGAGAATAATATTTACTCTTTATTAATTCAGAGGTAAGATGGAGACAGTCTTATAAAGCCTCAGGCACTGTGGAACCAAACCAATCAACTGCTTCTCCACAGTCACGCCAGTCAACAAGGCTCAAGAGTTCTGGTCCCAGTGCTACCTTCAATGTGCAGTGACTCACATTTCCTCATTCCTAACCTCTCCACAAAGACAGGCCATAACAATAAGCTATTACATGGAAACTATCAAATTCACAATTTTCAGTCTGATACCAAAGTACAAAATAAATGTCATTGCCGAAACCGGTTTGGCTCAGTGGATAGAGCGTTGGCCTGCGGACTGAAAGGTCCCAGGTTCGATTCCGGTCAAGGGCCTGTGCCTGGGTTGCGGGCATATCCCCAGTGGGAGATGTGCAGGAGGCAGCTGATCGATGTTTCTCTCTCATCGATATTTCTGACTCTATCTCTCTCCCTTCCTCTCTGTAAAAAATCAATAAAATATATTTAAAAAAATAAATAAATAAATGTCATTTAAAAATATCTAATAGATAAAGATTTTTCTTCTGCACTCAAAGACTACAGAGTCTAATAATACTAATAGTTTATAATATCTGTGACAACATGAAATAAAGGAAGGAATTAGCATTTCAAAAAATCAGCCCTAGCCGGTTTGGCTCAGTGCATAGAGCCTCCACAGTTGAAGGGTCACAGGCTCAATTCCAGTCAAGGGCACGTACCTCGGTTGTAGGCCTGATCCCTGCAGGAGGCAACCAATCAATGTGTTCCAAATTTATTCATCTCTCACATTGATGTTTCTCTCTCCCTTCCACTCTCTTTAAAAGTCAATGGAAAAATATCCTCAGGTGAGGATTAACAACAACAAGATCAAAGGAAACATAGCTCAACTATGGAGCATCTAGTACTCATCATGTTCAGCAAAAAGGAATCAATGATGGCAAAAAACCACTAAAACCATTCTAACTCCTGGCAATGGCAGAAAGCAGGCTTACCCTTTGAACACTTGTTGCTGTCCTCGGCCCAGTCCGGTTAGCGTAGCATCTTTAAGTATTGTCTGTAGGCCCTTGTCCACAGAGACTTGGGCAATGCCAGCTCCCATCAGCCCTGCACCAAGAACAGCGATGTGCCTGAAAGGCAAGGATAAAATGACTTCTAGTAAACAACTTTTAATCATTTCCGTAAAAGCAGGAGAATGCCCAAGTTATCATCCAATAAACCAACTAAAGCAGACACAATCATAAGGTATTTCAAATAATTATTTATAAAAATACACCTTTAATAAATGACTGATTTTCAAAGTTAAATTCAAAAATCCTTTAGGTCTATAAGAATTGGACTACCCAAGAAGATCGAATCATATTGATCTTCAATCATGCTGAGATCACTGAAAAGAAAGCCAAAAAGTTCTTGGTAGGAATAGGGATCTAACGTGCCCAGGACAGAGGTAGTTTATGGCAAGACTGAAGACATAAATCTAGCTCTGTAGATCTTCTCCAAAGACATCTACAAGCTTAGCACGTGGGGAAGTCCACAGGGCTTCCTGGGTAGAGTTTAACTTACTTAACCTCCTTCTGTGGCATTCCAAATTTATTCTTCTTGCACAGGACCTGACCATGGTACAGCCCTATCAAGGCCTTTGATTCTCTGGTCATCGCAAGCTCTCCAAATTTCTGAAATGTACAAAAGAACAAGGAAAAGTAGAACTTCACGGTATCCGTGATATGGATTCCTTCCGTGTGGTTTCTCTGGGGAACAGAGGTCACACAAGCAAAGCCACAGGTCCTCGGGGTCTCAGCGGTGCCTGTGCTGGCATCTGTCTCCTATGGACGTGTCTTCTCTTTGCCCTTCTCATCTGCAGCACTTTCCGACTACTGCTTTCAAAGGTGCTGGATAGAACTGAGCTCATTCTCTAGAGTCATGGTAACCCTTTTCATAGCATTAGTGTGTCAGAGCCAAAATGGATCTGCATGATCATCTCAAGCCACCCTCTTGGCTTAAAGATAGGGAAGAGGAGGCCCAGAAAAATTAAATGGCCTTGTTCACAGTCACACTGCCTCAGAGTGGCAGAAATGGAACCTGAACCCAAGCAGTATGACTTTCAACTCCAGTTCTCTTGCCACTGTAGCAGGTGGCCCACACGGGACCTACCACTTTAAAAAGTATATCACCACTTATGGAGAACAAGTCTCAACTTAGTGGTGAGGAGCACGGGCTTTAGAGTCTGGTCTGACAGAACGGGGTTTGAATCCTGGCTCTGCATTTCTCAGTTGTGAAGCTTTCTTCATCCTTAAAATGGGAAAACAATGCCTCTTTTAACAGTATTGTGGGGATTAAATGAGAACACTAGTAAATGACTAGGGTCTCAATGTTAGCTATTGTCATCACCAATATTACTAGAATTTATTGTTATAATTACAAGGTTCCAAATAGTATTCCAAAGAAGGAATCCCTCTAATGAAGTTGCTATCATGTCCTCATAAAACATGAAACACTGCTCTACAGAATCAATGCTTTACTAATCTTGATTTAGCAGTGATTCCATAAACCAGTGATTTTCAAAAGTGTGGGTAGAAATCCATCAGTGTTCATGAATTTAACGGGTAGTGCTAAGTAGAATAGACAGGAAATACCTAGTACAACACATGCAGGGTGGACAATTATTGATGCATAAAATATGCTTCCATTTTACTGATGGAAGAGAATAAATGAGAAGTGCACTGCAGTAAGCAGTAAATACAGACATGTTTTCTTTGGAACTTGTCCTAAGCTCTTCCCATACCTTTTTTCCTATTACCAAAGAGCAATCATTCTTCAATGATTGCTTAGAACTTACAAACAACCCAAACCACTGAAAATTTGCCGTATCACCAACTCAGAAAGTAAAAGGAGCGAGGCTGGTTCCTGTATCCCTTCTCTTCTTTCATTTATTTTTTTTTAATTAATTTATTTTTTTTCTTTCTCTTTTTTTTCTTAGTGGGTGCAAAAAAACATTTCCTTTCATTTTCTAATTCAAAGTTTTATTGCTAGGCCCTAACAAGTAAGGACTATACTTTTCTATCAATGTATCATTTTATCACAATACAATCAGACTGACTTCAGAACAAAATGTCCAAACTATTCATTTGAAAGAATTGTAACTCTGCCCCTGCTCTTCCTTGTTATACCTTCGTAATTGAGAGCAAGTTCAAATAGTTGGGGACCACCAGGTTTTCTTGCATCTACTTGCCTACTGAGATTAATCAGAAAAAATGATAACCACCGGAGGAAATGTTTTACTAGGCTTTGAATACTTTTTCTTTTTTCAGTTTTGTACATTCTCAGATCTTTGGTTTTCTTATATCTAATAAGCAAAAATCACAAGAAAAAACTTTACCTGAGATTCAGAGAGATAGCCAGCTTCTTTTCCTTCCTCAAGTCCAGTCTTAACCACCTAAAAAACATACAAAATACTTGTTCACTGTTGGAGTGGATTTATTCAGAGAAGGCTGAATAAAATTACTAGTGTTGTTAGTTTTTGTTTAAACACACACACACACACACACATATATATATATAAATATTTCAAATTGATTTCAGAGAGAAAGGGAGAGGGAGAGAGAGATAGAAACATTAAGGATGAGAGAGAATCATTGATAGGCTGCCTCCTGCACACCCCTCACTGGGGATTGTGCCAGCAACCCAGGCATGTGCCCTGACAGGGAATTAAACTGTAACCTCCTGGTTCACAGGTCGACGCTCAACCACTGAGCCAAGCCAGCCTAGTGTTGTTAATTTTTATTTTTCGCTTCTTTCTTCACTTATTTTAAAGAAAAGTTTATGTGATTTTTAAGGGAGAGTAACAGAGAGAAACATTGATGTGAGGCCAAAACATCTATCAGCTGCCTTCTGCACAACCCCTACCAGGGACTAAGCCCATAACCCGGGCATGTGACCCAACCTGGAATTTAACAGGGAACCTTTCAGTGACCAGGATGACACCCAACCAATTGAGCCACACTGGCCAGGACTAGTGTTGTTAGTTTTTAAAGACTAGATTGGAGCGAACTCGTAACCCAGGTATGTGCCATTAACCAGGAATGGAACCCATGGGCCTCCAGCGTGCAGGCTGACACTCTAACCACTGAGCAACCGGCCAGGGCCAGAACAAATTTCTAAACTCATTATTGACCAAGCTTCTGCAAGCTAGCTTTGATCTGCCTTTCTGCAGACAGCTCACTGTCCTCCTACAACACCTAATCTCAATAAAGTTCCTTGAAGAGCTTGGTGCTTCCCACCTTCTGAAACTTTATACTCAAAATGCCCACCTGACCTGGCCCCACTTTCCTTTCACCTACTCTCTACCCATTTCTCAGGGCTCAGGGCAAATCCTGCTCTTCCTGACCTCTTTGGTTCACAGTGATTATTCCCTCCTCTGAGCACTCAGCAGTTTTCCTCCGTCCCATGTATCTGGCAGTAGTCCTATGCTGCTTTATAATGTCCCTCACACTGTTATCTGCCTTACCACATATGCATGTCTAATCTCCCCAGCCCCGACTGTGAGATGAATGGAGGTAGGGGATTATGTTTCATATTTTATGTTCTTTGGTGTCTTCTGCCCAAAATATATCTGTTGGCTAATCCATTCTCCAATTTTGAGGTCTTTAATTATACGCTCTCTTAATCTCAGACTTTCCAGATCGGAGAGTTCTGTTTTAAAGTCTATCTTTAGGTAGAAGTTTCTTTAACCCTCTGATCATTTCACCTATTCTTTGTTCTTTTTGGAACTTTCCTATATCATTACATCTCTTGTATAATTAAATTATGGCAATGGGGAAGTCAGTGAGACACTGTAGGTACGGACAATGGTTTCAACTAAGGATAGAATATAGCCATCAGTTTTGTTTCAACTCTTTATAAATGCTCAATATTTTACTGGCCTTGATATATTGATATGACATAGGTTCCATCCTGGTTTATAAGTGACAGCTTTAGCCAAAACCGGTTTGGCTCAGTGGATAGAGCGTAGGCCTGCGGACTGAAAGGCCCCAGGTTCGATTCCGGTCAAGGGCATGTACCTGGGTTGCGGGCACATCCCTGGTGGGGGATGTGCAGGAGGCGGCTGATCGATGTTTCTCTCTCATTGATGTTTCTGACTCTCTATCTCTCTCCCTTCCTCTCTGTAAAAAAATCAATAAAATATATTTTAAAAAAAATAATAAGTGACAGCTTTAAACTCATCAACTAATAAATATGCCTGGCACCTATTATCCCCAAATATATCAATTTATATGAATCCTTATTTTTGGTAAGCACTTTAATAGCAGAATTAAAAACTTCTGTACTGGCATATATAGTCCAGAATGGCAATAAAGAGTATTGTGCTATTAAAGAGTACTGTGCTAATCAAAGGAGGAAAATATAAGAAATCTGAGAGGGGAAAAGACTCACGTCGATTATTTTCAGAGGTGCAGGATAGAGGCCTTTGGTCTGCTTTCGTACTTGTTCTTCCACCTTTTTGTAAACCTGTTGCCTGACAAATGGAATACCCATGGCGTACGATGTCAATCCTGTAAGGTAAAAAGCTTTTAGATACTTATTGGCAATAAGCATTTCTTGTTAGTTTGTTCTGTAAACTCCATAAAAATTCAATAGTTCTGAAAGAACTGCTCTTTACTCTGATATACAAAATCTACATTTCAACTTAAGCACAGCTTCAAACAGCTTCATTATGTGATAAGTGCTTCAGCTGGGCGTTGTAATAGTATAATATACACTGTTACAGAATTCTTTTGTATTAATGTTTAAAATGTTCCAAAATAAAAAGTTAAAAAAAATAGTTTTAACTTACGAGTATAAGGTTCAGAACTTGACCCTGGAGCAGAGTTGTTATATCCCTTAAGGTTAACTTTATGCTTCCAGAAAATAATGCATTTACCCTATCCTCACTTAAAATTTACAGCAAATAAAATGAAACTCCCTGGAAAGAAGCTTTGCCTTTATTCTTTAATAACAACACTCACTTTCCATCAATCCTTTGCTTCTCTTTAAAGATATTTTCTTATCAGCTAGTCCTTTGGCAAAAGTAACTGCAATTTCTTCTAGGTATTCAATGGTCCGTTCCTCTGGAGGTTTGATTCCTGGTCCTGCAAAAACAAACACAAGAGACTGGAATGCAAGTCAGGTTTAGACGAGTCCCAGGTAGGCAAAAACCTAGGCATGCCGAAGCCAAAGGCTCTAGCACCCACTTTCCGCACAGCTCTCCACGTCAGACCAGACACTGGTGGGTGGAGGAATCATGACCTATGCACTCACAGATGGGGAAACTGCAAATAGGACTAATTGTACTCTGACCACAAAATTAAACTAGAAATCCACAACAGGAGGATATCTGTTTATTTGTTTATTATTATTATTATCACTTTAAGTATATATATATATATATATATATATTTTTTTTTTTAATATATATTTTATTGATTTTTTTTTTTTTACAGAGAGGAATAGAGACTTAGAAACATCGATCAGCTGCCTCCTGCACACCCCTTCCTGGGGATGTGCCCGCAACCAAGGTATATGCCCTTGACCGAAATCGAACATGGGACTCTTCAATCCGCAGGCTGACGCTCTATCCACTGAGCCAAACCGGTTAGGGCTTAAGTATATTTTTTATTAATTTCAAAGAAGGGAGGAGGAGAGATAGAAACATCAGTGATAAGAGAGGATCATTGATCGGCTGCCTCTTGTACACCCCTTTACTGGGGATCGAGCCTGCAACCCAGACATGTGCCCTGACGGGGATCAAACCATGATCTTCTGGTTCACAGGTCAACACTCAACTGCAGAGCTATGTTGGCTGGGCAATATTATAATTTTTAGAAAACTTCACTCTTCAGAATGATGACTCATTCCTTAAGAGTATGAGTTCCACTCTAATCAATATGCAAGATATTAACTCTTTAAGGAAATAAATAATTTCATAAGGCCCAACTCTGAGACATGCTAACACGTACCCAGCGGTTCCACCAATTGGTCAACCAATCCCATTTTCTTTGCTCTGTCCGCACGAATGTTCCTACCAGTCAGCATCATGTCAAAAGCAGCAGGTATACCCACCTAACATGCAAGTAAGGATCAGAACATAGGGGAAAAAATATCAGAGTAACAATTACAGTTTATAAATCCTTCAACTGAGCAAAATAAATAATAAAGTGAGGAAAGACTAACCCCTGCTATTTATCAATCTGTTATATTTTATCTTATATTTTACATACTAATACACATTTAGGTAACTTCTGCAATCAGCCTCTTTTGGTTCTATACAATACAACAATGAGATCATCCAAATCAGGGGAAAGGTCTGCCTTTATATTTATCATGAAATATGACCCATGGATTTGCAAAACTGGTAAGATGTTACTATGCAGAGAAGGAGCTGATTAAATTATAAGCTTCAAAGAGGCAAGACATGTATCTTATTTATCTTTATCCTTCCTCAGGGACTAACAAAGAACCTTGATTAATAATTTTAACCCAAGAAACTGAAAAAATAAATTAAAAAATAAATTGAAAAATATAAATACCAGGAAAAATCTGCTATTGATCCTAAATATTGATCCTAAATATTTGATTTCTAAATCCTACAATGAATACCCAATACTACGCCTTTTGTATTACCAAAGGGGCACATAAGTACCAAGGTTCTGAAGTTCACAGTGGGGGAGGGGGGTCTTAACTCACCATTTGGGGTAGCCTTTGTGTGCCTCCTGCTCCTGGTAAGATCCCCAGCAAGACTTCAGGGACACCTAATACTGTCTTTTTATCTTTTGTTGCTATTCTGTATTGGCATGAAATGGCAAGCTTCGAACAAATGAAAAGAAAATTGGAATGTTAGAAAATGTAATCTTATAACAGCTTAGGATCTGTGAGGGTCCAAAGATTACTTCTTTAGACCAGGAATGTGCCCACAGAATAAACTGTAATTTCTTAGGCTGGCATTTAATGCTTTCTACAATTTACCCTTCCAGCCTTATTTCATACTTTCCCCTAATTTAATAACTTCTTTCTGGGCTGAAGATTTCCTTAAAAATCTGCTGAAAGCTATGGGAGCTCTCCATAGAAAAATGCACACGCAATTGTACATGCAGCCCAGCTTAAGAAGCCCGTTACCCTACAGACTCCTTTTCAATCAAGCAGTTCTACCTGTGATGTCCTCATAGGCTTCTCTTATTTTGCTCACACCTCACCATATGTGGAATGCCCCCCACGTCCCCCGTTCTGGTTAATCAAATTCTGCCTATCTTTTAGGACCAGGCACAGCTTTCCTTAATTAATTAATTGTTGTGAAAGTGGCTAGCATAGAAGCCAGCATGTGAGAAATGCTCGATAAATATTATTTTCTTTTTCCTTTCTTCTTTCCCACACGCTCTACTCTAATAAGCATCTCTTCTCTCAAATCTTTTAGTTTTAACCACCTTTACTACTCACAAAGCACTTGTAATTATGCTTTGTGTATCTCAACTAGACTTTAGCTCATGAACATGCATTGTACTTCTGAATCTTTGCCCTGCAAACTTTAACCAGGTTTTTAGAACTGAAAGGCAGCTAAGAGATCTAGCTCAAACCTTCTCAATTTATAAATGAAAACATCACACTTGGTTCACATGCTGAGCCATGAGATTAAGGATTAAAACAGATCCAGAAGTTTGATAACTAAAAAGAAAGCTGATTTTTGAGAACTTTCCCAGGCAAAACTAGCCTATAAAAGTTTACAGTGGGCGAGTCCTAACACTGGGCTAAACAGTGACTCTGTAATAAACCCATACCTCGAGTCCTCCTCCTAAGCAGGATCCACTGATGGCAGCCACAACAGGCTTATTAGACTTCTCAAGTTTCTCAAACATTTTCTGTCCTTCTTGTGAAAGCCGTGTTACCTCTTGAGGGGTCTTGCAAGCGGCTATCATGCTGCAGTAAACATGAAAGCCGAGAACAGAAAAAAATCAAAGATGAAACTGTAGCCCACTTTGTTAAATACTTCATCTACTATATCCTCGATCCTATCATATATCAATGTGTGGTGGTGAATCTTTAAATACAAGTTTAAGTATGGATCTGCCTCAGATAGCACTAATATCAGTGACATCGTCTCTCTAAAAAGAGTGTTAAGTTTCTGGATACAGAGAACATGAAACAAAACATGTGGCACAATTTATTTTCACTTCAATAACTAATTATTAGATTAAAAAGCTCTGAACATGAGAAAAATCATCTTCTAGTAAATATTTCCACTATGAGGTAGCTTTCAGATTAAACAGCAGTCAAAATGGCAGGGGGAAAAAAGCTTTCAAGTTGTTTAGAGGGATCTAAAATCTTAAATAGATCCCCTAACGATCAAAAAAGGTCTGCTGCAATAATGTAAACCATGCCCTTTAATTTTAGTTTGTTTCATTTCCTACTTACTTTGTTTCTGATAACATTTAAGTTGTGAATTCTGTACTTCTGACCAAAGACAACTATTTTTCTGTCATTTTATATGCTGGGAATTGCTCAACTAGCCTTATGGAAGCCAAAAGTATTTTCTTATGGATGTAGCTAACTACTGCCAGGTATAGTAGTGTCTCACTAGTCTCAAATAACTGAACTAGGAAACAAAGCACTCAATACACATAATCTTTTCTTAAAAAATAAACATTAAACAGAATATTTACAAATTTTTAGTTACACAAACAAAAATGGATACACAATGTTACAGCAAGGTTTAAAAATATACAAACACCTTAAGTGCAAATTATTAAGCCTATAATATTGGCCAGCATTGCCCAAAGCACAAAGAATAATAAATACCCATATTTTGACAGAATTAACTGTTCACATTTTTTTTTAATATATATATTTTTTATTGATTTTTTTACAGAGAGGAAGGGAGAGAGATAGAAAGTTAGAAATATCGATGAGAGAGAAACATCGATTAGCCGCCTCCTGCACATCTACTACTGGGGATGTGCCCGCAACCCAGGTACAGAATCGAACCTGGGACCTTTCAGTCCGCAGGCCGACACTCTATCCACTGAGCCAAACCGGTTTCGGCAACTGTTCACATTTTAACCCATTAAACTAACACTAAGATATAATTTCTTCTGCTTATACTGTATATGTCTTAAAGAATTGTAAACAAGTTTTACAGGTATACAATCTACCACTTAAAAAAAGAAAGTTTTAGTTGCATCAATAAAGTTCCCTTTGACAACCTCAAGTCCTACCAGCCACTTCATTTACCCTGAAACAACCATTTTCATGTTTGTATTGTATCCTTCCAGAGCAACTACTTATCTGTGTCCACAAAAAATATAAAGAATATTTCGCGTATGGCTTAAAAACATTTACATAAACTACATTCTGCAGGAACATTCAATAACTTGCCTTTTATTTCTAACTTCACATTATGTTTTTGAGCTCTAATGTTATGTTGTGGATCTAGTTAATTCCTTTGAACTGTTTTGTAGTATTTTATCATGTGAATATTTCACATTTTAATTATCCATTTTCCAAATGACTGACATTTAGCTTGTTTCAAATTCTATTTTAAACTACACAGAACTGAACATCCTTGCGCATGGGTTCTTAAACATAAGGGTGGGATTTGTCTAGCATATATACCTAGAAGAGGCATCACTGGATTTTATGGTACATGCATTTTCAATTTTACTAAATGCTGCCAATTGCTCTCCAAAGTGGCTGTACAACTGGCATTCCAATTAGTAATATATTAACTTTCTCATTTCTCCAAGGGCTTGCTAACATGATAATTTTCAAACTTTTAAATAGCATCTCATTGTTGGCTTAATTTTATAATATTTTTATTCTACTGAGATAGGAATTTGAACTGTTTTCAACTGCTTTAAGAAAAGGCTATTTTTAGTCTTACATGGCTTACGCAACAAGCCCCTCTTTTTAAATCAACTCTAATAAAACTTACTTGATATCAGCACCTGCAATAAAGCAGCCTGGCTTTGATGAGATAAGGACAGCACTTCTGACTTGATCACTAGCCCAGATTTCATTCATTACTTCCATGAACTCTGCCTGTAGTTCTTTATTCAGTGTATTTACCTGTCAAAGAGAAATACGTATAAATCCAAGGGTGTAAATTGAAGAACCAGATGTGCAAGTCACTATCAGGTGCTATTCTGATGGTAGAAAATATGTTTATCCGCCAGAAATACACTGCTAGAAGCAAGAAAGGGAGGCGGGGTTTCTTGTAAAAAACCAAATGCCTGTAGTTTTCTATTCAGTCAGCTATAAGCAAACCACCCTTTAAAAATAGGTCTACTCAGCCTGGTTGATAAGTCTACAAACATTTCTGACATGGAAAAAATTTATGTAACATTAAGGAAAAAAAGAATCAAAATTAGATACATAGTATGATCTTAATTTCATAAACACTGTTGAAACTGGATGAAATGTTAACAGTAGTTATTTTTGGGTTTGGAATATAAATAATTATATTTTCTTTATACAGACAGTCCTTGGGTTACGTCCGATTCGACATATGTCATTTTGTGGTTACATCGCCATTTTCCATTTATAAAAAAAAAAGTTCCAGCATTTCAACATATGTGCTTTATGTTTTTTATTATTTATTTACCACAAGTAAAGGTCAGGAATTGTTATCTTTCTTTTAAATTTCTTTTTACTGTTTCACTTCATTACTGCTGTGTATGTGCCCACGTGAGTGACGTAGGTGCTTATGTGGGTGGGTTCCGACTTACGGCGAAAATCGCCTTATGTTGCACCGTAGGAACGGATCTCCGACATAACCCGAGGACCTACTGTAGTTTTAAAATTTCCTACAATAGCTTGCCGGATTGGTTTGGCTCAGTGGATAGAGCATCGGCCTGCGGACTGAAGGGTCCCAGGTTCGATTCCAGTCAAGGGCATGTACCTTGGTTGCGGGCACATACCCAGCGGGGGGTGTGCAGGAGGCAGCTGTTGATGTTTCTCTCGCATCAATGTTTCTAACTCTCTATTCCTCTCCCTTCCTCTCTGTAAAAAAGATCAATAAAATATATTTTTGAAAAAATTCCTACAATAGCCATATGTTATTTTTTTTGTGCTCATGAAAAATGTTCAACTTAGAAAATTCTGAAAAAATATCTTAAGTTTGAATCACTGGTCAGTGAGTGCGAAGATTTACTCTAGAGATGGCTCTAGAGATGGGAACTATCTCCTGTTTTCCTTAATTTGTGATAGTTGATTGCTTCCATCTAGGTCTTCCTGGGCTTCTGGTAACAAGATTTCTGAATAAAAAACCTTTACACCAATTTTAGATGGGGGAAAACCATGAGCTCCTGCAATAAAGCTCCTCTTGGCAAAAGACTGGATGAATGCTATCTGCTTTGTTGAAGTTGCCCAAAACAAATAAAGCTCCACTTCGAACAGAACTTGACCTCCAATATGTGACTAGCACGAAGTCATTCACATCCCTCAGGAAGCTTAACAACCACATTTAACCCAGCTAACTTATAGATAATAACTAATGTCAAGCAGGTAATGAAGAAACCAGATTCAATAACCTCATAGTTAAGATGGGTAGTTTGATTCTTATAAACAAAGCTTGTATTTTGGTCCTTATCTAATAAGTCATCATTCTACACTATGACAGAAGGCTAGTTTTATTAATCCTTGATGGTAACCTGACACCTAGGTTAACTAGAAGGAATTCTTTTTAAAAAAATATATATTTTTATTGATTTCAAAGAGGAAAGGGGAGAGAGAGGAAGAGAGAGAGGTACAGAGAGAGAAACATCAATGATGAGAATCGTTGATCGGCTGCCTCCTACATGCCCCCTACTGGGGATTGAGCCCACAACCTGGGCATGTGCCTTGACTGGAATCAAACCCGGGACCCTTCAGTTCGCAGGCCGATGCTCTAGCCACTGAGCCAAACCAGCTAGGGCAATGAGAAGGAATTCTTGAATAAGGACCTCTGCTTCAGAAAACTCCATTCCTTGGGCAACTTGTCCAACTAACTAATTTAACTATCAAAAGTGTAAATTTAGCCGAAACTGGTTTGGCTCAGTGGATAGAGCGTCGGCCTGCGGACTGAAAGGTCCCAGGTTCGATTCCGGTCAAGGGCATGTACCTGGGTTGCGGGCACATCCCCAGTGGGAGATGTGCAGGAGGCAGCTGATCGATGTTTCTCTCTCATCGATGTTTCTAACTTTCTATCTCTCTCCCTTCCTCTCTGTGAAAAATCAATAAAATATATTTAAAAAAAAAAAGTGTAAATTTATATGATAAGATTACTGCCAGATTGGTGGATTTCTTTCCCATTCAAGACTGGATTCATGAATGTAGTTAGTAGAAATAAACTGCAGCAAGTTAAAGTAGGTACCTTTGAATTGGGTGAGTTAATTCGAATAACTGCCACATCCTCTTTGATTCCATAGTTAATATGAGTTCTGGCTAAAAAGAGAAGAAAAATTTATTTGTAAACAGTTTTATTGCAAAATAAATCTGAAAAGCGATGTAAACATGATAACAAGAAATTAAACTTACCCAGCAAAGCAGAGGACGCTGTAAAGTTGCGGGAAATATAACCTATAAGAAAAAGGGATTTCAAAATTAATTATTTTACAAAACAGCATTTCTGTAGTACCTGTTATATATAACAAAGCTGGAATTTATAACAACAAAAAAACAAAATTAGAACAACATGTTCTAGGCTATTATTGTGACCACTACCATATGTTTTTTTTTCAATTACCAGGTCATATGATTATCTGGATACTAAATGTGGGAGGTGGAAGAATAGCTCCTCAAAAATGCCCGCGTCCCTAGTAACTATGAATATGTTAGGTTACATGGCAAAGGGGAATAAAGGCTGCACATGGAACTAAGATTGCTAATGAGCTGACCGTAACATAGAAGATTATCCTGGGTTATCCAGTTGGGCCCAATGTAATCACAAGAGGGAAGAGAGAGGCAAAGAGAACCAGAGAGATGGCAGCATGAAAAGAACTTGGTCCCATTTTGCTGGCTTTGAAGAAGTTGAGAAATGCAGGCAGCCTCTAGAAAAGGCAAAGAATAGATTCTCCCTTCCAGCACCCAGAATGAAACAGCCTTGCCAACACCATTGGTTTTAGCCCAGTGAGACTCATTTCTGAAACAACTGTAAGAGCATAAATTAGTGTTTGTATTGTAAGTTTGTGGAAATATGTTATGGCAACAATAGGAAATGCATACACTAAGAAATAAGTTATCTACAAAACAATCCGTAATGTCAGTTCCAAATGTATTCCAAATATATCTCAGCCATGTTCCTCAGCCACATCTGCTTACATTTCTATGGAGAGATGGAGTTTCCAATGTTATCAAATCAAGGGGCACTAGTGTATATCTATAATAATAAAAGGGTAATATGCTCATTAGACCCGACGTCATTCCGGACATCCTTCCTGATGAAGCCAGGGCTGGAGGGAAGCCAGCCGGGGTCCCGGGTGCCTGCAGGTGGACCAGGGGAAGCCAGCCTGGGTCCCAAGTCCCAGGTGCCTGCTGGCGACTGGAGGAGGGAAGCTGGTGCCGGCAGCCCAGGTCCCAGGTGCCAAAGGGAAGCCGGTGCCGGCAGCAGGAGGAAGGAAGGTCTACTCTTGCACAAATTTTTGTGCATTGGGCCTCTAGTTATAAATAAAAGAGTCCACATCACGTTATTTTCAGCCTTTCTCACAGAATAAGTCTATAGCGCACTCCGCCAAGAATACCCCTACCCTAGGGATAACAAAGACCAGCTATTCTTCCTCCTTCCCAGCCACTTCACTACTTGAGGCTCTCCAGCATGGTGATGAGATGATCTTTTGAGCAAAAGCCATCACAACAGAAGTCCCAACAGAGGGTCTTTCAATTTGGACTCTGGATAGAAATAAGGAACATTGGGGAATTCTAGGCAAAAATTCCAAGTTATTCTGGGCATTACCCTGCCTCCTTTCTAGCATTAAACACTCACCTTTGCCCTGCTCTTATCCAAAAACCTTATTATAGGCTATAACCAAGTTGTCTAGCATAGGGTCAACAGCCCATAATTATAACTTCCAATTTATTTATTCTTTTTAATCCTCACCTGAGGATATCTTTCCACTGATTTTTAGAGAGAGTGAAGAGAGAGGGAAAGACAGAAAGAAATATCGATGTGAGAGAAACACTGTGATTGGTTGCCTCCTGCACACGCCCAGACCAGGGCCTGGGCCCGGGAGGAGCCGGCAACCAAGGTACATGCCCTCGACCAGAATCTCTGAACCCGGGACCCTTCGGTCTGCAGGCTGACACTCAGCCCACTGAGCCAAACCAGCTAGGGTACCACTTTCAATTAAAAAACGCACAACACCCTGCTCTTTCTTCCCTTGTTTTCATATTAATGACCAACCATATTTCCTATGCACCTCTAACTCCTCACTCTTCTCCCTACCTACATCTTCCAAGTTTTGTCCGATAATCTTAGGA
Source organism: Myotis nattereri (assembly GCF_964212035.1). Classification (NCBI taxonomy): domain Eukaryota; kingdom Metazoa; phylum Chordata; class Mammalia; order Chiroptera; family Vespertilionidae; genus Myotis; species Myotis nattereri. Next base: position 73,044,858 of record NC_138085.1, on the reverse strand, counting down.
AAAAGTTTTATCTGGATTTAAAAATAACATATTTTCTACATGGTTTAGAAACAAACTTTAGAACCATGCCCAGTTTCCAAGTAAGAATGGTCTATATTTGACCAGAAGGTAGCAACCCTTCTGGAGTGAACTATTACACGTAAGACTATTCAAATATCCAGCCGAAATGGGATTCACTTGGCAGTATTGAAAAGTGATTCCAGAACTATGTTAGGTATTAGAATCAGGTGGGGAGGCGCAAATATACCCACAAATTCCTGAGTGACAGACAACCTGGAATCACGGAATCAGAATTTAAAGGGGCTGAGCTTCAGCATCTGTATTTTTTAAAAAGGTAACCGAAGTATACAGCAAACATATGGGCACATGGGAACCAGGGATGTGAACCCACTGGTGGTGGAGTGGGTTAGGAGAGGACCATAAATAGTGGCCAAGGATCTTGCTGGTTTGAAGGCAAAGCAATATATTATTGAAAAAGAAAAGAAAACTGTAGATGGTGCCAGAACCACAATGGGGTGACCTCTGGTTTCATTTGCATTTCTTCTTTAAGCAATCCAAGTCAGCCCCTAGTGTAAAGACAGAGGGAGACAAAAGACTTGGGCTGAATCATCAGGTTTATAACTTACTAGTTGAATGGCCAGGAACAACTCTTTTAGTGCATTTCAGTGTTCTCAAGTCAAAGTGCTACAACAAGTAAATTAAGAGAAGCCAGCTATCTCCTCAATTCCTTGTGCTTCTACTTCTCTAATGATACACTTCCCTTTTTTGCTTTTCCATCATTTGAAATCTGTATAATCTGTATTTATCACTCTTCCTTCTTTATATTTATATGGCTCCAACCTTTTCCACAATGCCTTATTTTGAGATTCCATCTATACCGATCTTTCTCTTCTCTGCTAAAATTTTTCTCTTTCTTAACTATTGTTTTGTTGTCTAATCATTGCATCTGTAGCAGGTGCTTCCCCAACTAAACCGTAATCTCTTCCACCATCAGCTCACAGTCATTTTTCATACAGCAAAAAATTTACTGTGGCCTACCAAACGCCACACATTCTAGGCACTTGGAGTAAACAAAGACAAAAATCCCTGTCTTTGTGGAGTTTACATTCTATGGCAGCAGGTGAAATGGTATCTAGGAAGAATTAATTCTCAGTAGAGATAAATAAGAGGTGAGAATTAGGCTGGTATAAAAAGGAGTTTGCCTATAAAGTACAAATTCCAGTGGGAGGGGAGCCAAGGAATAGGCAGGTCTAGCTAAATAGGGTAAAGTGGATTAGAGTGGGGAACGAACTGGTTGGGAACGCACAGTGGGAGGGATAAATACAGACAGACCAAAAAAAAAAAAAAGAAGAAGAAGAAACAAAAAAAGAAACAAATATGTACATAAGACAGGTGGTGCTCATTAGCTTACAGATTAAACCATTTTAAACTCTTACCCACTAATCTACCTTTGCTGCACACACACCTATAAGCATATACACAAAACCTCCTCTAAATTAACCCAGACAAAAAGCTGAGAAAAAGTAGTACACGTTAAAAAAAAAAAAATCTGGAAAAAAATTCCAAACCACAGTCAACGAAATCAAGTTGGAGTACAAGGCAGCTTTGCTTCTGGAATCTAGCCTTACCTACTACCTAATCAGCAGAGCTTATGTCAGAGCCGCCGGGTGAACTTTAGCCTATATTCTACTAAGCCAGCAAAAGAGAGCGAAACCTTTGTCCCACTTTTTAACCATTTTAATAATGTAACTCAAAAAGATACCTACAAGATCTGAAACTATAGCAGTGGAGAAAGTTGGATTATGCTAACACAAATTTCAATATGAAAATGTTACACTGGTTGTAACAACAGGTTTTCTCAATAGTCAAAGGGAGAGGGTCAAGAAAGAGACAGAAAAAAAAAGGGATAGAACTAAGGATGTGAGAGTCAAATTTAAATATACACCATCTTCTAAAGTATTTGCCTTTAATCCATTTCCTGTGAAATTATTTGACCATTTACATAATTAGGAATTTAGATTTAGGGTAGGTGTGGAAATTAAACAAGATACTTTGGTCCAGATGTGATTTTTCATTAGATAGTTATATTCAGAACTAGAGGCCTGGTGCACAAAAATTCGTGCACTGGGGGGGGGGGGGGAGTTGTCCCTCAGCCAGGCCTGTGCCCTCTTGCAGTCTGGGAACCCTCAGGCAATGTCCGACTGACGCTTCCCATGGGGAGCGGGCCTAAGCTGCAGTCTGGCCTCCCTCTGCAAGAGGCGACTAGCAGGCTGATCAGCTGGCAAGCGGCTGACCCCTCCCACCATCACGCCACCACTAGTGGCCTCCCTCTGCTAGCAGCTGGCCCTGTCCCCCAATCACCCCTCTGGCACCCGACTTGGCTGGCCTGGCGTCACCCACTCGCCAGCCCCACCCCCCGCCAACTGGTGTTCTGAGGTTCAGTCAATTTACATATTAGGCTTTTATTATATAGGATTATAGCACTTGTAGAGAAGGAATGGTTTAAAACTCCAAGAATTAACGCAGCCAGCATGGCATGCAGGAGGCAGCCAATTAGTGATTCTCTCTCATCGTTGGTGTTTCGATCTCTTTCTCCCTTCCTCTCTGAAATCAATTAAAAAAAATTTTTAAAAAAATAAAAAAATAAAACTCCTAGAATTACAAATCAGTTTCAAGAGATTTTAATCACCTACCAGTAAATGTCATAATCTCATTACAACTTGCACAGACTTGTAGGATGAAGGACTCTATTGAGTCTAGATGGCAATCCACTATGTAGGTAAATTTAAATTCACTTTCTAGACATTTTTTCAAATGACTAGAGGCCCGGTGCATGAAATTTGTGCATGGGTAGGGTCCCTAGGCCTGGCCAGCAATCAGGGCCAATCAGTGGGGTAACCAGCAGGACAACCAGGGGGGCCCGCGCTGACACCCACCTTGGCTGGCCTGGCGCTGCCCGATCATTAGCCCTGTCCACCACCGCTGCTGCCAGTCGCTTCCCTCTGTGGGGTGACTGCGGGACAATTGGGGGGGCTGGGGGAGGGGGTCCCCTGCTAGCACCCGCCTTGGCTGGCCTGGGGCCAGCAGGCTGGGGGCAGCTCCTGCATTGAACATCTGCCCCCTGGTGGTCAGTGAACATCATAGCGACTGGTCGTTCCACCAGTCGTTCCCCTGTTAGGTCGATTTGCATATTAAGCTTTTATTATATAGGACGAGCCATAGTTTCTTGTTTCTTCTTAATATATTTTATTGATTTTTTACAGAGAGGAAGGGAGAGGGATAGAGAGTTAGAAACATCGATGAGAGAAACATCGATCAGCTGCCTCCTGCACACTCCCTACTGGGCATGTGCCCGCATCCAAGGTACATGCCCTTGGCCGGAATCAAACCTGGGACCCTTGGGTCCGCAGGCTGATGCTCTATCTACTGAGCCAAACCGGTTAGGGCGAGCCATAGTTTCTTACTTGTGAAAACATAATGCAAATATTTATATGTGCATATATTTCTATATTAAAATATAAAAAAACTAAGCTTGTAACTTTTAATTACACATGTAAAATGTAAAAATTATTTTAAGAATTCTCAGTTATACAGAATCACAGTTTCTCAGGGCAGAAGTTAGTTAATAGCTAACATTTACTGAGCACTTTCTCCATAAAAAACTGCTTTACATCTAGAATAACTCCTTTAAAGCTCACAAGGTGAGATTATTCTCTGTTTTACTCCCAAGGTCATCAGAGCATAAAAGGCAGGGCCAGAATGAAATCCAAACTCCTCTGTCATACTTTCTCATTTCAAAGTAAATCCATAGTCTCAACCATTCATTTTACAGTTGAAGAAAATAAAACCCATTACATTAAGGTATTTGGCCAGTCACACAGGTAGTGACTAGAAAACACACGACTTGATTATCAACTCAAGTGTTATACCCACTGCTAATCCATAAGAAGTACCTTAAAACCAATGCAAGTGCAGGTTAAAAAATATACATTCAATTTTTCTACAGTGTTAAGCAATAAATGTGGAAAACAGAAAACAAAGCTGTAAGGTAACATGGCCAAATATTAACAGTAGCTATGTGGTAAATAGTTAAGAGAATGTGTGGTTCTTTTCTCTTAACCCCTTTCCCCAATCTTTATATTTCAATTTTGTTATTGTGATTGGCGCATACCCACACAGGCGTGTGCATGTGCACACACATACACAACACACATGTACACACACACAGCTGTCCTGTGCAGACTAAAAACGGTGGCTGAAATAAGAAAATAGAAGAGAAAAATAAAAGGTTCAATCATTCAAAATTAATCCCTTAAAATAAAGGGAAGCTCCAGCTACCTGTCTAAAATCAGCATTCTACCCCTGTGATTAGGGAGGACGGCACAATGCAAATGAAATCTCTCGTGAAATCATCCGCATGTAGGAGAACACACAATGAGAAAAGTTAGTCACATTTCAGCTTACAGATCTGGCATGGAAGGAAAACGCTTGAATTTCCACAATTACCCACTTTCACTGACAGCTTGGAGAGAGAAAGGCAAAGCGCATGAAAGCTAACAGGGTATCTATCACATTTTATCCCATAAAATACACGCGTTGGCGTTATTTTAAAAATGTTTCTTATAGCCGGTTGCAGAACCTCCCCTTGAAATTCAACACGCTGGGATTATTGAACGGCAACGGTTGAGCTCCCTATTAAAAAGTGTAAAAAAGGCTGGTGAATTCTGTCCAAGCAGCTTTTAGGGTGGCTCTTGGTACGGGCAAGCTGTCGTGGAGACACAGAGGCGTGACCGACCGGAGTGTCCCGGTCCTGGACCCCCCCCTCCCCCCCCCCCCCCCCGGTCCGGTAGGGCAGGTTCAAGGCCGCCGTTACCGGAGGTGAGAGGGGCGTGAGCCCAGACGTGCGGCGGGGAGAAGCGCGGCAAGTGCCAGGCCGGTGCTCAGGACTCGGGAACGTTAGAGGTTACGGAGCCTGAAACCCGTACTCGGCTCGGAGTCATGAGAGAGGAAGTGGCAGTCCTTTCCCAAGGACACGGGAGACCGGGTCGCAGGGCAGCATCTCCCCTGCCCCCCCCTAACCCAGGGCTGGGGCCCCGGGCGGGGTCAGGGAGGGGGCAGCGAGTGGGGGACGCGGGTCCGAGGCCGCCCTACTCTCCTCAGGCGTTATACCCGGGGTCCGGGGCAGCCTCAGCCAGGCCTCACCTGAGCAGTGGAGCGTCCTGGAGGCATTTGTGAAGCGTCTGAGGCAACCGATTGCGCGGGAGGCCACCATCTTGAGCAGAAGAGGACGAAAGTGGAAAGAGCTTCAAGTGCTGGGGGGCCAGGCCCAAGACTTTTCTTTCTCGCAGCCCGGCCCCAGGCAGGCGCCTGACGCATTGCCTGACTAAAATCCCGACGCTGAGTTGCCGCGGGTCCCTTAACCCTGCCCTTCGTTCCCGGATAATGGGACGAAAAGGACCCTTTCCTTGCTGGAAGGAAGGCGGCCCATCGAGAAGAGGGTACCGTGCCGAGTTTTCCAGTCAGGCGGCCAGCGGGCAGCCGCGAGACCAGCGAAGCCCGCGGAACCGCCGGCTGACGTGAGGGGTCCTTTCCAGACTGGCCCCGCCCCCGGCCCCTCTGGATTCTGTCATTAGGGTGTGAACCTTGCCAACTGCGGGAGCCTTAGCGGACGCGAACGCAGGTGAGACGGCGGGTGCGCTGGACTCTTCGCCCGGCCCTTTCCCCCTCGGCGAGACCCGCACTTCTTTCCCGCCCGCGGCTGCCCCCTCCCTAGGGGAGTGGAGCTCGGCCAGCGGAAGGAAGCTCCGGGACGCGGTCTCCTATACCAAAGCAATTAGTGCAGTAACTTGGACGGGTTAATTTATCACCGCGCGTGAACCAACTGTTCGCGGGTGGGGTATGTGTGTGCGTGCGTGTGTGTGTGCGTGCGCTCGCGCGCGCTTAAAGCGCTGGGCTATGTTGCAGTATTTGTTACCGTTTCACCGACGTTGCGGGTAGCCAGAACGGGCCCACGGGTTTCCCCCGAATCCTGCTTCCAGGGGTGACTCTCGGTCCTTTGAGCTTCGTGACTCCGATTGTGGAAGGAGACATTCCTCCATCCTGTTCGGAAAGCCAGTGTTTCAGAGGGTTTTCTAACCCAGAAGGGACCTGGCCGTTTGTCTGGTCATTCATCCCCTTCATTTTATCGGTGAGAAAACAGGCCCGTGAATCACAGCGTGAGTAATTTTGCTCACGGCCGCAGGTGGAAGAAACGGGACTAGAGCGTAGTATGTCCTACTAACTTCTCGCCAAGAGCTCTGCATTGGACAGTAGCTGTTTTTGTTCGGGAAAGATGGGCTTAAGTCCTCAAAGTAGCTGATTGGTAACATCGAGGGTCCTCTAGGCCAGTGGTTCTCAACCTTGGCTGCACATTAGAATCACCTGGGAATCTTTTTAAAATCCTGATTTCTGGGCCTCATCCTCCGGAAATTCTGTTTCTTTGTTATGGGGTGGGGCCACAACATTAGTAACAAAGAAACAGAATTTCCGGAGGATGAGGCCCAGAAATCAGGATTTTAAGAAGATTCCCAGGTGATTCTAATGTGCAGCCAAGGTTGAGAACCACTGCTCTAGGCGCTTTCACGCCATCTCACTTAATCCTCACAATCCCCACATTGTTATTTGCATGTTCTAGACCAGCGGTTCTCAACCTGTGGGTCGCAACCCCTTTGGCGGTCGAACGACCCTTTCACAGGGGTCGCCTGAGACCATTCTGCATATCAGATATTTACATTACGATTCATAACAGTAGCAACATTACAGTTATGAAGTAGCAACGAAAATAATTTCATGGTTGGGTCACAACATGAGGAACTGTATTTAAAGGGCCAGAAGGTTGAGAGGCTCAGAGCTTATGTCAATTTTCTGGTTCTGCGGCAGAGCCAGGATTTGAGACATAAATCTGAGCTCACAGAGGAAGCAGGAAGGAGCAGGGGCAAGGGGCAGGGAGGTTGAGACTGAAATGAGTGTGGAAAGAAAGAAGAGAGGTTTTCGTTTAAAGCTCAGGTCAAACAGTCCTCCATCATTCGGAGCCCTTTAAGCAGCAACTGGATGACCAGTGGTCATTTAATTTCCAGAAAGGATTCTTGGTGACCTCCAAAGGCCCTCCAACTCAGAAGGTTTTTGTCGCACCTATTGCTTACATCAGGGGTGGCAGGCTTTTTCTGTAAAGGGCCAGATAGTAAGTAGCTTTGCAAACCCACAGTGATCTCTTGTCATATATATATTTTTGTTTTGTTCTGCATCTCTTTAAAAATGTAACAGCTCTTATTAGCTAGAGGCCCATGGGTTGTAGTTTGGCTCTTGACTTTTTTTGTTCCCTGTATTTGCAACAAAATAGTAAGGCGGAAATGTTATGTTTCTCACTATGGTGTACTTAGAGGGAAACTACCCCACCCACTGATTTTAGTAGCAAATACATGGATGCCCCTGACTGTGTGTCAGGCACTGTTCTAAGTGCTTTATGTATATTAATTTAGTTATTCCTCAACAATCCTCTGAGGTAAGTACTGAAATTACCTATATCTTATAGATCCATTTTACAGATCTTTTGTTTTTTGTTACTCCTCATCTGAGGATATTTTCCCATTGATTTCTAGAAAGAGGGGAAGGAAGGAGGAGAGAGACAGAGAACAGAAACATGGATTGGTTGCCTCCTGCACGTACTCCACTGAGCCAAACCGGCTAGGGCTCTGTATCTTAATTCTAAAGCAGAGGAAAGGTTAAGTAACTTGCTTAAAGGTCAGGGCATTACAGTGTGTCTTTATTATTATTAAATATACTTTTATTGATTTTAGAGAGAGGAAGGGAGAGGGAGAGAAAAACATCCATCTGCTGCCTCCTGCACTCCTGGGGATCAAGTCCCAAACCAGGGCATGTGCCTTGACCGGGAATTGAACTGGTGACCTTTTGGTGCATGGAAGGACACTCAACCAGTTGAGCCCCACAGGCCAGGAACATTGTGTCTTAATGATATTGTAATCATGAGCTGTTGGAGCCAATTTATCTTATTTTCATTACTTGCCAGGCCCCTTCTTTCCCTTGTTCCCAGGTCCCTGCAGCTTCAAGCATCTTTCCATAGGTCCACATTCAGTAGAGCCTACTTTATCCTTAGGTCAAAATGTTTATTTCCTAAACCTTAGAGCAAGTGACAGTAAGAGTCAGTCCTCCCATAGAGTAGTTTGCTTAGTCCCTCTTTCTTTTAAAATATCTCCTTATTTATTATTGATGGAATATATATTCTATGTACTTTTTTTCAGAAACTACAGAAAAGTCTAAAGAAAAATACACTTATAATTCCACCACTCAGAGATAACAGTCACATTTTTATATGTATTTTTTGAACATTTTTATGCATTTCTACATTTTTACATATCTATATAAATATTAATATACATAGATTTTAAATAAAAATTATACTGTACATAAAAATTCTCATTTAAAAATGTTAAGAAGACAGAAGAATATAAAATGAAAGCCTCTACCTCTTCCATTTATAGACTCAGCTTTTTAAAAAAAAAAAATTTTTTTTTTATTTCAGAGACAGGTAGAAACATCAATGATGAGAGAGAATCATTGCTGCCTCTTGCACGCCCTACACTGGGGGATCGAGCCCACAAACTGAAAACTGGCTATGTGCCCTGGCTGCAAACCGAACCGTGGTCTCCTGGTTCATAGGTTAATGCTCAACCACTGAGCCACGCCTGTCTGGCTAGACTCAGCTTTATGGGCTCTCTTTTCTCTCTCTCTGTGTCATATCGAGTCTTACTGTACATACTACTTTGCAGCTTGCTTTTTCATTAATATATGTTGTGGATATATACATGGATATCAGTACACACATGTATATCAGTATGTTTCAATTCTTTCCAAACTGCTGCACAGTATTTCATACTATGTTTATACTATAATTTTGTAAATTTGATTTTTCTGTTACAGTTTACATTCAATATTATTTTGTATTAGTTTCAGTACTATAATTTATTTAACCATTTCCTACTGATGTGCATTTAGATTAGTTTCAGTTTTCCACAAATGTAAACAATGCTACAATGAGTATCTTAAGTATTTCTATAGTTAGAGATCCATGTATGCTACACATACATCTTGAATATTTCTTTTTTTTTAATATTTTTTATTGATTAAGATATTACATATGTGTACCCTCTACCCCCCCTCTCCCCGCTCACCCCCTCACCCCCCCGTTGTCCGTGTCCATTGGTTAGGCCTATATGCTTGCACATAAGTCCTTTGGTTGATCTTTCCCCCTTGCCCCCACCCTCCCCTACCTTCCCTCCAAGGCCCGACAGTCCAATCAATGCCTCTCCGTCTCTGGATCAGTCCTTGTTCATCAGTTTATGTTGTTCATTATATTCCACAAATAAGTGAGATCTTGTGGTATTTATCCGCTCTCCAGTTCCATCCATGCTGTGGCAAATGGTAAGAGTTCCTTTTTCTTCTTCCTCTTCTTAAAGAATACCTTTCAGCATTTCATATAATGCTGGTTTGGTGGTGATGAACTCCTTTAGCTTTTTCTTATCCGTGAAGCTCTTTATCTGACCTTCCATTCTGAATGATAGCTTTGCTGGATAAAGTAATCTTGGTTGCAGGTTCTTGCTATTCATCTCTTTGAATATTTCTTGCCACTCTCTTCTGGCCTGCATGGTTTCTGTTGAGAAATCAGCTGACAGTCGGATGGGTACTCCCTTGTAGGTAACTGACTGTCTTTCTCTTGCTGCTTTTAAGATTCTCTCTTTATCTTTTGCTCTTGGCATTTTAATTATGATGTGTCTTGGTGTGGTCCTCTTTGGATTCCTTTTGTTTGGGGTTCTCTGCGCTTCCTGGACTTGTAAGTCCATTTCTTTCACCAGGTGGGGGAAGTTTTCTGTCATTATTTCTTCAAAAAGGTTTTCAATATCTTGCCCTCTCTCTCCTTCTGGTACCCCTATAATTCTGATGTTGGTACGCTTGAAGTTGTCCCAGAGGTTCCTTACACTATCTTCATATTTTTTGAATCTCTTTTCTTTTTTCTTTTTCGGTTGGGTATTTTTTGTTTCTTTGCATTTCAAATCTTTGACTTGATTCTTGGGATCCTCTTGTCTGCTGTTGGATCTCTGTAAAGTATTCTTTATTTCAGTCAGTGTATGCATAATTTCTAATTGGTCCTTTTTCATGACCTCCATGGTCTCACCATATTCCTTGAGGGATTCATTAAATTTATAGGCGGTTTCCATAAAATTCTTGACAAACCTTATAAACGTGGCCTTGAACTCTAAATCCAGTCGTCTGGCCTCCTCCGTTTCTGCCAATTGTGACCTGTTTCTTTGTCTCCGCATTTTGGCTGCTTCCCTGTGTTGATAGAGTGGCCTGCGCGCGAGGTGTCCTGTAGGGCCCAGTGGCTCAGCCTCCCCAGTTACCTGGGGTGGACACTCTTGGTGCACTCTTGGTGCCTCGCTAGTTGTAGGATCACTGGGAGGAATTGACCTCCAGGCTAATTGGCTGTGGGAAGCAGCTGTGTCTGAAGTGGGAGAATGGTCCCCCTCTGACCACTGGGTACAGTGGCTCCTGGATCTAAGGAGGTGCTAATTCAGCCCCTGCCTGAGGCCACACAGCAGGAACTATGAAGAGGCTCAGCTGTGAAGCAATGCAAGCCGCTGCGGGGGCCTTGGGCCTTCTCTTGGAAGTTCCGGGTCTGGCTGGCCCGGCTGCAGTTAGGTAATTATCAGGTTGCAAAGTTCTGGGGCATTCACATGCAAAAGCCTCTGCCGCAGCCCGGGTGGGGCGTGGTCTCAGGTAGTCAAAGGGCGTAGAAAGAAGCAATGGCTGATTCTCCGCGCCCGGAGTCGCGCGTCTCAGTGTCCCGGTAACGGCTGCAAGCACCTCTGAGGGAAAGCGGCCCTCAAGTTCGCCCGCTGCCGCCTGAGAGAGCCGCCTCTCCCCGTATGAGACCTGGGTCCCCAGAGACTTCCCGGAACCGGAGTTCAGAGCAGTCGGGAGCTTGTGATTCAAAAAGACAGCCGCGTCCTCAGGTGCCACCCCCTTTCCGCGCGCGCGAGCCGCCGCCGTACCTCTGCACTCAGCCTCCGCAGCTCCTCTGGCTCTCAGCGTGCTTTTCTTTTCTTCTAGTTGTAGAAATTACACTCAGCCAGCCTTCCTGTTGTTTTGGACGATGTTTGCTCCGTCCTTTAGGCTAATTTTCAATTGTTGTGGGAGGCGACTATTTCCCGGTGTTTATCTATGCCGCCATCTTAGTTTCTCCACATCTTGAATATTTCTGTAAGTTAAAGACCAGAAGAGGAATTATTGGGCTCAGAAAATCACAATTCAAATTTTGATAGACAACTGAAAATTGCCTCCCAAAAAGGCCTTAGCAGTTTATACTTCTAGCAGCTGAATTTAAAAGTGCCCAAATAGACCCATTCTTACTAGAATTGTATATTAACCATATTTAAAATTTTTGCTAATCTGATAAACTCAAAATGAAGCCTTTTTTTAATTAACTTTTTTATTGTTAGTGAGGTTGGACTTTTAACATTTTTTTTTTTTTCTTTTAATTAAATCTTTATTGTTCAGATTATTACATTTGTTCCTCTTTTTTCCCCCCCATAACTCCCCTCCTCCCAGTTCCCACCCCACCCTCCGCCCTCACTCCCCACCCACTGTCCTCATCCATAGGTGCACGATTTTTGTCCAGTCTCTTCCTGCATCTCCCATACCCCTTTCCCCCCCAAGAATAGTCAGTCCATTCCCTTTCTATGTCCCTGATTCTATTATAATCAACAGTTCATTCTGTTCATCAGATTATTTATTCACTTGATTCTTAGATTCACTTGTTGATAGATGCATATTTGTTGTTCATAATTTGTATCTTTACCTTTTTCTTCCTCTTACTCTTCTTAAAGGATACCTTTCAGCATTTCATATAATCCTGGTTTGGTGGTGATGAACTCCTTTAGCTTTTCCTTATCTGTGAAGCACTTTATCTGACCTTCAATTCTGAATGATAGCTTTGCTGGATAAAGTAATCTTGGTTGTAGGTTCTTGGTATTCATCACTTTGAATATTTCTTGCCACTCCCTTCTGGCCTGCAAAGTTTCTGTTGAGAAATCAGCTGACAGTCGTATGGGTATTCCCTTGTAGGTAACTGAGTTTCTTTCTCTTGCTGTTTTTAAGATTCTCTCTTTGTCTTTTGCTCTTGGCATTTTAATTATGATGTGTCTTGGTGTGGTCCTCTTTGGATTCCTTTTGTTTGGGGTTCTCCGCGCTTCTTGGACCTGTAAGTCCATTTCTTTCACCAGGTGGGGGAAGTTTTCTGTCATTATTTCTTCAAATAGGTTTTCAATATCTTGCTCTCTCTCATCTTCTGGCACCCCTATAATTCTGATGTTGGTACGCTTGAAGCTGTCCCAGAGGCTCCTTACACTATCCTCGCATTTTTGGATTCTTTTTTCATTTTGCTTTTCTGGTTGGGTGTTTTTTGCTTCCTCGCATTTCAAATCATTGACTTGATTCTTGCGCTCCTCTGGTCTGCTGTCGGGAGTCTGTATAATATTCGTTATTTCAGTCCGTGTATGCTTAATTTCTAGGTGGTTCCCCAATATACGATCGAGGGTCTCATTAGTTTTCTTGTAGATCTCATTAAGTTTATCGGCGGCTTCTAAACAGTTCTTGAGAGACCTTAAAAGTGTGGTTCTGAACTCTATATCTTCCATTGACAATTTTGTCCTGTTTCTTTGTCTCCGCATTTTGTTATGCTTCCTTGGTGCACCCCCTAGTGGTCTTTGTGCGCAGTCTTATAAACCTTGATTGTTGTAGCTAATACCAGGGAGGGTTTGACCTCCAGGCCAAGTGGCTATGAGAATCAGCTGTGTCTGCAGTGAGAGAACTTCTGTCCTCTAGGGAGGTGCTAATCTAGCCTTTGCCTGAGGCTATCCGGCAAATGCCTCTCTGCAGGGCTTGGGTGGGGCGGGTAGGGTGGGCCAGAGAGAGCAGTGATGGCGGCTCTCAGTCCTGTCCCCAGGGGCTCTGCCTCTCTGAGTCCCAGCAATGGCTGCAAACCTCGGAGAGAAAGCTGCACTCGCTCTGACCGAAGCCAGACAGTCCCGCTTCTCCCGTTTGAGTCTGGGTCCCTAAAGACTCACCCGGATCTGGAGCTCAGAGTCTGCGACTCCCTCCCGATTGAAAACGCCAACCGCGCCCTCCGCTGCCAGCCCGCTCCGCGCACTCCGCACCTCAGAATTTGACTTCAGCACTGCGCCTCCTCTGAGTGTCCGTATGCGTTTCTCTTTCCTCCTAGTTGTAGGACTTCCACTCAGCCAGCGTTCCTGTGGTTCTGGGTGATGTCCCTTCCGTTTTTTGGTTTCACTTTTGAAGTAGTTGTTCAAAGCAGCAAACTCCGGCCTTAACCTATGCCGCCATCTTGGTTCTCCCCAACATTTTTTTATTTGACATTTTTATTTTTTATGTGAGTTGCTCATTTTCCTTTTGGTCATATATCAGGAGGTTTTTCACATGTAAATAAGAGTAAATTCTATTCAAACTGACTTATTAAAGGGATTTATTGACAGTGGGAGGATGAGTTTCAGATGTGACTCAATCAGCGCTCTAGTTTCTTTTTCTGAGATTCTTGGTTCTGTCTTCTTTTGTGGTCACTTCTGTCTGTAGGATGGCTTTTTTTTTCATGTTTTCTAACTGCTATGGCTGGATGCCTCAGAAGGAAAGATTTGTGTTCCAGAATTCCAGGCGGAAGACTTGAATGTCAGGTTAACTATTCCCAAATCAATACCAGTGATCAAGGCAATACATACAGGGCTGTTTTAACATATTTTTAAAATTTTTATTGATTTCAGAGGGCAAGGGGCAGAGAGAGAGAGAGATTGAGCATGCAGGATTGTTTTAGACCTTCATCACCTGAACCAGTGACCTTGGCGAAGAGAATTAAATTATTCTGATTGGTTTAAACCCTGGAGTTGGGCTGGATTCAATCCCATAGAAACTACATATGGCAACTATATAATGGGGTGAAGGGATGTTGGGGTGAAAAATCAGATTTCATTATAGAGTGTTTCTCCTATAATTTATAAAAGTTCTTTATGAATATGAATATTAACCCTTTGTGTGTTTTACATATTACAAATATTTTCTCTGAATCTGTTGTTCTACTTTTACCTTTTAGTGTCTTTTGCTCTGTAGATATTGTAAATGTGTATCTAATCAGATCTATTAGTTAGTCTTCTCTATGATGGTCTCTGGGCTTTATGCTATATATTGGAAGCCTTTCCCCATCTAAGATTATAAAGAATACTAGAGGCCTGGTGCACAGATTTGTGCACTGGTGGGGTCCCTCAGCCTGGCCTGCGCCCTCTCGCAATCCCGGACCCCTAGGGGGATGTAGTAGTGTGCAAACCGGCAGGTGGCCAGGGAGGAGCCCGAGACTGGGCTGGACGTTGCACTGCTCCCACTCATCCCAGCCCCACTGTGCCTACTGTGGCCGCTGTTCGGTAGTGCTGCTATGGAGGCAGGAGAAGCTCACGGCGCTGCAGCTGCACTTGCCATCCATGAGCCTGGTGTCTGGCACCCATCAGTCAGCTGAGCGGCGCTCCCACTGTGGGAGTGCACTGACCACCAGGGGGCAGCTCCTACATTGAGCATCTTCCCCCTGGTGGTCAGTGCATGTCATAGTGACAGGTTGACCGGTCGTTCGGTTGCTTAGGCTTTTATACACACACACACACACACACACACACACACACACACACACACACAGTGGGGCCTTGACTTACGAGTGTCCCGACTAACGAGAGTTTTTTGAGATACCAGCTGTCTCTCGGCTGATTTTTTGTTTTGAGTTGACAGAGTAATTTGAGTTAACGAGCTCCTTAACGAGTTCGGTCTCGGAACGAATTAAACTCGTAAGTCAAGGCCCCACTGTGTGTATGTGTGTGTGTGTGTGTGTGTGTGTGTGTATTCTCTATTAGCTTTGAGTACTTTTATAGTTTAAAATAGATAGATAGGTATTTAGATTAGTCCATCTGGAATTTATTTATTAAGGTGTGATTTATGAACTTAAATTTTTTCCTAAATGGTTAGCCATTTCCCCAACAAATCTATTGAATAATTCATCTTCCACTTATTGAAATGTTATCCCTATTATTAACTAAATCCTCATGCACATGAGTATGCTTCCGAACTTGCTACATCCTATTCTGTTGATTAGTTTTATTTATTCCTGTGCCAGAATTGCACTGCTGAATTACTGGTGTTTTGTAGAAAGTTTTGATATCTATTAGTGCAAAGTCCCCCTTTTTCTCTATCGACATTTTCTTGACTATCTTTTATGAATTTTATTTCATGATGAACTTTATTTAAGGAAATTTGTATATCAGACTCATGTGGCATCATATGTAGCTCCTGGAAACAATGGTGCCAATTTGTGTCTCCTCGGCCAGAGTCCCTTGAATATCCATTCCTAGGCTGATGAGCCGACAGCTTGGATTCCTTCATCTCTTTTCAATCCACATATTTGGAAAAATATATATTTTTTTCTCTTTTGAAGCCATACGGTGTCCTCTTTTTAGTCTAACCAAGGGAAGTTAAACAAGGCTTTTATGTTATCTATTATATTTGGGGTAATTATGGGGTACAAGTTACCCTATAATTTAGCAGTTTAGAACAATAAAAATGTATTATCTCATACAGTTTCTGGTGGCAAGTTAACTGCATTGTTCTAACTTAGAGTTTCTCATGAGGTTGTAGTCAGCATGTTGGCCACGGCTGTTGTCATCTGAAAGCTGCCTGTGCTAGAGGATCCACTTCCAAGTGCACTCACATGGCTGTTGGCAGGAGGCAGCAGTTCCTCACCACGTGAGCCTCTCCACATCCACAGGGCTAGTGCAGGGGAGACATGCCGGCTGGCTTCCCCCGAGCCAGTGATCTCAGAGAGTGACCAAGGCTGAAGCTGCAGGATGGCCTATAGCCTCATCGCAGAAGTGGCATCCCACCCCTTCTGACACATTCCTTTGTTTACACAGACCGATTGTGGTACTATGTGGGAGGTGACTGCACAAAGGTTGAATTATAAAACATGGAGATTGTTTTATGGGGCATGCTATCTTAGAGGCTGGCTCCCACAGCCTTCGTAGGCAAAACTTGCCAGTTCTTTTCTTATTTTAGGTTAAAACATGTTTCAAAATTGAGAAGTATATGATGGCAAGTCTTTCTTACACCTGATCCCCATTTACTCAGTTTCCTTCCTTCCAGCCATCCTTTATTTTAACATTTTATTTCTACTTTTAGGGATATTTTATACAGATACAAATAACCCAGGATATATTTTTGTCCTTTTTTTCAGATTTCAAAATGACTTCCATCTTGACTTACACTTTTAAAAACCTTCCCAGTACATCAGCATGGGCCCTCAGATTTTGTAAGTTTAATTTGTGCTTTCTTTTTTAACAATAGCTTTGGATTTATAAGCATCTTATACAGACATAGAATTGTATTGCTTTTTGTAAACACTGTATTTTGTCTTCCAGCTCTAAGACCTTTGAGTTGCTCCTCCCAGCTACGAGCTGCCCCAGGTATAGTAATTTATAAAGTAAAAATTTTTGATTTAAATATTAGATTCGAGATTTGTGAATTCTTAATGAAAACCAAAATTAATTTCCTATATTTCCCTCTTTTATGAGCAACATGGCTATCACCATTGCCTTTCAATTCAAATAATATAAGGCCAGTCAGTAATGCTATTACATGGTGTAGGGTTGGGCTCAAGGATGTTGACAGGAGGCTGCTTTCTGGGGTTCGGAGCCTAATGGAGTCATGGAGATTCCATGAACCTTGCTGGTTGGTTTACTCACCTACTGGCTGTCGGTCCTAGAGGTGATTAGCTAACACTCTTGAGACTGTTGTAGAGCTAAAAGCTAACATTTTAAATCTGCAGTTAGTGACAGGCTTCTCTATTTTGGATGTCTTCTTGTCCCATATACAAGAGGAACCATTCCTGGAATAGGGTAACTGGGAAACTAGTTAACACATTTCGTACCGCTCAGGAGTTTTCTCGTGTTTCGCGTGCCATCTGTTAAGGACCGCTCACGAGTGTTCTCGTTTTTCACGCCCGTGGAAAAGGGAGCGGCTAATCTAGATACTTATGCAAATTTTGTTTGGTCCCTCTTCATAGAGGAAAATGTTTTACGCAGTACCATACGTTAAAAAAGTACTAGGAACTTTAATTGTTTTAATTGTTTAATTGTTTTTGTAAATAAAAATGTTATAATTATTGAAAAATAACACCTAAAGTGCATTATGATGATTTAAATAACGTGCAGTTTGCCCAGAAACGTGTGGTCCCTGGCATATATCTTAGAGATTTCTATGTGGTACGCAATGTGTTAATAAAAGAAGATTGGTCAATATGAAATGAAGAAGAAAATTTGTTGATTATACATGGTTATTTCAGTATAACAACAAAAGAATGAGATAGCTTTAGATCAACACAAAAAGATTGTCAAGCTATATTAGGTTAGAAAAATGTATATAAAACACAAGTGTGTACATGTATATAAATTAAAAGCACAAAAGTTTGAAAAAATATACACCAAGTTAATAGTATTTACCTCTGGGAAGGAAATAATTTGGTGGAGGAGGGCATAAAGAGGTTTTACTATCCATATTTTAGTATGGTTTATTTATTTATTTTTTTACCACAAGCATATATTCATGTTTTATTTTTTTAATTAAAAATTTAGAGGAAGGTTACTGTTTTGATGATAGAAAATAATTAGACAATTTGAGTCAAACAGAATCAGGTTTTTTTTGAGTCAAACATTTAGGTTTTTGCAGAGTGGCAATAGTCATCAACCAAATGGCCTTTGTTTCTACATAGAAAAGCAAGAATATTAAGATGTGTAAAGAGAAACAACATCATTTATTTTGACTTCTAATATTAAGGACAGGCTATGTGTCACATTGGTTGCTGTCAGTTGTAATAGATTGTCAAACACTTGATAAAAATAAACAAGTTTATTAATGGCACAAATACCCACATCATTAGGTATAATCTCTATTTACCTTAAATATTTGGATTTATATTATAAAAATTATATTATTTACCTTAAATATATTATAAATGTTAGTTTCTTAGCCTTTACACACACACACACACACACACACACACACACACACAAGTGGTTTGGTGAATGGCATTGAATGATGTACTTCTTAGAATGTCTGTCTTTAAAAATGTAAAAAGTCATCTGACTTTATGTTTGTTAAGTAATAGTTCTTTGAACTTTATTTTAAAGCTGCTCAGACTAGTACGAAGAAAACCTTGGCAAAACCCAATGTGAGAAATATCGTGGTGGTGGATGGTGTTCGCATTCCATTTTTGTTGTCAGGCACTTCGTAAGTATGAAATGATTGTGTGTCACCCCCATCTTTACTGACACATAAAAACTGTATCAATTTAGGTTGTGATTTTTAAAAAGGTATACAATGAGTCAATTTAATATACATTGTAAAATGATTACCACAATCAAGTTAACACATCCATCACTCCACATAGTTTATGTATTCCTTAAAAGTGGTCTTTGCCCAGCCGGTGTGGCTCTGTGGCTGAGTGTCGACCTATGAACCTGGAGGTCATGGTTTAATTCCCAGTCAGGGCATATACCCAGGTTGCAGGCTCAATCCCCAGTGTGGGGCATGCAGGAGGCAGCTGAACAGTGATTCTCTCATCAATGTTTCTCTCTCCCTTCCTCTCTGAAGTCAGTAAGAAAAACATGTATTTTAAAAACTGGTCTTTGTAAATGTAACCCAGTAGGTAATATTGTTGTTAGTGGACTACTTAATATAGGGATAACATTTTCAGAAATTAATACAGAATAAGTCAAGCCACTGGTGAAAAAATATGGCGAATTTGTTTTTCATCCTTTCTCATGAACAAGCCTAGTGCAGTGGTCGGCAAACTGCAGCACGCGAGCCACATGCGGCTCTTTGGCCCCTTGAGTGTGGCTCTTCCACAAAATACCACATGCGGGCGCACACATACAGTGCGATTGAAACTTCGTGGCCCATGCGCAGAAGTCGGTATTTTGTGGAAGAGTCACACTCAAGGGACCAAAGAGCCGCGTGTGGCTCGCGAGCCGCAGTTTGCCGACCACTGGCCTAGTGTATTGTTAGATTGAACTAGCCCTATGAAAACCTAATGCGGGTCCAGATAGCTTGCTTCCAGCAGAGATATCCTTTCCTGTCTGGAGATTAGTACATTGTTTCTGTGCCTCTTCAGAAATTTGGTACTGAGGATGTGGGACCATGGGCATTCTGAAGGGCCTTTAATCCACTGCTTTGGCCTCTTGGAAATTATCAGAATTGGAGTTGATGGGCTGGTCCAAACCTCAGCATAGCACAACCCC
This sequence comes from Myotis nattereri, assembly GCF_964212035.1. NCBI lineage: Eukaryota > Metazoa > Chordata > Mammalia > Chiroptera > Vespertilionidae > Myotis > Myotis nattereri. Next base: position 73,025,410 of record NC_138085.1, on the reverse strand, counting down.
AAGAATATAGAACCAGAATGGTACTGGACCAGCCCGAAAACTGGCTAAGGCCCCGTTAGCCAAGTGATCGAGTTAACATCACCATTAATAAGTCATATTGATAGTATGTACACCCTGATATGAAGCAATGAAAAGAGCACATTACCTCTGTGATATTCTTTCCCCAGATCCATAACCCTAATCTTCAAGTGTCAAGGTCATGAAAGATAAGGAAAGATTGAGAAACTGTCATAGATTGGAGGAGACTAAGGAGGCATGAAAACGAAATGCATGGATTAGACTCTGGAACAGAACAGTAGAAGGTGCTAGTGAGGGCCAGATAACGTTATAGCTTAGTGACTGTATCGTGCCAATGTTAATTTTTTAGTTTTGACAAGTACTTCATGGTTATATATTTAGGATATTAGCATTAGAGGAAGAGGAGTAAAGGGTATACAGGACCTCTGTTCTGTCTTTCCATTTCTTTTGTAAATCTTTTTTTATTATTATTATTAATTAAGGTATTACAAATGTGTCCTCATCCCCCCCATTAACCCCCAACCTAACCCCCCCCCTTTTGTAAATTTTAAATTACTTCAAAACAAAAAGGTTCTTAAAATATCCTAATATATCCTTCATGTCCTTTTAGGCATCAATAAATAAATACTATATTTTTAAAAAGGAGAACTCAGCCCTGGCCGGTTTGGCTCAGTGGATAGAGCGTCGGCCTGCGGACTGAAGGGTCCCAGGTTCGATTCCAGCCAAGGGCATGTACCTTGGTTGCGGGCACATTCCTGGTGGGGAGTGTCCGGGAGGCAGCTGATCGGTGTTTTCCTCTCATCGATGTTTCTGACTCTCTATCCCTGTCCCTTCCTCTCTGTAAAAAAATTAATAAAATATATATTAAAAAAAAGAAAAAAAAAGGAGAACTCAAAAGATGGGATTTAAAGAATATTTAACAATATGTTATGCTGAACAATAAGATATTGGGTAAAATTTTGTTAGATTCTTAGCCAGCTCAGTCTAAGTTAAGGCTCGCCAAATATTTAAGGATGACAAGTAGGAAAAAAAATCACACTATTTCTTCCTTTGAAATGATGGACTACCTAAGATAATAAAGTTAAATGCATCTGCAATGGCATATGTTAGAGGATTTCTTTAGATATTTCAAATAAAATGAAAAAAAAAATTAGTAAATGTCTAGGCTTTGGGTTTAAATTATTTATTTTCTTTCCCCAGATATAAAGACCTGATGCCACATGATTTGGCTAGAGCAGCACTTTCGTAAGTAAATGCAGTTTCATTAAAGCACTTTTCTCCCGTTTTCACACTTGAAATAGCATGTTTAAGAGAATTTCCATATCTAGGATATATTGACTTTTATGTGGTCATAATAGAAAACACTTATTAGCTTTTACAAGATTCATTTATTCTTGATTTTAGCCATATGTGCTGCACAAATTCAAGCAGCTGATGGATGTAAGGCATTATCTCATTCATTTTCCATTGATGCTTTCTTTGCCTTTGTGTCTTCAGCCAGCCACCCTTTATTTGACCTTTCTGCCCATCTGTTCTGATTCTTTTCTTCCTGCCAGATTTTAAGATGAATGAAAGCGCCCAGTCGGTGTGGCTCAACGGTTGAGCATCGACCTATGTACCAGGAATTCAGGGTTCAGTTCCCGGTCAGGGCACATGCCCGGGTTGCAGGCTTGATCCTCAGTGTAGGGCGTGCAAGAGGCAGCTGATCAATGGTTCCCTGTCATTGATGTTTCTATCTCTCTCTCCCTCTTCCTTCCTCTCTGAAATCAATAAAAGTATATTAAAAAAAAATAAAAGAATGAATGAAAGCAACAGTTGCTTCTCTTTTTCTACTATTCCATTTATTCTCCTTGATCTCATAATAATCATTTCCATTCCCATTATTCTACAGTAATTATACTTCGGAAGCTTCTCTTAGTACTAGTGACTTTGTGATCATGAAGTGCACCAATCTTTTCTGAGGCATCACTCTCTTTATATTCTGTAGCATTTGACCCTACCACTTGAATATTCTTAATATTATGTCTTTACGATTTCCCTTCCATCTCCTGACAGATTCTTCTCTATTTTTTTTTTAAATCTAGAATTCTTCCTCTCTCTTTTTTAAAGTGTTTTGCAAATTTCAGTTCTTAGAGCTTTGCATGTCTCTGCGTACATGTTTTTTTCTTAAATATCTCATCTATTTAATCTTTATTGTTTTATGTAGAGAACTCACAAGTCTCTAAATTTGACCTTTCTTTGCTACCTCAGGCTCAACATGTCAAAAATAAAAATGGTCTTTTCCTCAAATGATCAAATGATCTTTTCCAGCTTATTTTCCTATTTCTATTATGGTCCCAGGCTGGAATTTGTAAGTTTTTCCTCAACTTCTTATTTTAAAAAATGTCAAATGCACAATAAAATTAAAAGAACTGTATTATTATATATTATTTAAATCATGCATTTATGTTGATATTTCAAATTTAAATTTAACATATCTGGATTTTACTTTTTTATTTTATATTTGTCTCTTTTGACTGAAAACTTGGTTCCCAACATTACTATGTTTACTTATCTGTTTTATTTTATTCCATATTATTTTTTATTCTCTTTGTATAAATTCTCATTGCCAGTTGAGCATCACATGTTGACTTTTTTTAAAAAAATATATTTTATTGATTTTTTACAGAGAGGAAGGGAGAGGGATAGAGAGTCAGAAACATGGATGAGAGAGAAGCATTGATCAGCTGCCTCCTGCACACCCCCCACTGGGGAGGTGCCTGCAACTTAGGTACATGCCCTTGACCAGAATAGAACCTGGGACCCTTCAGTCCCCAGGCCGACGCTCTATCCAGTGAGCCAAACCGGTCAGGGCACATGTTGACTTTTTAAATCGCTTTTCGTTCATTTCTTCTTTGATAAGGTGCCAGCCACATGCTTGTCAAATTAAGGGAAAGATACAGTTTCTGCTCTTTTAAATTCAAGGTTAATCTTTAGAAAGAAGTGCAGTGTTTTAAATGATCTATCACACTACCTTGATGTGTTAACTATTTCTTTGCTTTGGACTGTTTCTGCTCTCAGGGGTTTATTGCATCGGACCAATGTCCCAAAGGAAGTTGTTGATTACATCATCTTTGGCACAGTTATACAGGAAGTGAAAACAAGCAATGTGGCTAGAGAGGTGAGTAAAACAAACTTTATGTTGTTTAAGAAATTGATACTAGAGTCAATTTGAACTTCAACTAATAAAATTTACTCTTTAAAAGCTATTAAAATCCATTAAGTAAAGTTATATTTGACTTATAATGTGATTTTATAACTTGAATAATGAATGTTATTTAATATTTAAAAGAATTATTGTATAAATCAAATGATGTACACTGTACTCTACATATTTATACTATACAAAAAGTCATTTGAGCTGGTTTGGGAATACATATTATGGCAGAGTGTGGCTGATATGAGTTTTAGTAATGTTAGAGCATGGCTTCTAATTAACTTAACATTATAACATTTTGCAAATGACTTATCTGATAACATGGTTTTTGTTAGAGGTAGCCTTGCTTATTCATTTTTTTCCATTGACTAGATGATACGTAGGAGTGTTTACAAAAAAACACACACAACTATTTCACAGGAGTTTGCTTTTACCCTAGTTGGCATGACTCCATGTAGTGTTTATTGGGTAACCAAGATAATGGAATTTGTGTCATGTCTAACAGGTCTGCTGAGCTCCCTAATTTGAAAGTGATTATTTGGGTAACATTGGCTCCAAAGCACATTTCAGTGTGCTAATCATTTTCTTTATTTCTAGGCTCTGCCTGCTGTTACTGTGTTCAGTATAGTTGTAGGGCCAATTGCTCCATCACTGTCAGCCCAGAGAAGGGGAAATGGGCAGGACTGCAGCATTTGTTCTGCCTCACCTTTTCGCCTGTCAGTAAAGCTGTAACTGTGGAGGGCCTGGCGTTACTGCAGCCCACAAAAATCACCTCTTTGTTGTCAGGAGAGAAGTAAGAACAGGAAGAGGTTAAGAGGTTGTTGTTTTCCCCCTCCTCTGGTTTTTATGTTTTTCCAACCTTCACAATTTTAAATGTATTGAATATGATAATTTCATTAGTACATCAAGCTATTCATAATACATTTCAACTTCTATATTCTGAAAAAACAAGGTGACTCCTATAAGAGCACTTCAGAAATAAATATTAAAACTGTTCCCATTTTCTGTATATTTCTATTCTGTCCTAACTCTAAAGCCATAATGTTTTTCCCTGAAATTTTTTCTGAAAATTTTATCTCCATATGCAGATCTCAGCTATTGGTTAACATGAGGTAGATTCCCTTTCGCTGCCCTATACTGACATCAGTTGCATTGCACTGCGGGTAATGTTTGCAGTGGATACAGGGAAAGATTGAGATAGTAACCTAACAGCTAACATAACCTCAAGCTAGAGAATTTCTTTAGGACCTGTTGTCTGTATTAACAAAATTAACATGAAATCCTAAAAAGCTTCTGTGCTGAGTTCACAGGAGCCTGACTTTACTGAAGCCTATTTCCCTGCTCTCCAACGTAACTAGGAGGCACCTTTCCCCTTTCTCCTTAGTGTACTATTCCAGAGCCTATGCTTGCTGTCAGAGCTATTTAAACTTTAAATAGAAGAAGCATGTGGACAAGGTTCACCAGCAGCCACTTCTATTTAAAGCTCCTTCTGTCCAGAGAGGCAGCTGGGGCCAAGGGTATTACACATGCTAGAAAGGACCTCGTGAGTATTGGCTGTTATGACCTGAGTGCCCTTTACACTTGCCCCACTAGTGACTAGGGCAGTGATGGCGAACCTTTTGAGCTCGGCGTGTCAGCATTTTGAAAAACCCTAACTTAACTCTGGTGCCGTGTCACATATAGAAATTTTTTGATATTTGCAACCATAGTAAAACAAAGACTTATATTTTTGATATTTATTTTATATATTTAAATGCCATTTAACAAAGAAAAATCAACCAAAAAAAGAGTTCGTGTTTCACCTCTGACACGCGTGTCATAGGTTTGCCATCACTAGCCTAGGGCGTTCTCCCCTGCCCCCTGAAGAGTTGCCTCTCTTCATTTGGATTGGCTTACATGGAGAGGTTGATGTGCAGTTGGCAGGGAGTAGTTTTTAGCAAAATAGGTTGGGCACTCAGTATCAGGCCTGTCTGGAGACCAGAGTAAGATCGTGTGGCATGTATACTACTGAGGCATAGTTATATTTCGATAGATTATGGTAAATTCTGTACAGATTGTGTAAATATAAAGGAAGGTAATATTCAACCTCTAATCTAGACTTTGGGAACATGTTTATTTTACCAAATTATAGGAGAGCTTGGATTCTGATGATCTTTAAATAGTTTCAGAAAAAGACCACTAAAAATGAATTTCCTGAATGGGAACCAGAATTTCATAGTAAATAGTGGTAAGAAGAGCAGGGGGAGTTGAGAGTGTTATTTTTATAATGAAACTTTAATTATAATAGTATTTTATTGTTGCGCGTATGCATTAATTCTTTACATAAACAGTGGAATCTGGCATTGATGGTTTATTGGCAGCCTAATAGCCCCAATAAATAGTATGATAAAATAAATGATGTGTCCATTTCATGTTTAACTTTACTGTGCCATCATAACAGAGGCCATTTTTTCAAAATTCACAGAGGGTCTCAGTTTTTCTCAAGGTTCCTCAAATTGCTTTTCAATTGTGCCATCATCCTGGCCAGTTTTCTCTTTTCCAGTTGTTAACTGGTCTCCTTACTTGTCAGAGGCTCACTGTGGCTAAGGCAGTTTTTCAAAGTTCCTTTAATCGACTTGAACTCCTGCATATTTGGCAAGTTTTTCCATTTGACTTTGCATTGAATCTACAGAGTGCCATCTGAAGTATCAGTGAGAGGGACTGGCTGACAATGAGTGGAGACAAGTGTAAAATGGGCAGGGATATAGTGAGAACTGTTTATGAGTGGTCAGTTCTTTAGAACTTATTTTCGTGTTTGAGGAGCCCACCCAATGATACATATGAGATATATATATATATATGTTTTTAACAGGTTTACTTTGTTTATTTGAAAATTTAAATACATTGAAATCAAATTATGTATTCATATCTTTAAGGGTTCTGAGCAAAAGCATTGTTAAGAAATTGGGTGAGATGTAGGTTTTTACATCATACTAGAAATTCACTACCAAGAATTTTGCAGAGTGATTGTCAATTAATAGCTAGATGAAAAACGAATAAAACATTTCTGTGATGGGCTTCATTTTATTTTAAACATTACTGTGTAGAATATTAAACTCAAACCCTTTCCTGATTCACCACACAGAGAAGTAACACTCAAAATGTCACTTACTGTAACATGGTTTCATTCACTGTTTTCTGAAGGCTGCCCTTGGAGCTGGCTTCTCTGACAAGACTCCTGCTCACACTGTCACCATGGCTTGCATCTCTGCCAATCAAGCCATGACCACAGGTACGTTTTTCTGAAAGAAGAAGGTCCATGGTAATTCTGGTTTGTCTTTTATTTGATGATTGGGCACATGCCTGGGTTGCAGGCTTGATTTCCTGGTGGGGGGTTTGTGGGAGGCAGTCAATCAATGGTTCTCTCTCATTGATATTTCTATCTCTCTCTCCCTCTCCCTTCCTCTCTAAAATCAATACAAATATATATATATTTAAATCATCTTAATCCCTCTGAAAAGATAAAAACCTCAATTACAGACGTTGTACAGTGCTGTTGACTGTCACACAACTTTTAAATCAGGAAGTTTAAATTTATCAGTGGCCTGTTAATTTCTGCAAAATATGTTCATGTACATTGACCTGTGCCCTGTAGGTGTCGGTTTGATTGCTTCTGGCCAGTCTGATGTGATTGTGGCAGGTGGTGTAGAGTTAATGTCCGATGTCCCTATTCGTCATTCAAGGAACATGAGGAAAATGATGCTTGATCTCAACAAAGCCAAGACATTGGGTCAACGACTATCTTTAATCTCTAAATTCAGGTTGAATTTCCTAACACCCGAGGTAAGACTTGTGAACTTTTACATAAAGACTTGTGTTTCCAAAGCATCCCACTGCAGAGATTTAGAATGAGGTATGACGGCATGGGTTCAGTTATGCTCTAGTAGTTACAGGGCATGGCTAATTGTTTGGAGAAGGTAGGGAAAAAAGACAGTGATTGGAAAATTTGAATTTGTAAGCCCTCTTTAGAGATCTCTGAAACCATAGAGCTTCTTTTGTCTTGGTCTTGATTGAAAGATTTTAATTTTCTCAAATAACCATCCATGTGGTATAACACCTGTTAACAGTGTACAGTGGGGCCTTGACTTACTAGTCTCCCGACTAATGAGTTTTTCTAGATATGAGCCGTCTCTCGGCCGATTTTTTGCTTTGAGTTGTGAGCTAAAATTCGGGTTACGAGCCAGCTTCAGATACCCCACCGCTAGTTGACGCAGCAAATGTCACAGTGAACGCCACAACATCAGCCCAGCATCACGTGTCTCACTTGTTCATTTTGATTTGACATACGAGTAATTTGAGTTACAAGCTCCGTCATGGAATGAATTAAACTCGTAAGTCAAGGCCCCACTGTACCTGATTCTGTGTGTCTCCTTTCCCAGCTCCCTGCGGTGGCCGAGTTCTCCACCAGTGAGACCATGGGCCACTCTGCAGACAGACTGGCTGCTTCCTTTGCTGTTTCTCGGCTGGAACAGGATGAGTATGCCCTGCGCTCACATAGGCTGGCCAAGAAGGCGCAGGATGAAGGGCTCCTTTCTGATGTTGTACCCTTCAAAGTACCAGGTAAGACAGTGTGCTCTGCTTTGTGAAGGGGACTGCTTCATGCTACTTGCCAGGGGGTGTGAACGGCTCCGAAAACTCCATGTGAAAGGGACTGCTTCATGATACTTATCAGGGTGGTGTGAATGGTTCCTAAAACTCCATGTGAAGGGGACTGCTTCATGATACTTCTCAGGGTGGTGTGAACGGCTCCGAAAACTCCATGTGAAAGGGACTGCTTCATGCTACTTGTCAGGGTGGTGTGAACGGCTCCGAAAACTCCATGTGAAGGGGACTGCTTCATGCTACTTGTCAGGGTGGTGTGAACGGCTCCTAAAACTCCATGTGAAGGGGACTGCTTCATGCTACTTGTCAGGGTGGTGTGAACGGCTCCTAAAACTCCATGTGAAAGGGACTGCTTCATGCTACTTGTCAGGGTGGTGTGAACGGCTCCTAAAACTCCATGTGAAAGGGACTGCTTCATGCTACTTGTCAGGGTGGTATGAACGGCTCCTAAAACTCCATGTGAAAGGGACTGCTTCATTATACTTGTTAGGCTGGTCTGAATTGCTTTAAAACTCCAAAAACCCAAATGACTTTTCAGTATTTTGGTTCTGTTTCCAAAATACTCACCCTTTTATGCATAAGCAGGGACTCAAGTTTTAATTTATGTTTAAGAGTAGGTAAATGTTTTAAAGAGAAGTTTTTATAAGAGTTTCCTTCAACATCTTCCTGATATATTTTAGTTCTTATGTACCTACCTATTTTTGAAATTCTTTGTTCATATGATTTCTGTACACAATAGCCAAATGTGAATGAATATCTTAAGAAAATAGAGTGTCTCTTTTTGTTAAATTATTTAGATTTTTTCCCAAATATCTGAAGAATTTAGTTTAAAATTTGATATCTTGATAACTATACTAGTAAAAGGCTTTCTTTTTAGTGAATTGGTATGGTTTGCATTTCATTTATTCTTGTAATTTTTTAAAGCATATTCCTCTAGAGAAGATATTAATGCTTGTAGTTTCTTAGAGTTAAAAAGTTTATATTTTTATAGGAAAAGAAACAGTTACCAAAGATAATGGCATTCGTCCTTCCTCTCTGGAGCAGATGGCCAAACTAAAACCTGCGTTCGTCAAGCCCTATGGCACAGTGACAGCTGCAAACTCCTCTTTCCTGGTAAGTGAGTGCTCTATGTGTTTTATGTGTTTGGCAGTAACTTTTATATTTGTGTATCTCTCTCTCCCTTTTTTTTTTTTTTTTTGGAGAGAGAGAGAAATCATCTCCAAACAATCCCATTTATGCATTCATCAGTTGAGTCCTGTATGTGTCCTGACCAGGGATTGAACTTGGCACATTGGGATGTTGCTCCTACCAAGAGTTACCCAGCCAGGGCTTATATTTGTGTGCTCTCAATAGAAAAGGCTACAGTAGGCCTATCTGCTAGTATTAGTAATAGAGGCTTAAGAGATATTCATTAAAAAGATTGTGTTAAAATGGAATCAGAATTTTTTAGGCCTTAGAAGTTATCTGATCCAGCCACCATTCTGATACAAAAAGCTGTTCTCTTCAAACACTTAACCAGTCAGAAAGTGTTGAATGCCTATGCTAGGCACTGGAGATAAAAAAACAGGTGATTGTAAAAATTAAGTTACACAATTTTTATAAAAACGTTTCTTACACACTGTTATATTGGCTGGGCTGCAAAAATATTCATTGTGGGCCACATGTGGGCCACAGGCCGTGAGTTTGACATGCTTGGTCTTGGAAAAGTGCCTAGGGTAGTTCCAACAGGATGGTGTACCACCCCGTTAAGCCTGAGTGGTGAAGTGCTGGTGAGGTGGTCATTTCCAAAACCAAATTGGATATGAGAGGGCCATGTGGCATGGGCTACACTATTGCCAGATCTGATTCCCCTTGATTACTCTGGAGTGTGCTGTTCTCTTTATTGAAAATCAGAAACACAAATCATCAGAGATAATACACCATAGATATATGGGTTTCTGGAAATGTGTTAATGTAATACATTTATTGTAATTTTGCCCAGTGGTGCATTGAAAATATTGTTAATGTAATGTCCAAAAACTATATATGTATAGTTAACTATATTTCCAGACTCTATGGCTACCCTATTGATGGTGCCTACATAGTCTCTTCAGAGTTATACCAATACTAGAGACCCGGTGCACGCATCCATGCACTGGTGTGGTCCCTCGGCCTGGCCTGCGCCCTCTCATAATCTGGTACCCCTCGCCCAATCCCCGCAGGCCAGACTGAGGGACCCCACTGATGCATGAATGTATGCACCAGGCCTCTAGTATGCATATAAGATCTTTGGTTAATCTCTTCCCACCCTTCCCACTTCCCCCTTCCCTCTGAGATTCATCAGTCTGTTCCATGTTTCCATGCCGGTGCGTTGAGCGTCTGCCCCCTGGTGGTCAGTGCATGTCCTAGCTACTGGTCAAACAATCGCTTAGGCTTTTATTTTTATTATTATTTTTATTTTTTAAATTAAATCTTTATTGTTCAGATTATTACATTTGTTCCTCTTTCCCCCCCCCCCCAACTCCCTTCCACCCAGTTCCCACCCCACCCTCCGCCCTCACTCCCCACCCACTGTCCTCATCCATAGGTATACGACTTCCGTCCAGTCTCTTCCCGCATCCACACACCCCTTTCCCCTCCCAAGAATAGTCAGTCCATTTCCTTTCTATGTCCTTGATTCTATTATAATCACCAGTTCATTCTGTTCATCAGATTATTTATTCACTTGATTTTTAGATTCACTTGTTGATAGATGTGTATTTGTTGTTCATAATTTGTATCTTTACCTTTTTCTTCTTCTTCCTCTTTTTAAAAGATACCTTTCAGCATTTCATATAATACTGGTTTGGTGGTGATGAACTCCTTTAGCTTTTCTTATATGTGAAGCTCTTTATCTGACCTTCAATTCTGAATGATAGCTTTGCTGGATAAAGTAATCTTGGTTGTAGGTTCTTGGCATTCATCACTTTGAATATTTCTTGCCATTCCCTTCTGGCCTGCAAAGTTTCTGTTGAGAAATCAGCTGACAGTCGTATGGGTACTCCCTTTTTAGGTAACTGACTTTCTTTCTCTTGCTGCTTTTAGGATTCTCTCTTTGTCTTTTGCTCTTAGCATTTTAATTATGATGTGTCTTGGTATGGTCCTCTTTGGATTCCTTTTGTTTGGGGTTCTCTGTGCTTCCTGGACTTGTAAGTCTATTTCTTTCACCAGGTGGGGGAAGTTTTCTGTCATTATTTCTTCAAATAGGTTTTCAATATCTTGGTCTCTCTCATCTTCTGGCACCCCTATAATTCTGATGTTGGTACGCTTGAAGCTGTCCCAGAGGCTCCTTACACTATCTTCATATTTTTGGATTCTTTTTACATTTTGCTTTTCCGGTTGGGTGTTTTTTGCTTCTTCGTATTTCAAATCTTTGACTTGATTCTTGCGATCCTCTGGTCTGCCGTTGGGAGTCTGTATAATATCCTTCATTTCAGTCAGTGTATGCTTAATTTCTAGTTGGTCCTTTATCACAACATCGAGGGTCTCACTAGATTTCTTAAGGGTCTCATTAAGTTTATCGGCGGTTTCTAGAAAATTCTTGAAAAACCTTAAAAGTGTGGTTTTGAACTCTATATCCAGTAGTTTGCTTTTCTCCATTTCTGTCATTTGTGTCCTGTTCCTTTGTCTCGGCATTTGTTATGCTTCGCTGTGTCAATAGAGTGGCTTTCTGTCAGGCTGTTATATCTATAGATATAGGTGGTAGAATGTGGTAGAAATTGTTTTTATTTTGCAAGCTCTACAGAGTAGTTTCTTTTTCTCTGGAATTTTGGTGTTTTTGTTTTTTAGCTCTTTTAAAGTCATGGTGAAGGGCTTTTTTCAGTGGTTCCTCTTTGTTCCTTAACTTCTCCGTTAGCAGTTGGGAAAAGGCACATGGGTGTGCTCATAGAGAGAAGGCCGTGGTTCTGATGCTCCTAGCCTGCCTCTTTCTGTTCTCCTGTTGGTTTGCCTGTTTTGGAAACTACTAGTTGAAGAATATCACCTAGAAGCTATAGGCAGGAAGCAGCTGAGAAACAGTCCAGAAAATGTAAAAATAAATAAGTAAATCAGATTGTTTTAATGCATAAAATTTATCATATTCTGTGCCCAAAGCAAAAACTTTTGGTTTAAGTTTATTATGAATACATTTTTCTAAATATGTATATATTTATACCTATTCTCTTTGCCTATTTTGGTAATTATAGTACTTTTTGAACATCTTCCAAAAATGGGTCAAACACTCTGTAATGTGGATGTTTGAATTGTGATTAATGATGAATAAAATGAAAAGGTTTTGTTATGTAGAATCACCATATAACTATAATTAGTTGGTAGATTCAGAAAAGGACATAGAAGAAGCTATAGAAAGACCTCCAGACAGGCTGAAGAATTTAACATTATTGTTCTGATTAACATTTTAGACTGATGGTGCATCTGCAATGCTGATTATGGCAGAGGACAAAGCTCTGGCCATGGGTTATAAGCCAAAGGCGTACTTGAGGTAAAGGAAATGTTTAAATAAATTACCTCTGGTTTCTTCATTTTATTACTGGGGCTAACCTCTCTGTTTTTTATCTAGGGATTTTGTGTATGTGTCTCAAGATCCAAAAGATCAACTGTTACTTGGGTAGGTGGCAGTGTATAAATCTTTGGACTATAATCAAAAGTATTTGATTACCCATATTTATTACACAGATTTTAAAGTATGTGAAGCGCTGAGTTCATAATTGGTTTGTGTGTTGGATTTTTTTTTTTTTTTTGTCTAAAGTTTTACATATGTCTCCTTTTTTCCCAATTGATCCCCCCTACCCCCCAGCCATTCCCACCCTGGCAAACCCCCACCGCCCCAGTGTCTGTGTCCATTGGCTATGCTAATATGCATGCATACAAGTCCTTTGGTTACTCTCTAACCACCCCCCCTTCCCCCGACTGTGTGTTAGATTTTAAAAAACAATAATAATCCTCTATATTGGTATATCATTTTATACTTGATCTTAACAAAAAGCCAAGAAGCAGTGTTGGTATATCACTTTATAGTTTTGAATTCTTTTCTACTTGTTCCTATAATTTCTTCTTATAGTTATATATATAGCTATATATACCTGTATAAGTATTTTTTCATATTGCTACATACTGTGCTGCGTAATCTTAAAAGAGCCTTTCATGAAAAGCCTCCTTGTTTTAGAAAACCCCCTCTCTCACAAGACTCTACCCAATTGGCCTCCATTATGTCCTTCAAACTAGCCATGTCCTTTCTATGCTTTGCCTTTTGAACTCTGTTCTAGCTCTTCACGTTATTAGTTCATCTTTCTCTTTCATTGTTTGTTTATTAGCCATTTCCCTGACCGGAATATAAACTGCATAGGGGTAGAGGCCAAGTCTATTTAGTGCACTGTTATATCCCCAGCACTTAATTACTGTTTGTACAGTAGAATCCATGGACCAGTGGAGACATGCTCATACCTATGTAAAACTCAATTTGGGGACTATGAAGGAGCTCTTAGGTTAAAAGTTAAAGTTTTAGCCCTGACCGGTTTGGCTCAGCGGATAGAGTGTCGGCCTGCGGACTGAAGGGTCCCAGGTTCGATTCCGGTCAAGGGCATGTACCTTGGTTGCGGGCACATCCCCAGTAGGGGGTATGCAGGAGGCAGCTGGTCTCTCATTGATGTTTTTAACTCTCAATCACTCTCCCTTCCTCTCTGTAAAAAATCAATAAAATATATTTAAAAAAAAAAAAGTTAAAGTTTTAACATACTGCTTATTTTTTCTTTTCAGACCAACATATGCTACTCCAAAAGTTCTAGAAAAGGCAGGATTAACACTGAAGGATATTGATGCTTTTGAATTTCATGAAGCTTTCTCAGTAAGTCATTTAAAAAACCGTAGTAATATAATGGTCATTGTGGGAGAGAGTAGGCGTGGTTTATAATATGAATAAAACGGAAGTGGAGCTTTATCTCTACGGTACCAACTTACACTGCTGGCAGGGGCGCCAGGCAGAGAATCCAGGGCCACATGGACAGTGTGGAAAGACCTACCTTTTGAGGCTATCCCTTAAAGGCCTTTCAAAAGTACCAAATTTTTTCTTTAGAAAATTTTCAGTGAAAACTGATTTAACAATTTGCTCAGTTTTAAATAACTCATGTGTAAAAGAAAGCCTCGAGAGACATTAATAACAAGGTCCTTATTGAATTCTTTTCCCTTCTAGGGTCAGATTTTGGCTAATTTTAAAGCCATGGATTCTGATTGGTTTGCACAAAACTACATGGGTAGAAAAACCAAGGTAAGTTTCTGATTAAAAATATGCTTGAAGGGGACATGTGTAATACTTTTAACAGTAAAGATTTAAAAAATAAAAATATGCTTGAATTTCCAAAGCACTTTAATATTTGGAGCTTAGTTACCTGACAGTAAAAGTATGAGGTGGATAGCTTCTCCGATGAAGAATTTAGTGCTTCATTAAATAATGTTTCTTAGCTGTAAAATATTCCTGGAAATTCTTTAGAAAAAATAAAAAGCAAAATGTTACGTTGTTTTTTTTTATTCTTCCCATTCTGATGTTAGATGAAAAAAGAAATACATAAATTTGGGGGTACTGAGATGAAATCTATGAAGACATTCCATCACAAAAAAATAAAAAGAAAAAGAAATGTACCCTCGGCTTTCACAATTGACCTAGAATTTTTCTTTTGCAGTAAAATAATTTGTGATGCATCTTGTTAGTTATTTTCCTCTAGTTCTGTTGCTTCTTATTACTAAGGGCCTGGCCTGATGCTTATCTTAAGTAAACTCATTTTTGTTATATCTGTGTCTGTTTTCATATGACCAGGTTGGAGCGCCCCCCTTGGAGAAGTTCAATAACTGGGGGGGATCGCTGTCCCTGGGACACCCATTTGGAGCCACTGGCTGTCGGTTGGTCATGGCAGCTGCCAACAGATTACGGAAGGAAGGAGGCCAGTTTGGTTTGGTGGCTGCGTGTGCCGCTGGAGGACAGGTATATCACAGCAGCCTGACAGGAGCTTCTAGAAAGTCCTTTTCTTGAAAACCAAACAAGCTCATCTAAGACTGTCTGATTGAGTTTATTTAGAAACACTCTTAGAACAATATTTCTGATGATAGGCCACCAGAAAAAAAGCAAGCTTTAATTCTGACAGTACTTTGGAAAGAAGATGCTATTTAAATCGAAGCTATTTTTTCCCTAAAGTAATGTCTACATTTTTTGTGTATAAAAGTAGTATGTGCTCATTATGACAATTACGGAAAATATAAAATATATATAGAAAAAAATTAGATCACTTGTCATTCCCTCCCCAGACATTCATTATTCACACTTTGATAGATTTTCTTCTTTAATAATAAAATTTTATTTATTTATCTAGTCACTTCTCTATATGAGACTTAGCTATAAAGTTTCTCCAAAGATAAACTATCTTTCTTGAGAACTGAATAATACCTTAATTGGATAATTAATTTACTTCTGGATAACTTAATTCTATTTAGCTGGGGGAAATGATATTATTCTACAGATTTTTTCTACCTGTTTTACTTGTAGTACAGAGGCAACTTCCTATCTGCTATAGCATTTCACTCGGAATAATATCCAAAAGGAAGGCTGCCTATAATCTTTTTTTAAAAACATGATCGAAACAGATTTGCTTTTCCTTCAGATTATAGAAACTTCCTGTTGCTGATCAAGATGAAGAAATAAGATATGTTAAAGTATAAACTTTTTACATTTGCAAGCCTTTATTTATGGCTTTTCCTCTGAGACTTTGAAGAATCGAGGAGTCAGTTATTTATAGATTGGAACATTTTAGACTTCATGATCAAAAGCGTTTTGTATTCTGTAACTTTTTTACCAAAAGCCATAGTCAGTTAGGACCAGAGCCCTCCCTCTTATCTTTCTGTGCCAGGCTTACCTGAGGAAGAGACTAGTGCACAGCACTGTGTGGAGTGCATAGTTCAAGTGTCCTTTGGTTTTCAGTATCTGTCCCCTAACTTCTTATCTCACAAGTAGAGTATGAATAACACAATACTAGATGCTTTTGTGGATGAACAAACCCTCTAGAAGTTTACAGTATAAGGAGAAAGATGATGCATCTTAGAAACTAAATTCGGCATTGTTTCATCCAGAGCAAATGAGTGAGATAAGCATGATTTGATCAGAGGAGGAATCCGTCCTTGTGAATCTAGAGCAGGGTTTCAGCTTCAGCAGCATGTAGAAACATTGTGGACCAGATAATTCTTTGTTGTGGGAAGTATGCTATGTGTTGTAGGATGTTTAGCATGGTCTCTACCCACTAGATAGCAGTAGCAACATCCCCTGCCCCATGTACACACAGTTGGGACAACCAAAAACATCTCCAGACATTGCTAAATGTCCTCTGGGAAGGGAAGGAGCAAAACGCCTCCAGTCGAGAACCACTGATGTAGAGCAATCTGAAAGATTGGGAACGTGAGACCAGTGCATTTTAAATAAAGCTGGAGAAGGAAATTTCTGCCTTATCATGAGCCCCTCAAGGGTAACGCCAGCTAGTCAAATCTTTCCATCCCTGTTCCTTTTTGTTTCCTTGTCCCTGTATCAAGGTACTTGGTTTGATTTGAATTACAGTGTGTAATAAATTGGGGACAGGCACCCTGTAGCAAAGCCTTGTACACACCGTGTGCAGCTTAGAAACAATAGTTTCTTAACAAGTATTGATGGGGATTGAACCAAGTAGCCCAGCAGTAGTTAGGCTATTAAGTGGTTTGATCCCAGTCCAACAATAGACTGGCTGTGATTATCAGATAGGATTTAGACTCATGAAATTATAAGTTTCTATGCATGATTTCAACTAGGGAGGTAACTAGTGCACAGCACCATGCATAGTGCTGGAGAAGGGGTTTTCTACCTTCTTACCTTGTGGGCCCTTCACCTGAGTAGGACAGGGACGAAGAGTCTTTGGATCCATCTAGAACTGGTTTCAAATCCTGGCCCTATTATTTTATAGTGTTGTAGATTTATTTATTTTTTAAAATATATATTTGTATTTATTTCAGAGAGGAAGGGAGAAGGAGAGAGAGAAACATCAATGATCCCCTGGGGATTGAGCCCGCAACCTGGGCACATGCCCTGACCGGGAACCAAACCCTGACCTCCTGGTTCATAGATTGACACCCAACCGCTGAGCCATGCCGGCCAGACAGTGTTGTAGATTTAGATGAGCAACTTAACCTTTCAAAGCCTCAGTTTTCTAATCTAGAAATTTACTGTTGTTGGCATTCATTGTATTATGTTTATTTTTATACAGCTAAAAACCTCTGTGGCTTCTTATTTTAATAGCAGTCACTTATGGAGCATCTACTAGGAATCAGACTCTACTAGACAGACTCTGATGTGTGTATGTGTACATGTATATATGTATGTATGTACAGAATTGTGTGTGTGTGTGTATTATATGCTATCTAATTTAATGCTTACAAAAACACTAGGAAGTAGACAGCATGATCCATTCTATAGATGAACTTGAGGTTCAGAATGGCTATCCCAAGATTGCCCGGCATTTAAATGGCAGAGCCAACCTCAAACTCCAAAGCCTGTACTTTTCCCATCGTTCTCTGCTGCCTCTGTACGGCTGGATTTATTGTTCATTTCTCTAACTGAACTTATTCTTCCTTCACAGGGCCATGCTATGATAGTGGAAGCTTATCCAAAATAATAGATCAAGAAGCAGCGACCTGGAGTTTTTGTGCGACACTCAACATGAGGCAATGCCATTTCAATGCATTACTGAATGACACCTAGAGTTCCTAGCTCCTCTTAAGAAAACAAAATTTGTGGCCTTCTGTTAAGTGCTTTGCAATTAAGCCTTGCCAGTGCTCTGAGCTTTCCAGTAATATGGCTTATACTCCTTCAGGGATTTCTTAATCACCAGACTCTAACACGGGATATATTTAAGCATTTGTTTTTGGGCCGTGTTTTCATTAAAGACTGAACAAGTGGTAATTTGGAAAAGAGGTTAGTTAAGATTTGGAATCATTTTTGTAACATTTGCAAATTATACTCATTCCTATTCCTAAAGCTAAGTGTTTTCTATAAAATACCAATGTGCCTATATTGACTTAATTATGGAAAGATAATTCAGAATATAAACATGACTGAAAACTTACAGTAAATGTTCAGGTACTTTAAATACTATGTTGGTTAACCTTAATAAAGTGGAGAGGTATTGGAGAACTGTTTGCCTTATTTTTTATTGAGAAAAAAGTTGGTTTTCTTGGCTTAGGGGCAGATTTTTGCCTTTGATTCCTCATTTGTAACTTCTAACTATTTCAGTCAACCATGAGGCTGTTAGGAACATAAAGAGGATTCTACTTTAGAATAATACCCCCCACCCCCACCCCATTGCTGAATTGAAGTAAATTTATTTCACTATTAGGAGATACTTCTGTTTGCCAGGATTTAAGTAAAGTGAAAAGAAATTTTAAATTTTCGATCAACATCCTAAAAATCCTTTGTTTTTTGACAACCAAACTACACTAAATAACATGTATACTAGTGCTTTAAAGGAGCAAAAATCTAAATTGCAACCTTTATGTGAATGTTGCTTAGGTCTATGAAAGTCACTGGCAATCAGAGGCATCCTCTAGTGCAGGGACGGATTGGGCAAGGGAGTAAGTGCGGACCTCTTAAAAGAGCATTTAAGCCCTAACCGGTTTGGCTCAGTGGATAGAGCGTCAGCCAGTGGACTGAAGGGACCCAGGTTCGATTCTGGTCAAGGGCATGTGTACCTTGCTTGCAGGCACATACCCAGTAGGGAGTGTGCAAGAGGCAGCTGATCAATGTTTCTCTCTCATTGATGTTTCTAACTCTCTATCCCTCTCCTTACTCTCTGTAAAAAAAATCAATAAAATATATTTTAAAAAAAAAGAGCATTTAAGAGTTCCAGCATCATTCCCCCTGTGATTTCATTGGTAATTTCAACATAATGTGAAATTTTATTACTGAAAACCTTTATATTTACATACATATTGCAAAAATCAACTATAAATAAGTTAAATATAAAAAACGTATTAAAATTTAGAAAAAAAATACCATTATGACCTTAGATTGGGATTTTTTTTTTCTGTTTAAAACAATTGGACCTCTTTTATTTTTAAAATTTATCTTTATTGTTGAAAGTATTAGTGATATTTTCCTCATTAACCCCCTCGGCCCTCCCACCCCTGGAGGATTTCTTAAGACATTCAAGTGCTATCATAAAAGAGCTATAAATGTCAAATCAAAACTTTCGTATTGTATAAGATGGAGTGGAAAGACAAGCCAGAAATGGGGCAAAGATAATGATGTACCTTATGAAAGATGTATCTTATGAAAGATATATCTCATATATATATATATATATATATATATATATATATATGTCATATATGATACAGATGTAGCTTACAAAGGATACAGGATATATAGAGAATTATTTTATGGAACGCTTCATGAATGTGTGTGTCATCCTTGCTCAGGGGCCGTGTTAATCTCTATTGTTCCAATTTTAGTATATGTGCTGCTGAAGCAAGCACTAGAAAGAATTCTTATAATCAATAAGAAAGATAACGCAGTAAAAAATGACAAAAGATATTAACAGGTATTTTTTGAAAATGTACAAATGGAGAATAAACATGAAAAAATTCTCATTGGTAATTTAGAAAAACCAAATTAAGGTCATAATAAGATATCATTTTATGCCTACCAGACCAGCAAAAATGAATAAGACGAAGACTAGCAAGTGTTGGTGAGGATGTGGAACAATGGGAACTTTTATACACTGCTGGTGAGAATGCAAATCGATACAACACTTGGGAAAACAGTCTGGCACTGGCTTGTACATTTGACTATAACACATCGTCTATAACCCAGCATTTCTACTCTTAGGTATCTTTCCTACAGAACTTCGCACATGACTAGTAGTAGGAGATAGCAGCAAAATATTGTAAATAATGTTCACGGACAGGCAAGTTTCAAAAACAAGCAAAACTAAGTACATTCCTGGGATTAATTCGTAAAGAATTCCAAATAATATATGCAGACACCATGCTCAAGTAGGGAGCATGTTTCTCCCTACTTGAATGTGGGCTGGACTCAGTCACCCAATTCCAGTGACTAGAGTGTGAAAAGGAAAACAAGTTACCCCATAGTGGAGAAACATGGCAAGCACCAGCTTAACTGAGTGCCTAGGTCAGCGATGGTGAACCTATGACACGCGTGTCAGCGGTGACACGCAAACTCATTTTTTTGGTTGATTTTTCTTTGTTAAATGGCATTTAAATATATAAAATAAATATCAAAAATATAAGTCTTTGTTTTACTATGGTTGCAAATATCAAAAAATTTCTATATGTGACACGGCACCAGAGTTAAGTTAGGGTTTTTCAAAATGCTGACACGCCGAGCTCAAAAGGTTCGCCATCACTGTCCTAGGTCAACATTATCAGCGCCGTCATGTGCTATGGCATACCCCCTGGTATGATGCAATCAAGGGGCTGTTTCACCTCAGTGGTCTTCTCTCCAAATACCTCCAACCCAGTTGAATCATGAGAAAACGTCTTGACCTTACTCAGAACAACCCAAGGTCATGAAAAGAAAGAATGCTGAGAACCAGTCACACACCAGAGGGGGCTAAGGAGACATGACAATTAAATGTGAAGTTTCTTGGGCTGTATTCTGAACTAGAAAATGGACATTAATGGAAAAGCTGATGAAATCTGAATAAATCTGGAGTTAATAGTTTTTTTGGGTTTTTTTTTTAAAGCCTCACATGTATGGTCAAATTATTTTTTGACAAGACGGTCAAAACTAACGAGGTAAGAACAGTTGTCAACAAGTCATGCTGGGAAAGTTGTATATCCACCTGCAAAAGAATGAAGTTGGACTCCCACCTTTCACCATATCCAAAAATTAGCTCAAAATGGATCAAAGACCTAAATGTAAGAGTTAAACTTATATAACTCTTAAAAGAAAATGGGAAAAGCTACATGACATCAGAATTGTTGGACATGACACCAAAAACACGGGAAAGAAAGGAAGAAAATAAAAATTAAAAATTGCATCAAAGGATGGAGTGAAAAGGCAACCTTTGGAATAGAAAATATTTGCAAATCATATATTCAATAAGGGGTTAATATCCAGAATATATAAAGAAAACCTACAATTTAACAACCTGAAAAAAAACTCAATTTTCAAATGGGCAAGGAATTTGAATAGACATTTCTTCTAAGAAGATAACTTTCTAGTAATGGAATTGCCTCTAAATCTCAGAGTTACTTCCAGTGCCTTTTTAAGTCCATTGTGGGGGTTTTTTTTGTTTGTTTTTTTATGAGAGAGCCAAGTGAACAAAGGCTTCATGTCATTTCATTTATGGATTCTAAAATGTTTTTACACTTTACAGCAAAGCATAGATTGAGTATGTGCAATTGTTTGAGAAGGAAAATGAAAACATTTCTACAAAGCATACTCAGAAAAGGAGTCTCTGCTGCTTTTAAAGTGTAATATTTGAATTATTTTAAAAATTTATAATTCAATCAAGATTGTAAATACTAATGAAGTGATAGTGACATTGAGACATGTTACCGGGAAACCAGCAAGGCAAAGTCTTCACTGTTTCAGTGGCTGCCTGCCTCCCTGGGGGCTGAAACAGAACCGAGGCATAGAAACACCGCAACTGTCCTGGTGAGTTGGTATCTTCTATTGGAAGAATAATCGAATCTACTTTGGCCAGATTATACACAAAACATTCACGCACGCAAAAAACATGCACACAAATAATGTTTATTTAAAAATGTGTTCAACAGCATGTGGTACTCATTTTTTTCCCCAGCAGAAAATGTCCCTATTCCATTTTATAAAAATATTCATGAAATTTGTAATTTACACATTCATTTATCAACATTTTTTTTCATTTACCTAGTTTAACATTTTTTCTGAATCCTGTCATTACCGCTTGTGAATTCCATACATTAATTCCGCTTGATGTCTTGTTGTCTCCTAGAGGCTTTTCTGAAATCTTTCTTCTCTATGTCTAGTCTTAGCTTGATCCTGCCACTTTTAAATGTGTTTCATCTTGTCTTCGTAATTTGTGGCAGTCTGTGATACCTTTCTCTCTAAAATTTCTTGTGCTTTCTTACAAATATGCTCAAATCAGTGACTTTTTGTATACATGTGTATATGTACAAAAATTTTATATTAATATTTTTAAAAGTTAAAGAAGGAGGTCTCATTAACTTCACTTTTCCTAAACTTTGAAAATAAGCAAACCAAATTCTGCCCTTCACCTCTAATGTTCGGAAGATCAGAGTTCCTGTCAATTAAGTCATCTTTTCTTCATAACTGTAGAGAAGAAATAATCAGAAATCACTGACTAGTTCAAACCATTTTTATCAACGATATCTGTAACATAAACAGTTGACTAGTTAAAAATTGGTTGAGACAGTTTTACTTGCAATTATTTTGAACTTTGTTATCTTCATTATTTTTCCAGCAAAGGCAGCTTTGTTCATTTGATAGCTTCAACTAGTTTTTCCTGCTCTTCTTGCTTGGGTAGTGTAGGGGTGGGGACAGATGAGTACAAGAGAAATGAGTGTGACTAATGGGAGCATAGCCTGTCTTTTGGGAGGGCTGAATTCTGGGAGCGGGGAAGGGTGCAGGGCATTGGACGAAGGCCCATCCTGGTGGATTCAAGCACACACCCTACGCTCCCCTGGAGGAACACGGGTCCTGTGTGTGGTCTCTCAAAGCTCTTGCCTTCCCCACCAGAGCGTGCCCTGTCGCCAGGGCTGGTGGGAGGAGACCTTGCCCACTTTTGCAGATTGCCCTCCCTTCTGGACACCACGCTCACCAATGGCAATTCCTTGAAAACAAGGATTTTTCAGGATAATTAAACATTTGATAGTGTGAGAGGGAATCTTCAGGGTGAACTGAGGCAGGGGTTGTTGGTGGTCAAACTCCCTGGAGCTTTCTGGGAAAGCAATAGTAGATGCCACAATTTCTGCTCTACGGCCTTCACCTTCCTAGCTCGTCTAGAAACATCCACCCTGGCAAAGTCTGTTCCCCTCCCTTTGGGCTGGAGCAGGTGTGGGGGGCTTTCTGTCAAGAGCTTGGCCAGGAAGCCGCTTACTCTGTTCCCAAGACACTCCATCCTCACCTGGCATTGTCACTTCTCCCTCTGCTGGGTTCCGGGAGGTGGCTTTCATTTGTGGCCTGGGAAGGGGCGGAAAGGCCCAATTGCAGGGCGATGATTATGATTGCTGACTCTCCTTTAACAAG
The DNA here is from genome assembly GCF_964212035.1 of Myotis nattereri. NCBI lineage: Eukaryota > Metazoa > Chordata > Mammalia > Chiroptera > Vespertilionidae > Myotis > Myotis nattereri. The sequence goes on along the minus strand of NC_138085.1, from coordinate 73,002,263 downwards.
GTTGTGTCCCTTTTCACACCCTCACCTGCCCTCCTGCCGGGATCACAGTAATCCTAGGAACTTTGCTCTCAGCGACAGTGATGCCCATGCACACCCATCCTAGCTTTTCCCTTCACATAGCGACGGGAGGCAGATTTTCAGATGGAGAAACCAGGGACGAGAGAGTCACCAGGCGTCCAGGTTATAATCAGGGGCCCAAGAACCTGACTTTTCTGACAGGGCTGCTGTCTGCATTGTGGAGAGCTTGAACCCGGAACCATGCTCAATCTAGAAAACAACCCCATCTTCTCTCAGCTCCTAGTTGTGCCCATCTCCTCTAGGTAGGCTGCGGGCCTCCTGCTTCTGACCTGCTCTCCGGGGCGGTGGTGTGCGGCGGGGGGGGGGGGGGGGGGAGGTGGGGGCAGCTAGAACTAAGGATTTGACTCACCAAGGAGATGGTGGAGTTGGGGGGCTGGGCACAGCCGAAGCGTTTGAGTAAAGCCTCTTGTACCTGCAGGAGAGAGAAATGCCTGGCTATGGCAGCCAAAGTCCCTGCCTTCGGATGTGAGTCAGGCGGGGATTCGGTGGGCAGACTCACTTTCTTGTCCATCAGGCAGCCAAACAGCAAAATGAAGACCCCCTGAAAAGAGGGATATGGGGATGAGTGAGTCAGCGAGGAAGGGATCAGCCGTTCCTCTCCTCTTCGTGCCCCTCCCTCCTCTTGTCCATCGGTGCTGAGGCCCCCCTCGGGCTCTGTACCTCAGCACCATTGCTGTGCGGGGCCGTTCAGTGCTTTTCTTACTGCGCACGGTGCAGAGGATGGGGAACCTACAATCCCCCGACTTCTCTGGCAAAACCAGACATTATTTTACAGATAAGAAAACCAAAGCTCAGAGAGGTTTGTCCCAAGTTATCCAGCGAGGAGGAGCTGGGATCCAAACCTCCGCCTTCTAAGACTCCCCAGCTATGTTTCTTCTGCCCCATCATGATGCCACCGAGAAGGGAGTGGCCGTGACTTAGAGCATCTAGAATGGCAGCGAGCACAGCCACTCACCTGGCAGGTGTTGAGAATCGTGAAGATGTAGTGAGGGACCACGGAGACTTCCTCGAGCAGAGTGGCCAGGCCCAGCCCCCAGGTGAGGCCGAAGATGGGTGTGAGAATGAGCAGGGCTTTCATCACCCCCAGAAGGGCCTGGCGCTTCTCCGCCTGGGGTCCCTCTGACAGCGACGGTCTCAACAGCTTCAGCATGGCCATGGCTAGTACCAGCCCGTTGAGGCCCACGATGACCAGCACCGGCCCCACGAAGGTGTAGCGCGCCCCTCCCTTCCCATCCAACCAGCACACCCCCTCCTCCAGGTATTGCCCTCGGGGTAGGTAGAGGCCCAGGGCGGCCCCTGCAAACCCCATCGGGAACAGGTAGCCGAGAACCACCATCAGGGAGAGGACTCGGCGCTTGGACAGCTGATGGAAGACAAAAAGCAACTGGTGGGCCAACATCAGGGCCTGAGCCAGCATCCAGAAAAAGGTGGCCAGGTAGAGGAAATGACAGAGGAAGGCAGCAGCCAGGCAGAGTGGGCTGCGGGGCCCCGGAGGAAGCAGGGGGGCTCCCAGGAAGCAGGTGTCCGCGGCCAGCAGGCAGAGCACCACGTTGAGCAGGGCTGCGTGGCGCAAGTAGGCAAGTTTGTTCCGTACTACGACTCTCCACACCAGCCTGTACACGCCCAGGCACACAAGCAGCGCCAGAATGGAGGCCCCCAAGCCCACCTGACTCAGCAGCTCCAGGGTGGGGTTTCCTGGAACAGTGTGTCGGGACATGAGGATGGAGAAGGCAGTGAGATGCCGACAGATGCACTGAGTGGTGGCGCTGGCATTGGCTGCCTGCACCTGGCACCCTTCACCTGACCAGCCCCCGCTGCCCTGGAAAAGATGGTGATCCCAGAAGACACAGTGAAAGGGGTTATCTCTGTCCCCAAAGTCCATGGTGACTTCTCCCTGGTTGAAGGCCTGGCCACCTGCCATGATGGAGATGGAGAGGACCAGACCGGGAGTGGCGTAGAGGGAGTCCCCCAGCTCTTGTCCATAGTTTGAGGGTAGGAGGTGGTCCAGTTTTCGCAGCACCAGGCTAGTAATCGTGATGTTACTATTGCTAGTGTCCAGTGGGGCCAGTGAGCGTCTGGGAATCTGTGCCCAGAGTGGGGGCTGAGTGGAGAAGGAGACTCTGTAGTCAGCAGGAACTGTGGGTGTGAGGAGCTGGGTCTGCAGCTGCACACTGGGCAGGCTGAAGGAGAAGGGGTGATCCTGTGGGCACAGGCTGTGTGCCAGGGTCTCCACTGCCAGCAGGAGATCGGAGGCTGCCGAGGGCTTCTGGGCCTGGGCTGGGGTCCACAGAGAACTGGTGTCCATGTCTAGGACCTTGTCCGTGGTTTTCAGGAGAGCCTGTGGCACCCAACAGAGAGATGAGGCCTCGCTGCTAGTACCCACAGCACTGAGCTGGGGCACCGGGAACTACAGATCCCCAAACCTACCTTTCCTCGTTCACTGCAAGGCTCAAGGTTAGAGAGAAAGGGGAGAAGACAGGACTATGAGGGGAGAGTTTCTGTACCGGAAGAATGGGGGCTGTTCAGCTAACCACTGGGACATCTTCAACACTGTGGTCTCCTGAAGCACATTCTACCCCTCTGACAACCCTTCTTCCCCCTCCATCCCTTGGGGGTCATCAAGGCCCTAAGGGGGCCCCTCTTCAATTTCTTGACCCCTACCCGTCTGCAAGCTAGGAATGGTGGTAGAGGCACCATGTTCAAATCAGAGCCATGTGCATGTCTGTATACCAACATGTGACACATATTCCCAGACATGGAAGAGTGTGTAGTGTCATAACTCCTAGTTATTCTTTTGTCTGTGGCCTACGGGTCACCAGTTGATGCCTATACTGAGAGCTGGCTTGGGGAGTGAAGCAAAGCCAACTGTGTTAGAGTTTCTTCATGTAGGTATTGTGTGTGCACATATGTGTGCACGGGGGATTCACATCACATCCACATGTCTGCATGTGAATGCAATGTACGCCTCTGAACTCATGTCTACCTACCCCTTCCTACCAGCATCGAACCTCCACATTCCATGGCCTTAGAGACTGGTGTCCAAAGAGGAGAGACGGACCCCAGGAGCAGACACTGCACTCTAGAGAGGTCTGTCATGTGACAGCCCACGGTGATGTCAGAGGACAGAGTGCCAATGACGAAGAGCTTCTACCTCCTCCACCCAGCTGGCTCCTGCTGTGGCTCAGAGAGCTTACCTCCAGGGCACTGCGGCGAAGTGGTATTCCGGTGTCTGCCACCACCTTGGCCAGGAATGTCATGGTGCCCAGCAGTGCCAATAAGTCAGAGGGTGAGCTCACCACCTCTGTCTGCTCCAGCAGCTGTGCCAGGCTCTGTGGCACCTCTTCGGCAGGCCAGCCCTGGCCGGCCCACAGCAGCTGATCCAGACAGGACAGGGTGGGGTGGGATGGGGGTGGGGGTGAAGAATGCCAGTCCTCAGGAGAAAGGGGTCACTTCCCCCCCATCCAGTCCTTCCTCCAGGTAGCCACATCCCTTCCCAGGGGATCAGGAAGCAGAGAGCGGAGTGAGCCATGTGGAAGGAGCTGACACCAATGTTAGGGGATGGGCCCTTGCCAGATTCAGGTTTGAGACTGGCACACTCCCGCCATGAGAGTCCTGGCCACTCTAAGCCCCCACACCCACTTCCGGGCCCTGCTAGGGATCCCGTTCAGAGAAGCTGAACCACCTCTGGGCCTCAGGAGGAGGGACTCTGGGCTGGTCCTGCGTGAGGAAGGGCGGTTCGTGGAGGCCGTGGCATGTGGGCAGCAGGGCCAGAGCTGTACCTGGGCTCTCCGAAGCAAGGCCAGCAGCCTGGTGTCTGTGCAGCTGCTGTGGATGGGCCCCCAGGCCCCGTCAGGCCCACAAGTCCTCTTCACCACGCCCGTCCTGTTCGCGGGACAGGGGGCCTGTGCCACATGGCCAGCCTTGGTGACATTCCAGGCAACAATTGCAGAGTCCTCAGGGCAGGTAGTGTCTCCATCTGAAGAATGATGTCAGGGACGGCTCAGCAACCGCAGTCTCTCCCAAGGCTTTCCTTGGGCAGAAACCACGCAGGCTCTGGAGGCTGGCCCCGTGTCGGGAAATGCCGAGGGGGCGCTCCCAGGGCAAGCAGGTGAGGGGTGGGCCAGCCGGACCGTAAGCCCCACGTACCCTGGATGATGGTGACAGAGACGGGGACCCTGAGAGGAGTCAGTCCTGGGCTCTGCAGGTCACAAGTGTATGTGATGTCAGCTGCAGGGCAGTGCTGAGTGGCCAGCACGAGGCACTGGTCGCCTGGTGTGTTGAATAAGGAGGCTGAGGGTGAGATGAGAGAAGGGAGCTGTCACAGGCCAGGAAGAGACCCAGACCCAGCAGGCCCAGATCTGTCGTGTCAGCGTTTCTAGCGATTTCAGAAGTCGATGCAGCAGGGGAAGAGCAGAGGGGTACGAGGGCACCCAATTGCCCAAGGCAGAGCTCAGATTCTGGGGAAGGACACTGGGGGCCGCTAACTCGCCCGGGGACTTGAAGCCACAGAATGAACTGTCATCAGATGACCCTCACAGAGTGTATTGCGAGCGTTTAAGGAGCTTGTGTGGAGAAGGGCATTTCGTAGTGGTGGCTGCCGCTGTATTCATAGAACTGGCATTGCTCCGTAGCCGAGATTTTCAACTGGTGTGCCGCAGGGATTTTAAAACATGCAATACCCGACTATTTAATCAGGGGCACTGACCTCTTTTCTCTTAGACTGTCAAATAAAAAAAATGACAACCACCAACACCATAGTCACCGGGTGTGAATGAATAAAAATTATACCTATTTTTTAAAATCAGACCGGCAAAATATATCCTGTATTTTTTTGGTGTGCCACAGAACTTTGGGGACTAGTTTATGTGCCATGGGATGGAAAAGGTTGGAAATGACTGCCCTATCGGGCAAACACAGTGCTGGAGTTGGGCCTAGAACTCCCAGGTGGAACTGCAGCCTCTGCTTCTGCTGAGTTGGAGAGCCGGCTGCCTGGCGGAGCGCTGCCCCTCTCCCCTGCCCCTGCCAGCCGGCCCTTTCGTACCTTCGCTGCCCTCTCCAGGGCTCCAGGAAGCCATGTAGCCCAGGGGTGTGTAGGGGATGCAGCAGCTCAGCTGGAAGCGCGGGGAGGTGGCACAGGAGACGGAGAGCCGGTCTGGAAGCCGAGCCACGTCTGTCGCCTGCAGGGGCACCCTCACCAACTGGTACAGCTCCCACCGGAATCCCTGGGCCTCGAAGCAGCACATGTACTCACCTGCAGACATACACACACCTGCCGTGGCTCCGGGCTCCTCCGGCCCCCACCTGCACCACAGAAGCTCTGCTGTTCCCAAGCTACAACCTAGGGTGGCCATCTTGGACTAGCTTCTGCTAACGTCAGCAAGAAAGACCCCTGCCCGCAAAGGGATTCCTGGGCGGGAAGAGGTCTGGAGAGGAGGCCCCTGACCCTTTCTGATGAGCCGGTCGCCATGAATTCCAAAGTGCACCTCCCTCCTTCCCTCCAGGAGATGCCCTTCCTGCACCATCCCTGCCATTTCACCAGCTGGAAGAAAAGCACTCATCTGTTCTCAGTTAAAACGGAGACCCTACTTTCAGCACTCTTCCTTCACAAATGTCCATGTCAACGGGCCTCTTCCCCATTATGTCCCAGAATGAATAGACGGAAAGGGAGAAGAGGAGGAGGAAAGAGAAGGGAGGAGGAGTGAAGGGGAAGAGAGGCGGAGGGAAGAACAGGCTGGCTACCTTCCCACTCGTGTGAGACGTTGCGGATGCTGAGGACAGCCTGGCCCTGGCTCGACGTCAGGGACACCTGTGTCCCCGGCTGCAGAGGGATGGGCCCGGGGCTCCCCGTGTGCCGCCGCAGGAACCAGTTCAGGCTGGTGGTCTCCTGGCTCGTGTGGAGGGTCAGGTTCAGCGTGTGGCCAGGCACCTGCAGCCAGGAGTCCAGGCTCAGGCTGCCCGGGACTGCAGGGAGGCAAGAGACAGGGGTCTGCGGCAGGAACTTGAACTTGTGGGCTGACGTGCAGCGACGCTGAAACGCTTCTCCATCATTTTTATTGAATGATTGATTGATTGTGTTGACAGTATTACAGATGTATCCTATTTTCTCCCTTTTTGCCCGCCTCCACCCAAGCCCAGCCTCACCCAGGCCTTCCCCATACTATTGTCTATTCCATACGTGATGCATATATACACATATGTTCTTGGGTTAAGCTCTTCCTGTCCCGTCCCCCTCCCCCTACCGGCTTCTCCGGCTTCTGAAGCCCATCCCTCCTCTCTCCCTCCCCACCTAGCATTTTTTTAAAAAATATATTTTATTGATTTTTTACAGAGAGGAAGGGAGAGGGGCAGAGAGGTAGAGGAAGGGAGAGGGGTAGAGAGTTAGAAACATCGATGAGAGAAACATCGACCAGCTGCCTCCTGCACACCCCCCACTGGGGATGTGCCCGCAACCAAGGTACATGCCCTTGACTAGAATCGAACCTGGGACCCTTCAGTCCGCAGGCCGACGCTCTATCCATTGAGCCAAACAGGTTAGGGCCCACCTAGCATTTTTTATTTTGCTTTGTCCCTGGAGGAGTGTGGCTGCCGCCTGGAAGACCCCATCTGTCATTGGGAACCAAACAGGGAACCTTGTTGGCCGATGACTGCCCCTCCCCCAGCGAGGAAGGTTTCTCTCCTTGTCGGTTTGTCTCCAGGGCCCTGCCTGCCGTTCATGAGCCTCACTCCTCAGGACCCAAGCTCGGGCCCCTGATCTGCGGTGATGGCTGGAGACTTCTCCCAACCCGAGGGGCCGCTGGGCTTGGGCCAGCTGGCAGAAATGCAGAGTCAGAGAGGAAAAACACACAGAGCAAGCTCCTTTCACTTGGGCCCATTGCTCTTCAAGTTCTCAACTCTCCTCACCAGGTGGCAGCACCTGGCAGTACCCAGCTTCAGGAGGGCTCAAGACCAGGCAGCCGCAGGGCCGGTGGTTGTGGGGGGGCTGGCAGAGCTGGTGACGGGAGCAGATGCTGGCGTTCCACTGGTATCCAGACAGGCAGGCACAATAGGTAAGCCCATCCGGCTTGACATTACACTCTGCAACAGAGGGGAGGGGAAGGAGAAGGGGGCAGGCTTCTGGGGAAGCCAGCTCGGCAGGATCCACAACTGCCTGATGCCTGAGAGGCTCTGGGGCTGGGTGTCCGGAATAATCCCCAAGTCACAGGCCCCTCAGCCACACCCACCCACCTGGGACTGCCTCCTCAGCCAGGTTTCAAAGCATCAGGGGTGGGTGGAGAAGTCTAGGCCCACCGCTGTCTGTGCCTTGGGCCCCCATTTAGAAGATGGAGCAGGAGGCGCAGGGTCTGTCTGGTGGGAGGTGAGGGGGAGCTGGGCCATGCAGACCCTCCAGGAAACAGGGAGCGTCTCAGGCCAGGGGCTGCGGGAGGGGTGGGCACCCACGTCCCCTTCACTCTGAGCCCTGCCCGTGCAGGGGGTGCAGGGCCGGCAGAGGCAGGAGGCGGGGGAACTTCCCCTACCTGTCGTGAGGCTGAGGCCAGCGAGAGTTCCCGGGGAAGAGGAAGCAGAGGCAGGGGGCAGAGGCAGGGGCCTGGAGAGTGCTGCTGGCCAGCCCCCATGTGAGAAGACCAGCTGGACATGGACCGAGAGCAGGGCTGATTCTGCAGGAGAAGCAGGGCGGCTGGAGAGGGAGGCAGCAAGGCCAGGGGCCAGCTCCCCTTTGCATCCCGCACTGAGCTGGTCTCTGCCAAGAACCCGCAGCAGATCACACCTCCCACAGCCCGTCGAGGCACAGCCAGGACTCGGGGATATACCGCCTCATTTAGCTATGAAACATGTTTTATGTCACCCTCCCAACAACCCCATTTAAAGATGATTTTCTCCAGGCCGCACAGCTAGAGAGGCAGCGTAGGTACCTACCTGACCAGCTCAGACCCAGTCCTCTCTCTTTACCCCACTTGCCAACCCCTCCTGGCCTCTTCCAGGCCTCTCTCGCCTCATTTCCTGCTCCCTCGCTGCCTCCTCCTCCGTCCACTCACCACCTGCTCCGCTCTCTTGGTCCAGCTGCTGCCCAGTTTCCCCTCCTGCCTGACTGGGTCCCTAGGACAGAGCAAAGAGGAGAGGCTTCCTAGGAGAGGCTGACCCCTCTCTGAGGGACACTTCCTTCTCCAAGTGGCTCAGGGGCCGCCTGGCTGTGCTGGCAGGATACAGTCCCTTTGGGGGTCCTCGTTTTCCTGGAATTAAGCGGGACATCGGGAGGAGAAAGTAGGCTGTGGCAGGAGGTGCGAGGGATGCAGCCTCAGGGACCTGCCAGGGCCGGAACCCAGGAGCCAGGCACACCCCAGAGAGTCAACATGCTTTGCTTAATTCTTTCCTGAGTTTGCCTGTCCCTGGGCCTCTGGGCTAACTGAAATGGCTGGGTCTGGGGCTCCAGGGGGCGGGCTGGGCAGAGCTGGCTGGGCCCAGAGGCTCGGGCTTCCATTCCCTCCCTAAGAATTGCCACTGGGGTGGCAGAGGCAGCATCTTCCCTCAGTCTCTGGTTCCTGTAAATTATTCCTCACCGACTCCTGCTTTGCTCAAAATTTTATATGTATGTGGATATCTACCTAAAAACAGATATGGATAGAGACAAGGAGACACACACACACACACAGAGAGAGAGAGAGAGAGAGAGAGAGAGAGAGAGAGAGAGAGAGAGAGAGAGAGAGAAAACCTCCTGGGAGCAAACAAAGATGAGAAAGTACGAATCTACACTCAGCCATCTTTCCCAGGTTCTCTCCTGTCCTCTATGCCAGTGGGTCCCAAATCTGGAAAGTTTTTCTTTTCATTTTCAAAATTGTAAGCTTGACTGGAACAGCCTTTATCCAGAGTGGGCAGGCATCACTGGAGTTCACAGGGACTCAAACAGAGAAACACAGCCATCCCGCACTCCGGAATGGAAGATGGAGGTCCCGGAGACCCGATAACCAGCCAGATCGCCAGCCCTTTCCCCTCCACCTGCCATTTCACCCCACTCCTCGCTGCCTCTCACACCCAGGGGTCCCCAGTGTTGCCTCTGCACTTTCCCAGGGTCCTTACCCCAGTCTTACTCACAGGTTGGGCTGCTCGGGCCACTGGTGGCCCCACGAGGGGGAGAGTCACGGCCAGGAGTAGCACGGGGGCCGCCGAACAGACCATGGCTCAGTGAAGCAGTCCTCAAGAGCCCTCCCTCTGCTGCATGATGCAAATTTCCTCCGAGAAGAGCTGGCCCGACGGTGCGCAGACGGGAAGGGAGGGAAGAGTGGAAGGGAGCCAGGGCTGACTGTGCAGAGGAAGTGCTGCCGCCCGTGGCGGAGACAAATGGGCATCCAGGTCACTGTGGGGCCACCTGGAGCCCCCGTGCCCCCGTGAGAGGAGTCTGTCCAGATTGCCCCTGGGGTCTGGGCCAAGGACTCGGCGAGCAGGAGAGGACTTAGGGGTCCTAGATCACAGCCAGCAATGTGTCGCTAAGTCAAGTTTGGTCACGTCTCCAAGGATCTAGGCCAGTGATGGCGAACCTTTTGAGCTCGGCGTGTCAGCATTTTGAAAAACCCTAACTTCACTCTGGTGCCGTGTCACATATAGAAATTTTTTGATATTTGCAACCATAGTAAAACAAAGACTTATATTTTTGATATTTATTTTATATATTTAAATGCCATTTAACACAGAAAAATCAACCAAAAAAATGAGTTCGCGTGTCACCGCTGACACGCGTGTCATAGGCTCACCATTACTGATCTAGGAGATCTGGGTTGTTCTGAAACTCCCAGGAAGAGGGATCATTGAGCACAGAGTCAAGGTTAGAAAAGACAAACGTTAGAGCTGATTGTTATCTTCAAATAACTTCCAGATAGACTAGAAACAGAAGTGTATCAAAAATCTGGAAAAATACTAGGAAAAAGTATCAAGTAATTTCACAAAATGATTTTGAAGTGAAGAATCAGCCTTTTCTAAACAAGACACAAAGCCCAGAAGCCAGAATGGAAATAAATTAGACTGTCTAACAAGATTTCAGTTTGGGATGAGAAGGATGATAAGGTAGAAAGGCAAAAAACAACAGATTTCTAGCATAATGATTACATAACGGCTAATCTTATTTTTTAATTTTTCAATTGCACTTGACATTCAATAGTAATTAGTTTCAGGTGTACAGCAGAGTGGTTAGGCATTTATATAACTTACAAAGTGATCTCCCTGATAAGTTTAGTACACACGCGGCACCATACACAGCACAATATATTCCTTATGCTGTATTTACATCCATGTGTCTAGCTTCTAATTGCCAAGTTGTACTTCTTAATCCCTTCACCTTTTTTACCCAGCCCCTCATCCCACCTGGCAACCTGTTCTCTGTATCTATCAGTCTGTTTTGTTTGTTTTTTAGATTCCACAGTAGGGGGTGTGCAGGAGGCAGCCAATCAATGATTCTCTATCATCACTGATGTTTCTTTTTTAAAAAAAATATATTTCTTTATTGATTTCAGAGAGGAAGGGAGGAGAGAGAGATAGAAACATCAATGATGAGAGAGAATCATTGATCAGCTGCCTCCTGCAGACCCCCTACTGAGGATTGAGCCCACAACCCGGCATGTGCCCTTGGCCGGAATCGAACCTGGGACCATCGGTCCGCAGGCTGACGCTCTATCCACTGAGTCAAGCCGAATAGGGCCATCACTGATGTTTCTATCTCTTTCTCCTTCTCCCTTCCTCTCTGAAATCAATAAAAATATATTATAAAAAAGATTAATAAGAAAATACTGTCAGCTACCAATTATCAAAAGACAAGATATTGATTATATTCAGTGTTGACAAAAATGTACTTGCACATGAGCACAAAAATGTGTATAAGGATATTCAAGGCAGAGTTGTCTGTGGCAGCAAGTGAATTCTCTCCATTCCAAAGGGATAGGTTAAGTAAATATTGAATTTCCAAACAAAGAACATTGGGGGAAGTAACTGTAAGAGGCCTTAAGTAATATTTGTATTAAATGAATGAAACCCATCAAGACACTAACAGTGGTTGTAACTAAATGGTAGGATTTATATCCTTTTCCACTTTTCTGTATTTTTCAATTTTGTGTTCTATAATGGGAAAAACCTCAATAAAAATATCAGATCTTACAGCCTCAACTTCTTTCTCATATACCGACCAAGTTCAGAGTCCTTCAGTTATGCCCAGGTGTCACCGGTTGTCAGGAAGCACCCACAGGGGTGAATCAGGTCTTAGGCCTAGGGTGGGGTTCAGACAGGTACTTATTCCTGCCACCTACCTACTCCCAAGTCCACGGTCAACCATAAGGCTACTGACCTTTGTCTCTCTACAGACAGGATGATCTTTTGAAACCAATAATGTTCCCCCTGCTGACAGCTTCTCTGAGCTCTGAGTTGCACGCTGGTCAAAGAAAGTTCCCTTTCTATTGCTCTCTGCTCTGATCCTTCAGGCCACGCCAGCTGGGTCTCTAATAACAAAGGTCTGCAATCCAGGCTTCTCTTATCTGGATCCCAACAAGTTATCTGAAAACTTCCTTTACTATGTAAACTCTTAACAGGTTACTAACTAATAAAAGTTGTTTAGACCTTTATCCCATATGAATCCTAACTTCTTATTTATGGCATTAAGTTATTAGAATATTAAATGATCGGTTGTTAGAGTGGGAAGGGACTTTAGCTGAGATATCATCTACTTCAACTCTCCCTTTTCAGAAAAGGAGGAGCCAAGAGGGGAAACTGACTAGTCAGATATCACACAGCTAGTAAATGGCAGGACTTAAAGACTGAAGACCAGGTCTTCTGACTTTGAGTCTAGGGAATCTAGATGGAGGGAATTAAGACAGAGCAATTTAAATACAGAATAATAGAAAATTCTGGCTACAAAAATTAATTAAAAATAATATAAGATAGAATTTCATTCTCAAGGAAGGCAGTACTTCAAAAAAGCTTTATGGAAAGTCGCCTCATGAATACCTTATCTAGAAGTCCTTAAATCAGCAAATGGACCATTTGGAATGCAGCTGAGATCTACAAGGAACCAAAGGCCATAGAGATATTGTACTGAAAGGGTGTAGCTGGATCCATTTGGCAAGAAAAAGAACTAAAAGGCATCCAGATTGGAAAATAAAAGTAAAATTATTTAGAACATTCTATGAAATCCACTCAAAAAACTATTATTACTAATTAAAGTTCAGCAAAGTTACAAGGATATAAGAGCAATAGGTAAAAGATCATATTGTATTTGTGAAAACAAATAAAACCTCATTTTAAAAAGAGTCAGGGAAATGGAATAGACTGACGATTCTCAGAGGGAAGGGGGTGTGGGAAGAGATTAAAGATCTTATATACATGTATGCATTACCTATGGACACAGACAATAGGGTGGCGAGGGCCTGGGATGGGATGGGAACTGGATGGAGGGGAGCTATAGGAGGAAAAAAGAGGGACATCTGAAATAATCTCAACAATAAAGATCAATTTTTAAAAAAGTCAGGAAGCTAGGAGAGAGAACTCTCACACATGTATCACTTAACACACACTTCTGACCCCACAACTGAATATATCTTGGTGCATTTGCCAAAATATGATTTGGGCACAGAGATCATGACATTATGAAATATGGTATTTTGACAGTGTGCAGAGGAACAGAGAGCACACAGCTGTTTACCCAATTACAGTAACAGCTAATTAGCTAATCACTGGGGGAGAAAGTTCTAATATAGAAAGTACTTGTTTAAGATTGTTTGATGCCAAAGAGAGAAAAAGAAAAAAAAATTGTTTGATGCCATGAAATGCATGATCTGTGAAATATGTGACAATAAGAAGGATTAACACAAAGCCAGGTGCTATATATCTCTTCATAAAAAATGACACTTATGACATCAAGAATTTAAAGTGCTCTGCCTCTCAAGAGCATGCACACACCTTTCTTCCCTCCTCAACTCTAAGGGTTCCCACCCGACTTGCAACCAGGGGCGTGATGGGCAGCGGCAGCTAAATCCGTGCACCTGTCTCCAAGGCCTTCTTTTCTCTGACTTTCCAGTGAACCAAAGCAGCCCCACCTCAGCACTTCTGTTGCTTCTTCTATCCTAAACCCTCTTGTTTTATTGACCCAGTTTTAATAAATCTACTCTCAAAAAAAAAAAAGTGGTATAAAACGATTCAGATAAGTAGTAAGAATTTCTGATCTCATAGGACTTCAGCATCTAACTCTGGATCCTAGAATGAGACCCCATACTCACCGTCTGGGATAGTACAGAAAACCCTGCCTCAGCATTTATGTTAAAGTATTTGCCCCAAAGCACAGCTTAGAGAAGTTGAAGAAACTCATGGAGTTTCTGATGCTATCTTTGACTCCTACAAGATGTGGGGAAGACCAGGACATGAGAGTAGAACAGAATTTTTTCTTCTAGGTACAATAATTTCAAATCCTCTAAACCAGGGGCCTATCTGATTTTAATGTATAATTCAGGCTGTCAAAATCTTAATAAGCTTATGTATTGTTATGGCCAAAGGTGATCCTAAGTGGGGGAGGGCGGGGGGCGGGGGGTGAAAGGATTGAGAAAAAACAGACAAGAGAATAATAGCTGGGCCTCGGTGGGACGCTGCCTCCCTGATGAGGAGACAGCGCCAGCGCCCACAAGCCGTGTCTTTATTTTATAGCAGATGCCACGAGGCAAAGTAGGGGCGTGATCACGTTGTTTACAGCATTCTCGTGAGCTCCAACCTTACTCAATTACATGCACCCAAACCCTATCACAAGGCACGTGGGGCTATGTGTTTGGACCATAGGTTCAAGCTTACAACCACAGCCGTTGGCTATGATTGTGCTGGGGGCGCCCTGCCCTCCAGCTGGGACTTGCACGTGGCAATGAGAGGACCCTGTCCTTTCATTAGTTCGAGGCTTGAGCCTGGCCAAAACACTGTAGCCATGCCCCACAATGTATCTGTTAAGCAACATCCTCTATCTATGTAGACCCATCTATTAAAATAGTTTTATAATTTTGGAGGTGTAAGGTGGCGTAGCTAAGCATGAAATGAAATCCTGAAAATATGTAGGACAAGATGACTGCTTCGAGTATGAAGAATGTGAGAGATCTTATACAAATCACAAAAGACTACAAAATGGTAATATTACTCCATGAAAGAAGCATGATTTTTTTTTTTCTATGAGCAAAGAACTGCAGGTTCAGGTTTGAGAAAGGGTCACTAATGGGAAAGCTGGAGCCAGCCAGCTGGAGATCAAAACCAGCTTCATTACTGGAAAGCTGGGCAGGAGAAGGTGGTTTAAATCTCAGCCAGATGCACCTCTCAGGCATCCACCCTGAACTGAATTTACTCACCCAGACACTGACACAGCGGGCCACCTCCAGGCCTCCCTTTTGGGGAAGGGGGAGCTGACAATGAGCCCAGAGGATTGGCCCCTTCAAAAGAGGGAGCACCCAGAGTTCATTCTCCTGGTCTTCCCAGTCAGATAAGTCACATTTTGCTTGGGGGAAAGGAGAGGGAATAGAGACTATATTCCTCTGGGGAGCAGAAGTTCCCTCCCCTCTGTGGAAATGGGAAAAAAAAAAAAAAAAAAAAAAGGAATAAGCATTCCTAGCTAACACCATGCAGTGATTACAACAAAACTTATTTTAAATTCTAGTGAGAAAGCTGAAAAGAAAACATTTATCTAATGACAAAATATATAAATTTTTTAAAATTAGTAAACCTAGAAAATATTTCTGAACACCTTGTTAGAAGCCCTACAAATGCGTCAAGGGCAAAAAATAGTAGGTATGTGTACTGGAAACCCCTGTTTCTGCTTATGTTCCACTTCTTTCCTTTTTTTCCCTCCACTTATTTTCTGACTCACTTCCTAGAAACTGTCCTTTACCCGTAATTACAGTTTACTGTGGAAATCATCTCATACAGGTTACCCAGCCCCCCAACTGCAGCGATTTTGTAACAGGGACCTAGTGAGCGCCTGAAGTTGGACCCGCAACATGTAAAACTCAGCAGCTACTGGTTTTCTGTCATGAGAATGGAGAAACGGTCTGAGCTCAAAGGAAAAGTGAAGCTAAAGTGTAGACAGAAACAGAAACAAACATGAAGGGAGGTCCTTGTTTTAACTTTATTTTATTCCTGATGCTCATTCGCACTCCTGATCTTGAATTCCATCAGAGAGCCCAACTTCTTTTCATCATTTCTCTTTTTGCTTGAAGGAGTGAGACCATGTTTCTGTTATTTGCAGCTAAAGGAATGTGTGTTGACACATGCTCAGAAAAGCCAAGGAAGCTGTGATGGTGGAAAAGTGGTTATTATTTAAGATATAGGATTAAAGGGCCTCATGTGGATTAAAGGAATTCAAGACGACTCATCTTTCTAGACTTGTTTTCATGTCAATAAAATGAAAGAGTTAAATTAGATGGCCTTTGTAGTACTTTGCAAATGTTGTTTCACTCCTTCTGGCATTCATGGTTTCTTCCTTTTCCTCCCTCCCTCCGTCCCTCCCTTCCTTCCTTTTAAAGGAATATAGGTCTAACTTTATTATAATACTAGAGGCCTGGTGCACAAATTCGTGCACTAGTGGGATTGGGCCAAAACTGGCTTCGACATCCCCCGAGGGGTCCCAGATTGTGGGAGGGCCCAGGCCAGGCCAAGGGACCCCCACTGGTGCACAATCAGGGCTGGGAAGGGACGCGGGAGGTTGGCCAGTCGGGGAGGGACCGCAGGAGAGCTCCAGGGCATGTCCAGCCCATCTCGCTCAGTTGGCCAGACGCCAGCAGTAACCTAACCTACCGGTCGGAGCGTCTGCCCCCTGGTGGTCAGTGCACATCATAGTGAGCGGTTGAGAGGGCTTAGCGTATCATTAGCATATTCTGCTTTGATTGAATGGGCGACAGGCCAACCGGACACTTAGCATATTAGGCTTTTATTATATAGGATTTTCCCTGAAATTTACCAAATTTAATATCCTTGGATTTCTATCCTTGTAGGCATATACTCAAGAGAGTGCTACATATATATTCCATGAAACATGTATAAAAAATGTTCTTATGAGGCATCAAGAGGAGAATGAATGAATCAATTCACTCTGTCCATACATGTGCAGGTGCAATGAAATGGCCAAGAATATAGTAATGAATGAAGGGGTGACCATGAGTGCAAGATGATGAATCCCTGTGATTTCTGGAAGGAAGTTATCCAAGGAGAGAAGGTTCCTGTTGTTCTCCAACATCATGTCCCTGGACAAGGTTCTCTGAGCAGGGTCCAGGAGTGCCTACTCCTCCTGAGAGAACCCCATGGCCACACCCCTTGGTTTCTCTTCTAGGTTTCTGGCTCCGCTTTCTCTTCTTCTTTGTTTCTTTCTCAGGTAAGATCAGTCTTATTTTATTATTATTATTACTTTGTTAATCCTCACCTGAGGATATTTTTCCATTGAATTTTATTTAAATTAAATTGTTTTATTGCTTAAAGTATTACAAAGAGTATTATATATGTTCCATTGAATTTTAGAGAGACTAGACGGGAGGGGGAGAAACATACAGAGAGAAACATTGATGTGCCCTTGACTGGAATTGAACCCAGAACCCTTCAGTCCATAGGCTGACGCTCTATCCACTGAACTGAGCCAAACCGGCTAGGGTGAGATCAGTCTTGGTAAGTCCAGTCCTGGGTGGGAAGGCAGGATGGTAATTTTACCATCCAGAGAGACCTCCGAGCCCCGGGAGTGAAGGGGGGTGGGGAGGCGCCTGTGCCGCACAGGTCTGAAAATCTGAGATTCACTCTGGCACATGTGTCTGGCTTTCATGGTTTCTGATGCAAAATCCACAGTCATTTGATTCATTTCCTCCCTATAAATAATGTATTATTTCTCCTTGGCTGCTTTCAAGTTTTTTTTGTTTGTTTTTTTTTTGTGTGTGTGTTAAATCTTTAGTCTTTGGCAGTTACAGTGAGTCTAAGCTGGGTGTTCTTCAGACTCATCTTGTTTTGGATTCACTGAGCTTTTTCTGCAGGTTTATGTTTTCCATCAAATTTGAGCATTTCAGCTATTATTTTTTCAGATATTTTTTCCTGCACCATATTCCTTCTCTTCTTTTTCTTGGTCTCAAATGACACAAATTTTAGGCTTTTTGGTATTTTCCCATAGACACCCCCACCATGACTTTGTTCAGTTTTTCAATCTTTTTTTCTCCCTGTCATGAACAACAGGTGCTCAGTTAAGGGTTTGAGATGGGAGATTACCCTGGATTATTTTAGTGGGCCCAATATAATCACAAGGTCCTTATAGAAGGGAGACAGGACTGAGGCAAAAGAAAGGAGATCGACAACAGAGATTGGAGCGATGGGCTTTGAAGATGGAGGAAGGGACCATGAGCCAAGGAACGCAGAAGCTGGAAAAGGCAAGGAGATGGATTCTTCCCTGGAATCTCAAGAAAAAAGCAATGCCACTGACATCTTGACTTTAACTCTGTTTTATTTCAGACTTCTGACCCTGGAACAGTAACATACTATATTTGTTTTGTGTTAAGCCATAATATTTGTAGTAATTTGCTACAGCAGCAATAGAAAATTAATTCAGAGCAGTAGTCTAAAAATGTTGGGTTATATTTTTCAGTTCGAATATTTCCATTCATTTCTTCATATTTTCTATTTCATCACTGTGACTTTTCATTAATTTCAAGTGTTCATACTTACCAATGACATTTTTAGAATAGCTGCTTTAATGTCTTTTTCCGATAACTTCCAACATCTGTGGCATTTGGGCATTGGTATTTGTTGACTTATTTTTTTCACATGTAAGTTGAGATTTCCTGATTCTTCATATGCAAAGCAATTTTGGATTGTGTCTTGGACATATGAGATCATGGTTGTTGTTTAAACCTTATGGAAAATGTTGATATTTTTGTGTTAGGAGGCAACTGACTTGTTTTGGTTCAGGTCCCAAGTTCTGAACAACCTACTGTGGATTATTTTCAACATCAGTTCCCTCTTCAAAGTCTTTGTAGTGCTATTCAGATCGACTGCATATATGTGCCACCCAGTGGCCAGCCTGGGACCCGGGTGATGATCTATTTCTTAGGGCAGTTCTAAGTCTATGGTATGCTACTAGTATTTAGGGTCAGATCCATGCATGTACAACTGGGAGATGATCTCGAGAGTTCATAAACCTCTATGGGCTCATCTTCCTGAACTCTTCTCTCCATTTACTCAAGTTTACCTGAAACAATACTCTAGTCAAAGCAGCATGCACATTATTCTTTCTGCCGTGGATGAGCAGATGAAGACGTCCATATCAAATGGTGCTGCACATTCAGCGAAACAACAGAATGTCTGTGTCCTGTAAACTCAGGAACATGGTGACATCTATTTTGTCTCCATCATGGTAGAACGAGAGCATATGAGGTTTGTCCTGACCCTTGTATAGTCTGTGGCAATGTCCTTAACCGCTAGCCAGCATTTCATAGTCTTTTTCAGCTAGAAATTTATCTGTGAAATATGGCAAGGCTCGAGAAAATTCTTTGCAACAGTGGATATTCCATTTCAAAGTCCACGCAGCTCAACACTCCACAGAGATAGCAATGAAACCCTTCAGCTGTAGAAACCCAGGGCAAATCTCTGGGTCTTTGGAAAATATGCAGATATTGGAATGAACTTTCATGAAACCATGGGAATCCTGACCCAAATGACATTTGAACTGATGTTTCTGCCAAAGGCAATGATTGCTACAAATTAACCTATTTTTACTGGCCACATTCTTTTAACATAGATTCAGCTTTAATCTTGAAAAAAGAAATGGTCTCACTTCTGGACTCGCCTTCAACGTAAGCGCATAAGAATCAGAGTGGTTAGGGCATGTTGCCCAGCTCGGCAACCTAAGATATGGGCTCTAGGAGATGTGTTCCTGGGAGGTACAGTGTTTGACTACATGGGCATCCCCCCAAAGTGGAACTTTGGAAACTATTTCTATGATTAGATATTTCAGACGTTCCCACCTGATAATAAGTTGTGAGCTGTTGACATTAAAGATGACATTTGCTAAGAACTAAACAATTTTTTCTGATCGTTCATTAATGTGGTTTTCTGATTTTTCATACAAAACATTTTTAAAAATATGTATTTTTTTTATTGATTTCAGAGAGGAAGAGAGAGGGAGAGAGAAACATCAATGATGAGAATCATTCATCAGCTGCTGAAGGCACGCCCCCTACTGGGGATCAAGTCACCACCCGGGCATGTGCCCTAACGGGAATCAAATCATGACCTCCTCATTCATAGGTCGAGGCTCAACCACTGAGCCACGCAGGCCTGGCCAAACCACTGTTCTGTTATTCCAAGTGGGTAGCGTTCTTATAATCATCATTAGTTAGTACTTGCTTTTGAAAACACTTCTCTAAATGCATTATAGAAGAGCTAAGAATATTCTTAAGTATTCATAGGACACTCATGTTATTCCTTTTTAAAATATCCTTTACAGGATAAAATCCAGCCTCCTCAAACCTAACTGGTGTATTGAGATAGCGAGAAGCCATTTGATGGGTTACAATTGCCAACAGGAAGTGAATTGATCACATAATCAAAATGAGGGTGGATACCATCCTCTCTCTTTAACTCTGGGATAGAATTAGTTTGGACCTTTATTTCAGAATTAAAGAATAAATCTGCCCAAAGAGGAGTTTGCATTCAATTAAGATCCCAGTGAATTTGGGCAACGACAGAATACCTACATTAAAAATATGAAAGCAAGCAAATAAACAACTTATAAAAAATAAAAATGGCTTTGATTTGCAGTTATCACAGCAATGCAGGCTTGTTGAAAAACAAAAAAGTGAAAACAACTGAGAAATGTGTAACAGAAACATATGGTTGGCTCCCTTTCTGGTCATAAAACAAACCAAATTATATACGTACTTTCCTTTTGACTGTTGACTTAAAAGGTGTTATGTTCCTTGTTCTTATTTTTAAAAACGAAATAAGCCCAACTTTTCATATTGCTCTCACGCACACAAAAGAAATATACAAGAAAGTTGTTTTTTTCCTTGAATATGGTTCCCTAGAGGTTTTTCTTGAGAGTCTGTGAATTTTTTTTTAAATATATTTTATTGATTTTTTACAGGAGGAAGGGAGAGGGATAGAGAGTTAGAAACATCGATGAGAGAGAAACATCAATCAGCTGCCTCCTGCACACCTCCCACTGGGGATGTGCCCACAACCAAGGTACATACCCTTGACCGGAATCGAACCTGGGACCCTTGAGTCCACAGGCCGACGCTCTATCCACTGAGCCAAACTGGTTAGGAGAGAGTCTGTGAATTTTAAAAATTTTTTAGAAAGGAAATTTATTTAAGGGTGGTCCAAGAATTGGAAATGACTACTGTCCATCAGTAGTACGATGGATAAACACACTGTAGATAGTTGTACAATTTACTACCATACTTTTAAACCATCAAGACATTAAAATGAATGAACTAGATCCATATGTATCGACATGGATCAACCTAAAACAACGTTAACTGTAAAAAATGTTGCAAGAGTTTAGGAACAGTGGGATACGATTTAAGTACAAACACACACACACACACACACACACACACACACAAGCACAAGATAATACTATATTGCATCTAGATATGAGCATATGTAATAAAAGTAAAAAATATGGTAAGAACAATAAACAACAACTTCAGGATAGTGTTAACTTGGGGGACAAAAGGGAAAGGAAGGTGAAGAGCTGGAGCTTTAGCTGAAGCATTAAAAAAAAACAACTCTGAAGCACAATGGCAAAAAAATAACATTGTTAATTCCTGGTGGTGCTTTATGGATACAAGCATATTACTTTCTATATATTATAGTTAAAGTGGATAATGATGATGATGGCGATGAACACAGGGAACAGAGAACCTTTCTTGGTGTTGACTGTTAGGAGAGCATTGATTCATCCTTATGTTTTTTTCTACTAAAAGATAACTTTCTGGATACAATATACAATATGTCTTTTATATTATAATATGTAATATATTGTTCACAGATACCTTCTTTTCTTGTAGTCTGAAATCATTTTAATATTTAAAAACAAAAAAGTGAGTGCTGATTATTTTTCTATTATTTTTATTTAGTCATTTTCAGCAACACACACAGGTCCAACCGCCAAAATGCACAGAGGAAATGAGCTCCTGCCCTGTTCCCCACAGTCCCGCCCTGTGGCTGACACCGCTGTGGGCCCCCCTCATCCTCTCCCACACACACAGGAATTCACTGTGGCTGCTTTACCCTATCGCTGTAATGCGTTTGTGCAGTTTCACATCGTGCACATGTCCCTCCCCAACATCTCCATTAGAATAAAAACCAA
This sequence comes from Myotis nattereri, assembly GCF_964212035.1. NCBI lineage: Eukaryota > Metazoa > Chordata > Mammalia > Chiroptera > Vespertilionidae > Myotis > Myotis nattereri. Next base: position 72,980,845 of record NC_138085.1, on the reverse strand, counting down.
ACCGTTGTTAATGGTCGGGGTCCGTCTCCCCCAATGGCAATAGTTCCTACCCTGTAATGAGAGACCGAGGGGCGGGGGGGTCTTCTGAAAGCTGTGCATTTAAAAATATATATATTTTTATTGATTTCAGAGAGGAAAGGCGGGGGAGAGAGAGATAGAAACATCAATGATGAGAGAGAATCATTGATCGGCTGCCTCCTGCCTGCCCCACACTGGGGATTGAGCCTGCAACCTGGGCATGTGCCCTGATCGGGAATCAAACCATGACCTGGTGGTTCATAGGTCAACGCTCAACCCCTGAACCACACCAGCTGGGCAGGCTGTGCATTTTTTAAGCCACTAAGAGGGAGAGGTCAAAAGTAGCCCTGGCCTTGAACCTGGCTCTCTCTGGGAACATCTCTGCCAGACTCCATGGTCTGTCCTACAGGGTCTCATGTAGTTCCTGTCATTCTCTTCCAGCTCCTCCTCTGTCTTTTTGGTCACCTTTTGTGAGCGATTCCTCCTCAGACTGGGGCAGTGGCAGCACTGGCGTGGCTGTCAGGGACCCCAGCCACAAAGGCGTCTTCCTTTATGAGATAATTATTTCTTCTAATGTACATTTAGGCCTCTATTTCTAAAAGAAAAGTTTTTACTTCTAGCACATATCAAATTTAAAGCATTACACAAGAGATGGGGTTTTAAAAATTGCCTGTTTTTAGCTGATTAGGTTCAGTGGATAGAGCGTTGGCCTGCGGACCAAAGGGTCCCAGGTTTGATTCTGACCTGGGGCACATACCTTGGTTGCAGGCTCCTCTCGGGCCTGGGCCCTGGTCAGGGCATGTGCAGGAGGCAACCAATCAATTTGTTTCTCTCACATCAATATTTCTCTTTGTCTTTCCCTCTCTCTTCTACTCTCCCTAAAAATCAATGGAAAAATATCCTCGAGTGAGGATTAACAAAAAAGTAAAATAAAAATAAAAGTAAAAATATAAAAATTACCCGTAAAACGTGCTTTATCCTACTTTATTCTTCTTTGGCTTTTACCTATATTCTTATTTGCAAGCCCTATTCCTTTGTAGCAATTTGGGCTCTATAGTCCATCTTAATGCCTTCATTCTTTACTCTGAATTTCACTTTCTGCTGATTACCTGCCTATTGTTTTCAAGAGGGGACTGGCTGGTGGCTACCTCCAGGGATTACTTCTCAAATGATCCCTTTAGCCTTTCCTATTCCTATTCTCATATCAAACCAGAAAGAGAAATCCAGTATGAGTAACTTGCTGACGTTTACATCAGGTATTATATCTCTTACTTTGTAAGACTCTTATACTTTAGAAGGAAAGACAAGACATGCAGAAATAATAATATATTTGGCATATATTGAGCCCCCAGTAGGTATCTGTTGAATGAATGAATGTAAGGAACACAAGAGATCTTAAGATAACTACCCTTCTTTCAGAAGCCCAGAGAGATCTAGAGGCTCCCTTAGATAGTTTCAATATTAGAGACCTCCTTTCATGTTGGTTGACCATTTTGAGCTGTGGAATTACAGGTTTTCCCATTACCCGAAAGTAGAGCATTCCTATGAAAACTTTCATAAGATAAAATGGTGTAAAGCCAAAAACCAATCACCATGAATCTATATGGAAAAATTCTTGAGCATCCCCAGATTCCTGAAATAACCAAATAATACCAAGTAACATATAAAGCTGAAATATAATTTTACCATAGACTAATTGTTGTAAACACGAGTTACGTTCTTACAACATCTCATCAAGACTAGTATGTAGAAATAAGAAATGTCCAAATCTTATTAGAGAACTTTTATGAGTTTATTTGAGCCAAACCGATGACAACCGCCAGGAAGCAAAATCTCAATGAACTGAGAAAATGCTCTGGAGAATGGCAGGTTTGCAGCCTATTTTATACATTAGGATCAAAGGAGGAGGTGTGAGGACGGTTACATGAAATCCATTTGTGTTAAGATTGAGGGGATGGGAGAAAGCAAAGTGGGGAAATCTCTGGGATTGGATAAAAAGTAAATGGAGAGACACACACATCTTTTACGTTGGTGGGTACAGGACAGTTAATAGCTACCACTCACCGCATATGGAGATGGCATTCGGGGAACAAGATAACAAGGAATCTGTGATCTCTAGCTCTGGTGCAGTGGGTGTGCTTTGAAAGGTCTGGAAAAGGAGAAGTCAGATATTTCAAAGGTATATTATCTTTGATGCAAAAAAGACTGTAGACAGGCTCGCTTAAGGCTGACCTTTGTCAAGGAAGCTACAGGCCTAGGATGTGACTACCTGCCATGACCTGCTTTTAGCCGCAGACCACCTATGTGCTTCCTTCCCATCCGAGTCGGTAAGGCCCGCCACGCAGCCCTCCCCTGAGCCTGCCAAGTTTGGGATGGGGCCCCTTTTTTGTCCAGTTCTAACTAAGCACTGTTACCGTAAAAAAACCATTGAAACCTGTAAAGAATTTGTGTGAGTTTATTTGAGCCAAACTGTTGACACACGCCAGGAAGCAGAACCTCAACGAATTGAGATAATGCTCTGGAGAATGGCGGGGGGTTACATTTGTATTTATACATTTGCAATCAAGGGAGGGATGTAGGTGGGTTACATGAAATCCATTGGTGATAGATTAAGGAGGCGGGATAAAGCAAAGCAGGGAAACCTCTGGGATTGGATAAAAAATAAAATGATGGACACATACTTAGGCGGGTGCAGGAGCAATTAACATGATAATGAAGGAATCTGTGGTATCTGTCTGGGCGCCCAGCAGATCTGGTTGTGCCCCAGGGGCTCCAGGGAAAGGAAAGTCACAAGTTACCCAGACATTTCAAGGGTATGTTATCATAGATGCAAAAAGACAGACAGGCTCAGTTAAGGTAAGGCTGACCTTATCAGTGAAGATACTGGCCTAGGACATAACTGCCCACCATAACTGCTTTAGTTAAAGTTTAATTTCAGACCATCCTTTGTGGTTACTTTAGGTCTCTGAGTTTGCAAGACTGCCATGCAGGCCTCCTCTGAGCCTGTCAGGTCAGCACGTGGCCCCTTTCCTCCACAGCACAATGAATGAGAACGGTCTTATTTGAGGACCTGCTGGACTAACGTAGGACTTTCCTAAAAGCAAAATGGACTAATTTGAACTTTTGAAAAGTGGGGGGTAGATACCTGTAATCACCCTGGGTTAGGTCATCTGAATGTTGACTTTATTACTATTCTTCAATGTTATTAGATTGGCGCACTAGCCATCGATCTGGTTCTCTTCCTATAGTGAGCCGGCTCCAGGTATGTAAACACACTCCTTCCAAGCCCTCGGGACGCCGGGAGCAGCGCTTTCCGTCCGGCTGGGAGACGTTACCTTTCCTGATTTCCAGCACTTCGGTAGAGCAGAGCGGTGAGGCGGCCAAGGCTCACAGCGCTGACCTGCGGGCTCGGCCTCCAGTGCGTTCACGCCCCTCTCCCGACCGCAAGAAGCCTGTCCCCAGCTTCTCGACGTCAAGTCACCCCCTTCCTTCCCCCGCCCCATATGCCAGGACCTGGAAGCGCGCCAGGCACCATCCTTTTTCTGCTTTTACTTCTGCTCTTTTACGGCTTGAGGGAACAAAACCCTTTTCCCTGAGATACTGCTGAACCAACTCACTCTATCCGCAAGATTAAAAGGGCTGCCCAAACCTTCCCGCAGCCCGGGCCCCCGCGATCGCCGCCCAGAACCGGGGGCGAGGGGCAAAGCCCCTTGGGAAATGACCTTTCACCTCCCTCTCTCCTCCACGCAGCTCACCAATTTTGACGCTAGCGAATGAAGTGATGAGGAGATCTGGTAGGCGGGACTTAGTGTTACTCTCTTCACGCTGATTGGACCTCCACGGTGTGAGGGGCGGACCGCGTGAGCCGGCTAGCAACCTTCCCTCGGTGGGCGGGGAGACGTGAGGACTGCGCTTGCGTGCCGGGCGGTGGCAGAGTGGCCGAGGCGGATACGCATGCGTGGTGGGCGGAGCTCAGCTCTTTTTACCAATATTACCAGCCCGGCTCTGGCCATCCCTGCCTAGCCGGGGCTGGTGCTTTCGCACTGCGTGCTGGAGAGTCGCTGCCGCAGCGCGAGTGGCCGCTCAGTGTTCGGGTCGCCATGGCAGGTTACGAATACGTGAGCTCGGAGCAGCTGGCTGGCTTTGATAAGTACAAGGTAGCGCGGGCCCCGCGGGCACCCTGTTCTCCTGGTCCCGGCCTCTCCCAGGCGGCGGAGGATTGGCACGGACCGTGTCACCTTGTGCCGCGTGGCCCAGGGCGGGCTGGCGGGCGTTTCTCCGGGGGTCCCGTGGAGTCCTGGGGCCTTGGGGTCGGGGTGCGTGGGACCACCCTCGGCTCGCCGCCCCGACTCGGCACCCTCCCGGGATCGCCCTTGCCTTCGGAGACCGCTCGGCGAGAGGAGAACCAGAGAATTCCCTTCGCTTCTTTACTCCATCATCATCATCATCATCTTTTAGCCCCCTGAGAAGTGATGCCGTCTGTGGGGGGTCTTAATTGTCTTCCTCTTAATGACGTCCCTACCCGCCTTTTCTTGGATACAACTTCCGAGATGGAGATGGCCATTTGGCAGATAGGCCCGGGGAGGGAGTGCCTGCTGAGGCCGTACTGCAGAGGCTGGCGGCGCCTGGGCTGCGGGTGGAGTAAATGCACACAGGAAGGAACTGTGGGGAAAGAGCGCGGGGCTTTGGAGTACATGCAAACCCGAAACCACACCTGATGCCCAAATCCACGGTAATTCATGTATTTGGCCCTGGGCCAAGTAACGTGTCTACCGTGCCAAATGATTATAAGAATTTGAAAAGCTCCTGGCACATACTGGGCCTCGAGTAAATGCTTCAGTTTCCCTCCACATCTGGTTCATGGTCATTGCTCCTTTACCAGGGAATGAAACTCCTCTCCCCATCTCGGTGTCCAGGCGTGAAATCTGGTGGTAACCTTTCATCCTGATTCCTCTACCCCACCCACCAGCCAGTGAATCACCAGATGCTCTCATTTTTTAGCCTAAACTGGAAGACTAGTTCCATTACCACACTCCCCACAAACACTTTAAGTAATGTGTTTGTTTGTTTATTTTTCAGTAATGTTTTTATTTTAGAATAGTTTTAGAATATTTTACCATACATTTTTCAGAAAAACTGTGAGGATAGTACAGAGTTCCCATATATTCTACACCCAGTTTCCTTATTTCTAACATTTTACGTTGGTATGGTACCATTTGTCACAATTAGTAAACCAATATTTATTCATTATTAACTGAAGTCCACACTTTATTCAGATTTCCTTAGTTTTTTAACCCAATGCCCTTTTTTTGTTCCAGCATCTCATCCGGGACACCACATTACATTTAGGCACCATGTCTACTTAGGCTCCTCTTGGCTATACACCATTTCTCAGACTTTTGTTTTTCATAACCTTGATAGTTTTGAGAAGCTCTGGTCAGGTGTTTTGTAGAATGTCCCTCAGTTGGGACTTGCCTGATGTTTTTCTCATGATTAGATGAGGGTTTATGGGCTTTTGGGAGGATGGTTCATTGTATCGTATGAAGAGGATATGCTGTTGGCCCGGGCTGGATAGTTCGTTTAGAGTGTTGTCCAGATATGTCAAGGTTGTGGGTTTAGTCCCTGGTCAGGGCACAAACTATAAGAGCCAACCAGTGAATGCATAAATAAGTGAAACAACAAATCGATGTTTCTCTCTCTCTCCCTCCCTCCCTCCCTCTCTCCTTCCTTCCCTCTCTTTAAAATAAATAAATTTAAAAAGTACATGCTATCAACATGACTTATCCCCGTTGATACTAACGTTGATTACCTGGCTTAGGTAGTGTTTGTTAGGTTTCTCCTCCTAAAGTTACTGTCTCTGGAAGGGAGTTACTGTGCACAGCCCACACTCTCCAGGAATGGAGAGTTATGTTCTACTCCTTGAGGGCAGAGAAAAATTTATTTGGAATTGTGCATGGACGATTTGTCTTCCAATGCATATTTATTTATTCAATCATTTATTTATATTAGTGTGAGTTCATGGGTATTTATTTTATACTTTGGGTTATAATCCAATACTACTTTATTTTGTTGCCCATCTGTATTCACTTTTATCCTTCCAATCCTTTTTCTTTGTTTGATCTTAAAAAAAAAAAAAAAAAAGGCATCTAGTCACAGCATTTCTTTGGTTAAAACCCTCCACTGTCTTTCCATTGCTCTTGGAATGAAGTCCAAAAATCCCTAACATGATCTCCATGGCTCCGAATAGTCTATGTCCAGCTTTACATCATGCCACTCATTGCTCCTCCCAGCCTTAGTAGGGCCTCCCCCCGCGCCCCCCACCAACACACACACACCTTTTTTCCCAGATCTTTAATGTTGTTATGTCTGCCAGGAATGTAGCTTCCTTCCCTATTTATGTTCATCTTCATATCTTAAATGTTAATTCTTCAGAGAAGCGCTCCCTAATTATTGCTTTCCCCTTAACTGTGCTCAGCACCCTCTGCTTCTTTATGGAATTGGCTCTTTAGTGTATGTCCGCATTAGAATATGATGCCCAAGTCGTTAGACTTGTCTTATGGAACACCGTGACCTGGGCACTGTGCCACTGTGCTTACGAGGCACCCGATAAACCTTTGTGGAATGAATGAATAACTGAAGAAGTCGTAGTGGATTGTGTCTAACTGGAATTGGGAAAACTGTAAGGGGTCTCAGCAGGTCACGTGGTATATCCCTCGGCCTTCAAGCAGTGTTGTGCCATACCACTGTGAACTGCGGTGCTGCTGACTTGTCTGACAATTTTAAGTAAAAAGAAGTTCCAGAGCCTTGGTAACCCAAGCCAGGGCTTTCCAATTTTCATTAATGGGTGTTATTAACCCAGATACCCCCGTTTCCTTTAAGCCGTACTCCCTTTCTGTTCCCTGTTTTTCATGGTAAATATTGACACATAAAACTTTTTCTTCTTTACTAGGATCTGTCTTTCTGGGTAGGTGCCCGCAGAAGAGCTGTTCCATTTGCAGCAATGCCTGTAATAGGGACTGTCTTTTCCTATAAGCAGTCTTCTCTAGACTGATATTTTCCACTACCTAGGGGTCCTCCTTTACAGAAAGTTTTAGTGTGCTCCTCTGTTCCTATTTCCCCCCTTCCCTTATCTGACTCACTTCCTGTGTCTGACAGCAGATTTCCTATCATCCTAGAAAACAAAGGTCAATTAAGCAAGCATCCAGTGTTTACTAAAATGTAGTTTGCTAATGTTATTTTAGTTATAATGAGGCTTCTTTTGTAAAAAGGGGGAGGACATACATTTATTTCTTCTAGTGGAGGGTTCTTTACTCAGTACTGTGTTCATTTTATTTTATTTTTAAGTATATTTTTATTGATTTTAGAGAGGAAGGGAAAGGAAGAGAGAGAAACATCAGTGATGAGAGAGAATTATTGATTGGCTGCCTCCTTCAGGTCCCCCACTGGGGATTGAGCTGGCAACCTGGGCATATGCCCTTGACTGGAATCGAACCTGGGACCCTTCAGTCTACAGGCTGATGCTCTATCCACTGAGCCACACAGGCTAGGGTAGTACTGTGTTCATTTTAAAAAGTATGAATCCAAGGTTGTCCAAAGGAGAAATCTGTGTGATCATTACTGGAATGTGAATCCAGAGACCTTTTCTTCCTGAAAATCACACATTCCCATTGTGTGGTCTTTGATAGTAAGTCATTTATGAGTGCTTGCTGAGTGAAAACAGCTTTACCCATAAATGGGTCAAGACTTAAAATACTCAAAAGAGATTGTATTCCCTGATGTGACCCTGTATGTTAGAGCAAAGAGATGTAGAGAAAGATTGATACTATAAAAGCAGCTGGTGGAAAAAATTACTTTTAAACTAGTTTAATGTATCTTTTCTGGAGGTACATCTGAGAGCTACCGCTGGAAACCTGGCAGTTACTCAGAATCACTGCTGAAAGGTGTGCACACGCTGTGGGTCATTAGGTTTCTGGGATTAGGGACTGCAAGACAATTCATTTTCAGTACAGAAGAAAGCATGGATGGAGTCTGTGTTAGATGCTCTCTTAACACTGTGTTCTCTGTTGTGCTACCACAGATTTATTAAGCAGTGAAATAATTAGTGTCTGCCTTCCCTTTTAGGATATGCGCTCTGGGAGACAGGGCCTTTGGCTGTCTCCTTCAACATGACCAAGGTCTAGCACATGAACAGAATGGGCTCTCAACATATTTATTGAAGGAACGGAAGTGTAAAAGAATAGAAGCCATTGTGGAAGGTGGTAACAGGGAGCTGTGCATCTCCTGGGTATCGGAAGGAGACTTTCGTATTTTGAATGTGTAAATGTCAGGGTGTTCCTGGGGCGACGAGGAGACCTCAGTTCTTGTCTTCTTGAAGGAAAGATTTTCAGTCAAGAGACAAAGTGCAGCAAAGCAAGCCAGAACTTATTGGCTGCAGCAAAAATGTACTTAGGACAGTGAAACAAGGAAGGGCATAACGGGTGGGGAACATTTTTTCCTGCCAAGGGCCATTTGGATATTTATAACGTCATTTATTGGCCATTCAAAATTATCAACCTAAAAATTAGCCTGCTATATTTGGTCAGACAATTAACTCACCCCCAATGCCTTGGCAGGGCCAGACCAAATGATTTCGAGAGCCTTACGTGGCCCGAGGGCCCCGGGGTCTGATGTTCCCCATCCTGGAGAAAAGTAACAGGAGAGCCCAGCCTGGGTTGCTTTGGCTCACTGAAAAGTCAGAGAAAAGGGCGCCTGGAGACAGGGTCAGGGGGTTCGCCTGGGATGAGCTGCCTCTGCCCATTGCTCCCCTGGTTGCAAGTCTCGTGGGGGTCCCTTAGAGGGAAGAAGGGGGAAAGGAAGGTGCTGGCCCGCCCCCAGGGTCCTTCATCTTGACTTATTTATCTCTCCCTTGCAGGTGGAAGCCTTAAGGGACGTGTCAGGGGGGGTCTCAGTAGAATATTCATCAGCTTTCCAAGTGTGCGCTCTCAGGGTCATGGTCTCCACTGATTGGTCCTCACCAGGCCAGGGCGTCATTAGTTAATACACCTGGTCCGGAGGCAGTCATTGTGCCACTTGTCTGGTTTTGCTGCTTTTCTGGGCCTGGAGCTGAAATACTCCTGAAGCCTAGACGTTTCTTATGGAGGAAAAGTCAGGGGGTCCAGACCGCATGACCAGTGAGTGATACGCCAGGGGAAGGAAGGTTACCCTGGGGCGGAGGTTCTTGTTTTCCCTGTTCGCCCCTTGCTAGGCGTCCAGGCTTTCTGCCCTGGGGAGTTTCTGTACCTTGCCAGTCGTCCTTGCTCTGCTCTTGTCTAACTGCCTGTAATGGGTTTAACCATCACTGTTCTCTGTACAAATGTTCCTTCAGACAATTATGTTGAGCGATTTACCCTCACGATGCTTATCATTCTTCTCCTCTGCCTGTTCTTTAGACAGGTATTGTAGTTGGATTTTCCCATTTATCTAAGGGAGAAACTTCTATTGTGATTTACCTGACCTGACCTGGAGAAGTCATAGTTTTAATTGATAGTGTAGCAGCTAGTTTCAAAATTGTATCGTTTGTTTTCCTTCAAATTGTATCATTTTGCTTCAGAGGAAGTGCTGTTCTGTGAAATAACTTGTTTAGTCCTAGGAATATAATGTGATGAGTTGGTTCTGCTATTATTGTAGTTAATTAATTTGGCTGTCAATAATAAAACCTGATTATAGGAATCGTGACTATTGTGAATTAATTATGGTTATAATTAAGGTTGTTAAGAGAGACTGCATCTTAATGGTAATGCTAAAGAACTAGATTCTGGTCTTCACCCTTACTGGCTCATACAATTTAAATTTTTTTTTTTTAATTCAAAAAGCATTTATTGAAGGCTCAGTCTGTCAGGCAGTGCACTGGGGCGGCGAAAGTTAAGCTAGGCAAAAATTCTGCCTTCAAGGGACCTAGTTTGTTGGCATATAGACAAGTAAATAGCTACAAATAGTTAATAAATTAAGTTGGGTAAGTTCAGGCTGCTATGGGAGAGGAGAAGGAAGCAGCTCCTGGGAGTGAGGGATGGCGCTGAGAAAGGCTTCAGAGGAGGGAAGGAGAGGAACACAGCGCAGCCTAGAAAGATGAAGGCTGAGTCGCCCCGGTAAGGCCAGGTGAGGGGGGAGAAGGCTTCGCAGAACAAGGCAGCAATGGAGTGCGAAGGGCTAGAGGCCTGAGAGGTATTTTCTGGGAACCACAAGAGGTTAGAATCAGGGGTGGGCAAACTTTTTGACGCGAGGGCCACAATGGGTTCTTAAACTGGACCGGAGGGCCGGAACAAAAGCATGGATGGAGTGTTTGTGTGAACTAATACATGTTCACACTGCTGCTGGTGAAGGAGCGGAGCGGAGAGCAAGAGAACCCTCCGCTCTTTCGGCTCCGCGGGCCGGATAGAACAGCCGAATGGGCCGGATCTGGCCCGTGGGCCGTAGTTTGCCCACGGCTGGTAGATGTTTAGGCAGAATGGTGGAGTGGCAGGAGATGAGACTGGAGAGGGAGGCGGGCACTGTCGGAGGAGGAGGAGTTGATGTCAAGGTGTTCTGGATTTTATCCTGTAGATCAGTGTTTCTACAGTCCAAGGACTATTGGTGTCAGAATCCCGTGGGGAAAATGTTTTTTTAAAAAATACGTTTTTATTGATTTTAGAGAGAGAGAGGAAGGGAGAGGAAGAGAGAGAAACATTGATCAGCTGCCCCCTGCAGGCTCTCTACTGGGGATTGAGCCCACAACCAGCTGAGCCACATTGGTTAGAATGGGAAAATGTTTTTAATAGCAGATTCCTAGGCCCACTTTGGGAAATTCAGATGAGATAGCTTGCCATTATCTGCATGTTAAACAAAATACCTCTTGGGTACGTTGTAGTGCTGTAGGTTTTAGGGAGCCACTTAAGATTTTTGAACAGGATCAGATTTTAATATTAGGAAGCTCACCTTGGCAGCTTATAAAAAATGAATGTATGGAGGTGGAGTGGAGGTAAGGGTGATCTGGAGACAGACCTCTTAGGATCCTCCTGAATAAAACTAGGTAAGAAACTCTGAGCAATGGGGATCAAAAAGGAGTTTTGGGGATTCTAAAGATGGAGGTCACAGCTGGTTTACCTACTCCCTGCATTTGCCCCAGCAGATACGGTTAATTGACACACATCTCCATTTCTCTTGATAAGTCAGGCTATTGGACAACATTGGCCTTGAACTTCTTGTCAAGAATTCCCTGAAGCTGATGATTGCTTGTCCTCTTTAAAAAGGGTGTGTGTTCTCCAGTTTGCATTTCCCTCCTAATCTGTATGCTCATGCAGGTCTTTTGTTCAGCTTACCTGCCTGAAACCTATGGACATTTGAGTTTGTGATCCTTGAGTTAAGATTTTAAGTTGACAGAATGTGGTAACTGACTAGCTGGAGGTGGCGGTGTGGGGGGCAGAGGATGAATAATGGGGAGGAGTCTGGGATGACTCAGGTTCTGGTGGGATGACTTGAGTAGAGGTGGCAGTCACTGAGGTAAAGATTTTATAAAGTATTCACTCTGAAAAGGTGCCCTTGGTAACAATAGCACCTAACATAGTTGAGGAAAAAAATTAATTCTCTTGATAGCCCAATGTAGAGATATTAATATCTCATGAGTAATCAGACTCATGAGAGTTTGATCCTTACAGAAGCAACAGTTTAAATGATAAGTGCTGCTGAATCTGGCAGGATAACTAATCTTTTGCATGAGGCACTTCTCTTAGTCAGGGCCACTTGAAGGTGTAGTTTGTGGACTTGAAATTAAAACAAACAAAAAAAACCAACCTTCATGTTCTAAAGAAATACCATTTGTGGATAAATTGCTTTCCTTTACAGGAATATTTCTGTAATGATTTAAAAGATTAGAACACTTTCTTCCTGCTCTTAGCCACAGTAGAAAAATGAGAAATTCTTAATCTTTTGATTTTCACTTACTATGACTGCAGGCTGACTACAGTATCATATGTTCTTTATGGCACATGATGTATGGCATATACCTACATATGCTGTAGTTAATTAAGCATAACCTCTTTATTGTGCCTTGGTTGATTTGAATAGATTTGAGGAAGTGGCCTCTCCCATCTGTAAGAACATTAATAAGGCTTGAAAAGCCCTTTTGTGGTCCTAGATATAGATTTACAAATGTCTCATATAATTATTTTTGCAGTTGGTAGAGACCGAAGAGTCAGAAGGAGTGAAAGAAGGATGGATGGGAAACTTCTGCAGAGAGAGATTAAATGGTAGGGAAGAAGGTTACTACATTTTTAGGTGCTGTTTGGAGGAAACATCTTGAATTGGTTCTTTTACTACTTTCTAAAATATCAGTTCATTGACCATGGCTTGTTTTTCTAACTGCTGTAATACTTAAATGTCAGAAGAGCTTCTTTGCTGAAAAAGAGGTTGGGAAAGATGTTCTAATCAGACCGATGGGAAGGAAGGCACAGAGACCAGGAAGACCACAGTAAGTCAGAGGCACAGGGAAGTGCTGGGTATGTGCGGGACAGGCTGAGCCGAGTGGCGGGAAGCCTAGGGAAGGGAGGCTCAGTGAAGAAAAGTTGCAGTGGCAAGAGCAATGTGATCATAAACACTGAAGAATAATAATAATTTAGCAAACATTTACATAGCATTCACTATATGCTCATTTAGTCTATTGTTTCATTTAGTACCCACAAGTGCCTTGTGAGGTGGAATCATTTCCCCATTTTACTGAGACACAGAGAGTTTGAGTAACTTGCTCAAGGTTCCCACAGTTGAAATTTGAGCCGAGGCAGCCCGGGTCCTGAGTCCATGGTCTTCATGCTGTGCTGCCTCTTAAATCTAAGAATGAAATATAAATTCTGCCTTGTGGTTACTGGGTATTTTGGATAAGATACATAAACATTAGATAAAGAACTTTATTGAATTTGTGCCTAGTGTTTGCAGATGGGGAAAACATATAGTGACAAGAATTGATTTTGATTTCTCTTCCCCCAGTTTTAAATTGGTAGGGGCAGGCGGGCTTGCATGTCTTACATTTAGTTGAGTGTTGAGAACCTCTCATTTGCTATTAGCTGTGATTGAGATAAAAGGCTTTTGATTACATAATTAGCTTTGGGACTAAAGTTAGAAAGAACCCAGGTACTACTAGCTCTGTGATCTTGAGCAGGTAATAGTCTCTCTCCGTAAACCAGGTTTCCTTATCTGTGAAAGGGGTAGTTTCTACCTCAGGGTCATTGTCAAAATTGAATGAGTTAATATTTATAAATTGCCTGGCACATAGTGCTAAACATAGCGTTAAGTAAATAAAAAATAACAGTTGACACTTGTGCTTCCCTGCTTTCGGACATCGCATATATCTAACATAGACACACGCCCACACCCCAGGAAGTAATACCAAGAGAAAGTATATTTTAGGAAAGGAAGTGAAGGGTGGCAACTGAATGGACAGATAGGAAGAGTAACTGAGGAGTCTGTGTCCAGTTTGGATCCCACAGGTATCTTTGACTTCAGATTTCTTCCTCTGTTTATCCGTGTATAATAGTTCAACAGGCGGAAGAAGTACATTTTCTCAAATACCACTCTCCCATTTAAGAATCTGCAGTACCTACCATTCAAACGTTTAAGTCTCGTATTCACATTCCTCAGCAAGGATTTCAGTTCCTTCACTGAACTCGTCCTCCTTTTGTTTTATCTTCCCATCTCTTGTTAGTGATTATAAAGTAAGTCTAGCAGGCAAACCTGCTTGTCTTCATGACTTGTTCGTTCTTGTCTCATTGTTCTAGCTCTTCTCCAGTCTTCTCTCACCACCATCTTCTCTCTGACGTCTTAGTAGATTAATTGACCATATTCAGTGACATGTGATCTCACTGCCCACTGATTCACGTTTTCTGTGGGTGTAGTTATTAAAGCCTCGTATTAATAAGTAATTTAAGAAACATGTTATTTCTGTCCCCTTTTTTAATTTTAAGTTTTGTTTTGGAGTTTTTGGATCATAGTAGAGTGTTCCTAGCACAATGCCTTGCATTTAGTGAGCATTAGTGAGCAGTAGCTGAATTTTATCCTACTTCTCTCACTTGCAGTGCAGTATTTAAAGTCATCAAAAGGAGGTGTAGGTGTTGACCACTAAGCTGATGCTGTGGCTTGTCCGTCTGCTGAGGAGTGGCGGGCGTGTCTTTAATGTTCGTTGTCACCAGTGGTCCTTAAACTTGAGGGTGCCTCAGGATCACCCGGCTGGTTTGTTGGACGACAGATGGCTGGGCTCCACCCCCAGAGTCTCTGATTCTGTACATCTGGTGTAGGGCCCAAGAATCTGAATTCAGTTTGGCGACTACATTTTGAGAACCATCTCATCAAAGAAGTATTCAGTTGTACTGCAGTCAGAAGAGCAGTTAATAAAATCAAGAAATGAATGTAGAGGAATAAGAAAGTATTTGATGTTCATAAGTTTTCAAGCGTTAGGTAGTCTTAATTTTTGTGTCTGGGAACCCCCGGATATCTTTTATTAGAAAAGAGAATGAAGTGTTTTCAGAATTGTGTATTAGCCTTCTATAGCTGGGTAACAAATGACCACAGACTTGATGGCATAAAACAACACACATTTATCATCTCTCAGTTCCTGTGAGTCAGGAGTTTGGCCATTGGTTAGGTGGCTCCTCTGCAGTTCAGGTGTCAGCAGGACTGTGTTGTCATCTAGATCTTGGGGTTCCTCCTCCAGGTTCGTGTGGTTGTTGGCAGAGTTCACTTCTTTCCAAATGTAGGGCTGAGGCTCTTGGCTCCCAGAGGCTGCCTGCTTTTCCTTCCCACATTACCTTCACCATAGGCAGTTCACATCACTGGTGTTAGCTTCAAGGTCAGCTGCAGACTCTTCTCTAAACTGCTAAGATGGAGTCTTATATATGAAACTAGAGGCCTGGTGCACGAATCTGGAGTAGGGTCCCTTGGCCTGACCTGTAGGGATCGGGCTGAAACCAGCTCCAACATCCCCTGGGGGTTCCCGGATTGCGAGAGGGCAGTTCTTGGGTGATGCCCCCGGAATCGACCTCCCTCCTCTCTGGTTCTGGGTGAGTCACCGCTCGGTAGCTCCTGTGTTGAACGTCTGCCCCCTGGTGGTCAGTGCGTACATAGCTACTGGCCGGTCGGCTGGTCGCTTAGGCTTTTATATATATACTAGAGGCCTGTAGCACGAAAAGATTCATGCCAGTTTAGGCCCAATCTCCCGGGGAGCGGGCCCAAACCAGCAGGTGGTCATCCCCCAAGGGGTCCCAGACTGCGAGAGGCCACAGACCGGGCTGAGGGACCCCCCCCCCCCCCCCCGCACAAATTTTTGTGCACTGGGCCTCTAGTTTAAAAATATTTCTGTTAATTTTTCCATCATACTTTTAAGTCTTGAAACACTGATGAGGAAATATTTTCTGCATATTCATAAAAATTTCAGGAAGAAATTTTGACCTTTAATTATGATTTAAAAAAAATTAGACACTCAAATTGAAACCAGACAATCAATGGGTCCAGGCTGCCTGTCACTCCTTGAGCCAAGTAAGCAGAGACAGGGTTGAATCATATGAGCGTTTATTCCAATACTGCTGGCAGTATGGGAGAGCAGCAGGCCATCTATGAAAATCTGCTCTGCACCCCCACCATAAGCCAGCTGCTTATATTGGGGTTGACAAAGATTCCATGGGGAAGTAGGCAAAAGGAATAAGAGAAGGTATGCAATACGGGTGTCACTGGCATGGGGAAGTAGGCAATGCCAGCTGGGGTGAGACTCCATTGTTTGGGCAACCAGGTTGTTAATCTTTCCATGATAAATGAGAGTGGACGGAATTTCAAGGTTGACTCCAGGTCTCTGGAGTATACAACTCCCAGCCAGGTTAGAATGTGCTTTCTTAAATTAGAACAAAACAATCAAGGTTAACAGAGCATGATTAATATGTCTTAAAACTACAACTAGTCCCCAATATTCTATTTCTGCACCTAAGAAAATGCTTACTACTTACTTTATATACATACTAAGCATAAGTACAACACACAGGCAAACTTTCAAACCTGTGACTAGTGTAGCATTGTTTAAATGGTGGCTGGACGAATTAGGTAATGTTCCCACTTCTGGAGGTGGGAATTGTCCCTTACCGATTTTGTATGCCTTCTCCCCCACACCTCGTGTAGTGCTCTCTGTATGCCAGGCACTCCAATGTGTGTGTCTGATGAATGTCATCAACAGCACTTTTAAAGTTTTGCATTATTATATACAAATATTTGTTAAAATTTCCTTTTTTTTTTTTTTTTTTTTTTTTTTTACTAAATAGCTCAATAACTTAAATAACACTTACTGTGGGGGCAGGTAGTACTATAATTGCTTCATGTGTATTATTAGCTTAACTAATCCTGGCAATCCTTTAAGGTTAAAGTTATTATCCCCATATTGCAGGTGAAGAAACTATGACAAGTAGCTTGCTCAAGGGCACACAGATAGTAAGTACACGAGCAATGGTATCAAGAGGTAAAACAACTAGATTCCTCTAAGTCCAGGGATGAAGGAGGTTGAGTGAGAAGGTGCATGAGCATGTTTGAATGCACACAGTGTGCATATGACCAATCTTGATTCTGTATAGTAAGTGAGAACTTAGAAGCAGTATAGATTTTTCTGTTGAAACACGATAATATTATAAAGGTTGAGTAAAAAATAGCTGGCTGTGCTTGACAATTTTTGCCTCATTTATATTGCTCCTCCAGTTTTATTATTCAGATGATGACATCATGTAAATAAACATATTCTCCAAGTTACTCTTGTACTGTTGTTTTCAGTTTAGAAATTGTTCTGTTTGCTAGCGTGTAAAGGTTAACTCTGAATATTTTCTTTCATTTCTTAACAGTACAGTGCTGTAGATACCAATCCACTCTCTCTGTATGTCATGCATCCATTTTGGAACACTATAGTAAAGGTAAGATGATTAATAGGCATGCATTTGTTTTAGTAAGTTTAAAATTTTAAACTGTTTAGTAATTTTTATAGGCATCTTATTAAAACTGTCCGGTCATTAAACTCCTCCTATCTCCTTTCCCTTTTGATTTATCTCATTGTTGAAATCTCAGTTTATACTCTGGAATTAATAATTTTCTAAAATAAATGTAATGTTCGTTAAATATAGAATTATTTAAAACAGAATAGAAAGAAGAAAGAAGTGCTTTCTTCTATCAATTGCAGATTGTGGTTTGCATTTTATTATAAATAACTCCTGCATATGATCTTTTAAAAATATATGTTTTTGTTGATTTGAGAGAGAGAGGAAGGGAGAGGGAGAAAGAGAGAGAGAAACACCAATGTGAAAGAGAAACAGCAATTGATCTCTTAAATTATAGCTTTTATTATAATTTAAACTTGCATTTTGTGCTGTGTGTGGACAGAGATATTTCTCTACTTTAATTATATTCTAATTATTTTGAAAAATATAGGTATTTCCTACTTGGCTGGCTCCAAATCTGATAACTTTTTCTGGCTTTCTGCTGGTTGTATTCAATTTCCTACTTCTGGCATACTTTGATCCTGACTTTTATGCTTCAGGTAAGATTATTACCTTTAATATAAAATTTGAAATGTCCAAACAGAGAAATGATATGATTATTTTCTGGTTTTATTAAGATGCTATATTTTTGAAAAGTTTTAGGTATAATAAGGGTATATAAAATGTCAAAATTGGGTATGAAAGCTAAGATGTGTTTTCACAGGCTGTATGTGTGTTTCTATTGAGTTCTAGAAACTAACTTGCCTATTTAATTTAGAAATGCTATCCAAAAGCATAAGGTTTTAGTAAATAAAGGATAACTGGATTTATAAGAAGATACAGGAGTAGGACTACAAAACTGCCTGAAAATGAATTTAAGTAGAGTCCAACCTACCTACCAATTCCAGAAATACCTCTTCCTTTGTTCTAGTTATGGGAGAAAAATCCCGTTTTCTAAAGGGAATGTAATGTTGCTTTCCCTCTGCTCAGCATCCTTACTTCTAACAATTCCCAGTTTCCTCTAAGAATGGTTGTTAGACCTTTAAGTATTTATTGGCAGAGTCTGGATCCTTACTGGGGGAGACAGGGAAAAGTCACTTTGGGGAGGCAGCTTTCAGCCTGCTCCCACCTGGGATTCCAGTGTCTTCTCTCACACCTAGGCCTGTCTTTGCTGACTTCCTCACCCGGCTCCTGCTCCGGCAATAGGAGTGACTCCGGGGTGCATTTGGGCTGCGGGTGGATAGTGCGAGACAGGATCTATTTTTATCATTCATCCAGTTGATGACGTGGCGAGGAAAAG
The DNA here is from genome assembly GCF_964212035.1 of Myotis nattereri. Classification (NCBI taxonomy): domain Eukaryota; kingdom Metazoa; phylum Chordata; class Mammalia; order Chiroptera; family Vespertilionidae; genus Myotis; species Myotis nattereri. The sequence goes on along the minus strand of NC_138085.1, from coordinate 72,962,527 downwards.
AAAGATGAAGGTAGATTAGTGTTTTTTTTCATTCTAAGTTAGAGAATATATTTTCCAATAAGAATACTTATAAATGATGCAGTCGGGAGTTTTAGTATTATAATTCATCTATGTTCTAGGTTCAGCAGACTTTTGTGGACTAACCTGGAAAAATTAACAGTCACTGAAAGCATTGTTTTTGTAGGAAAGGTTGGTGTTTGAAACTCTTAGGAGTTTTGCTGTTATAGAAATTCTGTATACATACACCTAACTTTATCAACTGAAACTTTTAGCCATAGCTTCTGTCCATGTAATAAAATGGTCATGGAAGATGATAAAGTACTTTATGAATAATAAGTAAGATTAAATTTCATTAAATCTGGTTTTGATACTGTGTTTTTTCAAATTTGTATTTTAATCCTCAGGACAGCCTCAAAAGTTTACTTTCTAACTAGAAATATTATTTTCTCAAATTAAATAAGAATACTTAGTTATTAAGAGAACTAAAAACATGTAAATATTATATATATTTTCCCGAATCATATAAGTTGAAGGACCAGATCAACCATTTAGTCCCAATACATTTGAGAAATGGAAGACAGGTGAGGTTAAATGACACATTTAGGTCACAATGCTCATCGCTTACAGAGGCATGACTAGAACCCAGGCCTCCTCATTCTAAGTTGTTCTATCTTAGGGGGTAAAAGTGAGCTCCAGACATTTCATTGTGATTCTGATGCCAGAATCACCCACTTGAGGTCACCTATCTGTACCAAATCAAAAGGTCTTTTGTTTAGCTAATTAATGCAGTAAGAGAGTATAGGTTGAAGGCTCAATACATATTTGTAAACAGTGAGGATCAGATTAAACACAAGCATTTTTACATTCTAAAGACGTTTTTCATTCTACATAAGATTTTTAAGATGAAGAAATCAGTCGTGCGTTATGATTTAAGCTCAAAATAAATACCTATTGTTTATGAGGGGTTGCACAGTTCTTGTTTCTTTTTTCCAGAGTTTATTGATATATTTTAATATTTACCTAGTTCTGTATTCAAAATATATTGTACGGTATTGTAGCTTCTATTTAATAAGTAGAAACTTGTTTTACCTGGCAGTATATACCATGGTAAGAATGATGGTACTTAGACCGTATTACACTCTGAGTTGCTTTCCTTTGCAGCACCAGGTCACAAACATGTTCCTGGCTGGGTGTGGATTGTGGTGGGCATCCTCAACTTCGTTGCCTACACTCTGGGTAAGAAATTGGCAAATACCCACCTTAGTCAGTGGCTGGTGAATCTGTCAGCAAAGATAGCCAACCACTAAGTTAACATTTTTTCCTATGCTTACTTCATTTTAACTAGGGTTTATTAATATCCTGTTCAATTTAATAAATATGTTTTTGAGTTTCTCTGTGAAAAAAAAATTGTTGTTCATTGCTAGGGATTTAAAGGATAAGATAGGAGTTGGCAAGCTATCACTTGTGGGCCAAACTGGCCTGTTGCCGGTTTTTGTAAGTACATTTTTATTGGAACACAGCTGTGCTCATTCCTTTACATGTTGTCTATGGCTGCAATCTTGCAACAAAGGCAGAGTTGAGTAGTTGCCAACAGAGACTGTATGGCCCAGAATGTCTAAACTATGTCCTAGCTGGCTCTTTACAAAAAATACTTGCCAGCTTACAGAATAAGACATTATTTTTGCCTTAAGTTTGGGAAGTAGTGCTGACATGCCAAAGGACTGCGGAATACTGAGAGGTCCTATGGAGAGCACAGTGGGAGAGCAAACAGGCCAGTGGTCAGTTCTTATTGGGGGAAGGAGTGGTCAGGGACGTCTACTGTACGAGGCTGTACTGTCTGTCCCGCCAAGAACGCTTTTCATTGGATCATCTTGAATGGCTTGTCCTGAATTCTCTTAATATCCTTTCCTGTATTTTTCTCCGTAGCATTTAAAATCATATGACCTGGTAGCCATTTACTTGCCTACCTGTTTGTTGTCTGTCTGCTCCAAAATATGTTTCTTGAGGAGGATGGTACTTTGTTCTCACTGCTGTGTACCCAGAGTTTAGAACATAGTAGGCACTCAGTAGATAGTTCTTAAATGCTGTGAAGTACAGACCCTCACTTCAAGTTGCTTAGACCTCTTCGGATAAAAATGCCTTACACATAAAACCAGTATAATCTGGTGCATAATTATGGTGGATGGCCAGAGCTGCCAGAGCTTGGGGAACGGAGAAAGTGAAGTCTAGAAGAATTAAGAAAAGAGCTTAGTTACATATTTAGGTAGAGGATTCTGAACATCAAGTTATTCAAGATGAGAAGGTTTTAAAATTCTGCTATTTGGTTGCCCAGGACTGCAGGAGGAATTAGCCTAATTCTAGGAAAGGTGAAGCTGGCCTGTGGCCTCTAACTCTCTAACTTCTAACATTGAGCATTTCATAAAGAGTCCTGTGACACATTGTATAATCTACCTGTCTCAGGCCCACAGCTCTGGCAAGAATCCTGACCTAACACGGTTTGCTGCAAAATGTATCTTGAACTAACCTGAGGCAATTTACAACCTTTTATTCTACTAGTGGGACTGTTCTTACATTTTGCTTCAGAAATATTAATGTGTTTGATCACAGCGTGCTGCTCTAGGTGCTACTGGGTTTCTTGAAAATATATAGCAGTGATGGCGAACCTTTTGAGCTCGGTGTGTCAGCATTTTGAAAAACCCTAACTTAACTCTGGTGCCGTGTCACATATAGAAATTTTTTGATATTTGCAACCATAGTAAAACAAAGACTTATATTTTTGATATTTATTTTATATATTTAAATGCCATTTAACAAAGAAAAATCAACCAAAAAAATGAGTTTGCATGTCATCTCTGACACGCGTGTCATAGGTTCGCCATCACTGATATATAGCATATTCCCTGAATTACCTTTCTTAAAAAAAAACCCCACTCTGGGGGAAGAGATCAACCAAAGGATTTGTATACACGCATATAAGTCAAACCAATGGACATGGACAACAGGGGGATGAGAACATGAGTGGGGGAGGGAGGGTTAGTGGGGGGGGATAAGGACACATTTCTAATACCTTAACTAATAAAGAATTAAAAAAATATATATAAAAATAAAAATAAAAATATTGAAGATGATGAAAAAAAAAACACCCATGCTGAAGCATATCGAGACCTCAGACTTGTGGAGCTAGAATGGGTTCAGTGAGAAGATGCACAAAACCTAATTAATATGTAATGCATGAATTCAGTATTTATTATAACCGTAGGAGTTGCACTGAAAATAGGAAAATAAGCCAGCAAATAATGAGAAAAGTCTTAGGAAATATTTTAGCTACTTAAGGGCATTAAGACCTTATATAAGAGAGAACTGCAGTCTTTGGGCAGGAGTTTGGCATTCATCCTTAATATATTCCTTCAATATTTTTGAAAGCCTTCTTTGTCACAAACTGAGCTGGGCACTGGGGTAATACTGTGGTGAGCAAGAAACACAATACAGTAATTATAAGGAATTTCTAATACCCTAAATAGGAATCTTTACAGTTAGCCTAATTCTAATGCACTTAGTTATCAAAACTGTTTCTTTTGAGAAATTTTTATAATTCAGAATTTTCTTTTTTAACTAGATTTTACCATTTCTCTCTCTCTCTCTCTCTCTCTCTCTCTCTCTCTTTCTCTCTTTCTCTCTCTCTCTCTCTCTCTCTCTCCTTCCCTTCCTTCCTTCCTTTTTCCCCTTCTTTCTATGTGCTCCTTCATTTCCTCACCCCCAGGGTTCCTCTGTTTCTGCCCTTAAATGAAGGTACTCTATTATACTTTATCCTTAACTTTCTTTCTTCTGATATTCTGGGTAATCCTGGTTCTTAACACTATTGAGATGACTCTTTTGTTTATAGCTAGCTGTTATTTATCTTGAGTTACTAATAATAAGTACCCTTAGGTTGAATTGCTTGACATTACCGTGTGGATACCCTGCTAACACTTCAATTTCAGCCTCTGAAATTGTACTCAGCATCTTTCCTATCATTCTTGTTCCTTCTACCGACTTCCTTGTTTCAATTAACACTACCACTGTAGTGTTACCCAGACTGGAAACTTTGCAGATGGTCTTCTTGTCCTTTGGCCTCACCTCTCTTTTTTTGCTACCTTGTCGTTTTTATTTTATATCTCACCAGTCCCCAGCTTTTCATTCGTACCGCATTCCATCGCAGTGTTAGCTTACTAATTGCTCCTCTTCCAGCTTGTCATTCACACTGATGTCGGGGGAATCTTCCGGAAACACTTCATTGACTTCACCCTTGCCACTCCCCTGCTCAGATACTTTGAGTAGCCCTTCCTCCTCCCTAAAACTTTTAAATTGGCCCAAACCTCCCTTTTAGCCTCTGTGTACCACCCTCTTCACATACTACTTTCTAGTCAAACTAAACTGCTTGGCTTTCTCAGAACAGGCATGTGCTTTTCCGTCTCGGTGTTTTTGCTGGTAGCACTCCCTCCCCTTGAAATGGCACACTCCTTTATCTCTTGTCTACTGAAACCCAACTCATTCTGTATGTCCCCACTCAGATTTCATCTTGTCTTCCAAGCCATTCTAGAGGTCTTAGCCTGAAGAGAACCTGTCCCTTTTCTGTATGTTCTATGGTGTGATATGCTATGTCTTTAATGACCAATTTTTTCTCCTTCCTCAGTTGTAAACACAAACTTAGTTTATTCTAAGATTCTTGTAATCCCTACAAAAGTGAGAATAGCGCAATGCATAGCTTCTATCCATTCTGATATTTACTGATACTTAGTATGTGCATAACTTTTTTTCTGAAAGCACAATTGTGGAGGCGGTAGCACGGTAAAGAAGTGACTGTGCTATCAAACAAGATGAAATGGGTGCTGTAACGGAATACAGAGTGCTTCTGGATCCCAGAGCAAGGGGTGGTTAGATGAGTTATAATGAGTAACTGCTGAACGAATGTTCTCTGGAGGCTTGAGAATGTGTGGCTAGTGGAGCAATTCCGTTGTTAGGCAGATTTGGAGAACTTCAGAGCCCAACTAGAATGCTTCCTCCTCTAAAACTGACACCATTCAGTGTGATATAACATTTTAATTTTAATATTTATTTATTAAAAATCTTTATTGTTGAAAGTATTACATATGTCCTCCTCTTCCCCCACTGACCGCTCTCAGCCCCCCACCCCAGGCCTTCACCACCCTATTGTCTGGGCCCATAGATTATGCATATATTCATACAAGTTCATTGGTTGATCTCTTCCCACCCACCCATCCTCCCCTGCCTTTCCTCTGAGGTTTGATTAAACTTAGAGAAATTGCAATTAAAATTTCAATTTTATTTGTGAAATCTTTGAGTTATAGGAATTAAAGGTTAGATTTTTATAGTACTGGCTGGTAGCTGTACGTTAATTAGTTAACATTCCTGTGATATGCTGATTTTTTTTATACAGTTTATTACAGAAGTCTTTCTCCATACTAGTAAGATTTGACCTTCTCCTGTGGTAATGTGTTTTTGTTGCAGATGGTGTGGATGGAAAGCAAGCCCGCAGAACCAATTCCAGCACCCCGTTAGGGGAGCTTTTTGACCATGGCCTAGATAGTTGGTCATGTGTTTACTTTGTTGTCACTGTGTATTCCATCTTTGGACGAGGACCTTCTGGTGTCAGTGTTTTTGTTCTTTACCTGCTGCTATGGGTTGTTTTGTTTTCTTTCATCCTGTCCCACTGGGAAAAGTATAACACAGGGGTTCTTTTCCTGCCATGGGGATACGACATTAGCCAGGTGGTAAGTATGGGTTTTCACTTAAATTTTCAATATTGCATCAATTTGGGGGGGAAGTTTTTATCATTCCTTTTTATTGCCCTTACGCTTTTTAAAAAAAATTAGAACTGATGTGTGCTTTTTAAAAAATCATTTTATATTATTTTTAATTTATTTATGGAAAATTTCAAACATATACAAAAGTCAAGAGGATAGTAGAGTGAACCCTTATTTATGTACCTGTGACATAGCTTCAGCAGTTATCAACACGTGGCCAATCTAGTTTCATGTATGCCCTATCTCCCCTCCTCCCCCTGCTCAATTATTTTAAAGGAAATTCCTGAAATTATATGATAAATATTTTACTATTAACCTCTTAATGGTAAGAGCTGTTTGTTTATTTATTTATTTATTTATTTTTATCCTTACCTGAGAATATTTTTTTTGTGTGTGTGTTTTTAATTGATTTAAGAGAAAGGAAGGGAGAGAGAGAAACATCCCTGTCAGAGAGAAACATCGATCTGTTGCCTCCTGTATGCACCCCGACTCAAACTCTCAACCAAGATATATGCCCTGACTGGGAATCCAGCCTGCCACCTTTTCATGTAAGGGACGATACTCTAACCATCCAAGCCACCTGACCGTGGCAGTCAGAGCTCTTTTTGAAAAACATAAACATAGTTGGTTAGGTGTCATCCGTATACCGAAAGGTTGCTGGTTGATTCCTGGTCAGGGCACATGCCTGGGTTGTGGGCTCCGTCCCGGGTGGGGAGTATACAGGAGGCAGCCGATTCATGTTTCGCTCTCACATTGATGTTCCTCTCCCTCTCCCTGCCTCTCTATAAAAAAATCAAAAAATTGTAAAAACTAAACAAACTAAACATAAATGCAATGCCATTATTACATAAAAAATGAACAGTTTCTTAATGTGAATAAACTTCCATTTTAACTGTTGATTTTGTAAAAGTAAAAAAAAAAGGTATGTACATATTTATTGGCTTTTTCTTCTTGTCACCAACTTTTCAGTGAGTAGTAAGATTTGTTTTTTCTTACTTCATAGGCTTGCTATTAACTCTCCCTGCCTTGGAATCATGCTTTTTGTGTTGCCATTTTGCCCATTTGCACCTAAGGCTCCAGTAAAGAGCCAGAAGTTGGAATGTTTTTGAAGAAGAAAGTGGGCAAATTGGATCATCTTATGGCCTACCCAACTTATGAGGTGCCTGAAGGTGTTCCAAGTGATGGCCAGTTGCTTGCATTGTTTAGAAGTTATTTTATGGCATTGTTGGCTGAAAAACATATTTTTAGAGGCAAGAAGACGTGCCACAATATCAGATTTAAGCATAGTTCTTGCTTTTGCTAAAACTGTTTGACTAGTTTTATGCTGCATAAAGCATCATTGATTCCCTGATCTTTCCAGCTGTTAATGCCTCTGTATGCTTTTGTCTGCATTTTCCTTCCAGACTATTTCTTTTGTCTACATAGTGACTGCGATTGTGGGAGTTGAGGCCTGGTATGAACCTTTCCTGTTTAATTTCTTATATAGAGACCTATTCACTACAATGATTATTGGTAAGAAGCCCCATGTTGAAGCCTGTTTTAACATCACTTTGTTATCAAAGCTAGTGTTTGATTATAACAAGCAGCAACACCCCTCCCCCTTCTCGACAGTCCTACAACCCTATAGGATTTCAGCCTAATCATTAAGGAAAAATAAGGTTTCTTTGTGTATCTTTTTGTTGTTGTTGCTCAGCATCAAGCTATTCTTAATGAGAAGAAAATACCAAAATAGATCACACAAACTTATAAATAATTTAAAGTAATCTAGGTTGTATTGGAGGATCCACATGTAGGTGACATTTGGTACAGATATTCTACTTATCTCAAAGTTGATTATTAGTTTGTAGGAAAAAGAATAGAGATTACTTTATGATATATCCACTCCAAAAATTGGGCCTCTGTTTATCTCGGGTATCCTCTTCATGCTACTGAATGCGAGGTAAAGGTTTTGACCATGGAAATGTTTCCCTTTTGATTTTAGCTGAAGGGGATTTCTACAGGACGATTGAGTTAGGGGAGAGTGTCTCTAGGGAAGGAGGCAAAATGGAAGAGGAATCTGGATTAGTTGGGGCATCAGGAGTAGCACTAAAGACCTTTGTAGAAGTAAAAAAAGCTTACTTATTGGCTATTGCTGTTTCCTTATCTAAAAAATAACCCTGTCTCTGTATTGGTGAACCTTGGTAATGGAAGGGAAAGTACAGAAAAAGAGTGGTTTGTGCCCTTTTCATGGCTCTGAACCATAGATATTTTAGGAACCCTGCTGTAATCTGCCAAATGTTCACCTTTTGGTAACTACATAAACTGTGATTACCATCCCTTGACAAGGCTAACTATTTTTCATCTCCCATCATGTAGTGGATCTTTTGATTTAAGCAGCTTATCATATGGCAGTTTGTTGCATTTTACATTTTTATTTTTTTTGCATTTTATATTTAAATGTTAAGTGTAAAGATTAGGTGGAATTCTCTGATAATATGAGATATGCTTTTGAATGTTAAGTGAGTGCTTTGTTGGACACATCATTTTGTTTCTGATTTATAAGTTTATCTGAATTCTTCCCTCTGAAATAAAACAGAAGCCCACATGTTTTTGTACAAATCATTGAAGTAGCTTTTCCAGTAGTAGATTTGAGTAGACACAAATAGACAGAAGGGCCTTAGTGCTTAAGCTACTTAGTTTCTGCCAATAAAATTAGTAGTGCTGGTCTTGGGGTGACTGGGGTGCACTGGAGCCTCTGGTTAGGCAAAGAATGGTCAAAGGTTGGTAGGAGGTGGAGTGGCTCCTGTTTGCTATTATGGAAGGTTACCTTCTTTGGGTACAACATACAGGCCACCAACAAAGCAAGATTCCCCACCCTAGTCCCCCCACCCCTTTTGTTTATTATGAAAAAATTTAAACATCTATATTTTTTCTATTCTTTCTGTTTGTTTATTTACTTATTTATTTTTTATTGATTTTAGAGAGAGGAAGGGAGAAGGAGACAGAGGTAGAAACATCAATGATGAGAAAGAGTCATTGATTGGCTGCCTCTTGCATGCCCTCTACTGGGGATCGAGCCCACAATCTGGGCATGTGCCCTTGACTGGAATCAAACCCAGGATCCTTTGGTCCGCAGGCCAATGCTCTATCCACTGAGCCAAACTGGCGAGGCCTATTCTTTCTACTTTTATATAATAGACCCCTATGTGCCATCACCTGGCTTTAACAGTTTTCAATTTAAGTGCCAGTCTTGTTTCTAATGCATAACTACCATAACCCTTGGGTTATTTATAACATAGTAGAGGCCCGGTGCACGGATTCGTGCACATTGAAAGGAAATTAACTAGAAGGTGGCCGGTGGGGTGGGACTGGGCGAGATGGATTGGACATGCCCTGGAACTAATCTCCTGCAGTCCCTCCCCAGCCGGCCACACCTGGGGTGGCGTTGGGGCTCAAAGGGCATCTGCGGAATGAGCGGGGCCCCTCTGGCAGGTGGGGTTCCTCAGCCTGGCCTGTGGGGATCGGGCTGAAACTGGCAGTCTGACATCCCCCGAGGGGTCCCGGAGTGCGAGAGGGCACTCTGCAAAGTTGCTGTCGCTCGGCAGCTCCTGTGTTGAGCGTCTGCCCCTGGTGGTCACTGCACGTCATAGCTACCAGCGGTTGGCTAGTTGGCCGGTCGCTTAGGCTTTTATATATATAGATACTCTCTTATAATTACCAACTATTTACCTTTTCTGCTGCACTTCATTCCTTCCTGAATATCTGACTTAAAATATGCTGTTCTTTCTCAGAAGTCTGAAGTACTTCTTTTAGTATTTCTTGTAGAGCAGGTCCGATAGCATTGTATTCTCTGTTTTTGTTTATGTGAACATATTTTGATTTTTGCCTTAGTTTCCCCACCACCACTTTGAATATGTCATTCTAATGTCCTGTGGCATCCACTGTTTCTGAGCCAGCTCTTTCATCATTGTCACCCTGTATGTAATGTGTCATTTTTCTCTTATTGATTTTAAGATTCTTTACCTTTTAAAAGTTTGACTGTCATATACATAGGTGTGGTTTTCTTTTCTGTTTGTTCTTCTTGGTCTTGAGCTTGTTAGATCTATAAGTCAGTATTTTGACTAAATATGGGAAGTTTTCAACCACAGTTTATTTCTTCAGATTTTTTTCCTGTCTCTCTTTTCTCCTCTGGACTTCATTTGCATGTATGTTAGATTGCTTCTCATGATATTGTCCTATAGGTGATTTTTATGAAGCTTTATTAATTTTACTGTAATCTTTTCTCTCTCGATATTTTTATTACATAACTAGAGGCCCGGTGCACAAATTCGTGCACCAGTGGGGTCCTTCGACTTGGCCTGTGGGATTAGGCTGAAACCGGCTCTCCGACCTCCCCTACAGGGTCCTGCATTGCAAGAGGACACAGGCCAGGCCAAGGGACCCCACCAGTGCACAATTGGAGCCGGGGAGGGACTGTGGGAGGGCGCCAGGGTGTGTCTGGCCCATCTCACTCAGTCCTGATCAGCCAGACCCCAGCAGCAAGCTAACCTACTGGTTGGAGCGTCTGCCCCCTGGTGGTTAGTGTACATAATAGCGACTGGTCGACCAGTTGACTGTCTGCCCCCTGATGGTCAGTGCACATCATAGTGACTGGTTGACTGTCTACCCCCTGGTGGTCAGTGCATGTTGTAGCGAGCGGTTGAGCAGCCTTAGCATATCATTAGCATATTACTCTTTGATTGGTTGAACGGCTGACTGGGCACTTAGCATATTAGGCTTTTATTATATAGAATTTCTATTCATCTGTCTTTTACTTACTGCTTTTTTCTTCTTCTGCTATCTCCCATGCTTCTTAAGCTATCTGGTGAATTTTTCATGGAACCTATCATTTAAGTTATCATACTTTTCAACTCTAGATTTTCCATTTGTTTTTTTTTTACACTCCATTTCTCCATTGAGATTCCCTATTGCTTTATTGTGTGGATGTACCATAGTTTATTCAACTAGCCTCCTACTGGCTCCTTGAAGTCTGCTTTGAATCAGCAAACTGTCTTGCCACTCTTCCACTTGTAAATATTGTTCAGAAAAGGGTTATATTTCATTACAGAAGTAAACTGGAATCTAAAAAGTATTGGGTCTAAAAATATTACATATTTTGTATGTATTTATTATAAAAGTCACTTGAATAATAATCCTGATGATTTAAATATTCTTCCTTTTAGGTTGTGCATTATGTGTGACTCTTCCAATGAGTTTATTAAACTTTTACAAGTAAGTATTTCATTTTGTAATTGGATAAGAAATTGTTATTTAGATGAATTTTAAGATCTCTCCTTTTGGGATCTGGATATTTTGAAAAGGTTGTGAAATCTGTATTTTGAATCTAGAAGGAAATTAGGATAATTTGGTATATTTATGGTGGCTTGTGTAGTCACTTCAACCATAGCACAAAACTACTTGTTCTTGTTCTTTTGCTACAGTTTTAGGCTCACCAAACAGCCTTCTAATTTGCCGGTTTTTTTTGTGAGTGAATCCACAGGAAGGTATTCCTGTTGAATATGGATGCATTTAAATATATTTTTACTGATTTCAGAGAGGAAGGGAGAGGGAGAGATAGAAACATCAATGATGAGAGAGAATCACTGATCAGCTGCCTCCTGCACACACCCCACTGGGGATGAGCCTGCAACCCTGGCATGTGCCTTAACCCGGGAATTAAACCATGACCCTCCTGGTGCAGAGGTTGCTGCTCAACCACTGAGCAGCCACACTGGCCGGGCTGATATGTTTACATTCTGTTTTATAAATTGATTATCTCTAAGTTTACTTAACATGATCATAAAAAACACACACACGAAAACTTCTGAACTTGTATAGTTTAGGACCAAACTCTAGACCTCTGCTGGCTCTTCTAAAATAGCATTATATAGAATTCCTGCCTGCGGGGATGGTAGGCTTTGGGGAGGGGAGTTGCGCAAGTGGAGTTTCATTTTTCTGACCTATGCACTTCCCCACCCTGTATAGCCTCACTGAATTTCTTTTTGTGACCTGAATATATTCTGCTCTTTCCTTCCCCAGTATTTTTGCTCTTGTTGTTTCCTCTACTTGAAAAACTTTCTTGTACTTCCTCCTTCATCCTTCAGCTCTCAAATCTGTCTGCAAAATCCTGTCCATGTCAAGCTAAGCTCTATGAATCTTCCCTGTTTATTGCAGAGTCATTCATAGAAACCATAAAATTTAAAGCTCTGAAGGCCACAGAGATTATTTGAGTCATTTCTTCCTCATCTTCTAAAGGTGTGGTCTTGATTGGGCAACACCTTGGCCACGGGCATGCAATCAGTGGCAGAACCAGGGCTAGGATTTGGGGCTCTGTTCAGATGAGCAAACGTGTCTAGAGATGCTAGAGTGCTATCAGCAGTCTCATTTCAGAATCTTCCAGGTGAATTATTTCTCACTTTAAGCTCTCTGTTCACTGTGAGGTCCTCTTGTAGTATTGCTTTATGTTCATTTTCTTTTTCCTATTAGAATATAATCTCAAAGAACAGTGATTTTCAACCTTTTTCATCTCATGGTACACATAAACTAATTACTAAAATTCTCCAGCACACCAAAAAATATATTTTTTTGCTGATCTGACAAAAAAAAAGAGGTATAATTTTGATTCATTCACACCGGATGGCTATTGTTGTGTTGGCTATTGTCATTTTTTTTTAACTTTTAAAATGAATTTATTGGGGTGACATTGGTTAATAAAATTGTATAGGTTTCAGGTTGTCACTTAAAAAATATATTCTTTTATTGATTTCAGAGAGGGAGAGAGAGAGAAATATCAATGATGAACCCTCCTACAAAGGTGTGTCTGTGGTTCCGTCTTTGGACACATAAGAACTGGAGGCAAAGAAATGTGGGCTTGGAGAAGTCTGGAGCCAGCTTGCTCCCTGCAGGCTCAAGATCAACCATCCCACACAGGGGAGAAAAAAGGAAATATCAATGATGAGAGAGGATCATTGATCGGCTCCTCCTGCACACCCTACACCGAGGATGAAGGTCCCCAACCCAGGAATTTGCCCTGACAGGGAATCGAATGTTGACCTCCTAGTTCATAGGTCGACACTCAGCCACTGAGTCATGCCGGCCAGGCAGGTTGTCTTTTTTTAATTTGACAACCTAAGGGAAAAAAGGTCAATGCCCCTGACTAAATAGCCAGGTATTGCGTGTTTTAAAAATTCTTGTGGCACACCTGTTGAAAATCACTGTCATAGATCAAAGACCAAGTTTTATTCGTCTTCACATTCCAGGTGTAAAAATGGGACTAGGTCAGAAGTTCTAGTCCTGGCCTTGCCACTTGGTAGCAAGTTTTGTAAATTTATTTATTTATTTATTTATTTATTTATTTATTTATTTATTTATTTATTAAAATATATTTCTTTATTGATTTCAGAGAGGAAGGGAGGAGAGAGAGATGGAAACAACAATGATGAGAGAGAATTGTTGATCGGCTGCCTCCTGCACGCCCCATACTGGGGATCGAGCCCGCAACCCAGGCATGTGCCCTTGGCCGGAATCGAACCTGGGACCCTTCAGTCCGCAGGCTGATGCTCTATCCACTGAGCCAAGTCGGCTAGGGCAAGTTATGTAAATTTAAATTCTCACATCTTCACTTAACCTGTCTGTTAAAATGGGGTTAATAATGTTGATTGTTACCTATGCCATAGGACTGTGGTGAGTATGAAATTAGGGAATAAGTCTGAAAGTACATTAAAACTATAAAACACAAGTATAATATAAGTTTTATATGTAATAATGTTCTTTGTATTACTTGATTTTTTTTTTCCAGAAGCTGTAAAAATAACAGCTTGAAACACAATTCAATCTATGAAGCTCTGGTCCCCTTCTTTTCTCCATGTTTGCTATTCATTTTGTCTACAGCCTGGATTCTCCAGTCACCTTCCGATATTTTAGAGATGCATCCTAGAGTATTCTACTTTATGGTTGGAACAGCCTTTGCCAATATCACAGTAAGATTTTTTCTTTTAAAAATCTTAATATATATAAGGACTATATGACAGTTGATAATTTGAGAAACCTTATACAGATTAGAATAAGCAGATATTAATTTAAAGATATTGTCATTCAAAATTTGAGAAAATAATAACCTCAAAGGCAGAAATTATTTTTTTCCTTTGAAACCAATAGGATTTAGAGACGGCAGTAGTATTTTGGAACCATAGCATATTTGAGCTTTTTGTTTTGGTTGCCTGCTGAAGAATTCATGGAATAATTTTAAATTCCTTTCAGACTGTAAAAATTATTAACAGTGTCATTAAAATGGCTATAGATCTAATGATTAGTTTAGGGAGCTTGAAACAGGTTTTTGCGAGAGAGAAAACACATCATACACACACCCCACACATTTTTTTAACCAACTGATTTTTAAATTAAGGACATGGGATTATACACTAGGTAACAAATAACAGCATATTTTTAAAAATTAGGAGTTGAGAAAAGACCCTGATAGTTTTGGGAGCGAGAACCCTGTGCTCTTGCTCAGGCCAGGTCCTTAATAAGTTTTTTTATTTTCTAAGCCACTGAGCTTACGTTTCCATGTATTAAAGCATTTATGAATGAATAAAGCTGTATTTGAGTAAGGTGTTGAAAGTAAAGGGAGCCACAGAGGTTTGAGGTGTTAATATGGTAATATGAGAAATTTAGTTGTGTGGGAGGCTGTTTTGAAAAAAAAAATTTTTTAAGGTCACAAAGAGTCTTAAAATTGGGAGAAACTTTTACCCACACTATTATCTAGAGGAAGAATGCCTTCTGTGGCATCCTTTCTACACTCTTCTGACATGCACGTGGTCTGCGGGTCCACAGGTTTGAAGGTGGGGGGCAGAGATCCAGTTAACCCCTGCTCTGATCACTGGGACTACTGAACTTAATGTAATGTGAATGTGTTGGCTCAGGTACTTGAATCCTTCTTAAATGTTGGTGTGACAAGTTTTGGAAGTGTTTTGCTAATTAAATTTTATTCCAACCCCCCCCCCCCTTTTTTTTTTTTTTACTAACTTCAAGTGTCAGCTGATTGTTTGTCAAATGAGCAACACCAGATGTCCAACTTTGAATTGGTTGCTGGTTCCTCTCTTCTTGGTTGTCGTGGTGGTAAACTTAGGAGTCGCCTCTTATATTGAGAGCATTCTCCTATATACAGTAACAGCTGCTTTCACTCTGGCCCACATCCATTATGGAGTACGAGTGGTGAGTAATTGAGAACAAAACTGGTTCCATTTGGTTCTTATGAAAAGAAAGAAAGTGAGGGAAAATTGTAAATGAAAGTTTGCTTATTATAGTAGCTAGGAGAATTTTGGTATATTCTCTAAATGTTTTATAATATCCAGGTGTGTCATTTTAAATATTGTTTCTCTAATGAGTGTGTTATAATAACTACAAATAATTTAAAAGCTGGGTAATTATAAGGAGTCAGTTCCTGTTTTTAAGCCGGCAGAAATGTAAAACGTTTTCTTGTTGAATAGGATTATAAACTCCTTTGTGCTTTTAATTATATAGGATGAGATGATCCCATTGGCTGATTATTTCTCTGCATACTTTAGCTCTAGGCCAGGGGCGGGCAAACTTTTTGACTCGAGGGCCACCATGGGTTCTTAAACTGGACCGGAGGGCCGGAACAAAAGCATGGATGGAGTGTTTGTGTGAACTAATACATGCTAACACTGCTGCTGGTGAAGGAGCGGAGGGGAGAGCAAGAGAACCCTCCGCTCTTTCGGCTCCGCAGGCCGGATAGAAAAGCCGAACGGGCCAGCGCGGGCCGTAGTTTGCCCACGGCTGCTCTAGGGGCATTTTTATTGCTCGTTACTATACTTTGGAGAGAAACTGGAATTGGTTTTGTAGCACTGTCTCCCTCTCTCCTCCCCCTGCATGTGGTAAAGAGGTTAGAACTTCTGATGTAAGGCTTTTGCATTATTTGAAGTTTTACTTTATCTATGCTGTTTCTGAGTCCTCATCAGGAGAAATAATAAATAAGGGTAAATATAGAAGAGAAAGGATTTAAGAAACATTATGCAAACCATAATATTCTCTTCTAAAAATAAGAGACCAATCTTGTCACTGGTTCCAGGGACCTGGCCCTGAGCGGGTCTGCCAAGGGCCGGCACGTAGTGTGGGTTACTGACTTCATCCGGGGAAAAATGTCACAACACGAGTCCAGGTGACTGTGAGGGAACCTTTATTAAAGCTGGGGACAGTGAAACAAAGAAGGGCTTATTAGTGTAGAAGAAGCGACAGGAGAGCCGAGGCTGGGCTCTAGTAGCTCTCTGGGAAACCAGAGGAAAGGGGACTGGGGAACAGGTTGAGGGTTATCCTGGGGTGAGCTGCCGCTGCCCATTGCTCCCTAGGTTATAATTCTCCTGGGGTCCCTTCAAGTTTAGGAGATACATGCCTGTGGGGGGAGAGGGGAGGGGAGAAGAGAGGAACGGGAATGGGGGGAGCTGCTCCCCAGAGGGAGAGCTAGGCCCTTTGTCTTGAGGCTTTTATCTCTTTCTTGCAGGCGGGAACCTCAGGGGAGGGTTTCAGCAGAATAATATTCATCCGTTTTCTAGGTGTGCTCCTTCAGGCTCATGGTCTCCACTGATTGGTCGTTGTCAGGGCCGGGGGTCATTGGTCACTGCAGCTGGTCCTGGATTCTCCCACAGGTTTTGCTGCTTTTGGGGCCAGGAGCTGAAATACCGCTGCTGAGGCCTCGATGTTATCTCTAGGGAGGGACCTTCTGAATCTGCTGTAATTGCTCTGTCAGTTTGTTCAGCTGCCTCAGTTTCCCTAGTCTGCTTGTCCTGGCTTGCTGGCCTGTCTCAGTTTCAGGACAAATGAACGAAGACTCATGTAATAAAATGAGAATCAGAACCATGCAGTTTGTTTTCTTTTTCATCACGCTTTAGCATTATTTTCTAATTATTTTACATATTTTAATATGTACATAATTATGATTTTTAAAATAGTATAGCATATTCTATCAAGGAGATTGCTTAATAGTAACCCAATTTACTTAATTATGATTCAGTTATTTTAATCATTTAGGTTGTTTCCAAATTTTCACGATTATAAATAATGTTGGAGTGAACAATCTGGAGTAATATTTTTTCTTTCATTTGCTTTATTTTCTGGGATACTTTCATAGGAGTGGGGTTATGTAGAAGGCTATTCACACTTTTATGTCTCTTAAAACTCTTCTATTTAGTGTGCTTGTTTGGAAAGGAACCCTGCTGTGAATCAATTTGAGAAAACAATAATATATTGTTGTTCATAGTTATCAAGGGGGTGCACCTGTCATGCTTGATAACAACTTTATACTTTGCACGTTATTAAACTTAGGCTTTTTCCCCTTATGTTTCTCCCCAAAGTAGCCCACGTTTGTTGGGACAAAATCGATGAAATTGTTATGGAAAAAAAATCATGATAACTCTACAAATTATAATATGAAGACATAATTGTCTATGTTTTTATTTGTGCAAATTTAACATTATGTTATATAGCAGCACTTGTAGGCCTTTATCCTGGTATTTCATCAGGCACCTGCATGATGGGGAACACAGTTGCCAATGTTTTTATTTATATATATTATTGATTTCAGAGAGGAAGGGAGAGGGAGAGAGAGAGAAACATCAATGATGAGAGAGAATCATTGATTGGCTGCCTCCTCTACGTCCCCCACTGGGGATCGAGCCTGCAACCAACCCTAGGCATGTGTCCTGACTGGGAATTGAACCATGACCTCCAGGTTAGAGGTCAATGCTCAGCCACTGAGCCACGCTGACCAGGCTGCTAATATCTGTTGTAATTGTTTTAATTTATTATAACCCTTCAGAAGCATATCTTCAGAAAATCATACATACACCAAACCAAACCAAAACACATTTTTATTTAAATTTCCTTTGTTAGAAATCTGGAAAATAGATACAAGCGAATTGAAAGAAATTACAGAAGTGTCTTTTTTTGTCGGTCTTTGTGTTCTCTTACCACTTCTGCAACTTCTGACCAGAAAGTGAAACTTGCTCTAAGTCATACAAAACATTCGCCCGAACTATTGAAATATAAGTAATACAAATAAGGAAAGAAGTAAGAACTAGCAAACAAATGATATTTACTAACTGGCACATAACCAAGATCTTGCAAACCTATTAGTGATACCCTAACTCAGTGGTCGGCAAACCGCGGCTCGCGAGCCACACGCGGCTATTTGGCCCCTTGAGTGTGTCTCTTCCACAAAATATGCGTGCACGTACAGTGCGATTGAAACTTCGTGGCCCATGCGCAGAAGTCGGTTTTCGGAAAGGAGATAGATGAAACAAGTATACAAGACGAGTGTGGATGGGAGAGTTGGAAGGGGTTGACCTCAGCGAACGTACCTCAATCAGATTGAGGACGTTTTTAGCAAAGGCCAGCTTAGGAGTACCCTAATTAAGTTACTAACAATGTACCTACCTATTTAGTTTAAATTTAAAAAATTTGGCTCTCAAAAGAAATTTCAATCGTTGTACTGCTGATATTTAGCTCTGTTGACTAATGAGTTTGCCGACCACTGCCCTAACTAATATGTCCTAAACCTCCCAAAATGTGTACAGATCTAGTTTTAAACTCTTTCATCAGGATTAGGAATGATATAAAAAAAATGTTATAAAAAGCTGAATATTGAGTCTCTCTCTATATAAATATTTGACCTACTAGCTGGTTTAAATCAACTAACCCTATAATTCTTCAGTAGATTTGATGTGAATCTGTGTGGTCTGGAGGGCTCTGGAAAGACTAGAACTCTGGAGACCCAGGTTTAAGTCCTAACTCTCCCAGGATAGATCTAGTACTCTTATTTAGCCGTCTAGGTTCGTAGCTATACTAACCCAGAAAAAACTTCATTATGTCTGATGATTTTTGCTGTGTCAGTAAATTGTTGTCTTCAGAGGGTGAATTCTGTG
Source organism: Myotis nattereri (assembly GCF_964212035.1). Classification (NCBI taxonomy): domain Eukaryota; kingdom Metazoa; phylum Chordata; class Mammalia; order Chiroptera; family Vespertilionidae; genus Myotis; species Myotis nattereri. The sequence continues at coordinate 72,943,767 of NC_138085.1, read as the reverse complement.
CGCTTTAAAAAAAATAATTAGGGGCGGGGGCGGGGGCGGCGGGGAGGGCCGAAAAAAAAAAAAAATTAGGTCCATATTGGTCACTGCCTCCTTTTCTGGTTTTATATAGGTAAAGCAACTGAGCAGCCATTTTCAGATTTACCCGTTCTCATTGAGGAAACCCAACTCAGATTGACTAGGAATGGAAGAAAAGAACATTGGCCTGTAATCTACAGAAAGAAGTACTGTAAATACGATGCTTGTAAATATTTCATCTATCACCATTGAACTAAACTGATCTGCTTAACAGACATGGGAACTCTGTGTGTGGTACTTGTACAGCAAGAATGATATATATAATCTGAAATGTGGAATTTTGAACCTACTAACTCCCACCTTATTTTATTTTTTATTAAACCATGTGATGTTTTGGTGAAGCCTAATGTACATGAGACCAGCAAATGTTTTTAGTGATTTTAACCTCATGAGTCCATAATGTTTTTGGTTCATACAGAGTTAAAGATGCTTTATTTTTATTATTTAAAACAGCCCCAGATTGGTTTAAAACACTGATGATGTTCAGAAAACCACAATATGTTTTCATATTTGGTACTTAGTAAGAGGCCGTTGGCTCTGGAAGCTATCAGTAGTCCACATCCAACATCAGGAAAAGAGAAGAGCAAGTCACCTTCAGCAAGAGATGCCAAATGATTACAGAACAATATGACGGTTTGCCAATATACTGGTTTCTCTTTCCCATGGAAATGCCTTTGTCCTCCTGTGCTAAGAGAGCTAGGATATATGTTTAGATTCTCTAATATTCTGGCTCTCTTTGTGAGGGAGCAGAGTGTGGTAAATGGTTTAGTTTCCTTTTAAAGAAAAACATTCTATTGAGACTCAGTAGAGAGTGGATTGTAACTGTAGCTCACCCATGGGCATGGTTCATTGTTTCGGTGTGGCATTCCCCACCTCGGCTATAGTTGCTGATTTGGTGCCTGAGAACTGATTAAGTGAATGCATGTGCCAGTGTGAGTCTGATGGTAGTGACTTGCGAGGAGCACAGATGAACTTCCTTCTTGGGGAAATGGGCTTTGGAGCCAGGATTCTCACGAGCCTCACTATGAAATGACTGCTGTGAACCTCACTACAAAGTTAGTTTTGTAATTCAGTTTGTCCTTCCTTCCTTCCTTTCTGCCTGTGGAGGAGCAAGTGCTGTATTTTTTATTTTATTCAGGATAAAGAAGGAGAGAGAAACCCTCTCTTCTCCAGCTTGCCCACCTTCCCACTTGAAGAAATTTTTTTAATATATGCCTTACTGAGTATGTACTCTCTTTAATAATACCTGGAACAATTTTTGAGGTTTACGGACAAGCATCAAAATAGATCACACCTTTCCATGAATGTAGATATTTTCTTCTTCTTCTTTTTTTTTTTTTTTTTACTTTGTCTCCATTTACTTTGGTGGTGGTGAAATTTACTCCCTGATTTTCTTTTATTTTTCACTGAATGAAGTTTGTGCTTGAATGAAGAGTGTATCTTAAACCCTTTTTTTGGATGGATTGCACTTGGATAAAATAGGCACCACTGTGTTGATATGTAATTAAGTTCATAACCATTATTTATCTAGGAATGTGACCATTTTAAAATTTAATTATATAGTGTATTTCTTGGTTGAATGTCTGTCTGCTGCTTTGTAAAAATAATCATGTAATTGATACTTCAGTTCCTAAATTTGCAAATTCTAATAATTGTCATCTAGGTCATTAGACATGAAGAGTCAAGGAGCTGATCTCATGGTTCTGTACTCATTTTTAAAAATGTTTGTAAAGGTTGAGGTATATTCAGTGACTTTCCCTGAAACAAAAATGAACACTGAAAATAGGTGAGAAATTGATGCTGTAAAATGTGGGTAGTGATTCCATGTTTGTGTATAAGTTGCCATCATAGAGGTCAGAGAATGAATTAGGTAAGTGAGGGGAATGCTCTTTTCAGTAGATCTTGTTCTGTGTCATCTGTAAGATTGAACTGGAGAAAGTGTTCTCTTGGGCTGGGAACAGAGCTTTGCTTCAAGGTTTCTGAGCTAATCATTTCACTGTTTTGTTGACCTTGTACACAAGAATGAGGTTCATCTGTACTGGATCAGAAAGGAACTGATAAATATTTATAAAATGATACATTTGGACCACAGGCTTTCTTCACCTTATAGTATAGTGAGAAAATACCTCTTACTTCTGGCATAAGGTCATGTCCTGTCATTTGGGGGCTATTACCTCAAAGTGTGTTTCTGCTCTCTTTCTGTTGCATCACGTTCATTTGAAAATTGTCTTGTGCCTATACTTTATGACTTATTTCCCTATGGTGGTAAAGAATGGTGCCATCGTCAGTTTTTTTGCCATCCTTAGATGAAAGGAAGGTGACTGTCAGCAAGGTGAAAGTAAAACTGTGATGAACTGTCTCAGAACATCGTGAACTGTGCTTCTGGAGTGTACTGCTGGCTCGTGTTCTGGGTGTAGTCAGTCTGCCATCTTCAAGTGCATCTTGAAAGTCCCCATGTGTTAGGTAGTGATGGGGTGCCTGAAGCAGGACTTAGTTACAAGTAGCTCTGTGCATTTATGTCATGCCAATTATCACGACATTTCCAAAGTATAAAAGATATTTCAGGCTTATGCATGATATTTGGGGTGAGTTCACCCCTCAGCCTTTCTCCCAGCATACACTGAGCTGCCTTTTGGGGGAGCAGTGGGATGGTTGGTCACCCCTACATGCTTTCTGTACTTTTCAGAATAGAGTGCCTTAGCCAGGCCAGAGGTGTACTTTGTGTTTCTACTGACCAAAGTTACCTAGACCTGTAAGAGAAGCTTCTTTTCAGGTTATGGTATGAAAAATGCCCTTTCTTGCTTGTCAGAAAAGAATTCCCCTGTATTTGAGGGGGGTACGAGACAGAAAAATTAGAAAATACCTGGATACAGAATGTTAATGCTGCCTTTTGTGAACTTTAATAACATGATCGTCACAGTTTAAATTTGTTACATTTTAAATTGTCATTCCTCCAATAATATGTAATGAATACAGTTTATGGGTTTTAGTCTTAAGGGTAATAGAATAACTTCCAAGTAGAAAACTAAATGATCTTCCTTGATATTTAATAATATCATGGTTAATTCTAATTTAAAACTACTTTTAATTCTAATTTAAAAAGAAATGCTGATGGTGGTCTAGAACAGCCGTGGGCAAACTACGGCCCGCGGGCCGGATCCGGCCTGTTTGAAATGAATAAAACTATTGAAAAAAAAGACCGTACCCTTTTATGTAATGATGTTTACTTTGAATTTATATTAGTTCACACAAACACTCCATCCATGCTTTTGTTCCGGCCCTCTGGTCCAGTTTAAGAACCCATTGTGGCCCTCGAGTCAAAAAGTTTGCCCACCCCTGGTCTAGAATGTTATGTACTACTACCAACATGTCATTTATTTTAATATAGCGCTATTAGGAGAGGAATGTATCTCTAGAGTTGCCCAAATTCCAAATTAGATACCAAAAGACCATTGACCATGGTCTGGAACCTGGGCACTGGGGGAATATGCATAGGAAAAAAACATGCGCCAGACCTACTTGAAGGGAAAGTAGGGATCACCTTAATGCCTCATGCCCATGGCGCCCAATGATAGAAGTGTAATGCACATTTTAAAATTGTCACAATATAGCTCATCATCCCTCCACTAATTTTAGATTCAAATGTGAATTTGAAAGTTTCCTAATTGTTTAATTGACAAAGAATTAGCGTATTTTGTAGTCAATTAATAAAGCATTGGGAGTGGACCTTGCTGTCCAAAGCAGACTTTGATTCTGTGACCGATGGAGAATAAAAAGATCAACTGGAGGTGTTTGATCAAAGGCTACTTTCCCCCTTACATTCTAACTAGAAGTCTATTTGTCACTCTTCCTCTCCAGTCTTCACCTGGGTTTCATTTCAACCAGCCACTGCCTAGGACAGAGATGCCCACTTGCTGTGTTGCCCCAGATCTTGCCACATTCAGATCTCCTTGATTTGCCTTTAGAAATCTTGTCCATTAGTCAAGGACTGGGAACGTGCCAGAGGGAACGAAGTAAACCCGATGGGCTAGAACGTTGACGTTGGGTTTCCAAATAAGCCAAAAGCAGGAACAGAAATTTTTGGTTGTGTTGATTCCTGTGTTCAGAGTGGCCTTTACCTTGACCTCAGTTCTGGACTTGATTGAGCACTCTATTTATAGGAAATTCTGAAATCAGACTAGAATCTTCTTTGTCCTATGAGATTTCTTTGTAAGGCAGCGTGCCCTTTCTTGAACACCCTTTGGGTGAACAACCTTAGTATGTTAGCTGCCAGTACTAGAACCTTCCAGGAATTTTAACTAGTATGCTGCATTTGAAGCGCTTTGACATGTACGTTTAAAGTGACAGTTTTAACAGTAAAATGGTGTTAATCACTGTGAAACTTGAAGGTGTGAAGCTCTACATTTTAGGAAGCTTAAGTAGATTCTGATTTTCCTTAATTAATTATGAAATGTGATTTGTATATTTTACTTTTCATCTTGGACAGTGGTTCAAATGACTGACATGTTGGCAGGCAGCTACTGTTAGGGTTTATGGTAAATCATGGTGGTTTAACTTTTCCAGAGAAAGTGGCGATGTGTTTACCTTTTCCTTGCATGGAGCCATGGGAATTGGGTTTATTGGCTCATTCATTTCCAGTGTTTCTAAGTGCAAAATAAATGTCACCTTTTTAACCTGCATGCTAGTAATGTGCTTTGCTTTTTAGTAAACAAATATGGAAAAGATAGTCATCTGGCTGATTTTTGTTTGTTTTTAAGCAGGGACCTGCTCTTTATACAGACAGACCTTAAATAGCTAACACTTAGGATAGCAAAGGCAGTTTGTCACTTGTGTCCCTCTCACAGGCGGCCTGAGCAAGGGGGGTTGGTTTGCATTTGGTCAGAAAGGCCAGGTCCCCAGGATGGCCAAGTGGCACATGGGCTGGTTTTAGAATATTTTAGTCGGCTCGTCTCCTTAGGGAAGTCCATGTGGCACAACCGGGGTGTCTGGTCCCACAGACCATTCACATTGCCTTGGCCTTCACAGAATCATTCTGGAAAGCCAGGCTGCATCCGAGTGTGCTGTTTTTAAAGCATGTGAGTGAGTTGGATCATGGCCATAGGGTACCTAATGCGACATTGAAATTAGAGACAGGTTTGTAGGCACAGGAGTGGCTGAATGCTCTGGGTGCCTAAGGCTCTTTGGCTACCTACTGTCTTCTCTTGAGCAGTTAATATGGGTAGCAATTAAAATTAGAATTAACTTTTTAAAAATTAAATTCTACATAATTCTCCATGAATTCTAGATTCTGGTATTCTTGACAAGCAATTTTTATTATCTGAGAAGTTCCTGACCAGGAACATGTTTAGTTAGTACTTGCTGTTATTAACCAGGAGCCTGTTTTAATTTTACAAGATCTCTGCATGCTGCATTATAAATCTGTTTAAAATACTGGTATCATTCCATATCAGACTTTGAATTGAATAACTACTATTTAAGATTGCCTCACAATATTAACTTTTTTTTGGTAGGTTATTTTGTCTTGATAACTTGCCCCATTAGAGCAGCCATACAAGAGACAAAGACCCAGCTACATGGGTTACTTACTCATTCTGAAATGTGCCAAGAAAGCAGAATTTAGTATTAAACTCTAAATTTCAACTTTTAAAAAAACAGGTAGCATTTCCTCTGGTAAAGGAGAAGTCAGTGGATAATCGCCAAGGTGTAGAGGCAGAAACTTCCCACTGCCATTTTCTCCCCTCCCCTCCCCTCCCCTCCCCTCCCCTCCCCTCCCCTCCCTTTCCCTCCCCTCCCCTCTAATATAATAGATTAAATCTGTAACCAATTGCAGAATTGGATACTTTTCTGAGTACGGTTTCATGCCCTGTGATTAAGAATGGGTGGCAGGAACCATGGCCGAATCAATTACTGTTGCAGTTTGCTTTCTGTAGATTCTGAAACAAAAAGACGGTTCCATCCCTTCTCAGGTACCTAGAGACAATACCACTCAAGCAACTGGAATATAGTTGCTACAAGTCAAATATATTATCGAAGAAGAGGAGCACAAAATTTTATTTTCCCTTCCAAGTAGTTTAATTGAACATACTCATAATCAGTCTATCTAGGACTTGCTGTGTTTATAGTAAATCATGTAGCATTTATTTTGTCTGGTTATGTGCGATGTGTGTGTATATATACATAGTTAATATGTACACATGTATTCTCTGTGCATATATATGTATGATCTATTCATGTGAACATGCAGTCTACTCTTGATTATCAGTGAGGTGGTGAGCCCTCCGTTCACTGACTTAATCTGCATGAAGCCCCTCGCTCGGTGAAGCCTCTCCCGCATCTGGAGCCACAGGCTTTCCTACTTCTAGCTCATCTCAGCCCCAGGAAAGGCCCTTGAAATAAGTCACTTTCCACTTCCCTTTCACCGGGCATCGTGTGAGCCAGGAAGACCGCTTTTGAGAAAGACGGCTGCTTCCACCAGGTTGAGGCTTCAGGGTCTGAAGGTGATGGAGCCCATTCCTGGCAGGCAGGCAGCTCTGGGGCTTAGCGCTCCTGGGCTTGATGGGGAGAAACCTAGCTCTTGCGGAAGTGGGGCTTCGCAACTTGCTTCAATTCCTTAGCAGGAATGTTGTAAAATCTTAGATAAGTCTTTGATGTACAACCGTGTGTTTCACCGATATATTTGCATCATCGGTGTTGCTGTTTCCCATCCCTACCCCAGATAATCAAGACCTGATTGTTTCTTGCCACTGGATTCCGGAAGCCTTGTCCTTTCAACTGGATTTATGTTTATTTCTGCTGCTGTGAAACCCAAAAGTAATGCAGTAGGTTTTAATTTAAAATTGTTAAATTCCATTATTGATAAATATTTATTGTAATAAAAGTAAAGAGTAAATAATTTTTAAATCCTTTCCGTTTTCAGACTGTCGTCTTTGTTTTTTTCCCTGGTGGGTGCAAAATGGGAGGGAGCGGTGGGGAGGAAATGAATGTCTGGCCACTTGTCTTAGTCACACTCATTGTTTTATAGCAAAACATTAAGAGGAGATAGGAGTAAACCAAAAAATTACATAAATGTATGATGAACCCCCAAACCCTAATTAAGGGGTCTTGGTGTACTTTATGGATATAAAATTAAGTGTGGGACTTGACTTAGTATATTAAAATGTAATCAGCATATCATTCTTTTTATGCAAAAAGATTATAAACTGAGGTAGATGGCCAGCCTGTGGCATAGTAGAGGACACCTGCCTAATCTTTATCACCCAAAACTTACCCAGGGATGCAGATGCCATGCCCAAAGGACTCGAACTATTGAGTCTGTGGAAAGTGATACCCATATGGGCCCCTGAGTTCATTATAGCCAATTGTACATCAAAAGAGCTTGTCTGCATTGGCCTTGTCATAATTGCCTCTGAGTTGAGTAGTCAGTACCCTGACAGGTGAGAAAATGATCCTCAAGTAGTTGTGACTTACCCGAGGGTGCAGGGCGGGTCTAGGACTAGGACCTGCCTTTTCTCACTACAGGCCCCTTCCGGAGTTTCCCACAGGCCAGTGGATCGAGTCCCTGTCAAATGTTAAACAGTTTTTAAAAAGCGTTTTCATTCCCAATAAGAACGCTATTTGGTTGACATTGAGTCAAAAACCAGCGAGGAAATTGTGCTTTTTCAGGGGACGGTGCTTCCTTGAGAGTTTAAGTCTGTTCTGTACCCCCTGGTACTGTTTCCCTCTGCTCCCCCCCTTCTCTTTCTGTAAGGTGGCACTGGTGGGATTGCCCCAGGTTTTAGCCCTACTGAAAACGGCTACAGAAGACAATAATCCCTTGTTGGGTAAAACTTTATTGATAAGATGGGGTTTCACATTCTAGAGGAGGAGCAGAGGGGACCATGCACAATGTAGGAGCTCAAAAATGAATAAATGGATGCAATATACATCAGTTCAAACTTTCCAGTGAGGCAATAAGCTCAGAGTGGACCTACCATAAGGTAGCTTCTATGAGGAAAGGACCATGCCCATCAGGTGCTCAATATTATTTGATGAATATGATTTTGAGGAATAGCCATTTGATGATGAATGAGTCATGGGGGTCAGTAAGCATGAGCCACAACTTGGTCCAGCTCTTCAGTCTCCCAATCTGTGCTAATATGACTGGTCCTTTGTAAGAGGAATAAAAAGCCCAAAGCTGGGACGCCCGGGCTGAATGGCGGTGGGCGGGGCCTGAGCTGCGCACGCAATCTCCAGCGGCGGGTCGGAAGACGGCTTTACCTTGGCAACGACTTGTTGTTAGCAACCGGCAGCGGTCCAGTGTTGGTCCCCGCCGAGCTGCCTGGGGGAGGCACCCGCCATGAATCCGCCGGTTCCCCTGGGGATCCTGGAGGATAAGGAGGAGGAACACTTAGCCACTCAGGTCCTCGGACCCTCGATCAATTCCGATAATCCTCAGGAGCGGATCCAGGCCCGGCGCCTCCGCATCGCGGCGCGCCTGGAAGCCCGGAGACGGTGAGCAGGGGCTGGGCTGGCCGTGGCAAAGCGCCTCGGGTGTTACAGGGGCAATGAGGGGGGGGGGGGGCTAGGAGTGGGGTGCTGCCAGGGCAGGAGCCCCCTGCAGTGAGGGGCCGGAGTGCCCCAAGGGTGAGAGGGCCTTTATTTTTAAAAAAGTATTTATTTATATTAGAGCGAGGAAGGGAGGGAGAACATCATCTCTTGTTCCAACTATTCATGCATTCATTGATGGATTTTTGTTTGTGTCTTGACCAGGGGTCAAACCGGCAACCTTGGCATATCTGAACATGCTTTCACCAACTGAGCTTTAACCACCCTGGCCAGGGCAGAGGGCCTTGTTTCTTGATAGAAAACTTTCATTCCAGAAAGTTCAAGCAAAGTATGGGATATTAAAACATTGAGCACACTATAAAGTTAAAAACAGAAATAGCAATCCTTTCAATGCTTTCACTGGGAGCCGGGTGCAGCCGGCACTGTGGGCAATACACTGAAATACGGGTGATCCAGGACCTGCCCTCGGAGATCTGTCCCCACTTCCCTCCCAGCCTACCTGCTTCCCCAAGTATCAATCCAGTGGACCTCAGCTACCACTTCTGCTGGCCTCAGCGCCTTAACTGCTTGTGTGACCCACGCTCATTCCTGAAGCATCTGAGACTGATAGCCTTATTCCTTTCATGCCAGGTTGCCACACCGATCCACTCACAGACACAGTGGACTGTCAGAGAGGGTAGAAGAAGAGGCACCTGCATTCCCTGAATTGCTGTTACCCTCCCCATGTAACAGCGTCATACCTTGTCCTGCTGGTCAGGGTCAGCTGCCCCCCTAAGATGATGACTTCCCTTCTTGTCTGCTGCCCATTGGACGCAAGCGGCCCAAAGTCGTGTGGCTGCGTTCCAACAAAACTTTAGTTACTGGGCACTGAAATGTGAATCTCATATAATGTTTGTGTCCCAAAATTTCCATTATATTTGATTTCCCCCCCTAGATTAATAAGCTTCATTTCTTTTAGAGCAGTTTTAGGTTTACAGAAAAATCAACTGGAAAGTACGGAGTATTCTCACATACCTTCTGCCCCCACACATGCATCACCTCTCCCACTCTCACATCCCCCGCCAGAGTGGTACCTTCGTTACAGCTGATGAACCTCATGGACATGTCATTGCCAGCCAAAGTCCATACTTTACATTGTGATTCACTCTTGGTGTTCTGTGGATTTTGACAACTATATAAAGACAAGTATTTACCATTACAGTACTGCACAGAATAGTTTTACTGTGGTCTGCCTATGCACCCTCATCTTAAAAAATACCCAACACTCTTAAACATGTAAAAATTATTCTTCACTTGTGAGCCATACAAAAACAGGTGGGTCAGATTTGTTCCATAGGCCCTAGTTTGCCAACCCTGGTGTGACAAATCACTGTGATGTTCTGTGGGATATCTGGGTGGTTCTGGCTTATTCAGACTATATTTTCAAAGGGATCAGGAGAATTAACATTGCCCTGTGAATATGAGCAGGTATTATTGTCAACCTTTTAAAACCTTTCTAGTCTGATAGGAGAGTTTTCAACTTCATTTCTCTGCTTATATATATGTGAAGTGGAACATATTTTTTAATGTCTATTGGCCATTTGTAATTCTTTTGTGAATTGCCTGTTCACATTCTTTGCCAATTTTTCTATTTGGTATATTGTCTTTTTTTAAAATATTGATTTGAAGGAGGCTTTTCTATTTTATAGAGAGGAAAGTTTTTTTCAAATATCTTTTACCAGTTTATCCTTTGACTTTCAAGGATAAAATTAAAACATTTTCGGAAGTAAAATCTTTCAACCTTTTTTCGAACTTTGGCCTTATTCTCTCCCCTTTATATAAATTTACTTATAGTGTTTTAGGATTATGTTTTTTAATATCTAAACTATTAACCATATGGAAAGTATTTTTGTATGTCGTGTGAATTCCCATGGAACCTTTGCATATAGAACTTAAGTACTAGAAATAACTTCAGTTTCTCGGTTCTTTTCCATCACAGGGAAGCGCTCGGAGAATATTTAGATGGAAAGAAGGAGAGTGAGGAAGATCAAAGCAAGAGCTATAAACAGAAAGAAGAAAGCAGACTGGTATGGACTGGGCAGCGAATGGGTCCTGACAGCTCTGGGAGGCTAGATGGCTGGATGTGATGTCACGTTTTCTGTAGTTCGTTATTTTATTTATTTATTTTTTAATCCTCACCCGAGGATATTTTTCCACTGATTTTCAGAGAGAGTGGAAGAGAGAGGGAAAGACAGATAGAAACATCAGTGTGAGAGAGAGGCATGGATTGGTTGCCTCCTGCATGTGCCCTGACCAGAGCCCAGGCCGGGGAGGAGCTTGCAATCGAAGTACGTACCCTTCACCAGAATCGAACCCGGGACCCTTTCGTCCGCCGGCCGACACTCTATCCACTGAGCCAAACCGGCTAGAGCGGTCTTTGTATTTAGAAGAAACTCAGTAGGGATGAAATCTCAATAGAGATCCTGTTTCCTGTCTCTAGGCAGAACTGAATTTGAATCTTTCCCATTGGGGAGCTCGCCAGGAGCGAGCTTTCATATGAAAGTTCCTTGTGTTGATGCTGCCTCTTCTTGGCTCATACACCTTTAATGGCATTCACTACACATGGGATAAAGTCCAGATGATTTAAACTGGCACTCAAGAGCTTGTGTAGTCTGTTCCCATCTTCACTTTGCGGTCTTCTCTCCCGTTGTTACCTAATTGGGCCTTCCACGTGGCGAGGCCGATCCACGTGGCGAGGCCGATCCACGTGGCGAGGCCGATCCACGTGGCGAGGCCGATCCACGTGGCGAGGCCGATCCACGTGGCGAGGCCGATCCACTTGCTTTGTTCTTTCTGCTCGGTGCCTTTGACCATCTGGAATGCCAGGCTCCTCCCCTCTCCTCTTCTCCCCTCCTTTCCTCTCCCTTTTCTCCCCTCCTGTCTCCAGGGTACCTTCCCAGACTTTCAGACCATCCAAGTCCCAGCTCTTCTAGGAGTTCCTCTGTAAGCCAGGCTGACCTCCTTTCATTCATTTCATTTTGGATAGCTTTCTGCCCTGTACGACTTTTCAAATGTGTGTGCATGCAGTGTCCGCAATGATTGTAAGCTCTAGCCCAGCTGGCGTGGCTCAGTGGTTGAGCTGCTACCTATGAACCAGGAGGTCACAGTTTGATTCCCGGTCAGGGCATATGCCTGGGTTGTGGGCTCGATCCCCAGTGTGGGGTGTGCAGGAGGCAGCCGATTAATGATTTTCTCTCATCATGGATGTTTCTCTCTCTCTCCCTCTCCCTTTCTCTCTGAAATCAATACAAATATATTTTAAAAATTGTAAGCTCTGTGAGAGTCAGAGCCTCTTTACTTGTGTAGTAGTGCATGGCCTGTACTCAGTAAACACTAAAAAGAAAATCATCAACTGCTCTCCCATGGTAATGGCAGGGCTCCTGGGATATTTAATAAAGGACTTGGAACAAGTCGTTTTTTATTGCTGGAGAAATAGAAACGCCAGTTCAAAACAGCAAGCCAGACCTAGCAAAGTGCCACATTTAATTAATTGTGACAATAACTGCATGGACAGTGATACTGTAGGAAATGAGATATGGGAAATTGCTCACTACGCTGGCCTGGTCAGGGAAGGTTATGCTTTACATATATAATCCTATCATCTGAAAATGAGTGTTTATCTCTTCCTGTTTAATATTTATAACTTTCAATGGGACACCTGAAACCTATATCATTTTATGAATTAATGCCACCCCAATAAATTCAATGAAAATGTAAAAAATATTCACACCTTTTATTTCTTTCTCTGGCCTTGTTGCTCCAGACAGGCCCTCCAGCCTGTTAGAGAGACGTGGTGATGAGGAGGCTCCTGTGTCTTGCTCTGGCTTCCCTCTGGGTGCACCCCCGCAAGGGGACATGCCTCAGGTTCATTCAGAGCCCAAGTTCCCCCTTTAGGTCACTCTCTGTGCCACAGAGCCACACATTCCCTGCCCACAGGGTTCTGGGCCTGCTTTCACGGCCTGCACAAGACTTTTCCCAGGGGCTGTCCTGCTCAGGGCAGACGAGGCCACTGTTGTGCAACCTTTAGGCCTGATGGATGACAAGGGTTCTAGATGGAGCTTGGATATGGTCTGGGAACTCCATATGCCTGCATGTGAAGCCTTGAGTGGTGTAGGACAGAGGTGGGGTGGGGAGAGAATGGGGTGGACTGTAGGCTGGGGGGCCAGAGACTGGCTCTCCCCTAGCCACCAAGTTCTGGGTGGAACTTCTAAATTGTTATGAAGGTGTTGAGGTAGAAGGAAAGAGCATATTTTATGAACTGTTTATGACACTGAATTATAATTTCTAAATATTTAGATATATGGTATGTGGACCTCCATTTAAATTCTTCTCCTGGGTCTCAAAAATGTTAGGGGTGTGTTTGTTGGTCTGTTGGTGACTAACATTTTCAGTTTTACTTTGTGACTTGAATACTTGATTTGGAAATTTCTGATGTTTGCATTGTCTGAGTAGAAAATAGGAAATTGCACTGAACTACAGTAATTGCTCAAAATTACTTCCTTATGCACGTAAAACCATTTTGGTACAAGCAATAAAGCTGCGGGCATTTAAAAAAGTCAGCAGTACCCAAGATATCTGGGTTTAAGGTCTGTTCTATATTTATTTAAACTGCATTTCAAAATTTCTATAGACTAGCAAGATGAAATAGAGTCTCTGATCATTTCAATGACTTCTTGAGGTAAAGATATTTATAGGTTCCAGGTTCCAAAATGATTTGAGAATTGAAGATTTTTTAAGTTCCAAAACAGACTTGAAAAACCTTAGGCATAACATAAGGATACCTGAACTTTGTGGTGACATTATGACATCACAAAAATGCCAGGAGTGAAGATACTGAGTGTGGAATTGACAAAGAGGGATTAGAAGGGGCGGTACCAAATGCAAAATTCCTGAGCCCATTGAGGGAGAGGGTAGTGCAGCCAGCTACAGTTCTCTCCTGTATTAGGGCCCCTGTAACAAAAGATCCCACATAACATTAGCTTAAATGAGGTGGAGGCTTATTTTTCTGCCGCACGTAATAGTCTGGGGTTGAAATGGGGGCTCCTCAAGGTCGGGCCCTCACCTCCTTCTGCCCTTCATGTGCTCAGCATATGGTACTTTGGCGCCACACTCCAGCCTGGGAGCAGGGGGAGCACAACTGTTGGTAACTCTTCTATTCACCCAAACTGGAATCAAAAGCCACCTTAAGACTGGAGAAGGTGCACCCTTTCCCTTCAAAGTACAATTCAAATGCGGCACATATCTGTTCTGCTTACGTGCTATTGATCAGGCCGTTCTACCTGCAAGGGAGTTTGGGAGATGTGTCTATTTTAGGAGATCAAATGCCCAGATAAAATTTGGGTATTCGATTACTAAAGGAAGAGGGGGAAATGGACTTGGAAGGACAACTGTTATTGCCTGCCTCACCTCCCCAGCTGAGAGTCTTAGAAAGGATGCAGGCAGTGTAGTCACTTGGAGGTCTCCTGGGGAAAGCATATGTACCTAGAGCGCATGCCAGTGTGCTACTCTGAGGATGAATTAAAGCACATCCAGAAGTGCAGAGTGCTATGGTTTGTAAGCTGTAACATCACAGCACGAATGTCATGATGGAAATGGGCTGCTACATAGACGGTGTTATTAAAAGTCTTAAACTAAAAAAATGTAAAATTAAAAAATTTTTTTTAAAGAATTTAAATAAAAGAAAAGGAGAAAAACAAAAAGAAAAGTCTTAAGGTGGCTTTTGATTCCAGTTTGGGTGGATAGAAGAGTTACCAACAGTTGTGCAAAATGTTTCTAATTTTATAAATTATTTTAAAGTTATAAACGTATGAATTCCTTATAAAGCCTTATACATTTTATAAGTACATAAGTTCTTTATACAGTGTGCTAACGTTGTAAGTTCTTTGTTTTCAGAAATTGGCTAAACTGCTGCTCTATGGCACCGAGTTGGTGACAAATATCCAGGTGGCTACGGACATCAGAGAGATCCACCGGAGGGGGGAGGAAGAGGAGCTGAAGCGTCAGAGGTGAGGACCCCTGCTCGGGAGCCTGGCGGATGTGGAGATGTCTCCTTTGTGGGTCCCTAAGTTCTCCCCAGTTGCTGGAAAGCGGCTTTGTCACACTCAGTCTAGTAAAATCCTCTTCCCTCCCTCTGGCTTCCCCCTTCCTCCTCCCTTTCTCAAGTCATACGTTCCTGGTGATGCGCCAAGCTGTGTGGATACGAAAAGGAGTGAGCACGGCCTCTGGTCTTGATGTCTAGTCCGCATAGACATGGAAACACCCAACCGTGATTTGTGGCAAAGTGAAGGTTAAGTGTAAAGAGTCGTGGAAACGCAGATGAGGAGGCCTCTGATTCTCTCTGGAGAGACGGTAGAGGAAGCTCTCCAGGCAAAGTGACACCTGGGTTGGGCTGTACAGGATGAGTGGGAAGTGAGGAGTGGGCACTGAGGCCGAGGGAACAGCTGGTGCAGAGGCACAGGTCACATGACATGCTTGGGAACGGCATGATAGCGAAGGACGGATGGCGGGGGGTTGGGGGACAAAAAGTGATGAGGCTAAGAAGGTCAGGGGGGCTGACCGTGAGAATGACCAGACCCAGGAATATCTCAGTGTCATGGACACTGTGGCAGGTGTTAAAGAACAGCAAAGACTCCACGTTTGAAGCTCGGAGGGTCAGAGGGATCTCGGGAACTCAGGCAGACCTTCAGCTCCAGTCCTTGGCAGGAAGGCTGCCGTGCACACCCAACTTCCCAGGTCTCAATGCCCAGCCACCTGTAGTTCAATGAGAAGAGCAACCACCGTGTTCGCCCATCGCGGCGGATTCACACACAGTGTGATTTTAACAACAACGGATTTAGTTGTTCAGCATAAGTAGTTCCCCCAGTGGCAACTCTACCACCTTTATTATAATAATACAATCCGTGATTTTATCCTTGAAACGTCCCACTGACTGTCACGGGCTGTGCCAGGAACGGCACTGGCTGATCCCCAGCAGTCAGCTTGGGAAAGGCCCCAAGTGCCAGACTGACGGGTTAGGTTTCGTCCTGGAGCCGCTGAGGAGAAATGGAAGCGTTTAAGTGGCAGCGTTACAAGAGAAATGTGGGTTTTAGAAAGATGACCTGTAGGCTGATTCTCAGTTTTTGAGGAAGAAATTCAGTTGGGTCCATATGTGTGTGTGTGTGCTTAGCTTTACTAAGTGTCCTCGCTTGGAAGGTGGGAAGAAGAAAGGGGATCACAAGATGACTGAGTTGTGATTTCTGCCCTTCAGGGGGTTTGCACACTTGTTTGGAGACGGTCTCACAGACAAGCAGTTGGTTAGAGGAGGGACTGAATCTCTGGCATATGCTCTAGACCAGCGGCTGCCCACCGGTGGTCCGCGGCCCACTGGTGGTCCGTGAGGTCCGAGAGGTTGGCGACCGCTGCTCTAGAGCCCGTTCTCAGAAGGGGCCTCACATCTCAGCCCTGAGGCCTTCCTTCAGTCCAGGCCCATCCTCAGTATAATCCATCCCATAGTTTCTTTGGAATTTCTGGAAAGACTATCCCTGGTTTCTGTTGCTAGCATGGAGTTTCCCTGTTTGTACATTCCGCTGGACATTTGCTGGTGGTTTGGGAGAGGAACGGTCAGGCACTTGAGGCCACTGTTGATAAGGACAGTTACCATATGAGTAGCATTTGTTAAGTGACTACTGTGCTGAGCATCACCTTAATTGATCCTGACGACACATGTGAAGGTGGACACGGTCATCCTGTCCATTTTATGGACGAGGAAAATGGGGCTTCCTGAGCTCAAGTAACTTGTCTAAAGCTGAGTGTCAGTTAGTAGCAGAGCCAGGGCTTGAACACAAGGCAAGGAACTCCAGGGACCAAGTATTGAACTACTGTGTGCACCATCTTCTTCCTCATCCGTAGGTGACCAACTGACTCCTGATCCGTATGTGCGTGTGTTTGGCTTTACTGTTGATCTGTTTTTGTTATGTGTCACTTTGTTTATTTGGTCTCAGTCACTTATAGTCAAGCATTAAACTAAAAGATTTCTCAGAGCCCGGTTTGGTCTTGGGTGGGTGTATCAGGAGCTAGTGCTTGGTCCCCAGCCCTGTTTTATAGAGTCTGGAGGGCCTGCCTGCGCTGTGGGAAGGCAGCATCGGAAGCTGAGCTGGCATGGCCTGCGATGTTTGTGTTTGCAGGCTTGAAAAACTGGAGAACGAAGTCAAGACCAGCCAGGACAAATTTGATGACATCACCGCCAAGTGGGAGGAGGGCATACACAAGAAAATTCCCCAGGAACTGTGGGAAATGCTCAGCTCCCAGCAGGTGCACTGTGCGGGGCTGATAGAAGATAAGAACAAGCTCATCAGCGAGTTACAGCAGGCAAGAGGCCCGGGCCACCCAGTGCCGGCCAGGTGGGGTCGGCCGGGGGCGTATAACTGGGTGATTGGTTTGCTTCTCCTGAATGAAAACATGTGGAGGCCTGACCTCAGGCCTCAGGACGCCGCACAGCTCAGGCGAGCCACCTTAGCCAGAAGGAAAAGCTGGGTAGTCATTCTAGAGCGATTGGCTTCCCAACAGAAACCTGTGTGTGTGTAGTTAAGGGTGGAACTTAGCCTGCAATGGTATGTTCCCACGGTGGAGCCTGGACACCAGTGGCTCAGCGGGCACACCTGGGCTTTCGGGGACGTTGCAGGGACGTTGCCTCAGCAGGAATGGAGGCTTCGGTCCTGGGCAGCCCCTTCAGAGCTGGGCCCTGCGCCGAGCCCCACCACCCGCCTGCAGCACCCCCGAAGTCACCTTCTCCTTGTGCAGCTGTGCTTCCAAGTGGTCACAGATGCTGAGGAGAGGGGTCTCCGTTTGCGGCCAGCCTTGGACATGTCTTTTCTAGGAGTTAAAAATAAAGGATGACCAGTACGTGAAGGACTTGAAGAAGCAGTCGGAAGACATCTGCGTGCTCCTGGAGCGGATGGAGGAGCAAGTGAAGACTGTGATGAAGACCTTCCGCCAGGAGCTCAACCACATCGAGGTGACGGGGTGCAAGGCCCGCTTTCTGCCGGGGGAGGAGGGCTGTTCTGTCCTCACCACCTAAGGAGGGGCCCGGGGGTCTTGGTCCTCCGCTTCCTGTCTCTGCCCTGGGCTTTCGTGGGCTTATTTACTCATCTAACAAATATTCATCAAGCATCTGCTGTTGCCAGGCACGGTGCCAGGGGCTGGATACAGCCATGGACAGAACAAGGTCCTGGACGAAACCTGTGCCCTGTAGGGGACAGCTAGACAGCAAGCAGACACATTGCTAAGCAAATAGCTTGACAGGTGGTGATAAGGGCTTTGAAAGATATGAAACTGGGTAAGGGGAGAGCAGTGGAGGAGGGAGCACAGTGTTGCAGAACCGCGATTGATCTGATTTGTTTATGATAGTCAGGGATGAGGGATGGGAAAGGGGAATGAATGCCAAACAGGACTCAGGAATCAGTACTTCGAGTGAAACATTAAATTGAAACGGGGACTTAGATCTTTCCAAACTGAAAGGGAGCCAGGAGGAGGGGCCCCTCTCTCTTTGTATTGTTATAGCCTCATTTCTGCGGCCCAGGTCTCCTCGTGAGCTCCGGGCTGCCGTGGCTTCACGGGAACCCCACCCACAGCACGCACCAACCCTAGGCATGGGTGCATCGGAGGCCAGGGTTTGCCCTGCGGCTGCCTCGGAGACTGGGTCAGCCACGGGGCGGTTGGCACGTTTCCTCCCTAAACTTGAGTGAAGGACGCGCTTTATAACACGAATTTCCACGCAGCTCCTTCGGCAGTCCTTTGGCCCCGCGAACCTCGGCGTGTCTGCCTTGGATCTGAGTGTGGTTGGTGTGGGCTCTTGGATACCAGGCCGAGCGGACTCAAGAGCCCTTTTCCTTCTCGGCCGCAGAAAGCATTTGAGGTGGAGCGGCAGGAGCTCCTGTCCAGTAACAAGAAGAAATGGGAGCGGGCGCTGCAGGCTCACAACGCCAAAGAGGCAGGTGGGGGCGGGGAGGGGTGGGGGTGCCACGGGTGGTCCGTGCGGGCTGGGCGATGTCTTCTGTGACGGGATAGCTGGCCCGGTGTAGCCTGGGGAGGGTGGCCATGGCGGACGGGCAGTGCTGCTCTTCGTTCATCGGTGTGGCCCTGCGGGGGCCCTTACCCCTGGTCGCTGCGGTTTCCACGGTCCTGCCACTTTCTCTCTCCCTTGTTTCCTGGGCATCTCTCTCAGCCAGGGATTTCTGTGGCCCAAGAAAGTGTTTTAAGACACATATTCAAGGGTGCGGGGCCATCACTTTATTTCAGAAATGTAAGGCACAAAGAAACAACTTGACCAAGGTTCACTGGATCCTTTCCTCTTTTTTAAGAAATACAAACATCTGACTGCAGGGTCTGTGCTTAACTGATCCCCCCCCCCCCCGCATTTATTTTTCAGTTACAGTTGACACACAATATGATATTAGTCTCAGGTGCACAACACCGTGATTAGACATTTATATACCTTGTGAGGTGGTCACCCCGATAAGCCTCGTACCCCCTGGCACCGCACAGGAGTTATGACAAGGTTGCTGACTGCTCCATCCACTGTACTGGATGTCCCCGTGTGCTTAGCTTCCTCCTGGAGCATTCCCCTTGGAATTTCCGGAGTAAGGGCCCCATTGAGCAATCCAAAGCCTTGGGCATAGGGCAGTGATGGCGAACCTTTTGAGCTCGGCGTGTCAGCATTTTGAAAAACCCTAACGTAACTCTGGTGCCGTGTCACATATAGAGATTTTTTGATCTTTGCAACCATAGTAAAACAAAGAATTATATTTTTGTTATTTATCTTATGTATTTAAATGCCATTTAACACAGAAAAATCAACCAAAAAAATGAGTTCGCGTGTCACCTCTGAAACACGTGTCATAGGTTTGCCATCACTGGCACAGGGGCTTCTGAGCGCCAACAGATCCCTCGGGAGTCCTGACACTTGCAGACGTGCCCTGTGCCACACTTGTCAGGCCCCTGACGGACTGAGCTGGGACAGAGACGGGGCCTGACTCCCCCTCGTCTTCCCCTGCCTTCAGCTGGAATATCTCATGAACCGCCTCAAGAAGGTCGAGGACTATGAGAAGCAGCTGAGCAAGCAGAGGATCTGGGACTCGGAGGAGTACAACATGATTAAGATCAAGCTGGAGCAGGACGTGCAGGTACCACGCAGGCCTCGGCCAGCACAGGCAGAGAGCCTGGGAGCCCTCATCCTCGTCTGCCAGTAACATTGCCGAGTGGCCCATTGAGCAGGTACTTGTTGCTGACCTGCTTTCTTTGGCATGGCCATCTCTGAAGGCACTCACGTGCAAGATCCACGTGAAGACATGCTCTCTTCAGTAAACTAGGGGAGAACCGCCAAGATGCCTAAAGGGGTCTGGAAAGCATGAGCCACGGGGAAGCATTGAGAGAGTTGTGCATTTTAGCCGAGCAGAGGGAAACGTTAGCTGTGTCCCAGGGCCGAAACTAGGCCAGTGGCCATCTAATGAGTGTCTTCCATATTCCAGGCCGTGTAGGCAGTTTCTCTAATCCTTACATTAATAGGAAAGGCAGAATCACTAACAGCATCTTTGATGCCCAAACACGGAGGCTCGGAGACAAGGTCCTTATCAGGTAAATGGTATCCCCAGGACTTGAACCCCATTCTCTCTGGCTCGATGGCCTGTATCTTTGCCATTATTCCAAACAGCCCCCTGACTGGCGGTTGGACGTTGCTGTAGGGCAGATTCTGAGTCACCCTCAGAACTATCCGCTGTAGAAAAGTTAGCCCTCCAAACAGAGTCCCAGATCTCGGAGAGGATTCAAAGGCGGAATGACCGTGTGTCTTCAGTGGGAGGGTCCCTGCAGTGGGAAGGAGCTTGGACTTTCTCGTTTCTAAAGTTCTTTCCAAGCCTAGATCCTGTGTTTCAACACCAGTTTTAAAGAGTACATCTGCAATTACATGCAGATGCAATACGATTTCATCTTACTGTTCAAGCTCGGGCTATGCATTTCAGTCTCCACTAGGAAAGCATGTTAGATGACAGTTTTTCCACGTAGCCTTTGGTAGAATTTTAGTTCTTACACCTCTTGTCATTTTACATGAAGAAGGGAAATAAAAAGCCCCATTAGACTACAAATATTTTTACCAGTCTGGAGAATTTTCCTTGGCTTTTCTCATATTAATGTCATGGAAATGAGAGTTACTGACAAAGAACAATAGAGTCTGTAATAGAGCAGTACTATTTGTGTGGGCTGCATACATTACACTTTTTAATGAAAATGGCTATTGTTAAGCTTTCTGAAGTTATCTTGGTAATATTATAATTTATGTGGCAAAACTATACCCCATTGACCTCAAACAGAGAAATAATGGAACGTCGTGTTCTTTTGTTGTTGCTGTTGTGTTTTTTCATTTGTGGTAAAACCACTTAATATAAGATCTAGCCTTTTAGCAAAAATTTAAGTCTACAATATGGAATTGTTAACCACAGGCCCCTGTTGTACAGTATATCTCCGGAATTTATTCATCCCGTGTGACCAAAACTTGGTATCCTTTGACCAATGCCTCCCCATTTCCTCCACCCCCAGCCCCTGGCAGCCCTGGTAGCAAATTCTACTCTCTGCTTTTATGAGTTGGACTATTTTAGATCCCACATGCAGATCTTTCTGTGTCTGGTTTATTTCACTTAGCATACCATCCTCCAGGCCCATCCATATTGTGGCATATGGCAGAATTTCCTTCCTTTTTTCAGGCTGAATAATATTCCATTGTATGTATAGGCCGTGTTTTCTCTATCCATTAGTCCATTGCTGGACATTTAGTTTGTTTTCACATCTTGGCTCTTGTGAATAATGCTGCAATGAACACAGAATACAGATATCTCTTCAAAATCCAGATTTTAGTTCCTTTGCATACCCAGAATTGGGACTGCTGGGTCCAATGATAATTCTATTTAGCCCTGGCCAGTGTTGCTAGCTAGGTGGTTAGAGCATCGGATTGCAAACTGAAGGGTCACGGTTTGATTCTAGTCAAGGGCAGCCAATTGATATGGCTCTCTCACATCAATGCCTCTCTCTCTCTCTCTCTCTCTCTCTCTCTCTCTCTCTCTCTCTCTCTCTCTCCTTCCCTACTACCTTCCACTCTCTCTAAGATCAATGGGGAAAAAATCCTTCAGTGAGAATTAACCAAAAAAAAGAGAAGATAATTCTATTTTTAATTTTCTTAAGGCGCCTCCGTATTGTTTCCATAGTGGCTGCACCCATTTACATTCTTACCAACAGGGTACAGGGTTCCCTTTTCTCCACATCCTTGACAACACTTGTTTTTCTTTGTTATTTTGATCATAGCCATCCTAATAGGTGTAAGGAGGCATTTCATTGTAGTTTTGCTTTTAATTTCCCTGATGATCAGTGATGTTGAGCACTTTTCGTATACCTGTTGGCCATTTGTATGTCTTTGGAGAAATGTCTGTTCAGGTCCTTCAGCCACTTTCTAATTGGGTAATTTATTGTTTGCTATTGAGTTGTAGGAGTGGGACCTTGTGTTCTTAATTTTTAAATGCTTGACCGAAACCAAAACCTTCTGGTACATGGGAAGATTATAGGGGTGTGGAGGTGAGGTAAGACTAAGGAAGTGAGGGACAGGGGGGCACCGAGCCTGGGAGACCTGGCAGTCCTGGCTCCCCGTGTCTGGAAGGACTGATGGCGAAGTGTGGGTATGTGGGGGGCAGGCTGATGGCGATACTCAGAGTGGGAAAGTGTGTGCAGTTCCCTGCAAAACGGATCTTTCCTGTGTTAGAATGGAAACCAGGAGTACGCTGTACCGTATTATCCCTTTAATGGGAGAATATAATCAGACCAGAGACTTCCTGTATTGCAATGCCTATGATATTTTAGTAAATTGGACTTAGTCATAGTGCCTCTTAGCCGCACCTTCACTGGACATTAAAGTCAAGTAGCATCGATCTTTGCCAAGTAGATGTGTCATGCAGCACAACTTCACATTTGATCTTCCTAACTAATTCGTAGCACTGTTTCAGTTCTGAAATATGGAACCAGAGTGTGCAAATTACAAACATAGAGAGGCTCCAATACACATGGGTTTGGTTTGATGGGTGAAGTAGAAGAAAAAAACAAGAATGTGTACTTTTCAAGTGCTTACTGCCAGTCAGGTCACATTATGATGAGCAAAGAGAAGCCCAGAAACATGGTGCACTCTGCCCGCCCCCTGCCCCCCAGGGCCACCCCCCCCCCCCGCCTCCGCCCCCATAAAGCTGCCAGAAAAGCTTAGTTCTTGATGCAGGAAGTAAAATTTTGTGTGTGTGTGTGTGTGTGTGTGTGTGTGTGTTTTAAGGGCCTTACGTGCTCATTTAAACTTGTAAAATGATTTAGTTCAACTTTACGGGCTGTTACTTTTAATACCAGAACATTAATCACAACATAAAGTACAACTTTGCTAAATATCTTTGGATAATTGAAAAATAAGTGAAGACATTTAACATAATGCATCATTATTTTAAAACATAAACTGTACTCAGTGTGTGGCAATCAAGAACGGCTGTATGTTGAGACGAAACCCTGAGATAATTAGCGATAGAGTCAGCGGTACTGAAATAGGTGAGCATGGGTGTTGCAAGCAAACAGTGAGCAGTGCAATTCCTGTCGTCGCCGGCTGCAGACTCTGCACTGTAAGAGGCACAGACTGCGATCAGTTCTGTAAGTTCAGCGACAGCACGGCCAGTAACTCCTAAATGACGTCGTGAACTTGAAGCACCTCCCCCCCCTCCCCCAGGCTGCCTTGGGACAGAGCCGAGTGAAGGAGTGGCTGACCTGTGGTCCAGTAGAGACGGTAAGGAGAGGGGCCCGGCGCCAGTCCTCTAAGAACGTAACTAGCAAAGAGCAGGAGCAAACATATTTCCACAAGAGGAAATAAAATCGCTAATAAATATTTAGCTGCACGCACAACCAAATCGATGCAAATTAAAGCTGTCACGTGATGGGTCAGTATTACTATTTGCCTAGAAAATCAGCACAGATTTAAGTTCTTTCAGGTCACAAAGGAAAGACGTGACCTAGTTACGTTAGTTCGGAGTTTTGTAAATTGTGTTCATGGGGGTGAGACGCTAGTGGTGTTTTCACAAAACTAACCAAAAGAGTGACACCAATGACATTTTTTCCTTCCAAGATGTCTGATGTAGGAAATAGCTACTGTTGTGTAATAATCTGCCTTGAAGAAGGAAAGTTACACGCAAGTTCACAGGACAGAGCTTGTGTTTATAACGCGCGCTGTCACTGTGTCATAATACTAAAACTGTGCTGTGTCTGGGGGAGTCTGGGAAGTGACGTCTACGTGATAAGGGCTTATTGCAAAGCTATGAGGAGCAGGTCCCTGGGCATCATCGGAACAGACAGCCAGGCGCTCCGGGGCCCAGGGCTCCCCCCGATCAGAGGGAAGACCACTCATTGTCCTTCCAAACCCAGAGCAGCTCTGGAGACCCTCCTTCTCCGTGGATGTCCCTGCTTTCTCCGGCCCTCACCATCCAACCTGGAGCTTTTCTATTGGACTTTGTGCTGTGCCACCTCATAGACCAGTGCCCTCCCCTGTGTGCAGGGCTGGTTGCCCTGGCAGCGGGAGGACGGGTTTCATCTGGGCATGGAAGCATTAATCATGGCAGCTCTGCGGGAAGAGCAGCCCCGAGCCCCTTTCCCTGAAGATACCTGGCTGTCCCTAGAGGGGCACAGGGCTGAGAAGCACTCAGCCTGGGACCGGCCAGGGTCATGGCACCTGAACAGAGGCTGCACGGTCAGCATCTTCCACAGGCCCTTAGGGATGTTGTTCCAGTCAGAAGTTTTCAAATGAAGTTGCATCATGCTCGGGAAGAATGGGGTGCAGCTCCGGGCAGCTCCCTGCCCCACCCCCAGCACCCCGCCCAAGGGCCGGGCCTGCACTCAGAGCCGCATGGCCCGCCCTGTGCCACGCTCGTTGCTGACAGGGCGTGGGGAAGGGCCATGTGTGCACACGGCCAGTGGGAGTGTCGGCCGTAAATTGCCCTTTGGAAAGCCATGTATTGAGAGCCTTTGACCTAGTAATTTCACTTCTGAGAATCTAGTTTAAGAAAAAAAACAAAAACCCGAAGGTTTCCTATCCAATTGTTCCCAGAATTATGTTAATATTTAAAATGATCAAAACAGTATAGATGTACAATTGTAGGGCCATGGTAAAATATGATATATGATAAATATCCCACACATACTTCCTCTAGGGTACGTTATTATACACGAGTATGCACCATTAAAATGATGTTAATAGAACTTGATGAACATGGACAGTTCTTATGTTGTAATAGGAAGGGAGGAAAATAGGGTATGAAATGTGAAGGACACAGGAAGGACACATGTCACTATTTGGGAAGTTGCCTTTGGGAAGTGAATTATGGGTCGTTTTTCCTCCCCTTCTCCTAGGTCTTCGTCTTTTTCCTTACTGTATTTTCCATAGTGAGCAAACATTGGCCTCTCAGCCAGGAAACGTTACCGAGAAAACCGTGTGACTAGTAAAAGTAAATAAAAATTTGACTAAACAAGCAGAGAAATGGAGAGGCACGTTGGTTACCATCCCGGTGACCAGTGTGGCTCTTCATTGACCACCTGTTAAAGAACGGAGAGGGGCCGTTCTGAAGGGCCGTTCAAACCCTTGGCCCGGAGCGGAGGTTGAACATCTCGGGGAGAGCCGAGTCGGGCATTGCTGACTAATCCCTCCAGTTACGAGGCGGGGATCCCGGGATCCCACAGGACCGGGAAATGACTCACCCCTGACAAAGTGTCACAGCACCTTTGTCCTCCTCTGCCTGGTCTCCGGCCAGGCCCTCCTTGAGGATGGCTCACGGGGCGGTGCTGGCGGCTGGGATCACTTCCTCTGCGGATTCCCTGGCGGAGGGAGGTGGGAGGCGGTTGAAAGAGCCCTGTGACTTGTCGCTGCTTATCGAGATCTGGCTACACTCAGGCGCATCCTGCTTCCTGCCTTTCCACCCAGGAAGGGCATGAGCAAGCCTGGCTGTGTCTGCCCTGCCTCCAGCTTGCCCCCTCTCATCTTTCTCCCCCCGGCTGCCAGCCTGGTCTTTCTACCCTGCCTGGACCGGCCACTCCACTCTCCTGCTTCACATCGCCAGGGGCCCCGCGCTGCCTTCAGGATGAAGCGTTCAGTCCCTGCTTGGTCAGGCCCTGCTGCTCTGTCAGCCTCCTTTCTGGCCATCCTCCGCCTCAGACCTCAATCTTAAAGTGCCCGGGGTTTCCCCAAAGCAGTCTCTCCAGAACTTTCTCCTCTCAGGTGTAACTCCACCAGAGTAACTCCTCCCCGTTCTCCAGGTCTCAGTTAGGCATGCCGATGCCATCTTTTCAGGGGCCCCTGCCCTGGCCTCGAAAGTACTCCTCTCACGGGCCCATGCCGCCCTGCGCTCACCCCTCTCTTAACTCCTATCTGCCCCTTGCTATCTGTCTGTCTCCTGGACAGGGCAGGGCTGTGCCTTTCTCATCTGTGTTCTCCCAGCAGCACCGAGTAAAGTGCCTGACATACTATATGGCAGTGGTTCTCAACCTTCCTAAGGCCGCGGCCCTTTAATACAGTTCCTCATGTTGTGGTGACCCAACCATAAAATTATTTTCATTGCTACTTCATAACTGTAATTTTGCTACTGTTATGAATCGTCATGTAAATATCTGATATGCAGGATGTATTTACGTGACCCCTGTGAAAGGGTCGTTCGACCCTAAAGGGGTTGCGACCCACAGGTTGAGAACCACTGCTATATAGGCACTCAGTCAATACAGGGTATCCCCAAAAATGAATGCACACTTTAACGGCAGATAGCCCAATTTGGAAAATGAAATGTATTTTTAATAAGCGCTGCTTTTATAATTATTCAAAGTGTGTGTATACATTTTGGGGGACACCCTATATTTGCCAAGTGCATGAATACAGCTAACGGAAACCCCCAAAATAAGGATGGCGTGCCTGTCCTCCCTCAAAATGGACATGGCCTCCTGCTAAACACTAGCCCTGCCAATGGGAAGGTCAGAGTGGGAACACTGCGGGTTTCCATGGTAACATTAACCTTTACGGTATTTCTAGGGGGTGACTCAGATCTCTAACGTGCCAGAGGGATAGCTGATAGTTGCATGATTTATGTATTTTTTTCTGGTTGGCCTTCAACTTGCCTCTCCTGATAGATTTCCTAAGGGTTCCGGTGGGACATGTGTCCTTAAGGGTCCTCCGGTCTGACTCCAGAATGCGCCATCAGGGACCCTCAGGTGTAACAAATTATACCGGGGCCAATGAGTATTATTTTTTAAAAAAACTTTAACTTTAGATTCTCGAGCAACAGCTTCAGCAAATGAAAGCAACTTACCAGCTAAACCAAGAGAAGCTAGAGTACAACTTCCAGGTGCTGAAGAAGAGAGACGAAGAGAGCACGATGATCAGGTCCCAGCAGAAGAGGAAGATGAACCGGTGAGCTGGCTCGGCCCCCTGCTCCTGGGCCCTCCGTGCTGCAAAGAGGGTGGGCTCGAACGCTGCCCTTTCGCAGGAGTGTAAACTGTAAAAAATAGAGCTGACTTTGTTAGAAGAGATTTTTATTTTTAGAAAAGATAATACATTCAACTGGTTCCCCCACCTCCTCCTAGGAAAGAGTTTACAGCAAAAAGTGAGCTGGGAATGCGGGGATGTGACAGGTCCCAGGGCAAAGCAGGAGGGATCAGAAAGGTGGATGTTTGATTGAAGGTTTGCTCAGTGGGAGAAGGGGCCTGGGAAGGATGGGAGGGAGGAAGTGCGGAGGTCGGGCGTGGGTTCCCCATCCACATGGCAGCACCGGGCGTGGGTCCCCATCCACATGGCAGCACCGCGAGCGGCACCATCCCCACCACCACCTCCGCTGGCTCTTCCCTCTGCCGTCAAAGTACCCGGTTTCCCTTCTCTTGAAAACCCTCCCACCCCCTTCTCTTGAAAACCCTCCCACCGACCCTGCTGCTCCGCGGGGTGCACACTGTCTTTTTTCTCTTCTTGCTTCCTTTTTCCTTGTTCCTTTCGTCGCCCTTTGCCCCTCCGCCCTCCTCCAACATTCATAATTTGACCTGTGACCCCATCATCGGCCAGAAACTCCCCTCTGTAGGGTGCCAATGATGCCACTCTAGCCAAGCACCACGGCTTCCCCTCAGGCCTTGTCCTGTTTTTGCTGGATAATCACCGAATCTCGGAAATGTTCTCCTCTGGTTTGCATGGCTCTTCTTTCTCAATTTATTCCTAATTTGTTTCCTGGGGTGGTTCTGCTTTTTCTTGCCTGATAAGTTATTCTAGAAAGCATTTTATCCCCCTCTGACACCCCCCCCCCCTTTTTTCTTTTAATTTCAATGCCCTGAACATCAGCCTTGCGGCTTTGAATATCACTTCTTTGTTACGACTACCACCTTCATATTCCTAATCCCAGCCTCACCTCCTTGCTTTGCCTGGAAGAGTCCCGGTCATCTCCAGGGTATGCTTTCTGGAACGAGCTTGCTGACCCTCCCGGGTTTCCAGTCCCCTCCTCACTCCCCTTCGCCCCTAGTTTTCGGCCAGGCACCGAGGACCTGACTTGCAGCCGTCCCTTCCCGTCCACTCCTTTCCTGCTGCCTTGCTCAGACCGTCAGGGTGTCACTGGGGTTTATCTTTGTGTCATTGACTTCTGTAACCAGATGGCACAAGGAAACTCCTTTACTAAATAACGTTGAAAAAACACTTTGGGATGGCGACTAAAAAATTTTTTTTGACACTTATATATGGAAGGTCTCCTAGAACGCTATAGTTAAGAAAACGAATTAGCCCGGCCGGTGTGGCTCAGTGGTTGAGCGTGGAGACTATGAATCAGGAGATCATGGTTCAGTTCCCAGTCAGGGCACATCCCTGGGTTTCGGGCTCGATCCCCAGTGTGGGGCGTGCAGGAGGCAGCCCATCAATGATTCTCTGTCATCATTTGATGTTTTTATCCCTCCCTCTCCCTTCCTCTCTGAAATCAATAAGAATATATTTTCAAAAGAGAAAATGAATTAGATACTTCTTTTTTATCAGAGACCAAGTTAACTCATTTTCACTTATTATTGAGGATGAAAATATGGATGATCAGTGTTGTTGTTTTAGGGACCTTCTGATTAATTCCGAACAATGCTTCAGAGGGAAATCGTTATTTTTAGAATTTTCCAACTTCAACTCTGTCAGCCTTCGAGCTCTCGGCTCCTGTGTAAGTGGGGCACTGACATAAGACACCTCTCCAGGAGTTTGAAGTCTGAAGCTCGGTCCCGGGTCTCAAAGCTGTGCCTGCCATGCATATTTCATGCGACAAGTTTCCATGCGCAGAGCTCCTGTTAGCCGGGAGGCGGGGAGCTGCGGCAGGCAGGCAGGCCGGCATCCTCAGCGCTACTGGCCAGGTTGTCGCAGTTCCTGTGCTGGAACCCGTGACCACCCCCCTCCCCTGCAGGCCAGGGGCAGTCAGATGCCTCACCGCTGGGCTCCCCTGGCACTGGTGTGAATCTCCTATAGCATTTCTCACACCGTCCCTTAATTAATGTTTGTCTTTGTCTCCGACTGGATGGATATCTCTTATTCATCTCTGCGTTGGAACAGATCTTTGGCACGAAAGAGACCTTTCATGTTTGATAAATGAATGAATGAGTTGTTGGACCTGTTAACACATTGTTTGCGGGTAGTTTTTATCGCGCGCTAACAGGTGGCGCGGGCCATTTTTGCTAATTTTTTGCGCAAATGGCAACGTTCAGTAAAATTACGATAACTTTAGTTTATGTATTTATACGTTACCCGCATTCTACCGCTAGTCTATAAAAAACGTATTAATACGTGTCCCGCGCTCTACTACATTGGTAGAACGTATAAATACGTAAAACGTGTAAACACGTTTCCCGCATACAATGTGTTAACGGCATCAGCTCTTTGAGAACGGAGGGCTTATATATTGGAGGACTCATATATCGTAGGCTTGTGATGCGCAGTTTTAGTTTTTTCCTTCCTATCTGCCTTATTTCAGGAGCTCAGAAGCTGAGATTTTTAATAAGTGAGGTTGGTGCCAGGTAGGGACGCTGGCAAATGGTGTGTGGAGGAAGATTCGGTTGCACTCTTGCATAGGAGGTGGCCTCTTGGTGGGTTTGGGCATCTGGGCAAGTTTTAAATGCGTTTACTTCTGGCCGTTCCCATGACCCCCTGCTGCCTGCCTCCCCTTGATCACAGCTGGAGCTGCGTTGGGGACTCTGGGGGAGGGTTTTCTGCCCGTCCATGCCTGGTCCTGGGTCCTGCGGAACCCAGCGAAGTAGGTGAGAGGGCATTACACCTTCTGCTCAGCAGCACTGACTTCTCCCTCCTCCACCAGCCTGCATGATGTACTGAACAATCTGCGATCCAAGTATGCCAAGCAGATAAAGCAGTTTCAGGAGGAGAACCAGTCCCTAACCTCAGACTACAAACGCCTGGTGATCCAGTTCAAGGAGCTGCAGAAAGCCATGAGGTATTTCAGCGACTTGGGTCTTAGACTAGAGGCCGTAGGGGTCGGGTTGGTGGTGGTCACGGTCTCCCTAGACTTTGATACCAGCAGCGTTTTTGGGAGCTGGGCCAGGGCACCCAAGAGTCCTTTGTGTTGTCTGTCTTGTTCCTCTATTTGCGCTTCACCTCCCTTCTCTTGAGACTTCCTGCGATGGCTTTCAGCCTGTCATAGGTGCGGGTCAGTGGCCCAAGAGGTTGGGCCAGGCCCAGGATTCACCCCAATTCTGTCCCAGGTCTTGCTCTCCTACTAATGGAAGGGGCCCTAGCCAGGCCCTGGGGTCCGCTGACCACGCTCAGTCATCTCTCCTTCACAGGCATTTTGTTCTCATTGACGAGGAGAAGTTCTGGGACTTTTGGGTGATGAATGAAGAGGAGGCGAAGGGTCTGATAAGCAAAGCCTTGGATGTAGACAGGATCATCCACACCCAGCACCTGGGCCTTCCCTGGACGGCACCTGATTTCTGGTTCCTGAAGAATGTGGGGCCTCTATTTCAGCAGCAGCAGAAGTCCGCCACGCAAATACTAGAAGAAGTGCTGATGCAAACAGGTGAGGAGAACAGAGTCCTGGGCCCCAGGGGCCCCCTGAGGGCATCAGGTCCACCCACTCACTTTCCAAACAAGGAAACTGCGGTCTAGAGAAGGGGGCGGGGTCTCATGGCTGAGGGGTCTGTAGGGGACGATTGGTGGACATGGCTGGTACGTCTCTAATTCATAGCTCTACCCTCCCCGCTGTGTCAGGAACTGGAAGTTGGACCTAGAAGCCTGATGTCCGATTCAGGTTTGATTTGTTTTGGCTAAGGACACCGCTGGGCACCTCCAGGGTCAGGCTGTCTCTGTTTTTGCGACGTTAGCGATCATTGCGCAAGATCCGCTAAAGGCACCAGGGATGGCAAAATGGCGATATTCTACATTTTGTCACAGTGTCATCATTTGTTAGCTGGGACACTGCCGAAAAGAGGCTCTTCCCCTCGTCAACTGCCTGTGACTCCGAGATACAGTTTGTACGGGAAAAGCAGGATAGATGCTTGTTCTGTCTCTATTTCCCTCTTTGCAGAATGAATGGGTTGCGGCGCTAGCATCTTCCGAAGGTCACCAGTGATGTTTTGTATATATCAGAAAGCACCTTTGTAAACACATGGGTTTAAACAAGTTTGATATGTTTTGGTTGATGCAATTATTATTGTTACTGATGCTCAAATTGCCCCATCTTTGGCCAGTGGGAGTCTCTTCGTGTTGCCTTCTGGGTCCTTTAGACACCCCCCCCCCCCCATCCCTGTCATCTTTTTTTTTTTTTTTTTTTTTTAAATATATTTTATTGATTTTTTACAGAGAGGAAGGGAGAGAGATAGTTAGAAACATCGATGGGAGAGAAACATCGACCAGCCGCCTCCTGCACATCTCCCACTGGGGATATGCCCACAGCCCAGGTACATGCCCTTGACCAGAATCGAACCTGGGACCCCTCAGTCCGCAGGCCGACGCTCTATCCACTGAGCCAAACTGGTTTCGGCCATCCCTGTCATCTTTGACAGCTTCCTGGCTTCCAGAATGACCAGAGGTTCCAGGCTCACATGATACTTTTCCTGCTTCAAGTTTAGAAGCAGCCATTTCTCTAAGGAGACCTGGTTCTTTTTCATAGGGAATGATATTTTTTTATTTATTTTTATTTTTTTGGTTAACCTTCACCCACGGATATTTTTTCCATTGATTTTTAGAGAAAGTACTGAAGGGAAGGGGGGAAGGAGGGGGGGGGGAGAGAGAGAGAGAGAGAGAGAGAGAGAGAGAGAGAGAGAGAGAGGAGAGAGAGAGAGAGAAACATTGCCCTAGCCGGTTTGGCTCAGTGGAAAGAGCATCAGCCTGTGGACTGAAGGGTCCTGGTCCGATTCCAGTCAAGGGCATGTACCTCGGTTGCAGGCTCGATCCCCCGCCCTGGCCGGGGCATGTGCGAAGTGATCTAGTGGTTGCCTCCTGCATGTGCTGGACCAGAGGGTAAATGCCTCTGCAGTTTTGTTGGATGTGGCGCTGTAGGGTGGTACCGTTGTGCGTCCCAACCAGCAGTTTCATATGCTGTCATTTCCAAATGCTCTTCATATATCTGATCTCATTTTGCCTCTTGAACAACTAGCAAAGCCTGGATAGTACAATGGCTGTTATTCCTATTTTCAGATGAAGAACATACAGGCTAAAACACTTAAAAGTATTCCATTTTAATGAGGAAAACGTTCGCCTCTTGCTGTCAGCTACCGGTTCCTGGTGGTGATATCCTCCTGTGAGGCAGCGCTTTCCCCCCGTTAGGTGGGCTGCTTCCCAGCTGCTGAGGTTTAGGAACCAGGCGGCCAGTCTGCTGGATGGAGCCCTGAAATACGAGCGAACTCGCTCACACTGTCCGGAGCTCCCACGTCCTGGCCACGGCTGCATTTTGAGTAAGATGTTTCCAGGCAGATGGAATTCGCAAAAGTGGGCAATAGAATCTGTCCACCACTGGCAGCATTCTCCAGACAGGCTCTTGTTCCGGCCCGTTTTCCCCACACAATCGGCTTTCTTCAGCTAAAGAGACTTGCCAGCGCCTTAAAGGGGCTTCTTCGAGGTGAATGCTCTCCAGGGAAGACGTCAGCCAGGCCAAGGAATGATCCCCCTTTCCTTCCCTCTCGCTCTTCTCTGCCCGCCCGTCTGCAGAAGAGGAGGGGTCGGAGGAGGCTGACCAAGAGCTCGAGTCTTACCTGGACCTGCCCAAGCAGGTTTCAGCCAGCACGACCAGGAAGATCCTGATGCTCCTGTGTGACGAGTCGGTGAGGGGCCTCGGCAGGGGCTGCGGGGTGGGGGGGGTGGGGGGGTGGGGGGGCAGGGGGGTGGGCGGGGGGGGGAGGGGGGCCCATGCCGACTTCCTGCTGTCGCTTCCGGTGGGCTCTTCTGATGAGTCTGGCTGGCTCAGCTGAGGCCTGGAGCAGGTGTGGCCCGGCCCCCCGGGAGTGCTGCTGGGGGACCTCACAGACAGGCCGAGCCAGGCTCCTGCTACTTCAAACAAGATGCTCATCCTGCAAGGAAAGGGGCACCGTGTCGCCCCCATGAGCCCACCTGCCAAGGACGGTGGCCACGCCTTTCTCGGGGAGCTCCTGGGACATGGGCGACTCTGGGTGCGCTGGGCTGCGGCTGCCTGCATGCATGTTAGCAGAACCCGCTCGGCTCAGGGAAGGGGCTGCCTCGGAGCTGGTTCAGCTGGGGGTGGGGTGGTGACCAACGTGATGGGTGTTTCTTTGATTTCACTTTTGAGGTGATGGAGGAGATGGAGCGAGGCCAGCAGCCTCCCAGCCCGGGGGGCAGTTGGGACCGTTTTCTTGGGCCCCAAGGCTGGCTCCTGGCCCTGAGGCAGCTCCTGCTGAAGGAGGCGGCTGGCAGGGGCCCCCTCTCGGTCCCAGGTCGCTGCCAGTGGCCCCCGTCCCTCTGCCTGCTGCCCGCTCTCTGCCTGCTGCCCCCTCTCTGCCTGCTGCCAGGCCCTGCAGCTCTGTGGGGACTGGCATGGCGGTGAAGGGACGTTGCGGGGTGGGAATCTGTGACTGGGTCAGGTCAGGGCTGCTGTGGGCACCTCGGGGGTTCACCCAGGGACTTGTGGGTGATGGGCCAGCACCCTCCGAGGTGGGGGACCGAGTCTGTGGTGAGATTGGCTCTGTCCCGGGGACGGGCTCCGAGGCGTCCCGCGAAGGCCTTCCCCTGGGCGCCCGCCGCCTGGGCCCGTCCCGGGGCCTCTGCTCCGAGGTCGTCGCTGCCGGTTGCGCAGAGGAGGCTGCAGCCCGGGCCTCGCTCCTGAGCGCTGCCTCTGAGCGGAGATGCCATCCCCCCCACCCCCCTTAGGGCTTCCTCATCGAGAGCAAGCTGCTGAGCCTTCTCCAGCCCCTGGAGAAGAGCGAGTGCTACCTGCTGAGACTGGACGCCATATTCTCAGTGAGTCCCGCCGGGTGGAGTGGACATGGGGTGGGGGGTGGGGGGAGCTCATTCTAAGGCGGCCACCCATGTTTTCCCAACATGGCCTCCGCCCCATGTGGGTCTCCCAGGGCCCCCCTGGGCTCACCGTCCCTGCCGGAGTCCCTTAGGTCTCGCCCGTCGCTGGCCTTGCCCCTGCCGGCTCCTCTCCCCCGTGGCCCAGCGCTCAGGCTGCCGATTCTCCCCCACGGCCCTGAGCTCAGATGTGGGCCCAGCCCCTTAGCACCCCTGCACCCCCCAGGCCTGTGTGGGGCAGGTCCTGACTCTGGGCCTTGACTCCGTCCTGACACCGGCGTCCCCAGTTCACTGCGCTGCCCTGTGCGGAACGGCCTCTACCCCGGGCCATGGCAGGTGCCAGGGACGCTGAGGGCAGCCAGCCCAGCCTCTTGCCCAGAGCCCAGGGCCCGCCACGCCCGCTGCAGGTGGACTCCTGAAGTGGTGTTTGAGCGTCTTTCTGTTTCCCCCTCAGGCCCTTGGAATTGAGAGTGAGGACGACTTATATAAACTGGTGAATTTCTTCCTCAAATACCGAGCTCAGCATCTGTCCAGCCAGGTGAGGTGAGGGGCCATGGAGAAGAGGTCTTCTCCATTACATCTTCCTGGAAGCCCCAGAGGCTCTGTGACCACTGAATGATTTTTTAAAAATATATATATATATATATATTATTGATTTTTTCGCAGAGAGGAAGGGAAGGGGGATAGAGAGTTAGAAACATCGATGAGAGAGAAACATCGATCAGCTGCTTCCTGCACACCCCCTACTGGGGATGTGCCTGCAACCAAGGTACATGCCCTTGACCGGAATCGAACCTGGGACCCTTGAGTCTGCAGGCCGACGCTCTGTCCACTGAGCCAAACTGGTTAGGGCTGAGTGATATTTTTAAAGAAACAGCGAGGGTTTCGTGGCAGGGAGAGCTAAGTCAGCATCGCCTTTATGAGCGTCGCCTTTTCTGTTTGCAAAGGGAAGGATGTCTGGGATGAGAGGCTGGCCTCACACCGAGGCCCTCCCTCAAAGCCAGGCCTTCCCGGTGAGATCCAGGCCCACCAAGTGGTCAGTGATTGGTCCGTCACACTTTCCCGTGACACTGAGCCCATTTATGCCTGTCTTGATTGTAATGGACTATTTTGAGAAAGTCATCATGATAAAAATGTAAGATTTTAATTTAAAAATGAAAAACTTGAATTTAAAAGGTGTTTTGATTATTACTAGCCCCTAATGTGTGAGTCTCTTGATATGCTTCCAAAAAAGAGTTGATTGTGTGGACAAAAGCCAGAAGCCGTAAAGAAGAAAACTCATAGTGCACAATGCCAGAGCAGGCTGTGGCCGCGAACCATT
Source organism: Myotis nattereri (assembly GCF_964212035.1). Classification (NCBI taxonomy): domain Eukaryota; kingdom Metazoa; phylum Chordata; class Mammalia; order Chiroptera; family Vespertilionidae; genus Myotis; species Myotis nattereri. The sequence continues at coordinate 72,908,245 of NC_138085.1, read as the reverse complement.
GCTGGCTTCTGTCGATGGGCTGCAGGCACTGAAGCAGGTTGCACAGTAGAGGGATCGGGGGAAGAAAAAAAGAAAGGATATATTTGAGTGTATTAAAAAAAATTCTGTAGGGTAAAAATCATTATACGTAAAGTTAAGGTATTCATGACAGCTGCGAAAAATACTTTAAACTCATGACAGTTAAGGGCAAATTTCCTTACTATATAAAGAATTCCCATAAACCAATAAGAAAAAGACCAACAACTCAATGGAGCGGACAAGAGATCAGAACATTTCAACACCTTCTAGAAGAGGCAATACAAATAACTTTTAACCACACAAAAAAGATAATGAGGCTTTCTTGTAACAAGAAAAATGCAAATTAAAACTACTCAAATATATTTTCACCCATTGGGCTGGCAAAAATCTGCAAGTTTGAGAACATATAGTAACGGCTGAGGTGGGGGAAACAGGCACATGCACAAGTGGCTAGTGGGAGTGTGAACTGTTGCAGCTTCCACAAAGGCAATTTGGCAGTACAATGACAAAACTGCACCACCATACTCACCGTGCAAGTCCACACACACACACACACACACACACACACACACACGAAATATGTTTATTGTAGCTTACTCATTGCAGCATTATTTGAAATGGCAGAAGATTGGAGATAACCTGAATTTCCATCATATGGTGCATCTACACAATGGCTTGGATAATAGATGGTGCATCTACACAATGGATTGGATAATAGATGGTGCATCTACACAATGGATTGGATAATAGATGGTGCATCTACACAATGGATTGGATAATAGATGGTGCATCTACACAATGGATTGGATAATAGATGGTGCCTTTACACAATGGATTAGATGATAGATGGTGCATCTACAGAATGGATTGGATAATAGATGGTGCATCTACAGAATGGATTGGATAATAGATGGTGCCTTTACACAATGGATTAGATGATAGATGGTGCATCTACAGAATGGATTGGATAATAGATGGTGCATCTGCACCAGTGATGGCGAACCTTTTGAGCTTGGCATGTCAGCATTTTGAAAAACCCTAACTTAACTCTGGTGCTGTGTCACATATAGAAATTTTTTGATATTTGCCACCATAGTAAAACAAAGATTTATATTTTTGATATTTATTTTATATATTTAAATGCCATTTAACAAAGAAAAATCAACCAAAAAAAATGAGTTCACATGTCACCTCTGACACGTGTGTCATAGGTTCGCCATCACTGATCTACACAATGGATTAGATAATAGATGGTGCATCTACACAATGGAATACTATGCAGCTGTAAAAAAAAAAGAACAAACAGTTCTAAGGCTTATTGGTAGTGAGAAAAGCAGTGCAGAATCATGTATGTTGGATAGTATCACTTATGTAAAAGTGGGATGGAAAAGTATGTGCTTGTATGGACATAATATGTCTTTGAAAGGATAGATAAGACACTGACAACATGGTTTGCCTGTGGGAAATAAACGGAATGAACTGAGAAACAGCAATAGGAGGAAGACTTTTTGAAATTAAAATAGGACTTATTTAGTCTTATGATTCAAAAGGAGGCATATACCATGCAAGCGTTATGAATACAGTAAAAGGAGCCCCTGCCAGCCCTGATTTAGAAATAGAGCTTATCATTGTTTTGAAGCCCCCACGTGCCTCTGCCTGGTCCCATCCCCGGCTTTTCCACTCTTTCTCCTATTTCTTTTCTAGTGTAAATGCATCCCTTTGATCTTTTCTGTAACTTCTATAAAATTTTTCTCTGTTTTTTTTTTTTCTCTCCCCGTCTATCTTTATACACACATGTTTGTATATCCCCAACCCATAGTTACCTCTGGCGCCTTTCCCCAGATCAACCCCTAGAATCTGTCACCCCCTACAGGAGGAAGAAATGATGCCAGCACTGGAGCCAGTCCCCAAGGGAGAAGAGGAGGAGGAGGAGAAGAAGGAGAAGGAGGAAGAAGAAGAGGAGGAGGAGGAGGAGGAAAGTCTTGAGGAAGAGGAGGCAGAAAGTCTTGTGGAAGAGGAGGAGGCCTCCACGTCTCCCAGGCTCATCCACCCCAACGATGTCCTTAAGATTCTGGAGGCCTTTGTCAAGGGCCTGAAGAAGCCCAGGTGGGCTGTGGTGCGGAGGTCTTGCCTGACTGGGGCAGCTGGCTGGGGGGCGGGGCCAAGCAGATGCCAGTGAGTGGAGGAGAGGCTGCTGAGCAAGGACTTGGGGGAGTGAGTAAAGGGATGTCCAGAAGGAGGGCGATTTCATTCACCAGGCGTTCATCCGTCTCCTCCTTTATTGGAGTCCGCTATGTGTAGGCCCCGCGGGAGTAACACCTCGTGATCAGAACGATAGTCAGCGCATTTGCAGGTGTCACCTTGCTCAGAGGAGGATGGGGTCAGCTCCATTTGGCGCGTCAGGGCGGGCGTTAGGAGAGGCTGGCCCTGGAACTGGGTTTTCTTAGCTGGGTAGAGTGGAGGTTGTCACAGCCTGGGGAAAGGCCTGCTGGAATCATGAAGCATAACGGGGAGGTATGGCTCGAGTGTCAGGGTCTGGTTAGAGGGCCGGTGGGTGGGAGGTCTCGGAGAGCCTGCCGACTGTGCGCCCAAGATCTTGGTCTTCGCCCTGTGGCGGACAGAGCTAGAAGCAAGCCTTCCGCAGCGGGGGAGCCGGGGTTGGACTTGCATTTCGGAAAGATCATTTTGGCGACGGGGAGGGGGTGATGTTGGCTACAAGGAGAGCGATGGGCAGCTGGGGGAGGGGGGGGTGCTATCCTGGATCAAGGCCATCCTAGAGTGGATGGAGAGGCGATGACAGCTTCTGAGAGCTGTTTTGGAGGCGTTAGTGAGAGACACGGGCACAGTAATGGGCTCAGAGCCAGGGAGGTAAACCGACTGAGAGGAAAAGGGTGGATAAGCCCCAGCGGTGCTCCCACAGGTGACCATGGCACCAGGAGTCAGGGGCAGTGATGATAAGCGTGTGTCCTTTCGGAGTCTACCAATACCCGATTAGCTCGTATCGGCGGTCGCCAACCTTTCGGGCCTCGCGGGCCACCGGTTGGCTTGTGTAACTGATGGGGAAGGTGACGGGCGGGAGGGCAGTAAGTCTGTGAGGGACGGCACTGTGACTGGAGTGCCTGGGGGCCGGGGTGGTGCCAGCTGACTTGATGGCACCAGTGCCCTTAACCTTCAGGGACGCTCGGGCACCGGTGAAGTTGCAGAAGGCCACGCGCGATAACTCCAAGGACTCCGACTACTGGAAGGCCCTGGCCACGGTGATCCCTCGCTCCAGGCAGAACCTCTGGGACGGTCTGTACGCAGCCCTGGAGAAATACCAGTGCGTGTGCGCGTCATGGCCCCAGGAGGGAGCTGGCAGGCAGTGGGGAGGGATCCCGCGCGGAGCGGCCGCGTGTGCCGCCTCCTCCCTGTCCATGACTCTTGGGGAGGAGCTGCCTGGGGCAACTGCTGTGGGGGGTGGGGGGCAGTGCTGGTGACTGGCCCTCTGGCCCTGCTCCCCCTGTCCTGTCCCCGCCAGCCCCCCGCTCTTCCGGGCAGGAGGGCTGCTGGGGTGGTGCGGCTCCTGGGGTCCTCTCCCACCTCTAGCTGAGCAGAAGCAGGGATCCTTGGCCGAGGGTGGAGGAGGCCGTGGTGGCTCACGGATTTTTCTGCCCGAAGCCGGGTCCTGATGCGGAGGGCGGAGCTGCTGCAGGAGTGCAACACGCTGGAGCAGCAGAACGCGGAGCTGCAGCAGCTGCTGCAGAAGTACCTGGGCTCCAAGGTGGGCGGGGCCCTGGGGTGAGGGCAGGGGGCGGGGTGGGAGCAGAGGGGGGATGCACCCTGGGGCTGATATTAAGACGGGAGGAGCCCCCTCCCCCACTGAGGCAAGCAAGCTTTGAAACGTGGGATGTCGGGCTCCATGATGCCCTGGTTTGGGCGCCGGCTGCTCCTCGCACCCTCTCAGGAGCAGTGCAGGGCCCTGAGGTGTCAGCTCCCTGAGCCCTTCCAGGCGAGGTTCCTACTTTGGTCCCCACCACCGTCTGTGGGAAGAGGAGGCAGAATGCTCCTCCCCCTTTCACGAACAGGAGACTGGTGACTTCCCAGAGCAGGGCCCCTCCCCGCTCTGCAGCCCAGGTCGTCTGGCCTGGGACGTGCCGTGGGCAGAGGAGGCTCCAACTGGGGTAGATGTCCCCTGACCCCATGTGTGCCCACTCCCGCGAGAGTCCGGCAACAAGGCCCGACCAGAGGGGGGATCTCACTGTCTCTGCTCCCTCTGGTTCGTAACACAGTTCGTTGCTGGCTCTGACCTGTGGTGGGGTGTGCTTCCCATGGTGCTGAGGCCATGGGCCAGGGGGGTCGTGACACTGGGCTGAGCATAGTTCCTCTGCCCTCAGCTGTGGCTGTGAGAGGTGACAGGCCAGGCACTGGGGCTGCACGGCCCAGTGTGGTCTCAGGCTGCAGGCTGCACCTGAACAGGGGACGTGGTCAGCTTGGGTGTCATGATGACCCCTTGACCGTGAAAGGATTAAGACATTAGGGGACCATGTGGTCCACCCTTCCGTTGATGCTCCTGTGTGTAAGAGGACGGGAGGAGGCGGGGACGTGCAGGGCTAGACTGGGGGTGGGGTGACAGGCGGGGAGGGGAGAGAATTTAAGACAGTGGTTCTCAACCTTCTGGCCCTTTAAATATAGTTCCTCATGTTGTGACCCAACCATAAAATTATTTTTATTGCTACTTCATAACTGTCATGTTGCCACTGTTATGAATCGTCATGTAAATATCTGATATGCAGGATGGTCTTAGGTGACCCCTGTGAAAGGGTCGTTCGACCGCCAAAGGGGTCGCGACCCACAGGTTGAGAACCGCTGATTTAAGAGGTTGGCTCAGAGTGGGAGGTTAAGGACATCCCCCTCCCCCGAGGTGAGCAGCTGGAGCAGAAGCCCAGCAAGAAGCCCTGGAACTTGGCTTCTGAAGGAAGGCAGCTGTGGGCTCCCCAGACACCCGGGAGCATTCGGGGAGGGGAGGCAGGCGGAGACGCAGAGGCCTGTGGGAGACCCCCAGAGGCATGCAGGGGCCCCCGGGAAAGCGGGGTGACCTCCACGCCCTCTCTTCCAGATAAACTCAGAACTGCAGGTTCCTCCGACGCAGGTGCTGCGGATCTCCACAAAGTCCAACTAGGCCCGAAAGGGTGCCGTCCGCGGGGCACCTGTGCGGGCGCTGGTGCCGGAGCCGCACACGTGCCCGGGCGCCGCGGGGCACACTCTGCCTTCCCCAGAGCGGCCACTGCACGGTGACACAGGAGTTACCTGTCTCCCACCCCAGTCATGATTAAAGTCTTTAGAACGTTGTGGCTGGATCTTTTTTAAAGAGGCCAGGTCGGGGAGATGGGCCCTACCCCCACCTCTGTGTCCCGAGGGGGCTTTGTCCCGGCCTCAGATTGTGGCACGAGAGCAGGCAGGTTGCTGGGAGATGCAGCCCAGGCCGGTGGCCTGGCTCCCTTGCTGTTTGGGGGCAGTTGGTGTCTATCCGTGGAAGCTGGAGCTTTGGGGCAGCTTGGAGGGTTCTCAGCTTTCACTCTGTCCTTGGGCCTGCAGGACCCTTTGGTTGAGCTTTTGGGGCCCCCAGGTGCCCCCTGGGCTGTGGTGTGAGGCTCCTTCCGTGGGCAGCCTGGGCAGGTGGCCCTGTGCCTTAGGCCTGCCTTGAACCCCGGGCCACGAGGCCACCCACAGGGAAAGCCACAGGGGCCAGCTGGTGCCGAGTTCGCCAACCTCCAAGTGCCCGCCGACCCTGCGCCCCACTCCCGACCCCCAACTTGAGCAAACTCGTCAGCTCAGTGTTTGATTTCTTTTATTAAGAGAAAAATCACCACTCAAGAAAGGAAAGACAGCCAAGTGAAACCCAGCTCACGCAGGCAAGGCAGCACTTCCAGTGCAAAGGCCCGCTGCCGCTGGAGGGCCTGGAGGGGCCCGCTGGGCAGGGCGGGGAGGGCACTAGCCTGGCAGAGGAAGTTCTGGGCATGGATAAAACCTCACAGCTGGGCCAGGAGGGGTGGGTAAACGGCTGCCCCGGCAGGAGGAGGAGCCACCCCCAGGGTTAGTCAGAAGGTCTGCCCACTCGTGTAGGATGAAGACTGGTGGTGCCACTGCCCTCACAGGCTATGTCGGGGGGAGCGGAGGGTGATGCTTTTTGCTCATATTTTTAGAAATCTCTGGGCCCTGGCCCATGCATGATTCTCAGATAATTTCATTAAAGCTTTAGTCCTTGACTGGAAGGCCTGGGGGAGGGTTTGGGGTGGCTTCCTCTGGAGCCAGGGCCTGAAGAAGGGGGGTACCTCAGCCAGGTGGGGCAGACCCCCCCACCCACAGGCAGGAGCCGAGGGGCAGGGCCCCGGGAGCAGCCAGCTTGGGGAGGAGAGGATGTGCAGGGGGGCCCTGGGACCCGAGGCCTGGAGGGTGGACAGAGGCTCCCGAGGCTCACCAGGGAGTCTGGAAAGCCCACGCCAGGGGAGGGGCAAACGCACAGGCCCAGGAGGGGCAGCCCGGGGAGGATGCAGGGACCTCACGCCCCCAGGAGCTTCTTGACCATGTAGCCGGGGAGGCTGTAGAGGAAGAGGCCCAGCATGAGCAGCGCCAGCAGCGCCAGCACGATCTTGATGATGAGCCACTTGTACCGAGTGCAGATGAGGTACTTGATGGACTTGAGGGGGTTGAGGAACCAGACGAAGGCGGTGTCGGGCCGGCTGGGGGAGGGGAGCTGCAGTCAGGGCCTCTCCCGGGATACCCATCCCTCAGCCCTTCTAGACCCCAAGACACCCTGCCACAGCCCCAAAACGCGTGAGTGCTGGAGACAGGGCCGGAGCCATGGCTAAGCACCGGGTTCGCCGCTTACATTCCCGTTGGCAGGACCCTCAGCGTCCCCCCCTCCTCCCAAGGCCTAGCTGGCACTTCTGGGCTTTGGGCAGCCCCGAGCCTCCACCTGGACACCAGCAGCCATGGCAGCTCGCTACCCAAAGGGGCAGCGGCAGCCCCACGGGCAGTCCTGGGTTTAGGGAGCGCCTCTACTCGGCAGGTCACTGGACAGGGTCCCTGTCCTCTCTCCGTGAGACCAGTGTTTCTCAACCTCCCCCCCTTCTTGAGGATCAAGCTTCTGTCCAGGGTCCGAGGAGCCCCAGGGGGGCGCCTGCCACCCTCACCGACCTGCGCACGGTCAGGGGTGGTTGCTGCTCTACCTCCCAAGTGGCCTCCTAGCCAAGAAGTGCTCATTAAGCTTTCATTCTGCTGTTTGTGTTACAGAGCAAGAGGCTTTACGGAATGTCATGATATAAAGTTAAAGTGTGAATGTGCTTTTTAAACTCCTGCCTGCCGGTGCCTGGAGGACACAGATGGCACTCCTAGCGCTGTGCTCAGCACGGGAATGGGGGGAGGGGGGGGGCGCTGCCGAGCACCTGGTTTGTGCGGAGGGCACCTGGTTTCCAGTCCCAGCTGCGACAGGCACGTTAGCGCCTCTTTGAGCCTCAGCTCCGCACTTGCACAATGGGTTAGCAGTGGACCCTGCTCCAGGGTTGGTGGAAGGGGAAGTGAGTCAGCGACGGTGCCTGGCGCCGAGCCGTGCTCAGCAGATGTTGGCTACTAAGATGTTGGCCTTGGATGGAGCTGCTTATCGTCCCGCAGGGCGGAACACGGTTGGGGGTTGGCAGCTGGGTGATGCAGGAGCTATCCAGGACTCGCTGGCCAGGGCTAGCCCAAACCTTTCCCTCTCCCTGCCACATCTCAGCCTCTCCCTGCCAATGCAATAGGGTTAGTCTGTTAGGAACGTCAATGGGAGAGGAGGCGGCCAAGTTTGAGGAATGCTGGGCTGGCAACTTGGAAACCTGGGCTGAGTCCTAGCTCTACCCCAGTTTGCTAGGGAGACGCTGGGCAAGTTATCTCACCTCTGAGGCCCAATATGTAATCATGTAAAATAGTCATTTCCAGTTCTGAGAGCCCATGGAAGCGTTTGAAAGTTCCTGTGTGTGTTCACATGTGTGTGCACAATTGTGTGTGTGCTCTGTGTGTGTGTGTGTGTGCTGTGTGTGAGCTGTGTGAGTTCCACAAGCTGTCAAGCTCCGGAGCCCCAGGTCCAGAGGAAGGGGGAGGAGTACCAGCCCCAGAGGATGCCGGGCTCAGGCCCCCAGGATCTTCTTGACCAGGTAGCCAGGCACAGAGTAGAGGAAAAGGGCGAGGAGGAGGAGCAGCAGCGTGAGCAGCAGCAGCTTGAGCAGCAGCCAGCGGTACGTGTGCCACAAGAAGTAGCGGGCAGACTTGAGAGGGTTCAAGAACCAGATGAAGCTCGTGTCGGGCCGGCTGGAGTGGAGGAGGAGCAGAGGGAGCACCGAGAAAGGACACACAGGGTGAAGGCTCAGAGTGGCAGGGGCCTGGCCAAGAGGGGGCCCAGCCAAGAGGGGGCCACCCTGGGCTGAGGAGTTCCCAGGAAGAGAGAAAAGGGTAGAGGTGCCTGCAGAGTGGGGGCAAGAAGACCCAAAGGTTCTGGCCCTTCGTTCCTGATGCAGCGCCCCCAGGGACCAGTGTGGCCAGGCCTCCGGGCGGGCAGGGCACTCACTTGGGTTTCTCTAGGGGGTCAGGTTCGTTGCGGGCAATGCCCACTGGATTCTTTTCCGCCTCCTCCGCTGTCAGTAGATGCAACTCTGCCTCCACCTTGCCCTGCAGACAGAACAGAGCTGTCCTAGTGCCTGGGCCAGGCGCCGGCCCTCAGCACCGGCTCAGCCCTGCCCACCGCCCGAGCAGGGGGTGGTGCCCACCCTGAGCTCAAACTCGTCATTCTCATCGCGGGCCAGGAGGGGCCACCAGCCTTTGACACGCTTCTGCTTGAAGATGGAGACCAGGGGCACGTCCACCTCGCCCGTGGCCATCTCCATGGTGCACTGCTTGGCCGTCTTCGCGCCCCGGGGGAACCGGTTCAGGTCCAGCTCGATGGCCCCTGTGGCAATCTCAGCGTCAGCACGGACGGACGGACGGACGGACTGGTGGGAAGGACCCCCCCAGGGTGGGTGGGTTCTCCCTGCCCCTTCCTCCCCCCTCCCCCGCCCTCTCTGTCCCCGGTCCCAGTCCCTAAGCCCCGCCCAGCCCTGCACCCAGGAAGTCGTCGGCGGAGAAGTGGTCAGCGTCCCAGATCTGCAGGGTGAGCCGTGCTGGGATCTTGTATTCGGTCTCATCCCAGGAGAACATGGACTCCTTCTTGGAGATGACGATCTTTTCCTCGGCAGCCAGGTAGTCGAAGGGGAAGAGGTAGCGCCAGTTGAAGTTGCCCTCGCCCGTCAGCGAGTGGTAGTGGACGTCCGTGTCCTGCTTGTCCTCCTGCTGGCCCTTGAGCCACCTGCAGGGAGCACCTGCTCACACCTGCAGCCACCCCACCCCATGCTCCCCCCCCTCAGCACGCTGCCCCACAAACCTGGGGATCCAGCATCTCTCCTTCCCCTCCACTCGCTCAGCCCCTCCTACCCCACAGCTCCCTCTGTCCTGCCCCCCCCCCCGAAGGGGGTTCACTCTGTCCAGCCCCCCAGCCAGGGCCTTCACCCACCCCCGCACAAAAATGTCGCTGGACTTCTCCCCAGTGAAGAAGTCATCGTCCTCCAGGACCACCTCATCCGTGTTCCACACGATGACCCGCAGCTCATACCTGGTGGGGAGAGGGGATTAACAGTCAGCGGAGGGGGAGGAGGGTGGCGGGGGGAAGTTACCCCAGGATCTCAGGGCTGGGATGGGATGGGCAGGGGGCTGGAGCTGAGCTGACAGAAGTCCCGGGGACTTGGGCTGAGCACGGGGCCTGGACAGTTGGAGCTGAGAGAGTAGAGGAAAAGGAGAGATGTGGGCCCCCAGGTGTGAGAGGGCCAGCCAGTCAGTACAGCTGCTGTGAGCAGAGCCCCAGGGGAAGCCAGTCTGGCTGGACCACCGGGACCCCAGCACCCTCCTGGGCAGGGAGGTGGCTCAGGGCAGGGAGGTGGCTCTGGGCAGGGAGGTGGCTCAGGGCAGGGAGGTGGCTCAGGGCAGGGAGGGGCAGGGCTGGCTGCTGGGGGCGGCTGAAGAGAGGCCCAGAGAGTCAGGAGCAAGGTCCTTGTCTCAGGGGCCAGAAGCTCATGCCAGTTCTCATAGAAACGCAAGTCCAGCGGCCGGCAGTGGACGCCCTGGAACCCAGTCTCCTTTATGGCCTTGTGCCCAGGAGGATTTTCCCTTTGAAGTGTACTTGTCATTACGAATGAGGAAGTTACATTTCAACGTCTAGGAGGGAGGCTGAGTCACCCACTAACAATTGATTGGAAGGTGGTTCCTGGAGATATGCCCTGGACTGCAAGTCCCGGTGACACCATAGGTGGGGGTGTCCCCCAGTGGTAGGTCCCGGAACAGCACACGGTGGCCCCCGAGGGGGAGGCTATTTCCAGCAGAATTGTCTGCATAATTTGACTGCCCAGAGCAAAATGGAAATACGAGGCTCCTTGTTAAAAAACCATCAAGAATCTCAAGATGATCGGGTTGGAGCAAAGGTGGAGCGTCTCTGAGCATGAGCCCCTGTGCGAATCCTCGAAGCTGGCCCTGCTGCCAGGCCTGAGGGCATCCCAGCTGCCTGGGACTAGTTCCTGCCATTGTACAGATGGGAAAACTGGGGACCAGGGAGGCAAAGGGACTTGGCCAGGGCCAGCCGGGAGAGGCAGCGAGCTTGGCTCCCGGCCCAGTGCTCTTTCTACTCGACCCTCCCCCTGCTTCTTCCGGGCACTCGCTCCCGCTCATCTTGGCAGGTGCTTCAGCTAAACCGGGGCAGAGCTTACTGACAGCCTGGTGTGGGGCTGTCCCAGGGCAGAACAGGCTCTCGGGGTCCGTGGCTTGTGTGCCACTGTGTATCGTGTGTGGGAGCCCACATTCTGGTGCGAGTCCACGAGAGGGTGCTAACGTGTGCTCATGGCCAAGGGCAGGCCTCACCACTCTCTGGATGGGTGGCTGTGTTCCCACCACAAGGCCGCACGGGGAATGCCAACCAGCCCAGGTGATCTGGGCTGTGGAGGGAGCGGCGAGGGCTGGAGACGGGAAGACTGGCGCTGGGCCCCAGCAGCTCACTTCTTGGGCTTCCGGGGGGAGATGTCCAGAGGCGTCCCGGGGGCCGGCATGTCCATGGGGAACATGTCCACCCACAGCTCCAGGCGGCCCTGAGGAAGAGGGGCGTGCCAGGTCTCCCCAAGACTCCGCCTCTGCTCTCCTCCCCCTCTGCTCTCCTCCCCCTCTCCTCTCCTCCCCCTCCCGACTTTGGGCCCATTTCATCAATTTCCATCCTTGGATGGCAGGCATGCCTATGACGTCATCAATAGCCAATCACAGCTTCTGAGGGAGACCCCCAGGTATCCACCAGAGCTGATGTGGGCTCACTCAAGGCAAAGATGTGCCACTGGAGTTACCGTGAAGGGCCCGGTGGGGAGCTGCCACCAGGCTTTGGGAATGCAGCCAATGGCATGAGCATCCTTTTTACGGACCCAGGTTGGGATTCCCTGATCCCAACACCAGAGAACCTCAGGGGCGTCACCTGCTCGATTCCCGGTTTGTCAGGGTTGAGCAGCGGCCGCGTCTCCACGTGCTCCGGCACCAGACGGCAGCCCACTCGGGGGATGTCCTCCCAGTGCCGCAGGGCGCACAGCGCCACGTGCTCATCCGTGGGCCCCCTCTGACCTGTGGATGCCAGCGGGTCAGCTGCACATATGGGCTCAGCAGAACAAGATCTGTGCTGGGCCAGGGACTTAGGCACAAAGAGGTCCCCGCACCAGCCCTGGGTTCACACATCTCCGTGGTACTGTTGGGGAAACTGAGGCACAGAGGGAGAAGCAGCTTGCCCAAGCTCTCAGCTGTCCCACAGGGCCCAGAGGTCTGTGTCCTTGGGTTCTCTCTGCCTGGGGAACTTGACCAGAGTCTCCTGAGGGGGTGTGATGTCAGGGAGGGCAATGCCCCGCATCCGGAAGGCGGTCAGCACGAGGACCCCGCACAGCTCTGCCTGATTCTCTGGGAAGGGCCACGTGGGCGAAGGAGTGGGGAGCGGGCCGGGCTTGCAGCCACGTGACCTTGGACGGGTCACTAACCGCTTTGGGTCTCAGATTCCTCATCTATTGAATGGGGAGACCCTCCCTCGCCCAGGATGCTGAGAAGGAGAGAGAAGGCAAGGAGCAGGCAAGCGCTGTGTAGCGTGGGGAGCCTGGGCAGAGGTGGGCAGACAGGAGAGGGACTCCGGGCCGAGGAGACCCCAGGCCGGGCCTCCCGGTTCCATCAAGGGAAGTGTGGGTCCCTCCTTGGCCCCTGCCCCCCTGTGGCTGCGCCCAGCCCCCGTTACCGTTCTCGTCCTCCATCTCGGAGGGCCCGGTGAAGACGCGGTTGGACACCTTCACCCTCCCGGGGGGCCCGAAGTGGGGGCCGTCCACTTTGCCCTCCTTGCACAGGCGGGTCAGGATCTGGCTGGGCTTCATGGGGTCCCGCCAGATATTGTAGCCGTGTCTGTGGGAGGGCACACAGGCTCGGTGGGGCTCCAGTGGGCTGGGCACTCCCAGGTGGCACCTGGTTATGGCCAGTTCTCTAAAGTTGTCTACTGCCCTAGTGCAGCGGTTCTCAACCTGTGGGTCGCGACCCCTTTGGCGGTCGAACGACCCTTTCACAGGGGTCGCCTAAGACCATCCTGCATATCAGATATTTACATGACGATTCATAACAGTAGCAACATGACAGTTATGAAGTAGCAACGGAAATAATTTTATGGTTGGGTCACAACATGAGGAACTGTATTTAAAGGGCCAGAAGGTGGAGAACCACTGCCCTGGTGGATCCCGCCTGGGTTCCAGGCTCAGCTGAGGTGCTGGGGCAGCTGGAGGCTGATCCCTCCTGCCCTGGGCTCTCGCCCCAGGTGCCCAGAGTCCCGGTCTCCCGTCTCCCTCCCTGGGGCCCACTTCTCTGAAACCTCAAAGACTCCCATGAGGACACGGATAACCAGAGAGGTTAAGGGATGTAACCAGGGTCACACAGCCTGTCATTGGCAGAGACCAGCCAGATCCCCAGCAAAGGGCACAGTGCCACCTCTCTCTACCCTCCTTGCCTTGCCTCCTCTGTCCTGGAAGCCCCTGTGGCTTTCTCCTTGTCTTAGACTCTGTCCTGGCCGCGGAAGGCTGTGCCCGGAGCCCGCAGGGGTTCAGGCCTGGCCTGGAACAGAACCTGTGCTATGTCCAGCTTCCCAAACCCCCTGCTCTGAAGCGTATTTTTAGAGTCAGGGTACAGCAGGTGGACCCCGCCCGCCCCACCTACATGGAGTAGGTCTGGGCGATGCCGCAGGTGGCGCGGTGCTTGCTGTAGAAGCGATTCTCCAGGTCAATCTTGGTTTCCCCGATGAGGTCATCGGTGCCGACCAGGTCCCAGTCGTACACGGACACCGTCAGCATGGATTCCATGGGGAAGGACGCCTGGATGTCGAAGGACCTGGCAGGGCGGAGGTTGGGAGAAGGGTTGAGGGTGAAGTAGGGTGGGAGGGGGTCTGGGCTGGAGAAGTTGGGGTGGGAGTAAGGGGCCCCCAGGAGGCCTTACTTCCCAAAGACAGGGTTGAGCTGCTTGGAGATGTAGTTCTCCTTGTCCCGGATGTCAGTCTTGCCCAGCCGGATGGCGATGTAGGGGTCAGCTTTGCCGTTGATGTCTGCCGGGTGCAGGTCTGTGGCCTGACGTGGGAGACGTGCTCCTGAGCAGGCTCCCACACCCTCCTCATCTTCCAGTGTCCCCGCCCTGCTCCCTGATAGTCCCTGATGGTGACAGGCAGGACCACTGGACCGGGGGCAGGAGACTTGCTGTGTGCCCTCCAGCCTCAGCTTCCTCATCTATAAAAGATGGGAACTAGCCCTAGCTGGCTTGGTTCAGTGGACAGAGCATCGGCCTGCAGACTGAAGGGTCCAGGGTTCGATTCCAGTCAGGGGCACGTACCTCAGTTGCAGGCTCAATCCTGGCCCCTGCGTATAGGAGGCAACCAATCTAGGTGTCTCTCTCACATCGATGTTTCTCTGTTTCTCCCCCTCCCTTCCACTCGCTCTAAAAATCAATGGAAAAATATCCTTGGGTGAGGATTAACAAAAAAATAAAAAATAAAATAATAATTAGAAAAGGATGGGAGCTAGACCAGATGACCTTCAGGTGCCTCCCAGGCAGAGGCTGTCGGTTTGCAGCCGCCTCAACCCTCCTGGGCAGGGGGAGAGGGCGACGGGGGACTGGGCGATGGGGGAGGGGGCGACGGGGAAGGCTCACCCGGACCACATAGACTCGGACCAGCACGTTGATAGGGTCGTTGCTGGGGATGCCCTGGAACATGCCATAGGTGGGGTCGTATCCGGCTTCCCGGGTCACATCCTCTGGGAGTGGCACTTTGTACATGCAGAGGGAGCCCTGGGCAAGGCAAGCGTGGGTCAGGGTGCGGGTTTCTATGAGCACAGGTGGGGCTGGCACCCTGTGGGGGCAGGGCCTAACTCTTTGGTTGCTGGATCATGGGAGGACCAGGGGGTCTGGAGGAAGTGCCCAGGGCAGTGGCAGGGAGGGGGATAAAGTAAGCAACTTGGGGAACCCTTGGGGCAGATGCTCTTTATCAGTTAGCACGGAAATCTTCATATTTTACCAACCAGTGCCGCTGACAGTTCCACATGACTGTCAGCCTTGAGCTCAGGCTGGTATGGTGGTAGGGGTGGCAGGGGGCTCAGGGTTCAGGGCCTGGGGCTCCTCGCCTGACCTTGAACCGGCCCACAATGCGCTCCTCCTCGGTGGAGCCATCTTCGTCATCGCCCGTCTTGCCTCGAAGCAGGTTGAAGGTGTGCAGCCAGTCCTCGAAGTGGTCGAACTCTGACTCCAGCTCCTTGGGGTACACCTGAGCCAGGCTGAGCCATCAGGGGGACGTGGCCTGTCCACCTGCCTCCCTCTTGTCCCATCTGCCACCTCCTGCCCTCGGGTGTGACCCCGCATCCCTGGCAGGGTCTGCCCCACACCCTCACCTTGAGCTCGTCAATCTTGGATTTCTTCTTCTCAGGGGCCTCAGACCCCTGGCCAGGCCCGGGACTCTGGGTTCTCTTCTTCTTCTCCTCCTTTGCAGCCTTTGCCTTCTTCATCGGCCCCTTCAGGCCTGGCCGGAAACAGAGAAGGAGGCCTGGTCAGTTCGGGGCAGAAACGATGGAGCAGGAAGGCCTGGCTGGAGATCCAGCTCGCTACTAATTTACTTAGTCATTTCACTTGGCCGGTCTCTGTGTACTCATCTGTGAAATGTAGACAGTACTCCCTGGCATGCCCGCCTCATGCGGGTGCGGGTGCCAGTAAGGTCACCCAGGGAGTGTGTACAAAGACTGTTGTCATGCCCTTTGACAGAGCAGGGCATGGGAGGTGCTCGCTTTCCTCTCTGGAACCCAGTCTGCTCGTCTGTAACATTATGAGGGTTGTTGCACATCAGCATTTCCCAAAAGGCATTCAGTGGAACACCAGGTGTAGGTGTTCTTGTAAGGCTTTTGGAAGAAGGGTAGCATGGTCAAGTGTGTTGGGGAAATATTTTATATCTTCCTTTTAGAGATTTATGGTAATATTTGTATATTAAAGGCACTGAGAAGTCCTGCACCAAAAGACTTACTTTTCACATTGAACCACAGAACTCTCTTTTCCCTCCGGAATGTCCATTAACACTGTTCCATGGAAAAGTCTGGAAAATGCTGGGAAAGAGGAGCTCTGAGGTCCCTTCCAGCTCTTAGGTTCTGTGGCTCTAAATGCCTGTCCACTGTGGTTGCTGAACTGGTCAGAGTGAAAGCCACTCTGAATCAGCCCAGGCGTGCTTGCCAGTGCCCAGGGATGCCTGATGACAGCTGCCCTTGGCTGCTGCAGCCATATGGGCCCGTGGGTGGGAGAAAAAGGTGCAGTGGGCAGGGCAGCCAGCCATTTGGGGCACGCAGGGGGGGCGCCCAGGCAGAGATCTAGGGTTCCAGGGCTCACCCTCAATGTTGTCCATCTCCTCTTTCTCCTCTGAGTCCATTCCTGAGGCATCTTGCTGTCGAAGTTGCTGCCAAAAGATGAGGTAAGGAGGAGGGAAGGTGGACTTCTTGGGGAGGGTCTGCTGACCCCCCCACTGCTGTCTCAGACCAGCCTTAAGTGCACTAGACACAGAAACTCCTTCCTGCTGGGTTACAAACCCATCGCATGCTCTGCTTACGTGCATTAAACCAATGCATGATGTGGACACTATGACCAACTGTACTTAGGGGTTTATGATTCTTTAAATTGTGCATCATTAAGAATATAGTGTCCTTTAATGTTGCCTGTTATATTATTATAATGTAGAAAGGTATAACCGAGTGAGTTATACCTTCACTCAGTTCACCTTACCCACTGGAGACGCAATCACTAGGTTTCAACCAAAGCCCACCGTCACATGGTGGCAGCCTGTGCGTTCAGACAAGGAGACCACACGCAGCCCCTGGAGCTGCAGCCTGGCTGCCCCGGATCCAGGAGGTGACGGTGGGAGGAGATCCTGCTGTGTCCCCCAATTATGTGCTTTCCTGTTCTGGACGAGTTTTTCTCGGCACACAGCCAACTTAGCTTCCCTGGTAGCTGTGTGGCCACGGGACTAGATTCTGGCCAATATGTGCAATTTCTGGGTCGGGCCCTTAATGGAAAGGAGTATGACTCCCCTTTACCCCTTCCTGTGCACTGCTATGAGGACATGAGGGCAAGCCCCCTCTAACTGTACACATGCAGGAAGCAGGTGGTAGGGTCTTGGTCCTTGGCACTGCGGAGTCACCGTGACAGCCTTTCCTCATTCACACGGATCTAGCTCACTGCAGCTTAGCCCGCATGCTCACTAACGGGGATATGAGCATCACACACAGCGGGGGCCACAGGAGGCGCCTGGGGAGGGAGTGTGGCTGGACCAGCGCAGCTGAGGAAACAAAACTGCAGGCACATGTCCCGCCTGGTCAGCCAGCCAGTCAGGAGCGCCCTGAGCTAGGAAGACAGCACGGAGACGAAACAACGGAAGAAGAGGAGGGATGCGCTTTCTGGAACTTGCCGCCTGGCTCAGCAGACGGAACCCAAGTGCACACAACAGGGGAAGAGCGTGCCGCCGCCCCGGTGACGGAGATGAGTCAAAACAGTGTGAAGGTGGGCGAGTGCTTGAGAAGCTGTTTCTGTTTGACCCCTGAGCACGTTCTCCTCTTCCTCACATGTCACCTCCTCTGGGAAGCCTCCCCGGACCCCTGCAGGCACTGACGTGCTTTAGTCACCACACTGTACTGTGTCTGTTCACATGCCCATTTCGCCCGGCAAGCAGAGGGCTCCTCGGGGCAGGGGTGGCGTCTTATCTTTTGGCTCCCACAGCATCTGGGATGGTGTCTGACCCATATACATTCCAGAGACGTTTGTGAAATAAATGGATGAGGATGAGAGAAAGGCAAGCCCGGGAAGGTGAGCCCTGAGCTAGAACGTCAAGGCTGTTCCAAGCTCATGCGAATGGGGTGGAGGAGCCCGCTCTGGTGGGAGCAGGAAAGAAGTTGGGCAGGAGGGCCTGATGTGGGGTTGGAGTCACCTCCCCAATTCCCCCTGAGCCCCTAACCCAGGCGAGGCCTCACCTCCTTCATGGTGTCGATGGAGGCGAAGTACTTGGACCACCAGTCCAGCATGCTCTCATCCGGCTCCTCCTCCTCCGGCTCGTCCGAGCTGCCCTTCTTCTTCTTTTTCTTCTTCTCCTTCTCCTCGTCAGCCTGATGGATAGGCCAGGTCCAGAGTCCTGCATAATCCCTGTGCCCTGGCCATGCCCTGAACAACCAGGGGTCCCCCATCTGCTCTGACCACTGCTCCCAGAAAGCCCTGGGCTCCCTGAGGCTCCGTGGGGCCACCAGTATCAGAGGAGCAGGGCTTTGTTTTGTGGAGGAGGATGCCATGACTGGAGAGGTCATGACCTAACAACATGAGGCACTGGCCAAAGCAGGAGTGGCACTCAGGGGCCCCCACTGCCCAAGCAGCTCTCTCCCTCGGCCTCTTTGGAGGGTGTGCAGGTGTGAGCACCCAGGGGCTGGGGGGTGGCTCGGTGCCTGATGCTAGGCCCAGTGTAGGGTCCTCTTTCCCCAGAACCTCCCCCTCCATGGTCCCCTCACTCACCACATCCACCTTGATGACGGCATCAGAAGTCTGCAAAAGGGAACCAAAGACACGGGGACAGAATTAATGCCCCGGGGCCTGGAGTGGAGGCAGCCACCCAGCCAGGGAGCGTGAGGAGAGGGAGCTCACGCAGGGATGCTCGCTGTGTGCCGAGTCCCTGTGCCCCCAGGGTTAGCTCTGCACTGCAGGCACACCGC
This sequence comes from Myotis nattereri, assembly GCF_964212035.1. Taxonomy (NCBI): domain Eukaryota; kingdom Metazoa; phylum Chordata; class Mammalia; order Chiroptera; family Vespertilionidae; genus Myotis; species Myotis nattereri. The sequence continues at coordinate 72,889,877 of NC_138085.1, read as the reverse complement.
TGCTGAGCCTGCAAAAGGCCTGCTTCGCAGAGGTTCCCCCAGACCCACAGGGTGGTGGTTCTCAACCCCGAGACAGCTGGGGACTCCCCAGATGATTTTAATGCGAGGTCAGGGTCGGGAGGGGGTGCTGGCCACATGCAGGAGTTCAGTGACGTTGGCTAGATGGAGTCAACTTCAACTCCATTGTTCCCCCCTCACCAGGTCAAGGCCTTAAAAATTAAGTGGATATGCACACACACAATTGCATAGCCAAAGGGGACCCTGGTGAGACACCCCACCAGAGCCCAGGGCCTGTGGGATGAGGGGGACACTAAGGTACCGTCCTCTGTCTTGTTTGCTAACAGCCTGAAACTAGGGGCTTCCCAGCAGACCCCCAGGAGGACTCGGGAGGCTGCGAGTTGAGGAGATGAGAATCTCCAGGGGTAGCCCCGGAGCCTGGCAGTGCCACCCCAGGGCTGTGGGCCAGGCACTGGACCTCATCTGCTCCCCTTTCCCGAGAGTCATGCCCACTGCTCACTCAGCCACTGGCCAGGACCCTCTGGGGCCAAAAATTATGAGCCAAGAGAAGGAGGGCCTGATGAGGAGTCGAGCAAGCTCAGATCTCAGAAGCTAGGAGACAGCCCAGGTTGTGTGAAGCAGGCCAGGTTGGAAATGAGATTTGGAGAAAGTGGTGGAGAGGAGGCCCACTTCCAGCCCCTCAGCACTGTCTGGACGCAGGATGGCCTGCTCCCGGCTGGCCTCCATCCTGCCCTCCCTGGCCCCTGCCGACTCCACATCCAAACGCCAGGCGGCAGGTCTCCCTCTGGCAGACAAGTGGCCTGAGTCCTAAGGCCAGGAGGAACAAGGAGCTTCCAGCTGGAGATCCTTCCACAACCAAGGTCTGGGGAGAGTTGTCTGTGAATGGCTGGACTGGAGAACCAGGAACCCTTGGGAAAAACCACTGGTGCCCCCACAGGGAATCCATCGCTTACGGTGTTGTTAGTTGGAGTGAGAATAATTGCAGGCTATTACTTCCAATGGTTACTGCTCGTTGTGTCTCTCATATATGCACACCCCACACTTGTGCTCACACACACACGCACACACCCAGAGTCTGGGATGGAGCTTTATGCACACACAGTCAGCGTTAGCCCTGGACACGCGGACGGAGGCGGCCTGGCTCACAGGGAGGGTCACAGGCAGCTCCATGCGCCAGGCAGTGTGGCACTGACCCCGTGCGCCTTACCGCGTCCAGCTTCACCATGGTCTCCAGCTTCTTGACGGGCACCTCTGGCTCCATGTTCACCACGACCTCCCCTGTGGGGTGAGAGGAGGGGCCCCCATTGCACAGCACACGGCAGCCCCGGAGGAGTCTTACTGGACAGAGAGATGGACAGACAGGCAGACAGACAGGGAAGAGCAGGAGTAACAGTGAAAGTCAGGCGTGAGCAGAAGGACCAGAGGCCTAAAGCTGATTTTCAAGAAGAGAGGAGGGCGGGGCAGTTGAGAGAGAACTGATGGGCATAAGGAGAGGGAGAAGGTGAGGAGAGGGAAGGGAGGGCTGCGGTTGAAATAGTGGAGGCTGGGCTGGGAGGGAGGCTGGGAAGGAGGCCTGGGTCTTCTCCCAGAACCAGCCTGGGAAGCCATCTGCCCTCAGGCCCTCTAAGGACATCTCCAGCTCTGGCTCTTTCTGGCCCTAAAATGAGGGGCAGGTCTGGGCAGCTCTGGCTCTCAGGATAGGACCTCCCCACTGGCCGCCTCTATACCCACTCGGGGATGCACTGGAGGAGCGAGCTGGTGGCTGCGCGGACTGGACCGTGAGCGGGAGCTCCTCCCATGGACAGAGTGGAGACAGGCCTGGGTTTGGGGGTGTGGTCATACCGGTGCTGGTCCAGTTGGGGGCTGAGTGGTCCAGGGGCCGGTAGATGAAGCGCCGAAGGGAGCTAACGGCGTGGGAGCCCACCAGGGTGTAGCGGCCGAAGGCCCGGCAGTCCACCACGCGGATGTTCAAGGGCGGGTGCAGCAGCTCATTCTCCGGGAGGTCCTGGGGTGTTGGCCAATGGAGCCTGAGCTCAGAGAAGGGGGCAGAGGCTCCTGGCCTTGCCCAGCCACACCAGCCACACCCAGCTCTGCCAGGCTGTGCCCAGGCCGGCACCCACCACTTCAAACCACTTGACAAGGGTGCTGAAGTTGGGGTTCTTCTTGTAATTGTGGATCATGGATGACTGTACCCCCTTCCCCGCACACTCGATGTCCACCCTCGGCCGGTCCACCTGGGCCAGGTTCACCCGCTTCAGGTCCCGCAGGCCCCAGAACAGCACCTGGTGGGGGTCAGGGGAGGCGAGAGTCCCCTCAGTCAAGGGAGCCAGCCATGGGTGGGCTGGGCCACCTGAGACGGAGCTGGGCCGTGGAGTGGGCAGTGAGTCAGGAGGGGCCGGGCCAGGAGAGCTGACAGGAGTGGGTGTGGCAGGCAGAGAGGAGGGCTGGGAAAGGCCCAGAACATGGCCGGGTGGCTCAGAACAGACCGGCCAGACCCTGGGCTGGTGGGGGCCTGGGTCTGCTGCTGGCTCCAAGTATGACCTTGGACAAGTCACTTCCCCTCCTGGTCCCTGTCTCCTTGTCTGAAAAATGAGGTGGCCTGAGGTTGGGGAGACCCCTGGAATATGATGTCAGTGATGTCATATGTGCTTATGACCCCGATGGAGTAAGAGGGTGAGGGAGCCAGGAAGAGCGAGCACAGCAGGGCCTGTCAGGGCAAGGAAGGAGGGATGAGGGGGTGAGTGGAGCCCTCACGCACCTCAATTCGGTATTTGCTGAGCACAGGCCGGATGCCCACGGGCACGGGCATGATGGGACCTCGATCCGTGTCCACCGGGCCATTGATGGGTGGCAGGTCGGCCTTCCCTGCTGGCCCGATCTGGGGAATTGGGGTCACAGGTCACACCCTGCAGAGCCCAGAGAGTGGGCTCTCCCTTCCCAGGGGTTAGTTGCCATGTGATCTGGGGAGACAGGGGAGGCCCAACACCCCGGGCCCCTAAGAACCACGCTCCCAGCTCCAGTGGGACCGGAGGCCCACCTGCAGCAGCTCGAAGGCGGCCAGAAGGTCTCCGGCCGTGGCGTTGCCGCGGTAGATCTGGTAGTACTCGAGCTGGGGCGGGAAGCGGGGTGGGCAGTACGCCTCGTCAGCCATCTTCACCACGGGCTTGGCGAAGGTCCGGCCCATGAAGTCGCATTTGCCCTGATGTGACAAACAACCAAGGTGGCTGCTGGGTGCTGGAGTTCACTGCAGCGTCACACCTGGGGTCTCACTCTGTCCTTGCCACAGCCCCGGGAGGTCAGGGCAGGTGTGATCACCCCATTTCACCAAAGGGACCCCAAGTCTCACCGCAGACTTGCTCACGGCCATGCTGGCAGTGAATGGCAGTCGGGACTCAGGCCTAGAAACGAGGCCCTCCTGCTTCTAGTCTAGGGCTCTCTCAGGGACCCCAGTAGCTGAGTGCTTGTCATAAGTGGCTCCCCAGCTCTGGAGGGATCACCCCGATCTTTCACTCCCCCACTCCAGAGCTCTCATGGAGGGCTGGGAGGCTGTTACTGACTGGTAGGTGTGGGCAGGGAGCCGAGGGCCCCCCGGGGTGGGGGAAGGCTGGGGACAGCAGGACTGCTGACGCCTGTTCTGAAGACTGGGCCTGAGCTCGGTCTGCCTGTGCCGGGAGGTGGGGACACCCTGACCCATCTTCTCCCTGAGACCCAGAGGCCCACAGTGGGGGGAAGGGGTCAGGCTGCAGTACAGGGCAGGAGCCACCTGGAGACTGGTCAGCAGCCCAGACTCCCACGCTCCCAGCAATCACGTGGCTGAGGGGTCCGGGGAGTGGCCATCCGTGCACGTGGAGTGCAGTGAAGAAGGGGTAGGTCCCTGGTCTCAGAGCTCACCCATACCATGCTGTCCTGGTCGTAGATTTCAACGACAATGATGGGGGGATCATCCCGCAACTCATGAGCCTCGCCATATAGCTCCAGGTTGTCGAACACCAGCATCTGGTCCCAGGTGGGGCACAGGGTCTCATTCAGCACCTGCAGCATGGGGCGGGAGGCGGGGGGGAGACAGGTCATACGTGGTGGTGGATGGACAGCTATCCCAGCAGAAGCCACCCCCAGTCACTGTGGCTTCCAGGGGACTCAGAGGCAGGAGTGTCATGCTCCCCGACTCGTCTGGGAACTTAAAATGAAGGGTAATGTGAGGCCTGCTCCCACCCCCTTGCCTATATTTTCTCTTGTTGAATGGAACCTCACTGAAGCCTTCACCAGGCTTCCTCTCAGGGTCTGGGTGCTGGCCGATGGGTTTCTCCAGGTTCCACAAGCTCACAGGCCCCCCACTTCTCTCAACGCCCGGGCCCTCACCTCTGTGCACTGACTCTGGTTGATGAAGAAGACACGGGCGAAAGGGTCCGAGAGGCCGCTGCTGTCCGCGGCGAAGAGGCTGCGGGCCTGGTACATGTGCGCCCGGAGCTGGAACACCTGCTTCTCTGTGGGGAAGGGCGGGCTGAGGCTCGGGGATGCCCCCCTCCAGGCACCCTCCCGGGGCGACCGGGGCCCCACTCACTGGTGTAGACCAGGCTGATGGGTGGGAAGGAGTGCAGGCCCAGGCCCTGGGCCGCCTTCACCTCCTCGAAGCCGCAGGGCAGGCCGCACAGGAAGTCCTTGCGCTGCTTGCTGAGGCCCAGCCACAGGTAGAGCTCCACCTTGGCCTGCACGGTCCAGCCCATGGAGCCGAGGCCCCGCTTGCCGGGCAGCTGAGGGTGGGCGTGGGGTCACCACCGAGAGGGACGGGCAGGGGGACCTTGCTGTCCTCCCCCAGCCTAGTCTCTCTCCAGCTCTGTCTTCTCTGAGCACCTGCTGCTGGAGGGCCTGCCAGACCCCTGCTGGAGGGCTGCTCCCCCCACGGGGAGACCGGCCCTGTGGAGAAGCCAGACGCAAACCCTGGGCCCCAGGTCCCCACTCCGCACCTCCCCCCCCCACCCGCACCCTCTCCCCCCCACACAGTCTGGCTCCCCTCTGGCACCTTGAGGAAGAGCGTCTTGACCTTGGCGCAGTCCTTGCCCAGCTCCTCCTCCACCATGGAGAAGAGCAGGTCCTTGGAGGGCACCCGGGCGTAGGCGATGCGTTTGTTGTTGCTCATCATCCAGATGAAGACGTCGGGGATGCTGTGCTGGGGCTGTGGTGAGGGCGGGAGGGGAGCCCGTGAGTGAGGGGCCACTGCTTGGTTGGGGCTCCCCGAGCCTCCCTGACCACCAGGGTCTTTGCCTCAGGACCCAGAGGGCCAGGCCTGGGCCTCAGAGGAAGGACCCCAGATGCTGGTCTTCCTTCGCCTCCCACCGATGGGGATGGGGCGGGAAGAGCACGCGCAGGAGGAAGGCTTGTTCACTCCTGTCCCCCAACAGCTGTCAGAGGAGAGGCCTAGGTGGTCCAGCCCCGCCCCATCCTGTGCAGCCCCTCCCTCTCTGGTCACTGGGGTGTGGGGCCGGCACCCCTCTTGCCCAGGGCAGGGGCGGGGCGCACCTCGTCTGCCAGGAAGCGCAGCTTCTGCAGGAAGTTCTGGCACAGCCTCAGCTTGTCCCGCACCGTGTGGCGCTTCACCTGAGCCCGCAGGATCTTCGCCTGCTGCCCCATGCTCTCCTGTCGGGGCGTGGGGGGACGTGGGGCTCAGGCCGTGATGCAGGACGGAGGGGCTGGCCCTGGGCCTGTGGCCTCAGACATAGGCCCTCCCACCTCAGTTTCCCCCTTTCACCTCCAGAACCCCCTCCGCCCCCGTGTGGTCCCGCACTGGGGACAGCGTGTCCTCACCAGCTCGCGCAGGCACGATTTGAGGCGCTCCCTGTCCAGCCTGGTACGGGACACGTGACCCTGGTCCTTGTCAGCGAGGGAGAGGAAACGGCTGGGGGGTGAGGGGAGCAGGGCTTAGCAGAGCCCACCCACCAGCAGGGGCCTGCAGACACCTCCTTCTCTTCCCAGCCCCCCACTGCCAGCCCCTGCCCCACGGCCCGGTCCCTCACCGGCAGCCACAGCTCAGCTCCTCCAGGACGCCCCGCAGTCGGCGCTCGGGGTAGGACTTCTCCGTTTTGATCATCTCCTGCACATCGTTCAGGCCTTCTTCCTGAGAACCAGGCGGAGGGGTGCCCGCTGAGCCACAGCCCCTTCCCCAGCTCCCCACTCCTTGGGAAACGAGGGGCTAGTGACTTGGGACCTCTCGCTAGCGCCACCTCCAGTGTCCCACCGGCATCAGGAAACCACCCAGTTTCCAGGCTCTGCTCTCAGAGCCTGCGGCCTTCAGTTCCCGAGGAAGATGCCACTTGGGCTCTGAATCGTGGTCCCCGTAGGCTCCGGGCAGAACTCAGGGCTAGCTGGGGAAGGTGCGGGCCAGAGACAGAGGGCTGCTCAGCTGCCTTCAAGGGAACCCCAACACTGGCTGGGCCAGGAGTCCCAGACTCCACTCCGGTAGCCCTCGGGCTCTTGGCCCCCTTCTGGGACCTGAGGGCAGGGACAGGTCACCCCGCAGTCCCCACTCCACCGTCCCCGCCCCCTCCCGCCCTGTCCTGGCGCTGACCAGCTTGTCTGCTATGTGGTCCATGATGTTGGCGTTGTAGAGGCGGCGGCGCTGGTCTGGCCACCAGCTCTTGATGTAGATGCAGGGCTTGTGCTCCAGGTAGGGCAGGTGGAAGTAGTTCCTGGGGCGGGAGGAGGCGGGAGGTGGAAGATTGGGGGTCCACGGAGGTGGGAGGGCTAGGCGTCGAGAGGGTGGGAGGCAGGAGGCTGGCCCTCCCAGGACCCCCTCGGCCATCTGGCTCACCTGTCGGTGATCTGGGGCCGCATGGCTGGGGTGGAGGAGACTGAGGCCAGGTCCCCACCCTCCTCCGTCTCATCGTCACTCGAGTTCTGAATCAGATCCACTTCCTCCTCATCCCCGGGCTCCTTCTGAGGTCGAGGCCGCTGGGGTCGGGACAGGCCATCCACCTCATTCCCATAGTTGCCTGGAGGCAGGAGGGGCGCACAAGGGCTGAGAGTCCTTTCCCCACAAGGCCCCACCCTGCCCTCCCATCCCCGTGTTGCCGTGGGTTTGTGGGAGGGGAGTGGGAAAGTCTGGGCATGGGGACGGTGCTGGGGGTCTGTGCCCGCTCAGATGTGACAGAGCACTCGCCAGAACCGGTCCCCATGTCCTCCACACCCGCAAACCCTCGCAAAGAACTCTGACGACCCCTGAGCGCAAGGTCCAGCCCAGGGCATGGCCTGAGTCCCACTCTCCCCTCTCCAGCCTCACAAGGGCCTCTTCCTTCTGCAGGGACGGCTTCTTTCTCACCGTGTCCCAAACACAGGCTAGCACTGTGGTGGGGCGCAGGCCACCCCGTGGGCATGTGTGCCTCACGGGAATGTTCTGTGTGCCCCACGGGCATGCGCTGTGTGCCCCACGGGCATGTTCTGTGTGCCCCACGGGAATGTTCTGTGTGCCCCACGGGAATGTTCTGTGTGCCCCACGGGCATGTTCTGTGTGCCCCACGGGCATGTTCTGTGTGCCCCACGGGCATGTTCTGTGTGCCCCACGGGAATGTTCTGTGTGCCCCACGGGCATGTTCTGTGTGCCCCACGGGCATGCGCTGTGTGCACCACGGGAATGTGCTGTGTGCCCCACGGGAATGTGCTGTGTGCACCACGGGAATGTTCTGTGTCCACCATGGGCATGCGCTGTGTTGTATGCCCACGGGCATGCGCTGTGTGCAGTGTGCACGCTGGAAGACACACGGAGGAAAGTGGTCACGGTTTCCCTCCCACCAGGGCTGTGGCGCAGGGTTAGCTGTGACCACCCAGAAGCCCGGGGCCTGAAGTCCCCTCGGAGGCCAAGCACTCACCTATGGTGACCTCAAAGGTAACTGGCTTTTCTCCGTTTTTCCGGTCGATCATTGAGGCTTCCAGAAAGGCTCCGAATAAAAAGAATTCTTCGATCTTCCCCGTGCAGCTCTGTGGGGAAGGTGGGTGAAGCCACCATTAAGCTTCACGGGGATGCTGGGCTGGGCCAGGCCTCCTCCTCCAGGTCCTTTGGCTGCTGGTGGCACATCCCACCCAGACCCTGGAGGACCGAAGGCCCAATTCCTTTTGCCCAGGCAGAGCCCAGGCCCAGGCTGCCATGGCGGGAAGGGGGCTGAGCTGGGGGACATGGAGGGAGGACAGCACAGCCTCCTGGGGCCTCACCTCTGACACAGGCGTGGCCTGCTCCACCTGCACCTCCGTGGAGCTGGTGAGCTCAGGGTTAGAGGTGTCCAGGATCTCCACAGCCAGGCCCAGCATGAGGCGGGCACGGAAGGACACGCCCTCACCCAGGCCCTCGTTCAGGTCCTGGTGCTCGTCCAGCAGCGTGTAGTTGCGTGTGGAGCCGTACATGTTCACCCAGGCCGGGCCCAGCGTGGGCAGGAAGCCTGTGAGCCGGAGAGAGAGGAGTGGCCTGTGTTACATACACCTCAGGGCCCGCAAGCGTTAGAGGGGCCTCTTCTGGGGGCTCCCAGCCTGCACCTCCTGATTGCTGAGATGAGGACCCCATGCCTTCGGTTGTGAGCATTTGGGAACACATCCATCCCCTAAGCCCCAGTGAGCGCTGTGAGGACGGGAATGGCTGCTTCTCTCGCTCTGTATCCCTGGTACCCAGCATGCCCCCTGGGCTGTAGGAGGGGTCTGTGCCCACAAGTCTCTAGATAGGTACTATGGCAATAGGACACATCTATATGTGACATGCATGCATATACACACATGTATAATTGTTATTTTCATTTTACAGATGGGAATAGTACAAAGGTCACAGGGGCTCATTGTCAGAGCTGGGGTTCGAATCCAGGCAGCCGGGCTCCGGCAGGCCCAGTCAGCTCTGCAGACCCAGCCATGACTTTCCACCTCTCCCTTGAGGTGGGAGCTGCTGGCAGCGCCCTCGCCGTGCCCAGCACCTTCCAGGCCGGGGTGCAAGATGGTGGTGGTTGAAGGGGGCTCTCATTCATTTACTCCCTCCTTCAGGACACTCCCACCCCCCCCACCCCCGTCTGCCACTTTTGACCTTTGTCTCCGTCGTTGGAGATCTTGCGCAGGTCAATGAAATGGGTGCCGATGGCCACGTCGTTGACCTTGTCCGAGTCGCGGATCTGCACCTTCATGCGTTTGCAGAGCGGGGGGAACAGGTCCGTGAAGACGACCTGCTCGTTCCACAGCGGCTCGTAGCTGTTCTTCTGCACCGACGTCTTGCCCTGTGCGAGGGAGTGAGCGACAGGGTTTGTGTGTGAGCATGCGTGTATGTGCTTACTTATGTGTGCATGTGTGTGTGGTGTGTGTATACATGTTTGTGTGTGTACGTATATGTGGTGTATGTGTGCATGTGTGTATATGTAGATGGTGTGCACTTATCTCCTCCACTCTTCCCCACCCCAGCCTCTCAGACTCTCCTTCCATTTGATGCTCCCCCCTCAGTTCTTGGTCTCCAGGACCCAGAGGTGCGGTGGGTTCCGTAAGGCCTGTCCATGCTGAGACAGCTCCCAGTCCCCCGCCCCCTGCCCCTCTCAGGTGGCGCGCCCTCATCTCTCACTCCCCTCCCTTCTCAGGCCAGTCTCCTGGCTTCTGATTTTGCCTCATGTCAGCCCCTAGGCTCCCACATCTATCTGATGCCCGTCACCCCAAATCCCAGCCCCTGCACTCTGTAGCCCAGTACCTTCTGGCCAGCAAAGAAGACTTGCACATAGGGGTCAACCAGGTCCTTGTTCTCCCCAATGAACGCCTTCTTCACGTTGGCCATGATGCTGGTGTTCATGCGGGGCAGCCCCTCTGCCCGGTAGATCTTCACGTAGAAGCGGGCCCACTGGCGTTCGGCGGGCACACCATCGGGGAGCAGCAAGTTCCTGCCGCCATACACAGCTAGGGCACCAGGCCGGGCACCCCAGCGCCTGCCCTGGCATCTACGTACCCCTGGGGCCTGGGACAATCTCCATGAGCCCCTGCTCTGCCCAGTCCCTCCTCTCCTGTGACAAGGAGTCTGTGGGTGCTGAGGCCAGCGTAGGTGGCCCCAGCCCTGGCCAGAGTCCTTCCAGGGAGAGGTGGGCTGTCTGGGGGTGGGTGAGAACAGGGGTGGGGGATGGAAGGTACGACTCTGAGCCAGTCCACCCAAGGGACTCCCTTTGGGGAAGGACGGGCCAGGCCGGGTCTCAGGCTGGGGGAAGGTGGGAGCCTCACCCCTCAATGTCTTCCTCCTCCGTCTCGTTGGCCTTGTGGGGCGTCTTGATGTTGTCCCCCTTGCCTACCACTGCGACGTCACACTTCACGTAGCCCTTTAGCCCAGCCGAGATGTCGTCAGGGTCGGACAGGATGGCCCACTTGTGGTGAAACTGGTGCTCTGCGGTGGTGAGGAGTGGGGACTGCACCTGCGCCCCCTCCCAGGGGCACCCGCCCTCGGGGCAGGCCGCAAAGCTGCAGAGCTGAGAGCCTTCTTGGCCCCTAGATGAAGCCATCGGGTGCCCTTGGGCCAGGGGCCACTGCTCTGCTTGCCTCTGGGCCAGGGGGACAGAGGTTCCTGAGCAGGGGCAGCTGGGGCCAGGTGTGTGGTGTGACCGCCTCCTAATGGGTTCCTCCACCTGCAGCCCTCCTACCCCAACCCCTGCGCTCACCTGCACACAGCTGCCAGCAGAGCCTTCAGAGAGGCTCCCCTCTCTCACTGGGGGCTCCCCAGTGCTCAGGGTAAAATCACAGACCTTAGCATGGCCTGTGTGGCCTCCGGATACAGCTCTTCCTACTCACTCTGCTTGTCCCACCCCATCCCTGTGCTCCTGCGAGGCAAAGCTGCTGACCCCTCTGAATAATTCACTCGCTGTTTCACACCTTCATGCTGCTGGCCTTTGAGCTTGGGATGATCTCATCTCTGCTCTCCCTCTGCCCCAACCATTCTCCTCCCTGCTTAAACGTCGACTTCCTTTGCGAAAGTGTCTCCTCTTCCATGCAGCCTTCCCTGACTTCCTCGGAATTGCTAAACCTGACCCTTTTGTTCTTGCTGTTCCATAAGCACACTCCTGTCTCACAGACAAGTTATTAACAACTTATTGTCTGTCCAATTTCAGACGGAAAGCCTCCTAAAGACAGGGTAGTGTCACCCCAATAACCCCAGGACCTGGGACAGTGTGGAGGAAAGGACAGGTATCAGGGGAAGAGGCCATTCCAGGATGGGTCACTGATCGGCTGCCTCCTGCACGCCCCCTACTGGGGATTGAGCCCACAACCCAGGCCTGTGCCCTGACTGGGAATCGAACCGTGATCTCCTGGGTCATAGGTCGATGCTCAACCACTGAGCCACACCAGCTGGGCTTAAGCTTCACTTTAAAGCTGATTGTGAGCAGAGGGAAGCCCTGGCCTTGCTGCATGAAAGGCTCAGAACTTCCCTCTTCCCCTCTCTCCCCTTCACCTTCTACCGCAGCTCAGACCGTCCCTAACAAGGCGCAGGTCCCCCCGTCTGAGTCGCAGCCACGATGTGTGCCAGCCAAGAGTCTATTAGGTTGAACCATGAAAAAGCTCCAATTTGTTCAACGTAATAGTTGAGTGGCACCTTCCAGCCGCTTACCTTCTCCTGGCTGCTTTGATCTCGCCTGGAAATGGGAAGGTCGGCTGGTGCCTCCTCCCTGCTCTGTGAGGGTCCGATGCGACCGCCTGGCTGACATGGCACTGCCACTGTCAAAAGGCCTAATGGCATCGCCACTGCACCTTGAGTGGCGGGTTCCCTTCAGGGCTAGGGGAGCCCTGTGCCAGGCTGTATGCCCATGGTTCCAGCTGCCCAGGTGGTGGGCTTTGAGGACAGTGGGGCTCAGCAGGGGGCCCAGGAGTCACATAGCCCGGTGTCACCCCAGACCAGCTGGGAGACAGGGAAAGCCCTGGCACTTCCCAGAGCCCCAGACCCCTCAACTGTAGAAGGGGTGATGCCACACATCCCAGCAGAAGGGCAGTCTGCAGCCCTGGGGCTCCCCAGGGTGCCAGCAGACAGGTGCATATAAGGCGGAGCACCCATCACTCTGCATCCCTCATGGCTGTGTGTGCTCACGGCCCCACCGGGACCTCCGGGGTGTGGATGTGCTTACCTATGTGTGCGTATGTGTGTGGTGTGTGTACACATGAGCCAGGGACCGCCGGGGTGGGGACACTGAGAGCCCACGCTCCCCGAGCCGTGTGCACCGATGCTGGTCGGGCCGCAGCTACTCACCGGGCTGGGAGTACACCGTTCCCACATCCATTTTGAAGGACCCCACCAGGGTGCCGCTGCGCAGCAGGTTCTTGGAGTGAATCACCTTCCGGGCAGAACCACCAGCCACCAGTCAGGCTGGGCGGGGCTGAGGCTTTCGAGGGGCAGGGGCAGGGGTGGGGTGACTGATGGTGGCACCACCTCAGTCTTTCTGGGGACCCAAGCCTCTGGGTGAAGCAGGAGAGCGTTTGGCCAGGCACGGGGGGCTCGCCGAGGCTCAGATCAGCCCCCCTGCCCTGGCCTGTTTTGGCTGGTTGCCAGTACAGGTGAGTAGGTTGTGCACTGCGCTAAGCCACCCAGCTATGGGGCGAGAGGGGCTCAAACCCAGCCTGCGCCCCGCTTGCCCAGCTGTGTGTCTGGGTGCAGGGCTGCCTTTTTGTGGCTGGTTTTCCCCGAGGGGCGCCCTTTCCAAGTTTGCACGAAGGTGCAGTGTGAGCTGAAGGCCTGTCTGCCAGGGGCTGCTCCCCACTCACCGAGATCTTGATGATCTTGTCGAACATGACGTCAGGAGAGACGTGGAAGTCGAAGACGAAGTACTGGAGAGGGGAAGGACCCAGGCCGCTGTCACCGGGTGGGCAGCAGCTAACACCCAGGGGCAGTGCTGGGCCCCTCCCTCCTGGCAGTGCCTGTCTGCACCCCGGCCATTTCCCGAGCCCCCAAGTTCAGGTGAGCAGCAGTGGCAGCTACTGGTCCTCCCTGAACCGGGGCGGGTGGGAGGCTGGGCCCCAACATGAGGGCCATACCCCAACCCCTAGGCAGCGCCAGTGCCACTGAGTGTGGGAGGGGGAGGGAGGCGGACAGTCGATGGAGCAGCCCTGGGCTGGGGGCCGGGAGACTGGGTTTCTAGCCCCAGTTTAGCCCCTTTCTAGCTGTGTGGCCTTGGGCAACATTTTCTGGACCTCAGTTTCCTGAGCTGAGCGAGGAGGACCATGACACCCTCCTTAGAGACGTGTTGGGACTATAACATATGTTGTGGTTATACGAGCTACACAGGCATCGCCTTTCAGCCACAGGAGATGCAGCCCATTTTGGAGATGTTAAAACGGAAAACGGGAGCTTTGGAACCGATGAATCTGGGGTACGAAGGCACGTAAACCGCTGAAAATGGCAAATGCGGTGGGCGTGGACTGTCCTCTCAAGTTGGGAGCTGCCCCTCCCAGGGGCGGTGCCCACCCATCTCTCTGGCCTTGGTAGGCAGGCGCAGGGAATGAGGGTGTGGGGAGGAGAGGAGGCACCCCGCTTTCGTGAACTTGTGGGCAGAAGGATGAAATGTGGCCCATGTATTTAGGGGGAAGATCTCAGGAGGATCTGCTCTTGGCTGTGGGTGAAGGTATGGCTGCGGAGACGGACAGACCGAGCTTTGACTGTTGGACCCATCGCTGCTTTTTCTGAGCCTCAGTTTATCCCTCTGTGATGTGGGGAGAATGACTCAGGGCTGTCATGTTGACCTGCCAGGGACATCATTCACAGGGGTGGGGAGAGCAGGTGTGTGGTGTTGAAGTCTCAATGAGATGACCTCTGTCACGCAGGGGTGCCCATGGTCAGCGCCCAACAAGCACCAGCTGCTAGCATGGCAGCAATACGTCAGGTGGGGGACGGAAGCTCTGGAGAGACGGTGCAGATGGCAACTGATGCCTTGGGGCGGGGGGAGGTGCCCGGGGAGTGTGTCGGAGGGAAGCAGGCCCGGGAGAGGGCTCCAAGAGGCACAGCATTTCAGCAGTGGGCAGAGCCAGCGAGGCCAAGAAAGGTGGGGAGGGAGGAGCTGGCAGAAGAGGGTCCCAGAGGGCCCCAGGGGAGGGACCGGCAAGCGGATGAAAGGAGCCGGCCAGTCAGGGAGAGGGGGTGGATGTTGCACTGAGGGACAGCCGGTCCTTGGTGCATTTAAAGATGGGCAGTTTCAGTGAAGTCATGGAACAGAAACGATGGTAGAGATTGAGGCGTGAGTGGGAGGTGATAAAGTGGGGACAACTCACGTGGTCAGACTGTGAATGGGAGGGGAGAGGTGGTCACTAAGGAGATATGTGGGCTTGAGGAAAGGCACAGCTAGATGGCTGGATAGTTGGATAGACAGATAGGAGATAGTCAGATGTGTAGTTCCTGTCGTTGAGCATACATGATTTCCGGTAGCTGTAGTTAGAATATGTGAGAGTAGAACACCTTATAGGCAAAGGTGGAGCCAAAAGGGACGTAAAGGCAGAGTGGGTGGTGTTGAGTGAATGTCATAATGCCAGATTCGTTGGGATGCAGCAAGAGAAAGATCCAGGGCAAAGGGGAGAGGTGGTTCAGGCAGAAGGAAGATGCCAGTGGCCGGGACCAGATGCATCCACAGAGAAGGGGTCTTGGCCTGGTCAGGTAGTTCTGGGAGGGCATGGTTCTGAGCCTTCCTGCACACAAAGCCGGGTCCAGAGCAGGCAGTCGGGCCAGGGCCGGCCAGGTGCCTGAGAGCTGTGCCAGTCCCAGGAGAGCGAGCCAGCTGAGCACAACCAGACTTTTGCCCTCTCGGAGCGGTCTGTGGTCACATTCCTTGCACTTCCTGAGCATATTTTCTTTTTGTAACTGTTTAGAAATCTGCTAAGTCATGTCGATGGTTCTCACCTCTCTCTCTTGTGATTACTGGAGCCAAAGGAAGGTTCTCCTTAACTAAGAATTAGCCAGAAGCAGTACACCTCTGGGACCAGGAGGATATTTTTCAACAAAGAGGAATGTGGTTGGGAGGAATCATGGGAAGATAGTTTAGGGTGGTGCTTCTTAATGGGGGGGGGGGGGGGCGGGGCGGGGCAAGACATGCTGAGACTCCCAGGGGACATTTGGCAATATCGAAACATTTTTGGTTGCTACGGCTGGAAAGGGGATCGCTATTGGCATCTACTGGGTCGAAGCCAGTGATGCTGCTTAACATCCTACAATGCACAGGACAGATCCTTACACCAAAAGTTACCCGCCCCAAATCACCATAGTGCTGGGCTGGAGAGACACTGCTTTAGAGGAAACAGAAATGGCGTAAATCAGAGCTACGTGGGTTTGTGAAAAAGAACAAAACTGTGACCACGAACAAAGTTAAGATCCGCTTGAGTGAAATGAATAGTCTTAGTGGATATAAATATGGGGTTTGGAAAGTGGTTTTGAGGCTGAAACTGGGAGGTGGCCTGTTGGGCAGAAACGGTTGACTTTACAGTCCCCGTGTTGGCAGACATGGGCCCGGCCCACAGCAGATGCTCAGCAGATGTTTGTTTCTTCCCTTGGGGGAGTAGCCATTCAGCAGAGCGTTCCCCACCCCTCCAGGTACATGCCAGGCTCTGCGCTGGGCCACACGATGCAGGAGATTGGGAGGGAGCCTCCAGGCCAGCAGGGAGACAGGGACACGAAGGACCAACCACAACTCAGAGACGTTACTGAGAGAGGTGCACTGACCTCTGACCCAGAGAGTGCAGGGAAGGCTGCTCAGTGGCAAGGGCATTTGAGCTGGGCCCTGCAGGGTGAGTAGGAGTTTGCTGGGGAACCACAGAGTAGGGAGAGCAACTGTTTCCTTGGGAAGGAAGAAGCCATTTGAATGAAACATGAGGTGCGTTGGGCTGGTGCAAGGTGATGCGGCTTTGCCCCTATCAAATAACCGTGGAAGGCCAAGGGAACCTGTCTCCATGTCTGTCAGGGGAAAGAAGCCGTTATCTAGGCTAAAGGCTTTTCCAGTCAGGGATGAGTCCTGACGTAAGGTGTGTCAGAGACGTTGAGCCAGAACATTGGGATGGGGTGTGTGTGTGTGTGTGGGGGGGGGCCTGACGTTCTAGCCCTTGTGGGCCAGCGGGAAACCAGCTGTGAGAACAGGTCTGTCTGTGGTCACACAGGAGACTTTGGCCAGGCCCCAGCCTAGACTGGGCCCCTACGAAGGGCAGAGTGTGCCAGGTTTTCTAACGGCAGATGCAGGGCTTGGTGCTCCCACAGTTTCCCAAGAGATGCCCTCGCCCTAGTGACAGAAGGCCCCCTCAGTCCTCAGGACAGACACTGGGACACAGGGCACAGATGCCTTATTTGGGCCAATCTGGCACCCCTTTGGAGCCACGGGGAAAAGCAGACTAGCTGCCCCCTCCAGCAAAGGGAGGGCCAGGGATCAAAGATGATTAAGATGGGTTCACCCCTGGAGCTCAGAGTCAAGGTGGTGGGTGTGGGGTGGCCATAAAAGGGGGCGGAGAGAGTGCTGGGCTGAGGCTGGACAGGATGGGCCCGTCTCCATCCACAGTACTCTCTAATCTCAGCAAGACGGGGAGACCGAACTAGAAGGTCTCTGAGGTCCTTTGACCTTGATGTGGCCTCAAACGGCTGCAAAGAACAGGAGTGGACACCTGGCTTTCTCTCTCTCTCTCTCACCCCAAGACTCCAGGCCAGGGCTCTGGGAGGAGCCCCACAGCGGTGCAGGCAGCACCAAGGCAGCCTCACAGGAGGGTGTGCAGGCAGAGCCCAGCCCTGGTGCTTAGCACCTGGGCAAGTTCTTTCTCCAGGAGCCTCAATGCCCCAGGTGTAAAATGGGGTTCATGGTGACAGCCTCTGGCCGTTGTGCGAGTCAGAAGGGATGACACACCTAAAGCATTCGGAAGAGTGCCTGGCGCACAGCAAGTGCCCATTAACGCGCCAGTGCCACCACGGGCAGGGCCTGGGATGGGGACACTGCTCCGGGGCACTGTCCTGGGAAACGGCTGGGGCCAGGCCTTAGGGCGTGAGATTCACAGAGATACTCACTGCTGAGGGCTGCACGGGAGTGCCTGGGGGGTGCTCCTTTCAAAGGGTGGCCCCGGCCAGACCAGAGTCAGGCTGGGATCTAGATTGGGGTTCACAGACTCTAGACTGTAGGTCAGTGTTCTAGTGGTAGGAACAGGGTAGGTCAAGGTCACCCCTGCTGGTAGCCCTTTGTGCCTCTTGACTCCCAGATGCTCCTATTGGGCCCAGGGGGGGGTGGGGCCCAGCCTCCTGCCGCATTTGGGAGGTCCCTTTCCCGACCTGGGGCCACGGGCACTGACCTCATTGTAGTAGGGGCAGTTAGTGGACTCCTTCATAGACGTGTACTTCTTGTCATCGCCCACCTCCACGCACACCACGGGGTCCATGTTCAGGCCCACCAGCTGCCGAGCCTCGATCACCGTGATGCTGACCTGCAGGCAGGAGAGAGGGAGGCCAGAGGGAAAGATGTGTGAGCCCTGGAGCTGGCTCGGCCGGAATAAAGGCAGCCTTCCGTTAAGTGGTTGGTCTCCCAAGAAGACAGGGTCTGTCTGAGGCTCACGATGGCCTCCGTCGACTCTCTTGAACTTGCATTTTACCAAAATGGGCTTTGCTGAGCTAGAATTAGCATTTCCTTCAGCACATTTCTTCTAGTGAAACTGTACAGGTTGCTTTTCATGCTTCTCCTCTTGGAGATCTGGTATTTTAATTGCTGTGCTTTGATGCAACTTCTAAATATGATTTCACTCAAGAGAATCATTTTCCCTTTTCATAAAGAAGAATAATCACAACAATTATCATCCACCGTGTCCACGAGAGTCTTATAAATATGCGAAAGGCCAAGAAAAGTTTACACATCAAAACAAAAGATGGTAAGAAAAATAGAAACTCCGATGCCAATGAGAATGTTGCTAGGAAAGTATACAGAACTGGAACATTTACTAATTGAAGTGGCACTTGAACTATGAACTCAAGCATTTCTGTTTGGAATTGGAAGTGCCAAGGGAGTGGAGCTCAGTATCTGGAGCGTTGAAGTTGAATAATCACCATTTCTTAAGGGAGCTCAGAAAGAAATAGAGCTAATTAACTTAACTCAGAGTTTGCTGTGAAGAGAGTAAATAGACATTAGAAATCCTTCCAGAATATTCTTTGCACAGTAGTTTATAGAGTTTTGACCCCGATGAAACTTTTTATACCAAATATGTATTTTTAAATCTCATCATTTTCCCAAATTAACCCATCTCCTCCCTTGCATTAAAAAAAAAAACCCCAACCAAACAACAACAGAAACAGGACTGGAGGTAACCCAAGACTAGGAAGAGACAGACACAGATTTGGCATAATAAGGTACTGTAGACATGCCATCAGGAGATTAACCTTCCCAATATGAGCAGTTGGTCCGATTTTATGATTTTCAAACAGGCCCGGCCATGATAACAGCCTTTTTCAGGACCCAGAGTTTCCACCTTCCTCCACTGAGCAGAGCCCATGAGGGCAGACAGCCCTGGCTGGCAGCTCTGACACACAGGAGGTCAGAGGTGGAGAGAGGAGGAGGGCAGAGGGTTGAATGGAGTCAAAGGGAGAAGAGAGGCTCAGGGTACTCTTTGCTGGCTGAGTGGTGGCCCCAGGGGGAACCCCGAGAATGTACAATTGAGGCCACTGCCTGGTGCCAGTGTAGCCTCTTACGGTGCTATTTTAAAAGCAGCATATATTTACATATTTATGCTCTGGGAATGCCATCCTGCCGCTCCTGCCCCAGGCGGCGCTCTTGTGGAGGGGAATGCATCACTGGGACTTGAAATTAAAAACAAAACAAAATGCACAAAACACGAGGGAGGGGATTGGCCATCCTTCCCTCCCATTAATTGATGATTATAAAATAATCATCAGCAGAGGGCTTTATTTTTCCTGGATGGAAGGTGAAGGGGCAAATAGAGCCACAGTGGGTCCGACTGACAGCTGATCAAGAAGCACTTTTCGTAATTGGCTATTCCACCTTCTCCTTCCAAGATAAGACACATAATCCCTAGGTGGCCTCATAAAGCCATCGCAAGGAACAATGCTAAATGTAAATCTATACCTTTGCCTTGGGAGAACCCAAGAGTCACAGTGCTTCGTGACCTGCTTCTGAGCGATCTGATCATGCTGTGAGAACACTAGCTGGGAGCTGGAGATGAGAGGAGATGCCCCTGTAGCACTTTCTTCTAAATAGCCTTTACCTTCCTGCAACTCCCGGTGGCAGAGATGTGACATGACCAGATCTGCATTTTGAGAAGATGGTAGAGGATGCAGTGGAGGAGGTAATCTGAGGGTGGGGAGACCAGAGAAGAAGTGGGTGCAATACTGCAGTCAAGGTTGGAGTCTAGGGCCAGTGGGAGGAAGATGACGGAGAGGTGGAAACTGGAGAGATGTTTGGAGGTGAAAACGTATAAGGTCTTGGTGCTGGGAAGAGAGAATATTGAACTTGCATATTGAGGGAATAGACTCAAGACTTCATCACCCGCCAGGAACACCTCTGCCAAGGGCCGGCCTTTGCTCACTCTGATGGGAAACCGCATATTCACGAGGAAGAGACTGTGGCTTCTCGCTTTTGAGATGTCAATAATCATTACAGGGCTTGCACATTACGTACATCCTAAACAGAGGAAATAGGGGGTAGGAGTATGCCATGGTCTTTTCACTGTTCTGAGGCCTCAGGATCCTTCCTGAATCTGAGTTCAGCTAAGTCCCTCTGCTGTCACCAACTGGCTGTGCTTTCTTGTGGAGAGCAGCTACAGTGTTTGGCCAGGTTCAAGCCTCGGACTAATGAGAGGGCACAGTCCTCTCATTGCCACGTGCAAGTCCCAGCTTGGAGGGCAGAGCCCTCCCAGCACAATTATAGCCAACAGCTGTAGTTGTAAGCGTGAACCTATGGTCCGAACACGTGGCCCCACGTGTCTGAGTGATGTGGGCTTGACAGAGTTCAGGTGCATGCAGTTGAGTAGCTTGGAACAGTGTAAACATCTTGACCACGCCCCTACTTTGCCTCGTGGAATCTGCTATAAAATAAAGACTTGGCTCGCAGGCGTCGTCGCTGTCTCTCCATCAGAGAAGCAGCGTCCTGCCGAGACCCAGCTTTCATTCCCTTGTCTGTCTTTTCTCAATCCTTCGCCGCCCCCTCTCAGGTTCACCCTTGGCCGTGCTGGCGCGGCACACTTTCTGAGGCCTTTCTAACTCAGCAAAAGCCAAGTTCTCCAAGACAGTAAAGTTCCTTCTGGCAGGGTTTCTTGCTTTCTATGTTGTATTTACTGGAAACAAGAATAATTCCACATTTGCATCCTCCACGCTCTCTCTAAGTGTGCTAACACTTGCAGTTGAGACGTGAATGAACCTGTCAGGAACTCCCGAGTTACCAGGTTAATGACAGCTGTTCTGTTCCATTCAGATTGTGTGCAAAGTGTTTGGAGGGAGAGTGCCTGCTTAGTTAACAAAAGCCTCTGGCAGGAAGCACCCTGAAAGAGCTTTGGAAAACAAGCAGCGGGCAGCAAGCGGAAGCTGACCAGGGAGCAGAGGGAGCGACTGTCCAAAGGGTTAAATTAGAGAGAAATGAGTCGTTCTCGCTGCTGCAGTCAGACACCCTCAGGTCTGAACCCTGGATCTAGCTCTGAGTGACTGTGACCTGGTCAAGCTCCTTACTTTCTCTGGCTCTCAATGTTCCACCTATGGCACGTAGTAATACCTATATTTAGAAGGTTCTAAGAATGACATTAACTTAAATGGACAACACATATACGGCCCCTGACCTAGTATCTAGCATATGGTAAACCTTCAGAAAATACAGTTCCATTAACAGCAATGACTCCATTTTCTGTGTGCCCTTACCTGGCAGGCTGGTGACGCTGTGGAGGCAACAATATCTGACTACGGGGTCTTTGTTCTTTGGAATTTTCCTGTTCTCAGCACACAGAGGAGTCAAGCCCTGAGCCCAGTCCCCTGGAAAAGCCCTCAGAAGTCTTAGAACACTCTATGCTTGGATTTTTGCAGAGAGGTGAGGGGGTGGCATACCCGAACCTTTAAGAAGCCCAGTGGCTTGAGGTTATCTAAAACCACAGGGGCAGGGCCATTTGACACTGTCTGGGGCTATTTTCCCACCTGAACAGATGGTCAGGGACTGAAGTGAGGATTAAGGGAAACAAGATGTGCCTGGAGAAAACATGAACAGATGTATTTGATACAAAGAAAGGTGCCATCTAGTACATGACATCATCACCTGGGCGAGATGAGGTGGGGCTGTCTTTGAGGTGGTGTGCAAGGGCTCTGGGAATTGGGCATAAAAGATAAGCTCTAACCTGGGAGAGGGGACTCACACTGATTCTGGGGTCTGGCGCTGGTACCTAGGCCAGGTGGGGTCTCCGAAGTCTCTGTCCCCTCTCACCAGACAGCATACCCACTCAATGCTAGGAGAACCCAGGAGTCTTCTGACCTATAGCTGGGGGTCTCCTTAGCCCCCAAGGGGAGGTCTAAGCAATGGATGGTCTCTTGGCCCTTCCTGCTTTCAGTTTATAAATAGACACGAGGTGCTTCTGGCTTGTACAGGAGCCCATTGTGAGGTGTGTTGGTGTAATTCAGCCTCTCAGGCTCTGAGCAACTCTGGGAAAAGAGACAAAATTGAGGGTGTGGTCCTGCCAAGCTGAGGATCAGGTCTGTGGGAACCCTAGTCAGAGTGCGCCAGATGATCAAGGCCAATTTGCCATCATACATATGTGCAGGCGAGGATGTAACCTGTTTGTTAATGTAGCATGTGTATCACTGATTGGCACGAGGCCTCCTCTGTTTGGTGTGTATCACTGATTGGCACGAGGCCTCCTCTGTTTGCATGTGTGTCACTGATTGGCACGAGGCCTCCTCTGTTTGGTGTGTATCACTGATTGGCACGAGGCCTCCTCTGTTTGCATGTGTGTCACTGATTGGCACGAGGCCTCCTCTGTTTGCATGTGTGTCACTGATTGGCACGAGGCCTCCTCTGTTTGGTGTGTGTCACTGATTGGCACTAGGCCTCCTCCGCTTGGTGTGTATATAAGCT
This sequence comes from Myotis nattereri, assembly GCF_964212035.1. Taxonomy (NCBI): domain Eukaryota; kingdom Metazoa; phylum Chordata; class Mammalia; order Chiroptera; family Vespertilionidae; genus Myotis; species Myotis nattereri. The sequence continues at coordinate 72,867,831 of NC_138085.1, read as the reverse complement.
ACCACTGACCAGGCAGGGGGCTGGGCTACTTTGAAAAACTACTTTGTCAGGTGGCTCCTGTGGCAGCAATGGCCCCTCGATCTACAACAAAGTCTCTCCTGGACGTGCCTACAGCTTCTCGTGTCTTCTCTGTCTAATGCCCGGCGTCGGCGGAGCTGTGCTCCCATAACGTCCCAGGCTGGGAGGGCCGCACTGCTGTCCAGCTACCCCGACGGCCTTGTCCCAGCAGCGACCGGTCTGCACTGTGGCCACAGTGTCTTCCAGCTGTAGCTCTCTCCCTGTCCTAGCCATTTTGTCTCCAGTTTTAGGGACATACAAAAAATTGTTAATTTCAGAGAATACAGAGGAGCAAAAACAAGAGAAAACACCCACTCTCGCTATCTATACCAGGGCTGACACTACTTACAGCATTAAAATAATACAACAATTTTTAAAAATGCACCGAAGAAATCTTTCTTCAGAGGCTCGATTGTTGGGATTTTTTTGGGAGGGAGGGGGTGCTCCTTGGTCTCTACGATTCCTCCAGGTCCCCCTTACTGTACGAAGTCCAGTTCTGGACACGGAATCCTGGGAGGGCTCTGAGCAGCAGAAGCAGAGTTTTCAATCTCCCCTTTGGGTTTGTACCTCTCTTTTTGTGCCGCTTCTCTGGGTGCCTCCTAGGGACAAGCGTACTCGAGGGACTTATATCTGGCTGAGGTTGTCCATGACCCCCAGATCCCTGCCTCCACAGAGTCTGTGATGCACATCTAGCCAGGCCACATGCCTACCCCCACCGAGCAGAGTCTGAAAGGCTTGAGGACTCTAGTTGGCCCACCCACCTGGTAATCCATGGGCCGCCCGGCACTTGGCTCCATCTTAATGTCTGGCTTGGATCTGAGGAGGAGAACGTACAGTCAGGCCTGGTGTAAGGGGGTTGCTTGTGGGGGAGGAGGAGGGCCCTCCCTGGCCGTGGTTAGATTTTGGAGAAGGGCGGAAGGACAGAACTGTGGTCTTCAAACACCCAGGACTGTCAGACAGAATGGGGAGTAGTTTTCGGAGGCCCCAACAGAGAGGACTAGGCAATAGCATAATTAACAGGGAGGCAGGCATCAGAACGGCAGGTTCAAATACGGGCTGGCTGGCTCTGTGATTTCCCTGGGCCTGGAGGTATTCGGTGCCTTGGGAACAGGCCCACAATGCTGCACTCTACCTTTGCAGGGAGGGTGTGGAGAGCGGCTACAGTGTTTGGACAGGTTCAAGCCTCGGACTAATGAGAGGGCACAGTCCTCATGGCCACGTGCAAGTCCCAGCTTGGAGGGCAGAGCCCTCCGGCACAATTATAGCCAACAGCTGTAGTTGTAAGCGTGAACCTATGGTCCGAACACGTGGCCCCACGTGCCTGAGTGAGGTGGGCTTGATAGAGTTCAGGTGCATGCAGTTGAGTAGGATCGAAACCCACGAGAATGTTGTAAACATCTTGACCACGCCCTTACTTTGCCTTGTGGAATCTGCCATAAAATAAAGACACGGGGTGTAGTCCATGGCGCTGTCGCTAGCTCTCTCCATCACAGAGGACAGCGTCCCACCCAGACCCAGCTTTTATTCTCTTGTCTGACTTTTTCTCAATCCTTCACTGCCCCCTCTCAGGCTCACCGAACCTGGCTGAGCTGGTTCGGCACATAAAGCACCCAATGTGGAGCTGAGCGTGCCATGGCTGTGCCGACTTGCCGCAGGAGAGCTGAGAGAGACAGCCAGGAGAAGAAGAAAGGGGCAGGTTCAGATGAACCCAAATTCTAACATTCCTGCCTGATTGGGGGCGGGGGCAATTGGGGATGTGGGGCTCTGCCCACTCACCGCTTGTTGGAGACATTGGTGGTGAGAGCTGTCACAGAAGCTAGAGACACGGAGTCCGGATCCATCCCCTCCGCCAGCCGAATGCCCAGGCGGTCTAGGTCATCCATCTCCAGCACTGCTGGTTCATCTGGGGAAGAAGGAAGGCTGGTTAGGTGGGTGGGACGGTGGGATAGTGACGCTCTTTCCCCTTTCGCTTTGGCATCAGGGAATCTAACAGTTAAATTTAAGGTATAACTAGTAGCATCTGCTGAGAATATTATAGCCTGTGTATCTACAGACTTTCCTACCTCATCTTGATCTTTTATATCTGGTTTTAATTATATCTGGTTTTGCTTTTATAAAAATTGATTTTAATTATATCTGGGTTTGCTTTTAAAAATTTTAATAGAAAGTAGCTCTTTTATTGTATGTTACTTAAGCACTGAGTAGCCTCATGGAAGAGGTAGGAAATAAAAGACACATACTTATATACCACTCATAACAATAGCTACCATTTATTGAGTGGCTACCATGTGCCAGGCACTTTATACACATATCTCTAGTCCTCATAGCCATGCCCACCAACATGGGCACTATTCTCATGTCACACATGGGGAAACTGAGGCTTAGGAAGCAACTTATCCATGTAAAATAGCTGATGGAATTCAGAACCTAACCCTGTACTAATGTGTATTAATCCAATGAGACACAGAAATGATGATTCTAAGAAGCCACCCAAGGGTCGTTGGTTTGGGCCTCAGCCAGCAGCTGTGTCCTCTCCACAGCTGGAATTGGCACGGGGGCAAGAGGAGGGGAGAGGGATTCTGGGGCCAGTGGGCCACACAGTGGGCACGGGGAGTGCAGCCAGGTGCTTCGAGGACCTGGGTGAGACAGGTACACACATGTTATCCACTCCCTTCCTCCGTTTTCTGCCTGTCCTCCTCTTAAACAACTGCCTCACCCCCTCCCAGCCTGCTGCTCCAGGGGGGCCAGTGCCACCGGCCACTCCAGCCTCCGGGGCCCACCCTGCCTCTCTCCCCAAGGCCTTCCCTGCAGCCCAGTGAGAGGGAAAAGGCAGGATCTGGGCAAACATTCTCGGAGTCAGGTTTTGCCCCAGAAATAAGGAATTGGCCGAACAACGTCTGTTTTTTGTTATCCCTACTCTAACTACAAATCTCTAGGCTTCTCGATGGAGAAAGCAGAATGGGGCAGAGGGCGGGAGGAGCCTTTCATAAACAGGCCCCTGGGCAGGGGGCTCTGCTCGGCTCTAGTCTAGAGTCTAGAGTCCCAGTGGTTCTCAACCTTCCTAATGCCGTGACTCCCAACCATGAAATTATTTTCGTTGCTACTTTATAACTGTCATTTTGCTACTGTTATGAATCGTCATGTAAATATCTGATATGCAGAATGTATTTTCATTGTTACAAATTGAACATAATTAAAGCATAGCGATTAATCACAAAAACAGTATGTAATTATATATGTGTTTTCCGATGGTCTTAGGCGACCCCTGTGAAAGGGTCGTTCGACCCCCAGGTTGAGAACCAACAGAGATGCGGTTCCATCCTCAGCGCTCAGCTCTCAGCCCTCACAGCGACCCCTGCCTGAGGGCCACTGTCAGGGCTGGCTCCCCCGCCAGCCAATGGGAGGCCAGGCCCCGCCCACGTGGCTCCTCCGGCCAATCACAGGAGACCTTGACTGCAGAGAGGCGGGGCTTGGTCTCAGGTGCGGAGAGATGGCTAGGCCAAGGGCAGGTGCACGCGTTTGTACCTTGTCTTTGGGTTTCCTCCTTGTGGAGCCGGTTCTTCCCGAGCTTCATGGCGGAGAACACGCTCCTCCCGGTTCTGTGAGAGGAGCCGCCAGAATGAGGAGGTGGAGGGAGATGGAGGCAAGGAGGAAGACACACCAACAGAAGAGCGAAACCCGAGCGGAAACGCGAGGGAAGGGACACCCAAACCCCATCCCCTCGCCTACTGGTAAACTGGAAGCCAAGAGGGGCGATTCGGGCAGAGGAAACCCCGCCCCTTCCCTTGCCCAGGCCTTCACACCACTGAGGAGCAGGTGGGGAGCCAGCGACCAGAGAAGGTGGCCTGCGGTTGGCAGGCACCGCTTAATTGGAGCCCCTCGGGATCCTGGGCCTTCAGCCCTTCTCAGTCCAGTCTTAGAGCTCCAAGCCCCGCCAGTGCCCCCAAGCTGCTCTTCCATGTCCCTGCTCCCCGCCCCTCCCCCCCCCCACACACACACACCCCATACTGGGTGGAAAGTAAGCCAGCCAACCTGACACAAAGCATCAGAACAGAAGTCAGGAACAGGACTCAGAGGGGCAGAGGCCGAGGTGCTGGGAGATGTGGTTGAAACTAGCTGCTCACTTCTCAGATGGCCCTGGTGCTCAAAGCCGGCCCTGTCTTTCCCAACCTCCCTGTTCCCTGGGATCCTCCTTGGTCCCCAGTGAAAAGGAGGAAATAGGCTCTTTCCCATCTATCTTTGGTGCTGGCTTTAAAAAGGCCCCTTCGGTCTGCCCCCTCTCACTGTGGGATCTCCCCCTCCACCAGTCCCCAGGAACATATGGCAGACTCCATAGTTCCTACCTCTTCCTCTGGCTTGGTGTGGCCTTGTGCCCTCAGGTGAAAGGCCCTGCCGTCGGGGGGGCTGAGGGAAGGGGCAGGGGTCCTCACTGTCCCTTCTGTGCTATCCCCGCAGCCGAGCCTGTGATCCCTGGTGCCAGGAGGGACCAGGAGTAGGTTCAGCATGGGATAAAGTGCAGTATTCCATTACCCCATTAATATTGCATTAGTTGGACACCTGACTCCGTCCACTTCCCATTGCCCCTCCTCCTGGGTGTGGCCCTGTCCTCCTGTAGGCCTACGTGGGGTGAGGGGCAGGCTCGAACCCTAAACTCACCTATAGCTGAGCCACCCATCGTGGGCCATGCATCTCCTTGTGGAGGCTTCGCTATGGTTCTCAGGACCGCTGTTCTTTTTCTTTTCTTTTTAAAAATTTCTCCACTTCGTATCTTTTACAAGGACATTTGTTATTGGATTTAGGGCCTACCTGGATAATCCAATATGATATCCTCATCTCAAGATCCTTAACTTAATTGCATCTGCAAAGATTCCTTTTCCAAATAAGATGATATTCACAGCTTCCAGGAATTAGTACACAGACATACCTTTGTTTTTGTGGCTACCATTCAGCCCACTACATTTTTCTTATATAGATGTAGCTTCCTAAGGTTCTGGGATGTGTTAGCTCAGTGAATAAACCCAGAAATGTTTTCCCAATAGTTAGTTATTCCACAGGCATATTACTCATCCAAGGCCCGTGCTGGTTATGCTAGTTAACGTGAGTTGGGCGAGACCATTCTGTCCTGGTGGAGGTGGCCTAGAAACCTCAGGCCTCTCTACTCTGGGTTGGAGAGCCAATCTCATCCCCCCAAACCTGGCCCGGTCCTAGGCCCAGGCCTTTCCTTTCCTCTTCATCTGCCGGCAAGACATGGACAGGTGTGAGTCTGTCTCCCAACGAGAGAGCAACCAAAACCACTCCTTTCAGGTGGCACCAGCTCACAGTTTAGGAAGCACCTGGCATGTTCATGATTTCCTACAAAGGCATCAGGCAGGTGAAAGGAGGCTGGGGCTGACTGATCCGCCTGCGCTCTCCAGCACCATGCTTTCTGGGGTGTAATAATGGGAGGAGCGGGGACGGAAGGTGCTCTCAAGCAGGAAAATAGATGCCTCTGGAGTCTCTCACAGCGCCAGGCAATGGGAAGCAGCACGCTTGCTACCCTGGGCAAAGGGCAGAGGTTCTTATTGAAATAAATGTTAATCAGTGAAATTTGAAGATTATCCAAGTGGATTAAAGATTTGTACTTTTTAAAAATCTAATTGTTTGATTAGGTCACTGGTGGCTGAGGGTTTTAAAACTGAAATTCTGCATTTGGTCTAGGGGGTTCTTTAATTACTAAAGATGTAATGTGGCGAGAAAGCCAATAATCAACTTGGTGAAACATTATTTTGCAACCAAGTGGTTCTTTTATTCATGGCTGCATGAAAGTAGGAGAAACAGGGCCGGGGTGGTGGGCCTCTAGGATCCACTGAGGATTTATGACCACATTTGGGCTTCCCCTTCCTGGATTCATCAAAGTCAGAATGCTATGCACCTACAGGCTAGACCAGTGGTCGGCAAACTCATTAGTCAGCAGAGCCAAATATCAACAGTACAACGATTGAAATTTCTTTTGAGAGCCAAATTTTTTTAACTTAAACTATATAGGTAGGTACATTGTTATTAATTAGGGTACTCCTAAGGCTTAGGAAGAGCCACACTCAAGGGGCCAAAGAGCCGCATGCGGCTCGAGAGCCGCCGTTTGCCGACCACGGGGCTAGACCATGACTTCTCTCTAGAGAAAAGATTTTGAAGTTAGTTCACTCAAACTCTTTCTGCATCTATAGACCTGATGATTTCTTTGCTGGTTCCGTGGCTCAGATCTAGAAGGATGTCATTGTGGTTGGGTGATGCACTGGGGGTCCTGAGGAGACCCTGGTGTTCATAATGTCTGGGAACGTTGGCCAAACTAAAGGTAGCGAGCTGGGTCCCATCAGTCTGGTCTCTCTGTTATTCTGGAGGTTGTGACTTAAGAGGGACGTGTCTGAAAATGAACAGCTGGCCGTGGCTGCCCAAGGCTTCTCCTTAAGACGGCCTTCAATGGGACTGTCTGGTCCCATTAGCTGAAGCCTTAGGAGAAGCAAAATGCTGCGGCATAGAAGCAGAGTGTGGGGGTCTTCTCTGGATCACTTACTAGTAAATGTCAACTTGGGGAACTGTTCTCCACGTGCTCCTTTGTGGGTTTCTCTCTCTTATTGTCCACGCTCCAGCACCAGTAATGTCATCACTGCAGCTTTTACAGTCATCTTTCAGGGTGTGTTGAATTTCAGTTAGTTTTGAATGTCTTCCCACATCTGGGCAGGACAGGTTGGCCCTTCATACAGGAACCTGTCTCCAAACTGGCCTGTTGGCACATGTGCCCTTGCCGTACGGCAGGCCAGGCAGCCCTATGCACTTACCCCCATGTTTGCCAGGGGACCTGGCTCCTCAGCTCTCCCCCATGGCCCACCCCCTTGCAAGGCCCGAGCAAAAAGCATCATGGAAACAGATTTCCCATCTCCCCAAACCAGACTCTCCCAGAATTTCACATACTCACAGGGAGAGGAGTGTCTCCATGGCTCTATTTTTAAATTTTCTTTACTGCAACTTTCACCTGTTTCCACTGATTTCTCCCCAGTGGAGATAGAAATGAACAGCTTTGCCACACAATAACCGTCCAGAGCCTTTAAACCAGTTCCCACACTTTTGCTTCTTTAGGCTAAAGAGTTTCAACTTGTTTAATCTCCTCTTAGGAGTCCCATTTTCCTATCCTTTTAATCAACCTAAGGCTCGACACATGAAGTTAGAATAGGAAATGCCAGCTTACTTTATCTCATATGTTAATTGGAAATGGCAAGAGATTAGAATAGAGCGGTGCTAAGGAACCGGCCTTTTCAGTGGGCCTACTGTGTGCTTGTACTGTGAGACACCCCTTAGTTAGGCTTCCTTGGGCCTCCAGGACTTCATGTCCACCCGCCCAGCCCTGCCTTCCTTCTGAAGGTGGTCACTGGCTTCTTGAGCCTCCCCAACTCCTTTGACTTCACACCCTCCCACACAGGGACACCTAAGGCCTGACTCAGTGGTGGGAGCTGAACAGGGAAGTGGAAGCAGAATCAAGACACTGAAAGGAGGGAGGAGGGAATGGAAGTCAGAAGGCCCGGCCACTGCCCAACCCACCCTTGTACCTCCCTGTCCCTCACTCCCATGGTCAAGTGGTGAGACCTCCCTCTCCCTGCCATCCCCTGGTGCTGACTCCGCCAGGACAGCCAATGACTAAGCCTCCGACATGGGCCGCCCCAACATCCGCACCCTGTGGTGAGGACCCTTCGAGCCCTTGGGCTCCGCCCTGGCCTGGGACACCTACTTGTGCTCGCCATCTCTGCCTCCCTTGGTCTTCTCTTTGCCTTTGCTGAGTAGGGAGAAGAAATGAGGAGACAAGGGGACGTGTGTGAGAGGGCGCAGGCCAGAGACACTGCAGACTTAGCCCCTGGCCCTGCTGACCCCCATGCTCCCCACTGGCCTCTTGTCCCACAGTCCCCTCGCCCCACAGCCTCTCACTTCAGCACACCTAAGCCTGTAGGGCAGGGATCCCATAGGGCTGGGGAGAGAGGGACCTGGAGTGCTGATGAGGGCAGAGGCCTCAGGGTAGCAGCTAATTTCCTCCACCCCAAGGTCTAGTGATTTCTGAATGTGGGTCACAGGGAACTCAGTTAGGGGAGCCTGGCCACCCTCCAGGCCTGAGCCATCCAACTCCTCCCCTAATCCCTTCCAGTGGACTGGGGTCCTTCCAGGCCCCCGAGGGCCTCTCAGAAGAAAGGTGGGCAGAAGGAGGTGGGACCATGGAGGGCAGGAGGACCAGTAGGTGGAGAAAGAGAAGGAGAGAGTATCGAGTACAGGGAATCCAAGGAAAGCCCCAAGCCCCTAGGGCGGCTGTGAGACAAAAGCCCGCTCCTTTCCTTGTTCTTCCTATGATGTGGCTCCTAGTGCAGCTCACTGGCCTCACACAGAGGGAGAATGTGTGCATGTGAGAGCGTGCCAACACATGCGCACTTGTGTGTGCGTGCGCACATGTGTGCTGAGTATCTCTTTGGAGATTGAGGGGAAAACACACTGACATGCGAGGGCCTGGAGCCCCGGTTTTGTGCATCTGAGAGCAGAGTGCCCCTGGGGTTGGTGACTCATCCCCTCTCTGCAGTACTGAGGGCTGGGATTGGGGGAGGTGCGAAGGGCCCTGTGAGTAAGGGGACCTGCTGGCCAGGGTGCTGTGAAGCTCCAGCTATGGGCTGCATCTGTGTGAGAGCCCTTGGTGTGAAGTGGGGTGACCAGAGCTGAGAAGAAGCTCCGTCCACAGCCTGGCCCACCCTTGTAGGCCTGAGAGAGGGACTGCTCGGCACTGTGTGAGCCACAGCCGCCCAGGTGGGCAGCCCTCTCGACTGTCCAGAGGCCCCAGAGAGCTGCTTCCCATGGGCACTGCCCCAGGATCCAGAGTATCCCTGGGTCCTTCAGGATCTCAGAGTTGGACGGGAGCCAGGATGCTCCCCCCATTCCCGGTACTGACCCAGAGGGGCTACTGGCTTCCCCAAAGTCACTCAGCTAGTTAGTGGCAGTCAGGCAGGATGGGACTCGAACTTAGCTCTTCTGATTATTCAGAGTTAGCGCTTCTTTTCTTGCAGTTGGTGGCCCTCACAAGGCTTCCAATCTTGTCCCCAGAAAACCCTTTCTCAGCCCACCTGCCATCTCAGACAGCCCCCTGCCAACACTCCCCTACAAGGGACAGAGGATGGGGACCCGCCTCCATGGCTCCCCACCAGGTCTCGGCTTCTCCTCTCACCATTTCCCGCCAGATTCCTGACCCTTTGATTGTCCAGCCGCCAAGAACCTGTCTGTCACCAGCCCTTACATGGGGCAGCACTGGGCACCCCAGTTACAACCTGTCCCTCAGCCATCCCTTTGGCTCTCCCAACAGCAGTCAGAGAGGAGTCTCATTTGTCCGGGCCCCCGTTTTACAGGAAGAGGGTATGTGACTGGCCAAGGACCACCAGGCTGGTAGGAGGCAGAGCTGGAGAACTCAGACCTGGACCTCCCCAGGCCAATCTGCTGGCTCTTCCCACCCCACGCAGCCTGGAGTCCCAGGAGGGCGGGCCCCAAGCTGGCCTAGGTGATGCCGCCCCGCCCACAGCTGCCTGAAGGCAAAGGTAGCTGCATTTGTCACGGGCGTGGTTCCTTTGACCTTATTGCTATGGCCCCCAGGAGGTTCCCAGGGTTTCCTAAGCGCGTATCTGTGTGCGTCTGTGGTTGTGTGTGTGTGTGGGGGGGGGGGGGGGGGGGGGAGAGGTTCAAGTGCAAAGAAGAAAAACATATTTGTCCTATAAAAGTATCAAATTCAGTTCCATTAATGTGTGTTTTTTTTCGGAACAGGGACTGAATACATTTACAGTGGGGCCTTGACTTATGAGTGTCCCGACTAACAAGTTTTTTGAGATACCAGCTGTCTCTCGCCGATTTTTTGCATTGAGTTGATAGAGTAATTTGAGTTACTGAGCTCCTTAATGATCTCGGTCTCGGAACGAATTAAACTCGTAAGTCAAGGCCCCACTGCACTTGGAAAGGAAAGGGTGGAAGGAGATTGGAGGAGATGATTGCAATGGGAGGGAGGCATCTCCTCTCGAAACCCACCCATCCCTCCATGTGCCCTCCACTTACCTGCATTTCACACATCAACGCCGGTGACCTAGGAGCCTCTGGATAATGTTTTACTAGCCCAGATTCTGCCTGTCTGGGCTCTAAGAGTAGTACAATTGTGCTCCCCCTTTTTGGGGGGTAAAAATCGTGCATTTGGGAAGCACAGGCCTGGACACAGCTTCCTGTCAGCAGGAAGTTTGCAGGCATGAATTCTGGACACGGAGGGTGCTGGGCTGTGTTCTCAACAGAAGAGAGGAGAGAGGCTGGGTCCCAATCGGGACCTCGGCTTCACTCTGGCAGGAAGAGGCCACCTTGCCGGGCTGTCACTGGCCGGGGCGGAGGCCAGGTGGTCTTGAACAGAGAGACCAGGCCTCCCCGCTCTCTGAGGGGCAGGAGCCACCCTACTCCTCCGCTGTGAGTTCTGGAATAGGGGCCTGGGGTGGGGATGCTGCAGCAACACCTTTCTCCCTCTGCTGTACCTTTTGGGCACCTCAGCCTGTTCCCTGGGCTCAGTCAGGCCTACGGGGGCCTCCTGGAGGCCTAGGCATCCACTGTGTCTTGGGGGGCAGTGGGCAGCCAGTGGTCCCAGCCTGTTACCTCCGGAAGCTCTTCTCGCCCGGTGCCCGGGAGCTGAGGCGGGAGCCGGGGAGCAGCCCGTCCGTCTCCTGGCTGTCCTTCTCTTCCTCCTGAAGGGACTCGTCTCCCAGGAAGTCCCCGTCATCCCAGGAGCCCACAGTGCCGTCTGTGTCCTGATACCGGACCTCCACACACAGGCTGGTCTGGAGGGAGAGAGAGGGCTGGTGAGCAGCGCGGACAGCAGCAGCAACCATAATCCCACACACGTGGCTGCTTTGTGATGTTTGCAAAGCGCTTTCCCACGCTTAGCTCAGTGGAGGAAGGCAAGCTGGGTACCATCCTTCCCCATCTCCCATTTTGCAGATAAGAAAACAGGCTCAGAAAGATGGACATTCACAGTCAGCCAACCTAATAGGCTCCAGCTCTTGGCTCTATTCCTCCCAGGTGCCCAAAGTCAGGGCCCGCCCTGGAGAGTTGAGCTTGGATTGGGGGTGGACTGAGCCCACTGTGCACACAGCCAAGAGCATCATCCAGTGTCCCAGGGAGTAGGTCACCCTCTGGTCCTCTGAACCAGGGCTGCCTGGAGGAATGAGGGTGGCCTCCCTGAAATCGGCTGACCTGAGTCACCTCCTCCCGTCTCGCTCTCCATCCATGAGGACGCCCCACCCCGAGCCACTCTGTGTGTGTGTGTGGGGGGGGGGGCGGAGGTGAACAGGCCCTCAGGTGACCCCGCAGTGGGCGAGTCCCGGTGCTCTCTGGGGCCACCCACCTTGATGATAGCGTTGTTGTCATCAATCAGCGTGTCGGTCACCTCCACGTGGTTCTCCTCTACCACCTTCTGCAGCACCATGCGGAAGGTCCCAATGAGCCTGTGGACGCAGGGGACATGGGTTTCAGGGGGAGAGGCCAGAGTGCGGAGGGACATCCCCAGAGGCTGTGAGTGGCAGGGAAGGGGAGAGCAGGCTGGAGAGAGGGAGGGCTTGTTCAGGCTCCTGGCCGGGGCTGTGGAGGGGGCACTCCACAGACAGGGTGGCATGGCCAGGAGGACATGTGACCCCCTGACAACTGTGTGCGGTGTATGTATGAGACCCATTTTCCCGGGAGTGCTCGAGGGCAGTGAGCACCCAGGGGGATATTCACAGACCAAGGAGACAGGGTGGAACGGTGCAGCCTTCTGTTCTCTGGGTACATGGACTCGGGGTTCCGCTGAGCTCCTGAAGAGCAGCGTCCAGATGCCCAGCGCAAAGGCTGCTGGGGAAGGACTGGACCCGTGAGCAGCTCCTCCACGTTCAGCCTCCCTCACCGGGACCGCTGGCTCATGCATCCCTGCTTGTCGGTGTGGTGCCCACCGTGGGCATGCTGCAAGCTCCTCGAGGGTGAGGACCACGCGACGGCGGGATCCCCACTCTCCCAGGGAGAGGCAGCCAGCGCTGTGAGCAGCACAGTCTCGGAGTCGGAGGCTTTTGACGGATTGGAAGCCCAGCTCTGACACTCACGGGCAAGCTGCCTGCTTCCCAGGCAGTTTACTTGGGCTTTCAGTCCCAGTTCTCTCTGAACTTGGCCGAGGTGTCCTTTATTGGACCAGCTGAGAGCCTCTGTGCCAAGCCCTCACCAGAGCTCGGAGCACACAGCGCTCAGAAAGCAGCCTGGTGGTAGAGGGGTGCGGGGTTGTGGGGGGGGGTTCCTGTGAGTGTCTCCAGGACAGGGCTGGGTCCCTGTTTCAGCCTCTATTTGGCATTTCCAGCACATCAGAGACCTCAGCATCTGCTGGCTGCGTTAATGAACACAGTGGGTGCCCATTAATGCTGAGTTGACTCGAACCCCATCCCTGAGGTTTGGAGGTGTTGCTCTGGGAGAAGGCGACTCCGCATGTGGATGAACACATACACAGCCCTTCCTGTTGGAGGGACAGACACCGAGGGGGGCATCCACAGTGTGTCAGAGCTGGGGGGCAGGGAGGCTGGGGCCATCTGGTGCTGCCCTTGGTTTATAGAGGAGGAAGGTGAGGAAGAGACAACAGGAAGTGACATAGCTAATCAATGGCAGATCCAGGTGAGGGGAGGTATGGCGTGAATTCCCACTAACAGGCAGGGAGTCCATGGCGGGAGGAAGTGGTGGGAGCAGCCACATTGGATGCATATGAAATGCTCCCCTCTGGAGCTCAGTCCCACCTGCCAGCCCACCTCCCTCCCTGAGGGCAGAACTGTCCATTCCATTCCCCCCCTCTGAGCCTGAGTAGGCTTCTAGGAGCTTCTCTGACCTCGTTCTGCTGTAAGGCTTCTTCCCTCGCAGCATCCTGGCCTGTCTCCAGCTCGGGCAGTGCACAGAGACCAGGGCTGGCCTGGGCTCAGGGGACCCGGACCCACCCCCCCAACCCCCGCCCTTGCCTCCAGTTCAGTTTTGTCTTTATACAGTGAGCGAGGGGGGTTCCAGCTCCCATACTGGGTGGACATTCTAACAGACCACAGGCATGAAAGAACACCCTGGTCTTCTTACAGCCCCCTCTTTCAGTTCTAACTCAGTGGCTCAAACTTCAACACGAAGGGTCACCTGGAGGGCCTGTTAAAACACAAAATATCTGAAGTCACCCGCACCCGGTTGCACTGGCCAATGTTTGATGACTGACTGGGGAGGGGAAAGGCAGGCCTGACCTGTAGCTTTTGCAACTTCATGGTGTACACACTCCCCCGATGGCCAATTTCTGGCTTCCCAGGGGAAGTCACTGAACTTGAACTTGGAGTTGGGAGAGGCTTGCACCCAGCACATCTGCTCCAGCTCAGCTCAGCTCCCGCCCTGTCCCGCCCCAGGGCATCTGATTCAGCAGGGGGGGCCAGAGAATGCGCGTTTCTGACAAGTCTCTGATGCTGATGATGCTGGCTGCCAGGAGGTGGTGGGGGCACACTGAGAATTTGTTGTACTGATGCCCTTTGCTGACTGGAACTTCAGGCTTTTTGTTCCACTAGGAGCCAGTTAGCACCCCATGAAGGGCGGGGGGGGGGGGGGGGGGGGCACTCAGGGACATCCTTCCCTGGCAGATGCCCCAGAAGGCAAAGAAGGCCCAAGGACAAGCAGAGATGCTGCAAGGCGGCAAGCCACCCCCAGGGGGCAGGATGGAGCTATTCCCCACAAGTGCTCAGAGAAGCTCTGGCGCCTTCAGGCCTACCTAAGGGTAGCGTCTCAGACCTTTGGACTTGGAAGCGGCCTGGAGGAGAGCGTGTCCAGCATTTGAGTAAGAAAAAGTCACTCAAACACCCTCAATGACACGTTCTCAAGCCCCTGCCTGACTCCCCTCACGGGAGCTCACTGCCCACAGCTACACTCATCCACCCTCCACGGCTTTAATCACACCCTCAGCCAAGGTCTGCCTTCGGGCAAACTCCCACCCTCCCCGCTCCTCACGCCCTGGCCCAAGCCCTGTGCACACACAGACGAAATGCCATCCCCAGAGGGAGGCAGTGTAGACGGCAGCGTAAAGAGCCGGGCTCGGAAGTCAGACAGAGGTGGCATCTAAGGGGGATTCCGCCACCTGGCAGCTGTGTGTCTTCGGCTAGTTTTCCGACCTCTCTGAGCCTGGCTTTTCCCCATCTCCCCAGAGAAGGTGATGCCCTCGCTTCGCTGTGCGGTGGTGAGAACACCCAAGTGAAACTCCTCCGACACTGCACGCTCAGATGTGGGCCTTCTCCCCTGTGTGCAGGGGGTGTGCTATCTGGACGGCTCGTGCAGGGCTGGTCTCCTTAGCAGGATGGGCTTTGGGGGCAGATGCACAGCCTCACGGAGCTGGACCCCAACAGGAGGGTGGGGCTGGGTCACGGGGAGCCAGCATGGCCAAAGGAATCAGCTTGTCACAGACCCGCAGGGGGCTTTAACTCCTAACAGTCACCCCCGCCCCCACCCGACCCCCCTCAAACAAAAATAGAAAATAATACTCTTTGACATGGACAATAGATATTGTCTTCGTCTTATGGAAAGTATGAAGAAAAGCATTTTTATAAAAATTGGCTCTTCCTACAGGTCTGTAATGTACCATCTAAGCAAAACCAATGCTTGCTATAAAAACACAGCTCCCACGAGTGCCTTAATCCTTAATACTGCTTCCAAAAGAATGGGGCCCTTCAGCCCCCCTCTATAGACAGGAAGGAAGCCCTGACTTTGAGGTGCATGCTGACCCCCAGGCAAGCCCTCCCACCCCAGCTGCCCTTGCCCAGCCGGGCTGCAGGCTCAGTGGGGTCTGCCTTTTGCCTCTGCTCCTCTGGGTGGGTCAGCATGGAGCAGCTGCCTGGGAGGCCGGGGCCCAGGGCAATGGAGGAAGGATGGGCTTAAGTGCCCCTGGAAAGTGGAGCTAGAGCCCCTTTGCTCTGGGGCAAGGAGCACTGACCTGGGGTCAGCAGGTTGAAGACCTGGCTCTGCCCTGACCCTGCTGTGTGACCCTGGGCCAGGGCCCTCTCCAGGACTCAGTTTCCCCCAGGCTGTTAGGTGAAGGGGCTGGGACCCAACCCCCTGTCTTCTGACAACCTCCCTTAAGGGGCCCGTCCAGATTACCCATCACAGAGGAGGCACCCCCCCCCCCCCCCAGTGCCCACAGCTGCCCCGGAGGCCGGACTGGCCCCAGGGAGGATTCCCAGGTGCTTAGCCAGCAGGAAGGGGGGCTCAGCGCAGACAGCCTGCGGACTGACCACAGTGGAGCTGCAACCAGGCACCAGGACCTGTCAATAATTCATCACTTTCCCCCGGGACCTGGTGTCAGGTGCCCGAGGCGGCCAGGCCTCCACTGCTGTCCTGGCTCCTGCATTATTCAGGAGCCTCAGGAGACCGGTGCCTGGGTCAGGCCGCACACACACACACACACACACACACACACACACACACCCCTGCCAAGGGTCCTGGACAGGCAGAGGGAAGCACAAGACCCTCTGGACCCAACACTCATCCTCACCGGGAAGTCCAAGGTTCCTGAAGGCAGGGCCAAGCCGACCAGGGGTGTCCTGCTCCCTGACTCGGACAATTTCTCCTTCCTCCCTGCAGCCCCTGGAACCACGGGGCGGCGAGGGACCAGTTTCCAAGCCGCCCTCCACTTCCAGAACAAATCGGTCCCATTTCTCACACCATTTCATGTTTCTCCCAAATGCATCAGTCATGTGACGAGCTCTCACCTGGGGTGCCCTCAAGTCTTCTGGTTCCTGTTCCCAGATCCCCCCACCCCGGGCACCCTCTGACGCACGGAGACATGTATTTGTTCACTCAGACAAAGGCAGAGGAGCTTCCTGGGTGCCAGGCACCACCCCAAGCAGTGGGTGTGGATTTGCTGGTTAGCAAGCCCAGAGCAATTGGTTTTTGAACCCAAGGTAGGAATTGGCATTTATGATATTTAGCCATCATTCCAGTCTGTTCGAGTCATTCCGAATTCTGCTTGTCGCCCAAAGAGAAGGACGGGAACCTTGCCTGAACCTCTAGTAGTGGCCATGCTCACATGGTAAGTGAGCTTCATGGCAGAACGTAAGCTCCCCGCGGACAGGCGCCTCCCTCTCCCCAGCACCTGGTTCTGTGCCTGACACACAGTAGGCACTCAGTAAACATTTGGGGGACTGAATGAGGAGCAGACATCTATCTCATTTAATTCTCACAGCTTCCCTTTGAGGTAAGTACTTACCCTTTTTAGACAGGAGTGTACTGAACTCGGAGAGATTATGTAACCTGCCCAGGGCCACACAGCAGATGGCTGAGCTGGGACCCGAGATCAGGTTTGCCCGACTCCTCAACCATCGGACTTTGCTGCCTCAGAGCTCTCGTCTTCCATGGTGAGGCAAGTTTGCCCTCAAAGCTACAGATGGTCTATTGGAGGATATTATCAGCCATGACATTACTTCTTGGATGGATCACTGTCGCCCAGCATGGTGTAAGGGGGAGACTTAAAGACGGGGACAGGAAGCACTGGGGACAGACGGGGCGAACAGGAGGCTGAGGTGTTCTAGACCAACAATGGAGGGCTGGGGGACTCTGAGGACAACATGGGGGAGCAGAAGATCAAGCTAGGGTAGGCTATGGGTGTGGGTCCCCTTTTAAACCCAAAGGAGAGGGCAGCTCAAGGAGCAGGCAGGCCCCCAGCCCCTTCGACTCACCTCCCTGCCCACCCCACGCTTACTTGTTGCTGAAGACTTTGCTGTAGTTGAAGATCTGAATCTCGAGCACCTCGTTGTTGTCGATGCTGCTGGCCACCGGCCACCGGAAGATCTGGGGAGAGAGGGGTGGCTGTGGTCTTGGGTGGACATGACAGGAGGGGTGTGGGGACTTGGAGGGGTCCCAGGGAAGCTGGCCCCTCACATTGGCCCAGTCTACACAGGGGCAGGGTTCACGTCTGGAATCTCATCTCATTCCAACCACCCCAGCTGGCATGGGAGGGGATGTGGAGGACCTGAGTAGGCATCCCTGAACCACTCTGTCTCGGGCCACAGGCCTGAGAAACGAGAGAAGACCAGGTGGAAAGAGGATGACAGATTGGAGTAGTAAACCCTTCTGAACTTGACTTTGAATAACGGAAAACGACCAGAAAACCCTGAGGTCTACTCAAACTGCACTGAGCCATGGCTTCACGGGGGAGCTTGGAAGGCAGGGACTGTTAAATTTTGTTTCATTTTTATACCCCATTGAGTTCAGACTGCTCAGTAGGCTAGAGAGAAATAATCACGATGGTAATAGTAACAACAGCTGCCATTGACAGAGAACTTTTTATTATGCTTTAGGTGCATTAATTCATTTAGTCTTTGCTACAACCCAAGAGGCTGCAACGTGTCCTCTGCTGTATAGACAGAAGCTCGGGCTCAGAGAAGCGGCAGGATCTAACGCTTGGTCGTTAGTGGTAGAGCAGGCCCTGGGGAGGCTTCTGGGAGCCCAGCCTGCAAGTCTGCCGTTGCAAAGCCACGCTTCCTTCTCCCAGTCTGGGGGCTGGGGGACATGGGCCAGTCTGGAAGGTCACTGCCAATGTGGGTAGGGACTATCTCAGAAAAATGGCCTTCATGTCCCCTCTCTCTGGACTGACCAAGTCCCAGGGAGGCCCCTGATACCACCCCCTGCACCCCTCCTCTTGCCCTGTGGTTCAGCTGGGGCTGCAGGAGAGGGAGGAAGATGCAGAGAAGGGAGGGGCTGGGGAGGGGAGGGTTCTGAGCAGGGCCTTGGGCTGGCAGGAAGAGAGCAGGTGAGGGTGGCCTGGCGCAGCCGGCCTGGCCCACAGGCCCCGTTAAGCAGCTCCTGCTCCTGCTGCTGCCTGGCTGCTTCCAGCTCAGCCGAGTATGCGGTTTGCTTAATGAAGTTGCTTTTGTTGGGCTTCGGGGAAATAAACAGGCGCATGAAGGCCGGAATCGGTAGCTCGGTGCTGAGGGGAGAGGGCTGGGGAGCCACCAAGGTCCGTTTTCTTGGGATGAAGGGGCAGGGGTGGTTGATCCCCCGAGGGTCTGTGGGTGGGGTTTGGGCTTTGAAAGGAGAGAAAGATGAGAAGAAAAAGGAGGTGACGTTAGAGGACTTCTGTTTGCCCATCACCACCGACTAGCCCAGCGATGGAGGATGCATGGGTCACAAGGGCCCTCGGGAGTAAAAAGCTGACCATCCTTAGTCAGTTTGCGGATCGGGAGAGGGGAGCGGAGCCTCTGACTGGAGATGAGACTCCAGAGGAAGCAGGCGGATATGTGGCTCGGAGCCCTTTTAGGGATGTTTCCAGGAAGGAGCCCCAGGAGGAGAGAATGTGAGCAAGTAACTCCTAGAGCCGGGCTGGGCGGGCTGTCACTACGGGCGCCAGAGACTGAGCCCTCCTCAGGGCTTTCATGACGAGAGGAAGGAGAGGCTTGAGCGGAAGGAGAGGCTTGAGCGTGAGTGTCATACGCTCCTTTCACCGCTGGCTTCCTCCCCCTTGAATATTCTTCCCCCTCCCCACGCTTCTCCTCCCCATTTTCCATCCACCTACACTCTCCCTGGTCTCTCCATTTCCCTTCTCTCCTGTTTGCTCCTGTTATCACCCCATCATTTCAACCCTATATTAGTTTCTCTCTCTCTCTCTCTCTCTCTCTCTCTCTCTCTCTCTCTCTCTCCCTCCCTCCCTCCCCCAAGCCCCTCCCTTCTAGGCCAGCACCTAGCAGAGGTTCTCAAGTCTGGTTGCACATGAGAATCACTTCTGGAACCTTTAAGAAATCCCAAGACCCACCCTGCACCTGAGACTGATTAACGGAGTCTCTGCTGGGGTCCAGGTGTCAGTATGGTAGGAGCCCCAGGCGATGCCATGTGTGGCCAAGTTTGAGGAGCACTGTGCAAGGGAAGAGCTTCCTGGTGGAGGCAAGCGTCAGCTCCCCCTGCCCCCTCTCCAGCCCACCTGCCCTCTCCCTCTGGGGTTTGGATCAGGCAGGACTTTGCAACCTGAACCAGCCTCCTAGCTCCAGGGAAATGACTTAAGGACAGGACTTGGGGCCCAGGGCGCTCTTTGCTACCTCCATTTGGCCCCCTTAGAAGCAGAGGCACGGGCTGTGGCTTGGTTTGAATTTTGCTTGGCTGAGGGGTTGCAGGAGCCCTGGGAGTACGGGGCTGTGACCCAGTTCTCCAGGTCCAGACTTGGCCGTGACCTGGCTGGCCTGGGCGGCAGAGTTCTGCGTCCTATCGGCCCAGCAATCTAGGACTCCACGGAAAGGTTTCCCTGATGCAGGCTGGAGAGTGACCTGGGTTATCCTAGCTTCATTGACTGGTCTGGAATGACCTAAATTGGCAGGACAATATCCTTAAAAGGACAGTCTTCTAGATTTTGGAGAGGAAAATCATCTTAGGGTGTGGTGCAAAGCTTTAGGTACAATGGGAAGAGACTGTCTTGGGAATTTAAAGACTTAAGTCTCAACTTGGGTTTATTCTTTCCCTTGGCAACATCCCCTGAGTCCTGGGTTGGGTGTCAAGCCAGTGATGAGCCAGACAGGTACACTCCTGGCCCCTCAGCGCTCGCAGCCCCTGGCTTCCAGGTGAAAGCAAAGTGGGCAGATGAGATCCCCTTGACCCTCCACCCCGCGGGCACAGAAGGCCCATCGTCCCTCTTTGTTCTGGGTCCATCTCCCCACTAGACTGAGCCCCCCTGAGGGCAGGAATGAGTCTTGTCCACTTTGCAAGTGGCCATAGGCTGTGGAATCAGATGAGCTTGGGTTCAAACCCTGAAGTGGCTACTTATCACCTGGGATGATGCCCACCCAAGGAGTTCTAGCCCCGTGTAGACCTCTCAGCCCGCCCGCCACCTGCTGAGCACTCAGCAGAGAGCAGCTGCTTTTCTCACTCTTCCTGCAACCGCCATTGTCATCGGGCCGCTCCTGTGGGGTCTGGCCACATGGGGCCTGGCTTAGAGCGAACTGGTTTGATGTGGGTCTGGTGTGGCCAGTCCTGTGTCTCCAGGGCAGGGCCTTTGCTGGTTGCTGGCCTAGCAAAGCCTCTCTCTCTCTCTCTCTCTCTCTCTCTCTCTCTCTCTCTCTCCCTCCCTCCCTCCCTCTCTCTCTCTCTCTCCAGAGCTATAAGTTAAATGCGGGATCTCAGGTTCCAGCCTCTGGGAAAGGAGACACCGCATCCAGGCTCCGTTTCCACCCATTGTCCACAGCATTGTTTTCCCTCCACGGCCCCCTCCTCCCACTCCGCCCAGCCTGCAGCAGCCCCTCTCATCCTTGTCTGAGTAGAGGAGGGGATTTGCTTTCCTGTCTTTTATTTCATTTTTCAGCCATGCACCGTTCTGTCAGGCGGGCAGAGCAAGGCGCATATCCCCATTTTACAGAAGGGGAACCCGAGGCCTGGAGAGGGTGAGTGGCCAGCCCAGGGTCACAGTTTATCAATACCTCAGTGAGGACTGCAGCCCAGGGCTCATGACTCCCAGCCAGTGTGCTTTGTACTAGTGAGCTGGTTCCCAGGGCCCTGGGCACAGTAAGGACGAGAAAAGGGATTTCTGGGAAGCCAAGAGGCCTGCAGAGGTTTTGTGAGGAGCAGCTGAGGTTCCTTTCCAACCTTGTTCTGGGGTCACTGACAGGAAGTTCAGGATTTGTCCGCTCCAGGCTGGGGAGACAGGTGCAAGCCTGGGCGCAGCTCCCCTGGGCCCTCCCTGAGCCGGGGTGGGAGTCTGGCCTCTCCTGCTTTGTGGGGTGTGCGCTGCTGACCGGTGGCTACTTCTCAGAGGGAGAAATGGAGGCAGCGAGGGGAGGGAGGGGGCGGGGTGGAGAGACTCCCACCCAACAAAGCCTCGCGGGGGTGGCCAGGCCCAGGAGTAGCTACATCCAGAGGAGGCTTCAAATCAAACCTAGAAGTGAACTTTGAACCCCGGCTTTGCCCCTCACAGCTCTGCCACGGGGTTGGGGGGTGGGGGAAGACACGTGTTCTCGGAGCCTGTGTTTCATCCTCTGCAGGTGGAGGTTGGGTGGAGGAGGACTCGCTCAGGAGGCAGCTCAGTGCTGCTGCTGCTGGAAGCTGCTGTCATGATCCTCCGATGGCTGTTGGGGGGGAGTGCCGGAGGGTCCTGAACGCCCCAAGTCATTTAGCATCCTTGCCCCCATTCCACTGAGTGCCAGGGGTCGCCCCTGTGACAACCAGAAACGCCCCTGCCCGCCCCTGGCTGAGCAGGACCTTCCCCAGGTGAGAACCGCTTCTTCCCATCTCAGGGCTCCTCTCTGACATGGCGCGTGCTTCTGCTCATCCCTCCTTGGCGCCCGCCCCTTCCCCGGTCTCTCCTCACTGGCACAGGGGCTCCCCAGGCCCCGTTCCTGCACGAATCCTCATCCGTGTGCTGTTGAGCCTGGGGGCTGGCACGCACGAGGTGCTAGAACACGGTCCCTTGCTGGGGGGCCGCAGGGACCAGCTGCCCCACGCCAGGTAGCCCTGGGAAGGACACGGTGATTAACTTCAAATGTCATGTATATCAGAGGCTCAGGTGTCCCGGGGGCAGTTAATGGAAAGGAGTGGCAGTGCCCTTGGCGGGGCATCAGGTTGCTCCCTGGCTGGAGGTCTGGGTGGACATGTCCCCTGGGAGACTTGGGGAGGGGGAGGGAGTCGGGTGCTTTGCCTGACTGACGGCAGGCCGAGGCCCAGGGAGGCGGGACTGTGGGGGAGTGGGCCAGGCAGCCTGCATTTCACCAACCAGCCGCTTCCTCTCGGGGCCCTGATTGAGGGAATAAGGAGAGGAAGAGGATGGGCAGGTTGTGTAGTGGGGCTCGCCCGAGGCCAAGACAATTGGCTGAGGACCCAGCAACGGTTCTGTAGTCACAATGATTCCTCATTTTGTTCATCATTTTACAGAGACTTCATAGCATCAGCATCCCCATTTGACAAATGTGGGTATTGAGACTTAGAGAAACTGAGGCAGAAATCCACACGCCCCAGGAAGGGGAGAGGGCACAGCCTGGGGCTATAGTGATCAGTGGTTGCTCCAGAGCCCGGGGGGGAGGTCGCGGCCTTGCTCCCGGTGCCTGTAGCTCTGGGCCTAAGGACAGGAGTGTGGGACGGGCCCAGGGTGAGGAGGAGACAGAGGTTCCGAGGGGTCCCTCAGGCTGGTGTCTGCTCAGCTAAATGCCAGCCGCAAAGGGAATAGTCTGACATGGGCCCTTCCAAGTCCAAACCCAGCCAGATGTAAGAGCTAGAGCCTGGGAAGGAGGGGTGAGCTGTGATGGGGGATCACATCAGAGCTTCTGCTTTGTGCCAAGTTGGTGACTTGAGGCTGTTGGTTCTTGCCCCAAAGTCAAGCTGGAGAAATTGCAGAAGCAAGAGGGAAATATGGATTCCAGGAAACAGCAAACAAATCGGTAAACAAATCAGAGGAGCCCAGGGAGATCGAGGGCTGTTTGACTGTGTGGGGTGGACGGAGGCTGACCCTGGGCCGGGGGTGAATGGGAGCGGCAGTGGGAGAACAGGTCAGAGGAAATCTGTGTACCTTCTGCCCTTACCTCTCCCGGCATGGCCTCGGGTGCTCCTTGCTTGCTCCTTAACTGATAAAGTTGGGGTAACAGCCTTGTTGGGAGGGAACTGAGGAAAACAGGTGTGGACAGACCAGCTGCTCACACCTTCTCTCCGTGAACCCCACAGCCAGTTTGTTAAAAAGCTAGACTGCCTTCTGTCAACCATGTTTCTCCCTAAAGGCTCAGAGATGAGGCCCTGACTCTCTCTGGTGACTGGGGCCCTTCTGGTGCTCATCCCACCCATCACCCCTAGAAACAGACACAGCCTTTGAAGACTTTTGACCAACAGAGTCGCTGACACCAGAGGGACGTGAACAGGCAAGTAAAGAGCCACTTGGAGAGGCCCCTCCTCCAAAGGAGACAACACGCCGAACAGATGTACCAGCTGGAGCCGGGTCATGAGAACCAATGGACCACGGAGAAATATATTAGCAATGAAACCAGGACAAGGGATCACAAAGAAGAACAAGTTAGTAAACTTGGAAGATCAATTTGAAGAACTCCCTCAGAAGACAGCAGGAAAAGTTAGATAGACCAAAAAACATAAAAGCTAAGAAATCACAGCTAGAAAGAGAAGTACTGACATCTGATAATAGGGGCTGGCCAAGGAGAGAATTATATAAAAACTGAGTAGAAGGAATACTTGAAAAAAATAATGGAGATAGAATTTTCTATAATAAACGAAGGATAAAAGGCCTTCAATTTAAAGGGCTCACAAGATAGTGCAAAACAGGAAAGATAAGGAAATGTAAAATCAGAAGCATTATAATAAAATCTAAGAATACCAAAGATAAAGGGATCACACTTTTTTTTCCCAGAGAGAAAGAAAATGTCATCCATAAAGTTACAAGAATCAGATGGCCATCAGCTTCTCAATGGCAACATGGAATGATATTTTTGAGGTTGCGAAAGAACTCTGAACCCAGAGTTTTACATCTAGTAAAACTCATTGAAATTGGAAGAAATAAGAAAAAATATTCTCAGAGTTTTAAAGCTTTAAGTATGTTACACAAAGACCCAAACTAAAAATGCTTTTGGAGGAAGTACTTGAATAAGAAGGAAAACAAGTCCAAGGGGAAATAATAATAATTTAAGCTATCAATAGGGATACATAATCATAAGTAAGGGTAACTACCTTGAAAACAAAAATAGAATGTATAACTTTTCAAACTAATAGAAGAAAACATGATTTATTCAATGGAAAGCTGGAAAGGAGAAAACAAGCAAACAAAAGTAGAGTAAGTAAAAAATATAAAATAAGATGGTGGTAGAAATAAGCCTTACAACCTTATAACATTTATAATCGATGTAAATGGATGAAACTAAACAATTAAAACACAAAAACTCTCATATTGGGTATGAAAGTAAGGTCTAGTAATGCATGCTCCAAGAAGACACACTTGTATTTAAAAACACAGAAATATTAAAAATAAAAGATGACAAAAATATGACAAGAAAATAAAAGTGTTGAAAAGATATACCAGGCAAATGAACCAAAGTAAGTTGAGATAGCAATCCTAGTCATGGATAAAATGTAAATTAATGTAAAACACATCCCAAGAGACAAAAAGGGATATTAAATAACGGTAAAAGGAAAAATAGACAAGAAGATCCAGCCACTGTGAGCATATAAGCAACCAGTAAGAGTTTCAAAATACATCAAGCAACGACTGATGGAACTGCAGAGGGAAATATATAAATCAACAACTATAATAGGAGGTTCTATCACACTCAATTTTGAAAATGATATATCAAGCAGAGAAAAACAAGCAGAAAATAGAATAACCTAACTGGTAAGCTTGCGCTTGTATAACATAACATGTGCTTCAGCTTATATTGCACTATACTATAGAGAACCCTACACTTAACACATTCTGTTTAAGCTGAGGATGCAGTTATGACCATGAATTAGGTCATAACAGAAGTTTCAATAAATTCCATAGAATTAATAGCATAGAACTATGTGCTTGGATAGTAATGCAATAAAACTAGAAATAAATAAAGAGCTAAAACATCACACGTATTTGGAAACTAAAGAAAATTATATAACTCTTGGGGGTAAAAGAAAATCGTAAGGGAGGGTGGGGTAGGAAAGGCCAATGAGGGAAAAAGGGGACATATATAATACTTTCAACAATAAAGATTAAAAACAAACAAAAAAAAAAAAAAGAAAGAAAATCATGGAGGAATGTAAGAAATATTTAAACTGAATACAGTGGGGCCTTGACTTACCAGTATCCCGACTAACGAGTTTTTTGAGATACCAGCTGTCTCTCGGCCGATTTTTTGCATTGAGTTGATAGAGTAATTTGAGTTAACGAGCTCGGTCTCGGAACGAATTAAGTCAAGGCCCCACTGTAATAATGAAAGCACTACCTCCTGGGGGAGTGTGTAAGTGAAACGTGTAGGGCAGCGGTTCTCAACCTGTGGGTTGCGACCCTTTTGGGGGTCGAACGACCCTTTCACAGGGGTTGCCTAAGACCATCGGAAAACACATATATAATTACATATTGTTTTTGTGATGAATCACTATGCTCTCATTATGTTCAATTTATAACAATGAAAATACATCCTGCATATCAGATATTTACATGACGATTCATAACAGTAGAAAAATTACAGTTATGAAGTGGCAACGAAAATAATTTTATGGTTGGGGGTCACCACCACATGAGGAACTGTGTTAAAGGGTCGCGGCATTGGGAAGGTTGAGAACCACTGGTGTAGGGTGACCAGCCCATCCTGGTTTGACCAGGGCTGTTCCACTTTGGGCTCTGAAAGTCTGTGTCCCAGGCAAACCAGGGTGGAGCTCGCCCCCATGTGTGTGGGTGTGTCCCATGGAGCGCTGTGCGGCAGGGAGAAGCAACAGGTTGGCAGAGCCAGAAGGATGGAATTAACTATGGTGCTCAGTGAAACAAAATGAAATATATAGCACAGCACCATTTCAGTAAACATAAATTACACGTGCACAAGACAATGATAATCTTGTAAGAGCACCCAGGAAACCAAGAGATGCACATTAAACACATTAGAATGGTTGTATATGGAGGGAAGGAGTGTGGGACTAAAGGAGAATGCACGCATACACACGTGCCCACATGCATAAAAACAAGAGTGGGCCTTGTAGGGACCAATGAGACCATGGGCCATACTCTAGGGCAGCGGTTCTCAACCTGTGGGTCGCGACCCCTTTGGCGGTCCAACGACCCTTTCACAGGGGTCGCCTAAGACCATCCTGCATATCAGATACGTATATGACGATTCATCACAGTAGCAACATGACAGTGATGAAGTAGCAACGAAAATAATTTTATGGTTGGGTCACAACAGGAGGAACTGTGTTTAACGGGCCAGAAGGTCGAGAACCACTGCTCTAGGGGAAAACGTAACCCTCTGAGCCTGAGGTTCAAAAGGGGAAAAAGTGCTTTCCTGGGAGACAGTGGGAAGGGCACCCCTGCTCCTAGAGAGAAAGGGGTGAGGTTTCTGTGAGACTGCCTTTGTTGGAAGGCGGTGGGTTAGCCTGGGCCCTCCACAAACCCAGGGAACGCGGGGAGGAAAGCCCCTCCCCTGGCCTGCTGGGCCCTGAGCGGGGGCTCACTTTGAGGCCTGCAGCACCAGTGGGCCTTTTCCAGAGAGGACCGGCCCTGCCTGGCAGCAGGCGGGGGTCAGCGGCCCTGCATGGGGGTCTCTTGGGCATCAGTGCCTGAAGCAAACCGGCCTCCCAGGATTGGGGCCAGCGCACCCCCAGGAGGCAGGGAGGTGCTTTTCCTCTCTGGGCGCAGGGTGCAGGGCGCGGGGCTTGAGCTGCCCTTGCGAGAATCCTACCTCGTCGAAGTCAGCCACATCCTCGCAGTTCTCCAGGACCCGGGAGTGGAAGGACTGCCCTGGGCGGGAAAGAGGAGAGTTTAGAGTCAGACCTCCCTGCACCAGAAGCTTGGGGTTGGACCTCTGGACCTGCAAGTCGTCATGACAACACTGGGGAGCACTCGTTATCAACGGTGGGACCTCACTTCTGTGCGGCGCCCTCCTGGGGGGGCAGTTTCCACAGGGTCTGACTGACCTCAGCAGCCTCGCTGGCCTTTAGCTGCATTTTACAAACGGGGATGCTCAGTTCAAGAAGGCACGAGGCTGGTTAGACCTGTGGGGAGGGGCTGCGTCTGAGCTAACGAGGAAGAGGCTATAAAGCAGAAGGTACAGGCATAGGAAATAGAAGTGAAGTAGACAGATGGGAAAGAAAGCCTCTTTAGCACTCGCCGGGGACAAAACAAAACACCGAAAAAGAAAAACCTCAACGACACACCGCCAGGCAGCCGGGGGAGAAGAGGGAAGCAGGAGACGCGATGCCTGAGCGTGGGTTAATTTTCCCCACGGATAACAGGCAATGTACACTGAGAATCAGGGGAGCACCTCTGCGCGCTGGGGGTTCCCCCAGGACCTGCCCTCTGATAACCAAAGGCCTCTCATCCTAGATTCTAGGAGGTCATAATGAGCTTTGGATGTGGCTCAGCTCAAGCGTCTCCCGGAGTGAAAACGAAGCAACTCATTTTCTTGGGTTGGGGGCCGGGAGGATGCGGAACGCAGTAAAATTGGCCATTGCAGAACTTACGCACGAGGGCTGTTTCAGAACGCAATAAAACCTCATCGCCGCAAGCCCTGGAGATTTTAAATGTGGTGAATATTGTCAAACAGACTGAGTTAAATTTTACCTCTAGATATTTTTTTTTAAAGAAAGGATTTGCTGAAACAAGTCAAACCAATCATACAGAAACAGCGGAAAGGCCAATTTACTAAGAAAACAGGATGCCTGGGGCATTTGCGGAAAGCCGCCTTTGAGGGGGTTGGTATAAACAGCGGCGGGGATCATTCCAGGGGTCCTTTCTAGTCACTGGGACAGAGCCAGGGGGACCTCTGCCCTTTCCCCCCAGTTATCAGGGGGATTGCTAACCCCGCCTTTCTTTTCAAGCGCACTTCCACTTAGCATCATCCAGTGCACTCCACACCATCCTGTTAAAATTCAGCTCCCTTTTAAATGGCTTTGAGACAAAATGCTTTAAAATCCCAATATCCAATTACCTTTCTTGCCACAGAGAAGATTGGGAACAAGGCTTGAGAAAAAAAAAATCGCCTGTTCTCCGCGGTGGGGAGGCTTTCGTGGGCAGAGCGAGGCCATTAGATGGGAAATTAAACAGCGTCCTCCTTCCTGCAGAGGCAGCTGCTTGTGGGGTAGCTGAGCCTTTCAGTTTGAAATAAACTCCTGAGTCAATACATGAATTTGGACAGCGGACACTGTGCTCACAGCTGTAAGTCCAAATGGAGGGGCTCAGGAGCCCAAAGTGTAACAGATGTTACTTGTATGCCACTGGCCATTTTCAAATACCTGGACTGCAGCCCCCTCCGAGATGCAGGTGAGCTCAGCTCTTGTCTCCTGTGCAGGATGGAAGACTAGCCTTTCGTGGGGCGTGACTTAAGGGGACAAAACATCCCGTCTGCACCAAACAGCTCCCTCTTGCAGACAGTTTACCTTGCTAGAGCCGGACCTGGAGCAAAGGCAGGCATGTAGGGACTGGGCTATTCGCCTATGCACATTCATTCATTCATTCATTCATTCATTCATTCATTCCCGCCTACTCCTGCTGTGTCAGCACAGCCAGGGGCCCTGGAGGAGGGTGGGGCGGGCTGCACAGTGAGTTGGAATGGGATGCTGCCTGAACGAGCCTATTACAATCCAGAAAGGGGGTAGGTCAGACATATTAAAGGCTACTTACTATCTGAGGCAACATGTGGTGCTTGGCATGCAAATGTGTAAATAAAGTGACAGCACAGGAGAAGGAGAGCTGCCTCCACCTCCAGATCAAGAAGGTGTTGGAGAGGCAGGGGCTTTTACATGGGAAGGTCGATGGATCAGCTCTGCAGAGAGATTGGGAGGAGGGAGAGAGAAGGGACATCCAGTGGAGAGCACAGTGTGAGCACAGTTTGGAAGTGTGGAGCAGAGAATGGGCTGGGGGCAGCGGAGTGGGACACAGACAGGTGAGTTCTGATGGCGGAGGTAAAACGAGAAGGGTCTCCCCTCAGGGTCCACAGAAAGAAGACCCTGGGGCTGGGGGGCCGGGTCCTGAGAGAGCACAGGTTGTGGTGCATCTAAAGGGGAAGGTTCTGAGGACGAGCTCCAGGGACATCGTGGTTCTACGCAGGACCTGGCGCTGTGGCCTGTATCAGCGCCATTACTCTCTTCCCAGTGTGAGCTAGATAGAGAGTGAAGCACCCTGCCTGTCACTCAGACTTGTCACTCTTATTTCCTTTTGTTATTTAAAATCAGCAAAACCTCATTGTCAGCACCGGCTATATGGAGAGTCCTTCATCAAGAGCCCCATTCCTAGCTGCAATGCTGTAATGTCCCCCAATCAGCTGCCTCTGCTCCTCCAGCAGCTCAAGAGTGGTGGCCCTGCTGTGATTTCACTCGCCAGCTACTCCCACCAGCGCCAAGAAGCAGGGCCCTGGCATCCCTGTGTGCAGAAAAAGAGCCAGGGCCTAGGCAGGTTTGGGGCCCAGTGCCGCAGATCAGGGTGGAAGGAAGCAGGGAGCGGGGCTGACTATTCAACCCCCCAGGGTCATCGTCTGTAAACTGAGACAGTTATCCTGGACCAGCCTGCATCCTGGAACCACAGTGAGGACCAGCAAGAGGCTGCTTCTGTGAGAGTCTGAGTAAAGCATCCCTTACAAGCACCGGGGGCCTTTGGGTACTGGGAAGGCTCAATGGCCAGCCTGCCTGAGTTCAAACCCCAGCTCTGCCACGTGCTGGCCATGAGCCCTGGGAGAAGTTAGCCTGGCTTTGCCTTCGTTACCTCATCTCTAAGCGGAGGAGATGCAAGTGCTCATGCACCTGGCGCGTTGTTCATCACCCAATTCTACTAATGAGTCCTTTAGATAGTCACCTATGTTTTAAATATAAAAATGGTCTCCTCTATTATAAATCACTTTTTGTAGAGTATTTTTAGCAGTATATAATCAGGAACAATCTTCTTCCTCATCTTACATAATATTTTTCAAGTTTTAGTTATTTTAGGTGTGACTAGCTCTTTTTTTAGCTAGATAAAATTTATGTTCACTGCTCTTAAGTGCACAATCCAATGAATTTCGATAAATGCATATTCACTACACACTCAAGATACAGTTTTTTTGTCAATCAAATCAAATAGTGTGACTCCTCCAACTTTCTTCTCCATTTTCAAATTGCTTTGGCTCTCCTAAATTCTTTGGGTGTCCATATAAATTTTAAAATAATTTTAAATTTCTACAAAATAGCCTGATGTGACTTTTATTGGGATGGTGTTCAGCCTGTAGATCAATGTGCACAGATCTGACATTTGAATGTGCTGAGTCTTCCAATCCATCAATATCATATGTGTTCTATGTATTTGGGTTTCTTTTATTTCTCTCAGCATTTTTTTCTTTTAGTGTGAAGGCCTTTCATGTCTTTAGTAAAATTTATTTCTAAATGTCTGCCGCTTTCTATGCTATTATAAAAGTAATTGCTTTGTAATTTCTGTTTTCCAACTGGTTGGTTTCTATAGAAATATAGTTTTTGTATATTAAGCTTAGATTCTAAAACCTTGCTAAATCCACTCATGAACTATGGTAACTTTTATGTAGAATCCTTAGAATTTTCTAATAACCCATTAGTTTGTGTGTGTGTGTGTGTGTGTGTGTGTGTGTGTGTGTGTGTGAAAATGAGCCATTTTAGTCCTTGCTTTCCAATCTGGGTTTTTTCCTCGTGCCTTGTGGCTGGAATGCTGGTACAAAGTTAAGCAGAAGTAGTGAGAGTGGACAACCTGCCTTGCTCATGATCCTAATGTTCAATATTTCAGGATTAAGTATGTTATTATTTGTATGGTTTTGTAGTTTCCTTTATAAGACTGAGGAAGTTCTCTGTTCTTAATTTTCTGAGAGCTCTTACCATGAATGGGTGTTGGGTTTTGTCAAATACCTTATCCGTGTCTATTGGTGTGTGTTTTTTCTTGTATTGTGTTATTCTTGTAAACTCACCTGGCATTCCTCAGGATAAAACTCACTTGTCATGCTCCTGGCTCCATCGGTGGCCTTACTGACCACCCAAATAACCTGGTACAAAATTCAGAGCGCCCACATCCTGTCCTCTCACTCACTTCCAACCCCAGAGCTGCTACCCCCTTTCTGAACCCACATCACCCCTTCTCTCCAAACCCACAGCCTTGCCCACCGAGGCACAGCTCTCTGCCTGAGCCACTGCCCAGCTTCCTCCTTGGGCTCTGGCCTGCAGTCCTGACCTCCTGAATGTTCTTTCCGAAACCATATCTTTCCATTCTGTTCTCTGGCTAACAGCTTTGGGACTCCCATTCACGTGCAAAGCCAAGTTCAAACTCCAGTGTGACCCTCTATGTTTGGGCCCCAGGCTTCCTCCCACCTCATTCCCACCCCAACTGCAGCAAGCATTCCCTAAACCCCAAACAGGCCTCCTCACCTCTGTACTGGTATGAACCTCTCTGCCTGGTGTGGGACTTCTAGGGGGTTTTGTCCCCCAAGAAGGAAATGCTGTCCTCTCTCAAGGGCCAGCTTTAACATCAGCCCCTCCCCCACGGTAAAACCTTCTCCCTGGGGCCCGTGAGCTTTGCCAGCGTCATCTGCTTGACCCCAGGGTGACCGACTTTGAGTGGCCCGCCCTCACCTCCAGTCACAGGTGCTCCTCTGCCATCTCTTCCTAAGCACCTTTCTCACCCTCTCAGGTGGCTCCCAGAACCTCCTGGCTATGGGCTTCCCTGCTGCATGCTGCCTTGCACCTGTTCCTCCCTTTCCAGAGTTCTTCCCGCTCACAGTGACTTGTGCAATGACTGTCTTCCCCCGAGGGCAGGGTCCCTGTCAGTCTCATTTACTGCTGTCGCCCCAGTGCCTAGAATAGCTCCTGGCACTTAGCTGGCCCTCAATGGGTATTACTGCCTTGGTCAGCGGTTCTCAACCTGTGAGTTGCGACCCCTTTGGCAGTCGAACGACCCTTTCACAGGGGTCGCCTAAGACCATCCTGCATATCAGATATTTACATGACGATTCATAACAGTAGCAACATTACAGTTATGAAGTAGCAACGAAAATAATTTTATGGTTGGGTCACAACATGAGGAACTGTATTTAAAGGGTCAGAAGGTTGAGAACCACTTGCCTAGCCAGTGGTCGGCAAACTCATTAGTCAACAGAGCCAAATATCAACAGTTTAATGATTGAAATTTCATTTGAGAGCCAAATTTTTTAAACTTAAACTATATAGGGAGGTACACTGTTATTAACTTAATTAGGATACTCCTAAGGCTTAGGAAGAGCCACACCCAAGGGGCCAAAGAGCCACATGTAGCTCGCGAGCCGCAGTTTGCCAACCACTGAAGGCGAATAAAAGGATGAGCGAATGAACGATTCAATACTTGACTTATAAAACACATTGAAATGTAGCTTTTCATGGGTTGGAAGAAACGTATGACATTGACAATTAGACATTTGATCACTGATTGAACATTTGATAGTATTAAACAATATGGTTAATTCTTTAGCGGTAAAATAATATGTGGCTTTTGCAGGAGTGTTTTGAGTCTTTTGTCTTTTATAACTATGTACTGAATATTTATAGATGAAATGGTATGGTGTTTGGGATTTGCTTCCAAATAATTAGGGGTGTGGGAGTAGGATGGGGTACCAATGAAAGAAGATTGGCCAGAAGTTGGTGTCTGTTAAAGACTCTATGGGGAGAACGTAGGGCCATGATACTATTTTCTCTATTCCTGTACATATCTGAGGTTTTCCATTATGAAAAGGTAACAATTTGAAAAAATGGATGAGACCCAGGGATGTGAGCAGGTGGGAGGAATGCAGATGTTATGTTCTCAGGAAAGGCGGACAAGATAAACGTGGCTCCACAATTCAGGGAAATTATTTGCAATTCTGTTCTAAGTACATTTCCAGCAGCATTTTTGCCAAGGGCCTTTGTAGCGGAAGGCAGTTATATGGTCATTTCCATATCAAAACAGCACTGTCTCCTCAAAGCAGAAGCCTGGAGAATGTTCAGCAGCTCTGCTGCTTTCCCAGGTCGGCATCAGCTTGCTCTGGGGGGGTGGGGCGGGGGCGGGGGGGGGACAATCACCATGGGGGCTTCAGGCAGAGAAGGTCCCTCTCCCCTCAACCCCGCCACCCTCTGGCCCCACTCTGTGGTGAGGGGCTAGTGTGTGCTGGGAAGGGTGGAGGATGTGGAGCACAACCCTCGGAGACACAGCAAAAGCACGGAGCTGCGTCCACAGCCGGCAGAGGCTGTCCAAAGCGCCCCTCTCTCTGCAGCCCTCAGTGGAGGCCACACCCTCCCACGTTTTCCCAGGTGGCCCGGGCATCCCAGGGGGATCTCAGCTCTGGGGGTGCTGAGAACCTCTGCCTCCTCCACCAGGGATGCAGAGCCGCCTTCCGATAGAGGTCACATTAGCACCAAGAAGGAGAGCTCCCCCATGTTAATGGGGAAAATAAATCTAATTTGGAATCTGAGATGGTCCTTGCGGCCAAGAGTTAGGAGAAT
This sequence comes from Myotis nattereri, assembly GCF_964212035.1. NCBI lineage: Eukaryota > Metazoa > Chordata > Mammalia > Chiroptera > Vespertilionidae > Myotis > Myotis nattereri. Next base: position 72,834,603 of record NC_138085.1, on the reverse strand, counting down.
CTTGTCCCCCAACCCCTTCCCAGCACAGTCACCTCCCTGGCCCCAGGCTCCTTTCCTAGCTGTCTCCTCTCCACCCACGTCCTGCAGCCTCTACTCCAGACAAATCCAGTGGCTTCCCAGTCATCGTGCTGATCTGAGATTTTCATCCTCTGGCCTCTGGTCCTGTCAGTCCCTTACCCAGATGGCTTCACCTCCCATGACAACCTTCCTCACCCCTCCTTCTGCATCTCCGCGAGTGCAAGCAGTTATTCACGACCCAGCACAAGTGCATCCTCCTTCCCTGCTCTTCCTCGGCCCCTTCAATGAAGCCTTCCTGGTGTCTGTAGCAGGAAGTAAGCTGCCATCCTCTGAACGTGTTGCAATGTCTGCTCTACCCCTAAGCACGCGTGGGCCCTTCTGGGCCTAGAAATGTTTTTCCACTAGGTCTGCACCGTTTCCTCTGCCCTGTCAGACGGTGAGTCCCTGGGCTGCCTGTGAGGTCGCGCCCTGTGCCCTGTGCTGCACACAGCAGTGCTCAGAGAGCGCACAGTCAGGCCCAACGGGGCCACGTGCAGCCCTTCGCTTCCGCCCGTGGGCCAGAGCGGGACTCCTGTTTGCTCGAGGATGACGTCCACCTCCCTCTGGGGCCCCGGAAGATCCCCTGAGCTGGGAGGTCGATGGGGGGAATCTGGGCCAGAGCTCTGATTCTTGGCTCTTGAGGCCTCTTCCAGTCCCTGATAACCCTTGGATAAAAGTGGGGAGCGGGTCACGGTTGGGAAACAGAGCCGAAGAGTGCCAGAGCCACAGCAGAAGAACTGAAACCCGCGAACGAGTGGATGCCTCAAAGACGGTTGGTGTTCAATCCAACGACCCGGCCCAGGGCTCCGGCGGGCTCATCAGGACCGGAAGATCGGGTACCTGTCCCGAAGGTGCTGGGGTGTTAGTGCAGCCCGCAGAGCTGGGCATTTCTCAAACACAAGGTGTCCTAGCTGGTCTGTGCCAGAGCATGCCACAGGACTACAAGGGAGGGGAAGGCTTCCCAGAGGAGGTGACCTGGGAGCTGGGCCTTGAAGGGTGAACACAATTTATGGGAGTCCTCAAGGTGGAGGGTCAGGGGGCCATACCAGGCAGAGGAAACAGGACGCCTCAAGGCCTGGAGATGTCTGTTGGGGATGGCAGGACATTCGGTGTAGTGGAAACACGGTGGGGTGGGATGGGGAGAAGAGAGAGAAGGAAAAATCAGCTGGGCCCAGGGGGAAGCCTTGATAAAGTAAAACCTTGTGCCAATGACCAGTTCAGGTGAATTACATGGAGATCAGACCCAGCCTCCAGACAGCACCCATCTCACACTTCGAATCCCCAAACCCGGGGTTTGGGCAGGCAGCTCAGGGATGGAGAGTGAGGGAGTTCGCGGAGCTGGCCCAGGCAGTCGGTCACGGTTCCCTGACAGCCCAGGTGGCCCTCAGGTTTGGATGGAGCGGAACCCCGGCCAGAAGGTTGGGCCAGAGGAACGAGAGCCCCACCCACCTTGCGTTCTGAATTATTTTAGGAGGTGAAAAAAGACAGACCCTAACTAACACTGCCTCCCTTTGAATAGCAATCTGTGGTCAAGGTGGCTTCTTCTCAGACAGCCTGAGCCTGCTTCTGGCCGCAGGCCTCTGCGTTAAATGGGGACCATTGTCTCCTCTTGTTCATGGGAAGCTGAGGCCCTAAGGCCCTGTGGCCTGCGTGTCTGACCAGACCAGAGTCCAGGCCTTCTGGGGTCTCCTACCTGACCCTGCAGGACAGAGGCTGTGTTTTCTTCACTCCCAGGGTTTGAGGCCTGTCCACAAATATCAGCACGGCCAGGGAGTGAATGAATGAGGGCAGGAGCAGGTTAAGAGCGGCCGGGGCAGTCAGAGCTAAGGGCTGGACACTGAGCTGGGTGGTGAGTGCTGACTGGCTCGAGAGTGGGGTGGCCGACGGACCTGGGGTGGCAGGAGGGGTGGTCAGGGACAACGCTGGTGCAGACACAGCCCACATGGGGGTCCCAGGGACAGTCTGCCCCAAGGAGGACTGGAATGGCCGCCTCACAAACACACCAGTCATTTCAATGCTCTTTCCTCAAACTCTTCCATACCCACTGTTTCACTGAGGCAGCCTGGTGCGGTGGGTGTTACCATCATGCCCATGTTACAGATGAGGAAACTGAGGGCCGGGGAGGAAAAGGAAGTAGCAGAGCCCATGGAGGACTTACGGGTCCTGGCCCCATATCCAGAGCTTTCTCCACCACAGCCCCATAAGCTCCCTCCTAAGTGTCCAGGTGGCACAGCACAGAAAGGCAAGTATTTCAACCGGCTCGTCTGATCTCGGGCCACGGCCAACAGGCCCAGCTCAGCCAGGGCTCTCTCACTCCTGGGATTAGTGGAGCCTCTGACTATTCACCCGTTTCTCATTTCTCCCTGTAGCATACAGGTGTCCCAAGAAATGTATACATACTTTGAATAATTGTCAACTCAATGGATTAAATATGAAAAGAAGGGAACATCAATTGAGCTATCAGGGAAAAAGTGTGTATACATTTTTGGGGTGACAGCCTGTATTTGCTTGACACCAGCAGTTGTGTGTGCCAGATGCCTTGGAACATTCTAGCGTGGGTCGATCCCTCTGAATTATTGTTACTGTTGGTCCTTGGAGTTTCTACTTGTTGTCAACACTGCCGGTTGCAGCAGGTGATGGGCTGAGGCATCCCTGGTTGTTAGAAAGGAATCTTTCTGGAAGCCTGCTTGCCATCTGCCTGTTCCTGCTGCCCAGCCCCCTTGCACAGAGCCCGGCTAGGCCGCCTGCTGCAGAGATGGAGCTTGGAAGTGGATTTCTCCACTCGGTCCGCAGGCTGCAACGAGGCTGATCCCTGTGCGGTCCGTGGAGGCTGGAGGGCCAGCCCCACAGCTCAGTGGAAAAGGTGGGTACCAGGTAGACAGGGCGCTCACCGCAGGGGGCCAGGAGGAGAGGCGGGGCTTGCAGGGCTGGGGGTGAGCTGCGACCATGCAGCTCTCTTTACTGAAACCCTTGCTTTCTCAGTCTGTAAACGGGACTAGTTTGTGCAGCCTGGGACGGTCCTGTCATAGGTGTAACAACACAGCCACCTGTAGCCAAAGGGCCCAACACGGTGCCGGCTGTCCAGCACAGGGACACATTTCACAGATGAAAGGACACGTGTGCTTGTTCTAAAGCGAGCCAAGCCGGCAGGTGGCACGCAGAGAATCTGGGGTGCTGCAGAGAAAGCAGTCGCTGGGCTAGTGTGGGAAGCAGCAGGCAGGCCAGCCCACCTTCTTCTCCCTCCTGCCAGCAGAGACTCTGGGAACCCTCCACCCCTGCCCGTCCCTATGCCCAGGGCTGGCCTGCCTGAGAGGCTGGTGTGGGCGCAGGCAGCTGCTGGAGAGCTCCGGGGAAGGCTGCCCGGGTCTCACCTCTCCCTCCTGACCCAGGTGCTCACACTCACTCTGTTCTCATAGCTCTTCCCTGACACCCCCGTCCCCTGGGAACCCATCTTCTCCCACATTTCAGCTCCTCTCCCAGCAGGCATCCTGTCCCCTCTGCTCCCTCACTTTGCTCCCTCCTGTTGGTCCCTGAGGTTTCAGCTGAGGTGTCACCTCCTCCTGGAAGCCTGCCCTGATCACTAGCCTGGGCCAGGGTGCTGCCTCTGTAGCTTGCATGCTGCACTTGTCCCTACCCTTGTCATATCGCACACATGTCCTATTTGCCTGCCCACTGGTCCCTGCTCCACTGGATGTGGGCTCCTTGAGGGCAGGGCCTGGGTCATGCTTGGCCTCCAGCCTTAGCACATGGATGATAATAAATGGTCGCTGGATGCATGAGTGGGAAGGCGGCAGAAAGAGAACTGGCAGGGGAGACAAGAGGGGCTCACGGGATTTCTGCTCACGGATGGATCTGCAGGAAGCCAACAGGATCCCCATCGTGCCCAGCCCCAGGGAGCTACTGGCTACTGGTTTCTAGGAGCCACCCTGGATCTTCCAGGCTGCAAATCCCACCCCCACCCCATGCCCAAGGAAACCAACCTTCTGAAGAGGGCTGGGGAGGTTCTGCAGGGCTGGGGCCCTCAGCCCCGGGTCCCCTAAATCCAGGGATGGGGTCCATGCTTCTGCTTCCCCAGGACCCCTTGCAGTCAGGGGGCTGTGCATGGCACCTGGCACTGGCACATTGGCAAGTGCAGGGAGAGACAGGCACAGATACAGACAGGAAAACACGGGGGTCAAGGATTTTTTAAGAGATCAGAATGGCCAGTCAGGCCAGGGGCAGATGGCTGCCCGTGAAAAGCCTCCTAGCCCCAACCCTGCTCGAACTTTTCCCACCGACCCTCCCGCCCTGCCCCATCCCTGCCAGCCCAGAACGGAGTCCACCTAAGAGAGGGGCTTTCCTACCTCGGAAAGTCACTTTGGCGATCCGGTCGCCCTTGCCCCGCAGCTCTGAGACCGTCTTGAGGTGGACGAGCAGGGCCATGCTGGTGTGGAGAGCCCGGGCACTGCCAGGCGGGAGCAGCTGGGAAGGAGCAAGCCCAGGAGCGTGGCTCACACGCCTCCCTCCTCTCTGCCGCCGCCTCCTCCTTCCGTGCCCCCTCTGATGCTGCCCACAGAGACCCAGGCAGCAGAGCAGAGCTGCTCCTTCCCGAGACTCCACTCACAGAGCTCCCGCCCCTCCCAGCTGTCAGCCCAGCGTGCATCTGTGTGTGTGTGTGTGTGTGTGTGTTGTGCACCCAGCGTGCAGCCTGAGAATGCAGACAGAGTTGGAATTCATTATTCAGCAGCCGCTGGCTCCCAGATAAAGCCCTGTCCAGCTCCAGGTGTCTTCTCCTAGTTCCCGGGGCACAGCTGCCTGCCCACGCCTCAGTGGGGCTCTGCCTTACCCTGTTAGGCGAGCTCTTCTGCCACCAGGAGTGGGCAGATGGGAGTGGGCATGAATGTGAAAGGGTGGGCATGTGGCTGGGGTGCCCCCTCCCATGGGGAAGAAGGAACTTCATGATCTGTGTGCACAGGAAGCTGGGATGTTGCATTGGTGTTTCAGGGTGATTCATGCCACCCCCCCTTCCCCACAGTCAAGTTGGCCACCAGGGTCCCTGGTGCTCACAAGGCTCAGGGGGCCTCTAATGGGCCAGGCCTGGCTGCTCTGAGGGGGTCATATTCTGCCACATGGAAACTCTAATCCAGGGGTCCCCGGCCAGAAAAATCAGTATCTACCAGACAACATCCAATTTGTGCTTGGTGGCTGGTCCCCTGGAAATGGGAGCCCTAAGAGAAGAAGAAAATGGACTTCCTCACCTGTCCTCACAGAGACTGTGCCCCCACGAGGCTGGGTCCTGACCGCCTGGCCCTGGGATCACTGGGTCTGGGAGGATGGAGGAGTCTTTGGAGCCAGGCTATGCACGATTGCAGATTCGCGGCTATGAAGGACTCAGAAGCTCATGCTCTCCTAAGGGCAATGCTTACGGTCCAGGACAATGACCGAGCCCCATCCTCAGGGCCTGGGGATGAAGAGGCCTGGGGTGGGGAGTGAGATGGGCTGGAGAGGATGCTGGAGGGGGGGGATTTCTAAGGGTCAAAGGAGAACTGCCCCTCCTTTCTCCCAGCAGCAACCTGAGGAGGGACATGGGGAAAGGGACCCTGGGGACTGTGATCCTCGCACCTGCTGCCTTTGCAGAACCAGCTGCACTGTTGCTCTTACTGCTTGCTCTGCACAAAATGCCCCTGTCCCACCCTCCTCACCTGGACTCACTCAGCGTGTCCATTCCTGGAAGTGGCCCTGCCCCTGCACCCGTCCCCAGGCTGCGTTAGGGTCCTCTGTGCTGTCTCTGCCCCTCCCATCTCACCCTTCACGGGGCTGCTCCAGTAACCTCCCCCTGCTGGCTGGGAGACCCCAGGGCACTGTCTCTCTGGATCCCCAGGGCCTGGCATGGTATCTGGTGTATAGCAGGAGGCCCAGTGAATGTCGGCAGGATAAGAGAGGAGCCTGGTGATTTCTGCAGAACAGATTTTAAGATTCAAAAAGGGAAGCAGTGCATTTTCACAGCATGCTGACAAGCGATTGATGACTCCCTTTGAATTCTACAGCCCAAGCGATCTGCAGGATGGCCAGGAGCCTCCTTCCCGCCTTCTAGGTGCTTCCTCGCTACTTTGCCTTATTATTCTTTTTCTATTTATGTTCTATTTCCTTTTCCTTCTTTTCTTCCCCATTTCCCACTCTCCTTTTTCACTTTTATCTAACCGTATTGACTCAAAGAATATCTTAACATAGTGCATTTATCAAATACAAGTGAAAGTCTACATTTTTTAAAATATATAAATTTAATGTCTCTTTATTTAAAAGGAAACAACACTAAATTGACTAGCATGTTCCATTCGTGAGGTCATCCAGTGATCTTTGTAAGGTGTGGTGCCACGTGATAGGAAAAAACCCATCTCCTCCCTAGGCTGTCTGGAGGTTCTCTCTTGAAGGGGGTGAGTTTCATGAGGCCTCCAATGAGCCTATGTATCTTTGGGGAAAAGCCCTACGCAAGGCCTTAATCTTTCTGAACCTCAGTTTCCACATCTGTAAAATGGTTCCACCGGCCAATTCCACCCTGCCAACACATAGCATCCTTTAGCTGAGCCAGCCGAGCCTTCTGAAATGTGAGTCAGATCCCACTTTTTTTTAAATTTCCACTCTCCTCTTACCCATTTTGGTAACTCAATATAAAGTTTACTCAACCAACATGTACTGAACCCCTCCCGGTACCAGGCCCTGGGGATTCGGGGATGGATATGATACAGCGCTGGGCCTCAAGCACAGAGCTAGATGGACTTAGTCCGCGGACCACTGGTGGTCCGTGAGGTCCGAAAGGTTGGCGACCGCTGGACTAGAACACGGTCAAGTAGACACAGGGTGAGGGGTCCATGGGCGGGGAAGCTCAGGAGCCAAGCACGGGGAAGGGAGTGGACTCTTCACCTTGTCCCGGGGTTGGGTGGTGATGGGTCATTAGAAACAGCGTCCTGGAGTGTCGCGCACCAACCGGAGGGCTGCTCTTCTCCAACTTTCATAAACGTGTTCTTACTGTAGCCCAGGCTGCACAGGGAACTTAGAGATATAGTTATGACTGCAGTGCGAAGGTGGGCGAAGATTCCTCCCACCTCGATTGCCACCACTCATTCCCCTCAGTTCCTTCTCCTCCCCAGACCTGTTTTCTTGCGTCTCATGGAAGCCCTGACTCCCCCAGTCCCACTGTTATCTGTCAGAGACAGCCTCTGAGGATCCTGGCTGCTGAGCGGCCTGTGAGCTCATTAGCGCCTGTGGGCCTCATCAGCTGCCATCCGCGGAGCCAAACTGTGAAGATAACACTTCCATCCACAGATGAAATGAGAGTGTGACGGACAAGTGTGAACTGCAGCCCATTCGTGCTGATGCCAGGACTCTCCGGGGGTTGCGGGGGAAGCAGGTCTAAGTGCAAGTTCCAAGCAGCAGGAGCTGTGGCCAGACCCTCACCCTGCATGCAGGACCGAAGGCTTCTCCCTACCCCACTCAGAGGACCCTAATTGCATTTTCACAGCATGCTGACAAGCGATTGATGACTCCCTTTGAATTCTACAGCCCAAGCGATCTGCAGGATGGCCAGGAGCCTCCTGGCCAGGGTCAGGGTAAGGGGAAACCGGGTGTGGGCACCAGACAGAGGAATGAGGCGTTGTCATGGAGGACCCTTCCCAGGCCTTCCCGAGGCTTGCTCTCCAGGTCGGACCGAGCTGCGGAATCGGGGACAAATGTAAACCCACGCTCCGCCCTCTCCACCATTTGCTTTTTGTCCCTATAAACTACTCTCCCAGGAGAGCTGAAGACCATTTCCCTTGGCGACCTGGGCGCGCGGCCACTCAAGCTCCCCGAGTTGAGCCCATGGGGCTTCTGCCTCCTGCGCCTCCTCCAGAGCTGGGGGTTCCAAGCCGGGCCATGGCGGAGGACAAGGGCGCCCCCAGCCCGGCCTCCTCATCGTTTCCATTCGTCCCGCATCTGAGCATCACCACGCTCACCCGCAGCGAAGCCTAGAGATGAGCCCATTCCTGGATGTGAACGCGAAGATGGGGGGTTGGGAGGGGGGAGGCGGCGATTTGCGGGACCACCCAGAAGTGCCCGAGGAAAATGGAGCATTTTCAGGGCGCGCCCCTCGGAAGGGGCTATTGAGGGCGCGCGTGGGCCCCAGAACACGGAGGCTGCAGGGCCCCACGGACGTCGCCAGGCGCGCGGTTGCCGGGTGACCGGGCTGTTGACCCGCGGGCCGAATCCCAGAGGCAGGGCTCGCTGCGCGCTCGCCGCATCCACCATGGCCTCTCGCAGCGCGGGCACCCTACTGTCCGAGTTCAATGCCGCCTACGTGCCCCCTGCCCTCATGCCTGGGTAAGGCCCTCCCCTCCCGGGCAGACCCGCGGTTCAGAGCCGTGGGGGGTGGGGGCTGGGGGGTGCGGGGAACCTCTCCCTCTCCCTCCACAAAACCCTCCTCCGTCCTGGAAACTCCGCCCCGCGCCTTGGGGTTGGAAGGAACCCAGGAGCCAGTGTTTGGTCTGGCTGGGTGGTCTTCCCGGGAGGGGGCGGCGCTCCCTATAGGCTGGCCGCCCGCGGGGACTCCCCAGGCCCCCCTAGGTAGGAAGTCAGTCCGAGCGGCACAGAATACACCCCACCCAGGCCGGGATGAGGGGAGCCCCAGTGGATGGGGGCTGGGATGAGGGGAGCCCCAGTGGATGGGGCTGGGATCAGGGGAGCCCCAGTGGATGGGGGCTGGGATCAGGGGAGCCCCAGTGGATGGGGGCCGGGTAAGGGGGAGCCCCAGTGGATGGGGGCCGGGTAAGGGGGAGGAGAGGGAGATGCCCAGGCAAGAGCGAGAAGGTGAGGAATCCCTGAAAAGTGAGCAGGCTCTTCAGCCCCCAGCACAGTTAGGGGCACCCAGCGCAGCCTTGGCATTTGTCTTTTGAAGTGAAGGAGACACGGTGGGCTCCTGGGGGCGGGGCTCAAAGACTCTGGCGAGCTGCACAGGCAGCGGTAATGCCCAGTGGTGGGCGCTGTCCACCGGCCTGTGTTCCTTTCTTCACCCCCCGCCCCCCTGCCCCCCAAGCTCACCTCACCCTCACAGTGTGCTGGCTTTGAGAGTGTCCAGCCCCACGGCTGCCTTGTCTTGAGAGGCAGGGTCAAACCTACCTTCTTTCTCTCTAGATGTTTTCAAACTCCAGCATGTAAGACGCAAGTCTGATTGTTTTCCTCTGGCTTTTCCTCCCAAAGTGTCTGAGATTTGCACTCCCGACCTCCTCTCCAGGGTGTAGGAGTGACACAGGCACCGAGGGCAGGGGCTGGGTTCTGAGAAGCCACCTGCACGGTGTCAGCACATCTGTATACAACGGATGAGTGAGAGAGAGAGCGCATGAATGAAGTGAATGTCTTGAGAGTTCTGCAGGCAGGTCTGCACGTGCTCTCTCTCCCCTGAGAACGGAACAAACTGAAAGATGAACACACGACCTCGCCATATATTTTGTATGAAGTTTGGGTTGTTTCGAGGCACGGCAAGCAGGACATTGGAGGGGCTATGTTATTAAAGCCATTTCTGCGCACAGAGGCAGTGCAGTAAGGAGGGGCTGGTACTGGAGTTATGAATCCTCCCATTTGTGGTCAGGACCTTGGAGAGCTCAACTTGGGTTCCCACCGGACAAAGCTAATTTACTGGGTCACAGTTTCCCACTAACTCACTCATGTGGGCATTCATTTGGTAAAGATGTGTCCAGTGCTTGGGCTATGCCAGGCGTTGTATTAAGACAAAAACGGATTGGGGGAGGGGAGGTGGGCCTTGAGGGTTTACAGCCTTGGAGAGTATGTTTATACCACATCCTGGGTGTTTATCATGAGGTTTGATTTTATACTTTGGTATATTTTTTCCCTAAGCCCCCCACGGTCTCTAGTTTGAATTAACTCTCCCCTATGTCCCTCCCCGCCTCTGTGTAGGTCTGTGTGGGGGCGGGGTGGGGTGGAATGATTGTTTTAGAAGCAATCCCAGCATGCTTTCTGGCCACCACTCTTGTGTGCAGTATCCTTGAGCACTCTGACCTGTGGCTGAGCTAGAGATTGTGATAACAGGTGAATCGTAAACAAGGCCCTAAGCTTGGACTGGGCTAGTGTGAGCCGCTGAGCCTGGAGTGACTGCGTTCTCAGCCGGATCTTCCTGGGAGGGGTGTGCTCTCCCTGAAGATCCCCATCAGTGAGGGAAGAACTGAGTTGTCTTACCTTTCCAAATGCTGCCTCGTGGGCCATTTTGTTAACTTAATGGAAGAATCCGAGAGTTACACCGCACTTGGATAATTATTATTTGTGTGTGTCTTTCCGGACATTAATCACAGGATGTTCAGTGCAGCCAGTCTCTTCTGACACGCAAATCATCCCCCTTCCCAGTTTCATTCACAGACGCAGAGACTATCCACAGCAGTGAGGACCTCAGAGACCATGTAACCCAGCCCTCTCCTGTATTAGATGCCAGCACTGGGGTCCTGGGGGCACTTGCCTGAGCCCCAGGCTGGGGATGGAAGGGCTGGGCTGGAACCAGCTCCCTGATGCCCTGTAGAAGCACCGCGAGCCCCCATGTATGAGCACCTACTGTGTGGCAGGCACTGTGCTAGGCTCTTTACAAACGTTTAAGGTCATTCAGCAAGCTGCCCAGTCAGGTCTTTGTGATTTCAGCACCCTCTCCCCCGATCCCTCCAATTATTAGCTATTATCCTAAGACCCCTGCCGTGTTCAAGGCTTGATTCCAGGCACCATGGGAAACAGGATGCTTGTCTTCAGACTAGTTGGCCAGGATGCTGCTTCTCGTCCCTTGCTGCTCCGGGTGGCACAGCCCTCAAGCACCTTGCACTGTCTGGCCTGTGTCCATCCTTGCAGGGAGCAGAGAACACTTGGGGCAGAGTCCCTGGGATGGCAAAGCCTTGTAAGGGGTGAGACTGGCCCAGTGACTGATACTCTGTGCCTCCTGCTTGCAGGTCAGATCTGGTGACATCCGTTTCCTTGCCCTGTCTCCCACCGCACCACACCACACCGCACCGGGACCTCAGTGCAAACACTTGCCCTGACGCTGTGCATTCATTCATGCCCTGACTGCTTCTGCCCCTCGTGCCCATAGCTCCTGCCCAGGCGGGAGGGCAGGAGGACTTGCACCCCAGTCCCTCCCTCCGTCTGCCTAGAGTGGCAGCTGTGCCCATATCTGCCACTGGGCTGGGCCCAGACTTCAGGGGCCTCTGGGCCCTGAAATCAGTGCATTCTACACTTGCCATTGTCAAGGGGAGAGGGCCCCACAAGGTGGCTGTGTCCCTTTCCGTGGAACCCCATACAACAGACAGGCAAACCAGGGTTGAGCTGGTAAATGTTTAACAACCAGCTCTCTGGGGAGAAAAAGCCTTGATTTGTAGCATTTGCTCACATCTGTGCTATAAATACTCCTGCCACAGCTGATCTCAAGCGATCAATATGATGTCACTGAACAGAGCTGGAAAGAGATGCGCAGCAACACGGCAGCACACGAAGTCCCACCATACAGATGCAATCACCCCAAGGACACAGACAGTAGTGAAGTGTATAAAATAATTAGGAAGGATGAGTTTTGAGTATTTATTACCATTATTTTCAATATAATTTCTTTAACTGTAACTTCAATTTCATTTTTAATGCTAGCCCGTTTAACAACAGGTTTGCAAAAATTCCCAAAATTTAGCTATTGGCTCTCTTGAGCCAGTATGAGCCGATGTACGCTGCCCCCAGCCCACCCCTGCCTGCTCCTGCCAACTCCTTCGGGCCCGAGATCTCCCCTCCCAGGGTGAGACAGGTGCAGCCCAGGTGAGGGGAAGGGCGGGCAGATTTGGCAGCTGCGTTTCCGAAGTGCCTTCCATTTCCGCCCAGGCTCTGGCTCTGGCTCTGGCTCTGGAGGCGCAGGCCCGCGGACAGACCGGTGCATCCCGGGGCATGAAGCAGAGGCTCTCTGCTCTGGAGGATGCAGGTGTGTCCAGACAGGCAACTGATGCCTCTCGCACCTTCCTGAAAACAGGGGTCACGGGCCCTGGAGAGAGACCTGGGCTCTGTGACAGGGACCCTGGGCTCCAGAAGAATCATCGGCCCCTAAAAATGTGCCTCCATTTGTCAGTTCAATTCAACAAATATTTACAGGGTGCCATCTACTGAGTGCCAGGCATGCCAGGGATGAAGATGGGAGTAGAACGGAGCTTACAGTTCAGCAGGAAAGAACATGCTAAGGGCCCAGGTAACTACCATCAGCAGAATGGGACTGGCCGTACGAGAGGCACAAAGAGCAAAGACAGTTCCCTGGAGGGGCCAGGCCTGGTTCCTGGGCGGGTCAGAAGAGGCTCTAGCTCAGCGGTTCTCAACCTGTGGGTCGCGACCCCTTTGGCGGTCGAACGACCCTTTCACAGGGGTCGCCTAAGACCATCCTGCATATCAGACATTTATTTACATGACGATTCATCACAGTAGCAACAGGACAGTGATGAAGTAGCAACGAAAATAATTTTATGGTTGGGTCACAACATCAGGAACTGTATTTAAAGGGCCAGAAGGTTGAGAACCACTGCTCTAGGAGGCGGGGTATGGGAAATGCTCCTTGAGGGACGGGTGAGAGCACATGTGGGCAGAGGAGGAGAGCAGGGTCTTTGGGCGGAGGGGTGGCCGGTGGAACGCCGGGGTGGGGGTGCCGGCAGGATATGCGCCCACAGCAGCAAGGGGCCTGTCTGGCTGGCGTCGAAACGCTGCGGCGTGAAAGGGGGCGGCGAGACTGGAAACACCTTTCGCAGAGGCTCGCGTCAAGCAGGGCCTTGAGCGCCTGGTCCGGTTTGCTCTTCATTTCATAGGCAGTGGGGAGCCGGGAAGGCTTTGCTCAGGGGAGGGACCTGCAGGAAGTGCCGTGGAGAAGAGGGCGCACGTGGAAGGAGGACACGCTAAATAGTAACAAGTTAATTAGTTAATAGGGCTGCTCAGGGGATCCCGATGGTGCGTGGTAATTAATTTCCATGTTAGCTACGGGGCCAGCCTGGGGTATGAAGAGGCAGGGAGGGGCTGCTCCCTGCCCCACAGTAACCACCGTGGACTTGAGGATGCGCGTGTGATCGTTGCCCAGGGGCCGGCCGAGCACTTGTGTGGTCTGCAGGGGGGTGAGGCACATGGGAGCGCGGAAGGGGCCCAGCAGGGGGTGTGGTGGCACCGCAGGGGCTGTTGGATGCCCCGGCATGAGACCTGCCATTCCCCTGTTCCTCTCCACATCCACTTGCTACACGACCAACAACACGGGCCTTCGAAGGCTCTCCACCTGGACTGCACAGGTCACGCTCAAGGCACACACATGCGCACACACAGACACAGAGGTAGGCAGCCCCGGCGTGCCCGCTGAGTGGAACTAAATGAGTACATTTGCACATGTGCACGCACACATGCCCCTCCCAGAGCAAGTTCTGAACAGAACCTCGCTGCAGAGGAGAGGGCTTCTGTTCCATTGGCATGCAAATGCCTTGGCATTCAGAGAAGGTGGAGAAGCGGAGCAGAGGGGGAGTGCGCAGGGAGCTGGGGGTGGCGGAGATAAGAATCACAGAACACGTCACATTTCTATAGCTGCTTTCTTTAGAGGAGCGCAAAGGCCACTGTGGGTGGCACGCTTTGTGGCGGAGCCAAGCCCCTTTGGAAACCGCATTCCGGGACACGGTGCCCCGGGCTTCTGGACTTCTGCCGCCGCCAGAGAACAGTTATTGAAACCTAGTCACATGTCAGGGGCTGTGTAGGTGCCGGGGGTAAAGGAGAACGCAGGTTAGCAGAGGAAATGAACTAGCATGGGTCTGTGGGCGTGAAGGGTCATCCTATTGTGAAGCAGAGATGTTGGTAGAGGGTGTGTGGTCAGGGAAGGTGGCAGAGGGCCCTGGCCCAGTGAGCGAGGGGGAAGTGCCCTGAGAGGTGGGAGGAGATAGGCTTGGAGGCTTGGAGAGCAGGTGGGGCCCCAGGGATGCGAGTAACATTCCTGGGCACAGGGCCCCCGTGGGGAAGGGATATGAGGGGTGGGTCCTGTGACCTGCGACACGTTGGAGAAAGATCACTCTGGCATCCGTGTGGACGTCGGGCTGGAAGGGGTGAAACTTGGCCTAGGACAGTGATGGCGAACCTATGACACGCGTGTCAGAGGTGACACGTGAACTCATTTTTTGGTTGATTTTTCTTTGTTAAATGCCATTTAAATATATAAAATAGCCCTAACTGGTTTGGCTCAGTGGATAGGGCTTCGGCCTGCGGACTCAAGGGTCCCAGGTTCGATTCCGGTCAAGGGCATGTACCTTGGTTGCGGGCACATCCCCAGTGGGGAGTGTGCAGGAGGCAGCTGATCGATGTTTCTCTTTCACCGATGTTTCTAACTCTCTATCCCTCTCCCTTCCTCTCTGTAAAAAAAAAAAAAACAAACACAAAAAAACCCAATAAATATATAAAATAAATATCAAAAATATAAGTCTTTGTTTTACTATGGTTGCAAATATCAAAAAATTTCTATATGTGACACGGCACCAGAGTTAAGTTAGGGTTTTTCAAAATGCTGATGTGCTGAGCTCAAAAGGTTCACCATCACTGGCCTAGAACATGAACTAGGAGATCCGAGACTGTCCAGGTGAGCATGAGGAAGGCCTCAGCAGGTGGGACAGAGGACAGTGGGAAGGCCCTAACGAGGGAGCACGCAAGACTCGGGGAGGAGCTGGGTATGGAGGACAGCAGGGACTCCTGGTTCCTGGTGGATCGGGGCGGGGGTGGGGGGGTGGGTGGGGCCTGAACCAGGATGAGATATCCAGGAGGAGGAGCAGGCGAGTGTCAGTCGTTCTGACTGTGGAGTCTGGGGGTGAGCCCTGGTGCACGGCTGGGGGTGTGGGTCTCAGCCACCGACCTGGGTGACCTTGGCAATGGAAGTCTGCCACGGATGAGCTCCCCCAGAGGGAGTGGGTCTCTGAAGAGAGAAGAGAACTCTGGGTAACACCAGCACCCAGAAGATGGGCGGGAGAAGAGAGCCAGACCCCAGTCTGCCCCCTCCACACTGAGGTTCTCCTCAAAGCCTCAGTCAGTGCAAACCCTTCATGGAGCTCCACGCCCCACCTTGGGAATGGGCCTTCCCCCCTTTAATAGCACTGGAGCCCCGACAGAGCACAGCCCCTGCACACCCCACACTCAATAATACTGAATGAGGAGGCAGGCTCGGGAAGGAGGGCTGAGCTGCGTGGACCTTGGTAATTCCCTAAACACCCAGCACCGTGCCAGCACATAGTAGGTTCCCAACAAAGGAACTCTTCATGCCATCTGACTCTTAACAAAAGGCACATGGACAAAGAAGAAAGCAACCATGCCGCCCCGCCCCCTCAATCCAAACACCTAGCATTCACCAGAATTAGCCCTCGGTGGACCTCAGTCCAGGTTTCTCTCTCTGCGTATAGTCAGGTAAAAGACGACACGGACGGCCCGGCTGGTGTGGCTCAGTGGTTGAGCATCAGCCTGTGAACCAGGGGATCACAGTTTGCTTCCCAGGCAGGGCACCTGCCTAGCTCAATCCCCAGGGCGGGGCAGGCAGGAGGCAGCTGGCTGATGATTATCTCTCATCATTGATGCTTCTGTCTCTCTCTCTCCCTCTCCCTTCCTCTCTGAAATCTATAAAAAGATATGTTTTTTTTTAAAAAAGATGGGTGGCTGATAGGAAGATAGACAAGGCAATTTTACAAAAATATAATCATACTGAATGAGGGGTTACTTTAGCGTGAAAAGCATGAAACTTGATCGTACTAGAATTAACGGAAGAGAAAGATACTGACATAAAATGGAAAAATAGCTCGGCTTAGAGAAATGCTAATTCATCACAGGAGATATTAGTTCATAAAAGATCCCTCTGAAGGAGAGAGGCAGAGAGAATATGAAAGCCATCGGGGGGTTAGAGTCATTATGGTATGTGTGTTTAATGACATGTTTCAATTTTAGATGCCATGGGTTGACTGCTTTAGAAATTCTTAGTAAGTGCACTTCCATCTCCCCTTTACCCACTCCCTAATTTCTGTTGTTTAAACTATTTTTGACTTTGCCAGGTTTTACATTTGCTTTCTGTTCTGCAACCAGCCTTCACCTGGTCGCTCTTCTGAGTTCTGTCCTTAAACAGATTGGAAGCTAACCACCAGTCATTCTAACAGTGTCTGTATTATTGTGTGTTGTTTTTTTCTTTTGCATCATCTCTTAGTTGGCAGGATTTTGTCACCGAACACTATTTTCCCAAAGAGGGGCACAGCCGAGGGAGATGGGCACCCATGTTTCTGACTCGGACATCTGGGAGGTGCTCTTCAATGAGATGAGATATTGGGGAAGGTGAGGCTGGGAGATGACGCCCGGGGGACACCCAAGGGAGACGTTTTGTGTGCGACTGTCTACAGGAGTCTGAAGCTTGGCGGGAACTTCTGGACCGGATGTGTAGACTGGGGGTCATCTGCACACAGGTGAAGGTTAAGGCCACAGCACACACATCACCCCTATGGTCCAGAGGACATGAGCAGAGGAGGAACAAAATGAGGAGGACATTGAGAAGGAACAGGTCAGAGATGTAGGTGACAGCCAACAGAAACTATGAGAGGACATGAACAAAACCAAGAGCGGAGTTTCAAGAAGAGGGCAACCACGTCCAATGCTGCAGGAAGGCCGCTGGTGGCCCTGTCAAGAGCCATTCGGTGGCATCAGGGGCGGGGCCAGGTTTCAGAGGCTGAGGAGCCAAGGGAAGCCCGCAGCTGTGCTCCCTGGGAAAGCTTTGATCTCTGTCCTGCCCGCAGTCTGATGCTCACGCTTTTTGGAAGTTGCTAGTTCTCCCCTTGTTTTGCCTAAATAAGGCCGTGGCTTTCGGTGTGTCTCCCTTCCCCGGGGGGCTGAGCGCACGGTGTCTGCTGTGCTCTCTGTGCCCCCCGTCCTGCTCAGTGTCCAGTCTGCCTCCCGGCCTCCTTGGTTGCAGAGGGACAGCTCTCCGAGCTCCGGGACCTGGCCAGCTCCAGGCTGCACCTTGGGCGGTCCTCCTGGGAGCGGCGCTGGAGCTCTCCAAGCCCAGGCCCCACACACTCAGCACGTGTCCCTGCTGCCCCCATCATCTTCTCACAGTCTCTCGGCCTCTTGATGAAATAACTGCAGAAGCTCAGAGCGGCAGGAGACCTCACATCTTCAGCCCCTGAAGGGGGCCATCGAGGGAGAGTGATTTGCCCACAGCCTTGCTGAGGGCGTCAGGACGGAAGCCACTGTTTCCGGCCCCTGTGTGAGCCTCTGGTCTGGAGACGTGACCACTCTAGAGGTCTAGGGCATGAAGAGGTCCACAATCTCTTTCACTCGTCCCCCCCCCCGCCCCCCAGGGACTGAGATGGACAGTGCGCTGTAGGAAGCCTCTCAAGACCCAGATGTAGCCACGGGGCCCGCTGGCCTCACCCCCAGTTTTAAGGGCCTCCTGTGGAGGTGGCCCTGGAGCCCTTCCCTGACCTCTCCCTCCCGCCTCTGCTGTCACAGATACAGAGGCCATGTTCCCGGTGCGGCCTCCTCCTTCGGTTCCACCTACGGCACCACCACCTTCAGGTACTTCCAGGACTACCGCAATGCAGCCATGGGGAAGAGCCACACCCGCGTCTGCAAAGGCGGCCACTTCCCGACCATCTTCTCCCCGAGCCCCAGCCTCATGCAGAGTCACTGTGCCCGCTGGCTGCTCAAGCCCACCTACACCCGCTTCAACCTGGACAGTGACCGCTCCCTCGAGCTCACCCGCTTCTACCAGGTGGGCTGGGCCAGGGGAGACCGCTCACCCCCAGAGCCCTGATCTCCCCTCACCCAGGGGCTCCAGTGACGCTTGCCCCTGCTCCCCCACCACCGACGGGAGAGTTGGAGCCTTTGGGGATGTGCCCGCCCTCGCCTCTCTGCCCTGTGGCCTCTCGGCCCTGTGGACCCTTCCTTATCTCCTCCCTGAGTAAAAGGCCGAAAATTCATCCCCAAGATGAGCCATGCGTGCACAAAGGGCCCACTAAGCGCCCACCTAGCTCCAGCCCCAAGCCTGCTCTCGACTGGACATGCCCACCTGGAGCCAGGTGCCCACCTGACACCTCCTGCTCCACCGGCCTCTAAGGATGTGCCCCCAGTGGACCTCAGCCCCAAGCTGGACCCTAATTGCCCGGGAAGGAAGAGGCAAATGGAGGGGACCTGCCCACACCCCAGGGTTCTTGTCTGGTTGCTCTGGCCTGGTGCAGACCTGTCCTTGCAGGCATGGTGCTGGGCTACCGCTGTGGGGGCCGGGCTCATCCTCTGCTTGGTCCTGGAAACCTCTCTCTCACTCACCCCCTTGCAAACGTCCCTCCCTCCTGGTCAAGGACATGGGTGCACAGGGAGCCCCAGGGAGGGGACCCGGTGGATGCCATCAGACTCTGAAGTGCTGGGGCGCCATCTCAGTGGGCCTGGGGAGGCCTTGCTCTCCATCTTGGCTCTCACTCAGAGCACGGTCTGTCCAGGAGGGAGGGAGAGAGAGAAAGAAAGACACGGAGCGTAGCCGTGCCACCTGCTGAGCCGGGCCTCACGTGTTTCACCTCTGCTGGTCACTTGTCTCATTTACTCTCCATAGCAAAGCTGGGGGCGGGGGTCCTCATCCCCATTAGACAGATGAGAAGCCGGGCCCAGAGAGGGCACCCCGCTGGGGACTCCTGAGGGCACTAGGGGAGACAGACACCACCCCGGTTCAGGTACAGCCAGGCGGGGACTGCAGTGCCCACGGTCACTCCTGCACACTCACCACCGGCCATCTCTTTCTCGGTCCCCTGTAGCTGGCACAGCAGCATCGCCAACACTATCGAGACAAGACAGGCCTGGTGCCCCGGATCCCCTACTTCGTGCTGCCTGTGGAGGAGCGCGAGCGGTACCCCATCCCCACCGACCTGTGAGTGCCTGCCTTCCCTCCATCCATGCATTTAATGAACACATGTCCACAGGGCACCTGCCCTCAGCCAGGCATGCGGGCGCCCAGACTGAGAAATGAGTTAAGACCTTGCCCTAGAGCAGTGGTTCTCAACCTTCTGGCCCTTTAAATACAGTTCCTCCTGTTGTGACCCAACCATAAAATTATTTTCGTTGCTACTTCATCACTGTAATGTTGCTACTGTTATGAATCATCATGTAAATATCTGATATGCAGGATGGTCTTAGGCGACCCCTGTGAAAGGGTCGTTCAACCGCCAAAGGGGTCGCGACCCACAGGTTGAGAACCGCTGCAAAGGGTCAGGGTTCCGGAAGCCTCAGGATGCTAGGAACCTAGCCAGATGCACTGGGAGTTTGGGAGCAAACACCTGAATTTTTGCTGGGCTGCATTGGTAGGCTTCTTCCTTGCAATGGCAGCCCAACGCTGGTGCAGTGCCCTGAGCAGCAAGGAGCTGCTGCCCTCTGATGGGCATGGAGGGTACTACTCAGAACAGGGAATCGGTGCCTGGACCCCAACCAGACTTGGAAAGTGTTCTCTTAAGGACTTGAAATAGCTTTCAAAGTCCAACCGTCCATATGACCAAATATGAAAGTCCCTCAATGCCTGCACCTCACTGCTTTTGTCTGGGAGAGACGTTCCCCCTGCAAGATGATCCGGGCACACGGTTTCCTCACTCTCCCTCCTGATGCCCAGGCAGGGCGATCAGAAGTCTGTGCCATCCCGGTGTCATGTGGGATAGGGGGCATCAGGAGGTCAGCGGGCAGATCTTGGCTTTCTAGTTCCATTCTCACCCCTTGCTTACCTCTCGAGCTCTGAGCCTGGCCATCATCATTGTTGATAAAGCAGCAACTCTTCCCATAGAGGTTCTCTCTGCAATACAGATGAGCTCGTTTTATAAATAGGAGCTCTGAGGCTTAGCAATAGTCTCGGAAATGTGTGCCAGGTGGCAAGTCTGGTGGGAGGCAGAACCTGGAGGAACCCAGGTCTCCTGATGCCGACTCTAGGGCCCCGGGTGAGCCATCTCCTTGGGGTGGCTCTGAGTCAGTCCAAACCTGGAGACAGGCTGGGGCCTTTCCTGGAGTCAGATCTCCTCTCGTAACCACTCTGGGCAGGATTTTCACCCCCCACAGCTGTGGGGATCCCAGGACACCCCAGCTTTGTTTCTTCTCCAAAATGCCTGGCAACCTGTCCTGCTGCTGATGGCTTCATGCCCAATACAGAGGGCCACCCGGGTGGTAGGGAGTGAGAGGGTCAGTGCCTGCATTCAGCCCTTTCCTAGATTGCCTCCTGGCCTTCCATGAGTTTCATCACCACCAGCGCCATCATTGCCATCATCACCATCACCACCAGCGCCATCATTGCCATCATCACCAACACCACCATCACCAACACCATCACCAACACCATCACCATTACCATTTCTTATAACATTTGTTGAGTGTCTGCTCCTTGTTCAGCATTATGTTATGTGCTTTGTATGCATTGCATCATTTACTCCTCAACAGAAAGCTAAGAGGGAGGTACCAACATCAGTTTGTTTGATATGTGTACACTTCTAGCAAGAGTTGGGCCAGAAGCCATCCCAGGTCTGTCTGACATCACTCTTAGCCGCTCTACTGTTGTGCAAATATAAGTTATGTCAAGTGCAGGGTGATGTCACATGTTAAGCTGATGAGCGACCAGCAGGGTCGGGGTCAACGTGGGCTGGGAAATGGGCAGGTGGGGCTGTGGCTGGGCATTTTCACCCTCCCTCCCCGGCATCACACTGACGTTGTCTTTACCCCCAGGCCTCCTCTGAGCGCGAAGAATAAGTGGCACCTTTTTAGAGTCTCCCCCGAAAACCGGAAGGTCTACCAGACATTCCCGTCGGGGAAGAGGGTCGCCTACCAGGAGCGGCAGAGAAGAGACGTCTACTTTGAGTTCAGATCGTGATGCCCGAGAGCCATGGCCTTAACCAGGCTGGCTCTTTGGAATAAAATCTCTACCATGACCATCCCGCACTCCTCTCCTCTGAGCCCCGGGGTCATGTGGCCGCAGCAGGGCAGTATCTGAGGATCACGTGGCACTAGGTCTTCAGGGCTGTGGAAAGCTCAGCCCAAGGGGTTCAAGCTGAGATAAAGTGGTGCCCGGGGACCTGCTCACCCACGTCTCCCCCTGAGCTGAAGGAGGTAGAACTGAGAACTGCAGGGCTCCTGAGTCTCAGGTGCAAAAATACCTTCCACCCGCCTCCACTGGTGTCATCGAGGAAGCCCCGTTAGCCCATGTCTAAGAATGAGGATGAGGGGACCTCAGACAGTGGCACTGGGTGTCATCTGCAAAGGAAGCTCCATCCGGGCCCTGGCCCAGCATTGTTTAGTCCACACAATAACGTGCAAGAGAAGTGAAGTTACTGATAAAGACACTGAGGCTCAGAGATGTTGCCCAGGCTCACACAGCTTGGAAATGATACCGTCAGGGTTTGAACCCAGGTCTGACCCCCAAGTCCTGGTTTTTCCACTACACATCCTCCCTAGGGTCCATGTGGAGGCTGAGGGGCAGGGGTGACGCAGCCCTAGGGATCCCAAAGGACTCCGTGGTGCCCGGGAGAAGCGTACCTCCTGTGTTCTCCCCAGACTGGCATGGACAGGCTGGTTTGCCATCTCCCCCCGGGACAGGAGGGGGAGACCCAGGACGGAGCCACTCTTCAAGGAATCTTGATGTTTCAGGAACCTCTGGGCCAGAAGTGGGCCCTGGGAATGGGTTCTGAGGCCACACGGGCCTGAGGTGGCCTGGGAGGGCCAGGGTCCGGAGTGCCTGCTCTCTCCAGGCTGCTGCTTTCCACCTCCTGGGAGGCCACCTGCCTGGGACAGGGGACAGGATGTGGGTGACAGCCCCTCAGTGGACAGGATCTGGGATGGGCACCTCCGGCCAGGTGTGTAACCACAGGATTCCTCCAACATTCCAGGGTCCCTGGATTTGATCAAGGGACTCCAACCAGCAACAGGGCCCTTATTACCCATGAATAGTGAGACAGGACCTGAAGGCAAAGGGACCACAGCAGGTTCAAGTACAGAGGGTGGAACCGCCCTTCCTGAGAGCCAGCATTTAGACCCCTCCCCCAGGACAGTGTAAGTAAGAAAAGCCATGTTCCCACCAGATAGGCATCTAACAGCTCTCAGAGACCCCAGAGGGGCTCCTCCTGTGTCCCGGGGTCCCTGACCAGCTGCACCCCAAAGGGTCCCCGTGGGGGCCAAATTCATTCCAGGGCTTGGCCAAAGAGCAAAGCAAATAAACCCTGAATTCTGGTCACACACTCTCACATCCCAAGGGCGCCAAGATGTCTTCTCCCTCGACCAGGGCTGGGAAGGCGGGCGCCAACTGGAATGAGCGCTATGAGCACCTCTCGCTACAGGCTGCGGGGAGAGGTGCGAGGAAAGGGGTCGGGGTAAGGGGTGGGGGGCTTCAGTGAAGGGAGGAAGGATGCATCTCTTCCTGATAGACTTCATCCCATCTGACCTGTCTCTGCTCGACGAAGGCTGGGGTTTGAAGCCTGCCCCCCAAAGCTGGCCATTCCAGCTTGCTTGGCGTCAGCGGCGAACTTAAGCCCTGGAATGAGCAGTTCTTAATAAAAAAGATTTCTATGTGACCCTGCCTTCAAAAAATGATGAACTGATGGCAAAGAAAAGGCTTTTACTTTGCTTTATTAAATAAACAATATTCTGTAAGTGAGGGCAGGACAGGGACAAAGTCATATTTTTAATCAGAGTCCCCTGGAGCCTGAAAGGAGTTGGATTCCAGTCAGTGATCCCCTCGGAGTCACCAGATAAGGAATTTGTGGCCACATCAGCATCCCCAGAAGTGGATCCGAAAGGAGCTGAAAGAATCCATGAGCTACTTGGAGCCTGCAGGTCTAAGGCGCCTCTGACTTCTGGGCTCACGGCAGTCCTAGCGGCATCCTCCCGTGCCCACCTCGCGTCCCTTCTCTGAGTAATGGCCAACTCGCAGCTCTCCCAAGCCAACCCTGCCTTCTTTGAGCAACTCTGTGCATCACTAGGATGCAAAGGGTGTTAGAACCTGGTGGTGCTGGAACCAAGGGAGAAATGGGAGAGATTCCAAGAAAAACTTAATGTGGACAGGATTCTGGCCTCAATTGTGTGTGGAAGGAGAGGAATTACCCTTGGGTGGGGTGGTCCCAAATGTGGACCCTCTGACAGGACGTCTGCCCAAGCCACAGCTCCCGGCAGCCACGCTGGAGTGGAGAGCCTCTGCTCCATCCAGGTGGTTAGAAGAGCAGTGGGCACCTGACCTGAGCGGGGCCAATTGCGTTCTCTCTCTGCAAAGTTGCTTAGGAGTCACAGGGTCATTCGAAGCCAAGGAGATGTAAACTTGACCACTGTGGGGAGGCCGTATTTGCCCCCCTGTCTGACAAAGCAGAGATTGCTGGTTTGCATGTAGAGCTAAGGATGGAATTGCTGGGGGGAGAGGCAGAGACCAGGCACTGCGAAGTCCCGGGTTCCTGACCGGTGCTCCCTGAGGTCTAGGTGTCTGTCCTTTTTTTATTGGTTTGTTCAATAGTTTTGAATGGGCATTCTTTCTTGCCATCAAATCACCTAGACTACGAGACCGAGTGCAGAATAGGACCCAGGAGCAACTGACGCAGGCAGAGATGCCAGCTCGGCAGGGTGCCCTAGCAGGCTGCCTCTGGAGGGTGCGTCTCTCATAACCGGAAGGCGCCAAACAAGCTTGTGCAACACGCCAGGGAAATAGGGAGATGGCTGATTCTCTCCAGGTGACTATGAAGGCCCCTTTCTGCCCCAAACAAGGTTTGGAAATGCTTGAGCTCTTCTCTGAGCTGCTCCACCACCAGCATCTTCACACCCCTTGTGCACCCCCAACTCCTAGTGACCTCTGGAGGTTGCGGGGGGCGGGAGGGGGCGTAGAGGACTAGCAGTGGCAAAGGCAACTCCCCAGGTCAGTCCTAGAGCCCAGTGGGCATTGGGAGCAGCTGTAGAGGTGACATCTCCCCCACGCACAGAGGTGCCAGCTGTAGAGGAGCAGCACCTGAAGTTGGACCCGGCACATAATCTGCAAAACCTGGATGCAGTCCTCCTCTCACCTTGTAAAAAACTACTTCCTGGCTCTTTCTAGCTTATCTAACTTCTCAGAAGTGTCTGTTTGGAAACTCATGACCCCACCCCCCCTGGGAAGACAGAGTGCCCCACTGGCCGAAGGGAGCTGGGGGCCCCTCCCCGTACCCCACTATGCTGGGCATACCCCATCCCCATCCCGGCTCCAGAACACCTTACTTCATGAAGTCTGGAGCCTTGTTCATCGCGTGTTCAAACTCTGAGAAAGACAGCATGTTGTCATTGTCCAGATCCGACTCGTTCAGGACCTGGCCATGGAGGGGGAGGAGCAGAGAGGAGTCAGGTTGAGAGAGTGAGATGGGGGCCAAAGGGAGCGGGGAATCCGGCATGCAGAGGCTCCCTGCCAGGAGCTTCACACATCCCAGAGTCCCTGACCCTGTGAGGCAGGGCTTCTCCTGCCCCTGCTGCCATCCCACCCCAGACAAGGACATAGACATGCAGAGGCATGAGGTCATGTGCCCTGAGGTCTAGGACCTGGTGGGCTGGTCTCATGTGGGAAGAGCTCTCTTGGTGCCTCCAGCACAACGTTAGAGTGAGAATGAGTATGGGGGGAACAGGGTGACATCTCCCCCACCCACTCCTGCCATCCAGTCACAAGCAGGGGCTCTGCACTGCAAGGGGCCCAGTCGGGTAGAGGAGACAGTGATGACCCTCCAAGGTTTTAGTTTTGCTTCTAGTTTCCGTCTGGACCAAAAGCACTTGAGGGACAAGTGGATCCATGCCCTGCTGGGTTCGTGAGGCTATCTTCAGGTCCTGCCACACTTTGTACTGTCACTCCAGGACATCTGGCCATTATGTGATGCTGGATCATGTGGGGAAGGGGACAAGGTGATGTATTTATTGGATGACAAGGTGATGTATTCATTGGATGACAAGGTGATGTATTCATTGGGTGCCAAGCTGCTGTTGGGCCACCTGCCTGCAGTGTTGCTGAGAGGGACCCTTGGAATGGGTAGCTTGGGCATACTGTTCTGGGGACCCTGGAAGGGAGTCATGGAAGGAAGTCCTGATCCTGGAGGAAAGACAGAAAGTTGGGGGGTAGTTGCCTCCAGCCATGTACCCAGCCCTCAGGGCACCTCCCTGCCTGCCATCTGGGCCTTTGGGTGCTGGCCCGTCCCACCCAAGCCTGTGCAGCCCAGGCACACACGTGGCTCGTGAGGTCAGCCAGCAGATCCTCTGACACGTCATCGCTGTTGAGCAGTCGGAGAACAATCCTCTGCAGGTCCTCCTCATCAATGAAGCCATTCTCATTAAAATCTGCAAAGAGGAGGCAGGGCCTGAGAGCAAGGAGGCACCAGCCAGGACCCCACAGACTCCCATGGCCTGTGGGATGCCGCAACCCAGCTGCCCCAGGTGGGCCTAGAACTTGGCACTCAGTAAGACCGGGCAGGCCTGAGGGATGGGCATACAGCAGCTGCAGATGAAGGTGGTGCTTAATCTATCTATATGAAAGGCTAATATGCTAAGTGTCCATCTGGTAATGACATCACGTAGCAACACCTGGCTTCCTCTCCCTAGAGACTAGCCTCCTTGGAGTTTCTTCAGCTCAGGAACACTACTTGCTTTATAGCCAAGTGGAAACATTTTACACTGTAACCAAATGTCTGTGAAGCATTTTCCTGTGCCTCATCTCATTTGATCCTCACAGAAGTCCTGGAATAAGTAGATAGGAGACTTGGTAGAATCCTATTTTCTTTTCATTAGCCAGAAAACGGAGATTTAGAAAGCTTAGAAACTTGACCCGACTGAAAAGAAGTAAGAAATGGTGGACCTTGAAAATGACTTCAGGTTTTCTCACTGCCAGAATATAGTCAAACACTGCTGCAGTTAAAAATATTTTACCCTTTGTTCTCCCTGCGTGATCTACAATAATAATCTGCTTCGTGTTGACATCTACTGCTGTGTTGCTGACAATTACCTGAAAGAGAAGTTGGGGTGCTTCACTGGGCTGGAAAAAGTTTAGCTAAATCAGAAAGCAGGTCTAATTAAGCAAGTTTATTCTATATCTATAAAAGGCTAAGTTGACTCACACATGCATGATACATATTAAGCTCTTGCTGGCGCCAATTGCATGCGTGTATTTCGATCTGTCTTTGTTGATTGTGAATTTGGTTGACACTTCTCTTATAGAGAAAGGGCAAATAGCAATATTAAAATATTTCTTCTAATTAATTTCCTTTCGATGTACACAAATTTGTGCACCAGGCCACTAGTAACATGATAAAAATGACAAGAAGAAGAGGAGGAGAAGGAGGAGGAGGAGGAGGAGGAGGAGGAGGAGGAGAAGAAGAAGAAGAAGAAGAAGAAGAAGAAGAAGAAGAAGAAGGTTGTGTACTAACTCTTCAAATCTGTCTTAAGAGTTTCACCTGATTGGAATCACTGAATCTTCACCATCAACCTTTTATTTTTCACTTTACCAAAGGGAAACTGAGGCACAGAGGTGTTATCCACACTGCCAGTAAGTGGAAGGACAGGGATTCGGATGCTGCTGGGTTGGTTCCTGAGTCCTGTGTCAACCACGTTGCTATGGAAGCGTCAATCTCAGAACTCACAAGCCAGTAGGTCTTTTGGTGTCTGGATTGGGAGCCAGAGGACATGGGCACAAGTGCCTGCTCATCACTCTGCATCGGGTGCAGAGATGTACCAGGCTGGTCCTTGCCCATAGGAGCTCCTAGGCTGGGGTTGAGAGAGATACCATCTGACACCCAAGCAGATTGGCTCCAGGAAGAGAGGAACAGGCACCCCAAGGGCTCTGAGGGTTTCCAGATGGGCAACTTTATACTGGGTTGGGGCTGAGGGTGCGAATGAGGGAAACTTCTTGGAGGAGGAGGCATCAGAGAAGCAGTAAAGGGGTCGGGCCTGCAGAGATGGTGATAGGAGAAGGTGTCAGGGTCTCTAGGATCAGCAGCAAAGAAGGAACCAGGCAATCCGCCTGGAGTGAGGGGAGCAGAGGCTTGGGAGAAGGTCAGAGGTTAAGTCTGGAAGTCGACTGAGCTTCGAAGGTCCTTGAATGCCAGAATAAGGCAGCCCTCCCCTAGGACACCCAGCACAGTCCCTAAACCACTCATCAGCCATGAAGTAGATTCAGTAAACCTAGGCCGCTATAATTACCACCACGACAAGCACAGATGTCCCAGGCAGCGGATTAAGTGCTTTATATTTCACTGCACTTAATCCTCATAACACAGAGGGAGAAACTGAGACAGAGCCTAAGTAACCACACTTCCTTCCTTAAACTCATTTCAGCCTCTCGCCTTAAATGTTCCCAAATTCACACCTCCAGCCTGGGCCTCTCCCCGAACTCCAGGTGCATCAGTCCCCACCTGCCTTCCTGCCCTCTCCGCGTGGTCTGTTAGTCCCTCAAATTCAACTTGTCCAAACCCAGCCTCTTCATCGGCCCCCCTTTGCCCTGACTCCAAACCCGCTGCATTCACTGCTGTGCCCTTCTGGGCAGATGGGCTACTCTCCCCTTCACGTCGCTCACCAATAAGCCTGGAGTCTTCCTTCCCTTTCCCCACAGCTCGTGTGTCAGCAAATCTTCCCAGCTACGCCTTCGAGGACAGTAAACTCAACCCCTTGGCCTCTCCCCACCGCACTGCCTCCCGTGGTCCAGCCACCGTCACATCTCTGTAGGACAGTGATGGCGAAGCTATGACATGTGTGTCAGAGGTGACACGCGAACTCATTTTTTTGGGTTGATTTTTCTTTGTTAAATGGCATTTAAATATATAAAATAAATATCAAAATTATAAATCTTTGTTTTGCTATGGTTGCAAAGATCAAAAAATTTCTATATGTGACACGGCACCAGAGTGAAGTTAGGGTTTTTCAAAATGCGGACACGCCGAGCTCAGAAGGTTCGCCATCACTGCTAGGATCACAGTACCAGTCCCCTAACCAGTGTCCCTACTCTCATTTGCCCCCTTCAGTCTGTTCTCGACTCAGCAGCAGTGATTCTGTTCATCATTCTTTGTTCCTCCCTCAGCACCTCTTCTCACAGCCCCCCTCTCAGCCAGAGGAAAGCCGGGGTCTGGACAGTAGCCCAAGGGCTGCCCTGCCCTCACTCTGCCTCCGCGCCATTCCCCCATCAGGCCAGGCATGGCCCTGCCTCGGGGCCTCTGCACCATAGTTCGCCTCCCTGGAACACTCTCACCCAGAGCGCCTTTGGGTCTGTATTCAGATGCCAGCTTCCCATCAGGGCACTGCCCAGAACCTGTCTAAAACTGCACGTCCTGTCCCTTTCCCTGTCTTATTTTCCTCCCAGCACTGAACACTATGTTTCACCTGGTTTGTTTTCCTCCATCCACCAGGATGAAAATTCCACAAGGACAGGAACTTTTGTCTTATGGTCACCACTGTATCCCCAGCTCCTAGACTGGAATAGGTGCTCCATGAACATTTGTTGAGTAAATGAATGAATGAATGACCCAAGGTTACAAGACTAAACACAGGCAGCCTCTGCCTGCTCTTAACCACTCATAACTGTTATTGTAATAAAGTGCCCAATGTTAGCTGTCATGTGACCATCTACATTCCCCAGTCTGCCCTACAGCTAGATGTGGCCACATGACTGAGCACTGGCCAATGACATACAAGAAGAGGGGGCACAGTCAACTTCCAGGAATGTCTTTAAAGAGGTGCAGCCCTGTGACAATGCGGCGGCTTTGGGAATGGAGGATAAAGCAACAAAATCGGAGGAGCCTGGGTCCCCAACATTATACAACCACCATGGGCGACTGCCTCTGGAATTCTCCATGCTAGAGAAAAACCGTGTAGCTGCCAGGGATCTTGGGGGCTATCTTGCATAAGCTACTTGGGGTTCCCTGTCATCTGCCACCAAAGTTAATCCTAACGAATAATTACCCGAGCCTCGGTTTCCTCATCTGTAAAATGGGTAATAGCAGTACCTCCACACAGTTGCTGTGATGATTAAATAAGAAAATACAGGGAAGTCAGCTGGCATGGGGTTTGGAATATAGAAGATGCTTTTTAGATATAATAGAGGTTCAATTCTCTATCACTTGATGATTCTTAAATACAAAAAGAATGCAAACCTTGGAAACGGTGTAATATTCTGCCTTGAAGAATGACAGCTAGAGCTATACGGGGCCCAGAATGGAGGAGTGAGTTTGCTGATGTTACAGGACCCTTCAGTGGTAGAGCCAAGACTTTTGTCCCTGTTCCCCATGGCAGGATACGGATGTGGCAGCTGCCACTAACCAGCACCGTCACTGAGCAGGTAGCTCCCCCTGGCTGGGTGTTTGCCAGCCTCAGGGACTGGAGGCTGAGGCCCAAGATGCTCCCCCAGCCTCCCCCTGCCCAGCTCTGCCATCGGACACCATGGGTGACGGCTGCGAGCAGGTGGAGGGAGCGGAGGGGCTGTCAGCAGGCTGAGGCAGCGAGCCACCGCAGTGACATTGCACTGCTGGGGAGAAGCTGTGCAGCCTCTCCCAGGGACCCCGCAGTGTCCCAGGCGTCCAGCTGGCCCAGCTCCCATGTGCAGAGACTGCGGCAAAGCGACATGGGTTTGGTCCTAAGCCATCTGGAAACAAAAGCATGTGCTGGAGTAAAATGTAGCCCTGGACACTTCCTCTCCTTTGGGGGTGCAGCAGCCTGGGAAAGGGCTGGGGCGGGAGCTCTAGGCCGCTGGCCAGTCCCTGGGGCCTCAACAGCCTCAGGACCCGCAGCCTTGAGCCACTTGTGGGGTGGAGAGTGGGGGCTTCCTCTTGTTGTTTCCCAACAAATGGCAGATTAGAGAGCTGGTGCGATTGGGGCTCAGCCTTCAGGTCACCCCAAAACATCCTTACCATCATCATTCCAATCTCTCTGTCATATTATCCTTGCAATCTACAAAGTACTTTTGCAAAAATTAGCGCATTGGATGGAGTCAGACTCAGGGCGCACTTTCACTATTTTATTCCCATGAGAATTGAGGTTGCCTTCCTGGCTCCTTCCCAGCTACCAGCATCCTCCTGACTGTGTCAGGTCCTGGGAAGCTGCGGGAAGATCTGCCACTGGCGCTCTGGCACCTGCCTGAGGGTAATTCACACCCAGTGGAAGCAGGTGCTGATGGGAGCAGGGAGGCAGGGCTGGGATGCTGGTCTCTAACGGTAGAAAATCTCCCCAGAGATGCTAAGGAGGAGAATTGATCAGCTGGAGGCCAGGAGTGTCCCTCAAAGCAGAAATGGGGCCCAGGTATGTCCCAGGTAGGTGTGGCTGGCCCTGCTGCATTCTTGACCAATAGCCATGCTTACAAAGAGCCGCAATTCTTGTTCAGGACGACATGGTCAGCTTAAAATATTCAGCTTTCTCCCTTGTAGTTATGCGTAGCCACCTGGCATCCTTCTGGCCATAGTAGTTGGGCGGGGCTCCCAAGAATGTTTGCTAAGGGAGAGGGGACTTAATCGTGCCTTCGAATGTCCATTGTGTCCGTATCCTTTCTCCCATCCCCTTTTCTTTCTGCTGGAATGAAGGTGAGATGCCTGCAGGTGAGCAACCATCTTGTGATTGGGAGGGCCAGTCTCAGACTAAAGATGGCCCATCAGGAGGCTTGAAGGCGCAGGGTTACTCTTGGTTACTTCCTGGACATTCCCTGGCTCCACACGGCCTGGCTCCATGATGGTTTTGTTTTTTTTTAACCTGGATACTCTTACTCATAACTGAATGCAGTCCTAACTGAGATAGTCAGTCAGAGCAATAGTTCTCAAATTCTCCACTTTAGCATCACCCAGGGAGCTTTCTTAAAGCCCACCAAATGGGGCCTACCCATCACCGTTACATCAAATCTGCAGCAGGGCCCAAGCGTCCGTAGGTCTTGAAAGCTCCCCAGGTGACTCCAATATGCATCCATGTCTGCAAACCAGTGGGCTAGAGCTTCTTAAACTTTAAGGTACAGAGGAACCACCTGATTCAGTAGGTAGGGGTGGCGGGGGGCTCGGGGGGGAGGCCTGAGAGTCTATTTCTAACAAGCTTCCCAGCAATGCTGACGCTGCTGGTACATGGGCCACACGTGGAGTGGCAAAGGGTTGGAGCACTGAGTTGGGTCTCTGGACTTTGGCTAAGAGTGATCTCCACCGCCATTACCATCCTCCTCTTCTCCTTCCTGTCTCCTTCTCTTTTCCTTTCTAATTTTCCCTCTTCTTCCTCCTTCACTTGCTGTCACCACCTCAATATATTGAGCAGCTGCCACGTGCCCAGCACCAGGCTCAGAGATCCACGTGCCCCATCTCTAATCCTGCTGACAGCTGTGTACGGTGACAGATCTTCTGAGTCCGGGGTTTGCCTGGGTACATCTGATGAAGCTGGCGTGGGTGAGTCCCTAGGCATCTCTCTGCAGAGCTGGTGTGTATGAAGGCTTTGCGCATTTTGTTTCTGTATTTGAGCCCAAGGAGGAAGGAAACCATTGGAGGGGAACTGGAGAGGAGGGTGGAGGAAGGACACAAGGACAGCGTGGGGGACAGGCGGTGTCTGCCCTTGATCTGATCGGAGGCGCTCTGCCTGCCCTCTTGGGAGTGAGGCCATTCTCCCCACTTCTGAGCTGCACACAATTGAGCTCCTGTGCCTTGAAGCCTGAAGAGAATCGGCTGCTCCTCTGGTTCCCTGAAGGGTTAAGTGGTTTTGTTTGTTTTGCTCTGGAAACCATGGAAAGACGGCGGAGGCAGACATCTCTGGGGGCCTCTGCCCAGCCTACACTTTGCCATCTCGGAGAAGTGTCCCCACCCCCAGCCTCGGCAGTCGCGTCTGTTCCTGCGACTCTGCTTCTTCTTGGCCGAGGCGGATTGGACAAGACTGGTCATCTACCCCAGGGGTAGCTACATCACTGGTTTGGCTGAGCCAGTCAGCAGCTCCTGTGAACAGGGAAATGAGAAAGGGATGTTTGTGGCTAGTCAGAGCGAAGCCCAGAGGCCAGGTGTGGGGGGGAAGGGACGGGGGGCCGGGCGGAGGAGAGCAGGACCATCATCTTCGACCCATGGGGTCATAGGCATAAAGATCAGATTTGCAGAAAGAGAAAGTGCACAGAGAGAAGCAAGAGTGGGAGATTAGGCAGCCATACAGAGAAAGGAGAAAGTCTCACCTCCTGACCATCTGCCAAATATCTCCCCCCCCCTACCCGCCCCAAATATCTTTTCTGCTCTGTTCATTCTTTCCTCTCCTCCTGAGACTCTAATTGATTTATGTGAGACCTTTCTATGGCCCTATGTGTCCCTGAGGCTCTAGCGCATTCCTTCTTTCTCTTAACATTTTTCTATTTTTCAGATTAGATTATATTTCTATTGATATATCTTCAGGTTTGCTGACTCTTTCCTTTGATTCTCCTGTGAAGCCGTCCAGTGATTTTTATTTCAGATATTTTATTTTTTAGTTACATATTTTCCACTGGATTCTTTCTTGCCGTTTCTATTTCTCTGCTTGAGAATTTCCATGTTTTTATTCATTGTGAACATACTTTCTTTTATATCATTGGGCATGGTTATGATAGCTGTTATAAGATACTTATCAGCTAGTCCAAACATCAGGGTCATGTCAGAGTACGTCTCCATTCTCGAGAATGCATCAATTTTTAAAACAAGTTTTGTATATTGACTAATTTTGGATCGTATGTTAGACATTATAAACACTTGGTCGTGGAAATTCCATATTCTGTTATATTCCTCCAAAGAGTGCTGCATTTTTTGTTTTAACAGACCATTGATTAGACTCAAACTGTGCACCCTGTCCCATAGGGTCCCTGTTAAAATGCAGTGGCAGCTCCATCACCCAAAACTCTCAGTTCAGTTCTCTCACCCTCACCTCAGCTGCTTGGAGTCTGCCTGTGGACATGCGGTGTAGATATTCAGGCATAGTTCTTACACAAAACGTGGGCCCCCTTTCTCTGGCCTTCTCCTTTCATGGACTCTCCCCTTCTTTTCATTTTTCAGGGGGAAAGTGCCCCCACTTCTCTGATTCTTCACACTAGAAAGGGTGCAGAGTTTCTGTCAGTCCTGCATGATGCTACTCACTGAGGCCCACCTTCAGGCTAAAAACGTCTTCTTTTTTAAAAAAGGCAGGGGAGGGGGACCAGCAAGTGTCATTTCTTCCTTTCGAGCGTCAGCCCCCGCTAGAATCGATTTGCTTTTGGTAGCTTTCCAGTGCCATCAAGTAGTTACTTACTATATTTTATTTAGAGTTTTTGATTGCTCTCTGCGGAAATGACTGTAATAGGGGCCTACGCAGCCCTTCTCAGTAGGGAAATCTGTGACTGTGATTGAGCCTACTGGATGCTGACCCTGAGGACAGTGTCAGCAAACATAGGCTAGGATGCAAACATAGCATTAAGTCCTTTTTATAGATGAGGAAACTGTATCCTCACAGGTCCATCTGGCCTAAAACTCTTCCACTTCATCCTACCCAAGTCCACTAGGGTGAGGCAGGACTAAGATGGTGTCTGCCGCGTGGAGGAGCTGGCAGGGATAGGAGGCAGGTGAGGTGCCAAAATGTATAAGCCTAAATGAATAAGTCCTTTGGGGCCAAGGAATGGTCACAATGAGCTTAAAGCCTTGCACATGGTCTGTTTGATGGCTTCCCAAGATTTCTTTCATTTTGATTCTTTTTGAGAATGGCAGGCAACCTCCGCCAGGAAGAAGCAGAGTCGCAGGAACAGACGTAGCTACAGAGGCTGGGGGTGGGGGACACTTCTCCGAGATGGCCTGCTGAAGGGTGGAAGTTTTGCAGAGCCTAGGCTACCCAAGACAAAATCAGAGACAAAAAAAGTCATAGGGCCTCAGAGTGATTTGTCTCAGCTTCATCATTTAGAAAAGTAAAATGATTTGCCCAAGATTGCTCATTCATTTAATGGCTGAGTTTCAGTGTTCAAATCTCTTACTAGTAAGTTCTACAAAACAAGCAAAACTGCTTTATACCCATAATGTTATTTATCTCTATCTCTATCTCTATCTCTATCTCTATCTCTATCTCTATATCTATCTCTCTCCTGCCCACACCAAGATCATGAAATATCAACACCAATAACCATTTGTTTGCCTCTGATGACATAGAGGAGAATGTATCAATCCATTGGAATATTAACTCTCAATTCTTTTTTAAAAATCTACAGTCTGGACAAACATGATAATACTCTGAAATACCCAGTAAACCCCAATTAACACCATCCCACCAATACACTGATGTTGATGGATTCCAGACGTGGTATTTACTCTATGGCACGTCCCCCGTCAGCACTCAGTCCCCCACAGCACTCACCGTAGATGCGAAAGGCGTACTCGATCTTCAGGCTGGGGCAGGCCTGCTCACTGAACACCGACGCCATGCCCAGCACATCCTCAAAGGAGAACACGTCGTTGTGGGAGAACACTCTGCAGATTCGGTCTCTGAAAGGGTTGGCCTGTGGGTGGGGAAGAAGAGGAGAGAGTTCTACCAGTGCCGGGTTCGTGCCGCCCTGAGCCTTACTTATCTTACAGTGTAATGAGTTTGAGAGGAAAATAATAGCAACAGCCTCAATATTGGAGTCAGTGAGCTAGGACCATCAGAGAGGAGACGGGATGATGGAGCAGGCTCACCATCGCTCCTCCCCCTGTCATCTCCTCCTGCACAAACCTTCCAAAGGTGTCGTTCTTTTTTATGGTTACTAATTTTTCTCCATTTTTTTTGTATAAAACTTTGAGAATACCAAAACCAAAATAAAGAATGGGATACAAATTGTTTGTAATCCACTCTCCAGTGTTAGCCACTGTCAGCATATGGATGTAGAGGTCAGCCAGGCCTGGGTTTAGGTCCTGGCTTCACTATTTGCTAGTGAGTGGCCTCAGCTTTGACAAATTACATGGTCTCCCAGAGCCTAAGCTTTCTCATCTACAAAACAGGGTGGGATAATACTGACTCTCCCTAATGGTTTTGTGGTGAGGATTAAACAGCAGAATGACAGATAAATACCACTCGACAAATGATAACTATTAGTTATTACCGAACTACTATAGATATCAACCATTTTCTCTTTTAAACCAAACTATTTCTCAAATTATGAGCCCCATGTGAGTCAGGGTCCTGTGATTTTAGGAACCCCTGGTGTCCCTGACCTGGGCCTGGCCAGGGGCATGCAGGAGAGGGCCCTCTGACGCCTGCCCGAACCACCGGGTTCTGAGCAAACACCCAGCTCAGAGGCAACTCAGCAGATATCCACCCAAAAATGAACTCGCATTCTTCTGACTCTTCAAGGTAAAAGTGACTCATCTGAACAGTGAGTCAGAGAATATTTTGAAAATGAGACTTTTGTTGTTGAACACATGTGTTGTCACCTAGAAAAAATGCTGCAAACCTGCGAACATTAGACACAGATTTCTAAAGTCTGTTTGAAAATCATCCAAATGAAGAGGGTCAGAGGGCTTTGAGTCCATTTGTTAAAAATATGAAAATGCAGTGTTTTCATTTAGCTTGTAAAGAGCCACTGGCTGACATAGAGACGATGGGCATCTACTCGCTTAACTTCAATAAAAAGCCCTTAATTGGTGGATGAGACTGATACTGAGTACCATGATTTAATACAGCCAACGCCACATCTCTTGTCTTTGGATTAGCTCCGACAGCCATAAAAAATAAACTCAGCTAGAACCAGACCTCCGAATGGCTCTGTGTCAAAGGTGAAAGCAAGATTTCACAGAATAATGAAGCCCATCAACCACATTGCTTTTCCTTACACTACTGTCATTAACTATAAACCGATGATTAAATTGTGGGTGGGAGAAATTTTGTTATATAAAATTTTGCTCTATAAAATAAAATGTTTTATGTAGTATGGTATTTATGTAAAATATCTTAACATATTTTAAGTAATCTTTAGCTTTGATAAGTTAACATGGGTATGATAGTAAAGGCACATCATTTGTAGATAATATATGTATATTATGGGTACACGCTCCACATTTTCTTACTGCTGGGATGCATGGAGACCTCTGATCTGGACGGACCCCTCAGACCTCAGAGGTGAACGTGCAGCCTGGAGGAGGGGAGGGGCTTGCCCAAGGTCATCAGCCTAAGACTCAGGTCTCCTGAGCCTGCCTGGCACTGTTTTCCCCCGTGGTGCCTCCTGGCAAATACACATCAGAGAAAAAGATGGTGATGGAGGCAGAGCATGTGACCTTTAAAATGTGGGAAACCTTGGAACTAGAACCATCTTCAAATTTTTACTTTAAAAAAAGCCCACAAACCTTTTTTTGACACAAAGCACAGAAACAGCCTAAATTGTAGTCGAGGCAGTAGCCCGCGCCTGTGAGAGCTGTCTGCTGGGTGGTGACTGTCGATACAAATGTGAGCGGCACTGCAGGAGGGCAGGAGCAACTGCTGTGGGAGGGACAAGCCAAGAGGACAAGGTGACGGCCACAAGGAACCAGCGGGCCGGGGCACGATGGAGGAGCGGGGACCCTGTTCCCGAGAGGCCGGGTCACAGAGCTCTCCGTCCTCTCGCCTCCACACCCCTGGAGGCCAAGGAGGGCTGGCGGTCTCTGGGAGGCCTGGCGGACACCCCCCAGGTGCATGTCCCGGGCCTGTCTCTGTTCCAACAGTGGCAGCTCCTCTCTCCCGGAGGCTCCCTGCCTCCTCTCTCCTGGGAGGGAGATGTCAGGGCACGGACTTCCACTACGATGAGGTGTCCTTAGCACAGACGCAGCTTCGTGCAAAGGGATGCCAGCGGTGCTGCAGGGAGGGTTTCTAAGGGCCCAAGAGCTGCTACCTCCGTGCCTCGCCCAGCTCTCTATCCTCAGCCAATGCCAGCTCGGCCGGTGTCCTGGGCTCCAGTCCAGCCACCAGCACCCAGAACAGCTGGGAAGAGGCAGGGGCCGGAGCGAGGCTCATGAGTGATCCCAGTGCCAGCGTACTGTATTCTGGGTTCTTGTGGCTATTGTTTTAACAATCTGAAGTCTGAACCAATACATTCCAAGGTCTAACCAGAGTTACGGCCTGCGTTCACGGTCACACCCGTTGAGACGTCTTCAATCCTCCAGAGGAGGAAGAAGATGACAACTGACAAAGCAACGCTTCCCTTTGAGGAACAGCATGCGCCCTGGCGTGCAGGCATTCTGCACAAGAGGATATAAACACGTCAGCGTGGAAATTTATGCAGGTAACTCAGTATTGCGGTCTCCATCGAGGCATGATAAAACCAGAGACAGTGAATATAAACCCCAAATGCTGGGGATTTTTTTTTTTTTTTTGAAACAGAAACTACAGTTTGTTGATAATAAAACCATGACAGCCCCTGGCAAAAATCCAAAAGTTTTTTCTTAAAGATCTTCTCAAAGTTAATGAACAAGAGATTTGATTTGAAGATGAAAGTCAGAGGGAAAATATTTGGACTTAGCTTAAAAATATCTCCTCTCCATGTCCCCAGCTAGCATGTAGTCAAAAAGAGCGTTTGACAGTTGCTGGAAAAAATGCACACAAAAATACGCTTGTGACTCAATAATGACGTCATTGACGCACTTCGATTTTTAAGGTCTCCTTTTAAAAAAAAAAATCAAACAGTGTCATTTCATTTAAAATTTCTCATTGCTGAGAAAGCTCTCAATTTTTAGTGTTTCTTATTTTTGAATAATGTTTTATTTTTGTTCATTTTATCTGCTACCAACTCTTTTTTAAAGGATATGATTAATGTTTGTATTTTTTAACAGATGTAGAACACCTGTCAAGGGAAGGAGTGGATGGAGGTATCTGCTGGGAGGGTACAGAGGAGGCCTCAGGTTACTGGGGGAGGTGCTCCCCGAAAGGCCCCTCATGGTTTTGTGCAAGATTGGGCGAGCAACCATTGAAAAAGCTAAAATAGGCTACATATGTTTAAGAAAGTCGAGACAAGCATGATGAGGAAAACTATAAACCCACAGATTCAAGAAGCTCAGTAAAACCCAAGTAAAGGAGAAGAAAGTTGAAGAAAACCATACCATGGCACAGCAGAATCAAATTGCTAAAAGCCACTAGTAAAGAGAAAAATGTTTCAGGAGTGAGGAGGGGATAAAATGATAATAGATTTCTTCTCAGAAACGAAGCAAGTCAAAAGGCAATGAAGCAATATCTTTAACCCTCTGGAACAAAACAAAACAAAAAAAGCTCTCATCCTATTGTTCTATACCCAGCAAAAATATCTTTGAAACCTAACGGCAAAAAACTTTCTTTTTCCTGACAAATAAAAGCTGAGTGAATTCATCAGCACCAGGCCAGAGCTCAAAGTATATTAAAAGTTAGTTCTTCAGGAAGAAGGAAAATACCAGAAGAAAGCTTGGGTCTGCACAAGGAAAGGAGCACCAAAAATGATAAGTATGTGAGTAAATAGAGAACTTTTTCTCATTTTAAATTCTTTCAAAGAGACAAATCCACGTTATAGCTGGAGATTTCAACTCCCCTCTGTCAGTAACTGATAAAAGGAGTAGAACATAAAATTATTAGGGATGTAAAACCCTTGAAAAGACTATCGGCCAACTTGAGCTACTTGACATTTTATGAATACTCCACCCAACACAGTAGTATACACTTTTTTTTTCAAGCACACTTGGAACATTTACCAAGATAGAGCGTCTGCTGGGTTTCAATAAATTTAAGGGGATTTAAATCAGACAAAGTATGTTTCCCAACCTCAGCAAAATTAAATTAGAAATAAATAACAGAAAGATATCTGGAACACCCTCAAAGTCAAAGAAATCAGAAGGAAATTGGGAAATAATTTGGACTAAATGAAAATGAACGCACAGCATATCAAAATCTGCGGTATTCAGTGAAAGCGGTGCATGTATATACTACAAGGAAATGAACAGTATTGAATGACTTCATTGGAGGAGAAAGGATTAAGTTTTTATTTAAAAATGTAAAAAAGTCCCTCACTGGGAGGAAACAGAGGGGTCAGGAATTCCAGGTCTATCTTGGGTGGAGTCCCTTCTAACCCTGGGCTCCTGGGCTACTTGCACCTAAGAAATGGCTGCCCCTGGGGACGTGAAAAAGCTTGTCACCAGGGGCAGCAGCTGGGAAGCCAGAGGTGGATGGAGCCTCTGGGCTACACAGAGCAGATGAGCAAGATGCCTCTTCAAGCCCCACTGCCCGGGAGGAATTCCTAGTTGTGGGTCTAACCCAGTCACCCTGCAGCTCTAGAGAAGCTCTGCCAGAAGGTGGCAGTGTTGAGTTGGAAGCATTCGGTCCGTTTGCCAAGCCAAGGTGCGTGAGAACCTGCCACCTACTGTGTGCAAGGCGTTGGGCCAGGCGGTGACTGTCCCGCCCGCAGGTGTTACCACCCTGTTTTACAGAGAAAGTTAAAGCCCAGGGAAGGACTCACACTCCAAATGCACTGCTCTGCCTACAGCGCCGCGCTGGACTCCATTGGGTATTTCGTTAAATATTTTCCCAAGAAACTGTTTCAGAACCGCATCCCTGCACACCCAGAGGGGTCAGGGTTCGAGGCATTTCCCCGAGTCCCATGCCCCTGCCAGTCAGCAGCTGCTCAGAGAACAAACCAGCGGCACCAAAGGATGTGGCCTTCTCAGTTAGGGGTTCAAGACACAAAGCTCATGACCTGAACTTCAAGTCCTTGAAGCAAAAGCATACAGTGAGTTCCTGTGTGCCCGGCACTGAACGCGGACCTGGGGCTCCGAATGATGGAGACGCCCCACCCGTCTGTCCTGCGTGGGGCTCAGCCCAGGCACTGACGCACAGCAGTGTCTTCAGAAACAGGAAGAGAGACGTGTCTGAATTAAGTACAAGCGAAATAAAATGGCAAGAGTTATGACAGGGTAACGTTGCTGGAAGGTGGGACTGACTAAGGGCCCGGAAAGAGAAACGAACTAGAGGACAGAGACAAGACCCGAGCCAAGGGCAGGTTCGGGCAGGGGGGAGGATGGGGCGGGACTTGGGGAGCTGCTCTGGGCCAGGAGGAGGAAACCAGGGAGACAGCAGAGCCCCCCTCCTTCCTCACATGCACCCGCTCTCTCCTCCTGCCCAGACTGCCCCGGTTTCCCTGGATAGATAAAAGTGTTAAGCGGCGGAGAGCGGCCGCGGGGCTTAACCTGGACCCTGAAACCCCTCGAGGGCCCAGGTTGGTCTGTGTGCTCCTCACAGGTGGAGAGAAGCCTGGCGATTCCTTGCAGGGGAGCTGGGAGCAGAGAGCGTGAGGAGGGGAAACACATGTAGGTGAATGCACTGCCTCTGTTGGCCGGGCCCCAGACGCACCCTCTGGCCAGCTGTTTATAAGGAAGGAACAGTCTCTGTGTTTTCGATGTCCAACCTTCCTGAAGTCTAAAAACAGAGAGGCCCGTAGGCAAGCTGCCTCCCAGTGACAGATGGGTTGGCAGGGACAGGCTGAGGATGTGTCCTGCCGGCAGCTGGAGGCGGATCGCTAATGGAACAAGTAGGGGAGCAAGGCAGTAAAAATGTTCCATATTATTAAACATCCCTGGGAACACGTGTCCTGAACCTGGCTCCGACCCACCAGAGCCGAATTCCAGGCCCGCAGGTACCTGCCGCTGCCCCGGGCCTCCTGCCAGCACAGAGGAACCCAGGGGGCTGCAGGCCTGCGGTCTGGGGGCGGCGCGGGCCGGCATGGTGCTCCCGAGGCTGGAGGCTGGAGGCTGGAGGCTGGAGGCTGGAGGCTGGAGCGGAAGCAGCAGAGGCTCTGGAGTCAGAGCGACTCTAAAACGTGAGGACAATACGTTGTTATTTGACAGGTACAAGATGTGGATGTCTCGCAGCTTTCAAGGTTTAGACCATCTCAGCTTTTCAGCAATGCAGCTTCCCCGAGCAAAAGAGAAAAAATAAAAAAGGAACCAAAAGGCCAATGGCCCCCCGATTGTTTATCAAATCTGTTGGAGGAGAAAAAAGCTTACACTAGAGATAAGTGCCTATTCACATTTGTACATTAATATTGGCAGCAGCTTGAGGTCAACTAACCCTGCAGTGTCGGGCAGCACATTCAACAACATTCAAGTTCCTGGTTCACAAGAGCAACAGGCAAAGCAAGCTGTGTGGCCTGGGGCAGAGCCTCGCGCCTCCCCTCTGGCCCATCTGCAGAATGGGCAGAACCATCACTCTGCTCTGCTCAGGGGGCTCTGGGGGTCAGATGAGATCATATTTGCACGACACTTGGTACTGGCAGGCCCCCGATCAAAGCTCCTGTCCTCCTGTCAGCATCACAGCGGGCAACGCCACAACTGTGGAGCTCCCAAGGCAAGTTGTTACCTGGGCCAACACGTTGCCAGGAGCTCCCCCTGCCTGCCGGTGGGCAGCAGAAACGTTAGTTCTGGCTCCACTGGGCGCCTCAGGGCCAGCTGCAGGCTGTGGCCTTAGACCAGTGATGGCGAACCTTTTGAGCTCGGCGTGTCAGCATTTTGAAAAACCCTAACTTAACTCTGGTGCCGTGTCACATATAGAAATTTTTTGATCTTTGCAACCATAGTAAAACATAGACTTATATTTTTGATATTTATTTTATATATTTAAATGCCATTTAACAAAGAAAAATCAACCAAAAAAATGAGTTCGCGTGTCACCGCTGACACGCATGTCATAGGTTCGCTATCACTGCCTTAGAGTCATCGCCTCCCAGTGAGAGCTCCATGGGGCGCCAACGAGAGCAGGTCTGGTGGAAAGAGGTGAGAAGGGAGCAGACCTGTGAGCACATAACCTCATCTTGCAGCTGATAGCCAATCATAGAGAAGCTAGCACCCCTCTGCGTGTCTGAGTCCATGGGCAGCTTTCCTCAAAATTCACAGCCCTGAACCCCACCCGGGCTTTCGGAGCAGCACCTTGAGGGGTAGGGCCCAAGCATCTGCAAGCTGCCCAGGTAGTTTCGGCCCATCCTTAGGCGACACGAAGTCACAGTGCTAACGAATGGCAGAGACGTGATGCCAGATGCTGCACACACACCCTCCGCCCCTGCCACTGTCCCCTCTAGGACACAGCCTCTCACCCAGCAAGGACAGGAGCGGTGCAGGAAGTGGTGTGCAGCACGCAAGACCAACCTCTGACCTCTCCCCAGGGCTAACACCCAACCTGAAAACATTGATTTCACACAGAATCCTTCCAAAGCTTCCTCCAGCTCCCCCCACCCCAATCTCACTGACTGAGGCCAGGCCCTGCAGAGGCAGGCAAGTTACGTCACCCCCAACCCACATGCCCCGCCCCCCCCCCCCCACACACACATACACACATTCTCTCCTTGCTCACTGTCAACTGTCCACCTGTGACAAACTGTCTTTCCCATCAACATGTGGGTTCAGCCTTTCCCCTCTTACTCCCCGCTTCCAGCTCCTGCCGGATTTATTTAGGAAATGTTGCCGTTTCCCGCCTTAGCCATCCTGATGAAAACCACTTCTCCCGAGCACCAGATAAAGTGCTGCTGTTGAATGGATGGCTCTCGAGGTCAGCCCTAAGGCTTTGTTGTTTTACTGAATGACCAGGAGAATGAGGGAAACATCACATGCCGGGAGGAGGGAGGACGCCCTGTGAGCAGAGACCCCTCTGCTCGGAGGCCAGGACGAGAGGAGCTCTCTGCCCGGTAGAGAAGGGAGTGGCGGGCCCTCTGGGAGGGGGGGCTGAGAACAGATGGAAGGGGGAGAGGAGAGGAGGTGATGGGTGCAAATGCTCCAAGATGGGCCCCTTCCTGAGATCCCCCTTCTTTCCCCTCCCCAGCCTTCCGCAGTGCCGACCAAAATTCGCGCAGTGCTTGGCATGAGTGGAGTTTCCTTGAAAATCGGTGAAAAGGTTAAGAGCTTTATTTGGATTAATAGGAAGTGAAGCAGATATGGAGAAGGGACATAAGGAGACAGAAGAGCCCTTCTTCCTTGTCCCTTGTAAGCTCCCTCCTCCCCCAAGACAAGAAGAGAAGAAGGAGAGGGCGTAGAGCCCAGGGACGGCGTTGCAGCCCCAGGTGCCTCTGGGCTCAGGAGTTGCTTTCTCTGTGTAGATGCTGTTGCACCCCGACCAGCACTGACTCGGGCCGCAGGCTGGGAACCTAACAACAGTTTATAGTTTTTTCTGTGGAAAACGCAAACAGCAGCCCCTATGAAAACCGGTTAAAACACAGTCTGCACCTGTCCTCTAAGGCCTGTGTGCAAGCGGGAACCTGGGAGGAAGGGGATGCGGGCGCCGGGGCAGCTCGGGCACCGCGGTTCCGGGAGGGCTGGGACGGAGCCTCTGCTTCTCACGGGAGCAGCTCTGGGCCTCCTGGTTCCGCCCGCTGTTTACAAGCCGCCTTCCTGTCCGTAAGCAGGAGGGGTTCTCAGATGGTGTCGGGGCTGCTTTGCAGCTGTGCGGGGACACCCACCCTCGGCCCCTGGGAGCAAGTTCCCCTGTGAACTCTGGAGGATGTATATCTTTGCCTCGAGACAATCATTTCTCTTTCATCAACACATCTAAGCATCTAAGCAACAACAGTTGATCTATTTCGTCCTTCACTTTGAATCAACTGATATAAACTAGAATGGGCTCACACACATAGCTCCCCTATCA
The DNA here is from genome assembly GCF_964212035.1 of Myotis nattereri. Classification (NCBI taxonomy): domain Eukaryota; kingdom Metazoa; phylum Chordata; class Mammalia; order Chiroptera; family Vespertilionidae; genus Myotis; species Myotis nattereri. The sequence goes on along the minus strand of NC_138085.1, from coordinate 72,790,992 downwards.
CCAATAGCTCTCTCTTTCTCCCCCCGCCCCCCTCTCTTTCTCTCAACACTGCAAACTGAATGAAGCAATTTAAAGTCCCATTTTTGTTTCACTCCCCAGCGTTTTGGACTATTGAAAATTTGAAACCTCCAACTTCCTATTCTTCACTTTCCCTTGTATCCTGGGAACATGGCCCCAGCCCCAGCAGGCCGCCCGTGACTGCTAAGGGCCCTACCCTCCAGCCATGATTCATCATCACCTGGGCGTTCAATAAGCGCCTACTGGCGGCCCAGATCTCCAGGCATCACACTTGATTCATGCTTCGCCTTGGGCCCGCGGGGGACAGGCAGGAAGGAGAGAAATGGGCGCTTGCTACACATTTACTATGAACCCGGTGCTGTGCCCGCCACAGTCACATGTGTCATCCCATTTATTCCTTACGTCAGCCCAAGCAGCAGATCTACGTCCATTGTATAGACCAGTGATGGCGAACCTTTTGAGCTCGGCGTGTCAGCATTTTGAAAAACCCTAACTTAACTCTGGTGCCGTGTCACATATAGAAATTTTTTGATCTTTGCAACCAGAGTAAAACAAAGACTTATATTTTTGATATTTATTTTATATATTTAAATGCCATTTAACAAAGAAAAATCAACCAAAAAAATGAGTTCGTGTGTCACCTCTGACATGCGTGTCATAGGTTCGCCACCACTGGTATAGACGAAGAAAAGCAAGGAGCAGAGAGGTTAAATAGCCAAACAAAAGAAAGACCAGGGACATGACCCCAGATCGGTCTGACCCTCAAACCTGAGCTCTTCCCATGGAGTGGGTTTCAGGGAGACGCTGCCTCAAAATAGGAGTGGGGGGTGAGGGTGGGGGGATGCCCACGGAGGTGTCAAGCTGCTGGGTCAGCAGGCAGGTCCAGGCTGAGTGCCAAGGAACGTGCTATGACTGATGCCGGTGCCAGCTCAAGGAGGACCAAGGGCGAGAGTGAAAAATGACCCATGAATCCTGGCATCTGGGGGGTGGCAGGGTGAGCCAATGCTGGGTCACAGGGGTGATGTGGAGTTCTGCACCCAGGTCCACAGCGGCTCCCTCCAGGATGGTACCAGTGAGGCAGCAGTGCAGGGGGAGGAGAACTGCGGGGCGCGGGGGGGCGGGGGGGGAGGTTGGCCACAAATTGGCAGGAGATGCCCAGAGAGCAGTGCATCTGGGGAAGGGCTCCAGCAACACCCTCATGGAGGATGGAGAAGATGGACTGGCCCACAACCCAGGCACAGGCGCCTATTGCCAACCACATGCCAAGCGACCCTTAGGCATCTACGTCACCTTGGAGAGAGGTCTCTATGATGTCACCCAGCTCTGTCTTTTATCGTTGACTCAGATTAAGGATCTTTAGGAGCCCAGGTTTTTAAATCTTGTGCTTTTTACGCCCCTTGAGACATCAATGTTTTTCCATGTTGCTACATAGTCAGTATTATTATTATCATCTTAATGGCGACATAGTTCAAATTCCCGGAATGGACGGCCCTATCTTTCTAATGCCTCCAAGGAGAATCTGGAAATCTAAACTAAGAAAAAACATTTTTTTTAATGAAGAAAATGATACATTAGGATGTTTATTGCAAAATTATTTATAGTAGCAAAAAATAATAACCCCAAACCGGAAAGAGTGTTAATGTCCAGCAATGAGAGGATGGTTTAGTAAATCAGAACTCAATGCAATTATACAACCATAAAATGATAATTACACAGACTATGTAGCAACATGAAGAAACATTTATGCCTAATGGGGGGAAAAAGCACAAAATAAAATTATATTTCTGTCCACAGTGATGTAAAATAAAGAGTGCCCCGGGGGGGAAAGGTGGCCAACGAAAATAAGAAATGACAGCTTCTGTGAGGGTGTTTGGGTGCTAAGGAACTGCTTTTAGAAAATGTATTATCATGCTGACATGCTATGTTAACAATAACTAAAAAGCAAGTTAAAAAAGAAAGCCCGCCACAGAGATGATTTGCTAAGCAAGCAAACAAGCTCTCCTTCCTCGAGGGTGGGAAGCAGGGGTTGTTGCGTCTCTCTTCTGCTTTGTAATCTGTCCTGAAGATGAAGTTCACTGGAGGAAGGCTGCCATTCATCTCCTGGTCTGCGTCTGCACCTTTCCAATGCATTCCTAAGTACACAGCCACATGCTCACTCCTCCATGAACGCTGCCCCCAAATCCCATTCACCTGCCTGGAGCATTGCAGCTTTTCCCCACCCATTCGCATCCAGTCTTCAGAAAACCCCCTGAGGTGGGCAGGGCTGCTAGGATTAGGTCCATTTTTCAGATGGGAAAACTGAGATTTGTACAAACTGCAAACTCCAGTCCAGGACTTTGAACAACAAGGTGGATGAGCCTGGGAGACTGGAGGGCTGAGTCCTGGAGGCCTCAGTTGCGCCCCCCACACCACAGGGGCCTGTGGCTCTGTTAGGGGCTGAGCCCAGAGCTAAGAGAAGGGAAGGGTCCCCGGGAAGCCCCTCTGTGGTTGGACCTGTGCTGGGCCTGGGTGAATGTGTCCCCGCACCCGGCTGTGCGGAGCCCCCGTGGCCTACAGCTCCGGCCAGGCAGCGCACGCCGCCCCCCACGCCAGCCGCTCATGCCACTGGGAAGCCTTTCAGAGCTGCGGGCGCCTTGTCCCTGTGGAGGCGGCGGCATGCCCGAGGCCTGCAGAGGGTCCAAAATCCTGGGAACAGAGCCCCGGCCAGCACCTCGTTAGGAGGCCCAAAGGCGGGTGGGAGCCGTTCAGGAACAATGTTATTTATTTTTCTATTTTTAAACAAGTCTGAGGTCTCTGGGGGCACAAATGAAGTTATCGGGAAAGACATGAGGGGAAGAGCGCCTCGGCCAGCTTGCCGAGAGGAGCCCTAGGGACCAGGACCTTGCAAAGCTGAGATGGGCTTGTTTGTCTTATGCTCTGAGAGCCCAGGGCTGGGACCAGGGTGCTGGACAAGCCTCTTCCCTCGGTGCTGCTGGGGAGCTGGGGTGCGAGCAATACTTCTCAATGATCCCATCAGTCATGTGCAGCGGGGGGAGGCGGCTCCCCCTCCGGAAGGAAGCCCGGTTCACATCTCACCTCGGCCACGTGAACGCTTCCCAGACCCTCCGTCTCCTCATCCGGCACCAGGGCCGGCCATTCTGGCCTCGAGTCCCCAGCACCTCTCACCGGGAGGAGCAATGGGTGACGTGTGCACCTGGGGGGCTGGGAGCCCCCTCTCCTCCCACAACCCAAGCTGCCTGTCAGGTGCTCGGGGCAAGGGGAACACGCTGTGCTCTTGGGAGCTTTCGGAGAAATCATGACTCATGGGCAGGATCAACCCAAGGGCTGCGTGGACTTGGCCGGGTGAGAAAGGCCTCCCAGGAAGTGAGAAGCGTGTGAGGAGCAAGGAGAGCTGGACCTGTGGTCATGGTCTGGTCTGGTCCTTACCAGGTGCCAGCTGGGTGACTGGGCAGGTCACTCATTCACTCCAGGCCTGAATGGGCCCCTCCATGAACCAAAGTCCATCACAGAGCTGCTTCCCAAGGTCGATGAGAGGGTCCGATTAAGATCTGACACGTGAGGCGGCAGGAGGATGCTCAAGCGCCATACAATTGACAACTCCTCCCCAATTCCTGCCCCAGACAGCAGTGAGAAGTATGAGTTGAGACAATTGCAACAGGCAAGCACTGGGGAGTCCTTATGCATCGCCCCCTCCCGGAGGCCCCGCACACAGGCAGCCACTGCAGGTACAGAACCTCCAACCCAGGATGCATTGGGTGACAGGGGGCCCTCGGCCTTCCCTGCAGACTCCCTCCACCCCCATCGCCCCAGCTTAGAGCCGCCGGGCATCTGTGCCTTGCCCTGGGGTCCACATAGAAAGTTGGGCCAAGAAAAAGGAAGGAATTGGCCCAAGACCACTCAGCCAGGGGCAGGGGATGGGGGGGAGGGGGAGCTAAAACTAGAACCCAGAGCTCTTCCCCACCTTCCAGGCTTTCCTGACTGCCTGTCTGGGAGGCGTGACACACCTGGGAGATGGGGAAGCTGAGGCAGAGAAGCGCAGTGCGGTGCTCGAGGCCGCTGGGTCGGTGGCGCAGCCCAGGCGGGCGGCCAGACCCCAGCTCTCTGCTGCTGGCTGCTCAGCCCAGAGCAAAGACTGCGTCCTACATCCCTGAGCTTTTTCTGAAACCAACCACTTCTTAATTCTTTGGCTGAATGTCTAAATAAGGATTTTTGCCAATTCTGAGCCCCGCTAACTGATGAAGTTGTCAGAAAAAGATCTAATGATGCTTGAAAATGCAGGGAGTGAGCCAGCTGCCAAATTGCCCTCCCAGCTCTGACTCTGCGTCAAGGAATCGGGGGACCCTCCCCCCGGGGGGTGGGGGGCTGGAGGTTGAGACTCTGCCGCCTTTCATCAGCTGGGTGATGCGGATGAGTTGCTTAACCCCTTTGAACTCCCTCCTCCACGGGTCGCTCTGAGGATTAAATGAGATGACGTGTGTGTGACATGTCAGCACAGTGCCAGGCACAGCACAGATGCAGGGCAGCCTGGGAGGGTGGGGCAGGGCATGGACTGGGGTGGCTGTGCCTGCAGTCCCCAGTGAGTGAGCTGAAGCCACCAGCTCCATTTGGGGAAGTGCTGGGGCAGCCCCAATATCTTGGAGGGAGGGGGCAGCATGCGTCTCAGCTGGGATGGAAGGCTCAGCCTGACCTCAGGCCCTGGGAGGTGGGCCTGGGAGGCTGGGCAGGCCCCGCCCTCTCTCCTCTCCTCTTTCTCGGTGGAACATTTGTCCTCGCAGGCCTGGCACAGAAGCCCAAGAGGCTGGGCTCTGAGAGGGCCTGCCCCCCCCCCCCCCGAAATGAGCTGGACCTAAGTACAGGCCACCCCAAAACACAAGACACACATACGTCATCTGCCTCCCAAGGGTAGGGCTCAGGTGAGTGTCCCAGCTATTTCCCCTCCATCACCAACTGTCCAGGCCACATCTCTCTCCTGTTTTCCCTCCTCTCCTGGCTACATGCATGTACACAGATGTAGACATGTATGCACACACATCGCCTGCTTGGTGACCTTTCATCTTCCCCAGAAGATGGAGAAGAACTAACAGGTCTTGGGTACAAACGTATTTTTGCAATTCTGGGGCTTTGCACAGAACTGTTAACTTCCCGGAGACTCAGTTTCCTCATCTGTCAACGGGGAAATACCACTGAGCTTTACTTAACTATCACGGCTGTGAGAAGCACATGAGACGGAGCACGGACAGGGCCTGTAACCAAGAAGCACATGACTAATGCCAGTGGACATTTGGGGCTGGAAAGTAGAATTGCTGTAACCATGAAATCTGCTTCTATTTTTAGCAAACCAGGGAGAGTATCTGAGGGTGAGGGAGGGGCCCAGGCAGTGGCCTAAATACAGCATGAGGATTATCACGGGGTCCAGCTGTCCTAGTCCAGGCTGTAGGTAATCAAACATACCCCTCCCAGCAGGCTGCCTCCTCTGCGTGCTCAATTCTGTGCCCACTGGCTGAATGCAAAGTGCTCAGAGCGGTCCTCTGGCACCTCATGGGAGCCGAGAGGTGCACGTTAGGAGTGGGCAGGCCGGCTCTGTACCAGGGATCAAACCTCAGAGTTTCCTCGGGATGTGGTGGGAGTGGGAGCTGCAGAGGGAAGCCTGGGCTCCATCTCTGCTCGGCCTGTGAGGGGCCCTGGGACCCTTGTAGGATCAGGTCCCATCTTGTGCCTCCGTTTCTTCATTTATAAAGGCCTGTCCACTCCTGGGAGGTGCAATCTGGCCACGAAAAAGCTCTGACAAAATTGGTTTTTAAAAAAGCACAGGCAGATGCCTGGAGCCCCCTCCCTCCAGGATATTGGGGCTGCCCCAGCACTTCCCCAAATGGAGCTGGTGGCTTCAGCTCACTCACTGGGGGCTGCAGGCACAGCCACTCCAGTCCATGCACCAGGTCTCACTCCCCCCCACACTCTTCTCAGGTGGCCAGGCGTGCCATCACCCATGGAGAAGGGGCCCAGGCGCCATAGGCCACCAGGACCCCTGCCAGCCCAGGACTCTGCAAGACGAAGCAGGCGGTCATTTGTAATAACAGAGTTTTCACTGGACGGATTGCTTACCCCCTTTGACCCTCTGCTTCCCAAGCTGTCAACGCGGATAATAACTCAGCCGGCCGAGGGCTGCCGGGAGTTAGCGTAGGTGCCGGAGGGCTGAGCACTGGCTGGCCCAGCCTCAGGACACCACTAGGGAGGTCGTTCTGGGCCCTTCGGGGAGGGGTGCTGTTCCCAGACCTGCCTGGCTGCCCCAGAAGCCACTCAGCATCCTAAAAAGTGGGGAGGGGACGCTGCCGAAGCATGACCAAGGTGTCTTGGGCTGGGTCGCTCTAAGAGGGACGGTGTCCTCCAGGTAGCCTGGGTGAGCCTCTCTGGGCCCCAGTGTTTGGCACTGGGGTCAAGAATCAGCTCTGTAAAGCCCCGAGGTTTGTGATTCTCCCGCTTGTTCTTAGCCCTGAATTTCCTAAGAAAAGGCCTCGTTAGCCCCCAAACCTCAATCAGTGCGCAACGCAGAGGAAGCGCAGAGCAATGACTTACGGGGTGAATGAATGAGAACCAGGTGTGGGAACCTCATTCATCAGCCTCTTTTAAAACATCTCTTATCCACGGGACTCTCCCCTGGATGATCGACAGGACAAGGAGTGACATTTCCCAGGGGGCCGTGGGGAAGCAGGGGCTCCCAGAGCAGCCTGGCCGGGCTGGAGTGTGGGGTGGGGACGGGCCAGCGTGGGAGCGAGGCTCTGAGGACACCAGGAGGCGGGGTGCCTGGGAAGCTGGGAGTGGAAATCACCGAGAAAGGGCTGGGGCCCCGCTGTCTGTGTGGAAGGCCCCGAGGCGGCAGCGATGAGGAGAGGGTGCTTCGGGGTGTCCCCTGAACACCAGGTGTGATTCCTCAGTGAAGGTGACAGGTGGGGCACTGGCATCTATTTCCTGACACCCCGTCAAACTGAAATAAAGGGCGTCTTTAGAGGCTTGACCTACGGAAGCAGAGAGAACGCGAGGGAAGCAGATGAGCGAGCGGTGACTGAGGCGGCAGGTGTCAACCTGTCCCACATCCCAGAGCCCTCTAAAGCAGCGGTTCTCAACCTGTGGGTCGCGACCCCCTTGGGGGTCGAACGACCCTTTCACAGGGGTCGCCTAAGACCATCGGAAAACACATATATAATTACATACTGTTTTTGTGATTAATCACTATGCTTTAATTATGTTCAACTTGTAACAATGAAATCGGGGGCCACCACACCATGAGGAGCTGTATTAAAGGGTCGCGGCACGAGGAAGGCTGAGAGCCACTGCAAAGGCTCTGGAACGGAAAGCACCAGGTCTCACTGGAAACGGAGGTCGGCTAACAGGAGAACAGATCGAAAGTCTTGAAAGACAGCTGGGGTTCTAGACCTCCCCCTACTCGACACGGTGGGGTGATTGCCCCCCTCCAGCCCCCGCAGAAGATTGGAGGGCTGTTCTCTGCGCTGGGGACGTCAACCACCACTGAGAACTGGAAGTTAAATTAATGTATTTAATATATTTAAGTCTGAGACTCCACCAGCCCTCTTTCCCGACTCGGCTCCAGGATACTGGCCGCCAGGACTTCACTCCTGCCTTCTCTAGAGTGTCCTCAAGAAATGGCCCCTTCAGAGCACCCTCCAGAACAGCTCGGTCCATAAACCCCACCCAAGGATTTGAGCTTTGAAACAGCTTCTTAACAACCACCCCCTCCCCGCACTGTAATGATGAGCAGACAATGGCCAGCTCTCCAGGGAAGGCCTCTGGCAGGAATGACAAGACCCAAACCGGCTGGTGGGGAAAAGTACGATTGGAGAAAACAGCCTCGAGGAGAAAGGGAGAGGATACTATTAAAAAAAAGGAATAAACTTGAGCTCTTGGAAATCAAAAGCATGATGGCAGAAGTGGGAAACTAAATTAGAGTTGGGGGTCAAGTTGAGGGGAGTTCCCAGGAAGAAGAGCCAAAGAGGAAGCTGGCAGGTAGCTGAGAAGTGATGAAAAGTGAAGGACCAACCCACACGGGCGACATCAGGAGATTAGCGCTCCAGAACGAGAGAACGGAGGAAGCAGAGGGGAGAAGTCATCCAAGAAATAATTCACAGAAATGTCCGTGAACTGAAGGACCGTTCCCACCAATGGGTCCTCTGTGTGCCCGGTACCTGGGGAAAAGGACCCACACTCACTCACATTGTTGGTAATTTCAGAAGCAAAGAGCATACAAGTTTCCGGGGGGCGGGGGGCGGGGTGGAGAACAAGGTCACACACGAAAAGAATCAGGAAACTTTTTAACAACAACAGCAAAGCTAAAATGAAATAGAGTGATGCTTTCCAAATTCTGGCATTGGAAAAAAAATTGCATCCAACCTGTAATTCAATTCCCTCTATGAAGAGTGAGGGGAGAGTAAGACACTGAGATATGTGAGGTGTGAAGGCATTTACCTCCATGCGCCTTTACCAGGAAGCTACTGCAGGATGCGCTCCACCAAAACAAGGGGGGAAACCGACAGAGAGGAACCTGGGGATTGGCAGACCCCAGGCAGACACAGTGTGTAAGCTTCCACAGCCCCGACCTTCCAGGAGACCTGAGATCTTCCCGCAGGTCCTGCCACCCACAGTCTGGGCCCGGAAATTAGACACCCCGTCACACCACACCACTACGCATCCATGTTTACAGAAAGCAAGATCGTTATTTACAAGAACAGAAACACTGAGCTAATTCACTTTTAAAAACACCAAGTAGAGCAGCAGACAGAGAGAAAACAGAAGCCTTCTGAGCGGAACAGGCGGGGCCCTGTCCGCAGGCTTCCCCACCCCCCTCTGCTGCCCCGGCCGCTCTCCCCTGCTCCCCGCTGATGGGCAGACCCTTCCCAGTATTGCCCAGCCCCCATTATCCACAAGTGAAGCCAAGTTAAGAAAACAGAACCTTCCCGGACCACTGGAGATCCCCAGCCAAGTTGCAGCGGTGCCTGAGCTCCCTGGGGCCCCATTCTCCAAGCCTTTTCCAGAGATGTGTTCTGGGCAGGGTGAGTCATGGGCACCCGGCCTCGGAGAAAGAACACAGGGACACTGGTCCCCCACCTCCTAGCAAGCCTCTCCTTGCTCATCGTGGGGGGCAAGTTTTTGCTTCATCCAGGATTGGAAAGACACAGAGGGGAACTTTAGACCTAGACCTAAACCCCCAAAGTTTAGATCTGAGGGCCTGGGATGGTCAGCGACAAAGTTCTCGACAACCAGGAACAAAGGGAGAAAAATAAAGACGAAAAGGGATGCGTATGGAAAGAACTATTCTTGCTTCTGGGATTAGATCCTTCTTACGTTTCTGTTCTAAAATGAACATGGGGGGGGGGGGGAGTAGAATGATGGTGATTGTGATTGACATATTTTTTAATGTCCTTACTTGGCAAAATAGGAAGGTTGACATCTCTAGCTAGTGTTCCTCAAAAAAAGAAGAAGAAGAAGAAGAAAGAGGAGGAGGAGGAGGAGGAGGAGGAGGAGGAGGAGGAGGAGGAGAAGAAGAAGAAGAGGGGCTTGTTTCTAAGTGGTTAGAGCCCCTCACTCCTCTTGTGAAGTGACTTGCCTACGATCACATGGCTAGCAGGTGAGTTCGAACCTAGCTCTTCTGCTCCTGGCCCAGGGCCCTGCCCCCTAGTTCTCTAGATGTGGCAATGGCTGTGTTCTCAATTCAGGAGATGGTTCTGGTTGCTCAGAACCAGTTGGCAAAGCAACAAAGAAACAAACAAAAAAAAAATTAAAAAGGCAAAACAAGTCAATGTGATCACCATAAGCACATCTGCATAGACAACGGTATGGAAGGAAAGCGGGCCCAATGGTCCTGGCCGTCCCCCTCTGAGGCGGGCTGCCTGCTGATTTTTACTGTGTTTTTCCTTTTCTCTGTTTTCCAGTGACCTTGTTTCTGTTTGTATGACAACATAAAATAATAACCATGTAGAAAGATGAAATAAGAGAAGTAAAATTAAAGTAATTTCTTTCAAAGATCCCATCACTTTCTGGCCACTTTCCAATGAATAAACTCTTGGGGGTTGGTGCTCCAGAGATGGCCTAGGTCCCCGCCCTGCCCTGTGGGCGTGGCCTGCCCAGGACCCTCCCTCCACGGCCCTCCAACCCTGGGCTTCACTGCAGCCTGACATTCATGCTGCATCATCCCCCAGCTGCCAAATGGTGACCCCACAGACAAGCAGCCCCCAGACCACCCAGGGTCATTGCCAGGGTGCTCCTGCCCACCTGGCCTGAGTAGAAGTGGAGAGCCCAGCCTTGGGGGTCAGTCTTGACTGACAGTTCAGGCTCTGCTGTCAGATGGCCCTGGGCAAGTCATTTCCCTCTCGGGGCTTCTGTTCCAATGGGTAAAACCAGGGTGGAGAGCGTTTGACAGGGAGTAGACAGGGTGGTCTCTAAGTTTCTTTCCAGGCTTAATATTGAAATATGCTGGGACTGACCAGTGACATCATCCCCCACACATTTGGCCTTGCCTCTCTGGGCTGCCCTCGGGTCCCTGAGTGGAGAGTCTAGGTCTGAGAGAAGTCCCAGCCATTTCACAAAAGTGTGAATGAGCATATGTGTGTGTGTGTGTGTGCAGTGTGCATGTGGGGGTGTTGGGGTGTGCAGGGGTGTGTATGTGAGTAGGAGGTACCAGAAGGACATCATCCAGTTATCTCACCTTTTGGGGGATCCTGCTCCTTTCCTTGACAAAACCCCAGCCATCCATCCCACCCCTCTGCCACCCGTCTTCTCATTCCCTTGTCTTCTCTATTCCTGCTTCTGTGTCAAGTCCCAGCTCTGTGTTCCTCCTCTGTCTCTGACCTAGAACAAGACCTGTTGCTCTGTAGCCCTGGTTAAGTGTGTGCCCTCCCCCCCCCACACACACACATGTGGTCTCTCCCCCAGGGCACCATCCCCCAGGCCCACGGGGGATGCCCTCGGCTCTCAGAGTCCACCGTGGTCCAGACAGAAATGAAGATGGGTTCCACTGCACAATGACAAAGTCAAAGCATTTTTTCCGCCGAGATCTGAATGAAAAATCCGGAAGCCCGACAGCGCCATGATTTGTTACCCTGACGTCGCCTCTCTACGCATTGAACAGGGTTTAATTAAAATCTCATGAGTGATGAGGGCCCTTTGACTGTGCACCTCTGGGCTCTTCCAGGTGGAAAGGCAAGGTCTTTTCACAACAAGGACGAAGGCTCAAGGATGGCCCTAAAAGATTGGGGGTGGGGGGTCGCTGCAGCTCAGGCAAGCACAGCCTGTGGGCTTGAGCCACACCCACCACACCACCCCCACTTCACGAGGGAGGAGACTGAGATCAGCTCTTTCAGCCCCTCAGCGGCTCCCAGTGACCCCACCCCCATCGCCCCTCCACCCTGGACTCACCCTCAGGGCCGGCAGGGAGCTGACCTGGTCCGTGGTCAGCGTGGCCTCCTTGTAGTACTTCCCGGGCGGGCAGAGCTTCAGGAAGGTGTCGTGGATGCTGAGAAGCGAGACGTGACGGGCTGGGGAGTAGAGACCAGCAAGCCCCCTCCCTCCCTCCACCGTGCTCGTTGGAGGAAAGGACTCAGGATTGATTGACACAGAAAAGGCAGTTATAAATCATCCACCCTTCCAGAAACATCCTTGAGGCTGCAGTGCACAGAGCTCACCTGGCGTGGGATGGGTGGGGGGAGACATTCCCCAGACTGAAGGACAAGGAGGAGAGGAGCCGTCTGCCCCAGCCCCAAGGAGCATTATCATGGTGATGGTTAGAATTGCAGGTGGGAGGTGACCACAAAAAGCAAACTGACTTTCAGTCCATGTTATGAACGTTGAAGCATTCTCTGAGGCCATGGGCCCAGGGCAGATGGCTCCCGCTGTCCTCATCCAGGTTCCCCCTGGGAGTGCCTGCTGCAGGCTGCCTCCTCTCGGAGACACTTTTCATGGAACAGGGCCATTATCTCTCATTTACAGATGAGGACACTGAGGCTCAAGGTGAAATAACTTGCCTAAGGTCACACGGTAGTCAGAGTGAAAGCCAGAGCTATAGACACCCAGCCCTTCTCCCAGGAGCCCAGAGAAGGGAGGTGTCAGGGTGGCTGAGGGAGACTTTAGAAACCTCGCCTGCCCCTGAAGCCCTCTCCTCATTTACCAAGCTCCATGCTGGGTGCACTCCAGCACATGATCTCATTGAATCTTCCCATCAACCCCTGGGAGAGACATAGGGGTGGTCATTTCTATAGAGGGGTAAACTGAGGCACAGAGTGTTTAAGGGGTGTGCCCAAGGTCAGGAAGCTTGGAAGAGACAGAGTGGGGTCTGAGCCCTAAACCTGGTTCTTCTGGCTATGCCGCCCACCCCTAAAGTGTTCATCCCCCCCCCCCCGCCAGGGGAGAGCCTGGAAGCCCCACCCCCCTGGAGAGCCGAGGGGAGGGGGTGCCTGAGGAGGGCCCTGCCCAGACTTCGTGCCTCCCCAGGCCGCGGTGGGTAGGCTGCCCGCACATGAGTCGTGGCTGTGTCTCAGCTGCCACCGAATGTCCTCCTCCTCCAAATATGGATCAGCCGGCTCTAAGTGGAGCTCTGAATTAATCACTAATGGACTCAAAGTCAAAGTCATTTAAAAAACTCACACACAGCCTGCCAGAAACCCAGCGGGCAGGCTGTGGCTCCCGCACACCTAGCCCAGACGCGGGAGGGGCCGTCTGCGCCGGGAGAGGCGGGCACCTGCTCCACTGCGCACACTCAGGGACCGTGAACCAGCCACGTCCCCTCCAGGCCTGTTTCCCCCGTGTAAGATGAGTCTGGGTGGTGCCCTCGCCCCGGCTCCTCCAGGTCAGACATTCTGTGGCTGTTTCTGTCCCTCTCTCTGCTCACCTCTTACCTCTGAGGCCCCGAATTTAGTGGTTTTCCACTGGGTCCCTCGTTAGAATCATGGAGGGGGCTTGTGAAAGGGTCCGTGTCCACCCCTGGAGATTTCCATTCAAGGCCGGCGCGGAGCCCAGGCACCGATAGGTTCTAGACCAGTGGTTCTCAGCCTTCCTAATGCGCGACCCTTTAATACAGTTCCTCATGTGGTGGTGACCCCCAACCATAAAATTATTTTCGTTGCTACTTCATACTGTAATTTTGCTACTGTAAACAATATGTAATTATATATGTGTTTTCCAATGCTCTTAGGCGACCCCTGTGAAAGGGTCGTTTGACCCCTCAAGGGGTCGAGACCCACAGGTTGAGAACCGCTGTTCTATAAGCTTCCTTCCCGCTGCTGTGGTGCAGGCAGGAGGAGAACACAGTGCCTCTAGGCGGGTCCTGGCTCGGGGGCCTGGGCCATGGGGTCAGCAGGCTTTGCCCACGGGACAGCTTGCAGGTATCTTATAAATAGCCCTATCTTTAGCCTGCGGGCTTTTAGTCCCGTGATCGACTACTTCCAGGCTGTGTGCCTTGGGCACATCCTTTCTCTGAGCCAGTTCCCTCATTTGCCAAAAGGGGATGATAACACCATGAAAATAGCAATGACCACATACTCAGCACTGACCCTGGTGCCGTCACGGGTCGGGTCATCTCCTTGTCCTACTAACAGCCATTGCTCTCAGGTCACCCTTTCCCTGTAAGTGTGGAAACAGGCCCAGCGGAGGTAAGAAGCTCACCCGCCGTCACACAGCTAGGAAGTGACTGCTGAGCCTCGGACCCAGGCCTCTGGCTTCCAGGAAGCAAGCCTGTCACCGCTCCACCTGCTGTCCTGGCGTTCCAGGAAATCCAGGAGCTCAGGGCCAGGACAGGGCCTGGAGCCCGGGGAAAGCCTCCATTTCGATGGCTAGACATGCATCCTATGGATCGATGCTCACCTGTTGGATAAGCGCTTTGTGCATGAAGGTTGGATGTAACACTATCTGTAAAGCTGAAAACCATAAACAACCTAAGTGTACATTACAGGGGGCTGGGAAAATGAATTACGGTTCTTCCGTAGGAAGGAATGCTCCGTAGTCATTAAAAAAGAAAGAGGCAGATTTCTGTGCTTTAAGTAAAACCAGCCCAGATGAAAACTTTATAAAAAAGGGTCCGGAACAGTATGAATGCTGCCGTATACATGAGTAAATGTGACAGTATGAAAGGGATACCCTGTCTGAAGGCTCTGTGTCCTTCTATCTATGAAAGATTCTTCCGGAAGGCTAATGGGAAACAACTGAGCAGTGGTTACCTTTGGGGAAAAGACCTGGGAAAATGGGGGGCGGGAGGGGGGACACATATACCTTTTTATGTAGAGCTTTCTATGCTATCGAATTTTCTAGCCATGCTCACAAGTTACATTTTAGATTTTATTTTTGCTCAAGAGTTACTTTTTAGAAAAGCTCAGTAGGGGTAGTAGGATGTGAGTCATGTGGAGTTTTGTCATATTTTTTTCTATATTTAAAAAAGTGAGTGAATTTTAATTTTCAAAGGAAAATAATATAGCCCCGTGACTGGCCCTGGTCTCCATGGCTCCCTGTGTCCTGGCCACGCTCAGTGCCTGGGGAGGCTCATGCTTGTGGCAAAGGCGTCGCCTGCCTGGGACTCGAGGTGGGAAGTGTGGCTCTCAGGCCGGGCGTCATGGTGGGGAGCGCGAGTCCACGCAGAGACAGTGAGGGGAGAGGGCCCAGGCCTGAGGGTCTCACAGCGGTCTCCTCCCTCCAGCCCTGCCCCACCCCATGCCTTAGTGAGCTCATGTATCCGTCTACCAAGTGTTCGCTGAGCACCTGGCTTGGGCTGTGCATTCACCCCTCCCTCATGCCTTCCATCCCTCTGCAATCCCATGCGGGGACGTGGTGATGGGTGGCTTTGGACAGAAACCTGCGAGAGCAGGGACCAATGGTCACCATTGCACTCCAGGGCCGGCACGGTGTCTGCCACACACCAGGCACTGAAGGGAGGCTTGGGGAGGGTGTGGGTGCTGAGAGAGGTGCAGTTACCCAGCCAGTGACGGGTCCAAACGGGCTTCAGACCTGTTTCCTGAACGAATTACGGTTCATCCAGGAACCCTTGTCTTCATCATCCCAGGGAGGGCCTGTCCACCTCTGTGACTCCATGAGGAAGCCCTGCCTTGGGTCCCCCAGCAGCCTGAAGCCTGACATTCCACTCATCTCGTCAGGCCTGGGGATCACGACCCCACCCTGGGGCTGGCCCGTCTCTGCCTGCTCTGGGCAGCCTCGTCCTTCACTCTTACCACCCGTGAGCTTAGGGCTCTGCGGCTCTGAGCAGGGACCACCCGCAGGGGCCAGGGCAAGATCCCAGCCCAGGGGGCAGGGGGCCGGGGGCGGGAGGGGCTCTACTCACCACAGGATCTCATTTCTGGTCAGGAAGGTCAGCGCCTACAACAAACCACAGAGAGGTGACCTGCCCACTCCGTCCAGCCCTGCCCTGGTCTCCCGAGGAGCGGGGAGCTTCGGGGGCCGGGGTGGAACAGCCAGAAATGGAGGCGCCTGGCCCTCCGCAGCGGATGCCTGAGGGGGTGGCCGAGGAGGAAACAGTGCCCTGCCCCCTCCCCTGGCTCTCATGGTCTCCAAGGAGTGTGTGGGCTCAGACCTGGAGAGAGAATCAGAGACAAGACGGAAACCGGGCTGTGGAGCAGGGGACGGGTGGGGAGGAGGCCTGGAGGACCGGACTGGACATCAGCAAAGGCCAGGGCCACCACTATCTGACTGGTAGGCTCTAGACCAGGGGTCCTCAAACTACGGCCCGCAGGCCACATGCAAATACAAATACTGTATTTGTTCCCGTTTTGTTTTTTTTCTTCAAAATAAGATCTGTGCAGTGTGCATAGGAATTTGTTCATAGTTTTTTTTAAAACTATAGTCCGGCCCTCCAATGGTCTGAGGGACAGTGAACTGGCCCCCTGTTTAAAAAGTTTGAGGACCCCTGCTCTAGACTCTAGACTCTAGCAGTTCTCACCCTGGGGGTTGCGACCCCTTTGGCGGTCGAACGACCCTTTCACAGGGGTCGCCTAAGACCATCCTGCATATCAGATATTTACATGACGATTCATCACAGTAGCAACATTACAGTTATGAAGTAGCAACGAAAATAATTGTATGGTTGGGTCACAACATGAGGAACTGTTTTTAAAGGGCCAGAAGGTTGAGAGCCCCTGGTCTAGGGCTTCAGGTAAGAGTCTTCCCGCTTGCCCCACCTGCCTTAGGAAGCTCCCACCGCTGCCCAGAGTCTCAGCCCGATCTACCCACCTGGTACTCTTCCAGGTCCTCCCAGTGGATCTGGTACCTCAAACACTGTCCCATGCCAGCCACACCTTTCTCTCTGCCGGCAGCAGAACCTTTGCCCCCAGGGCTCACCAGTTTGTGTGACCAGGTGATCTGGTTGCCATAGCTGCCATACATTCTACCTTCTGCCCATTCTACCTGAGCTTCTGAGGGGGCAAAGAAATGGGTTCTTCTGGTTCCCAGGGCCGATAGACACCACCCTCAGCCACAAAGCGAAAGGCAGCCCAGGGGCAGGGCCGAGCGCCATTCTGTTGGCTCGGGGGTCGCACTGCCTGGGCTAGAATCCCAAATCTGCTCATGCTGACAAGACACGTGACCTCGGCCAGTTACGCAACCTCTCCCGGTCTTAGCTTCCTCAACTATAAAACAGGATGATAATCATGGGGCGTTGTGAGATTATTCGAGTTAGTACAGGTAGCAATGCCAGGCACATAAGTGCTCAGTAGATGTTAGAATCCTGTCCCAAGCGCTTTGCCAAAGGTGGGGGTGCAAAAATGAGTAGCATAGGCCCTGATCTCAGGAGTGGCCCAAAGCGCACCTACAGGGGCGTCCCAGCCCCTCAGTCAGGGTCGGGTCAGGGTCCCTGCAGGAGCAGAGGGTACATTCAAATGAGGGTACTTTGGAGAGGGTCTGAAAAGGGGACTTCATGGAACTCTTCAAAAGGCAAGGTGGGGTGTAGACAAACCACCCAGGAGAGGGCAGAATCCTGGGCTACTTACCACAGAGTTGCTCCAGTCCTGGCCCAACACACGGGGATCAGGACCCCAGCATCGCGCTCTCCTCTCCTTCTCTCCTGCAGGAATGAAGAGCAGGTGGAGAGTTGACCTGGGGAGACAGAGAAGTCCAGCTCAGCTGCAGTGCCACAGGCCAGGAGGCGCCTCCCACAGCCACCCGCCACTCCTGCCCCTGGGCGGTCCGCACGCCCACCCGCACTGTGCCCTGTGGCTTTCCTGGTTCTACCAGGTCCTGCCACACGCTCTCCTACGTGAACATCCCAGGCCTTTCTGTTGCAGCTGATTCATGTCCCTGGAAATCAGCTGCTCGGTTTTCTTTTCTTTTGCTCTATTTTCTTCACCTGTCCTTCCCGGAGATGGAGCCGAGCAGAACCCCAGGGGCCCTCAGCCCCTGGTTGACCTGGCAGGCACAGGGCAGCACCTGCAGTGTGCCGGGAACCGGGCCTGACCCTGGGGAGAAATGAGCGACTGTGGTCTCGGCCTTCAAGAAATGGATACTTCACTCACACGCACACACACGCACACACGCACATGCACACACGCACACGCCAAGGGAGCTTGAGCAGATGCCATCAGAGGCTTAATAGTACAGGGCTGGCTGCATCACTGCGGGCAAGTCACACAACTACTCTAAGCCTCGGTTCCCTCATCTATAAAACGGGAATAATAAATCCCCACTTTATAGGATTAATGCAAGAATAAAATAAGATGTTATATTTATTTAGCTCTTACTTACAAGGTACCAGGCACATAGTGAGTTCTCAATCAAGGGTAAGTGATATTGTTACTTTTTACAGCTGAGCCTGGAAGAACGGGCAGGATTTTAGCAGGCAAAGTCAGCAATTAAGTCCCATCTGCTGCTAAGCGCTCGGAACTTCCACCATCGTTTATTGAGCAGCTTCTCTCTGCCAGCCGAGTCCCTGTAAGCTGCCTCCTGCCATGCCCACAGAGGCCTGTGAGGTCGGCAGGTACCGCTCCTTTGCTCTGGGAAGGCCAGCGGGTGAGGTTCAGCGACGCTGTGGGAACCCTCAGGCGAGTGGGCAAGAGAGGGTCCAAGCCTGGATCGCCGGCGCAGGCCTGGGGGTTCCCACAGCCTGAGTGGGAGCCAGGTGAGCTGTGGGCGACACCCCCCGAGGCTGCTTCCTTCCCGTCTCACTCGGTCCTCCTGTGACCCGGAGCTGCCGGTGGCAGCGAGGCAGAGGCTGGTGGGTGCCTTTACGCCCTGTCGACACTCCCGAAGAGGAAACGGACTAGAGAACATCCCTGCAGCTCTTTATTCAACAGCTGCTTATTGAGAGGAGACAGAGTGCAGGAGAGACAAGGCCCTGCCCTCCTTCAGCCAGACACACAAAGGAAGGGCAGCATCCCTGCCACAGAGATAAGGGCCTGGAAGCAATAAAGCTGGGGGGGGGGGGGGCGGGGGGCTGGGAGGCTTCCTGAGGCGGCGCACGGGAGGGGAGACCCAGGGACCAGGAGAGGTGAGCCAGGCTAAGCGGGGAGGTTTTCAGGCCCGGGAGGTAACAGCATCCAGCTGGGATTTAATAACACGGCTTGGTTTTCATTACCTTCGTTTATGGCCTTCCTTCCATTTTGGAAATGATGCAGGTTTGCCATTTATAACTGTGATATAAAGTTGCCTTTATAAATAGACCTGTTTAATGAAAAGAAATAGGAGCACATATAAAGAAAAATGCTGAGTAAATAATTGTACAGGTGGTGAAGGAATATGCCAGAAATCATAAACCCCTCTCTTTCTCACCTCAAGCAGGTAACCAAGGTTTGCAAACTCTGCTGTCCTCCCCTCCCCTTCAGTTCCATCCCCCCCACATCCTCCCCACGCCTGCCCACAGCCCCTCAGCCACTGGTCCTTACAAATAGCAATAGTAGCAATAAGAATATCACCTTACATTTGCATATCCCTTTGTAATTCCAAAATGCTTTTCAGTGCATGGGCTCATTTACCCAAGAAATAAAAGCCTGTGCTCCTTAAAAGGAAAAAAGAAAGAAAGAAAGAAAGAAAGAAAGAAAGAAAGAAAGAAAGAAAGAAAGAAAGAAAGAAAGGAAGGAAGGAAGGAAGGAAGGAAGGAAGGAAGGAAGGAAGAAAGAAAGAAAGAAAGAAAGAAAGAAAGAAAGAAAGAAAGAAAGAAAGTTCCCCACCCCCATATGATTCTTCCTTCAATTCACTAAACAACCAACATCCCTACCCGCTCCATCCAAACTCCTCGGCAGGGGTGTCCTTGAGCGGCAGGAGGCCCAGCCTGGCCCCACAGCTCTCATCCTTCCTCCCCAGGGTCTGCCCCCGCCCCAACCCTCTGGCGTGGGATGGAATGTGCTCGTTGCAAGGTTTCTGAAGCCTTGCAATGAGCTCTACCAACTGTTCAAACGGCAACCACTACTCAGCCTTGATTTAGACGTCTCTTAAAAAGGGCTGGAAAACAAACAAACAAAAACACACACACACAAACAAAAAGACAAATAGCCCAACTAAAAAAAAAATGGGCAAAGGATTTGAATAGAACTTTCTCCAAAGAAGATACACAAGTGGCCAATGAGCACATGAAAAGGCGCTCATCATCATCGGCCATCAGGAGATGCAAATCAAAACCACAGTGAGATACCACTGCACGCCCACTGGGCTGGCCCAAGTCAAAAATACAGTAAGTGTTGGTGAGGCGCAGAGAAATTGGAACCCTCACACACTGCTAGGGGGAATATTAAAGGGTGTGACCACTTGAGAAAAGAGTTTGGTAGGTTCTCAAAAATGTGAAGGCCCAAGATGGAGTCACTTGTGCTAAGCCCCACATCATTAAACCAAGACTGACTTACAGTTTTGGCTCTCCCAGAAATGGAATCTTAAAACCAGTCCATCAGGAATCACCTAATTAGCACCAGTGAGGTCTTCTGCCGGATACCTCCCAGAAGGTTGAGAACCACTGCCCTAAAGGAAGGTGACCTTGCCACAAACAACCGGTGTTTTGCAAATATAACTTCCTTGTTCCCACCACCTTCTGCCTATAAAAGTCTCATTTCGTACAGCTCCTCGGAACTTCTATCTGCTAGATTCGATGCTGCCCGATTTATGAATTATTGAATAAAGCTAATAAGATCCTTAAAACTTACTGAGACTAATTTTGGTTTTTAACACGTACGACCCTGCAACTCCACTCCTGTGTATATACCCAAGAGAAGTGAAAGGATTTGTCCACATAAAATCCTGTACGTGAATGTTCATAGCAAGGTTATTCATAAGAGCCAAAAAAGTAGAGACAGCCCAAATAATCACCAACTAATAAATGTATAAATAAAATATGGCATATCCCATATAAGGGAGCATTATTCTGCTGTAAAAATAAATGAACTGTTAATACATGGGACAACATGAATGAAGCTTGAAAACATGATACGAAATTAAGAAAGCTAGTCACAAAAGGCCACACATTATATCATTCCATGTATATGAAATGTCCAGAGTAAAAAAATCCATAGAGACAGAAAGTAGATTGGCGGTTGCCAAGAGAAGCGGGGAGGGGAGATGGAGAGGTTACTGCTAATGGATCTGGCGTTTCTTTTGGGGGTGATGAAAATATTCTAAAATGAGATGGTGCTGATGGTTGTACAACTCTGTTGTGCACTATAAGATTGAATCGTATGTCAATGATTTATTAATAAAGCTGTTACTGAAAACTATTTCAAGGAGCATGTATGTCCTAACTTAGTGCCCAGCACTTCGTAGACCCATCATAAATATTATTAAAGAAATGTGTAAATGAGTATTATATTTTCAAATAGTTTCCAATCTATTTCCTCAGCCTGTGAGTCTTGTAGTTGGTTGGGGGGCGGACACCCACTGTAGTTATTTGGTGCTGAGGACCAGGGTGGATCCTGCTGGGGCAGGTCGCTGCCCAGCCCCGAACGTCAACTAGATTTCTGTTTGCGTTCCCAGCAGCTGAGCAGCCTGGAAAGCCACGCTTGGGCAGGAGAAAGGATTGTCTATGTTCCTTTGGTGTGGCAAGAGGCAGGCCTGGGGAACGCAGACTGTGGGATCTACAGGAGCATCCTGGCAGACTGCGAGGAAAAGGACAGAAGGACTGCCCTTCTGGTCTGGGAGACAGGGGACGGAGAAAACAGTGGCGACGCCAGACAGCCATGAGCTCACTACCCCAGGGTGAGGGCGCAGGGAGCTTAGAAACATCCCTGGTGCTGAGGATCTCAGTGCCTGAGTCACGCTGCCTCAAGGTCACCTGTGGGATAAGTTGGGGGCTGCACACCTCTAGAAGTCTGCCAGAAAGGGGGAGGGACGGGGGGATGACTAAGGCAGGGCTCCCAGCCGCCCAGGCCCTGCAGGGAACCCATATGCTCCAGGGAGTGGATCCGAGGGGCTGAGAGCTCAAGGAAAGCTGGCCAGGATGCAGAGGCACTCTCCCAGGGACAAGTGGGACAACCCAGACTCCCACGGTGCGTGTCGGCACATTGTCCATAAGGCCAGCTGTGACCGTCATGCCTGGTTAGACCAGCAAAATGCACAGAACAAGTATGGATCTGAGGACACTTCCCCGTGGCCAGTGAGGCCCCCACATGCTGCCCGGTACTGACGGAGTAGAGAAGGGGGTACCCCACCTGGAACACAGCGTTTAGGCAGAGGGACTAGCTCATCCAAACAGACCCTTTAAAGTAGTTTCCCATTTACATCTCCTGGGGGACAGTCAGTTGTTAAGGCTGGAGCTAGAAACAGAGTAAGTCGTCCATCGATGGCACATTTAAATGGGGAAGAAATCGCCCCACGTGGAAGACACTGGAGCATTCTTCCTAGGAAGTCTAGAGGTGGAAGCTTGGGAGGAAGATCTGTGGTTTTAGAGAATAAGCTGTCTTTTCTTTGCATACCCGGGAAAGACTCCCTGGCTAGGCCGGGGGAGAACGCTGAGGGGGCCGATCCAGAGGGCCCTGGGGACCCCACCAGCCAGACGAGCAGGCTGGAGCCTGGACACGGAAGGAGGAGAGGGTGGGAGACTGTCCAGGCTCACCCACACCACCCACTGCCTTCCAGCACGAAGGCCTCACATCACCAGGCCACACGTCACCTTCCCCCGATCAAGCTAGAACTACTCAAGGGGCGTTCTGCCTCTGCATCTGGCTTCTGGGCCGAGGGTGGGGTGGGCCTATGTTTGGAGGAGACTGAGTCTCCTGACAGATGAGGAGGGCACCTCGGGCAGTGGTGGGAAGCAGGTAAAAAGCACGTCTGACGCTAACTGCCTAGAGTTCGTGCAGACATCACAGGCCAAGGGCATAGTCCCCCCCAGACTCCCCTCACTTCAGACAGCAGCCGCGAGCTCTGGGGTCCTCAGGCTACCGGCGTGTCTAAGGGGCCACTATCCACTTGGGTTCGATAAGTCACTGGAACAGCCCACAGAGCTCAGGGAAGCACTAGGCTTAGGACCACAGTTCTATTATAAAGGGCTCAAAGCAGGACCCGCCAGTGAAGGGACAGCGTGAGGTCTCAGAGGCTCTCCAACGGGAAGCTGCCGTGTCCTCAGGATGTCACCTCCTGGGCCACCGGTGTGTAACTAACCAGGAAGAGCTCGCCTGAGCAATGGAGTCTAACATTTGTACTGGGGCTGCATTATGTCAACATGACGGACTGAATCACTGGCCCTATGATTGAATGCCATCTCCAGCCCCCTTCCCTCCCCAGACGTTGAGCTGACGTCATCTGGTTCAAAACCCCAGCCCTCTGATCACATGGTTGGCCCCCATCCTGAGTCATCTCATCAGAGTGAACTCAAGCAAGGTCTGAGCCGCCCACTGGAATGACAAAGACACTCTTATCACCTGGGAAACCCCAGTGGTTCTCAACCTTCTGGCCCTTTAAATACAGTTCCTCATGTTGTGACCCAACCATAAAATTATTTTCGTTGCTACTTCATAACTGTAATGTTGCTACTGTTATGAATCATGATGTAAATATCTGATATGCAGGATGGTCTTAGGCGACCCCTGTGAAAGGGTCATTCGACCGCCAAAGGGGTCGCGACCCACAGGTTGAGAACCGCTGGTTTAGAGGTTGCCTCCCTCGAACCAGGGACATAAGCCACCCAAATTCCTTATTACTCAGCACCAGGAAATCTGGGGTGGCGTGGGGTACAGTTAGAGAAACGGAGACCTAGGCCCAACCTTGTGAGAAGAGGAGAATGATGTTCATTTGGGGATGAAAAGATTCACTCAGGAAAAAATGGATAGGTAATACCTTCAAATTTAAATCTTTGTGTTTTTTCTACCTTCTCATAAGAGATCTTTTTTCTTTTAAATTTTAATCTCCCATTCACATTGCCTGGGGGGAATGTAAAATTGTTATAGCAGAGGAGAAAAAGCTAGAAGCTGTCAATGTTACTATTTTTTATTTTAAAAATTCAGAGGGAAGGCTGAGGGAAGCAGGGTCCAGAGTTTATAAAAGAGGGAGAGTGAGGAAGCCCTATGCCACCAAGGTGGGCGAGAGGCTCCGACTGGGAGCACTGCCCCTGACCGGCTTGGGGAGCCTGTTAACCTTGGGGAGGAGCCACATGAACAACCAGATCCTCACTGTAGACCTGTGGGGGACAGTTAGACAGACGTGAGCAGAGCAAGGACGATGGGCCGGCTACAGAAGGTCACCAGGATGGAAAGCGGCAGGTGCCTAGCAAGGGACAATCGGTTATAGGGTGGACCTGGCCCCAGGGTGACTTTCCTCCCCTAGCTTATCACTGGTCATGAGGTTTGCACCCCCTGGCCTTTCTCCCCTAGAGATAACATCTAGGCCTCAAGTTGTGTTTCAGCTCCAGGCCCAGATAAAGCAACAAAACCAGCCACTGCTGACCTCAGGACCAGCTGCATTGAATAATGACCCCTGCCCTGGTGCTGGCCCATCAGTCAGTGGAGACCACAGCCCTGAAAGGACACACCTAGAAAACTGCTGAATATTCTATTGAGTTCTTCCCCTGGGACCTCCCCTGAGTCTCCGCCCTTAAAAAGGGCATCACCTTGGCCTCCTGGTAATAAGCGCATTACCATGACCTTCCTCACTCCCAAGCTCCTAGCTGCCCTTCCTTTACCTCTAGAACAGTGGTTCTCAACCTGGGGGTCGAGACCCCTTTGGGGGTCGAACAACCCTTTCACAGGGGTCGCCTAAGACCATCGGAAAACACATATATAATTACATATTGTTTTTGTGATGAATCACTATGCTTTCATTATGTTCAATTTGTAACAATGAAAATACATCCTGCATATCAGATATTTACATTACGATTCATAACAGTAGCAACATTACAGTTATGAAGTAGCAACGAAAATAATTTTATGGTTGGGGGTCACCACAACATGAGGAACTGTATTAAAGGGCCGCGGCATTAGGAATGTTGAGAACCACTGCTCTAGAACTTGTTTCCTAAGCCCATTCCTTCTAGGGGTTACTCCTTCTGCCTCTGTGATCTGTGGTTTAAGTCACAGAGATGGAAGCCCCTGGGGTGCTGCCCTGCTACTTGGCTCTGTGATGGGAGAAGTCCTGGCGTTTTAGTTCTAAACTTCCATAGACGAACCTTAAAGACCATCTCATATGGTTCTCTTGTAGTTTGGGTCTTGGCTCTGAATTCTTTCCTGGCCAGAACCCAAGTCCCGAGGCTGCTGAACCCAGGTTTGGTCTGACCCCACGGGTCTCACATCCAGTGCCGTTCCTCCACCTACAACAGACCCAGCCCCTGACCTTCATTCAAGGCTGGCCCAGCAGAATGGCCGTTTGTTTCCCAAGGCTCTGCTAAGCCCCCTCTGAATTGGCCAGACACCATGCTCCCATTTTCAATGACCCAGGACGCTCCACAAAAAGTGAATGGGGCGGGCAAGCTCATAGGGCAGAGAACTGATGGGGTGCAGGAGGAACGCTCCAGTACCCGTTGTTGTGTGGCACTGGATTGTGGTGCCCCTGCCCCTTGGTGACTTGCATAGGAGGCCCTGGTGCCCAGGTCCCACCAGGACTTCAGGCACTGCTGTGAGGACAGGTCTAAGTGAGCTTGGTCCAGCTCAGAGCGCTGCCTCAGATGCTCTGGGCATTTCCTGCCCCAGGACTTCTCCACGGAGAAGCCTCCGCAGTCTGTGAGTGAGCACAGCCCAGAAGGTCAAGGTGACACTCCTGGGGGTGGGCGCTGGTGGAGAAAGGGCACCAGTTCTGGGAGGGGTTTGTGGCTTCTCAGCAGGACTGTGAGGTCCTGGCTCTTCAAGACAGATAGGACTGGACACTCCGGCCTAGCTGGGCTTCTCCTTCCCCACCTCCCTCCCCTGCCCCTCACTCCTGCTGCCTGGGACCAGCTCTCAAGTTAATCACAGGCGCTGCTGGTGCCTGTCCTGCTGTCACGTGACAGCTGGCTGGGGCACCCACAGGATTCCAGGAGCCTGGGGTGCTGCCCTGCTACTTGGCTTCCTGAGGGAGCAGTCCTGGGTTTTTAGTTCTAAATTCCCATAGACACGCCTTAAAGACCATCTCACTGGACCCCTATGTTATGCAGATGAGCCCAAGAGGAAGCTGGCCTGAGATCACGTGGGGAGGGCTGGAACCCAGCTCATTCTCTCGTCTCCTCCTTCCCAACAGGCCTCTAAAAGCTGCTCGCTGGAGGTTTAATGAGATCCTATCTGTGAAAAGGCCTTGTAAACTGTGAAGCATTATGAATACGCTATTTGTCATGATTTGTGCCAGACCTGGGACTGGAACCCAGATCTGCTGACTCCCGGCCAGTGCATTAAACCCGGCAATAAGAAGACGGCATTAGACAGCTATTTAGGATTTCTTATTTTTATAGGTACGCTCTCAGACACTGGCTTACTAGAAACCCCAGCCCAGCCACCCTCTCGCTGCCGAGGACTCCGCGTTGCTTTCTGCTGGCTGGCTGAGGGCGGTTGCTGTCCTTGTCGATGTTTCATTCACTTATTCCAATTTTCTAAGATGTCCCAGGCACTTGGCTAGTGCTGGGAATATAGTGGAGACCGAGGCAACCACAGTCCTGGCCTCAAGGAGAATCCAGTCTAGTAGGGAAGAAACGTATTCAATAAACACTCGGATAATTATATAATTTCAACGTACTGAGTGTTATGAACAGAGGGCAGGATGCCATGGCAGCGAGTCCACAGAGGCACCAAACCAACATTGGGGGTCAAGGGAGCCCCTTTGAGGAGGAGACATTTAGCTGAGACCTGAAGGATGAACAGGAAAGAGGCAGACATGAGAGAAGAAGGAGGATTCCTGGCAGGAAAAGAGCTTGCGAATGGGCCTCAAGATGCTGACCCTAAGAATAGACAAGGGCAAGAGGCAGGCCAGTTGGGACTGGGAGGGGCTGGGCTCCTTGAGGGTTTATCTTCAAAGCTTTCTTAAAAGCAAGGGACGTCATTGCGTGTGTTGTGCCGAGCAATGACATAACTAGAGGTTTGTTTTCCAGGGGTCATTCTGCTCACAGGGTGGCTGGCGAGCATGTTGGACGGGGGCCAGCCTGGCTTTGGGGAGGAATGAGAGGAGACTACCCAATAACGGAGGGGAGGGGAGGGGAGGGGAGCCATCCTGGGACAGGGCTGTGGCTGTGAGAGGAGAGAACCGGATGAGTTCATATGACATTTTAAGGTGGAATCAGCAGCACAGGGAGGGTGGCTAGAAGGGAAGGAGAGGGAATTGTCGCTGGTGAGCCTGGGCTCCTGCCATGAGCTGTCGGTGGATGGAGGAGGTGCCTCTTCCTGAGCTGGCACCGGGGGAGGGACAGGTTTGGGGGAAGAGCAAGAGTTCGGAGGGGTTGAGTTTCTGTGTAATAGTCACGTGGAGATAACAAGTGGCAGTTAGTTATGTGGGACTGAGAGCTCAGAACGGAGCTGCGGACTGGAGACAGACATCTGGAAACGTCCAGGCATAGGTGATAGTTACAGTCCTGGAGGAGGCCAGCCAGGGGCCACAGTGGTGATGGAGACAGGGTCCCTGCCTTCAGGGAGCTCACATTCCCACAGAGTGGATAGGGGCTGCCGCTTTCGGTAACATCAGCGTAGCTCCTCAGAGACCACTAACAACGAGCTAGACAAAGTCCTATAGCCATCTGTGTGCAGGCAGCCAGGATTTGGGAGGTCAGGATCCCAGAAGGACAGGGAGCCGATGGGAGTGACATGGGTGTTATTCTTCCCCTTAAGGCATTGCTGATTTGTGGGTGGCTTGGGGCAAAGAGGCTAAGAACCTAGCCAAGGTGGTGGATAAGAAGCTGAAAACTTGAGCTGGGGGTTTTGGTGATGGGAGGCAAAATTCCCAGGCAAGCAGGACCCCAGGGCCAAGATGTCTGGGAGAAGAGAAGCACAGCATGTTAAAACTCCAGAACCCTTTTCCCTGAGGCATCTGCTGACTCATAAACAGCACTTGTTGGGGTACTGAAGGGCTGAGCAGAAAGCACAGCCCAGAGACCCCGAAGCTGAGCTGAGGTTTAGGAAGGCCGATGGGGCTGGGGAAACACACTTGGAATCCAAGACCCACCGAAGAGCACAAACTCTGGAACTCAACCCAGATCGCAGTGAGAACCCCAGGAGGGGAGGCGCTAGGAGGGGGTTGAGCTGGCAAAAGCAGCCTTCACACACATGAGAGCCGGCGTCAAGGCAGCCACATGCCAGACCGGGTCAGGATGGCCCCTGGGACGGCCTTCAGAAAGGCCAAGTCAACCTCTCTGATGAGAAACTCATCAGTCAGGGCCCAAAACGTATCTCCATCATAGAAGCAGACCCATGGGTGATCCAGATACTGGCGTTATCCAATAAAGACTTTCAAATAACCAAGATTAATATGGTCAAGAAAATAGATGACAAGGTGGAGAATTTTACCAGAGAAATGGAATCTCTGTGCAAAGAGCCAATGGAAATTATAGTGGAACTAGAGGCCCGATGCACGAAATTCGTGCAAGAGTAGGCCTTCCTTCCCCCAGCTGCTGGCACTGGCTTCCCTCTGGCACCTGGAACCTGGGCTTCCCTTGCAGCCCTGGCTGCATCCGGAAGGTTGTCCAGTCTAATTAGCATATTACGCTTTTATTGTTATAGATGGGTAGAATTTAAAAATTAATATCCTTGAAGAGCAGTTAACATTTTTCCAACATCCAAGTGAAAGGGTGTCCCAGGGGCAGGTAAGTGCTCCAGAAAGCCCCACAGGTGACAGCCCCATGAGTGACAGCTCTACAGGTGACAGCCCCACAGGTGACAGTCCTACAGGCAGCAGCTGGCGAGCAGGACAGGGTAGGGCGTGAAGCATGGGCTGGCAAGCGGCAGCAGCACTCGGGGAGGAAATTCATGGGAGGGTGGCCGGACCCACATGATGCTGGAATGTGAACGCTGGACGCAGACATGGGCGGTCTGCTCTGCAGAGAGTGGACAGTGGTTATGTTTGTCCGGGTCTCTGTTTGGGTTTAGTTTGCCTCAGTGTCAACTTAGAAAAATGACCGTTTGCATTTTTTAAAAGTTACCCTTCTCTCAAACGTCAGGAAAACAATATCTACACCAGTATTTAAAGCATTTCTCACTGCTTAGTCTTTTGGGCTATTTTTGTAAAACTATATAACAAGCCTATATTACCGTTTCAGACTATAACACTGAACGTTGGAACACATTTTGGTGTTGAGCAAGACCTTTTTCGGCTGGCTTATTGTGTCCTTCCTTTGCTGACCTTGTAAACTACTTAATTGCGAAATATGGTTCGTCTCAGAGTGCCTCTTAACGTTGTATTCTTTATAATCGAGATTTTTCCATTGCATGGGAGGCCATTCTCACACACACAGCCGGCTCCTCCTTCCACTGAGAGACATATGGTTTTCATCAGCCACTTCCCTCCTCCTGGCAGAAACCATGGCAAGGACTTAAATTTTATTTAGCAAATAGCCCACTCCTCTCACACCAAGCCCTTATTTGCTGTTCTCCTGCTTCTCCTGTTCCACGCGACTCCACCTCCATCCCTTTCCCTAAAAGAGCTCCCCTCTCCTCTCAGGCAAACCCAACTGACTGAGCTGCCCCGCCTGCCAGACCTGACCAACCCCAAGGCCCCCCTGGGAGCTGGAGCAGCCCAAGCTGAGCAGGAACCATCGTCAGGAAGCGAGGGCTCCTGAAATGAGCTGGGCGGCCAGCTGGGAGCTGTTCCTCACTGCTGCAGAGAACGGGCAGCTGATGGATTGCTCGGGAACTGGAGGCTGCTGACATTCGGGGTGTCCTGACTCTGAGCTGATCCTGGAGCGGGGAAAGACAAGCCACACCCTCTTGCCACAGGCTCCCTCGCTTTCTGTTTCCACCAGGTCTTACCCTCCCTGATGTCATTCCGAAGGAGGCACTTTCTAAGCTGGCAGCCAAGTTTGGCAAGCCCCCCACCCCCTGACCATCCTTCCTCGGAGGCTGGCTGAGCCCCACTGACGTGTAAATGGCCAGAAGTCCCTGAGTGCTAGTGAGAACAGCCCTAAACTGGGTGCTGAGGGGCCCGGGCTGTGCAAGCACCCTCACCACCACCATACTTACTGCAGCACCTGACCATGTCTGCCCCTCCCCCCACATACCCTGAATCCATGCACATTTCTCCACCTCCACTACTGTCCCCCCCCCCCCCCCCGTCTCTTGCCTGGACCACTGACCTAGCCTCCTGGCACGTCCCCCTGCTTCCCCTCGGCCTCCCCTTAGTCCATTTCCCCACAGCGGCAGAGTGATCTGGCCAGGCCACTACTGCAAACCTCTCAGTGGTCTTCCACTGGACTTGCAGCAAAATACCGACTCCTCACCATGACCCTCGAGGCCCTGCCTGTCTCTCAGCCTCAGCCCTAGTGGCTCTCACTCACTCCCTTCAGTCCCTCGTGAATCCAGCGTCCTGGATCCCCAAGGCCAACAGTTGGCTCAGCCTCTTCCCCTCCCGCTCAGAGCTGCACAGCCTCTGGCCCTGCAGGTGGGCCTGGCTTCAGGCACCAAAACAAGCTCCTGCCTAAGGTTCAGATGGTCCCCTCGCAAGTGTCTCAGCCTCACCTGCCCACCCCCACCCCCATTTTTCAGATGAGGAGACAGAGACCCACATGGGTGCAGGGGCTGTCCAATGGTTGGAATGAGTTTATGGCAGCACTGACCCAGAAGCCTGTGTCTTCACCTTCATGCCCGCTCTCTTTTCTCCTCCCCAGGCTACCTGGCGAGGGACCCCGGGGGCCGCCCAAGGAGTGGAGGGACCAGGTCTGCAGTTTGTGCAGCACTTGGGGGACCACACTCCAGTCTGACTGCTCCCCTGCAGGGCTAGGATGCAGTGGGGCTCTGATTCAGACAGATGCCATTTCTTGATGCTTCCCATCAGCTGGGTGAGCCAGTGCATGCTGGGAACTCACCAGGGCTCACCGTTCCTTAATCGTGGAGGGCTCGGGGCCCTGGGTGTGAGTCATACACTGGGAGATCCTCAGCCATATAGAGACCATGACCCCAGGCAAGCAGCAGGGCTCCTAAGACCTCGATGGAGGACGGCAAAGAGGACTGCCTGTGGGTCAAAGCACCACATGGCTGGTGGGATATAGGCTTAGGCTGTTTCCAGAAGGCTCTTGTATTGGAAGATAGGGCAGAGCTAAGGAGGTGCTGATGAGGGAGAGGTGGGATCCGAGAGGGAAGGATGTATCAAAGGAGCAGGTGGGGTGATGGAAATATCTCTGGGCTGTAGTTAGACTTGAGCAACAGGGAAGAAAAAGCTGCAGTGTAAACAACCCACAGCATCGTCCCAGCACGGCTGCCTTCCGAGGGGGTGGCGTAATTCATATCAAAGGGGTGAGGAATCTTTATGTGCCTGCAGAGACAACTGGGAGGGGAAGGAGTTAAGAGGAATAATTTGATTGTGTTAAAGAAAAAAGTAATTTCAAAGCTGGTCCTTAATGTGTTCTGTGCAGGCAGAGATTGGCCCAGAGGCAGCCTCAGGCAGGGCGTGGGGATGAGCTGCTCCACAGGAGAAATCGATGCTATGGGAGGCTGGGGGTGAAGAGCGCAAAGGGGGGGGCGGTTGGAGAACAGGGGCAGAGGCTGTGCAGCTCTGAGCGGGAGGGGAAGAGCTGAGCCAACTGTTGGCCTTGGGGATCCAGGATGCTGGCGGCAGGGGGGGGGGGGGGGACAAGATGTCTAATGGGGGCGGGATGGCCAAGGGAATAGCTGACATTCAACTTTAAGGTGTTTTCTGTGCTAAGACTCAATGCAGCTCTCTTAATTGTATGTAGGGAAAATGTGTTACATGTGCCCTACACTGGGGCTACTTTGGGGAAATCAAGGAAAAGGGACTATGCTTTACATTTGTCTTGACACAAAACAGAGAGAAGAAAACAACCTCAGGGGCAAAAAGAAAAAGAGGAGAGAGAAAGGAGGAAAGGGAGGGAGGGAGGGAGGGAGGGAGGGAAGGAAGGAAAGGAGGGAGGGAGGGAGGGAAGGACGGAGGGAGGCAGGGAGGAGGGAATTCAATAGAAACGGAGAGAAGGGTTGGGATCAAATCCCCAGAAGTATTGCAGGAAAGCCTGGCTTCCCTCTCTTGTGGGTTGAGGGTTTGACCCATGTTCTCTTGGCTATTGAAAGACTCCCTAAGGCCATAGGGCTTGGGAACACCCAAAGTGGGAGACCTTGTGATTCAAATCTTGTGTGTGACTTACCAAGTGATCAGGAAGAAAGAGGACATGTGAGTTCAGAGCGGTCTGTGAGGGCACTTGAGGAGATGGGTCGTCTAAGAGTGTATGTACATCCAGGCCTGTGCTGTGCAGGCAGGCCTCGGCTCACCTTAGCCGAGAAACCTTGCAGGATCTGGAAGGAAGCGGCTATTTCCTTACACACACACACACACACACACACACACACACACACACACACACCACACACACCACACACACACCACACACACACACATACCCTGAGATTGTGCTAAGGACAGGTCTGGCCCAGTGTCTCCCTGCTCCCTTTCTCTTGCGATTTCTTAAAGCCTCCTTTAAATTATAGATCGGCTCACTGACAGCCAGTTAAGATGACTGAGTGGTTTCATCTATATTTCAGGGCAGCCCTGGGATCCTTTGGGCCAGAAACGAGGACACACTCCTTTCCACTTCCCTCTCTGAAACTGACGTTGTTCAAGGTGTGAGCCTCTGAGAACTCCCGTTGCCAAGTTGCTTCATTCTTTATAAAAATATAGATGTCTCAATCGTATGTTGCCATGACCGGGGTCCCTCCAGACAGCCTCCCCAGCGCCTGACCCACAGGTATCAATCTTATAGCTCCATTTCTTCAGAGGAGAGTCCATCATGTACTTCATTGAATTACAACTCTAAGAGCAAAGGTCCCCAGGGACACGGGTGTGGACACTCCATCCCGAAGAGTCTGACCCCGGTGGGAGGGATCTAGAAGCCATCTCAAATGTCAGATACATTGAGAATATTGATTCCAGGGAAGAGCAAATCAGGGAGAATGCACAACTATTAGTGAGAACTCTGACTTATAAGTAAGATCAATGCACCAAATGCATTGGCTAGTGATAAAGGGAGGATTGATTAAGTAGCCTCAGGAATGGCTTGATCTAGTAGTTCAACAAAGTCCCTGGGGCATTCTCTCTCTCTCTCTCTCTCTCTCTCTCTCTCTCTCTCTCTCTCTCTCTCTCTCTCCCTTCCTCTCTCCCTGCTCTCTCTCTCCTCCAAGTGCCTTTCTTCTTGGCATTACCATTGGCTGAATCCTGTACCTCCAATTACAGTCTGAGGGCTCTGTCTCATGCCATATCTCAAATATTTTCTTTCCACGGAGCAGGAAGCCTTCTTGGCCACCAGGAGCCCTCGATTCATATCCTATCAGTTTAAAGGCCCTCACCAGAAAGAGATGGTCTTTCCTAACATCTGTCAGAAAAGTCCTGGGTTCGACTCACTGGCCCAAATTAGAAGCACAGGCCCCTCCCTGATCCAGTATCTGTGGCCAGGAGGTCAGGTGTGCCTGTTGGAAAATTGCAATCAGCTCTCCCCAAATCACATGGAACAGGTGCCCACAGGGAAGAGAGGTTCTGTTACCGCAGGAGAATAGGAGGTGCCAGCCAAACAAAGAGCAGATTCCACTACGATGTCTGCAAAGTTATGAGGTGGCCTGGGTTATTTTTCTTTCTATATAATTTAAGTTTGCTCACATCACCATCTTGCCTAATATCCTTCAGTGGCTCCCCAGGGCCTGAAAGATGAAGTCCAATCCTTTCTAAGGGCTTGCCAAGCCCTCCAGGCACTGGCCCTGGCTCCCACTCAGCTCCACCTCCTACCGCTCTCTGCCCAGTTCTCTCCTCCACTCCCAGCACCACTGCACCTAGAGCCAGGCAGGCCTCTGCCCTCCCCCACCCCCCAAAGCACCCTCCAGGTGCTCTCCTACTTCTCTAGACCAAAGACAAGTTCAAAACATTGCCTGAAATCTTAAGGGGAAGCAAGGAAGTGCATATGAGAAAGTACCCCTACACTGTTTTTAGAAGCAGCTCTGCTGAGAACCCAAAGTTCTTCCCAAATCCACTGCCCAACTCACCTGCCAACTGCCTCCATGTGGTCAGGGATGAATCTCCTCCCACCACAGGCATCTGGCAACCATCCCCCTTCCGTGGAGCTCAGGTCTGACGCCCCACCCCACTCCCCACCCCAGCTGCTAGAAGTAGTTTTTCCTTCTTGCTCACTTTGAAGATTGGCCTCCCAAGCCCTCCTGTCCTGCCCCAGAATTTGCCTCTTCCATGCAATGCATTACTGACAATAGGGATATCAAAACAAAATACCTGTCAGGACATCTTTTGAATGTTGGATGTCAGGTTAAAATCGAACCTCATGTGGGACTCCAACTCCCAAGTCCAGGTTGGGCTGGACAGGACCCAGTCTGGGTCATTTGCACAGTTGTGTTCTCCGGTCTCGGTGAGGAAATGAGCACTTCTCTCCCACATCTTTCTCCATTCCAGCCCTCATCTTGTGCAAACAACTGATCCAGAGAAACACACCCCACTTTGCAAGAACACACCAAGTTCAGGTATAGGGTAGTCTGATTCCAAATTAGGAGATGCTCAGAGGCAGGGTTCTACACCTGACCTCCTGGCCAGTCTAAATAAAACAACTTCAGAGGCAGAATTCCACAAATTCATTCAATGTACATTACTAAAGGGTATTAACATTTCAGACTAAGAAATCCCCGTTAAGGCCCCA
Organism: Myotis nattereri; assembly: GCF_964212035.1. NCBI lineage: Eukaryota > Metazoa > Chordata > Mammalia > Chiroptera > Vespertilionidae > Myotis > Myotis nattereri. Next base: position 72,756,773 of record NC_138085.1, on the reverse strand, counting down.
TCAGTGCTTTCCCATATTCACCAAGAATGATAAGTAGGCCCTTGCTTTCTATTAGCATAGCTGAAAGAGCCAATTCGAGTGGTATGTTCCAAAACAAAGAAATGTCTTCCATAAAGCAAATTTTAGTCTCCATCCTAAAAGGCAGTTTATAATCCTAAATGGCATTTTTTCCAGTTTTAGAAAAAAAACAACTTATTATAAACCCATTACAAAGTAATTTTATAATTCCAGGACAAAGGATGATAAGAGAGCAATTGGGTGAAGGCTGATTTCAAAGGTTTGTCATGGGGAGACCTATTGATACATCCAATCAAAACCAAAGACTAATCAGATATGAAAATTCTCCAAACCTGCTACAAAAAGTGAAATTTTGAAAATTCTTCAAAACTCTATTTTAAAGCATAGCTGAGCTCAAAAGCAAGAAAAATTCTAGGCACCAGAATGAAACAGAAACCTACGTCCTTAGAGAGTCAAAAGGATCAAACCCAAAAAAGAATAGAAACAGGCAATAGTGAAATCACCCCCACAAAAAGCCTTACTAACTCAGAGCAGTTACAAGATTGTTGTGAAAAATAACCCCTGCTGAAGATGAACTCACACACACAAATTATAAAATACTAGAGGCCTGATGCACTAAGATTCGCGCAAGAATGGGCCTTCCTTCCCCTGGCTGCTGGCACCGCCTTCGCTCCAGCCCAGAGCTGCCTTTCTGCCTTCCCACACTGCCCAGAGGCCCAGAGCACATGGGGCTGGGCGGGACGCTTGTGTATGCAAATTAATCCGCCAGCTTTGTTGGGTTAATTTGCATACCCACTCCTGATTGGCTGGTGGGTGTCACAAAGGTATGGTCAATTTGCATCTTTCTCTTTTATTGGCATAGATATGGGGAAATCCAATGCCAAGTCAGACTATCCATGGGTTTAACAAATGGAATCATTCACACCAGAGGAATTAGAAACTAAAAAATGACCTGTAAAGAACCTTAGGTTCAATTAAGTGTTTACAGAGATAAAGAAAGGCCCATTTAACAAGCATAGAAAATTACGAATTGAGAACAAGAGGATTTGCAATCCTGACTACAATTGTAGGTTTATCTTTCTCTTTGCAGTTTTCTTTCCCTTCATGTATTTTGAAGCTTTTTTGGGGGGTCCATATACATTTATCTCATAATCTATCCCTTTTAATTGAGGTGTTTAAACCATTTTACATTTAATGTGATTGTTGATATGGCTAACTTTAAATCTGCCATTTTGCTACTTGTATTCTATGTGTACCGTCTGTCTTTGTTCTCAATTTTCTCTTTTTTTGAGTTATCTAATGTGTCTTGTTATTTTATTTTATCATAGGTCTACCTCATTCTTTTTAACCCCAGTATAATATTCCATAGTATGGATGTATCATAGTTATTTACTTAGCAATAAAAATTTAAATTTTTTTGTTTTTAAATATTACCAAAACATTGTAATTAACATCTTTATGCATGCTTCTTCTCTCTCTGTGAGTATTTCTGTAGAATCAAGCCTCAGAAGTGAAACTTCTGGGTCAAAGGCAAGCACTTTTTCATTTTGATAGAGTCTGCCAAGTTGCCCTCCAAAAAAAGCTGTATCAATTTGTTTCCACCAAGAAATGGCAGTTCCCTACTCCTTGCCAACCTTACACAGAATCAATCTTCTTTTATTATTTTTTTGTCATTTTATTGGGGAAGTTGTCAGTTATTGTTTTTAATTTGCATGTCTCTGGGTTTTTTTTTAATGATATTAACCATATTGACATATATTTAAAGCCACTTGTACTTCTCCTGTGAATTGTCTATTGTTTTTGGCTGAATTATGTTCCCCCCAAATTCATAAGTTGAAGTCCTAATCCCCAGCACCTCAGATGTGACTTTATTTAGAGATCGGGCTTTTAAGGCAGTAATTGAGGCAAAATGAGGTCATGAGGTAGGCCCTAATCCAATGTGACTTTTGTCCTTATAAGAAGAGATTAGCACACACATTTGTGTGTATAGAAGAGAGACCATGTGAGGACACAGTGAGAAGCCAGCCGTCGGCAAGCCAAGGAAAGAGAAGAAACCAAACCTGTCAACACCTTGATCCTGGACTTCCAACCTCTATAAGTGCAAAAAAATAAAGTTCTGTTGTTTAAGCCATCCAAAATGTTCTATTTTCTTATGGCAGCCCTAGCAAACTAATATTCATATTCATCTATATTGCCAAATCTCCTGGATTGTCTTTTCTTATTGATTTATAGGAGTTCATTATATATTATCTATAATAATAAAAGCGTAATATGCTAATTAGACTCAACAGCCAAACGACCTTCCAGATGTCATTCCGGACATCTTTCCAGGCGAAGCCGCAGTGGCGGGGGCCGAGGCAGAGGCGGTTAGGGGTGACCAGGCAGGCAAGTGAGTGGTTAGGGGCTATTAGGCAGGCAGGCAGGCAGGCAAGCGGTTCGGAGCCAGCGGTCCCAGATTGCGAGAGGGTGCAACTGGGTTGAGGGACCCCCCCCCAACCCCTGCACGAATTTTGTGCACTGGGCCTCTAGTCAATATTAACCTTTTATCTAGAGCAGTGGTTCTCAACCTTCTGGCCCTTTAAATACAGTTCCTCATATTGTGACCCAACCATAAAATTATTTTCGTTGCTACTTCATAACTGTAATGTTGCTACTGTTATGAATTATAATGTAAATATCTGATATGCAGGATGGTCTTAGGCGACCCTGTGAAAGGGTCATTCGACCACCAAAGGGGTCGCGACCCACAGGTTGAGAACTGCTGATCTAGAGTTACCATATAATTTGTTGTTCATACCGAAACACTTTTGAGAATGACAAATACTAAACCAGATGGAACACCAAAACAACAAGCATAAACCAAAACTGCCCTGAGAAAACTAGAATGTATGTTCACCATATTATTATTGCCCGTTACATTTGCTGCCAAATTTTCACCAAGTATATTAATTATTTTTAATTTGTTAATAGACTTTATTTTTAGAGCAGTTTTATGCTTATAGAAAAAATGAGCAGAAAGTTTCTCTATTATTAACATCTGTTATAATTGATGAATCAATATTGATACGTTATTATTAACTAAAGTCCATAGTTTACATTAGTGTTGGCTCTCTGCTGTACAGTTCTATGGGTTTTGACAAATGCATAATGTCATGTATCTACTACTAATTATAGTGTCCTACAGAGGAGTTTCACTGCCCTAAAAATGCCCTATGCTCCATCTATTCATCCCTCCCTTTCTCCTCCAGAACCTGTGGCAACCATTGATCTTTCTTTTACTGTCTCTATAGATTTTCCCTTTCTAGAACATCATATTGTTAAAAATCATATAGTATGTAGCCTATTCAAACTGGCTTCTTTCACTTAATATGCATTTTAGGTTCTTCCATGTCTTTTCACAGCTTGATAGATCCTTTTTTATCATTGAAAAATATTCAGTTGTATGGATGCACCGTAGTTTCTTTATCCCTTTACCTATTGAAAGACATCACAGTTGCCTCCAGTTATTGGCAATTGTGAGCAAAGCTGCTATAAACATTTGTGTGAAGGTTTTACATAGGAAAAGTTTTCAATCTAGTGAGATTGCTGGATAGTATAGTAGGCCTATGTTTAGTTTTTAAAGAAACTGCCAAACTGTCTTCCCAAGTGGCTATACCATTTGCATTCCTACCAGCAATGAATGAGGGCTCCTGTTTCTCCACATCCTCATCAGCATTTGGTGTTGTCAGTGTTTGGGAGTATAGCCATTCTAATAGATGTGTAGTGGTATCTCATTGTCTTAATTTGTCGTTCCCTGATGACGTATAATGTTAGACATCTCATTAGCTTATTTGCCATCTGTATGTCTTCTTTGTTGAGGTGTCTGGTCAGATTATTTTGCCCATTTTTTAATTGGGTTGGTTGTTCTCTTATTGTTGAGTTTTAAGAGTTCTTTGTATATTTTGGATACAAGTCCTTTATGAGATATGTGTTTTTGCAAAGAATTTCCTCTCAGCCTGTGGCTTGCCTTTACATTCTCTTAACAGTATCCTTCAAAGAGCAGAAGTTTTTCATTTTTAATGATGTCCAGCTTAGCAAATTTTTTCTCTCATGGATTGGTCTCATATCTCAAAAATCATTGCCAAACCCAAGGTCAGTGGGTTTTCTCCTGTTAACTTCTAGAAACAGATTTTTCTCCTGTTATCTTCTGGAAATTTTATAATTTTATATTTTGCACTTACGTCTATGACCCAGAGTTAATTTTTGTGAAGAGTGTGAGGTCTGTGTCTAGATGCATTGTTTTTGCATGTGTATGTCTGATCGTCCCAGCACCACTTGTTGAAAAGACTATCCTTTCTCCATTGTATTGCCTTTGCTCCTTTGTCGAACTCTGTTCTACTCTGTTTCACTGATCTATTTATTCCTCTATAAATACCACGTCTTGATCAGCAAGTTTACAGTAAGTCTTGAAGTCATGTTGTATCAATTCTCCAACTTTGTTCTTCAGGATTGTGTTGGCTATTCTGGGTCTTTTGCCTTTCAATATAAATTTTTAATCAGCTTGTCGATATCCACAAAATAACTTGCTGAGGTTTTAATTGGGATGGCATTGAATCTATATGTCAAGTTGGAAAGAATCAACATTTTAACAATTTTGTCTCTCCCTATCCATGAACATGGAATATTTCTCCATTATTTAGATATTCTTTGATTTCTTTCATCAGAGTTTTGTAGTCTTCATGTATATTCTTCACATATTTTGTTAGCTTTATGCTTAAGTCTGGTTTTCTCTTTCTTTTCTTTCTTTCTTTTGTGCTAATATAAAGGGTATTGTGTTTTTAAATATCAAATTCTAATGATTCATTGTTGATATATAGGAAAGTAATTAATTTTTGTAGCTGGAGCTCTCCTATTGGAATGCTCTCCAGAGATCTTCTGGACTGGCCCAAGACCTTCTGGAGCCATTTGGGTCCTCACAGCCACTGCTAAGCTCTAGACTGCATCTTTTCTCATCTACCTTTTTATTTAAAAAATATATATATATATGGATAACACTTTAGAGTATATATTTATTCTTTCATTTGACCTCCTAAAATACGATGATAGGGGTTGCTGGGGTCCAACCCCAGCGGGTCCAGGGGTCCCCAAAGGTGTGGACGGAGTCGGCGAAGAAGGAATGACACGGAGGCAGCGTTCAGTTGATCAGCAGCCTAGCCAGGATCTCTAGCCAAGTTCTGGTCAGGATCTCCAGTGAAGTTCTGGTTAGGATCTCCAGCCAGGTTCTGTTCCCTCGCTAGGTTCTCCAGCCAGGTTCTGTCCAGGTTCTCCAGCCAGGTTCAGTCACCAGGTTCTAGTCAGGTTCTCTTGCCAATTTCTGTAGTCAGGTTCAGTCCAGGATCTTTTGCCATGTTCTCTCGCTAGATTCTGTCTCTAGGTTCTGAGGCCAGTTTCTGTCCAGGATCTTTTGCCATGTTCTCTCCAGCAAAGTTCTTCTGTCTCTAGAGAACGTTCTGTGTAGGTTCTGTGCCTAGGTTCTGTCTCCTAAGTTCTGTCTTCTTACATCTGTATTTATACCAGTTGATTCCAATCCTATCAATCTCTATTTCAAAGGTTAGGGCGTTTCTTATCTCCATTCCAGGGAGTAAAGATTATGTAGCTTAAGCAGGATTGTTCGTAGTTAAAGTGATTAATTACCCACCTGGCACTTAGTTAAGAGGTTTTATTCCCTCCCTAACTTCAGGGGAAAATCCCTACCTGGGGAAACAACCTTTCTCAGAGACCTTGGTTAAAACACATAGTGCCAAGAAGGTGAGCAAACATATTAAGAACAGTATGCCATATATGCCAGGTCCCTTGAAACAGCAAGCATGGACCGGCTCCCGGCAAGGGGTAGCTATAATTACTGAGGGAGAAACTGAGGCTCAGAGAAATTGTTTGACTCACCAAAGCTACAAAGCTACTAAGTCTCAGAGCCATTTATTCATTCAGCAGCTGTTTCCTACTGGCCTGGTGTGTGCCCAACAGCCTGGAGACCCAAAGCTGGAAGAAAACGTGTCCACGGTCATCAGGGTGCTCCCGGGTGGTGGGCAGGCAGGCTCATGGACAGGCAGTTCCAAAGCAACCTTACTGCCCCGGGGGTGGACCTTACCAATCCAGGGTTACGCAGGAGAAGGTCTCCAGGATGACCTGGGGGAGTCCTCCCTGACAGAGAAGTAGCATTTGACCTGAGACTTGAAGAATGACTAAGAATTTCCAGGGAGAGCAATGAGGAGACTGTATTCCAGGAAGGAACAGCACGGGCAGAGGTACCCAGTGTGAGAGGATGTAGAGCGTTCGGGGAAACTACAAGTTGTTCTGGATCACTGAATCACACGGCGGTGAGGGAGGGGGATGATGATGCAGAGACGTCTAGGCTGGAGGGGCACGCAGTTGATGGTAGTTACGTATGCCAGGCTCTGTCCTAATCACACACAAGCTCATGGAATCTTGCCGTGTCTGGACTGGGACCCCTGAGCATAACTTACATTCCGGAGCCCCTGTAGGGTCAGGCTGAGGCTGTCCTCCGTGCGACCTGTCCATTTCCTAGCATGGCGTCCTCCCTTTCCCGCCTGCTCCTCCTCTTCCTGCTACCTCCCTGGGAGCACTTAACAAGTCCTCATCTCAGGGACTGCTCCTGGGCAGCCCACCCCAAGCACCTGCTTAGTTTCAGCCACTTATGGTGACTTGATACCACGCCATGATTTCATTTGTTCACTGTTTGTCCCCTTCACAGAATATAAGCGCCAGGGGGACAGAGGCCTGACCTATTCCATTCACTTGTGCCTCCTCATGCCTGGGACAGTTTCTGGCACATAGTAGGTGTCCAAATATACTTTGCTGAATAAATGATCTCAGTTAATTCCCACAATGACCCCGTGGTGGTAAATATTATCATCTCATCTTACAAATAAGGAAACAATTTCGTAGAAGTTTAATAACTTGCCTAGGCTGACACAGACAGTGGACAGCACAGCCGAGGTTCCAAACTTTGCCTGTGACTCCAAACCAAAGCTTAAGCTTTAAACCCAAGCCCATGTTTGCAATTTCCAGAACATTCTAGGCTATTTCACACCTCCTTCGAAGGGGCTCCTGAAGCTGCTTCTTTTGCAAAGAAACATCCCTCCAATTCCGCATCTCACCCCAAGTCGCCCCCCACGGTGCCCTGTGAGCCCCTCTGTCCCTGGACAGATTCCTGGTGGCTCTTGTTCATCTTTACTTCCTCTTTCTCTTCTGTGAAGTCCTTTAGGATAAATCTTCCCCTTGTTCATTTTTGAGTTCAACCCTAACAAGAGTCTGTCGCTGGACCAACTAGACAGCTGAGGCCGTGAATGTGGGATTGGCGCAAAGTCTGAGGGCCACGCTATACTGGCCATGTGAGGCCCAGTGACCTTCCCAACCCACATCAGAGCATGAGGCCTGGTCCCTGGGGGGTTTCTAGATTCAGGGACCTTGCCCCAAATGCCCCTTGGCTCAGGGCTCCTCTTACCTTTCCCAGGCCCATCACCCCCCAACCCCGTCTGCCCCCCAGGCTTCCAGTTGGGTGAGTCCATTCATTACACTCTCCCTGCCCCTGCCTGCCAGAGATCACCCCGGTGAACCTCAGGGGGCACTGAGAGCCATCAATCCTAGTTACAGCTGCTTGGTTGACTTCCCCAAACCATGAGCTTAAGTCTTCTGAGAGTTGCACCCAGGTCCAGCCCCTGAAAGAGGCCTTGGTCTCACCCAAGGCAGATGTAGAATCCCTGAGGGAATATAGGCCTCCTCCAGTGGAATGCTGGGGCTGCTGAGGACTCTACAGACCTCCCTGTCCACCCCCTGAGGCCCAGATTGGGGACATGGCTACTCTTGGGTCAGAGACAGGTTCAGAGCAGATGGGGGCCGAACCTGGGCCTTTCACTGCCCCTTTCTATTTCAGCTCACTCTACTGCTACTCAGCAATTGGGACACAGGAAGCTTTCCTGCGCCCGGCCAAGGACCCTACACCCTGCCCCCTTTCCAAGGCCAAGCATTGGTAAGGGCCGGAGTGAAAGTCTGGCCAGGGCAGGAAAGTGCTGTCTTAAAGAGGCGGTAGGGCCTGCATGCCTGGCTGAGCTGGCTGTCACCCGGGCCAGGTGGGCCTCTGACACTCAGCAGGAATTTTCCATTTGCGCATCCTCCGGCTGGTTGGGATCCAAGGCATTTTTAAGCTTTTTTTTTTTTTTTTCCATTCCAGTTGTTTCCCCTGCGCCGTGAAGATGCACCCTGGGGTCCAGAGCAAGGGTCTCTAATTCTCAGGGAGGCTCCAGGGAGCCCCACCCAGGAGCCACCTGTTAGTGCTTAAAATACAGAATTCTAGAATATAGGAACAAGAAAGTGTTTTTTAAAAATCTACGCAGACAGTGAAATTGAGGTTCAGAGAGAAGAATGACATGCCAAAGGTCACTCCACCGGTAAGTGGTGCAACCAAGATCAAACACAGGTTTGTCTAACCCCGACAGGATTCCATTTCCACAGTACCAGTTTCCCCAAGGTCAAGAGCCAAGGTCACCGAGAGACTCCAGAAGTCATGTGAGAGAGTCCCACAGATGAGGCTGTAAGCGGGAGCTGAGCCATCTGTGGGGAAACTGCCAGGCCCCAGGAGAAGGCCCCAGAATGGACAGCTGAGTTGCCAAGGACACACGATTCCCCACGCTCCTTTTCCGGGCCTGGCAGCAGCGATTCCAACAGCTCCTTCCCAAAGGCAAGGCCAGTGGGTGGTCGCCCCCCCCCTCCAGGGGCCTGAGACCCCTCCTCTCACATCATGGTGGTTGGGGCTGTTTCCTGGGTGGAGGCAGACCTAACCTTGGGGCATTCCTTGTGCAGTGATAAGTCCTGGACCCGGTGAATATGTGTGAAATACAGCCTAGGAGGCTGGGCCTATGTTTTGAAGACAGGCTGGGCTGGAGTCTGAAGCTTGTGGAATCTTTGTCAAACTGTGCAGGGCACTGCACGGGGCAGCCACAGGCAGGAGGTCTGACCCCAAGAAAGTATCCCTAGTGGTTAGAGTAGCCCCTGGGTCTGCAGGTCAAGGAGAAAAGACTGACTCTACAAGGTGAGTGACCCTGGGGGTGTTTCCCAGAGTCCTAGCTAACTCCCCGGAGCCTGGGCCTCCCCAGGGCTGGACCTCAGGAGTGCCCCCCTAACCGCCCCCGTTGCTCACAGAGGTGGAGGTGGGGAAGGTGATGACGGGAGACCTCAGTGCCACTTGGCCTGTGCAACCTTTACCTTCGTGAAACTTGTAGAACAAGGTCCGCAGTGACCAGCCCGGCACTCCCCAAAGTAAGTTCTGTGAATCAAAGTCCAAGGGTATCAGAGGGGGGAAATGTTTCCATGGCCAAGTGAGTTTGGGAAACCAGGTCAAACCAATCCTCCAACATATTACAAATTTCTCGCAGATCTCTTAGAGCGGTGGTTCTCACGGGGGCAAGATATCTCCCAGGGGACAGTGTATTTAGACATTAGTTGTCACAACGGGAGAGGTGCTCCTGGCATCTAGTGGGTAGAGGCCTGGATGCTGCTAAACATTCTACAATGCACATGGGACAGTCTCCCCCCCCACCCCCCACCCCACCCCCATCCCTGCAAAAGAAATCTGGCCCAAAATGTCAACAGCACTGAGACTGAGAAACCCCGGAGCATTGCAAACTCCCACAGGAAGTGTGTCAGGTCCGCAGGGGGAGAGCAGTCGTCATTCTCTGGGGCCACTCAGCATCTGCTCTCCCTTCCCACGTGGGAGGATTCCCCGTGTTGCGAAGCAGCGGCTGCCTCCCAGCTCAGCAGCTGAAAGTGGCCGATTCACGCTGTCCCAGCCTCTCTTGAGCTCAGGTGCGGGCACACGGGCTCACTCCGCCAACTAGATGCATTTCCCAGGCTTGGGACCCAAAACCTGTGGTGCAAAGCAGCAGGAGCTCTGCAGAACCCTTCTGGTGAGGACGGTGGCAGCAGCCACGATCTGTTTCCACAGGCCACACGGGGGATGGTTCTCGAGGCAACACCCAATGTTGGTGGCGCTGGTGGCACAAGCTAAAGTATCTGTGCTGGTCACAGTGGGGTCTTCCTGAGGTCGGTCCTACAATATGGCTTTGGGCCTTGATCTAGAAGATGCTTTGTCTCTGACCTTGGTTTTCTGACCCCACAGGAGATTCTGTGAGCTACCCAAGGTCCAAAGAATAAATCCCTTATCAGCTAAGTCAGCAGAGTTGGCTTCTGATGCGCATACAGAACTGAGTGATGCACCGAGTTTCCCAAATGCATGTGAGCACAGGATTCTTTCTTTGTAGAATATCTCGGGGAACTTTTGTTCCATGAGAATATCTTGAGGAATATGGACCGAACTGTCAAACAGGGATTCTTACAACCTCTGCTCCAGCCAGAACCAGACACTGCAGTGGCCCGCCTCTCCCCAAGGCCATTGAGGACGCTCAGCCTCCCCCTCCTGGTCCTCGCTGACCCAGGGCTCGCCCACAGCTGCCTCCTCCCCAGTGCCCCCAATAACCGCAGCTGCTGCAGCCTCAGAACAGAACCTAATACAATCAAGGTGTGCAAATGCTTGGGCTTGTCAGAAGGTGGAAAGAACGGAACCGTGGGACCCAACTCTGTTGCTTAATTAGGCCCATGACGTTGGCAGATCAGAGATAAGTTTAAAAAGAGACTGAGGTTTTGAGAATCTGCCGAGTCAGGAGGGAAAGAGGGAAGCTTTAGGGAAGTCAGCTCTCCACCCAGAGAAGAGTGAAGGTAGTGTAAGGGCTTCTATGCCCCGATGTCACGGAAGGTGCTGGGGCTGGCTTCAGGTGGCTTTAAAGAGCAGTTTTAGACACATTCATTCATGGGTTCATCCAGAACATATGGAGCCCCAGCATCGAGCAGGCGCTGCTGAGACAGCTTCGGGCCAGACACACGGACCTGACCCGCCCTCCCGGAGCTTGGGGTCTAGTGGGGGAGACAGACAGCCAATCCTTGAGGTGCAACTGGTCCTTCTGTTACAGTGGTGTTGGGAGGAGAGGGGAGCCCGAGGACCATGAGGGACCTCATCCCCTGGGTCGAGGAGGACTTCCCCGAGGAAGGGACCAGCAGAGGAGCAGGTGTGAGCAGGTAGGGGGAGGTAGGAATCCACTGGCAGCTGAGATAAAAGGAACACAGTAGCCTGGCTAAAGTGGCTCAGTGGTTGAGCGTTGACCTATGAACCTATGAGATCATGGGTTCATTTCCCGGTCAGGGCACATGCGCAGGTTGTGGGCTCGATCCCCAGTGGAGTGCATGCAGGAGGCAGTCAATCAATGATTCTCTCTCATCACTGATGTTCCTTTTTTTAAAAAATATATATATTTTATTGATTTTTTAGAGAGGAAGAGAGAGGGTTAGAGAATTAGAAACATCAATGAGAGAGAAACATTGATCAGCTGCCTCGTGCACACCCCCCACTGGGGATGTGCCCGCAACCAAGGTACATGCCCTTGACCGGAATCGAACCCGGGACCCTTCAGTCCGAAGGCCGACGCTCCATCCACTGAGCCAAACCGGTTAGGGCTGATGTTTTTTTCTCTCTCTTCCTTCCTCCCTGAAATCAATAAAAAAAATTTTGGAAAAGAATAAAAAGGAGCACAGTGGGTTTGGGGACCCAAACAAAGGCTCCCAAAGCCCAGCAGGGGGAGGGCAAGTGGACCTCGAGCCAGGCTGGAGGGGGGTGGGGAGGGAGAGGGTTTGCAAATGCCCTGCAGGCCGTGCCCAGGGCCCAGGGCCTCATTCTAAAAGCGTGGGAATCACTCGAGGGTTCTGACTGGAACCACGTGGCACAGGTGAGGGGCACCTGGAGAACAACGTGGCTCTCCAGTGCTGAGGCAGATGGAGGGCTGGTCCTCATGGGGGATGGGTGTCCAGGTGAGGGAGGGGGGAGGGACGCAAATGGACTTGGGGAGCAGCTACAGTGTGCTCAGGCCTCAGGCCGGGGGCTAGACATGGGAACGCCTTTCCGCTGAGCTGAAGTAACATAAAAACAGCCCTGGCCTCTCATGCTCCCGCCCCCCACCCCCCCGCCCCACCCCACATGCTTGCTGCAGGCCTGAAGGCTGTCAGCGCAGTTCCGGACCAACAGGCAGGGCGCCTGCGAAGTGGGGGTGAGGGAGGAAGAGGAAAATAAGCAACAGGAACTGGCCCCGGCAGCTCCAGGGAGAGTGCTGGGAAGGAGTCAGCAGGCCCTGACAGGTGAGGAAGCTGAGGCCCAGGTTCAGGGGCAGAGCTGGAAATAAAACCCGGGTTCCTCCGATGCTCCTTCTGCTGCTCCAGGTGTGTGTGCACATGGGTGTGCACACGTGTACATGTGTGATGGAGACGAGGCCATCGTCTCTCCATCCACCCATAATCCAGGCTGGCCATGATGCTGGCCTGAGCTAAGATGTGTACAGAAATAAGAGAAATGCTTAGGAAAGAAGTTAATCTCTATATGGGGTGTATTCAGTTTCAGAAGGTTAATATCTTGATTTTTTTAAGCCCTTTCTGTTTTTTTCAAAGAGGATTTGGTGTTCTCAGTCCCAGCTGGGAGCTTAAGAAAACAGAACAGTGTTTCTCCGCCTGCTGCCTTCCCTGCTGCTCGAGGCCTCTCATGCCGGACCCGGGGGCAGGGGTGCCTGGATCCGGGCCTTGGCTCAGGCCCGCTCTGTGCACAGAGGGGAGGGAGAGGCACAAACCGCAGTGTGTTGTGGGGAACAGCCCCGGAGTCTCCGCCCCCCATTCACTGCCTGGGTGAACCTTGGAGCCATCCTTTCGCCTTAGAAAAACGGAGATGACGGTGAAAACTTGTACACTGGATGTGCTCTTAAAACCGACTTCCGGGGCCAACAGGGGAATGTATTTCTGGGGTCGCCATCGGTGGGTAGACAGAGGTCTTGGTGTGGCCATCTGTAGCGCCCCCCGAATCAAGACCCTGGAGATCAGCCACAGTCTGGAGGCCCAGCCCACCAGACCCCACAACTCCCTGACCTAAAACTCCCAGGAGAGAACCCTGCTCTGCAGAAGGCTGAGCCCAACAGGGTACCAGGAGGTGAGCTGGAGCCCTGCCCAGGGCTCGCTGGGTTCTCAGCAATTTTGACAACAATAATAATAATAATAATAATAATAGTAATAGTAATAATAATAAAGCAGGTTCCAGTTTCCCCAGATTCCAAAGGTCCACACAAGTACTTCTCCCAAGTCTGGTGCCCTGGCCGGTACCTAGGACCCATCATGTCTTTGCTGGGCAGGGTCCCTTCCTGCAGGGACTCAGCAATAGATTCGCACTCAATCAGGACCCAAGTGCCACCATCATCTCACATGCCCCTCACCCTTACCCTCGCTAGGACTCTGTTTCCTCACCCATTAAGTGGGAGCTTAGACCAGATGACACCCCTCCACACACACATACATTCCCCTGGGAACTCATTTCAAGATTATAAACTTCCACGGAACCTCTGCCTCTAACAGCCCACCCACCTCCACCCCAGGCCAGACACAGGGAGCCCTGGGATGTGGACCCCAAAACCCGCGCTCTTTCCTCTGCCTCTCGGCTGCCCCCTTAGATCCCCTCGGTTGAAACAGGACGGGGCTCTCTGGCCAGGTGCTCTGTCCTGACTCAGTGCAGCAGGCCGTGTTAATGCCGCGGAGGTCCGCTTGGCAAGGCATTGAGGGACAGGAAAGGCCCACCGAGCCTGTGGGGTGATTCCCTTCTGGCCTCTCCGCTGGGCTCATCCCTCCCCCAGGGCGGTGGCAGGCCATCATCACACACCCCTGGGCCTCTGGCAGCCGTTTTCCCGTTTGTGCTTTTGGATCCAGCAAGTTACAGTTCATTCCTTCGGCCACATTGCTCATTAACGACATCACTTTTTCCATCTCCCTGACGGCTCCGTGCCCTTTCCTGAGCCCCGCCTCCCAGCCGATCTCCATCTCCCTGACGGGCTGTGGATTCCATGGGTCACAGGACCACACCATCTGTGGGTCACCTGAGACCGGCTCAGCACAGAGCCCAGGTACCACCTGCCTCCCCATGGTGACCCAGCGCCGTGGCCAAGCCTGGCCTATGTGCCTGGATGGTGACTTGCCCTTCAGATCGCTTGGTGCCCTAGAGACATGGCCCTTCTCCCAAACACGCAGCTCACAGGCATCCTTCCATCTGTGCGCGGCGGTGGAGACCCTTCTGAGTCCCTGTCTCGGCTGGTGCCTGGCACCGTGCAAGGGCTGGGCTGTGGACAGCTCAGCCTCCCCCTTTATCCCCACCTCCGATCCATCACCGTGCAGTGGGTTCATGGACAGTCCTGACTCCTGGCCCCTTTGCAAGCTGGAGTCACTTGGTCTTGCCCACAGTTCTGCCCTGTTTCCTACCCAAAGTCAAGCACCTGTCCCTCCTGGGGCAAATCCAGATGCGCATCCTGGCCCTTCCTATAGCCTTCCTGTCCGAGCTGCTCATTCATTCACACACACACTGTTTCTAAGCCTCTTAACTGTGCCAGGCCTTGCTGATAACACCTGTTCTCTTCCCTTATTGCCGCCCAGCTCTGTCCTCAATCATTTTCTAGCGAGGGAGTATGGCCGAGAAGTGGACGCACAGACTTCGGAGTCAGACTAATCTGGGTTTGAGTCCTGGATCTGTTGTCTATTTACCCATAAGAATTTAGACAAGTGATTTCACTGTGAGCCTCAGTTTCCTCAACTGTAAAGGGGGATGCTGCCATTACGAGGGCCACTGGAAGCATTACGCCAACGTATGTGTGCCTGGCATTACGTGCATGTCTGGCAGAAAGGCAAGAAAGAGCCTGGAGCTTTCAGAAGAACAGCAAAGGACACAGAATGGCTGGTGCAAGGAGCCCAAAGTGGAGTAAGGGGGGTGAGACCGGCTGGTTCAGGCAAGACAGGAGGCCGAGCCTAGGAGTGCAGGCTTAGATCTGGGCGCCATGATCTCGTGGTGGAATAGCCCTGCCCTGCCTCCAGGTAACAGTGCAGATTTTTAGATGGCACTCCAGGCTTTCCCACGACCTCCCCACCCAGCCTTCCTTCCCACAGCTCCCGGAAGAGTGTGGGAAATAACGTGGCTTCTTCCTTAGAGCCTCTCTCCTGGCAAATGTTCACTGTGGGGCTGAGGGGCCAGGCCATCCAGGCCTGCTGGTGCCCCCACATATCCCGCCTCCTTCCTTCTCTTCCCTGCCAGCCTGAACGGGGAATCAGCTCTTCTCAACCCCAGCGCTGCTTCTCCTCCCCCCGCCCACTGGTGCCCAAGGACTCTGCATGGCCTCACAAGGTCACTGGTTGCCAAGCCACACCAGGGCTCCTCTTCAAGGACAGACCAAGGCTTTGGTCTAATTACATGGGCACCAGCCATCTGAGGTCACCAAGGCCAGGGAAAGCTGGAAGTCAGGTGGCCGCCACAATCTGCCCCAGAAAGGCCACCCTACTCTCAAAGCTACAACCACGAAAATCAAAACAGAGGTTAGAGAGGGAGATCTGGATCCCAGCGGCTACTAACAATCTCACCTATTCTTTTTCTTTTTTTAAAATTGAGATTTAATCAATATATACTATTGTATCCGTTTTAGGTGGACAACATAATGATTTGATAAATGTATATATTGTGCAGTGATCACCATAATACATTTAGCTAACGTCTATCGCCACAAATAGTTACAGTTCTTTTCTTGTGAGAAAGTTTGTATTTTTTGACCTTCACCCATTTCACTTAGCATAATGCCCAGCAGGCCCATCCACGTTGTTGCATACGGTAGGATTTCCTTCTGAATAATATTCCATTGAATATGTGTAGCACATTTTCCTTATCCATTCATCCACCAATGGATAGGTAGTTTCCATATCTTGGCTATTGTAAGTAACACTGTAATGAACATGAGGATACAGGTATCTTTTTGAGTTTGTGTATTCATTTTCTTCAGGTAAATACCCAGAAGGAAAATTGCTGGGTCATATGGTAGTTCTATTTTTTAAATGTTTGAGGCATCTTCATACTCCTTTCCTTAGTGGCTGCACCAAGTTACATCCCCACCAGCAATGTACAGGGTATCCCTTTTCTCCACATCCTCACCAACATTTTGTCTTTGTCTTTTTGATGACAGCCATTCTGACAGGAGTGAGGTGATACCTCACTGCGGTTGTGATTTGCATTTCCCTGATGACTGGGGACGTACGGCACTTTTCATGCACCTGTTGGCCATGTGTATGTCTTCTTGGAAAAATGTCTATTCAGATCTTCTGCCCATTTTTTTATTTGGATTGCTTGTGAGTTTTGTATAGAGTTGCATCTGTTTTTTTATTTGTTTGGGATATTAATCTCTTACCAGATAATATGATTTACAAATATTTTCTCCTATTCTGTGGGTTGCTTTTCCATTTTGTTCATGGTGTCTGTGCTGTACAGAACTCTGAGTTTACATTCTCACCTTTTAACAGAATTAATTAATTAGTCTTAGCTTCTCATTCATCATCTCACTGGGAGTCCCCCAATCGCTGGGTGAGTGAAGCCACAGGGGATTGCTCTCCTCGCTTTTCCCTGTTTCTTAGAGGGGGAAACTGGGGCTCAGTGAGGGGCCCACTTCTCGCAGCTGGTCACCGCCGCGGTCTCCTGGCTTCTGGTCCTCTCCACTGAGCGGCTGGTCTGGAGAGTCTGGGTTACACTGGTTGCTTAGTACCAACCCAGAACCCGAGGATTTCAGCAGGAGAAGGGACTGGTGTCCAAAACCCATCGTCAGCCTCCTACAGTGTCCAGAAGTCCTCCAGGAAATCCTTCCTCAGGAGAGAAACCAGCACAGCTAGAAGGGAGACTGGCCTGGGATCTCATCTGTCTCCATCCTGCTCATCACCCCGTCATGTTCAGGGACCTCCTCTCCCATAGCCTCCAGCTCTAACACAAACCAACTTCCTCACAGAATCTGGGGCTCAGAAGCCAATAAATCATGGTTTAAAAAATCATGACTGGCTTTTTGGGAAACACACATTTCATTAACTTCTAGAGGAAAAAAGGAGGCCAGGGGGCATTCATAATTTTAAAAAATATATTATTTCAGTATTTTTAAAAACATAGTCTGAATAATTCGATCCTGCAGCATGTATTTTGTATGTTTGAAGATTTCAGACAGGTTCTTCTCTAGCTGGCCAGCTCATTTCAGCCTGGACTAGAAGCCAAACCAGATGGACTAGCTAGACTAGGGTTTCTGTTTTGTTTTAGAAAAACAACAACAACAACAACCAAAAATCACTTTATTTAGGTATGATTGACATGCCAACAGCTATACATATTTAATGTATACAATTTAATGAATGTGGAGATAAGTATACATCTAGGAAACCCATCACCAAAATCTATCCCATAGACATATTCATCACCTCCAGAAGGTCCCATCCGCCTTCTGTATTTATTATTGTTGTTATTATTTTATAAGAACATCTAAGATCTTCCCTCCTGGAAACTTTTAAGTATACAGTACATTCTTGAGATGGACTAGCGCTCCAAACTCAGAATGGATCTTTCTAGTCCTTCCTACTCATTTGACAGGCAGGGAACTGAGGCTTGAGTCAGAGAAATGTTCTCCCCAATGAAAGTCAGCTCCTTCGTGCCAGAGTCAAGTCTCAGCCCAGGTCTCTGAGTCCACACCCAGTGCTTCTCCCAGTGGGGCAGCCCCACTGTGGCCTGGGTCTGGGCAGCCTGGGGAAGGGCTGGGGGCCACCTTCTGAGCAGCCCCTGGCTCAGACCCACCTGCCCACCTCTGAGCCTCAGGCTGCTCTGTGCTACCTCTCACATATGTGTCTGGTTCACACGCTGTCCCTTTGGACTGCAGCGAGGGGCTGATTGGATGTAATTGCTTTGCCTAGAGTGCTATCTCCCTAATAGAATCGGCTGCCAGTAATTAGCCTGCCTGAGGCCTGTTTCCCCAGCTGGAGTCCTCTGACCTCCACCCTTATTGCAACCTGTGAGTGTTGGGCCTCCGCAGGCAGCTAGGTGTCTGGTATACGTGAGGGGTCCCAGAACGTTGGGTGGAAGAGAAGAAGCTGGAAGAAAGCAGTGCTGTGAAGGCTCAGCAAGGATTCCAGGTACAGGCCTCCCTGGGGCCAGAGAATCACAGTATTCCGTGGTTGGAGGGGGAGAGAGCCTGGCACTGAGGGACGTACTGCTCCAGAAATGTTGAACTGAGCCCAATTGAATGACAAAAGGCATCAAGTCCAGCCTCAACTCCAGTACACTCAGCAATCAACTCAAAAGGCACCTACTATGTGCAAAGAACTGTATGTACTAACTCCTTGGATTTTTTTAAAAAGACCTCAACCCAAGGGATCAGTCAGGCTGTGCTTGCCTACCTCCATTGACCAGGAGCTCAGTACATCCTGGGCTACCTATTTCTTCTTCAGAGGCTTAGAGAGTATTCTGTCCATTGAGGGCTGCAAGGTCTTCCACTGTAGCTTCTCCCCACAGATCACAAATCCCTCCTGCAACTGACAGCTCACATGTCCCCTGTATCTTTTCTGCAGGCAGAATATCCCAAGTTCCTCTGGTTGTGTCACATACATCATGCGGTGAGACCCTTGTTAATCTGGTTGATGGGCCTGGAATCTGTTTCTGTTGTCAATTCCTCTCTGCCAGCAGTGGGGATTATGGGGGTCAGAATTCCTCTCCCAGCAGAAAGAAGTGCAGCTAAAGACCCCAGGAGTGCCATGGTGCCCACTGAGGGACAGACGCCTAAAACCTGCTCACTGGGAGTAAAGTCACCTCTCTTGCCCTCTCCCCCGCCCGGACACACACACACACACACACACACACACACACACACACACACGCTGTGCCATGAACACTCACAGGCACCACTCGATACGCACTGGCTGATTAATCACTGCAAGTGCTATTATAATTATTGTGTTCGGGGCTGAGAACAGGCTGCCTCTGCTTGCTTCTCAGAAGCCATAAACCTGCAAAGAAGGATTTCAAGATTTGTGGGGCTGTTGACTAGATCTGCAGGCTCACTTTTTCCTTAGCAGCAACACGTTGTTTGTCAGGGAATCCAGGCTATGGCCGCTCCAGAATGCCTGCAGAGGACAGGCTCTAGGGACTTCATGTGTGCAGTGGGGAAGGGGGGCAATTTAGGGAACTTATCTTGTAGCTAAGGTTTAGAAGTCACGCTAGCTGGACTCGAGTCCCAGCTCTGGCCCAGCGAGCTGCGGTGCCTGGGCGCAGTAGGCATGAGCACTATAACGCTTCTGGTATGTGTCCCAGTGAAAATTCCCTGCAGGCCCCAGGGACACACATACAAGGATGCCCATCTCAGCGTGGTCTTCAGAGTCAGAGGTAGCGGCTGCCGAGGGGGCCTCTCCAGGGGAAGGGATCCGTCGAATGTGGTGGATGCTGACTTTGGACTAAGGCTTTCTGCTAACGAATGGAGCAGGCCTGACTCCCACAGCAGCTCCATGAAGACGGGCTGGGTCCCACTCTCACTGGTAGGAGACGCAAGTGTGTACCCAGAGCTGGTCACAGCTCATGTGGGGCGGGCTGAGAACAGAGCCAGGTGTCCACCTCCCAGAGTGTGCTGTCCCCTCCCTTCCTCCCCCTCACCCCCCGCCCCCCAGCTCCCAGAGCCTCTCCTTTGTGAACAGCTGACTTTTGTGTTTGGTTTGGGCTTGAGATGTTAAACAAATAGTGTCTCTTGACAAACGCAAGCCGGCTGCACTGGGACCAGTTATGCTCTGTAAATCCAGACCAATCCTCCACGTCTCTCTCTACAGTGATACACCAAGAAACACCTCAGTCATACGCTAAGCACCCTGAATTCTATCCACCCCCCATCAGAGGCCAGGATCCCCGCTCAGCTCTCTGCAGCAGCCACTTCCCTGCCTTTCTGCTGCAGCCCCTGGGCCTACAGGGCCCCTTCCCATCTCAGGCCTGCCTCTGGCTTGATGTTGAGATGGCTCTGAACACTCCTTCCTACAGCAAGCCATGGGCCCCAGGCCCTGCCAACCCAACTAGCCCAGCCAGGCCTACTGGAACGGATAGAGGAGTGTTTATAGAGTGCCTTCTGTGTCAGGGGCTGTACCAAGGGTGGTGGGGCACAGAGATGAGCAGGGCCCTTTCCCTGCCCAGTTGGGTCTGGTCTAAACAGGATGGAGCAGAATTTCATGTGTGGCTCCAATCCAGCTAGTAATTGATAGAGTCAGGATGTGAAGTCAGCTATCTGACTCAGGGTCAACTATTTCACTCCCTACCTCCCTGCTCCCTGCACCCATCCTCCAGCCAAACTGGCCAATAAAGAGGGGCTGAAAAGCAATGGACAGAGAGGGCTCTGGGCCCCTCATCCTCAGCCCACATTCTTGACCATTGTACAATGAGCATTGCGGGTCACAGGGCCAGGCCTGTAGTTAGCATCACAGAATGTCAGCGCAGGAAGGGACTTTTTTAGGTAGTCAACCCTTTCTTCTGTAGACAAGGACACTGGGCCCCAGAGAGGCCATGGGACTCTTTCAAGTCCCCCCAGCTAGTTGGTGGCTGGTGGCAGCACTGGGACCAAGCCTGGTGTCTGGACTCCCAGTCCAATGCCGTCTCCACAAGCTTCCTCAGGCCTTTGGACACCCCCATCTGCCTGTATCCCCTTCCCCTGAACCAGGCAGGGCTCGCTCCAGCTTTAGAAGGGCCTGTCTGCCAGGAGCCACAGAAGCAGGTTGCCGGGGTTTTCCGCCTACAGATTCCACAGTCGGTGCCCCTCTCCCGCTGACACTGCTGGTCTCTCACCCAGCAGGTGTAGGATGCTACTGAGGACACCAGAAAGCATGTGGAGCAACTCTGATGTGCAAAGCACTGTGCTCCCCACTGCGAAGGGCCTAGCGTGAGTACGAAGGGTCCCCACCCTGGAGAAAACAATGAGCCAGTGCAGCGGGCCAGGGTTAAAGTCCCAACTAATCCGTGACGCAGGAGGAAGATCTGGCGGATTGAAGTTTAGACAGGGTGCCTTGGAAGCACAAAGGAGCCAGTGGTCTTGACTGATGGCAACGGGGGAGTGCTTCCTGGAGGAAGTGGCCTTTGAGTTGGTTCTTGAAGCCTGAGCAGGAGTTCAACAGATAGAAAATGGAGGAGCCAGGACCCTAGCTAATGGGAGCCAGGTGAGCCCGGAGTGAAGCATGAGAGGACTTGGATGTGCCTAGAGCTTAGAGAGGAATGGAGTGCAAGACAAAGCTGGAAAGTAATATGTGTACAGTAGCATGCAACAACTAATGATAATTAAATGCCGTATCATTCATCCTAACTCGGTCCTGTCCTTTTCCTCACAAACTACAGTCTTAAAAAGCGGTGGCTAGAAACCTCTTTCCCCCTGATTCTTGGAAGAACTAGCGAGGCAGAAGCAGGCCAGGACGGCCGTGGGATGTTATAAACAAAGGGACCATAGACATGTCCTGGTCCAAACCCCTCCATTCATGGCTGTGTAAACCAAGACCCCGGAGAGGGAGTGGCTGGCCCCAAGTCCCACAGCAAATGAATGGCAGAGACAGCACTCTAGCCCCAGGCACCCGACTCTTCACCCTGTGTTCTCTATACTGCACAGGATTCCGGAAAATCACCACACAGAAGGCTGACCAGTATCATGATTTGAGAGATGCAAAAACAGCTCTAATTGGCCCAAAGCTTCCTCCACTCAAGTCACCAAAGGATTGGGAAAAAAAAAAAGAGCATGGAGACACCATAGCTGAGCCGTCTTTCCCATGTATAGCAGACAAGATTGACTGGCCCTGGGCAGAGGGTGGGGCATGCCCGGCAGGTGCAGGCAGTCCCAGGGATCTTGGAGGAAAGGGTGTGCCCAAGACTGTGAGGCCTTTGGCACAATCCCACCCAGGTCCAGGGCAGGCTGAGGCGACTCTTGCCTAAAGGTCCCAGGGGCTACCTAGAAGCCTGGATGGGCACCAGCTTGAAGCCCCCCACCAGTCCCACCTCCTTAAGAGAAAGGAGGGAGGAGGGGCAGGAGGAGGAGACAGGCTGCCCTCCACGTGGCTGTGCTGTGTTCCCCGAACTGGCAGATGTCCTGATCCCACGCATATGGGCGCTACAGGAAAAAAACCCCACCACGGGGCAGGAGCCCTGCACCCCCCACTCACTGTTGATCTTGGGCAAATCCCCTTCTTACACCCCATGCCTCAGTTTCCTCACCTGTAACATGAGAGGGTTGAGCTAGACAATCTCTAAAGGCCCTTCCAGTTCTGAAGTGCTGAGAGCAAGCTTCATCAGAATTAATAATAAATGCTCTGCCCCTAAAGACAGCTTTTTCCCTTTTTTAAAGCTCTTAGACTCATAATATCGCCTTTCATCTGCACAGCAGTCTGGCCTGGCTGCCAGAAACAAGCCCCTCAACACATAGCCTTTCTCACGGAAAACCAGGTCTAGCAAACCACTGCTCTTCTAGGTCAGCTTTGGGGGAACTGCTTTTGGGGGGGTGTGGCCAGGAGTCTAGAACCCAACTTGTAGTCCTACCCCTGGGAGCCAAGAAGGCAGCGTTTTTGGGTGTGGTTTTTTTTTCTTCCAGAAAGCCAGAAGATGCTGCGGGGGGAAGCCTGCAGTAGGCTGGGTTCATGGCCAAAGGGGCAGGGCCAGAAAGTTTGTGTCTTTCAAGAATCAAAGATCCTGGGGAAAGGGGTGCTGATAGGATGGGGAGAGGTAAGGTGTCACAAACCAGGGCCCTCCCATCAGGCTCTGGTCAGAGCCCCGAGTCCTAGGGGGAAAGGAGATGTTATAGAGCCCCATATTGTCTGATTGCACATATGTGACCTCCGTTGGTCCCTCACAACAATCTGTTTAGAGGTAGTATAATTATCTATCCTATTTACAGAGTTTTTAACATTGAGGCTCAAGGAGTCATGATGGAAAGAACATGGGCCAAGGAGGCAGACTGAAGTCTCTTCCCAGCTGAGTGGTCTTGGGTGACTCTCCACACTGCTTTCAGCCTCAGTTTCTCCATCTATAAAATGGACATAACCACGCCTACCTTTCAAGATTGTGGAAAAGACTCAATAACATGCCCAGCAGACACACAGCAGGTGCTCGATACATGCTTGTTGCAGGAATAGTTGAAGGAAAGAATGGGTTGGTGGCAACACTCCTGGGACTAGCAGTGCAGTGCCCAGAGTGACAGGCCAGCCCAGGCTGTGGGCAGATGGTGCTCCCGCTCTGGCTGGCTGCCTCCTGAGCCTACCCTCAGTCAGGGCCCCCGGGGCCTCTTTCATGTCTGACCTCGTGGCCCAGGCCAGGGTCCCAGGAAAGACTTTTTAACACCCCCCTTGGCAGTGGGATTTGCATTCCAGTCATTCTGCTCACTCAGCCCATCCAAGTCTGGAGTTGTTTGGAGCTAAGCAAGGCCTGTGGGATCATCTGCCAGGGCACCTCAGCGAGGAGATAAGGAAGCCAGGCTCTGAGAGGGGCAGTGACGCTTGGCCTGAGGGCCCACAGCCTGTCCCTCCTCACCACCCACTGCCACCATGTCGACAAATAAAGAAACTGAGGCATGGGGAAGACTCCTGGTTCCTCCAGCCTGTCAGATCCCCCAGATCTGGGTCCCACCAGCCCTGCTGCCCCGAGATCTCACTTCTGCGGGGATGCCCAGCATTGTCTCCGGCAGCGGCAGCGGCAGCCCAAGCCCAGCCTGGCCTGCTGGTCCAGGACAGGGGCCACAGATGATGTCCAAACAGCCCAACCCCCTCCCCCCAGAGGGAGCAGAGCTGCTGGGACTGGGTGCTCCTGGCCGAGGCGACCACTTTGTGCCTTCACAGCCAATGGGGAGCCATGCTGACCAGGGTAGGGACACATTTTATGAGAGCAGGCTTTTCCTTGGGTGTTGGCCCACATGTGCCCAGGTCCACAGCTGTGCCCTCCTGTTTCTAAGACAGCCGGAAGCCGGGCACAGAGGAGGGGCTGTGGCCTGGAGGAGGGAAAGCTGGCTGGGTCCCAGTGCTGACACTAACTCTGTGTGTGTGTGCCTTTGCACGCCCCTTGACCTCTCCGTGCCTCAGTTTCCTCAGCCACATCACAAAGGGCAGAACAGCAAGGCCCGAGGTCCCTTCCAGCTCCAGCATCTGGGATTTCTGTGGAGGGAGGGCGGGGTGGGGGCTCACTCTGCCTTTCCTCTCCCCTTCCTTGCTTTCTGTTTCTGTGTTATCCATTTATCTCCAGCTACCCAGGCCTCCTGTCATGGTCTGCCGCTCTCTGCCTCTCTGGCTCGGTATTTTCCTGCCTGCCTCTTCTTTTCTCGGCCTGAGTCTACCTCTGATTTTATCTCCCTGTCTGTCACACCCCCCTCTGCCTCTTTTTCTCTCTCCCTCTGTAGTTAGATGCGTTTCTCTGTCTAGTTATCTCTTTCTCTGGGTCTCTCTCTCTCTCGTGTGTGTGTGTCCTGGCGGCTCTCTCCGCGGCTCTCCCGCTCGCTCCCGTCCCCTCCCCCTCCGCCAGCCACCGCCTCCCTCCCTCTGCGCGGCTCCCCAGTCCTTATTTGGCTGGGCGGGAGGGCTGGCGGGAGGAGGCGGCCCGCGGGCGGGGGGCGGAGGGCGGGAGCGGGGCCGGGCGGAGGAGGGCGGTGGGTGGTGCTGAAGGGACAGCTCCGCGGCGGCGTTGGCGGCGGCGGCGGCCCGGGGCGCGGAGCGGGTGCCCAGCGCGGGAGCGGCGAGCGCAGCCATGCCCCAGGCCGCCTCCGGGGCAGCAGCAGCGGCGGCCGAGGCCGGGGCGCGGGCCGGGGGCGCCGGGGGGCCGGCGGCGGCCCGGGCGGGACGATGAAGCGGCAGAATGTGCGCACGTTGGCGCTCATCGTGTGCACCTTCACCTACCTGCTGGTGGGCGCCGCCGTCTTCGACGCGCTCGAGTCGGAGCCCGAGATGATCGAGCGGCAGCGGCTGGAGCTGCGGCAGCAGGAGCTGCGGGCGCGCTACAACCTCAGCCAGGGCGGCTACGAGGAGCTGGAGCGCGTCGTGCTGCGCCTCAAGCCGCACAAGGCCGGCGTGCAGTGGCGCTTCGCCGGCTCCTTCTACTTCGCCATCACCGTCATCACCACCATCGGTAACTCCTCGCGGGGCAGGGGGCGGGGACCCGGGGCCAGCATTCCGGAGCCCACGGGGGCGGGGGTCCCCCGGTGGAGGGTCTAGGCGCCGAACCCAGGGCTGCCGGAGCCCCGAGTTCCGCCTGGCGTGTCTGCTCCGCGGGCACAGGACTCGGGGGAGGCGTCGGTTCCTGGCTCTGGACCCGACTCTCCAGCGGGGCCAGCCCCAACTTGTCCCTGCCAGGCTGCGCGGGGCCCCGGGGGACTCCGAAGTGTGTGAGAGGAGCAGGGACCGGACCGGCGGAGGCTGGGGAGGAGGGGTGTGGCCCGGCCAGGCCGTGGAGCCGGGCGCTCAGTGCCAGCCGCTGGGAGCGTGCGACTCCTCCCTGTCCCTGCAGATGGGCTGGGGCTCCAGGGACACGTGTGGATGCAGGTCCTCGGCACGCCGGGGACTCTGGGCCACTCTGGGT
Source organism: Myotis nattereri (assembly GCF_964212035.1). NCBI lineage: Eukaryota > Metazoa > Chordata > Mammalia > Chiroptera > Vespertilionidae > Myotis > Myotis nattereri. The sequence goes on along the minus strand of NC_138085.1, from coordinate 72,731,233 downwards.
TCTTGAAACACCCTGTACCTGCGGGCTGTGGATGCCTCCGTGTGTGTGGGGGGGGGGGGTGTCCAGTTCCGAGAGTTTGTGCCTTTAATGCTGTTGGGGTGGCAGAACTGGTTCTGGAAGCCAGATGCAGCCTTGTCTGCCTTCTTCCCTGCTGTCCCAGGGAACAGTCACCTCACAAGAATGGCCCCAAGTGCCCTTCTCCAGGCCACGGCCACCACAGCACAGGAAGTTACACACGCACCTAGGCGCTCTCACAACACAGGCACGGGCGCACAAACAGGTACACACGCGAGCACACACAGGCACACACAGGCACAGACACACAGCACACAGCAGACGTCCAGGAAAGAACTCTCCAGTGAGGTCCTTGATGTGCTGTTCAAAAGTGTCCAGACGGGAGTAAACACCTTGCCCACTCCCAAGACTCGATGAACCCAGCCAGCGCCTCACTTCTGCCCCTCCATGACCTTGGGCAAGTCCCTTCCCCGGCCTGGGTCTGGGCTCCCCTCCAGACAACCAGAGCTTGGCTGCAATGATCTCAAGGACTCCTCCCAGTCCTGAGGTGCTCCCACCCACCTTCCTCCAAGGCCCCCTGGGAAGCCACCAGGAGCTGTTGCTTCCGCCTCGCCTCTCTCCTCTCCTCCCCCGGGTCCCCTCCTTCCCTTGGCTGGACTCCCAGGGGCTCCTTGCCACTTGGCATGGCCCATGGCAAGATGGCAGTGTTTTCCCAGGAGTCCCGAGGGTGAAAGGCAGGGCTCGAGGCTGTCCCTGCCGTCCGTCTGTCTGTCCGCTGCTGGACTCTGTGGGAGGCTCTTCTCTCTGGGGGCCACAGGGAGCTATGCAGGGTAGTTCTTGGATTCCTCTCTTGGAAGAGGAAAGAAGGAGCCACAAGTAGATGTGGCCCCAGTGGGGGTCCCTCTGGGTTCTGCTGACCCTGTGAGTTTATAGCAGGATGACCAGACTCAGGCCCTGCCCCAAAGGTCAGGTTTGCTTTCCCGGGAAGGACCAGACCGGTCCTCCCCTTCCCCCTCGGCCACCACCCTGCCACCTGCCAGGGTTTCAGGAGCAGCGAACGTTCTCAGGCCTCCCTGCTCCCTCTTCCCACACATCATGCCCCTGGTCTTGTGCCCCCTCTCTCAGTCCCAGGTGCCAGCTGCCCGGCTCCTCAGTAACCTCCCAATCAACCCCTTGCCTCCAGCCTCATCCCCCACGGGGCGAGTTCCCCTGGACAGTGCTGCCAGAAAGGCTCTCCTCAAAGCACAGCTCTGACCACACCAGCACTCTACTCAGTAGCCCGAGATGGTCCCCCTACGCATGGAATCCAGCCCGTGCGCCTTATCTCAGTTTCAAGGTCCTTTATACCTGGCTGCGATCTCTGTGTCCAACTTCATTTCTCACTTCATACTGACGTGATCCCTCCACTGCAGCCAAACTGTTCCCTAAGAACACCTGAAGTGTGGCTGTCTGGCGCGCCTTTTTCTCTGCCTTCTATTTATCTAGTTCTAGTCCAAGCTAACCTTCCAGGTCCGGCTCAAACCCCACTTCCTCTTTAACGTCTCTAAGAACATCCCAAGCCACGGCTCTGGGCAATTGCAAGACTTATTGTCAGGATGATGTGGGTGACACTGGAGGCTCTTTTGCCTGGTTATTTAAATGCTAGGGGCTGTGTTTGGTCTCTTTAACCACACTGTCATTAGCCTTCACGTGGGCAGGGCCTTGTGGTCCCCATCGCCGTGCTCCCCGTGCTGGCACAGTACCCAGAGGCACACGTGAGCACAGAGAAGGCAATTGGTCGGTTTCAGGTGTGCAGAAATGAAAAGGCATCATCTTTTCCCTCCATCCCTGCCATCTCCCCAAGTGTTTGTCGTCCTCACCAAGAGAGATGCTAAAGGCTGGAGGTAGAGACAGATAGAGTGTGATTCTGGTGATTATTTATTTATAATGTGCCGGGCAAGAGGAAAGACAGCGTCAAAGCACCACCCTAGTGTTGTGGGGGTCCCAGACTGGCACTGCCCACTCCCTGCCTCCCCCAACCATCCCTGGCTTTTTGTCACCTTTCATCCCGGCTATACCACCTGGCTGGAAGCTGTCCACAGGCGCTCAACTCTAAGAAAAACCTGTCTGGGCTGTGATCAATGCCTGGAAGGGGCTTTATATTAGACTAATTGACCCCAAACCCAAAGGCAGCAGCCTCTGGCCATCTGACCCCTTTGGGGATCCAATGGATCTCCCGAGGCACCAGTCATCCCATCGGGGCAGGATAATGACAGAACCTCCCATTCATTCAGCACCTTAATGAGCACAGTGCACTTTCATCTCAGCCTTCATAGCTCAGAGACGTTTCCAGGGCAGGTCTTGTTAGCTCCGATGCACAGATGAGGGCATGGAGGCTCAGGGAGGGGAAGGGACTCCCCCAGAGTAATGCGGCTGGTGAGCAGTGAGTTAGAGCAAGAAGCTGGGTCTTCTGACTCCAAGGCTAGTGCTCTCTCCCCTGCTGGCCTCTTTGCTGCGTCCTCTGCCTCCATAGGCTGTGAAGCCCAGAGCCGGCCAGGATCAGCAGGACCAAGATGTGCTCAGTGATGCCAGTTTGCTGGGCACCCGCCATGGGCAGCCTTGATTGGTTGAGGGTCAGCAGGGCCAGCTTTAGTCATTCACCTGGTTAGTCACAGCCTCTGCTGGCTGCAAGGATTCCTCAGCTGCCATCTCTGGCCTCCTAGCCAAGAAACCCTTCCTTTCTTGGGCCTTAAGTTCATCATATGCAAACAGAAACTGGGAGTTTAACCTCTCTAGCTATTGAGTCATTAAACTCCTCCAGGGCCCCAGCCCCATCTATTCATAGCCGGAGGCTGTCAGAGCAGGGAGGGGCCTGGAGATCAGCTAGTGCCCCCCCTCCTCTGACAGAGGTGATGGGCACCACACAGCCAGAGGGTGGCGAAGCCTGCCTCCCAGGCCCCACCTTGTTCAGGATGCCTCTTTATTTAGTATTATTATTAACAGCAACAATAATAATAGTAGCCACCATTTAATACCTACTCTTCGGCAGGCCCTATCCAAAACTCTTCCTTTCTATCCCCTCAATTCATTCCCTCACCTACCCTCCAAGATGGGCACTATTACCTACATTTTTCCAGGGGAGGAACCGAAGGCTCTGGGTGTAAATGACTCACCCACCGCCTTGTGACTTGAAAGGAGGCACCTGCCCAGAGGCAGCTGAGCCGCTCTGACTCCCATGCCCTGGATGTCTTGCCATTTATTTCTCCACTTCAAGAACTCAGCCCAGACCCTGTAACTCGAGGGCACCGAGCAGCCACAGTTGTCTTTCCCCCAACAAAGCCCTCTCCAGCCGGCTGCTTCCCCGCATCCTTTCCCCTGACCACGTGCTAGAGCTGTGCCCAGCACCAGGCCTACCTGAAGCTGCCACAGGCTCACAGGTGCCTGTTCTCCCACTGCAGGTCCCAGAATCCTTGTGGCTCTAAGGCAACATGAGGCCAGATGATGATTAGCTGAGGGGCTGGAGCAGAAACGCTTCTGTCCTGCTCTTTCCTCAGCCTCCAGCCTGTTCTCAGCTGAGCACAGGTCCCATGGCCTGGGTTAGGTTATGAATTCAAGCCGGCCACTCACTTGTTCCATCTTTCCAAGGAGGAGGAAAGTACAGAAGTGACCTGCCATCCCCAAATCCCAAAGTCCTCAAGCAAGAGTGAAAGGAAATGTTAGCAATCCTCCAAACACCCGAGAGGTGAGTGACTTGCCCAAGGTCATACAGTAAGTGGAAGGTACAACCCTGAGTAGAACCTGCACCTTTGGGCGCCCCCTCCATCACCCCAGCCTGTTCCCCTCATGACCCACCATCTCTCTTAGCACTGGGCCCCGGCCGCTTATCACTCCACTGTTCCCAGTCCTCTCTTGACTTCCCAGGGGGATGGAAGGGCAGCCCAGCTGGCAAAAGTCCCACTGCCCGCTCTCAGTTGGCATTTCCTTCCTCCCTGCCCAGAGGCCACTCCCCGGCTTCAGCCACACAAGCCTTTGCTGAGGGTGGTGTAGAAATGCAGGTACTGGCTTAAAAGCCATAGTGCCAGGGTTCATCTCTCAAACCACCCCTCCACTAACTCCCCCCAAACCCCGCCACCAGCTGTATGATCTTGAACAGATGACTTAGTCTCTCTGAGCTTGTTTTGTCATCTACGAAATGGGAGGATAATATCTGCCTCCCAAGATGAAATGGGAGGATATAAAAAAAGTGCCCGGTACAGAGTAGGCACTTAATAAACAGTATCTGCAACTATTGGCGCTATTAGTATTATTGTCTGTGTATTATTACTTCCCCCAGCGGGAACTGCTATTCCCCAAGGACTTCTGTGACCACAGCTACCTCTGCTCCTTGCTAACAGGTGGGGACAGTAGGGCTGAAAACCAGAGGCTGCTGCCCACTTCCCTTTATCCTCCTAGTCCTCCTCCCCCATCCCAGGCTTCCATGGTTATCACCTATGCCTGGAGCCCACCTGCCATCCAAACTCAGGGCCAAGACTCCCTCCTCTGAGCAGGCAGACCCTGGGGAAAACCCACTGAGAGAGTGAGGTGCACAGGGGTAGAACCAACCCTGGATTGGAGCAGGGAAGCACAAGTTCCAGCTCCACTTAGTTCAGCTGCTGGTCCTCTATGACCATCAGTTTTCTCATCTACGAAGCGGGTGTATTTGATCAGAGGTCCTTCTGACTGCCATGCCTCCTGCCTACATGTCCAGTTCCCATACATCACAATGGGGGGGAGGGGGGGCGGGCATGGAGGGAGTGGGGTGAGAATCAGACAGAAATAGAAGACACACGGCCGGCCACAGTGGCGACAGGACAAACACAATAAGTATTTTCAAAGAAAACATAAACAAGCACAGATGAATATAGTGCAAATCACCACTATAAACAGCTTTCAGCTGGCAGCACAAACGGTGACTCTGTGAGTGGATTTTGTCATTTTAAAAAATGTAAAACTGATTTCCCTGCAGTCAGCCAGCCAGGGAAGAGACCGTTGGCAGCCTGGGCACCTTCGCTGAGCCCAGGATGGGCTCTCCCTCGCCCGTGGACAAGTGACCTCATGTCTGCCTTGGACGCAGGGGAGTGTCATGAGTCTCTAACACGTCAGGCGCTGTCCCAGGCCCTTCCTACCACCTTCCTTCCCACAACCGCCCTGGGAGGGCTGGCGTTATCATCTTATGACAGCCCAGGAAAGGGAAGCTCAGGGAGGTTCAGAATGTGGCCCAGGACCCTACAGGTGTAAAAGGACAGCCCTGGGGCTTACACCAAGACTGTAGGGAGTATCTTTTCACAGAGCCCTCAACTCCCTAACCCCCACAGAGCCTCTGCCATCCATTTTATTTTTTTTAATATATTTTATTGATTTTTTACAGAGAGGAGGGGAATAGAGAGTTAGAAACATTGATGAGAGAGAAACATTGATCAGCTGCCTCTTGCACGCCCCCTACTGGGGATGTTCCCGCAACCAAGGTACATGCCCTTGACCAGAATCGAACCTGGAACCCTTGAGTCCGCAGGCTGATGCTCTATCCACTGAGCCAAACCGGTTAGGGCTCTACCATCCCTTTTATAGGAACATCACAAGTAATGAAAATGGCACCAGGTCTGTGCAGGGCACTCAAGCTGTGGCCTCAGTTTCAGGACTGATTGCCCTCAGGACTGTGGATCAAGCAGGTAGCCCAAGGAGAAAGCAGAATGTGAGCTCCAGTCCTCTCAGTTTACAGTGTGGCAGCTACAGTTCAGATGGACAGGGGGCTTGCTAAAGGCTACACTTCCCGTTGTCCTCAGAGCTGGCCTTGGAGCCTGTGTGCTGACACTTCACTCCATGCTGTGGGGTCCTCTTAGAAAAGAGAGCAAGCTGCCAGCCAGCCTCGTCTGCTGGCTCCGGGCCTCCTCCTGATCCCTCCGGGAGCCTCTGGTCCGCAGAGAGTCACCTGACAAATGCGTGTTGTGGTCGTCGATAGAGCAGTCAAGGGCCAAGCTCATGCCACTGCCTCTCTATCCACACTTGCTGGTTGTCCAGAAACTGCCGACGCTCAGGCAGCTCTCTGGTGGCTCCTGGAGACCTGCTCCTCACCTGGAGCAGCCCTGCCCCAAGCTACTGGCCCAAGTCACATTTCACTTTCCCATTCCCTATAGCCGGCCTCAGCCCCTGCCTAGAGCAAGCAGCCCCAGTCCTCCTGGTCCTGTGGCCTCCTGGGACCCCTGCCAAGCAGAGGCTGACCCTCCACCCCTGCTTCCTCCAGTGACACCCAAGGAACTCTCTGTGAAGGGGTACTGGTTGCTAGGAATATAAGGCAGGAGCCTGGCCTGGGAGCTACAAATGGGGTTCTTTCTCTCCTGAAATGCCTTAGACAAATTGTTCATTCTCATTCTCTCTCTCTCTCTCTCTCTCTCTCTCTCTCTCTCTCTCTCTCTTTCCTTCCCCTGTATTTATGGAACAAAAAACTTCCCTAGTGTACCCTAGTCTTCCCATCCATATAGAGGGGGTGTCCACAAGGGGACATGATGTATGCTAGCTCAGCAATGTAGAATTTTCTACGCTAATGTTTCCCAAATGATCAGATCTGGGTTTGCTCTTGTTTAAACGCAGGTTCTGAATCACTAGGTCTGGGATGGGGCCTGAGACTCTGAATTCTCACAAGGCCTCACGGGACCTGATGCTGTTGATCCATGGTCCATACTTCTAGTGACAAGGGTCTAAATAACCTGGAGACCTGACTTCTGGGAATAGACATGTGACTGTGGTTTTAAGAATAAGAAGGTTTAGAACTGGGAAAATCCTAGGAATCTGGTCTTGGAATGTTAGAGCCAATGGTCTCAGAGCTAATGGACCCTTCTCTGAGGCTTAGAGCGGGGCTCTGATTTGCCCCATGGGAGCCAGCCGTGGAGCCTGGGTGGGGCCGCGTGCTGTACAGTCACTGTGGGTGGGAGAAAGGGAAGAGGAGAGGGTGGTGGAAGGGAGAGGAATGGAAAGGGCTTGTCCCATAGGGAAGCCTGCAGACAAGAAGCCACTGGTCCTCCGCTGTCCTCCTTTCCTCCCCTGTCTGCCAGGGAAGTTCCTTAGATCCATGGAGAAGGGGTGCCCCAGAGATTACATGTCACAGTGGGAAACTGGTTCCTCCCTCATGGCATCTACCCAGAATCCCAGGGGCAGTACGACCTCCAGCCCCCATTAGGAGAAGAGGCTCAGGCTCATTTCATGGGCTGGGATCCAGACGGCCAAGGCCCATAGAAGTCACCAGGCCCTGTGGCTACCAGATATCTCACCCTGTTGCCAGCGACAGTGTGGAATGCAGGCAGCAGGACAGGGCCCACTCCTTTCTAGACCCATCAGGCCACATGTATCTGGACATCAACAACCTGGGGAGCATTCAGAGGAGGGGAGCAGCATGTCAAATGAAGGGCACTTGGTGGGGGCAGGCCTGCAGAACCTGAGTGCTGCCTTCAGGTATCTGCTGGGCTATTGAAAGGTGAAAGCATCAACCTTGGGCTGATTAGGCACATGGGGTTGAACCAGCACCAGGGGGTGGAGTCCACAGAAAGACTTAAGTCCAATATAATTCAGAACTTATTAGCTTTGAACTTGACCAAAGATGGACTGGGCAACCTTGAGAGGTGGGGAGCTCCCCATCATAGAAAGTATGCAAAAGACACTAGATAGGCATGCAGCAGAGGTCACCTAGATCAGTCAGGATCAACCAGAAAAATAGAGCCAGTGGGAGATACATAGTATGAGATGTATTACAAGGAACTGGCTCGTGTGATCATAGTAGCTGGCTAGGCAAGTTTAGAATCCACAGAGCAGGCCACCAGGACGGCCAGGCTGGAACTCCTGCCAGCCCAGGGTGAAGCTGCTGTCTACCAGCAGAATTTCTTCTTCGGGACTCCTCAGCTCAGCTCGGAAAGCCTTTCAACTGATTGAATCAGCTCCATGAAGATTATCTAGGATAATCTCCTTTACTTAAAGACAACTGATTATGGACTTTAATCACATCTACAAAATGCCTTCACAGCAACATCTAGATTAGTATCTGATTAAATAACTAGGGCCTTTATTAAGCCTAGCCACATTGACACATGAAAAAATCATCACACAGTCCACATATTGGACTGGGATCTGCTATAAATGGCTTTTAAGATTCTTCCCAAACCTAAGATGCTTTGACTTCTTGATCTCCAAGGGGGCATCCTGGAAAGTTAGAGCACCCAGAGTGGGACTCCTGACCCAAATAAACCAAGGCTTGCCTTCATTTTAGTCAGTTTACCAGAAATCATTGAGCTCTCCTGAGTGTCAGGCACTATACCAAGAGAATAGAAAACTAGGACCCAGAGCCTACCCCAAGGAGTCTCTGGTCCAGTAGAATCCTGAAACCGCAAGTTGAGTGGTATGTGTGCTAAGTCCCAGTGCAATGACTGAAACAGGGATCTGAGAAGGCTTCCTGAAGCAGGTGGTACTTCAGGTGGGCTTGGATGGAGAGTGAGGACTTCAGGTGAAGAGTGGCGGTGGGAGCTTTCCAGGATGCGGGAACAGCATGAGACCGGCTGAGGGCCAAGCGCATGCCAAGGAAAGGTGGTTGTGAGCAGACCCTGGAGGGGGCTGAGTGCTGGACTCCGGTGAATGGACTCGATTTGACAGGTGCTGGAGGAGGGAAGTGACAGACGCCAACCTGTGTTTGGATCCACTACCTGGATCCTGCCCAGTGGGTGTCCCCATGACCCCAGTTGAATTAGTGGTTACCCTCATCCGCTCAGTCGAACTAGTGGGTATCCCTGTGACCCCACTTGAACAAGAGGGTAGTGACAACCTGAGTCCTGATTGCCCCCTTCACCCTCTCCTGGTCGCTCAGCAGACCTCAGCCAGCCCCCAGGACACAGTTCCTCTTCTGGGCCAAAGCCACTCTGGAGCCCAGACCAAAGCCAGTCTATGGGTGGCGTGCCGGAGGCCTGGGGCAGCGCCGAGCTGAGAGATGATACTCTGTGGATATTCTCTACATGGACAGCCCCAGGTCCCCACTCTCAGATCCCCTTCCTCTCCGCTCAAGGCTCCAGGGCTTGGCTCGGACTCAGTGTCCCTCTTCAGGAATGTGCAGGGCCCCATCCTGACCACAGCCTGATGCAGAAATAACCATCTCAGAAACATCCGGAGAGGCACATTCCAGCCTGCCGGCCATGGGATCATCTGGGGGGCTCTCTCCAGAGACCCAGATTGTCGGGCTCCAGCGGAGCTGCCTGGAGAGAGTGGCCCCAGGCTCTCAGGCAGGAGGAGGCCTCTCTCTGGGATGGGAAGAGTCCTCCTGAGGTCGCAGGGGAGCTCCCCAAAGCCTGTCTGATTGGTGCGGCAGAGGGGTCTTCCCTGGGTGACTCCATCCAGATCTTAGACCCAACAGGAGGCAGCCATTCCCCACGGAGCCCGCCTCAGTTCCCATGGTCATGAACCAAGGCTGCCATTCACTGGAGGTTTCTCTGGGCTGAGTTCATTCCGTGTATTAGCTCATTGAATCCTCACGGTCCCCGACCACGGCAGCACTGTATAGCCCCCCTTTCATAGATGAGGACCCTGCGGCTCAGCGGGGTGAAGAAATGCTCCCAGCGTCACACTGCTGGCGAGTGGCAGGGAGGGCGGTGTAACGCGGGCGCCACACTTGGTCCCACAGGTTCTCTTCTGAGCCTCACAACAACCCAGAGGTGCAGGTCCCGTTATTCCTACTTTGCCAAACACTGGACTTGAGAATGTGAGGTCACTTCCTGCGACCCAGAGCCAGCAACTGTGGGAGCAGGCGTCGCCTCCAGGCCTTCCTACCCTAAAACCGAGCTCCCCCCGCAAGGGCTGAAGGTGGGTCACCCCACCGTCTGGGCGTTAGTGCATTTGAGAAGCACACATCAGCCTGTGGAGGGCAGAAGGCAGTGCTGTGGGGGCAGCCATCACCGAGTGGCCTTAGTTCCCTGCATTTGTCAGCACCGCCCTTCCGAACAGGACAGGAACCTGAAGCCAGAAACGGGAACAGAGTGATGATTCTTGAGAGTGGCCAGTAAGTGTGCGGCGGGGGTCCTCGTTGGGGGTGCTCACTGGTGCCTTGCTGATGGGGCAGGTAGGGTAAGGCGCCCCTGTGTGCTGAGTAGGAAGTTTGTCGGTTTGGAGCATCCGTTGTTTGGGCCAGAGCCCAGGTGTCAGGGCCCAGCCCCCGCGTGTTAACTCATTAGACCTGCTAAGCTCAGGAGGCGGGAAGTGTTAAATACGCCCCATGTGAAGGAGTCTGCGCTCAGGCACAGGAGAGGACGGAGCCCGCGCTCTGCAGCTGGGAGGCTGGGCCCCTCGGCGAGCCGGCAGCTAGCGTTTCCTTTCTGGGTTTCCTTGGTCTTTAAGGAACATTCAAGGGGCCGCAGACAAGACTCTTTGGCGCTCACAAGCCAAAGCGCCTGGAGCGAGCCAGGTGGCGGAGACATCAGGAGTCAGTGGGTGGCCCAGGAGAAGGTCAGTCTCCCCACCCGCTCAGAGGAGAAAGGGACTGAGAGTTTCCGTGGGGGTCCCGCGGACAGGCTGCGGCTCCCCTTCATGGCTCAGGCTCTCCAACAACCCCAGGGAAGGGCTGCAGCCCTGGGCAGGCCCCTCGGCTGGCTGTGTGAGCATCACTTATCCGGGAACAAACTGGGGGCTTTGGCCAGGCTGAGCCAGTGTGCCGCCTCTTCGGCATGGCCTGCCTGGTGGGTTGTCCACCGTGAGGCTTAGTCAGACCCTCCAGGGCTGTTCATGGCCCTTGATCCACCTCCAGATGGGGCCAGAGAGAAAGGCACCTGGATCCAAACTCAGTGGCAGCCTCCTTCCCTCTGGTGTCTTGCTCAGCTCAAGGCCCCAGAGCCAAGCACTCTTGTCTTCCCGGGGACCAAAGAGGCCCTGGTGTCCCTGGCTGCCCTCAGGGCTGTCCCGTCGATGTCCAGTCTACACACACATCCTTTCTCAGGGTTGTGACTGATGACCGAGCAGCTGGCTGAGTGAAGTGTGGGACGCAGTGCCCTCCGCTGTTTCTCTGCTCCCACCTGGCTATGAGACCTACAGCAAGTCATCCGCCCTGGGCTTATCCGCAAAGGACCGGGCTGGTGGGTCTGAGCCCCTTACAGCCCGGACGGCCTCTGGCGGACCTGCCCCTGGCCTTGGCTTCTTCCAGCCCCTCCTGGGAGGCACATTCCCCGGGACGATACTCTTGTCCCCACTTCACCCCAGGCTGGCGGAGCCCTGGAGGGACTTCCTCTGAGTCCAATCCCAAGAATAAAGCTCTGTCCGGGACCTCCAAGCCACCCCCCTTCTGGAAAGAAAGCATTTCTGAGTGTGGCCCCGGCCCCGTTATCAGCAGAGCGAGTCCACTGCCCCAGCCCCTGGGACAGCTGGAATGCAGGAGCCTCCCGCCTGGAAAGGGCGGCCGCCGAGGCTGGCAGCTCCCACGGTAGCCCATGAGGGTGTGGGAGGAAGCCGTGGTGCTGAGAGCAGGCTGACCCCAGCCAGCGCTTTCTGAGGGGGGTCGCCTGCAGAGAGGTGCGGATGGTCTGACTTCCCACATCACCGCCTGCCGGACCTGAGCCCGCCAGGGGGAGCGCGCTTCGGTCAGTCCTGCAACCCAGGCCCTGGGCTAACTCAGAGGCTTGAGGTCCTGCGACCAGGGACTTGGTAGACCTGTGAGGGGCCGGGGTTAGCCCCACGTCTTGATATTGGAAAACGTTTATGGGACGTTACACGATTACCCATTGCAGAACACACACAGGCCAATGAAGGTCCCGGCAAGCGTCTTCCTCAGCCTTTGGCTGGAATGAGGTCCGTGTAGGGTGGTGCAGGCACTGGTGTGCCCATGCAGAACCAGGGCGCAGCTTGGCAGTGGGTGGCGATGCCTGGGGTCCTTCATATTCTTTGAGAATCACTGATTCAGTCCAACCTTTCTCTCTTCCAGATGAGATTGAGACTGGGCAAGGTGCAGGGAGAGATGGGGAGTGCCCCAACCCCACCCCAGCCCCTAGCAGTTCAGTAACAGAGCCAGGCCTCAAACCCAGGCCTCCTGACTACTCCTCCAGGCATCCGCACAGTCATCCCTCCACTCCTTTTGTTTTTCTGAGCATCTTCCATGTGCCAGGCACCGTTCCAGACCTCAGGACTCAGCCCCTGTCCTCATGCTGCCTACCTTTCAGAGGAAGCAGATAGCCAAGAAACTAAATTACGTGATCACAAGTAAAACATCATCTCAATGGTAGCCAATGCCAGCATAGTCCGGGAGCGCCTTCCTGGGAGGGGGCCTGTGTAATGCAGGGACCGGAAAGGAACCTTCCAGGAGGGAACAGCAACTGCAGAGGCCCCAGATAGGGGCCTGCCTTGGTGTGTTTGAGGAACAGGAGCAGAAGGAAAGATGTAGGTGAAGCACCCTGAGCAAAGAGGTGGAGACTGGGAGGGACTCGATCTTCAAGGCCACGGAAGCCCCATCAAGAGCCTGGCGTGTATTCTAAGTGACTGAAGTCCCTAAGAGGTCTAAGCAGGGTTGTGGTGTGATATGACTTAAATTTTTCCCAGGTCCCCCTGGCTGCGGTGGAGGTCAGATGGGTGTGGACTAAGAGGGAAGCTGGAAGACTGGCCAGGCTGCAGTTCAGTGACTGGAAGAGAGGATGGCAGAGGGCTGGACCCGGTGGGGACTGTGGAGGTGGAGAGCAGGGGGGATCGAGTGTGTGCGAGGCAGACTTGGCCCGACCTGCTGATGGATAGGAGTCATGCCTTGGAGAGGAGGGGAGGAAGAGGGCGATGGGAGTCAGGGAAAGACAAGGGGGGGGTCTTTGGCCTGCGACTGGGTGGAGGGGAAGCCTTTTCTGAGCTGGGAAGTAAAGCCTGGTGAATAAACGGGTTTGGTCAAAAGATAAGATTTAAGACTTCTGTTTTAGACACACAGGTTAATTTTGAGACGCTTGTAACAAATCCATGAAGGCAGTTAGAGAGACAAGTCTGCAGCTCAAGGAAGAGGTCAAAGCCGCGATATAAATTTGGGAGTTATCAGATGGAAATAATTTGAAGTCATGAGGCTAGATGAGGTCAGCTGGGGAGAGGGGAGAGAAGGCTCAGGCCAGCTCCTTCTCCTGCTGCAGGAGGTGGACACGAAGGGGGCTGCCTGGAGATGGAGGAAACCTGGAGAGAGCGGTGTGTGGCCAGGAGGAGAGTGTCAGGGGGGGGGGAGCCGGCCACTGCCAGCCGCTGCTGGGAGATCAGGTCAGGTGACTGCAGAGAAATAACCAGTGGGTTTGGCAACACAGCGGCCGTTGGAGACACTGACCGTGAAAACGGTGTAACATTCAACAGCTTGTTCCAGGAGCAGGGGAAGCTGAGAGGGGTAGGGGGGCCTTTTGTATTTGCCTGGAGTGGAACAGAAGAGCCAGATTCCAGGAAAGGCAGGGGAGAGAAAGAATAAGATCGCAGCTCCGTGTCAGGCCCTTTCACAAATGCTTCACAATCCTCCTCCTGCAGAGGCCCACGAAGTAGTTATCATTATGTCCATTATGCAAATGAGGCCCGAGGCCCAGCAAGGTTATCGGCTCAGGGCACCCAGCCAGGGACCTGAGTCCAGGCCTGTCCATCACCAAAGTCCCTGCTCATCGTGCAGCGGCCCCCACCTCCCGACTGCCAGCTCTGCCCGCCTCTCCTGGCCGCTTCTCCCCACCTCTCCTCCCATCTCGCCAGTGCATCCTTGTCCTTTGATCATTCCTGTCCACTTCCAGCAGTCTTGGCCTCTGCCTCCCTCCTCTGCTTTTCCTCTTTGATCCTGCACATCTGTCCTCGGCTGCATCCTAAGCTGGGCTTTATGCCCCACCCCCACCCTTGTAAGATGTCCTGGCACCAAGGTGGGGGATCTGCAAGAGTTTTCAAGAGCCTTAGGGGAGCCTGGACCTGTGTGTTTGCGAGTGGGAGTGTGGGAGTGTGGCTTCTGCCCCCTTGACTGCCATCTGTAAAAAGTCTGGGGGTTTGGGGGGCCTGGCCAGCCTGCAGCTCAGCCCCTGCTCAGCACTGAGGGTCCAGAGATGGGAGCTCACAGGCCAGGGATGCCTACAGAGGCAGCCAGGAGTGGGCATCCAGAAAGGCCATGCATTTTTACCCCAACGGGGGAAGATGAGCCTCAAAGTTCTTCTATAGAGAATGGTACAGATGAGAAGAGGTGGCCAGGAGTCCTAAATAGGATGTAATTGGCAAAACTGGCCACCTGGCTATCATCACATGTGCTTCAGGAAATTAGGAGGCTCGGGGGGAGGGTGTACTCAGGACCTCAAAGTCCCTTTTGGAGCCAGAGTGATTCCAGTGGGAAGTTGGGGACGAGGTTGGCCCAGAGACTAGTGAGGTAGAGAAGCCTTGGCAGGGACTAGGGCATGGAGCTCTCTGCCCAGCCTGGGGGCTCCCCAGCATCCCTGCCTGGTCATGATGAAGGAGGCCTCCCAGGATGTCCAGGGCCCCCCTCGAGCTCCTCCACCAGATCCTGAGGCCCTGTCCACCCCCGGCTGCCCTGGGAGGGCTGGAACCTGGCTCCCACTGGAAGAGATGAGCAGAGGGGACCCAACGTACAGACAGCCCTGACAGGGGGCTGCAGTAGTAATTAGCTTCTCACACATCCCCGGGTTATTTTTAAGCCTCGCTCTTCCCTGGTTTATTTTTAAAGTAACACTGGCACGTGGCTGGCCGGCTGCCCTTCCCAGGTGCTGGTGCCAATTTGGGCCAGGCATGGAGCAGGGCAGATGCGCCCCCCTCCCCGGGTTCCCACTGGGTGCCAGAGTTAACCAGCCCCTTTCTGCATGGCCAGGGAGGCTCCTGCTGTGCCGAACGCCTGGGTCCAGCCTGGGGGGAGCAGGTGGGCCGGCAGCGGGGGACCCACAGAGAACTCCCACATCACTGTCCTTGACCAGGTCTCCTCACCAGCCCAGCCTCGGCCGCCTCACTCCTCACGGGGTGTGTGATGCTGATAACTGCCTCTCTGATGTCAGACACTCCACAGGGAGTGAGAGACGAAACTGCTGCACAAACAGAAAAGAGTATTAGGATAAGGCACCCCCCTGCGAACACGCTACCCCCACTGTCCTGCTAACCCCCCTCCAAGCCAGGCCCTTCTCCCTGGGTGAGTGACACCCAGTCTGAGGCTCCTCTGTTCCCTCATCCCTTCCCCACCCGCCCTGAGACCTGCCTTCCACATTTCCATTCTGGCTGAACCCTGATCCAGGCTGCTCAGGTGAAGGGCTGCTGCCAGGCTGCTGGTGACCATTAAAAGGCTTCAGCTGGGATAGGGGTGAGGGCAAAGCCACCCTCCCCCAGCACGTTCCCCACCCACCTCCCTCCTGGCAGCCTTCCAGAGAGCTGAGCTGTGGGAAAGCATTGCCAGAGGTTCGCTCTGACACCCTCTCCTGGGGTAGGGTTCGCAGCAGCAGCTGAGGCTGGAGAGGTAGGACGTAGGGTGGGGGGCCCTGAGAGGCAGGCTGAAAGCTCGGGCTTCTGGACCCGTAGGCAGTGGGAAGTCATGGAAGGTTCTGAGCAGAGGAGAGGCATGATCTGGAAGCAGGTGTGGGGGACTTGAGGGGCCAGGGGACTGGCAGCTGCTGGGGGTACCCGTTAGGAGCAGCTGCCCACGTCCAGACTGGAGAATGTGAGGGCCCAGGCGATGGTGGTGGCTGAAGGGACAGAAAGAAAGGGCAGGACTAGGAAAGGAGGAATGGCGGAGACCGGGCATGAGGGCAGAGAGGAGGGGGAGACAGGCCAGGTGTTCACCCGGCTGGCTGAGGGAGGAGGACATGAGCAGAAATCAGGCAGCACAGAGAGAGCCAGCATTGGGGTGGGGGAGATGATGCATTCGGGTGGCCAAGCCGGGCTCAGGGGTCGTGGTTCAGCCAGGTGGTGGGTGGAAACTCAGCCTGGAGCAGAGCTGGAGGCAAGGCTGTGGGGGCCTCCCTGGAACCAGCATCAGAGCGTCCCAGGCAAAGTCCTGGCCCAGTCGGGATACAGAACGGAGCCGAGGCAGCAGGGGACACTGCAAAGGACCAGGGGAAAGCAGGAGGGTAGAGTTTCGGGAGGAGGAGGGCTGGCACCAGGGCTGAGTGTGGCCAGAACATGAAGGGAAATGAGGATGCCAACAGTCTAGGTCACCCTGTGCGATTGTCCAGGCTGTGCGCTGCCTACAAGAATCCAGCTGGGGTTTGGGTTGCCAAAGTCCAGCCTGCTCGCCAAGTGATGCGCTCCCAGGGGCTGCATCCGCCCAGAGGAGCCCATTTGTCCTCATTTGTCCCAGAGTGCCAGGGACCTGGGGCAGCCGGCCCTGCCCACAGGGCACTGGGTCTGGAACTCAGGAAGGTCCTGAGGCTCTTGGGGAGAGCAGTCTTACTGGACAGCCTGATGGGTGAGGGGAAAAGCATGGCCAAGGCAAAGGCATGGTGGGCCTGCCTACCTGCCACCCGCCCTGTCTCCCACCCTTCCCTTTTCTTAAAGACATGAGGCGTCTGAAACAGTGAGGAGGTGCCAGACCAGGCGTGGCTCAGCGGTTGAGTGTCGACCTATGAAGCAGGAGGTCACAGTTCGATTCCCGGTCAGGGCACATGCCCGGGTTGCAGGCTCGATCCCCAGTGCGGGTTGTGCAGGAGGCAGCCGATCAGTGATTCTCTCTCATCATTGATGTTTCTATCTCTCTCTCTCTCTCTCCCTCTCCCTTCTTCTCTCTGAAATCAATAAAAACATATTTTTTTAAAAAACACCACAAAAAAGCATGCAGTGCTGTGGTGGCCTCCAGGAGCAAAGCCAAGAGGAAAAACACAGGGGTCAGCCTTGGGAGGGGTGGCCTTGGGAGGGGCGGCCCCACCCCCTCTGAAGTGGGAGAAGGGGGATGGGAGCAAGGTGAAGGGAGAGTAGAAGCCATAGCGGGAGGGCCTGGCTCTGCCCTGTACTTCCTACATGGCCTTGAGCAGGTCAACCCCTCTGTGGCTCAGTTCCCGCATCTTTAAATGGGGATAATAATAGTACTGGCCGCTGGGGCTGTTTGAGGGCTGACTGGCTTAGAGCGGTGTGGCACACTGTCAGCCCTAGATAAAGGTCCGCTGGTCTTGTTTTGAATTGGGGAGGAGGGAGCAGTGACAGGCATTTAATCATTTGAATAAAGTCAAGTGCAGAGAAAGCCAGGGCTCCCAGATTCCACCTTGGAGTTGCGGGTGAGGAGGGCGAGGCTCGTCAGAACTGTACGCAGTAGGAGGAGAGCGCTGGGTCCTGGGGACATTGCCCAGCGCGGAGCCTTGGCATCATAAGAAGCCAGCGCAGGACACTAATGCATCAGGAGGCAGGCTCTCCAAGCCATAGGAGCCATGAAGTCATGCTCCATTTATACCCTGGCCCAGCCAGCCAGCCTGTGGTCCCAGCCTGGGCCGTGAACAGGGCGCGGATGGAAGGTGGGTCCGGCGGCAGAGATTGTGGAAAAGGCTGCACCATCAGAGACCAGAAGCGGGGTGACAAGCCCAGGGTGAGTCAGGCAGCGGGAGGCAAGCAGGGCCTGAGCGTCTGCCTCCATGTCTCTGTGTGAAGGGCAGTGTCCCCAAGGATGGGGACAGCTGCTCGCTGTCTCCGCTGAAGACAGGCTGAGCAGGAATGGCCTGCGCCTCGGTCATTTCTTTCTGCCTAAGAAGCATTTCCGACAGACGGGGCAGGGTGGAGGGAAGTGGTTTCCATGGAGAGTGGCGGAACCTTAGCCTCTGAGAAGCCTCTCAGGTCCATTGGGCTGAGTCGGGGAGGGGCTGGACTTGGTGGCTTTTGGGGTCCCGGATGGCGTAGAGCTTGAAGGAGCAGCAGGGCCCAGAGGCCGGGTCCTATGGGGGCTTCTCTCCCTTCATTGAGGTGCAGACCTTCCTGCTTCCCTGGGTGTGTCCACCCATAGTCCATCCGGTTCCTGCGCTCTCACCCTGAATGGTGAATGAAGTTGTGCCCAGAGGCCACCCTAGGGGACATGTGGGGTGTTGGAGGGAAGGTGTAGGAGGGACACCACATCTGCAGGCTGGCTCCGCGGGGGAGGTGGTCCTGGCAGCTGCCTCCAGGCTGAAGTCCTTCTTCTCCTGGGCACTAGGCCAGCCTTCATCTAAGCTCCTGAGCCCTGGGGAGGGTGCTGAGCCTAAGAAAAGCTTCCTTCACATCTCCTGGCATCCGCTGCCCAATAGCCTGCCAGCCCGGAGCTGTTTGGAACACTAGCCATGACCGGAAAGGACAGTAGGGAAGCAGGTGATGGAGGCCCACAAGGGCTGCGCAAGCTCCAAGGCCTCACCCCCAAACCAGACCATCCAGCAAGTCCGGCTCTCTGTCCACTGGGAATCTACCGTGGACACTGAGCAAGGTGGGAGAGGGACCCACCACCACGCAAAGCTGGGGGACAGGGAATGTGTTCCAGAGCGGGTAGCCCTGGAGCAGTCCTTGGGGGGCAGAAGTGATGAGGGAGGGAACTCCGGGCAACCGCAACATGAGGAAGTACTCAGGTGAGGCGTGGCACAGGTGCAGAGAAGCCTTGGGACAGAGGGGACCAGGACCATTGGATGAGTCAGAAGAGAGAAGGCCAGGTTGGGGGGAGGGGGAGGAGAGGCTTCTGAGTGGTGAGTGGCAGCTCAGATCTATGCTTTAGAAAATGATAAAATTAATAACAGCTCCTACTTCCCGAGACCCTCCACACGCCAGGTCTCGTACCAAGCACTTTACACACTGCATTTCTAACCCCAAGGCCCCCCAGCTACTTGCTTAGATGGGGGATTGGAGCAGCTGTGTGGGCTGTGGGAGAAGCAGCAGGCCGGGAGTCAGGAGACCTGGGTGCCAGGTCCTCCAGCTCTGGAGCTGCAGCCTTGGGGGAGACACCACTGTTTCCAGGCCTCACTGTCCCCACCTGTCAAATGGAGGCCACCGCTGCCCAAGGGGCTGCACGGGGCTGCTGAGAGGAGCAGCAGGAATGCGCCTGAACACTTAGAGCGCAGTGTCCAGGTGGATCCCTGAACCCCAGCCAGGGCCTTGGCTGTGCTGCTCCCCTAGATGCAGTGCTGGGGGCCTGGCCCCTCCATCGGGAGTGGCCGGAGCTTAGCCGGGGCAGTGCCTCCTTGGACCAGGGCAAGTAAGAGACTTCAGAAAGGAAACAGTACCCCTTAGCCGGGGGCAAGAGCCCGCAGTGCGAAGCCCAGGCCTCTCCCTCCCCGCCTCTCAGGCCACACCATCCCTGTCCCTGCTGTTCCCCATCACTCTGGCTTCTCTTCCCTTGTAACTCTGACTTGTGATGTTGGCTCACCCTGGTCCTGGCTAGGACCAGACTCTTTATAACCCTGCAGCTCAGCTCCCTAGAGCCAACCGGCCACTCAGCCTCCAATCACAGTGTCTGGGAGAGACAACCTGATTGGCTCAGGGCAGCTGATACTGGGTCCTCTTGGATCAGGAGTCCATCCCTGGCCCAATCTGCTGTGGCCTGGGCCAGGGTCACCTTGTACAAAGGGGTTGCATAGGCCCACCCTTGACTAGGGTTATTGTAAGGACAGCTCCAAAGAGGCAGGAAGAGAGCAGACACTCTAGAACAGTGGTTCTCAACCTTCCTAATGCCGCGACCCTTTAATACAGTTCCTCATGTTGTGGTGACCCCCAACCGTAAAATTATTTTCGTGGCTACTTCATAACTGTAATGTTGCTACTGTTATGAATCGTCATGTAAATATCTGATATGCAGGATGTATTTTCATTGTTACAAATTGAACATAATGAAAGCACAGTGATGAATCACAAAAACAATATGTAATTATGTATGTGTTTTCCGATGGTCTTAGGCGACCCTGTGAAAGGGTCGTTTGACCCCCAAAGGGGGCGCGAGCCACAGGTTGGCGACCCACAGGTTGAGAACCGCTGCTCTAGACATTTCCACTATAAGCAGCCTCCCTCAGGTCCCTCACCCCCTACCCTCCAACTTCCCTCTCCTCACCTCCTGCTCTGTCTGGCTCAGGGCCATCTAACACCTCCCACGAGACCTCCAGGGGGCTGGCTGCTCCTCAGGACAGAAAGGACTGGCCATCCACCTCTGGGCTCATCAGCCTGGCCGAAGGCAGGGTCTTTGGAGGGACGCCATCAGGACACCAGCTCCTGCCTCACGTGGTTTGAATATCCACTGTTTGCAGGATGCAACCTCGATCTTTTGACCTTAAAGTCCAGGCACTTTCAGGCACCCCTGGGACCATCCACTTTGTTTTAGAGCATGGTGTCCGGCAGGCCGTTATCCTAAGGCCCATGTAAACCCTAGGGCAGGATCTGGGTTCTAGGGTCTTGATCCAATTTCTAGTGACAGCCGGGCCAGCAGCTCTGTAGCAGCCAGGTGTGCACACTCACCCTAAACCACGCTTCCAAGTGTCCAGGGCCATCTTCGCAGGCCACCAGGAGCAGAGCCTGCCGTGCTCCCAGCCACAGGAGCCTGGGCAAGATTGCTACGGCTCCGACTCCCTCTGGTTTGGGGTGCCCACAGTCCCACCGTCACGGAATGGCTCCTCTGGCAGAGGCTCAGCACGTCCTGGGACAAGGCTTTACTGAAGGGACAGTCTGCTCTCACCTGCCCACTGGCTTGTCTCTTTTCCCAGAGGGCAAGACTAAGCCATCCTCGTCTCTGCATCCTCTCCCAGCACTCAGTCAAGTTCCTGGCACAAAGAAGTAGGTGCTTAAGAAATGTTTGCTCAATTAATTAATTATGACAAGCTAAGAGGGAATGAAGCCGTTTTCATCTCACTGATTTTTCAGCGGATATTCTTGAGACTAGCCAAGTTCTACACCCTCCCCCCACCATTGCCCCCTCAAACTCCTCAGAGCCGGCTCAGGCTGGCGGAGACCCAGTGCACTCTCAGGCCAGCCTCCGGGGGAGAAGGGCCTGGATGGGAAGGAGGAGGGATCTCAGCTGGAGAAAGCACCTGCTTTGACAGGTTACGAGCTGCCTCTCCGTGCCACCACTTTCCCAGAACAACCTTAAGAGCAATTCATGAAGGTCCCACTCCGATGGGCCATGGGCCCCGATCTCTGGGTCCATGAGACCCTGGAAGCCACTGGAAAGTGGAATAAAAGGAGCCGGACTTAGTCTAGGAAGGCCTGGCTCTGCCGCATACCCGTGTGGCTTTGTCCAAGTCACCCAGCCACTTGGCTCAGGCTCCTCAGCTGGAAAACCAGGGCACCTGCCACCCAGAATGCAGCATCTAACCCACTGACATCGGTTAGACTGTCCAAGGCCGCGTTGGTACCCTGACTCAGGCTCTCACCAGCTGTGTCATGAACGGGCTCCAGAAAGTTTCTGGGCCTGTTTTCTCACCTGTAAAATGGAAATAATACCTAGCTCATAAAGCTTTTGTGAAAAGCAAATGAAACACTGTGACTAAAAGCACTTAGGACAGTGCCTGGCACATAGATGCTCAATAGATGTGAGCTTTCTTATTTACTGCTGTTACTACTGCGATTGTAGTTCCTACTTCCTACCACCACCACCTCCCTACTGGCTCCTGTGGGCCAGGCACTGCGCTACTGCCAGGTGCCAGGCACCATCTCTGTCCTCTGAGCTCAGAGGGAGAGTGAGAAGACAAAATGAGACAAGGAGGAAGGGGAGGAGGCAGGGGAGGAAGAGAAAAGGAAGAAGGAAAAAGCAGCAAAAGCAAGTAGAAGCCAAGACTCCAAGTCCCAGGAGACTGGTCTCCAGGGCTCGATGGAGGTGGGGTCAGGGCCCCTCAGGGCTCAGCAGTCAGTAGGGAGAACCTGAGGACTGGCAGGATTTCCTGGATGCTCTGGTCTTGGTCCTGGGAGGCTCGGGTAGGGCCGTGCAGCCATCTCCCCCGACTCCGTGTGGCATCATGTGCTGGGCGCTGTATAGGAGTGTGTGGATGAGACACGATTTTATGTCTCTGAAGAGCTGACTCTGGCTGCCCTCTGCTTTGGCTGGGGGGATGTTACTCAGAGCCGTGCTGGCCAGGCCAGCCCCTCCCCCCTCCCCCTCCTTTCCCAGGACAGCCCGAGGGTTCCCACCCCACCCACAGCCTCCGCTCAGTGCCAACTGGGACAACTCTGCAGACACGTGGGCCCCAGCAGCTGTGGGTCCAATGTGTACCCAAGGGCTCAGTGCCGTTGCTTTGGGGACCAAACAGTCCCACTGAGATTTCTGCTTTCTCCACTGTTCGTGGATGAGGGAACATGGCCACTCTGAACGCCTAGAACCGTAGAACATTGCAGGGCCCCAAGCATATCTCCTCCAGCCTCTTCGTTTCCCAGAGAAGGAACCCCAGGCCCGGCCAAGGACGGGATCTTGCCTGCGAGCACATGGCAAAGCTAGAACCAGATCCCAGGTCTTCTGACTTCCATCCCTGTGGAAGAGTCCAGTGGAAAGAGAACTGCCTTTGAATTTCAAGTTTGGTTCTAGCATTATGGCCCGAGGTGAAACCCTTTATGTCTCTGGGCCTCCGTTTCCACATCTGTAAAATGGGAATAGCAATAGCACCTCTTCTACAGGATTGCCGTGTGAGCTCAGACAATAGGATGTATTGAACTTCCCTGTAAGTGACAAAACACTGCAGAAGTGAAACACTAACAGGCATTGTTATTATTATTATTCTAGAACATAGAGCACTGCACATACTAAGGACTCAAAAAAAAAAGTCTGCTGGTTGAATGGAGAGTGTTTGAAGCATGGTGAGTGGTGAACAAGGGGCTCCGGGAGCACTATTTGTTTAGATGGTGGGATCAAGGAAGGCTTCACAGAGGGGGTGACTTTTGAGATGGGCTTTGCTAAAGAAGTAGAAACCCACTGGGGGCTGCGGGCAGGGCAACAACACATGAACAGTGGCCAGAAATGTGGACATGCAGCTGTGGCCCTCCAGAGAGCTGTGGATGCCAATTCCACATGCAGGTTTGGGCTCCAGGCCCTGCTCAAAACTCACCGCTCTCTTCTGGGCCTGTGTGTGGTACACGAAACAGGGAGCTAGCAATTTATTAAATAGAAATAACCTCCTAAGCTAACTTGAGCATTGAGGCTCAGTGAGCTGACATGCCTTAACAAAGGCCCTGCAGCAGGCCAGCCACCTCGGGCCCAGGGGCTAAATGTGGCCCACCAGTCGCTTTTATAACCAGTGTTATTGGAGCCCCGCCACTCCCATTTGTTTACATATTGTCTATGTCTGCTTTCTTGATACAATAGCAGAGGTGAGTTAGTTACAAGAGACCA
The DNA here is from genome assembly GCF_964212035.1 of Myotis nattereri. Classification (NCBI taxonomy): domain Eukaryota; kingdom Metazoa; phylum Chordata; class Mammalia; order Chiroptera; family Vespertilionidae; genus Myotis; species Myotis nattereri. The sequence goes on along the minus strand of NC_138085.1, from coordinate 72,707,979 downwards.
TATGGATTGCGAAACCCAAAATATTCACTATCTGGTCCTTTATCGAAAAAAGTTCTCCAACTTCTATACTACACAGCAAGATGGGGCAGAGCTGGGACGGAGGCCGGGCCTCCGATTTCTGATTGGCTGCTCTTTAACTCTGCACCGTTAGGGCCTGCCCTGGTGACACTGCCCAAAGGGTGAGATTTCAGGCAGCCAGCCTCTGGGCAGGCTCAGCTCCAGGACACATGGTACAGCCAAGAGGGATCCTTGGGGTGGCCACTGTTGCCCCCATGACCCAACATGGCTTCTTACTGGGAGCAGATCAGACGCTTTAGGGGGAAACTGGCAAGGAGATGCCAACCGGCACCTGCTCCTGCTCCATGGGCAAAACAGGAAAAGCTAGTGAGAGTCAGTGTAGGACTCGGGCCAGCCAGATGCTAGAGTTACAGACACAGGCTTTCAAGAAGCACTCAGAGGAGGTCGGGCGTCTCAGCAGATGGCCAAGTCCACCGTAAATTGGGCTGTAGAATTCCTCTCTCCATGCCAGGCTGTCTCTGGTGCATTCATGTAATTAAAACCCCACCAGATCCAATCTGTTAGGAGTTCTGAGTTCACACATGTCCTGTCCAGCTGGTCATAAGGATGCAGACAGACAATGGGGCTAGGCCATGGCCACCTGGTGTATGGCTGGCCTGGAGCAGGCCCCCTAGGCCCATGATTGGCCCTGTTCTATGACACTGCCCACTCTGGGACTCACGCTCTGTCCGTCTTCCCTATCTCCACCCCTTTCAATCCTCTGGCTAACCTTTGATGCCTTCTCTTCCTAGTTCATTCATTCAACAACCAAGATTTATTAAATGCCAGCTACGTGCCACATACTCCTCTAGGTGTGAGGAATAGAGTGGTAACAAAAGAGACAAAAATCTCCACCTTCATGGAGATTATAGTTTAAACCCACCCATACAAGAACATCTCACACATTGTGTGTCTGCTCTTTCCTCCCTCCCTACCCCTCCCTCCTCCCCTCCCCTCTCCTCTCCTGAACTCAGTGCACTGCTGAGCACTTGACAATGGACCATGCAGAGGCTTCCTAATGAATCATCCTGCTCCCCGTCTCCCACTGCCAAGCCCCACACCGGGATGCCAGGAAGTCATCTCAATACCTCTTTGATGTGTCCGTTCCCTACTCAGGAGCCATCAGCGACTAAGTTGAGGTTTAAATTCCCGTACCTACTAGTACTCTTCAAAACCCTTGCCCACCTTATCAACCTTCACTACTCGTGAACTTTCCGCTCCAAGAAAACCAGAATTTCTGTTGTTGTTAAGTTTCTAATACTCATTACTTTCGACTTATAAAAGTAATAGATTTTTTGTAGAAAATATAAAATATATAAAAGAAAATTAAAATTAATCATGAATCCTGGCCGGTGGCTCAGTTGGTTGAGCAATGTCCCATGCACCAAGAGGTTGCTGATTCCATTCTTGGTCAGGGCACGTGCCTAGGTTGGGGGCTAGCTCCCCAGTAGGATGTGTGCAGGATGTTTCTCTCATCTATGTTTCTCTCTCTCTCCTTCTCCCTTCCTCTCTCTCTGGAATCAATAAAAACATCTTTTTTTAAATTAACCATGAGCCCACACTTTAAAGATAAACTCTGTGAGCTTTTTAGTACATTTCCTTACAGCTTCTTTTTGAGTGTGTGTACTTTTTTTTAATATTTGTATATTCAGCATGGGAACCCATTACACATAAAGAGTTACATCCTACCATTTTTGTTTAGCATTCTACGGTGGTTTTCTATGTCATTAAAAGACTTCTCAAGAACAGCACTTTCGTGGCTGCACAATAGTCCAAGACATAAATATGCCTTAATATGTTTAACCGAACCCCATCAGTGAACATCAGGACTGTTTACCATTTTTCACAATGAAAATACTGCTATAAACATCCTTGCTCATAAATCTTTGTTCCGCTCTCTGGTTATTTTCCGAGCAGGGATTCCTAGAAGTGGCATTGCAGGTCCAGCGGGTCGACACGCTTCCGAGGCTCCTGATGCATCTCATGAAGCTGCCTGTCTGAGACTGTGTGTTGGTCCCCTCGACCCCCGATTTGTGAGAATGTCCCCCAGCCTCAGACAGGTCTATTTTGCCTGCCCCTAGCACGCCACGTGTCTTCCTAGCATTGTGTCTTTCCTTCAGCAGCTTCCCTCTATCAGAAGAACTCTGCATTTCCCACCCATCTTTCAAAGCTCAGGGTAAAGACCACCTCCTCCGTGAAGCCCTTCCTGATACCCCCAACCGAAGTTCTCTGCCTCTAGCCCTCCTTCAGCCCCTGTCTTAAATTCTTCCTGAAGCAGTTCCCATGCATGTGTATAATTTGTGTTATAATAACCTCTTCTTTGTTGCTTCCACTGAGATATTTCATCTGATTCACTTTCGGACAGAAAGTGTTTTGAGGTCAAGAACTGTGGCTTGATCATCTGGGTCTGCTTACTTGCTATGGCCCCATCACCAGCCTCAAGCTGGTCCTTGATTTCCTGGAAGCGTCACTATTCCTTGGCCTATGAGAACAGCCTTTAGGATGCTCCCCTCTGCAGGTGGACTGCGCTAGGATGGAGGGTCCTAGATTCCAGTCCTGACTCTGTCACGGACTCACCTTGACCTAGGGCTAGTCCCTGCCCCCTTCTGAGCCTCAGTTTACCCACCTATATAATGAGCGCGTTGAACTACATAGTCTCCCACACTCCAGCCTCTGCAGCCCCTGGTCCCAGGCACCCAGAGCAGCCCCAGGGTGCCTCTGAGGGCCCCTTTGCAAAGCCAGCCTCTGGGATAGGCCTGAGGGAGCTGGCCAGGGAGGCAGGCCTGGCTCCGGGCCAGGCTGTGTCTGCAAACACTGACCTTGGCTGCCGCAGGGATTTTCCATGACACCAGCACCCTCCCCCTCAGCTCCCCCTAATCCTGTGGGCCTGGGGAGTGTGGGGGATGGGAGCGGTGAAGGCTGCTCTATATTCAGGACCCTGAATCCGAGTAATAGGGGCACTTGTGGATGGTAGAGAGAGAGAAGAGAGAGACAAGAGAGAGGGATGGGCCTACACTGCAAAGTCGGAGGAAATCAGGGATCAGGAGAGAACCTGCTAGGGGGCGTGGGGAGTGGGGAGAAGAGCTGAGAGAGTAGCTGGGAAGATGGGAAGAGAGGCCTTGGAAAGGGGCAGGAGAGAGAGGGGAGAGGGAGAAAGGGTGCTATGCTTCAGAGCTGTCCTTCCAAGGAGCTCTGGCCTGGAGGGGACAAACTCCAGACCCAGTTCTGTGCACTGGCCCCTCCCCCCACCCAGGTCCATGAGGCCCTGGTGGTTTCCCAGGCCTACCACAGGCCTGGGCAGGGAGGGGTTCCTCCCGGGGCACTGAAGCTGACCTCCTTCTGCAGGGGCCTGGGGCCACAGGGAGGGCAGGGGATATGAGTCACTGAAGGCCCTGTGCCAAGGCTGCCGCCCCTCCCCCTGCTGGGTGCCTAGGGGAGGTTTCTCCCATCCACACCCCAGGCAGCAGGTCTGCTGCTCCCACCAGGCCTTGTGCGGGACCCTGAGGGGACTTGCTGGACCTCCAGGAGCTCGAAGCCCTGCAGAACCCTGCAAACTTGAGTGCACAAGTGCCAGGTGAGGCAGAGAGCGAGGCAGAGAGCGAGGCAGAGAGGCCCCGCCAGCTCCGGAAAGGGTCCGGAAAGGTTCTTGGAAAAGGTGGCGTCTGAGCTGGATTCTAAAGGATGGAGAGGGCCCACACTTCTCCCCAAGTCCACCAAGCAGGGCAGCCTCCTCCGTCCCCCCTGAGGGCCCGGCACTGCTACCAGCTGCTTCTGCCTCATCTCCTTTAACACACCCATTAGGCCCCGTCAAGCCTCCAGACTCACTTCCTGGCTCCACATGGCTGGGCTGCCCTCCCCAGAGCAAGGGGGGCTCCCTGGTGGGTCTTTCCCAGGTGCCACTCAGGCTCAGGCCCAGCAGGAGAGCCCAGCTCCTCTGGGGCAGCTGTCTTACAGCCAGCCCTGGAGCTGCCTCTGTCTCCCCAGAGCCCCCACTCCTCTCCAGTGACCCCCCTTCCCCCCCCAGGCTCAGGCAGCACCCTGGTGTCAGTCAGGCCCTTCTCATGTCCAGCTCTGCATCAGCCCGAGTTCACATCCTTTGGGCACCTCAGGCCACAGGCCACCCATCCATCTTCCCTCAGGGCAAACATTAGCCCAGCCAGCGCCTTATTTACATTAGATAAGTAGGTGCTTGGGAACCAGGAAACAGACCCAGCCAGGCATTGCCGAGGGCTCTTTGTTCCTCACCTATAGAAGGGCTGAGCCAACCAGAGAAGGGACATCAGAGAATCTGAAGTCCTGGAAGAAGGACCTTGGAGTTCTTGATGCTACAGAGGAAAGTTTCCCAAACTGTGCTCTAGGGAGCACTTGTCCACAAGGTGCACTCTCAGAAGAGTAGCGGCAGGTCCAACGTGGGGAAATGTAGCATGTGCTCCCCACTTTGACGGGCCTCGCATGTTAACCCGTGTCGGCTCCAATGAAGCTGACACAAACGAAATGACAACAACTCCTGCTACGCTCAGCCTTCCTCCGATGGGCTTTAACCAAACAACTCTTCTCAGCCAACAGTCATCCACAGTCCATGGGACTGTATTTCAGGAAATTAACTTCGGGAAATACTGACCATAGAATGTTGATGCTGAAAAGAACTTTAAAATCCATCTAATCTTGATGTTCCCCAAAACATTCATACTAGAGATTCGGATTTATTGATCCCAGGATTCCAGGCATTTTAAGTCTACTAACTCATCAAAGCCCCGCAGCAGTTCCACGAGTGAGCTCACCACTATTCCCATTTCACAGGTGTGGAAACTGAGGCACGTGGCCAAAGTTGAAAGCTGTTTGGCCCCAAAGGCTGTGCTCTCATCTACGCCACTAAGCTGCAGAGATCCCCCGCAGAAAACAGAAATAACTATTTTCAGCATTTCAAAAAGAAAACAATAACTTAATTCAGACTCATAAAATCAGTTATCCCCTGCTAAGCAGAAGTTTTGATTGGCAGATGTGTCCTTAATTCATTTTGATGGGAAAATAATTAATTATTGCTGTCACATTTATTCAGTGCCCGTTCTGCTCTGATCAACAACACATTGTACTGTGTTGTTGATAAATAAAATCTTTCGAAATCCGCACTCTAAGTCAGTGAACAGAAAAAATAATAAAAGGGACCCATAGCAAGGAAAATAGGTGGAAACCTTTTATCTTGCCCTATCCTCCCATGTCACAGATGAGGAAAATTGAGGCCCAGAGAAGGAAAAGGACTTGCCCAAGACACAAAGCTAGCTGTGGTCAGGGTCAAGTCAGATCCCCAGGTCTCCTGCCTCCTGACCCCAGGCTCTTTCCTCCACCCAAGGCTGTGGCCAGCGTTCTGGCTCTGTGGCCAGCTGGACCAGGGGTACAAGGCCAGGCACTCAGGCTGGCAGGCATATGAGGTCAGTGGGGAGCAGGCAGCTGCGCCCAGTTCAACCACGGCCATTACCAAGGCTCAGAGTGGTCATCTGTGCTTTGACCAGAAGGAACTAGGCCACAGGGAAAGAAAGTCCACTAAAAGGTACTCTGGACCCCCAGTCCGCTGCATCTCCCTGGAAGGCAGCGCTTCAGCCGATCTCCGAGCTCCTTGGTGATGCCGGGAGGAAAACAGAAGAACTGTAATAAGATTCATCATTAATATTGATGTCCAGCCCCATGATTAATTTTTTTGGTCCAGCCACCCGGCTTCCTCAGGTGAATCCCATGCCCCCAGCTGGGTTCCAGGCCCACCGCTTAGCTGAGTTGCTCCCACACAGGACATGCTGGGCCTGTTTGAATGAACAGGTCAACCCTGGTCATGCTGAGCCAGAGGGCGGAGGACCAAGCATTGCGTTTAGAATGGAGTATCCTGGGTTATAGTTCTGGCTCTGCCATTCACTGGCTGCATGACCTTGAGAAGATCACGTTTCCTCTCTGGCCTTCATTTCCCCCATCTGTACAATATAAGGACTGAGCTCTATGATCGCTAAGGGCCTCTGTGGCCCTTAGAACCTTAAGTCAATGGTGGATTCAGGCCGGGTAGCTGGAAGACAAGGGGCAGGGACAGCCCTGGTTAGTTCTCTGAGAGAGTGGCTAGGGTCTTATGGTTGGTGCCTGGGTTCTGGCTGGTCAGTCCACTGGATACAATGAAGGAGGGTCCTCAGACAATGAGCCCCAGATGGCAGCCTCTGTGTATCAGTGACACACAAGGACAGATGGAGCCCATCACCAGGGGACGCAGGGCTGGACAGGAGGGAGAAGATGGGGGTTATTGTTTGCCCCTCTCCCCCTTGTAAGCCCCAGCCTGATGTGGGCAAGGACCAGGCAGGCAGTGGGCCTGCTGGCAGGCAGACAAGCCTTGCCAAACTCCCAATCACTTCCCAGACCTCCCAGGGTCCCCTGGGAGTGGCTCCACCCCAGCGGGCACCCCTCCAAGTGGAGCCCACGTCAGCAGGTCCTCACAGCTCCCTGGCCCTTTCACCCAGGGACAGTGGACCAGGCAAAGGGGCAGAGGCATGCTGACCCGGGGCCCGATGCTTGGAGAAGTGTGTGATTCCCTGGGCATCACGCTTCTGGGGCTGTTTCTGCCATGTCCAGCTCGGGCACTGCCCGAGAATGAGGCACCGAGTGGAGCACTCCCCTCTCGGGGCCCCAGCTTCCCATCCTAGTCACCCTTCCTGGGTGATGCATTGGCTCCGAGCCACTAGAATGAGTGATGAGTCAGAAAGTCCTAGTGGCCTTGGCCAACTCACAAGCCCTCTCCAGCCTTAATTTCTCCATCAATGGAGATAGTCATGATAATGACCTTAGGAAGTTTTTGAGAATTAAAGTTTCAAATGTACCTGAAAGATAAGACCTTCAGCCTCAGCCTGTGGTGGGAAGTGGGGGGAGGCCCCGAGGGCCGCTGACCCCAAAGGTAAGGCTGGGGCCACCCTGGACAGGACCGTGGCTGTAGTGAGGCCTGAGGCTCCAGCCTGGTAAGAGCCTTTGGTTGAGCCTGGATGTGCCGCCTGCTTTGAAAATCACTCCATTCAACAGGAGGTGGGCAGGGAAAGGCGCTGTCATCTGCGCTGGGAGACAGGGAGAGCATGAGGGTCTCAGGATGGGGCAGGGAGAGGCCGGGAGGAGGGCGGTGTGAGAAATGCATAAGGGGAGGTGGCTGTCACGTCTGCTGGGACGTGGGCTGTATTCAGATGGGGGAGGGCCCCGCCTGAAGCTGGGGGGCTTTATGGGCCACCCACCATGGGCAATGAGGCTGCCAGGCGGGTGGGTGCTGAGTCTTCCTAAAGGCTGATGGGCCAGGGGAAAACACAGCCTATGAACAAACACAGGCTGAGGTGTTGGTGCTGGCCAGAGCGGTCCTTCTCCCTGATGGGGGGAGATGGCGGCCGGACCCCACAGAGACTGCCCCCACCTCCAGGACTCCCCCTGAGAGCCCCATCGCTGCTGCTTCTGTGGCAAACTCCACAGGTTCCAAGTGCTTTCACAGCCAGTCTCTCCCTTTCCCCTGAAGGCAGCTCTGCCAGGCGGCCAGGGCAGGGATTAGCAGCTGTAGCTCAAACCCCAGAGTGCAGGAAGGTAAGAGAGGTCCAGAGAGGGGGTGGATTTGCCCACCGTCACACAGCCACCAGGTGGTCATGCTACGGCTGGGGCCCACACTACCCAACCCCGATCCAGCCCATCCACAGTGTCATGCCCTCCCCCACACCCTGTGTGGTACTGGCCTGCTGGACAGGGAAGGACAGGGTGAGAAGCCACGCTGGCGCGGGGCCTGCCCAGCTGTCGAGGTGAGTTGTGATCTGGCTGCCATGGCCAAGCTGGCGGGCACAATCTGTTCTCACTCTGCTGCGACCTGGACAGGCCAGGCATGGTGGCGCACCAGCTCAGCTGTCCAGGCCCCTGGCAACGGGTGACACAGTCCCCAGCTAGATGCCGGGGTCAGGGAGGCAGGGGACCCCACTCTAAGGGTAGCTCACAGCCTCACGTGCCCCAAGCAGCTGTCCCCAGACCTCCCTGAGCTTGAAGACTCAAATGGTCTTGGGCTGACAGATGCCTACTTTATTGGACCTGAGCTGACCCCTAGCCCAGGTGGAAGGTGAGGGCAGCCTGACACTTCATTCATTACTCATCATAGTGAGCTCTTCTTGAGCACTTGATACATACTAGGCTCTAGGCCAGCCGTGGGCAAACTATGGCCCGCGGGCCGGATCAGGCCTGTTTGAAATGAATAAAACTAAAAAAAAAAAAAAAAAAAAAAAAGACCATACCCTTTTATGTAATGATGTTTACTTTGAATTTATATTAGTTCACACAAACACTCCATCCATGCTTTTGTTCCGGCCCTCCGGTCCAGTTTAAGAACCCATTGTGGCCCTCGAGTCAAAAAGTTTGCCCACCCCTGCTCTAGGCTAAGGGCATTAAACACATTTTCTCACTTATTTCACCCCCAAAAACCCTGTGTATTAGCCCCATTTTACAGATAGGGAAACTAAGGCTCAGAGAGGTTTAAAATCACACACACAGTCCATGGGAGAATAAAGATTTGAATTCAGATCATACACCAAAGCACGCAGTATCCTGCCCTGCCTCATCGAAGGTGCTGTGGGCATATCCCCTGGGCATGAACTAGAGAGGAACATGACAAGTCCTGCAGTGCCTACCCTACACCCTAAGCTAGCGTTTACCTGTATCTGTGTAGTTGGTGACCCTGGGGGACAGGTCAGGGGGTGCTGGTAACATTGGCCCTGGCGTTCTGAGCTGAACCTTTTGTGCCACTCAAAGTAGAGGTCACCTTCAGCTGGGAAGAATCCAGAACAACTGCATGGAAGAAGCAACATTTGGTTAAGTGTCTATAAGGCTTTGAAAGGAGGAAAAATTGGAAAGCCTGCCAGCATTGTTTTTATTATAATAATTTCATTAATAAAGTAATGTATATCTTAGCCCAGCGAAGGAAGCAGAGCCAGGACCCGTAGATTTCATTTGACTAATGAGGGAACGTGTTCAGACAGTGGGAGTCATTTGCCCACGGTCACCCAGCCACTAGTAACAGGGCCAGAGCTGGGGCCTAGGTATTCAGGATCCAGCCAGGATCCTGTCCCCCGAGGGCTCCAGGCAGAACTCCATTTGATGGTTGGCTCAGAGGGAAGCTTCCTTCACTGCTGGCCTCTCCAAGGTGGGGCAGGTGTAGGCAGGGCAAGGGGGGGGGGGGGGCAGGGGGCAGGAGGCAAGGGGCAGGTGTCTGGCATCCACAGCCCCATAGAGCTTGCTTTCTCTCCTCTTCCACTGTTTCTCTCCTCCCTCTCCCCCCGCCCCGCCTCCCCCCCCCCCCCAGGCTATGGCCACGCAGCGCCCAGCACGGATGGCGGCAAGGTGTTCTGCATGTTCTACGCGCTGCTGGGCATCCCGCTCACGCTGGTCATGTTCCAGAGCCTGGGCGAGCGCATCAACACCTTCGTGAAGTTCCTGCTGCACCGCGCCAAGCGGGGCCTGGGCATGCGGCGCGCCGACGTGTCCATGGCCAACATGGTGCTCATCGGCTTCTTCTCGTGCGTCAGCACGCTGTGCATCGGCGCGGCCGCCTTCTCCTACTACGAGCACTGGACCTTCTTCCAGGCCTACTACTACTGCTTCATCACGCTCACCACCATCGGCTTCGGCGACTACGTGGCGCTGCAGAAGGACCAGGCGCTGCAGACGCAGCCGCAGTACGTGGCCTTCAGCTTCGTCTACATCCTCACGGGCCTCACGGTCATCGGCGCCTTCCTCAACCTCGTGGTGCTGCGCTTCATGACCATGAACGCCGAGGACGAGAAGCGCGACGCCGAGCACCGCGCGCTGCTCACGCGCAACGGGCAGGCGGGCGGGAGCCTGGGCGGCGTGGGCGGCGGCGGCGGGGGCGGCGGGGGCGCGGGCGGCAGCGTGCACACCACGGACACCGCCTCCTCCACGGCGGCGGGGGCGGCGGGCGGCGGCGGCGGCTTCCGCAACGTGTACGCCGAGGTGCTGCACTTCCAGTCCATGTGCTCCTGCCTCTGGTACAAGAGCCGCGAGAAGCTGCAGTACTCCATCCCCATGATCATCCCGCGGGACCTCTCCACGTCCGACACGTGCGTGGAGCAGAGCCACTCCTCGCCGGGAGGGGGCGGCCGCTACAGCGACACGCCCTCGCACCGCTGCCTTTGCAGCGGGGCCCAGCGCTCGGCCATCAGCTCCGTGTCCACCGGCCTGCACAGCCTGTCCACCTTCCGGGGCCTCATGAAGCGCAGGAGCTCCGTGTGAACGCCCCGCCCCGCCCCGCCCGCGCCCGCGGGGCCTGGAGCAGCTGGGCGGGTGGGCCGGGTGGTGGGGCTCCTGCCCCGAGGAGCAGTGGGGGTGGGCGAGGGGGCCGCCCCCAGCCGCCCTCAGCCCCTGGGGGACGCCCCACCCCTCTCCACCCTCCCCAGCCCCCTCCCCCCCATCTCCGACTGTGCCTGCTCGCACCAGCCAGCAGGAGCTGGGGCTCTGAGGACCCTGGAGCCCCTATCTGCGCCCTGCAAATTCCGAGAAATGTGAAACTTGGGGGGCGAGGGGGTGGAGGGTAGCAGGGAGGGAAGGCAGAAGCTGGGAGCCTCCCGTCCCTTTGGAAATCTAAGGAGCCCCCCAGTTCTCAGAGGCCCTGCTGGTACCCAGACTGCCCCCCCTCCCCCAATCCGGAGGGGACTTCGTGTTCCGTGTACGTTTGCATCTCTATTTATACCTCTGTCCTGCCAGGTCTCCCACCTTCCCTGGGCTCCAAAAGCCAGGGTGTCTTTGTCCAGGTCACCCCCACGCAGTCTGCTCCCCTTCCTCATCCCCAGTTATGTCTCCGAACCTCCCACGACCTTCCGTGTTGTTTTGCATGGCTTTGCAGTTATGGAGAAAGTGGAAACCCAGCAGTCCCTAAAGCTAGACCCCGGAGGGCAGGTGGACAGAAGCCAGGCCAGGCCCCCTACAGGGGCCGGCAGAGAAGTGAGGGGCAGAGAAGGGAGGGGAGAGCCCGTGGCCAGGGTGGTCCCGCTGGCAGGTGAGAGCCAAGTGGCCTTCAGTCACATTCCCAGAGGGGCAGAGGGAATGCAGCCTTCCGACCTACACTCCCCTTGATGGACCAGAAAACATCCTGCTGGCCATCCGGCCACTGCTCACCATGACCAACTGCGGCGTCTGTGGAATGAGTTGTCGCCTGGGAAACCACATCCTGACTCCTCATCGTCTGAGTGTCCCAGCACTCCAGCTAGGTCACCAGGGCAGGGATGCTCATCCACATTTTACCGATGGCAGTGAGGCCCAAACAGGGGGTGTGACTTGTCCAAGGTGACACGTACAGCAAAAGGCACAGGGGGACCAGAACCCAGGCCGCTTGTTCCCAGGAGGAGTGCTCTTTCCTTCCCATGCCTCTGCCCGCTCCTGAACGCAAAGCTCCTGCCCTGTGCCCTGGCACTGTGTGGGCAACGGGGCCTAAAACAGTCCCAGACCTCAGGTCTGAGCCAGTGCTGGGGCTAGAGAGCTGGCAGGCATATCCTGCTGACTTCATCCCTGACCCCACAGCCGGTGTTGGTGCCTGTGTCCCGGGTGGCTAGAGATAAGCTAAGGCTGCAGCAAGGCACGCCCCTCCCAGGTGGGGGGCGTGGAGTTGGTGTGCCAACGGCCTATGTCACCTGCCACCCAGAAACCCAAAGGGAGAGCAGAGACGGAGGTGGGAACCAGGCTCCCTGCGGGGACCCACAACTGGAGCTGGCGCCTGACTCAGGACAGCATCAAAGGGTGGGTGAGAGGCTTCTCCTCCCTCCGTGCTGCCCTCGCATGCTGTTCCCATGTCCCAGCTCTTGGACACGCTCAGCAAGGCCCACGCTGGCCTTCAGAAAAGCTGGAGTGGGGACCTCGGGGTGATCAGCCTCTGGGAACCCCTGGGAGGGAAGAAGTCTGGCCTGGCCTGTGTGTGAGTCCTGTCTCAGCGGGAGGAGCTGGCCGCCCACGTGCCAAGGAGAGCAGGGCCCAGGAGCCGGGGTGCCCTCTGTGTTTATGTTGAGGTGGGGAGCGGTGCCGGCTGCCTCTGTCTTGTGTGTGACCCTGCCCTCGAGGGGTCCTGTCCCGTCAGTCCTGAGGGAGCCACAACCAAAGTTGCAGGGAGATGGTGGGGAAGGAGGCTGAATGGCCCTGGGCGGACTGCTCGGTCTCCAGGCTCCCAGTCTCTGCTGGGTCTTTCCCGGGGAACTGGACGGCCAGCATTGCTTCCCTCCCCCCTCCCACTGCGGGCAGCCTTTCTGCTTCCCCAATGCCTTATGCCTGGGCACACTGCCACAGAATATGCAATATGTGTGGGTGACATGCCCCACGCCCACACCCCCACCCCGGGCAGCCCCCGGACCCCAAAGGCTGCGGCTGCCACGGCCTCCCTTTAGACCCTGCTGCCTATCTGTCTTCACACTGAGAATGGCGTCTAATAAATACTGCCCATGGAGACCAGGTTCAGGCTCGGCTGCCTCTGTCATCATATACCCTGAGAGCGGCCAGGGCTGGGCCATCTGCTGACCCGCACACACACCTCTGTGCACACTCTGGCCCCGCCAAGGTCTACAGACACACTCGCTGATGCACCTCGGGCTGACTAGACCCTTTGCGTCCACGGGCCTTAGGGAGAAGGCTGGGGACAATACTGGCTTCCCTTTTGTGATTTCCTCCCAGGTCCGGGTTTTCTGTTTCACCAGCAACAGCTATAAGACGAGACCTTAGAAAAGAAATCACCTGCTTCAATTCTCCCCCTGGAACATGAGTAAACTGAGGCCCAGAGAGGGCAAGTCACTCTCCCTGAGTCACACAGCAATGAGTGGGGGGGCCCAGGCTTGGAACCAGAACCGGGGATTCCAAGTCCAGCGCTCCGCCTTCTCAGGAGCCTTCGGAGTCTGATGGACACACACACACTGCAGCTGACAATGGCAGCCTCCGTCAGCCAGGAGTGGGGGTGCCCTTCTTCCAGCAGGGCCTTCCAGGCTCAGTGGCCTGATGGGCACAAAAATGTCTCTCTCACAGGGAGACGCGCCGCAAGCACCTTTCTTCAGGGTACATTTTTCTCTGGAGGGACAACGTGGCCTGGGACTGAACCCCAGAGCCCAGGACAGATGCAGCTGGTGCCAGCCCCCGGAATCAGCTGGCCAGTGGCTTTGAGATGTCTCTGAGTGCAACCCAGAGTAATGCCTTTTCTACGGCAACCCCAAACCTACCTGCATGCCTGTCCATCTCTCTCTCTTTCATGAAGTAATACTTAATCCTTACTACAGCCTTTCCATTCTAGTTCATGTGATGAAATGCTGGTCACTACCTACTCTCTCCCGACTAGGGCTCCCTGCAGATTGAAATACAGGGAGTGGGGTAGGGGCACTTGCTCCAGTCTCCACCCATATAAATCAACTGAAAGATAGAAAGAGAGGCCTATTTATTGGGGGTTCAGGGATCTACGGAAGCAGTGGTGGCTCCTGCACCTCCACTAGCACACACCCCCTCCAGGAGGCAGGCAATGTGACAGTGGTCCCGGCTGCTCTGTGCAGCTGCCAGCAGGCTCCTGGGACGTGCTTCTCATTGACCTGTGGCCCTCAGGGTGCCCACAGCTTCTGGTGGCTCACCCGCACCTAAGAGCACCCCATCAAACGCCAGGGCTCCCTGGACCAATTGCCTGTCTTTCTCAGCGCAATGACAGCAGAGATGATGTCATTTTTGAGGTCAGCTGTGGCCAGTACAAGGTTGCTTTTACTCTCTTTAGCAGTTCTTGCAGGACACAAACATGCTGACACTTGCCCTCCTGTCTTCTTTTCTTTTTTGTTAATCCTCACCTGAGGATATTTTTCCGTTGATTTTTAGAGATGGCACAAGGGAGAGGGAGAGACAGAGAGAGAGAAACATCGATGTGAGAGAGACACATCGAGTGGTTGCCTCTGCACATGCTTCCCGACCAGGGCCAAGGATCAAGCCTGCAACCAATGTATGTGCCCTTGACCGGATCAAACCCGGGACCCTTCAGTCCAGGGTTGACCCTGTACCCACTGAGCCAAACTGGCTAAGGCTGCCCCCCTTTCTTCGTCACCCAGGACAAAATAATCAGAGCTCGAAGGGGTCCCGGAAGGGCTGCATTCATCTCGGTCTTCCAGGGGGTGATCAGAATTGTGGCAGCGGTGAACTGCATGCCAGCCCCTGCCTAGCCCCTGAAGATTCGGAATTGCCCATGGTCCTACCGTGGGCTCTGTATCGCCAAGTGATGCCATCCCACCCTCCTCGCTTACACATAGTATCTGAGGCATCCTGCACTACAAAATGCATGCACAGCAATGCAAAACTAGAAACCAGCACCGCAGAAGGTGGAGGGCGCGGGGGGGAGGGGGGACATGAATATACCAAGATCCCAGCTGCTGTGGTGACTGTGTGAGCATCAGATGGAGACAGAAGCGTCCTGGAGCCAAGAGAGAAAGAGACCTACAACAGCAGCTCTTCCCCAGACGTGTCCCATGGTGTGCCTGTGGGAAAGGGTTCCTCGGTCAAAAGAAGCTGGGGAGACACTGTACCTGCCACTCATGCGTGGAGCTTCACAAGGCATCTTCGCTTATAAAGGCTCTGAGAAGCCCTGCAGCAAACACAGCTGCTCCCTCTGCTTCCCCCAGCCGTACCCACACTCATGCCCAACGCCAGACCCTCTGTTTGTGTGGCCTCTCGTGTTCCATAGAGCACGTCTTGGGAAATGCTGACCTATCAAAATCTCATTGTCTGATGAAGAGAGAAGGCTGATCCTCCCCCTCGATAAATTCTAAAAAAAAAAAAGTTCAGTGTAGAAGCCCTTCTATAACTGAAGGCCATGACATTACCAAATACATGTTTTATTCTCAATTACGTGTCCGCTCGAACCAAGGCTCAGAGCCAGGATCGGACCGTGGGCTGGTGGCGGAGCTGGGCTGTGAGCCCATCCCAATGGCCCTGAAGCATTTGCTCTCACCCGCCGCACTGTCCTGTCCCCAGGCCGGCCCATGTCATCAGCACGGGTTTGGCAGAAGTCACAGAGCTAGCTGTTGAGGACACGTCATTCCTTATTCAGGACATTGGTGAATGGAGAGGCTGTAACCTGTCACCCTTCCAAAATGACAGATTCTGATGCAGCTAAGAAACCCTGTTCCACCGAGATCCTCCCACTCCCATGCATGGGGCCAATCTAGCCTCTTTCTACAGGCTCAGCATTGCCTCAAGCCCAACAGCATCCCACAGCTCATCTTAGGAAGCCGGGGACCGGGGACCAGGAAGGGACTTCTTGCGAGAGGAAAGAGCACTCTCCCACGGGGACCGTGCTGGCCTCCCCAACCCAGGGCACACGTCACCGCCTCCACTGAGAAGCTGGCGCCCCCTCTCTCTCCCAAAGCCGTTCAGACTCCATTTTCCAAGAGGCCCCTGAACAACCCAGTCTATAGGGGGCACGGTGCCCTCCCCTTGCCCGGGTGGCGGTGATGCTAGGACGACAGCCTGAGGCACTGCCATCACCTTTGGCAAAGCCCGCAAAGAAACACATGCACACCCTCCTCTAGGCCATTGGCCCAGCTCCTGTTTTTCAAGGGAAGGGATTGTTGTTTACAGAGAGGAAGTGAGATGCTCAAGGTCATGAAGCAAGATAATGGTGCAGCCGGGATTAGTATCCAGATAGCCTAACTTTCCCTCCACACACACACACACACACACTCACACACACACACACACACACACACGCAGCGGGGCCCAGCCTTCTCTGACTCTGATTTCAGATGAAAGCTGCTAATCTCTGGAGTTGAGTCATTCTCAGGCTGGAAATTTCCCACATCGAGGTCGGGACAAACATGGGGAGACTCACATCTCTGCCCCTCAGCCTCCCAGCTGCAGGGAAGGGCCTTGTGAGCGGTGCCACCGCTCAGGCAGGGGCTGTGGTGGAACTGACCCCCAGGACCTTTCTGGTCCGGAACTCCCCAAGAGTCCATACTAATGGCATTTGCCATTCACAAAGCTCTCTCACTTGGGTCTCTCCTGTCATCATGGGACAACCTGGGGATGTAGGTGAGGATTAACACCCCCATTTTCAGCACTAAAGCTCGGGAAACCCAGGTCCTGAGAGCAGGGACTGTCCCACAGTCACCTCTGTTTCTGAGCGCTGACCAGGCCACCGGGCACTTCCTTGGGAGCCCAGCCCAGTAACTCTTGGCCAGCGAGTGCCCCACGCAGCTTGCCAAGCTGGATCCCACGGTTGGAGAGCCCCCAGGTGGACACGGCTCACAGAACCCATGAGCAAAAGGAAACAAGGAGCTATGAATGCCGTGCCCACTTCACCACGTGCCCCTGTTCAGCACTGCGGGACCCCCGGGCTTTGGACCAAGGGCGGCAGTGTCCAGCCAGCAACCTCTGCCCTTCAGCGGGAGGGGCTGAAGGTTCCCAGGGGAAAGGTCAAGTCTCTGACCCACGCCACCTCCCAGGATCAACACTCTTCCGCAGGTCTTGTTCCCTGAAGAGGGAGCATGTGACCAGGTCATCCCTGACTACGAAATACTCTGGTCCGACTACGAGATCGGAGTGGATTCTGGGCCTGTGCTGGCCCCAGCACTGGGATTGGAGAGGCACTTTCTAATTGGCACAGGTCCAACCTGGGAAGCCAGGGGTGCTGCTGTATTGTGCCCTGCTCTCACCATTGTAGTTAGAACTCCCATTCTGCCCTCGTTCCAGACCAGAAAAAGCTCTAAGGAGACGTTTGGCTGCCTGGGGGGTACTGTACCAGTAATGCCAGCTTCTCTCCTAAGGTAAAGGGAACGCCAGAGACTTAAAGCTAAGGCTGTCATTGGGCATCTGCTGTGCACCTTAGACTTAATAAACCTCACAACCACGCTACAGGACAGGTGCCGTTACCCTCGTGTTGGTAGATGAGAAAAGTGAGACTCAGAGAGGTTAAATGACTCGCCCAAGGTCACACAGCTATTGAGTGGCAAGTCCCCAGCCAGGACCCTCTGAGAAATCCTGTTCCACCCAGATCCTCCCACTCCCATAGGTAGGACCATCTAGCTCTTTCTACAGGCTCCGCATTGCCCCCAAGCCCAACAGCATCCCACGACTGAGGTAGCCAGGGGCTGTGAGAGCTGCTAGAGCTCGGGCACTTTCCGCTGTATATCCATGCCTGGAGTGCATCTAGCTCAGCCTGTGCCCCCGCCCCCCCCCCCCTCCAAAAAAAAAAGCAAGAATGGGCTCAGCAGCTTCCCTAAAAGGTCAGTCTTGATTTACAGGAGCCTGGCTCTCTGATGCAGCCCCTTCATTCATTGAGCAGCAGCTCTAATAACCATGAGTGTCTTCCTTCTCTTGAGACAAGAACTGCTTTCCTGCTCTGGCTGTGCCCTCTGGGGCCACATGCAGTAATTCCCTCTATTGTGGATTCAAGATGTCTCCCCTCTGGACAGGTGCCTCCCAGTCTTCTCCAAGGTATTCTTTCAGCCCCACCTCCCGTGACAGTGCAGCCTGGTTCCCTTCTCTGGAAGAGCTCCAGTTTACCCCCAAAGCCGGTTCAGAGCTTGATACACCATGTATGGTCCAGCCAGCCCTGGATTCTGTTCTCCTATTAATGCAGCCTAAGAGTGCATCTGGCATATGGGCAACCACCTCACCCTGAGCGTGCAGCCCACCCACACCCCATGGAGTTTGTCATGTGCCACACCGCGGCAGACTCTATTGGTGACCCAGTCAAGAGCCATGCCTGTGCCCTTCTGCCTTGATGGCAAAAAGCTGACACTGCTCAGGTGCTCGCTCACCTTCTCCCAGCCCCAGTTCCAGGGACAAAGCTAATTATGATGACCTCGGGCGGGCATCTTCCCAGGGACTGGACTAGGAATGAGGGTGCCCTGTTCTGGTGAATGGGTCCTTCAGGGAAGTCTGCTGGGGCTGCGGGGAAAGACCTTCCTCTCCGAAAAGAAAGCGCAGGGAGGAAACACTGCTCGACTCTAACTGGCCACCAGGCCTGTGCGAGACGCCTGGGACAGCAGGAACGGCAGCAGGAGACAGAGAGCTTACTTGTCCCTGTGACTCTGAATGGCCCCTGGAACTCCTTTCCTCGGGACCTCTTGTCACAAGAGAGGGGAAGTGAGAGAGCCAGATGGTTTTCCCTTCTGACAGCTGAAGGCCCGTCGCCCATGAGCTCCTGCAGCAGGATTATCGCACTAGCTGAACCCGATGGGCCACAAGGAAGAAATGGCTTTGTTTGTCCTCCCTTCGTGGGCTTTGTTGAGTCTCCCGCTCTTGTCCGTTAAATAACAGCTGGGGCCCATTTCAAAGCTTTGTGGTCACTCTCGGGTAAAAGGAAGTCTGGTTCAAAACTTTAATCTCAAGTCCATCCGAATGCTAATATTCTCCCTGCTCCCAGAATAGACATCCTTCCACCCACCTTTTATTTCTGGCCGCTCCACGGAGGTGAAGAGGGACTAAAAGCCAATGGAAGCCCTCCTGTGGCCCGACTCCGAGTGCTGCCTCTCCAGGGTCCCCTGTGGGGTTTGCAGATCCCCCACAGGAACATCCTCACTGCCCCGTCCCACAGAGGGGTGATCCACGTCCCCAGAGCTCCAGCCCTTGGGGTTCACCTCCCCCAGCTTCCTCTCTAGCCCCACAGCCAGCCCACTTGCTATAAAAACCTAACAGTGGCCCAGCCACCTGCCAGTGTCCACTTGGCCCAGAGGACACCACACATCTTGGCCATTCCAGACAGTGGGCGTGCGGGCAGTGACCCTGCTCCTCTCCCCAGTGCTCCCCACCCTTGTTCCCACGGGCAGAGGGTGGGCAGCAAGTTCATCTCCCAAGCAGTCATCTAGCCTAGGAGGAAGAGGCCCTGTCCCCGTCTTGTCGTTTCTATGAGTGATTCCGGGAGCCTGGCTGGGCTGGGGGAGTGGGGAACCACAGCATTCTTCGCCCGGGCTGACACCTCCCGACGACAGACCCTCCCTCCTCTCTCTGATCGCCTGCTTGTTTATCCGGGCCAGGGAGGGCTGAGGGCGTCTCTTTGTCCTTGACTGTGCATGCTGGTAGCAAATTTCAGGGTCAGAGAAAAAGTCTGTGCCTTTCATGTGCCTTTGGAGCCAGGCCTCTCCCGCACTGACGCTGGCAGTTTCTCTGTTTAATGTCCGTGCAGCATGTCGTTGACTTCCTGCCACTAGAGCTCATCTGGTTGGCTCCAGACTTTGGATGATGCTCCAGGTGCCAAAGCCGGATCCACTATTAAATCTGTCCCGCTCTCTCCCAGCTCACATCACCCTCAGATTCGATCATCCAGCTCTCTGTGCCATTATTCAAGCCTTTGATGAAAATATCAAAGAGAAAAGGCCCAAACAGAGGACACTTCATGCAGGGCGACATGCACTCCGGCGTGTTCTGGGTGAACTGTCCCTGGGACCAGCTCCTTCCCACTGCCTTTTATCTGTGCTCTAAACTTGTCTGTTTCATCCCGGCTCCCAGGTGGCTGGGCTCCAGGCCACCACGTGCTAGTCTGCCAGGAAGCCAGTGACCTGGGCTGGGAATCTGCACTTCCTGCGAACAGGTGTTGCCCGGCCTGGCTCAGCCTTCACGCCCTCCCCCACCACCTCCTTTGGGCTTCCTCCTTTAGCTCAGCTCTGCCCAGCCCCAGCTCCTGAGCTGAGCACTGCCCTTCTCATCACCTTCCCAGTTCAGCCTCAGCCCCTCTCTCAGGCAACTGGTCTGCCCCTGGGGGGAGGAGGTGGGAGGCAGCCACTGGGCACTCAGAATGGCCCCAGGAATTGAGACCTGCCACAGGAAACTGCGGACATCCGGGGCCCCTAGGTCAGTGGGTGCTGAAGTAAGTGGAGCGAAGAGTATTTATTCAGCCAGGAGCTGGGCTAGGTGTGTGACCAGAGCCCACGCACAGCCTGGGGATGCAGAACAGCTGTCTCCATCGCCTGGTGAGGAAATGGCTTCAGGGGGTCCCATCACTTGCCCAACGTCATCCAGCCAGGAAGTGGCAGAACCAGGCTTGGACCCCAAGTTTGTGTGTTCGCCTTCCACGCTGGTCACACACCCCCTGGCTCGCTGCCACCATGTTCTCACCTTCCCAGGGTCCCCGCCCAGGCAATTGGGGCACCAGCTGCTTGCTTAGGTGGCCTCTGGAAGACAGGGCAACCCTGAGCACAGTCCTTCCCGACCCCAGGAGGGAGCAGCAGGTTGGTGTGATAACATCAGGCGGTAGGGAAGCCACCTCACTATTCCCGAGACCTGAGCGATCTGCGATTAATCTTCCAGATCTGGCACCAGAGACGCAGTATGAGCCTGCTGCACCCCGCCCCCTCCAGCCCATCGTGGTGAACAGATGGGCAGACCCCTCCCGGGGGCTAAGTAGGGCACAGCTGAGGCTGCTGGGAGGCAGGGAGGGAGAGGAGGTGCAGAACCAGCTCCACCCCACCTGCCAGGGCCCTGGGGCCTATGAAACGCAGGGTCAGCTCTCTGCCCACCAGCAGGGCATGAGGCCCGTGCTCAGGCAGACACCCACCCTGGGGCGCTCGGCGGAGCCTGGACGAGCACTGCCGGAACTCATGGGCCAGTCAGGTCATCCTTGCTAATTCCAAACCCCCTAACTGAAGTCCACTGGCCTGATGAGCAGCAAGGACTTCCTCCCGGGGCCAGAGTGAGTCCTGGGCAGTGCGGTGCCCAAAGCACCCAGGTCCTGACCAGGCCCAGCCTCTGCCATCAGCCCCCAGGGTCACCATGAGCACAGCGGGGTGGGGCGGGGCACGGAGGGCCAGCAATGCAGACACAGGCAGCAACTGTCAGCGCTGGAGGGGCTTGAGGAACCATGAGCTCAGTGCTTTGTTTCAGAAGCAGCACAATTTCAGAGCTTGTAACAGCCAAACACTGGAAGCCCGCCAAGCATCCAGCAGCAGGTAAATGGATAAACCAACTGAGTGTGTCCATGCCAAGGCGACCTCCTACTCAGCAACACGGAGGAATGAACCGGTGACCTGTGCAGCGTGGATGAGTCCCAAGTCACCACGCTGAGTGAAAGAGGTGAGAGAAAGGATGTGCTGGGGGAGCCCATGCATATGAAGCTGAGGAAAGTGTAAACTGGCCCAGAGGGACAGAGAGCAGTCCCTGGTGACAGAGGAGGGAGAGGGGGTGGCAGGAGGGGTGTTCAAAAAGGTACAGGGAAGGTTTGGGGTGATAGGGACTTCCACCAGCATGACTATGCTGACAGTTTCATAGGTACATACATACACAGAAATGTATCAAATTCCACATTTTAAATACATGTGATTTATTATATGTCAACTAGAGGCCCGGTGCACAAAAATTTGTGCACTGGGGGTGGGGGGGGGTCCCTCAGCCCGGCCTGTGCCCTCTCGCAGTCTGGGACCCCTCAGGGGATGTCCACCTGCTGGCTTAGGCCCGCTCCCTGAGGGATCAGGCCTAAGCTGGCAGTCAGACATCCCTCTGGTAGCCCGGGAGCCCTTGGGGGATGTCCACTTGCCAGCAGGGAGCAGGCCTAAGCTGCAGTCGGACATCCTTAGCGCTGCTGAGGAGGCAGGAGAGGCTCCCACTACCACCACTGTGCTGGCAGCCATCAGCCTGGCTTGTGGCTGAGCAGAGCTCCCCCTGTGGGAGCGCACTGACCACCAGGGGGCAGCTCCTGCATTGAGCATCTGCCTTCTGGTGGTCAGTGTGTGTCATAGTGACCAGTCATTCCCAATCGTTCTGCTGTTAGGGTCCATTTGCATATCACCCTTTTATTATATGTCAATGTTATCTCCAAAAATAAAAGCTGTTTATAAAACACAAGGAGCAGAGGCACTGAACATGGCCCATCCAGGTGAGCTGAACACACCCCACCCACCCACACCTCAGTGTGTCCTGGTGGCTGGGCTGGGGGTATAAGCTCCCTATACCTCCTAACAATAGGGTCAGTGGGGAAGCCACCAGTGCTTCTAGTCATCTTCTGCCAAGCCCAACCCAGAACAGCTGTAAGCACGGAGTCACCAGTGTCACACGCAGCCAGATCTGTCTCAAGGTGTACAGATGTAACAAGCAAACACCAGGCCCCACGGGGTGTTGCTGCACAGACATCAAGCAAAGGTCGACGGGTCTCTACTTTGGAGAAGAGAAAGGCCGTTTCCACTCCACTCTCCCAGGGCTAAAGCAAGCTGGGAGGCCCCCTGGGTGGAATCAAAAAGGAGCCACTTCTGGAAGGCACAGCTGCTTGTGGGGAGCAAGCAGCCCTCTGTGGGGGAAAAGAGGGTGCCCCTGCTCCAGGCTTGGGGAGCCACTCAGCTGGGAAATAGCACACGGAGGTGCCTGATGCCCCTCCCACGGGGCCATTTTTCACGCAGGAGAAGACTGTCCTGCCCACACAGTGGCTGGCCAGCCCCACCCCCTGAAGCCCATCTCCGCTGTGGAGAAAAGGTCATTTTGCTCAGAGTCGCTAAAAATTACACATTAATAGCCCTGCTGATTTCCAGCAGCTTCAAATGCTGGCTTTGGCCAAAACTTCTTAAAAAGGCCATCCTCCCTTCTTATTCCATAGAGTTTACATTTTATAATATTTAAACAGAACCACTTTTAAGCAAAGATACGCAGCGCTTTCCTCCCATGTCCCCATAAAAAGTAAAATCTGGGAACCGTCTACATCAGATGGCTACGGCATACCTCCTGAGCTCAGCAGTGATTAGCTCCATCTCCAAAATAGCTTGGAATTCTACGGCCTCAACCCGGGGAACAGCTTCCTCCAAGAAGCCCTCAGGCCTCCTGTCTGGGCTCTGTGCCAGGGATATCAATCCCAGGAGAAGGTGTCCTCTGAAGAGGAAGTTTCTCCACTCTTCGTACATATGGCAGCTACACTTACTGGCTCTTTAATGTGTCAAGGACACAGACTGCTGAAAGAACTACATATAATTCATTTGCCAAGTCAACCCTATAAGGCAGCTGTGACTGTTATACCCATTTCACAGATGGGAAATAGAGACGCCAACAGAGCAGCCCACCCTGATTCTACATCCCATGCTTTTCAAGGCTCTCTGCCCAGACAAGGCATCCCAGAACTGACAGAGAGACAAACCTCTCACCAGGCCTGGGGTCCCACCAACCTCTTAAGCCTGCCCACCCTGCCATCCTGCTAGAGGACACCTGACTGCATCCTCCACCATTTGAGCCCAGAGGAGCTGAGCTCTGAGCTCTCTCTTTTTTATTTTTTTTCTACTTTTTTGAATCATTTACCCTACAGTGGCCATGTTTTTGTTTTAAGTTAAAATTCCCTCAGGTGACTCAAGGTTATTTTTCACAAACAGGATTGTTTTTTTTATATGTCACCATTAAAAGTCTGAATTTTAAAATAATTCTTGGCCTGGGGCTCAGATCCACCAG
The DNA here is from genome assembly GCF_964212035.1 of Myotis nattereri. Lineage (NCBI taxonomy): Eukaryota > Metazoa > Chordata > Mammalia > Chiroptera > Vespertilionidae > Myotis > Myotis nattereri. Next base: position 72,684,519 of record NC_138085.1, on the reverse strand, counting down.
CTATTGCTACTTTCACACCCGTCTCATCCCCAGTAGCTTTCCCAGAACTGCGACCTTCCCCGTGACGCTGCATGAGTTCTCCCAATTCGAACGCGGGCTTCTTCCGCAGTTTGACTTTTCTAACAAGGACGTGATGGGGCGGATAATAGGTTGGCGCCTCCTCTGTGTATTTTCGGTGCGTCTGGAATCCGCTTAGAATCCGTTTACTGGCCGCTTCTCTCAAGTCATTTGTCTGCACCTCTCGGGCCATGATTTTCATCATCTTCTTCCGGATGTGGCGGGCCTGTTGATGCTGGGCATAAGAGGTCTTCTGAACGGGATTGCTGTGTTTTTTAGTGAAACCAACACAGAATCGACAAAACAAATGACCACCAGGCGTCTTGGCGTGGACATGAGCTTCAATCACGGTCTGCCATTTTTGACCGTGGAGCACATTTGGTCACTGGTAAGATCCACGCCATGGAAATGAACCAGGCAGATTGCGCCCTGAACTTCCTCAGCAATCAGCTTGAGTTTTCTAAATGCACCTTCATGGTTCTGCGGGTCAGCGAGGCCCACTTCAAAAACACGACCCTTGAGACCATCAGAAGCACTTTCGGTTTCTTAAGTTCTCAGTGGGTTTTCCCACTGTTTCTTATGTTGAACATGGCTGGTGCCTTCACATCATACCAACCACTTTCTTCTTGGCTCCCTCTTCTGCACTTGTTCTTGCCAACTGCCACGGTGCTGCTCAGACCAGGAGACTCCGTTTTTAAAAGATAGGTGGGCCCCTGGCCAATACCCCAAGGTTGCAGGTTCCATCTCAGGTCAGGGCACATACAAGAAGCAACCAATGAATGCATAAGTAAGTGGAACAACAAATTGATCTTTCTCTCTCTCTCTCTCTCTCTCTCTCTCTCTCTCTCTCTCTCTCTCTCTCAAAATCAATAAATAAAATTAATTTTAAAATAAAAGCTGGATGGCTCCAGCCACAGTGCCTCTCCTTTAGCAGCACAGGCAGCACGCCATCTAGCGGCTGTGAAGTGAATCTCATATCGGTGGCCCTGCGGGAGAAGAGCCTGGGATCCATCCGCAAGGCCCTTAGGTTGTCAGGTGGTCCGGCTGAGGTTCAGAGAAGGAAAGTGGCCAACCTAAAGGCACACAGCAAGTTAATATCCAGCTTCCAGGTTCTGGGGAAGCTGCATGTCTGGAAGCAGCTCTCGATTCCAGTAGTTGTGAGAGTAAAGGAAGGGTCCCGTTTGCCGGGTACACCATCTCCCTGACAGTGCATCCTTTACTCTTTACCATTTAAACAGGTAAGGGGACGCATGGCCCAAACGTACAAAAAGAGTATGTGGTGAAAAGTAAGACTCACCCCCAGCCCTCCACCACCCAGATCCCAGCTACAGAAGCATTATCAGTTTCTACATGTCTTTCCAGACACTATCTGTATATTTTAAAGTAGTTTTTTTTTTAATTTTAAACAAGTGGTAGCATTTCCCACACAGGACACTTAAGTTATCTTGGAGGTCACTTTTCATCAGCACATAATGAGCATCCTTTGTAAAGCACCCCGCCCCCCCCCCCCCCCCGTGTTCCCCATGTGGGTATGTGGAGGCACCACCATCTCTGTAACTCCTTTCCTTTTGATGGACATAATGATGCTACAACAAACACATGGGGAAACCTATAGAATAGGGTGTGGGACTGCTGGGATGATTAGTTATGATCCATTTTAGTCTCATATACCAGAAAACCGAATATAATCAGAGTTTAAATACTTAATGCCTCATTATCTCACATGAAACAAGTCTAGAGGCAAACAAAACAGAGGCAATGGCACTCCATGCTGGGGCAGAGGGTGTGCACGTGTGATTTTGGTAGGTGTTGCTAAATTGCCCTCCCCGGAGGTTGTACTGTCTTGATTTCCACCACTGGCCACAGCGTGTTTCCCTACAGCCTGGCCGACACCACATGCTCGTACTTTGTTTAAAATTTCCCAACTGAGTAGGTGAAAATGGAATTTATTGTACTTTTAACTTTTATTTTCCTTACGAGTAAAGTTGAATGAGGTATTTTCTTTTCCATGGATTACCTGGTTATATTCATGGCCCATTTTCCTCCTGTGCTCCTTGTATTGAATTTTTGTTGATACTTTTATTAAGATACAATTCGCATATGATAAAATGGTTCAGTGGTTTTAGTATATTCACAGGGTTGTACAGCCATCACCACAATTTAACTTTAGAATATTATGTCTCCCCCACAAAAAGAAACATAGTATTCATAATTACTCACACCCTAGTCCTCAACACCTCCCAGATTGAGCGACCACTCATCTACTTTCTCCATAGTTTAGTATATTCTGAACAGTTCATATAAATGTAATCACATGAAAAGTGGTTCTTTGTGGCTGGCTTCTCTCATTTAGCATGTTTTCATGTCTCATCTAGGTTGGAGCATATGTCAGTACGTCATTCTTTTTTTTATTTTTTATTTCAGAGCGAAAAAGGGAGAGGGAGAGAGAGATAGAAACATCAATAATGAGAGAGAATCATCAATCAGTTGCCTCCTGCACATCCCCTATTGGGGATCAAGCCCATAACCTGGGCATGTGCCCTGACTGGAAATTGAACCGGTGACCTCCTGGTTCATGGATTGATGATACTCAACCACTGAGCCATGCCAGCCAGGCAAGTTGCATTATTGTTAATGTGATTAAGCATTTATAGGGCCAGCCAGTTGTTTTAATTACTATCCAGGGTAAGCTAAATTAATAAAAATGGAACCCAAATAAATAAATAATACCATTCACAAGTCACTCCTGAGCTGAGCAAGCCACCTCCTTTCTGGGACAAGGCTGTCGAATGTGAAAAGCCAGAGGTTGGATGTGATCATGTTCCCTCGGGGGATCCATGTCTGCGCTGCATGGGAGCTGAGAATAACACCCTGAAACCGTGTGCAAGAGGGGAGGGCGTCAACCCCACCAGCCTCAGAACCTCCTACAGCGGCCCCATCCCTCACCTCGAGCCAGAAGGGTGTGAAACACTGGATCCCAAGTGTGAGACTCACCTCCAAGGGGACTGGTGTCAACTTAGAGACATCACAGAATCAGAGGAAAAAGCTACCGTGAGCCTGCGGGACAGCATATTGAACGGAAGATATTTGCCTGAGACGCGTCAATTCAGTGCAGCTGACATCATGGTTCACCTTCTCTGAGCGAGGGCGCTGAGCCGGGTGCCAGGCCGGCGGGGCTGTCGGCCGGAGCAAATGAACTACAGGGGGGCTTGATTAATTCTGAGTTTTAGGTAAATGAGATATCATTTTTAGTATAGGCATATGCCCAAACGATATTGAAGATACACTTAACACTAAAACAATGTTTCACTGCTCATCGGAAATCAAATTTAAGCAGGAGTCCATGCTTTATCTGGATCCAACTTGATCCTGCTCCCAGAGGACCAAGCCCAACACCAGCTTTCAAGATCCAGTGACCCACCCCAAGGCTAATGATCAGCACTGAAGTTAAGAAAGAAAGGCAGCCCTGGCCAGTGTTGCTCAGTGGTTAGAGTGTCCACCCTCCCACCAAAGGTCGTAGAGTTCGATTCCCAGTCAGGGGCATGTACCTGGGTTGTGGGTTCCATCTCTGCTGGGGTCAGGTGAGGGAGGCAACCAATCGATGTGTCTCTCTCACATCTCTCTCTCTCTCTCTCTCTCTCTCTCTCTCTCTCTCTCTCTCTCTTTCTCCCTCTCTCTCTCTTCCCCTCCATCCCTTTTTTCCTCCCTTCCATTCTCTCTGAAAAGCAATGGGAAAAATATCCTCATGTAAGGATTAACAAAAGAAAGAAAGGCAAAGAGGGAAGTTTTGAGATTGACCATATGAGGGCCTGAAGCTACAAGGAGCAGGTGACTCCTGATCTAATCATCTTTAGTCACCATAGAAACAAGCCATAAAATCCACCAGAAAGAGCTGGTAAACAATATCTGCCACCTCAGGACCAATAGAGACCATCCACATTCCCTTCCCTAGCTAGGTCCTGTCAGGCCTGGTTTCATTGCCCCAGTGTCTCCCAGGACACATCCAGGACTCACCCTGCCCTCCTCCTCCCACGGCCCTTGCTTTTCTTCCCAGCCACAGCCTCAGATGGCCGCCCTGCAATGCCCACCCTGTTGGGAGAGACAGGCAACTGGACACCCAGTCCTGTGTCAAAGGAAAACCAGAACCAGACAGTAGTTAAAGCGATAAAAGCAATATTGCAACAGGGAAAACCAGACCTCAGTCCCTGCAGGGCTATAGGAGCTCAGTTCCAAACCCAGCCTGGGCAATGGTCATTTACAGCCGAATAGCAGGGTGAGGCCAGTGGGTGGGAAATTACTAAGAGGGAACGTCAGATGTAAGGGGGATTCTGGCTAAACTGACGCAACAGGATTCCTGCTAACCTGACAGCAGGCCAGGGTGATTAGCCATCCCCTGAGGGAGTGTTGGGGAAAGGGGGTGATCAGATATGGAGGGTGGATGGTTCTGGTTAAACTGACTTTGCAGGGTTCTTGCTAAAACAGGATTTTATCAGAAAATACATAGATGGGCCCAGGAGCAAGCTCATGACTTTGATTAACGTTTGGTCAAGCAAAGAATCTTTGTCACCTGCCCATGAGACGGTCACACTACCAGAGGAACAGGCCACACATGAGGGAAGTGGCCCAAGGACATACAGCAAAAAACGTGTTCTAAACACAACAGGTCTGACCGAACTGTCTCTGTCCTTCCCAGGGTAAAATAACTCTCTCCTAATCCAGGTTGGGATTCAATTGATTGGGGAAATGTTCAATCTTTCAGACAAGTCACAGGCTGGCCGTCAGCTTTGAATACAAATGCAGGGGTTTGCACTGAGGCGGTTTTATTTGACTCTGGAAATTAGAGGCTCTTTGAAGGTAGCATGCAAATTTGTTCAAAGTGTCCCTGACTGTGGGAGAAAAGTCCCAAAGCCCTGATCGTGCACTTAGGCAAGGGAAGTGCTCTTTAGTGCCTAGCCTGAGGTCCCTGCTACCTGGGAACACCAATGTCAACCCTGGTTTCACCTGTAAAGCCCAGTCTAGCCAGGCTGGCAGAGACCTGGAGCCTCACTGTAGGTCATTCCCCAACATGAGGCGTGGCTGGTCATTCCGTGATGTCCACATGGTAGTCTTTGCCCCGCATGACCCCTTTCTCCACCGGGAGCAATTCTGCTCCTCTGTCAAGCCCCTGCTCAAATCTTCCCTAAATTTCAGCACATGGGGTGACTGTGAGAACTGAGGCCACGGTGGCCAAGCTCCCAGCACAAGCGGACACAGATGGGGTGCCCAAGATGGGACCAGGTGACAAGCTCTGATTGTCACCCTCATGCCCTCGCTCCTGCCCCTCTTGAGGAACCGCATGCCTTTCCCAGCTCCGTCTCTTAAGCATTGCTACATGGTTACCCGTGTGCTCCCCCCTCTCCTCCACAACATCCCGAATTCCCTGAGGGTAGGGGCCTTGTCTCTCTTGTCTTTGGGGTCCCACGCCTGGCTCTGGGCCTGGCACTTAGTGGGCTCCCTTTCCAAATAAACCCTCCTGTCTCCTAGGCTCCAAGGACAACAGCTGATGAATGGTCAAATAATGGCAATAAATTAAGATTCATTTTAAGATATGGCTATAGAGACAGGCCAAGACTGTGCTGCTAGTGACATCATGTCGGGCTGGTGACACCATTGATCATGAATAATGTTTACTTCAGGACAGTGCCCTTGGCTTGGACACTTGGGGGAAATGGTCCAGAGTCCCACTGAGCGTGTCACTGCGGCCTGTGGGAACTGCCCCTAATAGTGAGGGGCTGTCCAGGGTGTGGCATGCACCAACCGGCCCCCTGGGATAAACGCTGCACTTCATCTATCTCTACAGATCCCGGAACCTCAGTAGATCTTTTGGGATAGCTGAATTAATTCCTCTTAAAACACATGAACCTCATGCCAAGGACAAGAAGCTCAGAAGAAAGCTCCTTCCGAGTCTCCCATCTCCCTCAGGCTTATGAGAACGGGCTCCAGAGAAGGAACGCTCCCAGGTGGTCCGTGGGCCAGACACACTCCCTGTCCACTCATACCTCTGTGCCATGCCCTCCTCTGGGAAACCCCTGGCTCTCTGGTGACCTCCTACCTCAGGTCTCCCTGTGACAGAAGGGTCTGGTGCAGTCCCCTGAGAGGTTTCCTGATTCGACATTGGTCATTTTCACAAGTTCAAGGCAGTCTTAGGGTAGGTAAGCAGGAAGAGCCGGCAGGCAGGTCCTATCTCTGAAACTTTAGTAACAAAATCTGCAGTGATGGGGAAAACGTGCCCAGGGGGCCTGAAGCAGATCCTGCAAGGCCTCACGGGGTGCAGACTAGGAACCTGGAGATGAGGACAGTTCCTCTCGGCCTGAAAACCAGGAGTAGGGTTCTAAAAGCCAGAAAGCTCTGCACACAAGCCTAGGGCTTTCTGCCAGGATTGCCTCCTAGCAGCCTCGGGGAATCCACGAAGAAGCAATGGGGTGATCGTCATGGGGGTGGCTGAAGGCATGGATTTGGGGGAGACAGAAGACTGTGTGCAAACTCCTACCCCATCCTTCACTAGCATGATCAATTTTGTTTCTTTCGCTCTAAAATGGTCTCCCAGGGAGCAGGCATGAGCTTCCTACACCACTTTTCTGGAAGATGTGAGCAACACCATGGACTGCGATCCCTAGGGACACATCCCAGGAGGTAGGAGGTCCCTGGGTTCCGTGTGAAGAGGAGGTTCCCACGCCGGACAGGAACACTTGGTAGCTTGCCTCTGACATCATTCAGCTCAGCTTCTCCAAACGGTTTACCAAACGCTCCAACATCCAAGATGCACCCTCATGGCGCCGTCCCATCAGTTCCTTTGATCAATGGGGAGACCTGGCCCCGAGACTTGTCGTTGTCATCCTGTGGGAACCGGCGCGCACAGCTCGGGGGGCGGAGCCAGCGGGCCGGGGGGCGGGGCCGGCGCGAGTCACGTGCCGCCCGGCCCCGGAAGCGCTAGCGCCCGAGACCCCAGGGTGACCGGGTCAGGGGCTGTCGTTTCGAGGGATCGTGGAGGTCGCGGGGGTCCCTGCAGCGTCGCGCCCCCCTCCGCCGCCGCCATGGCCTGGACCAAGTACCAGCTGTTCCTGGCCGGGCTCATGCTCGTCACCGGCTCCATCAACACGCTCTCGGCCAAGTGAGTCCGGGCCGGGGGAGAGGCGGGGGCGCCGCCGGGCCTGCCGCGGCCGCGGGGCGCCAGCGACCCCCCCCCCCACCACCACCACCACCTTCCCCGCCCACCCCTCTCCGCTGTCCTCTCCCGGCCTCACCCGCTCGCCCAGTGTCTCCGGTCGGTTCACTCGGTTCAGGGACCACCCGGAGGTGCGGGGCCTGGGTTATGCGGCGCGGCTGGTGCCCCGGCGGGCGGGACCCCACCGGCTTTGACTCGCCGTGTGCTCGATCCTGCGAGGCACTTCCACCTCCGCGTCTCAGTTCCATCTTTAAACGACCGAGGGTGGGACCAGTTCCTCCCCCGGACCCCCTTCCAAGGCCGGGGCGGTGGGGGAGCTGGGAGGGGGTCGGGGCGGCCCCAGGCCGGTGCTCGCGAGCTCCCGTGGAGGCCATGCGGGCCGAAGGGTCCGAGAAGGGCAGCCCTGCAGCCCTCACGGAGGAAGGGTTACGGCGGGGACATCGCGGCAGGAGACAGCAAGGCCAGGTGAAAGTAGGCTAACGAACAGCTAGTGCTCAGGCTGGATTTTATCCCAGAATCAAAGCGGGGCTTCTGAGCAGGGAGTGAGGTGCTGAAAATGACCTGATGAGGCCGGTGGCCAAGGTGAAGAGTAGTTTGGTGCAGGGACAACCACCCCAAGGCTGCTGCCTAGCAGGTGAGAGGACCAGGAGGCGGCAGTGCAGTGGGAGAGACCGGGAGAAGCCACAAGGCTGACGCACAGGGTCAAGAGACAGTGATCCCTCCAGGGTCTGCCTGGAGAACAGAAGCGCCATTAACCCAGACAGGGGTGCAGGGGGGCAGTTCAGCTGTGATGTGTGAGGGTGCGGTGCTGGTGGGAGGGTGGGGACAGGCCCTAACAGCGGTTCTCAACCTGTGGGTCGCGACCCCCTTGGCGGTCGAACGACCCTTTCACAGGGGTCGCCTAAGACCATCCTGCATATCAGATATTTATTTACATTACGATTCATAATAGTAGCAACATTACAGTGATGAAGTAGCAACGAAAATAATTTTATGGTTGGGTCACAACATGAGGAACTGTATTTAAAGGGCCAGAAGGTGGAGGACCACTGCTAGGAGGTTGGGGATTGAGCACCCAGGGCTGTCATGCGGGTGAGGAACCACCCTCTGTAATGTGCGAGGAGGACGGGGGTGCAGGAGGCAGCCCCTTCTCTTGGCAGCTCTTTGCCTCTTTCTCTGCCCCCACCTCAGAGCAGGGCCTTCCTTCCCTCTGTTCACCATCTAGGAGCCCCAGGACGCAGAGCCTGGCCTTTCTCTGAGCCGATTCCAAGGTGCATGTGGGGAATGGTGGACAGTGGTCTCCCACTCAGGCTCCAGAGCAAGGAGGAGTCACCGCCATCACCTCTGGCCAGTGCTCCCTGGGAGGAGGGGGCTGGTCATGTCTATTTCATTTTGGAGGCTTTTGCTCCTAGCACATGACGTCAGTGATGTGAGAAACGCCCCCGGAAGAGAGGTCTGGGAGAAAAGCGTCCCATTCAATTCATCAGGCGTGTGGAAAGCACCTCCGGTGTATGAGGCACCGTCTGGACTCAGGGAGGTAGACAGAGAAGGTCTCTGCCTTTGAGAGGCTTAGAATCGGAGGTGGAGGAGGCAGACGGGTGCCCACTTGGCAGTCACAGTGTCCTCCCTTCTCCAGAGGAAGTGGCGCTCTGGGTGGGGCCCACCTTCCCTCTGTGCCAGCTGTGTCTGTCCCTCCCGAGCTGGTCTCCTGAGCCCTGGGGCCTCCTGAAGGTCACTCCTTTGTGAGCCTTCGCTCTAAGGGAGACTCAACCTGTGGGCCCCACCTCAAGTTAGGATCTGCTCACAGCAGAACAAGTGGCCCATCCGCAGCTCCAGCCAAGACCTCAGGCAACTGCTTAGAGAGTGGCTGTAGGTCTGCCCGGGCTGCTGTCCCCAGGGAGAGTTGAGATTGCCCAGTTCCTCCAGGGCTGACTCAGCTCCTTCCATTAAAAGCTCCAAACCGGTCAGGTAGGAAGCCAAAGGATCCCCAGCCTCCAGACGCCTTGCCTTGAGCTGCAGGAAAGAGGCTCCCAGGTGGGGCCCCAACCTTTGATCCTGCCCCCTGCCCTGTAGCCTGTTGGGGGCCTCTCATGCACTCTAAACAGTGCTCCAAGGCCAGCCTGTGAGGAGGATGCTCCCAGAGCGAAGGGACTTGGGAAAGTGGCTGGGGATATCCTGATGGGAATTAATTCTCAGTTTGAAAGCACACTCAGACTGCAGCTTTTGGCGGGGACAGAAATAAGAATGTGATCACAGCAAGTGCTGATCGGCTAACTCACAGAGAGCACCGTGTGCCAGGCCTGTCTCTGGCCGCCTTTCGTGTGTCAAATTAATGAGTTCTTATTGCCATCCTATGAAGTAGGTAAACTCCTTGTCCCTGGACCAGGAACTGGTATGGAAAGATGGACTTGCTTGCCCACGTTCAACTCAGCTATTATAGAATTTACTAGAGGCCCGGTGCGTGAAAGTCCATGCACAGGTGGGGGCCCTCCGCCTGGCTGGCGATCAGGGTGATCAGGGCCATCTTGCCCAGTCCCAGTCAGGGCCGGTGGCTGGGGAGGGACCGAGGGAGGGCTCCAGGGCGTGTCTGGCCCCGTCTCACCCAGTCCCGATCGACTGGACCCCAGCAGCAAGCTAACCTACCAGTTGGAGCATCTGCCCACTCGTGGCCAGTGCACATCATAACGACTGGTCATCGACTACTCAGTCGGACACTTAGCATATTAGGCTTTTATATAAGTAGTCCACTCTAGAATCCATGCTCTTAATCACCAACATGGGACGAGGCTGGGGACTTCTCTAGTCATTTGGGGGGGCAGCATTTGGAGTTGTTAGAAACATAGAAATCATCCATTCTAACCCCCACAATTTACAGTCGAGGTCCCAAGAGAAGCTTCTTTTTGTGTCTCAGCTGGCTGGGTCAGAGCAGGGACCAGAACCTAGGTCTCAGCATTGTGGTCCAGTCCTATTCCTTTACAATTGCGGTACCCCAAAGTCCCCCTCTCTTGGGCGGGACTTCCACCTTTTCCCAGACGCAGGTAAAATCTACTGAGGAAGATTTTCTGATTTACTTAGAGAGGGCTCATTCTCATTTATCACCACGTGAGCCAGGTTACCCTGGAGAGCGGAGAAGCCCTGGGCCCTTCTATGGATCCCTCTGTGGGGGGAAGGCGCTGACTCACTGGGCTTGACAAGCTGGGAACTCAAGAGGAAATGGCAGAGATTCTGTGGGGAATGGACACACAGCCAATCGGTCTGGGGCAGCCACTTCCTCATCTCAGTCCAACCCCTCCCCCACCCACCCACACACACATAGATACGCTCGCCTCCCAGAATGCTGAGCTTTGAGTTTGACTGGGCAAGGCCATGTATAGTGACTCACCCTCATCAAGGGGAGCCCACCCCAGCCTGCCGAGGCCCAGGGAACTCTAAGAGAGGCACCTGCTCATGCGGCCTCAGCCTAACCCTGGTGGGTCCCCACCGGCCTCCTGCCCTGGAGACCATGGCTTTCCCCCTGGAAACAGTATCTACAGAGAATGGAGGACCCATCTGCAGAGTAAAACCCCTTCCCCACCTCAGCCACGGGAGTGGAAAGAAACTGGAATAAGCAGGTGATAGGAGAACCTCAAGTGTGAGGAGAGGGCTCGGAACTGGAGGTAGACTCCTGGGTACCAGCCCTTCTGGGCACCTCCCGGGCCTGTACTCCTCAGCCCTCTCTGGTCCCTGGGTTCCTGTCTGTGTAATAGGAGCTTTGTGAGATGGTGGCTGAGTTTCTCACCCTCTTTGCAACTCTGGAACTGCTGGGGCAGTAGCTAAGGCCCTTCCAGCCACCTCAGCCTCAGCCAGCAGGGTAGGTCCCGGAGAAAGGATGCGCTACTGGAGAAGGGATGCTCCTGGAGAAGGGATGCTCCCCGGAGGAGGGATGCTCTTCCAGAGCTTTTAGGCGGGAGCGGAGCCTGGCGTACCACAAGGGGTGGTGGCTCCTGCTCAATCAAGGGGAAAGGGAAAAGGCGCAGAAAAGAACTTTGATTGACCACCTGCCATGCACCAGGTCTTACATATCTTATTTATTACTTTTGACATTAGTATTATACCCATTTTTTAAAATATATATATATATTTTTTTATTGATTTCAAAGAGGAAGGGAGAGAGGGAGAGAGAGAGAGAAACATCAATGATGAGAGAGAATCATTGATAGGCTGCCTCCTGCACACCCCCTACTGGGGATTGAGCCCGCAACCTGGGCATGTGTCCTGGACCAGAATTGAACCTGGGACCCTTCAGTCCGCAGGCCGATGCTCTATCCACTGAGCCAAACCGGCTAGGGCAGAATTATCCCCATTTTATAGATAAGAACACTATAACTTGTCCAGCCTATGAAACTCAAAATCAGCTTTCCAGGCAGCCTGTTGCCTTTTCTGAATGTAACTGTCAGCACATGGGTTTGGGCCTGTTGTTAACTGTCTGAGCCTGAACATGCCTCTCTCCACCCCTCCACCCCACACCTTGAAGTCCCCGTCTGTAAATGAGGATCCCTGTGAGGCTTCGACCAGACAACCCTCGGGAAGTGCTGGGCACAGTCCTGGCACCAAGTCAGTACTCAGTGAACCCTGTATTTATAAAAACATCTTAGTGACATGATTTGCAAATAGCCAAGAGCTATTCCACGTTAGGGTCATTGCTGTCATCCCCAGATGGACTGGGCTGGATTTTGGCTCTTGTTCTGGGCTACTGAGGCCCTCCTGTGCCTGCACAATGAACTGAGGTCTGTCTCAGGGCCAGGATGTGAAGCCTAATTCCTCTCAAAGTGTCCGCTGGCCTGATCTCCTCCCGGGCTGAAGAGAGTCTGGGCAGGGCAGCCTGTCCCCATGACACCTAATCCCTTAGGCTATAAGCCATCCCCAGGCCCTCAGATACAAAAAGACTCCTTTTCCTCAGCTGGGAATGCTGCCAGCCCCAACCTGTTCAGGCAGACCCACCTCTGGGAGAAAGCAAAGACAGCCCTTTAGGGTGGAGGTGGGGGAGGGGAGGAGCTCAGCACCAACCCTGCATCCAGCTCCCCACGCAGTGCCCCACCCTGGGCCCAGCTTGTCCCACCAGCAGGGGGCACCTCAGACTAGGTGAGAAATCGAGACTCATGAGACATTGCCTCTGGGCTGCACGTAGCACCTGCCTGTTGGCTTGGAGGGGTCTGGAAGTCTCATTCATTCAACCAAAAAATGTTGGAGCTTCTGTATAGTGATGTGCCAGGAGCAGGGGGTGGGAGCTGCTGGCTGCTGAACTTACTCTAAATGACAGTGAGTGTGGAACCAGAGAGTGAGACAGGTGTGAGTGGTCATCTTGAACCTGCCAATCTCTGCTCTGGGTGTGGCCCCAGGAGGAGGAAGGGCTTCCATACCTGCCGTGGCCAAGGCTTCTGGTTGACCTGATGGACTTGGCAGGACCTCCCTTAGCCCTCCTGGAGGAGCCCTGGCTCCAGCCCCAGGAATCCCCACCTCTCCAACCTGCTCCGTTCCTCCTTCCTCCGGGGAAGTTGGCTCTGTGCCCTGGGTGAGGTTTGACCTCTTCACTCCTCCTGTCTCAGTTGCCTCCCCCAGACCCGCCCAGGGGGCTCTTCTGCAAAAGCGAGCAGCTTGTAAATCATGCCCGCCCTGAGCCACAGCTGTCTGTGGCCCCCACCCACATCCCATGTCCTGTCCTCCCTGGGGACCCAAGAGCCAGAACCTGTAGAGGATCAGGCAGAAATGAGCCCCAGAAAGCGGGTGGTTTTATTCTGCAGCAAGGGCTGCCTTCCTCCATTGGTGATGGGACTGGTTGTAGCCGGTCCCCTGACCCGGATTCCTCTCTGCCTTCCCAACCAGTCACATCAGAACCTGTCCCCGCCCTGCAGCTCTCCTTGGGGCCTCGTCATTCCCAAGAACCATGAGCCCTCCTAACTACCCCTCTCACCCCCGTCTCGGGGAGTGTGTGAGGGTCTCCCTCTGTGAGATAAGGTGGCCATAGCCCTGTTTGCTCACTCGCCCTGGGATGTGTTCGGATACCTGGGTAGACGTGGTCTCTCCCTCACAGGCCTGGGCTGCCCTCCCGGGTGACCAGGGGCTCCATCACCACTCAGCTCGCCCTCCCACTGCCAGCATCCGGGCATCGTGCCCTTGCCCTGGGCTGTGGGAAAGACCTTCCTGTTCCCCTCCCCAAACTCAGGGCACAGAGAAGCCAGGGCTGGCCAGGATGTGTGTCAAACCCAGACTCTTAACTGCTTGGCACAACCACGGTTGTGGCTCTGTGGGGGGCACAGGAAGCAGAAGGCTCCCCTGCTTGTGCAAGGATGCCTCTAGAGTCGGGCTGGGCACTGCAGTGTGGCTGCTCTTGACCGACTTTTTGGGAGAAGTCCTGAATCTCTCCGGTTCGAGACAGCCTCTGCCTTCGGTGGGTGCTGCAGAGGGAGCCGGCCAGCAGCCCACAGGAAGCAGCCCTGGGTCTGAGTGACTTGAGTCAGCAGTGTGACGCAGTCCAAGTTGTGTCAACTAACTTGAGTCAGCAGACACAGTCATGTCAGCTAACCAGGGCATCCCACGTGAGAGAGGGGTCACTGTCTCACCAGGCTCAGTCTGGGCCAGATCACATGCCCCTGGCTCTGGGCCTGGCCCGCCAGCTCACTTCCAGAAGCCAGCAGCCAGGGAAGTGAGAGGTTAGGAAGGGCTGGGCTGTTTAGCCAGGAGATTAGAACAATCAGAAGGTGGAAAAGTCCCCAAATCTCGGAAGGGCTTTCAAATGAGAGAGATCAGACTAGACCACAGGGACACAACCAAGCCCAGCAAAAGTGAAACTCAAGGGCGGGACTTCAGCGCACAGACAGCGGACAACACAGAATGTAGGTGGTAGCTGTCCAGCACCCTGGGCCGTGAAGGATTCTGGGCCTGTGTGGGCTCTTTGGGGAAGCGAGCCATAATCAGTTATGCCGCCTGCCAGGGTGCTCACTGGTGCCGGGCACTTGCCATCTGCCTTCGCGTCTGCACTGGAAAGACCCTCCAAGCCTTCCGGTCACAGGAAGGTGACCAGGTGTCCGCGTCAGGCGGCATTTCCCAGGCCTCAGTGCCCTTGGAGACCAGTGACTCCTGATATTGTTGTGCTGTGTGTCTCTTTGATAATCTGGTGAATTCTAAAGTCATGTTTTAAAATGGGCAAATAAAAGACTGAGGATCACAGAAAAAGCCAAGTATGCTGGCATGAAGTTATCAGAACATTAAAAAGGCAAGTTCATGATAGTAATATGTGTCTATATGCTTCTTAGCACATAAAATTGTAAACAGTGGGATCGTGAGAATAGCTGTGGTTTCTGTGACAAAGCCCCAGTGCTACGATGCCGTGTTCAGAATTGGAGGAAAAGCTTAATTTCAGTTAGAGGTTCATGACATTTCAGCGAAAGGCTCTCAAGTCCCCACATTCTGTCCACACCCCCAGATGAAGACTCCTTGCGCGGAGACTGGCCCCTTTGAGAGGGAGCCCCACGCTGGGCGCAGTCCTCCAAGTATGGCCTTTGGCCTTGGGAGGAGCGAGCTTGTCCGCAGGCACCCGCTGCACTACAGGGTTTGACCTTCTCTCTCTGCTGCAGGTGGGCTGACAACTTCGTGGCCCAGGGCTGTGGAGGAAGCAAGGAGCACAGCTTCCAGCACCCCTTCCTCCAGGTACCTGCCCCACCCTCCCCACGACCCTCCCCACCTCCCAATCCTCCCCACCTCCTGTCACCCAGGCCTCCTGGCCCCGGAGGCCCTCCTGGGGGTGGAGTCTCTCCCTGCTCCCAGGAGAGCTACCCACGTCTCTCTCCCTCCCCAGAAGAGAGGCCAGAGTGTGAGTGCCCTGGAAGGGAGCAGAGGGCACAGTCCTCTGTGAGAGGCCTGAGTGGGTACCATGAGGCCAGCCCTCACCACGTTAACTCAGGACACATTTGGAAAACATCAACCCTCATGGCAAAACCTGCTCTCCATCCATCGGGAACCCAGACCCCACAGGGACAGGGACCGTAAATAGGAGGCACCTTATTGCTCCACAGGGAAGTAGGAGACCCGGTTTTCAGCCCAGCTCTGCCAGCAACTTGCTCTGTGGCCTTAAATAAATTCCTGAGCCTCTCCGGGCCTGTTTATGCATCTAGAACTTGACCAGGGGTTGGCCTAGATCAGCGGTTTTCAGACAAGGCTCTACACAGCCTTAGGGTTTGTGTCAAGATGTTCAAGGGGCTGAGGGGTGACCCAGGCGGCAGTCTCTGGCCTCCCACACACAGCAACGTTGGTTGTGCCAGTTCTGTGTTGGGGTTATAGGTAAGCTCCTGTTTGAAGAAAGGTTATGTTTAAAATATTTTTGTTGAAGGTGACCCTCCCTCCAGCTCTAAACTCCTCGGGTTCTGTCCCTGCAGGCGGTGGGCATGTTCCTGGGGGAGTTCTCCTGCTTGGCTGCCTTCTACCTGCTCCGGTGCAGAGCCGCGAGGTACTCAGATGCCAGCATGGATCCCCAGCAGCCCTTCAACCCCCTTCTTTTCCTGGCCCCAGCCCTTTGCGACATGACCGGGACCAGCATCATGTATGTGGGTGAGTAGCCAGGCCAGGCCGAGTAGGGCTCAGAGAAGCCCATGACCCAAGGGGGCCATTGATGAAACAGCCACTCCCACCCCAGCTCATCTTCACCACCCCGGCCCACCCGAGAGTCACTGAGCGCATACCCCATGGGAGGCACGTCTGCACCCTGAGAACACCTCGCGGACGGACAGCCTTGGCTCTCAGGAACTAACGTCCCGTGTCTCCTCTCCCAGCCCTGAACATGACCAGCGCCTCCAGCTTCCAGATGCTGCGGGGAGCAGTGATCATATTCACAGGCCTGTTCTCAGTGGCCTTCCTGGGGCGGAGGCTGGTGCTGAGCCAGTGGCTGGGCATCCTCGCCACCATCGCGGGGCTGGTGGTCGTGGGCCTGGCCGACCTCCTGAGCAAGCACGACGATCAGCACAAGCTCAGCGAAGTGATCACAGGTGCAGCGGGGTCGGGACCCAGGGGCCGCCCTCCTGTCCTCTAGGAGCCCAGCACAGAGCCAATCAACGAGCTGTTACAAGCTCTGCTGCATGCCAAGCCCTGGGTGGGCCTGTGGGGACCCGCTGCTGTGGACATGCACCTGCTCTCAAGTTGGCACATAGAGTGTAGGGGAGGCCAGAGGCCCAAGCAGCATGAGAAATGGGTAGATAAGGAACCGGGGGTCAGAGGAAGCAGAGAGCATGTGCCGTGATGTACCTGTCTGCACCCAAACCGCTGGATTTGGGGGAGGAGGGAAATGAACATGTACTGAGCACTTCCTCCAGAAAGAAAGCAGTGCAGCCCATTCTACAATGAAGTGACCAACCTGGTCACTCAGAGGTAGGAAAAACCAGAAATGTTTGTTTCCACGCCTGTGCTCAAAAGACCTGCTTATCCCATTCTGCAGGCCTCTGGGCCTTCTGGGACCTCAGCCCAGAGGGGGTGAGGTGCCTGCCTTACCAACCTACACCCCCCCTCCCCCCCCTCCCCCCGAGGCCAGCAGATTAGTTACGTTATGACTGTGCCTCGTGAACTATATTGTCCTGCAAAAGTCTCGGGCTGTTGTTCTGTCCCCTGGAGGGCCGTCTTCCCTCAGCTTTGGGCCCGCCACCCTGCCCACAGCCCCATGGCCTTCTGGCTCGCTGCCTCCCTCACCCTGGGCCTGTTGGTCCTTTCCCACAGGGGACCTGCTGATCATCATGGCCCAGATCATCGTCTCCATCCAGATGGTGCTCGAGGAGAAGTTTGTCTACAAACACAATGTGCACCCTCTGCGGGCAGTTGGCACGGAGGGTGAGTGAGCACGGGCTGGGGGAGGGCGCTGGTCGGGGGCACACTGGAGGGTAGCATGTGGAGTGAACGCACATGTAGGAGCACAGGTCCGGGTGCCAGGGACCACTGGGAGGGGTGAGCATCCTGCCCCGCTTCCTTCCTCCCTTCGCCACGTACGTCGTGCACATGGCCAGGAGCTCAGGGAGGATGAGGCTGAAGATGAATTAGTTGTAAGCCTCACTCTAGGGGCGCTGACCAGCAAGAAGTGGACCAAGCAGTGGTTTGAGCTCAGGTCACCTGTGCTCAAGTGATGTTGCACCTGCCAAGCCTACCTGAGTGCCTTGAGTCAGGGAAGGTGGCATTTGAGCTGCAATTTCAACAGGCAGAGTAGGAAGGAGGGAACCCCAGACAGAGCGAAGACAGGGGGAGCTGGACCTGAGTTTACAACCCAGTGAGGAATCGTTTGGGCGAGATGCAGGTTTGATGTTGGGAAAATGATCAGGTTAAGTTCATATGGAGAACCTTAAACATCAGGCAAGTGAATTTAAGTGACAGGCAGGGAAGAACCACCAGAGGTTTTAAAGCAGGGAAATAACTATTAAAATTATGCTTTAAAAATATGAAACTAGCAGGGAGGATTAGAGCAGTGCTACCAAATGTGGCCTGTGGCCTCGTCAGGTTGCTCCCTGTGCCTGGTCCACAGTGAGCTGAGGGCTATGGCAGAATGTTCATAACTACATCAACGACATTGTCATGGATGCTCTGTTTCTGCTCGTTTTTTCCCTAGCCAGACTTTCTGAATGAAGCGGTGCATTGATTTACATTCTGGTTCAGCTCCTTATGTTTAACAGGCCAGTGACGCTGAATGAGAGCGGTTTTCCACACTCGTGGGCACCGTAGTGGTGATGGCCAGCAATTCTTTCTTAAACGAGTAGACTGGAATTGAGAAGTCAGAGAGCATTGCATACTGTAAGGGTAGCTGCTGTTCTGTGAAAGCACACGTGTGTGTGTGCCTGTGCATGCATACACTGGCCGCAATGTAAAATGCATTTCTCCTGGTGTAGTCGGAAAATGTGGGTTAACGTGGAGAAGGGCAGCTGGAGCCCATTCAGTGGCTGTTGTGAACTCTGGATGAGAGGGGACGGCTCTCGGTCCTGAGAGGAAGGCCCTGGTGTGGGGGCCACGAGGACGGGGTGGCAGGAGATGAGGGGAGGCCTGCTGGCCCCGATGTGCTGGGAGTGGGAGTCGGAGCCAAGCAGAGAGTGTGACGTGCTCCCTTCTCTCCCCAGGCCTCTTTGGCTTCGTGATCCTGTCCCTGCTGCTGGTGCCCATGTACTACATCCCTGCCGGCTCCTTTAGCGGAAACCCTCGAGGGATGCTGGAGGACGCCCTGGACGCCTTCTGCCAGGTGGGCCGGCAGCCGCTCATCGCCCTGGCGCTGCTGGGCAACATCAGCAGCATCGCCTTCTTCAACTTTGCGGGCATCAGCGTCACCAAGGAGATGAGTGCCACCACCCGCATGGTGCTGGACAGCCTGCGGACAGTCGTCATCTGGGCAGTGAGCCTGGCGCTGGGCTGGGAGGCCTTCCACCCGCTGCAGATCCTCGGCTTCCTCATCCTCCTGATGGGCACTGCCCTCTACAACGGGCTGCACCGTCCGCTTCTGGCCCGCCTGTCCCGCAGCCAGTCCCCAGCAGAGGAGGGCGAGCGGGAGCGCCTGCTGGATCCCTCTCGGACTCTCATCAACGATGCCAGCTGAGCTCCTGCGGGCCTGCTGCCATCTGGATGCACCTTGTTCACCCTGAGGCTGAGGCCACACAGGCTTGTGAGCCTCAAGCTCCCTGTCCCCAAGGCCTCGCCCTGTCCCTCCCCACATCTCCCAGGACAGGCCCCCAGGCCACAGAAAATGACAGGACACCCAGGTCCTCCTCTGTCACCACGTCCTCCAGGCCTGAATGCAGTGACCACACCAAGCTCACCCAGGCCCCCAGAGCAGCACTGACGCGAAACCACGCAGTGGAATTGCAGGACTAACACCCCGAGGGTTTTCTCCTCAAGCTAAAATTATTCTCCAGAGAAGAGAGGTCAGTGAGCAAATTCAAAGCAGAACAAAGTGCCCCGTTTTTTGTTGTTGTTGTTTTTTGTTTTTGTTTTTTAAATTAAATCTTTATTGTTCAGATTACAGTTGTTCCTCTTTTTTCCCCCCATAGCTCCCCTCCACCCGCTTTCCATCCCACCCTCTGCCCTTACCACCCCGCTCCCCACTGTCCTCATCCATAGGTGTAGGATTTTTGTCCAGTCTCTTCCCACACCCCCACACCCCTTTCCCCCCCGAGAATAGTCAGTCCATTCCCTTTCTATGTCCCTGATTCTATTATATTCACCAGTTTATTCTGTTCATCAGATTATTTATTTACTTGATTTTTAGATTCACTTGTTGATAGATGTGTATATGCTGTTCATAATTTGTATCTTTACCTTTTTCTTCTTCTTCCTCTTCTTAAAGGATACCTTTTAGCATTTCATATAATCCTGGTTTGGTGGTGATGAACTCCTTTTTTCTTATCAGTGAAGCTTTTTATCTGACCTTCAATTCTGAATGATAGCTTTGCTGGATAAAGTAATCTTGGTTGTAGGTTCTTGCTATTCATCACTTTGAATATTTCTTGCCACTCCCTTCTGGCCTGCATAGTTTCTGTTGAGAAATCAGCTGACAGTCGTATGGGTATTCCCTTGCAGGTAACTGACTTCTTTTCTCTTGCTGCTTTTAAGATTCTCTCTTTGTCTTTTGCTCTTGGCATTTTACTTATGATGTGTCTTGGTGTGGTCCTCTTTGGATTCCTTTTGTTTGAGGTTCTCTGTGCTTCCTGGACTTGTAAGTCTATTTCTTTCACCAGGTAGGGGAAGTTTTCTGTCATTATTTCTTCAAATAGGTTTTCAATATCTTGCTCTCTCTTCTTCTGGCACCCCTATAATTCGAATGTTGGTACGCTTGAAGCTGTCCCAGAGGATCCTTACACTATCTTCCGGGTTTTGGATTCTTTTTTCTTTTTGTTTTTCTGGTTGGGTGTTTTTTGCTTCTTCATATTTCAAATCTTTGACTTGATTCTTGCGATCCTCTAGTCTGCTGTTGTAACTCTGTATAATATTCTTTATTTCAGTCAGTGTATGCTTAATTTCTAGTTGGTCCTTTTTCATATCCTCGAGAGTCTCACTAGATTTCTTGAGGGTCTCACTAAATTTGTCGGCAGTTTCTAGAAAATTCTTTTTTTTTTTTTTTGCAAGAATTTTTTTAAAAAATATATTTTATTGATTTTTACAGAGAGGAAGGGAGAGAGATAGTTAGAAACATCAATGAGAGAGAAACATCGATCAGCTGCCTCCTGCACATCTCCCACTGGAGATATGCCCACAACCAAGGCACATGCCCTTGACCAGAATCGAACCTGGAACCTTTCAGTCCGTAGGCCGACGCTCTATCCACTGAGCCAAACCGGTTTTGGCTCTAGAAAATTCTTGAAAAACCTTATAAGTGTGGTTTTGAACTCTATATCCTGTAGTTTGCTTTCCTCCATTTCTGTCATTTTTTACCTGTTTCTTTGTCTTTGCATTTTGGCTGCTTCCCTGTGTTGATAGAGTGGCTTTGTGTGCTAGGTGTCCTATAGGGCCCAGTGGCTCAGCCTCCCCAATTACCTGAGGTGGACACTCTTGGTTCACCCTTTTGTGGGCTGTGCACAGTCTTGTTGTAGTTAAGCCTTGATTGTTGTTGGTGTCACTGGGAGGAATTTACCTCCAGGTCAGTTGTCTGTGAGAATCAGCTGTGTCTGCAGTGGGAGAAGTTCTGTGCTGGAGACACCCTTCTAGGGCAAAACTTGCTTCAGTGGGGCTTTGGTGCTCACTGAGTCTTGCCCCCTGAGTGTGTCCCTTATGGATCTGAGGAGTTGTAATCTGGATGGTCCCACTCTGACCACTGGGTACACTGGCTCTTGGGTCTCTAAGGAGGTGCTAATGTAGCCTCTGCCTGGGGCTACCCAGCAGGAGCTATGGAGAGATCTGCAGATTCCTCTTCTTTGTTTGGAGTTTGGAGGTGCCTAGATGAGGCCCAGCTGTGAAGCAATGCAAGCTGCTGTAGGGCCTTGGGCCTTCTTTTGGAAGTTCTGGGTCTCTCTGGCCCAGCTGCAGTGTGTTAGGTAATTTTCAGATTGCAAAGGGCCAGGCCTTTCATATGCAAAAGCCTCTGCGCACAGTTTGGGTGGGGCGGGGTCTCAGGGAATCAACAGGGCGGAGCAAGCAGCTATGGCTGCCCCTCAGTCCTACCCTAAGAGGCCCCGGGTCTCAGTGTCCCGGTAATCACTGCAAGCACCTCTGAGAGAAAGCCGCCTGAATTCCGACCCATGCCAGACAGTCCAGTTTCTCCCCGTATGAGTCTGGGTCCCCAGAGACTCACCTAGAACTGGAGTTCAGAGCCGTCAGGAGCTTGAGACTCCCTCCCGATTGAAAAAGACACCGGCATCCTCCGTTGCCAGCCCTTTCCGTGTGTGCCTCCATACCTCTGCACTTTACTTCCACACCTCCTCTGAGTCTCAGTGTGCTTTTCTCTTTCCTTCTAGTTGTAGAATTTCCACTCAGCCAGCCTTCCTGTGGTTCTGGATGATGTCTGTTTTGTCTTTTAGTTGTATTTTTGAAGTTGTTGTGGGAGGCAGCAATTTCAGTTGTTTACCTATGCCACCATCTTGGTTTCTCCAAGTGCTCCGTTTTTAAAACGTTTAAGATATCCCCTAGTGCTGTCTGGAGCCTTAGGTTTCGCTAACTCTGCCTGTGCTCCCGGCCCCTTGCCTAGTCGCTCTGGGCCTTGGTGTCCAGTAAAGCAGATGGTGTCAGCCTGTGGCTTCAGAGCCTCCCAACCCCAGCTGGGCCCATTCTGTGGCCTGTGATTTTGACCAACCTGGGAAAGGAGTGACAGCCCATTCATTGGGGATTCCCTCTGCCCACAGGGCCTACCCCAGGCCTGTTTTGGTGCCCAGGTGCCCTTGCTCACACACGCTCAGGGCTCCCCTTCCTGGGAGAGATTGCAGGGGAGTTCCAGGCAGCCCTTGGTGTAGCAGCTTTTATGAACGCTGCACCTTCCATTTTAACTGAGGCCCAAAATTATCAGTTGTTTGGCAAGACCAGTGTCCTGCTGTGGGCTCTGGCCGTGTAGCCACATGGTCCTGCCACAGACTGGGATCTAGAGCATAGCTGGTCCTCAGCCCACCTGCAGGGTGATGGATTGACCAGGATCCTGCCCGTTCAGAGTAATGCTGGCATCCCAGGCCTTCTATGAAGTGCTTAACTTTCATGCTAGCACATAACAGCCTGCACAGGTGGGTGCAGATGAGGAAACCGAGGTCAGAGAAGGTTAAGTGACTTCCTCATGGAGCAGGTGTTTAAGTCATGAAATCTGATTCCAAATCTGTAGCCCCACCTGCCATACTGGTCTCTCTCTGGGGTCTTTGGGGGAATTTTCTGTGGCTGGGATAGAAACATCATGAGCTGGTGTCCTCCCAGTAGGTCCCCCTCAGCCCCCTCAAAGAGAGGGAGCTGGCATCTGGGACCCCAGGGAGCCGAGCAGCCCTCCATCCCAGCGTTCCTCACTCCCTGGCAGTCTCTGGGGCCTCAGACTATTTTCCTGGGCAGCTCGAGCATAAAACAGCAAATGCCGTCCTTAAAATCAAGTCTAGGGGAAGGGATCTTTGACAAGTAAAACCCTCAGGCTGTGTGGGAATCCAGTGGGTTATTAAAGGTTGTTGGGAGAAGAGGGTTTTTCTTTCCCACCAGCCCTGAGTCCCAGGAGCCCCTGGGCAGCTCCAGACACATTGTGTGTCACAGGAAGAAGGAAATGGAGAGTGAGGGTCCTGGGGACTACAGCTGCCTTGTCAAAAAAAAAACAACAACAACCTACCGTGGGATGTTGTTTCAGCCTTTCTGTTAAAAAAGAAAAGGGAAATTAGCAGTATGGATTTTTTTTAAAGAGGGAAGGAGTGGCAATTGGGGTGTTCCTGGGCAGCCTCTAGAATGTTGGATGGAAAAGCTCTCATGTACCAAAGCATGGAAACATCAGTTCAAACACAATGTAATTTAAACCATCTGTATTGCAGTGAACTCAGCAGTCCCTGCCCATCACAAAGTGGCCCTGGGGGAACCTGAGGCCCTGGAGTGCCCCTCCACCCCTCTCACAGGGATCTGCCCACCAGGCAGAAATGTAGGGCCCTGCCAAGTGGTTCTGTTTGCTTTCACTTTGTCCGAAGGGCTCAGCATAGTTTAAGCAAACAACACTCCAGGAGGTCAGAGCCCTGACCCCTAATGAGGATGGGCAGGGGCCTGGAGCAGAGGGTCACCTGGTGCAGGGGAGAGAAGCAGAATCAGGAGTCAGAGAGTGTGTCCTCCGCCCTGCCTCTACCTCAACGGGGTGACCGTGGACCAGTCACGTTACCTCTCAAGCCTTGGCTCCCATAAAAAGCCGAGCTTCTCAGCATTCTTAAATGTGCCCACCTCCCTAACCCACCTGTAGATCAATATTCTTTCTTATTTGCCTGGGTTTAGAGCCCCTCTGGCCTTTTGTTGACTACATCTCTTCAAAACCTGCCATCAGCAGGGAGTTCCCTATGTAGCCATGAAAGTTTATAAATCACCCTTCTTCATTGTCACAAAAAAATTTTAATGAGGGATTTCTGTCCCAGAATTCAGCATGTGTCAGAATTTACTTTTTTAAGACTGAATAATAGTCCATTGTATGTATATACCACAATTTGTTTATTCATCCATTGGGACACTTTGGGCTTTTGGGAATAACACTGCTATGTGTACAAATATCTTTTCAAGTCCCTGCTTTTCATTCTTTTTTTATTATTATTGACTTGTTTGTTTGTTTTAGAGAGGAAGGGAAAGAGAGAGGGAGAAACATCGATGTAAAAGAGAAACATGGATAGGCTGCCTCCTGCACACCCCCTGGCAATACTGAGCATGTGCCCTCTCTGGGAATGGAACCAACTGAGCCACACTGGCCAGGGCCCTGCTTCTAATTCTTTTGAGTGTATACCCAGAAGTGGAATTGCTGGATCATAGGCTAATTCTATGTTTAACTGTTGGGCCAATTGCCATTTTATTTTCCCACTGCGGTTGCATCATTTTAAATTCCCACCAGCAGTGAACAAGGGTTCTGTGAAATCGCTAATTTTGTAATGACATTTTCCCTGATTATAGTAGTGTTAACTGTAGAACATTTAGAAAATGCAAGGAAGTAAAACCGAGAAAGTAAAATCCCCTTTATTCTCACTACCCAGTTCTACACTTGGCCTGAATGCGGATTATCCACAACAGGAAGGAAGGTGACGTTTCCCTGGGCTCATTCTATTGTAATGTCCGAGAGTGTGACCCAAGAATAGTGCTGAGCTCCCGCCTGACCCTATCCACAGATCCCGAACTATCAAGAGCATGCAGTTAAACTGGCTTGTGAGTCATATTCGCGGGGTGTTCCCGGGAGGGTCACAGGCGCGACAAGGGGTTGTCACGTTCTCTGTAGGTCTGTTTCCTCATCTTTAAATGCCGTCTCTGGGTAGAAAGAGCAAAACAAAACGTTTGAGCAAAGTGACTTGTCAGAAACGCACAAAACGTTTGAGCAAAGTGACTTGTCAGAAACGCGTTCTGCAAACTCATCTCCACCTCCAGAATCGAGCTTTCCTTTGTCCACCAGAGGGCACCGGAGGACACGAGTCTGACGGCATCGCTACAAACAAGTAGAGGAAGGTAGAAAGTCCCGCCTCCTTTCACTTCTTCAAGTGTCCATTGGCTGTTCCGACCGTCGATCTTTCACGTCCCCGTTCCTCTTCCTATCACTGCCGCCGTCAGCCTCCAGGCCTGTGCTCTCATTGGTTGCCCCCGTGGTTGCTCTGCTCCGGAGGCAGCCACTGGGAGTCGCAGGATTCGGATTTAAAAAACGCCGGCGGTGATCGGCCGTGCGAGCCATTTGAACCCCAGGCAGCGCGTTCCCCGTGGGTCCTACCCCGCGGGCGCACGCGACCCGGGCGCTCCCAGACCTCCCAGTCGCCAGCCTCAACCCCCGAATCCAGCAGGCGGGGAAGGAGCCGCGGACCGAGACCCTCCGCGTCGGCCATGGGCCCGCGCCGCCGGGGCCGCAAGGCCGTCACCCCAAGGAGGCGCCCCGCGAGCCCGGCCCCCGCCGCTCCGACCCCCGCCGCCCGGACCCCCGCCGCCCGGGCCCCCGCTGCCCCGACCCCCGCCGCCCCGGCCCCCGCCACCCCTCGGCGGGGCGCCCCCTCAGGTAACTGGCCGCGGCCCCTTTCCCTCCGAGCCGGACCCCCTACAGCCCGTCTGTAAGCTGGGCACGGCCGGCTCCGCGTGCCCATTTCACAGACGAGAGCACCGAGGCCCGCCTGCTGAGCCCGGGATCCAGCCCGATCTCCCGGCTCCCGGTCCGCAGGCCTTGCAGCATCTGCTCGGAGCAGGTCCCCAGTTCCAGGCCGCGCGAAGGACCGGGGAAGGTAGTTCCGAGGAGGAGAAAGACCTGGCCTCATGCCAACCTCCATGATATACTAGCATCCATTGGCGTTGTGCTAACTCGTTGCGTGAATTATCTCCACGTCATGTTGTGACCATTATACAGATGAGAACTCCGAGGCGCCGACAGGCCCGGTAACTTGAAGGTCACACAGCTTGTCCTGGCGGACACAGGTTTTCTACACGTCGATGTTGGTGCTTTTTTGAGTTGCAAAATTATTGGTTCCTTTTTGTGACTATTTCGAACAATGATTCTATCAGGAGGTTCCCTGCTCGGTTTGTTTTGTTTTTCCTTCCTGGGGTGGCTGCGTTGGGCCTTAACCTGTGCCCTGACTCAAGCAGAGCTCTCACCTGGTTCCCTCGGGGAGGTGTGTGCGCAGGAGGACTGGCCTGGTCCTCCCGATCTGCCTGGTGGAGGAGAGACGCACTGCCTGTGCTTTGCCATCACTGTTTCATTTGTCTTCTGCTACTTAGCTACGAACAGCGTGGGGAAAAAAGTATATGGTAGATTCTTTATAGATGTTGCCGTTGTGAATATGAGTTTTATTTTTCTTTCCTAAACATAAATAACCCTTGCACCCAGCCAACTTGCTGAATTTTCTTGTTAATCCTAACAGTCTTTCAGTTGCTTAATGGAAAATTTTAGCTAGGCTATTATTTTGTCTGCAGAGAATGACTTTTGGATCTTTTTTATTTGTATACATTTTATTTATTATTGTATTAGTGAGGCCCTAAGACTAGTCTATATATATAAAAGGTTAAGTGGCTAGCCGACCAGTAGCTATGATGCACAATGACCACCAGGGGACAGACGCTCCGACCAGTAGTTATGACGCACACTGATCACCAGGGGGCACTCAACGCAGGAGCTGCGGAGCAACAGCAACTTTGCAGTGTCCCCTCACACTGCCGGGCCCTTTGGGGGATGTCTGACTGCCGGTTTCAACCAGATATCCGCAGGCCAGGCTGAGGGACCCCACCTGCCTGAGGGACCCTGCTCACTCCACAGACGCCCTTCGAGCCCTGGCACCACCCCAGGTGCTGCCGGCCAGGGAGGAACCATGGGAGGAACCACAGGAGGTTGGCTCCAGGGCATGTCTGGCCCATCTCGCCCAGTCCCACCCTGCTGGCCACCTTCTAATTAATTTCCTTTCAATGTGCACAAATCCGTGCACCGGGCCTCTAGTATTGAAATAAGAGCAGTGTTTTGGCCATCTTTGTCTCGTTCATAATTTTAACAGGAATATTGTTAAGTATGATGTTTGCTGTTGCTTTCCTATATAGAAACATCTCTCTACTCCTGGCTAGATTAGATGATTATCACAGATGGACACCCCACATTGTCTGGCAGTCTGATGGCACTGGTCTGGCAGTCTGGCTTTTCCTTTACCCACTGACTGTTGCATACATTTTTCTTCCCCTGTGAATTGCTACAACTCCAGAGCCCCGTCTCACTCTCAGCAGAGAACCTAGGTGTCCCCCTTCCTGTCAAAAGCCACTCCTCCTCCGAGGGCTCTTGGTCATACTCTTCTCCTACGTTCCCAGGAGCTTTCTGTTAACCTCTCCACCTGCACTTAGCATTAAATCCAAACTCCTTACACTGGCATTCTGCAAATGTGCTCTGCTATTTCTGATCTAAAGATGAAGGGCAGCCCAGCAGGTGTGGCTCAGTGGTTGAGCATTGGCCCATGAACCGGGAGGTCACAGTTGGATTCTGGGTAGGGGCACATGCCTGAGCTGGGGGCTCGATCCCTGGTGTGGGGTGTGCAGGAGGCAGCTGATCAATGATTCTCTCTCATCATTGATGTTTCTATCTCTCCCTCTTCCTTCCTCTCTGAAATCAATAAAAAAAAATACATATATATATGTGTTGTGTTTTTTTAAGGTCTCACCCTAGCCAGTTTTGTTCAATGGGTAGAGCGTTGGCCTACGGACCAAAGGGTCCTAGGTTCTGTTCCGGTCAAGGGCGTGTACCTTGGTTGCAGGCTCCTCCCCATCCCCCCGGCCCTGGGTTGGGGCTCATGCAGGAGGCAACCAATCGATGTGTTTCTTTCACACGGATATTTCTCTCTGTCTTTCCCTCTCTCATCCACTCTCCCTAAAAATCAATGGAAACATATCCTCGGGTGAGGATTAACAAAAACAAAAAAAGCCTCCATGGCTTTTGTCTACTCCGAACTCCGATTCCTCTGGTATTGGTTTGTTGAGTGTGGTTCGCTCCTCTCTTGGTGTTGGCCTTCTTGGATTGTTTGGTGACCTTTCGTTGTGTTCTGTGGCTGCTGTGTCTGTCTGTCAAAGGCTGCCTCCAGTGAGCAGATTGTTGACTGCTGGTAAGGGCGGAGGCCGATGCCAGTAGCTTGCCGCCTGGGTACGTGCCTCCCTCTTTCTCCTAAATGTCACCCATCCCCTAGACACTGCTCTGCTGTTCTGGCCCACATTCCCCACCCAGGGATAGCGTTGTGTGGCATAAGGTATCTCTGGATTGCCTCACCGACCCCATTTGCTCTTGCAGCTTTTCTAAACCTTTGTAATGAGTTCACTGTGTCAAATCCCTTCTATTGAACTACTTGTTGCGGAGTCTCTTTTCTTGTCTGCACCTTGAGTGACATTTGTGAAACTGAGTTTATCCTTCAGAATGTTTTTGTGGGCTATTTTGTTTTTATTCTTCATTCCACTTATCAGAGGTTCATTTCTTTTTATTGGTCCTTGATTTAATTTATGGAGCAGCAGTACTGTTTTTTTGTTTTACTCTCTTTGATTTATTGTAGTGTCTTGAATATTTCTTTGATTCTACCTTCTTCGGGCTTATTTTATTCTCTTCCGAACACCTGAGTTGAGCGCTCTGGTCAGCTATCTTTAAATGTTCTTGTTTTCTAATAAATAGATCTTGAGGCTATACATTTTCCTCGAGTACTGTTTGGCTGTATCTCATAAGTTTTGATATGTAAATTTTATTTTTATTCATTTCTAAATAACTCATTTCGATTAAGTTTCCTCTTCAACACAAGAGTTAGAAAAAAATTAGGTTTTGTATTCCTGTGTTTTTAATTTCTGATCAGAGAGTTTGACTTTTTTGATTTCTACTCTGGGGAATGTTTCTTTTAGGATTTCTTTTTATTGCTGTTGGAACTAAGCTGTGAGCCACACACTCTGACTCCTAGCCCAGCAGCCTGGCATTGGTACTGAGTTATGCCACTTCTGAGGGCCCACTCTGGCCAGTAATGAGCTCTGGCCGCATGTCTTCACCTCTCTGGGCCTAAGGATAACCAAGGCAAGAGAACTGTACAGGATACTCTCTCAGATTCCTTCCAGCTCCCCCCAAAAAGACCTAAAAACAAAATAGCTGGGTTTCCAATCGAGGAACAGAGTACTGTGGGGCCCAGAGGAGGGAGGTGGCCCACCAGTTTGGAAAGGGTTGGAAGTCAGAAAAGGCTGCTGCGAGAATTAGCATTTAAGATAATACCCTGAAAGGGGCATTCATTCGTTTAACAGATATTTATTTAGCCCTTCCCTGCTGCTTTCCAGTTACTGAAGATAGCTGCAGTGAATAAAATAGACCAAGCCCCTGCTTTTGTGGGTTATTTTATGACCTAGCAATTTTTAAAATATATTTTTATTGATTTCACAGAGGAAGAGAGACATTAATGATGAGAGAGAAACATTGATCGGTTGCCTCCTGCACACCCCCCACTGGAGATCGAGCCCACAACCCGGGCATGTGCCCTGACCAGGAGTCATCCTGGTTCATAGGTCGATGATCAACCACGGAGCCACACTGGCTGGACACCGTCTAGCAATTTGACAGTTTGACAGCCAAGCTTCGAGGCAGCACCTGTTTTCTACTGCACCTCACCCCATGCATGACTCAACCCTTTTTTTTTTAATTGATTTCACTGAGGGGGGGGGGGGGACTTCTATTTGTTGTTTCGCTATTTATGCATTCATTGGTTGATTCTTGTATGTGCGCTGACTGGGATTGAACTCACAACCTTGGTGATTCAGGACAAAGCTCTAACCAACTGAACTACCCAGCCAGGGCTGACTCAACTCTTTTGCTTAGGCACTCCTGCCCGTCTACCTGGTCGCCCATCTGGTCGCCCACCTGGTCGCCCATCTGGCCGCCCATCTGGCCGCCCACCTGGTCGCCGGAGACATCTGATTCTGAAGGAGATCCGAAATCTTCAGAAGAGCACACACCTGTTACTAAGGAAGATGCCCTTCTGCCGCCTGGTGAGCTCCAGGGGGCTTCCCGCCCACCCCCATGCTGCCTCCTTTCTTTAAATGTCCCCAGTATTGGGGACCCTGTCGTCTGTTGCCCAAATGGCCAGGGGACCTCTTCTCTAACTTGGTAGGGGACTCTTCATTTTCTAAAAACATGAGCCTGCCCAGGGTACCTTCCAATAAATTATGGGATTAATTTCCAACTCCACCCCCTTTGAAACTGTGTTCTTGGATTATGTAAATAGAAACCCTCTCATCCACCTGTTCATCCCTGCCCTCCGCCCACCGCCAGTAAGAGACATGCCAAGTCCTAAGCTCCCAGGAGCTGATACCTGCTGCTCCTTAAGCCCAAAGATGAAGGACCAGGAAGGTATAAGGAAATGAAGATTGGCAGAGACTCATGGAGAGAGTCTTACCTTCCCTCGAGTCTCTATTCCCCTACTCTCTGCTCCTCCCCGCTCACCTTCTCCTTTGCCTCCCATCTCCACTCCTTCACAGGTAAGAGAAATATGTGTTAAATTCACTCGCGGTGTGGACTTCAATTGGCAAGCCCATGCCCTGTTGGCCCTACAAGAGGTAAGAAGAGGGCCCTGGTACAGTGGGGTGAGGGCTGAGTATGGGAGACAGGTGTGGCATTCCCCAGGGCTGGCTGTGGAGTGTGGCGCTGACTCATGCCTCCAGGAAAAGAGCCACGAGACACAGGGTTTGGAGGCAGGATCTGGTCTGGCGGTAGCAGAATCCCCAGGCAGCTCGGGCTCATTCTGTGAGCCGCCTTCCCTCTAGGCCGTGGAGCCCTCCCAGACGAAGTGTAGCAGGCCCCCAGGAAAAAGCAGCCTGTGCCGCCCCCCCCCCACCCCCAGGTCAGTCCACCTCTGTTTCCGTCCCCAGGCAGCAGAAGCGTTTCTCGTGCATCTCTTTGAGGACGCCTACCTCCTCTCCCTACATGCCGGGCGTGTTACTCTCTTCCCGAAGGATGTGCAGCTGGCCAGGAGGATCCGAGGCATCCAGGAAGGGCTGGGCTGAGGTGCCCGCGCCCCTGTAAGCCTTTCCAGCTCACCGGGGGCTGGGGGGGGGGCGGAGGGGGCGGCCTAGGGCGCGTGTAGAGCACCCAGCCTCTCATCAGTGGGGAG
The DNA here is from genome assembly GCF_964212035.1 of Myotis nattereri. Lineage (NCBI taxonomy): Eukaryota > Metazoa > Chordata > Mammalia > Chiroptera > Vespertilionidae > Myotis > Myotis nattereri. The sequence goes on along the minus strand of NC_138085.1, from coordinate 72,653,523 downwards.
GTGGGAGTTGCACTGAAGGAATTTCTCTTCTCCTCTTTAGGTCCTTGCCCTCTTGCCTTCCCTTTGTACTCGAGAAAAAATATGACCTGGTTTTACCTTGAGTATTTGGGACTCTGTGGCTCCTGCCCTTTTGTACAATGTTAAATAAAGATGTTTTTCTATTAAGTAATGACCAGATGACCCAAATTTCTGTCAGAATTAAGCCTCTTCGTCTTATAAGGACCAGGCAACCTCATTTTGATTTAAAAGAAGGTTTTCTTACTTTTGAAAATGCCTTGTTAGTAAATGTGATTTCTTCGTTGCAGGGATGATACCAGGGACTCTGTCTGGAGCCGGGACCGATCCATGGAGTCCGGGATGCTGCCCGGACTTGCCGTCTCTGAGCAGAGTGTGCATGTTGGTTTTGTAATTGTTGGGTTTTTTTAAAGAACTTCATGGCTCTCCTCTGCAACAAGGTCACATGTAAGAAAATCAACGTGGTTCCAGAGGCCTGCGAATTACTTTCAGAGAGACTCTGAGGTTGACTTCAGTTTATAAATTGCTCACGTGACTGCTTAGTGATTCCAAAGACGTCAGATTTGTTGATAATTACCATTTAAATGTCCCTCCCCCCTCCATTTACATTTTTTTACCATATGTATATTTACTTCTATTTAACACATAAGGGAAAAAATAAGAGAAGAACACTTCAGTCAGTTGCATGGGGGAGCCTATAACTCCTTGTCCTTCAGATTAACTTCATTGGTGGCGGCGGCAGGTACCGATGCAGAGCCACACACTCTGTCTCCATGGCCCTGTGGCCTGGCATTGGTACTGAGCCATGTACCGATGTCAGGCCATTGGGCTACCGAGTCGGCGTGTGGTGAACTGTCAACAAATGCAGCTTCTCAAAAACTCAGTTGGGGTGGAAACTGAATATCTTTTAAAGTTAAATGTTCTGACTCTTCTTAGTAAATGTCTGTCAAAATCATTCGGAAGCTCTATCTTACAGAATTCTGTTATTTGTAAATCACAGAAGATGCAACATATTTAGAATTTTTCATCCCAGGATTTTAAAGTGACTTTTCAATGTATTGATGGGTATTTTCATAATTTCTTTGTGGGGAGATTATAAAAATAAAAATAATTCTTTAATGAAAAAAGCTTAAAGCAAAGTTACTGTTAACGGCATACATGTATATTTTATGTGTTAACATTAAGTTCTTCGTTTGTACACCGCAAACCGCTGAAATGTAAACGAGAGCCCAGTGGAGTAGGGAGCAGATAAAAACCTTGCCCTTCTCTTGTAACTGAAAGCACTTTAAGAGATTTCCAGACAAAAGGGAAAGGCCACCCAGAGAGTTTTAGATTTTGTGTGTTAAAATTATTAGAGAAGCCAGACTAGTCAACCGATCAGAGACAAACTGAAGGGAAGGACCAAGTTCTAGTTAATACATTTTAACTTTTTGGAAAATCTTGTTGGACCTCAAGTCATATTTATGCAGGCACTCAGGTAAAGCTTACATACCTGTTAATATATTTAACGTTCTTGACAAAGCGTTAATTAGATTATCATCTTCCTCCAGTTTTCTTCAAATTGTACTAATAAGCAGGATACCAGTACAACCAACACATGTCCACATGCCCCATACCCTTCGTGTGCATTTCCTCGTGTAGTTGTCACAACAAGGTTAAAAGAATGTGTTATGATCCCCACATTCTGTGGGGGAGCTAAAGCTCAGATGGATGAGCTAACTCTCCAAGGTCAAGTATCCAGAAAATAGCACAAAAGATTCCAGCCTGTAGTCTGTTTCCCAGGAGAGAGAGCCTAGATTATAAATAAATCTAAAATCAACTACTGGGGACATTCACAACCTCCGGTTTGGGTGCAATTTTCACCAATGTTCCAGGTCGACAGAGGGCTTCGAGGCAGCTCTTTTCTGACCAAAGGAGGTCGGTCCAAGAAAGCAGAGGCAAGAGTCCAAACGAGGCCCGCTCAATGTTGCAGAAAACGTTCACTGCCACTAGAGGGCTCCCTCCCCTTGGGCACGGAGTGCAGCAGGGACCTGACGAAGCTGCTGTGAGGCGCGGAGCCGGCTCCACTCCACTCTGCCTCCCCAAGCTGCCTGGAGGACTCCATAGGTCAGTGCCCCAACCTGGAGTAGTGGGGGAAAGGACGGGTCATGCCCCCAAGTTTTCACAGCCACACCCCAGGCTCCCCTTCAAGTTGGGGTTTGCCGAGCCTGGACCGGGGGTTCTGGGGGGTGGGCCCCAGGCCCATTTGGGGGCTCCCTGCATATGCGCATGGTTGGGGAGGGCAGTTAGCCTTCCTCTCAGGACATGTGGAAACTCAGTGGAGGTCATCCAGAAGTGCATCCCCCAAGTGCAGCCTGGCCTGCTCGGGCCCTGAGCCCACCGCGAAGGACCGCAGGCAAGTGGCCAGGGCACCTCACCTCGCGGGCTCTGCGGGCCAGCGCCCGGGTAGGTTTCCCTGAGACGGGAGGGGACACCCTCCAGAGTAGCGAGACATGTTTTGTTTGAAAATATCCCGCCGAGGGACCCACCTCTCGGGGCTGAGTAGCCGCAGCCGGGAACTCCCTCACCCCCACCCCCACCCCTCGGGCCGCAGGGTAGGGGCTTCGGCAGGGAACGGGAGGAACGGGAGCGCGGGATGGAGTTGGAAGCAAGGACTCAGGGCTGCACTTTAGCACCATCTCAGTGGCAGTGCTTTTGGAGTGACATTCAGTCAAAGGAGGCAAATTACTAAACTGTATGTAAGCTATTAGCACAAATACGTAAAACAACATACGGTAAGGGCTTGAGGGGATCCGGAGATGGTACGAAGGCGTAATGATCCTCTTTTATTAGATTTGCTGTTTTTGCTAAATTATGTGCACCTGTAAAGCGTGAAGATACAAGGTGGAGCAAATGTAAATGGGTTATAAAACATGTCCAGGGGCTCCGCCGTCCCCCGAATAAGGGGTATCGGAAATAGGGCGGCGGCTGGACCCGAGGGCTCTGGATGGAGAAGCCCTAGCTGAGCGCCAACAGGAGTGAACTCGGGTTCGAGCCACAACAGAGGGGAGGTGCGAACGTAGGTGGCCCGGAGTGGCCGTCCACTTTGTACGGGGACGTTTCCCCATGACAGCCCCTGCCCTCCCTGTCCTGGAATCCGCTGTGTCCACTTCGAAGGCGTCGGTCTGGGTCTGGGTCTGGGTCTGGGTCTGGGCAGGAACCGGGAGGCTCTAGCCCGGCCTGCAGCGAAGGGCAGGGCCTGCAGCCGCGGGGGAGAGACGGCCGGGCATTGTTCCAGCCCCTCGGGTGGGGTCCTGCAGGGGGAGGGGAGGCGGTCTGCCCTCGGGACCGCCTAGTCCTCCCAGGGGACCCGTGCATCAGCTCGTCTGAGAGCCTGAGCTTTGTGAACAGTCGGGAGTCACCATGGAAACCCCAAGGAGCGCGGCGCAGGTCACGAGGGGAATTGGCAGCGGATGCCGAGCCTCGCCCTCTGCCCCGTCTCGGACCCGGGTCCTGCGGCAGGGCCTGTCGGGAGTTGTAGTCCCAAGGCGGCGGCGGCCGTGTGCGTCGCAGAAGATGCCGGGCACCGCCGGTCCCCGCCTCCCCCTAACCTGCTAGAGCGAGGTGGGGGGCGCTGGGGCGGAGCTGTGGGATCCGTGATTGGCCGAGGTCGCCGCCAGCCCCCACCCACACCCCCTCCCCCGCTCCCGGCTTGGGGACTCCAGCGCCCGGCGCGCCACGGCAGCTCTCCAGCGAGCGCGCGTGTAGCCGCCGCCGCCCCGGCACCCGCAGCTCCGGCGCCGCGGCGAGACCTGCGAGAGCCTGGCGATCGCACGGACCCCTGCAGCCGCAGCATCCTGGAAGAGTGGGTGATGGCGGGGCGGGCGGCGGGCTCCTTCTCCCCGGCCTGGGGCGTCCATCTCGCGACCTCTGTTTTTCCAAGAGGCTCACAAAAGGGTGTGCGCCCAGGGGCCCGGCTGCAGGGAACGTGGGGAGAGGATGAGTCGGGGCTGTGGGCGGCTAGCGAGGCTAAACTGGGGCCCGAATCCGGTCCTTTTTGGACGACCACAGAACGCCGTGCGGTGCCTGGTTCACACAGTAGGCGTTTAATGTGTGCTCGTGGGATTGCAAAGAATTGGAGTGAAGAGGCGGCGTGGTTGAAAGGGCTTCACCCCTAGGACACAGTAGGCGCCCAGCCTCGCTGGTCCAGGCGCAGTGAAAGGCTGGGAGGCTGGGTGGGGAGTCCTGCCCCAGCCCCCGCCCGCACACACACACCTCCGTCCTCCTCGCCTTCGAGATGGGGTTTGCCGAGCCTGGACTGGACCCGGCGGCCTTTTCCACGCGTCTGGCTAACGGGGCGGACGCCTGAGGACCACTCGCCGGCCGCCTCCGAGGCACCTGCCTGCACCACAAAGGCCGCCCGCCTCGGCCGCTGCCTCCGCCTCCGCCGGGCCGGGGAGGGCGCTGAGCCGGATCCCTGCGTTTGCGCCCTGGGCGGGAGCCCTGCCCGCAGCACGGAGCTCGGGGGCGAGGGGCCGCGACGCCCCGGCCTGGGTAGGGGCAGGAGGCCGCGCTGGAGAGAAGCTGCGATGGGGAGGGGCGGAGGCGAGGCCACAGTTTGAGCCAAGATGGGGAGATGGGGAAGCTGGGTGGGGACAGGTGCCTGGTCTGGGAGGAGGGAGGAGTGGAGAGCGGGGTTTGAGGTAGAAAGACAAGGGGGCGGAGGGCGGGTGGGAGGAGGGCGGGAGGGAGCTTGAGGCTGGGGCTGATGAAGAATGAGGCCGCGAGGGGCGATGCTGGAGGGCGGAGACCGTCTAGGTTTCTGGGTTGGCGCGAGGGAGGCGGAGGCTCGTGGGTACCGGGAAGGGAGGTCTCTGGGGAAGGGAGGGGCCGGCAGCTAGGAGGCGGGCCTGGGGCCCGGGGACCCTGGCTCTAGGCGCGGGGCCTGGAGGTCCAGGTGGTGGGCTGGGCGTGGCTCTGCGGGCGCGGATGGACCCCGACTGCTCGGTCCCCGCCAGGAGCTTTGTCTCCCGGCCGTGGGGTCTGTGACAGCCCGCAGGCCGCGGGCACACCCTTTTCTTGGTGGAGCTGAAAGGCTGGCTCCGGTGGCAGATGCTGCCAGGGAGGCGGAGTGGGCGCCGTCTCCCGCCGGGGAGACCAGGAGAACAATAGCCGGCCCTGGTCTCCGCCCGACGACGAATCCGCGCCCCCAGAACTCGTGCGCAGTTTTCTGGGGCAGAAAATGCTCCCGGGCCCATCTCAGGGCACGTGTTGGGGCACCGAGCCCCGCCGTTAGTCTGGGTGGGAGCCGCGCGTGGCGGGGCAGCCGGACAGCCGCCACTCGTGGCTTTGCTGCCTTCGGGTTGCGGCACCATCGCCCGCCCCGCGCTGCTGCCCGACCGCTGAGACGCCTCGGTGTGGAGGGGGCTCCCCGAGCATCTGGCTTTGTTTTCGGAGGCTGCTGTGTGTTCATCGAGGGGGCAGCCAGGGCTGGTGTGGATTGTGGTAAAATAGGGAGAAGCGGCGTGGAGGTTACGCGCCAAGGATGGGGCTCCTGGTCTGAGAGCCTGCAGCCAGAGCCCAGCGCTCCCCTCTGCCAGTGACCACACCCAAGCCAGTATCTCACCATCCTGTGCAGATTTCGCCCATATTGTCTGCTGACCTAAGACAGGGACGGCTCTGTGGTAGGAGGTGGCTGCTTGCCCGTGGGAAAGCAGATGAACAGCTCTGGAAACACAAAACAGGGATTCAGCAGAGCTTGCCATGCACACAGTCTCGCACCCGGCTAAGCACCCTTTATGTCAGGCTGTAGCGTCTTGGGTGAAACGACAGCCAAAAACCAGAATTTTGTTTTACAGGTTTTCTTTGACCATTGTTTAGCTGACATTAAGGGTGATTCGTTCTCATAAGGTTTATAATTTCTGTCATTCATTAAAATAAAAAGAGCAAGGCAAAAGCATTTTTATTCCACAGTGGAGGAAGCTTGGCTAAAAGATAGCACTTAAGGACTAAAAGGTGTGATTTATATTTGCCATTATGTTATCTGATGCACCTGTTAGCCTCTTAGCCTTGAAGCCTCCAGATCTTTCTTACCCAGTTGATGCAGATGGTGAGGGGCTGTGATAATGACTGTTGGTTCTTGCCCACATGTATGGTAGTTGGTGACGTGAAGGTCTCTTGCCTGGGTTGTACCGAGTGGCCACAGGACAGCAGCGGTAGGCTATATCTTGCTGGTTTAAAAGGATGGTGCTTCGCCCTGGCCCGTGTGGCTCAGTTGGTGAAACGTTGTCCCATCAAGGAGAGATCACCAGTTCGATTCCTGGTCAGGGCAAATGCATCATTCCGCTCCCACCTCCTGTGGCAAGTTGCAGGCTCAATCCCAGGTGGGGGGGGCTTGCAGGAAGCAGCCAACAGATGTTTCTCCCTCTCATCAATATTTCTCTCTTTCTCTCCCTCTCCCTTCCTCTCACTCCAAAATGAATGGAAGCATATTTTAAAAACAAAAGGATGGTGCTTTGAAAAAATGGTTCTCAGAATTCACGAAACTATTGAAAGGACTAGCTGGAATATTGCTCATTGTATGTTTTTAACTAAATGAGCAGGTCTGCCTATATCCAGAGTTCGTGGAAACCAGGTACCCCAATATAAGAAAACTAGAAATCTGACACTGAAGGTTTTTCTTGTGGAAAAATGCCTATGGGAAATGTGTTTTCATGTCATTACCCAAGAGCAAAAGTTTTAGGAGGGGATGTTTCCTTGTTTCATTTTTTATTTTTTTGAAAGAATTTTATGGATTTGTTTAAGAGTGTAATCCTGCCCTGGCCGGGTAACTCAGTTGGTTAGAGCATCTTTCTGATATGCCAAGGTTTTGGGTTCGATCCCGGGTCAGGGTGCATACAAGAATCAACCAATGAATGCACAAATAAATGGAACAAGAAATTGGTATTTCTCTCCCTGCCCCCCTTCCTCTCCTCTCTCTAAAAAAAATAAATAAATAAAAGTTAAAAAAAAATTTTATTGATTTCAGAGAGGAAGGGAGAGGGAAAGAGAGATAAAAACATCAATGATGAGAGAGAATCATTGATCAACTGCCTCCTGCATGCCCCCTACTGAAGATTGAGCCCACAACCTGGGCATGTGCCCTTGATCAGAATCGAACCCGGGACCCTTCAGTCCACAGGCTGATGGTCTATCCACTGAGCAAAACAGGCGAGGGCAAGAGTTGTTTGTTTGTTAGTTAGTTTGTTTGTTTGTTTGTTTTAAGTGTAATCCTTTTAAGGCACTGTGTGAACATCTATCCCAGTCTTTTCCTCATGGTGGGGAGTCCATAGATGAGGAATGCGAGTATGACCAGGGAAGATGGAGAGAAAAGCATCATTCCGCTCCCACCTCCTGTGGCAATGCCTAGGAGACAGCGCCCAGAGGGGAGAGGCAGGTGGACCTAGAAAGGACTTTATGTCCCCAGAATTCTGGGGTGCCATTCCTAATCCCATCTCCAAGAGCCTGGAGACCTTGGCGAGGTAGATAGAAGAAGCTCATGGGGCATGACCTGGCCATGTTCAGCATAACCTCTCCGGGATGCAGATGGAACCGGAGGAGTTTCCATATTCTCAGTGCACTGCATGTTTTCGCCTCTAGAAACAGTTCCACAGCAAGGCAGCTTTACACCACTGGCCACAATTGGGTTAGGGGGCTTGGTGTAAGCTTCATCTGTGGTTCCCCTCTTCTCTCTGTCCTCTCTCTGCCATGGACATCTGAGAGTTTCCCCCCAGTAGCTGCTCCGACCCAGGATTCAGCCTGATCCTGCATTAGCGCCAGGAACTGTAGGCCAACAGCCATCACAACTGTGGACAAATCTCAAGGAAATTAGGATTTAGATACATATTGAGAGCCAGAGAAGTCGGTGTTATTAGAAAAGAGTGTCCAAGGCCCAATCTATCTTTCTGATGTAAATATTAACCAAATTCGGATAGAATCTCATCCTGTGCATACGTTTTTGTTTTCTGAACTTTAAAAAAAAAAATTTCAGAGTAGTCGTCTAAGGCTAGGTCACGGATCCTGTAGGAGAACAGTAATACAGAACACCCTTGCAATGTGAAAACCTGTGGGAAGTAGGTGGCTTCATGAAAGCAAATGAGGATAATAAGTAGGAAGGTGTTTGATCTTATTGCACTGCTAGTAAATAAATGAGAAATCATCTCAAGATTGCTTTGTCTTACATTTTTTATGTGAAGATCAAAGGTTCAAATATGATGGTATGAATCTTCAATGAACTTTAATGTTTACGTATAAAAGCAGACACAACATAGACTTTACCAAAAGAAATTCATGGTAGGATATTGTTTATGATTTGTTCTATTTCCATTTTGTAAAACTCGTTAATTTAAAATAAGTTCACTTAACTGTCGCGGTCCCTGAGCCCCTCACGCCCTTCCATCAGTCACAGCTCAGTTTAGTGCTTGTGCCTGCGCCTGTGCCTGCTCCCACCCGGACCCCCCTCCTCACCATCCAGGCTCAGAAGCAGGGTGCGCAGGAGGGAGGAGGGTCTGAGCCAGAAAGCCTGGGTCAAATGCCAGCTCAGCCACGTTATGTTTGTCCATCCTTAGGTTAGGTTCCTTTCTCTCGGGGACTGTTTCTGGGTCCATATAGTAGGGATTATATGAGTTAACATGTATAGCCCAAGGGCAGTGTCTGGCACTTGGTTAGTGCTCAATGAATGCTAGTTATCACCATCAGCATCGTCTTCATACTCTTCCCCCAGAATGTGTGTTCACAAATACAACATTTGGAGCTCCCAATCTTTCATGCTAAGGGGCCAGGCAGGCTGCTGTGGGTATCAACAGTGGGAACAGAGAGAATGACTAGGACCCCTTTCTGAAGCTCATAAATAGTAGGAAGAGCTCTGTGCTGAGTCTGAGCCTCTTTCAGCACAGCTGTTTATAGCAGCTGAGAGCTTGCAGAGGTAAGAATGTTCCAGAAGTGCTCTGACCCCAGCTTTGCCAAATTATCCCCATGTGTAGGCTTGGCCCCGTGTCCAACCCTGCTCTCGCAGCTGTGGCTGGTGAGGCTCTGTTTGTTCGTAGGCTGTTCTGTTCCTGGTGTGGGAAAAAGCGACCACGTTTGGTTGGTGGCAAATATTGGATCTCAAGTTTTCCAGCTGAGAAGTACACTCAGCTCCACAGAAGTACTTATTTAACAAACACGTTTAAAGTACTTACTCTGTGCTAGGGGTTGTTGTGGTTCCCTTGAGTTCGGTACTAGTATTATCCCCATTTTACAGATGAAGTAACAGAAATCAGCCAGCGAGAGAAGTGGCAGAGCCAAGCTTCAAACCCAGGAGTCTGCTTAGAGTTGGTCTAAGTTGGGGTTGGCAAGTCTGACAGGTATAGGGCAGGCGGGGGTGATGCTGAGGTCTTAAGACAGAATTTCTTCTTCCCCAGGGAAACCTCAATTTTTCTCTTAAGGCCTTTCAACCGAGTGGATGGGGCCCAACCACATCATCAAGGAAGTCAACTGATTGTAGATGTCAACCACATCTACAAAATACATTCACAGCAACACTTACAGATGAGTGTTTGGATAACTGGGTCCTATAGCTTAGCCAAGGGGATGCACAAAAACTAACCATCACGGGGCCCACACTTTTAAACACTCCCCCAAGCTAAGAACCTTACATGTTGGGCCTAAGATTTACAATAAACTAAAGATAATTTAGTAACGGGCTATCCCTTTACAAAATGGTCCTCCTCACCTAGTTTCAACTAGAATTTGAACCTCCTTCTTCATCCATGTAGCTTCTCGCACAAAATACTGCTCCAAGTAAGTGTTCAATTGGTAATATTGAAACAATGAGCAACTGGATGACTTAGGTGATATTTTATAAGACTTCCCAGGCATTGAGACCTCTGGCTCCCCGTTTAAATTTAAAATCATTTTGCCCGAGTGACGTACAGGTTTTATGAACGACTAGATTTCCTTGAAAAATGGAGACTATCTGATTTTGAATTGAGCACTGTGTCACTCCCACACCCAACATCTGTCCATTTTCATTGGCTCATGGAAGATTTTGGGGTCTGTCACCACCGTGACTCCTTGTGAATGTGTCTCCCACACTTGAGCAGTGCCCAGCACTCGGTCACACCATCGCTGTGTCATTTCAGTGTCCATGTACAGACAGCTCCTTTGTTGATTTCAAGTCGGCCCTGGGTTCGCTCTGATTTCTCAGGCCTTGGGTCTTTATTCCGCCTGCTTTTGTCTGGTCCTGCCCTGCCCTTTGTCCTTCTGCAGAGCAGGATCCACCATTCATGGAGGGGCCGCCTCCTCTCTTCTTTTAACCACTCCAACCCGTTCTGTTGTTGTGGATCAATATGCTCATTCTCTTATAAAAATTCAAGCATAGCCCCCGGCTGTCATTCAATGTCCTTTTGCTCCTGTTTCCAACACACGTGAAACTCGACTTTAATGCAGTTGCTTGGCTTGGTTGTTTTAAATTTGCCATATTACCAATATGTGGGCAATAGATACATAAAATGGTGGCTTTGTGGGGGGATAAGGGTGTATTTTAAAAATAAATTTTAAAAAAACTTTTAGTGAAGTATAACATATACAGAAAAGTATACAAAAATCATAAATGTATAGCTGAATGAATTTTCAAAAACTGAGATATCTATGTGATCAGCACCAGATCAAGAAACAGATTACCAGTATCCAACAGCTGGTAACCCCCTCCCAGTCCTTACTCTTCCTCCATGGTCACTAACCACTCTCCTGACTTCGTACAGCATAGATCAGCTTTGCCTGTTTTTCAACTTTTTACAAATGGAATTATAGAGTAGAGTACTCTTGCATACGTGGCTTTTTTTTTTTCTCAATGTTGCATTTGTTGCACTTAATTCGGTCATTTTCATTGCTGTATAGCATTTCATTGTGTAAATGTGCCATGATTTCCTTATCCATTATGTTATTATTGGGTATTTGAGGAGTTTCCAGTTTGGCCTGTCAGCATGAATAGTGCTATTGTGAACATTCTAATACATGTCTTTTGGGGAACATATGTGTGTTTCCGTTGGGGGTGTACTTAGAAATGGAATTGCTGGGTGAGGGGTACGCATGTGTTGTGGTTTAGTAGACCATGCTAAATAGTAAGATTAATGGTGAATTTTTTTAAAAAAAGGTATTCTGAGTATGCCATGCTGTGACGAAACTATTTTCAGAAACCCTAACGGCTGGTAGAATATGTGGCTTGATCAGAGAGATTGGTTTCAAACTCTTATTCTTCAGCAAAAAGCAGAACTTTAAGCGCTATCTGACTCCACGGTAGCTGAAATGAGCATTTTTAAATGGTTGTGCTTCAGCCTTAGTCTTGCTATAGCAATTTCCTTACTCCTGTTTCTTAAGGAAAAGATGAGAATCAGATTATTGTTGCAACCTGGGTCTAAAGATTACTCCAGGGATGTTCTGTCAGCCTTGAACAAGATTAACAAGTGACTTTTATTCTGTTAACTATTTTGTATTTCTTATATTGGGTCAAATAGCAAATTTGAATTGAGTAAGTTCTGTGGCCTAAAAGAAGTCCTGAAAAGTATCAGGTTGGAATCACAAAGTTCATGTTTCTTAATTGGGAATACAAATTATAGCATATATTCCTTTTTTTTTGGTGACTTTCTAAAAAGAGGTAAAATGCACATGATTTTTACAACTGGGTTATAATGGGAAAAAGCTCTGTAGCTACTGACAAACAATACAGATGAGGCACAAAAATACGCACAATCAACTTCCGAGTGTGGATATAAGGCAAACCCATCCCATCTCCATGGCTTCCTTGTTGGCCCAGGAGAGATGGCGATAATGAAGACGGCTAGTGCAAGCCAAGGACAGGAATTGGGCCTGATTATAGAGTGCGGGTAGTGAAACCCCTGCCAGCAGAGGAGCATGCATGACAAGGCCGTCATGAATTCCTCACGTGGCTGACTTGTCCTTCTGAGCCCATTTACAGCCCAAGTTGCTCCTGAGAAAGCGTTTTCTCCTGTCCCCTGTCCTGCCATGCTTGGTATTGGTCCTCAAACAAGCAGGTGAGTGACATCAGATGTACCAGTATCATTGCTTTAAAACCTAGATTTACTGCGTGAATTGTGAGTCCCCTAAGCACTTTTATTATCTAGGACTTAATTCTACACTTTAAAAATGTATAAATATGAGCTGATATGTAATCAATTATAAAACCACCTATAGACCGTTTTCCTAATACAGCTAATGCGATTTTTGCTTTTTTCATCAAATCCTTGTCCATATGCTCACATAATTTTTACAGATCCACTTCCAGAAACGGCTCCAGGCTTTTGGCACCCCTCCTAAAATGCTTGTAATTTCCTGAGTGATTGGAGTGAACTGAGTGTCTTTTCTTATTCATAATAAGCCCCTTTCAACCATACCTGAGTTTATGCTAATAAGGTCTCTCCAAGGATGGGAGCTGGTTGCCAAGGAAACCCACTTGGTGATTAGAGAGTTGAAACTTTCGGCGGCCCCACTCCCTACCACCGACCCCACCTCTGGGGAGAGGAAAGGCACTGGAGAGTGAATAAATCACTAGTGGCCAATGATTCGGTTATGCCCATGTAATGGAACCTCCATAAACACCCTAAGGAGTTTGGAGAGCTTCTAGGTTGGTGAGCACATCCAGGTGCTGGGAGGGTGGTGCACCCCGAGAGGGTATAGTTCCAGGTCCCTTCCCCAGACTGTGCCCTATGCATCCCTTCCATTTGGCTGTCCCTAAACTTTACCCAGTAATAGTAAGTAAAATGTTTCCCTGAGCTTTGTGGGCTGTTTAGCAAATTATCAAATTCAAGGCAGGATCGTGGGAGCCTCTGATGTATAGTTGGTTGGTAGGAAGTAGACATGACAACCTAGGCACCTGCGGTGAGAGCGGTCCTGTGGGACAGAGTCTGTAGCTGGGAGGGTCTGCACTAACTCCAGCTGGTTGTGAGTGGACAAATAGTTTTCCTCTGGATAGTACCACAGGTTGTCCAACCATTCCCCTTTGATGGAGATTAGTTTGTTTCTAGGTTTTGTTGTTGTTTTGCCCTACCAACAGTGCTACAGTGGCCCTCTCGGTACATGTTTCTTATGTTCTTATGCTTTTATTTCTACGGATGGGGTCCTAAGAGTGGAGTTGCTGACTCAGCGATCTTTCTAAAATTTTAATAGAAGTCTTTTCAGGCTGTTTTCCCAAACCATGTAATTCACATTTCCACCAGCATCGCCCACCAATCACTCCCAACCTGCCAATGCCAGGGTACCACCCTAGAATTTTTGCCACCCTGATGGATGTGAAATGCTTCTTCCTTGTGACTTTCATTTGCATTTCCTTGATTGCTGGAGAGGTTGAACATCTATTCGTATGTTGTAAGTCATTAGATTTGCTCTTCAGGGTATCACTTGTGCTATTATGAGATAAATGTGTTTTTAATATTATAAGCTGCCTCATTCTGCCAATTCTCAGAAAAGCAGTGGGTCACAATGAACTGCAACAGAATCGTGCAGATTGGCAAGGGCTCAGACTGGAAAGGGTGAGGTCAGGGTTCAACTAGTCACAGACATTGAAGAAATTCATTCCATTGAGCAAAAGGACCCGTGACAGCAGAGACCACAGCTGGTAGGGGACCCAGGCAGGCATTTGGCAGAAAACAGACAGGTAAAGCACAGCGGCAGGAGTGTGGGCACAAGGGGTGCGAGGAGGCAGTTGATGTCAGGAGAGTGTGCCAACAGGGGGAGGGGCCTCAGACCCAGATGGACAGGCATCGACTCCCTGGAGAAGGTGATAGGCAACAAGGAAGGGTGTGCCAACCTACTAAAAATGAGATAGAGAGCAGGCCCTTCACCTGATGAGGCTTGGGCACAGGGCGTCAGGTCCTGATGTGGAACCTGGAGTCTGACCCTCAGGAGCAGAGGAGTCGGAGCACAATCAGAGCTTGTCCATTGTCAGGTGTCCTGACCTGGAGTCTCCGTGTGTCGGAATCTAGTCTTTAGACCTGCCTCCAGGGATTGGTCTTTGGCCTGGGCTGGAGGTAGGGAGGAGGCTGCCAGGGGCTGGGAAGGAAGGGAATCTGGCCAGCCCTTCTGGGAAGTGGAAGGGAACTAATTGTATTTATTAAAATAATTAGATGTCTGCCATCAGCTCCAGCTCCACCTAGCAAGAGCAGGTGGAGAGGAAATGCTGGCACCCAGCATGAATGAGAAGGGCAGGCAGCAGACTCCCATCACTCCCCTTTACTTGTGTTCAAGAGACGGAGACGTATTCATCTCTTTTGTTGGCAGTTGGTCGGCAGGTGCACCACAGCCCAGCAAGGGCTCCACGGAAAGGCTCATTCCCTCTTTTTATTTAAGTAAATGAAGATATCTCCATTTTTTCAGACTTAACTCTCAGAAAAAGCCTTTGAACCCTAGACCATCAATTGCTCCATCTCTCCAGCTATTCATTCAAGGAAAGCTGCAGCCAGATGGACCGAGTTAAAGGCTGTTCTGCTCTGAGTTTGCAGCCACCTGAGAAGATACCGTGTTGCCTGGGGCCCTGGTGAACAGAAGGGAGGAAGGGGCCATCATATCGCCGGTGCAGGTGGCCCTGTCACCTGCTCTCCTCGCTGGAGATGAGGTCCTTCGTGCTGGCTTGCTCCCAGGGTGGCGGTCGGAGGGTCTTTTGCTAAGTGGGGGACACAGGAAGAGGAGCCGGGTGGAGACAGAGTGTGATGAGCTCAGTTTTCGATGTCATGAGTTTGAAGGGCCAGTGAGACATCAAAGGAGAGAGACCCAGTGGCCAGTAGACGTCCAGATCGATGGTGGCGATGTTAACTCGCTAGTGAACTGCCTGCCCTGGCACAGATTTTCTCCGCGTCTCCTCCACGGCTGCTGCCCCCTTGGCCAGGGCCATTGTCGATTCCACAGCTGGTTTAGTAGAGAAATATTTTTACAGTCACGCAGTATGTAGAGATTGAGTCTTGCTGTGATTCTTTTTGAGACAACTGCAGTTAATCGTTTAGTGAATAACCTTCCCAGTGTTTCATACAAAAAGCTCATGTATGTTTCAGCGAGTTTTCATAGATATCTGTGAACACGCACAATTACAAAAGTGGGTACACATGCCATGAGCCCTCCCTGTAGCCGACGTCCTTCACGTCTGTGTCATGGCTAGCCTGCCGTGTAATACTGAGACGTCCACATAAGCCTCTTCAGGGGCCGCACGGCCTTCTGCTACGTGGCTATGCCCTTGTTTATTTCAACAGGCCTCATCTTGACAGGCCTTAAGCTTGTTCTTGAACGATTTGCTCTTGTAAACAATGCAACCAAATACACACATAACACATTTTTGTGCAACGGCCCGATTATTCCCTCAGGAGAAGCTCTTCGATGTGAACGCTCATTTCCAGTTGCCATCTAGCTTTTCAGATATCCTTCTGGGAAGGCGTACCAGCTTCCGCTCCTGCTAATAGTGCAATGGCCTGCGTGCTTTTCTCACTTGTTGCCTTTTCTCTGTGCCGTTTTGATAGGAGAAAAAACATCATCTCCTGTTTTCATTCGAGGTTCTGTAACCGTTAATAACGATGAACCTCTTCTCATTTGCATCTTAGCCGTTTATACCTCCCCACCCGAACTCTTTGGGGTGCCTGCTTGCATCCTATGCCTATTTTTTCTATTGAAATATTTATTTGTCTTTCTGTTAGGACGTATGCGTGCTCTTGCATATTACAGATATTAATCCCCGGTTCTATGTTGCAAACACGTCATAGCCATTTTTACTTGCCTTTATTAAAAGCAGTTTGCGGTCTCTTTTGTTACCTCACAGTTTTTCATTGTTATATAGTCATATCTAAACCCATCACATCTTTTGTGATGTCCAGCTTTCTTTTCCCCTAAAAGGCAAACCTAATGAGGTCGTTTCTCTGCTTGCCATGCCAGCAAGCCTTCCATCCACGCTCAGCAGCTAGCCCCCTCTCTCAGCACGTCCCCCCGGGCTTCCCACCCTCATACAACAAATGTACCCATGCTGACTGCGCGAGCGAGATCACGCTGCCGGCTTCTGTTTAGAATGCCTCGTGGGGTTTCTCCCCCGCCCCCTGGTGAACTCCTAATCAACCCTCAAGACTCATTCACCGCAAAGGCACGCCCTCTGAGAAGCAGCCCTCCGTCACAGAGATCAGTGCTTCCTGCTCCTCCTGGTTCCCACAGGGCCCTTCTCTCCACTCACATTGAAATCGTTGTCTACGTATTTCTCTCCACTTCAGGCTTGTGAGTTCCTGGGGATTGGTCCCGCTTCTGGCACGTAGTATCGTGTCGTAGTGTAGTAGGTGCCAAGCCTGCCTCTGTGATCTGTTTGCATCTTAGCAGGCTCACTATGCTGAAGTGTAGAGGCTTGGAGTCCAGTTAGAAGTACCCAGGTAATAGGGGTGTTGTCGTTCAGGTAGAGGGTAAGGGTCTGAACGGAGGCTTTGATAAGAAACAGATTTAGCAGGTAGAATGGACAGTGCTTGAGTATTTGGTTTGCAATGTCTCATAAATGTTCAACACACGAATAAGTCAATTGTTAGCCCATTGGCATGTCCAGATCTGATTCTGGTGTTACTGGTGTTTAGAATTACCCCTGCTTCTGTGTCTTTCCATAAAGCTGTGTGACCTGGGGTAGTCGTCACCTCCAAGGGCACCTGTGCGGTGGTTTCAATCGAATGCCGTGTGTTTAGAGCCTTCACGGCCCCTGGCACTCGGGAAGTGTTCTCCGGTCACCTCCTGACCTTGGGGGGTTGGGTCAGTTACCAGCTTCTGGCTGATCTAAAGGATTCCTGGAGAGAGAAGCTGAAATCCGTTTTGTTACTGGGTTTCCACAGACCACAGGCGCCCTGACAGCTGGTCTCCGTCTGTCCACACCAGTCTGCGCTCTGTCCCGTTTGCCCACGCTGCCATTCTTACATCGTCCCCAGTCTCTTTCCTTCCCTCCGGAGAAGCTCCGGCGTTCAGGCCTTTCCCTGCCTTTCCTAGTCTGTGGCACCTTCTACTTAACCCACGACATCCGCATGCCTGGGTTACCGCAGTCTCTGCTCCCCCCAGCCTGCCGTCTCCCTGGCCCAGGTAAAGAAGCAGGAAGACCGGCCCCCAAATCATGTCTCATCCCCCAGACATACTCAGCATCTCAAGCTCTGGATTCTCCAGGCTTCCCTGGGCCTCAGGCCTCACTCAGAAGCCTGCGCCTTTTTTTCTTTCTTTTTTTTAAATAACTTTTATTTTTCCATTGATTTTTAGAGAGAGTGGAGGGGAGAGACAAGAGAGAAACATGGATTGGTTGCCTCAAGCCTGCAACCGAGGTACATGCCTGTGACCAGATTCGAGCCCCGGACCCTTCAGTCCCTGGACCAAGGCTCTATCCACTGAGCCAAACCGGCTGGGGCAGAAGCCTGCGCCTGTTACCCTGTCCTCCTTGACTTCACACCCTGGCTCTCCAAGCTGCTTCCTCATCTGTCTAACCTCTCGGCCCCAAGGCCATTTGTATATATAATTAGTCGCTTGCCATCCCCAACCCACACTTGCTCATGTCTGCCTCTTGTCCTCCCAGAGAATGCCTGCTCTGTTCCCCTGCCCCAGGCTCTGCATCAAACACCCTCCTGACCAGCACAGAACCCTTGAGACGCCTTCCTTCCCATCACCAATAGCCTGCTGCTGTGGCGGACGCACAGAGTGCTGGCACACCACTGTCTCATCCGATCAGCCCTCCTTCCCTCAACCAGCGTGTGCGGAGTCTCCTCTGAGGGCCGAGCCCCTGGAAGGAAGAAACGAGGCCTCGGCTGTGCTCTCAGGGGTTCCCACCGAATGGTGTGAACCCCAACCACAGTCTCCTCAGCCACAGCGCGGGGACAATGGCTAATGACCGCTAAGGTTGCTGTAAGATGGACATGACGTTGTGTGGGAGCCAGAGACACAGAGTTCAGCAGCAAGGGTCTGCTATGCTGGCCACGGTGCTGCTGAGAAGATGGGCGTGGGGCGGTTAGGTTACGGACGTGCCCAGTCACACAGCTAGCGGGGCAGAGACAAGCTCGATGCTAGAGGCACTGGCCTACCCATCACCCATCCCATTTCCTCCTCAGAGTCCCCCTGCATCTTTGGTGTCCCACCCACTCCCGGTCCCTGCTCTCTAAAACGGGCCTCTGAAATGCGGAGTTTGTCTCCGGCAAGGGAATGATCCAGCCCGCAGTGGCTCACCGCCTTGCGCCCGTCTCTTCAAAACTGGGTTCCATTTTCCGTGGATTTCCACAAGCTCTGATGTGATGGCTTCTCAGGCTCCAGGAATTTGGATTGGGGTGAAAATGCCTGTTTGTCTCCGTGGTGGAGCTGAGTCGGTCGGCCCATGAGGAGACAGCTGGCAGAAGCAGGCACAGACGGGGGGTGTCACTGATTGGGCAGAAGCATCATTGTGTAAAGTCTGTGATGAGTAAAAGCATTACATTTGGGAGAGAGAGCTAGGAGCACATTTTAAATATAAGAGGGACTACCCGATACCTCTGCAGGCGTCTGTCATCACAGAGGAAAAAGCCTGCGCCCTTCTGAAATCTGTTTCAATCAAAATAAGGAAAAGACGGGTTTGTCCTGCAGCCCAGTCCTTTCAGGAAATCTCCCAGAAGGTGGCAGATGAAGGCAAGACTTCTTAAGCAGAAGAGGGGCAAGTTCTCATCTCAATTCAATTTTTTTTCAAACAATATAAACGTATGTACGTGGCTTTAAATGACCATCTTCATTTTTCATTATAAAATCAATATAATCTCCTATAGAAAGTTTGAAAAATTAGAGGAGGGAATTACCTATGATCCCATAACACAAACCCGTTGTTTCCATGAGTCTGTTTTTTGTGTCCATATTTTTACATGGTTGTCATAATACTTGACATGTCCTTTTTGTTTGCTGGTATGCAGTTGTTTGTTTTTGTAATTTGGCCAGGCTGCCTTTTCTATCCTATGGCGCCTCCTAATGAACCCACTCCACCTCGTCTGGGTTACCTCAGTCTCCACTCCCCCAGCCTGCCGTCAGCCTGGGCCAGGCAAAGAAGCGGGAAGACCAGCCCCCAATTCATGTCTCATCCCCCGGCTCTGGATGCTATAGACCAGCGGTTCTCAACCTGTGGGTTGCGACCCCTTTGGTGGTCAAACGACCCTTTCACAGGGGTCGCCTAAGACCATCCTGCATATCAGATATTTACATGACGATTCATAACAGTAGCAACATTACAGTTATGGAGTAGCAACGAAAATAATTTTATGGTTGGGTCACAACATGAGGAACTGTATTTAAAGGGCCAGAAGGTTGAGAACCACTGCTCTAGAGAGACACAGAAAATGCAGAAAATATATATGTAGAGTTTAAAGCATAATTTAAAGCAAAAACCTGTGTAATCCCCCCTCCTAGGTAGACTAGATAGAGTAGATACAGCTTTTAAATAGCTTCCCGCACAGGCATCCCTCTCTAAACTCAGCCCCCTCCTCCCCCATTGCCGGGAGCCGGTCCATCCTTGCTGTTTCAAGGGACCTGGCATATATGGCATACTGTTCTTAATATGTTTGCTCACCTTCTTGGCACTATGTGTTTTAACCAAGGTCACCTCTCTGAGAAAGGTTGTTTCCCCAGGTAGGGATTTTCTCCTGAAGTTAGGGAGGGAATAAAACCCCTTAACTAGTGCCAGGCAGGTAATTAATCACTTTAACTACGAACAATCATGCTTAAGCTACACAATCTTTACTCCCTGGAATGGAGATAAGAAACGCCCTAACCTTTGGAATAGAGATTGATAGGATTGGAATCAACTGGTATAAATACAGATGTAACAACAGGACTCAGAACATACACACAGAACCTAGACACAAAACCTACACAGAACCTAGAGACAGAAGAACTTCGCTGGAGAGAACATGGCAAAAGATCCTGGACAGAAACTGGCCACAGAACCTAGCGAGAGAACCTGTCTGAAGAACCTAGAGACAGAACCTGGCTACAGAACTTGGATAGAATATGGCAAGAGAACCTGACTAGAACCTGGTGACTGAACCTGGCAAAAGATCCTGGACAGAACCTGGCTGGAAAACCTAGCAAGAGAACATGGCAACAGAACCTGGCAACAGAACTTGGCAGGAGAACCTGGATAGAACCTGGCTAGAGAACCTGGTGACAGAACTTGGCTGGAGAACCTGGACACAGAACCTGGCTGGAGAACCTAGCAAGAGAACATGGCTAGAGAACCTAGACACAGAACTTGGCTGAAGATCCTACACAGAACTTGGGTGGAGATCCTAACCAGAACTTGGCTAGAGATCCTGGCTAGGCTGCTGATCAACTGAACGCTGTCTCCGTGTCCTTCCTTCTTCGCCGACTCCGTCCACACCTTTGGGGACCCCTGGACCTGCTGGGGTTGGACCCCAGCACCCCATAACCATATCCTGACTTCTCTCCTAGTAATTTCCTTGGTTTTGATGGAACCCAGTTTTTCTTCATGGCTCTACCACTCTCTGCCTAAACACTATAATTCATTTTGCCTGATTTCAAATGTTATATGAATGGACTCATACCGTATTTATGATTTGGTGTCTTCCTTCTTTCCCTCAATTGTTTACCAGATGTTGGTGGTGGCTGTAGTTCATACTCATTTTCAGTTCACAAGAAAAGAAACGTAGTCTTATTTTCCCGCTCAATTTCTTCCCCAAATCTGGACTTTATGGGGTAGCCCAGGTTTGTGATACTCTCACAACTAGGAAAACTCATTCTCTCCCCCTTTTTGTGACTTTCCCCGCCCCACATCTGAGGATGTAGGTCTCAGACTAGGAGGGCCCTTGCCCCCCTCCTCGGCAGTGGGTGCCGGCCGCTCTGCCCTTTGGCTGTGGTTCTAGGAAACAGCCCCCTGGGCCACTGGAGGCCCTTGATCCACAGCTGCCACCCTTGCTAGGGTGGCGATGGAATTCCTTCTGGGGCCTGGAGACAGCTGGTGGGAGCGTGGAAAGCACAGCAGGCAGAGGAATCCGCCGGGGGTCAGCCGGGGAGGGTGGGTGATGGTGACCCCCCTGGTCACGAAAGGCCTGGTGTTCTCTGGCTCAGGCTTCGGTCAGGAGCCAGGAATTCTTGTCTCTGGTGTGTGCACACCCTCCTCTGCCCGGGTCCAGGGCCCGGGCAGGAGGGGTGAGCCCTCAGTTACTGCCGCCCGAGCCCGGCCTCCCTGAGCCGCAAACGAAGAGGCAGTGGTGGGGCGGGCACCGAAACGGAGCTAGTTTGCTGCTTCAGTGCGGGTGTGGGCTGTGTCACCACGAAGAGAAGCCGCGCACACACCCTCCGCTCTGTCCTCCGACAGCTGCCCTGTCTCTCCTCGCTAATCTGGTTGAACAAGTGGTCTGCGCTCCGCTTCTTGCCACCCTCTCCTGGCTAATCCTCTGGAATCTCGCCTTTGCCCCCAGCGCACTGATGGTGTTTGCTCGCTAAACCCGGCCACACTGGGCCGGGCCAGGGCAGATGAAGCCCCGGGATTAAAACCTCTTACTTGATCTTAGCCTGTTAAGGACTCCCACACCCCCTCTCCCCGACCCCCCACGTCCCAGTTGCCATTAGGATTGGCTTAAATGCCACGGGTCCTTCAGTCACAGGGCAGGTGTGTAGCTCTTGTCTCCCATGTGCCTTGATATCACAGTGCCGGTTTGTCAAGTCACGCATTTTTCTGTGGATGCCACCAAAAAAATGAATGCGAGTCTTAAGCCAATGCCTTAAACCAGTCCCTGTCAGATTAACTTTAAGTCTTTATGTGCAAGAAGTGTCGTCTTTGCACCATGCTGACCCCGTGTGTCTGTGCCGAGCCCCAGCCCGGTGTCCTCCGGCTGAGCTGCTGGAGGACAGACTGTGCCGGCTCCGCTCGTCTCGCACCTCCCGGCAGGCACAGGGGAGCTGAGGAAGGTGATGACAGACGCAGGCGACTCCAACACCCAGTGCTGGGTTGTCATTTCCTTGGCAGGGCTACACCGGGCGCCTTCCAGGCGTGAGAGGTGTGTGCATTTCATGAATGAGAAGCATCAGCAGCAGTAACCCTAACCCTGACCCCCCTCGGCAGGATGCCCCCGGTGCCGTTATGCATCGGCACTGCTCCACGGCTGTGAGAAGGGGAGGAGGGTGGCGGTGCGGGAAATTTCCTGTTAACCAGCAGGACAGTTATTGGATGGCAGGCAGCAATCATGGCTACTATTTTAAACATGAAGAGGCTCTCTCGTGAAAGACTGCATTCCCAGGTTATAGTGTTACTCCCCCGACTCACACCTAGAAGTCCCCATTTCCCCAGCTTGCGCATCACCAGCTTATCACCGATTTGGGAGCATAGGGAACCCAGGCCACAGAATCAGGAAATTGGGGAAAACAAGACGTGTACAGTTGGATAACTCTGGCCTATCCAATGTACCCGCCATCTTGCTGTGGAAGGCATCATTGTTTCCCTGAATAAACTGTAACATTTTTAAGACCCTTATATTCGCAGCATAACATCACCCATAACACCATCCTAGATTGGTTCCCTGCGATTCAAGGTCACTGTCAGTGAAGTCCAACAGACCCTAGGGTGGACTGGATGAAGCTATGGGGCTCTGGAATTCCACATCCCTGATTTATTTTTCCTCATAGCATTTAACTACCTGGCATATTTTCCATTTTTGCCTGGGAGGACAGACATGTGGTTTGAATTCTTTCATTTGCATAGACAAAATAGCTGGATGATCAACGTTTTTGGTTAAACAAATAGGAATGTGCAATATAGCCAGAAGTCTTTAAAGGAGGTAGCATTTCTTTCAGGGCCCAGTTGTTACTTCATGATGATTTGATTATAATGTTCATTTCTGTCTAATGTGGTATCTCGGGCAGCTTGAGCTGCTCTAATAATACCATAGACTCTGGCTTAAACAACAGAAACTCATTCCTCACAGCTCTGAAGGCTGGACCGTCCAAGATCAAGGCGCCCGCCAGTTTAGTTCCTGGTGAGAACTTCTTTGCTTGCAGTCATCTGCTCTCTGTATCCTCATATGGTGGAGAGAGAGAGAGAGAGAGAGAGATCTCATGTGTCTTCTTATAAGGGCACTAATACCACTTATGAGGGCCCACCCTCATGACCTAAGTACCTCCCAGAGATCCCATCTTCAAATATTATCACAATGGGATTAGGGCTCCAAGGTATGAATGTGAGGGGGACATAAACGTTTTGTCCATAGCATGAAGTTAGCCAGTGGGCCAGATATTGGCTCACTGGCTACATCACATTTTAGAGTAAAATGGGTGACTTGAAGCATCATAAATGAGTAAAACTGACCCTCTCTAGACCATGACCACTGACTAGAATATTCTCTGAATATGCTGTCCCAACCAGAGCAGAGGGAAAGACAGCCATAGCTTGTGTGGTGCTTAGGAGCATCTATTTTAACAATTGTGCTCAAGTTCTTCCCCTTTGCGGGGACTCTCCCAAGAGGTCCAAGGTACCTCCCCACCCACCTCACTGTTATGTTTACACACTTGGACACAGACACTCTGTGGGAAAAGATGCCAGTAACAACTTTCCTTTGTTTGGTTTAGAACAGACTAGCAGAGAAAGGTGTAGGAATGAAGCACTAATGAGGTTACTAGGGGGGTAAGAGGCATAGTGAATGTCAACCGTCAACAGCAAGGGGGCTTAAACAGCAAATTTATTTTCTCACAGTTCTGAAGGCTGGACGTCTGAGTCAGGGTGCCGGAATGGTGGATTCTAGTGAGGACTCTTCCCGGCTGATAGACGGCCATCTTCTCTCTGTGGCCTTCTGTGCATGTGCATGGTGCGCAGAAGTGGGGGGGGGGGGCAGGGGGGAGCACTCTAGTGTCTCTTCTTATGAGGACACTAATCCAGTTCCATCAGGGCCCCACCCTTATGACCTTAATTAACCTTAAAAACTTCCTTAGAGGCTCCAGCTCCAAATACAGCCACACTGGAAATTTGGGAGAACATAAGCATTCAGTCCACAGTAACTCTGAAGACAACAGTCTGCCTCTCAATCCTTACTCCTGTTACAAACTAGGTGTGTGGCTTTGAGGAAATTCTCTAGCTTTAAAAAATATGGATTCTGGGGACCCAGTCTGGATCAAATAAATTTGAATTTCTGGGGGTGGGGTTTGAGCATAGGTACTTTTCAAAAGCTCCTTAGATGAGCTTCTCAGTGTGCAACCAGCTGAGTAGTGGAGTTTTTGAGGCAAATACAGGAGGGCGAACTGTAGCAGAATCCATCTGAAGAATGATGTGAATGAAACAGCTGTGAGGCTTGGAGAATTTGGCTCTCTGATATCTTCATGTGGCGTCGTGGGCACATTCTCCGTACAAGACATCTGGGTTTGACTCAGCTACTTCTAGCCGTAAATTCCTTACTTAGCAGTTTTAGCCTTCTCACCTGTAAAACGCCAGTCCTCAGGTTTTCTCTGGAATAAAATGAGATGGTAGATGTGAAGAGACTCTAGAACAGGGGTGGGCAAACTTTTTGACTCGAGGGCCACAATGGGTTCTTAAACTGGACCGGAGAGCCAGAAGAAAAACCTTGGATGGAGTGTTTGTGTGAACTAATATAAACTCAAAGTAAACATCATTACATAAAAGGGTACAGTCTTTTTTTTCAATAGTTTTATTCATTTCAAACGGGCCGGATCCGGCCCGCGGGCCGTAGTTTGCCCACGGCTGCTCTAGAACCTACATGCATTTCAGGAAGGTAAACACTGAAGCTTCTTTGGGCCCCGACTTCACCCTGACTGCCAACTGTGTCGTGATTCCCAGTAAGTCCCGCTATGAAGTCAGTGACCCCCATCTATAGGACCATAGAATCTATTGGCTATAGGACCAATGTCCTCCGGCTGTGGAGACACTTCCTCCTCATCCCACTCACTTAACTCTGCCCATTGACTTTGAGCTCTCATGGGGAGGGACGGGACCTTGGTGACAGTGAAAGGGGACTTTGACCTTGACCAATGTCGCCCTCTCCTCTTCCGTAGGAACATGCTTGCCAATTCAGCCAGCGTGCGGATTCTCATCAAGGGAGGCAAGGTGGTGAACGATGACTGCACCCACGAGGCTGATGTCTACATTGAGAACGGCATCATCCAGCAGGTGGGCCGGGAGCTCATGATCCCCGGCGGGGCCAAGGTGATCGATGCCACTGGGAAACTGGTGATCCCTGGAGGCATCGACACCAGCACCCACTTCCACCAGACCTTCATGAACGCCACGTGCGTGGATGACTTCTACCACGGGACCAAGGTAATGCTCCTCTTCGCCGAAAGTGCCCTCTGCTTTGGCATCTTCTCTTTCTGGGGCTACCCCTGAGTAGACACAGGTAACCAGGTGCTCCCACTGTATTGCGAGAGGAGAAGAGTGCTCCCGCGGGAGCCACTGTGGCAACTAAAATGAAGTGTAGACGTCAATGATTTTTAGTATATTTACCATAAGTTGGTAAATGAAGTATTTGTGAAAATGAAATCAGGCGGTATGTACCCTTGTGTTGGCTTCTTTTGCTCGACGTTATTTTTGTGAAATTCACCCATGTTGTTGTGCATCGTTTACTTTCATTACTTTATAGTACCCCACTGTATGACAGACCACATATCGCACTTACCCATGCTGCTATCAGTGGGCACTTGGGTAGTTGCTAGTTTGAGGCGATTACCAACACGGTTGTCCTGAGCATTCTCACCCCTGTCTTTTGGCAGACATGTCCGCACACATGTCTGTTGGGCATATTCCTAGGAGTGGGATTGCTGGGTCCTAGGGTAACGTATGTTCAGCTTTTACCAAATCATTTTCCAAACTGGTTGTAACAGTGTTACTCCCAGCAGTCATGTAAGAGAGATCCCAGTATTTACCATCAACATAATGCTGATAACCAGACCGGTCCATGTCGGGGTCCATTCTGTAGTATGCTCAGGCCTTGCACCAAAAATTATAGCTTCCTGGTTACTTTCCCCACCTGGGAGACCTTTAGTCCAGGGCCAGATGCCACACCGTCACTACTCTGTTTACTAGCCTCTCGGAAGGCAGGCTGGCCTTCTTTGTCTGATTTTCACACCGTCATCTGCCAGGCCTCATTAGCCAGGAGTGACAGCTTTTCCCCTGAGAGCCTTTAGCTCTTTAGAGCCCGTGAAGACCTCTGCACATGCATCTCTGTGCAAGGTGGTGGGTCGCTCTTGATCTTTTCCAGGCCTCTCATCCATGGGAGCCGCTGCCTCTGGAAATCACATAAAAGTCCCTGTGTGATTCAAGGCCCCAGCTCTCCCATTCCTGCAGGCTCGGGCTGCCTCAGGCACCTCCTCTATGCCAGGCCCTAGTGGTGGGGAATTTAAGGGTCCATAGACCCTGAGCCGCCCTGGCTGGTGGTGTCCCCTAACAGACCCTTTGGTTATATCCACCCCCTAAACATGATTGTGCCTTGTCCTTGTCCCTCAGCTCATACTGAGAAAGGCAGTCCTCCCTGGACCCCTGGACCCCTTCAGTAGACCCTTTCCAGAGTCCTGCCTGTGGCCTCCCATCCTCCCAACAACTGGCTTCCTGTTCCATTTCCCCTCCCTCCCAGGATTTCCCCTCCCCAGTGGTGCTCCTACCATTGGATGTGTTGGCTTCCTCTTTCCTCTAGTTCCTGACCATCTCCTGGGGAGAGAAAGTGCTCTCCTGTTGCAGGCTGCTCCCGGGAATGTGTGGATTTAATTATTCACGCGGCCTGTGGCTCTTGCACAGTCTGCACCCTGATCAATTGCCACTGACCTACTTCGTACCTTCTAAGAAAGGCAGCAGTGGATTCACTTTAAGCATCTGGGTTTATAATGGAATAATAATCCCAAGGAAAAGCTCACCCGAGTGATTAGCCCAGAGAAAAAGAGAGATCAAGTTGCACCTTTTTGTTCTTGTCCGACAGATCCGTGGGGCCTTGAACTCTGCACCCCCTATGCTCCTGCAGGCTTGTCAGTTTGGCAGCAGCAGCCAGGGCTGGGAAAACAAGACTGTGAAAGCCTGGCTTTTCTGAAAGCATCTGGGACTCCATTGTCCTGGGTCTGAAGGGATTTCTCCAGCACGTCTTTAACAAACGCCTTGCCCGCCTTTGCCTCTGGCAGAGGCTGTGACAAGCTCTGCCTGGCTCCCCTGGCTCTGCTTCTCATGCTCACAGCTGGTCACTTGATCCTCCTCCCCACACCCCACACCCCACACCCTCCCAACCTTTAGACCCCGCCTTCCCCAAGGCCAGTACCTGGGTTTCCAGACCACCAGGACCACCTGCTTGTTAATATTGCAGACTCCATCGAGGACAGAGGTTATCTCCTGTGGGGAGGCGAGGGAATGCGGGGAGGAGAGAGGACCAGGAGCAGCAACTGGGTTAATAAAGGTCTAGGAGTCCAGGTGGCCATGGGGTCTTTCCTTCTTCCTGACTTATAAGTTATACGTATTCTTTAGTGTATATCTAATATTACACAATAAAGAATGTCAGTGCACCCCACCAGTGGCTCTCCCTGGCCAGGTGGGAATATCAAAATAAGCTTTTTAAACTGCTGGCACAACCCCTTCACTAATATTGGGGGCGGGGGGTGGGAAGTATGGACAATAGAATAAAAAGCTTCCTAGATGCCTTTTCTGCTCCTGCTCCTCCAAAAATAAATCAGTAACCGCTGTGTAGGCTAAGGATAGGGAACCTTTTTTCTGCCAAGGGCCATTTGGATATTTATAACATCGTTCACGGGCCATACAAAATTAGCCTGCTATATTTGGGCAACATTTAATTAACTCACCCCTAATGCCTTGGGCAGGCCCAGACTAAATGATTTTACCAAATGATTTCACAGGCCTTATATGGCCTGAGTGCCGGACGTTCCCCACCCCTGGTCTAGGCCAATGGTTTTCGACCCTTGGCAGCAGATTGTAAGTCAGAACTATTTGGGGGATTTTAATTTAAATAATACTAGTGTCCAGGCCCCACCCAGAGCAATGGAAGCAATGTTTCTAGGTCTGCCTCTCCCGTTGTATTTTTTAAAGCATCTTTGATGATTCTAACACTGGCAGGCACATTATGAAGGAACTTTCTCAGCTGTTTTGAATGGCACGTTGTCCTGGCTGTTACTTCTGTCACCTAACTGACCCTCACCTTTCGTGCTAGGGCTGACAACTGAATCCCCTTTGAAAGCTGGGGCCTGCCTTGCCCTTGCCAGTCTTATTTATTTCCTTCTCTCCTATTTACATGCCAGGGTCCCATCACCGGGCTTCCAAACCCCACCCTATACTTGCTAAGTTCCCCTGGCCCCATGTTCTGCCCTCCTGTCCATGCCCCATAGAAACCATTAGGGAGAGAGGAGTTGGCCGTGGTAGAGGTGTCATCAAATGGAAGTCCGGCTGGGTGCCTCCCTCTTCTTTGATGGCCCAGAGATTCCCTCCTGTCTGTGCCAGAGCCATCTGGCCCCAGAGACAGCCTCCCACTAACTCAGAATCAGTAGCAGCAGGACATCTATTCTGGTAGTCAACCTACAATGGAAGCCAAATGCTAACCAGAAGGGTGCTTGGCCAGCGTGGGATCTGCCCAGGGAATGTTCAATGGCGTAAGGAAGCTAGGATGGCCTGCCACATCCCAGCCGCCAGGGAGGGTCCTGACACTCCTCCTCCCCCTGCGGAGGAGTCCTGAGTAGGATAGGCTAGGACAGTGGTCAGCAAACTGTGGCTCGCGAGCCACATGCGGCTCTTTGGCC
Source organism: Myotis nattereri (assembly GCF_964212035.1). Lineage (NCBI taxonomy): Eukaryota > Metazoa > Chordata > Mammalia > Chiroptera > Vespertilionidae > Myotis > Myotis nattereri. The sequence goes on along the minus strand of NC_138085.1, from coordinate 72,624,762 downwards.
CCTTGAGTGTGGCTCTTCCACAAAATACTGACTTCTGCACATGGGCCATGAAGTTTCAATCGCACTGTACCTGCGCGCCCGCACGTGGTATTTTGTGGAAGAGCCACACTCAAGGGGCCAAAGAGCCGCATGTGGCTCGAGAGCCACAGTTTGCCGACCACTGGGCTAGGACATAAATGAATTCCCTTTGGTGCCCCACTGCCAACATCCTTACCAGGGCCCTATTTATCCTTTGGGCAGGCTGTGTGCTGTTTGCCTTTGAAAGTTGCTCTCTTGGAATTAAGCCTTTAAGTGCTTCTCACTTCCTTCTTGTAGCTTGACTCCAATGTTCTGTCCGTTTCTGTTTAATTCTGGCTTAAAATGTCTTAAGTCTTTTATAAAGCTCTGTAATAACATTTCTTGCCCGGCCAGTGTTGCTCAGTGGTTGAGCCTCAACCCAGGAACCAGGAGGTCACGGTTCAATTCCCGGTCAGAGCATATGCCCAGGTTGTGGGCTCGATCCCCAGTAGGAGGCATGCAGGAGGCAGCAGATCAGCGATTCTCTCTCATCATTGATGTTTCTCTCTCTCTCTCTCTCCCTGTCCCTTCCTCTCTCTGAAATCAATACAATGACATTTCCTAGCTTATTGGGATCCAGACTCATATGATCTTGCTCATTAATTGATGTTCCCAAGTTCATGCGTGTCTGCAAAAAGCTGGAAGGGACCTTAGAAATCTAGTCCCACCCTCTCGTTGATGGATTGATAGGAGGATGAATGAGTTGCCCCAAATCCCAGAGGTAATTGGACCAGAATGCAAGTTTCTCAGTCTGAGGCCCTTTTCACCACGCCACTCAGGGGTTCCTGAAACCCCAGAGCTGGACAGACACCCCTTCCAGACAGTCTGTGACTTCTTGATGGGCTTCATGCCAATAGCTGCCTTGGCTCTGTGGCTCTGAACATGCCTGGGCCAGAGGAGGGCATCCCGGAGAGACCATACCTCAGGCAGACAGTGGAGTGAGCTCTGTGCCCCTCCAGGCAGCGCTTTACAAAACACCTCTCCTCCCTGGAGAGTAACGTCGATGTCAGTGCCTTCGAGCTGACAGCTTTTACCATTTACAAACGAATGGTTGCTCTGAGGATTAATGAAGTGATGCAGGAACAACACTTCGCACAGCGCCTGGCACAGAGGACTAGTATGCGTGCGATAAACCTGGTCCCCAGGCCGTCTCTCTGTCTCCAGTCTCTTAGGTTATTGGATCCACCCACTTTGACTTTACAGCGAAATTATTCGCTGTCCATCTAGCTAGCTCGTGATGCCTGTGGCCCTGGGCCAGCTGCTGCCACACTGTGCCCACTCTGCCTGCTGACCTGCCGCCCTTCTGGCCTGGCTGTGCCGGTTGGGATCAGCAAAGCCGGCTCCTCTCTCTGTCTTCTGAGTCACCCACAGTCGCACTAGAACCCCAGGAGTGCTTCATGAGGTGACTCCCCTCCCCAGCCACCTGGAGGACTTCGCTTCTCCTACCTCTTCAGCTGGCAGGCACCTCATACCTGACAGGGGATGTATTAATTTTCTACTATTTTCTAACAAACTACCACAAATTTAGCCATTTAAAACAACACCCACTTAGGAGCTCACAGTTCCGGGTCCGAAGTCTGGTCCTGGTGGGACTGGCTTCTCTGCTCGGGGCCTCACAAGGATATACTAGTAATTAAGGTGTCAGATGGGCTGTATTCCCATCTGGAGTTCAGGGTCCTCTGCTATGTTCACGAAGTTGTAGCAGGATTCAGTTTCTTGCAGTTCAAGGACTCAAGTCCCCAATTCCTTGCTGGCTATATCCGCTGAGGGCCCATCTCAGCTCCCAGAGGCCATCAGCATTGCTTGCCATGTGGCCCCTTCATCCTCAAATCCACGCTCTGAAAGGTTGCCAGTTCAAATCCAGGTCAGGGCACATGCCCGAATTGCTGGCTTGATCCCTGGTGGGGGGCTTGCAGAAGTCAGGTGATCACTGTTCTGCTCTCACATTGATGTTTCTGTCTCTCTCCGTCTCCCTTCCTCTCTCTCTAAAAATCAATAATAACCTTTTTAAAAAACCTTTTTAAAGATTCCACATTTACTCTTTTTTTCACCAAAAGTCACCTTGGCCACCCTTTACTTCATTGCTTTCTGTGCCTCCTCTCGTGTCCCTGCTTGAGAACCTGCAATGGCTCCCTGTTGACTAAGACATCAAGTTTGGTTTCTGGATCTGCACCCTGGGCACCTCCCCATCCGACCTTGTGTTCCCATCTATTCCTCATTCCCAGCTGCTCCCCAGCATGTGCCCATCCATCAGGAAGGCGGTTTTCTCAGCCCCTTCCCTCATGAACATCCATGCTCCCTCCTGCCATCCCTCCCACCCGTCCACAGAACCCCTCCTTCAAGGCCTACCCCACTCATGCCACACTCTTCCTCCAGCTCATTCAGATCCAGAGTCCTCCTTTCTTCTCACCAACTGAAATAATTTGTCATCCTGGGGCTTTCAAATTGTGTCCTGTACAAAGTTCTTCTCAGCTAGATTGAAGACTCTTTAAAGTTTAAGGGGTAAAGACCATAGCTTATGTTTAACTCATGGCTCACCACAGAATTCACAGAGCCCTAAACATATAATGGACATTCAAGAAATAGATGAACGTCAGCATAGCATGGTAGCTGTGAACACAAAAGGGAGAATTTCAGCTCCACATTTACTAGCTGTGTGATTTGGGTAAGTGCACCTCTCTGTCCCTCGATTTCCTTCTCTGAAAAGTGGAGATCAGTATTTTGTGAATATGAGTGACTATTTGTAAAGAACTTAAAATAGTCTTGGGCACTGACTAAGCACAATATGAGTGTGAAGTAAATAAATAGATAGTGCTGATCAAGGACCAACTCCTGGAAAATCCATTTGTACAGTTTCCTCATGAGTATGTATTAAACTGTTAAGCATCAAATAGAAACCAAAAAAAAAAACCACTGGATTCCATTTCACTTTTTAAAAAAATATGTTTTATTGATTCTTTTAGAGAAAGAACAAGGGAGATGGAGAGAGAGACGTTGATCAGCTGCCTCCCCCAGTGGGGCTCGAACCTGCAACCCAGGCTTGCGCGGGACGACACCCAACCAACCGAGCCACGCCCGCCGGGATCCATTTCAATGCTTAGCGTTGACTGTGTGTTTTAGATTTCAGATGGAATCTAATCACGATGGTAATGAATTCTAGGGAAGGGTCTCTCATTCTCTTGTAAGTAGAAATAGCCAGTCGTAAACTCTGCAGGCATCAGGGCTATTTAAAGATGCCCTGCCTCAAATCAGTTATCTTGCTTAACAAGACTTGCTGCCACCTTTCCTTCTACATCTACATTCATTGGCAGGCCAAAAGGAAGGCCAGGCTGACCCCTCTTAGAACAAATGGAAGAGAGGAGATCTGTCCTTTCTTACAGATTTTTCACATCTAGTATTGGAAAAAAATCTCCTATGGTGCCCAAGCAGCTCCTCGATCCTTACAATAAAGAGTGTTTGCAAAGAACTTATCTACAGAGAGATTGTTGTGTTTTAAAACCTTTGGTTCAAAAATAGAAATAAACTCACCCTCTGTGATAGACCCCAAGCATCTTGGAAACCTTTCATAGTTCATACAAGGAGTTCTGCTTTTATACTCTCCTCCTTTAGGGTTTAAAAAAAGAAAAAAGGGAGAAGGGAAACACATTACGTACTGGATGTATGCTTCAGTGATGCTTATAGTACATGAATTATATATTTTTTTCCAAATTTTTTTTCTTAAAGCTTTTACATTTTTTTCATATTTCAAGAAATATTTGAATATGGCCTTAGAGAAAGCTTCAAAAGTCTCGGTTGGAAATATCTCTCCTCCCAGACCTCACTAAGGTTTTCCATATTCCTGTGCTAAAGACAAGGGTCTTAGGATGGTTCATTGACAGGTGGAAATGACGGTAGACACCTTACCTTGTCCTCCTGGTGGTTCCTGCCTCCTTGTTCCCTCAGGTTGTCAGGGCAGCCAACCGTTTTTCCTCCTTCTGATCCTTCTTTGTTTCTTGTTATTTAAAAATTAGGAGCTATAGGATTTTTTTAAAAATATATTTTATTGATTTTTTACAGAGAGGAAGGGAGAGAGACAGAGAGTTAGAAACATCAATGAGAGAGAAACATCGATCAGCTGCCTCCTGCACATCTCCTACTGGGGATGTGCCCGCAACCCAGGTACATGCCCTTGACCAGAATCGAACCTGGGACCTTTCGATCCACAGGCTGACGCTCTATCCACTGAGCCAAACCGGTTTCGGCGAGCTATAGGATTTTAAATTAATGATTATATGAAGATAAAACTATGGGCCAGCTACAGTGAGAACTTTCTTATTAACCATTATCTATCTGTCACACTACACACCCATTCACACGCTTAGACACTTTCACATACTCATCGTCCACACGTTCGCACACTCACCCTCACTGAGACTCAGAATTCTAGAGCTGGAAATACCATTAGAGGTGAATGAATCCAACCGCTAATCCATAAATAACTTTCCTATTTAGATTGAAACTCTCCACGGTATTCTAAATTAATATTTTAAAATAAAATTAAATTTGATATATGGTGGGAATTCTATTCTTGGGAAGAGTATGTATAGAAGGGAGGTCATGATTAAGTAACCTAGGAAGCCACCTTTTTATTTTTTTAATCTCTGTGTTACTCGCCCCCTCTCCCCCCGCAGCAACTTGATTAAGGTGTAATTGACTGCTCATTTTAAAAGTGTATAGTTTGGTATGTTTTGACATATGTATACACTGGGAAGCATCACCATTAATATAATAAGCATATTCGTCGCCCCCAAAAGTTTCTTTGTGGCCCTTGTAATCCTTCCCCGCCCCAGGTAGCCACTGATCTGTTTCCTTCCGTTAGGTCTCCGTTCTTCTTGGGGTCCTTGGTTACTGCCACACCCACCCTGCAGCTTCTCTTTTCTGGTTTGGTGCCCTGACTCTCACCCTGCAGGCTTATGACACTCCAGGGCTCATGTTTGGGAGAGCGCTCTGGCTTCCGATCTCCAAACCCTAGACTCAGTGGCCCATCAAAGTGTGTTTTTCCTGCTGTGTGGGAAACGGAGCTTGTTAAACTCCCAAAGGGCTCCAGGACCCCGGCCCCCCCGGTGGCACCGGGCTGCGCATGGCTCTCCAGGGGACCTACCCTTGAGCTCCCATCCCCTGCCCTTCCGGCCTGGACCTCAGGCCCGCTCGTCAGAGCACTTCATTGTCCATTGTACCCTTATTTTGACCTTTGAAGCCCCTCAGGCAGGTCTTCTCCTTCCTTTCCCAGGGGCCGTGAAGCTGAGTCTCAAGGAAGTGAAATAACTTGCCAAGCTCATAAGTGCTGGGCCAGGTCTGCCTGCCCACCTGCCACTCCAGCCCCCCTTCCTCCAGGCCAGGGTCCCCGGAGGCCTCAGGCAGGCTCCCCAGCAGCTCAGTGGCACTGTTGTCACTTAGCTTTGGGACCAAAAGGAGGGACTCTTGGAGGGAAGAAGAGCAAGTGGGGTTACATGTGGCTTATTTCTGGATTGTTGATGCATCCCTCCCCGCTGGCATCTGTGGGCAGCCTGGGCTTTTCAGGAAGGGGGCTGTGGCCTGCTGGCTTGTAAACGTTCCCACTCTGGGACACGAAGGGGCTTTGCTAAGGAGGAGGGGGACAAAGGGCCCCTCTGTGCGCCTCTAGTTTAGAATGGTTTCCCTGGGCTTCTCAGAAGCTGGCAGCCATGTATTTCTGCCACAACTCCCTTTGAGGATCATCTCCAGTCTCCATGGTAACTGCATGTCGGGAGACAGCCGGCTCTGTGCTGTGGCTTTGTATTAAACACAATGAATTTAAATTGGATGCTCGGCAGTGAAGATAATCATTCTGGATTAGAGAGGAAGCCTGGAGCTCCTCATTTCATAATTTTTGATGTTGGCACAATTCTCAGTGTGAGCCCTGTAATCCGAGCCCAGGCCACACCCCCCGCTCTGTTTCCGAACTGCAGCGAGGCCCATCTTCCCTTGGGTTTTCCTCCTCCCTTCACAAGGGAGTCTTGGAGCAGGAGCCCCTCCGTCCGGCCAGGGCTTGAGCTCTAGGAGGGGCAGCCTGTGCAAAGGCGACCTGGGGGCTCCGGACTCCATGGACCCTCCTGCGGGCTGGCTGTCTGACTTCCTCAGCCTCAGCTTTCTTATCTGTAAAAGGGGAAGAGTCACCTGCACCCTCCGGAATAATATCTTTTTTAATGTTATTGCGATAAAATGTACCATTTTAATCATTTTCAAGCGCACAGCTCACAGAGGCAGTGAGCGCATTCAGTGTTGTCACCACACGAATCCATCTGCAGAACTTCTTCACGTCCCAGCTGAAGCGCCTCACCTACTCAATTCTAGCTTCCACTCCCCCCTCCCCTCCGCACCTGGCAGCCGCCACCTCCCTTCTGTCTCTGTGAACTGACGGCTCGTGTAAGTGGAATCCTATAGCACGTGTCCATTTGTGACTGGCTTGTTCCCTTCAGCATGAGGTCCTGCAGCTCATCCCTGCTGGAGCATGCGTCAGGATCCCCCCCTTTTTAAGGCTGGATAATCTCGCACTGTGTGGATAGACCCCCTTTTGTTTATCCACTGATGGGCACTTGGGTTGCTTCCACCTTTTGACTATTTTGAATAATGCTGCTAGGAACAGGGGTGTGCAGATATCGGAGTCCTCTGCTCAATACAGTCATATTGAGGATCGAATTAGATGATAAATGTTATCTAATTTGCACACAGTAGGCCATAAGCAAATGTAAATTTCTCTCCTGAAAGTGAGTTCAGCGCATGCCGCCACAGTGGTCCGAGCTTCCGTGAGAGTGCTGTCACCTGTGGCTACGAGGCTGCTTCTGTTGCCCTGGGACGTGCTGGTCTGCCATGTCTGGGAATGAACACAATTCATCCCAGAGTTTAAAGGGACTGTCTTTTTTAAAATATATGTATGTTTTTTATTGATTTCAGAGAGAGGAAGGGAGAAGAAAAGAGGGATAGAAACATCAATGATGAGAGAGAATCGTTGATGGGCTGCCTCCTGTACGCCCCAGCCCCCTACCTGGAATGGAGCCTGCAACCCAGGCATGTGCCCTGACCAGGAATCAAGCCCAATCCTCCTGGTTCCTGGGTCAACGCTCATCCACTGAGCCACACCGGCCAGGCTAGAGGGAAAGTCTTAAGCATGGAAATGTGCAGTAAAAACCATGCATGTTTTTACATTCCTCCCACAGTTGGTATTCATATATTCCTAGTTCCAAAAGGAGATATGTTAGAGCTGATGCATATAATTCCTCATCCGTTATCTATTTTAAGCACACCCTCTGGGAAACCCCGAAGCTGGGGTTGGATGCCCCCAGGCTCTGAGTTTCTGTGCTTAGTTACTATTTCAGCAGATTAGATCTGTTCCCAGTATTACAGAAAAGTGTAGGATTTGGGGTAAAAATACCTAGATCCAGTCTTGGCTCATCTCTAAAAAACCAAGATGATGAACATGTGTTGCATGTGGTGTTTGTGACGATTCGGTATATCCTCTGTGTGGATATACTTTCCGCACAGAGGCAGAAAGGGACCCGGCCCTTGGGCTGGTTTGCAACTTTCCGGGAGAGTCCCTCTGGGTCTGATTTCATCCAGAAGTTTCCAGGCCCCTCCCAGGTGAGCATGTCTGGGTCCCGGGAACCATCCTTCGCTGTGGGTCCTCTGAAATTAGCCTTTCGTGGCTGGGCCATGAGGGCCAGCTCCCCTTTGCATTTAGGCATTTGTGACCAGGGAAGGAGGCAGGAGCTCTTGTGACCCCTGCATGACCCCAGCTGCTCCCTGCAGGTGGCAGTCAGGCCTGTTCTTTTTTTGGGGGGACGGGGAGAGGGAGGGAGCTGGGGAAGAGGGGAAGAGAACATTTATTTATTTATAAAATCTCAGAAGTAGAAAAAGTGATTTCTAGAAGAAATGGGCTTAGGAAATGAGTTATGGAGGTAAAGGAAGGGCCCTAGGAGTGAGGAAGGTAGTGGTACTGCGCCTTTTGGGGGAGGGGAAGGGAAAGGGAAAAGGAAAGGGAAAGGCGTGGTGGTGCTGGGGGGGCGGGGGGAGGGGTGTAGAGGGTGCTCTGGGTCCTCAGTCCTAAGGGTTTAAGGGCGGAGACTCAGGGGAGGTCCCAGGGGAAGATCTCAGTAGAATATTCAGCAGTTTTCCAGGTGTGTCCTTTCAGGGCTGTGGTCTCCACTGGTTGATGGGCCGGCACCAGGGCAGGGGTCATGATCCCATGCAGCTGGTCCTGAGGTCAGCAGTGGCTGGTTTTGTTGCTTTTGGGGGCCTGGAGCTGAAATACAACTGAGGCCCAGATGTTATCTCTAGGGAGGGAAGGTCAGGGGTCCAAACCGCGTGACCAGCGATATACTAGGGGAGAAAAGTCACCCTGGCCCGAGCCGGTTTGGCTCATTGGCTAGCACGTCGGCCCATGGACTGAAGGGTCCCGGGTTTGATTCCGGTCAAGGGCACATACCTTGGTTGCAGGCTCGATTCCTGGCCCTCATGGGGGCGTGTGGAATGTAAACAATCGATGTGTCTCTCTCACATGAATGTTTCTCTCTCTCTGTCTCTCCCCTTCCCTTCCACTCGCTCTAAAAATCAATGGGGAAATGTTCTCCGTGAGGATTAACAAAACAAAAGGTCCCCCTGGGGGTAAGGTCCCAGGGCCTACCTTTAGGGCAGGAGCCAGGCAGGCTGAAATCAGGGCTTTCTCAGTGCATGTCCTCATGTCCCTGAGACCCCAAAGCTGCCCGGGATTATGCACCTGTCGGGAGGGGGACCTGGGTTTCCTGGGAGGCCTGCACCTGAACTCTAGAACAGCTCACCTCTCCTGGGAGCCAGGTTTCTTGCCTTGGTAGGAGCGTTTGCTTGGCTTTCATAACCCATCCCAGCCTGGCCTTCCTCCTACCTCTTGGCCGTTCCTTCCCAGCTTCCTTCCTGGTTTTATCTTCGTCTTAATCTTCCTATACGTGACTGGTTCTCAGTGCCTGACCCCAATTTGCCTTCTCCTTTGACCCACCTCTCTGCCTAATCTGGTGCCCATGACTCCACATTTATAGCTGCAGCTTAGACCCCTCTGTGCACATCCCCCAAGCTCAGCACATCCACCAGAACGTGACTCCTCTCTCAGGAACCCTCCTCCCAGGAATGGCACCCCATCCTCCCAAGCCAGCGCTCATTGCCCAGGACCACAGGACTCCTCAGCGATACAGCCAGAACTGGATCCAGGCCTCCAGGCTCCAAGTCAGGCTTCTCCCTCCAGAGCATCCTGCCCCCACACGCCGTCAGAGAACCCAATTGCATTTCTGACTAACTTACAAATGCAATGTCACTCCAAGCCCCTGCCAAACTCTGGCCTGCCCGGGGACCCCTCCCCATTTCTTGGCTATGCTGGACTCTGCCTGGACCCCTGTGTCGGCCATCTCTGGCCCCATAGTTCCCGCTCCCTCAGCACCCCAGCCTGCATTCTCTGCCCCTGCTGCTGGCCTTACAGAGATAGCCCGTTACAATGGCATGTTCGCTCCAGCCCTTTCTTCTTGATTCTGTAGTGCCGCTCCCGGACGGCTTTCCCAAACCTCACCTTAGCTCAGACCAATACTCCAGCACTCCTGATTTTCCCAAACCTTAGCAAAACAGGAAATATTGGCATGATTTCCTGTTTTGCTAACAAGTCTGGGACCGAGGGACTGGGCACCCTCATTTGTCCTCCATGTCACCTCTGATCATCTCCTCCCTATTCGCCCCCCTCCAGAATGGATGGGAAGAGGTGTCCCTCCAAACCTCGGAGTCCTCATCTGCGTAATGGAGATAATAATACAGCTATTGTACAGGGCTCTTGTGAATATGAAACAGGCACAGAATAAGTGCTCAATGGATGTTGGTTATAGAGATTTTCATCTCTACTTGCATGTCCCTCAATCGGCTCTCTTAAGATGTCAAATATTTCTCTTCCCTCCTAAATGTGATAGTTTCTCTCCTAATATTGTTTTTTCAGCCACACAGTGTAGTACTTCCCCCATTATTGACATCGCCTTTTCTTCTGTCATCAAACCCTGCTTCTTTTTTTTTTTTTTTAAATATATTTTATTGATTTTTTACAGAGAGAAAGGGAGAGAGATAGAGAGCTAGAAACATCGATGAGAGAGAAACATCGATCAGCCGCCTCCTGCACATCCCCCACTGGGGATATGCCCGCAACCCACGTACATGCCCTTGACCGGAATCGAACCTGGGACTTTTCAGTCCGCAGGCCGACGCTCTATCCACTGAGCCAAACCGGTTTTGGCCAAACCCTGCTTCTTCCAAGAAACAGGTTTCTTATATGTCCCCCATCCCACCCCTGAAATTCAGGTCCACCATCCCGGCACGGCAGCTCAGCTCGCATCCACAGCCAGAGTAACGTCCCAAAGTCTGGTTTTCATGTCTCCCTCCCCCAGAAGCCTGCTGTGACTACAGACGTGTGCAGGGGTGGGGTGTGGCCAGGGTCCTTCTACCCCCTCCCTCCCTGAGCTCCGGTATGACCATCACCTCCACACACACAAGTTGCTCATCGTTGCCGACCAGATGGAATCCAAGTTCATCAGGTTCCCCCAGTTCGGTCCTAACCAGAACTGCCTTGGCCCAAACCAAGCAGGTCTAGTCTCGTCCCCTGGCCGTGCCCCCAGCTCTCCCACATCATCTCCTGCCGCAGTGCGACCTCCTCCCCTCCGTGCAGCGCTCCGCTCTCCATCCTAAGGTGGCCTTCCCTTCCTCTGCTCTTCCTTTGAACGCCATCGTCATTGAGGAATATTGTCTTGTGATGCCTGGACTCTCATTTTATTTTGAAGTAACTTCCATTAAAAATGAGCCTTTTCCTTGTCCTGTTTGCTAACCAGGCTCTTAACCCTTTGAGTGCCAACCAATATCCTAGGAACCGTGCTAAAATTGCCAAGGCATTTTTGCTGATTTTACAGCAGTTTAGGAAAAAAAATTATGAATCGCAAGTAAATGAAGTTACATATTCAAAAACTTAAGGAAACCTTTACTACATGGACATATTTAGCAATATCATCATCACTAATGAAAGCAGACTTAGAACAGGACGCCATTTGGAAGCTTTGATAGCGCTCCCGGCACCTCAGGGGTTCATCTCCCTCGAGGTGCTTGCATTTCCCACTTCATCTGGAGCAAGCCTGTCAAACTCAAAGGCTCACACGGGCCAAATAAACACGGTTTAAGTGTATGTGGGCCACACAAAAACAAAAGCTTCCATTTTCATAGAAACGTAGGTTTGTTTCGATAGAGACATGCTGAACACAAAGGGCTGAAATAGATGATTCATCGTTCACATAAAATAATAGAACATTTTAATAAAAAGTGATATTTTTTTCGTGAACGTTAACTTACCAGACACAGAATAGCTGCACAAATTAATAAGCGTAACACAAACCTATTTTTGTTGTTCTCCGAAAGCGAAATATTTCCTGGTGCGCACACCAAACAAGTCAGTACAAAACTAATGACGTGGCAATCGCTTCTAAAATATTCACTGCCAGCATTAGTGGAGAGAAATGATGCGCCTGTGCGTAAGGCGCGTAAGAGAAATGAATGAATGCAACACGATTATAGTAATCAGTCATTAGTGAACGTTGTAGTTCGTTATTAATAATTATGTATAACAGGATATTGTAAAAATTAAGTTAGGAAATTTTTATTAAAACGTTTCTTACATGCCGTTATATTGGCTGGGCCGCAAAAATATTCGTTGTGGGCCACATGCGGCCCGCGGGCCACGAGTTTGACATGCTTGGTCTGGAGCATTTGATACACATAATAGGTGGTACGTTAGTGCTACCTACAAATTATGCTTATTTATTAACTATATTATCATAGTATTATAAGTCACTGCGATTTCTTGGGCTCCTGCTATGTGAGGGGCTTTCCATGCATTATCTTCTTTCATTCTCATAGTAACCCCGTGAGGGATATGCTATTATCCCACTTTACAAGTCAGGAAATGACGATTAAATAGCTTGCCCAAGGTCTTGCAGCAAGTAAGTGACAGAGCTGGGACTTAACCCTAAATCTGCCTGCCTTAAAGTGTAGTTCTCCTCACTGTTCCATTCTTGCCTTTAAATATAGAATGTGCCTTTAAATGACAGGGAGAGTCAGTGTGGGAAGATGTCCCTTTCCCAAAGTGCATTGTGGATTGGATGTTGCCTGTTTGCTCTGTAGAAAGTTCAAAGAGTGAAGTGTGAGTTTTAGGATCGGTGGTGCTTAGAGTGAGAGTGTTGCGAGGTCAGGACTGTGTCCTCGATGACGTAGCGGAGGCTGCGCACCCTACGAGAGGACGGTGAAAGGAAGTTTAGGGGTGCAGTGAATCGCAAATGTACCACCTGGAGAAAACCAGCCCGCTGCGGGATGAGCTCAACGGGCTGCACACGATGGGTCAAGAAAACGCTGGAGAACTGTCTGTAGACAGAAAGGATGGCCCAGGGGACTGATCGCTCAGATGCCCTGGAGAAAAGCTTGGGGGTCAGTGGAGGGCCAGTGTGTTTGTTTATTTGTGTTTTTTGAAGAAAATGGGTATTTGATGGAAGGTGTTGGGGAGACTCCAGCAGAGGATGAGGTGGGGGTCAGCACTGAAGCAGCCTGGAAGCGCCCTAACCGGTGTGGCTCAGTGGATAGGGCGTCGGCCTGCGGACTGAAGGGTCCCAGGTTCGATTCCGGTCAAGGGCATGTACCTTGCTTGCGGGCACATGCCCCCAGTAGGGGATGTGCAGGAGGCAGCTGATTGATGTTTCTCTCTATCACTCTCCCTTCCTCTCTGTAAAAAATCAATAAAATATATTTTAAGAAATAAATAAATAAACAGTACCGCCTTGGGTTGGTGAATGGGCGCTTCTGGTCAGCCACCAGACTCCAGGAGCCTCTAGTGAGTTAGTTACCTGTTCCATGGCCGTGTCTGGAGTAATCGGAGAAGTTCACTGTCACGAAGCTGCTATTCCACTTCCTGGCAACATACCCTGAATCCAGGGACCACTCACGTGAACTTGAGGGTGCTCCAGCCACGTGTGGCAGCAAACGTCAGGAACTCAGAAACGAGTACATACCTGGAGGGGTGCTCATGCGATGAATTAAAATGAACGAAATAAATCTACATAAATAAATTCTTAATGGCGTTGAATTTAAAAAGCAAGTTGCAAACGGATAGGGGCAATACGATATTATTTGTATATATTTTAAAATTTATAAAACAAATTAAAAGCATATAATTTTAAAACATAAAAACATGAATGGGGACATTTTTACCCACCTCAGGGGAGAGGCATGGGAGTAGGACGGAGGGCTTCAGTTATATAGAGAATATTTTATTACACTTTTTTATTAAAAAAAAAAAAAAAGCATGTAAGGGAAATACAGCAAAAATGTTAACCTCTTATACCAGTATTTAACTAGTGGGTTTATAGGTATGTAGTGTACTATTTTCTATACTTTTACTGTATGTTAAAACATTTCATTTAAAAGAAAATATTTAAAACACATAAGTATGGTTAACTAAATTTTAAATAGTTTTAGCTTCCTCTAAACTTATTTTAAAATATGTATTATAAAAGTAATGTAGCCCTAGCCGGTTTGGCTCAGTGGATAGAGCATCAGCCTGCGGACTGAAGGGTCCCAGGTTCGATTCCGGTTGGGGGCATGTACCTTGGTTGCGGGCACATCCCCGGTGGGAGGTGTGCAGGAGGCAGCTGATCGATGTTTCTAACTCTCTATCCCTCTCCCTTCCTCTCTGTAGAAAATCAATAAAATATATTTTAAATATATATATATATATATATATATATATATATCCTATCTAATAAAAGAGAAACATGGTAATTGGCATACAACCGCTACCCTTCCCATTGGCTAATCAGGGAAATATGCAAATGAACTGCCAGCCAAGGTGGCGACCGGCAGCCAGGCAGCTTGAAACTAACATGAGGCTTGCTTGCTTCAGTGACGGAGGACTCCAACGTTCCCCGCCTGCCTTGCCGGCCTCTGAGCTGCAACTCTAAACAACTATGTAACAAATATAGAAGCTAAACAAAACCCCAGAAACCAGCTTTCAGTGAGCCGGGATCTCAGAGCTGGAGTTGATACAGAGTTTCGATTATAGAACCTAAACAAACCAGATACCTACTTTCAGCAGCCGAGTCCTAAGAGCTGGAGCCAAGCCTCAGAGCTAAAGCTGGCCCAGAATAAAAAAGAAAAAAAAAAGAAAAAAAGGAGCGGTTGGGAGCTTCAGTCCCAGCCTGAAAACAGCCCTCAGCCCCTCACCCAGACTGGCCAGGCACCCCAGTGGGGACCCCCACCAGGAAGGGTGTGTGACCAGCTGCAAACAGCCATCATCCCCTCATCCAGGCTGGCCAGGCACCCCAGTGGGGATCCCCACCCTGATCCAGGACACCCTTCAGGGCAAACCAGCCAGCCCCCACCCATGCACCAGGCCTCTATTCTATATAGTAAAAGGGTAATATGCCTCCCGGCACCGGGATCAGCGTGACAGCGGGCAGTGCCCAAACCCCCTGATCACACTGCGGCTCTGTGTGTGACAGGGTGCGGTGCCCCAACCCCCTGATGGGCCCTACTCTGTGCGTGACAGGGGGGAGCTCCCCAACCCCCTGATGGGCCCTGCTCTGTGCGTGACAGGGGGTGGCGCCGCAACCTCCCCATCAACCCTGCCTTGAGTGTGACAGGGGGCGGTGCCCCAACCCCCCAATCGGCCCTACCCTGAGTGTGACTGAGGGTGGCATCGCAACCTCCCAATCCGCGCTGCTCTGAGCCCGACCAGGGGCTGCACCTAGGGATTGGGCCTGCCCTCTGCCACCCAGGAGCAGGCCTAAGCCAGCAGGGCGTTATCTCCCGAGGGGTCCCAGACTACGAGAAGGCACAGGCTGGGCTGAGGGACCCCCCTTCCCCCCCCCCAGTGCACGAATTTTTGTGCACTGGGCCTCTAATATATATATAATATATTCTATTAAATAAAATTCAGAAAATTAGAAAATATTAATTACTCAGAATCTTCTCACCTAAAAATGGTCATGGTTAATCTTTTGGTGTATTTCCTTCCATTTTTTTCCCTTTGTGGGTGTGTGTGTGTTTAAGCAGAGTTCTAAGCATCTTGGCTACACACTGAATTCTGCCTTTTTCACCCATTATGACATCCTCCTTTTCCCATGTGATGACTTGGCCTCCGTGAGCATCGTTTCTATTGACTGCCATTGAAGCTCCACAGCTTGCTTAGCCCACACCATTTTTGCATAAAAACAGTTGTGAACATGCAGCCGTCCTATGTTCATAAACATAATCCTTTTGAAAGCCCGAGGAACAGGACTGGGTGGTGCTCGGCTGTTGACTTCTGCGCGGCTGTTCTGTGGGGGATGGCAGTAAAAGGGTCTGTCACATCTGTGATATCACATTCCCGAGGAGACTGAGCTTGTCAGCATCAGCCCGGGGGTAGGAACCGTGCATATTTCAAGAGCCAGCTCTGTGTCTCTTGCCTGAGAGGAAACAAGTGCTCCAACCTGCAGCTGGGGGAGTATTTGCTGATTCCATTAAACTCTTATTTTGAGGCCTGAGTAACAGCAGGAATAATTATGGCAGATATTTATGTGCGCCCTCCCAGCTTGTAGACGCTCTCCAGCCCCCTGTGATCCCTCTCCGGGCCCCCGAGAGTGAGGTGCAGAGCAGGCACACGGGTGCCCTGGGTTACCACAGTAAGCAGAAAGTCAGGCCCACCACCCGATGCTCCCACCTCCTTCCTGAACCTTTCAGTGGTCATCCTTAGACCAGGCAATAGGGGCCATGTCTGCCCAGAGCCCACGATCCCACCCCTAGACCACAGCCTGAGTCTGTCCTCCTGGGGGCCAGACCACCAGCATGTGCACGGCTAGCGCCAAGGGCCTGATTTGCAGCGGGTGAACAGAGCTTACTGGTAGACCTGTGGGCTGCAGGATGAATCATGCATGGGCCAGGGGGTGTGGGCTGGAGCAAGCACAGAGGCTCAAGGCTCAAGGCCAACGTCCCCTACCGTGCAGCTCAGAAATGCTAGGTCTCTGAGAATTCTAAAATCAGGCCTGGCCTTCTTGGTCATTATGACAATACGCTGTGGGAGTAGGAGGATGTGCTGTGTTCTGTGTGACGGTTGTTGGCTAGATCTGTACCTAGATTTGGTACGTGGACCTCCTTTCCCACTCTTGCTCCAGTACCCACAGATTTTAAGAACATTCTTATCACACTCGCGTTTCCAGGTTCCCCTTTTTCTACCCAAGGCCACCATCATACTGGGGTGCAGTGGGGGGGAGGGAGGGGGGGCGAAGAAAGCAATCTGAAACCAGAGAAAATGAAACAATGATCTGACACCTCCATGTCCATGTGTAAAAGCAAGAAATGCATTTCAGCGGGGAAATGCATGGAGTACAGCCACCTGCTACGAGGATGAATCAGCCTGGCCCAATCCAGCAAATCAGAAAGAGAAGCCAGCGAGTAGCGCCGCAATCTGCCTCTCTGCCTTCTCTCCGCTTCCCGCCGCCCTCCCAATCACCGGTCCTCCTCCTCTGCGTGCGCCGCTGAACTGCACCCTCTGTCGGCCGCTTTAAGCTGTGCAAGAAGCCCGACCCCTGAGTTTCCCGGGGCCGCACGCCCAGCAGAATCAGCATGGAAAATCAATGTTGCAAGAACCCTCATTCTAATTGTTGTTTGGCCACTGAACTGATTTTTGGGGGGTCCTTACTCCCCAGCGATATTTCTGATTTGTGATCGAGGATTTAACTGAATAGGGAAGCATGAATCATTAAGACTATTTCCTTGTGCTGTTTTTTTCCCCTACAGAAGACAAACAGCTATTCTGAACGATTACACACACACACACACACACATTAGGACAAGACTTTACAAGTCAATTTTATTTTTTTTAAATATATTTTTATTGATTTTTTTTACAGAGAGGAAGGGAGAAGGATAATGAGTTAGAAACATTGATGAGAGAGAAACATCGACCAGCTGCCTCCTGCACACCCCCCACTGGGGATGTGCCCGCAACCCAGGTACATGCCCTTGACCGGAATCGAACCTGGGACCTTTCAGTCCGCAGGCTGACTCTCTATCCACTGAGCCAAACCGGCTAGGGCACAAGTCCATTGTATAAGTGAGGGCTCTGTTGACTTTCACAGCTACCCAGGAAGGAAGCTATCCCCCCACGAGTAGGAAAAGAACCCGCATCTCCGAGAGGCTAGGTGGCCTGGCTGAGGTTGTCCAGCCGGGAGGTGGCAGCGTGGGGGCCGGACCTTGGGTCTGACCCCAAATCACTGTAAGGACCCACATGGAAGGACTTTTTACCCACCAGAAAAAAGAGAGAGTCGCCTTACATCGTCAGAGTCCTCACAAAATCTCTCACAAGATCCCGTCTCAATTATTTTCATTTTAATCAAGTTTTGTTTGAGAACAGCACATTAGCCTAGAACAGACTTTGGTCAGTACTGGTTTTAGAACTTGTGGAACTCGCCTGACCAAATTTGTTTTTTAAAAAAGGTGTGTTGGGGGAGGAGGGGTGGGGAACGGGGAGAACTTTAATGCAGATTTAGTCATTATTCCTGGAACTATGCTTTGTGGTTGCAAGTGAGGCTTTTTAAGATTTCTCTTTCAAGTGGTATGTTGTGGAGATGATGAGCTGGACCATTTTTCACTGATAATTTATACAGGAACCTAAGAAGTGCTCTGTGTCAAACAGAGAGAGGGGAATGAAGTTTTGTGTGCTGGATCCACAGTAAGGATGCTTCCACGCTGGCCCCTGCGCCTTCAGGCAGCTCACAGCTCCCTAAACATTGCTGCCTCCGGGGGGCCTCACAGCCTCTTGGGAGGTAGGGTCTGTGGTTGTCCTGGATGCCCACCTGAGGACCCCGTGCCTCCCCATGTCAGAGACTTGGGTGCGGGAAGAGAAGTGACGAGACTGCTTTTCCCATCTTCCTCAGGCAGCGCTGGTTGGAGGGACCACCATGGTCATGGGCCACGTCCTGCCTGACAAGGAGACCTCCCTCGTGGAAGCCTACGAGAAGTGCCGGGGGCTGGCCGACCCCAAGGTCTGCTGTGACTACGCCCTCCACGTGGGGATCACCTGGTGGGCACCCAAGGTAACAGTGGCCTCCCCCAGAAGAAGAGAAAATGCCCTTTTAGGCAGAGGGGCCATTTGGTGGGGGGCAGCTGGGGTGTGGAACTCGCCCGCAGGTGTGGGACACCCCTCCACCACCATCGTTACTCCCCCAAATGCCAAAAGCTTCCCCCGTTGCCCCACCCAGCGTTGGCCTGGAATCGCGGGCACAGTCAGTGCTCAGCAACTCCGAGGTCAGAGCAGCCATCCCAGAGGCTGCGGGGACTTCCCTGCATCTAGAATTTTAAACTCGTTTTTCTCATAATCAAATGTGATTTCCAACTATAGATTTTAAAATTAGAAAAGAAAGAAAGCCCATAATCTGGTCACCCCAGCACAATCACTATTTGTTGTGTAGCTTCTTTCCTTCCAGTCTTTTTTTCATACACGCTTTTGACCTGGTAACTCTTCTGCTTAAGCGTGAGCATTTTCTGTTTGCCTGCACGATCTTCATGACCATCGATGTAGGTGACCATCGATTATTGATTTATTCTGTCAAATAAGTAAAACTCAACTTACTTTCCTCTCAGCAGACCCGTGTTCCATTTTTTCCTAATATAAATAATGTTGGGGTGAATCTCCTTATTCACATAGCTTTGTACCTAAATTAGATTTACCTTAGGGTCTCTGGATTTTTAGCATTACTGTGCCTTCTTCTAACACCTTTTTTGGGTTAAGGGGACTAGGCCAGAGGAGTAAAAGGTATTAGTGTGTTTACCAATAAGGCTGATTTGAAGTCAGAAACACAGAACAGCCTATGTGGTAGGAGAAGCATGCCTAGGAGGTAACAAGATAGTCCCTATATTTGTGTCATGCTTGGCAATATTCAAAGCACGTCTTCATCCATTTGCTCGTGGGACCTCACAGCAGCCTGGGAGGTGGGAGGAAGGGAGATACTGCAAGGTTGCGGGTGGTGACTCCACTGACCGAGCCACAGCTCCTCCGTGCCGGTCCAGCACCGGCCAGGCAGCCTCTTGAGCACCTGTCCTCACGTGGTATTGCCTTTGCATGTTGCTCTCCAGGTGAAAGCAGAAATGGAGACACTGGTGAGAGAGAAGGGCGTCAACTCGTTCCAGATGTTCATGACCTACAAGGACTTGTACATGCTCCGGGACAGTGAGCTCTACCAAGTGCTGCACGCTTGCAGAGACATCGGGGCGATCGCCCGCGTCCATGCTGAAAACGGGGAGCTCGTGGCCGAGGCAAGGCGGTAGAGCCTGGAGGGGGCGGGGGCGGGGCCGGGGCGCCAGTCCTCAGGTGGATTCCTGACCACCCACCTCTGTCCCACAAGGTTCAGATGAAACAAGGTGTAGAAGAAAGTGTGAGATGGTAACACCCCCGATGACAAATCTTTGTCAGAAAATTCAAACTTTCCTGCCGTCTGTGAAAAACAAATCTCTCTTTATCGTCCAGAAGGGTTTCTGAGTCTTAAATGATGTCTTCATTCTCACACTATATTAAAATTCCAGTGTAGCAAAGGAATCTGGAGCAGCGCTAAGAAATATTTTGATGAGATTTCCAGCAGGGAAATTCTGATGTTCAGATCAATAGTGCTTGTCTCTGGTGTCCCAGGCTTGCCCTCTAGTATTTTTAAGAGGAAAAGATATTTTCAATTATTACAAAGTGAGACAGCGGAGAGCCCTCCTGAAAGGGAGCCCTACTCTGCGCTCTGCAGAAGATGGATTTACAGGAGTGAGAAGGGGAGCAGGCCTATCGGAGTGGCATGTCTGGCATCGTTTACTGCCCCTTGGGCCCAGTATTGTTTGGTCTCCGTGATTCTCTCAGTGTTCTTTCTTTTGCTCCTTTTCAGGGTGCTAAGGAGGCGCTAGATTTGGGGATCACGGGCCCGGAAGGAATTGAGATCAGCCGTCCAGAAGAGGTGAGGAAGACTCCTGCGTGCCCTTGGTCAGCTTCTGCCCCGAGATTCACAGGCACCAGTAAATGTGAGCTGTGTGGTAGCACTTTCTCTGTGGGCGAAGGTCCACGGGGCAGCTTCACACACACACACACACACACACACACACACACACACACACACACCGGCTGAGGCTGGCTTGGCTTCAATTTATTCTGATTTCAAGGATCCGAGGGAGACAATGTGAGCACCGGGGGTTTGCTTGACTCAAAATTGAATGGGGAGAGAAAGTTAGATGGAAAAGGTTTGCTTCTTCAGATGTTAGAAGAAATTTCAGACTAGAAATTTCAGCGCTGACTCAGCATTTGGGGATGGGAACCCCTTGAGCCTGTGAGGAAAACGTTGGACCCTTCCCACCTAAACGAGAGGCCACCTCACTGCTCGCTGAGATGCTAATTCAGAGCCCTGCTCTTCTGCCCTCTGGTCTTGCCCTTGTATAGTTTTGCAGGACATCAATTCAAATCCCCCAGGGTCCCCGGGTAAAGAATTCTGCTCCAGAGGGACCACATTAGACAGATAATGCCTTCTTGCCCTATGACCCTGTTCAGACATCCCTGACCCTTTGTGAGGGGAAAGCTGTTTTCCATTTCTTCAAAGCCTTAAGTGCGGAGTGGCGGTTGGACGTCCATGAGGGATCGATGAGGAGGCCTTGAGGGAGGAGGCGCTGGAGGCAGGGCGTGCTAGTCCTTCCATCAGACAGGAACCTTGTGGGTCAGCTTGGGGGAGGGGTCCCACCTTACTCCTCCCCGGGGGCTGTCCCTGTCTGTCCGAGTCCTTGAACATAGCTCCTGTTTTGACACCTAAGAATCCGTCAAGAAAGATGCACCAGATGCAGCCAAGTGAGCACTGTGCCTGTGAGAACTGGGGCGAGTGGGGAGCACAAGAGTGGACGTGGTTGAGTTACGCAAGGGGAAGGGCAAAACTTTGACTGCGGTCGTAGCAATAGCAAAAATTATCATCATCCTCGTCTGTTGGCTAAAGGGGAGGGTCCTGGGTCTACACCAAGGGCGATTTTTCTCCCCAGCAGACATTTAGCAATGTCTAGAGGCTTTTTAAAAAAAAAAGAGAGTTGGTTTTTTTAATGTTTTTATTGATTTTTAGAGAGAAAGGAAAGGAGAAGGATAGAGAGATAGAAACATGGATGTGAGAGGAACATCATCGATCGGCTGCCTCCTGCACGAACCCTTACTGGGGATCGAGCCCACAACCTGGGCATGTGCCCTGACTGGGAATTGAACCTGCGACCTCTTGGTTCCTGGGTCCACACTCAACTGCTGAGCCACACCGGCCATGCTAGAGATATTTTTTATTATATCAGCGGAACAGTGGGGCGCTACCGGCATCTAGTAGGTAGAGGCAAGGGATGCCGCTAAAGATCCTACCGACCCCAGACACCCCCCCACCACAAAGACTTCTCCAGCCCAAAATGTCAATAGTACTGACGTTCAGAAACCCTGATCTAGGCTAATTTCCAGCGTGAAATCGATCCGTGTCGCTCCTTTGCTGCTGTGGAGAAAATACACCAGGAAACAGGGAGAGAGGCAGCTCCAGGCTTTCGTTCGCTTTTGTTTCATTGCCTTTTCATTAAGCCCTGAGTAGCATCCAGCAAGGATGCGCCTACCGAGTCCTAGGATTCTCTCAGGGTGAGCAGAGGTGGTTGGAGCCCGGTGCCCCTGCCCAGGGCTTGCCCCAGGCCAGCCTGTGGGTGCAGTTGCCCCCCTGGCTCTGTGTCAGACACTCCAGCACCCTTGCTAGGAGGTGGGCTTGCTTGGGAGAGATGGTGAAGCTTGCTTTCTTCCTACCCCTTGTTTCTAACAGCTGGAAGCTGAAGCCACTCACCGAGTCATCACCATTGCAAACAGGGTAAGTAGACCCACACCCCCTGCACCCGTCCCAAGTCCATTCTCAACTCTGGGCTCAGAAACCAGCCCGGACAGTGGAGTGCTGTTCTGTCCTGGGGGCCAGCATCATGCCTGGCTCCCAGGGCCCCAACACTGAATGGACATGGTTATTCCTACAGACCCTTGTTTTAAGTTATAAGTAGCCTTTTGTCGGTTGGTAGAAAATGTGAGGTTCGGCTCTCGGCATCTTGCCCCATGTCCCCCTGTTGGGCTCTGGCTCAGGGTGCTGCCTGTCCCTCTCTGCTTCATGCATTTCCCCTGCAGCTTGCATCCTGGCTGCCAGGCCTGCATTCCCAGCGTCAGACCAGCACCTGAGGGTGGGGCTGAGTGAGGCAGGGGGAGGGGCCAGGCCCAGGGTTTGATTTGGCCGGGGTGATGTCGGGGGTGATGCTGGTGCTTGTTAGGTTTGTGGGGTTGATGCTGTCCTTCCACCCCGTTTCCATGTGTAGACTCACTGTCCGATCTACCTGGTCAACGTGTCCAGCATCTCGGCCGGTGATGTTATCGCAGCTGCTAAGATGCAAGGTGAGTCCTTGAGCTGGGATGGACAGAGCACGTGTGTAGGATTGATGATGCCACAGGGGGCCCGCCAGGTCCATGCACTCCACGGCCCCAGCTCCCGAGGCCCAGCCTGCGCCTGCCCTTCCTCTTCTTCACCCGTCTTCCCCAGACGCACCCGCGCTAGCCTCGCTCAGTCCGTTAGAATCACAGTTCCTCTGCACATCTGTATGCGTAACAGCTCTACAGGGGTATCTGTCACCTCTCTGGGTCGGGCAACATTTTCAAGTTTTCAGTTGACTCATTAATTGGCATCTTTTGGCTTCTTGGATTTTATTTGTGGTTGCCTTGGTAACCAACATGAAATCCTGGACCAGTTCCAATGGGCATTTCAGGGGATGCCTGGGATGTCCTTAGAGAAGTAACAGTGTGGGGGCCCAGCTTCCCCTGTGGCCACCTGGAACCTGTGAATGAGCCCTGGGCACCTGTTGTGACGCCTGTTGCTTAGCAACTGGCGACACCTGAAGACTCTGTACTTGCTTATAGTGCCCGCCAGGCTCGGGGTGCCAGCGAGGTCCTGGAAACGGGGTATAAATCAGGAACAAGGGCAAAAAAGTCTGGACTGCCCCTTAGCGTGGCATTCACAGCCCTGCATCCTCCCGTCAGCACCCTGTAGCACCCGTGCTCCAGCCAACGTGTGCTCCTTGATGCGCCATCAGTGCTCCACCCCCCCGGCCCCCCGTGACTTTGCCCTTCTGTTCCCCTTGCCCGCAGCCAGCGTGGTGATCGGGAGCACTCTGGCCTTGAACCCAGCTGTGCTCTCAAATATCGAGTGAGCTTAGGCAAGTCCCTTCCTCTCTGACTTCACCTCCATCACCTGTCAAATGAGAGGCCCAGACGAATGATCGCTCAGGCTCACTGGCTTCCTGGTTATGGCTTGGCCCTTCTCCTTCTTCCAGGGAGGGTGGTGCTGGCCGAGACCACCACCGCGCATGCCACGCTGACAGGCCTGCACTACTACCACCAGGACTGGTCCCATGCTGCCGCCTACGTCACAGTGCCTCCCCTGAGGCTAGACACCAACACCTCCACCTACCTCATGAGCCTGCTGGCCAAGTAAGACCTGTTAGCTGGACCCTCGCAGCCCCATCTCATGTCTTTGACTCGGTGCCATTCCAGGAATCTGTAGGTCCTTAAGGTGATGGCGTAGTGGCCCCAGGCCTGATCTAGTTTGATTTCATTGTGCTCAAAGGATGGTTTTGCTTTTGTGACCTTCTCCAGAGCTAAGTCATCCATCTCCCTGTGGATCTGGCTGAGGGTATCAGTCATTTGGCAAGAGCTGTGACTGATGAGCCCCCCAGGCCCCAGAGGAGAAAGCCCTCTATGCACCCGACCCGGAACGGCTGAGAGCCTTAAGCATATGCCTCCTCACAGAGAAATAACTTTTCTCTGACCCCAGAATCCCCTTCTTAAGTGGGCATCTTAGAGGGTCCACGTGCACAAAACTGTGGTGTCTCCCACAAGTAAAATGAGGCTCTCGGGTCCCCAGTGTGTGGTCCCGGCAGTTGTCCCCTCTCCCACGTGACCCCCATGCTCCATTCAGGCCCCTTCCTGCCCGCCTAGGATGTTTCTCCTGAGGTTGCCCTGGCCTGGGTGACATAGGCATTCTCTCTCCTCTGCCCTCACCATCTCTGAGGCCTGCAGAGATCTCTGAACAAGGGCCAGCTAGCTGCCTCCCTCAGGATGACAGCTTGCCACCATATGTACTCTCTCGCTGTCGTCTCTGCCCCGGGTTCTTAGCTGGCTCAGGAGGAGATTGCCATGGATGGCAGTGACGGTGACCAGTTGACTTGCCTGCCATTGCTGGCTTATTAAGACAAACTGATCTTCTGTCTTGTCCCTCCTCTCCCCTCTGGGCCATCAGAGCCCCACATCCAGGGAAGGCTATGGCTCGAGTTCTTTGTGAGGCTGGATGTTGAACTTGTGTGCTTTACCAAGCACATGCTTGTGGCCAGCAGGGACTGGTGGGGGTTGAGGAAGGAGATGAGAGGGGGTTTGCATATGGTGCCATGGTAGTAAAACTACCTCCACCCTCTACTTCAGCTAAACTCTTTTTCTCTTCCCACTATCTTAACTCTTAAAAGTCAGCACCCCAGAGACTCTCGATGTCTCCTGTGACCGTAATGGTCTGCCACACTCAGCACCTATTCCCATTCTGCAGTAAACTGAGGTTCTCACAGTTTAAGTAACTCTCGTCAGAGGTCAGACAGCTACTAAGTAGCAGAGCTGAGACTGAAAGCAGCTTTGCCTGGTTCTTAAGCAACGCTTTTCCCTGCACCTGTCACCACCCTCTGGGACCCTGGCCTCCTTCCCTTTATTGGTCACGTCTTTCCCTCCGCCCAGTGATACTCTGAACATTGTGGCATCAGACCACCGGCCTTTCACCACAAAGCAGAAGGCTATGGGCAAGGAGGACTTCACCAAGATCCCGCATGGAGTGAGCGGCGTGCAGGACCGCATGAGCGTCATCTGGGAGAGAGGCGTGGTAGGTTCTTGGGGGGCCCTTCCCCACTCTGGTCTAAGTAGAAGTTCCACCCTGAGGAGGGCCGGATCAACCACAGCTCCTGCTCCACTCAAAAACAGAACCCAGCAGATCTTTTTTTTTTTTTTTTTCCTGATCAGAAAGGTAGTAGCCTAGTATAGAAATTTGAAAAATACAGAAGAGTATTAGAAAAAAATGTCTCCCATAATTCTACACCGAGAAATTAAACTTAATATTTTAGCATGTTTCCTCCTAGTTCTATGGTGTGCTATACATTATTTTAATAACTGGATTCATTCCTTGTTTTTCATAAAACATATCTTGAGTGTCTCCCTATATCAGTAAAAGTTCTTTAAAAACATCTTTTTTCATGGCTAAATGTTTTCTCCAGTGGAAGTGCCATACTTCAGCTCATCCTTTCTTGATGTTTGAAACTTTCGGCTGTTTCAGGTTCTTGCACTGAAAAATGGGCTGCAGATACCCCTTGTTCATGAGTGTGTGTCCGCATTTCTAGTGATTCCCTAGAAGAGGATTTCTGGGCCAAGGGATGTGAGCATGTTAAGGCTCTTGATATATTTTGTTCAGTCACTTTTCCATAAAGAGAGGGACTGGGACTTGTTAGAATACCACCTAACGGATCTGCCCGTGAAGAATGTGTGTTATTGGTCTTGCCCTATCACAGACTAGAATCAGTGATGGCGAACCTTTTGAGCTCGGTGTGTCAGCATTTTGAAAAACCCTAACTTAACTCTGGTGTCATGTCAAAAAACATAGAAATTTTTTGATATTTGCAACCATAGTAAAAAAAAGATTTCTATTTTTGATATTTATTTTATATATTTAAATGCCATTTAACAAAGAAAAATCAACCAAAAAAATGAGTTCGCCATCACGGGACTAGATGCAGGAGAGTCTGAGGCCCAGGAGGTCTGGCGTCCTCAAGACTAAGCACCAGCTCAGGGAGGACCCAGGCGGTGGCTCTGGAATCTTCTCTGAAGAGAGTCCACGGTGCTGTCCTGGGTGGGTAGGTTGGGTAAGAAGATGCTTTTCCAGAGCCCAGAATACATGACCCTCTGTGGATGAGGGAGGCTCCTGACTCGTCCCTCGTGGGCGCCCGAGCAGAGCTGGGTTTACAGTCAGCGGGTAGATTTCCACCAGGGAGGCAGCCGCTTGGAACAAGGGCCCACTCACTGATGCTGGATGAAGGAGAGAGAAGTGAGCGAGTGCCTGGCACCCAGCCGAGCGGTTGGTCACCTGCACTGGTGCCCGTAGTGTCGTCCGCCTCAGCACCATTGTTGTGACCGACTCGGGGGCCACAGGCCAGCGCCAGGGGTGCCTGGGGTGGGAGGCGCGCCCAGGCCGGGTCGACGTGACATTCTGCAACGTTCCAGGTCGGAGGAAAGATGGATGAGAACCGCTTTGTGGCCGTCACCAGCTCCAACGCGGCGAAGATCCTCAACCTGTATCCCCGCAAGGGCCGCATCATCCCGGGAGCCGACGCCGACGTGGTGGTGTGGGACCCGGAGGCCACAAAGTAAACCTGCTGCCCGCCTCCCGGGCGGGGGGTCCTGGGGGGCTGGGGGCCTGGGGGCTTAAGCAGCTTGCATTACAGAATTCCCAAAGCATAGCCTCTCCGCACTCCTAGCACAGAGGAGTGCGACCTGAGGCGTGTTCAACGTAATGACTATCTGAGGGCCTCCCCGGGTCCGGCCCTGGGAGCACAGCAGTGACCAGCTCCGCCTGACAGTGTTCCCAAGCGGCTGCCCATCGTTATCTCATTTGATTTGACTCGCAGCCCCGAGAAGCACTCAAGCCTGAGGTTCTTATTTCCTTCCCCATGGACCAGAGTGTAGAAGGACCCCCACGCCCTGTAGCTAGGACGTGGCTGACCGGACAGACGGCCTCGCACCCCATCCCCGGCTCCTCCATCCTCTGCGCCTCTCGCTGCGGGCGGTTCCCTGAGCGCACGGCGCTGGCAGCGGGGCGTTAGGGAGCGCATGTTGAACGAGTGAATGAAGCGTGCCAGGAGTGACCAGCAGGGTGTAGGGCATCATTCTCACTTGAAGATTTGGGCAGCTGGGAATCGCGTTTTTAATATTACATTTCATTCAGTCATCAAATACAGGGGTGGCAAAAGTAGGTTAATAATAGTAAGTAATGCAATAATTAATTAGTTAATAATAATAGAACTCTGTGTTCTATTATTGCCCACCCCTGCCCACCCCTGAATTTATTAAGTGCTGCTGTTTGGCGGGCGCTTTTCTAGGTGCACAAGCTGGCAGTGGACAGGGTAGACAGAAATGTGCGGGAAGCTGAAAACGAAAGAAAGCCCACACAGGACCCCCACACTGTGCGCTCTGTCAGGGCCTCGAGAAGCCCTGTTCTGCATCCTGAAGCCAGGGGCTGGTCCCTGTTCCTGTGATGGGTTGGCTGTTGGTGGAAAAACCCTAGAGTTTAGCCCCGTGTACGAGGGCGCGAGGGCTGCTTTAAAACATACCGCAGCTTGGGGGCTCACACGGCAGAAATCTGTTTCCTCACAGTTCTGGGGGCTAGAAGTCAGATGGAGGTGTCGGCAGGGTGGATGCATCCTGCGGCCTCCCTCCTTGGCTTGCAGATGGCCGTCTTCTCCCCCCTCACGTGGGGTTTCCTCTGTGTGTCTTCCTGGTGTCTCAATTTTCTTTTCCTATAAGGATACCAGTCATGTTGGACTAGGGCCTACCCATATGACCTCATTTTAATTAGATGTTTGTTTAAAGGCCAAATACAGTTACATTCTGAGGTACTGGGTGTTAGGACTTCAACATATAAATTCAGGGGACACATTTCAGCCCATAACTACCAGCCTTTGGGGATATCTTCCCTTCCCTCTGAGCATCACCCCTTCCCTCTGAGCATCATCCCTTCCCTCTGAGCATCACCCCTTCCCTCTGAGCATCTTCCCTTCCCTCTGACTATCACCCCTTCCCTCTGAGCATCTTCCCTTCCCTCTGACTATCACCCCTTCCCTCTGAGCATCACCCCTTCCCTCTGAGCATCACCCCTTCCCTCTGACTATCACCCCTTCTCTCTGAGCATCACCCCTTCCCTCTGACTATCACCCCTTCCCTCTGAGCATCTTCCCTTCCCTCTGACTATCACCCCTTCCCTCTGACTATCACCCCTTCCCTCTGACTATCACCCCTTCTCTCTGAGCACCACCCCTTCCCTCTGAGCACCACCCCTTCCCTCTGAGCATCACCCCTTCCCTCTGACTATCACCCCTTCCCTCTGAGCATCTTCCCTTCCCTCTGACTATCACCCCTTCCCTCTGACTATCACCCCTTCCCTCTGAGCACCACCCCTTCCCTCTGAGCATAACCCTTTCCCTCTGACCATCACCCCTTCCCTCTGACCATCACCCCTTCCCTCTGACCATCACCCCTTCCCTCTGAGCATCACCCCTTCACTCTGAGCACCACCCCTTCCCTCTGAGCATCACCCCTTCCCTCTGACTATCACCCCTTCCCTCCGACCATCACCCCTTCCCTCTGACCATCACCCCTTCCCTCTGAGCATCACCCCTTCACTCTGAGCACCACCCCTTCCCTCTGAGCATCACCCCTTCCCTCTGAGCATCACCCCTTCCCTCTGAGCACCACCCCTTCCCTCTGAGAACCTCCGTTCCCGTTGAGCTGTAGCGTCTTTCCTCTCCTCAGAGCTCTCTCTTCTACCACTTCTTCCCCCCAGGACCATCTCGGCCAGCACCCAGGTGCAGGGGGGAGACTTCAACCTGTACGAGAACATGCGCTGCCATGGCGTGCCGCTGGTCACCATCAGCCGGGGGCGGGTGGTGTATGAGAACGGTGTCTTCATGTGCGCTGAGGGCACCGGCAAGTTCTGTCCCCTGAGGTCCTTCCCAGACACTGTCTACAAGAAGCTGGTCCAGAGAGAAAAGGTAAGATGGGGATGGGGAGGAAGATGCGTGGGAAGAGGCTGAAGGCCCGTTAGGGGCATCTCATATGATGGTTTTAAATCTCAAAGGTGTTCTCACTCTATTTTCCCACCGAGTTGTGTCGCCGGGAGTGGTCACTTTGGGAACCAGAACCGAAGGGAAGAAGCACCTGTAGCGGAGTAGAATGTATTGGAAGGGCCCCCCATGCCCCGGGAGCTGAGGGAGCACTGTGAGCTGCTCGCGGCTGAGCCGACCGCTGGTCCTGGGAGGGTTCTTGCTGTCCTTCAGGGAAGGGTTCCCTGTCTTGGCCTGGAGCTGCTCTTTCTTTTTTTCTTTTTTAAATATACTTTTATTGATTTCAGAGAGGAAAGGAGAGGGAGAGATAGGAAACATCAATGATGAGAGAGAATCATTGATCCGTTGTCTCCTGCACGCCCCCTACTGGGGATTGAACCGGCAACCTAGGCATGTGCCCTTGACCGGAATCGAACCCGGGACCCTTCAGTCCGCAGGCCAACGCTCTATCCACTGAGCCAAACCAGCGAGGGCCAGGTGCTGCTCTTTCTCGGACACCTCCGCTCCCCTTGTGATTGCAGTAGGCTGGGTGGGCTTTGCTGGGTCTGGGCCCCCCGACACTTAAGTGGTCAGGCCAGGCCTGGAGAAGCTCCTGGCCTCTTGGTAACCCGGCAAGGGAGGGGCATGCCACTGCTCCAGGGGAGGGGTGCTCTACAAGGTTAATTATCTCAAGTTGACCTGCTTCCTGGGAAAAGATCCCACCAATACTGAGGGCGAGCCAGTGGGCGTCTCCTCTACACATGCACACATGCATGTACACACACATGTGCACGGGTGCACACACATGCACTATTGAGAAGGCACAAGAAAATATGTCTCCACCCCTTGTGCTCAAGGCAACGCAAGCCTCTGTGGCAGCCGTTTGGGTCCTGAGCAGAACGGCAGCCTCTGGAGGCCCGGCCCCCATCGGGGAGGCTCTGGTGGTAGTGTCTGCGCTCTGACGGTGTCTTTTCCCTTCTCCTCCTCCTCCCTTCACTAGACCTTGAAGGTTAAGGGAGTGGACCGCACTCCCTACCTGGGGGATGTAGCTGTCGTTGTGCATCCTGGGAAAAAAGAGATGGGAACGCCGCTCGCAGACACTCCTACCCGGCCCGTTACCCGACACGGGGGCATGAGGGACCTTCACGAATCCAGCTTCAGCCTCTCTGGTAAGAGCAAGGGCCACTTGGACTGGCACCGGCGTCTCCACCACAGTGGGTGGTGGGAGGAGGCCGAGGGGCAGGTGGGACGTGTGCTGCTTTTCCCCTCATCTTCCCTCCCTCCCCTATGGCATGTCCAGTGATGAGCGCTGGGTCCACTGCCGCGTAAGTGGCAGCCGTCAAGGGAGAGCAAGCAGAGGGGCGCGGTGCCGGTCCTGCAGGCAGCTTTGCTGACAGCACTGCGAAGAACCTTCCTGAGCAGCCTTCAGGACTAGCCCCGTGCAGACCTAGCATCCGCTCTGCAGGTGCTGTGCTGGGCCCGGAACAGCGAGAGGAGCAAGATCCCTCCTCACAGGGCGTGGCTTTTGCTGGGGGGGCATGAGACCTGCACACAGACCCCCCTAACCTGAGAGGCAGAGGGCTAAACCAGAGGGACCCCTGTGCCCAGCTGTGTGCTGGGGGCAGCTCCAGGCAGAAGTCACGTGGCTCCTGTTTGAGGACTGGTAGCCTATGGGGAAGTGTCCTCTCCACCACTCCCCTTCCTCTCATTACCAAGGTAACTGCTCCCTAAGCCTGAGGGCCACTGCCACTCCCACCAGGGACAGGACACGTGTGCAAAGAGTCAGAAAGCGATCCGTGGGATGGAGTGTCCATGGGCACCCAACCTTGCCAATCCAGACGTGTGGATTCCCATGGCTGCCTGGGCATGGCCCCCAGAGCCATGGGCCCCACTGGCCTTTGGCGTCATCTGCTCCCACCCACACCTTGGGGCAGAGCCAACACTGGGCAGAACCCTCAGACTCAGCCAACATTGAGCAGCCTTCCACCTTCCCGCTGCCCCCGGCCGAATCTGTTCTCATCAGACAGCCGAAGACTGTCCCACTGCCCCCTGGGGCACCAGGCCCCCTGTTCTAAGTCTTGGTATTTCAAAATGGGGAGACCTGCAGGGCGTGGTACTTTGTTTTTCCCTTTTTTCTCTCTCACTCGTTAAAGGGCCAATCCATAGTCCAAGCTCCCCGCAAGAGACCCTCTGTCCAGGCTTACGAGCAGTGAAGGTGGCATAGCAGGGCAGTTAATCATGGAGATTCTGAATGAGGAAGACCTGGTTCGAACCCAGGCTCTGCCACTTACACCCTGTGTAACAGAGAGTGAGTGACTAACTTCCCTGAGCCCGTAAGTCTTCCCTGAGTCTGTAAGATGGGATGGAGTTGTGAGGATTCAGGTAGACCATGCGCCCGGAGGGCCTAACAGCCTCCATCAGGAGAGGCGGCCGTGCTTTTATGCACCCAGACAAGAGCAGCCCCCTCACCCTCTGCTTCCTTCCCTGCAGGTTCTCAGATCGATGACCATGTTCCAAAGCGAGCTTCTGCTCGGATCCTCGCTCCCCCCGGAGGCAGGTCGAGTGGCATTTGGTAAAGGCACCGCCCAGCCCCCCCAAGTGAGGATGCACCGCTGCCACCAGCCCGCACACCCTCCCGCACAGGTGCGAGGGCAGGAGAGGCTGGGCTGGGCAGCTCACCACCTGAGGGGCCGCCGGACCCGGAGCCCTCCCCATGTCTGGCACGTGACTCACTGTGCTTCGAGCCGACCCAGCAGGCCCTTTGAGATGTGTCCCTCCTGCTGCAGTCTTTTCCTGCCCTGGCCTGTGGGGCCCAGGAAGCCCACACTATGCACAGAGCCCACCGCAGAGCCTGGCCAGCCCCTCCCCTCACACCTCCGCGTGCTGGCTTCAGGAAAGCCCAGGCTCTAGTGCCCTGCCCCTGGCTGACCCGCCAGTCGTCCGGAGCACTTTAGCAGATGTGTTTAAAGGGACTCCCTTCCCCATCCCTTTAGGCCCCGTGGTCACCTTTCTCAAGTCAGACAGGGGTTAGCTGCCCAGCTGTGCACAGAATGTCCCGTTTCTCCTGACTCAGCTCCGGCCCTGTGTGGATGCGGTTGGGACACCCTGGGTGTGGGTGTTGTTGGGACACTCTGTACCCTGAACCAGCTTCCTCTCCCCACCCCGCCCTCTGGGAGTCATGCCCAGAAGGGCTAGCTGGGCGGGGCGCAAGCCTGGTGCCAGGCGCGTGTACATGATTTTGTTTTGCACGTTTGGTTTGCGCAGTGGTTTGGTTTGACTTGTTCGTGCATCCTGTGAAAAATAGCGGTGCTTTGTGTCATAGCATAGCATAGAAGCAGGGGTAGATGTGGACCTTACGAGATGCTGCACTCGGCACCAACCAGACAGCCCAGGGCATGGGGGGGGGGGGGGAGGGTGCTAGGCTGACAGGCCCTCTCCCCCCACGGAGTCCTCCAGGCTGCACAGGCCCCCTCCCAGGCCCTGTTCCCATCGCCTCCCCGCCTGGTCTAGTTCCCTGCATTCTGAGAGGATGTCCAGGATGCTGACCCTGGAGACCTCTGGGGAACAAGAAGGCCTTTCCCGTCTCTCAAACACCCAGCTTCCTGTAAACCGCCTGCTGTACAAGGCCTGGCTGCTCCCCCTGTGTGATTGGCAAGAGGCCTGATGCCTGCTAAGAGGGGGGGAGCAGGACGAGGGAGTGGGTGGCGAGGTGCAGGGAAGGGGGCCAGGCCAGCAGAACCTGGCTGTAGAGCCCGCATTGCTTGTGCTCTCGTCCCCCGTGGACGGCACCGTGCCCTCACCTGCTGTGGCCTCCATCGTCTCCCACTCCCAGTGGGGCCCTCCCTGCCTGCGAAGCTCCAGGAGGTTTCCATGGAAACCCCTGAGGCTGGTGATCTCCCAGCTGCCTGCCCTCGTGAAGCCTTGTCCTCCCCTCCGGGAAGTGATTTCATGTTGCACCTTCAGTTTGAGCGCCCCAGGCTGCGCGTGGCTCCTGGACTCGGGCGAGCGGTCACACCCCGGACATCGTGCTGTTCATGTTTCAAAGCACTTCCATATACGAGCTCTCAAATGCTTCTCACCACAGAGCATGTATGACTCTCCCCATTTCAAAGATGAGGCCCAGAAAGTTGAGGCCTTCTGACCCCAGACGTGTCCATGACTGCCCTTAAGGGCTTGGCTGTCTCCCCCAGCAGTGGAAAGGAAGAGTGGGGTGAGGTCCCTTGTAGATCCCCTGGAGTCTAACCAGTCAGAAGACTCGCTGGTAGGCATTTTGCTTTGTTTTGCACAGGTCGGTAGGTTTTTGTCATAAACAAACTGATGCATATTCCCCGGATGAGCCAGGACTCCTTACAGGTCGGGGTTTGGCCATGTGGTTTGAGCTGTCTCCACATCTCCATTTGTCCCTCCATGCTCATCTTCCTCACTCAGGGGCTGATCGGACAGAGACCGTAACCCAGGGAACAGAGGCAGCAAAGACTGGTAGGGGGAGGCAGCCATGGGCACAGGAGTAGGGAGGGCTCTGGGCCTGGGGAGCCATGGCACTGGCCCCTTGGTACTGTGCACTTCGTCTTTATCTCTTCAGCCCTTGCTGGGTCACGGGCCTTGGGCAGATGCCAAAGAGCCAAGCAGGGGTGGCGGCCCATGGGCAGAGGATCCCTGCTCCGGCTAGGAAAGCTTTACCTTCTCTGAGTGCCTCCGCCTGAGCGGTGCATGGCCCGGGGCTCTGGGAGGCCACGTCTTCACATGGTCCACCATAGGCCTTCCGCTTCATCCACCCTGATCCTTACAGAGACCCCACCCTTGCCCAGGAGCTTCTAGATGGAAATCAGAAGGAGGTTCAAGGAACCAAATCAATGGTCAGCCCCCACCGCCCGCTCCTTGCCCCTGTGCAGGGCTCCAGCCGGCTCCGTCACCAACCCCACTGGCTCCTGGTTGCACTGAATGCAGCTCTCAAACTGGTCTTGTACTTGCTGAATAAATACTGTTGTTCTTGCCTTAGCTGCTCTCTAGGTTTGTGGGGTTAAGTTACAGAAAATTGTGCTACTGTGTGTGCGTGTGTGTGAGTGTGTAGTGCTAGGAGTCCACAGTAGGTCTCTGTCAAGCCAATGCCGTCATGAGGGCTTTTCCAGTACCCACCCAGAAACCACAGAACCACACAGAAACCCAAACCCCCTCCAGCTGCCCAGGCGGCAGGCACAGCCCGGGGTTGGGATGGAGCCTCCGGCACCCCAGCACCCAGGTGACTGACTCCCCCACTCCTCTGTAAAAGTCATGGTGCTAAGATTGTGTCAACCCCAAAGCAACACATGGTCCTGTGCTTTGACCACCCATTGGAGGCAAAAACAAGACAGCCCGACACATTGTGTTCTGGTGCAGGTTTGTATTAAACTGTAGCTACTTCTCACGTGGTCTCAGTTGTGTTTCTTCAGAGGAGAGGGGCCGTGGCAGGGGACCGCTCCTGCAGTGGCCGAGGCAAAGCTCACGGGGCTGAGGAGACTCGGCGTTGGCTTTTCACTCGTGCTGGCTGGTGGCAGCTTCCTGGGGGGCCTGAGCAGAGTCTGCAGATGCAGAAAAGTTGAGATGGGAGCCGCAGTGACCCCGCAGCTGTCCGTTCTGACTCCTGGTGGGAACAAGACCAAGGTTCATGGCACCAGATTTCCAGGACAAGGTTGCTGAGTTCTCTGAAACTAGGACAATAAGGGGGAAGCATCTATACTAATAGCCTAGGTGGTCATCACGCCATCACAATCCCACAATCCATCACCAGGAGGCTGCGGGCGCACACGGGTGGGTGAGGACTTGACGCTGCGTGCACAGCGCAGAGGTAGGGCCCGGCAGCTGCTCCACTCGCCTCAGCTCTGGCCTACCTCTTTGGGGCAATCCATCAAGGAGCCCTGGATGGGTGGGCGGGGCCTACCTCTTTGGGGCGATGGATCATGGGGTTCCCACACTGTGAGAGGGCACAGGCCAGGCTGGGGACACCCCCCCCCCCCCGTGCACAAATTTTGTGCACCGGCCCTCTAGTTAGATATAAAAGAGGGGGATGGGCTTTCCTACCTCCCCTTTGTCACCTGTTCTCTTGGCTACCATTTTGGAAACCCTCTTCACACAGTGGAACCCTTAGCTGATGGGACTATGGCCTCATAACAATCACATAACAAAAGGTTGCCCCGAGGCCAGTATGTCTGAGGACCTTCAGAACCTCACCCTTGGATTGGCCCACTGTCCCCGCAAACCCCATCGCCTGCATCAAGACTCCTCTGCCTTCTCTCCGGGTCTCAGCGGAGGAATGATCCGCTCAGTTTCCCACTACAGAGTGCGTGAAATTGTCGCTTCCAGTACTAAGGAGTCACGTGTACTTATTTCTGAGCCCCCAAAGACAAAACCCTAATGAGGGGGTTTTAGGTCCCGTGGGGAAATGGTTGGCGGCAGGGGAATTTGCCCGGCGCTCACCAAATCAGCAACCTTCCTGCAAGTAAGGCAGCCTGGGACCAAAAGCAATGCCTGGCACCCGGGAGCCAGGGCACAGCACTTGGTTAGAAGGGAATGAGGTGTGTGCACAGCTCCCGTGCGGTGTCTGAGCCAGGCGGAGACACACGACATGGTTTGCAGGATGCCGAGTCCCTGGGATGGTACTGGGACAAAGTGTCTGTGTTCCCTCTTTTCCCATAACGTGGGGGCACACAGAATTTTATTAACCGCCAAAAATCCATTGTGCTCGGATGAAAAATGACATGACCACACATTTGGCAGGTTTTGGGCGGTTTAAGAAGAAAAATAAAGGTACCCAGGAAGACACTGGATGCCTTTGTATGCATGTAGTCATGGGGAAATAAAAGACCACAGACAGTGAAATAAGGCTTGGCCAATTATAATAATCTGCATTTGGGAAAATCTGAACATTGGACAACGCAGAACAACTACTGTATCCTTTTATAGTATCTACTTGGGATACTATAAAGGAGGAAAGGCCTTTTAAAATGAGGCACGGGATTAAAAAATCACAAAGATCAATAAAAGCAGCCCAGCCTCAATGGCTCAGTGGTTGAGCTTTGACCTATGAACCAGGAGGTCACGGTTCCATTCCTGGTCAGGGCACATGCCTGGGTCGTGGGCTCAATTCCCAGTGTGGGGCGTGCAGGAGACAGCCAATCAATGATTATCTGTCATCATTGATGTTTCTATCTCTCTCCCTCTCCCTTCCTCTCTGAAATCAATCAATATATATTTCCCATTCTGCATGTAAGGAGTTTGGAAGTCTCTACTCTATCCTAACAACAAGCAAAAAACTGAACAGACTGAAAAATCAACAATGATCTTGGATCCATAAGAGAGGAGGGAGGACACAGGGTGAACCACTGTCCCGGAGATTAGAGAGAGGCAG
This sequence comes from Myotis nattereri, assembly GCF_964212035.1. Taxonomy (NCBI): domain Eukaryota; kingdom Metazoa; phylum Chordata; class Mammalia; order Chiroptera; family Vespertilionidae; genus Myotis; species Myotis nattereri. Next base: position 72,588,305 of record NC_138085.1, on the reverse strand, counting down.
GTAAAGTTGAGGGGTCACACTCGCTGATTTTAAAAGCTGCTATGAAGCAACAGTAATCAAGACAGTGCTATGTAGTACTGGCTTAAGGGTAGACATACAGATCAATTGAATAGAATTGAAAGTCGATTTAAAAAAAAAATGAAGTATCTATGGTCAACTTAATTTTTTACCAAGATGCCACGATGATTTAATGGGTAAAAAGAATGTTTTCAACAAATGCTGTTTGGACAACTAGATAGCTCCATGCAAAAGAATGAAATTGGAACTTTACCTCATACCATATATAAAAATTAACTCAAAATGGAGCAAAGACTTACCTGTGAGAGCTAACACTATAAAACTCTTAGGAAAAAAACATAGCGGTCAATCTTCATGACCTTGGATTTGGCAGCGAATTCATAGATATAACAGAAAAAGCATGAGCAACAACAACAAAGTAGATCAATTTGACTTCATCAAAATTTAAAACATTTTGTGCTTCAAAGGACACTATCAAGAAAGTGAAGTGACAACCCACAAAATGGGGGGGCGGGGGGGAATTGCAAATTATAGGTCTAATAAGGGATTTGTATCTGGAATATATAAACCACTTTTATGACTCAATAATAAAAAGATAAATAACTCCCTTAAAAATGGGCAAAAGATCTGAATAGACTTTTCTCCAAAGAAGATATACAAATAGCCAATGAGTCCATGAAAGAAGCTCAACAGCATTGTCTGTAGGAAGATACTAATCAGAACCACAATGAGATTTCACTTCGCACCCACGAGGATAGTTATCATGGAAAAGACAGATAAGAAGGAGTGTTAGCAAGGACCCCCAGGCACTGCTGGTGGGAATGCAAAATGGGGCAGCCACCTGCAAGGCCTGGGACCTTCAAGGAACAGCTGGAGACGCAGAGGATCTTGGGAAAGGGAAGCCCTGAGCAATGGCGGCCTTTGGAGAGCGAGTGCCTTCAGGTCCCAGGTGGCCAGAACCGCAGCTGTAAACGGAACGTTCCGGGGAGGTGTGTCGTTCCCTGCCTCCTCTCCTACTCTGTCTCTTCCTTGTTTGGCTTTTCTTTGCTCCCCAGAATCCTGGGTCCCCGAGATGGCCCCTGACCAGAGTACTACCCACAAGAGCCTCCAGGTGGCGCTGTAGGCCCATCAGTGGCTACTTCCTTGGTTTAAAGATGGGAAGCTGATTAAATGAGGTGAACAGGTAAAGCCCAAGCAAGACAGATATGTCCAGGTTACCATGGCTTCAACCCCAGCCCCCAGAGCAGCTCAGGGTCAGGTCAGCCTGGAGCGTGAATGAGGGCCTGTAGCAGCCTTTCTCCTCCCAGGAGAACCCCTGGGGAAGTTGTCCCTTATGAGAGGCCAGTCTCAGGGGATAGGAGGTTAAGGTTGTCAAATTTAGCAAATAAGAATACAGGATGCTCTATTAAACTTGAACTTCAGATAACAAATGATTTTTTTAGTATTTTTAGTGTCACTATGTCTTAAATAGTGTCTATGTCGTACTTACACTAAAAATTATTTGCTGATTATCTGAAATTTAACTCAGCATCTTGTATTGATCTGGAAACTCTAGTTTAGTTTACTTGTATGATTTTTCCACCTTCCATTTAATGTATGCTGCTGGGATATCTGCCAGGCCTGTGTTAGATGGTGATAGGAATAACTGATAGGGATGCAAAAGCTGGAAGAGTCCTCAGACCTGAGGCCGCCTCTAACCCATCCAAGTTAATCCAAGCCTTTCCCACCCACCTCATTGTCGTGGTGTGTGTTTCCCACAACAAGTAGGGTAATGTCTTGCCATCTAAGCCACTGGTCTAGAGTTGCTGTTCATTCTGGACACAGTAGGTCATAAATTTTCAAAGGAGAGTTGTCTTAAGACCTTTGCGATGCCAAAGTGGCATATTTGCTCCTATATAATGTAACAGGGTATAACTGAGAAGGGTCCTCCTGACCCTAATGGGAGTTTCTGTTATTATGGATAGTTGCCATTTATTGGGTATTTGCTGTGTATCGTGCACTGCTAGGCATTTTTCATATATTATCTCATTTAACCATCACAGCACATGAGAAAAACCAAGGCCCAAGGTCACATAGCCAGGAAGTACTGGACCCAGTGCTAGTGTGGCTGCCGCAGGGCGGAGGGTTGGGTTCACGCTCTAGATAAGGACTCATCTGCTGCAAGTTTGTGTGATTAAAATTCATCCCTCGGCAAAATTACGTATTGCCTACACGAGTCCTTGAAAACTTTAAAACCACGTCAAGGGTTTCCTCTATGTAGGAATCAGTCCTATTTGAGTGCCCTGTTCCACTCTGAGCTGCTTTCAAATGAATAATGAACACTGTTGGTAGCAATTACCGGCATCACTGCTCCTCCCTGCCTCCACCTCACACCCAGGCAGGACCGCCCTGCCTGTTCCAATCTAAAATCGAACCCCCACCAGCCAGAGTTTACCCACTTTCTTAAACTCCCTCCACCACCTGGCTTCCCCAGTGACCCTGGGGAAAGTGCAGAAAGGGCAGCTTGTGTTTAGCTTGCCTGGCTGTTCTTAGTCCCACTGAGGTGCTGAGAATACAAAGGTAAATAAGATATACTCTTTGAGTGTGAGGACCTCTAGTGGAGAGAGATGTGAACAACATGGTGACACTAGCCGGTGGGAGACCGTGGTAAGGAAAGGAAGATACCTGGTACCAAAGAGAAGGTGTCAACTCTGTGGGGGAGGTCCCAGACGATGTCACAGAGGAGAGGACACTAAAGCTGGTCTTGGAGGAGTAGGAGTTTGCTCAATGAAGGGAAAGGAGAGACTCCAAGCAGGGCGAACCCCATCAGGCAGGCTCAGCAGCGAAACAGAACTGCTTGCTTGGCCAACTGCAAGTGTTTGCTCTTTGTGGCTGACATATGATGGCGAGAGGTAACGAGGGAGTAGAGAATAAAATGAGATGGGAATCCTGGACGTCTTCATTGTTTAAGGGCAGGTTTAGGGAGCAAGGGAGAACGAAAGAAAGAATGTCAAAAACTCAGGAGCGTCCTAACCGGTTTGGCTCAGTGGATAGAGCGTCGGCCTGCGCACTGAAGGGTCCCAGGTTTGATTCCGGTCAAGGGCATGTACCTTGGTTGCGGGCACATACCCAGCGGGGGTTGTGCAGGAGGCAGCTGATCAATGTCTCTCTCTCAATGATGTTTCTCGCTCTCTATCCCTCTCCCGTCCTCTCTATAAAAAATCAATAAAAATCTATTTTTTTAAAAAATCAGGAGGACCCATGGCTCCCTGATGAATGGCCACTTCCAGGGCTGGGGCAAGGAAGGACCAAGATGAGCCTGCAACATCTTGTGCTAGGAAGCAAGGAAATGTTCCGAGAATGACGGAGACAAATCCAAAGGACACGGGAGCTTGACGTTTCTTTCACTGGCCAAACCTGTGACAAACTGAGCCTCAAAACAAATCATCATAGAGAAGTATTATAGCCAACTTGGGGAGAAAACCCATGTCAACACTGAAATAAATGAACGGCCGTGAGTCCAAGCTCTGAACTAGGACCTGGCAGCAAAGTGTGCCTGGCTGGATTTTAGAATTGCTGCAAAAACAGTAACGGCTGTGTGTGCCTTCTGTTTGTCTGCCTTCTGTTTGTCTCCCTTCTGAAATGACGACGTCTGTAGCAGTTATCCTATGTCTGTGCCACTAGTGTATGCTAGGTGCGTGTGGGGTGAATGCTGTGTCTCTCTACACCACAGGTTTTCACGTCAAGAGGACTGATACTCAAGGAGTTATACCCAAGGAACTGGACCTGAGGAGCCCTATCCACATGGGGACCTGAGTTAGATGTGAGATCCTGGACTTCAAGGTGGTGCTATGATGGGATGACTTGGGGGCCTTGAGGGGAGGGGTGAGTGTATGCTGCACTGAGTGGGGTGTGAACTAGTGTTGTCAGAGGGTAGCGTGTGGCAGATCGTATTTTCCAAAGACAATGTCAACAATATCTCCCAGCCACATGCTCTTATTATGTGACTTGGACATTCCTCCCATTGAAAGGTGGGGTCTATGTTCCCTCCCCTTGATATTGGGTAGACTTTTGTGATTTTTCTCAACCAATAGTATCTGGCGGAAGTGATGTCTGAAGCTAAGTTATTAAAAGCTGAGCTCCTCCTGCATCCCCATCGCAAAGAAACAGAGATAATGAAATGGTTTTTGTTTTAAACCATTAAGTTGGAGTGATTTATTTTGTAGAAATAGAGAGCTGGCACATGGCAAAATGCCCACATGTGGAGAACCTAGATGAATGGTATGCAGGAATGGTCCTCTCTCCCATGTGTGGTGACTGGGTGGGGCTATAAGAATCATGGTCTCTTCTCAGAATTCCTCAGGGTAGTCGACACCACCCAAGTCTATACCTACAACCATGGAGCTGAGCTGGAACTTCAGAATGGACAACATAAACTGAGTCAGACATTTCCCCACACCTTTGTAACACCCAGACACCCCGTAGATGCTGTTAGGAACACCTTCCGTTCCCCAGCTCTGTGGCTAAGAAAATGTGTAGCATGGATTTTCACTCTCCTAACCCCTTCGTGTGTCCTGGGAATTGTCCTCTACAAGGAACCCTCTCCTTTCTGAGAGTTGCCTTGGATGGGAGGAGAGGGTCTTGAGTCAGCATATGCTGTGTGCCTCTCTTTCTTACTCTATTTGTAATCAGCTGCCTTCTCCTTCTCCCCTGGGAAAATGGGCTCAGTCAGAGCCCATGGGCACCAATAGACCTGGGGTGGAATTCCGGGAGCTAGACAGGGAGACATAAGCTTACGAATTCTTATTTCTGAGTCATTCAAAGAGAATGCAGCATCTCCAGCATTTCAACAAGCCCAGCAGAATCCAGTGATGTTCACCAAAAGGGCTGGGTTAGAGATGATAGAATGGTGAGGTGCGAACAGCTTACTGATTATAGAGGGTGGCAGGATTCATGGAGGAGGTCAGTACCCAGTGAGAAAATTTACTTAGTAGAAACATTTGGGAGACTAGGTCGAGGGGAGGATTCAGGAAATTAATTTGAGTCTCAAATTAGATGACTAGAGTTTTGGCATTAAGATGGAGGGCTAAGGGAGTGAGGAGGAGGAGTAGTAGTAGTAGTAGTATTTAAAAGATTAAATACAGGTAAAGATCATAAAGAAAATGTTTATTGAGACTCTGGGGTAGTTAGGTCAGAGAAAGTGAGGAAGAATGGGAAACTTCTTTTTCTTTTTTACCTTTTGACCCCCTTCACACATTTCTTTGGGGCCAAAAATAATCTTTGAAGAATCTTTGAAGAAAATCTTTGTCCTCACTTGATTTAATTACATAAACACTTATTGGGGAACTCCACAATAAGTTCCATTCTGTGCCTAGATGCTGAAGGGGCTGATAAGGCAGAATTCCTGCCCACAAGGGGCACAGAGTCTGATTGGGGAGACAGACATGTAAACCAAAGACAATACTATAGAATGTGGGTACAGAGGTAACCACAAGACATCCCTGGAAGTCAGGGCTGAGGATGGGAGAGCCAGAAGTCATCTGCACAAAGAACCAGAAAGGGGGTGAACAGAGTGGAGCCGTGGGCAGGGCACTGCAGGACAATACTATCAGTAGGCATGGACAGGAAGAGGCGGGCTCTAGAACTGGAGAGATCCATAAAAGCAGACTTGGAAAAGGGGATTCGGGAACACCAATGAACATATCAAGGAGGGAGCTAGTTATGAGGAGGTAGAAGCTGAACCAGCTAGTGGGCAAGATGGAAAAGCAAGAATTGTTTACAAATGCATTGGGAGAGAACAGTAAGGTTAATAAAAGTTCAAGTAATATATTGTGTCTAGATGATTTTCTTAGGTCGATTTAGGAGTAAAGGTATAGACTTTCTGGTAGGACACGATAAGGAATGTTTAATGCAGGTAGAGGAAAATCGAATTTGGGGTTTGGAGTAAGAGGCTGTGATAGAAAGCCATAAACCAAGAGTGGAGATTAAAAACCTCGCTTTCGCTCTCGCGTTGTTGAAAGAGAAGAAAAACTCTCCACTTTTTGCTGTGCAGTAGCTGTGAGACACGTAAGAAACCGTCATCTGGCTGCTATGGAATCAGGTGTAAATGGTTGTTCCTTCTGTGATTAGACACACTGCGTGGAGGAATTGTTACCCTGTTGCTAAGGGAAAAGGAAGGGGCTGTTTCCGGTTGCTATGGTGACGAGGTGAGAGCGTTCCCTCGGTACCGCGGTAAATTTACGAGGCTGGGTCGTCTCCTTGTTGCTATGGCAATTTGGAGGGACTGTTCTCGCCGCCCCCCACCTCGCGCCGCCGTCGCCGCCGTCACTAAGACAAGGTGGAAGCAGGGGCTGTCCTTCTCGCACCACCCGGTTGCCTAGGAGACGGCGGGTGCCCCGGCCCCGCCCCGCCCGGAGTGACAGCGTTGGCCGCATCGCGCCTGCGCAGTGCTCTCTTCCCCCCGCAGTCTCTGTGCGTTGACGCCGGAGACCTCGGCGGCCTCTGCTAGGACCCTCCGCCCGGGAGCCGCCGGCCGGAGCCGCAGCCTCTCCGCACCGCCCCCGCCGCCGTCCCCTCCCCCGCCGCCTCCTCCGGAGCCGCCTCGCGCACTGTGAGTCCCGGCCGAGGCAACGGACGCCGTGGGGCTGAGTCAGCGGGAGGCCCGGGCCCGGGCTGGGGGAGGGGAACCGGGCCGCCCCCCCTCGCCTCTCCACCCGCACCCCAACCGCGTCCACCCCCCGCCCGCCTCCTTCCCTCCCTCCCTCCGTGCCGCTCGCCCGGGCTCCCTACGGCCACAGCAGTCAGGCCTCGGCGAGCCACTCCCCCTCCCCTCCCTCCAGACCCACCTGGGGGTCCTTGCCCAGTGGATGCGGCGCTGCCGCACTCATTCCCCCCGAAAACTGCCTTCCGTCCGCGCGCGTTCCTTCTCCTCCCTCCCCCCGGGCCTGACACCGCCGGCCTGTCTGGTTGCCCCAGGGCTGTGCCAGAAAGAGAGTGACCAGGAGAGCGCGAGGGGGCCCTTGGGGGAGGAGGGGCAGTTTGCCTGCCCAAACCGTGGCGCCTCCGGTTTCCTACCCACACGCTCCTGCCCTGGCCGGTGTGGGAAGCGGGGCGGACAGTTCTGACTGGCTGCTGGGCGCTCGTGGGGCTTTCGGAGTAGATGTTGCGGAGAAGGGTTCTGCCCCTTCGCCACCAGCTTCTGTGGAGTGAACACCCGCCGGTGCGCGGTGGCCTCCGAGGGTGGCCTTCGGGTGCAGAGGGGCTAGGAGCGGGGGGAGGGGGGGATTGCGAGTGGGAGCTGAAGTTCCTGCGGGTCCGATGTGTTGTTGTGAATAAGCATCTCGCAGGACTCTTTAAAAGCCCCCCCGCCCATTTTATTTTATTTTATTTTTTTGTAGTACAATCCTGGCATATTGTGAGGTTTGGAAACAGGCCTGGTATCATCCGTAGCAAGTGCTTACTGTGTGTATGTTGAGGGGTTGTGACAGACTTGATCTTGTAATGCCTGTGAATTCCATGTGGTAACCAGTTGGGCAATAGTTTTAACATAATGTGCAGATTAGAGAGGAACTGAGGTTTCTCCGTGGTGCAGGTCTGAAGCCTGTACCCCTTGGCCTCCTGCAGCTGTGCGTCTTTATGGGGGCTGTCACCTGATAGGGGTTCTAGCACTTTGGACCATTCCCTGGGCTGTGTTTGCTACCCATCCACCTGCCCTTCTTGCATTCCCTGGCCTTGGGATAGAGGAAGATTCCAAACTGTTTTTCCTTTTCCAGCTGAAGTCTGAGTTGTTGCCCACAGCTAGAAATTGTTTCTTAACAAACGTGCCTCAACTCGAGGGCTCCTAACTACTGCGTGTGCACCTCATTGCCAAGTTCCTTTGAGTCTTCTTTTTTTTTTTTTCTGGCTTCTAGATTTCAGTGCACTTTTAGAAAAAAATATATAAATATCAGCCAGTTAAACTGTACCTGAGGCTTTGGGAGCCTTTTTACTCCAGACTGCAAAAAAAAAAAAAAAAAAGTAGATGGTTCACTCCTAAAAATCATGCTGAAGGACCCACTCGTGTGGACTTTCTGGGATTGCAAATAGTGACAAATGATTTTGCTCGTTGACTTTGCTCAATCATGGCCTATTGGCAGCCTCTTCAGGGCCACTCCCCACCCCCATGCCCATCAGATTAGTTTACAGAAGCAAAGACGGCTGTCGCCCTACTTTTAAACATGGAGATGGAGTTCGGGAAAACTACAGCCCCCATGCAGCAGCGCAGTTTCTTCTGTTTCAGATGCCAGTCGGGGGTTTGGCGGGATGCACCTGCCTGTGGGGCGATGGGAACTGTGGGGCCTGAGAGGCACATTCCTTCTGTGTGGTCCTCTCTGTGTCACATAGTTCACGGAAATACCCGGGCAGGGCAGGAGCAGACAGCTGTGCTGGAGAGCTGCTCCTCCTGGGCTGAGTGTATTTTGGGAATCAGCAATATTACTGGGGTGGAGGGTTGTGAATTAAGAAGCAAGAAAATGTGCCAAGGCTAGATAGGTCAGGAGGGTGTGAGTAAAATGTTCCCTTTCCAATTTGCTGTGGGATAGTACATTTTCAGAGCATCACAGGAGTTTTTATATGGGTTATATTTGCCTTTGAAATCCATACCAGTGTTTTATGAGATAATGATGGATTGCCTTTAAACTGCTACTGTTGGGAAACAGGACTAATAACTTGTCTCTTACACATTGCCAATCCAGTTGTTACTGAATGTAATTGTTAAGATCAGGGAGAGGGACATTATTTGAACCAAGTTAAACCTAAATCTGTGTAAATCTGTTGTGGTTTTGTAGCACTATATTTCCTTGATTCTAAGAGATAATAACAATTTACCAACACCTTTTAGGTAAAACAATTTAACACTACCAGATCAAAATATACAGAATGTATACACACATTTTCAATAATTATAAAGGCAGCATTTACTAAAATACATTTCATTTTCAAAACTGAGCTATCAACTGTTAAAGTGTGTATACATTTTTTGGGACACCCTGTACATGTTGTTCTAAGGTACATCCTAATTTCAGGAACAGGAAAACAGCCAGTAAATGGCAAGACTTTAGGGAGGGATTTGTGTGTCTCAGGACTAAGCAAGAATGATATTTGTAATATTCCTGGGTGCGTGATGATGCCATCACTTGGTTAGCATCCTGAGAGTGCATGCATTGTGAGGAGGGATTTCCTCAAACCCTTCCCCCAAGCCATGTATCTGAGATGATTGGCTGGACTTAGGCATGGTAGTTGGCTACTGAACACAGGAAAGTTCCTATGTGAGACGACAACCCAAGGCCATCATATGGTACCCTCCAGAAGCTTAGTGAGCCACCTGGAAGCAGATGTCTTATGAGTTATACCTGAATTTAGCCAAATCACATCTCTCAGAAGCTGAACAGAGAATATGATTTCCGTAAACCAGAATGCCTCTGCCCCGATTTGTTTACAGATCCTGAGACGCATGCGCTCCTCCTCAGGATGTTAGAAGTGGAGGAGACTTCAAATGGTATAGTTCAGTGTCCTCATGTCCAGACTTTGACACAAGACACCAAAAGTTCAGTGACTTGCCCAAGGCCACCCACTAATGTAGCAAGCATGTGAAAACGCTGTAACTGTGTATGCCATGCACATAAACATTGGTGGCTGTTAGTGGCTGAGTCAGGATTAGAACCCAGATTTCCCGACTAGATCTATTCTGCAATACCATGTTGCTTCATCCCTTATGTTTAGTATTCCAGAGGGCTTTAATAAAAATAATTTAGTCATCTGTAATTAGCCCTGTAGACAAGGACTTGTTTTATTGTCTGAGATGTTGCAAAGCCAGGCGAAATGCAGTGTTGCACTGTCTAATTATATATTTATTATTGCCACCTTACAGATAGTAATTTTTCCTTACACATTTCAACCTCAGGAAGGTCAGTCCTTTTTAAATTTGCATCATCTAACATAAAGCAAACGTGAAGGTGGGTGAAGTCTTCTCAATTTCCTCTGTGAGCTGCTGAGGTGGAGACGGCTGAACAGGCAGAGAGGATGAAGCTGGATTCTCTTCCAGCTCCAGAAGGTAGCCCCCTGGAGTCCTGGAAGCCACTGGGACTTCTGATCCCACCTTGGGAAAGTGAGGCGGTCTGGCCTCTGGAAGACAGACCTGAGTTCAGATCCCAGTCCTCCACCTCTTGGCTGTGTGGCCTCGGCAAGGTGTGGGGCCCCTGAGTGCTGAGTCCCTCCCCTGCAATCCTGGAAATAACTGGTTTACATGGTGGTTGTGAGGATCAAATGAAAGAAAGTTTTCACAGTGCCTGCTTAATAAGAGACAGCGACCTTTACTTTTTATTACTAAAGTGTAAAATAAAAACATAATGCTTTGAAACATTTATTGTGACTTTAGTCCATCTTGGACCTTCAGTTTAGCAGCAGCCCTCATCTCCTGGCAGCCCTCTCGTGTGTCTGACATGCACAGAGAGATTGTTTGTCGTGTGAAGACCTGGCACTCGCAGTGTTATTTCGACTGCCAAAATAGGAGTATATGAAATGCCCCTTTGTCTCCATGTATTCAGCTGACCTGGTTATCTGAAAGGCTGGCAGGGCGGGAGCAGTTGACGAGGAGAGCACAGACTTGGTGTGTTTGTGTGTGTTGTGGGGGCGCTTGGTCCTCCAGCTGGGGAGGCCTGTCTGGGAAGTGATCTTAATTTGAAATGGAAGTGCTGCTGAGCTCTTGCTTGTGAATAAAGCTCACATGGCCTGCACTTACTTCCTCCGCTATCAGAGGCAGCGCTTTCATCTGTGACTTTGCTCAGATGGGCTTCTGCGTCCAGGAGATCTACGGGCCAGAGAAAGGAGCGATCCATCTTCGGTAAAGGGAGGTCATTTTGGATGGCAGCAGTTCCAGATGGGCTCGAGGCAGACTACCAAGTAATTAAGGAGCCAGGGCCATTCAGTTAGGAAGACACAAATGAATTTAAATTTCTGTCAATTTCAAGAGGCAAGAAAATACTCATCTAAAGACTGAAAAAAGTAGACACAGTAGTGTTTGCCTCTGGGAAGTGGGGTTTGGTTGTGGAAGAGGGAAAGAGACTCAAAGGGGAGCTTTTGCTTCATATATGCTTCTATGTACGAGTTGTTACAAGAATCGTGTGCTTTTGCAATTTAATGAAGATCGATAGAATTGGCAGTGGCTGGTTTTCGGTAAATGCGTTTTGGCACAAAAAGAAGCCTTCAGTGCGTGGGGCTTTTAGGGTTAGACTGCTGCCTTTGAGCAGGCCACACCCATTTGCATCAAACCAGGCTCTTTTTTTTTTTTTAAATATATTTTATTGATTTTTTACAGAGAGGAAGGGAGAGAGATAGAGAGTTAGAAACATCGATGAGAGAGAAACATCGATCAGCTGCCTCCTGCACATCTCCTACTGGGGATATGCCCGCAACCCAGGTACATGCCCTTGACCGGAATCGAACCTGGGACCCTTCAGTCCGCAGGCCGACGCTCTATCCACTGAGCCAAACCGGTTTCGGCAAACCAGGCTCTTAAGTGGTGGCAGGACCCTCCAGCGTGGCTGCTTCCCTGGCAGCCCAGCATACTTCACTGACCTCCTACCTCAGCACCTCTTCTTAGTCTCATTTCCTGCTTGAGAATAGTCCCTTCCTTCTCTTGCCCAGTTGAAGTAATCATTACTATTCTAATAAGCTAATTTAATTTTCAACTATTAATGAAAATGGCATCAGACCATACGAGAGAGGGAAAGAGAGAAATAGCAATGTGAGAGAGAAACACATTGATCGGTTGCCTCCTGCACATGCCCTGACCTGGGCTCTTGCCTGGGAAGGATCCTGCAACCAAGATACATGCCCTTGACCGGAATCGAACCCGGGACCCTTCAGTCTGCAGGCCAACGCTCGATCCACTGAGCCAAACAGGCTGAGCATACAGTCTTTATGAAAAATCCAAACCTCTTACTTAGCATCAAGAGGGCTTGAAGTTCAAAGGAACCCTAACTGAAATGCTGACAGACTCTGTTACCATGACTGTGTTTTAGATCCAAACTGGTTGATAGAGCACACCTTTCAAATAGGTTTATTTAAATGCTTCTCTTAAGAATTAGTGATAAACTATGACAACTTTTTAAAGTATTATTGAGCTTTTAATCATCTCATATGTTGTTGTTTCCTAGCCAGACGTCCTGTTTATTATAGAAAGATGACACACCTATCATTTGGACATGTGCTCACATACCCAGGAATTAAGATGGGTTATGCTGAGTAATCCGCATTCCATCACCCAGTCTTCCCTTTCGGCCAAGAGTACAAATGTGTGTGACAGTTGGCCAAGGTTGGTGAGGCACCCTTTGGCCAGGGATGGTTTTCCCTTTCTGTAGAGTTGACTGGCCAATACTGGCCTAAGCCCTAGGTATTATTCTCACTAGCATTGTGCCTACCAACTTGGCTAAATTAGCCAGGTAGCGTCAACTTTTTAGCATAATGCCAGTGTTTTGAGCTCCGGACATTTCATTTGTCTGAAGAAAAGGACTTGGCCTATCTAAAGTGTATTAACTCTGTGTAAGGTTATTTTTTTCCTGCAACTAATTTCTTTTTTTTAATCCTCAACCAAGAATATTTTTCCATTGATTTTTAGAGAGAGGGAAAGACAGAGAGAAATATCAATGTGAGAGAAACACATCGATTGGTTCCTTCTGCACACGCCCCGACCAGGGCCTGGGCTGGGGAGAAACCTGCAATCGAGGTACGTGCCCTTGACCGGAACTGAACCCGGGACCGAACCCAGGCCGATGCTCCATCCACTGAGCCAAACCGGCTAGGGTGCAACTATTGTCTATATATAGGAGATACGTACCACTGTGTGATACGTTTAAAGTAACTGGGCAAGAAACATAGCTTTAAACCTGCTCAGTAAATTTGACAGCATGTATCAAAAGCCTTGAAAGGACACATGTTCTTAGACCAGAAATTGTCATTCCAGGAATATTTAGAAATCAGCGGCGTATATAAAAATACTTGTATAAGGCCCTGGCTGGTGTGGTAAGTGGTTAGAGCAGCCGTGGGCAAACTACGGCCCGTTTGAAATGAATAAAACTAAAAAAAAAAAAAGACCGTACCCTTTTATGTAATGATGTTTACTTTGAATTTATATTAGTTCACACAAACACTCCATCCATGCTTTTGTTCCGGCCCTCCGGTCCAGTTTAAGAACCCATTGTGGCCCTCGAGTCAAAAAGTTTGCCCGCCCCTGGGTTAGAGCATTGGCCCAAGCACCACAAAGGGTCCCAGTCAGGGGCACGTACCTGACTTGTGGGTTCAATCCCCGGCCTGGTTCTGGGCAGGTGCAGGAGGGTGTGGGAGACAACCAATCGATACTTCTCTCTCTCCCCCCTCATACTCCCTCCCTCCTTTCCAGCTAGGGCTGATACCATTTATGTAAAGAAAAGTATGAAAAGATGCTAGAAGAGCATATTTCAAGCCATAAGTGATTATTATTAAGTAATGGGATTATAAGTGAATGTTTTTTCATAGTGCATTTCAGTGCTTTTCAAAATTTTCTGCGTTAAGCAATTATAAATTTTATTAAAATTTTTTTAAACCAGTGATTTGCAGACTCCATGTAATAGAGCAATCTCTAAGAAAATCACAAGGTATTAACTTTTTTATGATTGTTTTGTTTCACTATTGTCATGATTAATGGTAAACGCTTCTCAAAGGTGTTTCTTTGGAGAGCAACTTCATTTCCTTTTGGAGAGAGCGTGGCTGACGTAGTATTGTGTGGGTCTGTGAGTAAAAACAACCCAGAAACACCAAGTCCATCCATCCAAAGTCATCTATCATGACGCAAATGATATATAAAAAAATTTATGAACAGAAAGTGTCTTCAGATAGCTTATTTTGTCTCTTAACTTTTGCTGTTTAAACTTATCAGAATTTATCAGGTTTCAGTAAAACCCTGTATACCATAAGGCTGTTTTCGGTGGGATTTCCTTTCCCATTTCTTCAAATTCTCTGGATTCCCAGTGTCTCCGGGGCCTTATTTAAGACCATCTGAACTATCTGTTTTGAAAGACTGTGCCCAGGCCTGCTGCAGCCTCCCTCCTCCCTTGGCCCTTGGGTAGATCCTGACCAGCCATCAGCTCAGAGGCTCTGGTTCTTCCAGGGATAGAAAAGGTTGAGTGCCCACTAGTGACCACCTGATGGGCAGGAGCCCTCTGCAGGGGCAGGCTGGGCAGCTCCCTCTTTGCTACACCAGTTCCCTGGAGCTGCCGGTTGTGAAGGGAGGGCTGCCTGGCAGCTGTCCTCTCACCTCATCTTGCCCATCCACACACACATTGAACATTTCCTCAATGGCCCCGTCCAGTGGACTGATGCCTGCCTTCTACCAGTGGTGGAGTCTGCCAGCTCTGAGCACTGGGGATCTGGGACTTAGCGTTGAGGGCCATATGGCCTGTCACACACCTCAGCCTGAGCTGCAATTGATGTTTGTTAAGCAGAATTTGCCTTTTCTTCTAAATGGTTCTACTACCCAGACACCTGTCCCCAGTGGGGCGGAGGCCTTCCCTGCCTCCTGGGGTTATAGTGAGTAAGTCTTCAGGAATGGCTGCTGGAGACGTTCCACCGCTCCGAGAGAGTGATTGTCAGGGAAACATTCATCTTCTCTTGAGGGTGTTGTTATCCTAGTCACCTTGTAATTTAAATGGTGTTTCCTGACTGGTAAGAAATGACATCTTAGCTGCTCTGAGTCAGCGAGATCCTAGTTGGATTAATGTGTGTTGTGCCATGTGAAGGGGGCAGGCCTTGGACCTCTGGATGAAATGAAATATCCTTTCCCATAGGAGGAGTGTTTCACCGAAGGCTTATCTCCGGTGGTGTAATATGTACTGTGTAGCCAGACTTTTCTGCAGCACCAGACTCTTGGCAGTCAGCCGCTGCCCCCCCGCCCTCTTCCCTGAAGATTATTGCCACTTATCAGGGACTCTGATTTAGTCTCGGATTTGTTCTGATTTTAGATAGGCACTGTTCTCAGCCGAAAGCTCCAAGTGTTGGCATCCTCTTCACACCTGTACGTGACAGGACCGCTGCTAAGTACAGAGATGTGTTATGCGGGCCCAAAATAGCAAGGTGCAGTGTTTTAAACTTGACAAGACTTGTATTCTCCAGGAAGTATAGTTTCCAGGTTTATAGGTTATTCATGTAAATTTGCATATTGTCTTCACTATTGTCAGGCCTATTCTAAGTATCCTCTCAATAAGTACTCTCCAGTTCCTTTCTGTTTTGTATTAATAATCACTAGGGATGTAAGAGAAACTAAATTCAACCCCTGTCCACAAGGCGATGGTAGTCTGGTTTGGAAGATAAGATGGATACGTGGAATGATTAGTGTATGTGACATCAGATGTCAGTAATACATCTGTGGTGCTTTATTGTCTAGACATAGTCTTTGCCTTTAAGAAACTCAACTGATGTTCTGGCGAGTAAGTAGAACACAAAATGATATAAGTCACAACAACACAAGAGGATGGGAACTCCAGCAGCAATGAGAAGGGGTGCTTCGGCAGCCCAGAAGGAAGAGTGGCCGAGAGCCTATGGGAACCAGGAAGGCTTTCAGAGAGGGAGACACACTGGAGCGAGAGTACAAGGTGATGCAGAATCTTGCGCACCGGAGGCCAGGTAAATGCCTAAGGGAGTTCAGGCAAAAGAAATGAAAACAACAGTGTGTGGTGTGTGTCATTGGTACTGTAGAGTCTAACTCAAGAAGGATTCTGGGAAGAAAATAATTGCTGTGAACTGAAGTAATTGGGGGAAGTCACAAAGGTAGCAGAACCTGAGATTGCCCTGAAAATGAGTAGACAGGACCCCAGAGAGGGCCCTCCATGCGGTAAGGCACAGCATCCGCACAGGGACAGCGGGAATGGGTGTGAGGGCTGGAAGAAGGCCGCCCTTACCACACTGAGCGTGTGAGCCGGTTTTGAGTTTGGGAAAACATTGGTGACATTAACAGAAGTTGGGAAGTTGGAGATACAGTTTGAAGATGAGGTTAGTTTTAGACATGAAGATCTCGAGGTGACAATTAGAGACAGCCAAGTAGCTCGATCACATAGAACCAGAAGCTGAGGGTGAGGCAGGGATGGAGCGTTAGGTGTGGGAGTCAACAGCACAAAAGGGATGTCTTTCCTGGAAAGGGATCTCTCCAGAGGTCTTGGGTACCGAATACAAAGACCAGAGCGCCAAGTAATAAGCTTGGAGAATTGTCCATAATTAGGTGAAAAGTGAAGGGACGTGGGGAAGTTTGGATGGTTTAATCGCAAGGGAAGAGAAGATATTGAGAGCTTCAGTGCTACCAGTTTAACTAGACCTAAGGATTTATCTAGAAGAAAATCATGGTGATTGCTAACACTGTCAGTCCAGTAAAAACACTGCGATGGAAACCAGGCTGCATAGGGTTAAGGGGGAAACCAGATAAAGAGGAAAGAGAGGCAGTGGGGGGGTCACCAGACAACAGCAACAGGGAAGGGAAGAAAAATAGAAACCAGAGCAGTGGTATCAAATTTCTGTTACAAACAATTCTGTTTGTTGTCAGCAAACATATATAAAATTGTAATAAGTGCATAATATTTGTTTATATATATGTTTGTGTATTAAAATGTGCTTCATCTTCAGATTTCTCTATATCAGTGTAATTCATATATTTGTCACTCCAAATATCCTATTCCTTCTGTGGTATCCCATCATACTGATACTAAAGTATGGTTAACCATCAATCTATTATTGGGCAATTGGGGTATTTCAACATTTTGCAAGTGTAAATATCCCTGTTCTAAACATCACTGTACAAGTTGTTGTTTTCTTCTGTGGGTTATTTCTTCAGGAAATATCCCACGTGTGGAATTACAGAGGCAAAGGGCATACACAGTATTGTTGTTGTGTTTATTGAGATGCAGTAGACATGTGATATTGTGTTGGTTTCAGGTGTGCAGCATCAGGATTGGATATCTGTATATGCTGTGAAAAGATCACAATAAGTCTAGTTAACATCCATCACCACACAGTTACCAACTTCTTTTTCCTGTGATGAGAACTTTTAAGATTTATTCTCTTAACAACTTTCTAACTAGTATTGCTGACTGTGGTCACCATGATGTACATTATATCTCCAAGACTTACTTATTTCATAACTATAATTTATACCTTTTGACCACTTCACCCATTTCGCCCATGCCACCTCCCTACCGCCTACAGCCTCTGGCAACCGCCATTCTTTTTTCTGTATCTATGAGTTTGGTTTTGGGGGCTTTGTGGTTTTGGGTTAGTTGGTTGGTTTTAGATTCCACATATAAGTGAAATCATATGGTATTTGTCTTTCTCTGACTTATTTCATTTAGCATAATACCCTCAAGGTCTATCTATGTGGTCACAAATGTCAAGATTTTCTTCTTTTTATGGCTTTTTAGTATATATTATACTAATATAATATATGTATCATATCTTCTTTATCCATTCACCCATCAATGAACACTTGGGTTGCCTCGATGTTGTCGTCGTTAATAGGTTTATTATATATTGTTCTCTATGGTGATCCAAATAACTTACAATTAGAGTAAGAGTTTGGTATTGACTTGGGATGATTTCTGATAACAAGGAGAAAGGGAAAAAGACTTGAGGAAAATAATGCAGGTGCAGGAGAGAAAGGGAGCAAATGGGAATGGTCTTGATGCCAGGGAAGAGGTAACTTTGCAGGGGACGGCGAGGTCCCTGCCTCTGAGACTGGTGGGAGTGGGTGTGGCTTACCCCTGACTTGCAGTGTGAAGTACAGGGGGGATGGCTGGAGTTCCTGCTAAGAAAAGACCTTTCCACTTGCTGAGGTGGGGGTGAGGTCCTGAAGGCCTGAATGAACCACTGTGAGGAATGAGCCTGGGCGTATGCGAGATGAATAAAAGTCTTGTTGCGCAGGGGTGAGGGCTGCGTTGGACCCATGAATTCATAATGGGCTAAGTCTCTGAAGTCCTCCAGCCAGGAGAAGCAGCAGTGAGTAACAGAGCATCAGGGTGGGGGTGTTGCTTGGCAAGTTTGGGGCAGGGTTCCTGAGGAGGCAGAATTTAACATGGCCGTGAAGCCGCTGGCCCTGAGGTCAGAGGTGGGGGGAAGCTACAAATCCCAGGCAGGCGCTGGTTGTCAGTAGAATGAGGGGGCAGAGTAATTCATGACAGGCTCCAGTGAGAACAGAAAGCTGGGTTGGAGTATGAGGGATGTGCAATAAGGAGTTTATTGACAGAGAAAGAGTCTAATTTTAAAGTGTGGGAGAGGCTGTTCTGACTTGAATTGTTTATCTTTGTGTAATGTTTGGATTTTTTTTACATGGACATGTGTTACCAGTAACATCTTTAAACTAATCATTAAAGTCTCGGGGGTTGAGCTGTGCCTCTGGGGTGTGTCTGGATTGCTCCAGCCTGATGAAGGAGTGAAGGTGGAGGAGGATCAGAGTCTGGGTAAGGTGTCAGAACTGGGAGGTGCCTGCCTGTCAGCCAATGGCTGCCTGGTCTCAGCTTGTCACAGGGAGCCACACCTAACCAGTACCCCTGTCTGCCCGCACACCAGGAAGGTTAAAACAGAGGAGGCGACCTTCGGAGGCTTGACAGTCATCTTTTCAAGGTGCTGTTGTGGGTCTGGCTGTTTCCAACTCTGATCAGCTGCCCTCCTGAGCCAGTCCCCTGGCCTCTGTGAGTGGAGGTTCCTCCTCTGGGCAGAGAAAGCCCCTGGCCAGGAATGCAGTTCTGTGAGTGGAGTACGGGTTCCATCTCAGCTTCACTCACCCACTCCATGGGTGCTTCGTGCAGTGTACGAACTGAGCAACTGTAACAGCCCTGTTTCTCTCTCGCCTGTTTTGAAACTTGGCCTAAGGCTCCTGCCTCCGCTGACCCCTCTCCTTCTCAGGTCCTCCTAGATCATCCACTTTGCCCCTGACCCTGACTGACACCCTTGGTTGTGGCCTGTATCTCACTTGCGGGGTTCACATTACCTTCGTGCTGCACAACTGGAGCATTTACCAGCTAACCATGCACGCAGTTACAGGGGCTGATGGGGAACTGAGGAAGGTGGAAACACGTGGGAATCAGGTGGGGCATCAACATGGGGAGATGGGAAAGCCGGGCCAATACTCTGCATTCTTCCCAGGCCCTGCGGCTGAGTCTGAACCGTGCTGGGACATTTTGTAAATGGCTTTTCATTAAAGCCAGGACGAAGCTGGAGTGTGGCTCCCTGCCAGTCCCTACCGGGAAGGAACAAACAGCTTGCAGTACAGGCCTCAGGCCAGGGGGGTAGGAGCTAAGGTGCATTGTTTTGCATGAAGAATTAAATGGGCTCTTTGTAAACATAACCTCCTGCCATTGTTCTTTTCTCTTTTCTCCTAGTCAGGCTAGGTGAGAATAATTAGCCCTTGGCCCATAATCACTGAAACTGTGGGAAAGACTACCACTGATCGGCTGCAGTACTTTAAAGAACCTTGAGCTTGGAGTTTAGAGACCTGGGCTTGGAGTTATGTTGGACAGATCACATCTCTCCTTGATGCCCAGTTTCCTTTTCTGTAAAACGAGGAGTTTTTGTATATGCTGTCCCCTCTGCCTGGAATGTTGTTTCCTGGCCTTTTGGGGAGAATTCTTCTTAACCTCACATGTCATTCCCTCAGGGAAGTGTTCCATGACCTGCACCCTCGCTCACTCCAGGTTGGGACCCCTGTGACAGGGTTTTTCATATTTTGTATCACAGCCATTAGTTCGTGTGACATCAGTTTATTAGGTTGTAACCAGCATATTTTACATGAATAGACAAGAAAATATCAGAGTGCATTGCTCACAATAAGAGTAATAATTGTTTAATGAAACGTTTGTTTTATTATATATGTCTGTATGTGTTGTGTTTTGTGTGTGTGTGTGTATGTGTGTGTGTATATATATATATATATATATATATATATATATATATATGATTGTAATGTAAAATGTATTTTATACTAAAAGGTTGAAAGCTATTGCTTTCAAAACAGTCTAGCACTTAATGTGATTATAATTATATACTTATTTGTATGATTATTTTATTACTGATTATCCATTTCACTAGATAACAAGTTCGGTGAATCAGGGACCAAGATAGACTCATGCATTGATATAAGACCTAGAAATAGTTGAGGCTCAACAAATAATTGCTGGATGAGTGGATTGCTGAGGGGTATTTTGCTGTTGTCATCCTTAGCGAAGTGATTCCCAGGAGTAGACAGTGACTGCAATAATAGACTAAAAAGCCCTCACATCCATCACCAGTGGACAAGAGTACCAGGTTAGGAGTAGCTCTGGGAACCAGGAAGGCCCACACCAGCTCCTCTCAGAGGAAATGGGGGAGGAGGATACCATGACTCCTACCCTATTCATAGGCCTCACTTTGCCCTGGCTCACTGGTTAGAGTGTCGACCTGGGCACCAAAGGGTTGTAGATTCAATTCCTGGTCAGGGCATGTACCTAGGCTACAGGTTCGAACCCTGGCACATGTCCGGGCACATGTGGGAGGTGTCACATTCTCTCTCTCCCTCCCTTCCCCCGCCCCCCCCCCAACATCACCCCCTCCACTCTCTAAAAATCAATGGAAAAAATAGTCTCGGATAAGGATTAATAAAAAACAATAGGCCTCACTTGGGCAGAGTTAACTTTCCAATAAGTAGAGACAGGACTCAGAGACCAAACCCACCACATAATCTGTTCTTACTTAAAGAAGAAGTCGGCTTGTCTAGTGTAACCTCTTCCAAGGGCCCACATCCCACTCTCCTGGGTGTGGGCAACTAGATCCTGACCCAGGAGCCTGCTGGGTCCCACGTGGAGACACGAGAGCTCCCTGCAGCACCCCACCCTGACTGCCAGCACTTTCGGAGGCATCTTCTGAATCTAGCCAGCCTACCAACAGGTAGAATGAGGGCCCTGTGCCTTCCCAGATGTAACAAACCTCTGACTGTAGCCCCAAGAACTTCCCATGGCTGGAAGGCTCCATTAGCAAGACCCAGCCGGGCACTGCTGTGGCCCAGAGCCGTTCTCGGATGTTCCAAAGGTCATAGCTCAAGAGGACTTGTGCCTCTGGAGGGCATTGGAAACCCATTGATAACACAGGCTTTGGCGGGAGTATTTAAGAAGGTCTAATTTGCTCTGTTATCTTTAAAGCTCAGGTTGAAGTTTCTGCCAGCATCTGGTATTCTGTGGAAAGTATGTCGCTTGCAGCCTGGAGCAGATGACCTCTTTGGGAGGGATGAGGGAAATACTATTGTTTTAGAGCTCCCAGAACTATTAGCTGAAATATCTCAATTTATACATTGCTTTCAGCGTGCTCTTCTGGAATTGATAGTCCCTTCCAACAGCCTTCCAAAGAGGCAGCCTGTCAGCTTTTTGAGGGACGCTTTCCCATAAACTGGCTGCATTGGTTGTTGGGCAGGGAGGTGAACGGAGAGAAACAGCTGAGGAGCCTGTGCCTCCAGGTCATCCTTGAGCCGCAGCTGCCTCCCCTCTGGTCCCTCCTCGGAGGTGAGGACTTGGGGTTTGGAAAGAAAGTCCTGAAACTGCTGCAAAGTCCTCAGTCGTTCCACTCTTGAGAGTTTTTGCATCACTTGTCTCACTCTCACCCTAGTAATCCATACATCCTAATTTGCATCCATACATTAGCTTTCCCATGAATTTTTAAGAATTAGTCTCAAAACTCATATTTTCAGAGGAGCATTGTGTGTTTAACTAATGCCTCTAGTCTGTATAGTAGTCATCAAAAAACCCTTTTTTGGATAACAAATGTAAGTCAAAATTGCCTTTAAAAATACTTTTAAATTAAAACATTATGGAAGTGCATAAAGCAGAGAGTAGATTCTCTAGTGCCCCCCAAAGAGAATCACTGCCACTATTTTGTTGAATGTTTCAGCTTTTTCCTACTCACATACTAACATGTGATTTCTTTCTACAAACATGGGATCTTACTAGTTTTCATTTGGAGAAAAACTGGGTAATGTAGAAAAGAGTAAATGAGAACATAGCACCAAAGACTGGCTTGGGTGGACTTTAGTGCTGCCCAGTCCCAAAGCCACCCAAGGAAACATCTCAGTGTGTGCTAGTACGGCCATGCAGCATCAAGACCTCTTCTAGCTCTCTCCCCCAGATCGCCAGCCTACGCCCCTCATTCAGAAAACCAGTTGCCACCATTGCTGTTTACTACAGTGAACATTATTACTGCATTTTCTTCTAGTTTTTAACTAAATTAGAATCATATCCATTTAGGGTTTTTCCAGTACACGTTCAAGTCCCAGTACAAAACACGTGGAAAGCACTTCCCATTGCCCAGGTCACAGTATATTTGGTTGGGCTTTGTCCCTCATAGCACTGTTTCCAAGAGACTGAGATAGCGTGTCAGGGAAATTTGTTCTGAACTCAGCCCTGGGACATGCTTTCACTGGAGAATGCCTGGAGCCACCAGAAACAAGAAAAGGCAATGACCAGTTTCCCCCTAGGACCTTCAGAGGGAGTGCAGCCCTGCTGGCACCTTGGGTTTGAACTTCTGGCCTCCAGAACAGTGAGAGAATAAATGCCCATTTGGTAAGTCACCCGGTTGGTGGTAATTTATTAAAGCAGCCACCGGGACTGATACCGTGGGCTAAAGTCAAGGTGTCAGCAAGGCTGTTTCTTTTGGAGGACCCAGGAGAAATCTTCTCCCTGGCCTTTTCCAGCTTCTGGGGATGCCTGCGTCCCTGGCGCTGGCCTTGTATCACCCCACTCCCAGCCGCCATCATCACATCTTTCTGACCCTCTGCTTCCCTCTTGTAAGGATCCTTATACATTAAGCCCGCCCGGATAACCCAGGGTAGTTTTCCCACCACCGTTTTCCTTTACTTTAATTACATCTTCCAAGCCCCTTTTACCATTTAGGTAACTCATTCAGAGGTTCCAGGGATCGCAACATGGACATCTTTGGGGGCCTACCACAGTCTGTATAACCCTACCAGGTGTGGATAGGAACGGTGGATCTGTCCACCACATCCCCGTGTTCAAATAGATGCTAGCTCAGCCGTGGGCAAACTACGGCCCGCGGGCCGGATCCGGCCCGTTTGAAATGAATAAAACTAAAAAAAAAAAAAAAGACCGTACCTTTTATGTAATGATGTTTACTTTGAATTTACATTAGTTCACACAAACACTCCATCATGCTTTTGTTCCGGCCCTCCGGTCCAGTTTAAGAACCCATTGTGGCCCTCGAGTCAAAAAGTTTGCCCACCCCTGTGCTAGTCCTTGAAGCAGGAAAGGCAGTATCCAAGAGAACGCCTCTTTGGGCAGAGGTAGGGAACATGAGATGCATTACCCTCATAGGTTCTTCTAGGCAGAAAATGTCGACGGCCAAGGTCAGCTGTGCTAAAACGGTGGAGGTATGAATATGAGCGAGGCAAGGTCAAGTTCTCCCTTTAAGCTTTTGAGATGATGATGATGTTTATGGGGTGGGCAGTCTTGTACAGCACTCCCCTTTTGTGCTTATCAGACAGACTAAGCTGAATGGGCCTTTAAGTGCATTTCATGCAGCCATCAGTCATAAAGCTGGTGCCTGTGAAGACACAGCTCCCTGGGATGAGACAAAGGATGAGTCACAAAAAGTATACCTGGTCCTGGGATTGGAGGTAATGGGAGAGTTACAGGGCACATGGGAGATGTTATGGCTCCCTTCATAAAAGATGGAAGTGGTTCATGGGGTTGTTGGTGAGAAGTTGAAGAGCTACCATTGAAACATATTTCCATCAAAAGGCAAGAACTCAGGAGGGAGCGACCCAGTAATAGTTGTTCTTGAAGGCAGATGACATTGCTTGAGGCAGTTTGCATCTACATCACCGTCAAAAGCAGAGCTCCCGTCCTGCTTCTGCCCAACTCTAGCTCTGGGAAATAATCATTTCTTCCTCAGAAGTAAATAAAACGTCCTGCTTGGAGAGGATGGGAATGCATTAATTATTCATGTTTATTTTCATATTTACAGATGAAAGGCATGCTGACTTCAAAGAAGTAGAGTTGGGACTGGGAAAGAGAATTCATTCTCAACATTAACATTATCTGCTAGAGAACACTCATGCCTATTTTGGAAAAGTTTTTGATGGTTGAATATAAAGTTGGAGAATTTTAAAAAGAGATTTGACAGCCAATAAAGGGATCAGAGGAGAGTCCATTAGGACAGAAATGCCTGTGTTCCTAACCACTCAAACTCATTTCTAGGCCGAGGCATTAGACAAAGGTGTCCTGTGCGCTATGAAACATGAGATGCCATGGTGAATGCTTTGGAACCTTGCCAGATAATTAATGGCTTAATTC
This sequence comes from Myotis nattereri, assembly GCF_964212035.1. Lineage (NCBI taxonomy): Eukaryota > Metazoa > Chordata > Mammalia > Chiroptera > Vespertilionidae > Myotis > Myotis nattereri. The sequence continues at coordinate 72,563,928 of NC_138085.1, read as the reverse complement.
TGCTTCAGCTCCTCTTTTCATAACACCAAGACCTGAAACTGCAATTAAGGAATTTCACTTTAAAACAAGCAGCCTGTTGGATACTTGCTCTAGTTTAGAGGATAAAGCTTAAGGTAGGGGGCAAAAAAGAACCCACCAAACTGGGGCCACCTCTCTTGACAATTCTCCTCCCACATCCTAGGCAGGTGGGCCTGCTGGAGGCCAGGTTCCAACAACCAGGGCCACTGTTACCTGGGTGTCTCCTGGCCTGCTGGTCTGAGCCGCCGTGGTGATATGGCGCCGTGTCTTTCATGGGACCAGCACCCTAACTTGGTGGAAGGGAGGCTCCTCCTGGGTAATTTTTAATGCAAGGACATTCCAGCGTCTCAGCAGCCTGTGCTGGTGTGAGATACTATCTAGCTCAGTTTTTAAGTTTGCATGTATGATTATCAAGAAAGAACACTGCATACGTTTAGCTGCTTTTTGGATGGTAGCAAAGGGCAGCTCTCTCTGCAGAGATGCCCATGCCTTCCCCCACCCTACCCCCTAAGCATCTCTCTCTCTGTATCTTCTTTCCTGAGCCCATTTCTTCTGTGGCTCACTTCTTCCTCTGTGACTTTCTAAATAAACTTTCTCTTATATAAATAAATAAACAAACAAACAAATAAATGGTGGCAGAAGAAGCCAATTAACTAAGTGGTCATTAATAGCTATGAGACTTCATTGACATTTTTTCAGTATCCATATAGAAAGTCAGCATATCTATATATATAAAAGTCTAAGCGACCATTCGACCAGTAGCTGTGGCACACACTGACCACCAAGGGGCAGAAGTAAATAAAACATTCATAGCAGAAGTCTGACCAGTAGGTTAGGTTGCTGCTGGGGTCTGGCCAATCAGCACTGGGCAAGACGGGCTGGACATGCCCTGGACAAATCCGTGTACCGGGCTGATTTTGGCCAAACCCTGCAGGCCAGGCTGAGGGATCCCACCGGTGCACGATCAGGGCAGGGAGGGACCGCAGGAGGGCTCCAGGGCATGTCCGGCCAGGCTCGCCCAGTCCCAATCTAGGCCAATCGGGTCCAACCGGCCGGGGAGGGACCCCACTGGAGCATGAGTCCGTGCACCGGGCCTCTAGTTTCTTCATACTTGTCCTCTAAGTTGCTTTACTCTGTCACGACATTCTGGAATCCAGTGGGGTGGGGGGGGAGAATGAAGGTTGGAGATGAGGAAAAACTGCACGTACTAAGCCAGGACTTGGCTTGATGCTAGACAGGCCACTGATGGTTAATAGGGACAGGAGCAGGTAAATGGGAAATTGACATGGGTTCTTCTTTTTTTTTTTTAACATATTTTTATTGATTTCAGAGAGGAAGGAAGAGGGAGATAGAAACATTGGTTGCCTCCTGCATGCACTTCAACCAGGGCCAGGATGGAGCCTGCAACCTACATAGATGCCCTTGGCCGGAATTGAATCTGGGGCCCTTCAGTCTGCAGGCCGATGCTCTATCCACTAAGCCAAACCGGGTAGGGCGGTATGTGTTCTTTATAGCAGCGTGATCTCAAGTGTGGTCCTACAACTGACTCACCAGGAAAGCCTGTGAAAAATGCAGACTCCTGAGCCCCAGCCAGAACTGTCCCTTCCTGGGGGTGGGCTCACAGATCTGTGTTAGTGATGGATCAATCAGGTGATTCACGTGCACCCAAAATTCTGAGAACCTCAGCTCTAGAGAATGTTCCTTCTTGAGGTACGTGAGTGAAGGTCCTTGGCTTCAAAGGCTTTGTCCAAAGCCAAATGTGACCCTGCCACTCCTTAGCAGAAAAAGAATTCTGCCTTTCTCTTGTCCCCCCTGGACCTAGGAGAGAGTCGTACACTAGCTCAGCCCCACAGTGCGCTGCGAAGTCCCAGGCTGGTTCTTCATTCTTGCCGCCTACCGGGCAGACAGCTTCACCATCTCAACCTTTTCACAAACAGCTATGCAGTTACAGCGCTTGTCTCCCGAACTGACACAGAAGCGAAGCCTTGACATGAGCTGACTGTCTCTTTCATTCTTCGATGGTTTTTTCTTGTTTTTTAAATATTTTTATTCAGAGAGGAAGGGAAAGAGAGAGAGAAACATCAATGATGAGAGAGAATCATCGATCAGCTGCCTCTTGCACACTCTACACTGGGGACCGAGCCCGCAACCCGGGCATTTGCCCTGACCAGGAATCAAAATGTGACCTCCTGGTTCATAGGTCGACAATCACTGAGCCGCTCCAGCTGGGCTTGAAGTTGTTCTTGACACCCTTACAAGAAAAGGTTCTGCGGAATTTCTGGTGGCTATTTTGCAGAGCATCACGAAACACCCACTGAGCTCCAGAGCACCTGGGCAGCCCCTGCTTGGTTGTAGTCAACGAGAGAAGTAGCTTGTCTCTGCTGTGAGTTGGGCACTGTGTGGGCTCTTTTCCAAATGCTGCCTCGATTAATGAGGAAAGCGATGCAGTCTGTGTAATATCATGAACGGATGAAAGGCAGCCTTGAATTCTGTCTTCAGGTTCAGCGTTGACTCACCATGGTAGGAAAGTGAGCTCTCTGGGGCCTCTGTTTATCCTTCTGTAAACTGAGGTTGTTACCTGTTCTCATTGCCCAATCATGAGTTCAGTGTTGGGAATACTTTGAACTTCTCAGATGAAAGCTGGTGTAAAACTACAAAGTAAAGAGTTGGCGTAGAGGAGGATGCTGGAAGAATGAGATGGCTATGTGAGAGCAAGGTGTCAGGATGCTCTCCTCTGCTCCCGTGAGGGCTTTCGGGCCTCCCTGCGCCTTGCTGTGTGAGGGATGGTGTGACCGCACTGTCACAGAAGGAGCGGCAGCCTAGAGCAGTGGGTTAAGAGCAAAGACTTTGTGTCCAACTTACTGAATCAGAATCTCAAGGTAGGGGATGGAGCAGCTGCAGCTTTAAGAAATCCCCAGGGTGATTCTGTTGCACATCAAAGTTTGAAGAACAGCATGTCCTCACTAGACCGCTGATGGTCCCCAAAGAAGCTGTGTATTTCCACACCCTCTTACATGCTCTGCCTGTCCCCACCCCAAACCACCTTTTCCTCTCAGCCCTGCCCCCACGCATGCATCCCAAGCTTTTCTCTTGGCTTTGCTTACTACTAAAGGAACTCCAACTCTTCCTTCAAGGCCAGACCACATATCACCTTTGGCCCAAAACATCCCCTAACCTTTTCAGAGAAATTAATTATTCCTGGATACAAATGAAATCAAGGAGAATCAGAAAAGTAACCAGGATATTTTTAGGGGTGGGGGGGCAGTCACAGAATATTTACACTTTTCTTCTGTTCTTCTTTAAACTGTGGAACAAATATGTGTGTGTATAATTTGAATATGTATATTAAAAGATCTGAAGAATACACATACCTGATACCAGGAAATTTTGCTTTTTATTTTATATACTTCTATAATTACCAGAGAGTAATTGTTCAAATAATTGCCAGGGGCCTGGCCGGTGTGGCTCAGTGGTTGAACATCAACCCATGCACCAAAAGGTCGCTGGTTCAATTCCCAGTCAGGGCACATGCCTGGGTTGCAGGCTCGATCCTCAGAAGGGGGCATGCAGGAGGCAGCTGATCAGTGATTCTCTCTCATCATTGATGTTTCAATCTCTCCCTCTCCCTTCCTCTCTGAAATCAATAAAAATATATAAAAAAAATAATTACCAGGGAAGAATTGATTGATGTTGTAGCCCTTGTAGATGATGTTATCTTTGTATATCTCTCTCCACGGTTTAGCTGTGGGCTCCTTGATGGTGGGGGCCTTGTCCTGTTCATCTATCACCAGAGCCCAGCACCGCCCCTGACACCTGGTGGGTACACAGTGTATACTTACTGAATTTATGGGCTTTAAAACAGAGTCTGGGAGGCTTGGTGGGTCACTTCTGTGGACAGTCTGCTGCTGAGGCACCGCCTTCCCAGCACTTGGCATGTCATCCTAGTTGAAGGACAAAGCGGAACGGAAGTGACAGTGGTGATTGAACCAATGCTGCCCACAGCCTTGATCTCAAAATAAAGAGCTGAGGCGCTGTTAGTGAGGAGGGAACTTTGGGGGTAGCAACTGGGCACAAATGGCCTGTGGGTTGCTACTACTGTATTCGCTTTATTAAAAGTCACTGCAGCCCCATCAGGGTGCCTCGATTGATTGAAGTGTTATCCTGTACACCAAAAAGGTTGTGGGTTCAATTCCTAGTCTGTGGATTTGACCCCTGGTCAGGGTACATGAGGGAGGCAACTGATCAATGTTTCTCACATTGATGTTTCTCTCTCTCTCCCTCTCTCTCTCTCAAAAAAAAAAAATTAAACATATCCTCAGGTGAGAATGTTTTAAAAAATCACTATATAGTTATGATTCCTGTCTGCCTGCTCCAAAGTAACACCTACTTTTTCTTACAAACTGAATAAAACTCCCCATTCACTTTGTAGAGGCCTGCACAAATAAAAAATGGGTTCATTTTCACACAATTTCCTTAGTATCTCCTTTCTATCTCTGTCCCTCTAGAATCAGCCGTGGGCAAACTACGGCAACCTAGTACATGCCCGGAATTGAACCCAGGACCCTTCAGTCCACAGGCCGACGCTCTATCTACTAAGCCAAAGCAGGTAGGGCAAAACACATTTTAAAGTGATATTTTAGAGGGAAAAATACACTCGTTTTCACAGAGTAATGTTCTCAGATGATTGATTGATTGATTGATTGATTGATTTTAGAAAGTGAGAGAAACATCAGTGTGCTGCTCCACTCATCCATGCATTCACTGGTTGATTCCTGCATGTGCCCTGACCAGGAATGGAACCCATAACCTTGGCATATCAGGAGAATGTTCCAATGACCTGACCCACCAGGCCAGGGCAGATAGTTTTAAAAATAGTGACTTATTCTAGGAGTTGGGGATGGGTTATTTGAGGGCAGAGAAGACAGATCAGTCAACAGATAATTAAGCACCCACTTTGGGCCGTGCCTTGGAATTAAAAATACAAATATGAGACACTGCCCCAGCCCCTGAGCTCATGTTTTAATGTACTCTGCCGTGATCATTCAGGGCCTGTGGGTGTGACTCGCTGCCCAGTGAGGTGGTGTAGTTGAGGACCAGCTGGTGAGCCCTCTGCCCTTTTTCAGTCTAATGCTAATGTTTGCTGGACTTTAGAATTAGGGCAGTTCTGGCTCTTTATCCTACTACTATAGGCCCAGTGTGGTCCTGACCACTGGTTGGGTCTGAAAGATCATGTCTGTCAGGAAAGCCAGAACTACCAGTATAATGGGAGTCTTCAGAACCGTGCTTTCCTAAGAGGGGGGGTGGGGGGGCTCCCACAAGACAGAGACTTACTGAGATTAACTTAAAGGAATGCTTCCAGGATCCCCCAGGATTTGGCTGGAGCCCTAATCTTTGTGGGCGGGAGCTGTCCAACATTTCAGCATACTTTTGCATCTGCCCACTTTGAAAGAAATGTGATGATGGTCTGGCTGTTTTATTGTGTGCCCAGTTCTAAGGAAATTGACAAAGTTCAGAATCTAGCCTCTCATGTCTTTAGATTTGATATTTTTTAAAAAATATATTTTATTGATTTTTTACAGAGAGGAAGGGAGAGGGATATAGAGCTAGAAACATCGATGAGAGAGAAGCATCGATCAGCTGCCTTCCGCACACCCCCTACCGGGGATGTGCCTGCAACCAAGGTACATGCCCTTGACCGGACTCGAACCTGGGACCCTTCAGTCCGCAGGCCGATGCTCTATCCACTGAGCCAAACCAGTCAGGGCTAGATTTGATATTTTAATGATCAGCTCTCCTTAAGGTCACTGAGCCCTGAGAAAACCGACTTACATTTATTTGCTCAGGCACATTTGTACCAAAAAGTCAATTTAATAGAGCAAGGGATATACCTCTTCCCTATTTTGTGGTGTCTTGAAAATCAGAAAAGTAATCAGAGCTTGCTTTGCGAGCACAAAATCAGAGCAAATAGAGTTAAGAAATGATATGTCATCCACACCGTGGTCAAGCTTGATTAATTCTTCCCTCCACTAGAAGAGACACTGTCCTAGTGACCAGAATACCAATGTCTACTAAACAGAGCACCACTCCTTTGGACAATGTTAAAATTGCACTAGCATAGTTTTACTCCCCAGCCATCCTTTTTTCTATATTCCATAGTAAACACTTCCTCTGTTTATAATTACAACCAGGTGCTACGTCATGACACGTTACCATTTTTCCATGTGTGTAGCTTATTTTGCGCTGAAAATGGTGCTGCCTTGTGACATCCAGGAAGATATACTGGTCTTACTGTGTCTCCAAGTCACACTATCTATCACACATAAATACTGATTTGCGGGGACCAGCATACAATTTCTATAAGGCCAGATAGCAGATGTTTTATGTTTTGCAAGCCATACAGTCTCAGTCAAAACTAAGTCTGCTGTTGTAAATATGAAAGCAGCCATAGATAGACAATAGGTAAATGAGTGAGCATGTCTGTGTACCAATAAAACTTTATTTTTAAAAAGGCTCTGGCTCATAATTGCTGACCTCTGCTTAATTAGTCATAATCAGAGCAGGGGCTCTTATTCTTTCCTAATTTTGCTTAGTCCTCTTTTATCATAAATAGTCCCTTTTGTTCTAAAGTACCTCTCAACTTTGTTCATAGTGAAGGCTCCCTGAATTCACCACTATAATTCTAAGGTCTCCTTGGTGAAATCATGCCAGGACTTTCAAAATAAGGATAGACAATTGAGCTACATGCTCACCAGGAAGATGAATTCACAAATCTGGGTTAGCATAAATGAATGTAAGAAGCAAGAACCTGGCCTGCAGGGGCACAGACAGGGTTAGACTGAGACAAACCCAGAATTCTGGGAACAGTCCGTCCAAAGAGTGGCTTGTGCACCTGTGTCTTCTCGGTCCCCAGCCCCCGCCCAATGCCTGGACCTTCCAGCTACCAAACCCCTACCAGATTTGTGGTTCCAAGGAACAGGAAAATATGGAGAGATCTCGCCCAGAGCCAGACTCTCATGGACAAAGCAAGAACTGAGGAAAGTTCTCGTTGGGTTTTTTGTAGTCGCCAAAAACTGGAAGCCACCCAGTTGTCCTTCACTGAGCAAATGGATAAACTGGTACATTCATACTTGTACTATTGTTTGGAATATGACTCAGCAATAAAAAGAACTAATCCATGCAACAACTTGGATAGAACTCAAAGGTGTTATGCTGAGAGAGAAAAAGAAGCCACTCTCAAAAAGTTACTGTAAAAGGGGGTGGGAGCGGCCTGGGAGAGGTCAATGGGGGGGAAAGGAGACATATGTAATACTTTCAACAACAAAGAATTTAAATTTTAATTAAATACATAAAGTTACTGTATGGTTCCCTTTATATAATATTCTTAAAAGTACATAATTATAATGATGGAGAACTGATCTGTAGTTACCATGGGTTAGAGTGGGAGAAGGAGCATGGCTATACAGGGCTAGTGCCAGGGCGTTTCTTGGAAGTTACAGCAGTTCCGTGTCCTAGTAGGGTGGTGATTACATGAATCTATATACGATAAAATGTCATAGACTGTGCCCCCAAAAAAGTGCATTTAAAAGCTGATGAATTCCAAGTCAGGTCTGAAGCTTTAGTTAATAACGTGCCAATGTCAGCTCCCTGGTCTTAACAGTTGTTATGTAAGATGTCACCGGGGAAGCTGGAGGGAGATACGTGGGAATTCTTTGTCCTATTTTGCAATTGTGAGTCTAAAATTATTTCAAAATAGTTTACAAAAATATGGAGGGGCACTGCAAGCAGCACTTAGGACTCTCTTCAGTTTTTACTAGAAAAGATAAAGCCTCAAGAATTATAAATTCTATGCAGTTTCTAAGCACTATAATTTCATTTGCTGTAATTTGGATTTGGAAATTATGCTGTTATTTTAAATACAGAATTTTAAAACATATTTTTGGCCCTAGCTGGTTTGGCTCAGTGGATAGAACAGCGGCCTGTGGACTGAAGGGTCCCTGGTTTGATTTCAGTCAAGGGCACATGCCCGATCCCCAGTAGGAGGTGTGCAGGAGACAGCCAATCAGTGATTCTCTCTCATCGTTGATTTTTTTTTTCTCTCTCTCTCCCTCTCCTTTCTCCTCTGAAATCAATAAAAATATATTTTTTAAATTTTTTGTATTATTACAGCTATGTTGTATACATGAAAAAAAATTCCTTGGTGAGTTTTCCTCAGGATGAAATAGCTCCTGAACTCCTTACAGAGCTCCTGGCATGTGGCTTCCATATATATATATATATAATTTATTTCATTGATTTCAGAAAGGAAGGGAGAGAGAAAGAGAGAGAAAAACTTCAATGATGAAAGAGAATCACTGATCAGCTGCCTCCTGCACATTCCCCACTGGGGATCAAGCCTGAAACCCGGGCATGTGTCCCAACCAGGAATCGAACCGTGACCTCCTGGTTCATAGGTCGATGCTCAACCACTGAGCCACCCCGGCTGGGCTCCGTCTACCTTTTTAACTGCATCTCCTTTTGTCCCCAACATTCATTCTGGGGTGAACTATTTGTAGTTCTCTTCCTCCTCCAAGTCCATTCCTCTTTCCTCTTGAATCTTAATTTGCTTGATAAGCTTCTCCCTCCAGACCAAACTCCAACTACAAAGCCTTCCCTGACCCAGGAAGCCGCATGCCATTCCTGCGTCGGGGGCTGCAGTGTAACGTGTCGCCCTTTAGTTATTGTCTTCACTTGTCTAGTTCCAGCCCTAGTCGGTGAATTCCTCAAGGGCCCAGACTGGGTCTCATTCCTTCTTACAGGCCGCATGCCTGGCTCAGTGCCTGGAACACACACTCCAAAACATGAGTGAGCGTGTGTTAAAGTCTCTTAAATTCTTTAGTAATAATTTTTTCTATTCTACCCTATCTTAATAGAGTAAAGTTTTTCAAAAGAAAAATTTCAAAGATCTAAAGAGATTCTGATTAACCACAGAATAGTAAATGAATGTTTAAAACATTCAGTCTAGTTAAGGCATTATATTTAAATCTTTTCCCATTCTTTCTTTTTCTTCATTACACAGTGTTGTAGGAAGATTTAGAAAGACCGTGAGGTTTACTCACGAGCCTGCTTGGACAGAGGAGATCTAGAACTTAGGGATAGGATCTGGATTCTAAAGAGGAGGCCTGGGGTGTCAAGAGAAAGAACACACGCCTATGTTACATCTGTGTATCACTTCCAAGTTTTACTAAAAGACGTAAGGTGTTCTCCACCTTGCAGGCAGGCACTCTCCAAACCACCTGCCGTGCTGCAGGAGGCACTCCTGACTTCCCTCCTCAGCGCCCGCATGACCTGGACTCCATAACTCTCTGCAGGTCTAGCTTCTGTCCTCAGCCTCCAGCAAGTGACTCAGTGTCTCTTCATTTGTTCTTGCACAATCTAATGACCATTTCTCCATCTCAGGTCTGGTAACTTCATTAAACAGAGTAGGTAACCTCCTCTTGAGACTGGTCCCTCCCTGGGCTCCTGAGACACCACTGCCTCTCCACCTCCTCTCCTGATCGCATCCCCTGACATTCCTCTAAGATTTAATCATTGGTTTCATGCTCATTTTTAAAAATAAAAGTGATAATAAACATGTTTCCCATGTCCCAGATTTCCTACTTTCTCTTCACGGCTTCCTGACATTCTGTTATCTCTAAAGGCCCAAATTAGGAGCCACTTCCCCAGAAGCCATCTCGCTACTGAGCCCCCCTCATCCTTTATATTCTCCTGGAGCACTGATAAGCCACATGTACTTTCACCAGTTAGTACCTCATATATTCTGGCCTGTGGGGCCTCTTGTTTTATGAATTACTCTTCTTTCTTCAACCAAACAAAGGCTCTTTAAGGACAAGACCTATGCCTTAAAATGGTCCCGTGTCCTCGTGGTGCCTCATGGCGTGGTTAGCACATTGTGTCGGTGGCCAATAAACACTTGCTGATGGCGATGAGAGGAATGCTGCAATTGGGAGAGAGAAATATAAAGAAAACCTTTGAAATGTCCTTTCCCGCCCTGGCCGGTTTGGCTCAGTGGATGGAACGTCGGCCTGCGGACTCAAGGGTCCTAGGTTCGATTCTGGTCGAGGGAATGTATCTTGGTTGCGGGCACATCCCCAGTGGGGAGTGTGCAGGAGGCGGCTGATGGATGTTTCTCTCTCATCGATGTTTCTAACTCTCTATCCCTCTCCCTTCCTCTCTGTAAAAAATCAATAAAATTTAAAAAAATTTTTAAAAAGAAATGTCCTTTCCCTTCTCGTAATGCTCAAGGGCCTAAATCAGAGCGAGTTATGCACTGGAACTGTGCAAAATCGAATTGCTCTTCCTAGCACAGTGTGATGGTCTGGAAAGAGCATAGGGCTTGGGTTCAGGGGCCTGGGTTCATGCTCTGGCCTGCCAGTGGTTGATCTTGAGCTTGAGCAAGTCTCTTAATTCCAGAGCCTTCACTTCCTCATATTCAAAACTGAGATAACATCTAAGGCTTTCTGGAGACAAATGCTATAATCCAGAGTGGCATTGGCGGTGGGGATTTCAGGCACCATGTGGACCAGGAGAGAAGCTGTTTGAAGTTAGGCAAGCCTTCTGGGACCCCTCCCATGCACGCCCCCACTGCGGGGCCCACTGTCTCCTGCAGGGCCGGCAGGGAGGGTAGAGTTCTGGGGTGTTCAGAAGGACATGCATTCTGTGTGAGAGAGAACAGAGAATCTAACACCGAACATGGTCACGTTTGTTCTGGACATCATCAGAATAGACTTGCTAGTGGAAAGGTTAAGGGGTTGTATGAGCAGTCTGTCAAAAAGGCAAGGAAATAAAGTGAGGATTCTGAGAGGGATTGGCTGTGAGTGGGAGGAGCTATGAGAGCAGAGAAGGGCTGAGCCTGGGTCAAGGAAAAGTAGGCTGAGCAGCGATGAATCCAGGTGCTCCAGAGGAGGGCGAGCATAGCACTGTGCGTGATGACAGCTGTGAGCCGGACAGGCTGAAGGAGCGTCATTCTAAAGGAAAATAGAGTGGCATGTGCCTCAGAGGAGCAAGCGTGCTTTGGAAGCGCGCAGCGTCCTGAAGGAAACAGCAGGCTCGTTAGGGCTATAGAAACGAATGTTCTCTCAGCATGGCACAGCCTTGTTCCCTCTCTCCTCAGGCTAGCCATAGATGGGCCAGCAACCACCCCCCAGAGCAGGCACGGGAGAGGGGCTCCCCCACCCTGTGGGGGTGCACAGAGCTGGGCTGAGAGGCAGTCCTGACCCGGGAGTCCTCCCAGCAGGTTAACAAGTTCTGTTCTCAGAACCGTCCTAAAGCCCTGCTCTGAGGAGCCTGGCAGCACCTTGTAGTTCCTCTCTTACTTGCCTCAGAGGAAGAGCTGTTTTCAATCTCTTGCCGAGCATCCAGAGGCTTCGAGCTGCATCTGGATGTGCAGCCAGAGAGTGCAGCAAGTGTTCCACTCTCCTCCCTTCTCCTCAGGGCACCAAACAAGAAATGAGGCCACATAACCATCCTTTCTGCGCCTCCCTATCACCTGAAACCCCACACTGTGCTTTAACCTCTCCCATCCATTCATCCATTCATTCATTTCAACAAATATTTACTGAGCAGCTATTATGTACAGGGCCTTGAGCCAGTGCTAGTTAAAGAAATGGGCTGCATAACTCCAAAGTGTTGGTCTGTCTTTGCGGCCACACCCAAAAGCCAAGCCTGTCCTACTCTCCCTGCTCAGGACCCCAGCAGAGGTCTGTGGGGAGTGTGTTCAGGGTGCGGGAAAGAATGTGAGTCAGATACGCTAGTCATTCTCTGCCTGCTGTACAGGTTGCTCAGTCCCCAAAGTCAGGGTGGTGTTGAGCCTCTGGTTCCCATGGACAGGGTCCCTCATTGACCTCCCAGCACCCCCGTGCTCAGTAGTTGTCATCGCTCTGAGTCTCAGACCTGAACACTGGGCTTGGAGATGTCAAACCACTTACTCAAGGTCTCCCAGGCCGTGAGCGGCAGAGCCTGCAGCCAGCCAAGCCACCTCTTCTGCCAGGACACCTCGCTTCACCCAGGCACGGCTTCCAGGAGGCTGCTGCTGGTCGCCTTGGGTCGATGGACGCTCTCATCCTGGAGCCCGTTGACTTACGCAGATGTTTGAGGAACTGGAAGATCTCCAGCAGAGAACCTTTAGGAAGAACGGCTTACCGGTCTCTCTGCCCACCTGGATGGACCTCCTGAAATGGGTTAATGGTAGCAAGTGATGAGTTCTGTTTACTCCCCTCCTGGGTTTCCGCTAACGCTTTGAGATGGAGACAGAGCAGTCTGGCCAGAACTCCCCAAAGGTCTCCTTCCCTGGACAGCAGCTACAAGGGGTCTGGCAGCAGCATCCAAACCAACTTGGAGGAAGCCTCGTTAGGAGTTCAGATCATCGTTCAGCAGGTCACGTCCGGGACTCCAGCGGCTGGGGCCTCAGTGGGATTCAGGGTCTTAAGGAAGAGCTACATGACCTAAAAGTGTTCTGAGAACAGAACCCTGGAGAAGCTCCAGTCCTCGTCTGAACCTTCACCGTCCAGCTCCCAGTCCTGATCGGCTGTGTGGGCACATACTGGTTCCCTGGCAGTCCGGACTACTCCACCTGCCCCATCTCTACCTTTGACTAATTCTGCTCTGAGAGGTCGAGCCTCCCTATGAGCCAGGTCTTTGCTCAGCCATGAAAAGAAGGTGATTGGCTGGGTCTGCCAGGGCTTTGTGACCCGCTAGCCAGGCTCCCCCAGTCCCTCAGCACCCTTCATCCCTGCCTGCACATATTGCCTCCATGTAACCCCAGAATAACCTTGATGTCTGATCCCAGGGGGCAAGGGAGAGCAATATCGCAGATTTTCCAAACAGGTGACTTCAGCTCCCCTGGGCCTGGACGGAAGGGGTAGCCCAGTGACAATGGGCATAGCCCCATGCCAGGAGCAGGAAACGTTTGGCAGGCTCCGCAGAGTTCTCTCTCTTCTGATCCCACAGCATCTGTTCCAGTTTTCCTGGCCGGTAGGATGGCATCTACAAAGCAGAATCTAAGAAAAATCTGGAGTTGGGGAGGTATCGTGGTCACAGGCCAACCTTCAGGAAGCCCAAGTGGCTCTTTCCAGGCTGAAGGGGCAGAGAAAAGCACAGTGTGTAGTCCCCCCTGGACTGGCACCTTGGACACCCAAAGCTGATGTGCATTGGGCACCTGCTTCTCAAACAAGTGCCTTGATTTCTCGCTGCCTGCCCAGTAACGCTGATAACACTCGCCTGGTGCTTACTGGGTGCCAGGCTCTGCTCAGCACTTTGTATGCATGGCTCAGTTAATCTTCATATCAGCTCTAGGAGGTGGCAACTGTTACTGTTCCCATTTTATAGATGAGGAAACCGAGGCCCCGTGTCAAACAGCTAGGACTGGGTAGGGCCAGGATTGAAACTCAAGTGGTCTGACTGGAGACCCAGTATTCTTTAAGCAGCATCCTCCAGAGCAGGGGTGGGCAAACTTTCTGACTCGCGGGCCACAATGGGTTCTTAAACTGGACCGGAGGGCCGGAACAAAAGCATGGATGGAGTGTTTGTGTGAACTAATATAAATTCAAAGTAAACATCATTACCTAAAAGGGTACAGTCTTTTTTTTTTTTTTAGTTTTATTCATTTCAAACGGGCCGGATCCGGCTTGTGGGCCATAGTTTGCCCACGGCTGCCCTAGAGCCTGCTGGCAGCACGCCCAGCACCCACTGCAGGAGGGAAAGACCTGGTTTGTCTTTCATTGTCACGCTGGGCAGAGGGTAGAGGCCTGGGAATGTCAGAGGGGTCCTCTAGGGACCAGAGAATTAAAGAAGACTGTGGGGCCCTGAATTATCTTCAAGATATATTTGTAGAAGACAGATTTCCACTGAAGACTGAAAAACAAAAAGCCAAAATTAGATTTGGTCTGGTGACAAGGTTCTTAAATATTACATGTGAAATTTCAGAATTATGCAGACTTGGTTATGCTTTAGGAATATAAAGACCTAGATCTATGTGCAGTCCTACGTGTCTGGGAAGGAACTGGATGATCTCTCAAAACTCTTCCGGCTGTGGGATGAGATTTGGTCAAGATGACCATTTGCAAGGCCTCAGGCAGAATGACCGTCCGCTCCACCCCTCCTGATGAGAGCTAACACAGCCTTTCTGTCAGTCAATGCATCGTGACCCTAGCTTAGGAAATGATTTAGCAAAATCACCAGATTAAACCTCCTCAACCTTTCTGTCCCATGACTGCACCCCTGGGAGCAGGAGTCCAGACCCTGCAGAGCAGGCTTTCCCCAAGGTCACGTCCTCTGTCTAATCCTGAACCGTATTTCAAGGGCCCTAGAGGATGACATGTCAACCAAATTGGGGTTGTTTCTTGTGGCAGTCACCATGTCCCAAAGAATATGGTAGAAACATGGGGACTGGGTTGGAAGACCCCACTATTTAGCCCTCGAACAGAGCCTCCCCTCTCTGGGAAGCCCTTGCCAAGGAGTATGTTAACTTTAGAGTTTTCTCAGACTATGTCTCTACTCTAATGGGAGGCGACTGGTCTTCTTAGGGCCAAATGCTTGAGCAAATGCTTTATATACCTCTGCCCCCAGAAGCTGGTCTGGTTTGAGTCTAGGCCTGAGTCAGCCCCAAATAAAAAAAAGTTGGACCTGTGGATGAGTTAACATGTGACTTTGGGGAATAGGGAAGTTGGGTTAGTTTAGTCCCGAATCTTAGAGCAGACCCAATCCTAAGCCATTCCAGTTGGTCCAGCCCTTCTTAGAGCTTCCCAGGAAGAAGCACTCCATCACCCCCCCTGCCCTGGCACTACCAACTTTTGACCCAAACAGGCTCCTCGGTGGGGAACCAGATCAAATTTAGGGGCCCTCCTTTTCTAAATGAAGCTAGGGAGAGGTGGGTTGGAGGATGAGGAAACATTAAAGGAGTCTTTGCTCAGGACCTGGGTGCCACCTGCTGGCCATAATTTAGTTGTACTGTATTTACAGGGCCAAATCTGTAAGATTTGGAGAGGGAAATTAAGAGGGCATCCGGCCGTCCCTGTCATATGAGGGGTAAGGGAACTGCTTTCTTGGTGACCTTTGAACAAGTGTGACAGAGAATCCTTCCTGAGACCCCTGGTGCCTCGAGGAATTCTTCTGAGCCACAATGGACCCAGTCAGGGCAGGGGTGGCATCACTTGAAGACCCTGAAGCCGTCCTGAGTGGAGGCAAGGGCACCGATCCTAGTATCAGATGAGGACTGTGGTTCTAATCCCTGGTCTGCTTGGGCACCAGTATCACCTGCAGTGTTTTTTAAAATTACATATATGTAATATATGTATCTGTATATGTATATGTATACATATGTATAAATATATATGATATACTATATATGCTACATGGTGTATTATATTATACTAGAGGCCCAGTGCATGAATTTGTACACCAGTGGGGTCCCTCGTCCTGTCCTGCGGACCGGGCCGAAACTGGCTCTCCGACATTCCCCGAGGGGTCATGGATTGTGAAAGGGCACAGGCCAGGCTGAGGGACCCCACCAGTGCACAGTCAGGGCCAGGGAGGGACACAGGAGGTTGGCCAGCCGGGGAGAGACCATGGGAGGGCTCCAGGGTGTGTCCGGCTCATCTCCCTCAGTCCTGATCTGCTGGACCCCAGCAGCAAGCTAACCTACTGGTTAGAGCGTCTGCCCCCTGGTGGTCAGTGCACATCATAGGGAGTGGTTGAGTGGCCTTAGCATATCATTAGCATATTGCGTTTTGATTGGTTGAACAGCTGACCGGTCGACCGAACACTTAACATATTAGGCTTTTATTATATAGGATAGTGTATTTTATAGTTATATACATAACGTAGGGTCTATTATGTATGATACTATATAATAGATAATAAATAGAATAGTTACATATAACATGTATAGTTATTCACATATACATGCACACGCATGACTTGGGCTTCACTCCAGCCTATTGGAAAGTCTGCAGGAGAAGCTCAGGTCCTCTCCCAGTGCAAAGCCTCGGGAGTGCATGGCTATGTGTCATTCCCTTTTGGTTCCAGACCAGACCTGATAAAGCAGCAGAATAGGTCTGGACAGGGAAGAGGGCTGGGTGCATTCTTCCTTCAGGGACACTTTGCATATTAAGCCCAGAGGAATATTCTTCACTCCAGAACTACGCACTGTCACAATCCTGAGTACATAGTCCTTCAGTCTATCTTCTCTTTCTCCATTTCTGATAAAGTCTAGTTACAAGAAATATTTCCCTCCTCCCTTCACAGTGCATGTCAGCGATAACAGCTGGCACTTGGCCTTTGCTGGGGAGATTTGGGGAGGGGCTTCCACCTGCTCTGCTCAGCTCCAACATAGGTTCTGTGCAGGGAGCATGGGCCCAGGATCGCTAGAAGAGGCCAGAAGTCCCAAATTGTTTGTGTGACGCATCCCAACTTTAAAATAATGGGCACTAATTCAAAAATGTTTCCAGCACTGTGAGTTCTAGAGTTCAAGTCTGCAAGGCAAATTTTGCCAATGGGTGTCTCCTCTGTGACTGCTGATTGCCAGGGCTTTAAGCTAAGAGTGATGTGGCCAGGGCTGCGTTTAGGTAGGTTCTGACTGCAGTAGTGTCAAGGGGCCCTGGGGGAGACCAGAGGCTGCAAGGCCTTCCAGGAGGCTTCTGCTGGCCTTGGCCAGAGAATGTCCAATAACCCCCAAGGTGGCAGGAGAGATGGAGAAGAGCAGGGCCATTGGGAAGGCAGAGTTGCAGGACTTGATTCGATATGAGGATGAGGGGGAGTGGGCTATCTAGCCTGGTGACTGGGGGACTGGTGGTGACATCCATGGGGATAATACAGGAGCAGAAGCATGTTTTTTTTAAAATACATATTTTTTTTATTGATTTCAGAAAGGAAGGGAGAGAGAGAGAGAGAGAAACGTCAGTGATGAGAGAGAATCATTGATCGGCTACCTCCTGCAGGCCCCCACCTGGGATCAAGCCCGCAACCGGAGCATATGCCCTTGACTCGAATTGAACCCAGGACCCTTCAGTCCACAGGCTGATGCTCTATCCACTGAGCAAAAACAGCCAGGGCCAGCAGCATGTCTTAAGGTTCTGGACAAGCAGAATGTAGGTGCCCCTGGGTCAGCCAGCAGGCCACACACCACAGGCCCCACAGGAATATGGGATCTGGTCAGGCAAAGGTTAGCTGGCTTTCTAAAACACAATCTGGCCAGGACAGTGTCTGCTTAAACACCTTCCCATTGTCTAAACAGAAGGTCAGACTCCTCCTTCCATAAACAAAGTCCTTCGTGATCCCTGCCAATCACGCTGTGCCATGCTCAACACGAGCCTGCTCCCCAGCTCCGCCGAGCCACTGGGAGCCCTGGAATAAGCCATGCCCTTGTTCATGCAGTGCCTTCTACATCCCTTTGTATGTTTGGAAAATTCCTACTCCTTCCACTCCACGTCTCCGCTTGGAAGCCCTTGCTGGCCTGCCAAGCAGAAGCAGTCCCTCCCTCTTTGTGCCGTCCCTGAACTTTGCATGTGCCCTGATGTGTGGGGATTTGCCTGTCTGTAAACTCCTTGAAGGAGTGACCACATCTTAACTTTGTTGCACCCGTTCTCAACACGCCTCTGGCATATAGGAGATGCTCATTAGATGTTTAAAGAATGAAGAGGTCCCCTCTCCAGGAGGGAAAATGCAAGGCTGTCTGGAGGAAGACAGCTCTCATTCCCCAGGGGTCATCCCACGCCCGCTCCCCTAACAGCTAAAGAGCAGCCCGGGTCCCTGGTGCTGACCTTGCCTCTCTTCGTTCTTTGCAGCTGGGGTATGGCCGTCAATGTGTACTCCACATCCGTGACCAGTGAGAATCTGAGTCGCCATGATATGCTTGCCTGGGTCAATGACTCCCTGCACCTCAACTATACCAAGATAGAACAGCTCTGTTCAGGTAGGAGGCTGGGAGGGGGAAGTGGGCCCTGCGGGAGGGGAGGCAGGAGGCAAGACAGACACAGCAGAGACTGTAGCTTGTAATCAGGGTCTAGGAGGAGAGCTGCAGAGCCCCGAACTAGTCGGTGTTTGGAGCTGAAGGGCCTCCACGGATGGGGAAGAGCAGGAGGGGCACAGGCAAGGGCTGCAGGAGGGGCAGGGCAATGGCATAGGCAGAGAAGCCAGGGCTGACAGACAGCAGAAGGGCCAGCCCAGCCACTTGGGTCCACACCTCAGCTCTTCTTGTCGTGCAGCCCTGGGCAATCACTGCACCTCTCTAGGCCTCAGGTTTCCCATCGGTAAAATGGAGGTTATATCACCTATCTCACTAGGATTACTGTTAGATTACATAATGTAGTGTTTGCTGTGGTGCTGGCACATAATTGCATCAATAAGTAGTAATTGCTCTTATTCTTGGAACGCTGGGGGATTCTGGTGGCGTCTATCCTGCGAGTAGGACTGGCCACGCCCCAGAACAAGGAGAGAAATGAGGAGCTGGGTGGTTTGGGGGAGTAGGCCGGCAGAGGGGCTGGCTGAAAGGGAAGCAAGCAGCCTCGGCAGGGGAGCGGCCTGGACCCTCGGTCAGCCCTGCTTCTCCTCAGGGGCAGCCTACTGCCAGTTCATGGACATGCTCTTCCCTGGCTGCGTGCACCTGAGGAAGGTGAAGTTCCAGGCCAAGCTAGAGCACGAGTACATCCAGAACTTCAAGGTGCTGCAAGCCGCTTTTAAGAAGATGGGTGTTGACAAAGTAGGTGCCTGTGCTCCCGGGGCCCTGAGGAGCTGTGTGACCTTGGGAAGAAGGCGGCCCACCAACAGGGCAAAGGGCCCTTCCATCTGCGCCTCTCTCCACCCCCTGCTCTCCGAGGGAACGTCCCCCAGCTCAAGGCACAGTGGGAACCCCACATTCTTCCCATCCCATCCCAATGACATGCCTGCCCCTTCCTCCTCTCTGGACCATATCCACCCATTGAGGCTTGGTACTCCTATTCCTTCCTTCCCTAGGGCCCAAGAAAAGGCTTTTGCTTACCTCCTGCCTCGATGGCCCCAGGCCCTTGGCTCCAGCAACCCCCACCCCACATGGAGGCAGCAGCACCACAGCACCCCCCCCACCCAGTTTCTCCTGTGTCCTGGAGCCATGGGAGGGGCAGCCACTGCAGCCAGGGGCTGGCTCTCCTGAGAGCGGGGCCTCACAGAGGAAGGCAGCCCTCCATGCAGGTGGCTAAAGTTCTCTGCTTATGTGGTCTGTTTCAGATAATTCCTGTAGAGAAATTAGTGAAAGGAAAATTCCAAGATAATTTTGAGTTTATTCAGTGGTTTAAGAAATTCTTTGACGCAAACTATGATGGAAAGGAATACAACCCTCTGCTGGCGCGGCAGGGCCAGGACGTAGCGCCACCTCCTAACCCAGGTGATCAGATCTTCAACAAATCCAAGAAACTCATTGGCACAGCAGGTAACATGCTGGGGGAGGGAGTGTGTGGGGCCGGGCCAGCCAGGAGTGCCTCCTGGGCCACTCGCCCGCCCGGCCCTGCCCGCCTAGAGGAGACTGTTATCACGGAGTTCAGATGACGCCGCCTGCTGCCCCCTTAGACCAGGGGGAGTCACGGCAGGGAGGAGAGGGCTCCAAAGATGGCCACAAAAGGAGAGCCACTGGCACCAGCCAAGGTGGCAGCCGGCAGTGGGAGGCCCAGGCCCTTCCCTCTGCAGCAGGAGCTGACAGGTTTGCCTCGAGATGACGGGGCAGCACGTGGCATGGTTCCTCCGTCCAGGTCCATCCAGGCCAAGGGCCTGGTGCCTGCACTACCCATCCTCTTGCCCCCTGCCCACTGGACGCCCGGGGACGGGACTCTGCCAGGCTTGGTCATATCTTCCCCCATTCCACAGGCCCATAGTCCTAAGTCCTCAAGAGACGAGCCTCTGGAAACAAGGCTTTGTCGGGGTTCTAGAGAAAAAGGGAAAGAAGCATAGGGCTTTGGGGGACGGGAGGGTCGGGAGAGAAGGGGAGCGGAGCGGCCCCAGCCCGCATCTGAACCCGTCATAGCAGAGCCCTCCTGTTTGCGCTGCTGCCCCGCCTGGGCCTGGCCCCCTCACCTGCTTGCTTTGCATTAGAAGCAGCGGCTCTGCCTAGGGAGCTGCCCAGCTAGAGAGCAAGAGCCACAGCATGCTTGTCCTGAGGCAGGCAGCCGGGAGGGGCAGGGCAGGTGTCTTTTCTGTCCTCCAGTCCCGAGACTCGGAGGTCACCCATATGGAGAGTGGCTTTGGGCTGCCAGGAGAACTAGATCGAGACCCTGCCCCAGCTGCTTTCCCTCGGGCTTCAGCTGTCAGTACAAGAGGCGCCAACCCTCCCAGCCCCACTTCCCCAGTTCCCTAACCGTTTCCCTCATGTCTCCCTCCGCCAGCTCTCCTCCCTCCCCACACCTCACCTTCCTCAGTTCCCTGTAGTCCTTGCTCTCCCAGGCTTGCAAAGGGCTGCCCAGCTGCTCTGGTGTCATGTGTGGCCGTGGCGTAAGGCCTGGATGTAGAGCCCCCGCGTGGGAGAGGAGAGGAGGGCAGGGGCCTGCCGCACACTCGTCACACCAGGCCGTCTCCTGCCACGGGGGCTCTGGGCTCACATGGCCCCTCCGAATTTCCTCCCCCGCGCAGTTCCACAGAGGACATCCCCCACAGGCCCCAAAAACATGCAGACCTCCGGCCGGCTGAGCAACGTGGCCCCCCCCTGCATCCTCCGGAAGAATCCCCCATCGGCCCGAAACGGCGGCCATGAGACTGATGCCCAAATTCTTGAACTTAACCAGCAGGTGAGTGGGGTGGGCGGGGGTAGCTGAGACAACCCTGCCTCCACAGCCAGGCCCGCGGGTGTCAGGGTGGGAAGGGGAGCCTGAGGCGGGACCTGGGCTGGAACCCCACCTTCGCCCACGCAGCTGTTGGATCTGAAGCTGACCGTGGACGGGCTGGAGAAGGAGCGTGACTTCTACTTCAGCAAACTCCGAGACATCGAGCTCATCTGCCAGGAACACGAGAGCGAGAACAGCCCCGTCATCGCGGGCATCATTGGCATTCTCTACGCCACCGAGGTGAGCCCTGCCTGCACCCGCCAATGTCCCCGGTCCCCTGGGCCCTCCCCCATCCCGCCTGGCCTAAGACGGGAAGAGACAGGACCCGAAGGAGCTTTGGAGAACATGGACGGTGAGGGCAGCTGCTGCAGTCACAAGCCCCAGGTCACAGAGCGTTAGCAGGGAAAGGACTGGAACCTTGCTCCGCAGCTACCTATACAATCCACACCTCCGCCCGCCTGCCGGGCTCACCCTGTCCTCTCCCTTCCCACCTCCAGGAAGGCTTTGCACCCCCTGAGGACGACGAGATTGAGGAACACCAACAAGAAGAACAGGACGAGTACTGAGGGCGGCTCCAGCCCTGGCTGACTGCACGCCCCCTACCCCACGCCCACCCCCACATTATAATCCTTTCCTTAGAGCGTCGGCCGGGTGCTTTGTGTCAGTGCCGCAGCATTGGGGAGTCAGGCGAGGGGGCTGGAGGGGATGGGGCAGATGGGCAGGCAGAGGCCTGCACTGGCCAGTGGGTGGGACCCCTGCCCATTCCCCACCCCTATTTATTTCCGTTGTCTCTATGCTGTTTCGGCCAACACTTCCCAGGGTGCTGTGCCACCCGCCCCCGCCAGCCGCCTGCTCCCCTGACAGCCAGCAGCTGTATATTTGACAAAGTCATTGGTATATTTTTACTTACTGGATTTTCCTTGCACTTTACCTGTTCTTTTCCCAGGGCTCACAGCACGGGCTCCAGGGCAGTGTGCCTGGCTTGGCTTCCCTTCCCCATTGCCGGGCCATGGCAGGACTCACAATTCTTATTTATTTTGTCTTTTGACTCCCCAGTAGTTGAGGGGAAGGCTGATGTCAGGAGAGGGAGAGGGGGACTGAGGAGAGGGTGCCTTAGGCCTCGGTGGTCAGGGAGAGGGAGGGGAGCATGCGAGGGATGAAAATGACCCCCTGGCACCAGACTCACCCACCCTGGGCCCCTTTCCCCCAGCCCCAAAGCCCAACACTGCCCCGAGGCCCCCAGCCACTCCCTCTGCAGCCCATTCATACCACACAGACTCTGCCCTGACCCTCCTGTACGTCTGCCTCCCATCCCCCCACCTCCCCACCCCTGCCTCCTTGGGCCACCCAGCCTGTGTATGTGTTCACTTTTATTTAAATAAACTTGTGTGGTAAAAGTCCATGCCATGTCTCCCTCAACTGAGCTACAGCCTGGGTCTCAAAGCTTTGTTCTTCCTGAGCACTCCCCTCCCAGAGCCATGGCCCTGCGCACAGCACCAGGTGGCCTTCCCTCATGTCTGCACACCATCGCTGGCACTTGGCCTCTGAGCCCAGCCCTGACCCAGCCCCCATTCCCAACACTGATGCCAGGGCTCTAAGACAGACTTGCCTACTCCCAGTCCCTGAGGAAGAACAAGGTTTGGAGCCATGGTGGTGAGGATAGGCAGCCCAGTAAAGGGGCAGGTGGGGACATGGGGGAGGGGGTAACAGGGTGGCCTGGCCAGGGGGCCAGTTAGACTTCATGTTGTCCCCCACCTTTGTCAAGGCTCACACCCCCCAGAACAGTGATCCAGCCGGGAACAGGGCTCATCAGGCAGAGAAAGCTGAGTGGGTTACAAAGAGTAAGCATCTCTGAGCACTGAAGTCCAGAGGACAGCAGTGCCCCTGAGGCTCCTTCTACAGAACAAGGTCTCATGGGAACCACGCTCAGGAAGCTTTCACATCATCCACACAGCCCTGCCTGCCTGGTGTGGGTCCCAGCAAAGGGCCGAACTAACCAATGTCCTGGATGTCCAACAAGCGCTACCAGGCCATTCAAATGAAGCCGTGCTGTCATGCAGGCCAGCGCCTTCATTTACTGATGAAGGGACCAAGGCCCACCTGGGGCATGCCTTACTCAGGGTGGTAAAAGCCTGGACCAGAATTCACACCTCCAGGCTCATGGTTGAGGACTCATCCCCAAAGACCAGAGAGGTGTTGCCCCCAGAATGTTCCTCTGGTTCAGGCTAGTCCCAGTAGCTGTCTCTTCACCATCCTGAGAATGACCGAGCTACAGTTGGGGCTGCTGCTGCTGCGGCCCTGCTCCATGACCCTTCTTCCAGAGGACCCCCATTCTCTAATGGCTCCAGACAGAAGCCTAAGATAAGCAACTCTTGCCTGCTCATTCCTCATTCACTTCTCCTCCTCCTTTTGACTCCCACCCCACATACAGACACTTCTGGCTTTATTTTATCGCTCTCTCTTTCTCCTCGAACAAGTTCGTTGCCTGCTTTTATTGATCCTTTTTTAAAACTATATTTTTATTGATTTCAGAGAAGAAGGGAGAGGGAGAGGGAGAGAGAAACATCAATGATGAGAAAGAACCTTGATTGGCTGCTTCCTGCATGCCCACACTGGGGGATCAAGCCCGCACCCCAGGCATGTGCCCTGACCAGGAATGGAACCGTGACCTCCTGGTTCATAGGTCAACACTCAACCACTGAGCCATTGAGGCTGGGCTGCTTTTATGGATCTTTGTGATTTTTTAATCCCTTGCCTCATTTTAAAATGCCTTTCCTCCTTTATAGTATCCCAAGTAGATACAATAAAAGGATACAGTGGTTGTTCTGCGTTGTCCAGTGTTCATCTTCAGGCCCAGACCTCACCCTGCTGATAAAGTAGGTGTGGTAGGCAGAATAATGCCTACCCCCAAAGATGTCCACATAATTCCCAGAACCTGCTAGGTTGCATAGCAAAGGGGAATTACGGTTGTAGATAAAATTAAGTTGCTAATCAGTTGACCTAAAAATGAGAGAATCCTGGGTTATCGAGGTATGAATCTCATCCTCACATGTAGGAATGTATACAAAATAGCACGTTTCCTTAATTGTGATAAATGACTTTCACTTCACCTTCCCACCTTCCCTCGTCCTCCCCTGCTGGGAAGCTTCAAGCTTTGTGGTCTCACATTATATTACAAGCAAGGCAGGAGGCCCTCCAGGGATAGTGAATGTCTGAGCAGTCACCTGTTGGAGTGGTTCCTCAGGTTTTGTTTTGTTTTGTTTTAATTTATTTGTATTGATTTTTAGAGAGGAAGGGAGAGAGAGATAGAAACACCAATGATGAGAGAATCATTGATCGGCTGCCTCCTGCACATCCCCTACTGGGGATGGAGCCCGCAACCCAGGCATGTGCCCTTGACAGGAATTGAACCTGGGACCCTTCAGTCCACAGGCCGATGCTCTAGCCACAGAGCCAAACCAGCCAGGGCAGGTCTGCGGCTTTTGATCACTTCCCTGCCACGTCTGGGACTTGGGACTGACCGCAGCCAGAGCCAGAGCCGCTTCTTTTCCATAGTCTGCAAGAGGAAACCCAGCCCTGGCTGTCCCAGAGCCCCAGACTCTTCTCTGCCTCCATGCAAAGAACTCTCCACTCTCCACCCTCCAAAAAGCGCCTCTTCGCTCGGGCTCCATCCTCTTCCCTGTCCCTGCACAATAGATTTTTACAGCCCATTAAACTCAAAGTTTAATCACCAGCAACAGAACACGAACACTTTCCTAGAGCGAAGGAAGCGTTTAATCTACAAACTCTCCTGGAGGGGAAGAGAACTGTTTCCATGCCATCCTCCTAGCACTAGGAGAAAGAAAAACCGCATCAGCTGAATTAGCAAGTCACCGGATGCAGCGACCCTCACACAGTAGATGCTCCATGACAGTTCCCTAAGCGTAACAGCCTCCGTCTCAACACCTTTGGAAGTTGGTTGCGGCGAAGGAGCCCAGACGCCCGCCCCCACCCCCACCCCCACCTCTCGCTAGCGATAACCTGGCAAAACCGAAAGACTACAAGTCCCAGGCTGCGCAAAACCGAAAGACTACAAGTCCCAGGCTGCCTTGGGGCGGCGTCACGCGCCGCGAGGCTCTGCAAAGAGACGTGGCAGAGCGCGGCGCGTGCACTCCAGCCGGAAAGCCCGGGGAGGTGGCCGACCGCGGCGGGAGGGTGGGAGCCATGGCGGCGATCACGGCGGGTGCGGGGCGCTGGGAGGTGGTGAAGAAGGGCCGGCGGCCGGGGGCCAGCGGCGGCGGCGGCGGGCGAGGCGGCGGAGCGGACCGCCGGACCCTCGGGGAGGCGAACGGCGTGTGGAAATACGACCTGACCCGTGAGTACCCACCCGGCCCGCCGCCGCCCGGACCCGAGCTGGCCGCTCCCGGGGCTACCGAGCAGCTGACCTCCCCGGGCTCCTCCAGGCGCGAGCCGTCCTGCCGATCGGCGCCTCGGGTTCAGCGAGCGCGACCCTGGCCTTGCCTCTTGAGCCTCACACATCACATGGCAGCCAGCGTGAGGGAGGTTGCTGCCCTGGCCTCGCAGATGCGCAGAGGCCCAGTGGAGTGAGATGCCCAGAGTCACCTGTCAGAGGGACAGGGATTCGGGTCTGCACGCCGGGCTCCCCGCACACACCGAGCAGCTGTTGCCGGCCCAGCCTGGCCTCTCCGGGCGGGTGTCCGAGAGCGGGGAGGAGGCATGCTCCTCATGATATAAGGTGCCCCCTCCTCAGGGACCAGCGGGCGGGTGAGGGGAGGGCGCGCAGGGGGCCCCGCCGCGGAGCCATGCCCACCGCACGCTAGACACCCGCCAAGCCTTACTCTCCAGAGGCGTGGAGAACGCTTGCCACTTGTTGATTAGCGAGTTGTCACATCTGAACCCAGAGGAGCTGGGGTAGAACCAAGATGTGCAAATCCTGACCTCCCAGACTCCTAATCTCTCACCCAAGGAGCCAGCCCTCTGCCCCCGAGCCCTCCACTAGCTCCCGCATCCTCCGATTTAGTAGCAGACGCCTCATCTCTGCGGAAGGCTCAGGAGCCCGCTGTGGTGGCTGCAAGGCGCAGAGGGAAGGCTCCCTGGCCTGCTCCCTTAGCAGGACAGCAGGGAGGGGCTTTGCGGCAGCTCCTCCCTGGAGGTGAATCAGGTGCCAGGTGGGAGAAGGGACCCCTATTCCCGTGGGGTCCTCCTGACCCGAGGGTGGCCCCTCTTTCTCTGCCTGCCACCACCTCAGCTCCCATCCAGACGACGAGCACCCTTTATGAGCGGGGCTTTGAGAAAATCATGAAGAAGCAGAATAAGGAGCAGGTTCCACCCCCCGCTGTGGAGCCAAAGAAACCCTCCAACAAAAAGCAGACTAAGAAGGTGGCGACCCTCACCAACCAGAACCAGAAGCAGGGCCGCTTCCGCAGCCTGGAGGAGGCACTGAGAGCCGTGAGTGCCCCTCGCCTGTGGGTGGGGGAAGAAGGAGGACCTGAGTGTGGAGGAGACGAAAAGGGGGGAGGAGGACGGGCAGCTGATAGCTGATGGGACGCTGTTGGCCGAGAGGAGGCATTCGGAGAAGGACGGAAACCCCATCAATTAAAGTAGGTGTGGTAGGCGGAATAATGCCTCCCCCAAAGATGCCCACATAATTCCCAGAACCTGCCAATGTGTTAGGTTGCATAGCAAAGGGGATTTAGGTTGTAGATAAAATTACTGCTCTCAGGATAAGAAGGACATGAAAAGCTCGGAGGGAAACATGGATTAGTGAGAAGGGAGCCTGGAAGCCCAGAGACGCGAGGGAAGGTTAGAGAAACTGCTTTTGTTTCCTCGCCCCTGGGAGCTGCTGCTTCTTCTTTTTTTTTTTAAAGATATATTTTATTGATTTTTTACAGAGAGGAAGAAAGAGGGATAGAGAGTTAGAAACATCAATGAGAGAGAAACATCAATCAGCTGCCTCCTGCACACCTCCCACTGGGGATGTGCCCGCAACCAAGGTACATGCCCTTAACTGGAATCGAACCTGGAACCCTTCAGTCCGCAGGCCGACGCTCTAGCCACTGAGCCAAACCCGTCAGGGCCCTGGGAGCTTCTTGCCTTTTGTTTTTTCCCCTTGAACATGTGAAGGGCCTAGGAGTACTGGTCCTGGGGGGGTCAGCGGTTCCAGTTTTCCTAAACTCTTCTGGACGCAGCAAAATTGTGGCACTCCACATCCTTGTGTTGAAAAGCAGAAACCCTTTGTTCCTCCTCCCGCAACTGACCGTGTGGGGCCTGTGTCCCTGGCAGCTGGACGTGGCAGCTCTGCAGAAGGAACTGGACAAGAGCCAGAGCGTGTTCTCTGGGAACCCGTCCGTGTGGCTGAAGGACCTGGCCAGCTATCTGAACTACAAGCTCCAAGCCCCTCTCAGTGAGCCCACACTAAGCCAGCACACTCACGGTTAGTTCTCTCGGCTCCCTCAAGCTCAGACAAGTTCAAGAAAATCCTGAAATGGCTGTGCGTAAGCCCATTGCTTAGTAACAGACCCCAGTGCTCCCCACCGCCCTGATTTCCATGGGTGGAGCTGTTCTCAAACCATCATGCTCTGAACGTTTCTGGGCCTTATTGGGGTAGGGAGGGTGCCAGCCTCCGTGTGGACCTCGGCTCCGCTCACCGGCCTCGGAGCACAGCTGGCAGAGGCCTCTGGTCCCAGCGCTCACATGGAGGCCTGTCGCCCAGATTACCCCTATAGCCTGGTGAGCCGCGAGCTGCGTGGGATCATCCGAGGGCTGCTGGCCAAGGCGGCGGGGTCCCTGGAGCTCTTTTTTGACCACTGTCTGTTCACCATGCTGCAAGAGCTGGACAAGACACCAGGTGAGGGGCCGTGAGGGGGAGCCAGCCCCATCTTGGGGGCCTGTTTCCTTTTTTCTGGCTTCAAAAATGGCTGGGTTGTTTCCAGTAGAGAAACATGCTAATCCTGACCCTTGGGGAAAGGGAGGAGGAAGTTAGGACTTGTTGGCCTGAGCTCTGGGCTTACAGCTGCCAGTAGGGAGACTTCAGGTGTTGGGTGTCTGTTCCTCTGTGTGGGTCTAAGAGCATGTGTCTCTCCAGGGGAGTCGCTCCATGGCTACCGTATCTGTATCCAGGCCATTCTGCAAGACAAGCCCAAGATCGCCACCACGAACCTGGGCAAGGTGAGCTCAGGACGGCGGTAGGAACACCAGGAGGCTAGGACTGGGGCGGTCGGGCAGAATCTACCCTGTTGGATCCAGTCGAGGGCTAGCAGAAGACCCTGTAAGACCAGTCATGGTAGCTGACACTATTAGCACTTACTGTGTGTCTGATATATATATACATACACACACACATACACACGAGGCAAGTGCTGCTGTTATTCTCATTTTATAGATGAGAAATTGAGCCACAGAGGGGCTCAGTAACTTTCCTAGAGTCTGTCAACCAGTAAGTGGCAAGTATGGGTGAAGGCCAGAGTCTGGTGCCAGAGCCCACGCTCTGAGTCACTGCACCACACTACCACGGTGCCTCACTGGCCCAGTTGGCAGCTCTTCCTGCCTCGTTTTGGGGGTGCTTTGGATGCTTTGTCTTACCCCAGCCTGCCTCTCTTACTTGGCTCCTCAGTTCTTGGAACTGCTGAGGTCCCACCAGAATCGACCAGCAAAGTGTCTGACCATCATGTGGGCCCTGGGCCAAGCAGGTTTTGCCAACCTCACCGAGGGACTGAAAGGTAACAGGGCAGTGGGGAATGGGGGTGGGCTTGGAACCAGGAAACTTCTCTAATGTCCCAGTGGGTCTGAGCCTGAGGCTTCCTCCCTGGCCTTTGTCTCCACAGTGTGGCTGGGGATCATGCTGCCTGTGCTGGGCATTAAGTCCTTGTCCCCCTTCGCCATTGCATACCTGGATAGGCTGCTCCTGTGAGTAAAGGGGAGATGGGAGGGGGAGGGCCCAGGAGTCTCCAAGTGGCTATTTTAGTAAAATGAGATGCTGGGATCCTGGTCTCCATAGAGACCAGGACCAGCTCCTCCCAGCTCAGAATGTGATGGTGAAGAAGGAAGGGGAGGGAACCATCAAGGGTGGGGTAGAGTCTATGCCCTTTTTCCTAGCTGTTGGTCTTAGCTGGGATCACAGCCTAGGTGGTGGTCCCCAACAAGCCTTTCTTCCTCCCACAGGATGCACCCCAACCTCACCAAGGGCTTTGGCATGATTGGCCCCAAGGACCTCTTCCCACTTTTGGACTTTGCCTATATGCCCAACAACTCCCTGACACCCAGGTAGGGCCACCCTGGGACATAACTGCTGTGGCGGATCCCAGCAGGGGGTCAGAAGCAGGCAATATATTCCTGTCCCTTCGTCAGCCACCCTAAATCTAAGATTCTCAACCTGCAAGTTCAAGGGATCAGTAAACGCCCTGAAATTTTATGGACCCTTGAGTGTGACTGGCATGTGGGCATTTTCCTGGGGAGAGGATCTGTGACTTGCAGCAGATTTTCCAGCAGATTACAAGGTTCTGAGATTCCCATCCTCGGGCAGGGTGTGGACTCGGGGGCAGGCAAAAGGGACACAATGCACAGCTCCCTTTAGAGCCTGTGCCTGGCTCTCCCCCCCACCCCCACCCTAGCCTGCAGGAGCAGCTGTGTCAGATCTACCCCCGATTGAAGGTGCTGGCATTTGGGGCCAAGCCGGAAGCCACCCTGCATACCTACTTCCCCTCCTTCCTGTCCAGAGCCACCCCTGACTGCCCTCCTAAGATGAGGAAAGAGGTGAGGAAATGGTGGGAGGCTGCTTTTTCCCTTCCAGGGGTCAGCTGCAGGGGTCCCTGTCTGCCGACCAAGGCCCTTCTTCACAGACCCGTTTCCTGAAGTCCCTTAGCTCACTCCTGACAGCCTCCTGCCCCACTCTGTCATGTTCTACCCTCAGAACAGAGCTGGGAGGGCAGCACGTTCAGGTCTGGCTGGTCTCTGAAGTCTTCCCCCTCGCAGAGGAGTGACCTTTGAGGTCAAGGTCTAGCTCAGGACCCCAGCCTCCCCCTTTACAGCCTCTGAGATTTCTGGGGTCTGGCACGATTTGTCCACCCTTTAGGGTGGATGTGTTGCCTGCATGGTCTCACTTAGGGAAGGGGGTTACTTCTCAGCTCTCCCCTCCACCAGCCCGTGGCCCAGCGGTCTCTCCCTCTTTCCTGTCTCCTGTGCAGCTCCTGAGCAGCCTGACCGAATGCCTGACGGTGGACCCCCTCAGTGCCAGTGTCTGGAGGCAGCTATACCCCAAGCACCTGTCACAATCCAGGCAGGTGGGGGGGGGGGGGTGTCACCTACCTCCCACCCACACAGAAGAGCCTTAGTTCGTGCCTCCCAGCCTGTCCCTGTCCTAGAAGCAGAGGGGGAACGTTTGTTACTGTTGTTGGGGCTCATGCCTCCAAGTTGAGTGGGAACATTGCCTGTGGCTCTTGGGAAGCAGTTCCTGTGCTGGTGGGGGTGCAGTCTTCAGCCAAAGGCAGCAGGGGCCTAATGGAGGATGGGAAGGGCCAAGTGGGCTCCCTGATTGGAAGGGGTTGTGTTTTCCCCATAGCCTGCTGCTGGAGCATTTGCTCAGGTCCTGGGAGCGGATTCCCAAGAAGGTGAGGAGCTGGAAGGACATGGCAGGCTGAGCCTCGTCTGGGTTCTGGGTTCGTACCCCCAGCCACTGTCCCCCTTCCCGAGAAGGTGCTCTGCTAGTACATTTGGCCTGGAAAATGAAGCATGGTGGAGGGTTCCCTCACGGCCAAAGCTTATGCTCTCAACCCAGATGTTTCTTATCCTACAGGCACAGAAGTCTTTGCAAGAAACCATTGAATCCTTCAAGCTTACCAACCAGGAGCTGCTAAGGAAAGGCAGCTGTAATAACCAGGATGTCGTCACCTGTGACAAAGCCTGCAAGGTGTCAGCACCCAGTCCTCCCCAACCCACACACTGTTCTGCATCTGTCTCGGCACACCCTGGTTGGGCCTGTATCACATTCCTGCCCCACCTGTCCCTGGAGCCCCCACTACCTCGGGTTGGGGAGGGCTTGGCCCTCTCCCTGGAAGGTCTGGCTTGAGGTCTGCCTTAGGAGGCAAGACCAGCCCCATCTCCCTTCTGACCACAGCTCCTGCCCCCTTTCCTCCTAGGGGCTGTTGCAGCAGGCTCGGGGGTTCCGGCTGCCCTGGACACGGCTACTCCTGTTGGTGCTGATCTTTGCCATAGGTGTCCTGTGCCACGACTTCCGGTCACACAGCTCCTTCCAGGGTAAGCAGGGATTGGTGGGCAAGGCAGGTAGCATGGGGTGGGTCATAGAGCTAGCTGTAGCACCCCGTCCCAGCACACAGCTCTGCCCTGATGCTGCAAAACAGACACTTTTCAGACAGATTTTTGTGCCCACAACTGTGACATTACCACTTCAGACTGGGCCAGTGCTTTGCAGAGTAGAAGGGCTTGCGTGTTCATGGTCTCCTTTAAGTAGGTGTTATCTCCTTTTTGATTTTTGAGTAAATTGAAGCTTAGAAAGATTTATCAGTTCGTATAAGGTCACAGCTGGTCAGTAGAAGCCCTATGAATACACGAAGGTCGACCCCATCCCTCACTGGGCCTCCTCAGGAGCCTGTAGTGTCTGCCCACTCCCTGCCCCCACCCCCGCCCCCCACCTCCCAGCTCACAGAGACCCCCTTTACTCAGACTCCCTTTCTGGCCGGTTGCTTCAATCATCTGGTTTCTTGCCTGCTGGCCAAAAAGCATGTGCCAAGATCTACTCCTACAGCCTGCAAGGCTACAGGTGAGCACCTCGCAGGGAGAGGGGGGAGAGATGGATTGGTGTTCAGGGTGGTGATGGCATTGACAGTCAGTGGGAAGCAAGTGTGGTTTTCCTTTCCCAAGGCTTCCCTTCCCCAGCTCTGGAGAGCTAAGCTGCCTGAGGAAACTCAGCCCTGCTCTCTCCTGTCATCTGCAGCTGGCTAGAGGAGACGCTGCCAGCCTGGGGCGCTCACCTGCTGACTGTGGTGGGGCCCAGCTTGCAGCTCGCCTGGACCCACGTTAATGCC
The DNA here is from genome assembly GCF_964212035.1 of Myotis nattereri. NCBI lineage: Eukaryota > Metazoa > Chordata > Mammalia > Chiroptera > Vespertilionidae > Myotis > Myotis nattereri. Next base: position 72,532,055 of record NC_138085.1, on the reverse strand, counting down.
ACAGTCAGCTTCCTTTCTGCCCACTGTGCCTCCCACCTTGTCTGTTTCGGTGACAGCCTCGCCAGCCTCTCCCAGAGGGTAAGCCAGAGACGGGCTGGTCTCCCCAGCAGCTGAGTTCTTGGGAAGGTGCAGCCCCACATGGACTGGGTCCTTGGGGCCAGGATGCATTCCGGGAGCATCCTAACCCCATTCATTCTCCGTGCTCCTGATCCAGCTCCCTGATGTCCTGAACCAGCTGCTCCATTCTCTGAGGGAGCTGCTCCTGCTGCTATACCACAGCGTGCTGTTGCCAGTGTGGCACCTGCTGCTTGAGGCCCTGGCCCAGGCCCAGCAGCACTGCCACCAGGTGTGCAGGTGAGACCCTCGGCCAGGGCTCCAGCAGGAACCCAGTGGCCCCCACGCCCTTTTTCCAGGGACAAGGCTTCTCTGTTCAGGCTCTCTGCCCTGCCCCTTGCTCATCCCTTGGCCACTGGGACATGGTTGTGGGTCTGAGTTGCAGCCTTGTGGCTTGACACAACTGCACATCACTACCTCCCAAGCCCCACCAATGTTCTGCTTTCCTCCCAGAGGTCCGGTGACCTGGGACTGCGTGAAGACACAGCTCAGTGAGGCTGCCCACTGGATCTGGCTCTGCCTACAGGACATCACAGTGGCTTTCTTGGACTGGGCGCTTGCTATGATATCCCAGCAATAGGCCCTGCCTCCTTGGCCACTAGTCTCTGTCTGAGACGGGCCACCTGAGACTGCTGGAGGCAGTTCTGCATGGGGTCTTTTTTACTTGGTGCCTGAGTTCTGTACTCTAGGCCAGTTGTCTCTTCCCCAATGTTTGGTGATGGCTGAGCCCAGCGGTATCTCAGCCTCCTCCACGATTCCACTGAACACTTCTCTGGCCCTATCGCACATAGCTCCCAGCATCTGCCCTGGGCTGGTAGCCTCTCTAGCCTCCTCTCTCATCTCCTGCCTTCCATCTCACTCCTGAAGCCCCAAACACCTCATCCCCAAAGGTGGGTCTCCAGTGAGTGGCTTCTGCATTCTTCGATGAATGATTTCTGTTCCCATACTTCAACCACAGCAGGAAAAGGAAAGGGACTTCCAGAAGACTATGGCACCACCGTGGGGAAGAGCGGCTTTACTTCTACCCACAGCCTGCACCTCAAAATGCCCAGCGTAGGTCCTTCCAGGCCCCTCTCTGCCCTCTCCATCGCGATCCTTTCTCCTCACCATTCCCCTTCAGTGCTGGGGATGTGGAGGGCCTCCACCTCCAAGTCCAGCTTCTCGCTGTCGCCTGCCCCTCCATCTGTCGGGGGAGCAGAGTCCAGTTAGTTGTGTGCCTCGGCACGGGGAACCTTCCAGCAGCCGGTTGAGACAGGCTTCAGTATATGGCTCCTGGATATGCCTACAGGTGGAATAAAGGACACAGCTTTGATTTCTAGCTTCCCTCTCTGCCTCCTCTTACAGGAATTCCCATAGCTGTGGACAGGATAAATATAGGCGCCTGTACATTCCCCTTGGTCCCCTGCCCACCTAAGGGCCATAGCTCCTGGCAGCAATTGCACTTCTGGTTAAGGAAGCCCACACCCATCCTAAACTTGGGCCTGTGGAGGGTTCTGGACCTCTTTCTGCTCCCCTTGTCTCACTGTCACTGTGATTCATGTCCCACTTGTGATTTGCCTTGACGGCTTACGTGATTTATGCGTGGAAATGCAGGGAAGAGTCTCCTGGGGGAATTCTTGGCCAGCAATCAGGTGTCTTCTTCCTTGCCAGGACCTTATTAATCGGTTTGTTTTCTAAGGCAGCGAGTGAAAGATTTAGAACTCTAAGAGGCAGGATCAAGGGTTTATCACCAGTCTCTTAATTTTTGACTTGAGACTATCAACTGCACAGGTTTTAGTTCTCACGGGGTTTTAGTTCTCACCTTGAGTTTCTTGGATGTTTCTAAACCAGCAGTACCAGAGGGGCACTGCCCACTCACATTTTTGTTCCCTTGTTAGAATGTTACCTCTTGGGAGTTAAATAGCCCACGTGGGGCAGAACCCAGCTCTCCTAGTGGCAGGCAGCCATGGCCATTTTTTCACAGAAATTGGAAACCTGCCTGGCAAAGAGCAATGGTCTAGGACTGCTGGACTGGACTACCTAAGGGTCCCAAAACGTCCTATTTCCTCAATTCTTCCTCACCAATCAGAAACAAATGGATTCAATTCTTAGGAATAGTGAAGCTTTGGAACTGGCCTGTATTCGTGGCAAGTAGAAGGGGCTGGTATGATCCTACACTGGCAACAGCAAAGGACAAAGTGATGACACTACCCTGCAATGTCCTCGAGTCCAGCCAAGGCTGCTGGGCTGAGTTCTTGCAATCCAGCAACTGCAAGGATGCTACTTCCAAGTGCTTCACTGGCTTCTAATGTGTGTACTATACCGGGTTCCTTTCATTTCTGACATAATCCTGGGGTGCAACATTTCCCTTCAGCTTAGGTTAGCTGAGGTGTCCACACTAACACCTGAATTGGCTTTGATAGATGTAGTTGGTTGACCCAATACTGGAATTGCCAAAAATTCTTCCTGTGTCAAGGGAGTAGGCCAGCGTTTCACCTGCTGTCCAGTAATGCTAAACCAGATATCCAGATGTTTCATTTTTGCAGAACTGTCAACAAACTAATCCAAACAGCCAGTGAGTTGAACCAGTGTGGACTAGTGGAGCGAGCACACTGGTGCTGACAGGTGGGCAGGGACTGTTGATGTTATTAGAACAGAGTCTGACGCCTCAGAGGGTCACATCTGGGCATGGTAACTACTTTTCACACACAGCTGGAGTTCTATAGATAACGTGCCATAAAGCTGAAGGGCAGTTTAAATATGGTTATCTCTTACTAACTTCAGTTATTAACAAATGGTGTTGAACTGCAAGTTAGATCAAAAGACTCGTTTGAAACACGTTTTTCTAAGCTTAAACTATGTTTCCACATTCCTCTGGTGATTTGTACCCAGTCTACAGCTTTAGAGCAGGCCAACTTGATGGACCAGCCCGACTTACTGTGCATAGATGATCTTGCCAGGCAGATAATGCTGGTCTCACACCTGCTGGCCTATTCTCAAATGCCCCCACCCTTGAGGGGAAGTGTTGCCCACAGAGAGGACGTGCCTTGCCTGCCCTAGTCCAGAATGACCTAGTTGTCAGTTACACTGAAATTTCAGTGGTTGGATGACCTCAGCATTTTAATGCTGCCTTAGCTCCTAAATGAGTTTGAACTTAAGTGAACACTTCAAGTGATCTAACTTTTTTAAAATTTTTCTTCATGGTTCTGCTCCCAAAAGTGCTTGAGGGGATAAAGGACTTTGCTTTGCCCCATGTGATATTCCATTTTACTGGGTATTTTTCATTGCCCCACACTTGAGGCAGAAGAAATTTGAGGGGACAGGGGAGCTTCCATTGTTCAGGGTATGAGTGAATATTTATTGAATATTGGATATTCTGCCTATGAATAAAATAATTGAATTCAGACACATTTTTGGATATGCCTTGGTGTAATTTTTTTACTGTGTTAGCATACCAGTTATTAAATTTTTAATGGACTTTATTTTTAGAGCAGTTTTACAGTCTCATTAAAGTTGAGCCAAAAAAGACATAGCCCTTGCCCGTACACTTGCACAGTCTCACCCACTGTCAACGCCAGTGAACCTACGACACATCACTGTCATCCAAAGTTTGTAGTTTACATTCATCGTACTTTGTATTATTTCAATCTTTTTAAATTTGTTGAGACTTGCCTAAGGCGAGCTATCCTGGAGAATGTTCGTGTGTGCTTGAGAAGAATGTGTTCTGATGCTGTTGGGTGGAATGTCCTTGTCTGTCAGGTCGAGTTGCTGTGTTGATCAAGGCCTCCATTTCCTTACTGAGCATATACACACATCCTAATGTAAAGAACACAAATCAAGAAAGCACTAAACACAATAAAAATATGGACAAAAGACAATTCATAAAATAAATGCAAATGAATCATAAACTTGAAAAAAGTCATTTCATTGGTTAAAAAGTGCAAATTTAAAATAAGATCACTTTACTTTTGTATATAACATTGATGAATTGTTTTTTAATGATAATATACTCAGTAAATGCTATGGTAGAAAGTGGTATAATGTTTCTGGGAAGTAATTTGATACTATTGATCAAAAGGTTTAAAACTTTCATACTGTTTTACCAAGTAATTACACTCCTAAAAATATATTCTGGCTTTTTGCATAATTCTGAAAGAATTATTTATCAAAATCATGTGAGGCTCCAAACTGTAAAAATAATAAAAGATGTTAACAAGTATATACATTCTTGAGAATAAAAAAGCCGAAACATGGACAAAGATTTATATTTCAGAACATTTATTGTAGCAGTATTAATAAAAATTTGGATATAAACTGTGTCTGGCAATAAGATGAATATTTAAATAAATTGTGGTAAAACCAAAGGGCTTCTCAAATTATTCCAAAGAATCTATAATGATACGAGAAAATGTTTATAATTAATTGTGCTTAATTTATTGAAATATTGCCTATAATAAAAAGCACAGAAAATAAGTGCTGACAAGGATGTGGAGAAATTGAAATCCTCCTACATTGCTGGTGGGAATGTGAAGTGGTTCAGACACTATGGGAACAGTCTGACAATTCTTCAAAGAGTTAAACATATAGTTACCATAAAACCCAGAATTCCACTCTTGGGTACATAACCAAGAGAAATGAAAGCATATATTCACACAAATTTCTTCGTGAATGTTTATAAAACCATTATTCATAAAAAGCCAAAAGGTGGAAATAGTCCATCAAAACAGGAATGGAAAACAAAAACACAACAGATGGATGGACAGACATAAAGTGGTATATCCATACAAGGGAAGAGTGTTCACCATAAAAAGGGAGCAAGTACTAATACCGGCTACAACCTGGATGAGTCTCAAAAACATAAGTGAAAGAAATGAGACACAAAAAGTCCCATGTTCTGTGATTTTTTTCCCCATGAAATCTCCAGAATGGGCAAGTCCATACAGTCAGAAAGCAGATTCGTGGTTGCCAGGGGATGGTGGTTGGGAGTAATTGCTTAAAAGGGTAGGAGGTGTTCTTCCAAGCCTGCTGGTGATTAAACAAAAAGTTTTGAAACTAGAGAGAGGCGGTAATTTGCACAACATTGTGAATGCATTAAATGCCGCTGAAGTGTTCATACTTTAAAGTTATTTATTGTGCTATGTGACTTTCGCCCCCCCCCCAAAAAAAAATAACAACATAAATATGTTCTGCTTCCCAGTCTTCCCTCCCCGGCCCTCGCCCCCAAAGAGAGTGCTAAACACCCCAAGCTAACGCTCGGAGGCACAACCGCACCAATTGCAGCAACAGAGCCAAGTTAAAATCAAGATGTTACCATCCTGCTTTGTGGGTGGGCGCAAAGAGGTGTTGTGCTCAGCGGCATCAGACCTCGGATTTAAAAGCACAGCTCACGAGAACCCAAAAAATGTCGGACCGGTGCGGGGCTTGAAATCATCACCAGGTTGCACAGGCAGCTGGCCACAGAGCTGGAAATGGAGGTCAGGTCTTCCCGCACACCCACCCCACCTGACGACCCAGCAAGAATTCACACACAAGAGTTGGGTTTTCGTTTTCAAGGTTCCTTGTTTTTAAACCCCCAGAGCTCCTGGTGGGCAAAGGATTGTGGGCTGGCTTTGCAGCCCCGGAAAAGAGTGAAGGTGTGAGCAGGGGGTAGGGCAGGGGCGGGGCCGGTGGACGTGGCCGTGCCCAGGGCCCCTCTGGGCCCCGCCCGCCAGTCCCACCTCGCGGGGTTTCGGGGCAGCTGGATCCCGCGCCTCCTTGCAAACCTCGGGCAGCTCTGCGGTTTGTATCTTTCTTGCCCTAGTCGGGACGAATAGCCGACAAAACGTTGGTTCATGGACTGAATGAATGTACTTCCCACCACGAGAGCAGTAGGGTTTTATTGGCTTCCCCGGATAAAGCGAAGGGGAATGGGGAGCAAAAGGAGCAAAAGCAAGCCGTCGGCTTGGCGAACGGGGCTGGCGCGTTGCAGTTGCAGAGCGTGCGAGGGTGCCGGCCCCGCTGGGCCCTGCTGCCCAGAAGGTCAGGGTCGCGAGCGGGGTCTCCAGGCCTCCGCAGTCCTACGGAAGCCACCGGGAGCGGCGGCGGGAGGGGGTGCATTGTTTTGTGGGAAGCAGGAAAACGGAAGGGAAATGTTTTGCCCGCGTTTCCTCCGTCCGGGGTTGGGAAGTGGGTCCTTTGCTCTCACTCGTCTCTGCCTTCCTTGTTGCGTGTGGTCTGGAGGGACTCGGCCCGTGTGAGCTTCTATAGAAAGTGGAGTCCAGGCTCTGGAAAGCTCTGCGATCCCGGGGTAGTGAGGCCTCGGTAAGCATTAGAGGGCAATCTGCGGACGACTCCACCAGCGGGGCCTTCGATAGCTCAGTTGGTAGAGCGGAGGACTGTAGTGGGTGAGCTGTGGCAATCCTTAGGTCGCTGGTTCGATTCCGGCTCGAAGGACTTCGTATAATCTTTTTAACCTCCACCCACCTTGGACGGTGGGAGGCTTATTCGAAGGCAGACTGAATTCCTGGGCACAACCGATGTTCTGTAAAACATATGCAAACTGGTCTGGATACGTATAGTGTAAGTACTCTCTTGTGGATTAGTACTCTCTTGTGGGTTAAGTGCAGATATTTTAGGTGTTTTAATTTCTTTACTATTGCTTACGTGTAGTTATTTCTACCTTTTAAAACTTCGCCTATGGTTCTCTCATACTCTGGTGCTAAATAAATGTCCTGAATTTTGGTTCTTCATTGGTCAGCAGACATCTTGTAACAACGTGTAAGGTAACTGGAAGGGAGGCAGCCACAGCCGGGGGATTAGCTCAAATGGTAGAGCGCTCGCTTAGCATGCGAGAGGTAGCGGGATCGATGCCCGCATCCTCCACTCAGCTTTTGCCCTCCCCTGGGGGGAGCGGGAGACCAGCTGAGCCGGTTGAGTGTAACAGCCAGAGGAGCGCGGCCGGCGGTGATCACTTTCACACATGGCCCCTTGGTTTTTAACGTCTTTTCCGTTTCCTACTCGGTCCCTTGGTCCCCTCCTGCCGGCAGGCCGGCGGTTGACTATCTCCCGAGAAAGCGCTCGCGCAACCTCCCGCCCGGCGGATGGGTCAGCCCCAAACGGCACCGGCTCAGGTAGCGCGCGCCAAGGAACCCCGCGCACTGGCCAATGGCAGCGGGCTTTACTGGGCGGGTGGCCAGCTGTCCCCGCGGCCAATCGGCGAGAGACTTCTTGTTTCCTGGCAGAGCGGGGTCCCGGCACCGCGGCGCTCAGGTTTTGTTTGGGTCCTGGGTGCCGGGGCCCGAGGTGGCGCCTCGCTAGCGGGAAAGGGAGCGGGATCGCCGGCCCCGAGAGAGGTGAGGGGCTGTGTGTGGAGGGCGGGCCCCGCCCCCCGGCGCCGCCCCCTTTTCAGCCCCGAGCGCCTCTGGAACCCCGCCCCCCCTCAGCCCGGGCCCCCGGCCCCACCCCCACCCGGGGGCCTCACCTCAGCCTCCTTTCCCGGCCCCGCCCTCCCTCTACCGGAGTCGGCGGTGCCCGGTTCCTGCCTCCAGCCCCACCCCGCCCCGGGCAGTCCCGGTCCCTCAGGGTCCAGGGTGGTGAAGCCGCCCCCGCCCCCAGTGGGGGCTCTACCGGCCACTTTTTAGGGGTGCTAACCGCACCCATTATTCACCCGCAACTCCCAGAGTAGGGCTTGGGGGGCTGAGGAGGGTGGAGACGGACCGCGCCCCGGCTGGACTTGAGCTGCAGCCTCGAGGTGAGCGAGTGGCTTCTGCCCAGTGCCCTGTGGCTTGGCAGAGGCCTCACGTTTCTAGTTTTCTCCCATGATAGGCAAAGGGCCATGACGAACGGGACGAGCCGGCCCGGCAGGGCTGGGGAGCCACACGAGAGAGCCTGGCCAGTGCCTGCGAGGGCAGAGGCGTGGAGGGAGACAGGACCTGCCCGCGGCAACTCAGAAACTTGGTTCTTCCCGCTCTGCCTCGCTGGCGAGCGGGCCGCTCCCCGGGCCGTGTGTGCCGGGCCGGGGTTGGGCAGTCCGGCCCCTCTGGTGGTAGTCGCTCACCCTCGGGCTGCGGAGAAGCTCCGAGTTTAGTATTTGGCAGTATTTCCCCGCCGAGGTGAGCCGCCGAGTGCGTCCTTCCGGAACAGCCACCCTGTAGTAAAATGGAGTCCTTTAGGGCAGTTGTAGCCCGGTGTGGCTGGAAGGCCGCCTCTGTCTTTTCTGGCGGGGAGCGAGCCTCTCACCTCGCAGGGCACTCCCTCAGGGGAGCGCTCATTTACCTGGCGGTCCCCCCAAAAAATATTGTCATCCTTTCCCCTCGCTCTGCCTAACCCGGCCCCCCTTTTTCTTCAGCTCTCAGGGCCAGAGCGGAGCAGGAGGATGCTTTCCCGGCCCCGCCATGGAGCTGCGCTGTGGGGGACTGCTGTTCAGTTCTCGGTTTGATTCGGGGAACCTCGCCCATGTGGAGAAAGTGGAGTCTGTGCCCAGTGATGGGGAGGGCGTGGCAGGGGGCGCCTTACCCGCGACCAGCAGCACCGCCTCCTCCCCCGACTATGAGTTCAACGTGTGGACCCGACCAGACTGTGCGGAAACAGAGTACGAGAATGGGAACAGGTGAGAGGAGGGGTGGAGGGTGGAAGGAAGGCGAGAGAGGCGGTGTCCCTGTCCCCAGGCCCACGCTCGGCCGGCCCTTCGACCCGCAGCTCCTACCAGCACACTGCCCTTCCTTCTCTGCCTGCCCCTCCTTCCTCCCGCTCTCCTCCTCACTACCCTCCCACATGCCCCCTCTCCAACCCTCTCCATATAACGACCGGCCTCTCCTACTCTGGCCTTCAGGTCATGGTTTTACTTCAGTGTCCGGGGAGGATCGCCAGGGAAACTCATCAAGATCAACATTATGAACATGAACAAGCAGAGCAAGCTGTATTCCCAGGGCATGGCCCCCTTTGTGCGCACGCTGCCCACCCGGCCACGCTGGGAACGCATTCGAGACCGGCCTACCTTTGAGGTAAGTTTATCCCGAGGCAGAAAGGAAGACCTGGGTGCTAGAAGCAGAGGCGGGAAAGGAAGAGGAGTTACCCTTGATACTGAGCACTTGGCAGGCAGGACACCGGGTCTGGTACCTGCTTTCCCGGCAGCGCTGGCAGGAGCCCCAGAGAAGCCCCTGCCGCAGGGAGCCCCCAGGAAGCTGATGGTCATGCGGAACGTATCAGAGGGACTTTGTGTGTGTGTTGGTAAACGTGATGGGAGGGAAGTTGGTCAATGTGATGAGGGCGTGAGGTCAGTCCCTGGTGACTCCACTAGGGCCTTAGCTCTGACAGCGATGGCATGTTGCCCCTCCCTCTTCCTCTGCTCCTCAGATAACAGAAACGCAGTTTGTGTTGTCCTTTGTTCACCGTTTCGTAGAGGGCCGTGGGGCCACCACCTTCTTCGCCTTCTGCTACCCCTTCTCCTACAGTGACTGCCAGGATTTGCTAAACCAGCTAGACCAGCGCTTTCTGGAGAACCACCCTACCCATAGCAGGTGCCAACCCCGTTCTTACTCCTGCCACACAGTCCTGGACCACACAGCACCTCTGCTACCTCTGGGACTTGCCCTAAGACCCTGAAACAGTTCTTTTCTCTGTACAGAATGTGGGATTTGGGGTACCTTTGGCAAATATATTACTATGTGACCTTGATCTCAGCATACCACCACCTACACTCCACACCCCCCCCCACACCCGTGCAGTTGAAGCCCTTAATACCCCAGCTCCCATCAGTTATCCAGAATTTAGTCAGCACACCTTTTATTTCTGTCCCAATAGAGGGCAGCTCTTTGTCTGTGCAAAACAATCTATCCTAGGGAGCCAACAACTGGGGAAAAAACAAGTTTATCCTGTCCTGTACTCTGCATTCAGGCAATGCAGACCCACCCAAATCCTCAGCCCCTATAACACTATGAGGGACTATAAGGTCCCCAAGGCAGGGTGAAGTACCAGATCTACAAATCCTGGGCTCCTGACAAGGCCCACCTCTTGCTAGGACTTTAGGGACTTCTAATGGCTTAATAATTTGTATCCCTACAGCCCTGTGGATACCATCTATTACCACCGGGAGATCCTTTGCTATTCTCTGGATGGACTTCGTGTAGATCTGCTAACGATCAGTTCCTACCATGGGCTTCAAGAAGATCGAGAGCCCCGTCTAGAGCAGCTATTTCCTGATATCAGCACCCCCCGACCATTCCGTTTCACAGGCAAGAGGGTGAGTGGGAATAGTATAAAGACAGGACCCTGACCATTCCTAGTGCAGGGACTGTTGATAGCTTACAGTCACGTTATCGCTAGGCATCTTCATTGCAGGCTCAGCCTGCATTCTGAGGCAAGGGCGACAGCTCCCACTCCACTTACAGACTCGGCCAGCTGGAAATCCAGTGGCTCTTCATTCCTGCCTCATCCCCTTCCCCACAGCCCCACCTAATACTGGTCCAGTAGAACTATAGTGTAACGACCTAATGGCTGCTCTCTTCTCCGTATCAGATATTCTTCTTGAGCAGTCGGGTGCACCCTGGAGAGACTCCATCTAGCTTTGTCTTCAATGGCTTTTTGGACTTCATCCTTCGACCTGATGATCCCCGGGCCCAAACCCTACGTCGCCTCTTTGTCTTTAAGCTGATCCCCATGTTGAACCCCGATGGTGTGGTCCGGGGCCACTACCGGTAAGAAGCCTCCCTGATCTCTGGGGGGTCTTCCGGTCCCCCATATGCCCTACAGCTCAGTGAGACACTATCATCTACCTCTTCCTGTATTCCCAACCCTCTGGCACCCTAATAAGGGTGAGCCCATCTTAATCGTCCAGTGACCTGAGAAGGAAAGGGATCCCATCTCCTAGCACTCTCTGGAAGGAGCAGAGCTAGCACACCTGCAGGTCCACCTGGGAGCTGCCCTCGGTGTCTGTGCAGGAGTGACAGCAGATTAAGGAGAACGCCTATCAGTTCTTTCTTTCCTGATGCAACTTCAGCCTCTCCTTTTACAAGTCAGTCTCCCATAGTCTCCTTTCATCTACTCTAGTGTCTGTCCTGCTGGTCCAGCCCTCTAGACCCTGCTTCAGCGCTTGTTCTCCTACAGCACAGACTCGCGTGGAGTGAACCTGAACCGTCAGTACCTGAAGCCTGATGCAGTCCTGCATCCGGCCATCTACGGGGCTAAAGCTGTGCTTCTCTACCACCATGTGCACTCCCGTCTGAACTCCCAGAGTCCCTCTGCACAACAGCACAGTCCTCGTCTCTGCCCTGCTCCCCTTTCTGACCTTGAGAAAGCCAACAATCTCCACATGGAAGCTCACCTTGGGCACTCATGCGATGGGGATGACCCTGAGTCCTGGACAGAGACTGAGCTTGCAGAACAGAAGGCCAGCAGTGTGTGGATCATGCCACCAGGGTCCACTGAGGCTGAGCAGCCAGCCCCCGACACCATCCCCCCCAGAGAGAGTGGTGTTGCTTACTATGTGGACCTGCATGGACATGCTTCCAAAAGGGGCTGCTTCATGTATGGAAACAGCTTCAGTGATGAGACCACCCAGGTAGGAATCCGCAGAATGTCATGTGAGTGTGGGAGGGGTTGCAGGTTAGGACAGAAAGGTTGGGCCATGAACAGAGGGAAGGTGACCTTCTGTCAGGTCAGGAAAGCCTGTGGCTGCAAAAGGTAGACTACTGCCCTAGCAGGTTTGGCTCAGTGGATAGAGCGTCGGCCTGTGGCCTCAAGGGTCCTGGGTTGGATTCTAGTCAAGGGCACATGCCCAGGTTGCCCACTCGATCCCCAATAGGGCGTGTGCAGGAAGCAACCGATCAATGATTCTCATCATTGATGTTTTTCTCCCTCTCCCTTCCTCTCTGAAATCAATAAAAATATATTAAACACACACACACAAAGTGGACTACTTCCAAGGGTGGACTACAGCTTCAAAAGGCCAAGAAGGAATGACACTGGGGCCTGTTACATCATGACCCTAAAAGAGGCTCAAACTGTTGGCATCATAGTCTTTTCTAGAATTGGGGAAACCAGGGGGGAAAGGAAAATTTTGCATTATTGAAGAGCAAAATCTAAGAGCTTAAAAAGTTAGAACGGCACCTTTCCAACAGCTGGAGATAATGTTAAGCATTCCATGAGAATTCAAGAAACGCTGTCTGATGGTTGTGAAGGTATCTTAGTCACATGGCCCTGTGCTTGCCATGTCTTCCTTGCCCTCAGGCTTGCTTTCTGTCTCTGAGTTGCCTTTTTCCTCCCCAAACAGGTGGAAAGTATGCTTTATCCAAAGCTCATCTCCTTGAACTCAGCCCACTTCGACTTCCAGGGCTGCAATTTCTCAGAGAAGAACATGTATGCCCGAGACCGCAGAGACGGCCAGTCTAAGGAGGGAAGCGGCCGGGTTGCAATCCACAAAGCCTCAGGGATCATCCACAGGTTGGGTGGAAACTGGGATACGGCAGATGAAATAGCTTCCCTAAAGAAAGCAATACTCGGGGTGTGCAGGGCAGGGGACGGCCCAAGTCTTCTGAAAAGGCAAGCTCACAGTTAGCATTATTGGCTTTAGGCTGGGAGTCTATCTTTGTGTATGTGAGAGTGCCGAGGTCTGTTGCTGGTGGCTAGGAATTAGGACTTTCTATTTGTGTCCATTTCCCCCAAGTAATTACTTTCTGAGATTACTAGGCTGTCCCCCATAGTTCTGTCCTGATTCTGCCAGGCAGGACATTGATGAAGGTCTCTGTGTCTTAGCTACACACTTGAATGCAACTACAACACTGGACGCTCAGTAAACAGCATCCCTGCCGCCTGCCATGACAACGGGCGTGCCAGCCCCCCACCCCCGCCGGCTTTCCCCTCCAGATATACTGTGGAGTTGTTTGAGCAGGTATGAATATAGGGATAAGTGGGGGACAAGAGAACCTCAAAGTCTGGGAAGGCCTTCTCTCCTGCTGCCTGACTCTAAGCTCCTCTGATGAGAGTCTCACCACTGGCTCTTTTCCTCAGTTAATAGGAGTCGGCCTCTGACTGTAATAGTGTTGAGAGGATGAATGGGCTCTATTTCTGATCCCACCACCACAGAGAATCCCCTCGCACATCTAAGTCAGATTCTTTGCCTCTGAGCTTGTCTTCCTTATATTGCGTTAGTTCACCCCTGGGCTAAAAGCCCGTGTGCTGTGATCTTGATCCCTGGTGTCCTAGGGCACAAGAGGAGTAGGAAAGGCTGCTGGTTATAGAAGAGATCAAAGCGCCTTCTGCTGGGAGAAACCTTTCCTGGTGCAGCCAGAAAGCACACCTGCCCCAACTCATGATGGATGAGGGCCCCAAATGAACAACAGGTTAGGGAGCAGCTCTAAATACACTATCGGCCTGGCACTAAGATTGGAGTCCCCATTGAACAAATCTGAGGTCTGGCCTCCCCTTCCACTGTGCTGTGCACCCCACCCCAACACAGCAGCCTTGGTGGGAAGACCAAGACACTGAGCCAAACTGGACTCCCCCACAGGTGGGACGAGCTATGGCCATTGCAGCTCTGGACATGGCAGAATGCAATCCGTGGCCCCGGATTGTGCTGTCCGAGCACAGCAGCCTCACGAACCTCCGGGCCTGGATGCTAAAACACGTGCGTAGCACTCGAGGCCCGAGCAGCACTGTGAACATGGGTGTCAACAAGAAGAGAGGCTCTCGAACTCTACCCAAAACCAACAAGTAAGACCAGCAGGGTGGAAGGGACAAAGAGTATGAGAGTGAAATAGGACCCTAAGCGGGGAATTCCCAGGCGTCTGTGTCCCTTTCCTACTTCTAAGAGGACCACACGGTAAATATTTTCAGGGAAAATTAAGATGAGTAACATCAGCTCATTTTTTGAGAATGGATCCTCTTCCTTTTTACCTGGAGCTACATGCTTCCTAGGTATCTGGGAATCAGAGCCCTGCACAAAGTCAAATATAATTGGGGTGGGGGCAGGGCTCAGCTTCCAGTGGCTGTAACTGGTTGAGGGGTCCAAAAGCCAGCACCAAGGCAACGGGAGGAATTTACACTCGTTTAAGATGCCCAGGAATGGCCCTTCCGGCTCCTGATGTATTTTCTGCAGGAGCATGTGTGTGAACAAGGGCGCTAGACATTCTGAGATCAGCTGGTATGCCCCAGTCAGACAGCAAAAGAATTCCTCCCTTTTCCCTTTGAATGAGTCCCTATGCGTTTTCACCCAGAGGTGAAGTTTTACTGAGCATCGACCCTGGGGAAAGACTTGGAACACAACCTCCCTGGATCATGGTTGACTGGCATCTGCTTCTTTGCAGTGGATTGCCTGTTTCCTGCTCTGAAAATACCTTGAGCCGCGTGCGAAGTTTTAGCATTGGCACAAGTGCTGGCGGTAGCCTCAACAACCAACAAAACTCTCCACAGATGAAGAACTCCCCCAGCTTTCCTTTTCATGGCAGTCGTTCTGCAGGGCTGCCGGGCCTGGGCTCTAGCACCCAAAAGGTCAACCATCGGGTGCTGGGCCCCGTGAGAGGTAAGCTAGTCTGGGAGCCCATGCAACAGGTGTTTAGTTGTTTGGGGCATTGTTGGGGGAAGTGAGAGCTTGAAGATATACATTTGGACTGGGACCAAGGAAGCGAATCAATAAAATTAGTTCATAGCAGAATTTGCAGCCTCTCCTGTGACCTGGTGTTCCCTGCGGCATGAGCTCCAAGCGGTATTTGTGGCAGAGGCGGTGTGCTGGGTGGCTGTGCCTCAGCACATCGGGAGGCAGGGGAGTTTGTAAGGATGAAACGCCAGCTGAAGCAGGGGCACACAGACATGGAGCCTCCACTTCAAGGACAGTGTCAAGCGGCCTTGTTGGAGGCAGTGTCAGGAATGCCCTCCCAGTCCAAATCGCGGCACTGTGAAATGATGGAGAATCCTACCCAAGGTCCCATGAACTGAAATCATTCCTGGCTTCAGAGCCTATTCAGAAAGTTATCAGAAGGATTCTAACGTTTCCAAAGAAAAATGGCCTGCAGACAGATTCTGTTGTAGGCATACCAAGCAGCAGTCTAGCCCCTTCCAGCAGTGGTCACAGTTGCTCAGCTCTGCATCAGTACCCCTAGTTTGGCCTGATGAGACCCTGCCTGATAAGACAAGAGATTCTGAGTCAGAATGTATACCAGAAGCAGCTGGGCCTGGAGGGAAAAAGAAGGGGAAAGTACTGCAGAGCCATTTCTTAGAGTGGCCAGGCTGTGGCAGGGAGACTGTTGCAGAGCCACTTCTGGAAGTACACGAAACCGCAGATATATTGTATGTGGCTTCCAGGCTACAGAAGTCTTGCCAGGGTATGGAGGCTTATAAGCTGGAACTAAGCTTTGCTGGTCCTCAAGCCACACTCAACCTTGTTAGCATTTCCCTGCTATTCAGCTTGCATCAAAGCTTTGGTGCAGACCAGAAACATGCACTGGGTCATTGCTGTGGGCATCTGACTGCCCTAGTTTGAGTAGCCAGAGGAGAGCAATGGTCCTTCCCAGCTTTGACCAGTATCATGTTCGATCTCTGACATGCATCATCGTTACCTCTGCTTATATTCCAAGTCCCATTCTTTTGAGATTCTATCTTCATTGAAAAGGGCACTTTTGTATACTGTGTCTGAAGGGGAGTATTAAAGTAATAAAATGCCTTATATTTAAATAACATTAAACAGTGAACAAAACAGTATCACATATATATTTCATTTAACACTCATGAGGTCCGTGTGGAATGGATGGTGTTTCTTTTTTTCTGATGAGGAAACTAAGGCTGTTTAAGGGTGACTTATCCAAAATTGCACAGCTGTTTAGTGGCAGTTATTCACACATTTTTTCATGCCCCAGTATACTTGTTTCCCATCTTTCTTCTAATTTCTTTTCCTCTTAACTCATAGTTCCTAGGAAGGAATATCAGCATTATAAATTCTCCTTCCCTTTCTACAAAAGGGACATAGTAAAGAGCCTATTCTAGGTCCTCACGGGAGGATTCTCAGCCATTTCAAACATCCTCCCTGACCCCTCCCATGCAGAGTGCGGGACAAGAACTGGGTTTCTCAGTCAGTACAAAGTAATTTTTAGTTGGCTCATTTAAAACTTAATAGGGACACAGGACAGTAAACACAACATAAAAGCATACACACATTATAAACATGCAGAGAACTTGGGGAGCCACTGTCACAGGTAAACAAGAGGGTAATTAGCCAAAGAATGTTTAGTTGAGAAGTGGTTTTGAAGAATGGGTGTTGGTATATGGTTTGACGGAAGCATTCCAGAGATGAGAATGATGGCCAGACCAGGGCTGCTGTGTAGAGAGGACAAAGAGCAAGTGTACTGGCTGGCTCCAAGGGTCAGACCTTTCACCATGGGCGTCAGGTGAAGAGAGGTGGGAGGAAGAAGAATGTCTTGAAAACAAAGATGTGCTCATGAGACATAGGTGCTGCTTCTGAAAATGGTGGGAATAAAAGACTTAGGTTAAGAGAGCTGTCTGAACTGTGTATATCGGCAGGGCAGGGGACGTGGGTCCTTAGAGTGGGTTATGCATGAGAAGACTAGCGCCTGTACCAGATCTAGAGAATTAGAAACGGTGGTAGGCCTCAGTGACGGTGGAGAGAGCTTCAGGGCTATAAGCTAAAGAAAAAGATCATGGTGGCAGACATTGTTGGAAGAAAAGGTGATGAGTTTATATGGAGATGCCCTACAAGCAGAAGGGCCAAGCTGTAGAAAAGGTGACATCAGGGTCGGGTCTAGGAGTCATCCACATACAGGCGCAGGTAAAACCAAGTGAGACACTATGTCCCCCCAGGTGAATGAGCTTAGCAGCAGAGAGAACTGGTTTGCGTAAAGAGACATCCCAGGGACTTGAGTAAATATTTGTAAGAACTATGAAACTATGTCTACAGTCAAGGGGTCAAGAAGAGGGTTGTTGCTAATACCAAACCAGGATACTATGAGCAGCTGAAAGGTCAGATTCCGGGAATCCTGCCTCCTGTGTTCTCTTGGGCATTCACTGGTGCTGCAGTGTTTGCTGCGTCGTCTCCTAAAGTCCCTGATGTCACTCGAGGATGGTAGACTGGCCTTGGCTTGGGACAGGGACCTGTGATGCAGACACACTTGGTTCCGAAACAGGAAGAACATGACCTGTATCTCTGAGATCTAACTACAAAGCAGCTATACTTTCCAAACCCAAAAAATGGGATTGTGATCTGACAGATTTTCTTTCACTTATGTAGTTATTTATAAGAAAATTTCCTCTAATGTATAAAAATTATATCACACTTAACTATACATTTAACTGGTGACTCTCCCTTATTGGCTAGAACAAAACATGAGATTGGGCTATCCAGGAAATTTCAGAAAAGATCCAGGCAACCCCGTCAGAAGCTTAAGGTAGAGGTTCAGGGAACTAGTCTGACAGATTCTGTCTTCAGGGTGACATTTTAGAAGGCTAACAAGTAACCAGCTTGGGCTGCACAGGAGTGTTCCGGGGGCAGGAGGCCAGAAGAGCCTTCACTCCCAACGCCCTCGACCATAGTGCCAGGATCTTCTGCACCTCCTTCCCCCCGGCTGCCAAAGAGGCCATGAGCACCAAGGCCTTCCCAGACCATGCTCAGCTCCTGCAGAGGAGGCAGGAGAGGTCATGGGGAATAGCTAATACAATGGTGGAGTGAGGAAAGTCAAAAGTCTACAAGATGCTGGTGTAAAAGCAGATGCAACAGAGGCCAAAGGAAGGCCAGGGAGAGGGCGGAGAGGCAAACCAGCTTCTGTTGGTTACATACTGACAAAAATGGCAAGGACGGGGAGGCCAGTGAGGTGCCCAGGCCACAGAAGAAGGCACTTGCTCTCAGGGTCAGGCCAGGGTCTCCTTACATGTGCGCCCCAGATGCCTCACTCGCTTCACATTGGTCCTGGCCCTGAATTCAAGCAAGTCTCAATAAGTGAAACACGCCCTGGCCCTCCAGACAATCCAGCGGGGCACTGGGGTAAAGGACAAGGGACTTACTCTTTTTACATCTTCAGCTCTTGTCCTCCACCACTGCGCTCATTCCTCCCAGCTCTGATGCTTAACCTGAGGTTACGAGAACCCTTTCCTGGCCTCTGATGCCATGGCTCAGCTGACAGGCAGCTTTGGTAGAGAAGCTAAAGTCTAATAGTGAGGGGAGGTTCCTTTGTGAAGTGAGTCAAAGGACACAGGAAGAATGCCTCTAGCACTATCACCGCCTTTACCTTTTCTACTGCAAACAAGTTTCATGTTAAAACTTACTTGATGGCAGGAAATGTCTCATAACGTATCTATTTATCCCTATCACCCAAGCACCTACCTGGCACTTATTAATCGATCAACAAATATATTGCTGAACAAAAACTTGGGAGCTGCAGAACAGCCATCCTAATTCATACACCAGTGAGGTCAGTCTGGCTCCTCCTCTCAGACCTCTGCCCCAGGACTATCCTGCCTCTGCCAAAATGGAACCTATAGCAGATGACCATAAAACATCATCTCACAACCTCTAGAAGCAGAGCTGATCGCATATCACTCTTGCACTCAGCCTTAAGCTGCCATTTCTATACCTCAGAACCAAGAAATAATAGAATTGGGGCTCTTCCCTTTCATTCTTGTCTCCATGGGGACTGAGAAGGCCAGAAGCCAAACATGAGGAACTGCTGTGGGCTCACTTTGCCAGCCTTACAGCAGGCTGGCTGGATCTTAAGAGTCTTTGATGAGTTGAAATGCTGTCTAAATGCCTTACACTTTCCAGATCAGCCTTCTACCCTCAACCAGACCTTGTCTTCTACCTTGTCGTCTTCTTAGGCCCAGGATTCCTGAGTGCATCCTTAGTATCTTTCCCATGATCCCTACATTTCACACTGACTTTTTTTTACATCATTTGCCTGTTTTGCTTCATACCTCCTTGACTGTCATGCAGTTCCTTACTAGAACCTACAAACGTCCCAAAGGCTTCCGCTCACTCTTGCTTGTTTTCTCTCATCCTTTCTTGGGGTGGGTGAGGCTTCATCCCTTAATATATTTTCAACATGCATCTGTATATGGAGATTTCTCAGACCATCTAGAAACCTGCTGTTTCCCCCTCTATCAAAGTTCGTTATTTCTGCCTACTGTGCACTGTCCCTTGGAAATCATAGTGACATCCCTGTTTTAACCAAAAATTACCCAGGTCTGGGCTCTACAGCATCTCTGTGGTGGGTAATGTTGCAGGTCAACTGACTGGCATTGAGTCTCTGACTTCTTTTGGCATTGCTGTACCAACTCTTCCTAGCCCCCTAAGTTCTGGTTGTTTCAGACTCTTGGCGCAGTCTTAGCCTCTACTTGGTACCTAGCATACATAGTATTGGAGAAGGTCCCTACCCACAAGGAACTCAAGTTCTAATTAGAATATTGGCAAACAGTATTGAGTGCTTAGTATGTGCCAGATACTATTTTAAGTCCTTTACATGTACTAACTTATTTAATTAGGGAGAAACCATAAATAATTACTAGCCACGTGAATAAAGGACAATGAAGAGAACAATTAATTCTACCATTAATGGTCATGGAGGCCTCACAGAGGTGACATTTGAGATGGGACTCGTAAGATATCCAGGGTTTCCCTAGGCAACAGACATTTTAGAGGAACTGCACAGCTAGGAGCCCCAGGGGTTGTAGCAGAGGGTGTGAAGGATCAAGTCAAGTCAGCATCCTTCTGAGGATGAGTAGACCTGAATCAGTGGGCAGGGCTTTGAATGCTGTATACAAAGGTTTAGACTCTGTCCTTTAAAAGACCTTCAGTATCTCCCCCTTCTCTGAGCCCAAACGATTTTTTATCAGGTCTGTGTTTTAGAATAGCAATTTCTGTCATCTGCCTAAAGAACGGATTGTAAAAAGGAAGGAGGGGGGGGCCAGTGGAGAATATTTTTCAAAAGCCTGAATGAGCTAAAGACCTATATCTGGACACTGGCAATAGCAAGGAGAATAAAGAAGAAATTCAAATGAAGGTAAAGGTAGAATTGGTTAAACACAAATATAAATGTGAGGGAAGAGTTGAAAGATGAAACAAGGTTTCTAGCAAAATCTTCCCGAAGATAGGGAGAACAAAAGAAAGGGTGGGAGAAAATGGATTTTGTTTGGGTCATGAAAGACTGCCAGGTAGAAAAACGTCCAGTGGACAGTTAGAACTGCAGCTCAGGAGAAAAGGGCTAGAGGGAGATTTGAGAGTTTAAAATATGCTGAGCAAGAGAGGACCAAGGATAGAATGGTGGGGAACACCACAATTTAAGGGGCAGGAAGATTAGTTGAAGAGCAGTTAGAGGTAAGAGGAGAACCTAGGAAAGCTGTTCAGAAGCCAAGCTCAATAATTCCTTTGCCAAAAGAATGAGCTCGTGGGTAAGTTGGTTAGCCAGAGAAGTGAGGATGAGGGCTGGCTGAGAACTGGACACTGGAATAAGTATCAGAGGACGTTATACTCAGGTTTCTTCAGACAAGGGACGCTGGTGCGGTAAGTTTGAAAATGGGCATTTTCTGACCAAGGAGAGCCAGTGGGGTGGTGGACTGACAGTGCCTCACTTACTTGCCCTCTCTGCTGTGTCCCTTCCACTCAGATCCCCGAAGCCAGGACAGGAGACGGCGGCAGCAGCCACTGACCTATCACCTTACTTCAAGCAGCCTGGCCTCACCCCCAGCTCCTGCCAGCTCTAGCCTAGCCCCCTCACGCAACATGGGCTCCTGCCTACTGCCCAGCTCACTCAGCGTATCAGGTCTGTGCACACTGCCACTGAAATCTAGGTTGGCAGCCTCCTTCCCTCCTTCCCACACAGGGTGGAGAGCAGGCTCCTGAGGAAATCCTGCGGCCCCGCTGCCCCCGGACCTGGACCTCTTTCTTGACTGATGTGATAGAGGCCTCTGTAGACCAGGGGCATCAGTTACCGCCCAGAGGATCCTAAACCCCAATCACCCATGCCCTTGTACAGGAAGCTGAAATTTAATGAATGTCTTTGTATAATAGTAGTTCCCATTTATTGAGCATTTACTATGTGGCAGGCACTGCTCTAAGCTCATTATCTCATTTAATCCTCACTTTTACAGTTGAGGAGCATTATGACTTTTCCTACCTGCTGATTGAAGCTCCCTGACTCCAGGAGCTGGACATTAGACAAAACTGCAGAATGAAAAAAAGGATAGGCCTGCCATCACCACAAATGTGTGACCATATCAAGCACACAAAACCTTGGCCGTCTGCTCTCCTTTTGTTCTATCCCAGCTGCCACAACATGAGTAACAAAGAAACAGAATTTACGGAGGATGAGGCCCAGAAATCAGGATTTTAAAAAGATTCCCAGGTGATTCTAATGTGCAACCACGGTTGAGAACCACTGCTCTAAGGTCTATAAATTCAGAGTAATTCAAGCTCTGATTTGCTGTTTCACCCCTTGAACAAGACTAGAGCATGCCAAGCTTCTTAACCAAGGGCAACCACCTCACCACCTCTGCACATGTGCCAATGTCTAGAGACATTTTGGGTTGTTACAAACGGGGAGGGGCAGGAAGAGGAACAACCTCTAATCCAGTGGTTCTCAACCTGTGGGTTGCGACCCCTTTGGCGGTCAAACGACCCTTTCCCAGGGGTCGCCCAAGACCATCCTGCATATCAGATATTTACATGACGATTCATAACAGTAGCAACATTACAGTTATGAAGTAGCAACAAAAATAATTTTATGGTTGGGTCACAACATGAGGAACTGTATTTAAAGGGCCAGAAGGTTGAGGACCACTACTCTAATGGGTAGAGGCCAGGGATGCTGCTAAATATCCTAGAATGACACAAAGAATTATCCAGCCCAAAATGTCAATAATGCCAATATTGAGAAACTCTAATCTAAAGGAAGTTCCCTCTTCCCCGTGGCCCCTACCCTGATATGTTTCTTTTGTTCTCAGGGAGCAACTGCTCATTCCTGTCCTCAGGGGACAAGCCAGAGGCGGTGATGGTGATTGGGAAAGGTCTACTAGGAACTGGACCTCGGATCCCCTGTGTCAGGATCCGATCACAGGTAACATTTTTGGGTCTTCCTGTCCCCAGCATAACAACTATGGCAGAACCCAACAAGCAACTGTTCATCTGGTAGTAGGAGGGGGAATGCCCAGCACTGCTTTACCTCTCCCCAACCACTTAAGAGAGCTCTTCTGGTGTCTCGAGTGCCTGTCTGTCCAGTGTCCCATCCCCTTCAAGCCAGGTCTCTTGCTTGCTTTCAACCCCATGTCCCTGCTGGATATACCCCGACCTCAGCCTGCTAGCTTTGGCTTTGTCTGCCCCTGCCCTTAGTTTCTCCTCTCTTTCTGCCCAGACCTGCCCGAGGAGAGTTCCCGCCAGGAGGGGTCCCGGATTCCCCAGGTAACACATCTGATTGCTGCTCCTAGGAACAGCTGTGCCACCAACACCAATTCAGTCCAGACCCCCATGCTAGTTCGCTAAAGTTGGGTATAGGCAGAAGGTGAATGGACGGGTGAAACGTAAGCTGGTCTGGCAGGGGCTGAGGCACAGAAGGCTGAGAAAGATCTACCAATCCTCCAAAAGCTTTCTACACAGTACTTGTCTTTGGTACAAATCTTGGCCATGATATAGCCATGGAGGTTAAATGGTGGATTCTTTTGCCTCCCCTAGTTAAATAAGACTGAGAGCATATAGTTATAGATTGAACCCAAGTTCTCTATTATCCTCTCAGCTAGGGAACGTGCCCAGGAATGAAAGGTCCTAGTACCTGTGTTGACTGCTAAACTACACCCTTACTCATGGGAACTCTAGAAGCACAAATATTCATGGAAGAACCCAGCTTCTTAGCCCACCCCCTGTCCACAGGCTAGGTCCAGGTTGGACTGGGGCTCACCGCCGACTTGCAGAGGGATGAGAGGCTCTTCGGGCCCCACATCCCCTATCCTCTGGACCAGGGAGAGCAGTGAGCCGGAGCCGGGACCCCGCTCTGCACCAGGGTGAGCACAGACTGTCCCTCACCCCACTTCTCCTTTCTACCCCCTCATTCCCAATTCTGCCACTCAGGATCATTTCCTTCCTCAATCCTTGACCCCCAAAAGACTAAATGTACTTTCATTAGGAATCTAGTACCTGGTTTTTTCCCCATAATGGCCTGTCTTCACTCCCGTGAATACGAACACTGTGCCTATCCTTACCCATCCCACCTCTCACTTCCCAGCCCCTGGCTAACAGACCAGCAAAGGAGCAAACTTTTCACAACCCTGATTCCTCTTTTCTATTGCAGGCTGCCTCAGGCTGCACCTCCACGGCCCCACTCTGCCCCTGCCATTTCTCCTATTTCCTGTAGTCTATCTGACTCCCAGTCTCGGACCTGTTACAGCGGGGGGCCCTTGGGCCAACCTGAGGTTTGTTTTGTCCCTAAATCTCCCCCATTCACTGTTTCTCCCCGGGTCTGATGCCTTGACCTTCAAGCCCAGGATATAGCCACAAGATGGGCAACACTGAGAAATGTGCTAGTCCCCTGCCACAGCTGCTGATTCCATGTGACAACTATAACTCCTCAGAATGCCATTCACACCGTGCTGAGGCATCACAGAGCATCACCTTGAGACAGGACAAAGCAGGGAATGTGTCACCCCTTCCCTCCCTCCACAGCACAAGATTTTGGGACCACAAAAATATCTATATTTTTATATCTGGGGAGGGAGTAGAAAAGAAAGCAGCCCTATACTGGGCCCTACTCAGTGGCAGCTTCTTGTTCCATAGGGTTAAGGAAGACTTTGAGGAAATAAAAGTTGTTTGGAAAAATCCAGGTGTAGTTGCTTTATATGCTGTGATGGGTAGAAGGGATGAAGTGAAGTGTGAAGGCCCCTCACACCCTCCATCTTGCCTCAGACTATGTCCTGGAGCCCTAGAAAAGAGGGGAAAGACCTGAGGTAAGGAAAATGCTGTTTTACTCGGAGGAATCCTCCGGGAATCAACTCCCACCCACCCTCTCTCCCCTTTACGTTGGGACCCATACTTAAGCTTGGTCTCCAAACCCGCCCCCGCCCCCTTTCTTCTCTATGACTTGGGTCTACAGCCGCCAACCCCTAACTCACTGTCTCTTGCCCCAGAACATGGAAATAGAATTCTGTATCTTTACAATCCCTCACTCACAAAAAAAAACCCACAAAAACACCTGCCTAAATAATCTTGGAAAAGTGAGGACTGTTTAAGTGAAGAACTCAAATCCTCATTCGTGGATGGCATCCTCAGTACCCTCATCCCTACCTGGCAGTGCCACCTTGTACCCATACCCCCAACTTGGGCACCTGGGGCCTAGGAAACCCACCCAGGGGACAGCTGAAGGGGGAGGGACACTGCAAGGCACTCTTCCCTGTGCGGACAAGGGGCCCAGTTCTGGCGCTGCGTGCTTGGCCCCACGCTTTCTGGTGGGAAGTTTCGAACCCTGCAGGCCCTGGCACGGCCTCGCCACTCCCGGGCTGGGCGCTACAGCCCCAGACCGTTACCTGGGGCAGAGAAAGCGCCACTTTCATTCCTGCTTCTTGGGATTGTTGACGGCCACGTAGTGATAGAGGACGACAAGCAGGAAGAGCGACACGCCCAGCATGTTGGCGAAGATGGCGAGCTGCACGTCGGTGATCATCCTGCGGAGAAGAGGGCGGGCTGAGCCTGCGGCTGGCACCACTCCCTGCCCAGACCAGGGCCCGTCCTCGCCCCCCTGGTCGCCTGCGCGCCTCTCACCTGACCAACTGCGCTCGGCTCCGCGGCGGTCTGCGTTCCGGCTGAAGGTAGGAGACCTGGTCCGGAAGTTTGTGGCGCCAGCTCAGCTCCAGGACAGGCACTTCCGGCGGGGGTCGGCCTCTCTAGCCCCGCCGTCTCGCCTGCTCCCCGCCGCGCTCGCAAGGGGCGTGGTCTGGGGCGGGGCGGCCGCGGGATGGCGTGTGTCGGGCCCGCGCTGCACAGCTGGGCGCAGCTGGCGCAGCGGGGGACGTGGTTAACAGCGCCGGGGCCGCCTCCCCGGAGCCGCGGGGTGCTAGGGCGAGGGTGCGGCAGTGGGGCCGGGCGGGAGGCTTGGCCTGACCTTAGACTCTGACACCCCTTCCCGTCCCGCCCCCCCACGCTGCTGCTCACCCTTTCCCGGCCGGCCCGGCTGGCCAGGTGCTTCCTTTGGGCCCTGCCCTCGGATCCCCTCCCTGGCCCGGCGGTGGGGTGAGGGATGAGAGGTGGTGCCGAACGGAGACAACTGGGTGCTGCTCTCCTCGGAGCCAGCCCTTGCGCCCAGTACCCTACACGTAGGACAATCCTGCCTGTGACCTGACCAGCGCCTCCCTTACCCTGGCTCCCCCAACCCCCTACCCCGCACCCCCACCTCCGGGGTAGGCGTCGGAAATAGGGCGGAACCTCCCGAAATCTAACCCCAAATCGTGGGACTTCGGCCAAGTGGGAAATCACCCCCCGGATGTGAGGGAGGGAGCGGGGAGGAATGGCCGGGATAAGCCGGAGGGGCCGTGGGTTCCGAGCAGAGCAGGGTCACGAGGAGGAAGGAGAAAGATGACGGGGTGTTGTCGGGGGTCCGGTGAGGGGAGAAGCCGCTGGGGCTCTAGCCCTCTGCCCAGCCAGAAGCTGCTCACTCCGCCCTCACCCCTGGCTTCCCCGTCCCTCGGCTTCACCATAAAAGGGAACGGCACGGAGCCAGGCTGGGCGGGGGGCTGGGCCGGAGCTGACAGGGGTAATGGAAGCCAGTTGCTTTGCGGTAGAGGGGCCCGGGCTCAGGGGACGCTGCTGCTCCTGAGCCAAAGAAAACCACAGGCGTTCCCATGGGGCCGGGCAGCGGGTGGGGGACCAGTGCCGCCTGTGTGCACAGTGCGCTGGTGTGCGCTCGCCCAGCGTGGCCTTCCTGGCCTGGGACCGACCGTCACCAGCGTGTCCGCCATGCTCTGGTCCATAACTCCTAAGCTCAGCCTCTGCCTTTCGTAGTCCTGGCTCCTCTGGTCTCCCCACTCACCCCAGCCCTCACCCAGTATTTCCCAGAGGTTTCCAATTTAGAATCCCAAGCCCATGTCCCTTCCACATAACCTTGAAACCCCAGAATGTGTTTCCTTGAGGGGCCAGTCTGTTCCCAGCTCTGCTCAGCGAGAACGAGGGTCTGGGTCTTAAAGGATTACACACATTAGGCTTCATGTCCCCTGGAAATCTGAAGCAGATTCAAGTCCAAGCAGATCTTAGAGCTACGATTGGAACAGAACTAGATCCTGGAAAGCAGACTTTCCAGACTGCCAATGGCATGAGGTGCTTCAGATTTTCAAGCCTGTCCTGAACCCGCTGAGCCAGGTGCCAAGCTTCCTAGACTGTCAGAGCGGAAGGGTGCCTCCAAGATCGTTTTATAAAGAAGGAAACAGGCCCAGAAGGCAATTGATTTGACCACGGTTCTACGACCGGTTAGAGACCGTGTTACCTGATTCTCTTTCCTCTGATCAATGAACCCAGAGCCACTGATTTATTTGATATCAGGTTGTCCTGGGTCAGGGACAAGAGGAAAAGGACGTATTTTAGAGCCATCCAGAAATGTCCTTCACCTCCCACAACTTCCTGTGCCTAGGTCACTGAGACTTTATCGGCCTTGAATGGGTCACTTGGCCTGGTGCCTAGAGAAACTGAAACAAAAATGGTCTCCAGGACAAAACTAGACCCAGCTAAGAACAAATAAAGCTTGAAAACAGTTTGGGTAGAAGAGTATGTGGGAAATAGGACAGGCACAGCCTCATCCTGTGAAGAATTGGAGGAGGGAGAGGATCTGGAGGGGGCACATGTGCAGCTTAATCTTTGTGATTAGTGTGACATTTTCAAGGAAAAGATGAGTTTAGAATTAGACTCAGGAGAAAAAATCAACCAGACCTGGGAGACGGGGACTGAACCCTGAGTCCAGGGAGGTTGGTACCTAAAGTATTGCACCTGTAGGAGGGTTGGTTGGAAGGAAAAGGAAATGTATGCATTTGAGAGGAGGAGTAGACTTTTGCTCAAGAGTCCCCACAAGTTTGAATTCCCATCTGGGTCTGCATGACTCAAGGCCTAATTCATATTATTCCCTCCTTTTCCCCTCTCAATATTTATCTTCTGACAGATGCTTAGACATAAAATGTTCCTTACTACTACTGGTGTCGCCTGGCCCGCCCTGGGCACGAGCTCGTTGCTCAGTGATGGTCGACTGAATGAGTTACGTCGTAGAGCCAAGATTGCCCATTGGCACTAGACCCTTGGAAATTCCTCATCTTGGAGCAGTTATAAAATAGATACTGTCCTAGTGCCCAGGGACTTAGCCTAGTTGACCTCAAGAATTCCAATTGCTTTGGAAATTTGTGGCCATCTGCCAATACTACCACTGCAGCCACCATGGCATTCTCCCTCATCTTAGGTTCCCCTACAGCCTCTTGCCCAACGCCTCGGGCCTCCCCAGTGAACCCAGAGCCACTGATTTATTTGATGTTTCACAGACATCCCTGTCAGCCCTGAGGTCTCGGCCCCTAATTATAGGACTAAATGATATGTAACATACTGCAATTGTATTTCAAAGCCAACATTTCTGACTTGACACACTTAAAATATAACCGGTTTTTAAACTTAAGGGGGCAGGCAAAGCGATGGGTGACAACTGGGAAGTGACGAGATGGCTGGGATGACTCCTCAGGTTGCCAGAGGCCTCCCGAGGGAGAGAAGAGGAGAAAGAACAGAGAAAGAAAGCCCACAGCAGTGGCCAGGACAACCTAGAGAGGAAGTGGGTTGGCTTCCTGCCAGAGCCAGGGCCTAGAACTGATGCTGAGACCAGGGACGAAGCTGCAACCTTCTACCGGCAGCAACTTTGAAATCAGGATCTCCATCCGACACCTCTAAGGGGCAGCCACAGACTCCCATGTCTGTTGGTTCCAGGGCTTACTCTCACCATCCCGTCTTCTTGTTGCATTGCTCCCAACCCTTAGCATTCATAGGACCTCGGAGGCCGGTCATTCAGTCACATTGAAGAGTTGGTGGCATCCTCCCATGGCTTCCAATCATTGCCCTGCAAACGGTTCCCAGAATCAAGATCCACATTTTGAATCATCTCCTGGACATCTATTTCTATTGGGATGTGTTACTCTCACGTTAAACTCAGTACAGACCTACCTCGGAGATATTGCGGGTGTGGTTCCTAACCACAGCAAGTAAGTGAATATTGCAATAAAGCGAGTCATAATGCTTTTGCTGGTGAAGGAAGTAAATTTGTAAACATGTGTAACATTTTCTATTTGAAAAAAAAAAGCAACATCTGTGAAGCCTAATAAAGCTAAATGCCTGTATGTTTAAATCAAGGTCATCCTTCTTTCCTCCAAACCTGCTCCTCCTCTCAACCTACCCATCCTGGCTAGAACCCTGGCATCTTCACTGGTGTCTCCCTTCATCTGCTCCCCTGGTACCCAGCCTTCTCTGTCAGGCCTGCACCACTTTGCAGTGCAGAATTTGGAAGGGACCTTGGACAACAGACCCCCAGTGGAGTCTCAGGACTTGCTCAAAGTGATAACGTAGTTAGAGGAGGAGCTGGAACCAGCATCCTCGTGCCCTAACACCCTGCCCCCTGTTCTTGCTGACGGTCTTCAGTCTTCTCTCTGCGGGGATACTGATCCCCTCCTCAAAATTGTGCAGTCCAGGCTCTTAGCCAGTCATCTGAGGCTCTCCCTGATTTTTCCGCAATGCACTTCTCTGACTTTCTATGCCACTTCTTGACACAAATAAAAGCTAACCGCGCATTTACCACATGCCAGGCAGTATTCTAAACTCTGTGTGTATTAACAGCCCTCACAGACCTAGGAAAGCGGCACTATTATTTCTCCCAAGTTATAGATGGGGAAACTGAGGAAGACCACATTTCCCAACCTGAAACCTCTCTGTCTCTTCCAACACCTCTTTTCTGACTCCCGCAGCAGCCGCTGTCTTTCCACTCCTCTTGCCCACAACACGCCTCCTCCATCGGCCTGGCCCCCTAGGCGCTCTGTCTACCCCGCGTTATGTTAGTTTCTGTTTTGGAGCTTGGTCCCATTCCTCAATAGCCCCAGCTGCTCCTTACTGAGTCACACACACATGCCTTTGCACCTGGGTGCCTCCACCGTGCTCAGCACACGGCGCTCTCCTAGTACTTCCGCTCAGCCCTCCCAAGTGTCCCTCCACACGGGACCTGGTCCAGAACACAGCACTGAGGGCCAGGTGGTGGAGAGGGGCCCGCGGATGGAGAGGGGTCCGCTGATGGAGAGGGGTCCGCTGACAGATCCCAACATCCCAGGAGGCGCTGCCTGTCGGGTCAGGCTGATGCTGAGTCCTATGAGTCCCCAGCCTGCTACAGAGGCTATCAGACTTGCCTCCACGGGAGGGAGTGACTTCCTTTACTCTGTAGTAGGGCTCAATTTGTCTACCTCCCTTCCCTCCCCCCCTTATGGCCTGACCCTCCCCAAAACTAGTCTGGGACCCATATTCATTTGGCCTTTTTAGAATGAGAGTCTCCTCTTGCCCAAGTTCTCCATGCTTGACAAGGTTGCCCCCCCCCCCATTTCCAGATTCCTTCCTTCCCCTCTGGCTTCTCTGAATTTCCTGACTGCCTCATGGAGTCCTTGTCCTTTGCCCTGGCCCAGTAGCCCTCTCTCCTATTCTCCTTTTTTCTCCCAAGTCACTGACTAGGTATTTAGATTTTAATCTCAGCTCTGCTCTTAACTTGCTGTATTACCTTGGACAAATTACTTTCCCTCTCTGAGCCTTAATTTTCACATCGTAAAAGGAGGGAGCTAGACTGGATGGTGAGTGATATTCTGCTGAGCTCTCCAGGCTCTCCTCTCTTCACAGTCCTCCCCTCTTCCTCTCACCTTTGGAACCCCCCCAACCCCCCCACCCCACCCCCACTGTCAGGTCTCTCCTCCCAGGCGAGGCTGCCCTCGCCCAGGGGAGCTGTGGCTTCAGCTCCTGTTCCCTAGCTAAGCAGCCAGCCCTGGGCCTCCTCCCCAGCCCTGGCCCCGGCTCCACTCCATGTGGCCCGTCTGAGAGGCTGGCTCCAAGCCCGGCGGCAACTCCACATTTCTGTTTTTCCTTTTTTCCCCCCTCTTTCCCGGAGTTAACTAGAAGCAGATGTGGCGCACGATGGTTGGAGAGGTGGGGGGAGGAAAGGGGAGGCTGGACCGCCAGCCAGACAGGGGGGAAGGGAGGGGAGTGAGCAAGAGAGGGAGGCAGGAGGCCAGGGCCCGCCCCACACAGCCACTCTTGCGCCTCTGAACGGCCACAGGGGTAAAGTCCTGTCACCCCCAGGATCCAGTCATTGGGGAAAACGGATAAGGAGACCAGAAGAGGGCCAGCTGGGGTGAGGGGGCGGAGGCCCAGGAAGCAGCATCTGAGAGGGGCAGGGACCAGGCGCAGGAGGCCTGGGGGCGCCGAGAACAGACTCCCCTCAGAGGTGGAGAAGAGGAGAGCGGAAGGAACCGAGGGAGGGACTGACGGACGGGAGCCTGAGGCGGGAGGAGGAGGGGGAGAGGGGTCAGGCCAGGAGGCCAAGGAGGAGGCGTGTGGCTGGGGGCTGCTGGCAGGAAGCTGGGGACAGGCCCCGACCCCGGAGCTGCGGGCATCCCCGCTCCAGGCAGAGGCGCCAGTGATCAGGCGGGATGTGCCTCTGAGGGCCACGGCCAAGCGCCCCACCATGGCCCCCAGGACCCTCTGGAGCTGCTACCTCTGTTGCCTGCTGACCACAGCCGTAGGGGCAGCTAGCTACCCCCCTCGCGGGTACAGCCTCTACACAGGGAACGGTGGGGCCCTCAGCCCCGGGGGGCCCCAGGCCCAGAGCGCCCCTCGGCCTGCCAGCCGCCACAGGTAAGTGTCTGATGAAGAGGGGCCCAGCCCAAGGCTGATGGTAGGTGGGAGGGTGGGTCAGAAGTGGGTATCGAGGCCCCCGCTTTGGCTGCCCTCTCCTGGGCTGTCTCCCCAATGCAGGGAAGAGAGGGAGAGGAAGCCCATCCATCAGATGGCTCCTCACGAGCCCACCTTCCTGCTGGGCGTTACCAGGCGCCCCCCCTCCCCCCCAATAGATAGGTCCTCTTGTCTAACCTCAGGGGGATCAGCTCCCTCGGCCTCAGCGGGACCTGAAGTTAGGTGTCCAGGGGAACGACCTGAGGGGCATGGCCGGGCCTTCCTGCCCTGCGTACCAGCCTGGGAGCCTCGGGCAGCCCTTTCATCCCTTCCTGGGGCTTCCTCAGCCCCTCCAGGGATCCCTGATACTGACACGCTTTTGCTGGGCTCCTTTGGGCCACTCCAGCCAACACAGATCCGAGGCCAGCAAACCCCCTGAGGGACAGGGCTCGTCAATGGCTTATTCTCTGCTGAACCCTGAGCTGGACCCCTGCCTGCCCGGGCCTCTCCCCTGAGGGGTGGGTGGAAGCCAGCATCCAGGGAATCACCGAGTCACCAGAGGGCCCCTGCCAGCCGGCTCACACAGGCCACGCCAGGCTAGAGACTGAGATAGAAAAGGGACACGAATGAATGGGTGAATCCAGAGGCTCCCCGGGGCCCCCGCCCCAGCCGTGAGGATCAACTTCTCATAGTTGTGGTTTTCCATTCTGCGCCTCCTCTCCTGTCTTGAAAAGTCTTTATCGAGACTCCGGGCGGACAGGAAGGCGTGGGGGAGTTGCCCCTGCCAGAGCCCCACTCCCACGGGTCCCCCAGGGCCCGTCATCCTTTGACCCCCCCCCCCCCGCCCTCTGGTGGCCCTGGGCCCTCCCCAGGGTGTGTGTCCCTGGCTCTTGTGCCTACGTGGGGTTGTGCCTGCAGGAACTGGTGTGCCTTCGTGGTGACTCGGACAGTGAGCTGTGTCCTGGAGGATGGAGTAGAGACCTTCGTCAAGCCCGACTACCAGCCCTGTGGCTGGGGCCAGCCCCAGTGTCCCCGCAGCATCATGTGAGCCCAGCGCTGGGGAGTGGGTGCTTGGTGGGGGCCGGGCCAGGACAGCACTAGGGCATCCAACTTGGGAATGTGCACCAAGCAGGTAGCGAGGGCAGGGCCAGGGGCTTCAGTCAGCCATTCTGAGGAGATGCTGAGGCAACAGCTTGGCTGGTGGGCACACTGAACTAGAGCACTCTGCAGCCCCTCAGTGCCTTCTCTGGCTGGTCATGCTCAAGGAGAGGAGTTCAAGGCTCCGGCACAGGACAGCGGAGGCAGAACAGCGATTTGGCCCTTGGCCAACAAGCTAGCTGACAGCTGTCAGCTGAGCAAGACCACATGCTGAACGGTGAGGGGGACCCAGCCTGAGGGACAGGCCTTGCCCACCAGCAGCTGCCCATCTCTGAGGACAGGGGCCACGATCACCGACAGTGCAGGGAGGAGTAATGAGCCCTCCCTCCACCTCTCCCAGGTACCGCAGCTTCCTCCGTCCTCGCTACCGCGTGGCCTACAAAACGGTGACGGACATGGAGTGGAGGTGCTGTCAGGGATATGGGGGTGATGACTGTGCTGAGAATCCTGCCCCAGTGCTGGGTCCTGCGCCGACCACACCACGCCCCCGGCCACGGCCTGGCCGCCCCAACCTCTCTGGCTCCAGTGCAGGAAGCCACCTGAGTGGACTTGGCGGGGAAGGTGAGTATGGGAGCCCTGGAGAGAGTAGTGGGAAGTGGTGGGGGGCAGAAAACGGGGGACCAGGCTGCTGAGGGAAGCCTCCATGTTCCAAGCCAGAAAAAAGGGACAGAAAAGAGTTAATGGGATCTCTGAGATTCCCTGTCCATGTGTGTGCGCGTGCATTTGCATGTGTAAGCGTGTGTGTGCGTGTGTGTACACCAGACAGAGATGGAGAGATTGAGAGGGACCAGAGAAAAAGGAGGCAGAGAAAGTGAATGTGCTTACACATGCCCACATGTGGCCAAGATACTTCCTAGTTGGGAACAGCTGCGGGAAGAAGGGGGAATTCCTTCTGAAGCTTGGTCCAAGGGGATATAGACAGTTGGGACTACAAGTCCCAGCATGCACTGCAACCAACTCCAGGTCCCAGGCCCCTCCCTGGCCTCTGGAGACTGCAGGTCCCAGAATGCAGCAGTCCCTGCCCTGTTGCTTTCCCTCCCCAGTGTGCTGGGCCCTGCGGATGTGCTGTGTTTGCTTGCCAGGGAGCAAGTCATGTTGTAATTATGGAAACAGGAACTTCTGGCTGACTCTCCCCTCATCCAGCTGGAGCCCCCAGAGGCCTGCCACAGAGCTCATCTGTGTCCTGTGGTGTTGTGGAGCGGTGCTGCCCAGGAATGGCCGCCCCACATTCCCATTTCACTTGCCGGGGGAGTGGCCGTGTTATACCTGTTTCACAGAAGGAAGCCGTTTCCATAGCGTTAAGAGGCCCGCTGGACAGTGAGAGGACATGGGCTGGGTGGTCAGACGGATGACCTGGGTGTCAAACTTGGCTCTGCCACTTATTTAACTTGTAACCCATGGCCCAGCTACTTAAGCTCTCTGGTCCTGTTTCCCGCTCTGCAGAATGGGAAGAGCTCACGGTAGCTGCCCAATGGAGTGTTTCAAGGGGGAAAGATCTGGCCTTGAGGCATTCAGTGAATGAGAGTTTCTTTCTGTCTTTTCTTGCTCAAGTCACCCCGCTAAGCCATAGTCAAATCAGTTAGGACCTCTGACCTCTTGCTGGAGTTGGACCTAGGAGGCTGGCACTGAGTCCAGCCCCGCTGCCTTATGTCTTCTCCTCTCTGCCAGGTCCTGGGGAGTCAGAGAAGGTGCAGCAGCTGGAGGAGCAGGTACAGAGCCTGACAAAGGAGCTGCAGGGCCTTCGGGGTGTCCTGCAGGGACTGAGTGGGCGCCTGGTGGAAGATGTCCAGAAGGCTGTGGAGACGGCCTTTAACGGGAGGCAGCAGCCAGCAGACGCAGCTGCCCGCCCTGGCGTGCACGAAACCCTCAACGAGATCCAGCAGCAGCTGCAGCAACTGGACAAGCGTGTCTCCACCCATGACCAGGAGCTGGGCCATCTCAACAACCATCACGGTGGTGGTGGCACAGCCCTGAACCCGGCCCCAGCCTCTCCCGGCCACAGCGAGGAGCTGCTGCGGGAGGTGGAGCAGCGGCTGCAGGAGTCCTGCTCCGTGTGCCTGGCAGGGCTAGATGGCTTCCGCAGGCAGCAGCAGGAGGACAGGGAGCGGCTGCGAAGACTGGAGAAGCTACTGGAGGAGCGGCAGCGGCAGGCCGTGGGCCGCAGGCCCCCTCAGGAATGCTGCCCTCCAGAGCTGGGCCGGCGACTGGCAGAGCTGGAGCGGAGGCTAGAGGTCGTGGCCGGTTCAGTGACCGTGCTGAGTGGGCGGAGAGGCACGGAGCTGGAAGGTGCAGCGGGGCAGGGGGGCCATCCCCCAGGCTACACCAGCTTGGCATCCCGCCTCTCCCGCCTGGAAGACCGATTCAACTCTACCCTGGGTCCCTCGCAGGAGCAGGAGGAGGGCCGGCCTGGGCGTCCTGGGGGCCTGACCCACTGGCTGCCTGCTGCCCGGGGCCGATTAGAGAAGCTGGAGGGGCTGCTGAACAATGTGAGCAAGGAGCTGGGTGGGCGGCTGGACCTGCTGGAAGAGCAGGTGGCAGGGGCCGTGCAGGCATGTGGGCAGCTCTGCTCTGGGGCCCTGGGGGAGAAGGACTCCCAGGTCAGTGAGACCCTCAGTGCTTTGGAGCGCAGGGTGCTGGACGGCGAGGGGCAGCTGCGGCTGGTCATCTCTGGCCTAAACAAGGTGGGAGCAGCTGGGGAGACACGGCAGGCCACGCTGGAAGGGTTGCAAGGGGTCGTAGGCCAGCTCCAGGGTCGTGTCGATGCTCAGGATGAGGCAGCTGCAGAGCTCACACTTCAGCTGAATCTCACAGCTGCACGGCTGGGCCAGCTAGAGGGTCTGCTACAGGCCCGTGGGGATGAGGGCTGTGGGGCCTGTGGGGGCGTCCAGGAGGAGCTGGGCCGCCTTCGGGATGGCGTGGAGCGCTGCTCCTGCCCCCTGCTGCCTCCACGGGGCCCGGGGGCTGGCCCGGGTGTTGGGGGGCCGAGCCGTGGGCCTCTGGATGGCTTCAGTGTGTTTGGGGGCAGCTCAGGCTCAGCCCTCCAGGCCCTGCAAGGAGAGCTTTCCGAAGTCATCCTCACCGTCAGCTCCTTCAATGACTCGCTGCATGAGCTCCAGGCCACAGTGGAGGGCCAGGGCGCTGATCTGGCCGACCTGGGAGCCACCAAGGACCGCATCATCTCCGAGATTAACAGGCTGCAGCAGGAGGCCACAGAACATGTCATGGAGAGTGAGGAGCGCTTCCGAGGCCTGGAGGAGGGACAGGCGCAGGCTGGCCAGTGCCCCAGCCTAGAGGGGCGATTGGGCCGTCTGGAGGGCGTCTGTGAGCGGTTGGACACAGTGGCCGGGGGACTGCAGGGCCTACGTGAGGGCCTTTCCAGACATGTGGCTGGGCTCTGGGCTGGGCTACGGGAGACCAACAGCACCAGCCAGACACAGGCAGCCCTGCTGGAGAAGCTGCTGGGGGGGCAGGCGGGCCTGGGCAGGCGGCTCGGTGCCCTGAACAGCTCACTGCTGCTCCTGGAGGACCGGCTCCACCAGCTCGGCCTGAGGGACTTCACTGGTGAGGGGGCAAGAGGAGGCCTGGGGTGTGGGGGGGCCCCTTTCCAGTTCTTTCTCCCTCTCTCACAACAGCCCAGCCTGAAGCCCATCCACTTTTTCTTTGCTCTGCTCAGCATGAATTGCAGAGCCCATCCCTGTCCCAGGGGTTGATTTATCCACAAGAGGTGATCCCGGGCCCCAGCTCCCCGCCTTCCCCCCGGCTGTGGGTGGGGGTGGGGTGCTGCTCTGCCAGCCAGGCATCCCGCATGGGCAGCCAGGGTCCCATCAACCTGTCCGTGGAACCATCACCCTGTCTTTTGGAAACTCCTTTTATGGCTCTCCTACAACAAACTTTTGTCACTGTAGGGCCTGCAGGTGAAGCTGGGCCCCCAGGGCCTCCTGGAGTACAGGGACCCCCAGGCCCCGCCGGGCCTCCAGGACCCCCAGGCAAGGATGGACAAAAGGGGCCCATTGGGCCACCAGGTATGTGGGCTGAGATCCTTGAGCGGCCAGGGTTACCGCCCCTCTGACATTCCCCTTTGAACTCGAAGGGAAGTGGGGAAAGGGATGAGGAATGGGGTCCCGATGGCTGACAGCGATTAGGAAAGTGGCCGGGCCCTGGGATAGGCACTGTTGGCTGATTGGATATGGTGGCCTCACTGCTGACTTGAAGATCAAGGCTGAGCCTACAAGGGCTGTGTCGGGTGTGAAAGGCTAAGGGCATAGCCCAGCAGTTGACAGCGTGGCCCTGCTCCTCCTCTCCTTGGTACCCCATTCCTGCTTTGGAGTCCGTATAGCACCTAGCACAGCCGGACAGACTCAGCAGATGTTTGCTGAGTGACTTAGAGCTTCTCTCTCTCTCTCTCTCTCTCTCTCCCCCCTTTCCTCCTCTCGCAGGTCCCCAAGGTGAACAAGGTAAGTTCTCATTTGAGGCTGGAGGGAGGGGAACTGAACTGGGGGTTGGAGGATGGAAGGCCTCAGGCAGCCCTGGGGGTAGAGATTCCCGAGGGGGAGGAACTGGCTGAGCATCTCCTCTGACACCCACCCTACCCCCACTCAGGAGTGGAGGGGGCACCAGCAGCCTCCGTGCCCCGGGTGGCCTTTTCAGCTGCCCTGAGTTTGCCCAGGTCTGAGCCAGGCACAGTGCCCTTCGACAGAGTCCTGCTCAATGATGGGGAATTCTATGATCCAGAAACCGGTAAGCCGGGTAGGGGGCTGACTGGCCCGGGGCGAGGGGCGGGGGGCGGGCGGTGGAGAGGCCATGCAGTGATGGCCCATTCCTGCCCTCAGACAAGGTGGACCTCTTCCTGCTCCGATTTGGGAGTCCCGTCCTCCATCTATCCATTTTCACCACAGCTTGGCTGACTGCGGGGTGGGGAGGGGAGGAGTCATTAGCTCACAGCTTTTTGGGAGGGTGGGGGGCACTGTTTTGAGTGCTGGGGGTGCGGGAATGAACAAAACACCAGATCTCCTGCGCTGGCTCGTGGAGCTTGCAGTCTTGTGGGGGAGCGGTGAAAAGACCCAGCAGGTCCCTCCCTAGTCCAGTTCTGGGTCCCGAAGCCCCCGGGCCCTGCCACCTGCCTCCCCCTGACGGCCATCCTCGTCCCCAGGCGTGTTCACAGCGCCGCTGGCTGGACGCTACTTGCTGAGCGCCGTGCTGACCGGACACCGGCACGAAAAAGTGGAGGCGGTCCTGTCCCGCTCCAACCTGGGCGTGGCCCGCATAGACTCCGGGGGCTACGAGCCCGAGGGCCTGGAGAACAAGCCGGTGGCCGAGAGCCAGCCCAGCCCGGGCGCCCTGGGCGTCTTCAGCCTCATCCTGCCGCTGCAGGCGGGGGACACGGTCTGCATCGACCTGGTCATGGGGCAGCTGGCGCACTCGGAGGAGCCGCTCACCATGTTCAGCGGAGCCCTGCTCTACGGGGACCTGGACCTGGAGCTGGAACAGGCGTAGGCAGGGGGCCGGGCCGACCGGCCTGAAGTGTCTGTGCCGCCAAAGAGCCATCTGGGGGGGCGGGCACCCCAGCCCCAGGTGCATCGCCGTCTCCAGACCCGACCGGCAAAGGCGCCCAGAGCAGCCTCCCCCCCCCCCCCAGCCCACCCCACCCCCGCAAACGGAGCGTGCCAGGTGGGGGTCTCCGGAGTCCCTTGTCCAGACTGTGAGCCTGATCGCTGTCCCCCGCAGGCCCCGGGCTGCGGAGGAGCGGGTCCCCGACCCTAGAAGCTCCCCCAGCGGCTTCTAGGCCGGTCCCCCGGGTTCCAGGGCGCTCCTGAGGCGCTCCGCCACCACCGCCATACTAAACTATTCAGGAATAAAGACATTTGGTTTTTATAAAAAACAGAACAAAACGAAACACACCGTCTGCTTCAGTATGTCCGGGGTAGGTGGGCGTGCACAGGGCTCGGCGCGGGGTAGCTCCGCCCGCACTGGCGGTGGACGCGTGGGCGGCGACCTGCGTCTGCGGCTGAGAGCCCCAGCGGGGCCCTCCTCCAGGGCCCGCCCGTCTCGCCGGTGTCCGCCAGGGGGCGCTGAGCGCCCCTCCTCGTCACGTGACCAGCGCCGCACACCTGGCGGCCCAGGGCGGAGGCGGGGCCCGGGTGCAGCAGTGCCTCGGCTTAGCGGGACCGGCCGCAGCGGCGAGGCCGGCGCCAACCCGCGGATCCCGCGTGCGGAGCGGCAGCGGCGGGTGCAGGAGAGGGCGGGACATGGGCACCTGCTCAGGAGCGTGCCTAGCCGCACTTCAGAGAGGTCTGCATTAGCTCCGAGTCCGTCTGACAAATGAAGGACCTCAGGCCGAGAAGGGGGAGGTGTTGCCAGCTGCAGGGCCACGCCGCCTGCTAAAGCGAGGCCGGGGACCGAGACCGCGCAGTCGGCGCTCCCAGGACCGCTTGGGTCGGTGGGCGGGGGGAGCAAGGGCCCTGCGGCGCTCTTTGCACGACGCTGCACGCCCGCTGCTGCGGGAGGCTCCCTGGAGGCGGAGCTCGGGACGCGGAGGAGGAGCCAGGCAGCTTGGGGAGCGGGGACACAACCCTCCGGCATAAAACCCCGCGCCCCGGACGAGCCGCTGCACCCCGGCGGGCGGAAAGCTGCGGGAGCGGCCTCATGGGAGAGAAGCAGATCCTGTGCGTGGGGCTGGTGGTGCTGGACATCATCAATGTGGTGGACAAGTATCCGGAGGAGGACACGGACAGCAGGTAGGGGCGCTCGGGCCCCTGAGATCCCAGGGGCCGCCGCAGCCCCGCGTTGGTGCCCCGAGGCCCAGACTACAGGGCGGGGGCTCTGAGAGTCCAGCCTCAGAAGCGGGGTCCCGCGCCCTCTGTCCGGGACCTGGGGAAAGAATTGAGTCCTTTAGTAACGAGACCCAGGCTTCAGATAGCAGTGTGTTCACCGATTCCCATTTCAACCCTGGGACTGTCGGGCATGATATCCCCGTTTTACCCACAAGCAAGTAGAGACCCTGAGAGAGGAAGTGATTTGTCCAATCCAAGGGCACGCAGCTAGTCCGGTGCAGGGCCAGCTTTTATTATTATTATTTTAACAACAATATCTATGCCCTTGCCTCTCACTAGCATTTACTTCTAATTTATTTACCACATATATATCGCATCTATTTCTCTTTTTTTGAATTGATTTTTCACAGAGAGGAAGGGAGAGGGATAGTTAGAAACATCCATGGGAGAGAAACATCGATCAGCCGCCTCCTGCACATCTCCTACTGGGGATGTGCCCGCAACCCAGGTACATGCCCTTGGTCGGAATCGAACCTGGGACCTTTCAGTCCGCAGGCCGTCGCTCTGTCCACTGAGCCAAACCGGTTAGGGCTCATCTATTTCTTTTTTTAAAATAACTCTTCAGTCTGCAGGCTGACGCTCTATCCAATGAGCCAAACCAGTCAGGGCTAAAATAACTCTTTATTGTTGAAAAGTATTACATATGTCTCCTCCCCCCTATTGACCCCCTCCAGCACCCCCATTCCCCGCCTTCACCCCTCTATCATCCATTTCTTTAAAGAAATTGAGGGAGCTTACAATTTGTATGGTTAGTGAGACTGGTCAGGAACACTTCAAGTATTTGAGCTTCACTGTAGCTCAGGGCTTGCTGGCCCTGGAGGGACCGTTGGAGGTGCCGAGGGTTATGGATGGAGCTGGTTCATGTGCCAGGACAGGCCCTTCCCTGGTGTTACATTCCGAAAGGAGTTTACCAGAAGTCCCTTTTACAGAAGTCAGTGGGAAACATCCTCCTCGCTGGTCTGGTGGAAGTCCAAGAGTCATTGTTGGTTCTTATATTTACTCTTGATAAGGAGGACACATTGTTGGTTCTTATATTTACTCTTTTTTTTAAACATATATTTTATTGATTTTTTACAGATAGTTAGAAACATCGATGAGAGAGAAACATCGATCAGCTGCCTCCTGCACACCCCCTACTGGGGATGTGCCCGCAACCAACGTACATGCCCTTGACCGGAATCGAACCTGGGACCCTTCAGTCCACAGGCTGACGCTCTATCCACTGAGCCACACCGGCCAGGGCTCTTATATTTACTCTTGATAAGGAGTTAGACTGCAATCCCAAGAAAGCGTTCTGTGGGCGGAGGGCAGGGCTTCCTCTTGGGGCAGCCCAGTGCTTGGGATCCTGGGAAGAACTGCTCCTTGGCCATCCGTTGTCTCAGCCACAACTGGATAAAAGGCCAGTCCAAGGCTGGGCCCGCGAGACACGCCCGTCGGATTGCCTTGAGGCTAAGTGAGCGGCGAGGCCAGGCGTTGCTCAGGCTTTGGGTCCATCCAGCCCTGTTGGATCACAGCAGCCCAGGGAAGTGTGGGAAGACCGGCCAAGTCCTTTCTTGGTAGATGTGGAGGAATTAGGTGATTGTTGTGAGGCCGTGTGCTCAATGGGTGGCAGAGCAGCAGCTGCAACCCACGCCTCCTGACTCCGAGTCTAGTGCTCCAGCCCTCGTCCTGCAGTCATTGCCTGTGCTCCCTGTCCCGCCGGAGCTGACCCTTTGCTGTGGCTGCTCTGTTTGCCAGGGGTTAGAGCCTCTTGCCAGGGGTGCAGGGGCCGTGGGGGAGAGGCACAGGGTGTGCCTGCCTCCGGAGGTGGCTAGGGGGAGGAGACCTGCCCCCCACACCCCCCGCCCCCCGGACTGGGGCTGGTTCTGGAGGCAGGAATAAGTGAGGGCCTCTCTGGAGACCTGTCCCTGCTCTCCATGCCCCTTGCGCTTGAGGGTGTACCTCCCTCCCCCTCACACCCTTGGCTCTGCTGCCCCGCAGAGCACTTGGGTTGAGCTCAGGGCCTCTGTCCTGTGCTCCCGTCCCACCCAGCCCAGCTCATCCACTCTGTTGTGCCTCCCAAATGAGCAAGCCGGAGTGGGGACCCCGTCCTCCCCACCTGTCCCAGGCTCTCTGTGCTCCATGGGCAGCGGGGGACTCTCGGGAGCTGCCACCCGGGACTCGGCCAGCCCCTGAGCAATGGCCCTGCCTCGCAGAGGCCAGGCCGAGAAGAGCCTTCCAGAGAGCGAGCATCCTCCTGGTCAGCAGGTCCTTTCTGAACGTGAGGGTGGGTGTCGGTGTGACTTTGAAGGGTGTCCACAGAGTAGAACTGTCTCGTCTTCCCCTGAAAACTCCTCCAAGATGGGGCCTAACTGCTCTTCATTTAAAAATACGGAGCACATTGCCGTGGTTGGGAGTCAGGAGTAACTTGGTGTGATTTTGAGCAAATCGGATTCCCCTCGGCTCCTCTCTTCTCTGCTTGAACGTTTCTCTGAAGGTCACAGCTTGAGAAAGGTGTGACCCTTTCCAGATCAGCCGCCTTCTTCCTAGTGCGACCATGGCCTCCTTTTCCCAAGGCGGAAGGGAAGTTCAGGGGGACGTTTGTGTACAAATAGACCTTTGTCTATAAATTCTGCTGCATTCGGTTCCCTTCACGAGTGCTGCTTTGGGACGTGGTTCACAGTTCTTCTTCTGGGTCTGGGAGAATAGAAATAGCAGCCTGCCCTGTGTACCTCCCAGTGTCACTGGAGCACAA
Source organism: Myotis nattereri (assembly GCF_964212035.1). Taxonomy (NCBI): domain Eukaryota; kingdom Metazoa; phylum Chordata; class Mammalia; order Chiroptera; family Vespertilionidae; genus Myotis; species Myotis nattereri. The sequence continues at coordinate 72,490,363 of NC_138085.1, read as the reverse complement.
ATGAGAAACCATGAAAGCTTTTTGACTATTCTGCATGTTACCGTGTTTGTTCTTGGTGATGCCAGTGAAGTTATACAGGTGTATTTTGAGGTTGTTTCCTCTTGTTAGACTTTCAGTAAAGGAGAAAAAATAAAGGACCAATAAAGGTAACTGCGTGAGGTGGTGAATGTGCCAACCAACCTCATTTGTGGTAATCATTTCGCAATATGTGTGTATATCAAGTCACATCGTGCTGCTTAAACTTACAAAATGTTAAATGTCAGCGACATTTCAGTAAAGCTGGAAAAAGGAAAACAAAACAAAAATAACGGAGGAATAACTGGTCTTCACCCGATAATCTTTTTAACTTGTTAACAGTTAGCTCTCCTCCTCTTATATGCTCACCATGTCCAGGTTACTTCCTGTCTTCGTTCAACCTGAGTTATTATGGAAGCGGCTCTACTCTCACAGGAGCAGGCAGTAAACGGAATACCTTTGGGAAGTGGCACTCGGAGTTATCCAGCTCTTAAGGGGAGGCGGGCGGTACAGCAGCTGTCCCCGGGGGAGAGATGGGCCATTATGATTGGGGAGGAGCTAACCCAGAGGGAGTGGAACCCTCGCATTGTAATGGACCTGAGTGAGTGGTTTCCTGATGTCATAAGAATAGGTGGAAGATGGAAATTAATTGCCCTGGCCAGGGATCGAACCCACAGCCTTGGTGCATCGAGATGATGCTCTGACCAACTGAGCTACCCGGGCAGGGCCTGGCCTGGGTGCTCTCTGGGGGATCTCTCCTAGCGATTACATCCTGCGAGCCTGACCCAGGGCACTGTGGTCAGCCCTGGTCGCCCCAGGACGAGCCTGCTGAAGTTGCAGGGACCCTCCTTGTGTTTTACAGGTGCTTGTCCCAGAGATGGCAGCGTGGAGGCAATGCATCCAACTCCTGCACCGTCCTCTCCCTGCTAGGAGCCCCCTGTGCCTTCATGGGCTCACTGGCGCCCGGCCATGTTGCTGAGTGAGTTGAGGAGGGAGCAGGGGAGGCCTGCCCACAGAGGGGAAGGGAGACGCAGTCTTAACCCTGGACGGGTGGGCTATAAGAAGTGGTCTGTGGCCACCAGGGACGGGTGGGAGGGCACGGATGGATACCGGCATCCCGGAGCCGCCCTAGTGTGGCTTGTCTGCTGCTCAGATGTTAACGCTGCTCCTGGTAAAGGTTTCGTTTCCACAGCCTGGTTCCTGCGCCCGTCGCTGGCGTCTGCTTCAGCTTCCCCACCTTCTCCTTCCTTGCTTCCAACAGACTGCGGTGGCGCGACTTTGCCCTTCTTAAATCCCTCACCCTGGCTGTGCTTGAGGCAGAAAGCCGTTAGGGACCTGCTGTACCCATCCATGGTCCAAGGGTCCAGGGTTACAGTTTCTTTCCCAGGTGAGGGGGCGGGACCAGTGCTCACGTCCCCATTGTTCCCAGAAGCAGCAAGAGCACCCCGGCCCGGGAGATCCTGACGCCGCCTGTTAAAGCTGGGCCAGACCCGGGCCTCCCGGCTCAGCGCCGTGAGGCTGTGTGTGGTCCGTAAGCGGCCCACGCGCTCTCCGTGCTGGCTGCCGCAGGGACCAAGCGTCCTTTGACCCCTGGCACTGCCGACTCAGCAGGCGTTTATCAGGAGGCGAGGCCCACACTTTGCCCACTGCGGGCACGGGGCAGGCTCCGGGCTGCTGGCCTGTGAAGCCCAGCCCTTTGAACTGTGGTTTAGGAGGACCTGCTGCCAGTGCCCCGCCCCCTGAGCCACAGCCAGATTCCTTTCCTTGATGAACTGGCACGAAGCAAATTGGGGCGAGAGCCTGCCCTGTGAGGTGGGACCGAGGGACCCAGGGCCCAGAGCTGGTCACTCATTAACCCTCTTCAGCAGCTGCCTTCCCCCCAGTTAGAGGCAGGGCCGGCTCTGCTTAGAGCAGGGGACCCACCTTTGTGTAGCAATCGTGCCGATGGCGGCCATTCCCAATTCTCCCCGCGTGCCCCACAAACATTCAGTGAGCACCTACCATGTGCCAGGCACTGGGTACCAAACGTTATTTGGCAAACCAGACCATATTTTCTAGGCTGCGGGAAAGCTACTGTTTTAAGGGTCCTTGGGGTCTGAGACAAGGACCGATGTCCTGACCTGCTGTGTGAATTATATGCCGTTGAGTCGGCTCCAGCTCCTGGCGACCCTCTGAACGAGTGGTGCCCACAGTGTCCTGTCCTCCCCAGCCCTGCTCAGCCCCTGTGGCTTCTCTTCACGGAGTGCGTCCATCTCAGATTTGCTCTCCCTCTCTTCCCGCTGCCTTCCTTTTCCCCAGCATTATTGTCTGGCCACCTTTACACACACCTGTGTTGTCCAGTTTTGGTGCTGCCAGAAATGGGGCCCAGCCTCAGTGAGAAAAGCCAGGATGACGGCTGGACGACTGGCGTACGTGCCAGGTCCTGGGCACAGGACTGCGTTCTCAGAGAGGGCCCGGAGGTGCAGTCTTCCTGGGGGGCTGCCCCTGCCCGACTCACTCTGATGGGAGGGGATTCTGGGTAAGAGTCCTGTAGCAGGCCCATAGGGAGGGCCAGCAGGCACTGGGAGCCAGCTCACTGCCCGGGAGGGTTAGCTTGGCTGCCAGAGGCGAGGGCAGTGAGTAGCTCCCCAAGCCCCAGCTTCCTGGCCGGGCATCATGGAGGCGGGTGTAGAATGCGAGGACTCCCTGTAGGACTGGAAGGGACTTCAGAGAGAGGAGAGCCCTGGGGACCTGTGCAGAGGGCGGCCGGGGGCAAAGTGTCACCTTGGTAATGATTAATTCTGCCTGGGCCTCACGTGACGCGGGCCACGGTGCCCTCACCTGCCTGCTGCAGACAGGGCAATGCTGTAGGCCCCAGGTCTTCCCGGGAACGTTATGAATGAAGCAGGTCCTTTCCAGCGCGAGTCGGGACCTGAGAGAATGTCCCTCAGTGTGTTTCTCACCGAGCTCCAGCCTCTGCATTCCTGCCTCTCCCGCCTCCCTGCACAGCCACAGCCGGCCATCTCTAGTTCCCTCCTGGCCCCCTCTGCTTGCACCCTGGGTCCTCGCGGCCCTGCCAGCGACCTCCGGGCCCCCAAACCTTGTCAACTGCACCTCCCCCGGGTTCCTCCGCCGGCAGTTTTGTCCTGGATGACCTCCGTCGCTATTCCGTGGACCTACACTACACGGTCTTTCAGACTACAGGCTCCGTCCCCATCTCCACCGTCATCGTTAACGAGGCCAGTGGCAGCCGCACGATCCTACATGCCTGCAGGTTCGTACACCGTCTGCGCCTCGCCAGCTGCCGCCGCCATCGCTGAACTCGCAGAACAGGGCCTTCTCTTGCAGGAGGGCCCTCAGCACCCGCGTGCTCCAGCACCTCCCACCCCCGTGGAAGGTCCGGGCACTCGGAGGCTCTAATTTGTGTCTCCTTGCCCTTCCCTTGGCTCGGGCTCCATCCCAAGTTTCCTGGTGACTGACTTCAGGCAGCGGGGTGTGGACGTGTCTCAGGTGGCCTGGCAGAGCCGGGGGGAGACCCCATGCTCTTGCTGCATCGTCAACAACTCCAATGGCTCGCGCACCATTGTGCTCTATGACACGTAAGGCCCCTTGGCCTCGCCCTGCCACACCCACCAATCAGCTCTCTCCCTCGCCGCCACGGATCCCAGTGGCCCACCCTCTGTGGCCTCTCTCTTTGTACCAGAAATTGTCCCTATGCCCAGCTGCTCAGTGATTTCTGAATTGTTTTCAATGAGGGGAGATGTGAGGTGGGAAGGGGTGGGCTTTGCTCTGCTCGGCAGCCTGGCCTTGGTCAATACCAAGGACGGGCAGGCAAAATGCACCAGATGTAATTTGTGATGTGATTCCTCCATCATCACTCAATCAGCAGCCCGCGTTTGGGAGCCGGGAAATTTTTCTGGGGGTGGAGGGATGGGAGATGTGATTCAAACCATCTTAAGCCCTGGGGGGACCCGGGGGGATTTCCAGGGTCAGCCTCAGAGTTGCCGGCCTGCAGCCTGGCACCAAGGAGCTGGGGTTTGGGTGTTCAAAAAAGAGGAGGCCCTGCCAAGGTGCCACATCATGAAGCCAGCCCACACGCACACACCATTCGCAACCATTGATGTGCTAAAAACTGAGGATCTCAGAGGGTTCGTTTACTGGGCACATAATATGTGCCAGGAACTATGTTAGGGCTGAGATGGCCTAAACTCAGCTGCCCTGGGGCTCAGGCCCTCCCTCCCGCCCAGCGTGACCACTGCATCTAGAGAGACAGTCATCCTAGGACAAGCTTTGTGCCAGGGTCCCTGGGCTCTGTGCGTCCCAGTGAATGAGTGGGGGGCATACATGCTGGTGGCAGCATTCACATGGGGCGATCCTAGCCATCTGCCCATCAAGCATCCGTCTGTAGCAACTCTCATCAAGGACACATGGGTGTTCCCAGGAAGGGAGGCGGAGAGCTCCGAGAGAAGTGTTTGTTGCCTGCTGGCCTCAGTCCAGGCAGGGCCACACTCTGTTACCTGCAGAGGCCTGTGAGGCTGGGGGTTGGGGCCCATTTCCCGGAGAGGGGCAGGTGCCACAGCGAGCGAAGTGGATGGAGGCTTCGGCTCCGGATGCAGAGAGGACATGGGCTGTGTGTAGGCCTCTGGCCAAGGAGGTCAAGGCGGAGCCTTGGGGGGTGTCCACACCGCAATTAGTCCAATACAAACGCACCCTCGAGCACTAAGCTTAACCACACGGTTGTGACACGGAGCCGCCAAACTCCAGGCCGTGGTGCTGTCACTGCGGTGGTCCTGGAAGTGAGCTCCCAGCAGAGGAGCATGGCCTTTGTAGTTTCCCAGGGTACTGCATGCTGGGAGCTATGTGTGTGGCTAGCAAGGGGGGGGGGTCCTGGGAATTGTAGTTCTTGGTGCTCTTAGGGCATTCTGGGAGATGTGGTCTCCAAGGCACACACAACTGGCTCCTTGACACATACTTCGGTTGAGTTTGCCCTCACATCACATCACAGCCCCCAACACAGGAAGGGGCGCCCTAGCAGACTGCCCCCAGTCGTCTGGCTGGAGCCAAGTGGGGCGAGGAGTGCTGTCAGTTTAGCTTGGGACGGGGTCTGAGCCTCAGGAGCCTGTGCTGTAGACCAGCTTCCTGCCCTGCGTCCGTCAGGGCCAGGCATGAGGACGCCAGCAGCTGCGGGACTCCCGGCCCTGGCCAGCCTCTCACGAAGCCACCTCTTCTCTATCCTTTCCATCTCGTGACGCAGGAACCTGCCAGATGTCTCTGCTGCGGACTTTGAGAAGGTGGATCTGACTCGGTTCAAGTGGATCCACATTGAGGCAAGCTCTGCCCGCCCTGTGTCTCGAAGGGCTCAGCCTGCCACCCCTCCTCGTGTTTTGCCTCCTTCTTGGTTTCTTTGAGCCATGACGTGCCTTAGAGATGAATGAATCTGACCCCCATCCCCTTTCCATCCTACCTTATGTTTTCAGGCAGAAAACTAAAGCCCACAAAGATTGGGTGACTTAAGACCACACAGTAGGATGCAGGCACCAGAAGCAGGATGCTGGCCCCAGGCAAAGCCCGTGCTCTGTGCTACAGGCCGGCCCACACTGGCAGGAGCCTGGCTGGAGGAGGCCTGACCCATACCTCCCTCCCACATACAGGGAACTAGAATCTTCATTGCAGGAGAGGTTTTGGATGGAGTCTGGGGGGTAGGAAACCCCAAGAAGCCCCGAGTTCTCATCCTTGCCGTCACTAACTTCCTGTCGGTCCTTAGGACAGCCTCTTTTATTCTCTAGTCTCTTCATCTGTGAAACGGAAGGACTGGTTTGTCAGGTCTCTAAGGTCCGCGATAGCTCTGAGATCTTTAGATTGAGAATGGGGTTCCCCAGCCACCCTACCCCCTCACCCAGAGTTTCAGCAGGAAGGGACGAGCGAGCCGGAGTGGCTGGGCAGTGCCCGGCGGTCCTGAGCGGCCCTGCTCTGCTCCAGGGCCGGAACGCGTCCGAGCAGGTGAAGATGCTGCAGCGGATAGAGCAGCACAATGCCAGGCAGCCTCCGGGGCAGAAGGTCCGGGTGTCCGTGGAGGTGGAGAAGCCCCGGGAGGAGCTGTTCCAGCTGTTTGGCTATGGAGACGTGGTGAGTCCCAGGCCGCTTCTTGCCGCATCCAGCCAACCTGGTTCTTAAGAGGAGCCGGAGAATTGCCTTGTCCTGCCTACGTGCCTGGAGCAGCTAGCTCCTCATGGCCTGCTGGTGTTGGCAGGAGGGGGCAGAGCAGAGGCCGGTCCCCAGCTGTGGGCCCTGGTCCCCAGCTGTGGGCTCTGGTGCAGGCCTCAGCAGTAGCCCAGGAAAGCTCTACCCCAGGGGGTGCGTAGGTAGGAGGGGGCCGAATGGCATGGGCAGGGCGAAGGCAGCCAGCCACAGGGCGAGCCTGTGTGGAAGCGCCTCCTCGGGCTTTTTCTCTTCAAAGGAGGGAGAGGACTGTTTTCCGAGGTGTCCTCCAACTCTGGGGAGGGTGACAGGCTGTGGGGGCCACTCCTGGGTGAGGGAGGATGGGCAGGGGCCTTGTGCACGTGGATTTGAGCAGGGCGGGTGTAAACGGGATCAGGTTGACAATCTTAGCATCACTGTGGGAGCTGGTTAGTCGCCAACCTTGGCTGCAGGTTAAGAGATGTGGATGCCTGAGCCCCACCCCTGTGGGTTATTTGATGGGTCGGGGTGGGGCTTGGGCTGAAGTATTTTTTACCAAAACTGTCTCTGGCAATTTTGTAAAAAATATATTCTTATTGATTTGAGAGAGGAAGGGAGAGGGAGAGAGAGATAGAAACATCAATGATGAGAGAATCATTGATCGGCTGCCTCCTGCACTAGGGGACCGAGCCTGCAACGTAGGCATGTGCCCGTGACTAGAATTGAACCCGGAACCCTCCAGTCCACGGGCCGATGCTCTATCCACTGAGCCACACTGGCCAGGGTGGCAATTCTAATTGTGGTTGGTGTGAGGTCTCTAAGGTCCGTGATAGCTCTGTGGTTGGTGTGGTTGGTGTGAGGCAACTTCCGAGGCCCTACCCCTTTGCTTTTAAGATGAAGAAACCAGACCCAGAGGGCATAGTTGTATGAGAAAAACAAACCCCAAACAAAACTGACCCGGAGAGTTGGTTTCAGTTGGCAGTGGTAGATTCCACCCCAAGATGGCGCTCCAGGCTCGCTGTGGGTTTCCAGTTGGGAGGAAATTCATGGATCTTAGAACAAACAGACCAGGGCCTGTGTCCCGTGTCACAGCTGTATCCTGGCATATCTTGAGCATGAAAATGTGTTCCTGTGGGGCAGCGACATGCTATTTTGGGGGTTGGGGTGGCTTCGTGGGAGGAGCGGGGTCATAATGTGGGGGCAATGTTAGGCTGCTGGTGGGAGTGCCCGAGCTCGGACTAGAGTTAGGGTGATCGTCAGCCTCTCCCACTGTGCACAGGTGTTTGTCAGCAAAGATGTGGCCAAACACTTGGGGTTCCAGTCAGCGGTGGAGGCCCTGAGGGGCTTGTACAGCCGTGTGAGGAAAGGGTGAGCTGGGCGAGCCAGGGAGGGTGGGTGTGGGAAGTGGGTGAGCCTGGACTCGGGGTCTGCCCTGGGGAGAGGGACTGAGGCTGAGGGTCCGGCAGGGCTACGCTGGTCTGTGCCTGGGCTGAGAAGGGCGCCGACGCCCTGGGCCCCGACGGACAGCTGCTCCACTCGGATGCCTTCCCGCCGCCCCGCGTGGTGGATACTCTGGGGGCCGGCGACACCTTCAACGCCTCTGTCATCTTCAGCCTGTCTCAAGGTGAGTCCCTCAGCGGCGGGCACCAGGCTGAGGCCGGGCCCTGCCCCGCGGCCTGGCTGATCCAGCGGCTTGTCCCTCCCTCCAGGAAGGAGCATGCAGGAGGCGCTGAGGTTTGGCTGCCAGGTGGCCGGCAAGAAGTGCGGCCTGCAGGGCTACGATGGCATCGTGTGATGCCCTGAGGCAGCAGGCAGCAGCTCACACACCCCCGGGGGCCAGTGGCACCGGCTGCTGCCTTCTCCCTTCCGTCCAGCCTGGCATCGGGGCGGCCCTGCTCCTGGGCAGACGCTGGCCGTGGGCGGGCTCCACCTGCACCTGGGTCCTGGCGTCTCACACCGCAGAGCCACAGAGCAAATAAATCTCCTTCCCAGTGCCTGCTCCTTCTGGCAGTCTGTCTGTCCTTGCCCTCCAAGCTCCTCTGGCTGGGGCTTCCCCCCATCCTCCCAGTCCGCCTTTCCACCCAGGCCCGGAGGAGGGGCTGCTGGGCCAGAGCAGCAGGCGATTCCAGGCTTGCTGCCAGCTGTGCCCGTGCTGGAGGCCGGGTTCAGGGATCCGTCGTCACAGGGAGCCTTCCTGGCTGTGGAGGACACCCCGCTGCCTGCCGCTGGCTCGGAACCTTCCCAATAACCACAAATCACGAGAAACGCTGCTCTGGGCCCTGTGCTGTCACCGGACTCCGGTTCCGTCCGTGGCCCCAGGAGCGGCTCAGCTGAGCCGACTGGCTGGGTGGTTTGGTGGGGACTTTGCCTCCACGAATAGCTTCCCGGTGACCGCCCTGCAGCCTGAAAGCCCCACCCACGGAGCCACCCTGCGGTTAAGGCGGCACCTCAGCCACAGATGTGACCTGGGTTTGGGGTGTTGCTATGCCCGGGGGAGACCAGGGCTGAGGGCAGGGTGTGTGAGGCCAGGCGGGCTGGGTCACCTTGGGCGCATCACTGAACTCAATCTTCCTCAAGGTCCTTACCGAGCGGAGTTTATTCCGTGGTCATGGAATTGTTGTGAGGATAAAATCACACAATATGAAACGCCCAGTGTAATGCTGGTGTGTGCGAGGCTCTTGATAAATGGTAGTTACTGTTAATATTAAGGGGGGGTGGGTACAGGGTGATGGGGCACATCTGCCCTGAGCTGCAGGCGGGCACTGGGTGTCTGAACACCAGGTGAGGGGGCACAGGAGTGTTTGGACCCCGGGGGACAGGGAGAGGCTGAGCGCTCGCACCCACTGGGAACACGGGGAAAGCTGAATCCCTGCCCCTCCAAGAGGCCTGTCCAGTCCTCAAACCCCCTACCCGCCCTCCCTGAGGTCTGGCCGGGCTGGACCAGTAGACAGATGGCCCAGGGGGATGAGTTTATTCAGTTCTTTATTGGTTGTCCGGGCCCTAAAGCTGCCCCGCAGCATAGGGTCTCCATGGGCCGCACAGAAAGGGCTGCACCTACTGGGACCAGGAGGGGCCAGAGGTGGTCCTTGTCCCCACACTCCCCGCCCTTCGGAGCGCATGTTCCAGCACTGAGACTTCCCCGCACACCTGCATCCTCAAGGCTTATATCTCGTCGTTCTCCAGTTGAATAGCATGAACCTCAAACTCACTTGGGGGGTTCTTAGACTCCAGTGTTTCCCCTGGCTGCTCCTCCGCTTCCTTTCCAGCGTCCCTGGCCTCGGCCTGGGCCCCGGCCTCCCCTCCGGGGCCTGGGGCCTTTTCCCCAGCCTCCTGTCCAGGCTCCAAGGGCTCCTTTCCGGCCTCCACCTGCCCCTTCTCTCCTCTGGGGCCCAGGGCTTCCTGTGCTGCTTGTGGTGGTGGGCTCTCGGCTGACGGGGGCTGCCTCCCCAGATCTTGTGGCTCCGGGGGCTCTTGGTGCTCCGAGTGCCTCGGGGGCTTGCCGGGAAAGTTGACGAGCTCTGCCGGGGTCATGAGCCCGTCCCCGTTCAGGTCCTGCGTCTCCAGCACCTCGTCCACGACCAGGACCACCTGTGGGAGCACACAGCTGCCCTGGGGTCCACAGTGACGGGCGATGCTTCCCGGAGCCCTGACCCTCCCAACGCCCCTCCCCGCTCCCTGACATGCAGGCTTTGAGCATTCCCGGGGATTCGCCAAAAGAGTCCAGATGAAAAAGACCGAAGCCCCAGGGAGCTGGGTCTCCTTCACAGGAAAAGGGTTCCCCCCGACCCCTACCCCCACCCCCAAGCAGGGCTTACTGGGTTGGTGGTGGGAGAGTCAGCGGCTCCGGGGGCCAGAGCTGCTGTCAACATGGACATCAGCTCCAGGCCGTCCAGCTGTCCACTCTGGTCATAGTCATGGAGGGCAAAGAGGTAGAGCAGGACTAAGGGAAAGAAGCTGGGTCAGAATACACGGCAGAGGACAGGAGGAAGCAGGACGCCACGGATGGCTCGAGGCCAGTCCCCGCTCTGGCTGCCCTGAGCCTCCCGTCCACGGGCCCCTCAGCCCAGCCCCTCACCCTGCTCCCGGCTCATGTGCTCCGGCTCCTCTTCCATCCTCTCTAGTCCCTTTAGGTAGCTCCGCAGAAGTCTGCCGGAAAAGCGGACAGTCAGCCCCTGGAGGCCAGCCTGCACCCCACGCCTCACTGCCGGGCCCCCAGCCCAGCGACTCACCGCAGCTGCTCCGGGCCTGGCTGGAAGGGGTTGGGTAGGGGCTGCTGCTGCACTTCAGGGACCGGCCTGGAGGATGGAGGGAGGACCAGCCTTGCAAAGAGCCTCCCTGAGGGCCCAGCCTCCCAGCCTCCCACCCCCAAGCAGATTTCTCGCCCTGACCCAGAGGGAGTTGCTTTCCCCAACTCCCAAAACCTTGTGGAGGGAGGTCCTTCAAGCTCCTCAGAGCAGAGCCTTACTCTCTCAGACCTCTGTGTTTGCAGATTCCTACCTTAGATGGAAAGTGGAAACCCCATAAAACACCTGGCCAGGTAGAGCCAGGTGAGGCCACACCTCGCCCAGACAAGTTGGAGGCCCAAGAAAACAGCGCAGTCAGGGGTAGGGCAGTGTAGACCGGGGCAGTGATTCTATTTTGATGCTGGGCCAACGGGCAGGTCTCTGGCTGAGCTCAGAGGCACTGCCCACCTTGATACAGGCCCTGTTTACACCAGGACGCAACTGGCCTCTTTATTTTCCCAAGCTGTGCCACCTATGCTGGTTTTGGAGTGTAAATCTGCTTGGGGTCTCAGCCAGTCTTTTTTGTCTGTTTGTGTCAGTCTTTAAAGCTCAAGATTTGCTCTCAGATTTGGACGAGGCTATCTGGCCTCCCGAGCCGATCCCGACCTATGACACCAGAGAGCTGGCAGAAGCCGCGGCAGCAACTCCGGTCACTGCTGCCGGCCCTGCCGCTCCTTGTCTGTCCCCCGCCCCACCAGCACCCCCCCTCTGCATCCCCTCTGCATCGGTACGAGAAGAGTGCTCAGAGAGGTGCGATGACCTGCCGACCCCCTAGGATGAGAGGATTACACCCCTTCCCTGGCCCCCAGCTTCTTCCCCGAGCTTCACGCCTCATTGGAACTGAGCTCCTGGCTCCAATGAGTCCAGCAAACACAGATCACGTGCCCACTCTGTGTAGGGCCCTCCACCAGGCTCAAGGCAGAGAGGTTGAGTGGGTGGGCAGGGATACAGAGGTGAGCAGCGCACGTCCCCGTCTCCTGCCTCCCAGGGGCCCACCACACCCTCGGGTTCTCCAGAGACTCTCCTTGCTGCCAGCCCACGGCCCAGAGCCCGCCTGATCCCATTACCTCGCGGTTCCGTCCCTGGGGGCAGCCTGACTCAGGGGCAGCAGCAGCAGCGCTAACATCATCGTCCAAGGTGACATCTCTCCTGGAGCTGGAACAGGGAACACCTTCCCTAGGAGCAGAGTGAGGGAGTCGGGGAGGGGCCTCTGCACAGAGTGGGGATTGGTGGGGTCCTCGGGAACGTCTCCTCTCCCTGCCTCCACCTCTCCCTGCAGCCCAGGTGACAGGACACAGGGACATCAGGGACACCCCCCTCCCCCGCCCCCCCCGCCCCCCCATGGAACTTTGCTCAAAGTAAATTTGACTCCAGACCCAGGTGTAAAGTGCAGGAAGGCCCGCCCTGGAAGGGGCGCGGTGGCAGGAGCCCCTCCCACACCCGGTCCTCGCGCCCTGCTGTGCGAGGGGCTGGGAGGAGGCAGTTCAAGTACATCTGGTTCAGTTCACTCGCTTTACAGAGAAAACCAGCTCAGAGAGGTTAAGAAAAGGGCCAAATTGGAAATGCGGAGAGTGACAAAAAGACCAAGACTTAGAGAGGCAGGCTGTTGGGTTATATTTATTAAAACCTCACCGAAGAACAAATCAAAAGAGGCGCAGACTCCTTGAAACAGGTCTAAACTCAGGTAGGGATTGAAAACACAACCAACCAACCGTGGCCCCAGGAACTGGTACTTACGAAGTGCAAGTAGGAAATCAGATCCCAATATGAAGGAAAAGAAAAACTTCCCCTTAGACCTACACTGTGCAGGCCCATTGGCAACAAAGCCACTTGATTACAGAAAAACAGCGAGAGAGGGGAGCATGACGCTTTGTGACTGTCCCGGGTGTGGGTACATAGCTGAGAGTTCCCCAGGAAGCAGAAGCAAAGCCGAGACCCGAGACCCTGTGCCCGTCTCTAGGTGGCGAATCGCCGGTCCAGGCAGGGGATGAGGACCCTCTGAAGCAGTGCCCTGCACACTGGCTGGCACTGAATTTTTCTGGAAAAAAGGTTCACAGCGTTTAGAGCAGTGGTTCTCAACCTTCTGGCCCTTTAAACACAGTTCCTCGTGTTGTGACCCAACCATAAAATTCTTTTCGTTGCTACTTCGTCACTGTCATGTTGCTGCTGTTACGAATCGTCATGTAAATATCTGATATGCAGGACGGTCTTAGGGACCCCTGTGAAAGGGCCGTTTGACCGCCAAAGGGGTCGCGACCCACAGGTTGAGAACCGCCGGTTTAGTGGATTCTCCAAGAGCACCATGACCCCGACAAGGTTCAGAACCACCGCAAGGGGTGGCAATGCTTCCTAAGGGGGGCGGAAGAGCAGGGAGCCCCTGGTTAACAGGGAGATACAGGTGGGAGCCTGGCCATGGCTGTGCCAGCAGAGCCGCCCCGTGAAGCACAGCTAGACCTGGAAGTCCACACGGAGATGAAGCTGCCGAGAGTCCCAGAAACCGTGTTCAGTTTCCTATGCATCCGCTGACCCCAAAGGACATAGTGAGTCTACACAGCTGGCCCACAATCGCCAGTGGCCAGATGGGTTCCAAAGCCACAGCTGCCCAAAGGTGTTCGCAAACACCGGCTGGCAACATAGGTCCTTGTGCTTTGGTTGTTGGACCCGGGAGAGAACATAAGGTCTTGGGCCCCTGCAAGGGAGGCAGCTGGAGCTGAGATCCTCTGAGTAACTGGGGACCCTCAGAGGTCCCACCACAGTGGACACCCCCTGGTAGAAGAGTGGACTAGAGAAATATCCGGGCCTCATGTCTGGGAGTCTGCTGGTAAACGTCCCAGTGAAAGTAACTGCAGAGCTGGGCAAAAACAGAAAGTATCTTTTCAAATGTGATGAGTTGGCAAGAAAGTAAGAAATTCTCAGTACAGAAGCAGTAAAACCAGTCATCTCGAGGAAAAGTGAGCTTGTAGTCAGCCTTTGCCTTAAGAGTTTCGGCCAAACCCAACCCTGGTGAACTAGAGCTATCAGTTTGAGTGCTTTGTGCAACAGAGGAGACCAGAGAGAAAGCCTGGACCATGCAAGGTGAGGAGGCTAACAGGAGATCCCAACAGCTCAGCTCTCAAAAACACCCTCCCTGGGAATGTGTGATAAGCCTGTTCTAATGTGGGTTCGAGGCCAAGCTAATGCTACCTCTGTGGCTCAAAACCCCAAGCAAAGCATTCATTTTGAAGTGGTCCCTGGTTGACAGCGCCCCAGTTGACTGACAGAAGAAAACGTCCACAACTGAAGGAACACAACTCCAATCCAGGGCTCGAAGAAGCTCCGTAGGTAAAGGTTCAAGGAGCATGAACTCACAGTCAAAAGTCATAAACATACAAGGAAATAAGACACTGCGAATAAGAGCCAGGTAAACAACAGCAGGAAAAACCAGAGTTGTGAAAACTAAAGATATTACAATTCTCACACACATAACATAAAGAATATTTAATACGTTTTAAGAAATTAAAGAGAAGCTTTCAACTCTGAGAAAGGAATAAGAACATAAAAATGGCCAAGTAGATGTGAAGATGAACCAACTATAACGGATGCAAATATAAAGACAAGATGGATTTAAAAAAATACAATGAGTGAGTTACACAGATTAGACACCGATGAAGTGAGAATTAATGACATGCAGATATGCACCTGGGAGCCCTGAGCCATCATGGCAGAGGTCCCGTGGCCCTGAGGCCACCATGCTGAAAAGGCCAAGGAAAGAAACAGATGCCTGAGGAGCCCCAGCCATTCGGGACTCCAGCTGCTCACACCCTCCCAGCCCAGGGACCACACAGGTGAGAGAGCAAACCTTCAGGCGATCCCAATCCCGGCCTTCAAGCTGCCTCAGCCAACACAGAATGCAGCAGAAATGTACTTGTTTCCACGCCCTGCCCAGACTGCGCGCTGTGAGCAAAGGCAGTGTTCTTGTGCTCAGCCACTAAGGTTTGAAGTAATCTGTTAAACTGTCACAGTAATTTTTTAAAAATATCTATTGATTTCCAAGTGGAAAGGAGGGAGAGAGAATCAGAAACATCAATGATGAGAAAGAATCCTTGACTAACTGCCTCCTGCACGCCCCCTACTGGGGATCGAGCCCTTGACTGGAATCGAACCTGGGACTCTTCAGTCCACAGGCCGATGTTCTATCCACTGAGCCAAACCAGCTAGGCTAGGGCTATCACAGTCATTTTTGTTTTAATCCTCACATGAGGATATTTTTTCCATTGACTTTTAGAGAGAGAGGGAGGGAAGGAGGAGGGAGAGAGAGAGAAACATCAATGTGAGAGAGACACATTGATTGGCTGCTTCCACATGACCAGGGCAGGGATGAACCTGCAACAGAGGTACAGAGGTACGTGCCCTTGACCAGAAATTGAACGTGAGACACTTCGGTCTGCGGGCCGATGTTCTAACCCAGGGGTGGGCAAACTTTTTGACTCGAGGGCCACAATGGGTTCTTAAACTGGACCGGAGGGCCGGAACAAAAGCATGGATGGAGTGTTTGTGTGAACTAATATAAATTCAAAGTAAACATCATTACATAAAAGGATACGGTCTTTTTTTTTTTTTAGTTTTATTCATTTCAAACGGGCCGGATCCGACCCGCGGGCCGTAGTTTGCCCAAGGCTGTGAATCTAACCACTGAGAAAACCAGCCAGGGCATCACAGGAATTAGAACTGATTTCACGAGTGTGTGGCCTGCTCTAGGAAGGGCCCTGTGCTTAGTCTAATGCTCTGCTCTCATCGTCTTGAAATTCTTAATCTTATTTTAGCACTGGGCCCTGAAAAGTATGTACTTGGTCCTGAACACTGCCCACATGAATTGCTATCACTCTCCTCTTCGTTCTATGTATCTTCACATTTATGCAGTTATTCAGTAGGTGCAACTGACAGAGAACAGAGCTTTGGAACCCGCCAGACTGAGGTTTGAATCCCAGGCTCACCACACTGTCCCTAATTAACCTGGGGAAGTTAATTATCCTCACTAAACTTTAGTTATCTTGTCTGCATAATGTAGAGAGTACTTACATCATAGGGTTAGAGTGAATATTAATTGGGTAATGAATTACTTCTTGCACAAACTAATGAGTAGCCTCTCATTCCTGTCCCTGCCTATGCTATCTTCTCCATTTGTTTGTTTTGGTTTTATTCTTTTTTCTATCTTCTCCATTTAAAGACCCCGCCATACTTATATCAGATTACTCTTCCTTTGCTGGAACTCCACTGCTCCAAAACCTTCAATGGCTCCCTATTTCTATTACAGCCCAGAGCTGGGCATTCAAGACCTTCTACAATCAGATATCAAGTTATCACGTTAGGCTCATCTTCCAGTGCTCCCCCACACTAACATTTTGCTTCGGGGTTAGTGGAGTCTCCTGACATACTTTTCACTTTCACTATTTTTTTGTTTTTTGGGGTTATTGTTTTTTTTGTTAATCCTTACCCGAGGATATTTTTCCCCATTGATTTTTAGAGAGAGTGGAAGAGAGAGGGAAAGGCAGAGAGAGACACATGGACAGGCTGCCTCCTGCATGCACCCCGACGAGGGTCCAGGACGGGGAGGAGCCTGCAACCAAGGTACATGCCCTTAACCAGAATCGAACCCAGGACCCTTTGGTCCACAGGCCGACACTCTGTCCGCTGAGCCAAACGATCTAGAGCTTTTCACTTTCATTGTCAGAGTTTTTGCCTGAGCTGTTCCATCCTCTCCCTGGAATATCCCGGGCCCTCGTGACGGCCTTCACATTCTGGTTGTAGTCCACTTCACAGACTTAAGTGCTGTGGACTTTTCCTGTCATCTAATAGTATTCTCTCATGTCATCTTCCAACGGTGACATTTTCGGTACAGGTAACCCACCTCCCTCCATTATTTAAAGGAAGCCAGGCTCAGCCTGGTCCGAGCGGCTCACCTGGTTGAGTACTGACCGAGCGCTGAACTGTTTCCAGTTTGATTCCTGGGTAGGGCACATGCCTGGGTTGTGGGTTTGACGCCCAGTCAGGGAGTGTACAGAAGGCAACCAATCAATGTTTCTCTCTCTCTCTCCTTTCCTCTCTAAACTTGTCCTCAGTGACGATTAAATAAATAGATAAGGGAAGGAAGTCAGGCTAAGGCACTTCTAGGAATGAGTAATGAGGTGGGCACAATGAGATTCATTCACACACATTTCTAAGTATTTACAAAGCATTTGTAAGCAACAGAAATAAAGCAATTATTGAACCACTGCCTGTCAAATAAAAATGTTCCTAATCATTTTCTATAACCATATGTGTAAACATAATTTACCCTAATGGCCACATGAAAACCACCACAACTGCCGGTTAACCGATGCGATGTAATTCAGTAAAGTTATTCACATCCTACACATAAGCGTGTGCGCGCACACACACGCGCACACTCACACACATGCACGCAGACACACGTGCACGCACACACATGCGCGCACACATGCACATTCCCAATGACCCTCTGGCCTCTGCTTTCTTCAAGCCTTTGTGCCTGTGCCTGAGGCGAGCGGCCTTGGGGTTAGACCTCTGATCAAATCCTGCCTCTCACAGGCTCACGGGTGGTCTGGGCAGGTGTCTCTGGCCCTGGGATCTTCATTTTAATAACCCAGGGCAGCACCTCTCGTAGGGGAAGGGGCGGCTGCCACGCGATGATGTAGGTTAGCTAATGGCTGGCAGCGAGCAGATGCTTCCTGAGTTCAGGGTCTCTAGGATGTGGCAGGGCCTGTGGCCTCGCATCCAGCGCAGAATGTCTCCCCCAGCGCCCCTGTCCACACCATTCGGCCTCCGCTCCACTTCAGGACGGGAGCCGGGCACCCACAGGGCATCCATTCATTTCTTGCTAATTCTGTCAGGAAGTTATTTGGGACAAATCCTCTCCCTTAACTTATCTCTGGTGCCGCTGGTGCTCCCAGCATCACCCCCACTCCCATACCTCTACCCCACTCCCCCACCCCTGTACCCCACACCTGTACCCCACTCCCCCCCACACCTCACTCTGCTCCCCCGCCCAAGAGAAGAGGCCGCGGCTTACCCCAAAGGGGTCCCCACGCCGGAGCTGGCTCCAGCCTGCCCCGTCCAGCCGGTGGTGACCTCGCGGCCCCGTCCCTCGCCGGCTGTCTGATGAGGATGGAACTCCTGCAGCCCCTCTCCCAGGCTGTGAGACCACCGGAGGGAAAGGCACGGAGGGAGCCCGCGCCCCCCCCCCCCCCGTCCTCCCCCTGCTCTCGGGGTCACCCTCCCGAGGCGCCCGGAGGCGAAGGCCCGCTGCGCCGCGTCCAGCCGCAGGGGATGCAGAGGGACTGCGCCTTCAGCATCCGGCGCAGAGGCCGGGAGGCCGCCTGGGCCCCGCGCCCGCACCCGCGCGGCGCTCCGGAGGCTGGGGCGAGGGTCCCCGGCCGCCCCCAGTCCGCCGGCCCGGGGGGCGGGGGGTGTGGGGCGGGGCTCGGACCCACCTGCAGCAGCGCGCTTGGCTCCGGCAGGGGCGGCTTCGGCGTGGCCAGGGCGGTGCGCCAGCTCCTCGCCGCCGCCCTCCCCTGGGCAGCTCCACGTGGCCGCTCCACGTCGCCCTCCCGGCGGCAGCCGCCGCCCTGGCCCGGGCAGAGTCCTGGTCGCCAGCCGGAGGGAGGGCAGGGCAGGGCACCCGCACCGCTCGGATCCACCCCGCCCGCCTTCCGCAGCTCCACCAGTCTCCCTGCCCGCTCCCGCTGTGGGGAGGGGGAGAGGGGGGGGGATTGGTGCACGTGGCTGTGTGTTGCAGGAGCCTGTGCCACAGCAGGGGGTACTTTGTGTGGCTGTGTGTCCGGGTGACAGTATGGGCCGGTCGGAGTGTGGCCAGTGTGTGACTGGCTGGCTGGTGTGTGATGGTGCAGGCGCATGTTGGGTCTGGGTGTTGGGGTGTCTGGGTGAGCTCTTCCTGAGTTTGAGATCGCAGTGACAGCTGTGACTGCTGTCACAGTGCCGGTGTGTGTCGTTGTGTGACTGTGACTGCACATCTCCGACAAGTGGCTCCGTGTGAGGCCTGGAGGGGTCTGGGAAGCGCCTCCTCTTAAGGGTGATGGTGGCAGCTGTTTGCCAGCGCACAGTGTGGCTACAGCTTTGTGTCAAAATGGAGTGTCATCAACTTAGTCACAGTGGTCAGTCCCTCCACCAGGCTCCAGACTACGCCTTCGCCCACCGGCCCCAGGACTTAGTTCTTTGAATCAATGACTTCTTACCTCGCTGGAGTCTTCATCTTCTCCTCCTCCACCAGCTTCCATCACAACAAACCCGCTCTCATCAGGGTCCTCCTGCCACTTTCCTGGTGAACGACTCCATCTCCTTGGATCACGGTACCTGTTGGTTTCGCCAACACCATTTCTCTCTCTGTAGTCATGTCTTCTTCGTTTTCTTCATGCTTCGGAATTCCTCTGGGCTCTTTCCTCACTCCCCATCTGTTCATGTGCTCATCTGTTCATGTAGCTTCCATCACTCCGTATTATAGGTTGAACTGCATCCCTCGAAATTTTACACGTTGAGGTCCTAAGCCTGAATACCTCAGAATGTAACCTTCTTTGCAGGTAGAGTCACTGCAGGGGCCCAGGATGACTTCGTACTGGAGTGGGGTGGGTCCCTAATCTAACATGACTGGCATCCTTATAAAATTGTGGACACACATGGAGAAGAGCATGTATAGACGCAGGCAGAGATCGGGTGAAGCTTCGACATGCCAATGAAAGCCAAACATTGCCAGCAAAACATCAGAAGCTAGGACAGAGGCCTGGGACAGGCTCTTTCTCGAGGCTGCCAGAAGAACTCAATCCCGCTAGCACCTTGAACTTGGACTTCTAGTCTCCAGAATTGTGAGATTCTAGTCTCCAGAACTGTGATTCTTCTAAAACAAATCTGAACATGTTGCCCACATCTTCATCAAACTCTCTGATGGCTATGCTCCACCCTTAGGATACACTCTAGCATCTTTTATGTAGCTGCTCACAACCTGGTTTCGGCCATCTCATTGGCTCCAGCCACACCAAGTTTATTTGGTTCCTAAGAAGCCTCTCACCTCCAGGCTCTGCTTAGGCTGTTCCCTCTCCTGGAACATCTGTTCCCTGCCCACCTCCCCTTGCCTGCCTGGAAATCTACTCGTCCTTTGGTTTCGCCTTAAGTGTATTGCCATTTAGCATCTGGGTATACTTCCTCTGATCCCATGGTGTCAGCACCTTGCTCTATTGCAGGGTTTCAACCCGACTACAGACTTGAAGCTTCCGGAGAGCTTTTAAGTTATATTGATACCTAAGCTCTGACTCAGACCAACTACAGGGTGCCCCCCAAAATGTATATGCACTTTGAATGATTACAAAACCAGTGTGTATGAACACACAGTTCATTTTCAAAATTTAAAGAGTTTACAGAAGTGAATGATTTTTTTTTTAATCAATGCCTGTTTTCAAACTGATGACCGTTCTGGTCCAGGCACTGCTGATAACTCAAAGCAATGGAATCACAAACTTCAAGAATCATTTTGTTTGGTATTTGTGTGCCCTCAATTTGTCCACTATTGCTGTTTTTGTAAACTTTATCTTTTATGTATCCCCGTGAAATAAAGTCTAGTGGCACTTTAGGATAAATATTTTTTGTTGAAGTTTAGCCTGGCTTCAGCCACTATTTCAAATCAGTTAAACTTGAAAAGGGGTAAATATTGAGTCATCAGCTGTTAAAGTGTGTTCACATTTTATGTACATAGGTGCGGCCTGGGCACGGGTCGGCTTTAAAAGTCCCGGATGCTTCTCCCGTCAGCATGTGAGCCAAGGGGAGCACCACGGCTCTGGCAGGCGGCGTTTCGACATCCCAGGGAAGCCAGGGACAGCACTGGGCCTCCCAGGGCCAAGGGGGTGAGGAGTGAGTGTCTGCTGCACTCACTTGACAGGGTTACATCACGCAGACGGACACTGAGCGACTTCAACCCGCGTGCGGGGCTGTGTGAGCCGCCCGCTCAGTGGCCGCGGGGCGCTGCCCTGTGAGCGGCTGTGTCGTGGGAGCCCCGGTGCATGGCCACACTGTGACACCGCAGGGGCAGCCACCGCGTGAACTGACCGCTTCCTGAGTGTCAAGGTCACTGCGAGTGGCTCTTCTGTGTGACAGGGCAGGGCGTCACCCCTGGAGCGGCTGAGTCCCGTGCGCGAGGACCCAGGCTGGGCACTCACCTCGCCAGGCGGCCAGGGGAAGGGGCGGCGGTGCCCTCGGAGATGGCGGCTGTGGGCGAGGCGGCCCGTCCCGCCCCGGGGCTGCCCCGCATGTGACCCAGAGGAAGCAGGCGGCGGCGGGGAGGACATCTGCCGGTCACTCGGTGCAGCTCCGCGGGCCGGACGCAGCCCCGCGCCCAGCACGCGCTCTCCGCCCGGGCGCACAGCGGGCGGGCCGTGGAGGCGGGGCCGGCGCGGCGTCCAATCGGGCGCGGCGGTGCGGCCGGCGCTCACCTGCGGACCTGGAGTCGGAGCCAAGGCCTGGAGCCCGTCAAGACCTGGGGAGCAGAAACCCAGCCCCGCGATGCTGTCTCTCTCCCTGTGTCCCGGGACACATCTGTTCTTTCTGCTTCTGAGCCTTGGCACTGCCCTCTACTTGGGCTACTACTGGGCATGTGTGCCCCAGGTGGGTGCGGGTCCAGAGCTCTGGCCGGGGAGTTGGGGGTGCTCGGGTCTAGAGGGTAGCTTCCAGCAGGGAGCCCGAGCCCTTTGTGGGAGCTGGCATGGTTGGGGCTCACTTCCCAGGTGAAACCGGATGCCCCAACCCCACCACCACCCCGCCCCGCGCTCCAGCCAGGCTCACTTTGCTAATCACTGCCTTATGGAGAGCCATTCCTTTGCCTGCCTAGATCCTCTGCATATCTCCTGCTCCGCTTGCCAGATGGGCCTTTCGGGCATCGGAGGGGTTCTGCTCTCCATGATGTGGACAGACATTTGGGGAGACGGGGTGGAAGGCATACAGCACGCGACGTTTCCTTGCCTTCCCCAGCAGTCTAGCGAAGTTCCTCATTAGCTGCACTGAATGAAGGAACCTGAGCCTGGGGGTTGTGGCTAACTCCCAGCACCGCCCCATCAGATAGCAGTAGGCCTGCTTCCCCGGCTCAGGATTAATGGATAACCCAACTGCCCTTGCTCATTCAGCCTTGTTTTAAGTCCTGGGCACTCCATGTCTAGTGAAGTGAGCAAGGATGAAGAGGCTGATTTTGATGAACTTGGAGATTATATTCTCACTGAAATTTAGGTAAAGTACATAATTTACATATCCAGAAAAATCTAAAGATTTAATCTTTATTGAACTCTGTTTTAAGCAGCTGAGTCTAACAAGAAACCTATTGATTCAAGCCCTTTATGAATAGGGAATTTTACTATTACCTAGACTTTTCTGTATTTCCGGAGCTTTCAACATTCACATATATTTTTTACACAAGAAGTCTGCCTTAATAAAACCATTTAAAAAGTCCAAACCTCACAATACCCTATAAATCTTACTTTATATGTCTGATTTGGAAGTCACTTATTTCAGACCTTAACATTTTCCTTTGCTTGCAACAAGCCTCACAGAAGTCAGAGACCTCTGGCACTTCATTCTGCAAACCCTTCCCTGACTTTCACCTACTGGTTAAAATGCAGGAAAAGTGCCATTCCGGAGGCCCTGACGATGTGGCGTTTGAATGGTCTAGCATGGAACAGACTGGTTTTGATTCATCCACAGCAGTGGTTCTCAACCTTCTGGCCCTTTACAGTTCCTCATGCTGTGACCCAGCCATAAAATTATTTTTGTTGCTACTTCATGAATCGTCATGTAAATATCTGATATGCAGGATGGCCTTAGGCGACCCCTGTGAAAGGGCCGTTTGACCGCCAAAGGGGTCGCGACCCACAGGTTGAGAACCGCTGGTCCACAGTGACCAATGGGCATGTGACTATTTAATTCTCAGGAATGAGGCAAGAAATACTTCACTATAGTTAAAATGAAACCCACATAAATCAAACCTGTGACCTAATTTATTAGGACCTTATTCTACACCACTGAGCTGCTTGACCAAGAATTTAATAAATTGATAATTCAAAATCTTGATGATTAGGAGGTAATATGTAGTATAGTGACTAAGAGCACAAGCTCTAGAGTTGAACAGACTTGGGTTTGAATCGCAGCTCCCCCACTAACTAGGTTTAGCAAGCTTCATGACCTTTGACAAGTTACTGGACATTCAAGCCTGTATCCACAGAGGGATCACATTACTTAAAGAGCTGTTGTGAAAATCACAGGATATAATCATGTAAAATACTTAGCACAACGCTTGCAACATAATGAGCACTCAATAAATTTTACCTCCTAGTATTAGTGGTAATATAACATTAATTCTGCTTTGCCTCTTGTTTGCTGTGCGATTTTGGGAAACAACTTAATCTCTGTGAGTGATAGCTTCTTCACTTATAAAATATCCTATCTCATAAGGTTGGGCTTAGCCTAGTGCCTGAATGTAGCACACAGTGAATCACAGGTGTTATCCCGGGGCTAAGGGCCAGGGTGCGAGTCACATCTCAAACACACTACCAACCTGGCCTCACCAGCTCATCATTTACCTAGCCCCCTTCGAGAACCAAGACTGCAGAAGAAAGAGGAATCTGGTCCTCAGGTTCCTTAGGGCCTGCGACAGAAATGCAATTTCTATTTCGAGTCTGCACAGCGTACTCCTTCCTACGCCTCCTATGTGGCTAGTCCTCATTCACTTGTTCTACCCGGAAGAACCAAGCAGAGGGGGTGTAAGTCAGGGGGGAGTGCTCACTCACCTCACCTGTCCCTGTTGTCCCATCCCTGTTGCCTTCTCCCCGGCTGGCATGAAGGAAGAGGAAACCTAGTCACATGGGGACTAGTCCTCCTTTAGTGTACGGCCACACAGCAGGGGCCCAGGAGCGAGAAAATGAGGTGCTGTGGCAGGAAGAAGCCCTTCAGCAGTGAGCACACAGTAGGGGACAGGAATAATCAGCAATGGGTGCTCACATCAGGGAGCCAGACGGCTAGCGCTACTTTTAGAAAGACGACAGTGTGTAAAATGCAACTGCAAGACAAAGGTCACAGGTTGAATGGCGCTACATTTCTTCAGCCTCTGTCTGGGGTCCCGATCCTTGCTGCAGGGGGGCAGCCGGGCAATTTATCTATATTACTGCTCTCTCCAAACGGGGCTGGGGCATGGGTAGGCTAAGTCGGGGAGGCAGCACCAGTCAGCTGCTGCAGCTCCCAGCCTGGCGGAGTCTGTAGGGTCAGTTCTGGAGAGGTGACACTCCAGGACGGCAGTTCTCTGGGCCTCTAGCTGGACTGTATTAACACAGGTGACGTGGCCATTCGGACTAGGGTATGCTAGACTCATTCCCAGCTGAAGCAATGCCCTCTCTGGCTTGGCACAAAAATCGGGGAGTGAGGCAGATTGTATTGTGATTGCAGAGGCCTCAGCTGGTGACTGGGTCCCGGTTTCTGGCCTTCCTGGAGCAACACTGTCCAATCACTGTGGAAACTTTCTATCCGACGCTATGGTGTTTTGAGGGGCGGCTACAAACCATCTTCCGAGCCTTACTGCATCCTCGGCCTCCAGTCTCTTACTGGAGGTAAGAAGGGGGGGGGGGGGGGGAGGGTGAACACCAAGCTGCAAGTATAGGGCAATCTCTTCTAAAATGAAGGTAATCTTTGCCATCCACCTCACAGTGTGTTGAGGGTAAAAATGAGTGGCTCTATGGAGGGCTATTTAACTGCACAACCATGAGGTAATGTTGAACCTTTTATGTCCCTATTACACCTTGTTATAGTCTGGTTTCGCATAATGTATGCCCGCAGATGATGGCGATGGGAGGTTTGGGAGCTGTTCTGGTGGGGCGGGGGCAAATCTCTTGAAGTATATGGAGTTCCTAATGGTATCTTTGTGTGTCCTTTTCTCCAAAACCAGTGAAGTCCTCCACACTCCAGACGGAGGACAGCTCCTGCTAGACTGGGCTGGCCAGCATGACGACAGTCAATACCCTGACCCTGCCACCCAGCCCATTGTGTTACTGCTTCCTGGTATTACAGGCAATAGCCAGGAGACATATATCTTGCATCTAGTTGACCAAGCTTTGAGGGACGGTTATAGGTAAGGATGGACCCAACCCAGAGGAGCAGGGTGGTATCTGAGAACTGGTAATAGGGAGGTCAATTCAGAGCTATGGGGAGGTGGGGCTATCTGGAAGGCACCTTTGGCCTGGGGTCTTTCTGAAGGCTGGCAAAGGGGAGGGGCTGCTAGGGACAGCCTGGCTAAGATGTACCCGTGTGCCACAGGGCTGTTGTACTCAACAACCGGGGTTGCCATGGGGAAGAACTGCTGGTGAGTACCCTGCTTCCTCAGAACAGCTCTGAGGAAGATCCTTGGAGATCCTGGGCCCTGGGGCTCTACTTACCTCTCCTCCCATCTCCCTCCCATCTCCCTGCCTCTGGCCAGGGCTTCCCTCCTTACCCAATGACCTGGTTTGCCTCAGACCCACAGGACCTTTTGTGCCAGCAATACTGAAGATCTGGAGACAGTCGTGAACCACATAAAGCGCCGCTACTCCCAAGCTCCACTGCTGGCCGTGGGCATCTCTCTTGGAGGGTAAAGGCCGCCTGGACTTAACCCAAACGCCCCGTCTCTCTCTCTGTGTTTCTTTCCTCTTCTGTCTTCTCTGTCCCAACTCACTAATGCAAACCCTTCTTTCATGGTCACCGGTCCAATCCTGCAGGATATTAGTGCTGAACCACCTGGCACGAATGGGGCAGGCTGCAGGGCTGGTGGCAGCACTCACGCTATCTGCATGCTGGGATTCCTTTGAGACCACCAGCTCCCTGGAGACCCCGCTCAACTCACTGCTCTTCAATCAGCGCCTCACTGCTGAGCTCTGCCGAGTTGTGGACCGGTAGGGTCTTGGCAAGTGGGAGGGGGTGGCAAACAGGGTAGGATGGCAGGCATGCTAGGTCCTCCCAGTGCTTGGGTCAGTTCTATCTGGGCTTTTTCACTCATGAAATCAAACAGAGGCCTGGGGCTCTGGGTCAGGTCCAGGAGGAGAGCCAAACCTGTGCTCTTTTGCAGAAATAGAAAGGTGATGGAAAAGGAGGTCAATGTAGACTTTGTGATACAGGTATAGTCTTTCAACCATCTCCCCTCTTCCAACTACTCTTCCATTATCCTCCTATTCCTTATCCTTAACCTGGCCTATCCCACCCTCCACCACCCACAGGCCCGCACAATACGTCAATTTGATGAACGCTACACAGCTGTGGCCTTTGGCTATAAAGACTGTACTACCTACTACCAGGCAGCAAGCCCAAGAACCAAAGTGGATGCCATCCAGATACCTGTGCTCTGCCTCAATGCAGCGGATGACCCCTTCTCCCCAGCCCGTGGTGAGCACCCCAAATCTCGATGCGTTAGGCCCCAAGGACAATGGGCCGTGTGGTGTAAGTGGAGAGAGCCTGGTTCTCAGACCTCCTCTCCAACCCCTCCTCCAGCCTTTCCGATACAGGCTGCCCAACAGTCGCCCCACGTCGCACTGCTCGTCACAGCCCAGGGCGGCCACATCGGCTTCCTGGAAGGCCTGCTCCCCTGGCAGCACTGCTACATGAGCCGCCTCTTCCATCAGTACGCCAAAGCCATCTTCCAGCACTCGGCAGAGCTGCTGGGCCGCAGGGCTCTGTCACCTTCCGAGGGGGGCAAGAGCTGACAACAGTGCCAGTTGGGTCTCAGTTCAGGCTTCCCTGTTTATTAAATATCAACTTTTCCTGTCGCACGGGCTGAGGTTCACTTTCCCTTTTCTCAAAGCTAGGGTAGACCATCTAGGAACTTATTGCCCATTTAGCCTGGCTGGCTGAGAGCTACCCAGCTGAACCCACAGATTACTGCCTGGGTCTGCCTTTTGCTCCTTCCTTCCCAGGCAGGTGCTTGCCCCAGCAAACACAAGGGGCTCATGTGAAGGGCAACGGGCCACAGGTTGTGAGGAGGAGAAACGGATTGCTTCTGCAGAAAGGACAGCAGTGACTCCAAATTCTGGGGCACCTTCACATATTTCTGGAGAAAGGATAAGCTCACTCTGGAGCCCCCAGCAGACAGAGGAGAGGAGGCAGGTGGTGTGGCCTGGGCTGCAGACACCACTGTCCTGAGTGGATCCAAAGATGAGTTCAGGGTTCCCAGAACTCAGTCACACAAGGCCACGGTCAAGCTTTAACTGGGAAGGGCAGGCAGTTCCTGTCAGGTCTCCTCAGAGGCCACTTCTGCTGTGGACCCAGGTAGACGTGGAGTGAACAATGGTGTCGGGGCCTCCAGCCTGGTCCAGAAGGTGGCAGAGTCCCAGGCCCCTGATTCCCTGGGAGCAGGAGACTAAAGAAAACCTGGAAAGGCACTCTGGAGCAGCAGAATGGTCATGACAATAAGCCCAACACATAGCAGCAGCAGGAGCCACACAGGAACACTCCCTGCAGGGGGATAAGAGGAGAAGTCAGTGGGCAAAGGGGCTTCACATGCCAAAACACAGAACCCTCAACCGACTCCACTCAAGGAGGGGACAGATGGCTATAAATGAGCAGCCCATTCTCCAAGAGGCAAATATTTGCTACAGCTAAAGGTGGGGTGGAACCTGCCCGCCCCAATGACTCACGTCGTGAGGGTAGCAAATGCAGCTGGCAACGACTATCCACAGCCACAGAGAACAGGGCAGTTTCGTGGGACCCAAGGAGCTCCGGACCGCGACCCTTCTCGGGTAGAAAGGCCACATCCGTCACTACAATGCCATGGGCCTCCCTCACGTAGTACAGGCGCTAGGGACAGGAGAACAAGGGAAGGAAGGCTCAGTGGGAAACATTCCTTCTGGAAACACGTCCCCTGCCCCCCAGGCTTTCCCTCTATAGGCTGGGCCAGACTCCTCCCTGCACTCATGGTAGAAGCAGGCCTACAGTCCCCGCCCCAAAGAGCCCCCAGAACTGTGCCCACCTCTACCCATTACCTGGAGAGAGAAAGCTATGTAGATGGCAACAGATCCAGTGACTGTGCCCAGGCCTAGGAAGGTGCCCGACTCACTGAAACAAACAACACAGCGTTCACTGTCCTGGAGGCCTGCGCAGCAACACTCCTTCCCTAATGAGTCCTCAGGGACTCCAGCAGGACCCTGTGGAGCTCCCCCAGCCACCCTCACACCAAGCCACGCCAGCACCGTCTCGGACCTGACAGTAAGGCAGGAAATGACTTCATGGCCACAGGGTTTGGTCCGAAGAGGCAAGAAGGTAGAGCCGTCCCAGGCTGTGAGGTAGCAGGGTGGGGGCTGGCGCAGACGCTTGTGGGGAATCTGCACTGTGAAGAGTCGTAGCCCCGTAGGCTGGTCTGGAACCTGCCCAAACCTGGGGGCCAGTGAGAAGCGGTTCAGCTCCTGGGGCCTGCCCAGCCCTCCTCAAGAGTTTTGTACCCTCCTGCACCCTGCTTAGGCCCGAGGTAATACTCGCCAAGATTACCAGCTTCCCCCAAGTCTTTTCCCACTCCCCTTCCACACCTAGATTGAGCCTTTTAGCCACCCTCCAGGACCTTCACACCTGCAGGCCTGGTAGCGGTAAGGCGTGTTAGAAAAAGTGGGTCCATTCTCTTGCCAGTGCAGCTGTGTCACCAGCTGATCCTTCTGCCACACGAAGGCCTTAAGGTCCCAGCCCACAGTTACCAACTGGTCAGGAATCAAGAGTTTGAGGAGGGACAGTTAGGAGATCCACGTACAGAACAAGCAGCACAACCACCTTTTCCCACCCTCCCGCCTCCTCACCTTGCCATCAGGCCCCAAAGCCAGGTCCTCAATCTCCCCTTCGTGGGCTTTGAACTCCAGCACTTTCTCTAGGCTGGGTACCTGCAGCCAAACCACCACCACGGTTATAACGCCCGGGTACCCGCTAGAGCGCGGCGATTCCCACCCGCTTCTCTTCTAAAGGCCGCTCGCCCCAGACTTCGCTCACTACTTCCCAGAACCCACGTTCGCTTTCTCACAATTCTGGCCTTGCTGCTAAGGACGCCCATCCTCCCTAACCCCCTAAAAACCGTACCTTCCAGACGCGCACGCAGCCATCGGTGCCTCCAGTGGCCAGCAGGGTGTTATTGTGGTTGCAGCATACAACTTTCTGCAGCGGATCAGGGCTGAAGTCTGTCTGCACCGCCTGCAAATTCTCTACTCTCAGTTCCACCCCCTCCTGGTGCGTTTCAGCTCCAGATTTCTTCTCTGGGGGAGCCGCCCCCTTTCTTTGTCGAGGGCCCTGCTCCTTGGTGCCTGCCACACAAACAGCCCACCAACGTCCAGGCTTCCGTGAGTAAGCGATACCGGCCCCCTCTCTACGCGGCTGGTGAACATCCAGCTTCCCCCCTGCGACCATGACCCCCCTTCCAGCTCCTCTCCTTCAGAGACCAAGGTGAGAACTGACCCGTTTCATCCCTTTCCCAAAAGCTGGAGGGCCGGCTTCTCACCTGCCTTCTCTGCCTTGCTTTTGTCCTTCGGCTGGGTCTGGAAGCGCAGGAGCTGACAGTGGGCATCCTGCCCTGCAGCAAGGATGTTGCCGGCCAGCGCCAAGTTCATAGTAGCCCGTGTCTCCGTGTCATGGGTGTGCAGCAAGGAGGCGCTCAGCCGCCCGTTAATCTGCTCCAGCTGCAGAAAGTGCTGTGGGAGAGGGGGCCGGCATGGGCGAGGTTCAGGGGTGCCCAGGTTAGCTCCAGGGCAAACCTGCCTCCGGTGGTCTGATACCCTGACCCTTTGCTGACCGCACTTCCTAGTTCACCAGGCTTTCTCCAGCCCCCAACCCCTGTTTTCTTCTGAACCTCACAAATCCGTACAGCAGGCAGGGCTGGGATCATTACCTCCAGTTCACAGAGCGATAGGGAGACGCTTAGAAGAGGGAAGGAGACCGAGCCCAAGGGCCACACGCAGCACGGTCGCCGCTGCTGAGCACGGCTCGGGGCTCCCGGAACAGCCAGGACAGGACCCCCCCGAGCTGCTCCCGGGGTGCAGCGGAAGCGCGCTTGACCTTAGCGTCTCTCCATAGCCCTGTGCTTAAGCTCTCGGCTGAAATTCGCGTCGGACGCCCGGCTGGCCGGGGGTTTCCGCGGGGCGGGGGCGGGGTCCGAAGCTGGGGTGCGGCCCGCCCCCGCGACCCTCCCGGGGTCGCCCTCAGCCCTCGGTGACCCAGCCAGAGTGGCCTGCGCTCTCACCACTCCATTCTTTATGCCCGTCTTGGCGGCGCCGCCGCCGCCCGCAGCGATGAGCAGCCCCGTGCTGGGGTCCACCTGCAGCGCGTACAACGGGAACGGGGCCCGGTAGAGCTCGGGCGCCCGGCGCCGACCCATCCCGCTCGCCGCTCGCCGCTCGCCGCGCGCTTCACTGTCCGCCCCGCGGCCTCCGCGACATGCCGCGCCCGGCCTTCGACTCGGCCCCCGCCGCTGCTGAACTTGACCCGGCCGCCGCCGGGGGGACTCCCGATCGTCTCACCCCGCGGGGACGCCCAGACTCGACACACACACTGCAGCCGGCGTCTCCGCTCGCGGCCACCCACCCCGGCCTGGCGGACGCGAGTGCGCAGGCGCGCCCGGCCCGCTCCCCTCGCGCAGGCGCAGAACCGCCGATCCGCGTCAGCAATCGCCGGCCGCGGGGGGAGGGGGCCGACCTCCGGCGCCGGGACCCGGGTCTCCGCCCCCCGCGGCGACGTCAGGCTCCGCCATCTTTTTGCGGGGCGGGCGCAGCGCGCTCTGGCCTCGCGGGAATGTCCCGCGTGGAGAGGAGCTAATACAGGCCTAGGAGGTTCGTGGACCTTTAACAAGGAAATCCTGGGGTTGGGGCTGCCTGTCTTCCAGACTGAGACGCAGACGCATACAAGCGCCGCCTTTACGTTTTACCCCAGAGAGGAAGTGATCTGCCCCCACGGTCACACGCTGGACATGTGGCTTGTCTGGCCTCTGAATGCAGGCAGTGCGAACCTGAAAACAAACCTGGCTTCAAAGCCCGAGCCCACCGCTTTCTAGTAGGAGGAGACGATTTACCTTAACACCTGTCCATCCTCGTGGCTCCGACCCTGCACCTGTGCCCTGGGGACCCTGCACCTGTGCCCTGGGGCGGGGGCTGCTCCCCTTGGACATCGCAGAGGCTGGCAATCCGGCCCCCAGCAGGGCAGATCTAGTCTCCACCCTCCCGAGGGGGCCCTTGGTTTCTTATCTCCAATGGGAGCATCCTGGTGGTTCTCTGCAAGTGAATGCGAAGAGTGCCCTTTCCTGCAAGGAGACACCTCCGGTTGCTCCCCTGGCCACATCGGCATGCATCCTCGTTAACCTAAGGTGCACCCAGCGGAAGGGACCCAGTGGCTTCACCTTTGGGGATGCCATTATCTGCTTCACCAAATTTAATGTGCAAAGGGCCAGCCAGAGCCTGGCGCATCTCAGGTGCGCGGGCCTTGTGGGCCCCTTGGCCTTTTCAGGTACATGGCATCCACTCTCCCTGGCCACTCTGTTTCCTTTGACTCTCCCCGACCCCCTCTGCCCCCACAGGTACCCAGGGTGTCTGCTCAACAGGACACAAACACAGGTTTTGCAGGGTTAAGCTTTATTGGATACATTGAAGGCTGAATGGAGCCTCCCATACCCTCGGTCCTCTTCAGCCAGGAGAGAGCAGGCTCCACAAGGGACTTCCAGGGTTCAGGGCTGGAGAACACACCTGGCCGCCAGCCAGCCAGCCCTTCAGGGTGTCTCGGGGGCTTCCCGAGATCTGGGGCCTGGTGGGGACGGCAGGGTTTAGAAGAGGTGCTCCAGTGAGCCTCCGTGGCTCTGGAAATAGGATGGCGACTTTTGGAGAATAGGCTCTGGAGAGGCAGGCCTTGGAGCCGACGAAAGCCCGGGCTTCAGGGAGACTGCGGCCTGTTTGAGTCCCTGACGCGGAGGCCCTGAACATTGAGTGGAATTTGGTGATGGAGGGCCTGCAGACCTGAGGTTCCCGGTCGGGGAGGGTTTGCCTGAGGCTGAATCTGCCCAGGCCTGAGCTGCTGGGGCCTGAAATGCGTGGGTTTGATACCCAGGGACCTGCATGGCCTCGCCCTGAGGTCCTGCTTCCTCCGGTCTTCTTTCTGGCAACAGATGCAAAGTCCTGGCCTGGCCTTGAGGCAGGCGGAGAGCAAAGCCGATGCCTATGCGGAGTGGTCTGGATTCCTGGTCTTGTGCACAGGGCAGTAGCTGGGGGAAGGCAAGCAGCCGGGGTCCAGTCCTGTACCTGGGGGTGGGGCAAGAGGGACTGCGGGGCCGGAGACACACCAGGCATATAGGGTACTCCACAACCGGAGGCTGGTCGGTTCTGCCTAGCCACAGGCTCTGCAAAATGAGTAACCGAAGGTCGTGTGCGATGCGACGGTACCCCAGCTGCACCACCAGGGCCTGGGCCAGGGCTCCTGGGTTCCTGAACTCTGCAGCGTCCCTTTCGCTTGCCACGCATCCCTCCGCCACCCCAGGGGATCTGGTGTCCTGGTGCTGATGCCAGTGCCATGTCTGCCTATTGGGGTGGACCCCAGGACAAGGTAGGCTGAGGCTGTGGGAAGTGAGTGTGGAGCTAGGTAGGTCTTCGGAGTGGAAAGGAGACTGGCAGGGTGGGAGAGAGGAGTTCTGTGGCTGAGAGGGATTAGAGGACTGAGCAGGGGGCGGAGAGGGGTATAGATGGCAGGAGGGAGAGGAGGAACGTGGAAGGGAGAGAGACGGGCAATTCTGATGAAAGAAAGCAGGGGAACTTGGGAGAGAGGAAGAGCAGGGTTGTAGGACGAAGTCAGAATTTGAGTCAGAAGAGGAGGAATGGGAGCCGGGAGAGTGGGACTGTGGCGGAGGGGAGCAAGGTGGAGGGGCGGAAGGGAGCGATTTCTGCGGAGGCAAAGGCTGAAGGTTCTGAGGAAGGGAGTCCACAAGTTGTGAGGAGCCCTGAGGGGGACGCCCAGGGGGCGCTGCTTTCTGTAGCAGCCCTCGGTCCTTGTTTTGAGGCAACATCGCCTTGAAACAGGAAAGGACTGAGGCGGCAAGACCAGAGATTAGAGACCTGGCAGCCAGGACCAGTATCTCTGGTTGCAGCGTAGGAGACACCCAGCCCAGCAGCACCAGGCTCTCTGGGTGTTCAGGCAGGAGGTGGGATCTAAGCTTGGCTTCTCTCTTCTTTGCCGTTGGCCATTTGATGAGGGATGTATAGGGATGGAGAATCCGAGCTGCCTCTGGGAGCCTGGGGGTGGCAGCAATTATCTGAATGGGCCAGGGAGGAAGGCACAGCCCATAGGACCTGTAGAGAAAGAAACAGAGCCCAAGATATTGAGAGAATGGGTCCACTTCCAGCTCTGCCTCAGGGGCCAGTTCCAGGCTGGTTCACTAAGACCCTAAACCCATGTCACCTTTGGGGGCAGAAGAGCTGGCAAAATGCTCAAGGGAAGGTTAGAGCTGAGGAGGAGAGAAATAGGGAGGGAGAGAGGGTAGGAAGGAGGTGGAGAAGAGGGTATGGGGGCTGAGATGCGACTAGGAATTGAGGGTGTTCTGCTGTTGTAAGCTCTTACCCATGAAGGTTCCTCTGGACTGTTTTACAAGGCACTTCAGAAAGGACGGGACCTGGGAGAAAAAGGAACAGTCACCGAAGAGTGGGTCCACCCCTCTCTGCCCCCAGCATCCTCTACCCTGAACTCACTCTGACCCAGATTTCTGTCCGAGCCTGGTCTTCAGTCCTCCTTAGCCAGGAGGGGGTCTTCTGTTATAGGCTTTTGTTCTCCTAAACCTGAATCAGGGATTCTGCAAGCATCCTGGTTTCCTGCCAGTCTGGTTCCCCTGAGCCCTTGTTGCCCCTAATGCTGATGTCCTCTGGCTCAGCCTGGCCCTAGTCAATATGGCTTATCACACCCAACAGGAGCAGGAGCATGTGGCTAGCTGGTGAAAGCCTCTGAAAGACTGGGACTTCGTCTAAGGGGTGGCACTGCCACCCCCCTTGGGAGCTAGAAGTCCCATATCCTGGGGGTAGTTCTCCGTGACATCTAGTGCCTGTGTCACAAATGTCAGGTGTGACATCATAGGTTCTCTGCCTCTAGGCTCTGGGACCTTCTTTCAGAGACCATCCACAGGCTGGCCTTTGACAAAACTGAAGCAGGCATAATTCTCTGGGGCACTCGTCTCCTTTTTGGGCCCCCGTTACCTCCTCTGCTCTCTGCCCATATACCACTCCCTCCACCAAGGGTTCCCCTGAACCACACAGCCTATTTGGGCTGGGTCCTCCCTTCAACTTCTTATTTTCCCTTGCTTTCTGAGCAGGGCTCATGCTCCACACCCCCTTTAGGATATCCTATATAATAACAGGCTAATATGCAAATTGACTGAACAGTGGAATGACTGGTCACTATGATGTGCATTGACCACCAGGGGGCAGACGCTCAATGCAAGAGCTGCCCCCTGGTGGTCTGAGTGCTCCCACAGGGGAAGTGCCACTCAGCCAGAAGCTGGGCTCATGGCTGGTGAGCTCAGTGGCAGTGGTGGGAGCCTCTCCTGCCTCCGTGGCAGCGCTAAGGATGTCTGACTGCTGGCTTAGGCCTGCTCCCCATTGGAAGTGGGCCTAAGCTGTCAGTTGGACATCCCCCGAGGGCTCCCAGACTGCGAGAGGGATCCCCCCCCCGCCACCGCACTGAGTGCACAAATTTCGTGCACCAGACCTCTAGTGTTTATATATTTTAATAATTATTTTCTTAACAGCTTTATTGATATATAATTCACATACCATACAATCCACATCCGTCACTTCACTGTTTTCCAGTATGCTCACACAGCTGTGCAGCCATCAACACAATCTAATTTCAGAACATTTTCATTACCCCCTTCCCTAAAAACCTATCCCCATTAGCAGTCACTCTTCCTTCCTCCCTGCCCCTTGGCCCTGGAAACAATAAACCTACTTTCTGTCTCTATGGATTTGCATATTCTAGGCATTTCAGACCAATGGAATCATAGAATATGTGGCCTTTTGTGTCTGGCTTCTTTCACGTCACATAATGTTTTCAAAGTTAATTCATTTGAAAACTCAGCTCAATCTAGATCTGTGTCATCTTTTTACTATTTGCAGATTGTCACGAGGCCATTCTCATTCAGCAATAAATTTTGTTAGTCCATTAAAAAAAAAAAAGTTAATTCATGTTGTAGCATGTGTCATTACTTTATTCCTTTTTATTGTCAAATAATGCTCCTTTAAATGCCTATATCATATTTTGCTTTCTCAATAATCAATTGATGGATATTTTGTTGGTTTTACTTTTTTGGTAATTATGAACAATGCTGCTATGAGCATTCTTGTACTAGTTTTGCATTGGCATACATTTATCTTGAATAGATAACTAGGAGTAGAATTGGTGAGTCTATATTTAATTTTAAAAATCTTTTAAAAACTGTTTGTATATTGTCCTAGCCAGTTTGCTCAGTGGGTAGAGCATCGGCCTGTGGACTGAAGGGTCCCAGGTTTAATTCCATTCAAGGGCACATGCCCTGGATTGCAGGTTCAACTCCCAGTAGGGGATATGCAGGAGGCAGCCAATCAATGATTCTCTCTCATCATTGATGTTTCTATCTCTCTCTCCCTCTCACTTTCTCTCTGAAACCAATAAAAATATATATATTTTAAAAATCTCTGTTTAAAGAAAATGTTTGTATTGATTTTAGAGAGGATGCTCTAAGGAAAGAAAAAGAAACAAGAAATAGCCCTAGCCGGCTTGGCTCAGGGGATAGAGCGTCAGCCTGCGGACCGATGGGTCCCAGGTTCGATTCCGGCCAAGGGCACATGCCTGGGTTGCGGGCTCGATCCCCAGTAGGGGGTGTGCAGGGGGCAGCCAATCAATGATTCTCTCTCATCATTGATGTTTCTGTCTCTCCCTCCTCCCTTCTGCTCTGAAATCAATAAAGAAATATATTAAAAAAAAAAGAAAAAAGAAACAAGAAATATAAAGATTGGAAAGGAAGAGATAAAATTGCCATTATCTTATCTACTTAGAAAAACCAACAGAACCAACAGGATACTAGCACTAATAAAGTTCAACAAGATTGCTGGATTCAAGATAAACTTTTAAAAATTTAATAACACATCTTTGGGATGGTGGCCTGCGAGACGGAAGACGAATGGGAATGGGATAAAAGGAAATGGAGGGCAGGTGGGAGCGAGGCCAACATTCGGCCCTGCGTGTGCCAAAGACGCGGTGCCACGAACTGACAGAATTGAGTGTATGTTTAAGTCTCTGCATCCGGCGTAAAAAAAAAAAAAAAAAAGGAAGAAGAAAACGCTTGGTGCGCATCTTTCAGTCTCCTTTCTCTATGTCCACATAAGTGCGTAAACCTTCACACAGCTTTGCTTTTGGTGTTTGTCATCCTGGCTGGATCTTATTATACCCGTTGGTTTACAAATACGTTTTTTCACTTAATTGTGAACTTTCCATGTCACTTTACAGAGGGCTGTCTTATTCTTCCTGTCACTGGTGGATAGTCAGTCAATTTTCCCTGTCTTCTCTTTTCCGTTCTCTCTGGTCAGCTGGGTGTCTGCCTCGCTGGACCTACAGTCCGCTCTGTACCTTCCCTTTACTTACTGGGTCTCCCCTGGAGTTCAAGATTGGGGGACAGGGACATGCAAGACGGTGCTGCTGCAGGCAGAGGTTGCAACTTGAGGTCAGGCGGGGCTCCTGTGGCAGGTTTGCTATTTCTTCAGTCGCCTGCTCCTTAGTAGCTGTGTGGAGGATACAGCGCCGCTCAGCAAACATCCTGGTCCCTGCCTTCAAATCTCTCCCGTCTGGCTTGGGGACAGACAGGTGAGCAACTCAGCCCCGGCAGAGCAGGATGGGGTGAGGGCAGTCTTCTGAGTCCACTGACTGCCTGGGTTTCCATACCCGCATCACTTACTAGATGTTTGACGCTGGGCAAGTTATTCCACCTCCTGACACTCAGTTTTCCCGTCTGTAGAATGCGGATGTGAGAGTCTATTTTCCTATAAGGTTGAAAGAAAGATAATACACTTGACGTGCTTAGCGTACTGCCTGGCAGTGATTTGAGGACTTTGAACTGTTAGGAAGCCAGCCAGGGTGTGGTCAAGCATAAACAGAGCCCCAGTGAAACAGCGAGGCCTGGGCTCCGGGTTCCGGGCCTTCCCCAAAGAAGCCACAACCTGCAGATGGGCAGCCTTCCCCTGGCAGAGTGGGAGCAGGCAGTCCAGGGGGCAGAGAGGTACAAGGAAAAGCACTGGGTTGAAAACCTGAGGCACGCATGGGGAGTAAAAGTCCTTCTAAGGATGTGTGCAGAGAAGAAGGAGGTTCAGGGCCCCTCCATGAACTCGAACCCCAAAGCGAAAGCCGCAGGTCTATCGTAAGACTGCTGTCAGGGTCAGGCAAGGCTCCTAGAAGGAAGCTCCCTTCCCACCACCCTCCTGCCTTCTTCAGCAGGGCCTCTCCCAGGGCTTGGTCACTCCCAGCATGCAGCACCCCCACCCACCGCTGGTTGGGAGGCAGGCAGGAGGTTTTTCGCGGGGGCTGTGCCGGTGGGCGGTTTTCCCAGAGCGCGAAGCGAGGCAGGACTGCGTTGGCGCCAGCTCCCTCAGATATAGACACTGCTGGCCAGATGACCAGCCTGCCCGGCTAGCTTGAGCCCAAGGACTCCCTCAGGCACTGTGTTCCTGTCCTGGGAGCTGTGACACCAACTCCCTAGGGTGTGGCATGTCACAGAGAAAGGCCAGAGGGGCACTGGCCATGCCGGGAGTGGGGCAGAGCCCGGCGAAGGCCAGGCCGAGGCTGCTAGCAGGCACCCACAGCCGGAGGAGCCGTCTGAGCAGGACCAGGCAGGACCTGTGGGAAGGGGCCGGCTGGAGCAACCAGAGGTGGAGCAGAGCTGCCCCTGCCCCCAGAGGGGCCGGCACCGGGAGCCTGGCTGGTGTCAGGGTAAGGAAATAGGGCCCTGCAGAGGGAGCTGGGGAGGCAGGGGTTGGAGGGGTTGAGAGAGGTCACCTCCGATGGCAGAGCGTCAGTCAGTGTTACCATCCCTGCCCTAAAACGGGACTCTAAGGCTCCATGCTTTGTGGTTGGATAAGCTGAGAGTGTGGCTAAGAGACCTGGCCCAACTCACTGCTCTCCAGGACACTAAGCCTGGAGGAGTGATGTGAATTTCCCAAGGCCCCAGGGCAACAGTCAGCAACCGCAGGGCCAGGACTTGAGCCTGTGATTTGAGCCCAGTCTGGTGTCATTTCCTCTTTACCACAGCTGCCTCTTCTTCTCCGATGACCCTGGGCCAAGGGTCATCTCTACTGAGGAGGACATGGCTCTGTGCTCCCTGTGGCCCAGGGCACCTGATCAGCAGGATTCAGACCTGGGTGTGGATGGAAGGAGGGCTAGGAGGAGGCACTCGGGAGAATTAGAAAGAGTTCAGGATCTCAGGTTCTGAGCCAGCTTTGCCCTCCTGTTCCATCGGACACCAGGCGAGGCCTTCTCTCCATTCCCTCAGCTGTAACGCGGGGCGGGGCCAAGAACGGACAAACTGGGGTGATGTCGTTGGTCCCTGCTGTTCAGAGTGCTACCACTCTGACGGAAGACCTCACACTAGAATGCTCTTAGAAGCCGGGGCCTGGGGGTGGGGGTGAGGGCGTCCGGTCAGACTCACTCACCCGCTCCTCTGTGCAGAGTGAGGTCAGTCCTGAGAACGCCGCACGAGAGCGGAGCCGGGTGAGGACACTGCGCCAGGCCTTCCTGGCCCTGCAGGCCACTCTGCCTGCCGTGCCCGCGGGTACCAAGCTCTCCAAGTTGGATGTGCTGGTGCTGGCCACCAGCTACATAGCCCACCTCACCCGCACGCTCGGCCACGAGTTGCCTGGCCCCGCCTGGCCACCCTTCCTGCGTGGACTCTGCTTCCTGCACCCTCTCAAGGTAGGCCACGAGCCAGGGCCTCGGGGAAGGGGGTTTGGGGTAGAGGGATATTGGACTCGGGTCCCGGCCTGCAGTGGGGAGTGGTGATTGGAAATGACTTTATGAGAATGTGGTTCCAGGGACATTCATGGAGGCCCCAAGACTGGGGGGTGCCTAGTGTCAGGGGAGAAAAAGGACCAGGAAACCACGCCTCGGAGAGTCTTGGATGTGGGGGGTATGGTCCCCTGTCCTTGGGACTTCTGAGGCAGGAGAGATGCCCGCTGGGAGAGCAATAGTCTAAGAAAGCATTGCTCTCGAAGCCACCAAGCTGGGGGCACCACCTACCAGACTGCAATCCACCTGTCCCGAACCTTGCTTATATTATACTAGAGGCTTGGTGCATGGATTCATGCACGGGTGTGTGTGTGTGTGTGTGTGTGTGTGTGTGTGTGTGTGTTCCTCGACCTGGCCTGCAAGGATCAGTCTGAAACCAGCTCTCAGACATCCCCTGAGGGGGTCCCACATTGCAAGAGGGTGGTTCTCTGGTGATGCACTCTAGAATCAGGCTCCCTCCTCTCTGGTTCCGGTTGTATCACCCAAGAACCCCAGCTGCCAAGTCACCACAGCTCAGCAGCTCCTCAATTGAGCATCTGCCCCCTGGTGGTCAGTGCATGTCATAGCTATCAGCCGGCCAGTCACTTAGGCTTTTATATATATAGATGTGGGAGGAAAGGTAACATGAGCCTTACTTCTCAACCAGGGCATGAAATGAGACTATTCATAAAAAGTATAATTAACAGTAAATCACCGTCTCAATAACAGCTAACAGTATTTGGATGCTAAAGTTATGCCAGGAGCTGTGCTTTAGTGCGTTTTTATCTTTTAATCCACACAAGAACCAAAGCAGGGCAGCTTTACAGATGAGGAAGCCGAAGTTCAGGGAGATTAAGTGGCTAAATGTTTGAACCCAAGAGTGTCTGCCTTCAGACCTCCTCCCTTGCTCACAGCCACCAAGCAGGCCCAGGAGACGGCATGTAAATTGCTGGTTGTGGTGTAATAACTGTGCTACAAAGGAAGAGACATTCTACCCCTGAGGGTAGCATTGTAATGGAGTCAACTTTATTTTTAGGGAGGTTACTTTTCACCATCTGTCTCCCCTAAACACCATAGTTCTGAAATGTCTTGAAACTTGAGATTTTTAAATTTTATTTCATGCAAATGTAGCCAAAATGCAAGAATTTGAGACTAAATGGGGGCAACTCTGAAGTACTGACAGTGGCACCTGGGGTATATAGTTGTTGCCTTAGCTGTAAGATGATGATCAAAGTGAGGCCATTGCATGGAGGAAGCAGTGGATAAATGTATTGAAGAATGAACCAATGAGAGCCGGGTAAGGTCCGGAGCTCTGACAGTGGAGCTGGTGAGCCAGGAGCAGTGCCCCTCACCCCAGCCCCCAGGCGGAGGGGTTGCCAAGGGGGAGGGCAGACCTTAGGGAAAATCAACCTGGAACTTTCTAGGACTGCCCACACTCCTGCTGGAAGGAGGGACAGTCTTGGGAGGTCCCCAGTCATAGGGTGCGGGCACTGACATCTGGGTCAGAGGCACTTGGGTGGGAGGCTGTGCAAGAGAAGGGGTCAGGATGGATCAGTGTCAGGAGTCTTTTCTTGCCCTCCCCCGCCCCACTCCCAGCTCTTACTGTGGGGTGGGGGGAGGGAAAGAAAAGACTGAGGGCTGAGCCAGCCCCTCAAGCGCTTCCCCGCCAGGCTCAGGTGGTCAGGAGAACGCATGGGGCCAGGAATGGTGGTGCGTTGGAGCCTACTGTCATCAGAGCAGTCACGACAGGGGAGGGCTTCAGGGAGGGGGGCCAGGGAAGGCGGACTTTGGGTGCCAAGGACTACGAGGGGCCGCAATAGTGATCGTGACTCACTCCTCACTTTCCATCTCCGTGTCTTGCAGAAGTGGCCAATGAGATCGCGTCTCTATGCTGGAGGCCTGGGCTCTGGCCTTGACTCCACCACAGCCACCAGCCTGGACCAAAGAACAAAGGAGACAGAGGCCAGGCCCCCAGTCCCTGGAGAGGCAGATGCTCTCCTCCCCACCAGGCCGCTCCCACCCGTTCTTGGTGATAAATGACCTTCACGCTCACCTTCACTTCGGGACTGCGACTCAAGCTTAGGGACCTGGTTTCTTCTCTACCAGGCCCTGCCTGTCTGCACGCTGACTCTTACCCTATGGATCTGACTCAGCCCCAGGTTCCAGCCTGCAGACCAGACAAAGCCGCGGGCACGTCTGTGATGGAGTGCTCAGGGGCACCAGGGAGTCCACCCTCATCTTGGCACTGGGGGCGACTCCCAGTGGCTCTTCCGTGGCAGCTACAGGGAAATGGGAGAGGAAGGGGTTTGATTGGGTTGGAGGTTGAGTTATGGCACTACCCCTTGCTCCCTCCCCCAAAGTTCCTGCAAACCGTCTGGAGATTGCAAGCAGAGGGAGGGGCCTAGGATGGCAGCAGCTGCAGGGGCTGATGGGACCAGACAAGCTCTTGGCCGCTGTGTGTGTGAACAGAGCTGGGCTGGGGTCGCATGAGCAGAGGGGAAACTGAAGAAGGGAACGTTTTGTTATTTCACCACGACGTACACGGATGTCAAAGAGGCAGGACGGCGTTTAGGAGGCTTGTCTCTGCATCCTGGTCTCTCCAGCTGCCCCTCGCCACCACAGTGTCTCCCCCTCAGGGCCCTGCACCCCTCCACTCTTTCCTTGATACGAGTTCTATTTACAGGTGAAGCCATAAAGCTCGCATGGCTCACATTCCGGTTTCCGAGACACTTCTAGTCCCCAGTGCCTCCCGAGGCAGCGCCACCTCAGCGAACCCGCAGCACCTTAAGGCCTTGCATAAGAAGAGTGTCGATTGGTTCAATTACATCCTTGAAGGACCTTAGAAGAAGAATGTGTATCGCTTCCAGGGGATGATAATTACAGTCTTCTCTTTCCATTATGCTAGGAATCCAACCTCCAGGAAAAACAAGGTCCGGGCCCAGAGGGATTCTTGTACGATTTTGGCCTAAGGACTCACTGGCTCTAACATTATTTCTACAATCTGTCTACAAATGACCTCTCTAGGGTCAACTCCTTCCCACAGACACTGCCCTCCCAGGCTCTCCCTAGGTCCTGCCATGGGGAGCCAGACATTTGATAGCGTTCTAGTGGAATTTACCTCTGGTCCTGAAGAAATAGTTTGAGGACTAATCACAGAGTTTGCACATACTGGAAGGAATCTTCCAGATCAGGTATCGCTTCAGGAGCCCGAAGTCCAGACAGAGAAAGAATCACCTTTTTGTGGAGTGAGAGGGGATGGGTGAAGGCGACTAGAATCCCGAGTACAGAGTGCCCTCCATAGAGCCACCATCGCCACCATGAGAGTACGTGAAGTTTGGGGCCGCCTGGCAGTGGCTGGCGTCACCGGTGTGATGAGTTGCTGTTCTTCCACAGGGCTGGCCCGGGGGGCAGGTGGAAGGGGACTGGAGGGGTGACTCAGCAAGTTGGGGTGGAGGCAGGAAAAAAGACACAGAACGTCCTAGTCAGGCTGCATGGATGTGGGAGAGCAGCTGGACTGTGGCTGGGAGCCATGGGGAGAGGGCCTGGGCCAAGGCTGACCTCGTAAATCTACTGAGTCTCTGCTGAGGGCCTGGAGAGCTTGTGCAGAGCTGCTCTGGGCAGCTGGACGGGGCCCGGCAGGGCCAGAGACCAGGTGTGGGTGGGCACGAATGCAGTGTTCTTCACAGACCATAAAAGTCCAGCTCGAATGTCCTATTCTTCAACCAATGAGCGGCATCTCCCTGGCTGAGTTTGAGGGT
The DNA here is from genome assembly GCF_964212035.1 of Myotis nattereri. NCBI lineage: Eukaryota > Metazoa > Chordata > Mammalia > Chiroptera > Vespertilionidae > Myotis > Myotis nattereri. Next base: position 72,448,101 of record NC_138085.1, on the reverse strand, counting down.
GATAGGAAGAGGAGCAGATCACAGTCTCCCTCCAGGAATGAAACTGGGAAAGCGGGCGTTGAGTGTACATGGGGAGACCCTACCTCACCCCTGATCCTGCCTGTGACAGCTCTACCCACCCCCCGCCCCCCCCCAAAGCATCAAATCTCTCCTGATAACTGAGGAAACTGGTTTGGAGCTTTCCCCATCCCACCCAGGTCAGACTCCGTCCTGTGCCCTGGGTGGGTGGGGGGCGCCCACGTCACCCTGGTAGAGGAGACAGGAGGGCAAAAGAGAGAGGAAGCCGGTGGAGGCTGAGGAAGTGCGAGGGCCGCATTACAGGGCTCTAAGGCTGCCTCCAATGTGGAAAACAATTCTTTTTCATAAAAGTGTTATATATGTTCGCACGTAGTGGGTTAGTAAATGTTATTTGAAAATAAATATTCTTTAAAAGTCTCTATTTTCATGTCTAATATGGTGACTGTCAATAGAAACAACTCACAAGAGTAAAAGCTCGTCGGAGTCCTACTTCTTAAAGAATGTCAAGGGGTCCGGAGACCGAAGGTTTAGAATTTTTGCTCTGGAAGAAATCCGTGATGGTCAAGGGAAGATCCCACCTCACCCCCTGATCCTGGACGTGACAGCTCTGCCCTCTGCCTTGGGCAGACAGTGAGTGGGTTTTGGTCTTTGAGAGACAAAGGGCTGGGGGTCTCCGGGGTGCCTGGCAGAGTGTGGGCAGAGGCCTGCGTCCTGATCGTTAGGTCTCCTGGGGAATGAAGGTGGGGCTGCTCCCCGCGTGGACTGGGCCTTCCTCAGGCTCTGCCGTGGCCTGCTGGTCTCTGTTGCCCTTCAGCACCCCATGACTCCTCTTCTTGGGGAGCACTGTGGTGCCCCCAGAGAGGTCCTGCGGACACCGAGCAAAGGGTGTGAGGGGGGTGAACAGGAGACAAAGGGCTGGGGAAGCGACCCAAGCAGAAAAGGTGAGAGACTCTGCTCCGAGCCCAGCGAGAAGGGAGAGCAGCTGGAGGGGAGAGGAGAGGAGAGGCCAGCAGGCTGTGCTCTCTCCCCGCTCAGACCCCTCTGCCCACCAGGCCAGAGCTCTCCTGAGGAGCCAGGGCAGCTCTGCAGCCGGGTCCAGGCTCAGGCAAATACCAGAGGAAGGGGTGCTGGGTGGGGGAGACAGCAAAGGGATGGAAGGGAGCCCGGAGGTCTGGCAGCGATCTGGAGAGGGAAGGAAGGGGCAATCTGACAACATAGGTGCCACCTGGCTGTAGCTTCTGCAGCTTCTGAGGACACAGGCAGGAAGGCAAGGGGTCTTGGCAACACGGGGTAAATGGTCTGAGGGTTCAGGATTCGCCCTGCATTCTCCCTGAAGGCAGAGGAGCCTTTGAGTCTCTTACCCTGTGACCCATGCACACCCAGCAAGCACACAGCCACCGGTCCCCACGCCCCGTGCACACCCAGCAAGCACACAGCCACCGGTCCCCATGCCCCGTGCACACCCAGCAAGCACACAGCCACCGGTCCCCACGCCCCGTGCACACCCAGCAAGCACACAGCCACCGGTCCCCACGCCCCGGCCTCCAAAGGGACCACCACAGTCCCTGCTTTGATGACGAGAACCCCCAGGGGTGAGTATCTATCTCCTCTCAGTTGAGCCTGGGTTTCCCACTCCTCCCTCCCTAGGGGGTTGGGGGGCACATATAGCTTCCCCTCTCTGGGGGTCCTGCCCCCCTAGGGCCTAGGTTGGGAGAGGATCGCCCGACCCCAACACAGCAAGACATCAGCTGCTGAACAGCCAAACAAATGACAAGGGACCAACCACCTCGACTGCCTAGGGCAGGAGCCGCAGGAATCCGTGTAACTGACAGGAGATACCGGAAAGACAGAAGAGCTGGCCGCCAGCCATCCGTGAGATATTAGTGGGGACAGAAGCAGGAACCAAGGGCCAGTGCCACTGAATAAGCTGAGAAGTGTAAAGGGGCAAAGATGACTGAGGGGTTTTTTTCAACCTAAAAATAAGAAGAAGTATAACCTAGTCATCAGAATAGAAACCATCTTCCACATGAAGGGTCCCGAAAGGAGAAAAATCGCTGAGTGAATCAGGCTGGCCTGAGTGACAACAGTTAAATCAGGACTTCAGGGGGTGCCCTAGCTGTTAGGCTCCCTGGATAGAGCGTCGGCCTGCAGACTGACATGCCCAGGTCACAGGCTCCATCCTCAGTGTGGGGCAAGAGGAGGCAGCCGATCAATGATTCTCTCTCATCATTGATGCTTCTTTCTCTCTCTCCCTCTCCCTTCCTCTCTGAAATCAATTATTTTTATATATATATATAAAATTCTTCAGGGGGTCAGAACCTCTGGTTGGGTCCAAATTGGATGGAAATAGCTTCTGTACCACACATCCCAGAAACCACAGCTCACTGCACGGGGCTCTGGTGAAATACAGGTACCCTCACTCTCTCCTTGGGTGAGGATTAACAACAACAACAAAGATGATGTATAAAACATTAAAAGCATTTTTTAAATGCATTGTTGGGCCAGTAGGAAGATAAAGAAAAGCAATAACAGAAGGGATTAAAAAAAAAAAGCATAAATCCAAAAATGGTAAGCCTGCACCGAGGCCAGTGCTGCCTTGGCAGTATCTCCAGATTCCTCTGCCCAAGGCCAGGCCTTTAACAGACCAAATCTGGGGACTAGAGACAAAGCCTAAGGCCCACACCAAATAGGATATTGAGTCAGTGACCCTGACATAAAGCAGGGATCCCCCAAGGCAACACCCTCAGTCTATAAAAGAGAGATAAGGATACTTGTCCAAGCAGATCTTGGGTCAGGGTGGGAGTGGGGAGAGTCTTAGATTGCTAAGCCCTTAAGCTTTGGGGCGGGGCGGGGGGGGGGGGGTGCTGGGAAAGCAAAAGTTTCAAGTGGTCTTGATTTAGGAGTGTTTCTAGGCATGACCAAGTACAATTCTCTGGAAGAACATGCTTTAAATCCAGGCTTTGAAGGATTCCCATGGATAAAATTTTAACAAACTTTCAAATTCATAGCAAACAATTCTGAAAACCAGAAGGAAGCATGCCCCCATAAGGAAGCGAGAGCAGAAACATTGAACTGTAAACTCACACTTGCAGCGACAACAGATAGTAATTTTTAGGTACAAAATACATATTACATATGTTGAGTACGTTTAAAGAAATAAAAAGTAATTTGAAAAGACAATGCAGGAACAAGAGCTATCAAATATGACCAGGTAGAATTGGAGAAAAAAATACAATTTCTAGAAATTAAAAATATATTATTTTCATAAAGAACCCAGTGGGGTGATTAGAAACTGCTAAAAAAAAGAACTAGAAAATCAGAAAATAAAGCTGAAGAAATTACTCAGAAATCAGTACATCTGAACAAAGAGATAGAAAAAGAATATAATGTAGGAGAATATCTTCATGACCCTGGAATAAGGGACTATTTCTGAAAGAAGACACAAATAGGATTAACCCTAAAGGAAACGGCTGATAAATTGTACTACATATAATTGGGAACATCTGCCTGGCTGGTGTGGCTTACTTGTTTGGAGCATCATCCTGTACCCCAAAAGGTTGCAGATTCTATTTCTGGTCAGGGCACATACCTAGGTTATGGGTTTGATCCCCATTCAGGCGCATATGGGAAGGCAACCAATCAATGTTCCTTTCTCACATCAGTCTCTCTCTCTCTCTCTCTCTCTCTCTCTCTCTCTCTCTCTCTCTCTCCTCCCCTCCCCTCTCTCTAAAATCAATAAGCATATCCTCGGGTAAGGATTAAAATTTTAAAAAAAAAGGAACATCTATTCATCACAAGACATCACTGAGAGAGTGAAAAAGGCAAGTTCCCAGGCTAGAGATGTTTGTAATACATATAATCAAAAGGGCTTGTATCAAGAATATATTTTAAAATCTTCATAGAGCAATAAGAAAATTGTAAATAGGCTAGAGACTTAATCAAGCACCTTTGTAAAAAGGATATCCAGTTGGCCAAAGCTGGTCAACGTCAATAGTGTAATTTGAAATACTGTATGCAAATTGGCATCACAGTAGAACCACACGTGGTTAATAAGTGTACCTATTAAGTCAGCAAGTACACGCCTAGGTATATCACCCCAAATATGAGCGCACAAGTGCATCAAAGGTTATGTACAGGAATGCTTGTGACAGCATCATCTGTCACAGCCCCAGACTGGAAACTTATATTCTTTTCCTAAGCTGCTGGAGCTGGGCTTCTGCAAACCGTATGTGGATTTGTCGCTGGCACCTTGTGAGGCTCTGCCAGTAGGGGGCGCTAGAGGAAGCCGGCAAGGCTGGAGGAAAACATCTGCTTCTTGCTGTTGGCTTTGGGCACCTGGAGTCTCCTGGTGGCAACAGCTCTTCACCTTGGCAGCTGGGCTTGATTCGCCTTTTCAGCGTTTCCCTCTTCTCAGAACCAGCAGTCATCGTGTACCTCAAACACAATTGCTCCAATTCTTCCTCTGAGGTCTGAGCTCCACTTCCCTCATGCTCTTCCTCCAACCTTCTGCATTCCAGTAACTCCCCCTTCTTCCCTTTGTTCACCCCAGCTCCTCCCGGGGCTTCCTTCAGTTGCCACCTCTGTTTCCTTTGGCCTTTGAGGTCCTTAGAAAAGCTCCCTCTGGTTTTTACGTGACTAGATACAGCCAAGATTCCATTCTTTTGGCATCTGACCAGCCCCCTGTTTTAAACAGGGAATCTCAGGGCTGCAAACTGGTTGATAAGGGTCACAGAGCCTCACAGCCTGGCTTGGTTGCTTGTCAATGGCTTCCTGACATGGTTACAGAAATCGACCAGGGCCAGACAGCAGAGCATCCTGGGGGTTTACTGCGGCGATTGCCTCCCAGGAGGACAACTAGGGTCACAACAATCTTTGTGAACACTGTCTGGCTGGGCTTTGATTTTTCTCCTGTGAGTGGGAAAATGGCGTCTTTTTAAAAGTCTTCATGGCCTTCCTCCGATAGGCTGCTGAGGAAACTGGATTTGAGAACCTCACATTCCAGAGGCACCATGCTGTTACTATGGCCACCACTGTGTACGTGTGCACCAGTGTTTAATAACGTCACTGCTAGGGCTGATTCTTTAAACAAACTGTAAACATGCGTACGGAGCTTGCCCAACAAAGGGACAAAACGTTTGTGCAATTTGTAAGCAAAACAACGTGAGCTAAGCGCACGTGGCTCGGTGGTTGAGCGTTGACCTATAAATCAGGAGGTCACAGTTCAATTCCAGGTCAGGGCATATGCCCGGGTTGTGGGTTTGATCCCCAGTATGGGGCATGCAGAAGGCAGCTGATCAGGGATTCTCTCTCATCATTGATGTTTCTATCTCCCTCTCCCGCTCCCTACCTCTCTGATAAATAATAAAAATATATTTAAAATAAAATAAAACAACAACGTGAGCTAACATCTCAATGGGCCAGGATCTTTCAGTGTTCTTCCCCCACAGGCTTGCCCCAGCCATTACAAACGATTTCTCCTGCCCCCAGAAATCCCCGGGGTATGTAATTCTCCTAACCCAGGTAAGCACGCACCTCTATAGTTCCCACCATTTTCAATCTGTGTCTAAAGAAAGCAGAACACAAGCTGCTTATTCAAACATCTATTTTTCGTTTTAAGCCAGGATATTCTCATAAGGTTTTCCCTAATGTTATACGTTCTAGATTGTGCCAATCTTTAGTCTTCCCAGAGGCAATACCCAACATCTTGGGATCTCAAATGCTTCTGAACTCAAATGCAACTTCCCTCATGTCTGCCACTCCTAGAGTCACGCCCTGTACCCCATCTCCAAAATCTCTGTTTCAGGAATTCTGATGTGGTATTTTGATCCCTATCTCCTAGTCTTCTATCTCACTTAGGTTAGTGTTTGCGGTCCAGTATCTCTTCAATCTGACTGATAGATAGGATGAGCCTGTTTTTTAGTTAATCCTCCCCTGAGGATATTTTCCCATGCGTTTTTAGTCAGTGGAAGGGAAGGGGAGAGACAGAGAAACATCCATGTGAGAGAGACACGTAGATTGGTTGCCTCCTACACATGCTGGGGGGTGTTGGGGGCGGTAGGGCAGGAATCGAGCCTGCAACCGAGGTACGTGCCCTTGACTAGACTCGAACCTGGAACCCTCAGTCCACTGGCTGATGCTCTATCCACTGGATGAGCCTTTCTTAAACAGATAGGAATGCTTTTCAGTTCCGAAGCCTCTCCTAGACCAGGTTAGTTTCCCTTCGGGCACTCCCCAAGAGCTTTGCTCTGCACCTGTGCCGGTGAATACCAGCCCCCGGAGGGAACCTGGGAAGCAGAGACACCTACTCTGCGCCTGCGTGAGGAACCCAGCCGCCCAGCCCTCTATAAGCCAGACCCCAACAGCAGTTCAGGAGCCATATCTTCATTAAGTGTGTGCTCCCTGATGCATCAAGCCTCCTCTGCCTTGTTTTCAGTAAACCTCTTCTTTTTGAATCTGTTTCACCTCCTCTCTTGATTTCTATCCTTGAAAGGGGGCAAGAACCCCTGCTCTGGTGACACGGAGACCTCTAATCCATTGACCACCTCTGCTTACTAACCATCTCCCCTCGGGTCCTTACCGCCTCTTTACTCGCCCCAGACTCCATGTTCATTACTAGAATCGCTCCCTTGCAAATGACCCTCATCCCCTGCCCCTCCCCTCCATTGCTTTTGCTTGGCAGCATCTTGACCCTGTGCTATCATCACTGTCGTTCCATTCCAGGCCTTTCCTGCACCCACGACTGTGCTCCCTGGCCTCCCTTGAAAGTCTCACCACGCGTCTCAGATGGGTACCCGACACTCTGTGGCAGCCTTCCCAGACATGTTTTCTTTCCCACGTTCTAGCACATTTATTTCCCACTTGCCTTCACCACGCACTTCAAGGAGAAAGCAAGAGTCATCGGCAGGGACACCTCCATCATGACGCCAGCCGTCACACCTGCCCATTTCCCCGCTGTGTGCCCAGGCTCACGCTGGATGAGGCTTGCCCTTCTGAAGAGCCCCAGTCTTAAAATCATTCCCTCTGGAACTTTCTATGCATCACTCATCCATCAGCTCCTTCAGAGGGTCCGCCCGAGGCTCCTCACATGGGAGTGACGCAGTTCTGAGGCAAGTATTGCTTGAGGCTTTGAGGTGTTTTGAAATAGGTAAATTGCTTTTGCCATAAAAACAAGTTTACGTGTCTAATTCTGTAGGAAAGACTGGGAAGTGGGAGGCTACGGACGGAAAGCATAAATGAGGAGCTTGTTGATGAAAAGAAAGGAGGGAAGGAACGACAGAAGAAGGGGAGGAAGAGCGAGGAAAGGCGCGCTCCTCTGCAGGATCCTCATCAAAATATTTCCCACGTCTTGGGAACTGAAGGGGGAAAACGGCATAGGCAGATCCTAATATTCTAAAACCGCAATCCGACTTCCCGCCTTGGGCGTCAGAGGGTGAAGCAGCTTCCTGCCGGCCTCCAATCTCAGAGGGAGGAGTGTGAGGACCTGCTGGGGAAGCGAAGCCTTTGTCAACAGAGGGAAGACGCCCAGGCCCTGCCAGGCGTCGAGGCCACTAGTCCCATCACCGGACCTGCTGCGCACGCTCCTGCTGCCGCCTCCGACACAAATCGTCATGCCTCGCGGTAAGAAGAGTCAGTGCCCCAAGCCTAAGCACAGCCTCCAGGCCCCAGCAGAGGCGCCAGGCCTCGGGGCTGCACAGGCTCCTCCAACTGAGGAGGGAGCTGCCTCCCCCTCTCTTTCTGCTTTGATTGAGCGCATCACAGAGGGTGTGATGGCTGCTGGAATATCAAGTGTTTCCCAGAATTCCCAGAGAACCGGCTCCTCCTCCACTGCCACCAAAGCCACTCCATCCAGCAAATCAACTGAGGCCTCCAGCCGCCGAGTAGAGGGTCCACCCGCTTTGCAGGCTCCACCAAATCCGGAGTCCTTGTCCACTGAAGTGCTACAAAATAAGGTGTCTGAACTGGTGCTCTTCCTGAGTAACAAATACGTAACAAAGGAGCCCATCACAAAGGCAGAAATGCTAGAGACTGTCATGAGAGAGCACAAGGATCACTTCCCTGAGGTCTTCAGGAGAGCCTGCGAGTGCATGGAGGTTGTCTTTGGCATTGAAGTGAAGGAAGTGGACCCCCCCAGCCATTCCTACGAGCTCGTCAAATTACTAGACCTCACCTACGATGGGATGCTGAGTGATGCCCAGGGCATGCCCAAGACTGGCCTCCTGGTATTTATCTTGTGCATAATCTTCAAGCGCGGAAACCGTGCCCCAGAAGAGGTCATCTGGGAAATGCTGAATACGATTGGGGTGCATGCTGGGAAGAAAGATTTCATCTATGGGGAGCCCAGGAAGCTCATCACTGAAGATCTCGTGCAGGAGAAGTACTTGGAATACCGGCAGGTGCCCGATAGCGATCCTCCACGCTATGAGTTCCTGTGGGGCCCAAGAGCCCATGCTGAAACCACCAAGATGAAAGTCCTGAAATTTTTCGCCAGGGTCACTGGGAATGACCCCACTGCTCTCTCAGACTGTTATGAGGATGCACTGAAAGATGAGCGAGAGAGAGCTGAGGCCGAAGCTGCCACCGGTGATGGTCAGCAAAAGTCCTAGTGTCACAACCAGCAGCTTCTCCCATCCTGAGTGACGTCTGAGGAAGCTTCTCAACGTGGTGTTTGAAGAGGGAAATCAGGGTTCTAACTAGTGGATGGATGAATTGCAAATTTTTTTCTTTTTTCTTTTTGGTATGTTTCAAATGTTCTGCCTCCTAAAAGAATTATTAGCTTCAGAGTCTAGGTTCATGAATAGCTTTGGTTATGTATTTAGTGCTGTTTAACAGGTTTAAGGATAAGGATTTTGCTGCTCTATAAAACAAACTGGGGAACCGTCCATCTTCCTTTGTGATCTGGAGCAGGATAGCATGGCATTGGAATAGGAATTAGAAATGTGGAAGTGCTCAGCAATGAAATAGATGAGTTCAAGAAATAGAGGGAAATGTACAAGACGGTTATCCTAGGATTCCTATATTACATTTAGTCTGCTGTTTTGTAAATTTAAAGATATGTACCTGGATTTGTTTGGCTAATTAAAGAATGTATGCAAAATTAAATCTTAATAAATGTTAGCCCCAGCTAAAAAAATAAATAAATAAAACTGCAAGCCAATTGCATAAAAACATAAATTTGAATCTAGGAAATTTGAGAGAAAATATTTAAATATTTTATGTTTTTGTTTAGAGCTGATATCCATAAAAATCCATTATATTACACAGACCTATATTATAGAGATTATATATACAAATATTTTATTACTTATGCAAAAAACATGATTTGTTGTGGGCTGTAAACTATGGCTTTTTCAGGTTTTGCTGCTACTTGATGGTTCTGAGTATTGGCTTTCTGACAGGGTCTGGAATGAAGCCATTTTTATTAATTTAGTATGTGGCCCCTTTCCGCCCTCAGTCCTCTGTTGTGAAAGTTTTACCTTTGCAAATGTCCTCTGATCTTCTTGTTCTTTTTCTGTAATCAAAAAAATGTCTTTGTTATTTGTAAGAACTTTCTTGGAGACATTTGGCCTCCAAAAGCTTCATACTATCCCCTGTAGATCAGAAATTTATCTTGTAAAATTGCAGTCAGTCTCAAATCTGTACTTACTTAAGTAGCTACTTGAGTTTCTGCATTTTTAAAAATATATTTTATTGATTTTTTACAGAGAGAAAAGGAGAGGGATAGAGAGTTAGAAACATCAATGAGAGAGAAACATCGATCAGCTGCCTCCTGCACACCCTACTAGGGATGTGCCTGCAACCAAGGTACATGCCCTTGACTGGAATCAAACCTGGGACCCTTGAGTCTGGAGGCCTTACGCTCTATCCACTGAGCCAAACCAGTTAGGGCAGAGCTTCTGCATTCTGTTGTTTGCCAAAAAGTTGTAGTTTTATTTTGCTGGCTTCCTCCTTTTGTCAAAGAATTGTTAATATAATCACTAATATAACATATTAGTCGTCTTAAAATGTGTTAGAAGTTTTTGTCTCTGCTCTGATGTAAAGAGATGCAGGCCAAGAAGCCCCCCTTTTCTTCTTCGCTGGATGAAATCAACTCCAGGCATGGTCTGGAATTGCTGCAGCCACCTTGAAACCCCAAGTGGAAACATCATCTACCTGCTGAGAACGGCAAGACAGAAAGATGGAATCATTGGTGGATCTGGGTTGGTAATGACCTTCTCAAGGCTCTGGGCTGACCTTGGTCCACCTAGCCCCTAGGCATCTTGTCTGGGGGTAATGACTGTCCTTGGTGTGTGTTTGTGCGCGCGTGTGATTACAAAAGCAAGCAAGAATTTATTGACTGCAGCAAAATATACTGAAACAAGGAAGGGCATAGCAGAAGCCATCAGGAGAGCCCAGGCTGGGCTGCCTTGGCTCTCAGGGAAGTCAAAGAACAGGGGACCTTGGAGACAGGGTCAGCGGGTTAGCCTGGGAGGAGCTGCCGCTGCCCATAACTCCCCTGGATACAAGTCTCAGGGGCCCCTTAGAGGTTAGGGGATAGGTGCAGTGGCCGTGTGTGTGTGTGTGTGTGTGTGTGTGTGTGTATGGGGGGGGGGGTAGAGGGGAGCAGGAAGGAGAGGGGGAAGGAAATGCTCTCTGGAGGGAGAGCGAAAACTGTCCTTATTATGGGCTGTAGTTTTCTTTGCTTGTGATGCCATTGCTACAAACTGCCAGTAGGGGAACACCTTTCTGTTTGTCTCTGTTGCCCCGAGTCACAGAAGGATGAAAATTACAGGTGGTAAGAAAGTGATTGAGGTGCAAGGGTATTTTTATTTGAATGTTGGCTCTGGCACCAAAGGTCAAGTTTGACAGCCTAAAATAGCCTATGCTTAACAACTGTCAGTTTGGGAAGCTAAACCAAGCAAAGACAGTTATGCAAGAGAGCAGCATTATATATGACAAAAGGCAAATCATTAAATGTAATAAAAACAATACTGGTTGTTTTTTTTTTTTAAGTATCCAAAACTTTTGACATTTACCCTGATGACTGCTGAGTCCTATATGTACAACTGCAGAAATATTTGTGCATCCTGGCATGACTGTCTATTTTTGAGAAAACTAATTGGCAGGGAACTTTTCTTTTTTTACATCAAAAAGGTGATTAAAGAGCATCTAAAGCGCCAGAAAAAATAGCATGGTGCAATGGCTGTTTGGCAGCCTTTACACAGGATGGCACAACACATTTCCCAAAACTCTCTGGATGGGAATCCTCCCGGCAACACACAGTGACAGTGAGCTTATTTCATGTGAAAGGTGTGAACACCATGGATGTGGATTGCCCGAAAGGCGGGCAGTGATGGAGATTAAAGTGAAATGCTGTCACTGAACATTTGCAGCCTCAGACTTTGGCATCCTAGCCATCTTTCAAAACATGCTCTAACTGGGCAAGAGAGGCCGCATGATCAATTGATTTGAAAGGCTAAAATGTGGACGCAAACTCAGTGTCCATTGACGATGAATGGATAAGCAAAATATGGTGTGTATATGTACAATGGAATATATGCTTCAACTTCAAAAAGAAGGGAAATTTTGCAGCATGTTGAACAAGACAAATACTGCATGATTCCACTTATGGGAGGTACTTAGAGTAGTCAAAATCAGAGAGACAGAAAATAGAATGGTGATGGCCAGAGGCTGGGTGAAGTGGGAAATGGGGAGTTGTTGACTAATGGGTATAGAGTTTCAGTTTGCAAGATGAAAAGAGTTCTGGAGATGGGTGGTGGCGGTGGTGGCACAACAATATGACTGTATTTAATACCTATATTCTTAAAAATCCCAAGCTATATTCTTAAAAATAGTTAAGATGGTAAATTTTATGTTATGTATATTTTACCAAAATAAAAGTTTGGGTGGTGGGAGAAAGCTGGAGCGGCTTTATTGAAGATCCATCTTATAGAAAAACTGCTGTCTGAAATTTTAACCCTGCTATTTTGGCTTCTGTAAACGCTTGCTTGCTTAAGTAATAAGGAAAATAAGACCACTCCCATCCAGAGAGGCCGTAAACTATGCCCCAGGCAGAGTTGTCAGTGCTGGCGCCAGACCAGGCCTTGAGATAGGGTCTCATGGCCCCTTCCCAGCACGCAGGCCTTCTTTCTCAGAGGCCCGGAAGTCTCATTCCAAATCTGGGAGACAAAGGACTGGAAAAAGTATAAATAAAGAGAGTTGCCTCCATGTTGGCAGAATTTGAAAGACACATTTTTCTCTGGGCCTGCGCAGAATTTAATAATAAAATGTAACTCCCTTTCTCTAAGTGTGGCTTGGTTTTTCTCCGGTCTTCTGTAACATTATTAACGTCAGACAAAGTAAACTGCAGAGCAATGAAAAATACCCGCTATAAAGAGGGACATTTTATAGCGATAAAAAGAGTCAATTGACCAGGAAGGGAACACACACCGAGCCAGTTATCAGGCTGCTATAAGGAAGTGCCACTGGTTGGGTGGCTTGTAAACAACAGAAAGTTACTTCTCACAGTTCTGGAGGCTGGAAGTCCTGTCACAGGCCAGTAAGCTCAGACAAGCAGAGTAGGGAAACCAAGACAGTTAAATAAGCAGTTTGCAGCCATCTAGTAAATCCTATCTTCCTTAAACCAGGCACACTTATGAGTGGATGATTTGTACTTCTCCTCCCCAGCCAGAGGGTAAATAGCTTAAATCACCCTACTCAGGGAGACAGAGAGCAGAAGTCCATTCGTGTCATTTGCCAACCACACCCAAGGACAGATGAAGTTAAAGGAATAAATCTCGTTTTGGCACATCAGACTGCACCCTCTCCAATCCAGGACCCTTTGGGATCGGGCCTAAACTGGCAGTCAGACATCCCTCTTACAATCCTGGACCGCTGGCTCCTAATCGCTCACCTGCCTGCCTGCCTGGTCGCCCCTAACTGACCCCCCCCACACCCCCCCCCCCCGCCGCCAGCCTGATCGCCCCTTACTGTCTCTGCATGCCGGCCTGATTGCCCCTAACTTCCCCCCCTGTTGGCCTGGTTGCCCCCAACTGCACCCCCTCCTGGTCTGGTTGCCCCCAACTGTGCCCCCTGTCAGCCTGGTCGCCCCACGCAGCCTGCTGTTCAGTTGTTTGGTCGTCCCTCACTAACCCCCCTGCTGGCCTGGTTATAGGCAGCCATCTTGTGAGGGTGTGGGGGCTAATTTGCATATTACCTCTTTATTATATAGGATGATCCCATTTATATAAATTCCTGGAAAAAGCAAAAGTATAGGGATGAAGAACCGATGGATGCTTGTCAGAGATACACTGTGTCTTCAGTTCCTGCCCCTTTGCTGTGTTCTGCTAGGACACTGGACTTTCTGTATTGCTGCACCTTTCACTCCCTCTGCCTGAAGCACCCCTCCCACAAGCTCCCTTAGGTTTAAGCCTCTACATTCTGCATATTAGTTTTGGCTCCTCATCTGCTTTCATTTTCCAAAACTGTGTTGACGTCTCTTGACACCATCATCATTTTTCCCTTCTCTTTAATCCTATGGGTTTATGGTCTTTTTATTTCTTTACTGTTATGACTGTGAGGATTTGGGAGGAAACAGATAAATACATATTCAGTGTACTTACACAAGCTCTTCTTTAATCAAGTCTAAAACATTACAGTTTAGCTAATGGGTATTATTTTCATATATATTTTATCTCTCTGGCCAACCCCAGAAAGTGTAGATGTTTACCAGGCATGATCACTGTAAGTATCTCCATGCAAGCCAGTGGACTTTTGTCTCCCAGAGTGGACGCACTTTAGAGAGTTGCCACGTGGTTTCAGGTCTAGCAGCCAGAGTTTCCAGCAGCTGCCTGGGGTGTGGGCCAGAGTTCCTGGGAATCCGTCAAACCAGTGGTTTTACACAGCGCTGTGGGAACTGGGCTGCCCACTAATAGTGGTGAGCTGGTGACTCGGCAAAGGAGACAAGGGCCTTGGTATGTCTGTGAGCAGCATCCCAGTGGTCACACTTATAATCAGGACCCAGAAATGCCTTTTCATCACTTACATCATAATCATCCCTTCATAGAAAGGCACAAAAATAGTGTGGAACTGGCACTGACTCCCATAGGAATCATTACTGTTCTAATTTTTCCTACGGCATCTTAACCTTCAATCCCAAGTGGTCTTTGACAAGACAGTAATACTCAAGTCTTCCACACCGAGAAAACTGCAGGGTCCCAGGCAGCAGTGGGGCTTGTGTTCCCCCCTTTAGATGCCACAGCAGAGCTAAAGTGGTGCCAAGTGGTGGCTTTGAAAGCTTGGGCCACACAAATGTAGATTGCAGGTTGTAACATGCCCTGCATACACACATCTCATTTTTTAACAAATCCGCCACTGTTTATCTTAGCCAACTGGCCCTAAAATTTTAGGTTTTATAATTTTATAAAACTACTAGAGGCCCAGTGCATGGATTCATGCACATTGAAAGGAAATTAATTAAAAGGTGGCTGGTGGGATGGGACTGGGCCAGAAGGGCCAGATACGCCCTGGAGTCAACCTCCCACAGTCCCTCCCTGGCCACTGCGCCTGGGGCAGCGCCGGGGCTCTACGGGCATCTGCAGAGTGAGCAGGGTCCCTCTGGCAGGTGAGCTCCCTCGGCCTGACCTGTGGAGATCAAGCCGAAACCGGCAGTCCAAGGGGTCCCGGAGTGCAAGAGGGCACTCTGCAAAGTTGCTGTGGCTCAGCAGCTCCTGCATTGAGAGTCTGCCCTCCCCCCCGCCCCTAATGGTCAGTGCACGTCATACCTACTGGCTGGTCACTTAGCCTTTTATATATATAGATACAGTATATATATATAGATGATGTTCTGGGCCAGGTAAATCAAGATTTTCTTTTGAAGGGAGCGGATACAGTGAACTTTATTGGTATATAAGCTAGGACTCCTTAAGCCCCTCCCCTTCCTCAGAGGTTCTGGGAAACTGTGTTGAGGATAGGATTCTCAGGGTGTCAGGGGTCAAGTTGGTGTGACGACTCCCCAGCAGCTGAGGGCCCCTCTCTTCCTCTGTCCTCTCATTGGGGCTGGTGGCCCAAGGGTTCTTCTTGGAGGTGATTTGAACCATAAGGTCCACCACCTATTGCTATAGACAAACTCATTGTCATCCCAGGAAATGAGCTTGACAAAGTGGTCATGGAGGGCAATGCCAGCCCCAGCATCGAAGATTGAAGAGTGGGTTAAAGTTGCAGGAGACAAGCTGGTCCTGTGTAGCCCAAGATGCCCTTTAGGGAGCACTTTGATGCTGCCTTTCCACCTCGAAGTTATCATATCTGACAGTTTTCTCCAGATGACAGTTCAAATCCATGACCAACACATTGTGGCTGGGGACACAGAAGGCTATGCCTGTGTGCTTCCATTCAGCTCAAGGGTGACCTTGCCCACAGCACTGTCAGTACCAGAAGCAAGAATGATGTCCTGGGCAGCCCCTCAGCCACCATGACATGGCTTCTGAGGGGCCATCATGGTCTTCTGGTGGCAGAGATGGCATGGGCTATGGCCATGTCACTTAATCATGCCCAAGTTGTCATGGGTGACCTTGGCCAGGGGAGCCAGGCAGTTGGTACAAGAGGCATTGCTGACAATATTGAGGAAGTCATACTTTTCACGGTTCATGTCCATCACAAATATGGGGGCTCCTTGTTTGAATGTCCTGTTTGAGCCTCTTTTGGTGGGTGTTCTGTTTATGCTGCTGGAAGATTCCTAAATGATTCAGCTGAATGTATTTCGAATCTCAGCAGGTTATAATAGACCCAGTCTTAGCTGAAGAACCTTATCCTACCCAGGTAAAATTATTTTATTATAACATCACTGGCCTAGTAGTACTGCATGGGTTTTTCTCAACTTGTCACGAAACAATCACAGAAACTCTTCCACAGATTGTTGGTGGGGGGATGAATGGATGCGATACAGTGATTCTTGCTTCCTGGGATGGAATAGTTTTTATTTATTAACAGTCCTCTAAGTCCTCTGTTACTGACAGCTTCAGAGATCTGAACTGAAGTGCTAGCCAGGCAGGCCAACTTTATGAACAGACGGATGCAATTTCACAATTGTGGGTGTGAGAATGGCAACCTTTAGCTCAGAAGTTGAGGGTGGTGATCCTGAGACATCATTAGCATCAATGGCATCTGTGCTGTCACTGTTTTGTTAATCCTCACCCGAGGATATTTTCCCATTGGTTTTAAGGGAGTGGAAAGGAGGGAGAGAGACAGAAACATCAAAGTGAGAGACACATCGATTGGTTGCCTCCTGCACGTGCCTTGACCAGGGCTGGGGGTCAAGCCTGCAACCGAGGTACCTGCCCTTGACCAGAATGGAATCCAGGACCCTTCAGTCCAGGGGCCGATGCTCTACGAGCCAAACCGGCTGGAGCTATGCATCCTTTTTATTTCTATCTGTGCCTTTTATTTTTCCTTTGTCATTTTTTGCCAGAGTTGAAATCTATCACTCCTGCTGAGCCATGTAAGATTCGACTGCAGATCCGTGAGCTGGTTTATAGCATGTGGATAAATACACTGAAGAGTGAACAAATGAGTCCAGGTTGGCCCAGAACACTGGCAGGCAGCTCTGGGGTGGGGTGGTTGGCCAGGAGCAACGTCTCCTCGGCCCCCAGGTGGAGGGCCTGCCACGAGGAAGGTACCTCAGGAGAGCCAACCTGGCTTTTCTGGGACTGTCCACAGATCTGCCTGGGACCAAGTCTCTCTTGAGGGGCCGAGAGCTTGTGCAGACTTGTTTCTGGGCAGCTGGACAGGACCAAGCAAGGGCAGAGACCAGGCGTGGGAATCAGCAGTATTCTCCGGACCGTAAAAGTCCATCTTGAATGTTCTATTTCTAAAGCCAAATAGCGGCATTCTTTCTCTAGCCCCCAAAGTGAAGGTCTCAGAGCAGCAGGGAGAGAGATGCACACGGTCTCCATTGCTGCTTCTCGGCCCTGGGGCTGGACAAGGGACAGACTGCGCCGTAGGGATGAGAAGCAGCAAGGAGAGGATGTCTCCCACCCTGATGAGCATGAGCACAATGCTGCCACCTGCAGACACGCCAGGGACATACGTGACTTGAAATCTCACGGAGACGGAGTTTCCCGTTTCTCCTTAGAAGACGTGTGCGTGGGAAATGAAAGCTCTTTCCCTCTCCTGGGGAGGGACTGGGGTGGACAAGAGCAGCTGCAGAAAGAACAGGAGCCCAGATTCTAGATGCAATGACAAATTTTATTCCCTAGGAACAAAGATATGTGGGAAGGAAACTCCAAAAGGAAACAGGAGCGTGAATAACCAAATGATACTAGGGAGGTGTGGCTCAGGAGTCAAGACGGACACTCCACAGTGGAGCTGGTCATGCCCTGGTTTCTTAGATTAAATCTGCGCCACTCCCAAGTGCCCACTGGATGGGGGCTGGAGGCAGCGGGCGGAACGCTTCCCCTACTCTACACAAAGGAGATGAATGTACCTGTCTGTTCTGAGAGGCCTCCCGGGAACACCAAAACCTCCCTCTCAAGAACGGAGGTAGACAGATAAGAACAGAGGGGCCTGTGTGTCACCGATAACCTGAAAGCAGGCGCAGCGGCCCTGTGGCTTCGCTGGGCGCATGGGAAGTAACAGCACTGTGTGGCAGAGGGGGTTGGCCTTGCCAGGCAGGCCCATGGCAGTTGCAACCTGCACTGCGGCTCCACCCACTTCAAAGGAGCTTTATCCTTCCCCAGAGGATTCCCTTCTACCTTCTTTTCTGGCAACACCTGTCCCACCCTCACACCTCCAAGGCCTGACAGCTCCTAGCACAGACCCCTAGGATTACAGAGTCCTTTGGTGTGGGCCCGGTCATCTGGCCATCCAGCCCCCTGCAGTACACATCAAGTAGTGCATCCCTGTTCCACAGGGTAGACTCAGGCTGGGCCCGAGTCCAGATCACAGTGAGGTCTCCTGGACGATGAAGGTGGGGCTGCTGCCTGGGTGGAGGGGGCCTTTCACAGGCTCTGCCACGGCCTCTTTGTCTCTGATGCCCTTCAGCATCCCATTACTCATCTTCTCGGGAAGCACTGTGGTGTCCCCAAAGAGGCCCTGCAGACACAGAGCAAAGCCAGTGAAACAGGAAGTAGCAGACAAAGGGCTGGGGAAGCGACTCAAACAGAAAAGGGAGACCCTGCTCTGAGTCCAGCTGGAAAGGAGAGCAGCACGAGGGGCGGGGGAGAGGAGAGGCCAGCACGCGGTGCACTCTCCCCGCTCAGACCCCTCTGTCCACCAGGCCAGAGCTCTCCTGAGGCAAATACCAGAAAAAGGGGTGCTGGGTGGGGGAGAAAGCAAAGGGATGGAAGGGAACCCGGAAGGTCCGGCGGTGGTCTGGAGAGGGGGCAATGTGGGCAATAAGGGCGCTACCTGGCTGTGGCTTTTGCAGCGAAGTCGCTTCTGGCAGGACACAGGCAGGAGGGCAAGGAGTCTTGGCACCACTGGGTAAATGGTCCGAGGGTTCAGGGTCCGGCCCCGCATTCCCCCTGAAGGTCAAGGCGCTTGAGTTTTACCAGGTAACCAGTGTACAACCCAGAAAGCCCTCTGTTCTCAGGGCTCCCAGCTCCAGCCCTGCCCACCTGCTAGAGCTCAGCCAAGAAACCTGATAGTTAAAGATACCAGGAGCCCAGAAGGCAGGGGCAATTCTCCCCCCAAAGTCCGGATTCCCTGAGCGCCCTCCCTGTCCATCCCGCTCCTGGGTGATGCCTCCCACACGCTCTCACCAGTGAGGAGACTGACAAGCAGGCCCACCACAATGACTGTGGTGGAGTTGTGAGCGCTGTACCACAGGTATGACAGGGAGTAGAGCCGCTGCAGTCCTGTGGGCCTGAGGAGACAGAGGGGAGGACAATTCGGTGATAGGGTATTCCTTGGTCACCTGGCTCCGCTCACCTGCAGGGACCTAGGATCCTGGGATCCAACATTTTCCTGAGGTTTCTGGTGGCCCATTCCTTATCAGGGCCCCTGGGAAACCCCTCAAAAATGCGCTATTCTCCCTAAGACTCCCCAAGGAGAAAGACAGTGAGGCCCAACTCACCTGGAGAGGGTGGTCAAGGGCATCGGCGTGGTCATGGCGATGGTGGACAGATTGCTGGGCAGGGAAAAGTGGGACCCATTCAAGGGCAAGGATGCTGTGCCAGAGCCCATTCTGGTCACGATGCTCCCAATGCCGATCCAGAAGGCCATGATGAGTCCAGCCAACAGGCCCACAACGGCACCCTGCCAAAGACGGCACACTCTCGTCACAATGCCAGCCCTGCCAACCTCCACACCAGTTCCCACACTCATGGTGACGGCCCTGCCGAGCCGTCTCCCGGGCCCGCCCCTGCATGGACAGGGGAGCAGATGGGTCACTCACAGGAGGGTTGGCGCAGGGGAAGAACATCCCGAGGCAGAAGAGTCCGAGCAGCGGCCCCCCCACCATGCCAAAGATGCTGATGGCTGCCTGTGGAGAGCAGGGTTGGGAAAAGAACACAGGCTCAGAGCCCCAGCTCTCCCACCGGGAGCCCACCCCGTGCAGGATCCCAGACGTCAGGAATGGGAAAGGGAAAGTGCTTGGGGCTCTGCTCTGAAGTGGATCCTGAGAAGCCTCAGAGCCAACGTCCCAGGAATGACCCTGGGGCTTTCGGCTACTTGAATCTGTTTCCAACTAAAGGCAGCCCATAAAGCAGAATTTCTGATGCCTGCCCCAGTCATTCCCTTCACAATAGCTACCTCCTCAATTTCCAGTTTCAATCTGCTCCTTCTCTCCCCCCAAATTGCTTTCTTCCCCCCACAGTCATTACCTGCAGCACTGGTCCCATCTGGGAGGAGATATAGGCCATTCCCAGGCAGAGCAGCCCATAACTACAGGCTGGGAAGAGAAGGGAGGAAACGAGGTGAGTCAGCACGCTAAAAAGGGGAGGGAAGTAGAGCAAAGCTCCTTCCCCACACAAATCACTACCTGTGTCGTCGGAAACAGGGCATAGACACCATGCCCCGACTCCAGGTCCCTCCCGCCCTGTCCTCACACCTGTCTGACTCAGAGACCCCGGGCAGTGCCCTCAGCTGGGCACGAGGTGGGTGCTTCACTCGGCAAGCAGCAAATGCTGAGCCCCGGCTAAAGGTGGGGCTTTAAAGCAGACGGTGACAGTGCTTAGGGCGAACCCAAGAAAGACGCAACTGAGAGGAGGAAGCATCATCTCACCAAGGATTCTGGAAAGCATGGTGGCCCGGGCTTCTGAGAACCGAGGGAACCAGGGTCGAACCAGGTCTTCCATCGTAACAGTTGCCAGTGAGTTAAAAGCAGAGGATATGGTGCTGAAAGGAGGATGAGAAAGACAAGGTGCTCTGAGAGAAGCAAACCACAAGGGAGGCTATTGAGGGACAGTGCCCTGGAGGTAGAGGACGGTGCAGCCAAGACACCTTCCTCCCAGGTGGCAGCCCAGGAAGAGGCCCGGGGGTAAGGAAGAGGGGGGGGGGGGGTGAGGACACGTGACCTTTAATGCGTGGGGTACAGGTTTTATTCTGTAGATCAACTGCTATTATAAATAAACGAAGACTCCAGAGAGGACGTGCTCCGTCCCACACGGAGGGGCCGCCCTCGTCACCCAGGCGGACGGACAACGAGGGGTCGCCCTCGGCCTTGCTCTGCACGAAGCAGGGCCAGCCGCGCCGAGCCGAGGGGAGGGCCAGGTACCTGAGGGAGCCGCTGAAGAGGCAGGCGACGAAGAGCCCAGGCAGGCCGGGCAGGCCCCTGAGGAGATCCATCACAAAGTACAGCACGAACTGCGGGCAGAACACAAGGGCACAGCTCTCCTGAGGGGAGCCCTTCCCCAGAGCAAGACGCACAGGAAGCCCCTGGACGTGCCCCAGCCGGTCTGGATCATCAGGAAGAGGGCCGGGCACTGAGGGTGACCCCACAGTAAAAAAAGAGAAAATGGACTCTGGAAAGAGGAAGCAGTTCGCACCCCAACACACTGGCCATCTTGTTGAGCCTCTTTTCTCTATGAAGGGAGGCTGTTGGGAGGGTTACACGAGACCAGGTGGTGGCAGCTCCCAGCAAGGCATATATATGTGCCCCTGGTGAGCCACCCAGCAGGGTCAGCCATGTGATCAGTGATGCTGGGTCCTCACCAAATGGACAGAATCCCAGAGTGGAAAAGAATGCAAATCCACTTGCTGCCCAGGGTGGGAGTCCTTTCTGCAGCCGCCCAGACACTCCTCTTCAGGGCCCAGTTGACCCTTCCTGGCACAGAAGGCAGCCAGGAAGGCCTCCTCACCTGGTCGGGCGCTGCCTCAGACTGCTGGGTGCTCATGGGATACTCCTTGTAGTAGGTGAACATAACCAGGCCAATGAGGCAGCTCATGCAGAGGACCAGCTGCTGGCAAGGGAAGACCGCATAGCAGGAGCTGCAAGAGGCCAGGGGAGAGAGGGGCTTAACAGATACCCTCAAGCATGTCCCTGAGCCCCAAAAAGCAGACTCACGCCCTGACCCCAATGGGGGGCTGTGAGCTCTGACATCCTGTCCCCACCCAGCCTGCCTCCATGGACCTAGGGCCCTCTCTCCCTCCAGCCCTTGCTCCCGCCCTCCTGTCCGCGCACTCACAGTATAGCAGCCTTCTCCGTGCGGGAGCTGAGGTAGCGCTGCACCTGCGCCTGGTTCACCCCGTACAAGGAGAGCATCATGAAGACACCCCCGAAGGCCAAGGTCCAGAAAGTGTGCCGCACAAAAGGGTCCGGATCTAGCCTGCAATAAACGCCACCTGGTCACTGTGCCATAGTCCCAGAGAGACCCGGACCCTCCTCACTCTCCTTCGGTGGGGCTCAGAGGGGAGCAGAGACACCACTGTGAGGGCTAAGGAGCTGCTGAAGGCAAGCACTGGATGGACTCAAGGGATGGTAGCAAGTTGGAGAGAGGGCTCAGTTCTCCAACCTAGGCCTAAACACAACCTGACCCTCCTTAACCACCAGCCACACCCGTGATCAGCCCCCACCTCTGCAGTGCCGGCTTCCCACCTGTCTCGGTGCCGCACCTAAGGCTTCCACAGCTTGCCCTCTGCTCACAGCCCTGAGCTCAGACTCTAGGATAGGTCCAGCTCCTAGGCACAAGAGACCCCTAGGCACGAGGGGTGTACTTACTCGATCCCAGAGACACGGCCATGCTGGGAAGCCACATCCCACACACGCTTCAAGCCGCCCACCTTGGCGGACCCCACAATGATAACCGCCAGCTGCCCTAGGAACATGACCAGTGTCTGGAACACATCTGTCCAGATGACTGCCTTCAGCCCACCCTGTAAGAAAAAGCGCGTGCCTGACACAATGTCTTCAAAACCATCCACCACTGAGGACACCCTACCACCAGCAAGGGCACTAGACTGCTGCCAGGGGCATAATTACTGAGACCCCACTGACATCATTTCGACCCCATCCCCTACCTTCATATGCCATCCCCTCTACTACATCCCACCCACCATAATCCCATCCCATCTCCTACATCTCATTTCATTCCACTTTCTCAACTATATTATTTTTTGTGTGTTAATCCTCACTCGAGGATATTTTTCCACTGATTTTTAGGGAGAGTGGAAGAGAGAGGGAAAGACAGAGAAACATCGATGTGAGAGAAACACATCAATGAGTTGCCTCCTGAATGAGCTATGACTAGGGCCTGGGCTGGGAGGAGCCTGCAACCAAGGTACATGCCCTTGACCGGAATTGAATCTGGGACTCTTCGGTCCTGCAGGCTCAACTAGGTTCTTATCTCATCTCCTACCTTCTTATCTCATCCATCCCTTCTTTTCCTTTCCTTCCCACCCTCGCCCCCTAAGACTTACTGCACTTACCAGAGCAGTGTAGACAGTACAGACAATGCCTAGCGTCAGCACTGAGAGCCAAATATCAAAGCCAGTCACTGTAAAGAGATAAAAGTCACATCTCTGTCTCTGGAAGAGGACTGCCAGGAGGGGGCGCCAGAGAAGCCCGTAAGGCAGGAAGCACCTGGTCACCTGCCCCTCCCCCAGGAGCTCTCCCAGCCCGGGAGCCAGGGGCTAGGACTCCTCACCTGCATTGAGCGCCAGTGACGGTGCATAGAGCACAACCCCCATGTAGATCACCTGTTGGGTAGGAAAAGGAGAACGTGAGGGGAAGAGGAGATGAGGGTGGGCAGAGGAGGACAGATGGACCTCAGCTCCAATATCCCATGGCCTCCTCTCCCCTAGGCTCACTACCCTCCCCCTTCTGCCAAAGTTTGGCTTGCTGCCACCCTGCTGTCCGTGCTGGAACTTGAAGGGATGGAAAGCAGGGTGCCTCTGGGGCTTCGGTAACCCTGACCCCGAGCAGGAATTATAAATGTGCCAGTTTGAGAGTAGGGAGGCTCCAACTGCCTCAGCATGCCTGAGTTCAGGAACCCCTCCCATGCCTTGGGCTCATTTCTAGCCTCATTCTACTTACCATCTGAAAGATGAAGGTAATGGTCCCACAAACCCGCACAGTCTTATTGAATCGGAGCTCCAGGTACTAGGTAGTATAAAAAAATAAGAAAAAGGTATTCGTCCCTACTCCACCCCCCACAATTTCCCTCAAGAGGTCCAGAAACACAAGGGAATATCCAATTCAGATCCACTCTTGGCCCCACTCATACAGCACCCTCCTCCCCCAATCTGACTTCACTTGGAAAGAACCTATGAACACACGATATGGTGCTGTCACTCTCACTAGGCAGAGGTAATCTGGGGCTCCAGATCCCTCATCTGTGCCCTGTTCCTCCTCTCCTTCCCCAAGAACCTGAGGGTTCAATGTGCCCCTCCCTTCCTCTCTGCTCACCTCATAGGCACTGGTGAGATGCAGACGGTAGAAGACAGGGATGAAGATGTGTGCAGGGATCAGCAGCCCCAGGAAATAGGAGCAGCCCAGGAACCAATACTGGGTCCCAAATCGGTAGATCTCGGACGGCACACCCAGGATGGCCACTGCTGACTGGAAGGTGGCCAGCAGGGACAGCGCCACGGGAAGGCAGCCCATTTTGCGGTCCGCCATCTGCAGCTGACCAATGGTATGCCGGCCCCAGCCACGACAGGCATGGTAGAGCCCAATGGCAAGGGAGAGAACCAGCAGCAGAGTGAAGACCACATAGTCCACAGGGGAGAAGGCGGTGGATTTTACCGTGCTTGTGTTTGAGGCGGGGGAGAGAGGAGTGAAGGTGGTCACCCCCACTCTCATGTTCTATCTATGACCTGCAGCCACTTGCTGCTCCTGGGGTCTGGGCTGCTACTTGGCTGGGCAGTGGCAAGCAAGTGGCTACCACCTGGCTCTCAAGCAGGTTTCAGTCTTCCTTCTCCACCAAGTGACACTGTCCAGGGTGGCCTGCAAAGGAATCAGTAGCCAGTCAGGCCTTCGCGGCCCCCCACTCCCAGGCCTGTGAGTCCCACACCCACCAAACTTGGACCAGCCACTTCGGCGGCAGACCTTGAAGGTCTGGAGGTCTTCGTATGACAAAAATAGGGAGGAAGCAGCAGAGTGAGGCAGCCAATGTTACAGACTAGCAAGAAGCTAGGACACTTCCAGGACAAGTGGAGCAGGGAAACTGAGACAGAAGGTCCCAGGGCTCTCTCCCTCCAGGGAGCATGCCTGTGCCATTCCCTTCCCTTCTCTTCCCCCACAGGCACGTATCCTCTAGCCTCTAAGGGACCCCATGAGACTTGCAACCAGGGGAGCAACGGGCAGCAGCAACTGGTCCTGGGTTACGCCCCCCCCAACCTGTCTCCAAGGCCCTCTTTCCCCTTTTCTCAGACTTCCCAGTGAGCCAAAGCAGCCCAGCCAGGCTGTCCTATTGCTTCTTCTATGCCCTTCCTTGTTTCACTGCCCTAAGTATGTTTTTACTGCAGTCAATAAATTCTTGCTTGCTTTTCTACACTTTGTCTCTCCCTTTAAAAAAAAAAAAAAAATTAAAAAATATATATATATTATTGATTTTTTTACAGAGAGGAAGGGAGAGAAATAGAGAGTTAGAAATACCGATGAGAGATAAACATCGAGCAGCTGCCTCCTGCACACCCCCTACTGGGGTTGTGCCCGCAACCAAGGTACATGCCCTTGACCGGAATCGAACCCAGGACCCTTGAGTCCACAGGCCAACGCTCCATCCACTGAGCCAAACCAGTTAGGGCGACACTTTGTCTCTTTTTTTTTTTTTTAAATATATTTTATTGATTTTTCACAGAGAGGAAGGGAGAGAGATAGAAAGTTAGAAACATCGATCAGCTGCCTCCTGCACATCTCCCACTGGGGATGTGCCCGCAACCCAGATACATGCCCTTGACCGGAATCGAACCTGGGACCCTTCAGTCCACAGGCCGACGCTCTATTCACTGAGCCAAACCGGTTTCGGCGACACTTTGTCTCTTGATTGAAATGTTTTCTTCAAGAGTTGAGGTCTCCTCCTCTCCCCAGTAACACCAGGAGATAACTACTTGGCCAGCACCTTTTTGAGCACACACAGCTGTGAAATATAAGAACCTTCTTAGGTCTCCACCCCATAACAAAAGAAAACTCAACTCTAGCCCATGTTTCTGCCCCCCACTTGTAGGCGCAGACCCAGTCACTACAATACACTAAGCCAGCAGAGCCCAACCTGGCGCCACAGCCCAGTGGGGAAGAAGAAATGGAGACTAGTAACAGCATGGTTTCCTCCATTCCCCCGACCTCACCTCCCTCTGCCCCTGATTCCCAGTTTCATCATGCTAATAGCACCTCTTCTCAGCACTGATTCCCAGTGAGATCACCTCCATGGCAGCCCAAACTCCATTCCAGGTCAACCACTCCATTCTCCCCAGCACTACTAGCCCTGCCTCTTATCTCTCAGCTACTCTACCTGCAACACCACAATCAATAGCAGATCATGGAAGAGAAGTGGGATTCTAAAGTGAGAGGGGTTCCCTGCACTGAATGCAGGTGAAGCCACAGAAAGCATCCCTACTGCACAGCAGGAGCGGCCACAGCCCCGGCTGAGAGGCTCTGGGACAGAAGCTGACCAATGAATCAGTGGCAGAGCCCGAGGAACAGATTCCACACAGGCCACAAGCCCCGCTGGCAGCAGCAGCTGAAGTCAATGAAAAGGCACGGAAGGCTAAGTCCAAACCGGGTCTTCAACAGGTTACAGGGGTTCCTGGGGTCACTACCTGGAAATCTAAGACTATCCTCTTTGTCGTTATAAAACCAGATGTCTACAAGAGCCCAGCTTCAGATATCTACATAGTTTCTGGGGAAGCCAAGATCAGGATTTATCTCAACAAGTACAGCTAGCAGCTGCTGAGAAATTCAAGTTTAAGGTGAAGCTGTCTCAAACATTAAATAAAACACAGACTCCAGAAAAAGGTACTTAAGAGAGAGAAACCAAGATGGCGGCATAGGTAAACACCTGAAATTGCTGCCTCGCACAACCACTTCAAAAATACAACTAAAAGACAAAACAGACATCATCCAGGACCACAGGAAGGCTGGCTGAGTGGAAATTCTACAACTAGAAGGAAAGAGAAAAGCACACTGAGACTCAGAGGAGGTGTGGAAGTAAAATGCTGAGGTATGGAGATGCACGTGGAAAGGGCTGGCAACTGAGGACACGGTTGTCTTTTTCAATTGGTAGGGAGTCACAAGCTCCTGACGGCTCTGAACTCCAGTTCCGCGAGTCTCTGGGGACACAGACTCATATGGGGAGAAACTGGACTGTCTGGCAACGGGTGGAACTCGAGGGCGGCTTTCTCTCAGAGGTGCTTGCAGCGATTACCGGGACACTGAGACACGGGGCCTCTTAGGGTGGGACTGAGGATCAGCCATAGCTGTTTGCTCTGCCTGTTAATTCCCTGAGACTCCACCCCACACAAGCTGCGAGTAGAGGCTTTTGCATATGAATGGGCTGGCCCTTTGAGATCTAAAATTACCTAACAAACTGCAGCTGGGTCAGAGAGACCCAGAACATCCAAAAGAAGGCTCAAGGCCCCACAGCAACTTGCATTGCTTCACAGCTGAACCTCATCTGGGCACCTCCAAACCCCAAACAAGGAAGAGGAATCTGCAGATCTCTCCGTACCTCCTGCTGGGTAGCCTCAGGCAGAGGCTAAATTAGCACCTCCTTAGAGATCCAAGAGCCAGTGTACCCAGTGGTCAGAGTGGGACCATCCAGATTACAACTCCTCAGATCCATAAGGGACACACTCAGGGGGCAGACTCAGTGAGCACCAATGCCCCACTGAAGCAAGTCTTGCCCCAGAAGGGTGTCTTCAGCACAGAAGTTCTCCCACTATAGACACAGCTGATTCTCACAGACAATTGGCCTGGAGGTCAATTCCTCCCAGTGATACCAACAACAATCAAGGCTTAACTACAACAAGACTGTGCACACAGCCCACAAAGGGGTGCACCAAGAGTGTCCACCTCAGGTAATTGGGGAGGCTGAGCCACTGGGCCCTATAGGACACCTAGCACACAAAGTCACTCTATCAACACAGGGAAGCAGCCAAAATGCGGAGACAAAGAAACAGATCACAAATGACAGAAATGGAGGAAAGCAAACTACTGGATATAGAGTTCAAAACCACAGGTATAAGGTTTTTCAAGATTTTTCTAGAAACCGCCGATAAATTTAGTGAGACCCTCGAGGATACGAAAAAGGACCAACTAGAAATTAAGCATACACTGACTGAAATAAAGAATAATATACAGAGATCCAACAACAGACAAGAGGATCCCAAGAATCAACTCAAAGATTTGAAATACGAAGAAGCAAAAAATACCCAACTGGAAAAGCAAAAAGAAAAAAGAATCCAAAAATATCAAGATAGTGTAAGGAGCCTCTGGGACAACTTCAAGTTCACCAACATCCAAATTATAGGGGTGCCAGAAGAAGAGAGAGAGCAAGATATTGAAAACCTATTTGGCCAGCACCGGTTTGGCTTAGTGGATGGAGCATCGGCCTACGGATTAAAGGGTCAAGGGTTCAATTCTAGTCAAGGGCATGTGTCTTGGTTGCGGGCACATCCCGGCATGTGCAGGAGGCAGCTGATCGATGTTTCTCTCTCATTGATGTTTCTAGCTCTGTATCCCTCTCCCTTCCTCTCTGTGAAAAATCAATAAAATATATTTAAAAAAAAAAGAAAAAAAGAAAGAAAGAAAACCTATTTGAAGAAATAATGACAGAAAACTTCCCCTACCTGGTGAAAGAAATAGACTTACAAGTCCAGGATGCACAGAGAACCCCAAACAAAAGGAATCCTAAGAGGACCACACCAAGACACATCCTAATTAAAATGCCAAGGGCTGCCAAATCTGGTTTGGCTCAGTGGATAGAGCGTCGGCCTGCGGACTGAAGGGTCCCGGGTTCGATTCCGGTCAAGGGCATGTGCCTGGGTTGCGGGCATATCCCCAGTGGGAGATGTGCGGGAGGCAGCTGATTGATGTTTCTCTCTCATCGATGTTTCTAGCTCTCTATCTCTCTCCATTCCTCTCTGTAAAAAATCAATAAAATATATTTTAAAAAAAAAAAAAAAAAAAAAAAAATGCCAAGGGCTAAAGACAAAGAGAGACTTTTAAAAGCAGCAAGAGAAAGACAGTTAGTTACCTACAAGGAGTACCCATACGACTGTCAGCTGATTTCTCAACAGAAACTATGCAGGCCAGAAGGGAGTGGCAAGAAATATTCAAAGTGATGAACAGCAAGAACCTACAACCAAGATTACTTTATCCAGCAAAGCTATCATTCAGAATTGAAGGTCAGATAAAGAGCTTCAAGGATAAGAAAAAGCTAAAGGAGTTCATCACCACCAAACCAGTATTATATGAAATGCTAAAAGGTATTCTTTAAGAAGAGGAAGAAGAAAAATGTAAAGATAAAAATTATGAACAACAAATACACATCTATCAACAAGTGAATCTAAAAATCAAGTGAATAAAAAATCTGATGAACAGAGTAAACTGGTGAATAAAATAGAATCAGGGGCATAGAAAGGGAGTGGACTGACAATTCTCGGGGGGAAAGGGGTGTGGGGGTGTGGGAAGAGACTGGACAAAAATCGTACACCTATGGATGAGGACAGTGGGGAGGGGTAAGGGCAAAGGGTGGGGTGGGAACTGGGTGGAGGGGAGCTATGAGGGGAAAAAAGAGGAACAACTGTAATAATCTGAACAATAAAGATTTATTTTAAAAAAATAAAAGGTAACCAAAAAAACCACTCCAACTGTACAAAAGTGAAGAGGAAGAGGCTGATGAAACAGATGTGGCAGTTAAGGACATAAAATTAAAACAAGACTGCCTGACCCAGTGTGGCTGTGGTTGAAAGTCGACCTATGAACCAGGAGCTCACGGTTTGATTCTTGGTCAAGGCACATGCCCACGTTATAGGCTCCATCCCCAGTGTGGGGCATGCAGGAGGCAGCCAAGCAATGATTCTCTCTCACCATTGATGTTTCTCGCTCTTTCTTCTTCTTCTCCCTTCCTCTCTGAAATCAATCTATAATAATAAAAGGGCAACATGCTAATTAAACCAGACATCATTCCGGGTGAAGGCCGGGCTGGAGGGAAGCCCGGGTCCTGGGTGCCTGCTGGCGGCCTGAGCAAAGCCAGGGTCCCGGGTGCCAGAGGGAAGCCGGTGCCGGCAGCTGGGGGAAGGAAGGCCTACTCTTGCATGAATTTTGTGCATCGGGCCTCTAGTAAAAATACATATAAAAATAAATAAACACTCTTTAAAAAATAAAAATGAGGACTTTTTTGAGTTTCAAAAAAGTAACTGCAGCTTGGTTTGAAATTTGTCCTGTTTCTATCATTAATAAAGTTATAGCTTCTTGAAAAAACAGTGAGAGGGCAACGTGCTGGGACCAGCAGTTCAGAGTCAGGATCATAGGATACTTTGGGGAGAAGCAAACCAGCCAAGGAGCTGAGGCCAGGGGAACAGCCAGGGAGAGTGGTCTTATCCTGCTGGGGCAGACAACTTACCCAGAGAAGCAATCCGGTCTGAGGCAGAGCTGCCTGGAGAAGCTGTGTGTCTGGAGCGAGGCAGACTGAAGGTCTGGCTCTATATAAGCGGCTATTGCTGAGATCAGGAATTGGAAGGCGAAGAGGAACTCAGCAGCTGTTTGTTCTGGCCCCTTCAGGGAACCAATCACTGTGATTCAAACGGCCCTATTTCCCTAGGACCCCCAAACTCCAGCTCCAGAACGGGAAGCAGGGAGCTCACAGGCAACAACATTCCTAGATGGATTAGGCTTTCACTCTAAGTCTTACTTGGCACCGTGTCTTAAAGGGAACTGGAAAGGAGGGGCTGAAAGGTGGGAAAGTTACCTTTCTGACTCCAGCAAAAGAGATGCTAATTCTCAATGAACAGACCATTGTCCTTAGAACAAGGACAGGATCATAGTATTTAAAAACTTAAAGGGATCTTAAGAGATCACTAAGATAACACCCTCATAACACCCTCCTTTACAAAGACACCAGGCAGAGATAACTCAGTGATCTTTTCAAGCTACAGAGCTGATTGTCGCCACAGGCTAAATTAGATCCCAGGACTACTGTTTTCCCCACCCATCCACTCTCCATTAATACCATATGGTCTTTAGAGACCTTCCCACCTTTTCAACCTTTTTCATCTCATGGCACACACAACCTAATTACTAAAATTTCACCAGTGGCCCAGTCCTTACTAACTAGGACAGAAACAGAATGTTCATTGTAGTCAGTCATTTGTGGAACAAAGTTTAGACTTCAACTAGTCTAGACACAGATCATGCCTGACCGGCATGGCTCAGTGGTTGAGCACTGACTTATGAACTAGGAGGTCACAGCACACGCCTAGGCTGTGGGCTCGGTCCCCAGTGGGGCACATGCAGGAGGCAGCCAATCAATGATTCTCTCTCATCATTGATGTTTCTATCTCTCTCTCCCTTCCTCTCTGAAATCAACAAAAATATATTTTGAAAAAACAGACAGATCATTATAAGCGATGTCTTCTGTTCTTGCCCAGTAGGAGAGAGCCTGGCTGTCTCCTGGCTCTCCCACACTGTGTTCTTGGGCAGATGTTGCCTGCTGGAATGATATGGCCTCACACAAATGAAACCTGAACTCTGAAACTCCTGGGGCCAATGAAGAGAGGAAATCAAAGCTAGCAACTCTTGGGTCACAAGTTACAAATGTCAGGACTCCGAACAGTGTTCCCAGTAGGCCACGGTGGTTTAACCTAAAGATGCCCCAGGTCTTTGAAGATTGCAACATCACGAGTTTTCTCACTCCCAGCTAATCTTTTACTGCTGTGATAGAGGTGACTGGAACTGCTGGAAAGTAAGACGTGGTGCTGTGTGCGAATAGAACGTGTAGTGGTAAAGCGTTCATGATACGGATAGGCAGGTAGCTGGAGAAAGGAAGATTCTAGTATAAACTAGAACACAGGCATGCAGACCTGGAGACAGCAGGAGTAAACTGACAGGGCTTCCTGGTTAAGTGTGGGGGACCCTCCTAGACGGCTATCTAGACAAGACAGAAAAAAACTTGACCCAGTAAAAAAGGCTTCATCAGACACGATTCTAAGAACAGGACAGTGGGAAACAATTCTACACGGATCCAAACCCGATGGTCTTGTATCTCTGAAAGACTGTGAGCCAAAAGCAAGAACTGAGTTGCGTCATTACCATACAGGGCACAGATAGCTGGCGGTGGGACCTGTGTTAAAACACCTAAGACGCCCTAGCCAGCTTGGCTCAGTGGATAAAGCGTCAGCCTGCGGACTGAAGGGTCCCAGGTTCGATTCTGGCCAAGGGCACAAGCCTGGGTTGTGGGGGTCGATCCCCAGTTTGTGTGTGGGGGAAGGGGGGGTGCAGGAGGCAGCCTATCAATGATTCTGTCTCACTATTGATGTTTCTATCTCTCTCTCCTTCTCCCTTTCTCTCTGAAATCAATATATTAAAATAAAACAAAAACGCCTAAGACAAGGAAGATAGTCTTTTCCACCACCCTTACACCTACCTACCCTCACTCAGTCACAAGCTACATCGGATTGCTGGGACTCCTGCAAAGGATACGGGGCCACAGCGAACCAAGCGTTCCCAAAAGATTCCTTCAAAATCTTGTGCCTAGAATTCCCGATGGTCTGAAAGGCTTTAAGGGGCCCTCACTAACATGTTAATGTTTCATTTACTAACCTCGCGCTCACCTTAATTTCTAAGGCCTTCATTCTCAGCCTCAGCTCGCCGCCCCGCACCTTTGGCCAGAGCCCCGGGCACCCTAGGACCAGGTGCCAGAGCCCCGGGCACCCTAGGACCGCGCTCGCCTTTCCTTACCTCGTGGCTCAGGCGGCGCGGGGAGGTCCCGTCGTTCTACCCGAGATCAGCATCGCCCCCTTTTCCTGGGGAGGGAAGGGGGATGAGGCTGCAGGGGAGCATCGCTCCCGCCCCGACCTCCGTGCCAGGGCTCCTGCCCCCGCGTGCTCCCGGGACGGAGGTGAAGAGGACAAGGCGCCCGACGCGTCCGCGCTCGTCTCCGCCCGCCAGGGTTCGCCCTTCGCCCTCCACTCCTCCGCGCTCCTGTCCTCCGGATTTCCCGCTCTCCACACCTTCCCTCCACGGGCGAGGTGGCACGGACTACCAACCGCTTGGTCGCCTGCACCTGCGATTTTTCTGGGACCCACGCCGGGCACCGGCCACGGGCCACGGGCCAAAGGCCACGGGCCACCCCGCCCCCTGGACTCTAGTCCCGCCCTCCTCGCTCCGACGCGGTGCTCCACACCCTTCCGGCTGCCCCCGACCTGCCCACCTGCCAGGTCTCCACGCCTGGGCCTGGCCGCCCGCCAAGGACTGGCACGCGGCACGCGCGCCGGGTGTGAGCCGGGACCCGCCCCGGCCCGTCCCGCCATGTCGCCTGGGGGCCGGCGGTGTAGCCCAGAGAGCCGGCGGAGACGCGACCTCAGCGTCCCGGCACGAAGAGCTCGGGGCCGAGAGGGGGAGCGGGAGGTGTGGCAGGCCAGTTCCCCTCACGGGGACCGGGGCGCACGGAGAAGGAAGTTGACCTCGGCGGGCAGCAGCCCCTAGTCCAGCCCGGCCCACCGGCCGGCACCCCTAGTCTCCGCCCCCCGGGGGCGGGGCCGCGGCGCAAGTCTCGCGAGAGCTGAGAAGGACACAGAGGGCCGGAAAAATGTCCCTTCGCGGTCCTGGCAGCGCTCCGATCCCGCTGCCCTTGGCCGCGGCCCTGCTCCTCGCTCTGCGCGTGGGAAGGGCTCTGGCGCTCCCCGAGGTACAGCAGCGGGTCAGAGGTCGCCCGCAGCCGAGGCGCTGGGCCGGCGGGTGTCGCGCTCGCCGCCCGCGGCCCTCCCCAGCCGGCGCGCAGCCCCGGTTTTGCCCTTGAGGCCTTCCCAGCCCTAGATGACTAGTATGACCTCCCGCTCACGGTGACTCACTCTGCGCAGGTTTCCCAGCGCCCTGGCCTTGCCGACAGCCCCAGACCTTTCACCTTTGACCTCCTCGCGCCTGGATCTCTGAATAACTAATGAGCCCTTTGGCGCTTAGTGCAGGCTCTCCACGCACGGATGCCGCGTGTGCAGTGCGGTGGCAGGACTGTCCTGTCTGTAATGCTTGATGAGTGTGTACCTGCGGTCCTGTCACACCCCGCCAAAGCCCGCTGTCAGGTTGAGAAGTCACTGGAGGGGACGTAATAAATACGTTCCCATAGTGATCTTCAAGGACGAGGGCTTTCCCTGGGTGTGGTCTGGGCTGGAAGGCCCTGGTGTGCTGATTTGGCGCCTGGGAAGATAGTGTCTGTCAACCCTGATGCTAAGGTGGAACGCTTCCCTCTGTTGGAGGGATTCTGGAGAGGTGCACTGGCATGTAACTTTTGATCCCTGTTTGTTCTTTCTTGGTGGTGGTGGTTGTTTTTCTGGGTCCTAATAGTTTTCTCTCTTCTGCAGATCTGCATCCAGTGCCCAGGGAGTGTGGGAAATCGGTCAGAAGTGGCCCATTATTGTAAGCAGACGCCAGAGCTAATGTTGCACGCCCGCTGCTGCCTGAATCGGAATGGCACCATCCTGGGGTGAGGCAGAAGACTTCGCTGGAGAGTGGGAAAGAGTTCCAAACCCAGATTTGTCAAGGCTTGCCTGACTGGCTTTTGGGATAAATATTTGTGCCTATTTTGGAGGCATCTCAACCATCATGCTCAGACTTCTAAACCTGTTCTAGCATTTTTGGCTGGGTAAACAACGCTGTGGTTCATTCTGGTTGAAACTGCATACAAGTCCTTTTTTATTTTTTACTTTAATGTTTTTATTTATTTTAGAGAGAGAGGAAGGGAGAAGGGTAGAAACATCAATGAGAGAGAACCGGCTATTGCCTACCTCTTGCATGCTCCCTACTGGGGATGGGATTCCAACAGTGAGCTGGTTCATGGGTCATGCTCAACCACTGAGCCATACCAACTGGGTTCCATTCTTTAATTCCAGCATCTTTTGTGAATTCGTACTACTAAATACCACAGTAATATATTTTTTTTTACTCCCACTAATCCTTAATGTCTGTACTAATCAATTTTATTTCTATACTGCCCTGTGATTTATTTCATACTAGAGGCCCGGTGCACTATTTGTGCACCGGTGGGGTTCCTCGGGGTTCCTTGGCCTGGACTGCGCCCTCTTGCAATCTGGGACCCCTCAGAGGATGTTAGACTGCCGGTTTCCACCCGACCCCTACAGGCCAGGCCGAGGGACCCCACCTGTGCGCCATCTGTTGGGGGAAGGCTCTAGAGGAAGGGCTCTAGGACTTGTCCTACTGGTCTAGCCTGGTCAGGATCAGCCTGACTGTAACAAGCTAACCTACCGGTCAGAGCGTCTGCCCCCTGATGGTCGGTGGGCATCATAGCGACTGATCAGATAGTCCAATAATGGTTGGACACTCAGCATATTAGGCTTTTAAAGGTTATATTGATCCTATTTTTGGTCTTGTTCTCCTACTACATTGTAAGCCATTTGAAAGCTAAAAAAAAAAAAAGAAAGAAAGAAAGCTAAGATACTGAGGGTTTTATTTTTATATTCCAAATTTGTGCAGTTAGTAGGTGCTCCATAAATATTTGTAGAATAGAGAAACAGACAGCAATAGATACTTAAGAAAATAAAGTGGCATGCTCCTTAATAGCCAGCATTTTACATCCAATCTGTGGTAGAAAATGCACTTGGAAAAAACTTTCGATTATGTGATTTAGATTTTTTTTCCATTTGAAGGTCCTTTGTGGATCTGAGGTCTTATCATAATATGAGATTCACTAATCTAGACAAGAAACTAATTTCTTCCAACATATGCATAGATACAAAGAATTTTCTGCCATGATGGAAATATTCTATATCTATACCATTCAAAACAGTAGCTGTTACCCACATGTTAATGGCTAACTGAAATATGGCTAGTGCAAA
The DNA here is from genome assembly GCF_964212035.1 of Myotis nattereri. NCBI lineage: Eukaryota > Metazoa > Chordata > Mammalia > Chiroptera > Vespertilionidae > Myotis > Myotis nattereri. The sequence continues at coordinate 72,412,665 of NC_138085.1, read as the reverse complement.
TGAGGGACTGAATTTTTTTAAATTTAAATAAATTTCAGTAGCTACACGTAGCTAGTTAGTGGTAACTAAATTGGACAGTGCAGCATTAAAACATCTACAGCACCTAGTTTGTAGCCCTGAACACTTCTGTGTTCAACTAATATTTAACAGAAAAAGGGATGTGTTAGCCTCTAATGGATAAAGAGAGACATGTAGTTACACTGATTACCTTATTTCCTCAGGTTGGATCTCCAGAACTGTTCTCTGAAGCACCTTGGTCCAAACTTTCCTCAAGCACATACCGCTATCATCATGTAAGTGGTTAGTTATCCTCCTTACCAAAAAGTGACTATGACAAAGGGTTGATGGGAAAGTCGTTGAGGATGTACTCCTCAAAAAATGTTTGAATACTGATACCTAAACTTGGACAGCTCAGAATGAAAACTGGAATACCAGTCTAGGAAGATGGGTTAATAGAGTGTTTTTCTAAAGCACAGTGCTAATAGTGTGTGCTTTTCAGAGACCTGCACGCAAACCCCCTCAAGGATGACTTGGCCAACACCTTCCACGGCTTTATCCAGCTCCAGACTCTGTGAGTAAGGGTATGGGGTCGGGGAGAGAATCAAAGAGGGGCAGTGCTGTGAGCTCAGCAACGTAGGTTGCATATTAAGACTGCTTATGCTGTGTTCAGGATACTGCCAGAGGATGTCAACTGTCCTGGAGGTATTAATGCCTGGAATACTGTCACATTTTACCCAAACAATCAAACCTGTGAAGGACAAAGGAACCTTTGCAATAGCACTGGGGACACAGGTATGCTGTTTCCTCTCCACCCTTTTGGGGAACTGCCTTTCCTCCTTTGGATTCTCCCCATTAGATCAGAAAGATAGTAAAATTGCTCATGTGCCTTTTTGTTCAGGTTTCTGAAGCTGTAACCCCTTGGAAAGAAAGGATCTTAAAATATATTTATATTATTATGTTCTGATTATCTATACTCTTTCTTCCCCTTTGACATGGAAATAATTGAAAGAATCTAATTTGAAGCAGTTATTTGAGAAATATGAGATCCAGTGATGTTCTCTGTTTCTCTCTGACTCCTAGAAATATGTCCTGAGAATGGATCTTGTGTGCCTGATGGTCCAGGTCTTTTGCAATGTGTTTGTGCTGATGGCTTTCATGGCTACAAGTGTATGCGCCAGGTGAGGAATTAATTCTTCTTATTAGGGATGAGAGAAATGCATAGAGCAAAAACCTCTCAGAAAGAAAAGCCATAAGACCAGGAGTTGATGCAAATCACCTAGTAAAGGAAACTGAAGGAATTGCCCTGGATGAAGGGATAGTTATAATAGGAAAAAACTGGGTGTTAGGATGTAGCCCTTGGAGTAACACTATATGAGGTGTATGAGGTTTTTTTTAAAATCTTTTATTCACAGGGCTCGTTCTCGCTGCTTACGTTCTTTGGGATTTTGGGATCCACCACATTTTTCATCTCCATCCTTCTTTGGGGAACCCAACGCCGAAAAGCCAAGGCTTCATGACCTACCTAGATCTTCCTACTGACCTAAAGGTCATCCCACTCCATCTTAGCCCAGCCAGGGCTGGCCAGAGCCTCCTCCAGGAGAAGGCCGAGGTTGGAAGGAAGATGGAACATTGCACAGCGCTGGAATGTCACACTCCAGTCGAGGAGCGGACTAGTCCCAGGTCCCATTTGTGCTGCTAACGATAATAAATTTTTTTTTTTAAAGGAAGGTGCCCCGTCTTTGTGTGTTTCTTGGTCGGGGTGGAAGTGGGTTCTGTTCTCCACGTTTCTCCAGGCTCTGCGCCAGGTAGTCTGACGCCTGTGACCTCGCCGCCCCCTGGCCCCGCCCCTTACGTGCCGGCCCCGCCCCGCACGCCGCCCGCTTCCCGCGCCGCCGCAGTCCGCCGCCTCCCGGCACTCCTGGGGCTTCTGCCGCCGCGCACTGTCTCCAGCCGGGCGCGCCGCTAGCCACGTGTACCTACTCCGGGCTCCCGGTCCTCACGTGGTCCCAGCATCGGCGGAAACTTGCTGTGCTTCCAGCTCTCGGAGTGCCCACAGCCGGAGCTCCGTTCCCATGGCGACCCTGGTGTTGGAGGATGGGTTGGTCCTGCGGGGCCAGCCCTTTGGGGCCGCTGTGTCGACTGCCGGAGAAGTGGGTAAGCAAGCCCGGTCCGGCTGCCGATCTCGTCCCACTCTCTGCGGCCCTTCTCTGCCCGGTCTGCCCTGGCCAGACCCCGCCATTTTCCCGCCGACACAACCCCACCCCCACCCCCCCTTCGGCGCCCAAGTTCCCAGCCCAGCCCCCTCCATCTCACGGTCACTAGGGCATTCTCGCGGCGTGGGGCAGTGTGCCCACGGGGGCCCTCCTGAGCCCCAGCCCGGCCTCTTTCTTGCAGTGTTTCAAACCGGCATGGTCGGCTACCCCGAAGCCCTCACAGACCCATCCTACAAGGCACAGATCTTAGTGCTGACATATCCTCTGATCGGCAACTATGGCATCCCCCCAGATGAAGCGGATGAGTTCGGTCTCAGCAAGGTAACCACACCCAGTGCCTGGGTGCAGTATTTCTCGAACTTGTTTTGTCCGGATTCCAGGCTTCCTGAGCCTCAGTTCTCAATTTGCCTTCCACTTGGGAGAGGGAACCCTGGGTGAGGGCCATGTTATTCCTCCAAAGGACCACGTCTCATCACAAGCCTATGAATACACTGCGCTCTAGTTTACAGTGCAGTATCTTGGTTAACATGTCCATCTCCAGTTTTGTCAACTGTAAACACACTCACAAAATTGATTGTATAAACCTGCAAAATTGAGGCCCTGACAGAACCAGGGGAAGGCCTCCTAGAGCCACCTGGTCCCCACGGATGCTTTTCAGTCACATGTGTTGTGAACACACTTGTCGGTGTGCAGACTGGTCTTCCTGGACACAGTAGGTTCTGCCAAACAATCCTTCAAATCCCTAAGTAACAAGCTCCATACCCATCTTTCTTTAAAACTTCCACTAAGCAGACGTAATTTGAATATGCAACTCCCACATAAATGACCTGTTTCTTTAGTTATTACATGCTTATCTGTTAGATAACAAGTTTCTGTTATCTTTTATGTATATAATTCCCTGTGAAGGAGGAGGGTATAATCATGCCTAGGTATATTCCCTGAACCTTTATCTTTATTTAGTAAGGTATTGTGCACCCACCTGTTTTACACTATTTTTATCACACTGTGTAATTATAATCTTGTTTATTTACATGTTACCTTGTTAATTTTCATGCTCCTAAGTAACAAATTAACATTGTGACCATAGGGACCTTGTCTTTTTTCATGCTCACTGCCCCTCCCCCAGCGCTCAGTAAATGTTTATTGGCTACTATCATGTATCAATCACCTTGTTCTTGAGTTCACAGTTCTGTGAAAAAGACACAAACTTGTTTTGTTTGTTTGTTTGTTTGTTTTTTAAATGTATTTTTATTGATTTCAGAGAGGAAGGGAGAGGGAGAGAGAGATAGAAACATCAATGATGAGAGACAATCATTGATCAGCTGCCTCCTGCACGCCCCCCACTGGGGATTGTGCCCACAACCCGGGCATGTGTCCTGACTGTGAATCGAACCGTGACCTCCTGGTTCATAGGTGGATGCTCAACCATGAGCTACTCCAGCCAGGCCACAAACTTATTTTGTCCTGATTCTAGGCTTCCTGAGCCTCAGTTCTTAATTTGCCTTCCACTTGGGAGAGGGAACTCTAGGTAAGGGCCATGTTATTCCTCCAAAGGACCATGTCTCATCACAAACCTATAAATACAATGCATTCTAGTTTACAAGGCAGTATCTTGGTTAACATGTCCATCACCAGCTTTGTCAACTGTAAACACATTGACAACATTGATTTTATAAACCTGCAAAATTGAGGTTTTATGTAAAAAGAACAGTGGGAATGATGTGAGCCTCCTGAGCTCTAAGGAGGAGGCACAGCTGCAGTGGGTGACGGGGTCGCTTCACAGAAAAGGGGATTTGTGATCTCAGTTTTGGGTAAAGGAAAAGGAAGGAAAATATCATTTTCAATTTTTTAAAAAATGTATTTTTATTGATTTCAGAGAGGAAGGGCGGGAGAGAGAGAAAGAGAGAGAAACATCAATGATGAGAGAGAATCATTATTTGGCTGCCTCCTGCATGTCCCCTATTGGGGATTGAGCCCACAACCCAGGCATGTTCCCTTGACCGGAATTGAACCTGGGACCCTTCAGTTGCAGACCCACGCTCTATCCACTGAGCCAAACAAGCTAGGGCTCATTTTCAATTATTAATCAGGCACCTTGGGCCCATGTGTTCAGTGTTTCATATGGGGTAGCACTGCTGGTAAAGGGCAAAAGCATGAGGGGCTTGGTGTGTTTAAGGAATGATAGTCATTCAGTGTGGCTGAAGCGCGGGGGTCGTGCCACACAATGTGGAAAGACGACATAGCGAGGTATGAGGCCCTGGGCTCCTCACGATCTCTTCCTTCCATCAACAGTGGTTTGAATCCTCGGGGATCCATGTGGCAGGATTGGTGGTGGGAGAGTGCTGCCCTACCCCTAGCCACTGGAGTTCCATCCGCACCCTTCACGAGTGGCTGCAGCAGCATGGCATACCTGGCCTGCAAGGTATAGTGCAAGCACAAGTGTGGTTGGGCAGAGGACTGGTGCCTCGATGGGAAGAATCAAGAGAAGATCTCTGTGCACTATTGGGACTTGAGTTCAAGGCTGTGATAGAAAGAATCTTATTTGAATGTTAGCTTGGGGTCTGGAGCAAGGAACTGAGCTCTTCTCACATGGAAAATTTCAAACATACAAAAGGAAAGAATAGTATATAATTAACCCCCAGCTTCCATAGCTATCAACTCAGGGCTAAACTTATTTCATCACCATTACTGTAACCCCCAGATTATTATTTTTTAATATATGTTTTATTGATTTCAGAGAAGAAAGGAGAGGGAGAGAGAGATAGAAACATCAATGATGAGAGAGAATCATTGGTTGGCTGCCTCTTGCACACTCCCCCGTGGGGATGCAACCCGGGCATGTGCCCTGACCGGGAATCAAACTATGACCTGGTTCAATCACTGAGGCAAGCCAGCTGGGTACCCCCGGATTTTTTTTTTGTTTTTTTTTTTGTTTAACTTGAGAGCTTTATTAGGGTCTCCATACAAATAAGTCAGGTCATAGTTGGGGCAGGAAGCACGTGCAACTCAAAAGCCCAACTGAAAAGTTTAGTGAAGGGACTAACTACTCCAAGGAGAGAGCAGGTTCCTGAAACCTAACAGGAGATGGCATAGAGCCCTGACAATAGCAGTACAAGGTTCTAGCGGCAAACAGTTACCAGAAGCCAAAGAGAGAACCTGCAGGAAACGAGTCCCTGACGGGAGCATGGCCACAAATCACCCCCGGATTTTTTAAAGCTTATCTCAGACACTGTATCATTTATCCATAAATATTTAAGTATCTATGAAAAAGGAATCCTTTTAAAACATGACCGCAATAACATCATACATTTTAAAAAGTAACAGTAATTCCTTAATATCAAATATCCAGTCAAGGTTTAAAATTTTCCCAGTTAGCTAAGTTATTTTTTTCATTGTTTCTTTGAATCTGAATCTAAACAAGATGGGTGCATTGCATTCGATTATATCTTTTTTAATCTATGGGCCTTGTAACCTATTTGACAGAAACAGGTCAGTTTTTCTTTGCATTTCAGTCTGCATTTTGTCGATTACATTCCCGTTGTATCATTTAGCAAGTTCTTTTTCTATAAACAGATAAATCTTGATCGTATTTTCTGTAAACAAATAGATCTGGAATCATGGTACAGTTCAGATGTGAGATTCTTGGCGAGAATACTGGATGGTAGTGTGATTCCATCAGGGTGCTTAGGACTTTGATGCCCATAGACCAGCTCAGCTGTGTGTGACTGGGCTCTGGGATGGAAGCTCTCCGGGAAGCCTTAACCTCACGCACGACTGAGCTGGGGAAGGGGAGCTCTCAGATCGTGCTGCTTTGACAGGAGTGGACACACGGGAGCTGACCAAGAAGTTGCGAGAGCAGGGGTCTCTGCTGGGGAAGCTGGTCCAGGATGGGACAGACCCTTCGGCCCTGCCATTCTTGGACCCCAATGCCCGCCCCCTGGTGCCGGAGGTCTCCATTAAGGTACAGTGGGCGAGGGGGCGAGTGTTGCAAGCTGTAGAACAGTCATTACAGTCTGTCCATAACCATTGAGGTTGAGTCAGAAGAGGCCTCAAAGTTAGGGGGTTGGTGTGTGCCTATCTCTACCCACTGGTCACAGCTGTCAGCTGTTGCCCTATCTTTCTCAGGCTCCACAGGTATTCAATGCAGGGGGTACCCCTCGCATTCTGGCTTTGGACTGTGGCCTGAAGTATAATCAGATCCGATGCCTGTGCCAGCGTGGGGCCGAGGTCACTGTGGTCCCCTGGGACCATGCACTGGACAGCCACGGTGAGTAGCTGGAGTCTGTGTAGGACCACAGACAAACGGTTTCTGTAGAAGATCTGTCCCTGGGTCTAATTGCTAAAGCCAACATGAGTTGCAGGGAAGGCAATAGAGATAAGGGCTTTTATTGGTGAGGGCTGCAAGTGTGTCTCTAGTTGCATACTGGTGGTGACGTTATCTTTTCTGTCTGTTCCAGAGTATGAGGGTCTCTTCCTGAGTAACGGCCCTGGTGATCCTGCCTCCTACCCCAAAGTGATATCCGCACTGAGCCGTGTCTTATCGGAGCCGAATCCCCGGCCTGTCTTCGGGATCTGCCTGGGACACCAGCTGCTGGCCTTGGCCATCGGGGCCAAGACATACAAGATGAGGTGGGATTTATGGGGATAGGAGGAGCCTGCACGACTGACAAGAGGGGTGGGGAGTCTTGGGAGAGGGCCGAGAGTTGGTGTTTATTAGTGTTGAAATAGAGCAGGAGCTGGTGAGAGTCCTGAGAGTCTTGAGAGCTGGGTTTGGTCCAGGGGTGAAGGAGAGTGAAAGGGGCCTGTGACTCAGCATGCTTCCATCCCCAGGTACGGGAACCGAGGCCACAACCAGCCGTGCTTGCTGGCGGGCTCTGGGCGCTGCTTCCTGACATCCCAGAATCATGGGTTTGCTGTGGAAACAGACTCCCTGCCGGCAGGTTGGCTTCCTCTCTTCACCAACGCCAATGACCATTCCAATGAGGGCATCGTCCACGACAGCCTGCCCTTCTTCAGGTGAGCCTGGGTGCTTCTGGCCGAGGGACTGATGTGTACAGCTGTGACGCCCCCTGGGACTTGAAGGTCCAAAAGTAAAGAGTGATCGTGGGCCCAGGCATCTATCCCACTCCCCCGCTCCGAGGCTGCCACTGCCCCGGCCAGTGATGGTGACAGGTTTCGTGATCCAATCTCTTCACCAGTGTCCAGTTTCACCCAGAGCACCACGCTGGCCCTTCAGATATGGAGCTCCTTTTTGATATCTTTCTGGAAACTGTGAAAGAAGCCAACACTGGAAACCCTGGGGCCCAGACAGGTAAGCACCTGAGAAGAACTGGGTTGTGGGACCAAGAACAGGGCTGGCTCTAGGATGGACGTACCCCAGGAAACGGATACATGTTTGGGAGGTTAAGGAGGTGGGGTGGGAAAGCACCCAAACCAAGATGGTTTATTTATGCGTCTATTGAAAGCAGCTCCTGACACATGAGTTCTGAGTTCTGATTCTTTTTTTAATTTTAGCGAGTAGAAGGGAGAGGGATAGAGAAATGGAAACACTGATATGATGTGAGAGCAGACATCAATGGCTGCCTCCTGCACACCCGCCACTGGGGATCAAGCCTGCAACTCGGGCATGTGCCCTGACCAGGAATCGAACTGTGACCTCCTGGTTCATAGGTCAACACTCAATCACTGAGCCACACCAGCCAGGCTTTTGTGGTGGTTCTTCTCACCTGAGGATATTTTTTCCATTGATCTTTAGAGAGAGTGGAAGGGAGGGGTAGAGACAGAGAGACATCAATTGGTTGCCTCCCGCACACGCCCCAAACAGGGCCAGGGATTGAGCCTGCTCCTGAGGTACATGCCCGTGACCGGAATTGAGCCCTGGACCCTTTAGTCCACAGTGGGTGCTCCAACCACTGAGTCAGACTGGCTAGGGCTGGGTTCTGGTTCTGACTCTGCCATTCACCAGAGCAGTGGTTCCCAACCTTTTTTGGGCCATGCCCCACCTAAGCACCTCTAAAATCCTGATGCCCGTCCCCCTGCTCCCCCCCCCCCCCGCCCCAGACATATAATTCTTATTCAGAAAGTGACTCCTATTCACGTGGAGGAAGCCTAAAAGGCTATTAACTTGGTCTAAGCAAGCTTCCAAAGAACATGGCATCCATGAAAGAGAAAAATAAAAGAATGAAAGGACAGTTGAAGTATTGAGGAAAAAATCACTAAGGAGTTGTTAAAAAAAAAATAATATGAAGTGATATGAAAAATGGCAAATAGCCCTGGCTGGTTTGGCTCAGTGGATAGAGCGTCGGCCTGCAGACTGACGGGTCCAGGTTCGATTCCGGTCAAGGGCATGTACCTTGGTGGCAGGCACATTCCCAGTAGGGGGTGTGCAGGAGGCAGCTGATCAATGTTTCTAACTCTCTCCCTCTCCCTTCCTCTCTATAAAAAAATCAATAAAATATATATTTAAAAATTTTTTTTAAATAGCAAAGTTTCAAAACAGAATTGAAATGCATAAATATGTCACAATACATATTTATATACTGTATATGAGGCCCCTAGAACCATTAGAAATGCAAAAAATTCACTGTTAATAACTCATTCTCGAATTGCCCCCCTTAAAAATCAGATTGCCCCACGTTGGGAACCACTGCATTAGAGTCATTACTTGTTCTGGATTCTTCTGTGAAATGAGGGGGTTAATCCAGATGATTTCCCTCAGGTCTCACTTAGTTCTGTCCATGACTCGCTTTGTTTCCACAGTTCGAGCGCGGCTGGCTGAGCGCCTGTGCCTGCCTGGGGCTCCCAGCCCAGGCTCTGGGCTTCCCCCGCCGCGGAAGGTCCTGATCCTGGGCTCGGGGGGCCTCTCCATCGGCCAGGCCGGCGAGTTTGACTACTCAGGTTCTCAGGTACGTCATGTCCCTGCGCCCCTCTGGGTGTGTGAGCCTCAGCAATGGCTAGAGTCTTGAGGAGAAAGGCGGAGGCTTGAACCTTGGTTGTGGGGAGGAAGTGAAGGAGGAAGGTAGGGAACGTGGGAGAGGTGAGGTGCTGAGGAGGAGGAGCTGGCTGTTCGGGGCTAGGAGTACAGGGAGGAAAGAAGATGGAGACTGCGTGCAGTCCTGCTTCGGCGGTCGAGGCGGACGTGCCATTGTCTCCCTAGGCAATCAAGGCCCTGAAGGAGGAAAACATCCAGACGTTGCTGATCAACCCCAACATTGCCACAGTGCAGACCTCCCAGGGGCTGGCCGACAAGGTCTATTTCCTTCCCATAACACCTCACTACGTCACCCAGGTACGGCGGGTGAGGCTGGACTGAGGGGGCACGCTGGGTTTGATCCATTTCCTAGCTGCAGGGCCCTAATGCCTGTTCCCCTCTCTCCTTCCTCAGGTGATCCGTAATGAGCGTCCAGATGGCATTTTACTGACTTTTGGGGGCCAGACAGCTCTGAACTGTGGTGTGGAGCTGACCAAGGCTGGAGTGCTCGCTCGCTATGGGGTCCGGGTCCTGGGCACACCCGTGGAGACCATTGAGCTGACGGAGGACCGGCGCGCTTTTGCCTCCAGGATGGCGGAGATTGGCGAGCATGTGGCCCCCAGTGAGGCAGCAAATTCTCTTGAACAGGTTTGAGAGGTGGAGGGAGGGAGGTAGAACGGTGTCGTTTTCTTTCCATTTTATTTTCTCTGTGTCCAGGAACTCTCTGTGCAGCCAGCAGTCAAGGCCTGACCGGTTGGTTTATCTCTTCTGCTCCCTGCAGGCCCAGGCAGCCGCTGAGCGACTGGGGTACCCTGTGCTGGTGCGGGCCGCCTTTGCCCTGGGTGGCCTGGGCTCTGGCTTTGCATCCAACAGGGAGGAGCTCTGTGCTCTTGTGGCGCCCGCTTTTGCCCATACCAGCCAAGTCCTGGTAGACAAGTCCCTGAAGGGATGGAAGGAGATTGAGTATGAGGTGGTGAGAGACGCCTATGGCAACTGCGTCACGGTGAGTAGACGGAGACGGGGTGGGAGCCGTGTCGGGCAGTATGAGCTCTTGTAAGAGCAGAGGCCGGGGCTCAGATCTTTGTGTGTTCGGGGTCCCTCAGAGCCAGGACGGATACAGCCACCTGTCTTTCCTGACCCCCTTTGGCAGTGACCTCCATGGAACCCTCTCTTCACAGGTGTGTAACATGGAGAACTTGGACCCACTGGGCATCCACACTGGTGAGTCCATAGTGGTGGCTCCAAGCCAGACGCTGAATGACAGGGAGTACCAGCTACTGAGGCGGACGGCCATCAAGGTGACCCAGCACCTTGGCATCGTCGGGGAGTGCAATGTGCAGTACGCCTTGAACCCCGAGTCTGAGCAGGTGAGACTTTAGGTCCTGGAGCTGATATTCTAGCTATTGGATCTCCTTCCCCTCCTGGTCTTTTAAAAATATGTTTTTATTGATTTCCAAGAGGAAGAGAGAGAGAAACATCAGTGATGAGAGAGAATCGTTGATTGGCTGCTTCCTGCACGCCCCACACTGGGGATCAAGCCCGCAACCCCGGGCATGTGCCCTGACCGGGAATCGAACCATGACCTCCTGGTTCATAGGTCGACACCCAACCGCTGAGCCATGCTTGCCGGGCCCTCCTTCCAAAATTTTGAGGCCTCAAGGCCAAGAGGCCTTTTGGCCCTGCAGACCCTGGAGTAGAATCTGGGATTGTCTTTGGTAGGGTTGGGCCTTGGTGGTAGGGGGCTGTGACTACCCATCCCTTCGGGGAGGGCTTTATTTTCTTACCTTTCTGGGATCTCCTAGGTGGGCCTTCTAGGCCAGTTACCTGGTGACTCTGTTCTCTCTCTTTGCAGTATTATATCATCGAAGTGAATGCCAGGCTCTCTCGAAGCTCTGCTCTGGCCAGTAAGGCCACAGGCTATCCACTGGCCTATGTCGCTGCCAAGCTGGCACTGGGCATCCCTCTGCCTGAGCTCAGGTACAAGGGCTGGGGGGAGATCAGGGAGGTAAAGAAAACTCTCAAGGACGGGGAGTATGAAAAGGACATTGGTCTGGATGTATGGGGATGGAGAGAGCTAGCTGGAGGCTCAGCTCGTACATCTCCCCCGCTGTCCTTCTGGCACCCCCACCTGATGGCTCCCAGGAACTCGGTGACAGGGGGAACAGCAGCCTTCGAGCCCAGCCTGGATTACTGTGTGGTGAAGATTCCTCGCTGGGACCTCAGCAAGTTCCTGCGCGTCAGCACGAAGATCGGGAGCTGCATGAAGAGCGTTGGTGAGACACGTCCGGAGACCCCGCCCCAGATCACCCCACGGGGCCCCACCTGTCCCAAGAATCTGGAATGTCAGAGATAGTTCCCTGGCATGGCCTTTCAGCATCTACATTAGCAGCTTTGGGGAATACAGTTCCTCAGAGCTACTAGGGACATTTCAAACTAAGAAAGGAGGTCTTATTACTAGGAGTGGGGATCAAAGACATCTGGAAATCTATGTCAGAAGACGCATGCCCCCTCCCTCCCAGGCGGCAGGTCAGACTCTGTGGCGGGGGGGGTGGGGGGGGGGTGTGCTGGCCATCAGAGAATCCCATCTCTCTCATCTGACCATTGAGTCACTGAGGGGACCACGAAAGGAAAGTGTTGTGGCCGAATAGAGGGCAGAGCCAAGAACTGAAAACGGCCTGCTTGCTGGCGTTCCTCTTACAGGGAGGCCAGTTCCGTGAAACTCCACCCACAGCTTTTCATGGCACTTTGCCCACGGCCTCTAGGCTGTTAATGGTAGTGACTGTGCTAGTTTAAAGCTCTTGATGCTTAGGGCAAACACTGGCTGCTGTTTCTCTGTGAACCCTCTAAATCCACATCAGCACAGTGATAGCCATTCTTTTTTTTTTTTTCTTTAAATATATTTTATTGATTTTAGAGAGGAAGGGAGAAGGTTAGTGGTCTGCAGACTGAAGGGTAGCCATTCTTTTGTTGTTGGTGGTGTTTTTTTGTTTCAGAGAGGAAGGGAGAGGGAGAGAGAGGTAGAAACATCAGTGATGAGAGAGAATCATTGATCAGCTGCCTCCTGCACGCCCCCTACTGGGAATTGAGCCCGCAACCCAGGCATGTGCCCTTGACTAGAATCGAACCAGGGACCCTTCAGTCCACAGGCCGATAGATACTCTATCCATTGAGTCAAACCAGCCAAGGCCGTGGTGGCCATTCTTAGCACATCTCCTTTCCTGGGCCCTTTCCGCCATGGTCACTAAATGAGATTTTTTTTCTAACACAATGTATAAGTTGAGAGCAGGATTTCAGAGACCTTTTTCTTTTCTTCCTTTATTTCTTTTAATTTGTTTTTATTGACATCAGAGAGAGGAAGGGAGAGGGGGAGAGAGAGATGGAAACATCAATGATGAGAGAGAATCATTGATCAGCTGCATGCCCCTTACTGGAGATCGAGCCCTCAACTCAGGCATGTGCCCTGACCAGGAATTGAACTGTTACCTCCTGACTCATGGGTTGATGTTCAACCACAGGGCCACACCAGCCGGGCTCAGAGGCCTTTTCATAAAAAGAAGGAAATTTAGTGGTGAACAGTGAGTGGTCGGCCTCCGAGCGGTGGTAGGGCATGCTGGGATTGAGTTAACATGCTTCCTTATCGTGTCCTTTTAAGTCGCCTTAGGCTGTCCTCTAAGACACTTCAGCCCACCATGCACGTGTACGAACCAAAGCACTACCAGCTAAGGATAAGAGTACTTTATTGTGTTCATATTCCCATTAAGAGCAATAGTAGCCTTTACGCAAGTTAAGTCTAAGCTCAGATATTATTTCAGAATTTTTAGAAATCTTACAAGACTGCCAAGTTGTTCCTTCTGGAGATGAATTTGTTACATGAAAATTATAGTAAACTTGGGAACAAAGCCATAATTAAATTGTGGCTAAAAGAAGTGGGTTGAAAAGAGGACAATCAAAGATTGATTCCTCGATGAGACATCTCAGAGTTTTATATCTATTCAAGTATTCTTGGAATGTGATCTTTGGTAACTTTTATTATACTAGTAAGATACACCTATCATTGTGAAATTAGAAAAGATAGTTTAACCAAAGAAGAATCACTTGTAATATTGTCACATAGAGGTTAACTTGGGCACATATATGAGTCCAGGATTTTTCTAGGCCTGCAAGTATGAGTGTTGGGTTTTTCTTTTACCCAAGATCAAACTCTTATGATATAAACACATTACAAAGGAATTAAAGTCACTTATAATCCAGTTCCTTAACACTGCTATTAGTATCTTGGTGTTTTAACTTTTTTTCTAAAGAAACAAATATTAGGATTGTAAATAAATACAGTTGGTAAGAAATACTTGAAAACCATGGAGTAAATTTTCAGAGGACATGAACAAAACCTTACAGAACAGGAAATCGGTCAACAAACGGGGAAGCTCACTCTTAGTAATAAATAGAAATCTAGCCCTGGCCACGTGGTTCAGTTGGTTGGAGTGTCCTCCCATACACCAAAAAGATTTCATGTTCAATCCCCAGTTAGGGTGTGTACGGGAGGTAACTGATCAATGTTTCTCTCACATCAATGTTTCTCTCTTTTTCTCTCTGTCTCTCCCTCTCCCTCCATTCCTCCATCTCTCTCCCTCTCTCTCTAAATCAATAAAAGCATATCCTCTGTTGAGGATTAAAATAAATAAATAAAAGCATTATCCTTGGGTGAGGATTTAAATAAATAGAAATCTAGTTAAATGAGATAATCTGCTTAACAAAAATTTTTTGTGTTAATCCATCTGAGGATATTTTCCCCATTGATTCTTAGAGAGAATGGAAGGCAGGGGGAGGGAGATAGAGAGAAACATCATTGGTTGCCTCCTGCACGAGTCCCAACCTGACCAGGGCTGGGATTCAGCCTGCAACCAAGGTACATGCCCTTGACCAGAATCAAACCCAGGACCCTTCAGTCCTCGGGCTGATGCTCTGTTTACTGAGCCAGATCGGCTAGGGCTTAATAAAAATTGTTTTAAATGATGATACACATTTCTTAGAAGGTTGGTTAAACGTATACTTTGTATTATAAAGCACAAACTTTTGTAAAGCAATTCATACTTAAAAGCCAGAAAATGTATCTTACCTGTTGCCCCTGCACTTCTGGAAATTTATCCTAAGGGACTAACCCAAAGCATAGAAAACAGCCCTGGCTGGGTAGTTCAGTTGGTTAGAGCATCATCCTGATACCCCAAGGTTGCAGGCTTGATCCCCGGTCAGGACACATGTAAGAATCAACCAATGAATGCATAAGTGGAACATCAGTTTGAAAGAGAAACATTGACCGGCCACGCCCCCTACCAGGGGTTAAGCCCGCAAACCTGGCACGTGACCTGACCAGGAATTGAACCGGCAACCTTTTGGTGAATAGGATGTTGCCCAACCAACTGAGCGACACTGGCCAGGGCCCATTTTAGGCATTTGAATTCCATATTCACTAATAAAACATGAAAATCGTAGAGGGCAGAGCTGAAAGTTTAAGGTGTTTCAATAATGAAACACCATAAATCTCACCACCATGGGACCCGAGAACCTCCCGGAGGGGAGGGTTACTTGATTAAACCATAGACGTTCTGGGCAGCTCCCTGACCACCAGGCCCTCAGTCTTTCCATCTTGTGTCTCCAGGTGAAGTCATGGGCATTGGGCGTTCCTTCGAGGAGGCCTTCCAGAAGGCGCTGCGCATGGTGGACGAGAACTGTATGGGCTTTGACCACACAGTAAAGCCAGTCAGTGACATGGTGAGTGTCCCCAGCCCAGGAGCCCAAGACCAGCGATAGTAGCAGCAGTCTTCAGGGGACACTTGCTGTGTTTTCACTTTGCTGAGGATTTGGGGATGCCATCTCATTTGTTCTATGAGGACGTATTAGACTTGGTTTTATAGAGGAGGAAGCAGACTTAGGGAGGTGGTTGAACTTGCTGGGCGCCACCTTGGCAGGGAGAGCAGAGCCAGGATCCATGTCCAGGTTTTCGCGCCTGCAGAGCCTCTGCGTTGGCCTGCAGTTTCCTCTTCTAAGATGATGACAGTCATGCTCTCGGCTGTCTGAGGTGCCGACAGTAGATTGGGAACATTTTGCTTAACATCCTGCCGTCTCCTGCCTCTGCACCGTGCTTCTGCCCATCTGTCTGCCCTCTCCCGTTAGGAGTTGGAGACTCCGACAGACAAGCGGATCTTCGTGGTGGCAGCTGCTCTGTGGGCTGGCTACTCGGTGGAGCGCCTGTATGAGCTCACACGCATCGACCGCTGGTTCCTGCACCGCATGAAGCGGATCATTGCACACGCCCAGCTGCTGGAGCAGCACCGTGGGCAGCCTTTGCCCCCACACCTGCTGCACCAGGCCAAGCGCCTTGGCTTCTCAGACAAGCAGATCGCCCTTGCGGTTCTCAGGTGAGATGGCGGCGAGGGCCTCGGGCTGCGAAATGTGGGGCAGTGACCCTTGGTACCAGTGAGAGGCCCCCAGAAAGGGAGAGTGGGGGGCTTTGGGGGCCTCTGACCTTCCCTAGGGTATTTTCCTCTGTGACCCCTGCCGTGGGATCTTCCTCCGCTACTCAGCCTGTCCTGCTCGCCCAGGGCCTATGTTTCCGTCCTCTTTCCTTTAGCACAGAGCTGGCTGTTCGCAAGCTGCGTCAGGAGCTGGGGATCTGCCCGGCGGTGAAACAGATTGACACAGTGGCCGCGGAGTGGCCAGCGCAGACGAACTACCTGTACCTGACGTACTGGAGCACCACCCACGACCTCACCTTTCGGACGCCTCACGTCCTGGTCCTTGGCTCTGGCGTCTACCGTATCGGCTCCAGCGTCGAGTTCGACTGGTGTGCCGTGGGCTGCATCCAGCAGCTCCGGAAGGTCCGGGAGCCCGTCTCACACTGTTTTCCCTGCTGCTCTGTTCAGCTCCAGAGACTGCCTTCCACCCGTGCTCCGTCCTGGCACTTCCATCAATTGTAGGGCTTTGGGTTGGGGCAAAGGTCCCCTTAGCCTGTCTTGTGCCCACACAGGCATGTGTCTCCTTTCCAGCACTTGGTGCCACTTCTCAATGCTGGGGTGCCAGCCCCACTTCCCTCCCGGGGGGTGAGCTGCGCGGTTATGAGGAAGCTGAGGCGGCGCTCTCCAGAGCGGGGGCTGTGGCTTAGTTTCTCCAACTCCTCCTCTCACCTGATTGCTAATATCAGTCCCTCCCATTGCAGATGGGGTATAAGACCATCATGGTGAACTACAACCCGGAGACGGTCAGTACTGACTATGACATGTGTGACCGACTCTACTTCGATGAGATCTCTTTTGAGGTGAGAGGGATGCAGCCTCTCTCAGCCTGAGGGGCCGGGATCAAGTGGGAGGAGCTGGCCGATGTAAGATCCTTTGGAAGTTGTGGGATGCGAAGGGACGTGGTGGCGGGTGAGGAGCAGTGAGCTAGAGGCTGAGGCCCTGACCCCGCTCGTCCCCACCGTGTTTCTCCTGCCCTGTAGGTGGTGATGGACATCTATGAGCTGGAGAGCCCCGAAGGCGTGATCCTCTCCATGGGAGGGCAGCTGCCCAACAACATGGCCATGGCTTTGCATCGGCAGCAGTGCCGGGTGCTGGGCACCTCCCCTGAAGCCATCGACTCGGCTGAGAACCGTTTCAAGTTCTCCCGGCTCCTTGATACCATTGGCATCAGCCAGCCTCAGTGGAGGGAGCTGAGTGACCTGGAGGTGGGCTGGGACCTCGTGGGGGGCGGGAGGATGGCACGGGTGAGTGCGACCAACCTGGCTAAGCTCCCTGCACCCTTAGTCTGCTCGCCAGTTCTGCCAGACTGTGGGGTACCCCTGCGTGGTGCGCCCCTCCTATGTGCTGAGTGGCGCTGCTATGAACGTGGCCTACACTGACGGGGACCTGGAGCGCTTCCTGAGCAGCGCAGCAGCCGTCTCCAAGGAGCACCCTGTGGTCATCTCCAAGTTCATCCAGGAGGCCAAGGTAGGCTGCAGGCAAAGAAGTCTCTGAGGGCGGCCCCTCTCTGGTCCTGCAGACGTTCATAGGCACAGTGGGCTGGGAAGGCAGGGTTGCACCAGGGCTCTTAAAGCAAGGGAGCATCTGGGGCAAGTGGGAGAAGACAGTGGTCCTTGCTCTACCTGACACTGCCCTGCGCACACACACATCCCCTCCCCCCAGGAGATTGACGTGGATGCTGTGGCCTGCGATGGTGTGGTGGCAGCCATCGCCATCTCAGAGCATGTGGAGAATGCAGGTGTGCACTCCGGGGATGCCACGCTGGTGACCCCACCACAAGACATCACTGCCAAAACCCTGGAGCGGATCCAGGCCATCGTGCATGCCGTGGGCCAGGAGCTGCAGGTCACGGGACCCTTCAATCTGCAGCTGATTGCCAAGGTAGGGAGAGGGGGTTAAAGGAAGGGATGAAGGTGCCACAGTGCCTCCTCGTTCTGTGCTGGCCCCAGTGCCAGGGAGCTCGGCACTCTCTCCGGCCCTCATGAAAGTAGGCACGAAGGCTGGAGGGATGGGTGGTGACTAGGACCCGCAGTGTCAGGGTTTCTGACCTGGTTGATTCCTCACAGAAATAAGTGAGGGAATGAGTCGAGGTCAGGGAGGTACGTCAGCAAGCCCAGCCTGGGGAGGCCTAACCGTTCTTCTCTGTCCCAGGACGACCAGCTGAAGGTCATCGAATGCAACGTGCGTGTCTCTCGCTCCTTTCCCTTCGTCTCCAAGACCCTGGGCGTAGACCTGGTAGCCTTAGCCACGCGGGTCATCATGGGAGAAGAAGTGGAGCCTGTGGGGCTCATGACTGGCTCTGGAGTCGTGGGGGTCAAGGTAAGGAGGATCAGCACCCTGAGGTTCGCAGGCAGCAGCCGGAGGCAGGAGGAGAGAGTGCCCTCAACGTACACGTTGTCAGTCAGCATGTAAACCCAACACCTGCTGTGGGCAGGCGTTGCTCGGCCATGGAGCGATGGGGTGGCCTCTGTCCCTTAGGAGCTTTCACTCTAATGGGAGGCGAGAGAAGTTGGGTCCAAAACAGCTTGTTTATAGGACAGTTTCTAATAGGCCTACATAGTAGAGACAGGGAAAATGCTAAAGGAGTTTGCAGACAGCAGGTACCACTTCCAAAAAGGGTGACCTGGGACGGCTTCAGAGGCACGGTGGCACTTGAACTAGGCCTGGAAGGACGGTCGGGTGTTTGATTTGCAGAGATTGTCCAAGGCCAGGGGACAGCCGAGGGAGGCTGAGGGAAGGCCCAGGTGTGCTGGGGAGGCAGCTGGTGGTGGGTGTAGGGCACACGTGGAGCAGCGGCAGGCAGGCTAACCCCGCTGTTTGGATGGGACCCAGGAGAGAGTCTGTGGCTGCCTCTCCCACTGTGGGGAGGTGGCCCCTCGCCCTGGCCTCTCTCACCTCCTGCTCCCTCAGGTGCCCCAGTTTTCCTTCTCCCGCCTGGCGGGTGCTGACGTGGTGTTGGGTGTGGAAATGACCAGCACCGGGGAAGTGGCCGGCTTTGGGGAGAGCCGCTGTGAGGCCTACCTCAAGGCCATGCTAAGCACTGGCTTTAAGATCCCCAAGAAGAACATCCTGCTGACCATTGGCAGCTATAAGGTACAGAATTGGGGGTGGGGGTGGATGGCCTGGCCTTGAAGTGGGAGGCTGGAAAGCATAACCTCATCTTCCTCTGCTTGCTCAGAACAAGAGTGAGCTGCTCCCAACTGTGCGGCTGCTGGAGAGCCTGGGCTACAGCCTCTATGCCAGTCTGGGCACCGCCGACTTCTACACCGAGCACGGGGTCAAGGTACAGGCTCCACGGCCTCCCCACACTGCCCTGCAAGGGTTCGAAAGCACCAAAGAATTCTTTCCCTCTTCCCCTGCTTTTATTGTTATTGTACAAATCATGTATATTCCATTCAGAGAAAAGAGAATATTCAGAAAAGAAAAAAGCCCTGAGAATTCTCTACCACTGTTAACATCTCTATATATAAAAGCCTAAGCTACTGTTAAGGCTGGACAAGCGGATGACCGGCTGGTAGCTGTTACATGCACTGACCACCAGGGGGCAGATGCTCAACACAGGAGCTGCCCGCTGGTGGTCAGTGCACTGCCACAGCCAACCTCCCCCTGACCGGCCAGCCCAGATCAGCCTGATCTCCAGCCAGGCCGAGGGACCCCACCCGTGCATGAATTCATGCACCAGGCATCTAGTTCTAATATATTTCCTCCCAGAATTTTATCTGTGTATGTGTAGGCTCATCCTGCAGAGTCCTTCATCACAAGTTTAGATGTCTTCCCTGTCAAGAAATAGACTTCCACTAGCAAATAAAGGCAGCCCTGGTCCCCACCCAGTCTTCTCATGGGCTCCCGGGCCTCCTCCCCTCCCTTCAGGCTGGCCTTCCTGACCCCTGCCAGGCTCAGATTGGCCCTGCCCTTGTCTCTGGGCCCAGGTAACAGCTGTGGACTGGCACTTTGAGGAGGCAGTCGATGGTGAGTGTCCACCACAGCGAAGCATCTTGGAGCAGCTGGCAGAGAATCACTTTGAGCTGGTGATTAACCTGTCCATGCGTGGAGCTGGGGGCCGCCGTCTGTCTTCCTTCGTCACCAAGGGCTACCGTACCCGACGTCTGGCCGCTGACTTCTCTGTGCCCCTCATCATTGACATCAAATGCACCAAACTGTTTGTGGAGGTAACTGAGACCTGGGGGAGGAGGGAGACAGCCAGTGCTAATGGGGGAGGAGGGAGAAGTGAGCACGTCGTGGGTTGGGAAATCAATATGAAGCAGCCACGCTAATAATCCAACTTTGTGGCTGCAGAGAGAGAAGGTGAAGATAGAGAGGCAGGAGCCTGGTTTATGGGAAACCCAGTCCCTACCTACAACTCCCAGGATGCCCTTAAGTCAGAGCTGACCGTGGTTTTCTCTGCAGGCCCTGGGCCAGATCGGGCCAGTCCCTCCCATGAAGGTGCATGTTGACTGCATGACCTCCCAAAAGCTTGTGCGGCTACCTGGTACGTGCAGCTCAGGAGGACCTGGCTCTGGCCGCTGGGAACAGCTGTCAGAGACCCTGGTGTGGGGAATGGCTGAGGGCCCACCCCTGCCCCGGACTGCACAGCGTGGACGGCCCAGATCTTGGTCACTCTGAGCTCCTTCACTCCCCAGTCCACAGTGCCCTTGATTGAGTTACCTCCCATCTCTCGCTTTCATTTTCCTGCCGCCCCAGTCACTTCCTGGATGCCCTTCATGTATGAATCTTCCTCTGATCTTACCGCCTCCCCATTCTCCCAGGACTGATTGATGTGCACGTGCACCTGCGGGAACCAGGTGGCACACACAAGGAGGATTTTGCCTCGGGCACAGCTGCCGCCCTGGCTGGAGGTGTCACCATGGTGTGTGCCATGCCTAATACCCGGCCCCCCATCATCGATGCCCCCGCTCTGGCCCTGGCCCAGAAGGTGAGCTCTTGCACCCCTGCCTGCTTCATGGTGACCCACATGTCCCCACCAGCCTCCCCCTGTCCCTCCCCTGGGGCCCAGGCTACTGGTGCCAGACTGGCATGGGTGCGCTGGGCCCTTCTCTCATATTATCCTCCCCAGCTGGCAGAGGCTGGTGCCCGCTGTGACTTTGCCTTATTCCTCGGAGCCTCGTCGGAAAATGCAGGGACCCTGGGCCCGGTGGCTGGGTCTGCTGCGGGGCTGAAGCTCTACCTCAACGAGACCTTCTCCGAGCTGCGGCTGGACAGCGTGGACCAGTGGATGGAGGTAGGGAGTGGGCAGGGGCGGGTGGCGGCCGGACAATCCCTGCTGGCTGGAGAGCCCCACAAAGTGGGCCAACAGCAGTGAGGAGCCAAGAGAGCTCTGTGAAGGCTCCAGGCTCTCCCAGAAAATTCTTTCTGTCCCCAGCATTTCGAGACGTGGCCGCCCCACCTTCCCATCGTGGCCCACGCCGAGCGGCAGAGCGTGGCTGCCGTCCTCATGGTGGCTCAGCTGACCCAGCGCTCCGTGCACATCTGTCACGTGGCACGGAAGGAGGAGGTGAGGTGCCGGAGGTCCTGATGCCCCTATTGCTGCCCCAGTAACACCAGGAGGTCAGGGGAGTCCTTGGGGGCAGTAGAGGGTCTGAGGATCCTGGAGCTGGGCCCTCAGCTTGTCCGCCCCGTAACTTTCAAGAAGGGGTGTTGGCCACGGGGCTTGTGGGGCAGGGCGTCGGGAGAGGCCTCCTCTGCATTTCCTGCTCTCCCCCCAGATCCTGCTGATTAAAGCCGCCAAGGCCCAGGGGCTGCCCGTGACCTGCGAGGTGGCGCCCCACCATCTGTTCCTGAGCCGAGACGACCTGGAGCGTCTGGGGCCTGGGAAGGGGGAGGTCCGGCCCGAGCTGGGCTCCCGGCAGGACGTGGAGGCCCTGTGGGAGAACATGGCCGTCATCGACTGCTTTGCCTCAGACCACGGTGAGAGGGCCCGCGGTGCGCCTCCTCTGCCCAGCAGGGGATCTGGGCCAGGCCCCCGGCCCCATGAAGACTGGGACTTGCTCTGTGCAATGCCCCAGCCCCTGTACAGTGCCGGGTGCGTGGTGGGTGCTTGGTAAATGTTCAGGGAAAGAATGAACAAGGACGTAAGTAAAATGGAACACGAGAGACCATGGGGAGGGCTGGGCCCCAGGAGATGGCGGTCGCTCCTGTTCACCAATTCCCGATCCCCAGAGAAGAGAGTGCGGGAGGGAGGCGGCAGCCCTGGCCTGGCTCCCGGGGGTGGAGGTGACAGGTGCTGAGGGTCTGCCCTTCCTCCAGCCCCCCACACCTTGGAGGAGAAGTGTGGGGCCCGGCCGCCCCCTGGCTTCCCCGGGCTGGAGACCATGCTGCCGCTGCTGCTGACGGCTGTGAGCGAGGGCCGGCTCAGTCTGGACGACCTGCTGCAGCGCCTGCACCACAACCCTCGGCGGATCTTTCATCTGCCCCCCCAGGAGGACACCTACGTGGAGGTGGGGGATGGCGGGATGCGCCCCGAGCGGCGGGGGCCTCTCCAGCCCTGGGCTTCTCCCATGGGTGGTCTTTCCCTCGCTTCACTCTTGACTCCGGCAGGTGGATCTGGAGCATGAATGGACAGTCCCCAGCCACATGCCCTTCTCCAAGGCCCGCTGGACACCCTTTGAGGGGCAGAAGGTGAAGGGCACCGTTCGACGTGTGGTCCTACGAGGAGAGGTTGCCTATATTGATGGGCAGGTACGTGTGTGGCCGGTGCACAATCCCAGTTCTGTCGTTTCATCCCACCCAGCACATCTGTGCTGCCCACTACCCCTCCAGCTGCCCTGCTTCAGTCCCCCAGGGCACTTTTTCTCCTTGCTGGCATCATTCCTTCAATCCCAGGCGGGCTCTCTCCTCACTCCCCGCCCCTGCCTCCTGCCTACAGGTTCTGGTTCCCCCGGGCTACGGACAGGATGTTCGCAAGTGGCCTCAGGGAGCCGTTCCCCAGCTCACGCCCTCAGCCCCTGCCGCCAGCGAGGTCAACACGGTACACACACTGCTGGGCTGGGGGGAGTCGGGGAGTGGCAGCCAGGGCTGGGGTTTCAGGGTGGAAGGCTCTTTACTTGACAGTTAAGATCCCCACCACCTGCTTCTGTCTGCTGCAGACCACAGAATTAACTGTCAGTTTAGGAGGTTGCCTGTGGGAAACACGGACCCATTAACCAGAGATCTCGGGGGCGGTGGTGGGGCCAGCACGCGCCTCTAGAAAGCAGAGTGCCTGCCCTGCTGCGGACAGCACCGTGCTCGGGGAGGTCCTGGAGAATGGAGTCCGTGTGGACACTGAGCAGTTGGCTTTTCATGATGGGGTGAACTTGAGAAGGGGCTGGGTCAGTGGTTTTTCAAACACGAGACCAGTGTTTGCTCTGCAGACGCCCGAAAGGCCCCGCCGGGTCATCCCAGGGCTCCCCGACGGCCGCTTCCACCTGCCGCCCCGAATCCACCGGGCCTCGGACCCAGGTCTGCCAGGTAAGAGGCCTGTCGTGTCACGGTGCGCCACCTGGACGTGGAGATGTGGGGCAGCCCCTCTCCCCTGCGCCCCCAGTGTCCCGGATGCAGCAGGGGCCTGGGAGCTGATCCAGGCCCTCCCCTCCCCGCACCTCATCGTTATCTCCTTACCCCATCCTTCCTGCCACCCCCTCATCCTAGTCTGACCCACTGTACCAACCTTTGCCTAAATCAGTCTGCCCAGCGTCAGGTAGGCCCCCACAGCTTCTTCTCACAGGCCCTTTTTGTTGTGGGCAGCTGCATTCCTGTGCCTGGGAACTGGGATCCCACGGGGCAGCAGAGCGTGGGGTAAATCCAGGGGGTGATGTGAGCCTGGCCGTTCCCTTCCCTAGGATCCCTTTGCCACTTGGGAGGGCCCGGGGGGGTTGGGGGCCACTGCTCATATACAGCAGCCCCATGGGAAATCACGTGTACCCCCAGAGCTGCTAGTCCTTTGCCCTCCCCTAACCTGCTAGAGCTACTGTGGTGTGAGTCAGTTTAACACAGACTCTGTCATTCAGAGTCCGGGGTGGGAGGGGGATGGGAGGTCTTCTCAGCCCTCACCCCCAGGCTTACATCTGTGCTGTTGCCTGTTTGCAGCCGAGGAGCCAAAGGAAAAGGTGTCTCGGAAGGCAGCTGAGCCAGGTGAGAGCCCCCCCTCCCCCCGACACTCGCCTCGGGGACCTCTGATCCGGCCTGGCAGGAGGGACACTCTGACCAGCCTCTTCTGCCCCGTCCCTCACAGCAGAGCTGATGGGAACCCTTGATGGCACCTGCTACCCTCCACCACCAGTACCTAGACAGGCATCACCCCAGAACCTGGGGACCCCTGGCCTGCTGCACCCCCAGACCTCACCCCTGCTACACTCATTAGTGGGCCAACATATCCTGTCCGTCCAGCAGTTCACCAAGGACCAGGTGCCTGGGGGCGGGGGACCGGGACACCAGAGCGAAAGGATCTGGCAGCTTGGGGCCGGGACCTCCAGGCGCTGCCCTCCCAGCTGACTCCGGATCTTTCTTAGATGTCCCACCTGTTCAATGTGGCGCGCACGATGCAGAAAAAGCGGAGCCTCGACATCCTCAAGGTCAGGGTCGGGCTGTGGGCTGAGGATCCCGGCCCCCATCAGCAGGGCTGTGCGGTGGTCGGGGGGGGGGGCTCCCTCCCCTGCCGTGAGCCCCTCGTGTGAGTCCGAACCTCCCTCTCGCTCAGCTTTCTCTGCTGGGAAGGCCTGCTGCTCCAGGTCCCATGTCTGTCCTCCTGTCAGCATGCAGCTGACTCGCGAGGCCTTGAGCATCAGCCCACCTGGTCCCTTGGTCTGTGCCGATGGACTCGTGGGGGAGAGCGGGGATGTTTCCTTTTCTCCCAGAGAATGTGTCTCATTCAGCCGCTTAGCAATGGCTTTTGGAGGCAGAGCCTGTAGCTCAGCATGACACAGATGGTGGCATTCGTGGGGAGGGTTGGGGGGAGGGATCCCCGCAGACTCCCTTTAAGCTGGGGAGAGGCAGCCTGTGTGTGCCCAAGAGGAACACACGTACACATCCCTCTCCCCCAGGGAAAGGTGATGGCCTCCATGTTCTACGAGGTGAGCACGAGGACCAGCAGCTCCTTTGCAGCAGCCATGGCCCGGCTGGGGGGCGCCGTGCTCAGCTTCTCAGAAGCCACGTCCTCCGTCCAGAAGGGTGAGTCCCTGGCCGACTCCGTGCAGACCATGAGCTGCTACGCCGACGTCGTGGTGCTTCGGCACCCCCAGCCCGGAGCCGTGGAGGTGAGGCGCCTGGGCTCCTGTGCCCGGGACCCCGGGAGGGCGGGACTGAGGCAGGGAGATGCAGAGGCAGGACTCTCCCTTGTGCCGCTTCCGCAGCTGGCAGCCAAGCACTGCCGGAGGCCAGTGATCAACGCTGGGGATGGGGTTGGCGAGCATCCCACCCAGGCCCTGCTGGACATCTTCACCATCCAGGAGGAGCTGGGCACTGTCAACGGCATGACGGTGAGGGGGGGCCAGGGAAGGCCGGAGGGGGGCGG
This sequence comes from Myotis nattereri, assembly GCF_964212035.1. Classification (NCBI taxonomy): domain Eukaryota; kingdom Metazoa; phylum Chordata; class Mammalia; order Chiroptera; family Vespertilionidae; genus Myotis; species Myotis nattereri. The sequence continues at coordinate 72,387,465 of NC_138085.1, read as the reverse complement.
TGGGAGTCGCTCCTTTCCCCCGGGCATGCTGCATCAAGGAGCCCGCATCCCGGCCGAGGCCAAAGCTCTGAAATGGGAAGGGGTGCTCAGTATGGGGGCCCTCTTGTGATGGGGTTCCTCCCCTAGATCACGATGGTGGGGGACCTGAAGCATGGGCGCACAGTGCACTCCCTGGCTTGCCTGCTCACCCAGTACCGAGTCAGCCTGCGCTACGTGGCGCCTCCCGGCCTGTGCATGCCGCCCGACGTGTGGGCCTTCGTGGCCTCCCGTGGCACCAAGCAGGTGAGGCCCCGGGAGGCCCTGGGGGACCGGGGTCAGGCAGGCAGACCTGGCCCTGCATTCACCCCGCCTCGGCCTTGCCCTTCAGGAGAAGTTTGAGAGCATCGAGGCGGCGCTGCCCGACACCGACGTGCTGTACATGACGCGGATCCAGAAAGAGCGCTTCAGCTCTGCCCAGGAGTATGAAGCTGTGAGTGCCAGGGCTCAGGAGCCGGGGCTGGTGCGCCGGGCACCCTGACAAGAGGCCAGGGGGGTGGGGAGGCTCCTGGAGCTTGGTCAGCGCCCTGGGTGTGGTCACGTCGCGTGGGTGTGGCGGGGACCTGGGGAGCCTGGGCTGTGGCCTCATGCCTCCCTGCCCTGAGGTGCTGACAGGGCCTGTCTGTCTCAGTGCTTCGGCCAGTTCATCCTCACTCCCCACATCATGACCCGGGCCAAGAAGAAGATGGTGGTGATGCACCCCATGCCCCGCGTCAACGAGATCAGGTGACGTGACGAGAGTGGAGGCTCCCCCGGGGGCTGGCTGGGGGCCCACTGAGGCCTGGAGAGGCCATCGCGGGCTTTGTGGTGACTCTCGCCTTCTCTCGCAGCGTGGAGGTGGACTCAGACCCTCGAGCAGCCTACTTCCGCCAGGCCGAGAACGGCATGTACATACGCATGGCTCTGTTAGCCACCGTGCTGGGCGTGCTGGGCCGCTTGTAGGGCCCCGCTCCTCAGCCTCCGGCCCAACTGCTGGGCACGGAATCCGGTGCCCCCCACGGGGGCCGCACACGCTGATGCTCTGGGGTATCCAGGTAGCTCCCGTGCTCATATGCACACATGTGCAGACCACACTCCTGGTATTGGACTGGACGGAGCTCTGCAGCACAGGGGTTAAGCTGTCTCCCGCTTGCACCTCAATTCTGTACAGTTTTTCTACTGACTTAATAAATAGCTTAGCTGCCTCTAGTCCTGCTTCCTTGCATGTCTTTTGGCTTCAGCATAGGATGCCAAGTGTAATAAGCAGAGCTTTCTTCCAGAAAATGAGAACGGCAGGCTCCTGCTCTAGCCAGGGCTGAGCAGCCAAGTTCAGCATTATCGGAGCCATGGCTCTTTGGGGTCTGGGCAGGAACAAGCTGTTCTGTTGGAGACCTGAGCCACACGGATATATGTGCAGCCCTCCTTCCTCAATTAAGTAGCACTCCAAGTCCTGACATGAGTCCTGGTGAAAGAAGGCTGAGCAGCCTGGCCGGTGAGGTTCATGATCCTGTAGGCCTCTTCTCTCCTCTGCCTGGTTGGTCCTTCAGTAGCTGAGGTGGCCACTGATCCTCACACCTCGCCTGGAAGTTCTCAAGCTGCCAGCACTGCTGGGAGCCCCTCCTGTCTGTTATCCATGGGAGCCTCTGCCTGACCCGGGACTTTTCAGACCGGACTAGGGACAGAGGGACAGGTGCCCTGGAGGGCTGAGGGGCACTCTGGCTGGGAAACCCTGGGGTAGGGGACGGATACAATAGCTCATGCGTCTGCAGGTTAGGGCCTCCGTGGATCTTTCAGCGTGTGAGCTGTTCCATCCCAGGAACTTCAGTAGCATTCGGGACATGTCTTGATCCCACAGACTCACTGAGCGCCCTCTGGGTACAAAGCACCACGCACGATGGGAGTACAGGGGCGAACAAGATAGTTCTGCCCTCGGTTTTGAAGCCTCGGGGGGCACGGCATTAGGGAAGCGTTGATTGAACACGTTTGCACGAGATGGCCCAAACATCACGCAGTGATGGCGCCAGCGTCACCCAGGAAGAGCCTGCTTCATGCAAAGAGCTAGTGGCACGTTCCAGCGGTAGGAAGGAGAAGGAACTCTTTTTTTTTTTTTAAAGAGTGAACAAGAACTTAACACATTTTTTTGTTTGGTTTTTGGTTTTTAGTTAATCCTCACCCAAGGATATTTTTTCCACTGATTTTTAGAGTGGAATGGAGGAGGAGAGATAGAGAAACATCGATGTAAGAGAGACACATCGAGTGGTTGCCTCCTGCACGTGCCCCAACCAGCGCCGGGAATCAAACCCAAAACCCTTCAGGCTGCAGGCTCTACCCCAGTGGTTCCCAACCTTCCTAATGCTGCGACCCTTGAATACAGTTCCTCATGTTGTGGTGACCCCCAATTTCATTGTTACAAATTGAACATAATTAAAGCATAGTGATTCATCACAAAAACAATATGTAATTATATATGTGTTTTCCAATGGCCTTAGGCGACCCCTGTGAAAGGGTCGTTCGACCCCCAGGTTGAGAACTGCTGCTCTAACCACTGAGCAACTGGCTAGGGCAACACATTGTTAATCTCATAACAACTTTTCAATTGTTTCTGCAGATGCAGAAATTGTTACTGCGTGGCGTACCAGTCACATAGCTAGGGTTCACAGCAGGACTACTAATGCATCCATGGGCAGCCAGCTTTCAGAAAAGAGCAGTCAGCACAGATCTGGAGTCAGGAAGGCCCACGGAGCTGGGGCTCGATTCGGGCTGGTTCCTGAGGAAGGGGCAGGCTTTGGCAGGTGGGTGGGAGGAAGATGAAGACATTTCTAGCACAGCTTGCATGGCAGTCCTGTGTCTGCAGCACAGCGAGGAGACCCAGCAGGCGTTCCTGCTCTGTCTAGTTAGGGTTGAGAGCCTGGTAGGCCAGACCAAGGGGTCTGGATGTAGATTCCAACAAATGGGAATTCATATCCACAGGCGCTGTTTGAACAGGGTGGGTGAGCTATCGGGCCATCTGCTGCTCAGGGGAGCTGAGCCCTCTCCTGTCCCACTAATATCCCTTCCCAGGCTTCCAAACCCCGGCCCTGGCAAGTTCTTCCTCAGGTACTTAGAGGACGTGGTTGGTTGGAAAAGAGTTATCATTTAAAGAAGCTGCTGGTCCTCTCCAGAGCTCCTGTTACCCTTCTTGGGCTATTCACACAAGTCAGAGATTATTTTCCCACGAACTTGGGAACCTGTCACACAGATTCCCACGGAACTCGGAGAGCCTCGTCCTCAAGTGGAAGCAGCGTTTGCTGCCAAGCGGCAGGCACAGTGTACTCAATGCTAAGTGGTGGGAGGTGTTTCTGCCCTGATCCTTTCTTTGGCTCTCCTCGTCATAACACAGCTCTCAGTTGACTAAACTCTTCCCCCTTTCAACCAGAAATGAGATCTTACTACACTGGGAAATAAAAGAAGCTACAGGAAACGAAAACAGCCCGGCCTGTGTGGCTCAGTGGTTGAGCATCAACCCATGAACCAGAAGGTCACTGGTCCCATTCCCTGTCGGGGCACATGCCCGGTTGTGGGCGCAATCACAGCCAATCGATGTTGATTCTGCCCCACTGACGTTTCTCTCTCTCCTTCTCTTTCACTAAAAAATCAATAAAAACATTTTTTTTAAAAGAAAAGACATAAAAACAGTCCTTCAAACAAAATACCCATATCTGAGCCTGTTCTACATTTATTGAGAAGGTCTTAGGCCCCAGCTAATGATTAACCATAAAAAGTCTCCTGGTCTTTCCTCCTGAGATGTTTAAGAGATTTGATCTTTTTTTTTAAGTTAATATAGCTCTATCACGTGCCAAGGACTGTTTGTTCTAGCGCTTTGCAATATTCACATTTTTTTACTTTGACTTTTGGATGAACCCTTATTTCCCCCCAACTCTCGTGAAAAGAGGTCCGACCTAACACGTTCACTTGTCACTGCAAAGTCATTTCCCCCAACTATTCACTGTTTAGTGAAAAAAATCGCCTCCAAATAGGCATTCCATCTGGATCTCTGTCACCTTCATCCTGTTCCTGTCTCATCACTAATGAAGGCAACCGGCGCACCTCGGGGCTTCAAGTTGAAAGGGTAGAGTTGGGAGTTCCCGAGGTAACATTGGCAGGCATCTCTGATTCTGTAACAATATCCCATAGACTGTGGGAGACAGTGGCTGGTGGAGGCCTGGAGCAGAGAATGAGCATGAGGTGAAATGAGTGCACGGGAAGATAGTTTAGGAGCAGCATCTGGAAGAGATGGGGGTAGGAGCCATTCCACCACCAATTAGGATGTTGCACTAAATGCAGACGATGGGTGAAGAGGGTCTGGACTAACGGACAGGAATGGATGTTATAAAATACTAAGGACAGTGTGGCTCAGTGGTTGGGCATTGACCCATGAACCAGGAAGTCATGCTTCAATTCCAGATTGGGGCACATGCCCAGGTTTTGGGCTCAATCCCCAATAGGAGGTGTGCAGGAGGCAGCCAATCAATGATTCTCATCCCTGATGTTTCTATCTCTCCCTCTCTCTGAAATCAATAAAAACATATTTTAAATAAGTAAAATACTAAGATAGGAAAGAATGGAAAATGACTCCACGGAGTGGGGACCTTGAGATTGGGAGAATGAGGACTGGCATAGAGCAGAGAGCCAGTTTGGGGGAGGGAAGGGTGGAGTATTTGGGCATTATATGGTCAGTTGTTATGGGGCATCTATATGGAGATGTCATTTAGATAATGAAGCTGGGGAACTGGGGAAAGGTACAACAGAAAAATATGTGACATTTATCTATGTATATAAAAGCCTAAGCGACTATTACGACCAGTCGACCGGTTGCTATGATGCGCACTGACCACCAGAGGGCAGATGCTCAGCACCGGAGCTGCCCTCTGGTGGTCAGTGTGCTCCCACAGTCAACCTCCCACGGCCGGCCAACCTCCTGCAGTCCCTCCCCCAAGCTGGCCAGCCCGATTGGCCCCAATCAGCCTGATCGGGACTGGGCGAGACGGCCCCAGTCGTCAGCCAGGCTGAGGGACCCCCACCCGTGCACGAATTCATGCACCGGGCCTCTAGTATGTGATAACACGGTGCCATCGAACAGGAACTTGATTCACTAGGGTATCCCAAGCATCTAAAACAGTACTGAGTACTAAAATAGTAGATCAGGGGTCCTCAAACTACGGCCCACAGGCCACGTGCAAATACAAATATTGTATTTGTTCCCGTTTTGTTTTTTTACTTCAAAATAAGATATGTGCAGTGTTCATAGGAATTTGTTCATAGTTTTTTTTTAAAACTATAGTCCGGCCCTCCAACTGTCTGAGGGACAGTGAACTGACCCCGTTTAAAAAGTTTGAGGACCCCTGTAGTAGATGGTCAATAAACATTTGTTGACTGAATCATCAACATAAGCAGCTTTGTGGTGGTAAAGTGAAGACCAGATTTTATGGGCTTAGTGACGGAGGGACTGGTTTAGAGGCTGGGGTCCCAAGACGCAAGGGAAAGAGGTGTTGGGAAGGGACCTGAAGGAGTGTAGGAAAGGCTGGGAGAGCTGATGAACCCACAGGAGATTAATGAAAGGGTCACCGAGTTGGGCTCAAGGGGGAAGGTAGACACTGTGAGTTTGTGGTAGTTTTGGGGAGACAGGTCCAGGGCAGGGCAGGCATGTCACCCACCCTGAGGACTCTAAAAAATAAATTCCTCCCTCCTTGAGAGGGCCCTGGTTAGTTACCACCACCGGCTAGGGCAGATTCGCCCTGGAGAGTCAGCGCGTAAGGCATCTGGGGGGAGCCCGGGGACTGAGAACACGTGATGGGCTTTGCACTGAGCCCTCGGCCATTTGTTCACCATCTTTCCATCCTTCCATTCCTTTACCAACAGTCAGTACTCAGCGCCAGGCTGTGAGCTGGTTGCTGGGGAGGCGAATATGAGGGACGCTGTGCCTTCCCTCAGGGCAATCTGCCGGTCAGCATCTGTAGGGCATACTCTCCCCCGACCTTACCCCCCCTTATTGTGCCTCCAGCAGTCCTGTGAGTCCTGATCCAAACCCTGCTCTGGTGCAGCAGGTGGGCTGGAGGGAGGGGAGCAAGGGGGCGATCTGACCTCTGGGCAGACGTCAAGGTCAGGGAACAGCAAGTTTGCTATTGTAGGGTCTCAAACCTGCTTATTTTGGTAAACGTTAACTGCCTTCCTTGCTGGGTTTGGTCCCCTTATTTCTCCCTAGGTTTTTGGCTAAAGTCCTGCTGAAATGTATAACCTATTTTGGCTGAGCCAAAGGAAACAAGAGACTGGAATTGAATGTGCAGACTGTTTGGGTCAGAGAGAAAGTCAGGCAGCAAACCCTGGCACAGATGCCATGGGCACAGGACCAAATGGAAGCGGAAAGCTCGGGCGGGTGGCACCTGGAGACCCACCCACAGTGCTTTCCTCTTCTATTCCGAGGTTCATGTTTTAAGAATGGAAAGTGCTCTGTACACGCGCCTGCACCTTTCCCTCCCAGCGTAGCTCTAATCTAGGGCAGGGGAGGCTGCTGATGGCTGCGCTTTCCTTCTCGCCAGCAGTGAGGCGCCCACTTAGAAACCGACCACAGAGCCTCCCAGAGGGCATAGGGGTTCTGGTGCTGCAGGGGAGGTGGCAGGAGATGTGCCCTTCCCCAGGGTGGCTACCATGGCCTCTAGATGGTGCCCAGTGCAGAGGGTCAGCTCCGCACGGAGGAGACCTGACCTCTGAGTGCGCTTTGCCCAGGCCTGGTGGGAACTGCTCCCTGGCCTGCAGGATGCTGTAGCCGGGGAGCAGGGCGGGGCAGGGAGGGGCAGGGAGAGGCAGGGAGTGATGCTGAAGGAGAGAGGCACAAGCTCTGGCCACCCGGCCCTCCTTCCTACTCATTCTCCTCGCACTTTCTCTCTCCCATCCTGGAAATCGGGGTCTTTGTCTGTGGGATCATCTGTGATCCCAGTTCCATCCACAACCTCGGGCTTGCCCCACAGAAGCCTGGGAGCTGCCCAGCGCCCCGCTCCTCCCTGAAGGTACCGGCCAGGTGCTGGTGGGATGGCCCTGGAGCTCATGGCAGAGACAGGGTGGCCCTGGGGGTGAAGAGCCCTTCAACCATAAAGGAAACTCCCTAAATGCAGCGCTCCGGGGAGGTGGGGGATCTGCCAGGAAGAGGGCCAGGGCTTTCCCATCCTGGCTCAGGCCCTGAGATCCCTTCGGAGCCTCTGCTCAGCATGGCACGGGCCAGGTGGGAAGAGGGGTGCTGCTCCCCCTCTGACGTCTAGCTCAAGGCAGCAAGGATGGGCCCAGTCCTTTAGACTGGCCTGCACTGAAGCACTGAAGTCCCTGAAGGGGCAGCAGGGTCCCTGGAGGGAGGAGGACACAGCTTTGTCACTCTGCTCTTCCTCTTAAAAAAGTAATATATATATTTTATTGATTTCAGAGAGGGAGAGAGAGAAACATCAATGATGAGAGAAAATCACTGATTGGCTGCCTCCTGCACGCCCCACACTGGGGACCAAGCCTGCAACCCGGGCACGTGCCCTGACGGGGGATTGAACCGTGACCTCCTGGTTCATGGGTCAGTGCTCAGTCACGGAGCCACGCTGGCTGGGCACCCTGCTCTTCCTCTTGACCCCAGACAGACTGTTCCCCTAGCCTGCTGGGACCTCAGTCCTCACCTTGGACAGAAAGGTGTGTCTGCCCCCTGCCAGCTGGCCCAGCAGACCCCAGGCAAGCACCGGCCCCGATGTCCCCCAGGCCGTCTCTGCAGCCTCCCAGCTGGCTGTTCTGTCTGGCTCCTTGGTCTCCGGTCTCCTGGGAGCACACCTGCAGCTGCACTCGCAGGATGACAATCCCGTCTCCCTTCCTCCTGACCACCTCGCCTTCTCTGGCTCTCCTCTGCCTCTGCCCCTCGGCCCTCGCCCCTGGCTAACCAGCTGTGTAACGGCCTGCCAGGGCTGCGCTGATGGATGACAGGCCTTCCCCCCTCCGCTCTTCCTCCACCCCCCCTCACTCCCCGCCCCTTTCCAGTCCTTTCTCCGCACCTCTCCCTCTGCCACGTATTCCATCATCAGGGAAGGGCCCACAGGGCAAGGCCGCTGGACGCGCTGTGGAGAAGGTGGGCTGGGGAGATAACAGGGCAGTGCCGGCAGCTCCTGCCGATGAGGGCTTCCTGGCCCCCTTGGGAACGCTGTACACCCGAAGGGGGGCACTCCCTGTCCGACTGGAGGGGCGGGGGCGGGGGGGGGCAGGGGCGTGGAAGACGGCTGGGGCCTCGGAGCAGTCAGAACCGAGTTTGAACCTCCACTCGGACAGTTATCAGCATCAGGACCTGGGCGGTAAGCCTCAGCTTCCCCAGAATGGAAGGCGCAGCTATACGACCTCGGTGCCTTGCGTTCAGGGTTAGCTCAGTAAACGCTGGCTCCTGTCTCCGCTGTCGGGGTGCTGGGCCACCGTTCCCCGGAAATCTCTCCCCTGCACCCAGGATTCCACCAACGCTAGCCCTTCCCTACAGGCTCTGTGCCCGGCGCGCTCACACCCACGTGTCATGTGGTCCCTCCGCTTACAGTAGGAAGCTGGAGGCAGAGAGGCTACCAGTGACCAGAGGATAGACGAGAGCTGAGGCAGAACCAGAACCACGGAGCCAGAGTTCAGGCCCAGGCCCTGCGGACCGGCAGGAGCAGGCGGCTGAGAAAGGAGCCCAGAAACTCAGCTGGGCGGGAGCTTCGAAGGGGCGTGCGTGGGGCAGTGCCCTCCGCGTCCCCGGATCTGTCTCTCGCTTCAACAGTGTGTGCACGGAACAGACCCAGGGGCACCCCTTCTTCCAGCCTCCGACCCCCTCCAGCCTCTTGTCCAGTCACCACCTGGGGAACCAGCTCAGCCATCCTCAGCCTCCCAGACCGGCGACACCCGTTTTTGATCTTAAGTCCTTATTGCCGAACCACGAGCTCCCAAACTCGTCAGAATTATTCCACGGAGGTGGAGGCCCCGGCGACCCCCTGGCTGACCTGCATCCGCGGCTCCCACACCTACCTCGCTCTGGGCTTCCGTTTGGACCGGAGGACGTGGCTCTGGAGGGTGCGGTCACTTCCGAGGGAGCGTGCTTCGGCTCTGAGCGTCGCTCAAAGATGCAAAACCAGCGCGGTGGCTGCATTCTCTCCAGGGCGCGCTGAAGCCTCCCCAAGGTGAGTGGGCAAAACTCAGGACGCCAGGGAAACCGCCCTGGCCTTGGAGAGGAGCCTGAACCAGGCCCTCCTGGAGCTGCAGGCCCCGGTTCTTCCCCCACGCAGACCCTCAGCTCTGACTTCCTGGGGAACCACTTCCTGGGTGAGGAGGTGAAACTCATCAGGAAGATGGGCGACACCTGACTCGCCTCCGCAGCGCCGGCCCCCAGGCTGGGCTGGGCGAGTGTCTCTTCTACAGGCTCACCCTCACCCTCAAGCACGACTAGGAGGCTTTGGAGCCCAGAGGCCTGTGAGGGGCCCCTCTGCATCCCCTGGTGTCTGGCTTTTGCCTGAGCCTCTCCCTGAAACCACTAGCCATCCTTTTAACCACCCTGAGCCCTCTCCCATGCTTGGACCACATGGACACAATAAAGCTTTTTGTAGCGCTCCCCCCCTTCCCTGCCAAAAAAAGGGGGGCCTGGTGGGCATGAGAACGGGCTCTGCTCCTGACCCTGTCACTCACTGGGTGACCGTGGGGAAGTCCTGTTCCCTCTGAGCCTCAGCTTCCTCTTCCTCATCCTGCAGGGGTGGGGCAGAGGGACTGCCTGCTCTGTGAGGTCTCTCTCTGCCTTGGACAGCCTGTTCCCTCCCCTGCAGAGGGGCCCAGCGCTGTGTATGTAGGTGGGCCTGCAGCTTAGGGCTGTGCATAAGGTGAACATCTAGTCCTCATTTCCCCCAACCTCCACTTCCTCTCTTCCCCACCCCCACCCCGTCGCTTGGGGCCTGTAATCAATGAGCCGTAAAATGGGAAAGTATCAGGAACTAGCAAAGCATGGAGAGCAGCTGGGGCCGGGGCAGCTCAGCTCCCGGTGGGATGGGCCGCCAGCCCGTCACCTTGGCCCAGGCTCCCACGTCCTCCCCAGACCATCAGTGAACCAGCTGGGCCCAGGCCCCCAGCTAAGGATCCGAGTGGGGAGGCCTACTTCCGACCAATCCAAAGGCCTCACGTTAAAAAGAGTAATGGAATCTGTGTGTATTGATGTGAAAAGGTGCAGCCAGGGTGTCTGAGTCATGAAAGCAGGTTAAACAATAAAGTGATCCCGTTAGGTTATTAATAGAAGTGTTTGCGTATATAAAAATATGAGCGGGGAGATTCCGGACTGTGGATAGCAGCCACCTCTGGGAGTAGTTCATAGGGGGAAAAATTCACTTTCTACTTTATGCACATTTCCTTTGTTGAACTCTTAAAACAGGCATATATTTATAATATGCTTTAGTAACAAAAAGGAGATCATTTCATAATAAAATTACTTCCATTACTGGGTGGTGGGGGGAGCCTGGCAGAAACATGCACAGGCTAATAAGAAATGCTGCTCGGGGCTGGGGCTTGATCGCTGTGGTGGGAAGGCCAGTGAGCTCTGCTGATCCGAAGCACTAGATCTCAAGTCAGCACACACAGTTTGGTTTTTAAAAAGCAAAAATCAATTCCTCAGTGGGTCTGGCTTGTCAGATCAAATCTATATGATCCTATATGATCCTGAAGGCAAAAGGGGAAGAACTGTAAAGAGGTCCTTGGTGTCCGCAGCCCAAGCCTGGACCCGAGGGGGTCAGTCAGGGCTGAAGGCCCCTCCCTGGCCTCATGCAGCTGAGAACCGAGCCCACATCAGCCCCAGGGTCCAGCCACGCTCCCCCAGAGCCACGCAGCTTCCCTCTGACCAGCCGGAGGCAGGCACCGTGGCCTGGGGGAGTCTTTAGGAATGACTCCCAGAAGCCCTTCGCTCCTTGCCTTCCAGCCCAGGCTGGCGCACGCTGAGGAGGGGAAGGTGGGATGAGCCTGCGGTTCCAACCTGTATCACGGAGAGGTACATTTGATGGTGGAGGGGGCGGCTGGGGAGGGGTTGAGGGCTGTGGAGGTCACTTGGGCTGTCGGATTCTGTCGGTGCTCAGGTGACGGATTCTATTTCCCGCCCCAGGAGTCAGCACGGGCTGAAGGATGCAGTGACACACATGTTTATTGTGGAGCTGCAGTGGAGTCCTCCCTCTCTCTGGGAAAGCCCAGGGCACAGCACCAACAGAGGGATAGACAGACCCCCAAAGGGACACATGGATGGTGCAGACTCAGAGACCATAGCGCAGCCACACAGGCACAGAGAGACACAGGCCACAGCACCAAGAAACACACACACACACACACACACACAGACAAAGCCACAGGGCCAGAACACACGGACAAAGTGCAAGTTTTGGGGCTCCTGCATAGACAGAGCGAGGGCCATGTGGGGAGGGGCCCCTGATGACCTCCCCCAGGCCTAGGCACACCAACAGCACACAGACAGGCAGATGCCCCAGCCAGCGGCCAGCCTGCCACACAGACAAATGAACTGCACAGAAAGGATGCTCATGGCTCCCCAGACCGCAGGGAGCTGGGACCCCCACCCCCCACTGCACTGATTCCCTGCTCAGCCCAACTCCCACCCCATTCCCCCCTTACTTTGGTCTTGCCCACTGGGGCTTGGGGCTGGGGAGTTGGCAGGTGGCAGGAGGGAGAGAGGAAGGGGTAAGGGCCCAGCTGAGAGCCTAGGGCTGAGCCAGGGCCTGGCAGTGGGGAGAGGGCAGGGCCAGCTCAGGCTTGGGGAGGCTCCTGGCAGCGCAGGCACTGGTCCATCTCGGACTGGTACTGCTCAACCTGCAGGGTACAGCTGGAGAATCCAAATCGGGAGTACAGCCGGGATGTGGCTTCGGCCAGGACAGCATCTGGGTCCGCAGTGGAGTCTGTGGGAAAGTGATAAGAGACAGCAGGTCCCCAGGGGAGCCGGGAACCAGGCCGGGGCCAAGATAAGGACCAGTGCAGGGGGACCCAGGAGCGTGCACAGCATTCAGGCCAGGCTTCAATGGGAATCTTTATTTGCTTTCCGTGTTGTATGAAAAGCATAAAAACACCAAAGAAAAGGCTGGACTCACCCCAAATCGACCAGGCTAACACACTAAACTGTTCTGATTTTTCTATTCTCCTCCACTCTCTAAGTATCAGAATATAGCCCTTCAGCAGTCAGGCCACCCAATTTTCCGGGACAACCCAGATGTTAAATATTCTGTCCCACTGCCCCTCCAGAGCCATCAAATATCCCACAAAGTATAATATTTTTGGCATCCAAATTGCATGTCTCTGATTGCTTCCTGCATCTGGAAGAAACTCAAAAAATCCTTTGTCAGCTTGTGAGTCACCATATATATTTTTAATAGTTGAATCATAATGTAGAGATAATTTTATATTCAGCCTTTCCTTTTAGCATTATACCACAAACAGTTTCCTAGTTGCCATACAGTATTCATAGTCATCGTTTTTAGCAGATATGTGGTGTCACTGAGTGGAGGTGCTGGATTTACTTAACTGTGCTTCATCACTACTAACTAGGTACTAGTGATCTTGTAAAGGGTTACTAGTTCCCTGCTCTACTTGGAGAGGGGGAGGGGGAGGGGGAGGGGAGGGGGAGGGGAGGGAGAGGGAGAGGGAGAGGGAGAGGGAGAGGGAGAGGGAGAGGGAGAGGGAGAGGGAGAGGGAGAGGGAGATACTGAGACAGCCTCAGTAATATCTACCTCTGTTTTGTGGGGGAATGCTTCTAGGAATCACTGGCTGGGGCCAGTGTGGACTCACCGATGGCCAGATGTGCAGAGGCAATGTGGTACGTGAGCGTCAAGGACCACATGCGTAGTTCATGAGTGGCCTGGACTCCTGGCACTGACAGCAGTGCATCCCTCACTGGCTCAAAGCCCACATTGCGGGGGGCACCTGCAAGCAGCATCCACCAAGCCTTACTACTGGGGCTATTCCTGCCCAGGGACAACCCCCCCAAACCCCCTCTCCCCCATTCTGTACCCCCTCAGCCTGTGACCCCACAACTCAGCCTGTGCCTGAACCCTCCTTCCAGCAAGAGGCCCATGGCCTCGGCCTTCTCCCCACACTCATCAGAGGAAAGAGAGGCGCCCCGTGCTGGAGTGAGGTCAGAGAGGGCCCAAAGGATGGGGAACAGTGGGTCTGGTTCACCTTCCATGAGGACACGGAGAACATCTCGGAGGGTGGGCGCCGTGGACCCAAGGGCGCAGATAGAGAAGAGGAAGGTGCTGATGGGATCAGCTGCCTTGCACTGAGGCTGAGACAAAGAGAGACCCCCTAAGCCCGAAACCAGGGACCATTCAGAGGAAGATCTAGGGGTGTCCTAGGCCCCTGAGAACCCTGCTCAGGGGAGAGGGGCCAGGACCCCAGGTAGGGATTCTAGGGAGCCAGGAGCTGGAATGGGGGAAGGAGGCTGTGGGTCCTGGGAAGGCAGGGATGGGGGGTGGAGTTGGGGGAGGAAGGCTGGGACAGGCCTGGTGGACAGTACCTTGAAGTAGATGAGGATGGAGGCAGCCAGCACCCCAAGGCTCTGCAGGAGGTCCCCCAGTACATGCACAAAGGCCGCCCGGACACTGGTGTTCCCCAGGGGCAGGTGCTCCCCGGGCCCCTCCTCCAGCGGTGCATACTCAGCCCCCCTAGACCCATGGCTGTGCTGGGGCCCAGCCTGATGCAGCACAAAGGCCATTCTGAGGGGGAAGCAGAGCAGCTCAGCCCAGGGGGCCTGCTCCCGGCCTCCTCTGCCTATTTCCACACCTCCCCCTCTCTCCTCCCCCTCTCTCCTCCCCCTCTCGTTTCCCCCTCTCTTTTCCCCTCTCACCTCCCCATGAGCTCTTTCTCCACTATATTCTCCCTGTGTTCCCAGCCCCAGGAAGAAGACAACATTGAGAAAAATAGTGCCGCCTGGGGGCAAGAATAGAGCAATAGAGTGCATGGTGCCAGAGATCTGCATTCAGATGCTGGCCCTGCTACTTAAATAGCCATGTGGCCTGGGTGGTTGTGAGCTTTTAATGAGATGATACTGATGACAGTCCCAGCAAGAGTGGCAGGCCTTTAATGAGTGTCTGTTGACTCTGAATTTTCGGCCTCCCCCAATTGTCTCTCAGGCATTCCCAGGGCAGCCTGCTGAGAACCAGTGTTTTGCGTTGCCTGTCTGTCTGGGAGGGGAGGACCTGCTCTCCCAGCCTGGAGGAGGGCCCCTTGCCCTGAACCCCACAGGTGGCTGCTCCATACTGGACCGTACAGCAGATTGGCACAGACTGCGATGCCCGCGGTCACCAGCATGGCGCCCCCCTCGATGTGGTAGTCGCTGTGCAGCAGGCGGATGAAGGCCAGGTACAGGAGGATGCCCGTGACCATCCAGAGGGAGATGACAGAGGCCAGAGCCCCCAGAGTCTCTGCAGGCAGAGACAAGCTATCAGAGGCCTGTCCGGGGCCCTAGGAGGTGCCCTTTAGCAAGACTGGAGGGTCACCAGCTCATGCAGGAGCCATACCTGAGCGATGCCAGCCAAAGGTCATGGTGCGGGTGGCTGGGCGGGTAGAGAGCCAGAGAGAGAAGAGGCTGCCCAGCATGCTGCCCACATCTGCCAGCAGGTGGGCTGCGTCGGTCATAATGGCCAGGCTGTGTGCTAAATACCCACCTGCAAGGGCAAAACAATGTGCATTGCTGTACAGGCATGAAAATGGGGGGGGGGGGCATACACCAAAATGTGAGCTGTGGTTTTTCACTGGTGATGGGATTACAGATCGTTTTTATTTTCTTCTTTTCACTCACCCACATTTCCTAGTTTTTCTACAATGACACCTTAATAACAAGAACATAGGGCTTTGAAAAGAGCCGTTATCACAGAGTCCAGCCCTGGACCTCGCCCTGAACCTCCCCTGGTGCTGTCCTTCACTCCCTCCCGTTTCTGGATCCCTGGGCACCCAACTCCCAAGTGCCAGCCATCCCCCTCTTCTCTGCACCGCCACCCGCTGGCACATCCTGGGACTCTGAGTGGAGAGTGGCTTAGGCAGACGTCCGGATGATGGGGTTGGAGGAGCAGCTCTCGAACTTACCAACCACCTCCCCGGCCATAAAGGCGCAGCACACAGCGCAGGCGACGCATAGCTGCCTCTGCGCCCGCAGCCTCTCAGGGGTGAGGCCAGGCTGTGGCAGGGGGTCCCTGTGGCAGTGGAAAGTTGTCTCCTCAGCTGTGGACTCCATGGGCTCTGTGAAGAGACTGAGGTGGGCAACATGGTTCAACTGGGGCCTGGCTCACGGGCTAACTTGCTCCTCACTCTCAGATCCTGGATCCTGCGGACTGGCTCCATCAGATGTGGCCCATCTCTCACTCCTTCCCAAGGCCTGGTCACACCCGGGACCTTGTGGACAGAGGGCCACACGAGAGATGGGGCCTAGATGAACACTCAGATCCCAGCCTTTCTCTTCTTTTCATACACATTTCCCAGCTGGAAAGCACCTTAGAGTTGGTCTATTCCAGTGGTTGGCAAACCACGGCTCGCGAGCCACATGCGGCTCTTTGGCCCCTTGAGTGTGGCTCTTCCACTAAATATGCGCGCACATACAGTGCGACTGAAACTTCGTGGCCCATGCGCAGAAGTCGGTTTTCGGAAAGGAGATAGACGAAACAAGTATACAAAATGAGTGTGGATGGGAGAGTTGGAAGGGGTCGACCTCAGCGAACGTACCTCAACCAGATTGAGGACGTTTTTAGCAAAGGCCAGCTTAGGAGGACCCTCATTATGTTAATAACAATGTACCTACCTATATAGTTTAAGTTTAAAAAACTTGGCTCTCAAAAGAAATTTCAATCGTTGTACTGTTGATATTTGGCTCTGTTGACTAATGAGTTTGCCGACCACTGGGCTAGTCTAACACCTTATTCAAGAAAGTGGAAGTGTGAGGCATGCGTGGATTTGACTGCCCTGGAGCAGTTACTGTCTGCTCCTAAGGTTCCCGTGCAGATGCAAGAAAAAAAGGGGTCCTGGTGCTCTGATCATGGCAGCCAGGACTGGACGGGGGACACCGCGAAAAAACACGGAGCTTTTACAGCTCAGACATTACCTTGGAAACACCTGAGCCTATTTTACTCCAAAGAAGAATCTAAAACATGAGCTTACAAGAGAAGTGTTGGAAAATTATTCCCCTATACCAGCCATGGGCAAACTACGGCCCGCGGGCCGGATCCGGCCTGTTTGAAATGAATAAAACTATTGAAAAAAAAGACCGTACGCTTTTATGTAATGATGTTTACTTTGAATTTATATTAGTTCACACAAACACTCCATCCATGCCTTTGTTCCGGCCCTCCGGTCCAGTTTAAGAACCCATTGTGGCCCTCGAGTCAAAAAGTTTGCCCACCCCTGCCCTATACCCTTGCCTTCTAATTCCACTTTTAAAAGCTTAGGCCCTAGCCAGGTACTTGGTTAGAGCATCATTCTGATATGCCAAGGTTTCAGGTTCAATTCCGGGTCAGGGCACATTCAAAAATCAACCAACGAAAGCATACATAAGTGAAACAACAATTGATGCTTCTCTCTCTCAAATCAACTTAAAAAAAATAAAAGCTTGCCCTGGCTGGTTTGCTCAGTGGATAGAGCGTCGGACTAGGACCAACGGGTCCTGGTTTGATTCTGGTCAAGGGCATGTAGTACCTCAGGTGCAGGATCCCCAGCCAGGCCCTGGTCGGGGCATGTGCAGCGTGCAGGAGGCAGCCAATCGGTATGTTTCTCTCACATCGGTATTTCTCTCTGTCTTTCCCTCTCTAAAAATCAATGGAAAAATATCCTCTAGTGAGGATTTAAAAATAAAAATTAAAAAAATGAAAGATTTAGGAGAGCGAGAGGACTTATGGGGGACACACAGTTAGTGGTAGAGCTGAGACACACACCATTTCGTGATGAGAGGCACCGTAAGAAATACAAAATGAGCAAATCATCAAACGTAACCCTTCCTGGTCTCCGGGAGCTTTTGGTGGATAAGACAAATGTATACACAGGAGGTAGCTGTAGCCCTTAGAGCAGGCGAAGTGCTATCCGGGCTCAGATAGAGAGACACATAGATCCCAAAAGGGAAATCAGGTTAAAACGGAAGGAGGCACCACGAGAAGGGCCTTGAAAGATGGGGAGGCTTTTGATAAAGATGCAGAGAGCTTACCAGGCAGAGGCGATAGGAAGGGAAGGTCGTGTGAAAGTGTGTGGCAGGACTCAGCACATGATCCTGGCCTTCGTGCCTCCCTCCCAGACCCACCTCTTGTGCCTCCACTCCGAGATCCTTTACTTTCCTCTCCAGACATGCAGCTGAAGGGCAGCCCTTTAAGGGGGGAGTGGAATGTTGGGACCCAAAAAGTCCGAGGTTCCTGGCACAGAGAACGAATGGCCAGATTCCAGAGCGGGGTTGCCATGGGGAGGCGGTGTGCACGCTGCTGTGGCTGGCGTCGGCAGCAGTAGGAACACTGGCTCTGGAGTCTGCCGCACGTTAGCTGGACTTCAGTGTGACCACTTGCTGCATAGGCCTCCCTTGACAAACGAACGGGGCTGAGGGCCTCATCTGGGGATGCCAGGGGCTGAGCTCAGGCTGACTGAGGTTTAAGTCCATGTGAGCCCAATTCTCACCCCCACTGCTGTCGATGCAGCCTGAACCCCAGTAAGAACAGAACCTTCCACAGAATAAAGGACCTCAATACAGTCCTAGAAACGCCCGCGGAAGTGTGACAAGAATGCCTAAGAGTGAGCATGAAGGCTCCAGGCAGAAACACGGTCACAGCAGTGAAGTGGCGAGGGTGCCTGGAGCCTTCTGGCTGAACTGAGGTGTGAGGGAAGAGGGGGGACCTTTGGGGTCTGCAGGGAAAATTCAAGTGCTGGCAGGTAGATTACTTCGTTGGAATTTCCTTCCGAGACTTAGCTCCTGGATAGGTAGGATTCTAGGTGTGTTTCCAGAGGGGATGGGGAGATGAGGGTGGCTTTCAAATCCATCCTCATTCAATGAGGTGTGCCAGGCAGCGTGCACATGCTGAAGCCCGGTCTAGCGGGAGACAGATGTGTCGCAAATGACCGACTAAGCAAGGAGAGGCCGGGGCCAGGAGGGCTGTGAACAAAGGACTCTGGAACACAGGGGAGGGAGAGATGGAGAAGGTGAGACCGAGGTGGAGAAGGGGAAGCCAGACCCATGGAATGACAATGACAAGATATTCCGCTTGGAGTTTAAGTGTGAAGAGCCAGGGGGAGGAAGAAGAGGAAAGTGGTGAACTCTAAGGGGCATAAAGGGAGAGACCCTGACTGATGGAGCACATCTTTCCTGAGCCCTGAGATGCCCTTGCTGATGGACCAGTTTGCAAGAAGAGAGGAGAGGAGATCGAGGGATCCAGACCAGACCAGGCCAGAGGCTCCCTGTGCAGAATTTCAGAGGAGGGGTGGGGCGGGAGGGAAGAGCCGCGTTCAGAAAATACTGCAGGATTTGGTGACTAATGGTCAAGTGAGAATGGAGATGAGCAGGGAGTCAGGGATGTGGGTTTGAAGAGCAAACAGAGAGAGGCCGAGGGGCCTGCCGAGGGGCCTTGGGGCCGCGGTTCGGATGCGTTCCTGGCCCTGTAAGGCCCTATAAGGCCCAGTGCAGCAGTCGTCAAGGTAGCCACCCATCAACAGGCTGCTCCCTTTTGTTCTGCAGGAATTGGGCCCTAAAGCGTCATTGTGGGTGTGGGTGTGGGTATGTAGGGGGTGCACGCTGTTTAGAGAGAAGGGAAGGCAGTTTTCTCTCCCTCGCCCTCTGAAACCCTCCACAGACAACAAATAATCCCGAGTGGGGTAGAGAGCTGTAGGGAGGGGAGAGGGTCTGAAGCAGAGACAAATGAGGAGGTGCGGGCCAGGGCCGCAGCCCCCCGCGTTGCCCAGGTCTGCGGTCCCGCTCCCGCACGCCCCCACCGACCCGGTGTGCAGCCCCGGCACAGAGAAAGGACCAGAAACACAGGGAGGCACCACCGCAGAGACAAAGGGAGCGGGGCTGGGGGGAAACAGAGAGGCAGGGGAAGGTGAGGAGAGAGACAAACGGACGGTCGGCCGCCAGACAAAATGGCCAGCGGAGGTGACCACGGCGGACCTGGCTTGGCAGCTCAGAGACACGGCGGCCGGGCCGGCGGGACGCGGAGGCGGTTCTGCGGTTCTGCGGCCGCCCCCGGCCCGCTGTCCCGGCCGCGCGGCGCCTCATTTCACACCTCGCCGCCCCCGGCCCCGTCTGTGCAGAGCCGGGAATACCCCCCGCCGCCCGGACCGCACCTGCTCCTGCCAAGCCGCCCCCTCGCTTCCCCGAGCCCGCCGCCCCCGGGGCCTGGGAGACCCGCCGCGAGCGGGCCCATCGCGGGCCGGGAGCCGGAGCCCCGCGCGCGGATGGGGGCCCGGCCTGCAGACGGGGCTCCCGCCGCCAGGGCCCCGAGCAATGCGGACATCGGGGCGCCGGCGCGGACTCGGTCCGACGGGGGCGGCGGCTCGCAGGGAAGCCAAACGCGGTCGGGGCGGCGCGGGGTCCAGGGCGTGGGGGGCGGGCCGGGCAGCCGTTTCGCGGGACCGGGAGGCAGAGGGAGGCTGCGGGGGCGCAGCGGGCTGCCTGCCGGGCGGCGGGGTCCCTGGGGCCGCAGAGGAGCGAGCTCGCGCCGCGAAGCCAAGGAGCCGCGGTGGGTGCGCGGGGGCCCGCCGGGCCGAGGGAGACAACGAGGGGACGGGGGACGGGGCGGGAGGGGGGCCCGGTCGCCGGCTGGCCCGGCTTCCTACCTCTTCAAGCGCAGGCCGCCCCCCGCGGCGTCGCGGTCCCGGGGGCTCACCAGGCGAGTCGTCTCCGAGCCCCCCGCGGCGGGAGCGGGCTCCATGTCCCCGCGGCCGGACCGTCCAGGCCCCGCCGAGGGAGGGGAGGCGGGCCGCCCCGCGCCTAGTCCCAGCGTCCGCCGACCCCGGGCTCTCCGCGGGGCAGCGGGGCCACCAGAGGGGAGGGAACTGCGGCGACTGTGGCGCGGGGAGTCCGAACTGCGGCTCCCGCGGCCGCGGCAGCCCCGCCCCGCGTGGGGCGAGCTCCCCAAGCCCCGCCTCCGGGCGCCCCGCCTGCCTCCCCAGGCCTCAGCCCCGCCCCGCAGCCCCACCCCCAGATGCGGAGCCCCAGGGCCCGCACCGGAGCCGGGTCGGGGGGCGGGAGCCCTCGGCGCCCCAGCCGGGTTCAGAGACGCCTAATTTCCATAGCCCCGCCCCTGAGTCTTAGCCCCGCCCCAAGCCCCGCCCACCGATTCCCGGCCTCTAGCGGGGTGGGGAGGGGGGTGTCTCCTGGAACAACCTTCATCCAGGTGACACTGCCCCCTGTAAGCCGGCGCGCCGGCATCTCCGCTTCCGCCACCCCGTCCTCTCTGACCCCCGCCCCTACACGGCGGCAGAAACAGGTGCGGTCCAGTACCTGTCTCGAGAGAACCTGGAGGAGTGGGGTGAGCAGTGAGGCACCTGGGAGAGCTCCAAGGACTCCCGCCAGAAGCCACTCCGCGGAGGAAGCGGGGTCAGAAGTCGTGAGCTCACTCTGCTGCCAAGCACGGTACCGTCCATTACCGTTTATTTTTATGCAGAAACTTTGGATGACAAAAAGCTTCCTGCTCTCCTTCGATCTGTTCTTACCCCTCTTTTTCGGATGAGTAAACTGAGTCCCAGAGAAAGAAGAGTCCCAGCCGGTCCTGGAGCCCGGGGCGCTGCACTGGTGACTGGAGAGAAGGCCGGGCCGGTCGCTCAGAATCCGGAGCAGCTGAAGGGAAGGGGGTTACAAGACGCGGTTCCTGGAGGGAGGCTGTGGGCAGCTTGCCAGCAGGTGACTCCTTACCTCAAACCTGTAGCGCCTTCCGGGGCATTGCCTCCCTTGAACTGGGCCCGGGGAAAGGAGTGACTTACCGCAAAGTCGGTGGCCCACCTGGAGCTGAAGCCTCCAAGGCTCAATGCGCTCTGCCCTCACACCTGCTGTCGTGTGGGTTGAAAGGGGGGCGGTGACTGGATTGCGCAATCCAAGCTGCAACTCTGTTACCGTGGAGGGTCCGTAAGAGGAGGGGGAAGAGGGAAGCCCGCCTGGGGAAACGTGGAGGGCGGGAGTGGTTAGTAAGCCGTGGCAAGAAACCCATCAGCCGCACCCTGCAGAACGCACTGGGCTCCTGAATGTTGGGACTCTGTTATTCCAAACAATGAGACCACGTGTGCACTTCCAAAAACAAAAACAGAGCATGTGCCAGATAGAGTGGTTAGAAGTGATGGGGTTAATCCGGGAGGGCTTCGCGGAGGAGGTGAGGTTTGGACGGATTAGCTGGGCGGCGGGCTGGCTGTTCCTGCGGGGGAGAGTGCGGCTGGTGCCAAGGTTTTCGGGCGGCGTGCGCGTAGGGGCCGTACCGCGCCGGGGAACCGTGCGAAACGGAAGAACCGGAGGGTCTTTTGAGAGCCTCCTGCGCTTCACCACCACCCACGCGGCGCCCCCACCCCACACCCCGCCCAAAGCCCAGCCCAAAGCCCACGCACCGCTAGGGGGCAATCGAGGGGGTGGCGTTCTCCTTCCAACCTCCCCTGGAGGCGTGGGACCTCCGCTCCTTCCTTGAGTTACAGGGGCGCAAACTGATGCGGCGGGAAAGGGAGCCACCAGCTAAGGTCACCTTGCTGTTCGCGTCAGAGCCGGCGTGCAACTAACTCGTGTTCCCGCCCGCCTTTGCCAGGGCCGCGGCTGGGCACGTCCCGCCTGGCGCCGTCGGTTTTCCAAGCTCCGCACCCGGCCTGGGGCTTCCCGGATTCCGAGAGAGGGACCACCGCGCACCTACAGGGCTCGGATGCGGTAGCCCCGCCCCAAGTGGCTGGGGCGGGCGAGCCCGAGAATAGAAGGAACCGCTGGGCACGCCTCAGCTGATGACGACAGCAGGGACGCGGTAGTAACCACTACGGCTTCCTCCGGGATTTCCCTTCTCGGGCAGCCCCGGGCGCGACAGCAGCCCCGGGTACCGGGGATGGGTGGGTGGGTGGGTGGCGAGTGCGCAGACGCTGGCAGGTGCCCGCCCCGCTCCAGGGCGGTGATCGGGGCAGGCGGGGAGGGAAAGGGGCGTTGGAGCAGATGGGTTGCTGGGCTGCCCTCCGCCGCGACTCCCTGGGTGTTGGGCCTTGGAACGTACTGCCTCCGGAAGCCGGGACCACGGCGGGAGAATACTAACAGTTGCCTTTGATTGGAAATTTATGCAAGAAAAGCCTGGCTGCGAAACAGACTGCTTGCACCTGTTCCTCAAAGAGCCATCAAGTGGCCGCATGAACGTCTTTGCAAAGCGTCCTCTTGATTGCCTGGTCTGAGGAAGGCATTCTGCACTTAGGAGCTAGGGAAATTATGCAGCAGTGGGAAGCACAGCTTAGGGCTAGTGCCCTGAATTGAACTGTAGTCTTGTAAGAACTATACATTTAACATTGATTGAACACATTTCCTGCTATGCACCTTGCTAGCATAGCTGGGGATTCCTGGTGAACAACCTAAGGCCTCCCGGGGAAGTCACATTGAAGCTGTTTCCTCCCCTCCTGGCTTTAACTTGATGGCAGGAGATTTCAGTTTTTGCAGTGGTTTGTTACTGATTTGCCCCCATGCTCTTCTTGCCTGTCCTCAGACTTCCTTAAAATGAGTCCTTAAGCCACTCTTAGTCCCAAAGGCATGATGGAGGCCTGACCCTCTGCGTGTTTCCAGGAAAACAGGCCAATGGCAGTTTCCAGAGCAGACAGGGTGGTGGAGCAGGACAAAGGGGACTTCAGGGGCATGCCTGGCTCGACCAGTTCAGAAGAGGAAAGCCCAGCAGTGCGGTCAGGACGTGGGCTGGCTAGAGACCTCAGGCAGACTGGGAATCCAAGCAGGTGGGTCAGGGTTAACACTTGAAAGCGCCAAGCCAGGGGGAAGGGGTATGCACGGAGGCAACCTGTGTCCATCCTCTGCTCAGGTGTTACTTCCAGGCAGCCTTTCCCGACTCCCCCCAGCTGGGTTTCGTGCTCCTACCTGGTGCTCTCAAGACCCACTCTGCTTATGTGATGGTAGCATTCAACACTTCTAAAGAAATCATTTGCGTGTCTGTCTCACTGGAGGTCAAGCCCCCTGAAGGCAGAACTTGTCTTTCTCATCACTGTGTCTCCAGCGCCCCCTACTGGCTGA
Organism: Myotis nattereri; assembly: GCF_964212035.1. Taxonomy (NCBI): domain Eukaryota; kingdom Metazoa; phylum Chordata; class Mammalia; order Chiroptera; family Vespertilionidae; genus Myotis; species Myotis nattereri. The sequence goes on along the minus strand of NC_138085.1, from coordinate 72,364,214 downwards.
CACATCCTTGGAAAAAGCCATCCCAGAAAGGAGGAGTGCGTTGTCAGAGTTGTCAGAGTGGAAGCCGGATGAAGGGAGCAGGGTTGTAGTTGGAGATGGGATGAGGGACAAGGGCAGCTTCAATGTCACTTCCCCAGGGAGGCCTCTCCTGGCCCCCAGACTACGCTAGTTCTCATGCTACACATTCTTCTCCCTCAGCACTTATACTGTAATTAAATTGTTATTTGGGTAGAGCACCGGCCTGCCGAACAAAGGGTCCCAGGTTCGATTCTGGTCAAAGGCACATACCTTGGTTGCAGGCTCCTCCCTGGCCCAGGCCCTGGTCGAGGCTCATGCAGGAGGCAACCAATCAATGTGTTTCTCACACATCAATGTTACTCTGTTTTTCCCTCTCTCTTCTACTCTCCCTAAAAATCAATGGGAAAATATCCCTGGCTGAGGATTAACAAAAATAAAAAAAAATTGTCATTTGGGAATTGTTTCAGGTCACTGTAGTCTGGTTTTCCTCCTACTTCACTGACTGCTGATTTTCCGTTTCCTTTGCTGGTTCCTCCTCATCTGCTCAGCCTTTCAATGTTGGGGCAGTCCAGGACCTGGTGCCCCTCTTCTCTTACCACCTCACTCCCTTGGCGATATCATCCAATCTCAAGGCTTAAATACTATCTAGAAACAGCAAGAAGCAATAGTTGTTGACGCTAGGTAATGGATACATGGGAATTGTACTATTATATTTTTGTATCTGTTTGAAATATTCTATTAAAAAGAAACTGCCCTAACTGGTTTGGCTCAGTGGATAGAGCGTCGACCTGCGGACTCAAGGGTCCCAAGTTCGATTCCGGTCAAGGGCATGTACCTTGGTTGCGGGCACATACCCAGTGCAGGGTGTGCAGGAGGCAGCTGATCGAGGTTTCTCTCCCATCGATGTTTCTAACTCTCTTCCTCTCTGTAAAAAAAGTCAATAAAAATATTTTTAAAAAATAAAATGAAACTTTTTTTTTAAAGGCATCTATATGGTGATTCTCAGATCTCTCATTTGAACTCCAAATCAAATATCCAAATGTCGCTTGGCCTCTCCTCCTTAATGGCTAATAGGCACCTCAAGCTTCATTAGTCTAAAACTGGTCATCACCCCATCTCCAAACTTCCCTCTCGGCAGTCCTTACATGTCAGGCACAGTAACTCCATCCTTCCATGTGCTCAGGGCAGTAACCTGAGAGTCATCACTGACTCCTCTATTTTCACCCCACACTCAGTCTGTTAGCAAACCCTGCTCCCACTCTTGTCCAAACCACCCTCATCTGTATTGATTATTATAGGAGCCTCCTAGGTTGTCTTCCTTTTTCTACCCTTATTGCCCTATAGTGATTCTTTTTTCTTTTTTATTCTTTTTTTAAAAATATATTTTATTGATTTTTTACAGAGAGGAAGGGAGAGAGATAGAGAGTTAGAAACATCGATGAGAGAGAAACATCGATCAGCTGCCTCCTGCACATCTCCTACTGGGAATATGCCCGCAACCCAGGTACATGCCCTTGACCGGAATCGAACCTGGGACCTTTCAATCCACAGGCCGACACTCTATCCACTGAGCCAAACCGGTTTTGGCATTTCTTTTTTATTCTTAATCCAGTAGCTAGGCCACACAGGCCAGATTTCATCACTCCCCATCTCACTCACTGTCAGCCACAGGCCTTCCATTTGTCTGCAAAACCCTATGAAATCTAGCCCCTGTGAGATCATTTCATACTCCTCTACCTCACTCCCCAGCCATTCTGGCCTTTGTGCAGGGCCTACAACACACCGGGCATTGTTCCACCCCAGGGCCTATGCATTTACTCATCTGTGTACCTGTAATACACTCTGCCAGATGTCTTCACAACTCACCTGAGGACCTGCTTGAGATGTTCACGCAGATATCACCTTCTCAGGCCTGTCTGCCTATTCTTTTTCTCTTTTTTTCACTTGAGGATGTTTTTTTCATTGCTTCTGGAGAGAGAGGAAGGGAGAGGGAGAGAGAGCAAAGCATCAGTGTGAGAGAGAAACATTGATCGGTCGCCTCCCGTACACACCCCGACCTGGAATCGAACCCAAAACCTGGGTATGTGCCTGACCAGGGATTAAACCCACAACCCTAACCAACTGAGCCACACTGGCCAGAGCTATCTGCTTATCCTTTTAAAAACTGAAATCCCTCAAAAATTCTGTCTCCATCCCTTGCTTTATGTTTCTCCATAGCCATTGTTACCACCTAACATGCTATATATTTCACTTGTTCTATTTCCTGGCTATCTCCTCCCACCAGAATGTAAGCTCCATGGTGACAGAAAGTTTTGTCTGTTTGGTATTCTGCTGCATTCCCAGGATCTAGAACAGTGTTTGGCATGCGACAGTGCCCAATAAATATTTGCTGAACATATTGATGAATATCTGTCTTCCACACTTAGGCTATATATAATCTGTGAGAACAGAAACGAGTTTGACCAATTATTATAGCCAAGGGACGAGGCATACGGCAGTGCTTAACAGATCTTTGTTGAGCAAATGAACTGATTAATGAAAAGGACAATTCATGGGGGGAAGTGTGAGAGCGATGGAATAGGAACGTTTAGTCTGAGCGTTATGGAAGGTTACTTGAGGGCAATAGTAGACACTATGTTTGGAGGGGTAAGTTGGAATCAAGTTGGAATCTGGTTGAATAGCCAGAAAGCAGCCAGATTTAAATGGTTGTTATGCATCCGTAGGCTAAGACCAGAAGAGTGGTAATCGGATCCAGGATGAAACTGGCAGTAGGGAGAACAGTTAGGAGGCTAGGACAGCAGTCAGTGTGCTATGGCAATGCTTTATCCGGGGTGCTTCAAGGTGCTAGGAGCTGAAAAGAAGGGACAAATGAAAGAGCCATTTAAAAGGTAAGACTAGCCCTAGCTGGTTTGGCTCAGTGGATAGAGTGTTGGCCTGCAGACTGAAGGGTCCCAGGTTTGATTCCAGCCAAGGGCACATGGCTGGGTTGTGGGCTCAATTCCCAGTAGGGGGCGTGCAGGAGGCAGCAGATCATTGATTCTCTCTCATCAATGATGTTTCTATCTCGCCCTCTCTTTCCCTCTCCCTTCCTCTCTGTAATCAGTAAAAATATAAAAAAATAATAATAAATAAACAAAATAAAAGGTAAGACTTTTTTTTAACTGAATTTGGGGGAAATAATGAGTCCACAGCCCAGTGATGTTTGGGTTTTGAGCATCATTATCTTGGAAAGTCATAACATTAACAAATAGAGAAACCAAGAGGAACAACCAGGTTGGGGGCACGATCGTGAGTTCAGATTTTAGAGTGGGGTGTTGAGACCATGGGAAACTGGCATGTGAATAACACCAACCTGACACTAAAGCATCGCTGAGACAGCTGAAGCCATGGGTGCCCATTGGCTCTCTGAAGAAGAGAGGAGAGAGCACAGCAGGGGCTTGAAGACAAAACCTCAGAATATCCCTGGCCAGGAGGTGAAAGAAGGAAGAGGATCCAGCAGGGGGAGAGGAAGTTGACCAGAGATAGAGAAGGAGAACCCGAATAAGGCAGAGCTGCAGGAAGGAAAAGACGTGAAGTTGGTGGAGTTGGACAGAAAGGAGAGAAGTGATTTAAGGCCCAAAGTCTCTTCTCAAAACATAGCCTGAAATTGCAGTTATTCCTTTTGCGTTAGTTAGAATAAGTGGGTGCAGTATTATAGTCTTTCTCACTGTAAGCTGAACTAACAGTATTTTCATCAGATTGCTTCCCACCTAACCCTTGCGGATGAGATCATTTTATGGAGGTATTTTTTATCAAAAATGTTGGAAGGAGAGGCGGTGAGAGAGGTAATTTTGGAGTTCTGACTGCTTGGGGGAGGACTGTCGGAGATATTTTGAGTAGCCAGAAAGCAGCAGGTGGATACTGGTCAGGGGAACAAAAAAAATGGGGATCTACAAGGCTGAGAAGGGTGCAGAAAGGGGATGGAAGGATGCCAATTACAATTTGCAAATCTTAAGGGAAGGAGACTGGTTTTTCCTCTCTTCCCAGAGACAATATAAAAAGTAACTTCTCTCTTTACAAAATTGAGAGGAGATAGATTAGAAACGATGATGATGATAAATGCCAAGCACTGTTCAAATTAAATACTTAAGCCTTCTAACAACCCCAAGAGGTAGACTCCACCATCTCCATTTTGCAGGTGAGGCAGGTGTGCCCCGTTGGCCTGCCCTTAGGTCTGCAGAGTCTGGGGTTGCAGGGCAGAGAGGAAGGGGTAAGAGATGCTTTTCTCGCTGGAAGCCCTCCACCACCCACCCTGAGATGCCTGTGGGGAGGGGAAGAGGGACATTTCCTGACATCATCCATGAAAGGAGCTGAATATCAACTACAGCTTTGGTCTGTCTCTAACCTAGATTTTTAAGGAGAGCTGATGTGGCCTGGCCAGTGTGGCTCAGTGGTTGAGCGTCATGGTTTGATTCCAGTGGGAACACATGCCTGGGTTTTGGAGTTGATCCCCAGTAGGGGGCATACAGGAGGCAACCGATCACTGATTCTCTATCATCACTGATGTTTCTAACTCTCTCCGTCTCCCTTCCTCTCTGAAATCAATTAGAGAGAGAGAGAGAGCGAGCGCTGGTGTGTATAAGGAGAAGCCACCGTATAGACACTGAACTTGGAGTCAGAAGACCTCACTGGTTGACCTTGAGCAGGTCAGTCCCTATCTCTGGGTCATACTTTCCTCAATTACAAAATAAAGGCATTGGATAAGAATTCAGTCTCTGATGTCCCTTCCAGCTTAAACATTGCGAATTCTAGAACCTGGTGCTTGGGTATGACAAATTATGGTCTCTCTCTCTCCAACTGCATATGTTTGAGAGCATGATATTTTGGGTATGAATATGTCAATGTCTGCTGTCTGTATGTGTACATTCCAGCTATATGACTAAAACGTTGTTTGTGGGTAAATAAAGGATGTTTCTTGGTTTTCTGCAGAAGAGACCAAATGGCTCGATGAGGTAGTAAACTTGAAGATTCCTGATGCAAGGTATGGTGAGAGGGCAAATAATCCCAGAAACGATATTAGTCTGTGCTCATTCTTTAGCATAGTTACTTTCATTTTCCCATCCTTTTTACTCCAAATGTAATTTGGTACTGACGGCAACCTTGGAAATGACGCAAGTTTATATAAGAGAGGAAAATGAGCCCTGGCAGGTTTGGCTCAGTGGGTAGAGTGCTGGCCTGAAGACTGAGGGGTCCCAGGTTTGATTCCCGTCAAGGGCACATGCCTGGGTTTCAGGCTTGATCCCCAGCAGGGGGCATGCCGGAGGCTGCCGATCAATGATTCTCTCTCATCATTGATGTTTCTATCTCTCCCTCTCTCTCTGAAATCAATAAAAATATATTTTTTAAAAATCCTATATAATAAAAGCCTAATATGCAAATCAGCCAAACAGTGGAACGACGAGTTGCTATGATGAACACTGACCACCAGGGGGCAGACACTCAACGCAGGAGCTGCCCCTAGCCCACAGGTCCCAAGCCAGCCAAGGCAGGTGCCAGTGGGGGGGCCCCAATCGCCCCACAGATTGCCCCACAGATCGGCCCTGATTGCCAGCCAGGCCTAGAGACCCTACCCATGCATAAATTTTGTGCATTGAGCCTCTAGTAATAATAATAAAAGAGGAAAATGAGACTCAGATTAAGTAACTTGTCCCAGATGACACAGCTTGTTAGAAAGATAGTGAGAACTCAGAACTAGGGCTTCTGTCTCCTGGCTGGTGTGTTCTTCCTTCTGTACTGGGTGTTAGAAGATACAACGTGCGTGCAGGAAACAGAGCCAAAGCAGGTCTGTTTCTAGGTGAAGGCGAAGTGGAGAGCCTGCAGCCAAAGGGTGTGAGGATGACTTGCCTGCTCTATTCCCATCTCTGCAGCCTGCTGGCTGTAGTGTCATTTCAGTCAGAACAGAGGCTCAGAAACTTAAAGATAATGGCTATTTCAAGAGCCACGAACTATAATTAGAATTCATTAGAATGTCAGAGGGCAATGATAAGAAGTAATTACCTTCTGGAGCCTCTGGCAAGATGTGAAAGATATTTACTCAGCACCCAACTTGCCCTCTTTCTCAGCACTTACTTCTATAAAGCAGGGACGTGATCATATAAGGTTGTTGTGAGAATCAGAGATAATTGGGTAAAAGTACCTCTGAACAGGCACCCAAAAGTTTGCTAGTTCATTCAACCAACCAACATTTATTGAGCACCAAAACATTCTAGGAACTGTGTTAGGAACTAGACGAAGACTAACACAAACAAGAAACAAGAAGCCCAGAATCACCATTACCATCTCCCCTGCTGCCCTTTTCTCTTCGCCCCTTGCTATGGGCTGACCTCTGAGTCTACACTGGACCAGCAGAGGGCTCCCTCTGCTGTAGCTCATTCAACAAATCATGAATTAACTTATTGTGAGCCAGGCCTGGTTCTAGGTGCTGGGGATACAATGGTGAACAGACAAGGTCCCTGCCCTCATGGAGTTCACTGCCTACTGGGAAAGACAGACGTTAAACAAATCAACATGCAAATAAACATCTATTCACAAATCATGGTGAGGATATTATGAAGTGGGGAGAGTAGAGTGGAATTCCATTTAGAAGGCCTCTCTGAGGAGGCAGGAAGTTGAGATCCACAAAAGATGAAAAGCTGGCATAGGGAACAGTCCAGAGAGGAGTCCTCCAGGCAGAGGGAGCAGCATAGCCAACGGCCCTTGAAATGGAAGGAAACTGGGTGTCTCCAAAGAACTGACGGAAAAGTGTGGGAGTGAGGGGCAGGGGCAGGACCACATTGGGCCTGTAGACCGAGGTGAGGAACTTGCTGAGTGCACTGCACTTCTGATGCCTTCTTCCCTCCTCCCAGTGCTAGCGAAGAAATGATTATATTGTTCTGCTATTTCTGTCTTCCCCTGATGGTGATAAAAAGTTGGAGGTTAGTCAGAGAAATCTGGCATAGTCCCAACCACCAAAGAATTTGTCAGCTTTAGTTTCTTCACTCTAGGTCACTACCCTCTAAATTCATCTGACCCAGAACCTACGAGCTGGGTGGGTGATGCCAAATATTTTAATCCGCAGCCTGGTCACCGACCTACAGATATCCACCCCCATCCTGATTACAAACCTACAGAAATAAATTCGTTAGTTCAGTGGTCATTGTGCCTATAACATATGGACTCCTTAGCTAGTTTGCTCAGATGGCTCATATCTCTTGGGGTAGAGTATTGATTTATCACTTAAAACCTAAAAGGGAAGATAAATGTGCACATATAACTGTATTAAAGAAAAGAGAATGGTAAAAACCACAAGAGGGGGTAACAGAGATGTATTATTGAATTAGTAAAGCTCTTTCAATTACATGTTATAGGAACCACTGAGTTTTCCTCTCCAATATGACGTGGTAAATTATTAGTGCTGCAAACACTACTTCCTGTAGGGGATCTCTGAAGTGAGGCCAGGTAGAGGTGGGTGCTCTCATGTCCTCTAGGTAGGGATGTAAATTGGTACTTTTGGTACCTTCCTGGGAAGAGAGTTAGTAATATGGGTCAAGGACCTCAAAAAATTTCACTTTCTACTCCTAGGGGAAAAAGGGAGATTTCTTTAAAGATTGATAGGTAAGGTAAGAATTTTCATCACAAGGTTATTATACTATCGAATGATTAGAAACATCTTCATTATCCAATCTGGGTTATACATTTACGTTATGGTACATATGCATGATGTCATAGTATTTAAAGGAAGTTTTTGAAGAACAGTAGTAACTTCTGGAAATGTTCAAGATACTGTTTTAAAAAGGAACGAGCCGAGACCGGTTTGGCTCAGTGGATAGAGCGTCGGCCTGCGGACTGAGGGGTCCCGGGTTCGATTCCGGTCAAGGGCATGTACCTGGGTTGCGGGCATATCCCCAGTGGGAGGTGTGCAGGAGGCAGCTGGTCGATGGTTCTCTCTCATCGATGTTTCTAACTCTCTCTCTCCCTTCCTCTCTGTAAAAAATCAATAAAATATATTAAAAAAAAAAAAAAAAGGAACGTGCGAACTAATAATTACAATATAATAGGATACATGCTTTGACAGGGCAAGGGGAATAACTGCGGGAATGAAGGGAGGATTCCCAGGAATACTGACATTCGAGGTGAGTCTTAAAGGACGTGCACCGGTTTCCAGGTGGGAGGGAAAGACAAGAAGGTGAGAAAGAAGACTGGGAAGGTAATACCCGCCTTGAGAAAAGCGTGCAGCAGCCATACTGCTCACACAGCCCCTCCTGCAAGCCCATTATCTTTCCTTCAGTGAGTCCCCGAGCCAGGACGCTGACCAGCGAGGTGGCTCCCTCCCAGCGGAGAAGAGCTGCCCGCGGCAGGGGCTGCAAAAGATGCCACGCGGCCCTGGTCTGCAGGCGCCTGGCGTATCCCTACGCTCAGGTTTCCCGCGAGCGAAATAAGTCCCGGGGCTCGCTCAGCCTCGCCTCCCAGACCTTCCGGTGGCGCCAAAAAACGACCCCGAGTGTCGACACAGTGCGCAGGCGCAGAGGGCCGCTGGCCCCGCGGTGTGAGGGTTCACGCCCTGGCGGAGGGTGTGGAAGGCCGGCCCGGCTGGCTGAAAGGAGGTAGAGGCCGGTCGGGTCCGGCGGGGAGTCCACCCAGCACAGGGGGCCTGGGGAGCCGGAGCGCCCCCTGCCGAGCTCGTTGCCCCGGTTCTCCTGGGCCACATCCTCGCAGGCGCTCCCCATCTCCGGGTCTCACTCCCTGTCCCCTTGCTGGTCGCTGGCCGGGCCCTACAGCTACCCCGGCCCTACAGCTGCCCCCTTTCTCTCCCGCTTCAGCCTCGGTTTGTTTCGCTGCCCCGTCTCCGAGGGGCAGGGATGGGGGGGTGAGAGGGGGGGCCAGGGAGGAATGCAGCCCCTGGCCTGGCTGTGAGCGCCGCCCTGGGCCGGGCTGGGTGTCCCGGGTGTGATGCGCAGTGTCTCCCGCAGACACTGTGCTGTGCAGACTCCTGACCCGTCTGCGCGGGGCTGAGGCTGCCCGGGTCTCTCACACCAGCCAGGAGTGTGGGCACGACCAGGGCTGTTGACTTAAGGCCCCAGGAGCTCTGGACGGAACCAGTCTCCTCCCGTGTTGAGACCTCCCCTTGGGTACCGCTGTCTAGGATGTGGGGCGGCCGGAGGTCTGCATCGTGCGGTGTGAGGACACCGGGTGACGTGAGAGGTTTCCTCTCTAAAGTTTGAATCTGGCCCTGGGCATCAGTCGGTTAGAGCATCCTCCAGATACCCCAAGGATGCGGGTTCAGCCCCCAGTGAGGACACAGGCAAGAAGTAACCAGTGAATGCATAAAGAAGTGGAGCAGCACATCTCAAGCTGTCTCCCTCCCTCTAGCTCTCAAATTAATATTTTTTTAAAAAAAATTTTTAATGGAATTTGAATGTCTTCTCTGGGAACCGGCACTCTCCTGCGAGGCACAGCTCCCACTCACCGTTGTCTTTTGCGTGTCCCTTTGTAGCCATTTGCCCCTGAAGGCAATGCGTTTCCTGCCACTGGGAGTTCACGTCTCTGCAGCCTGGCCTGTGGCCGCTCTCACTTGACCAGATCATGACTCACGTGGACGAAGCAGCCCGCCGGCTGTCCAAGACCGGGACGAGCCTCTACGCAGTGCTGGAGCTCAAGAAGGGCGCCTCACCTGATGAGATCAAAAAGGCCTACAGGTTCAGACCTCAGCCTCTTATGAAGCCCTTTCACCCCCTTAGACCCATGTCTCTCTACTTTGCTCTCTGGCCCATTTAAAAAAAAACACACACACACACACACAAAACACTTTGGGGCTGGGTGGGGCCACCATCCTCTTCAGTGTGGCGTGGGAAGGAATTTAGACTTGGCCTGCTTGCCTCCATTCTTTGTACCACATCTAATATTGGACAGTTGAGGTGTTCCTTCGTCACTATCTGGAAACCTATCCCTGTCTTTCATCCTACCCCTCCCTCCCCAGCTACTCCCTATTCTCTCCCCACCCCCCTTTTGGATATTGCCTTGGTAGGAGACTGGCCTTGAAGTATCACCCAGACAAAAATCCAGGGGATGCTCAAGCAGCAGAAATATTCAAAGAGATCAACGCTGCTCACTCTGTACTGAGTGATGAAAAGAAGCGGAAAATCTACGACCGGCATGGCTCGTTGGGATTGTATTTATACGATCACTTTGGTGAAGACGGCGTCAGATACTATTTTATGATGAACAGTTGTTGGTTCAAGGTACACAAGTATTCCTGGTCCAGTGATGGCGAACCTATGACACGCGGGTCAGAGGTGACACACGAACTCATTTTTCTGGTTGATTTTTCTTTGTTAAATGGCATTTAAATATATAAAATAAATATCAAAAATATAAGTCTTTGTTTTTCTATGGTTTCAAATATCAAAAAATTTCTATAGGTGACACGGCACCAGAGTTAAGTTAGGGTTTTTCAAAATGCTGACACGCCGAGCTCAAAAGGTTCGCCATCTCTGGCCTAGTCCCTTAAAAATAAGGAAGAAAGGGTGACCCCCTCACCAAGGGCACTGCCCCTCCTCTCCGAGGACAAATGGTTTTTGTCTCATTTTCTGGGTGCTCGGAGGATGCGGGAGGGGAGCTGGAATGGCTCTGTAGACTGAGGCCATCCTTTCCCGCCTTTTAGACACTTGTCTTCCTGTGTGTTCTACTCACCTGTTGCTGCTGCTGCTGTTGCTGCTGCTTTTGCTGTGGGACACTAAAGCCGCCCCCCGAGGACATAGCGAGGAGAAAATACGAGCAGAACGTCCAGACCCAGCCTGGGCAAGCGGGTGAGAACCACGGACAGGGACAAGGTCAGAGCTGGGTTAGGAACGGGAAGAGTGGTTTAGGATGAAACTGTGAACCATAAACAGGAGAGTCTCAAGTCGGTATTGGGGCAAAGTGGAGAGAGGGGAGGGGAGACACTTGTTTTCTGAAGGGCTTATGCTACAAGCTGACAGTTTGGATGTCACGCTGGCCTCTGGGCAGGTAAGCTAAGGAATGGTGGGAGTTAAGTTAAGAAATGGGTGGGAGGGTGTGCCTAGGAAAGGTAGTAGTTGAAGACAAGTTAGAGGATGTCGTCTATTCAAAAGGAAGATGAAGTGTCTGAGATTTTCCCCACTCCAACTAGTTAAACTTCCAAGTGTGAGTCGAATGGAATCCACACCAGTGCCACCTAATGGTGCTCATGTGTAACTGCAAGGCAACAGTTTTCTCACCAGTAGGCTGAAAAAATTGTTCCTGTTTACGTATGTTTTTCAAATTCCACCACAGGAAACAAAGCCACTTTTAGGAAATCGGAAGAAAATGATAGTGAAGATAATTAAAAGATGAAGAAGAGTGGGGTATGAAAACTGAAATGCAGCGATAACTAAAGGATAAGGAAAGAATATACAGCCCGGCTGGTGTGGCTCAGTGGTTGAGTGTCAGCCTATGAACAGGAGGTCACGGTTCGATTCCTGGTCAAGGCACATGCCTGGGTTGTGGGCTCGATTCCCAGTGGGGGGATGCGGGGTGTAGGAGGCAGCCGATCAATGATTCTCTCTCATCATTGATGTTTCTATCTCTATCTCTCCCTCTCCCTCTCCCTCTCAGAAATCAATAAAAATAGATTTTTAAAAAAGAAAAGAATATACACTAATTTTAGATGTGTCTTTAATGGAAAGTTTATAGCCCTAAAGTATGAACTATAAGTGTTTATAGCTTGACCTATAGGGGGCTTGCTTTACAATCTGGGTGCTCATTCCTTCTAGTTAATAAGACGTCAACTTCTCTCCTTAGGTGCTACCCAATGAAGGTGACGTCCGCTGCCCAGTCCACTGGACACATCGAAGAGAGGAGCAAGTAGCCCTGTCCTGACATTGACCCTGCATTTCCCCTCTTCTTGTAAGAATCCCAACTCGAGAAGCACTGATGGCGTCCATCCCAGTGAGGATGCAGTCTCTGCCCCTGACGGCGTCACTCACCTTGGCCATACAGGGTCGCACAGCGACTCTTCTTTTTTAGCTCCGGTCCCAATTTTAATGTTAGAGAGCAGACACACACCCCCCCAGCCCTAGCCTTGAGAGATCTCAGGCGGTGGTGATAGACTTCTCCCCAGCATCCTGTTCCCCGCGCCTCCTTTGGGATTTGAGCCCATGTCAGCTGGGTAGGGTCCCTGAGTCACTTGTGATATCTCCACCCAATCCAGAAAGCTGAGCAGAGTGGATCCAGTCCCAGAGCTGTGGTACCATTAATCCTCCTTCGTTGCAACTCTGCACCAAGGACTCTTAGCATCAGACTCATTCCTAAGACAGTGCTCCTTTCCGGGTGGGACCGGCCCCACCTTCTTCTGGTGCCCATACCCTTAGCATCACCAACCTCATTCCATGCCACCACGCGTCAGCCGGGGACAGGACGAATGCGTTTGAGGCTCGGGTAGTTCTCCCGCTTGTGGGTTGTCCCTGGGCGGCAGCTGCCAGCATCACCCCATCAGCATGGGCCCTGTGGTTGCCTGACGTTCTCAGTCGGTGCCTGTTTGCCTCCATTCTTTCACCACCTCTGATGCAGGCTGTTTTCAAAACAGAGGCATGAAACCCACGATAGGGAAATGATTGTACGTTTACAGACCCTTTTCCCACTCGGGCCTCTTCACACAACCGTTTGGTATCCTCTCCCCAGCATTTATTTCCCATCCACCAGGGTCAGAGTTTTGTACGTCCTCATACTTGTCTGTCCTGACCGGGAGAAGGGCTGAAGAATGTCAGTAAATAAAAGAGCTTTTGTCCAATTCCAGTGCATATGTGGGGCCCAAAAGACCAGCTGTGCCTAGGGTGGAGAGAGGCCTGTGAGGACCGGTGCTCACGGCTGAGAGCAGTCGCCCTGGAGAGGGGCGCCCAGGACTCTGGAGCTGGGGCCGAGGCCTCCCGGGGCCGTGTGACCATGACTTTGTCAGCTCTAAAGTTTCCCTGGAGGCCGATTCCCCTGGTGCTCAAAATAGGTCCCTGGCATTCAGGTCCTTTCTGCCCAGCTCAGCTTCTCTCAATTTCCCAACAAATATCAAGTCCTTGGAGTAGCTCCAGTGATGTGTTCGTGGGTCAGAACGCCATCCTTTCTCGGGGGCAAGATCATGAGGTCGTTCTAGGCCCTGGCATCACTGCCAGCTGTAGCCTCTAGAGCTTCTTTTCCTAGGGCGATGTAAGAAAGTTTGGGGCAAGAACAAAAGTGGACCAGCCCCGGCCGACTTGCTCAGTGGTTAGCGCATCGGCCCATGGTCTGAAGGATCCCGGGTCTGATTCCGGTCGGGCGCACGAACCTCAGTTGCAGGCTCCATCCCTGGCCCCGGTCAGGGCGTGTGCGCGAGGCAACCAGTCGATGGGTCTCTCTCACATCAATGTTTCTCTCTGTCTCTCCCCTTCCCTTCCACTCTCTCTAAAAATCAATGGAGGGAAAATATCCTGGGGCAAGGATTAGAAAACAACTACAGCGTGGACCAGAAGTGTTGGACCAGAGCCTGTCTGGTCTCAGGTGCTGCTGTTGTGAATCGTGGGGCTCAGAGGAAGCAGACCGGGGTTGCTGGCTAAGCCGGGGAGACAGACATTCTCACTGGCCAAGATCAGCCCTCGCTCCCTGAGCCATGGGTGGTCCCTCTCCAGCAGGCCGACTTACGCTGTCATGCCTGGCACTGCCCTGGAAGCAGGGCCCAAGCCGGAGCTGAGCGGGGCCCAGGGGCTCACGGGGGCTTCTGAGTGAGAGCAAGTACGCGCTCGGTACCTTTGCCGGCCCACCTTTCCCCAGAAGCGGTGACGCTCACCCCTGCTCTTGCCCAAGAGTCACCCATTCCTGAGTGAGTCAGGGTCACTCGTTCGTTCAGTGACAGCTGTGGCTCGCCTTACAGGAGCTAAATTGGGAGCTGGAATGTCACACAGAGGCCCCTTGCTCCCCACCCCCACCTTAACGTTAATCTGCTCTCTGGGAGTGAGGGACAAACAGTGCTGCCTCTAGAGCGAACAGGAGTCGTTTGGGGAAGAAAAGGAGAAATTTCCAGGGGCCATTGCTCGGGGAGTAAGTGAGGGCTAGAGAAAGCTGCCTGCGCGTGGCTGCGGCACAGGGCAAAGAGGAGAGAGAGGAGACGTGTCTGAAAACAGCTAAGGACGCAGCATACTGTCAGAGGAAGGGACAGGGGAGAGAGCAGAGCTAGTTCCAGAGTGAGCCTCAGAGGCAGCAGAAGAATCCGCAGACTGAGGGAGGGAGGAGGGGTCCAGAGGCAGCGAGGCAAGGCCAGGTCTGGGCCAAGGCCGAGGTCGGCACCATCACTGAGGGGATGAACTTCGCAGTGGGTTTCAAGCCGCTGCTAGGGGATGCACACAGCATGGACAACCTGGAGAAGCAGCTCATCTGCCCCATCTGCCTGGAGATGTTCTCCAAGCCGGTGGTGATCCTGCCCTGCCAGCACAACCTGTGCCGCAAGTGTGCCAACGACGTCTTCCAGGTGGGCCCGGGCGGGGGCGGGGGCGGGGCCCGGTGAAGGTGGACTAGTGGGAGACTTCTCATCAGAGCTGAGCCCCCCGCCCACTTCCCCCTACTCCCCTGCAGGTGATGGGCAGAGTTCTCAATGGGACCCGACGGGTGGGGCTGTCCTGGCTGAAGGGAAGAAGAGCCGGGGTTCTAGGAGACCCCAGAGTAAGCATGAGTCAGCAGTGGCTCTGCAGGCTGCGAGGTCAGCCTGTGCTCGGACAGCAGCTGGGACGGTGGTATCTACAGAGGAAAGAAGACCCCGCAGGAAGTAGGAGGGAGGTGGTCCTGCCCCAGGCTGCGTCAGTCTGTACTGGACTCTGCATTCCAGTTTGGAGTTTCAGATTTCGAGAACATTATGGACAACCTGGAGAAAACAGCGTTGACATCATGAAATATTACAAAATAAACCCCGTGAGAAAGGCCATGATGACAGGGAAACTACCGCAGAGATCAGTGCATCCATGTGTGGGAGGCAGAATTAGACAGTGGGGGGGTCTGGGAATTCTCCCCACTTGATAGAGTCAGGCCTGGGCCCCACTCCTGACTAGTCATCAAGGAGCCTGCTGGTCACAAAGGATTGAGGTGCCTTAGAGAGAAGGCGGAGAACAAATTTTACTTCCCAGAAATGCAACCAGTTTGGGTTTATGTGTGGTCACGGGGCAAAGCAGACCTAATCAGATCCACAGATATCATTTTAGCTGCTGGTTCAAAAAGAAGAGCGGCGTATACCAGGATGGTTTATAAATGGGCTTTCTTTCTTGCCCTGTGTCACTGGTATAGGTTCGGTCATCCACAAAATGGGGCAAAGTTCAGGAAGAGTGAGGGGAAGGGGACACACACACACACACACACACACACCCCTCTTGCTAATGAAGTGAAAACTCTGAATAGACAGAGCTGGCCTGCTTAGTATGCATGGCAGTGATAAGGGACGTCATGAACACACATTCTTCATCGGTACCAGAAATTATGAGGAAGTGTGTTGAACAGTGATTTTGAACTTAACCAAGAAAATGCTTCCCTTTTAAGCTCTTCGGGGCAGCATGTTTGGAGGGGAAGTAACGGGCTCCCTAAGCCAGGCCGTCCTCAGCTGGGGCCTGGGACCCACCCTTTGTCGGTTGTCTGCCATCTTCACTGATACCCAGCCCCATAGCCTTTCCTGCCATCTTCCCATCGAGCCCCATGCCCATCTCCTATTCCTCTATGAGGCTATTGGCTCTAGAGGATCTCGGAGCCAGTGATGTTCCCTCTCGGGGGGCCTAGACTGACGGTTAGGCCTCCCTACCCCGGGCGCCAAGTCACACACGAGAGGCTCTACCTTCCCCACCTAGGTCTTTCCCTTGGTCTGGGGAAGTCTCTGAACATCTTTCAGATTGAGATGTCTAGGACGGAATGCCCAGAAGATTTTGCCTTCCCTTCTCATGAATTTAGAAGGAAACATCCTTTCATGAGAGCCTGAAATATGGGGAAGCAAATGGGAGTTTGGAAAGTGAAGCGAATGTTGTCTGTAAAAAGTGGTACGACTATTAAAGCGATGCACGTAGTATCCTCAGGCAGAGGGAGGCAGGCACAGGAGGCCAGGAGATGTTTGCATGGCCTCCCTATTCAAGGCAGGCCTCTGCATCCGGGCGTACCTGCTTTGATTCCTTGAAGCTCTGGAGTACTGGCCTGGGCCCTGAGACTCCTGAGGACACTTTGGGCCAACCCGGTGCAGGGTACTTGGGGGATGATGTGGTGCTTAGGGCTTCGGGTGGTTCTGTGGATCTTTTCAAGTGCAGAGCCCCCTGGGCCTCCAGGCAGAGGAGGCTGAACAGCTTGTTTCTCGCTGCTTTATTTGGGCCGGCCTGGTGGGAGGCTGACCCAGTTCTTCGGCTGCACTTATGCATGTTCTTCTCAGTAGATCTCCCTCTGAAAGATGAGCATATTTAGTTTCTTCACACATTGCCTCCACATTTTGACAACTCTAGGCATAATCAGATTGTCTGTTTTCTAAGTATAGGGACAAGAATAGGACTTCTGATTTCTCTAGCTTCAAGCCACTTAGGAAAAATACCCTTAGAACATTGCCTAGAAAGTTAATAGAACTTATAAAAATGATACAAGTATATTATATTACACACACACACACACACACACTCACACATTTTTTAAACAGTATATAAGTTTACATCATGAAAAGTGAATCTCCACCTTAGTGCTCCCTACTCCAGATGGAGGTAGCCATTACCAGAGTTCTTGATGGTCTTCCAGAAAATTTCCATGGATAGGCACAAGTGTGTGTGTGTGTGTGTGTGTGTGTGTGTGTGTGTATCTATATATATAAAAGCCTAATATGCTAAGTGTCTGACCAAGCTGTTGACCAACTGGTCGCTATGATGTTCACTGACCACCAGGGGGCAGATGCTCCAACCAGTAGGTTAGCTTGCTGCTGGGGTCCAGCTGATTGGAACTGGGCAAGGCAGGGCCAGACACACCCTGGAGCCCTCCCACAGAGCCCTCCCATGGTCCCTCCCCAGCCACCAGCCCCAATCAGCCCCAATTGGAACTGGGCGAGATAGCCCTGATCAGCACCAATCACCAGCCAGGCGGAGGGACCCCACCTGTGCACGAATTTCGTGCACCGGGCCTCTAGTATACATATATTTAAACTAGACTCATTGTCCTACACCTGCCTTTGTGCACTTTTTCTGGCAGTTGTTCCATATCCACACATTCAGATTCATGTTTTCCTCCCCCCACCCCCCATTTTCTTTCTTTCTTTTTTTTTTTTTTTTACAGAGAGGAAGGGAGAGGGATAGAGAGTTAGAAACATCGATGAGAGAGAAACATCAACCAGCTGCCTCCTGCACACTCCCCACTAGGGATGTGCCCGCAACCCAGGTACATGCCCTTGACCGGAATCGAACCTGGGACCCTTCAGTCTGCAGGCCGACACTCTATCCACTGAGCCAAACCGGTTGGGGCCCCCCTCCTTTTCAAATGGCTGTATGATGTTCCATTATTATGACTGGACCACGGTCTACAAGGTGTCCTCAAAAATGTATATTCAGCCCTAGCAGGTTTGGCTCAGTGAATAGAGCACCAGCCTGTGGACTGAAGAGTCCAGGGTTTGATTCTGGTCAGGGGCACATGCCCGGGTTGTGAGCTCAATCCCCAGTAGGGGGCATGCAGGAGTTAGCCAATAAATGATTCCTTCTCATCATTGCTGTTTCTATCTCTCCCTTTCTCTCTGAAATCAATAAAAAATATATATAATGTATATTCACTTAACAGTTGATAGCTCAATTGATGCTTCTAATGAAAGAAGCATCAGATTTAACCCATTGAAATTAATAATTATTCAAAGTATATATACATTTTTGGGGACACCCTGTATTTAATCAGTCCTCTAAAACGTTTAGATGGTGTTCAGTGTTTTGCTGTTCTAAAAACTGCTGTGATGGACAACAAACAGGAATTTTAGAGAACTGTGATTTTCTAACAGCAGGTAAAACTAAAGCAAGGAAAAAATATTTGAAAAGTTAAAAGTTTCATTGAAAATGTGCGATAGTATTGAGGGTCTGGGAGGAAATTACCCATAATCCTACCTCCCCAACACCATTATTTTCATGTTTGCATATTACTTTCAAGCTCTTGACCCATATTTTTACATAGTTTCATCATGGTTTTTTTGTTTTTTAAATATATATTTTATTGATTTTTTACAGAGAGGAGGGGAGAGAGATAGAGAGTTAGAAACATCGATGAGAGAGAAACATTGATCAGCTGCCTCCTGCACATCTCCAACTGGGGATATGCCCGCAACCCAGGTACATGCCCTTGACCGGAATCGAACCTGGGACCCTTCAGTCCGCAGGCCAATGCTCCATCCACTGAGCCAAACCGGTTTCGGCAGTTTCATCATGGTTTAACTAGTTTTCATTAGAGCTGTAATCTCTCTCTCTCTCTCTCTCTCTCTCTCTCTCTCTCTCTCTCTCTCTCTCTCTCTCTCTCTCTCTCTCAGTTTAAACATCATAAAACACCAAAGCACACTATTAGCCCCCTTGAATTTCTCCCTTCCTCTCTCCCCACCCTGTACCCACTCAGCAACCGAGCATTTTGACTAGAAGAAAGCTGTCGGTGTGGGCGTTTGACACAAACATCTTCGCATGCGTTTCTGATTTGTAAACTCGGTTCGCTCCTGAACTAGTTTAAAACAAGCCTTCCGTTTATTTTTATTCCTGCCCCCTCTTCGCTGTGGGCACTTGTTTGTGAGCTGAACAGACAGCCAGAAGGCCTTGTGAGAAGATGGTTCAAGCACAGCTTTTCTGGAGGACCGCCATCTAGGGAGAGATGTACCGCGATGGGAATATCAAGACAGGAGCCTCCTTCTCTCCTGCAGGGCGGTCAGGGAAAGAGATGACCTCTGTGTTTTGTCACTCCTCCCTGAAGGCCAGTTCTTTATGGGTTAATTGTTAAGACCTGTTGTTCTCAGGCACAGGCCTGCAGTGAAACCCTACACAGCCGGCCTCCTCGACCACTTCCACCTGCTCCTGAGGGCTCCAGCCCAGCCCTGGCCCCTCTCCGCTGGGAGACATCGTTTTGTTGACATTTTGTGAGTTGCACTGACCTTGAAGCAGGGTTAAAGATCTTACTGCCTTTAGGGAAGAAACTTGATTTAGGGAAACAAAAACCTAGACTGCAGCGTAGCATTCCTGGGATCTCCTCAAACCAGTTCCTTAACCTGCCCTGTGAGGTACACCTGGCTCTTTCACCTCTTCAAGCCTCTTACGCACGCACATGAAAGAGATGAAAAGGATGATTAAACTGATCCTTAACATCCTTGTAAGTCTAACAACTGGATTCTACAAGTTCAAGAATTATGATGGGTTTCATTCTGAAGACCTTCCCCTTCCATTGCTAGTGTCTTACCTGGAGGCCCTCTTCTGCCTGCCCCTCTTCCGTTCAGCCAGCCTCCCTTCGCAGAACGCTGTGCTGGGCTCTTGGCTGGGCTCCGTCAGGCAGAGCCAGCCCCCACTCCGATCCCTCTCCCACCCACAACTTGGCGTTTGTCAGCACCTGCGTTCTTCTCAGGCTCTCCGGCTCGTCTCCAAATGCCTGGTTTCTCCCGCGTGCTCCAGGGCGGGCTCAGAGGACCGGCCTGGCCCACTATTAGTCACCGGGGGCGAATGGCTCCAACACCTCCAATGTGCCCCCCTCCCCACCTCGCGTGGTGGGCCAGTATCCCAAATCAGCATCACTCTGGGTAGCTGGAAGGAAGGAGAACATTCTGACATAAGTATAGACTTGCTAGAGTAACTGCATTCACAAAGCATCTTTCTAGACCGGTGGTTCTCAACCTTCTGGCCCTTTAAACACAGTTCCTCATGTTGTGACCCAACCATAAAATTATTTTCGTTGCTGCTTCATCACTGTCATGTTGCTGCTGTTATGAATCGTCATGTAAATATCTGATCTGCAGGATGGTCTCAGGAGACCCCTGGGAAAGGGTCGTTCGACCGCCAAAGGGGTCGCGACCCACAGGTTGAGAACCGCTGGCCTAGACGGAACATTTCTGTTTGATGCTGTGAAATGTTGCCAAGGAAATCGAAGGCACCGTAGAGTCTAAAAGAATGACAACTCACGGCGCGCATGCTACAGAGAAGCCTTGAATATCGCCTAGGATTACACTCCACTTATTTGTTTTATTCCATTCCATTCCATTTATTCACTGTGAAGGAAGAGCATTTATTTCATGCCCTGTGGTTCTGTGTGGTCATATATTGCTAAGGTCTAGAGCAGTGCTTTAAAATCACATGCGTGATTCTGAGTTAGGTGGAATGGGTGTTATTGCCATTTTATGGGGAGAACACAGGAAATAGGTTACAGTCACAGAAACAAAGAGACAGCGTAGGGACATAAATCTGAGTGTTCTGCTTCCTGGAGAAATAGAATTTCCTTTATACATCACCTCATTGGCACTGAAATTTTCCTTTGGCGCTGGCTCTCTTGTTTACACTATCTTACAATGTACGATGAAAGGAAAGAACAAAGACATTTATGTGTACAACAGAACCCATCAATTATTTCTTAATCTTGAAATAGGAAGATAAACAGAAGCAAAAAGTCGGATTTTGCTAACTGGATATTAGCTGACAGCTCTTTAGCTCAATGTGAGACGACCAGCTATGGAAATGTATTACGGAGGTCGCCATGTAAACCTCACGGTACAAAATTCCTATTTGTGATGAGGCCATCCAGGGACTTACTCTCAGGGCAGGAAGTAATCTCTTTTATTTATTTATTTTAAATATGCCATTTATTTCTTTACAGAGAGGAAGGGAGAGGGATAGAAAGTTAGAAACATCGAGGAGAGAGAAACATGGACCAGCTGCCTCCTGCACACTCCCCACTGGGGATGTGCCTGCAACCCAGGTACATGCCCTTGACTGGAATCGAACCTGGGACCCCTCAGTCCACAGGCCAACGCTCTATCCACTGAGCCAAACCGGCCAGGGCAGTAATCTCTTTTAGTACCAGGGACTCCTTGGTCAGTTTGTGAAGCCTAGAGACGCTTTTTTTTGTTGTTGCTAATTTTTTTTGTTAGGGACCCTTTTTAAAGACAAGGTGTGTGTGGTTTTGAAAAAATAACAGCGTCTTTTAAATGCATAAAATATAATGCATATGATTAGAAAGAAAACCAACTGTTAGAACTCAGCATGCATTCTCACACATTCTCCATGGGGGCGATGTTGCTCCAAGTGCCTCTGTGGTATTGAAATTTTTTTTATTGTGATTTTACTTTTAATTTTTTATTTATTTATTTATGCTTTCATAGAAGATCTCCCCCCCAGCTTTAGCAAGGTACAAATGGACAAAAAGTATATCTATTTAAGGTGTGCCCTGTGATAATTTGATATATGTATACATTGTGAAATGATTACCACAATCAAGCTAGTTAACCTACCCATCACCTCACATAGGTACGGTGTGTGTGTGTGTGTGTGTGTGTGTGTGTGTGTGTGTGTTCTCAGCAAATGCCAAGTATACAATATAGTATTATTAACTGAAGTCACCATTCTGTACATCAGATCTCCAGAATGTATTCACCTTATAACTGAAATGATTACCTTTTGACCAACATCTTCTCATTTCTCCTCCCTCACCTCCTGGCAACCAGCTTTCTACTCTTTGCTTCTATAAATTTTTAAGTTTTTCAGATTTGTGATATTAAAATGTAAAGGAGAGGAGTTAGTGACAGAGGGTGGGGGAGGGGGAATTGTCTACAAAGGCTCCTGGAAGGGACAGTAATGAAAAAAAAAAAGCTTGAAAAACACTGGAATAAATACCAAAATAACTAGAACATGTTTTATAGGGGAATACGTGTGCTTTTTGATTAACACATTAAATAATGAGATCGAGCAGTGAGCCTAATAACTACTTAGTTTGGAAGTAGTGATGAGCGTAAATTATTTTTGGAGACTTGATCAACACCTGTAATGTGATATGACAATACCCATGGTTTCTGCTGCGAAAATACTACAACTGCTGGGATTTGCCGCCTGCCTTCATAATGGAGGGAAGTGCCCAGGTTCTGCTAGAGGTCAGTGAATATAGATGCAATTTTATTTTTCCATCTGATTCGCTGACCACTTGAGTTCTAGCCATGGGTCTTTTGGGGGCCGTTGTCCCAGGTTAAGTACCCAAGCATCCAGGCTTGGAATGCCAGAACTGTCTGCGACTCCCTCCTCTCCCCACAGCCCACCCACACCCAAGGGATTGGCCCGTCCTACTGACTCCCCCCTCCCCGCCCCCCCCCCCAGGCTTCCTTGATTGCTGCCACCCTCTCGGGGCAGGCAGGGACTCACACTGACTGTGGCACTTGCTTCCCAGCGAGCTGTGCTGTAGCCCCTCTCCCATCCCTGTTTGTAACTAACCTCCTACAGGCTCTCTGGTCTCCTGAAACTCTTTCCTAACGACCATCTCCTGTTACCTGTCTACCAGCCTTCAGATGGTGTCTTCTTAGACATCCCGCCCTGAACTAACAGTTCTTTACTAAATTGCGTTTTCTCTTGTTGGTTCTTATGGCACTTTAGCGCCCGCTTTTCTCTCACATCAGCCCTGATCATTGCATTTTTAAAAAGTAAAGGGTTGTTTTTCTCCAAAACCTGAAGTGCTTGTACAAAATTTGGAAATTATAAAGTTAAAAATAAAATAAAAATTAAAGAAGGGCCCTGGCCAGTGTGTTCAGTGGTTAGAGCACCGAATGTACACGGAAAGGTCTCGGGTTTGATTCCTGGTCCAGGGCATGTACCTGGGTTGGGGTTGTGGGTTCCCTCCCACCCCCCACCCCCCACCCCCCACCGCACCCCACCCCCCCATCACACGCACGCACACACACACCATCAGGGGACATGTGGAAGGCAACCAATCGATGAGTCTCTTTCATATCGATGTTTTTCTCTGTCTCTCCCCCTCCCCCACTCTCTCTAAAAATCAATGGAAAAATATCCTCAGGTGAGGATTAAAAAAATAAAAGAATATTCACATTCTTCACAAACATCACCACTATCCCTCTCCAGAACTTTTTCCGCTTTCCCAAACTGAAACTCTGTTCCCATTAAACAATATCTCTCCATTCCCCTTCCCCCAGCCGCTGGCAAGCACCACTCTGCTTTTTATCTTTATGCATCTGACTATTCCAGGTCCTCATAGAAGAGGGATCATACAATATTTGTCCTTTGGTGCCAGACGTTTCATTTAGCATTAAATGTCTTCCAGGTCGATCTGTATTGTACCATGTAGTCCTGATTACTCTATCTCTGTTATTTTATACAATCTATGTAACTTGGATCAGTATCATAGATTCTAGTTCCTTCTGTGTCAAATGTGCATTTTGTTTCTATGTTGCTATATATTTTACTCAATTTATTTCCTAAATTCTGCCAGCTCACTGTTCTTCTCCAACTCCGATCACTTATATCTCTTCTTTAATCAAAGGGACTGTTTTCTTTATTTCCTTCAAAATGTTATGTTGAAATTGTACTATTTCTTGGAGCAATTCTTCTTCCAAAGTGTATTCTTCGTCTGTCCTTTGCTCGTCATGCTTTCTTTTTCCTATTCTTTTTGCACTATCTTGGCTTGCATCTCCTGTTAGATCCCTTCGGCTTATCACTCCTCTTTGAATAGGGGTAGTTTTATCTGATGCTGAAAGTGAATTCTATACTTAACCTTCCATTTGCCTTGGCTTTCTTCCACGGTTCTCTGAACGGTAAACCGGCTAGCTGGGGGTTATCATTGGTTTGCAATCTCTGTTGAGTCCTTGGCTTCCCTGGTGCATAGAGGGGCATAACTGGGATTAGTAGACAGTTGAGTGTCTCGATGCAGTTATGCTGCATCAGAACATTTCTCACACCGAACCTGATGAATTATTCTCCCTGGGGGCATGCGTAGATCCATGGAAAGAGGTCTCCCTGAGATCTGAGCTATTGCCTCTCCTTTTCACAGACAAGCAGGTCATTCTGGTTGCAAGCTGGGCCCTTACCATGTTCCACAGCTTGGAGGTTTTGATCTGACGGGTCATCATTTGCTTATCTCTGCTCAGATAGCTTCAGGCTGCAGCTGAATTTTAGGCTGTTGTTTCTGTCGTTGGCGAAAGGTTGGTGTTTGGCCTCCATGACCTTTACTAAAATCTGTTTTACCTGAAACTCATAGAGACCAATGTTGGAACTGAAAGTGTGGTATATTGATGATTAGGATGGACTTTGGAGTCAGAGTGCCCTGAGTTCAAATATTGGCCCTGCCACCTATCAGCTGGTGGCCCTGTGCAATTTATTTAACTTGTCTGGGCTACAATTTCCCATCTTTAAAATGGGGCTGAACTAATAATAAAAAAAATAAAAAATTAAAAAAATTAAAAAATAAAATAAAATAAAAAAATGGGGCTGAGTGGAACCTACTTCATAGGGTTGACATGAGGATTAAATGAGTTAATACAAATAAAAGGACTTAGAGCAAAGCCTGGCACAAAGGAAGTGTTCAATAGATGTTAGCCCCTACATTATAATTCTTGTGGTCTAAGTTAGGGGGTACATGTTCGTCTCCACCATCTGTACAAGGAAGTCTTGAGGATTAAATTCAAAAATGTCTGGAAAGCCCACAGCACAGTGCTTGATACTTAGTAGACCCTCAAAACATATGTTGAATGTTGAATAATGAGCACAGAGGAAGGAAGGGTATAGTGAGGGAGGGAGGTGGCGGAGAGAGGGTGCCTATGAGTTTGCCTTTGCTCTGGGCCAACGCTTTAGAATATGACTTTTTTCTTTTTTTACCATCAGACATTTACTAAACACCTTTATCAGCTCCCTACCAGCTAATCAAAGTGTTGACGTAAGAAACATTGAAATCTGTAGAGAATTTTTTATAAGAGTTTATTTGAGCCAAGCTGATGACATATGCCAGGGAGCAAGATCTCAAATACTCCAGAGAATAACATTTTTGCAGCTTCATTTAAAATTAAGGAGGGAGCCCTAGCCGGTTTGGCTCAGTGGATAGAATGTCAGCCCGCAGGCTGGAGGGTCCTGGGTTCAATTCTGATCGAGGGCACGTGCCTGGGTTGCTGGGTCAGTCCCCAGTAGGGAGCATGCAGGAGGCAGCCCATCAGTGATTCTCTCTCATCATTGGTGTTTCTAGGTCTCTCTCCTCTCCCTTCCTCTCTGAAATCAATAAAAATGTATTTTAAAATAATAATAAAATTAAGGAAGGAACATATGGAAGATTACATGGAGGTGGAAAAGGCAAGGTAGGATTTGGATTACAGGTTAGTTAAGATTATGAGCGTTCTCTCTCTCTCTCTCTCTCTCTCTCTCTCTCTCTCTCTCTCTCGCAGCTTGAAAGGTATGTTAACCTAGATGCACAAGAACAATGGACAGGGCTTGTTTAAGGCAAAGATAAGCCTTTTACTATAACAGTTATATGCCTGGGGCATGACTACCCCGCCCCCCCATGACCTGCCCAGTTAGAAATTTATGATCAGGTCACCCTTGCCATCGAACCCCTTTTCATCCACAAAAGTGAAGTAAGATCCCTGCAGGAGCCTACAGGCTTAGAGTCCTCCTTACTCACTTGGGCTTTAAATATTAAAACAAACAAAAGCCCAGCGATTTTAAACTTTAACCCACAACTAAACTAAACTAAACAATATTCATATAATCTAGTCACTGAGAAAGACAAACGCAGCCTTGGATAATCTCAAACTAATTTGTTCCAACTTTATGATCATTTGCTTCTTATAATGCTCAAGAAATCCCCCCAAAACGTGATCTTTGTAACATGCCAGTCACTCTCCCCAAGACAGGCTGCCCACGTGGCCACAGGGCCGCATTTCCGACCTGGCCTACATTTCTTGCTACCAGAGGACCCACCAGGACTCTGGACTTGGGTGCCCTCTAGGTGCCACAGGTGGCTGCTGCTCACGCCTACGGGACCTTAGGATTGGGAGAATCTGACAGAAGCCAGTTGCAGGGAGTGCACCAAGTCACAGGCGACGAGTCTCTATTACCCTCTAGGCGTGTGTGGTTTTCCAACTGATTAGGATTAGATTCTGCTGTGACAGAAAACCCAAAATAACAATCATTTCAAGAAGGTAAAAATTAGTTTTTTCTCTCAAGTGAAGGTATGGGTAGACAGTCCTGGACTGCCTCATCAGAGACACTCCTTTTATCTTGGTGCTATTCTCAACATGTGGCT
Organism: Myotis nattereri; assembly: GCF_964212035.1. Taxonomy (NCBI): domain Eukaryota; kingdom Metazoa; phylum Chordata; class Mammalia; order Chiroptera; family Vespertilionidae; genus Myotis; species Myotis nattereri. The sequence continues at coordinate 72,337,940 of NC_138085.1, read as the reverse complement.
ACCTCGTAGCTCAAGATGCTGCTTCAACTTGAGCCATTCTACCTTCATTTCAATCAGAGGAAGGAGGAAGGGGGAATAGGGCATGCCTCTCCCATCAAAGATACACTAACTCTTCACTGAACGTTGTGCATAGGTTCCGAAACTTTAAATGAAATAACAGGTACCGAAACCAATTTTATGATAGGCTTATGGATATGAACAAGAGTTAAGGCCCTGTGACATCTCATCAGTGTTACTCAAGGACCTGCATACTCCCTAGAAATGGCACAAAACTTTCTATCTACACCCCATTGGCCAGAACACAGTCTCTTGGCCACACCCAGCTGGAAGGGAGGCTTGGACACATGTCCTTTTTTTAAATTGATTTCAGAGAGGAAGGAAGAGGGAAAGATAAAAACACCAACGAAGAGAGAGAATCATTGATTGGCCGCCTGCTGCATGTTCCCTATTGGGGATTGGGCCACAACCCGGGCATGTGCCCTGATCAGGAACTGAACCGAGACCTCCTGGTTCCTAGGTCGATGCTCAGCCACTGAGCCACACCAGCTAGGCAGACACGTGTTCTTTATTCCGGGTGTCTTGCCAAAATCTCAGGGGCTCTGTTATTTAAGAAGAGGTGAATCTCGAAGAACAAGCAGTCTCTACCAGGGTTTCATCTCTGCTGCTCTCTACAGATTGACTCTTTTCTTCTCTACAGACCAGCCTTCTCTGTTCATAGTTTCTGAGCCCTCACACTTTCTATTTCTACTTGCACAAGATTTTGGGTGGCCACAACGTCAACTCGCAGCCCAACACCACAGGTCTTTTCCGTTCCAAGGCCGCACATGGTCTAGCCACCTCAGGCTCTATGTCTCAATTCCAAGCACCTGGAGAGAAGGTTTGATTTGTCCAGCTTGGGTCAGGCCATCACCTCCTCAATTCTGAGCCAGTCGTCTGTGGCCTGGGGCATATTGTCCGAATGTACATAGTAGAACAGTGTCAAGGGCAGCAAAACAGCCCAGGACTCCTGGTTCCCAGTCCCTGGAGCGATTTCCCAGAATTCCCCAGCACTTGTCTCTGCTTGAGCCCCTGCCCGGAGCTGCAGGGCATCTCCCCCAGATGTGGCCCAGGAGAGCCCAGGCTGGGGGACATTGCCAGCAGCACCTCAAGTCCATTTCCTGCCCGAGCCTCCCTGCCAAGGTCGATGTCACCTCACAACTCCAAGCCGGGCGCCTCTGGGGAGATCCCATTCTGACTAGGCCTTGGCCGAAGCCAGGCTCTGGATGCAGGGACACTCACCGAGGTGGGCTGGGTAATAAAATAAAGGTGGGAAACAACATCTGAATGGCCACCCACCCTGAGCTGCTCTCAGAGGAGGGCCCAGCCATAGAAAAGAGCTGGTGCCATCCTCTCCAGCCCCCTCCACCTTCCCCCTGCCTCCCAGTTCCCTCAGGCCTCATGGCGCCTGTCCTCTCACACTTCCTGCCTCCACAGGCCTCGAACCCTCTGTGGCAATCCCGGGGCTCCACCACCGTGTCTTCGGGAGGCCGTTTCCGCTGCCCATCTTGCAGGCATGAGGTTGTCCTGGACCGACATGGTGTCTACGGCCTGCAACGAAACCTGCTCGTGGAGAACATCATCGACATTTACAAGCAGGAGTCTTCCCGGTGAGCTGTCAGCGCCCCCTGTCTCTCTGGAGGGCAGGGCCTGGGGCACCGCCTGGGAACCCATCGGGTTGAAGGGAGAGGCACCAAATCGACCTGCCCCTTCAGTTTAGAGTTGAGAGGGGAGCAGAGAAGGGGAAGGACTTGTCCCAGGTCACTCCGCTGGGGTGGTCTCTGATTCCTGGTCACTGCTTCGCCTTCCCTCTCCACCTGGGAAGGGCTGGCAGTCCACTAGCGGGTCCTTGCCAACCCTCCATTACTTCCTGCCCTGTGGGACGTCTCTGCCTTCTGGAATGGAGTCTATTCTTGGATCTAAGCCTCCTCTACCCCTTAGCATCTTCTGTTCCTCAGATGAAGAGCACAGCCACAGCCCGAGCTGCAGGGGCAGAAAAGGTGGTGAGGGTTGGCAGAGACTGAAGGAAGGTGTTCATGGGGCCTCACACTCTCAGTCCTCACCCGCCCCCCTCCCAGCCTGGCTCCTGACCCTCCTGCCACCCTGCCCACTGCCCCCAGGCCACTGCACTCCAAGGCTGAGCAGCACCTTATGTGTGAGGAGCACGAAGAGGAGAAGATCAATATCTACTGCCTGAGCTGTGAGGTGCCCACCTGCTCTCTCTGCAAGGTCTTTGGCGCCCACAAGGACTGTGAGGTGGCCCCACTGCCCACCATTTACAAACGCCAGAAGGTATCGAGCAGCAGGGGAGCAGGCATGCGGGGTGAGGGCATAATCCGGGTCTCTAACTCCAGCCTCTTACTCCAGTTGGTTTTAAAGTCCCAGCTCTATGGATGGCCTTGGGTGCGTCACTTGAACTCTGGGGCACTCACTTTCCTCACTTGTAAACTGGGGAGGAAAATGCCTACTTCTGAGAGTTATTTCTGGATAAAATAGGATAATGGATGTAAGCAGAGACTTCAGTATGGTGGACTAGATACTCCCAAGGCCTCTCACCATCACACAACTAGATTCCACATAAAATGTAATTTAATATTATATTGGTAGGCACATAGGAAGGAAAGGAAATCTCCAAGTGGGGGTTGGGGCAGGGCGGCGGGTGTGGGGGGGGCGGGGGGGGGGCCGCAGGGGGATGGGCGGAGGAAGGCGGAGTGAACTGAGAACAGAACTCTGAATGGTGAGCACAGAAAAGGCAGGAGTTCCCAGAGGGCACATGCGGGCAGTATTACTGAGCTAGAAAGATGAGACTATGCCCCCAAACACCTAGAAGAGGGGGACCTGCAATGAAAACCCCAAAGAACCCCAGGTTAAATTGGAATTCCAGGAATTGAAGTGGTCAGTTTCACCACCTGGCTTTGGCAAAAGCAAATACAAATTCTGTCTGGAGAAAAAAACCGAAAACTCAGTTTAAGCCCTTGGGCTTTTCTTAGATTAAGAACAACAATGATTAGCTCACAACTGATACACAAAGAAATGTACTCCATTACTGACATCAGCAGGAACAAACATTATAGACTTATACCTCCAAGAAATTCAGATATTGCAATTGTTAAAGAATAGGAAGGCACTGCATATAAAACGCTATAAAAAAAGATGGGATTGAAAAACAAGCAATACCAAAAAACAAAACAAAACCCAAGCAATACTAGACTATCAAAAATGCAGACTTTACCAAGACCCAAATAGAGCTTTTAGAAATAAAAATACAATTGTTGGAATAAAACATTCAAAGGATGAATTAAATGAGAGACTTCTCTGAAGAGAGAATTTGTAAATAGGAAAAGTGGGCTGGGGGGAAAAGCAGAGAATGCAACACAAGGAGATGAGAAGGTTGAGAGTAAGAAGGTCTAACACATATCTAATCAGAGTCACACAATGATAAAAAAAAAAGAGAGAGAGAGAATGGAGAAGAAGCAATGTTATCCTAACAGACAATCACGAAGAATTTTTCAGAATCGATGGAAGGCATGAATCTACAGATAAAGCACCTAGCCCAGTGCCTGGCCCCTGGTGGGTATTTGGCGGATGTCTCACTTGGTGGTAGAGGACTCCCCCTCTCAGCCTTCCAGAGTCCATCGGGTGTGCTTCCACGCTTCTTGGGTGGCTCCACACCCTCTGGGTCTCTGGAACAGCTGCCCTGAAGGTGCCCCAATGGTGGGGTGAGGGGGCCGTTCTCTCCTAGGCAGCCCTGGCTACAGTGGGAGGGGTACAGTGCTAGACCAGGTCCTCCAGCCCTAAGTGCTGGCCTGTGTGTGTGGCAGAGTGAGCTCAGTGATGGCATCGCGATGCTGGTGGCGGGCAATGACCGTGTGCAAGCCGTGATCACACAGATGGAGGAGGTGTGCCAAACCATTGAGGTGAGCCTGGGTGGGAGGCAGGGAGACTTTCTGGGCTCCTGGAGGTGGATCACAAGTAATGGGATGAGCTTAGCCAGGCTGCCAGATACGAATCTCAGCTCTGCCCCTCGCTAGCTCTGTGACTTTGGTCCAGTTACTTAACTTCTCTGTGCTTTGGTTTTGTTTGTTTTTGACTACGTAAAATGGCAATAATGAGACTGTTATGGCGCCTACCTCATTGGATCTTTATGAAAAAACTACATGTGATAATTTAGTTCTAAATAAACAAGTAAAAACCAGGCCCAGAGACATAGACAGCCCGCATGAGACTAAAGTATTGTTACTGGCTGAGAGTAGATTTGAAAGTTCTCATCACATTAAAAGAAAGTGTAAGTATGCATGATGACAGATGTTAACTAGACACATTGTGGTGATCATTTCACCATATATACAAATATGGAATCGTTACATTATACACCTGAAACTTATATGATACTATGTGTCAATTGTATCTCTAAAAATATTGTGCTATTGTTTCTGAAAAGATCTGGGCATCCGCAGCCCGTGGCTGGAGTTCCCTCTGCCACTAATTTGGAGCGTAACTGACAAGTCACTCTTCTTTTGGGCTCCCTGAGCTTTGCACTAAGCGGGGAGCGGGGCAGTAGCCGGGCGCTCTCCCCGCCATGAGAAGTCAGAGGTCACCACTCCCGTCTTTCAGGACAACAGCCGGAGGCAGAAGCAGCTGCTGAACCAGAGGTTCGAGACCCTGTGCGCGGTGCTGGAGGAGCGGAAGGGCGAGCTGCTGCAGGCGCTGGCCCGCGAGCAGGAGCAGAAGCTGCAGCGTGTCCGGGGCCTCATCCGCCAGTACGGGGACCACCTGGAGGCCTCCTCCAAGCTCGTGGAGTCCGCCATCCAGTCCATGGAGGAGCCACAGATGGCGCTCTACCTGCAGGTGGGCCCCGGCGTGGCTGGCAGGCTGCGCAGTGGCTAGAGCGGGCGAGGGGGTGGGGCACCCGAAGGCCCGGGTTCAAGGCCGGTCTCTGGCCCCGACATGCCCCCGGCCTTGGGCCAGTCACCCCCTCTGAGAACGCTTTGTGCTTAGGAATGGGGATGTGTCCGCCTGCCTGCAGACCCTTCGGGACTGCGGTGGGCATTCGAAGTGGGCCATGGCCAGCGGTTGGCCCGGGCTTACTCTCGCCCTCCTTCCTCCCTTACAGCAGGCCAAGGAGCTGATCAATAAGTGAGTAGGCGGGGCGGGAGGGAGCGAAGGGGCGTGGGGGCTTCGCTGCCGTGGGCAGGGGGCGGGCGGGGGGAGGGTGCTGAGCGCTGCGCGCCCCGCTGCAGGGTCGGGGCCATGTCCAAGGTGGAGCTGGCGGGGCGGCCGGAGCCGGGCTATGAGAGCATGGAGCAGTTCTCCGTGAGCGTGGAGCACGTGGCCGACATGCTGAGGACCATCGACTTCCAGCCGGGTGAGGGCGAGGGGCGGGGAGGGCCGGGCCGCGGGCGGGTTGTGGCGACCCCGGGCGGGGGGTGGGGGGGGGCGCTGGGCGGCGGCCGGGCCTCGGGGACACCGCCTCACGGGTCTTCCTCCGGCCCAGGCGCGGCCGGGGAGGAAGAGGACGAGGAGGTGGCGCTGGATGGAGAAGAGGGCAGCGCAGGGCCCGAGGAGGAGCGGCCGGAAGGTGAGGGCGGCCGGCGGGGCCGCGGGCTGCCCCTTCCTCCCGCGGTCGCCCGCCCTGCGGGGCCGGGACCCGCCTGTAGCCTCCGCGCCTTTTCGGGGCCGCCGCGCCCCCGGCAGGAGGGGGCGCCCCTGGCGCCGGGCGGAGGGACACTTTCTATTCTTTTTCAATGAAATGTCATCTCTATCCCCATTGATCCCCGCCCCCCGCGCCCTCTCCCACGTCCCCCCGACACTTTCTTTCCCGCCGACCCTCCCTCTGCTGGGGGAGGGCAGAGGGCGGGGAAGTGAGACACCCCCGGGCTGGGAGAGGGGTGAGCCGGGGTCCGGTCGCCTTGTTCCTCGGAGCCCCGCTCACCGCGCGTCCTTTCCCGGGGACAGGCCTGCACTGAGCCTCCCTGTGGGGACCCCGCGCTCCGGGTTCGAGGATCTGCGCAGAGACCACGCGCGCCCGCTGGCACCCGCGGCCGGGGAAGCTCAATAAAGGCTAACGCGGCCCGATCCGCAGCTCCTTTCTCTGCCCATCAGCCTTGGCTTCGGGGGCGACCGTCCCCGTCCCCCCTTCTCCGGATCTGGGACCAGCGGGCGGGGGTGGGGGGAGTGAATGAACCCCTATTGGGCACCTCGTTGATTGGAGGCACAGATTCCCCAGCCCAGCCGCGGGCCAGGAGTAGGGGGTGCGGTGGAGGGAAGGGACGCGCTCCTGGGGGACTTCTAGGGGCGATGGAGATCTGGACCGTTCTCCTAAGTGCTCGTCTGGCAGCAGTTCCCTCGCTTCGCTGTGGGCGCCCACCCTGCTCCCCGCGCCCCACAACAGAGGCCAAAGGCTCTTCGGCACTTTTATTAAAAACTAGCAACGCAGAGAGTGTTCAAGGCATCCCCGGCCGCTCCAGCCCCGCGGGATGGGTCAGTTCCGGTCGAGCAGGTGCCAGCCCGGGGGTGGGGGTGGGGTCGAGGTTTTCGGGGCCCCAGGCCCCGCGGGTCACTTGCCCACCGAGTCGAACAGGATGCGGTTCTGCTCCGCGCGCTCCCGCTGGCTCTGCGTCCGCGCCAGCTCCAGCAGGGTCCGCAGGAGGTGGAAGGTGAGGTCGATGGACAGCGTGGGGTCTTCCCGTCGCGGCCGCTCGCCCGCGGCCCCAGCTCCCCATCTGCCGGGCCCCACGCGGTGGGGGAAGCGCTCCGCCAACAGCAGGAGGAGCGCGCGGGCCCCGCCGCCCTGGGTCCGAGCTCCGGGGCTCCAGCGCAGACTCGGGTCCCGGACGCTGGCCGCCGCCGCCTCCTCCGGGCCCCACTGGCTGCTCCCCGGGCGCAGCTGTGCCAGAAGCAGCAGCGCCGCCAGCAGCGCCTCTCGTCCGGCCAGTCTCATGGTGCCGCCGGCCCTGGACACACAGGAGCAGCGCAGGGTGAGGTGCGCGTGGAGCAGTCGCAGGTGGCACCGCTCCCCTTCCCGTGCACGTCCAGCGTCCCCGCAGGTCCCCTTCGGCTGCTGCCCGGTGCCCGCAACCTTCCCTGCAGCCCCAGCCGCTGCCCAGTCCTGTGCCACCCTTTCCCCCCCACCTCCCTCTTAGCGGCCCCCTGAGTGAGCGGAGGGCCGAGTCCTGGTGCAGAGGGAGTCCGGCGGGCGCCTAGGGCCACTCACAGGTGCGGGAAGAGCGGCTGCGCAGCGCAGGACGGAGCTCCGGTCGCTCCGGTCGGTCCCTGGGGCGGGCTGAGGGCGCCGGGGAAACACGGGGTCTGTCCCGGGACCGCCGCCAGCTTATATAGCTCCAGGCCGCTGCGGCTGACGTCAGCAAGGGACATGCACCGGTTGTAGAGCAATGACGGTCGCGGCTTCGAGTCCAGCGGGTCCCCCGAGGGGCAGGTCTCTGGGGCTTGCGCTGGAAGCGACAGCGGACTCCCGTGAGCAAGGCGCTGGCTGGGGCGGAAAGCTTGCTCTGGGCGCCATGAGTCGTTCACCACCGAGAACAGTCTGCAGTGACTAGGCCGGTCCCCAGACCAGCCCAGACCAGACCGCCAGTCTTCTCTGGCACAAGAAAGGGCGGCTGGATCGTGGGGCTGTCCGTGGTGCTGACCCTGCCCTCGGCCCCCAGAGGGGTCAGCGGCATTGGGAGCATGCTGTGCTGCACAGACCGTTTTATAAACTGAGGCAATCAGGATAGCACAGCTGGCACTGAGCCATCACCATGGTACCCACCCAAGAGGCAGCTGAGTTGGCCAGGATTCTTGATCTTACTCCAGCCCCAGGATCTAAATTCTAGGGCTGACTGGGCACCATAAAAAAAGATTTCTGGCCTCCACATACTTTCAGACCATAAAAAGCTGACCCATCTCTTCTGATTTTGCCCCAGAGTGGTAGTTCAGTCAAGTTAATTTTTCTCCTGGGAATCACAGTAGCACCATCACTGTATCTTTGACTTCCTGGTTAAGATCCCTTGGTAGAAAGTAAGGAAACATGGTGTCTTAGTCCATTGGAGGTGCTGTAACAACAAACAAACAAAACTGGGTGGCTTATAAATGAGCATTTATTTTTCATAGTTCTGGGGACTGGGAAGTCCAAGATCACGGTGCCAATGAACTTGGTGTCTTCTGAGGACCTGCTTAATGGGTTAGATGGCACTTTCTTGCTATATCCTCACAGGCAGCTTTTATAATGGTACAAATCCTGTGAGGACTCTGCCCTCATGACCTCATCACCTCCCAAAGGTCCCACCTCCTAATACCGTCACCTTGGACATTGGGTTTTCCACCATGTGAACTTGGGGTTATACAAAAAAGTGCAACCCCTAGGACACGGGTTCAAGTTTCTGTTCTGCCACTAACTTGTGCTGTGGACAGGTCCTCACTTCGATGGACCTCATTGTCTTCGTCTGTGAAGACAGCTTGGCGGTCTCTAGGCTTTTCTTTCCATCTCTAGAAATTGGCTCCCTAGTATTTTTCTGTTGGGTCTTACTCGTGGCCTCTGCAGGTTCCAGATGACATTTTTATAGAGGTACCAATTCCATATTTATGGAAGTACCACGTAAAGAGTTTGAGGGGATCCCCAAAGAACTGGAGCTACACTGGGGTTGGAAATGGTTGGAGAAACAACTGTATCAATGAAGAGTGGGGATAAATGGCATTTGCCAGGACATGGGCATAAGCTAAAGTTGCCAAGATCATAGGGTCCAGCCAACACTACGGACTGTCTATCGTGTGGCGGGCACAGACCACAATAAAGATTTCAGTGAATTCAAAAGGAGTCCGTTCACACTTTAGAGTGAAACGGGCCATTTCATAGTGCGGACCCCATTACGTTCTGACCAGCAACCAAACCCCATGAAAACTGATGTGCCCACTTTGAGGAGGTCATCTGACCATTCCAGGGTCAAGCTGCATCACTGCAAGGCAAGCTTAGAGCTGATGCGCCTTCCAGGACAGGTAGGAGTTCCAGATAACAGCAACACACTGCACAACAGCCAACCTAAGGAACAGGAATGGCATCGTGAAGAGGATGGGTAAGGAGACAGCAAAGGGGGAGAGACAGGAGAATGTGATGGAAGAGGAGGTGTTAGCTCTGAGAACATCCACATTCAGATCTCCTTCCTCTAGCCCTCTACGGAGGGGTGTGTGGCTCAGACCAGAGGACAACCAGCTCAGGGCTCGTGCTGTCCCAGAGCTGTTTCCTGCACAAGAGCCTCGAAGTGAAATGCCCTCAGCAGCCATCTGGCCTTGCGTGGCTCTTGTTCATGCCCCTGTGCAGGCTCCTTCTAAACACACGTACCTCTGCACCTTGTACCAGCTGAGCAGACCTCGTCTTCAAAACGTACTATCTGCCATTGAAAGTGCCTTCTTCTCTTTATTTTACCTTGCTTTAGTTTCAAAGACGGTTGCGAGGACCCTCATGTTTAAATTTTGGTTCATTAAGTCTATATCCCTTTTAGCTATGCTATTCATGCATATTTTGACCATGTCCTCTCTTAAGAGTTTTGTATTTTTTCCCTGTTCCCAAAGCCCCCTCACTTCCAATAATTTCAACCAGTCATCTTGAATTCAACTTTGTTAAATTGTAGTTTCAGCAACTACCTTTATTATTAGGGTAAAATAATATTTTGCAGTGGACTAACCCGACCTGTGGACTAAACTCACCTATATGGCTCTTGGGCCTACCTTTCTGTCTAATCTAGGCTGTAGCACCTAGGTACTGTCCCTGCAGCAAGGGTGGAGAGCTCAGGTGGGATGAGCCAATGGCTATGGAGCAGGACCCTCCCTGAGATGAAAGGTCAGTGGGAAGATACTCAGGAATCTAGGAGCTCTGGTCAGGGCAGAGTATTCTGGGGGGGGCGTGTAAAGTAGCTCAAGCCCCAGCCAGCTTGCCCCTATCGACCCTTGGACTGAAGGGTCCCAGGTTTGATTCTGGTCAAGGGCATGTAGCTTGGTAGCAGGCTCCATCCCTGGCCCCAGTCAGGGCGCATGCAGGAGACAACCAATCGATGTGTCTCTCTCACATCGATGTATCTCTGTCTCTCCCCCTCCCTTCCGCTCTCTCTAAATATCAATGGAAAAAATATCCTCAGGTGAGGATTAACAAAAAAACAAATTAAAAAAAAAAAAAGTAGCTCAAGGCTGAATGAAAATCTCTTTATCTCTAACTGTTCACAAGGCGGCTCTCCCTTGACGGGCAGGGCAGGGAACTGTCATACCTGTAATAGAGGGGAACCAGGTAGAAGTTGGCTAGCTGCACCGCAGGCCAGAGCTACAAGAGAGAGAAGGTCAATGTTGGGGGGCTGCCTCCACTCCCCGACCCCATCCCGAGTGAAATGGGCCATTTCACAGTGCTGACCCTAGTAAGTTCTGACCAGCAACCAACCCCCATGAGAACTGGCCCATGTTCAGCTGTGAACAAAAACCAGCCGAACAACTGGGTGACTGCTTCGGAGTGTGCCGCCCGCACTGGGAATGAGAGAGTAATCCCAACCAAGGGGTTTCTATGTCAGGAGCACCCCCAATCCCTGGGCACTTCTGGACTCAAGGAAGCAGGAACACAGGCTGCGGAGGTGCCAGCTCTTACATAGTAGTTGGCGATGAGGGCATCAGGATAATCCTAAGGAGACAAAGAAGGAAGAAGTTACTTGCACTTCCATGCAGCTCCTGCCTCCCAGTCCTATCACACAGACTTCTGTGCAAAGAACACGTATCTGCACCACACCTCCCTCACCCCTCCCTCACCCCTCCCTCACCCCTCTCCTCCAGAGCTGGGACTCTCCCTGCACATCCACCTGTCTTATCCCCATGAAGCCTGCCTCCTTGCCCCGGGCATGCCAGCCGGACAGCCAGAGATTGCCCCACACCTGCCCAACTCACCCGCTGGAGTTTGGCCCAGTTGTCCTGGGCTGACAGTCCATTGAGTGCCCCTGTCAGTGAGAGGAAACTGCCTAGAAAACACGGGGCAAAGCACCCCTAGGGAAGAGAAATGAAAATGCTGTGAGCACCTAAACCCCACTGTCCCGATGCAGCTCACCCTTCTCAACCTCCCTTTCCTTCTGCTCACCTGGTCCAACAGCATCTTCTTTAGAGCATCCACCTTGGTGCTGCCAGGGATGAGCCGGTCCAAAACCTTGTACCAGCCTCCTACTACGGGGCCCTGAAAGTAAACCCCAGGGAGGGGGCAGGGATGCAGTGAGGGAAGCAGTTGGCTTTTACAGCACACAGCTCCTCCCCCAAGCATTAGAAACCAAATCCCAGGACAAGCATCCACTCAGGTAAGCGCAGATGTGCGAGAGGCCAAGGGAAACAGACCAGCAGCAGCCCTGCTACGGGCGAACTTACCACAAAGCCACAGCCCAGAGAGGCCATGGTCAGGGTCCGGCTAATCTGGTGTTTCCGCATACCTCGCCTCTCCACCAGCTGCTGTGAGATAATGTCACCCAGGCCCATCAGGGACCCTGTGCAGGGTACACAGGTGTTGTCAGGACACCTCCCGGATGGGCTGCCACTCCAAGGAGCTGGATAAGCCTGCTGACTGAATGAGACTCTGGCACTCTGGGTCCAAGGGCTTGTTCTGGCCAGTCCCTTGCTGCTGCCTCCAAGTTCTCCTCTCCCAAGGATGGTGACACCTCATGTGTGTACGGTTAGAAACTGTGATGAGCAGCCCTGAGCAGGGCAGGCCCGAGAACTCTGCACTGAGCAATCAAGTGAAGTCAGAGTCAGAAACTGAAGCTAGAGGAAGGAGAAATCTAAGGTGCCAGGGGCTGAGAACCTGTCAGAATCAGAAAGGCCTTCCACATAACTTAGAGGTATGGGAATACAGGCCTGCAACCTCACATATCCAGTAAGTGGCAGAGCCAAGGCACAACCAGGTGGTTTGATTTACTAAACAGTATTCTTTCCAGGACACCACACTATGAATAGGCCATGTGTGGAATGGTGAGGAACCCTGGTTTTTCCCCAAAGCCCAAGACAAGACCCTGGTCAATGTCCTTCACCTTGGTCTTGGGGTCTCCAGTTGTGAATAACAGCAAGAATAACTCTTTTTTAAAACATGAGTGTTTGCCCTGACCGGTTTGGCTCAGTGGATAGAGCGTCAGCCTGCGGACTGAAGGGTCCCAGGTTCGATTCCAGTCAAGGGCATGTACCTTGGCTGTGGGCACATTCCCAGTGTGGGGTGTGTAGGAGGCAGCTGATCCATGTTTCTCTCTCATGGATGTTTCTAACTCCCTCTCCCTCTCCCTTCCTCTCTGTAAAAATCAATAATATATATATATGTTTCTAACTCCCTCTCCCTCTCCCTTCCTTTCTGTAAAAATCAATAATATATATATATGTTTCTAACTTCCTCTCCCTCTCCCTTCCTCTCTGTAAAAATCAATTATATATATATATATATATATATATATATATATATATATATATATATATATATAAGAATGAGTGTTCAAATGGCCCCGGTTAGGAAGATGACTGGCTGAGGTGGTAAGAGTCCCCATAGAGAGGAGTCCTGGCCAACTCTTAACACAATCAGGTAAACCCAATCTCCCCACTCACAATCTCAGACTGAGCTGGCAATAGGTATTATAGCCATTTCTCCCCCAGCTTCTATACCCGTTTCCTGCCCGCCCCTCCCTTCGCTTGCACGGATACCCAGCTCTAAGCAGCCCTTGTCAGATGCCCATACCAGAGTCCAAGACTATTTACAGAGCCCCCCTTCAGCTATGGTGGCGTGATGGTTTCTAGCAAATACACTTATATATATAGGGCTGCTTGGGAGTGACCGTATGATCTCCAGCTCGCCTGTCCATCTCACGGAGTAATGAGAGTCCCCCTCCAGCCCCGTAGCCACCACTGTCCTTGTGCCCTCAATTAGCACTGGGCAAACACATCCTTCAACCCTTTCCTTGGCTGGGAGCTGGCTCTGACGTCCGTGCTGGCTGCACACTCACTGCTCTTCCCCCGCACCCTCTGCACAGCCCTGCCCCTGAGCAGCCTCGTCAGAGGCCGCCGGGCAAGGCTGAGAGCTAGAGCTGGGACACCTGTAGGTGACCGAGGCTGCCGGTCTCAGCACACCCATTAAGACAGCCCTGCCTCTCCTCTCCCTGAAACCCCAATAGTGGTGGAGGTCCTTCCCAGAACATGACTAGTTGCCACCTGCCAAAGGACAAGGACAGGAGCCTAGCATCTGTGTTCTCTCATCCTCAGCCATACGTAACCGAGCCCCTGGCAGGTGCTCAGAAAGTAAAGCAAGGAGAAACGTCAAAAGTACTGCCCCAAACAGGCCTACTCTGGGAAAGGGCATTAAAGAACTCTGAAGTCTAGCCCAAGGACCACGTCGGGCTCAAGGTGTGAGGACCAGTGGAACTGAAGGCTTGCTCCCCTAGTTAGCACTTAACTCCCTATGCCCCTCCCTGACAACAGGGTCACCAGCTGCACCCCCAGGCCGGGGAGGGAGTCACTGTGGCCATGCCTAAAGGGAAGAGCGACCCTGAGAAGTCCCAGGAGGATGGACAGAAAGGCAGGCGCCTGTTAAATGAAAGGACTGACAGCTTAACATTCTCCTGGAGCAAGGTGTTTAGAGTTTACAAAGGGCCCTCACACATTCCGTCCTCACAAAAGGTCTGGGAGGTAGGGGCCCCACATCCACTTGTCTTTGAGAGAAGAGGGACTTGATGAGAAGTGGAGCTGGGGGCCTGAACCCAGGCCTTCTCTCGAGGAGGAACAGGAGGGCCAGGGAATTCCCAGAATAGGCTGAGACTTGGCCATCGGGGCTGGAGGGCGCCAAAAGGCTCCTGTGGCTGCCACTCGCAGGGGGTTCCTGCCTTCTGCCGGAAGCAGGCCCCGGAAGCCTGCATCTCAGATACTCCTGTTTTTCACTCCCTAGAATGTGAGACCACCTGTTCCTTGTCACCTGTGGGGAGCGAAGCGAGATTCCTGGGAAAGGAACTGTCACAGAGACAGCTGTGTGTTTCCACTCTTATGCTTGCCCACTGTCAACAGCAAGCTCAAGACAGAGCAGGAATGAAAACCAAAGTCCCAATTCTAGCCCCGTAGTCGAGCAGCCTTTGAGAGAGATTGATTCCAGGCCCCTAACCACGCACACCAAACCCCAGACACCCCGAGTGATAGGGCAGCAGCAGGAGAGGTGGTATGTAGCTCAGTAGCCCTGCCAGTTCTGTCCATTTCAGACAGGACAGGACCGAGGTTCCCTTCTGCCCACAAATTATCAGGCCCCTGGGCCTCAGCAACTCCAGGGTGGTCTGTGGCTTCGGTCCCCGCACAGAGCAAGGCCTACACTTCTGGTCCGAGTGACTGGGCAGGAAAGGCTGACATTCAGACTCCGTATTCCATCTTACCCAAGCCCAGGTGTGGGAGCCCTTTTAGGCATATTTGGTTGGTCTGGCCCTCCCCGTGCTCTGGCCTCTAGCCCCAGGGGGTCGGGGGTGGAGGCCTGCAGAGACATACTGCCTGAGCCCTGATGGGGCAGGGTGAGGGGCTGCTGGCCAGTGATGCCCCAAAGCTAGGCTGGGCACAGAGCCCAGCAGGCAGACGTTGGCACTGGCGTGACATCATACCCCTGGGTAGGTGCCAGTTCTCATGCCGTCACTCGAGACCGGATTCAGCAGAGTGGGGGCGGGTTTGGGGGGGGGGGCGGGCTGCCTCTGAGCACAGAGGTAATTGGGACCACTCCTCTGTCCACTAGTGGAAAAGCCCCAAGTTTTACCCCCTCTTCCTAGGTCCAGGTGAGAGTAAGTTCTCTATTTTGTTCCTCTCCTGGCTTTTGTGCATGGAGTCTTAGGGGCAAGAAAAAAAGTGTTAATGGAAGAGAACAGGCTGGGGGGCAGAAAGCTGGCATGAAGGGCAGGAAGCGTGTCCTTGCGTCCAGGAGACCCGAGCTGTCAGGTAGAGCTGCCGGTGTGGGGCCAGAGGTGCTGTTGACTCATTCCTCCACGGAAGCCTCCAACAAGTCAATAGCTGCCTGGCATAGGGGCTTGGTCTGGCAGAGCCCAGAGGGAGCTGGAGCCCCGCCGAAAGGGGAGAGGGCATCCTCTGGGATTGGTCTGAATGTCTTCCCCACCCCTGACCTGGACTATCTATCCTACAGCTAGAAAATGAGACCAAAAAAAGGGTTCTATAGTGTAGACCAGCTGGGGCTACACTCAGCATCCTGAGTCCCCAGGAGTCTCAAGTACAGGGCAGTGCACTGGCAAGCGCCATACGTTCTAACGCCAGCTCTACCACTGATGATGTGGAACCTCAGTGCATGTCCGCCTCCTTGCCTCAGTTTCCTTTTCTGTAATATCAGGGGCTGGACTGGATGAGCTCTTACATCCTGGTTTAATTCAGACTCCAGGGAAACCAGTGTCCGCAGAAGCTCAGCTGCTCCCACAGCAGGCCCAGGTTGGCTAAGATGCATGGAGTTGGGCCTTGGGTCCTCTGGACAGGAAAGGCCCTTAAGAAAGGATGGGAGAAGGCAGACTCAAATTCTGCAAAACACAGCAGACCTTTGCCCAGGCCGCCCTGTTCCTGACTCTGGCTTGGTCCAAACTGAATGTTATCAGACACTTCTTTTGAACCATTTCAGATCTTGATTCACTTATCTTATTCCAGCCATTACAGCAATTCAACCTGATAGATTCTTGCCTATGCCACATCGGGGGCTGCACTGTGGATGCTCTACTTGGGGACCGTGCATGTGCAATTTGGTAGTAAATGGGCATTAACATCCCACGTGGCGAACCTTTAACCCAGGGGTGGGCAAACTTTTTGACTTGAGGGCCACAATGGGTTCTTAAACTGGACCGGAGGGCCGGAACAAAAGCATCGATGGAGTGTTTGTGTGAACTAATATAAATTCAAAGTAAACATCATTACATAAAAGGGTACGGTCTTTTTTTATTATTATTTTTATTCATTTCAAACGGGCCGGATCCGGCCCGCGGGCCGTAGTTTGCCCACGGCTGCTTTAACCAATGAGTTGGCAGCTAGTGGGTAAAGGTTTCTCCTTTCTTCCAGAAAAGACTACTCACCTATGTAGTCCTAAGAGGCATTTCAAAGAGCTTCCCAGTCAGTTTTAAGGGACTGAGCAGCTGGGTGCCTTAAGCAGTGTCCAATTTAACAATGTGTCCTTAAGTCAGCTCTCCCTCCTCCTTCCCCCATGGGCCCTTATAAAGTACTTGCACAGAAGTTTCAGGTTCTGCTTTTTGGAGAACCAAGGCTAAGATAGTGGTCCATGTTCAGATTTTTTTTAATGCATTGGTTTTAAAGAGATGAAGGGAATGAGATGGAGAAGCATCAATTCATCGTTCCACTTATTTATGCATTCATTGGTTGCTTCTTATATGTGCCCTGACCAGAGATCAAACCCACAACCTTGGCACATCAGGACAACGCTCTAACCAACTGAGTAACCCAGCCAAAGCTCATGTTAAAGTTTCTGGCAAGTGGAACAAACCCAACCCAAATACCTCTATAAAAAGAACTGCTTGCCCAGCCAGTGTGGCTCAGTAGTTGAGCGTACACCTATGAACCAGGAGGTCACGGTTTGATTCCCCATCAGGGCACTAGCCTAGGTGCTGGGCTCCATCACCAGTAGAGGGCGTGCAGGAGGCAGCTGATTGATGATCCTCTCATTATTGATGTTTCTCTCTCTCTCTCTCCCTCTCCCTTCCTAAAATGAAGGAAAAAAAATATTTTTTAAAAAGACTAGCTTGCTGTGCCTGGGTTGCCAACACTCAGAGAACACTCCAGGCCAATCCCTGGAGCCTTAAAGTTTATTAACAGTTTTAAGTCTCTAAAGCCTTCACAGAGATAATCCCTACACTTACTCTGTGAAATCATATAACTAAACTCAAGTTCTAAATGAGGAAACTGAGGCTCAAAGAGGTTTATTGACTTGTTCATGCAGCTACGACTAACTGCTATGGCTCCGAGATTCAAATCGTGGTCTTCTGATTCCAAGTCTGAAATCTCTACTGTTTAGGAACTACTGTGCTGGGATCTAAAAGCAACTTGGTGAGCAATTTCCACCTCCTCGCTTTCCTTTTTGTTTGATCCAACTGAGCAGCAGGCAAGAGAAGTCTGAAAGGTTTGGAAAAGCCTGAGAAAAGTGCTACCCAGAGGTTGCTTCGGGGCTGAGCTGTTGGCACTGCCTCAGAAAGACTGCAGGTATGGAGCCACAGGGCTGTAGCCCGGACAGACAAGTATGTACATGATTAAGCTACATATCTGCACTTGGGCCCCTTGGAGCTCCAACTTCTGCCCTGGTCAGCTGCAGGTGCCTTGAGTAGGGACTATCCTTCCCTCCTTATTCTTTTTTCTTTTCCTTTCTTTTTCCCCCTCCCTATCTTAATGGCCAAGAAGGGGAACCTTCCTTCCGGCAGCTAGGGGCCCTGAGGGAATCTGAGGCTGGGCAAAGGGCCCAGAGTGTCAGTTCCCATCACAGCCACACAGTCCAGCATGAGTCACCACACACGCAGCCAGGTGAGTCATACAGGCTGACGGACACTCTGAGGACAGGACATAGGGTGGTTGGGCACAGGAGGCTGGAAAGGGGCCGGAGGGCAAAAGAATCCACCTCTTGGACAGTTCCCCAATGAGGTGTCTAGTGCTGATGTGAAGCTATTCTAGTAACAGGACCGCTGTTCCATCCTGGTTTTCAGTTTACTCCCCCCACCTTTCAAGTCTTCCTCTCAGAAGCCCATGTCCTCATTAGAATCCTGTTCCCTTCCTCTAAACATGGTAACCCCCCGTCTTAACCTGATCACTCTTGTGCTGCCCCATAGTCACACTCCTTATGATTCTTCCCCCATAATAACTTATCTCCATGCCTCCTTTACATGAGCTAATCGACAAAACGAAAATGGTAACAGTAACAAATGCAGGTAAGTCACTGGGTTATCTTTGTGAAGTTGCTACTTAATCACAGGATTTGGAGTAAAAATAAACCCTTGGTTAGTATATTGTTTGGGGATATGGTACATAGGTAGTAAAACCATGAGAAAAGCAAAAGGATGATATAAACAGAACTCAGGGCAGTGGTTGTCTCTTGGGGGTCTCACAGCTGGGTACTCATGGAGTGTCCAGTTTTGACACTGAAAGTGTACTTACATGTCTTAATCGTTCTTTTGTGTTAAGATGTATTTCACAATAAAAAATACTAAGGAAAACACTTATTACCTCTGTAACCTAATGGGGATCAAGTAGTCCTAGCTCATCACAGAGCTCTGTGGGGACAATGTGTGTGACCGTGACTTGCACACCCTACAATGTCAGAGGACCCTGTGTTGCGATTACTTTTCTAAGGTAAGGCCTCCTGGGCCAATGCCTTTCTCGTGAGGGATGACTCCTCAGCTCCTACCTGACAGCTAGACCAACTATGCATATCCCTTCCCTACGTGGACCCACCCTCCCAGCCAGACAGGAGACAGCTTGGGACGAGACGCCAACTCTGCAAGGGGGCTGGATAGGAGGGACAAGTGAGGGGGCGGGGCAAGCGCCTGCCTTCCAATCAGCCGCCTCTGGCCCCGCTCGGGTCCCAGGGGCACTCACCGGCCGTCAGAACCTGAACTTTCCACGGGTGGGTATTCAGGGCCCGCTGGTATGCCCGCCAGAGCGCCATGCTTCCTGCCGAGCCAAGAGGAGGGGTTCAGCCCACGGCCCACCCACAAGCAGAGAGACGCTGGGCTTTCCCTGGGGCCCATCCCTCCCTCCTCCCGCTCCCACGGTCCACCCGCGAGGGGCTCAGGGGGATGCCTCCTGGACAGCTTCCGGTCAGAGGGTAAACAGGAAGGCCGCGGGGGACTGTGAAATGCTGGCGGCAGCCTCCCGCCACCGCACCCCAGCCCGGGGGCAGGGCCACCGGGGGCCTCCGCCCCACGAGGCGCTGCCGAGGACGGGCTCGCTCCGGCTTTCCCCAGAGCCTGGCCGGTCCCCAGGTTCGGACGCTCAGTCGGAACCAGCCCGCATCCTTCCTGAGTCCAACTCCACGCGGGACACAGGGCTGGTCCCTCCCGGGCCTGGGATGACCACGTGCGCCGTGGGCGTGGGCGTGCGCGGCGCGCTGAGGTTTGAGCCGCTCCTGGCGGACCCCGGACAACTCACCTGCGCGCGAGCTCAGCCCCTCCACGTGACCTGAAGGGCGGTGGGACTTCCGCCGTGAGCCCCGCCCCTTCCGCCTGGCTGGGCGGAGGCTTTTCCCCGCGGCGGGCGCAGGATGGGCGGACTGATTCGTCACTGCTGCTCGTGGACAGCGGTCAGCTCGGCCGGAGCGACGGGTTTTCCCGGTTGACTAAGCCCCAAGCCGGCCTGGGCGTGGCCCCGCTGGGCACGCTTCCCACCTCGGTCCGACCCGGTCTGCTCCTGCCCTCCCGCCCCCGCCCCGGAACTGGCCAGGGTCGTGACTTCTGTCTCCGTCTGTTTGGAAACTCCAAGCCAGTTAAGCGTGTGTGTCATTTGTCTCAAGGTTCCTCTGTAGCCGCAATTGTGAGCTCCTGAGTGGGTGGGACTGGGTATGTTCATAGCTGTCTTCCTCATAGCAACTACTGCAATGCTTTGTCCACAGCAGCCCTTAGGAATGCTGCATAAGGATGACTTCTGCATTGGGATTGGAGCCTTACGAAGTTAGGTACAGGGCAGCCCTGGTTATCACTAGACTTGAACTTAAGGCTCCTTATCTGAAATAAGGGGGTTGGACTTTCACAAACTGGGCTCCAGTTTTACGGGTTTATGTTTGTGAGGATGGCTATCCCTACAGATTATCTCAACTTGTTAAAAATATATATATACTTACAGAAAGAGCCACTTTTAAACAAAAGGGCCCACAACTAAAAGTGTTGGGGATTAGGTGATTTCCTAATTACCCTTTACCGCTCTAACATTCTAAAATTTTGTGAATATAGTGCAACGTCCTCCTTAGGGAGGTAGAAACTCTTCCAAGATCCTTGGCAGTGGATTTGTTAGCCTTTGCTAACTATATCCACGAAGCCCACACTTCAGGAGGCAGCCATGTCTGATTGTTTTTCAGGCTCTCTACCTGGCTAACTGCAGCCCCAATATACTCACTTCCTATATGATTAAGGCAGGGAGAATCCTGTCACAGGTACTGGAATAAGTAAGCAAGAGAATTCAATGTCGCAAACCTTTAACTAAAACCTTTTACAAGCGAAACACCATAATAGAGTGGATTTGCACTAGTAAACAGACTAAATGTGGCAGGTTGGGAAGTTGTACTCTAATGTCAGACTGTCCGGGTTGAAATCCCAGTACAATCACTTCGTTCTGTGACCTTCTTCAGACTGGTTAACTGCTCAGAATCTTACCTTTATCAAGTAAAATAGAGTAAAACCTGCATCACATGATTAACTGACATATGCAAAGTATCCAAAATAGACCAAGTGCTTAATAAACACTTGTTTATCCTCCTCCTTTTCTTCCCTCTTGGGGACACATGGAATAATTTTTACTGGAGAATCTGGGAAGCCCCTTAGTGAAGGTAGAATTTGAGCTGGGATCTTGAAGAGTGCTTAGGTGGAGAAGCTGGAAAAGGACACTCCCAGAGGAGGGACTAGTGTGAGAACAGCCACAAGGAGAAGTGCAGAAACCTATGAATATAAAGTGGGTATACTGGGAGGGAAGGTTAGAAAGGGAGTGGCCTGGAGAGAAAGCAAGGCTGAAAACGTCTTTCTGATTTCTTTTGTAGGTCAAGACGGGCTGACACTCAGCAGCAGGGTTGCCAGCACCCACCTACAGCCTCAATAGCATGGGTCCCCAGGTCCCATCCTTTTTACCACTGAGAGGGCGATTTCAATAATGCAGTGTCAAGGGACTACTGTGTAGGATGCGGGAATTTCTCTGCAGTGGAAGGCAGTTCCTTATCAATCAGCTCAAAAAGAGAACTGGCACAACCTGAGCTGGATCACAATAGGATGGTGCAGTACTTGGCTCTTTTGCACTGACGTGGTTCCTCTGCTACTAATGGTCTGGGTTGCCTCCAGGTCTGTTTCCTCTTCTGTACAGGAAGGAAATTGAAGTACTTGATTCCTTTCTTAAAGGTTTTCTGACATTTGATAAATTCCTTACACTTAAGAGGCAGAAAGCTATTCCCAGATATCTGGCCAATCAATCTAGATAGAGTGCCAGAGGGCTTTGTTCCAGGTAGGCACTAAACTAATTTCTACTCCCTTCAAATAGCAGCTGGCTGTGTATTTTTCTCTAGAATAGTTGAAGCCATCTACTTACCCGAAACCTCAGATTGTACTCTTATACATTCCAAAACTATGATTTGCCTCTTTCTCATTGCTGGGGCATGTCCTAGCTTAGGAAGCAGTATTGCAGTCATGAGCCTGCAGCACCCTACAAAAGGATTTTAAGATGAGCTGTAACAATACAGCAGGTCCTCAAATAACATCATTTCCTTATAATGAGATGCCATAGGAACTTAAATCTTGTTTATATCAATTCACCTATAATAAAGTTGGTTTCCTTATATGTTGTTTAAAGTCACAGAACCTTGCCCTGGTTGGGTAGCTCTGTTGATTAGAGCATCGTCCCAATACACCAAGATTGCAGGTTTGATCTCCAATCAGGGCACATAAAAGAAGCAACCAATGAGTGAGTGAATGAATGGAACAAAACAAAAAAATCGATTCTCTCTTTCTCTCTCCCTATCTCTAAAAATCAAGACATTAAAAAAAAATGTCACACAAGTTATTGATAATAAGTGTGGACTTACTGTATTTGGGTTCTAAACATCTATAGATAGGGTTGAAATAAAGCAGTTAAACATGTTTAATGTGACAGTATCATGAAGGGTCAAAAATCATAACGTGTAAAAGAATGGTTAAGGTAACTGAAGATATTTAATCTAGAGGAGAAAAGACCTGGGAAACATCTGATAGCTATTTTAAACACTTAAAAGGGCAATCACAGGTGGGAATTACTAGAATTCCTAATACCAATGGTAAAATCTATAGAGGTATACTCTGACTGGATATAAAGGAAGATGTTTTAAAACATGACTGTCTAGGAGTGTTCAAGTAGGGTCAGATGACCAGTGATCAGGAATATTTCCTAAGCAGGAGCAAGTAAGATCTGAACCACCGTTCTCTTGGTGGTGTGTGGTGTTCCTCAGTTAAAGAACCACTATAAGCAGCTTCAGGCCAACAACTTACTCCCCCCGCCCCCGTTGGTTACTCTAAACAGGAAGCTGACAGGGCAGTAATCCTGGATCCTGGAACACAGTCAGACAGAAGCCTTCCTGCAGATACTCTTTCCAGTTTTCCAAACACCCACTCACATGTGGTCTCAAAAACACCCAGTACCTTTACTTAGCTTTACCCACTTCACAATATGCTCAATATGAGCAATTTGACTCCCAAGCCTAGATCAGGCCTGAGTGTTTCTTGTGAGCCAGTTTTAGGCTAAGGAGCCTTGAGAGTTCGTGGAGGGCAAGCCTCCCTGCCCACAGGGGCCGTGATGATAGCTGAAGTCGATGGAAGGAGAGGTATCTAAGGAATCCTGGGAGGCAGGTCTAAAGGTCCAGGCCTGGCAGCATCACTGTCCAAGAAGGCCCAGTTTCTATGGTCTATGCCTGGGGCCATTTGTTCTTGGCAGACTTCATACAAGGGTCATGTGTGGACCACGACTAGGGACGGGGCAGAAGGCGATGGCTGGTTGAAGAGAAGCCAGGCCCGTTAGTAGGGGAGGACGACTGGAACACAGCATTGAAGTGGTCTCGGCTTTCAAGCTGCATACGGTGGCCCAATGGGGAGGTGAGTCCACGCACAAAATGGATCCGAACCAGCCCTGACTGCCCCCCAGATACGAGCCATCCATAGGAGTCCAGGTTTGGGCTGAAACGTACCTGTGAAGAGAATAGAAAACAAAAGAGAGATGCTCATAGTTGGTGTTTTAGGGTGAGTCCCAGCCGTGAGAGCAAAAAACCTGGCCACAATCTGACAGGATAGGACCATGAGGGGGTGAGAAGACGGTGAACAAAGTAAGTTCTTGAAGATGAG
Organism: Myotis nattereri; assembly: GCF_964212035.1. NCBI lineage: Eukaryota > Metazoa > Chordata > Mammalia > Chiroptera > Vespertilionidae > Myotis > Myotis nattereri. Next base: position 72,314,847 of record NC_138085.1, on the reverse strand, counting down.
TTTTCTAGAGCTTTTTCCCTCCTAAGCCCTCTTGGTTGCTTTTCATCTCCCATTTCACTGATCACAGGTCCAGAGCTGGGAGAAAATGAGAGCGACGGGTGGAGAAGGTAACAGGCGAGGTTCTTACTTTATGAATAGCCTCCAGCTGCAGCCTGTCCAGACAGAGCTGAGCGTGCCCCTCTCCCTCCTGCATCCGCAGCACTGGTTCTCTACGGAGCAGATCATGGAACGAACCCTGGGGAGGGGAAGTGTAATGAGAGACAGTGAGCAGCTTCTTAGGTTTGCATCTTTGTGCTGGAACGCTTTAGGATTCCCTGTTATATAAGGACTAAAGTTTTCTACTTTTCCTAGTGCCACACCCATTCTCTTGGGCCATTTTACCAAATCTGTGTCTTGAAAGAGCAAGTAGTGATGGTTGACGGTTTCAGCATAAGTTCGAGCCTTGGGTGGGTTGAGGGCTCCAGATGCAGCAGAAGAGTGGTCTTGACCTTCAGGACTATCCTGATACGGCATCAGATCTGCTTTATATATAGGCTAGAAAGGAGACCATAAGATTAGATCTCATGAGACTGAAGACAAAATGAAAGTAAAGAGAGAAAATTGATTTGGGGCAGGAGAGACTTAAATATGGAGAAAGTAGTATGTTTAAACAGATTTTCAGATGAACTAGGTTGGCAATATTATGTGTAACAAGACTTCTGGGGCTAAAACCTGTGCAACCTGGTATTAATTTGAACTAATCTGTAGTACTAATTTGGGAGGTCATGTGGATTAGGAACTAATAAATGGTGCTGCCATTAAACACTCAAATACGTACAAATCTTCGTTCTACAGGTCGCTTGACAGTTATTGGGTTCAGTGCCATATCAGGCAATATAGCTGCAATGAGCTCCCCGGATGTATCTCCTGCAGCTATTGTCCCAAGCCAGTCGGATCCTGAAAGACTCTAATAAGAAGAGGCAGATTCCTTGAGTTCTGTGAACGGGTAATAACTGCAGTCTCGGGGGAGAAACACACACACAAATGAGGTTATCATAACCCATATCCCTGGTGATACAGTTCCCACACACCTATCTCCTTCTGTAAAAAACTACCACCTTTTCCCGACCACCACTAGATGAGTAGATGAATCATTTTCCTGTATAATGAAGATTTCAAAGAGAGGGGCTCACCCAGACGGTGCCTTTTCGAGGAGCAGTGAAGTAGGCCTTGAAACCAAGGTAACCAGCATCAATATAATGAATTCCACAGAGTCCATAACTATAAGAGAAAGAGAAAATGAAACCTTCCTTTTTCTAGATTAGATCCATTTCTTCTCCCCATGTCCTTCCAGAATTCAAACTACCTCACTGAAACAATCCTCAACCCTCCTCTCCCCACACAACAATCTGGAACACTCTGGCACCCCAACCCCTAGGGTCTGTCCCCTGAGCTTCTCCTATCTCCATCCTGCCATACGAGGCATAGCAGTTGTCCTGCGCCACAGTGACACCATTGTAGGGGAGCAGCCAGGCCAGCTCTGTACTCAAGAAGCGCTTGATAGCATTTATTGGTTCATAAGGTCGTCGAAGGTCCCAGAATTTGATTTTCCGATCGCTCCCTGCAGACACTATGAAATGACTGTGGAAAGATGAAAGAAGAGGGAGAAGTTAAAATCTGAACCAGTCTGGAAGAGTCAGCTTAACCCAGCTTCACCTCCCACCTCCACAACTCTCCTATTCCAACCTGTTGGCTTTGCACCACTGAAGGGTACGCACAGCCTGGTCATGGGCTAGGAAACCCTGGAAGGGGTAGAGCTTCAAAGAGCCATCAGAGAGCCGTATCCGCTGCAGGGGCGAGTTAGTGGGAAGGTTCCAGAAAACCACCATGCCTGAGGTAGGGACAGAACATGTAGGTATTAAGGCAGGTTCTCTCTTCCTTGCTCTAATTACTTTATCTTCTACCCTCATATCTGATTCTCTATGAAATGACATAGGGATAATGACTAGCTAGTCCATTCCCTCCATAGTTTAAAGACTCAACCTGATATTTCATTTCCAATTCTAAGCAACAAAAAAGTAATATCTTAGTCTGGGACCTGTAGTTAAAAGGTTGGTGGAATGCACTCAGTAGCCTCTACTTCCTACTAAATATAAGTAAAGGGATTTTGAAAGAACATAAACTTTCTAAGAGAGGGCTGGCAACCTATAGCCCATGGGCCAAATATAGTCTGCCACCTGATTTGGTAAATAAAGTTTGACTGGAACACAGCCCACTCATTTATTTACCTGATGTCTATGGCTGCTCTCGCTTTACAATGGTGGAGTTGAATAGTTCCAACAATGGCCAAATAGCCCATATAGCATAAAATATTCACTATCAGGACCTTTACAGAAATGTTTGTCAACTCTGCTCTAAGACAAAGAGAATAGGCAAGGAGCCAAAAGCAACAAAATGTAGAGAACAGAAAACAAATGGACCAACAAAAACTAACTTGGCTGACCCAAAACAAGTTGACCCCGACCAGGCTAGCAGAGCAGGGGATAATAAAAAATGTAACTTTGATTAAAATAAAAGATAAACTGCCTTGGCCAATATGGCTTAGTTGGTTGAGCATCGTCCTGTGCACTGAAAGGTTGCTGGTTCGATTCCCAGTTGGGGCACATGCCCAGGTTATGGGTTCATCCTGGTACAGGAAACAACCAATCGATGTTTCTCTCTCACATTGATGTTTCTCTCTGTCTTCCTCTCCCTCTAATATCAGCAAAAACATCTTTTTAAAAAAACCACAAACTAATGAACTGTAGAATTTTAATAAATAAAAATTTGGAAAAATATATGTAGCTATAACCTCTTCTATACATAAACTCAGGAAATGTAACACCTATGAACCTTTTTCTTTTTAAAAAAAAATATATTTTATTGATTTTTTACAGAGAGTAAGGGAGAGGGATAGAGAGTTAGAAACATTGATGAGAGAGAAATATTGATCAGCTGCCTCCTGCACACTCTCTACTGGGTATGTGCCCGAAACCAAGGTACATACCCTTGACCGGAATCGAACCCAGGACCCTTCAGTCCGCAGGCCGACACTCTATCCACTGAGCCAAACCAGTCAGGGCTATGAACCTTTCTTGAAGAAAACATATTGACAGTGAATTACAGCTAAGAAACATTAATAATTCAGCAATGGAGCGAGAGACAGATGAAAGGAGTGGTAGAGACTTGCAATCATTTCAATATAAAATTATAATTAAGTAACTTCAGGAATTAAGGCAGCAAAGCAGCATCAAGTTTCATGTACCTTGACAATGTGAGAATATCACCAACAGAAACACAATTAGAAGATGGTGTTAGAGATAAGGAGAAGAGACCTAACAGTGCAATTTCCGTACTCCCCAGCAGAAAGGCTACTGATAGTGTCTAAAAATACACTTGTCATTTAAAAACGACAACCTAATACCTCTGACAACTTCATGTTATTTATAATTTTTATTTTTCCTTTTTAATCTTAAGAGTATCTAATATCTCTGTGGTAAAGGAACATTTATTGGGAGTTTAGCTAATCTTTCAGCTTCATTTGTCTTTTCTACTACAAAATTAAAGTATAATTACACTTAATACCTTTTCATTTAAAATTGCTATAGTGGCCGAAACCGGTTTGGCTCAGTGGATAGAGCGTCGGCCTGCGGATTGAAGGGTCCCAGGTTCGATTCCGGTCAAGGGCATGTACCTGGGTTGCGGGCACATCCCCGGTGGGGGATGTGCAGGAGGCGGCTGATCGATGTTTCTCTCTCATCGATGTTTCTGACTCTCTATCTCTCTCCCTTCCTCTCTGTAAAAAATCAATAAAATATATTTAAAAATATATATATATATAAATTATCCTTGAAACATTAAAAAAAAATTAAAAAATAAAATAAAATTGCTATAGTGTATGATCCCATTTCTTTTTAGCTTTACATATGCACAGAGAACTATATGAAATTATGTTCGTCTACTCAATTATTTTTCTGAGTAGAAACATTCCAATAACTTTTCTCTTTCTTCTTTGTATTTTTTCATTGCCTGAATATTTATAACTATGTAATGCCCAATACTGAACCAAAAAGGAAGCAACAACCCAAAGCAAGTCTAAGAGCAGTAGCTCCGTAGGTTTGGTTTTTACCGTTATAGTATCCAGCAGCCAGGTGGTGGTGGGGCCGGGTGGGCATCCAGGCCAGGCTAAGGCACTGACCACACTCAGAGGGGTCTGATACTTGCACAGACCCCACCTGAAGGGTTGCCACACATTGAACCTGCAGGGACAGAAGAGATGGGACTAGGGTTAGGAATACCTATTGTTTGGAATGAAGACGCAAATTAGTGTTCAATCCAACAGGATTGAAATTAGTGTTCGATCCCTCAGAGTTAGAAAGCGACTCACTATGGAATCAGTAAGGGAGGCTCTAGAAGATGGAGCCTTGGGTAAGGCATCAGGTTCCTCACTCACCTTATAGATGGCGGGTTTCATTGCATCTGTGAGGAAAAAAGAGCAGAACTGATACTCTGGATCCAGAAGACCGAGGTCCTAATAAGCCTTGCTCTTAGATCAGCACCCACCCTTTCAATGGTGACGTTCCCTTACACTCTTATCTTTCCACCATCAAATGTACGAGCCCACTTTTCTCTGCCCCAAATTCTTCTTTCCCCCTATTATACCTGATAGTATCCTTTCCATCAGAATGGCTAATCCCTCCACTCTGCTCTCTTCTCACCATTTCCCAAAGAACTTTGCTCTCTGGTTACCCATCCTATCACCTGCATCATTCATTTTCTCTCCTCCTACTGGGTCATTCTCACATTCACACTATTGTCTCCTATCTAAACCAACCAAACACTACCCTGTTACGTGTTCCCCTTCACAGCCAAACTTCCTGAAAGAATTGTCTATCCATTTTGTCTTCTTCACCTCCCAGTCCCTCCTCAAGCCACTCCTCCACCTGCTCGCCAAATGTGGGCCTTCTCAGGGTTCAAACCTTGGTGCCCTCTTCTTTACTCAGTACAGTTAAAAAAACAGTAAATTCAACCAATAGGAGCTGCCTCTACCTGACCCTCCTCTTCTTGCTCATATTCAGCTCTATATTCTCTCCCCGTTTACAACAAAGGGAGTGTGTTTCCATGTATGTGTGGAGGTGAGGACAGGAGAGGCTGAGGACATTAGGAGAACAGAGTATGGCAGGAGAGACTGGCCCCATCTGTCAGCCTCAGCCTTTAGCCGTCCTTACACAGCCAATTAACTGTGGCCGCAGAGGAAGAGGCCTGAGAGCAGGGAGAACAGGGAAGAGAGGGAGATAAAGGTAATGTGATGGAAAAGGGCAGTTATAAGTCTGCAAAAGAGTACTACTTGTGGGCTGCTGGAGAGAGGTCAAGTACAGAGCGTGTGAAGTCAGAAAGGAAGGTGTGACTGCGCAAGGCTTTGTACTATAGAGACTGGGCCAGAAGAGTTTCAGGGGAGATGGACAGGCCCTACAATGTTCTGGCCATGGCTACAGCTGCCTCATTCTCCTTGCTGGGCTACTCACCTGGGGGCTGATGTGCCAGCAGGGCCTCAGGATGGGGCAGACTGAACAGCAGCACCTTCCCATCTGAGCAAGCAAGAGCCAAGAGACCCAGCCGAGGCAGGAGAGGAGCCTAGAGGGTGAGACCAGATCTGTGCTGAGGCTTGCTGCCTTCAGGAGCCTCTCAGAAAACTTCTGAGGTTCTCGTCTCTGAAAATATGATATGAGGTTGCTAGAAAAAAATGCCATCCACCCCTCTCCAAACTCCGTTCCTCCTACTCTGGGAACACCCAGAGCCTCTGTCCTGGCGATGAGTCCAAGCGCCATCATGTAATCAACTGGGAGGTACCTTCCGAGGGGTGCCTGGAAGTTCCCATGCTCCACTGGGGCAGAACTTGAGGTCCCAGATGCAGCCGTGGTCGCAAGCAATCCCATAGACAAAGTGAGCCCTGTTGCCAGGACTGAGGAGAGAAACCATATGGGGAGAATGGGTAGGAAGAAGGGGGGCCTCGGGCTGCTAGAGCCTGTGTGCTCCCCTAATTTAAACCAATCCAAGTCTCCCCCACAACCCAAACCCGGTCCGGCCCAGCCCCACTCTTCTCTCCTCAGGCCCCCTCCACGGCAGTGTCCCAGCCCCACCCTTCTCCTCCTCAGGCGCCCTCCATGGCAGTGTTCCAGCCCCACCTCACCAGCTTTCCTGCTGCAAGGTCCCAAGGCCCCAGAGCTGGAGTAGCCCAGGACCTGAATGAAGTTGGCTCAGTGAATGTGTCTCATTCATGTCAGGGCTGGAGAAAAGGGCCACGTACTGCGAGGCTGCTGCCCCCTCTGGCACTGGGCACCAGTCCAGAGCCCAGAGAGGTCCCCCTGTGAAGAAGGACACATCCCAGCGCTCTGGGTGTGCTGTGATCGAGCTAAATCTAGAGAAAAGTCAAAGATAGAATGAAAAAAGGAGTTAATAAAAGGTAATGAGAAATTCATAGGTGAATGGATAAATAAGCAGTGATACATCCAGACAAATGAAGTATTTGTCCCAACCCATAGAATGTACACACCAAGAGTGAACCCCAATGTAAACTATGGACCCTGAGTGATTATGCTATACCAATGGAGGTCATCGATTCTGGTGGGGAATGTTGATAGTGGGAGAGGTTATGCATGCGTGGGGGCAGGAGGTATATCAGAAATCTCTAACTCTTCCTCTCACTCTTCCTCTTCCTGTGAAGTTAAATTGCTCTAAAAAATCTAGTTAAGAAAAAGGTAATGAGGACAGAATGGGAGCTCCACTGGGAGTATGAACTGGCTTCAGCAAGGGCCAGAATATCAAGAACAGTCTACAGGTGAGAACAGTCCTAGCTCGCATTTGTATCTTCCTCCTTTCCCTCCCAGTCATTCTGTTCTAGTTCACCTTCAAAGACGTCAGGCTGTGCATCCTGGTAACTACAGTGTTCTCTCCAGCGCTTGTCTGTCAGGGACTGTCTGAGTATAGATGATCTTATAAACCGGTTTGACCCTCAACCTCCATAGCATCCTTCCGTCTGGCCAGTAGCAACGAGCACTGCAAACTAGAGGGGACTGACCAGATCTACCCAGGATCCGACCCTTGGGATCAACGGGACCAGCATCAGGGGAAGAACAGGGCCAATCTGCCTTCCCTTTCAACATTTATTTTGAATAATGTCTCCTAGAATTAGAAAAAGAGATGCAATCTTTACCTGTTTATGCGGTAGAGTGTGCCATCTTCAGGAAGTCCTTCACGTTGTACAGAAAACAGTGGAGACTTCTCCTCCTGGGGCAGGTAGGGAGCTGCCTCACTAGGGAAGGCAAAGGGAACAACAGCCTGAATTGGGAAGTTTCTCCTTTTCCAGGATTCCCATCATAAATCCAGATCCTCTGTCACCCTTCGGTCTCCAGTGGCATCACCACCCCTCCAAGGCTTCAACGACGTCTCTTCAACTTACAGTTCAGATAACAAGTGCCACTTCCAGGCTAAAGGAATCCATTCTGCAAACTCCCAGTATGAATGCTTCTGTTCTCGGCTAGAGGGACAGAGAAGCCTTAACGAAGGAAGAGATCAATTCTAAGCAGTTCTGCCCCATAAAACTTTCAGTGATAATAGCCCTGGCCAGCGTGGCTCAGTGGTTGAGTGTCAACCTATGAACCAGGAGGTCACAGTTCAATTCCTTGTCAGGGCACATGACCCCTAGTGTGGGGTGTGCAAGAGACAGCCCATCAATGAATCTCTCTCATCACTGATGTCTCTCTCTCCCCCTTCCTCTCTGAAATAAATAAAAAGATATTTTTAAAAAAGGTTACCAGTTTCGATTCCTGCTCAGGGCACATGCCCCGGTTGCAGGTTTGATCCATGGTAGAGGGTGTGCAGGAGGCAGCCGATTGATGTTTTGCTCTCATATCAGTTTTTTTCTCTCTCCCTTCCTTTCTCTCTAAAAGATAAAATTAAATTAATCAATTAAAAGAAAAACGTTGTGCCCTAACCGGTTTGGCTCAGTGGATAGAGTGTCGGCCTGCGGACTGAAGGGTCCCAGGTTCAATTCCGGTCAAGGGCATGTACCTTGGTTGTGAGCACATCCCCAGTAGGGGGTGTGCAAGAGGCAGCTGATCGATGTTTCTCTCTCATGGATGTTTCTAACTCTCTATCCCTCTCCCTTCCTCTCTGTAAAAAATCAATAAAATATATTTTAAAAAAAAGAAAAACTTTGTGATGATGTGAGTGACCTATTATCTGTCCAATATATGCGCTGGTAGCTGGGCACTTGAAATCGGGCTATTGCAAAGGAGAAACTGGACTTTGAATTTTAAATGGCTACATGCAGCTACTGCCTACCACAACAGACAGCACAGCTCTGAAGCTTTTGCCTTTGGAGCAGTGTCGTTTATTTATGAATGTCTTCAGTGTTCTACCCTGTGAGTGCCCGCCCTCTTTCTCACAGCCCCACTTCTAGATCATTCTGTGCACTCCACCCTTCATCCCCAGGCCCCATTCCCCAAGTCTCACAGGTTCTTGGTGAGATGGAGGCACTTCCAGACAGGAGCCATGATGTGATTGGATAAGCCATTGGGAGCCATGCCCCGGCAGTGCAGCTTCTGCTTCTGGGGTCAAATGAAGAAAGTGTCAAGGAGAGAATTTTATAGCCAGAGAAAGTTCCCAGGACACAGCTTTCTCAGCTTTTACTTTTCTTGGCACAACTTCCCCTCTAACCTTTGCCGTATCAGAATCTTAAAAGGTTTATGTTATAATCATTACAATGACATCTCCACCTTCTGCTCCTACTCCTCCATCAAAACTGCAAAATCTGCCTGGCTGGTGTGGCTCAGTGGTTGAGCGTCGACCTATGAACCAAGAAGTCGCGGTTCGATTCATGGTCAGGGTACATGCCTGGGTTGCAGGCTCCATCCCTGAAGTGGGGTGTGCAGGAAGTAGCTGATTGATGATTCTCTCTCATTATTGATGTTTCTCTCTCTCTCTCCCTTTCTCTCTGAAATAAGTAAAAATATATATATTTTAAAACTGTAAAACTGTTATATGTTTTTTGACCATTTTCCTTGACGTCTCCACACATTGGATTTAGAAGATTTCCATTTACTTCTTAAAACTCTTGCCCTGTGGAGTAGTCTTTCCTTATTCCTCCCATCTTTCTAATATTCCTTTGCTGGTTCTCCCTCCTCTGATAGATTTGGTCTCAGAGACGTTCTGACTTCTTTTCCACCCTCTATACATGCACTCCTGGCCATTTCACCCCATGTCCCAGCATTATACCTGGTTATCAAGTTTGACTACCATCATTACCTATTTATCAAGTTTACATTTTAAACTTGTAAACTCAAACTTCACTAGTTTTCAACTTTTCTACAAACTCTAGATCCATACCGTGGTGCCAAGCAATATTAGAGCCTGAGGCAAAAGGAAAATCAGTAATACAGTCCCTGTCTTTATTTAAAATTTGGTATTTTGGTCATTATAAATTTAAATTAATTTTGATTTTTAAAATGTATCAAAATAGTTATCCTGATTTCTAAGAATTTGGTGCTCCCTTAAATGGTGCACTTAAGCCAAGGCACTGGCCCCATATACAATTATGACTGGTGACCAGATGTCCCCAGGATCGTCCACGGTCCACAGGCACTTCCAGCTCAACATGTAAGTGAGCTCATCACCTGCCCATCTTTGCCTCTCCTACGTACCCCACTCTTTCTATCTGGGATGATGAGAACATCTTGGAAATGGATAGTTTTAGTAGTTGCCCAACATTGCGAATGCACTAAATGCCAGTGAACTATACATTTTTAAATGGTAAGTTTTCAGTTATGTAGATTTTACCACAATTAAGCACACACCTTTGATGGCTCCTACTGTCACTCCTTTTATCCTCTCTAGTTTAAACCCCACTTCACCCAAAGCCTTATGCTGTAGCCATAATCAATTTCTGGGAAAACCAATCTCTCTGGCAAACTTCCATCGACTTTTTAAGACCTAGCTAAACTATCGTTCCTTTGTGAAGTCTGAGCAGTTGACTTCCCTCGGCCCCCATATGGCTAACGCATTTTGATCACTCCTGGTCTAGCACTTATCACACTGAACTTTGTGAGGCAGGACTCTGCCTTATTCACATGTGTGTTTCCTAGCTCCCAGCAGATGCTCAATATATGTTTTAGGGTTTTTTTTTAATATTCACCAGAGAGGATTCTTTTTCCACTGATTTTTAGAGAGTGGGAGGCGGGGAGACATAGAGAGAGAAACATCAAAGTGATAGAGACACATCGATTGGTTGCCTCCTTGCACATGCCCCAACCAGGTGGAGATCAAGCCTGCAACTAAGATACAATGCCCTTGACTGGAATTGAGCCTGAGACCCTTCAGTCCGTGGGTCAACGCTCTAACCAGTGAGCCAAACCGGCTAGAACAGATGTTCAATAGATGAATGAATAATGTTTTTTGTTTTTGTTTTTTTTTTTACAAATATGGAACGCCAGCCCAAACCAATATGCTCAATTAATATTTGACAAAGGAGGCAAGAACATACAATGGAGCCAAGATAGTCTCTTCAATAAATGGTGTTGGGAAAATTGGACAGATATATGCAAGAAAATGAAACTAGATCACCAACTTACACCATACACAAAAATAAATTCAAAATGGATAAAGGACTTAAATGTACGACAAGAAACCATAAAAATTCTAGAAGAATCCAAAGGCAACAAAATCTCAGACATATGCCAAAGCAATTTCTTCACTGATACAGATCCTAGGGCACTTGAAACTAAAGAGAAAATGAACAAATGGGACTACATCAAAATAAAAAGCTTCTGCACAGCAAAAGAAACCATCAACAAAACAACAAGAAAACCTACTACGTGGGAAAACTTATTTGCCAATGTCATATCTGATAAGGGCCTAATCTCCAAAATTTATAGGGAACTCATACAACTCAACAAAAGGAAGATAAACAATCCAATCAAAAAATGGGCAAAGGACCTAAATAGACACCTGTCAAAAGAGGACATTCAGAAAGCCAAGAGACATATGAAAACATGCTCAAAGTCACTAATCATCCGTGAGATGCAAATCAAAACAACAATGAGGTACCATCTCACACCTGTCAGACTGGCTATCATCAACAAATCAACAAACGACAAGTGCTGGAGAGGATGTGGAGAAAAAGGAACACTCGTGCACTGCTGGTGGGAATGCAGACTGGTACAGCCACTATGGAAGACATTATGGAGTTTCCTCAAAAAACTAAAAATGGAACTCCCATTTGACCCTGTGATCCCACTTCTAGGAATATATCCCAAGAAACCAGAAACACCAATCAGAAAGGATATATGTACCCATATGTTCATAGCAGCACAATTCACCATGGCTAAGATCTGGAAACAGCCTATGTGCCCATCAGTAGATGAATGGATTAGAAAAATGTGGTATATCTACACGATGGAATACTATGCTGCTGTAAAAAAGAAGGAACTCTTACCATTTGCAACAGCATGGATGCAACTGGAGAGCATTATGCTAAGTGAAATAAGCCAGTCGATGAAGGAAAAATACCACATGATCTCACTCATTCATGGATAATAGAGACCATTATAAACTTTTGAACAATAATAGATACAGAGGCAGAGCTGCCTCAAACAGACTGTCAAACTGCAGCGGGAAGGCCGGGGAGGGTTCGGGGGCAGGAGGGAGGGGGGTAAGAGATCAACCAAAGGACTTGTATGCATGCATATAAGCATAACCAATGGACATAAGACACTGGGGGGTAGGGGAGGCCAGGGGATTGTCAAGGGCGGGGGGAAAAAAAGGACACGTATGTAATACCCTTTGTAATACTTTAAGCAATAAAATAAATAAAGAACGAAAAAAAACAAAAATAAAAAAACAAATATGGAACGCTTCACAAATTTGCGTGTCATCCTTGTGCACGGGCCATGCTAATCTTCTCTGTATCGTTCCAATTTTAGTATATGTGCTGCCGAAGCAAGCACTGAATGAATAATCTTGTTTACTTACACCCTTAGCCCCTGCAATCTCAACTGTATTTGAAGTTGTTTCTTTCTTCTTTTACCTCTTTTGTCATCATAGTTATTAGGCCAAAGCCTTCCTTCTGGGTACCCTCTTGACCCCCTAATAATCCTATAAGTTCCTTCATTCACTTTCTTGCCCATTCAGTTACCCCTGAAGTGGATCCTCGTGGGGTGCTTCGGGGCACAGCAGGCTCCGGGTCAGATGAGCTCTCACTTGGGACCTCACTTTCTTCTCCATCTTCAGCCTCAACCTTGAGAACAAAGTCTTCATCTCGTGCGGTGTCGTCCTCCTCTTCTCCACCTTGACAGACTGGCTGTTGCCGGATCTTCTTTGGTTTGGTGGGGCTGCTCACCTTGGGGCTCTCGGGGCAGGACACTGGAGCAGGCAGGGCTGTTGAGAGCTCTTCAGCCAGTTCCTGAAGATACAGGAGTGCCCTGTGGGGTAGGGCAGAGTCAGAGACATACAGACACGGAACAAGAGCCCACTTTTTATTTATTTATTTTTATTTATTTATTATTTTTTTATTAAGAGCCCACTTTTCCAGACACTTGGTTGATTCTCATTGCACTGGATCCTCACAGTGACCCTGTGAAGCAGCTATTACTTTCCCCTTCGCTTCTGATAGATAAAGAAACAGAAATCCAGGAAAGTTAAGTGACTTGGCCAAGATGATTCAGATAACATATGTGGGATCTAACCAGGTCTTCTGACTTCAAGTCTCAAGCACTTTTCACTCTACCACAGTCCAAAAATCACGGATGGCAACAGAAAATAATAGAAAGGTGTGTATATACTGATATATATTGAGTGATAAAATTGTAATGAAGACCTGAGGGGGGGAATTGTGAAAAATCGATAGGATACAAAGTCCAGAAAGAAAATCCTAGACAGACAAGTTAGCAACAGATTAAAGTTGCCGAGGTAAAAGCCAGAAGATTGCTCAAGTCCCCAGGACCCAGACACCACGCCCGCTCACCTCATCATAGTCTTTTCATCTCTCCAACATCTGACCCCCCCCAACCCCCCACCAAGATGAGCTCCAATCCTTACACTTGGGCAGCCCTTCGGCGGGGTCGTTGCCCAGGTGGGGTCTCAAAGTCCTCAGGGGGCCTCTTTGGAGCTGGAGACTCCGGCTGGTCTAGGCCTTTGGACAGCTTCAGCAGTAGGAGCTCCGCCTTGGTCTTCCGACCTCGTTTCTTGGGCATGGGGGTGGGCAGAGGGTTGGACTGATCTAAGAGACCTGGAGCCAGAGGGGCTGGTGGAGGATTAGGTTGTTGGGGCCTTTTGGGGCCTTTCCGTGTCCTACCCCCTCTCTTCCGGCCAGGCTTGGAGGCCCGAGGCTTTGAGACCTTTGACATCTCCGAAGAAAGATCTGTAGAGAAGAATACGTGTCTATGAGATGGGACCAGAGCTCAAACCCCTTTAGAACGGACTACAACATACCCAGGTTTGTTAGACCTATGAACTCAACCTGTTGTCTTTCATCTTAAACTAAACACAGGGAGAGAAAAAGATGAAAAGACACGGTGCATACCTTGCTGTTCCAGTCTGGACAGGCTTTCCTGTTCTGGAAGGAGCTTTTCCTCATCAGGAGAGCCCTCAAATCCAGACAAAGAGGTAGGCAAGGACATCTCTGTGGAAGCCTCTGTCCTGGTTGTTTCTGCAGTGGTCCTGACATCAAGCTGATTTAGCACCTCTGGTCCAGGAGAGTCCACTACAGTCACGCTCCCCACGGGGCCGGCCTCCCCCAGGGCGACATAGCCGACCCCGCAGGTGTCCATCAGCACCCCCTAGAATGGCTGCCCCTGCACACAGACATACAAATGAAGGGAAGGTGAAAGCTTTTTGTACTGACTCGGATTTTTCTACTTTCCTCCCCTCACTGCCCCTCCCACAACCAGAAACCTAAGCTTCCTTCAATAATAATTACTACACATCTTCTATGTCAGGCACTGTTCTAGGAACTGGTGTTATGACAATAAGCAAGACAGACAAGATCCCTGCCCTCATGGAACTTACAGGCTAGTGAAGCTGATAATAACAAACAAATAATACGGCTACCATTTTTTTTAAACACTTGCTATGTGCAAGCACTGTAGTAAGTGCTTTATTTACATTATTTAAAGCTCATAACATTTCTTGTAATGAAACTGCAGTGAATGTCTAGAGCTAAAAGCCATCTTTACAAATATTAGTCAAGGAACAGATTTATTTATTTTTAAATATATTTTATTGATTTTTTTTTTACAGAGAGGAAGGGAGAGAGATAGTTAGAAACATCAATGAGAGAGAAACATGGATCAGCTGCCTCCTGCACACCTCTTACTGGGGATGTGCCCGCAACCAAGGTACATGCCCTTGACCAGAATTGAACCTGGGACCTTTCAGTCCGCAGGCCAACACTCTATCCATTGAGCCAAACCAGTTAGGGCAGGAACAGATTTATTTAAAAACAAGTAAAACAGTTCTCTTGTGCCCTGTCATCAGTCTTTTACTTGGGTGGGGGAGGTGGTAGGCTTTGAGACCATTAAGGAACACCCCACTACATTAAGAGACTTTTCCCTACCCTGGTCGGTAGCTCAGTTGGTTACAGTGTCATCCCGATATACCCAGTCTGCGGGTTGGGGTTCATTACCCGCCGGTCAGGACACACACAAGAATCAAGCAATTTAATGCGTAAGTAAGTGGAACAACACATCGATGTCTCTCTCAAATCAATATATTAACATATTTGAGAAAAAAAGAGGCTTTCCCCACATTGAAGAATGGATTTTAAAACGGTCATGAATCTTCATTTTCTTCAAACCTAGAAAATCAGCTGTATAACCATGGACCAAAGTCAACTGATGGAGAGAAACAAAACATTGACACCAATCAAAAACCTGAGCAACAGAGAACTCTGCCCAGGGCACAGTTTTCAGCCAGAAAAACCTACTTGCCTGGGTCAAAGGGGGAGAAATAGTTCAAATATGAGGAGGGAACTCCCCATAGGTCTGTATGTGTCTTCAGAATAAAGAAATCATCAGCCTCAGTAGAGAAGTTTGCTAATGAAAACACCGTAAGAAATATCGTACAAATTAAAAGTTCACAACAACCTAAGTGGATTATAAATTATAACAGCCAACTCTCTAACTCAGGTGTTAAGAACACACTATAACATCATGTGCTAAAGACAGAATATAACAATGCCAAAGTAAATGGAGGTCAGTGAGAACTTACCTGCATTGTTCTTTGGTAAATAGCAAGCCCTGACAGAACTACTCCATTCAAAATTAGTAACAGCCTGGCTAGTGTGGCTCAGTGGTTGAGCATTGACCCATGAACCAGGAAGACACGGTTTGATTCCCTGTCAGGGCACATGCCCAGGTTGCAGGCTCAATCCCCAGTGGGGGGCATGCAGGAGGCAGCCGATCAATGATTCTCTCTCATCATTGATGTTTCTTTCCTTTTTAAAAAATATGTTTTTATTGATTTCAGAGAGGAAAGGAGAGGGAGAGGGAGAGAAACACCAATGATGAGAGAGAATCACTGATCGGCTGCCTCCTGCATGCCCCCCACTGGGGATTGAGCCCACAACCTGGGCATATGCCCTTGACCAGAATCAAACCCGGGACCCTGCAGTCCACAGGCCGACACTCTGTCCACTGAGCCACACCAGCCAGGGCCGTCATGGATGTTTCTATCCTCTCTTCCTCTCCCTTACTCTCTCTGAAATTAATAAAGCTAAAAGTAAAAAAAGATGAATTAAAATATACAGGGAAAATGTAAGCAAAAAGGAGTTTCGATAGCAATAGCAAAGTTGAATTCAGGGGGAAAGGTATTAAATGGGACAGAAAGAAAGTACTTTATAATGAATAAAACTTCAAATCATATAAAATATATAAATATCATAAAACTTTAGACATCAAGTAACATAGTATCAAACACATAAAGCAAAATCTTCAGGAAATGCAAGAACTATTTCTTTAATCATTGGCAGTTCAAGTAGGCAAGGACAAAATGTGAATGATTGTTGCCTTCTCTATTGGCCAAGGTCTAGTTGCATAGAACAGAACCCTTTCTAGTCAGTTCGAGCTAAAAGGGATTTATTAAAGGGTATGAAATGGTTCACAACAGTGGTTCTCAAAGTGTGGTCCCAGAACTGGCAGCCTCAGCATCACTTGAAATTTTGTTAAAATGCACATTTCCAGTCCTATCCCAGACCTAATGAATTAACACTCTGGGATGGGGCCAGCACTTGTTATGACAAGTCTTTCAGGAGACTCTCATGCACACTCAAGTTTGAGAATCCCCTGCATTGGGAGGGTTGGGGGGGTGGGAAACAGTGTGGGAAGAAGTGTTTGCCAAATTGGGAAGTTGTGTTATAACTACTGACTGATGAACCACATGGCCTCTCCTATGCCATGAGCGGATCCACTTACTGAATCAAGAAGCCCCTGCCCTAGCCGGTTTGGCTCAGTGGACAGAGCATTGGACTGTGGACTGAAGGGTCCTGAGTTCAATTCCAGTCAAGGGCACATGCCTGGGTTGTGGGCTCGATCCCCAGTAAGGAACATGCAGGAGGCAGCCGATCAATGATTCTCTCTCATCACTGATGTTTCTCTCACACTCTCTCTCCCCTCCTCTCTGAAAAATCAATAAAACCCAATCAAGGGCAACCCAGGTACGTGCCCTTGACCGGGGATCATACACTTAAAAAAGAAAAGAAAGAAAAAGAAGCCCCTGCACAGCTATGGCTCCATAAACAAGTTGCCTCTACAATCAGAATGTGACCAAGTGAATGGGGAAGACACCACTCTGGCTCCCAAATCCAGAACCTCTCCACTGCCACCATCTGCACCAGGAAAATGCACGCACGCTGGCCTGCCTCTCCCCTCTCTAAGCTCAGGTCCAAGTTTGAGTTCCTTAAGAGCACATGTGATCGGCAAGACCTAGATCACATTCAGAATCTTGGATGGTAGATTTCCAGGGAATGAAACCTCTAGCTTTCCAGGCTCTCAAGTGTAAGTTGCTCCTTTTCTCACACCCCACTTACCCCAGGTTAGAAAGTGGGATCAGTGAGTTCTCAGTTACTCTCCAATGCCACTGCTTGACAAACAGTCCTTCCTCTTCTGCAAAAATCCTGTTCCTTTGAAGCTTGTGACATTCAGCTAAAGCACTGCTAATCGCTCCACTGTCACATCCTGGACCCTGTCACCACGTAACACCTTTTAACCTCCAAAATCACTAAGACATCCACTATCTGATCACAGCCTCCCGTCATTACAGCTCAACTGCTATCACGGTATCTATTCTTCAATCATATCTAGCCACTATTCATTGATCTCTCCAATTTCTCCCTGTGGCAGCAGCCACATCCAATCTAGCTTAGATTTCTTTAATCAGACTCTATTGGCATTATGAACTTCCTTTCTGTCTTTTGTTTCACAGGTGTGGCAAAACTCAAGCCTTAGATGAACCAATCATCCACCTTCTTCATTGTGTGCATCTAAGCTACTCAATCACACTTCCTCTCTTAGTCACTCGACACCCTCTCTCTCCCAATGTCTGGGCCCCTGGTTCTCAGCAGATGACTTTGCCTCTGGTTTCTGAAACACAACTTAAAGCCATTAGATGGGAAATACCTCGATTTCTTGCAAAGTAGCCTAATCCTCCCTGCATCCAGACTCCTCCCTCATCCACTTTCTAAGGCCACACCTTCCACAGCGTTCAAGCCCCATTTTCTGCCCTCTTAAGGAAACTAGTCATTTATTCTTTTCCTCTCTATGGGCATCTTCCAAAAAGCATTGATCTCTTTTTGTTTTTTGTTAATCCTCACCTGAGGATATTTTTTCCCATTGATTTTTTAGAGAGAGTAGAAGGGACAGATGGAGGGAAAGAGAGAGAGAGAGAGAGAGAGAGAGAGAGAGAGAGAGAGAGACAGACAGAGACATCAATGTGAGAGAGACACACCGATTGGTTGCCTCCCCTACATGCCCTGACTGGTGCCAGGGATCAAACCTGCAACCCAGGTACGTGCCCTTGACCGGGAATCAAACCCGAGACCCTTCAGTGAGCAGGCCAATGCTCTATCTACTGGGCAACACCAGCCAGAGCCAACGAGCATTTAAATGTTTACAATTCGCATCTTAACACACACAAATTATCCTTCAACCCACATTACTCCTCCAACTAATATGTTCCTCCTCCATCTCACAAACTTTTGAAAGAGTTGTCTGCCCTTACATTTTAATTATCCTGCTTCCTCCTAACTAGGATATTGCCCCCGCCTCATCCCTGAAGCTAAAAGTCCTCAGTAATTGCTGCCAATTAATTCAATTCACGTCTCAGTCTTACTGAACTTGACCTCTCAGCAGCACTGAAGCTACTTACCATTACTTTCTTGAAACATTGTCTTTTCTTGAGAAGAAATTCAAGTGCAGTAACCTTCCAGATGATCCTCAATCTTTTACAATTGTCCCACTCACAACTATTTGGCAGCTTTTTTGCACACTAGCCTCTTTCGTGTTTCCAAAGCATTCAACTTAGTTTGCATCCTTTTCTTTTTTACAATTATTTTTATAAAACTTTTAGTTGATACAGAATACGTATAAGTATATGTAGAATACAAAGGATAACAATAAAATACCTGTGTATTTGCCATTTTTCAACTTACAGATAATTCTTTCATACTCAAATGTGTTTAAAATTTAAATATATAACACAATAATCTATACTAATAATAGAGTATGCAAATTGTCTGGGATGCCGTCACAGTAACAGTAATGACCGAACAGCAGGCTGCGTGGAGCAACAAGGCCAGCAGGGGGGTCAGTAAGGGACGACTGAACAGCAGGCTGCATGGGGCAACCAGGCCGGCAGGGGGTGCAGTTGGGGCGACCAGGCTGGTGGGGGGGCATTTGGGGGTGACCAGGCCTGCAGAAGGGGGGCAGTTGGGGGCAACCAGGCTGGCGGGGGGGCAATTAAGGGTGATCAGGCAGGCAGGCAGGTGAACAGTTAGGAGCCAGCGGTCCCAGATTGTGAGAGGTATGTCCAACTGCCAGTTTAGGGATGGGGCCTAAATCAGCAGTCAGACATCCCTCGAGGGGTCCCGGATTGGAGAGGGTGCAGGCTGGGCTGAGGGGACCTCTCTCCCATGCACAAATTTCATGCACTGGGCATCTAGTATAAATATAATTACATACCAACTAACATAAACAGGTTCGGAACCCATACAATGACTCTTGACAAGCATTCAACTCAACTAGTGGAGGCAGAGCTATCAGGCCTATTTGAGAAAAGCCTATGTAGCTTCCAACATTCAGTGTGCCATGGGCATCAATCTGTATGCTTTACAAAGGAAATGGAGAATGTCAGTTAACATAGGAAAGTTAAATGGACATCGGCCACGAGAATTTCTATACTACATGTCTTAAAGATTTTCTGAATCAATACGTGTATATTTATCTCATTCTTCTTCGTTACTATATGGTATTCTATAGAATTATAGTTTATTTAGATATTTCCCATTTAAGGACAACTGGTTTATAATACTATCACAAACAATAACTGCAATATATATTCTAGTACAGATCTCTTCATTAATGAAAATTATTTTTCTAGACTGAGCATCTGAAGTGAAATTCTATATTCCACACTGACCAGGGCTAACTCATAAACTTTACCTTCAGTTTAGGAAGAACATTATAATCAGGCTGAAGGGTATGCATATTTTAAAATTAATAGCCCAGCCAGTGTGGCTTAGTGGTGGTTCAATTCCCAGTCAGGGCACATGGCTGGGTTGTGGGCTCAATCCCCATGTGGGGCATGCACGAGGCAGCTGATCAATGATTCTCTCATCATTGATGCTTCTTTCTCTCTCTCCTTCTCCCTTCTCTGAAATCAATTTTTTACAAAATAGTTCATCAAAACAAAAACCAATTTATAGTCTCACTAACTATACATAGCCATTTTACCAAACCCTTGCCAATCTGGTCGGTGAAAGAATTCCTCCGTATTTTATTATTTTTATTGACCTGATAATAATTGAAGTTAATTCCTTTTTTAAAAAAATATACTGATTTTTTACAGAGAGGAAGGGAGAGGGATAGAGAGCTAGAAACATCGATGAGAGAGAAGCATCGATCAATTGCCTCCTGCACATTCCCCACTGGGGATGTGCCTGCAACCAAGGTACATGCCCTTGACTGGAATCGAACCCGGGATTCTTCAGTCCCCAGGCCGACGCTCTATCCAGTGAGCCAAACCGGCTAGGGCAAAGTTAATTCCTTTCTATATGTTGGATATCTATGTGTCTTTCATGAACTGCCGGTACATATAATATGTCCATATTTCTATATGGCAAATTGATGTTTTCCTTATTGATCTGTGGAGTTATGTTGTTTATGTTACAAGTACTTACTTTTCTTTTAACTTTGTTTATAATGTTCTTCCTAAACTGAAATAAAATTTTATGAGTTAGCCCTGGCTGGTGTGGGTCAGTGTTTAGAGCATCCGACTGCGCACAGAAGGGTCTTGGGTTTGATTCCCAGTCAAAGGCACCTATTGGGTTGTGAGGTCCCCCTACCCCGGTCAGGGCAACCAATCATTGTGTCTCTCTCACATTAATGTTTCTCTCTCTCTCTCTTTCTCTCTCCCTCTCCGTCTCTCCCTCCCTCCCTCCCTCCTTTACATTCTCTCTGAAAAGCAATGGGAAAATATCCACCGGTATTTACCAAAAAAAATTTTTTTACTTTTATGAGTTAAATCTCTCAACCTTCTCCTTTATGGCTTCTGTTTGTTTTGTGTCTTAAAAAGGCATTTTCTGCCCTAGCTGGTTTGGCTCAGTGGCTAGAGCATCCATCTACAGACTGAAGGGTCCTGGGTTCAATTTCAGTCAAGGGCACATGCCTGGGTTGCAGGCTCAATCCCCAGCAGGGTGCGTGCAGGAGGCAGCCAATCAATGATTCTCTCTCATCATTGATGTTTCTCCCTCTCCCTTCTTTTCTGAAATCAATAAAAATATATTTTTTAAAAAGGCATTTTCTACCCCACTGACATAAACATATCCTATTTTACTTTCTTCTAGTACTTTTTTCTTAATTTGAATATCACATATAACTTTTTAGGTTGTCCTGAATTCTCTTATTTTAAGAAATATGGGGTATTTACTTATTTCATATCTATCATCCATGAAAGTTTCATAAGATAGGAATCTTGCCTATCTAGAACCTGCTATATGGTAAGTGTAATAATTAACCTTCGTTGATTGCATGACTAACTTCTCAAGGTACAAAAGTCCCTTTTACTTTTTTTAAAATATATTTTTATTTATTTCAGAGAGGAAGGGAGAGGGAGAGAGAGAATCATCAATGATGAGAGAGAATCACCCACCGATGCTTTACTGGAATCGAACCCGGGACTCTTCAGTCCGCAGGCCGATGCTCTATCCACTGGGCCAAACCGGCCAGGGCACAAAAGTCCCTTTTACAGATACACTGCTTTAAAAGGCAGCAGCAGGATACGGTGGTTAATTTCCATTTATGATTTCACAAAACAAATTTTGGACACAAGTGAAGGGTGTTTAGTAAATGTGGACTAAATTAATTTACAGTTTATAAAATTTTACATTTGCACCCCAACTTGTCTGGTTTCCAAGATACTCCAGGCTGCCTGCCTGACCTCCTCAGCGAAGGAAACTAACGAGATAACACTGTTCCTCACATATGGGATTACTTGAAACTCACTGTTTGGTCTAACATACTATTTCCCAAAGTTTTGGTACAACTGGTGGTATGCAAACTTATTTTAATGGTATAAAAATGAACAATTTACTCGACTGTGTTTTTATTTTAACTTGTATGAGAAACTAGAACAAGCCCATGAAACTTCATGGGTTCATCTATATTGCTTAGAGACTAAAGCACTTAAACTTTAAAAATGAATCAATTTAAACTCTTAAGAACATAATACTACAGTTGGTAAGAATGATGGCAAAAGAGCTAATGGCACAGGAAGGACTTAAGCTTGCGCAACAATGTGCCGCTGGGCGAAGAGGCTTGGCCATCCCCTTCACCACGCTAACCGAGTGCTGGGTGGGGTTGCCGTCGTCATCTCTGCCTCCCCAGCCAACCCGCCCCGGGAGAAACGGGCCCGACCAGGAAACCTCACTGGCCCTCGACTGCGCCAATGAGGTTGCAGCGCGCGGGGCACAACCCCCGGGTTAGAGGAGCCTCGCGGAGGAAGAGGCAGGGACACAGCGGGATGAGGCTGACCCGGGCGCCCGCCTGCGTCCCGCAGCCCGGGGCGTGGGAGCAGCTTTCCGTATAGCCCGTGCCCGCGGCCAGCCCTGAGCTCTCTGAGGTCGAGGACTACGGTCGGTTCGCAGCGTCGAGGGGGGTCATGTAAGCAGCGCCCAGGCCAGGACACAGGATGCTGTGTTGCGGACACCGCGTGAGTGAAGAAGGCAAGACCGCGGTTTGCAGAGATGGGGGATGCACTCTTGCCACGGCGGGTAAGGAAGTGGGGAGCATGATGGTTTCTAGAGCGGCCCAGGGGCTGGAGGTCGCGATGCTGTCTGTGCAGAGTGGGGATAGCGGAGCCAATATTTTAGCGCCACCGAACAAGGAGGAGGAGTAATCGTGGGGCCCCCCGCACACCCCACGGCTTTACACTCACCCTCACCAAAGTCCTTCCGGAAGTCCAAGTTCGAAGATGGCGCCGCCCGTCTGGTCGCGGATTTATGACGTCACCCTGTAGCTACTCTTCATTGATGGCCCATCCCGGCCGCCGAGGGCAGTGCACAAGGTAAACACGTGAGTTCGGTTGGGAGTTTGTGCCAGAGAGTTTTCTGTTGCACTATGTATTCCACAATGCAATGCGGCGAGCGCTCCCGAGCCCTTCCCGAGCGGGAGCAGCTCCTGGCTCAGCAGCGCCGAGGCTGCTGCACGGCCTTCTGGGAATTGCAGTGTCTGAAGGTGAGATTGGCGCCTGCGCGGTGACGCTCGCCGCGCCCACTCGGTTCCCACGCGCCCTCTCGGGGACTCGGGTGTGCTGCTGTGGAGTGCGCTGCTGTGCAGTGCGCTGGGTTTCCTTCAAGGCGGCGGGGCCCCTGGCGGCAGGGCCAGGACGGGTGTGAGCATTTACCACGACGTTGGAGCCAAAGACAGAGACCGGGAGACAAAGGAATCCGCGAAGCGGGCGCCAGGAGGCCGCGGGGCCCCGCCCCCTCCCGCAGAAGCGGCCGCTAGTGAAGTCCAGGGTGGACAGGAGAGGGAAGGAGCGGGAGGAAAGCCTGACTTGGGGACCCTGCGCGAGTGAGACTCCGGCTTGGACATGGGCCCTGGTTTCGGCTTTGCGCCTCCCTCACTAGGAGCTGGGATGCGGGTGAAGAAAGAATGAATGCATTCTGCCCTTTCCCGAAGCACTTAAAGCCATACAGTTTCACGGGTCTCCACAAACAATAGGAGAGTTTAGATGTATGAATACGTGGGAGGGGTGTGGTAAAACCTTTTTTCTTCCCCAATCTGAGGACGAAAAGGAGCCACATGCTAACCTAACTCAGGGAAGGCCTGCTTGGCGGCGTTGCAAACTCAGGAGACTTAAAGTAACCACAAAGGATGGTCTGAAATTAAAACCTTTAATTACAAAGTAGTTGATAGTGGGTAGTCGTGTCTTAGGCCAGTATCTTCCTTGACAAAGATCAACTTTGATCTTTACTGAGCCAGCCTATTTTTGCATCTAAGATAACATAACTGGAATATCAGGGTAACTTGTAATTTCCCTTTATCCGGAACCCTCAAGGCGAAGCCAATGCACCAGGGTGACAGGGCAGAGACCACAAATTCCCTCGTTATTATGTTAATTGTTGACTTAAATACCCTGCACCCACCTGTGTAAAGGAAATATGTCATTTTACTTTTTATCCAATCTCAGAGTTTTCCCCTCTTTTGCTTTCTCCTGCCTCCCTAATCTATCACCAGTGGGTTTCATGTAACCCACTTACAGCTCCTCTTTTGATTGTAGTGTATAGAACACAATGAAAGACGGCCGTTCTCTGGATCACTATCAATATGTTGAGATTCTGCTTTCTGGCAACTGTCGAGAGTTGGTTCAAATAAACTCACAAGAATTCTTTATAGGTTTGAATGTTTTATACATTAACAAATCTCACCTATTGAACCCCTTGCTTACATAAAACATTTAAGGAAAGCATGGGAGGAACTAGCTAAGATTTTTTTTTTAAATACGTTTTTATTGACTTCAGAGAGGGAGAGCTAGAAGCATCAATGATGAGAGTATCATTGATCCAGCTGCCTCCTGCACACCTCTACTTGGGGATTAAGACCGCAACCCAGGCATGTGCCCTGACTGGGAATCAAACCATGACCTCCTGGTTCATACATAGGTCAACTAGCTAAGATTTTTATAAACTGGAATAAAGAGTCTCCACCCACCCCACCCCCTCTATGGCTTAGGACCAACTCCTTTATGAGAGTGAAAAGTTGGTGCACTTGAGGTTTGCCTCCTCAGTACATCAGATCTTAAATGCTTCTGAAATTAACAGATCTGTCTTCTCTTCATTCCTGTTGCTTCAGATTAGGCTATCTTTGACTTGAACAATTACAACATCCTTTTATATTAATATTTGTACTTATTTTAGTAATAAGACAGTCACATGGTTCAAAATTTAATATATAAAGTGAAGACTCCCACCTCTGCCTCCAGCCTCCCACATCCACACAGGCAGCTTCTTGTTAATATAATCAGCGTTTTTCTCATTAGCTATTATTCTGAATTACAGTTCATACTGGAAAGGCAGTAAAAATGCTTCAACCTCTTATTTGCCAGTTTTCAGGAATTGATAACCAGATGCTTCCAGTGGTATATAATGACTTCCTGATTTTTTTCCTTTTTCTCTCTTTTTAAAAGATCATTATGAACTCATTGTTTTTATATTGAGCATAGCACTCAATCATCAAAATTAAGGGAGTTCTTGCCCAGCCGGTGTGGCTCAGTGGTTAAGTGTCGACATATAAAGGAGGCATATGCCCAGGTTGCAGTCTCAATCCCCAGTGTGGAGCATGCAGGGGGCAGCCAATCAATGATTCTTTCTCATCATTGATGTTTCTCTCTATCCCTCTCCCTTCTTCTCTGGAATAGAAAGTATATTTTTTTAAAAAAGAGTTCTTTATAGAATACTAGTGACCCAGTGCATGAAATTAGGGCGGGGGGGCGGGGTGTGTCCTTCAGCCCAGCCTGCACCCTCTCCAGTCTGGGACCCCTCAGGGGATGTCCGACTAAACTGGCAGTCGGGCATCCCTCTCACAATCTGGAACCGCTGGCTCCTAACCACTCGCCTGCCTGCTTGCCCCCAACTGCCCCCCCCGCCCCCCCCCACCAGCCTGATCACTCCCAACTGCCCTCCCCTCTTGGCCTGATCGCCCCTAATGGCCTCTTCCTCAGCCCCGCCACCATGGCTTTGTCCGAAAGGATGTCCGGAAGGTCTCCCAGTCTAATTAGAATATTACCCTTTTATTAGTATAGATTATCAGCTAGTTATGTGGAAAGAATGATAGAATTAGGGGGGAAGGTGGAATTTTGCATTCCCTGATAACATAATTTGAGCAACAATCATCAATGGATAGGAAATTTCAAAATGCCTCAACTCATTCATCACTGAAAATGGAACAAGCAACCATTTTTATTTGCCTCCTGATGTGAGGCAATATGAAAACAGTCAACCTGGTTTCTGGAACAAGCCAATGTAAAGAGAAAATAAGAGGGGTGGGGAAGACTACTTCCAGTTATAATAAAGTTAAGACAATAACCAAATATAATGTATGGATTTGTATGGATTTGTTTGGACCCTGATTCAAAGGAATCAACTGTACAAAGCCATTTTGAGATAACCATGATGAATGTTCCTTAATAAAAGTTAAAGGCACAGTCTCTGGATTCAGAACGCCTGAGATCACATGCTGGTTTAGTTCTGTGTTATCTTGGGCAAGTAACTTAACCTCTCTGTGCCTTAGCTGTGTTGCCTTGGCAAATAACCTCTCTGTGCCTGTTTTCTCATCTCTAAAATCTCTTCAGAGTTAGATAAAGCTGCATAAATGGATAAGAAAGGAATTAAACCATTTCTGACACCAAGTACTCAATACTAAGGATATTAAGTACTTATTAATATGTAATTACTTAATATACATAAACTATTAATTTAATATAAATATATTAATTCATAATTCTAAAGTTAGGACTCTTATTTGACCTTTTATTCCTCCTTATATCTATCTAGCTCAGTGTCTGGCACTTAGATGCTTGATAAAAGATTGAAGACTTGGAATAGTGTTTGGTCTCTATACTGACCTTCACCTTGGCCCCAAAACACTAGCATGGAGCTAGTCACTTGAAAGGGTCTCTGTAAAAGTCTGAGATTGGTAGCAAGTGCCAAGAGGAGTTGGGGAGTCTGGACTCCTAACGTAAGTGGTGGCGATGCTAAAAAAGCGACAAAGGCAGCCGAGTTGCTGAGTGAAGGGATATATCCTTTATTGACCTGTGTTCTCCACTCACTGGTCACTACTCTTGACTCGTAGGACAACAGGTACAGAACTGCAGGGGATCATCCCCAGCTCTGTGATCACCAGATCCACGAGCTCTGGGGGAGTCACATCATAGACCAGATTCAATAACCGTAGGGACAGGTGGCTCTGCCAGTTAGCTAGTGCCACACGTTCTCCTCGCTCACACAGCAGATCGTCAGGGTCATCTGCAATGAGAGGTGTACCCATTTATGTCCTTTTAGAAAATAAGTTGTAGTTCAACCTCCCCTCTCCCAAATTTCAGTCCCTGGACTTTTTTTGCTACCCTCTGAGCCTCCTTACCTAGCTCATTAGAGACGAAGGCATCAGTCTGCACACGCTCACAAAACTTGTATGTTTCACAGCAGACCAGTACTGGCACATTATGGGCTCGTGCCACCAGGGCCAGCTGTGCTGTCCCGACCCGTGACATCACGGATCCATTGGCCAGGAGTGCATGAGCTCCCAATAGCACCTTAGAAACCTATTTGGGGGGGGGAGGGGGGATAATGTCATCTGTGATCAATGCAGAATTGCAAAATAAGGTGCCCCACTCCTGCCCAGGACAGCAATATTAAGACAATGACTAACAAATCTTAATAATGGCTCTTGGAAAACACCTGACCAGTGACCCATTGCACCTCCCACAGAAAATGAAACTCTGAAGTTACTTTTTGTCCTATTCCCTCTTGGTGGTTGCTACTTTAATATAATGTCCTTCAGTAACTAGACTATTACAACATGCTGTCGTGTTTTTCTTATTAAATATAAGCAGGGCTATATAATGCTAATATTTCTAAGTAATTATAACCCTTGGAAGGTGGGACCCCAAAGTTGGACTAAAGGGTTTACTTTGCCCTCACCTCTGGGAGCACATAGGAGGCCGCAGGAATCAGCAGGTAGGAGGCAGGGACCCCAGCACGGACCAGAGAGCGTAGCATGTGCTTTCCCTCCAGCCGTGGCCGGCTGTCCACCACAACTACCCGAAATCGCCGGCCTTCAGCCCAAGCCTCCTGAAGAATTCGTGATACCAGAGATGAGCTGGAGTGAATGGACAGGATGATTTAGTTACAATGTTACTAGATGATGGCCAGCTCATTCTAAAGGGCAGAAAGCACCCCCTCCCCCCAATTTTCTCAGTCACAGCGCCTGGACCATACCATCCATATACCAGGATCACATCTCCATCACTGATCTTCTTGTAAGCAAAGCGTGAAATTGCCCGAGCTGCAAGCACAATCTTCTCTTGCACATACCGATCAATAGCTACTCGAAGTTCTGACTTGGCCTAAATGGAGTAAGATGCTTAGGGAACAAGATGACCATGCCATGAATATGTGTATAATGATGGGCTCAAGGAGGACAAGGTTGCCTGAAGGGGACCCAAAGATGGCACAATTCAGACAGCCCAACCACTTCCTCAACCCCTGACCCGGGCAGAATGGCCACGCTGTCCCTCCTAGGAGTCCTGAATACGTTTCTCAGCTCTACCCCAGGTGCATGCCTTGCTCATTTCTCATACTCATCACCTCCTCTTCCCGCTTGGAGCCGCTCACACCCGTGATCTCCTTGTTAAGGAACTTGATGGCGTTGCACATACTTGCCGACAGGGGGCGGCACTGATTCAGGAAGCTAAAACAAGAACACCTTGTATTTGTGCGACTCTTCACAATTTAAAAAATAAATTACTTAAGAAGAAGACAGAGAACATAGACATGAAAAAGACGTAGAAGAGCAAGAGAAAAGGTACAAGAAAAGGACTAGGTGAGCTGCGAGTGCGCTTGTAGTGGTTGTCCTTACCTGAAATAGGGCTTCAGTTTATTGACTAGATCCCTGGAGAGTTCTTCATTTGGTGGTGTTGTGTAATCCTGAATCACCTGTAGTGTACACAAGCCGATCAACAAAATGCCCCCTAGTGAAGGTCTCTGGAAGGGGGATAGGGTAAGCCTCACTGAAGGAAGTGTTCTGAGGGTGAGAGAAGCCGGGGTAGTGTTGGGGAAGGTGGGCTGGGACAGGACTGGGCATACCTGCTGCAAGGCACGAAGCAGGGCAATACACCGGGCATTGGAGCCACTGACCAGGCCCTGGGAGTACTGCAGGCCGAGCCGCACCATGGCTGGGTGGATCACAGAGGATGGGATGCTGGTGGGATGGCGGTGTCACACACTGTGCAAGGAGCTGGAGCACTTACTGCCCACCTGCCCCTAGTGAAAAGGAACTTCCTTCACTAGCACAAACACCCCCATTTCCACTAGAGTTCTGCCTCGTGTGCATGCTCCTTCCCACAGATCCAATCGCAAACTTCCAGTCACTTTCGATACATAATACTAAAACTCCTCAGACTTAAAAGCTGTGCGGAAGAGCCTACCTCATACACTGGGTCAGAGAGTTTTGTCTGCTGTACTGGGGTAGATGGGAGAAGAGACTGACTTTGGATCCATAATCTTTTCGTGTAGGAACCTGGACAAAATAGGGGAATAAAACCAATGGCCTAGAGTTTAAAACTTATGTGATGAAGCTAGAAAGGAAGTAAACAGTGAAACTACTTTGTCCCAAATACCCATCCTCCAGGGTCTGGTTTTTGTCCCAAGCACCTTTCCTCCCTGTCCCCTCCCTGGGCTCTCCCTGGCACACACTTCCTACCTGCTGCCGCTCTGGTTTTTTAACAAGCCGCCTCAGAAGCGTGGGGTCATCAGCCTGCGTGTGCTCGGGGAGACGTTTCACACCTAAAAAATAACGAGCCTGTTTTCAAGACTCCGTAGGTGACATTGAGAATTTTTCTTTTTTCTTTCTTCCTTTCTTTCTTTAGGGCATAAGAGACATCCAGAAAAACTGGACAGAAGGAGGGGTAAAAAAAATAGAGAAATCAGGTAGGACGAGTTTTGGGGGAGAATTCTGAACTCTGAGAACCTAAGAAAAGCATCGGAGACTAGCGCTGTTTTACTAGGCCCTGGGGGACGCCTGGCAACACAAGCATCAGCGTCAAACAGCGGTCTTCCAAGGAAAGGACGATACAGACCCGAGGGGCTTTCGCCCGCGCTGCTGGGGCAGGACTGGGGCGGCGGTCCTCCCTGCTCCCCTTTCCTGGCCTGTTTCAGGGCCCGCTCGGCCTCCTGCTTGGCTCGCCGCTCCGCACGAAGCTCGGCTTTGCTCCGAGCAGCTGGCACCTTCTCTCCAGCAGGACCCAGCTGGCTGCCAGGTCCTGGCGGCTCCTTGGCGGGGCCTACGAACGAGAGAGGAAGAGATGCCCAACCCCCAGGCTGGCAATACCTGTGCTTTATTACCAACCTGGCTTCCCTCCCCGACTCGCTCACCTTCTCCCCCCTTCACCGGCTCCAACCCGGTCGGCCTGCCGGCCCCTCCTCTGCCAGCTCCCCACCCGCCCTCTGGGAAAAGCCCCCACACCTGGGCACTGGGGTGCAGACGCCGCAGGACCAGTCTCTTGTTCTGCCCCCTTTTCCTCCTTCCGTTTCTTCTTCTGCTGTTTCTTTTCCTTCCGAAGCTGCAGCTTCTCTTCTTGGGTCATCTCCCTCCCCGCCGCCTAAGACACGCACAGAACGCTGCTCCTCCCCATCGTGTCCGGAGGGAAACACGGCGGGACGCTCCCCAGATGCCCAGAAAGTGCGTCTCCAAACCTCCCCAACTCTCACCCCACACGGGTCAGTCCCATCCAGGGACAGTCACATCCCGTCGGGGCGATAAAGCCCTAAAAGCTCCCGGCTTTACTGAGCAATCAAGGGAAACACGGTGGGAGCTGGGGCGGAATGACGCGGGGACAGCCTCCGGACAGCGCCCGACGGGCGAAGGCGGAGGCCCCGCACTTACCCCCGGCCGAGGAGAAAGCTCCGCCTTCATCCCGGATCCCGCGTCTGCATCGGAGAACAGGGCACAGAGTGACCCCGAGAGGCTCCGGGAGGGCTTGGGGGGACGCGGACAGGGCGCAGCGGGCCGGTGGGTCGGCATGTCCGCGGTGCCGCCGGCACGCGGGCAGCCAGCCAAGAACTCGCGTGGGGACGCCGTGCGCGGCAGGATCAAAGGGTAGGCGGGGGAAGGAACAGGGGGCACCCACGCTTCTCCCGGGAACCGGCGGTCCGCGGCCCCGGACGGCGCCCGAGGCAGAACGGACCGGCGTCGCCGGCACTGAGCGACAGCGCCCCAAGCGCCGAGCGCCCCAGCGGGAGCGCCCGGAGTCCGTCGGCTCGCACACCCGGCCCTCACTCACCCTTGCGCACAGCCACAGCCGCGGCAGCCATCTCCCTGGGTCCTAGGCTCCGCCCCGCGGGCGCAGGGACTCCAGCGCCTCCCGTCAGGCACCCGTGGCGCTCAGCCCCCGCCGACTACCAGCTCCGGCATGCACTGGCGCGCCGCGGCCTACGGGCGGCAATGAGGGTCTTCTCGACTCGGGCCTTCCGGTCCCGGCAGTCTCTTCCTGCCCTTTGCACTACAGTTCCCAGCATGCCCGCGCGCCGCGGCCTACGGGTGGCGATGAGGGCCCTCTCGGCTTGGGCCTTCCAGTCCCGGCTGACTCTTCCCGCCCTTTGGACTACAGTTCCCAGCATGCCCGCGCGCCGCGTCCAAGAGCGGACGTCCCACCGCCCTTCCCGCATCCGATCCCAGACCCCCGCCCCCAAAATGGCGAGTGAGGCTGCGGGGACGCGCTGAGCAGCGGAGGCGAGCGTGCAAAGCCGCCGCGGCCTCCCAGTCGGGTGCCTGGCCGGGCCCTGCCGCAGGGAACATGCACTTTTCCATTCCTGAAACCGAGTCCCGCAGCGGGGACAGCGGCGGCTCCGCCTACGTGGTGAGGAGCGGCTGGAGCCGGCCGGGCAGGGGCGGGGATAACGGGCCGGAGCCCTCTCCCAGCGGCCTCCGAGGCCTGGCCGCAGCCTTCGGGTCTGTTCCCAGGCCGCCGGCTCCCGACGGCCTTGCTGGGAGTTTATTTCACGTCCCAGATGCGTCCAGAGGTCGCCCCAGCTCCTGTAGGCCCTTCGTTGGGCCGCGGCTGCTGTGGTGGGCGTCCCTGGCCTCTTGGGGAGAGAGACTGCGACGCGAGCGCCCAGATTTCCCCAGGCTGGTCCTTCTGCTCGGGGACCTGGACCTGGACCTGGGGAAACAGCCTGACCGACCCTCGGAAGGTCTCGGCGCGTTACTCGGGTGGAGCTGTGCCAGGCAGCTTCCGACCCGGGTTCTTCAAGGGGGTCGCCCGGACCGCGACCCTAAAATGCTTGCCTGCTTTTGTGTCCTCAGGCCTATAACATTCACGTGAATGGAGTCCTGCACTGTCGGGTGCGCTACAGCCAACTCCTGGGGCTGCACGAGCAGGTGGGATTCGCACCCTTGCCCTGAGGCAGCTTGGAGCCCGACTCTGGTCGTCCATGTCTCCCCTCATCGCTTTCCTGCTTTCTTGTAGCTGCAGTCACTGCTGCAGGGGTGGCCCTGGGACTTTATCTTATCGTTTGACACTTCCGGGGAACTCCCGAAGAGGCTGGATGCCTGCCCCCTGTCTGTTTCTCCCGATGCTCACTTCTCCTTCCTGCTTCCCTGACC
Organism: Myotis nattereri; assembly: GCF_964212035.1. Classification (NCBI taxonomy): domain Eukaryota; kingdom Metazoa; phylum Chordata; class Mammalia; order Chiroptera; family Vespertilionidae; genus Myotis; species Myotis nattereri. The sequence continues at coordinate 72,282,685 of NC_138085.1, read as the reverse complement.
CCTGGCTAACTTCAGGCTGTGCCTGTGCATGAAAAAGTCCCTCCCGCCCACCCCGCTTTCAGCTGCCAAAGCGCTTTCTTTTCTGGCATGTGAGCTGCAACTTGAGGTTCTTTTCCCTGCTCGTACAAACCATTAACCAGTTTCCTTCGTGTTCCGTAGCTCATCGCAGTGTAACCGTCCCGGTTATCTTTACGTATCTGTGATGCAATATTTCTCTGCTGTTCTCACCAGGTTGTGAACTCTGTATTGAGCAGAGTCCTGGTTCTACTGGTAACTAGTTGTGCAACCCTGAGCAAGTTACCTAATTTTTGGGGGCCTCGGTTCCTACAACTGAAAAATGGACTTATTGATCTGTGAAGTCTCTATAAGTCCCTCAATGCTGTACACATAAGTTTTCCTTTTCAAGGAAATTTTCCTTTGCTTCCTGTGAGGATCCAATGAACACCGTCTTGCTCTAGATAACCAAGGTGCTCCCTAGGTCCCATACAAAAACCCTCCCCACATTGTGAAGGGACTGACTGGTACACAGATAGGAAAGAACTTGTGTCTAGGACAGAGGGGCGGCTTTATTGGAATGCTACTTCCGCCAAAGGAATTGCTTCATGGATGACGAAGTTAGATTGGAAAGCAGGGACTGAGGGAAGGGAAAGGGAGCCCAAAACAACATTGAGTGTGGATTGCCTGTTCTTGTTTGCTATGTATGTGAAGGGTTGTATCTTTCTCTAAATAGCTTCGGAAGGAGTATGGGGCCAATGTGCTTCCTGCATTTCCCCCAAAGAAGCTCTTCTCTTTGACACCTGCTGAGGTAGAACAGAGGAGAGAGCAGTTAGAGAAGTACATGCAAGCTGGTGAGTGGTTGGAGGGAACTTTAGGCTGGCTGTGTTGAGGACTATGGGGAGAGACCAGATAGCTGGTTCTGTAGAAGGTCCTAAATTCTAGATATGGAAAGCTTCTTGTGTGATCTGTACTTCATTAGCAAGAGTAAGTAGCATGCAAGGATGCTGTAGATACTAGCAAAGCAACCTGGGCACTAACATCTATGAAAAATACTAATATGACACTGAATAGTCTCAAAGCAGTTTCGATCGGTGGGGAGAACTTAATTTGTATCTGATGTGCTTTCGATGGACATCATTGTTATTTCCCTAGTTCCATAGACTGATCAACTAGATGGCAGTGAAGGGTGGAGCAGGTCAAGAATTCATGCAAACAGTGAATGAGATGAGGCCAGCTTGGAATGTGACAGGTCACCATCAGCTCAGGAAATGAAAAGGGGGGGGGGGGGGGGCGGGGGACTTACCAAGGTAACTGGGAGGAGCTAAGGAAGAGTCTTAAGTTACTGGAACATCATTTTCTTGCCCCTGCAGTTCGGCAAGACCCATTGCTTGGGAGCAGTGAGACCTTCAATAGTTTTCTGCGGCGAGCACAACAGGTGAGGCTTGGGGTGGGGCCAAGATTTAAGGGAAGGGCCTTCCTATAGGGCCACCTCACTTGAATGAATGGCTAAGAGGAGTCATCCTGGCACTATTTTTTTATGGAATGGGGCTTCTGCTGTACCAATGAAATGAGGGAAACATGTAATTAAGTAGCTGGGAATAAAGACAGCAGGGGGACCTAGACACAGAGTTGGGCAGGGGTTAACAAAGTGGTGGCTTCCATTCCCAGGAGACACAGCAGGTCCCCACCGAAGAGGTCTCCTTGGAAGTGCTGCTCAGCAACGGGCAGAAAGTTCTGGTTAATGTGCTAACTTCAGATCAGACTGAAGATGTCCTGGAGGTGAGGTGCTAGTTCTGCACTACCCCTGCACCCCAGGGTCCCAGGTTTGGGGGTTGATTGGAACCAGCCAGTGTGATGAGCTGTACTTCCTTCTTTGTCCACAGGCTGTGGCTGCAAAGCTGGATCTTCCCGATGACTTGATCGGATATTTTAGTCTCTTTCTAGTTCGAGAAAAAGAGGATGGAGCCTTTTCTTGTGAGTTTCTCTGTACTTCACTGCTACCCTGTGCTTCCAGTAGTGAATTTGCCTCCATCTCCCCCCTGGCATTTCCTCAGGGCTTCCCTCTTGATTTCCCTCCCCTTGAGTCTCATGACATTTTCCTGTTTTATTTTTAACCTGTAGTTGTACGGAAGTTGCAAGAGTTCGAGCTGCCTTATGTGTCAGTTACCAGTCTTCGGAGTCAAGAGTATAAGATTGTGCTAAGAAAGAGGTCAGGGCTGGGCTTGGAGAAGGGGGAAGTGCTAGATTGAATTTTGGGGCCATGTATTGAGACAGAATACTTTGGACAAGGGGGTAGCACTGGGTGTTTGTACCAAGCTTCCTCCCATCGTGCCACCATTAGCCTGATAGTTCTAGATTGTTCCTGTTTTGCCCCTATTTTCCAGTCTACCTCTTGCCTTACCCCAGCTCAGTCCCCTTTCCACCCCTTGGCTTCACAGTTATTGGGACTCTGCCTATGATGATGATGTCATGGAGAACCGGGTTGGCCTGAACCTGCTTTATGCTCAGGTGAGCTTGGAGGTGCTTCAGAACCCTTCCTCTGAAAATGACTCTGGTCTCCCACGCTGCCAGGAAAACTCCCTTCATGTCTTTTCTCCATGGGGGTAGTTCCTAGAATATTAGCAGGGTAACTGGCACAACATCTGGTCAGGGTCAAGGACTCACTGCAAAGAGGTTCTTCAAATGTGGGGCCCGGGGTCAGGCTGGATAGAGGTAGACACTTCTCCTTGTACCTCTGACTCAGAGCCCCTGTCTTCATTGTAGACGGTATCAGACATTGAGCGTGGGTGGATCCTGGTCACCAAGGAGCAGCACCGGCAACTCAAATCACTGCAAGAGAAGGTCTCCAAGAAGGAGGTGAGCTCTGCCTGTCTCCCTTGAAGGGGCTGCTTCCTCTGAGCTGCCCTGCTTCCCCTCCTGACCAACCCCACGTGGTGACTGGGTTTCAGTTCCTGCGGCTGGCTCAGACGCTGCGGCACTATGGCTACTTGCGCTTCGATGCCTGTGTGGCTGACTTCCCAGAGAAGGACTGTCCAGTAGTGGTGAGCGCAGGCAACAGTGAGCTCAGCCTCCAGCTCCGCCTGCCTGGCCAGCAACTCCGCGAAGGCTCCTTCCGGGTTACCCGCATGCGGTGCTGGCGGGTCACCTCCTCTGTGAGTTGGGGTAGAAGGGAGAAGCCTTTGGGGTGGAGGTCTGACAAGCCATCAGCTTCAGAAATGGGCTGGGCTGCAGTGAGTCAGAGAGCATGGCAGATTGATGAGAGTGAACTCGGCCTGATCCCTCCCTCTCTCCCAGGTGCCATTGCCCAGCGGAGGCACAAGCAGCCCGGGCCGGGGCCGGGGTGAGGTGCGCCTGGAACTGGCTTTTGAATACCTCATGAGCAAGGACCGGCTCCAGTGGGTCACCATCACCAGCCCCCAGGTGTGAGCCCACCCTCAGGCCTCTGGACCCCATTGCACCGCCTCTATTAGATACCCAAGTCTAGGGCTTCCAGGACTGCATGTGAGTGGGAGTCCTTGTCTTAGGGGTACCGGGCTCAGGATGGCAACTCTAGGCTGAGCTCTCCTTTCACCCTCAGGCTATCATGATGAGCATCTGTTTGCAGTCCATGGTAGACGAACTGATGGTGAAGAAATCCGGCGGCAGTATCAGGAAGGTAAGTAGCAAGTGTGGACCTTGCCTTTTGTACCAGGTGTGAGGGAGGGGAAAGTGCTGGGGATTCCCAAGGGAGTGGTCCTGCCCTTATCAGTGCCTTGTATCTCCATCCTCAGATGCTGCGCCGGCGGGTGGGGGGCACCCTGAGACGCTCAGACAGCCAGCAAGCAGTGAAATCCCCACCGCTGCTTGTAAGTGTTGTGTCAGTACCTGGGCCGCAGGCTTCTCATACCCGGGGATATGAGAAGCCTTTTTCTGACATCTCTGCCTCTTCCCCAGGAGTCACCTGATGCCAGCCGGGAGTCCATGGTCAAACTCTCAGTGAGTTCCCCATGAGGGTTGGTGAAGTGGGTGTTTGTAGGGGGATTTCAGGGAGGCTTGAGCCCTCTGACCCCACCCTGCCTTTGTTACAGAGCAAGCTGAGTGCCGTGAGCTTGCGGGGAATTGGCAGTCCCAGCACAGATGCCAGTGCCAGTGACGTCCATGGCAATTTCGCCTTCGAGGGCATTGGAGATGAGGATCTGTGATCTCCAGTGCTAGGATGTCTGCCCTCTACCCCAGAGGAATGTTCAAAAACTTGCCCTGTGCCTGTATCCCCCAAACCCAGGGGTCTTTTCCTTCTTACCTTTCCCTTTTCTCCTCTTGGCCAGGGGCCTCCTAACCTTCCCTTCCCCCTTGGGCTGGCTGCACAAAGGATTATCCCCTTTTCAGAGCTGGCCCTCAATGCCAAATTAGCATTTAGTATTTTGCACAAAGTCCATGGGACCATGGTTACCTGCCTGGGGGAGGAACCATAGTTCCCCCCAGCAGCTTCTGGCTCCTCAGGGCCATGGGCCAAGGGGATGGGCAGAGGTCTGTGTATGGTCCGGCCCACCTGCCCCTCATTAAACTCAGCCTGATTGCTGCCTACCTCTGGTTCCCTCTCTGCCCCTGCTTCCCCCATCAGAGCATGGGCTGCTGTGCTACGAGGAAGGCTGAGCTGTGCTTGCCACTGCCAGTTCAGCACAGACATGGCTTTGTTAGTGTTTCCTTTATTATAAAGTACTGAAATAAGTTAAATAAACAGGTGGGAGGCTGGGCAGTCCCCCAGCCGGTTTCTCCACAGCCCCTGGGAGCAGTGGAGGTGTATACAGGGCCCTTCTCACTGAGCTCATGAAGTGCACCAGTCAAGGCAAGGCCCGTGGTCCATAGTGTGCCTAAGTTAGTCTGTGGAGCCCCTGGCCAGCGGGGGAGGAAAGAGAAGGTGGCTTCTGGTCCATTACAGGAGGGTCAGGGCTAATCCTACAGCCCTGGAGAAGGACCTAGTTCAGGGTGAGTCTGTATGGAGAGCCCGGCTACCAGTGGTGCTCAGGGCCGTCGGACCCCGAGAGCTCAAAACGGAGGTGGGGCTGTGAGGTGGGGCCCAGCCCTCAGAGGCAGAGAGGCCAGGTCCTCCTGTGCCACCATGCCCATGCACCTTCTGGTGGCGTTTGTAGTTGTCCCAGTGGCCCGTGGTGTAGGCGCAGGTGGCACAGCGGAAGGGTTTCTCGCCCGTATGCCGCAGCATGTGGCGTTTGAGGTTCATGCTCTGGTTGCAGCTGTAGTTGCAAAGACTACACCGGAAAGGTTTGTCCCCAGAGTGGATGCGACCGTGACGCTTAAGGTTGGCCAGGTTGCCACAGGCATAGGGGCAGAGGGGGCACTTGTACGGCTTCTCTCCTGTGTGGACGCGCTGGTGTCGCTTCAGGTTATCCAGATGAGCAGAGGCATAGGGACAGCGGGCACAGCGGAAGGGCTTCTCACCACTGTGTGTCTTCATGTGCCGGGCCAGGTGATTGGGATAGTGAGTGGCAAAGGGGCAGAGGCTACAGGCAAAGCCTTTGTCACTAGGGCCCTGAGGCCCCCCACTGGCACCTCCAGCCTCTCCTCGGATGCAGCGCCCACACATGGCGGCTCCCAGCCGACTACCCTCGCCCTCCTCCAGCTCTTGTCCACAGTTTCGGCAGGTCCAAGGGAACAGCAGCTCTGGCAGTGGTTCTGATCCGGTCCCACAAAGGCCCTCCCCTTCACCCCGCAGTTGTCCACAGTCTGGCAGGAAACTGGCACCACCTGGCGGCACGTGGAGGCTCAAATCTGGAAGCAGCAGAGCATCTGTGGGAACAATGAGACCTGGTGAATCCAAGTACCCCTAGGGCCACCCACCTGTGTCCCAGTCCTTTGGTCCCTGGCATTTTACCTTCGGGTCGCCGGGGCACTGTCCCCTCCTGCTCTGTGGGACTGGGAGGCCGGACTGGACGAGGAGCACAGCAGCGGAAGCCACAGGTCGGGCACGGAGGAGGGGGGGGCTCTGCATGGGTGCGTTGATGCCTCCTCAAGTTGCCCAGGCTGCTGCAGGCAAAGGGGCAGTGGGGACAGCGGTAGGGCTTCTCGCCAGTGTGGGTGCGAGTGTGTCGTGTCAGGTTGACCAGCTGGGCTGAGGCGTAGGGGCAGCGGCCGCAGCGGAACGGCTTCTCCCCGCTGTGTGTCTGCATGTGCCGCTTCAGGTGGCTCGAGTAGTGGGACACGAAGGCGCAGAGGCGACATGAGTATAGCAGCCGTGGGGGCATCGGGGCCCCCCCACCCGGCTCTCCTGCCCCACAACACGGCCCCTCACCTGTCGGCCCCCCACACAGCTGGCAGGCTGGGCCTGGCCTCTCACCCCCAGCCTCCCCTGGGCCCCTGGATGGCTCCTCAGCTTCACTCTCAGCACTGAGAGCCCGGCCACCCCCAGACTCGTCGTCACTCAGCCCGTAGGGAGGCCCAGGCCTGGCCCCCAGAGAGTCTCCTGGTGAGACAGACGAGAAGAGACATCAACATTAGGTAGGACTAGACTCCAAACCCTTTCTCACTCCCCGTCTTCCTTTGTGCTTGGCCCCACCTTTCTCTTCCCTCCAGTGATCCCCAAAACTAAATACGAATTGTCTACTGCTGTGTCGGGACTAGCTAGTGCCTAGTTCCACTTAATGAGAAAAGATCAGGGACCACAGACTGAAATGAATCAATGATAATATAATTAACTGATTCTTAGGATACAAAAGAAAAAATACACCAGGAAGAGGCCTGGAACTTTCCTAAGCTCTGTATTAGTAAGGCCTCTTTTAACATGGATCTGATTATATAAAATTTAGGGGAAAACAGAAACGAAGCAATGCATGTAATGCCACCTGTAAGCCTGAGGGACGCTTCAGGTGGGTTCCCGCAGTGACTCACACGGGCATGACTGGGGGCAGCGCACAAGTCAGGGTGCGGTGGGAGGACTCGGGCAGAGGCCAGAACCTCACACAAAAGGCGCTTAAGCTGCAGGTGAGGAGACTGGGCATGAAGTACCAGCTCCAAGTTCCTTCCCGAACCTCTCGAAGTAAACTCGCCCAAGGCACGGGCTCCGGAGTGGGACAAGGTTACAGAAAGGACGTTTACTTTTAACCAGTGGCTCCTCCACTGTCCCATTCACACCGCCTTGGCGCGGCCCCGAGCTCCACCTCCGCACAGCGATGGGGCTGACTGGACAAGTCGGCAAGGGGAGCATCTAGCTCACGTCTAACCTCACCGCCTCCCGAGGGGCTGGGTCCAGGGAGTCCCCAGAACTCACCTTCGGAGTCTCTCTCGAAGCCCAGGAGCTGGTCGCTGCTGCCGTCACCTTCCTCCTCTTCCTCTTCCTCCTCAAACTCCAGATCCTGGCCTAGCAGCAGGTCACTCTCCAGCACCAGGGCCCCCGGTCCTTCATCGAGGGAGTCTTCGGTGTCCACTGGAGAGGGGAGAGGCTGCGCGTTTTCTCTCAGGGCCGTGCCCACCATCCGCCCCGGGGGCCTGGCCTCTGGACCGGAACCGGACTGCCCAGACTTGGAGACCCTCCGGGTTCCCTTCGTACCTCGGTGGGCAGCTAGGAGCCCACAGCGCCCACACCATCCCTCAGGAGGCCCCGCCACCCCGACCTGAACCCATCCACTGACCCCCTCGCCGCTCCTCCCCCGCAACTGCGACCCCTGACCTTTGACCCCCTCGCATTTCACGGGCTGCGGGTGGCTTTGCTTCCTTCGGGGCATCGTGACCGGCTCCAGCCCGACGCGCCTCTGGCCTGCGGCCGCCCGGCCCCGCCCCTCCCAGCCCGGCGCACGGCCCGCCCTTCCTCTCAGGGCCCGCGAGCCGCCCCCATGCAGCGGCGCGGGCCCGGGGCAGCCCCCGGCCCTGGCCCCGGCGCCCAGCTCAGGCCGCTCCCGCCGCCACCGCCGCGTCCATTCATGGAGCCCCCTACCTCCCCCCCCCTACGGAGACCAGCTGGTACCTCCGTGCTCGCTTCCGCTTCCGCTACCGCAGAGCCGCACGGGACACGTAGTCCCGTCCGTGGGAAGCAGAGGCAGCAGGGCTTTCGCAGCGTGACCAGGAAGTGATTGTGACGAAAGGAAGGGAGAAAGCCAATCAGAGATCTGATAGAAGACGGCTGGCAAGGCCGCCTGGCAGTCCTGATCCCTCCCTGGCGGAGGAAATTATTCCTGACTCCGCAAGGGGGTGAGGATGAGTAGCGACAAGGCCAGCCTGCCGGTAACTCATGGAGCGAATACCTGGGCCCCCTCTACTGGACACGCAGGCTCGCGTGGGACGGACCCACACGGACCCCCCGCCCCCCAATGGCTAGGTAGATGCTACTACTGATAGGGTCAAGCCTGAAGTGCCCAGGCAACCTGAGTGACCAGGACAGGATGGAAAGGCAGCAAAGAAAAAAGGACACTGGGTTTGATTAGGTTTTGGCCTTTAGTCTGAAAAAGTGTTTGATTGAAAGTGTACAACAGAGCGGGTGCAAGCGGCCGGGGCCATGGAGCCGCCAATAAAAAAGAATGTCCTTAAATAAAGTTCACAGAGTAAAAACCAGAACCTCCAGTCCTTCCCTCCAACACAACAGAGCACAGGCACAGAACCAGTGATGAGCCCCAAGGAGCAAAGAGGAGGCTGGGGAGAGCAGCAGCGGCTCCCGAGCTGCTGTGTGGAGGGTGAGCCCTCTTTGGAATGGGCTGAGTAAAGCCACCCAGTTCCCCCTGCACACCTCACAACCACTGCTAAGGCTAAAGGAAAAAGACAAAACTCAGTCTCAGGTCCGGAGGGCTCAGAAAACAGTCTCGGGGGCAGGAGTCTGGACAACCAAGTCCGCTAGTCCCGCTTGGCCTTCTTGTTGTCACTGTTGCCATTTTCTTCAGCCTCCTCAGTAGAAAGCACCTCCTCCAGTTTCCGCTTGCCACTCTCTGGCTGAAGCTCTGCTGTGTTTCGGGGCTTGAAGCAAATGATGATGCAGGTCATGTTGTCACACCCTGTACCGTCCCCAGAAGTATCTGGTGCCAGGCATTGATCCAGCAGCTACAAAATGGAAGGGGTAGCAGTTTTAAGGTTTGAATACTTTTCCGGGAACCTAAAGTCACATTAGAGGGGTGGTCGTGCCAGACAAGGTGGCAGAAGGAGAGAAATGGGTCACAGGTTATTACGAAACAGCCCATTTGCTAGTCCATGAGGCATAAGGTGAGTCAGGGAAATGAGGGAAGGTGGAACTTTCTACTCAGGGTTTGGCATCTGTCACTAATGAATGATACTCCTATGCTCTGGTCTTGGAGAAAACCTTGGCTCTGCAGCCCAGACACTCTTCCAAACTGGGACTCACCTCTTCCACGATGGATGACAATAACCGAAGCTCCCCATTTTCATCACGCTGGCTAATCTTTGACTGAATAAAGTCTATAACTTCCTGGCTGCTCATCACATTCCTGGGATCAGAAACAATAGTCAGAACCTTCTTTAGTCCCACGGAAAGCAGAATGGAGGAGTATGGATAGAGGTGACAGTTTGGGTCAATGTAAACACAGAGACTGTCCTCAGCTCTGCCTTAGTCTTAGTCTTGATACCAAGCTGTCTACCTAAACTCTAATCCTAGAGCAGCTTGAGAAAAGGTACTGAATGCAGCCATTCAATGGATGATATAAAACCAAAGCAGGCTCTAGCAGGTCTACTCTGTGGATAGAGCATCAAACTGAAGGGTCCCAGATTCGAATCCAGTCAAGGGCACATGCCCAGGTTGTGGTCTCAATCCCCAGTAGGGGGGGCATTCAGGAGGCAGCCAATCAATGATTCTCTCTCATCATTGATGTTTCTATCTCTCACTCACTCTCCCTTTCTCTCTGAAATCAGTAAAAATATAATAAATCAATAGAAATATATATTTTAAAAAATAATAAAAATGAAGCCAAAGGAGCTCAGGGCACTACATGAGAAGTAATGCTGCAGAAAAAGGAACTTTAAGGCATTCTGCCAGTGCTCACCAGATGCCATCACAGGCAATGACCATGAATTCATGGTCATCTGTGAGAGTCAGCATCTTGATGTCAGGAAGGGCTGATATCATCTGTTCCTCAGGTGGCAAGTTCTTGTTTCTCTTATAGAAGTGATCTCCTGAAGTAAAGGAATAGTTGGTTAACAAATAGTTTGGGTACTTCTCACAGACTTGTGTTTGAAGCCTTGCCATTCATTTCCTTCCTTTCCATAATCTAATGGGCAGGCGAACTGAGTTCTAGTTTCAACCCTGACTTTAGGATGAATCATAAGTAATTCACTAACCTGTTTTTTTTCATCATCCAGAAATGATACCCATATTACCTATCTCATAGAGGCATTTAAGGTTACTGGTGGTAGATACAAAAATATTTGGAAAGGTACAAGGGCTATGAAAATTAAAACTTGCTACTACACAGTCGGAAACAGAGAAAAAGACCCCAAAAGTCTTTTCCATACATAGTCCCCTAGTTCTTACCAATGGCCCTGGAGAGGTTGAGGCCCCCGTTGACTCGACCATCCATGGTAACCTTGCCACCAGCATTCTTGATGCGTGCTAGCTCCACTTCATCCTCCGGCTTGTGGTCATAGGACATGTCTAAAGCTTTGCCAGCCTCAGACACCACACAGCGAGAGTCTCCTGCATTGGCTACAATCAACTGCTTCCCTCGTATCAGAGCCACTACAGCTGTTGTACCACTGTCAGAGCCAGGCTTAAGAAGGAGAAAGAAAGCATCATGGAAGCTTCTGGACACGAGTTCCCCTGACCATTCACCTATGCTTTCTCATCTCACTAGGACCACCAAGATAGCTTTAACAAAAAGGAGGATCACAAATTTTATATTCCCAGGGACTATGGCATGCTCCCTCTGTTTTCTGAGACAATTCTACCCAAAAGACCTCATTCCCTTTGCAGAAAAAAATCCCCCCATGACCATGACTTCAATACTAAAAGAGCAAGGGGATCCCCTCTCCCAAAATCAAATCAGGGGATTCACAACTGCCTCTTGATTCTTCTAAACCCACTGCTCCCCATTCCCACAGACCTCCTCTTTGCCTTCCATCCCAGGGACCATCATCTCCTCCTCTTCTTCCTCATCCTCTTCAGCCTCCTCGGTGTCATCCTCATCTTCTTCATTTTCTGCCTCTTCACTGCTGTAGCCATCCTCTTCCTCACTGCAATCCTGCCAGAGGGATGATCCCAGGCAACTGAGACTGGAATAACCTCCTGCCCCACTCCCCCAACTCTTATTCAAAACAAAGAGGCCCTGCTGAACACAGGTCCTCAGAACACTAAAAGATGCAACTATATGATCACGGTGAGCAATATGGGGGAAGGGAGAGGGCTAGCATTGGAATAACTGATATCCTGAACTGGGCTCACCAGGGGAAGGCCAAGGCAATCAGCCTAAAGCACCTTCTGGGCAACATGACCAGAAAGTAAGTTGCCCAGAAAAGGAAATACCCAAATATCCAAAGTAATAACCACCATCTTCCTATTCTCTCTCTAGGAGACAGACTCTTTCAAGGCCACAACTAAATCTATTTGTTAGTGTATCAACAAAGAAAGAGGTAAGAGGGCTAATGGTACATGTGTTGGTGGAGATAATGAACCCAAGAAAAGCTTAGCATATAGTGGGTCTTTGGGGATGATGTCAAAATAGAAGAGTCAAACAGCTATGAATGGCAACCAAACAGGCCCCTCTGCAATTTCAGCATCTATCAGCCCCTACAGGCCCTTACCTCGCTGTCTTCCTCTTCCTCCTCCGCCTCATCTGACTCATCCTCACTGTCCTCAAAGAACTTGGACTTAGCAACTCGAGGCAGCTTGTCGGAGGCTGAAGAGCAGGAAGGCCCAGCCTCACCAGTGGGAATGCCAGGCTCACCACCTTGGCCTGCCTCTGTACGTTCCGAGTTGGAGGAAAGGCCTGTGTGGACCTTGGCTGTGGGACCATTTTCCTCTGAAGAAGATTCCCTAGATGGGTCCTCAGATCCTGCCTCCCCATTGAGGCCCTGGGACCCTGGTTCCTCGCCTGTCCCAGCTCCAGATTTGCTGTGGGGAGCACCCTTGTGACAGTTCTGCCCGTAGCGTGTCAGCAGCTCTTCAATAGTCATGGTAGCCTCTTCATGCAGCAGTGCAGCCTCCTCATTGTCCACTGCAGGTAAGAGGCTAAATCAGCGCCCCCATGCCAGATTCCTCATGGGATTGGTCACTCTTACTACATCCACTGCCCTTGCAGCCTGAATTCCAACTTCCCCACCACTCCCTACTCCTAAGGGTCCTCTCACTTACCAAGTCTCAGAAAAACACCCTTTTGCTTTTCTTCTCAAGTAACATCTGCCTCCATAGCCTTCCTTTGGTCTTTGTCTTTCACCCCCTTCTTAGTCAAAGGATCGCTAGGTATATTTTCCTTATCATCTCATTTTTTATTGGTAAGTTGGAAACCCTATTCTGACTGAGGACCCAGGAAGCCCACAGTGCCAGTCTAGGCCTATGACCAAGGCTTAATGACTGGCTGCTGGGGCTAATGACAGCTCCGGTCTTGAAAAACAGTCACATAAATATTAATAGGAACCAGAAAGACCCCATCACAATGACAAAAAATAATGCACATAAAAATGCTTACAACTAAGACACTAGGCACTCAACAAAGGTTAATTCTATTTCTCCTTTTCATAATCACATGCAATGCAGGAGAACATAGGGTTCTTTAATTTGAGGACTCTCTAAGTGCATAGGAAGTCATTCTCTCTTAGAATTTATACAGAAATAACATATACTAAATAATAGTATTTTAAAATGCTGATTTCCTCTCAAACATGAGATGCCACACTTACCATCATCTTCATCAGCTACTTTTTCTTTTTCATCTTCATCCTCAGTGGGTCGCCCTGCAATCTGTGCCAGCTCCTTAATGACTTCCTCAGTGGTTAGTTTGGCATCAATAGCCAAGAAGGCATCTTCCAAAGCCTGAATATAAGCAAAACAGTATGAGGCAAGTATAGGGAAAAGTACAGCAGGTATAAAATAAGTTGCCTAGATAGAATCCTAGTCACAAGGATGGGGTGCAAATTAGAATGTGATCCCCCACACTAGGAGACACTCGTATATACATGAAAAACAGTTCAGAGACCTGGGGATGATAAGGCAGCTCTAAAAAGACTTAAGTGGGAATAAGCTTATTTTATTTTTAAATATGGAACGCTTCACGAATTTATGTGTCATCCTTTGCAGGGGCCATCCTAGTCTTCTCTGTATCATTCCAACTTTAGTATATGTACTGCCAAAGCGAGCACGGAATAAGCTCATTTTAGGCAACAAATTTTTTAAGAAGTTAGGTGGCAATGAGAAAGGAAAAGCTAAGGATCAGAAAACAGGGGAAAGCCTACAGAAGGGAAGAATGAACATTGTGGGAAGACAGACCTTCTGTAGCTTGCCTTCTTTGTAAGCCTTCTGATCTTTGATGATATCAGGAAGATATTTGGCACAATACAAGGCAACTTCCTCCCCTAGAAGAAAGGTAAGGTCACCCAGGGCACTGCTTCCCACACATAGAAAGTAATATAATATCTGTATGTCATACTGGAATAAACTCCAAGCGTTGAGGAGATAAATATCTTAGCACAACTCAAACCTATTTGAAAGACAACCTTTGGGAAGTTTTGACTCAGAAAATGGACTTCCCAATCACATCTCTTGGGGCTATATTAATATATCCCTTGTTTTTTCACTTGCATACTTAGTTTTCAGTGAAAGGGGAAAAAAGCTAATGTAGGAAGATTCTTTTCTGGATTAAAACAAGGCCTGGAAGAGATTATGAACCAATACAATATCCTATTAGGACGGAAGAATGGCAGAATAGAGAAAAACAGCATGAGGCAGGAAATGATATCGAAGGACCAGAACTTTGAAAGTAAAAGAACAAAGGACCTGTTCTTGCCCTATAAAGTCTGGAATTAGAGTATTAGGATGTTATCAATATGATCTGTTAAAGTTACCTCCATGTCCATCATAGACAGAAAACATAGCTGTCTCACTGTCCAGCTCAGGAATACAATTGTGAGCATCCTAGGAAAAAGAAGAGAATAATTAGCATTTCTCAAGGCCAAAGGATATTCTTCCTCAAGTCATGAGGATCATGTTCACACCTTAATCTTACTAATTTTTTAACTCTTCCCTAGCTGACCTACAGGGCCTAGAAATAAGAAAGGAAGATGGAAGGATAAACTAAGAAAAGAAGTACAGGAGATGGAGAAAGGAAGAAGAGAGATGAATCAGGTCACTACCTCTGAAGTCTAGCAGCCACAAGCCTAGGAGGTATCAGTCATCCAGATGGCAGAATGCTTGGCTGTTGGAACTCTAGACCTGACCTTTTTGGATTTGTGGCAACTATGGGAAGAACCAGAATAAAGGATCTTTTAAGTCACTTCCAGATCCATTCCATGAACCAGTGAACTTCAAGTAGTCATGCTACCATATATACCACATGATCTCTGGCCAGCTATCTCTTACCTTAATATCATCATTTATAAAATGAAATAAGAATATCTATCTTGCCCATATCATCACAGAACTATAAATTGGAATTATTTAGCACCTGGCTCACATCTTTCGTCTCTATCCTTATTCTCAAAAAGGAATGCACACCATAAAGATTCATCTTATACCTTGAGGTCTCAGTTCCTAGAACTACTCCACATTACCTTCTCCTCTACTTCCCGAAAAGCTTGAATCTATATTATCACTTGGAACTGTTCCACCTTCTCTAAGCACTTAAATTTCCACCTTGACACCTTTGATCACAGCCTCCCTACCTTTACCCTAGCCTTTATTTCTCTCTGTCCCTTTTTGAGCCAAAGCTAAGTACTTCAACACTGTCTCTTAGCAAGCTAGAAAACCTCATCCAACCTTGTATAACCTAACCAACTGCTTTCTTTACCCTTGAATCAGAGGCACTAAGTATTGTAGTCATAAGATGTCATGAAATTATGTTGATTGTGGTCACTACTTCCATTTATCTTTTTTTTCTGTATTCTCCATTGACTCTTAATTATATTAACCACATCTTCCCTATTCTACCTCAAAACTTCTCCAGCTATATCGAATCTCTCCCCTTTGCTTTGCCTCAAAAACAGTATTTCTCCTCTTTCTAGATCAACATTCATCTTAAACTCCTAATCTTCAAACTCGTCTCCTCCAACAGTTTACTTCAGAGCAGACAATAACCTTAACAGCAACCCAAAGAGCTGTTTTGCAGTTTTCATTCGCTCCAGCCTTTGTTTATAAGGAGTACAAACCACACCAGCTTTCTTGAAAGTGCTCTTGGGTTCTATGAAGAACTTTAGTTCTATACTTCCTAATGCCTGTTAATATTAGATGTCCCTTCTCCACCACAAACTTAACATATGTAAACCGGAACTCAACATATCTTAAGTCTCTAAAAAATCTAGAGCTTCCCCTACACGTAATGAAATCTGAACTCTCCCAGGCAACACCTAATCAAAGTCCTCCTTGATTTCCTGGTTGTCTTCCACTTTCCATCACTGAGTCCTGCTGAGTTTTCCTTGGTAACTCTGTTCCTAAATTACTTTAGTTTTTTTTTAAATTTATTGTCTAAAGTTTTACATGTCTCCTTTTTCCCCACTGACACCGCCCCCCCACCCCCAAATCCATTCCCACCCCAGGCAAGCTCCCACTGCCCCAGTGTCTGTGTCCTTGGTTATGCCAATATGCATGCATGCAAGTCCTTTGGTTGCTCTCTAATCCCCCCTCCCCTGCCATTTGTCTCTGGGTCTATTCTTGTTCATCAAATTATGTTGATCATTAAAGCCCATATATGAGTGAGATCATGTGATATTTATCTTTCTCCAACTGGCTTATTTCGCTTAGCATAATGCTCTCCAATTCCATCCATGCTGTTGCAAATGGTAAGAGTTCCTTCTTTTTTATAGTGGTGTAGTATTCCATTGTATAGATGTACCGGATTTTTAATCCACTCATCTGCTGATGGGCAGTTAGGTTGTTTCCAAATCTTAGCTATTGTAAATTGTGCTGCTATGAACATGGGGGTACATATATCCTTTCTGATTGGTGTTTCTGGTTTCTTGGGATATAGTCCTAGAAGTGGGATTACTGGGTCAAATGGGAGTTCCATTTTTAACTTTTTGAGGAAACTCCATACTGTCTTCCACAGTGGCTGCACCAGTCTGCATTCCCACCAGCTGTACACAAGGGTTCCTTTTTCTCCACATCCTCCCCCACACTTGTTGATGATAGCTAAATTACTTTACTCTTAATAGTTTAACTCCTCTATCTCTACTCTCTGCCCCCTATAATCCAACCTGCATACATCCAGCTGCCAAATTAATCTTTCTAATATAACATTTTATTGCTACAAACTTCAGTAGATTCTACTGAATATAAGATTGATTCCCTACAACTTACTGGAAATTTAAAGCATTCAACACCATTCCTACCCATCTCAATAACCTAATCTCTTACCTCTCATAACTAATCCCCAAAAGACACTCTTGACACTGACCACCCCAGCCCAGCATAGTAAGCAGGCTTGTCTCAGAGCCTTTCTAATACTCAGAGCCTACCCCTCCTTCTAATACTTTTTCTTCTTCCACTTTCCTCCATCTCATTTGTCTGTTACACTCTTTCCTTAAGGTCCAATTAGTCTCACCTCCCAGAGATCTTTCTCAATCACACTAATGTTCTATGATCACTTCCCCCTCTGAACTCAATATTATTGCCTCTATCAATAATTTTGGCACTCAGCATATGCTATCTTGTATTGTTATCCAATATTCCATGGGGGAAAAAGCAGTCCTAGGTCTTAACTAGACTATAAACCAACATGAAAGCAAAGGCTGTCTTAAATTTCTTTATAGCTCAGGGTCCTAACAGTATGTTCTGCAACACAGCAGGACTTCCACGTTTGCTCCTAATGGTGGGCTCCTAGATGCGTCAGGACAAATAAATTAAGGATACCTCCTCCTTCATTTCCTACCTCAAACCCAGAGATGTATCATAACACAATAACCATTGAGATGGTCTGGAAGAGATGACTCAGAATACACAGGTCATCTGAGTCAAGGCTCTTAGGCCTTGTCTTACTAAATCATGTATCACACAACCCCTTCTGACGTAGACAATCAGTGGCTCTGTACTAATAAAGCCTTGATTATCCCCCCTCCCCCCCATGTCAATCTCCTACGGTTATAAATACATCCACAAACACTCACTGGATCAACCATTTGGATCCACAATACATAAATTTATCTTAACCTTTACAAATCAATTTTTAAAATGTGAAGATGGTTTGGAAAGGAATTACACATTTTCTTTTCTTCTAAGTATTGAACAAAAAGGCCTAGCTAGACCTGGCTGGGTAGCTCAGTTGGTTAGAGTGTTATTCTGATACACCAAGGCTACGGGTTCAATCCCCGGCCAGGGCACATACAAGAAGCAACCAATGAATGTATAAATAAGTGGGACAAATTAAAGTGTGTCTGTCTGTCTCTCTCTCTCTCTCTCTCTCTCTCTCTCTCTCCTTTCTATCTCTCTAAAAAAATCAATCAAGCCCTAACCGGTTTGGCTCAGTGGACAGAGCGTCAGCATGCGGACTCAGGGGTCCCAGGTTTGACTCCAGTCAAGGGCATGTACCTTGGTTGCGGGCACATCCCCAGTGGGGAGTGTGCAGGAGGCAGCTGATCAACTGATCGATGTTTCTCTCTCATCGATGTTTCTTCTCATCGATGTTTCTAATTCTCTATCCCTCTCCCTTCCTCTCTGTAAAAAACCAATAAAATATATATTTTTTAAAAATCAATCAATAAAATGTAAAAGGCCTAGCTAGAGAAGATGAGAGAACTAATTCTCAAATTCATCTTGACATTACTTTTAAATTATACTAGTATGCATGTATTATCACTGTGCTATAGACTTAATGTTTTGTGTCCCCCTAAAATGCATATATTGAAATGTAATCAATCCCAAATGTGATGTATCTGGAGGTGGGCCCTTTGAGTGGTCATGAGGGAAGAGTCCTCACGAATGAGATTATAAACAAAATGCCAGAAAGCTCCCTTGCCTTATGGAGGACACAGCTAGAAGACAGCTGTCTATGAACCAGGAAATGGGTCCTTATCAGATACCTTAATCTTGGACTTTCCACTAGGGTCTGGGAAAGATAATCTGTACACCCACATTTACAGCAGCTTTATTCACAACAGCCAAAAAAGGTAGAAACAACCCAAGTGTCCATCAACAGATAAATGAACCTTGAAGACATTATGCTAAGTGAAATAAGCCAGATACAAAAAGGCAAATCTGTCTTTATATGAGGATTTTTTTTTCAAAATATATTTTTATTGATTTCAGAGAGGAAAGGACAGGGAGAGAGAGATAGAAATATAAATGATGAGAGGGAATCATTGACTGGCTGCCTCCTGCACGCCCCCTAGTGGGGATCGAGCCCACAACCAGGGCATGTGCCCTTGACCTGAATTGAACCCGTGACCCTTCAGTCCAAGGCTGATGCTCTAACCACTGAGAAAAACCAGCTATGGCTATATGAGGAGATTTTATAGGAAGATTACATTTCAGCACATGAATTTTAGGGGATGCAGAACATAAAATCTATAGCACAGTGGTAATATATGCATATAATTTAAAAAGTCAGATAGTAAAACCAACATGTAATTCTCTTCCCATCCACTTAGAATAGTCAAATTTCATAGAAAGAAAGTAGAAAGGTGGTTGCGAGGGACTTGAGAGAGAGGAGGAGGAGGAGTTGTTTAATGGGTACAGTTTCAAATTTGCAAAATGAAAAGAGTTTGGGAGATTGGTTGCACAACAATGTAAAAGTACTTAACACTACGGAATTGTAGATTTAAAAATGAGTAAGATCGCCAAAACCGGTTTGGCTCAGTGGATAGAGCGTCAGCCTGCGGACTGAAAGGTCCCAGGTTCGATTCCGGTCAAGGGCATGTACCTGAGTTGCGGGCACATCCCCAGTAGGAGATGTGCTGGAGGCAGCTGATTGATGTTTCTCTCTCATTGATGTTTCTAACTCTCTATCTCTCTCCCTTCCTCTCTGTAAAAAATCAATAAAAATATATTTTAAAAAAAACGAGTAAGATGGTCAATTTTATGTTATGTGTATTTTACCACAATAAAAATAACAAATATAAATATTTTTAAAAAACAAACAACAACAAAGGCAAAAGGAGAAAAAACTTCCCACAAAGAAAAGCCCAATCTCAGATGACTTCACTGGTAAATTCTACCAAATACCTATAGAATTATCTCAGCTGGTGTGGTTCAGGGGTTGAGCATTGACCTAGGAACCAGGAGGTCACAGTTCGATTCCTGTCAGCGTACATGCCTGGATTGTGGGCTCGATCCACAGTGGAGGACATGTAGGAGGCATCCAGACGATGATTCTCTCTCATCACTCTAATGTTTCTGTCTCTCCTTCTCCCTTTCTCTATGAAATCAATTAAAAAAAACACCTTTAAAAAAAAAAAAAAAAGAGTACCAATTCTTGATAAAGTCTTTCAAAATACAGAAGAGGCTGGCCGGTGTAGGTCACTGGTTGAGCATCAACCTATGAACCAGGAGGTCTCAGTTCGATTCCAGCCAGGGCACATACCTGGGTGGCAGGTTCTATCCCTAGTGCAGGGCATGCAGGAGGCAGCCAATCAATGATTCTCTCTCATCATTGATGTTTTTCTCTCTCTCTCTCCCTCTCCCTCTCTAAAATCAATAAAAATGTATTTAAAAAAGAAACAAAAACAAAATATAGAAGAGAAGGTAACATTTCTCAACTAATTCTATGAGACCAGTATTATCCTGATACCAAAACCTGCAGATACCACAACAAAACTACAGACTTAATAATGTTAAAGTAGTAATGCTCCTCAGTTGAACTACTAAAATCCCAGATGCCTGTTGTGCAGAAATTAAGAAGATAATCCTAAAGTTCATATGGAAATGCAAGGGACCCAGAAAAGAAGAAAAGAGTAAAAGAACAAAGTTGGGAGATACACTTCCTGACTTGAAAACTTACCACAAAGCTATAGCAACCAGACAATGTGGTACTGGCATAACAATAGGTATGTAGATCAATTGAATGGCATTAAGAGTCCATAAATAAACCCTCATATTTATGATCAACTGATCTCTAACAATAATGCCAAGATAATCCAATGAGGAGAAAGAATAGGCTTTTTAATAAATGGTGCTGAGACAACTTGATAGCTACATGCCGAGAAGTATGAAGGCGATCCCTTCCTTACACTATACACAAAAATAACTCAAAATGAATCTCGGATGTAAATGTAAGAGCCAAAACTATAAAACTCTCGATAAACTGGACTTAACTTTTGTGCTTCAAAGGACACCAACAAGAAAGAAAGGGAGAAAATACTTGCAAATCCTACTTGATGAGGGACTTGTATCCAGAATATAAAAAGAACTCTTAATCTCAGTAAAAAGAGAAAAAAGACAACCCAATTAAAAATGGACAAAGGATCTGAACAGACATTTCTCCAAAGATATATAAAATGGCCAATGAGCACAAGAAGAGATAATTAAACAGCCTTAGCCATCAGGGAAATACAATCAAAACAACAACGAGATGCCATTTCACATACACTATAATAAAAAAGACAGATAATAATAAGTGAAGGGAGGATGTAGAAAAACTGACATCCTCATACACTGCTGGTAGAAATATAAAATGTTGCAATCTTAAAATAGGCAGTTCCTCAAAATGTTACACATGGAGTTATTACATGACCCAGCAATTCCACTCAAGAGAAATAAAAACTTACTTTAGACACAAAAACTTGTACATTAATGTTCATAGCATCATTATCCATAAAAGCCAAAACGTAGAAACCTAAACATCCATGAACTGATGGATAAAGAAAATGATCATAAAATGGAATACTGTATTCAGCCATAAAAAGGTATGAAATACTGACAGATTAATGATACAACATAGATAACCTTTAATAAGATGTTTAGAAGAAGCCAGATAAAAGGTGACATACTTATAATTCCATTTATATGAAATGCTCAGAATAGGCAAATCCATAGACATAATGTAAATTAGTGGTTGCCAGCGATTAGAGGAGGGAGAAAAGGGAGTGACTTGGTATGTTATAAAGTTTCTTTTGGAGGTTATGAAAATATTCAAAAATTGATAGTGGTGGCCTAGCTGGTTTGGCTCGGTGGACAGAGTGTCAGCCCACAGACTGAAGTGCATGTACCTTAGTTGCAGGCTCTGGTCAAGGGCATGTACCTTAGTTGCAGGCTTGTCCCCAGTGGGGGGCATGTGGGAGGCAGCCGATGGATGTTTCTCTCTCATTGATGTTTCTAACTCTCTATCCTTCTCCCTTCCTCTCTGTAAAATCAATAAAATATATTTTAAAAAAAGAAAATGAAAAATATCCTCGGATGAGGATTAACAACAAAAGAAAAGTTGACAGTAGTGATTGCTATAGAACTCTGAATAAATTAATCACTGAAATGTACACTTTAAATGATATATATGGTATGTAAGTTATATCTCAAAGTTAAAGACTTTTTAAAATATGTTTGTATTTATTTCAGAGAGAGGAAGAGAGAGGGAGAGAGAGAGAAACATCAATGAGAATCATTGATCGGCTGCCTCCTACACTCTCCCTACTGAGGAAAGAGCCTGCAATCCCAGCATGTGCCCTGACCAGTAATCAAACAGTGAGTGACCTCCTAGTTTATGGATCTATGCTCAACTACTGAGCCACACCAGCCAGGTTCAAAGTTACTTTAAAAGTGACCTGTAGGTACATTTTCAAATACTGTTATTTGAAAGTTGTTATTCTCCATCTTTGAATTAAGTTAAATTCAATTCTAAAGATTTGTGCTTCCCAGAAAGCATAATTTTAATAACAGCTTAAAATGAGAAGGGCTATTGATCAAATCTGTTAAATTTCTACACTCACAATCAAGTCCTTACCTCTCAAGGATAATTTCAAAATGATAACCCAACAGGGGATCAGGAACCGAGAAGCAGTAGTAACAACTGCTAGGAGATTGGGCAATAGAAATAATTGATGTAAAATATTCTTGAAATCTTGAGGAATAAGTTTTGATTGTACCTGAGCCAGTCTGATTGCACTTGAGAACTTATAAAGAAATAGTATAATAGAAAACAATTTCTCCATATTAATGGGCATACCTTTGATATCATTTCATACTATCTTTGAATTGTGAAGAAGAGGTACTGCATGCTCATCAAATGAAAACAATGCCCTTTTATAAGAATTGCTAAACTGCATCACAGACAATGGAATTCTGACCTGGTTCAGTAAGTAAAAAAGGGTTTTAAGTTGGAGATGAGACACTAATCTGAGGATCAGACATAAAAGCCCTTCAGCCTCAGATGCCCTCTCTTCTCAAGTGGAACCCCACAGCATGCTTAAGGGAGTTTAGTTTATATTTTTGTCCATTAATATAATAATTGAAACTGTCATTCAGATATCTTAAGAATTTTCTACTCAACACTATCTACATTCAATTCTAGACAACCCTCTATGACCATTAATAACCTAGCAGTGAACAACTAGTGTATTCAAAATTATACTCCCTTAAAAAAAGGCAAATATAATTTAGAGAAACTTTTTTTTAATCTTACCTCCCCATTGAAAGCATTTTATCACTTCCAGAAAACTCACAACCAAAAACCACAAGTCCCTTTTAAGACTTCATTTCAGCCCTATAGGGTTTTGCTCAGTGGATAGAGCGTGGGCCTGAGGACTGAGGGGTCCCAGTTTCGATTCCAGTCAAGGGCATATGCCTGGGTTGCAGGTCGGTCCCCAGTGGGGGGGGTGCAGGAGGCAGCCAATCAGTGATTCTCTTTCATCATTGATGTTTCTATCTCTCTCTCCCTCTCCCTTCCTCTCTGAAATCAATAAAAAATATTTTTTAAAGAAGACTTCATTTCAGATTGGACTTCTCATTAGCTACCAAAAACTCGGAACTTTCCACATATACTTCTCAGGCACCATTTCACTACCTACCTCTTTTTTTTTTTTTTAAAATATATCCTTATTGATTTCAGAGAGAAAGGGAGATAGAGAGAAAGAGAGAAACATCGATGAAAGAGAATCACTGATCGGCTGCCTCCTGCACAGCCCCCACGAGGGATCAAGCCCACAACCCAGGCATGTGCCCACAACCCAGGCATGTGCCCCCGACCCAAAATCGAACCATGACTCTTCAGTCCGCAGGCTGACGCTCTATCTGCTGAGCCAAACCGGCTAGGGCTCACTACCTACCTCTTAACCCCCAAAATACATACCTCAACCAGCTTAAGGCTCCCTCCAAACCATGGAGAAGGAAGAAAGGAAGAGAACTTCAACTGTGGTATTTTGATTACCCCTCCTCAAAGCACCCTGGTGCCATAGAAAGAGGAGCTGGAGCCCTGGCCAGCTTGGCTCAGTGGATAGAGCGTCAGCCTGCGGACTGAAGGGTCCCAGGTTCGATTCCTGCCAAGGGCACATGCCTGGGTTTCGGGCTCGGTCCCCAGTGGGGGGCGTGTACGAGGCAGCCGATCAATGATTCTCTCTCATCATTGATGTTTCTATCTCTCTCTCCTCCCTTCCTCTCTGAAACCAATAAAGAAATATATTTAAAAAAAAAAAAGATTCAGAGACTGATGACTG
This sequence comes from Myotis nattereri, assembly GCF_964212035.1. Lineage (NCBI taxonomy): Eukaryota > Metazoa > Chordata > Mammalia > Chiroptera > Vespertilionidae > Myotis > Myotis nattereri. The sequence continues at coordinate 72,258,985 of NC_138085.1, read as the reverse complement.
TGGACCAAAGCGTCCCGGGTTTGATTCTGGTGAAGGGCATGTGCCTTGGCTTCCCCCTGCCTGGGCCCTGGTCAGGAGGCAACCAAGTGATGTGTTTCTCTCATATCAATGTTTCTCTCTGTCTTTCCCCTCTCTCTAAAAAAAAAGAAAGAAAGAAAAGAAAAGAGGAGCTGGAGAGAGGCAGAAAGTGTAAAATGCCAGCTATTGATAGTTGCCATCCTTCCCTTAAGAGAGGGGGTAAAATAGTATTCTCTTAAGGTTAAACTCTATGAGTTAGGATTTTAGCAACCTTTGTAAAGCATACTGGCATGATAAACTTACCTCAACGGAATCATTAGAACCAAGCAAATAAGGTCAATAGATGGAATTGGTGGAATTAAGCCCCAAAGGTTAAGAGGAACAGGAGTACACTTGATGAAAAGATTCACTCAAGAAGCATTAGATGCAGTTATTTTCTTGCCATACCAAAGAAACTATGTTATACTTTGGGGAGACAGGAAACACTAAGCCAAAGGGAAAGTATCATAGAAGCAGAAAAGGATCCCAAACAGGACCTGAAGATGATTTGGTTAGCTATATTTATTATTTTTTAAAATATATTCTTATTGATTTCAGAGAAAGGGAGAGAGAGAATCATTGATTGGCTGCCTCCTGCATGCCCCATACCCAGGATCAAGCCCGCAACCCAGCATGTGCCCTGATCAGGAATCAAACTGTGACCTCCTGGTTCATAGGTGTACGCTCAACCACTGAGCCACTCCGGCCAGGCTGATTAGCTATATTTAACTATTCAAAAAAGGTTAATTCAGAAACTGTGTAACTGGGAGGATTTAAAAAAAACCCTAACTAATTATCTCTCAAAAGGGAGATTAAGATCTAAGTAATAGTCTAATGAAATCTCCTACAAACCAAACAGTCCCAGGTGAAAAAAAAAAAGTCATTTTCTAGTTAACAGAGAAACCAAAATTAAAGGGAAATGTCCTGCAGAGAGGAAGCAAACAGCACAGAATCACTGAGCAAATGACTTGGACAACTGAATACCCAATTCATAAAGAAAATGAGAATAGTACTAAGAAATGGAAAAACCATAGCAGAGTAAACTGGAAAGTGTGGAATGAGAAACCTGAAGGAAAAGTCTTACTGTGAGATGAGATAGTCACCTCAAATCTTAAACTATTAACAGAAAATGTCATAGAAACGGAACCTCCAAACTACCAACTAACCCAAACCCCATTATATAAATGTTTCCCTTTGGAAACTATATCCAGGTATTTCTAACAGACAGGCAATGACATTTACCAAGCACTCTGTAAGCTCAACCCTGTGCAGCACAGTGAAATATGAACACTACACTCCAGAAGACAAACATCCAGTATCTCGAACAATTTCATCCTACAGATTCTTTCCACCAAGGCACAAGTGTTGGGACCTTTCTGGGCCTGGACTTCTGAGCTGTAAAAGGTGGGAGCCCAACTAGATGAGATGAACTATAGGATTCCCACCTAATGACAGAGCTGTTCCAAGTCAACTGCAGGTGTATCTGAGTCTGAGAACAAGCCTTTGCGTTTACACTGTCATTCCAGAGCCAACCACAGGGAGGAGCGAGGGATTTGAAGAACTTCCCCAGGGAACGGTAGCTGGCTGTTCCCCTAAGCCCACCCAGCAAGGGGATAAGCCCTCAAACCCAGACATAATTAGGGCATTTCCCTAACGCTTCTGCCTTGCCCAGACCTCACAATACTCCTCACAGAGACAGCTCTGACACAGGCCTTTCTCCCTTTCTTTCCTAGTGTTCTCTGCTCTCCTTTGTAGCTTCAAATCCATTTTACCCTATAGGACTCTTTTGTATCCAGACTTTTCCCCTTTTACCCAGAGTGAAGTTTTCTAGAAAAGAAAGTCAGTTCTCTGTAGGTCAAGACAAAATAAAAATAAAAATTAGTGAAATTATTGAAAACCAAGGAGACTATAAACTACAAGCACAGGCAAAGGACAGTTATTAAGTTTCGAAAAAGCCCAAATGGGGGAGGGAAAAAAAAATCAAGCATAATTTTTAAAAAGGAATAATACTGATTGACATCATTCGAGTTTTTTTCCAAAGGCCGTAAAAGGCCTTGAAGAGAATACAGGCAATTCTTGGAGGTCAGGTCGAGCCTCTGAAATTAACATGCGGTGCCCAGGGCCAGGCCATTAGGTGTTAAGAACCTGAGAGTATCTGCCCGGGCTTCCTTTCCCTGTCAAACTCTCCGCCCAAAGAGGCCTCGCACATATTTAACACAGAAATATAAAACATTAAGGACAGCCATCCCCCTCTATTTGCCTCTTCCTCGCAAGAGTAAATGAGTGGTGCCTCGTTTCCCCTTTACTCCCACCCTTCGCCTCCCGCCGTCTGTAAGCCGGGAGAGCGGCGCTGGCACGGGGGGAAGGCGCGAAGGCGCGGGGAGAGGGCGGTCGGCGTCGGAAGGTGCCTCTCCACATGGCGAAGTCCTCGCCGCCGGGCTGGCCACCGGCGCACGGCCCCCGAGCCTCGGCAGTTCCCTCCCGCTCCCGATGCCGCCCCCCAGAACTGCCGCTGGGGACTCGGGCTCTCGATTCGGACCCGTCCCCGGGGACGACCCCATCCCCCCGCTCCCTTTTTCTCCATCGGGTTCCCGCTCTCCGGTGACCAGTCTCTGGGCCCCTCCGGCCTCACCTCCATGGAGACTCGCCAGCCTTGCATGGCGGAGAAGCCGTAGGGCAGCGGCAGGCGCGGCGCGCCGGCCCCGTCCCCGGAGCACTTCACCGTGTTGGGCTGGGAAAGGTAGGCGCCCATGGCGGCGGCGGGCCGGCGGCCACAGGGGCAGGCGAACGGAGCGCGACCAGTGCCGCGCCGGAGCCGGGAGCCCCCGGGGCGCGCGTGGCAGGAGCGGCCGGCGGCGCAGCGACGCAAGGTGCCGGTGAAAGGCGCGAGGCCGGCCAGGAGGCGGTAACGGGACTGCCGGAGGGAGGGAGCGGAAGCGGAAACGGCGCCGCTCCAGACCCCGCCCGGCCGGCGCGGCGCGGCGCGGCTCGGCGCTGCCGACAGTCATTTCCTTAGCAACTCGCCCCGCCCGCGGAGACAACGGCCCGCCCAACCGCCGCTCCCGCGAGACTGGCGAGGCCACGCCCACCAACGGCTGCGATCCCCGGGAGTGGGTGGAGGGCGGGGCGTCGCGCGTACCTGGTCCTCTCCGTCCCGCTTCTCGGCTCTCCCGCCCGCCCTTTCTCGCGTCTCCGACGCTCGTTTGTGCGGGGCCCGGTGCTTCCAGTCCGCCCTCCGGGGTGTCAGCCCCTCTCCCCGCTGCGCCCTCAGACCCCGCAAACCCCGCCGCACTCGGTTCCGTTAAAGTTGATGGTTCTGAGCACAGGAAGCACCTGGCCGGGCTTTTAGGAGGTTTGTGTGAGTAGAATGTGAGTCTTTTCTGACCAGAGAAAATAAAAGACCTCGTCTGCGACGTCCAGGGAGTTAGTGCAGGGCAGGCATGGCTGGCACAGGCTGTGCTGGGCGAGAAGAAGCCCGAGGAGAGGAGAGGAGAGGACGCGCGCCGTGGCGGAGCCCGCCGGACGCCGGGAGCGCGCTGTGCCCGGGAGAAGGGGCTGATGCGGGAGGTGGCGGGGCCGAGGACAGACTGTGAACTGTCCTGGGGACGATTCCTGAGGAAGCCGGCAGCCTCGTTGGAAAGTGGCTTGAAGTAGGGATACTGGATAGGCCAGCGATGGAAGCCCAGACGCGGGACTTGGACTTCCCTGTCCCCGGCGTCTCTCAGGCTGCCGGCCTCGGCTCCGTGCGCAGGGCAGCCGGGGGCAGAGAGTGGGGAGCGGCTGGCGAAGGGGCTGTCCTCTCCGCCCAGGGTGGTGGCCGTGGGGCTAGAGACGACGGAACGAATCAGACGGTCCGAAAGCGACAGGACTTAGCAATAGGTTGGGTTCAGGGAAGGGGAAGAATTCTCCAACCTGTGAGCAGTTTGATTCTTTTGAGATAGGAAACGAAGGGCTCCCTCCTGCCCCTTCCGAAACCTGCAGGTTCCTGCGCACGGGTCACCAGGCCCTTCATGCTGGAACCAGTGCCAGCGTCTCCCCCGCTGCTCCCGCGGTGCCTCTCGGGGTCCCTCCTCCTCCTCTTTCCGTGCTTTCACCCACCGAGCAAACCTCCTCCTCCTCCACCTGCAGCATCGCTTCCTCCAGGAAGCCTCCCGTCTCCCCGCACTGGTCTGGGTCTCCACTTGTCTTTCCTGGTAGCCTGTCAGCCAGTGGTTCTCAACCTTCCTAATGCCCGACCCTTTAATGCAGTTCCTCATGGTGTGGTGGCCCCCAATTTCATGGTTACAAATTGAACATAATTAAAGCATAGTGATTCATCACAAAGACAATATGTAATTATATATGTGTTTTCCGATGGTCTTAGGCGACCCCTGTGAAAGGGTCATTCGACCCCCAGGTTGAGAACCGCTGCGCAGCCTTTGTGAAGGCAGAAACCCCACCAAACTTATCGCTGTATACCTCAGCACCCCGAGCACGTTTCTTTTATGTGCTCAACACTATTGAAATATTTGTTGAATGAATGAACAGCAAGGTTTTGACCCTGAATGTGACAAAAATTGCTGAAGCCAGTAACCGGAAATGGTGTGTTGGTGGAAGGGTGCTAGTTTGGGGAGAAGAAGGTGGGTTCGGTTTAAGGTGACAACTGGCTGTACACACATTGAAGATACTGGGTTGACGTTAGACGATGCGGGTAGAGGAAGATGTTATTAGGCCTGTGGTGACTTACATGAGATCTCTGACAAAGGCAGTGTAAAAAGAATACAAGCTTTTTTTTTTCTAAGAATGAAAAAAAAGCATGAGTTTTGACATATATCACCTATGTGGTCTTTCACAAGTTAGTGATTCTCAGGTTCAGTTCCTCATCCATATAACACAATATCTACTTTTCCAGATTGCTTTAAGGATAAGAGGAGCTGAATATAAAGTGTGAAGTTTGCATTGTTGTATTATTATTCAACCAAAAGGCAGCCATATATTAAGTATTCATAAACATATACTGTAGTAAATGAGAGAAATAACATTAAATTATTAAATGATGTTCACACAAAAATAGGAGATTGCCTGAAACAAAATGGAAGAAAAATAGACACGGGGAAAGGTGGAAAAGAAAACATGACTGAAGGAAAAAGTGAGGTACTTGGAAGGCAGTGGTGTCTCAGAGAAAGGAAATGAAGATACTAAAGGGGCTTGTGGAAAGAGATGGGGAAAGAGACAAGAATATGAAGATTATCCTCAGTCCATCCCCATTTCCCCCAAAAACATTACAGTACACTTCCAAGGACACAAAGTTTTCATGCTTTGGTAGGGAGCAAAAACAAATTTCTTTAAAAAACCCAAACACCATCATATTCACAGATTGATTTTCCTGGCTCTATATGAGTTTCAAAGTCTGATTAATGGAACTTAGTAACAGAAGCAGCTCCTGAACATGTCCTTTAGGGGCTGCCCTGAATGAAAAAAGGGTCTGTAAAACATACACCCAGTTTATTCCACAGCAAGGGATATAAAGGCATGGGATTGGTTTGTTGTGATAGATAATAAATTCTGAGCATTTGGCAATTCTTTACATGTTACATATTTAAATCACTAGATTGCTTATGTTTTCTTGCCTCTCAATTGGTCAAACATTGAAGATAAACTGAAAAACACTAGGCGTTTTAAGAACCTTTTTTGTGTTTTTCTATTAGCTGCTCATGAGCCTCTTTCCAGTTACCTTTCATGTGAGAAGGAAAAGAGGAGAAGGTGGTTTAAGCCAGTGTTTTTCAAACATGAGAAATTGTGACCCACTGAGACACCTCTGCCGGTCCCAAGGGATTCATGGGAATCCAGGCCAGGGAACATTGCCTTAAAAGTTGCATGCTAACTTCAGAGTATAATGTGACACCCATTCAATTGTAAACTTAAACAGAAGATCACTCAAAAATATAAGGTGCTCATCTAGATCATCCAAAATATGCTAATACGCTTATATTACACAACGTAAAACTCAAAGTTTTAAAATTCTCATGGAAGCCTCATAGTGCCTTGGAAATACAAGATCCCCAGAGGGGAACAGACCACAGATTTGAGAAACTCAACCTTCATATGGAAGATGTTAAGTGAGGAGAGAATGAGTAAAGAGAAATTGGAAAGAGGTTCTCCCAGATTCCCCCCACTAACCTGGGGTTTCTAATTCTGTTTTTGACCCTTCATATACTTCCTTCACATCCAGTTTCTGATGACATGATACTAGTCATAAAATATTGCCTTAGAAGCACAGCAGTTTTGATACTATATACCTTCCTGTGTGTGATTAAAGGTGAAAGATGGGTTCAGGGAGTGGGGGCAAATTGTGGGGGCAAGATTTAAGGTTAAGAGAAAAGGAATACAGATATTTTGAAGTTACCAGAAGAGAGAGGGGAAAGAGTCTATCTCTGAACTTCTGGACTAAGCCATACTACACTTTGTTTTCATCAATAAATGAAACTTTAAACAAAATCAGTTGCTGTTTTGTATTTCTAGAAGGCAAGACATAAATTCATTTTGAAGCAGTCTTCCTTTTCTGAAAGATATCACCAGAATGGGCTGTCTAGACATACATGAAAGAAATAGTCACTTTTATCCTAAAGATAATTGTGAAATGACCATTAACCAAAATTCAGATGTTTCAGACTGAGTTGCTGGAGTTAATTTATGTATTAGTAATATAAATTACGTCTTTCGCAGGAATGTGCCCTTGAAGGAAAAGAGAGATCATTTCTTTCCCTTAAAATGAGAATATAGACTGGAATGTTTCTTAAAATCCTTGTTTTCAGGAAAACCTATGTATGTTTTTATCCAAGTGTTTGCTCACAGGTGTTCACAAAACTGGAGCCACCCTTAAGAGTGAGTGCCAATCTTATCTTCGCTCCTCACATAAGTCCACAGTCTGGCCTGAATCACTGGTATCTCACCAAGTGGTGTTACATAAAAGCCAAATTATCCTAAGTCTGGAAAGTACCAGTAACTCCTGGGATTGCATCAAGCAGGCCAAAGTGAAGGTGAGTTTTCCCCCCTAAGGAAAAGATAGCCCCTCAGTCGGATACTTTAGAGTAGAAATAAGCAGGCCTTGAACTGGAAAGGAAAGATGCTCTTTGGTCCATACCTGGTGCCAGCATTAGGATTCTCAGACGTGGCAGCCTGGAGATTCCTGGTGAGGAAAGTGGGCAGGCTGAGCTGGCTGCCTTACCCGGAATCTGAAGTGTGGCCACGTCTAGTGGCAACTGTGATCTACCCTCTGTTTTTAAGGTCTGTGCCTCTGTGTCTTGTTAAATAGCCTGGACTAAGCTGAGCTTGGAGAATAAAGTGAGGAGATCTATGTTCATTGCGATGGGGCCATGTGCAGTAGGCGGTGGCAAAGTTCAAGAGTAACAGTGGTGCCGAAACCGGTTTGGCTCAGTGGATAGAGCGTCGGCCTGCGGACTGAAAGGTCCCAGGTTCGATTCCGGTCAAGGGCATGTACCTGGGTTGTAGGCATATCCCCAGTAGGAGATGTGCAGGAGGCAGCTGATCGATGTTTCTCTCTCATCGATGTTTCTAACTCTCTATCTCTCTCCCTTCCTCTCTGTAAAAAATCAATAAAATATATTTTTAAAAAAAAGAGTAACAGTGGTCAGGAGCAAGGACGGCCGGCAAATGCAATAGTAATTTCCATAGAGGTTCTGTGGCACACTTAACCATTCCATAGTGATTCCTCAAAGTCCTTTGTAGGAGAACTCCTTTGCCATATTGGTTGCTAAGAACTGAGGACACACAGGTTCAGTCTGCCAGATTGGCCCAAGGGAACCATAATATTACTTAGAAAATATTTGTTCCTGCTGTTTCCTATAGTTATCAGGAGGGCAAAAGTTCTTAACTGAGTCTCGTGTTCAAAGAAACAAAAATGACTTCACATTTGTAATTACTTGGCTCTACAATTTGCTAGGGACTAAAGAACAAAAAGCAATAAAAGGAAACCTGCCCATTCAATCCTGCTACCCCGCCCACCAAAATAGCTTCCTCTCCACTGAAAGACTGTTCCGCCTACTCCTCTTAAATGGTTCTTTCCTCAATTATGATATGATAGTTTCCTCGTGTAAGTTTTAGCTTAGTGCTCAACCAAAACCTCAAGATCTTTCTGCAGAACTCGATTGTTCTCTTTCCGTGTAGCTCCATCCTTTCTGGTTCTCTGCCCTGAAAATGTTTGCCACCTTGGCCTCCCTAAACTCCAAACTCTTCTCAATGCGGTGAGGTTGTCAGGCTTTGTTTGGGTTTGCTCTCTCTACAAAGCGGCCTGAAAACTCTTTCTAGACAGTACTCTGAGGATACACTTCATTTGTTTCCCTTCTCTCAGGGATCATCATCCAGTGCTACCCGTTAGCCAGTGTCTGAAAACTATTGCTTCATATATTATGTCCAGTTTTCTGGATGATTAAGGCAGGAGGGTAAATTTCATTCCTGTTATACCATCATGGCCAGAGTGTAAGTTTTCCCAATCAGTTTTATAAATTGTTTATTTATAAGTCTGTCTTTCAGTGAGATTGTGTGGGTGCTTTTAAAAAATATCTTAATTATTTCTGCCCTAACCGGTTTGGCTCAGTGGATAGAACGTCAGCCTGCTGACTGAGGGGTCCCGGGTTCGATTCCGGTCAAGGGCATGTACCTTGGTTGTGAGCACATCCCCAGTAGGGGGTGTGCAGGAGGCAGGTGATCGATGTTTCTTTCTCATCGATGTTTCTGACTCTCCCTCTCCCTTCCTCTCTGTAAAAAATCAATAAAGTATATATATATATTTTTTAAATCTTAATATTTCTGCTATATCAAATGTATTTTGCCTACATGGAATTCTAGGTTTACAGTGAAGTCTTTTATCAGTCTGACTGCTGTTTCATAGGTAATCTATTTTTTTCTCCCATCTCTGATATCTTTTACAATTTTCTCTTTATCCTTGATGTTATGTAAATATCACTATGATGTGCTATAGCATGTGCTTATTTTAGTACTAAAAGCTTACTTTTAATATTTGAGGACTAATGTCATTCATCAATACTTTAAAAATCTTATCTGTTTTCAAACTGTTTTATCATCATACTCTTTATTTTCTTTTACAACTTTCATATGTTGGGGCTCTCAATCTATTATCCCCCTCTCCTAGCTATATACTGTATATTCTTGTGTCTCCTCTCCAATTATACCCGATTTAGAGTTCTTATTAACTTTTTATTTTCACTATTTTGTTTCTCTTAGTCCCAAACAAACCAGGCAAGGAGTTCCTTTACTTATTTTGGAGAGGGCTTTGTCACTCTCTTCCCAAGCTTGCTCCAAAAAATAAAAAAGTGTTCTTATCTGATTCTCTCTTTAGTTTTCTCGTTTACTCTCTTAATGTTCTCCCTAAAGAGTTTCCTCTTCTAGAAGTAAGAAACTTTGTAAAAACAAAGATTAAGTTTCAAACTGAAAAGCCAGAGGTGAGGTTAAAGGAAAGAAAAATAACACCTATGTTGGAAATGTTCAACTCTTACTGTTAAAAAGTGACATAACTTGCAGTGGAAAATCATAGGATTTATGGTCCAATTTCCTTTCTTCCAAGACTGGTGAGTCAGAAAAAAGGACAGTTGGATCTTCTCTGGACTATTCTTTCCTCCCTTTACTGCTAGTTGAATTTCTATTCAACTTCTGTCCTCTAAAACCAAGGTCAGACAGGCATCAGTTTTGTCTGAGAAACCTTATGAATTAGTTTCCTAAGGCTATTGTAACAAATTGCCACAAACTTGGTGGCTTAAAAGATAACAAATTTATTCTCTCACAGTTCTGGAGGTCAGATGGCTGAAATCAGCATCACTGGTTTAAAGTTACAGTGTCAGCAGTCCTGGTTTCTTCTAGGGGCTAGGAAGATGCCTTATTTCCTTGCCTGTTTAGCTTCAGGAGACTGCCTGCATTACTTGGCATCACTCCAGCCTCTTGCTTTTGTGGTTACATTTCTCTTCTGTAGTCAAATCTCCTTCTGCCTCTCTCTTTTATGAACACTTGTGATTACATTTAGGGCCTATCCTGATAAGCCAGGCAAACCTCCCCGTCTCAAAACCTTAATCATATGCTAAGTTCCTTTTTCAATATGAGGTAGCATTGACAAATTCCAGAGATCAGGATGTGGGTATCTTTGGGGGCCATTCAACCTACTGCATCTTCCCAGGGAGCTTTCATCTAAAAAGTCAATCATGTCCTTATCTATTCAGTCTATGGAACTTTATATGTACTTCTGTTGTTGCTCTTGTAAGTATTTGTAACTTTTTAAAAAGCTTTTTTTGTTTCGTTATTTTTCTTTTCTTGTCTTGTTTTGTTTTGTTGGGTATTGTAACTTTTTTTGTTTAAAAGATATCTTCCCAAATAAAGATAAACTCTTTGAGGACAGGAACTTTGTCTTATTCATTTGTTGCCCTACTGCCTGCCTAGCCTGGTGCCTGGCACATATTTGTCATTAAACAAGTATTTGTTTAATTAAATTGAATTTTGCTCTCTTATTCAAGCCTTGAAGCACAGCTGTGAGATATGAAATAAGGGAGTCTTAGACCACTAGTGCTAGAAAGGATCCCTAAGCCTTTCTTTACAGTCTCATCTGTTTTTTACAGGAAATAACTTTAGATTTGGGAAAGTTATCTTTATTACTACAACAAAAGTAAACCAACTACATGAAATCAAACAGAAAAGGTTTATATTAAGGTTTTTAGCCCAGGAAAAGCTGTAGAATGACCTGATAATTATTTTAATTGCACAACATCCCTGTGATATAAGACCATATTACCTTTATGCCAGTAAAACACAGAACAAAATACATAATAAATCTGATTGTAACATAATTGAATGCAATGATGGAAATCAAATAATTTCAGGTGAATTCTTAATTTAGGTGGGCTGTTTGTTATTTTATTATTTTATTCCCCTATGGCCCTATTATGTTTATCTTAGAAGTTGACTCAATTTCTTATGACATGACAGAGGTATAGAGCTAAATAATGTTCCCATTTCATAAATAATGAAGCTCAGAGACCTAACTTACGAGGCGCTATCACAAGGAATCATTCCTAGACAGGGATAAACCAGGCTATTTGCATCAGTCACCTTGGAAGATTCTGAGACATACAGATACTCAAGACCCCTTTCCCCCACCCCCACCCCCTAGTTAATCCAGGGAAGATCCTGGGAATGTGTATGTTTTAAACACCTCAGATAATTCACCATTATCAAGAATTCTCTTAGTTTGTGGCTCTGCAGAAATGTAAATGCCAAGCTTGAGGCAAAGGAGCATTTCCTTTGATTATGCCTTCATTTTGGAAAGAGGCTCTTTTCGAAGAAAGGATCCACATCACATCCCTAGAGGGATGATCACATTAGAGGCACGATTAGTGAATTTCATATTGAAGAAGAAAAGCTTAGAGCAGAAACCCAACAGATTTGCCAATTGTCTTGATCTATGAAAACCAAAATCTTGAAAGATTCTGGACAGTTTTATTGAGGAATAATTTTCACACTGTTAAGATTCACTCACTGTGAATTCTTATAGTGATTTTTAGTAAATTTATACATTTATAGATGTCACAATGCAAAGCTAGAGTCCATTGGAAGATGAGGTCAGCAGGTCAATTGGGAAGCTTAGAATTAGACAAAAATGGGTGGTCTTAAGGCATTGCCTTTCTTTACAATCATTTAATAAATTATTCAAAAGGTAAAAATAGGTATATAAGAAGTCCTTCACCCTGTCCCCAGCCATCTAGCCTTTATTCCCAATAAATTGGTTCTTGTGGTGGATTACTGACTTGCAATAGAAATCTTTAGGTAAATTAAGTTTGAAATGACAATGGAGCATCCACTATTATTTTGGCGTTGGGGCAAGAAGTGCTAGAGATAAATATAATAATTCAGGTAACATTGGAAGCTCAACAATGGATATATTATCTAAAGGATGGTGTAAAGAGAACAAAGAATACAACTCTGGGCACATTAATAGTTAGGAGGAAAGAATAGAAATTAAAGGTAGAAATTAAAAGAGCCCTGGCTGGTGTTGCTCACTGGTTAGAGTCAGCTCTCACACCAAAGGTTCTCCTGGTCAAGGGCAGATGCCTGGGTTGCAGGTTCGATCCCTTGCTGGGTGGGTGTGGGAGCCAACAGATTGATGTGAGATATCAATGTTTCTGTCTCCCTCCCTCCTTTTCACTCTCTCTAAAAATCAATGGAAAAAATATCCTTGGTGAGGATTAACAAAAAATAAAATAAAAATAAAAAGAGAAATGAAGACAAGTTGAGAAAGAAATGAAATAAATCAGTATTATAAAAAGTAAGAGAATAGTTTTAAGAACGTGTTGCTCAGTCCCAAATTCTAATAAAGAGGTCCTATAGAGTGAGGAATGTGAAAGGAGTAGGAGTAGGAGTTTAAATACATGAGTAAAGCTTTAGTAGTGATATAGGATGGGATTCACATTGTAGGATATTGGGGAGACAATGGGAATTTCCTAATATACAAAGAACTCTTAGAAGCCAATAAGAAAAAGATGATCAATCCAGAATTTGAAAGGCAAACTGAAGACTAAATGCAACTGGGCAATAAACATATGAAAACAATGTGCTGGAACAACTGGACACCCACATGTAAAAAATGAATCTAGCCTAGCCCGTGTGGCTCAGTAGTTGAGCGTGGACCCATGAACCAAGAGGTCATCGGCTGATTCCTGGTCAGGGCACATGCCCAGGTTGTGGGCTCAATTCCCAGTGGGAGGCGTGCAGGAGGCAGCTGATTGATTGATGCTGTTTCTCTCATTGATGTTTCTATCTATCCCTCTTAGTTCCTCTCTCTCTAAAAAATAACATCCTATCTAATAATAGACAAACATGGTAATTAACCATACCTACGACACATGCTTCCCATTGGCTAATCAGGGCGATATGCAAATTAACTGGCAACCAAGATGGCGGCTGGCAGCCAGACAGCTGAAGCGAACAGGAGGCTTGCTTGCTCCAGTGATGGAGGAAGCCAAGGTTCCCCACCTGCTGCTGCTGGCCTCTGAGCTGCACTCTAAGAAACAATGTTACAATTATAGAAGCTAAACATTCCCCAGAAACCTGCTTTCAGCCAGCCAGGCCTAAGAGCTGGAGCTGCAGCAGTGTTTGAATTATAGAAGCCAAACAAACCCAGATACCTGCTTTCAGCAGCCGAGGTCTCAGAGCTGGAGCCGAGCCTCAGAGCTAAAGCTGGCTCTCAGTTCCAGTGACAGCCATAGAAGGTAAATAAATCCCAGAATAAAAAAAGAAAGAAAAAAAGGAGAGGTTGGGAGCTTCAGTCACCCGCCAGCCTGAAAACAGCCCTCAGCCCCGCACCCAGACTGGCCAGGCACCCCAGTGGGGACCCCCACCCTGAGCTGGGACACCCTTCAACGCAAACCAGCTGGCCCCCACCCGTGCACCAGGCCTCTATCCTATATAGTAAAAGGGTAATATGCAAACTGACCCTAACAGCAGAAAGACTGGGAATGACTGGTAATTATGACACACACTGACCACCAGGGGGCAGATGCTCAATGCAGGAGCTGCCCTCTGGTGGTCAATGAGCTCTCACATGGGAGGAGCTCTGTTCAGCCACAAGCCAGGCTGATGGCTACCAGTACAGCGGTGGTGGTGGGAGCCTCTCCTGCCTCCTCAGCAGTGCTAAGGATGTCCGACTGCAGTTTAGGCCTGCTCCCTGCTGGCAAGTGGACATCCCACGAGGGCTGCCAGGCTGCCAGAGGGATGTCTGATTGCCATCTTAGGCCCAATCCCCCGGGGAGCAGGCCTAAGCCAGCAGGTGGTCATCCCCTGAGGGGTCTCAGACTGCGAGAGGGCACAGGCCGGGCTGAGGGACCCCCCCTCTCCCCCTCAAGTGCACAAATTTTTGTGCACCAGGCCTCTAGTATTTTATAAAAAAAGAAAACAAATCAAATCTAAGCACAAACTTTACACCCCTCACAAAATTAACTCAAAATGGATCATAAACCTAAATGAAAAGTGCAATACTGTAAAACCTAGAACTTAACATAGGAGAAAACCTTCCTGACCTTGGTTACCATGATGCTGTTTTATTTTATTAGTATTTTTTTACTCCTTACCTGAGGATATTTTTCTTTTTTAAAAAATATATTTTATTGATTTTTTTTACAGAGAGGAAGGGAGAGGGATAGAGAGTTAGAAACATCGATCAGCTGCCTCCTGCACACCTCCTACTGGGGATGTGCCTACAACCAAGGTACATGCCCTTGACTGGAATCGACCCCAGGACCCTTCAGTCCATAGGCCGATGCTCTATCCACTGAGCAAAACCGGCTAAGGCGTGAGGATATTTTTCCATTGATTTTAAGAGAGTGGAAGAGAGAGGGAAAGACAGAAATATTGGTTGCCTCCTGCACGCGCCCCAACCAGGGCCTGGGCTGAAGAGGAGCCTGCAACCAAGGTACATGCCCTTGACCAGAATTGAACCCTTTAGTCCTTAAGCCAACACTCTGTGCACTGATCCAAACTGGCTAGGGCAGAGAAGGTTTTAGATATAACACCAAAGATGCAACTCATAAAAGAAAAAGCTGGTGTCCTGGCTGGTATGGCTAAGTGGTTTAAATGTCGGCTGTGCACAGAAGGGTCCCAGGTTTGATTTCTGGTCAAGGGCACTAACTGGGTTTCAGTTTCTCTACCCTCCCCGGAGGTGCGTTTGTTTGGGGAGGCAACCAGTCAATGTCTCTCTCTCTCAGGATGTTTCTATCTCTCTCTCTCTCCTCCCCCTCCCACCCTCCCTTTCACTCTCTGAAAAGCAATGGAGAATCAACCAAAGGACTTGTATGCATGCATATAAGCCAAACTAATGGACATGGACAACAGGGGGATGAGAGCATGAGTGGCGGGGGTGGGGAGGATGGGGGTTCATGGGGGGGGGGATGCTGACACATTTGTAATTCCTTAACTAATAAAGAATTTAAAGATTAAAAAAAAAAGCAATGGAGAAAATATCCTCTGGCAGGAGGAGGGGATCAATGGGGGGAAACGGGGGATATCTGTAATACTTTCAACAATATAGAAAAATTAAGCCTTAACTGGTTTGGCTCAGTGGATAGAGTGTCAGCCTGCGGACTGAAAGGTCCCAGGTTCAATTCCGGTCAAGGGCACATGCTCAGGATGCTAGATCCTCAGTAAGGGGCATGCAGGAAGGCAGCCTATCAATGATTCTCTCTCATAATTGATGTTTCTCTCTCTCCCTCTCCCTTCCTGTCTGAAATCAATAAAATCTCTCTATTTAAAAAGCCAGCCACCGGAACATCATTCTAGATCGGAATGACCAGTCGCTATGACACACACTGCAGCCATATCTGTGGGTGGTGCCAGCTGGCCAACCTCCAGCTGGGAAAGGTTGATAATGCTACGGCCCAGAGGGAATGGAATGGGAAACTATAAGAATAATATCAACTGATATTATAATGAGTGTTGACCCATGGGCCAGGTGTTCCAATTGCTTTGGAGCTCACAGAAAGAAAAGGTTAGACAGGAGAGGAGAAACGTCTTTGAGATTAGAACAAAGATTTATATTCTCAACTACCTGAAATTGTATGCTAACTTTGGTGGGTAAATCCAAAACAAGGTCCATAACTTTCACTAGATGTCTAACAGTGTTAGAGCCTTCTCTTCTTTTTTTAAAAAATATATTTTATTGATTTTTTACAGAGAGGAAGGGAGAGGGATAGAGAGTTAGAAACATCGATGAGAGAAACCGATCAGCTGCTTCCTGCACATCTCCTACTGGGGATGTGCCCGCAACCAAGGTACATGCCCTTGACCGGAATCGAACCTGGGACCTTTCAGTCCACAGGCCGAGGCTCTATCCACTGAGCCAAACCGGTTTTGGCTAGAGCCTTCTCTTTCAATGGTAAAAGAATTAAGGAAGGATGAAAGACTGGTTTTTTTAAAGTAAGTATTTTGAGGTGAAGAGAAAACGAGAGGCTTTTGCCAGATTCCTTTTTTTTCTCTATTAAAGACTGGGAAATTCCCTTTAAGGACAATGAAATGTGGTGATTATGACATTCCCAAGTTCTGATGATGGGTTTGTCCTCCTCCCTCCCTAACACGTGTTTCAGGGCAGAGTGAACTGCTATCCTTCAGGCTTCGTGATTGGTTTTAGCAGATCAACGGGGTCTCCCAGACTCTTTTCCCCCCAAACATTTTTCAAGAAGTCTTATTTGATGAGTCTTACTGTTTTGGATTTGACTCTTATCAACTTTCGGTAAATAGCTTAATGTCTCTGCTTCAGTATTTTGCAGTTGTCCACTATCATTGAATGATAATTTCAATTTCTTAGGAGCAAATGAGATAAACATCTGTGAAAATCTCTGACAAAGTTTTGGCAAATATCAGTGCTATGCAACCACGAAAAGTCAACTATTAATTTTCAGTGTTAATGTGTTCAGTAATTTTTTTAAGCTTTCGGAGTAACTGGTGCTCTGCGCAGTCTCCCCAAATAATGGGAGTGGGTGGGCGCTCCTCTAGAACTGAAGCTACTTCTTTGGCTCCTTTTGTCTTTTAGTCGGACAAAAACTGTCATGGCGCCTTCGAAAAGAGGGAGGAGGCCTTCCTTTCGCCCCGCGGAACCTTCCGGGGCACCTGGGGTGGACGGAGGAGTGGACAGAGATGAGCCCCAGTTGAGACCGACAAGATTGAAGCCTCGGAGAGGTCTCGGCCGGACAAGCTCAAGGGGAGGAGACGGGGCGGAAAGCGATCCCTGCCGGCGACCATCTACCCGAGGCCCCGCCCCCTCCGGCGCCCTTGTCCAATGGAAACCCAGCGGCACTGCGGCACCGCCCCTCTGTTGGTCGGGACGCCGAGAGGGCGGGGCCCACAGTTCGGTTGCGCTGCGGAGCGCAGCTGTGAGGGAGGCTCTTGGATCTGCTGCCCCGGAACCCGAGCTGGAGCTGAAGCGCAGGCTGCGGGAAGCCAAGTGGGCAGGTGAGCTCCGAGGGGGGTGGGGGTAGGGGAGTAGGGGTGGGGGGATGGGGTCCTGCGAGACGATGGAAGTGTCGGTCTCCGCGGCCTGGGGCGGGGGGACCCCGGCAGGCGGGTGTCTGGAGGCGGCCCTGCTGACTCGGCGGCCCAGGCCCGGCCCGCGGGAGCCGAGGGGCCCGGCCTGGGCCCCACAGTCCTAGGCGGGCCCTCCGTCACCTCCCCCGAGTGGCGGCGACGGCGGACGACGGTCCAGAACCCTGCCGGCGCCGGGCGCGAGGTCCGGCGTTCCTGTCCAACTCGAGCTGGCGAGAGGCGGGGCTGGCCGCGGGGGCGGGGGCGGGGGCGGCGGGCCGGGCCGGGCGGCCGGCGGAAGCGCAGCCACGGGGCCGCGCCTGCTCGCGGGGTCGGCGCGCTGACTGCGCGGGGGCGTGGCCTGCGCCTGTGGCGGCGCCGCGGGCCTCCGGTGCTGAGGTGGCCGCCGCTCGCTCCCCGGCCGGCCTCCCCTCGCCGACACCTGGCGGGGCGACCTGTTGGAGTGTGAATTTCTCCCCTGCGCCCGCGGTGTGTCTGCCGGAGAACCCTGTGGATCTCCGAGGCCCTCTGGGGTCTCAGAGAAAAGCTTTGCAGGGTGATCTACCTACATTGCTCCGAAATGAACACACTGTGCATCTCGGGGTGGTTGGAGGCGGCGAGAGGGCTCCGTTAGGGGCGTAAATGGCCTTTTCCGTAGTGGTTTATTCAAACCTCTGAACGACCCTGGACAAAACTCCCAGTGTTGCAAAGATTTCTTCAGCAGGAGGGGGAGTGCTGGGGGGTCTTGGCATTGCCTTTATGTTGCTGCTGGGGAAAGGTTGGGGAGGGAGAGGACAAGCACGTTCAAAGGGCATCCTGTGACTGATGAAAGTTGGGCTTTTCTTGTGGTGCCCCTACTGTGGATTAGTAGTCTGTGTTCTGGGTCCAGAGGTTTCTTGAGAGTCCATTGGCTACAGGCCTCCAGTATTAGAATTCCACTAGTATTTCCTATTGTAATCTAGCTGGAAATTTAACTTAGCTGTTCAGATTCTGGATATATTCTATATTATAGCTGCGCTAGAAAGGAACCAAAATTAACTCATATTCTGGTAGATTACTAACACATTCACATTATAGCTTTCCTGGCTGGTTGAATAAAATGTTTGATAGTCAAGAACCTAGAAAATAACAGGGAAATAATATCTTGCCACATTTTCTCTGTATGCTTTGTTGCTCTCTGGTATTTAGTAGGGTGTCATCTAATAAAAATCTCCTGACTTGAGTTAAAAGTAGTGTAGGTTAGCCCTAGCCAGTTTGGCTCAGTGAGCATTGGACTGCCACTGAAGGGTCCTGGGTTCGATTCCAGTCAGGGCACATGGCCAGGTTGCTGGCTTGATCCCCTAGGGGGCGTGCAGGGAGGCAGCCAATCAATGATTCTCTCTCATCATTGATGTTTCTGTCTCTCTCTTCCTCTCCCTCTCTGAAATCAATAAAAATATATTTAAAAAAACATAGTATAGGTTGGGGAAGAGATGGGCAGAAGAGGGCATTCTCGAGTTCTAAAAAGAAATGAGGGTTTTTCAAAAGATTGGTGTTGATCAGAGATTTGTATTCTGAACTGACTTAGAGGAACAACTCTACTTTCCAGGATAACATTTTCATACTGGAGAGCACTCCCTGGAGACCAGCACACCCGGGTTCCAACTCCTTCACAGCTTTTGTTGTTAGAGAAATGGAATAACAGACCATGGTTGTTCTATGACTATCTAGACAATTAGTGACTTTTAGCTTTTGAGAATTTCTTTTCTTCCAGTAGCTATGCCCCTGAAAAAATGTTATACTGTATTGTACTTTAGTATTTGTTCCGATAACTACTTGTACTTGAGTATAGGAAGGTGGATCCAGTGCCCCAGGGGATGGTGCCTTGGAGCCATGTGAATGAAATGAAAGCTGGAAGCCTAAAGTCTGAGATCTGCTTTAAATTTGTGACTCCATGAGTATAAACATCGTTTTCTTTTATTCATTGTATCTCAAGCACCTAGCCCAGTGCTTGGCCCATAATAAGTGCTTAATACATATTTGTTGAATGAGTGAATGAGAAAAAATGTTGCTACTCAATATCCATTTGCCACACTCACATCACAGGGAAGGTGAGGTCATCAGGGATGAAGTCACTAACCATCGCCTGTCACCTGGCCCAAGGGTGGCCTCACCATGGACTGGCAGGCTCCTTGTGTGTGTAGGAGGGATGGATAGTGAATGCCAAGGTTAGTTCTAGTGGAGTAAGTCACAAGGAAGAACCCCTGAGGGGTTCACGAGGATAAACTGGCTGAGAGTGCTACAGGTCCAGCCTTTGGGCTGGATAAGTGGAACATTTGGGGGTTTGGAGTAATCTGTTCTGAACGGTGTCCATGTAGCTTAGTTCTTGAGCACAGTACAAATAGGGCAGATGAGGATTCAAAGGGAAGGCTATTGAGGAAATATTTGCTGAGAAAACAATGGGCCCCTGGTTTTGCTGTTTATTTGGACTTTACTAAGGATGCATTATTGCCATAAATCTTGTGTTTGCCACTCTTGGGTGTGTCATCTTCAACCAAACTAGCTTCTCTTTTCTAGATTAGGAGAGTAGTTAAGGATTCAGTGTTCAGACAGGACTGTTTCTGCATTTGGATTTTAAGGAAACAAAGGAGGTATGTTTTTTCTTTTTAATCCCAGATGAGCCGAAACCTGTTTGGCTCAGTGGATAAGAGCGTCGGCCTGCGGACTGAAAGGTCCCAGGTTTGATTCCGGTCAAGGGCATGTACCTGGGTTGCGGGCACATCCCCAGTAGGAGATGTGCAGGAGGCAGCTGATCGATGTTTCTCTCTCATCGATGTTTCTAACTCTCTATCTCTCTCCCTTCCTCTCTGTAAAAAATCAATAAAATATATTTAAAAAAAAAAATCCCAGATGAGGTTTTTAGGATTAAATCTTTATAGATCTATCCTGACTCTGCCTTCTTCATCCATCCTTCCCCCAACCAATGCAGGCCTGAGTGTTCGTTCCAGCATGTCGGAGGGGGAGTCCCAGACGGTACTCAGCAGTGGCTCAGACCCAAAGGTAGAATCTTCATCCTCAGCAACTGGCCTGACGTCAGTGTCACCTCCCGTGACTTCCACAACCTCAGCTGCTTCCCCAGAGGAAGAAGAAGAAAGTGAAGATGAGTCTGAGATCTTGGAAGAGTCACCCTGTGGGCGTTGGCAGAAGAGGCGAGAAGAGGTAAGGTGATGGAAGTGTCACTGTTAGGAGAGTGAATTCTAAGAGGTAAGAAGTAGAGGGGCAAATTCTGAAAGGTACAGACCAAACTTCAATAGGTCAGAGCCTAGGTGAAGATGATCATATGGAGTATTAAAATTGCGGGCTCATGAGGTAACTATAATTACCTTTCATTTGAATTCTTAGGTGAATCAGCGGAATGTACCAGGTATTGACAGTGCATACCTGGCCATGGATACAGAGGAGGGCGTAGAGGTTGTGTGGAATGAGGTACAATTCTCTGAGCGCAAGAACTACAAGCTGCAGGAGGTAGGTAATGGTGAAATGATACAGACTGTCTATGGGGTGTTAGAATGCTGGTATTAAAGAGGAATTGGTATTGGGAAGCTGACTAAGGAGAGTATGTTGGGGTAAGATCATTTTGGGGAGGGATAGGGAATGGTTTTTCAGGATTACAATGATTTCTAACCCAATAATCCCACTGTCTCCCCTGCTCCCAGGAAAAGGTCCGAGCTGTGTTTGATAATCTGATTCAGTTGGAACATCTCAACATTGTTAAGTTTCACAAGTATTGGGCGGACATTAAAGAGAACAAGGCCAGGGTAAGAACTTTTTCCTGAGCTTACTGCAAGAAACTAGATACATTTATTTTTACTTACATCCAGATAGTAAAACAAGATAGGTTTGAAACAGAGCTGGAATCAACTGGTATGGTGATCAGAGTAGTGCTTTGACTACCACCAGTGCCTTTTGTCCGGTTATAGATGGGGCAGAAATGAGTGAACTTTTATTTTCTCCTTCCCATACATAGCTCAGTAGATTTCATTATACTACTAAGTGTAGGAAGTGGCCCTTGCAGGCGTGGCTCAGTTGACTGAGCGTTGTCTGTGCACTGAAGGATAGCTGGTTTGATTCCCGGTCAGAGCACATGCCCAGATTGAGGTTCGGGGTTCCTATGGGGGGCGGGGCGGGGAGGGAGTCAACCAATTGATGTTTCTCTCTTGCTCTAAAATTCAATAAAAAACATTTCAAAAAAAGAGATGAATTCCCAAAAAACATTAAAGTAAAATTTAAGGGAGTGGTATTAAAACAAAAAGAGACAAACTTAAAAAACAAAACCAAGCTTCCAAATTTATATACATGTGGTGTTTATGTATATAAAGGCAGGGGATCATTTCTGCTATAAAGCTTTATTGGTGTGCTTTGTCTCTCTAGGTCATTTTTATCACAGAATACATGTCATCTGGTAGTCTTAAGCAATTTTTGAAGAAGACCAAAAAGAACCACAAGACTATGAATGAAAAGGTATGGAGGGAGAACAAAGCTGGTTTGGGGGTTTCAAAAATTTTATGTTAATTATAAAGCTGATCAGGAAGGTGGTTGAGAGAGGGATTACTGCTGCCCCTTGCTCACTCTGTTCCAGGCTTGGAAGCGCTGGTGCACACAAATCCTCTCTGCTCTAAGGTATGTAGGGTCTGGTTAGTGCCTTTCCCGTGTCTCCTGATTTAGTTCCTCCAAACAGATTTCTGAGCACTATTCTGCTGTTTCTGCTGCCTCACCCACTTTCTTTTAGTCATATCCTGTCAAGACTAGGCCCCCATGAGTCTTTTAACCTTCCTAATGCCCTAAACACAATACTGTCTCCCAACTCTTTCTCCTAGTGCCTATCCAGCTATTTAACTCATCAGGCAAAATGGAGATTCAGAGTGTGGGGATTATCTTTGTGGTGACCAGCAGATCACCAGCCCCTTGCCCCTCTTAACCCCTGGGTTCCCCCTGCCCTTAATTTCCCAGTGGCCCCTCTAACAGCCCAGTGCCCCCACAGCTACCTGCACTCCTGTGACCCCCCCATCATCCATGGGAACCTGACCTGTGACACCATCTTCATCCAGCACAACGGACTCATCAAGATTGGCTCTGGTGAGGGGAGGGAGAGGTTCTGGGCAGGGGAGCCTCGGGATTTTGGGAACCATGGGGGTAAGACGAAAGGAATGGGGAGAACAGAGCAAAATTCTGAGGTGTGGGCTGGTGATACGGGAAAGGACCTTTCTAGGGGTAATTCATAGGAGAGGCCAGTCAGTGGAAAGGGTGTAGGGTCTAATCCTAGTTGTACAGCTTTTTGGAGGGAAATGGGTAAATACAGAGAATCACAGATCTTGATAGGAGGTTGGGAAAGGGCAAGAAGAGATGGGTGTAGGTCTAACTTGAGCCTCTGGGGCTGGACCTACCAAAGGAGGTTCCAGGCTGTGCCTGCTGTGAGTGCTTTCATTTGCTGTGTATCTGTGTGCAGTGTCTAACATCTCTGTGTGCCGTGTTTGTGTGGTATTTGCGTGTCCATTTGTCTGGGGCTTGGCTGCTCCATCGCTCACAACTTTTCTCTGTTTTCCTCCCTCCCGCTTACGGGCTGCTCTGTTCCCAACAGTGTTTCATAGGATTTTTGCTAATGGTGAGAGCTCCCTCTGCCCCACATGGGGCTCTGTTTGTGCTCCTTCTGCTCCCCTTTGCGGCTGCCCAGTGCATGCAGTCGTGGGAGCAACCCCTATTCTTCTATCTCCCCTGCCTAATTACGCCTGCTTGGCTTCTGCCCTACCAGTCGTTCAACTGCTTGCCCTTCCATAACCTGCTTGTTTCCTATGGACTTGCCTGGCTGGCCACTTACATTCTAGATTCTTATTCCCTTCATCATCAGGCTGGTTCCCTAAATCATACTGTGCTCCCAAACTCTGTGACATGTAGTCATTGTTTATGATTTGAGTGAGTCCAAATTGGGCCTGACCCTGGTTCCTCGTTCAGCTCTGTGGCAGGCAATGCTGAAGGATAAGGGGGTAGAACAGGGGTCTAAAATTTGTCGTGGGTTAAAAGTGAAAGTGACTGAAGGATATTGGTTCAATTTTGAGCTAGTTCTGAGTTTTAGACAGCAGAGGTGGGCAAGAAGGAGGCTATCTACTTGGTTGTATCCTTCTTATCTTTTAAGTGTCTCAGGTCTCAAATGGTCCTAGATTAGGAAGGGCTGCCGGTATTTTATGCAGTTTGCAGGGTGGGTGAAAGAACTACATCAAACATTTTCCTGTGATCAGGGATTAGATGTACCTGGGCTATGGGGAAGGTGAACAGGTCACAAGTGAATTTTTCCTTAGCCCGTATTGCTCCTTGATGAGCCCAAAGCCCCATGAACCTATTAGTTTAGTATGGAACCTTTGTTGCAACTGAATTAGGGACCTTCGATGAGAAGTGGTAGACTGAGAAAGGGGAGGTAGGTGGTCCTCCAGTGTAGTCTGTAGTTGATGGGAAGGGGTTTGTGCCTTTTGAGGGTTGGAGACTTGAGAGAGAATTTGGCTTTTGGGGGCCTCTCTGGAGTGCGACTTCTTCGTTCATGGTGGTTAGATTGTGGGTATCTCCCCTACTCCCAGTGGCTCCTGACACGATCAACAACCATGTGAAGACTTGTCGGGAAGAGCAGAAGAACCTACACTTCTTTGCACCAGAATACGGAGGTGAGGCATTCCCGTTTTTCCGCCCTCTCCCATCCCGTTTTCCACAGAAATAACCTCACTGAGACTGCTAGTCCTTCTCTGCTGGCATACACATTTTTTTAAAAGGCATTTCTGCCATGCCCTGCTCCCATCTGTATTCACCAAAGCCTTCTCTGTTTTCCTTAGAAGTCACTAATGTGACAACGGCAGTAGACATCTACTCCTTTGGCATGTGTGCACTGGAGGTGAGGAAACCACATCAAGGCGGGGTGGTGATGGAAGGGGTCAGGTTAGAAGATGGAAGGGAGATGGAGGGAGGACAAGTGAAGTACTGGTCTGGAGGGAGTGACTGGGGACACAGGTTCTGAGTTCTCCACTTGCCTTTTTATTCCCCTCGCGCAGATGGCAGTGCTGGAGATTCAGGGCAACGGAGAGTCCTCCTATGTGCCACAGGAAGCCATCAGCAGTGCCATCCAGCTTCTAGAAGACCCATTGCAGAGGGTAAGAGTCTTCAGGGTCACTTCCTCCTTAACAGACTTTGGAAATGTCTTCAGTTTTTCTTCCATGCTACCTACTGGGAATGTGCTCTCTTCTGAGAGCAAGAGAACATAACCAGAACGGACAGGCAAAAACAGTAAACATTTCCCTATGTGGTGACTACCATGTGTTTTGTATATACACATAGTTCAGGATTTATGAAGGGTAATATTGGGGTTAAAGGTAATGCATTAATTCAGCATGGAGGTAAACTAATTTGATGGTTACCTCAGGTAATTGGTATATACTCTAAGACACGGGTAGAGAACCTTTTTTCTGCCAACAGCCATTTGGATATTTATAACATCATTCATGGGTCATACAAAAGTATCAATTTAAAACTTAGTCTGCTGTATTTGCTCAAACATTTAATTAACTCACCCCTATTGGCTCTAAGACATCTGTCTTGATATATATATATATATATATATATATATATATATATATATATACACACACACACACACACACACACACACACACATATATATATTTTTAAATTTCTTTTCTTTTTTTTTTTTTTAAATACATTTTATTGATTTTTTACAGAGAGGAAGGGAGAGAGGGATAGAGAGCCAGAAACATCGATGAGAGAGAAACATCGATCAGCTGCCTCCTGCACGCCCCCTACTGGGGATGTGCCCGCAACCAAGGTACATGCCCTTGACCGGAATCGAACCTGGGACCTTTCAGTCCGCAGGCCGACGCTCTATCCACTGAGCCAAACCGGTTCTGGCGTTAAATTTCTTTATTGATTAAGTTATTACATATGTGTCCTTATCCCCACATTACCTCCCCATCCCCCCCGCTCATGCCCTCACCCTCCAGTTATCTGTGTCCATTGGTTAGGCCTATATGCATGCATATAAGTCCTTTGGTTGTCTTGATATTTTTAAATAAATCAGTTTGAATTTGATCAGTCATTTGGGGATACACACACACACACACACACACACACACACAGCTGACTTTGAATAACGCGGGGAAGGAGTACCAACCTCCTGTGCAGTCGAACATCTGCATATAACTTTTGACTCCCTAAAACTTAAGTTATCCCTTGGTATCCACAGGGGATTGGTTCCAGGACCCCCTGTGGATACCAAACTCTGGGGATGCCCAAGCCCCCTGTATAAATGGCATAGATCAGTGCATACTGTCTGCCCTCTCCAACCATGGATTGAAAACAGTACAGGTATTTATTAAAACAAATCTAAGTGTAAGTGAACCCATGCAGTTCAAACTCATGTTGTTTAAGGGTCAACTGTAGTTTTAGGTAGGGAAAGTGACCTTAAATAAAGAGCTAAGACTTAAAGAATTATAAGGGTTATGAGTCAGTAGATAAACTGCAGTAAGGGGAATCAGGACAGGAGTGTCCATACAAGGATAGTTTGTAGCTCATTACATTAAGTGTGAAAGGGAGAGAAATGAAAGAAGACTAATGGAAATTCTTGAGGCTAGTGTGGAATAAGTTTCCAGTTCAGTGTTAGGGGTGGTGTGTTCAAGGGAAAGATTAGGAATAGGACATTATGGGCCTTCAAGATTGAAAGGAGGAAAAGTTGATTATCATGGGACCGATGGAGATGGAGAGGGGTGACTTAGAAGAGGCATGGGGAAATCCAGTGCATTTAATAAGTGTGGTGGACAAAGGAAATTGTGGTTCGAGGCTCAGGAAATTAAAGGATGGTGAATGTTATTGACCACAATGAATATGTTTGGGAAGAGAAAAGATAAATTTGGCGAGGGTTGGAGAAGATAAGTAGGCAGTGAGTTGGGCCAATAAAGCGGAGAGGTAGAAAATAAGGAAAATAAGTTTGAACTGTAAAGAAAAGAGAAAGCTTATGGTTGGAGAGCAGAAAAATAATTATTAAAACCAGAAGGGCAGTGAATAATACCTTTTATATAATTACCTTATAACTTTAGTTCTCAAAGCCCTTTCCAATAACATTTAGCAATGGGTTCCCTCAACTAGTGTTGAGCACCTAGTATATACATACAAAGCCCTGTGCTAAGTATAATGAGAGATAAAGAATACAGTGGGGTGCTTGCCAATTGCCTGCTCCACTTCCTTGTTCCCTTTTCCAGGAATTCATTCAAAAGTGCCTGCAGTCTGAGCCTGCTCGCCGACCAACAGCCAGAGAGCTTCTGTTCCACCCGGCACTGTTTGAAGTACCCTCACTGAAACTCCTTGCTGCCCACTGCATTGTGGGACACCAACGTGAGTCCTGTTGGCCCTCTTAGGAATTTTCTTCTTATCTGGAGCCTTATAACTATCACTGGCATGCTATCTTTTCTGCTTCGAAAGGGATTCTTTTTTTGTTGTTAATCCTCACTAGAGGATATTTTTTCCATTGCTTTTCAGAGAAAGTGGAAGGGAGTGAGGGAGGGGAAAGAAGGGGGGGGGGAGAGAGAGAGAGAGAGATAGATAGATACAGAGACAGAGATAGAGACATCGATTTAAGAGAGACACATTGACTGGTTGCCTTCTGCAACCCTTTGGTGCTGGGCCGACACTCTAACCACTGAGTACCCAGCCAAGGCTAAGGGATTCTTAACCCCCCAGGACCTCTGTACCTTACATGACATTAGTCTGACTATCCCTGTATAACTTCTCATTCTGTCATGCCCTCCAGACATGATTCCAGAGAATGCATTGGAGGAGATCACCAAAAACATGGATACCAGTGCTGTACTGGCCGAAATCCCTGCAGGACCAGGAAGAGAGCCAGTTCAGACTTTGTGAGTAACTGGGAGGGTCTGAAAGGGGCAGACTGGTCACTACCATCCTGAGGATTCTGTCAACTGTCCATTCTCTGGGAATGGTTGAATCTACTGTTTTGCTTGTTTGATTCCTTCCATCATCTGTCTTTTCTCCTCCAGATACTCTCAGTCACCAGCTCTGGAATTGGATAAATTCCTCGAAGATGTCAGGTGAGAAGGGAGTGAGGCGGCTTTCTGAGGAAGCAGGGGTGGGCGTCCTAAGGCATGCACAGAGCCCACATGACTTGTCTGATCTCCCTTTAGGAATGGGATCTACCCCCTGACAGCCTTTGGGCTGCCTCGGCCCCAGCAGCCACAGCAGGAGGAGGTGACATCACCTGTGGTGCCCCCCTCTGTCAAGACTCCAACACCTGAACCAGCTGAGGTGGAGACCCGCAAGGTGGGGCTCTGTGGGTATGGATGTTGGTATGGTTATGGTGGGAGAAGGCATCTCGAATAAGGCTTTGTCCCTCGAAGAAAATGTGCTTCTGCTCCCTAGCAGCCATGTCACTCCCTGGTCCCTTCTCCCCAGGTGGTGCTGATGCAGTGCAACATTGAGTCGGTGGAGGAGGGTGTCAAACACCACGTAAGGCTCCGGGCCAGGGCTGCGTGGGGTTGGGTGGCCAGAGGGTGGAGAAGAGGAGCCTCATTTTCTGACTGTCCTCTTCCCCAGCTAACGCTTCTGCTGAAGCTGGAGGACAAACTGAACCGGCACCTGAGCTGTGACCTGATGCCAAGTGAGTCTCTCCTTTCCCTCCCAGGATGGGAGTCTGTGAGCCTTATCTGTGAGGGGCACACTCAGGGGTGGGGAAGGTGGCAGGGCAGTCACACACTGACTTCCGTCACGTGAACATATTGGCCCCTAAAATTTAAGTCTGATAGTTTTGCTTGTATCACTCTTTCCCAGCCAGAGTAGGCCGACTGGGGCTCTTGGAAGGGCTCCGTGCCTCTCCCTTGCACCGTGTACTCACGCTCTCCTGTTTCTCTGTCAGATGAGAACATCCCTGAGTTGGCAGCTGAGCTGGTGCAGCTGGGCTTCATTAGTGAGGTGAGGTTTCTGCCTTCAGCTGCGGGCTGCCCCGTTCCTCTCTCAGCGGTCTCACTGAGCTTTCTCCCTCAGGCTGACCAGAGCCGGCTGACTTCTCTGCTAGAGGAGACCCTGAACAAGTTCAATTTTGCCAGGAACAACACCCTCAACTCGGCCGCTGTCACAGTCTCCTCCTAGAGCTTACTGGGGCCAGGCCCTGCCTGAGCTGTGGCTGTCACTGACCGGCAGCCTTCCCGCCCCTCCCCCCAGTCAGTATTACCCTGTGAGGCCCCCTCTCTGTTCTCTAGGAGGGCTTTGGGGCTCCCTGGTTCTGAGCATCACCGACCCCTTCCCCTTCTCTTCCTCCCTCTGCACTTTGTTTACTTGTTTTGCACAGACGTGGGCCTGGGCCTCCCCGGCAGCCGCCTCGTTGGGGGCTCGTAGCTGAACTGCCGGCTCCTGCCCAGCCTGTGCGGAGTGGAGGCCCAGGGCGCCCCGGGGAGCTGACTTCTACGATCCCGCTGGGGCGGAGGGGGCGGGAGAGGGTGGTGCTGCCGTGGTGGCCCGGGGGCCATTCAGTTCGCCTCAGTTGCTGCTGTAATAAAGTCTACTTTTTGCTAAAAGCGTCCTGTGTGTCTGCGCCTTCCCGGGAGGTGGGGAGGTGGGGCGGCGCGGAGGTGGGGCCTTCGGGTGGTGCTGGGGCGGAACTGGCCTGCGAGCGGGGGCGGGGCTGCGGCAGGTAGAGCTGCCCGGCGGCGGGCGCGGAAGGACGCGATGAGGGGCTGCCGCCTCTGCAGATTCGGTAACTCGCACCCCTTGGCTCTCGTTTTCCTGCCCCCGCCCCCCTCAACCAGTCCCACGGCCCCCCGTTAGCGTGGGTGGTCGCGCGGGGCTTCCCGGTTCCTCTCCGGACTCAGGCTGGCCCCTCCCCCCGTGCTCCGCAGACGCAGTCCGGGGCCCTCGGCGGCTTATGCGCGTGGGCCTCGCGCTGATCCTCGTGGGCCACGTGAACCTGCTGCTGGGGGCCGTGCTGCACGGCACCGTCCTGCGGCACGTGGCCAACCCCCGCGGTGCGGTCACCCCCGAGTACACCGCTGCCAATGTCATCTCCGTGGGCTCCGGGCTGCTGGTGAGTGCGGCGGGCGGGCCGGCTTGTGGGCGGCGCACGGAGCGCATTCCGGGCCTCACTGGGGCTTTGTGTCTTCCAGAGTGTTTCCTTGGGCCTTGTGGCCCTCGTGGCGTCCAGGAATCTCCTTCAACCACGACTGGTGAGGGTAGTTTATGGAGTTGTAATGAAGGGGCCTTGAGTCAGGGAAATAGGGGCTGACTCAGCTTCATCTTTAAGTGGGGAGGAGGAGACCCAACTAGAGAAGCCCAGGTGTCTATGGTCAGTGGGAGCGTGGGCCACTCCAGGCTGCTCACCGGATCTTCTGACCCTCCAGCACTGGGCCCTGCTGGCAGTAGCTCTGGTGAACCTGCTCTTGTCCACCGCCTGCTCTCTGGGCCTCCTCCTCGCGGTGTCACTCACTGTGGCCAATGGTGGCCGCCGGCTTATTGCCGACTGCCATCCAGGACTGCTGGACCCTTTGCTACCGCTGGACCAGGGGCCTGGACACGCTGACTGCCCTTTTGACCCCACAAGAATCTATGTGAGTGTATTCTCAGCTTTTTTGCAGTCCCCAAAGCCTGGGCCTGCCCCTGTAATCACCCCAACTTGCCACTCTTGCCCTGCTCCCTCTGAGTCCCCCCATCCTCCTCTTCACCTTTTAGGATACAGCCTTGGCTCTCTGGATTCCTTCTTTGCTCATGTCTGCAGCGGAGGCTGCTCTGTCTGGTTACTGCTGTGTGGCAGCACTCACCCTCCGTGGGGTTGGGCCTTGCAGGAAGGAAGGGCTACAGGGGCAGGTAAGGAAAATGAACAGGAAGGGTTCATTCAACACAGATTGGCTGTGTTGAAAAGATGCTGAACTATAATTCAGGGCCAGAGTACTAACTCTACCCTCTTCTGCAGCTGGAGCAATTGACAGAGCTTGATCATCCTAAACGTAGAGAGCAGGATAATGAGCAGCTACTGGATCAAAATCAAGAAATGCAGGCATCACAGAAAAGTTGGGCTTAGGACAGGTAATGGGCCATGAGGATTGTAGCCTGGAAAAGGGTAGGGGCAGGGATTACTTTTAGAACTGGGTCTAGTCCCTTGCTATGCTGCTTGCCCTCTGACCTAGGCTCTCCCTTCTATTAAGCAGGTGCTGATCCAGAAGCTCAGTCCACAGGGCTTTCCACTGACCCCCAGGATGATATAAATACTGTAATAAAAGAACTCTTCCACTTGACTCTGATTTGGGGGGGAAAGGGCACTGGGTGACCTTAATTAAAGAATACAGTGGTCTCTGTTAGTTACAAGAGTTTAATGAGGAAAGAACTTAATATTCTTCCCTGAGCTCTACCAGTTATTGAAAGGAAAAGCTGGTGCTGGGTATCCCTCCACACCACTCACTGATGAATTTCAGCACATCCTGGCACACTGGACTGTGCGAGGTCTGTAAGCAAATAGAAAGAACATCAGAGGAACTCCATCAGTGCTGAGAAAAACATTCCTGCTATAAAGAAAATGAGCTCCATCAGTATGGCAGCAGGCAGGGTTCAGAG
This sequence comes from Myotis nattereri, assembly GCF_964212035.1. Taxonomy (NCBI): domain Eukaryota; kingdom Metazoa; phylum Chordata; class Mammalia; order Chiroptera; family Vespertilionidae; genus Myotis; species Myotis nattereri. The sequence goes on along the minus strand of NC_138085.1, from coordinate 72,228,223 downwards.
CATGCACCTGCCTTCTTGACAATCCCACCATCCTCCTAGTCTGTTTTCTTCAGTGCAATATTCTCCCTGCCCCATCATTCAAGTCTCCCCGCTCTAACCTTGATAGCCATAAGGAACTTATTCCAGTTGTCCTTGTTAACTGCCGTCCCTGGCCGCTTAAAGTCAATTTTGTTCCTCAGAATGGGGTATCCTATAGGGGAAGGAAAAAAAGATGAACTGGGGTTTGAGCGGGATTGAGGGAGAAAACAGTAATTTAGGGGTAGGGATGTTCTTGTCTTCTGCATCCTTTACTAAATCAGTAAAATAGTGTTTTGTTTTAAATGTTTATTGATTTCAGAGAGGAAGGGAGAGCTAGAAACATCAATGATGAGAGAGAATCATTGATTGGCTGCCTCCTGTACGCCTCCTACTGGGGTTTGAGCCCACAACCTGGACATGTGTCCTTGATTGGAATCGAACCTGGAACCCTTCAGTCTCTAGGCTGATGCTCTATCCATTGAGCCAAACCAGCTGGGGCAGTAAAATAGTTTCTTGGTCCTGCTGTTTCCCCCTCCTTTCTACCAACTATAGAATATGGGGTTTTATAGGGTTCTGTACCTGTAATGAGGCAGGGCAGTGCCCGAACTCCAGTGCTCGCTGCCACCAAGGAAGCCTCGTAGGCACCTCGCTCATCCCGAGGTAGAACCTGCTCTAGCCGCTGGTCCATTGAGACTGTGAGCACCCAGTCTCGAACCTCTTCTCTCTGAGTCTCCTGGGAAGGACACAGGGAGCACAGCTTCATACAGGGCAGGGCACATGGGAGGATGGTTAGTGGGGCAGTTGCTAAGCCGTCATCCTTTTACCCATAAATGGTCCTTGAATTGAGGGTCAATCACACTCTTAGCTTTTTCCTCTGCTTCTACTTTCACTGAAGGAATAGTGAGGACTGAGGTCATTCCAAAGATGTGGTGGACTGATGGCTGGTACAAAGGGTTGGGAGGACCATCCTAAAGTGTCCTCCCTTCTCAGTGCACTCACACTGGCGAGCCTCCCATGCTCCAATCCTGTGTCCTTACCGGTATGTGCTGCTTGGCTGGGAGTGGCACCTCAAAGGGAATGTCTGTGTCCTGAAAGTCAGAGTGGTCAAGGGCATCCAGAGTCCCTTCCTCGATTGCCTGTGGCAGAGTGAGCAGCCATCAGATAGTCCCAGCTTGTGACAGGTAAGACCTCTGCACCTCTGGGCACAACCTCCCTACTCACATCGGTCAGATCTAAAAAGCGGTTGAGGAAGATGAATGCCATGTTCTCCCAGCCAACTGCCTGCAACAGAGAAAAGTTGCAAGTGGAAGTGAGTAGCTGGGCTTGGATGCTGCTTCTGCAGGATGCAGGGGAAGAGTCCAGGGAGACAGGAAGCTGCTCTCTTCATAACATCAGCCCCACACTCAGCTTTGTTCTACCTGAGCACACGGGGTAGTCTACCTACCAACTTTTGATCTTGTCTCTTTAACCCCACCTTTCCTCGTCCCAGCTTACCTTGGCAGCGATGCCTGCTTCATAAAAGGCTTTGTCTGCAGGTAGTAGCTGGGTGTGACGTAAAAGCGAAACAGAAAGCTTGGCAGCTACAGTTTCCTGTGGATTAAAGTCAAAGCATTGTGACCCTGGCACTTCAGTGACTGAGCTACCAGACTGATGATCCTATGATAGGCAGCCATCAAGCCAGAAAACCAACATCATTGTTAAACTACTATGCATCTCAAGCCATTCTGGGTCTTAGTATTTCCATCTTCACAGGACTGGCCACAGTATATATAAAGTTCTTTCCATTTTTAGAATTGTATCATCTAAGAAGATGAAATAATGACACAATCTGTTATTAAGGCGAAGGTATATGTATAAGAGTTGAGTACAGAAATCATGGGATTTGAATGTTTAAGCATAATGAGGTTGCATTGTGTGGGCACGGAGCCCTGAGAAGTTAAAAGGAGGCAGGGAGAAAACCATCTCAGCAAGGGTTAAAGCTAGGAGAGAAGTGGGCGAGGGTTGAAAATCCAGAACTTGAATTCATTCAACTTCATACATTTGAAGAAACATCCATAAGACTGAGTGCTTCTCCCCCATCCATCTCACCAGCTGTTTGATACTCTGGGCCGCAGAGCGAGTGGCATAGTAATGAGCGATCAGCAGCATTGTCTCAAACTCCTCATGTGCTGGAGAGTTTGCCTCACTGGACTTCACCAGGTTTTCACACTAGAGCAGACAGAGCATAGTCTGGGTCAGGGATCAGAGGAGTACCAGGGCCAGAGAGTGGTCAACTGGTGGCCATCTGGACGCAGGGAGGTGCAGTACATGAGAGGGTAAAGATTCATGTGCATGAAAGACGAGGCAGGACAGGAACAGGCGGTCCACTGTTGTGGACCCGACTTCCTCACCAGGTTGAAGAGGACATCCCGAAGGTCAGCCCAACTGTGGTAGGCCTCAGCACTGTTGGTCCCAGGTGAGTTCACCATGTCAGTGAAAATCCTTTTGTAGATGTTGAAGTTCTGAAGGTAGAGGGGTAAAAAGAGCCGAGTGAGAAGGGGACAAAGTCATTGGAAGTTGGGTCAAAGAGAGGAAAAAAGGCTGTAAATGTGTGTGTGGAGGAGCTAGGAGACAATGATGGAGAAAGGACAGGAGTTAAAAAAAGAACTATTTCCTACTAACTGGTGATCTGTGACTGGGCAAATATGTGAATGTGAATGCAGTCTGTGAACGGGCTAATACTCCAGGAAACTGATGCTCAGATATGAGAGCCCTGTTCATTCACTGGGGGAAATCGGCCCTAGAGTTGTGTGTAGGGACCTCAGGTCCAGCTGCATTGGATAATGAACCCCCATCCCCAGGCGCTGACAATCAGTGGAGAACTAGACACACCTGGAAAGCTGCTGCATTGTCTTTTGAGATCTTCCCCTGAGACTTCCCCTAAGATCTCCACCCTAAAACCCTTACAACCGAGGACCCAGAGCGTGCTCCCCCAGGAGCATGCCTGTGCCTTTCCCTCCCTCTTCTCTCCTGACCCCCCTGATCCCCCCGCAGGCTTGTTACCATTACTTTCTTCCCAAGCTCCTAGGCCCTTCCTGTTCCGGTGTGTGGGCTAAAAGCTTGGGAGGTTGGTGCTTCAATGGGTAAACCCTCCGGAGGGGCTGTACATTTTGGAAGAGACTGGGTGGGGTCCCTGGGCATGATACTGATCAAAGAATCCTTAGCAAAGGCAGTTCCTGAGGGCAGGGAGGTTCTTGAGGAGAGGGAAACAGTTTTCCGGAGGAAACATCCCAAGGAGCAAGCTGGTACCTGTGGGTTCGCAGGGGCTCCGTGTTGCACGTACAGGGCCAGGGCCTGGGCACAGTCGCCCTCTCGGATCAGGTGAGTCGCATACAGAGCCACGTACTTGTGCAGAATCTTGTAGTTCTGTTCCAGGGGTGGAGGAGAAGCACGGGGGAGGTGGGATCAGTAAGACCAGGCAGTGAGGGTGGGGTGGTGACTCGAGGCTGTGGATTTGCTTAGGAGGCAAAAGGCCAGCTTGGCCTCTGACCCCAATGTATGACTAAGCTCTTGGATGCTGATTAGTCATCTTTTGGGTTTAGAGGAGTAGGAGAGAGAGCTCTGGGACAGGTGTGGAGTCCAGGGAACTTGTACAGAAGAGCTGGGAATGGGAATAGAGAGCAGTACCTGCTTGGTAGCTGTTTCAATGCACTTGTCCCACTGGCCCTGCTCCACATACAGGTCCAAAGCAGCCACCACATCTACACCCACCAGCTGTGGATCAATGGAAAAAGAGTTAGGGGAGAGATATGACATGAAGGGGAGAAGAGGGAGAGAATCTCTTGAGTCTCTGTGTGTGTTCTGTCTCCTGCTAACTCCACAAGTCTCACCGAGTCCACTTTGCCCTGGTTCTTGAGGAAATCTTTATAATGCTGGTCCACATAGTCTTCATACCTGTGAAGATGTACAGAGAGAAAAACTTCATGGTCCCGGGGTGGTCTCAGGGTCATACCCTTCCCATGAGAACTTTCTCCCATTTTAAAAGGAAGTAAGAAAATTTCTCAGAGAGAAGGGGGATGTGAACTCACCGGGGATCTAACTCCTTGGCCACACGCTTGGCCTTGTTCCACTCCTCACCCTCCATGAACGCATCGATGGCTTCCTTGACTAGGTCCAGGTTCAGATAGAGCTCTGCAGCCTCCATGGTGGGAAACAGAGATGGAGACCGTCTTTCTCCTCCTCACCTCCGTTTCCCCCCTGTGAACTCTTCCCTCTGTTTCCCCAGAACTGCCTGCCACCAGCGCCAAGAGGCCCACCCACCTCATGCACCTTCCTGGGTGTAGATGTCACCATTCTAGCCATCTCTGTGACATCTGTCTTTTCAGTCCCAGCACCCTACTTACTGCACTGTGCTTCCCAATTCCAATCAGCTGGGGTCCTATGGCCCGAACTACTTCCAGACTGCGCTGGGGAGGCAGAAACTTGATGGAGAGTTCGGCTGCCTGAGTGGTGGAACAGAAGATGGAAATAGGTAGTAGGAGAGACAAAGACCGCTAGGGGTCTTCAGCCTGATTTTTTTTTTTTTTTTTTTTTTTTTTTTTTACCTCCAGTTGCCAACTTTCTCTTAAACCTTCCCTCACCTTCCACCCTCCTGGGAAAAGCCTGCCTTCATGGTCCATCAGAGCCTTTATGCGACCTCAGCACCTCTCTACTTGTCCTCTTTTCAGGCTCTTCCTGTCTAAGGTCACTGCATTTGGTCCTGCCGCCTTTGACAAACTGGTTGCTCAAGTTCTTTGTCACAAATAGCATCTCGGTAACATGGTATAGGAAATCCTAAAATAGGCGCCCAGGACATTTTGTAAATACTTGTGTTGGGTTTTTTTGAGCCTGTTTCCTCATCATAAAAGTGATGGTTTGTCTAGACTTGTACTGTCCAAAACAGCAGCCACTCGTCACATGTGGCCGGGCCCAACTGAGATGTGCTGTAAGCTTACATGCACGTTGGATTTCAAGGACTTAGTATGGAAAAAGGAATGTACAACATCTTAATAAGTTTTTATATTGATTACATGTTGAAATAATAGTTTAGATATATTGGGTTAGATAAAATGTTATAATTATTTTCACCGTTGTTTTTTTAAAAAATTTATTTGAATGTGGCTACAAGAAAATTTTAAATTACATGTGTAACTTACCTTTGTGACTTTATTTTATTTCTGTTGGACAGTGCTGGTCTAAACAACATTAGAGACATCTCCAACCCTAAAACTCAGTAAGTCTACAAACCAAGTATTCTGTGAGCTTACTCTGTTTCCACTGTGATGCTGACAGCCTCACCAGATTCTAATTTCCACACGCTGTAATTTAGCTATAGACTATGCTAATCCTCCTGGCCTTTCCCCCACTTATGCTTTTAAATATATATATATATATATATATATATATATATATATATATATTTATTTTATATTTATATTTATATTATTTGGAAGGGAGAGGGAGAAAGAGACAGAAACATCGATGAGAGAGATTCATTGATTGGCTGCCTCCTGCACACCCCCTACCAGGGATTAAGCCCACAACTTGGGCATGTGCCCTTGACCAGAATTGAACCTAGGACCCTTCAGTCTGCAGGCTGATGCTCTATCCACTGAGCCAAACAAGCTAGGGCTTTAATATATTTTTATTGGTTTCAGAGAGGAAGGGAAAGGGAGAGAGAGAAACATCAATAATGAGAGAGAATCATCGGCTGCCTTCTACACATCCTACACTGAGCCCAAAACCCAGGCCTGTGCTGCCCTGACGGAATCGAACTGTGACCTGGTTCACAGGTTGACACTCAACCATTGAGCCATGCTGGCTGGGCTCCCCCACCTATTCTTGTCTCTCTTTCTTTACCTGCCAAACCCGTCAAGGTTTAAAGTGCCCCCATCCAGGAAGCCATCTTGTGACCGATCTGAAGAAGGTATAGTCATGCACAGACCCTAGTAAACAGTGCCCTGGAGTAACACAGCAGATGTTTAATAAATACTTGCTGATTAAAATCCGCTAAATGCTCATAATCAGTCATCAGTCCTTCTCCTTCCTTCCCCTCCAACTTCTAGGGGCTATTCAATTGCAAGGCCTCAGAAGCTGAGGGAAACTCTACAAGGGCATCATCCACCAACATTTTATTTGGGGGCTGATCAGTCTCGCTCCTTCATAACTCCTAGTACCACACATCCTCGAACCTAAGGCACATCACGTAAACTGTACGTGTATCCCAATTTCAAAGATACTAAAATGTGATGATTTATGTCTTAGAACTGATGAAGCATGTTGGCTTGGCTTAATCCGCGAAGACTGTTTGGAGCTGCCGGGCAGAGAAGCTCCTGCTTTCTTCACAGCTCCGTTGGGCTCCAGCTCCAGGGTCTGGCCTTTGCCCTTCCAGCTCTGGCCCCAGGCCTCGCTCCTTCTCACAAAGCCTCCCTGAACTTCACTTTGATCACACACTTGAGTGGTCACTAAGGTGATCACTTCACCCAGATACAATACTGATTAATTGAGCCACATGTTAGTCTAACTTCCCTCGATTTCTGACTGTCAGGGTTCTGTCTTTTATTCCCTTGATAGCCTGTGCAAGTTCTGGATCTAACATCTGGCAGGCACTCAGTAGACACCTGCTACCTGATTGAAAACAAAAAGGTGGCGGTAGGAGGGAAAAGACGGTCTGAGGAGTGCTGGGCGTGAACGGAGGCCTGGGGGGTAGGCAGCCTTACCTTCATCCAGCACTTCTCCACCAGGCCGCTGCTTCCCGTGTCCCGCACTTTGAGGTAACAGTCGACCGCGAGGCTGTGCTCCCCAGCCTGCTCCCACTGTCGAGCTTGTTCCACTAGCCCCTCCATGCCCCTGTGGAGAGGACAGTGCTCGTGACCAGGAACAGGAGGGCAGCCTCTCCCGTGCCACTGTATACCCACCCCACCCCCAGCCCTGCCCGCATTTCCTGGCCCCCCGGCTTCATACCTGGCCCCCTTCTTGGTAGCTTCCCGCTCATACTCCTCCTGCAGAGCCTCCAGTTGGCCGGGCATGTAGTCCTTGCAGATCCGCAGGGCATCACTCCACAATCCAGCCTCCTGCTCAGATTTCCAGGTATCAGGAGGGCAGAGGCAGGCGTGACAGCCTCCCACTGCTACATGTGGAATGGACCACTGACTCCTGTCTTTGGACCTGTCTTCTCCTTCCTCTTTCTCGCCGTCCCCTCCCCAGTACTAACCTGATCTTACTCAGTACTAGAGGTCAGTGTGAAGCTCCGTAGGCTCACATATGCTCTTCCCCTCCCCTCATGGCCCTTAATTCGGCGGTTGTCCCACCTTATAGTAATTGAGGGCCAGGCCTGGCCTCTGGGCCCGAAGCAGCAGTCCTTCTGCTTTCTGAAAGTCCTTCTCCTCCAAGGCCCCCCGGGCCTGCCCCACCAGCACATCGGCGACACTGTCAGGATCGTGGGCTTCGGCCACACGCTGAGCAGCCTCCCAGTCCTGGTTATGGACAAACCTGCTCCAGATGAGAATATAGGAGAGGCTAAGTATAGGATTGAGGCCTCAACCGTGGGAGGCAAACAGCCATGCCACTGAGTGGGTATAAGATTTACTGGTACTAGGTTTGGATGAAGGTGAAGATGACAAAGATCCTGGGGCTGGGCTTGGGAGGACAGGACTTAGGAATTTCTGGGGTAACTCACATGAGGACTGCTTCCTTGGGTTTACCAGCCCTAATGAATTCAGCTTCAGCCTCTTCAAATTTACCCTAGAGGGAGAGAAAGGCAGCCACACATGAGGAGATTGGCACCACAGGCAGCTCTGAGACCGGAGGGGTGAACATCTGGCAGCAGTGGGCTGGGGGGTGGGAAGGAGGGCTCTGTGGTCAGGGTCAAAAGCAATGGAGAAGGGTCACAGCCATACCTCGTCCTCCAGGTACATAGCATATTTGAGATGAATCTCGGGGGTCTTGTGCTTGAGGGCCAGCCGAGAGAGTTCAAAAGCAAATTCAAAGGAGCTGAAAGGGAAGGTGCAGGTAAGGCTTGCCTACTCAGTACTTCCTTTTATAAGAGGAAAAGGGAAAGGGAGGGCAAGAGAAAAGGGAGAGAAGGGGCAAGAATTGAGGGGAAGGGAAAGGTTGGGAAAGAAACTGGTATGAAGTGACAGAGAAGCATGGAGAGATGTAGAGAAAGGCAGGCAGCCCTGTGACGGCACCTCACTGTCCCCGGGGATTAGGACACATTTGGAAAAGCCTGGGCTGTGAAGAGTGGGACGAGCAGGAGGGAGGGAAAGGAGGTGTGGGCCTCAGCACTACACCGACAGGGTAGGAAGGGCTCCTGGTGCTCCTGCCTCCTCCTCCTGGGCCACACCTCCATCGCAGAAGAACAGTCTCACAGACAAGCGAGACTACCTGCCCGCCGCACTCTGGCTCGATGCAGGGTTACTACAGGTGCTCGTGATATCACTTACGAAAAGCTCATTCTGCATTTAACGGACTCACACTTCTGTTACTCAGTCGTAAGTACTGGCTCAGCGCATTTTAGCTGTTCTCGCTCCACTTTTGTCCTTAGAACAGCCCAAGATTAAGCACTGTTCTGAGACCCAGGCGATAGGCGAAGAGTTACTAACTCATCCTTCCTCTCTGTCAAGTCCTTCCACCATGTCTTCACTCTGCCTCAGCTTTTAGGAATGCTCGAGTTCTACATCCTTCTCTTTCTCTATGCTTTGCCGAGGCTCTGTCCGGAAAGGGCCAGTGGAGGGAAGGCTTGGTGCTCACCAGTTGTCGGCAGCATGGTCAACAGCAGCTTCCAGAAGCCCCAGCTTATTAAGCAGCCTCACTGCAGCCTCTCCTCCCAGGCTCTTTGCCCAGAGATAAGCCACCTGTTTGTGGGCGTTGGCTCCTCCGTGAGTCTTGGCCACCTGTAAAGCAAAGCCCCTCGCCATCCTCCAGAGCAGGGCTACGTGGCTGCGCCCTCCTCATCTCTGACCTGACCTCAGCTCTGACGAGGATCAGGTACCTGCGCTAGAACAACAGGAAGAAGGCTACGTTTCAGGGGCTCTTAACCTGCTTACGGTCCAAGGATGGATTTCAGGTAGTCCACAAACCCTGAACATGGCACGAGAAGTTGGGTATGTAGGTGTGGCTATAAGAGAGATGGTGTGGCCTGGATCCCTTACCCGGTAGGCCTCTTCCCAAAGCCCGTTGGACCGGTACATGTTCACTGTTGCCTTCCATTCCTGGGCCTCGAGGTAGTGATACTCGGCCTCCTGTAGTCGGCCTTCAGCCTCCAGCTCCTGGGGAAAGGTGGGTCAGGATGGAGAAGGGCAGATGGGGCTTGTTTGAGGAAGGGGTGAGCAGGGACAGAAGAAGGGCTCACCTTGCCCAGATGCAGGTGTGTGTCACCGAGGAGATCCGGGTGGTGCTTCCCTACCAGGCGGATCATATCGTCATACAACTTGTGCTTTTTGAACATGGTAATGGCAAGATCAGGCTCTTCCACTGTCACATACAGCCTGGGGATGGGAGATACACGTGGGCCTCCTAGACCCACATTCCTGTTGCTGGAGCCATTCCTAAGAGGTCTTGTCACTGCCTTCTGAACAGACGGCACACACCCTCAGACCCCAGCCCTCCCTCCAGCCCTGACACCTCATCTCCTTCCACACCTGTGGGGCCTCGGCTCACCTTTCAGCCTCGCGGTACTTGCCCTGCTTCTCCATCTCCTGTGCCTGGGTGATGTACAGCACCGACACGTCTTCTGGTCTCATGCACTTCATCGCCAGCTGTACACACAAAGGCAGAGCAGCCTCAGGTGCCAGTTCCCAGGAGAAGCAGAGGGCTAGGCAGAGCAGTCAGTGAAGGGGGGCTCGAGGGAACTTGTTTTCTCAGGACTCTGCACTTTCTCATCACCCACAGGAGTGTGGTTACTGCCACTCTCCTAGTCAGCTCAGGGAATTCCAAGGCCGTAAGAAGCCAAGTAAGAACTATATTTTGCTAAGGCATGAGGGTCAGAGGTGCCCTGTGCTGGGGGCTTATGTTCCCATTACCATGCTCCTACCGTACCCACCGGCTTCTGGGGGCAGAAGTGAGAACACAGCTGCCAATGTCATAGGGTGTCAGGAGTGGTATTCCAGATCCCCCAGCTCCCAAGCCCATCTGATCTTCAGAATTACAGGTTTGGGAACACGGGTCTCTTCATCCTTGCTTTCCCTGTGGCTAGGGATCGAAGTCACTTGGACCACATTTTGGTACGTTCTCAGCTCTCTGGGAGCCCATGGGAATGGGAGATCAGACACTAAGGAGGGTGGCACCACCACCACAAAAGAAGAATTCTCTCGTCATGAACTCCACCCACTTCTCTACCTTGTGCGCCTGCTCCCAGGCGCCAGCCTGGGTGTACATGTCTATTGCATCTTTTGTCCGGTCCCCCTTAATGTAGAGCTCCTCAGCAATCTGTGGTTGAGAGAGACAGATGCAAAAGGTCAGAGCGACGGGTTAAAACTGTCAGTAGGAGGAAAGAACAAACCTCAGCCAGGCTGGAATAGAGCCTGGGGTACCGTTATCATGCCACAGCAGAGGAGAAAAGGCTATGAGTGTCTCACACTTTCTACTGCTCGGAAGAGAAGACCAGCCCAAAACAATGGGAGTTTAAAGGGCCTTGCCTTTCTGTTAAATTTTAACTAAGTTGGAATGATTCACAAAGAATCACTCATGCTGGCACAGGAGGGTCTGTGTCATGTTGGAATGAAATAGGGTCAGTAAACTGTTTCCATTCAGGTGGCGATGCTGGGCTCCAGAAAGAAGGACCTGGTGAGGTGGCCCCCACCTCCCGTTCTGGGTTCTCTCCTTGTCGTCAGGTACTGCACTGCCTCAGGCTGCAGAAAGGGCTCTTCCTCACCTCATACTCCTGCAGAGACGCATAGTGCTGGGCCACGCGAGGATAGTATTTGGATGCAGTGTTCCGGTCCTGCAGATCTAATATATAAATTGCCTTCTTCCACTGGCGGGCACCCAGGGCAGCCTCAATTGCTTTAATGGAGCACCTGGCACAGTGGGAAAGGCATAAATGTGTCAGAGGAAAGAGGAAGATGGGTGCAGGTAAAGGACACCTCGGGCGGACTCTGCTCTACATTTCGAGATCTTTTCTTCTAGGCCTTGGCGTCCTTACTTGCCCCAGCACCTCTCACCTCACGTCCCATCTCCTTTGCACCCCCAGACCATCATACCTGGCTTCAATATAGTGATTAATGGCGGCGTCAAGCTGCTTCTGCTGCACCAAGTGGTCCCCCCATGCTTCCTCTAGTTTCATCACTTGCACTGGGAATGCTAATCGAGCCAGCTCCACCGCTGCCAGAGATGGAGAGGTACACAGTTGAGACTTCCAGGGATGGGACTCGGGAAAAGGAAGACAGGGAAATGAAGTGCAGAAAATCAGTGAGAAGTGGAGGAACAGAGGAGAAGCGAAGCCAGTCAACCTGAACAGATGCACCAAAATAGGACCGGGGACTGTTTGGGCAAGAATCTGCGACAGTGAAGGATGGGTTGTGGATGGCTAGTACCTTTCATGAAGGCGTTGCCTTTACAGTAGCACTCCAGGGCCCGCTGTGGGTTTCGAATCTTCTCAAAAAGATCACCTGCCTGTTAACATACTGTATTACTACAAGATACCCCTGCTACACAAAGAACCAAGTGTCAGCCCCCAAGAGAAGAGAATCGGCCACCAGTCAGGGGGGGCTATGCTCTCTAAGACTCCTCTGGGTAGGAAAGGGGCAATGAGCCCTGGAGATTGAGGGCGGGAACAGGAAGTCAGCCATACCCTTTCATACAGTTCCCCCTTGATAAGGGCTGCGGTGATGTGTTCTACCAGCTCGGTGTTGGCTAGCAGTTCCTCTCGGGTCAGCGCCAGCCGAGCAGCTCTGGCGGGGAGCCCGGCTTTGAGGTAGAGGCTGATGGCTGCTAGCCCATCCCCTTGGCTCTCCTTCAGTTCGCCTGCTCGCTCCTCTTGCTGGGTGTCCATCAGCCACTGGTAGTAACCCCGGCGCAGCTTCTCTAGGGCAGGGTGTCCCTGGACATACAATGGAGGAGAACTGGGAGTCACATCCCTCCTTCCCACCTTCCTGCTTCCTATGCTTCTCCAATCCCATGGTAACAATGGAAATCCCCCTGGACACCAATGTCCTAACACCTCACCATGTCAGCTCCCAGCCCCAGCCCCAGCCCCAGCCCTGTTCCAGTTCCGACAGCCTCCTTGACAAGAGGAGGTTTCTGATATTGGTGGAACCGAGTTCTGAACCACTGTGGAGAAGACAGAACCTTGAGTTTACCTTGGCCTCAGCCACAGCGATACATTCGTCCCAACGGTGCAGCTCCTGGTACATGTTCATGGCCTCCTCAACAGCGTTCTAGGGGAACCCGGGCAGAGGAAAGAGGGAACCAGGAAAATATGAGCATCAGAAATCAGCAAGTTCTCCTCAGCCCGGCTAAGATGCCAGCCCATGTGGCCTTGACTTATACACAAGCAGAGATGGATTTATTGCGAAACAAAAGAAGATTAAGCTTCAGGGAACCTTATTTGACAGGCTCCTTCCAAGGCAGTTTTTTTTCCTTTTTTTATTTATCCTCACCTGAGTATATGTTTATTGACGAGAGAGAGAGAGAGAGAGAGAGAGAGAGAGAGAGAGAGAGAGAGAGAAACATCTATTGGTTGCCTTCTGTACGTGCCCTGACAGGGGATCAAACCCGCAACCTTTTGGTGTATGGCATGACACTCCAATCAACTGAACCACCTGCCAGGACCCCAAGGCAGTTTTTTTTAAACAAGGCTCCTCAAATGGTATAAGCTTCAGCCCCATAAAATCCAGATTTTCCTCCATGCACGAGATTTATAAAGACAGGCTCTGGAGAGCAGGCGAAGATAGGCGTTTTATGAAAGAGAGTAACTGTAAGGACTAACACAGAGAGGGAAATGGAGTGAAACTAATGGTATAAACATTTCTCTAATTCTCCCCAAACCTTTGGAAGCCCAGCTAACCAGTGCTCTTCCCTCCCCCGAGTCTGCCTGGGTTTTCCCCCCTCTGATCCCCTTATCCATCCGGTCCCTCTTCCACCATTGCCTGTTCCAAGAAGATCATTTCAGCCAGTTTGTAGTTCTTCTCCAGCATGGCTAGACGTGCTCGGACCCGATAAAAGTCTGTTCCTTCTCCACCCTGCGGGGAAAAGGGAGGTTCCGGTTAGTCTGTCAGTGCTGCAGGAGCCATTCTGTCTGTGCAGGCTGAGACAGAAAGGCCTGAGAGGCGTGGAAGCTACAAGACTCGGAAAGCTGAAAAACTTCAGGAGCTTAGAGGCTTAAGGTTTGGCAAGAAATCCCCAAATGGTCCAACTTAAGGGTGCAGGTGGGGTGGGCTGGTAGAGGAAATTAGTTAAAGCTGGAAAGCTAGGATTCCTGGAGCTGAGGACTAGGAAATCTCAGCTGGAGACACTGAATGAATCGGAGGACAATACTTGCATATTCCTGAGACACTTGATCTGCAATCTTGTTGGTCTCATGCAGGAATCGAGCTTTTGCTACATGGCCCAAGGCAGAAAAGCACCTACGGTATGGAAGCAATAACAGGAATAGTAACATTATTATAGGATCATCATTAATTCACTGGCTCAGCAAGTATATACTAAGCATCTATTATCTGCCAGGCACGGTCTTGCCAGGACTGAAGACACAAAGGGAATAAGGCAGATGAGGGCATTGCTCTTAGGGAACTTACTTTCTGGTGGAAACAAATAATTAGTTTAAAAAAAAAAAGATAATTTGAGAGAATGAAAAATAAAATAAAATGTGTGCTAGTGACTCAGTGACTGAGGGAACTATCTAAGGTGGCAGTCGGAGAAGGCCTGTCTGAGGTGCTGACATTTGAACTGAGACCTGAATATAAGAAAGATGCAATCACGTAAGATGGGGAAAAATTATTCCAGGCAGAAGGAGCAGCTAGCGTAAAGGCCCTGCGGCAGGAGTGAGCTTGGCAAGCTCAAAGGGCCCAAAGGGTGTCAGTGCGGCTGGAGGCAAATGGGCAAGTAGGTACCTGGTATGGGAAGGAAGCAGCAGCCAGTTATTGTAGGGCCCTAGGACATAGCAAAGAGTTTGGGTTTTTTACTAAGTACAATAGTAATATGCTAAGCAAGTAAATGATCATCTAATTTATGTTTTAAAAAAATTACTTCAGCTGCTATGGGGCTGAATGGACCTAAGGGTATAGGACAGTCTCAGGGAGGCTACTTAAGAGGCTTCTGCAACACTGCAGGTAGGAGACAGTGGTGGCCAGTTCTAGGGTGGAGGCAGCAGGGCGGGCAAATAAGAGACTCGGATCTGTTTTGAAGACCCTGGATCAGAGTCCCTCGGACGTGCTGACAGTCTAGCTGTGGGGAGTACGGGGAAAGTGGATCAAGGATGACTCCTAGCCCAAAGAGCCGCAGTTGACACTGACTGGGCACCTACAATCTGTGCTCTTTGCACAGATGCTCTCACCTGTTCTTCTTCACTATCACTACCCTTCTTCTTTACTATCCTTCAAGGTTAATTTTATTATTTATTACCCCTGTTTACATAGAGGGAACTGAGATACCAAGGCTTGGAAAGGTTTACACAAACTGATAAATGGAGCCACGGTTTGAACTCTAAGAATCTGGAGTCCCAAGTTGGCCCTATGAACTCCACTCCTACACCATACTCGGAACAGACACACCAATGCAGGAATCGTTGAAAACTTTGAAGCGGCACCCAGTTACAAGGACGGGAAGCACACACAGGAAGAGACACACGCCTGCAGTCCAGCATGGGGAGGTCTGGGTGACTGCCACGGAAGGGCTCAATGGCATCTGCTGGCGTGGGAAGTGGGCCCGGGGGAGGAGCAGCCCTCCCGTCCCACACCCACGTGGCCAGCCCCTCTGCTGCCGTCACCTCAGCCCCACAGTCCCCCTCACCACTCAGCAATGTGCAGCTGCCTCGCCTCCAGCGCCAGTTTGCTCAAGGTTTTCCACATGGCCTCTGTTTCCGGGGTCATCTTCAGCGTCTCCAAGAAGGCCGCTGCCCTGGGGAGGGGAGGAGCCGAAGCACAGGCATGAGTCCAGGGTCAGGAAGGCACGGAGGCACACGGGCGATGGGGCGGGGCGGGGCGGGGCGGGGCAGGGGGGGCGGGGGGGGCCAGGCATAGCCTGCTGAGATTCGGCCAGTTTTACAACCCGGCCCGGGTTCTGGTTACCAGCCCAGCTCCTCACCGGTTGTAGTTGCCGTCATCAATGGCTGTCCCAAACTCAATGAGGTTCTCATCCAGTGTGTAGGCAACTGTAGTCACCCCTTCGGTCACCATCACCTCGGTCTTCCCCCCTTCCCGCTCCAGCCCTACAACATCGCCCTGTAAAAAAGTCCATCCCCCGCCACACCCCGTTCCAAGTTAGTGTTTCCACCGAGTCAACTGCAGAACAGACCCACCCTCACGCTCACACAGCGAGGGAGTCACAATGACCCTTGTTTTCCTAACAGCTAGTTTCTCTCAAGAAGATAAAATTTCCTCATCTGTGCTATTATCCTCGGGTTAAAGTACACTCGTAGCTATGATGGCACTAATGCCGGCAGGTAAGGTGACAAAATGTGACATCCACTTCTGCTTCCAGCAGGACCATGACTAGGTATTCTTAGGGATTTGCCCCTAAAAGACAACTTGACCCTGGCATAGTTTTTTATTTTTTTTAAAATATATTTTATTGATTTTTTACAGAGAGGAAGGGAGATAGAGAGTTAGAAACATGGATGAGAGAGAAACATCGATCAGCCGCCTCCTGCACATCCCCCACTGGGGATATGCCCGCAACCCAGGCACATGCCCTTGACCGGAATCAAACCCGGGACCCTTCAGTCCGCAGGCCGACGCTCTATCCACTGAGCCAAACCGGTTTCGGCCCCTGGCATAGTTTTTATTATTTTTTTTTTTAAATCCTCACCTGAGGAGTGAGGATATTTTTCCACTGATTTTTAGAGAGCAGAAGGGAGGGGGTGGGGAGAAACATAGATGTGATAGAGACACATCAATTGGTTGCCTCCCACACACACCCCAACTTGGGGTGGGGATTGGACCTGCAACCCAGGTACTTGCCCTTGACAGGGAATGGAACCCATGACCCTCTGGTACACAGGCTGATGCTCCAACCACTGATCTACACTGGCCCAAACCTGGCATACTTTTTAATGCATTGCTGAGTTCAACTGAAGAAATCACTAGGAGTGCTTCCTACCCCCTCTTCCATCCTTTCCCCTTGAGTCAGAGACGGAGACGGAGAGGAGAGGGGAGGGGAGGGGAGGGGAGGGGAGGGGAGGGGAGGGAATAAAATAGAAAAGAAAAGAAAAGAAAAGAAAAGAAAAGAAAAGAAAAGAAAAGAAAAAAGAGAAAAGGTCAGCAAGCTAAAACCTGAGCAGGAAAATATGAAAGGTGAGCAAGTGTGAAGAGTGCATTTGCTCTGAAGGCAAACACAGCATCAGGATGGGTCCTCTAGGACAACAGGGAGGCCAAATCTGAGAATCCCTCATTAGGCCCCAGGATCCTCTCTTCAGTAATGGGAGCCAACGTGGGCCAGGGCACTGATATGCCTGATTCCTGCAGAAGCAAACACAAAGCACCTTGGGAGGAAACATGGATCTGTGGCAGGACAGAAGAGAAGGTCTGATCTTTGTCTGAGAACAAAGGAACTGGAAGTCTATGGCTTATAACAGAGAATCAGCCCACAAGGACGTGACATAAGAACTGCCCTTCCAGGGGGATTTTCCAGCCTGAGGGAACGGCTCGGTAGGACTGGGTGGATTCCCAGGGCCACTGTAGTGGAGACCATACTCCCAGGGTCTAATATAATGTCAAGAATCTGAACAAGCCGAAACCGGTTTGGCTCAGTGGATAGAGCGTCGGCCTGCGGACTGAAAGGTCCTAGGTTCGATTCCGGTCAGGGGCATGTGCCTGGGTTGCGGGCACATCCCCAGTAGGAGATGTGCAGGAGGTGGCTGATCGATGTTTCTCTCTCATCGATGTTTCTAACTCTCTCTCTCTCTTCCTCTCTGTAAAAAATCAATAAAATATATTAAAAAAAAAAAAAAGAATCTGAACAAGAATGGTTCTAGGGCCTGGTCCACTGTGAGGAAAGAGTCTAAGCTTTTTTTATGATCAACTCCAACAGAGAGATCTGGGTGGTGGGCAGAGAAAACCAAGTAACCTTCGGAGCCTCTTCGGTGCTCTAATCAATCAGCCTGACATTATGCCTGCGGTGCCCTGGTGTCGACATACCTTCACAGAGGTCATGGTGACCCTCTCAGGTGCCTCAATGTTGTACCACACACACAAGCTGTTTCGGTTCTGAGCTACCAGCACATCACTTCCTGGGACCCACTGCACGTAGGAGCAGAAGTTGAGGATCATTGTCTTCGAGCAGCTTTCAATATCGTATAGATGCAACTGAGAAGGAAGGGGCGGAGAGCACAATTACATGGGGCTAGGTGGTGATTTGGGATCTTGACCATTTCCCTAATGGTGAAATGTGCTGAGCTGACCCACCAGTCAGGTACATGCTGAATTTCAAAGCGTACTGACTGGCAACCCTTGAAGTTTGAGTTGGCATATTCTGACTGGCCAAATAAGAGATGACCTATATAGAGCAAAGATCTACACCCTACAAATTTAAGTTAGGTGAAGGCCCAGCTTTTATTCTTAGAATAATTGGGCCAGAGTTACCAGCCTGGATTACAAAACTAAGGCCACCAGCCGAGACGGCATGGCTCAGTGGTGGAGCGTCGACCTATGAACCAGGAGGTCACGGTTAGTGCACATGCCCAGGGTGTCTCTCTGTCTCTCTCTCTCTCTCTCTTCCTCTCTGAAATCAATACACACACACACACACACACACACACACACACACACACAAGGCAGGCCACCAGACAAATTAAATGGTCTGGAATTTGTGATGGGGCTTTCGCATAACAATGAGAATAAAATAAAAAATCATCAGATAGTCTCTTTGCCCCTGAGGTTGAACTCTGGTGATACCATATTGAAATCAGAATTAATAAGGGGCCAGGAGGAGACTGTCGTCAGGCCAGCTACAATGCTGTTGGACTTGTGTAGCTGACGAGCACTAGAACAGCAGGTGTGGGTAAAGGTCAGTGAGGCCCAAGGAAGAGGAATGCAGGGCGAAGGGAGTTTCACAAGGACACACTTGTGAGTGGTAAGAGAGAAACCAACTCTCAAATTCCTCTATTGATTTTGGTGCCATCGTGACACAATCTCCTTAAGGGCAATAGAGTATGGGCTGTGATATCAGATACAAAGAATGTTGACTCTTCTGGGCCTTGTGCTATGGTAATGGCATAGCACCAAGAAATGATATCCTATCCTCTCCCCACACCCTGGAAGCAGCTATACCACATGCTCTATGGACCAGTCAATGGCTAAGGCCTTAGTAACCCTCCTCACACGAAGTTTCCGGTCCCTGAAGAGAAGCTTGTGCCCAGTCTCGTTAAGTTCCAGCCAATCCACACGGCTCTCATGGCTGATAGTGCCAATGTTGTAGCCACCAATCAGATCCACTAGAGAGCAAAAGAGACAGGATTAAGAAGAGACATTCCACATAATCATATACAGGGCAGGGGGCACTCTGCAAAAGTCTGGCCTTACAATTATAGGTTGGGTTTTAAGAATGTTACATCAATCTAGAGTATGTCCTGAGGAATTCAAATGGCCAACACAATAGAGTTTGCTAAGATGCTGGGTTTCTTCAAAAATTGTTGAGGTTTTGTTTAACTCTATAGTTAACTCAAAAAATGTGTTTCCTCTCTGGCACTCTTGGAGTTGTCCCATAGCAGATCAGAACTATGGAGCAACTGGCTTCTATTACTCACAAAACCCTCTGGAATACAGCACTGGTCACTTTAAGGATGCACCCCAGTTGCAGGACACCCCTGAGAGAAGGCTGATGAGCAAAATGACCTTAATGATCAGATTGACTCCAAGGAGTTACCTGCACATGAGAGTGCCTATGATGTAAGAGCCCTGAGGGGCAAACAGTGGTGAAGGCACACACAAAATCGGGGGAACCTCTGAGTAAAGCTAGGCTGGCCAGGACAGAGGATGAATATTTTGTTTTGTCTGAATCTTGTAAACAATATAAGAAACGGTCACACTTAGAACAGACCACTCGCCCTAGCCAGTTTGGCTCAGTGGATAGAGCTCCAGCCTGTGGACTGAAGAGTCCTGGGTTCAATTCCAGTACCTCGGCTGCAAGCTTGACCCCTGGCCCTGGTCGGGGAGCATATGGGAAGCAACCAATCGATGTGTCTCTTGCACATCAATGTTTCTCTATCTCTTTCCCCTCCCTTCCACTATCTCTCAAAATCAATGAAAAAATATCCTCAGGTGAGGATAAAAAAAAAAGATCAGACCATTCAGGGATTCCTAGGATGCTTTCAGGGAGTCTCTCGAACAAAGTCCATTCACAACTCTTACTGATATACATTATTAACAAGCAATGTACCTGCCTTTGTTATATATGCTGAAGCTAAAGACCAAATGCCAGTTAATGTCTACAACTGGGAAGACCAACTTAAAAATGAATTTTCCTTTAATTAGGAAGCAAAAATAATAAAGCCATGTTTTAATGCCCTAATTATAAGAAGAGTCATAGAATGCTAGAGCTTGGGGACTCCATTTACATACACTGAAGATGAGACCTAAAGAGTGAGGTGAGCCTGGCCAATGTTGCTCAGTGATTGGGTGTCAACCTGTGAACCAAGAGGTCACTGGTTCGATTTCCAGTCAGGGCACATACCTGGGTTGCGGGCTCCTACTGGGGCGTGCAGGAGGCAGCCAATCAGTGATTCTCTCTCATCATTGATATTTCTATTCTCCCTCTCCCTTCCTCTCTGAAATCAATAAAAAAATATTTTTAAAAAGTCTGAACACTAAAAGACACTGAAAAGGAGAGAAAAGGCAAGCCATAGGCTGATATAAAATACCTGCAATGATAATACCCACCAAAGGCTATAAATGCACACATACAGACAGAACTCCTTCAAGTCAATTTAAATAAAGAAGACCTGATTTTAAAAATAGGCCAGGGATATGGTCTAGCAATTCACAGAAGAAGAAAGCAAAAGCCAATAAACAAATGAACAACAACAAAAATATACAATTAGATACTATTTCATCAAGTTGAGTCAGTTGAGGCAAATTATGAAGTCAGGCAATGTCAAGTATTGGAAAGAACGTGGAAGAACGGAAACTCTAACTGCTGGTGGGAGTGTAAATTGGTACAATCTCTTTGGAGAGCAATTTGGAAATATTTTGTGAAATTAAAGATGTGTCTCTTCTATGATTCAGCAATTCTACTCGAGGTATAAATCTTAGTGACCTGAAACACTCTAACAGTGAAAAACCAACAACCTAAGTGTCCATCAGTAAGAGACGAGATAAAAGACCAACGGTACCTATAATGAAATGTTTAGGATTTGACAGAACTGGGTATGGATACACAAGTAATAATAATCTTAGTATTATTAACAGCTAACATTTATTAAATGCTTATTATGTACCAACCACTAGTCTAAGCGCTTTTCATATGAGGTAGCTGGTATTTTTATCCCCATTTTGGGGATGAGGAAATTGAGATACAGAAAGGTGAAGTAACTTACCTACGACCACACAGGTACTAGTAGAGGTGGGGATGCTTGACTCCAGAGCCCTGTTCTTTACATCTACTATAAGGGATGCTATTCTCTAGACTTCTTAGAGAATACTATGCTATTCTCTATACTTGTTCTTTTTTTATGCTTAAAGCATTTCATGATGAAAAATTAACAATTACAAACCAGTGAAATACAAATAAAGTTTCTCATCACTAGTTACTAATGACAAAACATACAGAAAATAAGGTCCCTTCCAGTTCTAAGAGTCTATGATTCTATGAAGACTAAACAGGAAAATTTATAAATTTGCTAATGGTTCTTCTCTACAGTTCATAATTTTTCAGACCTAACATAGATGTCTAGAGAACCTGAATAATTCTAGGGGCAGGCCTATATATGTACCAACATACGGACATATGAGTTGACCATTTCACATATCCACTGTAGAGTGGGGTCACACATTTACATCTAATTCCTCGATCCGCCACTGTACACAATCCTGTGATATGTAAGTGCACTATAAACATCTATTTTAATAGTTATGAGAGAGTCTTACTTACCTATAGCAATAGTCTTAATATCAATAAGGTAAGCCAATTTCTTATTCTCTTCCATTCCCTTCTGACGCCTCTCATTAATACGGACACTGAAACATGAAGGTGAGGTAAGGCAAAAGAAGGAAGTTGGGATGTTTCTTAAGGGCTCAAGTACCATATGGGATGAAGTTTTAAGGTTAATCTAAGGACATAGGAGTTAGAAGTCAAAAAGTAATTCTTTTGAGTTTCAAATTTTAGAGAACCTTCTGGGGTTACCTGATGAGGTGGGGGTTCATGAATTCCGTACGTACAGAACCCAGGGTATCATTATTCCCATATTCCACCAGGGTTAGCTCCCCAGCATTGAAGATCATGCATACCTGGGGATGAACAGAATTGCTATATGGTGGAAAGGTTGCATGAAGAAAGAGAAACAGTAAAGGGAGATGACTGTCAGTTCAAAAGGACTCCCACTTTTCTCTCTGTTCTGTTCCTCTGCCCATTTCACCCTCTGCCTTTCTTCATCTGCTGTCTTCTCAACCTATTGCCACTTGCCATCCTTCTGACACGAAGGAGCCGGAAGGAGGCTTATGAAGATGGTGATGGTGAAAAAGCTCTACTCACATTTTCATTTTCAAAGAAATACTTCTCATTGCCACCAGATCCCTGCCAAGCTATCTGTAAAAAGAAGACATAGGGGACAGTGTGGGTAAATGTCCAAGACAATGCTGAAAGAATGAAAGGGTGGGAGGCAGAGAAACCGAGTCTGGGGAGGCTATGATGTTGCACAAAAGTGGTGCTTTGTCAGCTTTTGCCCTGGTCGCTATGTTTCTGAGAGGTGTCATAAACACAGTCTAACAGTGGTGATCTGTATTCCAGGACTCCAAAGCTCCTGTGCCTCATTCCCTGAAACCAGATCCACGGTATCAGAATGTTAGAGCTTCCTGTGGAGATCTTCCCCTAGGAACCCTGGCTCCTCTGAAGTAGCAACTCAAGAAGTCCCTTCCCAAGGCAGGGGAGGGTGGGTGGGTGGGGGGTAATCAACCAAGGACCCTGTATGCATATATATATATATATATATATATATATATATATGGCCCATGGACACAGACAATGGGCCTTGAGGGCCTGGGGTGAGGGGCGGGGGTGGGCTGGAGGGGGTCAATGGGGGAAGAAGGGGGACATAGGTAGTACTTTCAATAATAATTATTTAAAAATTAAAAATAAATAAAATAAAGAAGTCCCTTCCCAGCCCCCCACTCCCCCATCTTGGTTCCTACCTCACTAAGGCGATTGGTGTTCAGGTCCCCCAGCAGCAGTGTGTCGGACGTGTGGGCCACCAGGTAGCGTTCCTTTCCCAGGATTTTCACTTCCTCCACCTCATAGCCATAGTGTGACTTGAGTACCACTCGGGTCCCCGATGATAGGTTCTTCACAATCACCTGGGTAGGGGACAAGTCTGAGCTCCCTAGGCTCCCGACCCAAACAAAGGGTGAACATGCTGTGCCCTGTGCCCACCTCCACAGCACTAAACAAAGCTGATATCTCGTTTCCTCACCTGGCCTAAGACACCTGGGTAATAAGAACACCGCACATTTACATAGTGCTTTACCATTTATGAAATGCTTTCATATGTTCTCTCTTTCGATGCTTATAATACATATGATTCTGAAAGTTCCACTGGACAAAACCAATCACTCTTCCTATGTTCCCACAGCTCTCTGTAGAAACCTTTATGGTAACTTTTACCACTGTTACTGTATTATTTTTTATATGTCTGTGCCTTTGCTGGAATGATTTTCTCGATTACGGTACAGGGTGTTACAGATAATTATCTTTGCATTCGCAATGACTAACAGTGCTGACACACAGAGAATGGATAAATGTTTCTGGAAAAAATGAAAGAATGAAGGAATCAATGAATAATAAATGAAAGAAAAAAGGAAGTGCCCTAGCTGGTTTGGCTCATTGGATAAAGCATCGGCCTGAGGACTGAAGGGTCCCGGGTTCGATTCTGGTCAGGGGCATATGCCTGGTTGAGGGATCAATCCCCAGTAGGGGGAGTGCAGGAGGCAGCCAATCAATGATTCTCTCTTATCGTTGATGTTTCTATCTCTCTCCCTCTCCCTTCCTCTCTGAATCAATATAAATATACATAAAAGAAAAAAGGAAGATTAAGGTAGAGAAACGAAAAAAGCGGGCTAGGGAACTAAGAAAGTAACTTGCAACACCACACACAGTAGCTCAGAGGCTCTAAAACATCAGAATTCGCCCTTGTACTCCTACTTATCAACCTCACCAGTTGACAGCAGCTAGGCAGTGAAGTTTTAAACCAGGAAGACGTAAGTGGCAATCTCCATACCCCTTAAGCCTGATGTTTAAACCTTTTCTTGTAATAACCTGGAAGAACTACTTCAGTAAAGTTGCCAGAGAGCTGGCCCGACACGTTCTGTTCCCCAGAAAAGCTCTGCCGGAGGTTACATTTGACACTGTGGCTGTGGCCAGAAGGCAGGGAAGTATTCCAAGGAAGAGTGAGCCATGGCAAGATCTTGGAGAGGCAGGCTTTCCGCCGCGTACCTGGCTGGGTCCCACATAGGTCAACTCAAACTTGTTCTTATAGATGCTCCTCCGGAGGCAGCAGTCAAACTGTTCCACTCCCCCACACAGTGTGCCCTAGAAAGGAAAGCGACCGCATAAAGGGAAACACCCATTGACACAGGCACGGGAAGGTATCCACAGACACCTTCACAACTTAGGTTCGAGAATCTAGGGGAGTTGGTAGTTTTGGCATGTCCCAGCAGGAAAAGAGTTGGCAAACTCGGACTCAAGGGCATAGCAATGGGATGTAAGGGAGAACTCTGCTCTGCCTATACAACTCTCTTGGCCTCCAATAAAGTATGCAGTTCTCTTTCTTGTCTGTAACGTCAGATTTCTAGGCTGGGGTCAAAAGGGAAGAGGAGGTCCTCTAGTGTCAGGAGAGCGCTTTAGGACGAGGCGGGCTTTTTCAGTCTGGAGAACATCAGCCACACAGGAAGGGCTAACTGAGGAGCATACTGCACAGAGCCGCGAGCCATCCCGCTTCCAGGCCAAGGCAGTGACGGTGTATAAGTTGGCAATCTCCTTGGGCTTCGCCTCTTCCCAGATGCTTCTTCGAGGGCTCCAGTTGAGCACCCGAAGTCTGTAATAAAGTATGTGGCTTTTAGAAGAGATGGAGGATGAGGCAAGAAGTGAAACGGGGCTGGTATCTGAAGGAAATGGGTCTTGCTAAATCAGAGAAGAAAGAAAAGGAAAGAGAACAGACAAGCTAGTAGGAGAGGACAAAAAGGTTCAAAGGAAGTAAGTTGGGAAAATCAGATCAAAGTAAAATGGAGTAAGAGTGATGGGAGCTGAGAAAACAAAAGGAGATTGGAGCTGGTGAGAAAACAAGCTGTTAGCAGAAGAGAAATATGGGGGTGGGTGGAGAGAAATGATAATAGTTAGGGAAGAAAAAAAGAAAGGGGAAGAGTCACATACAAGATTAAAGGGGCTAGAAAGACAAGACTGACAAAGCTGGGTTAAAAGCACTCTAAGAAAGTGATGGGACCCAGACCCTAGCTGTTTATCTACTGTTCCATCATTCATTCATTCATTCATTCACCAAAAATTTGAGCATATATTATGTACTAGATGCTAACCTAGTCACTGGAGATAAAAAAAGAAAAAATGAATAAGGGCTCTTCAATTTAGCCAGACAGATACAAACTCCAAAGTATAATACAATGTGATAAACACTAAGCCAGTGGTCTGAAAAGAGGTGACGGGAACACAAGTGGAAATACATTCCACTGTGGAATCCCAGAGGGAAGCATAGAGACTCAACAGAGCATGTGCATTTTGGACTTGCCAGTGTGCCCATGGATGGAGCAGAAGAGGAAATGCATACATTAAAACCCGAGAATCTCTTTCAACATACACTGATTGTGATCCAGTCTGCCATTCCGGTTGAGGAAGACTGGACTAAGGCAGAGTACACAGGGAAAGCAGGCAGAAGATGCAACTGGAAGGGGGCCCCACCTGTCATAACTCCCCAGCACAACAGACTGGCCCCCAGGACTTGTTGCAGCTGTGGTGAACTCTCGCTCCTGAGGGTCCCGGCTATAGTCAAACGTTTGCAGCACTTGGCCTTCCTTTCCGTAGGCCACAATCCTCCGATCACAGCCTGCAGCCACGATGCTGTTGGTAGCCCAGGCCAAGGCATAGGGTGGGCACGGATGGTTAATCAACTTCCCCTAAGACAGAAGTAGAGAGTTCCAACACTCTGACTCTGGGAACTCCACCAGAAATGTCTCATTCACAGCACTGGACACACTCACTCTGATCATCTTACCCTGCAGAAATCTTTCTCCCAACACATCCTAATCCTGAGACTTCACATATTGCCTGTCTGTCTTATATGCACACACACATATATATGACACGGATGTACACACCTGCTGACCTTGTGTTCAAGAGGAACCCTCAAAATACTTATGTGCTGGAGATGTTTACTATGTACCTAATAAGGTCCCCGAAGGGAGATGTCCTACATATTAACCAACCACAGGGAGCTATGGCTCCTTTATTATTATTTATTTTTAGGATGGAAACATTTAATTAAGTATTACATAAGTAATTTTTCATGTAAATGACTCAAACCAAAGAGAATTAGAGTAAAACATAAACAGTCTTTTTACCTTTTCCCTCTTGAAAGTAAACAAGTCTTTCTTCTATAAGTTTCTATATATTACATATTTTTTATATAATGAGAATAATTTTCACTTTTCATTACTCTCAGAGTCTTTATTTCCCTTTGTCTCCAAGTCCCTTCCGCCTGACTTACCTTTTCCCATAAATATTAAGCTCTGGCCCCCTAAGCACAAATCCTCCTGTGGCCGCATCCCACTGTCTCTCCCCGTGAGGTCTCCCTCCTCTAGCCTCCTTCCTGGGTGCCTCAACCAAAATCCCTGAATGTCCAGCCGCCTCCAGGAGGGCTCTTGGGACTTCCTTACCCTCCCCAGAGCATGCTTTATTCATACCTGGGACTCTCCAGACCCTTCATCTGCCAAGAAGTACCTAACAATGGTGCCATCGGCATGACCAGATAGAATTCCTTTCCCAGAGCAACTGAAAAAGGGGAAAAGAAAAAAAAGGAGAGAAATCCAGGAAAAGATTAGAATACTCTGTCTTCCCAAGAAATTCCCCTTTCTTTGTCAAACACTGCCCTGCCTGTGGTTCCCGCGCCCAGCCCTCCCCATCTTTCATACGATGGTCTCCCAGTCCAGACTTCCCCACAGCCTTTTCCTGCCATTGCCAAACTCCTGGGATACCGCTCTCCGTACTCACTTTGTTGTCAGTGACACCACGTAAGAATCTGTCCCGTAGATGGTAGATGACTTATTAGTTTTAGTGTTTGCTAAACGAACCTGAAAATGGGAGAATGGACACAAGTCTGGTTAGGGTACTTTCAATTTCGCCCAGGTCCTAAGGGAAGAAAAAGAAAAAGAAAAAATGAAAAAGAAAAAGAAAAAGAAAAAGAAAAAGAAAAAGAAAAAGAAAAAGAAAAAGAAAAAGAAAAAGAAAAAGAAAAAAACGGGTCCCTATGCATCCTCCCCCAGAACACAACTCCACCCTAAAGGAGATTAGCCATATTTCTTTCTTCATAACAATTATCCCCACCCCCAACCTTTCCTGTGGTTCTCTTCCCTCCTTTACCTTCCCTTCGGCCAACCCAAAGGCAATGTTGTTCTCCATGGGCCACTGCAGACAAGTGACAGCACTCTGTGAGAAAGAAAGGATGAAAAGGATAGTCATGTCTATGTGGGTTGGCACATTTATAATAGCATGAATCCGAACCGCCTGGGCACCCTGGCTCATGCCACCACCACAATCGCCTACAGGGAAGGAGAGGAGGGGACACAACTGGGCTCTGAGGAGGAAAGCAGATGAGGATGAACAGCCAGGTAGCACCATCTTTGCAGTAGGCGAAGTCAGATACCGACGTTAAGAAAAGCAACTCCTGGTTGCATTTATAAGCAGGTATACTGATACATGTCTGTTCATCCTAATCTCCCAGGGGCTCGTCTGAACTTTACCGTCTGGATGAACTTGTTACAGATGACTTTCTTGTCACCCCTGCCAAATAAAAGGGAGAAAAAGCACATTAAAAACCATTTCCGTAAAACAAAACAAAACAAAACAAAACAAAACAAAAACACCATTTCCGTAGATAAATTGGCACAAAGAATGCTGGGGGAAGGGAAGAGTGAGCAGATATGTTCCTACCGCTCCACAGGTGCCTTGAAAAGAGGCATAAGGGGGAGCGTGAGTAGCTTTGGAACAATCACCCGGGGCTCCCCAGGATCTTACAGGGCCTCCTTGTTGACTTAGACCGATTCCTCCAGGGGTGGGATCACAGAACACAGGGGGCCGGCAAAGTCAGGAAAGCAAAAACAGATTCCTCCTTCTGTGCCACAGCTTGGCCCCTCATCCTCTCTATTCTCCCTCCCCAGTGAGGCAGTTCCTCCTGCCTTCCCCCTCTGCTCTGGGTCATCCCCTTCTCCCAATTGCTGTCCTTACCAATCTTCTCCAATTTTGTACACATAGATGATGTTGTCAGTCTGTCCTACGGCAATTTTAGTGGAATCAGGAGAAAACGCCATGCCCTTCACCATATAGCTCTTTCTGCCATACTAAGAATTAAAAAGAAAAAGAAAAAAGTAATGAGAATATGTGAAAGGGAAAAGAGAGGAAAGGGTGCATGTGTGACTGTGAAGAGCTTGAGGGATTTATACTGAGAAATGGAGGGGTAGGCCAGTTTCTTTGCCTAAGGCCAGGAAGTGGGTTAGAAAGTTTTCAGGTTCCTAAGGCCCATCAACAGGTTAAGATACACATGAGTACTCTTCACCTTCATGTCAGCTGGTTTGGTGGAGAATTTATCTCTCCGCTCCCCATGTTCATCATACAGCAACACCACTCGGTCCACTGTGCAGACAGCAAATTTGGCATTGTTCTGGGACCAAGCCATGCAGGTCACCTTTGCAGCTCCATCCTGCAGAGGCAAAGAGGGCAAAAATAAATCCAAGTGCTGGGCTAGAATGCCAAAAGCATTTCTAATTCCATTACTTCTACTGTGGCTCTTGTCAATTTTCCTTAAAGCAAAGAGATGCACATGACCCATCTGGTCTCCAAGGCCATAAAACCCTAGATTGTGAGAACAAGGTGCTTCTAGAAATCCATAATGCAAATGTACTAAGAGGTGACATGCTTAGTCAACTGTACCTATGTCCCTGCAATGGTCTTGTTCCCTTTGAAATAAATTCAATTGATCTAAGTTTTGGTCTTTAGCCATTTATTCAATTAATATTTTCTGAATACCTCACTGAGAAAGGCACCTGGCCAGGGTCTGAGAGGGAGACAAAGACCAAAACATGGTCTCTGCCCCAGAATCTACAAAGATGGTGCAAAAAAAGGGAAAAGTCCCATAAGTGAGGTATGTACAAAGCACTGTAATAGTTTGTAGAAGCCTGAGATAATTTGTTTATACGATCAACATTAAGCTTTGAAGAATGAATGCAGCTGAGTGAGGAAATTATCTTAGGTAGAAGAAATGGCATGAGCAAAGGCAAGTATGGTCAAGTAATGGTAATTTAATTGAACCAACACTGTCTGGTAAATAGCAAAATAGAGGAGAAACAGACTGAGGCCAGTTCAAGAAGGATCTTCAAAACCAGGATTTTTGGATTAGTTGGTAGGAAAGGGGGAGACAGTAAAACTTCTGGAACAGGGAGTAAAATAATCAGAGTTGAGACTTAGGATGAGCAATGCCACCTTGTTTTTTGTTTTCCCTTAACTATCCACTTCACCAAAGCCCAAGTTAGAAGTGATCATCTCCCAGTGGATTATTCTTGCCAGGTCTGTCCCTTCTGCCACCAGCCCTGGTCCTCTATGATGCTGCACTAAGAATTTTCCTACTTGAAATAAAAAATTTAGTTTCTGCTTCAATTGATTAATTATTTGAGCTGTAGAGCACTGCCTTAAAACAGTTACTTTTCGCCGAAACCAGTTTGGCTCGGTGGATAGAGCGTTGGCCTGCGGACTGAAAGGTCCCAGGTTCGATTCCGGGTCAAGGGCATGTACCTTGGTTGCAGGCATATCCCCAGTAGGAGATGTGCAGGAGGCAGCTGATCAATGTTTCTCTGTCATTGATGTTTCTAGCTCTCTATCTCTCTCCCTTCCTCTCTGTAAAAAAATCAATAAAATATATTAAAAAAAACACACAAAAAACAGTTACTTTTCATTTCCAATCCAGTTACCTCCAGTCAGAGGTTTAAAAAAAGGCTTTTTTCCCCATCAAAATCCTCAAACCAGTCAGAAAATAGCCACACCACCACTAGTGTCACCCTCCAACTCTTTTTTAAAAACTTTATTTTTAAAAAAAAAATATTGCTATTGATTTCAAAGAGGAAAGGAGAAACATCAGTGATGAGAGAGAATCATTGATTGGCTGGCTCCTGCACGCCCCCACTGGGGATCGAGTCTGCAACCACAAACTGGGCATGTGCCCTGACCGGGAATCAAACCGTGACCTTCTGGTCACGCTCAACCACTAAGCCATGCAGGGCCGGCACCCCTCCAACTCTTGATTAAATTATGTTAGAAGGCCTGAGGGCTCCACAACAGTTGTTGTCTATCATCTTCCTTCATCATTTTTTCCAATCCTGGGCATTCAGCCCTTTCCTGCATCATGACATCATCTTACTTTGTAAGACTGAAGGAAGATTTCACTTCCAATTATTCCATTAAGGTAAAGAAAAAATTTAAATTACAGATTCAGGGGGTAGTTTACTGAGCAAAGGGCACATCTGTCTCTCTCTTTAATTTTACTTTATTGATTT
The DNA here is from genome assembly GCF_964212035.1 of Myotis nattereri. NCBI lineage: Eukaryota > Metazoa > Chordata > Mammalia > Chiroptera > Vespertilionidae > Myotis > Myotis nattereri. The sequence goes on along the minus strand of NC_138085.1, from coordinate 72,198,056 downwards.
GATTTTAGAGAAACATCAATGTGAGAGAGAAACATTGATCGGCTGCCTCCTGCATGTGCCCCCAGTTAGAGACTGAACCCACAACCTGGGTATGTGTCCTGATGGGGAATTGAACCCGCCATCTCTTGGTGTGTAGGATGATACTCCATCCAACTGAGCCACACTGGCCCAGGCTGGGCACATCTTTCTTTTGTTCTAATTTCCTTCTATCCTCCTAATGCCAATCCTCTGTTAAGCCTTCCTGATTTCCATAATTAATTCTCTTTTCTCTGCAATATATACTTCACAGGGCTGTTCTGAGGATTAAATGCACTAGGAAATAGAACAATAATAGCTAACCTTTAACAAGCACCTACCATAGACTGGGCATTTTGATAAATGCTTGATATTCATTATCTTGTTTTACCTCGTAACACTGAGGCAGATGCCGCTATTATGCATCTTTTTCAGGGGAAACTGAGACACGGGAAGGTTAAGTAATTTGCTCAAGTGTCATGGACAATTGGTAAGTGACAGAACCATGATTTAAATCCATGTATGTCTGACTTCATAAGGCACAATCCTAACTTCTTTACTTATGCTATTAAATATTTAGTTACAAGAGATATTATTCTTATTAGTTTTGTATTTTGAATTTTGAATGTCCTTCTCTCTTGTCTATCCATTTTTTACATTGCTTTTCGGTTTACCATGTTCTTTTGTGTATATTACCTCCTTTAACTCTTCCCAGATCCCCTAAGGTTGCTTTTAGAGGGAATGCGGAGAGAGACAGTGTGATAAGAGCTAAAGTCTGAGGTAGCAGGACATGTATTTAAAGTAGCGGTGGCGCTAGGACTTGAATTCTGGTCTTCTAACCCCTACACCCAGCCTTTCTTCGCCATGTTTCAGGGCTCCTCCCCCAGTACCCAGCCTCTTGTGAATAAGAGATCTACCTGCACCATCAGAACGAACGGTGCGGACTCCTGCACTCCCTCTTGGGGGCATGCACTTAAAGCGCTTATTTAATTCCGTGTAGGTTTATGTTCGTTGTTTACAGGCGCAGGAGCCTTTTGAAGGCAGGAGCAATGGCAGCGAGTTCTGGATCCCTCCGAGCCCCAGCACGGGGCCTGGTACAAAACGGATGCTAAATGACACGCAATGCAAGCTGCAGGGGTTGGCGCTGCATCTCGCCGACTGGACAGCATCGACGCAGCCGAGTCGCGTCCAGCCGTCGGTCCTCGGCACACAGTAGGCACTCGACATGATTACGCTTTAGTCCCCCGCTTCTCTGGGAATGTTAAGACGGGCTGGGGAGGGACGGGCACGCAACTCCTCACCTGAGGGCTCAGCAGGGTTCTCAGGTGCTTCAACTGCATGACGAACACCTGTGTCTCAGATGCCACCAGACAGCGACAACTCCGGCGGTTACCAGGACAACCCGTCACGCAGCCGCAGCCGCAGCTACGCCGCTGACGCAAATGCGCCCGGAGCGCACCACGCGTCGCAAAGTCACCACGTAGGTTCGCGGCGAAGCCAACAGGACGCGCGCAGGCGCAGTGAGCTTTAGGGCGGGACCGGGGCAGGACTTGATGATCCTCTTGGTTACCAATCCCGTCGCTGCCTGCATTCCAGATCTAGCCGGGCTCCCAAGCCTGCTGCAAACCGACGTCTACGTCATCGCAGCCTTTCTCGCCCTCTGATGTACGTAAACCTGGCTGAATGCTTTCTTTTAATCCTCGCAGCCCCTGAAGGAAAGCAGGGCAGTTGCTCTTCTAGAGCTTTTACAGTTGATGGAATTGAATCCCAATGAATTATATGACTTGCACGGGACCACAAGGCTAATAATGATAGCTAACAGTGAATACTCAGTGTGTGTCTGCCGGGCTTTCTGTGCAAAGTGTTGCACATGCATTATCTCCTTTAACCTCAAAGCCACCTTTTGAGGGGATAGCATTATTAGTCCTATTTTACATAACGGTCAGTTAAGGATGGAACTGGGATTCAACCTAGAGCTGGCACATTTGAACACCCTTTCTCTTCCTTGTCAACGCCTACTTCCCTGTCTCCATGCCACTATACCCTGTGACACTCCCACCCCAAGAAATGATGTGTCCAGTCTGAGAGATTGTTTTGGAACCGGTGGCCAGGGAGAGGTAAGGTAACCTGCTTCCAAATTGGATAATGGTGGATTAAAGACTTCTGACTAGATCAGGATGCTTTCCTGTTTCAGGGTGGAGAGCAAGCCAGAAATGGGCTCATCTGATAGATTAAGGTTGTCTTGTGAAATCTGGGGTTGGAGATTGGTTACGTAGAAAAGATATTGACTTCTTGAACCTTATTTGCACCAGGGTCTCTTTCAGAATTGTTGGTTTAATTTCTTGTAACATCCCAGAGAGATCAAGATTCAGAAAAGGAGAGTTATTCCTAATCCTTCTCTGGAAAGATCTAGAGTTGAGAAGACCTGTAACCTGTCTTCTCAAAGTGTAGCATATGCTTTCCAGACAGATTCTGGGTTCGGAAGCCTTTCCCCCACAGTGGTTGCAAATGTCAACTGGTATTTCACTGGCACCAACCAATTGGAACTTAGGAAAGAGTAGAGGACAGTCCCTGTTTTTACAGGAAACAAATAGGCGCCAGAGCCCAAATTATAGTTCTTTTAACAGGGGAGTTTGAACCCTTCAACTTTATTTCCAGAATCCTCCTCCTCTGGATATGGTGGCAGAGAGTGAACGTAATGTCATTTATGCTTTACAGTTATTATTGAACGTGACTGAGTGAACAGAGAGAGAGACAAAAGGGGAAGTAAGGACAGGGAAGAATAGGCACAGGAACACACAGGAGGAGCACGTAGCACCGAGGGATCCATTAGTGTAGCTGCTCTTTCATTTGTCCCAAGACACTGTTCAGTCCTTTTCTGAAAACTAGCTCAGGTTTGATGGAGGAGTCACAGGAATAATTGGTGAGGAGCTGAGCTGCTGATGACAAGGCTCCCAACCCTCTCATGTGATGTAACTTTAGTTTCCACTGGTACAGGAAGAATTTATATCCTCTTCTTTCCTTCTCCCCTTTCTGGCCCAACAAAGCAAAAGGAACTAGGGCTCTGGTTTCCTATACCCGTTTCTGGCCCCTCTCCACCCATCCCAGGCTGGAGAATCAAAGCAAACACTTTAAAATGAGAGTTTGCTCCCGTCGAGTGGGTGGTAGTGTGAGGGGCCCTTGTAGTCAGAGAAGATGGGGAAACGTCTTCAGCATACTATACAGTCAGCTCCATTTTGTCCAAGAACCTTTATTGGAAAAATGTCCAAGGAGTGAGATCACCAGCAGCTGGGGGTGCTACCAAGTGAGAGGGGGCGCACCTGAGGCTCCATGGAAGACATTGGAGTAGTGCAGTGCAGTGCCTGTCATTATTTATTTGCTGGGAGAGGGGGAGTACCCACAGAAACCCCTCTCTGAGACCCAGAGGCAAGATGTGGGGGCAGCAGGGAATGCTGAGAGTCCTGATACAGGGGAAATGGGGGCTCCATTTGGGACCTAATGGGATAGGGTTGAACAAGTGATTCTCCCCTGGACCTGGGGGATGGAAAGACATACCCCATCTGATATCCTCTCCCCAAGTCCAGGGGCACAGACCTACCTTCTGGCCCTATTCACAGTGGAAAGAGGATGGGTACCAGGCCTGAGATTGTGGGAGTGTCATTATCTTCTGGGATACTGTGGGATCCTTCCATCTTGGGCTGATCACCATCGTACGCTCTCCCTGACCCCATCCCCATCCCCAGGTTGTTAGTGCATCTCTCTTCTGGTTCTGTTTCTTCATTCATACGTCTATGGTGTTGATGGATGGTGACTTTTTCTGTGAATGAAAATTACTTGAGTCTCTAAATTTCTGGAAGGAAATACCACCTCCATCCCAAATTTCCATTGGGACTTTTCCTGCCCCTCGTTGCTTTTCTCCCTTTTCCCTGACTGCTCCTAGAGGCAAAATCTCACCCTTCCCTCCCTCACAGGCCCCACCTCACCTGTCTTGTCCCCACTGGCCTTCCCTGAGGACTCTGCTCTGGCCCCTTCCCTTTCTCCTTGGGGTTGTTGTTGGAGTCGTTGTCCTTGATGATATCGTACTGACGGCAGAACAGCCCGATGACAGCTGAAACACAACAACACAGTCTGAGCCTTGATCCCAACCTCCCTACTCACATCCTCAGAGGGCAGTGAGGTGCCCACAGTTGATAGAGAATCTGAGAAGAAAATCCTTGAATTCCTGGTGCCCACGCACAAGCACCACCCTCTTAGTCTTCCTCTCTGGGCTCCCCATAACCTCCTCTCCCTCTCTTCAAATTTCTGCTAATCCCTCTCAACTAAGCATCTTCCCACTCCATTTCTCTCACCCCCTTTTCTCTCAGCAACCTTCACCACCTCCCCCCACCTTCACTGAGCCCCGTTCCCTCAATCATTGGTCCCCTGTCCAGCTGCTTACTCACCAGCCCACATGAGCAACACCACCACAATGATGACCACTTCCCCTGTCTGCAGTGGTCGCTCTCCATCCAGACCCTCCACTGTGATGTCACCTGAGGAGGAAGGACACAGCCTCTGGGTGTGGAGAGTAGCTAGAGAGGTATGTCTATGCAGACAGTGAAGGACGGAGATAACGGGGAGTAGAGTCAGGGTAGGCCCATCACAGCATTACCCCCCTCTCTGGGAAGCTGTTGATGAACCAAGTGGTCACAGGCCAGAAAAGCAGGAAGGCTACGGGCCAGGCACTTGCTCACACAAGCTGCAGCTGCAGGGAACTGAGGTTGGGTAAAAGGAAGCTTAAGAGCCCTTCCTCCAAGGGATTCATTACCAGCCTGTGTACACCCAGTCGCCTGCCAGCCTGCTTCCCTTCCTTTCCTGGCAGTACAACAAATTAAATCATCCTTCTCTTCATCTAAGCTAGACTGTTGCTTGCTTTGGAGAAATAAACAAGAGGCTTAAGTCTAGATAAAAAGCCAGAGCATGCAAAGCGTTAGGGAGTGGGGAATAACATCCTCACCTGGGCTCGAGCTGTTTGAAGGCAGCCGGTCAGAGCCCTTGAGAGTTCGAAAGTGCACCCGGGGCCCCGGGGGGCTCTCCCCGCGAAGGCCGATGCTTCTGACCTGCACGGTGTAGTCGCTGTCTTCAGCCAGGCCCCAGAGGGCACAGGCCCGAGTGGTGGTGTTCACCTCGCGGATCACCCGCTGTCCTGGGCCATTCTGTCGCTTCCGAAAGACAATGAGAGAGAGAAGGGCGGCCTCACCCCACTCCCAGGCCACAGGCTCAAACCAGCACTCTTGAATACCCAAGCCAAGGGAATACGGTGGAAAGGGCAGCTGGAGGCAGGGCACAATAGCTCCCAGAGTCTCCCCCCGCTGGCAGGGAGCTGGGGATGGTGGTGTGTGGGGGGGATATTCAGAGACCCAAGGACACAAGTTCGGGGAGCAGAAGGGTGACTCATACTTGCTGGGAAATGGAGTAGCCAATGACGATGTTGCCTTCTGGGACGTCCCAGGACACAGTGGCCGAGTTGGCTCTGAGGTGAGTGACTGTCACATTCACAGGAGATGGAGGCCGGTCTGTGAGTGCCGGCATGTTAGCAGGTTAACAGGTTTCCACCCACAGGCTAGCTCTGGCCAGTTCCCACCTCGATCTCCTTTACTCACCTGCTCGCACAAAGCCCAGGTCACAGCTGACCAGCAGGAGGACCGTGGGACTTAGATAAGGGGAGAGGGGCATCAGCGAAGCCATGGTCCCCACCGAGTCCGCTAGGAGGCACCGAGGCATCCGCTAGACATCCAGGCGGGGCTCCTGGAGATGGCAGGAGTTGGGGGTGGCGGTCAAGGACCGTCCAGAATGCCCGTGTGGGTAACAACTCTCCCGGACGCCCCGCGGCCCAGAGCGCCCCCTTTCCCAACCCTTCCTCGCCTCCGCATCACCCAGGCGCCCCCAGTGCGCGGCTCTGCCCTGCCCACACCCACCTCCGCCGGTCCTCGCGGTCGGTCAGGCCTCGGGGGGGTGCCTAGTGGGCGACCCATCGCCCGAGTTGGTGGTGTGGCCCCTACCCCATCCCGGCCCGGGCCCGTCGAGGCGGGTAGCACGGGGCCGAGCTGCGGGCAGAGAGCGGAGGCGTAGCGAGCGCTGGTTGCAGGGCCCCCAGAGCTGGGACCGGCGGCGTAGTCTGTCCGTGAGCAAGGGCGGTGCACCGCCTGCCCGCCGGCCTGGGTGCGGGTGCGGGTGCGGGTGCGGGAGGCTGTGCGGCCGTCTCCGCCGGCGCCTGCAGCGGGATGTGACCGTTCCGGCGCGCGAGCCGCCGCCTTCTGCAGCGCTGGCCCCGCTCGCTCCGCCGCAGCCTGGCCAGACGTTCCGGCCCCCGCCCCGCTCCGCTGGGGTTCCTGCTGCCGTCATTGCCCCCGCCCCTCCCGCACCTCCCTTCTTTTCTCGGAGCTCCTCCCACGACCCTGCCCTTGGCGGCCCCCCGGGTCCCATTCCTTCAGATCCCACGGCTCAGTCCTAGGAGCCCGCGGGGGCGACGGGAGAGGCGCTGCGTGGGGGTCTCTGGCACCCTCCCTCCTCCGATGGAATTAGCCGAGAGTGCGGGAGGGGACAGAGTGATGGAGACAATTGTTTCAAGAATCTCCTACTTGTAGACTGCGTCAGCTTTGAAGTCCTTTCTCCATTCACGACGTGGTATTTATTCCTTCAGTCTCTCTTTCATTTCTTAAGCAAATATTTATTGAGGGTCTCCTATGTACCTGGAATGGTAAGAGCCTGAGATACAGCGATTATTAAGAGTCCTGGGTTTTTAGGGGGAAATTTAAAGAGCAACGACTTACCTGTCTTGTCTTACCTTTTCAACTTAACTGTGTGGCCTTGGGGAAATGGATTGATCCAGGTCTCAGGTTTCCCACCTGTAAATCAGAGTCCACAACATCACAGGGCTGTAGTGAGGATCAAATGAGACAACGTTGGGGAACGATCTTTACAAATCTTACAGCACTGTGTGCAGGAGAGATTATTAATTTGCACCAATTTGTCAGTTACTTCACTCATTCGATAACCATCTGATGAATCCTCACGTATTTTCATGCTCTGGCAGAGCATAAGATTTGGAGTCAGAACCTGGATGTGTGTGGTCTTCAACTGACAACTTCTGAGCTTCAATGTCATCATCTGAAAAGGGAGGATGTTAGTATTGTCCTCTTAGTGTTACTGTACCAGATGCGATCCTGTATGGGAAAAGCGCATTGCTCAATGTAAATAAATGTTGGCTGATGTATTTAGGACAGTGCTTTGGTTTCTAATTCTTTTTGCAGCATTTCTATTTATGTGGTGCTTTCCCCTGTAATATCCGGTTCAGTGTGCACACCCCTGGGGCTCTGAAGCTTCTGCTTTCTTCCTTCTGAGAGGAGAGGGAATTGGGGCAAGTAGGGCACAGATGACTGGACTACTGTGTGCATTGAACATGTGATCAAGCCATGGCCCCAGCCCTCTGACCTCTGCTGACCCTTTGGCCTCCTGCCAGCCCTCTGACCTCTGCTGACCCTTTGGCCTCCTGATTCATTCCTGGTCCTAGAGCACTTTTGCCCAGGGACTCTCACTGACTGGGACTGGGTGTGATTCTGTACTTCCAGGCTCCAGGCCATCCAGAAAGAGGTCATTATACCAAAAGGCAAGAGTAATGAACTTTGGGTCTTCCTCTTCAGGGGCAAAGCAGGGACTGGGGAGGCTAGGTGCTTGTAAACAGGGATTCCAGAAGCTCCCCTGGGGTTACCAAATGATTTTGAGACCAGGAAAGGGTACAGGTAGAGGGCTTGGAAGGGGGCGGGGGCAGATAAAAGAGCCAGGGTACTTGGGTTAGTCATCACTGTGGCTCAGATAAGGCCCTGACCGCTGGAAGCAGAGGCCGTGGGACAGAAAGGCTTGTGTGGATGCAGAGGCAGGCAGGACAGTGTGTCCACAACATGGGACCACATCAGGCACAAAATGGTTTCAACTTGTGATTGTGGCCCGAGAGCCCTACAAATGGGAGGTGAGACCCTTCTTCATGTTGGCCTTCTGCACTGATTCCTAAATCATTTCTCATCTGGACTTCCTTCCACTTTGGGTTTCTGTTTTTCTCCTCCTCCTTCCCATCTTCCTTCCTGATCTTCTTTCGCTAATAGGCCCAGAGTACCAAGTGCAGGCTAAGTCCATGGTGTGTGTGTGTGTGTATGTGTGTACAAACACCGTGCCTGCTCCCCCTCCTACATCCAATTCATTAGTCATGAATGAAGCTTTGGCTTCCTGTCTATATCCTTGTCCCCGCTTCCCTCTAGTTGTCTGGGTATGATGTAATCCTGCCAATCACAGAGAAGTCAACCCACTGACCTGGGACTTGGACAAAGCAGATGTTGAGCAAATTGTTGGATTGCTGGGGCAATGTGATGCTGAGACCGTCCAGTAGGAGGGGCAAGCCATGTCCACATTCTAGGTGACCGAGACCCATGGCCTGGACACTATAAGATGCCAATTGCATCCGACCTCACCCTCTGACCTGTCAGACCACGGTCCCTAATTTTGGAAACTCCAGGAGCCCCTTCACCTCACCTCACCTGCAGTCTACTGTCCTCTTCTTGTCTTATGATTCCTGCTTGTTCCCTACATTGAATCAATTCTGACCATCATGGTGCAAATGGCTGGAAAAGTTCAGGAAGTGCTGAAGGTACTAACACTCTATCTGCTCTCTGCCTAAGCTTCTGTTTCCCTCTACTTTGCTTTGTCTTAGTCCCATTTCTCTCTTTTACAGATCTCAGTTCTCCTTTCTCCCAGGCTTCCCTCTTGAATCCTTGTTGTCATCTTATTCAATAGTAATTTTTTAAAAATGTTTTTATTGATTTTTTTTTTCAGAGAGAGAGGAAGGGAGAGGAATAGAGAGAGAGAAACATCTATGAGAGAGAAACATCATTGATCAGCTGCCTCCTGCACGCCCCCTACTGGGGATCAAGCCTGGTGCCCTGACCGGGAATTGAACCAGTGATCTCTTGGTTCATGGGTTGATGCTCAGCCACTGAGCCACACTGACCCAACTTCAATAACAATTTTAATAATAATAATCACCACCCAGCTGGCATTGCACAGTGATTAAGCAGTGACCTATGAACCAGGAGGTCACAGTTTCATTCTGGGTTAGGGCACATGCTCAGGTTGTGGGTTCGATCCCTAGTAGGAGGTGTGCAGGAGGCAGCCGATCAATGATTCTCTCTCATCATTGATGTTTCTATCTCTCTCTCCTTTTCCCTCTCCCTTCCTCTCTGAAATAAAAAATATATTTTTAAAAATAATTATCACCTGCATAATAATTTATCACTGACAATTTACTTTTATACCCATTGCCTTCACAAAAACTTGTGGAGCTAGTATTATTGTCTGTTTTTTTGTGTGTGTTCTTGTTTTTTCCAGATGGCAAAACAAAAACTGAAGATAACCACAGTAGTTTGCCCAAATAAACGCAGTTTTTAAAAAACCACCCATTTCAGGGTACCATGCCTACCCCAAGAATCAGCTTCAGTAATTCTGGAGTAGTGCCTCAAAATCTGTCTTTTTAAAGTGCTTCCCAGATGACTCTGAAGATCAGCCAAGTTTGGAAGCCACTGATTTAAGGAACAACTGGAAGATCTCCATGCCCACATTGTTTGGAATCCTTCATTTCACTTAGTCACGGTGCCTGAAATTAGCATCCGCTGCAGCAGATATATTTTTGGTGAAGGAAAGGCCTCCATTTAAAGGATCATGGTAAAGAGTACCTCAGACTCAATTATACTTTCGTATGAATTGAACTACAAGCTTGGGAACTGGGACTTGAGAAAAGTACCTCGGAAGGAACCCAGCGCATCCCTGTCCCCAAGACCACCCCTAAATACACAACGCTGCTCTTGAAGTGATCGACAGGCTTTCTCTGGAATGCCTCCAGGGACAGGAAACCCTCAGCTTTCTCAGGTGGCCCTCTCCAATGGTTTATTTAGCAGAGTTAAGCCTGGCTGTACATCAGAATCTCCAACTGATGCTTTCAAACAATAGACATTTCAGGGCTTTACCCCAAACCCACCCCAGAACTCCCACACAAAGGGCTAGAATCAGTTTGTTTTTTTGTGTTTTTTTTTTTTTTTAACACTCCAAAGGCAGCTCACCCTCAGCTTTCTGTTTGTTTGTTTTTTGTTTTTTAACCCTCACCCAAGCATAGAGTTCAATATGCTGACCTTCTCTGAGATCAAAGTAGCCATTTAGAGAGAGAAAAAGAGGGGTGGGATTTGGGGGCACAGGACTCTCAGGAATGGGGAACACGGAGGGAGCCTCTGATTGCAGGTTCTGTTCCATCTTGTCTAAATTCCTGCCATTGTATGCCAACTAAAATGTTGTAAATCAAATCCTATTTTCTCATTTCCCTTTTCCCTTTAAAATGTGTTATTTCCATCCATTTAAGAGATAGGTTTCTTAAATCAGTAATTATAAAATACCTAAATGACTAGAGTAGTTTCTGGGGTTTTTTTCTTTATTGATTAAGGTATTACATATGTGTCCGTATCCCCCCCTTGCCTCTCCCCTCTCCCCCCTTCCCCTCCACCCCCGCTCATGCCTTCACTCCCCTGCTGTCTGTGTCCATTGGTTATACTTATATGCGTGCATACAAGACCTTTGGTTGATCTCTCCCCTTTATCCCACCCTCCCCTACCTTCCCTCTGAGGTTTGATGGTCTGATTGATGCTTCTCTGTCCTTGGATCTGTTTATGTTGTTCATTATATTCCACAAATGAGTGAGATCATGTGATATTTATCTTTCTCTGACTGACTTATTTCGCTTAGAATAATGCTTTCCAGTTCCATCCATGCTGTTGCAAATAGTAGGAGTTCCTTCCTTTTTATAGCAGAGTAGTATTCCATTGTGTAGATGTACCACAGTCTTTTAATCCACTCATCTGCTCATGGGCACTTAGGCTGTTTCCAGATCTTAGCTATGGTAAATTGTGCTGCTATGAACATAGGGGTGCATATATCATTTCTGATTGGTGTTTCTAGTTTCTTGGGATATATTCCTAGAAGTGAGATCACTGGGTCAAATGAGAGTTCCATTTTTAGGTTTTTGTTTTTTTTTTTTAATTAAATCTTTATTGTTCAGATTATTACATTTGTTCCTCTTTTTTCCCCCCATAACTCCCCTCCTCCCAGTTCCCGCCCCACCATCCGCCCTCACTCCCCACCCACTGTCCTCATCCATAGGTGCACGATTTTTGTCCAGTCTCTTCCCGCATCTCCCACACCCCTTCCCCCCCAAGAATAGTCAGTCCATTCCCTTTCTATGTCCCTGATTCTATTATAATCACCAGTTCATTCTGTTCATCGGATTATTTATTCACTTGATTCTTAGATTCACTTGTTGATAGATGCATATTTGTTGTTCATAATTTGTATCTTTACCTTTTTCTTCCTCTTCCTCTTCTTAAAGGATACCTTTCAGCATTTCATATAATCCTGGTTTGGTGGTGATGAACTCCTTTAGCTTTTCCTTATCTGTGAAGCTCTTTATCTGACCTTCAATTCTGAATGATAGCTTTGCTGGATAAAGTAATCTTGGTTGTAGGTTCTTGGTATTCATCACTTTGAATATTTCTTGCCACTCCCTTCTGGCCTGCAAAGTTTCTGTTGAGAAATCAGCTGACAGTCGTATGGGTATTCCCTTGTAGGTAACTGAGTTTCTTTCTCTTGCTGTTTTTAAGATTCTCTCTTTATCTTTTGCTCTTGGCATTTTAATTATGATGTGTCTTGGTGTGGTCCTCTTTGGATTCCTTTTGTTTGGGGTTCTCCGCGCTTCTTGGACCTGTAAGTCCATTTCTTTCACCAGGTGAGGGAAGTTTTCTGTCATTATTTCTTCAAATAGGTTTTCAATATCTTGCTCTCTCTCATCTTCTGGCACCCCTATAATTCTGATGTTGGTACGCCTGAAGCTGTCCCAGAGGCTCCTTACACTATCCTTGCATTTTTGGATTCTTTTTTCATTTTGCTTTTCCGGTTGGGTGTTTTTTGCTTCCTCGCATTTCAAATCATTGACTTGATTCTTGCGATCATCTAGTCTGCTGTTGGGAGTCTGTATAATATTCTTTATTTCAGTCAGTGTATGCTTAATTTCTAGTTGGTTCCCCAATATAACATTGAGGGTCTCATTAGTTTTCTTGTAGATCTCATTAAGTTTATCGGCGGCTTCTAAACAGTTCTTGAGAGACCTTAAAAGTGTGGTTCTGAACTCTAGATCTTCCATTGACAATTTTGTCCTGTTTCTTTGTCTCCGCATTTTGTTATGCTTCCTTGGTGCACCCCCTAGTGGTCTTTGTTTGTGGTTTTATAGTTAAATCTTGATTGTTGTAGCTAATTCCAGGGAGGGTTTGACCTCCAGGCCAAGTGGCTATGAGAATCAGCTGTGTCAGCAGTGAGAGAACTTCTGTCCTCTAGGGAGGTGCTAATCTGGCGTTTGCCTGAGGCTATCCGGCAAATGCCTCTGTGCAGGGCTTGGGCGGGGTGGGTCGCACAGGATCAACAGGGTGGGCCTGAGAGAGCAGTTATGGCGGCTCTCAGTCCTGTCCCCAGGGGCTCTGCCTCTCTGAGTCCCAGCACCCGCTGCAAAGCTCGGAGAGAAAGCTGCACTCGCTCTGACCGAAGCCAGACAGACCCGCTTCTCCCGTTTGAGTCTGGGTCCCTAAAGACTCGCCCGGATCTGGAGCTCAGAGTCTGCGACTCCCTCCCGATTGAAAACGCCAACCGCGCCCTCCGCCGCCAGCCCACTCCGCGCACTCCGCACCTCAGAATTTGACTTCAGCACTGCGCCTCCTCTGAGTGTCCGTATGCGTTTCTCTTTCCTCCTAGTTGTAGGACTTCCATTCAGCCATCGTTCCAGTGGTTTTGGGTGATGTCCGTTCTGTCTTTTAGTTTCACTTTTGAAGTAGTTGTTCAAAGCAGCAAACTCCGGCATTAACCTATGCCGCCATCTTGGTTCTCCCCACCCCCAAAACCTCCATTTTTAGTTTTTTGAGGAAACTCCATACTGTTCTCCACAGTGGCTGCACCAGTCTGCATTCCCACCAGCAGTGCACAAGGGTTCCTTTTTCTCCACATCCTCTCCAGCACTTGTCATTTGTTGATTTGTTGATGATAGCCATTCTGACAGGGGTGAGATGGTACCTCATTGTCATTTTGATTTGCATCTCTCAGATGATTAGTGACATTGAGCATGTTTTCATATGTCTTTCGGCCTTCTGTATGTCCTCTTTCGAAAAATATCTATTTAGGTCCATTGCCCATTTTTTGATTGGATTATTTATCTTCCTTTTGTTAAGTTGTATGAGTTCCCTGTAAATGTTGGAGATAAACACTTATTGGAGATAACATTGGCAACTATGTTCTCCCATGCAGTGGGCTTTCCTTTTTATTGATGGTTTCTTTTGCTGTGCAGAAGCTTTTTATTTTGATGTAGTCCCATTTGTTTATTTTCTCTTTAGTTTCCATTGCCCTAGGAGCTGTATCGGTGAAGATATTGCTTCAGCATGTGTCTGAGATTTTGCTGCCTGTGGATTCTTCTAAGATTTTTATGGTTTCCTGTCTTACATTTAAGTCCTTTATCCATTTTGAGTTTATTTTTATGTATGGTGTAAGTTGGTGGCCTAGTTTCATTTTTTTGCATTTTTGTTTTGTTTGTTTTTTGTTTTTTAATCCTCACCCAAGGATACATTTATTGATTTAGAGTGAGAAAGGGGGAGAGGGGAAGTAAATGAAGAAAGAGAGAGAGAGAGAGAGAGAGAGAGAGAGAGAGAGAAACATCAATTGGTTGCCTCTCTTATGCACCCCAACTGGGAACCAAACCCACAGCCTAGGTATGTGCCCTGACCAGGAATTGAACCCATGACCTTTGGGTATATGGGACGATGCTTCAGAGCCACACCAGCCAGGGCTAGTTTCTGTTTAAAGGAGTTTGTGCTGCTCAGCCAACGTGGTTCAGTGGTTGAGCATCGACCTATGAACCTGGAGGTCACGGTTTGATTCCCAGTCTGGGCACATGCCCGGGTTAGGAGCTTGATCTCCAGTGTGGAGCCTGTGGGAGGCAGCCAATCAATGATTCACTCTCATCGTTGATGTTTTCTGTCTGTCTGTCTCTCCCTGTCCCTTCCTCTCTGAAATAATATACATACATACATACATACATACATATATGTATTTAAAAAAATAAGTTTGTGCATCTGTGTGTAGAAAGTATTAACTAAAGTATTAATGGTGGATTGCTTTAGGTCTCATTTATATATTTCAATTTCATATTATAGACTTAAAAAAAAAAGGAATGCAGTTTCATTCTTCTGCCTTGTTAATCCTTTCCAAAAATTGAGGTGGGCCTCCTACTAGTAAGCCTCCAGTGCCCCTGTTACTTTTTTCTCTAGATTTGGATGTGTATCCCTAGCATCCTCTGCCCTTCCTTTACAAAGGCCTTAGCCCAATCCCTGCTCCTCTGTACCAGTGATGGGCACATCTGTGACATTCTCCTTCATCTTCCTTTTGTGAGATAGGAAGGCAGGAATTCCATATTACGCACAAGTTCCACATCTTTCATCTCCCAGATGCTCATCTCTCCTCCTGTCTGCAACTGTTTACTTTTAATCTCCTTTTCTCAGACACTGGGAATCGAACCTGAGATCCTTTGGTGGCGGGCTGGTGCTCCAACCACTGAGCATACCAGCCAGGGCGTTTATTAGTCTTTGTTTCTATATTTTTGTAGATGTTTTCTATGTAGAGACATTTTACTTACATTTTTATATAGTCCAATCTATCAATTTTTATGTGTTTTTTGTGTTTTGCTTGATTCAAGTTTTTATCTTTCTAAGTAAATGTATTGAAATTGTTTGAAATAAGGAGGCTTCCATGAGGGCTTGTAAATCTTTAGTTGTCGAAATATTTTTGATGTAAACTCCCCCACACTTTCATTTTGAAAAATTTCAACTTACAGAAAAATTGCAAGAATCAGACAATAAACACTCACATGCTTTCCCTAGCTTCACCAAACAGCATTTTCACACATCTGCTTCATCTCTCTTCCCCAATGAGTCATTTGAGAGATAATTGGAGATATGATGACACTTGACACAAATTGCTTGTGTCCCCTATGAACAAGGGCATTCGCCTACATAACTATAATATAATTATCACACAAGGAAAATTACAATTAAGACAGTACAATTATCTGATATACAGACCATATTCAAATTTCCACAATTATCTCTGTAATGTTTTTATTTTCCAGATCCAAGATCCAATCAAGGATAACACATTGCATTTAGTTATAGGTCCCTTTAGTTTCTTTTAATCTAGATGAGTTCATCAGCTGTTTGTCTTTCATGATGTTGATATTTTATAATTCTAGACCAACTGTTACCTAGAATGCGCCTCATTTTGGGCTTGCCTGATTCTTCCTTCATTATATTCAGGTTAAATTTTGTGGCAGCAGTACTGCACAGAGGAGGCTGTGTCTTTATCAGTGTATCCCACCAGGAAGTGCCTGATAGCAGCCTGTCCCCCCCTTTTTTTTATTGATTTTTTACAGAGAGGAAGGGAGAGAGATAGAGTTAGAAGCATCGATGAGAGAGAAACATCGATCAGCTGCCTCCTGCACACTTCCCACTGGGGATGTGCCCACAACCAAGGTACCTGCCCTTGACCGGAATCGAACCTGGGACCCTTCAGTCCACAGGCTGACGCTCTATCCACTGAACCAAACCGGTTACTAGCCTGTCCCTTTATTGGTCATGTATGTTTGGTCATTTGGTCAAAATGATGTTGATTAGATTTCCTCATATTCTAGTCCTCAGCAGTCTTTCATACAATGGTTTTAGCATCCACTGATGATTCTTGTTTGAATCAATCATGACCATGGTCATTTTAAAATGGTGAGTTTTCTATTTTTATGCTTCCATCTACATTTATTAGTTGGCATTCTTCTGTAAAGAAAGCCTTTCTCTTCTCTCCCTACCCCATCTACATTTGTTGAGTATCAGTATCCAGGGGTGGCAAACTTTTTGACTCGAGGGCCACAATGGGTTCTTAAACTGGACCGGAGGGCCGGAACAAAAGCATGGATGGAGTGTTTGTGTGAACTAATATAAATTCAAAGTAAACATCATTACATAAAAGGGTACAGTCATTTTTTTTTTTTTTAGTTTTATTCATTTCAAACGGGCCGGATCTGGCCCGCGGGCCATAGTTTGCCCACGGCTGGATAGACTCATGAATTTTTGTTGCTGTTGTTGTTAAATGTGTTTTAATCCATTCCTGTCATTACCCATTTTAATGCTCAGAAAGACTACTCATTCAAGCTGGCCCCTGGATCCTTGTGACATATCATATCCACATTAGTATTTAACACTCTTTGCTGTGTTTCTTTTTGGGGGAAAATCCCCTTTTCTCTTATGCAAAGGGTAGCATACTATATTCTTTTCTGCCTTGTGTTTTGCTTAACTGAAAATCACTCCACTTCAGTTTATAAATCTCTTCTTCATTATTATTTACATGCATGTATGTGTATAAGTACAATAGTTTACCCAGTCATCTCCTATGTAGGAGCACAAAAATGATGTTCCAGGTTCACCATGTACTTTTCCTAGTTCCAGTCCTGGAAAAAGCTATTTTCCAAGGAGTTCTAGTAGGTGTTACTAGAGATTGCTATTTAGAAACCTAGGTGCTAGGTATGCGCACTGCTACTGGTATGTCCTTGCCTCTAAGCCCTTTCAGTAGAAAGAACAAGGATATTCATTATATATGTATAATCCCCTCAGTTCCTTTAATGGACTCCTATTACCCTCAAAGTGTGGTAATAGATGTTATACAAAAGTTATACAAAGGTATGAAAAGGGTACTACAGGGGTACAGAAAAGAGGTCTTCAGTTCTGCCTAAGAGGGGAGTCAGGAAAAAGAGGGAGGAGTTCTTTGAATTAGGTCTTGAAGGATGAATAGGAGTTTTGGGGGTCAGGCTGAAGGCTTCTCTCTGCTCTTGCCTCATCTCATTACAATTTCTGGTCTTGATAACTCCTTTCTATTCTTGCATCCAACCTGGAGGCTTCTGACTTCCATACTGAATGCTCTAGCTCAGTGGTTCTCAACCTTGGCTGCACATTAGAATCACCTGGGAATCTTTTTAAAATCTTGATTTCTGGGCCTCACCTCCAGAAATTCTGTTTGTTTGTTTGTGTTTTTTGTTGTTGTTGTTGTTGTTTTAAATATTTTATTGATTTTTTATAGAGAGGAGGGGAGAGAGATAGAGAGTTAGAAACATCGATGAGAGAGAAACATCGATCAGCTGTCTCCTGCACATCCCCCACTGGGGATGTGCCTGCAACCCAGGCACATGCCCTTGACCAGAATCGAACCCGGGACCCTTCAGTCCGCAGGCCGACGCTCTATCCACTGAGCCAAACCGGCTTCGGCTGTTTGTTTGTTAATAATGTTGTGGCCTCACCCCATAACAAAGAAACAGAATTTCCGGAGGATGGAGCCCCGAAATCAGGATTTTAAAAAGATTCCCAGATGATTCTAATGTGCAGCCAAGGTTGAGAACCACTGCTAGCTCCTCCAGGGTTCGTCCTCATTGATGACCTCACATTTCAGGCTTCAGTTCTCCCTGTCTTTCCCCACAGGTGATACCTGTAGTCCTGATGAGCTTCCTAATCTGGTGCTCCCTCCCAGAGGCCCAGGTACAATGGGCTGCAGCTCCCTCTATCTGTGAGACTGTCAGGAGCGCCCTCACTGGGCCAGGCTGAAAGTTCAGCACCAACCCCCTGGAGACCCTAGAGCAGTGGTTCTCAACCTGTGGGTCGCGACCCCTTTGGGGGTCGAACGACCCTTTCACAGGGGTCGCCTAAGGCCATTGGAAAACACATATATAATTACATATTGTTTTTGTGATTAATCACTATGCTTTAATTATGTTCAATTTCTAACAATGAAATTGGGGGTCACCACAACATGAGGAACTGTATTCAAGGGTCGCGGCATTAGGAAGGTTGAGAACCACTGCTCTAGAGCCTGCCCTGCGGGGAACTGGTGTTTCTTTGTGGTGAAGCCCAGCCCAGCCCTGCCAGTAGGGGGTTGTTGGGCCAGAAGTAGATGTGGTGGGGGGAGAGGCCCAGTCTCCAGGGGCACCAGCAGCCCAGGGTGGGGAGAAGGAGTCTCTCTACTTTAGGGGAGTTCATGCCCTTGACCCTGTGGCCTCTGCTTTCACTGGCATATTTTGATTTCAGAAGTAAAAAACTAAATGTCGCCCTAGGTGGTTTGGCTCAATGGATAGAGCGTCAGTCTGTGGACTGAAGGGTCCCAGGTTCGATTCCGGCCAAGAGCACATGCCTGGGTTGCGGGCTCGATTCCCAGTAGGGGGCGTGCAGGAGGCAGCCAATCAATGATTCTCATCATTGATGTTTCTATCTCTCTCTCCCTTTCTCTTCCTCTCTAAAATCAATAAAACATATATAAAAAAACAAACAAACAAACCCGAAATGTCTTGTTTTGCAAAGTTAACTTTCCAATTTAGTAGATCAGAGTCAGTATATCAGACGTGGGACAAGATGGGTGGCATGGGTTGTTCCCAACATCAGGTTTGTTTACTTCTCCCCTGACCCCCAATCCCATTTCATTGGCCTCTGACCCAAACCTATTTCAGCATCTCTATATTCCCTGTCTCCAACATGTAGGTACACACACACACACACACACACACACACACACACTCCACTCCAAAATAACATAAGGAGAGGAGGGAACAGATAATTCTAAGGGATGAAGTTGTGTTCCCAACACAGGACACCCAGAAAAAGACAATCCCCCTTAGGCATTCCAGGATCTTTATCACTAGAATGGATGTTACGTCCACACATTAGACCATGAATTGAGAGTTGCAGCCCCTGCCCAGTATTTGTAAGGTGAACATGAGGAACTCTAGCGGGGCTGCAACCCTTTACTGGTGGGACCCAACAAATATTACAAACGCCAGTCTGTACATTTTAGATCTCAGTTGCCACCAGTTTTGATAAATCAAAGTCACCCTGTCTCATCCCAGACCCATGCCAGCTCTTCAGTGCCTATGATACATTACTCTGATAGTAGAGAGCTGGCTCCCCCTTGTGCCTGAGAAATACCCAACTAATAGACACCTGGGAATTCGGGACAAAACCTCTCTGAAGCTCATGTAAACCTTTTTAGGGAGGAGGGTGACTGCTAAGTAGTCAAACAGATTTTGGTTTTATGAGTATAGAGTAGTTAACCTTTTAAAGGCTCTCCACATACCTGTGGGCCTCCAGTCTCTATCATCTGAACTCTCTTTTCCTTTCTATATCTACATTTACATTAGATCTTTTTAAAAAATATATGTTTTTATTGATTTCTGAGAGGGAGAGGAGAGATAGATAGAAACATCAATGATGAGAGAGAATCATTGATCAGCTGCCTCCTGCACAACCCATACTGGGGATTGAGCCTATAACCCAGACATGTGCCCTGACCAGGAATCGAACGGTGACCTCTTGGTTCATAGGTTGATGCTCAACCACTGAGCCATGTCGGCTGGGCTACGTTAGATCTTCAACCAATGCCCTTTCCTCAACCACCACCGCTCCCATAGTGCCTTCAGCCTATCATCCCTTTGGTTTTCATATTCTGCAAACACGTCTTCCTAACTCTACAACTCGAGATGGGTAAAATTAGGAAAGGATCCTGCAAAGACTCTCTGTTTCTTTTCCCCCCAACTCTCTCCCGTGTGCCTTCACTGGGTAAAGTCCTCTCTCATCTTGGCATCATGAGCAGGGTCAAGTCAGAGAAGAGACCCAGCTTTCTAGGCCAGGGAAGGCTAAGCAGCCCTTCACCCTATTGATGAGGCCAACATGTGCAGCGGCCCCACTCCCACGTGTGGAATGGATCTGATACAGAATCAGATTCCCCAAGGCTAGATACAGGAGGACTCTAGAAATCCAGAAGGTTTTCTTTTTGATTGCCAAGTTCTTGGTACAAAGACATCAAGTGAATTAAATTCTTATACAACTGTATACGATATTCAGGTGTTTTGAACAACATGGAGGACTGTTCACCTTGGGGGACTTTAGAGGCTGGCTACACTCTGCCACTGTGGAGGAGACAAAGATGACTAAGATCTGACCTCTATCCCTAGGAACTCACAAGCACATGATGTAAGCAATTGCAATATGAGAATGAGAGTTGAAGAGGATTGGGACAGTAGGCTAGGTGCAGAGAGCTGCCAGAACTGTTTGGGGAGATTACATGATTGGCCAAGAATCAAGGAAAATTTTGGAAAAAGGTGGTGGAGGTGGCGTGAGGGAACACCCGAAGAAAACCTGAAGGATCAAATAGTTCTAATTTTATGCAAACTCAGGGTATTCAAAAAGAGGAACCATGCCTCAATTCACAAGTCTAGCATAACCTTGACACCAAAAAATCTGAAGAACAGAAGAATGAGGGAGGAAATTTACAAGCTGATCTCACTCATGAAAATAGGTAACAAAAATCCTAAACAAACTATTAGCAAGTAGAATGCAGCAATATAGTTTAAGACAAATACCCAGTTAACTTATGCAAATGTGTACACAAGTTAGTAATTATTAATAATCAGAAACATTTAGGTTAAAACCACAATGAAATACTATTACCACATATACCAGATTGGCTAAAATTAAAGAGCCTGACAATACCACATGTTAGCATGAGAGCAAGAACTGTCTGCCATTCACCACTGGTGGAAATGTCAATATAACCACTTGGGAAAATAGTTTGCCACTGTCTACTAACTTTAAGGTACATATACTCTATAACCTAGCAAGTCCACTCCTAGGTAGATACCCTAGAGCAGGGATCCTCAAAGGGTAGCCCCTGGACCAACAGCATCAGCATGAGCATCACCTAGAAACTTACTAGGAATGCAAAATGCCTGCACCCACTCCAAAGTTACTCAATTGGCAACTCTAGGGCCCAGCAACCTGTATTTAATAAGCCCTCTAGAGTCTAGATGATTCTTATGCATGTTAAAGCTTGAGAAACACTGCTATGGAGAAGTAGGAATGTAAATCCACCAAAGTACATGAACAAGAATGTTTTTAACAACATTGTTTATAATAGTCAAACACGGAAAACAAGCCAAATGTTCATCAATACAATGGATAACTAAGTTATGCCATGGTTATATAATGCAATGCAATAATAAAAACAAATGAATGTCAGCTGTGCAAAATAGCATGAATGACTCTCAACCATAATGGTGAGTAAATATTTAAGACACAAAGAATACGTTTTTATATACATATAGAAAAAGGTTCTTGTCAAACTCTACCTATATATTTTAAGAACCAAAACTGTACCTTCAGCCATAATCTTTTCTTAGCACTCTGGGCTGGCATATAACTAGTACCTGCCACATAATGTGTGCTCAGTATGATATCTTATTCCTTATAATAATAATTTTTTTATCTTTATTTTATTTTATTAAGTTTTGTTTTTTTACTTAGGAGTAGGATATTCTTTTTAAAAAAATATGTTTTTATTGACTTCAGAGAGGAAGGGAGAGGGAGAGAGAGAGAGAAACATCAATGATGAGAGAATCATTGGTCGGCTGCCTCTTGCACGTCCCCTACTGGGGATCGAGTCCGAAATCCAGGCATTTCCCCTTGACCGGAATCGAACCCGACCCTTCAGTTTACAGGTCAACGCTCTATCCACTGAGGCAAGCTGGCTAGGGCTATCTTTATTTTTATTGTTATAATCTATATAGTGACTGCAGATTATTTCATAATATGAATATACCATATTATTTAACCTCTTCCTTGTTGATGGGCTTTACAAGAATATTACTTTGGTTGCCCCAATATTTTGTCTCCTTGTTTGGGGGCTTTGGGGGCTGTTTTCTGGGAAACAGGGCACAGAACAGGTGGCAGCAGAGACAGACTCAGACTCAGAGGTATGAAAATTCTATGAGGTAAGAGATCATGAATGTCTTTTTCTAAGACCTTGTCTGCTATTCAAGTTATTTAATTGAATTGATTTTCCAGGTTAACTTTTCTCTAAGGAAAAAAAAAAATGTCCTGGCCTATTTTATTTATCTTTGTTAGAGCATGAATTGATTCCTTGCAAATTTTGTTTACAGTGAATTAACCACAGAGAATCCAGTCAACTGGGTGTAATGACAAGATAAATGAGACCATGGATTCTGGAGTAGGGTGAGCCTCTAAGGCAGTGGTTCTCAACCTTCTGGCCCTTTAAATACAATTCCTCATGTTGTGGCCCAATCATAAAATTGTTTTCATTGCTACTTCATAACTGTAATGTTGCTACTGTTATGAATCGTCATGTAAATATCTGATATGCAGGATGGTCTTAGGCGACCCCTGTGAAAGGGTCGTTCGACCGCCAAAGGGGTCGCGACCCACAGGTTGAGAACCACTGCTCTAAGGTCATTTAATTTCCCTATATGACACTTCTTGTCTGTCTCAATGCAACAGCAACTAAGAAATGTGTCAAGGCTTAGAGTTAGGAAAGCATATAGCTTACATTTTCTGAGAGTACCTACTTAAGATATCCTAGCTTTCTCAAATGTACTTGACCCATTGTAACTTGTGATTTGGAACATATGACACCATACCTGGATCTCTAGGGAATAACTGGCTCCAGAGAAGATGCTTGTAGGGCAGGACAGGCCGCTTGGGAGTCCTGCTCCTTTGAAACCTTGCCTCCATACTCTCTACTTGATGACAAGTTTTCCAGCCCGATTCTAGAAGAGTCGTAAAAGTATTGGCTGTCAAAGCAAAGACTGTGGGCAGCTGCTGGAAGGAGCAGCAGATGGGCATGGCTCAGAGACGAGACTCAAGCAGCATGTGCAGTGACCTGTCAGGTTTACCTTGCAATGCCCATTGTGATGTCATATGGAGTCACAGGCTTGAGAAAGAAAACTGTTTGACGGAGAGGGGCATGGAGTTGAGTAATGGCGCTGACATGGTGGCTGGCCCTTCCACTGCCACCACATGTCAGTCTTCTACTGTTATTTGGTCTCCTTGTTTGGGGGCTTTGGGTGCTGTTTTCTGGGAAACAGAGCTCAGAACAGGTGGCAGCAGAGACAGGCTCAGAGGTATGTGATGCAACACCCTCTTGAAATGCACTGCTCCCTGCCCCTACCCCTGGAGCGATAGAAACTCCCACATCTTGGGCCATGGGGGAAATTGGATGGGGGGGAAGAGGGGAGTGCTTTTGTGTCATTCTGCTAAAAGCAACTAAACAAACAAAATGTCTCAGCAGCATTTCCCAACCTTTTCTGACTCTCAAACTTTTTTTTTATTTTCATAATTTTTCAACCCCCATAGTAATTTAAAAATCATTTTATCCCTTTTCCATAATATATAAATGATTTTAAGTCAGGGGTGGGCAAACTTTTTGACTCGAGGGCCACAATGGGTTCTTAAACTGGACCGGAGGGCCGGAACAAAAACATGGATGGAGTGTTTGTGTGAACTAATATAAATTCAAAGTAAACATCATTACATAAAAGGTTACGGTCTTTTTTTTCAATAGTTTTATTCATTTCAAACGGGCCGGATCCGGCCTGCGGGCCGTAGTTTGGCCACGGCTGTTTTAAGTGAATAGTATTATTATATTCAGACTAGAGGCCCGGTGCACAAAAATTTGTGCACTCGGGGGGGTCCCTCAGCCCGTCCTGTGCCCTCTCGCAGTCTCAGACCCCTTGAGGGATGTCCACTTGCTGACTTAGGCCCACTCCCCGGGGGATTGGGCCTAAACTGGCAGTCAAACATCCCTCTGGCATCCCGGGATCCCTAGGGGGATGTCCACTTGCCAGTGGGGAGCAGGCCTAAGCTGCAGTTGGACATTCTTAGCACTGCTGAGGAGGCAGGAGAGGCTTCTACCACCACCACTGTGCTGGCAGCCGTCAACCTGGCTTGTGGCTGAGCAGAGCTCCCCCTGTGGGAGCACACTGACCACCAGGGAGCAGCTCCTGCATTGAGCATCTGCCCCCTGGTGGTTAGTGTGTGTCATAGTGACCAGTCATTCCCAGTCATTCTGCTGTTAGGGTTAATTTGCATATTACCCTTTTATATATAGGATAGAGGCCTGGTGCACAGGTGGGGGCCAGCTGGTTTGCCCTGAAGGGTGTCCTGGATCAGGGTGGGGGTCCCGCTGGGGTGCCTGGCCAGCCTGGGTGATGGGCTGAGGGCTGTTTTCAGGCTGGCCACACCCCCTTCAGGGTGGAGGTCCCCGCTGGGTTGCCTGGCCAGTCTGGGTGAGGGGCTGATGGCAGTTTGCAGGCTGGCCACACCCCTTCAGGGTAGGGGTCCCTACTGGGGTGCCTGGCCAGTCTGGGTGAGGGGCTGAGGGCCATTTCCAGGCTGTTCATGCCCCCGGCTACCCAAGCTCCCAGTCTCTCCTTTTTTCTTTTTTCTGGGATTTATTTATCTTCTATAATTGAAACTTTGTAGCCTTGAGCAGAGCAAGGCAACCCAGGCTCCCAGCACCTCCTTAAGCAGAGGCCACAGCCAGCTGGAAGCAGGTTTCTGGGATTTATTTATCTTCTATAATTGAAACTTTGTATCCTCAAGCGGAGCCCAGGGCTGCCTAGGGCAGGCAGGAAGCTTGGCTTCCTCCATCACTGGGGGCAACCCAAGCCTCCTGCTCACTCCAGCTCCGAGGCTGCTGCCATATTAGTTGGGTTAATTTGCATACTTGCTCCTGATTGGTTGGTGGGTGTGGCTTGAGCGTAGCAGAGGGATGGTTAATTTGCATGTTTCTCTTTTATTATATAGGATTGTTTACTGCTTGTATATGGAAATACAACTGATTTTGTATTCCATTGATATTGTATCTTGTAAATTTGCTAAATTAATTTATTAACTCTAATAGTTTGTGTGTATTCATTAGGCTTTTCTGTAAATAAGATTGTTGTATGTGAATAGAGGTAGTTTTATGCCGGGGTGTTTCTCAGCATCTAGAAGGGTTCCGGGATCTGGAGAAGGGCTGTGCGTAAATTAATAAAGAGACTAGGCATGAAATATAAATTTGGGAATACATGGGGGAGCCAGAGGAGACCTGGCTATATATATTTATATTTATATTTATTTTTTTATTTTTATATTTATATTTATATTTATATTTATATTTATATTTATATTTATATTTATATTTATATTTATAAAGATATATGCAGATCTTTAGGTTTGGGGAAATGCTTTCAGCTATTCCAGCAGGCAATAACATGTATCTCAGCCCTGCTGAATATAGAAGCCCATCAACCTTTTGATGAAACTTCTTACATTTATAACATGGTGGAATTAGCCTCCAGCCATTTTACTTTTTCATTTCTAATTTGGATGTGTTTTATTTATTTTCTTACCTACTTGCTCTGGCCAGAGCTTCCCGTACAATGTTAAAGAGAAGTAGTAAAAGCAGTCATACCTGATTTGTTCCTCATTTTAGAGAGAAAACTTTCAGTCTTTCACTTTTGGGTATGGTATTAGATGTGGGTTTTTCATAAATGCCATTTATCATGTTGAGAAAGTACCCTTCTAATCCTAGTTTGCTGCATGTCTTTAAAATCATAAATGGGCATTAGATTTTATCAAGTTCTTTTCCCACATCAATTGAAATAATCATGTCAGCTTTCCCCCTTAATATTATTATTATCATTTTTAAATATTTTTATTGATTTCAGAGAGGAAGGGAGAGGGAGAGAGAGATAGAAACATCAATGATGAGAGAGAATCACTGATCGACTGCCTCCTGTAGGCCCCAAACTGGGGATCGAGCCCGCCACCTGAGGCATGTGCCATCATGGGGAATCAAACCAGTGATCGACCTCCTGGTTCATAGGTCATGCTGGTAGGGCAATGATATGTATTTTAAAGTACATATGATTTTTGTTGTTGTTAATCCTCACCCAAGGATATTTTTCTATTAATTTTTAAAAAGAGTGGAAGGTTATGGGAGAGAGCGAGAAGTATTGATGTGAGAGAGACATATTAATTGGTTGCCTTCTGGGAATCGATTCAGCAACCAAGGTAAGTGCCCTTAGACCAGAATCGAACCCTGGACCCTTCAGTTTGTGGGCTGACACTCTGTCCACTGAGCCAAACCAGCTAGGGCTACAGTACATGTCTTTTAACAATGTCTGTACTGATTGACTGTGAGTTTGTTTCTATTGCCCATGTTTATCTCTTAGTTTTCAACCATTTAGTCTTATATTTTAGTATTCATGGCAATTTTTTATTGAATACCAGGTATGTTATATGTAAAGTTACTTTTCTCCAGACATTAGAGTTATTTTTTTAAAATATATTTTTATTGATTTCAGAGAGGAAGGGAGAAGGGAGAGAGAGACAGAAACATCAATGATGAGAGAGAATCACAGATTGGCTGCCTCCTGCACGCCCCCTACTGGGGATCAAGCCTGCAACCCGAGCATATGCCCTTGACCGGAATAGAACCTGGGACCCTTCAGTTCACAGGCCGATACTCTATCCACTGAGCCAAACCAGCTAGGGCATTAGAGTTATTTTTGCTTCCAGAAGTCATTTAGAGTAGAGAAACTCATCTTAATACAATTAGGGATTAAATTTATCAGAGGATAAACTTCAATTAAAAAAATTATTTAAACCATATGAGTTTCAGTTTTTGAGCCTAGTTTATTTCAGGTATATTCCTATTCCTAGGTATAACCCTTGGGGAGTCTCAATTGAAAGTTTGAAATATTTATTATATGATATATAATAAATATTGTATTTATTATTACTCCTAGTCATTTTTTATTCATCTATCTCCATAAAACCCCTGAGCACTTTGTTTTGCTGCTTAGCCTTGGCATGACAATTGGCAAATGCTTTGAGAGGGCAATCTGGGCTTACTTCTCTACAATTCCTTTTTTTCTCTGGGCTCTTGGGCTTCTATGGTCCTTGATGCCTTGAAAGCTCTTCAATGACTTCAAATAGATATTTAAATTTTTGTGTGTCCAGCTTTTCTAGATGTTTTCATTTGGAGGATTCAAACAATTATTATAAACAGAAATCCTAGATTAAATTTTTATCTCAATTTTCCCTCTTCTACTAGCTTAAAAGTTATGTATTTCGTTCCTATTTTTCCAGTGGTTACTCCAAGAATTACAATATGCATACTTATCCAGTTCTCTGTTCAGAAGTATTTTATTAATGCTGATAAATCCATCCTTTGAGGTTTTAATTTCAGCACTGAATTCTTTTTTTTTAAAATATATTTTATTGATTTTTTACAGAGAGGAAGGGAGAGAGATAGAGAGTTAGAAACATCGATGAGAGAGAAACATCGATCAGCTGCCTCCTGCACATCTCCTACTGGGGATGTGCCCGCAACCCAGGTACATGCCCTTGACCGGAATCAAACCTGGGACCTTTCAGTCCGCAGGCCGACGCTCTATCCACTGAGCCAAACCGGTTTCGGCATCAGCACTGCATTCTTAATTTTTAGAAATAACATTGGATTTTATTTCAAATTTATCAGATCACTTTTTATGGTTTTCTGTTCCTTATAAATATATTTAAGCTTGTCTTTTATTTCTTTAAATGTAATATACATTGTTGTTTTCTACTCTATCTAGATCTGATGATTCCAATACTTGGCATCTCTGTAGGTTTGTTTCTGCAGAAATAATCCATTCAATAAAATATAATACTCATGGATTTTTTTTTGAGGCCTAGGATAAAGATCTTCCTTAGAGAGTATTTCAATTGCTTTTGACTATGGCAGCATCAATCCAGGACCACTTTAAATTCATGGTTTGAGAGTTTTTGGGAACCATGTAGATGATGTGAACCTGAGCTACAAATTACACGAAAGTCAACCTATGGTTACAACTTCCCAAGGACTTCCCTTTAGCTCTCTGAACTTCTCAGTGTCATGAGGTTCCAGTTGAATGTGGCAGGGTCTTCTACTGGATATTTATTTGCCTTATGGTTTGTATTTTTAAAAAAATACATTTTATTGATTTTTTACAGAGAGGAAGGGAGAGGGACAGAGTTAGAAACATCAACGAGAGAGAAACATTGATCAGGTGCCTCCTGCACACCCCCTACTGGAGATGAGCCCTCAACCAAGGTAAATGCTCTTGACCGGAATCTAACCTGGGATGCTGGGGTCCAACCCCAGCAGGTCCAGGGGTCCCCAAAGGTGTGGATGGAGTCAGCGAAGAAGGAATGACACGGAGACAGCGTTCAGTTGATCAGCAGCCTAGCCAGGATCTCTAGCCAGGATCTGGTCAGGATCTCCAGCGAAGTTCTGGTTAGGATCTCCAGCCAGGTTCTGTGTCCATGTTCTCTTGCTAGGTTCTCCAGCCAGGTTCTGTAGCCATGTTCCCTTGCTAGGTTCTCCAGCAAGGTTCTGTCCAGGTTCTCCAGCCAGGTTCAGTCACCAGGTTCTAGTCAGGTTCTCTTGCCATGTTCTATAGCCAGGTTCCGTCTCTAGGTTCTTCAGCCAGGTTCTCTTGCTAGGTTCTGTCTCTAGGTTCTGTGGCCAGTTTCTGTCCAGGATCTTTTGCCATGTTCTCTCCAGCAAAGTTCTTCTGTCTCTAGGTTCTGTGTCTAGGTTCTGTGTCCTGTTGTCTTGTTACATCTGTATTTATACCAGTTGATTCCAATCCTATCAATCTCTATTCCAAAGGTTAGGGCGTTTCTTATCTCCATTCCAAGGAGTAAAGATTATGTAGCTTAAGCATGATTGTTCGTAGTTAAAGTGATTAATTACCCGCCTGGCACTTAGTTAAGGGGTTTTATTCCCTCCCTAACTTCAGGGGAAAATCCCTACCTGGGGAAACAACCTTTCTCAGAGAGGTGACCTTGGTTAAAACACATAGTGCCAAGAAGGTGAGCAAACATATTAAGAACAGTATGCCATATATGCCAGGTCCCTTGAAACAGCAAGGATGGACCGGCTCCTGGCACTGGGACTCTTTAGTTCGCAGGCCGACGCTCTATCCACTGAGCAAACCGGTTAGGGCTATGGTTTGTATTTTTGAAGTTTTCTTTAAAAAGTTCTTCTGTGGCCCTGACCTGTTTGGCTCAGTGGATAGAGCGTCGGCCTGTGGACTGAAGGGTCCCAGGTTCGATTCTGATCAAGGGCATGTACCTTGGTTGCGGGCATATCCCCAGTGGGGAGGCAGCTGATTGATGTTTCTCTCTCACCGATGTTTCTAACTCTCTATCCTTCTCCTTTACTCTCTGTAAAAAATCAATAAAATATATTTAAATACAGTTCCTCATGTTGTGACCCAACCATAAAATTATTTAAAAAAAAAAAAAAAGTTCTTCTGTGGAACAACATAAACTGATTAACAAAAATATAACCAGAGACATAGAAGCATCAAGCAGACTGTCCAACCTATGAGGGAAGGCAGGGGGGTTGTGAGGGGGTAAGAGATCAACCAAAGGACTTGTATGCATGCATATGAGGATAACCAATGGACACAGACAATAGGGGGGTAAGGGCATGTGCTGGGGGGTGGGAGCAGCTAGGGAGAGGTCAATGGATGTACAAGGAGACTCATGTAATACTTTAAACAATAAAGAATTTAAATTAGCCGAAACCGGTTTGGCTCAGTGGAAAGAGCGTCGGCCTGCGGACTGAAGGGTCCCGGGTTCGATTCCGGTCAAGGGCATGTACCTGGGTTGCGGGCACATCCCCAGTGGGAGATGTGCAGGAGGCAGCTGATCGATGTTTCTGACTCTGTATCTCTTTCCCTTCCTCTCTGTAAAAAATCAATAAAGTATATTAAAAAAAAAAAAGAATTTAAATTAAAAAAAGAAAAAAAGGTTAAAAAAAAGTTCTGTGCCCTAGGTCACAAAGATTTTCTCCTACTTTATTTATTTTTTTGATATTCCAGTCTTACCTTCCACATTTTAATTTTTTGTTAATCCTTATCCAAGAATATTTTTTCCATTGACTTTTAGAGAGAGCGGAAGGGAGGTGAGATGGAGAGAGGGATAGAGAGAGAGAGAGAGAGAGATCAGTGTGAAAGACACATCAATTGGTTGCCTTCCATATGTGTCTGACTTACAACCCAGGAATATGCCCTTGCCTAGGAATCAAACCTGCAGTCCTTTGATGCGTAGGCCAACGCTCTAACCACTGGTGGGACCAGCCAAGGCCACATCTAAAATTTTGTTGTTGTTGTTATTAATCCTCAACTGAGGATATTTTTCCATTGATTTTTAGGGAGAGTGGAAGAGAGAGGGAAAGACAGAGAGAAATGTTGATGTGAGAGAGACACATCGATTGGTTGCCTCCTGCACAAGCCCCGACCAGGGCACAGGCCAGGGAGGAGCCTGCAACCAAGGTAGTGCCCTTGACTGGAATCAAACCTGGGACTCTTTGATCCGCAGGCTGACGCTCTATCCACTGAGCCAAACTAGCTAGGGCAGTGGTCAGCAAACTGCGGCTTGCGAGCCACATGCGGCTCTTTGGCCCCTTGAGTGTGGCTCTTCCTAGGCCTTAGGAGTACCCTAATTAAGTTAATAACAATGTACCTACATATATAGTTTAAGTTTAAAAAATTTGGCTCTCAAAAGAAATTTCAATCGTACTGTTACTAATGAGTTTGCTGATCACTGAGGTAGGGCACACATTTTAAGTTTTAATACAACTTGGAGTCCACCTGTATATTTAGGATTAAGAAATGATCCAATTTTATTTATTTATTTATTTATTTATTTATTTATTTTTTTACATTTTAATGATTTTATTTTATTTTATTTTATTTTTTTTTTTATTGCTTAAAGTATTACAAAGGGTATTACATATGTGTCCATTTTATCACCCCGCCCTAGACAGTCCCCTAGCCTCCCCTATCCCCCAGTGTCTTATGTCCATTGGTTATGCTTATATGCATGCATACAAGTCCTTTAGTTGATCTCTTACCCCCCTACCTCCTGCCCCCCAACCCTCCCCTGCCTTCCTGCTGCAGTTTGACAATCTGTTTGAGGCTGCTCTGCCTCTGTATCTATTATTGTTCAAAAGTTTATAATGGTCTCTATTATCCATGAATGAGTGAGATCATGTGGTATTTTTCCTTCATTGACTGGCTTATTTCACTTAGCATAATGCTCTCCAGTTCCATCCATGACGTTGCAAATGGTAAGAGTTCCTTCCTTTTTACAGCAGCATAGTATTCCATCGTGTAGATGTACCACAGTTTTCTAATCCATTCATCTACTGATGGGCACTTAGGCTGTTTCCAGATCTTAGCTATGGTGAATTGTGCTGCTATGAACATAGGGGTGCATATATCCTTTCTGATTGGTGTTTCTGGTTTCTTGGGATATATTCCTAGAAGTGGGATCACAGGGTCAAATGGGAGTTCCATTTTCAGTTTTTTAAGGAAACTCCATACTGTCTTCCATAGTGGCTGCACCAGTCTGCATTCCCACCAGCAGTGCACAAGTGATCCTTTTTCTCCACATCCTCTCCAGCACTTGTCGTTTGTTGATTTGTTGATGATAGCCAGTCTGACAGGTGTGAGATGATACCTCATTGTTGTTTTGATTTGCATCTCTCGGATGATTAGTGACTTTGAGCATGTTTTCATATGTCTCTTGGCTTTCTGAATGTCCTCTTTTGAAAGGTGTCTATTTAGGTCCTTTGCCCACTTTTTGATTGGATTGTTTATCTTCCTTTTGTTGAGTTGTATGAGTTCCCTATAAATTTTGGAGATTAGGCCCTTATCAGATATGACATTGGCAAATATGTTTTCCCACACAGTGGGTTTTCTTGTTGTTTTGTTGATGGTTTCTTTTGCTGTGCAGAAGCTTTTTATTTTGATGAAGTCCCATTTGTTTATTTTCTCTTTAGTTTCAAGTGCCCTAGGAGCTGTGTCAGTGAAGAAATTGCTTCGGCAT
Organism: Myotis nattereri; assembly: GCF_964212035.1. NCBI lineage: Eukaryota > Metazoa > Chordata > Mammalia > Chiroptera > Vespertilionidae > Myotis > Myotis nattereri. The sequence continues at coordinate 72,166,095 of NC_138085.1, read as the reverse complement.
ATGTCTGAGATTTTGTTGCCTTTGGATTCTTCTAGAATTTTTATGGTTTCCTGTCGTACATTTAAGTCCTTTATCCATTTTGAGTTTATTTTTGTGTATGGTGTAAGTTGGTGGTCTAGTTTCATTTTCTTGCATATATCTGTCCAATTTTCCCAACACCATTTATTGAAGAGACTATCTTGGCTCCATTGTATGTTCTTGCCTCCTTTGTCAAATATTAATTGAGCATATTGGTTCGGGCCGATTTCTGGGCTCTCTATTCTATTCCATTGATCTATATGCCTATTCTTGTGCCAGTACCAGGCAGTTTTGAGAACAGTGGCTTTGTAATACAACTTGATATCTGGTATTGAGATCCCACCTACTTTGTTCTTTTTCAGGATTGCTGCAGCTATTCGGGGTCTTTTTTTATTCCAGATGAATTTTTGGAGAGTTCGTTCTAGATCTCTGAAGTATGCCGTTGGTATTTTAATGGGAAGTGCGTTGAATTTATAGATTGCTTTGGGTAGTATGGACATTTTAATGATGTTGATTCTACCAATCCAGGAACACGGTATGTTCTTCCATCTGTTTATGTCTTCCTCTATATCTTTTTTCAACGTCCTGTAGTTTTCTGAGTAGAGGTCTTTTACCTCTTTAGTTAAGTTGATTCCTAGGTAGCTTAATTTTTTTGGTGCAATGGTAAACGGGATTGCTTTTATAATCTCTCTTTCTGAAAGTTCACTACTGGTGTATAGAAATGCCTCAGATTTCTTGGGGTTAATTTTGTATCCTGCTACATTGCCAAATTCATGTATTAAGTCTAGTAGCTTTTGGATGGAGTCTCTGGGGTTTTGTATGTATAATATCATGTCGTCTGCAAATAAGGACAGTTTTACTTCCTCTTTTCCAATTTGGATGCCTTTTATTTCTTCTTCTTGCCGAATTGCAATGGCTAACACTTCCAGTACTATGTTGAACAGGAGTGGTGAGAGGGGGCATTCCTGTCTTGTTCCTGTTCTTAGGGGAAATGGTGTTAGTTTTTGCCCATTGAGTATGATGTTGGCTGTGGGCCTGTCATATATGGCTTTTATTATGTTAAGGTATGATCCTTCTACTCCCACCTTGCTGAGAGTTTTTATCAAAAATGGGTGTTGAATTTTGTCAAATGCTTTTTCTGCATCAATTGATATGACCATGTGGTTTTTTTCTTTCAGTTTGTTTATGTGATGTATCACGTTTATTGATTTGCGGATATTGTACCATCCTTGCATCCCTGGGATAAATCCTACTTGGTCATGGTGTATGATCTTTCTGATGTACTGCTGGATCCGATTTGCTAAGATTTTGTTGAGGATTTTGGCATCTATGTTCATGAGGGATATTGGCCTGTAGTTCTCTTTCATTGTGTTGTCTTTACCTGGTTTTGGTATTAGGGTGATGCTGGCTTCATAGAATGAGCTTGGAAGTGTTCCTTCCTCTTGAATTTTTTGTAGTAGTCTGAGGAGGATAGGTTTTAGTTCTTCCTTGAATGTTTGGTAAAACTCCCCTGTGAAGCCGTCTGGTCCTGGGCTTTTGTTTGATGGAAGCTTTTTGATGACTGCTTCAATTTCTTCCATAGTTATTGGCCTGTTGAGATTTTTAGATTCTTCCTGATTGAGTTTTGGAATGTTGTATTTTTCTAGGAATTTGTCCATTTCCTCCAGGTTGTCTAGTTTGTTGGAGTAGAGCAGTCCATAGTATTTTTTAATGATCATTTGTATTTCTGTGGGGTCTGTTGTTATTTCGCCTCTATCGTTTCTGATTTTGTTTATTTGGGTCCTCTCTCTTTGCTTCTTGGTGAGTCTGGCTAGAGGTTTGTCAATCTTGTTTATCCTTTCAAAGAACCAGCTCTTGGTTTCATTGATTTTCTGTATTGTTTTTTTGGTCTCTATGTCATTTATTTCTGCTCTAATCTTTATTATTTCCTTCCTTCTGCTCACTCTGGGGTTTTCTTGTTGCTCTCTTTCTAATTCTTTGAGTTGTAGAGTTAGATGATTTACTACCATGTTTTCTTGTTTTTTGAGATAGGCCTGTAGAGCTATAAACTTCCCTCTCAAGACTGCTTTCATTGTGTCCCATAGGTTTTGGATTGTTGTGTTTTCATTGTCATTAGTTTCCAGAATGTTTTTAATTTCTTCTTTGATCTCATTGGTAACCCAATCAATATTTAATAGCATGCTATTCAGCTTCCAGGTGTTTGAGTATTTTTGGTTGTTTTTATTGTAGTTTATTTCTAATATTATGCCATCGTGGTCTGTGAAGATGCTTTTTATGATTTCAATCTTCTTGAATTTGGGGATACTTTGCTTGTGACCCAATATATGGTCTATTTTTGAATATGTCTTATGAGCATTTGAGTAGAATGTATATTCCCTGGCTTTGGGGTGGAGTGTTCTGAAGATGTCTATTAAGTCCATCTGATCTAGTGAGTCATTTAGGATTGCCGTTTCTTTGCTGATTGTTTGTCTAGAGGATTTATCCAGTGTTGTCAGTGGTGTATTAAAGTCCCCGACTATGATTGTATTGTTGTCGATCTCTCCTTTGATATCTTCCAGGAGTTTTTTTATGAATTTGGGTGCTCCTGCATTGGGTGCATATATGTTTACCAGAGTTATATCTTCTTGTTGTATTGATCCCTTTAGTATTATGAAGTGGCCTTCCTTATCTCTTGTTATGGCCTTCACTTTGAGGTCTATTTTGTCCGATATAAGTATTGCTACCCCAGCTTTCTTTTCCTTTCCATTTGCCTGAAAGATATTTTTCCATCCTTTCACTTTCAGTCTGTGTGAGTCCCTTCTAATGAGGTGGGTTTCTTGTAGACAGCAGATGTATGGGTCATGTTTTTTTATCCATTCAGCCACTCGATGTCTTTTGTTTGGAGCATTTAGTCCGTTTACGTTTAAAGTTATTATTGAAAGGTACTTGTTTGTAGCCATTTCTGTTTTTGTGTGGCTGTTTTCTTTCTGAGCTTTTTATTTCTTATTTTTATACCAGTCCCTTTAGCATTCCTTGCATTGCTGGCTTGGTGGTGATAAACTCCCTTAGCCTTTTTTTGTCTGTGAAGCTTCTTATTTCCCCTTCAAGTTTGAATGATAGCCTTGCTGGATAGAGTATTCTTGGATTCAGTCCTTTGCTTTGCATCACTTTGTAAATTTCAGTCCATTCTTTTCTGGCCTGATGTGTTTCTGTTGAGAAATCATTTGACAATCTAATGGGAGAGCCCTTGTATGTAACTTTCCGTCTCTCTCTTGCAGCCTGTAAGATTCTCTCTTTGTCCTGAACATTTGCCATGGTAATTATGATGTGTCTTGGTGTGGGTCTTTTCGGGTTCACCTTGTTTGGGACTCTCTGGGCATGTGTGACTTTTTTCTTCCCCACCTCAGGGAAGTTTTCTGATATTATTTCTTCTAATAGGTTTTCTAATCCTTGTTCATCCTTTTGTTGTTCTGGTACTCCTATTATTCGTATGTTGTTTCGTTTCATGTTGTCCCAAAGCTCCCTTAGGCTCTCCTCCTGTCTTTTAATTTTTTTCTCCAATTGCAGTACATTTTGGGTGTGTTTTGCTTCCTTGTCTTCTAATTCACTAATTCGGTCCTCCGCTTCTCCTAGTCTACTGTTGATACTTTCAATGGAGTTTTTCATTGCAGCTATATCACTCTTCATTTCTTCTTGGGTCTTACTTAAGTTGTTGATTTTTTCATCTGTTTCTTCTAGCTTCTTCCATATGTTATCGATTTTTTCATCTGTTTCGTCTTGCTTCTTGCAGAGGTTGTCGATTTTTTCCTCCATCCGGTTTATGCACTCTAGGACCCTTATTCTGAATTCTTTTTCTGTCATGTTGCATGCCTCTGTATTACTTAGCTGCTTTTCTGGAGAGTCCTCCTTCTCTTTCCTTTGGGGGTTTCTTTGTCTACCCATGTTTGATCTCACTGACATATCTAGACGTTGAGTCGTTCAGTGGTTGCTCCCTTGGTAGCAGTGACTCCTTGATCTGTGGTTGCTCTTCGGGCGGTTGCGGTAGCAGCTGCTCTTCAGTTGGCAGCAGCTCCTCTGGTGGGTTCTGTTCACAGCTGTGGTGGCTCTTCTGGCTGGTGGGCGAGGTTTCACGTACAGCTGCTGTTCCTCGGCAGAGGGTGTGTTGCTCAGGAGGTTGCTGTTGCTTGGACCTGCTGCGTTGATTTAAAGGCACAAAATACAACACAACAAGGCACCACGTACCAGGCACTATACACAAATATATTCACGATATTAATAACCCCAAATAAAGGTGATCACCCGAATTAAGAGAATTAGGGAACAAGGAAGAAGAAAGAGAAAAAGATAAAAGAGAAAAAGAAAAGAAAAGTAGGGACCAAAAAAAAAAGGAGTGCAAAAATGAAATTTGGAAAAAGAAGGGGGGAAAATAAAAGCAAGAAAAGAAAAGAAAAAAAAAAAAGAGCGAAAAGAGAGAATGAAGTGGAAGAGGGGAAGAGACTTTTTATATGAGGAGAATACTCCTATAGAACAGCCATTAATTCCAACAAATTCCAGCAACAGCTCCCTGGAGATGAATGCAAACTAGAAACAACCAATAATATAACGATGAAAATAGAATGGAGAACACTACTCCCAAAATAAAATAAAGAGAAAATAAAATGGCACTTTAAAAAATGGTAAAATGGTAGCAGTAGTAATACTGGTTAAAAATAAGAAGGTAGTAATTAAAAGGGTAAAATCAGGTGATGGAAAAAGAAGGAAAAAAAAAAAAAGAAAAAAAAAAAAGAAGAAAGAAAAAAAAAAAAGAAAAAAAAATTGGTTTCTTAGTTAAAAGGTGGAAAAAAAAATTGCAGTAGTGAAGGTCCCTTGGTTCTTCTATTCTTCAGTGTGGCTCGCCTTAGACCTGCCAGGTATCCAGGAGAGTGTTGAATTTCCCTGCGATACACTGTTCCTCTGTGTTGTAAACCACAGTCCTTATTTTAAAGCAGACCGCTTTTGTTTCCCAGACTGCCTTATTTTGTGTTTAGCAAAGAGTCAGTTTGTGGGTCAGCCTCTGGGTGGCAGTGTTTTGGGGTTGGCCTCTGAGGCTGTAGGGCCTTTCTGTCCAGTGGAAGTTCACTGCCCAGAGCTGGCTGCGTAATAGTTAGTTACCAGCGCTGTGTTGTTGCTGGGATTGAAAATCCCTCTATAGGCCAGACCCTGTTAACTCCCAGGGACTGATCAGGTTATTTTAATCCTTGATCTTGTACAGGGTGGAATCTGGGTGTGGCTGTGCTCCTTGCCTGGGGGCTGGGGGGAGGAGTCTCACTCTCCGGAGAGAATGGCTGCCCCAGTCCTGTGCTCGGGGGTGTCTCAGCACTCAATTCGCTGCCACCTCTCCCGGCTCCCCCTCTCTCCTCAGTCTCTCCCCAGATTCCACTCCTCCGCACACTCTCCCTCTCTTCAGCACAGGTGAGTGTCTGTATCCGAAATGTCCCATGAACAGGATTCAGTGAAAACAATCAAACAAACGCCGGCCGCGGAAACGGGGAAGGCTTGGTTTCTGTAAGCTTCTTCTCTTACCGGGACTGCATGGTCTGGTCAGCTCTTCAGGCTGCCCCCTTTAGGCTCAGTCCTCTGTGATCACAGCACTGAGCTCTCAATTCCCCCGGCGGCGCCAGGAATCCCGCGGTTCTCCTTTCCCCCGTCAGGGGCTGTGCCTGTCCCAAGGGACGCGGCTGCCGCGCGGTCTCCCTCCGACTCTCTGGGTTCAGAGGTCTGGCAAACTTTCCTGCCCAAATCCCTGGTTTTTTTTTACCTTTCCTGGGGAGTTCTGCTCTTCTCGGCTGCAAACCGTCTCACCAGCTGAGCAATTTCGCCAATTCGGTGTGGGTGTTACTAGTTTCAGCTGCTGACTCCATTTGCTCCGGGACACGACCTGGGACGCGTCTGCCTATATCGCCGCCATCTTCCCTGTTCCCCAATTTTATTTTTCCCTTTATAGCTAGCCAGTGTTCTCATCACTATTTGCTAAATAATCTTTCCCCCATTGATTTGTGTAAGTCCCTTTACCATATTCATGAGTCCATCTTTGAGTTCTCTATTCTGTTCCATTGGTTTGTTTGTTCCTGTATTTACTGCTTTAGATTTGTAGTGTGTTTTAGTGTTTGCTACAGCAGGTGCTTTCTTTGCCCTTCTTTTGAAGGTTGACTTAGCTATTAGTGGGCCTTTTTTTTTTGCCACATAATTTTAGGGAGTTTAACAAGTTCTTGAAACATTCCAACTGAAATATATATTGGGAATGAATTAAAGTATAATTTAATTTGGGGAATACTGATATATTTATAAATTCAAATTATCTCAACCAAGAGTCTAGAATATTTCTCCTTTTATTCAGATCATCTTTTATGTCTTTTATTAAAGTTCCATAATTTTCTACATAGAGGTCTTCTGTAGTCTTGGTTAACTTAATACCTTGATACTCTATCATTTTTATTCCTATTATGAAGGACATATCTTTTATTATTTAAAATTATATATTTTCCTACTTTGTTTGCTGCAGTAGAGAAATGCTATAGATATTCATAAGTTCTGATATTTAGAAACCTTGAGTTCTTTTATTAGGTCTGATGGAGAATGTCTTTGATTTTAATTTTGATTGCTTTAATACTTATTGGTCTACTCAAATTATATATATATATATATATATATATATATATATATATATATATATATATATTTTTTTTTTTTTTTGCTTACTTTTGGTATTTTACATTTTTACTAAGAATTTAACCATTTTGCCCTAGCTGGCCTGGCTCAGGGGATAGAGCATCAGCCCTCTGACTGAAGGGTCCAGAGTTCAATTCCAAACAAGGGCATGTACCTTGGTTGCAGATTCTCTGGCCCTGGTTGGGGTGCCTGCAGGAGGCAACCAATTGATGTGTCTCTCTCATATCAATGTTTCTCTCCGTTTCTCCCTCTTCCTTCCACTCTCTCTAAGAATCAATGGAAAAATATCCTCGGGTGAGGATATTTAAAAAAAAAAAAAGAATGTAACCATGTCATCAAATATTTCTCATTTATTAAGGTATAATTATTCAAACTGTTTTCCTTCTCCTTTCTCTTCTCCAATTTCCAAAAAGATTTTATATTTATTTTTGCCTTTTGCCAGGACTTTTATTTTTCTTTTGAGGATTACTGACTACAAAGTGAGCATAAATTAGTATTCCAAACCAGTCTGAGGATAGACTATTGGATAAAATTCTTTGAGAAGGTTGTGAGTTTTCCCCCCACCTATCCAGAGGTTAAGCTTCATAAGCTCAAAGGATATTTGTTTATTTTATTCAGCATTTCCAAGTGCTTTTGTAGTGGGGGATTATTTAGGTCTGTGATATGTAGCGGTCATTTTGAGATAAATATATAGAAAGATCATTTGTAAATATATTAGCCTGTATTTTCACATCAGTTTTCCTATTGTTTGATGTTTTTAATCAATGGCATATTATGGACATAAAAAATATATGTATAAAATCAATTTAAAACTGTTTAAAAGTGCCCTGACCAGTTTGGCTCAGTGGCTAGACACAGCCGTGGGCAAACTACGGCCCGCGGGCCGGATTTGGCCTGTTTGAAATGAATAAAACTAAAAAAAAAGAAAGACCGTACCCTTTTATGTAATGATGTTTACTTTGAATTTATATTAGTTCACACAAACACTCCATCCATGCTTTTGTTCCGGCCCTCCGGTCCAGTTTAAGAACCCATTGTGGCCCTTGAGTCAAAAAGTTTGCCCACCCTTGGTAGAGTGTCGGCCTGTGGACTGAAGAGTCCCAGGTTCGATTCCGGTCAAGGGCATGTACCTTGGTTGTAGGCACATCCCCAGTAGGGGGTGTGCAGGAGGCAGCTGATGGATGTTTCTCTCTCATGGATGTTTCTAATTCTCTCTCCCTCTCCCTTCCTCTCTGTAAAAAATCAATAAAATATATTTTAAAAAAACCAAACTGTTTAAAAGTTAAAACTACCACTGTGCTAGGGGTATTCAACTGAGTAATAAACTGAGTGATTGAATAATGTGGACATTGATGAATTCCTCAGTAATTGTTGTGGAAGCTCTTTTAATATACTCTCTGAGACTGATGTTCTAGTTTAAAGGGAAGGAATAAAAAATTGTTTTAGGACTTGAAATGGTAACAAATGTCATTTTTGCTTTTGAAATGATGGGGAACACCCTTGCAAAAACCCAGGAGTTTACTAACTACTGGTTGGGAAATTCTATAAACCAAATAAAAATGCTATACTTGGCATAATCTGGCTTCTTCCTACCTTTCAGCTTCATCTCTCACTACTTAGTAAAAGTGCACTTGACAATCATGACCTAATCTCGGTGATGTTCCCACGTGCCTGAAATGCTCTTTCTTTACCTAAAAATCTTCTGCTTTTTCTCCAAATGCTAATATAAATGGCAACTTCTTGAGTAATTCTTCCTTTCTCTCCCAAGTAGTTAATGACTGTCCTTTGTATTCCATAGCACTTATATTTCTGTTTCAGCATTTACCACACAGGATTATAATTTATCTCTTTATCTGTTTTCCTTATTAGTGTAAATTCCTACAATACAGGGATCATATTTATCTTTGTAGTCCTGGCACCCCATACAATACCAAGAATTTAGTAAGTACTCAATAAATGATTCATGAATAAATGAATGGGGTGGTAATTGTTACTGTGATTATGGATGCAAATTATGTCAGTATTTGTGTCTATACGATAAAATGCACTGTCTAATTCTCTAACCTAGAATATTACCTGCTTTTTTTCTTTCTTTTTGTGCTTCTCTAGACTTCAAAGCAGCATAGATTGGAAAAGATCCAGCCATTCACAGGTCAGAAAGACCCTATGCTTTCTTCTTCTTCTTCTTTTTTTTTTTTTCTTATGCTTTATTCTTAAGCTCAAGGCTAATGACAGGGCAACTGTTTTTTTTAAGACTCTAGCCTTTAATAGCTGGTGGAGGGCGGGAGGTTGAAATGTTAATGAAAGTAATGTGCTTATTCTCTCTAGCATCTCTACTTCCAAAGAGATGCAAATGGCTCCTTAGTTCTTCCCAGGCTTCCTTTCCACATCTCATTTTGTGCAATGCTCAAAGTATCAGTAAAGAAACGTGGTGAGGTTGGAGAACGGAGAAGGGGTAATTATCAAGAGTTTGGTGTGGAAAGTTTCTGTACCTTTTTTTTCTCCCATAGACATTGGATAGACTCTTTTGGAGGAAAAGACATGTATTATCATCTCTGTTTCCTCCACTCTAAGTCCTATTATTATGATTATCCCTGCTTTCCAATGGCTTCCATCTATACTACACAGTGAAGGCAGCATAGTATAGTTTAAAAAACAAACTCGAGACTTAGGTTAAACCTGAGCTCTACCACTAATTAGCTTTATGATCTTGGGCATGATTCCATTTTTGCTTCCTTATTTGCAAAATAAGGGGTTTGGACTAGGTGATGTCAATGGTCGTTACATTAATAGATTCTTCACCTCTACTCCCAGCTCAACAGTGGGAAGAAAATCTCAGCATGGGTTGCATTAAAACTAATCTGACCAAGTGAGTAAAATCCATCTTCACTGTGTCTATTGTTCCTCTCTTCAGCCTCTTCTACTGATAAACTGTAAAAAGTTAGAGTAAGATACCTGGGACTCTGTTTTTCTTCCCGCTCTATCGTAGCTGTCTCCTTTCTAAGTTAAGTCTCTCTTCTTATTGGTTTCCTATGTCACTTCCATTACACTGACATACTCTTTTTCATCCAGCTTTTCAGGCTTCCCTGAGCAATGGACCCAGGAATGTATACACCGTCTTCAACAGATCTCCCAGCATCTGGAAAAAACAAGGTCAGGGAATGTAGTTTCGGAGTGGGGATTGAAGGTGGTAGAGCTTTTAAGAGGGAGGTAGGAAGGGAGTGAAAGAGAGAGAGGAAGGAAGATGAACAAGGAGAGAGGGAGAAGAAAAAGAGAGTGAGTTAGTTGGATATTTTGGAAATAGGGGAAAGTTCTGGGTTTAATAGAATTTAAAGAACCACTGGTCTATTGATCATTTCTGACTGGGACAAATGTCTCCCTTTGTCCTGGAGGAGGAATTCTTTCCATAAGTAATTAACCTTTTGTTGTTGTTGTTATTCTCCCTCAGTCCAAAATATTTTGCATTTGAAATGGCCATTATTTTTCCCCCTTTCTACTTTTCCTTTTTCTGTTTTGAAGCAAAATGAAACTTTTCTCTTTATTCCTTAGATCAGCTCTTATGGAACCATATTTTCCTGACCTGCAGGATATTTCTTCCTCCACCTCCTGTGTTTGTGTGACTCCGGAGCCTATTCTACCCTTTTGTGACTGTAAGATGACAACATATTCTACTGTGCCCTGCATCTCCTCTGGATCATCATGCAGCAACTCCAATTTGTCTCACTCTTCTGTCTTTTCTGAAGGAATAACCTGGCAATCCCGGAGCCACAGTTTACCTATTTTATCTAAAAAGCAACCACCTGTTTTCAAGAATCAAAGCACATCCCTGCCTCCTTTTCAGCTCTCAGGGCTTGAGAAATCAAAAATCTTTCCAAATTTGGCAGCTCTTTCACCTTTAAGACCTCAAAGCTCTTTAATCAAGTCTATTTTTGAATCCTCAGATTTCTGCAAGCAAGTGAAAACGAAGTATGAGGGAAGGAGGAAGAATCATTTGACATCAGATCATTGGCCAAATTCTGTTTTCAAAGAGAGACCTCGAGTCCCAGGGTGGGCTTCAACCCAGCTCTCTCCTTTGGCTAGGAGAGAGTTAGAGGGACATATGGCTTGGAAGGTTTGTACTTTGCAGAAACAAACAGTGCCTTTGCCTGTGAGGGAATCATGGGCAATGTTGAATTATTTAATTGAAGTACATGGAAGCATCCCTGAACCAGAGAAACCCCAAATCCAGTTATCTATGCCCATTAATCAAAGCACTGAGCAAAATATCAACAATAAATCCCCAGACCTTCCATCATTTCAGCGCCATGTGAACACTGGAGTGGAATCTGTATTAAATAGAACAGAAACAAAAATTTCACAGTCACTTATCCCAGGTAAGCAGTCACAACCTGGTGGTGGCCCCCAAGTCCTTGGATCTAAGCTGGTAGTTACATCAATGGGCATTCCACCTCCCAAAAGTTTAAGAGTTGACATAATTCAAAAGGAAACCACTGTACTGGAGAAGGACCCAAAACCTGTGCTAGAGCTTAATTTAGAGCAGAGGGTAAGAGGTCTTGGAGAAAAAAGCATACAGCAGCATGAGACCCAAGTGACTAATGTCGAGTTGCCTCCAAAGCTACCATATCAAGTCACAAATAGCATAAAGGTAACACCATTGGCATTACTTCAAGTCATGGATTCAATGGGGATGAATCCAGAATCACATTCAGGATTGACAGAATCTGTAGGTTTGTTTCCACAGCCAAATGAAGTTGTGAAACCAATAGAAACAGCGAGTGTAAGATCAAAACCAGCATATCATATAATTGAACCTGTAGAGGTAACCCCAAGGCCTCGGCATCAAGTTATAGAATCAAAGAAGATGACCTCAAGATTACCGAATCAAGTCACAGATAATGTGAAGGTAACTCCTGAAGTACTGCTTGAAGCCATGGATTCCATGGGGAAAATTAAAAAATCACACCCATATATAACAGAATCAGTGGAAATGACCCCAAGGCTACAATATCAAGTTAAGGAGTCAGTGAAAATTAACACATTGTTGGGCCATCAAGTCATACAACCAAGAAAGATGGGTAGAAGGCCACAGCATACAGTAATGGAAAAGGTGAAAATGACCCCAGGGCCACAGCATAAAGTTATTGAATCAGTAGGCATAACTTCAAAGCCACAAACTCAAACCATAAAACCAGTGAAAATTATTCCAGAACCAATATGTCAAAACAAAAGATCATTGAACATGATACCCAGGCCATTGCATCCATTCACAGATGTCATAAAAATAACTCCTGTGGCACTATTACAAGCTATGGATTGCATGGGAATAATTCCACCAGCACAGCCAGATGGTACCCCAGATTCACAGACTCATATTTCAAATTTGACCCTAAGGGCAACTCAACCAGATGATTTGATGTTTTCTAGTTCTCCTACTACTATTGATCCACATGGAATTAGAGAGTATGTGAGTGTACCTTCCAACCTACCACCTAAAGTCATGGAATCAGTAGGGATGCCATCACTTCAATCCATACATTCTCTGAAGACAACCCCAAGGTTGGGGTCATCCACTGAAATAATCATAGAACCACAGTCACAAGTTGTAGAATCCCAGGATTTGACCTCAAAGCCAATATCTCAAGTCAAGGAATCTCTGGAGTTGACTCCTGGGCCATGTATTCAAGTGCTAGACTCCATGGCGATGACTCGACAACCATATACTCAAGGCACAGAATCTATTACATTAACCCCAGTGTCAACTCAAGACTTAGAATCTTTGAGGTTGACCCCAAGGCATCAAATCCTGGAATATCCAGCGATGAGCCAAAGGCAAAGCCATCAAGTTATAGAAACTATAGAATTGACCTCTGACATATGGCTACAAAGGAAGAAATCTTTAGAGTTGACACAGTCACATCACCAAATAATGGAATCTTTAGGGACAATACCAAAGTCACTGGGTCAAGATACAAAATCTATGGGAATGAGTCAAAAACCAGCACATGAAGTTACAGAATCCACAGTAATGACTATTACACCACAGCTGCAAGGTGTGAAAAATATGGGGGCAAAGTCAGTGCCAAAACTTCAAGTTGTAGATTCTATGAAGCTATCCTCAGAGTTGCCAAATGTAAAATCTGAGAAGCAGACCATGGGACCAGGGTTACAAAATATAAAATTTGTAGATATAACCACAGGTTCAATCCCACAAATAGTAAAATATGAACAGCTGATTCCAACTGTGAACTCTATAGAACTGGCCATAGAAGATCAACAGCAGAGTGTAAAAGCTGATAAGCCGAACCCTATACCACAGTTGCAAAGTGGGAAATCTGTACAGTCATACCCAGGATCTCAGCTTCAAGGAGAGAAATCTATCCAATTGACCCTCGGACCACAACAGCAAAGTGAAAAATCTGATGAGTTAGCCCCAGTACCACAGTGGCAAAGTAGGAAATCTACAGATATGACCTCCAGTTCACAGTTGCAAGGTATGGAATGTGTTCATTTGATCCTACCATCAGGGTTGCCAGGTATAAAAACTGTGGAGTTGACCCCAGGACTACAACAGGAGGATATGAAATCTGTGAAGTTGACCCCAAAGCCATGCTTACAAGACGTAAGATCTGATGAGACAGACCGACTGCTATTGCTTCAAGATGTGGAACCTCAAGTGGTAAAATGTAGGAGGTTGATTCCTGAGACACAGGTAGAAGGTATGATATATGAAGGGCAGACACCAGGGATACACATTCCAGGAGTAAAATCTGTAAAGTTGATCCCCAAATCAAATCACCAAGCCACAGAACCTGAAGTATTGACTCCATGGCAAGCTTCAGAATCTTTAGGGATGATTTCAGAGCCAGGATATCAGGAACCAGAAACAAAGTTGACCTCTGACATTTGTCACCACAACAAAGAATCTGTGGGGTTGATACAATCATCTTTAGGAAATACCCCAAGCTCTGACAATGACATTTCTCATAAATTTTTCTCAGAGCCACAGATAGCAGATTCAAAATCTATGGAGTTAACTCCTGGGCATCAGTTGCCAAGTCTAAACTTCTCTGAGTTGACCAGAGGACCACAGTTACAAAGTGTGGAATCTTCTGAATTTATCCAAGTAGCACAGTGGCAAGATGTAACAACTGTGGAGTGGACCCCAAACTCAAAGTTTCAAGGTTTAAAATCTGAGGCACTAATCCAAGAGCCACAGCTGGAAGATATGAAATCTATGCAATTAACACCAAAGCCACAATCGGGAGATGTCAAATCTATGGTGCTAACCCCTGGGCCACAGGTGGGAGGTGTGCAACAAGTGGAGCTGACTCCAGGTTCAGAACTTCAAGGTTTAAAGTCTGAGTTGTTGATTTCAGAGTCAGAGCTGGAAGATGTGAAATCTGTGGCCTTAACTCCAGGAGAATGCCTGAGATGCCCAAGTCCACAGCTGGAAGGTGAGAAATCTGTGGAAACAACCTTAAGCCCACAGATAGATATCAAATCTGTAAAAACCAACCAAGATTCCAAGCTTCAAGGTATAAAATCTGTTCAGTTGCAAGGTGAGAATTCTGTGCCTTTTGTACCAGGGCCATTGCTCCAAGGGCTTAAATGGCAGGGTATAAAACCTGAGGAATTGACATCAGAGCCACAAATGCAATACATGAAATTTTTGGAAATTACCCCATGTTTAAAACTTCAAAATTTAAAATCATTAGAGGAGACTCCAGATCCACTGCAAAGTATAAAATCTGTGAAGCTGACCCGAAGTCTAAAGAGGCAGGTAGATATAACCAGAATACGAAAGTTTCAAAGAGTAAAATCTGTGGATTCAGCACCAAGGCAACAGTTTCAAGGGGTATCAAATGTGAATGTAAGTACTGAGACAGAACAGAATGGTGAGATATCTGTAATATCACCAGAGAAGCAATGTGTGAATTCAGAGCAATTTAAGAGAGGGTCTAAGTCAGAAGATGGGGTGTCTTTGGAGTTAAATCCAGAGCTAAACTTTAAAGATGGAAAATTAGTAGACCTCAACTTTGAGTTACAGTCGAAAGAAATGAAATCATTTGAATTGACCCCAGAATCAAATATTCAAGATGTAAAATCTAAAGAGTTTAAACTTGAACCACAGTTGCACCAAGTGAAACCTTTGATGTTAACTTCAGAACTACAGCTTCAAGGGGTGAAAACTGTTGATTTAAAACAGGAGTCACAGCCTGGATGTATGAGATGTATTCAATGGATACCAGGACCTGAGTTCCAAAATGTGAAATCTATAGGGTTAAATCTTGGGTCTCAACCTCAAAAAGTCAAATCTGTAGAGTTGAAATCTTTTATACAGTCAAGAGATGCGAAATCATCTGAGTTGACTCTAGGGCCCAAAACTCAAGGTGCAATGTATATGGAGTGCAACTCTGAGCCACATTTGCAGAATGTGAAAACCCTTGAGTTGCCCCCAGGATCACAACTGCAAAAAGGGAAATTTTTGGCATCATCATCAGAGCCACAGCATCAAGGTATGAAAAGTGTAGAGCTAAGCCAAGAACCACAGCTTAGAAGTACAAAATCTGTTGAGTGGATACCTGCACTAGAGTTTAAAGGTATAAAATCTCTGGTAAATCTTGAATTACAATCTCAATGTGTCAAACCAGTAGAGTGGAAAACTGTGATACAGTCAAGGGATAGGAAGTCATCATCGACATTGACTTCAAAACCAGAGCTTCAAGGTATACAATCTTTAGCATCATGCCAGGAACATCAGCCTCAGGGTTCTGATTTGAAACCTTGTTTACAGCTTCAGGAAGTGAAACCATTATGGTCATCCCCAGGAACACAGCTTCAAGGTGTAAAGTGTCTTGAACCACAGCTTCTGGAGGTGAAATGTAGGGTATTAAACCAAGGGTCACAAAGTGGTAAAACTATAGAGTCCACCTCTCTACTACACTTGAAAAGTGTAAAGTCATCTGAGTTGGCTCTTCAAACAAAGCTTCAATGTGTGAAATCTGAGGATTTCAACACTGGGTCACAGTGGCAAAGTCTAAAATTTTCTAAGTTTCCACCTAAAATAAAGTCCCAAGATATGAAATCTACAGAGTTAAATCCTAACTCACAGTTGCAAGGTACAACTTTTTCTAAATCAACTATAGGGACGAAGATTCAAGGTGACAAATATACAGATTTCAAACCTGGGTCATTGTTACAAGGTATGAAATCTTCTCAAGGGATCTCAAAGACAAATCTTCAGGATGTAAAACATAAAAAATTAATCCCTGGTCCCCAGATGCAAGTTGTGAAATCTAAGCAAATACTGGGGACAAAGCTTGAAAAAGCCCCATCAGGAGAATTCACAGGCCCACAGTTGCAGGATATAGACTCTTGTAGGTTGCTCATGGATATAAAACTTAAAGATGTAAAATGTATGAATTTAAGGTCTGGACTACACTTGGGGAGTATGAAATCTTCTGAAGTGGTAAAAAAAAAGCTTCAAGATATGAAATCTGTAGAATTGAAACCTAGCCCAAAGTTACAAGGTGAGAAATCTGACTTGACCCTGGGGGGCAAGTTTCCAGGTACAAAATTTGTAGAGTTGGAATCAGATCCACAGTTACAACATATAAAATGTTCTGACTTGGTCATGGGTATAAAGCTTCAAGATATGAAATCTTTGGGGTCCAATTCTAGACCACATTTTCAAGGTACAAAATCTTCTGAAGTGATCCCAGGGACAAAGCCTCAAGAAGTAAAATCTTTTTTTAACTCTGAATCACAGATACAAAGTAAAAAATCCGAGTCAATTCAAGGGACAAAGCTTCTAGATGTGAACACCTTAAGGTTCAACCATGGTCCAAAGTTACAGGGTGGAAACTCATCTGATTTAACCCAGAGGAAGAAGCTTCAAGGGGTGAAACCTTTGAAGTTCAACCCTGGGCCACAGGGACAAGGTGAGAAATCTGATTTGACACTAGAGTGGAGGCTTCAAGATTTGAAATCTGTTGAGTTAAAACTTGTTCCACAGTCACAAGTTGTGACATCTGAGTTAACACCAGAGACAAAGCTTCAAAGTGAAAAATATGTGGAGTTCACCACTAGACCAATGTGGCAAGATATGAAATCTTCTAAATCGACTCCAGGTACAAAAGTACAAGATGTTAAATCTTTGGGGTTCAACTCAGCCCTACACAATAGGATGTTGTCTATGTTGACACGAGGCACACACCTTCAAGGTATGAAATCTATGGAATTCAACTCTGGAGCAAAGTTGCAAGGTACAGAATCCTCTGAGTCGATAAACCTTCAAATAATGAACTCTACAGAGGTCAATGATGGCCCAAAATTTCAGGTTGCAAAACCCTCTGAACTGGCCTTGGAATCAGAGGTTCACAGTGTGATATCTCCTGAGCTCAATGCTGGAAAGCAGTGGAAAGATGAGAAATCTTATAACTTAAATCCATGGCCAGAGCTTCAAAGTGTCAAATTTATGGTGTCCAACCCTGAGCCATATTTTCAGGGTGTGAACTCTTCTGAATTAACTTCAGTTTCAAAACATCAAGGTATGAAGTCTTCTGAATTGAATCCAGAGATTCAAAGTGAGACATCTATGGTGTTCAACCCTGGACCACATTGGCAAGGTTTGAAATCTAAATTGATTACTGGGTCAAAGTTCCTAGACATAGCACCTTTGGAATGCAACCCTAGGCTACAGATGCAGTGTGAAAATTCTTGTGAGTTGAATACAGGGACAAAATTACAATGTGTAAATTCTACTAGATGTAACTGTGGGCCACCCTTGCAAGGTATAAAATCTTTTGAATTGACTTCAGATATAATGACAACAGAGTTCAACTCTGGCCCAAAGCTGCAAGGTGTGAATTCTTCTAAATTGAAATCAGGGTCAGAACTTCAATGCATGAACTCTATAAAGTTTAATCCAGGGCCACAGATACAAGGCACGAAGCCTTCTGAATTGAACGCTGGGCCAGAATCTCAGGGCACAAAGTCTATTTTATTTAATCCTGGATCACATTTGCAAGGTGTAAAATCTTCAAAATTAACTCCAGGGATAAAGTTTCCAGAAGGCCAAGTTTTGCAGAACCACCTTGGGTCACAGCAACAAGCTGGACACTCTGTTTTGGACCCTCAGTTAAATGGTACAAAATCTGTGTTATATGAATCAGAGCCACTGTTTGAAGATACAAAGTCTGTGAAGACGAACAAAGAGCCATTGCTTTGTGGTGCAAATTCTGTGAACTTGATTTCAGGCTCTGAGATGCAGGACTTAAAATGTGAGGTGTTTGCACTAGAATCATGTTTTCAAAAAGTGAAATCTGTGGAGTTAAATCCACAGTCAAATACTGAAGTGAAATCTGCAGAACTAACCTCACAGCCAACATCTCCATTTGAGGATGTGACTCATGAACAAGGGCATCAGGCTGTGAAATCTATGGGGATAAAAATAAGGCCTCCTCAAGTTATAGAATCTGAGGATTTGAAGTTAAGACAGGTATATCAGAAGGGGGACTCTGAGGGGTTAACATCAGGAGAAGAGTTACAAATAAGGAATTATTTCTCTAGGCTTCTACACAACTCTTCAAACTCGGTCATCTCAAGTTCTGCCAAAACAACATCTGAATTAGGTCTTTGGGATTCTGAGATGACAGAAGTATCAAGAGCGTTGGATATAAAAAACCTTTGGACAGATATTTTGCAGCCTAAAGAGTCCTTTATAGATCCTGCTTCAACTTTTCCCTTTTTCTTTCATAACCAACTCTCTGAGAAGACAACTAACACTGTAGAAACCTCCCATTCTGAGATCCCATGGGTGTATACCGTATTTCAGGAAAGGGTTCAACCGAGGCAGGTAGCAGAGTTAGAGAACTCACTCCAGGGCCTCTCCCAACATCCACCACAAAGCTGGAGATCACCATCTAAGACCTTCCAGGCAGGATCAGGGGCTCGAAGAGGATTAACCTGGTCTGTCCTGGGAAGACAACAGAATGTCTGGGAGCGTCACTCCTGGAAGCAGAGACTACCTAGAAAGTATCTCTCCAATATGCTAATGTTGGGGAATGTCTTGGGAACCACTATGGGAAGGAAGCTTTGTTCTCAACCATCTGTAACAGAAAGGTCTACTGCTGATACCTGTCAGTCTATTCAGAATTTATTTGGGGTTCCTGCTGAATTGATGGAATTTTCCCAGAGTCTGCTAGAGACGGGTCGAGGCACTATTTTTCAGGCTTCAATGGTCAAAAACTACATTCAGAGACATACTTCATGCCATGGTCATGAGAAAGGAATGGCCTTAAGGGTATGGACACGTGGTTCTATGTCCTCCATAATACAGCAATACTCTGGCACTAGAGTGAGAATAAAGAAAACAAACTCAAAGCTCAATGATATACCCCAGGAAGCCATTCAGCACAGTCCTGTTTCATATACAGAGGGTCAGCTTCCTGACCCAGTAGAGTCAGAGTCTTCCTTCAATATATTTTTCACTGTGAAAGGTCCTGTTCCAGTGGAAGAGAGTGAGAACTCACAGAGAGATTCACAGACAAGGATTTTTGAGTCCCAACACCCACTGGAGCCAAGTTTTCTTTCCCAGGCCCAGGCTGACCTCTCAGAACAGTTCCAATTGCTAAAAGATCTGCAGCTAAAAATAGCAGCAAAACTGTTAAGGAGTCAAATACCTCACAATGTACCTCCACCTCTCACTTCAGGTCTGGTCCTAAAATACCCTATCTGCCTACAGTGTGGCCGATGTTCAGGATTTAATTGTCATAAATTACAGACTACTTTTGGACCTTATCTTCTTATCTATCCACAGCTCCACCTCGTAAGCACTCCTGAAGGCCATGGAGAGATCAGATTGCGTCTTGGCTTTAGGTTACGAATTGGAAAAAGATCCCAAGTTCCAAAGTATTATAGAAGAGACAGACCCTTGACACCTAGGAGCCCTAGATCAGCAGCTAAAATCTGTAATCAAGCTTCCAAGAATCCTGCTTCTACCATAGATTTCCTGTCTCAGTCTTCCCAGTCTCCTGCTTCTGTGCAAGTCCACATTATCCCTGACTTAGAAGGACAGACAGATATTAGAGAGCCTGGGCACTATGAATTCACTGAAGTTCACTCGTTATCAGAGAGTGACTCTGAAAGCAATCAGGATGAAGAGTGGACTAAGGTGAGAAGCAAAAATGCCCATGATTCAAAAAATCCAATGGAAAGAATCAACAAGAGATTTAGAACACAAAACAAAAAGTCCTATACAAACAGTAGAACCATAATGCAGAGTCTCTCTAGGAAATTACCATCCCAGTTGAAAGGGAAAAGGAATGGAGCATCTCAGGCAGCTACTGCCTCTTTAAAAAGGCACCCCAAGAAACCCTCCCAACCCAAATTCATTAAACTGCTCTTTCAGGGACTAAGAAAGGCATTCCAAACCGCACGCAGAATTATGGCATTTGTTGGGCCAAAGCCTGAGGACAGGACAAGGGCGGACCATTTGTGGTCGAGCAAAAACTGCCAACCAGAACAAAAAGCCTCTGACTATAGTTCACAAGGAGATAGCGAAAGAGACAGGATGCCAGTTGTCAAGCTAAAGCCAACAGACCCAACCACTGAACAGGAGAGCATGCCCTGGGAAGAATTAGAACAGTTCTGCTCAGCACAACCACCAAAAACAGATAGCTCTTTCCAATCCACACCTTCCCCACTGCCCAGGTGCAGAGTTTCCCAAAGAAGTATCACCACAATCAGACACCCTTTGGGTGCTGTTCAGAATGAGAGTGGCAGCAGGCCTAAGGAAAACTGGTATGGAAAAGAAATCTCTAGCCCAGAGTCCAAAAGAGGAATCCCAGTTCAGGCCCAAGGGAGACTCCTACATGGAACCCCTAAGAAGAGAACCTCCTACAGTGACTTGAAAGAGATACTCATGCCTAGGAAACCAAACCACCACAGCTTCCATCGGGAAAGAGCCCCATGTGATTTCTTTGACAGAAGCCATAGTAGTCCCTCTCCGAGGAGACATCGCAATCCCTCTGGGAGAAGCCATCGCAGTCTGTCTCGGAGGAGATATCTCAGTCCACCTCGGAGAAGCCATCACAGTCCCTCTGGGAGGAGCCATCTCAGTCCACCTCGGAGAAGCCATCACAGTCCCTCTCAGAGGAGACATCGCAGTCCCTCTGGGAGGAGCCATCTCAGTCCACCTCGGAGGAGACATCCCAGTCCCTCTGCGAGGAGTCATCAAAGTTCTTTTCAGATGAGCCATCCGAGCTCCTTGGAGCGGAGATGCCGCAGTCCCTCTGAGCGGAGATGCCGCAGACTCTCTGCGAGGAGAAACCACAGCCCCTCTGAGAGGAGAGGACATAGTCATGCTGAGAGGGGCAGACACAGTCCATCTGAGAAAACCCATGGGAGGCCCTCGGAGAGAACGCACAGGCGCCCCAAGGAGAGACTCAGACACAGCTCGCGTTGGGAGAGGCCCAGACATACTTTTCCTAAAGATTTCATGAGATACTCAAATATCTCCTAGGGATCACACACAAAAAAGCCCCCCCAAGCAGGGCAAATTGGGAGCCCTGAAGGAAGCAGATGAGATGTCCGCCCCCATTATTCATTTATCCCCTCAAGTCTTCACCAAGCTCGCCTTTCCGGGCTTCTTTCCTGCTCAGCCAACGGACCCCAATTCTTGCATCCTCAGCAATGAACGAGCCTATGCCTCTCTACCCGGGGGAATGGGTCTGCCATTTCCGATAAATAAAGGGGCAATAATTAACCTCCTGTGCATCTAGAAAGACCACTCGTCGTGCTGGGAATGGAGGGTGGGCATGACGGAGAGGGAGGGGGTCCTGAGGCCAGGTTACGGCTCCACTGCTCCCCGGGGTCCCACCACGCAGTCCTGGGGCGGGGTCTCCGAGGCATTGGAGAGCGGCTCGTCACGTGACGCGCGGCGGCGGCAGAAGCCCCCTCGGAAGCCGCCCGGCGGAAGTGGGCGTGCGGGCCGGAGTCGCGCGGCGCCGACTGCGCAGGCTCCACATCCGGGAGAGGCGAGGCGAGCAGAAGTGGCGTTGGTCTGGCTGGAGCCCCGGGGTGAATTTGTTAGGCGCGGAGAGGGAGTGATGTCTTCCAGGCTCGGTGCAGGACCCGCCGTGAGTTTCCCGGTTTGGCCGTTATGCTTCCGCGGGAGCGCTGTGGAGCCCGCGGGCCTCGCTTTTGTCCCGAGCTCACCGTTGGTTTTATCCGAGCCGCTCGCAGGCCCCACCCCGCTAGGTCAGAGCTACCTGTGCCCCTCTCTCTCCCCACTCCTCCTCTGCCGGTGCCTCCCCACCTTGGAGTCAGCGCGTCGCCACATTGCCATTGGTTTCTATTCTTTTCACATAATCCAATGCCTCCCATATCCATTGTCCTCTCTTTTCTCCTCCCTTTAGAGCCTCTATCCAGACAGGGTTTTCAGAATGGGGAAGATGAAGGCTCTGGTGTTGTCACCTGCCCTAGGAAGATAGGACGGCACACTTTTCCTAAAAAAAGCCCTGCCTCCTTCGGTTTGAGGTAGCTGCCCCGGGAGAGCTTCGTGTCTTCTGGGCTCGGGGGAACTGTCTTTTCGTGGTCAAGGTTCAGAGGTCCCCGGCATTCACTCATGTGCTTGCGTTTGATAGACTTCGGGACCCACATCCTTTAAGCAGCAGAGGAGCACGAGGATCGTGGGAACGAAGACGTAAGTGAGGTTTTCTGGGGTCCGTTTGTGATTAGAACTATCTGTGATGATGAAAATTTTCTGTATCCGCCCTGCCCGGTACTGTAGCTACTAGCCACCTAGGGCTTTTGAGCGCTTGAGATGTGGCTAGTGGGAGAAACTATTTTAAGTTGCTTTTCATTTGAATTATTTTAAATTTGAATAGCCACCTGTAGCTAATGTCTACCTGATTGGACAGGGCAGGTCGGAAACCCAGAGAAAAACTTAGCTGGCAAAAGTACGAATTATAATAAAAATGAAAGGTGGGAGACTCAGTGTAGCTCTCCATTTATGTACTCATGGATATGTTGATGAACATAGGAAGGAATAATAAAAATGACTATAAGACATCCTTGTATTTTCAAACTATTTGGCTTCCAGACTGGTGTATTTTGTATATTGAATGTGCTAAGCTTTTACATATTAATGCAAAAAATAGTTAACTAGGTATTTATTGGAAGGGATTAATTCATTCAGATAACATTTACTGAATTTCTATGTTCCAGACACCACTGACCTGTTTTCTGTCACTGTACAGTGGTTTGCATGTTCTAGGATTTTATATAAATGAAATTATACATTATGTTGTCTTTTTGCATGATTTCTTTCACTCAGAATAATGATTTTGAATGAAAGTAAGTTTCTCATACTGAATAGAATTCCATTATGGACAGACCATAATTTATTTAGCCACCTACCTTGATGAATATTTGGGTTATTTTCAGTTTGGGGGTATTACAGTAAAGCTGCTATGAACATTCTTGTGCAAGTCTCTGTGTGGAAAAATGTTTTCGTTTCGCTTGATAAGTATCTGAGATGGTATTTATTTACTAGGATGGTATTTAGCATTTAAGATGGTTGGGTCATATGTCAGGAGTGTGTTTAACTTCACAAGACATTACTTGTTTTCCAAAGTGGTGAAATGTTTTACATTCCTGCCAGCAGTGTATGAGAGTAAGTCTTTAATTTTAGCTAATTTAGTGGGTATATGATATTGTTTCATTGTGTGTTTTTTTAAATTTTATTTTTCGGTTACAATTGACATACAACATTATATTAGTTTCAAGTGTACAACATAGTGCTTAGACATATAACTTACAAAGTAATCACCCTGATAAATCCAGTACCTTTTCCCTCATTTCAAATGTGCTTTATTTCATGGAGCATAGTTATAATAGTTGTTTTAAAGTCTATGATAGTTCCAACATCTAGATTATCTTGGGGTTGTCATCTCTTTATCATCTGTTTCTTTGAGAATTTGCTCACATTTTCCTGATTGTATATTGCATAATTTTGGAATTCTCAAGATTGTGAATGATATATATATAGACTCTGGGTCGTTTCAGAATCTTCTGGGAAATGTTAATGTTTTTATTTTAGTAGGTAACCTGTTTAGGTTCAGACCATAAGTTGTTTTGCCTTTTGAGGGCATTGGTTCAATATCAATTCCATTCTTTGAGTCTTTGCTATGAGAGTTTAGGTCTGTTTTGTACATAAATAGCTCATGGGTTAGTCTGAGACTTTTTTTTGGGAGTTTCAAAACTTGATTTTGCTCTCAAAGCTTTTGATACATTGGTTTGGGTCCATCTCACACTAGTAGCTCAGGGGTTGGTCTGAGACTTATATATTTGTTCAAATCTTATTTCTCTTTTCTAAGCCTTTACAAAAGCTGGTTTGGGTATGCTCCAGACATACATAGCTCAGGCTAAGTTGTGATTTGTGTGGATTCATACCCAAAATTATGGGATCCCTTTTTTGCCTATCTCTTCTCTATGACTCCCCTCACCACACCCACACTCTATAGGTATCCCTCTTCCTGGTTTCCTGGCCAGAAAGATGTAGATTCTATTGGAATTTAGACTGGCCATGATGCTCTGCAAGTGGGGTCCACCCTTGTTGCAAAGCCACACGTGAGGGGGGAAAAACTGGGAAACACACCCTCATTTTTTGAGTCTTCTCCTCAACCCACGTGATTTTACTTGCTTTTCAGAGTCCAGAGTTCTTAGTTATAATCAGCAGGAATGGTGGGCTTACGCCACTATGCCACAACCAGGACTTCTTTGTATTAAATTGATAATCTTAGAGCTCATGTGCAGAGAGCTGAAAATCATTCTGCCCTTTTTGTAACATTTGACATTATCAGTCCCTGTTATTTTTTCTTATTTCCATTTCCATCCCTTTCCTCCCAATAGATAACCATGTTAACAAGTTTGATATATACCCTTAAATAGAGGGGTGGGCAAAAGTAGGTTTATAATTGTGAGTATGCAAAATACAGAGTTTATTTTTGTACTAGAGGCCCGATGGATGAAATTTGTGCAAGAGTAGGCCTTCCTTCCCCTGGCTGCTGGCACCGGCTTCCCTCTAGCACCCAGGACCCGGGCTTTCCTCCGGCCCCTTGCAGGCACCTGGGACCCAGGCTTCCCTTGTAGCCTGGCTTTGTCCGGAAGGACGTCCGGTCTAATTAGCATATTATGCTTTTATTATTGTAGATAATTATTTAGTAATTATTATATTTTTCCATTCAAACAATTGTAAACCTATTTTTTTTTTTAGATTTTTAAATTGATATTTAGAGGGGGGGAGAGAAATATCAATGAGAGGGGTAGAGAGAGAGAGAGAGAGAGAGAGAGAGAGAGAGAGAGAAACATCAATGTGAGAGTGAATCATCCATCGGCTGCCTCCTGCACAGCCCCTACAAGGGATCAAGCCCAAAACTCAAGGCATGTGCCCAACCAGGATGAAGCCCAATCAACTGAGCCACACCAGCCAGGGCTATAAACCTACTTTTGCCCACTCCAGTATTTATGAATTCTTGCAAAATAGCTAGTAATATTTACATGTGTATTTTTTTTTTATACTTACTGAATTGACATTGTACTATAGATCTTGTTCTGTTTGTCTTTTCATTCAATAGTATGCTTTTTAGCCCTGACCGGTTTGGCTCAGTGGATAGAGTGTCAGCCTTCAGACTCAGGGGTCCCAGGTTTGATTCCGGTCAAGGGCATGTACCTTGGTTGCGGGCACATTCCCAGTGGGGCGTGTGCAGGAGGCAGCTAATCGATGTTTCTCTCTCATTGATATTTCCAACTCTCTATCCCTCTCCCTTCCTCTCTGTAAAAAAAAAAATCAATAAAATATATTTTTTAAAAATAGTATGCTTTTTAGTTATGTTCATGTCTCTGTGTGAAATGGTTTATTACTTCTCTCAATTTTACTTACATAGTTTCTTAAGAATGGTCACCTATATTTCTTCCAACTCCCTGCTCCTTAAACTTCTATCTTTAATTCTTACCAGCTATACCTCTAAAGTGTTATCTTGAATATGTCAGCTTATCTTTACTACAAAACCTTATCGTTCATGCCCTCATCATCTCATCCATACAACTTCCTTTATTCATTTTTCCTCCATGTATCATCTTCCATACAGCATCCAGAATGACCTTTCTAAACCATAAATCTAAAGTGGCCTCACACTTAGTAATCAGCCAAAGACCTTGTATGCATATGTACCTAATCCATGGATGCAGACAGTGGGGCGATGAAGGCCTGGGGCAGGGGGTGGTGGTGGGCTGGAGGGCGTGGGGAGACGGGGAAGGGGACATATGTAATACTTTCAACAATAAAGATGGAAAATAAATAAATAAGTAAAAACATTAAAAAAAATAATAAAGTGGCCTCACACCTTGACAACTGTTGTTCTACCATATCCTGAGCCACCTAGAAGATATTTTGTAGTTAATCATTAAGTTTGTTAATGACATACTGACTTGTCTTGGATTTGGGAATTTGGGTCCAACTGTATATCAGATTTCTTAGCCAGCTTAACTAAGACAAGATAGCACCCTTCCTTTAGCTATAGGAGCTAAGTATCATGTTGCCTAAGTAAGATAGGGTAGCTCTGACAGGGTTTAGGGAGAAGGCACATGGATCAAACTAGGGCCTACAAACTGTTCTGTTCCTTTATTCTCAGATATATTACCTAGTTACTGACCCTCTAAGAAATAAGGAGACCTGGACATACCTGGTTACAGATCCAGGGGATCTTCTGGCCACAGAATACCCTATTACTTTAGATTACTTTGTTTTCTTGGATGAATCTAGGAAGGAATGCCTTCTTAGGCTGCAGAGTATTCATTTATGTGAACAGCTTACTCTTTCTGGTTGTAATGAAGTATAATACTGGTTGTATATGTTGTGTTAGATCAACTGTTGTAATTGTTTGAAGATTATAATCTAAATTGTTTTTATTATCAGACTTCTTTGTTTTTACAAAGGTAACCAAGTTGGTTATCTTCTTAATGATATAAAATAATTAATAGGAACTTTATTCCACACCCTCCTTTACGGTATATATCTTTGTGTCATATTAGTAGCAGGACCAAGTGCTCCATAAAGGATAACAGTTTCCAGTACACTATTCCTCACGATGATTCCTTAAGTGGCTCATCATCTGCCTCGTCATGTGAACCAGTAAGTGATTTTCCAGCAACCTTCCGAAAATCTACCTACTGTATGAAGATGAGAAGGATCAAGCCAGCTGCTACTCCCCATGTTGAAGGTATCATTTTCATAAATTTTAAAAAATGTTTTTATTGATTTTAGAGAGGAAGGGAGAGGGGGAGAGAGAAACATTGATGAGAGAGAAACATCAACATCAATTGGCTGCCTCCTGCCTGCCCCTTACTCGGGATCAAGCCCACAATCTGGGCATGTGCCCTGGCCAGAAATCGAACCGGTGACCTCTTAGTCCATGGGTTAATGTCCAACCACTGAGCCATACTCATTCTCTGTATCCTATTCCAAAGACAGAGCATTCTCTAAAGTTATATTTTGAGGTAGCTGCTATACGTGGCCCTTCGATTATTAAGTACCACATATGTGTTTCTTGTTAGTGATTAATTTTTTTTTTTTTTTTTAAATATATTTTATTGATTTTTTACAGAGAGGAAGGGAGAGAGATAGAGAGTTAGAAACATCGATGAGAGAGAAACATTGATCAGCTGCCTCCTACACATCCCCCACTGGGGATGTGCCCGCAACCCAGGTACATGCCCTTGACCGGAATCGAACCTGGGACCTTTCAGTCCGCAGGCCGACGCTCTATCCACTGAGCCAAACCGGTTTTGGCAATGTGATTAATTTTTTTAAGGCTATCACATACTGTTAACTTTGTGAATGGTCTCTCTGTTTTATAGAATAAAATTTGCTGATCTTACTCCTTTAGGACATATCAATCTTTCCTCTGCATGATTTGAACCTCTTTCCCCTTGTTCTAGTTTGATCCTCTGCTGAGGGTTTAGGGGCTGGTATTTTCTTGATATTCATAATCTCAAGGGTCCTTAGTAGCCCATTATTTTGAATACTTCTGCCTCAGTGTTACCCTCAGATCAAGATGAAACAAAGTGCGCTGCCTGGAGGCTCTTGTTCACAGGGAACTATTCATCACTTGTGATAGAGAGCAATACAAAAGGAAAGGGGAGGTTAATAAAGAGGTATACCAACTTCTTTTTTTTTTTAATCTATTTTATTGATTTTTTACAGAGAGGAGGGGAGAGGGATAGAGAGCTAGAAACATCGATGAGAGAGAAACATCGATTCAGCTGCTTCTTGCACACCCCCTATTGGGGATGTGCCCTCAACGAAGGCACATGCCCTTGACCCGAATCGAACCTGGGACCCTTGAGTCCGCAGGCCGACGCTCCATCCACCAAGCCAAACCAGTCAGGGCTATACCAACTTCTTTAACAATGTCACAGGCACTTGTGTGAGGCCTGTGCTTGCTAACGCTTTTTTCCTTGAGCGGTTCTCAACCTGTGGTCGCAAACAATGAAAACACATCCTGCATATCAGATATTTACATGACGATTCATAACAGTAGCAACATTACAGTTATAAAGTAGCAACGAAAATAATTTTATGGTTGGGTCACAACATGTGGAGCTGTATTAAGGGTCGCTGCATGAGGAAGGTTGAGAACCACTGCTTGAGGGCCTTGTGAGGTTTTGAAGGCAGGCCCAGATGTTCACTTCTAGACCCTACTTAGGTCTCGTGTGTATGATGTTTCAGGGTCAGGTGGAGTATCAACCAAAGGAAAAAGGAAACCCAGGCAGGAAGAAGATGAAGATTATCGAGCATTTCCTCAGAAGAAGCATAAGCTGTATGGTAATGGAGTAACTTGGCTAGTTCTTTTTCCCTTGGGCACCTGGGCTTTACTCTGAGGGAGAGAGACTTTAGGGTTTGGCCCTTGAAACACTCTTGAACCCTTTGAATTTTTAGGCAAGGCATGGCTTCCATCCTGCCTTATTTTACCCTCATTTTCCTTCTGTCATGATTTATGGAGTCAGTTGGTTAAGGGACTGGGGCACAGGGTGTTGAGGAGAGGAGGGAAGAGATTTTGGTACTAGAGAGGGGTTAGCACAGGTGATATGTTGGGCTTCAAGTTTCTGTCTTGCGTCAGGGAGGAAGCAACGGCCTAAAACTCAGCCTAATCCCAAATCCCAGGCTCGTCGTATTCGGAAGGAACCACCAGCTTATGCAGCAGGTATGCGTTCTGTTGGAAGCTTTGTGGGATCTAGTTCTTTCATTCTGATTTTTGTTGTTATTGTTGGTAAAGAAATGATGTAGAAAAGCATTTCTTTAAGAAGGCACAGGTAATAATAGCATGGGTTTGAAGGTCAGACAGACCCTTGTTCAAGTTTTGGCTCTTCATTAATTTTCTCATCTGCCTCAATTTAATTTCTGCAAGCTTCAATTTCCCTGACTCTAAATAGGGATAATAAAGGCAGTCAGAACTGTGAGAATTAAATGGGGTGAAAACATTTAACAAAGTCTCAGACATAGGAAGCACTCAGCAAACTGGCTGTTACATATCTCAGTATCCCATTATTAAATGCTGCTATGAAAAATGTTGCCTGTTGTCAGTTATATCTCAATAAAGCTGGAAAATAAATGTTGCCTACTTCTTTAAGCCATTGTGATTTGGATGTTTCTTCGATGTTTTTTAATCATGGGGAATTGAGTAGAAGTTTCAGAAACTCCTCACTTGTCTGAAAAAAATTATTTCTAGAAGTTATAAACAATAGGAGACTGTTCCCCAGGAAGGGGAAAAACCATTTTGTGATACTTTTCCTAAGTTCTGGAATTGTGCTTTTTGTTTCTGGAGAGTACCACAGACTATATTATGTTCTTTTATCTTCTTTGTAGGCAGTTTAGAGGAGCAATGGTACTTAGAAATTGTGGATAAAGGCAGTGTCTCTTGTCCTACCTGCCAGGCAGTGGGGAGGAAGACCATAGAGGGCTTAAAGAAACACATGGAAAACTGCAAACAGGTTAGATATTTTGTGGCATTTCATGACTGTTATATTATGATCTTTTACCCAAAGTTTAGACATCTGGCTCTGTGTTGGGTATGTTGATTACCATGGAGAAGAGGCAACATTGGGTCATAGGGAAAACATAGGCTTTGGACTGTGGCAGACTTGGGTTTGAATCTTTACTCAGCCACTTACTAGTTGTATCATTTAGCTTTTTATGTGTGAGACTCAGTTTCCTCATTTATAAAATAGAAATAAAATAATTACTACTTTGGGTAGTTTATTAGAGGATAAGAAAGAAATAATACATGCTAAATCCCTACCCCATTATTTGGCAAGTATTGGCACTCAGTAAATGGTAGTTTCTATTTTTTAAGAAATGAATTGCCTTTAATTCTTTTTCCTTGAGGATGTGACATGGAGCTTGTAGGATTTTGAGATTTATTGACTGTTGAGTTTGGGAAATAAAGGAGATACAGAGGACAGCATTTGAATAGGACTTCGTGGCATTCTTTTTCTCTGTTGAATAGTCTGGCACTGAGCAGTATTTTTTCTCTGTAGGAAATGTTTACTTGCCATCATTGTGGGAAACAACTTCGTTCACTGGCAGGGATGAAGTATCACGTCATGGCAAATCATAATAGTTTGGTAAGAGTGTCTTCTTCCTATATGAGCCTACGTGGTGTTTGGGTGTCTTAGATGAGTATAGATAACTCAGTGGAGATGGCTAAGGCTTTGGGACTTTACAGGGGTGTGAGTAAGAAGACCCTTTCAATAGAAGACCTATGTACAATGAAACCTTTGTGGTGGATATATTGGTATTTGTGTGTTTAGGTTAGTCCCAAAGGTTCATACCCTGGGAGGTAGAGGCTTAGAACTCTAATTTTCATTACATTCACTTCCTTGTCTGTCTAGGTCTAGGAGATAGAGAAAGCCAGGAGTCAGATGACATAGGCTTCATGGGCATCAGCTTAGGTGCTAGTCTAGTCCTTGATTCTTCTACGATATAATTTTTTTCTATATCTGTCTTTTCCATGAATTATCTGCTTGTTTGCTTCTCTTGCTTTCTAGCCCATTTTGAAGGCCGGAGATGAAATAGATGAGCCAAGTGAGAGGGAACGGCTCCGAACAGTTCTAAAGAGACTGGGAAAGCTCAGGTGCATGCGTGAGGTAAGAACCCGAGGACAGCACCTCCTTCTGCCTGGAGCCTTAGGTCCATGTCTTCCTGTTATTCTCTTCCATTTCTCCTCCTCCTCCTTCCTTGTAGACCTGGTTCGGTATCATCTTCCAGCATAAGAGTGGCTCCCGCTTTTCCAGGTCTCCTGAACTCATGAATAGGTCTTTATTTTCTTTCTCATCTCCAAAAATTTATTTTTTTCCCTTTATACTTTGTTTGAAGGGGGTTCTTTGCCACCCTTTCTTTGGTGTGATGAAGAGATCCTAGTAACCTCACCGTGAGGAACTTTGATATTGCTGGGTATTTGATACTGGATCATAGACTAAGGAGGAAGCTCTGACACACAAGAGGTGCACAGTTCTAGTTTGTTAAATGTGGACTGAACATTGAATGTGATGCTTGGTGGTAGACAGAGCAGCCGTCGGGCCAGGGACAAGACGGGGGTGTGCCAGTGGGAAATGCTGGAGAGGGTCTAGTGACATCAGAGGGCTATTTGTGTGGAATGGTGGTGGTTGACTGCCTGTGGCTGTGGAGAAATTTAGAGATCATGTCAAAAGATATAAGATTATAGTTTCTGTTTCTCTCCTGTGTTCAGAGTTGCTCTAGTAGCTTCACCAGCATCATGGGATATCTGTACCATGTCAGAAAATGTGGCAAAGAGGCTGCGGAGCTGGAGGAGATGATCTTGAAGTGTCACCACTGTGGGAAGCCATATAGATCGAAGGCTGGACTTGCGTATCACCTGAGGTCAGAGCATGGGCCTGTGAGTACTGATTACTTTCCAGACCCTGTTTGGGGATATATTCTGTGGTAGCTGTTTAGCCCTACATCTTTCCATACATTCTTGGTTCCTCGTTTGTATCCTCATTTAATTATGAATGCTTTTGTTCTCTTTTCCTTGTTCTTCCTTTGTTCTCTTATTTCTGCCTTTTGAATATTCTTAGCTTAGAGAAATCAAAGTTCATTGTACTGTCTAGGCAGAAGTAAACACATTATTATTTTTTAAAGCTTAAGGCATTCTGAATCCCTTAGCTAGAAATTTTGTGGGAATCTGTCCGGCTGTTTTCTGTATTCCAATTTATTTGTCTTGACTTTTTTTTCTGATTACATTTCTACATTCCCCTCACCTCATGTTTGTTTTAAGAGTTACATTTCAAGATATAATTTACATATGGCAATTAATATTCACCCTTTTGGTGTACAGTTATAAAAGTTTTGACAAGCCGAAACCGGTTTGGCTCAGTGGATAGAGCGTCGGCCTGCGGACTGAAAGGTCCCAGGTTCAATTCCGGTCAAGGGCATGCACCTAGGTTGCGGGCATATCCCCAGTAGGAGATGTGCAGGAGGCAGCTGATCGATGTTTCTCTCTCATTGATGTTTCTAACTCTCTATCTCTCTCCCTTCCTCTCTGTGAAAAATCAATAAAATATATTTAAAAAAAAATAAAAATGTTGTCTAAAAAAAAAAAAAAAGTTTTGACAACTTCATATAGTCATGTAACCACCACCATAATCAAGATATAGAACAATTTGATAATCTCCCCCAAATTCCCTTATGTCTCTTTGTAATCAGTTCTTCTCACCATTCCCAACCCTTGGCAATCACTGATCTATTTTCTGTCTTTATAGTTTTGCCTGTTTTAGAATATCACGTAAATGGAATCATGCAGTATGCAAACTTTGAAGTCTGGCTAATTTCACTTAGCATAATGCATTTGAGATTCATTTATATGTTGGCATGTATCATTAGTTTATTCCTTTTAATTTGTATCTAGGATTCCATTATATGGATGTCTCACAATTTGTTATCCATTTACCAGTAGAAAAATGTTTGGTTATTTCCATTTGTGGGTAATTATGAATAAAAATGCCATAAACATTTACTTAAAAGTTATTGTATGAGCTGTGGCTGGTGTTGCTCAGTGGTTTGAGTGTTGTCCCATTCACCAAGATTGCCGATTCAATTCCCCGTCAGGGCACATACTTGAGTTGTGGCCTTGGTACCCAGTGGGGGGAGTATAGGAGGCACCCTATAGAGGTTTCTCTCTCTCCCTCTTCTCCTCCCTCTAAAATCAATAAAAACAAAAACAAAAAAAGTTATTGTATGACACTGTTGGTGGGAATGCAAGCTGGTGCAGCCATTATGGAAAACAGTATGGAGTTTCCTCAAAAAATTAAATATGGAACTGCCATTTGACCTAGTGATCCCACTACTAGGAATATATCCTAAGAGTTCTGAAACACCAATCAGAAAGACTGTACACACCCCTATATTCATAGCAGTGAAATTTACAATAGCTAAGATCTGGAAACAACCTAAATGCCCATCAGTAGATGAGTGGATAAAAAAGCTGTTGTACATTTACACCATGGAATACTATGCAGCAATAAAAAAGAAGGATCTCTTACCCTTTGAGACAGCATGGAGGGACCTGGAGAGTATTATGCTAAGTGAAATAAGTCAGTCAGAGAAAGATAATATCACATGATCTCACTCATGTGGAATCAAATGAACAAAATAAACTGATGAACAAAATAGATCCAGAGACCTAGAAGCATGGAACAGAGGGGAGGCGGGGGAGGGTGGGTTTGAAGAACTTGTATGCATGTATGCATAACCCATGGATACAGACAATAGGGTGGTGAAGGCCTAGGGGGTGGTGTGGGGTAGGACTAGAAGGGGTGAATAGGAGGAAAAAGAGGACTTATGTAATAATTTCAACAATAAAGATTTTTTAAAAAGTTATTTTATGAAAATAACTTTTCTTGGGTAAATACTTAGGAATGGGATTACTAGGTCATATGATAAATGTATGTTTAACTTTATAAGAAACTTTCAAATTGTTTTCCAAAGTGGCTATGCCATTTTGTCTTCTCACCAGCAAAGGATGAGAATTCCAGTTGCTTTGCATCCTCCTCAACACTTGTAATTGTCAGTTTCATTTAAAAAATCCATTCTGAGGTATGTAGTGGTATTTTACTGTGGTTTACTTTTGCATTTCCCTGATTTAATGATGTTGATTATCTTTTCATGTACTTATTGGCAATGTCAATCTTTAGTGAAGTATCTTCATTTGTGAAGTGTCTGTTAAAATCCTTTGTTCATTTTATTATTGGAGTTTTTGTTGTCTTACTATTAAGTTTTGATCATATTCAGAGTTTTTTACATATTCTGGACACAAGTCCTTTATCAGATGTGTTTTGCAATTATTTTCACCCATTCTGTAGCATCTTTTCATATTTTATAGTGTTCTTCAAAGAGCAGATTTCTTAATTTTGATCAAGTAGAATTTATCTTTTTTTCTTTTATGGATAATGCTTTTGTTTTTGTATCTAAGATATTTTTGCCCAGCCCAATGTATAATTTTCTGTTGCTGCTGTAAAAAGTATCACCACAAACTAATGGCTTAAATAATACAACTATATTATCTCACAGTTCATTAGGCCAGGAGTCCAGGTACAGTTGGTTCAGCTGGTGCCGGGATCTGGTCCATCCTTGCTGTTTCAAGGGACCTGGCATATATGGCATACTGTTCTTAATATGTTTGCTCACCTTCTTGGCACTATGTGTTTTAACCAAGGTCACCTCTCTGAGAAAGGTTGTTTCCCCAGGTAGGGATTTTCCCCTGAAGTTAGGGAGGGAATAAAACCCCTTAACTAAGTGCCAGGCGGGTAATTAATCACTTTAACTATGAACAATCATGCTTAAGCTACATAATCTTTACTCCCTGGAATGGAGATAAGAAACGCCCTAACCTTTGGAATAGAGATTGATAGGATTGGAATCAACTGGTATAAATACAGATGTAACAAGACAACAGGACACAGAACCTAGACAAGAACCTACACAGAACCTAGAGACAGAAGAACTTTGCTGGAGAGAACATGGCAAAAGATCCTGGACAGAAACTGGCCACAGAACCTAGAGACAGAACCTAGCGAGAGAACATGGCAAAAGATCCTGGACAGAAACTGGACACAGAACCTAGCGAGAGAACCTGGCTGAAGAACCTAGAGACAGAACCTGACTAGAACCTGGTGACTGAACCTGGCTGGAGAACCTGGACAGAACCTGGCTGGAGAACCTAGCGAGGGAACATGGACACAGAACCTGGCTGGAGATCCTAACCAGAACTTCGCTGGAGATCCTGACCAGAACTTGGCTAGAGATCCTGGCTAGGCTGCTGATCAACTGAACGCTGTCTTTGTGTCATTTTTTCTTCGCCAACTCCGTCCCCACCTTTGGGAACCCCTGGACCTGCTGGGGTTGGACCCCGACATATGGCGCCTGAACAGGGACACCTAGGTAATCCCCACTATCGGGATGGATAGGACTCCACCGTAGGAAGAGGGTGGATAGTCTTCGCCGACTCCGTCCACACCTTTGGGGACCTCTGGACCTGCTGGGGTTGGACCCCAGCAAGCTGGCTCCCCCGTGTAGAGCCTCGCCAGGCTGGAATCAAAGTTTCATTAGGGCCATTCCTTTCTGAGGCTTGAGAGGAAAATCTGTTTCTAGGCTCCGTAAGGTTGTTTAAGAATTCCATTCCATGCAGGTGTAGGACCCCATTTCCTTGCTTGCTGTAGGCCAGGAGTTGTTCTCAGCTCTAAAAGCCACCTACATTCCTTGGCTCATGGACCCTTCATTTTCAACAACAGTATTGAGTTTATCGCATTCTTTGAATCTCTCTTGCCTCTTCTTCCGTCACATCTCTCTTACTTAAAGTCAACTGATTATGGACTTTAATTAGATCTATAAAATACTTTCACATCAGCACCTAGATTAGTGTTTGCATAACTGATGACTGCAGCCTAGCCAAGTTGACACATCAATAAACCATCAGACCCCTAATATGATATTGTATGTTAATTGTAACTGAAAAATACTTTTAACAAAATTATACTTGGGATCACCAAAAATTTATCCCTTGGTTTCTCCTAGAAGTTTTGTTGTTTTATGGTTTACACAGGGCTTTTATCCATTTTGAGTTAATTTTTGTAATGTGAGGTAAAATGTACATTAAAATGGTGGAGCTTTATGATAGTGATTACAAGCTAATGAATAGCTCTTTTGCTATTGAGAGCATAAAGGACAGCCTTTAATCACCTCTTATGGAAGACACTTCTCAGGCTTGTGTTTTGCTATGTTTCATTTTTACAGGTCTTTCCAGGGTCAGGACAGCCAGAGTGCTTAAAAGAGATGAGCCTGGAGCCAAAGAGTGGGGGCAGAGTTCAGAGGCGTTCTGCCAAGATAGCTGTGTACCACCTGCAGGAGCTGGCCTCTGTGGAACTGGCCAAGGAATGGCCTAAGAGGAAGGTTCTTCAGGATCTGATACCTGATGATCGGAAGGTAAGGTAGAAACCTGGATTACTTTTGAAGGAGTATGTCTGATACTATGCTTGTTACATAAAGAAGAGTAAATGCACTTGAGTGAGTGTACGATAAACAATGCTTTGCTTCTTTTTTTAATTTTATTTTTTAATCCTCTGCCAGGGACATTTTTTCATTGATTTTTAGAGAGAGTGGAAGTGAGAGGGAAAGACAGAGAGAAATATTGATGTGAGAGAAACAGATTAATTGGTTGCCTCCTGCACGAGCCCTGACCAGGGCTGGGGCCGGGGAGGAGCCTGCAACCAAGGTATGTGCCCTTGACCGGAATTGAACCTGGAACCCTTTGGTCTGCAGGCTGATGCTCTATCCACTGAGCCAGAACTGGCTAGGGCATATTTTGCTTCTTTATCCTTGGATATTAAGTACATTTGATCCAGCTCCAGTGTTTCTGATCATGTAGGTCTTAGAGAAACAGTATGTTTCAGAAGCTCCTTTAAGGAGCCTCTTAATTTTGGACCATTCCTGTGGGTACCTAAATTCCCAAATTAATTTTTGCTTGGTCCTTGCCTAATGTGTTTCCACTTTGTTAGTTCATATGTAGTTGTTTATATTTAACTGAGGTAAATGCTAAACGCTTGATTAGGGTGTGTTGTCCAGTTTTTTCCATGGCAAAATTACAATTTTCCCCTTTCTAATTAGTGAATATTTTGTGGAGAGATTGAGACTACACAATTAACCTGTGTTTTATCATACTTCTACCCACTTACTTTAGCATCCATCAGTGATTCATGCTTGCAGCAGTTATTACTGTGGTGTTTGCTTAATGATTTTTTTTTTGTTTCCATCATTTCTTCTACAGTTATTAAGAGACAGCTCTGTCCTTTTCTTCTAATTTGTTTTATATGAGTATAGACTCATGGGTATTTATTTTATTCAATGGCCTATTATTCAATGCTATTATTATTTCTTTTGCTGCTCAAATTGCCCCAGATTTGGCCATCAAAAGCTCTTTTTAACATTCCCCTATCATTTTTTAAAAAATATATTTTTATTGATTTCAGAGAAGAAGGGAGAGGGAGAGAGAGATAGAAACATCAATGATGAGAGAGAATAATTGATTGGCTGCCTTCTGCACACCCCTCCACTGGGGATTGAGCCTGCAACTGAGATATGTACCCTTGACCAGAATCAAACCGGGGACCCTTTGGTCTGCGGGCTGATACTCTATCCCCTGAGCCAAACTGGGTAGGGTAGTTTCAGGAACTTTAAAGGTCTTACATATTACAATTTTGTTTTTTTTTAATATGAAGATATACTTGTGGAACTCCAGAATTACTTGAAGAGTTGGGTTGAAACTTTAGGGGTGTTTTGGAAGTTGGATTCTTCAATAAAATCTTTCTTATCTTGTAGTTAAAATACACTCGCCCTGGGCTACCTACCTTCAGCCAGGAAGTACTACATAAATGGAAGTCAGATATCAAGAAGTACCATCGTATTGAGTGTCCTAACCAGGTGGTTCTTTCTCATTCATTTATTCAGTAAATGTTTATCAGGCATCTCCTGTTGTTTCAGTTATTTATTCCTTTGTGACAAATTCCCTGAACCTGAGAGTCTTAACATCAATTATTTTATTTGTTCACAATTCTGTAATAATTTTGTCAGGCCCGGGGTAGTTTTCCTGCTGTACATGGCATCAGCTAAGATCACTCATAGGTTGCATTCAGCTGGAAACTCAGATGGGACCTGAATGTCCAAGATGGATTCTATGCAGCTAATTGATCTGGAGCTTGGCTCTCCACATGGCCTCTCTCTCTAGCAGGTAGTTAGATTACTAGCAGAGTACATATTCTAAGAATATGAAAGTGGAAGCTGAAGATCTCTTAAGACCTAGTTGCAGAATTTGTTCAGCATCTCTCCATGGCATTCTATTGGTCAAAGGAATCACAGTGCTAACCCAGATTCAAGGAGAGGATAAACAGACTCTACTGTTTGATGGGAAGAGTGGCAGAGAATTTCCAGCCATCTTTAATCTAACTTACCTATCTATACAGTACTTTGCAGAGGAGTAGATATATAAGAAATAGAAGATGTTTGTACTAAAGAAAGCAGATTTTTAACAAAATCTGTGTAATTTTCTATGTTTTTAAGTATCAGAAAAAGTACCAGGGATAGGAATATGTTAAGCTTTTGTAAACAACTTGCTTACCTCTTTATCTTTTTATTTATTTATTTTTACCTCTTGTTGGTTTTCCTTCTTGCTTTTGTGGCTTGCATGTGAATTCTTTTCCTGTTTGGTTGTGGTATAAACGTAAGGTTGGTCCTAGTGAACAACCAGATTGCTGAGAGAAGGATGCTCTTTTGTATAGTCCTCATGTTGTTTTTTCTTCTTTTTTTCAGGGTTGTGAGGCTGTCTACAGTAGTGTATCTGGCCTTAAAGCTCACCTGGGCTCTTGTACTTTGGTTTGTAACTTTCTGAACTATTTATCTTAACATGACTTCTGAACTAGAAGAGAACTCAGTTTAGATGAACAGCTAATTGTCCTGTTTTCTTCAGAGGCTGATTTAGTTTTTTATGTCCCAAAGAATCTTGGTCTATTATTGGGTGGGATGCCAGGTTATGTCCAAAGTGCAGAAAAGGCCAACATAGCCATAAGTCATATCAATTGAAGAATTTGGAGAAAAATATATTAGTTCTGAATCCCTACCACACTGGACCTGACCTGTCTAATTGGGCCTTAAACTTTCTAGAGTCAGTTTACATGCACTTAAATGGACTAGTGAAGATCCTTAAATGCATCTGAACTGTACTGGCCTCAGGAGGTGGGAAGTGGGATCCTTGGGTGTCAGGTTAAGGTCACCTCACAGTCTTTCCATGTTGACCCAGGTGCCCTACAACCCACCAGCCATGGGGATTGGTGCCACTTTCCAATCCCTTTTAGAAGTATCTCTTCACACAAAATGAACATCATGGAAACAGCTTCAGGAGGGGAGAGGAGTCTCAGTTCAAGGCAATAAGAGGGTTGTAGGCATCCAAACCAGATCTGTCCAGGAATGCTTAAGAGCTGGTCGTCTTGA
Organism: Myotis nattereri; assembly: GCF_964212035.1. Taxonomy (NCBI): domain Eukaryota; kingdom Metazoa; phylum Chordata; class Mammalia; order Chiroptera; family Vespertilionidae; genus Myotis; species Myotis nattereri. The sequence continues at coordinate 72,126,770 of NC_138085.1, read as the reverse complement.
TCTTAGTTTCTGAGTCCTTAAACTCTGTTATGGATGATACTCTCCTAATCCTGGATTTCTAAGTCACTCTTTGCAGCAATGGAGTATATTATACTTCGGTGGCTATAGTGATGTTCAGAAGTTTGATAATTTTGGTTTGAAACCAAGAGAACCTTGGAAGTGAAGTAACAAACAAGAGAAGATAGAAAGATGTGACATGTCACATAATAAAAGTAGGAGGATTTTGGGTTGTGTTGAGGGGGTGGGAGGTTTTGGTAGAGAATTGCGTTAGGATAGGTACATAGTGGTGATAGTCTGCCCGAGCTGTTTTTCCTAAATATATTGCTGTTTTGGATTTTCTTCCTTCTTACCTTTGCTGAAGTAGAATCCCTTCTTTTCATCAATAACAGTCCCTACATGTGGCCCAGGTATGTGTTCCTGAGTTTGCCAATAATACTCTTTTCTTTAAAACAGGGAAACTTTGTGGCTGGAAAATACAAGTGTCTTCTATGTCAGAAAGAATTTGTGTCAGAGAGTGGTGTCAAGTATCACATCAACTCTGTCCATGCTGAGGTGAGGGTCCTGCTTTCTCACAGTGTTTTTCTCTTCTAATCATATTTCCTTTTCCCATACATACACCATAGGAGAGATGGATTTTGTGTCTGTTTTGTGGGCTAGGACAGTCAGGGAAAGTAAAGTGGTTACCAGAGACATTGGAGTTCAATCCAGTTAAATCAGGCATTTGGGAACCAGGCTGAATTTACACCTTCTTATTTAACAGCAGTCTCTCTACTTCCATTTTCTAATACTCTTTTTAAAAAGAAGTTGTTTTTTTTTTATTGATTTCAGAGAGGAAGGGAGAGGGAGAGAAAGATAGAAACACCAGTGATGGGAAAGGACCATTGATCGGCTGCCTCCTGCATGCCCCACACGGGATTGAGCCTGCAACCTGGACATGTGCCCTGACCCAGAAGCAAGCCATGACCTCCTGGTTCATAGGTCGCCACTCAACCACTGAGCCACATCGGCTGGGCTTCTAATACTCTAACGCAGGGGTCCTCAAACTACGGCCCGCGGGCCACATGCAAATACAAATATTGTATTTGTTCCCGTTTTGTTTTTTTACTTCAAAATAAGATATGTGCAGTGTGCATAGGAATTTGTTCATAGTTTTTTTTTAAACTATAGTCCGGCCCTCCAACAGTTTGAGGGACAGTGAACTGGCCCCCTGTTTAAAAAGTTTGAGGACCCCTGCTCTAACGTCTTTGAGCGACCTGTTTTTAATGCTACTTAAAATACCTCATGGAGCCCAGCTGGCTGATGATTCTCTCTCATCATTGATATTTCTATCTCTTTCTTCCTTCCTCTCTGAAATCAATAAAAACATGTTAAGAGAAAATAATAAATTAAATACTGCATAGAAACAAATATAAAGGACATTGAGACAATTGAGGAATTTTGAATATTAGCTATATTAAATAATAGCAATGTGTCCATGTTAATATTTCAAAATGTGATCATTGTAGTAATGCAGAAGAACACCCTTGTTCTTAGGCAAATACATGCTGAAGTATTTAGGGATGAAGTAACATGTCTGCAACTAACTTGCAAAATGGTTCAGCAAAAGGAAGGAAGGAAGGAAGGAAGGAAAAGAGAGAGAGGTGAACAATGATAAATCTAGGTGTTCATTAAATTAATAACTTTTCTGAAGCTTTGTAAATTTTCAAAATAAAAAACTAAAAAACTGTGTTTTGCCCTAACCATGCCTTTTTAAATTCTTCCCACACCTCTTTATGCTTTCCACTATGTTTTGACTGGATAGTGTTTCTGTTTTGCCTTGTAGGATTGGTTTGTTGTAAACCCAGCAACAACCAAAAGCTTTGAAAAGCTGATGAAGATAAAGCAGCGGCAGCAAGAAGAAGAAAAGCGGAGACAGCAGCACCGGAGCAGGAGGTCTCTGAGAAGGCGGCAGCAGGCAGGCATGGAGCTTCCTGAGCCAGCAGAGCTGAGTCTTAGAGAAGGGAAGGATCAGAGGAGGAATAACGAGGAACTGCTAGTGTCGACCTCCTGTAAAGAACCAGAGCAGGAACCAGTGCCAGCACAGTTCCAGAAAGTGAAGCCCCCAAAGGCTAATCATAAACGAGGAAGGAAATAGGCAGTCAGTGTGAGAGCGCTCCTCGGAGAGTGGATGGATGCTCTTGTCACGGGGACCTGTGCTGGAGGACTGAGTTATGGGGCTGCGTGAAGAGAAATGTCCTCTTTCAGTTTGTGAAAAGCTACAACTTTCTCAACTCTTTCCTCCTGTATAAATTTCACTGCTTTCCCTACTTACTCACTTTGACAACCTCCCTTCCCCAACCCTTTTTTGGTAGGTTTTCCTGCTATTCCTCATTGGAGTCTATTATTTTTCTCTTATCTTGCCCAAAGAGCTCCCTCTTAAGGCCAACCATAGGCCCCTCTTGCCTTGTACAAGACTAAGAAAACTGGTGGTTCTTTTCTTCCTGGGGTGTAGAATGTTCTTGGAAGTTCTATTGATTTAGTAGTCTCCATCGTCAAGTTTATAAAACAATTCCACATTAAATTTTTAAAACCATACTGATTAATCATTTTGTATTTGTGCTATAACAAGCCTAGAAGCTAGAATAACATTACCCTCTTTGGGAAACAAACTTTATGGAGGTTGTTCTCAATATGGTTTTAGGATTGAAAGAAAGAACTGGGTTTAGGATGAAAAAGCTAGAACTTCCCTACACTAATTCTACTGGGAAGTGTTTTGTCTGCCCCAAGTAGCAGTGACTGACTAGACCCACAGGCATAAAAATGCAGCCTTAGGACTAGTATGTACCAAACATTGAAGTGGCTGGAAAGAAGAAACTAGAAGAAGCAATAAATACTGCCTCAACTTTCCTGTGGCTTGAGGCCTCCTCATCTGTCGTTATAATTGGTGCCCTCCTGAAGTTTGTTTTGCCCTCTTGGTTCTAAGGATTGAGAAATAACCAGGTTGATTGCCCCTGATTTTTTGATACAGAATCCTAGTGTTCCTGGTAATGCCACTAGATCGGTAGCCAAGACACTCGTTCCTTCTCTCCTGGACTTGACCTCACTTGCTAGTCTACACCCCACTAAGTCCTCATCCCTCCCTTTAGTCAACCTCTGTCTGAATTTTCTGAGAATATTGCTGTCTCTCCTCTTTTATGTGTGTTCTATCGTCTTTAATCCTGAGACTTTGACACCAGATACTGATATTTGCCTGGAGTTGGAAAGAAAAATTCTTTTTCTGTACCTCATGCCTAGCTGATGTCTAATGGGCTGTTAGATGTTTTGAAATAAGTGAAGGACATGGTATATCCGCTGTACATTGTCATTTGCAGTTGTGCTCTTAGAGCCCTTTCAGTAGATGAGGATTGTCAGGGAGAAGAAATGAAGAAGCTATATTAATTTCTGGTAAGACTTGGGAAATGTTTGGCAATGACAAAAGAAATAAATGACTGTTAGATTGATGTTTCCAGTGTTCATTGACTCCGAGCTGCTACAGTAGGTCCTCGGGTTATGTCGGAGATCCGTTCCTACTGCGCAACATAACGCGATTTTCACTGTAAGTCGGAACCCACCTACATAAGCACCTACGTCACTCACATGGGCACATACACAGCAGTAATGAAGTGAAACAGTAAAAAAAAATTTAAAAGATAACAATTCCTGACCTTGTGGTAAATAAATAATAAAAAACATAAAGCACATATGTACATACGTCAAAATGACGGAACATTTTTTTTTTATTATAAAATAAATGGGAGATGGCGACGTAACCACGAAATGACGTATGTCGAGTCCGACGTAACCCAAGGACTGTCTGTATTTCACTCCTTGCTGATACAGCATATAGGATAAGAAGGCTAGGGAGTGGAGTGAGTTTGAAATAAGTACCAAATGCAATTATCTCAGTTCTTAAGCCTCAAAAATCTGCTGGCTAAAATGAATAATTTGAGATTAAAGTGAATTAAGTATAGGAAACTTGCCTAATCTCATGCCACGCCCTTATAGGCACTCTTTGTTCTTCTTAATTGATTTTAGAGAAAGGGAGAGAGATTGATGTGAGAGCAGAACACCAGATTCACTATCTGGGACAGCCGTGGGCAAACTATGGCCGCGGGCCGGATCCGGCCAGTTTGAAATGAATAAAACTAAAAAAAAAAAAAAAAAAAAGACCGTACCCTTTTATGTAATGATGTTTACTTTGAATTTATATTAGTTCACACAAACACTCCATCCATGCTTTTGTTCCGGCCCTCCGGTCCAGTTTAAGAACCCATTGTGGCCCTTGAGTCAAAAAGTTTGCCCACCCCTGGATTGATAGGAATTAAAACTAAACTGAGATGAGATAGAAGTTCTCCACTCCTGAGTTAGATAATTGAGCCAGCAATGGCAGGAGGGGAATTAAGAGCAGAAGAGTAAAGAGTCTAATATCTCATCAGCCTGGGTATATATTTTTCTAGGGTTTTTGCATCCAGAGAGACTAAGGTTTCAAATTTATCTTGGATACCATGCTTTTCAAGTGCCATCATTCTGTATTTTCAACTCATGGATTGAAGTATTCAGTTTAAGGTACTGCATGCTATCTAAAGTCTTCTGCATTAAAGTTGCAATTTTATTATTTGCATACATAATAGTAAGTATACAACAGCAAAAGTAATGAGAGAAAAGTGATGAAGTAAAAAACATTGGAACAATAATAAAATCAGTGGGTAAATTATAATCCAAGTAGGCTTTTATTTTTTAACAACAAAACTTGTTTAACAAAGAAACTACATGCTTAACAGAAACATTATTAAAGCTAGAAGTTAACGGTACATTGAGGGAGAGACCTTTGTTTAACCAATTTAAAGGAATCCATTTTACATATAAATAAGACTAAATTCAAGAAAATTATTTTTAAGTTTTTTTATTACTGATAATTTCTGGAGATGATTATATTTTCTCATAGGGGAGCAATGTTAAAATATGAGGTTTTATTAGGATTCAGCATTCAAAAAAATCACTGATCTAACCATCATAAGTGCAAAAAAACCCACAACAAAAAAACACCTATCCTAAATGTCTACAGTAATTTAAAATACTATTCCCAGTTCTATTAAATAGGCCTAAATATATGGCACATAATAAAGCATTTAATGTATTATTAAGTGCATATATAGTAAGAAAATATATATAGTACTTACTATATTTAACACTAAGTAATTTTACTTATCATCTTAGGATTTTGCTAGGGATGTTGATAGGGAAATAGATGGCATGAGACTTTAAAAGTTATCCAAATATTTAAAAACTTTGATAACATTTTCCTAAAACAAGCAGAGGCATTCTGCTACCTCATTAATTCTTGAGGTATTTCTTCACAATAAACATTTTCAAAAGTAAAAGCTGATATATGTTCCCTTATTTTCTCAAATCACTCAAAAGCTAAAATTGTTAAGGGCTGCATCAGACAATAGGTTACTCTGCAAAGTGTTGATCTTGCTATTATTAGAGTACTTTTTCCCTCATGAAAACTATAGGAACTACCTGGTCATTGGCACAAACTTAAAAAAAAACCTTAAAAACACTGCCTTTGTGTTCTGAGTTGGCCAGAAGGAACGAGGATAAACTTAGATTGGTTGTTTACAGAAGAGAAAATTCTGAAAAGTCAATCTGAGATGCTATCCTGAAAGGTGATTTTTCTTTTTTAAATATATTTTATTGATTTTTTACAGAGAGGAATAGAGTCAGAAACATCAATGAGAGAGAAACATCGATCAGCTGCCTCCTGCACACCCCCGACTGGGGATGTGCCCGCAACCAAGGTACATGCCCTTGACCCGGAATCAAACCTGGGACCCTTCAGTCTGCAGGCCAACACTCTATCCACTGAGCCAAACCGGTTAGGGTTGAAGGTGATTTTTCTATAAAGAAATCTGACTCAGCTAGATGAAATAAATCATGCAACTATTTCCTTTCACTTCCTCAAGGTGGTTTTCTCAACCTGGTTTTACATGAGTGTCTGGCAAATGGTGTTAGGTTATCTGGAGGTTTGAGGAACATCCTTATTAACAAGAGCTAATTAAAAATCTAAGGAAAGCTGGTTCACACAAGTATCTAGTAGTATGGCTGGAAAAGAGCATCTAATCCTCCACACTATCATGTCTTGATGGATATTCTACCATAGCAACGAGACCCAAAAGCCTTCCTAACCAGGTTTGTGCAGCACCTAAGGAATACTTCTCTAGTCCTTAACCAGTGATATTTAGGAATTACTGTGGATTAACCTTGATTTGGGGTCCCAGGGAAAGGGTTCTGGTGATTTTCGGGGCACCCTGTTGCAGTAGTTGCCTCCCTTAAGCTCTCCATACACCACTGTTCCTGCTGCAGCTGTTGCTTCTGACTTTTTAGCAGGCTTTGAGCACCTGCGACTCCTGGCATTGCTGAGATTGCTGCAGTTATTCCTTCTGTGACTGCTGGTTCTCTGCAGATGCCACAGTAGAACTCAGAAGTATGCCTCTCTGCCACCACCTCCAAGGCCTGGGCCTGCCTTTTAAACTTTTTCTCTTTCCCAACAGCCTTCTGTCTGGTTCACTCAGTTGTTTCTCCAGTAATGCTTTTTTCCTAAAGGAACTGGGCCTGGATCTCCTGTGCCTTTACACCTGTCTCATCGTGGGCTTTTTCTCTTCCTGTTTCTCCTTTAATAGTGATATCCCTCATTGCCAGCAACTGCTGCTTCAAATTGGATTGACTCTTTTCCTTCTCCAAGAGCTGTTTTAAGCTCTCAGTTTGCTCTGCATATTTGAAGGCTAACTCTTGTCTCCTTCGTTCAACCTCCCCACTTTTTTTTGTACATAGTTGTTTCACAGCTTCTGAAGTTGCCTTCTATACTCAGTTTTGTTGGTCAGTTATTCCAGCAAGAGTTTATTTTCAGCCTGGACATGTAACTTTTCATTGATTAGCTGCCTGTTTTCCTGCATTAGCAGTTTTGCTGGATTTGATCTTCTTTTATTTGCTTGTTTGGCTTCATCATTTCCATTGTCCATTTTAAAAACATTGATTTCAGAGAGGAAGAGAGAGATAGAAACATTAATGATGAGAATGGGGATCCAGTCGGCAACCTGGGCATGTGCCCATGACCGAAATCAAACCTGGGATTCTTCAGTCCACAGGCCCACTATCCACTGAGCCAAACCAGCTAATCATTGTCCTTTTTAAAAGCCCCATCGCTGCCTGTGTGTGTGTGTGTGTGTGTGTGTGTGTGTGTGTCTTCCCTGGCTTCAAAAAAATTATTCAACTAACTAGGGGTACTAGTACTGTTAGAGTCCTCAGTAAACTTGAAGGAAGAACAAGTGAAACATTCCCCCATCAATTCTTAATGAAAATTTGGGAGACAAAAACTGCACAATCGTACTTTAATTCACACAAAATATTTTTGAGCACTTACGGCGAGGCACCGGGCATACAGGTAGGGGTAAAGGTGAAGGACTGTAGTTTAAAATTTACAAAATGCATTCACTACCACCCCTATGAGATAGCTCAATTTTAAAGGGAAGAAAGGTTTGGAGCATCTAAGTAACTTAGCCACGATTTACACTGCTAGCAAGTGGCAGAGCCGGGTCGGTGTGAAACCCACATTTATCTACGACTTGGTGAACAGCTGGCTACAAAGGGCCCAGAACAGACTCGGAGGTAAGGAGCAGGAATACATGTCTCAGCTCTTGCATCACCTTTTCGGTTTCCAGGGACGCTTCCGTGCAGGGAAACGCCCCTCAGTACCTACTTGCTCCGGGAATCCTAGCGTCCACCCCCCGGCGTTGGTGTAAGACCACCGAGAGGGACTAGGACTAGTGTCAGGGCGTTGGTGTAAGACCACCGAGAGGGACTAGGACTAGTGTCAGGGCGTTGGTGTAAGACCACCGAGAGGGACAAGGACTTGTGTCAGGGCGTTGGTGTAAGACCACCGAGAGGGACTAGGGCTAGTGTCAGGGCGTTGGTGTAAGACCACCGAGAGGGACTAGGGCTAGTGTCGGGGCGTTGGTGTAAGACCACCGAGAGGGACTAGGGCTAGTGTCGGGGCGTTGGTGTAAGACCACCGAGAGGGACTAGGGCTAGTGTCGGGGCGTTGGTGTAAGACCACCGAGAGGGACTAGCGCTAGTGTCAGGGCGTTGGTGTAAGACCACCGAGAGGGACAAGGACTTGTGTCAGGGCGTTGGTGTAAGACCACCGAGAGGGACTAGGACTAGTGTCAGGGCGTTGGTGTAAGACCACCGAGAGGGACAAGGACTTGTGTCAGGGCGTTGGTGTAAGACCACCGAGAGGGACAAGGACTTGTGTCAGGGCGTTGGTGTAAGACCACCGAGAGGGACAAGGACTTGTGTCAGGGCGTTGGTGTAAGACCACCGAGAGGGACAAGGACTTGTGTCAGGGCGTTGGTGTAAGACCACCGAGAGGGACTAGGACTAGTGTCAGGGCGTTGGTGTAAGACCACGGAGAGGGACTAGGGCTAGTGTCGGGGCGTTGGTGTAAGACCACCGAGAGGGACAAGGACTTGTGTCAGGGCGTTGGTGTAAGACCACGGAGAGGGACTAGCGCTAGTGTCAGGGCGTTGGTGTAAGACCACCGAGAGGGACAAGGACTTGTGTCAGGGCGTTGGTGTAAGACCACCGAGAGGGACTAGGACTAGTGTCAGGGCGTTGGTGTAAGACCACGGAGAGGGACTAGGGCTAGTGTCGGGGCGTTGGTGTAAGACCACCGAGAGGGACTAGGACCAGTGTCAGGGCGTTGGTGTAAGACCACCGAGAGGGACTAGGACTAGTGTCAGGGCGTTGGTGTAAGACCACCGAGAGGGACAAGGACTTGTGTCAGGGCGTTGGTGTAAGACCACCGAGAGGGACTAGCGCTAGTGTCAGGGCGTTGGTGTAAGACCACCGAGAGGGACAAGGACTTGTGTCAGGGCGTTGGTGTAAGACCACCGAGAGGGACTAGGGCTAGTGTCAGGGCGTTGGTGTAAATCCACCGAGAGGGACTAGGACTAGTGTCAGGGCGTTGGTGTAAGACCACGGAGAGGGACTAGGGCTAGTGTCAGGGGCGTCGCCAGGCGGGGACGGGGTCCCCGTGAGCCAAGTGTCTCGGTTGAACGGGCCTCTGCACCGCCCGGCAACCCCTAGGTTCGCATCCCGCTCCAGTCCAGGCCGGTCCCCCCACACCCACCCCCCTCGCGGCTTAACCCCTCGCCCGCCTCAGCCTTAGCAGTGGGTTCTCCGGGCTCTAGTCCTGGCTCCTTTGGGGGCCGGAAGTGAAACGCACTCTCTTTTTTTTGCATCGTGTGAGCCCTGCTCTCGGGATCTCATCGCGTCCGGTTCTCCTGCGAACCCAGGCCGTGCGACGGCAAGCTCTTCTTCCGGTTCGCTCGCTCCAGTCCTCCCAGCGCCTCCACTCCCCCGACAAGGCCCCCGGTTGGCTCCTCCCGAGCCCGGTCGGGACCGGAGGATGCTCTTCTGAGCGGTCGGAGCCAGTCCCATTCTGTCTCCCAGCCGCCGCGGCGGAAGTCTCTCTAGCCACGTGACGTCTCGATGGTCGAGTGGGCGGAGCCAGGAGGAAGATGGCGGCGCCCGCGGCTGCACCCGGGCCTCAGGCGTCCGGGGGTCCTCGGCCCCCAGTGTGTCTGTTGGTGTTGGGGATGGCGGGGTCTGGGAAAACCACCTTCGTACAGGTGAGGTACATGGCGCGGGCGAAGCAGGTGTGCGCGAGAGGCGGTGGAAGGCCGGGAAACGGGAGGGGAGGGCTTCCCGAGGCGCGGGAGGGCCGGCGCGTGGCTTCCGGGGGTCCTCGGAGACGTTGCACCGGAGCCTGGGCTCAGCAAGGCGCCTGGAGTGCGTACCGGGTGCCGCTTACCACCTGGTACTGCGGTTGTCCTGCCGGCAAAATTGCTGACTTGAAGGCAGAGGCTGACTTACAAGTAACGCGATTCATAGTGCAGAGTGCCACCACACAGGCTTTCGGCATAGATGGCTAAAGAATTAGGTATTTGTTGTGTGAACAGAAAAGGGGTGCCGTAATAAGTGTAATAACTGCAACCCCACCTCTCCTCTGACAGTTGTCAGTCTGTCCTCTATCTATGAGCCTGTTTCTATTTCTAACCTCACAGGGTGATTGGATCAGAAATTAGTTTTTAATTGAATTGGTTGGGGTGCAATTGGTTAATAAAATTACATAGGTTTCAGGTGTCCAGTCTGTAGTACATCATCTGTATATTGTATCGTGTTCACCCCAAGTCAGGTCTCCTTCCTGCTCCATTTGTCCCGCCTTTACCCTCTTCTACCAACCCGCACCCTTCTCCCCCTCTGGCAATCGCCAGTTGTTGTCTGTGCCTGTGAGTGCTGTTCTTTGTTTAACCTCTTCACCTTTTTCACCCAGCACTGCAACCCTACCTCTCCTCTGACAGTTGTCAGCCTGTTCTCTATCTATCAGCCTGTTTCTATTTTGTTCATTTGATTCCACATATGAGTGAGATAATATGGATCATAAATTCTTAACTGGGCAGGTCTTGGTGGGTAGTCACACCCCAGCATATAACTTCTTTGGTAAAATGTTTACATGTGCTCTAAGCAAGTCCTGTTCATTTTTGTTTGTGTGTGTGTGTGCGCATCTGGGTTAACTCACCTTTGAAATGCCTCTTTTTCAAGAGAGCATCTAATCTTATTAACCATCCACTTTCCGCCTTTCTTTCTCCAACTTTATGTCATCTTCCTCCTTAATTCCAAATGCATAAGTAAAAGAAACTGCAAAACTTTCATTCTTCGGAGCACTTGCTGCCTGGTTATTGTCATCATTTTGAGTCTAACATGGGCAATGGGGATACAGTGAAAATGAGGTTGACAAGGTTCTGCATTCATGGAACTACTGGTTTATTGGAGGTGATAGGATAAAAACCCCACACAAAGCAAGTAAATAAGTGATGGAGGGAAGAGGAGGCTCTGTTAAATGGGTAATAAAGAAAGAATTGCATTTCAACTGAGAATTGAATGTTGGAGGTGAGTATTTCAGATAGAGGGAAATGTCCTTTGTCCTCTTATCATGCCCTCTTTGTCTGTCTCCATCCCGTACCTCACATCTCTGTAGAGACTCACAGGACATCTGCATAGCCAAGGCTCTCCACCTTATGTGATCAATCTCGACCCAGCTGTGCATGAAGTTCCCTTTCCTGCCAATATTGGTGAGTAAACTACCATTTTGTATAAAGTTTCTTGGAATGGAAACCCTCCAGCCTGCCAGTTTTCAATGCTTTCATTTTTTTCTAAACTACCTACTTTCATTTCCCATGGATTTGCTAGAATTCTTGAACAGGCTTCTGCCTTATTCACATTTTCTGTTTACTCCTTTCCCTTTGTTTCCTTTCTACTCAGTGTTATTTCTCCTTTCTGACCCTGAGGTATCAGGCTATTGTTGTTTGGGAAAATGAAGTGGCTTCTCACTTCTAGGCCCTAAACCCTTCAGCCGGCTCTGATATATGCACCTCTTTATTTAGTTTACTAGGGGCTCAGTGCACGAATTCGTGCACCTTGAACTGTGGACCACAAGGCTGTGGTGGGCACAGAGGCAGGACTTGGCCCATCCTCCATGCCCCACCGAGCCCCTCCTGCCTTGGCCCCCGGTTCCCTGTCTGCCGGCAGCCCTGCTCCCATGCGCTGACAGTGCCGGCCCCACTCACACGTGCTGACGATGTGGAGCAATTGGGGCCGGCGCCAGGAGCAGGTGTGAGCAGGGCTGGCATTGTCAGTGAGTTCGAGCTGCGGCTGCTGCCCTGATTGCCCCTCAGGAGCAGGGGGAGGTGGAGAAGCCCTCAGGGGTGATTGGGGCTGGCAGTTGCCGCTCGCACCTTCTGACAGTGCCAAGTGATCTGGGCTGGTGCTGGCAGCGGGTGCAAGCAGGGCTGACACCAGCACAGGTGTGAGCGCGGCAGGACCGCAGTGCGTAGGAGCAAGGAATTTTCAGTAATCACCAGAAGCTCACCAGATGACAGTGACCGGCGTCCCGCCTTGGTCTGGCGCCGCCCCCCCCACCTCCCCCATTGCGCCGTGGCCCTTTATGTTCCATGCGCGCCCCCTGGTGGTCAGTGCACGTCATAGTGACTGATTGTTTGGTTGTCCCACCCTTCGGTCTATTTGCATATTAGGGTTTTATATATATATAGATTTTTCTCAAAGTTTAGTTAGAGTATAATGGTTTTTGTGTGGTATTTCACTTAATGATTTGTAGGAACCTTGCTTCCACTCCCAAAGTTACATGGAAGAATGTGCATAGGTATGCATATGTGCATTGTTTTGGGGAGAGGTTCCCAGTTATCCTAATAGGAATCTGTGACTATAAAAAGGTGAGAATGGATGTGATCCAATGTCATGTTTCTTGATAGGATCTAGGCTTCCTGATCTAGACTTTCACTGTGGTAATCTTTTTATCTCTTCTTAATCCTGTCAAGATGCTTACAACCCAAACAAAGGAAGGCCTTATGTTAAGAAGCAGAAATTGTGCTCTGGCCAGTGTGGCTCAGTTAGGTGAGCATTGTCCTCTGCGCCGAAGGTTTGCTGGAGAGATACACACACACACACACACACACACATACACACACACACACACACACACACACACACACACACATATATATATATGGCAAAGGATTTGGGGGGAAAAAATCTCCCATCTCACTTAAAGGGTGGAATTCTAATAGTTGATGGGGTAGGTTTATAGACTGGTAGATAGGTTTAGTTAGATATTACTGGATAAATTAATTACTTTTTAAAAATCATGTCTGCATTACCTTTGTTATCAGTAGCAGTTAAGAAGAAATAAACAGTTTTTTCTTGATTTAGCGCCCTTTTTCTATTCATATGATTACTGACAAGGTGTTTAAGTGTATAAAACTTTTCTCCCTATCTCAGAACATCTCAACCGTAGCTTGAGAAGTTGTAACCTAACATTCTTCATGGGGGACTTGACAGCTATCCTTTGTAAGGACAAGAACCATTGTGAAGCTGGTAGAAGAGAATGCTGACAAGGGAATACTAAAAGCTACTTTTCATTTCTTGCTGGTAGAGAAAGTACAGGACACCTTCTGCCCTTCTATTCTTTTCCTCACAATTTTGCTTCTTTTTCATCACAGTTCAATGATCTTGGCTTAAAAATTACAAAACAAATTTGAAAAGTAACTCATGCTTAGAGGGAAACTTATTTTTTTTCCTCAGGGGATCAGAGATGACTTGAGAGACCTCTTGGCTTAGGATATTATTGGTGGAGAGCCTCAAGCTATATTGTTTCTTATGTGTTAAATTCTAATTAATTCTTCACCCTCTTTCCCCAGATATTCGTGACACTGTGAAGTATAAAGAAGTCATGAAACAGTATCTTTTTTTATGTCTTCTTTGGTGTTGACTCTCTCTGTATTTTGCAGCTTTCAAGGAAAGTTTTTGGGTTTCCTTGTGAAATATACTAGCAAAATCATTTTGATTACTTTAAAGTCACTTTATTAGGAAAATGAAAGATGAAGCTGGGAAAAAGTATTGTAGGTGATTAGAAATATTCTTTGGGCTTGCGATTTTAGTTTTTTTACCAAATTCCCAGATGGCAGGCTGTTGTAATTAGAGGGCGTAGATAATGAGAGGCTAGCTGGTAGCGTGCCTAGGACCCAGAAAGTAGCATTGCCTTGGAAGCTACATCCATTGGTCATCACCTCTTCAAACTGGGAAACCCAGGAATGAGTAGGATCACCTCTTGGTACATTGCTATGTGAAATGTGTACTTTCCTTCTAGGTAAGTCTAGGTAGGAAAACTAATTATAATCAGCAAGTTGCTTGATTAGTGAGGATCAGAGCAAGGAGTGTTATATAGATGATCATAATAGCTAATGCTAGCAGGCTGTCACTGCCTGATGCATCTGTCTATTATGTTTTGGTGCCTTTAGTTTGTTCATTTTGCCTGGCCCTCCTTAAAACAACAAATAAATGAAGAAGACCTTGATGAATGTTTCCTATGAAGTTACAGCTGTGTAGTACATACTAAGTCAAGGATTAGCTTGCCAATATTCATTAATGGACCACTAATATTATAATGTTTGTGTGAGTGATGTCCTGGGTATGAACTTTATCATCTCATTTCATCTATAAACAATTTAAATCCTCAACTTACTGTCTAGATATGGACTTGGACCCAATGGTGGCATAGTGACCTCACTCAATCTCTTTGCTACTAGATTTGATCAGGTATGTCTGTCTGTTTTCACTCCTATAGGCATGACTGTAAAAACTAGTGGCTCTTAAATACCTTAGTTTGATAACATTGGGAAAGAAGAGCAATTAACCTGGGATATAAATATCCTCCTATATAATGAAAGGCTAATATGCAAATTGTCCCCTCGACTGGGAGTTTGACCGGGAGTTGGACAGGGGGTGGGGCTGGCCTGCCAACCGCCTTCGGCCCCTCCCCCTGGCTACCCCTACCCCTAATTGCCCCCCCACCCCAATTAGGGGCAGGGCTGGCCAGCCAACCTCCCGCATCTCCTTCCCCTGGCGGTCCCCTTCCCCTGGCCAGCCCAGCCTGATCACCCCGACTGGGGCAGGCTGACCGGACCCCGCTCATGCATGAATTCTTGCACCGGGTCTCCAGTAGAAAATAAATAGGCATTTTGGTAAACAGAGAAATAGGCTACTAGTATGAGAGGATGATCAGTTTTATGAGCACTTCATATTTAATATTTGGGACAGCCAGTAAAACAAATACAGGAGACCGTGTTTGTTTCTTGATCTGTTATTGGCATATAGTGTTACCCTGAGGATGGAGTAAAGGGATGAGGGGAGAGATGAGCTAGCAGGCATGGAACAGAAAAACAGTGGGGCTTTTTAAACCTGTGACAGACAGTTATCCGCTTCTCAGACCCTTGCCCTGTGCTCCAGGGTGCTGCAGTGCTGCTGCTGTGGCTGTGTTTCTGTGGTTCAGTGGGTTTATTAGTTGGTGTCCTAAGATTGAGAACACAGAGATTCAATAGTTGATGGTACCTATAAAGCAGGCCACTTGGAGAGGGCCTGTGATTTTATGCTGAAATCGGCTCCTGTTGTAATTGGCATCTTTTTCTTTTAGGTGATGAAATTTATTGAGAAGGCCCAGAACATGTCTAAGTAAGTGATTTCAGTTTAGCGCCTGTTTATTACTCTGTAGTTAACACTTTTCTAGGCTTTTTGGAAAGATTTTGGGTTAGCATTAAGTTTTGAAAGAGTTGAGGTTAGATGAAACTATTAGAAATGAAAAAAAAGATAGTCAAGAAAATCATTAAGATGCTATATAGTGTAGAGCTAAATTTAATAGTATTCTATCCCCAGCCTCTTTGGTATATGCCCATGGCTTCTTAGGAGATATTTTGAAACTTTGTCTTTGTTTTCTTTTGGGAAACCATATTTGTTGGCATTAAAATCTCTGAAACATCTTTCTAACTCTTAAATGAATATAATTTACATAAATCAGAGAGAATAATTGTTTTTTAATTTTAAAAGTTTCAAAATATAAAATAAAATATTTGTTTATTATTACCCACTGTTAATAGATTAACTGTTAATAGGTTTTTAATAGGTTTGCTTTTTTTAAAAAAAGAAAGATAATTATTTTTATAAAAAAAGATATATGACCCTTACAAAGAATTCAACTTGGTTGGTATCGTTCAGAGGTCATGCACCAGGAGATCATGTTTCGATTCCCCATCAGGGCACATGCCCAGGTTGTGGGTTTGATCCCCGCAGGAGGCAGCTGATCCATGATTCTCTCTCATCATTGCTGTTTCTGTCTCTCTCTCCTTCCCTCTTCCTTTCTCTCTGAAATCAGTAAAAATATATTTTAAAAAAACCAATTCAAACCATACATAATTTAAAAGGTGCAGCTATCACCCACTAGACCCACTAGAAATAACTATCATTATTATTACTACCAGTGACTATCATTTCACATGTTTCTATGCATATATACATAAGTAGAAGAATGGAGGGATAAGGTGTTTTGCAGAAATAGTATCATAAAAGAGGTAGTTTTAAAAAATATTTTTCTTGAGCCCCAGCTGGTTTGGCTCAGTGAATAGAGTGTCAGCCTGTGGACTGAAGGATCCTGGGTTCAGTTCTGGTCAAGGGCACATGCCCGGGTTGTGTGCTTGCTCCCCTGTAGGGGGCATGCAGGAGACAGCTGATCAATGATTCTCTCTCTCCATTGATGTTTCTCTCTCCCTCTCCCTTCCTCTTTGAAATCAATAAAAATATATTTTAAAAAATCTTTCTTGTGATATAAACTCATATACCATAAAGTTCACTGCTTTATATAATTTAGTGGTGTTTAGTATACTCATAAAATTGTGTATTGATTTCTACTGTCTAATTTCAGAACATTTTTATTATCCCAAAAGAAATGTCATACACAATGCAATCTTTCTTTTTCCCCAGCTCCTATTGGCTGCACCATTTTACATTCCCACCAGCAGTGCATGAGGGTTCCAGTTTCTCCACGTCCTTGTCAATATTTGTTACATCTTTCTTTTTAATTATAACTGTCTTAGTGGGGTGTGGGTGTGAGGTGGTATTGCATTGTGGTTTTGATTTGTATTCCCTCAAGGATTAATGATATTGAGCATCATTTCATCTATTTATTGGTCATTGGTATATAATTGTAGAAGTGTCTATTTAAATTCTTTGCTCATTTTTAAAACAGCTTTATTGAGATGTAAGTCACATTCCATGCAATTCTCCCATTTAAACTGTACAATTCACTGACTTTTAGTATAGTCACAGAATTGTGCAGCTATCAGCAATTTTAGATCATTTTCATCACCTCAACAAGAAACCCTGTATTCTTTAGCTATCACTTGCCTGTCCCACCCCGCCCCTAAGCAACTGGATAGTTTCTCAAGAGATTTATATTCTGGTTTTTCTTATCTCATTTTTAATGCAATGTGTATCTATAACTATCACACAGTCCCCTGTGATCATTTGCAGTAATTTATGCACTGCTGCTCTTTTTTAAAAAAAATATACTCTATTGATTTTTTACAGAGAGGAAGGGAGAGGGATAGAGAGTTAGAATCATCGATGAGAGAGAAACATCGATCAGCTGCCTCCTGCACGCCCCCCACTGGGGATGTGCCTGCAACCAAGGTACATGCCCTTGACTAGAATCGAACCTGGGACCCTTCAGTCCGCAGGCCAACGCTCTATCCACTGAGCCAAACCGGTTCAGGCTGCACTGCTGCTCTTATCCATTAGCATGAATATTGGACATTGAACAAAGCCTGGGGGAAAGTGGTATGCATTTTAAAGACAATGGGAGGAAGGTAGACTTGGCAATGTGAAGAGGGTATTCCAATCTTGGATAACCAGTAGTTTGGTGTTTTGTGTAATGGGATATTTTCAGCATTGTACAAGTGTAATACTTCTTTAATGGTCTTTCTTGACACAGATATGTCTTGATTGACACACCTGGGCAGATTGAAGTGTTCACCTGGTCAGCTTCTGGGACAATCATCACAGAGGCCCTGGTGGGTACTGTAGGTATTACTGAGAGCTAGACTTTTTTTATTGCCTGGGACCTCATGTAGAAGGGAGTAATAGAAGCTCTGTAAAGTGGTTCTCTCTTGCTAAAGAAGATAGGAAAAATCTGGGAACAGATCATGAGCCCTCTGGCTAAGGCTTTGATTATTTTGTGGCTTTAGGCATCCTCATTTCCAACGATTGTCATTTATGTAATGGACACATCAAGAAGTACCAACCCAGTGACCTTCATGTCCAACATGCTCTATGCCTGCAGGTAATTGATTATTGCTGGGCATGATATTACATCAGGGTATGAGGCCTCCTCTTCTTCTTTGAGTCCTGAGTGCGTATCCCTAGATTTGTGCTCATTCAAGTTTGCCACTCAGTTTAGTGGTTGTGAGTTGGGGAGGGGTCAGAAGAGAAAAGAGGCACATGTGCTCTTGGCATTCTCTGTCAGCAGCTTCTCATCTTCCTCCTTGCTTGCTACAGAAAGAGATAGTGTGTGAGTATGAATCTTCTCGTAGTTGCTCCCAGTTCAGTGAAATCCAAGTCTAAATAAAACAGAGCTCCTTTTCTGTATTATGATAACATGGGAAATTATAACATGGGGAGAGATTATGAGTAAAAAGGTTATCCATAATTCTAAAATACACAGGTTTGCCCCAACGGCGGGATGATTAGGAGAGGAAGGACATGCCTCACTAGGTTATGTGAATACATTAGATCTAGGAGCAAGGCATGCTGTTATTGAAGCTGAGAGAATTTGATTTTTGGGGGTACAGAAAAGCCATCACCAACATTTGCCCCTTTGAGTATGATTAGGGATGTCTCTTATTTGATGCAAGAAATCCTAGTCCAAATAGAAATCTGATGACTGACAGCATTTGCTCATTTTTTAAAAAAAATATCTTTATTGATTTCAGAGAGGAAGGGAGAGGGAAAGAGAGATAGAAACATCAATGATGAGAGAAAAACATTGATTGGCTGCCTCCTGCACGCCCCCTTCTGGGGATCAAGCCCACACACAACCCAGGTATGTGCCCTTGTCCGGAATTGAACCTGGGACCCTTCAGTCCACAGGCTGATGCTCTATCCACTGAGCCAAACCAGCTAGGGCCATTTGCTCATTTTTATATTAGTTGTTTAAAAGACAATTATTTGGTAAAAACAAGCAACCAAACACACACACACACACACACACACACACAGAAAATAGAATCAGTAGCAAAGCATTCTTAAAGAAAGAGAGTTATGTGTGTGTGTTTGTTGTGATGGTGGGGGTGGTTTTTCTCTTGGGAGAGGAGGACTTGTGCCTTGTAAGAATGGATACCTTATACTTCGAGTCTGAACTCAGTCCCCTTTACTCAATTCCAACTGACTGACATGGTAAACAAGAGCTGCAGTGTTTTTACTAATAATGTTTTGATGTTTGATTTTTCAGCATCTTGTACAAAACCAAGCTTCCTTTCATTGTGGTCATGAATAAAGTAAGTGGATCCTTCTGTTGTGATTCAGTCCTGTATTTGTTTTTCATCAGAACTTTGTGTTATTGGAAGATTTGGAATAGGTGGGAAATGTTATTTAGAGGCAGGAGAGTAGATTCAAGCTTAACTGAAATAGTCATGGGCACTTCTAGGGAGAAGATTCAGTCAGATTGAATATTTATCACTGACTTTCATCCCAAGTTATTTCAGCCTAGATAGAGCAGCCCCTCACTTGTAGGGTGTGGATTATTCCTCAGAATCGAGACAATGGGCGGAGATGGGACTGCTAGTCTATTGGAAGTGGCAACTGAAACAAAAAGACCAAACTTCCCTGTTGACTGATAGCTAGGATACAGCAGACTAGTTGACTTTAGAGCCTGGAATGGGCTGGCATCCACTGTGGTCAGGGTGACTTGGCAGTGGATAGTGAGGAGAACATATAACTTCATTTAATTAACACTATACAGCAGTCTTGGTTCTTTATGGCTTGTTGTAGTGGATGAGGAACTGGGGAAAGCAGATGAAGAAAATATATGAATGATTGCTTTCTTTCTTTATTGAATTTATTGGGTGACATTGGTTGATAACACTGTATACGTTTCAGATGTACAATTCTATAATACATCATCTGTACACTATTGTGTGTTCATCACCCCAAGTCAAGTCTCCTTCCATCACTATTTGTACCCCATACCCTCTTCTACCTCCCCTCACCCCTGAATAATTGCTTGTTATTATCACTACTTAATTAAAAAAGGGGGAGAGGGGCATTATTTGGTCTCTAAACTCATCTCTGGTTTCTCATAGTTGGCTTCTCTCTGTTGCAGACTGACATCATTGATCACAGCTTTGCAGTGGAATGGATGCAAGATTTTGAGGCTTTCCAAGATGCCTTGAATCAAGAGACTACATATGTCAGTAACCTGACTCGTTCGATGAGCTTGGTGTTAGATGAATTTTACAGCTCACTCAGGGTAAACTTTCTCTTCTGCTCATACCGACAGTTTCCCCAGTTAACATCTTAACCCAATAGGGCTGGCTTTGAACCATCTTAGGAAGGAAATTCATTACTTTTTGAAAAGTAAATTTTAAAGCATTAACTTATTAAATACTGGAGGTTTATAGATGAATAGATAGAGACCTTACCCTCAGAGAGTTTATGGTCTAATTAGAAGAGAAGGCTACACACAGAATTAAAACAGAATTAAGAAAGATTGGAATTTGGCCCTGATGGTAGTGAGAGGGAAGATCACTTGACATGAGAAATGTTGGAGGATATAGCTTTAGATTATGCTTTGAAGGAAGGGTAAGATTTGTATAAGCAAAAGTGGGTGTGAGTGGCAGAGCCTATGTTAATTGCCCAAGTAAAGGCAGTGACATACTAATTTTCATAGAGAACAGTGGTTTGATTTGATAGAGAATAGATAAAAAGCCCTGCTACTTGTTTGTCCCTAATTATCTTTCTTGTTCAATTCTCTATTTGCCTTAGACTTATTTCCATGACTTTTTAGTAGACATGCTGCTTTCTGGTTTAGCTTTTATTCTTTGCCAGAGACTTAAGTATCTGAACTTTTTTGTGAAGATTTTAATGAAATTTGAACAAAATAATGTTCACCATTAAAAAATATACATCTCTTTGCTCAGTGGCATTAATGTTGCTTTTGTCAGGTGGTAGGTGTGTCTGCTGTTCTGGGTACAGGCTTAGATGAACTCTTCGTGCAAGTCACCAGTGCTGCGGAAGAATATGAAAGGTGAGAACAAAGGACAATTCTGTTGATGACATTCTTAATGACCCACAATGCTGATATGATAGCAGTTTTGCCAGGCAAAGCATTTTGGTTTTCATAGCATATATATTACATTTGCCGTGCGTATGTGTACTGACCACACTTAGGGGTAACTAATCCCCATTAACTGTTTTTAAAAAATAGGAGTATAAAATCTTCACTGTATTTAATGAGTAAGAGCAGGCAGGAGTCACCAGACTTTCTGTGAAAAGCCAGATAATAATCATTTTAGACTTTGTGGACTTTGTGATCTCTGTTGCAATTGTTCAATTCTGTCGTTGTAGCAAAAAAGTACCTATAGACAGTTTATAAATGAATGAACGTGGCGTTCCAGTAAAACATTATTATAAAAATAGGCAGCGGACTTGATTTGGCTGTTTTCCACATTGGACGACCCCATTAGCTTTAATGCTTTGGAGTCAGACAGTTAAGAGTTGGATTTCTGTTTCCTCCACTTAATGAATAACTTCTGCAAGTTTCCTCAGTTGTAGTTCAGAGATAATAGCATGTATTGCTAAGGTTGTTGTGAGAATTATTTGAGAAAACATCTGGAGCACCCAGTGCAATTGCTGACACATAGTAAGCACATTTCATAATAAATGATTGTTATTACTTGTCATAATTAATACTGGAATTCCATTTACCTAAAGGAAAGTGGAGTCAGAGCATGCAGATACTTTCCTTAGGTCTGTAGCCTGTTAGTTGCTGCATCCCCACATGCTCCTGTGGCCCCATAAATAACAAGATCCTAACAAACACATTGTGGTTTTCAGACACATTATTTTGAGTTTGATACATTAGATAAGGGTTTTGTGTGTGTGTGTGATCGTGTGTGATCAAAGCCTTAGGAAAAGACTGCTTTGTGTCCTTTCATAGTTGCCCTGTTAAAACCACATAATTAAAAGTTAATATATATTGGGCTTCCTGAACCCAGCAGTCCTCGCTTTTACTCATCTCAAATGTTTATCCATATGAATGCTAATAAGCTCATTCGTCATTGTCTCTAGAGTTAATCTTTCCAGCTCAGCAGTCAGACATTTTTCTTTTTTCTAGTTTCCCAGGTGAGGACAGGTACCTTGGACAGGAAGGAAGAAGGAGAGAGAGATAGAAACATCAATGAGAGAATCATTGATCGGCTGCCTCCTGCACACCCCCTACTGGGGATCGAGGCCGAAACCCAGGCTTGTGCTCTTGGCCGGAATTGAACTTGGGACCCTTCAGTCCACAGACTGATGCTTTATCCACTGAGCCAAGCCGGCTAGGGCGGTACCCTGGCTTTTAATTCCATAGGGATAGCATTTCAGTGAGTTACACTTGTTATGCCTGACGTTCAGTTAAGTAAGACCTTTTTTTATTTTCAGATCCCTAGGAAAACAGAAGGGATGTGTGGGCAGGCAGGACATATTTTAAACACAGCAATTTAGAAATTGTTTCTCTTTCAGGGAGTATCGTCCTGAATATGAACGTCTGAAGAAATCACTGGTAAGAGAGGAGGCTGTTTGTGTGTTTTAGGGCCACTGAAAAAACAACCTTAAACCATACACTTATCCTCCTGCCATTAATACTTTAGTTTTGGCCATCAGTGTGTCTTTTAGATACTTGTTAATTTAAATTTATAAATGTCTATGTGTGCTTTCTGGATGTAGAAAGGCCCCTTAAGTTATTTAACTTTTCTTTATTTGAAGTTTTAAAAGCCAGATTTTTCTGCCCTGGCAAGGAAACTCAATTGGTTAGAGTGTTGTTCTGATATGCCAACAAATTGATGTGTCTTCCCCCCGCCCCCGCCAATTCCTCTCCCTCTAAAATCAATATATTTTAAAAAAAACTTTTTTTAATCTGATTTTCTTGTTATATGTGCTAAGCCCTTATTGCACCCTACCCCCGCCCCTACTCCGAGGTCCATTTAAAGGCTAGTTGTAGAGTTTTGTTTAGGAAAAGAGAGGTGGCTCACAACTCTCATTTCAACGGATCAGGTGTCCTGTCCCCATTGGCCGCACTGGGCTCCATATCACCGAGTCTTCCTCCTGTATCTGCTTGAGCGGTCTTTTGGTGTATTTTGTGTCCAGTTCCTGGAACTTCTGATTCAGTCTCCAGAGCCCTCCAGCCTGAATTGCTAATCTGGGCCCATACTGCTCAGTGTTTCTATCCATATCAGCCATCCCTTATCTGCCTCAGTGTTTAGGAAGTCTCTGGCATTTGTATAATTGGTCATCTCCAGTCAGAAGATACATCTGACTTGGGGCCCTTTTTTGAATCTAATGATAGCTTTCTCTACATGTACAGGCCAGTGCACAGAGCCAGCAGCAGAAAGAACAACTAGAACGCCTTCAGAAAGATATGGGCTCTGTTGCCTTGGACACAGGAGCTGCGACAGGTATTGGAGGGTCTTTGGTGTTAGGGACTGAAAGTGGATATGTTATTTCTACTCGGCAGGAAGACACTTATATTTAAGAGCGGAAAGAGAAGAGGGGGATGTTTTCCTTATGTGGGGTTTGCATATTTCTTATTAAATTTATTTCAAGGATTTTTTTCTTCTTTTTAGTGTTGAAAATAGTTTTTTTGAACGATTATATCTTCTGATGATGTTTGTGTGTACAAAACTTTTAATTTTTGTACATTAGTTTTTTTATTCTGCTACTTTTGAGTTAGTTTTGTCATTGATTCTCTAGGGATTTCTAGGTTGGTACTCATAGTTAAATGTATACACTCCCACCCATCCACACTTACTGATGGGCTGGCCTTTAAAGGAGTGAAGTTCTATTCAGGAAAGCTATTGCTATACTCCTCGTAGAGAACATGCAAAGCTGCTTGGAGGAGATGCGAGAAGCGGACTGGGTTGACCAGTTACATGAACTTGCCTATGCCGTCCTGGTTGCACACCTCAGCAACATCAATTTCTATGTGCTGTGGTCCTTGGAATCACTCATGAATACACGAAGTGGCAACTGTTAAATCTGTTGCAAAGGGTCTGCTGTCCTTAGATAACCTGCCAAAAGTTGGAGGAGTTTCAGTCAGTCACTCGGGGAAATCACAAGTACGGTTGTGTAATTCTGAGTTGGGCACGGAATGAAGCAGGGACAGTTGGCACACCATGCCGTCACCCTTTCTCAGGGCCGGGCTGCTTGAGCTTTGTGCCCTTGGGGTTGCTGCTTTTTGACGCCCTGTTCCCCAGCCCATCCTGCTTGACCTCTCAGGCACCTGGAGAGAGAGTGGGCATGTCCTCCCATGGCTTCAGGTTCCTTGGCACGGTTTCAGGTTCTTACAGAAACAGACCCCTGTAGGCGGAATCCCCTGCCAAGGAATAACCTGATTATACTTCTTCCTGGTTATTGGAGCTCAGCCCTATGGAGTTTCCCTAAGTAGGGAATTTGCCTCTATTATTATATTCAGTTTTCCATAATCTCCCCCCACCCATCTTATTTCTGAATAATACCCTGGTTCCTCTACTCTGGGTCATTTTACACGGTGCTCTCTTCCGACCCTTTCTGAACTTAATTTCCACCAGGAAGCTTCCTCGGTGCTCCACACTGACCCTTGACTCACCAGCACCCTGGATCTGCTCGAACGTCTTGAGCATAAGAAAGTCCATCGTCTGTTCCAAGCTGTCAGCTAGTAAAAATGAGTGAGCCTGGCTGGCATGGCTTAGGGTTTGAGCTTCGACCTGTGAGCCTGGGGGTCATGGTTGGATTCTCCGTCAGGACATATGCTTGGGTTGTGGGCTCGGTCCCCAGTGTGGGGCATGTGGGAGGCAGCCGATCAATGATTCTCTCTCATCATTGATGTTTCTATCTCTCTCCCTCTCCCTTCCTCTCTGAAATCAATTAAAAATATATATTTTTATAAAGAATGACATTTCTACTAAGACAAGCTACTTGAGAATTATTTTCCTTAGTTTAAAAATAAGATCTTCAGCCCTAGCTGGTTTTGCTCAGTGGTTAGAACGCCAGGCTGTGGACTGAAGGGTCTTGAGTTTGATTCCAGTCAGGGGCACATGCCCGGGTTACAGGCTCGACCCCCAAAAGGGAGTGTGCAGGAGGCAGCCAATCAATGATTCTCTCTCATCATCGATGTTTCTATCTCTTCCTCTCCCTTCCTCTCTGAAATCAATAAAAAATATATTAAAGAAAAACAAAACCTAAACAATAAAAAGACCTCTTATTAGAATAGTGAAAGCACTTTGTGAATTAGACTTGAAATGTTATGTGGTATTAACAATACATTTGGGAGAAGTAGTATCTTGCATTTTATCATGACTACTTTCATCCATCCAAATTAAAAATTGTAGTTATTTACCGACTCAGAATCACCTTTTGGAGGAGGCATGTGTTCATGACATGCTGCTGGTGTTTTCTCTGTAGACAGCTTACCTTCTGGGCGGGACCCTTCTGACTTGATCCTCACTCGGGGAACCTTGGATGAAGAAGATGAAGAAGCAGACAGCGACACTGATGATATTGACCACAGAGGTGAGAGGTGGCTCATGAAAACAGACTAGTTGCTTATCCTCATATAGTTTGGTCAGGACCTTCTTGTTAAGAGAAGGTCTTGAATATGCATCCAGTAATAGGGGAGAGGAGCCGTAGCCAATTGCTCAGAGGTTAGAGAATTGTCCTGCAGATTGAAGGGTTGCAAGTTCGATTCTGGTCAGGGGCATGCACCTCGGTTGTAGGCTCGACCCCCAGCCTCAGTCTAGGTGTGTATGGGAGGCAACCAGTCTATGTGTCTCTCACATTGATGTTTCTCACTCTCTCCCCCTCCCTTTCACTCTGTCTAAAAAGAAAAAAAAATCAATGGAAAAAATATCCTCGGGTGAGGATTAACAAAAAAAAAAAAAAATTGGGGAGAGAGGAGATGGTTAAGGTATAGCACCAGGAAAGAGTCTCATGCATTGGGAGTGCCTGGCCTTCCTGCTGAATGGTTAATATTGAGCTGATTACAGGCCTTTTATTAGTCTGTCTTCTCAAGTTAGGTCCTGACTCAGTCTGAGGAATCTAGGATTTTGTTTATTGTAATTGCTTTAAGAATATATACGGAGGCCTCAGCAGACCTGAACTAGTCAGAAGAGACTGCAAGTAACACTTTGAGGTTAAAATGGCTCTGGAAACCCAAAAGGGTTAACTTGGCATAGTTTTATGGAATGTGAACAGAATCTATTTCTTGAAACAGCCCTTTTAGATCCTCGCTATGACCAAGAGCAAACTTCTCTTTATTCCAATGCACTGGATGCTAACATGTAAAGTGCCTCATGTAATCAGATTTATTGAAGTATAATTTATAGAGTAAAACCCACCTTTTAAAAGTTTCTAGTTTGGTGAGTTGTACATTTTTTTTTTCCAAATTATAAGAGAAAGTTTATTTAGAAAGTTACAGAGGTAGTAGAAGTGAGGCCCTCCAAGAGGGCCCTTGGAGCTTAGGAGAGAGAAAGGCAAAGGTAAGGTGCCTTTGGGGAAGAAGAAAAGGATGGGAAAAGCTCAGGCATGCGAGAGACAGAGAGAGAGAGAGAGAGACAGAGAGAGAGAGAGAGAGAGAGAGAGAGAGAGAGAGAGAGAGAGAAAGAGAAAGAGAAAGAGAGCACGCGCGCACACGCGCCTCTTGAGGAGTTTTAACACACATAGTCTTGTAACCACCATCATAATCAATATACAGAACACTTCCATTACCCCCGAAGTTCTCTCAAGCCATTTTTATTCAGTCCCTTCCTGCATACCCAATCACTGATCTAATTTCTGTTCCTATAATTTTGCCTTTTCCAGATTGTCTTATAATTGGAATGACAGTATTTAACTTGCATTCAACTTTTTTCAATCAGTATAATGCTTTTGTGATTTGTTGCATGTATTAGTAGTGTTTTTTACAGTTGAGTAATACTCCATTATATGGATCTATCACAGTTTGTTTATGCATTCACCACCTGGTTGACATTTGGGTTATTTCTAGATTTTAGCTCTAATAACTAAAGCTGCTGTTAACATTCATTAATAGATCTTGGTGTGGACATACGTTTTCATTTCCTTTGGATGAAAATACTTAGAAGTGGGACCTCGTTTTAGTTACTTTATGAGGGTTTCCCCCACTTACAGATAAAAGAAACTGTGCATTTTGGGCCACATGGTAAGCATGCTCTGGGAGATTTTTCCTGACTGGGAGAAGTGAACACGTAGTTTCTTAGAAACAGTACTGTGTCTGATGGACGGGTGGCAGCAGGTCTCACCTACCTGTCTAGTGGGAGAGTTTAAAAAGAATTGACCTTTCTTTCCTTGCAGTTACGGAGGAAAGTCATGAAGAGCCAGCGTTCCAGAACTTTATGCAAGAATCAATGGCACAGTACTGGAAGAGAAACAAATAGTTCCTAGTGTCCAAAAGCTTGGAACTCGGTGAAGAAACTATCCTTACCTCTGATTGGGGTTCCTATAAAGAACAATTTTGTACAGAATAGCAGAGTTTCTCTTATTAGGGAGATTTCCTGACTCCAGTGAAGCCAAGGATAGAAGAAATTTGGACCTGGCAGGTAGATGTTGATTCCCCGTGGCCTTTCCCTAGGATTTTGCAAGGAAGGATTTTCTGACTGTTCTTGGATGCTGGTGTTCTGCCTGTAAACCTTCACGTTTTATCATTTGAACTCAAGTACTTTTGCTGCTAACGGATGAAAGAGAGAACATATTGTTCACTTCAGATCTCTATTATTAGGCTGTATTTATAGCCTCTATTTCCCAAGCATCTTGCCCTTGACCCATGAGTTTCCCTCCTTTTAGCAGAATGGGAGATAAGAAACATGAGCTTGTACAGAGTGGCAGTGGAGTCTCCTTGGCAACCAGTCAATGTTGATATGAAATGCTTGGTAGCTCATTGTAGGTTTGTTGAAGAAAGTGGACAAAACATAATTAATAAGAATCCTGTTTTTGATGGTGACTTGGATAGAGGTTTTAATTTTAACTTTGGTATAAGCCTGCCTGTCAGAATTTAAAATAAGAAAATTATATAATTATAAATAATTTCACTTCTGTTGATCAGAGAGGTTTAAAGACACATGTCCAAACCTGACTCAGTAAGGTGATGTTTACTGAAGTTTTCCTGGTTACACCTAGTAACCAGGTATAGAGCCAGGCCCTGTTTGCATTTTACTTTGAACTTAATGCAAAATATGCTTGGTGATTTTCTGAAGGCCATGGACTTGGGTCAGGTGTACATTCCATATATAACAATCATGGTTTACCTTGCCTCCATTCTTCACAGTATCTCAAAATGTAGTGCATTTCTTCTGAGGAATTTTTCCCTGCCTAATCTGTCCTCCAGTGGTTCTGGAAGTGTGGTCTCTGGGCCAGAAGCATAAGCATCACCAGGGAAATTGTTAGGAAGGGAACACTGAAGACCTGAATCAGAAACTGGGGGTGGGGCCCAGCTATCTGTTTGAACCACTGATCTAACAACCCAAACAACCTGGGACAATTCTAGGCCAGATGACTCTCAGGTATCAGCCATATGACCTGCTTTATCAGAGGACCCCAACTTTGACCATCTGGTGCCTCTTCTCCAATTTAAACATTCTAAAAATAAAAGCATTTTTTTTTTTAACCATGAAGTATTAATTTCAATATTCTGTACCTAGTGGGAGCTACTGGTCTAAAATTTTGAATCTATAAGAGGAAACCATTTGCACAGCAAAACTCTGAACATACATGGTTTTCCCCTTAGTGCCTTTGAATACTTTTTCCTTAAAGAATAACTTGTATGGCCTATACTATATACTCCATAAGGGCAGGCATAATGTCTTGATTTTGGTCTTGATTAAAGGAGTGCTCTAAATTGCACAAGATTAGTAATCTGTATCCATAAACTTCAGCAGAATTTAACACGCAGGCACCTGTTACCAAGGCATAAAGCACATGTGTGCTAATTACTCCTAATTATTCCAATACTGCATCATTTACATAATAAATACTGATTGAGACTATCAGATGCTAAGTAGGACAGTACTGGAATGGCTGAGTGACAATAGTAAAGTTCAGGATATGATGTAGAGTAGAAAGCCTCTTTTTAGAGGCTACCCATCTAGTAGAAGCACAATTTGCAGATGTAGAATTCTGGCAAAGCAATGGGACTGCTGACCTCTGATGGCCAAGCATATGCAACAAATAAACACAAACCTATCTTTGGACAGTTCCTGTTTGTTTTATTCACAAAGGAGAAAATGAAAGAGGCAATTAAATAAATGTACATAGAGAAAAATATTTTAAAAATCTTAGTGGAAATAAAGATAAGGATGAGGATAGATGGAACAAATCTAAAGAAACAAGAAAAAAATCTGTGGATGGGACAGGAGAGGGCTGTCTGGATAAGCAAAAAGGCTGTGTTACCATAGACTTGGTTTTATGAGACTTCATGGGCAACAAAAGTTTTAGAAAGACTCCCAGATGGGTAAGTTGTGCAGAGGTTAGCGATTTCTTGCTAGGTGTTAGTACTGGATTCCCAATGACAACCAAACATGAAGTAAATTAAAAAAAACTGACATCTGATACCAGCATACATTTACTTGTGAATCTTATTCAAGCACAACTTTGAGGTTTAATAGCATCTTAGTCTTCACAGCAGCCCTGCAACATGGGTCAAAGTGGTACAATTCTCAGTTGTGCAAGAGAAATGGCCTTAGAGAAGCTAAGCAACGGGTCTAGTCACAAGGACAGCCGTCAAAGACAGTGCTCTGATCTCCTGATTACCATCCCAGCATCATGACATACCTGTAAAATGTGGCTTGGTTGTTGTGGAAAATTACAAAAACTGAATGCAAAAGTAATATGCAAACTTGTTTGGTTAAGTCCAATTTCACTGAAATCAGGAAAATCCAGTGTGTTTAAGAGTCAAATCGCTATGGAAACAAATCTGAATATATCAGGTTTTCTGTTGGGTTTGTAGGTTTGGACAGGAAATCTCTTTTCCTTTTATATTTTCCTAATCCTCTTCTTGCAGCGCTGGTTGAAAACGGGGGAGGATCCCATGAGGCTATCAGTGGAGTGGGAGCCGTAGCTGCTGTCTGAGTCATCCGGGCTCTGGGGGATTCCAGCTTCACTCATGCCTGACATGGGCTCCTCGAAGACGTCGCTGCCCAGCACGCCGTGCCCAGAGACATTGCCTTCTTCGCTCTCTTGAGGCTCCATTTTCACGTGGGCCAGATTCCAAAGAGGGGAAGCATTTACCTCTGTACCTAAAAATGGAAGGACATATAACTACAGACCGTCCTCGGGTCACGTCGGACAAGATGTTCATCGTTTCGTGGTTACGTCACCTCCCATTTATTTATAAAAAAAAAAAAAGTTCTGTCATTCTGACATATGTACATATGTGCTTTATGTTTTTTTAATTATTTACCACAAGTAAAGGTCAGGAATTGTTATCTTTTAAATTTTTTTTACTGTTTCACTTCATTACTGCTGTGTATGTGCTCCATGTGAGTGACGTAGGTGCTTATGTAGGTGGGTTCCGACTTACGGCGAAAATCGCGTTACTTTGAGCTGTAGGAACGGATCTCTGATGTAACTCGAGGACCTACTGTTCTGGTAAGACAAGGCTGGAACAAAGTAGAATAAATATCCTCCCCAGAGCAGACTGATGGCCTTTGAGCTCAGCTTATATTCTGACTATTGGCTGGAGAATATGGTTATAATTCTCTGCTTCAAAAAGTTAGACCAACTCTGAAGATCTTCCTTTGCACTTCTTCCTTCACCCTTCCTCATCCACCCCCATTTTTCTGAACCAGGGAAGTAAAACTGCATGCATGTGGCAAGATTCCCTGTCTCATGGCCCAAAGGCAGGCACAACCACAGGCTCTTGCTCAGTTACGTTTGCTTGCCCTTCCTTTAATGGGACTGCCTTGTTTTCCTGCCTTTTGTTTGGGTCCCTGGTCCTCTCTCATTATGAAAAGTTAATGATCACTCCACAATGCTAGCAGTTCATGGACTGCTGAAAAGAGACATGGCCCCCAAGTCTGCAACAAGGGCCCCTGTGTGTCCTAGCAATACTGTTCTGTGGGCATTCTCCATGGTGAAAGGCTCTGCCACACAGTTGTAAGAAATACGGCCTAATTCTGTTTATGCCACACTGGAGGATTCGCTGTTTGCTTCCTTTGAGCATTGATGAAATGACAAATTATATTTGTAAAGAACCAAGTGTCGCCGAAACCGGTTTGGCTCAGTGGATAGAGCGTCGGCCTGTGGACTGAAAGGTCCCGGGTTCGATTCCGGTCAAGGGCATGTACCTGGGTTGCGGGTACATCCCCAGTAGGAGATGTGCAGGAGGCAGCTGATCGATGTTTCTCTCTCATCTATGTTTCTAACTCTCTATCTCTCTCCCTTCCTCTCTGTAAAAAATCAATAAAATATATTTAAAAAAAAAAGAAAAGAACCAAGTGTCTAGACTAATTGCAGTCTCACTGACTTAAGGATCAAGTCATCCTGGTTTGTAAGGTCATCGCGGAGTCTTTCTGGAAGAAGGGGCCAGCTGCCTGTGTAGCCCCTTGCAAGCGCTTTTAGTTCCAATTTGTTGCGTTACTCTAGCAAGGAAGCCCGACTCTCAAATATCCTTGAGCAATTAACACTCCTCATTTATCTGGAAGTTGTCTTAATTGAGTACAAGCACCGGAAGGACCAACACAGATACTAAGGGAGGGAGGGGACATCTGCCTACCTAGCTGGGTCATTAACTTGTAAACAGTAGGACAACATATATTACATCCATATCCTAACTAGGAATTATTTTAAAAATGCTTGTTCTCTAACGGCAAAGAGAAGAATGTTGGTATCTCTAGAGCAGTGAAGCTGTACTTGTCTTTAGACTTTTCCTTCTGCCCTTTCCTGCTTTTGTTCTTCAGAGTATAGTTCCATAAGGTAAAAGGTACTGAGATGGGTAGATACCCCAGAATCAAGTGTAAGCTGATTTCTCTCACCTGAAGCCTGTGGTGAAGCCTCAACCTCCAGGTTGGACGGGAAGCGCTCGCTCTGAGCCCCGAGGACTCCCATGGGCAGTGACTGGTCTCCAGAAGCAAGGTCAGCCTCCAGTTCCTCGCTGACCGGGAAGGTGATGTCACTCACAGGTTCCTCCTTGATCTTTACAGGTTTCGTGTCCTCTGAGGCCTTCTCAGGATTGACAATCCTTTCATACTCTTCAGAAAGCTGCTTACTGATCTGTTGGCAAGCAAGAGACAATTTTCCAAAGAAATGTTGGAAACAAGTTGGAGACGCCAACAGAATATGAATAAAGCACCCACTGCCAATGGGAGGAATCTGCTTCAGATGTTGAGTTTGCATTTGTAAATGACAGACATGTAAAGAAAATTTGTTTGCAGAGAGTGTGTGTGTGTCATTAATTGAAAGTTACATAAAGGAGAAAAATAGAGATAAATCAGAAATGGGACAAAAGATCACATTTTTGGCTATAAAAGTAACAGTTAAGCCCTAACTGGTTTGGCTCAGTGGAGAGTGTTGGCCTGCGGACTGAAGGGTCCCCGGTTCGATTCCGGTCAAGGGCATGTACTTTGGTTGCGGGCACATCCCCAGTAGGGGGTGTGCAGGAGGCAGCTGATCAATGTTTCTCTCTCATCAATGTTTCTAACTCTCTCTCCCTCTCCCTTCCTCTCTGTAAAAAATCAATAAAATATATTTTAAAAAAAGTAACAGTTAACATATCTACCCCAGGTGGGTAATGAATGGTGTAGGAACTCTGGACCACTTGGCAAAGACTTTTTGTTGTATATGTAAATGTATACAGCTTACACAGCATTAAAAATTCTTTACGATATTTTAGGTTTGGGGAAACCCGAAACAGTGATCAAATTGCTTGCATAAGGCCACAGTGGTTAAGAGAGGAGATATTTCTGGTTCTAACCCAAAATGGTGTCTCTCCCTGCTTTCCCACCGTGGGCAGTATCACTTCACTGTTTTGTTTGGCCAGGTCATTGATGAGGCCAGTGAATCTCATCTAGGGCCATGAGGAAAGTAGGTTATGTCCTCTGTTCCAAGATCCTGTGCTCTGCATTCTACAGCAATTGTGGGATCCTGCTGAGCACCCTAGACTGCGTTCCCCAGGGCGTCGCCTCACCTGTAGCATGTAACTGTGATAGTCCTTGATGCGGTGCTGCCAGAACTTCTGGAGGGAGAGCACACTGCCAATGCCCACTTCATGGAATACCTGCTCCATGACGTCAGGAAAAGGCGTCTGCCCCAGTCGGGCCTCCCGATCCACAGCAAAGCGCAGCAACTTGGTGAACTTAAGGCAATACTCATGTGCCACGTCAGTCAGGGTCTCCAGGACACTTTCATTTGCACACTCGAAGCCTGCATGAGCCAGGATGGTGGCCACTGCCTGGTAGAGGAGCTGCCGGCAGGAGTGCCAGCTGAGTTCAGTCACAGGTTCCCCTTTCCCACTGAAAGCAGACACACGGTAGTAGTGTTACGAGTGCTCCTGCAAAAGGGTGACCTGTCCTGTCTCCCTAGAAGTTTTACAATTCCAATCAAACCACTGGCCCAGCTTTCCAGGAAAATTCTATGCAGTTACACAGCCCAGTTTGCTTTTTCTTTCTTTCTTTTTTTATAAAAAAATATATTTTATTGATTTTTTTTACAGAGAGGAAGGGAAAGGGATAGTTAGAAACATCGATGAGAGAGAAACATCGATCAGCTGCCTCCTGCACACCCCTTACTGGGGATGTGCCCGCAACCAAGGTACATGCCCTTGACCGGAATCGAACCTGGGACCTTTCAGTCCGCAGGCCGACGCTCTGTCCACTGAGCCAAACCGGTCAGGGCCCCAGTTTCCTTTACTGCTTGATGCGGCGTGTCTAAGCAACCCACAGTCTTATCTCTGAGCTCCTCCAATTACATAAAGCTTGAATAGGCGATACATACCTATAAGAAACAGTGTAAAAGGGTGTCTAGTAAAAAGGAAGTTTCCTTCTTATACCAATTGCTCAATTTTTATGACTGTTAGGATCTGATTGACTTTAACAGTAGAGCTCAGACACTGCTCAATGGTGTTCAGGTTATTTCACTAGAACATCGTTTCCTCACATGCTGGGCAACATATGGCCTTTCAGAAATTTATAGTCCCAGTTAGGAGATTCTTATGTAACTGCAACAGTCCATTTGTAAAACTGGGAAAGCAACTCAATTTTATAAAAGCAACTCAAAACATATCAGCGTACACAGCATTTTTATCCTCTCCTATGCTGTGAAATGGGTAGCATCCATATTACTATTCCTATTTGGCAGGTGAGGAAACAGGTTCAGAGGGGCTCACTTGCCAAAAGCTGTCTGGGTATTATTAATAAGTGTCATGTGGAGCTTCTGACTCCAGATCCCATGTTCTTCATAATACAACAAATTGCACTTAATCACTATTGCAGAAATCTTAATCTCTCCAAGAAAAAACTTCAAAAGCTGTCTGATCTCCTAAAAATAACTTCTAACAATCCTGTAATAATGTACCTGTCTCCTGAGATTTCCTATCTATCCTCTGCCTCCCCTTAACAAAGGAAGTAAATAAGTAGTTAAAATATAAAAAATAGGATACAGAAAATGATTCTTCCCTGCTCCGTACTTGGCACGTGTCACCATTTGCTGTACAAAGAGTGCTGGAGGAACTATCCACCCACTACTATTATCTGCTCAGTAGCAACTACTGCAATTCACACAATAGTTGGATTATAAGAAAACCAACTGCCAAGTAACTTTCCATTTACTGTTTCCATCATCATTTCCCAGGCCAGATCTATGCCAAACACTTTAGGCCTCAGAAGTGCCTAATAAACAGATAGCTTCTCTTGAGTAATATATGGACCTATATATTTTCAAAGGAAAATAATTCTTTTGGCACTCCCATAACTGATCCAAATTATTTTTGTTAGACAGCTTCTTAAATATGTATAAAACAAACTAGGTATGAACTTTGGATGTTTATAGCTCTTCTTCACAATTAAAGTTAGAAAATTGACACAAACTGCAAAATTCTAAATAACACCATCAATTTAATATGATGGACGGTATTATTTTGTTACCACTAAATTGCCCTCAAAATGGCATTGATGGCTACAGAGCAAGTGTTTTTAAGTTGGACATCTCTGTAAGAATATGTGCCATACATGTTATTACATAGTTATTCCTCCTACATTCACTATTCCCAAGACTTCACAGTGACATCATCCGGCCTCCATTTGGCACACTGCAACTTTTACGTATTATGTCTATTCCTGTTCTTTTCTCAGTAGTTTGTGACAATTAAAATAGTACTATTATCATCAATAGGCAGATACAATAAGTGATATACAATATTATGTAGACTTTTGCCAAACAAATTTAACCTGAATCTAATCTTGAGGAAATATCAGCAAATCCAGTAAGTGGTACATTCTACAAAACAAATGACCTGAACGCTTAAAAAAATAAAATGCAATACATGAATCTTTTATTAGGTCCTGGATTGTGGAAAATTATCTACAAAAGATATTTTGGGGATAACTGGTGGAATCTGAATATGGACTTATTATATGATATCATTTAATTAGCATCCATTTACTTTGGTATAATAACAACACTGGGATTATGCAGGAAAATGTCCTTATTCTTAGGATAAGTTGAAGAATTCAGACATGAAATACTGTGATGTTTGCAACTTTAAAATATTTGGCATAAAAAAGTGTGTGTATATGTATTTGTGTGTACACACACATATGGGAGAAAGTAAATATGGCATAATGTTAACAATTGGTGAATCCAGGTTAAGGGTACTTGGGTGTTCATTGTACTGTTATTTAAATGTTTCTGAAGGTCTGGCAAATTTCAAAATGAAAAGAAAAAGGTAGTAATTTGGCACCAAATGCAAACATACACACTGACATCTAGTAGTAGTACTAGGTTATAAGTCAGTCATTCAGAGGATCTGGAGCAAGACTTCTCAAACTTAAATACACGCATGAATCTCTTGGAGACTTGTTCAAATGAAGATTAAAATTTAGTGAGTCTAGGTGGGGCCTGACATTGCATTTCTAACAAGCTCCCAGGTGAAGCAGATGCTGCTGGTCTTCAACCAGATATGGAATAGCAAGGATCAAGAATGTTTTTATATTATTATTCCTTAAACTATGTTATCAAAATAAATAATTTAAAAATCCCAGAATAATAATGCCAGAATAACTCTCTGCATCTCAATTTGAGGACACTGAGCTAAATCCACACTGGCCTGTTTTACACACCTTGCTCCTAGTAAAGTGCATGGTACATAGTTTGCACTCAATAAATGTTTGTTGCATCAGAAAAAAAAATACAAACTTTGGAGATCAGGATTCAAGCTTTAGACTTCCCATTAATTACCTGAGCAACTTTGGCCAAGTCAGTGACTCTTAGTTTCCTCATGGAAAAGCTATTGCATGTTTAACACGGCTGTTGGAAAGATGTTTTGAGAAAAGTAAGATGTAGTAAACCCTGAACTTACCGATAAAAGTCACTTTCCGGGTCACTGTGCCGAACCTGGAATGGTGCATTGGGATTCTTACAATCTAAAGGCAGGAGGTCATCAGGAAGAGGGGGTGACCCAGGGCAAGAGGGAAGAGGTTCGCTCTCTTCAGTCTTTACACCTTCCGTCTGTTGCTGGTTCTGGGCCTGAGCTGTAGCGATGAGGGTGCGCAGGCGCCGGTTGTGCTGGATTAGCTGAATGGTATGGATGGTGAGGCTGCATGGCTCTGAGGGGATATCCAGCATCGTAGGGGGCTTGGGCTTGTTGGCGGAGGGTTGGTGCAGCGGTGGGTCATGGACTTCCACCAGGCGGAACTCCCGAGGCAGCAAATCAAAGGAACTTCTGTTGCTCTGGCTTGATGAGATTGGTATCTCTCCCCAGTATCTCAACATTTTTAAATAAGAAGAGCTTTCAAGTTAAATGTAGATGAGATCCTAAAAGTAGTGTTTTTTAAACTCTCTGGCAGCTATAGCTTATAGGTTTCTGAAGTGGAAAATAGGAAGTCTAGTTGTTATTTACATAAAAAGTAGGCTGTTCAAGACCACTCAGAAAAATGTCAGTGTCAGCAACACTGTAGGACCGAAGAGGCGCTCCCTGCAGAAACGGAGAGAAACACAACTGTTACTGACAGTCATCAGATCACACCCGATGAGAGCACCTACTGGGCTGAATGAACCACAAGGTGGAATTGGGATTACAGCAACTGGGGCTCTATTTTCCACCTCACTCCACCAATTTACCATTAGAATCACCATCACTCCCAATCCCGAACAAACTGCAAACCCAGTTACTTAAATGAGACCTGAAATATTTCTCAGAGTATCATCACACGTATGTCCTGGATCAGCAGGAGAAAAGGGAGTAGAGTGAAAAACAGGAAGAGGCGGCTCTCATTCTGTGCGTCGGGTACGGGAACTTTTAACTGGTCCTGGGGGGAAATGTCCTAACAGTAACCTTAACGTGTTCAATTTCTGACATACATATGGGAAGAACCTGAGACATTTCTGTTGACTCCTAACTGGTACTCCCTCCAGGCTGTCCCTGTGTCTAATTTATTCTCCAGTGCTGCTAAACTTGCTCTTTAAAAACTCAGGTTAATGGCTTCCCACTGCCTATTGGAAAAAGGCAGTCAGAATTCTTTGGCCTTCCTTCCATTCAAGAGAATTCAAAATCTGTCTGCAACCCAGCTTTCCAGGTTCATTGCTCATATGTCTCTTCAAGTTCAACAAACATGTACCAAATGCCAGGCATTACGGGAGGAGACAAAGGCCAATGCGAAATCCCTGACCTGAGGCGAGGGAGAGAAGCATAAAAAGGACATTTCTGTATGAAAATACGTGCGCAGTGCTGTTCTGGAGGCGCAGACACGGAGCCTCCGGGGGGAAAGGACCCTCTCAGTTCTAACCATAGCACACTTCTCCGTCTCCCGGGAACGCCACGAATCCCCACATCTAACCCTTTAAGGGATTTCTCTGCCGGAAGTCCCGCGACATCCCTGGTGGACTTGTACTCATTGTCAAGCACAGCTCCCCTCGCCGCCCTCCTTAACCTCCCTGTACATCTCCCTCCATTACATTCTCTCAGCCCTTTGCAGGTGCGACCACAGCATGTGTCCCTGGATTTACACCGGTACTTACCTCAACTGCCGTTATCCTCCCATCTACCTCTCAAAACCATGATCTTAGTACAGCGTCTGGCTCGCGGTAATATCTGCAATTTACGGAGTGCTTATATGTGCCAGACTTTGCCTTCATTGTTTAATTCCATTTCCCCAACCGCCCCCTGAGGGAGATACTGCTACCATCCCATGTTTCATGTGCGGACGCTGAGGCCCCCTGTCCTGCCCACTGTCACAAACGGCCAAGGGGGAAACCAAGCCAGGCTTCGGGGTCTGCGCTCGGAACCACTTCACTCTGCTGCCTCAGTAACTCGTTTTGCAAAGAATGAAAGGATGAACGAATTAATGAATGAACGAAGTGATTAAAAAGTCGCCCTTTCCCCCTAACTTCAC
This sequence comes from Myotis nattereri, assembly GCF_964212035.1. Classification (NCBI taxonomy): domain Eukaryota; kingdom Metazoa; phylum Chordata; class Mammalia; order Chiroptera; family Vespertilionidae; genus Myotis; species Myotis nattereri. The sequence goes on along the minus strand of NC_138085.1, from coordinate 72,088,443 downwards.
CGAAAGAAGCCCCAGGAATGCCCCGATGCCGCGGGAGCTCTTCGGCCGGCGCAGGCACAGAGCGCAGGGTCCTGGAGTCGCCTGATGGCGGGGGAGTGGGAGACAGGGAGGGCTGGTCCCGGACGGAGGGCTGGTCCCGGACGGAGGCCCGAAGGCGCCACCATTCACTGCCGCGTCGTGGGAGCGCGGCCGGGCAGCGGATCGACTTCGGGGCTGCGGCCAGGATTACTTCAGGCCCCGAAGGCTGGCTTACGGGTTAGTGGTCCGAGGCTGCCGGAAGCGCTGCTCCTAACCGGGACCTAGGAAGTCTTTAGAACCCGATGTGCAACCTCTAAACGCGTCCCCGTCCGACAGCCGCCCGACCGCCTCTGTTGCTTTCCTTCTATTTATGACCTTCCTGTCGTCTGCACCTCTTCGCGCACCCGCACCTCCGCGGCCAAGAGCAGCGCCGGGAGCGGGGCAGAGAGGGGCGCGGGGAGGAACGTAGGGACCGAGGGTGAGGTTTCCCAGGACCAGCTTTCGAGGCTGCACCCGGTGAAGGATGGCTGACAGCCTCCCTCTGGCCGAGGCTACGGCTTCACAGGAACTCAATGGCGACTTCAAAAAGCCAGCCCAGCCGGTGCCCCCGGCGGTGCGGGGCAAGTTCCCGGCTGCCAATCCTTCAAACCCTGAGGAAGTGAAGGAGGGGCCCGCGGCACTGCCGGACGCAGATTCCGGGGACCCCGACGACCCCCCGGCTGGGCCGGATCGCGCGGAGACGCGGAGTCCTCCGGAGGAGAAGCCGCGGCCCCCCACAGCGGCTCCTGCCCCCGACGGCCCGGCCCGGGCCCCCCCTTACCAAGAGCCGCCGTGGGGCGGCCCCGTCTCGGGCCCCTACAGCCTCGAGACCCTGAAGGGCGGCACGATCCTCGGCACCCGCGGCTTGAAAGGGATCAGTCGCTGCCTTTTCGGGCGGCTGCCGAGCTGCGACGTGTGCCTGGAGCACCCGTCGGTGTCTCGCTTCCACGCCGTGCTGCAGCACGGGGGCGGCCCCGACGGGCCCTCGGACGGCCAGGGGCCCGGCTTCTACCTCTACGACCTGGGGAGCACCCACGGCACCTTCCTTAACAAAGCCCGCATCCCGCCCCGCACCTACTGCCGGGTCCACGTCGGGCACGTCCTTCGCTTCGGCTGCAGCACCCGGCTCTTCCTCCTGCAGGTAAGTAGGGAAACGCAGGATGGAAACCCCCGGAGCGCAGCGGGCTGGGTCCCCGAGCTCCTGAAGCCTTCGCCCAGGAAGGCGATTCCCCCACTCGGCGATTGCTAAGGCGGAGGGAGCAGAGCGCACGGCCATCTCCCTGGAAGGGGCGTCAGCGACCTGGACTCTAAATAAACGCCTCCCTTCGCGTGGTTCACCAGGGACCAGAGGAGGACCGAGAGGCCGAGTCCGAGCTGACAGTCACGCAGTTGAAGGAATTGCGCAAGAAGCAGCAAATGATGTTGGAGAAGAAGATGCTAGGGGAAGACTCAGATGAAGACGAGGAGATGGATGCCATTGAAAGCAAGAGGAATACTGCTGGTCAAGATGACGAAATGGGCTGCACCTGGGGAATGGGTAAGACATCAAACTCGCTTCTGAGGTTAATATTTAAAAGGCATTACTACACTCAGACCTTTTTTTTTTTTTTAATATATATTTTATTGATTTTTTACAGAGAGGAAGGGAGAGAGATAGAGAGTTAGAAACATCGACGAGAGAGAAACATCGATCAGCTGCCTCCTGCACATCTCCCACTGGGGATGTGCCCGCAACCCAGGTACATGCCCCTGACCGGAATCGAACCTGGGACCTTTCAGTCCTCAGGCCGACGCTCTATCCACTGAGCCAAACCGGTTTTGGCACACTCAGACCTTTTTTATCAAGCAAGTTTTCATGATAGATGGGACAAATACAATTTTCACACGAGGTTACCAAAACCCAGAGAGATGCATTTACTTTTCTGCAGTAAAACAATTGAATTAGGGACACTATGGGTTTCTTTTCATTTGTTTTACAAGTTCACTCCCTTGTTGGAAACTCTTCCTTAGCATACAATTAGTTTGGTGTTTTTACCATTTAAAAATATTTTTTTCATTATCAACTTTATCACTGAAAGGGCTGGAACTACATTTAAACACATAAATGGAAAATTATTCAATGTAGGATATGACCTTGAATATTTTGTGCATTGTGTAAATATCCAGAAGTGTGAAATATCTCATTAGAGAGAGCTGGACCCTTTGCCAGAGGAGCTAGGAATGGGTACTCAGGAGCTAGGAATATGAAAAGATAGAAAAGGCCTTAATATGCTGTCGGGAGGACAGGATAAATATGAAATTACTGTGGCAAATGCCAAATAAAATCTAGAAACCATGCTGGAGTAAGGGTTCAGAGAAGAGAGCAATCACTGGGGACTTAGCCCTGCACTGTCCATGGTAGCCACTAGTCGCGTGTGGTTACTGGACACTCAGGGTGGCTAGTCCAAATCATCATGTGCTGTAAATGCAAAAAACGCACTGGATATCAAAGACTTAGTATGAAAAAAGAATGTAAACTATCTCATTGATAATATTTTTACATTGATAACATGATAGTAATTTCACCTGTTTCTCTCTTTTTTAAAAATATACTTTTATTGATTTCAGAGAGGAAGGGAGAGGGAGAGAGAGATAGAAACATCAATGATGAGACAGAATCATCAATTGGCTGCCTCCTGCACGGATGTGCCCTGACCGGGAATCGAACCTGAGACCTCCTGGTTCCTATGTCTATGCTCAGCCACTGAGCCATGCCAGCCGGGCTATGTCCTTTTTTTTAATATAGCTACTACAAATGTTAGATTTACACATGGCTTCTATTATGTTTCTGTTGGGCAGCACTGACTTAGATCTTTGGGAAAGTTTATAAGCAGAAGAGTTTTGAGTAGTGACTTGAAGGAAAGAAAAAGTATCCCTTAGGAAGCTGAGCATTGAGTGGTGTTCAGGGCAGGGTTTGATGATTTTAAGGGAATAATGAATAGACCAGACTATTTGACAGATATGAGAAGTATTAGGAAATTATATTGGAGGCAAAGTATGAGACCTGGAGCTTAGATTTTTTTTTTTTTTTCATAGAAAATGTGGTAGGTAATTTTGCTTTTAAAACATAGTGATGGGGTGGGGGAGGGGAAGGGCCACAAAAACAAGTTGTAACTTGTCACACAATTTAGAAAATCTGAAGATGTCCACACTGGTGGTTTTTTTGGTTGTTTGCCCCCCCACCTCTTCTTTTCATCACCGATAACTGTATCTTTATGAAGAAAGGATAGTGAGTGTCATTCAGATGGTCTCTTTTTATATCTGATTGTCTTTTCTTTCTCTCCCATGTTCTGTAGGAGAAGATGCTGTAGAAGATGAGGCTGAAGAGAATCCCATTGTTTTAGAGTTTCAGCAGGAAAGGGAGGCCTTTTATATAAAGGATCCAAAAAAGGCTCTCCAAGGTTTTTTTGACCGAGAAGGTATGTAAACAGATTCTGACCCTCCTGGTAGAATGTGTCCATAGCAGTGTCGTTTTCTGGATCTTTAGGTATTTAGAATGCCATATTTTTTTTTTTTTAAATATATTTTATTGATTTTTTACAGAGAGGAAGGGAGAGAGATAGAGAGTCAGAAACATCGGTGAGAGAGAAACATCGATCAGCTGCCTCTTGCACATCCCCTACCGGAATATGCCCGCAACCCAGGTACATGCCCTTGACCGGAATCGAACCTGGGACCTTTCAGTCCGCAGGCTGACGCTCTATCCACTGAGCCAAACCGGTTTCGGCTAGAATGCCATATTTTATCTGCTGTCTTCTTTGTTCAGTACTTGCCCTTGTGGTCAGTTGTGTCACATTTATTTTGAAAATAGTGAAGTTCTTGTTAGTCTTTCTCAGCTTGGAAAAATGGAAGTTCTTTTTTTCTGACTTGCCTCATTCTTCTCAAAAGATCCTACATTTTGATGGCAGGAGATTGAACCAACTTGTAATATTTTTTCTTTGTAATTCACCTGATCTTTTGTAATTCTTGGCATGGATTTTGATTTTATAGGATTTAAAAAATAATTCCACAGAGGATTGTTGCATTAGAGATTTGTTGAAGAATATCTAAGTGTGTGTATGCATAGATGTATATGTGTGTGTGTGAGTGCAAAATTTGTGCACTGGGGGTGGGGTGGGGGGCGGGTCACTTAGCCTGGCCTGCAATGACACTAACATCCCTCGCCCTGGCCTCCGGCCCAAGGACCCTCCCCTCCCCTCTCTCTGCATGGCTGGCAGCGTGGCCACTATGGGCGCCGCCATCTTTGTTGCAGAGTTATGGTTAATTTACATATTACTCTTTTATTAGATAGGATATGAATTGGTTACATTCTGTGCTTACTATTTATACTTCTAGAAACCAGGCAATTGTGACAATTTAACAACTTAAGTCTTCAATTTATACAAAAAAGTGAAAGCTATTATGTAGTGGACAACGCTATGTATGGAGAGTTGATTGTTTTTGTTTTTTTTTTAATATATTTTATTGATTTTTTACAGAGAGGAAGGGAGAGGGATAGAGTTAGAAACACTGATCAGCTGCCTCCTGCACACCTCCTACTGGGGATGTGCCCACAACCCAGGTACATGCCCTTGACCGGAATCGAACCTGAGACCCTTCAGTCTGCAGGCCGATGCTCTATCCACTGAGCAAACCAGTCAGGGTGAGAGTTGATTGTTTTGATTTGAGTTTGCTTTTTTTGTGCTTCAAGCTCATCCTAACTTTATTATCAGACAATAGTCCCTAGGAATGAGGACTGAAATGCTTTTGAAATTTAGTTTTCAGTGTAGTAGGGGAACTTGATATTCTTATTTAACTTTTGTTCTCTTTTCCCTTTGTATCAACTAGTAATTTTCAGATCCTGTTAAAATTGTCTTGTCTTCCTTTCTCCCAAAGGAGAAGAATTAGAATATGAATTTGATGAGCAGGGACATAGCACCTGGCTCTGCAGGGTGAGGTATGTTCTCTTCTCATTAATGTCCATTTCTGGAAAATGGACAATTTCAGGTTTAATTTATGGTTATAGATAACAATTCAAAGAGTAACTTTAGTTTTAATTTTAGGCTATTCCTGATTTGGGGTCTTGATAGTTTAGTAACACTTATATTATTGAGGGATGGTGTGGAATGGGTAAGAGGTGGAAAGAAAAGAGTCGAAATCTAACCTTGGCAAGATAGAACAAAATGAACCGAGAGTTTGAAAAGCCATCTTAAAAAACATGACTATTACCATAAAATATTAATTATTTTGTGTGAGGATCAGAGCTTAGTGCTGTGCTATAATTTCCTCTAAACCAATGCAGATTACCCGTGGATGATTCAACTGGAAAACAGCTGGTGGCTGAGGCCATTCACTTAGGAAAGAAAAAAGAAGCAATGATCCAGTGTTCACTGGAAGCTTGTCGAATCCTTGATACTTTGGGATTGCTGCGGCAGGAGGCAGGTGAGTAGGAACACTTTTTTCTTAACCAGTTAACTGCCACGATATTTTGAATTTAAAAAGTCTGCTGCTTGCCTCTATAGATGCTTATGGTGTGCAAATGGTTAAAAAAAAAAGAAAAGAAAGAAAGAAAAGAAAAGAAAAAGAGGGAAGGGAATTTTAACATAAAAGATAAAACCTTTTTTTAGGGGGAAAATGTAAATTGTACAGACTTCAATGAAGTGAGAAGAAAAAATTCTCTACCTCAAACCTTAAGGTAGCCATTGTTTATGTTCTTTCAGACATGTTATCTGCATACAGATGTGTGTTTTGAACTGGATCCTTTAACAAAAAACAAACACTTGTACACAAATGCAATTAAATTATTTATATTCTTTTGTGATTTATTTTTTTTTTAACATAAGAATGTATTGTGGAAATTATCCACATCATTACATTGCTTATCTCATTTTAAAAACTGGCACCTGGCCAAGTGGCTCAGTTGGTTGGAGCATCATCCTGGGCACCAAAAAGCTTGCGGGTTTGATCCCCAGTTGGGATGCATAGGAGAGGCAACTGACCGATGTTTCTCTCTGTCTCTATCTCTCCCTTCCTCTCTCTCTGGGGTTGGAATTTCTGTTTCTTGATTCTCATATGCTCAGATTTCTTGGCTTACTCCTTTGTTTTAGTGGGACACATCCTTCCGTGGTTTCGGCAGGTTAAAAAGATACAACAGTCGAGGGCATGGATGATGATAGTCTTCAATGGATTTCACATCTTTTCATTTTTCTTGGTTTGCTCTCTTGTTTTGGTGGACATCTCCTAGTGGATTCCTGAAAAAAGAAAAGATATGCGGCAAGTAAACTATTAAACCCTTCATTCTGAAAATATAATTATTCTAGCTTTACTCTTAGTGAATAGTTTGGTCAAAGAGTTTTCTACAGGAAAGGGGGTACTTCTAAATTTTAACATAACAAGGGAAGTAAGATGGTATAGAGTAGACAAAAAACTAATAGTTACCATAGTCCCTTGTTGATGGGCTTTCCATTTTCAGTTAGAAATAATGATGCTTGATTTCATAGTATAAATTCCTAGAAGTGGAATTGTTGGATCAATATATTTATTGATTTCAGAGAGGGAGAGGGAGAGAGAGATAGAAACATCAATGATGAGAGAGAATTATTGATTGGCTGCCTCCTGCATGCCCCCTACTGGGGATTAAGCCTGCAACATGAGCATGTGCCCTTGACTGGAATCAAACCCGGGACCCTTCATTCCGAAGGCCAATCCTCTATCTACTGAGCCAAACCAGCTAGGGCTGGATCAATATGTTTTTAATGTTGACAGATGTAAGATTGAACATGAAAAAGTTTATATCAGTATACATTCCCAGCATACTGTTTGAGAGTCCATCTCCTCATACTCTTGCCAAATTGCTTATTAACCGTTTTTGTTGTTTGTTTTGTTATTAACCTTTTTTTTCATCAACATTAAAACAAAATAACTTTATACACGGGCCTGCTGTATTACAGACAAAACTGTTTCTTCAAACTTTTTCTGTGTAATAGAATTATGCTTTTTCTTTAATCCTTTAATTTACTGTAATGATGAACATTTTTCACCCCATAAAACAATTTTACAACACCTTAAAATTTTTTTGGAAAGGGGTTCTTTTCTTAAAAATGTATCTTTATTGTTGAAAGTATTACAGATGTCCCCTTTGTTTTTTTCCCCATTGATCCCCTTCCACCCTCTACCCTCCTCTCCCAGGCCTCCCCACACTATTGTCTGTGTCCCTGGCTATGCATATCTCTCTCTATGAAAGCCCAGAGACCAGAACGGTGGAACGACCAGAACGACCCGAACCAGTGGTGGTTATGACAGCGCACTGTGGCAGCCCAGCAGCCTGATATGGGCCCCCATCGGCCCCCTCCACCCCCTGGACTGCCCATCTCCCAATCGACCCCCAACACCCCAATTTGGGCGGGGCCGGCTGGCCAACCGCCCGTGGCCCCTCTCCCCCGCTGGCCCGGCCCAATGGGCCCCCATCAGGGTGGGCCGGCGGACCCCACCCATGCAGAAATTCATGCACTGGGCCTCTAGTCTATAATAATAGAAGCATAATATTCTAGTTAGACCGGACGTCCTTGCAGACAACCTTCTGGACGAAGCTGGGGCTGCAGGGGAAGCCCGGGTCTCAGGTGCCTGCTGGCGGCTGGAGGGAAGCCCAGGTCCCAGGTGCCAGAGGGAAGCCGGTGCTGGCAGCCAGGGGAAGGATGGCCTACTCTTGCATGAATTTTGTGCATCAGGCCTCTAGTATTCCTATAAATTCCTTGGTTAATCTCCCCCCTGCCCCAACCCCACTCCCATCTTCCCTCTGAAATTAGTCAGTCTGTTCGATGCTTCTATGTCTCTGTATCTATTTTGTTCATCAGTTTATTTTGTTCATTAGATTGTTATTTACTTTTTAATGTTTTTTTCTACTCTAATAGGTGAGAAGTGGTATTTCATTGATTTAATTTGTATTAAATTAATTTTTAAAAGTTTAACATCTTTTTAAATGTTTGTTGATCATTTTATTTCTTTTAACATGAACTGCTGTTATTCTTTTTCAAATATTCTTTTGGATTATTGGCCTTTTCCTCATTTATCACTTCCCTTTTTTACTCACTGATTTTTTAGAGCCTTTTGCTTATTAAATAAATTAGCCCTTTGTTTTAATTTTTTATTGTGGTAAGATATACATAACATAAAATTGACCATTTTAAGCATTTTTAAGTGTAAAGTTCAGTGGCATTAAATATATTCACATTGTTGTACAACCATCACTACTGTCCATCTCCAGAACTTTGTCATCATCCCATATCGAATCTTTGTAGCTGTTAAACACTAACTTCCCTCTTGGCCTCTGGTAATCACTGTTCTACTTCCTGTCTCTATGAATTTGACTATTACAGGTACCTGCTATCAGTGGAGTCACGCAATACGTGTCTTGTGTCTGGTTTTATTTCACTTAGCTTAGTGTCTCCCAGGTGTAGTCCTTTGCTTTCATATGTAGTTTGCCTTTTGTTGAATCCTGTCTGATAATAATTGATGGTGATTTTTTTTATTAAGTACTTTAAAAATATATATATTTTTATTGATTTCATAGAGAAAGGGAGGGAGAGAGAGAGACAGAGAGAGAGAGAGACAGAGAGAGAGAGAGAGACACATCAATGATGAGAGAGAATCATTGATCTGCTGCCTCTTGCACGCCCCCCACTGGGGATCGAGCCCGCAACCTGGGCATGTCCCCTTGACCGGAATCGAACCTGGGACCCTTCAGTCCACAGACCGACACTCTATCCACTGAACCAAACCAGTTAGGGCAGGTGGTGATATTTTAAGCTGCTTACCTACTTGCCTTCTTTCTTTTTCAAAACTTATTTTATTACCATATATTTTATTTACCTCTAGTATCTCGGAAAAGGAAAGCAAAGAACTGGGAAGATGAAGACTTTTATGACAGTGATGATGACACATTTCTTGATCGGACTGGCCTGGTTGAGAAGAAACGGCTGAACCGAATGAAGAAGGCTGGGAAGATTGATGAGAAGCCAGAGACCTTTGAATCCTTGGCAAGTTTTACTTATAGAAGTAGCTGTGGTAGTTTAATATTTTAAATAAAATAATATATTTAAATTATTTTTATAATCACAAAAGCAGTAGCATTGAAATCTGGTATTGAAGTATAATGTTTGTGATCTGCAAATTTGATGGCAACAAACAACTAGTCTTATGCAAGTTGGGAAAAACTTTGGCTTGCTGCTAGAGTCTCTATCCACCTCTAGGTGAATATTGGTCTGTTAGTGAACATTCTTTGGATATGATGTTACACTCCACCCCCCCCTCCCCCCCCACACACACACAAAACAAAAAAGAAAAAGGAAAAAGTTCCAAATTGGGACATTCTGAGGTGAAACTGACTTTAGGTTTCTGGCAGTCAAAAATCATGAAAGGAATTTTGAGGAGTATTATTTTTTTTTATTTTTTTTTATTTTTTATTGATTAAGATGTTACATATGTGTACCCTCTACCCCCCCCCCCCTTCGCTCATGCCCTCACCCCCCCGTTGTCCGTGTCCATTGGTTAGGCCTATATGCTTGCATATAAGTCCTTTGGTTGATCTTTCCCCCTTGCCCCCACCCTCCCCTACCTTCCCTCAAAGGCCCGACAGTCCAATCAAAGCCTCTCCGTCTCTGGATCAGTCCTTGTTCATCAGTTTATGTTGTTCATTATATTCCACAAATGAGTGAGATCCTGTGGTATTTATCCGCTCTCCAGTTCCATCCATGCTGTGGCAAATGGTAAGAGTTCCTTTTTCTTCTTCCTCTTCTTAAAGAACCTTTCAGCATTTCATATAATACTGGTTTGGTGGTAATGAACTCCTTTAGCTTTTTCTTATCCGTGAAGCTCTTTATCTGACCTTCCATTCTGAACGATAGCTTTGCTGGATAAAGTAATCTTGGTTGCAGGTTCTTGCTATTCATCTCTTTGAATATTTCTTGCCACTCTCTTCTGGCCTGCATGGTTTCTGTTGAGAAATCAGCTGACAGTCGAATGGGTACTCCCTTGTAGGTAACTGACTGTCTTTCTCTTGCTGCTTTTAAGATTCTCTCTTTATCTTTTGCTCTTGGCATTTTAATTATGATGTGTCTTGGTGTGGTCCTCTTTGGGTTCCTTTTGTTTGGGGTTCTCTGCGCTTCCTGGACTTGTAAGTCCATTTCTTTCACCAGGTGAGGGAAGTTTTCTGTCATTATTTCTTCAAAAAGGTTTTCAATATCTTGCCCTCTCTCTCCTTCTGGTACCCCTATAATTCTGATGTTGGTACGCTTGAAGTTGTCCCAGAGGTTCCTTACACTATCTTCATATTTTTTGAATCTCTTTTCTTTTTTCTTTTTCGGTTGGGTATTTTTTGTTTCTTTGTATTTCAAATCTTTGACTTGATTCTTGGGATCCTCTTATCTGCTTTTGGATCTCTGTAAATTATTCTTTATTTCAGTCAGTGTATGCTTAATTTCTAGTTGGTCCTTTTTCATGTCCTCCATGGTCTCACTATACTCATTGAGGGATTCATTAAATTTATCGGCGGTTTCCATAAAATTCTTGACAAACCTTATAAACGTGGCCTTGAACTCTATATCCAGTCGTTTGCTTTCCTCCATTTCTGCCATTCGTGACCTGTTTCTTTGTCTCCGCATTTTGGCTGCTTCCCTGTGTTGATAGAGTGGCCCTGCGCGCCCGGTGTCCTGTAGGGCCCAGTGGCTCAGTCTCCCCAGTTACCTGGGGTGGACACTCTTGGTGCACTCTTGGTGCCTTGGTTGTTGTAGGATCACTGGGAGGAATTGACCGCCAGGCCAACCGGCTGTGGGAATCAGCCGTGTCTGAAGTGGGAGAATGGTCCCCCTCTGACCACTGGGCACAGTGACTCCTGGATCTAAGGAGGTGCTAATTCAGCCTCTGCCTGAGGCCACACAGCAGGAGCCACGAAGAGGCTCAGCTGTGAAGCAATGCAAGCCGCTGAGGGGCCCTGGGCCTTCTCTTGGAAGTTCGGGTCTGCCTGGCTGGGCTGTAGTTAGGTACATTCACATGCAAAAGCCTCTGCCGCAGCCTGGGTGGGGCGGGGTCTCAGGGAGTCAAAAGGGCGGAGAAAGAAGCTATGGCTGATTCTCCGCGCCCGGAGTCGCACGTCTCAGTGTCCCGGTAACGGCTGCAAGCACCTCTGAGGGAAAGCCGCCCTCAAGTTCGCCCGCTGCCGCCTGACAGACCAGCTTCTCCCTGTATGAGTCCTGGGTCCCCAGAGACTTGCTGGAACCGGAGTTCAGAGCAGTCGGGAGCTTGTGATTCAAAAAGACAGCCGCGTCCTCAGGTGCCACCCCCTTTCCGTGCGCGCGAGCCGCCGCCGTACCTCTGCACTTCACCTCCGCAGCTCCTCTGGCTCTCAGCGTGCCCCTCTTTTCTTCTAGTTGTAGAATTTACACTCAGCCAGGCTTCCTGTTGTTCTGGACGATGTTTGCTCCATCCTTTGCGGTATTTTTCAATTGTTGTGTGAGGCGACAATTTCCCGGTGTTTATCTATGCCGCCATCTTAGTTTCTCCCTTTGATGGCCAGCACAATCTCAAGGAGCAGTTATTTCTCGCGCGATGGTAGGACGCTCGAGGAGTATTATTTGATAATAGTCTTTTATTTGTTGTTGTTGATGTTTAATAGTTTTAAGCAGTGTAGTCTTCATGAAATTATCATAAGGTAGCAGGTGTTTTCACTATATTAAGTGGTATTCAGAGTTTAAAACATGACCAGCATCTATCCTTTTGATTTATTATTGAAAACAGATAGCTTGAACTTTTTATTTTGATTAAAATAAAGTCTGTGTTCTATACATTTATTCTGTTTAATTCTGAGTTCTTTAATTCAGGAACTAATTCAATTAGAATTTTTAAAAAAATATATTTTATTGATTTTTTTACAGAGAGGAAGGGAGAGGGATAGAGAGTTAGAAACATCGATGAGAGAGAAACATTGACCAGCTGCCTCCTGCACACCCCCTACTGGGGATGTGCATGCAACCTAGGTACATGCCCTTGACCGGAATCGAACCTGGGACCTTTCAGACGCTCTATCCACTGAGCCAAACCGGTTAGGGCTCAATTAGAATTAAATAAACAAATGAAAAATGTTAACTCTGTAAGGAACAGATTTAACCAGACTTCGAATTAATCTTCTTAAAACTTATAACAATAGTGAAAATAAGAGGAGGAAGCTACCATATTTTGAAAGAAGAAAAACATTTGCTAACCCTGTTACTTTGGGCGTCACAGGTTGCAAAGTTGAATGATGCTGAAAGGGAACTCTCTGACATTTCTGAGAGACTGAAAACCTCAAGCAAAGGTAAGGCAATGACTCAAATACTTATTGAGTATTGACCATATATAGTGCATTATAGTAGGCACTGGACTACATTGGTTAATAAGATGTACAGAATGTGGAGCCTTTCTAAGGAGCTAGGAAGGACATTATACATTATTTAATGTAAATTCTCTATTTAATAGATGAAGGGAATGAGGCAAGGTGATGTCTCACAGCCTCTCAGCTATAACCTGTTTCCTTATTCCTAATATCAATGTCATTTGTCCAACTCTATGTTAGTGACTTTGGCTGTATTTTAAAAATTTGCGACCATCTTTCTAAACATGCATTATCCCTTTCCTGACAGCTCTATCTGAGTCAGCATCTCAGGACTCTTTAGATGCATTTATGTCGGAAATGAAATCAGGGAGTGCATTAGATGGTGTGTCCCGGAAGAAACTTCATCTGAGAACTTTTGAACTGAGGAAAGAACAACAGAGACTGAAAGGGTTGATAAAAATTGTAAAGCCAGCAGAGATTCCAGAACTAAAAAAGTAAGTCTTAGTTATACTTGAAGTTTTATTTAAAAAATTTTTTTCTTTGTAATCATTATTCATTTATTTGTGTTTAAAATTTCTAAAATTATTTTTCAATTACAGTTGATATGCAATATTATATTAGTTTCAGGTGTACAACATAGTGATTAGACATTCATATAATTTACAAAGTGCTCACAGTGATATATACTTGGAATCCTATCTAATAATAGAGAAACATGGTAATTAACCATAACTTCGCTACCCTTCCCATTGGCTAATCAGCGAGATATGCAAATTAACTGCCAACCAAGATGGCGGCCGGCAGCCAGGCAGCTGAAGCAAACAGGAGGCTTGCTTGCTCCAGTGACGGAGGAAGCCAACGTTCCCTGCCTGCCTCGCCCTGCTCTAAGCTACACTCTAAGCAACAAAGGTGCAATTATAGAAGCTAAACAAGCTCCAGATACCTGCTTTCAGCCAGCTTCGGCCTCAGAGCTTAGAGCAGCAGTGATGGCAACAATGTTTCTTTTTTTTTTTTTCTTTTAAAGGCTTTTTTTTTTTTTTAATATATTTTATTGATTTTTTTACAGAGAGGAAGGGAGAGAGATAGTTAGAAACATCGATCAGCTGCCTTCTGCACATCTCCCACTGGGGATGTGCCTGCAACCCAGGTACATGCCCTTGACCGGAATCGAACCTGGGACCTTTCAGTCCACAGGCCGACGCTCTATCCACTGAGTCAAACCGGTTTCGGCAGCAACAATGTTTCAATTATAGAAGGTAAACAAACCCAGATACCTGCTTTCAGCCAGCCACAGCCTCAGAGCTGGAGCCGGGCCTCAGAGCTGGAGCCGGCTCTCAGCTCCAGTGACAGCCATAGAAGGTAAATAAATCCCAGAATAAAAAAAAAAAAAGAAAGAAAAAAAGGAGAGGTTGGGAGCTTCAGTTGCCCGCCAGCCTGAAAACGGCTGGCCAGGCACCCCAGTGGGGACCCCCACCCTGAAGGGGGTGTGACCAGCTGCAAACAGCCATCATCCCCTCATCCAGGCTGGCCAGGCACCCAAGCGGGACACCCTTCAAGGCAAACCAGCCGGCCCCCACCCGTGCACCAGGCCTCTATCCTATATAGTAAAAGGGTAATATGCAAACTGACCCTAACAGCAGAAAGACTGGGAATGACTGGTCACTATGACACACACTGACCACCAGGGGGCAGATGCTCAATGCAGGAGCTGCCCGCTGGTGGTCAGGGCGCTCTTACATTGGGAGCTCTGCTCAGCCGCAAGCCAGGCTGATGGCTGCCAGTACAGCAGTGGTGGTGGGAGCCTCTCCTGCCTCCTCAGCAGCGCTAAGGATGTCTGACTGCAGCGTAGGCCTGCTCCCCGCTGGCAAGTGGACATCCCCCGAGGGCTGCCGGGCTGCCAGAGGGATGTCTGATTGCCATCCTGGCCCAATACCCTGGGGAGCAGGCCTAAGCCAGCAAGTGGTCACCCCCGAGGTGTCCCAGACTGTGAAAGGGCACAGGCCAGGCTGAGGGACCCCCTACCCCCGAGTGCATAAATTTTTGTGCACCGGGCCTCTAGTCTATATAATAAAAGCCTAAGCAACCATTACGGTGGAACTACCAGAATGACCAGTCACTATGATGTGCACTGACCACCAGGGGGCAGATGCTCAACACAGGAGCTGCCCCTTGGTGGTCAGTGCGCTCCCACAGAAGGAGCGCCGCTTAGCCAGAAGCCGGGCTCACAGCTGGCAAGTGCGGTGGCGGTGGCAGGAGCCTCTCCCACAGTAAGGAATGAGGGGTCCCAGACTGCGAGAGCCCTAGACTGCGAAAGGGATGTCTGCCTGCCGGGGATCAGGCCTAAGCCGGCAGGCGGACATCCACTGAGGGGTCCTGGACTGCGAGAGTGTGCAGGCCGGGCTGAGGGATCCCCCTCCACCTCCCCAGTGCACGAATTTCATGCACCAGGCCTCTAGTTTAAATAAGCATGTTTGCATAGATAACATGTTGAATTATATTTTTATCTTTTTAGATAATTATTTTTGAATAGACATAGAATATAAGAAACACTTTAAAGCACAGAAGGCAGTCATTTCATAGAGTAACTAAAAACTCATTTAATTTGTGAACTCTAGACACCTACAGATTTTTAGAGGAAACTATTAATATCTGTTTCATTGGAAAGCTCTGAATTTTATACTTCATCTTTTAGTGCAGAGTAAACTTTTTAAAGAGCAACGTGTGCAAAAGGCCCATTTCCCTAATGTGTAAAGACTAATGAATGATAAAGAGACAACCATACACCCAAGAGAAAAATGGGCAAAGGTTGTCAACTGACAGCCACTGAAAAAGAAATACAAATAGCTCTTAATTACATAAAAAGATGCTCAACCTCACTCATAAGAGAAATACAAATACTATAATGTAATACCATCTATGATTTTAAAACCACAGGTGAATACAGACTATTTAAATTCTTTTTTTCTAAATTAAATTCATTGGGCTGATATTGGTTAATAACATTACATAAGTTTCAAGTTTACAATTCTATTACACATGATTTGTTTATTGCATAGTGTGCTCACACAGATAGTCATTTTAATGCCTGTATCTCTCTCTTTTTTAAAAAATATATTTTATTGATTTTTTACAGAGAGGAAGGGAGAGGGATAGAGAATTAGAAACTCGATGAGAGAGAAATATCGATCAGCTGCCTCCTGCATACCCCTTACTGGGGATGTGCCCACAACCAAGGTACATGCCCTTGACCAGAATCGAACCCAGGACCCCTCAGTCTGCAGGCTGATGCTCTATCCACTGAGCCAAACCAGTCAGGGCTAATGCCTGTATCTCTTATTCCTAAGAACCAGTTGATAACAGTTTAATAAAAATACTTTTAAAAAATGGGTAATTTCTTCCTTTAAAGGGGGAGAAAGCATAATCCCCTGAAGTTGATTCTATTGTGAACTGATTTTGGGGAGATTATTAGAAGAGATTAACCCAAATCCATTTGCAGACATCCAGAAGATTTTTGAGTAATTTATAAATAAGATTTCGAGATTAATTTTCCCCAAAGTTGGCTAGTGTGTGTGTGTGTGTGTGTGTGTGTGTGTGTGAGAGAGAGAGAGAGAGAGAGAGAGAGAGAGAGAGAGAGAGAGAGAGATCCAATCTTTTTTTTTCTTTTCCTTTTATAGAACTGATTGGGGTGACACTGTTTTCAGGTGCACACTTTTACAACACATAATCTGTACACCACCCCAAGTCAAGTCTCCATCCCAGTCTTACAACTTGACAATATTTTTAAAAGATTTATTCTATGTGGTCTCAACAGATATTGAAAATGTTGATTAGGTTGTTTTAGAAATAAGCAACTCGTAGTAAACAGAAACCAGGTGAGCATCTCCAAAGGTGTTGTTGCCTAGATGGGTTCATTCACTTACAAAGGTAGTTAACTACAGAAAGTTTTTTTCCCTTTAGGTCAGTGTTGTCCAGTCAGCACCCAGTAATCACATATGATATTTAAATTACGTAAGATTCAAATTTCATTTTCTCAGTCACCCTAGGCAATTTCATGTGCTCAAGAGGCACATGTGACTAGTGGCTACTGTATTGGATGGCACAGAAATAGAACATTCCCATCAATGCAGAAAATTCTGTATTGAACAGTGCTGCTTTAGATTGTCAGCGTTTATTCCTGTACCTCTCTCTTTTCGTACTCACCACTGAGTACAAAACGTGCACTTGATGCTGGGTGCATTGCATAGATGAATATTTACATATTGAGAGGCACCTCTTTTTAAAAAAATATATATTCTTGCTGATTTTAGAGAGGAAAGGAGAGGGAGGGAGAGAGAGAGAGAGAAACATCAATGATGAGAGAGAATCATTGATTGGCTGCTTCCTGCATGCCCCACATTGGGGATTGAGCCCACTGCCCTGGCATGTGCCCCAACCAGGAATCAAACTGTGACCTGGTTCATAGGTCCACGCTTAACCACTGAGCCATGCTGGCCAGGCTGCTATTCTTTGGGGGGCGGGGGGTGGGGAGAGACTATTTTTTTCTTCTACTTTCTACAGTATCTTCATTTTGCCCTTCCTCAACTTTACCCTAGTGGGCTTAGCTTTTATGACGTCGTCAAGCCAATGAGAACATTGACAAACTCATCATTGTAGGGTCTCATTATGTTTTTGTCATTACTCACTACATAGGATATCCTGCCTCCCACCACACACACGCGCACGCACACACACTTTTTTTTTCTTTTTAATCAACTGTGCTCAGAGTTGTGTGGTTATAAGTGTGGACTCCAGGTAAGTAAGGTTCTTTGAGTCCCCTGTTCAGATGTTGGTGAAAATAGGGCTTTACACCATGGATCCATCTCCTGCCACTTAGTGGGGGTGGGATCATCTTACACATTGCCAGTGACCTTTGCACTGTAAGCATCACTTTATGAATATGAAATCATGTAGTATGGTGTAAATTACTAGACTAAGGTAGGAGCCGGAGCCTCTTCTTGTCCTTAATAGCTCTGTATTTGACTATCTGTAGTGTCATTGTCCATTCAGACTCTGCTGGCCTGAAGTCCTCTTTCATATGTGGAAATTTTTGATTTGCTAAATGTTTCTTTGTCAGTGTCATTGTGTTTTTAGATAAATTCTTGGCCTCACTGGAATAGATTTGTATAATTATTCTTTATTTCTAGGACTGAAAGTCACACTATAGATGCTGAAAACAAAGCTAAAAAGCTTACATTGCCTCTCTTTGGTGCCATGAAAGGAGGAAGCAAATTCAAATTAAAAACTGGGACAGTAGGGGTAAGTTGTGGGTCAAGGTGTTAAACTTCTAGCTTTTGAGTTATCTGAGCTAATTTTTCTCTTTTCAAAGCTCAGATGACTCATTTCATAGAATGAGATATTTTTTTTTTCATAGTAATGTGGAAAAGGGCTGTGAACTTGGTATGATCACATCTTTCCCAGGTCTTGGCTCTTGGATTTTTTCTCTTCAGTTTATGCCAATCAGTTTACATGTAACTGATTTATAAATTAGAATACCAGTGGACTAATATGTGATGACTATTACATTTAAGAAAGGGTCTCCTGCATTAAATGCTTCTCTCCAGGCTCAGCTAACACTTGTTAGTAGCATAGTCTATGCGCCTGGCTCTGTCATGTGGTTTTTCCTTTATTCAGTCCTTCCAAAACCTTGTGATGTGTGGGAATTATTACCTCTCACCAGGAGGAAACTGGGTCAGAGAGGTTACATATAAGATTACATCATTAGTAAGTAATTGGACTGGCAGTCAGATTCAGGTCTTCTGTCTGTTGAGTTTGTGATCTTTCTACTATTCTCTAATAGTTCACTTATGTATATTTTTGTTTTAGGTACATCCATCCCTATTTGTAGTTTCAGCTTTTAAAAGGTTTTCATCAAGCCAAAGAGCTACACCTTGTGTTTTAGTGTGTTAGGGCTGCCATAACAAAATACCACAGCCTGGGTGGCTTAACCAACAGCAATTTATTTTATCACAATTCTGGGGGCTAGGAGTCTAAGATCAAGGTGCCAGCAGGGTTGGTTGGCTTCCTCTGAGACCTCTTTCCTTGGCTTATAGAAGGCTGCCTTCTTGCTGCCTCTTTACATGGTCATCCCTCTGTGCATGTGCACCTCCCTTCTTATATTGGATTAGGGCTCCATCCTTATTTTTACTTAGTCACCTCTTTAAAGATCTCATCTCCAAATATAGGTACATTCTGAGGTATTGGGGATTGGGACTTCAACGTATGAATCTTGGGGATACCTAATTCAGCCAACAGTTAGGGAAAACTGCCCTCTGGTGGCAGAGGTCTGAAGTCCTACCCATATGTTCTGAGTGAGTATGTGGTTTCCCAATCTTAGATGGAAGCTTTTCTGTCTTGTGTGTGTCAGGGGTGGGGTGGGGTGGGGTGGGGAGGGAGGGGGTTGGGAGGAGGATACATGGGCTTTAGTTAGAAGAAAAACCTTGACTAAAAAGCTCTTCTTAGATGATTACTGAAATAAATCCTTTGTTTAAAACATAATATACCCAACATATACTTTGGTACCTTCTCTCTATTCCTTAAGCTGTGATCTACTTTTCCTAATAATTTTATTGAAAGTTCTTGCCCTGACCTGGTGGCTCAGTTGGTTGGAGTGTTGTCCCATACACCAAAAGGTTGTAGGGGTTCAGTTCCTGGTCGGGACACACACCTAGTTTGTGGTTTTGATCCCTGGTCGGGACACATACAGGAGGCAATCGATTGATGTTTCTGTCTCACATCAGTGCTTCTCTCCCCCTCCCCCCCTCTCAAAAAAACAAAACAAAACAAAACAAAATATATATAAGAATAGTTGGCCTTATTCTTCAAGAAATGCCTTTCTCGGGACCTATTTTACTTACATGTCTTATTTCCTTGAAATTGTGTTAGATCTAAGATGAAAAGATTGTTTTGGAATCACTGATTTATTTCTTAGAAATGTGTGTCTGATTTGCTCCCTAGAAGGTTTTGTAATGAATTAAGATCCTTTAACATCATAAGTGGGTAACAGGACAGAATTCCTGTAGCTGATACTCACCTGGAATAAATGCTTTAGTTCTTTTTTTTTGTTTTTCTCTTATTGATTTTTTACAGAGAGGAAGGGAGAGGGATAGAGAGTCAGAAACATCGATGAGAGAGAAACATCGATCAGCTGCCTTCTGCACATCTCCTACTGGGGATGTGCCCGCAACCCAGGTACATGCCCTTGACCGGAATCGAACCTGGGACCCTTCAGTCCACAGGCCGACGCTCTATCCACTGAGCCAAACCGGTTTCGGCAATGCTTTAGTTCTTTACATGCTGTTTCCAGTGTTTCATACTTAATATTCTTTGACCTAGAAACTAACAAAAATACTCGTTAAGGGTTCATAGATGGATAAAAGTTCAGGTGAAAGTCTCACTTCCAGCAAACTTCTGCAGGGTTTATCAGCATATTGAGGTTAGACATTCTACACATTTAGCTTAACTCTGTAGAGATTTGTTTCTTTCTCATTATGTAGAACAGCTTGTTCAGGGTTTTGTTTCCCTTACAGAAGTTACCCCCCAAGCGTCCTGAACTCCCACCAGCTCTAATGAAAATGAAGGATGAGCCTGAAGTGGAAGAGGAGGAGGAGGAAGAGGAGGAGGAAGAGAAAGAAAAGGAGGATCAGGAAGAGAGCAAAGTGGAGGCTGGAAGCAGTAGGCTACAGCAGAGGAGAGGGCCAGAAGAAGCAGTGCAGGAGATGAGTCCTCCCATTGATCTCACGTGTTCTAAAGAAACAAAACAGCATGGTAAGGTATTTCTTTATATAATGCATTTGAGTTAATTGTGGGTAGCTTTGAAAAAGCAGAGCTAGTTCTTGCCTGTGCACGTTTTGACTTTGCAATACTTTGTGATATGTGATACAACTGATTTTGTAAACATGCTTGCTTTAACTGCCAGTCATTTTTTATCCTCATTGCAAAATAAGGGCAGGTATGTTCAGTCTGTTCAATTATGGAAAATTGAAAGCTATAGAATCTGAAACTCTGGCTACTGTGGTCAGTCCTGAGCTGTTGCCACTATATGATTGGAGAGCAGTGGAATATGGTAGATGGTGAGTCCTGGTCAGGTGGTCTCAAGACAAGCCTCCCCTTACTCATTTGTCACCCATCCCAAAGCAGATGCTAAGCATAATTATACCCACTGGACATACTTCTCAGGAAGCATCATGACATTCATTTTTTTGTCCATGGTGCCTAGCAGAGAACCTGCATATAGCATTTACCCACCACAGCAAAGTTTGAAGAAAAAGGGAATTGATTGGTTTTTAAAAGTATTTTCTTCAGTTGTAAAAGGCATTTATGCTCATTTAGAAACTGAATCATACAGGAAAGGCCAAAGAAGAAAATAGAAAACGCCCATGATCCCATCCCGAAAGATGATTGTTTATCTTTCTAGTATCCTCTTATCCTGGTCCACTGCAGGGTTATTTTCCTTATGGCCAAACTGCTTAGCAGGATTGAGTCTGCACAGAAAATAGGGAGCAAGGGGGAAAAAACAACCAAGAACTGGCATTAAATGTGTGTGAGAGTGTGTGCATGTCTTGTCTGCATAAAACACCAGGCCTGGTATGGAGACCTTCTCTTGAATCACCTTCAGTTGTTTAAAAAATTACCATTTCCTTCTCTGAGAGAGGTAAATCTTTTTTTTTTTTTTTCCATTCTCCTTTAGTTATTGGCAAAATGCTTAGGCTTTTCAAAAATGGTTCTTATATTTACTTTTTATAATTCTGGTCTTTGATCCATACAGCAGAAAGGGGAAAAGTTAGTATTGTACTTTTGTATTTTTGTTTGTTTAAAGGACCAAAGCAAATATGTGTGTGTAAAAATAGCAAACTTTAAATTTGGTTTATGAGATACATTAATTAGTAAATCTGTAGCTGTTAGAATTACTTTAGGCCTTTTTATTTGTTTGTTTGTTTAACAACATTGGGATCATATTGTACATGCTATTTTATAACCTGTGTTTTAAAATATACTTTAAAAATGTGGTTCAATAAGGGACATAGTGGTCCATTACATACATGTGCCGTAACTTATTTAATCAACTCCCTGTTGTTAGACAGGGAAGGTATCTGTTAATTTTGGCTATTTTAAACATACTTGTATATAATAAAATCTTAGTGCTCATCTCTGATTATTTTCTTTTTTTTTTTTTTTTTTTTTTAATATTTTTTATTGATTAAGATATTACATATGTGTACCCTCTACCCCCCCTCTCCCCGCTCACCCCCTCACCCCCCCGTTGTCCGTGTCCATTGGTTAGGCCTATATGCTTGCATATAAGTCCTTTGGTTGATCTTTCCCCCTTGCCCCCACCCTCCCCTACCTTCCCTCCAAGGCCCGACAGTCCAATCAATGCCTCTCCGTCTCTGGATCAGTCCTTGTTCATCAGTTTATGTTGTTCATTATATTCCACAAATAAGTGAGATCTTGTGGTATTTATCCGCTCTCCAGTTCCATCCATGCTGTGGCAAATGGTAAGAGTTCCTTTTTCTTCTTCCTCTTCTTAAAGAATACCTTTCAGCTTTTCATATAATGCTGGTTTGGTGGTGATGAACTCCTTTAGCTTATTCTTATCCGTGAAGCTCTTTATCTGACCTTCCATTCTGAATGATAGCTTTGCTGGATAAAGTAATCTTGGTTGCAGGTTCTTGCTATTCATCTCTTTGAATATTTCTTGCCACTCTCTTCTGGCCTGCATGGTTTCTGTTGAGAAATCAGCTGACAGTCGGATGGGTACTCCCTTGTAGGTAACTGACTGTCTTTCTCTTGCTGCTTTTAAGATTCTCTCTTTATCTTTTGCTCTTGGCATTTTAATTATGATGTGTCTTGGTGTGGTCCTCTTTGGATTCCTTTTGTTTGGGGTTCTCTGCGCTTCCTGGACTTGTAAGTCCATTTCTTTCACCAGGTGGGGGAAGTTTTCTGTCATTATTTCTTCAAAAAGGTTTTCAATATCTTGCCCTCTCTTTTCTTCTGGTACCCCTATAATTCTGATGTTGGTACGCTTGAAGTTGTCCCAGAGGTTCCTTACACTATCTTCATATTTTTTGAATCTCTTTTCTTTTTTCTTTTTCGGTTGGGTATTTTTTGTTTCTTTGCATTTCAAATCTTTGACTTGATTCTTGGGATCCTCTTGTCTGCTGTTGGAGCTCTGTAAAGTATTCTTTATTTCAGTCAGTGTATGCATAATTTCTAATTGGTCCTTTTTCATGACCTCCATGGTCTCACCATACTCCTTGAGGGATTCATTAAATTTATCGGCGGTTTCCATAAAATTCTTAACAAACCTTATAAACGTGGCCTTGAACTCTATATCCAGTCGTCTGGCCTCCTCCGTTTCTGCCAATTGTGACCTGTTTCTTTGTCTCCGCATTTTGGCTGCTTCCCTGTGTTGATAGAGTGGCCTGCGCGCCAGGTGTCCTGTAGGGCCCAGTGGCTCAGCCTCCCCAGTTACCCGGGGTGGACACTCTTGGTGCACTCTTGGTGCCTCGCTTGTTGTAGGATCACTGGGAGGAATTGACCTCCAGGCCAATTGGCTGTGGGAAGCAGCTGTGTCTGAAGTGGGAGAATGGACCCCCTCTGACCACTGGGTACAGTGGCTCCTGGATCTAAGGAGGTGCTAATTCAGCCCCTGCCTGAGGCCACACAGCAGGAACTACGAAGAGGCTCAGCTGTGAAGCAATGCAAGCCGCTGCGGGGCCTTGGGCCTTCTCTTGGAAGTTCCGGGTCTGGCTGGCCCGGCTGAAGTTAGGTAATTATCAGGTTGCAAAGTTCTGGGGCATTCACATGCAAAAGCCTCTGCCGCAGCCCGGGTGGGGCGGGGTCTCAGGGAGGCAAAAGGCCGGAGAAAGAAGCTATGGCTGATTCTCCGCGCCCGGAGTCGCGCGTCTCAGTGTCCCGGCAATGGCTGCAAGCACCTCCGAGGAAAATCCGCCCCCAAGTTCGCCCGCTGCCGCCTGAGAGAGCAGCCTCTGCCCGTATGAGACCTGGGTCCCCAGAGACTTCCCGGAACCGGAGATCAGAGCAGTCGGGAGCTTGTGATTCAAAAAGACAGCCGCGTCCTCAGGTGCCACCCCCTTTCCGTGCGCGCGAGCCGCCGCGTACCTCTGCACTCAGCCTCCGCAGCTCCTCTGGCTCTCAGCGTGCTTTTCTTTTCTTCTAGTTGTAGAAATTACACTCAGCCAGCCTTCCTGTTGTTTTGGACGATGTTTGCTCCGTCCTTTGGGCTAATTTTCAATTGTTGTGGGAGGCGACTATTTCCCGGTGTTTATCTATGCCGCCATCTTAGTTTCTCCATCTCTGATTATTTTCTTTGAATATGTTCCTGGAAGTAGAATTTCTAGGATATGTACATTTCAAGGAATATGTACATTTTTAAGGCTTTGGTAAGTATTGCTAAAAGTTTTATCTTAGAAGTGGCCAGTTTTTAAAGTGGGAAATTGGTGATTCTATGTTAGACATCTGGAGGCACATTTATTGAAAACTTAATTTTAGTTGAAGCTAATGATAGTAAAACTGGATGATTGTGTATTTAGCTTTCCTTGCTTCTGTTTTTGTTTTCCTGGTTTCCCACCAGGAATTAAATAATAACAATATGCTTTGGTTTTGCGTTTTATAGAAAACAGGTCTCAACTCAGCCAAGTGGAACAGAATAAAGATGATCAAGACATTAATGAAACAGCTGCATCACATGAGGAACCCTCAGGCAAGTAGCACAGCCGACTCCTTTGCTGCTCTTCACAGCGGAGGGGTGGCAGCTGGCCTGAGGTAGCACAGAGAATGGCCTTTAAGACACTGGGTGGATGCTGCTGCCGGGCCCTGGAGAGAACTGGAATATATCTGAGAGGTTTATGTTTGATACCATCCTATTTGTCTTTCTTTTCCTCGGGCCATGCAAAGCCCTCCACAATTTTACTTTTCCCCAAATTGAATGCGTGCCTATCATGGGAGTGATTCCAAAACTACTAAAAGAAATTGGTTGACAGTTTGGCCTAGTCAAAGGACTTTTTTCTGTTTTTCTACTGCTTTTAACTGTAATGGTTAAACTGTGGTAAGTAAAGTCAGCTCCATTCTCCTTCACCTATTCAAATGGAGTGATTATATTCAAGTTTGTAGAATAGCTTTAGGATTTGAAAACTAGGGTTATTAGTGAAGGGGAAATTATCTTAATATATAGTCTTTACAATAGTAGAAGGAATTTTTGAGAATTTGATTGGTACATGTTTTCTTCAATAAATATAATGCTCTTGTGGAAAGAATGTTTTTTTCTATTTATTTTGAAATAGCTATTGCCCCCTTTTTTTTTTCTTTTCCTTAAATTAGTATCAAAGAATGAATATGGGAAAAATAGAGATGAATTGAAGAAAAAGAAAGCTCCTGGTCCAGGCAAAGTAAGTGCTTTAGTCATAATCTTCACTTCTCTGGAAGTAGAAATGAATCCCCTTGTCATGGACCACATCCAAACGAATGAATCTGAAGGGACTGTCTTAGCAGAGTTCTCAACTGCCTTATATCCCCACTTCTAGAAGCCTGGGCTCTATTTTTATTTTTGAGCGTTTACTTTTTGAGTTCTCTATTCTTATCTCCATCTACCCTGCTCCTTAGAATTGCTCACATATTGCTTTTATTAATTTGTGAATCTTCATATCCTAGTATGCCATAAAAAGTCACTTGAGTAATATATTCTTATTTTCCTCCTTTTATTTCACAGAAGGTAGGATGTAATGTACTGCATTCTGCATCTTATTTTGTTGTTGTTAATCCTCACCTGAGGATATTGTTTCCATTGTTTTTCAGAGAGAGTGGAAAGGAGGGAGGGATGGAGAGAGAGACAGAGGAGAGAGAAACTGATGTGAAAGAGACACATCACTTGGCTGCCTCTTGCACTCACCCCAACGGAGGATCGAACCTGCAATCCAAGTATGTGCCCTTAACTGGGAATCGAGCCTGCAACCCTTTGGTGTGCAGGCCGACACTCTAACCATTGAGAAACACCGGCCAGGGCTACATCTTGTTTGTTTTTTAACCTATCATGGAAATCACTGTTTATGAGTACACCAAGAGCTTCCTACTGTATGAATCTACTCTATTTAACCAGCTCCCTGTAGACAGGCACTTGTGTTGTTTCCAGTCTTTTATTACAACAGTGCTATAAATAATCTTGTATATACATAATTTTGTATGGATATAGTAAGTTCCCAGAAATGAGATTGCTGGGTTGAGTGGGGAGGTCCTTAAGACCACCCTCAGGCTAGGTAATTCACAAGAAGCCTCACAGGACTCAGCATGTGGTTGTACTCACAGCTGTGATTTACTGCAGCAAAAGTATATGCCAAGCACAGTCAGCAAAGGGAAAGGCACACGGGGTGAAGTCTGGGGCACAAAATTCCTAAGGTCCTTTTCCAGTGGAGTCACACAGGATGTGTTTAATTCCCCTGACAACGAGTTGTGACAATTTGTGAAATGTTGCTAACCAGGAAACCTCATTAGAGACTCAGTATCCAGGGTTTTTATTAAGGACTGAGATCACATAGGCTCACCTCATGACTGGCATGTACCCAAATTCCATTCTCCCAGAAGGAAAGCAAGTGTTCAGCATCAATCACGTTGTTTTTATTAACAGTTCAGGCACAGTGAGCCGCTCTTATCAGTTAGGATAGTAGGAACCTTCCTGATATCCAAGTTCCCAGATGCCAGCTAAGACCAACTTGCAAACAGGTCTTTCAAAGGATAACCATCAAGTCAGCTATGCTAATTTGTTCCTGTACTTAGATCAAAAGGCAAATGCCAAAGTTTTCTCTACAGGAAAGAACTGAGACCCGTGTTAACTGCCCCTTTTAAAAAACATCACTTCACTCTCTCTGAAATCAGCTCGTTGATGCTTTACAGGGAAAAAAATAATCAAGTTTCAGAGAGAGAATGCTCCCATTTTTTGATTACTTATGTCAAGATCATTAATGGGAACTGTTCTCTCTTTGTTGTTGTTGTTGTTTTTTTAAATAGATTTTTATTGATTTCAGAGAGGAAGGGAGAGGGAGAGATAGAAACATCAGTGAAGAGAGAGAATCATTGATCAGCTGCCTCTTCCATGTCCCTTGTGGGGATTGAGCGCGCAACCTGGGCATGTGCCCAGACCTGGAATCGAACAGTGACCTCCTGGTTTATAGATTGATGCTCAACCACTGAGCCACTCCGGCTGGGCTGTTCTCTCTTAAAAATAAATAAATAAATAAATAAATAAATATATTTTTTTAAAAAATTGATTTTAGAGAGAAAGGGAGAGGGAGAGAGAAACCTAACATATAACCTGGGGATGTTCTGACAGGCATAGGACAATAATTCTTAGAGTTAAAAAAAATTTTTTTAAAGAGTTAAAAAAATTTGAATAAAAAAACCTATCTTTTCTTTCCAGCTTCCACCAACACTTTCCTCCACATATCCAGAAGATGACCCAGACTACTGTGTGTGGGTCCCACCTGAAGGTAGATTGTTTTTACTTTTCTTTTCCTCTAAGATTTAGTGATGTACACTTATGAATATGTAATATATAGGGCTGGACAAAAGTAGGTTTATAATTTAATACAAATAAATAATACAATATTTAATAAATAATAACACAAGAATAAAATAAGAGTATTCGCCTTTTTTCTCAAGTAGGATATCATAGAAATAAGTTTATCCTTTTAATCAACCCTTTCTTTTCATACTATACAAAACTTATATTAGAAAATGTTGTTGAGATGTTTTCCAAATAAGGCAGAAAGGGGTGTTATTTGGGGTTTCCTACAATGAAATATTTTCTAATTATGTCACTTTGAATGCTTATTCATATAAATGTTTTTCTTATTCCAGATAAGGCAAACAATGTAATTTACAAAATTGGAAGCATATTCTGTGCCTTGCTCTTTTGCACTTATCGCTATATAGGGGCTCTTCCATAGTTATTTATAGGGGTGTGTGTGTGTATGGTTGCATAGTTCTCTTTTATGGTATGGATATACCTTTATTTATTTAATGAATGTTTGCTGTGTTTCCATTCTTTTGCCATTACAAACAACTCTGTAATAAGTAACCTCTAACATGTAATTTTACAAGTGCAGAGCTACATGTGTAGAAAAATATTCATAAAAATTACATGCTGGATCAGAGGCTATGAACATTTTTTTTTTTTTTTTTTTTTTACTGATTTCAGAAAGGAAGGGAGAGGGAGAGAGAGATAGAAGCATCAATGATAAGAGAGTATCATTGATTGGCTGCCTCCTGCACACCCCCCCACTGGGAATTGAGCCTGCAACCCTGACATGTGCCCTTGACCTGAATCGAACCCGGATCTTTCAGTCTGCAGGCTGATGCTCTATCCACTGAGCCAAATCAGCTAGGGCTAAAGATATTATAAATCGAATTCTATAGACATTGTGGCCATTTACATTCATACATATATCCTTATGGCCATATAGAAGATTCTTGTTTCCCCTATGCTTATCACAGGTTGATTTTTCTGTGGATTGGGTTTCTAATATATTAGTAATTAATAGAAATTCACATATGCTCTTTTGTCTGCTAATGTTAGGGTAAAGTGAAAAGAGGACCATATTTTGAAATTGTATGCAAAAAGTCAAATGAAACCTTTATGTGCTCTGTGTCTTACTTTTTGGTCCACTGATGTCTTTTCTTTTCCCTCCTGACCTTGGAAAATTGAATGTCTTCCTTTCTTTTTTTATACTCTGATGTAGGTCAAAGTGGAGATGGCAGGACCCATCTTAACGACAAGTATGGCTACTAATTGCTTCAGAATCCTAAAGGAAGACCTTGCGGACCATGTGATACGGGATATTTAGGATAACATATCAAGTTGAATGTCCAGAGAAGGATTTCAGATGATCATTTGTAAAATCTGGTGATTGGCCTTCTATCCTATCCTGTTTGCTTCCTAAATTTATCTACCCATCTGATTTTCTTGAATTTGATATTTATGTTTAAAAGTGTTTGTGTATGTATGTACAAAGGAACCATATATTTTGAGACTTAGTAAAGTAAGAGACATGTCTATGTTAAAGTGAGACGGTGAAGATGGCTCATGTTTGTTTCAGGCCACACGTCTTTCATTAAGTTTTAGGGCCTGTGCTTTTCCCGAGCGGTGGGGTGCTTCTGGCGGTTAGGCCCCAGGATTCACTGATGTTGCCTCCTCAAAGAGTGTTGAAATATAAGGTCACGCATAGATGTGACCATGGGGGTCCCTGTCATTCTGGGAACTAAAAAATAGATGTACAGTGCGGGTTTCTTACTCCCTCCCACTGTAATCCTCCTGCCAGATTTGAGAACAGACCGGGACTTACCAGGACCCGGTTCAGGACCATAGCATACCTCATGCACAGTCCTGATAAAAACTCAGCCCTCTGAATGTCCTCGACTCTGACCAATCAGAGTAGTTACTCCTCCAGTGGAAAGAAAGGTGCAAATAAGGTCACAGAATGAAAAGCTGGATGTGTTTTGCCCAGTGTGGGGCTTCTCACCGCTGTGGAGAGAGGAATAGAAGCTCCTTTCTCTCTGGAGGCATGAAGAAATGTGAGAGGATGCCTTATCTCACTCCACCGCCACCCCCATCATTAACGCCTCACTTCTACAGGAAAGGAAAGCCTAAGCGTGGAAGCAGGTAGAGAGCCTGTGGACTGGGCTGGAGGCAGGTATACTGAGCAGGCAGGAGAAATGCTGTGGCTCAGCGAGAGGGCAAGGACGATGCTTTCCTCATAGGGATCAGACAGTGTACATGAGGTGGGCAAGACGCAGTAAGAAGAAACTTTAGTTACCCTGACAGATGTGAGAAGTCTGGTCTGCTAAGAGTGTTAAGTCTTTCATTTCTCAAAAAACAGTATCACCCGGCCGGTGTGGCTCAGTGGTTGAGCATCAATCTATGAACCAGGAGGTCACGGTTTGACTCCTGGTCAGGGCACATGCCTGGGTTGTGGGCTCAATCCCCTGCCCTGGTCAGGGGTCATGTGGGAAGCAACCAATCAATGTATCTCTCTCACAACATTGTTTATCTCTGACTTTCCCCCTCCCTTCCACTCTCTCTAAAAATCAATGGAAAAATATCCTGGGGTGACGATTAACCAAAAAAGAAAAAAAAGAAATGCTTGCTGAGTGCCTGCTATAAATATTTTCTCTGGAATTGTCCTAATCTAGGATAGGAAGTATGAAGCCACACCATGTCCTGGTAACCCAAGCCTTTACTCATTACTAACTTCATTGGCGTAGCTCTTTTGGGAAATGTGACACAATTCCTAACAACTTATGAAACCATTAGTCACAGGCTGGGGATCTGTTGCTTTACCACTGACATACTGCCACCTCCTGGATAGGGTGTGACAAGTGACCAGCCGCTGTGGCTGGTTCCTGAGAGTGGGAGCCAGAGGGGAAGCCTGCCCGTCCGGTGGCATCAGAAACAGGAATCCAAGCCCCTGGTGGGCTGACTTCCCATGCAGGGTTTGGACCCAAGCAGGTTTGGTGGGACTGCTGGGAAATGACATAAAACTCCCTTGACCTTTGGGAGGCAGGTCACAGCATCAAACCGGTATGGTGTCTTCTTGTGGCAGGCTTTTTGATCTTGAGATGCCTCACTTGATGTGGGCATTGAGAACATTTTCAAGATTTTTTTCTCTGCAATCTGAACAGACTGCCTTGCTTTGGTTTTAGAGGTTTGGCACAACTATAGAAGGGTGAGCCCTAACCGGTTTGGCTCAGTGGATAGAACATAGGCCTGTGGACTGAAGGGTCCCAGGTTCGATTCTGGTCAAGGGCATGTACCTTGGTTGCGGGCACATCCCCAGTGGGGAGTGTGCAGGAGGCAGCTGATCGATGTTTCTCTCTCATTGATGTTTCTAACTCTCTATCCCTCTCCCTTCCTCTCATTAAAAAATCAATAAAATATATATAAAAAAAAAAAGGGTGAGAATGAGACTTCCAGTCCATGGGAGACCAGAAATCTCTCTCCAGTTGGATCTGGCTTTGATGATGCAGGTTGGTGGACTCAGTGTGTGAGGAGACAGTGGTTCCCACCGAGGGTAGCTGCACCTTCTTTGTCCCCCCAGTCAATCTGAACAGGTTCTCTGTGTAGAGATTTTAGGATTTATCCGTCTGCATCGCCCACTGACCTGGCCCACGCTCTGCACAACGCTGACTGCGCACAGATCTCTCTTCCTCTTATCTGCCTCCTCCCTGAAGGAGCCTAAAGTACATCTGAATTAGCCTAAAGTGCATCCTGAGCAGAATCCTTTGATCTGAAAGCTCAAAGGGTTTCATTATCCAGAGAGTGAGGTCTAAATTCACTTGAGGCTTTCAAATCCCTTATCATAGGGTTTCTGTACTTTTTTAAAATAATTTTTTATTTTTCAATTACAGTTGACATACAATATTATATTAGTTTCAGGTCTGTAACCCAGTGATTGGACATTATATAACTTACTAAAGTGGGTCACCCCATAAAACTAGTGCCTATTTGATACCATACATAGTTATTACAATATTATTGACTATATTCCCTATGCTGTACTCTATATCCCCATGACTATTCTGTAACTACCAATTTGTACTTAATCCCTTCACCTTTTGGGTTCCTGTACATTTTTGTTTGTTTGTTAATCCTCACCCAAAGATATTGTCCCATTGATTTTTAGGGAGAGTGGAAGAGAGAGGGAAAGAGAGAAACACTGATTGGTTGCCTCTTGCATGAGCCCTGACCAGGGTCTGGGCCAGGGAGGAGCCTGAAACCAAGATATGTGCCCTTGACTGGAATCGAACCGAGGACCCTTTGGTCTGCAGGTGGATGCTCTATCCATTGAGCCAAACTGGCTAGGATGGTTTCTGTACTTTTTGATCATCATAACCACCCCCTCCATATGCCCTTGTCCCTTCCTTTCTGCCACCTGACCAAGTGTACCTGATAGTGTAATGCTAATAAATTTGCCCCAAACACTTTTGCTTTTACTTTCTGTTTTCTATTAATCCTTGCTGTATACATGGCCTTGAGCCTTGGTTTCCTTGTCTATTAACTAGAGAAAATAGTACCTATCTCATAACATGGAGCTGGATTAAATAACTGATGCAGCTACACAATCCTTAACCATGCTGGGCACATAAACAGCTCCCCCAACATGTAATTATTAGTATCATGTCTGCTAGGTAAGGCTCTACTCATTTTTTCAAAGTCCAACTTGAGTGACTCTACTTTGAGGAAACCCCGATTCCCGTGGTTGTTGCCTTTCCTTCCCCACCAGCCCTGTAGCATGCTATTTCTACTTCTATAATAGCCCTTAGGCGACTTGCCGGGTGTCCATTAAATGATATGTGTGCTTAGGTTATTATGCTTGTAGCATTTATGAGTTGGGGACAGGAACTATATATCTTATTTTGTACCCACCTGCATTGTACCCTTTGGCATCTACCAGTTCACAAAACAAGTGCTCAGTTAACTGTTGCTTTAAAAAGGTTGGAGGGCATGTTCTAGTCCTGGCCCTCCTACCCTGGGGTTTTCTAGGCAGAGAGGGAAGAAGGGCCATCTTCATTTCCAGACAAGCTTCAGTTCCAGTCAAGGAACATGTTAGCGGCGTTAATGCAGACAGAGGCCTGGATTTTTGTCCTACTTGGGCAAAACCCTGTGGAACTGCCCCTTCCCGTCAAGGAGCTCTGGACTCCAGCAGCTGCCTTTAATTGGGCTGTAAGCCCTCTGCCAGCCCTGGAAAATCTTGATCTTGAGGGTTGGCTCTGGTTTCCTCAGGCTGTCACGCACAGCCCTTAAAAAGTCACTGCAGCTATTGCAGGGAGTGGCCACCAGAGGGCAGCAAAGATCCATTATTATGCAAAAACTTGGCCATGGGATGGGAAGCTAGAAGACATGTTTCAAAGCAGAAAGAATGAGAATCCGAATAAAAGCAGGTTTCTGAAGGAGTGAAGGGCAGCAAGCTGGTGCAGCTCACCATCGTCTTCATAGGCCCAAGACCTGGAAGCAGCAAGTTAGGGACACTGGCCAGGCCCATATGGTCTCCCCAAATCTCTCCCCAAGCTATTTCTGGTAGTTTTCACTGGAGAGCATCATTCTGCAGTCATAATGCAAATACTCTATTCAGGAGTTTGGGCATTGCCTATCTAGTACTTACACACTATATTATAGCTTTATGGTCTTTTACAGAGCATTTTCACCCCCATTTCTCCCTTTATTGAGGTATAATTAGCAAAAATTGTACTGAATTGAGGTGCAAAACTTGATGTTTTGATATATCACACCCATTTAGAAGATCTGAATCTCCTGTTGTCTTAAAAGGTAAAAAGAAGGAATACTATCATCTCTGTTTAAGGACACGGGCTCAGAAACATGAAGGGGGTTGTTCAAAGGCGAGTTGGTGGTGGAACCAAGTCTAGTTTCTCTGATTCCAGACCCTTTGCTTATTCTTCTAGTTTTCAGTTGTTTATGTTTGTAACCTTTGTTTTTAAGAGCAAGGACTCATCTGATTCATCTTTATACCTTTGAATGGTGCCTCCGTAATCTTTAGGGTTGTGACTGGGTATGTTGTGTAAGGCCTTGCTCCTTAGGAGTTGGATTCTGGGATGTCTCTCTTATCCTCCAGGATTCAGTGATTCGGTGATTTGGAGGCACAGCCCTAACAACAACAGTGACAGCCCCGAGCGATCCTGCTGGCTGAGCATTTCTGCACGGCGGCCACCTAGTGACTGCCAGCCTGTGAAGGTGCATTCCTGGCCATGCAGGCGGGTGCAGGGCAACGGACAGTTTCTCCAAGGGGGCACCAGTCTCCCCGGTGTTACAAGAGTTGACTTAGGGGAGGAGGATGAAAACGTTCAGTTTTAGCAATGATACATACACTAGTACATACATTATTATTTACACACATACACACACATGTTGCTTACAACGAGGTCAATTTTCAAAGTGAATTTATTTAAAGAAAAACATTAAAGAAATAATAGGAGGCTGCTATGCAATGAGGCAAAAGTATGAAGCAGGTTTACCAGTGACTGAAGTTCGAGAACCTGTGGTGAGGTGGGAAGATGTCACTAGAGTCATAAAACTAATTTCACGTTTGGCTCTGACCCTTAAGCCATGTAGCCCTGAGTAAGTTGCTGACCTGTTTTCTCATCTGTGAAGTCAAAAGAATTCTCACGCTCCTTACCTCCAATGAGAACAAATGAGAGCATGCTGATGCCTGGTAGCCCCTGTGCAGATGTCCGGTGGTGCTAACATCCGATTCCCTCTTTTACCCAGGTCCGTCCAGGACCTACTCTTTATCGCTACAGTGGATGCCTTCCATTTCCCAGGATCCCTAGCATCCAACTCAGTTGGTTGCCCACACCTGGGCCTGCCACTCTGAGCATGGGGAGGAGAGGTGTTGGAGAAGGCCTGGAATCCACGTGGGAACAAGTCCCACCAGTACATGTCACTGTGCTTTGTCATCCTGATTTATGACCTCATACAAGGAAGGGCGGGAGCAGAAGGAGCTGTTCACTTCCAGATACCTAAGGAGGTTTCTGACATCTGCTGTTTTCCTTGGCATGAGAGGAACAGGCGCCAGGCTGATTTTTAAGGTCTGAGCTAATCTTGGAAGTGAAGGAGAACAGCACCTCCCACAGCTGGCCAGACTCTGCAGGGCTGCGGAGCAAAGGGCCTGCAGCGGGCACGGGCTCCAGAACACACGGCGCTGTCCCTAGGTTCTCACCAGTGTTAGTGCTGCGTGGATGCGGGCTAAGGATTGGCACGTCACCAGTTGGGGGAAAGGAGCCTGAGGCTAGGACAGTTCTTAATTGGTTCTTAGCCTGGCCCCCTGGGGACAGCCAACTAGGGTTGACAGAGGCGTCAATGACCCCGGGGCCAGGGGATGTCATCCTCATTACACGCTCCTCCATCCACACATGCCCATGGTATTCAGAGAACATTTCTAGCCCCTACTATGTGCCACGTCTTTTGGGCAAATGAGGCAGCCAGGTGTGTCAAAAGGCTGCATAAGACTTTTTAAAAATACATTTTTATTGGTTTCAGAGAGAAAGGGACAGGCGAGAGGATGGAAACATCAATGATGAGAATCATTGATTGGCTGCCTCCTGCACGCCCCCTGCTGGGGATCGAGCCTGCAACCCAGGCATGTACCCTTGACTGGGATCAAACCTGGGACCTTTCAGTCCACAGGCTAACACTCTATCCATTGAGCCAAACCAGCTAGGGCTGCATAAGACCTTTTTTGCCACCAGAATTCCTTTTGTCATCCTTTCTTCCCTCTACCACCCTGGACTTAGATTGATATAAATTATTCTGTCAGCCAAAAAGTGCATTTAGCCCGGCCTGCATGACTCAGTGGGTGAGCATCGACCTATGAACCGGGTCACAGTTTGATTCCCAATCAGGGCATATGCCAGGGTTGTGGGCTTGATCCCCAGTGTGGGGCGTGCAGGAGGCAGCCGATCAATGATTCTCATCATTGATGTTTCTGTCTCTCCCTCTTCCTTCCTCTCTGAAATCAATTAAAACAGAACTCCCCTCCCCCAAAGTGCACTTATTATTTATTTCCAAGTTTTTGGTAGTCAAATATTTATATAACTGCAAATAAGTGCTCTGTGAACAGGAGCTAGTAAGTGGCATTACTACACTGACTACCCATTGGACAAAAGCAAAATTGCTGGCAGACTATCTGAGAGGGAGTTCAGGGTTTTAGAGGTAGTGATATAACAGCTGGGTTTTGAAGAATAAGATTCACAAGCAGAGAGGAGGAGGTTGCTGCAGGCAGAGGGGCAGAAGCACAGGTGCTGAGCCCAACACCTCCACTCCTGGCTGATCAAGTGGATTAGGCTGAAGCTTGAGCTCAGTGGGTGGAAGCTGGGGTGTGGAATGGAGCCAATGACGGAGATGAGAACCAGCCATCTTACGGGTGCATGTTCCAATCTTTCCATATCATGGTCCTGGGAAAAACCAAGGCCCAGGAAGCCCCACCGGAGTCCCTTTGGTTCCCGAGAGCAGAAGGAAAGAGACCTGGCCTGAAACCTGTCTCCCACCCTGGCTGCCTGCACCTTAGCTCCAAGAACAAACCATTTTCCTGTGATTTTCTTGGCTCACCTCTTAAATGTCCCAGAGCCAGAACAGGCTGTGCCATGGCCGAAACAAACATGCTGAGCAAATAAACAAGGCTGCGGGCCAGGGAAAGCGCCAGAGGGGCCTCCAACCAGACCCACGGGTTCCGGCAAGTCTGCCCGAGCCTGGGCCTCTGCTTATTCCTTGGAATGTGAGAGGGGGGAGCATGGGAGTTTTGGGGTCCCTTCCAGCTCTGTGATCTAAGCAAGTGGCCCGTAGAGGGGGAAACTCCAGAGCTACTGGTTCCGAAGGAGCCTCCTTCCTTTCCACTATGCAGTGTGGCTAAGGCCAGGAGAGGGGAGATCTTGTGGCAAATACTGAAGCCAAAGGACACTGGCCGTTTGCTCACTCACACAGCTAGAGCCCGGAAGAGTCCGGATTCCGACCAAGGCCTGCTGGGCTCCACGGCTCTTTGGTGGGAAGGGGCTCTGGGTTGTGTCACGACATTCAGCCTTGACACAGGTCCCAGGCAGTGCCAGTTTCCAGCGAATCCCCAGCTTACAAGTGAGTATTCTTCCAAAGTGGCTGGTAAGCCCGGGAGTCTGAGTCCCACAAAGAGGCTGGTGGGGCCCCAGCCAGGTGGTCCTTGCTCTGAGCAGCCCCCGGGCTGGGAGTGTCCTGCGAGGACCCCGGGGTCCCTCTGCTGCTGCCCTTTCAGCCCAGGTGGCAGAACCATCCCAGACACTGACTCATCAGTTCCCCTCGCCCGGCATCACCGCCGCTCCTGTGCTTAGAAAGGCAGGAAATTGAACTCCGGTGTTTTAGAAAGTCCTTCAACAATAAGCTTGATTAAAAGGGGATTTTCCGTTAACCCTGGAGAATTTCAGTTAACCAAAGCCTTATTGTGTTCTAGTTCTTTGAAATGTGGTCAGCGATGTTCGGTGTGTTTATGGTAAATCTCAATAGCCAGACGACTCCATTAAACAGGATTCCCCCACCGCTTGGGATCAGTCATAGAACCACAGACTTACCAAGTTGAAAGGCGTTGGGGATCATTTAATAGGATCTTCCATTGTACAGATGAGGAAACGGAGGCCGAGAGGGGATGCAGCTTACCCAAGGCTACACAGCTCCTGACTGGCATAACCATGGTGACAGACTCCTGGCCCACAGTGCTCTGTGCCACGTCACCAATACTTACAGGGCAGGAAACCTTTGTGTCCAGGGCTATCTGCTGAATTTAGCTTGCAGTGGTGTTTTATTTGGTCTGCACCATGTTTTTAAAAATAGGGAAGTTTCCTGTAAAAATCCAAATTTGGTGTTTTTTGTAAAACTGGATAACCTGGCCACACGGGGCCTAATGTCAACGAAGGAGGGCTGAGTGGCAGCGACCCCTGTGGACTGGGGACATGGGATCTAGAGGCCATGCCCCACCACTGCTGTCGTTGCACACCCGGCCCTCCTCACCCATTTCACGACCTGCTGGTCCCTCTGGGCATTGGGACTTGGCCTCTCTGCTTTCTTGTGAAGGGCACACTCCTTGGTTAATAAAAAAAGAGGGCTGAAGTGAGCCAGAATGAAAAGTAGGGGAGACAGTGAGGAATCAGAAGCACTTGTGTTAAGTGCCCTGGGTAAGCTCAGATCAAGGGCTGAGAAAGGGCTCTAGGAGCTCCCATTTGGGTGAGAAACGTGAAAAGCTAAATAGCAGCAGGAGAGATACCACTTGGCAAGATAGATGCACTGGCAAAGTGCATGGACCAGGTGAGATGTGTTAAAGCAGCTCAGGTGGTTGAGAAAGTTAGAATGAGATGGGTCTTGACCCAGAAGTTAACCTGTATGAAATAATGGAGAGACCAGAGACAGAAACACCAGCCAGGAAGCTACCGTGGCCGTCAGAACTGAGAGCCAGGGTCAGGTGAGTGGAGGTGAGAAAGGAGGGGAGAGATGGAGAGATGGATGCCAGAGAGAGATCCCAGAGGCGGACTGGGCAGGATTTGGACTCTGCGTGGAGGTGGACAGAGAGGAGAGGGAAGAGTCAACGTTGATGGATCCTTTGTGCCTGGTGACCAGGAGAGTGGCCAAACCCCAAACAGAAAAGGGAAAGCTGGTTTGGGGAAGATCTGTTGAATTTGAGATGACAAAGGGCTCATGGTTGTCCAGTGGACAGCTGAAATTGGGACTGGAACTCGAGAGTCAGAGCTGGTAGCCTAGAGGGGCTAGTGAAACCATCAAGTCCATGAGACCCCGCTCCCAAGAGCAGAGCACAGCGAGCTGAAGGCAACGTGAGGAACCCTGCGGGATGGCCATCCTTAACAAGACGCAGAGGAGGACGAGGAGCCAGCCACAGGGAAAGCACAATCGGGACGAAGAGGACCAAGCTGGGTGTCGCTGGAGAAGCTCAGAAGAGAGCTGAGCAGAGCCCTTTACAGTGTCAGAGAGTGTCAGAAATTAGGTCCCAGAGTCCAGAGCGTGGGGCCATCACACTGAGCATGCGTATTGCACTCTAGAGGCATCTCGGGGGTGGGGGGTGGGGTGGGGGGGGGGAAGAACTAAGACAGCAAGCACACGGCCTAGAGACATGGAAGGTGGGAGGCGTACCTGTAGGTGTTAGGGAGGGGTCAGAGAGGAAGAGATGGAGGATCCCCTTTTAACATGGGGGGGGGGTGGGGTGGGGTGGGGGTCGGGATGGGGGAGATGCTGAGTCAACATCAGCCAGCTTTCCAAGGCTTGATTCCTGTGATAGCTGCTGGATGTGTGTGTGTGTGTGGTGGTCTTCTCATCATTCTAGAGATGTGTCATCCGACATCGCTTTCTTATTTTGGACTGTTCCCTATTTTACCGATCTGGATTAAAAACAAGAACAAAAACCTGTGGAGAGCTGCCCACTCTGAGGGGGAACCGACCAGGTGTGAGTGATTCAAAGGAAACGAATGGTCCTTTCCCTGACACAGACACACCTGCGAAGGAGCCTCAGCTTGCACTGCTGCTTAGTCCCGAGAGGGAAGCTGAACTCCAGCTTTATAACCGAGCCCCATTGTGCCAGTGAAATGGAGGCTCCGGAGGCCAAGGACCTGAAGCTCTAGGTGTTGAACTGGAGTCCACGTTCTTGCCAACACCAGTCAGGCCGGACTCAGGGGCACGCCCACCTACACCAAGTAAGCACTTACCATCGAACTTCCCGTTTTACCCATTTAGGGGTGAGATCCTTGCACAAAGATGCATGGATTAGACAGAATGAGGCTGATCCCAGGGAGGGAGGAGGGAGGGGAGCACTGAATCTGATCTGGAGGAAACTGGCTGGAGGAGGCCATCTGTGGGATTCTAGGGGCCTTTGCGCTGGGCTTTTCACATGGGGTCCTCTCCCCTGGGGTCCCAAGCACAACCCTGCCATGATAAGCAGAATTGCTGCATCTCTGTGTGCATTTGGGGGGAAGGGGTGCACATGGGTACTTTCTGGGCAGAGGGTGCAGATCCTTCATCAGACTCTCCCAGGGGCCTTGTCCAAAGGAGAGAACCATTGCCTTGTTAGCATCTGCGGTCCCCTCGGTGGATCTGGACACGACGGTGTAAATTATGCCCAGTCCCTGCCATTCTTTCTAAATCTTCCTAGAAATATATTCTAGCCAGACTCTCACCCTGCACAGGGCGCAGAGCCCCTCCTCCTGGAAACCTTATGGGGGTGGGGGGGCTGTGGCTGATGATCCCCGAAGCCCCCAGCGCAGCGCTGGGCCGGGCGGGAGCGGGAGGCAGCGGATCAGCGGATGTCACGGCTTACCTCAGAGCCCGAATTAGAAGCTGAAAATCACAGCAGGAAATAATGCGGTGCCCAAAATAGACGCAGCGCTGGGAGAGAGGCCGGGAGGAGGCGGCATTCGAGGCTCCTGCGGGGTCCTCCCCAGCGGCGGCCTGACAAGCGCGTCAGCGGCCAGAAAAGGCCAGGAAGCCGGGCGGCTGCTGGGGAAGGAGGGGGCCCAGTCCACGCGGGGAGGGCGGCCTGCGGTTCCGGCCAGGCCCGCGGCCTCCCTTCCGGCCCTCCCCCCTCGCCCCCTCCCTCCAGCTCCCCACCGCTGCCCCCCCCAGCCTCTCCCTCCCTCCCTCCCTATCCAAACTTGGTCTCCCACCTTCCCCAAGGCCTTTGGTTTCTCCCTGTCTTCCCCTCTCTCTTCCACGCTCCCTAAAAATCAATGGAAAAATATCCTAGGATGAGGATAAAAGGAAATAGTGGCTAAGGTTGTAAGGAACTAAAAGAAATATCAGAATAAAATAGCAATATAGTTAATATTTTTAATAGTTACTAATCATAAAATGTGCTAAGCATTTTACAGGAATGAATTCATTTAAGTGACAATAACCCTATGAAATCAGTAGTAGCATAGCCTTTTGCCAGAAAACTCAAGGTCATGGAAGGCTTAGAGCTGGGGCTCTGATGGACCGAACCAGCACCCTAGCTGCAAATGGAAAGGGGGTGCTGGTTTCTGCAGGTTTTTTCCTCGATATGGAAATATCTTCATTTTGCTAGTTATAAAGGTAACGCATGCTTACTAAGAACAATTAAGACGATATAGAAGGGTGTAAAGTAAAAATATTTAAGTCCTCTCCCATAATGCCCCTCTGCATGGATTTAACACACTTCTGCCTTTTAAGATCCTTGGTATCACAGTGTCATCTTTGGGAACATCTGTGCCTGTGGCAGCACACATTGATGATTATGTCCTTGATTCTCACAGGGGAATTGGTGGGTCAGAAGGTATAAACATTTACATTTTAGTCACTTGTTGAAATGGACAAGTTATTTATTTATTTACTTATTTTTCAAGTTATTATTTCGAGCCATGGTATATAATGACAGGTAAGAATGCCGTAGCCCTTGTATTGCTGGCAACAGTTCAATGAGTACAATCTTAAAGAAAGCTATTTGTTAACAGGTATCAAGAGACTTAAAAATGCTCACACTTTTTACCTTTGAGCCACTCCACTTACGAGAATCTAACACAGGAAATAAGTAAATGAAAAAGTAATATTTAGTGTTGTAATAGGAACGATTGGGGCATCCTGACATGTCCTTTAACGAGGGAATGGTTAAATGAGTCATGCAAAAAGTATGACCATTTCTGGGCTGAAAGGCTATATTGTCATTAAAAACAATGGTTATGAGGACCCCAGTAACATGACGGAAATGCTTAGAAGGTAAAATCGAACGAAAAACGTAATATACAAAGCTATATGCACGTATAATTACAATTGCATAAGAAGAAACTGTAAAGAAATGGTAGTATAGTTGTATCAATGGTTATGTTAGTGTTGGGATCATTGTGTGTGTTTTTTAAATTCTTTCTGTAATGTGGTTTAAATACTGCAGCATAGATCGCAATTATCAAAGGCCCCTGCTTCCTTTCCCCTCTCTGGGTTGAGCTTTCACCTCTAGAATTGAAACAGTCAGACTAGAAGTAGATGACTTCTAAGTCAGCCCCGTTCTGGTATTGTATATTCTCTGATACAAGCACGTGATTCTTTCTGTTACAGACTTGAAGCCAAACTTCAGTCTTCACACTGACAGTGGACAGGTCAGACTAGAACCTGCTTTGTCATCATTAGCTCAGGCTATGCTTGCATGTGAAATAAGTGAGGCTAGATAGCGGTCAGGGGAATCATGTTGTGATTCTTTATCTGGAGAAGTGTGTGTGTGTGTGTGTGTGTGTGTGTGTGTGTGTGTGTGTGCAGGGGCAAGGCTGGAAGAATGCCACTCTGCTGGCGCAGCCTTCGTCAGAACCCTGAGAAGGGCTGAGTGGGCTCTGACTCAGCTTCATGACTCACTCTGTGTTGCATCTCCGAGCTCTGGGTACATCTTCGGGATTATTTCAGCTCAGCCTCGAGTGGAGGAGGGAGAAATTTGGGCCAGCACCTCTGGATGACTCACCCTGCTGAGCTGGAAGGAAGAGGCCAAAGCGATTCTATCTTGTACCCTCCGCCACCCCCCATCACCACCCCTGCCTCCCCAGAGGTTCCCATGCAGTCCCAGACCTCATGTGTAGGGCAGGGCTGCTCTAAAGGCTCCCACCCAGGCACTTCCCACCCACCCACACCTCCCTGCCCAAACTGCTATAATTTCTTTGGTTCCTTCACTTGGTTGTTCTCTGTGCTTCCTGTGGGCATCTGAGGTCAGCTTATAAGGAGGCTTATAAAACTCTCCTGAACTGCCTTTCATTCTGTTCTTTACTTCCCACAAAACTTTCCAGTTTACAAATTAGTTTTACATCCCTTTTCTCGGTTGATTCTCTCTGAGACCTTAGGAAGCCTGGCAGAGCGGAATATCACCATCCTGTAGGGAAGGTCAGGGGAGGTCAAAGAAGTGAAGGGACCAGTAAAGGGACTGATGAAAGGCATTGAGGGCTGGGCAGGACAGAGCTGTCGGGAACTGCAAGGCACTTGGCTGGGCAGTGGGCTGGGGAAAGGGCTGTGCTGGCTGTGACATGACAAGAAATGTGGCTGCATGGGGGCAGAAGACAGACAAAGTGTTTTGACTCTATCCCAAGACCAGTGGAAACCACTGAGGGTTTCAGCAGGGGCCTGGGTGTGGTGTGGCAGGGAACGGGAGCAGGGCAAGCCGGGAAGCTGTCCCCGCAGTTCAGATGAGAGAGATGGTCTGCCGGTGCAATGGCTCCTGGGATGTGTCAGCCCTGAGTATTCCCCTGTAGGGGGCAGAGCTTCCTATAGATCAGTGGTTCTCAACCTTCCTAATGCCGCGACCCTTTAATACAGTTCCTCATGTTGTGGTGACCCCCAACCATAAAATTATTTTTGTTGCTACTGCATAACTGTAATGTTGCTACTGTTATGAATTGTAATGTAAATATCTGATAGGCAGGATGTATTTTCATTGTTACAAATTGAACATAATTAAAGCATAGTGATTAATCACAAAAACAGTATGTAATTATATATGTGTTTTCCGAAGGGGTGGCGACCCACAGGTTGAGAACCGCTGCTCTAGATGGTGCCTGGAGCCAGGCAGTGGGTGAGATGGCTCAGGGAAGAGGGAGAGACACGATGCACACCGAGGCACACCCACACTTAAGAGCCGAGCAGAGGCAGGTGTGGCATGACAGGAGGGGGCCCCGCCACACCGTTAAAGCACCGCCCACCGTGACTCCATCCTGTGCACAGGCCCTGCGAAGGAGACACAGAGGCTCGGGGGTGAAATGACCCGAGGGGACCTCTGGTTCTTCCCTGTGTTGTGGTTCCTCTCCTTTCACCCAGTGCTGGTTGCATGGGTCACCAACCAGGAATGGAAGCCACAGCCGTGGCAGGCAGCCAGGAAGTGGTCTCTTAGGAGAGTCCTGGAACCTCCAGCGGCTGTGACTGCAGGCTCTGGGAAGGGGCGGGGCCCCCTGAGCCCTTTCCCTGGGAGGGGTATGGTTTCCAGATAAAGTATGGAATATCCAGTTAAATGTGAATTTCAGATCAACAGAAAATAATTTTTAATATGAGCATATTCCAAACATTCCATAAGACATACTTGTATTTAAAAAGTACTTGATGATTATCTGAAAATTCAAGTCTCACTGGGTATCTGTCTGTATTTTTAGTTGCTAAATTTCGCAGCCCCTGCGAAAGGGGGTGCCTCACTGCCCCTGCATTCCCAGGCCTTGGGG
This sequence comes from Myotis nattereri, assembly GCF_964212035.1. NCBI lineage: Eukaryota > Metazoa > Chordata > Mammalia > Chiroptera > Vespertilionidae > Myotis > Myotis nattereri. Next base: position 72,045,230 of record NC_138085.1, on the reverse strand, counting down.
TTTTCCTTTGTCTGAGGCCATGGTAAGACCCAGCCTCTGCATCCGTCAGCCTGCCCTGGGGCCTCACGTGGGCCTCTGGGGAGACAAGCCTGTTTCTGATGGCCTTGCAGCTCCTGGCTCAGGCCCAAGCGACTGTGGCCTTCCACGTGCCAATGGCTCCCCATCTGGGCAGACAACCTGCTGTCTCCGGTCATGAGGCGACCAGGGCTCTCCTGCACTGGCCAGGGTGGCACATCCAGGCTGGTAGGTGGCCCAGGAGCCTGTAGCCCTCAGCCAGCTGACAGCTTGCACTGAGGGGCTGAGGCTAAGGACTAGAGGAAAAGGGAAATGGAAGCTCTGTCTTGGGACTAGGGACCGAGGGTGTGTGTGTGTGTGTGTGTGTGTGTGTGCGTGTGCATGTGTGTCTTCAGAGACCTACTGTTAGAAAGAAGCAGTGCCCCACCTGGCCTGGGTTTTACAGAGTTCAAGGCACTGTTTCATGTCTGACCTCATTTGACCCTCACCATATGGTCAGATGAACAGGGAGGGTATTCTCAGCTGCCCACCGTCCTTCATGGAGGAGTAAAAGGGTTGAGAGAGGTTAAGTTTTTGCCCAGAGTCATATATCCTAACACCAACACAGAGGAAAGTGATAAAAATTCTGCAACTCCAAGGAGCCTGGGGTATGATGCTCTGGATGAAGTTCCCACATTTACACAGTAGGGGGCAGACCTGAGGCTTTGCTTTAAGAACTAGGTAGAGGAGTCCACAGCCCTGCCCTGGACATAGGCCAAAAGATAGGCTGGAAGTTCTCACCGGCGGAACTTGAAGAGCTTCCTCAGGACACATCTTCTTTCCACTGCTGCTCAGACTTGGAGCGGGCAGTGGAGGTCTTAGGTAGATTCTGGGGAAGCAAGACTCGGTGCTGGGTGTTGTGAGTGGGGATCTGGGTCCGTCACAGCAGAATCTGTTGAATGTTGAACCAGACCTTGAATGGGGACAACACAGCAGTGTGTGTGGCCAAAATTATATATGTGAAGAGCTGTGTATATTTATCCCACACATATTTTCTGAATGTCCATCATATGCCAGACACCATTGTAGACACGGGGGATACCACAGGATGGAACAAATATGCACACACAGATCCTCCCAGATTGCCCTCCCTTGCTTTTGAGTCGACTATTTTGACCCCAGAAAATATACTCCAGCCCCTTTACCAGCTTCCAGAAAAACAACAACAAAACCAAACGTTTCCCATCAAACATGGAGTGAAGGCTGCGGTGAAGGTGGGTGGGTGGAGGGCATTCATTTTACTGAGGATTTACTGGGTGGGGGGAGGCCACATCGCTCCTCTCCCAGCCTCTCACTCTGTGAATCTTTACTGTACGTGACCCTTCTGCCGAGTCTCCCTTGGTCCCTGCAGCCAACCTGGGGGTGCACCTCCTTCCTCCCACCTCGCACCCCAAGCTCCTAGCCCGGCCAGACTTTCTACAGCAATCTTTTCACAGACATTCAATCTTGGGAAGGAAGACTTTTGTCTCCTTCTTTTCTCACTGTTTGGCCTTGAAGGACATTCTCTTTCTGACATGGGGATGCAGTCCCTATCCTATTTCTTTCCTTTCCTTTTTTTTTTTTTACTTAATACTTTTATTGATTTCAGAGAAGGAAGAGGGAGAGAGAGAAACATCAGTGATGAGAAAGAATCATTGATTGGCTGCCCCCTGCCTGCCCCACACGGGGTTAAATCCTCAACCGGGCATGTGCCCTGACCTGGAATGGAACCATGACCTCCTGGTTCATAGGTCAGTGCTCAACCACTGAGCCACGCCAGCCGGGCCCTGTCCCATTTCTAATTCTCAAAATATTCCTGGGTGAAATGAGCTTACACCTGCAGAGGGCTGTCCTCAGGACCCTCTCGCGACACCCGACAGCCCTGCTGTCAGATTAGACCAGCCAGGGCAGGCCCGCCCCCGTGTTGTCCCCACTAAGATGATGCCCATGGGAGCCACGGTTGGGCTGCTCCTCTTTTATTTTGGATGGGATGTCATTTAGCACCTTGTTCTCGCTCTTTTGTTCATACAATGGAACAAACACACGCCACCATCAGAAGGACGGTGACAGCCTGTGTTTACATATTTTTGTTGTGTCTGTCTCTGAGAAGCGGCAACTGCTATGTAGATTTTCCTTTTTGACAAAGTGAGTTTTCACTCAGTGCTGGGGGTCTGATCATTAAACACAAAAAGGGGGAGCCGCTCCTTCTGTGTCTTTTCATTCTTGCTCTGTCTCTTCCTCTTCTTCCTTTTTTCTTTTTCTTTAAACACAGATGCTGATCTGTCTGTAAGGTTGACCTTGGCCACCTCTGACATGGCCACATAGAGAAACTGGGCCCTAGTGTGTCTGTTACCTCCTGGAGACTCCTACTCGGGAGGCAGGCAGATGCTCCTTCTCCCGGGGCCTTTCTCACTGCTCTGCCCTGCCCTCCCCTCCCCAAAAGCACCTCTGTGCCATCTGGAGCTCTGAATAGGGTGCCTGGGCCCAAGATGAGCCAGGCAGAAGAAAAAGAAGGAAAGTGCCAGGACCGGTTTGGCTCAGTGGATAGAGCGTCGGCCTGCGGACTGAAAGGTCCCAGGTTCGATTCCGGTCAAGGGCATGTACCTTGGTTGCGGGCACATCCCCAGTGGGGGGGCGTGCAGGAGGCAGGTGATCGATGTTTCTCTCTCATCGATGTTTCTGGCTCTCTAGCCCTCTCCCTTCCTCTCTGTAAAGAATCAATGAAATGTATTTAAAAAAAAAAAAGAAAGAAAGAAAGAAAGAAAAAGAAGGAAAGAGAAAAAAAGAAAAGAGAGGAGCAGTAGCAGTGAGAGCGACTACAGCCTCAGTGTGAACTCGGTGAGCTCAGGGACAAGGACGACAGAGGCCATGGTCATTTACACATGCCAGTGAGGAGTCAGGCCTTTGGCTGAGAGTAACAGAAAGGCCACTCTAATTAGCTTGAGCCCCAAAGGGGAAGGGGTTGGCTCACAGAAGCAGGCTGTGGAGACAGCAGAAAGGGCACGGCTGGCGGGACTCACCCTTCCCTCCTAGGTGTTGGTTCATCCACAGCTCACAGGACCGTGCCCGACAGTAGAGAGCTCTGCCCACTATCTCCGGTTAGAGCAGCGGTTCTCAACCTGTGGGTCGCGACCCCTTTGGAGGTCGAAAGACCCTTTCACAGGGGCCGCCTAAGACCATCGGAAAACACATATATAATTACATATTGTTTTTGTGATTAGTCACTATGCTTTAATTATGTTCAATTTGTAACAATGAAATTGGGGGTCACCACAACATGAGGAACTGTATTAAAGGGTTGCGGCATTAGAAAGGTTGAGAACCACTGGGTTAGAGGCTCTAGCAAACAGCAATATACCATTTTTTAGTTGCAGATTTCTAAAGAATGTTAAGCTTTGATGCTCTTAACTATTGGTGAAGGAATGGAAAAATGGGGGCCCTAATGCTCTGATACACTGCTGGAGGGGGTGTACATCTTCCCAGCCACTTTGCAGGGAAATTTGGCACTACCTATTATGATTCTAAATGCGGGTATTGCATGCCCTGGCTGGTGTGGCTCAGTTGGTTGAGCATCATCCCATGCATCAAAAGTTCACCGATTCGATTTCCGGTCAGGGCACATGCCTGGGTTGTAGGCTCAATCCCTCTCCCTTCCTTTCTCTCTAAAATCAATAAAGCATATCCTCAGGTAAGGACGGAAAAAAGATATTATTGATTTGGTGATGCTACTTCTCAAAACCAGACCAGGAACTTTTATGCGTGTGTATAAGGAAATATGGGCAAGGATGTTATGTAAAGTGTTATTTGTAGCACAACATTAGAAATAACTTAAATGTCCATCTTTAGACCATGGTATATTTCATGCTGTGAAAATATGGAAAGTTTTAAAAAGCATGACTATGTACTGACATAAGCCCTAAGACATGTTGGTAATGAAAAAAGTACTTTTCAAAATGATACATACAATATGGTATCACTCAAGCTTAAACAAAAACAAAACCTTGAAATAATCATAGACATGTCTGTGTGTGTTTATAACATACATTTCTAAATGCATCCAAATGTATAGAAAAAGGTCTGGTGAACAGCTAAGATTGGGGGTGGGGTTTGAAGGAGACTGTCAGGTTTGAATTTTCTTAATGATAACATGTTAGTGGAGTAAAGGGGTCCGTTTGCTTGTGCACATCAAAGCCCAATCCAACTCAAACAAGAGTTTGCAGTCAAGAAAGTAAGGGTTTATTAGTTGAGGAAATAGTGCCAAGTCTGGAGCCACAGATAAGCTAGTGCTCAAAGACCTGACTCCCCTTGGCTTCCAGGGGATGGTTATATGGGGGAAAAGCCACTAGTCATGGTTCTTAAAGGAGTTTGGGTCATGGGCTCTATTGACTGGTGGGGGCCAGGATAGGGAGTAGCTGATCATTGTATCAGGTCCTGAGGTCAGCCATGGCATTGTTCTCTCTGGTTTCTGCTTTCATGGGCCTGGGGCTTGAACACAACTGCAGTCAAGATGTTATCTTTAGCACTACTGCAACTCTGCTTCTGTGGTCAACAGACCTGAGGCTTTATTTTTAAGGCAGTTTGATGCTGACCCAGAATCTGATGTCCTAAGGGCTTAATGATTTAAGAATGGAGTGGAAGGACAGAAAGGAGAAAGTTGAAGAAAAAGGTCATGTTAAAGAAATGGAGCTTCTGTGTGGTTACAAGCATATTCGTGTATAATTTATATATTTAGAATTAAAATTTTAAAGGAAAAACTATGGAAGCATTCTGATTGGTTCATAGGACTATTCCTAGCCCAACCCATGAGCCCAAGGAGCCCCTAGGATTCTATGACTTGCCCCATATGTTACATACTCACCCCTGTGAGCAATACACATGATTGGCAGCTCCTTCCATCATTAATGTTAGAGTGGGGAAGGAGCAGTTCCCCCAAAAAGGGGTCTGTTCTGGGCAGACAAAGAATAAATCTCCTCTATAATGAAAGCATTTGGGCCAGCAAATGTGGTTATACATATGCTATCCAAGGCTGAAAAGCTTGTTTAATAGTTCCTATTGTTCTATAGGAGAAGGATTTACTCTGCTCACTGCTATACCCCAGAACCCATGAAAAGAGGTGCTCAGCTTAATAGATATTGATTGAATGGAGATACCACTACTACAGCCTGTGGTTATTTAATAGGAATCTACAGAAGGACAACTTCTCCCAATGCTCTCAGCAGGGGCGGGAGAGAGAAAGGAAGAGGGAGTCAAACAGCCAGCTCTGGACTCACTCCAGTCGCCATGTCACACACCTGGGACAGTGTGACAGTGACCCAGGTGAGGCGTGGGGCTGGGCAGGGGCGTGTTTTTCAGCCCAGTCACTCACACCTCTCATGATTAAGTGGTGCTTCCTTTCCAGGCTCCTGGAGTGAGTAATTGCTCCCTTAGCTGGTGTCATGGCCTTGCAGATCAGCTGCGGGAGACGGGGCCACAGTGAAAGAACTATTGCAAAAGATAAACAATTCGTATCTCCCCTTTTTTCCCCATGTAACACCAAACCACAAACATTTTTCTAGATAATAAAAAATTTGTGAAGGTATTTTAATTAAGGCCAGGGGAGGCCAGTATATATTTGTAGGCAAAGAAGGTATGAGTGGAGAGAGGATGCTCAAAGATGCTACTGGGTGAAGTAGTTCAGCCGAGTTCAGAGGGAGGGTGCTGAGGCGGTTAGGGCTGGATGACAAGGCAGATGACCTTCTGCTTTTACTCTCACTCCTGCACTCATTCCTGCATACACCCCCCACCCCCCCAGGCAGTGAGTCCACATTCTTCAGGTTCGATGGATTTCCTGGTTGGAGAAATGATAATTTTCATTGTTGCAACCAAACCAATGTAGTTGCAGAACAATGGGCTGAGTTTGGCTTGGCTGAGCCTACAATAAGGAACCAAGGGGAGCTAGAGGTGTACGTGCCTGACGGAGACTAGAAATCCAAGTCAAACAGCCCATGAACTGAGTGGGTTCCAGGATGCAGCTTTCAGACTCCTTCTCTACACTCCCTACCACCGTCTCCTCACCAGCCCTGTCATCACTGGTCACCTCGACTCCCACAGCTGAGATTCGGCACCAGCAAACACCTTTGCTGTGGTCATTACCCAAAATGTCATTCATTCAGCGAATATGTATTGAGCATCTACTGTGTGCCAGATCCTAGGTTATGTTCTTCTTATAAGACACAGCCTTGTTTTCAAGAAACTTCCACCTACCCAGCAGCCAGTTCAAGGGGCCAAAGATATTACCAAAACTTTTGTCTGGGGAATAGACCCCTCTGTTACCTGATGACAACTTTACACACATCCCCAGAAAAATATACAACACGTACATAAATTTGCATACAATTGAGGGCAGCACCAATCCCCTGAAGCACATTTATGATTTAAGGGTCTATATTCCCCGAGTTACAAACACTTGATCTAATTTGACCTTCTCATTTTATAGACTAGGAAACTCATTTTATAGACCAGGTTACACAGTGGGCCAGAGCTCAGCCAGCCCTAGAAGCCAGGACTCCTGGTCCCTAGACACGGCTCCACCACACCTCCTCTCCCTTGGTTGGGAGAACCTGGCTGGGGAGGGGTCCTGGGCCAGTCCCCTGTTCGGCCGCAGCCCTGGAGCCTTCCAGCCTACAGGCCTCTCTTCTCCATCACTCTGCAGGCTCTTGAAGGATGTGGGTCAGTGGTCAGGAGCTCCCTGAATAATTGCTCTGACCTTGACCAACTGGCTCCCCCCAGACATCAAGGGAAATGTTCTGGAAGGAACAGGATGCGTTTTCCTGCAAAATCATTTGTCTCCCAAGATGATTTGCATACTGGTGGGGACACAAATGTCATTCCCTGCCCATTTCCTCCCCAGAGAAAAGTGTTCCCATCACAGCTTTCCCCTCAAGAGAGGAGGCAGCTGTGAGGGGCCAGGCCCAGACCCTGCACCAACTTCCTGAGAGAGAATCAGACATGAATGAGGGCTCTCAGAGTGAGAAGGCTCCTTCCTTGACCTCTTCCCACTCCCGGGGCTTGGCCGGAAGGGAGCTCCCACCTCCAGCATTGGCAAACAGCAGGCTCCTATGATCCCCAGAAACCTGGCATCTACCTTGGTCTTTACTACACTTTCTTTCTTTTTTTTTTTTTTTAATATATTTTATTGATTTTTTACAGAGAGGAAGGGAGAGAGATAGAGAGCTAGAAACATCGATGAGAGAGAAACATCGATCAGCTGCCTCCTGCACATCTCCCACTGGGGATGTGCCCGCAACCCAGGCACATGCCCTTGACCGGAATCGAACCCGGGACCTTTCAGTCCGCAGGCCGACGCTCTATCCGCTGAGCCAAACCGGTTTCGGCTACTACACTTTCTTGCAGTTAAATCAGTGCAGAATCAGCTGCTAGAAGAGAGGCTTGAGGGGACGTTAGGTGAAAAATAATAACAGATAGTTAGTGGTTGCTACGCGCCAGACATTGCTCGAAGCAGTTTACTGTAAAGTCATGCAATCCTCACAACAATCAAGTGAGCTTGGTTTATTTTTCCATTATCAAAGTGAGAAATCAAGGTTCACAGAGATTAAGTAACTTTCTAAGGTCACACAGCTGGTAACCTGTACAACCGGGTTTTGAACTCAGCCAATCCGCCTCTAAATACTGTGTAATAAGAAGGAGAGTTGGAAGTTGGAAGTTTATTCTAACCTTGAAGGCTCTGCTCTGGCCGGAAACACTGGCATGGCATTCAGGGCCCTGGGATCTGGCCTTAGCCACAGCGCTGTCCCTCCCTGCCAGGAACATGCCCCGCTGGTCTGTATGTACCTTTTCTTCTTCCCAGGCAGCACCTCCCTATTTCTCTGTCTGAATTGTTTCTTTATCCACCGAGAACCTCTGAAAAGCCTTTCCAATGTCTGTAGGCCAAGACAGTCAGGACCTTCTCCATTTTTTTTCAATGTGGCTCTTACATTGTTCTAATGATTGGTTAATAAGTCTCATTCTAGCATTCGCTTCTCAGACAGGCTGGGTGTATGTCTTACTCATTTCCGAATCCTCAGCACTAGGCCCAGCACCTGGATGTGGTGAATACTCAGCAGGTAGACATTTATTATGTACCCGATATTTCCCAGAATGTTAGCAGTGATTTCCACAGGTTTTGAGGGCTACAGGTGGCTTTTATTTCTTTGTTTGTATATCTGCATTTAAAAAATTTTTTTAAAGTAATGAACATTTATTACTTTTGTAATATAACAGAGAAAATAAATTATTTAAAAATTGTTTATGAGTGAGTAATAATAGCTGATCCTTATGGAGCACTCACCACATAAAAAATTCAATGCCCTATGTGCACTGTCTCGAATCCTCACAACAGCTGTCTTTGGTAGATACTTTTGGCATCATTGCCATTTTACAGATGAGGACCTAGGCCCAGAGCGGTCGAATACCTCATTCAAGGTGACACCACTAGGAAATAGTGGAGTTGAACTTGGAGCCCAGCTTGTCAGACTCCAGAGCCTGTACTGCAACCTCCCTGCAACCAGCCTCTAGATCAGCGGTCACCCACCTTTCGGACCTCACGGAACACCAGTGGTCTGCGGACCACCGGTTGGTGACGGCTGCTCTAGATGGAACATGGGTAGATGTGTCTCTCTTTTTAAAAGAGCACCTTTAATTCTGAAATAATTTCAAACTCAGAAGAGAGGGGAGAACTTTACAATGAACCATGGGATATCCTTCTCCCAGATTCGGCATCGTTAACGTTTTGCCACATTTGCTTTGTCACTCACTTTCTCTCTCTCTTGACATAGATGCATGTTATTATACCAGCTTGATTGAGGTATAATTCACATCCCATTCGATTCACCCATTTAAGGTGGTTTTTAGTGTCTTCACAAATATGTGCAACGATCAGCACAAGTTTAGAACATTCCATCGTCTCAGAAAGAAACCCTGTACCCTTTAGTGTTCTCCCCCCACCCCCACTCACTCCTGCTCTAAATTACGAATCTACTCTCCATCTCTGTAGATTTACCTATTCTGGACGTCACAGAGAAAAGGAATCTTACAATATGCCATGTTTGGGACCTGCTTCTTTCTCTTGGCATGTTTTCAAGGGCCATCCATATATAGCATATATGTAGCATTTATAGCCAAATAGCATTCCAGTATATAGATAGATATAACATTTTACTTACTTATTTATCAGTTGATGGACATTTGATTTGTTTCTACATTTTGGCTATTATGAATAATGCTGCTACGAACATTAGCGTACAAGTTTTTGTGTGGACGTATGTTTTCATTTCTCTGGGACATATATCTAGGACTGAAATTGCTGGGTCATATGATAACGGTATACTTAAATGCTTGAGAATAATAGTGTGTTTATTATTATTACTATTATTTCTGAGTCATTTAACAGCAAATTGTAGACATACCCCGTATTCCTATACTAGAGGCCCAGCACGCAAAATCGTGTGAGACCCAGACCCTCTGCGTGGAGCCGCGGACCCCACCTCCCTGCACAGCTCTGACCGGTTGTTTGGTCATGACACTGTTAGGGCGTCACAACCACAGGCCTTTTATAATATAGGATTTCAGAGAAAACAAACCAAGGACATTCCTTACCATAACCACATTCCAATGATCAAATTTAGTAAAATTTAATAATATTGCTATCTATGATGTAGCCCATATTTAACTTTTGCCAATTAAGTCCTTTACAGCATTCCACCCTCCCCCCCCCCCCCCCCCCAATCTAAGATGCAATCCAGGACCATGCAGTGCATTTAGTTGTCCCGTCTCTTCGTCTCCTCGGGTCAGGAACAGTCCTTAGCCCTTCTTTATCTTTCTGTTGTTTTGTCAAGTGTCCCTCAGCTCAGGTGTTTCTGGTGTTTGGATGGGTGAGTGCCCATCCTCCATTGGGTGGGCATTGAGGTCAAGTGCAGCTGCAGACAAGGGGAGCCGTGGCTGGGCGCGCACTCGGGTCCCTTCCACTCCGGGGAGGGGCCCAGGGGAATTCTCTGAATCTGAAGGCACCAAATCAGACCTGGACCCAGGGCCGGAGCCGCTGTGGACACTCCCCGCGGGAGCACTTCCTGGGAAGCTCAGGAGACAGAAGAGGCTCTGCGGGGGCTTCTCCCACACCCTCTCCCGGAACCGCTGAGAGCGCGCGTGGGTGCGTCCCAGGGCCCAGCGCCTCCCCCGTGGCTTCGGGCTCCCGAGGCCTCCAGCAGCCTGCGCTCCGCCTGGGGAGGCTGCAGCGAGACGCTGGGGTGTCCGGGAAAGGGCGGGCGGGGGAGCCCCGCAGGGCCCGTGCTAGGAAGGAGCTGCCCCTTTCTGGGAAGGATTTTGATGCAAAGTCCCACCTCCTGCACCCCTCCCTGCGCCCTGCACTCCCGCTTCCGGCAGCCCCGGCAGCCCCGGCCTGATTCTCTGGAAGGCACTGCGGGTGGGGTTGGGAGGCGTCTTGCTTCACTGGTCCCTGAGCCGGTTTGCTCTGCCAGGACTCCCAGCCAAAGGCCCCACCAGCCTTTGCAAGAGGCCCCTGGGCGCTCCGTCAGCATTACTGAGAAGCCAGAATCTTAGGTCCTGTCCCACCGCCAAGCAAAGTTCCGCCTGAGGCAGTAGTGGCTCGCGTGCTCATTCATTCACTCATTCATTCACTCACTCATTCATTCATTCATTCACTCATTTTGTGGCTGAAGATCCCTGTTCCTCACCCTTCCCTCGCCCTCCTGGGGAAGAGGCTGGGGTGGCAGTCCTGTACGCAGCCTTTCTGTGCTCAGAGCACCAGAAACCCTGCCCTCTCTCTGCCCAGGGCCTTGGGTCCAGGCCCCCCCAGGGCTGAGCTGACCCAGTGTGGGTGACAGACCCCACCAGGGAAAGGCAGCGTCTCCGGGAGCCTGTAGGGAGAGGAGGAAGTGTGGGGACAGACCTGCAGGGACATCCCTGTGAGTTCACGCTCGGACGGGACGGCCTGCCGACACGCCTGTTCTGTCCTCACAGGCTTTTGAAAATTGAAAAAGTTCCCATAAAAATCCAGGTTTCTCGTTTCTTTTTTTAAAAATATATTTTATTGATATTTTACAGAGAGGAAGGAAGAGGGATAGAGAGTTAGAAACATTGATGAGAGAGAAACACCAATCAGCTGCCTCCTGCACCCCCCCCCCCCCCCCCCACTGGGGATGTGCCCGCAACCAAGGTACATGCCCTTGACTGGAATCAAACCTGGGACCTTTCAGTCCGCAGGCCGACGCTCTATCCACTGAGCCAAACTGGTCAGGGCTCTGGTTTCTTTTGACAAATAAAAAAACCTGGCCACCCCGTGGAAGCTCTCTTCACAAGTCCCATTACCTGCCCATTCCCCTGGGGCACCTGTGATCTTGTTCGGGCCTCACCACCACCCTGTGAGGCCAGGAACACGAACCCCACTATACAGCCGGGGCCTGCCTTCATTCCGTGCCGCCCCCTGGTGGTCAGCGCACGTCATAGTGAGCGATGGAACTCCCAGTGTCCCGGTTGAATTCCCATGGGGACACTTTGCATATTAGCCTTTTATATAGAGAGATTTTTAGAGAGGGAGAAAGGAGAGAGATATAGATTTGTTGTTCCACTTATCTATGCATTCATTTCTTGTATGTGCCCTGACTGGGGCTTGAGCCTGCAACATTGGTGTATCGGAACGATGCTCTAACCAACTGGTCTACTCTATGAGCCAGACAGAGCAGCAATTGGCAAATAGGGATTATCTAGGAAAGAGCAAAGAATTTTGAGTTCCATTCTCAAACCTGCTACTTACCTTGAGCCAGTTCACTTCATCAATTTTAACTTTTATTTCCTCATTGATTGCAAAATAGTCTCTCCCAGGCAGGGTTCCTCCAGATAGTGCTATACAGGTCGAATACCATGTGATGGGTCCCCTGGAGCTGTACAACCAGTGGACCTCCCCATATGCATGTTGTGAGGCCTGGGAGATAGTATGTGATTAACAAACGCTCTCGTGCAAATGAACTGCTCACTCAGCCGTAATGGGTTCTGAGGGGAGCTCCAGGAAGAAGGAAGTAGTCCTGGCTCCCTGTGGCTGGTGGTGCGTTTCCTGCCCGTTTTTCTGTCTCTTGCCAAGTTGCCCTTTGTCCGAGGCCTCTGGGCTCCCAGCTGGCTGGAGGCACAGACTTGTCTGTGGGGCCTGGAGAACTGGGCCTGGGCTGGGTAATGACCAGCCTTCCGCTTACTTGCAGTTTCCGCTGCGGGGCTGGAAGCCACAGCATCCAGATGGCTAATTGCTTGGTGCCTGTTTCTGCAAATCACAGTGATTCACTGTCCCTGCTGAAAACACGCTCCCTTTTCAAAGATTTAATGGTTTCCAAAATTAATTTAGCCTCATGTGTTATCCCCCTGCCCTTGTGCCCTGGCCCCTCCCCCTTACACCTCCCTGCCCCAGGATGGAACTTTCTGCTCCAGAAAGCCCACATTCACTCGGCAAGGCATAGTGGAGAGAGGTGGGCAGCACCGCTCTCTCCCCAGGGTCCCCGAGTTCCTGCTGAGTGTGCAGTCTGGGATAGAAGAAAGCAGGTGGCAAGGGCTGGTGTCCACGGCTCATTCATCTCCCACCATCCTGCGTGCTCTCGGCCACCCAGAGCAGGTCTGCCTGACACTTCCAGAAGCAGACCTCCAAGAAGCTCCCATTCGCACTGCTTCGTTTATAAAGCTCCCAAAGGTCATCTGTGTTTCACACTTGAGTGACATGGTCAGTGTTGTTTGTTTCAGACAGTCATGATGGGTCAGTGAGGCCCTGGGGCAAGAGCCCTGGCTAAGAGGCCAGAGTTCAGGGAATGTACCTGCATCTGACTCTGACTTGCATCTTGACCATCTCTGGGCATCTGTTCTTCCCCAGTAACATAAAGGCGATATCATTCCTACCTCTGCCCACCATTGTTTATTTAATAAACAGTTATTGGGCCTCTGCATATGTCAGGCCTGTGCTAAGGACTGGGGGTCCAGTGGTAAAAAGGCCTAATCCTGGCCCTTCAGGAGCTAACAGTCTGGAGCAGAGAAGGAAAAGGCCTGAGGCCAGGAGCTGGGTCCACAGCACATTCTCATTGGTGGACTCTTGGTCTACTTCTTAGTGGTTTTAACAAAAATCTGTGCCCCATAGCTGTGTCTTCACTGGCCTCATGGCACATAGCATTTCTCCTTTTTTTTTAAAAATATATTTTATTGAGTTTTTACAGAGAGGAAAGGAGAGAGATAGAGAGCTAGAAACATCGACGAGAGAGAAACATCGACCAGCTGCCTCCTGCACACTCCCCAGTGGGGATGTGCCCGCAACCAAGGCACATGCCCTTGACCGGAATCGAACCCGGGACCCTTCAGTCCGCAGGCCGACGCTCTATCCACCGAGCCAAACCGGTTCCGGCTCTCTTTTATTTCCTACTGATGGTCCAACCCTGCATGTCCTCAAATTCTGGATTCCTTTTTACCTCTCATTCCTTCTCTAAAACCAGCCTGTTCTTTTCTAAACCCTTTTCTGTCTTGTAGAAAGAACATCGTCAAATGCACAGAGCGATAGCCCAGGCACTCTACCCAGCCTGTTTCACAACCCCTTTACGGAAATCTGCAAGTTCACCAGGTCCTCCAGCCTCTAAACGTCCACCAACGACAGCTTTCCAAATGGTGCACCTTGTGTGACCACTGCACCAGGCGGGCACCACTTTTCCAGCCTCCAGTAGTCCTCCCTCACCATCTCCTGAACAACAAAGCCAATGTCACATATTGTAGCTGTTTTCTTGGTCACATTGGCACGGAGCCCCTTCATTCTATGTGGACATGCTGTTCACAATGATTCCCCGCGAGGACACTGATGCTATTCCTTCTTTCTCCTGGTCTCTGTTGTGGTAGATAAGAAGCCTATCATCAGGCTGATTGTTGTTCCTTTTATTTTATTTTTATTGATTTATTTTTAAAAAACTATATTTTCACTGATTTCAGAGAGGAAGAGAGAGGGAGAGAGAGATAGAAACATCAATGACGAGAGAGAATCAGTGATTGGCTGCCACCTGCATACCCCACACTGGGGATCAAGCCCACAACCCAGGCATATGCCCTGACCAGGAATCAAACCGTGACCTCCTGGTTCATAGGTCGACGCTCAACCACTGAATCACGTAGGCCAGACTATCTCACCTTTTCCATTTTCTCCCAGAATTCTTATTGTAGGGCGTTTGCCACTTCTTTTTTGTCCAATTTCTGTTTACTGCTGAACAATGATATTGCATAGTTATATTCCCTCCAACTCTGTTTTTCCTGCATTTAACAGTTGCCATCGTTTTTCTTTGGATTAATTTCTTTTTAATAATTATTGCTAATATTTTCAAAATGTTCTCTATGTATCTATTACACACCTGGCAATGTATTTCCAAACGTATAAAAAAATCACTATTTCCCCCCCTGCCCCCGCCCCCCCTTCTGTATCCTCTGTCATCTTGCTGCGATTTAGCAGGATTGCTCGCTACCCCTGGGGCCCTGGTATCAACTTAGGACTTCCTTCCATCTTTCTTCTCCTTTGGATTGCTCCTTTGTTTTCTGGAGTCTCTTTGTTCCTCCTTCTTGGGTTAGTCTTTCGTTTCACTGAATCATATCCCTCACTATGTTCCTAAGAAAAGGTGTGTGGGAGGTAGAACTTTTGAGTTCTTACATATCTGAAAATATCTTCATTCCACGCTTACCCTTTGGGGATAAGTATAGAATTCTAGGATAAAAATAATTCTCACTCAGAACTTTGGGTGCCCAACACTGCCGTCCTCCGGCATCCATCCTATCCTGCTGTGGAGATGCCCGAAGCCACAGCTTCTCACTCCTTCACATGACATGATATTTCTCTGTGGACGTAGGGAGGTTACTTCTTTTATCCTGGGATTCTAAAAAGCGAAGCTACTGTCTTGGCTTTCTCCCGCTCCATCCTACTGGACATTTAGTGGGTACTTCCTATTTGGAAATTTTGTCCTTCACTTCTGGCAAATCTACTTACATTATTACTATGAAATAATAATTTCCAATTCTTTGTTTTCTGTTTGTGAAACTGCATACAAATGCTGAACTCCTTGAGTAATCCTCTAACACTCTTTTCTCTCCCAATTTTCATCTATCTTTTTTTTCTTTAAGTAACAAAAATGGTGACATTTAATCTTTATTTACAGGACATTGCAGGATATGAAATTCCACATAGAAATAAGAAACCCATTTCTACTTTCTAGGAGTTTTCATCAA
Source organism: Myotis nattereri (assembly GCF_964212035.1). Lineage (NCBI taxonomy): Eukaryota > Metazoa > Chordata > Mammalia > Chiroptera > Vespertilionidae > Myotis > Myotis nattereri. The sequence continues at coordinate 72,029,924 of NC_138085.1, read as the reverse complement.
CTCCATTTCCCCACTCTTTTGTTGAATCTTTTGTTTTTGCTGTCAAGTTTTACATTTCTAATCGCTCTTGCTCATTCTCTATTTCTTTCTCACACCAACCTATTCTTTGATCTCTGAAGCTATTAATCAAATGCATACATAAAAATAAAAAATATTTTTTCTTCTTACATATTATTTCCTCAGAATTCATTTTCTTTTTAAATGTCTGTTTGCGTTCCTCTCTCTCTTTTATGGGGGATGTTTTCTGCAAACTCCTGGTGATCCTGAGCTGTCCAGTCCTACGTGACAGTGAGCGTCAACATGATTGGCAGTTGTGAGTGTGTGGGCAGGGATCTGAGAGGTGGGCCTCCCTCGCAGGCCTTTTCATTGGGTGGCCGAGAAAGACTTTTACAGACACTTACAGAACTTCTTTCTGGAGCTAGTACATTTTTTCCAGTGAAGATCTTCCAATCTTCTACATGGGACATATACTTGACAGTCCCTTTTGGGAGTGGGATACCGGAAGGAGTCTGGCCCTACTAGTAACAGGTGGCCTTAACTTAATTTCCCCCTCCCCCCGCCTCATTTTCAGCCAGATTTTATAAATCACACATACTTTATAGAAAATTTGAGCAGTGCATTAAAGCAAACATTTATGACCCTACCATCCAGAAATAATCAACATAAACATTTTGGTGTATGATACAATCACCCGCTTTGTAATAAATAAGCTTTTTATTTTAGAATAGTTTTAGATTTGTGGGAAAATTACAATGATGGTGCAAAGTTCTCATATATTCCACACCCAGTTCCTTCTATTCATAACATCGCATGTTAGGATGGTACATTAGTCACAATGAACCAATATTGACATGACATTTTTAACTAAATCTAATCTTTATTCAGATTTTCTTAGTTTTTTTCTTCAATGTCCTTTTTTTGTGGTTCTAGGATCTCATCCAGGGTACTACATTATTTAGTTGTCATGCCCCCTTTAGACTCCTCTTGGTTGTGACAATTTCTCAGATTTCCCTTGTTTTTGATAACCTTGAGAGTGGTGAGGCGTTCTGGCTGGATATTTTGTAGAATGTTCCTCAGGTGGGATTTGTCTGATGGTTCTCTCATGATTAGACTTGGGTTATGGATTTTTGGGAGAAAGACCATAGAGATAAAGCACCATGCTCATCACATCATATCAAGGTTATCAACATGACTTATTACTTTATTACTTCTGATATTGACCTTGGTCACCTGGCTAAGGTGTACTTGACAGGTTTCTGCACTGTGAAGTTACACCCCGCCCCCCCGACACACACACACACACACACACACACACACACACACACACACACTGTACTCTTTGGAAGGAAGCCACTATAGGCAGCCCACACTTAAGGTCTGGGGAGTTATGCTCCCCCTCCCTGAAGGCAGAGTATTTACACAAGATTATTTGGAATTTTTCTGTCTGGGAGATTTATCTATTCTCCCTCATTTACCTATTTATTCAATTATTTACTCATATTGGTATGGACTCATGGATCTTTATTGTATACTTTTGATTATAATACAACTAGTAGCCCGGTGCACGAAATTCGTGCACTGGGGTGGGGGGGGGTGGGGGAAAGGGGCCCCTCAGTCTGGCCTTTACCCTCTCCAATCTGAGACCCCTCAGGGAATGTCCAACTACCTGTGCACACTTTTAACAGATAACAGCTCCATTGTTGTTTCTTTCTTATGCTTAAAACTATTGGAATTAGTAGGTATTCAAAGTGTGTATACATTTTGGGGGGACACCCTGTATATCTCTAGTCAGCGGTGAAAGAAACCAACAGCAGATTTGGAACCCCAAGACAGGGAACCTTGCTCACTCCCCACATGTCTCCCCACTTCACTTTCCACCTTCGTGGGCAGCAGGAGAATCAACATTTTCTCTCATTAATTTGGAAAAGCACGTCCTGTCACCCGCTGCCCAGCAGGAGTGCGCTAGGCCCCAAGCAAGCGAGGCTCAGTCAGGGCAGCCTTCGCTCATGGGTGCTGGTACCCAAAGTGCACATTCCTTCTCTACAGTCGCCCCGACTATCCCACTGTTTCACTGAGAGGATGGAATTCCTCTCCGCTTCTGGATTCTTGATCTTGAACGCTGACCGAAGGCACCTCAGCGAGGGCCGCCCGCGCCCACCGGGTGTGTCTGTCTGCACCTGCTCCCGCCTCAGCACCTGCATTAACCCCCAGAGGTGATCTTGTAGCTGCACTGGCCTCCATGGGAACAGAGTATCACCACTCCGCCCTCTCACTGTCATCTCACAGGCACCCACCCTCAGCACCCAGAACACCCAGACACTCTCCAAAGGACATGAGCGCATCAGAGGGGATGTGTGCACATCCTGTGGGGGTGTTAGGCATGCTGGGTTGATGGAAGTGCAGTGGAGAGGTGGGGGGAACTTGTACACGCCTTGGTTTGCAACTGTTGCAGGCACGGGAGGGTGACAGTGTGCTGGGGGATGTTCGCATGCCAGGGGGGAGGTGCACACCGAGACCTCTGGCTTTGCAGATCCGCAAACCCCGGTGGTGCGGCCAGAAGGACGTCAGTCTGGCCCGCCACGGTGGCTGTCCCTGCGATCCTGCACCTTCTGGGCCAGGAGGCGGATCTTACGCAGTCACTCCTGGGCGCTGATGGCCTGCAGGCGCTACTTCAGCTCAGCCTGCAGCTCCGCTTGGCGCGCTCACAGCTGTCACCACCGCCATGTGGGGAGTACAGGCCGCCCTCTGCCGGCCTGCCTCCCCTGTCCAGAGGCTCTCTGTGCTGCTACCTGCCCAGAGTGACTGGGGCTGGGCGGAAGCCAAAGCCACGTCCTGCCCTGCCCAACCCCGGCTGATCCGCCCCTGTGCGAGCTGCCGCCCCGCCGGGAAGGGTCACGGATCCAGGTCCTGGGACCGCGGACAGCCTCAAGCGCTGCCCTCCGCCCAGCAGGGTCACAGATTCGTGTCTTGGTCCTGTGGACAGCCTCAAGCACTGCCCCCCGCCCAGCAGGGTCACAGATCTGGGTCCCGACCACAGACAGCCTCAAGCGCTGCCCCCCGCCCGCCAGGAAATGGATCTGGGTCCTGACCCCGGACAGCCTCAAGCACTGCCCCCCACCCGGCAGAGTCACAGATCCGGGTTTGGGACAACAGACAGCCTCCCATGGTGCCCCCCGCCCGCCAAGTCACGGATCCGGGTCCGGACTGCAGACAGCCTCAAGCACTGCCCCCCACCTGGCAGGGTCACAGATCCGGGTCCCAGACTGCGTACAGCCTCAAGCACTGCCCCCCGCCTGGCAGGGTCACAGATCCGGTCCCGGACCGCGGACAGCCTTGCCCATTGCCGTCTGCCTTCAGTATGCAAATTAGCCACCATCTTGTTGCTTCAGGGTGGGGGTCCCCACTGGGGTGCCTGGCCAGTCTGGGTGAGGGGATGATGGCTGTTTTCAGGCTGGCGGGCAACTGAGGCTCCCAACCTCTCCTTTTTTTCTTTTTATTTAATTCTGGGATTTATTTACCTTCTATGGCTGTCACTGGAGCTGAGAGCCGGCTTTAGCTCTGAGGCTCGGCTCCAGCTCTGAGATCTCTGCTGCTGAAAGCAGGTCTCTGGGTTTGTTTGGCTTCTATAATTGTAACACTGTTGCGATCCTGCTGGCTGAAGCCCGGCTGGCTGAAAGCAGGTTTCTTGGGAATGTTTAGCTTCTATATTTGCAACATTGTTTCTTAGAGTGCAGCTCAGAGGCCAGCAGCGGCAGGCGGGGAACCTTGGCTTCCTCCGTCACTGGAACAAGCAAGCCTCCTATTCACTTCAGCTGCCTGGCTGCCGGCCACCATCTTGGTTGACATTTAATTTGCATATATACTGCTGATTAGCCAATGGGAAGGGTGTCAGGGTTATGGTCAATTTGCATGTTTCTCTTTTATTAGATAGGATAACACGTCATTTCTTTTATTGCTCAAATTGTTCCGGCTTTGGCTATTGGGAGCTCTTTCATGTGGTCCCATTTAATTTTGTGTTCTCTCCCCCCATCACTTCCTTACTCTCTGGCACTATAAGATGCTCCTAGATCCTCTTGTATGGCTCCTGTCCCAGTTCTAGGACCAACCACTTCTTTAAGATGACCAAGTCCTTTTTATTGAAGAATGATATTAGAAACCAAGATCTGGGCACTGGGCGTGCTTGTTGCTACCGGAATGTCTCGGCTGACAGCATAGATGTGTGTATACTAACCCATGTATGTACACATATTTATAAATATTTCCGTATGTAACCATCTGTATCTGTATTAAGTTAAATATGAGTTCCCACTAATGTCTTCAACTGTAATTCATGGCCACATGGATCATTCTACCCATCTCTTGTTTATCTGTAAATATCTATAAGAAACCTGGCTCCCACCATCTGCCATCTATTTACTTAATTATTCAATTCTAGTATAAATACATGTATTGTCAATCACCTACTTTTTAAATAGGAATTCATTTTAGTTGTTCCCAAACTACTTAGTACATGTGTCCAGGATTCCATATAGGACTTTATGTCACTCAGTCCTAACAGTCCCTGCTCTGTTTCCAGCCTTCAATTCTCCAAACTGAAATGTGAATTCTCACATCCATGAGAATTATTTTCTGCGGTTCTCAGTCCTGGAGGTCCACTGACAAAAAAATGCATCCATCCCAAGCTTCCCTTGAGTGACAAACTCCGATTCTACCAAAACCTGTGCCCTAAATGCTTGCCCAGGCATTGCAAAGGGCAGGGCTTGCCTTTGCTGGGAGAGAGGAGTGTGTCCTTACATTCTTTCTCACTGTAGGCAAAGTTCTCAAAAGCTACTTTGGCTTCAGAGAGAGATAGAAGTATCCCTTAAATGGTGTGTTCCCATATCACCACACACCACACTGCCCAAGAAAACACTGCTATAAATAGCACTTGTTCTCCTCACAGTCCACCACAGCCCACTCAACCCCGACGGGATGGAGACATGGTGGAGGGAGGGAAAGGCAGAAAAACACATCAAAGGAGGAGAGGACAGGAAGAAAGACAAAGGGGAAAGGGTGGCTATAATAATAACACTTATAATTAATGAACTACCTACATTTGCAAAGAACTTCCTCATGGTCTCATTTCATAAAGTATAAAAGCTTAAAAAAGTATATATTTAGTTCATTTAAACTATCTTATGGGTTAAATTGGCTTTTGTAGGTTTTGGTACATGACCCACGCTGGGCGAATGGGAGCTGGCCAGGGGCTCTTGCTAGAACTGTTGGAAAAGAAGCATGCTCCCCTTGTGCTGGGTTGTAGTGTAAGTGCGGGTGGCTGCTCAACATACCTAGTCATTTGTTTGCTCAGTTGTTTGTACGCAAAGAGGAACTGAAGGAAGTGCCCCCAAATGAATGTTAACATCCATTAATTTTAGGTGGTAGGATTATTGGGGATTATTTATAGTGTTTACACATTTATGTATTATACAGGATGTCCCCCCAAAATGTATACACACTTTATTTTTTACTTATTTTTTTTATTTTTAAAATATATTTCTTTATTGACTTGAGAGAGGAAAGGGGAATGAGAGAGAGAAACATCAATGAGAGAGAATCATTGATCGGCTGCCTCCTGCATGCCCCCTACTGGGGATCGAACCCGCAACCTGGGCATGTGCCCTTGGCTGGAATCGAACCCGGGACCCTTCAGTCCACGGGCCGATGCTCTGTCCACTGAGCCAAACTGGCTAGGGCTGTATACACACTTTAATAGCTGGTAGCTCAATTTTGAAAATGAACTATATTTTAATATATACAGTTTATCTAAAGTAGAGTATTACTTTCATATTAACAGATTTCTGTTATAAGTTATTACTTTTAATAGTTTTATAATATATTTATGTTTTAAAGTAATATAAATATATGGTACTATATTTATATATTTATACTATACTAGAGGCCCGGTGCACGGATTCATGCACTGGTGGGGTACCTCAGCCTGGCCTGTGGGGATTGGGCTGAAACCAGCAGTCCGATATCTCCTGAGGGGTCCCGGATTGTGAGAGGGCGCAGACCAGGCCAAGGGACCCCACCAGTGTACAGGGCCTCTAGTATGCATATAAGATCTTTGGTTAATCTTTTCTCGCCCTTCCCTCCCTCCTTCCCTCCGAGATTCATCAGTCTGTTCCATGTTTCCATGCCGGTGGTTGAGCATCTGCCCCCTGGTGGTCAGTGTGCATCATATCTACCAGTCGAATGGTTGTTTAGGCTTTTATATGTGTGTGTATGCATACACACACACACACACACACACACACACAGTGGGACCTTGACATACGAGTGTCCTGACTAACGAGTTTTTCGAGATATGAGCCATCTCTCGGCCTATTTTTTGCTTTGAGTTGCAAGCTAAAATTCGGGTTATGAGCCAGCTTCAGATACCCCACCGCTAGTTGGGGCAGCGAACGTCACAGTGAACGCCACAACATCAGCCCAGCATCACGTGTCTCACTCGTTCACTTTTTGATTTGACATACGAGTAATTTCAGTTACGAGCTCCGTCACAGAACGAATTAAACTCGTAAGTCAAGGCCCCACTGTATATATACACTAGAGGCCTGGTGCACAAAGTTCATGCACTGAGGGTGTGTTCCCTCAGCCCAGCCTGAGCCCCTCGCTCCTTACCGCCTGCCTGCTCGCCGCTCCTTACCGCTCGGCTTGCTACTCCTTAGCGCTGCTGCAGAGGTGGGAGAGGCTCCTTCCACTGCTGCTGTGTTCACCAGCGTGAGCCCTGCTTCTTGTGAGCGGCGCTCCCACTGTAGGAGCACACTGACCACCAGGGGGCAGCTCCTGCATTGAGCATCTGCCCCCTGGAGGTCAGTGTGCATCATAGTGACTGGTCATTCCACCATTTGGTTGATTTGCATGTTAGGGTTTTATTATATAGGATACAGATAAATAATAGATTAAAAAGATAAAAATATCTTTAAAAAATACTTTTATTGATCTCAGAGAGGAAAGAAGAGGGAGCGAGAGATAGAAACATCAATGATGAGAGATAATCATTGGTCAGCTGCCTCCTGCAGGCTCCACACTGGGGATTGAGCCTGCAACCCAGGCATGTGCCCTGACTGGGAATTGAACCCTGACCTCCTGGTTCATAGGTCAATGCTCAACCGCTGAGCCACGCTGGTCAGCTCCACATGCCTTTTATCACTCCCCTTGTTACTGTCTGAAACCCATTCCCTATGCTCGGCAGGGCACGAATCCTTAATCCCAGGATAATCCAGTTTCCTGGAATAATTTTTTCAAAATAAAATATTTTACCTTTTCAAAGTAAAGTATGTAAGAAAAAGAAAAAATCCAAAGCAAACCATTTAGGAACGAAGAGGTTCTACTGGTTTTGTTCGTATCCCACCTGACCTCAGGCCTCCTGAGAGAGCAGAGTGGAGAGCTGGGCGAGGCTCTGCCCTCACACAGGTGCGCTAACCTGGTGGGCGGGCAAGGCCCAGGGGGATGTGCCCGTCTTCTGGAAAGAACTCAGTGGGTTTGGACTGGCTTCGATGCTCTAGGTAGCCCTGCCAGAGAGAGAAAAAGACCATAACCCCAGCACAAGAGGAACAGCCCATCCCAGCCCAGCCCTTTCTTGGTTGCCTCCTGCCACGTTTGTGAGGACTCCTGGGGATTCTGCACAGACTGGGATGCCCTCCCTGCTGTCACCAGCTCCATCCTGCTCTCTCCCACTGCAGACACAGCGCGGCTAAGGCCAGCCTGCAGCATTTAACAAAACTCCCCAGAAACTCCAAGAGATGCCATTCATTCCGAAAGAAAACCACTTTTTACAATTGCAGCCAGAGCCCGGAGCTTCACATGGCTCTGAATCGCATGGTCTCTTTTCCAGAATAGGTTTCAGTCTTATCCCTGCATAACCCAAAGACCTATTAAAATATTTTCCTAAAAACAAAAGGGATTATCCCCACAGGAGCAATTTGCTTCCACCTCCACAGGAAACAGAGGAACCGGGAGAAAACGGCCAAACCCATGCAGTTTAGAATAGCAGCTTGTCCCTTCCCTCGCCATGGCAGTCTTCAAAAATAGCAGGGACCGCTTTCTGCACACTCCAGCATACACCTGCTCGGAAACGAGGCTGAGGCTGAAAGAGGGGCTGGGGCTTGGCTGCCCCAGGACCACGGGAGAGGCCCAGGAGGAGGAGGGAGGTCAGTGGACACAGAACTTGACATCTTGCAGGGCAGAGAGGGACAGGCGTCAGCCAGCCCGGGGATCTGGGCAGTTCTAACCTCTGAGTGTTCATTATTTCATCTTGAACGGAGGCACCTGGAGTGGATGGCTGGCTCTCAGGGTCAGTGAGGCAAGGGGCTCGCTCCCCAGGTGTACGTTCTGTTTCCACAGGCTCCTTCCGGGCTTGCATCACTGCTGTGCTGCCAGGACTCATCCTCCCTCCCCCACAGGCGCCTACACCAGCCTCCTCCCCCGCCCGACCTCCTCAGTTTGAGATAACACCCTTTTGTTCTCCCTGTGACTCCACACCCAAGGGGAGAGGGAATGAGGAAACCTTCGAGAAAGTGCCACCTATCTGATGAAGGTAAGAGGTAGGAGGCTGCCTCTGTGCGCCTCTTGCCTCCCAGGGCCCCCGCCCAGTTCAGGAGGCCTCTCTGGGAGTGGCTTCCTGGCAGCGGAGGCTGGGGCACTGGGGGTGCTGAGGAGGCTGCTCATTGTGTAAGAATGGACCGTTTCTGCTGGGTTTGTGGAAATTTGAGGAGCAGTCAGAGGATGCTGCTGTCCCCATGGACGTTCCCTGGCCCACAGTGACGTCTCCCCAAACAAGGGTCAAATACCTGTGAGTTTGTATATTACACGCAGCTCCCCAGGTAGTTTGACATCTGACTGGTTTATTTTACACGTTAGCCCTGTGGGTGGTAATTATAGTTACCATCATAAGATGAGGAGACCAAGATAACTAGAGCTTAAGGAACATTATGTTCAGGGTCACAGTACCTGGGTGGCAAAGCTGGGAGGGGGGGGTCGGTGGGGGGGGGGGAAGGACTGTTCTCTTAAGTCTTCATCTTTCAGATTCATTAGGGCAGCGGTTCTCAACCTGTGGGTCGCGACCCCTTTGGTGGTCGAACGACCCTTTCACAGGGGTTGCCTAAGACCATCCTGCATACCAGATATTTACATTATAATTCATAACAGTAGCAACATTACAGTTATGAAGTAGCAATGAAAATAATTTTATGGTTGGGTCACAACATGAGGAACTGTATTTAAAGGGCCAGAAGGTTGAGAACCACTGCATTAGGGGTTTCCCAAGGAATCTTCCAGGGAGGAGGTGGGACTGTCTTTCAGAGGCTCCCCACCAGACCCACAGTCAGGTCCAAAGTTCTTATCATGGCATCGAGGATTTTGCAGAATCTTATATTTTTTGTTTTATTTTGCGGAATCTTGCCTCTGCCTTCCTTGCCCACCCCCTCGTCTGCTACCGGTCCCCAGACCCACTGAGCTCTAGCTACTGCGGGCTACGACTATTGCCCTGACCATGTTATGCGTGCCCACACCGGTGACCGCTTTGAACATGCTGTTGTCTCTGCCTGAGTGCCCCCCGCCGCCTCTCTTAAAGAACTCCTGTTCATCCTTCAAGCCCCTCCTCAGAAGCCAGACCCCGCGCCACAGTCTGCAGACTCCCCAGACAGAGTTGGTTGCTCTGTGCTCCAAGGCACAGGGCTCCTTCCCTGGCTCAGCACCCAGCAGCGTGATTATTAAGATTTGCATGCTTACCTTCCTCCTCACTGCTCCTGCAGGGCCAGGACTGTCATTCACCTTTGTAAACGAGGCCAGGCCCTAATGATTCCTCGGGCAATACTTGTGTAAGAATGAACACCGTCTCTGCTGGGTTTGCGGAATTTTGAGTAGCAGTAAGAGAATGCTGCTGTCACCATGGACGTTCCCTGGCCCACAGTGACGTCTTCCCAGACGAGAGTCATGTAGCTGTGGGTTTGTGCATTACACAACACCAGCACCGCACTCCCCAGGTAGTTTTACATCTGATTGGTTTATTTTACATGTTAGCCCTATGGGTGGTTATTGTAGTTACAATCGTAAGATGAGGAGACTAAGATAACTAGAGCTTAAGCAACATTATGTTCAGGATTACAGTACATGCCCGGCAAAACTGGGAGGTTCATGACCTCTGCCTACATCAGAGCTTCTCAATAAGTGGTCTTTAAATGAGCAGATCAGCATCACCTGCGAATGGTTAGAAATGCAAATTATTGGGCCCCACCTCAGGTCTACTGAATCAGAACTTCTAAGCGTAGGCCCAACAATGGGTTTTAGCTAGCCCTGCAGGTGGTTCTGTTACACTCTTAAGTTCCACAACCCTGGCCTGTAGCCCAACTACTCCAGTGGCTGCCAAGAGCCAGCCAGAGGAGGGCGCTCCAAGGCAAACTTTCACCCTTGGACTGTCAGCAGCTGGGATGGGAACCTAGCAGGGAGGGTAGGAGGGAAGGAACACAGGGGCTGGGAGTTTGGAGCCAGAGTTCTAGTACCACCCGCTCTACAATTATTGGCTGAGGATTTTGAGCACCTCTCCGGGCCTCACTTTCCTCATCTGTAAAATGAGGATGTTGACTGAATGATCTCACCTCTAATTTCCCTTTGCGTTCTGTTATTTAGCCCTCCTTCTTTGGAGTAATATGCTGTCTATACCAGGAATGGAATGAAGACAGGGTATTTATTTTTCATGGATTTTCCCCGTACGTGGAAACTGGTAGCCCCAGATCTAAATCCTTGCCCCAGCTATCTGAAGCTTGGTTCTACTGGTTTCATGTGGACCTGAAGGCTCTCCCTGGAGCCCACCTAGTGGTGGGTGGGGCTGTGCCCATGAGGTACGTGGTGGGGCCCAGCATTTAACTGGCAGCTGGAAAATCTCCTGGGCACATAAGACTGAAGAGAAGGAAGGACCTTTTTTGTCCCTTTTGAGATTATTATAAAATTCGAGGCAAGTAATTGCATTTTAAGGCAGAGCCCTGAACCAGAAAGGTGAGAAGAAGAATTTTAATCACTCGGGACCTGGATGTCAGCGGGAGAAGCCTGGTGGGGCTGTGGGAACGTGAGTAGTTTTAGAATATTTGGTCAGCGAATACTCAAAACCACGTGAGCCAGATAAACAGCCCGAGTGTCTGTCACATCAGTATCATACCCAGGGGAGACTTTCAGCGTGAGGTTTCCAGAGCCCAGGAAAAGATGAAAAAATGCAGGCCGTCGGTGTTGCCCGTGGGCCTTAGGTTCATAGACAAAGAAAGTGGTTATGGAGCAAGGCCCCAGGAAGAGCAGAGCCACTGTCAGCGGCAGCTCGCGGAGGCTGCGCCTCTCAGCGGCAGTGGGCAAGAAGCTGGCTGCCTGCTTAGACTGAGCATCAGTGGAACTACACATCAGTAAACAACACGTGTGCATCCCAAACCCATCAAAGTGTACACATCAAATATCTCCAGCTTTTTGTATGTCAATCATACTTCAATAAAATGGGTTAAAAAAAAGGAATATGGGTGTGAATTTGCCTGCAGTTATACCTTCTAATATACCCTTCACATCAGCAGCACATTGTCAGTAGTTATTATTGCAACACGTACCCTGGATCCGTGTAAACACCTTCTTTTAATGGCCACTGTCTTTGCCCATCTGAGCCTCCCACTGTGGGCCTGGTAGTTGAGTTCAACTTGGGACCTGCTGACCTGCCTCAGTGGCCCTGGGACTTCCCAGGAGCCAGGGGACTTGAGGGGTTGGGAAGACCCAGGCATAGGTTAGGGTTCCTGGAACTGGGTCTCTCTCTTCTGCCATAGTTTGCTCCTGTCTCACTTGCCTGCAAGACTTGGATTACAGGATTCTTCTATATACGTTCAGAATGGATGTCAATTTCACTCCTTAGAATCTCCTAAGCATCCTGCTCTCCAGCTTATATGACTTCACAGACCGCTGAGTACTCATTTCCAGTGCTGTCCTCCATCCAAAGATTGGACAAGTCTGAACACTTTGGTCCTTTAGTTGTGCCTGAGGTGGTGCAGGGGAGCTGTGGGCTACAGTCTGAACAACCTGATGCAATCGAGCTGTGGGCCCTTTGGGAAGTCATTTTGCTACTCTGGGCCTCAGTTGTACTATCTGTAAAATGGGAATGTTGCTTCAGATGCCCTCTGAGGTCTTGTAGCCCTCACATTCTGAGACTCTGGAGTCTACCTTGGCCAAAACAGAAGGCTCAGGGGCCCTGTCCATTACTGCACACGTGCCCAGGTAGGAGGTAGAAGGGAGCACATGCAGTGTCATGACAGGGGGGAGGACTTATAGTCAGATGAGTACTTGCCCTTCATGGACTTGGATTTGAGGAGCACCTGTTGGGTGGGTCCTGGCTGGAAACGGCGAGACAACTCCTCCAGACTTCCCCCTGCCTGAAGGGTTGCCTCACAGGCTATTGCTTAACTCTCCTTAACCACTTTCCAGGGTGGGGCAGGGAAGGGCAGATGGGTAGCAGCTGATGCAATAGGCATTTGCAAGCCTGTGTTGTTCTTCGAGGACTAAGCATAGGTCAGCTGGCTGGGCCAACCGGGCTGCAGCTGTAAGGCCTGCTCTTTGCAGAGTTTCAGCTTTCTCTTCTCTCCTTGACTTGTCCTCATTACTTAAATGGGGTTCACTCTCTTGTCATCAGAGGCAGTGATTTATAGTTTATGTGAGGATTAACCCACATCCATTTACTTGTGGTGCTCTTTAACCTGGACCCGAAAAGAATATCCTTGACTGCTAGGAATGCGTGTGTGCACAGGTACACACACACACACACACACACACACAATGAGGACACCCAGAACCAGATGGCTGTTCTGAGAATCTGCTTCTACTAGAGCCAGCCGTGGGCAAACTACAGCCCGCGGGCCGGATCCAGCCCGTTTGAAATGAATAAAACTATTGAAAAAAAGACCGTACCCTTTTATGTAATGATGTTTACTTTGAATTTATATTAGTTCACACAAACACTCCATCCATGCTTTTGTTCCGGCCCTCCGGTCCAGTTTAAGAACCCATTGTGGCCCTCGAGTCAAAAAGTTTGCCCACCCCTGTAACTAGACCATACTTCCCACAAGCTCTTCCAGGAGGAAATAGATCCAATTAGAAGCTTCAGAAAGCTGAGAAGATTTGGAAATTTCCTCTGTAGAGCCAAAGCTTCCAAATATGCCTGAGGGCAGTGGTTCTCAACCTTCCTAATGCCGCGACCCTTTAATACAGCTCCTCATGTTGTGGTGACCCCAAATTTCATTGTTACAAATTGAACATAATTAAAGCATAGTGATTAATCACAAAAACAATATGTAATTATATATGTGTTTTCCGATGGTCTTAGGCGACCCCTGTGAAAGGGTCGTTCGACCCCCAAAGGCGTCGAGACCCACAGGTTGAGAACCGTTGCCCTAGGGAATGCCATTTCTATTCAAGGCCTCACCTATCAAATATAAAGAGACTCCTGTCTACTTTTTCTCACAGCGATCTGGATGCCTAGAACACAATAACTCTTTTAATCTTTTAAGTTTAAAAAAAGAGCCTGTGAGGGGGAAAAAAGAGAAGGTGCATCATGTTCTTGACGAAAAGAAAATTGCTCGATATTGTACCCAAACTAGCTTGATAATGAGCAACTATACTCCATCACACACTGCGAAGAGCTGGGTCTTAACTGAATTCATGCTTCAAGGCTGTGTGTTCCCTGCAGACAGCTCAAGAAGGAAGTCTAGCCCTGGCCAGTTTACTAAGTAGTTAGCGTGTTGGCCTGTGTACTGAAGGGTCTCAAGTTTGATTCCCGGTCAAGGTTTTCCTTGGTTGCAGGTTTTCCCCAGCCCCGGTAGGGGCGTGTGCGGGAGGCAACCAATCCATGTGTGTCTCTCACACCCATGTTTCTCCCTCCCTCTCTCTCTTTCCTTCTCCTCCCTCCCTTCCACTCTAGAAATCAATGGAAAAAATATCTTGGGGACCTGGCCGGTTTGGCTCAGTGGATAGAGCGTCAGTCTGTGGACTGACGGGTCCCAGGTTCGATTCCGGTCAAGGGCATGTACCTTGGTTGAGGGCACATCCCCAGTAAGGAGTGTGCAGGAGGCAGCTGATTGATGTTTCTCTCTCATCGATGTTTCTAACTCTGTCCCTCTCCCCTCCTCTCTGTAAAAAATCAATAAAATACATTAAAAAATATCTTGGGGTGAGGATTAAAAAAAAAGAAAAAAAAGAAGAGAGTCTAAACATAGTTAGGCCCCATGTCATTAATGATCACCATTACTTACTTTCCCCTTTGATGTGCCAGGCCCCATGCTACATGATTTACATGAATTATCACTTCACCCTCACAAAAACCCTATGAGATAGACTATGTTCTCCTTCACTTGACAGCTGTAGAAAGAGAAGTTTAAGTAACTTGCCAGAGGACACAGAGCTGGTAAGTATAGAGCCAAGTTGCTAACCTGGTTCCCCTGGCTCAAGAGCCTATCCTCAGCACCACCTGAAAAACCCACATACCTATACAGATAGAGAAGTTAAGTGAACAGAATCCTTCAAACTCTTAGAGGATTCACCACAATGTTCTCTAAATCCCAAACCCACTCTAACTTCAGTCAATAAAACCCATAACTTTATTTTTCTGGAGTTTGTTTTATGTCCACATTTTTAAGGAACATATTTTTGGAATATAACATAGAGGTGTTGTTCTCTGGGAAGGGTCACTCCTGAAACTTTCATCAAAGCAGTTCATTCCGATTTGATTAATTCTGTTGACAGGTAACGATGGACTTACTTTCTTCCTGGTATTGAGTAACTAAATTTAGAAAGGAGCTTTGGGCAAGGTAGTTTATAATTTAAGTATGAGTTTTATAATTATACATTTGTTTATATCTATTTATACATAATCAAATTTAATCAGATGGACCACTCCAAGGAGGGAAATTACAGTGTTATCACGGTGGAGCAGGAGTTGGGCGCTTTCTCCTCGCATCAGCCATCAACTTGATTTATAGATGTTTTATCTCATTAACCTTTATGTCGTGGAGCTAATTGGTGAATCTGGGAACTGCAAAACATGCTTGAAGCAGTCACGTAGCTCTTTAACTTCGATGTGCACCAAATTAAAATGGACCCAATTATTCTGAATCATAGAAGGCATCTTTTGAAAGGCTTTGCCGCCTCCATATGAAATGGCTCATTGGAATGGAAATCGAACTTGTTGTGGACCCTGGATTTCTTTTAATTTAGTTTTTCTTTCTTTTAAAAAAATATGTTTTGTTTGATTTTAGAGAGAGAGAAAAAGGAGAGAGAGAGAACGAGAGAGAGAGAGAGAGAGAGAGAGAGAGAGAGAGAGAGAGAGAAACATCTATTGGCTGCCTCTCTTGACTGGAGATGGAGCTGGAAACCTGGGCATGTGCCCTGACTGGGAATCAAACCAGTGACGATTGGGTGCACAGGACGATGTTCAACCAACCCGCCAGGGCGACCCTGGTTTTCTTTATGGCCGAACCCCATATTACTTAAAACAATTTGAAATTTTCAAAAGCTCTTGCTTCACAGAGAGACAAACATATACAGATTGCTGTGATGATCCCTGTTTGGATAAGGTTGTCCCGGGCGGGTCCTGAGGATTGTGCTGCCTACCTTCCGCCTCCTCCTGAGCATCAGGGCAGCCACGTGGGAACCATCCCTGTTCTGGAGGCTGCATCACGAGGATGGAGAAGGTCCCTTCGGTACGGACAGCGCTGCAGACATCCTTCGGCTTCCCTTCCCTGTTCTCACTTCCGGAACCAAGACCCTGAGGCCCACGTAGTTACAGCCTTCTTCCCTCCTGGCCTTCTGTGGGAGGACCCTGGGCTGCTTGGCTCCTCCATCTCTTGTGGCTTGAAATAAATATGTGGTTGATTTTTTAAAAAAATAGGATGATAGCTGGAAATTGAACAGGTTAAATTAATTTACATGAGAAAAGCCACCAAGTAACTCTGTGAAAATAGGCCGAGTACAGCTGTTAACTGGGACTTCGCGTGAGAAAAATGGCCACTTCAAGAAACTTATTAAACATTTACATTGTTTTTAAGGCACTTGAAGTTCAACTTATGTTTTTTGTTGTTGTTGTTTTTTAATAGGACCCCGCAAGAAGATGGACTTCACGAGGGAGAAAGAAGGTTCAGGTTTATTCAAGTTACACTTCAAATAATTTTCTGAGAGAAGAAAGTAATTTGGGTAAAAAAAAACCTAAGGTGATGACTTGCAGTGGGTTTTCTGACTTTGCATGGTCTTAGAACAGGCCTGTGAAGGGTAAGGAGTCATAGAGAGGGGCCTTGGGATGAAACATCAGGTGGGGGCCTTTACCTCCCTTGGATTTGTGGGCAAAGGGAGGTTTCTTTTTTCTTTTCTTCTTTTCATTTTATTAATTAGTAAACTTAATTTTTTAAAAGTTGATATTAGAGACGGAGAGAGAAACATTGATGTGTATGAGAGAAAGAGAAACATTAATCAGTGGCTTCCACATGCACCCCTGCTGGGGATTAAACCTGCAACCTGGTTTTGTGCCTGACCGGGAACCGAACCTGCCACTTTCTGGTGGATGGGACAACAGTCCAACCAACGGAGCCTCACAGCCATGGCTGAAGGGAGGTTTCTTATGGGGTGATTTCCCATAAAGAGCAAACCCCTTGCCGGATACGGTGACTCCAGACTTCAGTTTCTCTCCTCGGTTTAGTTTGAAAATGAACCACGCTGTTAACACGCAGAAGGATTTTGTGTGGGTTCTTGCTCCCGAAGTGCCAAACTGATGCCGTTCTAATGCCGTTCGACATGTCTCCCAGCTGAGTGACTCAGCCTTGGCCCATGGACCCTCCGCAGGCTCTCCCTCCCTCAGGGGTGCAGGTGTGTCCCCACCTCTGTCGAAGGCCAGGAAACTAACCACAATCTCCTGGCGATGGCACTCGGGCTCCTGCCTTCGAGGCAAACAGGGTGAAACACAGGCAGGCAGGATCCCAAACCACAGAAGCTCAAGTTAGGTCATCCTCCCGCCCATGACAGCTGAGCGTCTCAGTCAACAACAAGAAGTACAGACTCATTCAAAAATGGCTTCAGAAGACGGGGACTCTGCCTGGCTCCGGTGACTGGCCACTGAGTGCCATTCTAAAGCAATGGAGAGAGTTAATTAGCCAATCCTTTCAACCAGCTAAGAAGGGTGCGATGGCACAGTCACAGCAGGACAGCTGAGTCCGGAAGTTCAAATCACTTGTCTGGTTGCCAGTAAGGAACGTGTCTGACCTCTTGTTCCCTCCTCATGTGCAACTGGCAACTCGTAGGACTGCGTGCTGGACAGGAACCATCTTTCGAAGCCTCTGGAGAAATCTCAGAGACATAGGAGTGTCCCCCTGTGGGACCAGGCTCTCTGGGACAGTTAGAAATTGGGTTGAGGGTCGGGCTAGGGTGGAGGAAGCAATAAGGCAAATGGTTATTACTGTGAAAATAATGGGTGTGTTGGCATGACTGGTATGGCCGTTAACGTGGTCATTTCACGTTTCCTGAAACAAGGGATTCAGCCCAAGGTGAAGGTAGATGAGTCCTTGGGAATTTACACTTACATTTGCTCAGTTCACGTGTGGGAATCAAGCAAATGGAGTTGCCCGACGAGAACAATGACACTGCTTTCGAAGGCATTTTCTCATGTTCACAGTGTATTTAAGAGAATCATTAAGAAAAAGGGCCTGGAGTTTTGAAGAATAGGTCAGTAATCTTCAGCCCAATTTTTTCCTAGGGCAGGACAAGAATGGATTTATTTGAGCAGAAATCCTAACATCTATTGTCAGGATTTCTATTCAGAAAGTCTGGACAATGCGACACACAGGAAAAACAAACGGAAACATTTTCTGTTCTAGACGGGCATCCCTGAAGAGTAAGCATAGCCATCACTTCGGACATGAGTTACTGGTCCATTCCTCTAAGGCTAGTTAATAACAAAGGCTGCTTGTCCTCTGTGGGATTTAACATTTCCCCAGCACTGCCTGGTTCGTGGAATCACTCCTGTAGACCAGATGACTTATATTTCCGGACCT
Organism: Myotis nattereri; assembly: GCF_964212035.1. NCBI lineage: Eukaryota > Metazoa > Chordata > Mammalia > Chiroptera > Vespertilionidae > Myotis > Myotis nattereri. The sequence goes on along the minus strand of NC_138085.1, from coordinate 72,011,832 downwards.
GGGCTTCTCTGGCCACCTACCTCCCATCGGCTGTTTCAGTCCCGGTTCTAGTAGAAGACAGACCTGAGAAGGCCACTGTATTTCTTGGTTGCATTTCCATGTAGCCTTTTAATCGTCACAGATGAGAAACTTAACACACTCCTGCCTCAAATGGCCATGAGCTCTGCTCTGTGTCAGCATCAGAACCAGTCTTCTCCCGGGCGGAGGGGGGCTGGAAAGACCTTGGCCCTAGTAGTTAGCATCAAGTCAGGGAGGTTACTGGCCCCAGGTTGGCCTCATGCCCTGGCTCCAGAAACTGGATGCTTCCCTCGTCATGTATTTATTGAGCACCTACTGTGTGCCAGACCCACAAAACCTGCCCTTCTCTAACTTTTTCATGTTACGGAACTGAGTCTCCCCCTCCCATTCCCAAGCATCAACCTTGGTTCTCTGATCAGTAAGTCATTTCTTCTAGAACAATGTTTCTCAAACTTTAACGTGACTACAAATCACCCGGGGACCTTGTTAAACTGCAATTCTGATTCGGTGGGTCTGGGTGGGGCCCAAGATTCTGGGTTCAGAACAAGCTCCCAAATGCTGCTGCTGGGAAAGCTGCCCGGATTCCACTTGGAGTGGCAAGGAAGTGCCGCCGGCAGCATCCTCACCATGTGCACGTTTCTGTTAGGGAAACAGAATAGCAGGCCTCACTCCAGAAGCACCTGCTCAGAACCTGCCCTTTGACAAGATCCCCAGGACACTGGCAACATCCGAAGCACCAGGTAGGAATTACCATATAAAGCACCTATGGCTCTCCCCCGCCTGCCTTGCCCACTGAACCCCATTCGCTGGCAGAGCCCCAGGTGATTGGGGTGGATAGCAGGTTTAAAAACCTCAAAGAGCATTTTGGGGGGGGCCCTTCCTAGTCATGGGGCTTCACAGTGGGGAGGCTTTAGAGATGATCTAATGACAATTATCTGAGGTTGTGTGATTCTCCAAAGTTATTATCACGCACGTCCCACATAGGAGACCCGGGCCAGGTGCTTGCCCAGGGTCACGTGGTTAGTAACCAGCGGAGCCAGGCCTCCAGAGCCCATGTGATTCTTCCACCGCAGCTCCTGTCCTGGGCCGCAGTCTGCCCAGCTTCCCGCCCGTCTCAGGAATGCCTCTCCTTGACCGTGATCCAAATCTTCCCCTCCCCCGTTGGAGTTTCAGTCCATTACCTGCAAACCTCCACGCCCTCATAGACGCTTTTCTTTGGCACCCATAAATGCCATCCTCTCCCCACCCACGTCACCCACTAACCAAACCACATGTTTAATTGGTTGATTTTCCCCAAAGACTGATTCTGTCAGCCTTTTGATAATGTGTGCGGCTCTCCTTGGGCAGGTGAGGTATGTGGGCGGGAAGGGTGTTGTCTGCTGGACTTCCATCCATCTTTCAGGAAGGCAGTTAAGCTTCCTGCTCTTTGTCTTTTGTCTCCGCGCCTCTTGCTGTGTTCTGCAGCCTTCTGGAATGCCTGTGAGCCTCTACTCTCTTTATTTACAGCTTCAAGACTTCCTCATTCTTCTAAATTGGCCATGGTCTCCCCTCCCGTCTCTACCCGGGCAGGTGCTGCTCACAGTGCAAAGTTAAATGGACATCCCTGGAATCTATGGTCTAAGATAGGGGTCTTCACTTGGAGCCCACAAATCTCTAGCCTGATACTTTCAAACTTGAGAGTACATTGGAATCTCCTAAGGAGTTTTTTAAAAAGTCCAGACTGCACTCAGATCAATTAAGGTAAAAATCCTGGGGGTGGGAGGCCGGGATCAGTAGGTTCTAAAGCTCCCCAGGTGATTCCAATGGGCAGCCAGGCAGAGCACCCTGGAGAGCAGGTGAAATTGCTTCTGGATAGGCAGATGCGCATTTTCTGAGAGAGCTGAGCCATAGCTTTTAGCCCAGTGGTTCTCAACCTTGGCTGCACATTAGAATCACCTGGGAATCTTTTCAAAATCTTGATTTCTGGGCCTCATCCTCCGGAAATTCTGTTTCTTTGTTATGGGTTGGGGCCACAAGGGCAACAGCAGGCAAGCAAGCTACCAAGGACAGGGGAGTAAGAGTGAGCCCCTCCTGCCAACCCAGAACCTCTCGGGTGGGGCCACAACATTAGTAATAAACAGAATTTCCGGAGGATGCAGCCCAGAAATCAGGTGATTCTAATGTGCAGCCAAGGTTGAGAACCACTGTTTTAGCCAGTTTTCAAAGGCTTCTATGATACCTTTCTCCTTCCCTTTCTCTCCCTCAAAACAGGTTTGGGGACTGGTTGAAGAGCTTACCAATTACTAAGAAAACACCAAATACATGTATTAACTAAATACATAGGCGTTAACATGCAGAGCAGAGAAAGGGCTGGGGACTTAGGGAGCCTGTGTTTGGTGGGAGGGAGAATCCCTGCTTCTCTTCCAATTAGCCATGAGAATGGTGTGACTTCAGATGCTGCCACCACAGAGATCTGATCACATCCCTTACCTCCCTCCACTGCCCATCAAACCGAGGCCTAGCCCCCAACTCTAACATCTGGTTCCTTCCTTACTCAGTCCAGAGCGTCCCCTCTAGCCAATCCCCCTCATTTCTTCACACACTCTAGTCCCAGGAGGATGCTTGCTGTTCATTTCTAAGGCTCCTTCGTGCCTTTGTTTCTATTCTTTCCCCAGTTCCTCCTGCTCTCCCTGTGTCCAGTGTCCTGGGAGGGGAGGTAGGATTGAAGAGACAGAGAATGGCTGGAGGCAGGGTTCTCAGATGACGGAAGGGGCTCAGTTCATAATTGTCAAAGTGAGCGGGGAGCCTCCTTGTGTTAGGAGCTCCTGTTTGGGGCAAGTCTGAGGGATGATATAGTGAGATTCAGAAGCTCTGGCCCTCAAGGGACCTAGATGCCTGGGGCTGGCCGGCCAATGATCTGAGGAGTGAGGGAAGCATAATAGGTGCGGTGAGAGGAATGTGTGGGGAGGAGGTGGATGGGGTGGGGAGTGGAAAGCTAGCAGAGATTTCATCCAGAAAGGGACCCATGCTCAGCAGGGCCCAGTGGGGAGAGATGGGGCTGAAATAGGAGGCGGAGGCCAGACTGTGGAAGGCGACTGAATGCCAACTTGAGGATACCTACTGCACTCAGGTTGAACCTGTTAGTGCCCCCTGGTCTTTCCAGCTTTCAGTCTTGCTCTCGCAGGAAGTCTTTGCTGCCATACTAAGTTGTTCAGGCAGAGGACCCACTTTTGAAGCGGGCCCATCTGCCTGAAGGTGTCTGAGCTCCTGAAGGTGCCAGTTTTTTGCAGGGAGCCCAGCCTTCTGCAGCCTCCCTCCCACTGCCCATGTGGGACAGGTCAGGGAGCCAGGATCAGGACTCTAGAGACCAGAACAGTCAGGTGGGACACAGATATGATGGTGGGCTGGACAGTGGTCAGTGGGACCTCCCAGCACATCGGAGGAGGAGAACAGCCTCCAGATCATTGGGTTGGAATCCCAGCGCTGAGTTCCGGGAATGCAGTGTTGGCCAATACAACACAGGCCCTGTGTCTTAAGTCCTGCAAGAGTAGGTATTCAATAAATGTGCTCTTCCTCTTTCTGCTTTCCTGGGCTGCGAATCCAGGTGAGATAGCTGTGCCTTTTCCTCCCTTCAGCACCTCTCCTGCCCAAAGAAGATGCCGCCCCACCCTTTTAACTTGGGCTGTTGTAATTGTTCTGTACTTTGATAAGGCGCAAAGGGCTCATTATGTAAATTCAGGGGAAAAACCCTCCAAATTATGAATTACATCCATATTAATAAACATTTTAATTAACACTTACAAACTGCCAACAATGTGTTAGGTGTAAGTAACAGGTGGATGTAGGCGGAAGTAATGAGACGAGAAAGCCACTACTTCATTTCTACTTCAAGAATTTCAAGAAACAATTCAGCCCTAGCCACTCTGGCTCAGTGGATTGAGTGTCAGCCTGTGGAGCAAAGGGTCCTGGGTTCAGTTTTGGTCAAGGCCATGTACCTTGGTTGCAGGCTCCTCCCCAGCCTGGACTCTGGCCTTGGTCAGGGCTCCTGCAGGAGGCAACCAATCGATGTGTTTCTCTTACATCGATGTTTCTCTCTGTCTTTCCCTCTCTCTTCCACTCTCCCTAAAAATCAATGGAAAGATACCCTCTGGTGAGGATTAACAACAACAAAAAAGAAACAGTTCATATGCTTACCTCTTCTTAAGAGCAAACTTGTAAATTCTACTGAACTCTGAAACTATCGACAATACACAAATATTTAACTTTGCCATTTCGATGTAAATAGTAATAAATTAACATTTGTATGGTGCCTCTCATTTTAGACTCATTCATTAATTCAATTCATGTATTCAACAGATATTTAATAGATGTAGCAAGCATTGTTCTAGGCACCAGGATACAGCAGTGGGTGAATAGGACAAGTTCTTGATCTTAAAAAGTTTACATTCTGGTGAACAAAGACAGACAATAAGGAAATCAATGAGTAATATGAAATGGTGATAAATGTTATAGGAAAACGTAAAGCAGGGTCTGTGTGTGTGTGTGTGTGTTAGGTGGCATTTGAGTGACAGGGTTTCCTGATGGCTTAGATTTAGGGTGTGAGAGAAAGAAGTGTCAAGTTGGCTCCTAGGTTTTTTACTTGAGCAACTGGAAAAATGGAATTGCCATGTACTGATAAGAGGGAAGCCTTGGGGGTGCAAAGCAGGATTCGGAATTGGATTTTGGACACGTGAGGTCACATAGGTGGTTCAATACACCGATCTGGAGCTCGGAGGAAAGGTTGGAACTGGAGATATAAATTTAGGAGTTTTCAGCCTGTGGATTTTTTTAAAAACTAGGAATGTAGGTGTGACCATCAAGGGAATGAGTGTGGACAGAGAAGAGATCCAGGGCCTGAGCCCTGGGTGTGCCTCTCCTGAGAGGTCTGTGAGGTGGAGAAAGAATCATTGATGAGGTAGAAGGAGACCCAAGACAGTGGTCACCTGGACACCACGTGAAGACAGAGTTTCAAGGAGGAGAGAGTGAGCAACTGTGTAAAATGACATTGATAGATGCAGAGTAAAAGGAGGCCCCAGAACTGACCATGGGTTTGGTATCGTGGAGGTCACTGGGGGCTTTACAAGAGTGGATTCTATGGAGGGTGGGGGAGGAGGCAAAAGTTTGATGACAGACTCTCAGAGAGAGATACTGTCTTAGTCTGTGCAGGCTGCTAGAACAAAGTACCATAATGGGGTGGCTCATAAACAGCAGGCACTTACTTTTCAAAGTTCTGGAGGCTAGCCGAAACCGGTTTGGCTCAGTGGATAGAGCGTCGGCCTGCGGACTGAAAGGTCCCAGGTTCGATTCCGGTCAAGGGCATGTACCTGGGTTGCGGGCATATCCCCAGCGGGGGATGTGCAGGAGGCAGCTGATAGATGTTTCTCTCTCATCGATGTTTCTAACTCTCTATCTCTCTCCCTTCCTCTCTGTAAAAAATCAATAAAATATATTAAAAAAAATAGTATACTCAAAGTTCTGGAGGCTAGAAGTCAGAGTGCTAGCATGTTCCAAGGTTCTGGTAAGGCCCTCCCCCCAGACTGCAGATGCTGACTTTTTGTAGTATTTTCACATGGTAGAGAGGGTAAGGGAGCTCTCTGGGGTCTCTTATTAGGGCACTAATCCCATTCATGAGGCCTCTGCTCTCATGACTTAATCACCTCCAAAAGGTCTCCCTTCCAAATACCATCACATTGGGGATTAGGTTTCAACACATGAATTTTGGGGGGACACAAACATTCAGTCTACGCAGATACTCCATAACCTTGGTTCTGAATTATTTCTGAAATGCTGTTTCCTGTCTCTGAGGCAGTCCAGGCCTTAAGTGGTTTTCTGCTCTAGCCTGTTACTGCTGTTGCTGATAAGGTGCCTACAGGGCTATCTCCTGACTGGACCAGGCCTTTGCGGGCTGAGACATAGTGAGAAGTATGGCAGAAAGCTCTAGGGCCTTGGGAGGTGGGGTTTGAAACTTCAAACTAGAATAAAGGCAATGGGGCTGGAGAAGAATGTGGCCATTCCTTAGTTCAGACCTTCTGTGACCTGCAGAGTCCAAGACTCTGAGAACATTCTCAACATGTGAAGCTTTATTTTACAGTGAGCTGCTGATACAGGTTGCATTTGAATGACGATTCCATGATTTTAAATAAAGCTTAAAATCCACTAAAATCTAATCCAGTGGCTGTGCATTAGACTATGGCTTCTACATATCATTTACAAAAAGGAAGCAGAATTTGGGGAGAAATGACTAATTTCAGGTCTGGGCCAGGGAAAGTACAAGGTTGACCTGATACAGCTGGTGACAGGAAGCAGGGAAGGGAGTGTGTTCAAGAACATTGGACCAGCTTGAAGGGGCTCCCAAAGGCAATAGCAGCTTGGAGATGTGGCTGATTTGGGAAAACTTGACTGTCAAAAATATTAATGAACATGGTTGATTACAAAAACAATGAATAAAAATCTATTATAGTGATACTAAAATAATGAAATTACAGAAAGGGGAAAAAACCTCTTTTTCCCCTTGGACATGACTCTTACAGAAGTGACTCTTCTTACTTGAATATTAATTAAAGAGAAAAAAGATAACACGCATCCTGCCTTTTTAGGAGGAACAATAATTCAGTCTCAATTGATAGGAAGCTCTTCTTTATAGAAGAAAACTAGCTAATAAATGAAGAAGGAGTGATATAAGTTAGAAAATAGCTATTGTGTACCCCAAATGTAATTACTGAGTCAGAAAAATGATCAATGGATGCTAAAATCATGAGGAAAGGTTGTTGGGGAACAGGATATTTTCATATGCCAAAATATTACCCTACAGAAAACTGCAAAGAGAGAAAAAATATCTATTTTTACCATGCAGAGATCTAGAGATCATCCAAGTTAGCACTAGCAGCTGACATTCTGGACCTTCTGATATTCTGCAACATGAAATTTAGAGCATCACCTATGACATCCTCTTGTCAAAAATATTTTAACACGTTAAGCGCCCAGTCAGTCACCGGTGACTGACACTATACTTTCCGTCCAGAAGAAAAAACAGGCTGGGTGCTTAACGTGTTAAGTGGAATCTACTCAAGAATTTAGATTTGCCTTCTAATTTACAGGAAATACAGAGAATAGAAGAACAAATAAAATGACACCATAAAAAACAACAACAATCAGACAAATCCAGAATATGGGAGAGTCCACGAGAAACTAGCTCAGTCTCTTTAAAAATTCAGTGTCATTAAAAAGTAAGCAAGGGGTTTTGTTTTAGATGGGAAAGAGTAAAGATCTATAACATCTAAAGGTAGTTATTGAACCTTGATTGGATACTGTTTTGTTGAAACCGGGTATAAAAGGCAATTTGAATATGGTGAGGGTATTATGAAACTATTATTAATTTTTAAGGAATGAAAAATAGTACATATTATAGTTATAATCTTATTTTTGAGAGATACATACTTAAGTAATTAAGGGTACTTAATATTTAGGGTTGAAAGGTTGTTATGTCCGCAGTTTATTTTCAAACAGCTTAGGAAAAACACTATATGTATTTAATGTTTGTATAAAACACTATAAATATATTTTATACATTATTTAATTCAATATACACAGATACATACTATTAACATTTGTTAAATTAGTTATATGGTTTGTTTACTGTACTATGCTGTCGACTTATTGATATATTTAAAATGCATCTTTATAGACAATCATGGTGGGGAAACTCATTTTATGGGCTCTCAGCCTCATCCCTGGCATCTGGGTCTCTTAAAAGACCACAGGTAAGTGATTACCCCTCAGGGATGAGAACTACTGGCCCAATGCCCACATTGAGCATGAAACTGAGGTCTAAAGAGTTGAAATGAGTTTCCAAGGGGCAGAACGAAGACTAGAATTCATGTTCCTAGCAGAAAGACACACACACACACCCCAGCAGCCATGTCTACACAGGGGCCTCTCATGCCAACTGTACTTCAGGGAGAAGCTGCATGGAAAGCGCCTAACTCTGACCCAGCCTCCATCAAAAGGAAGGGGACGCCAACCCCCCTCACCACAAACACAAAACACCTGGCAAGTACAGCGCACAGGTGGGAAGCAGGTCCGACCCCAGGTTTACATCGGAGGGGCGTGGCTGCGGGCCACTTCAGACCGCCTCTTCCGGAACAGGCCTGTGCCCCGGAAGTAGTTTGCTGAGGGACCTTGGGCCGCTGAAGGAGGCTGTGGTGGTGCCGTCATCATGTTTCTGTCGGCTGTCTCCTGTAAGTGGGGCCGGAGAACGCGGCGGCGGCCAGGCCTGCGGCGAGGGCGGGGGCAGCGACAGGCAGGTCCCGACTGGCAGGCCCCGGGAAAGCGGACGGGCGCGCTGGCGGGCGGCTGTGGCTGCGGCGGCCGCCTCCCAGGCCTTGAGGACTACAGTTCCCGGCATGCCCCGCGCGCGTCCTTGCGGGCGAGTGGGCCTCGGCGGCTGCGGGGCGCCTCGGGGTCTGGCTATGGTTCGCTGGACCTTTCCCACCCTCGGTAGGGGTGTGTCAGCGGAACCACTGGATGTTCGGACTGGGAAAACCTCAGAACGTCCAGTCCATTTGTTCCGAACCCTAAAGAGAAGGAAACGGCGTCCGAGAGGGGCAGTGCGTTGCGCAGGTCGTGCAGCGGGGCCGACTCCCAAGACAGTGCTCTTCCCCGCCCCAGGCTGACGGCCCAGCTAGGTTGGCCCCTCCGCCCCCTGGTTAACTTGTCAGACAAGACCCTGTTCCAGTGCAAACGTTTGCCCTTAGAAAGGGGATAAAGGGAGCAGATGTCACTCTAGAAAGGTTTGCAAGGCGGTCCACCTGAGTGTGTGCAGAGCATCACATCCAGAACCGTGTGGGTCTGGATCTTTATCTTCTGTTAGAAAATCCTAACCAGACCCCTCGTAGCTGTGACCTAAATATTTTTGATTATTTGTGACGGTTATATGAACTTTGCATAAGAAAGATAATAAATGGATATTTTTCTTTTCTCTTCCAACCTGTCCCTGCTACAAAAAGTTGCCAAGAGCAAATCAAAGTAAGTAAAAGTTTTTTTTTTTTTTTTTATCTTGTTCATGTTACATTCCTTAGTCCAGCTGCTGGCAATACCTCCTTATGTTAAACAGCATTTGGCCTCCATTTTCTAAAAGTTGGTTTGAGGACTACTTACATCAGCGGTTCTCAACCTGTGGGTCGCGACCCCTTTGGGGGTCGAACGACCCTTTCACAGGGGTCGCCTAAGACCATCGGAAAACACATATATAATTACATATTGTTTTTGTGATTCATCACTGTGCTTTAATTATGTTCTATTTGTAACAATGAAATTAGGGGTCACCACCACATGAGGAACTGCATTAAAGGGTTGCGGCATTAGGAAGGTTGAGAACCACTGACTTACATGGTGAATTAATTTGGCCCTCTGAAGTTTTTAAAAAAAATATTTTTCCTTTTGCCCAATTGACCTACTTACGTGAGCATTCAAATAATGTACTTAGAAGAGCTCTTGCTGTCTCGTTCCCAAGACGCCATGAGAGTGCCCAGCTCTGTTTGGACGACCATTGTATTTTTGTTTCCTCAAATTGAGGACCGGTGGCTGTCTGGAGCCCACTACAGGAGTCTAGCAGAACAGTCTGATTTGATTAAACTATAAAGCCTATTTTAATGAGTTTTATAATCCTTTGCATTCATGGTAGAAGCATTTCAAAAATAGCAAAGATTAAAGAATTCATAATGTACCAGAGAGACTATAAATACCAAACTGTTATCTTAAAAAATAAATTTTATAGACAGTAACGGAAGATTTGTTGTGTGTTAAAAATAGGAAAATTCTAACGCAGCCTTTGCTTACAACCCAAGACATGTCACAAATCCTCAAGACTAGGTTTTTGTTCTTTTTTTTTGGATTAAAGTTAAACATGTATGTTGGTGTCCCCTCCACTCCAGTATCTTTTATTGATTCATGTAGCTTTCCCACAATCCAGTTATTTATGTGAGAATGTCCCTCCTCCAGGTTCTGTAGGAATCTCTCATGCTTTCAGTTTCTTTAGAGGTACTCCCTGCCTCTCCTGTTCTTTGAATCCTTCTTGTGACATTTGTCCTATATGTGTTGCCTAATAGACCTTCTGTACACACTCACCTTGCATACTATACTGTTAGTTTCTCGAGGGTGCTGATGCAGCCTAATAGAGTTTTGCATTTCCCACAGTGCTTTCCACAGAGTAAGCACTTAATAGCTTTTTGTTAAATCTTTTTGAGCTTTAACTGCTTTATGTAGGGAGACCAGACATAGGAAAAAGTAACAGTACAATGTGTTAAAAGGTCCAGTGAGGCAAAACATGAACTTTATGCTTTGGAGGACTATAACTTAAATGAAATATATGAAGAGGGAAAAGGTGTTAGATGTTAGCAATAGAAAAGTTCTAATCCCTTAATTTTGTCTCTTCCTGATTTTACTCTTATTGCTCATCCCTGGTAGATAGGGGTCTTCTGAAACAGCTATCTTTATGATTTCCAGACCGGCCACCTACAGTTACCAGTACATGCGTATTTTTTCCCCCTCCTGACCTCTGCTCCTTCTTAGAGGTGCATGTCTGAGAGTATTCCTACAATGTGGTTTGATTTGTTCTTACTGCTTTGGTTAGGTCATTACCAAGGCATTCTGTAATAAAACAAACTTTGGGAATCAAAACCACTGAAGTTGTGACTTGTAGAACACTTAGCCTGTCTTAGAACTGAACCTTCTGAGGGCCAAGGGCTGTGCCACAAATAACACTACGGTACAGGGTTCTCAAAATGTGCCATCTCCTTGTGACTGATTTTAATCTATCTCTTCAGCTTCTAACAGCTTACTTTTAAATCTCAGGAACATTCTGGTGAGAATGGTAAGCCAAGCTGGGACAGGCTTCTCCTTCAACACTAAGAGAAGCCGCCTGCGGGAGAAACTGACTCTACTGCATTATGATCCATTTGGTAAGATTCAGAAAAGCTCCTCCACAGTGAAGTCACATGCTTTTAAGGCCCGTTGCTCTTTCCAGACTGATGCTGAACAGTGGCAGGTTTTTGGCCCTTTGACTCTAGCATTTATTCAGCCAGTGTGCATTGAATGTTTACTGTGGTGCCAGTCACTGTTCCAGCTGCTGGGATGTACTACAACACATGACAGGCTCAGTCCCTGCACTTTTGGCACTTAGTCTGATTTGGAAGGGAGAGAAAGAAAAAAAATGCAAAGTATGCTAAGTGCTATGAGAGACAAGCAGGATGCTGAGATACAGGATAAAGTTGTGGAGAGGTGGATCTCAGCGTTAGCTAGGATAGATCAGGGTCAGTCTCTCTTGTAGGATATAGTTATCCAAAGATCTGAGGTGAGAAACCAGCCATGTAAAGAGGGTAGTGGTATTATCCTGGAAACAAAGAGTTGAATATCTTGAGAAGGAGAGGGAATGGTCTGGGAACATCTGCAAGTAAGTAGGTCCAGGTTTTAGTTCAAGAAGTATCGTTTTTATATCTTAATGCAGGAGGGCAGGAAATTTCATTTTCTATTTTATACCATCTGCTAAAATAACATAATAAACAGTACCTCTAACGGTCTTGTTATGTAGAAGTATTTGCTCAAAAGGGACAAGTGTTCCCAAGGCCCGATTGCCTGCTCCCAAACAAGAGTCAGCCCCTGACTGCTGTTGGTGGAAGTCCTGTTTTTGGATTTCATGAGCAGATTTATGCAAATAAACTAGCAAACAAATTACTTATTTGAAAACTTAGGGCCATTCATTTCATTTTTCTGTCCTTGCTTTTAAATAGCCTCTTTATGATTGCTTCTGTACTGGAGCTTCTGGGTTGGTGCACACATGGAGATTCTGGGAGAGTGACAAGCCCTGAGACGCTGTGGAAGCTCTGTGCCCCTTTCCCATTCCTTGTGTCACTTCCATCTGGCTATTCCTGCGTTACTCTCTCTAGGTATATAGTGTCGGAATTGAGTTGAATTATAGGAGAAAGTTAACTGGACACATCCAGTTGGTGATCAGAATTGGAATTGGTACCAGAATCTTATTTCCCAAAATTAATCAATAATGAAAGACAGACACTTAAGCTACTAATCAACTTTTTCATTAAGAACAAGAACTCAAACTCTCGCTTCTAGTCAAGGTAGAGTTATAGGGAACGAATTTACCTTCCTGCCTGAAACAACTAAGAAAAGAACAGTATAGGTCACCAAAAACAGTGATCTCTGGGGGAAAGGAAACAGACTAGTGCTTGTGAATACCCAGACAAAATGGAAAGTTGTATATTCTTTGCTTACCTGCACAAGTCTTCATGTCTTCAGATGTTATGAAACCATCATAACACAAGCACCTGTACTCTCCAGGCAATCTGAATATCCTTTTATAGTTGAGGAATCTGAATCAAGGACACACAGCTAAAACATGGGACAAAACAAAGACTTGAATTCAGAACCATCTGACTCCAAAGGCCGGGCCCTGAACCACTTTCTGTAGCACCTGTTATTGAGAGATTTCACAGGAGGCTAAAACCTACTCACCGCTGCATGACCTCAGGCCGGGCATTAGTGCGAATGCTGGCCAAGAGCTACATTCATGCCTTCAGTTAAGAAGGTCTTACAACCACTGTTCGTTGTGCTGCATTCATCAGTGTCTAAGTACAATAAAAATAAGGGCTGGACCAATGTGAGGAATCATTTAAAAAAGGCTCTAAGAAGTAGTTGTCAACTTAAAATGTGTGTGAGTTCCATTCTTTAACAGAAATAAAATTCCCTGCTGTTTTTATGGTGTTAACATTTCTGGTCATTCTTTATTATAATAAAAAGGGAGTTAGGGTTGTACCTGATGATTAGGAGTCTGAATTTCAGGATGATACCTTATATAGTGGAAAATTATTAGGATGAGAAACTATGTGTCCTAGTCCGTTTGGGTTGCTATTACAAAATACCTCAGACTGAGTGGCTTATAAACAACAGAAATGTATTTCTCACAGTTTTGGGGCTTGGGAAGTCCAAGATCAAGGTGCCAGTGTGGTCGTTTCTAGTGAGGGCCCTCTCGGTTCATAGCCCCTGCCCTCTGGCTGTGTCCTCACCTGGTGGAAGGGCAAGCAGGGTCAGTGGGGTTTCTTTTCTAAGAACCTTACTCCCATTCATAAGGGCTCTACTCTCGTGACCAAAGCCCCTCCCCAAAGCCCCACCTCCTAATACCATCGTTTTTTTGGAGTGAGGATTTCAACGTGAATTCAGGGTGGTTGGGACACAGGTATTCAGACCATACATAGCAATATGATTTTGGATTGGTGTGTTTTTCTCCTCCTGATTTCTTTGTATCAGTTGATGTAAACTTAAAGTGATGAGCTTTACAATAAAGTAGAGGCATACCTTGGAGATCTTCCAGGTTCAGTTCAAGACCACTGCAATATCGCAATAAAGTCAGTCATACGAACTTTTTGGTGTCCCAGTGCATATAAAAGTCATGTTTGTACTGCAGTCTAGTAAGTATACAATAGCATTATGTCTAAAAAAAATTGTACACATGATAATTTAAAATATTTTGTTGCTAAAAAATAAATGCTAACCATCATCTGTGCGTTCAGCGAGTTATAATCTTTTTGCTGGTGGGTGGTCTTACCTTCAATTTGTAAAGAATGCAGTCATCTACAAAGTGCAGTAAAGCAAAGCGCAATTAAGTGAGGCATGCCTATGTTCTCACATTTTAGCTCCTATAGAGTTTTTTGGGAACTTGTACAACATTAATAAATGTTGAATAACCTCTGTACTATTTTAAGTATGAAAATGTATTGGAATTTTTATCCTTAGTGTGGAGGTACAGCTGGCTCTGTATATTGTGGGTTCTGCATCTGTGGATTCAACCAATGCAGAGAAAATATTTGGGGGGGGGGCAGTTATGTGTTGATGTGTATTATGTAGTTAGGCCTGTGATGGTTGTGTCTGTACTGAACATGTGCAGACTTTTATTTTCTCCCACTCCCTAAACAGTAAAATATAACAACTATTTGCATAGCATTTACAAAGTATCAAATATTATTAGTAATCTAGAATTGATTTCATATACAGTATAAGGGTGGATGTATGTAGGTATATCCAGACACCCCGTATTTTATATGAGGGACATGAGCATCCGTGGATTTTGGTGTTTGTGGGCGGGGAGGATGTTCCTAGAACCAACCCCCCGGATATCAAGGGGACTCTGTTAGGAGCTTACTTATTAGATTGGTTTTAAGTTTGAGATTGGGGAAGGGTACAACCATGAACAGTTCTGACCAGAAGTGGAAAGTGGGAGAGAAGAGTCATATATAAATTTTAAACAGACGATTAGAACTTTTCTGGTGAGGAGGGGTGCGAGCCTTGGCAGCACCACTTTGTCTTTTCGGAAGGAGAGAATGTTCTGGGACATGAGGCTGCTTGGCTTTCTGCCCGTCTACTTGCTGACACCCTGCAGGCTCGCGTGCTCTTTGCCTTGGGGCCTGCCCATGGCTTAGGGTACGAAATAGCTGGGCAGGTCTCCCAGCATATTTTAATAAATGGTTAGTTTAAGGGCAATGTTTTGTGAGTCTGCTTTATGAAGAAAATCAGCTAAGGAAACAGAAACTCTCAATTGTTTAAGCATTTCATGGTAGACTCTATGGCTAGAAGCAGCCTCTGTCCTTCTAAAATCCTTTTCCTCACATAAAACTGATCAAATTTCTGAGGAGGAAGGATTAAAGGCTGAGGCATAAGCTTATTAAATGTTGTTAAATATATGAAGTTTATCATGAAAATGAAAACTTGTCAGTTTTAATTCCTTGGATGAGTAAACAAGACAATGTAGACTTTAATTGAAGCAGAATGGGTTTAGGTTCAATGTAGGGAAAGAACTTGACAGATTCATTTTTCTCTGTAGTAAGCAGCAAATATTTTGACAAAATTTATGTCTATGATTGTGGACAGCGGTGCTCAGCCAGCACGCACTGAGTGTGCACTGTGTGTCTGGCAGCAGCCTTGTGTGGGAGGTGGAGTTCT
The DNA here is from genome assembly GCF_964212035.1 of Myotis nattereri. NCBI lineage: Eukaryota > Metazoa > Chordata > Mammalia > Chiroptera > Vespertilionidae > Myotis > Myotis nattereri. The sequence continues at coordinate 71,996,790 of NC_138085.1, read as the reverse complement.
CTCTCTCATGGGAAGATAGAGGATTTTGAGAAATTTGCCCAGGGACTCAGAGCAGAGAAAGATGGAGCCTGCGTGCGAACCCAGCCTTTCTGACTCCAGGCCTCCTATTCCTTCTATTACATGGAGCCAGATAAATCTTCCTGATTTTTCTTTTTTCTTAATCAGGACCATCCCCTGTGGTCAGTCTAGCATTTAAGGCCATGAAGCCCCACTGTCATTCCTACCTCTTACTGCCATTCCTCCACACCAGATGCCCAAGGACTCTTTTTCTTCTTTTTTTAAAAAAATGTTTTTATTTTAGAGAGAGAGGAAGGGAGAGTGAGAGAGAGATAGAAACATTGATGAGAGGGAAACATTGATCGGCTGCCTCCTGCATGCCCCCTATGGGGGATTGAGCCCGAAACCTGGGCAAAACCGGCAGGGCTAAGGAGTCTTCTTATACTTTTGTAAACTCCACATTGTCTAGCACAGTTCTGTGGACTTTAGTATTTATTCTTTGAATTAAGAGAATGAATCAAAACATTTTCATAATAAAGCCTTGCTTTGTTAATCTTTGTCAGTTGCTCCTGTTCACACTTACATAATCTCCTGATTGGTTATCAGGAAGACAAGTTCCTTCTTTTATCTTTTTAGCTCGATGTAGAAAAACATGGGGAAATATTTCTTGCAATGAATAATATTGTCTGATAGAAAACTTTTGTTTTCTCCCTTTTTATGTTTTGTAGTCTTTCTTGGATTCTGAAGGAGCATCAGTCCTACTTATATTTAATATTAGATGATTTGAAATATATGAAAAATATCCCTATGTAATATGTACATTTTATTTTTATTAATTTTATAGATAAAATTCTATGGACTGAATAATGGTTCTTATCCAGCTGTTCATTAGAATCATGAGGGTTTAAAAAATGTAGACTTCCAGTCCTAGCCTAGATCGAAGGAACCAGAATAAGGACAGGGATTTATTTCAGTAAGTTCCCTAGCTAACTCTTAATCATAGACAGTTTGGGAATCTCTTATATAGAGTGTCTGTGTTGATTATAGAAGAGGAAAAAAAAAAAAGCTAAAATCTCTTTGTATGGTAGGGACAAGTGAATTGTTTTATCATAGTTGTTTGAGTTCCTGGGTGTATTTTGTTTTGTGGTTTTTTTTTTTTGGCAAAGAATAAGGTGGTGTGTGTGTATGTATGTGTATGAGAATGGGGGGGGGGTGGGGAAAAGGGAGAGAAAGAGATCTATAGAAGATAAATAGATAGATCAAGTTAATGGAGGACTATAGGGCATTATCGGAACTATGAAAACCTTATTGCCTAGCATCTAGTCTTCAATCTTTCATCCGAGCATTAGCATTTTTGTTTTGGTTTTATTTCAGAGAACTGCACTCTCCTATATTTATAATAATGAGATTGTGGTTATAATGTTAATTTTGTTCCCAAATTAGAAAATCCATATTTGGGGTAGGAAACCATCTCTGGAAAGTACAAACTTAATGTGTATGTTACTTCTCTTCCGTCTGCTCAGTTCTCAGTGCCCTTTTTCTGGAGTCCAGCTCTAGTCTGTCCTTGCTTACCCCCTACAAGAGTGGATATCAACTGGGTGATGACATCAAGTGTTTTCCATCTTTTGCCCATAATTTTCTTTTTAAATTTGAATATTTCACATTCATTGTCCTGGGGTACCAAAGATGCCACTGGTTGGCTGAGACTTTCCTCTTTTCCTTACCATTTTCTCTGGTCTTCTCTGGCCACTGGGATCAAGGAGCTGAGCTTGCAAGTCAACTCCATCCCCATGTCAAAGGAAAGTAAAACAAAAGAGAGGGCTCATGGTCTGATACATATTTTTATTAGAAAATGGTAATGATACTTAGTTTTCTGCCATAATCCTTTTTTCTCCTCCTGTAGTGAGAGCAAGAGTCCTCTTTGTGGAACAGAAAAAAATACGCTCCCTCTGAACAATGGATTGAAAATGCATTTGATTTATAAATGAGAAGACTGAGGGTGGGGTACTGATTCAGAAATTCTGCAGCATGTAATAAAAGAAGAGGAAATGACACGGCATCTCTGCCTCCTGTGATTTGAAGGCCATTGTGAAGAAAACAATGCAGTGAAAGAAAGTTCTTCATATTAGGACATAAATCATTGCATCCCATTTCTTTATCTTTCTGGATATTTTTATAGCCCGTAATAAAATATATTAAAATAGCCTGTACTATTGTCTCTTAGTGATGTGTTCCTCCACTATTTGAAATTAAAAACACAACTACATTACTAAAAAATAACCATTGTTTCATGTATTGAAAGAACATTTTCCACAGTGAGACTTGTGCAAGAGTTTCCAGGCTGTTCCTCCTTAATTTTCATAGAAAAGGTAGTCAACACTCCAGCGTGATCTTTAAAAAACTCCCATGCAGTAACAGAGATGGCAGAGGTGAGCAGGAGTGATAAGAAGGGAGCCAGCCTCAGCCTTCTAACACGAAGGAAACCCTGAGAACTATTTCTGATTTGTGCTTATATACTTAGGGAAAATACTGTTGGTCTGTATTCTCAAACTCAGGAATGCAGTATCTATGATTTTCTAGCACAGCTTTGGACTCCTTTATTTCATATATATATAAAATAAGAGATTCTATGTTATTTCTGTAAGCTAGAGTGAAGGCTGTGGGGGCCTGGTGTTACTGCACAGCTCACCAGCTTGGAAATTCCGCTGAGAGTGTTTAGATGAAGACTCCTGCCCTGCCCAGAGCTATGTACTTTCTCACTCAAGCTATTGTTTCCCACAGATTTTCAAAATTGCCCAGTTTTCTTCTTTACTTGTTGAATTTCTTGCTGAAGGTAAGGATCAGCTCATTTTCTGAGCTCTACTGGTTCAGATTCTACCCCATTTAAAGCATTTATGTGGGAGAATGAGAGTGCCCACCATGACTACCAGCATTAAGGAACCAATACTGTTTCAAAATAACAGGTGTTCCCTCCCCGGCCCAATCTGTGTCTCCTGAGGAAATGCGGGAGGCGCGCTCTGGAAATGGAATCAGGTGTGGATTCTTGCTGAGCCTCGGAGGCTTGTGGCCTGATAGCTCTTTTGTGGCATCTTTTGTTAAAGCTCTGGTTCAAAGCAATAAGAGGTGCGATCTTGGCTATTTTTAGATTGGAACTATACATAATGGTGTTGGGTTACAAGAAAAATCTTCCACCTGATCTTACTTGTTAAGCCCAAGGTAAAGGGTCTGTGACATGCATGAGTTGCATTTTTAAAAACAAAACAAAAACTTAAATACTGGCTTAACCAGTGACTTGTCTATTCAGCACGTAGGCTGAATGTGGCCCACAGGTGGTATTTACAGAAAAAAAAAAATGTTGCTGACACTTAAACATTCAAAGATTTCAATAAACATCCAAAACTTCTGGCTTCTCTTGCAAAACCAGAAACTTTGACAACACTAAAGCCAAAGCTGAATATCAGCTGCCCCTTTTAGGAACTGCTTGAGTGGTCCAATCCATAACCCCCCATTCCCTTGTTTAACATTTTCTGTTCTGACTTGACCCTTGTCCACAACCTCTGCTAGTGTTCCTGACCTGTTGCCAGTAGAGTTTGCCAGTTCTCAAGTAGCAGTAATGTTTGTACAGGTCCTGGTCATGCATGGAGTCCTTACTGCTGGTTAGCTCTTGCATGAAAAGCAAGGAAATCAATCATTGTAAAGAAATAAATGAAAGCTTGAGGATGACTTAGTAAACGGAAATATTTGCAAAGAAAGGAGAAGAGGACGTTTTATAGTAAGCTGCTAATTAAGACTGGCCACCTTCAAGAACATTTTATTTCCAGGTAGTTTTATGTTTGAGTTAGTAGCAATCAAAACAAATCAAGTGGCAGGTCTTTCTTGTATGGATAGGATGACTGTGTCCCTGCAGCCTGGACGCTGACTGCTGCGATGAAATTGGATCTCTTGAGCATTTCTTCCAAGGACAGATTTGGGTAGTAAGCCAGGTAGAAGGCCAAAGCTCCTACGAAACTGTCGCCAGCACCCTGCAATTAAAAGTACAGTTGTGGAGATAAGCATGTAGTCATCTTTCCCCCAAACTTGTATTTTTAAAGTATTTAAGTACACGTTTGGTTTAGAATAGATTTAGATTTACAGGAAAGTTACAAGGATATGACAAGAGAATTTCCATATACCTCACACCCAGTTCTGTAAATACATGACTGTGGTACACGTGTCACAACTAATGAGATAGTAGCGATATATTATTAACTGAACTCCATATTTGTTTGGATTTCCCTAGTTTTGCTTAATGTCCTTTTCTGTTCTAAGATCTCATCAAGAATCCCATATTACACTTAGTTATCACGTCTCCTTAGATTCCTGTAGGCTGTGACAGTTTCTTAGACATTCTTCATTTTTGATGACCTTGATCATTTTGAGAACTGGTCAGGTATTTTGTAGAATGTACCTTAACTAGGATTTGTCTGTTGTTGTTTTTTTAAAAATATGTTTTTATTGATTACTAGAGAGAGAAAGGGAGAGAGATAGAAATATCAATGAGAAACATCAATTGGCTGCCTCCTTCCTGCATGCTTCCCCCACTGGGAATCAAGCCCACAACCTGGGCATGTGCCCTGACCAGGAATCAAACCAGTGACCTCTTGGTTCCTGGGTTGACGCTAAACCACTGAGCCACACCAGGATAGGGCTAACAAATGCATTTTAGATAAATGAAATGTAATTACACAATTTCACTTTGAAAAATCATTCTGGTATTTAACAGCATTCAGGGCCATTTTCCAGTTTTTTCTAGTTTGCTGGCTTTTTTTTTTTTTTGGACCCAAGAGCTTTCATTACAAATCTTGAAGCTATACTTCAGCCTTAATAGAGGACTTGGCATGCAAGACTGTTTCGGTTGCAGCTGCCGTATTTCATGAGCTGGGTGCAGCACAGTGATGGGTACTAGAGAAGGACTATAACCCATTGTGGATTAACTGCTAAATAGTGTGGCAGAGTTTATATTTTAAGAAAGGTTTTGAAGAAGGGCTCTGTGAAGAAGGGAGTCCTTATGGAATGAGACAGATTTATAGAGAGAAGGAAAGCCTGGAAGGAAGAAGACCTAGGAGGAGGAAGGAACAGAGTGAGCTCATGAGACAGTGAATGGCTTTAAGGAAAATGACATTTTCCCTTGTTTACACATAATGCAAACAATATTAAACTTGTCAAGCAGCAATAGTAACGCAGGTATGAATTCCACACTTTCTTTCCTCCCGTTAATGTTTTCTGAGCGTCTAAGCTGTGTCAGGCACTGCTAGGTGCTCTGCAATTCTTTGGTCCTTCCTGAAGGAAACAATAGAGAAAGAGACACACATGGTTCCTGCCTTCTCTCAGGTTACAGCACAGCAGTGTGACAACAGAAAGGTCTGGAGCCAGAGAAATTATGAGTTTGATGGAGAATGTATTATGAAAATATAAAAAATGCCACAAGATATGAAGAGTCATGGCAAACTCAAGTTTTAGTTCTCACATCATATACAAAATTAAATTCCAGATATGAATGTAAGAAATATGACAATAACACTGCCTCTGCCTGAGGCTACCCAGCAGGAGCTATGGAGAGATCTGCAGATTCCTCTTCTTTGTTTGGGGTTTGGAGGTGCCCAAATGAGGCCCAGCTGTGGCCAAATGCAAGCTGCTGTGGGGCCTTGGGCCTTCTTTTGGAAGTTCTGGGTCTCTCTGACCCAGCTGCAGTTTGTTAGGTAATTTTCAGATTGCAAAGGGCCAGGCCTTTCATATGCAAAAGCCTCTGCGCACAGCTTGGGTGGGGCAGGGTCTCGGGATCAACAGGGTGGAGCAAACAGCCATGGCTGCTCCTCAGTCCTACCCTAAGAGGCCCCGGGTCTCAGTGTCCTGGTAATCGCTGCAAGCACCTCTGAGAGAAAGCCGCCTTGAGTTCCAACCGATGCCAAACAGTCCAGTTTCTCTCTGTATGAGTCTGGGTCCCCAGAGACTCACCTGGAACTGGAGTTCAGAGCAGTCGGGAGCTTGAGACTCCCTCCCGATTGAAAAAGACAACCATGTCCTCAATTGCCAGCCCTTTCCGCTTGCGCCTCCGTACCTCTGCACTTTACTTCCGCACTGCGCCTCCTCTGAGTCTCAGTGTGCTTTTCTCTTTCCTTCTAGTTATAGAATTTCCACTCAGCCAGCCTTCCTGTGGTTCTGGATGATGTCTGTTTTGTCTTTTAGTTGTATTTTTGAAGTGGTTGTGCGAGGCAGCAATTTCCGGTGTTTACCTATGCCACCATCTTGGTTTCTCTCTCTCCCTTTTAATAACTCATCTTCCTTTGCACTCCTCTTAGGACACTTGGGACATTGTACTATCCTGTGTACAGGCCTGCATACAGTCAGGGACACTTGGAAAACTAAGGGCAGCCACCACATCTCTGTCCCCTCTGTCTTTCTCACTGTGTCACTCAGTGCTTTGCGTTGACCTGACCAATTGGTCCTGTTCCATTGTGTTCTCTTCCAAGGTGGCCAGGTGACCCTCTCTGAACTGCAAGCCACTTTCTTTTGTCATGAACATGGGGGTTAGGTTGCCACAGCCAGAGCTACTTGATAGTCCCATTGTATTGAATCTGTTTATACCACAGGGCTTTCAAGTGCCAATAAATTACTCGGCTGTTGATTCACATCTTCAGTATAACTATTTTTAGACATAGGTATAATTTTTTTAATGGAAAGTGCTTTAAAAGTGGAAGCTGTATTATATCACTATGATTTTCCTGCAAGTAAAGTACTTTCCAATCAATCATTCTTGGAATAATGGAATCATTCTCATTGATACAACATGATGGTTTTAACCTTTTACTGAAAATTATTTTTGTGCCAAAGGGGGTGATGGCATAATTCTTCTTTCTTCAACAGAAATACCCATGTGGCTACTATTCATTGTGTTCTCACAATGACTTCCTCTTAAGGAAGAGCTGCTCTTACAGAATGGATGTGGCATTCTGAAGTTCCTGCTCTCCCCAGGGCCTTCACACTCCTGAGTTCTGGGAAGTTCTGGTCTGTGGTACTGGTAGAGGCAGTTCCCTAGGACTCAAGGAGGTTAAATAACTTGCCCAAGGTGAAGATAAAGGTGGTAAATGGCAGTCAAGAGTGGTACCACGGACATCTGTGGAGATCCAGCAATAGAGCAGATGGAGAAGCTATTTCGGGAGAGAGAGACTGGGCTTTTGACTATTGCTTAAATTTCCCTGTTTCTCCATGGGAAGGGCTTATGTTTTCTATAGTGATGAAGAACGACAGGGACGAGAGAGTGAAGACCGTGAATCTCTAATGATTTCCCTCTGTATGGGGTCCCATTTTTTAAAGAAGAGAGCTGCCCTGGGCAGGGGTGAGGGAAGAACAGGGGTGCAAAGGAAGCAAAGGTTTTGGGAAAGAATACTTCAGATGAACAGCCAGAGTCCAACCTGGGTAAGGAAGAAAGAGAGGTCATTAGGGGATCAACAGGTCAGAAGAAAATGGAGGAATCTAAGGAAAGTGAGAGCAAGTGTAGGGAAAGAGGTGAGAGAGCTGGTTGTGGTCAGAGTAGGATGTGACGTTTATTCCCACAGAACTGAAGTAGTACCAGGTATTAACCATTTCCTGGGAGTCACCATGGGAGTGGGAGGCTGGAGTGAAAGTGAAGAGTCACTGTAGGTGAGGGCATCTAGGAACTATGAGACTTGGTGATGGCTCATCCTACATGATGGTAGCATTGGAATGAAGAGAAAAATGGTGATGTAGATGCCAGAGTCTTAGATAAACAGAATTATCAGGAAGGGAGGTCAAGGCTCTATAACTGAAGTGCATGAACCTCAAAGATGTAGGAGTCTCTACAGGACAGTAGAGGAGGGTGGCTGGAAGCTTTGGGATCAGGAGCAGCTTTCGCCTGTGAGTGCTGTATGGGGAGTTAAGGATATAAAGGAGCTTGCTTTAAAGGAAAAGGACAGCCAGAGGGCTTAGGTAGAAGGTTTAGGAAGGGGAGAGGCACAGAGCAGCAAGGGATTCTCCTGGGTTCCTGTGTCTCTCCAACCTTCCTTCTTCATCTCTATCACAGGTCCCTCTTCCTCCTTTGGCACCATTGATACTGGTATTCCATTGGGTACTGTCCTGGCCCATTTCCCTTCTCATTCCCCATAATTTCTTGAGTGACTTAGTACTGTGCAGTTATAGTTTAAACTGTTATGCTTACTCACCATATACATAGTGCAGACTTTTCTCTATCTTCAGATTCATATATCTACCTGTGAGTGTGTTCCACCAGCCTCATGCACTCTAACTCAACATGCCTGATTTGAATCCATAACTACCTGAACACAGACCTCTGCTTACCTTTTCAGTTTATGGCAGCTCCACAGTGAAAATCTGGGGGTCTTCTGAATATCTCTCTCCCATATACCTAATTAACCTCCACGTGCCAAGTTTCCATGTATATATTTCTCAAATCTGTCCTCTCATCTCCATCCCTACTCCCACTGCCCTACTTCCTTGTCACATCACCTCTAGAGGACCACATTAACTTCCTAACCAGTCTCCCTGCCTCCAGTCTGGCCCCTTCCAATCCATTTGTGACACTGCTGTACATATGGCCATCTCACTTCCATTCCATTCCAGAAAGCTCTCTGAATGTTTCTCATCTTTCTTAGGATAAAATTTTAGCTCCTCAGCATGGCACACAAGGCTCCATAGCCCACTTTTCCAGTTTCATCTCTTCTTCCTGTTCATGTATTGAACTTTGGGTCTTCATTCACGGAGATAACCTTGGCCTCGAGTCCTCCCTTGACTCAACTCAGGTATCAGCTAGGTCAACACATAGTTGCTGACTGGCACTCTATTGAAAGCACTGTGTTTCCCCTGAACCCAGGAGCCCGGCTTAGGAACCCTCCTAGAGACTCCTGCCCTTGGCCTTTGGTGAGGAGCACACGCTGTCAAGATGCCCTGGAGGAAGGGTGACAATGAGACAGACTTCTGAAAGTCTTAGTTTGTCAATTCCAGATGATAGAAAAATGGATGAGCTGGAAGGCATGATGAGTATTAAGTGTGGTTCGGGGGGAAAAAACCCCGTGTGATGAAATCAGGCGGCTACAACAGATCTCAGATGATCTTGCAAGAATTATGTCATCAGGAGGCTTCATTTGTTAGGAATCTCTACCCACACTGGATGATTCATCACCCAAACTGCTGAGGGACCCTACAGTTAAAGCCCTTGCATTCCTCCTCGATGTCTTAACGCATTCCATCTGACAAGTGGATCCCACTTTCTTTTAAAAACTTCTCCCTACACAAAGCCATCCAAAGCCTACACTGTGGACCTGAATTCCTCAGCCAGGCTTGTGGCTTTGGAGGCCAGGAAAAAGGCAGATGGGATGAAACATGACTAAATCTCAAGCTAATTTCTTCTTAAAAAAAGAATATTGCAAGGGCCTCAGGAAAGGCAGAGAGAACAACATAAACCCACCAGGGTCCCTGCTGCTGTCCACCCCATGCAGGCAGGGCCACACCAGCTGCTGAGGTGGCTTACCCTCAGGCCAGCTTGGTGGCAAGCCCTGCTTTGCTCTTGCTTCCATGTTCTAAGAATGGGGCTTCTGCCTTGTTCCTGTTTGCAGGAGGTTGAGGCATGAATGTGTGGTTGGGCCTGGGAAAGTAAAAGTAATTCTTTGTCCAGGGAGGGCTAGTCATGGACTGGCAGAAGACATGGTGTCATGACCCCCGGGGAAGCAGCACAGAGGGAAAACAAACAAACCTGACTTAAAATCCTGCCTTCTCCCCTCTTCCTTAGCTGTGTCATCTTCTAAGAATGATAAATTCATTATCTTTACACCTACAGTGAAGCCCCTCTCTACATAGCGGGGAACATGTTTTCTCAACGGGGACAATGCAGTAAATGGTTTGGAATGAGACAGACCTGAGTTGGAGCCCTGATTTCACCATTCTGGCAAGTTATTCAACCTCTCTGTGACCTATGAGGTAGGGCAGTTATAAATACTGAATTAAATAATGTATGTGAAAAGGCCTAGCCCAGTGCCTGGAGCAGAACTGTGTTTAACAAAGGTGAGCTAGACTAGATGGTGTCATCTGGAGGCCCTTTGATGAGCTAATAATGTTTTTGAAAATGAAAGCCCATGACCAGGGTCAGAAGGGGCCAGACAAGGGTTCTAAGGAACAAAGAGGGTCAAGATTCTAGGAGATGATCCCATGGGTCCTAGGGAGAGGGCTTTGTTTATGCTGTGCCTGCCTTGTGCTCCCAGCAGAGTAGAAGGTTGAGGGCATCCAGGGACGCTCTTGCAGCCAGGAAGAGGCAGAAGCCAGGCTCCTGTAGCTTTTGATTACAAGGGAGGCTACAGAGTTCTAGCAATGGCCATCTGTACGTGCCAGGGTCTCTGACCCATTCCTCTCAGGGGGTAGGGGAGGTACTTTATGATGTTATCAGGAGGACATTAGAGAAATGTAAGAGAAGAGTATAAAGGTTCAGAGCCTGGTAAATCTCAGGCTCTCATGGTGGGAGGGTTGTGGAGGGGGCAGAGGAGAAGGAACAGGGAGAACAATGAGTGAGGCTTCTGGGAGAGGCCTAGAGCTGGGCGGGGCTGGAGGACAGCATGGGAAGAGGGTGACCTGTGCGCTGCCCAAGGAGAGGAGGTGGTGGCAGAGTCTGGAGGGTGGCAGGCAGACTGAACAGATGATGTGGGGACAGTGTGATCTTGAAGAACATTTCTTCAGGTGTTGGAGCCTGAAGTTGGCGCTTATCCTAGTTAGTGATGGACATTGAGTCACCTGATTTACCTTCTCCGTGTGACTGACTTCACTACTCACTCAAGTATGAATAGAAAGAGAAAGACCCTGCTTAGACCCTTCGTTCTATCCAGTGTAAGCATTCTCAATTGGGGCATATCTCCCCACAGGGGTGAAAATTCATTCTTGCAGGAGGTAGAGGGTAGTGGTGAAAAAAATCTTTGATACAATGATTTGTAGCTTTCCAAAGGGCCATGGTACATAAACAGATATAGATAGATGGAGAAATAGATAGAACATTAAAGTTTCATGGGAGAAGAGGACAATTAGGGAAAAAAAATCCTAAAATGCTCCTTGGGTTGAGTGGTGACTATGAAATAAAGGTTGAGGAACAGAGAAGTAGAGCCTCTTGTCCCAAAGAACTGCCAGTATCCGGGGCTTCTGGTGAGTTACAAAGCCCTAACCAGCAACCTCTCAATTGTAAAGCACACTGGCCAGGGGTTGGTAGCTCCCTGCTTTGTTTCCACTGAGCCAGAAATTCCTACATCTCCCACCCTGTTCCTCTCTTGTTTACCTCCCTCTAAGGCAGCGGTTCTCAACCTGTGGGTCGCGACCATCGGAAAACACATATAGCATATCAGATATTTACATTATGATTCATAACAGTAGCAAAATTACAGTTATGAAGTAGCAACGAAAATATTTTTATGGTTGGGGGTCACCACAACATGAGGAACTGTATTAAAGGGTCGCAGCATTAGGAAGGTTGAGAACCACTGCTCTAAGGTCTCCATGGCCACCAGTAAGCCATGGGCAAACCCACACCCTGGAATGAGGGCTTTTACAAGGAGATGAGAACTATGTGGCTTAGCCTGTCTTCTTCCCAAGGCAGGAAAGTGCAAAGGCCCTCTCCTAGGCAGACAAGACTGAGTGGTCTGTCCGATACACTTACATGAGCTACGTGCTGCTCACACAAGACGAAAGCTGTTTCACAGCTCAGATCTGAACATTTCTGTTTCCTCTTATCAGCACATACTTGCATCATCAGGATGAGATCACATCCTTCCCAACCTCAACCTTCCCTAAACAGATCCTTTTAGGAACATCAGGATGGACATGAGAACCTTGTTTTCTTATCATTATTGTGTAAGTGCTGCTGATTTTTATTCTAAATAAATCTGTAGGGAACATGACAAATCACTATGTCATAAATGTCAATGACTTTGGCTTTTACCACTAGCTACTTTAATTTATTACATTTAAATCTCAATTATTAGGCTGAGATTGTCTCTTTTAAAGTACTCTTGTGATTAAAAGAAAGAGCAAATATTTTCTGCCTTATATTTCATATTAATTGAGTATGAAACCACATGCAGGGAAGTTTTGATGTGCTTGATGTGCTTTTTATTTCTGTCTTTTAAGTAGGCACAATATTTTCCTTGGCTCTACAATTTATTAGCCATTTGATTAAAAAACAGCTTTAATGAAATATAACTCACATACTGTATAATGTGCCTATTTAAAGTATAAAATTCAGTGTTCTTGACTACATTCACAGGGTTGAACAACCATCTCACAGTCTAATTTTAGAAAATTTTATCCCCCACCAAAAGATACCTTGTACCTGCTAACAGTCACCCCTCATTCATATTCTACCCCCATGTCTAGGAACCACTAATCTGCTTTCTGTCTATATAGATTTGTTAAATATGCACACATTTTTTGAGAAAAATCATTTTATAGTCTAATTCCATAATTAACCAATAATTGAATCATAATTAACTAATTAGATTCATAGCTATCGCTTGATTTTAGCTGGCACTTTTTGTGAAAAGTGAAATTCATGTTGGCCTGGTGCGAACTATTTCATTACTAAAACTGCATTCCCAATAATCACTGAGGCAACAGATTTAGCTTCCTTCCTGCCCAGATATGCTCACTGGAGTACTCTTTGAAGTTTTTAAGTTAAATGATAAATGCACCAAAGGCTTGCTGTTTAAGAATTTCTTTGGTGACGTTGTTAGTAAAGGCTAACCTTTAAGGTAGAACCCTACCTTCTTCTCAAGCACCGACACATGAACTGTTCTGGCTCGTAAATCATGGTTTCTATGGATTTGGTTTGCTTGAGGGATTTTCTTTTTAAAAAATATTTTTAAATGAAATTTACTGGATTTGTTGATGATAGCCATTCTGACAGGTGTGAGATGGTACCTCATTGTTGTTTTGATTTGCATCTCTTGGATGACTAGTGACTTTGAGCATGTTTTCATATGTCTCTTGGCTTTCTGAATCTCCTCTTTTGAAAAGTGTCTATTTAGGTCCTTTGCCCATTTTTTGATTGGACTGTTTATCTTCCTTTTGTTAAGTTGTATGAGTTCCCTATAAATGTTGGAGATTAAACCCTTATCGGTGATTACATTGGCAAAGTGCTGGAGAAGATGTGGAGAAAAAGGAACACTCGTGCACTGCTGGTGGGAATGCAGACTGGTGCAGCCACTATGGAAGACAGTATGGAGTTTCCTCAAAAAGTTAAAAATGGAACTCCCATTTGACCCAGTGATCTCACTGCTAGGAATATATCCCAAGAAAACAGAAACACCAATCAGAAAGGATATATGCACCCCTATGTTCATAGCAGCACAATTCACCATAGTTAAGATCTGGAAACAGCCTAAGTGCCCATCAGCAGATGAATGGATTAGAAAACTGTGGTACATCTACACGATGGAATACTATGCTGCTGTAAAAAAGAAGGAATTCTTACCATTTGCAACAGCCTGGATGGAACTGGAGAGCATTATGCTAAGTGAAATAAGCCAGTCAATGAAAGAAAAATACCACATGATCTCACTCATTTATGGATAATAAAGACCATTATAAACTGATGAGCAAAAATAGATACAGAGGCAGAACAGCATCGAACAGACTGTCAAAACTACAGCAGGAAGGCCGGGGAGGGTTTGGGGGCGGGAAGGGGGGGGGTAAGAGATCAACCGAAGGACTTGTATGCATGTATATAAGTCTAACCAATGGACATAAGACACTGGGGGGTAGGGGAGCCCAGGGGAATGTCAAGGGGAGAAAAAAAAAGGAGACCTATGTAATACTCTTTGTAAGACTTTAAGCAATAAAAAAAAAAAAGAAATTTACTGGAGTGACACTCGTTAATAAAATTATATAGGTTTCAAGTATAACAATTCTATAATACACTATCTGTATATTGCTTTGTGTGTTTACCATCCAAAGCCAAATCTCCTTCCATAGCTATGTATAGGGTTTCTCCCCAAAATGTATACACACACTTTGAATAATTATAAATGCAGTATTTATTAAAACACATTTCATTTTCAAAATTGGGCTATCAGCTGTTAAAGTGTGTATACTTTTTTGGGGACACTTTGTATGTATTTTCTTTTAGGTTCTCTTTGCAATGATTAATATGTGGCAGTGGACACTTAGCTTCCTTCTCGAAGGCCATGACTCCCTCGCACAGGGCTGAGGGGGGGAGGGGGGGGTTTCCAGTACAGACTCACTGCTGGTGTGTGGCAAGTTCTGGGCACAAGAGCTTCAGTGCCCACATACATATGTGCCCTCAGTGATCATTAGAGATTTCCGTAGAAAACAGCATGTCTGAAAATGGACATATTTTTCTAGCCTCTTGTAGCCACTGACCAGGCAATGGTTTTTCCTATTTAACACCAGATAAATTGGTGGGCTTAATGGCAGAATCTGAGGCACATCCACCAAGGGGAGAATCAGTCATTATATAGTCAAAAAAATGGATCTGGCTAGGCCTTCTTCCAACTCTGCCCTGACACAGTGCTCCGACTGCCAGAATCCTATCGGCAGAATGACATGATTGTCGCTTTTCCACAGTACTTGCTGGTTTACAGAGCATGTCTGTAGATGTGTTTCATTTTGAATCTCATTATAATCCTGTGGGGTAGATAGGGCGGGCCTTTCATTTTCCAAATGAGAAACCAAGTGTGAGAAGAACTTGCTCAAGTTCATGGGTAGGTGGCAGGAGTGACACCCCCTCCGTTGAAGGCCAGTCTCCACTAAAGCAGCCCCCTGGAGAGGCCATACATGTACTTCAACTTTGCTCACGAAGGTTTTGAAACTTCTGTTTTGGTATACCTTTAAGATCTGTAGCACACCTCTGACTATCCTCAACGAAGGCACTATTTCATCTTCTAAGTTAGTGATTCTCCAACTAGAGTGTGTTTCAGAATTGCCTGGAGGGCAGATTGCTGGGCTCCACCCCCCAAAGTTTCTGATCCTTAAACCTGGGGTGGGGCCCAGGACTTGTTTCTAATGAGTTCCTAGGGGATGCTGATGTTGCTCACTTTGAGAATCACATGCTTAGGAATTTATTTCTGGAAAGAGTGAATCTGTTAAAACTGAGTTTATTGATTAAGGTGTGGATCAAGCTAGGGAATTCCGTGATTGGCAAAAATAGTGGGCAACTATAACGCACACCAGCTCTAAAGGGCATTCAAATACGACCCCCACCCACCTGAAGGTTCTGAACAATGGCAGTTGGATTGGACTGAATGTGAAGCTTCCCACCGTAACTCTTTTAAAGGGGAGAATTCTCATGAGTGTTTAGCACACGTGTGAAATGTTCATTATCAACCTTTTACTTTCCAGCTTTAGAAAAAGAAAAGAAGCCATGGGGGTGACACCCACATTAGAGAGAATCAGTTATGAAGGAAGAATTAATAGCTATTTCCCAGCTGAGCTAGTGAGACTGGTATGGCAGGGGTCCTTTCTGTGCTGCAACCATGATGGGTGGGGAAGATAAAGGGAAAATTTTGACTCTTCCTACTGACTATTCTGCTGAGATTAGAATGGAGAAGGTGAAAAGATCTGATTTTGGATGCCAAAGATAAACATGCAACATTTTACGGGGGAAAAGAGTTTCAGCAAAAAAGAAAAATGAACTACATTAGGTACTTAAGCTGGGAGTCAATCCTTCCTGTCACAGCAGGGAAAAAAGAGGCGGAGGACTGCCTAAATATTGGTTCTAATTTTATTTCCAAATCTACATTACATTAAACTCTCCTTGTACTCCTCTTTAATTTACAGCAACTGCTGACACAAATTGGTGTGCCTTCTCTTCTTTGACATCAGTATTTCTCTTGAATTATGCATTTTCATCTGGAACGAGGTTTGTGGGGCTAAAGCCTTCTTTCATTTAGATGGATGAAAACAGAGAGGGGTCAATGGGGGGTCGAGAACAAAATCAATGCGGGGGAGGGGGGATACAGATGTTCAGGGCAGCATTTCACTGCTCAAAAAGAGTGCAAGTGGTATTAAAAAACTCACACTATATTGATTAAAATTCAACTACAAGAGAATAAGAAAAACTCTACTAAACTTCATCCCAGAACTGCCAGATTCTCCAGTTATTGGTGCCCAGAAGTATTTAGTAATCATTTGTAAGAGTAAGATGATCATAATAAGTGTATCACTTCAATTTGATTTAAAATTGAGTCAAAGGCAAAAAACCCCCACCAGCTTGCCACCGCGTGTTTCTTCCATCCCAACCCACATGAATGTAGATGGTTGTGGTGTTCTGCCTCCGAGGTCAGCACCACGGACTGACGGGGCTCCATTATTGGTAACAAATGGCTCCTGGTTCAAGTCAGCAATGTTCCCTATTGACAGAGGTCATTTGTTGGATCCATCTGGGGCCTGACTTTGTGTCTCAGGGTCCACTCTCAGCTTCTGGGTTTGGATGGGTTCTGGGCTGGCCAGTCATACCAGTATGGAAATGGGGCATTTTGATGAGGCTGTAGACATATTGTCTCAATATACTAAGTAACATACAGAACAGATATCTCTTAACTCCCCCCATTTCTGCACCTCATGTCATCCTCAGTTCCAGCCTGGGCTTCACCCTGTGGTGATCCTCAGCCATCTCTGAAAACTCTCCATTTTAAATGTTTACCCATCTCCCACTCCACCCCGGAGTGGGAACCGGAGATAAGGTAAAGCTGTTCGCGTTGTATATTGCTTGATAGTTTGGAAAAGAGGAGAAGTTTATGTTTCAGTTATAACTTAGTGTAAAAAATGTTCCCCAATCAGTATGGCCACATGAAAGCAGCTCTGGCATAATGTGCTTCGGCTGAAACTGGCTGTGGCCACAGCATGTCGTGACATCACTTTGCCTCCAGTGTCGCTCCAGTGTGACCAGGGGTTGGCCAGCCTGAAGAGCAGGTGAGGGTCTGTTGTCAACCTGGGATTTGGCCCTGCTCTGGCAACCTGCGAGTGGGGGGACCCTGGGGCCCAGAGCCCAGTGGGCAGCCCTTGCCCCTCTTCAGGTTCAGGGTCAGGGCTAACGTGCTCAGCAGGCGCCACTGCCAGTCACAACCCTCACAGCTCTTCTGTCTGGCTGGCCACAGAGAATGGCCTGCGGAGACTTAAAACTGGTTACAAACCCCATTCTGGCCAAAATGTCTGTGGTGGGCTAATTTATTCTATAATTTAAAGAATTCCATTATTAATGAAAGAGAAGGAGAATCCTGAGTATGAGCTAACACTGGAATAAAAAAGGCCCATTCTTCAGGCAATATTAATGGGAGCTTTGTATATAAATAACTTTATATATTGGTGAATAAATGGCACTTAAAACTAAAATGTCTGTTAGTGATTCACTGGGTTCTAAAGACCGGCCTTGTCTTCTGTGGTCAGCGATCTTTCTTCTTCGTGACTCCACTATTCTAGACAGAAAACAGTTAATCCAGTATGATTTAGTATCTCACAAATGATTCCGCTGAAATATTTTCTGCCAAATGTTCATCTTCTAACAGCTGCTTTTTTTTTTATTTCAGTGAGAGGCACTTGAAATAAAATCATTGTTCTCTGTGAAAATTGCATGCTAAATAACCCAGAGCTACCAGATTATTACACGGCAAAGGCATTTGATAATATTAGCACCAACCGCAGGTTCCACTTCTGCTGATGCACAAAATTTTGAGTAATTAGTCATTGCACAATATTATACTTATATCCTTTTTGCTTGAGCTGTTAGGCCACAAAATCAGCAGGCAGTTGCTGTTATAAAAGGCTTCTCTGGGTTATTTATAATGTGCTGCTTCCTTACAGTTGCTGCTTTACTCTTGGGTCTTGGGCCAGGTCTACACAGTAAAAATGAAGGAACTGAGCGATTGTTCTGTGACTCTTGCTGCTGAAAGCTGGTGTGGATGATTCACATGAACTGTGTGTGCCTTGGCTGGAATACCTGGTATTCCTGTCTACACAACTCAAATTCATCCCAAACTGCCTCATTTGTCACTTCATCGGGGGAGAGCCTGTAGTTACATGAAGTTACTTCTATTGGGAGTAAACTAGTGTCTGCACACAGGTGGTAGGGCGAAATACCAGAACTCACGTTATTATTGACTTCAAGTGCAGGATAAATTTCTGCTCCAAATGCTTCTCTGTTGCATGGATCAGTGATTCCCCAAAGAGTCAGCCAGGACACCCAATGGTGTGCATTGGCCATTATTTCATTTCATTTTATTTTTGTAAATTACTTCCTGTGTCATCTGCAGAATCCCTGATGATATGAGCTGTTTCTAATGGGAGTAGGTCTTAACTCTTAGGTGAGTTGGGGCTCAAAAAAAAAAATGCTGAGACCCACTGAGACTGGTAGAATGATCTATTTGTTTTGACCATGAAATAAACATCTTACTTACGCCCCCAACACCCACCTTTTTAAAAATGAAATGAACTACCATTGTGTCCTCTGAATTCTTAAGAGTTCTTCAACCCACTTTTCAACATCCCATTACCACCTCTCTAGTCCAGGCCATAATCTCTCACCAGATCAGTGCAACAGCCTATGGACACTTCTTCCTGCCTCCTGTCTTATAATCTCCAGAAGGTCTAGCATATACCTAGTAGGGACTTCAGGAGAGGATGGAGAAAACAGGGGGGAGTTAAATAATAATTTGGTTAAGGTTTCTCAAAATTGATGAGAAACACAAATACTGAGATTCAGGAAGAACAAAGTCATGAGCAGTATAAATAAGAATAGATTCAGATCTGGACTCACAATAGTAAACCTGCAGAATGGCAAAGACCAAGAGAAATTCTTACAAAATAATACTACTCTTCTGTTCAAGTGTCCTACAAGCTAGGTTCTGATATAGGCTGAATCTTCATAGCACTAAACTCCTTAAGCAAAAAGGTCATATTGTGCTTGTAATGTTTTATTTATGAAAAACTACCTGAAGCAAAAATAGCAAAAAGTTAAGAATTAACAAAGCTGGGTGGTGGATCCATGGGTGTGCATGATATTATTCTTCATACTTTTCAGTATAATCAAAACATTTCATAATTTAAAAAGAAGGAAGGAAGGAAGGCAATCCAATTGGCCTTGGGACTACTGAGGGAAGTCGTAAATGTTAAATCTTTGATGCAGTCTGTTCACTTACAAAGTAATCTACGCAGTTAGATCTCACGTGCTAAAACTAAAAGTTAAAGCTAGGACTAAGGAGGGAAAAACATTATCCTAACTGGGAACAGAACAGTTATGGGGAAGTCATCTAGCAAACGTAACCATGCGTTTCCTTTTCCCAATTTTGGTTTATTTTATTTTATTACTAGAGACATTGAAAGGAAATTAATTAGAAGGTGGCCGGCAGGGTGGGACTGGGCCAGACAGGTCAGACACGCCCTGGAGCCAATCTCCTGCAGTCCCTGGTCCCTCCCCAGCCGGCTGCCGCCTCACCTGGGGTGGTGCTGGGGCTTGAAGGGCATCTGGGGAGTGAGGGAGGTCCCTCCGGCAGGTGGGGTCCCTTGGCCTGGAGTGCGAGAGTGCACTCTGCAAAGTTGCTGTCGCTTGGCAGCTCCTGTGTTGAGCATCTTCCCCCTGGTGGTCAGTGTGCGTCATAGCTACTAGTCGGGCAGTCGAATGGTTGTATGGTCACTTAGGCTTTTATATATGTAGATTATTTTCCCCCCACCCCAAGGAAGGACACCTTGTCACACCACCCATTGAAGCAAAACAACACAACATGCTGCCGCCTCACCCAAAAGTAGTGTTTTTACTTTGCCCTTTCTTGACGGCTCCGTGGGTCATTAGCAAAAGGCCCAAGGAGTGCTTTTAAAAGGGGTCAATTTTAGTTTATTTTAACCAAAGAAGGAAAAGGATATAAAACTTTCAGGTTTTAGAGAATCTTTTAGGGGAGATGTAATTCACCTAACCCTTGGCCCCTCTCTCCCCCAATCACACAGCTTTTTCAGGAGTTATACTATAGTACAGGGCACTCCTCTAGTTGTTAAAGGAATGGGAGGAGGAAAAGTGAGAGTGAGTAGTCGCCTCTTTACACTGTCCCACTATAGCACGTTCTACTCACACACATATGCACACGTAAACACATGGCATTCATGCCACTAACAGTTTAGTCACACGGAGCATGTCAACACGGATAACACACCTCTAACTTACAGCACATACTTTCACACAGAGGGCAGACAGATGCTCACCAAGCTATGAACGACACCTGTTTTACTCATTTCCTGTCCACCTCTATCACCAATGGGCATTGAGGATAGTGGGCACGGCTCCTGCTCACCAGGCTCTACGGTTTTCTCCAGATGGTTTTTCACGTCCTCGTAATTTCAGGTCTACCCAGGAGATATCGCCACGCAATGGGAACCACACAGAAGACCTACAGTAGAGTCCCGGCAGCTCTGCTCCCCAGAGTGTGACTGCAGCGGCCAGGAGCAGGCCAGAAGCGGCCACGGCTCCTGCCGGGGTATCACACTAATAGGAGAGATTGAAGGCTAGGCAGAGTGGGGCTTAGGGGCAGGAGCTGAGAGGAAAAGAAGTCTTAGTTGTAGATGGGTGAAAAGCTGCCACAACCCCTACCACCCCTTCTTACTGGGAGAGGGACTGTTTCCTGTCTCTTTAATTAGGTGCTATCTAGGCCCACGGAACACCACATCGAGATTTAGATTTTGCTGTCTTGACTCTGCTATGGTTTAGAGTTGTTTCTCTGCATCCTGCCTCCACCCCTCTTCTCTTCTGTTAGTCCCTGGCCATATTTGAGTTCCGAGGCAGGGCAGGGATCACAGGTTGTGGGAAGAGCTCAGGGGATTTATCTCAGTGCAGTGGCGGATGCAATGGCGTGAGCGCACTCCGCCTGTACAAGCTTCCTCGGCACACCGGGAAGTGGCAACGCCCGCCTGAGTAAGCCCCCTAGAGCCCCTACATAGTACCCTAACTTTCCTACCATTGGTTGCCCTAAGGATGTTGTAAACTTCTGATTGGTCTGGAATGTTATATATGTCCCTGTACTTAAACAATAAAGTTCAGACTGCGTCTTGAACCTGTCTCCGGAGTCGGGCATGCTTCGTTAGGACTCCGTCGGCCTCACACCCTGTCTCAACAGGTGTCCTCGGGCGTCCCTAAAATGTACTGCCCTGGACACGGGTAGATGCATGTCCGGTTCTGGCTGAGGGACAGTACTTTAGGAAAATGGAAAAAACAGCTTCGTGTTTGGCCCCAGTTTCAGTTCCTCAAAGTGAGGATGACAGTTCTGGTAAGCGGTGACAATTAGATTTTTAGAGCCCTGGGCTTTCAACTGCTCCCATGCAGGATTAAGAAAGATAATGTAAAATATTTAATTCTGCCTGATTAGCTAGTACATGAGGTGATGTGCTGAGGTGGAAGTAATGCAATAGAGCTAATCTGCCCCCCACCCCCCGGGGCATGACAGGCGCCCTGCCCCTTGTCCATCAGTCTCTCCAGCAATTACCTCGTCCTCTGTCCTTTCTTTCTAGCCAGAGAACATTTTGTCATCTTCATCTTTCCTGGCAGTAGGGTCAGCAGAGTTTGCAGATGTCTCATCCATTTATTGACATAATTCCTAAGGTTAAGAGGGCTATTTCAGAGCCTCATTGGGATTTACTTTATTTTATGATGCCAACTTCAGAGATGTCATTTTCCCTCTGTAACTTATTATTATTATTATTTTTGGCCTGGCCTTTCTATGACTGCAGGCAAAATAATCGGATAGGTTTTTGAAACGGGAAAGTGGGTAATTATTTTATTTTCAAATCATTAAAAAAGAGCATTTTTCCCTGAGCTTTATTCTTTCCCTTGGCATATGCAATGTAGAATTTCAGGAATATGAGGAGTCCTGTGGGTCCTCCAGTCCCTGGAGAACATGGGCTCACAGTGAGGCTGAGGAACTCACACACACACACACACACACACACACACACACACACACGTTAACTTTCTCAGAGGGAACTAGGACACTGTCATTTTTTCAGGAGGGCCTGTTACTATATGCCCAGCATTGTATTAGTCATTGGGGGTGCCCCCAGAGAACTGTGAGCTGGACCCTGGGGATGGCTAGGAGTTTGAGAGGCAGGGAAGAGGAGTGTTGTTTTTTCTCCTTAAACTACAGAGATAGTTTGGGGACGCGAAGAAAAGAGGAATTACCTTTCCCTCAGCCTCTGTAGTTAGCATGTCAGGCGCCTAGTTAAAGAAGTTTAATGAAAAGACGATTGGGCTGTAGTCTCTAAGGGTGATGTACCTCTCCTCTAGGTTTGGTCATTCAGTGACAAGAATGAATGAGCATCATCTTTGCCAGACCCTGTGATATCTGGGCTGGTACGATCCTGCCACACTGCTATCCACACAGTTCAGCTCCTTGCCCTATATAGGAAGATGTGGGAGTTGGACAGGAGTGGGACCTGGGTTTCCCTCCAGTGAGGTACAGTGAGGAAAGTCATATCCACTCTACTCAATGGTGAGTGATGCAAGCTCCTGGTACATGCTGCCTGGTACTCCCAAGTGATCCAGGGAAAGTGAACAGTCAGACACATAGGGACCTACTAATGAGAAATAACATGTACTGAGTACTTATGTGGGCCAACCACTGTTTTTAGGGCTATGCATGGGTTATTGCATTTAAGTGAGGCTGCACTGTATTGCACAAAGCAATCAATGCCTTTGCCAGATCTGGCAGCTTCTGAAGATCGAGATAAATGAAGCAATTATAAAAGCCTCTATCATGACAAGTGACAAGGCAAGTCAGTGCGGGAAGCCCAAATACCAGGAGAGATTGAAGGCCAGGCAGATTGCCACCAAATCAAGAGGCAGAGTGGTGTGGTGGAGGGTATAGGGGTGTTAAAGTGGGGCATACAGACAGACAGATCTAAAATCAATTCCTGGCTCTGCCTACTTTCCAGCTGTATGACTCTGTGCAGGTTATTTACCTTTGGGGGTACTGTTTCCTCCTCTCTTAAATGGGCACGAACTCCATCTTGCTGGGTTGTTATGAACATGTGAGATAATGCATAGAGTCCAGCCTAGTGCCGGGCACAGAATAGTGCCCGCTTTTCATTATTAGCCAGAGGGTCCTCATTTCCAAGAGTCTGTCAGAACCAGGATTTTTAGAGGTCAAAGATGCTCAGAGATCACCCATTCTAGACACATCACGTTTGGGTGCACAGCCTGAGCCCCAAGCATACTGAGTGCTTGCCCACAGCAGCCTGCTAGTTATGGCTAAGACAGGGTGAGAACTCAGGCCATCACCTGCCCTTGCCCACTGGGACCGATGATTTCAGTTAAACCACACACAAAACTCTCAGAATATTTCACCAAAAGGTGGTTTAGGCTGATCCTGTTAGTTCACGTCAGATCATTTTCTCCTGCAGAACAGCTGATGTTTCAGTATTCACTTTAGGTCACTTTGGAAACACATTTATTTGTTTCTTGTGTATGTTAGTCTGATTGAGCCACCATAACAAAATACCACAGACTGGGTGGCTTAAACAACAGAACTGTATTTCTCACAGTTCTGGAGGCTACAAGTCCAAGATCAAGGTGCCGACAAGGCAGGTTTCATTCTGAGGCCCCTTCTCCAGGCCTGCAGGTGGGTTAACAGGAACCTATCCTTGACAGCAGCTCTGATGGCTGCAGGCCAGACCTCAGGATGAAGGGAATACAGGAGAAGTGACCTTGGAAAGCACTGGGTAATCCATCAGTCCCAGCAATCACCACCCTCATGAGTGCTTCCATGCAAACTTAACAGAAACTGTTTCCACTTCCTACTGGCGCAATCTCCACTTGAGAGCTGAGTCTCAAGCCCCGAGTTGTCCCTTGGGGGGCATCTCTGCAGCTAGTGCCTCACCAGCAACTGTGAATACTACAGGACTCAAATATAATAGAAAGAAAGGGAAATAAAGAATAAGTAAGAGAATCCCCCATGCCCCTGGTTTTTGATTATTCTCAGCTTACTTATATACTGTAAATTATGATGATTTATTACAAAGTGAGTGATTCTTGAGAAGGCAGATTTAGCCTGTGGGAAAAATTCTTAAAATCAGAGTACCTCTGTATATTCTAGGACATAACCATTTACATGTAGGAAAGCAAGCCTATATAATAAAAGGCTAATATGCAAATGGACCAAATGGTGGAATGACCAGTTGCTATGACACTCACTGATGCTAAGTGTCAGGGGGCAGACGCTCAATGCAGGAGCTGCCTCCTGGTGGTCAGTGCACTCCCACAGGGGGAGCACTGCTCAGCCAGAAGCTGGACTCATGGTGACAGGAGCCTCTCCTGCCTCCGCTGCAGTTGGACATTCCCTGAGGGCTCCCTGAGGCTGGGCTGGGCTGAGGGCCCCCACCCCCGCCAGTGCATGAATTTTGTGCACTGGGCCTCTAGTTTATATATAAGAAATATTACAGAGCCTATAGGCCAAGGATAATTAATGTTACAGCATATTATATCACACTAGCACAATGATCTTAAAATATTACCATGCTTAAATGTGTAGCTCTGACTATGAAGTGATTATTCTGTGCAACCGTGAATACAAGATGTCAAAGCCACCACCCTTCAGGTTGGAAGGACTGGAGTGACATGACTACCATGTCATTTTGAGGCTGAGATTCAGACAACGTAGAGATGGGAAGAGACACATCTGTCATATCTTCCAAACCGAGCTGAGGACATCTGCAGCTACTGCCACCATCTCACTCTAGTACATGGGAAACATAAAAATAGAAGTGATGCATCCAACTATTAACACTGAGGTACACTGAGTACAGCAAGCAGTCCGCAGAAGCACCGACGGAGAACGGGAAATGGCTCCTTCTGGGACAGGCCGTCGGTCTCAAGTGGACAGGATGCCAACCAGATGTTCCCACCATCCATCCCATCCTGATGGACTTATTTATTTAATGTTTTCCAGCTTTGCTGAGGTTATGATTGGCGAATAAAAACTGCCTGGCCGGCATGGCTCCGTGGCTGAGTGTTTACCTATGAACCAGGAGGTTGCTGGTTAGAACCAGGAGGATGCACATGCCTGGGTTGCGGTCTCAACCCCAGTACGAGGCGTGCAGGAGGCAGCGGGTCAATGTTTCTCTCTCATCATTGATGTTTCTCTCTCTCTTTCCCTCTCCCTTTATCTCTGAAATCAATAAAAATATTTTTTAAAAATTGTATCTATTAGGCTGCACAACATGATTTTTAAAAAAGTGTGTATGACAAGGGATTAGGACAGCCGTGGGCAAACTATGGCCCGCGGGCCGGATCCGGCCCATTTGAAATGAATAAAACTAAAAAAAAAAAAAGACCGTACCCTTTTATGTAATGATGTTTACTTTGAATTTATATTAGTTCACACAAACACTCCATCCATGCTTTTGTTCCGGCCCTCCGGTCCAGTTTAAGAACCCATGGTGGCCCTCGAGTCAGAAAGTTTGCCCACCCCTGGATTAGGAGGAGGGGAAACGCGAAAAGGTTACGAACCGACTGAGAGCAGGTAACACCCTCCTGACAGGAAAGTGAAGGAGCCCATTTGTTCAGAAGAAAATGCCTCCCTGGGAGTTCGCACCTCACCACGTCAATTATCTCCTCTTTTTCAGACTTATGAAGAGGCTGAACAGTTGTGTGCAGCACAGGCAAGAATTTCAATAATGAGAGTGCCGGATGAGAGGACAAAGATAGCATAAAAACGCTGAGGGAGATTCCACACCCAGAAAATAACTACCCTTGGTTCCTGTGTCACCTCCGCTCTACTTGGGGGACGTTGAGCACCCATTCTGGTAGGTTCAGTAGAGCCATGACATGGGAGAGTCCTCAGCACAAGAGCACCCATTCTTTACTGAGGTGCCTAGATGGATAGATGGATCGTGTTGTTACTTTTTTGACCTTTGTTTTCTGAATTGAGATATCATTCACATACCATAAAAGTCACCCTTTAAAAGTACACAATTCAGTGGTTTTTAGTATGTCCACAAGATTGCGCAACTATCACCATTCCAGGACATTTTCATCACCCCAAAGAGGAACCCTGTACTCATTAGCATCACTTCCCATTATCCCCTCTCCCTAGATACTGCCAACCGTCAACCTACTTTGTTTCTGTAGATTTACCTATTCTGGATATTTCATGTAAATAGAAGCATATACTATGTGGCCCTTTTTGACTGGCTTTGTTTACTTAGTATGGTCTTGGATGTTCATCTGTGCTATAGCACGCATCAGTGTTCCTTTCTATGGCTGAATAACATTCTATTATATGTATTGAAGGGGTTCAGAATAGGCCTCCTCAAGATGTGCCACTTTGGCAGGCATATTATTTTTTGACCCGAAGACAATCAAGACTCTGTGGGCTCATGAGAAAATTTTACTCTTCCTTAACGAATTTAAATTTGGGGCCTTGCCCGTAATAAGAGTTGTTGCCAAAAATAACTTTGGTATTTGGACAAGCCTCTCATTACTGAACATATTGCTCTTCTTATCCTCCTGCGAATGGCCTTCCTCCCCTCTGAAGCCCCAAGGTGCCCCCTCATTCTTAGCTCATGTGTACCTCAGAACCTCTGTCTCAGAACCTCTCATGTATGTGGGGTTCCCATACATGGTTAATTAATTTTGGTTATTTTCTCTTGTTACTCTGTCTCATGTTGATTTAATTATTAGACCAGCCAGAAGAACCTAGAAGGGTAAAAGAAATTCTCTTACTCCCCCACAGTATATTCCACAATTTGTTTATTCATTCATCTGTTGATGAAAATTTGGGTTGTTTCCAGGTTTGTGCTGTTATGAATAATGCTGCTATGAATGTTCGTGTATAAGTTCTTGTGTGGGCATATGTTTTCATTTCTCTTGGGTATATAGCTAGGAGTAGAATTGCTGGGTCATATTGCAACTAACTCTAAATTTAACTTCGTGAAGCTTTTCCAGACTGTCTTCCATAGCGGCTACACCATTTTACATTCCTACCAGCATTTGCTCGAGGGTTCCAATTTCTCCACAGACTAGTCAGCACTTGTTATTATCTATTTTTGATTATAGCCATCCCAGTGGGTATGACATGGCATCTCATTGTGTTTTGTCACTTAAAAAAAGAATCAGAGCCCTCCATATGCGCAATTTAAAAAGATAGGACTTAGAGTATAAATGCTCCATCTCTCTCCACAACCATTTCCACTAGGCAAATACTTTAAATTCTTTTAGCGGTTTCTTCTGCTGTTTATCTCCTATTTCTGGTAATGTGCATTATACCGCTATTTTGAAAATCAGTTTTTGATATTATCACTTGAATTCCAACTATGAAAGATGAGCATTTAGTTCTCTTATCTTCCCCCATGTGCACACAAACACACACTCACTTTTTCTTTCAGTCTTCACAGATTATGATTATAATCTCCATTGTTAGTTAAATCAATAATTGGAACTTATACTGCTATGACTATAAATTCATAATCATGTGGTGTACTAAGATTTGCTTAATCATACTTTTCCCCTTAGACTCCAGATGACCTAGAGGAAAAATTAAAAAAAAATTTCCTCAGTTTTCTACACAGTAATTTGTGAGTTCATTCTCAAATTATGGACATATTCAGATATATGTATATTTCACTATTTCTCCCCCCCCCCTTTTTTTTTTCTGGGACACATTCCTCCTAAGGCCCTCATCTGGACCGAATGGCTCTGAGCTCGCTGCACAGCTGCTTCCTGGAACTTCCCTTCACTTTCCTTGACTGCACTCCTCTCCTATGTTGCATCGCCTGTTTCTAGATCCCATGTCTTTTACTCTTAGTTTTATCCTTCAGTTTACAATAGCTTATCTTCCAGTAGCTTCTTCATTCCTGTTTCTGCTTTACTGTGTCTTTTGTGTTAGACATTTTCTAATGTACCGTTTTAATTTTCTTATTTATTTTAGTGTGTTTTTTTTTTTTTTTTTTTTTTTTTTTTTTTTTTTTTAGTTCTTGTCCTAGTGATTGCATTGGTGATTCCAATTAACACCTTGACTTAAAATAATCCAGTTATAACTAAACTAGAGGCCCAGTGCACAGATTCATGCACTGGTGGGTCCCTAGGCCTGGCCTGCGCCCTTTGGCAATCCAGGACCCCTCGGGAGATGTTGGACTGCTGGTTTTGGCCCGATCCCTGCAGGCCAGGTTGAGGGACCCCCACCGGTGCACGAATCGTGCACTGGGTCTCTAGTATGCATATAAGATCTTTGGTTAATCTCTTCCCACCCTACTCCCTTTCCTCTGAGATTCATCAGTCTGTTCCATGTTTCCATGCCTGTGCATTGAGTGTCTGTCTCCTGAAGGTCAGTGCGTATCATAGCTACCGGTCGAACAGTAGGCTTTTATATATATAGATACCAACCTAATCCCAACAGCATACAGAGTTGTTTTTGGATAGTTTCACGCTACCAAGGCATGAAAGTTGTGTAATTGAGACAGAGCACGTATGTATGTGCCTGTGAAACCTTCAATTTACTATCTCGCCCTTTATAGGAAAGACTTGCTGATCCTGATCCAGTGCCCTGACCTTCCTGATCCTGTTTTCTATCTCCTGCCTCCAAGCATTAAGCAATATGTTCCTCCTCTGAACTTTCCCTGTGTTTCACCTTTGAACTCTCACTGTTTCACCTTTCCAAAGCCTAAAAATTAACTGGGAATGCTTAGAAACCACAAAACAAAGCAAAAACTTCCTTTGTGCCCATCACTGTATTTAAGATGCTCAAAGTTGTCGTCTGTCGTGATCTATGCAATCCCATCCTTCAACAGGAAGTTACTCTGAGGGCTATTACTATTGATTTGAATCTGAACATTTCCCAGGGTGGTTTCTTCGTCATTTAGTCTCAGCCCAAACAGTGCA
Source organism: Myotis nattereri (assembly GCF_964212035.1). NCBI lineage: Eukaryota > Metazoa > Chordata > Mammalia > Chiroptera > Vespertilionidae > Myotis > Myotis nattereri. The sequence continues at coordinate 71,967,884 of NC_138085.1, read as the reverse complement.
TTTCCATACGAGTGTTCTGTGGTAGCCGGGTGGTTTTTGTCTGACCAGCACCCACTTCCTATCCTCTGATAAGAGTTCTTTGATTTTTATGTGACACCAGAGGTGGGATGTGATGTTAGGCACAGTGTGGGCAGGAAGCTTCCAGGGACCCTCACTGGAGGGGGCCTGCCTGAGCTCAAAGCCCACTGCCAGGCAAGCAGAGCTGACAGGACTCGGGTTAGCCTCTGCATTCTGCCATACTCTGGAACTTTCTAATTATGTGCACCCAGTAAGTCCCCTTTTCTGTGTAGGCCCATCTGAGCTGTGCTTCTGGTGCTGGTGAGCAAAAGGAGTCCTGACTGACACAGCTGCTGAGGCTGAGGCTGAGCCACTGTTGGGCCCCTTCATTTCATGCTCAGCAAGAGAGGAAGACACGCTTCTGCTTTAGTTCGGGACCTGGAATAGTTGTAGTCTACTGCAGGATCAATTTCAGAACTAATAAGAAACCTTCCCTGTCCATCTTGACAAAACAGAAAAAAAAGCTAATGGATTCACAAATGATTAAACAGGAAGAGAATGACAGTGCCACGTACAGCCTGTCAAATACCCGATGGAGCACATTTTGAAAGACAGTGACAATGTAATTTCACGTTATAAAGGCATGCCTTGCACTTACTAGTTTTCAAAGCATGTTCTATCTAAAACGCCATCAGATCCTCTCAGGCTTCTTTTTTAATAAATGACCCATATTTTAAAGTATAAAACCCAAAACATGTTTTGTGAATAATTACACAGCAGTTTCTTATAAATAAAAATTCTAACCTTTTTCTTCTTCCTCTCATTTCATGTTCCTGACATGTGCTTACTTTTCTAGTCAGCTCTTCTGAATTCTAGGCCATAAAGAGAGGCTTTAGCAGAACCCTGAGCCCTTTTTCCAACTTGTTTCTTTTCATCCCTGCCCTGTAGTTAGCTAGCCGTGACCTGTCCACTTACCCCGCCTGTCCTTACCACAGCGCCGTGCACACAAAGTGTAGTGGAGTCCCCACAGGCCTAGTGTGGAACCCCCGGCTCGGTTACTTCCCAGCATTATGATCCTGAGCACATTTTTAAATCTGTGAAATGAGGAGCATGGCCATACCTACCTCATATAATTCTTGCAAAGATTAAATGAGATGTATGCAAGAGAGACACGGAAGCATGCGGTACGTGATGGCCGTTACTACTTGTTGGCTGAAGGAATGCGTTCTGCTGGCCAGTGCTCCTTGCTGTCTCATTCCACATAAAGCTTGTAAGACCTGGTGATTCACTGTCTAAAATCCAAGCCCCTGATGGCACAGACTGTCATGTTCATCACTGTAGCCCTGGTGCCTAATTGTACTGGCATATAATAGATATTCAGTAAGTACTTATTGAAAACATAAACGAATATAGGTAATACAGGTATAACTTTACTGATATTCCAATTTTATGGATGAGAAAAGTGAGGCTCAGAGAGCTTAAGTGACTTGTCGAAAGTTCTGTAGTTGGTTAGAAAGGGATTGGGATATGGTTCTCCTGCCTGGTTGTTTTTCTTTTCTACCATATCACCTCCTTGGGGCCGTTACCTTATGATACAGAAAGTGCAGTGCAGTGCATTAGTGACCAAATGTGTTCTCAAGGCCCAAAATGATTCTGAAATGTAGAACCTACCGTGGTATCCACAGCCTTGACCTTCTCCGTGGGAATGTACTTCGGAACAGGCTCTGCCTGAGACAGCAGCACGCACCCTGCCGCGCCCAAGGTGATGATCACCACGCGGCAGCCCCTTTCCAGGAGCACCAGCGCGGCCTTCCCCGCGTCCGCGGGGCTGCTGACCGCCAGGCTGGTGAGAATCTCCGCCTGGAATACACGCAGTGAGAGAGACAGTGGTGAGGAAAGTAGCCTGGGCCCACTTCCACGTGAGATCTGTTTTTCTAGAATCTGTCTCCCTTATTTTGCATAACAACCACTGCAGTGGAGAACTCTGATAGATTCTGGCTCAGAAAAATAAATATAGCAAAACGTGAAACAACTGTTTAGGACGGTGATGGCGAACCTATGACACGCGTGTCAGAGGTGACACGCAAACTCATTGTTTTGGTTGATTTTTCTTTGTTAAATGGCATTTAAATATATAAAATAAATATCAAAAATATAAGTCTTTGTTTTACTATGGTTGCAAATATAAAAAAATTTCTATATGTGACACGGCACCAGAGTTACGTTAGGGTTTTTCAAAATGCTGACACGCCGAGCTCAGAAGGTTTGCCATCACTGGTTTAGGACCTAAACTTTAGGTGAAGAGTATCTGAGTATTCACTGTCTCAAAGCTCTTTCGGCTTTTCTGTGTGTATGTACAGGAATTTTCATAATAAAGAAGTAGGGGAACAAAGAATCCTACAAAACAAAGAAAGGAAAGGGGGAGGGGGAGAGGAGAAAGGCAGGGGCCAGTGCCAATGATTTTGATGATATAAATCATACCTGCAAATTTCACACGTAAGGACGTGATTCCTCTGGGCCTCTCTTGGGCCCTATGCCTTTCTCATCTGACTAGTTACAGCCTTCCATCCTTACGCACCACCCATTTCTTTGTTTTTGCTGGAGAAGATGGAGGCAGAGTAGGAGAGGCGCTGCTATGCAGCAGAAAAAGCAACGCCATGACATTCAGGTCTCCGCTACTTTCTAGCTCTGACCTTTCCCAGTCATGCACGATTTATAAAAGGAGGGGTTTCATAAACTGATCAGTACTTCTCTCTGGATATAAAAAGGTCCCTGGCCACAGTTGGTGTGAAGGGCTGAGCCCTGTTTCCTCACCGCCCAGGCACCCTTCCAGCATCTCTAAATAGGTGGTCGAAAATCACTGGATTATAGGATGCTTTTTGACTCAAACAGTTTGTAACCAAATTCTGTGTTTCTGTATTACACTTTAACCAGGTACTGCCTCTTCCTAAGGACGGTTCTGTCCCTTCCGGTGCTTGCTCTAGTTATGCCCAGATTAACCCTTTTTGTTGCCTGTCAATCACCCCACAGTGTCTGTCCATTCTGGGCTCATGTTCCTAGCAGCACAGGCCTCATTAACGTGAACATGTCCTCCCTTACCATCTTTTTTCAATAGGCCCTTTCAGTCTGACTCGGTTATGCTTGGAGGCCACTTTCTTTTTTGTTTTTATGAGGTTTTCATTGACCTTCACCTCTCCCTCTCTCCCTCTCCCTCCAATCCCCGCCCCCCCGCCGACCCCCCATCTTGAAACCCAGCTTCTATATTGTGAGGAAGCCCAGGTCACAGGGAGAAGCCATGTGTGCGTGTTCTGGCCAAGAGCCAGCATCAGACTACAAGCGTGTGAGTGAAGGAGGCTTCAGATGATTCCAGCTCTCGGCTCCGAGTCTTCCAGGCCCCATACATTGTGGAGGAGAGACAAGCCGTGCTGTGCCCTGTGCCAGTTCCTGGTGCACAGCATCATCCGTGAGGGACAATAAATAATTACTGTTGTTGTAAACTACTAAATTTTGGGATAATTTATTCTGCAGCAATAGATAACTGTACACATAGAGATAGCCACTGGGGATACAACAGTGAATAAGACAGGTATTCCTGTCCTCACAGGACTAATAATTTTAGAGAAGACATAAGTGTCTAGTAATTCGAGCTGTGATTAGTGTTTGAAGAACACAGTGCTCTGTAAGTATCTAGCTGGGAACTCGAAGGCAGTTTGGCAGTTGAGGGTAATGTAACCTCTTATTGTGCAATGGCCACTATCTCCCACAATTCCTTTTACCTAGTACAACGCCTGGCTGTGGTGGTTGCTCAAAAATATTGCGTAGTATATTGTGGTTGTTAAAATTAGTCTCCTGTGGCAGTCTTCTTTCTTGTTTACTTTATATTCTAAGAATTAACAAAAAGGCAAATCCTAGAAACCGTCATTCAGCCTTCAAACCAAATGGAAAATTACAGTAGTTTATTAGTTTCTAACTTTGTCTCTCTGCATGTTGCCTTGTATGATATGTCCTGCCTCCCAATGGTGGTAGAGAGCTCTAGTCTAAAACTATTTAGCTATAAAAGGTAGAAATATTAAAATTATCTTCCTACAATGCTTTAGAATGAGTGGCATAATGTGAATATATTGATAAATATTTATTGCAGAGCTATAAGTTATGGCCCTCAGCTGTTCTGAGAGGGTGCTCCCCTAATGGAGTGGCCCCAAAGTCTTCCCATGGCATCGATGGAAAGCCTGTCTGCCCACCAGTGCAGTCACAGGATCTTCACAATAGAATGCAGCAAACACACCAGGGGTTAACTATTGTTAGGGTTGTTAGATGCCAGTTAAATTTGAATTTCAGAGAAACAACAAATAATTTTAAAGTGTAAGTACATTTAGTATATTGTTACTTCTCTGAAATTCAAACTTAACCGGGCATCCTATATTTTTATCTGCGGAATCAGGCAACTCTAATATGAATTAGTCCGTAGAATATGGAATAATTAAAAAGGAAAACAGCAGGGAGGGCACTAAGGTCAACTGAGGTTTGATCAGTGTCAGATTATGGTGATGACTCAGGGAGTCCCCCTCCGTCCCCCCATCCCACAGGACTCACTAATTTCCTTTCTCCACACCCATCAACTGAAAAGATTGTTTTTACGGGGCCCAATTCACATGCAATCACATTGATGTGGTTAGTCCTGCTTCTTTGCTTCATTCACTAGCATGGGCGTCTTTGGTTTCTCCTGGAATGCGCAGACCGTCCAGCCTTACCTCAGTTTCATTGCAGCAGAACACATCGGAGAGGGTGTAGAACCGGGGGTCCAGGTCAGCAGTGGCGGGAGCTGGGTTGAACAGTGTTTTCACTACAAAGGAATGGAAGAGGGTTTCAGTGGTTATCATTTTAATGTGCTGCATTTACAGATACCCTATAAGGGAAATCCCCAACTAAAACCATTTCCTCATTAGATGAAAAATCAACTTAGTTATAAGGAACCTCAATCCCCATGAGAGCCTAGTACATACTCCTTATTTCCATTTGCTCTACTATTTAAAAAAATTGTTTTTTTTAAAATATATTTTTTATTGTTGGTAATATTATAGATATCTCCCATTCCCCCCCCCCCCCTTACCCCCTCCTTTCCAACACCTACCCCTTCTCCCTTCCCCTCCTAGGTCTTCACTACCCTATTGTCCGTGTCCATGGGCTCTGCATATATGTATATAAGTTCTTTGGTTTATCTCTTTTGCTCTATTTTTCACTTTACAACACTTCAGCATCAAGGGTAAGCATCAATGTTTACAACCAAAGTGATTACAAAGTTATGGCAAAGGGCAACAGGAGGAGTAGAGAAGATTTTAAACGTGGCATGAAAGGACATGTATGCGAACATTCAGGCTGGTGAACATTTTTGTGGGTTCACTTAAACACTCAGTTGCAAGTCTAGTTCATAAATCCATTTTCCAGGAAAGAAAAAAGACATGATAGAAAAGAAACAATGAAAAGCTAGGAATTTTCCTGGTGAGACTAGTAAGTAGGAAGTTTATGTACATATGTATATTTTGGACACCTACTAGTATGTATGTCTTCCAAATATATCAGAATTATTCATGCGAACATATACACTTACACAAAAGCTTACATTCCTGTGAACAATATGAGAACCAAGGAAACTGGGAAAGGAGAAATTCAATCAGAGGCTGGGAGCTAGCTCGGACTAGGAGACTGCAGGAGGAGGATGCATGGGAATGGCACAGCTCTGACATTTCCCAGAGGAGGAAAGCGAGGCTCAGAGAGATGAGGTCACAGCCTAAGGTCATCACTGGGCCTCGGGTAAACTGGATCCCTACCAGGGGTCCTCCAGCTTTTCGTCCAGGGTTTGATCATCTCTAAAATAGTTGCATCTTCTAGGCCAGGACTGTCTATAGCAACATGGCCCCCAATTACAATTCATTCTTTCTTTTCTTTTCTTTTCTTTTCTTTTCTTTTCTTTTCTTTTCTTTCTTTCTTTCTTTCTTTCTTTCTTTCTTTCTTCTTTCTTTCTTTCTTTCCTTCTTTCTTTTCTTTCTTTCTTCTCTCTCTCTCTCTCTCTCTCTCTCTCTCTCTCTCTCTCTCTCCCCTCCCTCCCTCCCCCTTCCTCCCTCCCTCCCTTCTTCCCTTCCTTCCTTCCTTCCTTCCTTCCTTTCAATTTATTTTTATTGTTGAAAGTATTACAGATGTCTCTCTTTCCCCCCCATTGACACCCTCTACCCTGCTCCTACCTCATTTTAAAACAGCATTTGGTGTGGAACTTTGTAAATATTTTTTGAAAGTCTTTAGAAATTACACCCAAAGGAAGCTCCCCCCCTTGCCAAACACTCTGTCCACCAGATTACCTGGCTAGATTGGTTGGCCTTCTTTCCTCTACCCATGTCCACTGACTTATGGGTTTAGTAAGTCCAATTTACCATGGACCCATACAATAAAACCCTCCGAGACTCCTCCAGAACAATGGTTCAAACACTTGGCTGCACATCAACATCACTAGGAGAGCTTAATGAATGCATGACTTCTGGGCTCCATCTCGAAGCCACTGAGTCAGACTCTTTTGGGGTGGGGTCAGGGGATGTGCACATGGCCAGTTCTCCAAGTGGCTCTTCGGTAGCTATCTTGGCACCAACCCATTCCCCATTCTTGGGGAGATGCTTATCAGCATGTGGCTAAAGGAGACCCTCAGCTGCTTCTGCGTGGTGAGGCTGGAGTCTGCTTCTACACCTTCCTTGGTCTTAACATTTTGGTTCAGTCCGTGGACCTTGTCCAGTGCCTTCAGGATAATGCTATCCCCACACTTTCATTATTTTAGAATGTCCACCCATGGGGAATTCTATAGCATATTTTTGGCTGCTCAGGGTTATTGTGTAGCTTAAATTAGAAATGGATATAAAAGTCCTGTGTAAACTGTGAAGTGTGCAAATGTAAGGGATTATTACTGTTATTATATTGTCCTTTACACACAGCCCGACACCCCCGCCTGTCCACCCATCTCTTTTGCCTTCTGTTGGAGTTTTAGCCTGGCAACAATCTCTCTCATTGGTTTTCCTGCTTTTGCGAGGTTTTAGTGATGCCAATTATGCATAAAGACACTCATTGCCCAGCGTTCTAACACACCCATTTACTTTTTCGGTTTTCAGAACAAATATATTATTCCCTATTTTCGTTAAGCATTATGTTGAGCCACCATTACTCACCTACATGATTCTCAAATCTGCACACAGCAGCATGTGAGCCCAGGTTAGAGCAAACTACCAATGCGGAACAACAGGGGAAAGCCATTCTTATAAAAGTTCCATTTTATCTCAAAAGACCCCTGATGAAATACTCTGCTGCTATTAAAAAGAATGAAGCAGGTCTCTGATTTGTCACAGAAAGATTTCTATAATTCACTATAATGAAGAAGGCAGTTTTGTAATAAAATCCAGAGTATATGACACCCGTCTTTATTTATTTATTTATTTTTTTAATTTTTTTAAAATATATTTTATTGATTTTTTAAAGAGAGGAAGGGAGAGAGATAGAGAGTTAGAAACATCGATGAGAGAGAAACATCGATCAGCTGCCTCCTGCACATCCCCTACTGGGGATATGCCCGCAACCCAGGTACATGCCCTTGACCGGAATTGAACCTTGGACCTTTCAGTCCGCAGGCCGACGCTCTATCCACTGAGCCAAACCGGTTTCGGCCCGTCTTTATTTTTAACAAAACAAATAAAATATAACTATATGTGTATTTATATTCATACACTTACACAGATGAGAAAAAAGTCTTGAGAGATTAATCATTAAATTAATACATGATTAATTACAAAAGACTAATGGGAAAAGAATCTGACCAGATTACCCGCTGTACACCATGCAAAGACATCATTCTTAAAACATAAAATATCTTACATCAAAAATAGGTACACTGTGAATGAAATGATATCATGTCTGGGTTTGGCTTCAAAATAATCCAAGGTCGCAGCTGGGGGTGGAGAGTTAGGGTATAGATGAAACAAGATTGGTCAAGTGCTGATAACTGTTGAAGCTAAATGATACTATATGTCGATTTACCATACTATTCTCTATATGTTCGTATATATTTAAAATTTTCCACAAAACAAATTTTAAAAAATTACATTGGCTTTTCAAAAAAATTCTTTATTGATTAAGGTATTACATATGTGTCCTTATCCCCCCCCTAACCTCCCCCCCCCCCACACACACACATGCATTGGCTTTTAAGCAATAATTACTGGAGTAAGGAATTCTGTAATTTAATTTGACCATAAATATTGTATAAAAATTAATCCAATCTTATTTGGTTGTGTTTTACTAAGGGAAAACATTCTTACCAATAATAACTGGTTGTATAGGCTTAGAGTCTGCTAGTAACTAAATTGAGGGAAAAAGTGAAAATGCCATAAAGAAAGGCCCCTCTTGGGCTCATGCTACCATAAATAAGCATAAATGCTTCACCATGATGAAAAAAAAAAAGAAGATATATTTAATCAAAGAAGAATGCAAGTTTATAAGAGACAAGATGGAAAAAACCCTGATGTCATCCTGGAACCATGAGAAATGGAGAACACAGGATGTACGATGGAGAAGCGGGGCTGAGAGGTGACTGATAGCGCACAACAGTAATTATTACAACGTCAGACGGACTAAAACCCCGGCTGTCCTAACAGCATATCCGTGGCTGGCACAAGAACGTCAGTGAGGACCTGGGGAGGCCTAGGGAGGAAGCTGTTTGGGGCCAAGACAGGAACATGAGGCAGAAGGTCTTCATGATGTCACCCTGGAGGGTGGCGGCTGGTCAGTTAAGAAGGCCCTCATCAGTAGCTCAGAGAAAGAGAGGAAGACAGTCACCCTACGCAGAGAAACCGTGGGGGTTTGGAGTACCCCAAACCCTGGCTTGACAGCCTCTCACTCGAGGAGTACTGTTCAGTCACTTGAGCAGTAAACCCTCACAGCTTGGGCCACGTGCTAGACTGCGTTATTGTGAAAGTCCAGGTAGCCAGCCAAGAAGTTTTGTTTGCCGAATGGAAAAGGACTAAAGTGGCATTAAAAGGTATTTTGTGCCCTACCTAGAATTTAATCTTGGCAATTTTCCAATCTCAATTATTTATAATTGTTCCTGTAATGTTTCATTTGCTTTGAAATGGATATATAAAGACCAGAACCAACATGCACAATTTCATCACAAGCAGCTGCAGCACCCGCTCTGGTCTGGGGCCGCCTCACAGCGTGGTGACCTAGAGAGGAGGGGGCTCCAGAGGGCGACCACTGCGTTTTTTTATGTTGTAGGTGCTGTCTCTTTAAAATCACTGCTTTCGTTTTGGTAAAGATAGCAAGAGAATCCTGAGACAGTCTATACAAAGATGGAGGGGCCTTCTTCCTCTGAATTTTGTTGTTGTTAATCTTCACCTGAGGACATTTTCCCCTTGATTTTTACAGAGAGTGGAAGCGAGAGGGAGAGACCCAGAAAGAGAAACATCGATGTGAGAGGGACATATTGATCTGTTGCCTCCCGCATGCTCCCTGACCAGGCCCAGGGGTGGAGCCTGCGACAGAGGTACGTGCTCTTGACCAGAACTGAACCTGCGACCCTTCAGTCCACGGGCGGATGCTCTATTTATTGAGCCAAACCGGCTAGGGCTTCCTCTGTATGTTAACAACTGATGTGTAATCTACTTATACAGTGTGTTTAATTCAAAGTCCATTACTAGTGAGTACAGATAAGAGCTGTGATAAACCCACAGATGATGATGGCTGTACCGTCTTTCTTGTGAATGCAATAACGCTGATTAGCACGTATGCAGCCTCATGGGGCAATGGGGAGGACAGTGAGTGCTCACAACAGATCTTTAAGCTTCGCTGCTCTGCTCTGTGACCAGTCCACCCACACATCGCCATGTTAGCTCAGTTCTCATTGCACAGAAGAAACGGGGGCCCAGAACAGGGACCTGACTGACTTCCTGATGTCCCCCATTTGCTAAGTGATTGATTCTGACGCTTCATGACTCCCAAACCAGTGCTTCTCCTGGACAGAGGAACATGTGTGCACGTGTGCATGTCATGGGGAGGGTGGGGACACACTGCTGAAAACACTCTAGCGTCCCTTCTCTGTGACTTGAGCAGCAAGACACTCAAAGTTTAGGCTCCATGTTGGGCAGTGTTACAATTCACAGATTCTACTTTCCTAGAGCTACTCTTCGTAAAGGCTCAGTGGCTAGAATCAAGGGGATTGTGACGTTGCTTGAAACTGTGGTCTAGGACACAGAACTTGGGTCCTGGAGTCTGGAGTCCTGGTTTCTACACTGACTAAAAGTATGACCTTGGCTGAGAAATTACTTAACCTCCCCACGTCTCAGTCTCCAGGAGAATAATACCTGCCATATCTTTGCCATAAGGTTTTTCTGAGGATGGATTTTATAAAAGTACTTTATAAGCTGTAAAGCACATACAAATGCAAGGCTTACTACTTCTGGTGTGATTACATCAGATAATGCAGAATTAATACTTAGGCATATTAGCTCTTCAGCAAAATGTGAAGCAGGCTAAGTGGTCTTTGGCTCACCACTCCCTGTCCCCCTTTCTGGTCCTGTAGCTCCTCAACTGGAAGAGCTGCCTGGCAGGCGATGGAGGAAGCATTCGGGACCCCACCCAAATGGCCCAGGTCGGGCTGCCTGCTCATCTGGATAACGCCAGCCTCACCTGTGGGAGTTTGGATCCTCTGCGGTGGGTGCTCTACCTGTCTCTCCTCCACAAGCTGGGGAGGTGACAGGGAACTAGACTAGGGCAGAGGAAACAGTGACCTCTGAGGAGCAAGGGGTAGTAGGAAGGGGAGAGCAGATACACAAGAAGATGCTCTGATCTGTACCAGGAAAGAGAGGAGCATGCGTGAAGTGGCACGCCGTGCCTGCATCCCCCGAGTCAATGAGTGCAGTGCAGCGGAGGCTCACCACAGCCTCACACTTGCTCTGGGACCCTGAGAAAACGCAACCGAGTGGCTTCTGGCTCAGAATTCTTCCTGGCAGCTTCGAGTCCATTAAAAATACGTTAAATGTCAGTGAGAATTTGCCATGGCATGTCGTTTTGCCATAAAAAAAAATTGTTAAATCAGGTCAAACATTTAAAAATGTTTGGGAGAAATCACACACACACACACACACACACACACACACACACTGTTCTTTTTCTTTTTTTTATTGTAACTTGATGAGAAAGCTTTATCTGGAAAAGCCAATGTGGTTCTTTCTATCTATTCTTAATATATATAGAACTATTGCCATAATATGAAGAAGAAGCATTGTCTTAGAGTGGCTAGTTTTTGTTTTGATTTTTTTGACCAAATGGTGCTGATCAGGCTATTGTACAATTTTAATTAAAAGAGAGAAGAAAATTTGGATTTACTGAAACTTACTACTTTTATTCCATTCTTAGAACAATTCTGTAGGGGAATATTTTTATTTATATATTTTTTATTTGGGGGGAGTATTTTTATATGTACTTAACAGACAAAGCTCAGCAAAATCAGATAATCCTGCAAAGACCACAAGGCTCACAAGAGATAATAAGAAAAGCAATAAGAAAAAAGCAACAAACAGAGGAAACTATCTGGATTTCTAAAAGTCAGTTATTTGCTGGGGGTGAGAGAGGAGGTCTGGGAGGAGAGCAGATAAACCAAGATTAGCCAAGGGTAGATAATTGTTGAAGCTGGGTGATGGGTTTCATTATACAATCCTGCCTGCTTTTGCATTCTTCAAAATGTCCAAAATCAAAGGTCAAACCAAACAAAAGAGCTGCTTAAAGGATGTTGACAACATAGCAAATATTACATATAAATAATCATTTGTTGTTCATAGAAAAGATGGTAAAGTTTTACAAAAGGAGGAAGAACTAACCTTTAATTCCTAGAGAAGTTTATCACAATGTACCTGGGCAGTGATTACACATGACATGCAGCTTAACCTCTGCTCCTCAGAACGGGAATCGGTCCACTCCCTGGGCTGTATCTTGGACAGGGAGCTGCTTCAGAGATTCTAGTTACTACCTGTATTATTTCTGCTAACTAGATTGAAGATTTATATTGTGGGATATATCAGAAATGTTACTCATGTTACTTTTACCCTATTTGTAAGGTTTTCTAACGTTATCAAGAATTAGAAGACAGTGAATCTTACAGATGGGAGAAAGAATATTTTACTACTGAAAAGTATTGCTTTGCTTAAAAGGTTAACTTTAATTGAGACAGAGAGAAAAGCTTTTATAGAAAGAATGACAAGCAGGTAAAATTACCTCCACTGCTGTGGGCCATTGTTAGGGCTTCCAAAGAAATTGCTGGAGTTACTTCTAGCTGGCAGATCATTACTTTGGCGCTGCTAATGGCACTGGCTGCTTCTCTCAGGTCTTCAGTATTCAAAAGTAAATTTGCTCCAGCCACTATCACGATGATATTCTGGCCTATAAAGAATTTCTATATTAATATTACGTTAAAATATAGGAAAGCCAAGCAGTGATATTCTGCAATGTTCCAGTCACTCTTACAAAGTCATTACATGAAAAGTGTTTTATGAATTTTAACATTTCTAGGTTAATTTTCAAATTCCTAATGTATTTTACAATATTTATGTAAATGATTCATATTCTAATCATTTTGAGCAAAATCTAAAAATGACTTCCTTTATCAGTATTCTTATATACAAAGACTATTAGCTGAGAAATGATATATAACATACACCAAATTTTCTTTTATGGGAAATGGCTGGTACAATGTATGTGGTAAAGACCCTTAATCCTGCCATAGCCAGTTTGGCTCAGTAGATAGAGTATCGGCCGAGGACTAAAGGGTCCCAGGTTCGATTCTGTTCAAGGGCATGTACCTCGGTTGCACGCTCTATCCCCAGCCCTGTTTAGGGCGTGTGTGGGAGGCAACCAATGGATGTGTCTCTCTCACATCAATGTTTCTCTCTCCATGTCTCTTCCCCTCCGTTCCACTCTCTCTAAAAATCAATGGAAAAATATCCTCTGGTGAGGATCAACAACAGCAACAACAACAACAACAACAAAAGATTCTTAATCCTAAATGACAGTGTCATAATGATGAGTATAAACAGGAAGAAACTCGCCTAATGCTAAAAACTAATGCTCTGTTGTATACAAAAAGTTTGAGGTGGACCCTATGGTATTCTGAAAGTGATTTTGTAAATCAAACCATATTCTGCAATATCTAGCAGATGAAAAATTGCACTAAATAACTTAAGGTAGAGAGAAGGATATTTGGCCTAGTCTATACCAGATCAAATAGCAGCAGGACTCAGGAATCTTATATAGGCAGGGCCAAAGTAGGTTTAGAGTTGTTAGTATATGAAACACAGAGTTTATTCTTGTATTATTATTTATTAGGTATTGTATTATTTTGCATACGATCAGCTTTAAAAGGACTTTTGCCCTACCCTGTATACCCATCACTTGGACCTAAATGCAGGAGGTGTGGTGGTACGTTTCATCTGGTAGGTGAACTCTCAAGAGCTGTGCTGCCCGATATGATGGTCAGAAGCACAAGCCACATGTGGCTACTGAGCGCTTGAAATGCATTAGTTCAAATTGAGATTCGCTTTAATTGTACAACACACAGAAGATTTCAAGGGCTGACTGAGTACAAAGAAAAGGTAAAATATCTCATTAATTTTTAAGAACTTTTTGATTTCATGTTGAAAGGATAATGTTTTGGATATATTGGGTTAAGGGAATATATTAGGATGAATTTTACCTGCTTCTGTTTACTTTTTTAAGTGTGGCTAATGGAAAACTTAAACTTGCGCATGTAGCTTGCATTGTGTTTCTGTTGGACAGTGTTGATCTAGTGGGATGAATTGCAGGAGTACTTTTTGGTGCCGCAGGCTGCTCGTGCTGCTCTTGTGCAGACATGACCTAAAATTACCTCCGAACACAGAACACATGCTAGCCTATCATCTTACCACAGATGTGTTTGTTGGCCACAAGGAGGATTTAATAAAGTGGGGATGGGTTCAGCGTAAACCCAATCTCAGTGCTGGAAAAATTCAAAGTACCACACACTGAAAGACAGCTCACCTCCTTCCCTTTCTCCTCAGTGACCTCACTCTGCTGGAGTCAGCTGCTGCTTCGGTGTTGCTGACTCCTGAATCTGCATTTCTGGACTGGCCGTGGCTGATGAGCAACAAGCCCCACACACCGCTGTAGGGTGGGCACTGCCGTGTGGCTAGCTCACCCATGCCTCTGCTTTAACGTATGAAAACTGAATTCTCTGCTTGACCTGCTACTCACTCATTTAAAGAAGCTGCTCTGAGTATTTGGATTAGCTCTTCTACTACCACCTATACTCTTAAAAAAAAATTTTTTTTTATTATTGATTTAAGAGAGGAAGAGAGAGGGAGAGAGATCGAAGCATCAATGATGAGAGAGAATCATTGATCAGCTGACTGCTGCATGCCCCCAACTGGGGATCAAGCCAGTGACTCGGGTATGAGCCCCGACTGGAAATTTAGCCATGACTTCCTGGTTCATAGGTTGACGCTCAACCGTGCCACACCATGCCAACTGGGCACCACCTATACTCTTAAGGGCATTACCAGACACTATAAACAGACATAATAGGCACTTGATACAAAATTTAAATTATATCTTTGCATAAAAATGCAGTATTTTGTACCCAGACAAGGAAGAAACATAACTCAAAGATATCCCTAGAACACAAAAAAGAGGTTTAAGGCAGGGAATGAGCTGCTGTTGGCAGCAATAATCACTTAAGAGGTAGCTTACAGTAATGAACACAGACTATTGTTAGAATGAAAACTTTTATTGACTGTCTTTAAGTGGGACACTGCAACTCTGGGATCACTAAAGGTAAAAATATGGTGTCTTCTGTGAGAAATGATCTTGTGAAACTGCAGTATAAGTTAAAAACATATTGTGACAAATCCTAAGCTAACACAATGCACGCTGACTGCCCATAATGCTCTAGGTTCTGTCCTAAGTGCCCCATAAAATGCTTGGCCATTCTAAATATTAATTCTGATTTTTAAAATTGTATGGTGGTGTTTTTATACTAAAAATAGTTGGCAGAAATCATAAAAACTTTACTTGAGGGCAAAGGGAAGTTACTCTTTTCAAAGACAAATGTCTCACTATTGCAAGGCCTTGTGACAGACACAGTTGTATATATAGACTTTTGAGATTTGATTGCTGTTTAAAGAGCAGACAAAATTGAACACTAACGACATGTTAGAAGTAATTAGTTGCTGCCATTTGCTCAGTAAATATTCTATAAATATGATTCATCAACTTTCTTTTGCACCTATCTATTTACATTTATTTACCTGGTGTAACTGAAATGACAGATGAATACTTAACTGCTTTTAGAGACAAATATCAATTCTGAGTTCACATGAAGGGTAATGGGGTGTTACAGGATATAAAGATTATTTTGAGGCAACTATATAATGCTTCATATGTATAGGATGGACAATTTCATATTTGAATGAGCAGCCTGGGGTGTATAAGTAAGGGAAACATTTATATTTAGGCTGGAAAGACCATGCTGTAGGCTTGGTGGGTATGGTAAGAGATCCATAAGATTAGGATAAAAACTGATGCTTCTGTTCTAGTTCTGGAAATGCACTGTTTTATGAAACGACACTTCAATATGCAAAACACATACCTTCTTTATTGACAATTATAGAAGCAGTTCCTGTAGCAGCATCTTTAGTTTGATATGTAAATTCTAAAGGAAAAAAAATTACAATCACGTATACACAGCCTGGCTTGGATAATTTATTTTAACAATTTCAATGCACCACTAAGCCTTAGGAAACTTTTTAATCTTTTTAATCATCTGGAATGATAAAAAAGAAATAAGTAATTAGTGCTAATTTATACTCATCACCTATACAATGAGGAAAATACAAATCTTTATACTTAGTTGCACCTTTTCTTTACATTAGTAACAATCTAACAAACCACCCTGCTTCCAATTCCCCCAAATTATTCATAGTTGTATGCATATGCATTTCCCTGCACTACCATATTCAGTGAAAGAAATGACAAACTTGAGTGAAAGACTAAAGGTTAAACCTATAAAATCAACCTGTTTGTTTTTCTTCATTCTCATAAGCTTTGCATCTCATCAAGAATTATGGCCTGGCATGTAAATGGTGATGTTGACCAGGCAGCCTTCGGCAGCAGCAAAGAGCCTTGAACTGGGGCCAAAGACCTGCATTCTGGTCCTGGCTGTAGCTACAACTGGCTGTGCTCTTGGACAAATTCATAACCTCTCTGGCCTTCGGTGTTCTCTCTTATGAAATAACTAGAGGCCCGATGCACGAAATTCGTGCAAGAGTAGGCCTTCCTTGCCCCGGTTGCCTGCATCGGCTTCCCTCTGGCACCCGGGACCTGGGCTTCCCTCGCAGCCCCGGCTTCATCAGGAAGGTCTTCCGGAAGGATGTCTGGTCTAATTAGCATATTACATTTTTATAGATAGTATCAGATCTCAATGGTTTCTAAGATCATTTTCAGCTATGATACTTAATGATTTTTCTTAAAATATCTTCTGTGAATGTAGCACCTATTTTCTCTTGTCACCTGCTTTTGAAACATTTCCATGAATTGAAGGTTTGTAACCTGTTATCTGGAGGAATGTACATGAAAGAATTAACCATAGGCTATTTAAGCAAGACTAGACAAAGCTATGCATAAAAATTCCCTGGCCACCAGGGGAGGATCTAATAATTCTATTCCATATTCAGCTTTTCTTGTAATCAGATCACAGAAGAAAGTTATAAAAACCAACTTTAAAAAAGATGAAATTTTACCTGTAGAAATATCATTCTGTTTAAAGTTTTCTATGTAATCATTGCCAAAAGAATCTTTGCCAACCTGTACCAAAGAAATGATGAACATTAGATCTTTTGCATTTAGTAAAATGCTACAATGTAGTTTTTAGAATATTTAGCATTTCGAAAGGGCATATCTGCACAGTACTTTATAAACATTAACTAATTAATCTTCTTAATGTATGTTGCTAGACTTGGTTTCAGCCCAAAGAATTGTTATATACTAATGTTCCACTTATAGCCTTCTTAAAATGTGAAGCATTTTAATGATGCTTACCAGTTCTATAGGTTCACTCTCACTTTGATCTGATCATGTGGAAATTCCCACTGAGACAGGGCTGTCCACCCCCAACTATCCTCAATATTTATGAAGAGTCTCAGTTGTTCATACTTCACTATAAATGACAGGATCTTTGTAATGACTTGCCTGGTGTCTTAGAATCTTCATATCTTCTCCCTGGACCCTGACATGGAGTGCAGGAGGGAATTTAAAAAGCCTTTGCTACCTTAGTATAATGGAATTTCTTTGTTTTTGCATCCTTGCATCCATTCTGGTAATGATACTTCAGTTTTTCCTTTAGACATGCATTCCTCGTTCACTCATAGGCAACGTGATCAGAGGGGCACAGTTATAAAATAAATGAACCTATGTTGACACATCAACCAAACTCCCTAAACTCCATAGTTTACATTAGGGTTCCTTCTGGTGTTGTACATTCTATGGGTTTTGACAAATGTATAGACAAGTATCCATGATTATATTCTCATACAGAATGGCTTCACTGCCCTAAAAATCCTCTCTGCTCTGCCTATTCATCGCTGTCTACCCCCCAGCCCCTGGCAACCACTGACCTTTTTTACTGTCTCTATCATTTTATCTTTTTCAGAGTGTCATATAGTTGGAATCATTCCTGAATTATACTTCTATTTTTCTGTCCTGCAGGTGAGCACTACAGCAATGGATTATGTCTCTGTCCAGGTCTCAGCCCCTCCTGGTGTGTTCTGCTTGCCCACAGAAAATTGTTCCTCTCTGGATATATCAACAGAAAGAAACCTAGACATTTACTTGAGTCAAGATCTGCAATGAGTGACAATAAAATTTCCTGGTGAGCATGTGGACTGTCTAGATCAGGGATTAGACACTATTTTTTAAAAAATATATTTTATTGATTTTTTACAGAGAGGAAGGTAGAGGGATAGAAAGCTAGAAACATCAATGAGAGAGAAACATTGATCAACTGCCTCCTGCACACTTCCTATGGAGATGTGCCCACAACCAAGGTACATGCCCATGACCGGAATCGAACCTGGGGCCCTTCAGTCTGCAGGCCGACGCTCTATCCACTGAGCCGAACTGGTTAGGGCTAGCCACTATTTTTTACTGTGAAGGATTAAATAGGTAATATTTTATTTATTTATTTATTCTTTATTTTCAAATAGCTAGTATTTTAGACTTTGTGGGCCATATTGCCTCTTATACAACAATTTACCCCTGCCATTATAGAGTTGGCGGCCAAAGATAATATGTCAACAGACACAGTACTTCAGAGAGAAACTAAGATGGCGGCATAGATAAACACTGGGAAATAGTCGCCTCACACAACAATTGAAAAATATCCCAAAGGACGGAGCAAACATCGTCCAGAACAACAGGAAGGCTGGCTGAGTGTAATTTCTACAACTAGAAGAAAAGAAAAGCACGCTGAGAGCCAGAGGAGCTGCGGAGGCTGAGTGCAGAGGTACGGCGGCGGCTCGCGCGCGCGGAAAGGTGGTGGCACCTGAGGACGCGGCTGTCTTTTTGAATCACAAGCTCCCGACTGCTCTGAACTCCGGTTCCGGGAAGTCTCTGGGGACCCAGGACTCATACGGGGAGAGGCTGCTCTGTCAGGCGGCAGCGGGCGAACTTGAGGGCGGATTTCCCTCAGAGGTGCCTGCAGCCATTACCGGGACACTGAGACGCGCGACTCCAGGCGCGGAGAATCAGCCATAGCTTCTTTCTCCACCCTTTTGACTCCCTGAGACCCCGCCCCACCCAGGCTGCGGCAGAGGCTTTTGCATGTGAATGTACCTAACTACAGCCCAGCCAGGCAGACCCGGAACTTCCAAGAGAAGGCCCAAGGCCCCACAGCGGCTTGCATTGCTTCACAGCTGAGCCTCTTCGTGGCTCCGGCTGTGTGGCCTCAGGCAGGGGCTGAATTAGCACCTCCTTAGATCCAGGAGCCACTGTACCCAGTGGTCAGAGGGGGACCATTCTCCCACTTCAGACACAGCTGCTTCCCACAGCCAATTGGCTTGGAGGTCAATTCCTCCCAGTGGTCCTACAACAACCAAGGCACCAAGAGTGCACCAAGAGTGTCCACCCCAGGTAACTGGGGAGGCTGAGCCACTGGGCCCTACAGGACACCTGGCGCGCAGGGCCACTCTATCAACACAGGGAAGCAGCCAAAATGCGGAGACAAAGAAACAGGTCACAATTGGCAGAAACGGAGGAGGGCAGACGACTGGATATAGAGTTCAAGGCCACGTTTATAAGGTTTGTCAAGAATTTTATGGAAACCGCCGATAAATTTAATGAATCCCTCAAGGAGTATAGTGAGACCATGGAGGACATGAAAAAGGACCAACTAGAAATTAAGCATACACTGACTGAAATAAAGAATAATTTACAGAGATCCAACAGCAGACAAGAGGATCCCAAGAATCAAGTCAAAGATTTGAAATACAGAGAAACAAAATACCCAACCGAAAAAGAAAAAAGAAAAGAGATTCAAAAAATATGAAGATAGTGTAAGGAACCTCTGGGACAACTTCAAGCGTACCAACATCAGAATTATAGGGGTACCAGAAGGAGAGAGAGGGAAAGATATTGAAAACCTTTTTGAAGAAATAATGACAGAAAACTTCCCCCACCTGGTGAAAGAAATGGACTTACAAGTCCAGGAAGCGCAGAGAACCCCAAACAAAAGGAATCCAAAGAGGACCACACCAAGACACATCATAATTAAAATGCCAAGAGCAAAAGATAAAGAGAGAATCTTAAAAGCAGCAAGAGAAAGACAGTCAGTTACCTACAAGGGAGTACCCATCCGACTGTCAGCTGATTTCTCAACAGAAACCATGCAGGCCAGAAGAGAGTGGCAAGAAATATTCAAAGAGATGAATAGCAAGAACCTGCAACCAAGATTACTTTATCCAGCAAAGCTATCATTCAGAATGGAAGGTCAGATAAAGAGCTTCACGGATAAGAAAAAGCTAAAGGAGTTCATCACCACCAAACCAGGATTATATGAAATGCTGAAAGGTATTCTTTAAGAAGAGGAAGAAGAAAAAGGAACTCTTACCATTTGCCACAGCATGGATGGAACTGGAGAGCGGATAAATACCACAAGATCTCACTTATTTGTGGAATATAATGAACAACATAAACTGATGAACAAGGACTGATCCAGAGACGGAGAGGCTTTGATTGGACTGTCGGGCCTTGGAGGGAAGGTAGGGGAGGGTGGGGGCAAGGGGGAAAGATCAACCAAAGGACTTATATGCAAGCATATAGGCCTAACCAATGGACACGGACAACGGGGGGGGGGGGGGGTGAGGGGATGAGCGGGGGGGGGGGGTAGAGGGTACACACATGTAATATCTTAATCAATAAAAAATATTAAAAAAAAAGATAATATGTCAACAAAGGGATGTGGCTGTATTCCAATAAAACTTTATGTACAAAAATATGTAGTGGGCAAGATCTGCCCCATGGATCATGTTTGCTGACCCCTGATTTAAATGCCACTTTTGATACCTTATTCTGCAAAAGAACACCTTTCCTTGTGCTCCTTTCTGGCTCAAATGCTGATTAGGCAATAATCTCAAACAATCTGTAGTAACTTCTCCCTAGCAGAATCTCTGTCTTTATAATGAAGAGTGTCCACTCCAGTGTTGCTGTGGGGAGAGTTCCCTGTGGAAGGAGGCCATCTATCAAGAGTTTCCTTCCCGGAAGGCTGGCTGTTCCCTTGTCTGGCAAGTAAGTGCCAAAGCATCCTATTTCCTAGGTCAAAGGTTCATACCAGAAGACTCTTGAGAGCTGAGCCGAGTTCTCTCATCTTTTTTTTACATTATTTAACTCTTTCCCATGGGCAGTCAGGGTATTATAGAGTTGGGAAAGTATCATTATAAGAATGTTCCGGGGTTGAGAAAAGGCCTTCCCTAGGCATGTGGGGCGTGATGCAAAGTAAAGCAAAGAAATTTCTCTTCCCTTTCCTATCACTTTTATATGGGAAAGGTCTGTTGAAGGTGACTATCAAGGGCAGGTAATAAATGGTGGTGATGATATAAACATTAGCAAGTGCAGGGGTTAGGAGGAATTGTTTCGTTGCCCTCAAGAAACTGATACTATTGGAGGGAAATCCGACAGACCAGGTGGAACAGCATGCGCATCAGAGGCATAATTGGGAAGGACTTCATGCTCAGGTAATTGCATTTTGCAGACTTGCTGTAGTTGTATTTTAGAGGTTGCGGCAGCTGCCTGTCTTCTTCCTGCTCAGGGCACCGTCTGATTGGCTACATCCCTGGGTGATGGTTATGGTTCCAGCTTTATTCTAATAGTGATTTCCTGGCAAATCTGTTGGCTGGTCTTCTAAACTCTATGTGAGACATGGGACAAAATACTGTGTTTTTGCCTTCTTTGATATTCTCTTGTCAAAAAATAAAAATCTGGTAACTAAAAAATAATGGAAAAGTAACAAGACTGCTGAGGATTAAGAGAAGTCAACTGAAGCTCCATTAACTTTGCATCACCCAGGTCATTACAAAGTGAAAGAAGTGAGGAAAAGCCTGAGAATGGGAAGACAGTATTTCCTCTGTGTCATGGAAGCCCCTCACGCTAGCTGTGTGGTTTTGGGCGAGCCGCTTTAATTCTCTGTAGGCTCAGTGTTCTTATCTGGAAAGCCACAGCAAGTTTGCTGTGAAGATAAAGTAAAATAATGTGCATAAAAGTACGTTTAGAGCTGTAAAGGATTATCATAAAAGATGAAAGAAAAATACATAAAATCCCGTTTTGGGCTTGGTGCCTTCGTCATTATCATCATCATCAGGCTGCTTCTCTTGGGGGAAGGGGCTCCCGCTGCTTGGATTCAGTCTCACAAACTACTTTCATGTCCATCTTGTTCTCCGTGATGCTTCAGTTCTTCCTGTGGCTTCTTATTTTCAAACAGGGGAGCATTTGATCATGGAAGCAAGCATGTGGGTACATTAAATAATTTTTAAAATGAGACTGTATTTATTACTCTTATTGTTCTAATAAAAACATAACATCTCTGTTAATGGTTTGGTGCAGCGAATGCTGTTCAATGTATCCCGCTACTTTCCTGAGAATAATATAGCCAACTGGGAGGGTATCTCTGCCTTGGGAGTAATAGTTAAGCTTTAAGTAGATCTAAATTACATATCAAAATGCGGACAAAAAGCAATGGGGATCCGAGTCCTATTTAAAAGGATCCTCTTTTTCTTTTGCATTATAGAGTTGCACAGATGACATGTGCAATTTGTACTAAAAGAATGCCACCTTCCCTGTGTCCCCACCCTTAAAACCTCTCACACATTCATGTATTTTTCCGGATTTATTTTTAAAAAGGTTGTGAGAAGTAAACACCATCCAGTCCCATTTGCTTGCTTCTGACTCTAATTTAAGCCTCTTCCCCAGTAACTGGAAATTGATAACCAGAGCCAGAGGAGCAGAACCCAAGCAAGGGTGTCGTTTCTGCCATTGAGAGCGAGCGCAAGTGTCTTGAAAAGCACAGTGAGTGATACGAATGAAAGAACCTGGACAGAACCAGGACCAAAGGACGCTTCATGGGGATCTTTGGAGGCTTCCCTGTTTTCCTGGTCACATGTTGGCTATCAAGTTGATATGAAAACTTTAAGAATCTTGGCCATGAGGCAGAATGGTGCATATGGAAGTCAGGAAACCTGGAATCTAATTTCAGTTCTGCTGTTACCAAGCTAATTAAAATTCTTTCCTACGTTTTGGGGCAAATTGTTCCATCTGAGCCAGGCTGTAGGGTGGGACTGGTTGGGGTGAGTTATCTCTGGCAGGAAGGAACCCAATAATTCTTAGCCTTAGCTGCTCATCAGTATCTCCTGAGAAGCTTGGAAACATCCCGATGCCCAGGGTACACCCCAGACCAGTTGAATCAGGCCTCTACAGGTGGGACCGGGCACGCTCCCCAGGTGATTACCATGTGTGAACTCCAGTTGAGGGTTGGACCGCTGATTGCAGGATTAAAGTGGGAGGTGTCTGTAGAGGCTTGTGTGCACAGAAGAAGTGAAGAGAGAGCACAGTCCTGCCTGGCACTAGGTTGGTAAGTCCCCTAAGTGGGAGCACGGGGAAGTGTGACCTGCAGAATCTGCTGGGGGCGAGGAGCCCATCAGGGTCCAACATTGGGATCAAGGTATTGTGAAGCCCGAGAGATTTCCTTGGCTTGTGTTTGCTGACTAGTCTCATTTTGATGTGGCCCAGGCTTCTTCCACCTCTATCCTTCTGAAGCAGCGGTTCTCAACCTGTGGGTCACGACCCCTTTGGCGGTCGAACGACCCTTTCACTGGGGTCGCCGAAGACCATCCTGCATATCAGATATTTACAGGACGATTCATAACAGTAGCAACATTACAGTTATGAAGTAGCAACGAAAATAATTTTATGGTTGGGTCACAACATGAGGAACTGTATTTAAAGGGAGAGAAGGTTGAGAACCACTGTTAAAGCTCATATTTGGCAAAACTAGTTGGGTTTATGTTTCTCAGAGTGTTCGGTAGAGGCGCTATTAAGATGACATTATCATCTGACTGTGTTAAAACATTATGTGAATACAATATATTCACGACTGTATCCTTGCCTTCACTTCTGAGAACTTAGAAGTCCTTTCCTCTCTCCTCCACTTCATCAAACCTCACTTGTTTTTTCAAGCATCAGCTTAAGGCCTACCTTTCCTATTTACCCCTTGTTACTCTTACTTCCAGAATTCCTATAGCCTTCTTCATGGATGCTATATAATTAAGCATTTAATTGAATACCATCTTATATCGTTTGCCTAAAGAATCTTCCTTAAAGTCTAGTCTTCCTAGAAGCTTATTGGCGACCCTAGCTTAGCATACATTTATCCGTCCTTAAGCCTGTGCATTAAAGTTGTCGTGTGAGTATTTGATCATCTTAGGTGCCTATTTGTTCGTTTTCCTTGGGCCTGTTTATCGTTCAGAAAGGGACACGACTGTATAGCACCCGCACTGTTGTAGTTGTGGCTGCAGAAAGGTTTTCTCCAAGGTGTTGCTCCTAATAGCCCATGTGAAGGCCCTCCATCCAGTACATTCAGCTGCAGCAGCGCAGCCAGCGCTTCTGGGCAGAAAGATTCTGGGGAACTTCAGAGTCTGAGGTGGTCTGTGAGTATCCATTCAGGTGAAAGAGTCCAGGTCTTCAGCAACTGTGGACAACCCCTCACACTTAAACTAAGGGAACTCGCAGAACCCCAGGTGCTCTCAGGCAACCCCAGGCTCAGGGCAATGCTGAGATTAGAGTTGCGCCATTGAGTAGAACTTCCTGCAATGATGAAATGTTCTGTTATCTGAGCTGTGCAATGCAGACACTTAAATGGAGCAGTGTGATTGAGGAACTCAACTTTCAGTTTTATTTTAATTACACTTCAATCTAAATGGCCACATGTGGGTAGTGATACTATAATGGACAATGCCGCTGTAGAGGGATGTGGATGAGGACCATGGAAAGCAAAAGGGCTGCGTTTATCAGCAGCACTTCCTCCAGCTAAGGGTACTGAGGTGCTTCCTTCACTCTCTTTGCATCGAGGGAGAGCCAGTCAGTGGCTTCCATGGGCCAGAACAACGGCCTAACACCGAGGAGGGGACTTCAGTTAGCACGATCATAATAAACACCTGTATTTCAAATGGCGGAGGAATGGGCTGTTTGGAGTCCTTGAATGGCAGAAAACATCGAGTGATTCCACCCATTAACATATAATTGATGTCAAAACATAGAGGACCAACATTTCTTACCTGAGGTCATAGAAATTAAATAGTCTGCTAAAAAGTGTTATCACATATATTAAAACAGGTTACTGATTTTCAAAGTTAGAATACGGGAAAATATAATCAATGCTGAAACTAGGCCAGGGTGGGGAAACTTTTTGACTTGAGGGCCACAATGGGTTCTTAAACTGTACCGGAGGCCGGAACAAAAGCATGGATCGAGTGTTTGTGTGAACTAATATAAATTCAAAGTAAACATCATTACATAAAAGGGTACGGTCTTTTTTTTTCAATAGTTTTATTCATTTCAAACGGGCCGGTCCGGGTCCGGCCCGCGGGCCGTAGTTTGCCCACGGCTGAACTAGGCTGTGATTCAAGATATTTTGTGACTTTCAGTGGCTGAGGGTTAAAATGAGCAGCAGGTTTAGACGATTAAGCTGAATCTGCTGTCGTGAAACAAAACGCAGCAGTTGCTTTAAAAATAAATCCCGCATGTTAACTTTTACCTTGCCATTTGTGGCTTTATCATAAAAGATGAAAGGAAAATACATAAAATCCCAGCTTTTTAAGCTTGCTGGTTGTTTAAATCCCAGGTAAATGGTGTTTACCTTAATAATGGCCTTTAATATACAAAGGTAACCTTACCATCACCATTATCAGGCCTGCTTATCTGAGTGTGGGAGTGGGTTTGTGATAATCCAATGATTTCTTCCATTCTTTTAAAATGAGGCATATTTTATGTATTTGGTTAGGGTCCAATCAACGTAGCCAACTAGCGTTAGCCAGTTGTCTTTCAGTGGATGTCAGGAAAGGACAAATTGCACTTCATTGAATGTTACCTGGAAAGACTGGTGCCCAATTTTTGATCTTTGAAAATTAAAATCTCAATGCATGATTAGTTGATTGTCCCACTGTAATCTTAACATAGAAGGTAATTTTTGACTAAGATGATGGGTACTCAAATACACTGCTTTTCAAGCTGACTTGTGAAGCCTGTTTTCTCATTTTCAACCTATGCAGACTAATAATTTTGCAAAATATAATAACAATGAAATGAAACAAAGTCATACGAAATACAAGGCCTAATTTATATTATAATATTATGTATATTCTATTCACCAGCTATAAAGTTACTCTGTCAAATTGCTCTAGATATTTATGTTTATGCTCAATTTCTGTACTGTCCAGTCCAGTGACAGTCTGCAGCCTGTGAGTAGGTGGCACTGCTCTAACGTAATGCCTCTGTCACAGGATTTCATTCCTGGCCATTCTGAATGGAAAACACTACTTATATTAGAGAGTCTACTCTAGTCTCACGATTGAAGAAACAAAACCAGGTAATTTCCTGAAGGCCCTTGCTTGCTGACTTCCGATCTGGGCCGCGTGGGTCCATGCCTGCTTGTGGCTTCCTTCCACTCACACAGGAAGCCGGGTCTCTGGGCTCATGCTGGGCTGCTGCACCTCGAGCTCTGTATTCTACCAGGGGCTCCTGAGCTGCCAGGTTTTGATGGTTAGAGATATCGTCGTCATTTCTTACGTTTGGCTTCAGTGGAAGGGAGGAGGAGGAAACACTTAAATCGGGTGTAGCCCTAGGAACGGTGTGCTAGCAGGTTCTTTGCCCTGCGCAGAAGACTTTCATTTTCCTGGATTGTAATCTCAAAACATCTTCAGTTACCCTTGGACTGTCGCCTTGGCCCATGACTCAGTTAAATACTGACTATACAACTCTTAACTACTTGGTGTTCCATTGTACACATTTCACCGTACCCATATTGATGGACTCCTGCTTAATGGTCCTTGCCACAGTATCTTGATGAATATTTCTCCTTAGCTCAGAATAAGATGTTTTGCACAAGCCATCAAACAGTCTTACTTCATTAGAGTTTGAATTTTATTTTATTTTTTTTTTGCAGGGCAGTAATAGGTAAGTTAATGTTGCTAAGAAAGCCATACAAAAATTTCTGTTTTTCTTTTGTTCCATCTGTTCATTTTTATCTTGAGTAATTTAATGATTTTGGGTTCTACTTGGAATTGTCATATTTAAAAAACTGCCATAAAGCAGTTTGGCTAATTTGCTCAATTAAAATATATTTCACAGTGGGAAGAAATAGCATGATTAATGGGTAACAATAACTTCTACTAGAAAAGAGATTTTATTTTTTTGTGAAGAAGCCTAAGCATAGCCCTAGCTGGTTTGGCTCAGTGGATTGAGTGCTGGCCTACAGAGTGAAGAGTCCTGGGTTTGATTCTGGTCAGGGGCACATGCCTAAGTTGGGGGCTCGATCCCCAGTAGGGGGTGTGCAGGAGGCAGTCGGCCAATGATTCTCTCATCATTGATGTTTCTATCTCTTTCTCCATCTCCCTTCCTCTCTAAAATCATTCACACACCAGAATAAAATAAACAGCACCTTTGCTTTAACCAGCCTCCTAATGAGAACATTTCCCCAAACTCAGCCTTCTGCCTTCTGTTCCCCTCAGACCCACTTCTATGGTTTCACCATTCATATCCCAAGGTCAGTCCCACAATTCAAATATTTCTATTTTGCATTTCTCTCTCTGCCTCAAATTGACCTAAAATAAAACCAATCTGCAAACATTTGAGTTGGATGAGATCCTAGGGGACATTCAATTTTGACTTTAATGGCTAAATGAATAGCTTTTATAAAACTTGCAAGAGGGGGCTCTCTAATCTCTCTCCTTTAACAGCTCCAGCTCTAGGGAACTCCTATCTCCCCATGGCTATTCTCAGTACCTTGTTCCAACCCCAAGTCTCTCTCCAGGTTTTCCCAGCCTGGAAATGATATCCTCTTTCTAGTTTCCAAGCCCCTTCCGTCAGCACCATCTTATTTCTCCCCAAACCCTTCATTTCTAATCAGGTAGAGGATGGATCAAGCCTAACATTTTTAATTGGCTCCCTCTCTAAGCCCCGTAATTCCTAGCACATAATATTGGTCGTCAATAATTAATTGCTGACTAATTGATATTTTAAATCTATCAAGAGCTCAACCTTAGCAAATGAGGGTTTCTTGTGCTTCAAGAGATGTTTTTGATCAAATAGCCAGATGAGAATTATGTCATGTTAATCATCAATTAGAAATAAAGCTACAGTTCATTAGCAGATGAAGTGATAATTGTATAGCTTATGCATCATTTAAAGACTCCCTTGGAGAAGAAAGTGCTGTATGTAATGGGAAGTGATATTTCAGAGACATTTTGGTAAAATCTACCCAGTTCACAGCAGAGAGCTCATTCTTTTAAATTTCTCATATTTTTCTTATCCTCCACTATGCAGACCCAGTCTAGCTTTCCTGTTATACCAGTAACAGTAGGATGATAGCATCTTAAAATTTCATTAAAGATGCAAAAGTTGAACCTTTGGCAGTCAATTCTGTTTGATTTACTTTTGAGATCACCTTAGTGGATGATGGAAATAGGAATACGTATTTTAGTTTTCTTTAAATACCCGAACACAAAACTACACCTAAAGATCAGTGATGTGCAGTTCAGTAAGGCCCAGATTCCTTTCTGACCCAAGATATAGCATTAGAGGGGAAAAACTCAGAGATGAGTAAATCACCGTTATTAATCCAAGTTTCCAAAAGCTGTGTTGCTGTGATAAAACCTGCTAAAAACAGCTAGATGGTGTGGCTCGGTGGTTAAGTATCCACCTATGAACCAGGAGGTCATGGCTCCATTCCTGGTCAGGGCACAGTAGGGGGTGTGCAGGAGGCAGCCATCAATGATTCTCATCATTGATCTTTCTATCCCTTTCTCCCTCTCCCTTCCTCTCTGAAATCAATAAAAAAAAAATCTTATTAAAAAATATTTAAGGAAAAAACCCTGCTAACAACAGTAGGACTCATGCTGTTGTTTAGAACCTGAACTAGATAAACCCGTCAGAGTAGACTAATTCTCCTCGCCTCACACTCTAGTTAGAAACTCTTTCATTACAGGGAATGCAGTGTTATTTGAGGACTGCTACTTCCCAGAGGATCCAGTGAGGTAGAAATGAATATAAAAAACAAGGAAGATTACTCTCTCCTGTTTAAAAATTTATAACCAATGAACTTCTAAAAGAATTAAGCAGGCATTCAAACAAGTACATGTCCATGCGTGTTAATAGCAGCAGTGCTCACAAGAGCCAAAAGGTGGAAACAGCCCCAGGGCCCACCGACAGATAAATAGATACACAGATTGTGGCATAGCCAATGGAGTACTATTCAGCCACAGAAGGAACGGAGTACTGATCCTTGCTATAAGGTAGATGAACCTTAAAAACATTATGCTAAGTGAAATATGCCAGACACAAAATGTCACATTTCACATGATTCCATTTATAGGAAATCGTCAGAAATAGATAAACCCATAGAGACAGGATGTAGATTGGTGGTTGCCAGGGGCCACGGGGAGGAGGGAATGGGGAGCGACTGCTTAATGTAAGGAGCTTTCTTTTGGAATGATGGAAATGTTCTGGAACTAGATAGATATGGTGGTTGAACAACACGGCGATTATACTAAATGCCACTGAATTGTTCATTTTAAAATAGTTAAAAAAAAAACAAACCAGTGAACTCAAACCCTAAAACCATATTCTTGCCTTTAGAATACTCTCCACTGGGCTTGGCACTTACCTTGCACACCATGGCCGTCTTTGCTCCAAGCCTAGCAGCTTGGACACACTGGTTGGCACCTTTCCCTCCAAAGCCAATAAAAAACTTATGTCCGTGGATGGTTTCTCCGGTTTTTGGCAAACGAGAAGTAAGACTGTCATAAGTTAAAAGGAAAAGGAAAAAAAAAACACACATTGGTAACTGCAGTCAGTTTTAAGTTCTTCAGCAGAGAGAGGGAAGGCTGTGGGGTGGAGCTCTAAGCAGTCAGAACCGCAGGCAGAAGCAGGGGAGGGAGAGGACCTTTCCTTTTGGACAACCTTCAGTAGTTTGCATCACTTTTGAGAATGCATCTGCCTGACAGGATTCCTCTCCCCCACTGCCCTGTGCTCCCATAGCCCCACTTCAGATGACAGCTCCTGGGGTCTGCACTGCATCAGGGCCGTTCAGGGGAGCCTGCTTTACATCTCGGGGACCTCTCAGAGGGAAGGAACTTCATATTCCTTCCCAATGCCCCGCACAGAGATTTACTCACAGAGGGACTTAATAAATGGGGCCAAGGTAATGTGTGCTTCTGTCCAGACTTATCTGGTTGCTTTAATAAGCAGGAAGGGAACTAGGATTTTGGTAATCATGTTCAGGACTTCAGGAGAAGAGTGAAGCTGCAATTCCAGGAGCTAAAGAATCTTACTTGTTTCCTGGAGGGTGGGATAGGAGTGGGGTATTCGGATGGCAGTTCAGGGTTTCATCCTAATCCATCCTTTATATTACCCATTTCATGCACTGACTAAAAAAGTGGATTAGAGCTAAGTTTAGTTTTACATTTTACTACAGAAAAATCCAAACACATAAAACTAGAGAAAATAGTATATTGATTTTTCCCTATACCCATCACCCAGATTCAACTATTGTCAACTGTTAGCCAATGTTGTTTCAGTCTACACCTTCATCAACTTCAAGAACTAAGGATTTTTACTAACAGGTTATTACTGACACATTACTGCTTAAAGGTAGCATTAAATGAGGCAAAAAGTACAAGTAAAAAGTTTGCTCCAGTATATGGTTTTCCTAACAGTCCAGGTGGAAGATGTGAGGAAACAAAGTCTTTGAAGGACAGAAGACTTTAAAATGGAAAAGGAGTTCTGGGTGGAGGGGCAAGTGAAGAAGATGGGCTCAGCGGCATGAGGACTGGTTGATTGGCCACAAAGAAGTGGGCCAAGGGCCAGATGGAGCAGATGGGGAGGTGGCACATCTGACCAAAAAGGTTAATTAGCTTTAGGCAGGAAAGAAAGGCCAGGAGAGAAGTTTACCATGGTAAGTCAACCGAGCACCTACTTTGTTTTAGGTTAGACATTTATGTTCGTTTCCAGTAGAGACTGTGGTCTATCCAAAAGCAGTATCTTTTCGTATAAGAGTCACGGAACAATGCCAGTTCCTACAGGTCACTGACAGCCTGTTTGCAATGGGATGCCATATGACTACTGGCAGGAACGCATGATTGTGTCAATAAAGACCAAGTCCAACCTGTGAACCTCCTTTCTGTAGCTCTAAAAGTCTCAAACTGAACTGAGCTACTCCATTCCCTAGCATTGCACTGTCAAATATGGTTATTTGAGATTCAAGAGATTCATCAATAATTTGAAAACATCCCACTCCACTCCTCCCCTTTTCAATTCTATTTTTATCTCGGATTCTAAACGCATTTATAGTACCGATGAAAAAAATATACATCTACAAGGTTCACTTCTGAAAAAGGCACTCAATCAAGGGAAAAATGGTTTTAATGTAACGTTATTATCCTGTCATTTAATTTAGCAATGACAAGTGATGATGAGATTTTGATTTGCATCAGAAATCTTAAACATTTTAGGATTCTGTTATGAACAGGCAATGATGAGTAATCTGTGTGATTGAGTAACTATGTGAATTCTTGGCTTATTGATGCTGCTATAAACAACATTCCTAACAACTTTAAAAAGAAAAACTATCCAATGTGGCAAAAAACAGACCAAATAATTTAATTAGTAAGACTGTCACTAAAGAAATATATGACTTCCACTAAATTTATACTTAGATCTGGGTCACAAGCCACTGGTTTGAATCAAGTGTATTTATGATCAACTGTGGGAAACCATGAAAAAACATATCAACATATTATTATTGGGATATGCATGTATGTGGGGGAGAAGTGAAATCAGGTACAGTGTGTGTGTGTGTTTGATGTGGGAGCAGATGGCTGGGATTTAAATAATGTATATTAACACAAGCACTGAACTGGTGTAGCCACTACTGGCATTCCTCACTCCTTGGGAATTCTTTTTTCTTTATCTTCTGCATCTTTGCCGTACTCTTCTCTTTCTTTTCCCAATTGTACTTTCTCTGCCTGAGGACAGTCTGTTCCCCACTTTATTTCTAGTGCCTGTCACTTATATGGGGTTAATATATTTGCTGATTGAACAGATCTTTGTGGCTCCCCTTATCTCTCAAGGGTAGCAGAATATGCCACCCCAAAATATGACTGTAGGAGTTCAGGACACACCCCAAAACATGCCACTTTGGTATATAATTCTGAGCTGTAGGCACTTGAGAAACAGCAAATGCAGGGAGAAGCTTTCCCTGAACTTCCCTTCTCTGCCTATCAGTCGTACCTCCCATTTCTTCCAAGGGTCCATTCACCTTTCTTAAAAGCTCTACCCCCCCTCCCCTCCCCTATTAAAATGCTACTTAATCCTGAATTTGAAGTCACCTTGGGGAGTTACTCATTTTTTCCTGGGTTTCCCCCATGTATAATGAGGGACACATGTTAATAAACTTCTGTTTTTCTCTTGTTGGTCTATTACAGGGGTCTCGGTCAAAGAACTCAGAAGGGTGGAGAGAAAATTATCTTTCCTCTCCTACATATCTTCTCTGTGTCTCCTTTGTGTAGTCTCCATTCCTACTTCTGAATTGAGGCTGTGGAGGTGCTGATGAATGGGAAGGAGGAGGAGATTGGCAGGGATGACCAGTTGTCTGGCAATGATGACAATTCCATGTTTTACCAGACCATGCCCACTGCATGCCCAGTATCAGCAGCGTTCCTCTTCTACAAGCAAGAACTCTAACTGGAACTCATACTATCATTCCTTCACTAATGCATTAACTCCAAAATGCAAAGTCAGTGTTTTCCAGTCTACTTCCTATAGGGCATAATCAACTTGCCGATGATGAGGAAAAAGCTAACCATGATGCAAGGAACACAGGAGTTGAAAAAACAGGTCACAGAACAAGATTAGTATGATCCAATTCATATTTTTAAAAGGAAAAAAGATACACGTATATGGTCTCAGATGATATGTAAAAGCATAGACAATGAAATGTTAATGACAAGTATCTATGAGAAGGGTGGGGGTGCGGAGCAAGAAGAGCTCATGTTTCCTTTATATCCTCATGCGCGGAAGTGGAAGCAACGAGAATAGAGTTGTGTGTTACGGGAGACCAATTCTTACTACCTCAGTCATCTGTCCTGCCTGCATCTGCTTCCAGCCACTGGTTCTTCCTGGGCTCCAGCTGGCTTCTTGCAGGTGCAGCCTAACAGTGCCACCCTGTCCACTCCTGGGTTTCTAGTTCCTCAGGCCGTCCTGCAGGATTGAGTAACTAGTTGTGCATAGGGGTAGCCAACTTGAACATGTCAGGCATTTTTGTAAGGCTCTTCCCACTCCTCTGCTTCACTTTCCCTGTCCATCTCTGGCTCTTGCTCCCTGGGTCCGAGTCCTGAATAGAGTATTTGTGCTTAAGCGTTTGTCTTATGCTCTGCTTTCTGTTGAACCCACACTAACACCGTTTATTCCTTGTTTATTTTTTTGTAGAAGTAAATAGAGTGGAGTGGAGAGCAACTAAAAAGTTAGTTATGAAAAAGGAAGAAGCATTTCCGAATTATAAATCCTAATTTACTTTAAATCAGGCTTTCCTATCTTTTTTCTTTAATGAAATCATGGAATTAAGTTCAGGTTCAAGGAAGAAACTGCACAAAGCCTCATCCCCAGGATGAAAGCTTTACTGTGATTCACCTCAATTCAAACATGAGGTTTAGCAAGGTGCCAAAGACAGACAAGCGACGTGCACAAAGAAGAAATAAAAAGGAAGCAGTACTGGGAGAAATGCACTGCTAGCATTTAATAATTTAACATAGTATAAATTTCTGAATGAGGGAGAAAGCCCAAACAGAGAAAACCAGTCATAAGGATTATGCTTGAATTTTAAGACCTATTCGTAGCTTTAAAAAGGTCACGGCATTTTAAAGTTGGGCAGAAGACGCCGGTAATTGTTCATGGATGGCCCTCCGGTTTCCTGGGCCACAAGAGGCCGCGGGGTCAGCCTGGTTGTTCAAGGCAGGAGGCCCGAGCCTCTTACTGACTGTATTACCTTTGACAGCTTTTCCCTCTTTGAACCAGCTTCTTCTCTTGCAAAACAGGTTTAATAATACTTGTCAACTCCTTCAATTGCCCGGGTTTTGTGCTCTGAGTTATTTCACTGACAGGTGTTAACAGAACAACTTATCATTGCTTTTAACTTCTTGACAATGATGTGCTTGTTACAGATTCTCTGAGATGATTCATAGCAGAGAAAGGAATGACCTGGTGAAATAGAGATGAGAAGGGTTTCGACCAAAAAGGTCACACTAATAACTGGTTCGGCCCAGAGTCCGGGCTATGCTGCCTTTTGCATTCCATCCTTTCTTCTTCTGGCTACAAGCTTCTGACACACCGTACAACTAGCATAAGGATCGTACTATTAGTTATGACCCAATTAAAATTCATTGCGCTCACTTATTATTCCTCCTGCCTGTGCTCTCCAGCCCTACCTGCTCTTCTCGGCCTTTGTGTATGCCACATTTACAAGGAGGAGAGTACTTTCCAAACCAAGTTAGTATCTCTTTCCACCTCTGTAAAAAGAACTTAGCTGCCCAACTGAAACTTCATGCCGTGCTTCCTAACCCTAAATTTGCGGACATATATATGATTTATTCAAGGAAGTAAAACATGAATTATGCTTAAAACAGTTGTTAACTGAAGTTTGATTTCTAGCCGATCTTTTAGTCTATGGCTAAAAAGTCATTTGCCTGCAGATGTAGCTACTCTTGAATTTATAGAATAGAAAAACAATCCTCTAGCCAGAAGTGGCCAGCCTTTCAGAATGCCATATCCTTGACCCTTATTTATCTAAATTCTGCTTCTGTATGAATAACTGGGCTAGGCACTTAGGAGAGCCAACAAGATGAGTATGTTATGTATGGTCTTCTCCCAGGGTATGGTCTCCTATGGCTTACTTTCATTCACATCTCCGCTCAAATGTTACCTCCTCAGAGAGGCCTTCCCAGCTACCAT
Organism: Myotis nattereri; assembly: GCF_964212035.1. Taxonomy (NCBI): domain Eukaryota; kingdom Metazoa; phylum Chordata; class Mammalia; order Chiroptera; family Vespertilionidae; genus Myotis; species Myotis nattereri. Next base: position 71,933,018 of record NC_138085.1, on the reverse strand, counting down.
ATAGGCGATACCTCCTTTCTATTTTATCCTTTTCAACGTTTTAAAAATTGATTCCAGAGAGGAAGGGGAGGGAGGGTGGGGAGAGAGAGAAACATTAATGATGAGAGAATCATTGATTGGCTGCCTCCTGTATGCCCTCCACTGGGGATTGAGCCTGCAACCTGGGCATGTGCCCTGACCTGAATAGAACTGTGACCTCCGGGTTCCTATTTTAATTTCTGTTAAGTATGTATTCATTCATTATGGCAAGAAACACTAGGTTTCTGGATCAGAGACAGCCTTTTACTCATAATTGCATTAATTACTTCTCTGTCCCAATCCCAACAGGGTAACACGATGAGAGAAACCTCAAAATAATGAATTTTTGGAGTTTATATAGGACAGCTGACACAGCTGCTGCTCCTCCTTTCCACTGGGAAGGGGCAGGGGGAGGAGGGAGGGAGGGTGAAGAGGACCTACTGACCTTTGCTTTGTAATATAATGAAATCTTTTCAAGAGGTGGGGCAGGTCTCTAGGTTTACAACCTCTAGAATGTAAATAAATGTGTCCAGGGGAGAAATCTCTAAATCTCTCCAGGTCTCTGACTTCTGAGGTTTGTAAATTATATGGTTATGGACCACATTTTCCTGATTTTTTTTGCATGACTAATGCTTTTTTTTTATTGGATGCTGAATATTGCAACTATTACATCATTGAATATCTTAATTTGTGTTTTTCCAAAAGGTAGGACTTTTTTTTTTTTTTTCCAGGCAGTTAAGTAATTTGAAGATCTGATTCTTCTGAGGATAGTTTTGAGATTTGTTAAGGTGAGTTTAGGGTAGCCTTTAGGGCAGTTCACCCTTCTATTAAGTTGTGGATATTCTGGGATTTTTACGGAAGGCTCTCTGGCTAGTTAGAACTCAGCACCTCCCATTCCTGTATGATTTCTGGGAAATGTTCAGCTTAGAACTCTCCAGTAGCTGCCCAGCTTTGTGGAGTCTCTCCCTATGTATTCCATTTAGTATTTAGTAACAGACTTAAGGGGACTCCTTTGCAGACTTCTGGACCTTTCCCTGATTAGCTCCTTCCTCTCCAGCACACGTTCCCATAAATTCTAGCCACCTGAGTCTCCCTAAGCTATAAACTTAGTTTCCTCAACTCACGGATACTGCCATGATTTCCTTGAGTTCTTCCTCTCTGGGCCAGTAATGAGCCTCCTGGAACCATCTTATTTGTTTTCTTTCTCTTCTGGATAACATATGAGTTGTTCAATAGATGAAATGGCTGCTTCATATATTTTGTTTCATATATGTCCCATTTTCTAGTTGTTTATGGTGGGAAGGTAGGTCTGGTACTAGTTACTCCAACATGGTTAAGAATTAAATATTGTTTGAATGAATGGTCTATACTTCAAAAGATGATAGATGCCAATGTACATAAGTCATATGGTGAGGTGAGGCAGGGCAACTATAGCCCAAGGAGAAATGTAAACCAGTTATTAGACATGAATATGGTCAGAATAATGGGGACAATAAGTGTCCACATCTTTCTTCATTCTTAATGTGTGGGATAAAGGATTGAGTACAGAAGGCATCAGGAGAGGCTTATAGGTCAAAATATTAAAGATATATTTAAAAATGAAAATATATCTTTATATAATTTTTTGAATATATATATATATTTACTCCCAGCTGAGAAAAGTCCCAAGAAAAAATAGAAACTTGGAAGGAAGGTACAGAGGAGCTAATTTTGGAACCAGAAGCTACAAAAGGAGAGGGTAGGAGAAATATATGTGTGTATATGGGAGTTCAGGGAGTGAGGACTGGACAACTATAGGATGGCATATAAGGTATGTGGAAAAATCAGGATGCAGAAAAATAGAGCAGAAAGGGAATTGGTGAGACTAAAGCATTTATTGAAGTTCTGATGAAAACAACCTTTTAATTCATTGAAGACAAGCAAAGTATGAAGCGACAACTACAAAATTGATATTTTATTTTCTGTTTTGCCAATTAATTTTAGTAATTTTTAAATTCCAAAATGACTTCTGTCACCATGCTGTAATTATCTAGGCTACTTCTTCCTGCCATCTGTTGGTATAGGGTAAAGAAATACAAATGGAATTAATTTTATCCTAAGTAAAATAAAATTAGAAGGATAAATCAGCATACAAAAATGTTTCCTGGAACCAATTAATACAAATTTTAATTTATCTACTATTTTTGGGTTTTGGTGCTTATGCTTCTTTTGCATTCCCATCATTGTGAATATCAAGAACTGATTATATTATATTTGAGCTTCACAAAACATTTGTAAGATGTGTTAGCGTAAGTCTTATCATCTCTGTTTTAGGGAGAAAGTGAGAATTCAAAATAGTAATGGTTTATCAAAATGCACATATCTGTTAGGTTGTCTAATTTTAATTCAGGTCTAATAGATTCCATTGCTATGGTCTTTTAAACCATACTATGCTACTTGGCTTTGACAATCAGCTTTCTCTCAACTTTTTAAAATGATCTACCTTCTTAGCAACTTTCAAATATGCAATACAGTATTACTAACTCTAGTCACCTTGCAGTACAGTACATTACATCCCATGACACTTACTGGAAGTTATAAAGTAGTATCTTTTGACTCCCTCTTACCTATTTTGCCCACCTTCCCACCACCTGTCTCTGGCAACCACCAATCCGTTCTCTATGTCAATGACCTTGTTTTGTTTAGATTCCCATATAAGTGAGATCATGTTATTAGTCTTTCTCTGTCTGACGTATTTCACTTATCATAATGCCCTCAAAGCCCACCACGTTATTGCAAATGGCAAGATTTCCTTTTTATGATAATACTCCTTTGTGTGTGTGCACCGCATTTTCCTTACCCATCTATCTGTCCATCCACCCATCCACCCAGTCAGGGATGCTTAGGTTGTTTTCACATCTTGGTTATTGTAAGTAATGTTGCAATGAACATAGGGGTGAAGGTATCTTTTCAGTTAGTGTTTTTGTTTTCTTTGGATAAATACCCAGAGAGGAATTGCTGGAAATATGGTAGTTCTACTTTTAATTTTTTGAGGAACCTCCATATTTGTTTTCCACAGTGGCTGCACCAATTTACATTCCCACCAACAGTGCACAGGGTCCCTTTTCTCCACATCCTCACCAATACATACTATATTTTGTCTTTCTGATAATCATTCTAACAGGTCTGGCATAATACCACATTGTGGTTTTGATTTACATTCCCCCGAGGATTATTGATGTTGGCATCTTTTCATGTACCTTTTGGCCATCTGTATGTCTTCTTTGGAAAAATGTCTCTTCAGATTGTCTGCCCATTTTTAAATCAGATTGTTTGCATTTTTTTTTTTTTTTTGCTATTGAGTTGTATTAATTCTTTATATATTTTGGATTTTTTTCCTCTCAATTTTGACTATAATGTTGGACAGCGAGTAGGTATAACAGATAAATATTTATCATTATTAATATGAGCAAACTCTGTATTAAAAATGACCTATATAATTCATTCCATTCCTCTGCTTCTTTGGCTGTGATACTAAGTGATGTTACAAGGGAGAGAGTGGCAGCGTCCACTAAATGTCATAATAGATTAGTGCTCATTCTTTAAAATCTTATTAGTATTTCAAACCTCTTTTCATAGCCGATTCCCTATGCCTGGAAAGTTCTTTCCCTGTTTCTGTGCTGATCTTATCCATATGCATCCTTTAAAATTCAACTCAGATGTTACTCCTCTGGGAGTCTGAATGTAATAGTGTGGGTGGTTGCCTTGCCTCTGCATTCCAGCAATCTATGCATGTTTTTCTCATAGCTGTATCACATTCGTTTCTGTATCACTATGGCCTAAGACTGTGCCTATTCACATCATGTGCCCAATAAACATTTATTAAAATATATAATACATTAATTGTGCCAGATACCATTTCTTGAGTGGTTATCAAGATAAATACTGCACTAAGCACTTTATGACCACAAAATCACTTAATCCTTACAATCATCCCATGAAAAAATTGTTCTTATTTTGATCTCCATTTTATAGATAAGGAGAATGAAAATTAGATTAAAAAACATACCAAAGTTCACCCAGTAGAAGATGGCAGAGCCAGGATTCAAACCAAGGTTGGTCTGACTCCAAAACCCATTAAAATATATTATTCACAAATGTCCTTAAAGCTCCTTGGACCCATCTATATTTCATGTTTTTGTAATTTCTTGTGTAATTTCTGGTAGCTATGCTTCTGAAGAATACTGGAGTTGTGCAAGCTGAACCAAGATGCGAAGATGGAAAGACCAAATAAGGTGCTCCTTTCCCTAGAGTTCAGAAGGAATTAGGTTGGTGAACAGAATGTTCTCAAATTTAACTTTTCTTCTTCAACCCTTGGGCTTACTACTCTGTGTAAATTATAATTTAATAGAAGAGAAAATGTAATTTCATGTGAAATATGAATATAGTTAACTTAAGCTTAATATTTTATGGTAATACACAAAAAGCATCATGACTTCCTTGTGCTCTACAACCTTAATGAGCTTGATAAACTATTCCAAAGAGTACTTTATTATAAAATAACATGTTTGAAATAATTCAAAATACATCAGAACTCACATTAAATGTGAATGGATTATATTCTCCAGGTAAAACACACAAAAAATACAGTCATAAAAAAGAAATATAACAGAACAAGCCAACAGAAAGACTAAATCCAGCTATGTGCTCTTTGTAAAGACATTCATCTCAAACATAAGAACTGAGAAAGTTTAAAATATGGGAAAAGGTAAAATATGGCAAATAGCAACTAAAATAAAACTGGATAGCTTTACCAAAGTCATCCAAAGTAAAAGCTTAGAGTACAAAAAGATAAAGAGGAGGTAAACTTTAACTGAAAGATTAAATTGAGCAGCAAAAGGTTCTAATTCTAATGCAACCAATAAAATAGTATATATATGTATGTATAATACACACACACACACACACACACTATGAGAAATTGACAAACACCATCATGGTTGGTAATTTTAACATAATTCCTTAAGTGATTGGTAGATCAATCAGAGAAAAGGTCAGGCTGGCCTAATGAACTCATATAAAACACCATGGCTAACACCTATTAAATCATAATTTTCCTAATGTATACATTGAACATTTACAAAAATCAACCAGGTACCAGGCTATAAAATCTCTTCAAATTTCAAAGAATAGTCTCTTTAGAAAATATTTTCTGGCCTTAACAGGTTAAGTTAGAAGTTAATAATAAAAAGATAAATTAAAAAGTTCCCTATCTCTTTATATGAAAGGCTAATGTGCAAAGTGTCTCCTCAGGTGTTCAACCGGGAGACCAGAGTTCGATTGCTCACTATGACGTGCGCTGACCACAAGGGAGCGGCGCGGAACTCTGGTCTCCCGGTTGAAGGAAGGCCCTGGTTGGCAGCCAGAAGGCCCCTATCGACCCTGATCGCCGGCCAGGCCTAGGGACCCTAACCGTGTAGGAATTTCATGCACCGGGCCTCTAGAGTAAAGAGATTTTAAAAATGTTTCTAAATAACTGATGGATCAAAGAGGACATAATAATGTTATTTAAGTAGTAGTAAAAACTGAGTTTGTTTTATACCCCACATGAGTGAAACCATAAGATCGTTTGCTTTTTCTGACTTATTTCACTTAACAATATTTAGAAAACTGAAACTCAGAGACACAGGCAACAACTTGGTGGTTTCTACAGGGAAGGGGTTAGAGGAGTGGTAGAGGGTAAAAGGTGCCAAATATATGGTGATGAAAATGATTGACTTTGAGTGGTGGGTAAGCAATGCAATATACAGATCATTTATCATAGTAATGTACACTTGACTCCTATATGACCCTATTAACCAATGTCACCCCAATAAATTTAATATAAAGAGGAATAGTGAAAACTAAATTACAATACAGTGGTCTTCCTCCAACAAGCATGAAGCATAGAATTCTTTTGTTCCATAAGATGAGACTCTTTCCAAGAACTCCACTTTCTAGACCTTGTCAATCTGGGAAAGCTAACTGTCAGCATCAGGGCTTGCTCAGAAAGGACCAGAAAACGAATGCTTGATTCATGCGTTTTACCTAACAGATTTTACTTAACAGATGTTTTCAACTATTTTATCCCCTAAATATTTCTTTTAACCTTTTCCCACTTCTTTATCCCCATCACTACTGTCCTAGTTCAGGCCTTCATCATCTGTTGTGAAGACTATTGCTTTACCTTTTAAATAAGACTCCCAGTCTTCAAGAAGAATGCCTTTGATACCTTCAAAACATTGCCACCTTTTAAATCTGCCCTTGGCACTGAGTGAGCTATGTGAAATACAAACCTGACCACATCATTCCTATACTTGGAGCTTATCCCTGGCTCCCAGGGTCTGCAGAATAAAACCCAAGCACCTTAGCCTGGGCAATAAGGGCCTTCGTCAACACCTTACATCTGATGTGCTACAGACCCAGCGGTTGCTGTCCCTGGCACACCCCATGCACACCCACATCTGTGACTCCCTGCTCTTTTTTTGTTGGGCTAGCACCTGCTTATTTGTCAAGACTTGACTCGGGAGGCATTTCACCCAGGAACTTTTTCCTGTGTTCCCACAGGACCTGCAAGTATTTACAACATCGTACTACAATGATCTATTTTTCTATGGGCCTCTTCCTTGGACTGTAAGTTCCTCAAGAACAATGACCATGTTTTACTAATTGCAGTATCCTAGAATGTAGTGCAGTGCCGGTATTTCATTATGTACAAGTAATCAAAATACCGGAGCAACTTCCATCACAAAGCCCTTCTTCCCGTGCTCTCCCAAGAATATAGACACTAGGGCAAAAAGAGCTGGCAAAGGAATGGTTTATAAAGGGACCACACAGTATGTGCTCTTGGTCATATGTAATTTACTTTTTAACCTATTTTCTTGGAAGGGCCCCAAATTAGCAAGTTTCCCATAAGTGATTTCTTCTGATGTTAGGGGAATTCAGTTGACAGAAACATGTTTAACAAAATACTAATGTAAATGTTGATTGGTAACTGCTAAGCAACTTGCAAGACAATTTAAGGGGCAGAAAGAATAAGATAGGATATTATATTCCCCTAATGTTGGGAAAGCATAATACTTTTTGGACCAATATTCCTTTGGCTTTTACTTCTCTGAAATTGTGACTGCAAAAGATTTTGATGTTCTAGATATCACAAGTCAAGGGGCTTCTGGTGCAATGCAGGTTAGAGGGTCACTGTAACATGTCAAACACATTCTATGTACATGTTACACAGTCTATGTAACATTTTAGCTGATTTTTTTTTCTTTTCTGTTTTTTAAATTTGTTAGTAATGCAGGTCCAATGTTTCATCCAACTTTGGATCTAAAAGCTTCTCGATTCACTTATTCCACTATCCAATTAAAATCTCTTGAGAACTGAGCAATCATTTCCTGAGTTGCCAGGGATTAAATGTGGATGCTTGGCTGAACATGAGCCTTATCTCCCAAGCCATCACTTTTAATTGGAACATGTAACATAGGGTTTTAGCTGACATCATAGTCTATTGCCATGGAAATGTAAACATGGGTTTCTATTAGACTTGTCTCAAAGCAAGTTTTAGTGGTAGAGACCTGGAGACAGGAGATAAATTGTATAAAAAATGTATCCTCTGAAGGTTAGAGTGCCCTAGAAACTCAGACCCTTGGTGATCTCATCCTGCTCACGGCTTTAAATACCATCTATATACACTGACAACTCTCAAATTTACATCTCCAGCTGGCCCTCTCTTCTAAAATCTGACCTCCTATAGCTAGCGGTCTTCAGTTGGATGTCCAATAGACATCTCAAATCTCAGATGTCCCTCCTAAGCGCCTGATATTGCCTTCTCCCTGCCCAACTTGCTCTGCTCACCATCTTCTGTATCTCAGCAAAGGTAACTTCCCTTTCTGCTGGCAGAGGCCATAGAACTTGGCCACGGACCTTGACCTGTGTACTCCTCCGCAAAACCTGTCAGCTCTACATTCAAAATACAATCAAAAGATGCTCATTTATCTCCACTTGCACTGCGTTCAAGCTACCATCATTTCTTGCCTAGATTGTTGTGAACGGCCCTGAACTGGCTTCCCTGCTTCTGCCCTTGCCTTCCTCCTGTCCATTCTCACATAGCTCCCAGGTGATTATATTAAAATATAAGTCACATTATGTCACTCCTCTGCTCAGATTTGCCAATGGATTTTCATTTCATTCAGGATACGAGCCAATGTCTTTTAATCATCCACTTTCTTCTTAAGCTACACAGGGCTCCTTGTCCACTGATCATAAGAGGCATGATCCCGCCTCCGGGTCTTTGCCAATGGGAAGCCCCAGATATCTGTATGGTTTGCTTCCTTTCCTCCTTTAGGTCTTTACTCAAAATCAGCTTCGCCGCGAGGCTTTTGGCCAATGATCTGAAATTAGTACTCCCGCCCCGCCTTTGTGCTTTATTTTCCTCCTCACCATTTATCTACATTCTACGCATTTTACTTATTTCCACTGATCCTGTCTCTTCACGAGGCTGGGGTTTCTGGCTGTGTTTTTCATTGTTGTGTCCTTTGCAGCTAGGAAAGTGCGTGGCACATAGTATAAAATATCTGCTGAATGAATAATTGAAAAAATGTGTGATACATGTCATAAGAAATAAAGATTATTAGTGAAAGCATGATTAGCCAAGACCTGTGAGCCTCATGCCTAAAAAAAGTCATGTGTTATTGGTTTTTCATGGTAATCTGTCTTTGGAAGAACGGACTTAATTTTCCACAAGAAGAGGCTTGAGTTAGCAATGTGGAACTTCAGAGAAGAGTGTTCAAGAAGGAAGAGAAGAATGATAAATACAGGTAGGTATTAAATAATATTCACTATTGGCCATGTTAGATGAGCTAATGATTTTTAAAAAATTATTACTGCAGGACTTACTCTTCATAGAGGACTAAAATTAGAAATGAATTAAAAGTAGCGCACTGATGGAACTAGCTGTGTCTGACACACAGTAATGTAATGTATAAAGTGAGTTGGACTTGGATGCCATCCAAGAGGGCTTAGCTGCTGACGTAGTTTTATTTCTAGTGATTCTACAATATAGGCATGGGTGTACAGTTAAACTTAGTATCTTCAGTACTATTCCTTATTTTATTTCTATCTTTAGACCTGAGAATTATAAATCCCCAACGTTAAAAGAGTATTCACTTTAGGAAGTACTGTAATTTATCTTTAATGTCTGAGGGTCAAGCTTCACAGAAAGCTCCTATGTAGTGTAACAAGAAAGTGGCTCTGAATTTTAACCCTGACACTTTTAGGTAGGTTACTTGGGAAACTTGTTTAGCTTTCTTACCCTTCTGCAACTTCACCTATGGTAAAAATTTCGCCAGATGGATTTTCTAAGTAATCTATTACTCTAGATGCCTGAAGGTTTATTGAAGATTTATTCCTTTACGTAACAAGCTTTCAATATATTTGATGGGACGGCTTCTAAAAAACACATGCCCTACTTTTATATAAAATTTAACGGGTACCATATTGTCTTCTCTTGAAAAGAGTCATATGACTAACATCAGTTACTAGAGTGGGCTGTAAGACAGTGATGCTCTAGAGAACAGTCAGCAAACTATGGCCTGAAGGCTGTTTTTACAAGACCTGGGGGATAGGAATAGTTTTTACATTTTGAGTTTTTTTTTTTTTAAATAATAGACCTTATATACTTACTATATGGCTCTTTACAGAAAGGTTTGCTGACTCTTGCTCTACAAAAAGATGTGTAGGCCTCTTCACAACTAGGCTGAATGCTATGCGCTGTCACCAAAGGAAGGGCATCTATGTTGGCACAGTGTCTGTCTGACAAGGTGGCTGAAATATTTGTGGGAAAACAAGGCTACTGGCCTTTAAAATTCTCTTGCTGGCTGCCACACTCTCCCATTCACTTTCAGGTTTCGGGCAATCGCTGTTATCTACCCCTAGCAGTCTCTCCCCTTTACTCTCCATTTTTTTCTAATTTTGGCCTGGAATTTGAGCTTATAAACATTTTAAGCTATATAAGATTAAACTGGTTATGTGAAAACCTTAGAACTATTTTCCAGGTTAAAAACAACAACAAAGGTGGCTTGGTGCTGGGATTTGGCAACTTGTTTTGATTATCCCAAGGTCTTTTTATTTATGTCTAGGTTCTCTGCTATCTTTTGGAAAAGCAAGGTTGCAGGACAGATGAGGTCTTACTGTAGTAATGCCTGATCATTTTTTATTTTTATAATATAAAAATGGCATTATATCTGAAAAGCTATTCACCAAATATTAAACTGAAGCAATCTGGGTGGTACGATTTTCTTGGAATACCTGACCCTTTTACTTTTTTTTTTAAACAATGAATACTACTTTTATAATAAAAAAAGCCATTTTCAGAAAAAAAAGATAAATTGAAAGGCTCTCCCTATCTAATCTCATCAACTCTTTCATGATTTGATCACTTTAAAAATATATATATATATATTTTTTATTGATTTCAGAGTGGAAGGGAGAGGGGAGAGAGAGAGAGATAGAAACATAAGTGATGAGAGAATCATTGATTGGCTGCCTCCCACTGGGGATGGAGCCCTGAACGCGGGCATGTGCCCTTGACCCAAAGGAGGCCGAGGCTCTGTCCACTGAGCCAAACCAGCTTAGGGCCATGATTTGATCACTTGAAAAAATGGATGTAGCCCTGCTGGTGTGACTCCGTGGTTGAGCATCGACCTATGAACCAGTAGGTCATTGATGGGTTCCCAGTCAAGGCACATGGCTGGGTTGAGGGCTCCATACTCAGTGTGGGTGTGCAGGAGGCAGCCGATTGTCTCATCTTTGATGTTTCCATCTCTCTCTCTCTCTCTCTCTCTCTCTCTCTCTCTCTCTCTCTCCCTCCCTCCCTCTCCCCCTTCCTCTGAAATCGATAAAAATATATTTAAAACAGACAAAAATATTTTAAAAAATGGATTAAATATTGTGTTTACCGGGTTTTATTTGACGCACACTCGCGTTGCCACCCATGGTTACTAGAATACTGTAAAATAAGTTGTAAATATGTAATGCTGCAGGGATGCCAACAATCAATATGGCTAAAGGTGACTGATCGCCTTTTTGACCTCTGGCTCCACTCATTTTATAGAAGCTCAGACAAGAATACCCAGCTTGGATGGGGTTCCGGGCAAAACCCTTTACTTCCTTTAGTCCTCCCAACAGCTCAGGGAGGCGCATCACATTCTTGGGGGTAAAATGATTTGGCCAAACTCATTCGGCTGCTCGCGGAGCGGAGGGGTGGGGGGGGGGGGTCATGAGGGGGTGGGGAGGCTCAGCAGCCTGGCCAGGAAACCAGGAGGAGGGCTTTGGAGGCGCCTCCAGGACCATTAGCGCGTTCACGACGCCCTGGCCACAATGGCCCCTCGCCTGACACACTAACCCTACCTCCTGCAGCCCATCAGGCACCCTGCGGGCTGGGGGAACCCGCAGCTCACACCAAAAGCCAGCACAGTTCACCTGCACGGCCCCCCGCCCCGCCAGCCGGACTCCGCGCACTGGCCCCGGACAAACCTGACCAGGTCGGTCATGCAGGAGCCCACCACCACCACGGCCGCCACCGCCTCCTGCCTCTGCCGCCCGGGTTCCCCCCGCGCGGCCATGGCCCCAGCGAGGTGCTCTCCAACCAGGAAGCTGCCCTTTACCCTTTGCCCGACCCCGTTGCCAGAGACGCCGACCCTCCCTAACTCCCCGGGCCTTCCGGAGGCCGAGGCGGGTCGCCCACCTGAATGCCCGAAGTCGCCCCGCCCACCCGCTGCCCCCAGTGCTTCCAGGAATTGTCTCCCGGCCCCGCCTCCCGCCTCAGGCCCGGCTGATAGTCCCCGGCCCCGCGCCGCTCGCCGCAGCGGGGAAAGCACCGAACAGGGAACTTTCAGGCACCGCAGGGACGCCTCTCCGAGAGCCCGGCTAGGGGCGTCCGGCGCGCACGCCCGGCGGGGCCGCAGAGGGGGCGGGGCGGACATCCGGGCACGAGCACGCAGAGGCCCGCGGTGCGCGCGCAGCGCGGTGCGTTGGTCGGGGGCGCGCTCGGGTAACCTGTACCCCACGTAGTCGCCGGTTACCGAACGGACTAAGTTCCAGGTACCTAGACTGGGGCTGGTGTGGGGAGGTTGGACCCCGAGTCGCACAGGTGGTGCCGAGGGCCGTGCCCAGAGCTCGCCTCCCCTTCCTGTAGAGAAGGCCCGGCTCCAGAGATGCCCTGCTCGTCCCCGTCACGCCGGTCCCCTCAAGAACGGCATCCTCCAGGCCAGGCGTTACTCTTTCTCCTCGTCTATACCGCCCCTGGTCCCCGATTAACCTGACTTCTCCCTCTTTCCCGCGTGATGAGGGGGTCATACAATTTGGGAGAAGGGAGAGTGCCCCTCTTAAATGGCTCCTAAATTGGGGTGATCATTCTGTGGGTCGTAGCCGGCTTGTTTTTCTTGAGTGCTGTCCCTCGGAGAAATGATTCCCCCCCGTGTAACTTGCCTCGTGCGCCCATGACGTTGACGTGACGCAGCTGGACGCTACCCCTTTCCGTTCCGTGACGTCAGCAGGGCACATGTTTCCGTGTTTGTCATCCCATCTTAATGGCAAGAAACTGGACAACGCTTTAGACGTCTTTGTGTTCCCCAGGTGGCCGATCAAAGGACCTGATGTGACCTCAGTCTGAGGCAGCAGACACCTGTAAAAACTGTATTGCTGCATTTTCCTTCTGTAATATGTCAAAATCAGGAAATACAAATGGCCTAACTAGCATTCAGGGGAGGCTGGCCACCGTGAAGTTTTGCCTGCCTGCGATCTGTTACAGTGCTGAGATGTGTAAAAGCTGCTGGGGTTGGGGGTTGGGGGTTGGGGGGCGGGTTGGGGGGGTAGAGGGAGGGGTGTGTGTGTGGGTGATCCCCGCAGCCATGCCCCTGGCTCAACAGGACCGCACCAAAAGACCATCATTCTGTGACCTCTGATTTTGGAGTGGTTTCCCCTCTCCTTTAGAGCAGTCACAGCACCTCACGCTTGAAACAGATTTTAACACTGCATGAAACCTTGAACTGTCAGAAAATAGTATTTTGGCTGTTCTGGAAACAAAGACAAATTCATTCCTTCAGGTGTCATTCTAAGGTCATGACAGTTGCTGAAATGGAATGGGTTGTTGTCACCCTTAAGTATAGTTTGGTTTCTGGAGTAGGTTTATTCCCTTTAGCATTTTTTAAATTTTTTTTAAAATATATTTTATTGATTTTTTACAGAGAGGAAGGGAGAGAGATAGAGAGTTAGAAACATCGATGAGAGAGAAACATCGATCAGCTGCCTCCTGCACATCTCCCACCGGGGATATGCCCGCAACCCAGGCACATGCCCTTGACCGGAATCGAACCTGGGACCTTTCAGTCCGCAGGCCGACGCTCTATCCACTGAGCCAAACCGGTTTCGGCCCTTTAGCATTTTTAAATGTATTTTTATTGAAATTATTATGGATATCTCCCCCCCCCCCATCCTTCCTCTCAGGTCTTCACTACCCTATTGCCCGTGTGCATGGGCTATGCATATAAGTTATTTGGTTTGTCTGTTCTCCCTCTAGCATTTGATTGGTGCAGTCAGTCAGGCCAATTTCAGCAGTAGGCAAACAGTAGTTGTTTCTAGTTGTAAAGCAACCATGAATCTAAATTCATGCTATTTTGTCCAAATTTTGAGAGATGTATACTTAAAAAAATTCACTTAGATGCTTTTCTCTTTGGTGATTGAAGTTATGTTTATTTGAGAGGAAAATGAGAATAGTGGACTTTGAGGGGGATCTGGATTTGAATTCTGATCCTTCTGCTTGCTAGGTTGGGGACTTTGAACGAGTTAGTCTTGTTGAGTATTAGTTTTCTTATCCACTAATGAAGTAGAAACTAATATTAAACAGAGAACAGGATTGTTCAGGGGAAGTAAATGAGATTACAGATTGAAGTGGGTAGGACAGTGCTTGATAGTGAATAGATGTTCAGAATGTTCTATTTTCATTTTTCATAGAAATGAGATACAATTACAATAGATATGTCCCATAATTAAAATTATGGAAAAACAAGAATAATTTTTTTTTAATGCTCACCCAAGGATATTTTTTCCCCATTGATTTTCAGAGAGAGTGGAAAGGAGGTGGGAGGGTCGGGGAGAGAGAAGCATCAGTGTAAGAGAGACACAGCGATTGGCTGCCTCCTGCATGCACTCACCAGGGGCTGGAGATGAACCTGCAACCCAGGTACATGCCCTCCACCAAGAATCAAACCCGAGACCCTTCCTGAGACCCTTCAGTTCTCAGGCCAACGCTCTAACCACTAAGAAACACAGACCAGGGAGAGGAAGAGTAATTTTGTAATGTAGGTGAGGTAAGGGTTTTTTTTCCTGGATAAGTATTTTTGTATTTGCATATGATTTAGGTAATCATCCTTTCAAGAACTGTGACATCAGTGATTAGAAAAAAAAAAAGTGGAAACATTGTAGAATAGAAAAAAATAGGTTTCAAAATGATACTATAGATTAGTATACTTTTCAAAGGCATTATAAAAGTTATCTGTGTCATCTTTAAAATGGGAATTCCTTACTACCCAGGGGTATGAAGATCAACTGCAATAATGTATATGGAAGCTCTTTTCTTTTTTTTTTTTAAATCCTCACGCGAGGGTATTTTTCCATTGATTTTTTTAGAGAGAGTTGAAGAGAAAGGGAAAGACAGAGAGAAATGTCAAAACACATTGATTGGTTGCCTCCTGCACGCACCCTGACCAGGGCCCGGGCTGAGGAGGAGCCTGCAACGAAGGTACATGCCCAAGATACTTCTGAGTGTCCTCACCCAGAAGGGTCACAGTATTATTATTTTTTGAAAGATCGCTGTAGTTCTTACCTTTGTTACTGTCTGAAGTTATTAAAACAGGTACTACTTTTATTTTAGCAGGAACATGTAAGTCCTCATGTGGTATAATATATGAAAACTAGAAGCAAAACATCATTTACTTGTAACTTGCAGGTAATTAATTGCTTTAGATGTGGGATTATTCTTTCAGATTGAGAAAGAAAATGATCATTTAAGTTGACTTATTCACCTCTGAAAGTAGAGGCTTTCACTTAGAGATCTATTAAAAGGAATTCATGTACTCCCTCCCCCAGCCCCATGGGTTTCTGCTGGGGTCCAACCCCAGCGGGTCCAGGGGTCCCCAAAGATGTGGACGGAGTCAGCGAAGAAGGAATGACACGGAGGCAGCGTTCAGTTGATCATCATAGCCGGGTTCTCTTGTCAGGGTCTCCTGCCAAGTTCTGGTCTGGATCTCCAGCGAAGTTCTGGCTAGGATCTCCAGCCAGGTTCTGTGTCCATGTTCTCTTGCTAGGTTCTCCAGCCAGGTTCTCCAGATTCTCCAGCCAGGTTCTGTAGCCATGTTCCCTCGCTAGGTTCTCCAGCCAGGTTCTGTCCAGGTTCTCCAGCCAAGTTCAGTCACCAGGTTCTAGTCAGGTTCTCTTGCCAATTTCTGTAGTCAGGTTCAGTCCAGGATCTTTTGCCATGTTCTCTCCAGCGAAGTTCTTCTGTCTGTAGGTTCTGTGTAGGTGCTGTCTTCTTTCTGTCTCCTAAGTTCTGTGTCTTGCTGTCTTATTACATCTGTATTTATACCAGTTGATTTTAATCCTGTCAATCTCTATTACAAAGGTTAGGGCATTTCTTATCTCCATTCCAGGGAGTAAAGATTATGTAGCTTAAGCATGATTGTTCATAGTTAAAGTGATTAATTACCCGCCTGGCACTTAGTTGAGGGGTTTTATTCCCTCCCTAACTTCAGGGAAAAATTCCTACCTGGGGAAACAACCTTTCTCGGAGAGGTGACCTTGGTTAAAACACACAGCGCTAAGGGGAGCAAACATATTAACAACAGTATGCTATATATGCCAGGTCCCTTGAAACAGCAAGGATGGACCGGCTCCCGGCAAATTCCCCCTTTTTTATTTTTTAAAAGCAGGCATTAAAAAGAAAAACCCCAAATGCTCTCTTGTATCCATTTTAAGAGTAGGATTGACGCTTTCCGCTATTACCTGAGTCATGATCTATCACCCCAGGGAGAGCTTGCCAATCCTGCACTTTCCCAGGGTGGAAAGGCTGCAGTGGGGTTAAGGATAAGGCTCCTTGGGCCTACCTTCTCCCATGCCATTACATTTACCTTTCCTTCCTCAGAAAAGCATGGACATATTTCTTGTATAAAACGTTCTGACTGGGAGTAACCTTAATTCCTCTGCTAGCAAGCATATGTGTTAAAAGATCAATACAGAGTCTTATTTCTTTAGACTCAGTATGGCACATCTTCTTAATCTAAAGATCAATACAGAGTCTTCTTTCTTTGGAATCAGTATGGCACATCTTCTCAATCTGAGTTCTGTACTATCCACCTTCTTACCCTACTTATCCTCTGTAGGGGGGTCTGCAGTACCCTGGTGGAGTCCTATCCGTCCCGAGTGTGGGGTTTTCAATGGGGGTGGAGGGCTTACCTAGGGGAATCCTGTTCCAGGAGTTCCCAAAGGTGTGGACGGAGTCGGCGAAGACTATCCACCCTCTTCCTACGGTGGAGTCCTATCCGTCCCGAGTGTGGGGTGCTTACCTAGGGGTCCCTGTTCGGGCACCATATGCTGGGGTCCAACCCCAGCGGGTCCAGGGGTCCCCAAAGATGTGGACGGAGTCAGCGAAGAAGGAATGACACGGAGGCAGCGTTCAGTTGATCATCATAGCCGGGTTCTCTTGTCAGGGTCTCCTGCCAAGTTCTGGTCTGGATCTCCAGCGAAGTTCTGGCTAGGATCTCCAGCCAGGTTCTGTGTCCATGTTCTCTTGCTAGGTTCTCCAGCCAGGTTCTCCAGATTCTCCAGCCAGGTTCTGTAGCCATGTTCCCTCGCTAGGTTCTCCAGCCAGGTTCTGTCCAGGTTCTCCAGCCAAGTTCAGTCACCAGGTTCTAGTCAGGTTCTCTTGCCAATTTCTGTAGTCAGGTTCAGTCCAGGATCTTTTGCCATGTTCTCTCCAGCGAAGTTCTTCTGTCTGTAGGTTCTGTGTAGGTGCTGTCTTCTTTCTGTCTCCTAAGTTCTGTGTCTTGCTGTCTTATTACATCTGTATTTATACCAGTTGATTTTAATCCTGTCAATCTCTATTACAAAGGTTAGGGCATTTCTTATCTCCATTCCAGGGAGTAAAGATTATGTAGCTTAAGCATGATTGTTCATAGTTAAAGTGATTAATTACCCGCCTGGCACTTAGTTGAGGGGTTTTATTCCCTCCCTAACTTCAGGGAAAAATTCCTACCTGGGGAAACAACCTTTCTCGGAGAGGTGACCTTGGTTAAAACACACAGCGCTAAGGGGAGCAAACATATTAACAACAGTATGCTATATATGCCAGGTCCCTTGAAACAGCAAGGATGGACCGGCTCCCGGCAGGTTTCCAAGTAGTTTAGATATGATTTATTGGTTTTACTTTTGTATTTTCAAGTTTAAGGACTTCTTAAGCACCTTACAGTATAGTCAAAGACTTTTAGATCCACATTAGTTTGGGTTGCTGAATATCTGGACAGGTATATGTTTTCATGATTTAATTGTTAAGTAGATTTTTGCTGCATCTATTCCTTAGATATGCTATCCTCTACCAAGTGTTTGAGGGCATATCATCTTCTCGATATACCTGAATATTTCTCTAGCTTTTGTCTCCTTATTTATCTATTTAAAAATGCTTATTGAGTGTTTAGTTTGTGATCTCTCTCCAGTGGTTATAATACACTGTGCAGTAACAGTTATGAAAACTATGTAGAGAAGTATATCAGAAGAAAATAATTTCTAGTAAGTGACTTGCAAGCAGGTTATGCTTGTTCTAGGTTTTTAGATAGTATTATCAGCCAAGTTCTTACTCACAAAGCGAGGATCCTAACCTACTGGTGTGTGGGTTTTGTGTGTTAAGGGGGAGAGGATTGTCAGCGAAGGCTTCTTGAGGCCTCAACTAAAGTAGAACCGGCCAGTGGCAAGCTGAATGGGAGAGTTTTAAGTGGAGTGTAGCGTTGTAGAAATCAACTTTGGAAAAGAGGAGGGAATTGGATTTCAAGGGTTGCCTCTGTTCCTGAAAAGCAGTGGTGTAGTCTCTGTCCTAAGTAGGTGAGTAGCAGGGAGATGGTTTCATTGGGAGAGGCTGCTTAAGACAGGAAAATGAGGTATTTATTCATGCAAGAGAAACTTGTGTGTGCTGTGCCGGTTTTCAGGGAGCTTGGTGTATGTAGTTCTTTTGGATACTCTGATCACCGTTCTTTCCTTCTGCTTTCAGTGGTGATTTGCAAGTCAAGTTAAAATGTCCCCAGAAGTGGCCTTGAACCGAATTTCTCCAATGCTCTCCCCATTTATATCTAGTGTGGTCCGCAATGGAAAAGTGGGACTGGACGCTACAAACTGTTTGAGGATAACTGACTTGAAATCTGGGTATGTAACTCAACCAAAACAACTTTTACCTAATGAAAAGCCTTTTTGCCAGACTCATAAAAATTGGCCACAGACATTCATCAAGTCATAATTTTATCGCATATTGATTCAGTTGGTTTTGTCCAGTTCTTGACATTTTATGTTTTCAGTCGTTTTATTTGTGTTGTGGGCCATTGCTTTATGATCATTGCTTTATGTCTTTTTGGGCGTATATATCTTTGCTAACAGACTACCATGTCGTGTTTCGCAAGTGTACTTTTCAGTCACTGACTCGTTTTCTAGTTATGTCTTCTGTAATTCAGTAAGAGTTGGGTTTTGAGATTCTGAATTTGACATCATTGAATAATCTCTCCTAATAAGAAAATTATAATAGCTAACCCAAATGAGTCATTTTCATAACGTGGTTGAAATGGTAAGATCTCATGCCTACAAAATACTCAACTTTTTATTTTGAAATAAATTTAGATTTACAGAAACTTGACAAAAATTTTATAGAAAATTAACATGATGCTTCCTTAAGGTCTACTGTGGTACCTTTGACATGTAGTGTAATAAATATGGGTTGACTGAATGAATGGGTGAGATGTTTTCCCAGAGAAGTTGCTTGGTTTGAGGATCAGAGTGGTTTGAACTTGTGGCTTGGAGGCATGCTTACTGATCTG
This sequence comes from Myotis nattereri, assembly GCF_964212035.1. Taxonomy (NCBI): domain Eukaryota; kingdom Metazoa; phylum Chordata; class Mammalia; order Chiroptera; family Vespertilionidae; genus Myotis; species Myotis nattereri. Next base: position 71,913,858 of record NC_138085.1, on the reverse strand, counting down.
GTAGTTTATTGCTTAAATTCTGTTACACATAATCCTTTTAAATGACATTCTCTGACAAGTGGATTGACGTTTTTGAAATTACAGCAAAGGGTATTATAGCATTGGGTTTAATCTTCTGGATGTCATATATATTGAAACCTAGAAGGGCCAACATTTTAATTTTAGGGAATTATTCCATGAGCCCACTGAATATTTATTGGCTATCTGCTGTGTTAATTTGATCTTAAGCATATGCTATTTGTAAGATGCCACATTTTGTCATTTTTAGTGATTTACTATTCTCAAAGATGTCTGAGTATTCAGCATTCTGGAATGATGCCTGGCAAATATAACAGAGAGGAAAGCAGGGAGTGCTCACTGCAACCTGTGGCAGCTGAGCCTTAATATCTTTTTTCAGCATATCACAGTGACTCAACCTGGTTGGCACATGGCTATGTTTGGGGCATCTGCTGTGACATCTCATCCACCCACAAGTACCTGTTGTATTTTTTGTCCATGTTCTGGATCTCATTAGTTAGTTAAAAATAGATACTCAGTGTACTTGATTACTTAATAGAAAAATTTTAAAAAAAATGTGTGTTTGAAGACTGATCTCAATTTGACTGTATTACTCTTTCTAGCTGGCAGTTGAGCCTTTTAAAACATATATATTTTTATTGATTTCAAGCAGGAAGGAGAGGGAGAGAGAAATAGAAACATCAATGATGAGAGAGAATCATTGATTGGCTGCCTCCTGCATGTCCACTCCTGGGGACCAAGCCCACAACCCAGGCATGTGCTCTGACTGGGAATCAAACCGTGACCTCCTAGTTTATAGGTTGACGCTCAACCACTGAGCCACACCAGACAGGCAAACTTTTCTTTATTAGCCTGGTGCTTGGAAAGGAGGCAATTTTAATTTTAAGATGGGCAACTTTTAAAAAAATATATTTTTATTGATTTCGGAGAGGAATTGAGAGGGAGAGACAGAAACATCAATGATGACAAAGAATCATTGATCAGCTGCCTCTTGCACGGGCCTGCCACTCACTGGGGATGGAGCCTGACCAAGAATCAAACCGTGACCTCCTGAGCCATGCTGGCTGGGCAAGATGGGCAACTTTTAACGATCTAGTTTCTTAATGTTCACTTGGCTTTTTCATTTCACTCTCTTTTCTGTACTTCTCTGGGATCTATTTTCTTTTCCCCTGTGCATATCTTTATATGCTATATATGCGTTATGTAAAAATGTGTTTCTAAACAATGTACCGTATACTCTTGTTTTGCACATTTAAAAGGTTCATACAAATGATATACTATATGTATTCTTCTGCAACTTGCTTGTTTTGCTAAGTATCTTAAGTTCATGATATTTATCATTATCGATACTTAAGTTCTTCTGTTTGCACTGTTATATCCAATTCCATTGTATGAATATGCCTTCAATTTTTTATTCACTCTTCTACTGATAGACTTTTATGTTCTAAATTTATTTTGACAAAGAATGTCATAATAAACATGCTCTTCTTACCTTTGCACAAGAAGAAGTTTTCTGAACTGGGAGTGTTTACCCATTAGTGGTTCTAAAATCAAGTGAGTGAGTCATTCCAACATTGAAACATTAATAAAAAGAATGAAAACTATCAGAATATGTGACGCATATTAAGAATAAACTCTGCTTTGTGAATGTTTGTTTCAGTTAAATAAGTATGTGTGCATTGGGTCACAAGGTAAAATATGTTTGTGATGATCAGAAAAGTGTGAGAGGGTTTGGTTGGTATGGCTCAGTGGTTGAGTGTCGACCCATGAACCAAGCGGTTGCCAGTTCCATTCCCAGTTAAGACACATGTCCAGGTTGTGGGCTTGAACCCTGGTGGGGAGTGTGCAGGAGGCAGCCAATTGAAGATGTCTCTCTCTCATCAATGTTTCTATCTCTCCCTCTCCCTTCTTCTCTCTCTCTCTCTCAAAAAAAAAAATGTTTGAAAGGTACCTCTCTAGAGTATATAGTTCTAGGAATAGAATTGCTGGCTCTTAGAGTATATGCATGTTCTATCTTATTAGATATTATCAGATTGTATCAATTTTTCCATCAGAAATAAGCGTTTTCTTTATTTTATAGCCTCAAAAATACTCTGTTGTCAGATTTAAATTTTTTACAAGTTGATGGGTATAAAATAATATATTATGATTTTAATTTGTATTCCAGGATTACTAGTGTAATGAAATATCTTTTCATATCCTTATTGCCAATTCAGATTTCTTTTTTGGGGGACTATCCTTTGCTCATCTTTTTAGTGATTGTATTTTTGTATAGATTTTAAAACATTCCTTAAGCATTTTGGATACTTATCTTTTGGCAGTTACATGTATTACAAATATCTGCATTCAATTTGTGGTTTATATTCCTAATTTGTGCTACTGATGTCCAGAAGTCTTTTTAATTTTAATTAAGTCACATCCTATATAATAAAAGCATAATATGCCAACTGTCTGGTTGTCTGGTCGGCTGTTCAACCAATCAAAGTGTAATATGCTAATGATATGCTAAGGCCACTCAACTGCTTGCTATGATGTGCACTGATCACCAGGGGGCAGACAGTTGATGGGTCGACCAGTTGCTATGACATGTACTGACCACCAGGGGACAGACGCTCTGACAAGTAGGTTAGCTTGCTGCTGGGGTCTGGCCGATCAGGACTGAGTGAGACAGGCTGGACATGCCCTGGAGCCCTCCTGCGGCCCCTCCCCAGCCCCGATCATGCACCAGTGGGGTCCCTCAGCCTGGCCTGCGCCTTCTTGCAATTCGGGACCCTTTAGGGTATGTTGGAGAGCCAGTTTCAGCCCGATCCCGCAGGCCAGGCTGAGGGACCCCACTGGTGCACGAATTCGTGTACTGGGCTTCTAGTTTATTAATATTTTCCTTTTTAGATTTGTGCCCGTGTGTGTGTGTGTGTGTGTGTGTGTGTGTGTGTGTAAGTGTAAGAGAAAGGGAGCATTTCAAGAAACTCTGTTCTACCCCAAAATCATAAATCATCTTTTACGGATTTTAAAGTTTACCTTTTTCCTTTTTTGATCTTTAAATAGAAATTTACTTTTTTCTATATAATATGTTGTGAGAGGGATATATTCCCCCTTCCACCATATGGATAATTGGTTATCCCAGCATCATTTATTGAGAAGGCCATCCTTTGCCTATGGATCTGCAGTGCTACCTTTGTTAGGTCAAGTTTATGTCACAAATCTGTTTCTAGACTTTTTGTACTGATATGTCAGTCTCATTTTTCTTCTGCCAGTTCTTTTTTTTTAATATATTTTATTGATTTTTTACAGAGAGGAAGGGAGAGATACAGAGAGTTAGAAACATCGATGAGAGAGAAACATCGATCAGCTGCCTCCTGCACATCTCCCACTGGGGATATGCCCGCAACCCAGGTACATGCCCTTGACCGGAATCGAACCTGGGACCCTTCAGTCCGCAGGCCGACACTCTATCCACTGAGCCAAACCAGTTTCGGCTCTTCTGCCAGTTCTATACTGTCTTAACAATTACAACTTTATAGAATGTCAGTGATAACTGGTAGGAAACATTCTCCTTATCCATCTTTTTCTAATTCTTAAAAATTGTCTTGCTGAGCCATTTTATATAAATACTTTTTGATAACCTCATTTAAATAGTTGCATACTGTTCTACTAGGACATGCCATAATTCAGTTGACAAAACTCCCTCATTTTAACTCACTGAGGAAATGAAATGAAGGGAAACTGACCTGGTGAGGGGCTAATTGAGACTTGATGGTCAGGAAAGCTCTGAGGAAATTACATTTAAGTTGAATCATGAAAGATGAGAATAATTCAATGTGAAGAGCTGGGGAATTTGATGTAAAAGGCCAATACCATGTCAAATGCAAGATAAAACTTCACATATTCAAGAACCTGCAAGGCCACTGTGGTTGGAATGTAGTGAGAGAGGGTGAGAGGGAAATGAGATGAGATTCTAAAGATAGTCAGGGGCTAGATTTTGCAGAGGTTGGTGGGCTGTATTTGGAAACTTGAGTTTTATTCTGGGTGGAATGAGAAGCTATTAGAGGATTTTAATCAGCGTGACAGGATCTTATTTGTATTAAAGAAATCACTGGTTGTTATATGGAAAATAGATTGTATGGGATAAGGTAGACTAGTTAGCTGTCCGTTACAGTAGACCAGGTGAGAGATGACAGAGTCTTAGAATATGGAAGTGGCATTGGAGGCTGAAAGAAGGGATTGTAAACTGTTTAGAAGGTACAATCATGAGGATGTTCAATTTGGCATGTGAGAGAGCTTGAGCAAGTTGGTAGATGGTCATTCCATCTGTTGAGATGGGAAGATTGGTGGAGGAACTGCTTTAATCTGAATTGATTGTTGTCTAGATGTGTCATACAGCTATCATTGTGGGTTTCCCTTAGCCTCTGTCCTGTGTTGAATCTCATATCTTACTTTCTTGTGTCCTCTTGTTTTGTTGGAGCATGTACTCCAATAGCAGCCCATGAAAGGGAGAGGAGGAGGTTTGTTTTTTGAGTTCCTGGAGGTCTGAAAATGTCTTTAATTCTACTTTTAAACTTGATTGATACTTTGGGCAGGTACAGAAGTCTAGGTTGCAAATTATCTTCCCTTCAAATCTTGGAGGCCTTGATCTGTAATTGTGGAGACCTTTAACACACATATTGTTGTAGTTTCATGGATGCAGTACCTTCTCTTTTCTGTAAGGATAGTAATTATAGTTTTTATAAAAATTGAGGTACAATTGATTATTTACAGTTTTTTTTTTTTACAGTTTAAAAAAAAAATATATATATATTTTTACGGGTTTTTTTAATCTTTATTGTTGAGAGTATTACAAGTGTCTCCCTTTTTCCCCATTGCCCCACTCCACCTGGTTCCCACCCTGTGCCAGGCCTTCATCACCCTTATTGTCTGTGTCCATAGGTAGTGCAAATCCTATCTAATAAAGCGGTAATATACAAATTGACCATCACTCCAACACACAAGATGCGGCCCCCATGTGGACACAAGATGGCCACCACAAGATGGCCAGCAAGGGAGGGCAGTTGGGGGCAACCAGGCCTGGAGGGGAGGGCATTTGGGGGTGACCAGGCCAACTGGGGAGGGCAATTGGGGGGACCAGGCCTATAGGGAAAGGCAGTTGGGGGGAACCAGGCCTCCAGGGGAGGGCAGTTGGGGGAGACCAGGCCTGCAGGGGAGGGCAGTTTGGGGCAATCAGGCCGGCCGGGGAGCAGTTAGATATCAATCAGGCTGGCAGGAGAGTGGTTAGGGGTGATCAGGCTAGCAGGCAGAAGCGGTTAGGCGCAATCAGGCAGGCAAGCAGGCGAGCGGTTGGGAGCCAGCAGTCCTGGATTGTGAGAGGGATGTCCCAGATTGGAGAGGGTACAGGCTGGGCTGAGGGACACACAACCCCCCCATGCACAAATTTCGTGCACCAGGCCTCTAGTCTAGTGATGGCAAACTTATGACACACGTGTCAGAGTGCCGGGGTCCAACCCCAGCGGGTCCAGGGGTTCCCAAAGGCGTAGACGGAGTCGGCGAAGAAGGAAGGACACAGAGACAGTGTTCAGTTGATCAGCAGCCTAGCCAGGATCTCCAGCCAAGTTCTGGTCTCGATCTCCAGAGAGGTTCTGCTTAGGGTCTCCAGCCAGGTTCTGTGTCCAGGTTCTCCAGCCAGGTTCAGTCACCAGGTTCTAGTCAGGTTCTGGTCTGGATCTCCAGCGAAGTTCTGTTTAGGATCTCCAGCCAGGTTCTGTGTCCATGGTCTCTTGCTAGGTTCTCCAGCCAGGTTCTCCAGGTTCTCCAGCCAGGTTCTGTAGCCATGTTCCCTCGCTAGGTTCTCCAGCCAGGTTCAGTCACCAGGTTCTAGTCAGGTTCTCTTGCCAATTTCTGTAGTCAGGTTCAGTCCAGGATCTTTTGCCATGTTCTCTCGCTAGGTTCTGTCTCTAGGTTCTGAGGCCAGTTTCTGTCCAGGATCTTTTGCCATGTTCTCTCCAGCGAAGTTCTGTCTCTAGAGAACGTTCTGTGTAGGTTCTGTGCCAATTTCTGTCTCTCCCAGTTTTAAAAAAATATTTTTTTACTACAGCTGGGAGGCTCAGTTGGTTGGAGTATTGTCTTCATACACCAAAAAGGTTGCAGGTTTGATTCCTGGGCGCATATGAGAGACAACCCATTAGTGTTTCTTTCTCACATTGATGTTTCTCTCTCTTTCAAATCAATAAACATATTCTTGGGTGAGTATTAAAAAAAAACTCCACAAACATCTTTTTCTCTGTACCTTGAATTATCTTTCATGTTGATGGCTTTCTTCAAACTGATGATTCTTGGCTGTTCATGTCTATTAAAGAGAAAGGCATTAAAATGTGAATTGAAGCTCTTTGTGTGTAGGTGGGTTTGCCAATTACTGAGCCTCAGGCAATGTGATCAGGCAGCTACCTGGCCTTTTTTTTTTTTTTTAAATATATTTTATTGATTTTTTTACAGAGAGGAAGGGAGAGAGATAGAGAGCTAGAAACATCAATGAGAGAGAAACATCGATCAGCTGCCTCCTGCACATCTCCCACTGGGGATGTGCCTGCAACCAAGGTACATGCCCTTGACCGGAATCGAACCTGGGACCCTTCAGTCCACAGGCCGACGCTCTATCCACTGAGCCAAACCGGTTTACCTGGCCTTTTATTAGGTGACTAGAGGCCTGGTCCATGAAATTTGTGCATGGGGGGTGGTCCCTCAGCCCAGCCTGCACCCTTTTCAATCCGGGACCCCTCTGTGGATGTCTGACTGCCAGCAATTGGACATCCCTCTCACAATCCGGGACTGCTGGCTCCTAACCGCTCGCCTGCCTGCCTGCCTGATCACTGCCTAACTGCCCTCCCCTGCCAGCCTGATTGCCCCCAACGGCCCTTCCCTGCCAGCCTGATCGCCCCTAACTGCTCCCCCCTGCCGGCCTGATCGCCCCTAGCCACCTCTGCCTCGACCCCCGCCACCATGGCTTTGTCCAGAAGGAAGGCAGGATGACCGGAAGATGTTCAGTAGACCTGGTCTAATTAGCATATTACCCTTTTATTAGTATAGATTGTCAGATTCATTATCAGGAGATCTTCTCTGGGTCTATAAAAAATAAAAGTGCCTAAATGAATGCATATATTCCTATCTGTCAGCAAAATTTTAATTTTGGAGCCAAAGAGTATGTAAATTTTAAGACTTTTGATCTATTTAATATGTTGGTATATTTATATGTAAGGATACATAAACATACATATTTCTTTTAAGAAATGTATTATCAGCTTCCACTTCCACTAGCAGTATATGAGGATGCCAGTTTCTCTCCAGTTTGATAATATCAGTATTATAAATTTTTAAAGATTATTTGCTAATTCAGGAGATGGAAAATGTTAGACATGAGCAGAAAGCCCTGGATGCCTAGCAAGGGGCAAAACTGGGAAAACAAAAACATTGCCCTCAGGGTAACCTATCCTCCCTTAGCATATCACTGGTCATGCGGTTTGGTCTCCTGATCTTTCATATCGCTGGTCAGGCGGTTTATATCCCCTAATCTTTTCCTTCCTAAAGATAACATCTAGGCCTCAGTTGTATTTCAGCTCCAGGCCCAGAAAAAGCAGCAAAACCAGACAAGTAGCACAATGGCTGCCTGAGGACCAGCTACATTGACCAATAATCCCCTGCCCTGGCAACAACCAATCAGTGGATGTTACAGGGCAGAATTTTTGCTAGGATCTGGAGTGTTTGTCTAGAAGCCAGAGCATCTAGAAAGCCAGTGAACACGTGTGTGGTGTTGATATTTTGAGTGCTATTACTGAGTCTAGGTTGTCCTTCAGGAATTATTTCTTGGGCTTTTTTTTTAACCAGAAGAAACAAAATTTCCTTAGTCCTCATGCCTCGGCTCATACTCTTTTCTACGTTTAGATCTTTAACCTGAGTAGCTGCCTGTGCAGCCTTCTTTTAATTATAATAGTGTAAGACAGTTGATTAAATAGTTCAGCAATATTTTAACATTTCAAAGTGCTGTCAGATATTTTATATTTTGTTCTTAGTATTTTTTTGGGAAAAAGTCAAAGTGGTAATATTGGCCTTGTCCCAGTGAACTCTGAAATCACCGACTTTGGGAAGTTTTGCTAGGATTCCACATTCTTTCCACAGAGTCTGGGATGGTAAGTGCTAGAATAAATTTGGATCTGGAGTTTTAGGTGGTTGTGAATTTTGGGCGTTTCATATCTTGCAGTGACTTCGTTTCAGAGTGGCTTCATTTGGTATGGAGGTTAGGGAAGAGGTGAAGGGAAGTAGCCAGTCTAATGTGTAAACGAAAGGGGATAGGAGATTAGTCTCTTCCTACCTCTGCTTTGCATTGTTCAAGAAAACAAGAACTCATTCCTACTTTTATCTTTGTCCCCTCTATTCTGTGCAATGTTAAGGTAGTATTTTTTGTTTTCTTTTACTAGAGTAAAATGTTTTGTTTTATTAGAACAAAACATTTGCCAAGTTCTTTAGGATTAGAAGATAGGTGAGGCTCTTTTAGTACATGTTAACAGGCACATACATGTATTCCAAATTAATTATTCCTATACCGTCACTGTTAAAATGCCCATGTATGCCTTATATCCATGTAGACCAGCTTCCTTTTTAGCATCCATGTTACTTGACTAATCTTGTTTTTTGGTGCCATGTTCTTGAGAAATAATTTTGTAATCTTCCTTTTCAGGGCCACGTTTCCTGAGTAATTTGGTTATCTTTCTAATGGCTTGTTATGAAAGTAGTTTTTCCCATTAACCTTGTTTCTCTTGACTTTTTGAAAAATATATCCTTTTTGTTTTCTGAAAAGGTTTTTATCTCAACCTTTGCTCTTGCTAACTTATTGATAAGAAATCTTGAATCAAGTGGAAGTTTTGGAGAACAATTTGATGTTCCACTGTTAAGTAGGTATGAAGCCCTTAGAACAATTGTTTTTTTTTTCATATATGAACTCCTAAGACTCTTTTCATTTAAAAAACATCATTTCAGCCCTAGCTGGTTTGGCTCAGTGGATAGAACGTTGGCCTGTGGACTGAAGGGTCCAGGGATCAATTCTAGTCAAGGACACATACATTGGTTGCAGTCTTATTCCCTGGTGTGTGGGGTATGTGCAGGAGGCAACCAATTAATGTGTCTCTCTTACATCGATATTTCTCTCTGTCTCTCCCCCTCCCTTCCACTCTCTCTAAAAATCAATGGAAAAATGCCCTCGGGTGAGGATTAACAAATAAAACAAAAACAAACAAACAAAAAGACCCATTATTTCATGTCCAGTTGGTGTGGCTCAGTGATTGAGCTTCGATAAAAACCAGAAAGAATAAACTGCTTAGGAATAAACTTAATCAAGAAGCCAAAAGACTCTTAAATACTCAAAAAATCACAAAATATTGCTGAAAGTAATTAAAGAAGGCACAGATAATGGAAAGACATCCTGCGTTCACTGAAGACTTAATATTAAGATGTCAATACTAAACAAAGGAATTGATAGATTCCATTCCATCCCTATAAAAATCTCAATGATGTTTTTTTTCAGAAATAAAAAAAGCATACTAAAATTCATACGGAAGCTCAAGAGATGCTGAATAGCCAAAAAAAAAAACAAAAAAACCACCCAGAAAAAACAAAAACAAAAACAAAGTTGGAGGTCTTGCGCTTCCTGATTTCAAAATTTACTGCAAAGCTATGGGAATCAAAAGATCATGGTACTGCTCGGCCAGTGTTGCTCAGTAGTTGAGCATCAATCCATGAACCAGGAGGTCATGGTTCAATTCCTAGTTCAGGGCACATGCCTGGGTTGCAGGCTCGATCCCCAGGAGGAGCCAATTGATGATTCTCTCTCATCATTGATGTTTCTATCTCTCTCTCCCTCTTCTTTCCTCTCTCTGAAATCAATAAAAACATATAAAATATTTTTAAAAAAGAACATGGTACTAGCATAAAGAAAGACATAAAGACTAATTGTGAAGAGAATAGAGAGCACAGAAATACTAGTAAACCCTCAGATATATGGCTAAGGCTGCCAAAATCATTTAATGGAGAAAAGACTGTCTTTTCCACAGTGTTGGGAAAACTGGATATCCACATGAAATTGGACCCTTATCATACACTGTACACAAAATTTAAAATGAATCAAAGACCGCACCACAAGAGCTAAAATTTTAATGCTCTTAGAAGAAAATATATGGGAAAAGCTCGTGTTATATATTTATTAAATTCATCTTTGGATATATTTACATAAGGAATAAAAGAATATGTAAGTCAGAAAAGGATTCTGGGAACCAAAATAGTTCAAATGGAGAATTGAGAATCTGGGGAAATGGGCAAAATTGCAGAGATAACAAGTCTTTAAGCATGAGTTCAGGATTCTGCAGGCCCTTGCTTTAGGCATGGGGACATGGATTTAAAACTGAACTGTACTATCTTTAGACTGTCTAAAAAATTCTATGATTTACTGCCATGGATTATGGCAGCAGTCATGTGGATTGGGTGACCCCGCCAGACTGGATCATCAAATTAACTAATATCTTCTTATAAGGAATGAATTCAAGAATTTGTTGGAGCTACATCTGAATGCAAATGAAGTGTTATAAATTATGAGCAACCAGACAGATAAGCTGATGATAAATGCTAAGCAGTGAACTATATTGATATTATTGTCAACTTAGCAGAGATATCAAAAGAACACTTGGAAAGGAATAAATTAATAGTGTTTGTTATCACAGTGGGAAACCAAGGTGAATAGGGAGATTGGAGGACAGCAAAGTAAAACAGTTTATCTTCATATTCAAGGACATTCAGCATTTAAAGGATCTTTAGAGAAGTGTTCTAAAACTCTGGTGAAAGACCAAAGTTACATAAATGTTTAAAAAAATTTTCAGCCCAGGCTGGGTAGCTCAGTTGGTTGGATTGTCATCCCGTGCTCCAAAAGGTTGTGGGTTCAGTTTCCCATTAGGGCATATATGGGGGTTGCAGGTTTGATCCCTCTCCCCCCCCCCCCTTCTCTCCTCTCAAAATCTGTAGAAACATATCCTTAGGTGAGGATTAAAAAAAAATTTTTTTAGGCCCTGGCTGGGCTGCTCTGTAGGTTACAGCATGGTGCCCATATGCCAAGGTTGCAGGTTCGATCCCCTGTTAGGGCACATACAAGAATCAACCAATGAGTGCATAAATAAATGGAACAACAAATTGATGGCCCCTCTGTCTCTGTCTCTGTCTGACTCTGTCTCTCTAAAAGTAATTTAAAAAATTTCCAATTTGTTACCAAGTGATATTTTTGTAAAATACAATAAAAATGAATTACTAGAAAAATGAAATTAAAAATACATGGAATACAAAGCTGAGCTTTAAATATTGGATTCATAAGACTTAAAGCTACTCTTACAAATTGCTATAAAAGTTTCTAAATTCTTGCTCTCAATTTCTGTGTTTATCTCATTATGGATAGTAACAGTTTATAGTCCAGCACTGGTCCATGGACCCCACTTTGAGTTGCACTGTTCTAGAAGGGTTTCTGTATTCTAACAGTCTAGAGGAGTTGACCTTTTTAGAATTCTGTCTCAGAGTTTAGACAGTAGTACATTAGTAATAAGTAATTCCTAACTACACTTTGGATAATCCGAAATACTGTTTTTTTTCTTCTAAAATAAATACAGTAGAACAAATATGATAGATGGTTATAAGAATGAGCCTTCTCTCAAAATTACGAAAATTTTCAGTTAGTTGGATCAGTAAAAACTCAGAGAGCACTATTTATGTTTTCTGCATATATATCAAGGAAGCATGACTTTTTCTTATTTATATTTTTATTTTAGTTATGGTTGACATTCAATATTACATTACTTTCAGGCATATAGCATAGTAGTTAGACATTTATATAACTTATGAGGAGATACCCCATAAGTCTAATACGCACCTGATATCATATACACAAATTACAATATTATTGACTCTGTTTCTTGTGCTGTACTTAGTACACATGGCTTTTGAGTAAGGAGAAATGTTTACAATACAGTCACATTTTGTAAACACTTTTCTTTTATTCATGCACATTTTAATTAATTTTTAGTTTTTTAATCTTTATTGTTGAGATTATTACAGATGTCCCTCTTTTAACCCCCATGTTGCTCCCCTCCACCCAGTTAACGCCCTACCCCAGGCCTTCACCATCCTATTGTCTGTGTTCATAGATAATGCATATCTACATATATAAAAGCCTAAGTGACCAAATGACTGGTAGCTATGATGCGCACTGACCACCAGGGGCCAGACGCTCAATGCAGGAGCTGCCCGCTGGTGGTCAGTGTGCTCCCAAAGCCAACCTCCTGTGGCCTCTCCCCCCGGCTGGCTGGCTCTGATAGGCCCCGATTGGGGCTGGTCAGCCAACCTCCCATGGCCCCTCCCCCTGGCCAACCTCCTGTGGCCCAGATCAGCCTGATTGCCAGCCAGGCCGAGGGACCCCACCTATGCACGAATTCGTGCACCGGGCCTCTAGTCCTATCTAATAATTGACAAACAGGGTAATTGACCATACCTTTGCTACGCCTCCCATTGGCTAATCAGCATGATATGCAAATTAACGGCCAACAAATATGGTGGTTAATTTGCATATGTAGGCTCCAAGCGGCGGAGCGAAGACTGAAGGCGAGCCGGAGCCGCGAAGACGGAAGACGGAAGGCGGCTCCGGCTGTGGCCGCGAAGATGGAGGACAGGGAGAAACCAAGATGGTGGCATAGGTGAACACCAGAGTTTGCTGTCTCACACAACAACTTCAAAAATACAACTAAAAGACAGAATAGACATCATCCAGAACCACAGGAAGGCTGGCTGAGTGGAAATTCTACAACTAGAAGGAAAGAGAAAAGCTTACCGAGGTTCAGAGGAGGAATGGTGCGGAAGTAAAATACTAAGGTACAGAGGTGCACATGGAGCAGGCTGGCAGCTGAGGGCGCGGTTGTCTTTTGCAATCGGGAGGGAGTCTCGCCTCCAGTTCCAGGTGAGTCTTTGGGGACCCAGATTCATACGGGAGAAGCGGGACTGTCTGGCATCGGTCAGAACTCAAGGGCAGCTTTCTCTCGGAGGTGCTTGCAGCGATTACCGGGACATTGAGAAGTGGAGCCTCTGAGGGCAAGACTGAGAGCAGCCATCACTGCTAGCCCCGCCTTGTTGATCCCGTGGGACCCGCTCTGCCCACCCAAGCCCTGCACAGAGGCTTTTGCTGGGTAGTCTCAGGCAAAGGCTAGATTAGCACCTCCCTAGAGAACCAGGAGCGAGTGTGCCCAGTGGTCAGAGTGGGACTATCCAGTTTGCACCTCCTCGGACCCTTAAAGGACACACTCAGGGGGCAGACTCAGTGAGCACCAAAGCCCCATTGAAGCAAGTCTTGCCCTGGAGGGGTGTCTCCAGCACAGAAGTTCTCCCACTGCAGACATAGCTGGTTCTCACAGCCAATTGGCCTGGAGGTCAATTCCTCCCAGTGATAGCTACAACAATCAAGGCTTAACTACAGCAAGACTGTGCACAAAGACCACAAGGGGGTGCACCAAGAGTGTCCTCCTTGGGTAATTGGGGAGGCTGAACCACTGGGCCCTAGAGAACACTTAGCACAGAAAACTACTTTATCAACACAGGGAAGCATAAAAAAATGCGGAGACAAAGAAACAGGACACAAATGACAGAAATGGAGGAAAGCAAACGACTGGATATAGAGTGCAAAACCACACTATTAAGGTTTTTCAAGAACTTTCTAGAAGCTGCTGATAAATTTAGTAAGACCCTCGAAAAGACTGGTGAGACCCCCGATAAATGTAGTGAGATCCTCAAGAAGTCTAGTCAGACCCTCGAGGTTATGATAAAGGACCAACTGGAAATTAAGCATACACGGACTGAAATAGAGGATATTATACAGACTCCCAACAGCAGACTAGAGGATCACCAGAATCAAGTCAAAGATTTGAAATATGAAGAAGCAAAAAAGACCCAATCGGAAAAGCAAAATGAAAAAAGGATCCAAAAATACGAAGATAGTGTAAGGAGCCTCTGGGACAGCTTCAAGCGTACCAAATTCCGAATTATAGGGGTGCCAGAAGAAGAGAGAGAGCAAGATATTGAAAAACTATTTGAAGAAATAATGACAGAAAACTTCCCCTACCTGGTGAAAGAAATAGACTTACAAGTCCAGGAAGCGCAGAGAACCCCAAACAAAAGGAACCCAAAGAGGACCACACCAAGACACATCATAATTAAAATGCCAAGAGCAAAAGACAGAGAATCTTAAAAGCAGCAAGAGAAAGAAACTCAGTTACCTACAAGGGAGTACCCATACGACTGTCAGCTGATTTCTCAACAGAAACTTTGCAGGCCAGAAGGGAGTGGCAAGAAATATTTAAAGTGATGAATGCCAAGAACCTACACCCAAGATTACTTTATCCAGCAAAGCTATCATTCAGAATGGAAGGTCAGATAAAGAGCTTCACAGATAAGAAAAAGCTAAAGGAGTCTATAACCACCAAACCAGTATTATATGAAATGCTGAAAGGTATCCTTTAAGAAGAGGAAGAAGAAGAAAAAGGCAAAGATACAAATTATGAACAACAAATACGCATCTATCAACAAGTGAACCTAAGAATCAAGTGAATAAATAATCTGATGAACTGGTGATTATAATAGAATCATGGGCATAGAAAGGGAATGGACTGACTATTCTTGGGGGGGGGGAAAGGGGTGTGAGGGGTGCGGGAAGAGAGTGGACAAAATAGTGCATCTATGGATGAGGGCAGTGGGTAGGGAGTTAGGGCAGAGGGTGGGGTGGGAACTGGGTGGATGGGAGTTATGGGGGCAAAAAAGAGGAACAACTGCAATAATCTGAACAATAAAGATTTAATTAAAAAAAAAAAGAAGACGGAGGACGGAAGGCGGCTCTGGCCGCGCCGGGGCCGTGAAGATGGAGGATAGAAGGCGGCTCCAGCCAGAGCGAAGGCCTGGTTCCCGTGTGCCGGAGGAAAACCGGTGCCAGCAGCCAGGAGAAGGGAAGGCCTATTGCACGAATCTCTTCGTGCAACAGGCCTCTAGTCTATATAATAATAGCCTAAGTTACTGTTACGGCGGAATGACCAGAATGATTGGTTGCTATGATGCGCACTGACTCCCAGGGGGCAGACGCTCAATGCAGGAGCAGGCCTAAGCCAGCAGGCAGACATCCCCCAAAGGGTCCTGGACTGCAAGAGGGTGCAGGCTGGGCTGAGGGACGCCTCTTCCAGTGCACGAATTTCCAGTGCACGGGCATCTAGTATGCATATAAGATCTTTGTTTAATCTCTTCCTGCCCCTAAACCCCCTTCCCTCTGAGAATCATCAGTCTATTCCATTTCCATGGCTCTGATTCTATTTTATTCACCCGTTCATTCTATTCATTAGATTTCTTATTCATTTATATTGATTTTTAGATTCAATTGTTGATAGGTATGTATTTGTTGCCATTTTGTTGTTCATATTTTTTCTTTTTCTTCTTCTTCCTCTTCTTAAAGAATACCCTTCAACATTTCATATAATACTGGTTTGGTGGTGATAGGCTCCTTTAGCTTTTTCTGGTCTGTGAAGCTCTTTATCTGACCTTCAATTCTAAATGATAGCTTTGCTGGGCAGAATAATCTTGGTTGTAGGTCCTTGCTATTCATCACTTTGAATATCTCTTGCCACTCCCTACTAGCCTGCACAGTTTCTGTTGAGAAATCAGCTGACAGTGGTATGGGCATTCGCTTGTAGGTAACTAACTGCTTTCTCTTGCTGCTTTTAAGATTCTCTGTCTGTAGCCCTTGGCATTTTAACACATTTAGTACCGCTCAGGAGTTTTCTCGTGTTTCACGCACCATCTGTTAAGGACTGCTCACGAGTGTTCCTGTTTTTCACGCCCATGGAAAAAGGAGCAAATCTAGATACTTATGTAAATTTTGTTTGGTCCCTCTTCATAGAGGAAAATGTTTTACGCAGTACTATACATTAAAAAAGTACTAGGAACTTTAATTGTTTAATTGTTTTTGTAAATAAAAATGTTATAATTATTGAAAAACAACACCTAAAGTGCATTATGATGATTTACATAACGTGCAGCTTGTCAAAAAACGTGCGGTCCCTGGCGTATGTCTTCGAGGTTTCTATGCAGTATGCAATGTGTTAATTATGATGTGTCTTGGTGTGATCCTCTTTGGGTTCCACTTGTTTGGACTTCCTGGGCTTGTATTTCTTTCACCAGGTAGTTTTCTGTCATTATTTCTTCAAATAGGTTTTCAATATCTTGTTCTTTCTCTTCTGGCACCCCCATAATGTGAATGTTAGTATGCTTATGTTGTCCCAGAGGCTCCTTACACTACCTTCATATATTTGGATTCTTTTTTCTTTTTGCTCTTCTCGTTGGGTGTTTTTTTGCTTCCTCCTATTTCAAGTCATTGGTTTGATTTTCAGAATCCTCTACTCTACTGTTGAATCCCTGTATATTGTTCTTTATTTCAGTCAATGTATACTTAATCTCTGACTAGTCCTTTTCTATTTTTTTTGGAGGTTTCCAGAAGATTCTTGAGTAACTTTATAACCATGGTTTTGAACTCTATATCCAGTAGTTTGCTTTCTTCCATTTCTTTCATTTATGGCATGTTTCTTTGTCTCGCATTTTGGCTGCTTCCCTGTGTTTGTTTCTATGTTGCCTGGAAGCCTTACTGGTACCATAAACAGTTGATTAACACATATTTTGTATGCTATATGTATTATATACTATATTCATACACTAAAGTAAGCTAGAGAAAAGAACATGTTATTAAGAAAATCATAAGGAAGAGAAAATACATTTATAGTATTGGTTGAAAAAAATCCACATAATTCAAACCTGTGTTGTTCAGGGGTCAACTGTATACAAATGATATGAAATATAAAGCCGCAGAATCCAGAGGCTGAGGATACATCCATTTAGTACATGTTTCAGGTCAAGGAATGAAAATGGTGGCCTAAAAAGGTTACATGAATATTTTTATTGAACAAATTAAGTGTTTAGTGTAAAATTACTTTTATAAAATGATGTTGTACATTAAATGAATAGAAATAGTGTGTAAGTTGGCCTTGTCTCTGGGGATTTCTTTTTTTTAAAATATATTTTTATTGATTTCAGAGAGGAAGGGAAAGAGAGAGAGAGAGAGAAACTTCAATGATGAGAGAGAATCATTGATTAGCTGCCTCCTGCACCTCCCCTTCTGGGGATCGAGCCTGTAACCTGGGCATGTGCTCTTGACTGGAATAGAATCCGGGACCCTTCAGTCTGCAGGCCAATGCTCTATCCACTGAGCCAAACCGGCTAGAGCACTGGGGATTTCTTATAGTATTTATTAATGTAAGAATTACCAGCATTCCCACAGTTGGAACAGGAATCAGTCCAGGGCATTTATGTAATTTGCTTTGACTTTGACATGACCTTGGAGTGTGCTTGTCCTCGCCAGTTCCACTTGCTCACCTGCGCTATTAATGCACTAGTTATCAGGTGCTTCCTGTGGTCCAGCAGGTATGCTGCTGGGCACTAAGGGATTCAAAGTTTAATTAACTCTGTTTAATTATAGAGCTTCCAGTCTAGCAGAATATCTCCGTCACCTTGAATTTACCCTTATCTAAGGACAATTGTGGGTAAATAGTTTTCTTTCTCCTAGCCTTTTCAGATCCAACTCATTCTTAGAAGCCAGTCCTATTCAGTGACACTTCCTTGATTTCCCCGGCTAAAAGTGGTTTCTCTGCTCTCTCAGCTTCTATTGTGCTTATTTTCTTTAACCACTAATTTGTCAATTAATCATGTTAATTGCTTTGTGACTTGTATCTATTGTTGTCTTGAATTGTTATTTAAATTGTGCCTTGTTTGACTTTCATAAGTTTGATTTTTGTTTTTTGATTACAGTTTCCTGGAATGGGCTGCTTTCTTTAACTCAGAGCAGCAATCTGAACTTTTTTGATTATGCACCTCAAATAATTTGCTAATGAACCCCCAATACATGCATATTATATTTATTTAATTATAAAATATGTGTATTTACATATGTAAAACATAAGTTAAGAAGAATGATATAAGATGAAAAAAGCAACACCGTACTAGTAATGTTACTTATAATATGGTATTTTCACCTGTTATAGCTGAAAAAGAAATCTCTAAAAATATATAAATACTAATGAAAGAAATGCAACATTGGCTGCATGCGCTATGCCATGAGACTAGTTTTCAACCCCACCCACCTTAAGATTTGTCTGTACTTGTTGGTATTATTTTCTAGCCACAGATTCTTTGCAAGAATCAATTTAAGCCACTTATTCATTTCTTAAATCCTTTAGTATAGTTAAAACTAGGCAGTAGATTTCTTACATTCATGTAGCATATCACAGTATGCTGAAGGTAACTGAATAATTGAGAGAACCGCTATCAACCCCTCATGAAAGGAAAATGTGAACTTGCATATACAGGTGGCTACCTTGATCCACTGGCATTTATTACTGTGATTATTACTAAGCCCAGGACATAGTCCATATTTAAAGCAGTGGCTCTCAAACTTGAGTGTGAATCAGAGTCACTTGGAGGGCTTGTGGAAACACAGGTAGTGGAAATCATATTCTTACATCTTAATAAATACCAAAACCTGAACATCTGTGTTATCGCTACCTAGATTAAGAAATTGAATGTTGGCAGTGCCCCCAGAGCCCCCTCTGTGTCTTCTTCCAGTCACCACTCTCTTCTCTCCCCATAGATAAGCCACTGTTCTGACTTACAGTCATCACTTTCCCGCGGCTCTATAAATTTTTATCAGTACACAAGCACTATAGCTTTTTCTGGTTTTGAGCTTTAAACAAATGGAATCATACAGTATTTATTCTTTCATTCATCAATGTTTATGGGATTAATCTATATTGTTGGATTTAGGTGTAATTTATTTATTCCATTGCTATATATTTCATTTTATGGTTGTATCTTAATTTATTTCCCTATCCTATAGCTGATGGGCATTTGGGGATCCAGTTTGAAATTACATTTTAATTGCTCAGTTTGGGGCTATTTTAAAGTATGCTGCTGTTATTAACATTGTATGAATCTGCCTTTGAGGTTCCAGATTAATTTAATCTATGTACATATGTCTGTGTTCATTTATTTATTTTTCTTTATTTTCTTCTTAAAAATTGCTTTCTAAATAGATACCTTACACTTTTTTGGTGACATTTATTTCTATAGATTTGATCATGATGTTATTTTCAGTGGCATCTTTCTAAAAGTTTTTAATCTTTTAGGTGATTGTTGATGGTATATAGCAGTGATGGCGAACTTTTTGAGCTCGGCGTGTCAGCATTTTGAAAAACCCTAACTTAACTCTGGTGCCGTGTCACATATAGAAATTTTTTGATATTTGCAATCATAGTAAAACAAAGACTTATATTTTTGATATTTATTTTATATATTTAAATGCTATTTAACAAAGAAAAATCAACCAAAAAAATGAGTTTGCGTGTCACCTCTGACACATGTGTCATAGGTTCACCATCACTGGTATATAGCTTTATGCAGTATACTGTGGATTTTTGAGTATGTTCTTTGTCTAGCAACTTTGCTGAACATATTATTTCCAGTAATGCATATGAAGATTTTAAAACTTCTACATGCACAGTCATATTATCTGCAAAAAAATATAGTCTTATTTCTTCCTTTTCAGTATTTACATCCTTATTTTCCCATGCTACTTATTTGCTAGGACCTCCAGCACAGTGTTGAATAAAAGTGATAAGAACAGGTAGGTATTGTCAACCATGGTTGTTGGCACCAATTCAATACCAACATGAACCCCAATTTGGGGTGAGGTGAAGAAGGAAACTTTATTAAGTGTAAAACATCTCAATTGTGATACAGCATGGTTGTGGGGCAGCCCTGGGACTAGGACCCTCTCTGGCTAGACAGCTCTGCTCCCCACTGGAAAGGGAAAGTATGCTTCTAAGCTACAGGGTTATATAGACAGAGCTGCCCACCCCGTGGTCCCTGATTGGTCTGTCCTCATGCAAATGAGGACTCTAAATCCTCCCAGTTTGATTCATCCAAGGGGTACTTTCTTGATTGGTCATAATGGAGCTGCTCTGATTGGTGGGTGAAGCTGTTGATGGCGAGGTGGGGTGGGACATAGCTGCACAGCTCTGATTGGATGGTGAAAGCTTTAGTCCTATTGGTTGAAATAGGATTCCAGAAACTCCTTTATAAGGGCTGGCTCAGATGGCAGAAACACAGTTCAGGCAGACGGTTAAGTGCAGACTTCTCTGTGAAGTGCAGTTTGCAAGAGAGACCCCTGTGTAGAAATGGCTGCTGGGCTCTGTATTTGAAAATTTGAGCCCATTTAACCACCAGGAGCCCTTCTTAGTAGGTATCTTCTTTTTCAGGGTCCACAGTATCCTTGTCTCATTTTTTTTATCTCAAAGGGAAAAAATTTAACATTTTGTTATTAAGTATGATGTTGTAGGCGGCCTTTATCATATTAAAGAAGTTCCTTTTTTATCCTTGTTTGCAAAGAGTTTTAAAAATCATGAATGGCTGTGTAATTTTATCTTGCACTTTTCTATTAATTTTCTCTTCTGTTAACAATGAAGTAAATGCTCATATTAGAGAAGAAAGCTTAAATATTAATAACCTAAGCATCTAAAACAATTAAAAGATTTTCCCTCTCCTAGTTAACTGTTAAAAATAATATTTGAGCCCATTATACCTACTCAAATAACACTTAATCTAAACCTCAATTCTGTTATAGGAGTACTTACTAACATTTAAAAATACTCCCTAAAGTAGATTGGAAATCTATCATCCATAAATGGAGATATAGCATAGAAACTGGGAATAACACTTGACGCCACATGAACTGACAAACACATTTAAAAAATAGTTTATTTTCATAATTTTAAAAGCATTCTGGGCTGAGTCACTTATTTTGGTAATGGCATTTTGAAATCTTATGCTAAGAATTGAATCCATCATTTTCTAGTCGAGCCTAGAAATAGATTGCAGGCTCTAGAGATATAGAGGATATACTTGGTGTATTAGGAACACCATTTGTCATCAAGTGGATAGTTCCATTCTGCTAGAGGACCTTGTAAAAAATCTACCTTAGTGCAATTTTGTTTTATAGATTATTTTGATAGCTGTTCAGATAGCCCATATCAGTCTTCTAGCTTCTTTACTGTTGTGTTTCAGTGTAGAAACTGATAATTCTAAAACTGATTTAGTCTGAGTCGAATCATTGATGATAGAGAAAATAAATTAATTCTGTAAAATGAAAATGTGGTGAACATCAGCTAACAATAATTCACTCTAATTTATGACTTAATAGTTATTTAACAGGCAGTTATTGGTCTCTGAGCCTATTTTATTTCACGGTCACCTGTTATTTTAGGTTGCCAAAGCTGAAGACTTCCTTCTCAGCTGATGTTGAATATTATTAAGCACAAACGTCATTACCAAGAAAACAGGAAGCTGTGTAGGAGAACATGCCAAATGGTAAATTAATAGTCTGGGGAAAGGAAGCTGACGTAGACTCAGGGAAGGAACCCTGGACCCATCTACTTTGTTCTTTTTAGATGGATTGAAGCATACATATGGTTTAAATCATTATTTTCTCCAGAAAATATGTGAAATAATAGGTTTAGCATTAAATTAGAAAGCATTTATTTTGCTTATGTTTTGCATTGTCTTAAAAATGCTAGCGTCTTAAAGGGTTATATTATATCTTGTTTTAGCTGTGTTAATCCAGATTAATTCTCAGCTGTCACTATAACCATATAAAGTGCACTGAAATTGCCAACTTTTCCTCTCTATAGTGGGTCTTTAATGATCTCCGTAACTAGGACCTAGTAATGACTTAGAGGATTCAAATCCAAATTTACCTTTCACTATTTATTTAAAGAGTTTATTTACTTAAAGAGTTTGCTAAATAAATCAATAGTGTCACATTGTAGAGCCTATTTAATCAAGTTATGAGAGCTTTGTTCCCTCTTTTATGTCATTGATGTACGTGTATACAGTTCTTATACTTATTACTGAGAAAATAATTTTCATTAAAACACGTGTGGTAGAACACTCTTTTAGGCAGTGTTTCATCAGCTTTTACTTTTCATTATTATAGGTACTTAATAAAGAAGCATTTGTTGAAAAAAATCATAATTCACATTTTTCACTAAGTTTCCCCTTTTTTAAAAAAAATACTGATTTCAGAGAGGAAGGGAGAGGGAGTGAGAGATAGAAACATTAATGATGGGAGAGAAGCATTGATCGGCTGCCTCCTGCACGCCCCACACTGGGGATTGATTGAGCCTGCACCCTAGGCATGTGCCCTGACCAGGAATCAAACCGGGAACTCCTGGTTCATAGGTCAACACTCAACCGCTGAGCCATACCAGCTGAGCCTGGGCTCTTTTTAGTGCTGAGTGAAAGCTAAGCATCTGTATTTAAAATGTGACCATAAAGTTACTCTTATTTTATAATTCTTGGCATCAAAGACTACAGATCTCTTTTGGACGATATACCTATATTAGAAGAAGGATACATTTCTTTGAGAGAAATAAGTGAAGCAGTGTTGGTGTTTATTGTTAGAAGACATATATATTTTATTGTGAGATAAATGAATTATTTGTTTTAGGGCAAGTCTTACTGTCTTGGCCTCCATGACCACTGTGGGCTTTTATTTTGTTCTGTAAGCCATTGTATTAATCTTTTATTTATAAATCACTTTTTATTTACTTTGTTAAATATCTTAAATATGTGAAGTTTTAAAAAATATTTTCTTTTTCTTTTTTTAAAAGCTGCACGTCACTGACTCCTGGACCCAATTGTGACCGATTTAAACTGCATATACCATATGCTGGAGAGACATTAAAATGTAAGTCAGTGATGACTGTTTTACTAAAAATGTAGATTACAGAAATTGTTTTAGGGTTCAGTTCTTCTGGGGATGATCTATATAGTCAAATAATATGCTGGTGTTCTGTTTCTTGATTTACCAATTTTAGGTATTATTATCTTTTGACTTCCTCCTCTGAGATGTGAAGCATCAGCCTGTTTTCACTTCACCCTTTATCTCTCCTTTCTCCTCCTCTTTAATGTGATTATATCATCAGTATTGGTTCCTGTGTTGGTTACATTTTTAAAGGATTATTTAAAGCATTGTATTGTACAGTTAAATGAACAGCCTGTAAAAATTCTTAGTAAGTGCCTGGCACAGAGTTAGCACTGTTATTACTTAAGCACAGTCTCTCTACAGTGACAATGAGCACGTGGTATGCTTTTATTTAGTTTCGCATTAACCACAGTGTTTTTGGCTCCCCACCTTATAAGATGAAGATAATAGCCCCTGCCCTTTACCTCCCAACTTTTGTTTTCTATTATTTTCCTTTTGCATTGTCAAGATTGATAACATGATTTACTCTAAATCTGTAATTGTCTCTGGTCTCTGTCTATAAATTGCTTGAATGATTGCTCTGCAGGCCTGCTCCTGCACAGTTGTCACATGGGATTTACCTTTGTTGTTCTCTTGGATTTGACCTTTTTTTGTAGAATCTATGTATTGAGAAATCTGTTTTGTATAATTATATCTTGGTAAACAGGTTACCCCTTTATCTTGCTGGAACAAAGTCTCAAATAATTTGCTCGGATTCCTGTCTCCCTCCACCCTTCCACTTTTCCTGTAGAGCTCTTCTGATGATTTTTTATTACCACAGTCATAATTAGGTATTTTAATTTTTAAGAGCTCTTTCTCACTCTTGCTCTCTGTTTCTTTCACAGCGTCTTGTTCTTATTTTATGAATACAGTATCTTAAAAGTTTTCAGCCTTGGCCAGTATGGGTTGGTTGAAGATCGTCCATATGGTGGTGTGTTCGATTCCCACTCAGGACACATACCCAGGTTGAGGGTTTAATGCCTGATCAGGGCACCAGCATGAGGCAACTGATTGATGTTTCCCCCTCCCCCTCCCCGTCCCCTCCCCCGCCCCATCCCCTCCACCTCCCCTCCCCTCCTCCTCCCCCTCCCCCTCTTTCCCTTCCTTTCTCTAAAATCAATTTAAAAAAATATTTTTGAAAGGGTATAGAAGTTTTTTTTAAAGTTTACTGAATTATCTTAATTCCCCCCCCACCCCGGGATTATATTTTTATTTGTTTATCATATGTTTTCTCCCTCTGTTATTCTATAGTCTTTCCTCAAATAAAAGGTGATTTTTGATTGTCCAATTATATTTAAGACAGACAATAAAACTTTGGGACTTCTGTGTAGGCCGGGCTCACTGAGTGTGTGGATTAATGGTGGGCTAGCTGTTAGTATGAGGAACCCCTACATGTCATATTTTAGAGTTTAATTGTTATAACTCTCCCTTAAATTATTTGTTCTATTTCTTTAGAAAATTCCTTGCATATTTTTTCTGGAGTTACATATCTGGCCACCATGACATTTTTTGAGAGGGTTGGTATTGTGGACGAAAAGTGGGGTTCTATGGGTAACCTTATAGGGTGATCCTATCTAATAAAAGAGAAACATGGTAATTAGCCATACCTCCGCTACCCTTCCCATTGGCTAATCAGGGCGATATGCAAATTAACTGCCAGCCAAGATGGCGGCCGGCAGCCAGGCAGCTGGAAGCGAACATGAGACTTGCTTGCTTTAGTGACGGAGGAATCCAACGTTCCCCGCCTGCCGCTGCTGGCCTCTAAGCTGCAGCTCTAAGAAACTATGTTACAAATATAGAAGCAAAACAAAACCCCAGAAACCTGCTTTAGTCACTGGGCTTCAGCCAGCAGGATCGCAACATTGTTTCAAATACAGAAGGTAAACAAAGGCCAGAAACCTGCTTTCAGCAGCGGAGGCCTAAGAGCTGGAGCCAAGCATCAAAGCTAAAGCTGGCCCAGAATAAAAAAGAAAAAGAAAAGAAAAAAAGGAGTGGTTGGGAGCTTCAAGCATGCCCAGCCTGAAAACAGCCCTCAGCCCCTCACCCAGACTGGCCAGGCACCCCAGTGGGGACCCCTACCCTGAAGGGTGTGTGACCAGCTATAAACAGCCATCATCCCCTCACCCAGGCTGGCCAGGCACCCCAGTGGGGACCCCCACCCTGATCCAGGACACCCTTCAGGGCAAACCAGCCGGCCCCTACCCGTGCACCAGGCCTCTATCCTATATAGTAAAAGGGTAATATGCCTCCTAGCACCGGGATCAGCGGAGCCACGAGGCCTCCCGGCACCAGGATCAGTGTGACAGGGGGCAGCGCCCAAACCCCCTGATCGCCCTGTGGCTCTGTGTGTGACAGGGGGCGGGGTCACAACCTCCCTATCGGCCCTGCTCTGTTCGTGACAGGGGAAGGTGCCCCAACCCCCCGATCAGCCCTGCTCTGTGCCTGATAGGGGGGAGCTCCCCAACCCCCTGATTTCCCTGCAGCTCTGTGTGTGACAGGCTGCGGTGCCCCAACCCCCTGATCGGCCCTGCTCTGTGTGTGACAGGGTGCGGCGCCCCAACCCACCCCCCACCATGGGCCCTCTCTGTGTGTGACGGGGTAGAGCCATAACCTCCCCATCGGCCCTGCCCTGAGTGTGACAGTGGTGGCGCCCCAACCCCCTGATCGGCCCTGCTCTGTGGGTGGTAGAGGGAGACGCCCCAACCGCCCCCCACGGGCCCTGCTCTGTGTGTGACGGGGTATAGCCATAACCTCCCCATCGGCCCTGCCCTGAGTGTGACAGGGTGCGGCACCCCAACCCCCTGATTCGCCCTGCTCTGTGTGTGACAGGGGGCGGTGCCCCAACTCCCCTATCGGCCCTACTCTGTGAGTGACACGGGGGAGCTCCCCAACCCCCTGATGTGCCCTGCTCCATGCGTGACAGGGGGGAGCTCCCCAACCCCCTGATCGACCCTGCTCTGTGCGAGTCAGGGTACGGAGCCCCAATCCCCCTGATGGGCCCTGCTCTGTGAGTGACAGGGCGCAGCGCCCCAACCCCCTGATCCGCCCTGCTCTGTGTGTGACGGGGTGGCGCTGCAACCTCCCCATTGACCCTGCCTTGAGTGTAATGGGGCGATGCCCCAACCCCCCAATCGGCCCTACCCTGAGCGTGGCTGAGGGTGGCATTGCAACCTCCCGATCCGCCCTGCTCTGTGCATGACGGGGGGCGGTGCCTCAACTCCCCAATCGGCCCTGCTCTGAGCCCGACCAGGGGCTGCACCTAGGGATTGGGCCTGCCCTCTGCCACCCAGGAACAGGCCTAAGCCAGCAGGTCATTATCTCCCGAGGGGTCCCAGACTGCGAGAGGGCACAAGCCGGGCTGAGGAACCCTCCCCCCCCCCCCCCCCCCCCCGAGTGCACAAATTTTTGTGCACCGGGCCTCTAGTCTGATTATAAATCCCTAACTGGGCAGGTCGTGGTGGATAGTCATGCCCAGGCCTATAACGTTATTTTATTTTTCAATTATAATTGACATACAATATTATTTTATATTAGTTTTAGGGGTATGGAATAGTGGTTAGACATTTACTACAACATTATTGATCTTTTGTATGCTGTACTTTATATTCCTACGACTGTTTTGTAACTACCAACTTGTACTTCTTAATCCCTTCACCTTTTTCACCCAGCCCTCTGGCAACCATCAGTCTGTTCTACATATCTATGAGTCTGTTTCTATTTTGTTTGTTCATTTATTTTCTTTAGATTTCACGTATAAGTAAAATCATATGGTACTTGTGTTTCTCTGACTTATTTCACTTAGCATAATACCCTCTAGGCCCATCCATGTTGTCACAAATGGTTAGATTCCATTCCTTTTCATGGCCGAGATATATATGTATAACTTCTTCTTTATCCAATCGTCCATTGATGGGCACTTAGGTTGCTTCCATATCTTGACTTTTGTAAATAATGCTGGGCCCATGTGACTTGAAAGGAATATATATTCTGCTGCTTTGGGATGAGATGCTTTAAAAATATCAATTAAATTAATCTGGTCTAAAGTGTCATTTAGGCCTATAACTTATAGAGTGAAGTATTTTAAACCAGCCTCTCCATTGTGCTTGTGCGTCTAGGTTAACACATCTTTGAAATACCTCTAAGGGGGCGTAACCTTCAAGAGAACACATAATCTTGTTAACTATTCTGTAATCCTATCCCCTCCTTGCTTTCTCCAGTCTTCCTTATATCCCTTCCTTAATTTCAAGTGCATAAAAGAAGCTGCAAAACTGTTGTTCTGTGGGAGCATTTGAGATCTTACTCCCTGGCATATGTTGTCAGTTTCACTCAAATAAACTCTTATAAAAATCTTCTACAGGTTTGGACATTTCTTACCGTGACAGTAAATATTCCCTGTGAAACTTTAAAAAAAAACTATATATTTTTATTGATTTAAGGAAAGAAGGGAGAGGGAGAACGAGACAGATACATCATGATGAGAGTGAATCATCGATCGGCTGCTTCCTTTACACTTCCTACTGGGGATGAGCCTGCAACCTGGGCATGTGCCCTGACCGGGAATCGAACCATAACCTCCTAGTTCATAGGTTGATGCTCAACCACTGAGCTATATCGGCTGTGCTCCCTGTGGAGCTTTTAATTGTAAATCTCCCTGTTCTTAGCCCCATGTCTCATTCTTACCTTTCCTTACACTGGATGACCGCAAGTTTTTATGGTTTTACCAGGACAGATGGCTTCCTGCTCTTCAGTAGCCTCTTTCTCATGTTACTGCAGCCAGAGTTTTCTCTGCCCTGTTTCATCAAGTACTACTCTTCCATCTGCATTCTGCCTTCTAGGAATTTGTTGAAATATCTCATCTACCGATTGCTACTCTTTCTTCTTCCTCTTCACTCTCCTGTTTTGGATTTTTATCTTACTCTTTCTTCACTATCATTTAATGGCAGGGTGGGTCTTGTACTGATCATAGTATACAACTTTATCTGAAGTTTTTCATTAAATCCCATTGAAAACTTATGATGTGTGACTTAAATTGTAATTTTAACCAAGGCTGAATCAAACTGTCTAAGCTTATGGTAATTTTATTTCATAATTTTAAACTCAATGAAGTTTGAGATGGAGATGGTATTATTTATTAAGTTATATCTTTAGCCCCTAGCACAGTAAAGATATTCAATTAAGTATTTGTTGACGAAATGAATTTATGCATAAATTAATCTTTGTTTTCAGATTTTTGTTGTTTGAAGTATGGTGTTATAGAGAATGTGACATTCTGTTGTATCTATCTTTTACCAACATAAATTCAGTTTTTAGAAGTTATTTATTATACAAGGAATTTGTAACTGGAACATTGCTCTTAACAGTACAGAAAACAGAAAGGACATACAGTACTTTGCAGATCTGGAGTCTGTGTCAATTTTGTCTTTATATATTTTACTCTACTTTCTCAAAGCAGATCAGTGAAAATAGCATACTAGTACAACTAAATTTTATATTTTAGATATTAGAAAACAGTTTCCTATAAATGTTTATCTGTGAGTAAAGGAAATTTTGTGCAGTTAAGGATATTGAGAATGAAAGACAAAGAGGAGGGTATATTTCTACCCATGAATTCATGAATTGATTCCTACAAGAATTACCCACATTTCAAATGAAGTAATTGAAACACAAAGGACCTGCAGATTGCAGTACATTAGGAATGATGTTACTGTTTCCTCAGCTCTATTAATATGAAGAGACAGCTCTTCAATTTTGGGACAGTGAAGGAGTTACCAAGTTGTGTAAGATTCTTACGGGAAATATCAAAGGCTATCTGAATTTAAGAGAAATCCTGGAATTTCATTATTGTAGAAGAGACAGCTGGTACTTAAAGAGTATTGTAAAAGTGCATCTTCCAGTGGTTGATTTAAATAAAATACATGTTGCCGAAACCGGTTTGGCTCAGTGGATAGAGCGTCGGCCTGCGGACTGAAGGGTCCCAGGTTCGATTCCGGTCAAGGGCATGTACCTGGGTTGCAGGCATATCCCCAGTGGGAGATGTGCAGGAGGCAGCTGATCGATGTTTCTCTCTCATCGATGTTTCTAACTCTCTATCTCTCTCCCTTTCTCTCTGTAAAAAATCAATAAAAATATATTTAAAAAAAAATAAATAAAATACATGTTAAAGTCTATGATGGTGCCACTAAAATGAGTGAAAATTTATCAGTTGTAGTAAAATTCACAGAGGAAGTTCAATGAGCTTTGTATAAATGCATATTTGTAAAAAATAGCCACCCTACTCATGATCTACAGCACTTAATTCTTGAAGAGATTATGTTTGTGTTTTGTATACCCTATTTAAATAAGCCAGAGAATAGGCTGTTTTGATCATATTTTATTTCCAATCTCTGGTGTATTGCCTGACATTTAGAGGTGCTCAGTAAGTGTTAGTGGAATGAATGAACCATGTCCATTCTTTGGATCTGGCAGTGATGAGGTTTGATGAGAAGTGACAGAACTCTTAAGTATTTTCAATTTTACAAGTTGGTTAAATAACACTATGTAACTATAAAGAGAGATGATTGAAATACTGTAATATCATTCAAGTCTGTGGCTGGTAAAGCAAATGGTTTGCTGACTGGTTTCAAATTTGAAATTATCTTTTTTAAAAAAAAAAGATTTTCCATACTAACAATTTACTTTAATCAGGGACTGTTTGGTTATAAGAAACCCATTAGAATAAACAAAAATTAAAGAGACTTTTTTGTTTGTCTCTATAAGAAATTAAGTGAATTCCATGGTGTCCAAGGGTGGGAAGTGTAGCCACTCATAGGCACTGGTACCAGGGACTCCAGAAAGATGGTAGACACCATAGTAGCCAGTCAGCATCTGTGTCTTTGTGTCTTTCTCCCACATCATACTCTATTGTCATTTTATCCCCCCCCCCGACTCCCCTAGATTTCTGTTTCTCTTCACACAGAATAGAAACCACTTCCTGAGCCTCTTAAGTGGTGACTCAATTCAAGACCAGAGGTTGCCTATGGTCTTGGAATCTAAATTCCTGGGAGAGAGGGTCTGATTGGCAGCTTGAGCTGGGTGTCCACTCATGATCCAATCATTTAGCCAAGAGTTCTGGGTCATGTATTCTCAGCCTGGTTACTAGAGGCCAGTTTGGCACAAGGTCAGCAAGGGCTTGGGCAGGTACTCTGAGAGGGCATCTGTTGCACTGTCTCAGGAATTCTTTCTAAAGAGCTTCCAAATGAAACTGTAGACATTTTCCACTTTATCTTTAACAATAGAAGCAATACTATCATTTATCATCTGAGAGGAATGATGATTATTTCAAAGCCATTTGTGACAGTGAAGAAGTCATGCCAGAAAATTATCTCCAAAGATTTTGAAGTTGACTATTCCAGAGGAAAAACTGAAAAAAAAAGAAAAAAAAAGAAATGATTATGATTTGGATAATACATTCTCTCCCATGTTCTCAGAGGAGCAGTTTAAAATTACCATTCATTTCTGAGGCTTCCATAACACATCACTGAATGTAAGTTTGTATTTTTTGGAGAATAATTACAATGAAATTAAGCCAATCTTCGAACTGCGATTTAAATGGAATGCACCATGTAATCGTCAAACAGTAGTCAAACATATACAAAGATTTTAATAGACACATTGCAAATAGTGTTCTAGAACTTCTGCCTTACTGAATATTGAAATCAATTTCATTTTGATCCTATCTAAAGTGGTTTGGCTGATATGTGTGTGTTCGTGCAGCCAAACATAGTCTCCAAGATCACCTGCAAGGAGAGTAGGAGTTAACCATTTTTACTATGACTTGTAATAGTTGAGCTGAGTAAAAAGTTGGATACTGTGTAAGTGGATTTAGTATTTTGCATCATGCTGAGAGGCATTATAATTTTCCTTGGTAGCATAGTTAATTTTACTTTATTTTTATCTTTTCAAAGGATTCATTTACTTAAAGATTATTATTTAGCATTCAAGGTATTTTTAGAGGCTAATTAGGGAGGCAGGTCACCTTTGATTTAGTGAATGTTCTAAAATGCTCATGAAAGGCAAGTAAGAAGTGCTAATTTTGTGGATTAGACATTATTTCTCCTTTGTTCTGGTATTTCAGAATTTTTTTTTTGAATTCATGGAATGTTTAAAAAATTTTAAGAATAGTAATGAATATTAACTTATATTTTTAAAGTCAGCTTAGTTATAGCTAAATATATACAAATAAATAAATTTGGCTTTGATGCTGATTATAGTTTATTAAATGTGGCTGATAAATTGCTAAACTAACTTACTGAGCATTTATTTTATAAAGAGTTAGGTTTACTTAAACACATTATCTCCTTTATTTTATTTTATTTTTTTTGTTTTTAAATATACTTTATTGATTTTTTACAGAAAGGCAGAGAGAGAGAGATAGAGAGTCAGAAACATCTATGAGAGAGAAACATTGATCGGCTGCCTCCTGCACGCCCCCCACTGGGGATGTGCCTGCAACCAAGGTACATGCCCTTGACCGGAATTGAACCTGGGACCCTTCAGTCCGCAGGCCGACACTCTATCCACTGAGCCAAACTGGTTAGGGCAACACATTATCTCCTTTAATCACACAATAATTTTGAGATATATATTTATAGCCTACTTTTTAATATTAACTTTATTGAAATATAATTTACATATATTAAAATGTACCTATTTTAGATGTACAGTTACATAAATTTTGGCTGTTGTAAATACCTATAATCAATTACTTCACCATAGTCAATATATATAACATTTTCATCCCCCAAAGATAAAAGTCAGTTCTCTGCCACCATCTCCCCACTCCCCGAGCTTTTAGTCTCTCTGAAACTATAAAACAGGTTTTCCTGTTTTAGAATTTCATATAAATGGATTTATATACTAGGTAGTTTTTGTGTATGTCTTCTTTCAGCATGATGTTTTTGAGATCCGTCCATATTATCCCTTATATTAGTACTTTTTATTGCTGACTAGTATAACATTGTATGAATAGGCCACCGTTTTTTATTTTTTTTATTTTTATTTTTATTTTTTTTATTTATTGCTTAAAGTATTACAAAGGGTATTACATATGTGTCCATTTTATCCCCCCACCCTAGACAGTCCCCTAGCCTCCCCTATCCCCCAGTGTCTTATGTCCATTGGTTATGCTTATATGCATGCATACAAGTCCTTTAGTTGATCTCTTACCCCCCTACCTCCTGCCCCCCAACCCTCCCTGGCCTTCCCGCTGCAGTTTGACAATCTGTTTGAGGCAGCTCTGCCTCTGTATCTATTATTGTTCAAAAGTTTATAATGGTCTCTATTATCCATGAATGAGTGAGATCATGTGGTATTTTTCCTTCATTGACTGTAGGCCACCGTTTTTTAATTCATTCTTCTATTAAAGGACATTTGAGTTGTTTCCAGTTTTTGGCTATTATGAATAAAGCTGCTGTTACATTTTTATATGTCTTTTTGTGTTTTCATTTTCTTGGGTAATACCTAGGAGTAGAATTGCTATGTTGTAAACTAAGTGTATGTTTAACTTTATAAGTATGTTATTTCTAAACTGTTTTTCAAAGTGGTTATACTATTTATATAACTACTAGAGGCCCGGTGCATGAATTCATGCACCAGTGGGGTCTCTTGTCCTGGCTTGTGGGATCGGGCCAAAACTGGCTCTCTGACACCCCCCGAGGGGTCCCAGATTGCGAGAGGGCACAGGCCAGGCCAGGGGACTGCACCAGTGCACAATCGGGGCCAGGGAGGGACGTGGAAGGTTGGCCAGCCAGGGAGGGACTGTGGGAAGGCTCTAGGGCATGTCCTGCCTGTCTCGCTCAGTCCTGATTGGCCAGACCCCAGCAGGAAGCTGACCTACTGGTCGAAGACCTGCCTCCTGGTGATCAGTGAATGTCATAACGACTGGTCAACCCATTGACTGTCTGCCCCCTGGTGGTCAGTGCATGTCATAGTGAATGGTTGAGCAGCCTTAGCATATCATTAGCATATTATGCTTTGATTGGTTGAACGGATGACCGGACACTTAGTATATTAGGCTTTTATTATATAGGACGAGAGGCCCAGTGCACGAAATTCATGCACTGGTAGGGTCCCTTAGTGACTGATGGCTGCCAGCCGGGTACTCCCTCCCTTTTCCCGGCCGGCCCCGACCCCTGGTGGAATTCCTGGATGAACTCCCAGTCGAGGGGATGATTTGCATACTATGCTTTTATTATATAGGACTAGTAATTTATGAGCAGGCTAGTTATCCCATATACTTGCCAACATTTAGTAATGTTGGTCTTTTACATTATATCCATTCTAGTGGATGTATAGTGGTGTATCTCATTATGGTTTTGACTTTTCATTTTTATGTGCTTATTGGCTATTCATATATCTTTTGTTGTGAAGTGTCTGTTGAAATCTTGTGCTCAATGTTTTGATTAGATTGTTGGTCTTTTTGTTGAGTTATGTGTTCTTTATATAATGTAGAAAGAAGTTGTTTGTCACTATTTTCTCCCACTCTGTGTCTTCCCTTTTCATTTTCTTATGGTATTTTTACAAGAGCAGAAGTTTTTAATATTGGTGAAGTCCAATTTAACAGTTGGCTAATTTTTCAATTTTATTCATCTAGGACAGGGGTAGGGAATGTCAGGCCTGAGGGCTATATAAGGCCGAGAAATAATTTGGTCTGTTCCTGTCAAGGCATTAGAGGTGAGTTAATTAAATGTTTGACCAAATATAGCAGGCTAATTTTTAAGTTGATAATTTTGTATGGCCTTCGAATGATGTCATAAATATCCAAATGACCCTTGGCAGGAAAAAGGTTCCCCACCTCTGACCTAGGTTATTGATTTGAGATTTTTCTTCTTTTCTAAAATTGGTGTCTAGTGCTATAAATTTCTAACAACTGTTTTAGCTGTATCCCACTGGTCTGGATATGTTGTGTTTTCATTTTAATTCATTATATATTTTTAATTCCCTTTTGATTTCTTTTTTAACCCACGAGTTATTTGGAAATGTGACGTTTAGTTTCCAGAATTTTCTAGATTTTTCAGATATCTTTCTGTAATTGATTTTGAATTTAATTCCATTATGATCCAAGGACATACTTTGTATAACTTAGATCCTTTTAAATGTAGTGAGACTTCTTTTATGGCCTAAAATATGGACTATTTTAGTAAGTGTACAGCATCTTGTTGAGGGTACAAAGCTGGTGCCAACAAATGCCTACATTTCTATTAATTATCTTTGTATTTCAGGGTGGTTTCCCCCAACCCATTTATTTGCAAGATTATGGCATG
Source organism: Myotis nattereri (assembly GCF_964212035.1). Taxonomy (NCBI): domain Eukaryota; kingdom Metazoa; phylum Chordata; class Mammalia; order Chiroptera; family Vespertilionidae; genus Myotis; species Myotis nattereri. Next base: position 71,879,541 of record NC_138085.1, on the reverse strand, counting down.
GGCAATAGTGCCTTCAGATCAGAAAAGAAAGACTCATACTTTTTCAGAGGAGGCAAAATAGAGTTTTAAAAATTCTGGTCTGACTTAAGAATGAAGGGCACTTAGGACACTAGGTTCTTTATGGAAGTATATGGAGGGTCCAGATGTGCTTCTGTTTGTTTTGAACTAGTCCCTATTTTTTATTATTTTGGCCTGTGAGGGCATTGAATTGCCCTCATCTCTAGGATATTTCAGACAGAAGTTGGCAAATGACCTTTGAGACATTTGATGGTAATTCCAGATGGCACAGGCACTCCAGACCCTTCAGGTTCTTGCATGGCAGGCTTTACGTGGCATTCTCTGATAGTTGATCTCCCTTGATTTTCACTGGACCATTAGTCTGCTTTAGGGGAAATAATTGAGATTTTCTTATTTCCATTCCCCCAAAAGATATGAACCATGTCTTAATTTCTAGTATATGACATCATTCATATTAACTTGTATATATTGATTCTTAATAAATTTATCTTTTTATATGTATTTATTTATGTGCTAGATACAGATCTCCATTTCTGTTGAAATTAAAAAGTAAGACCTCTGTCTGCTATAACCAGACTACTAATTCTTCATAGAACTGTTCTTTTAATACTGTTCCTAGGCTGCTATCAAACCTCTAATTTATTGAAATCCTTATTCATGTTTCCAGAGTCAGGAAAGATAATCATCTTTGGATTCTTCTTCAGCCAGTTCTGTGTCAGCATATAAAAAAGGAAAACCAGCAGTGGCTTTACCCTTCACATTTCCCTTTTGATACCATTCACACTAAGATCCTTAGTAACAACTCCAACAAAAAAATAAATCCTTGTTTTTCTTCTGCCTTTGGCTACAGGGCTAGGTTGTAAAAGGAAGGGAACAAAATGTTTTAGTAGGGTCATCATTAGTGATGGGGCATTAGAGCCATTAAACAAATAAACAGTTTAACAAAAAATACAACAAAATAGAAAAGTGGATGCTAGAGGATTTAGGAAATTGCAGGGAGTTTTGTTGATACAGGATTTCAGATGAAGACCAGACACATATAACTTGTGGGAGGAATGAAGTGACAAGGGAAGAGAGATGAATGGGAATAGAGTTAGCTTGAAGATTAAGAGGAATGATTAAAAAAATATTTTTATTGATTTCAGAGAGAGGAAGGGTAAGGGAGAGAGAGAAACATAAATGATGAGAGAGAATCATTGATTGGCTGCCTCCTGCATTCCCCCTATTGGAACTCAAGCCGGCAACCCAGGTATATGCCCTGACCAGAATTGAACTGTGACCTCCTGGTTCATAGATCTGTGCTCAACCACTGAGCTATGTCAGCCAGGCAACAGGATGTTTTTTTTTTAAAGTTCTTCTGCATTTTCAATAAAAATTATGTTTTCCCTTTCATTGTGCCTTCAGAAACTAGAATCTTTTCATATTATTGTTGTTCTATATGATAATCCTGTTTGATAGTGGTGCTGGAAGCCTAAGAGGATGTGGTTGCATTCAGTGTCTAGAAAAGTTACAACTCATCTCTAGTTATTTCTTCCTTTGTACTTATGCCCAAACCTCTCTATCTGGAGAAGTGCCAATTTGCTACTAAATTTAAATAAATAAGAACATTTCTCATCAATAGGGGTGGCAAATTTAGCCCCTCTTTAGAGCACTGAGCAATTTATGACCATATGTTAAATACCATAAAACAGCTTTAAAGACTTGGTCCCTGGCCATTGCCAGATTGCACCGTAGGAGTGCCGCAGCACTGCGAGGGACTGGGAACGTTTCCTCCGGCCCTTGGAGGCCTCCGTAACGCACTGATGTCACAGCCAAAGAGGCCTGTTTTCAAACATTCCCTTTATAAAGGTGAAATACTAAAAGATTCCATTTTGGCATTTGGGCGCAAAGAAGGCAAGACTTCTTTTTGATTCTTAAGGGTCAAAATTAGTATGAAAAGTGTTGTGTGGGAGAATGAGTAACTTGGCAGCAGTGAGTCCAGAAGGCAAGTCTAGGAATAGGTAATAGATATCCTACTCATTCTTTTTTCTTGGAGCATGAACTGGACTTTTGTAAGGCATAAGCAAACCAAATAGCACATGTTTCTCAATTGTTTTCCTTTTGCAAAATTTATGGAATGAATATTAATGTTAAAAACAATTTTTAAAATTTCATGCCATTGGACTGACAATAATGATTTATTTTCTCCCAGAGTATGACTCATTATTTGGTTAACTCCAATTATTAGTTTTTCTTCTTACCATCATCACAGTCTGTGAATCATTTATGGCATTCAGTGGGCTCATGGCTGAGAGAATGAAGGTGTGTGCCAGCAACATGTGATTTTTGGTTAAGTAGTGCTGTAGGGCCTTGGGTGGACTTTTAACACATGAGGAAACCACTGGTTCAGGCAGGGCCCAGTGTTATAAAATAGGAATAGGCACCAGGTCTTTGTACACGATTTTCCTGACTGTTCTCTCTGAAGGATAACTCTGCCTACAGAGGAAGATGATGAAATTTGGCTGTCAAAGGTCCAGGATTCCTAGCCTTCTTGAATGTGTAAGTGCCAGCCTGAGGGCTGGTTTCCTGTCAGTTCCTGTGTGGTTTGCACTACATCCTCTTTGCAACAGATCAGTATTTTAGGTCATCTGTCACAACTCCTATCCTGTACATTCTTGGCAATTTGATCTCAGTTTGCAGAAGGCAGCTGGTCTACTTCTCTAGGAAGTGCAGTGGTAGCTCCCGTCTCCTCCTTCCTAAGGCCAGGAAGCACACTATTGTTACTCATCACTGCTTTCTTCCTTTGAAAGAACAAAAATCTTCAAACTTTGTCAAATTCAAAAAGTGCTGGGTAGAAGTTTGAAATTACCCTTTCCATTTTGTTAATCTAGGGCAAAAACTTGAGTGATCTTTGACATCCTTTGAAATCTTGTCTTTTTCCATAATACATGTATGTGCGTTAGTGGTAGACACCTTTACCCTACTCACTGCAAATGAAGTCATGCTTAGGTCATCAGTCACATTAAGATGTTTTGTTTTGGGCTTTGATTTTTCAACAAGAGTCTAATTACTTAGGCCATGTTATTGCCCAGTTATTGTTTTTTTGTTTGTTTATTGTTTCTGTTTCTTTCCCTTTACAGTTTGATTTTTTTCCTGTTCCAGCGTCTATCAAGACTATTCACTTTGGACATGACTTAAGTATTTGCATTGGATTTTCAAACTCTGTGGAACACAGAGATATTTAAAGCACATGTCTTTACTATTTAATGTTAAGATAAATGTATTGTTTGAGTTGTTCCAATTTATCATACCATAATGGGTAAACTATGTTGGGAATTTAGAAAAGTGAGCAATGTTCCTCCTGTCTTATGACTCAGAAGTCTCATTTTAGCAACTTGATTTTATTTATATAAAATAGGAATCACCTTTAGCCCAGTTCATGTAAGAGAAGAACCTATTTCTAAAGAGAATACAAACTCATGCATGAGTTATTATTTCTTATATATATTTTTATTGATTTCAGGGAGGAAGGAAGAGAGAGATAGAAACACCAACGATGAGAGGGAATCATTGATTGGCTGCCTCTGGGCATGTGTTCTTGACCGGAATCGAACCTGGGACCCTTCAGTTCACAGGCTGATGCTCTATCCACTGAGCCAAACCGGCTAGGGCACATGAGTTATTTTTTTTTTATTATTATTATTAGTTAAGGTATTACAAATGTGTCCTCATCCCTCCCATTAACCCCCAACCTCCCCCCCCCCACACACACACTCATACTCCCATCCCCCTGTTGTCCATGTCCATTGGTTTGGCTTATATACGTGTATACAAGTCCTTCGGTTGATCTCTTCCCTTTACCCCCGCCCTCTCCTACTTTCCTTCTGGGGATTGATAGCCTGATCGCTGTTTCTCAGTCTTTGGGTCTGTCCCTTTTTAGCAGTCTATGTTGTTATCTATATTCCACAAATGAGTGAGATCATGTGGTATTTATCTTTCTCTGACTGGCTTATTTCACTTAGCATAATGCTCTCCAGTTCCATCCATGCTGTTGCAAAAGGCAAGAGTTCCTTTTTTTTACCGCAGCATAGTATCCTATGGTGTAGATGTACCACAGTTTTCTAATCCACTCATCTGCTGATGGGCACTTAGGCTGTTTCCAAATCTTAGCTATGGTGAATTGTGCTGCTATGAACATAGGGGTGCATATATCCTTTCTGATTGGCGTTTCTGGTTTCTTGGGATATATTCCTAGTAGTGGGATCACTGGGTCAAATGGGAGTTCCATTTTTAGTCTTCTGAGGTAGCTCCATACTGTTCTCCACAGTGGCTACACCAGTCTGCATTCCCACCAGCAGTGCAGAAGGGTTCCTTTTTCTCCACATCCTCTCCAACACTTGTTGTTTGTTGATTTGTTGATGATAGCCATTCTGACAGGTGTGAGATGATAACGCATTGTCGTTTTGATTTGCATCTCTCTTATAATTAGTGACTTTGAGCAGGTTTTCATATGTCTTTCGGCCTTCTGTATGTCCTCTTTCGAAAAGTGTCTATCTAGGTCCGTTGCCCATTTTTTTATTGGATTGTTTATCTTCCTTTTGTTAAGTTTCATGAGATCCCTGTAAATGTTGGAAATTAAACCCTTATCGGTGGTATCATTGGCAAATATGTTCTCCCATGTAGTGGGTCTTCTTGTTGTTTTGTTGATGGTTTCCTTTGCTGTGCAAAAGCTTTTTATTTTGATGTAGTCCCCACATGAGTTATTTTAAATAATATTCTCTTTTTATTGAAATGTTTGGGTTATATTGCTTAATACAATTATATAGGTTTCAGGGGTACAGTTCTATAATATATCATCTGTATATTGTATTGTGTGTTCACCACCCCAAACGAAGTTTCCTTCCATCATTTATCCCCTTTTACCCTCTCCTACCTCACCCCATTCCTTCTGAATTACCACTTTGTCTATCTATAAGGTTTTTTGTTTGTTTGTTTTTTGCTTAATCCCTTCACTTTTTTTCACCCAGTTCCCTTACCCTCTCCCCTCTGACAGGGGTCAATCTTAAATAGTATTCTTTTTATATTTTTTAAATCCTCACCTGAGGATATTTTTGCATTGATTTTTTGGGGGGGCGGCGGGGGAAAGAGGGAAAGACGGAGAGAAACACATTGATTGGTTGCCTCCTGCATGAGCCCTGGCCAGGGCCTGGGCTGGGGAGGAGCCTGCAACCAAGGTACGTGCCCTTGACCTGAATTGAAACCGGGACCCTTTGTTCCACAGGCCGGTACTCTATCCACTGAGCCACACTAGCTAGGGCTTAAATAGTATTCTTACAATCGATTGTGGCACAGATCATTTCTATTTCTGATTCTTCTTTTCATCTTTATAAAAACTTCATCTTTTAAAAGAAAAAAATTCCCATCTTTTGTAAGGTTCAATAACATCATTAGTATATCTCCTGTTTTTTTTTTTTTGTGTGTGTGTGTGTTCTGGTTCTTAAGATGAATGAAGAGAAAGGAAAGAGAAATTGTGTTGTTTTACAGAAAAAAGTGAACTTTCTGAAGGTGGATTTTATGTCAGATGTATGGACACCAGGCAGTATCATCATAGAAATAGCCCAACTCCTGATAATTCACTAAGGATGGCATGAAGGAAGAAATTTTGTGTTTGATATCTAGATTATTTATAGCAAATCAAATCTGTAGTTCCTGAAATAATATGTTGTTAAACTCCAGGGATAGGAACCTCTGTGATCTTTAAGGTTTACATGGCTTACAGAGTAGCTGATCAAGAAATGTTTGTTTATTAAATGAGTGAAACCAGGGCACTAAAAGAGTATATCTTATGTAGAAGGTCTTAATTGGAAGGAAACTAATCTTTGGGACCTTTAAGTGGGATAAGGGGTATCTAAAGATTTGAGAAAGAGCAGCATAGTTTCTTCATCGAAGAAAGGGCTAGGAACTATGAAAGGTTATATAGATCTAACTGGTTTACATGCATATTTAGAAAGGACCTAGGAAAAGACTAGCAGAAGTAATTTGCAACACTTGGGCTAGAATAGGACTAATTTTACTTTGTAAAGAATAACTGTTAATAGGTTGAACTCTTATTACAGAATGATGTATATGGTACATTGGGAAGAAAAGAATAAGTTGAATTTATCCCCAGAGTAGCATGGCCTTTGATTCTGTCCTTGGGATGGATCTGATAAGCAGATCATGAAATGATTAGTTAGACATAAAATATGTTGCTTGACAGTATGCCTAGAGTCTGTCATGATTAAAGAATGAATGCTGCTTAATGTTGAAATAAGATAATTGGTCATTTTAATATAGAGCAAATTGCAAAATTGTTTCTTCTCCAGTTAATTTAATTTTATTTTTTACTGCTCTTTCTGTTTCTCCTTTTTCTGTTTTTCTAAGTGTAATTTCACTACAATTGGGTAAGAAAAGTTCCAGCTGGTCACACTCAAACATCAGACTTTTTACCTACTTTGGCAGGGTTGACCATCTCCTCTAGAAAGGAAAGAAAGAATCCACAAATCTCAGAACTTTCACCCGACCATTATCTAGTCATTACTGAGCACCTACTCAGTCCAAATTCTGAAGCACAGTCTTTGAGGGCCTCCATTGTTTGGGACCATCATAACCTTTCCAACATTCCTCTCTTCTCTTTACCCCCTTCTCTACTAAACCCAGTTGTTTTGATGGTCTGTCCCCGCTTTCATTTTCAACTCTACAGTTGCTCTCCCTTTGAATATCTTGTTTCTACTAGTGTTGTCTATTCTAAGGGGCACATAATTTGTTTTCTACTCCTTAAATTTTGCTAATTCTTTTACCCTTGCCTATAATTACCATCTTATATTTCTTAGTTTTTATCTAAGCCCATTATGAACAGCACTAAGAGTAGATATTTATTTATTTATTTATTTATTTATTTATTTATTTATTTATATTTTTTGACATTTAAAAAAAGAATTGATTAGACTGAGCCTGACTTCAGACTAAAAGGAACTAGTTAGTGAAGTAGGAGACTGAGGCAGATTGTCCAAAGACGGCCACAACAGTATCTCTTGTCCCACATGATCTGTTATACTGTGTGTGACCTTGGCACTCCCCTTCCACTTCAAGAATTCGAGTATAAGTTTTCTTCTCTTGAATTTGAGTGGATTTTTGACTATTTTGACCAATAAAATATGATTAAAATAAGTTGTATGACTAATGAGGCTGGGTTATAAATGGCAGAATAGCTTCATTCTCATTAGCAGGAACACTTGTGCTTGGGGCCCTGCGCCACTACCTATGAAACCTGACTGCTTTAAGGTTGCTCTACTGTCAGGTAGCCAAGCCATATGAAGAGGCCACATGCCACATGTTGGTACTGCAGTTGGCAGTTCTTGTCTTGGAGTTATCCCAGCCCTGGGCACCAGATATGTGAGTGGAACCATATTGGACCCTTCAGACCAGCCTATATACCAGCTGAATACCACTGAGAGGCCTCTTTCCACACTGTCAGAGCTAAAGAATCACTGACTACATTCTGCTTATGTTTCTAACCCACAGAATCTGTGAGCATAACAAAATGGTTGTTGTATTAAGCCTCTGAGTTTTGGAGTAGTTTGTTAGGTAGCATTAGTAATTGGAACAGAGAGACTGAAGAACAGGAGCAGAACAGGAGCCTGGAGGAGGGTGGAAGAGATGCGACTAGGAGCAGGGATAGAGAGGTTCAGGAAAAGACAAAAGAATCAGGAAAGAAATGGGTAGATTTTGAGGAGAAAGTGTGGGTAATTCACTATATAAATATATGTATATTTTGTTATGTTTATATTTGGATAAAGGTGGAGTTGGAGATGCTTAGCAAGAGGTAGGTCTAGCGAGGGCCTGGCCGCCAGGTCGAGCTCCTGGTCTTTAACAAATAAATACTCATGTGAGGAAAGACAGAGGCTTGGCATTTGATCATTCTGGTCTGCCTTCCTCAAGAGAGTTTTGTGTGTAGTGAATATGTAGGTGTGAAGTACTCCAGCCCTTCAGAAGAAGAAAGGTGATTCTCTCCAGAAGAAAGCCTTGTACCTCTGTGGCTCCATTTATAAGTTCTGAACCGCAACATGGCTCTTTAGAATTTCGAATGACCCAAAGCTGCTGTGGTTTTAGGAAATGAAAGGAAGCCTACCTCTAAAGTGGGGACTTTAAGTAGCAGCTTTCTTGAGAGGAGAGGGAACAAATCTAGTTTCAGTTCTGGAGCTTCAGAGGGCTTTTGTCCACATTGAGGACTCAGCAAGTGTTAATTGAATGGCAGAATTGATTCTCGTTTTCTGTAGCATGCAGCAATCTGGCCACCAGCCACATGCAAGTCAGTTTGTTTCTGTGAAGGTTGACATACTGCATATCTAAATGTACTCTTGACTCCGAGAATCCTTCAAGTTGTAGTTTTCCTTAGTAAATATCTAATTTGTTGTTGAAATCTTTTAATTAAGGTTGTAGAAAGAGAGATGCTGTAGAACCTTATTGAAATGCTAATACTGGGTAAAAGAACATTACTTTTATGACAGGGTAGCCCTGATGTATCAAACCTTTACTTCATGTGTAATAGTTAGAAGATAGAATTTGCCCTTGTGTTATCAGGGACTTCACTATATTTCAGTTGGTCTCTGTTAGATGCTTTCATTTCACCATTTCTTAATCCCTCTGACGCCCGTGTTGGAGTGACTTTGGTGTATCTGAGATGTGATTTCTGTTTTGCTTATTTCTCCATCTCTTCCCTGAACATTGTGGCACATGTAGATAACTTGCTCTTACAGACCCTGCTTGACTTCTTTCTGACTTGCATAATTTTCCTGGCAGGAGCATGACTGTCTTTTTGCTTTGTTTTCATCAACTTAAATTTAAATTATCAAACAGAAAAGTTGTCATCGTGATACCATGGCTTTTAAAAGACTGCTCATTTTCTGTTGCTTGATTATTTTTGATTTTTTTCCTTTTTTCAGTGAATGTTGGCTAGTGCTTGTGTAGCTTTTACTGTTTTTACTCTGGTAGTAGTTTTATTTTATTCATTGTTTCTGAAAAGCATATTCTTATATCTACTTTTGAAGAATTTTAATTTATTCATCCTTATTTTTCAGCATCCTAAATTTTCATTAATTTCCATAGATTCCCCCACGTTAGCTTTCGTGAATTACTGGACTGGCTTTTGTTCATTGTTAGACTTGTTGTTTAGCTCTGTCGTGTGTGAACTCAAAGGACCCTTCATACTAGTTTTTTTACATCTTTCTTGGTCCAGTTGCTGGGCATTTCAGAATTATTTGCCAGTAGAAAGTGTTATTTGGTTTTTTTTCTCTCCATGAATTCCAGAGGCTACTGCTTAGTTTTCACAGTGTTTCTGAGAGTTTCTGGGTGGGTTTTGCACGATCCTCCAAGCGCTGTTTTGTGGGAGCTGAAGACAAGGTCCAGCCTGATCCTGTTCTTTGTGTGCTAGTTTGATTCTGCTGCTAGAGTTGTGGTTTGTGCCTGCGGATGCGCTCAGCAAAAGACATTGTTACACAATGACCTCAGGATTCAAAGAAAGATTGGTGCGTTGCTCCCTCACCATCTAGTATTCTGTGGTTAATTCTCCTGATTTTCTGGCAAGTGTTGCTTGTTTGTGTCAAGCTTTGCCACATCAGCCTTAAATTTCTGCTTTGTTTAATTCAGCTAGGATTTAGAAAGAAATATTTACAATTGTATAGCATTCCATATTTTCCAAAGTATTTTTACTTAACTGATCTTGCTCTAATTTCCCAACAGCTTTGGGAGGCCAGTTATCCCGCCTTATGTGTACGGGGAGTGGGGGTGGGGTGGGGGGACTTATACAGTCTAAGTGACTAGCCTGACGTCACTAACGAAGTCAGGGATCCAGAACTCAAATCCAAGGTTCCACGTACAGGCTTGATGCTTTCCCCACTGTAACATGCTGGGAAAGAAATACCACTTTTATTATCACACAGTAACAATGTGCTTCAAGAACAAATCAAGGTGAATAATCAGGTGCTCATGGTGAGAGAGTTATACAAGAAATACGAACAAGCCATGACATTCCTGACTAGGTAAACACAGCATCAAATTCTGATGACTTCTGCATCCATCAGCTAGGAAAGGTGTGGTCAGTTGACCAATAGTTGATTGGGAAATTAACGGACGAACTTCTACTTTTGTGTGGAACTCTTTTGGACCCTTGAAGAGTAATAACTTGTAGTTGGTTATTTTTGTTTTGCTTGTTTTTGAGGGTAGAAATCACAAGCAGAATTTGCTGCAAATAAGGTGAGAAGTTAATCAGGTTTATGAGAGAAAGGCTCAGTTTCAGCCTTGAGATGTAGAGAATAGTCTTAAATGTATTTTACTGTATGTGTCTTTAAGACTCAGCCTGTGATCTTATTATTTTTTTAAAATACAATTTTTTATTGATTTCAGAGAGGAAGGGAGAGGAGAGAGAGAGATAGAAATATCAATGATGAGAGAGAATCATTGATCGGCTGCCTCCTGCACACCCCCTACTGGGGATCAAGCCAGGCATGTGCCCTTGACTGGAATCAAACCTGGGACCCTTCAGTCTGCAGGCAGACACTCTATCCACTGAGCCAAACCAGCTAGGGCTGTGATCTTATCTTTTGGACCTTGATCTAGTAACATGGCTTTATGATTCATGTCTATTATCTGTCCTGATATATCTTTAATTGTCTTAATTATATCTTTTTGATATACTAAAAACTGGTTTAATTCGCAATCAGATGGTAAATTAAAACAGTTTTGAACCACTTTCTAAAATCAATTGGGTCTTTTTTTTTAATGTGGGAAAGATGAAGGGAGAAAACTTAAAGGTCAATATAACTGGAAGGTCCAGATAATAAGATGGACCGGATGCCCTGACCGGTTTGGCTCAGTGGATAGAGCGTCAGCCTGCGGACTCAAGGGTCCCAGGTTTGATTCCGGTCAAGGGCATGTACCTTGGTTGCAGGCACATCCCCAGTGGGGGTGTGCAGGAGGCAGCTGATCGATGTTTCTCTCTCATCGATGTTTCTAACTCTCTACCCCTCTCCCTTCCTCTCTGTAAAAAATCAATAAAATACATTAAAAAAAAAAAAAGATGGACCGGATATGTATAGCTAAACTCTGGGCAACTGTGAATGAAAAAAATTGTTTTTTTATCTTAAAATATACTTAAAATTTATTTAGAAATACAATTGTCAAAATACTTTAACCTTAGCAAATGATGTAAATGTTAAGTACTCAGTTTTATTTTACTTTAGGATTGAAAAGAATCTGAAAGAAATTAGATATTACCAAAACCAAATTTAATTCAAGTAGAAGAGTCTCTCCTCAACCTCAACCTATAAGTCTTGCTACAGTTCCTCCTAAGAGACATGGAGCCCTAGCTGGTTTGGCTCAGTGGATAGAGCATCGGTCTGTGGAGCAAAGGGTCCTGGGTTCGATTTTGGTCAAGGGCATATACCTCGGTTGCAGGCTCCTCCCCGGCCCGGGTCTTGGTCAGGGCCCATGCAGTAGGCAACCCAATCGATGAGTTTCTCTCACATTGATGTTTCTCTTTCTCTTCCACTCTCTCTAAAAATCAATGGAAAAATCCAAAAAAATAAAAAATAAATAAAAAAATAAAGAGAGACATGGATTTGCCAGAAGTTATGTCATTCTAATAATTAACTGGAGTGGAAGAACTTTATTTTTAGAGCTAAATACCCTTGGATGTCATCTAATCTGCTACCCATTGTAGCAGTTTCTTTAGTGGTGCCTTGGTAAGTGAGTATTGTGGACCCTGAAGAAGAAGACACCTACTGAGAAAGGCTCCTGGTGGCTAACTGGGCTCCAATTTAGAAAAATAGATCTTAGCCCGCTGGTGTTGCTCAGTGGTTGAGCGTCGACCTACGAACCAGGAGGTCACGATTCAACTCCTGGTCAGGGCACTTGCCTGGGGCGTGTAGGAGGCAGCCAATCAGTGATTCTCTCTCATCATCGATGTTTTTGTCTCTCTCTCCCTCTCCCTTTCTCTCTGAAATGAATAAAATTATATTTAACCCCCCACCACCCCAACAACAACAACAAAAGATTAGTAGCCATCTTTATACAGGGGCCTCTCATGCAAACTGCACTTCAGGGAGAAGCCTGCACTAAGCCATCTGCCCCCTGCACTGAACTGCCTGCCTGCACTGTGTCCCTGCCACCGAGCCAGTCCTTATAAAGGAGTGCCTGGAATCTTCATTCAGTCGGAGCTATACAGCTGTACCCCCACCAGCTTCTTTACCAGCCAATCAGAGCTGCTCCATTCTGACGTATTGGGGCAGAATCTTTTAATTCATTTTTTTGTTACTGACACTATAATATTTTTTGAGGTATTAAACCATTTAAATTAATGGTTTGTGTATATCTATAAAAATCAAGCTTACATGCTAAGTTTGTTATTTTCTCAGTTTTTTACTATTTCATGATATCATCATTACTGATATATTTTTAAAATTATATTTCATTTCCAGCTACTTAAAAAAACCACAAACAAAATCATAGAAAGATTGAGAAAGCTTACTTTCTTTTTATGGGGTCAGATGCATTGTAATAATTTAAAAAGAATTGGTAATAAATTGTATTAATGAAACAGTTTTATGAATATGCATTAGAAAATTATTAAGACTAAAAATTTCTACAGTAGAATGCTTATTACTCAATAAAGTAATGCTAATTCATAGCACTTGGCTTAAAATATTGTTATTTTATGCACTGAAATAAATATACAGAAGAATGAGGTTAAAGGTTCATTTAAAACATAATATAACATCTGAAGATAGGACATGATACCCCTATCCTAATTAGTTTAACTTTCTAAGAGTTGGCAACATAGCAGATTCCCTATGATATACCTAAGAATCATGTAGCTCAGTTTTCTGAGAACTGTCTTTTGTTGTAAACCACTGTAAATGACTGGGCACGCTTAACTTGGAGAAGGGAAGACTAACAGAAGGGGTCCTTTGTAGAACAATACCATGTAGAATAATGCTTAAGGTACAACTAGCATTAATAACTAAAAGTGATTTTAACCACATATATGTTTTTCAGATATAAGAAATAACGTTTTCCAGCAGCTAATAACTGCCCAGCAATAGAATGTGCTGCCTAATGAAGTAGTGGGCACATTTTACCTAGAAATGGTCACGGAAAAATGGATGAGCTTTTTCCCTTCCCTTTGTTCTTTTCTTTCTTTTCATTTTATCCTCTAGATCTCTGCTGTTCAACATGGTTGCTACTAGCCACAGTGGCTATGGAGTACTTGAAGTATGGCTAGCCTAGGAGCAAGACAGTACAGGAGGGAATCACAGAGAGGAGGACAGGATCCTTAATTTATGTATGAAGTCTCAGGTGTATTCTTCTTTTTTTTTGTTTTGTTTTGTTAATCCTCACTTAAGGAAATTTATCCATTGATTTTTTTTTTAAAAGGAAGTAGAAGGGAGAGGGAGAGACATAGAAACATTGATGTGAGAGAGACACATAGTTGGTTGCCTCCCGCTGGTGCCCCAACCAGGGCTGGGGATGGAGCCTGAAACCAAGGTACCTACTCTTTACCTGAATTGAACCCAGGACCTTTCAGCCTGCGGGCTGATATCTATCCATTGAGACGAAGTGGCTAGGGCCAGGCTTATTCTTGAGCTGCACATGTATGGAACTGGGCAGAATGAATATAGCAAAGGCTTTGAGAATTGAACTGTATTGTAGTTCAGTGGCCAGATTCCAGACTGGTTTCTCAGTAACACATGTGGGGAAAACCAGAATAGCATTATCAGGCTTTGAAAACTGTACTGACATTTGAACCAAGTTCACAGAAGATGGTCTACCATTTTCATTTTGAACCTAATGTTATGCCAATTCATTTGGAAGCTTAAATGAAATGAAATTCCTTGGAAGACTTCAAAACTTACTCAAGGAGAAACAGATATTCTGAATAGCCCTACATCTGTTAAAACAATTGAATTCATAGTTAAAAAAAAAAACACAGCACCTTTCAAAAAGTAAAACTCCAGGCCCAGATTGCTTCAAGTGAATTCTACCAAACATTTAAGGAATAAATACCACCAATTCTACACAATTTCTCTCAGAAATTAAAATTTCCCAGCTCATCTTATAAGGCCAGCATTCTCCTGATACCAAAATCAGTCAAAGAAAGTACAAGGAAAACAAAACAAACTATAGACCAACATCCCTCATTTGAAGAGAAAAGCAAAACTTTAAAAACATTATTAGCAAATTAGAGGCCCAGTGCATGAATTCGTGCATGGGTGGGGTCCAGCCGGCCCAGCCCCTATGAGGGCAGATCAGAGCCGGGCCTGTCCGGAGGAGGAGACAGCGAGAGGTTGGCCCTGCCCCCAATTAGGGTGGGGGGTGATTGGGGGCAGGGGTGGCCATGGGGAGGGGCTGTGGGTGGTGGGCCAGCTGGCTCCACCCCCAAATAGGGTGTGGGGGGGCCGATTGGGGGTCAGAGGCTTGGGGAAGGGCCATGGGAGGTTGGCCGGCCAGCCCTGCCCCTGATCGGCGTGGGGGTGCTGATCAGGGACGGAGCGGGCTGGGGGGAGGGCCTGCGGACTGACCAGGGTGGTAGGGACTCATTGGGGATGGGACTGGCTGTGGGGAGGGGCTTCAGGCAGTTGGCTGCTTGGCCCTGCCCCTGATTGGGGTGGGGGGGGGCTGATCTGTGGTGGGGTCAGCGGGGGGAGGGGCTGCAGGAGCTTGGCTGGCTGGCTCCACCCCTTATTGGGTTTGTTTAGGTTCTATAATTGCAACATTGTTTCTTAGAGTGCAAGCTCAGAGGCCAGCAGCGGCAGGCGGGGAACCTTGGCTTCCTCTATCACTGGAGCAAGCAAGCCTCCTGTTCACTTCAGCTGCCTGGCTGCTGACCGCCATCTTGGTTGGCAGTTAATTTGCATATCTCGCTGATTAGCCAATGGGAAGGGTAGCGAAGTTATGGTTAATTACTATGTTTCTCTATTATTAGATAGGATATATAGATAGAATCCAGCCGGAAAAAAAATATAAAATGCATCATGCCCATGTGGGTTTTATCCTGGGAATACACAACAGATTCAATATTTGAAAGTCATCAATGTTATTCTCCATATTTATGGACTAATACAAGAGAAACCATATGATCATATCAATAGATGCAGAAAAAAACACTGAACAAAATTCAAAATATGTTCATGATAAAAACTTAGTGGTATAGGAATAGAAGAGACTTTTCTCAATCTGAACCTTATAGAGGATATCTACACAAAAGTTACAACTAACATCATAAGTAAATGGTGAAAGACTATATGCTTTCTTCCTAAGATTGAGAACAAGGCAAGGGTGTTCATTTTCTCAACTCTGATATAACATTATACTGAAAGTCATAGGCATTGTATAAAGCAAGAAAAAGAAATAAAAGGCATACAGATTGGAAATAAATAAAATTGCCTCTATTCACATATGATATGATTGTATATGTAGAAAATTCCAAGAAATTAAAAAAGAAATTCTAGAATTAATAAGTGAGTTTTCCAGGATTTTAGGATACGAGTAAATATAGGAAAATCAGCCTTTTTATTTTTATACTAGCAAGAACATTTGGAAAGAAAATTTACAAACAATGCCTTTAAAATAGCTACCCTCTAAAAAAAAACAACAGAAAGAAAAATTTAGTTATAAATCTAGTAAGATATGTTCAGGATCTATATCAGATATATGGAATAAAAAGCTTTAATAAATGGACAGATGTATTCATGGATTAGAAGACTGAATATAGTTAAGTCAATTTTCCCTTAGTTAATCTATAGTTTTAGTGTAATACCCATCAGAATCCCAGCAGGATTTTACAGGTATTGACAAGATGGTTTTAAAATTTATTTGGAAAGGCAAAGGACTTAGAAAAGCAAATAAATTTTGAAAAGAAGAACGAAGTTGCATAAGTCAGACTACTTAATTTTAAGACTAATTTTCAAGGGCAGTGCAGTATGGGCAAAAGAATAGACACAGATCAGTAAAACTAAATTGAAAGGTAAATAATAGAACCATGTACATATGATTGATTTTTCACAATGGGAAGATACTTTGATGGAAAAAGGATAGTCTTCTTGGCAAATGGTGCTAGAACAATCGGGCATCTGTATGCAAAAAAAATCTTGATCTTAAACCATGTACAAAATATAACCCAAATAAATCACATTCTGAAATATAAAATTTCAAACTATAAAACTCTGAGAAGAAAACATAGAAGGGAGTCTTTGTGACTTTAGTTAGGCAATGAATTCTCAGATACAACATGAAAAACAACTCATCAAAGGAAAAAGTTAATCAATCGGATTTCACCAATTTAGAAACTTGCTCTGCTGAAGATACTGTTAAGAGAATGAAAAGATAAAGCACAGTGGGAGAAAATACTTCCAAATAACATATCTGACAGAGGACAGATTTCCAGAACATAAAAAGAGCTCTCAAAAGTCAACAATAACCCCAAGCTGATTTGGCTCAGTGGATAGAGTGTCGACATGTGGACTGAAGGGTTCTGGGTTCAATGCGGAAAAGGGCACGAACCTCAGTTGCAGGCTCTTCCCTGGCCCAGGCCCTGGTCTGGGTGAGTGCAGGAGGCAACCAATAGGTGTGTTCCTCTCACATCAATATTTCTCTCTGTCTTTCCCTCTCTCTTCCTCTCTCTCTCAAAATCAATGAAAAAATTGATTAAATCCTCAGGTGAGGATTAAAAAAAAAAGTTAACAATAAGAAAAGAAACAACTGAAAAAAAAACACCAATGGGCAATAGATTTGAACACACTCCACCAGAGAAGATATACAGATAGCAAATAAGCATATGAAAAGATGCTTAACTTCATTAGTCATTAGGGAAATAGAAATTAAAACCAGAATGAGATGTCATGACACACCTCTTAGAAGGACTAAAAATAATAAGGACAATAACAACAGCAAATGGACCATATCAAGTGTTGGTGAGAATGTGTAGCAATTGGAACTCTCATGCATTATTTGTTTGACTGTTAAATGGAACAGCTATTCTGGAAAACAGTTTAGCAGTTTGTTTTAAGGTTAAAGATATATACTTCTTCATATGACCTAGTGATTCCACTCTTAAGTATTTATCTAGAAATGATAATTATTTTTCTAGAAAGGAAAATTTTATATTCACACAGCATATACAGTACATGGATGTTTGTAACAGCATTATTCATAATAAAAAAACAGCACTAACTCAGATATCCTTCATTGGGGTCAATGGATAAAGGAATTGTGCTACATCCATACAATGGAATACTAGTCAGATATAAAAAGGAACAAATGATTGATACATGTACTTAAATGTATCAATATATTTGGCTAACTCTTAAATACCATATGCTAAGTGAAAGAAGCCAGTTTCAAAAGGTTACATACTATATGGTTCCATTTATATTGTTACTGGAAATACAAATAACAAATCTTAGAGAGGACAGATTTCCAGAACACATAAAGAGCTCTCAAAAGTCAGCAATAAGAAAAGAACCAACTCAATAAAAACAATGGGCAAAGAAAATATAAGAGCAGGGCCTTGACTCAGTGGTTGAGTGAGGTACTGATTAATTGAACTCAGAGTGAAAAGTCAGAGACAGGTTCAGGGTGTTAGGCTGGAATGAGCTGCCGCTGCCCAACTGCTCCCCTGGTTGCAAGTCTTTTGGGAACCTTAGAGTTTAGGAGATGCATGCCTGTGGGGGAAGAAGAGGGGAAAGGTTCAGGCATGCTTGTAGGAGGGAAAGCACATGTTGGGATCTTCATTTTGGTGGTTTTTAAAGGCTGGGGTTTTAGGGTAGATATCATTATAATCAGCTTTATGCTGATGCACCGAACCCTTAACTTTATCTGTTCTTGGGTGTGGTTGGCAAATGGTTCTAATTGGATTTCTGCTCTCTGTCTTCCTTGAGTAGGGTGATGTAAGCTATTCACCCTCTGCTTGGAGAAGAGAAATGTAAACCATTTACTCTTAAGTGTCCTTGGTTTCAGAATATGGGAATTTTCGATTTACTAGATGGCAATAAATTGCTTGACTGTTTAACTGTCTGTTTCAGTTTCCCTATTCCATTGTCCTGGCTTACTAGCCTATCTCAATATGACATTCTGGAAAAGGTGAAACTGAAGTGAGAGAGTGCGTATCAGATGCTGCTGGGAATGAGGTGTGGTGGGAAAGTTTAACTACAAAGGGATAGCAAGAGGAAATTTGGGAGGATGATAGAATTGTTCTGTATCCTAACTTTGATGTTGTTTATATAAATCTATGTATGCAAATCTATGCATGTGATAAAATTCATAACTGTACTCCAAAAAGGTGAATTTTACTGAATAAATTAAAAAAATAGTTAGAAACTTAATTTCACCCTTTTCCTTTTACTCTTTTCATGTGGCCACTAGTAACTTTTAAATTATGTGTGTGAAATATATTTCCATTGTACAGCATAGCCTCAGATACTAGAAATGCAAAGAAGAATTAAATGTGGTCTCAGTCTAGAGATAGGGGTCTGATAGAAGGAAGTCTTATGTGGAAAGGAGGCCAATGTAAATGACTTACATTTAATCTCCCCCACTTTCATATTTAAAAAAATGTATTTTTTAATGACTTCAAAGAGGAAGGGAGAGGGAGAGAGTGATAGATACATCAATGATGAGAGAGCATCATCGATCGCTGCCTCCTGCATGGCCCCCACTGGGGATTGAGCCCACAACCTGGGCATATGCTCTTGACCGGAATCGAACTATGATCTCCTGGTTCATTGGTCAGCATTCAACCACTGAGTCACACTGGCCAGGATCATCCTTTTTTTTTTTTTTTTTTAAACAGATATTTCTTGAGGGCCTGTGTCATACAAATTATCTCAACTCCCAGATACCATAATTCTTTTCCTTGATATAGGAAAAGAAATTCTACCTCTCAAGACATAAAGTGTGCTATACAATGGAATCATTGGCACTATCTCTGAATTTGTAGGAAAGCAGAGTATATCTTTGAGGTACTTGATAAGTTTCTTTGTGGTATTCTTGTAATGAATGTTCTAGGTTTGTAGTATTCTTGGGTAAATATTGTTTATATGATTGCACCCATGAGGTACTGATTAATTGAACTCAGTCTGCCAGAGAGAGAGAATTTTCCAGAAGGATGTTCAGCCTGTCTGTTTATAACTTGAAACCGGGAGCGCCAACCCAAAATTGGAATAGAATCTAAGAATACTACTATGCTGAGCTGTAAACAGAGAGGTAAATCTAACAAGATTGAAATATATAATAGGGACAAATTTAAAACCCTGAAGTACATTCTGAAGTTTTGCTGTCCAAATTAAGAATAAAGACTAAAAAAAAAGAGAAAAGAAAAATGAAGACTATGTGACTTAACAACAGTGTATCCTATATAATAAAAGAGTAATACACAAATTGACCCTAAGGGCGCGCACTGAGGGGGAAGACTCTCAACGCAGGAGCTGCCCCCTGGTGGTCAGTGTGCTCCCACAGGGGGAGCTCCACTCGACCACAAGCTGGGCTGATGGCTGCGAGCGCAGCGGCGGTGGCGGGAGCCTCTCCCACTTCCTTGGCAGCGCTAAGGATGTCCGACTAGGGCTCCCAGGCTGCCAATGGTATGTCTGACTGCCAACTTAGGCCCGATCCCCTGGGAAGCAGGCCTAAGCTGGCAGGTGGACATCCCCTGAGGGGTCCTGGACTGCGAGAAGGCACAGGCCGGGCTGAGGGCCCCCCCCCCCCCCGAGTGCACGAATTTTCATGCACCGGGCCTCTAGTATGTATATAAAAGTCTTGGGGCTCTTAATTGATAGGAAGCATAATACTAGTCAACACTGATGTGTCTGCCAAAGAAAGCTATTTCAATTTTCAGTGGTATTTTTTAAATAGAAGGTTAGTATCTAAAATGAAGGCATGGATTTTTTAACTTGATTCTGTGCTCTTTAGATTATGGTTAGTTTTGGGTATTATCCTCTAAGAGGATTTACACAAACTGGTACACCTGCAGAGAAGAGAGGAATGGATGATAAAATAAATTGAGACCAAGTCATATGAGGAATAGTGAAAGAAACTGGGGTATTTAACCTGGTCAAGATGTGACTCATGGTGGGGTTGAAAGAGAGGTCACAAGAGCTGCCTGTAAAGGGAGTAGAAGGTCTGTGATATTAAAATGAAACTAGAATTGTTCCATAAATTCCTAAGAAGTAGTGGATGAAATTTTAAGAGAAAAAGAGATTAAACTTCAATATAAGGAAACACTATCAAGAGTTAGAACTCTTGGCAATGAGTCACCTCTCTAAAGTCTTTTGTCAAATTATTGCTTGAATCTACCTTCCCATTGAGAATCTCCTTCAGCTGGCATTTCCACAAGGTTCTCATCTGATGCTTACTTTCCATACTTGGAGTTTCAGTAAATAACCATTTTATGTAGCAACTGAGGAATAATTCTTCCATTATTGGCAAAACTCCAGTTATTTACCGCTTGAGTTATTTCTTTGAAACCGTATTTCCTGGCAGTTATTTAAACTTTAAGGTTCGCCTTAGCTGGTTTGGCTCAGTGGATAGAATGCCAGCCTGTGGAACAAAGGGTCCCAGGTTCGATTCTGGTCAAGGGCACGTACCTTGGTTGCAGGCTCCTCCCCGGCCCAGGCCCTGGTCGGGGCTTGTGCAGGAGGCAATCAATTGATATGTTTCTCTCACATTGATGTTTCTCTCTGTCTTTTCCTTTCTCCCACTCTCCCTAAAAATCAATGGAAAAATATCCTCGGGTGAGGATTAACACACACACACACACGCACACGCACACTTTAAGGTAGATACTATTTCAGTGGTAAGAATAGGGAAAGGAGCCTGTGGACAAGCTGTGGTCCTTCTATGACTGGGATCAGGATGACGGCTCACTCTGCAATCTGGGACGAGGCCTTCCTGAGATGATGTTGATATCCTCAAGATTGTCAGCTTCTAGCTCAGTTGGCGTGGCTTAGTGGTTGAGTGTTGACCTATGAACCAGGAGGTACGGTTCGATTCCCAGTCAGGACACATGCCCAGGTTGTGGACTTGATCCCCAGTGTGGGATGTGCAGGAGCCAGCTGATCAATGATTCTCTGTCATCATTGATGTTTCTATCTCTCTCTCTTTATCTCCCTTCTTCTCTGAAATAAAAAAGAATATATTAAAACTACCTTAAAATACGTTAATACACATAACAACTCTTTTCATTTTGGAATTTCTGTGATTTCATGAATGTGTCATATTATGAAGCATTGGTCCCAGTATTGTAGCCCGGACATTTTCAGGTTGTGATAAAAAATAAAACTTGAAACTACCATTTTGTTTTTAGTTGATCACAACTGCTAGCCATTCTAGGTGTTTTGTGTCTTTACTTTTTTTTTTTAACCTCACCTTATGTCACCCTCTATCCTACTTTTATTTCTTCGTCCTCCTGCCTACTCTTCTTTTTTCTGGAAAGTTGAAATAAGCAGTATCTGAGTAGTCTGTACTTTGTGTTCCTGTCATCTTCTCCAGGGTGAAATAAAGGAAATGCGAGGCTATTGCCCTCCTGTATGATTTGTTTTGGTCTTTTCTCCACCATCTCCGCCTTGAGGTCAGGTGCTGTGTTTTCTCCTTCCCATATCACTCCCCAGGTGTCCAATATGTGCATCTGTGCATCGAGGTTTTTAATAATGTTCTTGACTGATTTACTGACTGTTCTCCATAGCAAGAAAACAATGACGCATTTTATTGCAGAGACTATAGATGTTGAACACAGTGTTTCAGGAGATCTTAGAGGTTGAAGGTAAGAGTTTGAGAAATTCTGAAATGTAAGGGTGAGATTCTGAAAGGTATTTAAATTTACTTGTTTTGAAAAATACTTGTATAATGTTTTTATTATATATATTATAGTAACGTCTCTCTAAAAAGATCCTCCCAGTTGAGGGTGTGATAATTTGGTATGTAGCTTTTATTTAAAAAATATTGTATAGTCAAATACTTTGAGCTGCTTTAAAATGTAAAAATATCAACTAAAGTAAGAAAAAAAAAGAAATTAACTTCCCCAGTACTGTTGTTTAAAAGGATCCATGTGGGAGCTTCTTGAAAATGAAAGATCTTTGTAAGTATTCAGAGATTATCAAAATAGTCTTTGTTTTTAAAAAGAGCTCATTGCAGAGTTTTAAAAATGGGAGAACTCCCTAATTGCATTTTCAAGATGATTTTATTTATAAAAAATAAATTTATTAAGAACCATTGAGTAAATACTTTCTAGTTCATTTATTTAAGTTAAGATTAAAGTAGGACACATTTTTGTATCACACTAAAAAATAACAGCTTTATTGAAATTTATTTACATACCATGCAATTCTCTCTTTGAAGTGTACAATTCAGTGGTTTTAATGCATTCACAAAGTTGTGCAACCTTCAGCACTATTCCACAACATTTTCATCTCCATAAAAAAAACCCTTCTACTTATTAGCAGTCACTCCCATTTCCTCCTTTTCCTGACCCTGGCAACCATTAATCTACTTTCTGTCTCTATGGATTTACATTCTAGACATTTTATGTAAATGAAATTATACAATAATCATACAATATATGTGGCCTTTTGTGTCTGACTGTTTTCACTTAGCATAAAGTTTTCAAGGTTCATCTACATTGTAGCATGTAACAGTACCTTTTTTAAATAACTGAATGATATACATATCTCACATTTTATATATCCATTCTTCAGGTGATGGACATCGTTTTTTTTTCTACTTTTTATCAATGTGAATAGTGCTGCTATAAACACTCATGTGCAAGTTTTTGTGTGAACATGTTTTCATTTTTCTTGAGTATATACCTGTGAGTGGAATTGGTGGGTCATAAGGTAACTCTGTGTTTAATATTTTGAGGAACTGCCAAACTGTTTTCCAAAGTGGTGGTACCATTTTCAATTCCCACCAGCAGTGTATGAGGGTTCCAGTTTCTCCACATACTCACCAAGACCTATTATTCTATGTCGTTTTGATTGTAGCCATCATAGTAGGTGTGAAGTGGTATCTCATTGTGGTTTTGATTTTTATTTTATTAACTAGAGGCCTGGTGCATGAAAATTCATGCACTGGGCAGGGGGGTCCCTCAGTCTGGCCTTTGCCCTCTCACAGCCCAGGAGCCGTTGGGGGATGTCCACCTGCTGGCTTAGGCCTGCTCCTTGGGGTATTGGGCCTAAGCTGGCAGTCAGATATCCCTCTGGTAGCCCAGGAGCCCATTAGTCAGACATCCTTATTGCTGCCTTGGAGGTGGGAGAGGCTCCCGCCACTGCCGCTGCGCTGGCCATCCATGAGCCAGCTTCTGGCTGTGCAGTGCTCCCCCTGTGGAAGTGCACTGACCATCAGGGGCAGCTCCTGTGTTGAGTGTCTGCCCCCTGGTGATGCACATCATAGGGACCGGTTGTTCCAGGTTCTTTTGCCATTAGGGTCAATTTGCATATTACCCTTTTATTATATAGGATGATTAATGATGTTGAGGATTTTCTCATATACTTGTTGGCCATTTCCATATCTACTTTGGAGAAATAGCTATTTAAACCCTTTGTCCATTTTTAAATTGGGTTGTCTTTTTATTATTGAGGTGTCTTATATATAAGTGTGCCTTATATATTCTGGGTTCAAGTTCTTTATCATACATATGATGTGCCAAATCATGTATTTTCTCCTATGAGTTGTCTTTTCACTTTCTAGATAGTGTCCTTGAAGGACAAAAATGTAACATTTTTATGACATCCAATTTACTTAGTTTTTCTTTTGTTGCTTGTGCTCTTGATTTCATATGTAAGAAAACACTGCCTAATAATAAAGATATACTTTTATGTTTTCCTCAAAGAGTTCTATAATTTTCTCTCTTACACTTAGATCTTTGATCCATTTTGAGGTAATTTTGGTATAGTTTAGGGACTCAACTTTGATTGGTTAGCATGAGGATATCCCATTGTCCCAACACTATTTGTTGAAAAGACTCTTAGTTTGTTTGGGCTGCTATAGCAACATATTAGACGTTGAATGGCTTAAGCAACAAACATTTACTTTTTTTAAATTAAGATCTTTATTCTTTTCTTTCTAAATATATTTTTGTTGATTTCAGAGAGGAAGGGAGAGGGAGAGAGATATAGAAACATCAATGATGAAAGAGAATCATTGATCGGCTGCCTCCTGAACGCCCACCACTGGGGATTGAGCCCACAACCCAGGCATGTGCCCTTGACTGGAATTGAACTCGGGACCCTTGAGTCCGCAGGTCTTTGCTCTATCCACTGAGCCAAACCAGCTAGGGCAAACATTTACTTTTCACAGTTCTGGAGACTGGGAAGTCTGAGAGCAAGATACTGGCAGATTCAGTGTCTGGTTAGGGTCTTGTTCCTGGTTCAGTCTTTTTCATTGTAACCTCACACGACAGAAGGGCACAAAAGAGCTCTGTTGGGTCTTTTTTTAAGGGCACTAATCCCGTTCTTGAGGCCCCTGCCCTTATGACCTAATCACCTCCCAAAGGCCCTACCTCTAAATATTATCACATTGGGGATTAGGTTTCCACATATGAATTTCATATGTGTGTGTGTGTGTGTGTGTAAATTGATTTCCAAGAAGAAGGGAGAGGGAGAGATAGAAACATCAATGATGAATCGTTGACCAGCTGCCTCCTGCATGCCCCCTGCTGGGGATCCAGCCTGTAACCTGGGCATATGGCATGTGCCCTGACTGGGAATCAAACCATGACCTTCTGTTGATAGGTCAGTGTTCAATCACTGAGCCATGCCGGTGGGGCGCCACATGTGAATTTTAAGGGGATACAAACATTCACTCCATAGCAGACCCTTTTATTAAAATTTTTTTTTAAAATATATATTTTTATTGATTTCAGAGAGGAAGGGAGAGGGAGAGAGAGATCGAAACATCAATGATGAGAGAGAATCATTGATCGGCTGCCTCCTGCACGCCCCCCCACTGGGGATCAAGCCTTGCAACCCTGGCATATGCCCTGCCCAGGAATCGAAACGTGACCTTCTGGTTTAGTCTGACAATGTATAGGTCGATGTTCAACCACTGAGCCATGCCGGCTGGGCTAAATTTTTTTTTTTTAATTGTGGTAAAATATGCATAACATAAAATTTAGCATCTTAATAATTTTTTTTTAAATATTTTTTTATTGATTAAGATATTACATATGTGTACCCTCTACCCCCCCACCCCCCCGCTCATCCCCTCACCCCCCCGTTGTCCGTGTCCATTGGTTAGTCCTATATGCTTGCATATAAGTTCTTTGGTTGATCCTTCCCCCTTGCCCCCACCCTCCCCTACCTTCCCTCCAAGGCCCGACAGTCCAATCAAAGCCTCTCCGTCTCTGGATCAGTCCTTGTTCATCAGTTTATGTTGTTCATTATATTCCACAAATAAGTGAGATCTTGTGGTATTTACCCGCTCTCCAGTTCCATCGATGCTGTGGCAAATGGTAAGAGTTCCTTTTTCTTCTTCCTCTTCTTAAAGAATACCTTTCAGCATTTCATATAATCCTGGTTTGGTGGTGATGAACTCCTTTAGCTTTTTCTTATCCGTGAAGCTCTTTATCTGACCTTCCATTCTGAATGATAGCTTTGCTGGATAAAGTAATCTTGGTTGCAGGCTCTTGCTATTCATCTCTTTGAATATTTCTTGCCACTCTCTTCTGGCCTGCATGGTTTCTGTTGAGAAATCAGCTGGCAGTCGGATGGGTACTCCCTTGTAGGTAACTGACTGTCTTTCTCTTGCTGCTTTTAAGATTCTCTCTTTATCTTTTGCTCTTGGCATTTTAATTATGATGTGTCTTGGTGTGGTCCTCTTTGGATTCCTTTTGTTTGGGGTTCTCTGCGCTTCTTGGACTTGTAGGTCCATTTCTTTCACCAGGTGGGGGAAGTTTTCTGTCATTATTTCTTCAAAAAGGTTTTCAATATCTTGCCCTCTCTCTCCTTCTGGTACCCCTATAATTCTGATGTTGGTACGCTTGAAGTTGTCCCAGAGGTTCCTTACACTATCTTCATACTTTTTGAATCTCTTTTCTTTTTTCTTTTTCGGTTGGGTATTTTTTGTTTCTTTGTATTTCAAATCTTTGACTTGATTCTTGGGATCCTCTTGTCTGCTGTTGGATCTCTGTAAAATATTCTTTATTTCAGTCAGTGTATGCTTAATTTCTAGTTGGTCCTTTTTCATGTCCTCCATGGTCTCACTATACTCCTTGAGGGATTCATTAAATTTATCGGCGGTTTCCATAAAATTCTTGACAAACCTTATAAACGTGGCCTTGAACTCTATATCCAGTCGTCTGTCCTCCTCCGTTTCTGACAATTGTGACCTGTTTCTCTGTCTCCGCATTTTGGCTGCTTCCCTGTGTTGATAGAGTGGCCCTGCGCGCCAGGTGTCCTATAGGGCCCAGTGGCTCAGCCTCCCCAGTTACCTGGGGTGGACACTCTTGGTGCACTCTTTGTGCCTTGGTTGATGTAGGATCACTGGGAGGAATTGACCTCCAGGCCAATTGGCTGTGGGAAGCAGCTGTGTCTGAAGTGGGAGAATGGTCCCCCTCTGACCACTGGGTACAGTGGCTCCTGGATCTAAGGAGGTGCTAATTCAGCCCCTGCCTGAGGCCTCACAGCCAGGCCACGAAGAGGCTCAGCTGTGAAGCAATGCAAGCCGCTGCGGGGCCTTGGGCCTTCTCTTGGAAGTTCCGGGTCTGGCTGGCCCGGCTGCAGTTAGGTAATTATCAGGTTGCAAAGGGCCGGGGCATTCACATGCAAAAGCCTCTGCCGCAGCCTGGGTGGGGCAGGGTCTCAGGGAGTCAAAAGGCCGGAGAAAGAAGCAATGGCTGATTCTCCGCGCCCGGAGTCGCGCGTCTCAGTGTCCCGGTAATGGCTGCAAGCACCTCTGAGGGAAATCCGCCCTCAAGTTCACCTGCTGCCGCCTGAGAGAGCAGCCTCTCCCCGTATGTGTCCTGGGTCCCCAGAGACTTCCCAGAACCGGAGATCAGAGCAGTCGGGAACTTGTGATTCAAAAAGACAGCCGCGTCCTCAGGTGCCACACCCTTTCCGCGTGCGCGAGCCGCCGCCGTACCTCTGCACTCAGCCTCCGCAGCTCCTCTGGCTCTCAGCGTGCTTTTCTTGTCTTCTAGTTGTAGAAATTATACTCAGCCAGCCTTCCTGTTTTTCTGGACGATGTTTGTTCCGTCCTTTGGGATAATTTTCAATTGCTGTGGGAGGCGACTATTTCCCGGTGTTTATCTATGCCGCCATCTTAGTTTCTCTCCATCTTAATAATTTTTAAGTGTACATTTCGGTAGTGTTAAGTACATTCATATTGTTGTGCATCCAATCTCCATAACTCTTTTCATTTTGTAAAACAAACTCTTTATATCCATTAAACAACTCCCCATTTCCTTTTCCCCTAGCCCTTGCCAACCACCATTCTTCTTTCTGTCTCTATGAATTTGACAGAGATACTTCATATAAGTAGAATCACATAGTTCTTGTCTTTTTGTGACTGGCTTATTTTGCTTACCATAACATTCTCAAGCTTTATTCATGTAATAGCATGTGCCAAAATGTCCTTTTTAAGGTTAAATTTAATGTTCCATTGTGTATGTTCATCTTTTTAACTGTCAATGGGCAATTGCTTTAGTTAGACTCTACTATATTGGGAATAATAGTGTACAAATATCTCTTTGAAACACCGATTTCACTTGTTTTGGTAGAATTGCTGAATTACATGGTAATTCCATTTAAAAATTTTTGAGGAGTCGCCATATTGTTTTCCATAGTCGCGACACCAGTTTACATTCCCACCCGTGGCTCACAAGGGTTCCAGTTTTTCCACAGCCTCGCCAACACTCAGTATTTTCTCTTTGCCCCCATTGAATTGTCTTAGTGCCTTTGTCAAAATCAATTGACTATAAATGTGAAAGTTTATTGCTAGACTCTGAATTCTATTCCATTGATCAGAATGTCTCTGCTTATGCCAGTACCACACTGTTTTGATTACTGTGGTTTTGAATTGGGAATAAATTTTCAGTTGGCAAGTGTAAGTCCTACAACCTTGCGTTTTCAAGATTGCTTTTTGGCCATTCTGGATCCCTTGCATATACATATGACTTTTAGGATTGGTTTGTCAATTTCTGCAACAAATATGTCAGGGATTTTGATAAGGATTATATGAAATCTGTAGTTTGATTTAGGTGGCATTGTCATCTGAACAATATTAAGTCTTCTGATTCATGGACATGCGATATCTCCCATTTATGTAGGCCTTCTTTAACATTTTTCACGAATGTCTGTAGTTTTTAAGTGTACAATCTTACATTTCTTTTGTTAAGTTTATTCCTAAGTATTTTATTCTTATTTATGCTGTTGTAAGTGAAATTGCTTTCTTAATTTCATTTTAGATTGTTCATTGATAATGTATAGAAATGCAATTGATTTTATACATTTACCTTGTATTTTGCAACCTTGCTGAACTTATTGGTTCTCATAGTTTATTTTTTATTTCTTTTGGATTTTATAGCCAATCTAGATGCCATTTATTCATTTTTCTTGCCTAAGTGCCCTGGCTAGAAGTTGCAGTACAATGCTGAATAGGATTGGCAAGAGTGAATATCCTTGGATCAGATTTTTAATGTTTGGTGGTTTGGAAATACGATGTATTACTGACAATGCTCCTTTGAGAATTTGAAAAGCAAGCTTTGTGTCTTCAGTAGAAACAAAAATAATAAAATTGCTTCTATTGGAATTTAGCATGCTATTTATTTTTTGAGCATTGAGGCACAATGGATTCTAGCTTGGCTTTTTCCAAAACTTTAATGCCTTTGCTTTATTAACTTTATGATTTTTTTTTTCTAAAGGTCACTAAAGTATGCCAGCCATAGAGCTTTTGAAAACGTAGCTCTAATGTACATGTCCTCCTGAGGAATTGTTCATGCTGGGTGTAGTTGAATAAGAATGAGTAATCAGGGCATTCGTATTGTTTTCACCAGTTCTTCTTCATCTTGGCTTGGATTAATGCTTTATAGTTGGCAGATTTGAAGAAATTTTATAACTCATAATAGATATAGTTGACAACCAGATTGTGGGTTGGATGAAGGGACGGATTGTAGTAACTTTTATTTATTTTATTTTATTTTTTGTTAAGCCTCACCCAAATATATTTTTTCCATTGATTTTTATTTTAGAGAGAGTGGAAGGAAGGGCGGGAAGGAGGGAGGAGGAGAGAGGGAGAGGGAGAAGGAGAGGGAGAGGAGAGAGGAGAGAGGAGAGAGGAGAGAGGAGAGAGAAACATTGATGTGAGACAGACACACATCAATTGGTTGCCTCCTGCAAACACCTTGACTGGGGTTGGGGGTTGAACCTGCAATCCAGGTATATGCCCTTGACTGGGAAGCGAACCTGCCACCCTTTGGTGGGTGGGTCAATGCTTTAACTATTGAGCAACACTAGTCAGGGCTGTACCAACTTTTTTTTTTTTTTTGGTACTAACTTTTGATAATTTAATTCTAAGCCCAACTTCTAAAGGATATATTCTTGCTCAGATTTATTCCTTACAGAAAGTGGTAGAAGTAATAACTCTTCTATACTTTATTCTTTACTGTAGATTTTTGTCAGTACTTAGATATTCAATGTAGAGAATAGAATTTCTTTCATATATTGAGTATTTCTTGAATCTATTTTGTATGTGTTGCATTTTGCTTTGTCAGAGATATGAAATAAATATAAGAGCATGCTTGTTTTCTGAATGCTTACAAGATATTTAGGAAGATCAAGTTTATGTCTTGTCTCTCTCACAAAATGTAGGCTCCTAGAGGATA
Organism: Myotis nattereri; assembly: GCF_964212035.1. Taxonomy (NCBI): domain Eukaryota; kingdom Metazoa; phylum Chordata; class Mammalia; order Chiroptera; family Vespertilionidae; genus Myotis; species Myotis nattereri. The sequence goes on along the minus strand of NC_138085.1, from coordinate 71,849,645 downwards.
ACCATCTTTGTATTGACGCAGTGTGTATCACAGTGCTCACATTATAGGGTGTGTTTATTATGAATTTTAAAAATTAATGAAACAATAAAAATAATATGACTACATTTCAATACTCAAGTGAATGACATAACCAAATAGTATTGTTGAATTTCATAAAGAACAATGATCAGTTCTGAATTTATTAGGGAAGCCTTTATGCAAGAAAAGATAATTAAGCGGGCTCATAAAGGATGGGTAAGAACTGAAGAAGGGGTAAGAGCATTTCAACTACATGTCATAGTATTTGAAGGTCAGTGAGTGAGTGGATCATATCAACTGGAATAGAAAATTGGTATTGGCTTGTAGATAGAGAGAAGAATGGAAAAATAAATAGGAACATTGTATTTTGGAAGCCTTAATGCCAGTTGGAAAAGCTTGCCCTCACTCCATTTGACATTAGAGAATCATTTAGATATTTTTTTAGCTAGGAAGTTTTGGGGCAAAGCAGTACTTCAAGAAGATTTACTTTGTGACAGTATGTATTATGGGCTGGAGGGAAACTGGTATTAGGAGATCATTTAAGAGGATATGGTCATAACTGAATTCTTCTAGTCCTGCCAGCTCTTCAAGAGCAGAGTTCTTTGCTTGGTCTTTAGTGCTTAGCATAGAGCCTAGAGCCGAGTTTAAATGTTTGTTCATTGGATGCATGAATGTATGGACTAGGTCAGTGATGGCGAACCTCTGACACGCGTGTTAGACATGCGAACTCATTTCTTTGGTTGATTTTTCTTTGTTAAATGGCATTTAAATATATAAAATAAATATCAAAAATATAAGTCTTTGTTTTACTATGGTTGCAAATATCCAAAAATTTCTGTATGTGACACGGCACCAGAGTTAAGTTAGGGTTTTTCAAAATGCTGACATGCCGAGCTCAAAAGGTTCGCCATCACTGGACTAGGTCATCTGGGCCTGGATATAGCTGTGAGCAGTGGGACATATCCATATGAGAAACATTTTGTTTTCTGTGAGTATAAAGGGTACAGGTAGGGTTGAAGATGATACCAAAGCTTCAGCATGATGATTAAGGAATAACAGTGCCATCCCTAGAAATAGGGAAGTCAGCTAGGGGAAGAGAGGGGTGCGAAAAGAGACAGTGATGAGCATGGTTTTATTTTTTTATTTTTATTTATTTTTTAAAAAAATATATTTTATTGATTTTTTACAGAGAGGAGGGAGAGGGATAGAGAGTTAGAAACATTGATGAGAAACAGCGATCAGGCTATCAATCCCCAGAAGGAAAGTAGGAGAGGGCGGGGGTAAGGGGAAGAGATCAACCGAAGGACTTGTATACATGTATATAAGCCAAACCAATGGACATGGACAACGGGGGGATGGGAGCATGAGTGTGTGTGTGTGTGGGGGGGAGGTTGGGGGTTAATGGGGGGGATGAGGACACATTTGTAATACCTTAACTAATAATAAAAATAATAATAATAATAATAATAAAAAAGAAACATTGATGAGAGAGAAATATCGAATAGCTGCCTCCTGCATACCCCCCACCGGGGATGTGCCTGCAACCAAGGTACATGCCCTTGACTGGAATCGAACCCGGGAACCTTGAGTCCGCAGGCCGACGCTCTATCTACTGAGCCAAACCAGTCAGGGCATGAGCATGTTTTTAGATTTGTTGAGTTTGACATTGAAATACCTAGTACATAGAGGTAGAAAGGCTCAAATGAGAACTGAAGTCTGAATGTTTAAATTTGGATATCACCATGAAGATATTGTTTAAGCAGTAAAAATGATTGGACTGATATAACTGTATGTGTGTGTATGGATATATGGTATGCAAGTACACTAGTATACATACTCCTATATACTAGAACCCAGTATATGTGTGTTAGATTATGGTGTACTAATCTGCTTATTTGTATTAGCAGAATGGTGAGGACTGATTCTTGGGGTGAATGGAGGGAATAAAAAGGGAGCTAAAGAGGGAGACAGGAAAGGAACAGAGAGGTAGGAGAATTTACAACACAGATTTGCTAAGGAGGCTTTGTAATTTGTCATGTTTCAAAATAATACTAGTAATAACAACACTAGTATTCCCTTATCAGTTACTGAGTGCTTGCTATATACCAGACACTGTGCTAGTGCATGGTGGTCTTTTATCCTCACATGTGGTTGGTCTCTTTATTAACTTTATAAATTTTATACGAACGAATAACTTTATGAACAAATCTGTGAAGTTAGTGCTCTTATATCCCACTTTTACTGATGAGGAAACTGAAGTGTAAAGAAGTTACAACTTGCCCAAGATGATTTGAATACTAAATAATTAGGAGACCTTATGGCTATACACCTGACTTTTTTTTACTCCAAGCCAATGTTCTTTCCATTATACCAAAGGTCTACATGTTTAATTTCTTCCAGGAAATCACTATATTTTTAGAGCATCAGTCCTCGTTCAAGGCCTGTTAATTAGCAGGCAATGCCTGGACTGTAACAAAAATATCTCCATGTATTTTGTATGTGGCTTTTTATACCTTCCTACTGTTTATTTACATTTATAGTGTGTTAGGAGATTAAAATTTTTGATTGCGTGTTGTGGATGTTAATTTAAAAGAGGATATCAGTTCTTTTGTTTGGAGAATTAATCATTCAGAAAGTGTTTTTCAATTTTTTTTTTTTTTTTGTCTAAAATAAACATCTTCCAGAACTTTTTCTGGTGCATTCCTCAGAATGTTATATCTTAACAAGGAAATGAGAAGGGTCTGACATTTTCTTTTATTTCAGGGGATATAATTTTCAATGCCCAATACCCAGAGCTGCCCCCTGATTTTATCTTTGGAGAAGATGCTGAATTCCTGCCAGACCCCTCGGCTCTGCATGTGAGTAACTGCAGGCTCATTTGGATATTCTTCATTTGTTGAAAGAAAATAAAATTAGCTTTGGACAGTTGCTTAATAGTTAAATTTGCCAAACGTGGACTTTTCCCACCACTTTTTTCTCTGTTTTGTGAAATAAGTACAACTCTTAATGTGCTAAAAGAATTTAAGTAAGAGGTGTTTTTATTTTTTCATTGCAGCTTTACTTTCAGACTATTTTGAATTAATGAAATTCTCTAGCATATTGGTTAAAATATTTTTTCTCCAGCTTGAGACATGTTGAAAACATTTTCTTTGTTTTAACTTAATATTTCATGCCTGCAATCAATTTTCTAATGTTTACTAACACTTCATCACAGGGCTTGTTAGAGGAGTGTTTTTTGGCTGAGAGGCCTTTTTATTTTTTGTAATGTAAGTGAAAGTGTCAAATTTGGACTTGAATCCATATTATCTCAGTATTATTATCAGAAGGGTAAAGACCAGATTAAGTCTACAAGACCCAAAGCTTCGCAGTTGAAGTAAGATGTCTCTGGAATGAAGGCAAGAAGGGGGTGGTGGGACTTGTCAGAGCACATGAGGTTTATATAAACATGGTGTGCTTTGCGTGGCTGGTGGAGAAAATGTGCCATTTTGTTAAAAAAAAGTCTGGCCAGAAAAAATGTCTCTTTCCTTACCAAGTTCGATTTTGCTATGGTGCCTCTACTATAAGAAGTTTTATTGTTGTTCAAAACAATGTTCTTAGTTTTGGATTTTGGAATTTTTTGTCTCATTTAAGTTTTGTAATTTAGAGTTTTGATGACTTACTCAGAAATCTTGTCCCCTCCCTTTTTAAAAAGGGAAGTATTAAATAGGAAGTTTTAACCCAAACTTAAAGAATTATCTTAAATTTTATAACACAGTTGTAAAAATATGGTTGGCAGGAGTAGGATGATTTTGTTGCTAAATTTCTAATAATTACCAAAAAACTGTTACTTTGGCTGGTTTTTTAAAAAATTGTAGTTTAGGTATGGCCCCTGTAGATACTGTGTGTTATATATTCATCCCATATTGAGCTGAAGGGCTTATCTGAAGAAAGTGAATTAGCAGCGGTTCTCAACCTGTGGGTCGCGACCCCTTTGGCGGTCAAATGACCCTTTAACAGGGGTCACCTAAGACCAACCTGCATATCAGATATTTACATTACGATTCATAAAGTAGCAACATTACAGTTATGAAGTAGCAATGAAAATAATTTTGTGGTTGGGTCACAACATGAGGACCTGTATTTAAAGGGCCAGAAGGTTGAGAACCACTGGCTTAAATAAAAGATACACATAAGGTTAATATAAATATGTGGTGTTCTAATCCATCAGATGAAGCCACCTCTTTCTAAACTCAGACCTTTGTAACTCAGGGAAATGAGTGCCAATAAGGACTTTGAAATTCTTAGATGAATGAAAATACTAGATAGATACCAGATATAGAGATAGATCTCTCACAGATACCAGAGAATCATAAATCACTGAGTTAGAATCTTAGTAGTCTAGTGGTTCCCACTTTTGATATACATAAGAATAATTTAGGGAGCTTGTTAAAAATACAGATTCCTGAACCCAGTGGGCATACTGAGTTAGATACTTTAGGAAGCCAGAGTAATTACATTTTCTGAATAATTTTTATGTATTAGTCTGAATTGCTATTGGGAAGCACTAATTGAATTAATCTTTTACAGTAATATTCCCAACAGAAACCAATCTGCCTTTGCCTCACATTATTTCCAATGAAGGGTCATTTTCCAGTTTGGGGACAGCTCTAATTTTTTTAAATGACAGCTTTATTGAGACATAATTTATATGTCATGCAATTTACCCATTTAAAGTGTGTAATTGAATGGTTTTTAGTGTATTCATTGAATTGTGCAACCATCACCAGTCAAATTTAGAACATTGTCATCACCCCTAAAAGAAACTCTTGTTCCTTCTAGGCAATAACTAATCTATATTATGTCTATATGGATTTGCCTATTTTGGACATTTCTTATAAATGGAATTATACAATATGTGTTTTTTTGTGTGACTGATTTTCTGTGAGCATACTGTTATTTTTTTAAGCTTTTTAAAATTAACTTTATTGGGGTGACATTAGTCAATATGAACATATAGGTGTCTATGTTACAAGATCTGTATATTGCACTGTGTAGCAGACTGTTTTCAATGTAGCATATATCACTGTTTTTCTATTGCCAAATAATATTCCATTGTATGCATACACAACTTTTTATTTATCCATTGTTGGTTGGTGAATATTTGGTTGTTTCCACATTTCATCTGTTAAAAATATTGCTGTTGTGTGGATAAATTTTTATTTCTCTTGGGTGTATATCCCTACGAGTGGAATTGCAGGGTTAAATGGTAACTCTGTGTTTAGTTTTTTGAGGAATTCCCAGACTGTTTTCCAAAGTGCCTGTACCATTGTACATTCCCGCCAGCAGTGTATATGTGTTCCAGTTTCTCTAATTCCTCACCAATGTTTGTTATTATCTGTCTTTATGATTATAGCAATCCTAGTGGGTAGGAAGTGGTATCTCACTGTGTCTTGGGTTGCATTTCCCGGATGGCTGTGCATCATAATGATATTTTGCATCATTTCACTGGAGTGGAAGCTGCATGAGAGAATGGAGTTAGTTTTGTTCGCTGCTAGTACCTAGAAGAGCACCTGGTGTGTAGAGGTATACAAATATATATACCTCTACATTCGTGTTTGTTAGGGGAATAGGTTGCTTTAAGGTTTTGTATTCCTTAAGGGACTTGTTGGTTTCTGAAGCTAGAAAATATGTTTTCAATGATAATTTCAAAATAGAAGAAAAAGACTCAGTTTTAGAGAAGTTTGGGGCATAAAAATCAGTTAACAGAAGCTCTGAAGCAGTGATTTTCAGCCTGGCTTTTGCAACACCCTGTGGTATATTCAGCTACCTCAGAGGGTATTGTGAAATTATTTCCCCTGAAAATAATAATGATAATTCATTTCAATTTAAAATAAAATTGCATAAAGGAGGAAGGGTGGATCACAAAATTAAATGAGAAGAACATGTTGTAATCATGGCAATATTGGGAACCACTGATATCTAACTTCCCAGTTCAGTGGTTCTCAACCTTGGCTGCGGATTAGAATCACCTGGGAATCTTTTTAAAATCCTGATTTCTGGACCTCATCCTCTGGAAATTCTGTTTCTTTGTTACTAATGTTGTGGCCCCACCCCATAACAAAGAAACAGAATTTCCGGAGGATGAGGCCCAGAAATCAGGATTTTAAAAAGATTCCCATGTGATTCTAATGTGCAGCCAAGGTTGAGAATCACTGTCCTAGTTTGAAGAAGGTGAGGGCAGTTTTGTCTTTGAGACAATCATCTTCAGGTTGGGGGAGCTACTGCTACTGCAGGCACTGCCCATGTTGTACAATTCTTGACTCTTCTGCTAGCGTGGAATGTTAGCATAGAAAAAAGTATTGTACTAATGCTTTGTCACTTCTCTTCCCCTGCTCTTCACTGTGCTACTTGCAGAAAGACATCTTTTGAATGTGTCCTTGCAAACTAGTGCTCATGCCCTGTAGACACGACATAGATGCAAAGAATGTGTGAAGCTGGTATGGAGTGCATGGCCCACTGTTGAAAAATGCTGCCCAGATATGTGGTGCTCCTAGTCCTAGACACTTCCATGTCCATGGCCTGTAATATCTTTATAATAGAGTGCTCCGTCATTGTTCAGATATCTATTAATGCTTCATTTGAGACCTATAAAAGTTTCATCGTTAGCCTTCAAGCTGGACATAGCGCTCAAGACAGATAAGTGCATAGAATTGCAGCCATGGGTGATACGTGCTGGGTAGAGGTATATGCACAGGGTGCTGTGGGGCTGTGTAGGAGGAGCAGTTATCAGATCCACATTTGGGAGGTGCCAGGGAGTTAGAAACATTATTTGATTGGTTATAAGTACTTGATATTTTGGTGTAACTTATTGAAGAATAATATACTACAGAAGAGTGTACAAATCACAAGTGTATAGCGTGGTGAATTTTAGAAAGTAAACACACCACGTAACCAGTACCTAGATCAAGAAACAGAACACTCCCAGTGTCCAGAGGCCCTACTCATGCCCCCTCCGTCACTGTGACCATTTTTGCCAAGGGTAAACATTTTGCTGACTTACACCACCATGATTAGTTTTGTCTCTTTTCAGTCTTTCTACAAATGGAATCAAGTATGGACTTGTATGTCTGACTTTTTTTCACTCAACATTTATTTGTGAACTCCACCTATACAATTTGTTGTTGTTGTATGCTCATTGCTCATAGTATTGAGCAATGTAAACTGAATATATAAACTATATAAACTGAACATATCACAGTTTCTTTATCCATTGTTATTGATCACCATCTGGATTATTTTAGTTTCTTGCTGTTGTGAATAGTGCTCCTGTAAGTGGTACATATCTCAGTGAATATACTAGTATGTGTGCATTTCCGGTGGGTATTTGCTGAAGAGTGGACTTATTGGGTCACATGTATAGAAAATTAAGGAGAGGACTATTCATATATATACATATGCATACACATATAATTTTGAAGGCATGTGCTATAAACAAGGCTTTAAAAGCACAATTGTGGAAAAACAACATCTTACCCGTTTCAGCTGCTCACCCTTATCTGCTCCAGGACAAGGCACCGGACACGTCCGTTTATACCTCCGTCATTTTCCCTCCGAAAAACAACATCTTGAAAGAACAAACAAGTTAAAATTAAAATGAAACTTAAAAAGTTTATCAATTGGATTCCAGGTAGGAGACAGAAACCGTACTAGTAATTTGAATAGGAAAATTGAATATAGAGAATTATTAACAATTTAAAGGAGCAAAAGAGAATTCTAAAGAATGTAAGAATAGCGATTGTATAGAGTAGCTACCCCAGGGCTGAGGGAGGACACCCAAGAAGGAACAAACTTGGAAGATCCTCCCTCACATCTCCCCCTACCACTAATGCTGAGACTCTGACCTCTGGACTGGAGAGGGTGTGGCTGTAGCCCATGGATGGTGGAGACCTTCACTGGTGTGTGGCCCACTGGGTTCTGGTTGGCCAGGGCTGGAGAGTAGAAATGGTCTGGGTGCAGTTAAATAGGCGGAAGGGTGAGCACGACTGGTCTCCTACATGCCTCTGGCAGCTGTACTATAGGCGCAGCTACAGAAAGTTCACCAGAACTAGGATAAGAAGCTTCTCTTCTGTTGCGCCTCGTACTGTCCCTTCATCACTTTCATTGACAAGCTAAACACCAGCTGGCAAAGGAAAAAAATTGTTTACAAGATCCAACCCCCGTTTCATAAATAGGACAGAGAAAAGTAGATTTGGGAGATGAGAGGCAATAAATGAATAACTAGCACAAGTAGATAATGCCTAACTTATCTTAGTGTATTGTTTTCTGCCATGTCTAATCTGCTATGAAACCCCTCTAATGAGTTCTTAACTTTAGGTAAAATCTTTTTTAATTCTGTTTGATTATTTTCCATAAACTCTTTGGTGAATTTGTCTTTTCATCTATAATTTTCTCCATTTTCTTGCACATACTGATTATACTTATTTCTAAGTCCGTATGAGTCAGTTCTAGTATTTGGAATATTATTGGGTCTATTTGTTTTGCCTGCTTTTTTCTTTGGTTATCAACCATGTGGTACTGTATTTGATATTTCTAATAGTTTTGAATGAACATCAGACAATTCAGTTAAAAACATAGAGGCTCCACCTGGCCAGTGTGGAGCATCGACCCATGAACCAGGAGGTCACGGTTTGATTCCCAGTCAGGGCTCATGTCTGGTTTGTACACTCAGTCCCCAGTAGGTGATTGAGGGTGCAGAAGGCAGCCAATCAATGGTTCTCTCTCATCATTGATGTTTCTGTCCCTCTTTCCCTCTCTCATTCTCCCATCCATTCTCTGAAATCAATAAAAAAAAATTTTTAAAAAAGCTCTAGAGGCTCCAAATGATGCTATCTTATTCTAGAGAGAGGGTTCATTGTCCCTTCTCACAGGCATATAGATGTTGGCAGATCACCCTAATCCAGATGGGCACCCTGCTGAGTTTGGCTGGTTTGTAGCTTTGGTCAGGGTCTGGCTCCCTCTGGCTCACTGCTGTTCCTGAGGTAGAGCTCTTTAGGGTTTTCATCCAAGAGTCTGGAGCGGTCAGTGTTCCTAGACACTTTTTTAAAAAAATACGTTTTTATTGATTTTATAGAGAGAGAGGAAGGGAGAGAGAGAGGAAAATCGATGAGAGAGAAACATGCATTGGCTACCTCCTGCACACCCCAACAGGGGATCAAGCCAACAACCCAGGCATGTGCCTTGACCAGGAATCGAACCGGTGACCTTTTAGTGCATGGGTCAATGCTTAACCACTGAGAAACACTAGCCAGGCAATTCCTAGACACTTTTAAGTGCCTTAATCTTTAAAATATTTTAAGATAGAATGTCATAATTTCTCAAACATTAAATCACCCAGACAGTGTGGATCTTTGCCCTGATGGATCTCAAATTCTAAATTTTGTCTTGTAAGATTGCTGATAGCTCCACTCTGCTTTTCAGAGGTAGTTTATTTTTTCTTTTTAATTGAATTTATTGGGGTGACATTGATTAATAAAATTGTATAGGTTTTAGGTGTACAATTCTGTAATTTATCATTTATATATTGTATTGTGTGTTCACCACTCCAAGTCAAGTCTCTGTCCATCACCATTTATCCCCCTATACCTTCTTCTTCCCCGCCCTCCATCCCTTTTCCCTCTGGTAATCACTATACGGTTGTCTGTGAATATGAGAAACTTACCAGAAATTTCAATGCAAAATTGGTTTATGTACCAATGAATTAAAAACTCTACTTGTACTTCTACCATGATCTGTTTTTACTCCTCAGCCATGGAAACATTTTATGAAGAAGGAAGAATATTGGTGTCATTATTCTTTGTAAAATGTACTTCCTACAGGGAGACAGTGGAAGTGACCTGATTTAAAAATGGTGATTTATGATTTAATCTATTTTTCCAAAGGTGTTGCTATTATGATCAATTTTGGATTAAGGAAAGGAGTATTAATATATACACATATGCAATACACATATAATTTTGAAGACTTGTGTTATAAACAAGGCTTTAAAAGCACAGTTGTAGAAAAACAGAACATCTTGAAAGTACAAACAAGGTACATTCAAAATGTTCACTCTCATAAGACAAATGAAAAAAAAGGCAACCCAAGTTATTTTTGAAATCCAATGGCAAATATAACGTTCGGTAGATGTTGCTAGTTTTGATTTACTAGATTGAAAATGTAAAAATGCTTTTGGGAAAATGAGGTACTGGGTTGAGTGTGAAGCATGGTAGCTCAAGAGTTTGGTTATCTAGAGGAGTCATTAATGATTCGCTTTCAAAATTATTTGGTTTTGGTTGGTCATCTCTCATTGTCATCCCTTATTGCTTCCTATCCTTTCCACTCTCCTCAAAGAGTTGGGTTTTTATGTATTTTTATTATTATTTGTGGTACAGGCACTTAGTAAGTACACGCTAAGGTTTTTTTTTTGTTTTTGTTTTTTAATGAATGACTATGCCAAATACCACATTAATGGTACAGGGGTTCTGATGAAGTAGTGATGCTTAAGCCTGTGGTGATCTAAGGGTTGCTGGAAGAGGAAGGTCGTTAAGCAGGAGGAGGCTTCAGAAGATGAACGGAGGGGGTGGCACTGTGGGCACAAAGACAGCTACAGAGAATCATCACAGACCAAGGATGGCATATGGAAGCACTGAGTGAACCAGTTTTCTTGGAGGAGAGTTTGCATTGGCCAATAGTAGAAAATACAGATGTAGATTGAGGCAACGTGGTCATCGATTTAGAATATAGAGCTAGATATTGTTCATTAATAGATTAGGCTGTGATTTTAAGAAATTGCTTCAGCCTTAGGTTTTGTTCTTTTCTTTTTTAAAAATACATGGTTTACAAAGACATTGAAGCTTTTGTGAGATGTTTATGATCTGAAGATGTTTTTCTCCCCCTTTGGTATTGAGGATTCCAGAAATGTTTGAAGCTTTTACTTTTTAGCCACCTGCTGTTAAGTACACTTCTGGAAATAGTTATAAACTTCATGTATATATATTCATTTTTTAGGGGAGTCAAATTTTTATTATACATTTTAAAATATACAGTTGATTGTTGATTATACTCCCTCAGGATCTCTAAGTTATTTCACATTCTCCACCTGTTTCAAAGGCCGATCCAAAGGAAAAGTAACACAATTTGGATGAAGGAGAAATACTTTAGGAAGGGAAACCACATGATGAATTGTAGCAGTTAGAACCTGGTAGCATTCAGGTGACAGAAAATGTAACCACACTGGCTTAAGTAAAAAGAGAATTTATTGAGTCACATAACCAAAAAGACCAGGGGTAAAGATAGCTTGGAGCATGACTGGTTTTAGGGCTCAAACGATGTCATCAGAACTTTGCTTTGCCTTCTGCTCTGCTGGCATTGTTCTCAGGTCTCCCTAGTGTTTCTCAATACCTCCAACCAGTGTCAGAACTCTAGAAGAAGAGAAAGTCTGACATCATGAGTGGAAGTCTTAGAATTAGACTTGTTAGCTTCACTTGGACAATGAATGCGCTGGATATTACTCTGGGAGATAGAATGCACTGGTTAACTTAGGGTGTTGGTATTTTTTTTTATTATTGAGCTATACATTTTGGCTTTGTGAAGCCGTCTCTATATTTGTTATATTTATAGTAAAACTAGAGGCCTGGTGGGGTCCCTCAGCCTGGCCTGTGGGGATCAGGTAGATACTGATCTCTGGGTCCGGGTTGCAGGTGAAACAGATTTGGAGCCAACAGTGCCCCAGCAGCAACCTAACCCATGCCGATTCCATGAGGAATTGGCCTCTCTCCTCTACTGGTTGGAGCATCTCCCCCCTGGTGGTCATTGCGTGTCGTAGCTACCAGGAGAACAGTCAGACTATCGCTTAGGCTTTTTATATATATACTAAAGGCCCGGTGCACAAAAATTGGGGGCCCTCAGCCCGGCCTGTGCCCTCTTGCAGTCTGGGACCCCTCAGGGGATGACCACCTGCTGGTTTAGGCCTGCTCTCCGGGGGATTGGGCCTAAGCTGGCAATCAGACATCCCTCTGGCAGCCCGGCAGCCCTCGGGGGATGTCCACTTGCCAGCGGGGAGCAGACCTAAGCTGCAGTCGGACATCCTTAGCGCTGCTGAGGAGGCAGGAGAGGCTCCCACGACCACCGCTGTACTGTCAGCCATCAGCCTGGCTTGTGGCTGAGCAGAGCTCCCCCATGTGGGAGCACACTAACCACCAGAGGGCAGCTCCTGCATTGAGCGTCTGCCCCCTGGTGGTCAGTGTGTGTCATAGTGACCAGTCATTCCCAGTCTTTCTGCTGTTAGAGTCAGTTTGCATATTGCCCTTTTACTATATAGGATAGAGGCCTGGTGCACGGGTGGGGGCTGTCTGGTTTGCCCTGAAGGGTCTCCCGGATCAGGGTGGGGGTCCTGCTTGGGTACCTGGCCAGCCTGGGTGAGGGGCTGATGGCTGTTTGCAGCTGGTCACACCCCCTTCAGGGTGGGGGTTCCCACTGGGGTCCCTGGCTAGTCTGGGTGAGGGGCTGAGGGCCCTTTTCAGGCTGGCCGGCAACTGAAGCTCCCAGCCTCTCCTTTTAATTTTTTTTTTTTATTCTGGGATTTATTTACCTTCTATAATTGAAACTTTGTTGTTGTCACTGGCGCTCCCAGCTTTGAGGCCATGGCTGGCTGAAAGTAGGTATCTGGGGTTTGTTTGGCTTCTATAATTGAAACTTTGTTGCCATCCTGCTCGCTCCAGCTCTGAGGCTGCGGCTGGCTGAAAGCAGGTATCTGGGGTTTGTTTAGCTTCTATAATTAAAACTTTGTTGCTTTCGGAGCTCAGAGCCAGGCTGCGGCAGGCGAGGAACCTTGGCTTCCTCCATCACTGGAGCAAGCAAGCCTCCTGCTCACTTCAGCTGTGTGGCTGCCGGCCACCATCTTTGTTGGCAGTTAATTTGCATATCTCGCTGATTAGCCAATGGGAAATGTAGCGGAGGTACGGTTAATTACCCTTTTTGTCTTTTATTAGATAGGATATAGATTGTTTTGAAAGAACTGAATGTATCCAGCATACAAAAATTAATCAATGTAATTCCTCAGATTCAGGAATTCCAATGAACTCTAAGCAGGTATATTGAAAGAAATACACTTCTAGATATATCATGGCAAAATTACAGGAAACCAAACACAATGAGAAAAACTTAAAAACAGCCAGAGAAAACAAAACAGTGATTGGTAGACTGTTAGCTGACTGTTTATAGCAACAAGGGAAAATAGAAGACATTTTAATAATATCTTTAATGTGATGAATGAAAACAATGACCATTTAAAACTTAACTTTACTAATTCTTTTGGGAGAAGGAAAAAAAAATCTCTTTTCAAAGGCCAGTGATGCAGAAATGAATGGGAGAGAACAGTAAAGAGGTTATAAAACTGTAAATCATCCAGAGGGTGTTTGAACTGGAATTATCTTATACATTTTGGTGGGTGTTTGGATTTATGTTCCCAATGCACGTTATCTAGACAAATATTAAAATTAAGTGACTTTTTCTTGATTTTTACTGATTTGGGAGTGGGGAATGGTTACCTGTAAGGTACTAAAGAAAATGACATTGAACATGGCTTTGCAAATAGATAACTTCATAATAAATAAAGGCCATGTCTGCCATCCTTCTTTCTCGTCTTCTGATCTTGTAGTGCTTTGTGTAATGCTATGGTTCTTTCTTGGGGACAACTGGAAATATCCTGAGTCTGGGTCCTATCTCTTAAAGGTTCTAATTTTGTCATTTAGGTAGAGCCTCGGCATCAGTGGTTTTAGAAAGCCAGTTCTAGTGTATAACCAGGGCTGAGACCATAGGTACTGAAAACGAGTATGGGTGAGATCGATCTGAATTCTGGTCTCAGCTCTATTGATTACAAGGCAGATTATGTTGTCTAAGGTACCTAACATTTATACATTTACTTATTGATAAAACTGCTAATATTAGTACTTATCTCACAAGGCTGTTATAGGAATAAAAAAAGTAACATTTGAATGGACAAATGGAAATGAAACTGGAGGTGTGGAAGCCAAAATGACAAGATCATTCTATAATTATAACTACAGAGGGTTTAGGAAGTGTTTATGTTTTCAAAGCAGTCCTCTAGCTCCCTTTATGATTTGAAGCAGCACATTCACATTTAATTTCATATAGGAGAGGTTTTGGTACTTATTGAAAGTCTATACGTTTGGGATTATTTTGCTGTTCTTGGTTTATCTAAAAGGATAGGCACATTAAAAAGGAAAAAGTCTCACTTGGTTAGTGTGTATCAGTGATTGAGCATCGACCCATGAACCGGAAGGTCATGCATGGATCGAACCATGAACCAGAAGGTCATGGTTCAGTTACGGTCAGGGCACATGCCAGGGTTGCAGGCTGTACCCCAGTAGTGGGCCTGCAGGAGGCAACCCATCGATTGTTTTTTTCTCTCATCAATGTTTCCATCTCCCTCTCCCTTCCTCTCTCTCTAAAAAGAAAAAAATCAGTTAAAAAAAATAAAAAGGAAAAAGTCTTGTATATTTTGAACCTGGTTCTAATGTATGCTTTTTTCAACATTTTTAAAAAGCAAAAAACCTTAGCCATTTAAAAACATTTTTCAGAAAAATTATCTGCATCCTGCTGAGAATTTTATGCCAGGTTGCAGCCCCCACACAAGCTTTGGAGAGCCAAGATATTTAAACCTGCAAAGTGAAGTGCCAGCTCAACCTTTATGCTGGTCCGATGTAGTCATTTAGCCACACAATGGTTTGTAGCCTTGAATTAGCAGTGGCTCAGGAAACCTTGTATACATTTAGACCATGTTTTTAAGTTGTTGGAATGATGAAAATGCCATAGAAGCACAATATTGTTGTAAGTAAAGCACTCAACACATTTAATGTAATTTCTTGAATAAGTTTCAGGAACATTTATGAAGAAGCCAGATTGAAAAGTAAAAAGTCTGGATTATTATACATTTTTTTAAAAGAAGGGCAACTAATTACTTATAGTATCAGATATAATCTACCAGTGAGCATCAGTCCTGTTTTTAAATCAAAGGAGCCCTTTAGGAGTTGAAAAAATTAACTGGTAAAAATAGATTACATATAATTTGGGTGTTTAAAGGTGTATTTTAAAAGGATATATTATTTTTTAAATTTGGAGATGTTTGCAATGTTAACATGAACTTTAGCTCAGTCAGCCCCTATGGGAATTATTTTTAAAAAAGGCAGAATTTGTCCCAGTGAAGCTTGATTTAAATAAAAAACTAATTTATTATCTTAAAAGTCTAAGTTAACCATTTGTTTACTTTCAACTCCTACCTATCCTGGATTTAATGAACTTGGGTTTAGGAGTAGTGCCTAACTAGGGGTTGAGAACATTTTAGAAGTCAGAACAATAGAGTCAAGAAAAGATGAAATAGCTATTTCAAACATTTGAGTTTGTATTGATATATGAATAGAATTGAATAGAAATAATTTTGAGATTAGTTATAGATTTATGTTTTAAGTATATCTAGGTCATAGTGAAGAAAATAGGCAACCTTAATAATATTTTACCGAATCAGAAAATGTGTAATAGTGATTTCAAACTCTTAAGACTAAAAACAAACAATTGAAGCACTATCCATTAACCTAATGACTTTAACTTCCTGAAGAAAGCCTAAGCCCTGACTTAATTTGGCTCAGTAGATAGAGTGTCGGCCTTCGGACTCAAGGGTCCCGGGTTCGAGTCTGGTCAGGGGCATGTACCTTGGTTGCGGGCACATCCCCAGTGGGGAGTTTGCAGGGGGCAGCTGATCGATGTTTCTCTCTCCTCGATGTTTCTGACTCTTTATCCCTCTCCCTTCCTCTCTGTAAAAATTAATAAAATATATTTAAAAAAAAGAAAGCCTAAGAACTATTTCTTACTTTTTCGGTTTTTTTTTTTTTTACTTTAATTTATAACTATTAAAATTGGGCTCTTTTTGTGCTGTTTTACAACATGCCTTGGGAGAATTTTTGTTTTCTAAGAAAATAATGCAATATAAGATGTTTGTAATATTTATGTTGAAGAGTTAATGAAGGTTTTGAAACGTGAGAAACTCCTTTAGCCAGATTAAAGAATTGAGATAAGTTTAATGATATGGCTTCTTTAACTTTTAGCATTATTTTGTGACTATAAATTTGTAACTAGCCATTTTTAGAAATCAAAGTATAATTCTTAGATCTAATTTTTAGAAATCAAATGCCAGAATTGCCTAATTTTAAAGCACTCTGTATTATGGAGACTTTAAAATATATGCAAAAGTAGAAAGTATTGTATAATGAATCTTCATGGGGCTATCACCATCCCTTCAATAATTATCAACTCATCACCAATCTTGTTTTATCTGTACCATCATCCATTTACCTCTTAGTATATTATTTTGAGGCAAATTCTGTGCATTATATTTTAATCTGTAAATATTTTGGTATGTTCCTAAAAAAGATAAATATTTTTAAAAGCATAAACAAAATACCATTATTTTATCTAAAAAATTAATTCCCTAGCATGATAAAATAACCAGTCAGTGTTTACATTTCAAACTGTCTGAATCATAATCTATGCATTGTGATTGTTAGGTCTTTTCAGTCCTTTTTAACTTATCCGCTTTCTTCTCATCCCTCTTTCCCACCATTTACAATTTACATTTGAAGAATCAGGGCGAGTTATTTATCCTATAAAATTACCACAGACTGGATTCTGCTGATTATATCCCCATGGCATAGTTTCACAAGTTACTTTATTTCTCTGCATTTTCTGTAAATTTATAGATGGATATATGTCCCAGATTTTGTGCACCCTCAACCACCTGGTATATAGTAAAAAACCAATAACAATCTTCACTCCCTCTATAAAAGAGGTTCTGAATTTTGTGGTAGCTGTCATAGGGACTATATGCTTTATTTTATATGTGAGATATACAGGCATCTTTAGTTTTTATTTGGATAATTGTGTATAATGCATGACTGAATTTACAACACTGGTTATAGTAAAATGAGACAAATGTGTGTATAGTAAGTGTATAGTAAGGAAAAAGACTATCAAAAGCCATAGAAGGATTATAAAGATACAGTATCCTGGAGTCATTCATTTTAAGGACAGACAGCCCTGTTCACTTAAAATCCCCTAATGATATCACTGTTTTTAAAAATTGACAGAATAATATCTACACTAATAAAAGACAAATATGCTAATTGACCTTACCTTTGCTTCGCCCACCAGCCAATCAGAAGAGTATGCAAATTAACCCAACAAAGATGGCCGTTAAATTTGCATACTGCAGGCGGGGCGGGGCAGCACCATCCGCCGCCCGCCCGGCCGCCATCCGGGCCTGCTGTGTGCAACCCAGGGCGGCGGGGTGGGGGGGGGGGCAGTGCCATCCACCGCCCATCCAGCCAGCCACCATCAGGGCCTGCCATCTGCCACCCGGGAGCAGGCCTAAGCCAGCAGGTGGTTATCTCCTGAGTGGTCCCAGACTGTGAGAGGGCACAGGTCGGGCTGAGGGAGTCCCCCCCCCCCCAACCAGTGCCCAAATTTTTGTGCGCTGGGCCTCTAGTGTTCTCATAATAATGACCTTGATTCACCAGGAAAGGTGAATTAGATTTAATATGGATTATTTTAAAGAATCACAACAGCTAGAGCAGCCGTGGGCAAACTACGGCCCACAGGCCGGATCCGGCCCGTTTGAAATGAATAAAACTATTGAAAAAAAAGACCGTACCCTTTTATGTAATGATGTTTACTTTGAATTTATATTAGTTCACACAAACACTCCATCCATGCTTTTGTTCCGGCCCTCCGGTCCAGTTTAAGAACCCATTGTGGCCCTCGAGTCAAAAAGTTTGCCCACCTCTGAGCTAGAGAGTCAACAATTTGGCCCTTAAAGGATTGAGAAATTATACATCATACTTGTAAAATATGGTATTGTGGTTAATCTGAAATCCCTGCTAATAATATATGTAATATGTATATATAAAAGAGAGGAATCATATAAAATTTTTCTTTATGTGAATAACTGGGAGATAAGGTATACTGGTTAATCAAATATTCAGACAAAATTTATTGTATAAACTCTATATAGATCACTAGTTCTTTTAAAATAATTGATTTTTTTATAAAATACCTTTTACACCAAAAGTAGAACACAATTTGATCTTTCTTTGATGATTCAAACTTTTGAGGGACTGTTTGTTGCTTCAGAATTATTGTTTTTTTAAATAAAAATTAAATTTATTGGGGTAAAATTGGTTAATAACATTATGTAAATTTTAGGTGTACAGCTTTACAGAGTTATTAGTATTAACCTTGATCAATATTAAATTGTAGCTGCATGGTAGAGTTGATTAATGCAGTGTCCCAAAGTACTGTTAGTTGTCAGAGACTTATCTCTGGATTAAGAAAGCCCAAATGGGTTTCGTGACTGTGGTATTCATAAGCGAGTCAAACAGAGACTTATAAGAACTGATATGCATGGGTATATATATGCAGCTGCATACATAGATATATGTTTACTTGTGTGCAGATGTGTATACATTACTGTTAAATTTATAGTGTGTATTGTTAAGCATATACACATGTATACCACCTTGTGACATGTGCAGCCATTTACTAGCGCTAAGGAAGCTGCAAATTGAAAGAATTTGATCAAAATTTACCAAGAGGAAATTGGCTCCAAGGCATAATGATTTTGGCTGGAGAAGATAGTGATCCTGGCACAGTATACTCCCTATTTCCTTGTGAGAGCTCCAAGATGAAAAGAAATAGCTACATAGAGGCAGATGCTTGGTGGTTTTCTGGAAGCACAATTATATGGTTTATGAAAAACAGGAAGATCAACATCTCATGCATTTTTTTTGAACTGAGAACTGATTTAATGTGCTGTTTTGTACCTCTTGACCTTTCTATTGAGCCATGATAATTTTTGTTTGTATGATTCTTTTCTTTTACATTCTTATTTTAACTGTGCTAGGCTTGAAAAGAAATTATGTCTTAAAATGCCTTTAAGCTAATATTTTTTAGACTTCAAAGTTTTTTAGCATTTTATTTTATTTTTATTTAGTTTTTATTGGATTTATTGGGGTGACATTAGCTAATAAAACCATATAGGTTTCAAGTGTACACCTCAATAACATCATTTGCATACTGTACTGCATTCACCATCAAAGTAAAGTCTCTTTTAATTATTGGTTATAATTAGTCATATTGCAATATTATATTTTCAGAATTGCTGTCCAGTTTTCTTTTGTCTACTTCTGCTCTTATCTACAGATTAGTTTGGCTTCTAGTAGCCAGTATTTCTACCGACCCTGGAAAAAATTTGGATCCTTTAGTATATTTAACTTAGTTTATAATGAATTGAATAGTAGTGATCATTCACTTGACAAATAATTTGAGTGCCCCCTTTGAATAGCCCATGATGTCTAGCGCAGCCCTTCCTCAAAGATGAACAAGACACTGTCCCTGTTCTCAGGTAATTTATAGTTAATAGAGGAATGATAATATGAAGTAACTATATCATTCAGTCAGTCAGTCATTCTTTATGAAAATTAGTGGGTACACTGAATAGAACTTTCTTTTTATTTTTCATTTTCAATGCCTGAGGAACTTTAGCCATTTGTTCTGCTGCATTTTGCTTATGTGACACTAAAAAACACCTTATGTCTCTACCGTAAGTGAAAGAAACATGGAAGGAACTAAAACGTATCTGTAGGAACTTCCCTGAAATATTAATTTGAGTGTCCCCTGAAATATTAATTTGGGTTGCAAACTCAGTTGCCTGAAGGAGCCAACCAGGTAGTACAAATGAGTGGAAAGGACAGGCATGAAACAGTAGTAATTGGTAGAGATTGTGATCTACTGAAGTGTGTATGTTTTGTCTAAAGATTTTCAAATAAAATTTTTTATGTGGGTCAAAGTTAGCATGACTACAGGCTGAGGCTGCCAATTTGGGACCCCTCCATACTTTCTTAATATTAATGAACCCATCACAACAACATTTGAGAGAAAAAACACGAACGGTGATTTAAAATTAAACTTAAATAAGTAATCCAATTTAAGAATGTTTACACCATTTAGTAAGCGATTTGGGGCTTTTTTTCCCTGGGGCATAGGTGACATTCAAATTAAGGATGATGGAAAAAAAAATACATTAAGGATGATGGGATCCCAGGAGGAGTCTGGAAGATATTAGTATTATGGATCTAGTCAGATGAGGAGATCAAATTTGTAGAATCCATTACTGTAGGAGAAATAGGAATTAGCAAGAAGGAAGTTAGTTCTCTATTTTTAAGTTTTATTTATTTTTAATTTTTATTGATTTCAGAGAGGAAGGGAGAGAGGGAGAGAAAGATAGAAACATCAGTGATAAGAGAGAATCATGATCGGCTGCCTCCTGCATATCCCCCACTGGGGATCAAGCCCACAACCCAGGCATGTGCCCTGACCAGGAATTGAACCATGACTTCCTGGTTCCTAGGTTGACGCTCAACCACTGAGCCACATCACTGGGCATCTTGAAGTTTTTTGTTTTTTTTTTAATCTTGATTGTTGAGATTATTATAGATGTCCCTCCCCCCACTTTCCTCTCTCCACCATAGGTAATGCAGATATGCATATAAGACAGTTGTTTAATCTCTTCCTGCAATCCCACCTCCCTTCCCTTTGAGAATCATTAGTCTGTTCCATTTCCATGCCTCTGATTCTATTTTATTCACCAGTTTATTCTATTCATTAGATTTCTTATTTGTTTATTTTGATTCAGTTGTTGATAGGTATGTATTTTTGACATTATATTGGTCATGTTTTTTTTTTTATCTTTTTCTTCTTCCTCTTCTTAAAGAATACCCTTCAACATTTCATATAATACTGGTTTGGTGGTGATGAACTCCTTTAGCTTTTTCTGGTTTGTGAAGCTCTTTATCTGACCTTCAATTCTAAATGATAGCTTTGCTGGGTAGAATATCTTAGTTGTAGGTCTTTGCTATTCATCACTTTGAATATTTCTTGCCCTTCTCGTCTGCATAGTTTCTGTTGAGAAATCAGCTGACAGTTGTATGAGCATTCCCTTGTAGGTAACTGCTTTTCTCTTGCTATTTTTAAGATTCTCTGTTTGTCTTTAGCCCTTGGCATTTTAATTATGATGTGTCTTGGTATGGTCCTCTTTGGGTTCCTCTTGTTTGGGACTCTGTGCTTCCTGGACTTGTAACTCTCTTTTATTAGGTAGGGGAAGTTTTCTGTCATTATTTCTTCAACTAGATTTTCAATATCTTGCTCTGTATCTTCTTCTGGCACTCCCATAATGTGAATATTGGTCTGCTTGGAGTTGTCCCAGAGGCTCCTTACACTGTCTTCATGTTTTTGGATTCTTTTTTCTTTTTGCTCTTCCGGTTGGGTGTTTTTTGCTTCCTCATATTTCAAATTATTGATTTAATTCTCAGAATCCTCTACTGTTGAATCCCTCAATACTATTTTTAATTTCAGTGTATGCTTAATTTCTGACTGGTCCTTTTCCATTTTTTTTGGAGGTTTATAGATGACTAGTGGCCTGGTGCACGAATTTGTGTACATTGAAAGGAAATTAATTAGAAGAGATATTTTAATATTCCTATTCACTGTTTCTGTATAATAGAAGTGTCAACCAAATTCAAGTTTGACAATGACAGATTGAAACACATGCGTGCAATTGGTGCCAGCAAGAGCCGTGTGTATGTGTGTGTGTGTGTGTGTGTGTGTGTGTGTGTATATATATATATATATAAACAAACTTGCTTAATTAGATCTGCTTTCTGATGTAGCTAAACTTCTTCCAGCCCAGTGAAGCACCCCAACTTCTCTTTCAGGTAATTGTCAGCAACACAGCAGTAAATATCAACACAAAGCAGATTATTATTGTAGATCACGCAGGGAGAACAAAGGGTAAAATATTTAACTGCAGGAGTATTTGACTATATTCTGTGCAGTGAGAAAACCTGAAGTCATTCATTTTCAAGTTCCACCATTTCTTACTTCTTTTCAGTCAGGTCGTTTCTAAGCTTTCTAAATCTCCATTTTCCGGCTAATAAAAAGAAAATAGGATTCCATCGAGTCCCCTTTCTACCTACTCCAGGACTTCTGTGAGAATCAAAT
This sequence comes from Myotis nattereri, assembly GCF_964212035.1. Lineage (NCBI taxonomy): Eukaryota > Metazoa > Chordata > Mammalia > Chiroptera > Vespertilionidae > Myotis > Myotis nattereri. The sequence goes on along the minus strand of NC_138085.1, from coordinate 71,827,484 downwards.
GAGATGAGGCACGGGAAAACACTTCACAGACATTTGGTTAAAGTGTAAAATGTTTGCACCTGGCTATAAAGCACATTGTGTTCCTGGGCTGAAGAAACTCTAAGGAGGCTAGTCGCTAGGGAGAGGAAACCGGGCATTGCTACGTGATGTCATTACCTGGCTACCACAGTGACTGTTTCCAGGCTGGGCTGGGCTGTGGGCCACATTTTATACCATGGGGTCTTGGCAGTGTCAGCTGCAATTTGGTGGGCTGTTGCTCCAGGATGGTGGTGGGGCCTGTGTCCCGCTTGGGGGAAGCTGAGTGTTGCTCTTTGGGCGCCAGGTCCATGTTGCCATTTCTCTGTAAATGGCCAGTGCATGTCATGGCAGCTCCTGCGTTGAGCATCTGCCCTGTGGTGGCCAGTGCATGTCATAGCGACTGGTCAGACGGTCAGACACTTAGCATATTAGCCTTTTATACATAGATTCTTGAGTAACCTTATAACTGTGGTTTTGAACTCTATATCCAGTAGTTTGCTTTCTTCCATTACTTTCATTTGTGATATATTTCTTTGTCTCTGCATTTTGGCTGCTTCCCTGTGCTTGTTTCTATATATTGGGTAGAGCTGCTATGTCTCCTTGAGTTGGTAGAGTGGCCTTGTGTAGTAGGTGTTCTATAGGACCCAGTGGCTCAGACTCCCTAGTCATCTGAGCTGGGAGCTCTAGTTGCACCCCTTTGTTGGCTGTGAGCACAGTTTTGTTGTAGTTGAGACTTGATTGCTATTGGTGTCACTGGGAGGAATTGACCTCCAGGCCAGTTGGCTGTGAGGACCAGCTGCAGCTTCAGTGGGAGAGCTGCTGTGTAGGAGACACCCCAATGGAGTAGGACTTATTTCAGTGGGGCTTTGGTGCTCATTGATTCTGCTCATTGAGGGTGTCACTTATGGATGTGTAGAGTTGTAATCTGGTATTGTCTGATACTGACCACTGGATTACATTGGCTCTTGGGTCTCCAGGGAGGTGCAAGGTCAGCCACTGCCTGGGGCCACCCAGCAGGAACTACAGAGAGATCTGCAGATTATTCCTTTTTGTATCAGGTTTGAAAGTGCCCAGATGAGGCCCAGGTATGGAGCAAGGTAGGCTGGTGCTGGGTCTTGGGTGTTTTATTGATAAGTTTGAGGCTCCCTGACCCAGCTACAGCTTGTTTGAGAGAGTTTAACCTGAGCAAGGACAGGCCATTCATATGCAAAAGCTGCTGCACACAGCTTGGGTGGGATTGTAAATTGGATGAGGCGGGTCTTAAGGAATCACCAGTGCAGAACAAACAGAAATAGCTGCCAGTCAGCCCTGTGACCAGGGAGGTCCCAGCATAGGAACAATGATCCCTGCGAGCACCTCCTTCTGGGAGAAAGCTGCTCCTGAGTTCCTGGCCTGATGCTAGACAATCCAGTTTCTCCTTGTGTGTGTCTGTGTTCCCCAAAGCCTCCCCCTGGTGCTGGAGCTCAGAGGAAGCAGGACCTTGCAAGTTCAGTTTGTGGTGCCGGCTTTTTAAGAGGAACAGCTGGGTCCAGCAGCCTCTGTGTCACTGAGTCCCAATCTATACTGGTTTTTACAGCCCATCATTATGGGGACTTCTTTTCCTAGCTCTGGGAGCCTGGGCTGAGGCTCTGGTGTGGGGTTGGGACCCCTTGCTCCTCACAGGCGGCCTCTGTAGAGGCAATCTCCCTTCTGATTAAAAAAGCGGCTTTGGCAGCACATATACTAAAATTGGAATGATACAGAGAATATTAGCATGGCCCCTGCGCAAGGATGACACGCAAATTCGTGAAGTGTTCCATATTAAAAAAAAAAAAAAAGCACACACATGGGTACTGGACCAGCCCATTCCTCACGTCCGCACCTCAGTGAGCTTTCTTTCTTCTTTACTCTAGTTGTAAGACTTCCATTTAGCCAACTTTCTAGTGGTTTTGGATGATGGTTGTTCTGTATTTTAGTTGTAATTTTGTTGTGGTTGTGGCGATACAGGCATTTACCTATGCCACTATCTTCAAATCTCTTCTCATCTTGAAGTATTTTTTTTTTCTGGGTCTGTGTAGCCCTGGATTCCAGGTGTTAATTATTATTAGAAGTAGATCAGAGGTCTGGAGACACATTCTGTGGGGGCAGCTCTAATGGAAAACTCATAGAGCAGTGGTTCTCAACCTTGGCTGCACATTAGAATCTTTTTAAAATTCTGATTTCTGGGCCTCATCCTCTGGAAATTCTGTTTCTTTGTTATGGAGTGGGGCCACAACATTAGTAACAAAGAAACAGAATTTCCAGAGGATGAGGTCCAGAAATCAGGATTTTAAAAAGATTCCCAGGTGATTCTAATGTGCAGCCAAGGTTGAGAACCACTGTCATAGAGCCTTTAGCCATCATTTAGACAGTGGATTTTCTGTCAAGACCTAATGAGTTTATGTGAAATTATTTGGGCCTTTGATTACAATGAGAACATTCATCAGGAAGATGGTCAAATTTTCTGGATTTCTGCCTTGCCAACAAAATCACAAAAGAGATTCTCTAGGGCCAAGGAGTAGGTATCACAGAATCAGTGCCTCAGAAGGTAGGACCTGAGAACCTGTCTTTTAAAGATGCTTTCCCAGCTATGCTGCTCATAGCCAGGAAGGGAACTGTAGCTGTAGATGGAAAAGGTTTCACGCACTTACTGAAGATAGTAGGCTTCCTTAGTCATGGAAGATGGTGTATTGATAGCTTTCTATTACGAGATTAAAAAGCAAAAGTGGTGTTTATTAGTAGAAAGAACCTCATTCTTTTAGGGCTTTGTTAAGGTGCATGAAGCATTTCATAGGAGGGGTCTCTAGTCATGATTATTTATCCTGAGATCCAGGGAAGGCTGTTTGGATGATACAATTTGGAACATACTTTAAAAAAAATTAACTGTGAGAAGCACCACAGTTAAAATAACTGTTGAGGAATAGCTTTGGGGGCTGGAGAGGGAAGGTGTTTAAGGAAGTGAAAATGGATGAAATTGTGTAATCACTATGTATTGCTAAATTGACAAATAGTTCGAAGGCAGTTGCTCTGGCTACTTTGTGGGGGCCCAATTTGCAGTCTCTCTGGAGAGAGAATGTGCTAAAACCGTAAAAGATTTACTGGTCAAAGTACTCATTTCAGGTTTGGCATGGGGCTAGCATTCATGACGCCACAGCACAATTTGTATGTGCTGACTGTGTTCCAGTCAGGTGCAGGAGAGTTAAAAATATCTTCTGTTTACAGGCCATGAGCCAGTGAAGCCTCCTCTCTCAGCTCAGTGCTATGAAGGTGGTGCTGCTTATTGTATAGCCCCAAGACACATGCCAGTAATCAAAGTGTCCTTTCTGGTCTGGAACAGTTGCTTGCTTTTTTCCTTTCCATTCTTTAGCAGAACTCCCACTGAATCAAATACCACTTACTGGTCTTTAAAAAGCTCTGGGATGGGGAACATCTTGTATACCTATTTCAGATCCATTTAACTTAAGTTCATTGAGTGAGTTTTAATACACAAAGGTATAGTCTTCCATCTTTCCTTCTTTTTCCTTAAGAGAAATGATTGTAACCATTGTTGGATTAGTGGGAATAGGTTAATCCTCTATTTAGATTTCTCTGCATATAATTTAAGAAGCTACTTAACTTTTTTATCTGGCAGAAAACATAAGGTTCCAAACCAAATCTAGAGTTCATGCACCTCTCCCACTATATTTCTCTTAGAGGAGGTAAAATGGTGGTATAGTATCAGCCCTCTTTTATTGTTTCTCCTCCCTCCTTTCCCTCCCTCCCTCCCCACCCTCCCTCCCTCCCTCCACTTCCTCCTCCTTTCCCCCCCTTCCCTCTCCTTTTTTTTTTTTTTAAAGTGATAGAAAACCTGATTGAAACTGGCTCAAACAATAAGGGGAATTCTTTGGCTTACAGAATTTAAAAGGGGTTCAGATAAGGGTTGGTCCAGTGGCTGAAATAATGTCATTAGGGACCTAGTTTCTATTTCTTCTTTGCTCAGCCTCCCACTGTGTTGACTTTGCTCTTAGTCTCCATATTCGCCCAGCAGCTCAAGCCCCTTCCCTTGTGAATGTGGAATTGTTACTCCCAGACTTTTATATTTTATATGTTGAGAAGAAAGAGCACTTTTATTTCTCAGAAGTCCCACTGATATTTTCATTTATCTCATTGGGTTTGATTAGGAATGTGTTGAATCAGTCATCCATGATAGGTGCATAATGTTGATGGTTTCCAGTGGTCGGCAAACTGCGGCTCCCGAGCCACATGCGGCTCTTGGGCCCCTTGAGTGTGAGTCTTCCACAAAATACCACGTGCGGGCGTGCATGTACAGTGCGATTGAAACTTCGTGGCCCATGTGCAGAAGTCGGTATTTTGTGGAAGAGCCACACTCAAGGGGCCAAAGAGCCGCATGTGGCTTGTGAGCCGCAGTTTGCCGACCACTGCTTTTAGGCAGTCAGAACCTAAGGAGCTTGAAGGGAAGTTTTTAGCCCAAACCTATGCCTGAGACTGGGGAAAGGTGGTTTTCCCAAGGAATTCTGGGTTTGTGTTCCAGAGGAGGAAAATGGACATCAAACCATACATGTACTAAATGTGGGTTTAGGCCAAGACCATTATATGGACCTGGGGCTGGGGGGTAGAGTTTGTTTTTTCTCATCTTTATTTTATTTTTCCCTGTCACCGCTTATTCCCCACCATATCCTCCTCCACCTCTACTCCCTCTTTTCCCCCTGCAATCACTGTTGTCCATGCCCATGAGTTCTTTCTCTCTTTTTTTTTTGCTCAATCCCTCCACCCTCGCAGCCACTGCTCGCTGCCTGCTCTCGTATCTATGAGTCTGTCTCTATCTTGCTTGCTAGTTCACTTTGTTCATTAGATTCCACATATGAATGGAATTACATGGTACTTGTCTTTCTCTGATTGGCTTATTTCACTTAGCATAATGTTCTCTAGGTCCATCCATGCTGTCACAAAGGGTAAATTTTTCTTCTTTTATTATGGCCGAGTAGTAGTCAATTCTGTAAATGTACCATAGTTGTTTTTATCCACATATCTACTGATGGACACTTGGGCTGCTTCCAAATCTTGGCTATTGTAAATAACACTGCAATGAATGTAGAGGTGCATATATTCTTTGGAACTAATGTTTTGGGTTTCTTTGGATAAATTCCCAGAAATGGAATCGCTGGGACATAAGGTAGTTCCATTTTTAATTTTTTGAGGTATTTCCATTCTGCTTTCCACAGTAGCTGCACCAATCAGCATTCCCACTAACAGTGCATGAAGGTTCCCTTTTCTCTATATCCTCGCCAACACTTATTGTTTGTTGGTTTATTGCTGATTGCCAATCTGATAGCTTTGAGGTGAAATCTCATTGTGGTTTTAATTAGAATTTCTCTGATGATTAGTAACATTGAGCATCTTTTCATATGTCTGTTGGCCATCTGTATGTCCGCTTTGGAGAAGTGTCTATTCAGGTCCTTTGCCCATTTTTAAATTGGATTGTTTATTTATTTATTTTTGGTGTTGAGTTTTATAAGTTCTTTATAAAATTTGGATACTAACCCCTTATCAGATGTATCGGCAAATATGTTCTCTCCCATTCATTGGGTTGTCTCTTCATTTTGTTGATAGTTTCCTATGCTGTACAAAAACTTTTTAGTTTGATATAGTCAATTTGTTCATTTTTTCTTTTGTTTCCTTTGCCCAAGGAGTGGGAGGTAGAGTTTTTATGGGGAGCGATAGGGACACTGAAAGCTCTTACTATTCCAGAATTTTGTGTCTGTCCTTTCCTTTAGTCAGCGGTTCTCAACCTGTGGGTCACAACCCCTTTGGCGGTCGAGCGACCCTTTCACAGGGGTTGCCTAAGACCATCCTACATATCAGATATTTACATTACGATTCATAACAGTAGCAACATTACAGTTAGGAAGTAGCAACGAAAATAATTTTATGGTTGGGTCACAACATGAGGAACTGTATTTAAAGGGCCAGAAGGTTGAGAACCCCTGCTTTAGTTGATGGCCCACTTTGTGTGGCTTTTCTTTCTTGCTCTTGTAGCTGCATGTGGCTGGTATAACAGGAAGAGCTTGGGGTAGCTTCCTTTTCAGTTGGAGTTTCTTCTAATTATTTATACACAAATTGTGTTACTAAAACATTGGTGGCTTTAAGATCACTGGCCAGGAAGGCCCAAGACTGGCATATTGACTAAAAAGAAGGCCTAGCAAAGTTAAGGTAAGGAGAAGCAGTTGTGCAGGTGGCCCAGGGGCCAAGTCTAGCTAGGGAAATCATTTAGGGCAGGGATCAGAAACCAGGTGTCAGAGTAGTTTTAAATAGGTGTTTCTCTATTTAAAACTAACAACTTGGTTGGAGCTCTTGTTCTCTGTCTTGTTTCTATGGGTCTCTTTTTGATTTTGGTAGTCGAGAAGAAATGAGCATCTACCCTGAGATGTGGGCCTGACCGAGGCAGGAAGAAAGTTGTTCGTTTGATATAGGAGAATGGATTGGACTCTTTTGATGTGACACACCTGTAGCTGAAAAACACTCTGCTGGTAGCAGAGATCACTAAATGAGAACTATCTTTCATCATATTTAAATAATTTGCTCAAAGCTTAAAAGTCTATAGGCAGAAATTGGGACTCTTAACCTTCTAAGTTTTAAAGACATTTTTTATGAAAAGTCAAGCCTGAACAAAGTGTTTGCTTTAACTAAACGATTGCAGTTAATATCTTGTAAAGAAACACAGAAGCACACATTAACTTAAAATAAGCTCACACTGTTGTTTCTTGTAGTACAGCCAGAAAAACCAGTAACAAGCTGTCTCCTTCAAAATCACATCCCTGGATAATATTCGAGCAACCTGGACAATTTAAATACATCCACAGGAAAAACAATTTGAATTAAATTAGAAATCATATTTGCTAATTTCTTTTTAAAAACGTCTTTATTGATTTCAGAGAGGAAGGAGAGGGAGAGAAAGATAGAAGCATCAATGATGAAAGAGAATTATTTATTGGCTGCCTCCTGCACACCCCACACTGGGGATCCAGCCTGAATCCGGGCATGGGCCCTGGCTGGGAATCGAACCCTGACCTCCTGGTTCATAGGTCAACGCTCAATCACTGAGCCATGCCAGCGGGCTACTAATTTCTTTTCTGCCATTGCAACGTTGCTTTGTATTCTCAGAGGTTGAGTAGCATTGATTGAGAAGGTGTGTGGCATCAATGATTCAGATAAATAGCAGCAACTGTTTTTGGAGCCACATCTAATCTGGAACCACAAAAGGATTTTTTTGGGAGGTAATTGTTGGGATCTTGGTAAATTCAATGCATGCTCAGCTTAAAGGAATTTAAGTTTCAGTTTCAATTTTTAAAAAAACACTTTGTTGTATAGGCAGAATTAACCTTTTAATGTATAGGGCTTTTATTTTGTTGTTGCTATTCTCACCTGAGGATATTTTTCCATTGATTTTTAGAGAGAGTGGAAGGGAGAGAGAAGAGAGAGAAGGAGAAAGAAACATCAATGTGAGAGAGACACATCAATTGGTTGCCTCTTGCAGGACCAGATCAGGACCAGATTTCAGGGTAGATTCCCATTTCTTTTTGAACCTGCAACCCAGGTACATGCCCTTGATTGGAAATCAAACCCTTCGGTGCACGGGCCAATACTTGATCTACTGAGCAACATTGGCCAGGGCTGTATAGGGGTTTTAAATAAAATTTTAGTCTACTCTGGCATTTTATCCAAAATAGTAATATTTATTTTTTTCTGAGAAATAATAGGTATAAAATATAAGCATTTTAACCTCAAATAGATTTGATTTTTTAAAAAATAGTATCTTAAAGTTGTGTGGATAAAGATCATATTATACAAGAGAAATAGAGTGGATTTAGTTATTTTCAATAGTATTATTCAACTCTTTGGAGAATGCTAAATTGAATAATAACTAAATCCACCTTTTTCTTCTATATTCATGCTTATATTAAGTGATTTTAGTGTTCCCAGTCTTAGTTATTTTATACACGTTGTGGAAAAATATCATTTCTATTCTCCAAGAGGTTAGTTATACTGTTAAGAGAAGAAAGACTAGAAATGTTCTGTGGAGCGCATTTCTTTCTTCTCAGACTTGGTCCACTTGAGAGGTTTCCAAGATAGAGAGGTATCTGCTGTCTTTCTTCCCCCTTAATAAGCAAGGAAGGCTGGACCAAGAGGTGTGGTTTGAGGTTCCTTCCTTCCCTTGCTTCCTCCCACCTTGTTTCCTCCCATCTACTTACCCCTAATTCCAAAGAAAGAAGTGGAAGTGAGCATGCTGTGTGATCCTTGAGACCTATTTAAAGTGGCAGTTCAACATGACATGGAGCTAGCTGTGTGCTTTTCACTGTAAGAGGAACTGAAAGGTAATCTTACAGCCACTTCTGAAGATGGGATAATACAATTTTTTGATTTTTTAAAATGGAGCCAAAGGCATAATTTGGAGATACTTTTGTATATTTTAGGTTAAGAACAGACTGACATACCTCAATGTGGGGTTGGGGGGATAAGAAGAGATAAACCAAAGAACTTAAATACTTATATGCATAGCCCATGGACATGGGTAATAGGGTAGTGAAGACCTGGGGGTGGGTGGGTAGGGGCTAAGAAGCGGGGGGCAGAGAGAGGGGGGAAGTTGGAGATACCTGTAATATCAATAATACAAATATATTTTTTTAAAAGTATACCTCCTGTGGAAGAAATTAAATAAGTTAAGTGTACCAATTCCAATGATTCTGACACCAATTCCAATGATTCTGAAACCCTAGCACAAAACTGGGATGATAGAGAAATTCTGGGGTGATGCCCCAGTAGGTCATCTTTTGGTAGGTATTTGAAGATTCCCCAGAACTCCTTTGTTAATTGGAAGTTTTGTTTACCTAGCAACTGTGGGTGAGGTTGCCTACTGAATGGCATTTCAAAAAATTCAGATTTAAGGTTCCCTATTTTGCTTTATATATGTTATGAGTCTGTCACTTCTATCATAAAATCACATGAAAAAGTGATTTTTTCAGCTACTGAGGTGTGTGTGTGTGTGTGTGTGTGTGTGTGTGTGTATTTTAATTGATTTCAGAGAGAGGAAGGGAGAGGGAGAGAGAGATAGAAAAACATCAATGATGAGAGAGAATCATGGATTGGTTGCCTCTTGCACACCCTGGGATCAAGCTTGAAACCTGGACATGTGCCCTGATCAGGAATTGTTCTGTGACCTCCTGGTTCATAGGAGCCACGCCGGCCAGACGGTATTTGTATATTTTTCCCAAGACATTACCTTTATTCTTCTCAAGGATATGTACTTCTCATCTCTGTATTGATATAGAATCAGGATCATATTGCCATTAGTAACTAGTATCCTGGCAAGGCAATAATAAAGTCCTTTTAGAAAGATCCTAGGTTGCAACAATTCTTTACAAAATCCAGGGAAGTTGGCTGGTTGACAGGCAGCTCAGAACCTTGGAGAGCTCTAGAGAAAGCTGTGGCAGAACCACAGTCAGAAGCTTCCATGGCTGCCCCACACACACTAGGTTTTTTGAGGAGATGCCAGTTCCACTTTACTTATTGACAAGATATGTATGATTTAAGGAGACAAATACCTTTACTCAAAACATGTACTGTGCATTTGTAGACAAATTTGGTGACTTGGGGCAAATGTCTTAAAAACTAGAAAAAATTTTAGCACATCTTAAAGGCCCTCCAGGCTATTTTATGATTCTGGATTTTTCTTAGCATAGCTTCTGATATCAAGGTGAAGATGGTCACAAATTGGAAGGACAGAAGGAGCATAAGATTTCACTGAAGTATTCACTTTGTATTAGACATATATTTGTTCAAAAAAATTTTTTTTTCAAATGACATCTTAGATAAAACTTCAACAAAACCAACATCCAGGCCAGACCAAACCAAACCAAAACAAAGAGTGGCAGAGGTGTTGTAGTTAAAGCAGGTTTAAGAGGTCTGGAGTGACTTCTACTCAGATTACTCCAGGCACCAGCAGTAGCCACTGAACACAGGTCACAAAATACCACATTTCATCAGAGTACATTCAGTTTACTTGTCAGACACAGTTCCTCAGTCGGTATACCTTTACTAGCTCATATTAATCCCAGAAATGACCTTTGATTGGTTGTCTCCTAAGTTATTCTTTTGGCTGTCAGAATTAGCTTTGAATTAGCTTTTGAGTTTCCCAGAATCCACTGAGTGTTCAAACATTGAAATTAACAAATTCAAACATCATTGCAACAGTAGGCTCTGCTTATAAAGATGAAGAAAATTATTAGAATATTTTAAATAAAGCCCCTGAGGTCCTAGCTGGTTTGGCGTAATGGACAGAATATCGGCCCAAGGACTGAAGGGTCCTGGGTTCGATTCTGGTCAAGGGCGCATACCTAGGTTGCAGGCTTGGTCCCCGGCCCTGATTGGGGCATGTATGGGAAGCAACCAATAGATGTGTTTCTCTCACATTAATGTTTCTCTCTTTCTGTCTCTCCCTCTCCCTTCCATTCTCTCTAAAAATTAATGGAAAAGTATCCTTGGGTGAGGATTAACAACAACAACAACAACAACAACAACAACAACAACAAAAAAGCCACTGAGGATTACAAAAGGACCCTATTTAATTTTTTGCCCTACCAAAATTTATTTCTAAGAGTACCCTACAAATTGTTGTGAAGCAGAATATAACTATAATGTTCTCTCCCCTTCCATGTACCCCATTTTAAAAAATAGTTGAATCTTCTCAAAAATAAAATCCCCAAACATTAACTATAAGTTAACTCTAACTATAAAGGATATGCTATTTATACTTATTTTTATGCTATAGGGAGTGCTGTGTTTTATATATATCTTCAATTTATATATATATCTCCATATATATTTATATGGAGGTGGGAGTAGATTTGCTCTGTGTAGTCCCAAAGTTAGTTTCTCCTAATCTAACTTTCCTCTCATCTACCCCCAAATTCATGTAATATTAACTGTATTTTAAAAAGGTAAGAAGGTGCTATATTTTAAGGAAATATGAAAAATGTTTAAGATAATTTCACTTAAATTATTTTAGATGATATATTAGAGGAGTTATACATATACAACTCTGCCCTAGAGTGTAAATTTCTATTAATACTTGGTCCTCTTACAAATATGACAAATAGCAAATTGACTTTTGTTATCTTTTGTATTCTTCAGATGAAGTGACATTTAAAAAATTCATGCTATAAAAAAAATCCATGTTGTCTAGTTACAGTTCTGCTAGAAGTGTAAAATGCCAGTGGTCATTTCCTAAGATTTCCATTCAGAGGACTGTAACACAAAAGAGTTTTGGTTGAGAAAAACATAGTAAGTTCCTACAAGTGTGACCATTACATTCTAGCATATTGCATTAGCTTTCTGGAAATGTTCTGTGAAGCTTGGAATTTAAGAAACAGTGAGTTCAAGGTTACTTGAAGCATATTTACTTAGGATTAAATGATGCAAGATTTGTTCTCCAGAAGGCTGTGGAATTGGCTAATATTTTGTTGATCTGAAGACACAATTGAAGTCTGACTTCATAAAATATGTAAATGGCAAGTGGAATTTCTTAAACTTGGAGATTGAGAAATAGTTTGAAATGAAGTATCTGAAGTATGCTATTCTATTTTTAAAAATTTATTTATATTTTCCATTATGAAAGTATGTGCCTATATATGTGCACATATACACTTATACATATGTATGTATAAACATATACTTGGAAATTTTGGAAAAAAGAGAAAATATAGAAGGGAAAAACCTCTTCTAAATAACTCTCAATCATAGACATCAGTTGTTAACATTTCTTCTAGTAATTTTTCTATGCATAGATGATTTATGTTGTGGAGGGTTGGGAAGGGATGGGGATAATCAAAGTTAAGATCATACAGTTGCTTTTTTATCTGCCTTCATTTAATATTTTAACAAAAGTACTTTCTACACTATTACACAGTATTTGTAAACATATTGGCTCCATATTATTTTTTTAAGTGACTTAATAGTTTTTCCAACTATTTCTTATCAGGTATTTAGGTTTTTTGGATTTCATTATAAATGACTGTTTGTACATATTTTGTCTGTGAGCCCCCCTTATTTTTGTTGTTTTCTTAGAGTTCTAGAAATAGGATTTCTAGGGGATATTGAGAATGATTTTTGAAAAAAGGATTCTTCCAAAAAAACCACCTATATATATAAAAGCCTAAGCTACCGTTATGAAGGAATGACCAGAACAACTGGTTGCTATGATGTGCACTGACCACCAGGGGGCAGGCACTCAATGCAGGAGCTGCCCTCAGTCCGCAGGCCTCAATCGCCAATGGGACCTGCCAGCCAACCTCCCGGTCTTTCCCCCAAGCCGGCAGGCCCCCATTGCCTGATTGGGGCTGGGCCCCCGGGCTGGGATGTGAAACTGGGGGTTGGTGGCAGAAGATGCGGCCCTTTTCCCAGGGAGGCCAAGGGCTGGCTCCCTCCTTGGGGTGGCGGCCAACCTCAGGGTCCCCCCCCCCCCCCTCGTCCGGCAGGCCCCAGTTGGCCCGCCCACAACCTGCTGTGGTGGCGGTTAGCTCTTCCCCCCCAGCCAGCAGGCCCTGATCGCCTAAGATATGATTGACATTATATTAGTTTAGGATGTACACATTTTTAAAAAAAAATTATATTGAATTTATTTGGTTTCATATGTACATTTCTATAATACATCATCTGTGCATGTATCCAAAGTCAAGTTTCCTTCCCTTCCACCCTCTCCTACCTCCCCCACCCCTTTCCCTCTTGTCATCCCCATAAGGATGTACACTTTTGATTTAATATATGTATATATTGGGAAATTATTACCATATAATTTTTAGTAATATTTCTAATTTATTTCTGTACTTTATCCTTTAATTAATTGAAAACTCTTATATAAACTTTAATTAAAAAAATTTTTTTTTATTGATTTCAGAGAGGAAGGGAGAGGGATCAGTGATGAGAGAGAATCATTGATCAGCTGCCTCCACACTGGGGATCAAGCCTGCAACCCAGGCATGTGCACTGACTGGGAATGGAACTGTGACCTCCTGGTTCATAGGTTGATGCTCAACCACTGAGCAACACTAGTCGGGCTATAAGCTTTAATTTTTTAGAAGAACTTATTTATCCTGTAGAAGATTTCCCCTCCAGTATTAGGCAGTGATAGTTCTAGGACTCATTTGTTAAGTTGCTTATTTTCCTTCTTCATCACCCCATAGATATGAACCTAGCACATGTTTCCCAACATTTTCATTTATTGGTGTCCTTGAACATGAATTTGCTTCAGCATGGCTGAGAAGCCATGTTTTGAATAAGTGAGACATGAATTGGGGTGAGCTAGGCATCTGAGAACATTATCCCTCTCTATGTTGCTGACAATAAGGAAGCTCAAAAAGGAGTTGAGAATTGGTTGGGCTTTTTAAAGTTCGTGGGGTTATTAATTAGGGGATATAAAATGTGTGGTGGAGTGTATTTAAGAGAGAGAAATGTGGGAAGGTTGGGGGTCGCATGAAGAGGAGCATCCCTCAAGTCAGGCATCCTGGATAGGAAAGCCAAAGTGGGAGTCAGAATGATCACGAGACGTGAGATAGGTCGTAACTGCACAGAGGCTGGTGCCAATTCTTTGGTTACAAAACGATACTTCAGTAAACTGAATGCGGAGAGGGTTGGCAGGTCTACATTCTACATTGTCAGTTGTCATGTAGACAACCCTCAGCAGTTATTCTACCTCTGGTTAAGCAGTCTTTAAAAAGAATTGGCATAATACCTTCCCTGAGCTGCTTCATAGGTGTTTAGTGAGACTGGATAAGGTTTCATAAGAATAGTTAATTCTTTTGTTTTTGTCTATTTTACCACTTTCTCTTTTTTTTGTTAATCCTTACCTGTGGATATTTTTCCATATATATATATATATATATATATATATATATATATATATATATATTGATATATCGAGATATAAGTGTGTGTGTGTGTGTGTGTGTGTGTGTGTGTATATATATATATATATATATATATATATATATATAATTTTTTTTTAAAGAGAATGGAAGGGAGAGGGAGAGACAGAGAGAAATATTGATGTGAAAGAGTCACATCGATTGGTTTCCTTCTGCACATGCCCTGACCAGGGCCGGGGTTTGAGCTTGCAACCAAGATACGTGCCCTTGACCGGAATCAAACCTGGAACCCTTCAGTCTGTAGGCCAATGCTATATCCACTGAGCCAAACTGGCCAGGACTATCACTTTCTCTTAATGTATTTTTCATTACTCATTATTGAAATCTCTTTTCTATTCTCTTTGTTAATATATTATGCCTACTTCACGGCCATTCTCATTTCAAATTTCTTCTTTCATGCAGTACCAAAAAGTACAGTAAGAGCTTTGTGAATAGAGAAATACTTATTTTTCTGTTTTTCACACTTAATTTATGCTCCTGCTCCCTTTTCCTGAAGAAACTTTGGGCATTTTTCTCTCTCTCCTACTCAAGATAGTGAAAGCTCTAATATACTGCATTGCTAGATCTGTTTTTAAAATGTGTTCTAGGCTTAGGAAGTGACCAAAATCTAGTATATCTTTTGTGTCTCTTCTTCTAGGCAAAGTGGTTCAAACCACAAATGACCTAATAAGTAAAAGTAGTCATGTAGCAGCAATAGTAGAGGACATTTGATCTTACTGAGCAGATCTGTATCTCCCTTGATGGGGATGTTTTTCAGCTAAGTCGGTTCTCAGGGAAGTGTGCATTTAATGGCCAAAGAGGTCAGATGCATTTTCATGTATTGGGAGATTGTATTTTAATGGAAAGGGACTGGCGGGCCTGTCTTTACTATGCATTTAACAATTAGGTTGAATCAATTGAAATGAATTCAAATTGGTAAGAGATGTTTGCCAGCTTATATGCTTTCATATATATATATTTTGGTGTGTGTGTATAGATTATAGCCTTTAATTTGCAAAGAGCTAAAGAGAAATGATTGAATTACAAAGGCTTTTTTTTTTTTAATGAAGCAACTAAAGCTTTTTGTTTCTCTACTGGAACAAGGACTTAAAAGGAATACTTAATCAAGAAATGGAATGCTGTGTATTCTATTTATTAATGTTTGATTGATCGCTGAAGAAAATGCATCCCAAACTACATAATGATCATTTTGTTTTATACTATGTTGTTCTTATCCTATTTATATTTTGAGGAGCTCAAAAGTGAGGACAGGACTTTGTACTCTATCACATTACTTCATAGCAAGAGGCCTCTTTCAATCACTGTATGATGCTGAAGCTCTAAGTTTTTCTCTGTTCATCAAGTCTTAATTTAAACATCCCTTTAAACCTATCCTTCCTATAAATAAAAGAACATTTCATGATTTTCTCATTGCCATTTAGTCCCTATAAATCCATACACTCTGTAGAGCAGAGTAATTATTACCCCTTTAAAGGATGCATTTCTTTAACTTTTGTCTTCTTTTGATAGAAGACTTTTCTGGTGAGATTTGTCAATGATATTAATGAATGTGATTTTTTGATATTGTGTAAATGAAACATGTCAACATTTGGAAGATCTGCATAACTCAGTGAATCAGTATTATCTAAATAATGCATGATGGTACAGAATCATACAAGAGTAAAATCCATTTAAAGTCTACATGAAATAAGTCAGACAGAGAAAGACAAATATAACATAATTTCACTTATATATGGAATCTATCTAAAATACAAAATAAACTCAGAAACACAGAGAACAAACTGATGGTTGCAAATGGGGGATGGGTGGAAAAAAATGAAAAGATTAAGAAGTACAAATTGCTAGCTATAAAAACAGTCATGGGAATGTAAAATAAAGCATAGGGAATATATATTCAATAATCTATACTAATAAAAGGGTAATATGCTAATTAGACCGGGTCAACTGGCCATCTTCCAGATGTCTGACTTCTTTCCGGACAAAACCATGGTGGTGGGGGCTGAGGCAGAGGGGGCAGTTGGGGGTGAGATCAGACCAGCAGGGCAGGGCCTTTGGGGGCGAGATCAGGCTGGCAGGGGAGGGCAGTTGGGGGCGAGAGCAGGCTGGCTGAGGAGGGCAGTTAGGGGCGATCAGGCAGGCAGGCAGGCAGGTAGAGAGGTTAGGGGTGATCAGGCCGACAGGCAGAGGCAGTTAGGGGCGATCAGGCAGACAGGCAGGTGAGCGGTTAGGAGCCAGCGGTCCCAGATTGCGAGAGGGATGTCCGATTGGAGAGGGTGAAGGCTGGGCTGAGGGAACCCCCTCCTCTGTGCACAAATTTCATGCACCAGGCCACTAGTATAGTAATAATTATGTATGGTGTCAGATAGGTACTAGACTTGTCGGGTTGATCACTTTGGAAGTTATGTAAATGTCTAATCTCTATGGTGTACAACGGAAACTAATACAATATTGTATGTCAACTGTAATTGATAAATTTGAAAAGTGCAGGATAGACAAATGGAATTTAATGTAAGAACATGAAATGTTTATTAATATACCTTCAGATTTCACATTGCAGCTAACCTTTAAGAAACTACCACTGTTGAGTTTTGGTGCAGTATCAAAGAAGAATATCCGGAATTATTTGAAAGGCTATTAAAAGTACTCCTCTCTTTCAATGTACTGTTAGGTGAGGCTGGATTTTCTTTATATACTTCAGCCAAAACAACATATTGCAACATTGAATTTTATAAAAGCATATAGGGAAGTCCAGCTTTTTAAAAAGCCAGACATAGAGATTTGCAAGAATATAAAACAATGTCATGTTTCTCACTATTTTTTCAGGAAATATAGTTATCTCATTAAAATGTTTTTATATTAACATGTAGGATTGTAATTTAGAAATGAATTAATAATTGTTTTTAATTTCTCAGTTTTCATTTTATTATAGTAAATTTAATTATATAATTCACATATACAGAAGCCAGGACCTTAATACTTTTTAATACTGTCAAAGGTACCTGAGACAAAGCTGTGTAAGAACATCTGGTGTAGTGCTTAAAGAGGAACATGGAGTCAAATTGCTTGTCAGAAACCCAGCTTTATTGTTTGATCTCTTTGTGACCTTGGATAAGATATTGAACTACGTTTTGCCTCACTTTCTTCATCTATAAAATGATATAATAATATATGGAGGTGTTCTTCCATGCTGCTAGCAAGGAAAATGTCAGTTTGTTTTCTCTAATCCCCCAGCCCCAGCTTTGAAATTCATGCCTTCAGACTATAGGACCCACCAATCCTTCCTTGTTATTGTTATCTATAGACCTTCATTGAAGATTGTAGCACATGGCTTGTTGTTACTCTGCATTATTACCCTTGCCATGGTTTCAGGTGATTTAATGTTCATATAAATAACCCTTTCAACACCCTGGCCTCTCAGTCAGTCCCCAACTTCCTTTCCTTCAGTGATCTTGTACTCCTTTCTACCTTAGCCAGGCACACTCTTAGCCAGACCTTGTTAATACCAGTTACAGATCACCTCCATCATCTCAGTTTCAAACGTCCTCTTTTCTGACCACACCTCCTGTCTTTCCAATTCATTCTTTTTAGTATGTCAACTCCAACAATTTTTTTTCAGCTCACCAGGACTATAGGTCCTACCACTTTTTCAATAACTCTCACTTCCATTATGAACTTACTTGGCTTTTTCCTGACTTAAAGTGCATGGTTCATAATTACAATAATTGTTTTGCAAACTTTCTAAGATCTCTTGTCCCTCTTTCTGTCTATTGTACTTGTCTGGCAAAACCTCAGCCTTTGTTAAATTTAAATTCCTCCCATTCCACATTGCACCCAGACAGTGGAATTTATGCTAATTGGTCTCACTTAATAATCATACCTCCAACCTCAGTGGAGCTTTTAGCACTATGTGGAATTCCTCTTAATTTCCTCAGTCCATTTATTTTTCTGAATGACTCTTCTAAATGACTATTTCACACTTCTTCTCAAACTTCTAATATTCACTCCTCCTTTCTCACTCTCAGCTGATGACCTTCCTTCCTGCTGCAGGAGATAATATCAGCTCTCTGGAGAGAACCGCCACCAGCTCCTCTCACCACATGGAAGGGCCTGCCTGCATTCCCACTTATCTAGTTTGACTTTTCTCCTTTCCCTTTGGATGGATTCTCTGCTTATTGCCAAGGCCAACACTCTATGAGATCCCAGGGTTAGCTGCCTATTTACTATGTTCTTTCCTGGAATTCTGCTTCCCCACCTTGCATCATCACGTTTACCCCCTCTCCACACCAACATTCCATTAGGCTACAAATATCTGAGCAAAACTTTCCCTTAAACCCCACACCCCCTCTAGTTACCAGATTGCATTGTCGGTGTAGCTGTTCGCTGTTGCATTCTGCCCATTCTCTCTTAAACCCTCGGAAATCAAGCTCTACTTCATCAAGTAGCACTTGTTGAGGACAGGATTGACCTGAGTGTCGCTAGAACCAGCAGTCAGTTCTCAGGTCTCATCTTACTTATCAACATCATTTGACCCAGTCTGATCGCTTCTTTCTCCTTGACATACTTCCTTCATTAGGCTTCTGGGATGCATGCTCTATTTTTCTGAGTAGCATTTATCACCATCTGACATATTTCCTTGTTTGTTTATTGTTTATTTTGGCCACTAAAATGTAAGCTCCTTGAGAGCAAGGGTTTGGCTTGTTCTCATCTCTGCCAAGAGCAGTGGCGCATACATAATAGGCACTTGGTAAATAGTTGTTGAATGAATGAAAGTGAGCTTAAAAATAGTATATACTTTTCAGTTCTTCTCTCATTTCTAGCCCCTTTCCTGGTCAAAAGCTCTCAAAGCCGTTTTCTTCCTCTTTTTCACTGAATCTTGCATTTGCTAATTGTATTTTCCCTCATCTCTGCTCCATTCATTTTCAGGCTGAGCCATCAGCATTATGCTTATATTTCTGTGGGACTCTAGTGTTTACCAGAACATTTATTTATATCTGGTATCACAGATGGTCTGTGGATCTGAGTTGATACCATTAGCATATAATGCTGAATTTAGGTGCAGATTAAAAAAATAAAATTATAAATGAGTAAGAAACAAATTAAGTCTTCCAGAGCTAAAATTATAGTCTTCTAGGATATTTAGGTTTATTGTTTATTACTACCCTGCTTTACACTTTACTGTTTCTGGCTACTCATGATGGAATTTCTCTTGATTTTCTGTGAGGGTTTTTAGAAGGCAGGAGAAATCGCCAAGCTGAAAAGAATTTTCTAACTTCAGCTCTGAGTTTATCACTAAGAGGAGTATGCTCCTCTTAGAATTTCATCATTCTTTCCCTCTATATCGATGTGCTACTGTATGCTGGATTTGTATGAGAATTCATTTTTAACTGGCCTTTTATTTATGGCTTCTACAGAACCTTGCCTCCTGGAATCCCTCAAATCCTGAATGTCTCTTACTTGTGGTGAAGGAACTTGTGCAACAATATCACCAATTTCAATGCAGCCGTCTCCGTGAGAGCTCCCGCCTCATGTTCGAATACCAGACATTGCTGGAAGAGCCCCAATATGGAGAGAACATGGAAATTTATGCTGGGAAAAAAAATAACTGGGTAAGGTTTTTGGAAATGGGGAAAAAAATGCACTTTATCTGTAATAAAATAAAATAATCAATTCAGATATCTATATATATAAAAGCCAAGAGACCGGAATGACCAGAACAACCAGTCACTATGACACACACTAAGGCTGGCCAACCGGCCCAAAGGGGGTGGGGCCAGCCAGCCAACCTCCCACGGCTCCTCCCCCCGGCCAGCCCTGCCCCTCATCAGCCCCTCACACCCTGATTGGGGTGGAACCGGCTGATTAACCTCTGCAGCCCCTCCTATCGGCCAACCCTGCCCCCGATTGGCCACCGCCACCCCAATGGGGGTGGGGCCAGCCAGCCAACCTCCTACGGCCCCTCCCCCGTCTGTCCCCAATTGGCCCTGATGGGGTGCGCCGGCTGGATCCCACCCGTATACGAATTCGTGCACCGGGCCTCTAGTCTAGTTATAATAAGCCCTAGCCATTTTCTTAGATAGACATGGTTTAGGTTGCCTACATATGTTCTCATAATTTAGAGTTTAAAGGGACCTTGATGTTTATCTGGTTCATTGTGTTTCTCAGAGTTATCACCTGGGAAATTTGTAAAATTTGGAGTCTCACATCCCCAGCCCCAAGTATTCTGAAACCAGGTTTTGATGCAGGTGGTTCATAGGCCACATTTTGAGACATTGGCAAGTTTCCCTTTTTTAATTTTTTAACATCTTTATTGTTGAAAGTACTACATATATTCCCTTTTCCCCCCTCCATTTATCTCTTCCAGGCCACGCCCCCACTGGCCTTCACAACCCTATTGTCTGTGTCCAGACCTCTTTTAGTATCCCAGTCAGATATGTGAGGTTAACTCTGGAGGTAGCTAGTTTATATGGAGCCTTTTATAATTTCTTTTTATAGTTTCTTTAAGTTATATGATTCTTTCTTTAAAAAAATATTTTTATTGATTTCAGAGAGAGGAAGGGAGAGGGAGAGATAGAAACATCAGTGATGAGAGAGAATCATCGATTGGTTGCCTCCTGCACGCCCCCTACTGGGGAATCAAGCTCACAACCCAGGCATATGCCCTGACCAGGAATTGAACCATGACTCCTGGTTCATGGATGAACACTTGACCACTGAACCACACTGGCCATGCTTGTATAATCCTTTTGAAATGCAAGTTGGATCATATCACTCCTCAGCCTAGAACTTTCATATACCTCTCTTTGACTCTCATGGTAAAAGCCAGTGGCATAAAATGCTCTACATGATTTCTATCACCACCATCCTTTATTCTTCACTAATTCCCTCACTTCATCTCCTACCTTCCTATCTAAAAATATTCAGCTCTAGCCACACCTTTGCTGTGCTGCAGACACACCAGGTGTGCTTATGCTGTTGTATGGTGTAGTTCCCCTAACTACTTGCATGCCTAATGCCCTTCCTTATAGTTTTTACTCATTTGTCATAGTCTCAGCCATGCCTGTGTTAACGCGCATGGTTTTCTTAAACAACTTTTTTGAGGTATAGTTTACATATCATAAATTCACCTGTGTTAAGTGTATAATGCAATGATTTTTAACACATTTGCTGAGTTGAGCAACCACAAACACAATCCCGTTTTTTAATGATCTCATCACCCAGTAAGGTTCCTCATGCCATTTACTGTTAATTCTATCCCTATCTCCAGACCTGGGTAACCATTAACTAGTTTCTGCTATATAGATGTTCTTTCCTGAACATTCATGTAATGGAATCATATAATATGTAGTCTTTCTAACTGGCTTCTTTCTCTTAATACATTTGCGGTTCATCCATGTTGTAGCATGTCTTATTTCTTTTTGTGGTTGACTAATACTCCATTGGATAGACATACCACATTTTGTTTATCCATCCACCAACGATGGACATTTGGGTTTCCATGTTTTAACTGTTAAGAATAATGCTGTAAACATTCACTTGCAAGTCTTTGTAACACCTCTTTTTAAAAGGATAATTCGCATCCCTCCACCTGTACCCTGCTCTACGTTTTTTACATCTCTTTTTTAACATACCATATGATTAATATATTGTATTAGTTATATGTTGCTGCATTAGATAATTATTCTAGAAATTAGTGGTTTAAAACATTTATTTTTATTTTTTGCATGTTAGTATATTATTATTTATTTTTAAATTTATTCTTATTGTTCAAAGTATTACAGATGTCCCCTTTTTCCCACCAGTGAACCCCCCTTCCTCCCACGCCTTCACTGCACTATTGTCTGTGTTCATGGGTTATGCATATATGCATATAAATTCTTTGGTTAATCTCTGCCCGCCCCTCCCCCTTCCCTCTGAGATAAAACAACATAGATTATCATAGTTTTTATTTGTCAATAGTCTATGTAGACTCTCTGCTTAGACTCACAAGCTGCACTCAAGGTATTGACCAGGGCTGCAGTCATCTTAAGACTCACCTGGAGATGAATCCATTCTCAGCTCATTCATAAGGCTGTTGGTACCTTTCAGTTCACTGCTGGCTGTTGGCTAGAGGCTGCCCTCAGCTCCTTGCCTCTTCACAGGGCCTCTCCCCATGGCAGCTCATAGCATGGCAGCTGGCTACATCAGAGCGATCAATCAGTCAGGAGAGCGAGAGTGTGGGCAAGACAGAGTCACATTCTTTCTAACCTAATCTCAGAAGAGACATCTCATCATCTTTGCTGTATTCTGTTTGTTAAGTCCAGTCTCCACACAGGGTGGAATGACATAAGAGTGCGACTACCCGGGACTATCGGAAGCCACCTAGAAGCAGCCTACACACTTATGTCTATTGCTTGTCTATCCCTTACACTGGGATATAAATTCAATGGAGGCAGGGATCTTTGTTCTGTTCGTCCTATATGAAAAACACCCAGAATAGTGTCTGCCACATTGTTTACTCTCTGTCAACATTAGTTGAATAAGTACATTAATAAACTCTCTAGTCTAGTTAAGCACAGAATAAGTTTAACTTCCCTTCTCTGTGCTAATTCTTTTAGGTTTCACTTAGTCTTCCTTTACTTACGTTAAATATGCCTCCTCTGTCTTATTCTTCAGCTTTTTCTTAAAACGACATAGTTTCCAGGGTCTTATACATGATTAATGCTTTGAACTAGTAGGATTAAAATTTATTCTTGTTACAAATCATCTTGTTTATTCAGTTCAAGGTTTTTTGTTTTTTTTAAAAAAATACATTTTGTTTATTTTATTGTGGTACAAGATATATAAAATTAAATTTACCCTCTTAACTATTTATATCAAAACTGTAAGTTTGTACCTCTTAATTGCTTTCATCTTTTTACCCAGTCCTCCCCTGCCCAACCCTCTGGCAGCTATCAGTTCTCTGCTATGAGTCTGTTTGTTCTCTTTGTTCATTTGTTTAGTTTTTTAGATTCCACATATAAGTGAAATGATAGAGTGTTTGTCTTTCTCTGACTTATTTTACTTAGCATAAGTAAGTCCACATTCTGGATCAATCCATATTGTCACAAATGGCAAGATTTTATTCATTTTCATGGCTGAATAATATTCCTGTGTGTGTGTGTATGTATGTGTATACATACATACATAACTACTCCTCTATCTATTCATCTATCAGTGGATACCTAGTTGGCTTCCATATCTTGGTTACTGTAAATAATGCTGCATTGAATATAGGGGTGCATATATCTTTTTGAATTCATGTTTCACTTTCTTTGGCTAAGCACCCAGTAGTGGAATTTCTAGTTCCTTTGTCTTTTGTTATAACCTTTGTTTTAAAGGTTATTTTGCCTATAAGTATTGTTATCCCAGCTTTTAAAAAATTTTTCATTTTCATGAAATATCTTTTTCCATCCATTTACTTTCAGTCAGTGTGTGTCTTTTGTTCTGAAATGAGTCTCATGTGGGTAGAATATGTAATGGTCTTTTTTGTTGTTTTTAATCCATTCAGCCATCCTATCTATGTCTTTTGAATGGAGCACTTAGTCCGTTTACATCTAAAGTATTTGTTGAGCCCGGCTGGCGTGGTTTAGTGGTTGATGTCGACTTATGAACCAGGACGTCACGGTTCAATTCCCGGTAAGGGTACATGTCCAGGTTGCAAGCTCAGTTCCCAGTGGAGGGGCATGCAGGAGGCAGACAATCAGTGATTCTCTCTCATCATTGATGTTTCTATCTCTCCTACTCCCTTCCTCTCTGAAATCAATAAAAATATTAAAAAAGTGTTTATTGATAGGCATGTACTTATTGCCATTTTTATTGTTTTCATAGTAGTTTTATGAATGTTTGGTCTACTACTTTTTTGATATGTTTGCCTTTACTAGTGAGAGTTTTTCTTTCATATATTTTCTTATTTCTAGTTTGGCCTTTTTTTTCCACTTAAAGAATTTCCTTTAACATTTCTTTTGAAAATAAATATATTTTTATTGACTTAAGAAAGGAAGGGAGAGGGATAGAGAGATAGAAACATTGATGAGAGAGGAACATCATTGATTGGCTGTCTCCTGCACGCCCCCTACTGAAGATGGAGCCTGTAACTCCGGCATGTGCCCTGACCGGAATTGAACTGTGACCTCCTGGTTCATAGGTCGACGCTCAACCACTGAGCCACACTAGCTGGGCATAACATTTCTTGTGATGCTGATATAGTGGTGACAAACTTTAGCTTTTGCTTGTCTGGGAAATTCTTTCTTTTTGGCAGATTTTTTAATTTTATTTTACTTTATTTTATTTTATTGCTTAAAGTATTACAAAGAGTAGTACATACGTTTCCTTTTTTCCCCATTGACCTTCCCCCGGCCTCCCCTACCCCCCAGTATCTTGCGTCCATTGGTTATTCTTATATTTGGGAAATTCTTGATCTCCTTCAGTTCTGAATGATAACCTTGCCAGATAGAGTATTCTTGATTATAGCCATTTTCCCTTTCATCATGTTGACTGTATCATTTCTATTTTACTCGTAATATTTGCAGTGCCTTTATAGGTCCTGACACATTTTAGGCTCTTAACCTATAGCAATGAATGGATGAATACATCTTGAGTCTTAGGTTGAGCTCTGACTCTATTATTCTCTCAATTATTGTAGGCAAGTTTTTTGACTATTCTAAGCCTCAATTTTCTCATTTCTAAAATAGGTATAAATGAATTAGATCTACTGAACAGGGTTTGGGGAATAATTAAACAGTATTAGAACTTAGAACAATCTTAGAACACCATTTTGTAAAGTATGAGATGTTCTAATTAGCCTAACTTTGGCTTTCCTTTTTACATGCAGTAGATAATTATGCATTTGCCAGGGAACAACCTGCAGACTTAGCCTATTGGTTGTCAGAGTCCATTGGAAGAATCACCCTTACCAGGCTGTCACCCAGCTAAAATTATAGCCACTCTTGTGGCTAAGTATTAAAGCCAGGTATTTCTTAGCTTTTAGCTATCTAAGTGGTAAGAGCAGTTAATTTCAGATGAAAGCTTGACAGGGAACAGTCTCTAAGAAAGTAAAATTTCCCTTTACAGAGCAACCTGGGTTTGGAATCCAGTCTGCATAAGATGCCTACCTGTCACTTCCAAAACGGGGAGAGAACTCTGACACAGCTGCTATTACCAGAAGAAAAGCTTAGACCTAATACATTGCCCAAACTCAGTGTTGTTAGTTTGTTACTTGCCAATGTACTATAACTTGAAAGAAGGAAGGATGCACGTATTTATTGCTAATGCTGGGGAAATTGCCATTAAGGCAGTTGGCAGAATGGCTGACATTTTAACAGTCATAGGTCAGATAATTTTCTACATCTATCCAAGAGAGGATTTGACCAAGGATTGAAAAAAAAAATCAAATTATTCTGTTCACTTGGCTGCATCTAAATGTCTCATTTTCAGCTTACAGGAAAGATTGCTATGGAAGCAGTCTTTGACATTACCACAGAGTGACCATGAATTGCTTGAATAACTTGGAACTTCAAATATAAAAACACGGGAAAAGTCATTGTTGGAGATAGAACTCAGAAAGGATTTCTGACTTAGGTTTTGCTCCTCATATCATGTTTATAGCTCAACTTTTAAGTAAGATATGCTTTAAATCACTGTTTACTCAATTTTGCAGAGGAAGATTAGCTTACAGCTCACAAGGAGAATCAGTGTAAAACTGAAAACAGAATTCTTGTCTAGTTTCTGACGTTTCTAATGCTATTAGAAACAAGTGCTGTTTTATTTAGTCTCTCAACGGCAAAATAAAGAATGTATAGTAGGCTTGAAAGTTGGAGATAAAGTACTCTTTATGGTTTCTATTAGATCAAATTCTCTTCACAGCATTAAGATTCATTTATTATGAATTTAGTTGTATAAATCAGTCTTTTGCCAATAAACATACATTTATACTAGTTCTAGGATCAACATTTTGAGAAGGGATAATGTAGGGATCATCTGAGCATTTTTCAAAAAAATATATTTTTATTGATTTTTGAGAGTAAGGGAGAAGGAGGGAGAGATGGAAATATCAATGATGAGAGAGAATCATTGATCCGCTGCCTCCGGCACATCCCGCATTGGGGATCGAGCCTGCAACCCAGGCATGTACCCTGACTGGAAACATACCATCACCTCTTGGTTCATAGGATGACACTCTACCACTGAGCCACGCCGGCCAGGCTCATCTGAGCATTTTTATTTATTTATTTATTTTTTTAAAATATATTTTATTGATTTTTTACAGAGAGGAAGGGAGAGAGAGATAGAGAGTTAGAAACATCGATGAGAGAGAAACATCGATCAGCTGCCTCCTGCACATCTCCCACTGGGGATATGCCCGCAACCCAGGTACATGCCCTTGACCGGAATCGAACCTGGGACCTTTCAGTCCGCAAGCCGACGCTCTATCCACTGAGCCAAACCGGTTTCGGCTCATCTGAGCATTTTTAAAAGAATGTTGGTCTGAAATAGCTGGTAGAATAAAAACATATTGTACAAACTAAAAAAGGGCAAAAGAGCTAAAGTTCTGTGCATGTACTAAAATAACTAGCAGTTCAAATGAGTCCAAGTGCTAAATATGCAATTATTTTCCTGATTACCTTATATGTACAAGAGTTCTTTTAATTTTTTAAATCCCACATTTCATTCCTTTTGTTATTTAAAAATATAAGACCCATTGAGTCTAAGAAATTCAAAGTTTTGAGATTGCCATTTTAACTTACAGATTGACATTTTAGACTAGTGGGTAGAAATGGCTACTTATAAATTGGTAGGTTGTTTGACCCTAAAATTTGAAAATGAAAAAAAAATGAATGGAGTCTGACTTACTATTGTCTGTCCAACCGACCTCTTCTAATTCCTTGGTACATTTTAAAAACTGGTGTCAACCTCCACAGGATTGACTTAACAAATGTTCCACGTACATGTAGTAGCCATTTTGGTGTTCACTGATTTTATGAATGATTGTTGCACATCCCACAGGGGTTTGAAAATAGCTCACCTACGGAGAAGGGAGTTTCTGGGTGACCTCAGATCAGTATCAGTGCTTGTCCACTCCAGTAACACTGACCCCAACTCCCCTCCCCTCTGACATCTGTGAGTTTGTTCTCTGTATCTCTGAGTCTGTTTCTATTCTGTTAGTTTGTTTATTTTCATTAGATAAGGAAGACTTTTCTGTTTGTGTTCCAATATCCCTCACCAAACTCCCATTGGGCTAGGTACCCCTCTTATAAGCTCCTATTTAACTCTGTACCTCTGTACTTTTTTTATGTTGTCCCTATACTTACTCCTTTTAAAATATGACCTCTCATAATTAAAAACAGACTCTCTTAGGTCCAAAGAATCACATTTAACAGGATATGTTAGTTCTAGAGTTCTAGGAGCTTATGTTAGTTCTAAAAGCTTAACATAGCACCAAAACCATACCTTTTAGTAGTCTTGAACCATAACAGAAGGTAAGAGTTTATTAGGATCTTTCAGAGACCTCCTTCCACCCACTATGATGAGTTGTTTATACATCTTCAAGTGGTTCTTAACTATCCTCTCAGATGTTGGGTTTTGAGTCGAGTGAATGTATTGATGTTTTATACTGAGTGCAGCTCTCAGCTCTCAGGTTTAGTCCTCATTCTCACCTTTGGATTCCTGGTGGCACAGTGCCTGCTGTGACTCTATCTGGCTGCCTCAGCTTTGATTCTGTTCATTCATTTCTCTCATTCTGCCTTTTCTGTCTCAGGATTAGGCTTGTGGTAAGGAAGAAGTGCTCTGTCCTTAGCCAGAGCTGATGTAAATTAAAAGATGTTGTAAGCAGTAAAACCAACAGCAAACAACTATGCAGATGGTGGTTATCATTGTGATCTTTTTGAGCTCAAGGTTTATATTTCTGTTTGAATTTTTAAGGGTTTAGGTTAGAGTTTTAAAATTAGGGCCAAGACTTTGGAGCCAGTTGCTAGGGTGTTTGTAGAAAAGAATGATGCATGTTGTGGATCAAATGTAAGAAGTGTGCATGTGTGCCCTAACCGGTTTGGCTCAGTGGATAGAGCGTCAGCCTGCGGACTCAGGGGTCCCAGGTTCGATTCCGGTCAAGGGCATGTACCTTGCTTGCGGGCACATCTCCCATGGGGAGTGTGCAGGAGGCAGCTGGTCGATGATTGATGTTTCTGACTCTCTATCCCTCTCCCTTCCTCTCTGTAAAAAATCAATAAAATATGTATTTTTTTAAAAAGTGTGCATGTGTACTGTGTGTGCTCATCCACTCATCCATTAAAAACCTGTAAGTGCGTACTGTGTTTAAAGATATGTTTTGGGGAGTTTGAGGTGTTTGTTTTCATAAGGGAGGGAGGGAGTGGAGATATTGGGAGCTCTATAGTAGTCACAATATGAAAAGCTAGAAATAAACTCTTTAGAGTGGTTCTAGATTATCCCTGAAGTTCTTTGTCCGGACAACATGTAACAGTGAAACCCAACATGTCAAAATCCCAAGCTGAGCTGCAGGCTTGCATCAAGAGAGGCTGGAAGACCCAGAATCCCATTAGCTCAGCACCCATCTTTGTTGCATTTGCAAGACTTCCCTTGGAACCCCCTAGGTGTCTGTACAACCCAATTGGAAAACCCCTCCTCTAGACTATGACAAAGATTTTAAAAAATGTGATTCCTTAGCCCGGCTGGTGTGGTTCAGTGGTTGAGCAGCGACTCATGAAGCAGGACCTCATGGTTTCATTCCTGGTCAGGGCACGTGCCTGGGTTGTGGGCTCGATTTCCAGTAGGAGGCATGCAGGAAACAGGCGATTGATGATTCTCTCTCATCATTGATGGTTTTTTCTCTCCCTCCCTTTCCCTTCCTCTCTCTGAAATCAATAAAAACATATAAAAAATGTGATTCCTTAGCCTTTCCCATCATAAAAACTGAATTTTTTTCTCTAATGTGAGTTTTCTCTTTTAAAAAATAAAATTATTGATAGCTTAGTTAAATGTTCTAAATTGCCAAACCTCTGTATATCTTTCCTATGAAGACTGGTTTACAGATAGAATCACTGAAAAATATTAGTTGATGATAATGTTAACAGATTTTCAGGGAATTAAATCTTATTTGGCATATCCACTGATGAATTGTTTTATATGGGTAGAAGTTTGACCTTGTGTGCACTTCTAGACAAATTATGAAGGCTGATGATATATGTCCTGAGCCTGTGGGTTATAAATTCAGGGAGGGGCAAAAGTAGGTTTATGCTTGTGAGAGCGTGAAACACAGAGCTTATTCTTATATTTTTATGTATTTATTAATTATTATATTATTCATTATTATTAATCTTTTGCCCACCCCTGTATTAGTGAAGTGGTCTGAATGCTTCAGTAAAAGCAAAGGAATCAAAGGGGCAGGTCTGTCTCTATTGTTCATATTTTTAAGAAACCATACATTAAGGAGTTCTTTCTATACTTAAAAATAAACAAAGGTAATACTACTGCATTATAATTTTATTGCATTTATAAAACATTTTAAAAGTTTTAATTGTACTTTTTAGTAACTAATAATTTAATACTTTTTTTGATCTTCCTGTACTTTTTCATCCTTTTTTTTTTTGTCTGTTTGTTTCATGTTGTTTTACCCAAACTCAAGATGCCTATATTTTGAACAGGTTGAACTTGTGATTTTGGCTGTAATTGTCATGTCACAACCTATTTTTTGATTTTTAATCTTATTTTTATACTTTTCTTTCTACAGACTGGTGAATTTTCAGCTCGTTTCCTTTTGAAGTTGCCGGTGGATTTCAGTAATATTCCCACATACCTTCTCAAGGTAAAAATATATAGTTGTCAATATGAGACTATAAATGAATTTTTAAAGTAATTATATTACTCTGAATATGTATGCGATTGATTTACCAGCATTTGTTTGGATGATTAATTCTGTTAAAATACTAGAGGACTGGTGCACGAATTCGTGCATGGGTGAGGTCTGGCTGGCCCGCCACAATGGGGGCCCATTGGGCTGGGCTGGCAGGGGGGAGGGGCTACAGGCGGTTGGCCAGCTGGCCACACCCCCGATTGGGGTGTTGGGGACCAATCAGGGGCCAGATCAGGTCGGTTGGCTGCTGCAGTGCGCATCATAGCCACTGGTTGTTCTGGTTGGTCCACTGTTCAGTTCGCTGGGCTTTTATATATATAGATTAATTGCATTAGATCCATTAAGTTCCTTTGTTACCTAAAAGCTAAAAGAGTAGCCCTAAAAGTAATTTTGAAATAATGTTTAATTATAAGATAAAATAACCTTCTTGGCATGAAAGAGCTGTTAGAAATTGTCTAATATACATTCTATAAGTCAGATTGCATACTAATTATGCCTTGTTAAAGGGCATTTTATTTTCCATACTTATGTTAGCAGTTGATCTCAGGCACCTCATAGTTGGCCTGACCTGAAGAGAACGAGAATCGAATTAGGCTAGTGTACATGGCATTTTTTATTTTTATTTTTTTAAATATTTAATATATTTTTATTGATTTCAGAGAGGAAGGGAGAGGGAGATAGAGACATCAATGATGAGAGCAAATCACTGCTGCCTCCTGCACACCCCCTACTGGGGATTAAGCTGGCAACCTGGTCTTGTGCCCTGACTGGGGATCAAACTGTGACCTCCTGGTTCATAGGTCAATGCTCAACCATTGAGTCACACTGGCCGGGCCATGACATTCTTTAAAATGAATGCAGGCAAGCTGTGGTTTGGGGAGGGATCTGCAGATGCTTTGCAGAGAAAGATAGAATGCAAGTGGTAGGCTGTGGTTAGGGTGAAAGAAACTAAATGGACCAGGGAGAAAGTTCTGAACTGGAAGCCTAAGACAAAGGCCTATGTTCATCGCTAGATGCGGGTTTTGGTTGTGACTGCCCTCAGTTCCATATTTCAACCTGGGGCTATATAGCTTTAGTCTAATGTAAGAAAAATCTCTACCTTCCTAATTTGATGTTGTTTAAAGAGTTAGCAGTGTTTATAACAGTTTAAAGAGAAGACAGAATCCTGTACAAGTTTTCCTGCATATTGTAGTGAGTAAATAATATTAGATATTAATCTTAATAATGATTGGAAGTGTGGTCTTATGGAGTATAAATTATAGGCAATAGAAGAGATTAAGGAACACTTTTTTAATTTTCATGTTTCATTAAGTAAAACATTGGATTTTTGTGCTTCATTACACTTTCATTTTTAGTTTCTATTAGACTAGTTTTCTACTCTGTATCCAGGAGTTGTGAAGTCCAAGTGAGAATGGAAGTGAGCAATTTACATTAGTTTCTCCTCACTCCTGTTGTAGAAAATATATGTATTAGAGCTGTCATTATTAAGCATAACTAATTCGGTTTCAGCATTTACTGTGCTCCATTAGAATAGCAAGCAGTTTCCTTGGAAACTCTTAGATCACAGACTCATTGACCTCCATATATTCCAGTTAAAACTCTATTTCAGACTATTTAAAACCAGATGCAGTAATATATGAAAGTACCTTATTTATATAATCACTTTACTCCATAATTTACAATTACAGTATCTTTGGTTTGATTTTTGGGGCCTTATCAGTTTGATTGGTTGTCTTGTTCATTTGAACTTGATGTTGCCTCTGCTCCTGTTCTTGAAGGTCAAAGGAAAAAAAAATGTTCCTTGAATCATAATCTGTCTTAAATTTTCTTTTCAAAATCAAATTTTCCCATTTTCTTTTCCAAGACTTCTAAATTTATATTATGATGCCCTTACTTTTTTTTTGCTAGCCAAATAGGAGAAAAGTGGAATCTATTTGGCAAATTAGAAAGCTTCTTTCCTTCCCCCAAATAAAAGTACTATGAAATGATTTTTCTCCTGTAGGTGAAATGGGTACATTGAAGCACTGATGTCTTTCTGGATCTGTTGTTCATGCAAAGAGAGTAAAACAGCAAGGACCAAAAAAGAAATATTTATATCACACAAAATAGTAGCAAAAAACAAAACAAAAACACAACAAAAACCCTATTTAAACCTATACAATTTTATTAATGAATATCACCCCAATAAATTCAATTTAAAAATATTTTTTAAAAATTACAAGCTCTTTGTGATTTTTGTCATCTTGTCGAGTGCTTCAATAATCCCAACACAATAAAAACAACAACAGCAACCACCAACTGGCATTCCAGAAGTAACCCAGAATATCTGTTGAGGGTTTTAAGATCTAAGTTCCAGAAGTTGTTGAATCATAACCTTGGAATATTTGGCTGTACTCTTAAAAACAAAGTTTGCATTAGAAGCTGCTTTACATATTATTTACATTTGGATGCTTCTAATTTTTAATCATTAGGCTTATGACTGATAGTCTAAATCCTAAAATAAACTCTTCAAATTTCTAGGGTTAGGATACTCTTTATCAGCATCAGTATAGTTTTA
This sequence comes from Myotis nattereri, assembly GCF_964212035.1. Classification (NCBI taxonomy): domain Eukaryota; kingdom Metazoa; phylum Chordata; class Mammalia; order Chiroptera; family Vespertilionidae; genus Myotis; species Myotis nattereri. The sequence goes on along the minus strand of NC_138085.1, from coordinate 71,795,035 downwards.
CCTTGACATCCCAAATAAATGAAAGGTTAAGTAGACTTCTAACATTGAGATAGCATGGAGTTTGACTACACACCCTACTGGTTTGCTATAGTGAAATTTTACTGCACTGTGAAAGCCATCATAAGTTTATATGTCCAAATGTACCTATTTTATCCACTAATAGACAAAATGAGTTGTAGAAATGGTATGGAAACTTGAAAAACTGAACCTATCAAGTGAAATTGTTAAGAAACAACTAAAGTGATAGCATACTAGCCAAAGTAATCCTGGCTTTTCAAGAAATAGCTTTAATTCATGATATACTTGAATGCAATAATCTTACTGATACTCTGTTTTTGAAAAGTTTAAAGGAAATGTTGCTGGGGAAAAAAGCATTTCAGTGGTTGGTCCTATCATTCTTTCATATAGTTAGGGAGAATAGGTCATGGGATGAGTTAAACATGTGTATGACTTGTCACTAAAGATTGAGTCTTAGTACATTTGCAGTTTTGAAATGTTTCATTCTTACTTCTATAGGAAAGGGGAGGGTTTGGCATTCTGTGTACCCAGAAGAAGAGAATTAGGCTAATTTATCTCCCTAGAATTTCTTTTTGGATGGATTCTTGCATTGTCCTTTATTATTGGGACTGTTTGAAAGTTCATTTAGTTTTATACAGTTACTATGGAGGAAACTGGTAATTTCCACCAAATATTCTCTTTGTTTAAAATCCAGCAAGTTTTTACTGTGACATGTATTGATAGTTGTTTCTCAGCGAGCATAAGATAGCAGACATTAAAAGCTCCCTGATCCTGATAAATGAATATAAATTCAAAAGCTGACCTCACAAAGATTTTTCCCTAAACCACAGATTAAATGATGCTTCAAAATTTGAGACCGTTTAGTTGATAGAATTTTTGGATCCAATAAAGTTACTCTTAATAAGTAGCTTTTAGAAATAAAGACTGCTTTAATGCATTCTTGTGAAATCTGGTATTAAAGCAAAACAGTTGTCTGTTTCTTGAGAGACCATAAAGGATTCACAGAGAACCCTCATCTTATCTTAAAGGAAATAGTTTCTGTCTAACCAAATAGGAGTGGGCATACTTTTATACAAGTAGGAATGTGTACCTGGAAGAGAGTGCCGTAAAAGTAGGGTACTGTTTATTCCTGCAGTAAGTCTGATTTATCATGGCTAAATTTGAGCCAAAATTTGCATTTGAGACTTAATCACAAGGGAAGTTGTAAGATTGTCTAAAAATGTATTCTTCAGGGAACTTTGTTTTATTCTTTCATGAAGTAGGGGACCCATGACTGCTCTCAGTTTATTTATTTATTTATTTATTTATTTATTTATTTATAATATGTTTTCATTGATTTTTAGAGAGAAAGAAAGTGAGAGGGATAGAGAGAAACAACCTTGACCAACTGGTTGCCTCCTGCAGCTCTCCCCAGCCCCCACTGGGGATCAAGCCCACAATCCGGGCAGTGCCCTGATGGGGAATTGAACCAGTGACCTCTCGTTTTCGACACTCTTCTGCTGAGCCACACCAGCCAGGTGCTCTCATTTTATTGTTCTTGTTCTCTCTCCTTTCTCTAGAGAGAGAAGCAGGTCTTTGGAGGGAAATACACTCCAGATCAGAGCGCCTGAATGTCTTCTCTAAAGGGCAAGATTGTAAAATTTTAGGTTTGCAGGCCAGATGGTCTCTGTCACAACTACTCAGCTCTGCTGTCATAGCATGAAAGCAGCCATACACAATATGTAAATGAACCCTTGTGGCTGGGTTCCAATAAAACTTTATTTTCACAAACAGGCACTGGGCTGGATTTGGCATGTGGGCAATTGTTTGCCCATCTCTTTTAGATTATGGAGAAGAATGTTTCTTCACAACTGCACCTGGGGCGGCATAGAAAGATCAGTAAAGGGATCTGGTTTAATGAGCATGGGTGGATTTTAATACCATGCTCTCTTAGCTGATATTTTACTTACACCTTCAACTTGGGTGAATTCTCCGTTTCTCTTTTACTTTTTTTTTTTTGTTTTCTTCCCTTTTTATTCCATCTTCTCTCTCATTTTTAAATAATCTGTTGGTAATATATAATTTACTAAATTCTCTTCCATGTCTTAGTTTCCCTAACTGTGATTCTGAGAGTGCTGTACGTTACAGTTCCTCTTCTGCCTGGAAGTGATTAGTCCAAGGGCTGGATACATCATCCAAGCTGCCCCAGAGTTTTTCCTAGAAGAACATTTGAAAATTGAAGCAGGAAGAGGAAAACATTTTCTTTGCTATGATGTTTTTAAGCTCACATGAATTGAGTCCAGTACTACAGGTGGTCATGTTCCTCACTGTGTGGGAAAAGCCTGTAGATCAGCACAGTCCAGTGGAAATATAATGCAAGCCATAAGTGTGAGCCACACATGTAATTTCTAGTAGCCACATTAAAGAACTAAGAAGAAACAGGTGAAATTAGTTTAATAATATGTTTTATTTAACACATTCAATATATTATTTTAATATGTAATCAAAGTTAGAATTATTATGAGATATTTAATATATATACTAGAGGCTCAGTGCATGAAATTTGTGCGGGGAGGGGGGGGGGTGTCCTTTGCCCAGCCTGCACCCTCTTCAATCTGGGACCCCACGAGGGATGTCCCACTGGGATCGGGCCTAAACGGGCAGTTGGACATCCCTCTCACAATCCGGGACTGCTGGCTCCCAACCGCTCGCCTGCCTGCCTGCCTGATTGCCCCTAACCACTCCCCTGCCAGCCTGATCGACGCCTAACTGCTCCCCTGCCGGCGAGTGCCCCTAACTGCCCTCCCCTGCAGGCCTGGTCCCCCCCAGCTGCCCTCCCTTGCAGGCCTGGTCCCCCCCAGCTGCCCTCCCCTGCAGGCCTGGTCACCCCCAACTGCCCTCCCCTGCCAGCCATTTTGTGGTGGCTATCTTGTGACCACATGGGGGCAGCCATCTTTGACCACTTGGGGGGCGGCCATCTTGTGTGTTGGAGTGATGGTCAATTTGCATATTACCTCTTTTATTAGATAGGATTTTATACAAAGTCTTTGAAATTTGGTGTATATTTAATTTTTTATCATCTCTCAATTTGGATTAGTCATATTCCAAATGCTCGATCACCACATTGGTTAATGGCTACCACATTCAAGAATGCAGCTCTAATCTGTGGGAGTGAAGAAGTAAGGATGGAAAAATAAGTACAGATAAGAAACATGGGAAAAGAAGTACAGAAGAGAGAGATTTAGAGAGAAAGAGTACCACCAGTGGTGAGACTTTGGGGTTCACTTCTTCACGTTGGAGGAGCTGTCTTGGTTTTAGCTTCTATAACTAGCTATCTTTTGGAGTCTCTGAGCCTCTCCCATAGTTTTCCAATAGATTATTTTTTTATTTTTCTGAAGTATGATTTAGGCTTCTGTCATTTATAATCAGAAAAATCTTGACTCATACAGGAAGGCATTATTATCTGCATTTCTTGTAGGCGAGGAAACTTAAGCTGAGAGCAGTTAAGCGGGCTGGCCAGGGTTATGGTAGCTGTGTATGGCAGAGCACAGGTTCGCCTCACTCAAGAGCTTGCCCATGGAAGCTAGTTCCAGAGCAGGCCCTTTCTCTGCATAAAGGGGTGGAACTTTATTCTTGCACATTCAGTGCCCAGTCTAGTTCTTTGTAGCCTCTGATATGATGTAATTATGAAAATACTTTTTTTGACAGGAACTTTCTGGTGGAAACACATAACAGTCCTGTTAACACATTTCACCTCCACCCCTTTCTAAAAAATGATTTCAGCAAGGCAGTTGGCAGTGAATAGAACCTGCTTCAGTTCTGTGGTTGCACACATGCTGCCTTGTAGACTGGTGCAGTAATCCAACCTTGTTTCCTTTGAAATACTGTAGCCTGTCCAGGAAACTGTATTAGCGCCTCTAAACAATTGCGTCATTCAAGAGCAAGACTGATGAGCCCTGTTAAGGCTATGTAGGATCTGTTTTCCACCCTGAACAAAGTTAAGCAAGTTCTCATAATAATTTTAGAATGATTCAGCCTTTTCTAGTTGCTGTAACTGATGTTGAAAAACTTGGAAATCAACATGAGGCTATTCTTTTCTGTTTCTCAGAATCATCCTTTTGAGTTATTATTATACTCTAGTGTTCATTTGATAGTCGATCCATTTTAACAAATTACCATAAACACATATGTTGAGAATTAACATGAGTAAGGCTGAGGCTTTATGGTGGGATACCCAGGCAATCGTAATTATAGTAAAAAGTTTGTACTTGATGGCACATAGCTAAAAGTTCAACTTAATTTATTTACCTCAGTAGCACATTATCTAGGACTGTTTCCTTGAACAGCCTAGAAGTGAAGTGATACACTGGTAGCTGTACAAATGAGAGGGAAGGGCTGATATTTATGAGTTTTAAGCTCCTTATGGAAAATTTAGTCTAATTCACCTTTGTATTTCCCTGTATTCTGGGCACAGTGCCCTGAACACAATATATACTCAGGAAGAATTTGCTTTTAAAGAAAAAAATGTATGTATGTGTATATAGTATATATAAAATGATTTAATGATGATGTAGATGAGTTCTTATATTATTCAAGTGAACTCTACTTTTGTAAAAAATGAAATATTATGATCCACAATTATAATAATAAAATCTGAAAATCTAAAGAAAACATAAAAGGAAATATAATTCTCGAACTCATTCTATTTTTATTCAATACATATATTTTACTTGATATGATGAGACTAGCCTAATAAAGAATAGAAACAGACTCCTGATTATGTAATAGCCCACAATTATTTTTATGGCTATTGCATTCCAGTCTTCTTATGCAATATTTACAATGTACATGTGTAGCAAGGGCACAGAATACAAGTTTTAACAATCTTAACTATAAATCAGAATCAACTCACTCAGCATTGGCAAACCTGCTTGGCTGATGCAGATAACCTATAGTAAGAATACATAAAACACTAGGTTTACAACTCTGTGGTAGATTTAGGGTTCTAAGTTCTAAAGTTTAATTATCCCCTGCCCCATAATTAATTCTTTCAAGACATTTTGATATTGGTTTAATTCTGAAGTTGGGAAAAATCTCATGTATTACATTTTGAAAAATGTTTTAAATACTATATGAATGTGACGACAACTTTAGCAGATTATGGCTACAAAAGACTGTGATTCAGCCTGAAAACATAACCTATGGAAAATCATCAGCTGTGCAGAACGAGCTCTTCCAGATGACAGATCTAGGAAAACCTGCCAATAAAAGAGAGAATGCTAAAGAAAAAGGATCCCATAGACTCTCAACACATGGCCTTGACACTGACATATCTTATAGTTTTTAGTGAATAACAAGCCAAAAAACTGGGTTAACACCCCCTGCCCCCCCAAAAAGAATGTGTGAATTTAAAAATGTTTACTGATTTTTTCCTCCACTTTTATTTCAAAGGATGTATTTAATGGTGTGTGTATGTGTCTGTGTATGAGAGTGATGAAGGGATGCATATTAATTATATTTTTACCTTTCATGATAATAGAGACTCCTAGCAAACTGAAAATAAAGGCAAATACCCATGTAAATTTATACATTAGTAAGAAATTTTCTGTCATGTTATCATCATTGGTTCTCTCAGTTACGTAGTTCAGCCTTTCAACTACTACTTAAAAAGAAAGGGGCAGCCCCTCCTGCCTGGCTCAGTGGTTGTGCATAGACCTATGAACCAGGAGGTCATGGTTGGATTCCTGGTCAGGGCACATGCCTGGATTGCGGACTCGATTCCCAGTAGGGGGTGTGCAGGAGGCAGCCGATCAATGATTGTTTCTCATCGTTGATGTTTCTATACACTGAGTGGCCAGATTATTATGACCAGCTGACGTTTGTAGGCAAATTAGCTATAATTTCCTGCTGAAGTTGCTAAAGGGGCAGATCATTATAAGCGTCTGAATAGCACAACATACCTAAGTATCGTTTCTGACCAAATTCATCCTATCATGTTGATGGCGTATCCCAATGGAGATGGCTTCTTCCAACAAGACAATGCGCCATGCCACGATTCTCGTATTGTGCAGGAGTGGTTTCAAGAACATGAGGGAGACTTTACCGTGCTTAGGTGGCCCCCACAATCACCAGATCTCAATCCAATTGAGTATTTGTGGGATGAAGTTAAAAGAGCCATCAGGCAGCTGGTTCCACAACCATCAAATCTCATAGAACTAGACAGTGCTATTCATCAGGCATGGTGTCAGATTCCTCACATCACCTTTCAACATCTCGTGGCGTCAATGCCAAGAAGAATAGCCACAGTATTGAAGGCAAAAGGTGGCCCAACGAAGTACTGATGGCATGGTCATAATAATCTGGCCACTCAGTGTATATATATCTCTCTGAAATCAATAAAAAATATATTTTTAAAAGGGGCCACTAGAGATGATCTGGTTTAATTTCTTGGTATTATGCATGTGCTGTGGTTGTTACCTCATGTGTTCACATTCACTTTTATTCAGTCAGTGTTGAGTGCCTACTATGTGCCAACCAACTAGAGAAATCTGTAGTTTACAGGATGAATCTTGTCTGATGAATTTCCAGAACACACGAGTTTTGAATATTCCATGTGTTTGGAATATAATGGGTCAGAGTTACAGCTAGTTAAGTTTTAGGTTAAGTCTACTTTCAATGTTTCCTTCCTCAGGTTGAAACTGATTCAGATAGGTATTCTCTCTAGAGAACACTTAGTTTCTCCTAATTTCTGGTAGGAGTGCTAACCACAGGAGTTGTGGTGCTAATTTAGAGTGGCGTTAGGCGAACAGGAAAATTAACTGCCAAGTAACTGCAGAGCCATGGATAAACGCAAACACACAAAAAGATCAGTATTCCAGCTCTGCTGCTTACTTAGTTGTGTGACTTGGTTTCTTAATCTAAAATACACACACACACACACAAACACACACACACACACACTAGTATATATGAGAATATAACTACCTACTTGCGAAAGTGGTTGTGAAGATTGAGTTAATACATTTAACTGGTTAATTCAGTGACTACCACAGAGCACTCTAAAAATGTTATCTATTATTGTTATTTACAGCACGTCCAGACCTAAATGTTACATGTGTCAGGTAACAAAGCTGAAACAAACAAGTATGGCGTTGATGTCCTCACACACATGGAACATTCTTCCTGTGGGATATTGGGCAAGAGTAAGTTATAAAATGTTAGGAGAGGTAACAGGACATAGTTAGGGGTTTCCTAGGCCAGCAAGTCTTATTTTCTAGAGTAAGCTGAGCTGGCTTAAGCTGAGTTGGAGGGTTGTGCTTGGTGTATGTTAGGTAGGTTTCCTTGACAGGTGTTTCCTGTAAGAGCTGGCTGACGTGTTTAGATTGTGACATAGGCTGGCCCTCATTTTGTGGGTCCTTATGTATGAATTAACTTTGTTACATGGAATTAATTTAAAAGAGTTAAACCTACTTTAACGGACAGTTCCAAATAGCTTCTTTAAACCTCACTATAGTCAAATTACTTTTTCTTTATTGCTTTCAGAAAATCTTGAAATTCCCACAAAGCTTTCTAGTGTTTTTTCCCACCTGCTCTGTGGTGCTATGTAAACTTTCCCCTTTGTTAGCTAACATGACAAGGTTTGTTGTTGTTGTTGTTGTTTTTTAAATCTTTGAGAGCTCCTTTTCAAATGTCCCATGCATGTCTCTTTTTTAAAAAAAATATATTTTATTGATTTTCTACAGAGAGGAAGGGAGAGGGACAGAGAGTTAGAAACATCAATGAGAGAGAAACATTGATCAGCTGCCTCCCACACACCTCCCACTGGGGATGTGCCTGCAACCAAGGTACATGCCCTTGACCGGAATCGAACCTGGGACCTTTCAGTCCACAGGCTGACGCTCTATTCACTGAGCCAAACCAGTTAGGGCTGCATGTCTCTTTTTCTATGGAGGGAAGCTACTTTGTCATCTCCCACATGTAGTAACATACCTTGGTTCTATTCAAAAATCCCCAGGAAAGTGTTTATTTTGATCAGTAAAAAAGAAAACTAAAACATTGGATCACGTAAGATGCATCATCCTGACTGTCCTACCCCTAGTTATAGGAAAAACTCGCTACTACAGAAGTTCTGCAGTGCCTTATCAACCTTAAATTGTCAACAACTTGGCTTTGAGGTATTTTCTTAAAGAGGTTATGCGCTCCTCTCTTGATAAGGACATTTAAAACCAACAGAACAAAACAGTGTTTCATATGTAAAGTTCATTGCACTTTACTTTCAAGTAAAAGTACACTCAAGATTTGTGCACTTTAGTTTTTGACAATTATACCTCTTTAAAAAGGTGTGTTAAATCTCAGTTAATCCCTGTGCAAGAGTTGCAGCTTGTCAGGTCACCTGTGTTTGAACTAAAACTACATACCTGCCACTTACTGTGTAACCTTGGCAAATTACTCAAACCTCCTAAACTTCAGTTTCCTGAATTATAAAATGAGAATAGTAATATCTGTCCCAAATGTCATGTTGGTAGAGAGTTTTCCTTTGACTCCATGTGCTCTATTCCCAATCCAACCACTTCCTCTCTCCAAAAGTAATCACTGCCCTAACTTTAGAAAGGAACCCGTGAGACTCTTGATGGTTTCACCACCCAAGTATGGTCCTTCAACTAGAGCTGAGTCTTACCTATTGTTTTAAATTCCATATGTTTCTAAAGTCTCTTTTCATCTACAGGTTCATCCTTTATTCTTCTCTTTTCCTTACAATGTTGTTGTTGTTGAAGAACTCAGGTCAGTCACTTATAGAGTTTCCCATTGTCTAGATTTTGCTGATGTAGATTCATTGTGCAGTTCAGCATGTTTCTGTATATTTCCCTCAAATTGGCAGCTGAATTAAAGGCTTTATCAGATCTGGGTTTAATTGCTTTGGCAAGACTATGAGTGCGGTGAGTTCTTTTATCAAGAGACATACAAATGTCTGGTTGTCACTCTTTTTGTGATGTTATAAAAGAATATATGATATATATTTTTTTTCTTCTGAAAGATTGTATCAGTTTACATTTCCTCTAATTTTTATGATTGGTGCTTTAAGGCTTGGTTATACTTGGGAGCAAATTGCTGGGACTCGTAGAGTTGTAGACAACTGGTAAAGCACACACATTTATCTGTGACAGAATTCACAGATTGCCATTCAGGATTTTTCAACCTCAGCACTACTGACATTTTTGTCCAGATAAGAAGTCTCTTTTTGAGGGGTGGTTCTGTGCATTGTAGGGTATTTAATAGTGTCCTTGGCCTCTACCCTTTAGATGCCAGTTGAACTCTCACCTGCCCCCCACTTGTGATAACAAAAGATATCTCTAAACATTGCCAGATGTCCCCTGTAGGGTAACATCTCCCAAGTTGAAGATCATTGAATTTCCCCCCATTTTTGTTTCTATAATGCAAGTCTGTTTGTAAAATTTAATTCTTAGTCTCTGCATACAAATTTACATAATGATTACATTCCTGAAAAGTAGTTAAGAAGTATTTTCTTATACATCTTACAATAGTTTGAGGAGAAAACAGTCTGGGTTTATTAGTTCCTTTGGTAAAACCATAGATGTTCTTGCTTTATTCCTTTAACAATAAAGAAAATTTGTGGAAAACATGAATATATTGAAAAATTGTTTATGAAGTATGGTAATTTGCAACTCTCAACCTGACATGCTCTTTAAACAGGCACTGTTGTCCTGCTGTGTCTGTCCCTGCTTTGCCTGTGTGATGCTGACTGTCCATGTCCGCTGCCCTCCCTTTGTCTTCTATAGTGAGTCGGAGGACCCAAGTGTTACTCTGACAGTCGGGGCCCTTTGCTGCTGCTTTATCTGACCATGATTTCACTTAATTGTTTAATACCTCCCCTCCCCCAAATCCCAAAGGAATCCAAAGATCATAATCTTGGAATTTTATTTCACCTAAAAAATTGCATATATGACTTGAAACTGGCAAAGTTGATAGAGACCAGATCTGGACTGTTGTAGAGCAGACTGCATTTTCTCAGCGTTACTTTTTAAATCTAGTTGCAGTGGTATGTAAAGAAATAAGGATTATCATGTCCACAACTTTACTTTTTGTGACAGAAGCCATGAAAACAAGTCCTTCTTTGACCCTGATTTACTTTCAAGGACTTGAGGCGCTACTTCAGCTCAGTTCCTACCTGAGATTTAGTATTGCAGATGCATTTTTTCATGAATAGCCAGTTACAAAATTTGGGAGGTGCTTGAAGTGGGTGAAATGCTGTCCCTCCAATAAGGTCATATTCCCAGATGGCCAAGCCCACTTGACCTTCAGGTTCTTCCTTGCACTTCAAGAAAACTTGTAGTGTGCTGTGCTTCGAAATCTCCCTTTTTCTTTCTTTGTATGAAAACTCAAATTCAGAAGTTTTTGTTGTTCAGGTTAGCATCTCATAGGGCTATACTGAGTTCTTTCTAATCTCATTCCTCATAATCAGATGCCACTGGTACTTCTATCTCTTCAACAGAGTACCTTAACTCTGAGAGAAGGGGCAGGACCAACACTTATGGAGCAAACCCAGATTTAGCCCTTTGTCAAATTAAGTGTGTTTATTAATGATAAATAATTTTTATTTCCCTAAGTCTTGCCATTATACAATTGGTAAATCTTTAGTAGACCTATTTCCCTGTCTGTGGACTTTTGCATTCTCTTTTGAATTATATGCCCTTCATGGCATGAGGAGGGTTAAGGGAAGGTGTGGAGTACTTACTTAGTTGAGGGAATGCTCACCCCATCAGGCGAAGCTCAGTGGAAGGTACCTGTTCACCACCCAGAGACTCTCCATTGATTTGGATAAATTTGGATTTTTCAAGCTCTTGCTTGAGATATAAATTTTCCTTGAGAATAGTAAAGTTTACACTTTTATTTATTTTTATTTTTTTATTTTTATTTTTTTTACACTTTTTGTGTACATTTAACTAAATAGATGTTTGAGGCCATACTTCTGCCAAGATATTTTGAGAATGGGAGATTTGATACATACTAGGAAAAAGGAAGGCAGTTTTTGAAGGAGTTCCCCCCCAGAACAGGCCTAAGCTAGTCACAGATTTTCCCAGCTCACGATGGATCCTTGGGACACATCTGCATTTAACTCTGAAGATTTTCTATGCTACTGACCTAAGAAGTCAGTGTTGCCTTTGCCTGCTCCCATGTTAATACAAAGTACACCCAATAAAACTAATACAAGTTCTAACATGCAAGCCTTTTTCTGGTCACAACAAAACTTTTTGAATCTAGGAGAGTATGCAGGGACACACAATTGTCTGGATTGGATCAGCCTCTCTTGAAAAGCTGAGAGGACTTCTTTCTCTCTCAAATGCAGATTAACTTGGCCTTCAGGCTCCTAACAAATTAGTGATGGGGCTGTACAGCCTGGGCCTCCACCCCTGTAGTAAAAGGGTGACTTCCTGGTATATAATGGCATTCCCTTTTAGCCAAGGAAATTTCTACTTAGTTAAAAAAGGATGAAAGTAAGGTTAAATGTGAAAGAACATTACAATGTCTTATTACCATTTCAAAATATAGCCATTATGAAAACAAAGACTGTGTGTGTGTGTGCAGTATGTATGCAGGTGTCCCTTTTAGGGGCCTTTACCTGCTTTTGTTTGTCATACAAGTCTTTGTGGTCTACAGTTTTGACACCAAGGGAAAATCATTTAAACTAATTTTCAAATGCAATATGCAATGATTGCTACTTGTACTTCAGAGGTCATTGCAGTAGGCAGCCAACTCAAGTGGAGTATTTAACATGTATGTTTCCTATAACTGTAATAGATTAATTATTTTTTTGTCTTTATAAAAATATTTTTATTTAAAGTAATTTCTTCAAACTTTCAGATGCAAAGTTTGAGTGAAATATTCAGAAATACAAAAGATTTCTGAGTGGTTCATGGAGTCACAAATAAAACCACTTTGAATGCAATAGAATCACTATTTTCACTTTATTTTAATAAGACTCTCTACTTCCATATTATCTCATTTATTTTTCCTCACTTATTGTTTACATTATATATTTTATATTGCATAAATTATATATTGTAAATGATCAGATTTAATGTAAAAATTTTGAAAGGGAACATTTTATCCCTGTCTTTGTAAAATTTTAGATTAAAAATATTTGTGAGAATAACTCTTGTTTCAGTAATTTAACATACAGTTTGAGATCATTTAAATTTTACCACTTAAACATTTTTAATAGAGAATTGTATCATTTCAATTTTTTTCTTAATTTGTGTGAAGTTATTTTTGTACCATGAGCTCTTCAAAGACAGCCAAAGTGCCTTATTTCTCTTTGTATCATAAATACCTAATTTAGGTCATCAGCAATGTTTATCAACTCAACATATTCTTTCATTACTTGGAAATTGACTGTGGGAGTGAATGACTTAGAAAATTTATAAATATTCTCTCAGGTGCTATGGTCTTTCATTGTAAGAGACTGAGCAGACGTTTCAGGCTTTAGGTTTTGGAGACAACAATAAAATTACCCGGAGCTTTGCCTACTTACTGACAATGGAATCCTATATAATAAAAGCCTAATATGCAAATAGACCAAATGGTGGAACAACCAGTTGCTATAATGTGCACTGACCACCAGGGGGCAGATGCTCAACGCTGGAGCTGCCCCTGGTGGTTAATGTGCTCTTACAGGGGGAGCGCCACTCAACCAGAAGCTGGGCTCATGGCTGGTGAGTGTAGCCGGCGGTGGCGGGAGCCTTTCCTGCCTCCGCGGCAGTGCTAAGGAGCAGTGAGACAGCGGTGAGGAGCAGTGAGCAGGTGGGTGGTAAGGAGCGAGGGGTCCCGGACTGCCAGAGGGTGCAAGTCAGGCTGAGGGGAACCCCCTCTCCCCCAGAGCATGAGTTTCATGCACAGGGCCTCTAGTTAAATATAATTAATGGAGGTGGAGAGCCTGGTTAGTTATAAAATTACATAAATGTAACAACAAAGCACACCTTTCTGTCTTAAGTATCTTATAGCATGTGTAAGTAAAGATTTTCCTCTTTAAGGGCTAGTTGTAAGAGAAGACTGCTGCTCTCTTTTCCTATATGTTTTATGAATTTAAAATATTTTTATAGGGTGTATAAGATGCTATTAAAGTTGTAGTGACTTTTGGCTTTTATTCCACAGTATAATTATCCTTGATTACAGACTTCAAAATAGGGTATGGAAGAGCTATTTATCTCACAAAAAAATTTCACATAAGATTCTAGAACTTACTTTCTAAATAAAGACTTTTCTTTTTGAGGTAATTTAAAGCTAAATAAATATTATTTCAGAGAATGATTAAGTTTTTATTAAGGACACTGTCTTTGGTTTTGAAGAACAAATATATTTCAGCATCTTTTGTTGTGAACACCCAGAATGTCTAGCAATGCTATTTGATCATATTGCTTCAATTCCTTTCCTAACCCCTCTTCCACTCCCTCAACCCCACCCCAAAGAAAATGCTCAGGAAATACAACAAAGACACCACATCATGTTATCAGACTTCTTTTCTTTAGTTCTGTAGAGTGCCATTATCTTGTGAAGGTAGGACAATGTTAAATGTAGTTTTCATGAAATTTGTTACCATTGCACGGAAATTAAATACTAACAGAGAGGCATCAAGGATGACAGCTAGGTTTCTGGTTTGAGTTATTAGGTGGATGCTGGTGCGGTTTGCTTAGGTGGAGAGGAGAGGTCTAGAGAGAGGTACAGGTTTGGGGTGGGTGAGCAGGTTGAGGCATTGATCAAGAATTCCAGTTTGGACATGTTAATTTGGAATTGCCTATTACACATCTAAGTGGAGATGTCCAAAGATAGGATATGTAAGGTTAGAGTTTAGAAGAGAGGTTGAAGAGGAAATACGAACTTGGAGGTGATTGGCATGAAGACATTACTTATATCCATTGGAATGCTGGAAGTCACCTGGCGAGAAGGTAGAGAGAGAAGAGCCCCAATGTCCTGAGGGATTTTTAGAGGTTATTTTGGGGAAAAGCTGTTGTTAATAAAGAAGACTCATAAGGATGGTTATTGAAATAGCAGGAAAACCAGGAGAAAGTAGCACTGCCGAAGCCAATCGATGTTCCAGGAGAGAGCATGGTCAGCTGTGTCTAATGCTGCTAATCACTGATTAAGAGGACAATACTGTTAACAGTATGGTGGCTAGCTTCCTTGTTATTCATTTACTTGTTCATTTGTAATTATTTATTAAACAAGTGCTTATCTCTACTTAGATTTTAAAGTTATTCATATTTATAGCACAAACCATTTCCATTTATTTTGATGTCAATTTTGAAATAAAAATTAACAGATACTTTCAAACAAATTGGGGAATACTGATACCAACTTCTTCAGCAACTTACATTCTAAGTTTAATATGGAGAAATTTGCAGAGAGGAAAAACATGGCAATAAAAACCATTTCTTAAAAAGCCACTAAGTGTGCCAAAAATGGTTTCAAAACAGAAATTTCAGGATAGTGGATAATTGGGTGGTAAGTTGGGGTAAGAGGGTAGGGAATATACCCACAATTCTGTTGTATTTAATGTGTTTCTTTATCTGCTTGGTAGATTGATATTAATTTATCAGTGTCTGAATATATATTCATATCATTTAGGAATAAGTAACGTGCACACATCTTAGTAGTGTCTGGATATATATCAGTGTCATTTAGGAAAAAAAAGTGCACGTATCTTTATAACTTTCTTATTGTTGACACTATTTACAGATGTCCCCTATTTTTTGCCCCTTTGCTGCCCTCCATCCTGATGACTCCAATGTTTCTTCATTTTCTTTATGTTATTGTACAAAAGTAAGACAAGAATTGGAAACAGGTGAAATAAAGCTCTTTGCTTTCTGAATTAGGATATGTAGGTTAATAAAGAAAAGTTTTATGCTTAATTATAGAATTCTAGTATTATTTTATTTATTTAAAATTTATTCTATATCCTATATAATAAAAGGCTAATATGTAAATCAACCAAATGGTGGAACAACCCGTTGGCAGGGGGTGGGGCTGGCTAGTGAGTGGTGCCAGGCCAGCCAAGGCAGATGCCAGTGGGCAGAGGGAAGGAACAGTGATCGGGGGTGGGGGGGGGCGCTGCGGCAGCCGGTGGCGGAGGTGGCAGAGGGACGATGGGGGGCAGGGCCGGCCACTCACTGGCTGGCACAGTCTCCCGGTTGGCCTGCCAGTCAGCCTGCCGGTCGCCTCCCGCAGAGGGAGGCATCGGTGGCGGTGGTGGGGTGATGGGGCTGGAGCTGTCTCCCTGGTAGTCAGTGTGCTCCCATGGGGGAGTGCCGCTCAGCCACAAGCAGGGAGCGGGCCTAAGGCTTCAGTGGGACATCCCCTGTTGGCTCCCGGACTTCGAAAGGGCACAGGCCAGGCTGAGGGACTCCCCCAAGTGCATGAATTTTTGTGCACTAGTCCTCTAGTAGTAAATAAATAAGTACATTATTTTATTGTTGATAAAATAGCACCATTGTATATGTTTTCAGATAAAACTTTGAGCTCTAGGTCCTTGGTCAGGTATCCTTCCTTCTTAATTCTTTTCATGGGAAATTCAGAGTTTCATTACATTATTTGGATTCACAGTTCTTATTAAGGAATATAATACTCTGTAAATGTAAGCATTACCTTTAATATGAATTAAGGGTGGGCAAATTTTATTTTATTGATTGAAACAGTGTTACAGACATTAAAAAGTAAACTGTTCACTCTTTTTTCTCAAATGAACCCTGTTTGAAGAAGACAGAAATTCTGTTTTAATGATGGTGGCATAAACAGTAAAAGTTATTTTACATTGTTTTACAAATTGAAAAAATATTTTACAAACATAAAAACATTTTTACGTCACCTAAAAATCAATCTTGAATGTAGGCTCATAGTTAACTTTATTCTATAGATACATTTGTACAGACTTAGTGTACAATTATCTTGCATAGTAAATTCCTAAAAAGAAGCTATAGAAGCTCATTATTTAAAAAATTTTTCAGCTAGTCCCTTTATAAAATGAGTAATTTTTTCTAAGTTTAAATTTTTAGATTAGATTTTTCAAGATAGTTAACTTGGGTTACCCTTTATCATATTTGTCCTTCATTAATGGTACGACTCTGGGGAAGTTAAACCTCTGAGTTTCAGCCTTCTTATCTATAATCCCAGAATTAGACTAGATAATCTCTGAGGTTCAGCCTTAAAACCGTATGATACTCATTTAAAAATAACTATACTATACAGCATTTAAAAAATTATTAATGACTCTTGTATCCTTAAATAAAGGCAGTGTTAGAGCACTGGTGAAAAAAGGAGTGGGTTTGATCCCAATAATGTAGATTTGTCTATTGGGCAGACCACTTGGATGAAGCAGAAGAATTCACAGATCACATGGCTCAACCTAAGGGGAAAGGAAATCTCCAGAAATTATGGAAGAGATGGTACTGCTATAGATTAGCTATCTGTCAGAGCATGGCTTTTATTTTATTTTTTTAATTGATCTCAGAGAGGAAGGGAGAGGGAGAGAGAGATAGAAACATCAATGATGAGAGAGAATCACTGATCAGCTGCCTCCTGTACACACCACACTGGGGATAGAGCATGCAAGTGGGACATGTGCCCTGACCTGGAATGGAACTGTGAGCTCCTGGTTCATGGGTAGACGCTCAACCAGTGAGTCATACCGGCTGGGCTCCCAGAACTCTTTATGGTGATGGTTGTTGAAGAACAGTGAACAAAACAAGTAATCATATTATGAGAGACAAATCTGGGCCCTTAAGTTTTCAGTGCCTATGGAACATATTGGTTTAAATAGAAATAAAATTGCTTTTAACACCACGTAAAATTCCCTTGGCATTCTCACTTTAAGTAATCTTCTACAAGCATATTAATTCCTTTGTATCATTGAACTCCCTATTTGATGAACTAGTGATCTGAGTTAGTAAACATTTGTTAGGATATGTCTTTTCTGGAGATGTAAATAAAGCTTGGAGTATGTAAGGCATCTTTTTCTCTTTAAACAGTATTCAGTTAGGAAAGTGTTGGGATAATATTGTGAACACAATTGTCTAAGAACATTAAGAACCTTGGTCTGGATCTTTCATAACCATAAAAGGCAACGTGTCTGCTTTCCTGTTTTGCATGGATGAGAAGGGAGTAAAAAACACCAAAAGAATTTTTATTGCATAGAAATATTTCCTTCCTAGCAGTGTGTGAAGCAATAATGAGCCTGAAAAACAATCTTATGGAGTAGTGGGAGAGGAAGGCAGGCAAACAGTGCAGTCACACAGGCTGGAAGGCCTGTGAGGACGCTGACTCCAGCCAGGGGCACTTCTACATCTCTGCCAGCACTTGCCCCTGGGCAAGGCGCCTTGATGCACCTCTTCTCACAGCCCTCTAAGGCAGGCAAGGCAGTAGTCACTTCCTCTCTTCTAGAAGAGGAACTTGTCAACGTCTGTGGTGCAGATAAGTGGTGCAGACAGGCTAAAGCCACACTTCCCTAATTGCCAATCTGTGGCTAAGACCAGAGGAGTATCCATTGTGTTGAGGCAAATTACTCAGAACAGGAATTGTTGCTTTTAGTGTACCCAGTGGTAACTTAAACATTATAGACCAGCATTACTAAGTAAGCTTGATGCACCTGAACGATGGATTGGAGAGCTGCTGAGAGTGCTTATTATACTTCAGCACATCTTAACCCACATTTTCTCCCAGCCTAATTTACATTGGGCCCTCACACATTTTTAATGCTGCACGACTCTTCTTTTTCTACAATTTCCCTCATTTCATCCCTAAAAGAATTTAGGTTGCTGAGAAGAAATGACCATGATTCGCTTCTCAGCCTTTTGACTAAGCTTAAGTGTAGACAGGACTATGACCCTCTTTTTAAGCCAAATTAGAAGAGACCCATGGTTTCTTTAGTTTCAGGAAAGCAAACCTGCCTCATTCTCTGGTTGTGGAAATGATGCAGCAACAAAAAAGGTACAGGAATATATTTTATCAAATGCTCTTCTAAATACATTTTTACATGTGGTTAATTTTTTTTAATTTTAAGAAATTTTCTTAAGATTTAAAAAATATATATATTTTAAAAAACTTGATTTTAGAGAGAGAGAAAGGGAGAGAGAGAGAGAGAAAGAGAGAGAGAGAGAGAGAGAGAGAGACATTGATTGTTTGCCTCCTGTACACACCCTGGCTGGGGATCAAACCTGAAATCTGGGTATGTGGCCTGACTGGGAATCGAACTGGTGACTCTTGGTGCATGGGATGAAGCCCAACCAACTTAAGGTTTATTTATTATTATTATTATTTTAAATATAGTTCATTGATTTTTTACAGAGAGGAAGGGAGAGGGATAGAGAGTTAGAAACATTGATGAGAGAGAAACATATATCAGCTGCCTCCTGCACACTCCCTACTGGGGATGTGCCCGCAACCAAGGTACATGCCCTTGACTGGAATCGAACCTGGGACTCTTGAGTCCCCAGGCCAACACTCTATCCACTGAGCCAAACCGGTCAGGGCCAAAGGTTTATTTTTTAACCAATTATGTTATGTATAAGAATTAAGGTAATGGGGAGAAACCAAGATGGCGGCATAGGTAAACACCGGAAATTGCTGCCTCACACAACCACTTCAAAAATACAACTAAAAGACAAAACGGAAATCATCCAGAACCACAGGAAGTCTGGCTGAGTGGAAATTCTACAACTAGAAGGAAAGAGAAAAGCACACTGAGACTCAGAGGAGGTACGGAAGTAAAGTGCAGAGGTACGGAGATGCATGTGGAAAGGGCTGGCAACTGGGGACATGGTTGTCTTTTTCAATTGGGAGGGAGTCTCAAGCTCCCGACTGCTGTGCACTCCAGTTCCGGGCGAGTCTCTGGGGACCCAGACTCATACAGGGAGAAACTGGACTGTCTGGCATCAGTTGGAACTCGAGGGCGGCTTTCTCTCAGAGGTGCTTGCAGCGATTACCGGGACACTGAGACCTGGGGCCTCTTAGGTAGGACTGAGGAGCAGCCATAGCTGCTTGCTCCGCCCTGTTGATCCCCTGAGACCCCGCCCCACCCAAGCTGTATGCAGAGGCTTTTGCATATGAAAGGCCTGGTCCTTTGCAATCTGAAAATTACCTAACAAACTGCAGCTGGGTCAGAGAGACCCAGAACTTCCAAAAGAAGGCCCAAGGCCCCACAGCAGCTTGCATTACTTCACAGCTGGGCCTTATCTGGGCACCTCCAAACCCCAAACAAAGAAGAGGAATCTGCAGATCTCTCCATAGCTCCTGGGTAGCCTCAGGCAGAGGCTAAATTAGCACCTCCTTAGAGATCCAAGAGCCAGTGGACCCAGTGGTCAGAGTGGGACCATGCGGATTACAACTCCTCAGATCCATAAAGGGACAAACTCAGGGGACAGACTCAGTGAGCACCAAAGCCCCACTGAAGCAAGTCTTGACCCAGAAGAGTGTCTCCAGCACAGAAGTTCTCCCACTGCAGACACAGCTGATTCTCACAGCCAATTGGCCTGGAGGTAAATTCCTCCCAGTGACACCAACAACAATCAAGGCTTAACTACAACAAGACTGTGCACAGCCCACAAAGGGGTGCACCAAGAGTGTCCACCTCAGGTAATTGGGGAGGCTGAGCCACTGGGCCCTATAGGACACCTGGCGCGCAGGGCCACTCTATCAACACAGGGAATCATAAAAAATGCGGAGACAAAGAAATAGGTCACAAATGACAGAAATGGAAGAAAGCAAACTACTGGATATAGAGTTCAAAACCACACTTACAAGGTTTTTCAAGAATTTTCTAGAAACCGATAAATTTAGTGAGACCCTCAAGAAATCTAGTGAGACCCTCGAGGTTATGAAAAAGGACCAACCAAAAATTAAGCATACACTGACTGAAATAAAGAATATTATACAGAGTTACAACAGCAGACTAGAGGATCACAAGAACCAAGTCAAAGATTTGAAATATGAAGAAGCAAAAAACACCCAACCGGAAAAACAAAAAGAAAACAGAATCCAAAAATATGAAGATAGTGTAAGGAGCCTCTGGGACAACTTCAAGCATACCAACATCCGAATTATGGGAGTGCCAGAGGAAGAGAGAGAGCAAGATATTGAAAACCTATTTGAAGAAATAATGACAGAAAACTTCCCCTACCTGGTGAAAGAAATAGACTTACAAGTCCAGGAAGTGCAGAGAACCCCAAACAAAAGGAATCCAAAGAGGACCACACCAAAACACATCATAATTAAAATGCCAAGAGCAAAAGACAAAGAGAGAATCTTAAAAGCAGCAAGAGAAAGAAACTCAGTTACCTACAAGGGAATACCCTTACGACTGTCAGTGGATTTCTCAACAGAAACTTTGCAGGTCAGAAGGGAGTGGCAAGAAATATTCAAAGTGATGAATACCAAGAACCTACAACCAAGATTACTTTATCCAGCAAAGCTATCATTCAGAATTGAAGGTCAGATAAAGAGCTTCACAGACAAGAAAAAGCTAAAGGAGTTCATCACCACCAAATCAGTATTATATGAAATGCTGAAAGGTATCCTTTAAGAAGAGGAAGAAGAAAAAGGTAAAGATACAAATTATGAACAACAAATACACATCTATCAACAAGTGAATCTAAAAAATCAAGTGAATAAATAATCTGATGAACAGAATAAACTGGTGAATATAATAGAATCAGGGGCATAGAAAGGGAGTGGACTGACTATTCGGGGGGGAAGTGTGGGGGGTGCAGGAAGAGACTGGACAAAAATCGTACACCTATGGATGAGGACAGTGGTGGGGGATAAGGGCAGAGGGTGGGGTGGGAACCGGGTGGAGGGGAGCTATGGGGGGAAAAATGAGGAACAACTGTAATAATCTGAACAATAAAGATTTAATTGAAAAAAGAATTAAGGTAACAATATATAATATGTTTTGTGCTTTTTATTTTATTTTTTAGATTTATCGGTTTTAGAGAGAGGGAGAGATATAGAGACATTGATTTGTTATTTATGCATTATTGGTTGACTCCTGTATGTGCCCTGACTGAGCATTGAACCTGCAACTTTGTCATATAGGGATGATGCTCCAACCAACTGAGCTACCTGGCCAGGTCTGTGTTTTGTGCTTTTTCGTAATGAGTGAATGGTAAGAAAGTGGAGACAAACCTAGAATTGTTTAATTTCTTTGGAGGAGAGGAAATAAATATTGAGACTAAACAGTAAGAGCTGCTTCAGATTTTGGGGTGATGTGACCATGGCATATTGCTATGTAGGGAAAAACCCAAGCCATTTACTGTGATGGCAATGCTTTGAAAGTGAAGAGCAATTGCTCCTCAGCACAATGTATTTTTTGAGTTTTAGGTTAAAAGCATTGCATTCCTGAGAAGACACTCGGGTGCTCTCTCAGTACAATGCAAATAAGTATGTGGCGTTGGTTCTCTGATGTGGTTGAGAATTGGTATTGCATAGCTTCAAAAGAAATGCTTTAAAGATAAAAGAAGGACGAGCAGAACTCTGGGAAGAGGAATACTTTATGTCATCTGAATTCTATTAGTGGTTAAGAACAGCAAGAGCTGTCAAGTCACCCCTGGGTTCCAGTCCCAGCTTTGTCACCGACTCCGACCTGGGGCAAGCTATTTAACTTACTTGTGCCTTTGTATCCTCTTCTCTAAAATGAGTGTAATACCTACCTCATGGTCTAAATGTAAGGATGAGATGAAATGATGCATGTATCATTTCACAGATATAGTTGAAAACTTATACATTGCATATACTTAATAAATACTAAGTAAATGAATGAATATTTAACTTATTACCTGAGTTAGATATTGATGATTTTTCGTATAGTGCCTAGCATTTAAGTTCTCAGAAAATAAGAGTTTGGCAGTTTTATTTTGTGGCACTTCAGCTCAAAGGCTTTCAGAATATATTATAGACTCTATGGTTGATTAATCCAGTAAGCATTACAGTGATAGAAACGTTCTTTACCTGGAGACAAACCTCTTCATTCTTAAGTCATTTCTCTCTTCCTTTATGTAGCTTCCCTTCTTGTCCTAAGTGAAATGGATTTTTTCCTCCTCTGTGGAGGCCTCACCTTTTACCACTTCTTCTGATCCATTGAGAAAGTATTAAAACATAATATTTTGTCCACCTGCACTATTGTGTTCGCATAATCATTGCTGACTGCCCACTGTAGGACTCATTCCCACTTTGCTGGACGACCTCAGCACTCGGGTCATGTCTTTTCTCCATCCTCTGCTGTCCTCTATACCGATTTTTACATGTGAGATGATGATCTACTCATTATTCTTCAGCCTACTAGATTCTTTTTGCCTCCATCTCTACTCGCCACCTCTCCTTTTTGCTCTGTCTTGTACTTCATCTTCACTGTTCTGCTTCGAAGATCTTACTACTCTCCTCTGTTTGCAAAGCCCTGAACTGCTGCCTCTTCCATCCTGATCTGTGGAGATGGGTGTTTGCCTTGAGCCACTTGCTCTTGCCCAGTCTTGTCCCAAAGACCTGCCACTTCTGTGGCCTCCTAACCTTGTGTTCGGTCTACTGTGAGAGTCACTGCCTGTTTTTCCTCTTTGTGTAATCTGATGCAAGAATATTTTAGCAGAAATATCCAGAACCGTACTGATTTGGCCCACTACAAATTTGTGATTATAATTTTATTTTGGGCTTTTATTCTAGCTTGACAGTAATTTCTTATAAATTCTTTAGTGCATTTTCTTTAATGACTAATAAATATTTTCACTTCTCCCTGTGTGTCCAATCCTAACTAGCCCTCTCTTCCTCTTGTGAGATGATCTTGCCTCTTATTTTCCTAAGATTATTGATGTTTTTTGCTGTTGTGCATGTACTTGCATTGTCTCTGGGAGACTGATGAACAAAATATTACACTCCCTTTTTGTAAAAGAGTAAGTTTTGTAATTGGGTCTCTGAGGTCTAAGCCTTTAAGTAACCAGGTATCTAACTCTCATCTGTGTCCGAGCTTTGGAAGGTGGCTATCTTTGAAATACATGAAGTTTCTTTACTTGTATGTATGTATTCGGTCATTTGCCGACCTGTGCTTACTGAGCACAGTGCCCTCTGTTAGGTGGGTAGTAAGGAAAATCAGAAAGAAAGAATAGAACACACAGCCCACCCTTCCTTTCTCTGACTTGATAATGAGAAAGGCAAACCTACCTATTGTATATAAACCTTCATTATTATGCACTTCGTTCTAACCGTAAAGGTATCCGGCCTTTTCTTGGGTGCTGGGTGGAGCAAGTTGCAACTCCATGGGTAGCATGGCTGTCTTTTCCTTTGGATCGCTGTTATTATACACCTGAGTGATAAGAGACACAGCTGCAACCATGCAGAATGTTTATACCTGCGCTGAAGACTTGGAGGGGGTCCGGAGGTCGAAAAATAGTAGGAACTACCAAATTGATGAGAATAGGGGACCTGGAGAGGCCTCTGTAGTGTATGTTAAGAGGGAAAGCAGAGCCAGGCTTGGGAGGGAGAGGTGTCCTGTGATGAGGTGGTTACAGTGCAAAGGACGTCTCAGGGAGGTGAGTGGCGATCTAGGCTGGGACAGCCTGAGAGCAGGTCTCTGCTCTGGTAAGATGAGGCAGATAGGCATTTCTCTGGAGGAAAAGGTAGGAGTTTGTAGATAGAATTTGCCTATCAGTGTTTCTGTGTTTACTTTTATTTAAAAGTAGAACCATGGGATCTATAGGTCAGGCAGTGCCTTTCCTTTGTAGAATTATAGGTCTCGAGAGAGCCAAGGGTATGTGGAAGGAAAGGTTTTTATCATGCAAGTGCCCCTGGGTGTCTTCATTTTGGGTAGTTACCTGAAAACAGTGTTCATGCTTACACGTGTGCTGTCGGCATTTTAACCTGTTGCTGGGAGAGTATCCTAGACTAGAGATTGATTCACTGGAGGAATCCAGGGAGCAAGGTGTGGACTCTTACAGGTCTGGGCAGTAGTTTAGAGACCATGGTCCTTGGTCCTTTAAAACTTGGCCTTAGAAGCCCTTCTCCCTTCTCATAGTCTGTTCAGAAACCTGATACAGAGAGGAAACCTAAGGAAACCTTAAGTGTCCCCATTTTTGACACGTCCCCAGTCCTGTGTAATATTTTAAAAGGCAGACTGTATTCAGGCAGGCTCAGTGTCATTTTACTTAGTGTAGTATAGAGGCAAATGAAATGAATTTCTTCTTTACTTTTATTTTAAAAAGATAAAAAATGATTCCTGTTACAGAACGAAGCATAATAGTACTAGAAACAATAAAAGGAAAGCATCAATACATTTTACAAGAAAGAACACTTTTCAACCTCTCTACTTAAGGGCATTTCCCAACTTGAATATTGCTTTTAAATGTCATTTATAGTCAGGCATAACATAGGGAATGCTTTAAGTACCAAATTTCAGTTTGGGATGAATAAAACATTACTTGTATTGTGTTAACAAATACATAAATATAAGTTGTTTTAAGGTGCATATTAAGCTTTATTGGGCAAAGAGATATTTTGTCTCTGTTAATGTTTAACTCAAGTAACAGTAAACCTTTTAAGTCCACCAAAACATGAAGTCATTACACAGTGTAAGGGACGTTATAAATGTATTCTTTAGAAGTGATTTATGCGTCTGACTTTTATGGCACTGAATTTCAAAACCTCATAAAGACGTCATTTTAGAGAAATGTCATGCTGACCTGTGTTGAGGGAGAGGTAAAGTTTCTGGTACAATTAACTTCATTCCAGCTTTACTTTCAGGGTCACAGATATAGTTGAAAACTTACACATTGCATATACTTAATAAATACTAAGTAACTTATTACCTGAGTTAGGTATTGATGATTTTTCTAAAATTCTGCATTTTTAGCCCCAATGCCTGGAAGTTTATTTCCTGTGTATCGTGTTCTAGATCCTTCCTGTTGGGCTGCCCAGAGAACCTTAGTGTTTCTAGGACATTGCCTCAGGATCATCACAAACTACTTGTATTTGCTTTTAAAAATTCATACCCTAGCATCTGTAATATGTGGCAGTTATAATATTTTGGCATTTCCTACACATTGACTTATCGGGGAAGATTATGTCTTTATTTTACTTTAAATGAAATACTGTTTTCAGAGATGATTTCCTTAAACCCATCTGCACTGAAAAAATGTAATTAATCTGACATTTTGTAAAGGTTTCATTGAATTATATTCTTGTCATGTGCCGTACATATACATTTTCAACTAAGATTAGCTTTAGGATGTGTTAAGGAAAAAAGATAACAGTACATATTTTATGATCAATATATTTTAATTAGTCAATTTTCAAACGAGCTTGTCCATCTGTAAATTGTAGATAGGATATGCCCAAGTGCAAAAGAAAAAAAAAGATTTAGAGCTTAGACAAATAGAAGAAATACTTTTTTTTAAAGTATATTTTATTGATTTTTTACAGAGAAGAAGGGAGAGGGATAGAGAGCTAGAAACATCGATGAGAGAGAAACATCAACTAGCTGCCTCCTGCACACCTCCTACTGGGAATGTGCCCGCAACCAAGGTACATGCCCTTGACTGGAATCGAACCTGGGACCCTTCAGTCCGCAGGCTGACGCTCTATCCACTGAGCCAAACCGGTTTGGCAAGAAAGACTTTTGAATACATCTGTGTAAAGCTTATATCCGAGAAGAGGCTGGTTTGTGTATGACCCAGGGAGTGTCCTAACACAGCCCTTTTTAGTTCATAAAATAGTTTGTTTTTCTTCCTAGTCATGTTAGTTTCATGTTATTTATTAACCGCAGTTAGTTAATTTAGACCCTGAAGTAAGCATGCTGCCACCTTTGAGGAATCTGACAGTTTTGCTTTGCAGGTGGACAAGTTTATCTATAAATTCTGGCTTAATGTATGTGGGTCCCTGATTCAGGGTTAATTTTTTTTTTTTTTTTTTTAGGTTTAACATGGCAAATAGTTACTTTTGAGGCCAATTGAGGTGTTTGTGTATATGTGTGTGTTTTCCTGAAGGAAGGAGAATGTTGAAATATGTTTTCAAGAGTCTTAGTCTATTTTTTCTAGTCCTATGGTTGTTAATTAGCTACTGTAAAACTTCACTTACACATAAAATAGCAATATAAGAGCTTAAGGTGTACTTTTCCCCTCTTCAGATTAATAATTTCAATAGAGTTCTTATGATAAGCACAAAAATGCTCCTATGAATTTCCAATAAATGATTATTCCTTGATTCTGACATAGTTTCTTGAATGGCTTCAGAGTTTCTAATGGCTTTGTATGAATTCAACTTTTATTAAAAAAATTTTTTTCTTAATCTTTACTCAGGATATTTGTCCATTGACTTTTAAAAAATATTTTTTATTTATTTATCTTTATTGCTGAAAGTATTACATATGTCCCCCTTCCCCCACTGACCCCCTTTAGAGAGAGTGGAAGGGATGGATGGAGATGGGAGAGAGAGAAATATCAATATGAGAGAGACACATCGATCAATTGCCTCTTGTTCCCACCCTGATCCAACCTGCAACCAGGTACATGCCCTTGACCAGGAATCGAACCCGTGACCCTTCTGTGCGTGAACTGATGCTGTAACCACCTAGCCACACCAGCCAGGGCCATAGTAAGTCAACTTTGAATCACCTACCTTCTAAACTAGGAAAAAACATTTCCCTTGACTTGGTTTTTCTTCTGTTCCGCCACCATATTTTAGCAACCTCCTGATATATTTTTGTTTCAAGAAATTAATATTAATAGTTTAAGCAAATCTTAATTAGCAGGGAAGCCGCCCTGCTGTTTAAAGAAAAAAATCTTATTCATGTAATTCATTATAGTCTATCTGCCCATTCATTTTTTTCCTTCTTTAGTATGGATAAATAGAAGGTAACTGTTGGACCCTTTCTATATTGAGGCTCCTGTCTTTCAGTTCTTGGAAATTATATTTTTCCTTTGAAAATTTTTTCCATTCCATTTTCTTTGATATTTTTCTCTAGAGGCCCACATTGTTGGATATTTGGACTCCAAGATTTTATTTTATTTTTTCTTTCATTTCCTTATGTTTCCCTTGGTTCTCTTTGCTTTTTTGATTCTGCTTTTATGGAGACTTCTTTGACTTTATCTTCAGTTTTCCATTAAATTTTTAAATTTTGCTATCACATTTTAGGATATTTTGGGTTTTTGTTTCAGTTTTTCTGTTTTCTCTTAAGTTTCTTCCTTTTTGTATTGGTGGCTTTCCTCAAAAGCCTGGTGGTTCTTTTATATTGAAAAGGATACTAAAAGACTGAATAGAAGCTGTGTGTGTGTGTGTGTGTGTGTGTGTGTGTGTGTGTGTTTGGGGGAATAGATGATGTGTGTTTGTGCATGTGTGTAGGGGGGCTTGTTAATTGAGCACTTAACTATGGGAAGATCAGGCAGTGAGCTGTCTTTCTCATTGGGAGACCCTCAGCTGCCAGCATGAGTAGGTCTTTTCTCCAGAGAATAATTTTTTGATCTCTTGCCCAGGGATGAAGGTGGGGTGTTAGATCATATCAGCGCGGCTGCTGACATTCCAGGAGTGGATTGTTGGTTTCAGTTCCGTGATATAAAGAGCTGGAATGACAACATTAAGTCCCATCCTTACCCCAAGAAAAACACTGGGCAGACAGATTTTTGTGAAACCATCAAAGAACTAAGGTCCCTGAACAAATGGCATCTCAGAATCTGGAAGGAGACCAGGACGTAAGCATTTGCTTACCTAAGACAGAAGTCGATGCCTGTAGGAAGATTAAACTAAAATTTTGATGCATTGCTGGAAGCTGAGAACATGTTTCTGGGGTCACATAAATCATAGGAGGGTTCTCACACTTTTACAGGCTTCTGCAGACTTTGAATCAATATTGATTGCCTCTGACCTAAGCTTCCACAGAACATACAACCTCTATCTTGCCTTTTAGGTATTTCTCAATGTGAAATAGCAAGTGGAAATTTACTTCTCATCAATATTGTATTCTGCAGTTTAATCTGTCATCTTAACTGGAAGTCTCATCACAAAATATTATTCATTAAAAATAGCCTATTATACAAAATAATGCATGGTATATAACATAGAATAGGAAAACAGTATGATTTACATACATATAAATTATGTATTGTGGATGATTTTCTTCTGTTTGTATTTTCTAATGTTTCTATAATGTTACAAATAAAAATGTTTGAGTTTTCAGAAATATGTACCTGTAATTATTCACTAGTGCTTAAAAGATTCTTTTTTCAGTTTGTTTTCTTCCAACTTATTCTCATCTACATGTTTAGGATGATAAATGACTAGTCCTCCACTGAAACTTGCCATTGGGGTGTATAAGGTAAAGACAGCAGTAGTTCTTTTTTTAAAATATGTTTTTATTGATTTCAGAGAGGAAGGGAGAAGGAGAGTGATAGAAACATCAATGATAAAACCATTGATCTGCCTCCTGCATGCCCCCTACTGGGGATTAAGCCCACAACCTGGGCATGTGCCCTGAGGGGGGAATCAAACTGTGACCTCCTGGTTCATAGGACTACGCAGCAGTAGTTCTTTATAGCAGGACCCTGGTGATTGCCTTAAAACTCACTGTTAGGATCCCCTCTAATTGGGCTTCCTGCAATTATTCTGTTCTCCCAGGTGAGGAGACTTTTGTAGGACAGGTGGTTATTCAATGCCTAGGGAATCCTGAGCTGCTCTATGGTAGGGGTGCTCAACCTCAGTTGTACCCGGGAAGCTTTAAAAACTCCCAGTGCCTAGGTTGCATTCCTGACGCACTAAATCAGAATCTCTATGGAGGAGACCCAGGCATCTATAGTTTTTAAAACTCTCCAGATCATTTCAATGTGCAGCTAACGTTGAGAGCCACTGCTCTAAAGGAAATGGTGACATGTTTTCATTCTTAAGTAGCCCTCTGGGTCTTCAGGGCCAACCTGGAAAAATAATCTCTGCGCTCACTATAATCTCAGCACCACCTGTGGGATTCTGCAGCCACTTTATGACCTTTGACCTACAGGCCATGCTTACATGTGTGTGGATCTGCCATGATGTGACAAATCCTAAGCACTAGGAGGAAAGGCAACTTCTTTCTTTTGTATCCAGGTGTCTAAAACAGTGTCTGTCCTAGTAGGTTACCAAAACTTAATTCATTCTGTGTTCATTTGTGGTTTGCACTGGGCTGTGATGGCTGTGATCAGACCCACACCTCGGCTATTGTTCCAAGAAAGAAATAAAGCTTGGAGACTCAAACCTATGGGGAAATTACAAATATCTCAATAGAAAAGTGAGAATTACTGTAAACAGATTCATTTGTTTATTTAACAAGTATATCTTGGCCATATTATCCTCCAATCGCTATTCTAAATGCAGAAGGCCCTGATGTGAATTTATCAAATTCCTTGATATTGCTGAGTAATTTTAAAATACAACCTTAGGGCCTAATTTTCATTTTTTCTTCACAATCAGATTTCTAGGTATTATAATAGATGAGGAAATCCATAATTACACTTGAAGTTTACAACAAAAACCTGATGAGGAAAAAAAATAGTTTTTATTATCCTTATTTTACAAAAGAGGAAGCACTTTTAATGCACTCTGAGTAATAACCAGTAGTAAGTAGCTCAGCCGGGACTTCAGTCTAGTCCCTCTGACTTCAAATCCTATGAGTAAGAAGTCTTAATATTTCAATTGTTAAGTAATGGCTGATTTGGTTTGATTTTGTGCTTAGTGCAGCAAAGTTAAAAACTGTTAAAAAATTTAGTCACAATAAATCAGTTTCAGTGCCATTAATATTTGTTTTGAAATTACCTTGTAGTTTTCATTGTTAAGTTTTGAGGTATTTGTTTTATTTTGTTTTTGGTGTGTTTGTGTTTAATGAGTTAGCATTATTTTACAGAAAGATTTGGGGATTTGAAGGGCCCTGTGATGAGTTGGTAGAGCCACAGCTATAACACAGAAGGCAAGGATTTTCAGTCCCCCAGTTTTCAGTATTAATCTTGGAATAATTTTTACTTGTCTTTGTTAGCAGGAATTATACTTACAACTTCTTAACTCCTAATACATGAGTAAAAGATAGTAATCAAGAGATGGCCAAATGACAGAGTGCTTGCATCTGGCACAAAGAACTTAGGTCCTTGAGAAAAGTAAATTATTAGTATCTCTTGTAGTTTCTCTTCTAGCTGTTGATTTCATGTCCTTATTGTCCTTCCTGTAGATGTCACCTGTCAGAGTATTTAATTTTGGACTTGAAATAGATAGGTGTGCTTCTAGTTCAGGGTTACTCCATGGGGTTTGTACTTCTTTCAGATCTCTGTTCTTTCAATAGTTACCTTTTCGTTTACCTCTGGACATATTCATGTGTAAATTTTGTATAGCCAACCAAAGGGCCCATGACATGAGTAGGGTGATTCTGTTATCTGGAATTAGAGAACAAGAGTTAAAGCCCAGATTGGCCATTTGCTATTTAGCATAAGCTTGAGCAAGTTACTCAGCTTCTGAACCTATTTTCTCACCATGAAAATTAGGATAATACTATTTATCTTCCTGTTTTCCTGGGTTTTGGAAGAATCAAATGAAGTATGTGAAAACATACTCTTTTTTTTTACTTTTTTTTTTTATTGTTGACACTATTACAGATGTCCCCATTCCCCACTTTGTCCACCATCTCCCACCCCCTAGCCCCCGTTTCCTCAGCTATCACCACACTGTTGTCTGTGTCTTTGGGTTATGCGATATGTTCTTTGGTTAATCCCTTCACCTTCTTTTATCCAGTTCCCCACTCTCTCTTATAGACATATGAAAAAATGCTCAACATCACTAATCATCAGAGAGTTGCAAATTAAAACCACAGTGAGATATCACCTCCCACCTCCCAGAATGGCTGCCATCAGTGAAAACATATTGTCAAGTGCTATATAAATATTGGATATCATTGTTTTTATCATCTGCTATGATGATATTATTTTCATCATTCCTGAACCTTAATATATATTTTCCTTTTGTTATATTATCCTTATAAATTTACTTTTTAAGTTCAGTTTTTATATAAAGACAGGAAAAGTTAATTTGTTTTCATATTAGCTCTAATATCTGTTAGAACCTTTTGTTTTTCAGCTCTTAAACAATTAAAATGGGGCCTTATGTCAGTCAGGACCTTGCTTTGATTAAAAATGATGTGAAGCCTGGCCTGTGTGGCTCAATGGTTGAGCGTCGACCCCTGAACCAGGAGGTCATGGTTCTATTCCTGCTTGGGGCATGTGCCCAGGTTTCTGGTTTGATCCCCACTAGGAGGCGTTCAGGAGTCAACTGATTGATGATTCGTTCTCATCATTGATGTTTCTCTCCCATTCCCTTCCTCTCCCTGAAATCAATAAAAAACATACTAAAAATAATGTGAAACCCCTGGCTGATATGATTCAGTGGTAGAGCATTGGCCATGCAGAAGGATCTCGGGTTTGATTTCTGATCAAGGGCATGTACGTGTGTTGCAGGTTCATTCTCCACCCTTGTGTGAGTGCAGATGCAACCAATCGATGTGTCTCTCTCACATGGATATGGATGAGAATTAACAAAACAAACAAATAAATGATGTGAAAAAATACTAGCTCCTTAAATAGAGCCCTTTAACCAAATGGGTACCTAATACTTAGATGTTACTGGCTCAGGGTTTCAGTGTTTTCTGTTGAACTTGCATAGGTAAGTACCCCTTCTGTCCCCCAGGGTAGGCACTGAATAAATCTTTATTAAATTTCAATAAATATAGAGGCATTTAAAGAATTTAAATATAGATAGAAAGACAAGATTGTGTTAGCCTCAGAATTCAGTGTTTTAAGATACTCATGTTGGTCTGACCTAGGGATCAATTTTAAAAATTATAAACCTAAGCATCCTTACAAATAACCAAAGAATCTCATGAATACTTGACTATATTATTACAAGTTAAATGTAGGTTAACTCATATAATTATAGAATGTTAAGAGTAGAAGAGCTTTAGAAATCCAACCTTAAAATTAATGTAAATAAGTAGGTAATACATTTACATGACAGTTACATATTGAAAAAAACAACTCCCATCCCATCTCCATGTATCATCTCATTTCCTGACAGTCCCCTGTAGATAATTACTTTTATTAGTTTCTTATATCTTTTTAGGGTTTTCTTTATCCAGATGCAAACACACACACATTCTTACTTATCCTCTTATGCAGAAGGTGGCATACTGTACATACTATTCTACATTTTCTTTATTTTTTCATGCTGCTATGTAACTCCTGCGTTCTTTTCTATTTTTTTGACAATGTTTTCATGCTGCTATGTAACTCCTGCTTTCTTTTCTATTTTTTTCACAGTTGCCTAGTAGTTTATTAGGTGGATATATCAAAACTTCCTTAATTATCTTCTATAGACTCTTGGGTTGTTTCAATTTGGCTATTTTATACTGGTGCTGCTTCTGAATTATTTTGAATATGCATTATGTCCTGTATATCTGATATATTTGTAGGACAAATTCACAGAGGTAGTGTTGCCAGGTCAAAGGATAAATGCATTTGTAATTCTGATGGGCATTGCCAAGTTTTCTCCATTTTATAGGTGAACAAACTAAGGCTTTGGGAGTTAAGTCACCCATTAGGAGTAGCAAAGCCAGGATATTACTCTAGGAAGCCTTTCTAGATAAGTCTGGGATAGGTGCATTTCCTCCATGCTCCCATAATACCGGTTGCCTCCCATAACAAAGCCTTATCACACATATTGATTATAACTTTTTTGGTTTATTTACCTGTCCTGTCTATATGTTCATCATTATAACTCTGAGACCTAGCACAGAGCCTGGCACAGAGTGGGCGCTCAATAAATACTTGTTGAATGAATGAATAAATGGTTGAAACAAGTTAGGTCTTCTGATCATTCTATTTTATACTCTTACACTCAACTTAAAAACAACAACAACAACATGTTAACTACAAAAAATAAATGCAGACTATAGGGAGAAATATTTAGAACAGTTCATGTGAAAAAGATCTAGGGTATTTAGGACTCATATAAAAAGGATTTGGGAATCAGCTGCCAAAAATCTCATGCGGTATAGACTTCATTAATGGAAGTGCTGTTTCCAGAACAAAGGAGGTGATAGTTGCAAAAGCTGTCTCGGGCAGACTGTCATTCTGGGTGCCACATCCTAAAATGCATATAGGTGGAGAGGAGGACTAACAGTGAAGGCGAGCATGATAAGGAAGGACATGGATTTCTACCAAGTATTAAAGAACTAGGGCTGTTTATAAAGGAAAGAAGACAACTTAAGGAAGATGTCCTGTTTCCAGATATTTTCAAGGGTGTCATATAGAACAGAGGATTTTTCTCTGCAGTTTCATGGGGAGACCTGAAACTATAAATTCAAACATACAGATTTGCAGATTTTAACTCAATATTATTGAGTCCCAAAGTAAATATACCACCTTGTGAAATCATAAAAGGCTTGGGGTGAAGATGGGAGTTCAGATAGGTAATTCCTAAATCCTTTCACTTCTAATATCACTGAGTCCCCCCACCAATGTTTCCAGGCATCTATGGTTTACACAGTTGCCATTTTAAGTAGTTATTGAACATGCAATTATGTTAATATTTCATAGTTGTATCATTCTCCTCATATCATTATATATTCAAATTCTATTACCTTTCTCCCTTCTTCTTCTCCGATCCACCCATCTTTCCTCCTCCCTCTCTGCTTCCCCCCACTTCCTTCCTCCCTCACTTTCCCTCTTATTTCTAAAAGTGCTGCCATGAATATCTTGTAGTGTTAATTTTTGGTACTTTCTTTTGGGTTATTTCCTTGGAATAATTTCCTTATATAGAATTATAGGGTCAGAGGATAAGCACAGTTTGTTACATATTTCCAGGTCGCATTCAGGAGAGATTAAAACAATTTATAGTATTCCCAACAATGTGAAAATTATCTTCATTATTAATTAAGACTCAGTTTTCTGTGGGATGGGTTAGGCTCAGAACCCTGGCTTACAAACTAAACCAATCCATTGGTTAGGGTGGTCAATTTTGGAGGGTAAATAGTACCAGATAATGGTAGGTCACTGAAGCCCACAAAAAAAATAGACCAGTTATATTAATTATTTAATTTCAGTCCCCAAGAGCATGGGCAAGAGCCAGATGGGGCCATAGCTGTAGGATCTGTGGTGTCAGCACAGCTCCCAGGGACTGGAAGGTAAAACTTAGATTCATTTACTGGAGTGTGGAGACAGTAAGTTCTTGACCATATGTAACCAGGCAAAACCCACAAACATAACCGGAAAATCTGGGGATTTTCTAGATAGGGTGATGGGTGGAGACATGAGAACAGAGGCAAAGCTTTGTATACACTAACCCAGGCCAAATTGGATTTCTGTCATTTTTATTTGTTTTTGCTAAGTTAATAGTTATATAATGATACCTTAAATAACCTTTCATTGCCTTGACAAGTTGTACATTTTTCCATGGTTCATGTTCTTGGGCCACTTTTTCAAGTAAAATCTTGTTATTGACTATTTCTATGCCATGGATAATAATCTTATGTCACATTTGTCACATTTAGCTATTTTGCTCTCTCTGTCCTTTAGATATTCAATGTTACGTTATAATGATGTATTTGATAGTCGATATATTTGGGGGATAGAAATTTTCTTTATATTTGAAAGTATTTTTTCTGTGATAATATTTTACCTTGTTGGCAGTTATAAAGTTCTCTCTTTTTCACAGTTGGAATAAATATGCTGTTCTGTTTTCTTCTACATATATTTCCACTCGTCATCCTGCACAGATGACAGGAGCTTAAAGCTCTGACTTAGCTCTCTGCATCTCTTTCGCTCACGCTTCTGGCTTATCACATACTAACCTTTTACATTTATTTATGAATTCTAATTCGAGTTTTTTCTATTTCAACTAATACCATATCTTTTTAAAAAAATAAATATTTTGTAACAAATTAACAATTGATAGTTTGAAACCACTATCATAACCTCAGTGTTTTTCTTTTGATATTCTATTTTCAAACACATGCATCTTAGTACCAATAACAAGATCTGTAAAATCAGTATTTTATTTAATCTACATAATAATTTAGGGAATGTTGTCATCTTTACTATATTTAGTTTTCCCAGCATGTAGCAAATTATATTTCTCCATTTATTCATCTTCCTTTAATTCTTCCATCAGACTTTATGTCATCTTTGAATAAGCCTCTAATTTTCTGATTTAAATTAATACTCCCTTATTGAATTTTCTGTTAGCATTATAAGTGGGATCCCTTCCATGCATTTTCTAGCTGTGGCCCATGGTACATAGGCTTGTAGTAGTTTCAAATGGATTTTTATTCTGCAACTTTGCGGAAATAATTTGTTAACACTTGTTATTTTATATTGATTTTGAGCTATGGAAAATAATACAACAGTTAATAAATAGTGATACAAGAGTAAACTCTATTTCTTGTACTCACAACTGTAAATCTACTTTTGTCCCATCCTGTGTATTTGTATAACTTTATAACAATGATATGGAATGATTTCATACATAAAACATATTTTTTCAATCCTCCCTATGTTTATACTTTTTAAATTATTTTCCTTTCTAATAAGTAATTGCTCATTCAGTGAAGTAACTACCCTTGCTTCCCTAAGAACTAAAAAATAAGGGAATTGGGATACCCTGTGTAAATTGCAGCCAGAACATAAATGGATAAAGATATTAATGTGTGATATTCTGTGTGGGGGATGAAGAGCAGTATTAAACCTGTTTAAACGTGTTCATGTATCTGAAGAAATAATGTATCAAACCAAAACTAGGGAAAGAATAAGGAAGAAGGAATGTTACAGAGGCAAATTTTGACAGTAACTATTCCAGCATTAAGGATGGGTTAGTCGGTGATTTTGAATAATGCGAGAGTGGAGGTGGGCGCAGGAGAATGGGTCACCGACTTCAGGTGTCCCATTGGCCCAATGACAGCGCTATCCCGAGGGTGAGATTAGTGTATCAGGCTTTGTTAAAATGCAGTTCCTCTATTTCCCCTTTTTCTGACTTTTTGCTCACCTAGCAAGCCACATGAATCTTCCCATTAGAGCAAGCGTGTCAAACTCGCGGCTTGCAGGCTGCATGCCTCATTTGTTTGGCCCGTGTTAGCCTTTGAGTTTGACATGTTTGCATTAGAGAGTATTGATCTTAGGGGCATGTGACTGTTATTTACAAAGTAATAGACTGACATTATGGGGAAAGAATGAACTTAGAATATTTTAATACCTAGTTAATTTCCCATAATAAACGAATGGTTCTACATCACCTACCCTTGGGTGATGGCTCTGCAGTAGGTGTGCAACAAAACTGAGTTTCTGAGCCCGGAAGGCTTACGAGGAACAGAAACTGCACTCCTGAGGCCTCTTGGAGAGAGACTGACAGCCTGGCTATAGTATTTGTATTGCTACAGGGTTGAATGGCTATTTTAGTTTTCTGTGAGCATTTATTGCAATAATGATATGATTCTTATTTCCCCTCTCATGTGACAAATTATATTGTTTTCCTATGTCCAGCCACGCAGTCCAAGTGATGCCATTTTAATAACCTGTTATTGTTTAACAGGAAAGGAGTGACAGGGGAGGCCAGGTAATATAGGCATGCCATTTACACAGCTTTGCCAAAAAGCTGGATTTAACACTCTCCAAATCTCTTCCCTGCTGTTTAATGGGGGAAGGGACCGGACAAAGGCAGTTTAGACAAATCCCCAGTAAAGGTCTGAATGACTTGGAAGATGCTTGCACCCTAAAGCAAGTCAGTAGCCAGGATGGGCGTGGCCACTCTAAGTGTGTGAAATCTAAATATATCAAACAAAGAAAGTCTTTTCCCTCTCTTTCTCTCCCTCCCTCCTCCTCACTCCCCCCCCACCCCTTTCTCCTCCTGCGTCAGGGGGATGCTCTCACCTGTGCCCACTTGGTGCACGGCCATTTTGAACTCCACACATGGACTAATGGATTTTAATTAGTTTGGATGCTGAACTACACTTGGCTGCAACATGGACGGGAAACTCTGGACACTGGCCTTGTTTCTGGCTTTGCTAAACTCTCAGCTGTCCCTCTTTGCTAAACTCCCAGCTGGCTTGAGGGAAATGGGACATTGCAACCTGAGAAATGTAACTCCATGCTAATGAAATCTTCAATATCCCATCCTCCCGTGGGGCTTCTGAAAATGCTTATTTCAGCAGCACCCCAAGAACCTCCACCTCACTCCCACTCTTGTCTGGGAAATTGGGCCCATTAATTCCTCTGGCATCACAAGTATAAATTCTGTTTGCTCCTAGTGGGATGTTATTTTAATGTGGTCTTATATTTTATTAAGATTTTTATTTAGTTATCAGAGCTCTGTTCATAAAAAACCATTGTGAATATCTTGTCTGTTTATGGAAAATAAAAGTATATTTGCCTTATGAAGTAGATTGAAAAGCATAACTGTTCTTATCTAGAAAGTTTAGAAACATTCTACAACAAGCATGTCAAACTCAAAGGCTAACACGGGCCAGATAAACAAGGTTTAAGTTTATGTGGACCACAAAAAAACAAAAGCTTCAATTTTCATAGAAATATAGGTTTATTTCAATAGACATATGCGAATACAAAGGGCTGAAATAAATGAGTAATTGTTAACATAAAATAATAGAACATTTTGATAAAAATTAATATTTTTTCTTGAACATTAACTTAACCAGACACTAAATAACTGCACAAATTAATAAGCATAACACAAATAAACCTATCTTTCTTGTTCTCTGAAAGCAAAATCTTTCCTGTTGTGCACACTAAACAAGTCAGTACAAGACTAATGACTGCTGCTAAAAGTGGCAATCAGCTGCTAAAATATTCGCTGCTAGTATTAGTGGAGAGAAATGGTGTACCTGTGCATAAGGCGCGTAAAGGAAATGAACGCAACACGATTATAGTAATCAGTCATTAGCAAACGTTGTAGTTTGTTATAAATAACTAGAGGTCTGATGCACGGATTTGTGCAAGGGGCTTGGCCCTCGCAGCCCCGGCTGCCTTGGTCCTTGCAGCCCGGCTGCCCCGCGGCCCTGCCCACTGGTCGTTCTGGAAGGTCATTCCGCCGTCCGGTCTAATTAGCATATTAGCTCTTTATTATATAGGATTATGTATAACAGGATATTGTAAAAATTAAGTTATGAAATTTTTATTAAAATGTTTCTTATATATCATTATATTGGCGGGGCTGCAAAAATAATTCATTGTGGGCCGCGAGTTTGACATGCTTGTTCTTACAACAAACTCACTGGCGATAAGTATCTTTTAAAACAGTAATTTTTTAAATAGCATTTCTCTTTATTGTAAATTGTTCATTCAAGTTTGCTATTTCCCAATACCTCTCTTTATATCCTCTTTTAATTTTGAATTTTTATTCACTTCCATTTAATTACTAAATTTATTAGTATATAACTAAAATGTATTGCCCTAATTTAAAATAAAAACTAATAGTCTTGATTTAATAATATGAATTTTTCTCTCTTTTGTATTGACTGCAGGTATTTAACTTGTTTGCTATTTTTTTTCCTGTTCTTAGTTTTATTTTTTTCCTTTCCTAATTTTAGTTTGGTATTGCTTCTTTGCTCTTTTTCTTAATTCTTTTAGATAGATTCCTAATTGTTTTTATTTTTTTTCCTTAGTACTCTAGACAATTGGAAAATCTTTAAGAGGCCTGATTTTGCCTAGGATGGCTGCCTGGCTTTTTAAGTCCTGTTAGTTGAAATGCTCTATGGGTATATGTATATGGCTATTCCTGCAGTTGTGAGTAGATAACTTGAGTATTGCCTTTTAATCCTCGAACTCAAATGGTTTCACTACATGTAACTCGTTGAATACTAACAGTAGGAAGTACAAACAAGAAGACACTAGAGCAGAGCCTATAACTAGGAAAGCTATTACCTGCTGAGATAACAACCAGGAAGTTAGGTGCCAAATGAAAGGGCAGATGAAGGCTGAACACTGAATTCCAAAGTCAAGGGGCTGTGTGTAGGTCTGGAAAAGTAGGGCATGGCTTCTAATATCACCAGTTGTGGTGCCACTCAAACAAGAATCAGAATCAAATAAGAAACTGATTCTGCACAGATAGGCCAGCACTTGCCAAAGAAGGCATCAGGTATCATTCCAGGGAAATGAGCTAGAGACTCATTGTGTGCATATAGCAGAGAACACGTGGGTCAGATATTCCAAGGGACCTGGGATAACAATGACAATGATGGTGGCCATACTAGTGGCTATCCTTTATACTTATTGCTTCTGATACAACAGTTTTATTACTCTTCCCATTTTACAGTTGAGGAAACAGAGGCTGATCCAGGTTTTAAATCAGTTACCCAGCCAGGTTGACACAGCAAGCAAGCAGCAGTAGAGCCATGATTCTCACTGATCTGCATAAATTCAAAGCCTGTGTTCTTTCTACTGCACCACATTGCCTGGGGTCTAACGTGTGTGGATACATTCACGTGATTCAAACAATTAACACAATAAGTTACAGCTGCTAAACCTAGGACGGAGTTTATATTTTTCTCAGGTCTGAGTTTTCCATACTTTACTTAGTGTAAGCTAACAAGAGCTAGTTGGTACATAATGGCAGGTAGAGTGAGGCAGGATCTCCCACATACTTGTCACTGGGATGACTTTAATCTAATGCTCCTCTGCTAAACCTCTCCCCTGGGCTAGAAGTGATATTTCTGTAAGTGTGTGGAACGGAGTGAGAGCTGGGATAGTCTGTCTACCCAGGCTGTGAATCACAGGGCCTCCTCTGTGGTTGTCCTTCTCCCTGGTCCAACTAGTGGACATTTATTTGGTCGTGTCCAAAATGTCCTTGGAGACATTTGGTTCACTCGAAAAGATCCGTGATACTTGGTCTTGTCTAAAACATCCATAGAAATATTTGATCCATAGTTAATAATATAAATTTCTTTCTTTTGCAAAATCCAAACCCTGACCCATCTACCTAACCTATGTGTTTTTACCAGCTAGGCTACTGAGGCCAAGCAGGTTATTATTGGCAATACAGCCACAGTACAATTGTTGGAACAATAAAACATGATAGTATTTTTGATGTATTAATATTGTAAACCAAAAGTAGAAATAAGCATTATGGGCTATTTGAACACAGGGATATTTTCTAAGCGTAGGTGTTTTGAACAGGACCAAGTTTCAAGGATGTTTTGGCTTGGACCAACCGTCTCTGTGGACATTTTGGATAGGGCAGTGTCCTGCAAGGCCCTGGTCCATCTGAGGAGCCTGTAGGCCTCCTGGTGTGCCCCATGTAGTAAGTAGTAGGGCATAGTCTATGCAGGCAGCCACCCAAGTTGGGGAAAAAAAACCTTTTGTTTATACTGTATTTATTTTTAGCTCACCCTCTTAGAATTTCTACTACTTGTTTATTTTTATGATGTTCACAATGTATTAGTTTCTCAGTTCATGTATATGCCTTGTAAATAAATACATATAGATTTATTGATGTGAAGTTCAAACATTTTTTTTTACTGATGGGATATTATTTTAAATGTTTGGAGGTCAGTACTCTTGGGCAATAGACCACAAACCTGGTTGGGCAGTTCAATCTCCTGGTAAGTTAAAAAAAAATAAAAAAATCAAATTTCCTTGGCCTGCCCATACTTTCTGAATTGCAATCTCCAATGGTAGGGTTCAGGAATGTGATTTTTAACAAGCACCAAAATTTGAACCACTGCTCCAAGGTATGGTCCCTAAAAACTGTCTTAATACTTATAGTTGCTAGAAAAACCTTGGTGCCAATTATAACAAACAGGAAACCTGTAGTGCTTTGACGACTGTTTATGAATTGGCGTACTTGTTTGTTTGTTATCTCCTGTTGAAAAGTAAGCTCCAAGAGGGTGGGCCATTAGCTAGCTTGTTCACCATTTGTTCCTAGAATAGAGCTTGACACATACTAGTAGAAGTGCTCAGTAAATATTTGTTGAATGAATGAATAAATGATGAAACCCTTTTCCCACTGTGTTTGTATCATACATGTCCCTTCTTTCCTCAGATACTAAAGAAAGAATTGGTTTCAGCTGTGCTCCTGTGACTTAGCATGATCTGATAAAGTCCTTGGTTATTCCATTGAGCTAATTGTAATTTTTTAATGTTCAAAAATTTTGTTAATTCTCATACTTTATTGTACCTTTAATACCATCAAAGAAAATAGTGAAAGTTGGAAGGTGATGTAGAGATCTGCTTTTATTTCATTTCTCATTTCAAGTCCCTGTGTCTTTAAGGAAAGGGCTATGCTACAATTTGGTCATTCTCCAGATCCAAGAGGAAATGGACTGTAGCAGTTGTGCCTTTGTAGAGCAGATGTTTTGGTTGGAAAGGCTATCAACCATCTGACTCATAATAAATCCTCAATTCCAGTAAATTCCCAGTTTTCAGTTACAGTAGGTAGATGCAGGAAAACAATGTCTTCCACTTTGGGATCTTTGAACTTGTTTCACATATTACCACTGTTCTCTGCACATTACTGCGAAAGGATGTGAAAGGATGAAGTGCTAGGGGAGGTTAGAGCAATTCCAGGAATAGACTCGGTCAGTGGTGTTTTAAGAGACCAATTGGAGGTAAACCAAAGCCACTGACCTCTCTGACACAGTACTAATGACAAGAAACATAACAACATTGAGTTTTCCTATACGTTCCTATGATAAAGTAATTTATTGATTTGAATAATCTATAAATAAGTTTATTTTTGTTTTTATGGGGAGGGTTTTCTTTTGCCTTTTCCAGAAAACTTTTAAAGTTATTATATGGTTCCATATATGATATCTTGAATTTTAGAACATTTGTTTTATGGGAAAACTTAATATAGATAAGCTTTTCAAAATTCTACCAAGACCTTATATCCAGTGTTCCAGATGGCTAAGTCAGAATTACAGAAATTATACTAAGAGGGTCATATTTTGTACTATGAGCTTGGTTGAGGGAATTCATTTTTGACTTAGTAAA
Source organism: Myotis nattereri (assembly GCF_964212035.1). Taxonomy (NCBI): domain Eukaryota; kingdom Metazoa; phylum Chordata; class Mammalia; order Chiroptera; family Vespertilionidae; genus Myotis; species Myotis nattereri. The sequence goes on along the minus strand of NC_138085.1, from coordinate 71,753,009 downwards.
GTGCATCTTATTTCCCTCCCTCTGCTTTTATCTAGTGGTTAGTTTCTTCTAAATTATCACTGAAGTTAGAACAATACCATCATCGTCACAAAGATAATTGAACAATTTAAGATTCCATTGCTTCTTCAGTCCCATCTCCTCTAGTCGTGGGCTGGCTCTGATTTCTGAGAGCTGCTTAGGTGATGTCTTTGGTCACGTGAAACATTGGAAGTTTGGGAGTAAGCACTTCACTCATCCAGAACTAACATCTCTTGGGTTGGTCTGTGCCTTTCTTATCCAACATTAAATTATTCAGAAGTAATACGATTTTACTTATACTCCTGTGTCATTTGTTCTTTCCCTTTTGAGCTTATTAGGTGGTCATTATATATACTCAGTAAACTCATGTCACAGCACATAGTCTAGGGCACATTTTTAAATCTTCAGAATTGCTTTAGCATCTCTTCAGTGATGGAAAAGGTAGAAGAAATAATGCCCCTGAATTCACCCTCTGATCAAAACTGGGATGTGGGAGAGTCATGGCAAAAGGTAAGAGGCAGAAGATTGTGGCTACAGCCTGAAGGGGAGAAGGTAGAAATAGTTCTCTGAGGACACGTGTCATTCATTTTTGTCTCTCCCATGTGTGTAGCAATCTACTGCATAACAGTGGGGCAAGCATGGCTGTGAGTTAGAGAAGATTGACTTTATTTATTGATGCTCTATTTCCTAGTTGAAGACTTTGGGCATTTTGCATCATTTCTTTTAGAAAATTTAAATCTGCAAAATAGAGACAAATAACAGTTTTATCTTAAAGGGTTGTTGTTGATATAAATTTAGGAGTGCTATGTAGCACCCAGACAGAGATAAGCCATATTAAACAATTGTCTGTAAGAAGCACTACTAACCTAGGTTTGACTTTAGGGCATCAAATCCTGATGCTGGGATCAGGCAGAGGTCAGCATTCCAGGGAGATAGCTGTAACCAAACCTGGCAAGATTCCGTAATCTGGGGAAAATAGCAATATAAGGGGAAATGACTAAACCCATGAGAAGCATAAATATTTTATTATGTAATTAAGTGTAAATATGTACCATAAAACTTTTAAGCACGTGCAATGGATTTATGATTTAAAATTTCAGCTTCTCTACAGCATCTTTGTATTGTCTGGCCCAGATTTTATCATCTTTTAATTCTTTTTTAAAAAAATTTGAAACAATCACAAATGTATAATAGGAATAAATGTAAGAATAGTACAAAACACTTTTTAAAACATTTTAAGAATAAGTTTCTCATGTGATGCCCTTCATCTCCAAATACTGTAAGTGTATCTATATATGTAAAAGCCTAAGCGACCATTACGACTGGACAACCGGATGACTGGCTGGTAGCTATGATGCACACTTACCACCAGGGGGACAGACGCTCAATGCGGGAGATGCCCCTTGGTGGTCAGTGCACTCCCACAGCCAACCTCCCGCCCCAGTCCCTCCCCCTGGCTGGCCCCGATTGGCCCCAATCAACCCCGATCGATCGGGACTGGGCCAGACAGCCGCGATCAGCCGGGAGGGACCCTACCCGTGCATGAATCCATGCACCAGGTTCTAGTTTCTTATAAATTAAGTACATTCTCCTACATAATTATAATATAGTCATGAAAATCAGGGAATTAACATTGGTATAATACCACCCAATTCTAAGACCCCATTCAAATTTTACCAACTGGCCTAATGATTTTCTTAAAGCAGAAGAATTTCATTTGGAATTTTGTGTTACATTCAGTTGTTAAGCCTCTTCAATCTGCAATAGTTCCTCAGGTTTTTCTGTATTGCCCTTCTCAAGTGGCCCAGCCTGTTGGACTTATTACTGATTTGTGTGATCACCTGTTTTAAGGCTATCCACCACAAAGTCACTTTTTTCCCTTTGTAATTGGTAGGTATTTTGTGGGGAGGTCCTTTGAAACTATATAAATGTCCCATTTTTTCATCAAACGTCAAATTTATTTATAGCAGTATGGACTCATGACTTCCATGTTATTTAATGGATTATAGTCAGTTACTATCATCATTTATTTTGATGCTCAATATTATTTCTGTGTCTGTCTGTGTATATTGAATAACCATGTTCATACTGATACTCTAATTCCAATTCAGTGTGCCGTGTTGGTTCTATTTTTCTCTTTATACATATTTGTAGATTCCTTATTTGAAGGTGATAAATCTGGTTCCATTATCCTTAATATAATATAATGCAAAATATACAGAGTATCCCCAAAATGCATACACACAATGTCTGTAGATTCTATTACATTTTGAAAATGAAATGTATTTTAATAAACACTGCCTTTATAATTATTCAAAGTGTGTGTCCATTCCCCTATTTGTAACTAATCTCCATTGTTGCTGTGGCCCCTCCCTCATGTAGCACCCTCCTCACTCTTCCTGGGCTCTGATATCTGCACCAAGTTGCCTTTCTGTGGGGACATCCTCACTCTGCTCTGGATCTCTGTAGACCTCCCTCCCCCAGCCTTGCCCTTCTTCAATCCATCCTTCCCAACTAAACTGTTACAGTCTGATCTGAAACAATCTGATCATGTCATTACCCTATTTATAATTCCTTTTCACATTGTCCTTAAAATGAAACAAGCTCCTTAGCTTAAATGCATCAAGGTTGTTTATGATTGTCCAGCTCCATCTTTTACTGTCCCTCTCTGGCACCCACTGTTTCTGCTTCCTGAACAGAGCCCCAAGTGTGCCATGTGCCTCTCTGCTTCCTTGTCTTTCCATGTGCTGTTCTCTCTTCCTTCTACTTTTTATTCCCTTAGAACATTTGGATTTGTCCCAACTAAAAACATTGTCTTCTTTTTGAAAAGCCATATGTGACAACCAGTTTTGTCTTCTCTTTAGTACCCTTCCTTTGTCCTGCCATAGGTGCACATGTCCCCTATAACATACCTTTATTCAAACCTAATCACTGCAGTTTTAACCTCAACTAATGGTCAGTCTCCGTGTTTAGTTTTCCTACTTGACTGTGAAAGTTTTGAGGGCTTGTATCTCTAGTGCCTTCTTCATAGTGTCTAACACATAGCTTTACATGTTTGTAGAATCAATGAACGATTGAATCCTGAGGTCAGCCACTATAGATATACTTCAGAATTGGAGTAACTGAAGGGAGAAGAAAATTTAAAAAATATGCAACATATGCATGGGCAATCATGAGTCCAGCCTTGGTTTATCTGGGGGAAAAGCCCAATTTAGTTTGTTGGGAAAGTTTTTTGTTGTTATATTTTCAAGCATTGTTTGTTTTTTTAACATAGTTTTAAAACCTGTTTTGGATTGTTATACAGGTTTCTTGTACACTTTCCAACATTTGATTCAGTAATAGACCCAGGAAACCCAAGAAGCTAAAGGGCTCTCTCCTTGTTTGCTGTCTTAATTACATGCTTTCGTGCTTACTTAGTATAAACTTTTTTCAGTAAGTTGAATCCACATTCCAATATGAACTAGAAATGTTAAGCTGTTAATAGTTTCCCTGGAGAATTGCAACTTGCTAGGAGGCTTCATACTTTCATCATCATTTATGCATCGTGAAATGTCACAATTTCTGTTCACAAGCACAAAACGGCAAATGTTCGTCATTAGCCTATCTTAAATCTGTTATTGGTTTAGGAATTAAAGAGCTATTCGCTAACCTAAGTCAATGATAAAGTCTAACTCTGTTTATAGTTCTTCCAAATCTGGTCATCAGCACTTCTATACTTAGTCAAGTTCTAAGTAACAAAGCCACCCACTCAACGGTTACGCTAAGTCCAACATTTATAGTTTTTCATTTTTGGAGCTTTTAATATAATCTGTGCTTTCTCATATGACTCTTCCTACTCTTCATAACTCCCTCCTCTTTGGAACTTACATTTCCTTTTTGATTCACACAGACCTCATTTAGTATGTGACAAAGAGTTTTCAAAGCAAATTTGGCTCTAGCAGAATGATGTAGTGAAAACAGGCATTGATGTAGGAATCAGTAGTCATGGGTTTTGGTTTCAGCCCTGTGACTAATTAGCTGTACACATTAGACAAATGACTTCCTGTATCTCAGTCTTTCCACCTGTAAACCTGTGAAGTGTGGGTTTTGGAAGCAATTATACTGGAAACCTTTATATGAATAAAATCTTTCTGCTGGTGCCTAGTATACAAATCAGAATAGTAGCTGCTCTTAAGACACATACTCTTAAGGTACACATGATTTTTATTTCTCCTTGGAACACAGGGTAACGACCACTGGATCAGATCTCTGAGGGGTCCTTTTTACCTTTAACAGTCTCTGATTTTATTTACTCTCATATAGGTTATTATAACTATGCCACATTTTCACTGGTATCATTGACCCAAATGGGAATAGTGTCAGCAATGCCAGCTCTTTCCACCTGCCCCCCTGCTCTGGCTTCTCCATAGCATACTGATGTGGCCAGTTGTGAGAATATTTGAGAAGTACCTTATTGTACTTTTCAACTTCTACCATGATTCTTTCCTTCATTTTTTGAATATGCCATAGATACTTATTTTTAAATCATAAACTTGGTCTAAGATACCTTGTCCTCTCCTCATCCAGTGGAAACATCACAGTTCATCTGTGTTCTCCTCTTGTTTAATCACAGGATGGATATCTCAGTCCACTGCTTTCCAGGTCTCTCTTCACCTTTGGATCCATTTTCTTTTTCTTAAGTGCCAATTCTGTAAGTGCTTCTCAAACTTTAATGTGCATACAAATCACAGTGAGTATATCCCCCAGGTGAACCTGCTGTAGTTGGTCTGAATATCAAGGCTCCATTCATTCAGGCTGTAGCTACCTGCTATTCACAAGGGTTATGCCACACCTGCACTTTTGATGTGGTATTGGTCCTCTGTCTGTGCATTTTGAACTAGATCATCTGAAATATGGAAGAGGTAGAACTGTCTTCATTGGACAATTCCAAAGCTTGTTATTTGACATCATGCAGGCTGGGAAGGCCAGACCCTCTCTCCCCGCCTTTTATTCCAGGAGATGTCTGAAACCAGGGGATAATGGCTTATTCTGCCCAAATTTGCACTGTCTGATTTATATTGGAAGTCAGGTTACTAATTTACATAGACCTCTGTTGTTTCTACTAGGGAAGTCTGTTTGTGGAACCACTTTTGGATCAGTCATTTACTGGCAGGCATATATAGTCATTCTTTCATAAGGATAGTCATACATTGCTCATCAAACATTTATTGAGTGCCTATTTTTGTGGTAGGCACCATACTGGGCACTGGGAGTACACAAATGAATTAAACACAGTCACTGCTCTTAAGGAACTCAGTCAGATAAATGATAAGAGCATATGTGTAAATAACTTTAAAGCACAGAAGAAACAATGACATGCTACCATATAAAAGGTGTAGCTAAAGACCCATAGATTTCAGAAGAGAAACCATTACATCAGAGGGTGAGATCAAGGAAGACTTGCGAGAGGACCCGGCATCTGATGGGGACCTTAAAGAACAGGTAGAATTGGGAGTTGTGGGTTTGGGGGAGGCGGGGTTGGAATAGGGCATTCAGGACTGAGTGGCAGAGTCAACATGATGGAGTGACAGGATTAAGTGGGCGCCTGCTGCAGTTAGGGTGTGTCAGCCTGGATAGTGGAAAGATGAGGTTGTAAAGATACCTTGGAGGGGCTTGACTACCAGGCCACTGTAGACAGGGAAGGGCTTTTGAGACTGGGAGAAAGATGCAGGATGCACTCGGCTTCTCAGAGCTCATTTTCTACACGGGAACCATCCCTCCAGGCAGTTCCAGAAGGATATGAGTCCAAGCCTCTTGTTTTTTCCAGAGCTCCTAGCTGCAGATCACATAACTATGCAAATCAAAGGTCCCTGTGTACTTCAAGGAGAGAGTCTCTAGTAGGCGCCAGTCTCTGTGGTAGCACCTGTGGTTTGTGAGAGTTTCCAGTTAATGAGAATGTGGTGCCAGGTGGCTGAAAGAACTTGGAAGTAACCAATTGCCTCGTTGCCATGGGCACCAGGCATTTTGAGCCAAGTGACTTGCTGGTGGGTGGTGGGTGGGTGCAAAGGTGTTATGCGCTTCTAGGGTGCCTCTCCTTTCTGCCTCACACACAGAACCACCTGGAAAGAATTTCTAAGCCCCATAATGCAAAGCACCCTGGAGAGGGAAGAATAGGATGTAGCTTTAATAGTAGGCAGAAAAGCATGGTAATGGAAACGGTGTCAGACCGAGAGTCCAGAACGAGTAAGAGAGGAGAAACTAACATTTATTGAGCACTTTCTTCTGCCTGGTTCTGTGATCAGCACTTTCACTCACCAAAGCTGTGCAAACCTGTTGCTTTCCATAGGCCCATGTTTAGCATATCATATGGAAAAACCAAAAACATGTAAACTCTGCAAAAAAAATTATTTCTATAGATAGGAGTGTACCATTTCTGTGCAGTTTTTAAGTTGCATTACGAATTTGCAAAACATTTCATGTATTCATGTGGCACGCTGCTGTAGATTTTTCTCCTTGTAGCATTGGCACCTGTACTACCTTTTCCTTCACTGGGTACGGTTTGGAGGGGATAGAGTCTCGCTGCAGCCAGAGCTGGAGCAGCAGCAGATTACTTCAGCCAAGCTTGCTTCACTGTGCAGGGATCATCTCTACCCCAGCACCCTTTCTAGGTTCTGAGTAGGGCCTGGCACTGAGTAGTATGTAACAAGTATTCAAATAACCCGGGGAGGAAAGTCTTTTTAGCATGGAATTCTGAAGATTTTGATTTGCCATGGTTTTCATCTATATTCGTTTAACAATTTACAAGAGAAAATGTTGGTTATAAGTGAAGGAAAACCACTTCAAACCAACCTAAGCATATGGGCAATTTATTTGCTTTTCAGAGCCAGAAGAAGGCTGGCTTGCCAGACCACAGGAGGAGCCGGACACAGTTGGACTGGGAACCACGGGGACTAGGGGTGCGAATGGTGCCAGGGCTCCCCTTTCTCATCTCTGCTTCTGTCGGCCTGTTGGCTTTATACTCCACATTACAGCCTCACCTCTTCCATGTGTGAGGAACATGGCTGCTGGCACTTTCTTCTGCCTCTGAAAAGGGACTGGCCTATAGGTAACTCTCGAGTTCACAAACCTTGAGGGGGTAAAAATCAGCCTCTCCCTGGACTCATCAGCTGTTCCCAGGCTGTAGGAACAGGCAGCTTGGTCAGGGCTATAAGGATCGGGTCCTGGCTGTGGGGCCTAGAGAGAGGAGCTTCCCAGGAGAAGAGAGGGTAGCAGGCAAGTAGTATCGCCACGCTCGCGGTATCAGCCGCCAATACTGCCTCTGCTATATAAATTATTTATGTAAAAGCTTTATCTACCTTTTCTTTATGTTATGGGGACACACTGGAGGTGTGGTAAATGGTGTTCATATTTATTCTGTTTGGGCTTGAATAAAACTCACCATTATTTTCACTTGTGTTGGGCTCTAGGATAAAAGTCTGGCAAGGGCTTGTGTCAGTAGATGTGTGTAAAATCACAACTCAGAGATGTCTGAAGATGTGGTTCAGCATGATTTGTTAAACAGTTGCAAAAATGGGTGCTTATTTAACTAAACTCTGCCTCTTATTGGACTCATTAAGAACATGATGTTGGGGCAACAGAGGAATCCTCACACCCTGGATTCTTTCTCTAAAAACCTTGGCGAGTTTTTAGAGAAGGTGGTGGAAGCAAGAAAACCTCATTTGCTTCCAGTGGGGACCCTGGCTGTACTGCAAAGGCTCTCCTGTCCATCCCCGTTCAGGCCTCCTGTGGAGAAGGCTCTATTCCACACACCTTCACAGTAATCCTGCGGCTATTCCCAGAAACCCGGTGCTTCTCCAGGCTCTGTCTGTTAGGCATAATCCCTGATGGGACAGTATTTGACCAGTGACATTTTTCTTTGGGTAATATATTTTTATTGATTTCAGAGAGGAAGGGAGAGGGAGAGAGAGATAGAAACATCAATGATGAGAGAGTCATTGATTGGCTGCCTCTTTCCTGCACACCCCACAGTGGGGACTGAGCCCGCAACCCGGGTATGTGCCCTGACTAGGAATCAAACCATAACCTCCTGGTTCCTAGGTTGACGCTCAATCACGGAGCCACACTGGCTGGGCTGACCAGCGAAATCTTGATCACCATTATTTTAAAAGAGCCAGGATCCCCCCACCCCCCTGCCAAAGTTTATTTGCACAACATGTGTTTCAATTTAGCTTCATACTGCACAAACGAGAGCAGTGAAGTGGTCTTTGTTTATAAAAATAATAAGCAAGATATAAATTTGAAAAAACCCTAACACATACTGTATCATGACATCTAGTAGTAATGAACTCAAGATGTTCCTTTTGGAAAAGAAAACATGGGTAGGTGACAACAGCTCTACCCCGGTGTCCTGGGCTCACCCTAGCTATTTCAAGAACATTGCAGTTATCCTTCCTGACCTGACAGTCAGCTCTTCTTATTTTTCTGAGGCTAGTTAATCACAGAATGTGCCCAGCCATATGTAGTTGAAGGAAAGTTGATTTGTGCCTTAGAATTCCATAGTCCTCCCCAGTGTTCTCCGAGAAGCCATCTCCTTCCTTAACTGAGTCTGTGTAAAGATGTCAGATGAATCCATTTTATTTGGCAGAGTGGCCTTTATAGCTTCTAGTCCGTATCCCCTTAAGAGTTTTAATTTCTTGCTCCATAGTTTCTAAAAGTAAATATTAAAACACATAAAGCATATACTTCTTCGTTTCTTTTGAATACGCATTATGTGTCGGTGCAGGTAGGATAGTCTATTTTGGGTAAAAAGGGAATAAGAAATGGTTTCTTAAGTTGCTCATGGTTTTTTGGAGATTTAGACACTAAATGGAGAACAAGTAAATGTATAGTAAATCTCTGCTACCTTTTTTGCATTGTGGCTTTCCAAGGTTTTTATACTTTTCTCTGAGCATCGATACTGAGTCTTCTCTGTGCCCAACAGCATGCTGGGGGGGTGGCATTCTGAGTAAGAGTCAGGTTCTGAGCCAGCATACATGGGTCCAAAACTCATCTTCACCATTTAATCTCTCTGAGCCTCCGTTTCTTCAACTGGGAATGTATAATAATAGTACCTACCTTATAAGGTTGTTGTGATGACTGTGTGAGATAATGCATATAAAGCACCAGGCAAAGTGACTATTGAGTAAGCACTGTTATTATGTCAGCTGTTATTATTAGACATAATAGGAAGTATGAGATCTCCACTCTGCCCTCAGGAAAGCCACAATCTATTTGGAATATAACATATACTGCTGAAACAGCTTGGGGAATTCATGAAGCAACATGGTGAAAGCTACCAAGGGCAGACATAGATCTCATAGGAATCTTAGTAGAACAAGTGAATTTATAATCACAGTTAAAGAAATTAAAACCACATCAATTAGGAAAAGGAGAGAAAGAGCTTCTTGATAAGGGGAATGGAAAGTGTAGACATGTTTGGTCAAGATCTAGTAAAAGACAAGGGAGTGGCTCAATTTGTCTGGACTAGGCAGGGAGAATCTTTTTCCTCATTTCCATTTGGGGAGACCAAATCAGAAGTAACTCTCTTAAATGCTGTCTCCATAAGAGATATCAAATGTCAAAGGAATTTTTAGCAAGAACACAGTTTGTGTGGAGATAGGCTGTACCTAGGCCTTCAGGACCTCTGCCCAGTGCTACAACTCCCTGCTGCCTGGGATGGAGGAGGCTTAGATTGGGAGCCACGTCATCAGACAAAAGAGCCAGACTCAGGCCCCATTTATGCCTCTTCCTTAGCTGTGTGGCTCAGCTTCTTCACTCTCTCATTTGTTTTGCTTCCTGACTATACTGCTTTCCCTGGCACTTGTAAATTTCCTAGCACTTGGGTGAAGAGGAAATGACCTGATTTCCAAAACGACCCCAGTGTCATTATTGAGCAGACATGCCTTAACAATAAGACTAAGGTCTTGTTTCTTATACATCATTTCCCTTTTTCTTCATTATTTCTTCTCCTTAGATTTAATCCCATTCCTAGAATATTCATTGACATGCCTTAATGCCAATAGAATCCAAACTCAACTTTTGATTGGGGCTGCTTATCTATAATAATAAAAGTGTAATATGCAAACCGACCGAATGGCTGAACAGTGGAACAACCGTCCTGACGACCACTCTATACACCCACTGGTGCCAGGCCAGCCAAAGTGGGTGTGATGTGATTGGTTGGGGGCCCGGTTATCGCCCCATGATCACCCTGCAGAGGGAGGCCCATGCCACTGGCCGCTGGGACGATCAATCAATCGGGGGGCTCCATGATCTCCCCAAAGAGGGAGGCCCAGGCCACTGACCGGTGGGCTGCGGCCAGTGGGCAGGGCCTCCTTCTGCGAGGGTGATCCATCGTGGAGCTCTGGCCGGGTGGGCGGGGCCTATCTCTTTCGGGTGATTGGTCGTGGGGCTCTGGGACTGAGAGAGGGCGCAGGCCGGGCTGAGGGACCCCCCGCCCCCGAGTGCACGAATTTCATGCACCAGGCCTCTAGTGTTGATATATAATACAGTGAGTCAAGGATCCTGTCTTATATGGTGAGAAGCTACTACTGAGTCACCATCTTGTCCACCCTCTTTAAACTTCCATTCCTCCCTCCATAACATAACATACTTTGTTAAATGCACAAATGAATGGTAGCACCATGAGAGTCTTGTTCTCTTGAAAAAAAAACCTTGACTGAAAATTTTTAAGTTTATGTAGTATGATATCAAAATAAGTACAAGCCACACTTAGCATAATTTTTTAAAAATTATGTTTTGGAAATTTTAAATTTGCCTACAGCTTAAAAAAAAAACCTCATAGCCTTTATATAATGAGATGCTTACCAGACCTAGTTTTGTTTTGTTGTTTGTTTTTGTTAATCCTCACCTGAGGATATTTTCCCATTGATTTTTTTAGAGAGAGTGGAAGGGAGGGGGAGAGACAGAAAGAAACATCTATGTGAGAGAGACACATTGATTGGTTGCCTCCTGCATGCACCCTGACCAGGGCTGGGGAACCCGCAACCAAGGTACGTGCCCTTGGCTGGAATTGAACCCAGGACCCTTCAGTCCTTGGGCTGATGCTTATCCACTGAGCCAAACTGGCTAGGGCCAGACCTAATTTTTAGTCACTTTAGGATCATGATTAATCCTGGGTCTAGTTTAATACCATTTTAAATGTAACTCAAAATGGTTCTTTCTTGATTTTTGACATATTGTATAACAGCCTCTTTATCATTCTTGTGTCTATAAACTGGTTTTGCTAGTAATGGTTATAGCTTTGTTATAAGCCTTTTTGAATGGCTTTTTTACAGTCTTCTCATATGATTTGTGGTTTGTAATATTTATTGTTCAGCTAATGTCTATCAGCAATTAGTTAATTGGTAGTTTGTACCTATATTGACAGTCAGCATATAGGGGCTTGTTTAATGGCTGTCTTCTCTTGGAAAATTAACATATCAAAGGGGTACAGCATAATGAGAAACTGTACTTGTGCTTAGCTTTCATTTCCAAGGCTAATTGTTGGGGGTTTTCCCTTCACCCTTTAAAAATATATATATATATATTGATTTCAGAGAGGAAAGGGCGGGGGAGAGAGAGAGAGAGAGAGAGAGAGAGAGAGAGAGAGAGAGAGAGAGAGAGAGAGAGAGGGGGAGAAAACACCAATAATGAGAGAGGATCACTGATTGGCTGCCTCCTGCACCCCCAACACTGGGGATCGAGCCTGCAGCCCAGGCATGTGCCCCAACGTGAAATTGAACCATGATCTCCTGGTTCATAGGTCCTCGCTCAACTACTGAACTAAGCCGCAGGGCTCCTGTATCCTTTTGATATATAAAAGAGCCCCAATTGAGAATAGTTATATAACTAAATCATCATGACGTAAGCAAAATGGTAACTCTTATTAGTAGGTGTGTCCTTTGCTTATATATGGTTCAGATTTGGTTTGCTTTAATAAAGCCTTAAGTAGTCATAGATTGAAGGAGCTAAGAGATAAATATTGGAAATTTTTCTAACTGACTTTTTTATTTAACTAATTCTTACAGTCATTCCTACATTAATTCATTTTATTCCAGTTGATTTGCTATGTATGTATAATGTCTCAAACCCGGGGGATGCAAAAATGAAAAGGAAAAGCTTCCAGCCTGCAAGGAACTCACCTTCTAGTTGCTCACTATAAGCCATAGGAACCCTTTCTGCTACAGTCAAGTGCTGAGCCAAATCCACTGTGAAATTGCAACAATATATCTTGGCCATTATCGCCTCACTATGTGTATGTCAGTGCCTGACACACTTTCATAAAGGTAATCGGCCATATACATATCTATAATAATAAAAGTGTAATATGCTAATTAGACTGGACAGCCGAACAACCTTCCGGACATTATTCTGGATGAAGCCAAGGCGGCAGGGGCCGAGGCAGAGGCAGTTAGGGGTGATCAGTCAGGCAGGCAAGCAGTTAGAGGCAATCAGGCAGGCAGGTGAGCAGTTAGGGGCATCAGGCAGACAGGCAGAATGGTTAGGGGCGATGAGGCAGGCAGGCAGAGTGGTGAGGGGTGATGAGGCAGGCAGGTGAGCAGTTAGAGGCATCAGGCAGGCAGGCAGAGGGGTTAGGAGCAATCAGGCAGTCATGCAGAATGGTTAGGGACGATCAGGCAGGCGAGTGGTTAGGGGTGATTAGGCAGGCAGGCAGGTGAGCGGTTAGGAGTCAGTGGTCCCGGATTGCGAGAGGGTGCAGGCTGGGCTGGGGGACACCCCTTCCCCCACCCCTGTGCAAAAATTTCGTGTACCGGGCCTCTGGAGTGTGTGTGTGTGTGTGTGTGTGTGTGTGTGTGTGTATTGCTTCAGCAGATTCGGCATCTTTTCCTCCATTTTAGCAATTTCAAATGGTGCAGATAGAAAACCCTGAAAATGTACATTTGTACATTTTTAAATGTCCCCTACTACAGTGTAACTGCCTTCTGTTTTCCAAATGCTGCCATTAGTGGTTAAAATAATCATCCGTAATGCTAGCTTCTAAGAACCATGGTACAAGAGCTTCTTTTATAACTTCCCAGATGGGGAGGAACACATGTGCAAGCCTGTTAGAGTTGCAGAAACTGGAAACAGTACTGTGTGGATTTGTACTTTCGGAACTATTTGGGCTTATTTAAGCACTCAGAGTCAAACTTAGATAGCCATTAGGAATCACATCCCAATTCGGGGAAAACTCTTATGCCACTCCACGGGGAATAAGTCAGGTTAAAGTAGTTTGTAAAAGGAACTCCTGGAAACAACCATTTTTATATTAACTGATGTTTCATGTACTCTTTGTAGGATGCCATGGTAAATGCTGACTGTAGAAACCAAGGTCACTCCATTTCTTTGGAGGACTGTCCCTAAGCATTTCTGTTTTTTACTTAAAGAGTAGTGAAATGACAAGTAAAAAAGCAGAAAAAAAAATAATAAATTACAGGTGTATGTAATAAAAATTTTTCAGTGCCCCCTAGTTTATGCAGTGGTGGTGAGGTTTTCTTTGTTTGTTTTTGTTTGTTTGTTTGTTTGTTTAACAGGGTTTCGTAGTCAGAGCCTTGACCTTTAACAGGAAGACTCAGCCATCAGTATTAGTTCTTTTTTTGTTTATTGTCTTTCTTAAGGTGATCAATCCAACACTAACGAGGACTACTTTAAACTTAGGTCATAAAATAAATTTGTTCCTATAAATGTGAATTTTTTCAAGCTGAGCTTCAACCTTAGTTTCAACTATTTTATGAGTTTGAGTCATATAATTATGTAGTTTCTATCTGTTAAGACCATATTTTTAAAATAGAAAAAATTTAAATTATCCATTGTCATTTTACAGAAAAGAATACTCAAGGATGAATATGTTATCATCTGTAAAAGAGAAAAAAGCCGTAGGCAAACTCAGACTTTCAATCGTGGCTTTTTTTAAAACCACTGATTCCAGGGAACTTGATGTTTTATGGGGGCAGGAGCAAGGAGCCAGTACTCTGTTTTTAGACATCACTGATGACAGCAGCTTTTGTAAAGCAGGCTCCTGAAAATAACTAGGTGTGGAGATAAAGGCTAGGAATTAACATTAATTTGGTCACTAATTCATTCATTCAGCCAACATTGAGTAGTTTCCATGTTCTAGGTACTGTACTAAGGCCTTCCTTTTACACACTTCTTTATCATATTACCTAAAAGTATATTACGGAGCTATTCAAATGTACATGAAAAAATAAAGTTATAACAATATTAGATGAAAAACTAGGGAAAAAGTTACATAGCCTCGGTTATTTTGACCAGATTTAACTTTATATAAATCTAAATTTTCTGTGATACCAGAAAATTCCCCCAACAAAGTAAAACATCAAAGCTAGACTGAGAGTGCCCGGTTGGCGTGGCTCAGTGGTTGAGCATTGACCTGTGAACCAGGAGTTCATGGTTTGATTTCTGGTCAGGGCACATGTCCGGGTTGGGGGCTCGATCCTCAGTGTGGGGCATGCAGGAGGCAGCCGATTAATGATTCTCTGTCATCATTGATATTTCTATCTCTCTCTCTCTCCCTCTCCCTTCCTCTCTGAAATCAATAAAAATATACACATTTTTTAAAAATCTAGACTGAGAGAAAATATGTATAACACATGAATAGACAAGGGTTAATAAATTAAGCCTAGTAAATAGCAATTTAAAAAAAGTCTAAGAACCTGAAAGTAAAATGGGCAATGGATTTGATCAGAAAATTTGCAGAAGAAATGTAAATGACCAGTAAACCAAGTGAAAAGCTGCTCAGCTTTATTTATTGAATCTAAATGGAGACACCATTTTCCAGCTGTCAGATTGCCAACATTAAATTAGAGTGACAACAGCACTGTTATTTAGTTATTCAGGATGAGCAGAAACAGACTCTCATACTGATGAAAATTCATGGGTCCAAATGTGAATTGCTATAAATTTTCAGAAAAGTAATTATTTAAACTCCATTAAAAGGTAAAATGTTCATAAACTTTGACCTGATAAGCTCAGTTCTAGTTTATTAAGAAATATCAGTCCCACTAGTAATGGCTATAGTTGGGTATTTATTATAATACTATGAAGTGGCTAAGAACTACAAACAACCTGAATGTCTGTGGCTAGGGGAATGATTTAGTGAAAAATAAATCCATGCCATGGAGTATTATTATTTGGTTATTTATAAAGCAACTAGAGGCCCGGTACACAAAAATTTGTGCACTCGGGGGTAGGGAGTCCCTCAGCCCGGCCTGTGCCCTCTCACAGTCTGGGACCCCTTGGGGGTGACCACTTGCTGGCTTAGGCCTGCTCCCTGGGGGACTGCGCCTAAGATGGCAATCAGACATCCCTCTGGCAGCCCGGCAGCCCTCAGGGGATGTCCACTTGTCAGCGGGGAGCAGGACTAAGCTGCAGTCGGACATCCTTAGGGCTGCTGAGGAGGCAGGAGAGGCTCCCACCACCACCGCTGTACTGGCAGCCATCAGCCTGGCTTGTGGCTGAGCAGAGCTCCCCCCAGTGAGAGCACACTGACCACCAGAGGGCAACTCCTGCATTGAGCATCTGCCCCCTGGTGGTCAGTGTGTATCATAGTGACCAGTCTTTCTGCTGTTAGGGTTAGTTTGCATATTACCCTTTTACTATATAGGATAGAGGCCTGGTACATGGGAGGGGGCCGGCTGGTTTGCTCTGAAGGGTGTCCTGGATCAGGGTGGGGGTTCCCATTGGGGTGCCTGGCCAGCCTGGATGATGGCTGTTTGCAGCTGGTCACACCCCCTTCAGGGTGGGGGTCCCCACTGGGGTGCCTGGCCAGCCTGGATGATGGGCTGATGGCTGTTTGCAGCTGGTCACACCCCCTTCAGGGTGGGGGTCCCCACTGGGGTGCCTGGCCAGTCTGGGTGAGGGGCTGAGGGCCGTTTTCAGGCTGGCGGGTGACTGAAGCTCCCAGCCTCTTTTTTTCTTTTTTTTTTTATTCTGGGATTTATTTACCTTCTGTGGCTGTCACTGGAACTGAGAGCCGGCTCCAGCTCTGAGGCTGTGGCTGGCTGAAAGCAGGTATCTGGGTTTGTTTAGATTCTATAATTGAAACTCTGTTACCATCACTGGTGCTCTAAGCTCTGAGCCTGCTGCTGGCTGAAAGCAGGTTTCTGGAGTTTGTTTAGCTTCTATAATTGCAACATTGTTGCATCCGGAGCTCAGAGCTGGGCTGCGGCAGGTGGGGAACCTTGGCTTCCTCCGTCACTGGAGCAAGCAAGCCTCATGTTCACTTCAGCTGCGTGGCTGCCGGCCGCCATCTTGGCTGGCAGTTAATTTGCATATCTCGCTGATTAGCCAATGGGAAGGGTAGCAAAGTTATGGTTAATTACCATGTTTCTCTATTATTAGATAGGATTAGTGGAGTGATGTGTATAATATGATTTCATTAGGGAAAACAAAATAGAAAGGTTAAAGAGCTATCTATATGCAAGTGTGTTTATATGTGTATATGTTTTTATGAGCATGGGAAAAGCCATTTGAGGCTACACACACACAGTTAATATTGGTTACCTTGAAAAGTGAGGGTGGAAGATTTTTTTCTTTATAAACTTCTGTATGATTTGACTTGTTACAACAAGCCTAACTGCCTAACTTTTATAATGTAAAACCAAAAAAACAATTGAGAAGTTAAGAAACAAAGAATAAAAAGGGAGGAGGAAGAGACATGAGAAGACCAGGAGAGTATTGTTAGAAGCAGGAAAAGAGAGGATTTCCAGAGGAGTGAGATCATCCATGTCAAATACTGTCTAGAGAGCAAGTAAAATAAGGATAGAGAAGCATTGGCTGTGTTCAGTGTATGCCCTCAATGGAGCAGTCTTGATGAACTAGGAGGGTCAGAAGGTCTATATGCTGGGCTAAGGGACAGGTGGGAGGAGAGATGGGGATGTAGACAATTCTTTTTATTTTATTTTATTCATACTATTCCCCCCCCCATCTTAAAAAAGTTGGAATTGTTAATAGAGATTTCTTTTTTAAAAAATTTATTGTCTAAAGTTTTACATATGTCTCCTTTTTCCCCAACTGACCTGGGGGAGGGGGGATGAGGGGATTAAAAAACTGTGGTACATCTACACAATGGAATACTATGCCACTATAAAAAAGAAGGAACTTTTACCATTTACAACAACATGGATGGAACTGGAGCGCATTATGCTAAGTGAAATAAGCCAGTTGGAGAAAGATAAATATCACATGTAGACAATTCTTTTAAGCAGTCTAAAGAGGAGGAGAGAAATGAGAGAAAAATCCAGGGAATTATATAGAGACAAGTATGGTTTTATTTTTATTTTTATTTCTTAAGACGGGAGATACTCACTCTGGTCTTTGTCCCTTTGTAAACGTGCCACACTTGTGCATCCTGTTGGCACAGTAGAAGGCAGAGCAAGGAGACTGACGATGCTAATGCTGAGCAGGACGAGTGTGATGACAGCTTCTCAGAATGCCAGGAAAGAAGGGGTGAGGTTAGCTTTACACAGACAGAAGGGCATCATATCTGAAGTTCTCAATATTCACACCCAGTGATTCTTAAAGTCTAGGTTGGGACCCTTATAGGATGGCTGCTGAGCCCTCCAGGGAACTATGAACTAATCTAGGTAAGTTCTTATTAGTCACTCTGGGTGAAAGATGTGCACTCTATTACGTTTTTTAATATTTATATTTGACTTGGAGCCACTACCCACCAAAAATAAATTACTGAGGGTTACTAAGGTTTGGTATTCACAAATTAAAATCACATGGTGCAATAATTTATTCTAATTCAGTATTCTATTCAGAAGTCTGGCAGAAACTTGGTGCTTGGCAGTAACTGTAAAGCATACACACAGTTGTAGGTCTCACAGTTTTGATTGAGGACACTTCAGTGTAGCATCAGTGTTGGCTTGAGTTGGTTATGATATTCAATTACTGCCATTCTTGCTTTTTAATAGTAAATTACATTTTAGCTTTATCATTATCAGCTTAATTTATTGTTGGTTGTTTGGTTAACCTCTCAGTGTTTCTTAATACATACTTGGATCAGCAGTGTTTTTGTCTTATAATATTCTTATAACTAAACTTTAAGAAATGTATGTCATGAGGTACATATATGAATCATCCATGATCATTTTGCTAAAGTACATGTGTACTAATATGTAATCCCCTGCCATTTGCTTATATGGTGGCACACTTCAAAGTGATATGTTTCTTGGCAATTTTTTCTATTTATTTAACTTGCAACATACTATCAAGGTATGTATAATAAAATTACTGGGTATTTTAAGTTTTGTTGTTGTCTTATGATATAAATCTTATTTTTAACTCATATTCTTTCTATAAAAAGTAAATTAGAAGCCATTTATACATATATAAATTACGAGCCATTGTACATATTGCCAGCAATATATTTGTATGTTTACTGTATTTTGTTAACTATATTTTTGTCTAATTCTTTGTTATCATCAGATTCACATTTCCCCTATTGGAATGTGGGAACAAGTAGATAGGTGAGGGTCTTTTCCTCACCGTGGTAGGCTGTGGTCAGAAAGTTTGGAAGCCATCACCCTATGGGAGTGGCTAGGTATGTGGCAAAGGATGTACAGAGCTGCTAAATTCAAATCCAGGTAACTCAAGCCTCATAGCCTAAATGACAGTAGACTGTGAGCTCAGCACCAAAAAGATGTTACAAGAGCAGGTGCTGATGACACTGTGTTTTTCACTTTCTGTTTAAGGATGTAAATGAAGACCCTGGAGAAGATGTCGCCCTCCTTTCTGTCAGTTTTGAGGATACCGAAGCCACTCAGGTGTACCCCAAGCTGTACCTGTCACCCCGAATTGAACAGTAAGTCTCAGTGTCATTAATTTTCTGTAAACTGGTGCTTCTCCTTATTAACTAAATGTGTCGCGCTAATTATTTTGCCACTCTTGAAGTCTTAAAAGGATTTTTCTTTATTGACTTTTGTTTTCTTAAAATGAATTGGATTAGGAGTTTAGATTGCAGAGTAAATGCAGTGAATATTTGCCACTGCAGTCTTTGCGTCTTGGTTGTGTATGTTGTGATGTGAACACTGTACCTTTGCAGAGAGAGATGAGTAGACAGACAGAATCTGAACTTGTGACTCCTCCCAAATTCTCCTTGGGCTTCATGGTTACAGCTTAGAGGGGACTGCTGATCATCCCACCCAGTTTCTTATGTATTTGTAAATATTATAGTTATTTGTAAAATGTAACTAGTCTCCTGAAAATATTAAGCAAAAGCTTATTCAGAAGTTAGTAAAGGCAGTATTTAAGCAGATAGCTTAAAAAATGACATGTTTGAATTATTTTTCTGTGTCTAAATAGCTCTATATAATTTTACACAACATTCTGGCTGCATGGTACAAGTAGTTTGATATCACATTTGTTTTAACCCAATAACTTTACTCATCAGTAATGAATTTTACAAGGACTAGCCTCACAATTAGCTATTGTTGGCTAAAATGCTTTAGTAGCTTATTTGACTTCAAAGGAAGCTGAAGTTCATTGAAAATAGATTGTAACCAGATTTGCTTGGGAACTTCTGACAGGACAGATTTTTCATCAGCAAAGAGTTTTTACAGACTCTGATTGAAGTGTATAATTAAAATTCTCTGAAAGTCACAGTCAGGGTTTCTGTCTGTGATATGTGGTCACCATTCAACATTCATATACAAAGCCATTTTCACTCCTTCTGACCTTAGTTGCTCTAGTTCATGAATCGTGGGCATACCATCTTACACACTGTTTATACTCAAATATGGAAGATTATGAGCATCAATAATCTATAGACATGCTCTCTTTTATTTACATACCTCTGACAGCACCTAGGACAGCAGTTTATAGTAACAGGCACTCCATGAATATTTTAATTTTTAACTTAAAATACTAACCCATATCAGTAAGAGTACAGAACAGAAGTAATGCCATTTTAGTAAGAGGTCAAAGGGTGTTGGAGGCAGTATGATGAAGTGGTAACAAGTAAGGTTCTGTAACAAGCACATCTGGCTTAAGCCCGGTTCTGCACTTACCAGTTGGCAAAGTATTTAACATCTTTGAAGTTGTTTTCTCATCCGTAAAACAGGGATAATAATACCTATTTCATAGTGCTGTTTTGAGAATTATATGAAATACTGCTCATAAAGCATTAATTAATTTCAGGGCCTGGCATTATAGCAAGTACTAGCTATTAATGTTATTATGATTGATACAGTTCATAAGATAAGAATGAATGAGTGAGTGCTTAGCCCCAGGACAAGTGGGGCAGAAAAGAGAGGATGGGTAAAAAAGTGGGCAAGTACTAGTTGCAGAGTAGCCACTCAGTATGTCTATAATGAGTTCAGAAGGCATTTTGGGGTTGTGGAAAGAGAGACATTAATGAGACAATCTCAAGAGGTTGCTAAGAAGAATACGTTACTGAAGCTGCAGTCAAGAATTTGCCAGCTCTGAGAAACAATTTTTCCCAGCTTCCACAGTATTTTTCTTTGAAGTTATCCCATCTAGTTTGCAAATGGAATAATAAAATATTTCTCCCTCTAAAAATCCAAGTTGTGATGTGAAAAATGATTAATGTAAGGTATATTTTAAAAGTTACTTCCTGCTTCTAAAATCTAGTTTTCTACATTCCCCTCCACATCTATGTTAGGTTAAGAACTGGCCACCAAGTGCCTTTCCAGATTGGTTTCTTCTTTTTTCTCCTGTGGCCTGTCCTGCACCCAGGCTCTCTCCCTTGAAGTTTTCTTAATTCCCCTGTATCCTCTTGCTTCCGTCCTTTCGCTAAAGCTGTTACAGCCATGTAAAATGCTCTTCTCTAAAATGCCCTTGAAGTTACACATTTTCTAAGGCCTTATTTAAATGCCATCTCTACCAACAATTTTCCATGAACACAATTAGTCTAGCCTTTCCCTGAACACTTATAATGCTGAATTCATCACTGTTATCATCTGCTCTGCATAGATTGAGTTAGTGATGTGCATTTTTTTTCTTCTTCTATTAAATTGCAAGCTACTCAAGGGTAAGGAACAAGTCTTTTTGCTCCTTTAGTAGCCTGATTGGCAGTATTCTAGGTCGGTAAGTAATTCTCACAGGAAGATTTTAAAATGCTGCCCTGAGAGCTATTACATTATTCCTGGTTAGTAAAAATTCACATAATAGAACTGTATTTGTAATACCAAAAAAACAAAGCAAAAACAACAAAAAAACTACTGGAAGTTTTACACCCTTACGTAGAAGTTGTACAAATGAGGTTTTAGAGAAAGGTTAAAATAGAAAGTGGTCAAATTGTGGCATGACTTTCTAAGGGCTTACATATTTGCTAGTTATTAATATCTTTGTTTCCCTCTTGCAGAGGTCAGAGTACAGAACAGAAGTAATGCCATTTCAGTAAGGCAAAGGTCATAAGCAAGGTCAGGAACTAAGTGAAGAGGGTTGGTAACTGTGCTAAGCTCTCATTTCTTTTTTGTGTTTCATACTCTCCTGTCAACTCTTAGCTATCCACGCATTGATTTAGACTCAGCCTTGGAGAGTTCCTTCAAGAGGCATAGGAAAAGCATCCCATGTGGACCTGCCCAAAGCCGATGCCAGATGCTTGCCCTCGCTGAGGCTTGCTCTCTTTTTGGCTTCTGCTGTGGCTCTTTCTAGGAAGTCCTAAGCCCCATGCAGTGGATTTGACAGGCAGAGGCCGAAGTGAGACCAATAGCCTGATCCAATATTAGGTAAAAATTGACAAGTGAAGATTTGCATTCTCACCATCTGTTCTCTGTAGGCATGGAAAGATATCTTGAGCCTGGGAGATACCCCATTTCAGTCTGGCTAATCGCTGTCCCAGTTTGCCCATACAATGGACAAGGATATTATGCTCACAGTAACTAGTCTCAGAAATAGGAAAGGCTACTTTGGACTTTTGCCTTCACATGTAGGGAAAGGGATCAATTTGTTGTACCCTAAAGATTTGTAGGGACATGGATACCAAAAGTCTCCAAATTAGACAGTCCCCACAAGAAGGAACATCTGTCAGCGACACTGGGCAGGAAAGGCCCCAGTGCGTTATTCTTCTTGAAGCCCTGAAATGCAGTCCCACTTCAGAAGTCTGCTTCCCCGGGTCCTGGATCCTTGTCTGGTAGTTCTGGCAGCGCTGGAGCACATGGCTGCACGCCTTCGTGGTGTTTAATGCCTGTTGTTTCCTGGTCTCCCACTGGGCCTGCATGCGGCTTGTAAAGTAAACGCTTCTGAGGACTTCCTGCTCGCACACAGGGACATTCATGACACACACACATTCCAGGCTCTAGACATTCATTTTCCAACGGACCCCAATCTGCCCATGGAATTAGTTACTATTTATTTTTTTAAATCTTTTTATTGATTTCAGAGAGGACGGGAGAGGGAGAGATAGAAACATTAATGATGAGAGAGAATCATTGATCAGCTGCCTCCTGCACACCCCCTACTGGGGATGAGCCCGAAACCCTCGCATGTGCCCTTGACCGGAATCGAACTCGGGACCCTTCAGGCCATAGGCCAATACTCTATCCACTGAGCCAAACCGGCTAGGGCTATTCATTTTTTTTTTTTTTAAACCAGTGAGGTATGCAAACAACACCTCGTGGTCAATTTTGCAAAACTGACATTGGTTGAATATTAGAAGAGGGGGAGAATCTAGTTCGCAAACCAGTTGCCTTTTTCTTCTGGGCCGAAAAGCTGGAATTGTAAGGTTACGTCATCAGAGCTGGCACTAAGCACACCCTCCTCCCCAGACTGTTGGCAGCCCCAGCAGGAACACCAGAGGTTAGTTGGGCTGCACAGCTCCCTTCCCCGGACAGTGTAGGCCTTTTCTTGGCGTGAGCCGGGCTGTGGGAGTGGTTTGAAGAAAAGCAGCTCCGCACTGCCTGTGCTGCTCCCACTCGGTGTGTAAAAAGAGGACTTCAGCCCCTGAGTGGCCAGGTGGTATCTTTCACAAGTACAGCCTTTGTTTTTAGAACTTTCTGTGAAGTTACAGTCCGCCTTAGAAATACGTACTCCAGTCTTCCCAGCCCACAAAACCGATAGCAAGGCCCATGGGCCTGCAAATCTGTGCACTCATCCTTTCAGGCAACAAAAACAGCACCAACCAGAGTGAGGAAAGGCCTCTGCTGGGTGCTTCAGAGGGCAGCACGATGCATGAGGCAGGCTGTGCCCTTGCCTTGCTGATGGTACAGTGAGGGGATACGAACAGCATGGCAAGTTCCAGCTTATGTCTTCGTGGAAAAGGCACAGTGAGGCTTGGCAGCAGAAGCCTCTGTCCCTGCCCTCATTGGCTGGCAGTCTCACTCAGATACTAACCTTCTTGAGCCTCTTCTGTAAAGGGGGGTAAATCTTTAATTTCATTGTCATCTCTGCCAAGGGGGAGTTCCCACGGCCCTCTGGGGTGTGTGGCACATGGGCGATGCTCAGTAAGTACAACAGGAATTACATAAATGCCTGAGAAAAGAGTCACTAGGGACTGTAAGGTTCAAGGGAGGAGGAGATCGTATTTCCATTTGATTGGTGGAGAGGGGACTTCGGAAGAACTTGGAAAAGTCTGGCTCTTCCAATGTAATGTGACTTTTCTAGAGATTGAGCATGCACTATTGTAACCACAATAACAATGCATTTGTTTAGTACTTTAAAATGACCAACTGCCTTTCACTTTACTGTCCCACCTGATCCTCATATATTCCTAGCACATGTTTCATGGTGTGTCTTTTTTCCTTGATAACCTCGAATTCTAAGACCTTTCCTGGTCTTCTTTGCTGCCTCTACTTTTTTTTCCCAACCCATTAAGTTATACGAAATGATATTTCCCATGATTCCATCCCTGGAGCCCTTTTGTGGCCTTACTTCTTTGTGGATGACCCCAGATCCCCATTTTGAATCCCGTTTTCCCAGTTTGCAGATCTGCTTTTCTAGCCTCCTGATAGATAGGTCTGTCTGTGTGTTCAGGTGGCACTGCAGGTTCACAGTGTCTGAAACCAAACTCATTATTTCTCCAGCAAATGAATGTTTCTTCTTCACAACCTGTTTTTCATGACACTCTCACTATCCTAGGTGTCCAGGTGCCACATCTCAAAGGCATTAGTCAACCTGTCGTTTTGTACTGGAAATCCTCTCTCCACGGTATCTCTCATTCTTATTCCCTAGTTCTGCCATGTCTCCTGATGGCCTTTTGTCTCTTGTTCCTAGTTTAGTGTGTCCGGCACAGACTGTCACTATCTTCCTGAAGTAGGTCCTGGTCACGTAATGGCCTTTCCTCATCAGCGCCTCCCATCACCAGCTGAATTGGCGCACATCTCTCAATTTGGCATTCAAAGTATTTTCTGTCGCAGTCCTAACCGACCTTTCCACTCCATTCTGGGTTCTGTATGTTTCCTGTTGTTCAGCCACACTGAGGTTTTTCGTGATTTCCTGTGAACACACCTTATGTCTTTTTCACTTCCATACCTTTGTGTGGCTGCTTCTAGAACATTGACTTTATTTCCCTCTCCCATAGGATCTGTCAGAGCGCTGTCTGTCCTCTCTGATCTTCTCAGTCCTATCTCCTCCATAGAACTTTTCCTGACTACTGCCACCCGCCTCCCCAGCAAGACTGACTTTCCCCTCCTGTGTCTGTGTCTCTGTTGTCATATTGTTTCCCTGGGCGCCTTAGGGTGGGCCACTGTTCCATCAGCTGAGGGCTGGTGAGCCACAGCCCATCTCTCCCCAAGCCAGCCCTGCCCTTGGGCCCTGCCTGAGCTCAGCCACAGTCCCCACTGATTGGACTCCCCAGTGTGGCAGGAAGCTTTGAATCTGCTGGGTCCTGTGCCCGCAAAGGCAGGTGGTCTCCAGAGCCCTTCCTCATTGCTGTGCCCTGTGGCTGGCCAGCAGGCTTGTTTCCATGTGGACTCTGGTTGTTGCTGAGAGATGGAGCTTTATTTCATAGGTGTGGTTTATCAGCTGAATCCTGGACATGGTAAATAGGATCTTGACCTCATGTGACCTCTCATCTACTCCTGTTGTGGCCTGTCCAGCCTTCCTTTCCAACCCACAGACATGGTCACTTACACGGTCACAGACATGGTCACTTAGAATATTTGGGCAGCCTGTAATCCACAAAGGCAGGATAAACTGAAACATGAGTAAAAGGCCTAGGGAAAGGGTAGGGGAAGCTGCAGATGAAAATAGTGCTACTTAGAATTAATGAGATCATAGCTATTAAATCCAGATAAATAAGATAAAATATATTTTTAAAACAATGAACAAATTCAACCTTTTGTGATTTTATTTACATTTAATACTGAATTCAGCATCTGAACAGGATGGAAATTTTTCATTTTAGATGCCCAAAGATTTTTTTAGAATAATTAGAAAAGTTGTATAGCTAAATGCAGATAGATTTAAAGAAAAAGATAATTCTTCCCCTCCCCCCCCCTTTTTTTTAAACCTACATCAGTTGTCTCAAGAAATGAGACCCTAGATCTCCTGGAGTGATTTTGTGTTAGAATTTAACTAATAGAACATCATAGTCAACATGGCTTAATTTAGCCCCACTCATATTTCCTTGAGTCTCTGAGATAATCTTATAATAAATATTGTGTCCTGGAGGGTCCCCCCTTTGATAAATATACACTTCTGAGTATGCTGATACAACCAGCTGTCAGGAGACAATGTGTATTGGTTTTAGTGGAGCGAGCTGTATTAGCCTCCTGGGACTTGACATGTTCATTTTACTAGTCTGGGAGCAGCGCCAAAGGGGTTCTTCGTGACTTAGAGTGGAATTCTGAAAAGTAAGTTCAGCAAGTTTTCATTAGTGAGTTTGGCGTTTTGTCTTGCCTGTGCCTCCCAAAAGATTAAGAGCTCAGCCTGCACTTTGAAACATTACAAAAAAGAACCAGAACGGAATTTAGTTGAGGGGAAAAATCAATCAGCCCCCAAATACCATATTTTTTGAGACATTCTGGTATAGAACTCCCACCTCCCCAGTCGCCTAAGCTAGTGATATGTTGATGTTTTTTTATCCTGCTTTCTTTTTAGGCAGAAAATATACATTTAGAAAGATGTATATATGTCTGTGATAACTCAGATCTCACTGGTACATGTTTCTTAAACTTGTTTGAGCCTTAAGCTTTTAAATTTATTTTGTGTCTGTGGGCAGCTCTGTGCCTTGTTTCTCTTAAATGCTGCTCTCTTCTCTACAGCATAATGATTAGCTTAAAAAGGTGTGTTTTCATTTTAGAAGTCAGGCCTAGCACCTTTCTGCTAAACATCTCAAGGGCTTTGTGCAGTTTTTTTCTGTAAGGAAGATGAGAAATTCATGATTTTCAGTGCAACACTATATCTCCACAGCCAAGCTGTGAACACTGAGCATTCCTGTTTTATGCAGTTTCACTTATGTTTATCCACAAGTAGGAAAATATTCCTCAATGAAAGGTCTGAAATGAAGAGTGCTAGTTAACAGAAACATTAGGCTGTGTCATAGGTGGAAGCAGAGAAATAAAGTGGAAGAGAAAATGGCCTAGAATGTTCCAGAACTGATGGAAGGTACCTGTCGTCAGAAACAGGAAGTACAGTGAATCTCAGACAGGCTAAAGAACAATTGACACCTAGACACATCATCTGAGACTGCAGAACACCAAAGATTAAGTGTACCCCAAATTGACACATTATGTTTAAAGGAATAGAAATTCAAGACAGACCTCTTTGAAAATGTGATGAGAGACACAAATTTACCCTGAGAAGAATGTACAGACATAAAAGTTTATATACAGTTTTGTAACACACCCTCCCCTGAAGCCAATTCATTAAATCGCATTTAAGGATTCTTGTTTTAGATTTTGCTCCTGCATTTTTAGCCTTCTGTACTATCTCATGCTGGAATAACCACTGAGGCTTCAAATTAATATCTAAAGTACAAATTATCATCCAACACTGCCATCCCCTCTTCCCCCAAGTCCACTCTTCTCCAAGGCTCTTTCAGTTCATTGATGACTTTGTCACCCCAAGGACTGCAGCCATGAAACCTGGGCGTCCTATTTTTAACTTCCTCTCGCCATTGTTTCCCACATTCAAACAGCGGCCATTGAATCTCAGATCCATCTCCTCACCCTCTCCCCTAACCCTGTTTTAAGCCTCCGTGCATCTTACTCTTTGCCACATTAATCTTTGGAAAGCAGAGTTCTTTCCATGTTACTCCCTTGCTTAAACTCTCTAAATGCCTCTTTATTGGACAGACGAGAAAATGCATGTTACACTGACCTGTCTGAGGAGCCTCAGTGCCCACCACACTCACAGCCTCCCTCCCTCACCAGTATACTGTGTGTCCCAGACACCTGAACCACAACTGGTAGAACCAGGGATAGGTATTTTCTTTATTTTTAGAAGTGTAGCTATACTTGTTTGACATTTCTTGCCCACCATTTGTAGGTGTTTTGTGGAGGAGGACTGTAGACTATCTCGTGGGCTGTGCTGCGAGATGTTGCACTGTCTTGATCCACTTTCCTGCAGGGAGTGCCTGAGATTGTAGATGGGCTCCAAATGGTGTTCCAGTGATAATCTGCTGTGTAGCTGGTGAGACTCTTTTTGTTCTTCCTCTGTGGTTTTTGGAAACCTCTCTTCTTTGAGATGACTGAGATACTGTAATCTCTCAGTTGGCCATTGAAATTCTCTAGCCAGTCTCTGCATCCATTCTCTCCCCACTTCTATCTAATTGCCACATTGCAGGCAGAATGGACTTTCTAAAACAAATCTGACCTCCTCATTGTCTTGCTTCAAAACAAAGTTCATTATCGTTCCTCATAAATGATCACTTGTCAGCTTTATCCAACTCGAAGCTTTTCCCTGTATCTCCCAGGCATATTTATTATTTTAAACTACTTATATCTAGCTTATTATCAAGTTTTATCATTTTTTTTTTCTTCATACCATCTTGAAGTCTGCACTCCTCCAAGTCTTTATTTTTTCCTTGCCTATAGATTGAGGTACCTTCCCCTTTAATCCTTTTTGTCAAACACTGGGTAGAAGTGAAGCTAGTGTGTAAAAAGTGGGGCATAAGTTTATGGAAAAGATGGTTGTCAGCACTATAAGCAGTTACTCCCAGCTCCTTTCAAGTGTGGGGACCTGTCTTTAATGTCAAAACCTTTTACATGAGGGTGGAAGTGGGGGTTTGACCATAAAAAGGCAGCACAGGGAACTTTTTAGGATGATGCAACTGTTCTGTATCATCATGACTGTGGTGGTGGCTACTCAACTTCACACACTTGTCAGAACCCTGAGAACTGTACAGCACAAAGAGTTTATTTTACTGTGGTAAAAATAAATTTAAAAAACCTTTCACAGACCAAAACAGAAGTGATACGTTTTAACATTTCATGTTAATAATTGATGAATCGACCCTAGCCAGTTTGCCTCAGTGGATAAACATTGGCCTTGGACTGAAGGGTCCCAGGTTCATTTCTGGTCAAGGGCACATACCTTGGTTGCAGGTTCCCTTGCCCTGGTCAGGGCTCATGCAGGAGGCAATCAATTGATGTGTCTCTCTCACATTGATGTTTCTCTCTGTCTCTCCCTCTCCCCCCAACTCTCTAAAAATCAATGGAAAAATATCCTTGGGTAAGGATTAACAAAAAAAATAAATGATGAATCAAATGCCTTTTAAATGAACTTACATTTATTTCAAATATATATATTTGAAAAATGGATAAATATATACACTTTTATGTGCTGTACATATTTGGATATGTGTGTATATATGTATCTATACACATTTAGATGTGCACGTGTGTGTACACATGCATTTACATATTTTATACATGTGATATGACACATTTATTCAGGCTTTAGATGCTTGGTGTCTAATAAATCGGTAAACCTGTTATATCAAGTCTAAGGCCCCATAGTGCTATGAAATCAACAGATTGGGAACATTTGTTAAAAGGGATGTATAATGAATGACCATTTTCCCAAGAATTCTGTTGTTTATATTTATTGATATTTGCTTAAATAAGAGCACATTTTAACTTTCTTGCTCTCAAAATAGCTAACGTAATTACTATGTTAGGAAGCAGTTTGACCTTCTTGTTTTGTCTCATGGTGGAAAGACAGGCCCATGAAGAGCTCGGCCACTCTGCCTCCTCTCTGCCCAACACAAACACGCAGGTTTCTTAACTTAGCTCCTGGGGGGGCTGGAGTGGGGGGCGGGCAGAGGAACTCCAGAGAGAGAGGGACCTGGGGTGTTGAAACTAACACTGCGAAGCTTTCCCCTTGTGCTTGGGCCTTGACCTCCGCGAAGCTCGCTCCTGTGCTTCACAGCAAGCACTTCCTTTTCCAGGCTCCTGGCGCGCAGATGTGCCATTAGCTTTTCATGTTTCTCAATGTATTTCTGTCTACACAGTGACCTGTGAATTGGTCTGGTACATAAATATAATATCTTTTAATTCGTTTTCAGAGCAGAGTGTGGTTGTGGATAGGCAGATACGTCAGTTGGGTTTTAAAAATAAAGTTGTTGTACCTCATCTTCTCCCTAAAAAAGTATATGGTTTGTTATGTCCACAGCATGGTTTGAGAGAGTAATTATTTATCCCAAAGTAATGGCCTGGCTCTTGATTGCAGGTGTTTGGTGTAAGGAGGTCATGACTAAGGCTCTCCATGGGTAAAGTGGAACCCTTCCACTGTTGTTGGAGGAAAGGCCTAACACCAGTGTTGTCAGATTGTACTGTGTGAACTTGTATTAAAGAGCATGTAATTTGATTCTGATGTGTCTGATTTTGATTCCTATAATACAGGGCTAATAAGTATATTGGAGTTTTTCTATACTTGTTAAAATGTAGAACTCTCTCTTTCACTAGCAGCATTATGAGTTTAATGAATGGAGAAGCCTTTAGTTTAAAACAAACAAATGATGAGTTAACATAATATTCTAAATAGGACCATAACAGGGAATGAACATCCTGTTGATGAACATTAATTTGCATGGACAGCTTCAACAACAGGGAGGCCATTCTTGAAAAAGATTAAAACCTGCTACCTTGCCAAATTTCAGCTAAACCAAATCATTAAGTTGATAAAATTATACATGAGTGGAAAATTAATTTCACTTCCCTCCTCCCCCCTTTCAAGCAAGAACCTTCCCCTCCCACTTTGTAATCCCTCCCTGCCTCCCTATTCTACCCCAATCTTTAAAAAGTATGATGTAAGATTGGGTCGTTTTGTGCCAAGTTTTCATCCTGGAACAGATTTTTATAGCCATGTTTCTCTGAGAAAAGGAGTTTATGACCAAAGGGTGATAACACTTTCATGTTTTCATGTTCTCCTCTGACCTAGTATGTTTTTCTAATTTCAACTTTGTCAGAATTTAACATAACCAATCTGTGTGTTAAAGCCAAAGAAAATTATCTTGAAAGCTTTTAAGGATTCATTAACTATAATATCATATATGATTTCTTAAAAACAGATAATGGAGTATATTATTATTTTTAAATTTTAGATTTTTCTGTTTATACTATAAAGAAATCCTTCAAAATATTTATTTGTAGATATTATTTGTTTTGGTTACGATTTCCACTCTGTTAGGGTTATTCACCAATGACTAACTGTCCATCTACTTTTTACAAACTCTTTCTTAAAAATACAGAGAAACTTAATTGGCCCTGTTTAGTCTCAGTAAGTAGAGAATTTAGTGTTAAGAGTCCAAATGGTAGAAATAACTGAAATGGTCTTTAGTAGGGAAATTACAAAATACTTTGGCATAAATGAAGCAGTCAAGAACTAGGTAATTTCTGTGTACTCACATGGAAATATTTCTAAGTTGAAGAAAAAGAGCAAATGTAAAAAAAAATAAGCCCTGGCTGATTTGGCTCAGTGAAGAGAGTGTCGGCCCATGGACTGAAGGGTCCTGGGTTCGGTTCTGGTCAAGGGCACACTTTACAAATGCTATTGTATTCAATCTGCACAACAGGAACCACTGACTCTCAGTTACACATGGGGATGTCGAGGCAAGAAGGGTTAACTGCCAAAGGTCAACAATGAATATGTGGCAGCAATGGGTTTCAAACCCAGATCCATTATCTTCCAAAGCCTTTGCTCTTACATGGAGAGGGACGGTGGTGGTGGTGATGGTGTGCACAGATCACTGAGAACGGTGCTCTGTGTCAGAGTGTGGTCCTCAGAACATCTGCATCAGTGTGAGCTTGGGGTGTGGTTGAAACTGAATTCCTAAGGCCACAGACACATTCTGAATCTAAGGTCTGGGAGTGGGTTCGGGAACCTGTTCTTGAGTTCACATCTCTGTGATTAACACCCTTATTAAATAGATTAGAACTTTAAAACTATTACTTAGATTTTTTTACCCCTCCCTTTTTATCTTTTGTTTTTTAAGAAGAAACAAAATGGCAAGAAATTCATCAAAAATTGATCATTGTTCCATTAGAAAATTCTTTTGGTAATGTGACACATTTCATCCTCATTTTGTTGTGTGGGACTGTCCTGTGCAGAGCATGGCATTTAGCAGCTTTGCTCCTGTCTGCTGTATGAAGAGCCCTCAGTAATCAAAGCCACTTACTATGTCCCCCTACATTTCCATGTGTCACCTGAGGGGATGCTGTCACCCCAGTTGGGGAAGAAAGTCATAACTGCCTTTCCTCTGAGTTCCAGATTACAAACCGAACGCCTTGTTAGGCTGTTTGAGAATCTTACTCCTATTCTTTGAAGAGATTTCTAGGAATCCCAGAAGTGCTTTCCTCATATTTTGTGGTTGTCTGGCCTATTTCAGATCAGAATCTTGTGTCTTAGAACATAGGACATGAGGAAACTAACGTGGCTCAGGCTGACACACTGTAGGTGTGACTCTCTCTTTCGCTGGCCCTTCCCTGATGGTGGTGCCTCTTGAATTGGGCTTCACCGAGACATCTGCTTTGGTGCCACAAGAAGGTTATCAGGACTTTTGTAAGCTTACTAGTTTTTTCAAGTGTGGGCAGCTCCCCTCTAATAAGTTACATTTCAAACTGTACGTGTATGTTGATTGTTTGGACTCTGGGATATGTTTTGCCATGGAAACCATTCAGTACATAGTCAGGTTTCCAAGGAAACTGGATGTACTGAAGGATTCCATCAAGTCATAGTGCCTGCCGGATATGTATTACACTTGGAAAGACAGAACCAGGCCTTTTCCTTTTTCTGCAGTGTCTGTTGGTTGTGCAGCCTGTGTGCTGGGGGATGGCAGGGAGCCAGCCATGATCCAGCCCTGGCAGATGGGCAGGCTCAGTTCACCCAGCAGAAGTGCATATACCAAGAGACCCCGACACCCAGGCATCTTCTCTGTACAAAGTATAGGGCAGGGCAAACAACAGCTGAGCTGCCACTCAGCTCTGGATTGGTATTTGGAACAGTGCTGAGCATCTTGCCCCTCCTGCCCATGAAACCCACTTGATATCCCAGAGCCAGAGGGGGAGCCTGAGTGAGCGCAGAGCAGGTGCCAGTGTCCTTGCAATGAAGGATCGTCTCTGGAAGTCTGTGTGGACCCTGTGTCACCCAGAGAAAGCCACCCAGCTGAAACTGGACGTGGGGCCTGTCCACAAAAGCTCATTACCCCACGATCTAGTGAACACTAGGCCCAGTGTACTGTTCAGAGACAGGAGTGGTAACAGCATTATTGTTGTGTTTTTATAGTCTTTCTTGAAATTAAGCAGAGTATAACTTAAATGTTTATTGTGCCTGTTGTCACATACCCTATCCCTTGGCATGGTAGCCAGCTGAGCACTGGGTACAGAGTGCTGAGCCCTCCTGCAATGGTTCCTTGGAATCTTCTCTTGGTGTCCTCCTGGTTAGGTGATGTTTTTTTAACTAAATATATTTTTATTGATTTCAGAGAGGGAGGGAGAGGGAGAGAGAGATAGAAACGTCAATGATGAGAGAGAATCATTGATTGGCTGCCTCCTGTACGCCCCACAATGGGGATCAAACCCGCAACCTAGGCATATGCCCTGACCGGGAATAGAACCGTGGCCTCCCAAGTTTTTAGTTTGAACTCAACCACTGAGCCATGCCGGCTGGGCGTAGGTGGTGGTTTCTGTCCTCCTGTCTTGTCATCACCCTTCAGGGCTTCATAATTTTATTTATTGCCTGTCTTTGTATGCTGGCTTAGTAACAATAATTTAACTTTATGTTTATACTAGTGGCCTGGTGCACGAATTCATGCACATTGAAAGGAAATTAATTAGAAGAAATATTTTAATATCTCTATTTGCCCTTTCTCTATAATAGAAGTGTCAACCAAATTCACAGTCAACAATGACAGATAGAAAAACATGTGTGTGATTGGCGCCAGTGAGAGCTTTATGTATATATAGATAAACTTGCTTAATTAGACTTGTTTTCTGATGTAGCTAAACTTCTTCCAGCCCAATGAAGCACCCCAACTTCTCTTTCAGGTAATTGTCAGCCACACAGCAGTAAATATCAACACAAAGCAGATTATTATTGTAGATCACTCAGGGAGAACAAAGGGTAAAATATGTAATTGCAGGAGTGTTTGACCATATTCTGCGCAGTGAGAAAACCTGAAGTCATTTTCAAGGTCCACCATTTCTTACTTCTTTTCAGTTGGGTCAAGTTTCTAAGCTTTCTAAATCTCCGTTTTCCGGCTAATGAAAAGAAAATAGGATTCCACTGAGTTTCCTATCTAGCCACTCCAGGACTTCTGTGAGAATCAAATGAGATGAGGCATGTGAAAACACTTCATAGATATTTGGTTAAAGTGTAAAATGTTTCCACTGGCTATAAAGCAAGTTGTGTTCCTGGGCTGAAGAAACTCCAAGGGGGCTAGTTGCTAGGGAGAGGAAGCCAGACGTTGCTATATGATGTCATTACCCAGCGCCCACAGTGCCCATTTCCAGGCTGGGCTGAGCTGTGGGCCGCATTTTATGCCATGGAGTCTTGGCAGCATTGGCTGTGATTTGGTGGCTTTCGCTCTGGGGTGGTGGCGGGGCCTGTGTCCCACTTGGGGGAAGCCAAGTGTTGCTTTGTGGGCGCCAGGTCCGCAGTGCCATTTCTCTGTGAATGGCCAGTGCACATCACAGCAGCTCCTGCGTTGAGCATCTGTCCCCTGGTGGTCAGTGTGCATCATAGCAACTGGTCTGACAGTTGGACACTTAGCATATTAGCCTTTTATATATAGAGATTGCACTTCCTACTTTAGAAGTGCATTCTCTACTATTATATTTGCAAGCTAGATAGGACAGGTATTGTCATCTCTGTTTTCTAGGGTTAAAATCCATATTTAAAGGACTTGCTGAGCTCTCACAGCCTCTCCTGCAGATCTGAGCTGGACATAGGGTTTCTGGGCCTGTCTCCTCATGCTCTTTGCACTGCGGACACTGTGCTGTTGCTGCCTCCTTTAGCTCTGCTCATTCCTTGCTGTTCGGATTGCCATCTCTTCAGATTTTTACTTCAGGGCTGAACGTCTCCAGCAGAGAACTCAGCATCCCTCTCGGGCTGCTCTAGTCAGTGTTCTTGGCGCTTTGGCCTCGGCAGCCCTCTTACTTCAGCAAATTGGCACCTTAGGACTAGCTCCCGCCATAGCATATTGATCAGTGAATTTGGTACCTTTGCATATTTTACAAAGTGAATGAATGCTTTCAAGTATTAATCTTGATGGTTAATAATTATATTTTCCTATAGTGTCATTTCATGAGAAGCATATATTATCTGCCATTATACTAGTATTGGGGAAGTTAACTAGTTAAATTATTTGCCTGAAATCTCAACAATCACAGCAGAAGAGGGGAGAAAGAAGTAATTTCTTTGAGTTTATATGAACCAGACTTTGTATTAGTGCTTTAAATATATGATCTCATTTAATTGCAAGAATCTTATGTAGTAGATGATGTTTTATGTTTTACAGGTGAAGAAACGGTAGTTCAGACAAGCTAAGTGACTTACACTCCAAGGAAAAGGTAGAGGGAATATTAAAATCTTGCCTTCTCTGAGCCCAAGGCTTATGTTCTGTCTACTATCCTGCACCCTCCTCTCACAGAGAGCGCCATTTTCAGGGCTTTTAATAACAAACAGAAGACTGCCTTGGACACAGTGATAGGTGGGGAAGGAGGAGAGCTGCAGTACAGCCATTTCTTTTTCCTGACCCCCACCACGAAGGAGCTGACTCAAGCCTTGCTCTTTCATCTAAAGATCATGGATCTGTTGACAAGTGCTCTGATATAAGTTTGAACTTGTAACTTAATTGCACTGACGTGAACTAAGAGTGGTCTGTGTTGTAGTGGCTGTTAAGAGTGGGCCTGTTCATAGACATCACCCATGTGAGCAGGTGTAAAGCTCCTTGGAAAGAACCATTCTCTCCTGGGAAGGCAGGGAGGCCAGGAGCGAGCACCAGCCCAGGGGCAGGGGCACTGTGTTCTGGCCCGTTTTCACCTCTAGCCATGTGACCTTGGGTTGGTTCCAGCTCTCCCACCAGAAAACATGGGAATGGAATGACCCTCCCAGCAACCACAGTTTTATTATCATTCATAGAAATGTCTTTATCATGTTATAGGAAAAGCATCTTTTTTCCTAAACAGCGCCGTGAGAATGATGGCAAACGTCTTGGTACTTAAGTACCTTGCCAGTTAAGAACCTAATGTTAACAGCTTCTAGAGGTCTGACTCTTTTTAAGGAAAATAGGGGCCATCGAAGGTCATGTTCTAATCTGATTAGGGGATAGTGTTGAGGGTCTTTAAATGTACCTGTGACTTTTGTTCTTACTCTCTTGGATCTAAAGTAAACGTGTATGAGGTTTTGAAATTCTCTCGGACACTATGTCGCATCTCCTTCCACTGACACTGGGTGACTGTGATGCCTTGTTCACCCACGTGCCCCAGGCTGCTTTTCAGGCAAGGACTAGTTATGGTATAGTTAGATTTTTCTACAACAGTACTTAAATAGTGAGCTGAAACTAATAACCAATAACTAATATTTATGTAATAAACATGAGAAAAACTATAATTTAGAGCCAGATGGTTCAGAATACTTTTATACCATTTGTTCCTTCCCTTAATCTACCTGGGGATTTCCCTAAGTAGAAAATTCAGTTTGCATCTTTCCCTGAAGTGAAGAGCTTCCAGGCCTTTTGGTGTCAGGGGTCTTCACACAGATTTCCTCACTGTCATGGGCACTGAACACCTCAGCAGAGAGTGGGCAGGTTGGCCTGGTGTGGCCACCAGGTTCTTTGTATAGCACTGTAAATAAGTGACAAACTGAAGCCTTCCAGGCGCTGTTTTTATTTTTAAACAATGAAATTAGAAGATGTAATCCAAATGAATCCATCATGTTAGAATATATAAGAGTAAATTTTGTGATTAGGAATGTTTTTCTGAGTCATTTTAACTAGAACACACTGCCCACAGCATCACTCCTTTGCATCCTCAAAAGATCCACACTTAACATGTAGCAACCTACCTCTTTGAGATTTAAACTCATGTGAACAATTTAGAATGAGGATCCATGGACCCCTGGTGGCTTTAACCCCAGCCCCTCTGCCCTGGCTTCCAGGAACCGCCACGTCATATGCCACAGGGCAGTGGAACTTTCTTGCCACCTTTCAAGTGCTTCCCTCAGTGGGGCTTTTAGGACTCCCACCCGACCCCTGACCCTGGTACATTCGGTACCTCTCAGCTCTGGCCGTTGGCCTCCATATAGGCTTTGATTTCCCTCTAGGCCAGTCCTTCCCCAGCTCACGGGGTCTTGCCCTTTCTCCTAGTCTATCCTGGGCCTTGTTTGGATTAGGTGTGGGGAGGGGAGCATTGCAAAGCCTGGGGGACTTCATCTGCTTTACAGTGAAGGTGCCGGAGGCAAGTGGTTGGGAAGGCAGCAATAGGCACTGGGGAAGAATTGGAGAACCAACCACTGGAGAGAGCCCAGGATGAGTGGAGCGGCTCACCTACTCTGCAATCGTGCTGTTGCACCAACAGAAATACCGGGTTGTGAAAATAGTTTAATTCCAGGATCTCCAAAGCCTGTATTGTAATCGCTAGTAAGTTTGTCTGGCTGGGACAGGGAAGGGA
Organism: Myotis nattereri; assembly: GCF_964212035.1. Lineage (NCBI taxonomy): Eukaryota > Metazoa > Chordata > Mammalia > Chiroptera > Vespertilionidae > Myotis > Myotis nattereri. The sequence goes on along the minus strand of NC_138085.1, from coordinate 71,715,936 downwards.
AGGCCTCACGGGAGAGGTGCTACTGGAGCAATCTTAAAGGATGGTCCCCAACCACTGAGACTAGAGCTCTAATCACAGATCCAGTTTTTCGGCCACACCAGGAGTTTTACATCACGCCTATGTGCTACTTAATCCTGGCCAGTAGTGCAGTATGTAATTTAGTTGTTGGAGGGCGGGAGTGTGATCTGTTGCTCCGCAGAGCCATTCTCTGCTTCAGCTACCTCTCTTCCACCTCGACTTGTCTTTGTAATAAAACTTGAGCAGTTTTGTGTGTTATTCTTAGTGGTTAACACTTTGATACATTAACACCTCATAACATTTCACTTGGAGTTCTTTTTTTCTCCCCCATGACTTTAGCATTTAAGAATGTAAAGACACATTGAAATTTTGGATCCTGTTTCTTGGATGCTCCTCCTCACAGAGGCTTATTCACAAATGGGCTCTTTGCTTAGACTTTTTCTTTTCGTGGGCATTCAGTTGGCCCGTTGTTTGTCACACCTGTTCTCTGAGCTGCTAGGTGGTGCATTTGAAAACAAAAAGTGCACAACAATCATTTCTGCTATCTAAAAGGCCTTTCTTCTGCCTCATTCTGTTCCTATACATTTTGATATTGCATTTTTGAGAGTTTCTCAATTTAGCTTTTTGTTGCTGTTGACTTTAGAATGAATAGTCTAATCCTAGCCACTTAAGTTGCTGCCTAATTGAAACTAAAAAATAATATGTCCCACTTTGTGTTGCCATTTTGAGACCTCTAAATCTTTGTGGAAGGCATTGACTCAGAATCTTGCTGTTTTAGTCGATGGCTTTCTGGAACTTCAGAACAGTTCTTCTCGAAAGTGTGGTCGGCAGATCACCTGCACCAGCCTTGGAACCTAATAGTATAGATGCCTTGAATCCACTCTATACCTACAAGTCAGACTTTTGAGGGCTCAGACATCTGGATTTTTAAAAGCTCCATGGGTGGTTGTATGTACAAAACATTTGAGAACCTCTGCCTTGAGGTAGGCTCACCACTTATTTGGAATTTACTACCTAAATTTTTCCAGGACAAGCATGACTGAGTTTTGGCTTTGGTCTATCTTTGATTTGAATTCCGTGAAGGATACTCTTTGCAATGAGTTGGGCCATACTTTCCCTGGTATTCAGGGGAGTTTCAGAGGTTAGACTCCAACAATGTCACCAAGCCCGTCACTGGGCCTCTTAGACCTAGTGTGTGTGGCACTTTGGAGGTAGACCAGGGTACCGGGCCTACTCATGATGCTTGGAAATCACCTGGGTCAGAGAGGACTGCTTAGTGCAGCAGTCACCAACCTTTCGGACCTCACGGACCACCGGTTGGCGACCGCTGGCTTAGTACATTATACATTAAACTCTAGCTAGTCTGAATTCTGGAGCCTTATAATAATAGTAATTAACATAATGATACTTTGTATTTCTCAAGTGTCTTTAAACTGAAAGCCTTAAAGTGCCTTATTAAACAGTATGCAACACCTTGGCAAGAGAGGTCAGTGTTAAATTCCTCGTTTTATAGATTTAAAACCTGAAGTTGAAGACGAAAAGTGTAGCTTAGACACTTCTCTTGGATAATGACATCTCCAACTTGGAGAAACGGGAATATTTAAAAGGAGACATTTGTGATTTTTTAGGGGGTGCAAGAGTGGTGGTAGGGTGGTAGCTATTTTGGCATTTTAGGGTATATTCTGAGCGGAAAAAGAACTTTAACTAATTTTTTGGTTACTTTAACTAATGCCTTTAATGGCTAGAGAAGTTTAGCTGGAAAGCACCAGCATTTTTCTTATTAGCATTTCTGTGCTGCAAATCCCATATTCCTCTGGATTCTTGATCTGCCTTGCCCTTTCCTGGCCTTCTTTATTTTTTGATTATTTATAAAGTCAGAGAATGTTGTTGTTTTTTAAAAAAAAAAGGAAGAAGAACTTTCTAGAAAGGACCTTAAAGAGCATATCATCAGGCCTCTTTGGTTTTTAGAACAAAATACTTTAGACTAGAAAAGGTTAAGTAAAAGACTCACCCAAATGGCCCGGAACCTTTGGGTAGGACAGATAAGAAGTTCACTCTCAGCAGATTTCATTTACCCGTACGGTGTAACAGCTGTGGTCCCTGTTGCACGTTAGATCCTGAGAACCTCCTCCTCTTATAGCATGTCCGTGTTCTTTTACCGATTTTCCCTTGCTGCCCCCATCCCTCAGACCCTGCCTACCACTTTTCTGCTGTTTCTGTGAGTTCTATTTGTGTGAGCTTTATTATATATCTTTCCTCACATGCGTTGGAGTATGTATTTAATGAATACAGTTTAGAGTTGAGAATCACTTCAGGTCTTTCCGAGACCCTATTTAATTATCGCCATTTTTCCTTCTTTCATCTCAACTTTTGATCCTGTGGTGTTTCCTTGTATTACCACCTTAAATTTTCTTCCATTTGCTTTTTATGCATTCTTCTTATAATCTTTCTCTCTCTTTTGCTTTTATGAACTAATTCTGTTGCAACATAATTAAATATTCCAGAAAAATAAAATTGAAGATCTTTTTCAAAATCCTGAAGACCAACACTTTAGAAAAAGCAGATTTAACTAAAGGATAAAGAAAAAAGTACTGGGGGACTTATGGAATATTTGAGTTTGTTTTTTAACACTTCAACAGCTGTGGAAATAGATAATTCTTTATTATCACCATCTTCCACTTACATTTGTTCAGCTGCAGGTGTATGCATAACTAGTATTGCTCTTATGGGTGATTTGTGGTGACTTTTACCTTAAAAATAAAATGAACAGTTTCTAACACAACAGGTTAAGAATTTGAAAAGAAGAGGATGGGAAATTTATTCATTTATTCATCAAATAATTGATTGATAGAGACGATCGTCTCTTTATAGAGTACTACACTGTATTTTAATGCAAGCTGATGAGAATCCTGGGGATTCATACAACGTTGTTCTTCATCTTCATACTAAGATGACCGAGCTAAAGGTACTCAGCAAATGTACAAGAACTTGAGAAAAATGGAAAGGCCCATACAAAATCCTGTTATTAGTAATTCCTTACTCAAAACAACTCAGTTCTTTAAAGATTTATTGGGAATCTAAAAAACAAATACCTGTGTACTAAGGACCAGGTGCTATAGGGGAAAGGTAGAAACAGTGAGGGACTTAGTATATTCGTTCTTCCCTGTGGGGAAGAAAAAGTATGTTGGAGGCACAGAAACACTAAACACATAGTTCCCCATACTAACCACCAGGTGGGGCTATCAGCCATAGGCAGCTCAGTGGCTGTTCACCTGGTTTCCTGCTGGATAGTAGGGGGTAGAAGAAGTGTGAAACTAATTGTTGTATATATGGGTAATTCATTAATACAAGGTACCTCTATGTTAGGCAAAATATTTACCTATATTCTATAGGTCACTGCTGTTTTTACCCCTTCTTCTGAGAAGAAAATTAGAGTAATTTGATTAGAATTTTTAATAAAATAATGCTAGTTATTAGCTTTCTGATGCTTACATATTTATTTTGGGGCGAGTACAGATACATATGTCTGAGCATGTACCAGAGTTAAGAGAGATCATAAGAAAAGTTATTTCTTATTTTCTCTGTCTATAATCTTGCCTTCCTAGTTAATTTCTAATTCTTCAAAATTCAGCTCAAATGTTACCTCTTCTCCAAAACCTTTCTTGGCACCCTTCTACCAGACAGAATTAAGAATGCTCTCTTTTCTATGCTTACATGGCTATTTATTCTCTATAGTTCTTATCTCATTGAGTTACTAGTTTTTTTTACCTATATATCTCTGCCACTAATTAGAAGATTCTTGAAACTGTATATTATTTATATTTCTACTAGAGGCCCAGTGCATGAATTTGTGCATGGGTGGGGTCCCTTGGCCTGGTCAGAGATTGGGACAAATCGGGACCACCAACGGGGTGAGGGGGGAGGGACCGCTGGAGATTGGCCAGCCATGAGAGGTAGCTGTGGGAGCACACGGATCACCAGGGGGCAGTTCCTGAATTGAGTGCCCCCTGGTGGTCAGTGCGCATCATAGTGACCGGTCGTTCGGTCGACCAGTTGTAATGGTCGCTTAGGCTTTTATATATTTAGACTAGGGGCCCGATGCATGAAATTCGTGCAAGGGGCTAGGCTCTCGCAGCCACGGTGGCTTGCCTTGGCCCTCACAGCCCTGGCTTCACCTGGAAGGTCATCCAGTCTAATTAGCATATAATGCTTTTATTATTGTAGACTAGGGGCCCAGTGCACAAATTTGTGCACCTTGAAAGGAACTGTGGGCTGCGAGGCTGTGGAGGGCACAGGGGCAGGTCTCAGCCCATCCTCCGCACCCCTGCCCGCCCCCCCTCACAGCCCCCAGTTCCGTCACCGTTCCCATGCGCTGACGGCACTGGCCCTGCTTGCACCCGCTGACAGTGCAGAGTGATTGGGGCTGGCGCCAGCAGCAGGTGCAAGCAAGGCCAGTGCTGTCAGCAGGTACAAGCCGATCGGGGCTGGAAATTGCCACTCAGACCTGCTGATGGCGCCAAGTGATTGAGACCAGCACCCGGTGCCAGCAGCAGGTGTGAGCGGCGGCTCTAGCACTGGCTGCGAGTGCAAGCAGCGGCTCTGGTGCTGGTAGCGGGTGTGAGTGGGGTGGGTGCCGGCAGCGGGTGTGAGCACTAGGCAGGACTGTGGTACGTGGGAGCAAAGAATTTTCAGTAACCACCAGAGGCTCACCCTGATGGCAGCGACTGGCACCCTGCCTTGGTCTGGCGCCCCCGCTCACCTATTCCACCGTCCCACCACGGCCGATGCCCACCATGTTCCGCACACACCCCCTGGGGGTCAGCGCACGTCATAGCGACTGGTTGTTCGATTGTTCTGCCATGTGGTCTATTTGCATATTAGGGTTTTATATGTATAGATACCCACTGCTGAGTACAAAACTGAGCACTCATAGAATAAACAATTCTTAAATATTTTTGAATTACAGTTTTTCATAGACTATTTACAGAACATTAAGTTAGTAACTAAGCAGTCTTCCCCAGGATTACAAATAAACTATCAGGAGTCAGCTTACAAAATAAGTGATTTTAGAAGACTTTTAGAAAGTAGTATTTATCTTAACAGTGAAAGGGTTAGAGGATTAGTTCCAAGGACCATGCAATATATAAAGTTTATCTTATCTTACCTTAGGTCTACTCCCAGTACAGCAGACGTATGGAATTTTAAGACTTATTTGAAATTTTAACTCTGTGGCTTATTTGGAATACATTTATTTCTTACTTTAATTGAAACAATATAGATCTTTTGCTTAAATGAGTTTAAGTAGTCTAGGCCAAATTTGATTCTATATTACAAATTTTAAGTGGAATTTAATGGGAAATATGATTCACTCCATTCAGTTCACTTGATAGAAATCTTTCCCCTGGCCAACTTTTCTTTAAAGAGGATTATGTATTTCTCTTTAGAAAATAAATGTATTGGTCTATAATTCTTAGGCTTCTGTGAGAATGAAAATAGTAAGTGCTTTAACTTAAAGAAAATGGAAAGACTTTTTTTTCCCCTTATAAAAATGATATCCCAATGATCTCCTTGTGTATGGAAAATTTCCATTTCTCTAATCTTGACTGGAAAAGTTTCTCCAGGGCAATTTAGAAAACTAAAGAAAAGTATTTCATCATCTTTAGCAAACATTTATCAAGTGCCTGCGATGGGAAGGTCATGTTCCCAGTCCCTTGGAAAAACCCCACTCATCCAAAGGTGAGACTCCTGGCAAGCCCCTGGAAAAGAGCCGTGGTCACTGGACATAGAGGCAGGGCATCTGTGGAGCTAAAGAGCCTATTTTTAAAACGCACCCCGCTATCTTGTTTTATACTGACCTATTTGGTTAGCCTATCTTTACACCCCTGGCGTATATAAAACAACAGATTAAGGATAGGTAGGCTCCTATGGATAGACATGCTTTGATAACAGCAAAAAAAGACAGCTATAGAAAGTAGGAAAAAAACAAAAATACAATATATTAACTGACATCCTCAGTGATGGCTCTACATCATCAATAGAATTGGTACCAAAATTCATTAATTCTGTTTGGCAAACTATTTAAGGGTATGAACTGTGGGCTCAGACAGGCCTGGCTTCTGATCTCAGATACAACGATATAATCATGAGTAATTCACCAAGTATTTAAAGTGAGCTTTTCTTCCATGTCAGAAATATCATGAAAACAAACAAATGTAAAGGTATCTCTCACAAGTATGACAAGTTAACATCCTTTCTGTATAAATTGATCAGAAAATCTCGTCGTAAAGGGATAAAGAATAACGTTATTCAGTTTTGAAAAAACAAAATAAGGAAATTAATGAATATGGAACAATGTTCACCCTCACCTAATGATCCAAGGATTCGACATAAAAACAACAAAATACTTGCATAAGGCTTAACTCATGAGGATGGTAAAACTTTACAAATGAAGAAACTCACATAGGGAGAAAAGACAGATCCAGAGGAAAAACACAAATGACTGTTTGTATAACATTCTCTTACTAAGGCAGCTGCCACTTTATGCTTCACAGTGGCCCTAAAGCTATAGGTAGTGAAGGTGGTTTCAGGTAAGGGACTCCTGGTCACCACCTGGATCTCCCTAAGTTTCCAGTAGTGTGATCTCTTAGGGTTAGCAATATTCCCACTTGTTTTGTATTCCCCATTTGTTGGATCTTTCTGCTCTCTGTCTGGTTCATTATTTGTAAGCCAAATTCTTAATCTTTCAACATTATAAAAGGCAGTATAATGTAGCTTGAGACTTCTACCCTTTTTCTTGATCCTACTGGTCCTTTTGCCTCATTATTGTTATGAGTGCATGATTTACAGGTTAGGTTTCTGTGGAAGGTTTTTTAAATAGAAAAAATTTAAAGTTGGCAGAGTAGGATAATTTTGCTTATTCTCATTAATGCCATTGTCCTTTCTTTCTCTGTTTCAAGTGATCAACAGTGGTTTAAGCTGTGTGACAGCCTCAATTCTGCTGTTTAATTCATGCCTGAAAATTTTACTGGTATGGAAAGCATTTTGGGAGCTTTAACATCATCAACAAGATTCTCTTCATTTGAATGGCTGAGGGAGAAAAACATTTGATCTGAAATTCCTACATTCTGCATGAATTGATCTATGTAAAAGCATTTCAGGAATGTCTATTTGTTTTGTAAGAAACATGTATAGCTCTTCATTTTTTTAACAAACATATTTAGGTGCCTTTCCCATGCCAGGCACTCTGCTACCACTGTCCCAGGGTGTAGAGTGAGGATGCAGATGGCCAGCCATGAGAAGAATGTGGTCTACTCGGAGAGCCCAGCACTCCAGCGACGCGCTGGAACAGTGTGATGATGTACCAGTGTGTGTGTGCTGGAGGCATGCACCCAGTCAGCCTGCGCTCTCTGAATTCTGTCTGCTTGAGGGCCAAGGACCCCCTGAAGGGGCGGCTTCTGACTAGGACACTGAAGAAAGAATCGAGTTTTTCCAGAACGTGAAGGAGAGGATGGGCATTCCCAACAGAGGGACATGTGAACTAGACCAGAGGCAAGCATACGCCTGACCAGTATGGATGTTTAATCCTGAGTGGTCCTGACCATAGTGCAGTCATTAGTTAGGTAAAGGGTAATGATCCAGAAGGGTTTCACATCCTCAAAAACACACAAAAAAACCCTCAGAAAATTGTGGGTGTTCAGTGTGTTCTTTTTCTGCTGGTCCTATGGTCAGAGCTTACTGTGTGTTTAGGCTGTAGCCAGTGCCCCTCCAGGTCCCTCAGCCACTGGCCGGCTGTGTGAACACCAGCCAGCTGTGTGACTGTCTCTTCCCACATTAGGGCGACGGCATTTTTCCCTCTCACTCAGCCACAGTGTTGGGCTGCAGAGGCAGCAGTTTAGAGGAGCCCACACCCAATCATGTACGCACAATCACCACATGCACAGTCACAGAAATATGCTTCTTTGTATTCCCTTCCATCATTCTTAATAAAAAGTTGAGCCCTTGGAAAGTACTTTCTAAATATTTGGTGGCTTTTTTTTTTTTTTGGGCACAAGCACTAGAATCTGGCACATACAAATATTACATACACATTTATCCAGAGAACATGGAGAGGGACTCAATAAATTGTTTTGAAAAAATAGAGTACGTCTGTGAGGCATTGTAATGAAATAGTGTGGGCTAATAGCAAAAGATGTGATTTGGTGGCTGTTAGAAAGTGATGAAGAGGATAGTTTGGGAAGTACAGAAACGTGTGGTCTAAGAGTTGTGAGAATCTGGTACCTGACAGATTTCTACTACTCATGCTTTTATTCCCCCTTTCTAATTTAATGTAACTTAGTCAAATTTCTGGAGACTTCTGCAAAGTTAAAACTATTAGTTGTGGTACGCTGGATTTATTAATGGTGGTTTATAATCGCAATGATCCCAAGTTTTCTAGCTGTGAAGAGCCAGCTTCCCAATAGATTCCCCTTGGAAAGGCTCATAACGGAGGAATTATTTAAACCAGCCAGACATTGTCAGGGAATTATGGGTAGGCAGTTTTCTTTTTAAGTGGCTTATAAAGCATTTGAAAAATGCTGTTGCAGAGCAAAGAGCACATGTCTAACCATTGCCCCTTCTGGGGAGGGACAGTGGTTGGCACATTCTTGTTTTGAGTGGTAAACACCCCAGGGCTGCCCTGTGACCCCTACAGTTCTTGTAGTGGCTCCAGGATCCAGGTTGGAGCTGGAGGAAGCCAGTGATCCAATTTACCGAGCAGGTTTCTAGTGCAGAGCTTGGGCATAGTGATGGGGACACGAGTTGGGCTGGGAGTAGTGGAAAGCAGGTATTTGATAATGATTGGGTAAAGATCTGCCAGTTTATTTTTCCATTTTCAAAGAGTCTCTGATTTCGTCCACTCTCCCAAAGTATCTCAAAGGTCCTTCCTCATTTTATTCTGGAACTCCTTAGAACCCACACTCGCCTTCCACTTTTTAAGCAAGGGTTAGGCAGAGCTCTGTGGCAGAGCTGCCCGGGATCTTACCCTGAACCCCCTGAAGCAGTGCTGAGCCCTGCATTCAGCGTCTGAAAGGGAACACAGCGGGCGTGTCCTTATTGGCACTGGTCCCCCTCCAGTTTGCTCTTTTGCGGTCAAAGACTCTTGCACAGCAGTTACTCAATGCCAAGCTGGCACAGCTGCAGCTCATTTAACCACTCATGCGTTGAGTGAGGTACTAGTTCCATTTTGCAATTGGAGTAAACTAAGGAATGGGATCTTTAATTATTTTATTTAAAGCCAGAAATCAACTGATAGATCTAGGACCAAATATTTGGACGTCTTATTGTTTGCTTTCAATTTCAAATACAGTTCACTTGACTGTACTGTTTCCTGCACCCTCAATTAGCAACCGTTTAAATTTTAGCCATTGCAACCCTCTCTTCAGAAAAGTCACTAATTCCTAAAATGAATACTAGTGGTTTCAAATGAAGTCTTTTGAATTTATGATCAAGTGACTAGGAGTTGCATCATTTAAGCAGAAATTATTTAGAAATTTGAAATATACTTTTGCTTTTTCTATGCTCCCTCCTATAAGTGTTTAGGCCAAGAAAAGAAAGTGCCCTCTTTGTGCTCTGACGGGGCAGGGAAGATAAAAGGCACCTGAAATGTGCTCTGCTTTCTGCAGGAGGCACTGTGAGAGGCAAGAATTGGCATGATGGTTCAAGTACAACCCCAGAGTCAGGCAGCCCTGTGCTTGGATCCAATACTTACTCGCTGAGTAATACTGGACAAGTTCCTTAACCTCTCTGTGTGTCAGGTTGTCACTTGTGAACTGGACATAAGGCTAGTTGTGAGGACTAGTGGGGTTGAATGTTGTAAAGCTCTGAGGGTAGGGCCTGGCACATGCTCCAGTGATCGGAGCTCCCTGCTCCAGGCCAGGCTCCTTCTAGGAGGGCTGTTACGCATGTTGCCTCATTTCATTTCCCACCAACCAGCCAGGTAGTCCTCTTTCTTCCATGGTTAGAACAGTGTTAGTGGAACATTTGAATTTTTAAGCATCTTGACTGAGTATGGCACTGCATCGGTGACATTTTGATAGCTGTCAGTACATGCTTCAGTTCCAGCATCTTTCAGCACTTTCAGAAGCATCAACCTTTACACATTGGGGCTTCTCCAGCAGCAATTATAGCCACAAATTAAGAAAAGCTATACATGTTCCCATGAAATATCATTGAGATTTGTGTCACAGGCCTTTGGTGACAAAGACTTGCTTAACTGCTAGATGTCAGCTTCTTTTTCCCCTTCAGATAAAATTAAACTGAAGTAACCATTCAATCCATACGACTAAATCATTTGTTCAATCACAATTCGGTAGAAAATCAAAATTGGTACCAAAGATCTTTATTTGTAAACCTTTTTATTGTGAATATGTGGACAGATAGAGTGGGGTGTCTCAAAGGAAAGGTGTTGGAACTGTGCTTTGGGGCCAGCCTATGGCATTTCCCCTGGTGAAGTCCTTGCTCTTCCCCACACGCCTTCCCGCCTGCAGTCACCCTGCTTCCTCGGTGACCTTCTGAATGTGAAGCTCTAAGTGCTGGTACTTGTTCCAGCCAACTCAGTAGGTGGACCAGAATACGTATAATTAGCTTCCTAACAGCCGCACTGGCCACTCTCAAAATAATTTTGTTAAATGTGGCTTCTTGTGTAGACATGTGGAGAGCTATCTGTCTGGGGGTTGGGGGCATTTTTCTGCACTTGAGGCAGGTCACACAAAATGTATGTCTGAAAAAACACCTAATATGACTTTGATGATCAGGGTGCTATGGTCATCATGCCTTTACCTCCTTGTATAGAGCCCACGGAGCTAGAAACAGAGGTTCAGGGAAGATGCACGAGACAGTCACCTTACCTGGTGTTTAATAAAATGCCAGATTTAGATTCAATGCCATGAGAATAATGAAAAACTGAGATCACTGGGCCTTCGAGAAAGAAAAGGGAAGTAAATTGGATGGCAGAGCGAGAGAAGTTTTGACCACAGCCAAAAAGAAAGATGAGGGCTGAGGCGAAGTCTGCCTCCATCTTAACTCAATGTACCCCAAGGAGTGAAACTTGTGTAAGGTGGGATGAGCTGATGGACCGGGTCAGAGAGCTCAGAAGTAGACCACGTGGCCCAGTCCTGTCAAGTGAGAGGATCTAGTGTCATGAGAAGGGGAATTAAGACCACCCGCCCCTTGGAAACTGCCCACTGAAAATGGCTAGATTGTTCCCATCAAGCTTCATCGTTAATCCCACAGCTGCTACCTCTACTTGGTGGGGGAGGCAGAAACTACCAGGTGATACTGGAGACTGGAGAAGAATTTTCCCATGGGGATCTCTCCTTAACAGAACTAGACTCAGTGACTGATTGCAATGGGCACATCGAACAAACTCTTTCAACTTATTGTGCTGAATTTCTTGATAGCATGGATCATAGGAATGGAAAACAGATGCTAATCCCTCTAACTGCGAAAGGGCTGGCCACTTTGATGACAGCAGTTAAAACATAATGGTGGAAACCTGTGCAAATAGAGCAAGGCTGTTCCGCATGTACCTATAGTTGGTATTTGTTATTCTCTTCGATGTGGTTTTTGTCATGTAAAGCACAACTGAGTGAGAGTTACTCCCCGACAGCCCCAACTGAAGTTAGTGGAGTGCGTCCTGGCCTAGAATAGGCTTCTTTCTGGGCCAGTGTCTGGGCCGCCCGAGCAGTGGAAGCACAAATACAAGCCTCGGGCACATGAGGACACGCAGGCCACAGAGCCTGTCAGGGGCTCTGTCCTGTTCCGAATGAACAGATGTTTATCCCACAACATTTTTCTTCTTGGGGTTTGTCCAATGCACTTAAAAAAACACGTTTATACTAATTATTCCCTTTTGCTGCCTCTGCTTGTTTTGTTTTGCTCCTTTCTTTTTTCCATACATTAAGCACTGTTCGTGCAAGGAAATTCTGCCCAGCTGCTTTCTGGAACAGACTCTTCCATAGCTTACCCAGGAACCCTTCGTTCTTGGAGCCGAGCGGAGCTCAGATTGCCTTGTCACGTGTATCTTGGCGTTTTTTCCCTGCAGTTTATGGACTTTTTAAAATCCGTTTTCTTTTTATCTCAAAGATGGTCAGCCTCCATAACTTTTCTAACAGTAAATGACTGCAGACCCCTTCACTTTTTGGGGTTTTATCCTGTGGTTTAGTTAGTATTTTATTCAGTGGGCACTTACTAAGCACATATAAGTTTTGTGAATACCATACCCTGTACTCAGCATTAAAGAGAGAAATTAAACCCTTTTCTCATTCATTAGTTTGTTTATGCTTTCATTTATTATTCATTTCCTTCATTCAAGAAATATATTTTTTAGCTTCTACTGTGTACCAGGTCTGCGCCAGGTGCAGAGGAATCAGTAATGAGCAAAACTAGACATGGCCTTTGCCTTCAAGGAACTCCCAGTATAGTCGGAGGAAGACATGTAAGAGTTTATTGCAGTTCAGCGTGATGCTTGCTATAGTAGTAGGGCGTTCAAGGCTATTTGAGGAGTGGGAAGAGTATAACTGGCTCTGCCCCAGGCATCAGCATCACTTCACAGAGTATCTGTCTGAAGGTATGCTAGACAGAGAACAGTGTATCCAGAGACAAGGAGGTGGGAGTGTGTGTGGAAAATGGCCATTGTTTCAATGGGGTTGGAATCTCGGTGCAAAAATGGGAGATTGAGGAAATGAAGCTGGAAAAGTAAGATGGCAGCCGGTGAAGGTTGTTCTGCATGCCACGTTTAAAAATCTAGAATGTGTCTTACCGAAAAGTGGGCAGTGAAGGCTCTTATGCAGAGAAAATCCCGCTCAGTGCTATGGGCTGATTGTGTTTCCCCAGTCATATTTGAAGTCGTGACCTCCAGTATGTCAGAATGCAGCTGTATTTGGACATGGGGTTTTTAAAAAGGTAATTAGTTAAAATGAGGGTGGGCCCTAATCCAATATGACTTGTGTCCTTACACATAGAAATGAGGGCACAGGTATATACAGAGGAAGGCCATGTAAAAACACAGGGGGACGAAGGCCATCTCTAAGTCAGAGAGCGAGGCCTCAGAGCCAAACCAGCTCTGTCAGCACTTTGATCTTGGACTTGTAGCCTCTAGAACTGTGAGGAAATAAAGTTTTGTTGTTTTAGTCAGTAACTAGAGAAAGAGTTTCAAAGGGAATGTTTAAGTGGGTTAACAAAGGAGAACATTTTTAAGTATCTTTAAGGATTTCAGGAATATATTTATTTATAAGCAATCAATACTTAATGACAGGTCATTTTAATCTATGTGTTAAAGCAATTTGCTCAGTCTCTTTGAGAGCTGACACTTTATTGGTTGAGATTCAGTTACTCTATATATTCCAAAGTAGTTAACCTATAAAATTGAAATAATAATAATGTTCAGATACTAAGTGTTTTTCCTGAACTGGCTTACTTAATCTGCATTTCTACCCAAGGGTGGGTGCCATTGATATCTTCATTATTACTGATGATGAAACAGAGGCTTAGAGAAGTTAATAATTTTCCCAAGACCATACAACTAGTAAATGTCAGAGCCAAATTCTTCTATTTATCTGAATAAATGAGGGTTTTCAGTAATACTTGGAAAGACTATCTTGGACACCATCCAAGGGTGTTTTGTTACAGAAGCCCTCATGGAACCAAAAGTAACGAACCCACTTTGACCTAAAAGGTGTTTCTGTGGTCTAGACTTGGAAGATATCTTGAGAGAAGGTCCAGCCTGGCACTGAGCCATATATACTAGTAAAAGCCTAGGTGGCCCTTGTGCCCTCAACATCATCACAGGATGGCCGCCCGCATGTCGTCACAAGATGGCCACCCCCATGTCATCACAAGATGGCCAGCAGGGGAGGGCTGTTGGGGGCGATCAGGCTGGCAGGGGAGTGGTTAGGGCTGATCAGGCTGGCAGGCAGAAGTGTTTAGGGTCAATCAGCCGGGCAGGCAGGCGAGTGGTTAGGAGCCAGCAGTCCCGGATTGTAAGAGGGATGTCTGACTGCTGGTTTAGGCCTGATCCTGCAGGGACATTCCCTGAGGGTCCCAGATTGGAGAGGGTGCAGGCTGGGCTGAGGGACACCCCCCCACACCCCACCCCCACATGAATTTCGTGCACCAGGCCTCTAGTTTTATCATAAAGGTTCAGGTTACCTGTGTAGGAGGGATAACATATATCCTTTCTATCTTTGGCTGGTGTAAAAGTTGTATCCTTTGTACCAAATTAAATAATTTAGTCAGAATCTGATTTCCTTGGGAGGCCATTGCTCCCAGGCTCCTGTGCTATAATCAGTACATTTGGTACTTTTATAAGCCACAGGCTGCTACTTCTGGAAGTGTATGTGGCTTGGTGTGGTATCATGGCAGTTTACCAATATGCTTTGTATGGGCAATGATTATGCCTAGTGGCTATGAATATTTTTCCTTTATTTATTCCAAATTCCCCTTTTTGAGGTTTTGAAAGTTAGGGGCTTGTAAAAATGAAATGGTTGATGGCCCAAGGTCCTTATTACCTATTTCATTCAATGCACTGTTGAAAGTTATCATATTTATGATTCTTAGAGGACAAGAAACTTAGTTCTGAGCAATTTTCTAATTTCTGAAACTTGTGTCTTAAATGGATTAGCATCCTCACTTTTTTTTTTCTTTGTGTCCTGTCCAGGCCCTGATCTGGTAACTTCCCCTATGGTCCAGGATAGTTATTTTCCCTTTTGCTCCCCAAATCAGTAAATTCAACCAAACTTTCAGAAATACAGCAACACTGTAGGTTTGAGTTCAGTCTTATTGCTCAGTCGTTTATTGGTTTGACACTAATGGCCTCTTTTATACTTCTACATGGTGTGGTGGGCTTCTGAGAAAATGGATGAAAAATTTAGCTGGGCTCCAATATGCGGGCTTCTTATCTTAGCCTGGCTAACTGTATTTAAAACATTGCCTCTTTGTAAACCCCAGTAAGGGTTGTGGGTCAGTTTTTAAGAGCCCTTAAGCCGTATATTGGAATTTTATTTCAAGCTGTAGTAACAAAGTAAGCCTGAAACATGTTACTTTAATTATTGTTACAGGTAGGTGTCTTTGGTTAAGGGGGAAAATCCCCCACTTACATTTTAAAAGAAATTATTATTTTACTGTAAGTAAGCCCAATATGGATAACATTGTTGCCTATTACCCATTCTGGAAGATAACTTGATGATAATTGTTAAACATTTTTTAAGGTACATTCCTATTTTTTCAGGATTTCAATATATTGATATAATTCTAACCTGGATGGGGCCTTTGTAGCTTACAAGCATTTATATAGAGATGTTCTATAAAGATGTTCTTCATGACCTCTTCAAAGAAACAATCCAAATATCCAGTAATAAGGGGTTGGATTAGTACAGCCATGGGCAAACTACGGCCCGCGGGCCGGATCTGCCCTGTTTGAAATGAATAAAACTAAAAAAAAAAAAGACCGTACCCTTTTATGTAATGATGTTTACTTTGAATTTATATTAGTTCACACAAACACTCCATCCATGCTTTTGTTCCGGCCCTCCGGTCTAGTTTAAGAACCCATTGTGGCCCTCGAGTCAAAAAGTTTGCCCACCCCTGCATTAGTATATTATGACATATCAGTATAACAAAGTCCCATTAGCCATTTTAAAAAATAAGTAATGGCATGGAAATGCATGTGTAATACAGGGCATTTCAAAAGTCTTAGTTCAGTTTTAAGCTTTAATAACTTCAGAAGTATGAATGCTTCAATTAAAAAAATTATTAAAATTTTTTAATTATTTAAATTTATTTCACTGTGAATTTTGGGTAATTAATTTTTTCAGTTAACATTTATCAGAGGCACTGGAACAAAAGATTTGAAATTAAAATTGTATCTTTGAAATATTCCAAGTAATGTATATTTTATAATCTTAAGCACAAAAGTTATAAAACAGAAGATAAGTAGGGGTGATGATTTATTAAAGTAGACTTTTTAAACAATATGTGTGCAGTTTGACTCCAGTTATGTAGAATAAATATATTCCCATGCATTGGAAATAAAACAGGAAGACTGTACATCAGAATTAATAGTGGTTTTCTCTGGTGTGGTGGGATAATGAATTGTTTTAATTTTCTTCTGTGCTTTTCACTATTTTCCAAGTGTTCTACAGTGAACATGCACTTCTTTCTATTCAGAAAAATGTTATTTGAATACTCTAAACAATACAGCCAATTGTTTTTATTTCTCTTATACCTAAAGTATCACAAGTAGTATTTTTAAAAAGCTAGGAATATTAACTCCACCCAATTGCCATTAAAGTAATTAACTTAGATATTAATGATGAAAAGAGAAAAATTAAAATATAAGAAATATTTCTTCCTAAAGTAGCTAAAAGTTATGCTACTTCTATACAATTGATTGATAGTGTCACAGTTTTAAGTTATTTTTAGATATTTTGAAATATAACAGAATCATGTAACTGTCAGAGGTTAGAGGACTTTTTATTATTGTCTTGTATTTTATGGTTCTAAGACATTAAATAGATTCATAAGCATAAAGGAAAAGAAAAATTTAACTTAGCAAGAAATTAATTTCTCCCTCAAATTTAAAAACTTTTATATATTTTTAAAAATATATATATATACATATATATATATGTGTATTGTTGACAGTATTACAGATGTCCCCTATTTTCCCTCTTTCATCCCCCTCTGCCCAGCCCCTACCCCCCCAGCCTTCACCACACTATTGTCTGTGTCCATGGGCTGTGCATATAAGTTCTTTGATTTATCTCTTTTCCTCACTTCCCTCCTCCCCTGAGATATGTCAGTCTGCTCCATGCCTTTCATGCCTAGGGACTTATTTTGTTGCAACAGTCAATACATTTTGTTCATTAGATTCCACAAATAAGTGAGATCACGTGATATTTGTCTTTCACTTAGCGTAATACTCTCCAGGTCCATCCATGCTGTCTCAAAGGGCAAGAGACCCTTCTTTTTTACAGCTGCCTAGATTCCATTGTGTAAATGTACCGCAGCTTTTTTATCTGTTCATCTACTGATGGGCACTTGGGCTGTTTCAGATCTTAGCTATTGTAAATAACACTGCTGTGAAACAGGGGTGCATAGATTCTTTCTGTTTGATGTTTCAGGGTTTTTAGGATATATATTCCCAGAAGTGAGATCACTGGGTCAAACGGCAGTTCCATTTTTAATTTTTTGAGGCAACTTTATACTCTTTTCCATAGTGGCTGTACCAGTCTGCATTCCCACCAGCAGTGCACTAGCATTCCGTTTTCTCCACATCCTCGCCAGCACTTGTAGTTTATGGTTATTGGTGGTAGCCATTCTGACAGGTGTGAGGTGATATCTCATTGTGGTTTTAATTTGCATTTCTCTGATGATTAGTGACTTTGAGCATTTTTCCGTTTCCCTCACATTTTAAAACATTATTAAAGAAAAATTAAACAGTATATCCATAAAAAGATATAAAAATTTAAAGTAAAGAATATAAAAGGATATACATTGCAAAGTACATTTCGTACAACCCCAGAATCCCTAGACTTCCAGTTCCCCCCAAAGATAGCCAGTTACAAGCCTATGTGTCTTTCACAAATATGCAAGTGTATACGAATGTATCCTTTCTGTCACTTTTATGGCGTCATACCATACACAGTATGCTGCAGACTTCTTTTTTTCTTAACTTAAAAGTGTAGTGTGGAGATTGTTCCATATTAAGCCGGATAGGTCCACTGAATGATTGAAAGGTAATTTATTTAACCAAATCCTCATTGAATGACATATAAGGGTTCTTTTTCAGTCTTTCGCTACTATAACTAACAATGAATATCTTTGTACATACGCTGAGGACTGTTATAGCAGTCACATCTGTTAAACGACTAGAGATGCTGGTGGGATTCTCATATTTCTGTAGTACTTGATCGTTTCAAAGCTTTTCCCATATATTACCTTATTTGCCTCATTTGTTTTGCCTTCAGAAATGGTTAGTTCTTTAGTGCTGGAGATGGTTGGCCATCCGGTGCATTTACAAGGTTGTTAGGTGGAGAGAATCATTCATTTGATGGTTGGGGGTGCCTTCTGGCTAGGGAGGGGAGAAGTGAGGTGGTCCATTATTGCTTTGATAAAAACTTTTTTTTTTTAACAGTTGGTGTTTTTTCTTACAAATAATAACTGAAGATGGGAAAGAAGGAGGGAAATCTTACTGTATTCTAATTGTTTTTTATGTGTAGTGCCCTATGCACATTTTTAATTGGATGATTGTGGTTGAGAATTTCATTTACCCCTTGCTCGGGGTACCTCACAAATCCACGTGAATCAACATCAGAGCTGGCTTTCCCAGGATATGAGTAGCACCTAGGATGTTTAGTGATTTTTTTTTTAAATATATTTTATTGATTTTTTTTACAGAGAGGAAGGGAGAGGGATAGAGAGTTAGAAACATCGACCAGCTGCCTCCTGCACAACCCCCACCGGGGACGTGCCCGCAACCCAGGTACATGCCCTTGACCGGAATCGAACCTGGGACCCTTGAGTCCGCAGGCCGACACTCTATCCACTGAGCCAAAGCGGTCAGGGCAAGATGTTTAGTGATTTTTAACAGATGTGTGTCAAAGGAGGTCATAAATTAAGATTTTATTTTCTTCAGATTTTAAAATTAATTTGATTTTCTTCAGTTAACTTAGAAACAATGACTACTGATTTTGTTGTATGTATATTTGTAGAACAAAGGACTTTGTTAATGTGTTATATGCTTCTCAAAGTTTAGTTCAAGGATGTGATCAAAAGGGAACGGAGAAGTCAGAGGACTTAGGAGATGTGACCGTGCTAAAGATGGCCTACCTGCTGTGTGGTTTATTTTGTTTGCCTTGAGGTGTGCGTGTGTGTGTGTGTGTGTGTGTGTGTGTGTTTATGTTACTCAGCATATTCTCCTTAACAGAATTGACCATTCCTTTTTCCTGGCACTTAGCATGGTCAGATGAGTGCATTTGTTCAGGGCTCTGGAGAACAGCTTTGATAATATATGTGGGTTTGTTCTCCCTATTTCTAGTTGTTTGATATTGTGTTAATTTTTCTCATTAAAAAGACAAGAAGAGGTTCTTATAAGAGTTTGAAGGATCTTCCCCGAATGATTACAAAGCAGGGAAAATGCAGCTGTGTTTTACACCCATAGTTTCAGTGGCTCCTTTGGACAAGAAGAATACTGGAAGGGGACTGGACCAGAAGTCCAGGGCCGTGGGACTCTGCCCTGACTTTCCTTTCCCCCAGGACATCCTGGAACTGCTCTTTCTACCAATTTATACTTCCCTGCAAAGAAAAAGAAAACCTTGTCTTAGCAAGATGTGGCTGCTCTCAGAGCAGTGTGTGTGTGTGTGTGTGTGTGTGTGTGTGTGTGTGTGTGTGTAGGGATGGACATAACAAAATATCAAAGATCTCTAGCAAGTGTGGTCAATGGTTAGAGCATCGACCCTGCACCGAAAGGTCGTGGGCTTGATTCCCAGTCAAGGGCACATAGCTGGGTTGCAGCTTCATTCCCTGGCCCCTGTTGGGGTGTGTGTGAAGGCAACCAATCAATGTGTATCTCACATTGATGTTTCTCTCTCTCTCTCTCCCTCCCTCCCTCCAAAAAAAAAAAAAGGAAGAAGAATGGAAAAAATATGCTCTGGTGAGAATTAACAACAGAAATATCCAACTGTTATTTCTCACAGTTCTGGAGGCTGGGCCATCCAAGTTCAAGGTATCCAATCTGGTCAGTTTCTGGTGAGGCTCTGTTTCTGACTTGCAGATGTCTCTCATCTGTCAGAGAGAGCAATCTCTCCATGACTCTTCCTATAAAGGCACTAACTTCATTGGACCAGGGTCTTGCCTACATGACTTCATCTCACCCTAATATACCTCCCAAAGGTCCCTTCTCCAAACACCACCATTGCATTGAGAATTAGAGCATCAACATGTGAATTTGAGGGGGATATAAACATTCAGTTCTTGCTTGCGTTAGCTTCAAGGGGTTTGCCCTGGTATAGGTTACTGTTTACTTTTGACAAGATCCTAATTGAGCAAAAACTGATTACTGATATACAAATAATTGACTCTATTTATTTTTTCCCCTTTGGTGCATACAATTCACCATGCAGTCCAAGGCTCTAGGTCTCATAATTCTTCAGATGAGGACTACGTGGTCTGCCAGATCCCCTAAATCCAAGTGACACCGGGAGGGCTAAGAAGGGGATTTTTATAGCTAGTTCTCTGGGATGTCCTAGCGTGCAGAGTACCAGGGTGTACTTGAAGTCATTAAAAGCAACTGCAATGACCCAGCAGAACTCTGTGACCCAGCAGGGGGCAAGGCTTCTGGGTCATGCTGAGTGTGGCTTTAATGTGTGCAGCCTGGCTTCATGCTAGGACTACAGCGTCCCTGATCTTCCCTTGCTATTTTTAGACTTTTAGCTCAGTCAGGTGTAGTTTGTAGATTGGTGTGATATTGTCATTTCTGTTTGACTTATCAATGCATTGTTTGGTGATATACTGCCAAGAAATCAATGACAGCAGCTGAAAGCATTCGGTGGTACACGTTGGCACATGACTTTTGGGGTTGAAAGCCTTGGATGTAATCCAGGAGAAAGAAAAGAAGACAAGATTGAGAAATAGGATTTATAAAGTTAAGAGAATTAGGAGGCTGAAAAGAAAAGTAAAGATTAACCATAAACTCCTTTAGTATATAAGTATTCAAGTGAAAGACAAACAAAAAAATTATTGAGGGACAGGATCCCTTGCTTTCCAGCCAATTTGTCTGTGAAGCACTTTTTATTGAGGAGTTGTAATTTTCCCATTAATCTTCATAATAAAATCAGAAATGTTTTCCATAGGACGGTGTCTAAACCTTTGGGAAGGCCTATGCACCCATTTATTCATTCATGAAACAAATATTTATTGGGCACTTACTGTGTATCAGGCACTGTTTTAGGCACTGAGGATACAGCAGTGAGTAGAACAGACAAAAATTCCTGACCTCGTGGAATTACACTCTAACTGGTGGAGACAGACAATAAAATAAACAAGAAAAGTGGAGAAAAATAAAGCAGGGAAGAAGGAATAGGGTATGTGAGTGGGGTGGGGTTGCAAGATGAAATTGTTATTTTGGAGCAAGTGGTCATGGAAAAGCCTCACTGAGAAAGTGACATTTGAGCAGAACAAGAGTGAGCCATGCAATATCTGGGGGAGGAGTGCTCCAGGGAGGAGAAATCAACAAGCACCATGGCCTAGGGGTGGGAGCTCACTGAGAATGATCAAGGATCAACAAGGATCCCATTGTGTCTGGAGCAGAGTGGGAGGGGAAGGTGGCAGTGGGGAAGAGGAATGATATTAACGAGGTCACTCTGTCAACTGACTTGCCAATAGATGAAAGGGACAAGGGTAGAAACCAGATAAGGGGCTCCTGCAAGAATTTAGGTGAGGGGTGATGGTAGCTTTGAGCACAGTGATGGCAATAGAAGTGATTAGTGGCAGGTTTCTGAATATATTGAGGATTTGCTGGTAGGTAGATGTGGAGTGAGAGTGGAATTAGGGTAATTCCAGGGTTTTTGTTTGGCAGGTTTTTATTGGTTCAACTAAAAGAATGGAGTTGTCTTCTACTGAAATAAAAAACACCATGGTAAAGAAGGCGGAGGGCGGGGAACAGGAATTAGGTTTGGAATTGTCTATTAGCTCTCCCAAGGATAGGTCCACTAGACAGTTGGATGTGAATCTGGAGCTCAGGGGAGAGGTCTGGCCTGGAGATACATGTTTAGGACTTGGTGGTGGCTAGGTGGCTTTGAAAGTCTTGAAACTAGATGAGCTCATGAAGCAAGCAAGAGTCAGATGGAAAGGAGAAGACCCAATTTGAACCCTGGAGCTCCAACATGAATTAGTCCAGGGTAAAGATGGATGTCTAAGTCAGGGGTCAGCAGACTTTTTCTGTAAAGGGCCATATAGTAAATAGTTTATGCTTTGTGGGCCAAGTATTCATCTCTGCCAGTAGAATGAAACAGCAACCATAGGCAATACATAAACTAATAAACATGGCTGTGTCCAGGGAAACTTCACAAAAGCAGGCTGCAAACTGGATTTGGCCTGTGAGCATGATATGTTGACCCTGCTACATCCCCACACTTGTCTTCATGCCAAGACTTTCCGTCTTCCTTTCTTCCTGAGGCTGGAGGATTTTCTTCTGTTCCAGGAATCCCTTCTGATTAGAGAGCCAGCCTATCATGTTACACTTTATTAAATTGGTTTGGCCTGATCTAGAGAAGTCCTAATTTTAAGATTTACTTTGTTTGGTGCCTTATTACTTTTTAACTCACTTAGATGAGGAGAATTACATAAAAATTACTGGAGATGTGAAGATGAGTAATCAACAGAGGTCAGTTACAGAAAAAGAGGCAAATTTGTAGCAGGAGAGATTTGGATTGCATAAAAGTAATAACTTTTTGATGGTAAATATTATTAAATATTTAACCCAAGATAGTTCATGGGATAGCTATTTAGAAAGATGTTTGTTTCCTTTTGATTTTGTTTTTTTTAAGATTATTTCTACAATTTGGGGGTGACGTATGCATGTTATAATTTGGGGACAAAGGCATGAATACATGGCAATGAGTTCTCTTGATAATAAGTATCTGTTCACTTAGTAGTATGCACTTAAGGTAATGTGTTATGTAAAATGTGCATTTAGGGTTAGGTAAGGTAATATGCATTTATGTCTTTTCATGGCATGATAGGTCATTTCTTTTTAGCACTGAATAATAGGCCATTGTCTGGATGTCCCAGTTTTTATCCATCCACCTAATGAAGGACATCTTGGCTGTTTCCAAGTTTTGGCAATTATGAATAAGCCTGCTATAAACATGTGTGTGCAGGTTTTTATGTGGGCATAAATGTTCAACTCTTTTGGGTAAATACTAAGGAGCACAATTGCTGGGATGTAAGGTAACAGTGTTTAGCTCTATAAGAAACCATCAAACTGTCTTCCAAAGTGTCTGTACCATTTTGCATTGCCACCAGCAATGAGTGGGAGTTCTTGTTGCTCCACATCTTCATCAGCATTTGGTACTGTCAGTTTTGTAGATTTGAGGCATTCTAATAGGTTTGTAGTGGTATCTCTTTCTCTGATGACATATGACGTGGAACATCTTTCATAAGCTTACTTGCTATCTGCATATCTTCTTTGGTGAGATTTTTGTTAACATCTTTGATCCATTTTTTAATTTGAGTTGTTTGTGTAATTATCTGTTGGTTGGTTGGTTGGTTGGTTTGGTGGGTGGGATTAGGAAAGTACTTCCAAAGAATTGTCACTAATATATAGGAGAACCTTGTAACCATCTAAAGAACTTTGAGTTATAGTAACAAAAGTTGAGTAGTAAAAGTTAACCAAAGGCAAAGATCAGGATTTGTAGATTGTGCAGCTTTGTCTCATGTCATTTTTGAGAAATTAGTTAATTAAAATGGCTCTACATAACTGATTTTATCACTACATAGTGCTTACTTAAGCAATAAATATGCATATATGGACAGTATCTAGATAAACTGATGTTAATAATGAAATTCCCAAGGACTGTGAAGTAGATCTGGGCATTTCCTTTTAGCCTCATTATTTTAGGGCCTCACTATTCAGTGATTCTGGGAACCTAAGAACCTCTTCTGAACTGTTGCAGAAAGCTATTGCAAACCTGCATTGGGGTGTGTAGCAGCTTCCTCTCTCCTCCATTCAGCTTTTTGTTTTACCCATAGCCACAGGTTTTCTGGAGGAAGCCAAGTGTGAGTGTCCCCAGGTTTTGTCTCAGATTCAAAGAAGTTGCTCTCCCAGAACCTCTCTCTCTCTGCTTTTCGGTGCTGTGAGATGGAATGCGTGGGATGGCAGTCAGTGTGTCAGAGCTGACGACCATGTTCATCATGGCCTAGGAAATGGTGGTGGTAGGACTAGAATTATGGAGGTCCATGTCAGAAAGGATGTGGAGCATCTGTATTGTTTAGGGTTCCCAGCCTTTACACAGAAGACAGTGTTGGGGTGGGAAGATCTGCTATGGAGTTACTGCAAAGACTGCAAATTCCTATGTAAACCAATGTTTTCAGACTAAATAAATAATGTCCAACATCTGCATACTGTTACTTTAAACATTGTGTGCAGACTCTGCTGCGATTAAGAAATTGGAATTTTATTTCCAGTGGTAACTGTATCAAAAGTATCTTTTTATCATTATATGTTTTCTAACTGCACAAATTCTTAAAGTGTAATTGCTGTCATTTGATTAGTCTAAGGGAGGCTTTGATGTGTTAAAACATCCCTCACTCCTGAAAAGATCGGGAAACACAAATCTAGTCCAACCCTCCAACTTTACAGGCTAGGACTATGAACTCCAGAGGAGATATATGACTGCCTTAGCCTTGGGGAGATTGTCAGTGATAAGGTAGGAACTATGTCCTGGTTCTATTGGACCCAGAAGTGAGTGTTGTTTTTATTGTTGTTTTTTAAAGTTTGATTTTTATGGTTCCCACTAATCCAAAACATCCCTGGGAATCGGAACAATACACAAAGTATTCTTCTTGCCTCAATATGAGTGAAGGTCATATAATAATGAGGCATGAATTAAGCAAGCAGTAGCACATTGTGACAAATGCCAGTGCTTAGATTTACTTTAGAAAAGACTGAACATTTCTCCACCCAGCAGCCACCTTATCACGGAGCCAATCACTGCGACAGCATCCAAACAAGCCTGACAGGTGTTTGCTCCGTTATAATTCTTACTCAGAGTCTGCAGACGCACTGTCAGACCAGCCACACGGCTTTCATGTTACTCTCGGATAGAAGATGCTACACAAAAACCAAGTGCATTGATTTATTTGTGAGAGCTGAGGGCAGATGCCAACATCTGTTAGCCAAATGGTGATGGTGTACAAAATGCATCTCCTGTTTATGTTTGTGTTTTTCTTTTTCTTTATTTTCTTTTTTAAGGAAGGATTTCTTTCTCTTGGGAAAGCCTAATATCAGAGGAACAGGATAGCTTTGTTCACAAGGATGCACACATAACTCTCCATCCTGTTCTTATTCACGCAAAACTCAGCTCCTGGTCTGTTGCGCAGTGAACTTTGCATTTGGGCACAGGAGTGAGTGTTCAGTTGGATCAGCAATGCCTTGGCTATTGGTAGCCTTCTTTTGCACATGAGCTCAACCTCTGGCTTAGGTGAACCTTAACAAAGATCCGGGACCAGGACTTGCGAACATTACCTAGACTGCCTCTATTCAGCTAACCCTCCCACTACCCCCAGTAGTTTTAAAACTCATGAAACAATTAGTGTGTAGTGCCTTACATATAGGAGATAATTTAATATGAAATGGACCGTTGGATGAAGTACACACACTACTCTGTGAAATGGCTTTATTTATTTAAGTTACTTATTTTCTTAAGACTTTATCTTGATAATTTTCTTTCTTGGTTCATAGTGAGATGGAAAACATTTATGGCTTCTATTGTCCTGAAACTTCTGTGCTACTCATGTTTATTGAGGCTGAAAAGAATAAAAAAAGGCTATTTAAATTATGGGAGACTATAGTTCATTTAGATTGAGAAATGGGCCTTTGAATAGGTTAAAAAGAACATATAGGCAAGTGTATAAGATGCTTGCCAGCTAAGAAGACCCACCCAGTTGAATGTTAATATAGCAAAACCTCATTTCTTATCAGAGCATAATTATATTAGAACAAAACTCCAGAGATGAATTCATCTGCCTGCTGACAG
This sequence comes from Myotis nattereri, assembly GCF_964212035.1. NCBI lineage: Eukaryota > Metazoa > Chordata > Mammalia > Chiroptera > Vespertilionidae > Myotis > Myotis nattereri. The sequence goes on along the minus strand of NC_138085.1, from coordinate 71,690,128 downwards.
AGCCGTACACCTGAGCCCCAGGTGGGTGTTTGTGTTTGGTCTGTTTCTAGGTGGAATGATCTCATGTTCTGTCCTCACTGCAGGATTGTGCAACCCTGATACACACCTGTGTTTTGATCTTTAAAATCTGTCGTGGTTACCTGTCAAGCAATTTTAAATAGCTCAGTGGACGATCCAGAATGCACGTCTGCCAGAAACATTGTGGGGCATAATTTTGGAACTGACTGAGCTCCTGTAATGTTAAACTTTAGTTACATTGAAAATATAGTTGGTCTCGAGTTCCAGTGTTACACCTGAGGCTTTTGTTGAGTGTGTGTGGGCACACCAGTCACCCCTGGGCAGGGGCGGGGCGGAGGTCTTCCCAGTTACTGCGAAGGAAAGAGCGGGACCAGCTACTGAGAAAGGGAGCACATTACCTGATCACTGCATTTCTTTTATTTTCCATATTTATCTTAAGTGTTTGAAATTCTTCTGTCTTTATAAGCATGTCTTTTTCATGAAAGTTATTCTAAAACCTGACAGTTTAAAGTGCCTGCTGCTAAGAAAGTTGGTCTAAAGTGGAACATCACCGATTTCTTTCCTTAAAAGTGGGCAAATCCCTGAAGGTAGGGTTTACTGTGGGAACTGGCAGAGAGGAGTGAGAGAGAGAGTTGAACAGGCTTCCTTACTTGAAAGACAGTGACTCCTGAGCGCACATGCAGTGCATTTCCATCGCGTCTGCACACCTGTGTTAATTCTGACCTTAGCCCACCACCCTGTCGGAAAACGTGGATGTCATAATAAGGTTTTTGAAAATGATTTATTTTGTCTTAACCTTTTCATGGGTAACTTCAAAAATATCTCAAAGTCGGAAGGGGTAATGAACCTCAGGTGCCCATCACCCTGCTTCTTTCATCTGTGGCCTTTCCCCACTTACTGCCCAGCCCAGCTACTCTCCCCCGCCCCCTCACCTCACCCACTGGATTATTTTAAAACAAATACAAAAGCATCGGTAAGAACTTTTGTCTTTTATGGGGCCGTTTTAGAGGATGTTACCATTACTGTCACACACATAGAGAGCAAAAGGGATGAGATGAGAGCATGTTCTAAGGGAAAGGGGGAAGGGGAGTCAAATAGAAACAGGAGTGAGGAAGGATGGCAGCCGATTCCGTAATTTGGCACTGTTTGTTGTAACATTGTGGATCGTAAGGAATTCAACATTTTAATTTTTTTTAATCCTCACCTGAGGCTGTGTTTTTTATTGATTTGAGAGAGAGAGGAAGGGAGAGAGAGAAAAACATCGAGCGGTTGCCTCTTATGTGGTCCCCAATCTGGAATCACACCCAAAACCAGGGTATGTGTCCTGCCCGGGAATCGAACCTGCCACCCCTTGGTGTTCAGGACGACGCTCCAACCAACCTAGCCATGCCCGCCAGGGCAGGAATTCAGCATTTTTAATAATAGCAAAATGGGTTTTGATTGTGAGTGTCACTTACTCTGAGGCAGGTGAACCTTGATTGCTGACTGTTTTGTTAAGTGCACCTACCTGTGGAGATCACTTCTACAGCTCAGGGTTTTGCCTTTTAAAGTGGTGGCAGCAAGACATTAACCTCCTGGAGACCTGCATGGAGTGGCGCTAATAAACCAAGCCTCTTGAAGGCAGGAGCATGGCTGCTTTGGGGAGCACTGCTGTGACGTCCACGTGCCTGGAAACATGTGTGAGTGACTGCATCCTTCCATCTGTACAGCTCTCCCTCCAGGAAATGGAGGAGGAATTGTAGAGCCCCTTTCACAGACAGTTCCCAGCCCAGTGCATTAGAGACAGGGCGGAGCTACAGGAACAGTTCATGGGATTCTTGGTGTTTTAAGTCTTTTAGTGTAAAAAGTTATTTTAGCTATTTACTTGTCTATAGGAAATCTAAAAAAAAAAAATCTTGATAATAACAGCTGGCTTTTACCAACAGAATTGGAACACACTCATATCATATGGTTATGATCATTCTTCTATAATCTGACCATTGGGATTTTTAAAAGATGCTTCTTTGCTACATTTGAAATTTAAAAATAATGCTTCCTCCTACCCCCACCCCCAGTCCAGACAGTAGATATGTATGAATTCTTTGGGATTGAACCTGAGAGGGTTGCTTGGTATCAGAAATAAAGTGCAATCTAAAACCATGTTGTTGGGTCCTTAAATAACAACGATTTTATAATGAGGTGTGGTGGATTTTTGAACTAACGTTTGTTAATTAACCGTGCCATGAGACACTTTATTTTTCCCATTCACACGTGTCTATCACTGTTTCTATTTTCATTTTTAAGATAATACTGCATGGGACGCCCCTAGTACACTCTGTAATGAGTTTGGGTTAAGCAGCTATGTGTCCAATACACTGTTGCATGTGCCTGCCACAGTCATTCGCTTACACCAGCGGTTCTCAACCTGTGGGTCACCAACCTGTGGGTCGCGACCCCTTTGGGGGTCGGATGACCCTTTCACAGGCGTCGCCTAAGACCATCGGAAAACACATATATGATTACATATTGTTTTTGTGATTAATCACTATGCTTTCATTATGTTCAACTTGTAACAATGAAAATACATCTTGCATATCAGATATTTACATTACGATTCATAACAGTAGCAAAATTACAGTTATGAAGTAGCAACGAAAATAATTTTATGGTTGGGGGTCACCACAACATGAGGAACTGTAGTAAAGGGTCGCGGCATTAGGAAGGTTGAGAACACTGGCTTACACAGTCTCTGTTCCTTGTAGTTTATAATGTGGGTGAGATGATTGACATGGAGAAACTCAGAAAAGTTGAACTTGCGAAGATGATAAATTGTAAACATAGACTAGACCCTAAGTATATTATTTGCACTTTTGATGTTTTAATCTCTGAACTAGGTAAACCCTGAGACATAGGTGATTGTATATCTACAACAATGTCTATCTCATATATTTGTTTCTGATGCCTCTCATGCTATCATTTCTGGGCATATATCTCTTTCTTCATTTGACCTACACATTCATGTGTGTGACAGTGGCAAACCGTCCCAACCATCTAACTGGCTTACCTCTTAAAAAACACTATTGACTTAAACTGTCTCATATCCTTTGTAGTGAATAAGCTTGAACCTGATTTTCTGCTGGGGGAGAGCAGAAACCCTCCAGATCAAGGGCTTGAAAAGTCGGTTGCAACCTTAAACTATATTGAGAAACAGTTCGGGCCAGAATCCAATAATGGGCCTGTAATCACTGAAACTGATTCTTGGATATTGAAGGGTAGAATTTGGCCCGTGTCTTATAAACAGCTGTCTGTATCTTGTAAACAGATTTAGTCAGATGTTAACAGCTATTTGTCAGAATTGCACATACCACGGGCTGAAATGGAAAGTGGACAGAAGCCATCATGGAACAAGGCGTCCCCCATCAGCAGGCCCTGGGCCCTGTGAGAACTGCGTCTGACGTGCGCAGCATGGTCTCTGCAGCGCGGCCCTTCCTTGTGAGCTCCCTAAGGACAAGGAAGTGAGCCCACAGTTCCTTAAACCCTCGGTCCCTAGGCTACACTTGAGCACAACAAATACATATTAAATATTTGGTTTTTTATCTGTTTAATTGTGTTATTATTGAATACTGATAAACTAGAGTTTCAGACAAATTTTGTTTTCCTGAACTCTGTACTTTCATTGAAAAAGGACTTACTTCCTGTTTTCTTATAAAAATATATTCCAGGCATTGTGGATTTACAAATAAGTATAAATTATAGTTTTTACTTCTAAGGAGCTTGCAATTGCATTGGGCAGAGAAGACAACGTACAAGAAACTATAGAAGAGCACCACAGCACTGATAACAATGTCAAGTTGTGCGATGCAATTAGAGTAAGTGTGCTGATTAAGTATTACAGGCAGTGAGAGCGAAAGCGGAGAGGTCAGCATGGGCCAGAGTCTTCAGATCGTGGCTCATGGGGTTACCCAGAAAATACTGGTTAAACAAAAGGACGGGAGAGTAGAGATAGGCAGAACAGAAGGAAAAGTTTACATCTTTCCTTTGCAAAAAAATTGTTTTTGCTAAAAATTACTTACAGTAGCATCCAAAACAGGAAGCACTCAGGGATAAATTTGACAAAAGAGGTACAAAGCCTATATACTGAAAACTGTAAAAGAGAAATTAAAGAAGACCTAAATAAGTGGAAAATAAAATATACTGTCCATGGATCATAAGGTTAATATTAAAATATCATTTCTTCTCAAATTGATCTGGAGAATCAAAGCAATCCCAGTCAAAATCTCAGCAGGCTTTTTGTAGGAATTGACAAGCTGGTCCTAAAATGTGTATGTAAATGCAAAGGACCAGGAATAGCCATTATAATTTTTAAAAAAAGAAGAGCATAGTCAGAGGAAAGACTTACACTACCTGATTTCAAGATTTACTATAATGTTATAATAACCACGATAGTGTGATATTGATATAAAAAGTTAAAAATAGCTAAATGAAGCAGAACATTCAGTCAGAAGCAGACCCAAGCATATATGGGCAATTGATTTTTTACAAAGGTGCTAAGGTAATTCAACAAAGAAAGGATAATAATTTTAATAAATGATGTTGGAACAATTGGGCCATAAGCAAAAAGATGAACTTCAGTTTTTTCCTCAACCCATATATAAATGTATTATAGACCTAAATGTAAGAGCTAAAGCTAGACAAAACATCTAGAAGAAAACATAAGGAAAAAATCTTAGTGATTTTGGGTTTGGCAAAGATTTGTTAAGTATGGTACACAAAAGAACATGAAAGATTAAAAAAATCAATAAATTGGACTTGATCAAAATAAAATGTTTGCTTTTCAAAGGCACAGTTATGAAAACAAAATGGCAGGCCAACTGACTGGAGAAAAAAATTCAAAATATATATCTGACAAAGAACTTTATTCATGTACACAAAGAACTCCTACAACATATGAATAAGAAGACAAACAGCTCAGTAAAATATAGACAAAGAAGATTTGAACAGATAACACAGTCATTAGGGAAATGCAAGTTAAAACCGCAATGAGATAACACAATACACCCACTATGGTGGGTAAAAATTAAACAGACTGACCCAACCAAGTGTGAGCAAGGATGGAGGAACTGGAACTTCCATGGGCATATAAAATGGAGTATCTACTTTGGAAAAGCAGTTTGGCAGCTTCTGACAAACTTAAACACACACCTACCATGTGACCCAGTCATTCTACTCCCAGGTACTTGGCCAAAAGAAATGAAAACATGTGTACACACAAATTTTGCAGGTGAATTTTCATAGCAGCTTTATCATAGCCAAAAGGTGGAAACGACCCAAATAACAGGTGATTGGATAAATAACTTGTGGGGTACAGAAACAGTGGACTACTACTCAGCAAAAAAATGAATATACTGTTGATACCTGCAACAGGGGATGAATCTCTAAATAATCATGCTGAGTGTAAGTAAGTAGGCAAAGGAGAGTACATACTTTATGACTCCATATATATATAACATTCTAGAGAATGCAAACTAATCTATAGTGACAGAAAGCAGGTCAGTGGTTGCCTGGGGATAGGAGTGGTATAGTTGCGGGAGAGAGATTACACAGTACAAGAGGAAACTTTTGGGGGATGATGGATATGTTCATTATCTTGATTGTGGTGATGATTTCTTGGGTGCATACATATGTCAAAAGTCATTAACATTGTAAACTTGGAAATTTATTGTGTGCCAGTTACTCCTCAGAGCTTTAAAAAAACACACAAAACTGATCGCTTAATATGGTCATTTTCATTTGATATTCAATCAAAAAGATATTTTTAACAGGAACTCAGTGTCCCATTGGTGTTGGCAGGAGATTATACATTAAGCCAGGTAGGAAAGCTAAAGCAATCACAATTTGTGGGGCTGTATTAACTTGGCTGGGCTTCTATCTCCTGTTTTTAGCTTGTGTTTGCATTTATTTCAAAGAAACTGCTCTTGAACGATAGTTCTGTTTACAGTACCTATGGAGAATAAACTAGGCAAATTATAAAATTAAATTTTGATTAGATTTTAATTTGCTCTAGATAGATGCTAATAATTCTACACTTGAGCCCCTGTTCCTCTGGTGCTATACATTGTGCTCAGTGGACCCAAGTCAACCCTGAACAGGAATCCGAGGCCTGGTCTCGGGCTGAGGCTTTGCCACTTAATAGATGCATGGCATTGGCAAGTCATGTGTCTCAGAGCCCCAGTTTCCTCACATGTAAAATGAGAGTAATAATAACACCTGTTCTGCCTGCCTCCCAGAATGGACATGAGTCATATGACCACTTTTTAAAAGCTGAAGCAATGGGTTAGTGTTACTTCTGTTGTTATCTTGCCAGCATGATTATTTAGAGATTCATCCGCTGTTGCAGGTGCTTATCCATTGCTCAAGAAAACAAAGGTATGCAATCTTTGCAGTTTACAAAAAGGAAACGAAGGCTATGTCATGATTTAAGTTCTATTTAGAAACAGATGATGTCACTGAAACGTATGTTACTGTTGCCATGGACACTCCACCCTGCTCCTTCAAAAGCAGCGCTCTCGCTTCCCATTTTTCTCTTCCCTCCTCTTCTTCCTCATTTTGCTTCATTCATTCAGTCAACAGGTGTTTTCTAAGCACCTGCCAGGTGTCAGGTCCTGTAGGCAGTTGAAATAAGTCAAGGACGAAAACACATGAGTCACTGCCTTTGAGAAGCTGCATTCCAGTGGGAAGTTGTGGTGCAGTTTGATAAATGCTAGGAGAGGGAAAATTGGGGGTGCTCAGAGTACCTGGGAGGACCCATGGCCCAGATTTGGGAGTCAGGGGAAGGGAGCTCTAAATTGAGACCTGAGCATAAGTACGGATTAGCCATGCACAGAATAGGAAAGAGTGTTCCAGTCAAAGGACAGCATGTCAGAGGTGTCGTATGACGAGATGAGTGTAGAAGGCGAGCCGGAGGGAGGTGGGATGAGGGTGTTTCCTGGGGAAAGATCATTTGGGGGGCCTTGAGAGCCATGGTCAGAGCAGCAGAGAGCCACATGGGACGATTTGCAGCTCCCTGTCTCCACAGTAGGCTTCCTGCTCACAGCTCCCCATGCTCCTTGTGAGTCCTGTTGGTGGTCTCAAGATTAAGAAGCTGGTGACCTCTGTCTAGGCGAGGTTTTCTTGGATAGAACTTGGCTTATGGTGACCAAACTGACTTTGTTTACGTTGTTTTTCTGCCAAGAAAACAGAAACGTCTCCAAATAAACAGTGAGTATCACTTATGCTGTTTAGTAAAACCATACTTTTCAATGTTTCCCTCACAATTCATTCTGTGGTTGCAACATAGACATTTTGCTTGGGAATCCTATACCAGAAAGGAAATTGCGACAGCAGAGAAGACCAGGGGAGAGCTGAACACAGGGAAGCTCTCTGAGGTCACCTGCAATGAGACTGTTTTAAACAGGAGGACAGTTCATTTCTGCTTCACTTCTCCTAGGAGTCACATTGACATTTTAAAACCCTCGGGGGAAGGCGCTCTTAGTGCTTTTGCCGGCCTCAAGAATATGATGAAGAATGCGCCTTCACTTTTTGCTTATTTGTACTTGTGTTGGTCTTCCTTCTATCTTTCTATTTCATAGCTTTAGGTTTCTTTGGACAGGGTCTCTTACTATACTTTTCAGATTCCTTGGTCTGTCTTATAGATAATAATAATAATATATAATCTTTATAGAATTTTCCCCAGGTGTCAGGATAGTTTATTGTCTATTTGTTTTTAATATTCAGATGTCTACCTGGGGAAAAAACCCTGTGATATGACAATTTCAGGCATGGGTCCTGTTAGCAACTAAGGGAACGTAGTTTCCATCCTTTTGGGAGTGGGGAGTCTATCACGAAGGCCAGAGCTTTAAGGCACTCCTGTGGCTCATCATTGAAAAAAAATATTGGTGTTGGGATATGTATATGTATACAGGGTGGGGCAAAAGTAAGTTTGCAGTTGTTTGTATGGAAAATAATACAATAATAATACAAGAATAAACTCTGTTTCGTGTACTCACATTGTAAACCTACTTTTGCCTCACCTGTACATATGCATGTAGAGTGTGTACATACATGTACAGTGCAGTCCAGACGTGAACATGGCTTGTCTCTGTACAAGTGCCTGTCCTTAGACACAAGGGCTCAGTAAGCATATTTGACACAGGCCATTAGTCAACTTTCCGGCAGAAGCAAGAGTGCCAAGTTGAACATAACACATTTTTCACACAAAATAGTTGAAAATTCAAGTCTGTCTAATATGGAAGTAGCTTTGGCTAAGTCTAAAGCACACATAAAATATTAGTTTGAGCAAGCCCAAAACAGTATCCTGTGCTGAATCCCAGAGGTACCCTGGTGCTTCACAAGTTGGAATAGGGTACGTTGTGAGCTGCCATACTTTCTGAGCAAGAATCAACCATAGTGAGCGCTGTATGTTTCACTGTAATGCCTAATTAACCCAAAGTTAAGACTTTTTCACACAAAAATAAAAAATAAAAATAAATTAAGGCTAAGCATGCTCACTCTGCCCACCCTGCCATTAATCTGACCTCTGTCTGTGAGCTTGTCACCAACTTTTGCTGTTGTTTTTAATCCTCACCCGAGGACATTTTTCCATTGATTTTTTTTTTTCTTTTTTTGAGAGAGAGTGGAAGGGAAGGGGAGAGACAGACAGAAACATCGGTGTGAGAGAGACACATGGATCCGTGGCTTTCCACATGCGCCCCTGCCAGGAATCATGCCTGCAACTGAGGCACATGCCCTTGACTGGAATTGAACCCAGGACCCTTCAGTCCGCAGGCCGATTCTATCCCCTGAGTCACACTAGCTGGGCGTCACTGCCATTTTTAAACCTCAGTTTCTTCCCCTCCGAATTGGCACACCAGTTTACCAACGACAATGAAAGTCCCGGAGGACATGAGACTGTACTTGACACTTCTGAGAAGGTGGTGTGGGTAGAGGAGAAAATGTCCTTTTGAATCACACTGACTCTTGGCTCAAAGCACAGCTTCAGCACATAGATGTCCTTGACCAGTTTAGTTAGCCTCTCTGACCTGGTTTTTTATTGGTAAAAACACAGCTAGTAATGCTTAACTTACCAGGGGAAAGAAGTAAAAGAAACACACACAGAAGAATGTGCTTCTCTCCCTTTCCTATTGGAATATTTCCTCTTTATAGTTTACGTGTCCTACCCTTAAACCTAGATGGGAGGGGAAATGGGGTAAAAGAGGTCAACTAGGTAATTGCTGCTTTTGTTAGAAGGAATCAGGAATTACGTCTACTGCATCCATTGTTAAGAGCACGTGGGGAACTTTCTGATGAAAAATAGATGTTCCAACTTTTTTTCTCTCAGTATGTAAGATGAAGTATCTGAACAACACTCTGACTGAACACTCTGGAAATGAAATAAGATAAAGTAAAAACTGAATTTTTTAAAGATACAGTAACATAACCTTAAAGGCCAGGAATAATGTTTAAGCAGGAATCCAGTGGAGTGAGTTAGCACTGAAGTCGGCTTTCAGCCTTAAGACATCTACCTAATGATGATGTCCTTGGGCTAAGGTCCTGATAACTCACTAGATGTAGAGGACATGAGCCAAATCCAAGGTTTGTTCCAGGTGAGGAATCCATATAAAAGCGGAACCCCACAGTGCAATACCCTCCATGTAAGGATAAATTAGACAGGAACCTGTACTACAGAAGAGGACAGCAAGGAAACATGTTAGCCTTGACCTTGATGTTGGATAGAATTCTCCTGAGAATTCACAACCACAGGCAGCCTTCAAACAAGTTTGCAGCCCAAATTTATAGTCAGAGGGTCTGAAAACCTTCAACCAAAAGCATTCTTTAACGTTGTTTTCGATTGTTGGTAGCCAAGCTGCCTTCCTGCTCTATATCCGAAGCACATGCCCCTCCTTGCCTTCTTTGCCTTTAGCTCCAGTGACTGAATACCCGGAAAACATGAGACTGGGTCTTCTTTTGACCTTCAGATATGAGTTTCTAGTTGGCGAAATATTCTTAGTTAATATCCATCTTACCTCAGGCCTTTAGGTAAGCAGAGCGCCTCAGGGGCATTCACAGTCTTTGGTTTTGCCCTGAAGGATACAAGTGGGAAGGGGGGAAAAGATAGAAATGAAGAGAGCTCTTTTATGCTCTAACTATATTAGAAATCATTTCTAACAATAACAAACCCCTCCCAACCCCCGAACAACTCTAAAGCAGGCCCTTTGTGGGCTTTAGGGATAGAGGCCAGGGGGTAAGGGTTACGAGTGTGGTAATTTTGGCAACAGGAAAGCGAGGGAGCATTCTGACCAGGAGAAAGTAGGTGCCTGGGCCTTGGGGTCCCCACAGGGCCACTCGCACTGAGCACCCTGGGAATATAGGCTCAGGACTACCTACTGTTTAGGTAAGAATTTTCAAAGGTAGAATTTGGGGCTCGTTGGCTTGAATTTGTGTATCTGTTACCATGGTTCTGTCCCAGCATATCTTTTAGTGCCTTCCTTGCTTTTGTGTTTCTTGGATGTTCTTACAGTGCAGTGCTAATCCCTTTGCTGGGTCAGCATTGAGGGCACACAATGGATGTTAGCAGTATTGTGCCAGTTGGTGTAATCCCAGAAGCAAGGTGGCATGTGTTACATTACACGCCGAATTGACTTCTTGGCTCACACACAGCCTCTGCTCTTTCATTACGGGCTTGCAGCAAGCTGCGTGTTTTACATGCATCTTCTTGGCTCCACGGGCACAGGTCAGGGCTTCAGCTCTTCCTGTCCCCAGCCGGTATTGGCTGTTTTGTGGCTGTGGGGTTTTCTAGCAGATTACAGTCTTTGCTTCTAAATTTTGAAAAGTCACAAGTGACTTTGTTCATGTCTATGCACCAACTCCTAGAATTCTGCATGGCAAATAGTAAGCACTTAGTCAGTTTTTTTAATGAATTATTATTTTGTTAGACGGCAGTGAAAGTCCAGAAGGTAAAACTGAGATGAAAGAGGTAAGATTGGCTGGGTACTAGTGTCCTAGTACCTGAAGACTTCAGGAGTTGTGCTGTCCCTGTAGTTGGCAATAAGGCAGGTATGGTGTAGAGAACCAACCGGTGTTCTGGGTCAGAGTTACCAGATCGGGTTCCTGGAAGGTGGCGGTGTGCAACAGTTGAAGAGCCTGCAGGCAGGTGGGTGTCTGGACAAAATTTGGGAGCCATTGTCAGCCAGAATAGGACAAAATACCCCGGATAATAAGAGCTAAATAAGAGTATGGGTAGAGCTGGGCAGTTTAACTTAACACCCTGTTGTTTTGTAAAGTAAATATTAGGAAATCCCTGTTCATTCTGTATGTGTTAATAAAGGTACACTGCTAATCACAGTTAGCACTGTTTCTTCTCTACTAAATGTGTGAAATGTGCCTTCTAGGGAAATACATGTTTCACCTTTGTTTACCTTTGTCATAGTTGATTTAGAATGTACTTTCCAAGCAACCTGTCCTATCTGTTAGGCTATTGACAGTGAATAACACTAAAAGAAGATGGCAGGACAAAGACTGGATCTTCTCACCAAATTCCTTTCCCTCATTAGTCATTGCTGAGTCTCCTGTATTCATTTTTCACGGATCATCGTTTGCCATTTGCCTCTCAGGAAGTCCAAGTGTCTCTCTGTTGAGTATGTTTGTACCTTATTATCCTCTACTAATGGAAGGCTACAAAGGCTAATTTGTTCGAGAAGCAAGTGAAATATAATGTTATCTATAGATACTAACCCTCTTCTTCACTCCCTGTTAATAAAAGCAGTATATCATTTCAGATGGAAGAAAGGACCATAGGCTATCCATTTACAACCATACTATGCACACACTCAATTAGCCAGACGGGTCAAGTGCATATTAGTAGACAGCTGGGAGTTTGCTGAAGCAATTAATTGACCTCATCATCTATAAATAATAGTTTAAATAACTCCTTCTTCTTGCTCACTTGACTGAACAGCCAATGAAACTCAAAGAATAGATAGCATCATTGACCTTTCCAAAAATAGACGGAAACTACAAAATTTGTCTTTTGTTGTTAAAAACTCTAGGCTACTTACAAGTTTACCAAGTTTTTCTGTGTTTTCCATAGTGGGGGGCGGGCGGGAGAGGGGGGAGTGGCAGTAAGTGTCAGTAAAAACTGAGGAGCTCTGGCCTGTATTCCATTTTAAAAGCAGCACGCTGCTCTGTGCACAGTGCCCTTTGTTGTTGTTGTTGCTGTTGTTGTTGTTGAGGATTTAACTATAAGGAGAGAGTTCCTGGTATACAACATGATAGCAGAAATAAGCAAGATGCCAGATTTTAGAGATGAATTTGAATTTCATATTCTTTGGTTCTAATATCACATAATGGTTGTTTTTACCCAAAAATACCATATGGCTAATGTGGACCCAATCTCCTCAACATTTGTTTGCTGCCTTATGCACACATTTTCATTTATATTTCTTTTTATATATACGGAGCTCCGAGTGGGATGCCAAGAGAGATGATATTTCTGAGGAAGCCAGTGCCCACTCAGAGAGGATGTGATGCTGGCCTAGGTGTTCCGTGCGGCTCTAAATCTTCAGTTCGTGACTTTGGTTGTCACTAAGAGACTACGGTTAATTTTGCTTAAAAGCTCTTCTATTGTATTTAGGCAGATTTTTAATATGAAGGGAAGGGGAAAAAAATCAAGAACAAGTGTGGCCAAACTCTTAGGATTTGGCTCTCTCGGGAGTTTCATCTCTATTTTGTAGCCTCAACTAATCCTCCACAGCTTCTCGCCAGGGATTTCTTAAGTCTTGATACTTACGGAGACGCTGGCAAGAAACTGCAGTGCATCAGCAGGAACAGGTTGCAAAATGAAGACAAAGCCCCTGGCAAGAAGCGGAGGATTCCGGAGGCCAGGCCACAGACGGGGCTACAGTCCGAGTGGTGCAAGATCACTGTGGTCACCCTCCAGATGCAGAGAGGGGCTGTTCCTGCATTTGGGGAGCATGTGGGGTGAGCCAGGGAGCGACTGAGAGCAGCAGGCCAGAGGCATCCTTTGCCAGAGGAAGTAAAAGCCTTTAGAGCTGAGAGTGCTCAAAGGTCTCGGAACCACCTCCAGGTGCAGTTCACACCCCCATCTGATAAGCAGTGTGAGACCCACTGCAAAGGCACTCCTGGGTCAGAGAATGAAGATAAATCCTGGGGAAGATGCCAGAAAGATTTGGTTAAGTACTCCTTTATGGAGTACAATTCGTGACCAGGGTACTTAACTGTGTTCCTCATGTTGGAGCTCTGTCCGGCTGCCTCAATTTTGACCCTCCTGTCCCCCTCCCTGTCTCTTCACTCACCCCACCATTCCTCGCTTCCTGCTCCCTCCTTCCTTTCCCATTTTGCCCCCCTTCTTCCATTTCTTTCCCCCTTTCTGTCTCTGTCCCATCTCCTCCTCTGATTTAAGATGTAGCTTTTCTTTCAGTAGCTTTATCAATATTGAGTAAGCAGTTCCTCAGAGGATAGAAATTCTACTTTAAGTCCAGCATCTAGTTCTTCAGAGATAGTAGGGTGAACTGGATTTGCCAAAGCTGGACTTAGTCATGTTCTCCGGTTTATGTGATAGGGACATTTTATTTTGGGGCTTTTGTTAATTGAATACATGCAGCTGGGGAAGAGTAAGGCATGGCATTATATAACTTGTCCATAACATTATCTTTAAGTATGCCCAAAAAAAAATTGAACCTCTGAGTACAAATAATCAAAATTCTGTTCTTTTTTTAGGTATAACAAAAGAGACTGAGGGAGGGAAAATACAAGAAAAAAGTAAAAAAAAAAAAAGACAAATATAATAAAAATTTTTAACAGGTAATACAAAGTAAAGACTATAAAACAATATAAATATATACCTTTAGTGCTTCAAACATGGGAAAAAAATTCCTCCCATTTTTCAGTGTAGTTGATTATAGCAAAGTATCAGCATGTATTTTGTACCTTAGCCTCACCTGTGTCCTTACACACCCCCACAGAAAGAATACATTGTTATTGATGAATCATTGTGGACGCTTCCTGACTCCTATATAGGCTAATGATGTGCCAAAATTAACACATACCAGAATTAGGGAGGGAAAAATGAGTGTCAGAGTGAGCTAAGGTGACAGGTTGTACTTTGACCTTTATAATGAATTCACTTTATTTAAGCCTCTGTGAAAATGTTCCACTAGGGCTGCCTTATATCTTAGGATCTGGGTTTCTCGTTGCAAAACATTTTTTTGAAAGAAAGGGGCTCACTTGTGAAGGCTGCTGTGAAACAATTTGGATTCACTCTAGCAGTTAAAAAGCAAGTAACAACATCAGTATTTTTTATTTGTGTTAAATTCTTTTCTATTCAGATCCTCATCACCCCATAGTCTATTTTATTCCAGTTATCTACATACATCAATCAGTAATTTTAGGCCAAACTTCATGGATGAGTATCAACTAATGCCTGCCAATGATTTTCTACTTTTTTGTGTGGGTGTGAGTATCGATGGAACCTCAGGGTAGAGAGTTGAATTCATCGTACTGGTTAGTATTGTCAGCACCACCAACATGTGCAAGGCCTTGCTTTTGCTATTTTTTTTTTTTTACTTGATCACTCCCCCCCCCCCCTTCATCTCCATTCTATTTCCATTCCCATTAGTAATGTTGTTGATATGCTCTAGCCAGTTTTGCTCAGTGGATAGAGCATTGGCCCACAGACTGTAGGGTCTCAGGTTCAATTTCAGTCAAGGGAACATACCTGAGTTGCAGGCTTGATCCCCAACCCTGGTAGGGGTGCTTGTGGGAGGCAACCAATCAATGTGTTTCTCTCACATTGATGTTCTCTCTCTCTGTCTCTCCTCCCTTCTTCCACTCGCTCTCTTTCTCCAAAAAAAGAGTCAATGGAAAAATATCCTCGGGTGAGGATTAACAACAACAAAATAATGTTCTTGATATGCCCTTAAAAACATACAGTGTTGTTTTGTGGACTTCCCATGAGTGATGCGTTTTATTTCATGGGTGGTACACTAAGGTTCCCATTCTACTTCTTACACTCACCAGGCTTTATGCTTTAAAGGTGTTTCCTTAAATGTTTAGGTGGTTGAACCTGATTGCCATGTAAGGTCTGTCCCAGGCACCCACCACATTTTTCTTCCCATCCCTTTAGTGATAGCCAGCTCAGGTGCATGGCGTCCGTGTGAAAGGCCCTTCCCGATCGTCCTTCCTGAAAGGCTGTTCCCCTTTAGCATCTCCACAGCAGTGCTTTCTCACACCCCTCCCACACTTAGTAGGACATGAATTTACAATTTATAATTTTTGCCATTCTTTATGACATCTGGCTTTAAATTTTTTATTTCTCTGATTACTAGTATGTTGATCAGTTTATTTGCTTTACCCATGTTAAGTTTCCCCTTCTGTGAAACACCTATTCATATTTTTGCCCACTTTTACATTCTTATTTACTGGAGTTCCTTATATCTTTTAGATATTGATGCCTTGTTTTAGCCTTTGCCATTACCTTCTTCCCGTGAGTTGCCTATCTGTTCATTTTGCCTGTTAGGTTCATCCTTGAATGGAAATCCTTTTTTATTCTGCTTAAATTTTTGTACCTTTCTGGGGAAAATGTATTTTTTATCTGCATTGAATTAGAGATTTGCAGTAGAGGGTCTGAAAATTAGGGTGTTTAGGCCAAGACCTTAGAGAATTCAAAAACCACTTTGACCTCTGAGCTGCAGCAGTGTGCAGAGTGCATTTCCTCAGAACTTTCCAGAGACAAAAACACGGGAGGCTCAACAGTCACCCCAGTGTGCGCATGCTTGAGCCAGCTGTGGGGATCGAACTGGCTCTCTGCAGTGTCTTCTCTTAGCCGACTAAGGAGCAGGGTCCTTTCAAATGCCCGGGTGAGTGCAGGGATGGTCCTTATATTCTCTCTGTCTGAATTTTCACTCAGTAGGAAATTTCAAGTTAGCAGGAATGCCCCCCTTTCCAACACCAATCTCACAACTAAGAATCAGAACCCGGCCTGGTGGGACTTTCTTTGTGATGTCCAAGAGGGGCCCCCTGAGGCACTGTCGTCTAGACACATTCTTCTTTCATTGTTCCTTTCATACAATTTTGGTTTCTTTTTTTTGCATATGTGTTCGTGTACTCACCCTTTTCAGACCATTCTGTAATTTCCTAAGAAGTTAATGTCCTATTAACAGTTTTATCCATGTGTCAAGTATTTGCATAGCATTTGGCAAACGTACCTGGTGAGCAGGGCTCTGGAGTTGACAGGTGGGGTGAGGGGACAGCAACCTCTAACAAAGTGTGTCTGGTACATCAGTTCCCAATGAACTGGTTCTAGGTTTCATTCTTCTTTCTTCTGTGCTCTTTGGTACATGGGCAGTGGTTCTAGTCACAACTCTGCCTTCTCTGGCTCTGTGTTCTCAGTCTTTTGATGTGTCTAGGTCTCGCTTTCCTGAAATGTACAAATCAGGCTAAATTAGGTCTGAGGTTCCCTGATAAATTATTTTCAATAATAAGCTTCAATATTTACAGCCAACTGAGTTGGTCGTAGTTGCTGTCACATCCTATTGCCACAGATCAATAATCCTCTACTGGCTAACTGTGGGGACCCTGGCTGTGTGTGTCCATAGCAGGAAGTCAGCAGCTGTCTCTCCTGAGTCTTCCTTCGGGAGGAGGTGGAGTTGGGGTGATGACTGCTTTATCTCTCGAGGCAGAGTTGTTTTCTGTAAGTAGCTGCACTGGGTGGAGAAGGTTCTGATTACCTATTAGCAATCAGCTAGGATTGGCATCCCACAAAGTAAGGGTGGGGACTTTGCTAATAATAGAAACTTTGGACTTTAGCCTGGTCTTCAGATTCCCTGTAAAAGGTGTGCCGGAGGGAAAATGGTTACCTTGATAAGAAACAGGAAAAAGTTTTAAGTTTCTAGCCTGAATTATAAGGATTGCCAACTGAGAGAGAAGAGAGAAGGCCTGCCAGATTAGTCGAAGGTGGTGTATGTGCTGTAATTGTGTTATTGTTGACACATTACTCACTCAGCATACATTAATTGAACAGCCATGTGTCAGATATTTGTCCAGCCACTGAGGGCTCATTATTCTTCAGGGCCTCAGAAGAAAGAGCCAGTTCTGTAGAGAGCCAGTTCGATCCCCACAGCTGGCTCAAGCATGCGCACACTGGGGTGACTGTTGAGCCTCCCGTGTTTTTGTCTCTGGAAAGTACTGAGGAATGTTTTTTTCTTAGACATTTGACCTGCAGTTAGGGTTTCCTGCCATTAGGAGTTAGTGTTTTAAAATCATTTACACAATCAATTAATCTAGGGATCAAAATATAAACATGATTTACCTGAGATTCTAATGTGATTTTCCTTTTTAGACATAAAATTGTTTCTTAAAATAACTTTAAACTTCAAGGCTGGTTATCTGTATTTTAAAGTAATTGATACAGAGAGAAATGCAAAAGAAAACAGAAGTCTAGATAAATTAAGTACCTTATTTACATAGGTTTCACTGTTTTAATTGTTAATCAGGAGGTCCTGTTTCCATAGTATCTAAAAGAGGAACTTTCCATTCTGTTCTTACACTTCGTCCTTACATGTGGTCGTCTCTGGGCTTATACATGGCACTGGCTCCGTGGCTTCCCATTATGTCCTTTCATCTCTTTAACACTTCACCCTCTTGAGAAAAGCTTGCAGGGGGAGTTGGGTAGGAGAGAGCCTCTCTTTTCTGGTCCTCCCCCGATTTCCTGCCTTTCATTCATTTATAAGGTATTCAGTGCCTATTTTATGTCTGGAATGGAGCCAGGTCCTGTAGTTACAAAGATAAATAAGAAATATGTGTTTCCACCCTTGAGGTACTCACAGCCTAGGGAGGGAGGACAACATTTGAAATAGTAAATTATGCTACGCTGTAGAAAGTGCTGTGTTTTGAGTTATGAACAAAGAACACTAGAGGAATAAAAGAGAGTGCTAGTTAGGGGATATAGTCAATAATCTATATATATATAAAAGCCAGGCGACCAGAACAATGGAATGACCGGAACGACCGGTCACTATGACGTGTACTGTGGCAGCCAACCAGCCTGATCGGGGGCCCCCATCAGTCCCCCCTCCCAACCTTCTGTGGCCCCTCCCCCAGCCAGCCCAGGCCCTATTGCCCCCCCTACCCCCACCCCAATCGTGGGCGGGACCAGCTGGCCAACCCCAGATCGCCCCTCATCCCCGCCAGCCTGGCCCGATTGGCCCCCACCAGGGCAGGCCTGCCGGACCCCACCTGTGCACAAATTTGTGCTCTGAGCCTCTAGTATTATAATAACTACAGGGTCAGATTATGGGGAAGCATGAGACTTGATGATGGTTGAGTTAGGTATTAAAGAAGGCCTTGGAATTTGCCAGGCAGCAAAGGTGGTAGCAGAAGATAGTTTTACCTTTGTAGCTTGAGAAAAGAGAAAGATGCTAAAAGCATCTGCTCTAGTGACTTTTTTTTTCAATGAAAAAGGATTTTCTGTTTTTACCATTAGAGCATTATAAAATGTAAGAGAAAGGAAAAGCAAGGGCAAGCAAGCATCCCTCCTCCTAATAGTGTCAACTGAAGCTCCTGGGTTAGGTGTTCCATGAAACTGAAGTACAGTAGCAAAGCTTAGTCATTAAATACTTTTGGCCATCCTTTAAAAAGGAATCTCCAAAAATGATAGATAAAATAGTACTTTCTCAGAGCAGATTTCTTAAAATGATTATATTTCTCCTAAACACAACATTTTAAACATTTAAGCAGAACATTTTGGAGACAGAGATATAAAGTGATTTCATCTCAGTATTAACCCTTAATTTATTATGCAAATGAAGGACAATGGTAGTAAAGACAATTCAAATATTTTAAATCTGTTTTAAGAATGAAATCTATATGATTTGGTTCTCCAGGTTTACCATACTTTTCTTGGATTGATAATAAATAAAATGAGTTTGTATTTCCTGAGCAAATAGTGGCCAAAACTTTCAGAGGGTACTACAGAATTTCATTCTAATGTTATCTGAATTTCCTGTGGTCACAAAAAAAGATAGTAATAAGGTTGGTTTGGAGAACTTCAAGAGATCATCTACTATCTTTATGCTGAATTAGGTTGGAACTTAAAAACAATTTTTTAAAGAAAGTTTTCAAGCGTACACAAAACCAGAGAACATAATATGGACTCCAGATAGTCATCCTCCATATTTAACATTTTTGTCATAACTTCCTCCATCTATCCTCTCTCCATCATCTTTTTACCCTGCATTCATTTGTGTGTGATGCAACTTTATCTGATGTATAGTTTTGTGTGACCATTATGACAGTCATGACCTAGAGCTGTTACATCACCACAAAAGAACTCTTTTGTGCGTTTTGTATTAGCATTACACTTAGGTAGGTATGTATTTATGTATTGATTTAATTTTGGAGAGCAATTATAAATTGTGCTTTTAATCTTGATTTCAATATTCATTGCAAGTATATAGCAGTATGATTAATTTTTGTGTGGTGATCTTGTATCCTATAACTTTGCTGAATTTGTGCATTAGTTCTGTGAGCTTTTTGCAGATTCCTTGGGATTTTCTACATATATAATCATGTCATCTGCAAATAAGGACAATTTTATCTTTCCTTTTTGATCTGTATGCCTTTCATTTTATCTTTGTGCCCTATTGCATTGGCTAGGACTTCCAGTGCTATGTTGAATAAGAGTAGTGCACGCAGACATTTTGCCTTTTTCCTGATCCTAGGTGGGGCAGCATTCAGGCTTTTACCATTAAATACAATGTTTGCTATAGGATTTTTGTAGATGTTCTTTATCAATTTGAGGAAGTTCTCCTTTATTCCTAGTTTGCTGGATAGTCTTTATCATGAATCAAATGTTTTGTCTGCATTTACTGATTTGCTTATATAATTTGGCAAGTGAAAGGCAAATTAAATCTATCCTGTAACTGCTGCTTTCCCCAAGTGCTCATTGCAGGCTTCATATTGCCAATAGTGAAATATGGCAACCTAGCCTGGACGGTGTGGCTCAGTTATTTAGCGTTGACTTATGAACCAGGAGGTCACGGTTCCATTCCTTGCCAGGACACACGCCCGAGTTGTGGGGTCAGTCCCCAGTTGGGGGCATGCAGGAGGCAGCTGAACAATGAGTATTCTCTGAAATCAATAAAATATATATAAAAAAGCTTGAACTTTGAGTCTTCATGACCAGATTATGAATGTTTTAAAAATGTATATATGGTAACCTAAAAAAAAGGAAGATTCCAGAGAAAGCAATTTGGAATATTCATATTACTACTAATTCTCCATTGATAGATGTCAAGAGGAATTGACCAGATACTTGCTGAATGTCTGGCCTTTGAGGTAGATATAGAGCAGAGAGGTTAAGAGCAGGCATTTTTGGACTCAGACTTTGTTCTAATGTGGCCTTCATCATTTTCTAGCTATGTGTGTCTTCAAGCAAACTACCTGTCTAAGCCTCAGTTTCCTTATCTATGAATGGGGCTAATGATTATCTCATGTTGTGAGGATTAAATGAGTTAATATATATAATGCTTAACACATTTTAGGCATTTAATAAGTGTTAGCTATTCTTGTTGCAGCATTCACATATTTCACGATAAGTTATTAAACTCTTATATTTTAAGCACTGTGCTGAGCATTTGGAATGAGACAGAATTATATGAAGTGAAGATTCAATGTTAGAAGGGTGCCATTTAATTTTCAAACATCCCATATCTATACTAATAAAAGGGTAATATGCTAATTAGATCAGACGTCTTCCGATGATCATCCGGACGTCCTTCCTGACAAAGCCGGGCCCAAGAGAAGCTGCCCACCTGCGGTCCCAGGCGGCAGCGGCTGTGGTCCGGGAGAGGAAGAAAAGCTGCCTGCCCTGCGGTCCCGGGCGCCAGTGCCTGCGGCTGTAGCTGGGGAGAGGGAGAAAAGCCACCCACCCCGCGGCTGTGGCTGGCCTGGGCAAAGCCAGCCCGGGTCCTGGGTGCCTGCAGCCAGCCAGAGGGAGGGAATCCTGGGTCCTGGGTGCGGGGCCAAGGCAGAGGTGGTTAGGGGCAATCAGGCAAGCAGGCAGAGGTGCTTAGGGGCGATCAGGCAGGCAGAGGTGGTTAGGAGTGGTCAGGCAGGCAGACAGAGGGGTTAGGGGCAATCAGGCAGGCAGGCAGGCAGACGAGCAGTTAAGAGCCAGCAGTCCCAGATTGTGATAGGCATGTCCCCCGAGGGGTACCGGATTGGAGAGGGTGCAGACCGGGCTGAGGGACACCCCCACCTGCCCCCTGTGCACGAATTTTGTGCACCGGGCTTCTAGTGTTTTAATAAATGAATGGAAACTTCTACCCATCCAAGACCAGTCAGTCTCTGGTCCTCCCTCCCTCCCTCCCTCTTTCCTCTCTCTTCTCGTTTCCTTCCAGTTTTTTGGTAACAATCCAGCTGTCCTAGGTGAACCAGTTTCTACCCCACCAATCTTGCCTGCTCTTGAATGCATTTCCTCTTTCTCTTTCTTTCATTTTACTTTTTCAGTTTCTCATAGGTCTCCTAATTCTATTTCAGGCCATCTTTCTCTTTAATATCTTCTACTTCCATAGACAACCTCAGCACAGGCCAGCAACCTCAGGACAGCCTTTCCTAATGATGTACTCAAGTACTTATGAGCCTAAAGCTATTATGATCATGACTAAGCTATATGAGAGTCACCTGAATTAAAAGTCATAATAATAAAAAAATTAGTGACATTAACCTCTAAAAGCCTTGATGGTGCCCAGAATTCCTTAATAGAATCTCCACTAAATATTCCACTTCTCTTCTCATTTTATTCTAATTAAACCTCCTTTTCCTCAGATAACAGCATCAAGAGAAATTAAAAGCACCAGCTTAATTTTTGTTTAATTGCTTCATTTCAAAAGAATGCATTTCTGTTATTTTCTCAATGCAGATTTACAGTATATCTGCCACTTTGTGAATTTTTAAAAGCTTTAGTGGATTGGCCTAAGAGTCTAGCCTCCTTGACAACATTGTTTCTAAAGGAAAATGCATTCCCTAAACTCCTCACAAACAAGCCAGCTCTGGGAACCTACTCTGTTGGTAATGGGGCGCTCCCTGTACTAAATGTTTCAACTTGTAGAGGATTGCAGCCCTTGCAGGTATTTTAGAGAACCAAACCAGCCTGTAAGTGCGGTATTTGGTTCATCCTCCTTGGAAAGAAAACCATCTAATTAGAGTTGCCATGACAACTCTGTTTTCATGCAATATAACAGACCTATTGACCTCAAGTTAAGGTTGATGAAGCACATGTACGTGTTGGTGACAGAAACCTGTCATCTAAGATCTTACAGCATTGGCTCCATTTTTCTCCTAGCTTCTTTTCCAATTGATGCCCCAACAAGCATCTATTAAGCACCTACTTTTATGTGAAGCACTTATATAAACCCATAAACTATATATATATAAATGGCTAATATGCAGAGTGTCCCCTCGGGATTTCGACCCGGAGACTGGGAGTTCGATTGCTCACTATGACGTGTGCTGACCACCAGGGGGCAGCGCAGAACGAAGGAAGCCCCCAATTGGCCCTGATCGCAGGCCAGGCCTGGGGACCCTACCTGTGCACAAATTTCGTGCACCGGGCCTCTAGTCTACCATAAGAATAGAGAAGCAATATGAAACCCTCTCAAGGATTAAGGATAAAACCCAAACATCGTACCATCACTTTCATGATCCAGCCCCTGACAGCACATGTGACCTTCTCCTCCATGCCCCCCTGGTGCCCTCTGCTGTGGCTACATTGGCCTCGTTCTGTGCTTCAAGCACTCTGGGCCCATTGCCACCTTTAGGCTTTTGCACTTGCTGTTCCCACTTCCAGAAAGACTCTTTTCCCCCAGATGTTTACTTGTTTCACTCCACTTTATCATTTGGTCCGTTTAAGTTAATTTCCTGAGAGGCGTTCCCTGAAGCTCCCTCCCAATACCTTCCCGCATACAGTTATGCTCTTTGACATTATATTTTATTTTCTTCTTAGTGCTTTCTGTTCTCTTCTGTCATTTTAGAATTATTTTATTATTGTGTTGTGTCTTACATAATCTCGTTCTCTACCATGCCTATTATTATTTCTGGAATGAATGAAGAAAAGAGTGATAAATTTTATAGTGATCAAGAAAGGCTTCAGGTCAGCTTTGGTGCTCAGCAATTGATAGATCATAATTTCTTTTCAATTATCCTTGCCTATTTTAAATAGATTAATAGCAAATCACTTGCTTATTGTGCAGTTCTCTAACAAGGCCAAAAAAAAAAAAATGTATTACTGGGAAAAAAGTGATTAAAATGAGGAGGGGAAAAAAAGGCTTCATGTACTGGCACCCATGTAAGTATTTTGGAAAAGATGACAGAGATGGAGATGGTTGGGCAGAGATAATGGCCAGAGGCATTTTATGTGTGAGAAATGATCTGTATTCAAAAGTGCTACGTGGAGGTCAATAATCCTTTGTTCAGTCAGAGCCTTTT
Organism: Myotis nattereri; assembly: GCF_964212035.1. Lineage (NCBI taxonomy): Eukaryota > Metazoa > Chordata > Mammalia > Chiroptera > Vespertilionidae > Myotis > Myotis nattereri. The sequence continues at coordinate 71,666,593 of NC_138085.1, read as the reverse complement.
TCGTGCCCAGCTGAACTGTAGTGTGAGCAAGAAGGAGGCTGGGTAGATGGGATTTAGAATTTTAAAGAAACAGTTTTAGTTTGACCAGAAAGATACAGGTGGCCATGCTAGAAAATAGACAGTGGGCCTACAGTAGGGGAAGCAGGAAGCCTTACGTGCTTAAGCAAGTCTCTATTTGAGGAAACATGACTAAAGTTGTGGAGTCTTGGGTGGGGGAGGGAGAAGGAGGGGCCCATTACACCAGTGACCTAGAAAGTTTAGAAGGAACCCTTTAGCTGCACTTTCCTCCAGAGCATTGATTTCTTAAGTTCATTAAAAGTGTGTGTTTTTTCAAGCATTTTAGTAGATACCCACTAAATGAATTAATTTTTTTACTTTGGTTTAAATGTTGATTCTTTTTTAAAAGAAACAAAGGTACCTGAGTGTTAGAACTCAATGATAATAACAACATTTAAAACTATGAGTGAGGCACTCATTGAATATCTTCTATGAATCTTTAATTCATTTTGACAGTAGCCCTGTGATCTTTATTATCCCCATTTCACAAGTGAGCAAACTGAGGCCCAGGGAAGTTTGAAACAACTTGCCCCATGGTCAATATACTACGTGGCCAAAGTGGATTTCAGATCCTCGTAGCCCGTCTCATTCCAGAGCAAGGGCTCCTAACCACCTCATTTTTATGGGTTGTTTATACTTTAAGCTTTTTTGTTTAAAGTTCTTATTTCATATCATGTTATGTATCTTCATGCTTTTATTTGGAATGCTGACTTTCCTTCTAAAAATAAATTGCTTGATGCTCAGCCCACAGATACTTATTGCTAACTTACTATATTCAAGGTATTATATCACATATTAGCAGCATGCCTTGAAAAGCACCTAACCAGCTGTATATTGCATTTATATTAGAAGAAATTAACCTCATTGAACTTATGTTTTCTTCCCCCCAATAATATTCTGTTTGTGTTTCATATAACAGTGGATCTAATATAAGCATGAGAATTGAAAGATAATGTATAGGTTCTTTTGGGGATGATTTTTTTTCTGTTCATATTTAAACTTAAGAGAAAAAGTTACAAGAAGAGAATGAGGAGCTGCCTTAGATCTTTTATCCAGTTTCACCAGTCGTTTATATTTGTCCCATTCACCTTAGCCTCCTATGTATTTATATTTATATATTATGATTATCTTTTAACTCAGCCATGTGAGAGCAAGTTGGGGACATGATGCCCTTTACCCTAAATGCTTCAGAATGTTTCCTAAGCACCTGGACATTCTGTTACCTAGCCACAATGCAGCTATCGAATCAGGAAACGTATCCTTGGCAGTACTGTCAGCTCATCCACAGTCTGTGCTCTGATTGTCGGTTGTTCCAATAATACCCTTTTAGCTATTTTCACCCTGGTCCAGGATCCGGTCCAGGATTACACATTGTCTTCAGTCATCATGTCTCTTCATTTTATTTTTTTAGTCTGGAACAGTTTCTCCATGTTTCTTCCTCTTTCTTGATCTTGATAGTTTTGAAGCACACAGATCAGTTATTGTGTTCCTTGGTTGGGGTTCACTTGATGCTCCCTCGTGTTGAGATTCAGGTGATGAGTTTGGGGCGGCAGTGCTGCAGACATGCTGTGTGTCCTGAGGGCATCAGACCAAGGGGCCCAGGCTGGCAGTTTGTCCCAGGATTGAGGATGCCAACCAGGAGCACTTGGTTTAGCGGTGTCCATGAGGTTTCTTTACAATGACATTACTAATTCTGTCTTTGTAATTGATAAGTCATTTGCGGGGAGCTTACCTTTATTTAATCAGAGAAGACAGGCAGAGGATTGCAAGCAAAGAAACCATTCAGTGAGAGATGGTGTCATGTTTAGCTAAATGGAAAAGGCTTGTGGTCAAGAGGAGGGCTAAGAAGGGTATGTAGTAGTAACAGATGCCCGACAGTGCTGAAGGGCTGGGCAACCTGTTGAGGAGCTAAGCAAGCATGAAGGGCTTAATGACCAAGTGCCCCTGTTACAAAATGAAACTCTGTTGCTACTGGCAGCAGGGACTTCCGTGCATCCAGGGCTGGTGAGAAAAATCACACTGGACAGTCCTGGCTGTGTTCCTGCTTTTCTCCGAATTTCGTACCCTCTGTTTCCCAGCACCTAGACCTCTGCTTCTGAATAATATGCTTTCACTACTACCCACCAGTTCTTAACTTTGTGCTAGGAAAGCGTGTACATTAAGATTGTTACATTGTGCTAGAAAAGTGTGTACATTGTTATAGGAGTTCTTTTAAGGCGTTCTTTAATAAAATATACTCTTGGCTTTCAGAATCCAAATAGCTACCTTCCTGTCCACAGTACTGCATTAGGCCAGAGTAGAACGATGGAACTAAAATGTACTTGAGAGTTACTTGGTCCCATCCTCATTGTGCACATAAGGAAACTGGACACCAGAAAAGCTAACTGGGTGCTAAAGTCCCCACAGCCAGATGTTGTGGCAGGGGCAGGGTGTGGAGCGGTGGTGAAATACGTGGCTTCTGGAATTCAGTGGCCTGGTTCAACCCAGTGTCCATCATTTACTGGATGAATTCATTGAGTCCGTTACTTAACCTGCCAAGCCTTATTGTTTATCTGTAAAATATCTCAACCTCACAGAGCTTTTGTAAGGATTGATCATAGCTAATAAGTGAAAGCTTTCGATACAATGCCTGGCTCATAGAAAGTGTTCAATGTGTGTTAACTGTTGTTACTGGTCTTCTAAATAGTAGAATTCAGATCAGTAATATGGAATCCCAAAACCCGTGGGAATTTTAGGTTCCCAACCGCAGAACCAAACCAAACTATGAAATAGTCTGCACATCGCTCAGGCACTTCCTTCATTTGGTCATTGCCCTTTCCATTATGCCTTCACTCACCAAGTTCAACACCTTCTGTTCTTTGCATTCACTTATGCCTCTCCTACAAAAGTAGTATGTGCTCATTGTACCCACCCCAATTCCAGTACCACCAAAGAGCAGAGTGTACAAGGTAAAATGCCATCCTTTTGTGTTACTGATGCTCCCTCTAACTCTAGAAGTTATTCCACAACATGGTCTCTTCATTGCAAGTGGGAATTAAAACCCCTCTTCATTTGGATTTTCCTCAGATAATCTAGAACTATCCTTTCACCACCACTGCATGTCTATCTGCCTATCTCCCTCCCTCCACTGAGGCGCACGGAAGGTCTGTGAGACACCCAGGCAGCCCTGTTCTCTCTGGATCTCCCCCTTCTGCCAGTTTGTTTCCATTCCTTTGGGGGCAGGGTGCTCTTCTGTGCCATATCTTTCTTTCCTGTGCTGGGGCTTCTCTGACCTGGGTGGTACACCCTCTTCCTCAGCACAAGAAGCCTCAAGTCTTCACCTCCATGAGAAGGCAGGGGAAGTATGATTTGCTGCAAATGCCGGGTATGTAGATTTAGCGTTTTCACAGTGTTGTCCCTGTTCACCCAGTTTGGGTTTTTACCATAAAAATGGTATGATATATTACATACTATTCTGCAACTCTCTTTTTCTCTTGCATTATTCTAAATCAGGACCTATAGGTCACTCTCGTTCTTTCTCTTGGCTGCGTGATCCTCCATTGGGAGGTTCCACTCTATTGGATTCCACTCTCCCATCAGCAGCTATTTCAGTTGTTTGAAATTTGTTTACATTTGTCTTTTGGTCCTACCCGTATGAGCTTGCCATTTATCTGTCTAGCATTTGGTGTTAGTCCTCACCCTTCTGAGGTGGTTCCCCTCTCTAGAATACGCCCGATCTGTATGTTGAGTGTAGGGGTCAGTTGGTGTGGTTCTGCTCAGGCTATGAGCATGGCTGTAGCTTAATAGTTCAAGGATGTGATGTAAGTGAGCTTAAGGGCTCCCCCTGCTCTGAAGTAACCCTGATCTGGGGTCGGTTCGTAGAGAAATGAGTTAGCACCCAGAAATGTGAATTTCCCTGAGTTCACTGCAGCCATGTTGAGCAGTCTTGGTTGATTGGAAAAAAGAGGTACTGACAGGAGCCCGGGACACTCTTGAGGGCCAGAAGCTCTTTGGTGGATGACTGGGCCCTGCACCTTTGCTCAGGGTTTGCCAGGTGGCCCAGAAATTGTGGGTCCCTCCCTGCCTTTCTCCTCAAAGACTAAATATCCACCTGGACTTCTCTGGGATTGTTTTGGAGGAGTACCAGCATTTCTGAGCGTTAAGAGTGTCTTGCACCGAATCTTACACCAAGAGGTCCCTGCAGCCTGTTCCTGTGCGTGAGCGTGGGTGAGATTACTTACTACAGGTCCATCGGTGCCGCTGATGCGGTATTGACGCATTCACACTGCATTCAGCAGCCAGGCAGCTTTTTCAGTAGATTGTGTTCCCATTCCTCTCTGTGCCGTTTATGTTGCTCTGTTAATAAATTTTGAGTGGTTTGGTTTTGAAAGCTTAAGAAAATCAAAATTCTGGGGCAACTAAGAAAGTGTGGTTTTAAGCCAACCTCAATTACAGTTAGCCCATTCAATTGGCATTGTCTTGACTACGTTTACAGAACCTGATCCCTTCCTGACTAAACCTTTCTTCTTCTGTTGCATCCGTGCCACTGGCTTATAGAAAACAAGCACCTCTGCCTTCTGGATTATCAAGTTCCCCACTAACACAGGTTTCCCTGAGCTGCCGACCCTCCACTCCTCCTGGGCGACGGGGCCTCCTGCTGCTTCTCCGCAGGCCGCCCTGGCCCTCGCTTACTGTCATGACTGTTTTGAATCATCTATTTTAGAGAATTTGATAAAAATAGTATTTAAGTCTATGGATTTTTTTTTAAATAAAAGATACAGGTAAATAAATTATGCTGTTTAGATACAGGCTCCCAATTTCGAACAGATGGGTATTAACAGAACTGAGCTCCACTTTCTCCATTAGTAAACAATTTATTTAGTAAGATAATGTTTTTAAATGGCAGGGATCTACTGAATCTATGGCATTTTTAAAAAATTCTGATTGTGCAGATAGCCTCCTCACCTCTTCAGAGCTCCAGACATCCTTTTCCTCACCTTTTTCTCAGTCCCCTCTCCCCTTCATGTTCCTGTGTTCAGGTGGCGTTGGGAGCTTACTACCTGGATGGCTGGTGGTATGTGATGGGAGCTGCACCCCCATCAGTATCGGGGTCCTGATCTGTAGACTGCTGACGTCCTGTGCGCACATTTGTGGACGTTTCCTGGGGCAGTAGCTGCGCCAGGGCCAGGCAGCTCAGCTCTATCAGCAGAAAGAAGAGCGGGAGTGCCTCTAAGCAAGCTCCTGCCTGCAGTCCCACCTCCCCTCATCGCCCACTGCCTTGCCTGCATCACACCCTGTCCTGCTGGGCAGCTGTGGTGAGGGGCAGGGAGGAGGAGCCGGAACAGAGGCAGGAAGACCAATGGGCAACTGGACACAGGTGATTAACCTGAGAGGTGGAGCTCGGGCAGGCGGAATATTGCCAAAACTGACAGCAGTTTCCTATTAGGGAGTTGAGAAGGGCTTCGACCTCTAGGATACAAGACTCCTTCTGTATGTTTGACACAGTGATTCTCATGCTGGGGTGGGGGCAGTTGCAAAATCTATCCTGATGGTTCATATCACAACCAGCTATTGGGTTTGGGTTTTTCGTTTTTTTCCCCCCAAATCGCACATTTCTCTATCTTGAGATTCTAACACGCTACCCTAGAACGGGGATGGGAAAAGAGATATTTCTTTTTCTCTCCCTCCCCTTCTCCCTGAGACTCTTGGGAGAGATACCATGTTCCTTGGGTCTGCTGGGGCAGATGGAGGTGGGGAAGCACTGCCTAGTGGCTGTGTGGTGACTGCTTATATCGGCTATAGATGCTGTTCAACAGCACGCGGATTTCCATCCTTAGCCAGAAAGGCATGTGACTGCTCCATGTGAACCAAACCCAAACAACAACAAAAATACTTCCAGGTTAGTCACAAAAGATAAAATCACAACATCAAAAGGGCTCGCCCTCTAACTGGTGTTTTCATCTGCGATGAATATTAGCCAGCTGTTGTTAAACATTAACTATAACACATATCCCGAGGACACGGAGGGTGACTTCCCTACGGTTGGAATTGTGGCACCTTATTGTTGTCCCTAAATAGTTTATATGTTGACACATGTTTTTAATTTTTCAAAACCCACTTGAACTTTACGCAGCCCTTTTGTGATAACTTGGGTGTCACAGAGCCAAACCCGGGAACTGCTGCCAGTAAGTGAGCTGAATGTGTACTTTATGTTTCTGAAAGCGAATTCGATCTAAACTTTCTCTGGCTTACTAAAATGGGGGTGCTTCAGTCTGTGCTACTTGGAGTGGTGGTCCCTCTTGCAGTGGCAGACGTGCATAATGCTGGAGACCCCACTTTAGGCCTCTGCTGACAGCCCTGAGCTCCCACAAAACTCTGAAGACGGCCTGCGAACCATCTAGAAGTCAGCATCCCACCCTAAGTACAGGCCTAATTCAAGGTTAACAGTAAGACCAACATTTTGTTGCTTAATTTTCCTATTAAACTCTGGGTTGCTGATTGAAGCAGAATTCCAATGTATTGACACACCACCACATTGTTAACACGATAGGGAGGATTTGATTATGGGAGAGCACATCTAAAAACGGTAAATTGACAAAAAAAAAAAAAAAAAATCCTGGGGGCCTTGCTTCTCAAGGCAGCTTTTGTGGTTACATTCCTTTATTTGATGTGGTTCCCTCCTTCTCCTGTGCCAAACGGTGCAATGTGGAAAAATGATGAAGTTGCAAAAAGGGGGGAGGGAGGGGCCAGGGGGAGATAGGGAGTGAACTGTTTAGTAACAAGAGAAAGAAAACAGAGCTTAAGGATCAAAGACAAAGGTACCTGTTTCTGCAGGCAGGAAGAAGTAGACACAGGGCTCCTCTCCCCCGTGCTGTGGTGCTGTGCCGGGTAAAGCCTGAGCCTGCCACCAGCCGGCCCTTGCAGGCCAACAGGCAGGCTGCGCTCACAGGCAGGGAGGCCACAGCTGCCTGAGGTGGCTCCAGCAGCTGCCAGAGAACAGCAAGGCTGAGCCTGGGGGTCACCAAGAACAGCCAGGGCCCCAGAGCAAAGGGGCGGAGAATGAAGGTTGCCTTCCACCCGTCAGATTATGGGGCCCAACACGTTTTAACACCAGCCAACCTTGGAGTCCTCAAAGGAGCATTGGAATCTAAATGAGGAAGAAGGTTTCCGTGCGGGTACAGGCTTGGATTTATTTACAATTTTCAGGCTGGCCAGCTTTCCTGTTGTGCGGTTGGTGACTACCCAAAGTGACATTTTCGGAGTTTTAAAATGATATTTTTTTGCACTGTGAAAAGAGCATATATGATTCATCTTAATATTTCTGAGGATCAGTCACTAGCTAGCAGCTAGTATTTTGGGTGGGAGGAAGACTTTTGTAGGCAGCTTTTTCACCTAACATAGACGTAGAAAGCACCAGAATATGCCTCAAGCTTCATTCGAAATCATATAAATAGCTCTTTCTTGGAGTTCCAATCCTGTGTTACACGATCTCCCACAGTCAGTCCGTGAGATTGCCTCCTATTCACCTCAACCTACCTGTTTTTCATTTTTGTTAACTAATGTAGGCCTTTGTACCCATGTTTCTCACTGGGTATTTTCCCCTACCTTCAGCATCTGTAGAACTGATCCTATCATCCTAGATCAAGTCAGCAAACTACAGCATGGTAGCCCAATCAGCTACAGCCTGCTTCGTGTGTCCTGCAAGCTAAGAATGCTTTTCACATTTTAAAAAATGTGTTTTTATTGATTTCAGAGAGAGAAAGGGAGAGGGAGAGAGACACAGAAAGCAACATAATGATGAGAGAATCATCGATCCACTGCCTCCTGTATGCCCCCACTGGGGATCGAGCCCGCAACCTGGGCATGTGCCCTAACCGGGAATTGAACTATGACCTCCTAGTTCATGGGTTGACACTCACCCACTGAGCCATGCCGGCCAGGCTGCTTTCCACATTTTTATACAATTAGAAAAACATATAAAGAATAATACTTTGTGACTCGTAAAAATTATGTGAAATTCACATTTCAGTGTTCATAATAAAATTTTATTGGAACACAGATGTGCTCATTTGTTTAGATGTTGTCTGTGGCAGTTTTTGTGCTATAGCATCAGAGCAGTTGCGACAGACCTTATGGCCATAAAGCCAGCAACACTTACTACCTGGCTCTTTACTGAAAAAGTTTTCCCAACTCCTATTCTACACCCTTCAAACCTTCCTTTTCACAGTGACTATTTCAGAAAAGATATCTTGGGCGGCCTGGAGTATGAAATGCGCTTTTATCATTGGTCTGCTGTTCATCGAGTTCCCAACAGTTGATCCAGTGCTGGGCCTGTTAAGAAGTCTCTGTGTCCCCCTCACTCCAGCCCATGCTGACGTAACAGTTTCTTTGCCCTGCCTTCTGGTTACCAGCATGTAACTGTGTACTTCCTTCTGTCCATGTCTACACTTAGCAGTGGTCACCCTTTTTTCTGGTTGTTTCCATAAATGTCCCATACTAGGGATTAGACTCCTGAGGAGCATTGATTTTTTTTTTTTTACCTTCCTGTTGTCCATAATCCCTCTCAAACTGTCAGTGACCTAATGCCTTTGGGATGGGAGACATTTGCTTTACACACACCCTCCCTCACTCCCAGTCCCCCGAGGTTATTCTTATGCAATCGTGACAACTGCTAATGCAGAAAATAATTTACAATCCCAGTTTTACTGTTTCTAGTTTTAAAACCTTGGGGAAGTTATCAGTCTCAGGCCTCAGTCTTTTCATCTCTACAATGAGTGTATTGACACCTGCTACCTACTTTGTAAGGCTATTATAAAAAGCCAACTGAATAGCACTTTGGAAACAAATTGTCAAGTCCTGTGTACCAGTACCCTGGGTTATCTCATCCTCTGTGTGTGTGTGTGTGTGTGTGTGTGTGTGTACACATGCATGCGTGCAAGCCCAGCTCCAGCTCCCTACATATTAGCTCATTGAGCAGAGAGACCATAAACAGCATTAGACAGTAATGTCAGTGATATCAGTGAGCAGGAATCAGGTGGGTACCCTTCTCTGTACTAGTCAGGCTGAGGGATGTTTCCAATTCTCTGCATCTTCCTTTGACCACCATTAAAACCTGTGTGCAATGGGGAGATAGAAGTTAGAAAAATGCTTATGGGTTTAGTCTGGTAACTATTATAGGCATTGTTTTGTTCCAGCTTTATTGAAGTAAAATTTACAAAATTGTAGGATATTTAAAATGTGCGTGATGATTTGATATATGTATGTGTTGATCGTTTTCAGTAAACATGTTTTAAAGGTAATTCCTAGGAAAAGTAACCTCTACATGTTAATAGCAGAGCAGTAAAGTCATTCATTTGGAGCCTCAGCCTTGACTGGTTTTGAAATAGTTCCACTTCTTAAAGAAGTTGTGATGGAATCAACTTTAAGTAATAGGCCAAGGATCAAAATGCAACAAGGAGGGCCCTGCTGGGGACCTCCTTCCCAAGGTTGTGGGTTCAATCCCCAGTAAGGGCACATACAGGAAACAACCGATGCATGTATAAATATGGAGCAACAAATCAGTTGTTCTCTCTCTCTCTCTCTCTCTCTCTCTCTCTCTCTCTCTCTCTCTCTCTCCATTCCTCTCTCTCACTCTCTCTCTGAAATAAATTTAAAAAAATTTTTTTAATACAACAAGAGGAAAAAGGCTTTTTTCTTTCTTAGCCTGTTCATCTTGCGTGGCCGGGTACCATTATAAATAGTTAATACCAAATCCTAGTAGAACATCTGCTAAGATTGTTGTTTTAGGGAGCTTACTTTAAATGCTTTCCACATGCTAACAGTTCTGCTGGTGGACATCTGTTAAGAATACTGTCCCTTAAAGGCTTTTTTGAGATGTTAACAAACTTAAAATACACATATCTGAGCAAAAGCTTGGTTAGTGTTCGTGTCATTAGATGTATTCTGTTTGCAATTACAATATTCCCGTCTTGTGAATTGCTTTCAGTGTAGCTTCCTTGCTTTCATTCTACTTCCTCTCTGTTGGAACGTGGTCCTCTGGCCCTCAGGGTTCTTCCAGGTTTCCAGTGGTTCACTTGCCTGGAATGAAAAAGGCTCCAATCATTCAGTTCAGGTACCTAAATAAGTTGAATAAATGTTTCTGGAGGCAGCCCCGGGCGCTCAGTCAGCCCAGGCATCTGCCTGAAACACCCAAGCTGGAAGGAGACGGATGAATTGGTACATGTGGGACCAGATGGCAGGGCCTGACCAGGACTCAGAAGTCACAAAAGTGTAACTGAAGACCTGACAGTGGGTAGATTTAGGTCAGAGATACCTGGATTTTGATGCCTCTCCACCATTTACCACCTACGTGACCTTAGGGAGGTTGTGTTGTTTCTCTAAGCTTCGGCCTTCTCATCTGTAAAATGGGTCCACACCTTTCTCATAGATGTGTGTGAAGAAGAGATGATATTGTATAGGCAAAGCACCTAGTACAGTGGCTGTCCATAGTGCTCCGAAAATGGAGCCATTATTCACTGCTCCATTCTGTGGAAATGTCATTTTCCAGCTAAATTCCTCATATTGTCTTTTAAACTCTCTTCATGTATATTGTGCCTAAGCAAAGAGAAGATTTGAATTATTCATATAGTATGCATTCACATTTTTAAATTACTCTATTTAATAATTCCATGACCTTCTAAGTAATTTAACTTAGCAATTTCAACTTCTTTAGACTTTGTTCCAGAGGAACATTTTCTGAGTGTTTAATCATATTTATTGTTGTCTCAGAACATTTTCATATTTATATGTCCCTCTAAAAACGGGAAACAAGACATGAATACAGTACTCCACTGCCGAGTAGACCTGGCGGTAGACCACTCTAACCGAAGACGTGGTCTGTGCCATGAGTGTGTTTAGTGGAAATACAGACCTAATATAGCCAGGCCTACATCCATGCTTCAGGGAACCTCTCATCGAGTTTCACTCAGAAAAGGACAGAGGCTTTGGAACCAGAAAGACAGTGATTCAGTCCCATCCCTGCAACTTGTTGAGTACTCTTGGAAAAGATACTTAGATTCTTAGAACCTCAGTTTCTTCATCTGTAAATTGGGCTAATTAAGTCTATTTGGCAGAGTTGTTATGAGGTTTAGAAATAATGAAATGCCCATTAGAGTGCCTGGCAAAGTGGATCCTCATAAATTAACAGTGACTTTTGTTTTACTGTAATGGCTCTCCTGGCAGGCCACCAGGAAGCACACGCTGACGTTGTAGAGTTGCCCAGATTCTTGAAGGCCTGGCATTCTTCTGCCTTGCGGGGAATTAACAGTGGTGCCCTAGTTCAGACTGGGAAACTCGAGACCTTAAACAGAATTAGGCATGCAGTTAGTGCTTATTGAATTGAAGGCTCGCTTTTCCTTAGGATTTCTCTTAACTTGGGGGCTAGTGGACGCTTGTGCCCATCTACCACCTGGAATTTCCCTGTTCCCATGCTTCAGCCTCCAACACTCCCCTGAGTCATACTGTAGAGGAGACAACTCAGACCCGATTCCGAGGCCAAGCAGGATGCTAAGGCTGGTCAGTGTCTCTGACAGCGCCTTCACGTCACCCTTGACGTGGAGCACTCAAACCAGAGGCATGTTAGAGTAAAGGCTCGCTCCGAGTGCTGGTGCTATTTGAATACTAATGTGACTCTAACTGTTACTCTAACCCTTTAACCCCCTAAGAGAGATGGGTCTTTGAGAATGGTGTTATCCCTACTGCCCTGACAAGAAAGTTGAGTAGAACCAAAGGGCACACTTGGCAGAAGCAAGAACTGTAATTGAGAATCACTGCCCTCAGGTTTGCCAACTCTGGTTTGCTCGATTTGGCCAGCAAGGTTAGAACCCCGCTCAGGGAGGAGAGAATTGCTGTCAAAATCAAAACCCCATTGTCCCAAGTCAGGCTTTCAGACAGGCTGACTCCATGTCGTTTTCATGTCCAAATGCTAAAAAAAACATTTCCTTTCTGCTGCCTCACTGCAGCCAAGGCGTCTTCAGTATCAGAGATGCTCTATTTGCAAACAGAGCAAGGTTCACAAAGGGCTGCATTCGCTGTATAACAGACAGTTCTTATATTTGACTTTTAGAGCCAATGAGATGGGGAGTGTTTTTCTGGTTACCTTTTGGTCTATTTAACCCCACTGTTGGAAAGGCTTCTCAAACTCTGGCTTTGTCCTTCTGATGCATAGCTACAGTTTCAGTTCCAAGGATTATCAGCTAATTTCCTATTTCATTTCAGTCCAGAGATAGTACTTTCTCAAAACAACCCTTTTCCCCACTTTCTCCTCCCAAGTTCAGCCTGCGACTGCCACACCAATGGACTTTTCCTCACCTTTACCCGCTTTCCCACTGCACCGCTCTAGAGATCAGAGGAATCTAGAGCAAGTGGTCCCTTTCATCTCCTCCTGCCCCTCCCCAGCCCCAGGCCAGCCCCTGATGGGTAAGTCAGGATCAGTCCTGCTTCCTGGGGATAGCCCAGTGAGCCTGGAATCTCTGCTCGGAGGGAGTCGTCAGTCCCATGCTCAGCCCCATGTATTTTGATGCACGAATATTGAATAATTAGAGATCACAAGGTCTTACCTTCATCTTGTACCCTTTAAAAACATAATAGCTCCTTTATTTTATGGCACTTAACTCTGTTTATTCAGCGTGATCAGGGCAGCATCCAGGCTGTAGCGAGCTGTTAAATATTTACCCGCGAGGCGGATATTTATACATGAATCAGCAGCAGTTATCAGCGTGTGACGCTGGAAGTCAGGTTCAGTACCCTCACAAGCCAAGGAACTACCGCACCGAGTTCCATACAGGGCAAAAGGTGTCCTTTAAAAAGACACTTTCGCTTAAAATATCCTTTACAGCAAGCATGTCAAACTCAAAGGCTAACATGGGACGAATAAACATGGTTTAAGTGTATGTGGGCCACAAAAAAACAAAAGCTTCAATTTTCATAGAAACATAGGTTTATTTCAATAGAGACATGCTGAATACAAAAGGCTAAAATAAATGAGTAATCGTTAACATAAAATTATGTTACTTGGGGGCTAGTGGACGCTTGTGCCCATTTTAATAAAAATTAATATTTTTTTCTTGAACATTTACTTACCAGGCACTGAATAACTGCACAAATTAATAAGCATAAAGCAAATAAACCTATTTTTCTTGTTCTCTGAAAGCGAAATATTTCCTGTTGTGCACACCAAACAAGTCAGTCCAAGACTAATGACGTGGCAATTGGCTACTAAAATATTTGCTGCTAGTATTAGTGGAGAGAAATGTGCACCTGCATTAAGATGTGTAAGGGAAGTGAATGCAACACGATTATAGCAATCAGTCATTAGCGAATGTAGTTTGTTATTAATAATTATGTATAACAGGATATTGTAAAAATTAAGTTACAAAATTTTATTAAAACGTTTCTTACATACTGTTCTATTGGCTGGGCCGCAAAAATATCTGAGGACCGCGAGTTTGACACGCTTGCTTTACAGTATCTAAAGCGCTTCACACATTGAGGTTTACCCTGCATAGCCATCAAAGTCATTCACAGTCACTCATCAGAGCTAGACAGGACAGAGCGGTTGGTCCCTCACATCCAAGATTCGGTGGATCCGGTGGTTTGATGGTTGGGTTGCAGAGCTGAACGAATGGGAGAGGAAAGCTTGCTCTGCTGCCCTCTGGAAAACAGGGGAGATGGGCTGCCCATCACAGCGCCTGCGCTAGTGATGGTCCGAGGGCTGCTGGAAGCCCGTAGTCTCATTGGGATCCCAGCCCAGCTCACTGTGGCCCTTTGTAGATGAAAACTCAGGCAGGTGATTCGGCAGTCACAGCGTGACCCTGTCAACAGGCAGGCCTGGGTTCAGATCTCAGCTTACCATGTTCTAGTTGTGCGAACCCAGGGGAATTTCTTCTGCTCGGTGAGCCTCGATATCTTTACCTATAAAATTACAGTGATAATTCCTGCGTCATTGAATTGTGGGGAGGATTAAATTAGATTATGGAAAGCACCTAGGAACAAGTGTTAATCTTGATCATCTCAAAAGCGGACTACAGAGAGATGGGCCTGGTCTCGGGGCTTCTCTGCACCTCTGCTTCTGTCTGTCATTACAGGTCATGTTTGGTTAATGGCTGTATTTCCAAAGCAGAGAGAGTTTCCCGTTTTGAGGATTACCTACAGACTATTTCAGTCCTTACTCGTATATTCAGTTTAATGAGTACTTAAGAACTTATCCTGTAATATTTTATGCAGGTCAAAGTCCATCACAATTAATTCTAGGGAATTGTCCAAGTTTTTTATTTTCTTGGAATTTTAGTTTGTTCAGGATTGCTGCTCTGAGTAAACTGCAAGAAGCCTGGGTCTTGGTATTCTCTATGTCATACAAATATTTCACCAGTAACTATAGGATGTAAATATTGAATTTCTTTTTCTTGTTCTATAGAATTTTCTTCTTAATTGGTTTTTCATCCCTGGTTACATGTGTGCCCTCTGTGTACTTTTTAATGCAAAAGACAGGCTACAAAGCCTTTTTTCCAATCCTCAAGAAGTCACAGGAGTCTTCCTGCCCTCATCAGAGTCTAGGCTAAACCTTACCCAGTGTCTTCTCTGCAAGAGGCAAATGGGAGCGATGCTCTTGCTGGTTCTGTGCAGTGGCAGAGCGGATGACTCATTAATGTCACACTTAGTCCAGTGCTGTCATTGCTCCCTCAGTTGTCAGAGTTGTGCTTTTCAGGTATCATCTGAGTAGAAAAAGGTGATGGCGGATGGTTCTACTCCATCTTGACTCCTCACAGCACCTGGAATTTTATGTGTTTGTGGGTTTTCATCCCCATAAACAAAAATAATGCTCATTTTTACCAGAAAGATTAATTTCAGAAGTTTGTAGTCAGCCGGAAGACAAGCTGGTCTGGAGCCCTTTCAGTAGTTATGTGGATTGTTTCCGGTGTCATAAACTCTAGACTGAGCCTGTCGGCTCCAGACTACATAGGGACAAGTTTCTAGACCAGCGGTTCTCAACCTGTGGGTCTCGACCCCTTTGGCGGTCCAACGAGCCTATCAAAGGGGTCGCCTAAGACCATCCTGCATACCAGATATTTACATTATGATTCATAACAGTAGCAACATTACAGTTATGAAGTAGCAACGAAAACAATTCGTTAGGTCACAACATGGGGAACTGTATTTAAAGGTCCAGAAGGTTGAGAACCACTGTTCTAGACTGTTACTGTGAACTGTTTTGCTTCCACTTGCAATCATTTTTTAATAATGTATTTCAGAGAAGAAGGGAGAGGGAAAGAGAGATAGAAACATCAATGATGAGAGAGAATCATTGATTGGCTGCCTCCTGCATGCCCCACACTGGGGATTGAACCTACAACCTGGGCATGTGCCCTGACCAGGAATTGAACCCCCACCTCCTGGTTCATAGGTTGATGCTCAACCACTGAACCACACCAGCTGGGCTCATTTACAATCTTGTAGTTGTGGGGACCTGAGTAATGAATAATCACAGCATGAAGAGATTTTAGGGGTCTTTTTGTATTCCATAGTATTATAGAGAGGGTTTAGGGGTTATAGAAACATATAGTACATTAAAATAAAATTCAAATAAGAAAAACAAATTAAGACCAAAGGAAAGTAAGAGTAGGAAAGATGAAATCAAGGTGAAGGCTATATGAAATGCATGCTGTAAGGCTCTGAACAATTTTTTTTTTAACCATCGTATGCTGGTTAATTTAAACTGGAAAGGAATCTTCATGAAAGTCCATGGGAACTATTACTGGATCACCGCTGGGTCTTAGTTCTTAGATCAGTGATTTTTCTCTGTTTGTTATTGTTTTGTTTTTCTTTTTTTAGATAGGTGATGTTTTAATTGTACCTTCTTGTATAGATGAATTGAATATCAACATTTATTTGAACTAGTTGCAAACTTCCTACCCTTGTTGGCCCACAGACATGGGACCAGGTAGCACAGTATTTCAGAAAATGTTTAATTAGTTGGCACAAATTGAGAGATTAAATCATCTGGATTGCTGGCTTCACTTGAAAAATTAGGATATGGTCAGACCAGGCTCATGTCCTACATGTCTGAGATCAGCTGGAGTTGAGTGGTAGAGAGCCCTTTCCACTCACTTACATCCGCTGCCTGGGCTGGGTAGACCCTGGAGTTTGCATCGCCTGCCCTAGACCGCCTGCCTCACACTAAAAATGAGGAAAGTAAAGCCCAAATGAGGCTGCCCAAGGCAACAAAGCTGGTCACCGCAGAATTGGCGCCTTCAGTGCAGTGTCATGATGTTGCATTAGTTCAGTTTAGTGCCCTTCAGGTGTTTAATGGATGACTTACCTTTGCCCAGCACTGAATTAGGCATAATGAAGAGTATAAAAGTCTGTGTTTCAGTAATGGGTTCAACCCATTAATGTTGGTAAGACATTTATCCATGCCAATTAAAATTTGCTAATTCTTACTGTTGTGTGATAGGATCATTAGTTGTTATTAATCATTAGTTTTAGTCATGTATAACATGAGCATGCTGATTTAACAAAATGGATTGAGATACAAATCTATAATAAAAAAAACATAATATGCTAATTAGACTGGACAGCCAAACAGCGGAATGACTGTCCAGACGACCTTCCTGACGAAGCCAGGACTGCAGGGGCCGAGCCCCTTGCACGAATTTCGTGCGTCGGGCCTCTAGTGCAATCATAAAACAAAGCCCGTATTCCCACCATCATTAATTCAGGCAGTTGGTGGGCAGACCTTGATAAGAGAAGCCAAGTCTGTTTGGGGTATCACTTCTTCAATGGCTTGAGCCCTAAAAAGAGTGCCCACTGTGCTCTTATCCTTTCAGTGCACTTGGAGGCTCCTCAGCTCTTCACATTCCAGCTTTTCCAGGAGGAGGATGTCTCATTGATTACGTCCCTCAAGTATGCCACCTGCTCACCAACAAGGTAAAGGTAACCCCCTTGTGAGGCCCTCCTCCAGGGTAGCCCGCACCCAGCACCATCCCACTGAGCAGGCACCACCCTCTTCACCCCATCTTCTTAATTTCCACCTCCATCTAACAGCGGCCTTTCCTACTTTGAGTTACGATTTATCGGTTTCTCTCACTGTTTCTTTACCCCCTTTCTTCCTTTTCTAGGGATTCTGACCTCCTGTTCCACTCTTTAGCTTTTAAATTTGCATCTCCCCTTTCTTGAATTTCCTTTATGTCCTAATTATTTGCTAAATCCACACCTCCTCAATGGCTTAAAATTGTTGAACTCCTTCATTTTCTTGTAGTCCATGCGTGCATGTGAGTATGTATTTGTGTGTGTGTTTGTCACCGGTTAATATTTGGGTAATTCTATGGAGCTGCCTTCATCTCCTGCTGCTTTTCTGTACTTCACATGTTCATAGCCAGTTCTCCCTGTCATGTCTCAGAGCCATTTGCCAGATTCCTGATCCGAGAGGCAAGGTTTTCAGGTCAGCTGGGCTGTGGCCAGGCTCATCAGATTATCTAAAGCTTTCTGTTAGCTGCATTAATGAGCCATTACAAGTAGCTGTGTTTGCATTAATGGTTGTTGTCAGATATCTTCAGGAAGTATGTCCAGCCAGTGTATGTAACTAAAAACTGGAGATGTTAATCCACAAGGAATACTGACTTTTTCCTCCTACATGGACTGACTCCGTTTGCTTAATTCCCAAAGTGTTGTTTTCTTTGCTCCTATTGATTGTTTCACATTGCCTTGAAAAATAAATCTCTTGTTTGTCTTTCATTCAAAAGATAACTCAGCTAAAAAAAGAAAAAAGCTCATCTCTACATAGAAAATATCTTAAGAGTAGTACATAATATTTCAAAGGCTTCAATATTATTTTTTAAATGTCAGAGAAATGAAAACCTGGCAACTCTGAAGTCTGTGGGCTTGGCACAGATTCCAGGGTATTTAACTCTCATTGAGTGGCTGCTTTTCATTGGACCAAATTCCCAGCCTCTACCCTCCTATGGAGCTGATCAGCAGACAGCCTTCTTACTTACATTGTGGGACTTTGCACTGCCTCCCAACCTGTGTCCCAGGATTACGGAGAAGAATGCAAACTTGGTCTTCCAAACTGAGTAGAAAGCCTTTTTAAAGCTCTCCAATTGAGATTAATTTCTAGTCATACATTTTTCTCAAAAAAAAAAAAATATATATATTTCCCCAGAAATACAAGAATCAGTTTGTTTTTCTTATTTGGTTTCCTTTCATTAATTTTACTTGTCTTTTAAAATTGATGTTCTTCTGCCTGCTACTAACGAGGACAGCATGGTTGCTTTTAGAAACAATCTCTTCTAATGAATTTCCATAATTACGTTGGAATCTATCTTTATAGCCAGTTTTGTTGTGGGTTTCTGTTAAAATGGTTTTCTGTTTTTAAAATCAAGTGTACAGAACTGTTTTCATCCCCTTTCTAAACAAAGCCACTTAAGCAAACTTATCATCTGTTTTTCTTTTCCCAAAATAACATTTCTGATCCTGCAGAGTAAGCACTGTTTTTATAAATTGACATAAACCCCCATTATATAAATAGAACTGTTTTACTTTTAAAGGGTACAACATGGCTATCAGTACCAATTGTGTCAAGGTTATTTCAAGCACTTTATCTCAAGCTTTTGTGAGCCATGGAAACACATTGTGGCCACAGCCAGTATAAACAATTTGGGGGGTCCCTTTCTCCCACTGTTTCTTGCAGCCATTAGAGGGAACGTATTTTTGTGTTAGAAGCTTATGGGTAAATAATTAACTTTCAGATAGATGCCTAGCTTTCTGAGTTCACAGGTGTGGTTTTGTTTTGTTTTTCATTTTTTAAATATATTTTTTATTGTTGATAGTATTACAGATACCTCCCATTTTCCCTTACTTCCCCCCCACCCCGGGTCTTCACTACCTTATTGCCTGTGTCCATGAGCTGTGCATATAAGTGTGTAATTTCTTTGGTTTATCACAATTTTTAATAGAAACTGTCATTTGGGGATAACAAGGAAAAATGAAAAGGTAAAATAAATTCCTTATTCTGGATATTAGGATTTAAAAAAAAAGAATTAAGCATTATCCTGCCTTTTCAATAGGAGGTATAGTTCAGGATAACCAAATTATTTTATTTGGTAAGAAACTGAGAGTTCCAGCTGATAAAATACAGAAGAAATGACAGAATTCAAAAATCGCCATTTTTTCAGGCCCTAATGAAAGAATTGATTCAGATAAGCATCTCCAACAGATACTGAAACCATGAGTGAAAAGTTATGGGGAACTAGATCTTCACAAGCTTCAAGAGGTATACCCATAGATTACTCACTGTGCTAGTCTGGCTGTCATCACCTGAACCAGTGAGCAAACCCAGTATTAATTTTCTTGCCAAAAATATTTAACCTGAATCTAATCACATCTTTAGCTCTAACTTTCTTTTTTTAAAAAAATATATATCTTTATTGATTTTAGAGAGGAAAGGAGAGGGAGAGAGAGATAGAAACATCAATGATGAGAGAGAATCATTGATTGGCTGCCTCCTGCACACCCCCTAGTGGGGATCGAGCCCGCAACCTGGGCATATGCCCTTGGACGGAATTGAACCTGGGATCCTTCAGTCCGCAGGCCAACGCTCTATCCACTGAGCCAAACTGGCTAGGGCTAGCTCTAACTTTCAATTTATAGGAAATACAGAGGGTAGTGGGAAAAGGAAGAACTAGAGAATCTAGAATGCAGAATGTTCTACAACACAACTTGCCCAATCGCTTTGGAAAGTCATTGTCATATACTAGTATGCATGTGTAGGTACACACACACGACACATGGCCACACCCCTAGCAGGCACTATTCTAGATGAAAAGCCTTTTTAAATCAACTGATTCCCTGCTTTAACAAAATGTTTTGGGGACAACTGGGAACTTTTGAAGATGGACAGGATTCCACATAAATTCAAAGAATGATTGCTGAATTTGTTGGGTATGATAATGATATTGTGGTTATGCAGGAAAATGTCTTGTCTTTTAGAGATGCATGTTGAAGTATTATGGCGAACTATCACGCTGTTTCTAATTTTCTTTGAAATGTTTCAGCAACATTGATTGATAGATTGATAGGCAGGTAGATGGCTAGATGAAGCAAGAAGACAAAATATTCACAGTTGCTGAATATATGTGGCGGGACTATGGGTGTTCATTTCACTATTTTTTTACTTCTCTGAATCTTTGAGACTTTTCCTAATAGAGCAGTACAGTGTGTCAGCTGTGGGTTCCTTTTCCAGGTGCAGTATGTGATCCAGGGATACCACAAGAGAAGAGAGTATATTGCTGCTTTCCTCAGCCACTTCGGCACGTGAGTCCTCCTTTGTTGCACCCTATGTCAGCAGTGCCCTCGTGTTCTGATGGCCCTGATGTGAGCTGCAGTCAAAAATCACTGCTCTAAGAGCTAAGACACAACGTCAATCCAGAAATAATTTCCAGAACTTTCATGGAGATTTCCTTTTCAGTTTAAATTAACCAGCACACGGCTATTAAAAGAAATTGCTCATATATTTTATTCTTTTTTGGTATGTTGCTTCCACTAAAACTTCCAGGAAGATTTTTTTAGCGTCTTTAGCAGATAACAAAATGAAATATCTTCCCTGACGCAGCAGCAGGGCCAGCCCCGCACACAGCAGGAAGGGTGCAGCCTACACGCTCCTGTAGAGCCCTTTCCAGCTTGCAGAGCACTGTCACCTCCCTCAGCTCATGGGCGTGAGGAGGCGAACCGGGCAGGGGGAGTGACACATCTTACTGATAAACCCTGCAGCTCTGAGAAGTCTAGCAACCCAGCAAGAGTCACACAGCGGGAGAGACCCAGGGTGGGACCCGGCTTCTCAGGGTCGTGTCTCCCGGCAGGACCCCACTCCCAACCGTGCCACACGGATGACTCCCGCTTGGGGTTAGAGTCAGAAGAAGGCACTGGAGGGCAGAGGGGCAGCATGGAACTGCAGGGCCAGGGCGGGCCTGTCCCGCTGCTGCCCTGCGTTCACCCCTTCCTGCCTTCAGGGGCCAGGGGCCGTGTGCTGTGCAGCTCTGTCCTCTGCGTCCCTGCATGCTCTGACGATGCCTCGTTCTACCCATTTGGGGGAGATGGAGCGCTAGGGTTTCCTAGTCTGGGTACAGCCCACCATATTCCAGAGAAGGTTTATAAATACATGAAAATACAGTAGCACAAAATTAAAATTTTAAACAAGTAAATGAAGAAACTGGGACAAAAGGGACGTGGGAATAGGAAAGAGTAAATGAAATAAGGTTGGCCATCCCATGAGTCTTTAATTCTTAAGATTTTTTTCAACTTTATTTGTGAGGATTTTGAGAAAGTACTTATGATACAAACAGTAGTTAATAAATGACTATTGGTTTGTGAGTAAGATCATCTTTAGTATATATAATTGAAAATGTAGAAGCCAGCACAGACCTCTAAAGTGCACGTGTCCCAGGTTGCATGCCCTACCTCACTCCATTGTTATACAAGAAAAATATGAAAATTGCATTTATATTTGTTTTTAAATCTTATCCTTTTAAATGTACATTTTTGCATATGTTTTATTATGCATATAATACAGTAATACTTGTATAAAACTACTAAATTACATATAGATATTACTGTAATACTGGACTATATAGGGTGGTGAAAAGGTAGATTTACAGTTGTGAGTACATGAAACACAGAATTTGTTCTTTATTATTATGTATTAATTTTTGTATTATTTCCCATACGAACAACTATAAACCTACTTTTGCCCCACCATGTTACATGATGAAGAGGTGTCTCTGTTGGTTTTTGCTTACGGGATGTAGGACCTAAAAAGTTTAAATATCAGTGTTGTAACATAATGAGTAGTTGTAAGTTCATGAAAAAAAGTATAAACTGGTGAATAAGATTGTTGATTAAGTCAGAAAATCTGAATGATAGGCACATGGTCTTTGAGTTCATCACATAGCCTTCAGTGTCTGAGTTCCTTTAGCTTTACAGTGGGTGCAGCTGTTCCTTCATGTTTGTACTTAGACGGGGCGGCCATCAGTATTAATGGTCTGATTGGCCTGACTCAGCCAGGAAAAGGCTTCTCTGAGGACAGCAGAGGCCTTCTGTGTGTGGGAGAGAACATCGATCCTGTCTGGGTGTGTGGGTAGTGCTGTCATGGTGTGACATTCCCCACGCTCTCAGCTCTGGAGGAAATGGCCAGGTGAGCCCACCGAACCCTGCCAGGACCCTCCGCAGTCAGGAGCTGCTCTCCCACCTGAGCCCAGTGTCTACCCAGCCAGCATTGCCACTTTGTCCTGCGCCCGGTGAGGAGGGCAGGGGCACAAGTGAAGGATTCCAAGTGCCTTGGAAGAAAATGACCTATAACCCTGAACGGAGTAGCACTGCCATTGCTCACTGCTGCTCAGTGCCTAGGTGGAAGTGGGACTCACGACCACTGTAGGACGGTGGTGTTCCTGCTGCCCTGATCCCAGTCTGTCCTTAACTCACCACTAGCAACAGACATTTGCATAGCACTCTATGGTTTAGCTTGTTTGGTTTTCACAGCCCTGCAAAGAACTTTGGAAATATTCTTATGTTTGTTTTACAGATGAGGAAACTGAGGCTCCAAAGGTTAAGTGATTTGCCTGCAATCATAATAGATAATCAATGGCAAAGCTGTCACTTAAACAGGCTGCTGTCATTCCAAATCTGCATCCTTCCATGGTAGCACTCACTCACCCTAATGCATCTCAGATTCAGTAACCCTGACTTCATGAATATGTTCTTTACTTGGTTCTATTTTCTTTTATACCTTATTTTTATAAGAGTTTTTGTGTGTGTGTGTGTGTATGTTTTTTATTATTTAGAGGTGTCGTGGAATATGACGCAGAAGGCTTTACAAAACTCACCCTGCTGCTGATGTGGAAAGATTTTTGTTTTCTTGTACACAGTGAGTATACTTTTGCTATTAGCATGTCAGCATGCATTTGAAAATGTGCTTAACCACATGCAATAATGAGTATGAGAACCTTTAGTGTTCTGATCTGGTTTCTTTTACTTTAGTATATTTACTGCATGGTTTGAAAGAGAAATATCTCTAGACCGGCGGTTCTCAACCAGATGTAATTATCCCCTTAGGAGACATTTTTCTGAAGACATTTTGGATTGTCATGATTTGGGAGAGGGGTGTCGGGGGAGGTTGTTGTTGCTACTGGCCTTTAGATGATAGAGGTAAAGGATATTGCTAAACATCCTACAATGCACAGGGCAGTTCTCCCACACCTAAAAAACAATCCCCAAAAAATCATTGTGTGCAAAATATCAATAGTGCTGAATTTAAGCAACTCTTCCCAAGACAGATTTCTGTTTCACAGAATCTTTCCAGTATCAGGTCTCACATCTTTCAGGATTACTCAGAACACACTTGCTTTGATCATTTGGTTATCATCCTTCTTGAGTTAAGAGTCTACAACTTGGATAATATATAATATATATCTTAAAGGTGAAACAATGTTTTAATGTATTCCCAACCTTGCTTTTCAGTTTTATTTCACAGAGTAGGTGTATTTCAGTGTTTGTTGTATGACATTAATCAGCTAGTCAGTAAGTGTTGGTCGAACTTTCTCTTGATGGATAATTTGGAGTCTCTTTTGTTTATTTCTTTGTTTTATAAGAACCAGTGACCCACGGTGCCAGGTTCAAGTTGCAAGTAATCAAGACCTTTATTCTTTATTAATTTGGTGTGCAAACCGCTCAGTCTTTAAGCTCAAGGCAAATAAGTTCCAGTTCTTTCAAGTCAAGTTATAGAACAGCAGTGGGTTTGGGTTGACTTCACTCAGTAGCTACAACTGCCCCACACCTTAGTAAACTCTCAGGAAGAAAAAAGCTTGGTCCTGTGTAGCCAGGCCTTCTGATCGTATAAAGATACTGGGTTGGGGAGATGTTCCTTCCCCAGCAGATTGAACTGGTTTGATTGGCTTAGGCTGAAATGGTTCTTAAACTAGTTTGTCTCACCTGACTTCACACCGACAGATAGTAAGGGAAGAAGCACTAAAATGTCTGTAGGGCGGAGGGAGGAAAGCCTGGAAGATGACTGAGAGTTGGCTGTGGTTGTCAGGAGTGGGTTCTCCCTGCCTTTGAGCGTTTGCCAGGGTAACCACCTTGCTGCGCAGCGCTCTGCATTGAGCTCCTGCCTATAGCTAGCCACGCACTGGGACCACCTTTTCCACGCACCTGGAGAATGTCAGCGTTGCCACTTTGTGTTCATAATGTGCACAGATAAACAGAGTTGGAGGGGTGAGGATTTTAATCTCGGGTCTACCTCCAATTTATTACATGACTTTCAAAGCACTCGGATGAGCCTCCCTCTACTTTCGCTTTCCCATACGGACACTGGGGATCTGGTTGTTCAGTCCTGTGGAGACGTCGGCATTTAAAGCTTTAACCTACCACGCAGGGCCCTGTGGGAGAGAGAGCCTCACAGTCCACGCCTCCTGCAGCCACCCCTTTGCTCACCATCTTCTGTAGCCGTACGGGCACTTCCAGCCCCACGTTTGATTCTGCCTCTGTGTCCCTGTTTTGATTTGCCTTCTGAGCAATGATTCCTTGGTGAGATCTCACTTCCTATTTGCCATATCCACTCACCCCGCCATCTGATCCCAGTGATTCTGTTTCTAGTCTGTTAACCCAGCCCCAGATCCTGTTTGCATCCTCAGTTAGTCTCTCATGACTCTGGATGGTTGCCTGGGTGACCAGTCTGGTGTGATTCCCCTCGTCCAGCTCAGCAAGAGGGGTCTGTACCCTGCATCCAGTGGTGGTGGCAACAGTTCAGTTCTCGCAGAGTGGCTGTGGGAGAGGGACACGGGGAAGGACAGCCACAAACATTAAATGGGATGGATGCTTCAGCTAGTTTCTTTATCCCAAAGTGGCATGAAATCTCAATTCTTTCCTGGTTCCTATCTATGGTTCTACTTTCAAAGAATTGGATGTCAGATTATATCAGATATAAGGGAAAAAGATGTCCTTGGCATTGCTTGCTCTAACCTGTGTTTTTTACACGCAGCTCAGGGGCATCCAGCACGAGTGGAGTTCAGGGAGGAAAGAGCATGCATCGCTCACCTCCTGCCAGCTTTCTCTCTGAGCCTCCAGGATCACCACTCCTTCCCTTCCTTCAGAAGCTCTTTTCCCAGAGCATTTCCCCGTGGTGCCATCTGTCCAGTACTTCTCCCAGTTCCTCTCTGCCTCCCTGCCTTAGCTTCTCCAAGTCAGACGTCTATGCAAAATCAAGTCCCACGGTCATATTTTCACTAAGTATTGATTCTCTCATTCAGAAACATAGAACCCCCAGGCACTCATGAGAGCAGCGACAGGGACCTTGGATTCGTTTAGTTGACTTCACCAAGTGCTTCCTGAGACTGCAGTCCCTCCCTCCCCGGCGTTCACTTCTCGTCTTGGCGTCACTGCCCATGTTGGGCTCTTCGGGCAGATGAGACCTCATCTCTGAATCAGGGGACGTGGATGCTGCTCCTGCTCCTGCTCCATCATTAACTCACAGCCTGTCTTTAAATAACTTGTTTCCTCCTTTTTGCTTCTTTCTTACACCAGGACTTGCTAATCCAAGCGAAGCTCAGTTGGATAGTGTGTTTAATTCAGTCATGCAGTTAGGCATCTGACACTTACCTTCCTTTGGAAGCATCTGCTTGTTTGGTTACAACACCCCAGGGACCACTTGTTCCCGTTTTTTTCCTTGATGATGGGGATGTGGATATGGGGTGGCAGAGACGTAATGATAGAACAGTCTATGCAGGGAGTTATTCTGAGAGCTCAAGAATGTGCAAAGGAAGAAGGAAGTGGCTGGCTCCACTACTCCGTGAGGTTGGAGACCCGGCAGGACCCCAGATAACAGCCCTGCTCCTCCTTTACCCCGTTCCACCCAGGCCCTGGAAGAGTGCTGTCAAGAGGGCAGGTGCTGGCAATAATTTGGAGATGTGGATGGCGAGGAAAGAGGTTCTGCTCTCCAGAGAGAGGCGGCTCGGACCCCAGAGTGTGTGGAAGCAGCCATGCGCTCGGGGAAACAGGATGCTTACTTGGGTCTCTCAGGAGATTCTGCAATGTCCTGGCATCCTGTGATTCCAGGAGCAGGGTCTGTGGCTGTGATTATGGCCGTGGAGCCTTTTTAGCCATTTATTATTCCTTCCTCCATCCATTATCAGTGGATCACAGGACTTGGAGCCACAGTGGGATCAGGGACTTGCTCCATCCAGAAACAGTTTTCCGGACGGGTTCCTGGCCCTCGTGTAAGACCTATTGGTATCAGTTATGTAATAATTCTGAATTTGCTGCGCTGTTTCTCTAGAGGTAGATGTTTCTGTAAGCCAGCAGCTTTTCGGAATGCTGAGTGACGAGAGAACCAGGCAGCAAGGCACAGAAACAACAAAGGCAACCACTGGGTAACATCAGCAGCTGCACCATATACAAGGGGAGCTGCCTAAGGCAACGGTGCTCTTAGAAAGGAGGGGTTTTGAGATCTGTGACTTCTCATGCAGGAGAGTCTGTGACGATGTGAGGGGCTATCTTCTGTAGTTACCTGTAAGTTTGTGGTAAATGTCCCTTTGTGACATCCAACCTGGACCATTGGCCATATTCCCCTGGTAAAATACCTATTTGACCATTTTGTCTGTTCCATTTCATTTTTCCTCTTCTCTGCCCCTACCCTGATTAACTTAGCAGAGTTCTGAGTTTACTGAGAACTTACTGTGTGCTCAGTACTGTGCCAGGGACCCGGGGATATAAGAAAACTAGTGTCCCCGTGCACAGATTCATGCACATTGAAAGGAAATTAATTAGAAGAAATATTTTAATATTGCTATTCGCCCTTTCTCTATAATAGAGGTGTCAACCAAATTCACAATCAACAATGACAGATCGAAACACACGCGTGCGATTGGCGCCAGCGAGAGCTTTATATGTATCGCGCATGCGCGAGTCAATTTAGCCTTTTATATATATGTAGATAACTCAGGCTTGATCTTAAGACACTTGGAGTCTGGGCCAAGGGTTGGCAGATTGCCGCCTGTGGGCCAAATCCCATCCTCAGCCGGTTTTCATATGGCCCTTGAGCTAAGCTGGATTTTATGTTTTTAAAGGATTGTTAGAAAAAAAAATACAAGGACAAAAACTATGTAACAGGGATGGTAAAGCCTTAAATATTAACTCTTTGACCTTTTACAAAAAAAATTGCCAAGGCCCTGGTTGAATTGATGAGAAAAGAGGTCGGATAAAAGTGAAGTACAATGGTGTGTATTTTTTAAACAAATATTTTGTGAGCCTGCCTACTATATGCAAGGCACAAAGTGATATATGGCAGAGATAACTTTATATGATATACTCTCATGAGAGGGAGGAAGAGAGGGAGAGAGACCCTCCTTAATGACACCTAATGAGATACAGACAAAAAAGAAATAAACTAACAAATATATAGATTTCAAATGACAAATACCATGATGGGACAAAGCAGAGCGCTCTGAAGGAAAGAGACTGAGGAGGGGGTTACTCTTAGGGTGGTCAGGGAAGACTGCTCAGAAGAGGTGACATTTCCGCTGAGACCTTGATGAGCAGCTTAGAGAGTCAAGGGAGGAGTTCTAGGGAAAGAAGTCAGCTGTGTGAAGAGCTGCTGAAGGCAGCAAAGCAGTCTGCATGAGTGAGTGTGGCTGGAGTTCAGTGAGCAAGGAAAGAATTGTGAGGTTAGAACGGAAGTCAGGGCAAGATCAACTAGGACCTCATAGGCCATGTGTATCAGTTAGGATTTAGTAGTAATAAACATTGAAAAACAATGATTTAAAGCAAGTAGAAGTTTATTTCTCACTTCTCTATAGGTAGGCAGTCTAGGGCTGAAATGACAGATCCAAAGGTCACATTGGACCCAGGTTCCTTCCAGCTTTTTACTCCACCATCCTTTGGGTGTGGCTTTCTTGCTTACAGTCCAAGAAAGCTATTGGAGCTCTAGCCATCCCATTCACACATTGAGTAACAGAATAGAAAAAAGCTGGAAGAAGGGTACAAACTTCATTTACTAAGACTTCGAAGAAGTCTCATGCACCACTTCCAATTACATCTCATTGCTCCAGAACTTACTAAGTGTACTGATTAATAGTGGTGGATTTTGTAATCAAAGAAAACACAATAATTTTAAGAGAAACATCAAAAGTGCTTTATTCAAAGTAATGTCCATCACTAGCCACACATTTCCCCCATCTTTCAGGTAATTTGTGGGTACCGTCCCAATAGAACTATTCTTGTTTTGAGGCAAACCCTTCAGAGACCCACTTTTCCACTTCTTCGTACATTTTGAAGTGCTGCTCAGAAAGTGTGTGTGCCATTGATCGGAACAAGTGGTAATCTGAAGGAGCAAGATCTGGTGAATACGGTGGGTGGGTTAATACTTTCCAGACAAGATCTTTTAATGTGTCTTTAACTAGTTTTGAAGTGTGTGATGGTGTGTTATCATGAAGCAAAATTACTTTGCCGTGTCTTCTGACACATTCTGGTCATTTCACGATCAAAGCGTGGTTCAAATTGATTATTTGTTGTTGATAGCGATCAGTATTGACGATTTCACTTGGTTTTAGTAGCTCATAATACACCACACTTTCCTTGTCCAACCAAACGCAGAGCATTGTCTTCTTTCTGAAGCGATTTGGCCTTGCAGTCAATGTTGATGGTTGACATAGGTCAACCCATGATTTTTTGTGTGTGGGACTCTCAAACTAAATCCACTTTTCATCGCCAGTCACATTCAATGCAAAAAATACTTTTTTTCATGCCGTTGAAGCAACATTTTACTGATGACTTTTCGGGTTTTCATTTGTCTTTCGTTCAGTTGATATGGCACCCATTTTCCTTCCTTTAAAATCTTTCCCATTGCCTGTAAATGATCGGCAATTGTTTGCTGAGCAACGTTTAATCTTTCTGCAAGTTGTTTTTGAGTCTGACACGCATCGTCATCCAATAATGCTTGTCATTGTTGGTCTGCAAACTTTTTCGGTTGACCTGGACCCTCTTTGTCTTTCACATTGAAATCGTCACTTTTAAAGCGTTTAAACCAGCGCTCACAGGTATCTTGAGATGGAGCATGTTCACCATAAGCTTCCCGAAGTATACAGTAACTTTCAGCAGCGCTGTTCTTCAAAATAAAGTAATGAATTAAAACTTCCTGCAAATGCTTTTTTTGGCACAAAATTCGACATTTTTTAAGTGTAAAAAAGATATCTATGTTAACACCATCAGCAAATTTGACATATGAAGTTTTGAAGCCTGCTGTCAATACAACAAAATAGCATACATATCAAATTGCATATATATAAACATATGTGTAACTCCATCTATTGAAAAAAATCCGCATTATTATCTAGTACACCTAGTAGTTCATGTGGCCTCAGCATATGAGCTAGGCAGACTGGGAAGTGTAGTTCTTTAGCTTGGGCAGCAAATGCCCAACTAAAAATGGAAGTTCTTTGAGTGAAAGAGAATGGATATTTAATAAGCAACTACTAGTCTCTTTCAAACCAAGGCAAGGAGTGTGGACTTTGTCTAGGTCAAGGTCCCATCAGGAAACAGATGACATATCACACACTAACTAAGGAGAATTCAGTGGCAGGACTGTGTTCAAAGGTGTGGACAGGGAGTCATTACCTTCTCTAGGCCTGCTTGGGCGCAAGGAGAGCATGGTTACCGGAAGCTGGAAAGAGCTGTAACTGTAGCTGCAGGAAAGGGTTTCCTGGCAGGAGGTCAGGGGGGCCTTCAGTAGAGTAATGGAGCTAGTGATATTTCTTCTCTTAAAGTCTATTGCATCTGGTGTTGATATACTCATCCCAGTTCTCTTATGTTTTCTTGGTGTATCTTTTTCCATCTGCTGCTTTTTTTCTTCTTTCTTTCTTTAAAGTGTGTCTCTTGTAGACAGCACATGGTTGGGCTTTGCTTTTGTCGACATTTTAACAATTCTTCTGTTTATTATTAGAGAGTTTAATTATTGATATGATTGGATTTGGGCTTGTCATTTTGATAGTTGTTTTCTGTTTTTCCAATTCCATTTTTGTTCCTCTTTGATTACCTTACTTTATGTCAGATAGATGATTTTAATGTGCCACTTTAATTCCTCTGTTGATATTTTTAGCTACTTTTTTGAGTTATTTTCTTAATGACTTGTTTAGAGATTGCAATATGCATGTTCAATTTAACACAGCCTACTTCAGATTACTAGTGACTTAATTCTGATAAAATATAACAACTTTGCTCCTTTTTCCACCTCCTTTGTGCTATTATTGTCATTTATTACACCTACATGTTATAATGTAAACACAACAATATAGCTTTTGCTATTTTTGCTATAAACAATCTTATACTTTCAAAATAAATTAAAAGAATAAAAAAACTATGAGCTAGAGAACTACACTTCCCAGTCTGCCCCAGCTCTTTGTATTTTCTCTGTCCATTATGTCCAGTGTGTCTTTGGAATGGGCATGTTAATACTCAGGATGTTGGTTGCTCTGTTCCTGCATTTCATAGTTGTTAAAGTGGATGCAGAGGGAGGGGTTTATTTTGTCTAGTGGATGATGAGTTTTTTACTCTTTTTTTTCTCTGTATTTTAAATTTAGATTTATTCATATTTCTCTTTTGGTATTGTCATTATCTTTTCATTCATTCACTCATTCATT
This sequence comes from Myotis nattereri, assembly GCF_964212035.1. Taxonomy (NCBI): domain Eukaryota; kingdom Metazoa; phylum Chordata; class Mammalia; order Chiroptera; family Vespertilionidae; genus Myotis; species Myotis nattereri. The sequence goes on along the minus strand of NC_138085.1, from coordinate 71,635,844 downwards.
CATTCATTCATTCATTTGTTCATTAGTTTTATGCTTAGATTAAGTCCAGAAAACAGTTACTTCATTTTTTAGGAAAGCTCGGTTTCCCTAAGCTAGAGGAAATTGACAATTGCAGACTAATCTGTTAGTCATTTAAATGATTCTTCATAAGTCTGTAATCAAGGCCAGTAAGTTAGAAATTAGGGCAGCTTTTGAAATTTTAAGTGAAAATCAGGGGCTTCTGTGTATTATGACGAATGCCCCTTCCATGCTCTGATTTTCTTAGCCATAAGATTGCTGGTATAACCATGGAAATGATTTGCATTGATGAAGCACTATCATTTCACCACTCAGAGGCAAAGCTGTCTTAGGAGTAGCCACTCAGTTCCTGAGCAAGTAGTGTGGACTTATCTCATTGCCACAGAAACAATGGCCTGTGAGATAATAAGCAGCCACAAGCAAGATGGCTGCAAGATCATTCAGATAAACCAACACTGCAGGGGTTCTCAAAACTTGCATTCTTTGGGGTACATATCATATTTTTCTAGAAATAGATTTGAAGCACAAGTCAGAGTTGGTAAACTGATTAAAATTTGAGATGATAATGTTATGTATTAGAATTCATTTCAAATCAAATCTATAAAAAGTGTAACATTATTTTAGAATTAATGTGTTTACCTCAGATTAGGCAAATATAAACGTTTGTGGTATAATTTTATTATTCCTGTTAATAATAATAGCTATCAGAGTAGTTGGAACTAAAATTGATTATGAACAAAAAAGTGAAACCAACCAGTTCTCTATATTGTTCCAAATGATAAAAGGATACGGGAAAAGATAAGAGAAAATTTACTTAGTAAAAGCCTTTTGCTTTGATTATGAGACCCATTGGGTCCTTTAGATGCTGTAAGCATTTTGGTTAATGTTTATCCTGGACTTCCTTGGAAGGGGCTGTTAGCTCTGCTCGCACAGCGATGTTCATCTTTCCAGCAAACACACGACCAACACACCCTTCCACAATTCACAGCTCAGACCTGGTCCCTCAGCAGCCACTGTCACCATTTGACTCAGATTGAAACTTGGGTTTTCTCTTTAGAGTCTATTTCCAGAAAGCCTTTTTTTTTTTTTTTGTAACTTCTGATACTGATTTGAGAATTTATTTCATTCATCTTCACTGGGAATATTCTCCTCATTCTAATACCTTGGATTTATGTGACACCTTTGTAATGACCTTATAGGACTTCTTGTGAGGGAAGAGGCTGTAGGTCAGATGCACGTTACCATGTGATGATTTCTCCCTGTACCTTTTATGTTTGTTATATGATTCTTTTCAGCTGTAATCAATGGATTAAAGTAATTGCTAAAACAGTTTATCTGATCAAAGAAATGGCATGAAAACTCCGTGATTTTAACTTAAAAGTTTATGCAGCTGCATGAAAACTAATAAATTGTAACCCAAGACGGCATCTAACTCAGTGAAAGAAAGTAACTTGTATTGATCTATTCAGTCTAACCTTTTCTTAAAATTAACTTTGAAGTATTGTTTACATTGGTGAAACATAGGCATTATTTTGGCGCAAAATTTTGCTGTTGTTGAAGATAATAGTTATAGTAGTAACAGCTAATGGGTATTGGTAAACACCATGCTCCAGACACTGCTCTCAGTACTTTGCATGTATTTGTGTTATTTAATCCTCAAAACATCCTTCTTAGGGTAATTCCTAGTAGTGCCCCATTAACAAATGACAAAACTTTGGCTTAAAAAGAGTGCATATAGTCACTGTGACAGAGCTCGGTTCAGTGAGGAACTGATTCCAGAGCCCTGTGCTTCCCTACGTTACTGCGCTCCTCACATCACAGTGGGTGGTATCCCCCCCCCTCCGCACCCCCACCCCGGTGCGTGATCAGTGTGGAAAGTCTTTGGAGCTTCAGAGAGCCTGGGAGCCCAGGAACAAAAGTAGAGGGTCAGTGTCCCTCTACTTGTTTTTTGTTTTAAGAAAAACAATTATCTTATCCTATATTAATGTACTCCTTGTACACATACCCATAGACTGCATCTGACACTAGCAGTCGGAGATACGTGCAGACTGTCTCATCTCTCAGGAACAGAGTGGACATCTCCAAAGACTTGCTGATCTGAAGGCAGCAAGCATGGAGCTGGCCTCTTTTTTCAGTGGTGGGGACAGGCTGTCCAGCTCTAATCCCACCCTGCAGCACAAAAATATTGGCTCTCGTGGGGATTACTCTGTGACCATAGGAAGAGCAAAACCAAGTGGCTTAATTAAAAAAATAACTAGCTACTGATGATCAAAAACTAGACTGAACCTGTTTAGACGTAATGATTCATTATACAAGTGCATGCAGACTTACAAAATCAAATGCTACCTGAGCCAACTGGGCAGTGCAGATGCAAGAGTACCCCAGGTTCTAGGACAAGAGGGAGTGGTAGGAACTGTGGCAAACTGCATGCCCCTTTACATGGTTTTGATTTAAAACAACAGCAAACAGTATAATCCAAACATTTCTGTGGGCTGGATCTGTCCTGATGGCCCATGAATCTTTTTTAAAAAACAAAACACTTTACGTTATAAAAATTTCAAACAAATACAAAAGTAGAGAGAAAAATATAATGAACCCCCATATCACCCCTATTGCAGTTTTGTCTACCTTATTTCATCAATCCCTCCCTCCTTGTTAATTTAATTTTTAAAAATCATCTGTAATATTTTGAAGCAAATGTGAAATTTTATTTTACCTATAAATACTTCAATGTGTATCTCTGCAGATAAGGATTTAACAAAAGATGTATCCAATATAACATCATTACATCTAATTCTTTAATATCATGTGATACCAGTATTTGTTCATATTTACCTATTTATCGCAAACATTTTTTTTTATAGTTGGTTTGTTCAAATCAGAATCCAAGCAATTCAGGACACATGAATGTTGAAAATCTTTTTGTAGAAGAGATGTGGACCCAAATAATGGTTATTGCCACCCATTTTCCTTCCACAAAATTGAGTTCAGAAAATGCAGAGTGAAATTGTTTAAAAATGGACCCAGTAGGATGGGAGGGCCGTAAGAGCTTATCAGGTAGAGAGGCTAGTACAAACAAAGGCACTAGGGGAGAAACAGAATACGTGCCAGGAATTATAAGTTTAGAATTTCTTAAATGCATAGTGGGCCCTGAGGAGTGGTGAGAGGGTGAGCTAAAGAGGCAGCCAGAGCCCAGAACTCAGCATTATATGGGCTGATGAATATGGACTTCATTCTGAGGACAGCAAGGACTCACTGCAGAGTGCTCAGTAGAGAAGTGGCATATAGTTGCTTTTCAAAAAGTGACTGTTTGGTATTACATAGAAAATGATTTGTAATGGAACCAGGAAACCTAAAGAGATGATTAGCCCTGAACTAGAGCAGCCATATTAGGGATGGAGGAGAAGAAAACGTTGCACGACAATTTTGGAAATGAAACATGCAGAACTTGCTGATTGATCCCAATAAGGTAAAAGACTAAGAAGAACTTGGGATGATTCACAGGTTTCTTTCTTAGGCATCTAGGTAGCTGAAGATGCCCACATCTGAAGCAGGGATTCTGTTAGGAGGAGCAGATGTGGAAATGTTGAGCCCAGTTTGGGATATGTTGACTTGTATGAGCCGCTGGATAATCCAGGTGGAGAGTGAATGTGTGAACATTCACACATAACAGGTGTGTGGTGGAGGCTCTGACCAGCATAGCCTGGACTTCATTCCAGCCTTGAAACCCCTGGTCATCCCTAGTTTGGATGATTCAGAACTATTTGGCCTGACTAAAGCCTTGACAACAGGATTCAGTCATACTTCCCACTGGACAGGATCTGGTTAAAACTTGAAACCTTGTTGAAAATACTTCCTCCCAAAGAAATGGTCCAATTCTTGAGATGGGGTGTAGGGAAAGAGGCTATTGGGAGTAACCTCTGGACTGAGAATGACCCTTGGCTAAATGTAACCCTTGCCTTCAGGCAGCTGAGGGTGAAGGGAATGTCAAAACACAAGTCATCTCATAAAATGGCAGTACTGTCCGACTCCACTTATCTGAGGTTCCTCGAGTAGTCAGATTCATAGAGACAGAGTAGAATAGAGGTTCCCAGGAACCAGGGAGGCCAGGAGTGGGAGGGAGGGGTTGTTTGACAGGGACAGCTTCACCAGTTTGGGATGCTGCACAGTGTTCCGGAGGTTGATGGTGGCGAATGTACTTACTGCCTCTGAACTGTACACTTAAAATGGTTATGTGTTATGTATATTTTACCACAACTTTGAAAATTAAATAATTAAAAAATAATTCATTAGTAGGCAGTCCTTATATTGACCCACTTTCTTCAGTCTCAGTCATCCTGATATTTTTTCTCTAATCCATTTTTTTAAAAAAAAATTTTTGTTGATTTTTTTAGAAAGAGGAAAGGAGAAAGAGAACGAAACACTGATTGCTTGCCTCCCACACACGCCCTGACTGGGGATTGAGTCTGCCACCGCTTGGTGTATGGGACAACGCTACAGCCAACTGAGCCACATTGGCCAGTGCTCTAATCCACTTTCAATCAGAGGTTGGATTGGAGGGGATAAGAAGTGATCTCTCGTGATGCCATTGTTTTGTATAAATAATATCATTTATTGAGTGCTAACTATATGCAAGTACTGTGCTAAGTACATTACATTCATAATTCCATGTAATTGTCTCAATAGTCCTACATTCTGGCTACTTACCCCGCTTTACTTTAGTGGAAACTAGAACACTTAGCAATGCAGTAACTTTCCAGAACTCCCATAGCTAGTAGTTGAAAGAAACAGCATTTGAACTAAGACCTTTAGATTCCAGAACTCTTTCTCTCAGCAGTTCACTAAAGCTTCCCAATCTATGTGCTGGGCACACCATAGGTTAGGGGTAGGCTACAGATAGGCTACTGCTGACTTCAGTCCTTGGGGGAGCTGGACCCCATGGTCAGCGACTTCTGCTAGTTTCACACATTTTCCCAGTGTGCCATGAAATCATACCATTTTTCTGAGCACATGCCATAATTTGAAAGAGGCAGGGGAGTGCAGTACAACACAATATTGCCTGTTCTATAATTATTGGAGGACCCTAGATATGTACATGGTCAAGAGAGTCCCAACCCCAGTCTCTATGATGGGTTTCCTTTCTGCAGATGAGGTCCACAGGGTTCCCCAGGATTACTTATGATGCCCCAGCTGTGAATCTGTTTCTTTGTACTCTGAGTCTTTTGAACTCTCCTCAGTGTTGAAAAGGTGGATTAAGGGTTCCCTGTCTCCAAGGAAACCATAGGACCTGCCATTGATCAGCAAACTTTGCATGCAGGTGAGCCTAGTGAAGATAATTGCAAAGGGGACTCTATCAGTGTGATTGAGGTGAGGGAACTAGTGATTGCATTCACATTTTAAATGCCAACCACCCAGCAATCTCGGAGTGAAACCTTGTCTCTACTCAATCTGTTTCCCAATAAAGATACAAGTTTAGTTTCATGCATTTTCCCAGTTAGCCTTTCCGGTTAGACATGGAGTCTTATTTAGCTTCATAAACCTAAAAATTTGTAGAAATGGGGTTTACTTTTATGTACTCCCAGGTCGCATGTGAATTTAACTCCATGAACATTTAAGCCCATTCTTTGTGCCAGGCATTATACTGAACGCTAAAGACACGGGGCTGACTGGGACATGTTCCTTTTCCAGAGGAACACATGCTGTGTTATACTCAGATTCCCTGAGGCTTTCACCAATGAACGCTGTCCTCTTGTTGTAAATCTCTTTGGCTATGCTAATATTTCTTAGTTTCCATTTGGCTGTAGCTTGGAAACCTCATATGTATTGTAAACTGTCTCCTGTGTCAGACAAATTAAAATAATTTACAGAGTTTATCCTTAAGCTCTTGTTTGATTGGGGCCTCAGAAATGAAATGTGGTCTCAAGAAAGCATCTCCAAATGGCATAGCTTTTGTTTTATGTTGGAAGAATGGAGTGGGCCCAAACCCTAGTCCAAACTGTTCCACCACAGTCAGTCAACAAGGAGGCAGAACCATCTGAATGGGACAGGGCTGTGTTTATAAGAAGATGAAACATGTGCAGTTGGCCTCGAACCAAGAGGACAGACAGACTACGTTAAAAGACCCATTCTTCTGGGAGGTGAACGGCCGGGATTGCAGGCTCAGTGGACTCCACAAAGGGTAAACAGAAAGAGACTCACTCTGATGTTCAAAGACAGTTTACGCCAACATCATGCATTGTGTTCGCCGTTCCGGAGATCCTGGGGCTGCAGAAAACCATGGTCAGAACTGCTTCTCGATTTCAGCCTTGCAAGTTAGATTCTTTTAACAACTAGAAAGTCCTTTGAAGCAACCCAGATTTAACTTTGGGACCCTGAGAGCACTCATTTTTTAAGCCATGTATGACCCAAAGAGGTACAGACTAGTGGTTATAGCGCGGAAGTGGGAGTAAAGACCTCAGCTTCTATTTCCAATCTCATTTTGTCCTGTCAGGTGAGTTAGGTCAGCCTCAGTTTAAGGTAATGACACAATTGAATCCATTGATATTCTTAAAGTAAACTAAGGGGCAGAAAATGGAAAAGCAGGGATAGCTGCTACAGCAACCCCCCCCCCATCCTCCTTCCATGAGTATTTCAATTGGAGGGACAGAGAGGAGGTAGGGCTTGGCCAGAATTCTCCAGCATGTGCAGGCTTGTCCTCTCTCTCTCTCTCTCTCTCTCTCTCTCTCTCTCTCTCTCTCTCACACACACACACACACACACACACACACACCTCAGCGATAACACTTAGCTAACTGCACACTCCTAGAATCTCAGGCTTTGAGAAAAACAAAGAGTAACTGTTCCTCCCCCAACACACACACACACACACACACACACACACACGCACGCAGGAACCCTCCCTAAGAAATGTTCCTTTAATATTTTATTTTATTTTATTTTATTTATTGAATAGGCAGTGTATTCATCTAGCTTGAAAAATACACTCTGAAAAGTCTCATGCTCAGCCCCACTTGGTCCACCCTGTTCCTCTTCTTGTCACTTTGATTAGTTTTTTTAAAATTCAGCCAACAGTTTCTTTATGTGTATAAAACTAATACAAGTACATATTCTTCATTTTCTCATTTCTTAGGAGAAAAGTAGCATAGTATACACCCTATCAGTACCTGGAGCAAGTATTTTTGACGCCTTGTTACTATGGATGTGCAATTCCTAACCTCTCCTTGTCTTGGTTACTGAGTTAATCAAGGGCTCAGACCTGCAGCTTCCCAGCTCGTATAAATGCAGGTGGGACTTACGTTATGCGCTGTCATTCCAGGCTGTTATTAGAAATGTCTCTTCCGTCTCCAGTATAAGGCCTTCCAGTGGTTCAGAGTACTTTCCCACTTACCACCTCATTTCACTGAATCTCCAAAGCTCCCCTGAGGTTAGAAAGGCAGGCATTGTCCTTATTTCTCAGGTGAGGAAATCGGGGTGAAGGGTTCTGGGTTGGGTCACTCATCTGGGTCTAAGGTCTGTCCTCCGTACCTAATGCCACTTTTGTTTTCCCAAAACGGGGGGAGACTGCCTCCCGTAGTTTTGTTCATACTTCTCCATATTTACCATACAGTCTTTCATGGTTTTTAAAAAACTTCTTAAGATAATTGTATATTCACATGTAAGTATAAGCAGAGAGATCCTGTTTCCTCCAGTAGTTACATCGTATAGTACAATGTCAACAGCCAGGATGCTGACATGGACACATTGCTGTGACAAGCAACCCCAGTCTCTGCAGCGAACACAGCGAGGGTTTATTTTTTGCGAAATCAGTTCAGTGGTGGCCACCAGTGGGAGGGAGGCTCTGCTCCCTGAGGCATTCTAGGACCTGGCTTCTTCCTCTCTACATCCCTGTGGGCTCAGCAGCCTCCCCTGCACCTGCTGCCCAGGCCAGCAGGTCAGAGGTTGGGAGGGCCAGGCCTGGATGACACATTTACTCCTCCCATCCATAGCCCATTGGCCAGGATGCAGTCGTTCGGCTGCATCTCGCTGCAGGAAAGCTGAGCGATCTGTTTGGCTGTACCCGGAGGAAAAGCGTTTGAAGAGCACGTAAACAAGACTAGTCATGGTAGTATTGTTAGTTGTGGGGAAAACCAAATGCTTACTGCTGAGGGAATGATAAACAAAGTGTTAAATTCGCCCCATGGAATATTATGCAGTTGTGAAAATGACAAACCTGTATCTACAAACAATAAAGATGAAATATTTTAAGGGGGAAAATGGGAGATATCTATAATACCATCAACAATAAAAAATATATTTAAAAAAAGAAATATTTTGAAAAACCTAATGTTGACTGAAAAATGCAAGTCACAGGAGAATTTTTATATAAAAAGCCCAAAAACAAAACAGAACAAGGCATTGTGTTATTTAGAGATGCCAGAACAGGTATTAAAACCATGTTTTTAAAGAAACAAAAGAATGATTGATGGGTGTTTGAGAAAGTGGTTCTTTTCGAGGAGAGAGGCAGGAAGATTCCTATCGAGGGGCCCAGGGGGGTGGGCGGTGTCTTTGTTCTGAGAGGGAGTGTAGTTCGCTGTGTTACAGGACTGAGTTGTGTGTTAACAAGTATTCTTTGATGTGTATCAAATATTGCAGTAATTTTTAAAAGAATGAACTGAAACACTACAATTAGTAATAGTAAAAATAAATATTAGTTATAAGAATGTGACCAGGAGCAGGCCCGTCACTGGAAGAGGTGACGTGTTAATTGGTGTTGCTGATGTGGGACAGTGACCCACTGGGGGCTGGGTCCACCTTCGTGCACAGAGTTGCTGGCCCCCTTGTTTTGACCAGCCCGGTGCCCTGGTCACAAGCCTGTCCGGTTCTCTGCGGTTTTCCTGAGTTTCCCGTGCATTCCCTTCAGTCCCCCGCAGCCAGTGACCTGTCCTCTGCGTACTCTACTGTAGAGATTGTTCCCTGCAGAATTATGTTGTGATCCTTCCCAATGAAAGGCAAGTTTTATAAATCTACATTTACATTTACATTTTATACATCTACATTTACGAAATACAGTCCCTTTAAAGGCATATCATACCTAGAAAGATACAACCACATCTAGCATTTCAGCAAACAAAAGCTGAGACTTGTAACAAACAGGAGCAATTACTATACAGTTATCACCATGGGTATGTACGTGCCCAACTTCCAGGGCAACCAAATCACTTCATACACAAGTAAGATCCTCTTTATCTTAAAGTGAAAGACCTAAAGGAAGCACCCCAGTGATAGTTGCCAGCCAGGATCCCTCTCTTATCTGGTGCAGGCAAACTGTCTGTGAATAATCAATCCAGCGCAGTCCTCCATGGTGTCATTGTCTCCTTCCCACTCCTGCCCATTCTCCTCTTTATCCCAAGCCTTAGCCTTTGTAGTCTCACCCTCCTGGGGCATCCTGCACTCTCTGCGCCGGCCTAGAGTGAGTCAGCATGTGGCTACATCCCCGCATTTCCAGGAAAATGGACTGAAGTTATCAGAAAACCCGATCTGTCCACCATAGATAAAAATCAAAGCATTTACAGCCACCCAGGGAGTCAGCTCCGCAGCCTTGCTCTGGAGCACGCAGTCCAGCTCCTTTGGGAAATACCTAGCTGGGGAGTGACTGGTTCCCGGGGTAAAATGTTCGTTTCTCAGACAGCCAACCCTTTGTAAAAAGGAAACAGGCTCCGTCAAAACGGGGTGGTGATGAGATAAAGGCGGCCACTCCTGTGTGAATGTTTGTCATTTTGGTGGGGATTTTGTTTAACAAGGTTTCTACCTTATCTGTCTTCTTTTAGATTTATAGCTCCAGAGCCCATAAAGGGAGGCCACAGATGTGAACAAGGGCTGTGGAAAGATTAAAACCAAACCCAGGCTCTTCCATAAGAATACCCCTTTAGAGATTTTGGATTTTGTTCTTGTCTTTTTTGACAAGATCACATCAGAGGCTCAAATAGTACTTGACTAGTAGTACTTAGCAATACTTGGCTAACTGTATACATGTTACGTAAATAGTGGAAAGAAAGTGGCCGTGGCATGTTTATGGCACGTGTGCTATCTCCTATTATTCTGCCCTGGGAAACAGGGTTTGGTCCATTATTATAATTCAGTTAAAAATTATTTGTTGGCCCAACTGGTGTGGCTCAGAGGTTTGAGCATTGACCCGTGAACCAGGAGGTCGCTGGTTTGATTCCTGGTTAGGGCACATGCCAGGCTGTGGGCTCCATCCCCAGTGTGGAGTGTGTAGGAGATGCCGATCAATGATTCTCTCTCATCATTGATGTTTCTATCTCTCTCTCCCTCTCCCTTCCTCTCTCTCTAAAATCAATAAAAACATTAACATTATTTGTTGAACCCCTCTTCTGGGCCAGGCACTGTATCAGATACATGAATAAGATATGATCCCTCATAGAATTTAAAATCAGAAAATCATCATTATATCCTATAGTTTTATTTTTTATTTTTTAATATATTTTTTATTGATTTTTTACAGAGAGGAAGGGAGAGGGACAGAGAGTCAGAAACATCGATGACAGAGAAACATCAATCAGCTGCCTCCTACACACTCCCTACTGGGGATGTGCCCGCAACCAAGGTACATGCCCTTGGCCAGAATCAAACCCGGGACCCTTGAGTCCCCAGGCTGACACTCTATCCACTGAGCCAAACTGGCCAGGGCTATATCCTATAGTTTTAGAAAATAATACTAACATTTACTCTTAAGAAAAAAGGACCAGATTTGTGAAAAGCTCTCTGTGTGGTGGTGTCTGGTACCTACAGTCCCACTTCTTGGCCTTGATGCTTTAGAGAGGGTTTGGGCCACTGCTGCTACTGTCATGTATTTGATTACACCTGAACCAGATACCACCTTCTCCTTCTCACGCCTGAACCAAGGGTAACCATGTGGCATGGCCATCCCTTCAGTCTGTTGAATTCTGTTACTTCTATGGAGGAGAAAGTGTCTCAGCCCTCGATCCAAATCACATGAATAGTTGTCACTTACAGAACATTTACTGTAACTGTGCTAGATACAGTACGTGCATTATGGCGTGTAGCCTTACAGTAGTCCTGCAGGATAGAAATCACAGTTGCTCTTCTACAAATGGAAAGATAGAAAGCAGAGAGGCTCTGTAAATTTGCCTAAAAACCGACAGGTAAATGCAGAACGATGTAAGTCAGGTCCCAAAAGTCCATATTCAGACTTAGTCTTTCCAGCTCTGCCTTGTGCACTCAACAATGCAGTGCTGTTATTCCTCGATTCTTATAGTGACGTGATCTTGCTCCATTTCCGTGGGAGTCAGGAGTTATGCAGGGGGTTCCTGAGCACCGGATTGACACATGCAGGTTGTGTTCCAGAACCTCGGACGTGTCTTATTTGGTTTTCCCAGTTTAGAAGATGGCTGTCCACAAACACACAGCTAGATCTGAGTGGCATTTTTTATTCATCTGGCAGTGTTAGGGATCAAAGGAGGTAGCTGCTTCAAATGTGTGGAATTCTTCAGAACGCAGACCAGGGTCTTAGCGTTTTCACCCACATCAGCCATATAGAGGAGGGTTTTGTAAATGTAAGTTGGTTGTGTGTGTTTGATTTGGTTGGGCCTCAAGTTGGACCAGGGCCACCACCTGCCACCATGGCCGCTTCCTGCTGCACCGGGAATTGTTCCTCCAAGGTCTCACCACCCAGGTAGTGAACCAGCTTGACCTCCTCTCCTTGCAACAGGGGCCCTCACAGCCATGTGCTGCTGCCGCAGTGACATGACTCGGCCAGTCTCCAAATAGTTCCTGGGTTTCTTCTTCAAAGAAACAAATTTTGAGATGCCAATCTGTCAACACATTCTGAAGGAAACAAGCCTCTTAATTGTCCATGTCCCTTTTTTTCATCTTTATGTGAGGTATACAACTTGATGGGTTTTGTTATTGTTGTTGTTTTTCAAAAATATATCTTTATTGATTTTAGAGAGGAAGAGACAGATAGAAACATCAATGACGAGAAAAATTGATTGGGCGAGCCCAAAACCTAGGCATGTGCCCTGACCAAGAATTGAACCATGACCTCCTGGTTCATAGGTCGATGCTTAATCACTGACAACACTGGTGGGTCCAACTTGATGTATGTACTATGAAATGATCACCGTCAAGCTAATTAACATATCCATTACCTCGTGAGAACACTTAAGAGCTACCTCTGCCCTAGCTGGTTTGGCTCAGTGGATAGAGCTTTGGTCTGTGGACTGAAGGGTCCCGGTTTTGATTCCGGGCAAGGGCACATATCCAGGTTGTGGGCTCGATCCCTAGTAGGGGGTGTGCAGGAAACAGCCGATTAATGATTCTTATCATTGCTGTTTCTATCTCTCCCCCCGGTCCTTTCCTCTCTAAAATCAATAAAAATATGTTTTAAAAAAATCTACCTCTTAGCAAATGTCAAGTATACAATACAGTCTTGTTGACTGTAGTCACCATGCTGTATATTACATCTCCAGACCTATTCATCTTGCATAACTGAAACTTTGTGCCCTTTGACTTATCTCTTAACTTCCCCCTCCCCAGACTCTGGCAACCATTCTCCTCTCTGCCTCTATGAGTTTGACTGTTTTAAATTCCACATATAAGTAAGATTATGCAGTATTTGTCTTTCTGTGGCTGGCTTATTTCACTTAGCAAAATGTCCTCCATGTTCATCCATTTTATCACAAATGGCAGGATTTCCTTCTATTTAAAGATGGAATAATATTCCTTTGTACATACATACCACATTTTCTTGATTCATTTATCCACTGACGGACACTTAGATTGTTCCCATATCTTGGCTATTGTGAATAAGGCTGCAATGAACACGGGAGTGCAGCTATCTCTTCAAGATACTGATTTCATTTCCTTCTGATTCATGCCCAGAAGTGGGATTGCTGGGTCATATGGTAGTTCCATTTTAATTTTTTGAGGTACCTCCGTACTGTTTTCCATAGTAGCTGTACCAGTTTACATTCCCACCAACAGTGCATGAGGGTTCCCTTTTCTCCACATCCTTGCCAACACTTATGTCTTGTCTTTTGATGATATTCATCTTAATTGGTATGAGATCATACCTCAATGTAGTTTCGATTTGCATTTCCCTGATGATTAGCAATGTTGAGTACCTTTTTATGTACCTGTTGGCCATTTGTATGTCTTCTTTGGAAAAATGTCTGTTCAAGTCCTTGGCCATTTTTTAATTGGGTTATTTGGGTTTTGGCCACTGATTGTTGTGTGAGTTCTTTAGGATATTAAGGCCTTATCAGATATATGGTTTGTAGATATTTCTCCCATTTCATAGGTTGCCTTTTTATTCTCTTGATTGCTTCCTTGGCTATGCAGCTTTTTAGTGTAAGCAACCACACTTGTTTTTTGCTTTTGTTACCTGTGCTTTTGGTATCATATTCAAAAATATTATTGCCTGTACCCATGGTCGGCAAACCGCAGCTCGCGAGCCGCAGTTTGCCGGCCACTGGCCTAGACCAATATCAGAAAGCTTTTTTATGTTTTCTTTTAGTAGTTTTACAGCCTCACCTCCAAGTCTTTAATGTGTGAATTGTGTGTATAGTGTGAGATAAGGGTCCGATTTTATTCTTCTGCATTTGGATGTCCAGTTTTCCCAGCATCATTTATTGAAGAAACAGTCCCTTTTCCACTGTGTGTCCTTGGTAACTTTGTCACAGATCAGTTGTCCGTAAATGCATGGATATACTTCTGGGTTCTCTTTTCTGTTTCATTGGTCTATATGTCCAGTTATGCCAGTATCATACTGATTAGATTGCTGTAGCATTTTAACATATTTTGAAGCCAGGAAATGTGATGCCTCCAGCTCTGTTCTTCTTACTCAAGATTGCTTTGGCTATTCAGTGTCTTTTTTATTTACTTCATATGAATTTTAGAATTAAAAAAATGTCTGTAAAGAATGCTGTTGGGATTTCAATGGGAATTGCATTGTAGCCATAGACCACTTTGGGTAGCATGGTAAAAGTCTGCCCTTTACAGCAAGGGGTCCATTTGCATATAGAAACAGAGGCAATCCCATGGTGCCAGAAAGGGTTTCAGATAAATACAGAAAGCATGTGTCACCCCAAATCAAAGGGCCAGGCATGCAGCTTCACTGTATGATATAATATTGGAAGACTCTGCCTATCAGCTTGAAAATGGTAGGTTTAAAATGGGTTTTCAGGTTTCACAACTGTGTGCTCAAGCTTGGTAATGACGCCTAGCTTATGCCATTTATGCTAATAAGTAACATGTAACAATTTCAGATGACCACTCATCTAGTTCTGGGCACATAGACCTTAGAGGTGGTTCCTACTGTCGGGGCATTCACAGGCAACGTGTGGAGAGAGAGAGGCCAGGTACGATGGATACAAATACATGCTAAGAGGTGGGGAGGAGAGAGGGGTATGTTAGCTGCTACACAGTTGGGAGAATTCTTTTGAGAAAGCATCCAAGAGGTTTAAGATTCTACTTTGAAGGTGGGGTAAGGAGGTATGATAAACAGGAGACAAAGCGTCTTTCAGTTTACTATTCACAGAGGCAGCAATGGAGGTCCATGATTGAACTATGTTCAGAGATGCAAATCAAAAAGCCTGGTAAAAACCAGATCTCTATCCAGGCAAAAGTTGTACCAGCTAAATGAAGTATCAAGTTTTTTTTGCTTGGTTTAGAATTGTGTCAGCTTGGTTTAGTAATGTGGATATCTCCTGGGGAAATAGTCATTAAGGCAAAACCTTTTAAAACTTGTAGCTTTGGGGAGGGAAAGAGAGTGGAAGATGAACCCCATACAATAAAAGGGCCAACCTATTGCTTCGGCAAAGGCTCAAAGAGAAGGGGGGGCCAGCTTGGCCCAAATCAAGTGTTTGTTAGAACAGTCAGATGAAGCTGTGGTTTGATAGAAGTTGACATGTGTTCCAGGGGGGATGTAGGGGTAGCAGAAGCTGGAAACTGGGCCGAGGCTTATTGGATAGATTCAGTGGACACCACACAGAGGAAACAGTTTCTGAGCCTCTCCCAGGTCAGAGGCACAGGCCATGTGAGGTGGTGCCTGCCCTCCAGTTACTCATTGTCTAAGGAAAGTCTGACACCAAGAGAGCCCACAGTGGGACAGGGACTTCCAGAGTTTTGTGGAACCGAAGACGATTCTGAGGAAGCTGGGGGAGGCTGCACAGAGGCACCGTGTGAGGGGGCCACAGGCTGAAGTGGCTGAGAGCTGTGGAGAGGGGAGACCGGAGGGCCCGCAGCACCAGTTCCCGCTCCAGGCGGGGAATGTAACCCCTCGTCACAGGAACGTGTCTCCTCAGCCGCTGCCCTCAGCCAGTCTGGAATGCTGTGGACTTTTTTCACTCCTGCTGGTGAAGATAGAACAGATAGGAGAGGAGTGAATCCAGGCACCTGTAGCCCACAGGACCTCCCAGCCTAGGAGACCGGTTTTACTGGATTCCCTGGACTGAACATGTGAAGGAGGCTCGGCCTGGAGTGCTGGCCGTCTCCTTCTCTGAGCCCCTCTGTCTCTCTGGCCCACGTGCACAGCACAGTGTATTGTGCCTGCAGCCTCCCCCAGGCCCCTCAACACCTGGAAAGGTCTGGCGCCTGAACACCCGCCTGCCTCCTGCCCTCCCTGCCCTCCCTCCATCACTGCAGCAGAACTGGGGGTGGGGGTGGTTGCTGAACTCACATATTTTTAAAACAGCATCATAGGTAGGTCTGCTGTGTAGCTAGTCTTGAGAACTACACAGACAGGAGGAAAAACACTCACCTCAAGGCCGGAAAACCGGGGTCAGGCTCCCGGCATCATCACACACTGGCCCGGACTTCTCATCTGTGAAATGGGAACGATGCTTACCCTGCCACTGCACAGGGGCTTATGAGGATTGAATCACAGGACAGCACATTGAAACCATGATATGCTGTAGAAATGTAAGGTGGTCACCCCAGTTTGTATATATCAGTCTCTCCAGGAATACTCCGTTGGCCAACTGGTTTGTCTGCCACCCCTGTGCCCGCCACCACAGTACTGGCGTAGGAGCCCCACTTTTCATTTTGTTTCTTTACTGTGTGGAAGCGCCCACGGCCTCCCTCAGCAGGTCACCTTGCCTGGAGGCTTGCTCTCTCACTCGGCCTTGGCTGCCTGGTTGCTATCCTTGCTCCTCTCCTTGACCTTCCTTTCTCACTATTTAAAACCTGTCTCCAGTTTTCTCTCTAATCTGATCACCCGCATCTCATAGTCCTTGCTAACGTAATTCTGAGACTTTAACCTATATTGTCTCGGATGATTCTTTACTTGCCTTGTGTATTTGCTTGATTATTCTGATTAATGTGATATTTTCAATTATGATAGAATTATGCACAGTGTTAGGCACACAGCAGGGGTTCACCAACCACGTGTTGGGGGCCGGTCAGAGCACATCAGCAGTCTAGAAAGCACTTCAATTGAAAGGGTATCTTCTCACAGTCAACTTGAGAGGTAGATGGCTATTCTCCCCATTTTGCAAATGAGAAAAGAGAGGCCTAGAAAGGTTAAGTAACATCAAAGGTACAGGAATGAAAGGGAGATGGGGCACTGTGTCCTAGAGGAGCAGAGTGTGGCAGAGCCCATTGGTGGGGTGAAATGCAGGCAGTACACAGGCCAAGGTGGGGGTCTTGGGACTGAGGCTGAATTCTTGAGGACCCAGCAAAAGCAACCAGCCTTGACCTGCTGCCGTAGGCACCACAGCAGGGCGGCTGCTCTCCAGGGGAAGAACGGGGCCCAGGAGCTCTGTGGGCCTCCTTAGGACAAGCCAGGTGAACCAGGGTCAGGAGGGATTCAGCCTCTCCCCTCGCTGGAGCCAGGCAGTGGCCTTGCAAGCCACTTCCTGCGGAATTTTCCAATGGACCAGTTGATTTCATCTTTCTGTTCTTTAGCACCCCGGGCCCTGGGTGATATTGCTCACGTGGCCATCCAGTCAGGCCAAGCGGTCTGATCTCTTAGGTAGAAGCCTGAACAGCAGTGGCAACATCCTAGGCCAGAGGCATCGGTAATTTTCTGAACAGACACTGATGAGAAACTCATTCGTCTCTGGCTTCAGCCAGGGTGTAGATCAACAGAGCTTTGATATTCCAGTGTCGCTGCCTAATGTATGAAGGTGTAAGCTCCTTGCGGGTAACCTGCCCTGCCTCCCGATGAATTCATTGTACAGATTGCCCAAATGGGACGGGCCTGGGTGAGGCTGGTGAGAGAGAGCTGGCACTCCAGGCTCAGAAAGGCAGGAGGCCGAAGGGCTGACCACTACCCAGCAAACGGGTGGAGTTCAGAGCTTGGTTGTGTGGCTAGAGAATCCAGGGTGTGGTGAGGGGATCAGCTATTGGAGAGCCAAGATCAATGTTAAATACATGTGCCTTTATTGGCGTGGCCGGGTCTTTTGTCAAAAATGTGATAACCTCACAGTTCAGGATTTTAATGTAAATAAGCTTATTGGTATTTCTCTTTCAACAGCCAATAAGCAGCCCTAACCAAAGAAAAGGGCAGAGTTTTCATTAATCTTTAACCTGAGATATTACAATTCCAGTTTTCTTAAGGTCTTAGAGATAGCTTTCAGAGGATTTCTTCCCTCATCCCCACTCCAAACCTCCGCCCATGTCGAAGGTTAGGAGTAAACCATAGTTTCATGAAAACATCTGATGAAACCCTCCCTCCTTCCCCAAGTTTTCCAAATTTTGATTTTAAAAAAATGGAGCTAATATGACTGAGATTTGTACCTTCACAGGTAAATATTACAGTTGAGCTGGGTAGCTTGTGGAAGCTTGTCAGGTCAAGGTGACTCACTTGCGTAGATGAAGTTATTTTTAGAGATGTAATTTGTACTGTTTAGAAAAGAATAAAGAGATGGCAAAAGGCTAGGTGGCTCATTATAGTTTACAGAGCTCATGAACCCAGCATCCATGCAAAAGATGACTAAGCAGCGGGTCTGTTGGTACTTTCTCTCAGAATTTTACGGGCGTGAGTCACCCACTTTAGATTGCAGACACAGCACTGAGGTACCGGTGACTCAGCTCCCATTAGAACGAGCACTAGAATTCAATTCTGATACACTTTTGTAGTCAGGTCCTGAGGAAATTATGTACCAGAGCAAAATATGCCTTTGTACCATGCAGCCATCAGATGATTTTAGCCAGGATGAAGTTATCTTCATCTCTGACCTCTGGACAGATCTGTTTGTGACCCATGCTGGCTACTGTGCCCAGTCAGTCTGCTGCTGTATCTCACAGCGCCCCTTCTCATGTGTGGGTCTTCGACCCTAGTGCCCGTCTGTCCTCAGTGAAAAGCTCAGCCTCAGGGGCCCACTTTCTTTCTTTCTTTAACCCAGTGTGTGTGTGTGTGTGTGTGTGTGTGTGTGTGTGTGTGAGAAAATCTTCAGCCGGACATATTAAAATTCTAGTTTTCAAATCTGCTTCCCTCCACACTGTGCCCATGTCAAAGATTAGAAGAAATAAAGTAATATATTTGTAAAACATATTCTTGTGTTTTAAAAAATGTGTTTAATGTGCATACATTGATAAGACTACTCTCTATACATAGGCCCACTTGTCAAAGCAAACGTCTCTACAAGATGCCACTTTGTCATCAGGCGCAGCCCTGCTGGCCATGTGGCCTGGAGGTGCAGCCTCATGCTCGACTTGTCGTGGACACACGCTGACTACACAGCCCGTTCAGTTAAGCTCCCAGGACATGACCTGTCCTTTGAAGTATACTGAAAATGGCCCTTTGCAGTTTGTAGACATATCAATAGATTACTCATAACCAACCAGGAATTTTAGATTTACTGTTTCTATCAAGGAAACATGACTTGGTTACAAAGGCAAATATCCCTGAAAGAAATATGAAAAGCAAAAGTACTCGGCCCCATGCCTGCCCATCGTCAGTCACTTTTAACCACTTCTGCGACTGGCATTTACCTGTTACTATTTTCTTCCTCACCTGCTGTGTCTGGCACCATTGCTGAGAAGGTCAGGACCCGCAGAGGCTAAGCACTTGGTCTGCTGTCAGAGGTCTGCTGCCCTGTGTAGACAAGTCAGCTCGGCGGACTGAGCCCTGAGATAGGCCCTGTGCTCACAGAAACGGTCGGTGCTCTAAGGAGTTCGGGGGGGGGGGGGCGGGGGGAGCAAATATGCAGGTACATGCAGGGCTACTGTGTTGGAAATGCTATAGTTCAGATGTATAACACAGGTGTGTTAGGTCAGCTTCTACGGGGTTTATAAAGATGTCTTAGGGCTGGGTCTTTAAGTGCAAATAGAAATGTGCTGTGTAGATAACTAGGAAAGGATGTCCCAGACAGAGAGAACCGTGTGCTCATGAACTGATATGGTGCAATTTAGAAGATTGGGAATAATTCATAAAATGGAATCTTTAGGATACATGAGTGAAGGCAGTACTAGAAGATGAGGCAGGAAAGAAATGGGCCTGGTTATAAAGAGTGTTGTATGTAGGGAGTTTAAAGTATGTCCTCGTACTGATGGGAAGCCATGGGAAGATTTTAAACAGGACGGTGACATTATCTCCCTTATGTCATACATCTCATGGCAGGGCCGAGGTTGAATTCACGTGGGAAGAAGGCAGGGGTAGGAAAACCATTTGGGGTAACTAATTGGTCCAGAAAAAATAATACAAGGTGCTAAAACAGTGGGAGGGGGTGGGACAGATTCTAGAAATCCTGAGAAGGTGGAATCAGCAGGCCTTCGAGCCTATTCAGATGAGGAGCCGGGGGAAGAGGGAGGAATTGCAGATTACTGGGATGGGTGAGTAGAGAGCAGAAATTTAAGAAGGGGACCGGAATTGGGGGAAAAGATAATGAGTTTGAACATACTGAGTTTGAGGAGTTTATGTGATACGCTGGTGGAGGTATTCAGTAAGTGGCCAGAAATGTGACACTGAGCTTAGAAGAACCATCCTGATTGATGCAGATTGTGATCCACAGAGCACATAGCGTGGGGCTGGTGGGACAGCACAGGACTTGCCTGTAACGTGAGAGCCCTGGAAACAACTCCAGGGAGGGCAACAGCTGGTCCTGGAGGGTGGCTAATAAGCGGCAGAGGTAAGATGAGATCCAGGAGAGAGGGGCACCGGAAGGCAGGAGTGGGAAGGGAGGTGAAAAGGAAAGGCATTTGTGTTGGTAATTAATGGTCATTGTGTGCGCATTGGAGGAGTGAAAGAAACATCCCTGCATTCTGGTGGGAGCCAGGTGTTCATGGGTGACACATTGATTGACAGAGAAGAAGCTGAGCCAATCTTTTTTTTTTTTTAATATATTTTTATTGATTTTCACAGAGAGGAAGGGAGAGGGATAGAGAGTTAGAAACATCAATGAGAGAGAAACATCAATCAGCTGCCTCCTGCACGCCCCGTACTGGGGTATGTGCCCGCAACCAAGGTACATACCCTTGGCCGGAATCGAACCTGGGACCTTTCAGTCCGCAGGCCGACGCTCTATCCACTGAGCCAAACTGGTTAGGGCATGAGCCAATCTTCTTTCAAGAGTTGGGGATTGAAGGAAAAGTGAATGAGTTGTGGCTAATAGAGGGGTGGTCCAGATGGGTACTTGGAGGGATAAGAGGTTCTCCAGCATGGTGAGAAGGAGCCAGTCGGAGGGGGACGAAATTTAGAGGGAAAAGAGGGAGATCATGGAGAGAGCAAATCCTGGAGGAGGCCTAGTGTGGAAGCTGGGCTGCAGGTCAAGGAGGAAGTTTTAACAAGAGGAACTCGGCCTCCTCTGAGACAGGAAGAGAGGATGCAGACAGAGAGTGATAAGAGGTGTGGAGAGGGAGGGCCAGGAAATGGAGATATTTGCCCTTGAGCGTCCATTTTCCCTAAGAAGTTAGAAGCAGGATTGTTTCCTGAGTGAAGGTGTCAGGATGGATTTAGGAATTGTAAAGAGATGGGAAGTTTCGGAATAGTCATCAGTGTGAACAAAATTTCAATTGTTTAATTATCTCTCTGTTACCAGCACCTGACAGTGCCTGGAGTATAGTCAGCACTCAAAAATGTCTCTGAATGAATGGATTTTAAAATTGTCAGAGAGGAGGATTTTAGGAGTCACTGTTTTCCAGCTGGGGCGTGAGTAGATGGTGAGAAGGTTCAGGGTGTGGCCACAGGGAAGTGGGTGCTGGATGGGTTGCCTTGTAAATGCCGAGAAGTCCGGATGGAGACGAAGACCTGAAGCAGGTGTGGATGTTCTCAAGAACACTAGTGTGCAACCAGGAGGCTGAGTAGATGACCGCGAAAATGACCAACAGAGGTGACCTAGCCAAAGGTCTGAGCGTCAATGAGATACTTTCTTTGCAGGGGCAAGTGTGAAGGTGTAGGCAGGTCTGGGGAAATAAGTGAAATAAGTGGCTTCTACTCAGGGGGGTGGCCCAGGGAGAAAGCCGGGTTTCACCTGAGGCAAGGAGGTGGCATTCTGAGGAGAAGGGGAAGGCGGCTACTGGAACAGGAGCAGAGGCAGGGGGGGCGGGGGGGGGCGGTTACTAGGTGTTTGTCCTGAGGGGAGCCCAAGTGACGGAGGGCATTGGGAAGAGTCAGGAGGACAGATGTGTGTAGAGATGGAAGATGAGCCTCACTGACATGAGAGACTGATTAGGGAGGAAGGCGGTGGTGCGGAAAGAGGTCTCTAAGGGTCTGCACAGAGGCAGTGGGCAAGAAGGCAGCTCTCGCAACAGAGAGTCCTGCTGGGAAACCTGTTACAGAGCTCAGAAAGCACAGTGAGCCTGGCGGTCAGGTTGCCCCGCACCTCCCCAACAAACGCACGTGGTCTGGGAGAGGACTCCAGAGGCCTGGACTATCCTGGCTCCAGATCCACCAGGCACATCTTGCAGCTACGCTGACCATAACTCTTCTTCAGTGCTCCTCAGTCTGTGGGCTGCAGGGTGTTGCCTGTTACCTGCCTATGAGAGACACACACAGAAATTGAGAGTAAACACCCAGAAATACTATAGCAGTTTGCTGCTGCTAGGGCAGCTTAAGCACATAACAGGGGTTTCAGTCATTCGGTTTTATTTTAAAGTCAGTGGCAGATTGGGAATCAAAACAAAACAAAACTGGTCCTTCGCCTCACAGTTTACAAGCCCTCAGCCTGAGGCCTTGACATGGAAACACCTGCTCCTCAGAGCCGGCCCAGTGGCCTGTCACCTGCTCTGTCTTGTGGCCCCTGCGACGCTCACAGTCTGTCCAACCAGTGTTCCCTGGCCACCAAGTTCAGCCCCTCGTGAGCAAACCATGGAAGAGCATGGACCCTCAGCTAGTGTCACTGACGGGCTGCCCTGAGCGGCCACCGGAGCCGCTGTGGACACCGTGCAGTGGGCGCTTTGAATGCTACCACCAGGTGCACAGGCAGCGTGGGAGGCAGAGTAGAGCTGCCCCTGGGCCAAGGCTTAGTCAGCCAGGAATCTAAGGACAGAGCAAGGCCTGGGTCTTACTGTCTACTTGTTATTGTGTGCAAAGAAAAGGGCACATCAGGAAGCAGAGCAGAAGGAAACAACGCTGCACGGCAGCCAGTCGGGCTCTCCTCTGAGCCTCAGTCCATCCAGTGCGCCTCCTGCTTTTGTCCTTCTCACCCTGCATTGTGATTATTCTGATTACTGACACTCCCCAATGATGAGCCCTTAGGGCAGAGTTCATTTTGCTTCATCTCAAAATCCCCGACCCTTAGCAGGGGGTTAGTGCAGGTAGGGCAGCTCAGAGGACGAATCTACAACTCACATACTCTTTTCTCACTTGACTTCTAATAATGCATTTGGCCCTACTGTCCTACCAAATCATAACTGATTTTCAATAGGTAAAACCCCAGAGGCCATTCTGTGTGATGCTGAAAGATGCCTTCACTCTCACCGTCAAGAGTCCCTGGTCAGGAATGCTCATGGCCACCCTTGAGTTTCAGACAGGCAGCTCTCTCTTCTCTTTTTGTACAAGTCTGTCTTCTCTGCTCCTTAAGCCAAATACACACACACACACACACACACACACACAGGTGTATGTATGCATATAAAATAGGGGACCCACTTGGTAAAACCTTTCTGTAGACCTGGGGTTTCCACACCTCTCCTTGACCTAAGGTTGAGTGATGACTTAGCAAGTTGAACATTTAAAGAATCAAACCTGTTTTTCTGTGGAACCAATTAATGATCTACCGGAAGTGAACTGTTGAAGCTTATAGAAACAAAGGTTTTCATCACAGAGAGTATTGGCAGGTCATGCACGAGGTGGAGCAGGGAGAACCGCTGTTTGGTGGAGAGCGGCGTGCAGGCTGAATGAGAAGATTCAGTGCTGAGTCCACAGCAGGCTCTGCAGAGGTGTGACCTGGTTTAGGTACTTTATTTTAAAGCCCTTTGGGACTTCCTTCTCTTTTTAACTCCTAATCTGATTTTTTTCATCTGCCCTTGAATGCACTCTGTATGTGAACTTGGACTTCAGCATTTAAGTCTTAGCCTTTTCTCTGGAGACAGATGGGCTGTGCCACACCTTCTGTGGAAGGAACGCTAGAGGGGCCTCCCCAGAGCTGCCCAGTGTTTCAGCACTCTCCTTGATCCGGGAGACCTGGGTTGGCCCTGTGGATTAGGACAAGAGGTAGAACTAAGGTAGTTAGGCTGGTGGTAGTGTGTAGGCCCAGCTCTGTCGTACAACTGTAAGTCTAAACGAGCTGCTTCCCTGCCTTGAGATCCAGTGTTCTTGCCTGTAAATGGGGTGACATGCCCACCTAGAAAATTACAGGTGAAACAGTATATGGGAGAGCATTTTTAAGCCATAAACTTATGTGAATGACAGTCACCAGGCCTCTGGAATTATCAGGCTGAAGCCAGGTAGATAGTCAGGGAGGCTATGGAGTCATTGCAGGATATTGATAGATGGGACTTTCTACAGGAGGAAAGCTGAGGGCCAAGCCTTCCGGGTTAATAAGTCCCTCAACTGAGCTTTGAGGAGAGAGGGCTGTTAATCAGATGGAGGAAAGAAGGCAGTAAACATTTTAAAAGAAAAGGAAGCAGCAGATCAATACAGTGTTATGGAAACCATGGGAGAAGAGCAGGAGTGAGCAACAGTGTCAAATGCCATTAAAACCCCATAGATATGGCCATAAAATACTTTCCAAATCAAAAGTAAGAAAACAAGGAAATTGAAACATCAAAAATAAAAATTCTTAAAAGTCTGGGATCATTGTACCCTTGAGTGTAACTTACAGGATCTGAAAGACAAACATTACAGGCCTCCTTCCCGTCGGTTAGGACTGTACGTGTCTGTCTCAGACTTTTGTGCACTTTCTTCATCAATGACAGAGAACTGCCTGCCCATAGCAGCCCTGGCTCAGGTGGCAGACCAGCCAAAATGCCCCTGAGCAGAGCTCCTTCCAGAAGGTCAGAAACAAGCCATCATCTAAATCGTAGCACCTCCGTGAAAAGCACAGGGGCTCCGGCCCCAAGTGGGCAGGCTGGTCCTGGCCTGTCTCCTTCAGGGCTGCAAGGAAGGTGTCGGGCTTCCCAGGGAAGGCACGTTCCCTAATGGAAAGGGGTAAGAGACACTCGTGTTGCAGAAAGCACCCCACACCTTGTAGATGTTAATAAATATTAATTTTCTTTCTTTTTCTTAGCATTTAAAAACATGATTTATTAGAATGAAGCACAAAGCCAGAAATCCATCCTCGCTCTGTCTGTAATCAGAGGTTTTCAGGTTTGGGTGGATGAAGAACCACACTCACTCTGCGACAGCAGCGGTGGTGGCTGTGGTGGCTGCTGCTGCAGGGAGATTTGCTGGGTGACAGCAGCGGGCCAGGGCCTGGGGCTCTCTGTGCATGGCCCAGGCAGCACACTTCCTGCCACAGGCTCCTCATTACCAAGTGGCACACGATCTCCAAGGCCCTTTCTGAACTGTGGTTTAGGCGTGTCCTCCGTTGTGACCAGACATGGAGATTTTTAAGGAAATATCTCTCCTATGTGCAGCTCAGCTCAGCCCAGCCCAGCCCTATAAGCACACCTGTCAAAACTCAGCCAAAAGGAAGGGAGTTGATGAAGGAGGGTCACAGAGTCTGTGTGGAGCCCTCCAGGCCTGACCCGAACAATAAGCTTGGTGCACTAGTTCCCAAGTCCCAAGCAGCTCGACGCCCAGAGCAGGTCTGCAGTAGACAGGTGTGCCGACCCAACAGCCTGGGCTGGGAGCTGGGGGTGAGGGTGACCTGGAAACTACAGGCCACAGATGCCGACCAGTGTAGGACTGGCAGGCCTCACCAGTGCCATGACTGTGTGGCCCACTCTAAATTAATATTTGTCATTTAAAAATATATATATTATTGATTTTTTATAGAGAGGAAGGGAGAGGGATAGAGAATTAGAAACATTGATGAGAGAGAAACATCGATCAGCTGCCTCCTGCACACCATGCCCTTGACTGGAATCGAACCTGGGACCCTTGAGTTGGCAAGTCGATGCTCTATCCACTGAGCCAAACCGGTTAGGGCAATATTTGTCATTTTGACTTTGAGTCATTTAGAAATAAGTAGGAAGTTCACTGTAGAAAGATTTCTATCAAAAACAACAAAAAGAAAAATAGTTTTGGAGCTTCCCAGAACAGATCCTCAGTTTTGGGTGTGAATATGCTTTGTTGGGTAACATGGACCCAGTACCTTTGCTTGAACATGGTCTTATTCCTTTGAATTTGGATGTGCAAATCCAACAGCTCATTTAGGTCAAGGGCTTGCCTCAACATGATCACCTTCTGTTTACACAGTTTATGCTCTTTAATTCCAGTTTCTTAAATACGAGAATATGACTATTTAAAAACATCATTTTAGAGAGCAATCCTACCTTCATTCAAATAAGATTTCAAATTGAAATTTCTGTCAAAGAAGACCATGAATTAATGTCCATTTCCCGTCTGTGTCTCCCGCCGATGCTCATAGAAGAAATAATGACCAAGGAGCTGGCCAAACAAGCAGTAATAACCAGACAGAAACTTGGATAGTTCACCCACCAACTAGCTCATCTTTAGATATACAAAGATTGATTACACTTCTGGTCTTCTTGTTTCAAAGAACAAAATCATTCACAAATAAGTAGTTTAGCAAAAAACGTAAAGCCTTTGCCTTAAAGGAGACACGTGTGAGAATGGGGAGAATATCGCGGTACACAAGCACAAAAGAAAATAGCCGGCCAAGTTTTCATCAGGTTCCTCTGTTCACATGCTTCCTGGTCTGTGGTCAGCCTTTGCTGCAAAACCTCGTTTGATCTTGGCGTCTCCAGAGCTGTGATTTTTTTAAGGGAAGAAGATTGTAGAATTAAAAGTGAAGACATTGGCCTCAAATTCTAAAACGAGCGAAACTAAGTTGGAAGCTTAATTGAAAGAACATAGTTACTTTCTGACTATGGCCTGTATTTTCTGAGCTGGAAGTCAGGTTGGGAGAAGAAATAATATAGCCTCAGGTTTATGTGTTTAATTGCTTCTAAGAGAAAAGCGGATAATAATAGGTATCCTTATGGATGTTTCCTATGTGCCAAGTGTTGTACAGATATTCATTATATCATGTGAACCACTCAATAGCCTCGCAAGGTAGGAATTATCCCATTTTAAAGATGAGAAAACCTAGACTCAGAGAGTTCAGTAAATTGCCTGAGGTCACCCAGGTAGTAACTGGCAGAGTGGGACTCAAGCCCAGATCCGTCAAGTCCACAGATCATGTTTTTTTCCACAGCACCATCCTGCTCGTACATTCCCATAGGCCTTCACTGTGTCTATCAGTCACTTGCTATGCACCAGACACTGTCCCCCATGCTTTATTTTCAACCTGGAGGCTAGAGTTTTTCTACTTTATGGATAAGAAGAGAGGCTCAGAGAGGTCAGTTAATCACCAAAGTTAGACAGCTGCTCAGTAGATCCTGGGTTACCACCTCCGGAGCACACGTCACCACTCAAACATTCAGCGTCACCAGACCAGCTACTTCCTGTCTGCCTCCCCTGACGGAACTTAACCCAAAGTAACCAGAGAATGGAGTGCTTATCTTTGAATGTTCCCAAGGAAAATATCCCATACCTCCTAATCTAGTGAGTCAGAGAGTTCCCTATAATGTTAATACCCCAGAGCAGTAGAAACCTAGAATGGAGAATGCTTGGACAGTATCATCCACAAATAAAAAAATAAAGGTTTCTGCACAGGGGAATGCATGGTGACCAGGGCTCCTAACCCTGTCCTGTCACCCTGGAGGGGTACGGATTCCAGACACTGCCCGAGGTTAGGCTTAAATGATGCCCCACCCCAATCTTACCCCTAAACCCAAATCCCAGACCCTTCTGTATGGCTGGTCCACATAGGAAGTTGGAGCTGTTGGAGATGTTTTATAAGAGGAATCAGTTTCCACACTGAGAAGTGAATGTCTGCTCTCCTTTAATAATAAATAACTTAGCTTTGATTTGTGCATCATACTTCCCAAACATCCTCCATTCTAGAGAATTTAGAGGATATTTAAATTGTGGGAACATGTCTGCCCTCCAGAGTGGATGGAATGGGATGTTTCCCCTAGAAACGTTTAAGGATGACACCGCTCACATAGAAATGTCCATGCTCCTTTGCTTTGTGTTCACAACTCTCCACGGTTTGGCCTCCTTGTCCAGAGCCCCTCTGCACCAGCATCCCAACCCCTTGGCCTGTGTCCCCTGCACCCTGGTCACTGGCAGTTCTCACTCTTCTCCTGTGGTTGTCAATGCCGTTCCTCTGCCTGGAATTCCCTCACCTTCCTCCCTCCCTTCCCAGCCATAACCTTCCACTTAGCCGCCTGTCAGAATCCTAAGACCCTGCTCGTCCAGTGAGCCTCCTGGAAGCCCTTGGGCGGATTGTCTTTCTACCCTGTGCCCCTGCGGGTACTGGCTCTGCTACCACCTCACCATCCTCTCCCGTGGAAGGAGGGCAGGCCAAGCTCAGCTGCACCGTGAGGAGGAGCACAGGGCTGCCGGCTCGCTTCCCTGGAGCGGCTCGTAGCGCGCCACGAATGTTTGTCAAATTGCATATTTGTTGCTGTTTTCTCTAAAACATAAAGCTCCTCACCAGCTCCTTGAAAACAACAACAACCAGATGAGTTACAGACTTTTCCTTCCGAAAGCCACGTTAGTCATCCTTCACTTCGGAGGAGTCAGGATAGTTGCACATTTGTACCTGGCAGGATGTTCTAGTTTCTCAAGACGATTCAAACGGACCAGTGCCAGTCCCCTACTTAACGATTTTAAACTTGTTCTTTTCTTCTAACCATCTGCATTTGGTACACTGTCCATGGATTTGTTAAATTAAAAGCTTATGACTCTTTAAAGACGTGGCCCAGTTTTTAAGTGCCAAAAATTTTTGCATTTGAATATATTTTAACTTATTTAAGGGTTCTTTTAATAAAATTATTCCCTAATTTAGCCAGATTTCTTTTTTAATCTCTCCAGGCTAGGAGTTTATTTACTGTGACTAAATTATGTTAAAGATAGAAGTTGAAACAGTACTAAATGCTATTTATGGTGTTCTCTCCTGCTATGTTCCTTTCTGCATCTCCTAAAGCCTGTCTCCTTTTTCACATGCCTAGTGTAGTCAGTACGTCCTCACTTGGACGGTCTGTGCCAGTCATCACTACACACATGGCCACCTGCTGTGCGTCCCATCCAGTGGAACACAGGCGAGAATATAGTAACGACAAGTACTCTTGTTAGCAGTCCAGCCAGGACTGGATTATGTGGACACGGAGGACGAGGAAATCCCTGAGTGACAGAGCAGGCACGAAGGCCTTCCTGGAAGAAGGTGGGGCTGGGACCAGGTCCCAGAAACAAGAGCAGGTTGCAGGGACAGAGCAAGGAGCCAGGCCCGAGGAAATGCCAGGATCCAGACGGGAAGCACCCCCAGAGGACACAGCCCATCGCAAGGCGGGAAGTGCAGAGAGCCACAGGCATCCGCCTCTAGGATGTGGGTCCTGAGCTCTAGCATGGGGCCTGCCACTAGGAATATGCTCACTGAACGTGGGAGGGGGCGATGAACCATGGGATGCAGACAGAGAAGTTGGGGCGAGGCAGGGTTCCTGTGGTCCAGGCTTCGCCTCTAGTACCCTGCTTTGATCCTGAGGACCCGCCTGGGGGCCGTGTTTGGGAGTAGGAGTTGGAAGCAAGCAGAGTTCTAGGACAGAGGCATTTCCTGGTACAAATGGAGTCTTGATGAGAGAAACCAGGAAGAGAAAGGGCCCTCCAGACGGGAGAGCAGCTTGGCCAGGAGCTTCCCAGAGCAGCATCGGCTTCCGCCTCCTCTGTGCCACCCATTGCTCTCCTCGTGTGCAAGGAGTGGCAGTGAGGGGGGATAAGGGGGTTGTAAAATACAGTTTGTGGCTTTTCTGAATTGAATATAACAAAAGAGCCAAGTAAAAAGTAGAAAATTATGTTTGCACAAAGTTTATTGACTTCTTCCCTCTATATGGACTATTCCCCAGACTCCAATTCTGATTCAGCTTTTAACCTTCTGGAACCAACTCAGAGCTCATCTCCTTTGCAGAGCTCTCCTCAAGCATGTACACCATGTATGCACTTCATCCGTCACATTAACGCTGAACTGGAATCGCTTACTCGCCATTTCAGGTTTCCTCGTCCAGCCCATGAGCTCAAGGGCGTGTCCACCTTCATTCTTCTTGGCACTCTCTCTTCCAGTTGGTAAATTTGGGAGGAAAAGAAGGGACAGACAGGAGGGACCCATCTGACCAGCTGATTTTGCCAAACTGAGTATTCTCAGGAGAAAACACATACCTCTTTTAGGCACCTGTATTCCAGGTTTCATGCACCTTTTTATTCTCTTCACAACTTCGGTGTGTGTATTATTTTTTTTTTTTCATGAAGACCATTCGGCTTCCCTGACCCGCTTAGTTTTATAAATGCTCTCATTTTTAAAAGTAATATTTATTTGAAATATTAACACACACACACACACACACACACACACACACACATATTCTACAGCCTTGAGAACATGAGTATTACTGGGTTTATAAATGTTTGTCAATCTAATGGATATGAAATTGAATCTCATTAAGGTTTTAGTTTGCATTTGTCTTCTCTTTTCTTTATTTAGTTCAATAAGCATTTATTAAGTATTTCTCATGTGTCCTGTACTATATGAATAGTAGACATATTAAAATAACTAATTTATGGTCCCTACCCTGGGAGCTCACAGTCTTCACAGCAAGTCGTACCTGGGAGGCATATCTGAGCTCTTAAGGTGCATTTGCAGAGGTCAGAGGTCTGAGGTGAGGCCCAGGCGTCTGCATGTTCATTCCATGGCCATGCTGATGCTCACCCCCGTTGAGAACCTCTGATCGCATGGGAGGAGAAGCCTAGCTGATCCAGTCTGTTTGTGTGGCAGGGAGAGACACCTGCTCTTCCTGGGCCACCTCGGTGGCTTGCCTTTCATTACAGGCTCTTCTTGCATTTTTATGTGAATGGCTTACTGGGTGTTGGAATGATTAATTTGTGTCTATGAAGTACCTCAAAAGCAATTGCTAAACAAAATACAAGCAGGGGCTGGTTTCCTATAATTTCAACTATCTGGGAAAGCTATAAACCTGGAAGGAAACAGCAAACAACCACCAGAGGAGGAGAAGGGGAAAGAGAAGGGGTTGGAAGAGGGGTAGGGGTTGGAGGGGTCGGTCACTGAACTGAGGACAACAGCCCAGAGCTCACACTGCATCTCTTCACATTGGCGCAGCACCTGCTCCGTGCCAGGCTCTGGTCTAGATGGACAGTCAGCGTCCCTGACTGCAGGAGCTGAGACATGTCGGTGACAGACAAAAGGAAAGAGAAGAGGCAGAAAAAGAGAGGATTTTGAGGCAGAGTTGGCCTTGGTGACAAGTGGCAAAGGAAGAAGAAGCTGGGTAGAAACAGAAAACAGAATAAAGTAGAGAATATGTGTGGTCGGGACAAACAGCCTGTCACTCCCCATGAACCCTGGGACCTCAAGGTTCCACACTAGAGGTACATCAGCTCAGATCAGTGGACAGTGTGAGAGTGCGGCTCTTAGGGGATGTTTGTGGAAGGGCAGGCTCAGTCTCCCTTAACACTGGGTGGTGTGTTCTCCATCATCGAGAAGGCTAGCTTTTTTCCAGAATATTTACTGAGATGTGCAGGTATGTTCCAAGTTTGGAAAGATCTCCATCAAAATAGTTAAAATTTAAGCACCATGAAAGCTTATGCTCTCATTTTCAGAAATTTCACACATCTGAAATTTCACTTATAAAGCCGATTAAGAAGAGAAACTAAAGAAAAGGGGACGCATATCTATTTAGTACCTGCTCAGTTTTTGTTCAGTCCTTTCAACAACACAACCAGGCAAGAGTTCTCACCCTCATGTTGCAGATGAGAACATCAAGATTCATAGACGATGGTGCTGGGATTTGAACCCTTTTTATCTGACTCCGAAGGCTGTACGTTTACCCACTATACCGTGCTGTCTCCTCCCACTTTAGAATTTAGAGCAAAATTCAAGAAACTCCAGGCTTCAGTTTGATGATAGTAAAACCCCAAAGGTAACCTGTTTACACAGTTAAATCACACAACAGATAGTGAAAGTTTGAAACCACTTTAACAAAACCTGGTTAATATTTAGTCTCCAGTCTCCTTAACGAAAGGCAGTGGTGCTGGTAAAAGGAGATGTTTGGTGTCTTGACTAGGGCTACTTCTGAACTGGAAACTTTGTATTTCTTGTAGGCGAGTATTTTGGATACGTGGCCTTTAACTTTCTATGTGAGACCCCATGTGTCTCAAAGGGTTAGCGTTAGAAGGATGGGGTGGTTAGTAAGGAGGTGGCCGACTCCCCTAATGGTTGTGTACCCATGAGTGGTGGCCTGAAATCAGCTGTACATACTGCTCGGGAAGACACCGGGGCGGGGGGGGGGGTGGGGTTGGGGGATTGGTGGTGGTGGTACAGCAAGCCCCTGGGGCTAAAACTGTCTCCTCCGAGGCTTCAAGGAACCTAAGGCCTGGAAATGGGAGCATAACCATAACCACCACCAAGTGTCCTCCCTACTAACCGAGAGCAGAGGGAAGAAGCAGGGGAATGTACAGTGTGAGGGCTGGAGAAATGAAATTATGGCCGACTGGTGAATAATGATGAAAATATGTGATGATGTGACTCCCAGGGAAGCAATTATGGTTAACCCCTCATTTGTTTGGCATTTTCAAGGATTGAACTGCCCCACATAACTGAATTTTCCAGACAGCTAAAACTTTCCTATTTATGTGCCCTGAGTGTTTTTTAACCATGCTTGGTGGAAATATTTCTGAAATAGATTATACAATTATCCTGCCTTCTTGAACAGGAGCTGCAAGAAATAACATTTCCTGAGATGCCTTTGATTGAAAGTCTGAGAAGACCTGATTCAAAGAGGTTTAAGCAGTTAGGACTTGTAATTGCCTCACAAAAGAAAACCCTCAGAGCTGGCAATTCCAAGGGTGACGAAGTCGGTGCCTCAGTGGTATCAGCTGACTCCCGTGGTCACGAGATGGGTGCGCAGCTCCCGGCCTCAGCATCTCACACGCCAAGATCTAAGGCCGAACAGGATGAGGGCTTCTCCTTACGCGTGTCTTCAATCAGAGAGGGAAATATTTCTCAGAAGACCCCCAGCCGACTTCCCCTGGGTCCCGTCAGTGGGACTGAGTCACCATTCCCTGCCTGGCTCCTGGGAAGGTGGAGAGAGTGGATAGCTAGCTCTTGGGCCTTTGGAGTGGGGGGCAGGCGGTGGGGGAGCTGCCTAAGGAAGGATGGCGAGTGGCTGTGGGTAGGCACCCAGGAGTGTGCCGTGGTTTCCAGGACGGGGGTGAACATCACGTACTGTGTGGCTGTAACTGGACAGATCATTGAGCTTTTTATTCCTACACTAAGTGGTCCCAGATTGGGTCCTTTTTTATTTCCTAAGTCTGCTTTTATTTATTCTCTCTCCTTCCTCAGACTGCTAGTTATCACTACTCACTATTCAAGTGCCTTGCCCTCATCTTGCCATAAGGAGATTTTTTTCTGGAAAAACCATATCCTCAAACTGGTTAGAATTACGTCTGAAATGTTCTGAGTATCTGATAGCTGTCCTGTGGATCAAACACACAGTGTCTGGTTTCTTTTGGTGGTTCAGGGTCATTTCCATTGTTGAGGTTTTGGAGTAGTGAGGTTTCTAGAGAGCCTTGTGCACCTCCATACTGCTTGGTGAGAGGAGGAATCTTTGGGGCAGGTAAGCTTGTTTATAGAGAAGGTGAGGCTGCGTCCGTCTGTCCATCTGAACGCAACATGGCTGAGAGGCAGCTGTGCACTTGGCTCCCTCTCAGCGTGGCTGGCCAGTGGCTCTGGGCACTCCGGGCTCCCGGATGGGACTAGCGGTCCGGGACGGAGCCCTGTGAGCTCCAGGCGGTGCAGAGTTAGAGTGTGGGGGTGTGACTTGTTTCAACAGGCTCTTGAAGAAAGTCATGCTTTGAAAATGGTTACTGGGATTATACTGAGCAAGTGAGGACCATCCCTTCTGTGGACAGAGAGCTGACCAAAACCCAGTCTCTGTGTACAGGAAGAAGGAAATAGAAAGCAGTTGTCAAAATAACCCTGACAGTGAGTAACTGACCCAAATGGAATGATTCTGCTCCGGGAATCAGACATGAGCCAGTGGGTGGGGGTGGGTGCTGAGGAAACAAATGGTTAAAGTGTTTAATTTTGATAAAGCTGAAACTCTGTGCTCAAGCTCCTTAGAAGCTGGGCGTTCCTTCAGAGCCAGCCAGCTGTGTGAATGAGGGCCGAGAGCAGTGGTTCCCAGCTCTTGTTGGCCGTGCCCCACCTAAGCATCTCTAAACTCCTGGTGTCCCCCGGTGACATGTAATTCTTATTATTGAAAAAGTGAGCTCCTATTCACGCGGAGGAAGCCTAAAAGGCCGTTAACTTGGTCTAAACAAGCTTCCAAAGGACATGGTGTCCATGGAAGAGAAAAATTAAAGAACAAAAGGACAGTTGAAGTACTGAGGAAGAAATCACTAATAAATTGTTAAAAAATAATAATATGAATATGAAAAAATAGCAAATAAAGTTTCAAAACATAATAGAGAACTGAAATGCATAAATATGTCACAACATATATTTATATACTGTATAGGAGGCCCTTAGAACCATAAAAAATGCCAAAAATCCACTGTTAATAACTCATTCTCGAATTGCCCCCCCTTAAAATCAAGTTGCCCCCCTGTGGGGCACGTGCCCCACATTGGGAACCACTGGTCTAGAGTCACAATTTACTGCGCATCAGAAAGTCATGAGGTAGCCTATAGGCGAATGGTAAGAGACACGAGCATCGGGGATAAGGAAAACAGCTTTTGTTTTTCTTTAGTTCTGACTAATTTGTACCATTCAAATCATTCTTACAAGAAGAATGCAAAGTATTTCTCATAAATATTTTCATTAACTCCTTCATATGCTGAGAACATTTTTAAAGAAGCCAATCCTTTATTGACTGCTGACTTATACAAGCAGGATACAAGTTAGCCAGGTAGAGCCAGATATTTTTCTAATTTTCTCCTCTGTGAATTAGTATGTGGATTACTGATTTTCTCTCTGAAATACTCTGACCATTCCTGCCCCCTAACAGTCTAGCCCTTGTGTTCAGATTTTAATGTTGGCTTCAACTATACTTTTTTAGAAAAAAATCTCCATGGAGAAATAATCATGTAACCAATGCTTTTGTGGGATCATGGTACCTATTAGCATATAGCTGGATAGCAATTTAAAAAAAAAAAATCAGAACAACTCACTTCCTTAAGTAAATACATTTGCATTCACATTTTGAATTATTTCTGATGCTAATTGGGCATTTAAGGGAACAGAGTAGATGGTTCAAAACTAGGTGGGAAAATCATTTTTTTCAGCATATCAAAATACCAGCAATTCATTTTCAACAACAACAACAACAAAAAAAAACAGGAACAAAAATTATGATGCATTCCATAGTCAAAAAAAATGGATTGCTTGAGAATCATGAAGCCTATGGTATTATCTGTATTACTTTGATACTGAATGGTGACAGTGTTATGCTTTAAATTAGTCCATTCTTGCCATTGAATTCCATTGTTTAAAACTGGCTTTTTTGAATGGGAGATTACTACGTGTACTTTTCAACCATGCTATTGGTGATTGTTTTCAGGGTTAATCCAAATCTTGTTTTATATTTGGAAACTTATCCATAATGTAAACCTAATTTAAGTAACATGTGAGTAGGCATCGTTTCTAAAATTAATCTGAAGAAATAAAATGAGTAATTAGGAAAGACATTAACTTATTTTAGAAAGCAGTTTTTATTCAAAATGACTGAAGATGTTACTGATCATGCTTTGTAATATAAGGGACTCAAAGGGGCTTTCTGGATCGAATTATTTATAATTTGAATCAGTCTGTTTTTCCTATTTGGTATTGTTCCTATATGTTACTAAATCTCTGCATTGGCACAAATGGACATTGAGACTGCACTGAGGCGGAAAATGTGACTAAAGAGTGGACATGCAGACTCTCGCCACTCTTCTTTGGTTGTGGTGTGATTCAGAGGCAGAAAGCCCCACACCCTGAGTCAGAGGCAGGTCCACTCCGGGCGCTAAGAGGCCTAACCACTGGGCCTCTTATTATATTTCTTGTTTTTTTTGTTTTGTTTGTTTGTTTGTTCGTGTGTGTGTGTGTGTGTGTGTGTTTAAGTTTCTTGCAGACCTAATTTTTTTTTTTTTCAAGAAATCATAGTGGGTCCTAAGAGGACCTAGTCCAAGTCAAATGTCACCCTAAACTGGCATAACAATAGAGTATGTGGGGTTTCTTTTTTTCACATATTTGTCTTATGTCACCAAAAAGATGAACCTTGTATATCCTTCACAGCAGACACTTGAACTTACTGAATAGTAATTGTGACATAGGGAGCGTGTGGTGAGCAGGTCATGCCAACATCCATGAGAGCAGAAGGCAGCGCGGCCCCTGGAAGGAGCTTCGGATTTAAATCATGAGACGAGATCTGAGTCCTGCCCCTGCCCAGCTATGGCATGAGCGAGGTAGTAAACCTGTTGGAGGCTCAAGTTTTTTCGTCTGTAAAGGCAGGCAGCCAAAACAGCGTCTGCTTCACGTAGTTATATCTTTCAAATTAGATGAAGTATGTAGAAGTACTCTGTAAAGTACACATTTTTCTTGTTGTTTTGATGTATTAATGTGCCTGTTCTTTGTCCTGGAAGTGGATAACGTTCACACAAATATACATTATATACCTTGAGGACTGTGCTGTTGAAACAGTCTGTATTTTTTAATGATGGTTTGCCTCAACTAAAAACAGTATCATTTTCTTTTTAAAAAGGGAGTTAAAGAACTCCAATTGAGCAGATGATGTTAACAACAAAGATTAGACTCATTGTGCACTGCAACAGTAGACACGTGTAGCGCTCAGATCTGCTCCTGTTGCATTCCATTCAGGAGCTCCCACGGCTTAGGGCAGGGGTCCTCAAACTACGGCCCGCGGACCACATGCAAATACAAATATTGTATTTGTTCCCGTTTTGTTTTTTTACTTCAAAATAAGATATGTGCAGTGTGCATAGGAATTTGTTCATAGTTTTTTTTTCAACTATAGTCCGGCCCTCCAACGGTCTGAGGGACAGTGAACTGGCCCCCTGTTTAAAAAGTTTGAGGACCCGTAGCTTAGGGGATGGATGTAGTAAAGCAGACAGAAAAGCTTGGAACTGCTGAGTATCCTGCTTGACTGGAAATAAAGGGGTAACTTTATTTTTTCTGGGGTTCCAGCTGCCATGTCCTTTAAGACAGAAAGATTATCGTCCGCCCTCTTGGTGATTCCCTTTCTGAATTCATTATCGAAGGACACCCTCCACCCCATCAGATTGTAGGTGAGGAAGACACTGCCAACCTGTGAAGAGTTTATGGTATAACAGAGACTTAAAATAGGCGTACAACCAGCTCCGTAGAATACTGGGCAAGGCATGAGCCACAGGAGAGTTCAGATGGCATTCCTTCAGCACCTACACACCATGCCTCAGATCGGTTCAAGTTTCATTTTCGTGTGATTTGCCTCTACCTAGATTGTAAACTCCTGGAAGGCAGGAAGGGCACCTCGTATTTCTTGGTCCCTCTCTCCACACTTTTTACCTGAGCCTCAACCAGTATTTATGGTGTAAATCGAGTTTTGTACCCAACATTCAGATTTATCCAAAAAATTGTAATTAAGATGCACTTAACCCTAACTTTCTTTTCCTTTTTACTGTGTTTGCAGTTGACCTGCCCCTGTTTTTCCCTCGAGACCAGCCGACTCTGACATTTCAGTCCGTCTACCACTTTACCAACAGTGGACAGCTTTATTCCCAGGCCCAAAAAAATTACCCATACAGCCCCAGATGGGATGGAAATGAAATGGCCAAAAGAGCAAAGTAAGTGAATCCATTGTTATTTCCCGCAGGTGAGAACGTGTTATCTAGTTTAGGGGTTGGCAAGCTGTTGCCCACAGGCCAAAGCCTGCCCTGTGCCTGTTTTTGTAAATAAAGGTTTATTGACATACAGCCACACCCATATCTTTACTTATTCTCTCTGGCTATTCCCATGCTACAGTGGCAGAGTTTGTCTTGGAAACAGACAGAATATAGCCTGAAAAGCCAAAAATTGCTGTTTGGCCCTTTACAGAAAAAGCTTGCCAGCCCCTTGTCTAACCTCATCAGATGACCATGTTGTTGTTTTTAATGGATTATGGGATGTATCAGAAATCTACCTCTCTACTTAGAGAAGTACTAGATAGATATTAGAGTTGTGGATAAATGGTGTCAATGATGGAAATGTTGACAGCTGCTTTCATTTTTTTAAAAATACTTTCTGCAGCTTCAAGTAGGGCTGCATTTTCCTTGATTAAATAAGTAGCTACACAAGTAGCTTAGAACTATTAAAATCCCTATGGATGTCGGTTGGCAATTTGATTCAGTGGCAGATGGTTAGCACCTTATCACTTTGAATCACACAAATGAAGAATTATCTATTAGGTGTCTTCTTCATTTGCTCACTCAATATTTACTGAGCAACTACCATGTTCCATACAGTGTGCTCCATGCTGGGGTACAGTGATAAGCAATTGTCCATGTCCTCTGGGGATCTATAGCCCAGCAAGAGAGATCAAAGCCTCCATCACACCACACTTCTAACAGTTTTCAGGTTCCTGCTGACAAAACCTGGCCTTCCAGACCTAGAATGCTCTTGATTAGCAGGACTCCTTGCTCATGCCACTCCCTCCCCAAGACCTTGCTTCCTCCCAGGGTACCTGTTGGCATCTCCTATACTTTCTCTAGCACAAGGCCTTCACTTCCAGCAGGATGGATCGGGACTCTTAAGTAACGATAGAGTGGCTTCCTCTGGGAATCCAGACCTCCCCAGATTCACCTGAGGAATCTAGAGCTGCTGTTATCTGAAACTTCAGTGTGCCCTTTCTCCCTGTAGTGGCCCTTTTTACCGTGATACCCAAGTCTGAAATTCTATTTAAGGTAAAAGACAAGCATATGCAAATGTAACTTATAACAGTGATTAAGACTTGCATACCTTGAAACAGACTCGAAAGGGGATTATAAAGTAAGTTTTCATGTTTGAGGCATTGCAATTGTTTAATTCTCTGGGCTTTCCCTGTATATACATAGGATCTGCCCCTAGAAGA
Source organism: Myotis nattereri (assembly GCF_964212035.1). Classification (NCBI taxonomy): domain Eukaryota; kingdom Metazoa; phylum Chordata; class Mammalia; order Chiroptera; family Vespertilionidae; genus Myotis; species Myotis nattereri. The sequence goes on along the minus strand of NC_138085.1, from coordinate 71,597,105 downwards.
TGGGCTGTTATTTGTGGTATGTGCTGTGGAGTCTGAACCAGATGTGTCTTTGTGGTTTCCATGGCAAAGCTATCTTGGGGTGTGTGTGTGTGTGTGTGTGTGTGTGTGTGTGTGTGTGTGTTAAGTAGCCATTTAGCATGTATATGAATTGAGTCTTTAAGGAGTTGCGGACCACAAGCCTATGATTTCAGTATGGGAATATTGTAAGCGAAGCTTGTTTATCTTAACAGATCAGTACACAGAGTTGCAAGAGACATTTGCTTTATGTTAACACCAGTCTAAAGAAAACATGTGAAGTAATGTTGAGAAAAATCTGCTTTCTACTGTAGTTAGGAGGATCCATTTTAAGTGTAATAAAGGAAAAAGTCAGCAGCTCATGTTCGGAAGAAGACATAGAGTAAAAGCGCCTTCCTGAATCGAACAGAGTGGCTTCCCTGGGGCTACAGGAGGCTGGGCAATGAATAAACACAACCAGGGCACTGTCCTGCAGTACAGACTTGAGACTGGTGGAGGATGGAGAGAAAGGACAGGAGAAAAGGTCAACCACAGCACTCCCTCCACACCCTGGTTCTTTGTCCTGTGAAAATATTGTATGTACACAGTGCATAAAAGGCCATAATTCACTTTGCGAGCTCTGCCCGTGACATAAACACTCTCACAGTTTCTGAACAACAGTAGAGCCTTTGAGTGGAGTCGGCTGTTTATTCCCTCCTATAGAGCAAAATTCTAAACATGCGAACTCAGAAAGGAAACTTGTTGGCATTGACTAGGGCTTTTCCCATGACTTGTGCTTCTTGCTCATGGTGGTCCAGCAAATGCTGTCCTCACAAGTGAAATCCCCTCTACCGGGTGAGCACAGGCTTTGAGGCCATGCATGCCCCGTTCCTCTCGTGAGGTCCAGTCCCATGTGCTCCATAGCCTGGGCAGGGCTGTTTACCTCTTGAACTCCATTCTGTGAAGAAGTCTGTAATTCCTCTCTATTTCAGTCTGTATTCCTCTCTAGTGGTGGTGGGGGCTGGGGGTGGGGGGGGCTTGAAATGAAGGGTCAGTCAATGAGAGAACCTATGAGGGACCCCTGAGTTTAGCTTGTGCTTTGTCTTTGCTCACTCCTTTGCTCCCACCCTCTTTCTGCCCCTTCAAATCTACTCCTTATTCAGCCTTCTTCCTTATGGCAGCTATTTCCCCTTTTCTTAGCATTTTTTCACATAGACAGTTATATCATCCGTTAACAGCATTACTTCTTTCTTTCTAATCTCTATACTCTTTATATTTTTTAAGTTTCTTTTTCTTACTTGAACTAACTGGGACCTCCAGGACGATGTTGTATACAATGATGAGAGCAGACATCTGGCCTTGTATTTACACATTAAGGCTGATGTTAGCAGTAGGTTTTACATAGATGTCTTTATCACATTGAATAAATTCCCTTTTCCTACTTTGCTAAGAGTGTTTATCACGAATGGGTGTTGAATTCTGTAGAATGTTTTTCCTGCATCTGTTGACATGATCCTATGGTTTTTCTTTATGCTGTTAAACTGAATTGCATTAATTAGTTTTTGGATGTTAGACCAACCATGCATCCCAAGGATAAACAAACCTTTCTCTGTCAGATATTTTATCCTTTCTTATATTATTAGATTTGATTTGCTAAAATTGTGTCAAGATTTTTATGTCTATGTTCATTAATGATACTAGTCTGAAATTTATTTTCTTTGTGTTGTGCTTGTCATATTTTGATAACAGCACAATGCTAGTTTTGTAAAATGAATTGTTTTCCTTCATCCTCTCTTCTCTGAAGGAGTTTGTGTAGGTTGGGTGCTATTTTTTTCTAAGTGTTTCATTGAGTTTTATTTGTGGGAAGAAATTTAATGTCTTTATTAAATATAAAGATTCCAGATTTTTAAAATGTCTTCTTGTGTTCATTTTAGCAAGTTGTGTATATTTTTTAAAACATATTTTTATCAATTTCAGAGAGAGGAAGGGAGAGGAAGAGAGAGAAGCATCAGTGATGAGAGAGAATCATTAATTGGCTGCTTCCTGCATGCCCCATACTGTGCCCTGACCTGGAATCAAACCCCAACATCCTGGTTCACAGGGCAATACATTCAACTACTGAGCCACGCCAGCCAGCTGGACGTGTGTGTGTTTGCTTTTTTAAGGAATTTATCTATCCTAAGTTTTTGCATAATTGTTTGTAATATTTCCTCATTTTTTCTTTTACTATCCATAGGAACAATAGTGATTAACCTCTTTCATTCCTTATAGTGAAAATTTGTATTTCTTTTTCTCTCCTTTTTTGTTTTTTTAAACAATCTAGCTGGGGGGTTATCAGTTTTACTGATCTTTTCAAAGAAGCAACTTTGACCTTGTTGATATAAGCCTTTAAGATTTAAAACTTTCTACGGTTTGCTTTAACTGCATCCCACAAATTTTGATATGTTTTCATTATTATTTTGTTAGAAATATTTTCTAAATTCCCTTGTGATTTCTTTTTGAGTCATGGGTTATTTATAATTGTGCTCCTTGAACTTTAAGTCTTTGAGGATTTTTCTAGATATCTTATTGATTTCTGTTTTTGTCAGAGATCATAATCTGTAAAATTTTAATCCTTTGAAATCTGTTGAGATTTGTTTTATGGCTCAACATATGATCCATCTTGGTAATTAGTTCATGTGAAATTGAAAAGAATGTGTGTTCTACAGTTTTGAGGTATAGCATAGTATTTTGAGTATAATAAGGGCACACATTTAATATTATATATACATTTTTAGCCAAATTATTTGTTAGTGTTATTCAAAGCTTCTGTATCATTACTGTTATTTTTTATGATTATTATTATATCAACTACTGAAATGAGGTGTAAAATTTTCCACTTGTGATTTTAGATTTGTGTATTTCTTCTTTTAGTTCTGTCAATTTATGCTTTTCATATTTTAAATTTTTGCTGTTTAGGTACCCACATATTTAGAATTGTTATGTCTTGATCAATTGGCCTTTCTATCATTATGAAATGACCATTTCTGATAACACTTCTTGACCTGAAATCTTTGTCAGATATTTATATAGTTGCATTTGCTTTCTTATGCTTATTTTTTACATGGTATATCCTTTTGTTTCATCCTATGTATGCCTTTATATTGTAAATTTTTTTAATCTAGTCTGGTAATCTTTGCCTTTTAATTGGAGTATTTGGTTTATTTACATTTCATATAATTAATGAGCTGATTCAGTTTATGTCTAACAACTTACTATTTGTTTTATTTATTTATGTATTTATTATTTATTTCTTTGTTCTTTCCTTCCAAATTTTCCCTTTGATTTATTTGAATATTTTTTTAGTATACCATTCTCTCTTCTGTTGTCTTTTTATGTATAGCTCTTTATATCATATTTTAGTTATTAATACACTAAAATACTTCCTTATATCATAGTATAGTATGAATTAATATAACACTTCAAGTATAATATGAAAACCTGAAACAGTATAATTCTCCTTATATTTTCTACTACTATCCTTTGTGCTCTTATATATTTCACTTATACATATTTTATGAGTCCCACAATACATTGTTATTACTTTGGCTTTTAATATTCAGTTAATTTATAAAGACTTTAAGGAATGAAAGAAAAAAATGCATTCCATTTTATTTTGTAATTTCAAATAAAGATAATGGAGAATCATTTCCTTCCCCTCCCCCCCGCGCCCCCCCCCCCAAAGAAAAGAAAACCCTCTTATTTTTAAAAATCTACTTTGGAGCAAGCCTTCAAAGAGACTATGTTCAACCTATATACAGAGGACACAGACTCACCATTAAGAAAAGAACACTGTACTTACATGACACCCAGGCCCTCTGCCTTCCCTATGGACTTCACCTTTTACGGTGGCCCTACCATCCTGTCACGGGATCATCCCTGCAGCCCTGAAGGGTACAGTGAAGAAACTATCTGCCCTTCACAGAGTGACTAAATGGCTTACCTAAGGGCACACAGCTAACTTCTAATTTCCCTGAGGCTGTCTGCTTATAAAATGGTGAAGCTAGTTTGGAGGGCTCTTATGAGTATCAAATGGGGGTGATTTCTGTTTTTGGTTAAGAAATTGCCACAAATTTAACAGCTGAAATAGCACAAGTTATTATCTTTCAGTTTCTGTGGTCAGGAGTCCAGGACAGCATGCCTGGGTTCTCTGTTCAGGGTCTCCTATGACTAAAATCAAGCCTCATCTGAGGCTTAGGGCCTCAACCCGCTCATTCAGGTTGTTGGCAGCATTCAGTTTCTTATAGTTATAGGACTGAGGTCCCTGTTTTCTTGCTGGCTGTCAACTGGAAGCCATTCCTTGCCATGTGGTCCCCACTGTTGTCAAGTCAGCAGTGAATGGTGCTCAGATCTTTCTCATGTTTCTGACTTCTCTGTCTCTGACCTCTGCACCCAGATTTAAAGGGTTCCTTTGATAAGGTCAGGCCTGCCAGTTAACCTGCCTTTCTTAAAGACATCTGTCCCATCCTATATAATTCTATGTAATAAAAGCCTAATATGCTAAGTGTCAGGTCATCCAGTTGGCTGTTCAACCCATCAAAGCATAATATGCTAATGATATGCTAAGGCCACTCAACCACTTGCTAGGATGTGCACTGACCACCAGGGAGCAGGTGCTCAATGCAGGAGCTTCTCCCTGGTGGTCAGTGTGCTCCCACAGGGGGAGCACTGCTCAGCCAGAAGCCCTGAGCTGGGCTTATGGCTGGTGAACGCAGCAGCAGTGGCAGGAGCCTCTCCTGCCTCCACGACAGCGCTAAGGATGTCCAACTGATGGCTTAGGCCCGCTCCCCATGCTAAGCCATCAGTCAGACATTCCCTGAGGGCTCCAGAAATGAAGTCCATCACTGTCATAGCCCTGGAGATTATACAGGGAGTGTAAACCAAGGGTGCTGAATCTTGAGGGGTATCTTGGAATTCTGCCTAGTACATGGCAATATGTAGGCGAATTGCCCAGCCTAGGGTCTGGCATGGTGAGCATTCAGTAATGTTAACTCTCAGCAGCAGCATGCCTGGGGGAATGCTGCTACCTTTTTATAAAAAGGTAACAGAGCCAACATGGCTGTTTTCACAGGCGCCCAGTAAACAATCCTCCAGCCTCAGTGACTTGGCCAGGGATTCTTATGTTCTAGGCTGCCCATCCATGGCTCCTGTTCCCTGTGGTCGTAACTAATGGTGGCAGCACAGCCAGCTTGGAAGTGAGAAAAATCTATCCTTCAGTTATTTAATCCACATAAACCCAACTATCACTTTAAAAAAATGAACCCACTAGTTACCTACTTGCTAACTTGTATATAGCTTTAGCTATATCTAGAAGAATGAATCGGTGATGTTTTGTAATTCTTTGTACTCTGATAAATCAATGGATACACGGAGTAAGTTTTCCATGAATTTCATCATACAAAGTACAGGTCGATCCTAAAGAACTAAGTCATTTCGTAGAATAGAATTTAATTTAATTTGGGGAAACCACCCACTCAATGGCTTGTCACACATTAAATTCATGACATAAATAGAATTACTAAAGAATATTTGAAAAATATCTTCTCAGTCAACACATGGGCGTAATTCATCATGGACCTCCTAAAATCACATGTTGTTTCCCTCCTTGCCTCAAGGTCAGAAAGATATTATTTTCTGATTTAGAAACCTATCCTAGTGTTGCCAAGCTGTCATGGTGGCCCATATGTGCTCTTCACCATGTGTGCTTGTATTATTTGTCAGCCAATTGTCTTTGCAGAATAACTTTCTCTTTCAATAATTTTTTTAATGGTATATTCTGAACTATTTCAATTATGTTTCATTGTTGATACCTTAGTATTCTCAAAGATACTGTTTTCTTCAAACTTCTCATTAGCTGTCAAAAGCTCCAATCCAGTCCTCTAAATAAAACAAATAAAAATATATCTCTCACCCTAGCCAGTTTGGCTCAGTGGATAGAGCGTCGGCCTGCAGACTGAGGGTCCCGGGTTCGATTCTGGTCAAAGGCACGTACCTGGGTTGCAAGCTCGATCTGTGGCCTTGGTTGGGGTGCGTGTGGGAGGCAACCAATCAATGTGTCTCTCTCATATCAATGTTTCTCTCTGTCTCTCCCCTTCCCTCCACTCTTTCTAAAAATTAATGGAAAAATATCCTCAGGTGAGGATTAACAACAACAACAACAAAAAAAAAATAGATTTCTCCTTGATTCCGGGGGAGGTAAATGTCCCCACTTGGTTTGCACCCCTCCCCACCCCTCTGTGTGGCCTCTGAGCCCTCTGGACCTCTAGAGCGCCAGTGTGGAATGGTAGTTCCAAGCAGGTACTTCCCAGTGCAGTCACAGGAGCCCTGAGGCCCGGCAGTTCTTTGGGAACTGGGTTGGGCTGGGGAGGGGTGTTCATGAAGTGTAAGTGGTTTTAATGTGAGCCTATTTATGTGTTTGTTTCTCTAGAAATTAGTGTCTCACTTCTCCACTCCTTTGTTGGCAGCTTCTTAAGGAAGCTCGAACTGTGCTTTGTTTCTGTGGAGGTTTAGTTGCCAGATCAGGCAGTCCCTGTGCTTGGTAAGCTGGCCAGCGGGTATCCAGACCACACTCAGTGTCAGGAAAACCCAGGTGGGAACTTTGCAACAACCCTCTCCCTCGCCCTGGACAGCTACCCGTCCCCTCCCCCCTCCCCCCCCAGCATCTGTCCCCTTTATATCTCTATTTCTGGCACCAAGGGTTGGGGATGACCAGGAAGGTGAGACTGTGGTCATTGTGACTGCCCGTGCCCACACACCCTCTGCAAGGGGGAGCAGCTGCGAATCTGAGCTGCTCTGGGCAGGAGGGGGAACGCAGCAGGGACAGTGCCGAGGGAGACAGCCACCAGGGCTGGGCTCCCAGCAAGCTCTGCCACAGGGCCCATCGGGGTCACCTTAGTGACAGAAACTCCAGGCTCAACTGCTGCTATGATTCATGGGTTTTCTTTTGTCTTTTGTTTTGCCTTGAGTTACCAAGGAATAGTTCCCTTTAAAAAAAAAATCCCAACTTCATCTTAGCTGAACTCCCCTCAGGAGAGAAGAGGGAATTTTCCAGGCCCAGGCCAGCAGACCCTGGGAGATCAGGAGTACCGAGGAATAGAGGAAGGTCAGGGTCACCAAAGCCTTCCATTCACCTGCATGCCCGGGGCTCCTGCATGGGCAGCTCACCCGCCCTCCTGAGGTTTGGAAATACAGAAGCTGTGAAGAGAGAAATGAAGCAAATCAATTGCGTGGCATTTGGTGATCCTTGAACTCTCAAAGAAAATCCTTTGAAAAGTATCTTCAGGGAGTTGGTTTATTTTTCCTTTCAGAAGAGAGGGTAACAGAGATGGGGAGGAATCCAGATCTGCCTGGCGTCCAGGCATCCTCTCCCAACTGCGTAGGTCAGAGAGAACATGTTATTTATTAGAACCTGACATCTGTTGCTGTGAGATAAGCTCCACTGAAAAGCATGGCCATCAATTATGCTCACACAGCCCTTATCCCAGGCTGAGCTGCACACTGTCCCTTCAGGCTGTACCAGGCACAGAGCGCGTCCACAGCCCGCCCGGCCTCCTCGCCCCTCTGGCAGGACCCCCAGGCCTGGTCCCGGCCCCTCGGCTGTGTTCCTGGCGTCCTTTGAGTTCTTTCCTTGGCCCCTCTGAGGCCTGTTTTAAGGACAACCCCGCCTCTGTCCATCACGCTTTCTCAGTGAGACACAGGGCTAGGGTCACTGTCTCAGTCCTGGAACCAGAAGAAGCTGCACATGGAAGGAATAACTGGAAAGCCAGCCCACCTTTGTAGGGAAATTAGCTCAGCTGAGCCGCGGGCTCCGGTTACTCCTCTGCCACTGGAAAAATGTGTGATAACCAAGTGCGGCCACTTCCTTGTTTGTGAGTTATGGTCATCTGTTTTCTTTGTTGGAAAAATAGACATCTTAGAGAGTCAGAAAGGAAAGGGTCGAGGAGTTGGATTTTGATAATTTCCCAAAGTAGACACATCCCTTATTAAAGGAACCAGAGTTGCCTTTGAACTGTTGGAAGAAGAAGCAAACAGTAAGTAAAGAAAGTCCTAAGAATGGTGGCCTGGGTGTAGGAGACCTGGGTCTCGTCTGGGCCCGATACTAATTTCCTCTGTGACCTTGGGAAAGACTCTTGACCTTTCTGGGCCTCAGTGCTCTCATCTGAAAGCCCTGGGCTATTCGCGGGTGATCACTACGTTCTGATTTATTTCTGGCATTTTAAGAGAAAATTGTGTTTAAGATAGCTTAGCATACTTTTTTTATTCATGTTGAGAAAATTCCATCTCTGTTGCCAGAGGTCAGACACAAATTGAAAACATCACTAAATGGAATTAAGTACACTATGTACGTGATGCCTTTTTGAACAACCCGTGTCTGATATTTATAGAACACTCCAGTTGCGGAACATGCACACATATGCCCTGAGCACACACCCAGTAAAATCATTCTGGATGTAATACATTTTCAGATGTCAAGTTAAAACAGCTTCTCAGGAATTAGGCCTGACTGTTCCGATGTGTGTGCTGGGTTCTGACAGGTGCAGCCAGGGCTGCCGGGGCTGCCATGTGTGACATGGAGTCCAGCCAAGACAGAAGGGCCACGTGTCTGTTTCTATCTCTTCGCATTAAGGCATGAGTTCTAGATATAAAAAGGAAGCATCAGAGAACAATCAAGACCATCCATTCTGTGCACATCACTGTGCAGCTAGAGGCCTTGCTCTGCCGGAGCGGGATTCTATCTTGTCTGTGGTCAGATCACTCAGCACAGGGGCCACCTGTGAAAATGAGGTGAATTCATGATTTTTTAAAATAGAAGCTTTATAGAGGTGAGCACAACCAGAAGTAACCTACAAAATCCACAGCCAACAGCAGAGCTGAGTTGGATGGCCAAGCAGGAACGCATCTAGAGTGTAAGTGTGACACTGAGGGCCCACCTCAGGACATGGAACGTGAAGGACCGTACAGATTGTCTAGTGCAGCAAGACTGAGTATGCTGAGCATTAACCGTGTGGTGCACATTTAATGGAGTGCTTGGCATGAAACCCTTCGTATCATGATTAGCACAGACTTGACACTCCATTCATCATTTTCATTTCCTGGAAGACCTGTCCAAGGCCAGACAGTCAGTACCTGATCACTGGTCCAGGGCCCAGCCCAAGCTCCCTCTGACCTCTTCCTTTCATTAAGCCTGTTTCCTGCTCCTTTGCTCACGGATCAGCACAGTGGAGGCAGGGCTGGAGGTTGGCATTTCTGCTTGCACACACCCATCCCCCTAGCCATGGAGGGGCCTGGCCTGGGAGCCTTCTTTCTGGTGGCTGCTGCGGCCACGGGGAAAGCCCAGGGTATTCTTGAACAGAAATAGCCCTTCTGAGAGAATAAAGACCTGGCCCTGAATACCTTTACGGGAAGGTGAGCATTCCTGTGGGGACTTATTGCTAGAATTGGTGGGCAGAGGAAGAAAGGGTGTTGTAGTGAAGCAACCAGAAGAAAGATGCTGCTCCCAGCTGCGCCACACCAGCAGGGAGGCTCACACGGAGAAGAGGACAAAATATTCCCGTGACTCTTGTGCCCAGACAGACAGAGCCCTGGCGCTTAGTCACGCCTAATGGAAAATGGAAGCCAAGAAAGCAGAAGTGAGGCTGGACAGGTCTAGGGTAGTCATTAATCCAGTCACCTCTGGGGAGAAGCGTGATCTGCTCGTGTGCCCTGCTGGTCAGGGCTGAGCCGCCAGCAGATGCCGTGGCCACTGGGAGAAGAGGGTTGAGGACAGTCGTGATTATAGGAATCAGTTATGACAGTGGTGTCTGCAGTGCTGTTATTGCTAGTAATTCATTCTGCAAACATGTTAGAGTGATATACACTGTGTACAAAGTATGTGTAAAGCACTGGGAACCACCACACACGCACAGACAAGCACAGACACACACGCACCGCGGTCGCTGCCCTCCAGGTGCTAACACCCACTCGTTTTGAAGAGCCCCCCTGCAAAGGCTGTGATTGACTTTGGATGGTCCGTCCTGGTGGAGAGACCACAGCATTAACTACTCAGCCCACTGAGTGCAAGTCAGTTGCAGAGCAGGAAGCTCTGTGACTCTTCTAACCCCAAAATCAAAAGGTAGAAAACCAGAAGTTTCCATTATTGATTACCTTAGGGATCTGATCATCCTTAACCTGTCATTTTTCCATTTGTCCAGATAATGACATTTGTGGGAACATACATGTAAAGGCAAGATGATGTTGTTTTTCTCAAAATAAATGATAATGGAGCATCCTGGCCAGTCCCTCCGGACCTTCTTACAGATGGTAATAATAAATAATAGTGCACATATATTGCACCAGCACGGCTGTAAATGCTGCACATGGTTTACCTCCTGGGATTCTCACAACAGCCCATGAAATAGGTCCTGCTGTCCACCGATTTTACATTATGAAGCTGAGGCCCCCAGAGTGAAGTGGCATGTCCACATCACAGAGTAACTCAGCACAGGAACTGAGAATACACATCGGGTTTCCTAACCTTTAGACTGGCATTCTGCTCTTATAATGCCCTCTCTTCCTCAGATTGAGGAAGTTATCCCAAATTCGCCAGCCCCTGAGCCCAGCTGTCTGTTTAGAGCTGGAGTTTCTGGGCTCCCTGCCTCGGCTGACACTTGGGTTCGGTGTGCTCCGGTGTGGATCTGATTAGTTTCTGCCCAGGTCACAGCACTTTCCCATTCATTCATTCTTTCATGAAGCAGATGATTCTGGAATTCATAGCAGGTATTAGGACCATGCTCAGTGATGTCTTGGACATAGTCCCTGCCTTCACTGCAGTACAGGTGGGATGAAAATTCTGTTAAGTAACTCTCTTTCTTAAGGCAGCAGTGTGTGCAAAGTGCGGGTGAAGCACATAGAAGTCCTGAGGGAAGGAGATGATGTCTGTTTCTGAAAAGAAGGAAGCTGGCATGGAGGATGGGTTGGATTTGATGTGCACCAATGGAGGGAGGAGACTCCTGCCCAGGGGATCAGAGGGCCTTGAGGCCGGGATACACTGAAGAGTAGAGGGAACATGCTCTGGATCAAACCAGCCAGAACTCCGCCCAGGTCCTACCACTTTCTAGTAGTAGTTTGTTACCTCATAGACGCTAGTAACAGTCCTCTCTCATAGGGCTTGTGGGTGTTAGATGCAAAAATTATTCTAAAATGCCTGGCATTTTGTTGGTGTTCAATTAACAGTAACTATTGTTATTAACTGCCACGCTAAGACATTCTATCCTTTTTTTAAATGGAGGCAATAAGGTTTTTCTTAACAAATTATGTGTTGATACAGCAATCTGCCTTGGTGGAGATACATAAATCATAATAGGTCCTCTTGGCGTTGGAAATATTAAGAAAGGCAGTAAAAACTGAGTTCTCTGGTCACGCCTGTGGAACTCTATCAAAGAATGTTTGTCCTGGGCCCTTTCCCCTTTTTTGCCACCTCAGTGCCCTGCACTTTAAGAACCCACTCTGTTCTCCAGAGCTAGGATTGCCAGTTTTAGGAATTAAAAATACCAGATGCCCGGTTGTATTAAATTTCAGATAAACAACCAATAATTTAGTATAAGCATATCTCATGCAGTGTTTAGGACATACTTATACTGAAACATCAGTTGTTGTTTATCTGAAGTTTAAGGTGACATCCGGCACGGAGAGCAGTTCTAGAATCAGTAGGACAGTCTGTCTGACTGTACAGGGAAGGGAGACTCATTCATTTCCTAGCCCCTCTCTCAGGTGTGAAGACCTGATAGCAGACTCCAGCAGTGCCTTCGGGTCACTTCCTGGGTAGCGACATTAAATGCGGATGGGACCCATCCATGTGTGTGTTGGGGCAGGGAAAGAGGCGCTGGATGTTTCTTGCCAGTGGTCACGTATTCCTGGCCCTCTCTCTTCAGAGCATTCAGACAGGTGGCAGAATGGGGACATGCTTCGGGGTCTGAGGACGACTTGTGTCATGGAGTAAGAGCAAGGCCCCTCTCATAGGGTTTCTCCAACTGTCCCTTGTGGTGGGAGTGACTTCAACAGCCACAGAGGCATGAAGGTAGCTGACCAAATGCTCTCTGCTCTGGTGAGTCTGAGGGTCACAGTATTGGAGCTAGAAGGACAGCCCCGCAGCCTCACTTTGGAAATGAAAACAAAGACGCAGAGAAGGAATGTCTGTGCCCAAGGTCACACAGCGATTCAGAATTCGAGTCTGAACTTGAGTCTGGGTTTCCGGGAATAATTTGGCGTGTCTGAGAATTCCCAGCACACTTGTTCGGGTGATTCTGAACCTTTTCTCTGGATTACGTGTAGCCGTGGTTTCCAGATCTCCACTTGCCTGCGTGTCCTTGGCACTGCCACGTGCAGTTTGTGCTTGCCTCCTCCTCTCCTGCAGGCAGAGTTGGTGAAGCCCCCGAGGGCGATCCCTGCAGCGGGGCTTCAGGGCACTTTCTAAGGCAGCTTGATCCTGGCCCTCCCCAGTGCTTCCTTGCTGATCGCTGCCCCAGCCTGACCCAGCGTTCAGTGGTTGAGGTGGAAAAATCCACTTCAGAGCAGATGGCTTGTAACCTCCGCTTCAGAGGCACATTGGCCACATTACATGCGGAGAAAATGAGAACAAAGCAGGGTGTAAGTGTGAGCAGAATGGCGCCCTGGGCTCAAGAGTGACTTTGACCTATTCCTCCCAGACTAGAATGGCTGTTCTTGGGGGAATCACTTTGTGAATGGTATCACTAGCGAAGAGGCATCAGCCCTAAGACCGGCTTGATCTGCACACTCTGAAGGCAAGCCTGCTGCGCAGCAGCGCCAGCCACGTGGGAGCCCGGAGCAGCGATCATGGGATCTTCCACTCTTTATTTTCTTGTTCTTGCCACAACCTGTCATGAGACCAAGAAAACTTGTTTTGGAAATGCTGGATAGCCAAAACAACCTGTTCTCAGCCTGGATGAGAGCACGCGTCCTCTCTGACCGCTCATGCACTGTTCGGGGTTTGGCTGGCTGCTGACCGGAAAGAATGAATGTGCTGTTTCTTCTCACACTGTTCATGGCAGGTGCCAGCGCTTCCCAGGCCTCGCTTCCCTTACCCCAGCCTCCGCAGGGACATGGTAAGACTGTCTGGTCTGACTGGTGAGTGAGCGGCAGCAGCACATACTGAGGAGGATGTCACCCATGGCTGCGTCTCGGTGGTTGTCTTTCCCGATCCTGTGGGGTGTTAGCCTGAGGTTTTCCACCTGCAGTGAGCCCGTGGCTGGGCTGACCTTCCGCACTGAGGCTCCAGCCCCCCGCAGCTTCTCTGCTGCTCCTGCCCAGCCATGCAGGGCTTGGTCTCGGATGGTCTTGGCTGCATCCTGAAGTGAAGGGATCACCTCACTCCTCTGCAAATAGAGGGTTGGACGAGATAGAATTGGTGAACAGTAGCCTAAGGACACATAACCAGCTGCCTGTTTTTATAAATAAAGTTTTATTGGAGCATGGCCACACCCATTCTCTTACTTATGGAGCATGGCTGCTATCACTACAAGGGAGAATTGTAGAGGCAGTATACGGCCTTCTCGAAATCGCTCTGACAATAAGCTGGAAATGCCTATGATCTGGTTCTTTACGGAAAGTTTGCTGATCCCTGGATTAGAGAATCTTTGGTGTTTTCAAAGCCAGCTTTCTGTGACTTGTGGCAGTTCTTTTACCACCAGAGCTCCTGAAGTGACAAGGGGCCAAATAAAAGGGGTGCTCTCTTCCTCGTGGTAGTCACAATCCAAGCATGCTTTCAGATTGTAGGAATCCATGAAGGGTGGGGGCTTGTTTTGCTGCATGTCTGTATTTGTTTATTGGCCTCATGACTGTATCCGTGGTGTCCGCCAGTTTTGAAAAAAGGCGCCCGGCTGTGTAGGTCTTACTGCATTCAGTGGCACGGTTCAGGGTGGGACATTTGTATCTACATGGAAGAAAGCGCTCATTTGTCTGCTTGATGCCCATGACAGGAAATGCTGCCTTGAGAACTTGTATGGCTGCCCAAATCCCATGCCTGGGTTGTGGGCTCGATCCCCAGTGTGGGGCGTGCAGGAGGCAGCCGATCAATGATTTGCTCTCATCATTGATGTTTCTGTCTCTCCCTCTCCCTTCCTCTCTGAAATCAGTTAAAATATATTTAAAAAAGAAATGCAAGAAGGGGTCCTGAAGATGCCTTAGAAACACAGACTAGGAAAGAACTAATCTTTCTAATCTTCTAATTTATAAAATGTGCATCCCAGCTACAGGCATCCCAGACCCACATTGCAGATACTTAGAGGGAAGCTGGAGTGCAGACTTGAACAGTCCTCTTATCAGGGCACCCTGGCCAATAGCGAACATTTGTGCAAAGTAGTAAAAGGCGCCCCCTGTAGTTGGTGCAGAGTTCCACTAGTATCTTTGGGTAAGAAAACCCTGTCTCTTCCTATGGGCACATAGCCCTGGGAGAGCACAAGCTTAGCGAGTGGAGCAGGGCTAGCTCTCGGGGCAGCAGCTGCACCCCCAAATGCAGCAGCTACTCCCGATCCCTAGTATCCCAGAAGTCTGTAAGTCTTCTCACAGGGGCCTTGCTGGCCAACAACAGGTTAACGCTGCTTGGCCTTGGGTTTTGAGACCACAGCCGCCTGGGCTGGTCCCCCTCGGTAGCACGGCAGCAGGAGGTTGGCTCAGAGTCTCGGGCTAGAAGACAGTGCCCATGGCCGGGATCACAGAGACTTGGGCCTCTCCCAGCAGTCACCATGGGCCCTGATCTAGCTTAGGGCCTGGCTTTCCTCTGCCAACTTCTGACCTCAAACTGGCTCAGCTTAAGGAGTGCACATGATTTTCCACACAGTTATATCTCAAAGGTGACATGCTAGCAGCACAAAGAACTGTGTTTTAAGAGGTCCAGAATAGACAAGCTCACAGTGGTGGGACTGACCTCACTTCTGAGGCATTGGGTTACCCGCTGCCCAGCGTGTGCAGTGACGACATTCTGCCGGGACACCCCGCTCGGCAGGCTGTGTTGTCAGAGCGGTTTTGAGAAGGCTGTTATGAACTCTCCGTGGGTGAGATGGCTTTGTGGTCAGATCTGATTTCCACCTTTCAAATCACATTGGAAACTGTACTGGGGCCAGCCATGTGGGCACATTTTGAAAGACTCCTAAACCAACCCTTTTCATTCTGCATCTATCAGCGGTTCCCAGCAGTTCAGAGGCTGGAGAATTGGGAAGAAAGAGAGGCTGGGAGCCCATGGGAGCCAAGGAGTCAACATTGCTTCCAGTCCCCTTTCTTGGTTCTGAAAGGCTACAGGGAACAAGAGGGAATGTAGTTTGCCATGGCTTTGAGCCCCTAAAATTTATGTGCAGGCATCATGCTAAGGAGCAGTGAGAGTCCTGTGGACAAAAGCACTTCTTGCTGTGCCCTAAAAGATAGGAGAGGGAGGCTGGAGGGTGGGATGTGGGCATCAGTGCAGCTGCACCCTGTGGGGAAAGCTGGTGGGAGCCCAGTGGAGTCCACATGGGGATTAGCCCTGAACGCTAGCGGGGCACCAGGGGCCCAGGCCTGAGGAAAAGAAATCCCCCGGTTAGCATATGTTTTCTATTTTAAGAACTTACCATTCTGAGTCACCAAACTCATAATATGCCCCTCACTTTTAGCTACAGATGCTACAGCCTAACAGGGGGTTGGGGGCAGGACTCAGCAGGGCCGTTCTAGTAGAACATGGGTGTCCCAGGGCCCTTCTAGTGGAACATGGGGGCCCCAGAGCCCTTCTAGTGGAATGTGAGGGCCCCAGAGCCCTTCTAGTAGAACATAGGGGCCCCAGAGCCCTTCTAGTAGAACATGGGGGCCCCAGAGCCCTTCTAGTGGAATGTGGGGGCCCCAGAGCCCTTCTAGTGGAATGTGGGGGTCCCAGGGCCCTTCTAGTGGAACATGGGAACCCCAGAGCCAAGCCCTTTCTGCTCCAAGCCTGTGGCCACAGAAGGCATAGAAAACCCTTCAGGGCAGACATGTGCTATCGCTGGGCACTAGCTCGGATCCAGGCCCCACTCGGCCTTTAGCACATGCCTCTTTCATAGAAAGATTGTTGCTTGAATTAAAACGAGGTAATTTTAAAAGCATATTATGAAATACGAAGTATGAAGTTAATTCATTTACTCATTCAACAACTACTGAATGCTTACTAGGTACAGGCACTGGGTCAGGCAGTGGTCCCAGTGTCCCAGGCCTCCCTCGTAAACAGGAGGTATCATATAGATGTTCACTGAGTTAATGTGACGTGGGAGTTCCTCAGAGTGTGCTGATGTAGCTATGAGGCGGGAGTGGCGGGTGGGAGGAAAGGAAACGAATGTGGTTTGAGTTCTTACCATGTGCCTGGCCTGTTGCCTCACCATAAATACCCCATGGGTCCTCTGGGTCCATTGGAGAGGAACATATGGAGATTCAGGGAGCAACTTTCCAGGACACACAGGTCGTAAGTGACAGAGCCGAACTGGAATTCAGTTCTCTCGGACTCCAAAGTCATGCCCCTCCCTCGGAATTGGGTGGGAATGGTTGCAGGGCGTTCTCCTTGCCACAGAATGACCCCCGGCAGGCTCCCTCTCTACTCTATCTTTCTCCTCCCAAGGATCCCCAAGATCAATGATCCAGACCAAATCTAAGCCAAAAATGATCACTCCTGATTCTAAGCCAGAAAGCAGGAATCATGTGAAATCAAAGCAAGCCAGACCCCATGCTCCCAAGGCGCAAGGTTTAGGAAGACACTAGCCTCCCATGCACACTGGGAATTCCTTCCAAGGTCAGCCACTTGAGAAAAGTCTCACCGGAACCAAGGACTCCTGGCAGAGGGAGGGCGGTGTCTTTCAGAGGCATAAAGCCACTAGCAAGGACCCAGGCTCATTCAAGGAGTTGTTGGTTTCCTCAAGAGATCTGGCTTTTTGAAATAAAAGTACAAAGGATTTCATTTGTCCTCTGGCCTGCCCCAATCCCGAGGCTTCCATTGCCTCTAGCTCCTTGGAGAAGATCATGGAGCTCTTGTCCTCATGTTGCTTCTCGGCTCAGCATCAATGCATCCCTCTGAGGCTTAGCACCAAGAATTTATTCTAATAAATTATTTATCCTAATAAAGGGTACAAAAAGAAAAAAGAACCGAAGAAGTTATGTCTGGCTTAGCCTCCAAAACGGGCCCCTGCAACCAGTCATTGCCTGGTTAAGAACAGATTTAGGAAAGAAAGGTTAGTTATTCATTTAGTCAGTCCATCAGCAGAAAATTGGGGGATTGCTGTGGTGCTGAGGTGCAGCCCCCAGAGAGGAACACAGAAGCCTCTGGAATCTACTGAACTGCATTCAACGCTGGGCTCCAGGGGCCCAGAGCAGCAGCACTCGGTGAGCACCTGCCCATGGCTCGGAGGGCAGCCTGGCCTTGGAGCCCAGAGCATGTGATGGAGGCCCAGCTGCCCCCACACACATTCAGTTCACAAGGCCCAAGGCTGATCGCAGAAGTCAACAGTGTGTATACAAGAGAAATGGACCAGCAAACGCAGGCAGTTTAGGTAGGATTGTTTGTTCAAGAAGGCAAAGGGAGGCCCATGGGTGGGGGTTTCCGGGGAACAGGTTTCAGTTCAGGAGAAGGAAGAACTTTATAACCTAGAAATGCCTGTGAGTAATGAGCTGTCCCTTACAAAGGATCCACAGGCAGAGGCCGGAGGTCCCCTCAGCAGTGCTGTTGGGGCAAGTCCTGTCCTGGACAAGGTCCTGAGATCTCTTCTCACGGTGAGGTCTCCCATTCGTACAAAATGAGTGGCTCAGCAGGTCACACCATGGAGCTTCAGAGGCAGGACAAAGGACTGCGGGCTGGGGTTGGCAGGCTCTGTGGAGGGCCTGCTGCGCTCCTGCCAGGCCGTGAGGGTGGGTAGGTTTGGGGTAGGTAGGGAGCCCCCCAGCATATTGCATGGTTCAGGAAAGTACCCTTTACCTGCAAAGTGAAGGGACTCCTACTTAGCTGGTTCCCCGAGTTGCAAAAGGGAATTAATTATTGTTTGTGATGCATGTTAAGATCCCCCGATGAAAGGCCTTGTATAAATGCAAATTATTATTATTGTCATTAAAGGTGCTAGACGTCTGGCCTGCTGGATAATGCCCTGGTTTAGCTCTGAGCAGAAAAGAAAGTGAACCCCGGGCAGAAAGTTTGCTCTGCTTTTCAGAGCAATGGTGGTGAGAAGGAGCTGGCGAGGGGCTGGCCCATGACTGAAAGTGAACCCCCGACTCCTGGCCAGGGTTAGCAGGAGCTCCCTGCTCTGGGAGTCAGGTGTGTGTGTCCTCTGAGGGCAGGCCCTGCTTGGGTTCACTCCTTGGCCCCTGCAGGAGCCAGCCCTTTACTGGCACAGGAGCTAAGCATGAATGAGTGAGTGAGTGGTTGTCGCTGGTCTGAAGGGTGGAAGGAAAATGGCCAGGATGGATGTTAGCCATCTATTCTTGGGGTCCTATCTGGAGACAAAGGGGAGAGGGATGGAAACCTCACACAAGTGCAATGTCTTTGACGATGCTTATTAACACTCTTGAGGGAACACCTTTAGCAAAGCACAGCAAAGAGGTCATTATTAATTATTGCTTCCACTTAGGAACTGTCTCTGGCTAAAGTGGTTGGATTGATACCACAGCAATAATTAGAATAAGGATAATAGTATATTAGACCTGGCAGTGACCTAGGGAGCCATCCCTCTGGGACACGGCGAGGTGAATACTCACCAGGTCACATAGGGGTAACAAGTGGGCCAGAAGCACAAGTCAGCCCCCCCCCCCCCCCCAGTTCTAGGCCACAGCTCAGTGCCGTGGGATAACAGTACCTACTATTTTAAAGCACTTGACGATGTAGTAGAGCTCAGCAACCTGGAGAGTCTTGCGATGCCACATGACTCCATGTAAAGGACCTTCTGGGGCCCAGCATTTGGAGGGCACGCACGGTGCCTCCGTGCGCCTGGTGAATTGCGCTGCCTGTCCTGCTCTTTCTCCCCGGCCCTCGGAGGCTCATTCTTCCAGGTGCCTTAGTGCCTCTGGAACCAGATGGGCAAGCGAGAGAGAGGGAGTCAGGTTCATCCCTTTGGTCCATTGTTACTACAGTCGTAATTCTACTGAAAAGCCACCCAACGCAGGTTCCTAGAGAGGGATCAAGACACCCGTCACCACTTCCGACATGCAAACCTACAAGAGGGAGGACCATGTAGAAGGGGTTGTAAGAGCAAGTGTGGGTGTAACAGGAGTTGACAGTAAACAGCTCTCGAAATTCACTCCCAGGCTGTTGGTAATTCCAGATCTAATAGAGGAAACTAAAAACAAGCTAAGATGTTGTTTGGGAGGCGGAGGGTCACCAAATTAAAATAAATTAGATACCACCTATGTCCGTCCCTCCCTTGTGCGGATGCGCAAGCAGCGGCGTGATTCCGTGTGGATCCCGCTCCCTCCCGAGCTCCCTCCATGGGGATCCTGGCCGTGAGGAGGGAGGTGCGCGTTAAGCCCAGCAGCGCTGGGTCAGATAGCACTGCCACCACCCGGGTGCGACCCTCGCCGCGTTACCTGCATCTCTGAATCGCAGATTGCTCCTTGGCAAAAAGAAAGCCAGTAATACCTCACTGGTGGCAGCGACAGCTGGTGAGTAGCAGGCACCTCCCCTCCTTTATGCTCCCAGCGTCCAGACTTTTACCACAATCCACAGTAAGACATTTATTTTCTATAACGGAAACAAACATTTCACACAAAAGCATTTCTCCTTGCCACATGTGATGTACTCTGCTCCTGTTTGACTCGATTTCAATGCTGTTCAGGACCCACTAAGTCGATTTCACAGCACTTGTGGGTTACACCCGTCATCTGCACAGGCCTCGTTGATACCAGGTGCGGATATCACTTTCCCATCGTGGATGTATGATCCTCCTTTCCTTTCTGTCCTTCCTTCCTGCCCCCTCTCTCTGTAACTGGCATACGGGCCCTCCACCTGCCCAAGTCCTGCCCTCCTGCCAGCCTGCCGTGGAACACCATCCAGCCGGCCCCCAGGGGCCGGGACGCCAGCAGGGAGGGCAGCCGCTGGCAGTTTCTTTATCTGGAGTTGCTGCTTTTCCACCTGTAAGCCCCAGAGCCAGGCATCTGGAGAGGTTGTTTCAGCTGCCAGGCGGGGGATTACAGTGAAAAGAAGAGGGACCATGCCATCCTGTGCCCCTCCCTGAGACCTTCAGGGTATCTGTGAGCACCCAGCTAGGAGGGCGAGTACCCAGAGTGCTGGAGTGACCAAACACTGTGCCCAAAAGACCGCAGGTGGGGCCCGAGGCGCTGCGGGCGGCATGAGCTACAGCCTCTGGATGCTGAGAGTCCAGGGGAGAGACCAAGGGACAGCCAGCAAACAACACAGAAGCCAGAGAGGCTCTCAGGGAAGGAGAGGGTGGTTTCGTGCCCCGAAGACATGGTCTCCTCCGTGTTCCATCAGCCCTTGGGGGGCCTGGCCCTTCCGTGGAGGCAGGTGCCTGGCAAGACTGAGCAGAGGCCTTGGGCACCTCCCGCCAGAGTGTGACTTGGGCCCTGGACCCCACAGTGGTCGGGACTCACACCCCGCATGGTCAGCTCTGCTGGGACCCTAACACTTCCTCTTTGAGGCTCATCCTTTGGTTTTTCCCGTTGCTGACTAAGACGGCAAGGGTAATTTGTGACCGTGGCCATGACTCACCACCACTGGACAGGCGGCAGCTTCTCCCTCATGGTCCAGCACAGGGGAGGAGCCCTTCTCCCGGCCAGGCCTGTGCAGTGACCAGGCATCCTGCCCGGGCATATGTGTGGCCGTCAGCAGGAACCTGTGCTGAGCTCCTGCTCGTACAGCCCTGGACAGACTGAGCAGAGGACTTGAGGTGCCCACTGCCAACCTACCTGCCACCGGAGGCACACCTGGGAGGTGCAGATGGGGAGACAAAATGAGCATAGGCTGCCCCTCTGCTCTGGGGTCCCTGGCCCAGGCAGCATGACCATGTTCCTTAGTCCCCTGTACCCACTATCTGGCCTCAGCCCAGCCAGGTGCATGCCATCATCTTAGCTGACCCCCCCACACACACATCCAGGTCCAACCTTTCTCAGTGGCCACATTGTCACCCCCTCATCTCAGCCTCTCATCTGGTAGGTTCTTGATGGAAACAGCATCAGCCTGAAAGTCAGGAGACTAGAGGACTGGCTCAGACTGTGCCTACTAGCTCTGGGGCCTTCAGTCAGCCCCGGGACATTCGTTCATTCATCCATTCATTCATTCATGCACCAAATTGACATTCACCTGCTGGGAAGACCTAAGGAAGGTGAGCATGGGGCTCCAAGGCTGAACCGGCCCCACACTCTGCCTCAGGTGCCCACGAGGGGACCTGTGCTAACAGCTGTCACTGTTACGAGCCATATTCAGTTTTCCCTTCCCTGTACTGATTGGACAATATGAACTTTGAGTTTTCTTTTTTTTTTTTTTTTTTTTACAAAATTCTATAATTCTACATTCGTCTTTAAATGATCCAAATGTTTACGTTCGTTTGAGAAATAGTTATTCAGCGGTTGTGTGTTGGGTAGTATTCGTGAAGCTGGGGTGCAAAGATGGATGGATATGACACGGTCTTGCCATCAGGGAGCTTCTCCTGGGTGTGGGAGAATGGTTGGGATGGCAGACGTGTGCACAGAGATGGAGCCCACAGCAAGGAGCAGCCCCGTGGCTGGGGGAGGCTCGGGAGCCTGAGAGGAGGACTCCCCTGCCCCTCGCTGTCTCGTGGCCAGCTGGCCCTCTCTGCCCTCCTCTACTGCTCTTAACACTGCACCAGGGATGCCCGGGAGCGAGGCCTGGCCCTGCTGCTGAGGAAGTGGGCGCAGGCTGCTGTATCCCAAGGAACTGGCTGGGCTCGGGAGACTCCGTGGAGTGCCTCAGGAGAGAGAGCTACTGGGTAACCTGACCAGTTTAGAAAAGCATTTAAAAATACCCTATGATTTAGAAGGAGCCAGATTTCATCCCAATTCTTTGATGTCTAGATTGGATCCCAGTTGGTTGTTTATTGAAGTTCTCCTAAACAGCTCTTGATTTAATTCAACACATACTGAGACTTCAGTCGCAGCCATATGGCCGGCGGGGAGCCCGAGCTGCATAAGACGTAGTCTAGACACCAGTCTCTGCTTCTCAGGTCAGAGCAGACCGTCTGGGCTGAGGTTGGGGGCCACGTGCCTGGAATCCAGCAGAGGGGAGGTCGGTTCCAGCTCAGGACCAGGGCACCGCCGGACCCCGAGCTTGGGGTATTTTCTCCTCAGTATGAGACCAAGCCTTTGCGTTGCGTGTCCATGTTCTTGATTTGAAAGTTTGGACCCTGAACATGAACCCGGCCTGCTCAGAGGTTGGCACATTTAGGGAGGCTGTGGGCGTGTGCTCATTACAAGCACTTGTTTGTTCCTCAAGCCCACACTACAGTACCAGGCTGACATCGCCCAGGGCATGGCTGCAAAAAAGCGCCCATTGCGCCAGGCACTGGCTCACCAGGCCGCCCAGAGGTGGTGGGCAGTCTGCACAAGGGCCTTTCGGGAGGTTTGGGGTGAAGCGCCCTGAAGTAGAACCAGTCTCTCTGTAGAGACCTATTATAAGGATGACCCCTTTTGACATGGGGAGAGGAACCCCAAGTGAGTCAGTATTTGCAGTGGCCATTCATGACAATGAGGACTAGACCACGAGGCATGATTAGCGGGACTTGTCATTCACTATTTACAGGACTGCTTTGATTTGCAGACCACAATCAGTCTTCATATGACTGATTGAAAACATGTGCCAGTTAAGTCACCGCTGCAGAAGAAAACTGGAAAAAGAAATGAGCCTTGGATGTTTGGGAACTTGCCTCTATTTGCCAAAATGAATTCTGACTTGATTAATATGTTCTTGGTTTCCTGACAATGAGGGTCGTGTCCCCGAACCACTCCTCCTGCCTGCCCCGCCACCACATTGGCCTGACTCTGGCCAACATCATACGGCTCATCTATGATTGTCCAGAGAAAAGTGTTTTTGATTTCCAGAGAGTCTACTTTTGGTCCTGTTTTGGAAGAAGGCAATTGTTTAGGCCCTTGCAGAATAACAGGTCCTATGTGAGCGAGGCTAAAGGCGGCAAGACCACAGCACCCTCCACGTGGCCGTGCTCCTGTGAGAGGTGCTCGGGGGGGCCCTGGGGTCGGAGTGGCATCGGGCAGGCATCTCGGCGAACCTGCTAAGCTTGTTTCCCACTGGCAGGTGGGAGCTGGTGTGAGTGGCAGCTGGGCCCGCGCAGCCGCTTCCTGCGGCTCCTTCCCTTCCCAGAGTCCACCTCCTTGGGCTTTATAGCCTGTTTTTATTTTCACTTCCGTAAAGCTGTACTGATTCAGATTTTCAGATGTTGACTTCATGGACTTTTGTTCTTTTGAAAAGGTTCATTTAATAAATTAAAAACTAACTACAATAGGGAAAACCCTGCTGCTGAGACCTTGTTGAACAAAAATTCCTAACTGCCTCCCCCAAGGTCTCTGAGGATGCTCCTGGCAGCTCCCTGTAACTCTCTGCAGGGGCCCAGAGCGCCTTCCCCAGACACGGGGACTATTGACTGTCTTATGCGTTGTTTTCCCTATCAACTCACTCCGGCTTCCTCACTCCAGGCCTCCTCTCATGGGAGGGCAGTGGGCTGGCCCAGGCCTTCCATCCCTCACAGGAACTGCCTGGGGTACCACCACCTTCTGCTCAGGGCTCTGCAGTGCCCATCACTAACCCCGCCCCATTTGTGCAGAAGTATCCCTGATGATGGCGATAACCACCACCCCACCGCACACACGGCCACCACTTACGACACATCGGACCCTGGCCTTGGCTAGTGCCCTGATTTAACAGAGGAAGAATCAAGACACAGTGAGGTCACGTGGCTTACACAAGGTCACGTGGATATCCTAGAGCAGTGGTCGGCAAACTCATTAGTCAACAGAGCCAAATATCAACAGTACAACGATTGAAATTTCTTTTGAGAGCCAAGTTTTTTAAACTTAAACTACATAGGTAGGTACATTATTATTAACTTAATTAGGGTACTCCTAAGCTGGCCTTTGCTAAAAATGTCCTCAATCTGACTGAGGTACGTTCGCTGAGGTCGACCCCTTCCAACTCTCCCATCCACACTCATTTTGTATACTTGTTTCGTCTATCTCCTTTCCGAAAACCGACTTCTGCGCATGGGCCACGAAGTTTCAATCGCACTGTATGTGCGTGCCCGGACGTGGTATTTTGTGGAAGAGCCACACACAAGGGGCCAAAGAGCCGCATGTGGCTCGCGAGCCATGGTTTGCCGACCACTGTCCTAGAGCCACAGCTGGAGGGCACGTAGAGGCCATCAAGTACAAATCTTGTTACAGCTGAAGAAAGTGAGTCCCAGTTTCCAGTGACCAACAAGCCGGGGTGGGGACCAGAACCCATGTCTTCTGCCTTGTGGTTCAGTGCTTTTTCCACTTCCCCACTGTCTCCCTTCGTGATGCATACTATCCTGACCAGAAAACGGTCAATTGGAGGCCAGCTTCGATGCCCCCACCATGGGCAGTCAGAGCCCCATGATTCTTAAACGCCTTCCAGTCCACAGTGTCAATTCCCCCTGGCCAAGCCTTTGACCAGAGCCCCTAACAGGCGCACCCAGCAGGGTGGCAGGAGCCAGCAGGGCCAGCAGACGCCTCCACTGCAGGGCTAATCCTGAGAAGCCACGTGTGTCACCAGCGGCTCTGCACTGGATTGGAGATGCAGTGTCCCAGCGACTCTGCTGGATGTTCACCCTGAGGCCGCCATCTCCATGCCTCCACCTGCCAGCCCGGTGTGACAGTGAACAGTGCAGGGAATGACGAGCTGAGGGCAGTGACCCTGGGACCTCACCACACAGGGTCCGACTGTCCCCACAGACACACAGCCTCTTCCTCTCAGACCCAGCTCGGTCCCTCGGTAACAGTTGGCATCTATTGACCATCTGTTATGACAGCACCAGGCTAGGCCTCACTCCCCCTGAGCATTGCCCTTTAAGGTGGGCATTATCCCTCTCTTTTGTAGGAGATGAAACTAAAACTAAAAAGGGGGGTCTCTTGCCCAAGAGGTTCTGCCAGTAAGGAGCAGGTGTGGCGGGCTCCAGAGCCCACACGCACTGCCCGTCCATCACAGCCTTCCATCTGCAGGGCCCCGGAGGTCCCCAGGCTCGGCTCCCTGCTTTGTAGATGAGCCCAGAGAAGAGCTTTAACCCTGGACCCAAGATTCAGAAGAGTAGACCCTCTGAGCATCTCAGTTCCCCGACCCCTGCTCCACAGTCTGTCTGCTCGACCCCTGCTGCGCCTGCGAGCTGAGACCTGAGCCAGGAGCCAGACCTGCTCCAAGTCCTGGAAAACCTTCCATTTACTCTCCTAGCCTCAGACCCTGGCCTTGCACTGAGTTCTGATTTTGTAAAACCGGGTGCAAAGGGCCTGGGATAAACAAAGGATCAGAACCTTCCCTCGTCCTAAGGCATGTTGAGCTCCAGTTCATCTAAAAATAAACTCCAGTGTGAGGAGAACGAGGGCCCGAGTCCCTTTCCTGCCTGCAGTCTCTGCCCGCCGATGGGGAGGCGAGGCCTGCCCTGCTGACCCTGCAGCACTTTCAGAGCTTGCCGTACACTTTGTCTCTGGGTTAAAGAGGTTTTTAAAGGTGACACATAACTAGTGCTGATGGCAATATATACTTGGCAGCTCTCCATTTTCTCCAATAAAAACGTGAAATAAATGAAAACAGTGCTTTAAAAAAATCTATCTGTGGCTGGGAGCCGTTGTCATTTCCCCGCCCGTAACCGACTTCACGGTCGCTGAGCGAGCGGCACTGCAAGCTGGTGGTCTCGTGCCTGTGAGTAACCTTCTCCAGGCTCTTCCCTCCAGGGCACGCAGTAGGGCTGCGGGAAAGCCCGGGGCAGAACAGGAGCCTGCAGAGCTGTCTGAAGCAGGAAGGAGCTTGCTGTCAGGCGTGCTCCCTCTTGACCACAAGGAGCAGCCCCTTCCCCCAGAAGTTCCCCAAGAAAACCAGGGCTGCTCTTTCCTCCTCCACGCTGTCTCTTGGCCTGTCCCCTCCTCACCAGGGGGCGTCTCCTCTGCTTCATCCCGGCCCCGCTGAGGACCAGGAGAGGCGTGTGCAGGGGTGGGTAAGCGCTTGGGGTCTGAAGTCTCAGAGAAGGTGACCGTTCGGACCGTGTTAGCAAGATGAGGATGGAGGAGGGGCTTGATCTTTCTTTCTCACCAGTTGTTGGCAGTTTCAAGTTGGAGAGTGGACGACATTTTCTTCTTCAGTACCTGAGTATTAACATTCATGTGCTTCTGGGGGCCGTCTCTCACCTTCTTAAACAGCATGTAGTGGACACGCCTGAACTGCTTGCAAATGGGCGGCCCTCAGTCGTCACCTTAACGACAGCCACCACGGGCCTGCTGAGCACGCAGTGGCAGGTGTGGGGTCACCGGGAAGGGACGTGCTCTCGCTTCCTAGGGCTGGCAGGCAGCCCAGCAGGTGAGACGTGCGCGCAGGTGACTGACGCCCTGGGAGAGGCACAGTGTCCACGTGCAGGGGGAGGACTTGCTGGGAGCAGGGCCTTTGGCCTGTGGAAAATGCCCCATGTGAGGGGAGAGCAATGGCTGGGTGGGAGGGCGGAGGTCACACCCAGGACTGTGATGGGCTTCCCAGGGCCCAGTATCCCCAGCTACACGAGACATCACAGTGGGGAGACTCACCTGCAGCTTTTCTGGGAGAGGACCCTTAGCTTTCTTAGCTTCTCAGGGCGGGGGGAAGGGGGGGGCGGGGGCGGCGGACAAGATCCCAAAACTGTAACGGAGGTCGGGGGGACCTTCTTTAGAGTGTTGTGGAGCCAGAGTGGAAACCATTGAGTGCGGCTGGGAGTTTGGGGCGTGAAGATTGTCGGTCGGTGGTGACACAGAGGGGAGGGAGGCCTGTGTCCAGCGAGAAACCGCTCCTGCAGCGGTTTTGTTGAAAGGTAACAAGACCGAGAGCCAGAGGGTATCAGGAAGGAGGGGACATTCGGGAGGAAGAGGGAGGACCTGCAGGGTGAGTCCACCCCAGGGCCTGGGGAGAGGTGGGAACAGAAGTGCAAATGGGCCAGAGCACTTTCAAGTACCAAAGCGTGGGGAGCACTTCTTTGGGGACAAACACGCTGAATGGCAGAGAGACAGCAGGCCCCGGGACTGGAAGTTTGGGCGAGGAATGGGGCTGGAGACCCAGACTGGGTGGGTCTCTGCTGCCGGTGGTGTCGGCAGGCAGAGCCTGGGGCATGGAAAGCAGGCCAGGATGGAGGAGACCCCAGGAGAGAGCTGGTCTGGGAGTGGGAGCTCTGTGGTGCTAATGCCTCCTCGAAAGAGAGAAAGAGGTGGTGGGGGGAGGCGGGGGGGTCCACTGGTTAAGTGCTGCAGAGGCTACGGAGGTGGCACTGAGGGCAGAGCAAAGCCGTGACATTGCAGAGGGCTTGGGTTGACTTGGTGCTGGGGGGCAGGCAGGGGCCACCCATAACTGCACTGGGCTGTGATCAGGGAGGGCCCCGCCCCTGCAGGAGGATCCCTGAGTTTTTCTGGGATCTGCAGTGCCACGCGGTTTAGAACTGCACCCTAAATAAATGGACTGCGGGCTCCCATGGGGGAGGTGCATGAGGCCTCTGCAGTCCTGGTGCCGAGTCTGCTTGGTGGCTCTTGCTAGTTCACACTGCAGTTCTGGGAGAGCCACTTCCGGATAAGTACGGCGTGACTTCTCTGCTCATACAAGAGTGAGGGGTGGGAGAGCGAGGTAGGAGGCAAGCCTGGGTGACCAAGCATGGGGTGCCCACCCAACCTGTCTAGCTTCCTCTCCCTCCACTTACTGCGTTTGGTTCCCAGCTCGAAGCAAGCCGTCCCCTGCCCCTAAGCCACTGCCCCTGCTGTCTTTCCCGGGCACCCCTGTAATGCCTGCTCCCCCTCCGCCGGCACTGATCACTCCAGGTGGGTGCCTCCTGGCACCTCCACAAGGGCCCTTCCCACCTCAGTTGGTGTTACCTATGTGTCTGTCTCCTCTACACTGAGACCTCCTGTGTGGCAGGTGCCATATCTGTGTCATCTCACAACCCCAGTGCCCATGCCTGATGTACAGCATAGGCCCGTTTCTACAGATTCCAATCTGGGTGCCAGAGAGGCAACGGCAGAAGGTGTGCCCCTCCCGGCAGGAGGCTTTGACTGACAGGGAGGGAGGGTCCTCTTGGTGCCCAGCCTGGCTTTATTTCCAGGAGACCAAGCTATATATATGGTTGGGAATAAGTGGAGACCGGATGACTTAGAAATCCTTTTAATTAGACCCTCTGTCTGCATGAAGTTAACGGTCCAACTGAGTGAAAAGTGCAACCTCTTTATGTTTCAGACGACGAGAACGGCGGGTGGTTGGGTGGTCAGTCTCTGGCTTGTCGCTTGGACAGGCCTTGCCTTTGGGCTGGGAAACGGCAGACAGACCTGAGTACTGATGTCTCATAGGAGGTCTGTGCCCAGGCCCTTTATTCCCCGTACAGACAGAACAATCGTGAAGTGCATGCAGCTCCCTAGGAAAAAGCCAGAGGCGTTGCATCGGAAGGAAAATCCAGCCCAAGATGCCTGAACGATAAATAACACTGTCCTGCGTTAGGTGGGGAGCTCCGCGTTGCCCTTTGCCGAGTTGCTTGTGCTAACACAGCTCCTCTCCCCTCTTTCCCACCAGGGCTTATTTCAGAACCTTTGTCCCTCAGTTCCAGGAGGCAGCGTTTGCCAATGGAAAGCTCTAGGAAACACCAGTCTGGAGCGGTGGCCAGCCAGACTGCTCTGTCCACATGCGTGTCAGCACATGTGCTGCTTCCTGGAAGCCACTTGGACCGTCTTCAGGCAGCGTTTTCACCCCACATAGCAGCTTCGCAAGCCCGCCTGGAGCCCACGCTGGGGCTGGCTGCGGTGAGCTCCTCCAGCCACCACCCATTCCCCCCTCGGTTCTCCCTTTGTTTCCTTCAGTGTAGTCCTGACTTGGAAGAAATAAAGTCACAAAAATCATGATGCAATATTTTTCCAGGGAAAGTAAGACATCATAAATGCACACACCCTTATTCTTTGTCCCTAAGACCTCTTGTGTTAAGATTAAACCGTGTGTGTGTGCGTGCGTGTGTGTGGTTTACATTTCCCACCATTTCCCACTGGGGCAGTCCTCCACTGGAAAAGGCGCTGCCCGAACCAAACTGACCACCCTGCACGGTTTCAGCCGTCCACTCAGCCAGGCCCAGGCTGCAGCTCAGAGCCACTGGGTCCAGCACCAACGCCCTCCCCACCCCTACAGCTCCGTGTGCACAGCCCCTCCTGACCCTGAGGCTGTGGTTCAAGTTTGCTGAATGTGTGATGAGTGTGTCCCTCTCCCCCCCCCCCTCCCTCGGCTGATGGGAGAGCTCTTGGGGCACCTGTAGCACTGTGGGAATTAAACCTGAAAGTGGGGTCTCGGGGGTTACCTCTGGCAGGTCTGTGACCCGGGCTCAGACCTGGCAGCTCTGCACTGTCCAGGAGCAGAGCCAAGGACCATCTGTCCTAAGTGTGTGGCTTATCGGAGCAGGACAGGGTCTCAGGAATCATCTTGTTTGCACCCCAGGCCCTCCCCCTGCGGCTCCCTAGTGTACAGAGCAGAGAACTGAGCCCCGAGCTGTGGAGAGTCTCCCAGATCAGCAGCAGAGCTGGGAGCTGGGAGCCAGGCCTCACTACTCGTCACAGCTCCCCTCCTCACTCCAGCTGACTACAGCCCGCTTGGCAGCTTTACAAGAGTCGCAGCTCAGCAGAGCATTCTTCCGCCCGAAGGCTCTCACGAAAGGAAGCAGGACCTGCACACAGAGGCGAGGGAAAAGCGCTGCCCGGCTCCCGGCTCTTCCTTACACCACCTGCCTCCCGGGGGGGAGGTGAAGCGGCCCCACCTGTGCAGGCTGCATGTGCTTTTACCTGGGAGCCCAGCTTCCCCGGGAGCCTGCACGGGATCAACGCAGTCCTCGGTGGGGACTGGCTGTCCCTCCTGGATTCTCGGCACCAGGAATGTTCTCAGAGGCCGGAGCGGAGCTGACAGACTCCGGCCCGGCCACCAGCTGGACAGCTGCCCGGCTTGGATCCTTTACTGCGTACTTTGCCCCGGCCCTGAAACCTCGGGAATTCCCATGACAGAAGAGTCCAGGGTCCACCCCCCACTCTGCCATTAGCTGGCTGGGTGACCTTAAGGAAGTCCCTTCTCCCTGTTCTGCAAGGACTCAGCTCACCCGACTCGCCCAGGAGCCTTTGGAGACTTGCTCTGGGCCCCCGCAGGGTGCGGAATGGGAGCTCGCTCGCCAGGCCCAGGCCCCTGGATTTGATAGCACTCCCAGGCGATGGTGCTGAGTTAGGGTCATGACCCCTCAGCCAGCGGACTGTCCCTCTACCGCAGCGCATCTGTGTGCCAAGCTCCCCTCTCTCTGCTCCATAACACTTAGGTTTGCTGGGGCCGCCCTCCCCACGTGGAGGGGCTTGGAGGGGCTCGCTGCCCGCAGAGGCGAGAGCTGAGTCAGGGTTTCCTCGGACCCAGGAGGGGTCCCACTCCAGGTCTAGCAGAGGCAGCGGTGGGAGGTGGGCAGCCTGGCCCCTTGCATTTCAATAGCCAGTCAGTTGCAACAGCAGTCAGCAGTGGGCAGTGTGATCTGGGAGTGGCCCTCCGACCCCTGCCAGCCTTGGGTGTCCACAGAAGCTCAGGCTGGCCGGTTGTTAATGACGCCAGCACGTCTGCCAAGCGCGCACATCCTCACTCAGAAGTGCTGCCGCTCACTGCATCTCAGCACAGCCCCACGGCCGACCTGTGAGGCAGCCGGGGAGGAAACGCGCAGAGAGGTTGAGTGAGTTACCCACGACCCCCAGCCAGCCCTGCCAGGTCAGACTCAACCCAGGCTCCTTCCTGGCTGGCGATCCAGTCATTTTTCACCTACGTCCACGACTCTCTAGTAAACCGAGGCTTATTTTATCTTTCCCAGTAACGGAGGGTGTACTACGGATAAGCTTGAGTGTGGATACAATGCGATTTTTAAAAAGACTTTCCGCCCCCGAAGCACAGGGGGAGGGTTCGGGGAACCAAACAGCAGAAGGTGATAATAGCAACTTCGTATTCCCAGCGCCTGGGATTCAAACCAGCACTTACGAGATTTTATCTCTTCCCCCACCCCCAGCAACAGAAGCAGGTGGCACTTGTAAATGGGTGACAGCCACCTGTATCTGTTTAAACACTTCTTTCTAGTCCGGCCTGTCGCGGAGCGTTGCACGGCACACGGGGCGCAGCCCAGGACTAATTAGCAAACGGCTACAACGTGCTTTGAAGATGAAAAGTGCGGTATAGGAGAGCGCATTATTATTACCGCCTAAATCCTGCCTGCCACTTACCTAGCCCTCTCGTTTCAGCGAATCTTTAGCTCACACAGACCAGGAAAAGGACTCGGATATGTTTCCTAATAATACCCCGAGTGACCAGGGCATCTCCTGGGCCCGGGGCAGGAGGCACAGGAGCCCTGGTGGCCCGAGGTCAGCCTGCTCCCTGCCGCTCAGCTGGCTTCCTGGGGACCCACCACCTGCAGGCAGCCGTGCTGATTCGAGAGGCCCATCTGGTGGGGGGGGGGGGGCGCGGCGGCGGCGCAGCTGGGAAGAGGATGCGCGTGAGGAGGAGAGAGCTTCTGTTTGAATCCTGCCTCTGCCCATTCCGTGCCTGGTAAATACTTCACAAGCAGTTCCTGAGCAGTTCATGCAGGAGGGCCCTGATTTGTACTGTTTGGCAATTCCCCAAGTGTAAACACTCCCACCGTGCCGACTGGGGCCCGGGGAGTGTGAGGTCGCCGGACGCAGGCGGCCTCGCCGGGTGAGTGGGCTCCAGTGTGGGTCTTTCCTGAACCTGAGTGTTGTTTTCCTCACCGATAAAATGGGAGCCAATAATGCTGCTTTATGCATGCAAGGAAAGTACATAAAGCGCCAAGCAGGGTGCTTGCACACAGAAACGCTGGCTGAGCAGTGGCTGTCACTGCAGACCAGAAAAAGGATTTTCTGATGTTGACTTTGGCCTTCATCTAAAAAGTCAGAATGCCCCTGTTAGAAAGTCCTGCCAGTGACCCTTTCTGGATTACTAGGAAGACAAAACGATGAGTCATCGTGATGTTAGCGAATGAGAGATTAGACATATCTGTGGGAGTTCCCAGACCCTCCCCCCCGCGCCCCCCTGCCACACACACACCCTGGTCCTGCTCTAACACTCAGAACAAACAACCCACTGACCTGCTTGTTCACCCGGCCCGTGCTTTCCCACGGCAGGACAACCAGAGCAGTGCAGGTCACTTTTGCTTCTGACTCAGTTTCAGTTCCTGGTGGCTACAAACTCTTGTTTTGGGGTCACAGCCTTGCCAGGGAAACAACCACATTCAGAGTGCCTCTTTGCCTGGGCCTATAAATAGAACTAGCCCCAATCCTGACCCAGTTCCTAGGGACGGGCTGGTCCCACCATTCTTAGCATGGTAAGATGACATTGAATTCTATTAATGGCATCGTAATTAATTCATTGGTGCTTTTTAAAGTGAAAACAAGAGAAGGAACGTCCACTTTGTTTATGCATCTATGGGGCTTACGTACAGTGCCAGTAGAGTACACGTTGGGAGAGGGGACCAGATGTCAAATGGAAAGAGGGAGGTGGGCGGGTGGTATTGGTGAGTGCTGCTCTCATTAAGCTATGAAGGAAGGATGTTCCATACTAGCTGCTGTCCGTGTATGTGTTGTCTTTCTTATCCTCAAAAACAGGGGTCCTCAAGCTTTTTAAACAGGGGGCCAGTTCAC
The DNA here is from genome assembly GCF_964212035.1 of Myotis nattereri. NCBI lineage: Eukaryota > Metazoa > Chordata > Mammalia > Chiroptera > Vespertilionidae > Myotis > Myotis nattereri. The sequence continues at coordinate 71,564,195 of NC_138085.1, read as the reverse complement.
TGTCCCTCAGACCGTTGGAGGGCCGGACTGTAGTTTAAAAAAAAAACTATGAACAAATTCCTATGCACACTGCACAGATCTTATTTTGAAGTAAAAAAAACAAAACGGGAACAAATACAATATTTGTATTTGCATGTGGCCCGCGGGCCGTAGTTTGAGGACCCCTGCTCAAAAACAACTAAATGAGGGCAGGTGTTATCTCTTTTTTATTATTGCTATTCGAGAGAGAGGAAGGGGAAGAGGGAGAGAAGAAGAAACATCAATTTGTTGTTTCCCTTATTTATGCATTCATTGGTTGATTGTGTATGTGCCCCAGCCAGGGTGAGGGTGAGAGTTATCATCCCCCATTTACAGATAAAGAACCTGAGATAAAGAGGTTAGATAACTTACCGGAGGCCTGCAGCGAGTGTTTACTTACTCCTTCATCTATTCTCTCCCTTCTTCCTCCCTCCTCCCCTCCCCCCCCCCCCCCCGAATCTTTATTACATGAAGGAAGTGGAGGCAGGTCCTGTGTTCCTCGCACTGGCCTTGCCCTGCTTCCCAGGTGAAGAGGCGGCTCTGGAGCGTGTCCTGCGCGCGGGGCCCTGAATGAGACTTCCGCCTGCTTGTGTTATCTCCACGGGAGGAGAGGGGCTTGCGATGGTTGGGCCTGGCTGAGACCAGGTGTCAGCGGGAGGCAGGCCCAGGTGTGTGCTGGGCCCAAGGCCAGACCTCACCACAGGGGCTTCGTGTGCCCACCTGCACCCACGAAGACCAGCTTTGAAGCAGCCTGGTGTATGCAGATGTCTCCTATATGGCTATGCAAATAGATATAAATACGGACTGCTTTTCAGATGGTTGAGCCAGGACCAGCCCACAGTTAGAAAAAGCCTGACTTCAAAGCTTGTGTCGTATTCTCAGGTTAAAGTCCATATCACATTTGGTTGAAATAATAGCCCATTATCTGAGGAAAACAAGATGAAAATAGTTGCAATTATGAAAGAAAATGACCAAGGTTTTAATAACAACAGCAGGCCCCAGGAACGGGCTCCAGGTTAAATATGAAATAGCTCCGAGGGTTGTTTCCTAACCGAGCTCAGGCTGTCCTCCAGGGTTCCCACATTGGCGCCTTCATTCTTCTCAGATTCCTCTGGAAGAACCACACTTTACAAGCCTGAGAGGTCATGCTTGGGGTCATGAGAAATCATGACCAATCATGGCAATAAAAGCCCCACAGCAACCCAGGAACGGCCAGCATGACCGACGCTGCTGCGGGCCAGCTGCCTCTGCACCACTTGGGACAGCATGTGACAGACACCCGTCCCCCACTTCACAGAGGTCTCCTCATTCCAGAGACCCTGTTTGGAGCACACCCTTCAGGACAGTTTAGAAACCACCCAGGAAAACCCGTCCCTTTCAACTCCAGGATCACACTTGTGCATCGATACGGAGCTCCCAGCTCCTGCTGACCTTTGGCTGTTTGGACAGGTGCACCGGAGTGGAAGCAGGAGAGCGCCAGGTGCCTCTGGAAATGAGGTGGAGGGTGGGTGTTAGTGACGGCCGCCCTGCAGCACCGTGCATGCCGGGCCCTGTGCCCAGTCCCTGGCATCCATTGCCGCCTTGGTCCTCAGAGAACTGGCACAGGCCACCACTGGAGCCGAAGGAAGGCATCAGGACTGTAGGCCAAACGCCATCTGAGTAAGACACTGTCCGCAGGATAAGTGTCACCTCCCCGGGACCACTTTGAAGTCGTCGTTTGGGTGCATAAATTCAAGGAGGTTGTGGACAGATTTTTACCTTGGACTCATTTCATAGCCCAGCTGGGGGCTGGTGTCTGGGGACGTGAGGTCTGGGGCAAGGGTCAGCCTACCATGGCCAGAGTGCCCTGAGGGGCGGGGTGTGACTCCTCAAAGGTCATTCCTTCCCTGAGTGCACCACACCCGCACTCACACCACCCACACCCGGGCTCCAGGTGACTGATGGCCTGTCCTGCCTCAGTGCCCTCTCCCAGGATTCCCGCTCAGGCCCAGGGTCAGGCGGACTCCTCCCCTGACCCCACCCTCGGGCTCTGGGCCTGCGTGGGCTGCTGGGTTGCACCACCCAGCCGGCCGCCTCCCCCTGTCTCCCCTGCCTTCTCCCACCCGAAGCGACACCCCGGCTGCCCCCTGGGGCGCCTCCTCTGCCTCACCTGCTGTTGCCCAGCCACCCAGGCTCAGTGGCCCTCCCTCTTTCACCCATCAGTGGCTCCAGGGAGCAACCCCTTCACAGAACTGAGTCCAGACGGGGTCCACTCCCCCGTGAAGCCTCGCCCTGGCTTGTTGTGGAAGCTGAGGCCCGTGGGTTCCGGAGCCAGCCCGCCCGAGTCAAGTCCCGCCTCCACCACTTACTAGCGGCGTGAACTTGAGCAAGTCACCTGTCCCGTTTCCTCCTCTGAGAAGTGGCACGCTGCCTACCCTCTGCTGCAGGAGGGCGCGGGCAGCTGGGACATGTGAAACGCTTAGAGCGGCGCTGACACGTAGTCAGCCACTGTGAGCACATAGTCAGTCCTCGAAAGGTTCTACCGTGTTCCTGCCTTGCTTTTTTCACAGCTTGCCCCTCGCCCCCTTTTATTCCTCCCTTACGTTTCGTGTTCCTGCCCTTACGCTTCAACTGAACAAAAAACCTCTCTTTTGGCCCTGCCTTAGCATCATGCAGATGCCAGTCCTCTTACAATGTGACCCCGTCCCCCCGAGTCCCTCCATGAGCCTGTGCAGAACAGCGTGGCCTGGGGCTCCCAACTCCTCACTTCCCTCAAGTGATCGGTGCTCTGGTTTCAAAAGTTTGGGTGATTGAACTGTATGTGTAAGTAAGCATTTATTTCTCCCCGTTAACCAGAGACTGCATGCTTTCTTGCTAGGGACTCCAGTGAGTGCTGAAGACTGGAAGTTACCTCACTGGGTGGCAAGTCTCCAGCCAAAACTAGAACACTCTATTAGCCGGGGCCTTCTCCCTGGTAAACACACAGCAAGCATCAGCCCTCCTTCCACTCTCGCCTGGCAGCCCCCGGCCCTGACTGCCTCCCAGACCCCAGACTCCGGTTGGAAAGCCTGGTCGGCCCCGCCAGGCCCACAGCCTGGAGAAGCCGGAAATAGCAGCCTGACCACCGCAGCTGCCGGAGACAAGAGCCTCCAGCACCCTCCCCGCTCAGCAACAGCTGTGCTGGTCCTGACACAATCAGGTTCCCAGGGCAGGAGAAAACCATCGGAAACCCACACCCAGGGATCGGTGGCCAGTCCTTCAGGGGCTGTAGAGATGGTGCTAGGGCCATCCTGGAGCCAGCGGCCTTGACCGAGAGGGGCCTCGGGCAAGGAGGACACAGGTGAGCAGGACACAGGTGGGCAGGACATGGGCGAACAGACATGGGCGAACAGACACGGGTGAAGAGCACACGGGTGAGCAGGACACGGGTGGGCAGGACACGCGTGGGCAGGACACGCGTGGGCAGGACACGGGTGGGCAGGACACGGGTGAGCAGGACATGGGCGAACAGACACGGGTGAACAGCACACGCGTGGGCAGGACATGGGTGAGCCCACGAGTCGGGGATCAGTTGGGTTAGGATGGACTGAACAGACATAAAGAAGAGAAAAGCAGCGCGGAGCCAGGCAGGCCTTCATTCAGTCTACGCGAATTCGAGCACTTTCTCTGTGCTTGGGGGTGGGAGCTGCTTCCAGGGAGAAGCAGAAATGGAATCCCATTAATGCATTTGACAGACAGCTGGGGAGCGCCCCTCTGTTCCTGGCCCTGGGGGTGTGAAAATGATAGCCCTGCCCCCGAGAAGCAGGTGGATAAGATGGGCACACACCCTGGCTAATGGAGGGGGCCCGGGAGGTAGGTAGGGCTTCCTGGGGAGGGGCCAGCTGGGCACAGAGCCAGCCTCCTGTCCCACCATGTTCTACCCTTGGCCTCATTGTAGTGTGTGGCTTCCTGAAGGCCTCTCACTGGGCTGAGGAGCACGTGAGGCCTCGTTCTCATGGATCCCAGTATTTATTGAGCATCTACTCGGTGCCAGGCACTGCTCTAGACACTGGACATAAAGCAGCGAATAAAGCATAGCAAGTCCTGCCCTTGTGGAGCCTCCATTCCCATTGGGGGAGAGAGCAGGGACGAGATGCGTAGCCAGGTGCACAGTGCATGAGAAGGTAAGGGCGGAGAAGAAAAACGAAGCAGGGAGCGGGGAGCATGCACTTTTAACCAGGGTGACCAGGGTGGGGCCCCCTCCTCCTCTGCCTCCTCCTCCCCAAACCTGCCCCACCCGTGTGGGCTTGCCTCTTCCCCCAACCCCCACCCGGGAACCCACCCAATGAGTCAGCCCCTGAATCCAGACACCCAGAGAGAAGCAGGAAGACTGGCTGCCACTCGCTGACCACGGGACGCTAACTCTCTGAGCCTCCCTCGGGTCCCTCATCTGTAATGAGCCCTGTTCACAGGCCAGTGGTGAGAATAAGGCAGATCAGGCCTGGGGATGCTCTGGGAACCGTGAAATGTCACAGCCACCCAGGCAGATTGCCACTGCCACCACTTAGCCCAGAGTCCCTGCAGCCAGGGCAGGGCCTGGTGGGGGTGCCCTGAGGACGCGGTGAAAATACCGCGAACTGCAAAGGAAACGTGGGTGCTGACGCCCATCCTGCCTGCGCTCCCCGGCCCAGCCCGCCCCTGGAGCTGCCCTGGCACCGACCCGCCAGGAGGAGGGGAGAACAGGGAGCAGGTGTGCCCGTGGCGGCCACCTCTCCTCTCACTCAGCCCTAGAGAGCCTGAGGCGGCCGACGGGGCCTGAGCAGGGCCCGCAGTGGGTGCTGCCTGAAAGCTGTTTTGGGGGTCCTGGTCAGCCCAGGTGGGCGGGACCTGGAAGGTGGGCACCTGGACAGAGGGCACAGCCAGAACTAGTTGCCCAGCCTCCCTCGTCACTGCCATCAAAACTGTTACCAGTGGGGTCTTCCCACCGGGAAAGGAGCAGGGAACAGAACTGCCCCACGACCCGTCCTCCGAACGGGTTTCACCGACACCAGGTCACTGGGTTTGCCCTCAGGCTAGTCTAGAGAAGCACCTCATGTTTCCTCATTGTTCACACACCACTGCTCTTCTATTTGGCCATTGGAATCATTTCTTGATTTTCCCTATTACAAATAAATCCCTGAATCAGTGGTTCTCAACCTTGGCTGCACATTAGAATCACCTGGGACTCTTTTTAAAATCCTGATTTCTGGGCCTCATCCTCCGGAAATTCTGTGTCTCTGTTACTCATGTTGTGTCCCCACCCCATAACAAAGACACAGAATTTCTGGAGGATGAGGCCCAGAAATCAGGATTTTAAAAAGAGTCCCAGGTGATTCTACTGTGCAGCCACGGTTGAGAACCGCTGCTCTAAATAATTTCTTATAACCTACTTAGGAGTGGCACTTGGGCAAGAGGATACAAGGCAGTCACTTAGCAAATAGCAGGGAAGATGAGCGTGTGGGCAGGTGCAGGTCATGCCTCAGACTTCGGAGCAGGGGAAAGGGGAGAATGTGCTGGAATATTCGGCCAGCGGTGGAGGAAGCACTGAGGTGGGTGTCGTCAGTGACACAATGAGAGGGTGTTGCCCTTCCAGGCTGAGCTGCGGGTGGGGAGGGAGGAGAAGTGAAAACGTTGGCTTCGGCCTCGCTGCTGCAGGAGGAAATGGGGAGCCCTGAGGGGAGGGACAGGACCAGAGTGAGGAGTAAGGATGGCTCACCAGTGTGGTGGCTGAGGCCCGCCAGCACAGGCAGAGGGAACCTAGGCCGGCAACTTCCGAAGGAACCACAGCTTGAGGTGGGGCGGGCGGGGGCCCTGGACAGAAGAAGGTACTAGAAGGGAGTGAACAGGAAGAGACGGAAGTGAGAAAGCATTTGAAGACGCTTCCTCAAGCCTTGAGACCAGTGGGCACAGAGCAGGAGCTGGTCGCTCCCCCCCCCCCGCCCCCCCCCCCCCGCCCCAAAGGATGCAGCAGGGAGCGGGGAGCAGGGTGGGGGGAGCCTGCAAGACCCAGGGAATGGAAGCCACGGGAGAGTTGACATGGGGGCAGGCCTGAGACCTGGGTCTGTGCAGACAGGTGTGGGCATGAAGGTGGGAGGGGACGGCTTCGAGTCTCGGGGAATGGTGGGGCTGCCCTCGTCTGCCAGCCAGGGCGGAGGGAGGCACAGAGAGCTCGGCCTGACCCAGGCCCCCAGGCTGGAGGAAGGCAGGAGGCAGTCGGGGTTCTGAGCCCAGGTCTGGAGCCAAGGAAATGAAAATCCTCTCTAAGTCAGTCACAGGCTACCTGACCTTCACCTCTCCACACCTCGATTTCTTTGTCTATAAAATGGGATGATAATGGCACATACCTAACAGGCTGGTGTGCCTTTGGGGCGAGATAATGGACGTAATGAGGAGCAGGGGATGGGAGCTGTTACCATTGTTAGTGATTAAGAAGCTTAGGCCCACCTGGCCGGCCGGGGAGGCGGCAGGCCTGGCTCGCTCAGGGCCAGGGCACCATCCCCACGCCCACCACATCACCGAGGCTTCCCTGGGCTGCCCTGTGCAGGCCCCAGCGGCGGCCTCAGTGCCGGGCATTCCACACTCTCTCCTAGAACGCCCACTGTGTGCCAGGCTGTGTGCCGGGCACTGAGAAACCACCTCCAGAGACAGCGGACCTGGCCTGCCCCGGGGCCCACATAGAGGAGCAACTACAGTCCGAGGATGTCGGGAAGAGGGTACAATTGGCGAAGGTACAAGGGGCTCTTGAAATGGGCGATCAGCAAATGAAACTGGGGAGGGGCACTTGCTGCCATGGGGGCTCTGACTGTGGGAGCCTGGGCCCGTTGGGGGTGGTACCTGGCCCAGTGGCGCCTGATGGCGCTCAATTGTTGCATCTGTTGAGCATTCCAGCCTGTGCCAGCCCTGGGCCAAGACTCTGACCCATGTCATCTCACAACGACCCTAAAAGGATAGTCCCATTTTACAGATAAGACCACAGAGACCCCAGAGAATGACCACACTGTTCATAGCAGGCATTGCCAGGGCTGGGACTCGGTCAGCAGCCCTGAGCTTCGTGATGCTGGGCTGGGCCTGTGTGAGGGGCTGGGCCTGAGCCGGGGAGTGGGGTGGGGGGGTGAGGGGGGCACACACACACACAACCCAGGGTCCTTGTCTACTCTGGACGGGCCACGGTGTCCCCAGCACGAGTCCCTTCTGAGGCGTCTTCCTGGGACCAAGGAGATGCAGGCCGGGGTGCAGGGGAAGCCTGGAGCCCTCCCCCTGCTCCCCACCCCCTGAGCCCCCCTGCCTCTCCTGACCATGCTGGGTTCCCCGGGCCTCAGTCTGTGGGAAAGGCAGGCCCAGGGAGCCTCAGCCAGGGCAGTGGGCAGCCTCCTTCTGGCACCGTCCAACGGGTCACCCAGTGTCTGGGCCTCCAAGGGCCACCAAGGCCACTGGTCCAACAGTAACACAGGTGGGCAAACTGAGGCATAAAGGGGCAGGTCTCAGACCCAAGGCTAAACCCCATGCGCCTGGGAGTTCAGTGCTTTCTCACCTGCCTCTGCCCTGGAGGCAGGGACCAGGCAGGGTGGCCCGTCGCCGTGGGGGTGGCGCGTGGGGTGAGGAGGAGAGGCCCCCTGAAGGCTGGGCGGTCCTGGGTCTGCAGGAGACATTCGGGGTCAGGCCCACCTCGCACAGTGAGGAGGGGGACAGGCACCGTACCCTGTGGGGGCTGCGGAGGGGAGATGAAAGCATAGCCCCAGTCCCATCCACTCAGCAACACCAGCCTGGGCCGCACCTGCCCAGGGCCCACCTTTTTCCAATTGGCCCGCAGGCCCTTAGAGCCCGCGGCCCCTCACTTGCATCACCTGCCCCGTCTGGGCAAAGTGTTCGAGCGGGAGCCCTTCCGCCGCTGGGAGGACAGGATGGGCCATGGCAGCCGCGCTGGCCTGGGCCGATCTCCTCATTCCTCCTGCCCAGCCTGGGAGCTGAGATCTGGCTTCTGCTTTCAGAGGCTGGTCTGGCCCTGGGGACGGTCTCCTCACAGTGTGTCCATTCCTGCTGGGGCCACGGCCACCTGCTTTGGGCCTTGCCTCTTCCCACCCTGGCCCCTGGCCCACACAGAGCCCGTGGGGCTCCCCTTACTCTCTGTGTGGGTCCACCCTCTTCAGCCACAGTGGGCTGTGGCCCCAGGGGCTGGCAGTCTCCCCACCATGCTGTGTGCGTGCGTCGTGTCCCAGCCCCACATCCACGGGCCACAGGTGGCTCCCTCCGCCTTTCAGACCCCGTGACCTGGGGTACAACCATCCCCTCCAGTCCTGGTGGTGCCGAGTCCCCTCCCCACCTCCCCAACCCCCACCCCACTCCGTTCGTCCTCCCCTTCCTCCCAGGACCATGAGTGTGGACACTATGAGGCCGAAGAGGCTCAGGGCCACCTGACCATGGCCTGAGGCTGGGGGGTGCAGCTTTGTGCGTGGTGTCTCCTTTCTTCCAGGACCCCAGACACTTATAAGCATGCATCTCCTGCCCCCACCGCTGTTGTCTTGTTGGCTCTGTATTTTGTTATAAGCTGAGGGCACGCATCTCCTGCCCCCACCGCTGTTGTCTTGTTGGCTCTGTATTTTGTTATAAGCGGAGGCACCATCCCGGGGGAGTTCCCCGAGCCAGCCGTGGGGCGGGCGGAGGAGGACCCCTCTCCTCCCCGTGACCTGTGTCCGGCCAGGTGTCTGTCTGCAGCACCACGGCAGTGCAGGGCGAGCTGAGAGGCGGTGGACCCAGAGGCGAGGGAGCTGCGGGGTGAAGAGAACATTAAAGGGGGGTGGGAAGCTGCGCTCTGCCGACCACAGCCGTGTGGCCTTGGGCCAGTCTCTGCCTCTGAACCTGGTTTTATTGAGACATGCAATGGGGTGGGGGAGGGTAGAGACTCCCGGGAATATCACATCAGCGTCTCAGGTGCTCTGGAAGGGCTAATGTTCTGTGTAACTGGCCTGGCATCTGGGCATTGGGCATCGCACCTGCCTGCAGGAGGGGTTGGAAGAGGGGACCCTGTGGGGACGCCAGCCTAGAGTTCTCACCTGGATTCTGAGATGAAGAGAGCTCCTCTCCTCCTCCCCACAGCCTGCGCCTGCGCCCTGAGGTCCCAGTGGCAGAGCAGAGGGTGGAGGGAGATGGGTTAGAAGTCAGCCTCGGGGGCCCCTGGGCAGATGGCCTGGCCTGCAGGGCCTCTTCCAGAGCTCCACCCAGGGACAGCCTGTTATTCATGACCCTTCGGACACAGGTGGGTCTTCAGAGCGAGTCCACATGGGGTGAGGGTGCTCCGTCCCCCCGGGCCCATGGCTGCGGGGCCGCCGGTCAGGCTGTGCTTTGCTGGTGTGGGGCTGGCCTACCCAGGGACAGGCTGCCTCTCTCTGCACGAGGTTGCTGTCTGCAGGGAGGAGCGCTTCATCCTAATTCCTACCCAGGTCAGTCCCTGGTGTCCACTGGACACCCGCCTGCTGGGACACTTCCCCACGCCAGGAGGTGCCCAGCCACCGGCCCACCATCTGCTTGCCTTGCTTTCTGCCCACGCCACCCCAGAGCAATGGAAAACATCTCAGCATCAAGTTCCCCAAACTCCCCAAAGCCCTGAAAAACCAAAGTTTTTCTAATAACTTATTTGGCAGCAACACCTGGCTTCACCAAATGGGCAGCTGCCTGCAACCTTCATTTCCCACCCGGGGTGAACAGGCCCAGGCGTTAATGAGGAAATGCTCATGTGTGTGATCAGGATGCGACCCAGACCCCACTGGGTTATATGCGATACTGGGATATGCATAGTATCCCTTCCTATAAAAGCAATAACAAACTCTGCAACACTATGGCCAAAGGTTCCAGATGAGAAACTATGGGTCTGTGATAACCAGCACTTAGTGGGATAGCCCAGGCCCTCTGCTCAGCCCTTCACAGGCACTGTGTCCTGTACAGTTGTGCCCCACAGGGGAGCGCACCCCCAGGGGGGCGGGTCCTAGGAACCCAGCAGATACCCAAATCTGCAGCTCACGTCCCTTATGTAAATGACATAGTATTTGCATATAATCCATATTTGCATATGGGCTGCAGCCGGGTGTGCCTGTACATCTTGTTATTTGCATGGATTCATCATAAAGCTCAGAACAGGGCACATTCAAGTTTTGCTTTATGGAACGTTCTAAGATTTTTATTTTATTTTTAGTTTGCAGTTGGTTGAATCCACAGATGTGAAACCTGCAGGTATGGAGTTGCCAACTGTAATCTCAACAAATCAACTCACTTCCATTTTATAGATGAAAAACTTAAAGCCCAGGAGGTTGAGGAACTTTGCCAAAGTCGTGGAGTTAACTAAGGGGTGGTGTCTGGATTTGAACCCAGACAGCCTGGCTTCTTGCTCTTCACCCTCCACTGTATAGAGGAGGAGACGGGACCCAGGAGGACGAGGGGACTTACTCAGGGCCATCCAGCAAATCCGAGGCGGAGCTGGGCCTGGGGCCTGGAGTCCCCGCCCCGCCTGCTCCTGCTATCGCAAGGCCTGTACTAAGTGCTGGTTATCACAGACCCGTAGTTTCTTATCTGAAACCTTTGGCCAACACGAGTTTGTTATTGCTTTTTTAGAAAGGGAATATAATGCATATCCCAGTATCACATATAATCCAGTGAGGTCTGGGTCGCACCCCTGACTGTGGGCCGAGGCAGGAGGGGAGGTGGCAAGTCCCCAGCAACTGTCCAGGAGTAACAGCCTTCCTGGCTGACTTTGCCCGGCCCATCGGGAGGCATTTAAGGGAGAAGATGTTCCCGTGGAAAGTTTTAAGATTTCACTGTATTGAAACCAGATGACCCTGTGCACACAGGCCCCAGCAGCAGGCGCGGGGTCTGGGCATGGGCGGAGTTCCCCAGGCCTGCTCCCAGCCTGCTCCTGGGTGGGAGCCCGCCCTGGGGTTCAGACCGGCCCCGACACAGGCACTGGACAGGTCGGGCCCGAGCTGATGGGAAGGGGCAGGAGCCCCCCTTCCCGCCAGGAGAGAAGCATCCCAGCACTTTCGCTGGTTCCATCTGGTTTCAGTTTCTGAAGATGGGTGGACTCTCGCAGCGCCTTCCCCATCCCCACAGGCTCCCCCACTGACCCGTCTCCCACGAATTCCCTCCTCGATTTGCACCCAGAGTCGTACAGCCAACACACAGAACGTCCCCGATGCGGAGGCTGGCCGAGGACAGACACAGCCCTGCCCTTCAGAAAGCCCCGACATACCGATGGTCATCCGTGACAGGGCCAGGGGGTCATGCTGGGGAACAGGCGTGACCCCAGGCTGGTCAGGGAGGGCTGCCCAGAGGAGGGGATGTGCAGCCCTGAAGGGAGGGGGGAGGGGTGTTTCAGGGCAGGGGACAGGTCTGGTTGCTCCAGCAGGCACACCGAGGGCAGCACATGGCGACCAAGGGGCCCGAGGGAGACACGGCCCATTAAAGGGCCTCCCAGCCCCGTAGGTCAGTGGTCAGCAAACCATGGCTCGCGAGCCACATGCGGCTCTTTGGCCCCTTGAGTGTGGCTCTTCCACAAAATACCGACTTCTGCGCATGGGCCACGAAGTTTCATTCGCACCGTACATGTGCGCCCGCACGTGGTATTTTGTGAAAGAGCCACACTCAAGGGGCCAGAGAGCCGCATGTGGCTCGCGAGCCGGGGTTTGCCGACCATGGCCGTAGGTTGATCCTGGGGAGCTGGGAGGCAGGCAGGGACTTCGTGTCCTCCCGGACCCAGGCTGGTCTGGGGGACTCCTCTCCTGGTAGTGGCCACAGGGAAGTGCCCTGAGCAAGGTCCATGTCAGTGTCCGTGGGGGCAGAGCCTGTCCCTGTCCCCTGTGGACGGGCCCCTGACTCAGGGCGAAGCCTTAGGAGGAGACTGATGGGCAGGCTGACGGGGGCCCTGTACTCCTTTCTCCCCTGTGTGTGTGTGTGTGTGTGTGTGTGTGTGTGTGTGTGGTGGGGGGGCTTCTCCATGGTTTTAGTGGCAGGTGTGAGTTTCTCCATCACTGACCTGGAGCGATCGTGCTGGGCAGACAGACTCACTCACCACATAGGAGCTGGACGGGTTGGGGCCCTCTGGAGTCGGGAGGAGGGCACACGGCACCCCAAATTCCCACTCTCTGGACTCTCCACATCTGACCAGTCCCTGGTCCTGTTTATCCTACCTCCCAAATCTCTCTCACATCCGCCTACAGCAGTGGTCGGCAAAGTCATTAGTCAAGAGAGCCAAATATCAACAGTACAACGATTGAAATTTCTTTTGAGAGCCAAATTTTTTAAACTTAAACTATACAGGTAGGTACATTGTTATTGACTTAATGAGGGTACTCCTAAGCTGGCCTTTGCTAAAAACGTCCTCAATCTGATTGAGGTATGTTCGCTGAGGTGGACCCCTTCCAACTCTCCCATCCACACTCGTCTTGTATACTTGTTTCGTCTATCTCCTTTCCGAAAACCGACTTCTGTGCATGGGCCACGAAGTTTCAATCGCACTGTATATGCGCACCCACATGTGGTATTTTGTGGAAGAGCCACACTCAAGGGGCCAAAGAGCCGCGGTTTGCCAGCCACTGGCCTGCAGCCCCAACATCTCTGACCCCATTCAGTCCTGTCTTGCTCACCTCACTGGCCCAGCAGCTCCCGCATGGACTCCTGGGTCACCCTTCTGCCCCATCAGTCCCTGCACTGCCCATTCCACCCCGGTCTGTGCCAGGCCACACAGCAGGCGGGGGCAGTAGGTCAGCAAATGGACACTCAGCCCGACTGTGGGGAGGCCGATGAGGTGACGACGAGGCCCAGGCTCCAGCTCCCAGGACGGGAGGGGGACGCTGGGGCAGAGAGCTGTGCCCGGGCCGGGGCCCGCCTGGCACTGTGCTCTGAGGGCAGATCTTGAGTGGCAGTCCTGCCGAGGTGCAGGTCACTGGGCGGGGTGGCTTCCAGGAGCCCAGAGGCTGGGCATTGCCCGTGTCACCCCAGCTTGGCCCGTGTGCGGGCATCACCCAGCCCCCTGTGGGGACGGCAGCTGTGTCCTGTGGGCCTTGCCCCTCCTGGGTTCCAGGGTCAAGGGCTGCGCCCCTGATGGCAGGGCAGGATGGGAAAATGCCGCCACCCAGCAGTCTCAGGTCGCTTCCAGCAGGAGGGAGAGCAGGAGCCTCTAAGGCAGCGGCTCTCAACCTGGGGGTCCCGGCCCCTTTGGGGGTCGAACGACCCTTTCACAGGGGTCGCCTAAGACCATTGGAAAACACATATATAATTACATACTGTTTTTGTGATTCATCACTATGCTTTAATTATGTTCAATGTGTAACAATGGAAATACATCCTGCATATCAGATATTTACATTACGATTCATAACAGTAGCAAAATTACAGTTATGAAGTAGCCACGAAAATAATTTTATGGTTGGGGTCACCACAACATGAGGAACGGTATTAAAGGGTCGCGGCATTTGGAAGGTGGAGAGCCACTGCTCTAAGGGCTGAAGGGGCTTGTCCTGGGCCCAGCCGCCCGCCCAAGTCTGGGTAATTGGAAAAGCATTCCTGCCGTTCCCTTCAACCTCCACCAGATGCTTCGTGGAGAAAACGGCTCTCCATGCCTCCCAGCCGCCACCCACAGCCTGGCCGGCCCCAGGGGCGCGGAGGCCCAGCGCCTTGACTTTCCCAGGCCCCTCCCACGCGGAGCAGGGCCCAGGGGGCAGCTCCTTAGTCACGAATCCGCCTGTGAGGCCAGCTCCCAGCCGGGCCTCCTGCCAGGAGCGTGAGCAGGGAGAGCCGGGCTCAGACAGCCTTGGCTCAGGGCTGCTGCCTTTGATCCTCCCCTTCTCCACCTCCAGGCGCCCTTGGACCTGCCGTCCACCCAAAGAGCCACTTAGCTAAGGCCCAACTCCTTCTAATAAAGGAGCAGAGGACGGGTGACTAGAGAAGAGGGTGGCCGAGGGCCCGGGGCACAGAGGGGATGCCCAGGAGTGCAGGAAGGTCTCCCTTGCCCCACTTCTGGCAGCACCAGCAGAGCAGGCAGGCCGGCAGCTGGGGCCACCGAGGAGTGACGCCTGATGCCTAGCCGTGACCTTGGGGCCAGTGTCGGGGTCTGGGGGCCCTGCAGCCAGCCCAGCCGACGGCGCGGCCACCACTCCTGTTCCAGCTGAGCTCCAGGAGCCCAGGCCACAGACAGAGCTGCCCTGCCTGGCTCCCTCCCAGGCTCCCAGAGACCACCCACACAGGGGTATCAGCTCCTGTTGGTCTCAGCCTCCAGATCTCCGCTCAGCCCACAGACCCGCCTCCCCGAGCTGTCAGCCTTCCCCTCTGGGACTGCTTTCTCCCACAGCTGCCCCGGGAAGGCCTCTGGACCTCGGGGAGGGATTCAGGAGGGTGATGCTGAGAGGAGGAGGGGGAGGAGGAGCTCCCACCTGGACTGGCCTTTGACCTGGAGGACACAGCCTGCTGGGAGGAGCCCGGGCCTGAACCAGGGTGGGGCTGACACCAGCACCCGTTTTCCCTGTAGCAACACTTCCTTCCCAGCCTGGCTCCGTCCCAGGGCTCTCTGCTGCCCCTCACACCCGCACCAGGAGCCTCCTGGGAGGACCCGCCCTCACGCCTGCCTGTCCAAGGCTGGCACCTGAGCCCCCTCCCGTGCACACACAGCACATCTTCCTGGAACAGGTCCTTCCGCCTCAGGCCTGAGTGTTGGCGTGCTGGGGTCAGGACTGCAGTCCTCCAGCCCAACGGTCCCAGATTCCAGTCCCAGTCTGCCACCTCCCACCTGGTGACCGTGGGCAAGAGGCTGAGCTCAGTGGTCTCATCTGTAAAATGGGAATAATGGCCACTCCACAGGTTGTTTTCTCACAGGGATCGAGTCAGCCATGTGTGTGACACACTGTCTGGGGCTGGCATGCGGTGATGCTGGGGAAATGCCGTGGCTGTGAGCACGGCTCCTGTCCTTATCCCTGAACAGAGTGTGGGTGCCCTGAGGGGTCTCCTTCCCCACAGGCCCTGCGGGGTGCGCGGGACTGGCTCCGGGCCGGGGCCCAATCAGAATTTGTGTCCAGTGGAAGGAAACGGGGCTCTGTGGGCATCATGCTCCCGGCTGTGGACGGTGTGAACCGGTAACTGTTCCGCTGCCACCCGGCTCCCGCCTGACAGCCAGCTCCTTCCTAGGAGGCCCCGGACCGGCCGCCAGCCCAGTGGGTCCAGGAGGGAAGTGGTGAGCCCTGTGAGTCCTCTGTGTCTCTGAAGAGAGGTAGCATCTTGGCTCCTCCCATGGCAGCCAACATTCCTGAGTGCTGACCGTGTCCATGTTCCAGGCCCTTTGCGAGCTGGGCCGTGGGCAAGCCCTGAAGCTCTCTGAGCCGTGGGTCTGTCATTTGTGCGCTGAGCACTCTGTAAATCAGCCACTTCAAAGGGTCGTGGGGACATTCAATGAGACGATGGTAGAACCTGGGACCAGGTGGGTGTTCAGCGTTGTCAGCCGCCCCTTCCCCGCCCCTTCCTGGCAAACCCCATCCTTGTCTGGCTGGCAGCAAGGAGAGCGGGGGAGGGGGCACCCTGGCCTGAGGTGGGGTCTCCCTGTGCTACCTGGAAGGTGGCTCAAGGCCGCCCCCCCCCCCATCACCTGCGGCCCAGGAGGTCGGCCCCGGGGAAAGGGTGGGGAGGGACGCCCAGAGGAGGCCGCAGCCCCAGCCTGTGATGATTTCCTCACTTAGGGAGCCCTGGCCGAGCCTTGCTGCCTGCGTCCTCGGGACAGAGAACCCCGCCAGCCATCCCAGGTCAGCCTGCCCGCGGCCGAGCCGGGACGCCCCCTGCCAGCCCCCCACCCGCTGTCCTCGCTGAGAAGTCGGTGCGGTGCCTTCCCGGGACCAGCTGGAACTCGGCTGTGAGCCTCTTCTGGTTTATCTGGAGGAAGGGAGGAAGGAACGTGACGTCATGAGGTAAACCGCACAGCCTGAAACCACGAGGCTGGGTGTCCCCGTGATGTTTGCTTTCCAGCAACAGTCACTCGTGTGCACGGAGGGGCCGGGAGCCCGAGGCGTTCTGGGCAGAGGAGGCTGGGAAGGCGAGGGAGATTTTCAAACCTGGAACCACAGGAAAGGAGAGGCCCCCAGAGAGGACGGACGTCAGAGGCCGGCAGGGGGTGGGGGGGAGGCTTCCTGGGGGCGTTGGGGGGGCCCCGCTGAGCGGGCCTCTGCGCTGGTGGCTCCCAAGGTCCTGCCTTGGCTCCTGAGGTGCTGGGGTGTGATTACTGTGGCGGCCCCGTGAGTGCCCATAGCAACACTGACATTGACAATAGGTACCGTTCATGTGCGTCCTGTTAGCTCTCGGCAGGCCCATGAGGTCGGGCGCTGTGGGGTGGCAGGATCCACGCACAGGTGGGTGGCAGCAGGCTGTGGGGCCTCGGCCTGTGCCTCAACCTCAGACCCACACGCTGCTTCCCCGAGAGGCTGGGTGTCCGCCGCCGCGAGGCCTGGGTGCAGGGCCCCCAGGTTCAAGCCCAGCCCCGTCGTGTTCCCCTCTGTGAGCAGGTTTCTCGTCCAGCATCCTGCCTCACAGGAGAGAACCATACAGTGAGCCTGCTCTTACATCGTTCCTTGTCGTGCTGTGAGCAGGTTTCTCTGGAGAAAGTGGCTTCATTGCATAGGCCTGGCATTGGTCCTGGTGGACAGTGGGTGGGGTGGGGGCCATGGGCAGCTTGAGGGGGACAGAGCTGTCTGGGGAGACCAGGAGGGGCTCGCTCTTCTCGGGGCCCTCACACCCCCACTGCAGGGCTGAATGGGGCGGGGGGTGCCTACAGGAAGCTCTCAGTGTGTCTGGGGCGTCTGGTGTGAGTGTAAGGGTAGGTGTGCTGCCCACGGGGAAGGGGGAGATCCTGATTTTATGGCCACGACTGGCATGGGCACCCACCTGCCCCAGGGCCTGCTCCCGCACAGCAGGGCCTCAAGTCCAGCTCTGAGCGGCCCCGAGAGCCTGCAGGGACCACGCCGCAGGGAGGGGACAGAGGCCGCAGTGGGAGAGTTGGCCCCGCGCCTCCCCTCCAGCTGCTTGGCTGAGGCCCAGCCTTTTCAGCTCTTTTCCTTTATCGTGTCAGTCCCCCAAGGGGGCGACAGCCCCTCCGAGAGGGATGCACAGACACCAGCACCAACCTCTCCCCTCATGGAGGAGGGCGAGCATTTGTCCCGACGGCACCCCGAGCTGGTGGCCGTGAGGAGCAGGAAGCCAGGGGTCCTGCCTCAGAGGGTTTGCCCGCCCCGGCACAGCTGTCAGTCTAATAGGAATTGCCCATCAGACCCTTTCCAAGCTGCCACCAGCTGCGAGCAGAGGGCAGCCCGGGGTGGAGGGGCAGGTGGGTGGGTGAGCAGCCCAGGGAGAGTCCCAGGTCCAGGGCCAGCTGCCACGAAAGACCTAACCCAGTGGTTGGCAAACTGCGGCTTGCGAGCCACATGCGGCTCTTTGGCCCCTTGAGTGTGGCTCTTCCTAAGCCTTAGGAGGACCCTAATTAAGTTAATAACAATGTACCTACCTATATAGTTTAAGTTTAAAAAATTTGGCTCTCCAGAGAAATGTCAATCGTTGTACTGTTGATCGTTGGCTCTGTTGACTAATGAGTTTGCCGACCACTGACCTAACCTCTCGCCACTTTCCCAGGGCCCACTCAGCACCTTGTGTGTGGGAATTAGTCATGCAGCTGCGTGACCCCAAAAGGCATAGTTCACGGAGTAGGTGCCCCAGTGATGCGTTTCTGACTCATGGCCCAGGCCCCGGAAAGCCCTGTGGGACCAGGCAGAGACCCCGATGGCGCCGGATGCTCTGGGGTCTCTCTTGCCTGCAGCCCCTTTGCCTGACGGCTGGGACTTTAAGGAAAGAGAGCCGCGGGCAGTGGAAGGTCAGGCTGTGAGGCGCCCGGCTCCAGCCCTGCATGTGCCGGGGGCCAGCCGGGGGCCGGAAGGGGGGTGTAAAATGTCTGTAAAGTGAAAGGTCAGGTCAGACGGTGTCTCGGTTTCTCCCCAGCTCTGAGAGCCGGGTTCTGCCTCAGCGGTTCTCGGGAGGACAGGGTCGTTTGGGCTGGAGGCCTGTGCCCGCTTCGAGCCCCAAGAGCTGCCAGCGCCTGGAGCCCCCCACCTGCCCTCTCCTGCCTGTGGGCTCACTGGGGCCAGGCTCAGGCAGAAAGAAGAGCCACCACGTGTCTACACTGAAAGGCCTCCCAGATCCTGCATCCCACTGTCTCCCAGTGAACAGAGTGAGGCCAGGGGAGGACAAGGACCATACCCTCGGCCACAGCAACCGGATCAGCCGCCTGGGAGCGCTGGCGACAGCTGGCGGGAGGCCCCAGTCCCTCAGCATTGGCATCGGCTCGCTCGTCCCTCCTCCTCGGTGTTGGGCGGCCTTTCCCACTCCCCGTCCTCAGAGGCAGTGTTGGCCCATGAGAAGGATGCTGACCCAGACAGCCTGCCTGCCTGTTCTCACCCGCTTCCTCCCGTGGCTGTAAAATGGCTGGTAATGTCGTCTCATAAGGTTGTTGGGAGGCTGAAGCGAGTCTATCCTGGGAAGGGCTGAGAGCAGGCCTGGCACATAGTTGAGTAAAGGCTACATTCACTCACTCATTCACTCACTCACTCATTCACTCACTCACTCACTCATTCACTCATTCACTCATTCACTCATTCACTCACTCACTCACTCATTCATTCACTCACTCATTCACTCATTCACTCACTCACTCACTCATTCACTCATTCACTCACTCATTCACTCATTCACTCACTCACTCACTCACTCACTCACTCACTCATTCATTCACTCATTCTATCCTGCCCATTTCCAAAAAGACTGGCGGTGACTCACAGTGGAAAACAATACGATGGCCCATAAAGTAAGGCTAAGAGAACACAAGGCTAAGTCAGAGAAAGACACGTACCACCTGATCTCACTCAGATGTGGAATCTAATGAACTAAATAAACGGTTGGACCAAGTGGACCCAGAGACATGGACGCATGGAACAGACTGGAATCTCAGAGGGAGGTCGGGTGGGTGGGAAGTGATCCACCAGAGAATGTGGATGCGTCACCCATGGACACAGACAACAGGGTGGTGAGGCCTGGGGCAGGGGGTGGGGGTGGGCTAGGAGGTGTCCATGGGAGGTAAAAGGGGGGCAGATGTAATACTTTCCACAATAAAGATTTAATTTTTTAAAAAATAAAAAGAATACAAGGCTAGGCTTGAGGAGGAGAGGGTTGTGTCCAGTGGCAGTGCGGTTGGTATCAGGCCTCCTTTTCTGCTCAAAGGAAGCGACCACCTTTCAGGAAGGACAATGGACAATTCTGTGGCTCAAACGTTTCCATGACATTAGACAATGCAGGGGGCAGGGCCTCCCCCTCACCGCCCTGCTCTCATCTTTCTCGGCCAACCCCTGAGGAGCTCGGGTCTCCTCTTCATCCTCCTCCGCTCCCCACCCTAGAGGACAGGACTGGGGAGCCAGACTGCCGCCCCAAAGCAACGCCCTCAGCTGGTCCCAGGAGAAGGTGCAGACAGAGCCGGCAGCTTCCAGCGCCAGTGGGAACTCTGGGAAAAGTCGAGTCACTGCGACTCCGCTCGCCTCGCGGGGCCTTCCCACTGATGCAGTCAGCTCCTCGCAGGGCTGCTTCCCGGCATCTCACAAAGCAAATGCCCCGGAGGGGCCCGCGACGGCCACTGGAATCCCAGCGCTGCCCACACACTTCCCCTTCTCAGCGCAGGAGGATCCCTTCACGGCCAGGGAGAGCGAGGAGGCGCCTGCACCGAGTCACTAGGAAGATCAGGGGTCTGGGGGGTCTCATTCTATCCTCCAGGACCCCTGACGGGATGTGGTTCGAGGGGTGGCCTGGGACCACTGGCTGCCGCCACCGCCCAGTTCAGGGACAATGGGAACCTCTTTGTTTTCCTGGGAGGCTCTGCCTCATTTTCCTCATTTTCCTAAGACTCGCCGAGTCCCCAAGTCGCGCTCGCCTCTTAGCTTGAGGATTCCACCTGAGCGACCCCCTGACTCCCTGCCTAGTCCAGGGTCCCGGGGGTTTTCCCAGCAGTCCATGGGCCCCCTTCCTTAGCTGTGGCCTTGGTGAGGAGGGAGGGACCCCAGCCTGTGTTCCTCACTGCAGAGAGCAGGAGAGGAGGCCACTGCCATGTGCTCCCACTCCTAGGTCCACCGGTCACTGGGGCCCTGGGGTGCCGGTGCCCCCCATCACTCCGTCCCTGCTCCTCGATTTAGCTACCCCCATCACCCCCACCCTGCTCCCGAGTCAGCTGCGGGCAGCAAAGGAACCAGCCCCAGAGCGCCCCTGCTGGGTTGGGAAGTGCCTTTGGTGGCAGAATGCAACCGGCCAGGGTGTGACGATCCCCGACATGGAGGTCTGATGCCAGATGAGAGTGAGGGGGAAGTCCCAGCCGGTTCTTGGACCTGCTCGGACCAAGGCAGGAGGCAACGGAGGGGCCTGAGTTGGGACAGGGGTGGTAGGTGGACTTACCAGCCCCCCCTCTCCAGCCCCACTCAGTCCTTGTCACCTCTTACCTGGACCGTGGCCATCACCTCCTCGCAGGCCTCCCTGCCCAGGCCTCGCCCTCCTATCAATCCTCCCACCTGTGCCGCGTTGCTTCCTGAACATGGAGAGCCCTTTTTCTGCCAGGGGCTATTTGGATGTTTATAACATCATCCCGGGCCATACAAAAGTATCAACTGAAGAATTAGCTGCTACGTTTGCTCAAACAATTAACTCACCCTTATTGCCTCGGCAGGGCCAGACCAAATGGTTTCACGGGCCTTGTACGGCCCGCGGACCGGACATTCCCTACCGCGGCTTCGACTGCGCTGTGCCTGGGCTCTTGGGCCCCAGGCCTCTACCTCCCTTTAAGGCACCGCCCAAATCCCACCTCCTCCTCAGGGCTTTGCCGACTGCCCCATCACGACCTAGGTCCTAGGACAGCCATAGGCAAACTACAGCCCGCGGGCCAGATCCGGCCCATTTGAAATGAATAAAACTAAAAAAAAAAAGACCGTACCCTTTTATGTAACGATGTTTACTTTGAATTTATATTAGTTCCCACAAACACTCCATCCATGCTTTTGTTCCGGCCCTCCGGTCCAGTTTAAGAACCCATTGTGGCCCTTGAGTCAAAAAGTTTGCCCACCTCTGTCCTAGGACATTCTCTGAACATTGGCCTTCATTTGTTGGGAAAGAGCCCAATTTTGGAGCCAGATAAGCCCGGGTTAGTGTCTCCCGGGTTAGTTGCAAGTCCCTTTTCTGAGCTTCTGCCTCCCGCTCAGTCCATGGGAATCAGCCCTCCCTGCAGGTGCCTGGAGAGCTGGAGGCTGAGGGCCATCTGTTGGTTTGGCCTCCCCCGTGTCCATTCATCTTTTTGGTGATGATATCACCTGGGGTTTCTGAAGGCTGTGCCGTCCAGCTGGGGCTGACCTCACTCTCTGGTATCTGTGTGAGGCCTGGCCAGTGAGACTATTCCACAGAGTCGCAAGGATGGCCAGGAGACTCAAGCGAGGCCCGTGGAAATCATACGTGGGACTTTAGCAAGAGCCACTGAGGCTTTCTTCCCATCATAGTTGCCAGGCTGATAGAAGGAAAGCTGTTGGGAGTTGAATTGTGTGTTCCCCCCACTCAAGTCCTAACCCCCTCCAAATGCGATTGTATTGGGAACTAGGATGTGTTCAGATGCTGAGCCAGTTAAGATAAAGCTACATTCTATCAGGTTAGCCCCGAATCCAATGGCTTATTAGAAAGAGGGAAATCTGGACACAGAGACACCCTGGGAACGAGCCACACGATGACAGAGGCAGGGGTGGGAGTGCTGCATCTTAAGCCAAGGAGCCCGGGGAGCTGGAACTGAGGCGGGACGCTTCTCCCTCGCGGCCGCCGAGGGGCGGGCCCTGCGGGCACTGTGATTGCAGACGCTGGCCTGTGTGCGTGTGCGTGAGGAAGTTTCAGTGGTGTCCGTCACCCGAGTCTGTGGCCACTGGTTACGCAGTCACAGGAAACGAATTCAGCCACCAAGCGGGGAGTCTGTGCCTGAGACGGCAGCCGGCGCTGTGGGAATCGGGGCCACAGACGTGGGCTCCGGGCGCTGCGCCAATGCTTGGATCCAGCACTGGCTGAAGCAAGAGGCCGACTTCGTTCCATGAGCCAGTTCCGCCCCGGTTTTACGTAAGCTGCTTCAGCTGAATCTGTGCCTCTCTCAGCCGAGAGGCCTGACTCACGGAGCGATAGCGGACGTAGGATGCGTGACCCAGCGGCCAGCCAGCGGGAAACGCTGTCATCTATTATTGATGATGTTGTTCCTAGTCACAGCTAGACTGAGTGCTCTCAGGACCGAGGGCCACCTCTTTCGTCTGCGTCGTGGGCTGGGGTCCAGAAGCAGGCTCAGAGGCAGGGCTAGCATGCAGCACGTTCCTTAGGGAGCGGCCTTCCAATCGAGCCTCCTGGACAAGACGTCAAGTGCACAGGCCTGAGCAGAGGGACCCCGGCAGGGATGCCCAACCGCAGCCTCTGCCAGCCCCACAGGAGCTCTGGAACCAGAGCTGCTCTCCAGAGCCACTCCACCCTGGGCCTCTGCACGTTCCCATCCACCCGCCCCTGCGTCTGGGCTGCCCGGGAAACGTGAGATCTTGGGAGAGGAGGCTCCCTGGGCTGCAGCCGTCCCTGAAGGGGCAAAAGCGACTGGGCCCCAGCAGCTGGGGCCACCAGTCCTTCACCAAAAGGGACCTGGGTTGGCCATCACAGGGCCCACTGGACTCGGGGCATAACTCGGAGCCTGGCACCCAGTAACCCATTCATTATTGAGAACATTCATTCACTCACTCATTTGTCAAGTCCCGAGGCAGATGGGTGCACAGTCAGGTGGCCCAGGGTCGGAGTTGATGGAGCCCTTCAGAAGGGGGCCCCGGGGTAGGGGGGGTGCGTGGGTAGCTCAGGGCATGATGGAAACACCACTAGGGGCTGGCGGATGTAGTCAGGCTGGCTGTGACTGGTGGTGTGGCCTTGCCCGATGCCTGGCACTGAGTAGTTCCAGGTCAGTGACAAAAGACCAGGGTGCTGGGGCCAACCACTTCAATTGCTTCTCTTTAGGCTCCGAGTGCTATAAAATTCTCTTCCTTTCTTATGTGCATTTCTTCACATGTAGGGTCAAGTCTGGAGGCTGGCCAAGCCTGTAAGACCTCCTTTCTTGAATCTTCCCTGCCTCCCAGGCAGCTTTCCTGAGCTGCAGTGCCCCCATGTCCCAGCCCCAAACAGGGGCCCCCGGTGCAGGCTCCCGGCCCAGGGCCTGTGTGGCCTCGGCTCAGCCCCTCCGGAGAAGCCATGCAACTCCCTCTTATCAGATGAGAAAGCAAGACTCCGAGAGAGGAAGCTGGTTGTTCAAAGCAACAGTCAGTGGTTGAGCCAGGAAGCAGCCCACTTCTCCTCAGCCTTCCTCGTGCGCAGCGCAGACCGCAGCTCGGGCCACAGTCCATGGCCGCGGCTCTGTGCACAGGGCTGCCCGCTGGGCGCTCAGCCGGGACTCAGCGCAGCCACCCCTCCCAGCGCGTCTCCAGGCAGCGAGGGGCAGCCAGAGGCCTCTGAGGTCACTCCTGGCCCTGCCTGCGTCACAGGTGAAGGGAAAGTCCAGGTCCCTCAGGTGGGACCTTCCTGAGGCCACACAGTGAGTGCTCAGTGGGGTTAGACCCCAGGCTGCGTGTCCCGTTTTCCCTAAAATTGTTCCCGTCTCTGAGTTTATATAAAGCCCTTAGCTCTATTTTATTTTATCTTATTTCCAAATGGTCTTAACAGAGATCAACACAAGAATTGGTCTTATGACACCAACAAGACCCCAAACTTCTTAAGGGCGGGTTGCCGGCAGGGAAGGTACTGGTGCCGGGAAAGGCGGGTCACTTCCCCTGGGCATGTTCCCTCCCCCCCCTCCTTCCCCCTCTCCCCCCTCCCCCTGTGCCTCCTGATAACCCAGACTGTTCTCCAACGAGGGGGGTCCATTAAATGAAGATCGTTTTGCTCTGTGAGCACCTGGCTGACTTGGATGTGCAGAGAAGGGTCTAGAACAGTGGTCGGCAAACTGCGGCTCACGAGCCACATGCGGCTCTTTGGCCCCTTGAGTGTGGCTCTTCCACAAAATACCACGTGCGGGCGCGCACGTACAGTGCAATTGAAACTTCGTGGCCCATGCGCCGAAGTCGGTATTTTGTGGAAGAGCCACACTCAAGGGGCCAAAGAGCCCATGTGGCTCGTGAGCTGAAGTTTGCTGACCACTGGTCTAGAAGAAGTCAGGCAGGCCCTAGCTCAGTGGAGAGAGAGTTGGCCTGCAGACTGAAGGGTTCCCTGTTTGATTCTGGTCAAAGGCACGTACCTCAGTTGCAGCCCCGATCCCTGCCCCAGTAGGGGTGCGTGCAGGAGGCAACCAATTGATGTGTCTCTCACATCGATGTTTCTCTCTCTGTCTCTCCCCCACCTACCACTCTGTCTAAAAATCAATGGAGAAAATATCCTTGGGTGAGGATTAACAACTAAAACAGGCAGGAGGATGTGGGAAGTTGAGTGGCCTCCTAACAGAAAGAGGGGCCTCTGGAGAAGTCCCTGGGGGTGGAGGGGAGAGAGCAGAGAAGGCAGGGTGTGGGGCCTGTGAGAGAGAGAGGCCT
This sequence comes from Myotis nattereri, assembly GCF_964212035.1. Lineage (NCBI taxonomy): Eukaryota > Metazoa > Chordata > Mammalia > Chiroptera > Vespertilionidae > Myotis > Myotis nattereri. Next base: position 71,539,518 of record NC_138085.1, on the reverse strand, counting down.
GGGACTTTGGGACCATCTCTGATAGTGGAGTGCCCCAAGGGCACTGGAGAGGGCTTCTGATGGAAACAGAAGGGACGAACTCCATGCCCAAGCCACCGGGGGTGGCGGGGAGAGGGACACAAAGGCTGAGGGGCCCCAGGACCTCAGCCCAACCCCAAGCAATGGTGGAAATCATGGGGGGTGGCCTGGGTCCCTGGAGCCTGGGGCTGGCTTCACACCGATCTTGCTTAGACCTCGGGCAGAGAGACCTGCTCACTCAGGTTGCACCTACAGTGGCTGGCTTGCCTTTTCCACATTTCTCTGTGAGAGCGATCATTATCCCCATTTTCTACCAGAGGCACCTGGGGCCCAGAGGGGTTAAGTCACTCCTATGAGACCCCAGCCGTTTGTGGGTCCCATCCGCGGCCCCAGAGCCCAGCTCCGTCCTGGCTGAGCTGCACTACCTGAGCCCACCTACTCCCAGCCCAGTACTCAGCTCACCCCAGATGCTCACTACATGTTTGTGCAATGCATGTGGGGGGACCAGATGGGTTTGGGCCCGAATCCTGCACTGACTCTCACGCTGTTACTCCAGCTAGGTCACACTCGGGTCTGGTTTCCTCGCCTGTAGAATGAGGGTTCCCATTCAGGCACTTGCTCGGTGCTGAATGAGCATGAATAGCGTCATCATTATATGGATCTTAGCCAGAGCCCCAGCGTGGTCCTTCCTCCGGGAAGGGCCTGTCCCACTGAGGGAGCCACACCCCTCCCGCCCTTTGCTCTTCCTCCTGCCTCTGTGATAATGTGCTTTCAGGTTCACCTGGCTTTTCCTACACACCCTGTCCTTTGAGGAGTTAGGGTCCTACCCATGGGAGGGGCAGCCCTGGCAGGGACCCTGGGAAGGACCTGTGACCCCACAAGGATCCAGGAGGAGCCTTTGGGGTGAGGACCAGGCCAGAAATGGGCGGCTGGAGGCACGTGCTGGCGGCCGGCTGCTTGGTTTCCATGCTGAAATGGGGGACTGCAGAGACAGGCTGAGGACCTGGGCCTTGCTGTGCTCTGTTTCCGAGTTCCCAGCATCTGGATCGCATTCCTGGATCTGAGGGGTGATGGATTCTGCCTGCGTGGACTGAGAAACCCACTCTGAGTCCCTTGTCCTTCCTGCCCTCTGTCTAGGCTGTGGGAATCCAGGCCCTGGCTCTTCCTTCTTCTACCCCGGGATCTGCTCTGAGCAGCCACCAGCCCTGCAGTGCCAGGTGGTCCTGGGCTCAGGGCTCCGGCAGGATTCTGGGGGCCTGTGGTTCCAACACAGATACCCTCTCCCCACTCCAGGAGGCATTGCTACCCATTTTACAAATGAGGCTCAGGGTTGCCCAAACCCATGCGGCTTGTCGGTGGGGCTGCTGGGGTTGGAGCCCAGGGACTGGCTGGTGCCAATGGCTGCCTGAAGGACCTGGGAATGCACCAAGGAGGAAGGGGGACGGAATATCCGGTTCCGCCCCGAGCAGACCGTGCCGACCACATTTCTTGGGCCGTGACCGTAAAGGCCTTTCAGCATCACTTGAAGAATATTAGTACAGCTGATAACAGTACTCCTCCCGGGCTCACTCTGCACCAGGCACAGCTATTAACTCATGCGAGTTAGACACACTGCCCTCCTTCCCAGCATGCCCCAGTTCCAGTGTTGTCTCTGCCCTCATCCTCAGCCTTTGTCTCCGCACACTGCCCTGTGGCTCCCCTAACCCGTGGCAGCATGAGGATTCATGGAGGGTGAATTTTTTTGGGGGGTTTGCATATCTGAAGATTTTGCATGTTGAGGTTCTATACATACTTTTTACCCTGATAATGATCAGCTTGACTATCTGTAGGCTGATCATCTTCCTTTATAGTCAGAAAACATGGCCCCACTGTCCTCTTGCTTTTGACGTCACCGTGGAGAAACCTGGCTTCATGCTGATTCCTGACCCCGTGCAGGTGACCAGCCTGCTTCCCACGCTGGGAGCTCTCAGGTTCCGTTACTTCCATCCCGAACTTCACGAAGGTGGCCTTGGAGTAGGTCTCTCCGAGTCATTGTGTCAGGCGCTTGGCGTGTTCTCTCACACTGTCACCGTGTCGTTAGCCCTGGGAAATCTTTCTTGTATTATTATTTTTTTTTTTATGTCTCCATTGCCTTTTTTCTGGGATTATGTATAGGCAGATGTTAGAACTCTTGGATCCGTTCTCTAGTTTTCTTATCCTTTTATCTTCCTCTTTTTCAATTTTTGCCTTTTTATTTGATTTTCTGGGCAAGTTCCTCAACGTTGTCTTCCAACTTTTCTATTGGATTTTTAAAAAATTTTAGTCACATTAATGTCAAAGAGGTCTTTGTCTTTCAATGGCACCTTTTTTATTATTATTATATCATCTTGTTCTATGTCATGGATGCAGTAGCATCTCTCATTTCTCTGAATATGACGGATCTCTTTAAAAAGTCTTCCTGGGCTCCCTGAATATTCTTTCTCTCTCTCTCTTGTTAGCAGGAGGCAGGGGCAGGCTCCCGGCCGGAGCCTCTCTCTTTGACAGTGACTGTGCCCCTGTATTCCCATCCCCTCATCAAAACCTACCCATCTTATGCCAAGTTCCTTAGCAACCTGCTGCCGCTTCTCCAGGAAACATCCAGGGAGCGCCCCCCGGGAGCAGGCCCTCAGCCCTTCGTCTCTGCATCCACGGCCGGGCTCTGTCGGAAACCAGGGTCTCACAGGACCCTCTGGTGACTGAGAAAGAGCAATAAAGACCTACCTGGGGTGAGAGGGACCTCCCAGTCCTCCCACCCTCCATGTGGTCCCAGGTAAGTCCTGCTTTCCTGGGGAGACAGGTCCCTGGAGAACAGTGTACAAGCAGGAGCTGGCTCGAACCAGCTTAAGAGAGCCACCTGTCCGAGCCTCAAGAAGTTGGGGAGCTGGTTGATGTCACATCGGTCGCCTGAAGTCAGCCATGTAAGAGTCTGTCCACCAGGAGAATGGGCAAAGGCTACACATTAGAGATGTTTTGTTTCGTTCTCAGAACTGCTTATTAGACACTTGCCAGTGCACACCGATGGCCACTGTCCCTCCTCCAGTGCCGAGGCCCCTGAGAGTGAGGTGAGGCGGGGGCACATGCCAGGGGTGGGGGATGACAGGGATTCGTGCTGTGAGGCTGGGCCTGCTCCTGACCTCCTCTGCCCCTTGCTGCACCAATGAATCGATTCTATTTGTGTATTTGGGACCATGGCTTGTTCTGCAAATGAGTGCAGCCTACCTTCAAATGACTAGCTTTGGGACACTTTTAAAACGTATATAAATATACTAGAGGCCTGGCACACGAAATTCGTGCACGGGTATGGCCCCTAGGCCTGGCCTGCGATCATGGCCATCTTCCCCAGTGCCTGCAGCCAGCCCTGCCCCCCGCTGCCAGTCACCCCGGTTCCCCGTTCGCCATTGGGCGATCAGAGACTGATGGCCGGGGGAAGGGGCCGAGAGGTCAGCTGTTCCTGCCTGCCCGCTGGTCCCACCCCCGCCACAGGTTGCCCTCTGTGTGTGGAGCGACTGGCAGGGCAGGGGCCTTGGCCTGGCGCCACCTGCATCTCCCACCACCCACCCTCGGTTCTCTGTTTGCCACCGGGTGATCGGAGCCTGCCAGCCGGGGAAAGAGACCAAGAGGTGGTCAGTGAGCCTCATAGTGACTGGTCGAGCGGTCGTTCTGGTTGTTCTGCTGTTAGGGTCAATTTGCATATTACCCTTTTATTATATAGGATAGCGGCCCAGTGCATGGGTAGGGGCTGGCTGGCCTGCCCTGATGGGGGCCCTGGATCGGGGTGGGGGTCCCCACTGGGGGGTGGGGCTGGCTGGGGCAAGGGGCTGTGGGCAGTTTGCAGGCCGGCCATGCCCCTGATCAGCGTGGGGGTCTCTGCTTGGGGGGGGGGGGGGGGGCGGGCCAAGGGCCATGGTCGGTCTGGTCTCTGGTTGTTCCGCCGTTTCGGTTGCTAGCCTTTTATTACACAGGATACTCACTGTATCCACATCGCAGGATGCCAGGGGGCCAACCACAGGCACCAGGCTCCGGATTGTTTGCAGGAAGCAAATGGGACTCTTCCAGGAAAGGCCGACTGGGGACTCTAGTCCACTGAGCCCTGAAGGGGGCAGGCAGCCTGGCACCCCGCACCCTGGTCAGTCTTAGAGCCTTGTGCTTCTCTGTCCCTCTCTTGGATGCCCTGTAGAGAGCAGGGAAGGTTGGGCTGGTCTCGGTTCACCTGAGCCTGAACGGGTCTCCCCCGCCAAGGTGAAGGAGGAGTCTGCGGGCTGAGAGAAAAAGGGGGAGTCGTGCCACCTCCCCCTGCCCCTTCATGCCCTACGCTTCCATCTTCTGCTGCTGCCCTCCCTCCGGTCCCCTCAGTGCCAGCTTCTGCTGCCAGCCAGACTGGAGGGGGGGACAGTGCTAAGGGGAAGGAAGAATCAGGGAAGCAGGAGAAGGGTCTTGGCCTCTGAGCCCCTCACCAGCCTCTCGTGGACCCTGGCGGGTGGTCCAAAGGGAAATGCCCGCGTGTACCCTGGGCGCCGCGGTGACGAGGGCCAGGGTGGCGGTAGCTTCGAGGAATCATGGGCCCATCTGCCCGGTGCTGGCCCAACCTCCCTCAGTGCTCGGTTTTCCCATATGTGACATGGAACTAATCACCCTCCAAACGCCCCTGCAAGGTACTAATTACTGTCTAGGAGACTGGAGATCTTTGGGTGGAATATAACAGTACTAATAATGGATAATAACACTCTGTCCCTCTCCAGGGCCTTTCATCCATGGATCTCAAAGCCTTTTACAAACCTTAATTAATTCTCACAACACCCAGGGCAGGAGGCTGGTGGTCATTAGCCCCACTTTACTGGTGGGGAAACTAAGAGAAGCCGGGAGGTTGGCTGGAGGCCACACAATAAGTTGGCAGCCCCTCGAGGGTGAGAACTCACAGCCCCCCGGCTGCTGGGAGAGGCAGTGGGCCAGGAAGCTGAAGGGAGCCTGAGCCTCCCTGCCCCCGGGGGCCCCAGAGCGGCTGCAGGGGTGGGGGTGGATGGGAGGGAGCCTGGGTTACTGAGCTCTGGGGAGACGGGCAAACAGGAGGAGACCCGCAGGCATGGGCTTTGCTGTCTTGGCCTAGCGATTGAGGAAGAAAAGTAACATTTGCAGGGCAGCCAGGGTGCGCCAGGCACTGGACAAGGCACCTTTATGTTATCTGGTCTCATCCCACCTGTGGAGCAGGGCTCTCTGTTGCCAGGTGAGGAAACGGGCTTGTTGAAGAAGCCACCGTTTTTTCCTACCCGCTGCGGACCAAGCAACTCGCTTTTGCCTTCATCACTCTTCCATTGCACAAGTCACCCAGGTAGCGCTAGGTGTTATTAAGCATCATTCCAGAGATGGGGAAACTGAGGCACACAGGGAACAGCGACTTGCTCACGGGCGTGATCTTGGACGCGCTATACTCTTCAACGGCCTCTCTGTCCCCCACCCTCAGGTCTTCAGAGCACCCCCACCCCTCCAGCCCTGCCTTCCTCCCAGCCCCAGGGGGCAAGTGAGGCTGAATGAGGTCATGGCAGGAAGGACTCTGAAGTGCCGGAGGCCACAGCCCAGGTCGTCCCAGGGGAAGACGAAACGCCTCCGTGCTGGGCTCTGTGTCATCCCACAGGAAGTTCTCAGAAGAAGGGAGACAGCAGGGTCACGTGGGGGCCGTGGCCTGGCGAGCTTCCCTTCAGGCCTCAGGGGTGGCCTCCCATATCCTCCGGGGTCTCTCTGGGGAGCACCGAGCTTCCACTTCCGGGGCCTAAGGGCAGAGCAGGGTGCCTTACCCTGGTCCAGGGCAGGGAGGGTTTGAGGCCCGGGCATGTGACTGGGCAGCTACGGCCTCGGTCCAGGCCCAGTTCTCCAAGAGGGTCACCTGGGACACCTCTGATGTCCCCTCCAGCTCTGACAGTGCCCAGTGCCCGCTACCCTGACCCAGAGTCACACTCCCCAGAATCCTGTGTGCCTTTAAGGATTGCCCCGCATGAGCGCAGGGGATCCGTTAGAAAGCAGGCCATCCCAACGACCCACCGCGGGAGGACCATGGGCTGAGCAGGGTGGCGTGGCGAGAGACCTGGCTCCTGCCCCTGCCCCTGCCCCTCGCAAACATGCCCTGTGCCTCGGTTCCTCTTGATAAAAATGGCAGTCAAAGCCCGAGGAAAGAAATGCAGGGGATGGACGGCAAGGCCAGCTCTCTCTCGGCGAGGAGGACAGTGTGCGGAGAACTCGGCGGGGGTGGGTGCAGGGGTGGGGTAGGGCGGGGAGGGTGCGGTGGCTTTGGGGGGAAATGCTAAAAGCATTACTCGTGGTTTTGCTCACCGCCTCAGTCCTGATAGCAATGGTGTCTAACATGTCATAGCCTTTTGCCTCAGTTAGCCACGTGCTCTCTCTCCTGTGCTGTCTCTTGGGTGCCCTTCCACGCGGGTGGCAGAGGTGGATCAGCACCCCCAGTTGACAGATGAGATAACTGAGGCTCAGAAAGATGAACTAATCGGCTCAAGGACACACCGGTAGTGAAGGGCATCCCAAGCCTCCAGCCGGTCCCAGTCCCCGGAGCCAGGGCAGGGCAGGCTGTGCCAGGGGCTGGGCCTGTTCCCAGAGTCCGCTCAGGGCAGCCATTTCCTCCTTCTGAGGCCCTTCGGGGGAGTCTCTGGTGGTGAGTCCAGGGTGTGGCCAGCAGTGGGCGGAGGTGCTGGAGGCTGCTGCCGGCTGGGCGGGCGGGGCGGGGCGGGCACCGGGAACAGTGTGACCTGGACCGCCTGACCTGCGATGATTGGGGAGGCACGCAGTGGCGGCGGCAGGGAGGCCCCTGGGTGCCTGGGGCTCCACGCAGAGTCTGGGGCCCCGCGCCGCCTGCCCTGCCCGCTGCCCTTCGGCCACCGCTGGGCAGCTTCCAGGAGGGCTGGGCTCCCGCCCTCCCAGCCGCTCTCCACCGGGGAGCCTGCTCAGACCTGTCTCCTCAAAAGCACAGTAGCAACTCCCTGGGGCAGAAAATGTCTCTTCTGAGAGCAAGACAAGATTTAATTAAGCCCTCAACGCGCACAGTTGAGCCTGAAATTAGGGTGGTGAAGGGAGGGGAGACGGCAATCGAGGACAGGGGGCCAGCAGCCCTGCAAGCAAACGGACAGGTCCCGGCTCGGTTACCAACCAGTTCTGACCTGGAAAGGGGACGATGCCGCGTTCCTGCCCCCTGAGCTCCTGGGTGGGTGGGTATTGGGGTCCATGGAGAATCTGGGAAGCGGAGACGGGCCGCCTCTGAGACTATGCATGGTCTCTGGGGGTTGGGAGGGTGCTGGGGGTCTTGCTGTGAGTGGCGCTGGGCAGGTGGGAACCCTCCCGTCCCTGAGGGCCGCTGGGCTCCGGGGAAGCCAGTCAGACCTCAGCACAGGTGTGCCCGGGTCAGGGCTCCTGCCCAGTGCCCAGCTTGGCTTGCCCAGGTGGGCAAAGCTCACTCTGCACCCGAAGGAGGAAGGCAGCAGCCAGCTCTGATGTGCCCGCCGGTCGGGGCACCTGGCTTTAGGGACACGACAGCTGACACTTGCTGTGCGAATGGCCGCGGGCACCGGCAGGGGCAGCGTGAGGGGCACTGACTTCCCCGCCTCCACCTGCCCCAGGCCTCCCCAGGTTGTTCTCAGAGTCAAACCACAGCCCCCGCCTCACAGCCTCCTTTGCCTTGCGCCTTAGGTTTGCCCGACTTTGCCAGGGACTGAGGCGAGGAGAGGCGGGCAGGCGGGCGTGTCATCGCTTGTCTCGGGGCAGAGAGGCTGTTGCGACAGAGCCCCTGGGTGCGTGTACAAGTGCACGCGTGTAGCTCCGCGGGAACAGGCGGGCCTGGCCCTGGGGCCAGAAGCTGCTGCAGGTTCTTGGACGGTAAGGGACAGCCCGCTAAAGAGGTCCAAGGAGGTGCCTGTGCTGGTGGCTATGGGAAGCTCACCCCGGGCCCGGGCGCTAAACTGACTCCCTTTGGGTCTGGCACCTCAATGGCTCCCTCCTGGGACAGATGGGAAGTCCTGGCACAGCTCTCCAATACTGAACCCGGGGGCACCAGGGTGATGACCGGGAGTGGGGCTTAGGGGGGGCCCCCACCCAGCGGCGCTTGCCTCCTCCACAGCATCCCCACCTCTGTCAGTGTCCTGTGGCCGAGACAGATGGCCACAGACCTGGGGCTCTAACCCAGCAGAAATGGAGTATTGCACAGCCCTGGAGGCCTGGAGGCCATGGTCAGGTGTGTGTTGGCAGGGCCTCCTCCAATTTCTGGCAGCCGCGGCGCTCCTTAGCCGCATCGCTGCAACCCCTGCCTGGGCCTTCGCCTCGCCCTCTCTGTGGGTCTGAGCTTCTTGGCCTCACTCTTATAAGGACCCTGGTCAGTGAACGCAGGGTCCCCCCAGATAGCCGAGGAGGACCTCACGTCGAGATCCTGAACTTCATTGCATCTGCAAAGACCCTTTTTCCAAAAAAGATCACATCCATCCACGGGGCCTGGGGGATGGGACGTGGACACATGTCTTCCAGGCCCACCTCTCAGCGGCCCAGGCCACCCAGTGGTCAGCCAGCCGTGGCTCAGACACCTCCGGGTGGGGAGCTACTACGTCATGCGTTGGCCCAGTTCACGTCCAGACAGGTCTCATTATTTTAAAAGTCCGTACTGGGGTGGAGCTGAAATTCCACCCGGAAGGAACCTCTGCCCACTGGCCCTGGATCTGGCCGGCCTGCGGAGCACATGCAATACGTGCAAATAAATAAACAATCCCCGCTACCCTCTGCCCTCGACTATAAAACCAGAAAAAGGATGAGGCAGCTTCGTCCCGACATCAGGATGGTGAACCGACCTTGGGGCCAGGAGACCTTGACTCTCTGGTGGCTCCGTCCCCAGGACCTTGTGCCTCGGTTTCCCTACCTGAATGCCAGAGGGCCGGCTGAGTCACTGTTTCCATGGGACGCATTTGGGACGCGCATCCTGAATATTCACAATCTGCGCTGGCTTATGGAACGCTCTGGGAGGTCCTGAGTAAAGGGACCTCCTTAAGGCAGTATTTTCCAAACAATGAACACACCATCCTTTCACTGACTGCCACCTTCTTTCCTCAGCCCCCAGAACGTCGGTGCCGCCTCGGAGAGCGTGGTCTCTGTGGTGCTGGGGGTCTTTGCAGCTTTCACGATCTGCTGAGGTCAAACCAAACAGTGGATGCAGTTGTGGGTGCTCAGCCCTGCTTGTTGCTAAGCATTGTGTTGGAGGTAACAAATGATCCATTACAGGATGGGAGTCAAAAATCTGGAGCATGGGAAGGCCCTCCCGAAGCCGAAGACAGCCAGGGCGTGGCCGTGGGCCATGGCCTCCTCCCAGGAGCCTGGGGAGGAAGGAGCGTTTCCGCTGCTCTGCCCCGCCGTGCCCACTGGGATCCAGACCTCACCTTGACCTCAGACTCTATCTGCTGAGCCCTCCTGCATCAGGCAACACTACCTCTGAGTCTGGCTCTTCCAGAAGTTTCTGCTGAAGGTTCCAACTAAATCTCCTACCTTTACTGAGGGGAGGGCGTGTTGGATCTCATAGAGGTTGGATCTTAAGAAATGGGAGCAAGAAGAATACCTACCTGGACCTCCCAAGGGAAAGACTGTGCTGGTGGGAGAAGAAGAGATGAAGGGTGTGTCCCCCGGACAAAGCCTGAGGGTGAGTCCAGGTGGGGGTGGGGGTGGGGACTCCATCCCTGGGACCAAGAGAAAGACTGGAACCTTGAAATGAACATTAAATAAAAAGAATAGAGCCAAAACCGGTTTGGCTCAGTGGATACAGTGTCGGCCTGCGGACTGAAAGGTCCCAGGTTCGATTCCGGGCAGGGGCATGTACCTGGGTTGCAGGCCCATCCCCAGTAGGGAGTGTGCAGGAGGCAGCTGATCGATGTCTCTCTCTCTCATCGATGTTTCTAACTATCTCTCTCCCTTCCTTTCTGTAAAAAATCAATAAAATATATTTTAAAAAAAGAATAGAGTGAACTGAAGAGGCCACCAAGTTTATTGCCCTGTCCCCATGGGAGACGATGCCTGGGTTACTATCTTTCATCTGTATGAGCCCCCGAAGGGCAGCCCAGCTCAGGTCCATGCTCACAACACTCGTTACCTGGGCTTCATGGGCAATGCAGGCTCACCGAGCTCTCAGATACGCGTCCAGGCTGTTTAGCACAGGGTGCCTGTTCACACTGGCATTATTTAACCCTCACAGGCTCAAGCATCTTGCAGGCGCACGCACTGAAGCGCAGGGAGGTGAAATGTCTTGCCAAACATCAAGAAGCAAAGCGAGTTGCAGGACCAGCCTGGTCTGGCTCCCAATCCCACCCATAGCTTTCGTGGTCATTTAGTAACGCACGCGGCTCCTGATGGTGTGGGCAGTTCTCCCTGCATCTGACCCGAGTCTCTCCTCTCCTCGCCTGAGTTGGATCTGAAGGAAGGGCCATGTAAGTAGGTAGGATCAGCTCCCCTCCCAGCCTCAAGAGCCATCACCATCCTCTAGCACAGGCAGTGGCCTTCCAGGTATTGGGGTGGGGGAATGTTTGCTTTCTGTTAATGAAAAGAAATAGATGTGATAATAAGTCAATGCCCAACCCAGCGCAATAATCGGTGTCCCTAACAATAGAGTTCTGTGTTTGCTCTTGGCTGTGGGTTACAGTCATTGGCTGCAGTCACCGCTCAGGAGCCCCTGGGCACGTCACCCAGGGTGGGGCCCCAGGCACACTTACCTGGGGAAGGTCAAACCTTCCTGCCTGGAGCTCCCAGAACGCACCGTGGGAAGTGAGGTTCTTACAGCCCTGCTGCAGGGTGTCCCAGCCCAGAGTGAGGGGACTGTGCCCGGCTCGGGGGTTCACAGGGCCATGGCAATGGTGCCCTGCACTTGGCATCAGGAATCTGGCGTCTGGTCCAGCTCTGCCTCTGCACTGTGGTTGACCCGAGGCAAGCCGGCCTCCCTCTCTGAGCCTCAGTTTCCACATCTGTATAATGGGGGTTGAAACAAATGATCTCTCGTGTTCCTTCCAGCTCTGACAAGACAGGACGCTGTAGCCCCAGCTCTTCGTGGAGCTGCTTTATGCTTTAAGCATACGGGCCCTTGGCCAGTGGTGGCAGATCTCAGAGCTCCAGGAACCCCAGCTCTTCCTCTGGAAGGTGGCTGGCCGTCTGCTCCTGCCTCAGCTCTCCGAACCCGCCCTTTCTTCCCCACTTTCTCTAGCTCTCGTGTGCATGGAATTTCCTAGTTTGTGAGACATCTGCAGAAACATGATTCCACTGAGCCTCACCACAGCCTGGGAGGCAGCAAGGAGGGCGTGCAGGGCACCAGCAGGAGCCCAGGCCAGAGCTTCCCACCTGTTTCACTGCACGCTGCCCACAGCTACAGAGTGCTTTTGGGAACGGGGCAGACGATAGACAAATGGATGTTGCATGGGTCTTTAGATAAGTGAGTGTGTACGTGCATAATCCTCCCCGCGGCCTCACAGGGAGCAGAGTGAGGCTCAGAGGGATCCAGTAACCGCCCACGGTCCCTGGGCTCTCAGCAGCAGAACCAGGATGGGACCTGGGCCTCTTTGAACTAAGCCCGTGGCCCTTTCTGGGCATCGCACTGTGCTCAGATCAGCATGCTCCACTCCTCTTTGCAAATGAATGAATCAAGTGTATAGAGATGAAGTAACTTAGTCAAGATTTTGCAGCTCTGAGTGGCAGACCCAGGAATCAAACCCTCCATCTTTTGCCTACAAACTTAGGGCTATTTCTGGAAACATAGCTGCCTCAAAAGACAAGTGGAGTCCTTCCCTCCCTCCTCCTTTCCTTCCATCCTCCCTCCCTCCCTCCCTCCCTCCCTCCCTCCCTTCTTTCCTTCCTTCCTTCCTTCCTTCCTTCCTTCCTTCCTTCCTTCCTTCCTTTCCTTCCTTCTAAGAGCTTCTGTGTCCCAGGCAGCCACCACGCCCAGGCTCTCTGTGTCTCTAAAAGCATGGGGGTAGGGGGTACAAGTCCCATGTGGCAGCCCATGTGCCTAGTGGCCCACAGCAGCTGATCCATGGGGTGCCAGGGTGGGGTGTGCTGACACCCAGAGGGTGCTCAGTTGGGATGCTGGTGGCACCTAGCCCCACTTGAGATGTCTCATACTTGGGGTGTCTGGCTGAGTCTGTGAGATCTGTCCTTCCCATCTGAGCACACCCCAGACAGCTGGAGTGAGAGGAACTGCCTGAGTGTGAGCATTAAACTTGGGCTCTTCCCATCCCAACACCTGAGGTTTCCCCCCACCCCCAACCCCCAACTTCTCCTCTCAGTCTCCCATCCTCTACCTGCCATCAGGGTGATCAGCTTAAAGCTAGATTTTTCAGATTTAGGCTGCAGCCCATTATATGGGTGCGGGGCGGGGGTGTGGGGGGTGTGGGGGGGGGGGCAGAGAGTCTTGCCCCAAGGACAGCATTCCAAGTCATTGGGAAAACTCAGGCTTATATGCATAGTTCAGATCATGTCCTCTCTTCTTAAGAAATTATCAATGGAGGAGTCATATTTGCTTTAGATTGCTCTCCTCTCACCACTGCCTCTGTTTGGACTTTCCATGGTATTTTCAGGCAGCATTTCTTGCCTTCCTGGAGCTGAGGTCACTTCAGCTCCCTCGACACCAGCATCCGGACCACCTAAGCCTCTCTCTTCTTCCGAAGGGGATGCCTTCAGAGATTTGGAGACAGCTCAGGGCCATCCCCTCCTCCCCTCCCGCCCCCACCCCCACTATAAATCTGAGACCATTCCCCTGCCCTCAGTCAATCCCATCAGTTTCTTCTTGCCCCGAATTTGTATATTTTCCTGAACTTGGACTCTTCCTTAATGCTGTCTGCTCTGCAACCTCCCCCACCTTCCCCTGTCAACATCCCATGGGACTCCCAAGGCCGATGTCACTGCCACCACATTTACGAGGCCTTTCTGATGTGTCCCGTCTGGTATGTTCTTACCCTCTGCATCAACCGGGGAACCCTGGCAGCTGCCTTGTGGCGTTTATTGTGTTCTGACTTGTTTTAAAGTTACTGGAGAATTTTTTTCCTCCTTCACCAGGTTCCAAATTTAAAGACAGACACTTCCGTACTGGTCTTTGTTGTTGCTGTTGAAAACTCTAGCAAATAGTCAGAGCCAACAGTAGGTGCTCTTTATGTGCTCAGGGCGCATCAGTTAAGACTCTTTTAGGTGGAGGTAACTGATACTCAACTCCAACTGCCTTGAAAAGAAAAAGGAAGTTCTTGCCATATAATGGAGTGTACAGGAACAGAACCACTGTAGGCACCATGGGGTCCCAGGGATCAGGCAATGCCCTTAGAGACTTCTTGTTCTCCATCACTGGGCCCTGATTCCTTCTGGGATGGCTTTCCTCCTCGTAGCCTCTCCTCGAATAGTAGCTAAGAGGTGGTCTCTCATTTGAAAAGGAGAGTGTTCTTTCCCAAGGGTTTCAGTTAAAGCCTTAGGTCTGCCTCTCAGAGGCCAGGCTTGGGTCACCTGTACAATCCTGAACCAATCAGTAACAGCCGCCAGGGAAGTGGGTGTCCTGTCTGGCCAGCACCGGATCATGTGTTCCTGTGTCTATCCCTAGGGCTTAAGGGTAGGGTCAGCCCATGGCACATGGAATGGGAAAGCGGAGGTTCCCCAAAATAAAATCAGGGCGCTCTTACCGGAAGGGGGATGGCTGACGGGCCAGCCAAAAGACAGAGAATCAGCAGAGAAGAAAAGCGAAAGGACTGGCAAGTGGGAGTTAAGAGACCTGGGTACACCGTGCTCTGCATGCAAGGTTGGTTTGACCTTGAGCCCAGGACTTAACCTAACCTGAATCTCAGTTTCTTTATCTGGAAAATAAGGCCACTCATGGGAGCTCTGGCTACTGCATAGGCTGTTGGGAAGGTCAGATGAGCCCCTGTGCAGGTGATGTGTCTGTGTGTGTAGACATGGTTTGTAATGGTTTGATGTCATGCTAATAGGAAGATTTGTTAACACCTTCTATACCAAGAGTCTGGGGCCTGAGTGCACGTTTGAATCCCAGCTCTATTTTTTTTTTTTTCTGTGCTACCTTGGGTGAGTTTACCTCTCCTGACTTCAGTGTTCTTCATCTATTGAGTGGGGGTAATAATCGTAACAACCTCATAAAGTTGTTGTGAATATTAACTGAGTTAATGTGTATGACTCAATTAAAACACTGTCTGGTGCAAGGGAAGCCCTATAAAAGGTTTTTTTATGGGTGTCCTCATTGTTAATTGCTTCATGCCCCCACTATTTTGTGTGCTACCCTTTATTCTTCCCAGCAGGATTGTAAGCTGCCTGAGGGCAGGGCACGTTCAGACTTCAGGCTTCTCTTATGCTCTCCCTCCCCCCGTAAGTGCTCGGACAAATCCAGGGGCGAGGCTGATGGGTGGCTGTGACAGCGGGGCATGGTCCTGGTTGACCAGATTAGAAGTGGGCAGAATCTACCTGGCGCCTCTGGCCTGGGCATGGAACAGGAGGGGGAAAGCTCACTCCAGGCCTGAATAGCCTTTCTCCCTGGACTGTCAGGTCCTCAGATCCTCAGAATAGGAGGGTGAGAGAGATGTGTTTGTAAGTGGGGCTTGAAGATGGCTGGCAGGAGATCCATCCTGAGTGGAGGACTAGTGGGAAAGAGTTTCCCCCTCTAGGACGTCTGTGCCTCCCTGGCCCCATGACAAGCCCTACGTTCAGCCCATCCTCTTGGTGGCAGATGAGGAGGCCGAGTTCTGGAGATGTCAACAGACATCGCCTCACTCATGCAGACAGCCATAACAGGGCCGCCCTGGGACCTGTTTCCAACTTGAAGCTCAACCCAGAGCTGAGCTGCCTCTTCTATGCAGATCTTAAACCCAGAGGGGAAGCAAGAAAGTTGTCTTCCTCCTCTATGGACCCAAAAAGCATTCCTGCCAGGGGTAACTTCTGTTCTGACTCATAAAGATATTTCTGAATAATAGCACTAGTCTCTTTATCTCTGAAATGTATCCGGCTTGACACACACACACACACACACACACACACAGGAACTACCCTGTTCCTGCCTGAGTCTTTCTAGGGCAGTGACTACTCAGAGTCTGCAGAGCTGTAAGCTGGTGGCCAGAAAGGCCTCATTTGCATATATGCTTTCTGAGAAGTGTTGCACAAACTCCAATATAATTCTGAATGTAATCTAAGGGAACTAAATGGCTTTCGTTGTTGTTTTCTAATGGAAGGTAACACACAGTAAAAGTAAAGGGCCCTCATCTGAGGGGCGAGCTTGATGGATTTTTAGAATTCATACCCGTGGAACCACCAGCTAGATGCAGATCACGCGGTTTAATATTACCATGACGACTGCCTCTAGAGCAATAGTATCTTGACGGCCCGTTTTCATTTCTTCTCACTGGTGTATATCCCATACGAGAAATGGGAATCATGGTGGGCAGAGGGACATGCCACGTCTCAGAACACGTCAGCTGGGAGGGCGCCCCTTGGGATTTAGATGAGGCTGAGGAAGGCCACAGGGGAGGGAGGGAGCACTGCTTATTCCCCCAGCTGTGTTCCCCAGATGTGCATCTCTCTTGATCAGCATCTCTCTTTTTTCTGCTCCCCACACCGGAGGGATACAACCCATTGCCCCGGGATTAGTGGCTGGGTGTATCCGTGCCGTTTAAAGGGCGGGGAGGTGCAGTCTGAGAAAGCCGTGCAGGTTGTTTTGATGCCGCCCCCACTGCGATGAGGTGTGAGACTCACTGATTGACTGTATTTCCCCATCCCGAAATGCCGCCATGAGAAGATACATGGGGGTTTAATAGCATCTACGCTGGTTATCTCCCATTTGCTGAGGGTGTGCCTTCCCCACCCCCACCAGATCCACTGTCCACACCCTTCCTTGCCCTTCTCTGTGCCCTGAGAGGCTGACCTCCCTGAACTGCCTTTGACCAGAGATGGGAGAGGAGGTGGGAGGGATGGGCCTGGCATCCCTTCGCCAGCCCCTTCAGTGCTCTCTCTGGCAGTGGTTGCCTTTCCCTCCTGCTGCCTGGTCCTCGTTCATGGCCCCAGTGCACACAGGGCGCTAACATCACTGTGTTCTCCCCTGGGTCACAGTTTCCAGCTGCTGCTAGGCTCTGGGTGTCACAAGATCCTTGTGCTGTCTTAGTCCCGTCCGCGCCTCTGTCTGGAGTTTCTCCATCAAAGCCTCCCCCTTTGAACCACAGGGTTGAAGTCTGTTTCCTGATGGACTCCTGACGGATTCAGAGGTTTTCGGACAAGGAGAACCACTTCCATATTAAATAGTCATTGATTATCAGGGGCGCCCGGCTTTCCGAAATGTTAAAACAGCATCAAAGTGTACGGCTTACTACAGAGAAAGGAGGGCAGGTTCGCTCAGGTGTGGTGGGTAGAGGACGGCTGTGCACCATTACGAGTTTGCTTCTGACCCGTCCAGGCTGGGAACACGGGTAACCTGCACGTAAAGTCAGGGGCGTTGGGTCTGGGTTCAGGCTCTGACACCCACAGGCTGGGAAAGCTGGAGTAGGCTGCCTTGCCACTCTGCTCCTCGGCCTCCTCTTTGGCAATCCCGAGTCACCTCAGCTGGTCAGGGTGTTGTGAGGACAAGTGAGGCCACATCCGTGAAAGGGCTTCATGAATTACCCAGCCCTCAGATGTGTGGGCCAGTCCAGTCCATGGGAGGCAGCCATCCTGGGATTCTAGTCGGGAGCCACACGTTGGGCTGGCGGGACAAAGGAGAAAGCTGGCAAATGCAGGCAGGGAGGCCCCAGAGATCCAGAGACAAAAAAGAGAGGGCACTGTTCTCCCCACCCAGCTTGGGCTGAGTGAGGTGAGAGGCTATTCAGCAGAGAATTAGGTGTATGACAAAGCCATGGACCAACCGGATGAGGTCCATGCTTGCTGGGGACCAGTAAGAGAAACAACGGCTGCAGTAGGAGGCGGGTCCTGCGGTGTCATAGAGGCCCAGCTGCTCTTCCAACCGGATCACGAGCCCACTAATCAATTCTCCTGGACAGATTCCTTCACCTCACTTTCTTGACCTTTGACCAGGAATAACACTCACCTCAAAGGTTTGTTGGGAGGACTGCGTGAGCCACTCCCGGTACAGTGTTCAGCCTGGTGCCTCTTGGTAAGCTCTCAGTAAGGCTGGCCTCTGCTCCCTTAGTTATGTTACTCCCGGAAGCCAGAGGACCCTTTCGCACTGGGTGATCCTGCACTGATCCCCACGGAGGGAGCAGTGGGCTTGGAAGCTGAACTGGAGGTCTGGCCAGACCAGCGCCGGTCAGTGCCCTCCGCACCAGGGCTCGGCTCTGAGTGCCTGGCCCGCGGAGGCCTGAAAGGTGAGGGCAGGCTGCAGAAGGCAGCAGGAGCTCTGGATCAGGGGAAGGCCGGGATCAAAGCGCTCGGAGGCACGCCGGGGCGCAGCCAAGGGAGGCTAGCGACTTGCATCAGCACAGATTCCGTGATGCTCTGCAGACTTCTCGGGGCTGCTGGGCTTTACGGGAACCCACAAGAAAGGAAAGGGCCCGGGACCGGCAGGGCGGGGGCGGCGAGGGCGCGACGGTGCGCTCTCCCGCCCGCGCGCTCCCGGCGGCGCCTGCCCGGCTTGGGCGCGCCCGAGACGGCCGGGGCCGCTCCCGCTCCCCTCCTTCTTTCCCCCCGCGTTACTGGAAGGACTGTGTGGGAGAGACCCAGAAGCACCCGGATTTTCGAGTGCGGGGCCGGGGAGGGCCAGGCAGCCTCTGCAGGACAAAAGAAAACGAAAAATGCATCTTGTTCGCGCCTCTTGGACAGGCTGCCGCTCTCTGGAGAGCCCTGGACGCCGGGATTGCGCCTCCCTTGGCCGCCCCGCCTGCCTTCCCCGCCACCCCCCCCCCCCCCCGACTTCTCTGAGGCGCGGGAAAGGGGAGAGAGAGAGAGGAATGAGAAAGTGTCACGATTTCTTCTGCAGCTCCCTCCCACACGGTCCCCACCCCCAGTTTTCTGGGTTTTGCCGCTGCCGCTGGGGAAAGGGCTGATTGGTTTTGCGTCAAAGGACTGCATTTACTCAGTCCTGCTGGGAGAGGCACGTAAACAGCTTGGCAGGCGGCGCTCGGAGATTTTAAGACACACACACACCTAAGCCCCCGCGGCCGACGCGTGCACCGCCTGCCCCACGCCCCTCGCCCGCCACAGAGGTGGGGACTCCGCCCCGGCCCTCGCCGCGGAGGTCGAGGAGTCTGCCTCGCCTCGCCTCGCCTCGCCGCCCCGCGCGCGTCCTTGGGGATGGAGCTCGGGACAGAATGTGTTTTATAACTGTAAACAATGACCCCGAGTATTGTTTGGGATTACCGTATCTTGGGGCCATTGGGGCGGCCAGATGCCGCCAGCCGTCCCGGAAACGCCGGCGCTTTATATAGAGCCCCGGGAAGGCTTTGAGTTCCCGGCTCTATTTTCTTTCCTTGCAACACCCCCACTTTACAGATAAGGAAACTGAGGGGCCGGAACTGTGATGTGTTACAGTGCACAGCGCACCACAGCCTTCACGCATCTTCCCCTTGGGTCCTCACAAGGATCTGGGGGTGTAAAAATGGCGCCACTTAAGAGTTGGGTAAACTGAGGCTAAAGCAGAGCCGGGACCAGACCCGAGCTCCTTGACTCCTCGCACAGTGCTCCTCCGGACCGCCTCTGCAGAAAGGTGTCAGCTCCAGAGCTGACAAGGGCCTTGGAAGGTCACCTGCCTCCAGCCCTTCGTTTTATAGGGAGAAACTGAGGCCCAGAGACCTTGAGGGACTCGCCTGAAGCCCCACAGCTCGTGAACAGCACAGCCTGGCTCCGGGACCCGAGGCCTGTGCGCTTTACCCCAACCTCGCCCCGCCCGGCTCCACGAGGCGGGAAGACCTAGGAGTCCGACTACTTTGCTCCTTGAACTTCGCTCCGAAACAGCTGAAGACAATGTTCGCCCACACCTTCTCCCAGGCTTCCCTCCTTCCCTGGTTGTTGTTGTTGTGTGTGCGCGCGCGCGCGCGTGTTTTAATTTCTAACAGACTGGAGTTTGCTTTTAATGCCTGATTGCTCCTATTAGGTGCGTTCCAACTGCCCGGCATAGGGGGCGGTCGTGATGTCTTGACTTGATTAATTTCGTCTTCCAGGCTACTCCTATGAAATTAATGGGGGCGGGGGGGGGGCAGAGGGAGCAGTGTACAGCCAGTCAGAGGGGAAAATTAGGCAGCCGGCCCCGCCCGGCGGCGCCGCGCCTCGCCCAGCCCGGCCGCAGGGCGGCGTGGTACCCTGCGTGCCCGGGGCGCCCGCTGCACCCCGCGGCGCCGCAGAGGGCGCCGACGACCACGCGCGGCCGCGCCCTCCCTGCGAGCGGCTCTCCGCGCCCGGCGCTCGGCCTGGCGTTGGCGCCGCACTGAACCGCCTGTCTCGCTCCTCAGAACTGTGATTATTCTCTAAAACCCGGCGCCGAGGCCCGCGCGGCCGCTCTCGGGGCCGCCCCCCGCCCCTCCCCAAGGCCGGGGAGGGGGGCGGGGGGGGGGAGGCTTGCGGCGCGCTCAGGAGCCCGAGAGGGAATCCCTGTCCCTACACGTCACCCGAAAGCAAGGGAACCCGCACTCGCGTCCTCTAACGCAAATGACCATCTTTGGCAACCTGCGCCAATGGAACAGACCAAGGGCGCGGGGCCGGGGAGGGGTGTCCGGGGGCGGGCGAGAGCCCCTCGGCTCCCCCAAGCCGCGGGGGCCAGCCGCTCCCACCCCCGCCACCACCTTCCTTCCTAGCACTGGGTGTGCTGCTGGCGTCAGCGCAGTCAGGAGAACAAGCAGGGAGGGGAGCGCTGCGCCCGCCCCCTCTCGCGCCTCTTCCTCCTCCTCCTCCTGGGCCTCCTTCCCCCGCCTCCCCGCGCGCTCCTCCCAGCAAGGTTGACGTGAGTGAATCCACATGGTACAGGGGCTGGAGAATAAAGAGTGTGGAGTTGAACTCGTGCCATTGTAGTGACTCATCTCGGGCAGAGCACAGGGGCTCCGAGCGAACCAGCGAGCAAGCGAGCGAGCGGTGCTCGGCGGGGACAGAGGGAGAGAGAGACGCGGACGGGCGAAGCGGGCCTGTCCAGGAGCGGGCGCCCGGGAAGGGGTGCAGGTCCAGTCGCCCGAGCCGCGGCACCGGCACCGGGAGCGGGGCCGCGTCCCTCTCAGCTTGAACCCCACGGGCTACGGGACGGTCGCGGGCTGCCTTCTCTTAATCAAGTGTCCGAGCCGCTCCGAAACTCCGGCGGCGCGTTGGCCACAGGAAGTTTATTTTCAGTGGCTTTTCTAAAAGGAGGAAATAGAAGTTTCTCCGAGCGGGCAGCCTTTCTTTTCGCCTTCTTTTGCCCTGCCCGAAATCGGGGGTCCGCAGACCCGGCTGGCGTGACTCGCCGGGCTCCCCTTCTTTTCTGATTTCCAGTTTTTGATAGAACCGGCGGTCCCGGCTGGGCTCCGACTGCGCGCGGGGGCGGGAGGGCGCGCGCAGGGGAGGGACCGAGGGACGCGCCGACTTGTTAGAGGGAGGGACCGGGTCCCGCGGCGCTGGTCGAGCAGGAAAGAAGTGCGGCGCTCGGCGCGCGGGGGCCACTGTTCCCGGGTCGCCGCCTCCCGGTTCGCGCGGCCGCCGTGGGGGAGAAGCCGGGAGCGGAGACTGCAGCCCAGGCGCAGCCCGCAGGGAGCGAGCGCGCAGCAGCCGGTGCGCGGCCGCGGCCAGGGCGGGGAGAGAAAAACACCCTGTTTCCTCTCGGGCCCCCACCGCGGATCATGTACCAGGATTATCCCGGGAACTTTGACACCTCGTCCCGGGGCAGCAGCGGCTCTCCTGCGCACGCCGAGTCCTACTCCAGCGGCGGCGGCAGCCAGCAGGTAGGTGCGGGGCCCGGGTGCACCTGGCGGCGCGGGCGGACCCCATGCCCTCAGCCCGCCGCCACTGCCTCTTTTGCTTTCTTTTCCCTGTCTTGGCATGGCGAGAAATTTTCTATGGGCCACCGCTGTAAGTTCTAGGTTTTCGTCCTGTCCTGCCCATCCCCATCACTTTTCTCTGTTTAAAACTGGAGCGAGGAGTGGGTTGAAAGCCGGCAAACCATTTCCTTCACATTACATCTTACCCGGACTAGCTCCGTGAGCACCAAGCCGGTCACCTCGTTACCTCCTCTCCCAGGAATCCTGCGCCCCCTTTCCCTCTTTCTCCTTGGTAGACAAAAAACAAAACAAAACAAAACAAAACACCTTTGTATGCTCCCCTGTTCCTACGGGAACGCCTCTCCCTCTCTACTCCGACAGCCTTAGTTAATTTCTCAAAGACGTTGGGCTCCTTCAAGTAATCCGGAGTGAGGGTGAGGCTGGCTGTTCTGGGAATCAGGTGGGAAGGTCTGGAAGGAGGTGGTCAGCCTGGATTGGCTCGGGGTGGCCCCTGTGTGCCCCGCGCCCATCCATAGGGTCACAGCAGGAGCCTGCACTGCTGTCAGAAGGGGTGCCTTGAAGGTCCGGAGGTACCTGGGACAAGGACGCCTACAGAGAGAAGTGGGGGAAAAGGCTCCTGGGTGGTTCTGGAAGCAGAAAAACAACTTGTTTCTAAAGCAGCCGGACTGGTTTGCACTGGAGGGATTCTGCGTGTGATCTGTGTGCCTATAAATACCAGAAAGGTGCTGGTGGGGTGGTGGTGCTGGTGAGGTGCCTGCAGCAGTCCCCCCACCCCCACCCCCAGACTTGTGAGGGAACTGGCTTAAACGGCCACTACAACCTGAAGCCCACTGGTCAGGATCTAGCCAAGTTGACAGCAGCAAGAGTTGCTCTGGTAAGGCGGTGGCCTTGGCTTCTAGAAGCCCAGCCCGGAGGACCCTGCTGGAGTATAAAATGGAAACACGGTCCTCTTTGGGATCTGAATCACCTTGTTCCAAAGTGATCCCCCTACCTGGTGAGTCCCCACAATGGCATTTCTGTGTCTTCCTTTACCTCCCCTGGTGCCCCCCTAAGTCCCCACTGTAGAGAGCCTGGTCTGTGGGTGGAGGGTGCAGTCAGCGCACCCTTCATGATGAGCACCAAGGGGATGAGTTTAAAATCTTATCGCAAAAGTGTTTGATGTTGTTTGCTTTCCAGCCCCGCTAGTAGTTTGTGTTGAATCCAAACATCATTAGGCAGGGGGTTGGAGTCAGTTATGCCCACTCCCTCCCTCTCCGATCCAACGAATCCCCAAATGTCCCTCTCCTCCCCGAATCAGGAAGGGATCTTTTGATTTCTTGTCTGTCTTTTGGCTGCTGCTGCTGCTGTGGCAGTCGTCATTGAAATACGACAATCTTGCCGCCTGGCTTTGCTCAGACCCTGGGGCCTGGATGGGAAGTCAGACCGGACACCAGTGCCCCGATTGAATAATCTGTGTCACTAGGGCTTTGAGCCCAGGATGTGAGCAGAGGCAATTCCCTGTTTTGGAAGAAAATCAGACAGGAAACCGGTGCTAGGAAGAAGGAAGAGAACTCAGTCCAGCAGAGTGTAATGGGGCCTCATTACCGAAGCAAAAGGCAGCTGTTGGCTAATTCCTAGCATGCTGTAACACATGAGGATTTTGCAATTAGTAATAACTAGTGCATGGGGTTCTTGAATATACGCCTGCCCTTGGCCCAGCAGCTTGAGTGAGGTGCCTTTCAAAGCAGAGGGATTGGCAAGGTAATGCCACTTTTCAGACAAGTTTCTCAGCCTGTCCACTCCTGGCTGGGTGAGGGGGGTGGGATTTTTCCATCATTTCTCCACCTTTGGGTTCTATGGTCTTAAGGACTGACTTTGAAAGGCTTTTGTTACTTAACAAGTCTGTGCTAGGACCCCACCCAATCTCAAGGTAACTTTATTACACACCAGATAAAACCTATAATCACTTTATTTCTCTCAGCTTCCTTTACGGGGAGACTGCCGGCAGTTAGAGACGGGCTGTCCTCCTCTGTGGCGTCTCAATGGACCAATCCCTGTAAACCACTGTTCTCTGGTTTTCCCTTGGGCAAGTGAACATTATTTTTTCCTGATCTCTTTGTTTGTGGGGTCTAATATTCCTGATGTTTGTTGCTGTTTACTCAACCCAGAACTTTCCTCTCCTCTGCAGCTTCCTAAAGCTTGATCTTAACACAGTCATGAGTCCCAGTGACTGGGGGGGGGGGGGGGGGGGGTGAGGGGGGGGGGTGCGGGGTGGTGGGGGTGCGGGGGAGTGGGGAGATAACTTTTTGTTGAAACCTCTGTTCTTGTACATGGCAGGAACTCGAAGCATGAGAAATATTTCCTGTCCCAGTTATAGTTTTAATCTCCGAGGTTGGTCATTGGTGATTTTGTTCTGTCGGTGATCATTGCACACATCTCCCCCTCCTGGCTTTTTCTTTGTGTTGTTGTTGTGTTCGTTCTCTCTCTCTCTCTCTCTCTCTCTCTCTCTCTCTCTCTCTCTCTCTCTCTCTCTCTCTCTCTCTCCTGACTTTCCTAGGAAAACACCTCCCAGATAAATGCCCTGCCTGGCTGCTCCACTATTACGGTTTCAGGGCCTGAGTATTACGCAATCCCGCCGGTTACACAAACACAGGTCATTTCATAACTTGTTTTCATCAGCTGGGTCCCCTTTTAATGAAAAAAATAAAACCAAAACAAAAACAGACCTAGACCTTTTCCAAGGCTGCCATTTGTCTGCCCCTTAGATAACTTGTGAAAATAAATCAAGGGGGACAGTTCTTTTTCGGAATCAAGGAATCCCAGACTACCTCTCGTCTGCAGCAACCACCCTTTCCCAGGAGACAGACACACACACAAAATTTCCCGGAGTGAACTGTTGCCAACTGTACCAGGCTGGGACATTCCTCACATCAAAGAACTTTTACCAGAAATGACTGTGATTCCCAAGTCAGCCCTAACCGTGCCTCTCTAGTGCCCCCTACGGGACATGCTTAGAAGAACCATCTGGGGAATGTATTTTTCCAGCTCCAGAGAGTTAACTTGGTGAGTTTTTGAAATTCTTAGGATTTTTTTTCTTTTTAGTTCAGGACAAATAAATGGCATACACTTAACAGCAGTAAACTGGGAACTGCTTGACTTTGAGTTGCGGTTTAAAAAAAAAATTTCTTTTGTTCTAAATAAAACCTTGTTGAAAAGAAGTGCTTTTTTTCCTTTCCCCATGTCTGTCTCTTCATTAGGGAGTCAGCACAATGGCTGCACATTCCGCAGGCTTGTTTCCTTGATGTGTTGTGTTAGGAGATGGCATTGTTTGGGTGGGGGATGGTCTTCAGAATTGCGGGGAAGGAGGGAGGTATATATTAAGGGTCTGCTGCCTTTCTTTTTTTTTTTTTTTTTTTGGCCTTGATCTTACAGACGTCATAGATTAGGATCAAACAAAATGTTACCCCAGGAATTTGTCTGTTCCGCTGATTCTTGATGGTGGAAGTCAGCGTCACTTTTTCATCCAAGTGAGTGGGGTGAAGCAGCAGTCATGTATTATCTGAGTGGCGGTTAAATTTTTCTTTCCAGCCCCCTGAGTGCATTTCCATTCCTTTATCTCTGCCTGCCTTCTTTTTCTAGGTGAGTGTAAAGTTAGGAGCCTCGTTGTGTTTCCTCTTTTCTATCTTAAGACCAGCACACCAGAGCTTAGCCATCCAAATCACTGTTGTCCCTTCGTAATTGCTCCTGGAGGAGACGACACACATATGCGAATGTGGGGGCTTAGTCAGACTCAGAAAGGTCTTATCACACCCCTCTTTTGGAATTGCCTTCAGTAAGTTCCTTCCTGCTAACAAATCTCTGTCCTTTGAGGTGAGTTTGATATTTGGAAATGATCAAGAGATTTGACATCTAAGGAATCACATCTGACGTGTAAGGTCTGGGTAGTCCGGTTGGGTCCCCAGCGGAGTGTGACCCCGAGTCCTGTTGGTCTCAGGTCTGGAGGTTGCCTGGGAGAGCGGTTGCCAGGACAGGGCACCCCAAAGCAGGCACCTTGGCCATCTATCCCTCAGGGGGTATTTTTCCTCTCTGTTAAATAGGAATAAAAATACTGGCTTTGAGAATTCAGGAAACAAACTCTCTGGCCTACTTGTTGAAAGAAAGAAAAAGGTGGCATCATTACTTTGTGGATTTGTATTATTCATGTTGTATATGGTATCTTTTGGTGGCCACATCATTTCAAAATGGTGACAGCTGCCCTGATTGAGGCAAATATATCTCTTCCAGCCCCCACCTAGTAACTCTATCCCTCTTCAACCCACTGGGCCGGAGAGGGAAGCTATTGGGGTTCTCTTGCCCAGCACTGGCTCATCCTGTCACGTGGCAGTGACTTGGCCGTGCTCACGCCGCTGTGGTTGTAGGGGAGGTGGCATGGCCTTCCCATTGAGAAGATGTGTCTGAGGGTTGGTGGCGGTACAAACGGGGCCCACAGAATAGTGGAGAAAATTCCCTGTGTTTTGGAGTGGAGTTTCTGGCCGAAGTGGCCCTGGGAGGAAAGAAATGGGAACCCGAGGGAGTAAGTCTGCATCAGCCACTTCCTTCTGTTCGTGCTTTGGCCTTTCTCCCCTGATTTTCTCCATCCTGGCAGGCAGGCAGGCAGAGAAGGGCAGCGTGCTTCTCTAACCTGGGAACAGGAGGCCATGGAGAGGAGGCAGGCTACCCGCCATCGTGCTTGTATGCCGTAGAGTTTGGGGCAACCACGAGTTATTAGCAGCCATTTCCACTGTGGCCTACGTGGCTGCTCAGGTGGGAGTGAAAAGTCAGGGTAACGTTCCGTGTTGATCTGTGAAGATGGGCTGACTCCCATAGAGAAGGCTCTGGAGGGCATCCCCGAGTTCAAAAAAAATACAGAACATCTGAGTCAACCTGGGCCTCACCGGGGGGATTCTGGGTTATGAGGGAACATTCGCACTTACCCTCTCTTCTTTCCCTGAGCCAGACTCCCGGGATGTGGGACTTTTCCTTTTCCTGTGCTGGGAATCTAAAAGAAGGGGGGGGGGGGGCGGCGGGTATTCTTAAGAGCCATACCTACCTGGCTGTGGAGACAGGTCACAGGTGTTCATGGGGTTCATGGCTTAAGCGCTTGGTGGCTCAGTCTGAATCAGTTTGATGGAGAAATGTCCGGGCAAGGGGGTGGGCCAAGAATGCCAGCCCCAACTGCCATCTCGGCGCCATTTCTGCCCCGCTCAGCAGTGGCTGGGATGAGCCCCGGCCCATCCGTGTCTGCAGGGAACAGGAGCCCACACCCTCGTTCCAAGACCTTCTGTAGAAGGCCGTGGCTGTACCCTCATTTCTGCATCCAAGGCTGTTGTGTAAAGTTCAGGAAGGTCCTTTTCCAAAAGCAGCCACTGCTGGGCTGCGGACACCTCTCTGATCTGATGACGCTGAGGCGGCCATAGGCACCCTGTGTTCGGGGCTGTCTCTCGGGCAGTGGGAGGAGGACACGCATACTGGGCAGCCCATGGCACCCTCACGTCCAGGTGCTGCGGAGTAACGGAGGTCCTGATGCCCAGGGACCCGCCGCAAGGCTGGTGAGGGCTCGGGCTGCAGCTCGGGGTCTGGAGATGCAGGCTGCGGGGTCAGAGCCCGTCCCTGCGACCGGCTGGGTTAGAGGGAGCCCTCGGGCCTGATGGTTTGCTTTCTCCTTTCCTCTCTTTGTCCTTTTCCCCCAAACCTGAGCACAGGAGATGAAAATGTCCCTCCAGAACAGGGGGCACCAAACTATGGCCCCAGTATTTTTATAAGGAAGGTTAATGGAACCCAGGCCCGCCTGTTTGTTTACATATTGTCTGTGGCTGCTTTCCCGCTGCAATGGCAGACTTGAGTAGTTGCGACAGAGGCGGTGCGGCCCACAAAGCCTGAAGTATTTACTACCCGGCCGTTTACAGCGAACGTTAGCCAAACGCTCCTCTCAGAGGTCAGCGGGGGCCAGTCTGTCCTTTTATGGGCATTCTTGCCCACCCAGCCATCGACAGGAGGCACAATTAACTACAGCACTTGGAGGGTTTGCCAGGTTGGAGTGCCACACAGACATCTAGCATCTTTGAACCTGTCCTTAGACGTGGAGCTTCCGGGGGAGCTGGGGGACCCCAGAGGAGCCAAGTGAGGTCCCAGGTCACCTCCTCTAGCCCCCCATGCCCAGCACACACCTGGTGCTGCAGCAGGAATCCAACTACCCTACTGCCCGCAACTGGGAACCTCATCTTAGTTTCTGTTCAGTGTAACCCGGTCTTAGAGAACCACGCTTTAACCCCAGCGATTTATCTTGGGCCTGTTGGCATAGAGGAATGCCAGGCCCGGACCACAAACTCCTCGCCTCACCTCTCCTCTGAATAACACCTTCAGAGGTGAGACAAGACATCTGCCAGATCTCTCTTAAACTTGTGTGTGTCTCGCAGAGGCTCCTCTGGGAGACAAAGCCTTCTTTATCGGCCCCAGTCCCCTCTGGGGATGGGACGGTGTTTACAGCCAGGGTGTTATCCAGATGGCTTTAGCTCCCTCTCAAACAAGGTGTACCTGCATTTAGAGGCAGTCATTACCTCTGTCTTGCTTTTATTGCTGTCTTGTTTTGTCTAGACCAAGCCATCGCTTCAAGGAATCTGGCTGGGGGCCGGGAGCACATTCCCTGCCATGGAGCCAGCGGACTGCAGGGACTGCAGGGCCCTGTGAGGGGCCGAATCCTCCACCTTCTCCTAAGGGATCGTAGTGTCCAAGCTTTGCTTCCGATTTTCTGCTCCCCCTGGACTGGAATGGGGGCTCTTTGGGTGCTTGGAATGAGGAGTGAATTTCTTGGGTGCTTTCTGGAAAGGAAAGCGGACAGTTCCCCACCTCACCCCATAGATGGAGGTCAAGGTCACATTAAACCCTGGATGCCTCAGGGGTCCTTCAGACCCACCGCCCTGACTTGGGAGAGAAATGGAGTGAAATGTTGGGTGCTCCCCAGGAGTGGGGCGCTGGCAGTTCTCCCCGGAGCCACCCGTGCAGAGCGCCTGGCGATGACGATGATGATAACGTGATGGTGGTGGTGACAGCAATGGCGATGCCGCCTCCCATCTGTTTGCGGCATTTCTCAACCCTGGCTGCACATTAGAATCTCCCCAGGTGGTTTTTAAAAATACCTTATCAGAACCCCACCCCAAACCAGTTATTTTCGAACGCTAATGGCGAGGCTGGCTCCAGCCTTGGTGTTTTGAAAAAGCTCCTCAGACTGTTCTAATGTGCAGCCGGGGCTGAGAACCATGCGCGTGCTTTCATAGCCTGTGATTACAAGTAGCTACTAATTTAACCCTCGGCCCAGGGCAGGGAGTGTGGTGTTAGCATTCCCACTTAGGCAGGGAAACTGAGTCCTCAGATTTGCCAAGGCCTCAAATCCAGGCCTCACGACGACTCCAAGTGCAGTGCTGACTCCCTGCCGGCGGCACCCCTCCCCTCGCAGCCTGAGAAACAGCCGTCTGGGCCCAGTGCTCTGCACGCTCTCAGTGCTCTGCCTCCTCAAAGCCTCGCCCTGGTTGTCTGTTTTCTTCCTAAAGATCGTTTCCCCATGGAATCCTTCCTTGTTCACTGCACCCTTCCCTCCCTCACACCATACACACACGCACACGCACACGCACACACATATACACCTTCTTTGCAGTCAGCTCCTGATAAAAAGCCCAGTTGTCTGCCTTCTGAGGCAACACAGAATCCCTTGCACTGGGCAGCTCTACTCACGGAAACCCAGAATCCATTGCACGGGAAGCACCACACAATCCCTGAATTTATTGCAGTGGGTGGCGTGCTTCATGGAATCCCAGAATCCCTTGTGCTGGCTCCCTCTCTTCATTGAATGCTTTTGGCCTGGGGCCATCTGGGAGGTGAGGCAGTGCGTGCTGCCACCCGGACTAGGGTCAGGCTGTTGGAAGGGGAACGAGCCAGGAATGGTTCTCAGCTCCCTCAGGTCCAGTGGGGTGCTCTAAGCTCCCCTTCCTTTACACAACAGGAACCCAGGTGTCAGCACCAGCAGCAGAGACAGTGGTGGGGGCAGCGGCCATTGCTGCTGATACCGCTGGTCCTGGTTGGTGTGATTGGGCCCGAGTGCGGGGAGGTGCTGTCGTGCCCACGCTGATGATGGCATAATGACAGCGGGATTTCATCGGAGGTCTCAGAGCGGCGGGGCCTCCTGGGTCAGAGGCGAGGTCTGCGGGGACCTCGGCAGAGATGACCTGATGCTCTGTCTGAGGGCAGTGGGGGGAGGGGGGACATCCAGCACCTGGGCTGTATTTTGTGTGAGAACTCTGGCCTCCTTGTCAGGTGACCTGGCTTCATTAGCAGCGTGGCCTGGGAGGAGGCAATCTCTTTAGCCTCCCTTTCTGCCTCTGAAATGGCGATCGTGGTAGTGCTTCCCTTGGGGGGAGAATGGGTGAGTAATCGAGGTACGACACCACCATGCCTGGCACTGAGTGCGTGCTCCGTACATGCTGCTACTGCTGTTGTCCTCTGACCCACCAGAGTCGGGGAGAAAGGATTTGCAGGCTCTTTTTGTAGAAACAGGAAACTTCTGAGGATGAGGGTTCTGTGCGGGGAGCTCTTCCCCGAAAGCTGTGTGTTTGTGGGAGGGGGGTGTCCCTTCCTTTCTCCCTCCTTCTCTCACTTTCTAGTAGCTGCTCCGAGGAAAGGTCAAACCCAGCTTCCGGGGAGCATGGCCCAGTTTAGCTTTTGTTCTCTGTCGTCACCGTAACTTTAAGGAGAATGCCTCCCCCAGCGTGTTCAGAGGGCGCTGCAGCGTGGCCTGGGCGTGAATTGCGAGAGAGAGAGAGAGAAAAGTCTGAGCTGGCAGCTCCAGTGTCCCACAGATGCATGGCTGAACACAGGTAGATAGATGCGTAGACAGGAGAGACACAGCATGTCTGTCCCAAGCAAGAGGGGGGAAGGGCGAGGTGGAGGTCAGGGGCAGTCGGGGGGGGGGGGTGTCTGGCAGCTCACGCTACCACTTTCAGTCTCATGGGCGGGAGGACACCTTTTCATGGCCCTGACCTCACCCTGATGATGGGGTCACAGCTCCATTCCGATCCTGCTTGGAAAGTGACGAAAGCAGGCACAAAGGCTTCCTGACCCTGCGAATAGTTGGCAGGTGACCCGGGGCCTCAGGAGGCTCAGGTGGGAGGCCAGCCCTCCTGCAGATGTGCACATAGCTGGCCCGGAGGGACCCAGAGAGGGCCTGCTGAGTGTGAGCGGCTAGGACCACATCTGTGCTAGAAGTCACTTGGGATATGACGACATTCTCACTGAGGGATGGAGTCCCCGGGACTTCGTTCAGGGAGCCGGTCTGACACGGGGCCCCAGGAATAGTTAGGATTCCCCTGATTCTTGGATGTGCGGGATTTGTCCAGGGAAGCCCACCCGTGTCCTTGGTCCCCCAAGCATTGACCCTGCTTTCAGCTGGCTTTCGCCTCTTGTCTCTGCGTGTCCTGTTCTGCTCAGCACTTCTTGGCTCAAGCCTGTTTTTCTCATTTCAGAAATTCCGGGTCGATATGCCTGGCTCCGGCAGCGCCTTCATCCCCACCATCAACGCCATCACGACCAGCCAGGACCTGCAGTGGATGGTGCAGCCCACAGTGATCACCTCCATGTCCAACCCGTACCCCCGCTCGCACCCCTACAGCCCCCTGCCGGGCCTGGCCTCTGTCCCTGGGCACATGGCCCTCCCGAGACCCGGCGTGATCAAGACCATCGGCACCACCGTGGGCCGCAGGAGGAGAGATGAGCAGGTACAGCTCGGATCTGCACAGAAAGGCCACGTCGGTGGCTTTTGGGGCCTCGCGACACGGTGTTTTTGTAGCCTGGTGGGGAGCAGGGTCAGTGTTCTGGGGTCACTGGGAAGAGAGAAAACGAGGGGCCAGGAGCACGTGATTTCCATCCTTGGAGGCAGGGGTGGAGGCCTGAGGTCAGGTCTGGCTCTGTCACCTCCCATGTCCCTTAGAAGCCCTGTCTCAGCTTCCTCAGCTGCAGGATAGGGATCAGGGTACCTGCCAGCCAAGACTTGTTGCCTCTTGAAGGCGGTCAGGCGTGGGAAACACCTTGTAAGTGGTGAGGTGTAGGACTGTTAGGACCTGCCCACAGCCGTGTCCTGCTTGGTCCGTGGCAGCGTGGCCACAGGACAAGCAGCCAGCGAGCCCTGGCCAGCTTTCTGGGATTAGCCATTCACCGTCTCCCAGTATCTGGTGCAGACAAGCGTCCCAGCAGACCCAAAGGTTCGCACTCTAGGCCGGTTCCGCCCACAGTACTTTACTTCCTTCCACTAAGGTGTCCTTGGCCTCCAGTGAAGCAGGGTGAGTGCCTGGGATGAGTGTTCCAGGGGGCTGGACGGGGGTCCTGGGAGCTGCC
The DNA here is from genome assembly GCF_964212035.1 of Myotis nattereri. NCBI lineage: Eukaryota > Metazoa > Chordata > Mammalia > Chiroptera > Vespertilionidae > Myotis > Myotis nattereri. Next base: position 71,508,157 of record NC_138085.1, on the reverse strand, counting down.
CAGCTGCTTCAGCTGATCCGGGGTGAGGGTGGGAGGTCAGGCGTCAGCCTTGTTTTCCTCAAGGGGCTCAGCTGGGAGGAATCGGCTGGCTGGGAGGGACCAGAAAACGGTGCCCTCGAGGCAGCATCCACCCGAAGGCCCCTGGGTGCATCAACAGGGAGCCAGGCAGCCCAGGCCCCCTGATTCCAGAAAGAGCCCGCAGAATCATGCATAATTCCAGGAAGGAGGGTATGAGCTGTCCATGGCCCCATCTGTGCCCCTTCACAGATGACTTGACCAAAGCTCAGACATCCCTGCCTGGAGCCACTCGGCAATGCAAGAGGAGCCTGGACTAGAACCCAGTGCCCGGGACTCCCTGTGCAGTGATCTGCAGGGCCACGCCTCCAGGAGTCCAGGGAAGGGCACATGCTGTAGCAGGGGAATCCCTTTTTCAAATCAAGTGTTGACCAGGAGACCCCCTCCAACGACAGCATGGGCCCTCCGCTCCACAGGGTTCCGGTACGAGGACCTTTAAACACGGTCCTCTGGGCAATCGTGACCCAGGGCCGGCCGTCCCCAGGATACCTGGAATTACAAGGGTCGCTCTCCACGGAGCCGGAAGCTTCTGCAGGGGCCCTGTATCCACTGCGTGCTGGCTTGTACTGTTCGCAGCAGGACCATGCAGGGTGGCATGGGAGGGGTGCGTGAGAGATGCTATAAGCGATACAGCTCATAGTTGCTATTGGGCTTCTGCTGGGGTGGATGGGGGGGCAAGTGGCCAGGATTCCCCTCACCATTGCTTCCATAACTGCAGTAGCAGTGATCCTCGTGTCTTTTATAAGCCTGCTTCCTTCAGGGAGCCCACGGTGCCACGCTCTGCAGTCACTGGGGAGCTGGATTCTCCCTGTGTGCGACTCCTGAGAGACAGCCAGGCTTGTGTGAGGGACTCTTTGGGGCTAGGAGAACAACAAAGCGAGATGCACTGAACACTCTTCATCCTTTTCTGGGTTGAGTTCACACCAGATTTAGAGGCTTATATCTGGAAGGGATTTTGGAGACCAGCTTTTTAAAAATGTTGCCTCTGCACCCATTTTACAGATGGGGAAACTGAGGCCCAGGAAGGAAAAGGGCCTTGGCCAGGGTCACACAGAAAGTTAGTGCAGAGCCAGGACTGGAATCCACCTCCCTTGACCTCCAGCCCTGTGGTTTTCCCACTGCACCATCTAGGCGTGCCCTAAGACAATCTGTCTGGAAAATTTCCTTCCTTTTTTGAGAGGGAGGGAGAGAGCCAGGAGCATTTTATTTCATGTCATTGTCAATTAGGAGTTCAGACAATCATCCGGCAGCTTGGAGGAAGCCTGGGCGAAGCCTGGGCGGTAGCATCCCCCACCGTGGCTCTCTGGTTCCTTGCCCTAGGGTCTTTTCCCTGAAGCTTGCTTCTGCCTTCCTGACCTCCCCCAGGGGAGGGGCCTGCTACAGGAGCCAGCCTGGTGCCTCCCTGCCCTCCTCCAGCCTGCCCATGGCTCCCTCTGAGCCCAGGGGCGGTGACTGAGGACACAGGGAGGGGAGGGTGTGTGTGGCTTGTGGGTGGGTACACGGTAGTGCTGACACACTCAAGTGGTAACCATGTTGATGTCACCACCCCTGAACACTTCCTATGCCCACAGCTCCCACAAGTTGCCCGCCCCAGACCGTACCAGATAGGAAAGAGACTTCTAGGCCAATGGGGAGGCCGGAAGTTGTCCTGAAGCAGCCAAGGGGAAGGGAGGCCCAAGTGGACCATCCCCGCCGTCCATCCGTGTGGGGGAGGGGCTCGCAGAGCCTCATGGGGAGCCTGAGCCCAGGACTGCAGCAGGGCCACCAGGCTCTCTTGGTAACTGTGGGCTCAGGTTGAGACACGTTGAGGAGCAGCAAGTATTCAGGCACAGTGGCCTCATGACCTCAGCCAGGCGGCTGGCCCCGCATGGAGCAGGGTGTCCGGTCCACTTGGACTCTTCTGGGACTCAGAAAAAGCACGAGAGAGGAGACCTCGGGATTGCATCTCCTTCCTAGCGCTTTCTAGTTAGAGGATTCACACACTGCATCTCATCTGATCATCACAGACAATTTGTGGAAGGCAGGGCAGGTCCTGCTGATCCCATTTTACAGATGGGAAGCCTGAGGCTCAGAAGGTTCGGTGATTCGTCCCAGGCCACACAGAAAGGTCGTTGCTGGGTTCTGCTCCCCGCCAGCCTGATACCTCTCAGAAGAGAAGATGTGGAGCCCGTGGCTCTCTGGGGCTGAGGCCGGGACTTGAGGGACTTGGAGGTGGGACTCGGCTGTGGGATCAGGTTTTGGAAGGGGCCTGACGACTCCTAGGGATGCTACCTGCCGGACTGCTCGGTGCATCGCACCTGGCGGCCGCTGCCAGGGCTGAGGGACATAGCGAGGGAGGAGCTGGAGAGAGAGGAGCCGGCCTGGGTCTTCACCCTGGAGGTGGGAGCGGCAGAGGAGGTGGAGGAGTGTGGTCTGACATCCTGGGAGTGAAGGGGTCCCAGGGCAGACACAGATGGGTGGGCGCTCGGCCCAGTGGAGCCCCGGGAGGCAGGGACTGACTGCTGGGAGGCCCTGGTGGTCTCCCCGGCGCCCCAGCCGTCCACCTCCCTCTGGGCCCTGTATGGGGCCTGCTGGGGGAAGGATTTGAAAGCTGAGCAGGTGTGATGAGCTTGTCTGTGCCTGAGCAGTAGCTGGCACATTTTCATGCCAGTGTTTGGAGAATTTGGATACAGGGCTCGGGCAGCGTGGGGCCATGGGGTCACCTCAGTGTCGTCAGGGATGGGTGTGTCCTCTGAGGCTGTGCCCTGCTTTGCTGTTCCGGACGGCACAGCACAGCAACCGAGCTGAGGCTCAGGGAGCGTCCCAGGGACTCCGCGTGGGCCCAGCCAGGGGCCTCCCCCCCCCCCCCCCCAGGGTGGCCTGGAGCATCCCTCAGCGGGCAGCGTCTCTCCTCCCCTCCAAGAGTGGCTTTGGCTTTCTTCCCCAAGTGCCCCTAGAGTGTGAGACCCAGGACTTAGCCCCCCAGAGTCTTCTAAGCCCCCAGGACTGCGCTTGGCACTTGGGTGTGCCGTCCGTGTCGGATAACCGCACGGGATGGTCTTGCCTTTGGAACTGCCCTCTGCCTTGGCCCGCAGCCATGTCCTGTGTCACCTCTGTCTGCGGGGCGTTGGGCCAGAGCCCTGGATGGGCTGTGTCAGCACTGCCGAGCGGAGCAGGGGTCTTGCCCTGTGGCATGAGTCACGGCCCCTCTCCAGCCTCGTTGTAAGAAGCCGGGCTGAGCTCTGCGGGGAGCTTTGCTCACTCGGTCCTCAGATAAATCCCGAACCCCTCAAACCGTGCCTGGCGCGTAGAAGGCGCTTGTTTGCTGAATGAGCGGATGTGGTGGGCAGCGGGAGTTGAGGTGCCTGAGGGCTTCTCCTCCTTTGGCCCATCCTGGCCTGCCTCAAGGTGTGTGCCAGGCCACCACTGGGTCTCGGGTGGAACTGAGAGCCGCTGGCAGAGGAAGTCGGGAGTGGGGCGGCATCCTTGACCCTCCCTCTGGCAACAGACCATCCCCCACCCCCACCTGCAGGGTGGTTCTTACTCGGGGCCCAGCCACTTAGCCAAATGGGGATAATGAGGCTTGCAGAGCAGGCAGGGATGGGAGGGTAATTAGCCCGGGTTTGGGAGAAGCTGCGGTCGCGGGTGGGGCCCGGCCTGGCTGGCACGAGGGGACTCCCTGGGGGAGGCAGCCCAGCTCCCTCTCGCTGGCCTTGGCACAGCCTCGGGCTGACATGACAGATGCTGCTGCCATCACGCCTGGGCCACGTCCCTGACCCGTGGCTGCGCTGTCCTCCTTGTGCACGTGGGCGTCACCTGTGGGGTGGGCTCAGCCCTCAGTGTCCTCTGAGCCTGGCCGAGCTCCTCTTGCCTTCCTCCCTCCCTTCCCGGTCCCAGAGGGGCTTCCCGCCCTACTTAAAATGCAGCTAAAAAAACCAAAAAGCTGGGGCACCATCCCTGAACCTAACCAGGACCCTCTGCCTTGGCCTCTAGCTGTCCCCTGAGGAGGAGGAGAAGCGTCGAATCCGGAGGGAAAGGAACAAGCTCGCCGCTGCCAAGTGCCGGAACCGCCGTCGGGAGCTGACGGAGAAGCTGCAGGCGGTGAGGAATCTGCGGGGGGAGGCGGGGGTGCCTCCGGGTGGGCTGAGGGGGGCCCCAGGCTCCTGGCCTGCCGCCTCCTCCTGCCCACTAGTGGCCTACAGATGGGTTCGTGGCGATGCACGTTCCTTCCTTGGTGCAAGTTGGGTAGCACTGGCCTGGTTGAAGGGAGAGGAAAGGAGGGAGCTGGCCTTTGGCACCAGCCTGGGCCCGAGAGAGAAGAGCTGGACCGCTCAGGGGGCCTGGTGCCCTTTCTCACTCGGTGTCTGAGTGTCCCCTGCCCTCAGACCTGCTGGGCTCCCGGGTGACGGATGACAGACTGTGTGGGCATTGCCAGGCCCCGGGAGCCAAGGCAGGCCTAGACCTGCCCTCTCCAGGGCTGCCTCCCAAGTTCCCAGCCACCCCCATGCCCACTGCCACAGGAGTGGCCCAGCTCGCAGAGGTGACTGGATTGGGGCTGGGGGCACCTGCTGTCTGGTCGTGTGGAGACAGTCACATGTCGGCAGAGTGGTGCTGTCTTGGGGCTTTCTCACACCTTCGTGGGCAGGAGGTTCTCCACCTCTGCTATGAGCCTGAAGCTGTGGCCTGGAACCTCATTCTGCCCTCGTTGTCGCTCTCCCCTGCCACCTCGTTGCCCACACCTGGGGGCCCACGGCTCTGCCCCAAAGCTTGACCTGACCAATGTCACACACCTCGCTCAGAGCCTGCTCTGCAGGGGGGGCCGTCCGCCCCGTGGAGGAAACCCACAGCTAGGACAGGCTTTCCTGGGCAGAGTGTTTCTAAGTGAGGAGATGAGGGAGACCCTGCCGTGGTCCTTACAGAGACCAGCCAGGATGGGGCTTTGGAAATCACCGGTTACCTTGCGCATCCCATCCCCTTATGTAATCCTCCCCGGTACCACTCGCCTGCTTCAGCTCCTCTCATCCACCCTGGGGCCCTCGCTCTTGGGTGTTGCCTGTGCCCTGCGTGGATGCTGTGATGCCTGTACTAATGCCCCCTGGCGGTGTTCCTGGAATTTGGGAGGGTGAGGGGGGTTTTCTGTTGCCACGTGAGGCGGGCCTATGAGTGGTCAGCACTCCTTGGGGAGATCTCCCCTCCCCGGAGAGCCCTCTTCGCTGCCAACCATTCAAGGAGCCAGGCCCTCTGGCTCTACCCTGGGCGCTCCTTACCACCAGCCCAGAAGCCTCACACCCCGCTCCCCGCCTCCCCACCCCCAGCCCAGCCACCCAGGCCCCTGAGCCACATCCTCCACAGGAAACCTCTCAGAGCTCATGACGTTCGTCAGACCCTTGAGACAGATGGAAACTTTTTTCACTCCGGAATATGCTCTACTCCACTCGGTGACGCTCTGGCCCGTTCGCCTCGTGCTTGAACGGGAACCCGTGCGAGGGGAAAAGTGGGAGGCGGCTGGTGACACACACCTTCTCGGCTGCCATGACTACCCCTCGTGTGCATGTGTGCATATGTGTGTGTGTGTATGTGTGTGTGCGTGTGCTGCTGCTTTGGCTTTGTGTGGAAGGAGGGGCTGAGGTCCCTGCCGTCCTCAGGTGCCCGCCTGGCTGCCAGGCTCCTCATCCGCTAAGCAGGGGGCTGACCTGAATACCCGGCAGGGTTCTCTGAGTCCTGAAACACAGGCTTCTGAAATCAGAGTGGAAAGGGGAGGAGGGCCTGTGACGACCCGACCACAAGCCAGGTCGTGTCCTAGGCTCCAGTGCGCAGACTGTCTCCACTGTCATCCTGCTTGGAGTTTAGTGCATCCCCCCCGCAACCCCCTACCTCCCCCCCCCCCAAGCAGGCTGTGGGCTCTGGAGGCAGATACATTGGGGTCAAGTCTGGGCTACCTACCTGTTGGCTCTGTGACTTCGGGCAAATTACTACACCTTTCTGAACCCAGCTCCTTACCTGCAGAATGAGTCGATGATAATACCTGCTTCAAAAACCTGCTAGAGGATGAGATGAGAAAAGGCCTATGAAATGCTTCCCTTGGTGCCTGACACCACGTAAGCGCTCAGTCGTGGCCACGCCAGGTGTCGTTTCACCTTTCCTCCTGGGCCAGCCGTGGGCAAACTACGGCCTGCGGGCCGGATCCGGCCTGTCTGAAATGAATAAAACTAAAAAAAAAACAAAACCATACCCTTTTATGTAATGATGTTTACTTTGAATTTATATTAGTTCACGCAAACACTCCATCCATGCTTTTGTTCCGGCCCTCCGGTCCAGTTTAAGAACCCATGGTGGCCCTCGAGTCAAAAAGTTTGCCCACCCCTGCTCCAGGCCCTCTGCCTCCTCCTCGATCTGGCGCTTTGGAAATAGAGGGATCCTTGAGCCTCAGTGACTCGGCAGCAGTGGGGTCTGCGGCCGGTGGGCGCCGGGTGCTCCCACAGTCGGTCCTCTGAGGACGTGGCTGGGTTCGCTTTGGCGCCTGGATCTGAACTGCCTGCTCCAAGCAGGTCCCTCATGTGCCTCTCTTTCTCCCGCAGGAGACGGAGGAGCTGGAGGAGGAGAAGTCGGGCCTGCAGAAAGAGATCGCCGAGCTGCAGAAGGAGAAGGAGAAGCTGGAGTTCATGCTGGTGGCCCACGGGCCCGTGTGCAAGATCAGCCCCGAGGAGCGCCGGTCGCCCCCGGCCTCTGGGCTGCAGCCCCTGCGCGGAGGGGGCGCCGTGGTGGTGAAGCAGGAGCCGCTGGAAGAGGACAGCCCCTCGTCCTCCTCCGCGGGGCTGGACAAGGGCCAGCGCTCTGTCATCAAGCCCATCAGCATCGCCGGGGGCTTCTACGGGGAGGAGCCCCTGCACACCCCGATCGTGGTGACCTCCACGCCTGCCATCACTCCGGGCACCTCGAACCTCGTCTTCACCTACCCCAGCGTCCTGGAGCAGGAGTCGCCCGCCTCGCCCTCCGAGTCCTGCTCCAAGGCTCACCGCAGGAGCAGTAGCAGCGGGGACCAGTCCTCAGACTCCTTGAACTCCCCCACCCTGCTGGCCCTGTAACCCACGGCCGGGGGTCCTCATCGCTGCCTCCTCCCCTGGGACCAGCACCTTCCAGCGCTCCGGGGCTGCGAGGGCACGAGGGGGCCCTGCCAGCGAGCTTCCTGGCTCTGGGACCGAGGAGGCGCGGGCATGAGGCGCTGGAGGACCGGCCTGGGTGAGATCTCTGAGAAGTCACAAAACCTCCTCCCTCGTCCCATCTTGCAAAGCGAATCCTGTTTCTTGAAACGCCTTGGAGAACTTGGTGGGCTCGGGCAGCTCCCTGGCTTCTGAAGCGCCCGAAGCTGGTGTGGACCATTCCTGTCCCTTGGTTACGAAACGTCTCTGGAGTGATGGTGCCCTGCCCTGCCCCACCGAGCATGCCCGTGGCCTGTTGGTTTCACCTTCCCCCTATTTGCCCCTTCGACCCCCCAGTGTCAGTTTCACTTCCTCTTGATTTTTATCAAATTTGCCATGACATTTCATCTGGGTGGTCTGACTATTAAAACTTCGTGTCTGGAGATGGGGCAGCAGGTGGCTCTTCTGCTGGGGCGGACTTGTCCAGAGGGGACAATGTGCAATACGGAACCTTCCTCCCCGACACTCCCCGTCACCGCCATCTCCAGCGGTCCCGGCAGCACTCCCTGGGCTCTGGAGGAGATGCACCGGCACGGGAGGCTCAGAGCACCTTCCTCCCCACCATCGAGGACGGCTCTCGGCTCTCGCGGAGCGGCTTGGCCAGAAGACAGGGTGTGAGGGAGACAGCCAGGGCACAGGTTGTGTTTGCCAAACGCCTAATTAACAGGCCAGGAATAGTGCCAACAAGCCACACGGTGTTCTCGCGGCTTCCTTCACCTGCTGTCTTGAGCAGGACGTCTCCTGTAATTACTGCCTCGCCTCTCTGCCCCTGGACCCTTCTCTGCAGAGCAGGGAGGTGTCCCTCCCTCGGAACCACACGTCACTCCTTGTCCCAGCGGCTCTGCCCTCCCCACCCTGGCTCCTAGGGTGACGCCACCCACAGAGATTTAATGAGCTTGGGCCTGGACCCTCCCCAGGTGGCTGCAGGTGGCCCCTCCCCAAGCTTCAAAGGCACCTTCGCTGTGGATGGAAGGCAGGGGAGGGAGGAGGCGGCCAGCGGAGTGGGGTTTGCCTCACACCTGCCCTGGTACCTGGCTTGCCCTGTCCTGGCTGCTCATCTCTCTGAAGTGCCCATGGCCATTGGATGGGTCAAGTGCTTTCTCTTTAGACTCCCCATCCCCCTCACCCCAGTGTGCTCTTTGGGTCCGAAGGCTTGTGCACCATTCCCGGGGGCTGCTGAGATGCGAGATGTGATGAGATGCTCTCACTGCCAGATGCAGCTGCCCCCTTCCCACAGGGGGAGGGGAGGGAAGCTCCTCTGGCCCTGAAGAGCAAAGCTCAGCGTGGCCCCTGCCTGCCGCCTCCTTGGCCTCTGCTGGGCTGGCGCTCTGAGGGAGCCCCCACTGTCCTGACCCAGCTCTAGAGATTGTTGTCTGATCATGTAAACTATTTCCTGTTATTTAAATCAAACCCAGTGGGGGGTCAAAGGAGAGAGCAGTGGCACTTAGAGCTCACCTGTTCCTTCACACGCCTGGGCCTCTGTGCTGGTCAGTGTCATGTCTGTCGCCTACGAGACACAAGAGTGGGATGGTGTGTGCTTGGAATGCACAGCCCGCGGGGCCTGGAAGCCGTGTGTGGAAGGAGATGTCAAGAGAAAAGGATGTTGTCTGAACATCCTTTACAGATGCCGTTTCCCACAATCCCTGGCTGCCATGCTGCCCTCCGCTTCCAGAGGCTCAGGGAGGGTGTGCCTAATTAGAAGGGGCAGGAGGGTTTCCGGCTTCAGGTTAATCAATGAAGCAGTCGGCCGGGGGGAGCAGGGGTCGGCAAAGAAACAGGTGCCCAGCTCAGGGGAGCTTCATCATCTCAACTGGTGTTTGTGGCCAAGTGGGAGCTCTTCTCTCTCTCTCTCTCTCTCTCTCTCTCTCTCTCTCTCTCTCTCTCTCTCTCTCCTGCTTTCTGATGTTTCCTTTCTCAAAGCCCCTTCATGCCCTCGTTTGCACAGCACTGACCCCAAGGCAGGCCACAGTCTGTGACACGGGCCAAGCTGGACATTCCTGAGATGGAATTCGGCTTCCCTGCAGATTTCAAGCTGCGTTGGCTTTGGGACCAGCAGCAGGCAAAGCCCCAGCCCCTCCCGGGCCCTCGCTGTGTTCTAGGAGGCGGCTGGGAGGTTTGGGGAAGGCAGCTGCGGCACCTGTCGGGAGCCCATCCTCAGGTGCTTCCTCCGGCTTGTCCTCCGAGTTCATGCACACGCACCCCTGTGCCCCAGAACCACCGGACGGCAGGCCCGCTGCTTCCTCCTCCGGCTCCAGCTACAACAGCTGCAGTAGGGGCTTTGCACTGGGGCCAGGAACCGCTGTGCTGCCCCTGTGTCCCCAGCAGGGAGGCAGCTGGCGGGACTCCAGCTGGGCTGCTGGCAGCCCTGGGACAGCTCAGGGCAGGCCTCTGACAAGTGAGTGTGAAACACAGCCTTGGCCACCTGGCTGGCCTCGCTGGGAGCAGTCCTCCTGGCCGGTGGAGGGGACAGCTGCTGACACAGGAAGGAGAGGAGGTCCCAGGCGAGGCTTAGGAAATCGCTGGAGCCAGCTCTAAGCAGAGAACTCACTGGGGAGGTTTTCAGAAAGACACCATTGTTCTGCCTGTGTGAACGGCCAGGTGTGTCCACTGGCCAGTCATCCAGGGTCTCAAAGCCAAGAGCCATCCGAGGCTGCTGCTGCCCTTCCTCGGGCTCTGGGGAAAGGAGTTTCCTCTCTGCTCCCACTTGGCTCCACGTGTCAGGTGGGCTTGACTCCACGCGCATGGGGACTTTTCTGCCCTGTCCTTGATGGACCAGCCGCGCTCCTTGCAACCTCCCCGTTTAACTTTCAGGTTGATTTCCTCCCTGACCAGACATCTGCGAGGTCCCTTTAAGAAGGAAAAGAATAAGCACCTACTATGTGTTAGGCACTTTTAAGTATATCCTCTCTCAGATGAGACTAAGGAACGGGGCGCCTTCGGAAAGGCCCCCAAGAAATGGATAAACAAAAAGTTGGAGAGGAGAAGGTCTTTCTTCAAAAAGCCAAGGCAAGATTGTCTTCAGTCTGAGGTTTATTGTCGAAGACCCATCCCTACAATATGCTTCCACCTCTAAATCTCTTCTTCTCTCTGCCTTGTGATGTGCTCCTTTGTACTCCTCAGATGGTTGGAGGGGTCACCCGAGTCCTTATAGAATTTGTGGACCAATAGGGTATGTATAACTTGCTTTTAAAAAAATGTAAGTAAAGGGGTCTTGCTACTTTCTGCTTGTTGAGTCTTTTTGGCATTCATCTTCAAAGCCAGCATCTCACTATTTATTAACAGGTTGGGGTGTGTGTGTGTGTGTGTGTGTGTGTGTGCACATGTGTATATGAGTGTGTGTGTGTGCATTTCCAGGTGTGCCCGTGTCCTCCTGCAGCTTTTGAAAAGGAAACCCAGTCACCCCACCACTCATTGGACATCTCCTCAGGCTTCTAGTGCTTTGGCCGGACATCAACAAAGGGTTTTAAATTTTCCAGTGCTGACATGTTCAGGAGGGGTGGGGTCAAATTTTGAGGAGGGTGTGGGGAGGGGAGGGGGAGAAGAAAAGGACGATTATTTTATTATTTATTTTAAATGTTTACATCTTCGTGCTGTACCAAGCCTGAATAGAAACAGATAGCATTAAAGTACTCCGTTCCTCTCTCCCTCTCTTTCTTCCTTATTTTTTAAATTAGGCTAATGATGCTTTTTTGTTCCTGAAATGATTTGTGACGTGCGCTGTATAAACTGTATAAAAAGGTTCTGTTTTTTTTAAAGATGGATTGTCACTCCTCTGGGGACAGTGGTCCCCGAGAAGTCTACATCGTGAGAGAACACAACAAAACGTCCTGCCCTGTCCCCTAAAGACTGTTTCCTCTGTATGATTAAAGGTTTATTCCAGCTATTTTAGTTTGTGGTTACTTGCTGTCGAGGGAGAAAACATTCACCTTTGTACAAAGAGTGGGTATCGGGGCGTCTTTCCTGCGATGGGAGATGTACATATGTATTTGGGTGTACAGTGGGAAGCGGGGAGCTTTGTGCGTCTGTATTTGAGATGTCGATGACGTGGCGTAAAGTCTGCCGTCAGGTCCCGGAGGCGAACAGCCTGTGCGAGATTCCTGTAGCCCCGTGGGAACTCAGCACCGTCCGGAGCGTCTTTTTTCTCTGTTGGTGAAACGGTCCCACAGGAACGGACCCAATCAGGCAGGACGGGGAGCGCCACAACCTCTGTATAGTTTTGAACCTTGAGGAGTATCTCTGCTCCGAAGCATCCCTGGTGGTGTCTTTGTTCTCATTTCGTTACTTTACTGTCATACAAGCCTACAGTATTTGCACTAAAGAAAGCTTGTTAGAAAAAGCTTGCTGCTATGGAAGAAAGAACATATTGAGACTTTTTTTTTCCCTTTGCTTTTTTTTTTTTTTTTTTTTTTTTTGGTTAGCTTTTCCACTTTCGATTGAGTAGCATTTTGTAGAATAAAATGAATTGAGATTGAAGAGCCTCTTCTGGTCGGTTTATTCCACCTTTTCTTCTCGCCTCTCCTGTCACTTCTCTTTTCCTTCTGGTCTTCTCTGCCTTTGGCTTTGTGGCTCCAGTTGGTGTCTCCGGGGGTGAGGGAAGCAGGGATGGTCTGCCCGGAACCTCTTTCTGCAGCACCGGGAGGTGGGCTGCTGGGCGGGGCTCGCAGCTCCCGGCCTCCTTCCTCAGGCTGCTCTCTCTGGACCCTCCCAGTCCTGTTTCCGGCTTCTTGGGGCCTGATTCTCAGCTCGCTGCCAACTACCATGGGGGTGTGAGCCAATAACAGTTCAAGGTGCTGTCCCTTCCTGGGGGTGTTTTGTTTGAACAGGTTGCGTCTGGAAACCCAAGAATCTTCAAAGAAGCAATTGAAGGGATCACTTGGATGGTCCAGGGGGTCAAATGGGATCCCACACAGGACAGGGCCCTGCGGACAACCAGGTCTCCCTTTTCAGTAGACGTGCGGTGTTGGGTGTGGCACCCGCAGAAGCATCAGCCAGGCCCACCCCCACCCCCACCCCGTGTCCTGTCGACCGGGAGACCTGGGCAGATGGGGACTGCTGCTCTGTGCTTCCTTGGGGCGTGAATGGTGGGGAGACACACTTGTCCTTAGTTAATGCTCGCAGTGTCGGCAGCTGCTGAGAATTAGCCCAAATCTGCCGGGACAAGCTGGGCCTGCAGGCCTCATCCTCTGGGGGACCCGAGAGCACCAACCGTGAGTCGGGGCGGGCCCTGACTGCTAGGCTGCCCCCACTACCCTCTGGCTGTTGGGGTTGGGGGAAAGCCATGGAACCTCCCTGAGCCTTAGTGTGCGCGTCTGTAAGGGGGAGGATAAGGATGGTATTAATGAGCTCCCTGGTCAGAAGGTTCACAGCGTCTCCTCTTTTCCCTTTGGAGAGGATCTGGGGTGCGAGGGGATGGGGTACTCGCTAGTGACCTCTTGCCCCTGAGCAGACGACACAGCGCCTGGGGCGTCTCCGTGGACCTTTGCTTTGCTGAGCAGCCACGTGTCTCCCCGTGGTGTGCGCGTCCGGGAGGCAGGTGCTTCCGCGAGCCTTGGGGAGTGTGCTGTCGGCAGAAGCCAGTGAGCTTGCGTGCGCCTGTGCTCGCCTTCACGGCCAGGCGCTTCCGCGACATTTTATCTTCCAGGAACACTTCCAAGTCAGCTCTGCCTGTGAAACTTCCGCCTCTTCACCCCACGGCCACGGGAGAGGTGGGGTCACCGGGCGCTTACATGGAGGCATTAGCAGGCCTGCTCTGTGCAAAGCATCCGGACAGCTTTCTGTCTTGTCTTGAGAAAACCAAGAAGGGGCCACCTCCGCCGGGGCCCCGAACCTAGCAGGGTCCACCGGGGCCTTTTGCAGTCACTTCTCAGTCTGGGCTATCTTGGCCCCAACCCGCTCAGGGACCTGGGTTGATTGCAAACTCCATTGATTACATTCCCAACAACGTTGGGCTTTTAGGGATGAGCAGAGGCCACTCCCTCGGGAACGGTGTCTGGGTGAGGGGCCCAGGGACTCTCCCTTTCTGCGGGGCCTGGGGGCTGCCCCGAGTGAGCACAATTCGTGGCCAGGCTGTCACTGCCCACGGGACGGCCCCCACGTAAGGGAAAGGGGAATTTCTCCAGGAGCCGCTGCTTTCCAAGACGTCCAGCCCCGTCTGTCTCTCGGGCAACTGAATGAGATGATGTCTGTGAAGACCTGGGTGAGGTGCTAAAAAAAATAGGGAGGAAGCTGAAGTGGTTAAACCCCACAGCCCTCGGTTATAAAGTGGACAGATGCAACTTGATTATAGGACAGCCGCTGCGCTCTGGCTGCAGGGCAACGTTTGAAATGGTAGGGTGTGAGTTCCCTTTGGGTCTCTGTGTTTAAAGGATGGATGGGCACCTTGGACGTGGGCAGCCCAGCCCCCGCTGGCCCCGGAGAGGAGGAGGGCTGAGGGCCTCCGCTCCAGGCCGGCCACGCACCCCATCTGGACGCTGCTTGTCCTCCTGCCCTGGCTCTTGTGACAGAGGCGGCTCCTCCCCTGACAAGGCAACAAAAGGACCGTCTGGGGAGCCGGGAGCTGCTGGGACAAGTCCACTCGCCTTCCTGCCGTGCAGCCATGCAGCCGGCCTCGGCCTCTGCAGGACGTGCCTGGCGAGGGGAGGACCTCTGCCCACAGCTCTGCCCCCGGGGCGGGTCCTCCTGCTTCCTCTCCACTGGGCCCTGGTGGACAGACGCCCCAGGGAAGCCATGGGGCTCTCCCCACCATCTGCGAGTGGTCTCTGGAAAGTTCCACTTGTTTGATGGAAAAATAATAAAACCCTGCCTCAGGCTCCACCTCGGGAACTAGAAAGTCCTCCGTCGAACTAAACCCCTTCTCAAGTGCCCGTGTAGCCAAGGGAGAAACAAGCCCAGCGCGTTCGGCCCGTTTCCATGGGGCTCAGCTGAGTGTCTCTGAGGCCGAGGAGAACATGCCCCTGCTTATGCGGGGTGGGGTGGGGGGGGTGGGGGGTTGGGGGGGGGGCATTCCTGCCCGAGTGCCAAGTTTAGGGGGCCATGGGGCCTTCGGTCAGGGCTCTTTTGGCACCTAGCTCTGCCTTATCCCATAGGGCCTTTCGAAAGGGTTCCGTATTATTCAGGTGATACGTAACTTTTTTATTTTATTGAGGTGAAGTTCACATAAAAAGCAACCATTTTAAAGTGGAAGACGTAGTGACATTGAGTGCTATATTCACCATGTCGTACAACCACCACCTCGATCTAGTTCCCACACATTTTCCTCAGCCCAAAGGGAAACGCTGACCCGCTAGGCCAGGGGTGGGCAAACTTTTTGACCCGAGGGCCACAATGGGTTCTTAAACTGGACCGGAGGGCCGGCACAAAAGCACGGATGGAGTGTTCGTGTGAACTAATATAAATTCAAAGTAAACATCATTACATAAAAGGGTACGGTCTTTTTTTTTTTTAGTTTTATTCATTTCAAACTGGCCGGATCCAGCCCCACGGCCGTAGTTTGCCCACGGCTATGCTAGGCAGTCCCTCCCGTTCCCTCCTCCCCTCCCCACGTCCCTGGCAACCGCCACTCCTCTCTGCCCCTGTGCACGCATACTTAGGCAGTTTCTGAGAATCCCAGTGGCTCTACTTGCTGAACTAAATACAATCATGAAACATTAGCAGGAAAAAATAAACTAATGAATAGCAATATAGTTTGCTTCTTGTTTCAGTGCTTCACGGATTTCCTAGGCCTTCACATTTGTGGTCTCGTTCAGAAGCCCAAGAGACAAGCGTTGCTGAACGTGTTGGCAATTATCAGCTCAGGGAGAAATTCCTTTTCCCTTACGCACTGGCGTGTCTGGTCCACTGGCAAATATAGCCGCTACCTTGATCCGCTGCATAAGGCCTGCATTTGTTTCTCAAAGAAAGATGGAACAATCCTGAAAAGACAGACTTTGTTCCCTGATGAAAACAGACACTCTTTTCACGCAAACATAGGAGAACCAAATTAAATTCGCTTAAAAAATGAATATGTAGGCAGAGACCATCACCATCATATCCTCCGGGTCTGAGGCGGAAAACATCTCATTCATTCAAAAACTTGTTTGTGTCCCCACTGAGTACGTGCACCATGGAAGGCCTACAGGAGACAGTCGTATAGGACACTGTCCGTGTGTGTTAGTTGTTTCGGCGTCTCTGCCTCCCCGCCAGATGTTTTCATTTGAAATGTCCACAGAGTACCCACCACAAGCTCCCTCGAGGAGGTCACCTCTGGTCGGAGTGGAAGGACGGGGAAGACAGACATTGAGGGTGGAAGGCGCTGTGTGGTTTGGCCCGTGGCGGGTGGGGGTTTCAGAGCAGATTCCCCTGGAAGGGCCCTGGGCTGGAAGAGGCGTGGATGCCTGCACAGGATGGAGTGGGGGGCAGTGGGCCTGGCTGAGGGAACTGTCTGTGCAAAGACCCAGTGGGAAAAGGAAGTGGGCGGCAGCTTTGGGGCCGGGGAAGGAGTTCCCATGTGTGGAGCTATGGGCTGATTGCAGGAGATGAAGGAAATGTAATCTGAGATTTTGAGGGCCCAGTGTAGTGCCTGTTCGTGCCACAGTGTCCTCCCTGCTGGGGAGGTAGAGATCTCACACGCACACACACACCTGCCCTTGGCGAATGGGGGTAGTGTCAAGTAATTCCAAGTGCACTGAGCCTCTCAAAGATGTATACGGTGTTGTGGATGTGGGTGAAAAACAGGCTTCTATGGAAAGTAAACTCCCAGGTGATCTGATCGTAAGTTCCTAACTCGGCAGGTCATGGTGGGTAGTCATGCCCCAGGCACATAACTTTTAGGGAAAGTTTTATCTCCGCCTTAAGCAAGCCCTGACCATTGTTCTGGTGCATCTTGGTTCGCACACCTTTAAAATACCAGAAGTCATGCCCTCACAGGGGGTGTTCACCCTCAAGCGAGCACATGACCTTGCTAACTATCCCACAATCGAACCCCTGCCGTGCTTTCTCCCACCCCCACGTGCATCTCCTCCTTAATTTCAAATGCAGAAAAGAAGCTGCAAAACTTACTCTCAGGAGCATTTGAGGCCTTGCTCCCAGCCACTGTCATCAGTTTGGCTGAAATAAACTCTTATCAAAATTCTCCACAGGTTTGGACGTTTCTTATGTCAACAGTGTGGTTCGTGCAGGTACCACTGAGACTTTTCCTAAAATAGGAGCTCGTTGAGGTCCTGGGAGCTGCAGAGGGGCTGTGAATGGAGGGGGGTGGGGCGCCGTCACACTCTAGGTCAGTGGTTCTCAACCTTGGCTGCACGTCAGAATCACTTGGGAATCTTTTTAAAATCCTGATTTCTGGGCCTCATCCTCCGGAAATTCTTTGTCTTTGTTATGGGGTGGGGCCACAAAACATTAGTAACAAAGAAAGAGAATTTCTGGAGGATGAGGCCCAGAAATCAGGATTTTAAAAAGATTCCCAGGTGATTCTAATGTGCAGCCAAGGTTGAGAACCACTGCTCTAGGTGGACTCGTGCAGGATGAGGTGAGGGGTGGGGAGGAAGGGGTCTGGGCAGGCAGTCTGTGAGGGTCTGGGGGAGGGGGGCGGGAGGGCAGGAGGGGGCTCCTGGAAGTCCAAGCTGTCTGGTTTTAGGAATAGAAACTTGGAGGCCAAGGAGGAGCTGGGCGGGACAGGGCGGCCCAGGCCCATGGCGAGGAGCTGGCTGGCTTTGCAGGTGCGGGCGTCCTGCTACAGGGCCAGGGCCAGGGCCAGCCTGGCTCAGCACGGGCAGGACGGGAGACCCAGCTAGGAATTTCCTTCTGGAGAAAATCCCAGGCCACCTCCCACTTCATAGAACCGGGGGGCCCTCAGAAGGGGGTGTCCTCACCCAGCCATGGCTAGATCCTCAGGCCTGCCTTCCCTCCTGCATTGACTTGAACAGAAAAGGGACCCTCTGGGCCCCCCAAGCCTCCTGCCTCCCCCGGCTCTAGGTCCCACCGCCTTCCTTCTTCTCAGGGACGCTTGTCAATCATTTTCCTCCTCCTCTTCTTCTGCCACTGCCCTCTGCCTCCCCAAGGCCCCTTCCCATCAGCGTTAAGTGAGGTCCGGTGTCACCATCTTAAAAAAGACAAGAACCCTCCCTTGACCCCACCCCCTCAGCCTCCCAGGCAAGAGTCTCAGAGGAGGCATCTTTTCTTGCTGTACCACTTCCTCACCTCCCACTCTTCCCTCAACCCACTCCAGTCTGCTTCCACGCCCACTGCCCTGGGACTACTTCCCTGTGGCCGAATCCTGCAGACACACCCCAGCCGGCGTCTCCTTGACCGTGGCCCCACAGCCCGCACGGCTCACCGCGCCTTCTTTGCTTGCCTCTTCCTGCCCGCGACTCCCCTCTCGCCCTCGCCATCACCACGCCCTGCCTCACCTCCTCAGAATGTTTCCAATTGGAACGTTCTATCCAGCCCCACTGTCACCAGCCTCACTCAGGCCCCCAGCCTCCCTCACCCGGCAGTTCAGCCGCTGCCCGTCCTCACGCGGCAGCCCCCACGCCAAACTGGTTCTGTGTGTTCCCTGTTTATTTCCTGCCGCTGCGGGGCCTGGGCCTGGGGTTGTGTTGGGAATGAACTGTGGAGATTACGACAGGCCCCAGTCAGGGCCTTTGGTTGTTGTCCGGTACATTCTCCTCCAAGCTTAGCAGGATTCCAGTCAAGACGCCGAGTAGGAAAACGCTGCGTTCCCTCCTCCCATAACTACGTCAAAACTACAGCGAAATTATAGAACCAGCCTTGAGGCCTGCCTGAACACTAGCCAAGCAGAAGCCCCATAACTCAGGATGCAAAGGAAAAGCCACGCCAAGATGGGCCTTGTAACTTGTATCAGCGATGTTCGGAAAACAATGCCGCACGCACTTGGCTGATCCTAGAATAAAAGCCGAAATAATGGCCCAGCCGTGTTGGCTCAGTGGTTGAGCGTCGACCTATGAGCCAGGAGGTCATGGTTTGATGTCTTTCTCTCTTCCTCTCCCTTCCTCTCTGAAGTCAATAAAGATATATATTTTTTGAGTATTATCTTTATTTTATTTTTTTTTTTAAAATTTTAAATTATTGATTAAAGTATTACAAATAGAAGTACATATGTCTCCTTTCCCCCCATTTACCTCCCCCACCCCCACCCCCCCGCACATGCTCTTACCCCCCCCCCAAGTGTCTATATTTAATTTATTTTATTTTTAAAAATATATTTTATTGACTTTTTACAGAGAGGAAGGGAGAGGGATAGAGAGTTAGAAACATCGATGAGAGAGAAACATCGATGAGCTGCCTCCTGCACACCCCCTACTGGGGATGGGCCCACAACCATAGTACATGCCCTTGGCCGGAATCGAACCTGGGACCCTTCAGTCGGCAGGCTGACGCTCTATCCACTGAGCCGAACCGGTCAGGGCTATATTTAATTTCTTTTTTAAAAGTCAAAATAAATGAAAAAAGAGTTTAGCGGGCTTTCAATCTATCTGATTCTGGTTCATTTCTTATAGGAAACCCACAGCTGAATATCTAGTGCCACTGCGACTGGAACATGAACACCGCATGGGGGCCTGGAGTGGCTTGAGAAGGAGAAATCCAAACCGTCCCTGTGCCTGGCCCACCAACCACCACGTGTCCTTCGATGGGAAGACTTCTAGGTAGATATATGAGGGACTCCCCTGCCCCCCCCTCCCCCCATCGAAGACACCCTGCTCTCTGGGCTTCAGCTGGAAGATGAACAATCAGGATGCACCCCCACCTCCTTCCACACCTGCTTCCCCTCTCGTGCCCCCCACTGCCCTGCAGACGGAAGATCGGGCTCTCTGGGTGGTCCTCCTCTTCGGGTAAAGCCCCACAGTCTCTCCTGCCAGGCTTGCTCCTGGGTATCTTAAAGAGGAAGTTAAAGAGGCGTCCAGAAAATCCTTTTAACAACTATTCTCTCAAGGCTGTTGTCTGGCTGAATAATCTTATTTTGGGGGTGTCAGGAGCCACATGTTACTAGCTCCTCCCCTGCATGTGCTTCTTGGCTAATCCTCACCCCACGTCCAAGGCAGGCAGATGACCGCGCTGACCAGGACGCAGGCCACATGCGCGGAAATGCAAAGGAGAAATGTAAGTGACCCTACTTTTCAAAACAGGATCTTATATCATCGAAGACTTCCTGCTTTGCTAAGGGCAAGTCCAGAATGTGCAAGAGGGTTCTTTGGGGTCTGGCCCCTGCTTATCGCCCCAGCCTCAGCTCATCACACTCCCAGACTCACACTTCCACAGCGGCCGCACTGGGCTTTCTCAGTTCCTTCAACACATTTCGCCCCGGACCTTCCTCAAAGCTTCAGGGTAGTCTGGAAAGCTCTTGGCCTTTCTCTGGAACTGACAAACTCCTACTCATTTCTCAGGTTTTCGTGGTGGTTGTTCATCCTCAGCAGAGGATATTTTCTCCCATTGCCTTTCAGAGAGAGTTGGAAGGGAGAGAGGGCGGGACACAGAGAGAAGGGAACATTGATGTGAGAGAGACACATCTACTGGTTGCCTCCCGCACCCACTCCAACGGGAATGGGGAGTGAACCCGCAATCCAGGCATGTGCCCTTGACCAGGAATCGAACCCGAGACCCTTTGGTGCTCCAGCAGACGCTCTAACCACTGAGCACATGGGCCAGGGCTCATTTCTCAGGTGTTGATTTAAATAAAGGTCCTTGTATCGGGGAGGACTTCCCTGGCCCACGGCATCCCTCGGAGCACCCCCACCCTTGTGATTCTGTATTGTTCTCAGGATGCACTGAGCACCCCTGTTCCCCATTGGAACAGCCGCTGCAGGAGGGCGAGAACAACCTGTCTCCCGGCACATCCTCGGTCATCAGAATCCCTCATCTAGATTAAAGCGATAACTTTCTAAAACGCAAATCCGCTTGAAACCTTGGGTGGTTCCTCTGCTCACTCAGGTCAAAGGCGAGCTCCTTTTCCTTTAGCTCCCAAGGCCCTGCAGGCCCTGGCCTCTTCCCTCCCGTCGCCCCCCTCCCCCACCTCCCACCCTTCAACCTTCACCTGGCCTCTCAGGTATTACAGGGCCCAACCTTTGCCTCCAAGTCTTCAGACGAGCTATTTCCGGTACAGACAACTCTCACTCATCCTTCAGCCTCAGCTGAGAACTGCACTCATTGGTTGATTGACTGATGGACTGATTGATTGAATTGAACAGTTCATTCATCTTGTTCTGCGTGCCGGGAAATGTGGTAAATGCCGAGGAAACAAAGTGAACAAGACAGACCACCCCCAGTTTCCTCTATGTTATCTCTCCTGACCCTTCTCGCCCCCAGGCTGGGTTACGGGCCTCCCTTGGGCTCCTCGCTCTGGAAGAAGCCCTAGCCGCTTGATCACACTGTCGTGATGACTGCGTTCCTGGTCTCTGCTCTCCCATTGGCTATTGTTAAATGACGCTATGACCCATCCAAGTCCTCTGCTCAGGGTGGTTATGAGAAATGGGAAATGGCACAGAGTGGAGGAGCTGAGGGCAGGGGCTCAGGGCAATGAGGGAAGGGGGGTCAGAGCCAGGGGTCAGCATCCGAGACAAAAGAAGAGGCCCCTGTGTCTCCTTCCTCAGGGACGTGCAGAAAGTGTGGTCAAAAAGTGTGCTTGGAGCCCGACATGAAGGGTCATATGTGGCACCGTCCTGTTTATTCCATTCCCGGAGCAGTCAGCCCAGAGACAGAAAGCAGCTTGGCGACTGCCCGAGGCTGGGAAAGGGAGGCAGGGGGCGTGACAGATTAACGGGAGTGGGGGTTTCTTCTGGGTGATAAAACGGTAGAGGTGGTGGTTGCACAACCCTGAATGGACTGAATGCCACTGAACTGTACGCTTTAAAACGGTTGCTTTTATGTTATGTGAGTTTCACCTCAATAAGGAAGAGAAGGAAGGAGAGAGGGAGGGAGGAAGGAAAGCGAGGGGGGCGTGGGGGTCTTCCCTTTACCTCGGTCAGTCTTGAAGTCAGACCCATCAGACTCTGGGAGGACTGGGTCTGCTTTGACAGGAGAAAGGGCCTCCCAGAGCCACCTGGTTCTTCTCTGGGGACAGGTAAGCTGGGAAGGCCAGGACACCGGGCACCGTGCAGGGACGCCACTTCTCAGACACAGGGACTGGGTGGTGGGGCTAGTCAGCCATTCGAGGCTTGAAGTCCCGCTGAGTCACTCCTTAGCTAAGTTTCCTTGGACAAGTTGCTTAACTTCCCTGAACTTCCTAGTTGTCATCTGCGAAAGGAGGCTACAAATACCTACTCCACAGGGTTGTTGCAGGGATCATGTGAGATAAAGTGCTTGAGGTGACTCGAACGCCCTCAGCCCTGCATAATGACGAATGGCATCATTCTGCAGCCATCCCTCCTCCTTGCAACACGAGGGAGGTGGGGCCCAGAGAGTGGAAGCGACTCGTCCAAGGCCACACAGCACGCTCCCTCGGCTTGCTCAGGGTCGGCCGAGCTTCCTCTGCAATCATTCCCACCCCTGCTTGGCCAGGCCTTTTCTGAGAATCCCTAACTCAGTGGTTCTCAACCTTCTGTCCCTTTAAATGCAGTTCCTCATGCTGTGACCCAACCATAAAATTATTTCCGTTGCTCCTTCATCACTGTCATGTTGCTACTGTTGTGAATCGTCATGTAAATATCTGATATGCAGGATGGTCTTAGGCGACCCCTGTGAAAGGGTCATTCGACCGCCAAAGGGGTCGCGACCCACAGTTGAGAACCGCTGCTAACCCATCAGTTTGCCCTTCACACCCTAATCAGCTACCCCTCCCCCATTTGGCAATGGAGTTAGAAAGCCACAGGCTGCCACTATTTCTCAGCTCTGCCCCTACTGGCTGCAAACAGGCACAGAGAGGTTAAGGTACCTGGCCAAACTGACACAGCAAGTAAGCGGCCAAGCCGGGTCAGGGACCTGCCTAGATGCACCCTTTGCACGTTTTTACGAGGTGGTTACTTATCTTTTGTTTTTGTTTTTTGATTTGCAGGGTACATGAGCGCAGTCGGCACTTCGGATGGAAGGTACGAGTGAGAGTAGCTCCTGGACTCTGAGAAGAACATGGGCCAGGCTGGGCCATGCCCGAAGTGTGGCTGTGCCCCCTCCCCAGGTTGGCAGTGAATGCCTTGGGGGGTGGTGGTGGCAAGGGACCGAATCCCAAAGAGCAGGTGATGGCCAGGAGGCTGTGGTTGGAGAGGGAAGGTGCCCTCTATTCATTAATGGAGCACAATCCTGGGGGGCTGATCCTGTTTCTCCAGACCCTCAGGGAACTAGCAGGCCTTTTCTAGTTTGGGGTGCCCAGTGGACAGTGCGGGCATGCAATTAGCAAAGCCCTCCACCTGAAAATCTGGATCCCAGGTACCGAGAAGTCCCCAGAAAGATCCAGGCCAATTGCCAAGAGGCACAGCCAGGACTCAGCCGGCTAGCTGCTGGATGCAGGTGGCTGGCCGTCACCCATGGCCGACACAAGGCTTACCTTGACCCGGCCTGACAACCCACTTTGGTCACTGCAGCAAAGGGGACAGCTGCCAGGGAGGCCCGGGCAGGTGCCTGGCTGCCTGCCCAGGTCAGTGGGGACGCCCCAGTGACCTCTCAGGGGGGGCAGCTATGATGGCCTCAAAGCACGCAGACCTCAGGGCAGGGAGCTCCAGAACGCTCCCATGTCAGACCCTCAGCTTGCTGTGTCTGGGAGCCACCACCCCCAACCCTTCCGCCAACTCTATCCCAGTCCAGCGGCAGGAGGCAGAGAGACTCAGCAACAACCCATCCTGATCCGATATGGCGCTCGGGGGGGAACCCAGGCCTGAACAGAATCTGAGATAGTTCCCATTTCATCACAGGCTCTCGGCGTGAGGAAGTGCGAACATCACGCGGCCCGCTCTTTCCCCATTCTGAGCATTCCAGGGGTTGCGTTTCCTCTGTGACATTCCAAGGGCAGAATGGTTACCCAATCTGCTTGCATTCCTCCAGTGACGGGGAGCTTGCCATCCTCCAAAGCAGTTCCGGGCAGTTGTCATGGAGGAGGGTTCATCCTCACACTGGCCCGTCCCTACCCTTCCCATCTGCGTCCTGCTCCCCCCATCCTGGTCCCCACAGAAGGTGGCCAGGCCCTGCTCCTCGTGGCTTTCGGAGATTTGAAGATAGTTATGGGTCCCTGTCTCTAAGGGGTTAGCAGGAGGAAAGAAACCCACACAGGGCCCAGGGCAGCAGGAGGGTGGCTCCTAGGCCGTCTGGATGGCAGACACATAGCCTTGCTAGCTGGGGGCGCTGCACCCACTGTGGAGCCTTTCGGGGTCCCCGGGGCCTGGAGAGAGGGGCACGGCGTCCTAGAGAAAACACGGTCCCTGGAATTCGGCCACTTCTAATTTTATCACTTCCTGGTTGGGATCCTTTAAACAAGTTGCTTAAACTTTCTGAGCTTTAGTTTTCTGCTCTATTAAGTGAGAAAATATCTTGTTTTGTTTTGCGGTTCAAATGACATCACCTATGGAAAAACGCTTTGTCCACCGAAACCAGCGCTGCGAATCATTCACCAATGCCCGCGTCCTCGGTGTGGGCCTTCCGGGTGGACTTGCGACGTGTGAGTAAGTGCGTGTCTGCGGCGCGTTGTCCTAAGACAGTGGTGGCGAACCTGTGACACGCGTGTCAGAGGTGACACGCGAACTCATTTTTTTGGTTGATTTTTCTTTGTTAAATGGCATTTAAATATATAAAATAAATATCAAAAATATAAGTCTTTGTTTTCCTATGGTTGCAAATATCAAAAAATTTCTCTATGTGACACGGCACCAGAGTGAAGTTAGGGTTTTTCAAAATGCTGACACGCCGAGCGCAAAAGGTTCGCCATCACTGCCCTAAGAGGTCTCTGCCTCTTCCTCGAGGCCTGTGGCTGGGCCTTGACCCTGAGGACCTCAGCTCGCCCACCCTGCCCAAGGGCCTCAGCTGGCTTCGGAGACCTGGAGAGAGCGGGTGGGCCTCTCGGGTCTGGGTGTGGAGTGGGAGCCACGTGGGAGGGGCCCAGTGGGGTCCCCCCCGCTGCCGCCCTCAGTGGGTCCTCCCCTCTCGGGAGGCCCCAGGCTGCCCGCCCAGAGCTGCACCTGCACAGAGTGCACAGCACAGCTGCCACCACTCCCTGCCCAGCCTTTCGTTTAGACCAGGGGTGGGCAAACTTTTTGACTCGAGGGCCACAATGGGTTCTTAAACTGGACCGGAGGGCCGGAACAAAAGCATGGATGGAGTGTTTGTGTGAACTAATATAAATTCAAAGTAAACATCATTACATAAAAGGGTATGGTCTTTTTTTTTTTTAGTTTTATTCATTTCAAACGGGCCGGATCCGGCCCGCGGGCCGTAGTTTGCCCACGGCTGGTTTAGACAGAAGTTCACTCGAATCCCTCAATGGGAGGGGGTTTTATTGGGAGAAGCAGTGGAGGGCCGGGAGTCAGGAAACGCGGCCTAATGACGTTGGAGGGCTTGTGAAGGGAGGCTCTCGGCCAGTCCAACCCGGCACTGGCCCGAGGAGGCCCCGGAGAGGAAGGCGCCAGCCGGGTAGTGGCGGGGCTGCCTGCTGCATCGGGGTTCTGGGTCCCAGCAGGACTCTTTCCTGGCAGCGTGGCGCCTCTCTGAAGACTCCGTGCCGCCAGCCCCCGGCCTGCGACTCCATCCGGGCTCACCGGCAGGCCGATCCCGTGACTGGGCAGCGCGGCTGCTGCCCGCACCCTCCGGTGTCACGGGAGCACAAAGGCCAGGAGCCTCCACAAATAGCAGCCTGTCGCCACCCGCCTAACCCCGATCCGGTTTATCCGGAGTTAGCAGCAGTTCCCGTGGGATGCACTTCCCAGGTGGGGCCAAGCCGGCACCCCGTCCTTCCTCATGCCACGGGGTGCCCCGAGGGAGACAGCGCTGCGAACAAGGGGGGACCCTGGAGGAAGGGGAGCGAGGTCAGGATTATCTTGGGGGTGGGGGTGGTGAGCCCAGGTCGGGCTGGGGTCAGGCAGCCTGTCTCAGTGGGTGCATCCCCACCTAGTGCAGCCCCCGTCCCTGGGCAGCAGCAGGGCTGGCAGGGACGTTACCCACTGTGCTCAGACCCAGCAGGCACTGGGCAGCACAGCCTCCTCTGCCCATCCGTCCTCTGGGCTCAGGCTGCCCAGCCATAAAGCAGGAACAAGTCCCATCCCTTACCTGCCTGGGGGGACATTGAGCAGGAGTGAGATAATGTCTGCACGCTCAGCCCGCGCTGGCTGCTGGCTGCGGGAGGCAGCCTCAACACATGTGGATTTTTACTGCCTCGAGTTCTGCCTGGCTCCCTCTGGGGGTCCCTGCTGCTCCCAGCCCCCACAGAGACAGCCTGCAGGCCCCACAGGCCGCCCTGGGCACGAGGAAGCTCACCGCCCAGCACCCAGCTCTCTGGGCCCTGAGGCCTGGGCCTGGATTAACTCCCCGCAGCCCATTGTTCAGGGTTCAAGGAGCCGCCACCCGCTCCTGGCATTCTGGTTGAACCAGCAGCCGGGGCGGCTGGGTGTGGCGGGGCCTAATGAGCAGGGTGTGCCCCCAGGAGTTGTTAGGAGGGGGTGGCAGCTGTGGGCAGGTCCCCACCCACGGCCGATGGGCGGGCCGGCTTACACAACACTCACCTATGCGAGGGGCGCAGCATCCCCGCCTTGTGTTTATTTTTAAAAAACAAACGCTCCACGTTGGTGGTGGGGGTGGGGAATATTTCCAAATATTTAAAAAGACATCATGCTAACCCTTTTTTTAAATCCCCAAATCTATTGGATGAGGAATGCGGACGCACGTTTGTAGGATTCTCACGGCGAGGGTAGCGTGCCCAGACGTTAACTGGCTCCTTGCCTCCCTCAGCTAACCCTGCCCCGTGATTTCCAAAAGGAAGAGACTTTTGGATCACTGGTGAGGGTGGCAGGTGGGCCTCACAGCCTGGCACTCTCCATGCCTCTGTCGGGCCCTGCCTCCTGCCTCTGGCTCTGCGGGAACCAGAGCTGCCCGCAGCCTCCGTGTCCTTTCCCGGGCAGGAGGGCGGCGTGCCCGGGCCTGCCTGGTGTCCGGGCACCGGGCTCCGGTCTCTGACAGCTCATGGAGTTTTGGACCCAATCAGTTTCCCAGTGATGCCCAAGTGGACTCAAGGCGCTGCCCGCTCACCAGTGTGTGCCTGGGGGCCGTGTCCCTGTCTGCGAGAGGCCGGCCTCGGCCTTTCGGCGGAGCGTCTTTGGGTCGGACGTGAGGGGGTCTGTGGAGAGCATCGCTGAGGCACCTGTGTGTGCACGTGGGGCCTGGTGATCGGGTCCTGCTGTGGCTGGGAGGTTCCGGTTTGGAGATTGGATTGTGGAACCAGAGGCCGCGGAGGGAAAGCCGGGGAAACACGGGCAGGTGGGCCTGAGAAGAAACCTGTGATGGGGAGATGTGCCCCTGCTCCTCAGCTGGGTGCCTCCGGGTCCAGCAACCTGGAGTGAGATGTGGAAACACCAGACGTCCGGGGCTGGGGCCCGGGACAGAGGCTGCTCCTCTAGAATCTCTTTTCAGTGTCATAAGTGCGTTGGCCACAGCGAGGGCGTCTGCTAACACTCAGGCACTGCCTCCATCACACGTTCTGCGTTTCACGGTGGCAGGCTCTGGGGACCGTACGACCAGGCGGTCCTGAGGGAGCTCTCGTCCATACAATTCCCCATCCAGCTCTAGCTCAGATCTCCCTTTCGAGCCGCAGGCCCAGTCCAGCTGCCCACGGCACCACTCATGCAGTCTTTGAAGGGCTGCAGGGGACGCCAGCGCCTGTGCTGAAAACCCCGTCCCCGCCCCCAGCCCAGACGCAGCGCCCCCTTCAGACTCCAGGACAGGCTAAGCTCCTTCCTCCATCTACCTTTGCAACACACTTACAATCGCCATGCTCACCTCTCCGTTCCGATGCATTTCAGAAAAATCAAAACCCCACCTTCCCTCTTCCAGGGAGTGTTTCTCGGCCACGCCCTTGGAATGTGTCTCCGTCTCCAGCAAGGGAAGGGGTTGTCGGGAAGAGGTTAATTGTTAGGGCAGGGACAGCCATCGGGAGGGGTCAGAGTAGAAAAGCTAGAAGCATCTTCAGTTATAGGCTGTGATGAAGGGAGTAGGGGGGCAGAGGCTATGCCTAACTTAATGGGGGAACTTGGGCAAGTCCACACCCCATCCTGAGCCTCAATCACCCATCTTCCAAGTGGGCATTGTGAGGACCAGATGACATAACCCTTTTAACACAGACCCGGCCACAGGAGATGCTTAGTGAGTGCCACTTCTCTCTCCGTTTCCCATAAGGCAGCACTCCACTGCAAAGGCCGGAGAGCCTGTCTGTACCCCAAACCATTTACTCCTCCAGGGCACTCTTGGGCCCGCGAGGAGGAGGCGCAGGGTCTAAGCAGCAAGGGTGATGGGGACTCTGCCCACTGCTTGCTAGGGCACCGCCACGGCGCCGCGGTGGGCGGAGAACACGGGGGTAGCAAGGCCTGAGGTGGAGAGCGAGGTCACCCTCTAGACCAGTGATGGCCAACCTTTTGAGCTCGGCGTGTCAGCATTTTGAAAAACCCTAACTTAACTCTGGTGCCGTGTCGCATATAGAAATTTTTTGATATTTGCAGCCATAGTAAAACAAAGACTTATATTTTTGATATTTATTTTATATATTTAAATGCCATTTAACAAAGAAAAATCAACCAAAAAAATGAGTTCGCGTGTCACCTCTGACACGCGTGTCATAGGTTCACCATCACTGCTCTAGACTCTAGAGCGGAGGTTCTCAACCTGTGGGTCTTGACCATTGGAAAACACATATAGCATATCAGATATTTACATTACGATTCATAACAGTAGCAACATTACAGTTATGAAGTAGCAACGAAAATAATTTTATGGTTGGGTCACAACATGAGGAACTGTATTTAAAGGGCCAGAAGGTCGAGAACCACTGGTCTAGAGAATTCAAGACCCTTTCCCCCAACTCCACTTTCTCTGAATGTCTGCAAAGAGAGCAGGATGTTGGGCATTGCCACCACACATGCAGAACAGCTCTGTCCTCTGCCTGGGACAAAGGCAAGGTGACCAGCCTGCATCCGTGTCAGGGAGGCTCACAGGGCGAGCACAGTCCAAAGGGCTTCAGGGCCCAGCGTCCCCATCGGCAGTCCTTCACTGAGCCGGCTGACAGCGCCTGGAGAGTGTGGGAGGGGCCCGTCGCCTTGACCAGCTGGGACTGTATAAGGCGGTATCGGGGTCCAGGGTATCTGGTGGGAGTGGGGGCAGACACGGAAACCAGGCTCTTCAGGGTAGGATTCACCAGGAAGTCCTGCTGGAACTTTGTGCTTCCAGTAGTGCAAGCCATGTGAGCATTTGAGACCTTGTCCCCTTCCACACCCACTGTGGTGCCGTAAACAAGGGGTGATCCTGCCTTTAGGGGACACACTGCCTGCCAGAGCCAGCCAGAGCCAGGCTGGGTGCCCGGAGGGCGGAGCGTGGCCACACTCACAGGTTTTCTTTTATTTGATAGTGGATTGTGCTGTGGTGAAATAGACATAGCATACTATGGACCTGGACTCTTCTACTTCAAGAAATTATATTAAGAAATTAAGCTGTTTGTGTTTGCATCCTCATAAATAAGGTTTGTTAGGTTGTATGTGGTAGCATATTTGGTTTGTTTGTTAAATTGTGGTCCAGCCCTGACCGACTTGGCTTGTTGGATTGAGCGTCGGCCTGCAGACTGAAGGGTCCCAGGTTTGATTCCGGTCAAGGGCATGCACCTTGGTTGCAGGCACATCCCCAGTAGGGGGTGTGCAGAAGGCAGCTGATCAATGTTTCTCTCTCATCAATATTTATAACTCTCTATCCCTCTCCCTTTCTCTCTGTAAAAAAATCAATAAAATATAAAAAATTTAAAAAATAGCAAACATTTTAAAAAATTGTGGTCTAATATGCATAACATACAAATTACCATTTTAACCGTTTCTAAGTGTTACATACATCTGCATTGTTTTGCAACCTATCTCCAGACCTTGTTCATCTTGCAAAACTAAAACTATACCAATTAAACACAGATCCCCAGTTCCCCCTCTCTCAGTCCCTGGGAACTGCTTTTGTTCTGTATTGAGGTATACTCCACATACAGTGCATTTTGACAGACGCATACACCAATGTAACTACGTCTCCATCTTTCCCCCCACTTTCTTCCTTTAAAAAAAAAGTATTATTAATTATAATGATATTCAGCATGCTGCACATTAGATTCTCAGAACTTTTCTGTCGATCCCCACCCCCTACCCGGAGGCAACCAACGTTCTGATTTCTATCATCACAGATTAGTTTTGCCTGTTCTGGGACTTAATTTAAATAACATTGTACCGTATGTTCTCTTTTGTGCTGACTCTTTCAGCATAATGTTGCTGAGGTTCACCCATGTAGCATCTATCCTCGGTTAGTTCATTTCTATTATTGAGTAATAGTCTACTGTAAGAAGGAACCTCAGTCTGGTCATTTATTCACATCTAGATGGACATTTGGGTTGTTTCCAGGTTTTGCTACCCCCCTCCTCCTTGTGGATACTACTGCTGAGAACATTTTTGGACAAGGTTTTGTGGGGGGGGGGTTTGGTGAATATGTTTTCATTTCTCTTGGGTACATAGTTGGGAATGGAATCGGTGAATCATAAAGTAGGTCTGTGTTTAAAGTTATAAGAAACTGCCGAATAGTTTTCCACAATGGTTGTACCATTTTACGCCCCCACCAGCAGCGTCTGAGTTCCAGGTACTCCAGGTCTTTGCCAACATTTGGTGTTGTTGGTCTTTTAAGTTCAGCCATGCTAGTGGGTGTGAGATGTGTTTGCATTGCGGTTTTAATGTGCATCTTCTGATTAACACGATGATGTTGAGCAATTTCCATTTGTTTATTGGCCAGTTTGTAATCTTCTTTTGTGACATGTCTGGTCAAGTCTTTTGCTCTCTTTCACTTCTTGTGTGGGTTTTTTTTCCCTTTTATTATTGATCTATTGGTATTCTTTATATATTCAATACCAGATATCAGAACTTTCTCAGGTATATACAGGGTATCCCCCAAAAATGTATACACACTTTAATAGCTAATAGCTCAATTTTGAAAATGAAATGTATTTTAATAAACACTGTCTTTCTAATTATTCAAAGTGTGTGTATACATTTTTGGGGACAACCTATATTTCGTGAATATTTCTTTGTGGACTGGCTTGCCTATTTTCTTAATAATGTCTTTTGATTTAAAAAAACATTTGAAGTCCAATTTCGCAATTTAAAAAAAAAAATGGTTCCTGCTTTTGTGACCTGTTTAAGAAACCTGTGTGAGCTGTTTAAGAAACCTCTGCCTTTTGCAATGTTACGGAAATTTTCTCCTCTGATCTCTTTTAGAAGTTTTAGGTTGTATGTCTAGGTTTATAATCCATTCCCAAAATAATTTTTGAGTATGAGGTGAGGTAGGGGTCAATGATCATCTTTGTATCCATGAATGTCCAGTTGCTCTAGCACCACGTAAAATTAAAAAGACTCCTTCCACCACTTAATTACCTTGGGGCCTTTGTTTGACATCAGTTCAGCACATATGCATCTCTGTTTCCTTGATCCCACTTCTATCCTTATGCCAAGACCACGCTGTCTGATTACTCTAGGTTTATAGGAAGTCCTAAGTCCAGTAGTGAAAATCCTCCAGGCGGAACTTGCTTTTGAAATGCCAACTCCCTCCCCCAGGATTTATCCTTTGCCCTTGTGGCCTCCAATCAGTTCAGTTCTGAATGCCAAGGGGAAGTGAGCACAATCCCAAGGTGCAGGGCATGGAAGAAGGAGGCCTCCCTGGCACTGGTTTTGAAAGCCAAGGCCTTAGGGGAGCAGAGACATACAGCATGGTAGCTAGAAGCCTGCCCTCCACTTCCAGTCAATAACCCTGCCAAGACTGTGAGGCTCAGAGCCATCGAGACCTCAGGGGACACGGGGCAGCAGCATGAATCCTGGACTTCACTGTGGCTCGTGGCCATGGCTCGGGAGAGCTGTGCCCTGAAGGGGGTGTGGGGCTGGAACGATGTCCATCCCAGCAGAGGTATGGACAGGTGGCCCTGCAGAAAGTCACCCAGTGCATCAGCTCCCTGTAGGCCTCCCAGAAAGTCAATCCTGATGCTAAGAAAAGGACAGGGGGGTCATGAATGGACTGTGATTAATATCCTCCCACTCCGGTGATAGGGGTCTCAGCCAAGTTAGAGGAAAGGAAGACAGCAATCTCTCTTCAACACCTGAGTTTATTGCTTAAGGTTTATTCTGGCTTTTTATGAAGTTTCTAGCAAATGACATTTAATATATATATTCTTTATTGATTTCAGAGAGGAATGGAGAGGGAGAGAGAGATAGAAACATCAGTGATTGAGAGAGAATCATTGCTCCGCTGCCTCCTGCACACCCCTCACTGGGGATTGAGCCTGCAACTGGACATATACCCTGACTAGGAATCGAACCATGACCTCTTGGTTCATAGGTCGATGCTCAACCACTGAACTACGCCAGCCAGGCGGCAAATGACATTTAAACGACTAAGGCTCATGTTAATAGAAGGGATGGTGGAGAGAGGGCCCATCCTTTCTGCCGGGGAGGGAGCAGGGGGCTCCCCATCGGTTGGTTTGTTTTGCTCACTTATGTTCCAGCCCCGCTGTCCAGGATTCATCCTCGCATGTTTCTCCGAGTCCTAGTTCCTTTCTAGCTAACGCACCACTCATGTCTTGAGCAATCAAAGGCCATCGCGGTGGGTCCCAGGTGACACCTCTGATATCCTCGTGGAGCCCCATTTTCAGGTGGGAGCGGCTGTGGGAGGGGCTGAGGCTCTGAGTGAGGACACGGGCTGTGGTGGTTGCAGAGAACATGAAGGCGGGGCTGCCTCGTGCTTCGCAGTCCTGGCATTGTTTTCCGTGCTGTCCATGTGCTGGCTACGCCCATTTCAGGTATGGGGAAACTGATGCTTCAGCCCTATTTACCAAGAGCCATGCCTCTAGATTGCATGTTGTTTTGCTGATATTAGCAGGGTCAGCTTGCGCCTGAACTCCAAGAATGTAAATGAGACATTTCAAAACGCATCGAATTAATACATTCCTTTGCTGTGATCCCATTCCCACTAAACGTTCAGAAATGAGGCACATGGAAAGTGGAAAACAGGCCGAAAATATTTGCTTGACTGCACTCTGGATTAGGGTGTACAGGAGAGTGTGAACACACACACCCACTGCACACACACCCTGTCGGTTGGGCCCTGGATTAGGGCTCTTTCAAAGCAACCAAGGCAGAGCTGCCAAGTTCAGGGTTGCCTCGGGCCTGGCTGTGCTGGGGTGAGGCCAGGGGTGCCAGGGTCAGAGAACCACAGTGTTCTGGAGTTCCCTGAGGGCCTCCACCCTGAGCCCACTGCTCAGGCAGCCCAGAGGGTGGTGGGCTGCCACCCCCCATGGGGAAGGCCAGCATCACTCAGGGGTTGGAAGCAGGGGACCTAGGGCACAGGACCCCAAACGCATGGCTAAATAAAGCTGCGCTCCTCCCCAGGGTCCTGTGACCCCTGCTCCTCGCAAGGACCCCTGGCACATGCCTCAGGGCCCTGCTCAGGGAGCACTGAACTCATTCACCCTCCCAGCAGTCGGGCCATGACGCGCATGGGCCTCTTACTCATCCTGAGGTCATCAGTCATGTTTCCAGGAGTGTGAGTCATTCAGGGAGGCAGGGTGGGGGTGGCGGGGGGGCAACTCCAGGGTAGGGGTGGGATGAAGTTGAAGAGGCACCGAGTCCCAGAACGAGCCCTCATCCCTCTTACTCCAAAGCTGGAAATGCTACTCTTTTTATTTTTTTTAAATATATTTTTATTGATTTCAGAGAGGAAGGAAGAGGGAGAGAGAGAGAGAAACATCACTGCTGAGAGAGAATAATTGATTGGCTGCCTCCTGCACGCCCCACACCGGGGATTGAGTCTGCAACCCGGGCATGTGTCCTTGACCAGAATCGAAGCTGGGACCCTTCAGTCTGCAGACCAACGCTCTATCCACTGAGCCAAACCAGCTAGGGCTGGCAAAGCTACTCTTTTTGAGAAGGGATGTAACCTTAATCTGCTCCAAAGTAGGTGTGTATGTAGAATAGTGGCAGTTTAAGGAAACAAAGACACTTCCCCCTTCATTCCTGGGTAGCTGAGAAAGGGTGGCAGCCCGGAGGAGGGCGGCCGGCACGATACCGTTTGGACTGATCAATAAAATATGAACTCACATTTGTCTAACGTGTTACCCCATTTACCTGCCAGGGGAACTGCTCAGCGTGGTCAGGTGAGTGGCTAATGCCCCACCTGGGAAACAGCAGAGCTGGGACTCGCACCCAGGCCCTTGGCTAGTCCAGCATCTACACCTCTGGATTGTGAGGCGTCCTCCGACCCGAGGGCTTGCCAACCGTGGGACTTGTTTTCTCTTCAAGGTCAGCCCTCCACAGCGGGGCCCACGCTTTCCTACGCCATGCCCTCGGGGGTCTCGGCAGTGGGTGCTCCGGGAGAGGTTCAGCTCCAGGTCATCCCCCTCCTCCTTCCTGCTCTGGGGCTTAGCTGCCTTCGGCGTAGCATCTTTTCCGAGGCCGTCACAGGTGGGAGAGCCAGGAGACCATGTAAGATGGAGAGCCGGTCAGCCGGTCAGCCAAGACTGTGAGAGGTGGCCGGAGGGCCTCGTGGCCCAAGCCCGAGGAGGTGAGCACAGCCGTCAGGCACGTCAGCTATGAATTGGCCGGGGAACCTGGCGGCTCACCCCCGGTGCCCGAGTTTCTGCTCTTTCCCGGCACATCCTCCCCAGAGAATAGTTGGAACATATCCTTCCTTTCCTGGAAGAGGAAACCCTGCAGGAAATGCTTGGGGAAAGGGAACTCCCATTTTGTGGGCACCTGCTCTGTTCCCAGACATTGTGCTGTGTTTTACATGGCTTATCTTTTTGGATCTTCACAAAAATCCCCCGTGGGGCCGACGGTAGAATCCTCATTATGCTGATGAGGAAACTGAGGCCTCAGAGGTTATGTAACGTGGGCTACATCACCAACGAGTAAGTGAAGGAGGCAACATTAGAATGTAGACCTGACAGCTCAGTGCTCATGCGACTGAATCATCCTGCCTTAGAAAGTGGACAACAATGTGGGAAATGTAGCTCAAACCACCTCTCCTCAGATACTAACCTCAGATCAAGATCAAAGAGAAGGGCATTGTCACAGGAGATCAGAGCCTCTCACCCCCTGAGCTGTAGCCCCCACGCCTGAAGTTCCTGCTCAGTCCTCATGTGCTTGACTTGGGAGAGAGGGCCTTTAAAGAGGCCACTGAGTCCAAATGAGGTCATTAGGATCCTAATTCGATGTGGCTGGCGTCCTTTATAAGAAGAGGTTGTGGCTCAGCGGTTGAGTGTCAACCCAGGAGCCGAGAGGTCACCGGTTCAAACAATAGGTCGCTGGTTCGATTCCTGGTCAGGCCACATGCCCGGTTATGGCCTCGATCCTCAGTAAGGGGTGTGTGGAAGGCAGCCCATCAATGATGTTTCTCTCTCTCTCCCTAATTCCCTCTCTCTCTAAAAATCAATAAAACGTTTTTCTTTAAGAAGAGATTAGAACAAAGATTCAGGGGGAAGATCATGGGAAGGTGCTGGGAAAGGTGGCCTTTCGTAAGCCAAGGAGTGAGGCTTCAAAGGAAACCACCCCTGCAGACCCCTTGGCCTTGGCCTTGGCCTTTGTGCCTCTAGAACTGTGAGAGAGTAACTTTCTGTGTGTGAGCCACCAGTCCTGGCTGTGGCAGGCCTACCAAGTGAATGTGGAGCCCGTTCGAAAAGCCACCTCTGTGCTCCTGGCCCCCGCACGTGGCAGGCGCCGCATCCGTGTTGTTGAGCGGCCGACGGAAGTGCCAGCAACAGAGAGAATTCACATTTTGATTTTTGCAACCAGCCTCTGCCCTCCTGTCGAAACTTCCTGTTTCTGAGGAACAGAGATTTTTCCAGATCCCAGAGGACATCCAGTAAGCCCAGCAGCTATTACCAAATAATTCTGGTTTTGATGAGCTCAGCGGTATGAATCAGAAGCGGGCAGAGCGGTGTTTCCCTGGAAATATACCTGAGGTTATATGTTAGCATGAGAAGCAAAGGTATGTTTGGGGCTTTATCTCCAGCAAGGAAATGTTGGCGATGCCGGAACCCTCAGCCATGGGGAAATGGTCTCTCCTCCGCGTGTGTGAGCAGGAGCCACCGAGGGCCTGGGCAAGGCTTGTTGCTCGAACAGAAGCAACCTCTTGGTACCCAGGGCCCATCCTCGTGACTTTTTGTTTGCTTGTTTTGTTTAAATAGATTTTTATTGATCTCAGGGAGGGAGGGAGGGAGAGGGAGAGAGAGAAACATCCGTGATGAGAGAGAATCACTGATTGGCTGCCTTCTGCATGCCCCACACTGGGATTGAGCCCCCAACCCAGGCCTGTGCCCTGACTGTGACCTCCTATTTCATAGGTTGATGCTCAACCACTGAGCCACACCGGCTGGACTCGATCTCATGGCTGTCAGAGAGGTCTCTTATTTGAAAAAAAAGAATTCTAGGGATGAGGGTGGCTCCTGGGAACCCTGGTCATCTGGGTGGGCTGCAGCCTAGAGGGGCCCTGGCTGCAGCTCCCCCACGAGGAGCCCTGGAAGCTTCCCTAGATGTCTGGTGCTCTGAGACGCACAGAGCACACAGCAGGGAGCCCCCCCAACCCCCCCGCCCCGCCCGCGGACTCGGGGAGCCAGGGTCTCGATGATGCTGCGATGGGATCGACAGGGCATGGGAGGGAGGGTCGCCGGCTATTTCTAAGGGCATCCGGTGGAGCTGGCCACGGCTGAGGGGGAGCTGTAAAATACCGTGGACAGCGAGTTCAACAGGAGGTCCTCACAGGCCCGGTGGTGGCCGAGTTTGGAAGTGGCCACCAGAGCTCAGCCGGCCCTGGCTTCTGATTCTGGCTCGGCCACGTGTTGGTGGAGAGGCCTGAGCAAGCTCCTTTTCATCCGTCCCCTGGGGAGTGGCTGGACCTCCGAGGGTCCCTGGGGGGCGGCCTGGGTGGCGGTGTGCACTAAAACCAGCACAGGCCGGACCTGTACGAGCGCCATGACTGAAGGCAGCCCTGCTCCTGAGTGAGCCGCCCTCTGGCTCGCTGTCCTGGGTGCACACCCTCAGGGCCCCCGCCTGGAGGACAGCGGCTCAGCTCCTTCCCGGCCTGGCCTCGTCCTCCTCTCCCACGTCATTTTCACCACCTCCTGCTTCACCTTCTTAGGAACTGCTTACAGTTCCCCAAACCTTCCCCCAACGACGGCTGTGCCTGCGAGCACGATGCTCCCTCCTCTGCCTGAAACTCCCCTCCCCTCCCTTGCCTGGCTCCTGCCTACTCCTCCCACACAACTTACCCCAAACATCCCCTCCCCGGCCCTCTTTCCCTCTCGGGGCATTTTTTTTCTGGCCACTCTCTCTGAGTGGAGGCTTGCTACTGGCCTCCAGTCACATCTGCGCTGGGCCCTGCACACCTGGCCCTGCACACCTGGCCCCTGCACACCTGGCCCCTGCAGTGGAGCTTCCTTGTGCATCTAGGCCAGCCGTGGGCAAACTACAGCCCGCGGGCCAGATGCGGCCCCTTTGAAATGAATAAAACTAAAACAAAAAAAGACCGTACCCTTTTATGTAATGATGTTTACTTTGAATTTATATTAGTTCACACACACACTCCATCCATGCTTTTGTTCCGGCCTCCGGTCCAGTTTAAGAACCCATTGTGGCCCTCGAGTCAGAAAGTTTGCCCACCCCTGCTCCAGGCCATTCCCTCCCAGGTCCTGTCAGTCCTGTCCCTCCCCAGGGCCTCGTCTAGACTCTGAAGCATAACAGCTCAAACACTGTGTGTTGAAAGAACGAGTGACTTGCTAACTGAATGACTTCTGGATCTGGGGCCGGTCTCACCAATGAGTCACAGGCCCCGAGTCACCGTGCCTTGCCCCCACCCACCGGCCGGGAAACACTCCCCACCATGACGTCCCCAGATACCCTGAATTCTCAGAACCACTGGGCCCTCTTTCTTCTCCTTTTGCTCCTATCTGCTTCTCCTCCCCCTCCCCCTCCTTCCTTTTCTTCCCCTCTGGGGGCGGCACGTCCAAATAAGGCGATGTTCTCTCCCGCCCCCTTCCCTGTGTACTGTCACGATGTTCACCCAGCGATGACCCCGGGGTGATGGTGAGATAGAATCACGAGCTGATCCGCAGGTGGAAGATAAGATTCCAGCGCGCTGCCTGGAGCTGGACAGATATGGAGACTCTGTTGCTCTGCTTTAACTGAGTGGACCCCATGCTCTGCGTTAACTGAGTGGAGACCTGGGAGGGTGTGGGTGGGGGCGGGGGGCGCTGTTTCACTGGGAAAGCCTGGGCCAAGGAGAATGGGCGGGAGGTGTGGGAACCTGGCAGAAAGGTTTGGCCTCTCAAAGCCTCCACATTCCAAGACAACTCCTGCCCCCGACCTGTGGTCCCTCGGGAAGGGC
The DNA here is from genome assembly GCF_964212035.1 of Myotis nattereri. Classification (NCBI taxonomy): domain Eukaryota; kingdom Metazoa; phylum Chordata; class Mammalia; order Chiroptera; family Vespertilionidae; genus Myotis; species Myotis nattereri. The sequence continues at coordinate 71,470,358 of NC_138085.1, read as the reverse complement.
AGTCATCCTTCCCCCAACCCAATGCAGAGGGTCTGGCAAAGGCCCGGAGGGGACAGCCACAAGCTCCAACCAACCCCAGAGGACATCACCGCCCCTTCCTCTCGTTTTCTCTCTTTGCGCCCCTTTCCTTTTCCCTAAGACATCTCACCAAGTGTGTGTGTGTTGGGGGGGCGGGGGGGGGAGTACGGTGGTTCTGGCACACGTTACAAGGAGCTGGCCATTCAGAGCATGCCTCCAGTTCATTGTCATTTCCTGTGGTGTACTTGTCCCTGAGAATAGAAAGACACATTAGGACCCTGCTTCTGGAACATGTGTATGTTTTGGGGATCATGAAGACAACAGAAGTGATAGTTGTGACTCTTAAAAAAACAACACACAAACATCTGAATAGAAAGCAGCTGCTGGGGCTGGAGAGAAACGGCACAATGAATAAAGGATTGCTACCTCGTGTGTCTGCCTGGGAGGAAATGTATGGCCTGCATTAACCCCCAAGCTGGTTTGTAAATAAGTAAAAGTAAATAAACCAAGGAAGGCAGATACATCAAAGGATGTTTCCTGGTTGGCTCTGAAGGGGCAGAGAGCGCCCAGCTGGCCACACAGCCGCTTCTCCGCCCCCACCTCCTCACTCCGCATCCCAGTCGTCTCCTGGTCTGTGCCCCCCCAGGCGGTGAGCCCTGGAGGCCAGGGGCTGTGCATATCATCTCTGGATCCCCAGGGCCTCGCACAGGCCCTGGCACAGTGGGTAGACTGGTCATATAATTTATCTTCCCAACGGGAGAGTGAAAGGAGGCTATTCATAATGATGTCAGGACAACAGTTGTAGTCTAGGACGAATGAATGAATGAATGAATGAATGAATGAGTCTTAAGATCGAGGCTGTTGGCCCTGAGGCACCCATGACTTCCTACATCTGCTGATGCCGCTGTCAAGCAGAAAATTCGCTGCGTACATACTGCTTTTTAAAGTCCATCTTTGGCCCCGAACAATGCGGCTCCACGGGTTGGGCATCATCCTGGGCACCAAAGGGTTGCCTGTGGTCAGGGCACATACCTGGGTTGCAGGTACGGTCCCCGGTAGAGGGCCTGTGGGAGGCAGCTGATCAATATGTTCCTCTCTCTCTTTAAAAAAAAAAATCAATGAAGTCCATCTTTGTTCTCTTGCAAACAAGAACTCCCGTGACAGAGGGAAAGCTGGGCTGAGATGGAAGGGCCCTGTTGGAGCTGCTCAGCGCATCCCCCACCACGTGCATTCAATTGTTCTTTACTGCATTTCATCCTCACACCTGCCTTGCAAAATACTCTTGTTACTTTTTGCAAATGAGTCAACGGAGGCTTAGAGAAGTGAAATAATGTGCCCACCGGCACACAGCCACACAGCTACCAATATCAGAGCTGCACCCCAGGCCCAGGGCTGCCGGCCACCGAAATGTGTGGTTTTGATAGTGCCTAACACCGTCTTGTGTGCCTTCTCTCCCGGAGAGAACTTAGAATCGCAGCCTGGGGTGTCCCACTTAAAACAGCAGGCCCGCTTGGCCCTGCTCTGTGCCTCGGTAACCTCACGTCCTCGGGCTGGGAGCAGGGCGCTGTCCAGGTGGGAACAGAGTTTGCCTCCGGGAGGCCAATCCCTCATCCGATTGCAGGTGGCCTCCCGGATGGCGCAGTGGCCAGGCAGGAAGGTGAGAAGTGGGCTCCTCATTGTGCCAGGCCCTCCAACCTCCCCACGGGTAAGGCTCTGAGACTTGAGGGCTGTGTCTGGGCCCTCACGGGTAGTGCGGGTGGGTTAAGGAAGAGAAGGCAAATCCAGACACCTAATCAAATGCTCCACTCTGCCTCCTGCCCTCCCCACTCCCGCCCCCACCCCTAGGAGGGCCGTGGAATCTCCTCGATACGGGCCATTTCTCCAGAAGGGCCATCTGTGGCCAGTTCCTGTCCATCCGGAGAGCAGGCCTGGCGGTCTGTGGTCTCCAGCGCAGAGTGGACCATGCTGCCCCAAGCACCTGGCAGGGCCTGGCCAGGCTATATGGGGAGAGGGAAGCAATGCCAGGGTGCTCATTTCCTCGCAAGAGTCCCAGGAGCCTGCTGTCGCCCTGGGTGGGTGGGGAAGTGAGAGGAGGTGGGCCTCGGCCAGGCATGGGCACTGGGCTCAGCCAGGGCCCTGCTGGGCCCTCTCCCAGCTCACCCTCCACCTGCCTGCCCTCTGCCTGCAACTCTCTGCAAACAGACCTTGCCCCCTTGCTGCCAACCTCGCATGGCTAACTGGCGCCCTCTAGTGGCTGCCTCTGGCCCAGTTGCCCCTCTGGGCACATCACACACAACTCCCGGGGAGGCAGGCCTGCAGACAGTCCCCCAAACCTACCGCTTCTCTTCCCACCAGGACACTTGATAATGATACGGGGACAACAGACATAGAAAGGACTGTCCCAGGCAGGTTGGGCACCTGGTCACCCTGCCCGGTGAGAAGCGCCCCTCCCCACAGCTGCTCCCAGAGACACACCTGGGAGCGGCCCCATTAAGTAAACGAGAGAACACTGTGAAGTCCTTAGCACGCGGCCGGGAGAGCAGGTGGTCGATGACCATCTATTAGCTACACTGGGCAGCAACCACCCGGGGCCAGGTGACGCTGCTTGGGAAGCAAGGGCTCCAAGTCTGGAGCTGGCGCCTCGCAGCAGGGCGGGCGTGGGGCTCCCGTGTGGTGGCTGATGGAGGAGGGAACCCAAGGCATCCCTCCTCTTGCCCTTTTGGGTCTCGCTGGGGAGGCCAGAGGAAACCTGCTCCTCCCTCGGGAGAAGGGATCCTGACAGGGCGCCTCTCCGCACTGGCTTTGCAGATGGGCCCGCCCCCCTCCCCTGCCCCCCTTGACCAGCTTTAGAGATGACCTCTGCTCTGCTGGGCAGGTAAGTGTGTGGGTGGGCGCCTGCCCTGGCCTTCATTCCCCTCTCCCCCTCCATTTCCTCATCGCTGCCTTCTGGCTTCGGGGACAAGGCCTCGGGTGGTGTGATAGCTGCTGACTCCCGGGGCTCTCTGACCCAGGCTGAGGGTAGGAGGCAGGCACCTGTGACCCCAGCGCCAGGCACAGGTGGGGCCCAGCATGGGGGCTGGGTCTTTCCCTTGGGCAGCAGTCAGGGAGGGAGCAGGCACACACACAGATAAGCTCATGGTAAGCCCCAGGTCAGCGTCAGGTCAGGGGGACCACACAGGCTCTGGATGCAGAAGAGGGGGCCAGGGAAGACCCATAGGATGGGAACAACAGGCTCAGTTTGGGGGCTCCCGGGGAGGGATGGGGTGGGGGGGCTGTGTGTGTGTGTGTGTGTGTGTGAGATTCAGCGAGGCCTGGAAGTGACTTTGGCAAAGTCGGGGAGATTTGGGTGCTGGGTGCTTCTTGGCGTGGGGATGACGGGGCAGGTCCGGTACCTTGTGTGGGAAAGGAAAGAGATTTGAGTTGGTTTTTGTGTTCCTCAAACCAGTTTGCCCACATCCTTGGCATCTGTGCCCCGGGCATGACCTGTTGGAGTCTGGCATGTCTGGGCCTGAGGGGCCACGGTGCCTACGTGAGGCCAGCGGTCTCTCTGGCGGCCATGGGGTCATGGGGCACTGGGAGTGGAGGGAGGCTTGGACTCTGCCTGCTTCACTGCACTTAGAAGGCCCCTCCCTACACTTAAAAGGCAAAGGAATGTCCTCCTGCTCCTCACTCAGCCCTCTGACCCCACCCCCACCCGCAGGGAGTCGCAGTCCACTGAGCTGGCTATGGACTCAGCCCCATGCTGGCTCCGGGAATCTCTTCTCTGATCCACCTTTTCTCTCCTCAGGGCCCTCGCTCTAGCACAAGGCTCTCTTCTGCTCACACATAGCCTTGTATGACCAGCAACACACACACACACACACACACACACACACGCACGCACACACACGTGCGCATTGAGTCTGGAGGGGGAAAAAAAAGACAAAACAAAACACCTGGGTTTGAGATCAGGCTCTGCCATTTACCAGCTATGTGGCCTTGGGCAGGTCAAACTCTTTGAGCCTCAGTTATCTCACCTGTAAACTGGGGTAATAACACTTAATGGTCCTTATCTCATGGGGTTGTCATGAGGCTCAAGTGAGATGATGCATGTGCAAACACTGCAAAGGCTTCACCCATGGAAGGGATTGTTATTGTGGCTGTCACACCACACACAACCCAAAGAGACCCCTCACCCAGAGTGGGAGCGCAGGAGCGAGTGCTGCTTGCATGCCTGGCACTGCTTCTTTACTCATTCGGTAACTGTCTATTGAGCCCACTGTCTGCCAGGCACTGTTCTAGGCACACAGGCTGTATGATTGACTAAAATGCAAGATTCGCTGCCTTGGAGCTCACATTCTAGGGGAGGAACTCCCTGCACCCCAATCTACCCAGCACACACTCTGACCTCTCCCCGGCACCCACAAACCTAGCCTGAAAGGCCAGGCAACATTAGGCCACTAGGAATTCTCTTAAGTACCCCATAGTCACCTGATGGTCTGGCAGAAGCCCTCAGTGGGAAAACAAGGCCATTCTGATGCTTGTTAGAACACTCAGAGCTTTGTGGCAAAAAGAGAACAGTCATTAAGTCTAATTGCCCATTTTCCAGATGAGGAAATTGGGGTCCAGAAAAGTTAACTGCCTTGCCCTAGGTTATGCAACTGGTCAGTAACCCAATTACTCATTCAGTCAACAAACATATACTGAGCTCCTATTCTGTGCCACCCAATGTTCCAGGCACTAGGGACAAGGCTCTGCCTTGGTGGGGCCTTCATTCTGTTAGCAGGTGACTGAAAGAAATAGGTAAGTGCCCTGGCTGGTTTGGCTCAGTGGGTAGAGTGTCGACCTGCTGACCAAAGGGCTCCGGGTTCGATTCCAGTCAAGGGCATGTACCTTGGTTGCAGATCCCTCCCTGGCTTGGGCCCTGGTCAGGTCTCATGCAGGAGGCCACCAATCGTGTTTCTCTCACATCAATGTTTCTCTTTTTCTTTCCCCTTCCACTCTCCCTAAAAAGCAATGGAGAAATATCCTCAGGGAAGGATTAACAACAGCAACAAATGCAATAGGGAAGCAAGTAAGCTTATTTCAGGTAGTGCTGAGTGCTGGGCAGAAAACCAGACAGGAAAGTGGGAGGGGGGGGGGGCGTGCCTGAGGCTTAAGAGGAGGCCTCATGAAGAGGGGGCATTTCAGCTGAGCAACCAAGGAGAGGACTGGAAGGACTGCAAAGAACCCCGCCCCTGCACTTACAAACAAAGCACTGCCTCTCATCCCTGCCCGGAGGGAAAAAGAAGCATCAGAAGGGAACGGGCTGTGAGACCCTTGGGGAGAGCAAGGCTTTCTGAGCCTAGAGCTGGGCACCCGTGGAGTGGGGAGCAAGGTGGCCCTCCTTGTTGACAGAGCCGGGGTATCTGGGGCTGCTTTTTTAAATATATAGACTTTATTTTTTAGAGTAGCGGTCGCCAACCTTTTGGACCTCTCGGACCACCAGTGGTTCAACCACTGGTTGGCGACCACTGTTTTAGAGCAGTTTTAGGTTCACAGCAAAATTGAGCAGGAAGTACATAAAGTTCCCACATACCCCATAGTCCCCCACATACACCCTGTCCCACTTATGTACAGCCCCCCGCCCCCAGCAACATCCCTCCCCAGAGTAGTTCATTTGTTTTAGTCCATGAGCCTACATTGACACATCATGATAGGGTTCACTCTTGGTGCTGTGTGTTCTGTGGGTTTGGACAAATGTACAATGACCTGTACCCACCATTGTAGCATCAGAGAGTGTAGTTTCACTGCCTGGAAATGCCCCGTGCACACCTCTTCAATCATCTCTCTCTCCTAATCCCTGATCTTTTTACTGTCGTCATAGTTTTGCCTTTTCTAGAGTATCATATCGTTAGAATCATACAGTATGTCACCTATTTAGATTGGCTTCTTTTGCTCAGTGCTTTGCAGTTAAGTTTCCTCCATGTCTTTTCATGGCTTGATAGCTCATCCCCCCATCCCCTGGCTCACTGATGAGAGAGAGAGAGAGAGAGAGAGAGAGAGAGAGAGAGAGAGAGAAAGAGAAAGAGAGAGAAACACATTGGTGTGAGAGAAACATCCATCCATTGCCTCCCATACACACCCTGACCAGGGATCAAACCCACAACCTTTTGGTGAACGGGATGACGCTCCAACCAACTGACCCACCAGCCCAGGGTGATAGCTTAATTCTTTTTAGCACTGGATAAAACCCCATTGTCTGGATACGGCGGCTGCTTTTGTTTAGTTCTTGTATTTTTATTTGGACTTTTATCTAGCTTTTTGTTCAGCAATTTCAGCCTACAATTGCTTTTCATCCCCTGGTGATGGGGTGGAGCAGGGATGTGGCAGGTGCTTGCCATGGGCCTAGATGGGAAAGATGTGGTCTCCCTGGACCCCAAAGCTGCACTACCCCCAGTGCCCAACAGGTGGCCACACCTCCCTGTTCTGGCCAACTTCGAGCTGCAATGACTGCGCAGGACCAGATATTCTTGGGAGATCCTGGGAGGGTCCAAGGTAGAAACCCTGGCTCTTCCCCATGGACAGCCACTCTCCCGCTCTCCGTAGGCAGCCTAGGGAGCTGAGCTACACGGTTTGGGGAAGGGGGAGAACTTGGAGCTTTTTGCCATTTCTGTTCAAGGAAAGAGAAGTTCTAGTGCCTGGCCCTACACAGTACTGTCTTCTAGAAACTTCCAAAAAGTCTGGCCCTCACGATGGGATCTGATCCTAAGCAGGTACTTCCAGGTGCAAATAGCCCCGTTTACATGCGGAAGGCTTCCCCAGGGTAAGGGGAGAGGGTGCTGGGGCATTGCTCTTGGAACTAGCAGCCTAGAGGGGAAAATATTTCTGCGGAAGGAGGCAGAAACAGTGAATGGATACACAACATGTGGTATATTCATGCAGTGGAATATTATTCAGCCCTAAAAAGGAATGGAGTTCAGCCCTACAAAATGGACGAACCTTGCAAACCTTTTGCCAAGTGAAATAAGCCAATCACATTGTATGACTCCACATCTATGAGGTACCTGGAATAGTTGAATTTATAAGACAAACGTAGAATGGTGATTGCCAGGGGCCAGGGGAGGGGGTTGGGGAAAGAGCTTCAGCTTGAGAAGATGAAAAAGTTTTGGAATTGGATGGTGGTAATAGTTGTACAACATGTGAAGTTGTACTTAATGCCACTGAACTGTACACTTAAAAAATGGTTAAAATTGTAAATTTTATGTTATATATATTTTACTATCATAAAAACTTTTAAAAAAATCAATTGATCCAAGACCATAAAGTCCACAGAGCCCATTTTGTTTCTTCCTGGCTGTCCACACAACCTCCCTCCACAACAATCTGACATGAGGGGACTCCCACCCAACCCTTCAAGGATGGAGCTTTCACTACTTTGAGAGAAAATTGAACTTCAAGTGGCAAGACCCGTGTTAGTGCTTAATAGCTAAGCCCCAGCCTCCTCGTCGATCACATGGGGGAAGTAATACTCTCCCCATCCTCGTCACAGGGTGAGTGAGGTGGCATGTGAAAGTACGTTGTAAGCTCGAAAGCACTCTACACAGATAAGGAATCGTTAGCGCTATCATCCTGATTGCCTCCTAGGTCATTGGCACCTCTGGGGACAGCTCTAATTGTTGGAAAGTTCAGGCAGGATTATGAATGAGCAAAGGTTGCCATTGGTTATCACCTCACCTCTGAGTACGTCTTGGAATGTCTCTCTCCTTTTAGCAACTTTATACTCCATCCCAACCCCTTATTACCGTGAGCGATGCTAACCTCCTGCCTACATCGTATGCCTTGAGAGCTGTGTTAGGGAAAACCCATTTCTCCTGTGTGTCTCCCTTAACCCTCACGTGGCTATCACACGCACAACCAGGTGTATGGGGATTCCCCACCTCTGATCTCCCTACCAAGCAATTCTGCAACACCAGCTGGGTATCCTACAAGTCAACTTAATTCTGACACTGTCTACCCGGACGTAGTGTCAGATTCCAAGGTGAAGGCTCAGTCCCACAAGACTGTCCCTCTCCCCCACTTCAGATGCCAATTGCAAGTCTAGCTTGTCACCTGTGCTGCGGACCGATTGGCTATAAGCCAGAGGTTCCCATGACCCCCTCCTTGGGTTTGACTAATTTGCTAGAGCAGCTCACAGAACTCAGGAAAACAATTTACTTGCTGTTCTTTTCATTTGTTTTGTTTTTTAGAGAGGAAGAGAGAGGGAGAGAGAGATAGAAACATCAATGATGAGAGAGAATCATTGATCGGCTGCCTCCTGCACACCCCCTACTGGGGATTGAGCCCTCAATCCAGGCATGTGCCCTGACTGGGAATCGAACCGTGACCTCCTGGTTCATATGTAGACGCTCAACCACTGAGCCATGCTGGCCGGGTCAATTTACTTACTGTTTACCAGTTTATCATAAAAGGATATAACTCAGGAACAGCCAGATGAGAGAGATGGGTAGGACAAGGATTGCGGGAAGGGGTGAGGAGTGTCCATGTCCTCTCCAAACACCTCCACTAACCCGGAAGCCCTTCAAACCCCATATTTGGGGATTTTGTGCAGCCTAACCACATAGGTATGAGGGATCATTCATCCCATCCCCGGCCCGATTCCTCACTGGCGGATGGGAGGTTGTTCTGAAAGTTCCAAGCTTCTGATCATGGCTTTATCTTTCTGGTGACCAGCACCCATCCAGGAACCCACCAGAGTCACCTCATCAGAACAAAAGACACTGCGGTCACCTGGGCAATCCCAGGGATTTAGGAACTCTGTGTCAGGAACGGGCGTCAAAGACCAAATATTAGAACAAAAGATGCTCCCTGGGCTCTTGTCACTTTAAAAAATCGCAAGGGTTATGTTTTAGGAGCTCTGTGCCAGGAACCAGGTGCAGAGACCAATATGGTTCTTTTTTCTATTATCTCACAGGAACTACAGTGCCACCTCCTCCAGAAAGCCTCTCAGATACTTACTCCCTCTTTTCTCACCTACCCAGACAGGGTTTCTTTGCTGTGTGATGCAATGGGTAGATAGGTGAAATTAGAAAAGACCTAGATTTGAATTCGCCATCATTTACAATGCAAACACTTAACCTCTTTGAGTCTCAACATCTCTGTGTAAATCAATGGCAATGAATTATTTAACAGGCTGATAATGAAGATTAAATGATATAACCAACAGTGCTAGACCATGGGGGATGCCCCATAAGTAATAGATGTCTTCCTTTGAGCTTTCACAGACCCTTATCTGAGCCTCAGCCTTGCATCATAGGTGTTTTTCTGTTCATTCATTCATTCATCCAACAAATACTTAATTGAATATGAAGGCAATAAGTGTTATGAAGAAACTAAGCAAGATAAGGGAGGAAGAGAATGTGTGTTGCACTGCTAGTTTATTTAGGATGGTTAGGAAAGATCTCACTGATAAGGCATCACTTAGGTAGAGAACTGAGGTAGTGAACCCTATAGATGCCAGATTTTACTGGGTCTAGAGCAGTGGTTCTCAACCTTCTGGCCCTTTAAATACAGTTCCTCATGTTGTGACCCAACCATAAAATTGTTTTCGTTGATACTTCATAACTGTGAGATGCCTCACAAAGAATCAAGATACTCACATTTGATTAATGTTGCTACTGTTATGAATTGTAATGTAAATATCTGATATGCAGGATGGTCTTAGGCGAACTCTGTGAAAGGGTCGTTCAACCACCAAAGGGGTCGAAACCCACAGGTTGAGAACCGCTGAGCAAAGTCCCTGATGCAGGAACATGCTCATGTGTTTTAGGAACAGCAAGAAAGCCAAGATGGCCAGATTAGAGTGAGCAAAAGAGGGAGGGAGAAAGAGCAGAGACATGGGAGGGGTCCATCACATGAGCCCTTTAGAGATGTTGGTCTACTGGTTTGGGCCTTTATTGTTTTTCTTCTTTTTTTCAGCTTTATGAAGGTAGAATGAAAAATCGTTGATATCTCAAGTGTACAGTATAGCCCGGCTGGTGTGGCTCAGTGGTTGAGTGTTGATCTAAGAACCAGGAGGTCACAGTTCAATTCCTGGTCAGGGCATGTGCCCAGGTTGTGGGCTTGATCCCCAGTGGGGGGCATGCAGGAGGCAGCAAATCAATGACTCTTTCTCATCATTGATGTTTCTCTCTCTCTCTCTCTCTCTCTCTCTCTCTCTCTCTCTCTCTTTCTCTCTCTCTCTCTCTCTTTCTCTTTCCTTCCCTCTCCCTTTCTCTCTGAAATCCATAGAAAATATATTTTAAAAAATAAAGTATACAATATGATGATTTGATATATGTATACATTATGAAAGGATTTCCCCCATCAAGTTAATAGCACATCCATCATCTCACATATTTATCTTTTAGGGATGAGGGGTGAGAACATTGAAGTTCTCCTCTCTTAGAAAATTTGAATCATACAACACTGTAGTTATCAACTTTAGTCACCATGGTAAGCACTAGGTAAAGATGGCTCACTAGTGTTGGTAGTAGTGGCTATTCATAGCAGTGCTATTAACAATAGTCACTCATTCCAATCTTTTCTCACATGACTGCCCTTCATATGTGTAAAGGAAGGATCACATTGCCTGGCCCTTCTCTTTTCTCTGCTAAACACCCCCAGTTCCGTCGATCCTTCCTGGCACAGTGTGTTTTCCTGCCCCTGCACACCCCACTCGCGCTCCTGAGGCAGGCGCGTCTCTAACAGGTTAGTGCTTCTCCGAAAAGTCAAGCCTTCAGCATAGGACACTGGACCCCTCGTGCAGGCACCAGGGATGCAAACAGAGACTCTCACCGCCTGTGACCTGAGTGCTTGGTGGCTAATAATGCTGCCCGAGATCATTAATAACTAACATCAGAGCAGAGAGAAGACTGCAAGCCCACATAAAGGCGGAGTGGGAGGGATGCTGGGAAATTACCTAGCTGGCATCCTGGAAGGAGTCGGGATGCAGGAGCGTGGGAGCCCACCCAGGAGGAGCCAAATGCCCGCGGCTGCACCAGGCATCTCAGGTTCAGGCAGCTGCAGGGCGACAGAGGGAGTGGTGCGGCCGTGGTGAACTTGGGCGGCACATGCTCCATGCGAGGGAGGAGGCTGCCACTCAGCTCAAGCCAGTTACTACCACGCAGGAATGTAGGTCCTCAAGTTGTAAGATCATCCACTTTTCAAAAGAAGCCAGAAATATGAAGTTTTACATATGGAATTCGCTCATTTGAAGATACCAACTAATTCAAAAATGTTTCAAACTATGGTGTGAAGCCACAGCGCCCAGGCTGTACCAAACCCCTGTGACCCTCAGTTCTGCTTTGGGACCTCTGTCCTGGGGGCTGGAGCTGGGTGGAGCCTGGCCGCTGCCCACCAACCTTCTACTCCCGTCTCCAAACAGTTCTCAAGTCACTGCTGCCAGGGCCAAATTCAGGAACACGGCTGCTTTCTGAGCAGCCGGAGGGAGCCTGCCCGAGACTCACACTCATGTTTCCTGGGCGGGAGAGAGCCCTGGGGGCTGCAGTACCGCTGCTGTGCATGGAATCCAGGCTCCACCCCCCACCTCTTCTCAAGGGGCAGGAACATCCCCTGCTTGTTGGAGGAGGGAAAATCGGGCTTTCCTTGGCCTCTGGCTCCTTCCTGACTTCAAATTCTCCCTCCCAGGGACTGTTTGCTTATCTCTTTGCACAGCAGTGAACCTAAAAGCTTTGTGTGCTTTCGGATATAAAGCATGCAATGTTTATGCTAATAACATTTTAGACGCATTATGGATCCACAGAATCATAGACTTTTACAGCAATAGAGGGGCCTTTCAACCAGCAAGGTGGTCAAATCAGGTAAACTGAGGCAGAGAGTAATTTGCCTGAAGTCCTGCCATTGGGTTGCTGGCCCCTCCAGTCCACGTAATCCTCCCAGTACCTTGGGAAAACAAACCATAACTGTCCCTCCCCTCCCCACCCCCACATACTTCACAGCTGCCTGAGCAACTCATCTTAGAGATAGCATCGTATTTTAAGCAAAACAGAAGATTTGCATAACATATTAGTAACATTTTAAAGATATTTTAAAATAGTAATAGCCCAGCCGGTGTGGCTCAGTGGCTGAGCATTGACCTGTGAACCCAGAGGTTGTGGTTTGATTCCCAGTCAGGGCATATGCCCGGGTTGTGGGCTCAGTCCTCAGTGTGGGGCATGCAGGGGGCAGCCGATCAATGATATTCATCATTGATGTTTCTAACTCTCTCTCCCTCTCCCTTTCTCTCTCAAATCAATTAAAATTTTTAATCAAATAAATATTAATTAAAATGTTAGTAAAGCCTCCATGAAATAATGCAAATCCCCCAAAGTTTTTTTAAAATATATTTTTATTGATTTTAGAGAGTCATTGACTGGCTGCCTCCTGCACGCCCCCTACTGGGGATCAAGCCCACAACCTGGGCATGTGCCCTTGACTGGAATTGAACCTGAGACCCTTCAGTCCACAAGCCAACTCTCTATCCACTGAGCAAACCAGCCAGGGCTCCCCAAAAGTTTTAGAAATTCTTCACAAATTGCACAGTTGAAACCCAGCAGGCCAAGTGAATTATAAACTGTGTTTAGCTAGTAAACAGAAACTACTACCATACTTTGTCGGGACTGGTTTTCATTGATGTGAGCTTTAAAATGTGCAGGTTTTCAAAATGCACCTTTCACATAAAATGAATTGCCTGGCACTCCACTAGGCAGGGGCTATTGTTCTCCCTGTTGGATGAAGCCTGCTCTGGCCTGAGCTCTTGGTGTCGATGGCTGGCTGCCTTGCCAGCAGCCATTGCTCCTCTCCACCTGGAGAGTAGAATCCCAATTTCGTTTAGATATTGAACAGTAATATGCTCAAGGAAGGTGGTACCAGCCCTAGGAGGTGAGTCATGCTTGGTTTAGGCCACTCGTGGAAACCCCATCTCCTTTGCCAATGCTTGGTTTAGGAGTGGTGAGGAGGTGACCCAGTTCTCCTCGTTGACCTGAGGAGGAGTTGGCTGGAGACCTCTGGGAAAGATTTCCTCTGACAAAAACCAGAAAGATACACACAAAAAGCTGCTCTTTCTTCCTATCTTTGGATATCATTGTGTACAAGTAGGACGCTTGGAGATGTGGCAGCTATTTTGCAACCATGAGGGAAAGCAAAGAGGATCATAAAGAACACCTACTATAAGCCAGGCTCAAACCTGAGTTTCATGATGACAATCAAGGGAGGAAGAAGAAAAAGATGTGGGCACAGAAAGGTGAAGCAGAGAGAGCCAGACCTCTCAGCAAGTCAGGACCAACGCTGGGATGACATCGGCTCCCACTCCGTAGCCCTGAGGTCTTTCTACACTAGGGATGAGAAGGAAACATTAGTACTGGAGAGGGAGCAGGGGCACCCAGAGGGTGTGGGATGGGAAGGCCCAGAGTGTCCTATGCACACTGAAGGGCGTGGCTAGGACACACCCACATGTGCCACATGCCATAGCAAGTGTGCTCTGGGGAAGACATGAAAGGTTCACGGTGTCCACAGATGTGTATGGAGCTGTGTCATAATGTGGAATATCCCTTGGAAGTAAAGCCACTCAGCAGTTCACTCAGTCATTTTACTAATTTACGAAATGCTGACTTTAAGCCACACCCTGTGCTGCTTCCAGGAAGAGGGAATCAAGCTCAAAAATAATTAGGAGCCAAAACAGGACAAATCACATACCAGGTGAAGGGACCCGGCAGCCAGAGCTTGGGGGTTCAGAGAGGAAAGTGGTCCCTGGCACCTGGGTCGTCAGGAAGGGTTTTGTGGGGTGAAGGGCAAGAAGAGGGAGTCAGATGGCGGAGGTTTGGAGCCTGGAAGACAGACAGAACGTGGAGACTCTCAGATAGAAAAAGAAGCCTTCGTCTTATTGCTTCCTTACTCCAATGGGAGGAGTTTAACTTCTGGTTTTATTTATTTTTTTAAAAAAATGTGTACACTTTTTGATTTAGTTATTATATTTTATTTATTTATTTATTTTTGCAAATTTATTTATTTATTTATTTATTTTTTTAATGTATTGCTTAAAGTATTACAAAGGGTATTACATATGTGTCCATTTTATCCCCCCGCCCTAGACAGTCCCCTAGCCTCCCCTATCCCCCAATGTCTTATGTCCACTGGTTATGCTTATATGCATGCATACAAGTCCTTTAGTTGATCTCTTACCCCCCTACCTCCTGCCCCCCAACCCTCCCCGGCCTTCCCGCTGCAGTTTGACAATCTGTTTGAGGCAGCTCTGCCTCTGTATCTATTATTGTTCAAAAGTTTATAATGGTCTCTATTATCCATGAATGAGTGAGATCATGTGGTATTTTTCCTTCATTGACTGAGAGGATGTGGAGAAAAAGGAACACTTGTGCACTGCTGGTGGGAATGCAGACTGGTGCAGCCACTATGGAAGACAGTATGGCATTTCCTTAAAAAACTGAAAATGGAACTCCCATTTGCCCCTGTGATCCCACTTCTAGGAATATATCCCAAGAAACCAGAAACACCAATCAGAAAGGATATATGCACCCCTATGTTCATAGCAGCACAATTCACCATAGCTAAGATCTGGAAACAGCCTAAGTGCCCATCAGTAGATGAATGGATTAGAAAACTGTGGTACATCTACACGATGGAATACTATGCTGCTCTAAAAAGGAAGGAACTCTTACCATTTGCAATGGCATGGATGGAACTGGAGAGCATTATGCTAAGTGAAACTTCTAGGTTTTAATCCGCCTTTTAATTCATGGCTTCATTCTATTCAACACATTTTTATTAAGCAGCTACTATGCACCAGTATGTACTGGCAATGGGATTATAGAGAGACAGATGCCTCAGGAGCTCTGTGCCTGCATTGAGACAGACCTGTGGCCCGCCGAAGCCTGGGGATAAGCGCTGTTACGGGAGAAGACACAGGGTGTCAACATGCCTTGTTGGAGGAGGAACACCAAGGAGAGTAGGGGAAATGGCAAAGTGGTTTACCAGGGGCACAGATTAAAATTTACCTTGGGGTTCTAGAGAATTCTCCAGGCCAGGGAGGCTGCTGGCCTGGTGATGAACTCATCCCCCACTCACCTTGCTAGTCAAGTCCAGTCCCTTGGAGGAGCTCGCCCTTGTCTCTCTGCGTGGGTGACCCCCTAATTGCTGACAGATCTCCAATTCGCCCAAATGGTTTTGGTCTCCCACCCCAGAGGAAGGCTGAGTAAGGAGAGACGTGTCTTCACCACCCTGGACATATTCTCTTTGCTTTGAGTTGTATGGGCATCTGTAAATAGACACTGTCCTGGGTGAGCAAGGGTGTGACAGGAAAGTGTAGGCTCATCCTCCTTACATATTCCTTAGTCAGCAGAGCTTGACCTCGCAGTTTTTTGTTGGCCCTGAACTTCCTCCGGAGCTTGCCACCTGCTCACTGGGGACCATCAGTGCTAACATCTCTAATGGGTGGAGGTGCCTCCATCTGAGGTCAACTGATTGGAAAGAAAAGTGGGACTCGGGGAAGGAACTCCCTGAGTGTGGCATTCCATTTGGACCGTGCAAGGAGATGAGGCCATGTTGAGTGGCCAAGCTGGTGAGGCAGGATCCATTGGGGCCCAGCTGTTGGCCATTGTTGGGGATCATCTCTGCTCAGCCAGGCCCCTTCCTGCCCAGCATCACTGGGCTGGACAGACAGGAGGAACCGGGAAGTGGCTAAAGTGGTCTGAGGTACTGAGATGAGGTGTGAGACCAGATGGTGAGCTGGTGGCGTCAGGAAGCAGCTGCTGGCTTCTCTTGGCCCTGGAGCATCTCCAGCCTCAGGGAGGTGTTTGTTCTCCCCGGGCTGGGGCATTACAGATCTGTCAACAATTTCTATTTCCATTCAACAAATACCTTTCCTGTAATACCCAAAGGGCTACAAAAGGAGCTCCTACATTAGAGGAGTCTGCTGCCCATAATAGATGGCCAATTTGTGCCAACAGAGACCAGCAGTGTTCTAGAGCTTCAGAGGAAACAGGCTCCCGTAGCAAGGATTCCTGAGTCGCTGCCAGGACCCAGGTGCCAGGCTGCGTACTGCGTACATCTAATTTCATTTAATCCTCACCTCCCTAAGGTATGGATCACCCCTTTCTTTTATAGATTGGGAAACAGGCTCAGAAGACATGAAGTAACTTGCCCAGGGACACACAGCTGCCAGGTTACGGTCAGATGTCAGACTCCGAAGTGCATACTCATGCATTTGACTTGGCTGCCGCATGAGACAGATGGGGTTTGAGATGAATCTGGAGGGTGGGAAGGAACTTGTCAGATGAAGACAACAGGAAGGCGTTGGGGGCTGAAGGTACAGCCTGAGCAAAGATGGGAGGCAGTGTGGTGCCAGAAGCGTGTGGTTAGCTCACAGGGAGTCTTAGGATGAGGCCAGAAGGAAGGCTTTGAGCCTATCGTGAAAGGCCTCAAGGGCCCGGGCCAGGGCCTTGTGCCCCTTCCAGACCACACCACTCACTGGTGGAGGGAAGAGGCCCAGTGATGAAAAGAAGATGTGATGACAGAAAAGGGAAGAACAAACCCAGGGGTGGGAAGGAGGACATGCTGGAGAGATGGGCTGGAGGCAGGAGGAAAAGGGGAGGAGTTGTCTCCCTCGTGTGGGCAGTGGAGTTTCTTAGAGACGAGCCACCCAGAGACACTTGTCCTGGGCTGAAGGTGCAGCGAGCAGACCTCAGGGAAGAGCCCAGCAGCACCCACCGCCCCGGGGTGGAGAGCGAGAGGAAGAAAGGAGCTTGTGGATGGACAAGGTGAGACATGACCCTCTGTTGATTTGGTTGCGGGGACGAAGGAGGGGTAGGTCTGGTGAGGGCCACCACACTGCCATACTCACATCTTTTCCACAGACCCAGCTGGCTCTGCTGTGCTGTGAGTCTGTGTCTTGGTCAGGGGATGGGTTCCTACAGGATGACGCCTACTTTTGCTTGTCCCATGTGGCCTTGGACCTGTGGCACTTGCTATGCATTGGGCTAGGGTCAGACTGAAGCAGCCATGCCCCCTCCACAGCCAGACGAGCAGGCCGACCCCTCATCTGTCAGCTCATGGCTGACCTGACGCCTCTGATCAAGCTCTTCCAATCAGCATAGGTCATAGTTTTTAGACCTGGCTCAAGGGTTGCCTGTTCCAAGCAGCTTTCCCCAGGGGCTTACCCTTCAGTGGCTTTCCTTTACTTACAGTCTCTCTAGATTTTATTTTTCAAAGAAATGCTAAGGCCTTTGATGGTAGGGATCGTATCTTATTTCTTTTCTGTCTCCCACACTAACACCTACAATTGGCTAACAGAAGGTTGAATGAGTGAGAACCCCCTTCCACCCACTCTAGGAGTGTGACCCCAAGACACACTCAGAGGATGTGATGAGATATACGCAGGAGGAAGGCCAGGGAGTTGCTAAAGCCTGCCTCCTCCATGATGGTTCTCTGGAATGATGCTCAACTGGGAGGGACCTTGGTGGTGATCCTACCCTCTTCCTCCACTGCGGGGCAAGCAGAAGTCCCAGGTGGGCACAGGCGCCCAGGGGCATGGAGCTGAGCCGAGGCTCTGAGACACACCACTAAGATCAGCGATGACCCGCCCCGCCTTTGCTAAAACCCAGTTTCCAGGCCTCAGATCCTTAACTTCTCAGCAGCACCCTCAGGTTGGAAATGTTCTTCTCTCCATGACACAAACCTGCAGCCACTGGCTTTTCCTCTTTCCACCCTCCACCCTCCCTCCCCAGGCAGACTTGCCCACCACCCCTGGGAAGGCCACATCGGACGCCTGCATATCTCAGGCTCCGAATTCTCTTTTGAATTGATAGACGCCTTCTCTCTTTGGCATCGCTCGAGCACCTGTCCTAAAGGCACCTTGTGATCCATATCTCCAAACCTGAATGTATGACTTCCCTCATCATTCTTCCAAGAAAAACTCAACCCTGCCCAGGAATCCCTACTCAGCACGTGAACTGCTCCCCTGCCTGTGCACAGGCCAGACATCAGGCATCTTCCTCCCGCCCCTCTCACACGTAGCCCATCTTCCTAAACATCTCTTCCCCACTTCTCTCCATCTCCACCCCGCCAGCCTGCGCTAGCCTCCTCCACCTCCTGACGGGCTCCCAGCTTCCTTCCTTGTCTCTCCGCCGGCCATTCCCCACCACACAGCCACCAGTCATCTTTTTAAAACAATAAGCAGATCCTGTCACTTCCCCTCTTAAAACCCTTTATTGGCTTCTTGTCTTTCCTAGAATAAAGGCCCAGATGTCAGTAAGGCCTTGAGTGGCCTCTGCCTACCTCTCCCGCCGCAGCCGCCCTTCACTCTGCATGGCGGCCGCCTTGGCCTCTCCCTTTACAGAATTCCCCCCAAGATGCTGCTGACTACAGAGCCTTGAAATGAGCCCCAGAGAGGCCCCCTGGCCGCATGCTTCCATACTGACATTTTACATTCATTTATGAAACTAATTAATGTTTCTCTCTCTACCTGCTTGGGATATCAGTGGCATGAGGTCAGCGACCTCACCTGGCACATAAGAGTAGCTCAGGAAGTATGTGTCAATGCTTAGGCCTCTCTCGGGGATGACGCTCCTGGCTTCTGGTCACCAAACTCTGGGGCCAGCATGTGCTGTCCCTGTGCTGGGTAAGGTGTGAGCATCTGGGCCCAGCATCGGAGACAGTGGGCAGTGGGCAGGGCCCGAGAGGGCCTGGGGGTGATGGTCACAGGGAAAGAAAAAAGAGAATGACCAAGGGACTTGGCCTTGAATTGGAGGGAAAATTGCTTTGTTTCCTGGCAATATGAGAAAGGAGGAAGGAGAGACCAGTTTGAGACTTGATCACTCAGTGGGTGGTCCTTATGTTCTCTTTAAGTCATTGTCACACATTGGAGACTCGGTCACACGCTGGGTCAAGACCCCTGCTTACTGGGGCAATTACAGGGAGCCTTCCAGCAGGTGGGGTCTTACCTGCAGAAGCTGTGAGGGACCAGGGGAGAGAGGGCTCCCCCTTGGGGCTGTGCTCAGCATGGCTAGGGCAGTGTCTCTCAGAGCCCCCACTGGGGAAGCAGAATGTTAGCAGGTGCTGCTCTCGCAGGGGCCCTTGGGCTGGCTGGGCTCCTCCTAGCTGGGGCCCTGATGGCCCACAGGGTCTGGTACCTGGAAGGTACCGGGGAAGAGCTTTCGTGACGCCTGAGTTTTGAAATCTTCAAATGGGGCAGGAAAAAATGGCAGATGAGGAAGCCGGGCTGCAGCCTGAAACCAAACGAGACAGGGGAGCCCAGGCTTGACACCCAGAGGAGGCTCCGCATGCCTGGAAGACAGCCTGGCTACCAACCCAAGTGAGGGGTCCAACCCCAGGTGGCCGCTTTGCTGAACGTCCTGGACACAGGGCCCAAGCAGAAAGCACCTTTATTCTCTCCCAGCCCCTGCAAACCTTCCTTTGGATCCATTCTTCCCTGCAGACAGCGCACCCTTTCCTGGTCCCTCTCATGGAATAAAATATCTCACTCCTTAGGATATTGAAGCTCTGTGCCATTGAACAGGTTTCCCCCACTCAGGCTGGGGAAGCAGTGGGGGCAGAGGAAAATAGCCCATCCTCTTCTCTCTCCACCTGCCTTTCCCATTCGGGTGAGCAAGGCTGCTGTGGGTGGAAAGCTTGGGCAAGAAAGGGGAGGGAGAGCTTGCCTTTTCACAGCCACGTGTGGCATTGTGCCCTCAGGTAGGCAGACTGCAAAGCTAGATTCTCTGATGGGGGATTGGGGTCCGGCTGGAGCCCCTCGGATCCCTGAGGTTCTTTGACCTGGGTTCTCTGCCACAGGCCGGGCCTCCAGCCTCGCGGGTCCGTCTGGCCCCACCAGTCCTCACTTGGTGCTTCAGCATCCTCTTCTCCAGGGGTCTGTATCTGCGCCCCCATCCCTGCTCCACCAAATCCTGAGTGATATTTGATTTCTAAAAAGAAATGTATATTTGGTCTTTGTCCAGGTTCCAGGCACAGTGTTCTTCAAATCCTTGGAATTTCTGAGTGATCAGAAGGGTCACGTTGCCTTTTATTATGTTAATGGGGCGGGTTTTGGAAAGCCCATGAGTCTCCAAAGGCTGCACCGTAGGTTGCCAACCACATGACCAGAGGGTTGGAGCTTTCCATCCTAGACCCCATTCCTGTCTCACCCCCTCCACATCCGGGGAAGGAGAGGGGCTGGAGATTGAGTTCAATCGCCAATGGCCAATGGTTTAATCAATCATGCCTGTGTAATAAAGCCTCCATAAACGCCCAAAGGATGGGTTTTGAAGCTGGGACGGGAACGCGTGGTAGGAGAGTGGTGCGCCTGGAAAGAGGATGAAAGCTGTGCCCCTTCCCTCGTGCCTTGTCCTGTACATCTCTTCCATCTGGCTGTTGCTGAGCCATATACTTTATAATGAGCTGGGAAAGAGTGAACTGTTTTCTTGAGTTCTGTGGGCCACGTTAGCAAACTAATCAAACCAGGATGGAGTCCTGAGAATCTCTGACTTAGAGCAGGTTGGTCAGAAGCACAAGTGACAGCCTGGACTTGCAATTGGTGTCTAAAGTCTGTGTGTATGGGAGGGGGACAGTCTTGTGGGACTGAGCTGTTAACCCAGGGGACTGGACTCTATCTCCAGGTAGACCTCGTCAGAATTGAGTTGAATTGTAGTGTTACTGGACAGGGTGCATAGCCCTGAGTGGGTCTAACTAAGGCAGGAGTGTATAAGCTCTTAACTTCGCGCAGGAAAGATTTCACAATACCAGTCCAGGTGCCTTTGAGGGCATGAGTATTACAACTGGGGATAGTGAAACAAGAAGGGCTTAGCATAGAAGAAGCAACAGGAGAGACCTTGGCATGGCTGCTTTGGTTCCAATATTGTTATGGGAAAGAAATGAGCCAAGGTGAGGCTGCTTTAGTTCACTGAGAAGTCAAAGGAAAGGAGGTCTTGGAGACAGGTTGGCGGGGGTGGCGGGGGGGGGGGGGGGGCGGGCCGGTGAGCCTGGGATGAGCTGCTGCTGCTCATTGCTCCCCTGGTTGCAAGTCTCATGGGGCCCCTTAGAGTTTAGGAGATGGGTGCCTGTAGGGCAAAGAAAG
Organism: Myotis nattereri; assembly: GCF_964212035.1. Classification (NCBI taxonomy): domain Eukaryota; kingdom Metazoa; phylum Chordata; class Mammalia; order Chiroptera; family Vespertilionidae; genus Myotis; species Myotis nattereri. The sequence continues at coordinate 71,449,261 of NC_138085.1, read as the reverse complement.
GAAAGGGAAGGCGCAGGCATACTTCCGGGAGGGAGCCTGCACAGGATCCTTTGTCTTGGGGATTTTTTTCTCTCTCTTGCAGGTGGGAATCTTAGGGGAGCTCTCAGGGGAGGGTTTCAGCAAAATATTAGTTTTCCGGATGTGTCCTTTCAGGGTCATGCTCCACCGACTGCTCAGTGCCAGGGCAGAGAGTCACTGGTCATTGCAGCTGGTCCTGGCATCACCCACCTGGTTTTGCTGCTTTTCTGGGCGTGGAGCTGAAAGACGACTGAGGCCCAGACATTATCTCTAGGGAGAGACCTTCTGTACGTGGCTGTAAATTGCTCGGACAGTTTGTTCAGCTGTCTGTCTCAGTTTTTCTATTCCCTTGTCCTGGCTTACTGGCCTGTCTCAGTAGGACACCCAGCTGGTGTTGCAGAATTGTTTGAACCCCACACATCTGGTGTCAGAAGTGTTGCGTGACAGTAGTGGGAGCATAAAGGAGACACACAGGAAAAGTGAGATTTTCCAACACCATGGAAGGTCAGGCCCTCCCAAGGTACCCTCTCACAAGGAGGCTTTTCAGGGGTCAGAGACCACCTCTTATGCTCCTCAAAGTCCCGGCGACATCTGTCAAATTCTATGAGACCTCCTCCCTTCAGCAGCAGCAGCAGGGGCCCTACACAGCCCACGGATAACTTCCCTTCAGAGAGAGGCTGGCCATGTGTCTCTGCTGTCTCCTGAGGACTGATGGTGGCACAATTGATTTCTCAGACTCTTACTCAAAACAGCAGAAGTTGGCCAGCACCCCGATTTAGGGTACGGCATATTTGGCACCTACTGAATGGTTCTTGGCCTTTGGGGGCTCTGCCTAAATGCCAAGACAAAAGGAAGACTCACTTGTGTCCTCCAATTTCATGTGTTAGAAAGTTGGGGCAGGAGAGTAAGGCAAGTCCAGGGAGAGAAACCGGAGCAGGGGAGGCACAGATAGAGGTTGGGCAGGAAGAGACAAGGATGGAAGCCAAGGAGAGGACATCAACCTGATACTTACACAGCACGGGGTGGGGCGGGGGCCAAGGGTCTCATTTCATTTTGTTGATTCTTTCTTCAACCCTGGGGGGTATTATTCCCATTTTAGAGAGGAGATGGAAAAACTGAAGCTCCCAAATGCAAGGGACTCAGAGGGCAAGAAGCAGAATTTGGGTGTCAATCTAAGTTAATCAATAAAGCATCTAGAAGGTCCCAGTTGTTTTCCCACTTAAGAATGATTTCAAGTTACACTGAGCAGTGTTAAAATACATTCTCCATGTGGAAAGATAAATAAAACTTTAATGATAAAGCTAATGACCCCTTTGACCATCAGCCTTAAGTAATGGTAAGGGGTGTGACCCCCCTACACACACACATACACACATGCATATATATGTAGCTTTCCATAGAATACATGTAGTCTTTTATTAGTTGTGTGTGTGTGTGTGTTTGTTTTTTTGATGTGTTTTGTTATTCTTTTTTATTTTTTTTAAAGGTCTCTCATCATTGGGCATCTTTGTTTCTTCACTCAACATTATACCCTGAAAAGGCCTTGTTTCTGGGTGCGGATCCACCCCATTCTTCGTTACTATAGAGTATGGTATTCTACCACAGCTTACTTAGCCACTCCCCTGGTGAAGGGTAATTAAAGCGTTTCTAATATTTCAAATAACAGGTACGTTGTTTAAAAGAACTGCAACGTTGCAGGAATCTATGTTGGAAAGTCTCAGTACTCAAGAGGGACCCATGAGGCTCACTTGGTAATGAGAAGGGACATAGGTGGTGGAGGGGGAGAGGGAAAGGCCTGGGTCAGCCGTCAGGAGCCCAGGTTTGAGGCCTCTTCCCCTCTCTGGGCTTCTGTTTCCCCGTCTCTAAAACAAACAAGTCGGGAAGCCAGTGGCTCTCAAGCTTGGTTACTCATCTGAATCACCTGGGAAACGCTAACTTAAAAAACAAATAAAAAAGTAAACAAAAACAGTGCCCGCCCCCTCCTCCTAGAGGTTCTGATTCTATTGGTCTATTTTTAAAGCTCCCCGGGCAGCTCTGATATGCAGCAAGGCTTGAGACCAGGGCTTCTCTAACTTTAAAGTGCCCACAAAACAGCCGGAACCTCCTTAAACTGCACTTCCTGACCCAGGAGGTCTGAGCTGAGCCTGCGATTCCACCTCTGACAAGCTCCCAGATGCCACCCATGTTGCTGTTCCCAGATGGTATTTTTGAGCAGAAGACTAGATTCTCTAAGCCAGTGGTTCTCAACCTTGGCTGCACACTAGAATCCCCTGGGAATCTTTTTAAAATCCTGATTTCTGGGCCTCATCCTCCAGAAATTCTGTTTCTTTGTTGTGGGGTGGGGGCACACAACATGAGTAACAAAGAAACAGAATTTCCGGAGGATGAGGCCCAGAAATCAGGATTTTAAAAAGATTCCCAGGGGATTCTAATGTGCAGCCAAGGTTGAGAACGACTAAGCTCTCTCTAATTCTAATGTCCGTTTTGACCACCCTATTTCCACACTGACCTTCAGCCACTAACACGGGCCGGAGGTTGGTGTGCAGAGTGTGCCTGAGAGTCCAGGTGCAAAACACAATGGCTCCCCGGGACCAGCAGGTCCGCTGGAGAGGCCCAGGGGCACCGGGTTGGCAGGGCTTGCTCAGCTCCGAAGTAGGAGCTCCTGTCTCAGCCATGATTTAGGCAACAGTTGACCCAGGGACCTCCAAGAGGAGGCACAGTTTCCAATCAGGCCAGCTGAGCCACGCTGCAAGAATTCAGGGCAGATCCTGGGAGGAGGCCTGCCTCAAGGAACTGCAGCAGATGTCAGGAAGGGGGTTCCCCTAACCAGACAGGGTAGCGTTAGCACAGTCTTTCCTTTTCCAGTGTCCCTTCTGTTTACCATATTGATAGGCGTGATCATCCACAGGGAACCAATTAGAATTAGGACCGCCGGTTGTTTTATCGGTGAAGTCCTGTGGTTATTTTGAGTTTTATACTGTTTCTCTTTCGAGGTCCTTTCAAAGTATTCCACCAGATGTTACCTGATTTTAGGTTTAACCCACTTAGAAAGTGAGATGAGCGGACAGCTTTGAGACTGACTCCTGAATGTTCTGGGAAAGTAATCTCTAGTCTGTCCCTAAAATCTCCTTTTGATTCCTTTTTTCTCTGCTCACAAGACTGAATCAAGAGCCAATCAATTTTGCCTGGCCTGTGTGGCTCAGTGATTGAGCATTGACCCATGTACCAAGGGGTCAATTCCCAGTCAGGGCACAGGCCTGGGTTATAGGCTTGATCCCAGTGGGGGCCATGCAGGAGGCAGCTGATCCAATCGCTGTTTCTCTCTCATCAATGTTTCTATCTCTCTCCCTTCCTCTCTTTCTAAAAAGTCAATAAAAACATATTTTTTAAAATGTCCACAGCACTTGTATGCATATATGCATAATCCATAAACAAGCAATAGGGTGGCATAGGCCTGGGGTGGGGGGCAGGGGGAGGGCAGCAGCAAGCATAAGGGGTCATTGGGAGAAAAAAGGGACATATATAATACTTTCAACAATAAAGATTTTTTAAAAATACAGAGAAAATAATCAACAACAAAAATAAATACTAAAGATTCAATCAATTTTTTGTTATTTAGTTTTTTAATCGACTTTATTTTTAGAGCAGTTTTAGGTCCACAGTGAAATTGAGAGAATACCCATATAGCTCAGGACCCCTCCCCAACTCCCCATCGTCAACATCCTGCACCGGAAGGTACATTTTTAAAATCAGTGAACCTGCCCAGTCGTCATGGCTCAGTGGTTGAGCATCAACCTATGAGCCAGGAGGTCACTGTTCAATTTTCCATGCCTGGGTTGTGGGCTCAATCCTTAGTGTGTGTGTGTGTCGGGGTGCAGGAGGCAGCCGATCAATGATTCTCTCTCATCACTGATGTTTCTATCTATCTCTCTTCCTTCCTCTCTGAAATCAATAAAAAATATAAAATCAAATCAGTGAGCCTCCACTGACATGTCTTTATCACCCAATGTCCACAGTTTACATTAGGGTGTAGGTCTGGGAGTGTACATCCTGTGGGTTTTGACAAATGTCAAAATATAACACTAATGGCATGTATCCGCCACGATAGCATTATGCAGAATAGTTTCACTGCCCTAGAAATCCGCTGTGCTCTACCTGTTCATCGGTCCCTCCATCCTAACCCCTCATCTTTTTATTATATCCATAGTTTTGCCTGTTCTACAATGTCATAAAGTCAGAATAAAACAGTATATAACCTTTTCGGATTGGCTTCTTTCACTTAGCAATGTGCATTTTAGGTTCCTCCGTGTCTTTTCAGGACTTGATCACTCATTTCTTTTTAGCACTGAGTATTTCATGGTCCGGATGTACCACAGTTTATCTGTCCACCGACTGAAGGACATCTTGGTTGCTTCCAAGTTTGGGTAATTATGAACAAAGCTGCTATAAACATCTGTGTGCAGGTTTTTGTGTGGGCACGTTTTCAGCTCTTTTGGGTAAATACCAACAGGTGATGTGGGATTGTATAGTACGAGCATGTTTAGTTCTATAAGGAACTGCCACCCTGTCTTCCACACTGGCTGTGCCATTTTTCATTCCTCCCGGCAAAGAACGGGAGCTCCTGTTGCCCCACAGCCTCACGAGCATTCGGTGCTGCCAGTGTCCGGGATGTTAGCCATCCTAATAGGTGTGTAGGGCATCTTGTTTGAATGTGAAGTTCACTAAGAGCACGTGCTGTGGAGCACCTTCTCGTATGCTTATCTGCCATGTGTACCTCTTCTTTGGGGAGGTGTCCGTTCAGGTCTTCTGCCCGTTTGTTAAAATCAGGTTGTGCATATTCTTCTTGTTGAGTTTTAAGAGTTCTTTGCTGTTTATTTTGGGTAACAGTCATATATCAGATATCACTTTTGAAAATATTTTCTCCCTCTTTGTGGCTTGTCTTCTCATTGTCTTGATTCCAATCACTTTTTACAGGGACGGTCCCAGAATTCACTGTTAGTAAATTCTGACCTGTTTTCTGGGCTCTCTTGAAGCCTGCTGGTCCGGCGTGCTTATTGGGGGTCCCTGAAGTCTGACCCTGGGTTAGTCTGTTCTGCCTTTTTCATTGATAATTTAGGATTTGATCTTCCTACCAACGTGCGAATTAGTTGGCAGAGGTCTGGCAGGCCTGGATCATAGGCCCCTGGGAGAGTCTGGATTTTTCAATAAAGAGGTGTCTGTCTCGTCAGGGTTTGGGGAAATCTTGGACAACAGCTCTTAGTTGTGCTGAGAACAGGGTTTAAACTCTGTGGTACAACACACATGTGATTCTCAAAAGAGGTGTCTTTGGAAAGGAAACCGATGATTTGGAGCAGGGGTGGGCAAACTTTTTGACTTGAGGGCCACAATGGGTTCTTAAACTGGACCGGAGGGCCAGAACAAAAGCATGGATGGAGTGTTTGTGTGAACTAATATAAATTCAAAGTAAACATCATTACATAAAAGGGTACGGCCTTTTTTTTTTTTTTTTTTTTAGTTTTATTCATTTCAAACGGGCCGGATTCGGCCCACGGGGCGTAGTTTGCCCACGGCTGATTTGGAGTGTAGGGGCTTGTTAGGAAAAGGCCAGGGATCCGGGCAAGCGGAAGGAACTGGGGTCAGGTCCAAGCAGGAGTGGAAAAGAGGGTTTTGTGAAGAGGGGTGCTGGAGGGTGGGAGTTTAATGAGGGTGCCAGTTTTATCCCAGATCATTTTTACACTTTAAGCCATCGCATTCCTTGTTTAGCCTTGACCAAAAAATTCTTTGAAGAATTGGAATTCTGTTTAGAAACATCAGAGTTCCAATAAAAAAAAATTCTGCTCATGAGGCCTGAGGAATTGTATCCTGTTGTGTTCTAAGGCACCTCTCAAATAAGCAGTTCTAGGTAAGGGTCCCCAAAGTGTCCACGGAGGGCCCCAATCATCCTTGGCGCAGTTCTGCCACTTAGAGAAGGATAGGAGTTATCATGGGTAATGGGACCCCAGAAAGGGCTGCTTTCCCAGAGGGGGACGCGAGTCAGACTGAGACGACTCCTGATTACACTCAGTGGAAAGTCGCGGTCAGTGGAAGGTGCTCTTGACCTTGTATCTTGGTTCCTTGGCGTAATGGTCAGTGACCTCTGAGCACAGACCCAGTGGTCTGAGTTCCTGGCAGATGGAACTTAGAGAGAGGGAATATGTTCTCTCTGAGCCGAAACACAGCTCTCAGGACAAACAGCCAGGATGGAAGGACACTCTCATCCAGTTTTATTGGTGACTCACAGCAAAGTTTGTCCTCAGGGTGCTGGTCTGGTGAGAACTGCCTGCTCTCCAGTCTGTGAGGTTGACTCAAACAGCCAGCTTACAGGACCCTCCTCCTCATGACAAAGCACTAAGGACACCGGACAAAACAAAGAGAATTACTGGTCCAGGTGGACAAGTTTCCTGGGCAGCGAGGCTCAAGGGGCCCTGGTGGACATCACACCTGGACAAGAAGGAAGGTCCACAGGGACAGGTAGGTCAGGCTGGATCTGAGTCCTGGCACCAAAGATTACAGTCAAAAAATCAAACGAAACCTGAGACAAAATTAGCCAAGGCTGTTTATCTATAAACTTGCAGCCACAAGGGAACTGTATATCGTTGCTGTCATTTCAGCTGGGATTCAGAGGTATCTCAAAAAAAGAGTACATTTTATAGAAGAAGAAAAAAGAGGAAATATTGACAGTCTATGATTGGCAAGCATTCTATTAGGGAGGATTTTTAGAAACGGGAGACTCAGCTTGACCTTCAAGTACACTTGGCAGTCCTCGGTGGGCTCACTAGCCATAATTCACAAGACTGGGAAAGTTTCAGGCTTCCCTGTTTCCTCCGGAGAACTATGTTAAGAGATGCCTTAACTCTGGGGGACGTAGGCGGATATCTGGGCCAGGCCGAGGCCCCGCAGGGCCCCCCCTTCCTTTGGGCAGTGATGTGTTGTTCTTGGTCCCAAGAGTGCAATTCTTGGGACACAGTTTCCTGCTGCTGCAAAGCCACTGTGGTAAAGAGTAACAAAGATGAGTGAAGCACGGGCCATACCCTTTCCAACCAAGGAGACAGCTCCAACTGAACAGTGTTTTTGAGACCTGACAAGATGTGGTAAGTGATGTAATGGAGCTACAGTGAGGGCAGGAGACGTTAACCTTGACTCTGTTCACCAGGAGCCCCCGGGGAGTGACTGGAGCGAGGCTGGCTATTTTCATCCAGGTAGTAGTTGCTGAGCACCTGCTCACGTCGGGCCCTGTGCTCTGTGCTAAGTGCTGGGGACACAGCGGTGAGCCACTTGGTCCTTGCTCATGGTCCGACAGACAGGACAGACTTTGAAGAAGCCATTACAAGTGTGCTGAGTGTTGGAGGAGAAGCACAGAAGGCCAGGGGAGCCTGAGACAGGGCTGTGCAATGACTGGGCTAGAGCAAGGATTTCATAATTATGAAATATTTTAACTAAGTCTACCTGGAGAGTTAGTGAGGCCAAGAGCTAGGAAGGGGATTGCTGTGGCCTGAGAGTTCCAGACAGAGCAGATAGCATGTGTTAAGGCTCTGAGGTGGCAAAAAGGATGACATGTTCAAGGAAGTGAAAGGAGCTCAGTGGGCTGGGGTCAGAGAAGAAGGGGAGAAGGGGGCTTGAGGCTGGAGGGGAGGACATGCAGAGCCTTATAAACCATACCTAGATGGCTGGACTTTGTCCACAGGCAGTAGGAAGCTGTTGAAGGGTTTTATACAAAGATGTGATGTTGGGTTTTCACCCTGAAAAGATAATTTAAGCTGGCATGTAAAAAAAAAAAAAAAAAAAAAAAAGGATTGGAACCAGTAGGAGTAGACATGGGAGCAGCCATTTGGGAGCTGAGATAGCAGCCTGGGCCCAGATGGGACGGTGAGGATGGAGAATGGAGAGTGGTTTCATGAGGTGGTTTAGAACATAGACTTGATGGGCCTCAGTAATTGAGGATATGTTTGGGCTGAGGAGAGGGAGTTTTCAAGAGTAATTCCTGGCTCTGTCTATAACCACTGTTGCCATTTCCTGTAGGGGTACAAGTGAGTGGCAGGGGGGCAGGAGGGGGGTTCCCACCTTCAGTTCTCAACTCCTTGAGTGTGAGGTGCCTATGAAGCATCCAAGCAGAGATGTTGAGTTAATGATTGAGTTTATGGGGTTTGAGGGCTAGAAGGGAGGGCTGGCTGAAAATTGAAATGTAGGAACCATTGACGCACAGATTTTAAATGAAGCCATGGGGGTGTGAGAGCTCACCTTGAGAAATGGAGGGAAAGAAGGTCACGCCAGAGTCCGGAGGAGCTCTAGCAGCAGAGGTGCAGCTGAGAAGGAACATGTGGAGAAGCCAGGGGATCGGCAGCAAGGAGGCAAGGACAGGGTGTTGTTCCGAGAATAGGTTAGAGGTCACCCGTCAAATGCTGCTGAGATGTCAAATAAGATGAGGTCTGAGGACCTTCTTGTCCAGATGTTGCCCTGAAAGCATTCCTGGTAGAGTGATGGGAGCAGAAGCCACACTGAGGGGAGTGGAGACGAGGAAGTAGGAGTATTTCACAAGATCACCCCCGCCCCCAGATGGGTGTGGGATTGGGGCAGCCCACCTGTAGGGGTTGGTACAGGAAACCAGATAAGAGATGATAAAACTCATGAGCGTGGAGCCTCACTCTAGTTAAGAAAACATGATCTCAATGTCAACAAACGATGGCAAACTTGGCTCGAGGTAGCTCCCAGAAGCAAAGATGAAAGTGAGTGGGAAGGGGAAGAAGCCATCAGGGATCCCGCAGAACCAGGCCCAGATGCCAGCCGCTCTCTGGAGCCTGCGATTAAGGTGCACGTCCCTGCATGTTCCTGGTCACGTGTGTCCTTGGGGGCCTCTGAGGGTCAATTGAGAAACAGACTGAAAGGAACAGAAGTAAAGGAAGTATCGTGTTTGGGTTAAGACAGTGGTCAGCAAACTGCGGCTCTTTGGCCCCTTGAGTGTGGCTCTTCCACAAAATACCGACTTCTACGCATGGGCCACGAAGTTTCAGTCACACTGTACATGCGCGCCCGCATGTGGTATTTTGTGGAAGAGCCACAAGGGGCCAAAGAGCCGCATGTGGCTCTCGAGCTGCAGTTTGCCGACCACTGGGTTAAGAGAATTGGCGTTTGGAGCAGAAATCCCGGTGTTAAAAAATTTGTCTTCGCCACCTGCTCTCTGTGTGATCTGGGGCAAGTTTCTAAACATTTCTGTGGATAATCAGTCTGTCTGTCTCCAGGAATGTTGTAGTATGAGCTAATGTGCATGGGCCAGAATGGAGGGAGTGTGGAATCTGAGAAGTCCTTTTCCTCAGGTTTTCTCTTCTGGCAGCTAACCCTCCAGTGAGGAGCAAGGCCCTTCCTGAGTCCAAGGAAGAAAGCAACAGTCGGCTGAGCCGCCTGAGCCATCAGTGCCGGGAGGCAGAGCACACAGGCACACCCGGGCACCAGAACCCGAGTGACAAAACTCCTCAGCCCTGGCCGTCCTGGTGGCTGGAGCTCAGGTCAGATCTGCCCTCTTGACCTTGCCCGGCTCAGCAGGCCCATCTGCCTCAGGGCCTTGGGACAGAAGGCCAGCCCTCACCTCTCCCCACCCACCCCCACAGCCCTGGCCTTAGGTGGTGCCTTTAGAGATAAGTTGTCGGCCTGCCCAGGGAGCTGACAAAGCAAACACGTGTGTGCCTCATCCTCACTGCTAAAGCTAATGACACTGTGTGCAGGGTGTGCTCAGAAATGTTACAGTATGAGTAAATGTGCATGGGTCAGCCCAGCTGGCGACACCACGTCACAGCAGTCCCCTGCCCCACAGCGATGACCCAGGACCCATTCTGGAGCAGCAGCATGGATGGCGGGATGTCCCAGCTGTGGTAGGAAGCCTCTTCCTTCTCTGGACCCCTATTCCGAGAGAAGCCTTCCAGGGCAGGTGGTCTGCTCTGATGCAGCCAGGGCGGCCGGTGGGTTAGCACATGATGGTTGGGGCTGTGGGAGCCAGCAGCTTCCCAGCAAGGTCTGAAGCATGTGAGATTCCTGGGAAAGACTGGTAGGCTTTGGTTATTCCCTTTGGATTTGAAGAACAGGTCACAGCTCTCACAGACAGGACGCAAAGGGAATTGAGTTATGGGCAAGTTTAGCCACAGAGCAGAAGTTCCTCGGGATCCCCTGGTGGGCAGAATACTCTCACACCACTTGTCTGCCCAGAGCACCCCGTGGGCCCTGCCACGTGGAATCTCAGGTCTGGAAGATCCAGGGAAGAGCTGCTCCCGTGTGCCAGCGCCTACTGGCCATGCCGGCTGGCCTGTCTTCCTGGGACCCCGCCCCCCCCTCACCTCCCTTCCCAGGATGGAGATGCAGGCCCTGGGCACTGGGCAGGCCTGGCTCCACTGGACCAGGGGCCCTCAGCCCTGGCTGCACATAAGGGTCCATCAGGGCACTTTCCAAAGGACCGGAGCCCAAGTTCCACCCAGACCTGCCCAGAATGTCTCAGGGTGCAGCCCAGGCACAGGCATTTGTCTTAAAAGCCTATCGAAATCTCGGCGATCCCAGTATGCGGCCGGGATTGAGGAGCACTACATGGACGGATAATGGTGTTTTTCTGGCTACCTTTTTCTTGGGGAAGAGCCAGGAGCTGTGAACCGCAGTGCTGCTTCTCCAGTGTTTTCTCCCATTACTTCATGGTATTGGGCTAAATGCCTCTCCTCTTTCGTTAGTTTTCTATCATAAAACATGATCTGTACTCCTTTTGTCTTTGCTGTTCTGTCTGTTGAGCTGATCTTTTCATGGTAGCCTTGGTCTCCTTCCTTTTATCCTGCCTTTCATATATTTATTAATTTACATTCCAATGTTGAATGAATTCCTGCTCCGACAGGCCGTGTGCTAGCTGCTAGCAAGAACCAGAAGGCCAGGTCCGGTGGAGTGTGTGCCTACAGCGATTTGCCCCGTTGTTTTTTCTTTTCTCTCTCTTTTTTCTCTGATATTTGAAATTTGTTTTGAATGTTTTTTAAATAGACATACATCACTGGTTCCTTCTTCATTTTGTCTCTTTTTCACTGGAAACAGCTTGGTTGGGCTGGAAGGTTGGGTGGGGCAGGGCCTCAGGGAATCACCAGGGTGGGGCAAATAGTGTGAGTCAGGTTGATGGAGTCTCAGATACGGTACTTGCCTGCTGGTTCTATGTGTGTGTGTGTGGGGGGGGGGGGGGGGCGCGGTGAGAGGGGGTGAGGGAGGTCCTCAGAAAAGGAGCAATGGCTTCTGCCATCACGTCTGTCTGGGAGAAAGCTGCTCCCCCACCCCCAGATCTTACCCTGATGCTGGACAGTTCAGTTCCTCCCCATATGTCTTTGGGGCCTTTCAAACTGCTGCCCTCAAGCTGGAACTCAGAGCGAGTGAGTCCGCGTTCGTCTGTTCATGGGCCCTTTAAGAGGAATTGCTTGGGACTCCAGAAGCCTCTGTCTCCCTCAGTCTCAATCCCTGCTGGTTTTTACAGCCGGAAGTTATGGGAATTTCTCTTCCTGGCACTGGAACTCTGGGCTGGGGGGCCTGGTGTGGGACTGGGACCCCTCACTCCTCAGGGGGGACCTCCTCATCCCAGAGATCCCTCCCAATTTTTATCCGCCACATGAGGGGATGGAACCAGCTATCCCTGCCTCCACCCTTTCTGCAAGTCTCCATGGGGCTTCTTTAATTCCCTCGTTGTGGGGCTTTCATTGCAGCTTGACTTCAGGCAGTTCTGAATGATGGCTGTTGTGTTGTTTAGTTGTAATTTTGATGTGGTTGTGTGTACACAGTTTGATTTGTACACTCTTCCCCAGGCCAGAACTAACTGCAAGCATTGTTTATAGCTCCTAACACAAGGGAATTCGGTATAGCTGCATCTTTTAACCAGAGGGAAACAAACCTGTTTTCTTTCTCTCAAAGTCTAGGGATTTCTTTGTGGATCTGATCTAATCTCTGAGGTAGGGGTTTTCTTTCTTACTTTTTTTTTTTTTTAACCATGATCAATATTAAGAAATACATATTGCATCACCACATATAGCTGAAACAAAATTTCCCAAAACATTATTTACCCTTACCAAATGCAATGCCCTTGGATATTTTATATTCTATTTAATTTTTTTTAAGTGGGCTGATCATTCACCAAATTAAATTCATGGGATAATAATGGGTTGTATGTAACCCCCAGTTTGAAAATACTCTTAAGGCCAGCTCCGCTTTAATCCACATGCTTGGTCTAGCACCCCCTTGTGGATTGTTGGACAACAGCACTCAGCCAAGGCTTGGACTGCCATCCCTACAGGATTTGAATTTACGGGCCTGTGCTTTTCCCAAGAGGAACATGTGCTGATTGAGGCTAAAAACTGCAATGGAGCGTCTCCCCTTTTCTAGGACATGTCCTTTTAGGACATTTCAGTAGCAAAAATCAGAAAACAAAAATTTACAAAAAAGTGGTGGAGCTTGTCTCTGGCTTTTGACCAGGGCTTTTCCCCCTTGTTTTCACAGCTGCTAAGAGATCACGTAATAAGTAGGTGCTAATGAAGCTAACAGATGTAAAGAGCCCACTGCTGTGCCTCCTGGAGCGCCCAAGGAATGCTACTTCCCCACTGCCTCCCAGTTGAGGATTTCTCTTATTTATTTTTTTATTTTAGAGAGAGGGGAAGGTAGCAATAGAAACATCAGTGAGGGAGAAACATTGGTCGGCTGCCTCCTGCACGCCCCCTACTGGGGATCAAGCCTTCAATCCAGGCATGTGCCCTGACCCAGAATCCAACCGGCGACCTCTTGATTCATGGGTCGACGCTCAACCGTTGAGCCACCCTGGCTGGGCCCAGTTGAAGATTTCTTGATGTCTTGAGAAGACTCAAAGATTTCTAATATCTAAGAGGAAATTTCAAAATGCCTCAAAACGGTTAAAAATGTTCGGAAGTCATTTTTCTAAATGTAAAGGAGATTAGGTTGGGGGGTGTGCCCGCCCAGTGGGGCCTGGCGATCATACAGAAAAGTAGGAAGAGACAGAAGCAAATGCATGGCTTGTGGAGCCACGCTATTTCTGCCTATTTCCCATCATGCCTCCCACCCCACCTCCAAGTGGCCAAAGCATGAATGGAGACCTGTGAATGCTCATTCAGCCCAAGCAGACTCAGGGAGGTCCTCAGAGCTGCTGGGGGCACAGAGCTGGACCCCTGACATTCTTACTAGCAGGACAGTAGCTCTGGGTCTCTTGTGGAGCTTGTGGGCACTTTAGTGAAGATAAGTGTCAGATGTTCAGGAGCACCTCTGCCCAACTGGCCCCTGCAGACCTCGAGTTGGGGATATTTTCTTCTTCCTTCTCTGTGCCCTGCTCTCTGCCAGGCTCTAGGACCAGCAGATGGCCTGTGGGCTCGTTGTATCAGGTGCCCACACACTCCTGCTGTGTCCTGAGGCCTCTGTGCTGCTCTGAAGCTGAGCCTTTGTTGGGGCTCAGTCAGTGGTCACCCACAAGCCGCATGTTTCCGAGCAGATAAGAAAAGAACACGACATCTTAATATCAGGAGTGAGGAACAAAGAGCCGCCCACTTAGGCTTCACTTTATATTCAAGATAACCAAGCCATAGCTGTGATTTTAAGCATATGAGAAACATGTCGGCAGATCAAGATCTGAGGTGGGGTAATAGAAACCAGCTCCGGACTCCTAGCTAGATCTCAGGAGTCAGGCTCTGGGCCTGGCTGCCGTAAGGGTAGCCACGTGCATGGGTGATTTAAATATATTTGCTCAGATTAACCAAAGGCATTTGCTCCTTGATATCTCACCCTCAAGGGTATTTTGTCACCCAGGCTTTACATTTCAGCCCTGCCTGTCCAGTTGAGACCCAGGCCAGCATTCCCACTGAGTTTGCCCGCAGGAAACTGCTGATTCTGCCCGATGAGTTCCACAGCTCACCTCTGGCTTGTATCTCTCAATGGAACATGCAGGCAACAGATGTGTGGTGTGCACTTCAGGCCAACACTCCCGGCCACCCCATGCTTATGGGATGAGGGACAACAGAAACCAGCCTCTCTGCATGGTGGAGACCAATGCCAACAGTGGTAATTTCTGGGCACCCATCATCCTGGGAGCCCAGGCCCATCTTTGACCCATCCGCCCTGAGAAATCTTCTGCCTAAATGTTAATATTTATCATTTACAGCCGCCACTGCCCCCTTTCAAAGGTGAACACAGTAAAATTTATGACAGGCGCACTATCAGACAACAGGCGCATAAAAGGAGTGACAGCCCATCTGCGGAAACGATTCACCCCTGACCCGCGACACCTGGAGGATTCCGGTATGGGGCCGCGGCCACACGCTTTCCTGCTGGGGCTGCTCCTGCTCCTGGGGCCAGGTAAGTCTGCGATGGGTTGGCCCTGCTGGTGGCATGCATTGCTGAGACATGGAGCTTAGGAGAGGAATGTGTCCTTTTCATTAGCACAAAATGCAGTTTGGGCCCAAGCAGGCTGGAGTGCTGCGGTGAGGTGCCCAGGGCTGGGGCCAGAGGCAGGTGAGAAGGGACATGGTGTAGGGCAGTGGTCGGCAAACTGGCTCATGAGCCACGTGCGGCTCTTTGGCCCCTTGAGTGTGGCTCTTCCATAAAATACTGACTTCTGCGCATGGGCCACGAAGTTTCAATCGCACTGTACGTGCGCGCCCGCACATGGTATTTTGTGGAAGAGCCACACTCAAGGGGCCAAAGAGCCGCATGTGGCTCGCCAGCTGCCGTTTGCTGGCCACTGGTGTAGGGTCACAAAGACCTGGGTTCTCGTTCTCTGTGCTGCGTGGCCTAGGACAAGTGTTCCCTCTCTGAACCTTGATTTTTTTTCTTCTTCTCATCGGTAACATGGAAATGCTACTGCTAATGATAAGCACATTTTGATGGTCCTATTTATGGCTTTCGTTTTGGCTGCAAGGACAGAGGAAGGCAGATTTCAGGTTGATGAATTCTAAAGGACTGCCCACATTCTTGAGTGCTGTTGGCCCTGATGGGAAGAGTGGGCTACCAGGCAGGGCTTCTCCCGATGCCAAGGGTTAGGAGAAGGTTGTGCCTCTGCCACAGTCCCTCTGTGCCCTTTGTCACCCAACCCCTGGCTCTCCCCTCCTCCCTTTGGTTAGAAAGACAGAATCCTTTAAACTGAGGAGGGCTTTAAAGTGTCATGTCAGCCCTCCAGATGAGAGGCCTGGGCCTAGAGTGAAAGCGCTTCCTTGGAGGCCACAGGGGAAAGGAGGAAGCAATGGACAGCAGCCTGGCCTTGCTGGGTGCAAGTGCCGGTCCTGCTGCTCACCTTGGACTAGTCAGACACCCTTTGAGTCTGGGGCTGTGTGTGCAAGGCGGGGAGGATTGAGGTGGGGGGTGCAAGGTGGGGAGCATTGAAGTGGTGGTGCAAGGTGGGTGGGGTGTGAGGTAGGGGTGCAAGGTGGGTGGGGTGTGAGGTGGGAGTGCAATACCTGCCGTACTTATTGCACAGGTGATCGCATTCCCTAATTGCTAATGAGGCTGCAGTGCTTCTTCTTTTTTTTTTTTAAATATATTTTATTGATTTTTTACAGAGAGGAAAGGAGAGAGATATTTTTTACAGAGAGGAAAGGAGAGAGATAGAGAGTCAGAAACATCGATGGGAGAGAAACATCGATCAGCTGCCTCCTGCACATCTCCCACTGGGGATGTGCCCGCAACCCAGGTATATGCCCTTGACCGGAATCGAACCTGGGACCTTTCAGTCCGCAGGCCGACGCTCTATCCACTGAGCCAAACCGGCTTCGGCCTGCAGTGCTTCTTTAAAAAAATGTTTGTTGACCATTTGAATTCTTCTTTCATAAAGTACCTGTTCAAGCATGTCTCCCATTTTTGTAGGGGTTTGTCCTTTCTTCGTTTGGTTTTTAGGAGTTTTTGTACATGCTGTGCACTTGCTCTTTGTTGTTGTAAGTACGGCAGATATCGTATACTCTGAAGTTCATCTTTCCACCCTCTTTACAGAACTGTAGACGAGCAAATTCCTTAATTCGGGGCAGGGGGGTGGGGAGTGAAAACCACCCAAATGAGAACAAATGGAGGCTACTTATTCAGAGGTGGCTATAGCAAGGGGTCCGCCACTGTCACGTGTGATGGGCAGACTCCAAGGCAGGCAGGGGCGTGGGAAAGCTTGACAGTGAGAAGGGGGAGGTGCAGGGGTGCTCTGGTTGGAGGCTGGAGGCCTCTGAGGTGATCCCTTTGGGGAACATATCTGGCTTCCTCAGGTTGGTCCTGAGTAGGAAGCAGGGACAGAAGTAGGGAAACTGCAGTCATGGGCCAAGCCCTGACCGTCTGGCCAGTGATGGCGAACCTATGCCACGTGTGTCAGAGGTGACACACAAACTCATTTTTTTGGTTGATTTTTCTTTGTTAAATGGCATTTAAATATATAAAATAAATATCAAAAATATAAGTCTTTGTTTTACTATGGTTGCAAATATCAAAAAATTTCTATATGTGACACGGCACCAGAGTTACGTTAGGGTTTTTCAAAATGCTGACACGCCGAGCTCAAAAGGTTCGCCATCACTGGTCTAGACTGAGGGTGGTGATCGGGCTTCTGGGCTAGGCTGCTGCAGATGTGTGGGTGTTTGGAGTTCCATTGTCAGCTGTGGTCTGGTCTTTGTTTGTATATTCAGTCTATTTCCAAAGTATTTCATTTTTTCCTTTATGGTTTGTGCTCTCTGCTTCTTATTGGAGAATCCTCTTCTGCCTTGCAATCATGAGGACATCCTGTATTTCCTTCTGAAAACGTTAAGAATTGATTTTCTCTTTCGGGTCTTTAATGCATCCAAATTGACTTTTGTGACCCATGGAAGAGACAACCCCAATTATATATCATATTTTGCATGCAGAGGCCTACTTGTCTCAGCTCCATTTACTGAGCAGTTGTTTCTGCACAGCTCTAACTAGTCGCCTCTGCTCATATATAAAGGATTCCTATGTGCCTGCATCTGTTTCAAACTCTGTTTTGCTTTATTAGGTCATTTGCTTTATTGGTCTATCCCTGTGCCAACAGCATGTTGTCTTAATTCTATTGCTTTATAGAAGTTTTATTCGGAAAAACAAGTCTATTTTTCCTTCTTTATTTGTTTTGTTGTTGTTGTTGTTAATCCTCACTGGAGGATATTTTCCCATTGATTTTTGGAGAGAGTGGAAGGAAGAGGGAGAGACTGAGAGAGACACACACATTGATTGGTTGCCTCCTGAATGCACCCCTACCAGGGCCAGGGAACCTGCAACCAAGCTACATGCCCTTGACCAGAATCGAACCTCAGACCCTTCAGTTCGGGGTCTGACACTCTATCCACTGAGCAAAACTGGCTAGGGCTAATTTTCCTTCTTTTTAAGAAGTGACTTGGCCCTAAACTTTCAGACAAATTTTACTATCAATGTGTCAATTTCCACCAAACAAAGGAAAAACCTGTTTGGATTTTGATAGAAATTGCTTTGAAATCTATGAACCAAGTTGGGGGAAATAGAGATCTTCACAATATTGAGTTTTCCAAACCATGAGCATGTACTTATATCTTTAATGCCTCTCAAAGTTTTATCGTTTTCTCTGTTCAGGCCTCGCATATGTGTCTCAGGCATATGACTTTTGTTGTATGGTAAACAGATTTTTAAATTTTTAATTTGAAAATGTTTGCTATTGGTGACTAGAATTAAAATTGATTTTATATATTGATTTTGAACCCAATTAAACAAATTTTTAATGTTATCTGTATATTCTTTTAGATTTTCTATAGACACATCCTGCCAATAATGACAGGTTTTGTTGCTCTCTTTTTAATCTCTGTACCTTTTCTAGCTTTTGCCTTACTGTCCTGGCGGGTACCTCCATGACAATTTTTCACAAAAGTGGTGGTTGGAGGTATTCTTATCTTATTCCAAAGGTTTTTTGTTGTTGTTTTTTTTTTAAAAGTGTTTAATGTTTTGTCAGAAAGTACAGTGTTCACTTCTGACTGTTCTGTAGATAACTCTTTATGAAACCCAGACAAAAAAATAAAATAAAAATAAAATAAAAATAAAACCCTATTTTATTCCTAATTTTCTAATAGTTTTTAAAAAATCATAAGAGGATGTTGAATTTTATTGAATATTTTTCTGCACTTATTAAGATGATTGTATGATTTATTTCTTTAATCGGCTACTGTGGTGAAATAAATTAGTTGACTTATCAGTCACTGATTATTAGATTCACCAAAGATCACACATTGCATTTACTTGTCCTGCCTCTTTAATCTCTTTCAATCTAGAACATTTCGTTAGGCTTTTTGTTTGTTTTGTGTCATTGAAAATTTAGGCTGGCTTTTGTTGTGTGCACTTCAATTTGGATTTGCCAAATAATTTCTTTATTGATAGAATCAGATTAAACTCTAGGGCAGAAATGCAGTACAGATAATGTTGCCTCCTAGCTGTGTCACATTAGGGGATACACTTGATGTTGGTAAATACCCTAATTGGTGATGTTAAATTTCACCATTTGTTTAAGGTGGTGTCTGCCAGGTTTCTCCCTCGTATGGTGCCTTCCCCCGTGTGACTCATGTTATCTGCAGGGAGATGCTGTGATACCCTGTGACTGTTCTTATACCCAATGGTATTTAGCATCCACAGATGATTCTTGCCTGAATTGATTATTACCATGAGTGTAAATTGGTGACTTTAAAATGTCTATTACCTCTTCTAAAATTGTAAGTTGGAATTCCTCCATAAAAAAGAGATTCTCTTCTCCTCCCCACTCGTTGTATGTTTCATCATTTTAATATAAAATGGACATATAAATTCTTTTCTAAATCAGTGTGTTATAAGCCAGTCCTGTCATTATATATTTTGATGCTCAAGTTATTACAGATTTGGCTGATGAGAGCTCCTGTAAGTTGATTCCTGTGTCCCCAGAAGTTCTTTTTTTCTTTTGTTAAACCTCACCCGAGGATATTTTTTCCACTGATTTTTAGACAGAGTGGAAGGGAGGGAGAGAGACAGAGAGAGAAACATCGATGAAAGAGAGACATATTGATTGAGTTGGGGATGGAGCCTGCAACCTGCACTTGACTCAAAACAAATCCTAGACCCTTCAGTCCATGGGCCAGTGCTCCAACCACTGAGCCAAACCAGCTAGGGCCCCATCAATTTTTTAAGCACTTTTTTTTTTAACTTAATGGAACAAGCTATTTCAAGCTAATCTTGTATTTTTTCTATCTCAACCATGCAATTAGCCATTTCTTCAAGGTTCCAATTGGTAGGGGATTTTGTTTAGAAACCAAGATCTGGGTGCTAGGGGTGTTCGTTGCTGCTGGAATGTCATTATGTCTCAGCCCACTCAGTGGAGAGAGCTAAGAAAAAATAGTTCATACAGTCATTTCTAATTTTAGTTAGAACTAGTCTTTTGTCTCCTTCCCCCATTCCAGATTTGTTGGTGTAGCCAGTGTTATAAATATCAATAAATTTACTCACTTGCCAAATCCTAAGATACATACATCGTAATTTAGAATTATTACAGCAGTGACACCACCACCACCAAATGAAGTTCTTTGTCTTAGACTACATATATCCCACGCAGGGTGTCTAATCAAAACACTTGGTTCAAAATCACATGCATTAATTTTTTGTTTTCTTTGTGTGGTTATGTTCTCTGTTTGACGTGTAGTCAAGTTTGTCTCTGTTTCTATTCAATTATAAGGTTCCTCCTGCTCTTGTTGATTTTTACTTTATTTTTAAAAATATATAACATATTAACATGGTTCAAAAATCAAAACTATGTGAACAGATAACCTCAGAGAAGTCCCCTCCCCTTCCCTCACCTTTCCATTCTATTCCCACCCACCCCTGTAGGTTGCCAATTTCAATATTTTCTAATCAATGTTTCTTTTTACAAATATATTCTTTTTTTTCATTTTTGTAAAAAGATAACCTACTATATACATTTTCTGCATCTTGATTTTTTTTCACTTAGCAATGTATCCTGAAATGTTTGGTTGGTTTCCTAACTTTATATGCCATGTCTTCTAGCTTCTCTTCTAACTTTAGCACCTTTTTGCCTTTCTATGCTGCATTCTGAGTAATTTACTATTACATGTGTCCCTGTTTGTTTATTCGTTCAGTTGTGTCCAATTTGCTATTAAACCTGAAGCTCTCAAAACCATTGAAGATTTTGAAAATTGACTTTACTTTCCAAATTTAATTTACATTTAGTTACTAAGTTCACGATATTATTTTTTAAAATGATTCTGTGTTCCTACAAATACCCTCAAGTATATCTTTTTCTAAACATAGTTTTAGAATATGTGTCTAATAATTTCCATATCCAAAGTCTTTGATCTAATTCTGCTCTATTTTTCTTTTCTGCTAATTTTTGTTTTAGTCAGTGTTCCTGGATACCTTATTTCTTTCTGTGCTTGATTTTGTTTTGTTTTGTTGTGAGCTGTTCAAACTCCTTAAAAAATTATTTGTGAGATTCTTTGAGGCCTAGGATAAAAATTTCTGTGTTAGGGACTATATATGTGTCATTCTGTCAGGCACTGAGGACATTACCATTTGAGGATCACTTCAAACTAAGCTCATGGTGTGATCTTTTGAACAGCCAAGCTCCACATTAAGCACAGTGCATATATAACAGCTTCCCTTTACGGGGGGTGTACAATTAACCTGCCCAAGGTCATCCAGCTAATAAGTGCAGGAGTCAGAATTTAGTCCTGAGTCAGAGTCCAGAGCTGGGACCCTTGACCACCACCCTGCATTACAGTCCAGGCTCAGGGAAGAAAGAATCATACCTGGGCTTTATTGAAGCTTTAACATTGACAAGCAACACATAGGAAAAGCTCTGAAAGTTTGGGTTTATAAAACTGAAACATCATTATCTCAAAACTGCAATTGGCAAAAGCAAGTTAGCAAAAAATCACCATTTCTAAGAAAAGACAACTTGCACCTGAATTTCGTTTTCCTGGAAATGGTCAGAAGCTCCCAGGAGGTTGTCATGCCTTGGCAATGCCCCTTGCCAGGCACATCACCGCAAGGCCAGACGTGGGAGCAAAGAAGTGTCTCTTCTGTTATTAGAACAAGGAAGCTGGTCAATGTTCGTTTTACAAGGGCCCAGCGTCCTTCCTCCTTCCTGGAGGTTGCTAGCCCAGCCTTCTGGAAACGTGGTCGTGCCACATAAGAGTTGGAAACAATCTTGGAGAACTTCCGGCGGCCTAAGTCCTTCCAGTTTTTGATAAGAGACAGGTGGGGACTTGTTTGGGTCATATACCTAGTTGGTGGCATCCCCACCCAGGTATGGAATTTTCTCTGGAGGCTCAGGAGTCCTGCCTGCCTGGGATGTCATCTGTACCTTGTAAATTTTTAGGACTTTATTGTCAATCATTTTCATCCACCTGCATTTTTGCTACTGTCAGTCAACTGTCTGAGCACCCTTCTAAGAACAGGAGTTAGGCTGAGCCCGGCTGGTAGATCATAAACCAAATGTAAGGAACCCTCTGGGGAGAGAGAACTGATCTGCATAAAATCACTGGAGCAGAATTAAGTACCAAAATAGGTGCAAGTAGCTGTAATGAAAACACCAGGATTCAGAGAACCGAGAGATGAATGTGGGCTGGGGAAGTTTCATGTGGGAGGTGAAACTCGATTGAGCGCTGAAGGCTGAGTGGGATTAAATAAACACAGAGGAACAAGGAGGACATGCAAGTGTGGGGAGCAGCACCGCCAAAGGCAAAGTGGGGGCCCAACACATGGGTGTGAGGAGCAGGGAGCAGGCCTGGTCTGGAGTGCAGGGTTGGTCTGGGGAGGCAAAGAGTTACATAAAGGGGAATTTTGAAATCCCAGACAAGGAGAACAATAGAGATGATCATGTCTTCCGGTTTGAAGAGACTTCTGAAACGATTTAATCCAAATCTTTTCTTTTACATTGACAAAAACGGAACCCTAAAGAGGTAAAGTGACCAGCCCATGGTCACCCAGCACTCTAGAATTTGAATTTGCTACAGCGGAAGTCGGGGGCTATTACAGGTTCCTCAGCAGGAAGTAGCCTAATTAGCAAGTGGTGTTCAGGGCAAGATGTTTCTGTTAGCTTCAGACGTAAAAGGTCATGAGTCGGAAGACACAGCACACTGGTGAATTAGTGTGCCCAGCCCTGGACAGGCCCGGCAGCGAGTGTGGGGGGCTCTGGGAAGGCCCAAGTATGGCAGTGAGAGACTGCTCCTTTCTTCCCACCAGAGAGGAGAGCTTCCTGAGGGGGCACAGTTCCCTGAGAGTCCCTTCTGGTTGGAGCTCACCAATCATCATCCCTGCCCACTCCCCCCCCCCCAGCTTTGAGGGTCCCTGGTCCTTCCCCTTTAACGTTTGGCCCTTGGTGGCTGCCGCTGGGAGGGGTCAGAGAGGATGTTACTGTAGGAGGAGTTGGGGCTCCAGGTGCTGCCCAGGCACCACCTATTCACTCTCACCCAGGACCCTCTTCTTCAGGGTGTTCCTTCCTGGTTCTGGGTCTGCCTCAATTGTCCCCAGGAGGAAGTTGGGGGAAAATACAGTCTAAAAGCAAAGCATTCCTGTCTGAGATCATAAAGCCAGTCAACAGCAAAACTCATGTCAACTTGGGGTATGTTCTTTCCTGTTAGGGTGCTCCCTAGAGCCTCCTTGCCAGTCTAGGGGAACAGGGTGTGGTTGTGGGATCTTGGGTGACATCAGTGAATGAAGACATGAGGGTGCACTGATCTCTGGTTGGAATGGGATCTGTAATGGGTGGTGGTGTCTCCCTGTGGTCACAAGACGTGGAGTATTTAGAGAATGGTGGCTTGGCACTGTCCACATCATCTCTAATGCTTCTTGTAATCTCATCAGACTAGAGCAGTGGTTGTCAAACTGCGGCTCACGAGCCACATGCGGCTCTTTGGCCGCTTGAGTGTGGCCACGAAGTTTCCATAGCACTGTACGCGCGTGCCCGCACGTGGTATTTTGTGGAAGAGTCACACTCAAGGGGCCACAGTTTGCCGACCACTGGACTAGAGGTTGTGTCTACCCAGGGGCTGTGACAGTGTAAGTCCTATTGGCCACAGAAGAAATTCCCATATGCTGGGAACTGGGGTTATAGAACAACATCCATACTAGTAAGCCTTTTTATAACCTTGTAAAAAGGCCCTGGTGTCGGGGAAAGCATACCAGAGTCGGTTAAGGAGACTCGAGCTCCACACATGACCCTTTTATTAACTTGCTGAATGGTCTCTGGCAAGTTTACGAACCTTTCTGGGTTTTAGTGTCTAGAGCAGGGGTGGGCAAACTTTTTGACTCGAGGGCCACAATGGGTTCTTAAACTGGACCGGAGGGCCGGAACAAAAGCATGGATGGAGTGTTTGTGTGAACTAATATAAATTCAAAGTAAACATCATTACATAAAAGGGTACGATCTTTTTTTTTTTAGTTTTATTCATTTCAAACGGGCCTGCGGGCCGTAGTTTGCCCACGGCTTGTCTAGAGGTATTAAATGAGATGACCTCGAAGATCCGCCCACCTCAGCCATTCCAGAATTCTCAGACAAACATGCAGAGGTCAGACTAGCTGGCCCTCTGTGTCACCTTCCACTGACTATGGCATGTGACTCCCCAAGCTAACATCCCGTGTTCCTCGGAGACTGGGAATTCTCATGTTGGAGCAGCAGCCAGGCGTGACTCATGGCTTCTGACTCGGCACTCACAGACAGTCATGTGCCTGCTCACAGGTGGCCAGCAGCAGCTTAAAGGCCCTGAGTGCGAGTGGGAATGACAGTGAAAGCCCAGCAGCACAGTCCAAAGGAGTACAGGGGACAAACACTGGCTGACTTGGACCCTCCCCTTCCCAGCTCACCAGGACAGCTCGCTGCTTAGTGGGTGCAGTGTGGGGTGCAAGGCCGGTCCTGCCTTCAGTCTGTGTGAGCTGGTGAAAGTCACCTTGCCTCTTTGAGCTTGTAAAACATGCCCACAGGATCCTATCTACCTACTCTTTGGGGCTGCTGTGAGGACATTATACACTTTCAAAGAGCCCAAGAATATAATGTACACTGAAGAGTGGACTGAAGGCCACGTGTGTTGGCCTTGACTGTCCTCCCCACTGCCTGGGGCAAGCAGCTTCCTTTCGTCCAGAGAGACCATTCACCCCTCCCATGTGTACGGCCCTCTCGTTCACAGCACTTTCTTCTTCGATCTTCATGACAACCCCATGAGGAAGGAAGGGAAGCCAATCTCACCGCCACTTTATAGATGAGGAAGTCCAAGTTCAGTGAGAGGAACCCTTGATCAAGGTCACAAAGTGGCAGGGCCAGTCCAATCTGCTTCTCTGTGTTGTGGGGCTATGCAGCGGGCGATGTGTTGAGAATCACAGCTCCAGAAGGTACTTCCCTGAGGGAGAACGGAGTGTGACTTCTGGGAGCCAGGGACTGAACCTCTAAGTGCCCTTGGTCAGTTCCAGGCCCTCCGTGGTGGCTGTATCCACTGAGGGTGATTGATCTTCCATGGTGGCTGTATCCACTGAGGGTGATTGATCTTCCGTGGTGGCTCTATCCACTGAGGGTGATTGATCTTAGCCAAGCCCGTCCCTTAGAGTGTGCGCAGATGTCTTTCTCTCTCATGCCCATCAGGGTGGAAAAGTACATGTTTTTTCCCTTACTGACCTTATGGAGGTGGGATTTTTTTTGGAGAACTCTAAGGTTTTCATAGATCCACAAGCTTGGGCTAAAACAGCCTTCCAAAAGGGAAAAATTCCCTTGGGATTCCTGGATTGGGTTCAGTCAGGTCACAGGTGCTTTGACAATTTTTCCCACAGTGCCTGAGGGTGCTGCAGGAATAGGCAAGAAACTTTCTTCCCATTTACCTGGTGGAAAGCAGAGAACTGGAGAGAGGGCCCATGCCATTCCAGGATTCAGTGGGGACAGGACCAAGGGGTCTGAAGTTTCCATGTGGGTCTTCAGGTCTGGACATTAACATTGATTCCAGGGGGAGCCTCTTTGTGACACCCCAGGGCAGTCAGTTAATCATGGATGATCAAGATCTTCAAGCTGAAAACGTGAACTATATAGTTCTATGAGGAAAACCCAGAATATCAGCTGGGAAGGGTCTGAAAAATGGTCTATGCCAGTGATGGTGAACCTATGACACGCGTGTCAGAGGTGACACGCGAACTCATTTTTTTGGTTGATTTTTCTTTGTTAAATGGCATTTAAATATATAAAATAAATATCAAAAATATAAGTCTTTGTTTACTACGGGTGCAAATATCAAAAAATTTCTATATGTGACACGGCACCAGCATTAAGTTAGTGTTTTTCAAAATGCTGACACGCCGAGCTCAAAAGGTTCGCCACCACTGGTCTATGCTAACCATCTCTCTGACACTGAATTATAAAAATCATAACTAGCAATTACTGCATCTTTACCATGTGTCAGACACCTCCCCTTAGCATCTCTTTTCTGATTTTCCCAAGTGATCTGACTAACACTTTCAGTGTATCCTACCTGTTCTATGATCTTTTCTCCTTTATTCTTTTTTTTTTGCTTCAATTCCACTACCCTACTCAACAATATTAGGTCACCGATTATAGATTTTTTTTGTTATTTTGGCATTTAAGATTACAACATACATCCTTGAGTTATTAAAGTCTAATATCAGTGTAACTCCATTTACTCCAGCCAAATCTGCTCACACAGCAATGTTTCATATATTTTAAACTCCACACTATATTATTTTTATTATTTATATTGGTGTTGGCAAGCTTTTTCTGTAAAGGGCCAAATGGTAAATATTTTAGGTTTTGTGGATCATATATGGTCTCTATCACATATTCTTCTTCTTTCCATTTTCTCCTCTCCTCCCCCCAAACCTTTTAAATATGTAAATCAACTTTTATCTAGAGAACCATACAAGAATAGGCTGTGGACAGAATTGACCCTATGGGCCATAGTTTTCTGGCTTCTGTGGGGTTTTTTTACAGTCAATATTATTTTGGATTTCTCTTTACATTTATTCTCTCTGTACTTTATTCCATGCTTCCCTCTAGAACCATTTTCCTCTTAGTGTTTTGAATGTGTCATTCCACTGTCATCTGGCTTCCATTGTTTCTGATGATGAGTCAGCCATTAATCATCATGTTGGTCTCATATATTCAAAAAGTTGCTTTTCTTCTGCTATTTTCAAGATTTTTTTTCCCCTTGGCTTTAGAACTATGCCTAGACATAACATTTATTATAGTTGATGTGTCTTGGTAAAATTCTCTTTGTGATTTTCCTACCTACGGTTTTGTTTTTATACAGCTTCTTCTATGTATGGCTCAATATTTTTCATCAAATGTGAGAAGTTTTCAAGTCATTATCTCTTCAAATCTTTTTCTGCCTCTTTCTCTCTCTGATTCTTCTAGGAATCATTACCTGTATGTTTGTATGCTTGACAGTATGCACAGATCTCTGTTTATTTTCCCCTCTATCTTTTTCAGAAATGTGCTTTCTATTGGTCTCTCTTTACATTTACAGATTCTTCTGCCATCTTAAGTCTGTTGCTGAGCCCATCTAGTAAATCCTTCAGTTATTGCACTTCTCAGCTCTGGAATTGATTATAAGTATATATTATAACTATGTAAATATATGTAAAAGAAGATATATATCTCTTCTATTTATTGAGTCTTTAGTCTACATGTTTTTCTGTAGTTCTTTGAACATAATTTTTAAAATTCTTTTCAACCCATAGCTGCCTTGAAGACTTGGCTTGCAAAATCTAACTGTGAGCCCACTCAGAGCCAGTTTCCATTCATTGCTCTTTTTCCTGAGCACAAGCCCAACTTTTCAGGTTTGAGGCATTTCTAGAAACTTTCAGTTTACAACTAGACATATCCAATAAAATCTAGCAAGTCTGGATTCAGCTTTATTTTTCTGGGAGTCGTTGGAACTTGCCTGGACTTAAATTGTGGAATCAGTCTCCCTCACCTATCCTGCCACTGATGCCCAGTTTATTATTTCTCGTATTTATTTTTTTAACCTGGAATCCTAGGGGCTCATGCCTGGGTCTGCCTGGCTTCGTGATCAGCCAATGGTTGGATAGAGGTCATGCCCAGACGCCTAGCATTTGTAAGGTTCTGTTTATTGGTCTGTGAGTAGATTGGAAAATAAACACAAAGTTGCAGCCAATTCTCATTTCTCATTCCTTTACTTGTACGTGGGGCTCTTGCAGGTTTCTCCACCACATACATAGATTTCCAGTCAGGCTGGAATATGTGAGAGCATATTTCAGTTCTCGTTGCCGGGGTTTCCCTGCTAAATATCCGATCCGTTCACCTCTATCCCAAACAGGGAGCAAAACATCAGGCTCCCAAGCTGCAGACATTACCCATTATTCCCACATTAGCCCGCCACTTCTCACTTTCTGTTGTTTGTTTTGTTTTTCTCTCTTGGTTTCTGTTGATTGTGTGTTGTCTCCTGGGAATTGTTTTTATTATTAAACGACAGGCATTGTATATGAAAAAGCAGAAAGATAATTTCATGTTCTGGGTGTTGCTATCTTTTTCCATCAAGGCTTTAGTTTGCTTTTGGCAGGTGTTTAGATAGAGACAGATCACCTTAATCTAATCTGGAACCAGACGGTGACAAATATACGCAATGGAATCTTACCTGTTGCGAAAGCATGAATGGACCCAGAGGGTGTTATGCTAACGAAATAAGTCAGGTAAAGGAAAATACCATATCATTTCACTTATATGTGGAATCTAAAGAACAAAACAAACAAACAAACAAACAAACAAAATAGAAACAGAGTCAGAGATACAGAGAACAAACAGACCGATGGTTGCCAGAGGGGTGGACGTTTGGGGGCTGAGTAAAAAGGTGAAGGGATTAAGAAGTACAAATTGGTAGTCACAGAATTGTCACATTGAGCTGTAAATGACAGCATAGGAAATATAGTCAATAATGTCATAGTAACTATGTTTGGGGCCAGGTGGGTACTTGAAATATTGGGGGGACCACTCCGTAAAGTACATCATTTTCTAACCACTATGCTGTACACCTGCGACTAATACAGAATAATATTGAATGTAAACTGTAATTGAAAACTAAAACAACAACAACTGAAGCAAACAAGAAAGCCCGGCTTTAGTGTTTTTGGAGGCTGGTCTGTTTCAAGTGCATCCCTACTCCCAGGGTCTCTAGCTCTTTGAGTCCCAGCTGAAAGAAAGCCCAGGACATTTCCCGCAGCCCCTCCTCCTGATGGGCATGGAACTCCAGTATTTCCCCACCTCCGTGGAACTGCCTGAAGCTTCACAGCTCATCAGCCTCCTACCTGCTGATATCTGTGGCCTGTGATTTGGCAAATGCTTCAAGGGTAAAAACAGCATCAACTGTTGGGATTACTCTCTTTACTTCTCTTTGGCTCTGGACCCCTCAAATTCTTGCTGCATTTATGACTCTCAACAGCTTCTCTCTATCTCTCCCTCTATCTCTCTCTACCCCCTCCCCTCCTTCCCTCCCTCACTCCCTCCCTGCTCCTCAGTGTGGAAATGCAAAATAGACTGTCTGCAGAGGAAAGAAATAAGGCCCAGCATAGTTCAGAATAGTTGCAGCAAAAAATGTAAGGATCCATCAACTGTCTTCAAAAATAGCCTCTTTGAGCCCCTTTAAAACCTTTCAGAACTGGAGTCAGCAGGTAGGCTCTCTCAACCCAGCCCCGACTCTCTAAAATAATTTTTCCCTTTTGCTGTTATAAAAGTATACTAATAATCACAGCTGCCTCCCTGGATTGTTTTGATGGTGAAGCAATAGCACCGTTTACCAAAATTAACCTGTTTCAATATATACTTTGCGTAGGCAGTGGGCTAGATCTTCTGCTTGTATTATTTCTTTTTTTTTCTGCTTGTATTATTTCATTTAAAATTTGTAAATTTTGAGTAAGCTCGCTATCATAAAAACCTTTTTTCTAAGAAAATTACATACCTCAGGGGACCAATGGCTTTCTTTGAGGGGCAGTCTTTTATCGCTCAGACCTGGAGCCTGGAGGATGAGAGGTGCTGAGTGGGACGTGTCTCAGACCAGGGGACAGTTGGCTGCTGGCATCTGTGTTCCTCTGTCTGTGAAGGTCCTGGCAAAGCCCAGGGAAGAAGTGTGGTGGCGGCAGCAGCTTGGTAATCTAGAGGCCCATCCCAGGGTTCCCTGCGGCCCCCGGGGCTAAAGGCTACGGCCAATGAGATGCCACCCTCCCGTTCACCTTGATGACCGCTTTCTGTCGCAGTCTAGACCAGGCAGTGGTTGGCAAACAAGGACCCGTGCACCCGAGTCAGCCTCCCGCCTGTTTTTGTAGGACCTGTGAGCCGAGAATGGTTTTGACATTTTTAGATTCATTTCTTTTTCCACGAGGATGTCTAGTTGTTCCAGCACCATTTGCTGAACAGACATCTTTTGTCCATTGCATTGATCTTGTTCTTTGTCAAGGCTCAGTTCACGCTATTCCTGTGGGTCTTCAGGGCTCTCCAGTCTGTTCCATGGGCCCAGCTGTCTACTCCTTTGCCGATATCACACTCTCTCGACTCCTGCGGCCGGAGACTACGCCTTGCAGTTTCGTAGTGCCGGTCCTCCGACTGTTCTCCTCCTTCCACTCTCTGTTGGCTATTAAACTTCAAAACCAGCTTGGTGACATTCACAAAGGCTTTCACATTTCTGTAGCGGGGGACAATTTTAAAAAGAATATTTCGTGACACATGAAAATTTTATGAAATTCAAATTTTACTCTTCATAAATGAAGTTAACGTGTTTACATATTGCCTGTGGCTGCTTTTACACGGCAGCAGCAGAGCTGAGTGAGTGTGAAAGAGTCCGTATGATCTGCAAAACCTAAAATACTGACTATCTGGCTTTTTACGGGGAACGTTTGCTGGGCCCTGGTCTAGAGTTGGGCTGAGACTTGGCTCATTGGTTATGAGCATGGCCCATGAACCAGACTGCCCATTTCCAATCTTGCCATCATCATTTGCTAACTGTGTCACCTTTAAAATGCTGCTTAAGCTTGTTGGGCCCTTATCACTAAAGTGGGATTATTGGTATTTAGCTCATAGGGTCGTTAGGTTCCATGAATTATTTCATGTAAGTGTTGGCTACCATACAGATTATTATCCTGGCTTAAAAAGAATGTTACCAAAATAGTCTCCAATCTCTGCCCAGCTAATTCATCTGCCTCACTACACCAAGTGGTGATCATGAAATACGCCTTAGCACTCATCTCTTCAAAGACCGCTCCTGGCTTGCTGTTGCATGGAGTGGCCTGGCATTTGCAGATCCACAGCCCCTCTGCTGTCTGTCTGGGAAGCCTCATCCACCCGCCTCTCCTCCCCCTCCCCTCCAGTTACAAGCCCTGTGCTCAGCCTTTCCCAGGGCTCTGTGCTTGTCCACACCTCGGCACCTTCCCATCATGTGGCTC
Organism: Myotis nattereri; assembly: GCF_964212035.1. Taxonomy (NCBI): domain Eukaryota; kingdom Metazoa; phylum Chordata; class Mammalia; order Chiroptera; family Vespertilionidae; genus Myotis; species Myotis nattereri. The sequence goes on along the minus strand of NC_138085.1, from coordinate 71,418,784 downwards.
TTTCTGCCCAGAAGCCTTCTTCTGGGAATTTCAAAAGGGCCACTGAAATCTGCGGGCAGGCCACAGCCACCACTCCTGTTATGAGCTTCGGCATAGAAATCAGTGCCCGACCTCCCAGTGGACACTCTTGCTCCTCATCAAACTCCAGATCACTTCTTTTCAGGGTCAACAAGTAAAGCTGCAGAAGAAGGCCGGGGTGGAAAGAAACTCAGCCCTGTTCCCCAAGTCAGACCACCCTCTGGCATTGCCCAATGCCCTTTGGGGTCTCACATGGTAGGGCCTTACATGGTAGGACCTTACACGGTAGGACCTTACATGGTGTCCAGAGCGGGGAACTGGGTGGGAGAAGTCAGAGGAACCAAGGGACCAGATCTCTGATTCACATCAGTATCATAAATGCATCATGATTATGTAACAACATGAAAAATGCTTATTAAAGGGAGTTTGCAGGAACAAAATTACATCCACATTAACTACAACTGAATGAAAAGTGTGCCGGATCAGAGCCCGATGGTGAACTTGAGAGTGTCAGCACAGGACATCACTTTTGGTTGTAGGAGTAGTGGCACTGTGGGTGATTATTTTGTTCCTATATTTAGAGTGCTGTACTATACTATTATTTGTATATTTAAAAGGTCAATGCTTTATGAGAAAACACATTAATTTGTACACTTAGAATAAGTCTATTCTTTAAAACTAAAAAAAAAAAAATGTTTTAAAAGACTGCCCCACAGTAAGCTGGGATGGATAGTATCTTTGCCATCTCCCTACCTGACTTTTCTGCCCCTTCACCTGCATTCAGCAAGACCCTTCAAGACAGCACCTGCCCAGCCATTATGCATAGTCGTGGCTGCTGGGAATCCCTCGAGGAGCTCTTCTCCTAAGCTCACTTTACTGGTGGCACTGTTCCAGAATGGCCTTCACCTCCCTGCTTTGTCCTGGCTCCCCAAACAACACAGCTATTTGTCCAACATGACCTTCCTCGAGAGTTCTGCCTTTTGCTAAGGAGCCAAAAAGGAATCTGCCGTGATGTGCCTGTGCACGATATAGGGTCATTGCTGACCCCTCTCAGATAACACTTTTGCGGTTCAACCTGGGGATTCTGCTCTAATCGGCTGCCTTAACGGAAGTAGGGTGTTCCAAACAATGGAGGTGATAGTTGGAGGAATGGAATCTAGACTTTCCTGACACAGGGATGTTACTAAGCTGGGCACACAGCTAGGGCTGGGAGGAAAAGCAGGCAATGTACAAATCTGGGTGGGAGTTAATTCCAGATAAATGACCTGAACTATTTTTGCTTTATTTTAGGGACCACCCAGGCCCATTCCTTCTCTGGAGAGAATACATTGGAAGAGCAGCTATGGCCAGAGGTAAGGGCTCTGTCCTCTTTGAGGGATGAAGGGGTCTCTTCCAGTGGGTAAATCCAAGTCTTTTTTAAAGAAATATTTTTATTGATTTCAGAGATGAAGGGAGAGGGAGAGAGATAAAGAAACATCAAAGATGAGAGAGAATCACTGATTGGCTGCCTCCTGCATGCCTGCTTCTGGGGATCGAGCCTGCAACCCCGGCATGTGCCCTGATGGGAGTAGAGCCATGACCTCCTGGTTCACAGGTCGATGCTCAACCACTGAGCCACACTGACCGGTCATAAATCCAAGTCTTGATGCAAGTTGGCAGGTCCCTGCCTTGAGGGAATGAGCTGCGTCAGCTGCTGCCCCCAGGGATAGCCTGGCTGCCAGGCAGGCCAAGGGCAGCATGACTGTATCTTCTGGAATTTGGGGCTCATCAGTCCTGCAGACCGAGTGGGTGGTTCCCAGAAGTGTCCAGAATGCGTTATAAATGGGCTGTTATCTCCATGAACCTTGAAGCAGATGCTGTGAGTTATCTGAAGGCATCTGGGTTAGGTCTTCCCAGAACATCCACAAGATAAGAGTTGAGAGTAAATGCTTTATCTCTTACTGCAATCAGTAATTCAAGAGGAATTAACTTGTGTCTTGTGATAGTGAGAGATGTGGCCAAGGAACTCATTTACTGCACGTTTTCCCCCTGTTGGAGTATAGTGAGTCCTCACTTAACATCGTTGATAGGTTCTGCAGTGAAACGACCTGTAATGAAACCGGTCTTACCAGAGACTAATTGCTATAGACAAGAGTTAAGTTTCTATGGCATCTCATCCATGTTAGAAGTTGAGTGAAATGACTTTATTGAAGGACCTGCCGTATTTCCTCTGCCACTTTCAGTTCTGGGGAGAAAACATGTGATCTCCCTTCCCAAAGCCATTCATGTGATTCACAGAAGCAGATGCTCTGGACTCCTGGGAGCATCTGAGGAGGCCTGAGTGCCTTGAGGACCCGAGCACTGGCCACCCAGCCCCTCCTCTGCTCTCAGGAGCCCTCTGGGCTCAGGACACGCCAATCTGGAGATTCGAGTCTCCAGTTTCAAGTTTACCCAGTTTCCAGCAGCATATAAACATAGTGCTCCAACTACCTGCTTTTGTGTAAATCATCAAATTAAATGAGAGAAAGTAGGTAATACAAATAAATATATCGTTAATGGATTTTCAAGTCTTTTAGTCTAGGCACAGTGGGTCTCTTCTTAATTCATTTTATTTTATTTCTTTTTTTATTGTGGTAAAAGGTACATAACATAAAATTTACCATTTTAATCATATTGAATGTATCATTCAGTGGCATTAGGTACATTCACATTGTTGCGCAACCATCATTACTGTCCACCTCCAGAACTTTGTCATCATCTCAAGAATTGATTTTTATGCTCCCTTTTTCTCCATCCCACTTTTTGGAGGCACCCTTACCTACCACCTGCTAAAATCATCGAAAAACACATGTCCCCTTGTACTAGGTCAGTGGTCGGCAAACTCATTAGTCAACAGAGCCAAATATCAACAGTACAACAATCGAAATTTCTTTTGAGAGCCAAATTTTTTAAACTTAAACTATATAGGTAGGTACATTGTTATTAATTTAATTAGGGTACTCCTAAGGCTTAGGAAGAGCCACACGCAAGGGGCCAAAGAGCCGCATGTGGCTCGCAAGCTGCAGTTTGCCGACCACTGTACTAGGTGAACGGTATGGGATTAGTAAGACCATGACTGTAGATAGTTGTTGCTTCTGGACTTTGACTCTAGATAGAACAAGTACATGCTTGTTTCTACACCAGGCTTTCAGGACCTGCAGTGTTTCCATTCAAGGCAGTTGATGTTTCTGATGTTTGATTTCAGTTGCAAAACCTGAAGAGTGTTCCATTTGTATGCAACCCAAAGAAGTCAGGACCCAACGTGCCTTCTGAGTCAGGTATGTGACCCCTGAGCCATGACTCTGGTGTGGCCAACAGAGGCTCCAGCCCTACTTCTCTTGTACCTTGGTGATTCAAGTCTTTCCTCTTTCCCATCCCTAGTCCCTCAAACCTTCTCCTTTCCCCCTCATCTATTTCTACTGTGGGACACAGTCTGACACACCAGTCAGAGATAAAACCAACAGGACCCCACAGTGGCTTGGCTGATGAGGGCAGCCTCCAGGAGCGCCCACCAGACAGTGTTACGGGAACTGTTATACAAGGAGTGTAGGCAGAAAAGAAATCAATGCATTTCTTAGGAAATGGCTTCTTTGGGAGCCCATTATATGAAAGGGGTTTCTAGGGAGACTGAATTCTAGAAATGCTGGTAGACCAGATGGTCAAGGAGGCTTCCTGGTATACCATTTACATACAGCCCGCATCCAATGTTTATGTCTGTTCATAGGCTTTGAGTGCCGTTCTCTGGCAGTCTTCAAGCCAGTATGATCCTTTGTGTACCCAAATGGTTTTCATTTTAATGTTTTGCCCTCTTATTAATGGTGGTTCAGAAGTAGATCCGTGGGATAGGTGAGAGGGAAAATGCGGCGCATAGTGACCTTCCATGGGACACCTTTTGGAGATCCTGAGTTCAGTTAACAGTGTGGCCTCCAGAGAGGAGTGAGCCTCTTTTGAGCAGGTTCCTAGGGCTCCCAGCTGCCGCCTCTCTTCAGCTCTCCACTCTCGTGGCTCAGCTTTAACAGCTGTCCTCACACTGAAGGACAGGGGTCTGCCCCTTCCATTTAGCATCCTTGGCCCACCTTTTGGGGAATGTAGACCTGACCCTCTTCCCTGGGTTCTTGTCGTTGCAGTCCACTCTCTGAGACCTTCTGATATTAAATTCGTGGCAGCCATTGGCAATGTGGAAACTGTGAGTATTTTGAGGGGATGGAGGTGGGAGACAGGGATTGGGATTGTTATATAAGGAGTGTAGGTAGAAAAGAAATAAATGCATGATTTCAATGAACCCTCAGAATGAGTTCATGGTAACCAGGTAGAGAGATTATTCTCTAAAACAGGGAAATCCTAAAACCTAGGAGGCTCTGAGGTTTTTTTTCTTTAATTAAATGAGTGCCTCCCTTTATGTTCGGGTGAGGGAACTTTTGGAGTTTCTCATTGGTAAATGAAACCCATTGATAAATTAAGTTGAAGATTACTTAATTAAGTGACCGGGCCCTGCTATACTTCCCGCACCTGAACCAGGACATTCCTGTCCCTCCAGTGTCTTCTTCCCACCTCTGCCCACCATCTCTCTTCCAGCGTCCCTCCCTTGTCCCTGCTGCAGGCTGTGTTCCCTGCAGCCTCAGCCTCTCCCCCTCGCTGCAGGCCCCAGCCCACTACTCCATGCACAGTGGCAGCTGTGTGCAAAGCGTGAGACTTCACTTAGAAACTGACCACAGACCCAGTGAAATCGGCAAACGAGGCCCTGTCCTCATTTTCCTCTAGCTGTGCCGGTGGTGGCAAAGCTGCACATGTGACGTGTGTGTGTGTGTGTGTGTGTGTGTGTGTGTGTGTGGACTGGGGTGAAGGTGAAGGTTTACTGCTGGGAGAGCTGGGAGAGGGAAGATGGTGAGAAAAGAGGTTTCGTGTCACGGGTAGTGCACTGACTTTGCTGAGCCGTGTGCCCTGCATGCTGATGCTTGCATTCCAGAGCCCGAATGTGTGACACTCGCTGGAGGACTCATAGGCTTCCACTTTGGGCAGGAAATTCACTGCAGGAAAATCACTCCGAGTCAGGCTTCCGCAGTCAAGCCGATCAGCGACTTCAGTCTTTGGTCCCAGCTCTGAAAGGCTCCGTATTCATGAATTATTCAGACCCCCAGCTCCTGCCTGTCACTCAGCGCATCCTTTCTCCTTCTGTGAGCCCGAGGCCCAGATACAGCTTCAGTCCAGGAGGGTGTCCCAGCCCCAGAATCATTATCATCACACTGATGGGCACCTCCACCTGCAGAATAAAACCTGTCTGCCGGAGAGCTGGCTGTTGTGAGCTGAGCCTGGTGTATAAAAAGTCAGGCCTGGGAAAATAAGGCAGGGAATTTAACGGGAAAAGTCCATCATGTGGACACTTTTGCTTTGAGCTCCCAGAGCTTTCTGTAACCAAGGCACAAACACTCACCTGTGACAGGAACCAGCGCTTGTTTGTTTAATTGCTCTGGACTCCCTTTTCCTCATAGAACTTTAAATATCAGATTTGTAAATGTAAAAATTGTTTTCAAACTAACACTTGTGGTGCATGTTTCATATAAGTACAAATCAACCACAACACACGCATAGAGTGTAAAATATTGAAGACCCCATTCACAGCTCCTATTCCTCTGCCTCAGGAGAGGTGCACACACAGCACACACAGCATGCACACACATGCACATGCGCACACAGCACACACAAGTGCACATATGCACGCACATGCACACATGCACACACATGTACATACAGTACACACGTGCACACACCTTCTATTTCTCTGGGTTCTGCCCCACGTGCTGTGGAGGGAGCCTGCCACTCCCCTCCCTGAAAAACTGGCCTGGGTGTGACCTTCCTCTGGATCATGGTTCCCTTTTAGTCAGTGGGAGAGGCTGTCTGACGGGCAGCTGGGGCCTCAGGAGGACAGGCTGGGCCGCCTTCCCGGCTGGAGTGACACCTGCTATCTTTTGCAGCTCCCAGACCCGGGGACGGCCGGTGCGGAGAAGCAGCCATGGTAACTATGTTGGAATCACCGAGCAGTGGAGCTGGGCGAGCCTCAGAGGGCCTCGCTCCGCCCCCTTTGGGGCAGGTGTCCCTTAGGAGACCCCAGTCTCCTGCCTCCCGGTCCACACTCCCCATGCCTGCGAATCCCCTGGGAGGAAAAGCAGGAAAGGCCACACGCGGGATTCTCGCTTCCCACCACCATCCAGGCTCCCTGCTCTCTCAGGGCAGCGTGCAGGGTGGGCCAGGGTCTGTCTCATTCTTCCCAGGGTCCGCAGCCCCTTCCAGCTGGGGGTGTGGGGAGAAGGGCCCAGACGGAGCTGTGGACCCCATTTGGGCGACTCCGTGGCCATCTGAGCTGTGTCTCCAACTCCAAGAAGGACAATCACAGGAGCGGAGCCAGGCTGAGCGGAAGCTTGTCAGGAGACAGACCCCAGAGGCCAAGGGGGTAGTTGGCAGGGGGCCAATCCAGTCTGACACGTGCATGTTTGCTTCTGCTTGCAGGGTTAGGAGGAGGCCACAGCAGGCGTGCATGGGAGTGGTGACAGGTGAGTCCTGGGCACTCGGGGCCAGGTCCCAGCGTGCCCCACCCCTCCCGACACAGCACATTTTGGTAAATGAGGAGAATGTGCCCTGTTGGCCACTTTGTTGTGGAGCCTGAGGAGAAAGGGGGAGGACAGTTGCAAACCCTGAAAGGAGGGTGTGAGAAGTATGTCTGAGGGTCTCTGAGCGCAGAGACGCCAGGAGGCTTTGGTGGGTTAGAGGACATGGGAGAGGGGTCGGGTGGCTGGGCCAGAGTCCTGAGCCTCCTCCCCCCGCCCCCCCCTCCGGCCCCCAGAGCTGGACCAGTAGCACTTCATCTGCAGGAACTGCCCACCCCCCACCAAAGGAGGGGGCCTGGTCTAATTTTCAGCCTATTTCATTTTGTAATAACTCCTGTAGCTATAGATATACCAATTGGATTCAGAAAAAAAAAAAATGAAAATCAACTATATCCCACCATCTGGAGATAATCGTTGTTAACATTTGGGCTCTTTTACATATGAATGTGCTTCTGATATGCTATCTGTAACCTGTTTTTTCATTTAACATCCGACACTCCTTGTGACTCTATTAAAAGTCATCCTGAAACCTCAAGTCCCTTAATGCCAGCTGAGCTAGCTCGTGGGATGTTAGAATCAATGACAAGGAAACCGCCGTTCCCTCACAATTAGAGCTCGGAGCTCGGGCACAGTGCGTGCATTCTGCTGAGCTGACCTCCTGAGAGCAGTGCAGTGAGGTGGCCGGCGCCCTGCCAGGGCAGCCAGGAGATTCCCCACGGGCCTGGGTGGTACTAGGCTCCCTGCAAAGGATGGGGCTGAGAAGGGCACTGGGCCTGCCATCAGCCTCGCCCTCCAGCAGGGGAGGTGGAGACCTGGTGCTCAGCCTCCAGGATTGATTGACAGGTGAGGGGCTACTGGTGGCCAAAGCGGTGGGAGGGTCCCTTGGAAAGGGTCAGAGGTTCTGAAAGAGGAGGCCCCGGCAGACTGGGTGACTGTCACAGCTCTGCCTAGGTTTGGCCCTGTTTACCCTTAAATGGGTGGTGGTATATTTGTGGTGTCTGGGGAAGACAGAGTGTAGTTTAGATCCTGAAACCGCAAACACGGGGGCTTTGCCTGGTTCCTCACTGTGCCTCCGTTTTGTCCTTGCCCACCGGTACCAAGTCCTGGTACCAGCAGAGGGGCCAGGAGTCTCGCCCGGCCGGAGGTGCCGCAGAAGGCAGCGCAGTTAGGACAGACCTGGCCTCTGAATGTCCTCAGAGGCAGGACCCCCCCGAGCTGCCAGTGAACCCAGCCCATGCGCAGGGCAGGGCGGGAGGAGTGGAGGGCAGGTCCTGGAAGCTCAACGGGTGAGGGGGGGCCTGAGCCGGCACAGGGGCACCAGGTCTTCCAAGGAGGAAGTGCTGGGGATATCCAGCCCCATGCAGTGTGCAATGGCGCCGCCCAAGCTCAGCCCACCGACCTTCAACCCCCAGAGCGCAGAGCTCTTCAAGTCTAGCCGTGCCCTTGCCCACCACAGCCAGTGTGCAGAGAGGGAAACTGAGTCAGGCGGGGCGGGGCTTTCTCCAGGTTACATAGTCAGTATGTGGCAGAGTCCCTGTGGACACAGGGGTCCAGTCCCGCAGCCTGTGACTTTGTTCTGCCCTCCTCCCTCCTCCCCCACCCTGAGAACCCAGAGAGAGGCGGAGGACAGGGAGGACAGACAGGTGCGCAGCAGAAGTAAAGCACAATGACAGGCAGGTTTATGTGCAAAGAACCACGGAACTGTTTGACCACAAAGAAGCCACACAACACAAACACCTCTAGTTAGGAAGCAATTCTCTTTCAAAGACCCAGCGCCAGATAGGTCTCCCGCCCTCACAGCTGTCCTGACGCCCAGGAGGAAAGGTGCCCACCCTCACCCCCATCCCCGTACCACACACTCACATACACACTCTCTCTCACACACACATGCACACACATGTAGTCTTCCACTGGCCACAGAGCTTTCCATTTTCTCACCACATGTGAGAATGGGCTCCTCCTGCAAGCTGCTCAGGGCTTGGAAAAGGATGCTCAGGGTTGAGGATGAAGGATGAAGGCTGAGGATGAAGAAGGCTGAGTCACCCACGACCTTGGTGGCTGCGAGCCGACAGAGCCAGCTTCCCACCCCGCCCCCTTCCCTGCCTGCGGCCTGCACAGTGCGGCTCCTTCAGGGGGAGCCCTTCGGATTCTGCTCCCACGAAGCCCCCCCCCACCCCGGCACTTCTGGGCGGGGGCAGAAAGAGGGGAGGACTCGGGGGGGAGTGTGTGGGGGCATCTCCCTCCCATGACACTCTCCCCGCTCTGCCCTCTCCTCTCTCGGGAGCAAGACAACGTAGCTGCTCCTGGCAGCGCTATTTTTAGCGGTCCTCTGGCTGTCAGCTCTGGGACACGGTCTCCCATCTCCGATCTCCGTTCCCCAGAGCGCTCCCACCGGCTGTCACTCTCAGGAGAGAGGGGCTGGGAGGCAGCGGCCCAGGTCCCTGTCCTGCGCACTTTCCCCGCGGGTCCATGCCTCGCAGCCTCACTTAGCCTGGGGACCTTCGCTCCTCTCAGCCTGTTTCCCCGTCACTCACATAAGATGCTTAGTACGGAGCCTGGCCTAGCGCTGGACAGATGTCCATCTTTAGCTCCATTTGCTTCCGCTTCCGGGGGCCTGCGATGAGGCTGACCTCACGGCCCCAGGCAGGTGTGAAGGTCATGGTTTGGAAGAGGGTCAGAGACCCTGGGCACCTCACCCCAGAGGGGACAGTCCCTACAGGTGACCTGCAGCCGTCAGAGCCGCAGCCCTCAGACCAGCCCTCCCTTCCTTTAGTCCTTTCAGACATCATCAAACACTTCAATCCCTCGGTTCTGAGGCCCGTGTGCACCCCTGGGAAGAGAGTGATACCCCACATTGGTGCTGAGTAAGTTCCTTTCCTGGCTCTCTTCTGGGTAAGGGGATTGGGGAAGGGGGGGTGGGCCTGGCAAAGTCAAAGGGGCTTAAAAATAGAGGTCTGTGTTAAGTCAGAGCCAAAATGCATCCCCTATGCCGATTTAAGCCTGCCTGATGGGCCTAATTTTAAAAATCAGGACCCAGTCTGCCCTCCAGAACCAGGGCTGGGGCTGTGTAGCCTTGGACTCTGAAACTGGCTCCTGGGAGGGGGCAAGGGGCCAGCTTCCAGCCCTGGACAAAGTGATATTGAACTGGTTTCCTCTCCACTCGCCTCTCTCTGTGCAGAGACTTGTGGATTCAGGCAAAGGAACTGGTGAGGAGCATGAAAAAGAACCAGGTAAGGACCCACCTGGCTCTATGCCTGGGGCTGCCCGTGTCTGTGCGAGGCAGTCAGACCGAACACACCAGGCAGCCAAGGCCCTGCGGCCACGGTGCCCTGAACCAGCCACCAGGGCGGCCTGGGCCCTCCGAACATGCCCTTCCTGGAGGCCGTCACAACACAGGGCCACTTGTCACCTGCACCGTGGTGTTCTGTGTGGTCCTGCCATCCTGATGGGCTGCGCGACTTCTCAGGGAGGTGGTTGAGGGCGTGGGTTCCTGAGGGAGACCCGTTTAAGTGGGAATCCTGAATTCTCCTCCTATTCGCTGTATAAAGTTGGTTAAGGCACTCAACCTCTCTGAGCCTCCATTTTCCCGTTTGTGAAATGGGCGTCATGAGAGACAGGAGCACAGGACTGAGGAAGATTCAATGAGGTGTTGGATGCGCCTGCAGCTGTCATTGTTGTGGGAGTGGCGATTGTTATTCTTGATAATGACCGTGTTTGTTTTAATTCTGAGGTGGAGGCCTCTGTAACACACCTGCCGGCGCCCTGGGACCCACCTGGCTCTACCCAAGCGCTGAGCCTGGACGGCTGGAGCCAAGGGCAGCCGCTGTCTCGGTCGGCAATGCGTTCACAAAAGAGCTCAGGCATGAAGGCCAGGCCATTGCAGGTTACAGGCTCGGGGCAGATGCCGGAGATATGCCGTAAAGAGCTGTTTCCCCTAACGAGGGAATCCCAGAATTTCTGGAGTAAACACAACATTCTGGAAAATAGCTGGGAGGTCCTGAATCCAACCCCGAAATTTTACAGATGAGGAAACTGAAGTCCGAGGAATTCACGTGGCCTGTCCAAGTTCACACAGCTAATTGGGGCGGAAATCTGAAGTTGCCGAGTCACACTGTCTTTCGCGCTTCAACGGCATCATGCCGCCTCTTAAAGGGCAAAGCAAATGTTTATTTTTTTTGTTATGCAAGTGACACATGTTTATTACAGAAAAAATCAGAAAACACCGATAAACAAGAATAGTAACCAGAGATCACTGCTGTTAACAACTCAGTGTACATCCTCTTCCGTATTTTTTCAAGGCACATTTATTCCAAGCACATGTGTATAGTTTATAAAACTAGGATGTTACTTGATGTAGATGCTTTTATAACTGCGTTTTTAAGTGTGGTACTTTCCATGACAATAAGTACATTTCCCAACACCATTTTAGTAGCTACACAGTGCTTCATCGTTTTTTAAATATATATTTTTTATTGATTTCAGAGAGGAAGGGAGAGGGAGGGAGAGAGAGAAACATCAATGATGAGAGAGAATCATTGATAGGCTGCCTCCTGCACACCCCCTACTGGGGATTAAGCCCACAACCGAGGCCTGTGCCCTTGACCAGAATTGAACCCGGGACCTCTCAGTCCTCAGGCCGACACTCTATCCACTGAGCCAAACCCGCTAGGGCAACACAGTGTTTCATCTTAGAAGTGTTTGACAATTTGTGCAGCAATCCTCTAAATTAGACATCTATGTTGTTTCCAGTTTTTTACTGTTATAAACAAGGCTTCATCGTTGCAGCTAAATCTTTCATGTATTCTTATTTCCTTAAAATATGTTTTGGGAAATGGAATTGTTGAATCAAAGGGTATATGCCCTTAAAAATCTTTCAACTATATTTTGCCAAATTGCCTTCTAAATCAGTTAGAGAGTTTGAGTTTCCCACCATATAATTATCTTTTTGAAAAAATATATAATTATGATTTTATGAGGATGGGTGTGTGAAATTGAAAGATATGAAAAGAAAGCCCTTTTGGTATCAGGTCTTACTACTATCGCTTTTTCATGCTGTTGCCTTTTTCTTCAGGAACTTGACTTTCAAAATGACTGGAAGCTAATCAATGTGTTCTTCAGTAATGCAAACCAGTGTCACCTGTGTCCCTCCACCCAACAGGTAAACCACAGGCTGGGGGTCAGAGGGATTGCAAATACCCGGGTGGGGGCAGAGCGAATGAACTAAACCTGCCTGATCTACACCTGGGCTGGGCCTGATGGCACCTTTTTCAGGGGATGGATGGATGGATGGATGGATGGATGGATGGATGGATACCTGAGGATTCAAGAAACCATATATAGGGAAAGGTATTTTACCATCTTTGATATCAGGTAAAGGAAATGGAGGTATAGATAAGCTGAGTCAATGATCATTCTACAATTGAGAAACATCAGCCCCCTAGTTAAAAATAAACTCTGATGTCATTTAAGTACTGAATTTAGGAAATAAAACAGGATGTGTACTCTTGTCATCACCTCTTGAACTGTAGTTCCCCAATAAACTCTAGCAGTAATGGAAGCCTACTGTTAATGCCCATAGACCATACTCCAGGCTCTTTAGCACTTCTGGATGCAGGACATGAAATATGTGACTTCATTTATTATTTCTGTAGGTGGCTATCTAGGACTTGGAGGTCATTCAGGCTAGCATCAGTGAAAGTGTAAGGGGTGACTGTGATGATATCAATGGCACACACTCTTCTTCAGGGGCCTGAAGCCTGGTTGCCACCAAGCTGGCCTTGCTACGTATGGTAGACCAATCACCTGCCCCCGTCCTCTCAGCCACCCTCCAAAGCCCCTGCCAGGAGATGGCACAGGCCTGAGTGAAGTTTCCCGCGGTGCCCCCCTCTGTTCTGTGCCCTTCTTTCACAACTTATACTCTGGCTTTCTTCCAAACGCCATGTTCCCACTGACTCCTGGCCCACCACCAAAACCCCCTCCTTCTAGTGATGCTGGGCCCAGAGAATGCACCGAGCCCACCTTGCCTGACCAGCTCTTGTTGAACAGTAGTCCTTGTAGATCTCCTGGGTTTGTGGCATATAGATCTTGAAGGTTTATTGTTCTACTTCACCTTCTGTATTCTCCCATGCCACGTGAAATTTACAACCTCTGTTTCTTCTATGCCCTTCTTTTTGTTGATTATGCACAGCAAATTTCTTCATGAATTTACCTATTCGTGCATTAAAGTGCTCACACAAGCATTTAGGCATTGCTGCATTCCTCTGTATATCCACTCATTCATTCATCCATCCATGAATTGTCTGTTTATGCATAAATTCATTTTCTCTTTTTACATGTAGGCATAGACTATTGTATGTATGATGAGTTATGTTCATGCTGGCTTTCGTTTGATTTTTCCAATGTTTGAATGCATTCATGGATGCTTAAACTCATTCATGATTTCTTCCATACACTTTTCTCACACTCAATCATTCTTATGTGAATTCTTGCATTCTTTCCTGTATTTATGCTCAAAAGCATTCTTGGCTATGTGATGCATTCCTGTGTCTGCATGTATCCATTTATTTACTGTTAATAAGTTTGGTTAGATAAACAATGCACAAATGTTTTCTTCTTTTAAAAGACTAAAATGTTACAGCTAAATACCACATCTAATCTTCTCCCTTTTTATTTCCAAGCTTCTTATATATCTACAAATGCTAGTAGTATTTTGCATATGTGTGCGTGTGTGTGCATGCGATAAAAGAGATAGAGATTTAACACAAATAGTATTATATCATGAGCAGTTTTATTACTGACCAAGTATTTTTGACATCTAGTCATATGATGCACATAGATGAGTTTATTCCCGTCACTTGCTAGATAGTATTCCACTGTGTAAATTTAATAAATTTTATTTCGCCATTTCCCTATTGATGGCCATTTAAGTTTTTCTAGTTTTTCACTATTATAAACTATCTGTCCATTTGCCTGAATATGTGCATTTTTCTAAATAAATTCTAATTTTCAGATTGAAGTATATTAGTGGGTCAACATTAAGTTTAAAGATAGCCACCAAAATTATAAAAATAGAAATAGAATACATTATAAAATATTAGGTTGATTGCAGGCTATAAGGTAAGTGTTGGCTCATGATTATTTTTGCTTTGCTTTCTACATAGACATGTGTGATGTGAAACATGTCTTACCCTGTGGGTCATGCTCAAAATAATCTGAAGAGAAGTGCCTGGAGTCGATTCTTAAACATAGACGTGCTAGTCATCACCTCCATACACTTTAAGTTCTAGCAGGGCCTGCCCAGTCACCTTCCAAAGTACTGAACCCATTTACATTCCTGTCCTGCCCTCCGTAGGACCTGGATTTTTCTCCTATAAGTGGGCTCCTTTGGTGGGAAGTAGATAAGGGCCTGTGTCCACATTTGTTCTCTGGGGGATTCTTTTTTTTTTTTTTTTTTAATATATTTTATTGATTTTTTACAGAGAGGAAGGGAGAGAGATAGAGAGTTAGAAACATCGATGAGAGAGAAACATCGATCAGCTGCCTCCTGCACATCTCCTACTGGGGATATGCCCGCAACCCAGGTACATGCCCTTGACCGGAATCGAACCTGGGACCTTTCAGTCCGCAGGCTGATGCTCTATCCACTGAGCCAAACCGGTTTCGGCTCTCTGGGGGATTCTTAAGACCAGAGTCATGGAGAGGAAGAGCAGGAGCCATCCATAGGCAGTGGCCATGCTGCTTCGGGGCTGCTGTGGTGGGTCAGCTGTTCAAAGGCAGGTGCTTCCCGTGCACCTGGTGGCCTGGCCCGTTGCAGTGAAACAGACGCTTACAGGGTCTGGACTCTTTACTGCTCTCTAGTTAAAGTCTAGTTTTGTTAATGAGTAAGATGAGGAAAAAATCAGTTAAAAGAAGGGGAAACATGAAGAAGAAAAAACTCAAAGCCAATGACACGGCAAAAAATCTATCACTTACTTATTGCAAATGCCTTTAGAAGCAGGAGTCAGCACTGGGAGGGTACGATGGCAGGAGGCTTCAGGAAACCTGAAAGTGTTTGTACCTTTTGACCGGAGCATTCTTCTGACTGTGAAAGCCAAAGATACAAATAAAAATGTGTCCTTTCATTTGGAAAAATAAGCTTTTTCCTGACTTTGGGTTCAAGGAGCAATTTATTACGTGTGACCTTACAGACGAGGGACATTTCTGTAAGAGTTTGCTGTGTTCCAAAAGGAACAGGAACAGTTGGTGCCCAAGGGACAAGCATCCCGTACCCAAGGGACTGGGTGGCCCCATTCACTCTGCAGCCGTGAATAAGCACCTTGGCAGAGAGCAGCACGCAGGGGCCCCCAGCTTCCCTGTGGAAGCTCGATGCCCTGAGTGTGGGCAGCGAGGGCCTTTCTACCCAGAGTCCCCAAGGCTCTTCAGAAGGCAAAGTGAGATGCTTAAGGTCATGTTCAGAGAGAGACACATGTCACCTGAAGAAAATGAGACAGCAGGCTTCATCGCTGGCTACGCCACAGAGCGGGCTCAACTGGCTTCCGGAGGCCAACCTCTCGCCTGCGCGGGGACTTGGGTGGGGAGAGAGTCCCAGTGCGGTCACAGTCGGGTGATTGGCAGCTGTCGCCAGCATCACCGCCTGTGTTCCCCCAGGAAACAGAACAGCTCCTGGGCCTTCCTTGTCTTCCTTCAGGGGACAGATGATCTACAGGCAGCTTGGGAGTTTGTCTAGTAAAGTTTATTTTTGTTTGGTGTGTTTTATTTTTTTGTTTGTCTTGTGTTTTTTTACCCTGAAGAGGTAAACCAGGGTCTATGTTTGGCTGCTCTCATTTGTTTATTTACTTTCATCGCCTGTAGGGCATTAGTGGGAAAAGGGTGTCTTTAAATACCTGGTGACAGGAGCCCGTTTCTTATCCTTACTCCGGGCAGATGTGGCAGGGAGAGGTCTGATAAAAGAACGCCAGGTGGAAGTTTTGAGGCCCATCTGGGTCCTTAAATCCAAGAGTAATTGTGTTCCCCCTTTGGGAGTAAGTCCTGTCTCCCATCTCCCATCCCACAATGTGAGCTGTAGCGTTTCCTTGACCTTGAGCTTGCCCTTTCCTGACGTGGAACTTCTCATTCGGGGGTGTTTGATTGTGTCCTAGAGCAGTGGTTCTCAACCTTGGCTGCACAGTAGAATCACCTGGGAATCTTTTTAAAATCCTGATTTCTGGGCCTCATCCTCTAGAAATTCTGTTTCTTTGTTATGGAATGGGGCCACAACATTAGAGGATGATGGGTTGGGGAAGTCAGAATGGACAGAAACCCTCGGGAGCTCTGGAAACTATTTGTTTGTGGGAAATGGGGGTCTAGTAGGGCCTTGGCCACTGTCATCTCAGCTGAGAGTGAAGGGTGAGCTGGGGAAGGCAGGGGGTCCTGAGCCTAGGCATCCTTGACCCCATGTTCTCATCCCGACCCACTCTCAGCACGTTTCTCCCCTCCCAGCACAGGCACGTGACAGGCAGCATGAACAAGCTGACCAGGATGCTGGACTACCTGCTGCAGGAGGTGAGGCTCACGCGCCCCAACTCCACGGGCCACGCCCCCGATCTGTCTGGTGTCTGCCTTCCGCAGAATAGAGGGCGCTGCCCTTCGGAGGGCTGAGGGCTGACAGGGAAGGTTCTGGTTACTCAAACTGCCTCCAGGGGTTGAGAGAAAGCTAGTGGCAGGCCGCCCAGGAGGGAGAGCTAGATGAGGGAAAGGGTCCGGAGGAGCCTTTGAATAAAAGCCTGGGTCGGGTTTAGCGCCCTCCACTCTTGCAAAAGATATTTCCAACAGACTTCTGGGCAGGAATTGGAGCGCACAGCCCCTCCCTGGGGCTCAGAGACCCCGCTCTTCCCTGAACAGCGAGGGGCAGTGATGGCCGGGAGGGTCCCTGAGAGCCTCCAGGCTTCCCTCTGTGCAGGGAGCATGCTGAGCAAGCTCTGCGGTCTGACTCCTGGGAGGCAGCTTCCCCGTGGCGGAGGGTCCCAAGTCCTGTCACCAGCGGGGTCCTGCTTCCTCGCTGACACCTGGTGGACGGTGCCCTGCCCACCGTGAGGGCGGTGAATGCCACGTCTCTGCATCACCAGCAGGGCTGGCAGCTTTGGACCTCCCCCAACCAAACTTCTCCCAAAGAGGCCCACCAAGTTAGCCAGGCCCCAGAGGGGCTCACGCCAAGGGCTCCAGGGAAGACCTGGGCAGTGACCAGGACCTGGCATCTTCCCCCGTTTCCTCCTAGGTCCCCAGAGCATTTGTGAACCTGGTGGACCTCTCTCTGCGGCACCAGGGGACCCAGCTCAGGTGAAGAGGGGAGCGGAATGGGACCAGCACCTTGGGGGGCTGCCATGTGCCAGGAACTGGGCGGGGCACGTCACCACACACTAACCCCCTGCAGGAGATTTAAAGGCGGAGGGAGACCCAGAGAGGTTGAGCCGTATGCGGGAACCAGTCAGTCTGGTTGAGGTAGTCAGATGGCCTGCCCCCACCAGAATGATCTGAGGGTTTAAAAAGCAGGTTTGGGAAAACATCCATAAGCCAAGAAGTGATACTTCTAGAAACTGGAAAGAAAAATATTTAGCCCAAATATATTTTATCTTCACAGAATTTGATTGGCAGGTAGTTCTGAAATTTGTCATAGAATTTAAACTCCTTGACCCCAGATCCCGAGATTTCTGGCTTTGGACTCAGAAAAGAAGTTCACGTGGCAAGAGCCAGGGTAGGGACAGCTGGGGGTGGGGGCAATGGCAAGGAGAGGATGGTCCGAGCGGAGGGGGGGTTGAAGAGAAGGGACACGGAGTCGGGGAGGGAGACATGGAGGTGGGTCTGTGGTGAGGAGGCAGGGAGGGCGGCGCATCTGGAGATGGAGTGCGAGGGGGCATGTCTCCACATCCCTTCCTCCCTTCCCCACCCCAGGAGGGACAGTGGGAGCCAGATCACAGTGCACCCTGAGGCCCCAGCTTCTCCTCCCCACTCCCCAGCCCTCTCACTCCTCCACAGGCAGCTGATGGCCCCGTATCCGAGCTCTCATTCTGGCTTATTTTCCCTGCAGCCTCGCAGCAGAGCCCTGCAGGTGCTCGGGGGACACCTCGAAGCTGTCCAGGGTTGTGACACAGTGGTCCTATCAGGTGAGCCCACTCCGGGAGGCTGGCACCTCGCAGGGGCAGGCCATGGAGAACAGGGGTGGCAGGGACGATTAGGGTGTAAGTCCCCCCTTCTCCCACAGAATCAGGAACCAGAGAGCTGCTCTCGGCTCACTCCCGGGTGATGACTTGATTTTTCTACCTATAAAGTGGGGACAATACTGGCAGTGGCAGCTCTTTAGCTAGTGAAGGACTTGGCAGATTCATTCAGAAAGAGTTGGGGTCATGATCACCTAGTGTACCACTGCCCCTGTGGCTGCTGAGCTGAGTATGCCCAGGCTGGGCCCGTACCCCAGATCACAACCCCAGGGCGACTCAGAGACCCCGAAGATGTGCTTCTGGTTTAGAGACAAGACCCCAAGAGGGTGAGGATGGCTCAGTGGAGGCCACCAACCCTGTCAGCAAACAGCTCAAACACAGCTCCTATTAACATGTTCACATGAGGACTTTTAAGCAGAAAGTTATGTATGAAGTCGTACGGCCCTTTTCTCCAGAGGCGACATGTTTTGTATAGTTAATGGCACGTCCCTCTACGGAACTGCCCTTGAGCAGAGCATGGCACCCTTGCTGTGTGCCCGGCTGCCCCATCCTCCTTGAGCTCCCAGGGAATATAGCTCGGATCTATCTCTGGGGTGAATTCAGAAAGCACGCGGCCAGTGCTCATGGCCGAGGGCTGCTGAGAGCTCCCGGTGGGAGTGGAGGCATGGCAGGCGGGGCCTCATACTCTCCCGGGCACACACTCTCTGCTCTCTCCTCCAGGAAAGTTGGGACAGTCTCCTGGCCGCCAGCAGGTACAACCAGCAGGAGTCCTTCTCGGTGGTGTTCCAGCCCTTCTTCTACGAGGCGGCCCTGTCACCACACTCGGTGAGTGACGGGAACTATGAGCAGCTGACCCGCACCCCCTTCCTCTCCCGCCCAGATGGGACCCACTGAGCCCAGGGCCTGCGTTCTCAGGCGGAAGTGCTGCAATATTCCCTTATACTTGCTGACGACTTCCCCATGGGGTTGGAGAGCCCATGAGGCAGGTTCTTGGAGGCAGAGCGGCTCAGAGGCACAGACCATGGCCTTGAGCTGATGGCTCCTGGCTCTGACACGGGCCAGCTGTGTGACCTGGGCACGTTGTCGGAAGTCTGCCCGGCTCCCCCTCTGTGAAGTCGGGGCCATTCTTGATGTTCCCGCCCTCTCGGGTTAGGGTTAGGGTGGTGCCAATGACATGAGTAAGCACGTGTGGGGAGCCCAGGGAGCCCTCAGTCCCGCTTGGCTATGTGACCGTAGGACATAACTTTAGGGCACAGGGCACCCTCCTCCTGCAGGCTCTCTACCTCCACCCTGGGGAAGGGTAGTTTGAGTTGACCCTACTCCCCCAGGTCACTGGGCAAATACCCCTTGTCCCAGTGGGGCCCCAGACCATGAGCACAGGGGTGGGTCCGCACGTGTTCAGTAGGGTCTCTCTGACCTACTCTGTGTCTGGGACAGTCCCCCCTCCAGGCTTCTGGCTCCTGCCTGTTGGAGTTGTTGTGGCCCCTCCAGGACTTAAACCCAGACATGCAACCCAGGCATGTGCCCTGACTGGGAATCAAACCATGACCTCCTGGTTCATAGGTCGATGCTCAACCACTGAGCCACACCAGCCAGGCTTAAACGATGTTTAAATGATGGTTTAAAACAGTGGTTCTCAACCTTCCTAATGCCGCGACCCTTTAATACAGTTCCTCATGTTGTGGTGACGCCCAATTTCATGGTTACAAATTGAACATAATTAAAGCATAGTGATTAATCACAAAAACAATATGTAATTATATATGTGTTTTCCGATGGTCTTAGGCGACCCCTGTGAAAGGGTCGTTCAACCCCCAGAGGGGTCGCGACCCACAGGTTGAGAACCACTGGTTTAAAAAAAGGAGGAGGAGAGCCTGGCTGGCATGGTGGGCTCAATCCCCAATGTGGGGCCTGCAGGAGGCAGCCGATCAGTGATTCTCTCTCATCATTGATGTTTCTGTCTCTCCCTCTCCCTTCCTCTCTGCAATCAATAAAAATACATTTTTTTTAAAAAAGAAGGAGGAGGTATGTTAGTTCCCATCCCCCCTCCCACTCAGACCACACAGGAATCCCTTCCTGTCCGCTGCTCCTGCTGTTCGGCTCAGGGGTGGGGAACCCCGTGATGGTGAGGGTTTGGCCTGCTCCTGCAGGCTCTCACCTCCATGCCTGACCCTGACAGCGGTCCCATGTGGCTGCCATTGCTGATATGGAGAAGTGAGAGGAGGAGTCTGGACAGAGCAGGGCCATCCCATCTCCGCTAGGGAAGCTTCAAGTGCGTGGCAGGCCCACCCATCCTTGGGGCACAGGGGTTCTCATCCGGTTCTCTTTCAGGGGGTGTGGCCACACCTGGACCCCACTACCCTTGCCTTGAATCTCTGGAACATCATGGTGAGTCGCAAGGGGTTCCGGGAGCTGCGGGGCCAGCCTGGGGATTGGCCTAAGGAGAGGCAGGGCCTCCACCCCCACACCCACCCTGCCCACTGCTCTGACGGAGGGGCTGCGGGATCCCAGCAAGTCCCAGGGCAATGATTCCAGGCCACCAAGGACCCTTCCCACATGTGGGCACAGCCAGCTCTGCCCACCCGGGAGTCTCACCGCCTCTTCCCAGAGCGGGGGCGCAGCCCTGGCAGCCTGAGGGCTCCCTGGGCACCTTCAGCCCTGCCCTTCCCAGAGGCCGGGGATGTCCTTGGGGTGTGTGGGAGA
Source organism: Myotis nattereri (assembly GCF_964212035.1). Taxonomy (NCBI): domain Eukaryota; kingdom Metazoa; phylum Chordata; class Mammalia; order Chiroptera; family Vespertilionidae; genus Myotis; species Myotis nattereri. Next base: position 71,398,251 of record NC_138085.1, on the reverse strand, counting down.
TGCACGTGGAGTGGGGCCTAGGGAACATCTCACACAGCCATCCAGGCCAGCTCTCCATCACGTGACATGTAAGCACCATCACGTGATTTCAAGGCCCAGGGTGGTACCTGGGATGAGCATGGACTTTCGAGCGATGGGGACCTGGGTTCACATCCTAATGCCATCTCACAGCTCGCGTGAACTGAGGGTCTCCCCTCCCTTTCTGCAAAACCCAGATCCTAACACTGGCCCAGGACCTGGCAAGTGTGTAGCTCACTCCTGGCCCATAGTGTGTATTCGACACGTGTTGGCACTCCTCACGTAACTGCCTGGTTTCCCCACTCCAAGCGCCCCCCCCCCCCGCCCCCCCGCCCCGCAGGGCTACCTGGGTTCGTCAGTGGCGGGGATGGAATGTCAAAACTTCGAGCCTTGGTACCAGACAGACACCTGATTTTGCCATTTATTTTTTTCCCATCCAAGCTGCCCTATTTTTAGAATTCCAGTGACAGGAACTTGGTTTTCTTCTTCTTGGGTTAGAAAATGTTTTCTCCATATTTTCAACTAAGTGCTTTGCTGAGTACCACGAGCAGCTGTGCTTTAGCCAGCAGCGAGTGAGCGGGGCGGGATCGGCCCCTGCAGCCCTGGTCAATGGTCACGCTCGCCTTAAAGAAAGCATTTGCTTTCTTCGTCAGTGGGCCTGACCCTGGGGTGGATATCTCCGAGTGAACCACTTGCTGCCACCTCCTGTGGAGGCAGAGGAAGCGAACCTGCCCCCTCCTCCGGGCTGCCCTCCCGCCGCCCTCTCTCTGGGCAGAAGGGCTGACTATTCCAGCTCAGCCCAAACTGCCTCCTTCCTCTCCCACGTCACCTGTCTCCCAGGCAACGAGAGAGAACCTACTGTGTGCCCTGTGCTGGGTCCAAGGCGGATAAAAAGACACACCAAACGGCCTTTGCCATCACCCAGCCCAGGGTGGAGTTGGGAGGGTCGGGCGACTCAGAGGAACAAGAGTAGACTTGAACTCAGCCAGCAGTGACGCTGGACGGGGCACCCCGCAGTGACAGGGCAGGAGAGCCCCTGGCGGTGGGACCTGAGTTGGCTTTGTGGGATGTGGCAGAGGAGGGCAGGCGGGATACTTGCATTTCTCATGTGTTTCCAGGTGACATGACCCTGCGTCCAGGGTCAACTCTGAGAAACACGACGAACGAGCCTTTCTCGGTGGCCCCTGGAATGCTGCCGCCGCCTGAGCTTCACTTTCTGTTCTAAAGATCGCCTTCTTTTCTAGATGGAGCCCATGGGACAGAAAGATGAGCCGCTCAGGGCAGATGAGAGCTGGCCCATGAAATGTCCCTCTCAGGTAGGCCAGGCCTGGGGAGAGAGGAAACCTCTCACTGAATCAGGAGAGAGATGGGGCCACCGACCAGGCTTTGCTGTGAGGTGGGGTCTCGCCTGGCTGAGGCATTGGCCGCTTTAGAGCTGTGGGCCTGTTCCGGGTCCAGTCACAGCTCTGCATACGTGGCACACATAAGGTTTACGGAATTCAGCCATTGTGGCAGAATCAAGCTGTTTTAGTAGCGTTATGGCCCCTTCCACACCTGGGGAGGGCAGGGGGACAAAGCCATATCTCACCTGGCCCCAAGCGTCCCAAATGTGAAGATGGGTTTCTTAACTCTGTGCCAAATATGTAATAGGCATGTAGTTAATGTTGCTGAATTAATGGATGGGAAAATACCACAAATGAGTAGAATTCCTTTTGTCATTTACTGGTAGTGGAAGTTTTGGCTTTCTGGATGAAGTGGTAAGTTTTTGTTGCGAGGCTGTAAGAACCGTATAATTCACCCGGTTTCCCTCTTTGCTTTGGCTGCCAGGAAGCTTACAACTAAGTTCTTCTTTCATGGAAATATACATACTTCGCTGGTAGAGAGCCAGAGATGCCAACTATGGCAAATGGGAAATTTTAAAGCATGAGTGGGCTCCTTCAGGGAACTCACAGGCAGTGCAGAGAAGAAAAGCCAGAGAATGGCCTTCATTTAAGTGATGGTGTGAATGTTGCAAGTTGGCCAAAGGCAGTGCTGGGTGATACAGCCTGATGATTAAAGGGTACTGATTTCTGAATCCTGGTTACAACACATTATTTTTCTCTGCAGGAAAATCCATATCTGTTCACCTATAAAAACAGCAACTACCTCCCAAGGTCCCCTGAGAAGCTTGAGGTATGGAGATGGAGAGGTTTTCTGTGGTTGACATGCATGCAAATGAATCAGAGGCCGTATACCAGGCTGAACCTGTGGAAATGTCCACGTGGTGCTTTATGTCCTGGAACCCCAAGGGCAGGCTGGGTGGATGACGGATCAGGGGTGTGGCTGTCTCCTTGGTGCTTGAAGGAGGTCTCCCCTCACTTTCTGAGTGTTTAGTATTTGAGCCAAAAGCTGAGGACTAGCCTGGAAGCCCGATCTCCGAGGATTAAGAAAATGCAATTAAGAGAAAAACAGTTCTGCAGTTTCATTTTTTGTTTGTTTGGTTTTTTGTTTATTGGAGTGACATTGGTTCACAAAACCATACAGATGTCAGCGTTCAAGCGTACAATGTAACAAAACAACATCTTCACAATGTGTGGTGCACCCATCACCCCTAGCAAAGTCTCTCTCCGGCCCCATTTCCCCCTTCCTGGCCACCTCCACCTGCCCCTACCTCCTTTCTCTCTGGCGATTCCCACACTGTTGTCTATGTCTATGTGTTATGTGTGTATGTGTATGTTTTTTTGCTTAATCTCTTCACCTTCTTTCATCCAGTCCCCCAACCCCCTCCATCTGATAGCTGTCAGTCTGTTCCCTGTATCCAGGCCGCTGTTTCTATTTTGTTCATCAGTTTAAATTCGTCTGAGGCCTTCGTCAGAAGAGAAAGTCAAGAGGAAAGGCCAAGAAATATAGCAAAATCTGCAACCAAACAGTGTGGAGACCAAGAGGCCTCTGACATTAGCTCCCACCTCAAGGGCCACCTCACACTTACTCACATCTTGCTTATTGCTTATCTCGTGACTCTCTGATACTCTCCGTCAGATTAGATAGGGCACCGGCACTGCTCTGAGGAGCCGAGGCACTTGCAGGCTGATGTCCTCCTCCTCTGGGGACTGATACAGGTTACATCAAGTTCAGCCTCGCGCCATCCCTGCCTCCTCATTGTATAAAAGAGGGTGAGCGTTACTCCTGGTGGTGGAGGCAGTGCTGATGGCCGGGGCCTGCCCCACGAAGCCCGAGAAACACAGTGTGGAAGACTCTCTTGCTCATCAACTTGTCCCCGCACCTTCTAACTGTCACCACAGCAATGAGGACAATCTGAGGGCAGAGAACTGGCTCTGGGTTCCAATCCAGGCTCTTCCACAGACAGGCTCTGTGTCACTGGACGAGGTAGTGAACTCCTCTGTGCCTTGTTCATTTTGACATGGGAAGTGGTGAAAGTCATAGCCCTACCTCATGGAGATGTTTTGAAATCGTAACAATAAGTGTAAAGCGTGTGTGGTAGGATCGGCAGGCTACGAGTCCTGTGTACGTATTGCCATTGTTTTCATCTGGTGATAGGGAGTGATACGTTCCTGCAGGTTACAGCTATTGATGACCCACCTGCTCTATACCACTAGGACTCAAGGTCGGTGAGGGCAGGGACTCAGAGCAGGTACCTAACCATTATTTGTTGAGTGACTAAATGGGTGGGTGGGGGGAAGGATGGATACCAGGCATGGGAGGCAAAAACATCAATAAAATACTCGCTGGTCCTAAGGAACTCAGTCTGGTGGAGCCAAGCAGGAGGGGATACGTCTGTAATCAACGTTTCCGTGAAGCTTTCAGGGAGCAACTAACTGAGGCCGGGGAGGATGGAAGGAGACTTCCGGAGAGTACCCACCACCTCAGCCCTGAAGGGTGACTGAGGCTGAACCAGGTGGATGGGAATGTGGGGAAATGGAGGGCAGAAAAGGAAAAGGGAGAGTAGAGGTAAGAGCTTGGGCTAAGAGATGGAGGTATGGAGAGCCAAGAGCGTTGGGTCAATTCTTGTGATTTAGAATGACCGGGGACTGCTTAGGCCGTGTGAAGAAGGATGGACTTTATGTGGATATGAATACAGAGTAGAAATGTATTTACTGTTCAACCAACACATATTTATGAGCATCTACTGTGTACTGTTCTCGGCTCTGGGGATATAGCAATACCCAAAACAGATTTTTTTAAAAAGCCCTGCTTTCTCTGAGAATTTGGGCAGGGGAGTGGCCTGATTTTATTACAGAGAGAGAGAGAGAGAGAGAGAGAGAGAGAGAGAGAGAGAGAGACCCCCCTCGATGCTGGGAAGGAAGCCAGAGGCCTGAGGTGGTGATGCTATGAATACTGGAATGGTCCAGGCAAGAAGAAACAGGCCTGGATGTAGGCTGAGGCAGAGGGACCAGGGAAGAGGGGACAGGTTTGGACGCATTTGGAGAGGATGTTGTGGGCACCTGAATCTGAGTGTTGAATGAGAGGAAGAAATCTTAAAAGATGGTTGGATTGCTGTATTAAGTAATATTTTTCAATTTTAGACACCCCACTCCTCACCCAATGTCAATGTGTCCCATTTCTCCTCTTTCTCTGTGTCTCATTTCAGGTGAGAGATGGAACAGAGATCAGGTGCCCTTCCATGGATCCCTCCGACAAGATTCCCACCTCAGGTACACACTTGAATCAGGTGATTTTTAAGCTCATGTGTGGCCTGGACTCCTCAGAGTAAGAGCAGCCGTAGGGTGACAAGGGCTTTGCACACAGCCTGAGGTGCACCCGAGAGGTTTTTCAAGGACAACAGAATCAGCTCTGCACGTGCAGGCACACCTTGTTTTATTGCGCTGCACAGATGTTGCTTTTGTTGCAAATTGAAGGCAATACCCGCCACCAGCAAAAACGACGATGACTCACTTTATTGCGACACTCGCTTTATTGTGGTGGTCTGGACCCAAACTCGCAATATCTCTGAAGTATGCCTATATATGTGTAAGTTCATGCCTGTGTTTGATTATCCTTTAACTGAAATAAGAGATGATATGATGTGATGTGATAAGATATGATATGTTATGTTGTGATGTGATGTGATACGGTCAGAAAGCATTTATTAAGCATTAACCGCGTGCCGGGCCATATTCTGCAGAGAGAGAGCTCATGTCATTGTCCCTGCCATCAAGCCTTGATGAGATGATTTGCTCTCCAAAAAGCAAATCTGTCTGGAAGCAGAAAGAGAAGTAACCAGTCCGCACCCACTGTCGGGGCAATGTGCCGGACACACCCTCAAGCCCCGCACAGAACGGGAAGGCTGTCTTAGAAATGTGCTATTTTTGCTGCTGCCATTTCCAAAATGTTGTTGGATATGCAAATGAGAGTCATGGAATGTTCTAGGCAGAGACCTTGCCACAGAGGGGCTGCCTGAGGTCTGAGCCTTCTCCTCCAGGCCTGCTAGGCTGGGAGTGATGGCTGTGCGTGTGACCATGGGAACTCACAGGTGGGGGGAGGGAGGGGGCCATATGGTGACCCAGGCAACTCCAAACATCAGCCCAGGAGCATTTCTGCAGCAGTGAGATGGGGTCCTGGAGGGTGACTCATTGGTTCATTGACTTGTTCACCTGTTCATTCATTGATGAGATGCTTGTTGAGTGCCTCCTACGTGCTCTGCAGGGTAGACAATTAAGACTGTAGAGGCCGCAGTGTCTAGCAGGAATCTTTCAGGGATGCAAATCTTTGTAGTCAGGTTGCCTCCTTTTGCTGAGTGTTAGTAGAACAAATAAATGCCCTGGCTGTTAGCCTACCTCCCACACATGTCTCAGCCCTATGCACTCTAATTAAGCCAAATCTTCCCCAAACTTTGGTGCATAACTGGCTCTTGTTCTCTAATGCAGAATAAGGGAATGGATGGTTGAGTGTTCTCTCTCTCTCTCTCTCTCTCTCTCTCACACACACACACACACACACACTCTCTCTCTCTCTCTCTCTCTCTCTCTCTCTCTCTCTCTCTCTCTCTCACTTGCTTTTAGTCTTTGACTTTTCCCCCCACACAGTTGGTGACAACCCACTCCTCTTGGTTAACTTATTAGCAGGATTTTTAGCAGCAGAAATAAGTTACTAGCCTCATATGTAGGCCCTCCTATAGCAAAACCCCAAAGGTGCATGTATATATTTATGTGTCTATGTATAGAGAGAGAAAAGGAGAGGAAGAATGCCCATGTTTTGATAGCCACAGTGAAATGCTATCTTCCTCTCATTAATCTTATCACTCTGCAAGAATGAGCTACAAAGTGTTTTTGCAATCTGCCTAGATTATGTTCCTGTCATGACAGTGATAACCAACCAATCCATGAGCGCATATCTCAGCATCTAAAAGCCACATAAAATCTGAACCTCTTCCTCATGCCCTGACCCTGGAGACTGGTGGTCATTGGCACTTGAACATGGAAGTGCCAGACATCTCATGACCTTGAGATCTGAGATACGCTGGCGATAGGGGCTATTTGAATAAGCAGATGGGCAGATTTAGGCTGGCTTGCTCTAACCAAGCGGGCGTGGGACGGAAACACTCCCCAGGCGGGGCCTCATGTCTGAGTCCCACCTGGAAAGTGTTATTTAGGCAAATGGCCACCACTAACTGGACCACAATGAAAATACACTTCATTGCCGTGCATGATCTATGACTGAACATTTTAAGCACACTTGTGACTTAAAATGGAGTAGGCAAATGGACTTAGCACAGGGCCACATTATTATTTTCCCTTGATAATGATCATCTTTCTGGTGAAGTTGTTCACTTTTCTAGAGATCACGTCTGCAATTTTTAATCAAGATGACGGCATTTGATACCTACTTACAACAGGTTATCTTATCTTTATATCCCCAATGATTCAGCACCTGGTAAGAGCCCATACATGTTTGCTGAACTAATCTGAATTATTGAGTATTTCTAATTCAGCAAACCAACAACTTCTCAGAGTGGAAAAAGACCTTCAAACCAACTAGACCAAAGTATCTCCTGTTCAAACCATTTTTCTGATAAAATAACTGTTTTGCCTTCAGAGTTATTTTCAGAAACCTTTTTTAGTCCCTTTTCTGTGTTTTCTTTCGACCCAACCCAGGGATAGCCTAGCTAGCCAAAAGTGATGGTTCAAACTAGGATACTGCCTTCATCAACAGGCCAGGCAGAGCTCCTGGCAGCCAGGATGCCTCACGCTCATTCCATGGGAGCCCACAGGTGATAAACCGCTTCCACTGATCTGTGGGGTTTTGGGGTGAGATATATAGGGTTGATGTAATTTTTATAACCAATTGGAATTTGGTAGCCGATGGATGGATAAGTGAATGAATGAATGCAAGTCTCTGATTTTTTTCCTTCCAGTTTGTTCACATGTACAGTTTGCTAGGTACTATCTCCTGTGGGCTTCACAACTTCATAAACACTTGTATTATTTTACATTATTCCATGGCCCTGTCCCTAACATAGTTGGAATAACTGAGAGAAAAAATGTTGGGGCCTGGTAGCTGACTTAAGGTTTTCCCAGTGAGAAAAGGAGTCGCATTTTGCAATGATAAGGAACCAGAGGGACATGGCTCATTGGCTATCTATTGAAGCTAAAGTCAAGCTGTGAATTCCATGCGGAGAGAAAACTTATAGTATTTGGCCCAGCCGGCATGGGTGAGTAGTTGAGTGACAACCTATGAACCAGGAGGTCACAGTTCGATTCCCAGTCAGGGCACATGCCCAGGTTGTGGGGCTTGATCCCCAGTGTGGGGTGTGCAGGAGGCAGCCCTTCAATGATTCTCTCTTACCTTTGAAGTTTCTGTCTCTCTCTCCCTCTCCCTCTTCTCCGAAATCAATAGAAATAAAATAAATTTTAAAAAAACTTAAGAGTATTTGCAAATGGGGATCCACAAAGCTCATTATATGCCACAGTCACCAACAGTATGATTCAGAACAGTTCATTCATTTAAGCCATTGATTCCTTTCTAAGTCCCTGATATTATTTATTTTACCCATTTGGCTAAAATGAGCTACTCAGAAGCTGATATGGAAAATGCCCCAGGGCACAGCACTGAGTGATCCCTAAGGCTCTCACTTCATTGTGGACCAGCGCTTTAATGTCCAGTAGAGACCCTGGAGCTGTCTGTCAGCCACCGCTGCTATGGGTCTTGCAACTTAACCCAGCCCGTGACCAGGAAGTCATGATGCCCCATAGGGAGTAACAGCCTGCTTGTGCCTAGGTGGGACCAGTCTGCTAAGCAAGTTCAAACTCACCCCAAGACATTGGGGTAAATAAGTGTTTCCCTTCCCTGTAGTTTCCATCAAATTAGGCTTGGAGAGCTGTCCGATCCCTGACACAGAGCCCCTTACTTAGCCTGTCTTTGCCCTTAACACTTTCCTTGAGCTCCTACTATGTGCAAGACACATGTTTTGTATAAACTCACACTAAAGCACTTCAAAGGCAGAAAACAAGGACCCCCTCTTGTTCCAGCAGTTTAGCACCATTGAAGAAGTCTTGACATAAGTCCCTAAAATCAGAGAGCTTATGGGTTGGGCAGCCCTAGCTAATAATTAAGAGAAAGTTTGTGTTTCAGAATGGCCCCACTTGGTTAAGTTGTTGGGTTTCACAAAACAAAACTCCAAAGTTCCAAGTCTTTCTCCTGGGTGTAACTCTTCCTGTAAAGAAGGTAGTGTCCCCAATTCTCTACTCTTGCCTACCCTTGCCTTGCTATTCATCATATTTCCTCATCATTAGGATGGCCTTCAGATAAGAGGTCCCCTGTGAAGAAATCTTGATGAGTTAATGATGTGTTTATCAATTCCTTTCAAGGTGCTGCACAATTTGTACCAGATAATGCTTAGCTAATCATCCCACACAAACATAATCTTATCTCTAAATAGTTCTTTTCCCAAGGAGAGCAATTGATAAGGTGCTTGCTGTGTTTCCAGGCTGTATCTTTGTCATACATGATGATAATAACAAAGCTCAAATCAAGGTCTACAGATATTAAACCAATGATAAGTGTTGGACTCTATCTTAATAAAATCCCAGATAAGTCCAACTCCTCTCACCTAGACTTGGCTCATTTGGTTTCTTATTTCTTACAGGAAATCCTTTATAATAACCAATAGGAGAAACCCCCTCCCCTATCACACATAAATTATTCTGTCTACGTGTGTGTGTGTGTGTGTGTGTGTATACACACATATATGTATACATGCATGTGTATTTTCTGTCTGCTATAAATTTTGGAGACAGGAATGGTCAGTTTCAGCTGCCTCTTTATCAAATTATAATCTGATTTGGATGCAAATATATCCATTTCTTCCACATTTGTCACCCCAAAGGTTTCCCCTAACCTTTGCACTTCAGAGTGTTCACAAAATTCACTGTATTACACATTATGGCAGCAAGAATATAGTGATTAACTCTCATCAACAGGAGTTAAAAATCAACCTTCTAGACCAGCAGTTCTCAACCTGTGGGTCGCGACCCCTTTGGGGGTCGAACGACCCATTCACAGGGGTCGCCTAAGACCATCGGAAAACACATATATAATTACATATTGTTTTTGTGATTAATCACTATGCTTTAATTATGTTCAATTTATAACAATAAAAATACATCCTGCATATCAGATATTTACATTACGATTCATAATAGTAGCAAAATGACAGTTATGAAGTAGCAACGAAAATAATTTTGTGGTTGGGGGTCACCACAACATGAGGAACTGTATTAAAGGGCCGCGGCATTAGGAAGGTTGGGAACCACTGCTCTAGACTCTTTGTGGCCTTTTTTTACCCACAGCCTGGTTTCTTTGAGAAGAGGTCGTTTTGAAGTTCTTAGGCTCAACCCCGTTGGTGTCTGCTAATGTGTGCAGCTGGCTTTGTGATTTGATATTGTTCTTCTAACACATATCCTTGGGCACACCACAGACCAACTACATCAGAGACTCAGGGTGGGGACCAACCATCTGCGTTTTAACAAGCTCTCCAGATGGTTGGTGCGTGCTCACATTTGAGGGCCACGAACATATATATTCTGCTTACGCACATTCACAACGATGTATGTGTTAGTGTGCATGCTGCTGTGGGAAGAGTCAGGGGCTTGTACTTTTCCAAGGAGAGCAATTCCTCAGGGGGGGTAGCAGTTCCCCATCTGCAGACAGCATGGCAGTCAGGTAGACAAGATGTCTCCATGGAAGGAAACAAGACATTGTTTCCACTGAGTGTTAATGCAGCTTCCTCCACAGGTATAATGACACAGCCACGATTTGGATGTTGATGAGTGAAGTGGGCTATATGTAGTCCGGTTGCATCAAAAGCCTCTCTCATCTGTGTGTCACTGTATGTTTATAAAGTGACCTGCCAAAGAAGAGCTGTCGAGAGAGCCTCCTTGCACACAAGTTTCTGTTTATCCATTTTAAGCAATGGCTGCTGTAATGATGGGCTTCTTCCTTCTGGGAGTGGGCCCCTCCCTGGTCCCAATGCTGTTAGACTTTCCGAAGGCCTGAGGCTATTTGACAATGTAGCTCAGCCTTGCACCACTAGAGACGAGGGAGGCACATCTAAGAGGAACGTGGAGCTATGGCAAAGTCAGTGTGACTGTGGCACAAGGCACTCTAGGGGAACGGGAGATATTGGGGGTAGTGGAAGGTGAGCTTGTGATTTGAGAGGACAGAGCTACATATGACATAAAGAATCTTAGGTGTGGTCCCCAAAATGCACTTGGGCTCAGATGCCTACGGGTATAAGGTGAAGGGTAGATAAATATAGTGCAGGTATACCCGTGCAAGTTATTCTGTATACAGGGTTGGGCAAAAGTAGGTCTACACTTGTGAGTGTGCAAAACACAGATCTTATTCTTGTATTAGTATTTATTAATTATCATACTTTCCATAGGAACCCTGTATAGCAAAATTCATGTTTACCAGGCACAAAGGCCTGTGGCCCTAATCTACTTTTCAACATTATTTTTGTTAGTCTTCTCTACCCATCACTTAACCAAACCGTACAACTATCTGTTCTTCATAGGCACCACATCCATCCTTTATGCTTTCCAGCACCTGCCTGGCTCTCTCTCAAACTCATCTCATAATGTCCCGAGGCTCAGTTCAAACACCACCTTCTCCATGAAGCCTGCTCAGAACCTCCCTCCCCCCCATCACACCCCTAGGGGGTCAATCACTCCTCAGCTTCAGCACTTCCTATCACTTCATACCTCTCAGAGTGTTTACCAACCTATCAGTTATTATAACTATGGCTGTTCCCCGTCTCCTCCTTAGCCTGTGAGGTTCTTGAGGCCACCTAACTTTTCTGACCACTGTGTAGTCCCAGGGCACCCGGCCACGGCTTGGTGCTGAACATGTTTGTCATGTGAGTAGACAGCCGCTTAGCCAAGCACAGTATGTGCAACTCGAGAGGTAAAACATAGAGTCAGGCTGTAAAAACCAGTCTGGTGGTTCCTCAAAAAACTAAGCATAGTATAACCCAGCCATTCCACTCCTAGGTATATATCCGAAATAATGGAAAACAGGCTTTCAAATAAACACTTGTACAGGAATGTTCATAGCAGCGCTATTCACAGTCACCAGGAGGTGAAAACAAACCCAAATGTCCTTCAAATGATGGACGGATGGACAAACAAAATATGGTATGTCCATACAACAGAACATTATTCAGCCATGAAAAGGAACGCGGTACTGACACATGCTGTAACATGGGCAAACCTTGAAAACATTATGCAAAGTGGAAGAACCAGACACAACTGGCCGCATATTGTGCAATGCCATTTGTAGGAAATGTCCAGAAGAGGCAAATCCAGAGACAGGAAGCAGATTAGTGGTTGCCAGGAGCTGGGAGGAGGGAGAGATGGGGAGTGACTGCTAATGGGCACAGGTCTCCTTTGAGGGTAAAAGGTTTTGGAACTCGATAGAGGGGGCTGTTGAGCAACACTGTGAAAGTAGCACTAAATGCCACTGAATTGTTGACTCTAAAATGGTTGATTTTATGTTATATGAATTTCACCTTGATTTTAAAACATAGTGGTGTGAAAGCAGTTCCCCTCTTCACTGCAGAGAAACTGAGCTAATATTTTTAGCAGAATGATAGGAGACTTTACCCCGAATATGACCGGATCCTAGAAAAGATTAAGTCAGTGGTTCTCAACCTTGGCTGCACATTAGAATCACCTGGGAATCTTTTTAAAATCCTGATTTCTGGGCCTCACTCGCCCAGAAATCAGTATTTTAAAAAGATTCCCAGCCCTAGCCGGTGTGGGTCAGTGGATAGAGTGTCGGCCTGGGGACTGAAGGGTCCCAGGTTCGATTCCGGTCAATGGCATGTACCTTGGTTGCGGGTACCTCCCCAGTAGGGAGTGTGCAGGAGGCAGCTGATCAATGCTTCTCTCTCATCGATGTTTCTAACTCTCTATTCCTCTCCCTTCCTCTCTGTAAAAATCAATAAAATATATATTTTTAAAAAGATTCCCAGATGATTCTAATGTGCAGCCAAGGTTGAGAACCACGGGATTAAGTATTGGTCGTGAGTCCACCAGAGTTCCTTCCCTCGTCCCCGTGTCTGGGGCCACTACACGCCCTAAGGGTGATGCTCACCTGTGGCATCAGGTTTCCTCCAAAGACAGCGGGCTCCCCTCTGCAAGCTGGGCCACTCCAGCCCCGAGCCCCGAGCCCAGGTGCCCCGGGGAGGACCCGGCGTTCAGGCCCCGCCTGCTGCTGCTGACCCTCATGGCAAGGACGGCTCTGAATATCTGTCCCAGCTGAACTGCTGTGGAAAACTGGCTTTCTCTCCGTGTTCCTGGGAGATCGTCATTTGTTTGCAGAGGAGACAGGAACCCCGACCTTCCATTCACTCCCACTTGGTTCTCAGTTCACAGGCTGAAGCCGGCGGACATCAAGGTGATCGCAGCCCTGGGCGACTCCCTCACGGTGAGTTCCCCTGACGGTGGAGGGAAAGGGAAGGAGCAGGAAGGGCCTGGCCTGGGATCATGGGACGACCTGGAGAGAAAGCCTCACTCCTGGCTCTTAGGTGCTTCCATCTCGGGTCCTGATCGCCAGTCCCTCTACATCCCCGCACGCCCTGGGACCCCGCATTCCTTGCCCACCTGGTTTTCCCACCTGCACTCTACACTCACCCTTCTTCTCTCTACACTGGGACGAAGGAGAGAGCAGGAAGTGGGGGGTCCCGAAGGGAGCATCTGTGGCGGAAGTGACCCAGCCCAGGTCGTGCAGTGGAGCTGGACCAGGTCCCCCACCTGCGGAGTAGCCGCCCCTCAGAGACCTGGGGCTTTGTCTGTCCATGTGGCAAAGCTAAGGGAGGGGCAGAGAGATGGTGAGACAGGAGCAGTGCTGATGGGGGCCCCTCTCTGCAGCCTCTCCCGTGACACCCAGGCCCTACAAAGCGCTATCCCTGAAAAGCCAGCGCAGGTTCTCCCAGAGTCTGCGTGGGGGTCCCAGAGGTTCCCGGACAGAAGCTCCCATTCCACAGCGGCTCATTACCGCGCGGCCAGCTGCTGGTCCAGCTGAGTGTCCCCCAAAGGCCAGCGGGCACCTTCCCTGTCTGTGCTATTATCTCACTCGTTCTCCTCCACAAAACCCCCTGAAGTCCGACTCTCCTTAAACTTAACCAATGAAGACAGCAACGCTGGGAGAGGCCGAGAGTGTCCCCGGCCACTCGGCTTGTGAGTGCCGGACTGGGACCGGACCCCATCCCGCTACTACAGCCGCCGCCTCCTGACCCCTCAGTGGCCCTTCACCCCAGTGGCCTATGGCTAATACCCCCCAGGAAGGACGGGCAGGCTGGTTCTCAGCACTGCTTACCCCCCTCCACTGGCCAGGTGTGGCCTGATGTCACCTACCCGCCCCCCCCCCCCCCCCTTGAAGATGCTCTGGGAACAAGGAGTCATCAGGAATCCCAGCGCTGTTCAGGATTCCCTGGGGAGGCCGCACTGAGTGTGACACACCTGCAGGGGCAGAGGAATTGGGCACCAGAGCAGGGACCCTGGCGGGGGAGGGGGGGGGTAGGGAGGGGAAGGGGACGATGGGAGGGGGGTGCTCTCCTGGAGGCCCCTCCTCCCCAGGCTGCCTGGGAGGCCTTTGGCGTGCCCTTGGGCATGGCCTTGCTCAGCAATGGCAGCTTTAGGTGAGGGATGGACACCTGCAGAGACGGTCCGATGAGACGTTCTCTTTTAAGAGACCTTGCTCTTTCGTCAGCCGAGGGGTAGGCACACGGCCTTGCATTTGATGGCTACCCTTTCAGCCATCCGCGTGAGGCACAGTGATATAGAAGAACTGTGATATGCTTCCTTTGTGCCAGACTTCACAACTTTTTTTAAATGAAGAAAACAGGCCCCGACATGTGTCCTCTTGGAAAATGGACGCTGCGGCCTCATCCTCAAGCAGCTGGCTTGGTCCGGGCAGGGCTGCTCAGGGTGCGCCAAGCAGTGGGTGGCCAGGGGTCCCAGCAGGAGCCACCGCTCGGCTCTGGAACAGGAGCTGTGCGGACTCTGGGTCCGAGAGAGTGCCCCGGCGGTCCGGGCAGAGCAGGTGCGGGCCTCTGCCAGTGGACAGGGAGACTCACCACCCTGTTGCTCCCTTCAGGCAGGCAATGGGGCCGGAGCCAAGCCTGCGGACGTCTTGGACGTCTTGACTCAGTATCGAGGCCTGTCCTGGAGGTGAGTGTGGGGGTGGCAGGCCCTGAAGACCCCCCCAGGCAGGGCCGGGAGGACCCCCGGGCATTGTAGAAAACCACCTCGTACTTTTCATGAGAAACTTCTGAGTTTGATTCTAGGAAGGTATTCATCAGCTTTCCCAAACCACTGCATTTCCCAAAGCGGGGCCTGGGACCAGGAGGAGTTTGGGGGAGACACTGCGTAAACGTTTGGGGTGGAAAAGCTTCTCTGGCTTCCATTTCTCCCTGTGGGAACTAATCCCAGAAGGAGGCAGTGGGTCTTTGGAACCAGAGTGTGTCTGGAACCCTGGTTGCCCAGCTCTGTGCAACTTTGGGCAAGTTACTTGACCTCTCTGAGCTTGTCTCCTCCTCTTTAATGCGGGGATAATAATACTGCCTGAGCACTGTCGCGAGGATTAGAGAGAGCTGAAGCTCCCCAGCACAGTGCCTGGCACAAAGTAGGTATAAATGGCAGCTGGCATCCTTATTAAAGGGCCTTCGGTGTACAGATGAGGAAGCAAAGCTCGGAGAAGACAAGTAACCTGTCCAAGATCACACAGCCAGGTGGTAAAAGAGCGAGAAGTAGAGTAGATGCTTGTTGGCACCTAGCATGGTGGCTTCCCCCATTGCTTCTCATTCAGCAGGCTTGTTCCTGCCCTGGCTGTTATAAAATCCGAGGAACAGGGCCTGACCTCTGAGCCTTGAGCGCAAGAGAGCACAGGTGTGGGGGTTCCTCAGCCTGGAATCTGGCCTCCCTGGCACCAGCTGGTGTTGAATCCCTGGCATTGTTGCTCATGATGCTGCACAGAGTTAAACCCCACCCACTTTGAGAGCCTTTTAAATGTTCCCGGGCGTACTTGGCAGAGAAAGAAGGAATATGGAAAGCAGGGAATCCAATAAACTCTGGAATGTTGCATGTTTTCATGCCTAGAAACTTTTATTTCCCCAGAATTTTAGAAGTGCTCAGAAGCTGGGTTGCTCTCTAGATTCAGACACCCTTGGAAAACGGGTTTGCCCAAGCCCAAGGGAAAGAGAAGGATGAGGGCAACCCTTTTCACTGTGTTTTCAGTAACAATAGCAATGCCCCGCCAGTGGCTAGTGGGGCAGGACTGGAGGAGAAGGGAGGAGAAGGGGGGTGAAGGGGGTCCACTTGGAACCCTGCCCCCATGTCCACATTCCAAGTTAAAATCGACAAAGTCAGCCATGACCGTTTCTTGTTTAGATGTTCAGGTTTGTGGGGAGAGGGGAGAGGGGAGAGGCATTGCTGTATTCTGGTTTGTCTTTCAAGGTTTTTTACGGAAATCATCAGTAAAAGACAGGCTCCAAGCCCCCGGGGTGTTTCTCAAAAGGTGAAAGGTCTGTCTTGGTAGCGTCTGGGGTGTTTTGGCGTCGCTGGCTTTTTCAACCTTCATTTTCTTTTTTTATTCCCACAACAGCGTGGGCGGCGATGGGAACGTCAGCAGCATCACTACCCTGGCCAGTGAGTACTCGCTCCCCGAGGGGTTTCCGGGGGGTGTGCAGTCACCCTGCGCGTGTCTTTAGCGCCCCCTGGTGGCGGCCTCGGGCTTAGCAGAGGACTGGGCGGCAGGAGGCAGCCGCATGCGGCAGGGGGCGCTGCTTCCCCGATGTGGTCGCCTTGCTTTGCTTCTCGAGAGTGATAGAAGCTGGTAGTTTTTCTTTTCTTTTGAGAAATTGTACTATTTGTCCAAGGAAGAGAACACGAGAGAAAAAGAGCTCTCGGGCCAAATCTTAGTGCAAGTCATTGTTAAGAAATGATTCAAGAAAGAAGGAAAGGAAACCCATCTGTGCTATCTGTCATTCTGAGCAGAGCAGCTTTCTCTCAGGCACTGATCCGGGCTTGGGCTGCATTAGGCACCACTGCATGCAGACATGGCCTTCCTGTGTGCCGCTTTAGGAAACGCGTATTGCAGCGGTAATAGAGAGGTTACCTCGCTCAGGCTATGCGAACACAATCGCATTTGGAGCTTGAAGTTTTCTTTAAATTATTTCACCCGCAACCTGCTTGTGATGATGTGTTAAAGCCTGACTATATTCTCTGAAAACCTTGTCTTATTCATCTTTTTATTCCCCTTTGTGTGTGCACATCACTGTGCTTGTTCTTAAAGACACATGCAATAAATGTTAAAAGTGAATTTTTCCCCGTAAAACCTATAGCTAATAATTATACCTGAGAGGAATTTCATCGGTCCCGTTCTCATTTAATCTTCTTGTAATATAGCCCTTTGTAATCTATCTGTAGAAGCTAGGAAATTATTTGAGCTCTAGATCACTAAGAATCTGGTGATAGGGATTGCTTAATCTCCACATAGGCAGGGCTGATTGTGCTTCACAGTTGTTATCTGTTTTTGCTATTTATAAATCCTGTTGAATTTAAGTAGGTACAGTTCTATGGCACAGGGACTCCCTGTCTTCTTTATTTCTAGATCTATACACAAGAGCTATAAATAATCTCCCTATTGCTAGGAGATGGTTTGGGTGCTTTTGTAAGTGTGATTGACTGGCTATGAGCTGACCCAGCCTCTACAATAGTTTGCTGGGCTCTCTGATTACCATGGTATTATCATGGATCACATGATTGAAAATCAACAGGCTCAAGAGCTTTCACCAAAGTGACTTACAAAGGATTGAGACTATGTCACCCCTCTGGTGGACTCTCCTGACACAGTTAGCCTATGCGAAGGCCATTCAATAGGGGGGGAAATAGTCCTTTCAATATATGGTACTGGGACAACTGGACAGCTACATGCAAAGGATGACGTTAGACCCCTACCTCACACCATACACAAAAATCAACTCAAAATGAAATACAGGCCTAAATGTAAACGCTAAAACTAACTCTTAGAAGAAGATAGAGGAGCAAGTCTTCATGACTCTAGGTTAAACAAACCCTTTTTAGATATGGCACCAAAAGCACAAGTGACCAAAAAAAAGAAAAAATAAATATATTGGACAAAAATTAAACACGTTTGTGTTTCAAAGGGAAAAGACAGCCCAAAGAAAGTAAAAGA
This sequence comes from Myotis nattereri, assembly GCF_964212035.1. NCBI lineage: Eukaryota > Metazoa > Chordata > Mammalia > Chiroptera > Vespertilionidae > Myotis > Myotis nattereri. The sequence goes on along the minus strand of NC_138085.1, from coordinate 71,380,539 downwards.
CAACCCAAAGAGTGGGAGAAAATATTTGCAAGTTATATATTTGATAAGAAACTGTATCTAGACAATATAAAGAACTCTTATAACTTGGCAATAAAAAGACAACCCAATTAAAGATGGGCAAAGGCAACACTATGGACGTTTTTAATACCATTGAACTGTACACTTAAAAATGGTTAAGATGGTAAATTTTATGTTTATTTTACCACAATTTTAAAAAATGGGCAAAGGATTTTAATCCACATTTCTCAAAAAAAAAAAAAAGATATACAAGTGGCTAATAAGCATCTGAAAAGATACTCGATATCAGTGACTCTCAATGCAAATCAAACCACACCATTTCACATCCACCAGAATGGCTATAATAAAAATACAGCAAATAATAATAAGTATTTGTGAGGATGTGCAGAAACTGAAACCCTCATATACTGGAACATAAGATGGTACAACATCATTGGAAAAAGATCTGTAAGTTTTCCAAAAGATTTAACAGATATCCAGCAATTCTACTCCTAAGTATATACCCAAGAAAATTCGAGGCAAAACTTGTACATAAATGTTTGTAGCTGCATTATTTGCAATAGCCAAAAAAGTGGAAATATCCAGGTGTTCTTCAGCTCATGAATGAACAAATAAAATGTGGCCTGTCTGTACAATGGGATATTATTTGGTCATAGAAAGGGATGAAGTGTTGACACCTGCTATATCGTGGGTGAACATTGAAAACATTATACTAAATGAAAGAAGCCAGCCACAAAAGACCTATTGTATTGTATGATTCCTTTTATATGAAATGTCCAGAATAAGTACATTTGTATAGAGAGAAAATAGATTAATGGCTGCCGTAGGTTGGAGGAAATGGAGAGTGACTGGAGGGAGTGGAGGGTTTCAGTTTGGGGTGATGGGTACAGGGTTTCATTTTGGGGTGATGAAAATGGTCTAAGGTTGATTGTGGTCATGGATGCACAACTGTATGAATATACTGAAGCTATTGAACTGTATACTGTAAATGGTGTGTGAATTATCTCCATAAAGTTATATATTGGCGGGGGAGGAAAATGCATAAGAGAAGCACTACTCAGACTCACATTTATTCAACAATAATTCATTAAGTAGCTGCGTGTGCTGCCCAGGCTCTGCTTGGCCCTGAATACCCACTGGCGCTTATTAGAGGAATTTGAACATGGCTTTGTGGTCTCCTGAGCATGTCTCTTCCTTGTATTTCCAGATATCCTCCGGGAATTCAACCCTTCCCTGACGGGCTTTTCTGTTGGCACTGGGAAACAAGACAGCCCTGGGGCCTTCCTAAACCAGGCTGTGGCCGGAGCCCGAGCCGTGTGAGCAGGGGAGCCCGGGGGTGAACGCACAGGTCCTCTGGGGACCGCATTGGGGGCTTGGCTGAGACTGGGATATATGACAGCTGGGGAGGTTGGTCCAGGGGGAGGGCCTAAGGGTCAAAGCCTGGACGAGATGGGCTTTCTTGGGGTGTCCCTTGCTGTGGGACACAGAAAGCTGCTAGCCTACCTCCAACTCCACCCCAGGAATGAGTCACAGTTGATTCTGATGCCAGGTATATGCTTTGAGCAAATTCCTTTTCTCCTCTGTGAATCTCATGTCCACCTAAGACAGTGACCAGAGGAGGGTTCTCTCTAAGGTTCCATTTTTCTTATTTTATTCATCTTTCCTGCCGTCTTCTCCGTCCCTTCCTCAGACATGTTTTTCAGACATGCTTTCCGGGCTCTGGGCTTTGCAGGCCTATGCCAGGAAGGCACCCTGGAAAGAAACCTTAGCCATCGGAGTAACCCAAACAGAGTATGATTTCTTCCCCGCTTCCCCAGAGGCCTCGGGCTCCTCCGTGCCAGGAATCCATTTGCCCGCGCACATCCTGAGTTGTAGGGAAGAGTCAGAGGTTGTTATTCCCGTATCACAGAAATGGGAGCACAAAGAAGCCAAGCGGCCTGGACAGATGCATCGTCTCGATGGCATGGCCTGGTGGCTTTGTGCGGTGCAGGGTTGTCCCGGGTTTGATAATCACCCCTTACACCCGTACAGCAGTGCACCAGCCGCACGGTGCCTCTGCTTCTCTTGTTCCTGTGTTCCGTACGGTAACTGTGAGAGGGAGAAAGCAGAGGGTCAGAAACCCATGTTTTCCTAATGATGACACTGAGACTCAGAGAGGTCAGTGAATCACCCCAAGCTCTGGCCCCACATCTGATAACTTCGACGCACAAATGAGGAAATCGGGCCTCAAAGAGGTTACCTGGCTTACCCAGAACTCCTACCCAGGCTGACTGGTACCTAATCTATAGTGACTAAGACCAGGCCAGTTGGGCTAGTAGCTGGGAGAAGGAGGAAGACAGCTCATGTTTCCTGCTAGGCACTGTGCCAGGAACTTTATTGGTGATAATGGTGATGATGATGGTACAAATACTTCAGTGGATTCTGTAGCATATGGACGCTCACCATGTGCTGTTCTGAGTTCTCTGTGGGCCCCGTATTTAGTCTGCCCAGCAGCTCTGTGAAGAAGGTATGCTCACCACCCCTTCTTACAAAGGAAGGAACTGAGGGTGGGCGAGGTAAGCACTAGCCAAGGTCCCAGAGCTGGCCAGTGGTGGGACCAGCACTCAAACGCATGCTGCCTGGCACTCGTGAGGCTCTTCCTCCACGGGGCGGCTTTGACCATCTCGCTCACTGCTCCCAGTGACCCTCTAAGATTGGGGATTTGTCTCCATGTTTGCAGGTTTTTTGTTTTGTTGGTTTTTGGTTTTTTTTTAAACTAGGAACATAAGTCACATCTCTACAGTTAGCAAGAGGTAACTCAATGTCAAACCCAGATGTGTCTGGCTCAGCTACGTCACCTTGAGGGTGAGGGCCCTTTGAGGCTGAGGTCACGGCAAGAGCCATGCATGACGCGAAACGCTCACATGCAGCTCCGTTCGCCCTGAGTGAGCTTGGCTGTGGGGAGAGTGTAATCCAAGACGCCAATCAGGAGACAAGCCCACCCGCAGTCGCCGCCTCATCCGTGGAGTGTCCCGCTCATCCATAGACAGGACGCCCCACCCCACCCCCAGCTCTGAGACGGGCATGGCCTTCAGTCCAACTTTCCTGCTGTTTCTTTTATTCCTGCCCTCTGCCAAGTCCCCTCCCAGCCCAGCCTCACAGTCCCAGCTTCTTACATGACTTCTTCCTGGGTCTGCCCGCAGGGATTTGCCTGATCAGGCCAGGAGGCTGGTGGGCCTGATGAAGAATAACACGGTAAGTCTGGGGGAGGCGCCACCGGGGCCACTTGAGGTCAGACTTCCCAGAACAGGGCTTGGGCGGGGGAAATCCACGGAGACAGAGAGATTCGGTTTAGGGGGAGGACGTGGAAGTCCAGAAAGTCCACCTTTTGAAAAAAAAAAAAAAAAAACACCAATGATTTAGCAGCTACGACCTGTGACCTATGACCTCAGGACCCCAAAACCAAAGAGCAGGAACCGTCAGTGTCCTCTAAACCCTGTGCTGTGTGAGGACCCTCCCTGACAGAGTTCAGCATTTGCGTTTTCCTTGATTTGACCCTGGGGTGCGGCATTTACTGGTTTGTTTTCTGTTCATTTCAGAAGATAAATTTCCAGGAAGATTGGAAGGTTATAACCCTGTTTATAGGAGGCAATGACCTCTGTGATTTCTGCAATGATCCGGTAGGTCCCAGGCCCTTAACTCAACGCCTCCCCCACCCCCCCACCCCACCCCCAGGAACGGATTTCCATCCCAGGTGCCTGGAGCAGTGCCGTTGGGTTGGGACTTGGGGCTTGAGGTCTGGCATGGATCCAACCTGGGAATTACCCCCGACCAAGAGGGCATTTACTCCGGGACGAGATTTCAACAGGACGAGCAGCACCGCCGATGAGATAAATCCTGATCAGGTTTTCTGTCGAGGGAGCCTGATCCTGTCGTTCTAGAAACCAAGATAACATTCCAATGCTCCCAAAAAACCTGCCATCTCTTAACAGATCATTGTAAGTCAGCTCCTTTCTACAATGCTGAGCTGCCTCGCCATCTTCGCCTCAGTACTTCCACTTGTATGGGAAAGTTGATTTCCTAATGTAGGCACTTGGGCAAAGTTCAGAGCCCAGTCATTCTGGGCTGATGGGAAACCCAGGGGCCAGGCGGCTACCTTGTGGGTTCGGTGCTTCTTCCTGGACTCCCAGATTCTCTGAGCTCCAAGAAACCCCACAAGCCATCCTGGCCAGTCTCCACCCACAACAAAAATGCCTTTCGCAGAATCGAGTTGTTGAACATTTCCAGTGATGGGCAGCTTTTTAACTTGTAAGGTAGCCCTAACTAGTATCCTGAGTCGGTGTAAATTGCTTTACGGTGTTCCTTTGTGTTGAGCCCAAATCTACCTGGTGATGTCTGCCTATGCTGGGCAGGCCTCTTTATTTTAAGTAGGTTTTTTTTTTTTTTTTTTTACAAATAATACACACAGAAACCATATCAAAGTACAGAGAAAATAATATTCTCTGTAACCTATTTACAACATCTAGAGACGCCATTGTTAACGTTTTGATATGTGTCTAGCATTTTCTGTAAATATGGAGAAAATGCTTTCTTGTTTTCTAAAACTGGTATCAACCTGAAAATATTGTTTGGTAACCTGCTTTTTTTCAACAGCAACACATTAGGAAGATATTCGCATATCAGCGTTTAATTCTTAGTTGCCATATAGTAGCCCATAATATAGATTGGCCATAATTGGGTACTTAGCTTACGTTACTTCTAATTAGGCCTATTATAAATAACACCAGGATAAACAACCATCTTTATCTCCATCCACAACTATTTCCTGGTGTATATTCTGAGTAGTAAGCTCTCTAAGCAAAAAGATATGTATATTTCCCCCCATGTTTTATTATGAAAATTTCCAAACATGCTGAGAAGCTGAAAGATGGTGCAGTAAGTACCCATACACCCGCCACAGAGACTGTGCAGTTGTGAATATTGTGCCACGTTAACATATATCTATCCATCTCATTTTGGGGTGACCCTGCACATTTTTGAAGCTCTGTGTACATATTGCCAAATGGCTCCCAGAATGTTTATACCAATTATGCCTATTTCTCCCCATTCCAAACGGCAATGTATGTTATTTAATAACTGCTAATCTGATAAATGAAAAAATTGTATCATTTTCAAATTTTGCATTTATTTACGTTCTAGGTAGGAATACATTTTTATTTCCTTTGTTTGAATCTCTCCTTTAGATAAATTCTATATTATGCCTTTTGGCCATTTTCTGTTAAGGCATTTATCTTTATTGATTTACAAAAACCCCTTATATCAAGTATACTAACCCTTTTTCAAATATGTTGCCTATTTGTTGCCTCCCATTTAGCTTTGTTTACAGTGTTTTCTGATAAACAGGACTTTTTTTTTATTTCTAGTATCGTTTGCCTGGCACGTATTATATACCAGGCACGGTACTAGGAGCTAAGCAGACAAGTGAAAACACAGGCTCTGTCCTCAAGAAACTCACATCGTCAGGGGAGGGAGACACAGACAATTCACCATAACACGATGAGGAAACCCTGTGTGTGGTTCCGGTGATACACTGAAGGCAGGACTGCCCTCGGAATTTGGCAGGGGGTGGGAGGAGTGTCAGAGTTCACACAGAGTAGGAGATTTCCCAGCTGGCACTGAAGTCTAGGACATTTGTCAGGCAGAAAAGGGACCCGCTGATCAAAATTTAGGAAGTGGTGAGTCTTGCGGGTGACCCTGCTCCCCAGGCCCCTCCTTTCCTAGCATCAAAGTCACCGGGGTTGGGGTTTTCAAGCTATGGTGTAAGGGGCCCACAGCGGAGCCCTGGGGCTCTGGGGCCAATGGGGAGGTAGAATCATGGGCCCCCCACCACTTCCCTGCAACTTTGATCTGTTTGGTAGAGCAAGGCTTTTGGTTAGACTTCATTCAGATAGGATGCCACTGCTTTAAAAAGGTTTAAGAACCACATCGAGCCGAAACCGGTTTGGCTCAGTGGATAGAGCGTCGGCCTGCGGACTGAGGGGTCCCGGGTTCGATTCCGGTCAAGGGCATGTACCTGGGTTGCGGGCACACCCCCAGTGGGGAGTGTGCAGGAGGCAGCTGATCGATGTTTCTCTCCCATCGATGTTTCTAACTCTCTATCTCTCTCTCTTCCTCTCTGTAAAAAATCAATAAAATATATCTTTAAAAAAAAAAAAAAAAAAGAACCACATCGAAATCAAGAGAAATAACCACTAAAGTGTGTTTATGCTTGGGAGAGGGCTTCACGGGACCCTCTTCCCCTCCATTGTCTCCTCGAGTGATTTGACTGGGCTGTGGGTTCCCCGGCACGTGAGGCCGGGTGGGGAACCTTTTCTCTGCCAAGAGCCATTTGGATATTTATAACACCATTGGCAGGCCATACACAATTAGCAGCTTAAAAATTGGCCGGCTGTCTTTGGTCAAACATTTAATTAACTCACCCCTAATGCCTTGGCAGGACCAGACCAAATGATTTCTCGGGCCTTATATGGCCCTCGGACCGGACCTTCCCCACCCCTGCCTAAGCAGAAGAGGTCAGGGCAGAGGACCAGAGGATGTGCAAGCTGCAGGGGCTCTTGGAGGTCCTCTGCTCCAACACCCCAGTTTAGAGGGACCCGGAGATGGGCTGGGCCTTAGCGAAGTGGACCCAGAGCTTTCCATCGCTCCACACAGGAGAAAGGGTGCTTCCCGCGTAGAAGAAAGGGGTCCCGACCACGATCAGCCTGCGGGCTGTAGGGTTGGTATGGAGGCTGAGGGCCCCAAGGCAAACCTGTGTTCCCATGTTGCCCATTCTGGCTGAAATATAGGAAGGAGGGGAACCGAGAGAAGGAGCCGCCCTGGTCTGCGTAGAGATTGGGTGACGAATGGTCTTAGATGTTGCCTCTTCCTGCAGGCCCACTATTCCCCCCAGAACTTCACGGACAACATTGGGAAGGCTCTGGACATCCTCCACGCTGAGGTACCGGGTCCGGGTCACGGGCCTCTGAGCAGCTCAACCACAGTTCCCCTCGGGCCTCAGACTAGCCGGGAGGTGGCTCTGGCTTCGGGCTGAGGTGCCTTTTCCAGGTGCCTTTACCCGGAGACCAGCACCATGCTGTCAGTCCTGGTCCCAGCGGCCTGAACACATGGGTGTCGATGGGGAGGAGGAGGGAGAGGCGGGGATGAAGGAAGCGGATGGGGCCAGATGGAAGGCCGTGGACCTGACAGCCAACAGGGGGACTGCCCGGCCTCCAGCCTCTCAGGGACTGGTCTTGCCTTTGCTCAGGTGCCTCGGGCGTTTGTGAACCTGGTGAAGGTGCTGCAGATCGTCAACCTGAGGGAGCTGTACTATGAGAAGAAAGTCTACTGCCCCAGGCTGATCCTCCGGTGAGCTCCTACTCCTGTGCCTGAAAGGGCCATAGCACCCCAGCAGAAAGTGACTGATGAGTTAGGAAAGCCCAGGGCAGTGTGAGGAGTGCCAGGCCCGCCCCATTTTCTAACCTGACGAGGTCTAATGGAGGAGACTACTGACCCCAGTTTAGAGCTCAGCTCCCCTTGGAATACGCATTTGCAACCCAGCATGCTTCTGCTGTCATGGCAACTCAGGACACCCTCCACCCACCAAGGAGGGAAGAGTTGAGCGTGAGGCACGGAGGGGCCTGTGTGGGCCAGGCTCACTGGGCTCTGCGAGGGCCTACTTTTAAGTGTCTGCAGAGCTCCCCCCCACCCCCCCACCCCCCCACCCAGGGGCCCATCTCTAGGACAGAGGGAGCCTCTGTCTGGCATGGTGCTCCGGGCTGGGTGCTCACAAATGTAGGGTTGTTGTCACTCAGTGGAAGAGCGGGTGCTCCAATCAGAACCAAGAGGGTCCAGAGGACAGAGTCTTCCCCGGAGAACAGGCACCCTGGTCCTTGGAAGCCAAACAGAGGGGGTTCCCTCTCTGGTATCGCACGTCTGCGTGACCCTCGGGAACAAGATGTCCTTCTAACCCAAGCACAAACATTTCACTCAGCAGTGCTTCCCACAAGGCCTCCTCTGGACCATCAGCTGAGGTCATGGTGGCTCTGCCCATCCCCCACTGCTTCCAGCTCTGTACCCCCCTTCTCCCCCAAGCATATCACATGGTAATTATCCATGTGCCTCTCCCCCACAGCCCTGAACTCTGTGTCTGAGTCACTGCTAGCACAGCACAGGGGCTCAGCAGCTGCTGGCTGAATGGCTCAATGAATAATTCACAAGGGCCAGGTTTGCTCATTGAAATGAAAGGGGACTGGGCTGGTCCCCTGAAGATCCGTGCCAAACCTCACCTGGGGCCCAGACTGCGCAGGTCCCCCAGGAGGCCTGAGGGTGCTGAGAGCAGGAGGGCGGCTGCTGGATGACACACGCCTATTAACACAGCTGGTGCCAGTCGTGCTATTTTCAGCTGCTGACGCATCCGCTGGCTCCCACTTTCTCCAGTCCCTGGCCCACGTGGGGTTCCGTGTTTTCATTCCATTTCAGAGCAGCTCACCCAAGAGTCTCTCGCTGCCAATCACTGCAGGGCTTTCAGACAGTCAAAGCTGAAGGTTCAGAGGAGGCATTTGCCACGTTTGTTTTCAGATCTGACGGCCAAGTCACTGACTGTGGGTTAGACAGGCTCAAGGTCACCTTGTCCTGCCTCCTCTCCAGTGTGCTGCCTTCTCTGCTGTTCTGTTTCCGCGGTGGGGCTGGATCTAGACTGAGCTATCCACACTATTATCACCTTATCCCCCTGGACGAAAAGCCCAGATCAGAGCTACAGACTGGACAGAAGCAGTTTAACCAGGAATTAAGGTTCAGACCAGACAGACTGGAGTTCAAGTCCTAGCTCCTACCCTTTACACAGTTTTTTCAACTGTAAAATGGGGATAATGGTAATACAGCTTCTAGAAAAGCTCAAGAGAACCGAACAGGCTAATCCCCAGAAGACTCTTGGCACTGGAGCTATTCAATATGCGTTAGCCAGTATTAGGATCGTTATCACTATTACTATTTAAAGGGAGGTATGCCTTACCTGCACTGCACTGTCCTCAGGCAGTCATGAGGCAACTCAGCTCCGTAAAAATCACTCCTGCAGATGTCAGAAGTGACTATTTCGTCTTCACGAGCAAATCCAGGTCTGGGAGATTTTCTGTTTCATCTGGTGCCATGGGCAGGTTAGCCACCCAGGGCCCCGTGAGCGTTAGCACAGACCCCTGATACCTCCAAGTCGAACAGGTTCCGAATCTCAGGCCGCCATTTCTGCATCGCGCACTCAGACGGTGACTTGGTGGGGCGGGGCGCCCCTTCTGTTTGCTCCGCAGGAATTTGTGTCCCTGTGTCCTGAAGTATGAGGATAACTCAACAGAGCTTGCCTCCCTCGTCGAATTGAATAAGAAGTATCAGGTGAGGCGGGAAAGGGCTCTGAGCCGCACAGAGCTGCTGTGCGTGTGGTTGCTCAGGTTGGAAAGAGAATGTGCCAAAGTTATTGGGGCCCCGACTGGGCGTGAGGTTACCTCTGACCAGTTTGCGTATTTAAGGACACCCTGCCAGGCAGCGGGGACTGCGGTTCCATTTATCTTATCAGCCATAGAGCCAGGCCACCGAGCACACACCATCAAGTCTCAGTTACTTCCAGTTGTCCATGGGGAATGGGTAAGAGCCTCTGGCTCCCGGTGGGAAACTCTTTCCACCCAACGGAGTCTGGAAGATTCCGTGAGAGAACATGCATTCCCTGTGTTCCCCCCCCCCCCCCAGGGGAACGGGTGTTATTGGGGAGCACGAGGCGAAAGAGAGTCAACAGATGGTCTCCAGACATCCTGTGAGTCGTTCATTTTAGGCCTTTCCACATCAAAGCTTTGACCAGAGCAGCTGACTCCCTTGACTCGATCCCGTCTTTCCCCCCAAATTAAGTGTCCAGTCACTCCCCGACCATGGAGAGTGGCCTGCAAACAGCGTCCAGAGTGGGCTCGTCCTTCAAGTACAAGGACTCCTTAGAGTAGAACCACTTCTCTGCAGACCCTTTCGGGAGAGCCACACCTGCCAGGGGTGTCAGGGCTCAGGAGAATGAATCCCTATCTGTCAGGCTCCGGCGCCATTGCCCAGCCCTCTGGGTGACTGCCCACTGCACCTCCTCCACCTCTGTGAGCAGGCGCCTGCATCTCCAAGGCCCGCAGCAGGAGAGGGAAGGCAGCGGAGATTATGGCCAGGAGGGCAAACCTGGTCCAGGTGGGGTTCTTGGGTTCAAGCAACAAAAGCTTGTGTCATTCTGGTTAATTTAATCAGATTTATTATTTCCTCCGAATATCGGAAAGATCTAGAAAGGTAGGGTCAGAGGCCAAGCCACCAGAATCGTGGAATTTTAGGGACCAAACCATAAGAATCAAAATAGGCCAAAGAACTAGTCCCGGGAGACACCATGGACACCACTGGATGCAGGTGCTACCCTCTGCAGAATGGAGCTTGTGTGCCTCCATCTTTCTGCCACTAGTTTCCAACCCCACGCCTGAGGCGGGAGCATCTATTGGGGACCCCTGGCACATGCTCTTGGCCTGTTTGTGAGGGGCATTGAGAAGCCAGCATCTGCCTTTCTCACCTTCTACAGTGAGTGGCAAGCTGCTGTCTAACAGAGGAGTTTCTCAAACATAGAAAGTGGGTTTAGCCCCACCAACATGCTCAGTGGTTGAGCATCATCCTATGAACCCGGAGGTCATGGTTCAATTCCTGGTCAGGGCACATGCCCAGGTTGCAGGCTCCATCCCCAGTAGGGAGCATGCAGGAGGTGGCTATCAATGATTCTCTCTCATCATTGATGTTTCTATCTCTCTCTCCCTCTCCCTTCCTCTCTGAAATCAATAAAAATATATTTTTTTAAAAACTGGGTTCAGATGCTGGGTAGACAAAAAGAAGAACAATTCACCAAAATTGCCTGCACTGACTTTTCTAGATTGGCCAGCTGTTCCAGGCCTGATCTTGCTACCACTGAGACTCTAACTTAGTATCCTGGAGGAGCTCACAGCTGTGAGGGTCCTCTCTCAGGACCCTTTCCCTCCCTACGTCCAGCAAAAGCGATGGGTTCCCGACACTCTCCCTGGAGACGATCATTGTTATTAGTGCCACCAAGCACCAGGCACTCTAGACACGGTTTCTTTCCTTTCTCGAGATGCATGGTGCCACTGTGAGCCATCGTGGTTGATCCGTGGAGTAACCAGTAGCATTGGAAAGGACTTCAGTGATGGTCCAGGTCTTGCCAAACATCCTCCACTTACAGATGAGGAAATAGAGGTCTAGAGAAGGAAAGCATCTTGCTGAAATCCACCGGCTAGCTAGCGGCGTCGCACTCTCTGCCTTACTCGAGGCTCTGCTTGTAACCAGGAGACTCCCCTGGGAGGTCAAACCTGAGGCGCTCCCAGTACAGGGCTCTCTTTCTGGCTGTCCCTGGGCAAAGAAAGTGCAGAGTGTCTTCTGAAGTGACCACACGCATGTTCTCGGGTTTGCAAACCTGACCTCCCTCTGCAGCCAGGGTTTCGGCCCTGAATGGTGAGCGCCTGGCAAGCAGTGAGATGGTAGTCTGGCAGGAGCGAGAGCCAGAACTGGGTTAATTGGTCCTCCTGGAACTGAGCCCAAGTGGAAGCTGTGAGAGGAACAGCTTCATTACCTTCCTGGACAGACCTGAGCGGCTCACAGGGGTGTGCAGGCACGGGAGCCCGCATGCTCACACACACCACACACATGCTATATAAATAGGCGTTAAATGGCCTTGTGGACTCACCTTGGATTTTCTGAACAAATGTAGGACAGAAATAAAGTAAATGTAAGGATTATCCCAACAAGTCATTTAATCAAATATGTACTCCTCCCCAGATTTTAAAATAAATATTTTTTATCGATTCCAGAGAGAAAGGGAAAGGGGGGCAGGAGAGAGAGAGAGAGAGAGAGAGAGAGAGAGAGAGAGAGAGAGAGAGAAACATCAATGATGAGAGAGAATCATTGACCAGCTGCCTCCTGCACACCCCACACTGGGGATCGAGCCCACAACCCGGGCATGTGCCCTGACCAGGAATTGAACCGTGACCTCCTGTCTCATAGGTTGACACTCAACCACTGAGCAACACCAGCCGGGCCCTCTCCCCAAATTTTAATCAAGAGCTTTACAAGAGGATCAAGCTGATGGACTTAGGTTTTTCCCTACATTCCAAGGTCAAATGTATGCAATGGCAGCAGAGGCTGAGGACAGGGGTTGAGATAAAGGCTGGTCTAAAAAATACCAGCGGACTCCTGACCAGTTGAGCTCTGGCTGCAGATCGATTTTACTCACAGTCCAGACTCCGCTTCGTTCTGTGGCAGAGAAGAGGGTGGCACACAGACGGGGCAGACGCAGCGAGCCGTGACCCCGTCCCGTTTGCCTCCCGCAGGAGCGGACGCACCAGCTGGTCGAGGGCGGGCGATATGACACGAGGGAAGATTTTACGGTGGTTGTGCAGCCGTTCTTCGAAAAAGTGGACCTGCCCAAGACCCCGGTAAAGAAAGCACGCACCGTGGAGAAATGGGAGGCGCAGGTAGCGCCCAGCTGTGTCTGAGCATTGTCTGTGTTCCCCGACGTGTCTTAACACAGCCCTCTTCTCTGCCCTGTGCCCAGGAGGGGCTGCCGGACAGCTCTTTCTTCGCGCCGGACTGTTTCCACTTCAGCAAGAAGTCTCATGCGCACTCGGGCAGTGCTCTCTGGAACAACATGGTAAGATGGCCGAGGTCGGGAAAAACGTCCTTCCTCCGCTAGGAAAAAGACTCCAGCAAGCTTTCGCGGGACCTCAGAGGCCCGTCCCTCAGGCTGTGTGAGTCCCGGCACAGCAACGATAGTAGATCCATGTCTTTGTGCCTCGCTCCCTTCTCCAGCCCTCACCCACGGCCTGACTTTTCCATTCTTACCACCTGTTTTCTCACTCCCCGCCTTCCTGCTTCTTGGTTTAGCTGGAACCTGTTGGCCAGAAGGCAAGACGGCATGATTTTGAAAGCAAGATCAATATCACATGTCCGAACAAGGTACAGTAAACGCACATTCTTGCATCGGCTCCACCTGAAGCATCTTTTCCAGCCTTTTCACGTCGCATTAAGGTTTCTCAGTTCATTGTGCACCACAGCTCTGTTCGCCTACTCACACATCCCAGGCTCCGGGTAACCACCCACAGTGCCCTGTCTGGTTGGACTGTGATGGATGACAGCCCTGTGGCCAGGAGGCCCTAGAGCAGTGATGGCGAACCTTTTGAGCTCGGCGTGTCAGCATTTTGAAAAACCCTAACTTAACTCTGGTGCCTTGTCACATATAGAAATTTTTTGATATTTGCAACCATAGTAAAACAAAGACTTATATTTTTGATATTTATTTTATATATTTAAATGCCATTTAACAAAGAAAAATCAACCAAAAAAATGAGTTCAAAGTGAGTGTCATAGGTTCGCCATCACTGCCCTAGAGGGCTCCTCCATCTCTTCCTGGCACAGTGAGCCCTGGCACAGCCCTGGGCTACGAGCTGCTCTTTCCAGGCAGAAAGAGGAACACACATCACCACCCAGATCTCATTGGGAAGGCGAGGGGGTGGGGAGAAGGTCAAGGGCAGGATGGGACAGAAGGACACTCCGTCGCCATGTGGCCACTGTCTCCACAGCACGATGGGAAGAGCGAGGAACTGAGACCAGAATAACATCTGCTGGGATGGGGGTGGGCTGGTCATTTGGAAGCCGGAGCTGGGAAGACAGACATTAGCCAGGAAGGCAACGCGGATCAGGCCCCCATGCTCACTCCCATATTGTTGGGAGATTCTTGGGCCTCTGCAGCTGCTCCCTCGCCTCTGTGAGCTCCTCTGTGTTGCCAGCGGGTCCCCCTGAGCTGGGCTTGCGTGAGGCAGGACCTCAGAGAGCCTGGCTTGTCTTGCCTGGGCAGGACGGAGATCAGGCTGCTGCAGGGTAGGAGTGGCAGGGGGTGGCAAGGGGGCCTAGGGCGTAGAGACAGGGCTTGTATTAGAAGAGAGTGGTGCTCTGTTGGGAGGGGCAGGGTTGAGAAAGAGGTGACACAGCCGCCCAGCCAGCTGGGTGGGAGGTGAAGAGCAGACCTGGTCTTCCCAGGAGCAGGGTTTATTCTAATTGTCCCTGTGAGTTCGGGTTGGGTCAGGGCTGCAGAGAGGGCCCCAGTGCGTCCTGGGAAGGAGCTCCAGGGTCAGCCTGGCAGGGAGGGGCTCACAGGGTGGAGCGGGGAGGCCACAGGTGTTTAAGTGTTTGTGCTCAGAGTGGGCGAGCAGGAAGCAAGCCGGATTCACCGTGGTTGCTCACCCCCCTCTTCTCACAGGACTCGCCGTTTCTGAGCACCTACAAGAACAGCGTGCAGGTATCTGCCTGTTGCTTTCTTTCATCTCCCCAGCCAATGCATGGGGCGGCCCCTGAGCTAGGACTGGCCCAACAGGGTGGGTGAGAACAAGGGGTTCACACTCTTTTATAAAGTCCGTCCACCTACACCTCAGGCGGGGTGCAGGGCGGGGTAAGCTCCATCAATGGCAGCCCAGAATGGGCCCAGCCTGTCAAATCACAGCATCAGCAAAAACATAGGTGAAGACCCCATCCTCCCCATAAAGCTGCTTTAAAAGTGGGATGGGGGGTGGGGGGGTCATTTTGCTGATGCCCCCATTCTTGCATTAGTTGGTGGAGGGGTCTGCACTAGCAGATCCCGGGAGTGGCTGATGTTCAGAATCACCTCGGGAGCCTTCTTCAATGCCCTTCTAGGCTCCTCCTTCTAGGCAGAGGGGGCAGGAGTCTGTGTTTGTTAAAGCTCTCTGTGGGTCTGATGCTCAGGTCCTTCCACCCCTGAGATTCACTCTATGCTCTTAGGGTCATGGGAGCCAGCTGCTGTGCGGGGACACAACCCCTTCGGCCTCACCGCCCACCTCAGGTGAGCCCTCGGCGATACGCCAGGACCCAGGGCTCTCCACAGATCGCAGGAGCCAATGAATGTTCTGACAGCATTTTCCATACGTAATTCAGTGCCTGCTTCCTGTCTGGGCGGTCGCCTGGGACAAGTCCCTGATTTGTCTCCCTCTGCCCTGTGAGATGTCTCACCTGGCAGGCCCCAGGTGGCCAGGCCAGGAACTGTTCGCTGCCCTTCCACATCAGCCCCTTAACGGGAGCGCAGGGAGGAGCCCTGTGACCTCCCATCCAGTGGCCTAGCCCGGGGCCTGACCTCACTGAGGCCCAGAGGAGGGGCGTGGGGGGCCCAGGGAGTCCCAGGAGCGACCCAGCTCTATGAGTTGTCCTGGGGCTCCAGGCTCTGCGATCCCTGTCGCCTGCAGGGCTGCGAAGCTCCCTGGAGGCTTTAGAAGGCACTTGGGGGCACAGGAAGGCCTGATCTGATTATTTCTCAGTTGTTGTTGGAAATCCAGAACCAGCTCCAAATGGGCTGGTCATCAGGCCCTGAACTGCATCTCAGATGGCGCAGTGCCCATCTGGTTGTGCACTGGGGTCGCAGCTGGTATTCCACATGAGAGCTGGCACCACGGTGGTGGGATCTCGCCATGCCTTCTCTCCCTCCCTCCCATCCTGCTTCCCTTCCTTCCTTCCTTCCTCCCATCCTTCCTTCCATTCCCTTTTCTTCCTCTCTCCCTACACCTCTCCCTCCCATAGGTCCAGGATTCTTGATGGGGAAAGTCTGTCCTTATATCACCCCTGCCTCAGGGCGCATGGACCCTCAGTCCTGCGAGGCCCCAGCACCCTGCGCTGCCTTTCCGGATCTTTCTTAAAGCAGCACTAGACTCCGACTGTGGCTTCCTTCCCGCAGACTCAAGTGTGCCCACTTGTCTGTCTCTCCAGTGCACGCCCTGAGACCTGCAGATATCCGAGTTGTGGCCGCTCTGGGGGATTCTCTGACTGTAAGGACTCGGGCCCCGGGTGGCGTGGGGGTGGCTGCGTCAGCTCCCGGTGCCAGTGCCAACTCCGGGGCCTGCGCTCCTGATCCCTGCAGTGTCCCCCTCTTTGCTCTGGCCTTGTCCATGTAAGAACATGGCGAGGGCTTGTTTCGCAGCCCCTTTCTCACTCGGGTGTGCAAAGGGAGGTCTTTTTCAGGAGTGAACTGAATTCTCTCAGGTCGTGGAGGGTTTAAAGACTTAACTACACTTTTTTAACCATTGCAAAAATGCCACTGTGACTCAAAAAATCTCCTGCACCTCCCCTTGTGGGTGCACTTCTTCTTTGGATGATGCTTTACAAGCAGCTCATAACCCTTTCCTCTTTGCATCGCACGGAGAGCAGCAGCGGCTCCAGAGCTGTGGCTGAAGACTGATCCTAAGTTCCGAGAAACAGGGCTCTACCATCCCAGAGGCCCGCAGTCAGGCAGCTCTTCTAAAGCCATGGGTTGCCTTACAGAAGGTCCCTGGCGGGAAGTGGGATGCGGGGGGGCGGGAGGGAAGGGGGAGGAGAGAAGCGTAAAGTTCATGAGAAATCTGCCCACTGCAGCCCACCCGGATCTATGACCTCTTCTTCGTGCTTAGGGGGAACTCCAGAGCACGATGCCGATAGTAATACCATAACCGTGTCTCCCATTCGTAAAGCACTTCAGAGGCGTTCCAAACCGATTTTTACAACTCTGATGCCATTTGGTCATGAGCAGAGCCCTGTCAGATAAGCCAGCCAGCCCTCTGTGCAGTGAGGAGGCAGCTGCGGCCTGCAGGCCGCGAGCCCAGCTTTCCTGACTCCCATCCAGCGTTGTGCTCACGCGCGATGAGTGGGCTGGGAACCACCTGCACACCCACAGCCTCCGCGCTCTCTCAGTGGCTGATTTCCCTGGGTTTTTGTGTGTTTCCTAAGGCTGGCAATGGAATTGGCTCCAAACCAGACGACCTTCCTGATGTCACCACTCAGTACCGGGGGCTGTCATATAGGTAATGTTAACCCTGACCCCCTCCCATCCCATGTTCACTCCCAGAGATGGGGGGGGGGGGGTGTCTGTCTCCTGTAAATGCATAAATACCAAAGAGCTGGGACCAGGTCTGGAAGGGGCTTTCAGAAGAAAAACCTCCATGTATGTCTGCCAAATGTGACCATGCGGTGAGAAGAGAGATCTTTGACTGTTGGTGACCTTTCTTTTTCTTTTTCTTTTAAATTGCACAGAAAAAGCAAACCAGGGTCCTTATCCGACTCCTGGCTCAGCAAATCCAACATGAAATGCACCCGAAAAACACCAGCTCTCTGAGTCTTCACCCACCCGTTTGCGTGTATATGTGCACCACGTCTCTGTTTACTGTCTATATGTCTCCATTCGTGTCGGTCTGTAGTCGCACCTCTGCCTTTACGTGTATGTACACACCTATACAGAAAACTCCACAATGCACTACACTTCGGGAGGAAATGACCAAGACAAAATCACAACCAACACACGTGGAATGAGGGGGCCGTATGGGGAACACAGGCAAATGCGTACGCTCATCCGGCAAGTGCTCTGTAGGAATAGAAGGTGGCCAAGTGCTACAGGGATGCAGAAGGGGGAATACCAACCTGGCTTCCCAGAGAAGGTGGGACCCCAGTCATGTCTTGACAGATTAGCAATTAGGTAGGCGGAAAGGGAGAGAGAGAACTTTCCAGCCACAGAAGTAGAAGAGCAGGGGAGCGGTTAGATGTGGGTATTCTTAAGCTTCTTTCCTAATAAAGTTCGCATTGAAGCACGCGGCACAGTCATTGGCCATGAGCTCAGGATTCAGAGCAACTAGAACAAAGCCAGCCACGAGGGGGCAGAGTGCTAACAAGAAGCTGGGTGGTCCCGTAAGGCGTTTGCCTCCTCCTGCCTTTCCTTCACAGTGAATTCAAATGATTCACTTCTGAGAAAGGGAGAGGGAACACGGGGGTGATTAGGGTTGTGACAGTTCTCTGGTCAACCCTGAGGACAGTCTCAGAGAGACAGGTTTGCCAGGTGAGAGAGGTGTCCCCACTCAGCCTGTAGCCACCCACAGAGAGGATCCAGGGCGTGGGTAGCATGAGGACATCACCCCAAGAGCTGAGGGAATCGCCTCCCAGCCCTGATGTCCCCTAGGTTCCCACATACCTCAGCCAGGTAAGTGGTCACTAGCAGGCTGCCTCGGAGTAAAATCGAGCCTCCCCTCCGGACCCCTGTGCCCCGAATGTTACTGAGGCTGCGAGAAACAGAAACGCCCGAGGGAGAGGAAGGAAACCAAGCTTATTCCAACCCGGAAAAAGTTGGAGGCTGTGGCGGCTGCATTTAGTCTTAGCCAACGGAGGCCATGGCCTCACATCCCAGCGTGGGAAACAGAAAATAGACGCGGCAGACCCCGGGTAATGGAGACGCTGGGCCTGGCGTGCAGTCGGGGAAGGGAGGTGATCTGCCCAATTTTACAAACCGTTCGGCTGCACAGGTTCTGAGAGTCAGATACACACAGGCCATCTTCTGCTAAACGTTCCTCTCTGCAGCAAGAGGAACAAGTGGCGTTGTGTCGATTCTTCCTACAAGTGAGGTCCAGTAGGAACTCACGTTTGTCTTGGAGTTCTCATTCCAAGGCCTCATCTATTCAATGGCTGCTAGCCCTTTAAACCCTTTGCTTGTTCTAAATGTTTCAAATACCTGCCCCAAGATCCCCATGTGTTAAAAATGAAGCTCTGGGTCAGAGTCTGAGAGACAGCTTGGCACATGGTGGAATATATAGACTGTTCCCCAAAGTGTGTTCCAGGGAACACTAGCCCCAGCCACGTTCCTGAAGAGGGAAAAATTCTTTGTATTTTTGGGGAAACAATACCTACTATATCCTTCCTCTGGGGAATTCACATGCATGTTAGCATATTAAAGGCTCTGAGATTATCTACAATGAAGAAAAATTTTTAAAATTGTATCCATTTAATCCAGTGCTTCCTTAACCCCCAAATGCTTTCTTTGTTTGTATACCTATTAGCATCCCCTGGAAACTGTCCACATACTAGCCCAGCGATTTTTACCTGGTTTGCCACAGAAATTTTAAAACATGCAATACCTGACTATTTCGTCAGGGGGACTGACTTCTTTTCCCTTAGATTGTCAGTCATCACTGTGAATGAATCAAATGTAAACTTATTTTTTGTCAGTTCGGCCAAAATTATATTTTTTGGTATGCCGAAGAATTTTAGTAATTAGCTTATGTGCGCCATAAGGTGAATAAAAGTTAAAGATCTCTGTACTAGACTAATCTGAGAAAAGCAATTTCCTGAAGTCAATAATGCTCCCAGATTGGAAATACTGGACAGTGAATGATCCTAGGAAAATTTAAAATGCAACTCGAGACTCCTCCTCCAGGGGAAGTGGACAGCGTGGGCCTCAGGGAGTTGGGCAGGGGAGAAGCAGACTCAGAATTCTTGGGAGGTGGGTGGCCATGAGCAAGAGGTTTGGCTGAGAATATTTCTGAGGCCCGTTGACCTGTGAGAATCATAGCTTCACGGTGTGGCAGGCCAGAGGTCTTCAGAGCATGGCCTTTTCTTCTGTTGAATTCAGTTTGCTTGTTGGACACCATCCAAAGGACCAAAATAAAATTGACTTACCAGAAAATGCATTTCTTTGTCTTGTTAATGAGTTCAGCCTCACATTACTGAAACTCCCTCGGCCAGTGTTACTGAGCATCCACTCTGCGTTTCCCTGCACTGTGCTGGCAGCAGAGGAGCAAGCCCAGCCGCTGAGCTCATGGTGTAATACCCATTACATGAGTCTGCAGTTCTCCTGTAGACTAGCTGTTCATATGGATCCGTTTTCGTTCATGTTTCACATCGTTCTGATCAAAATGAGGGCTTAAACTTCCCGTTCCATATCTATTCGTATAATTCTCTTTCCTCCTGGAAATGTTTACTCTAAAATGGGCTCAGAGAGAGAGAGATTTCCGTAGCCTATTGGTCTTGATCAGCTACACTTACTTTAGAACAAAGATACCTTTTATAGTAGGAAGTACTTGACCTGTGTGTTTATGTATGTCACTGTTTATGTTTCCATGTTTATTGAAGGAAAAAAAGAAGCAGAGTGAGAACACAATGATTAGAGAAAGTGCATGATTTATCGTTTTCTTGGAAGTGTGGAGTATTCTGATTTAGTGCTTTTAGTTCAAAGAAAGAAGGATCAGAAGCAGCTAAAGCACAGCTTGGTGCAGAATTGGAAAAGAATCAGAAGCTCATACAAATGCCCAACCACCGGCCATGTTAGGTTCAGACATTTTTTGGGAGGTGGGAGAGAAAAACCTGAGTGAGGTGGTAGGGCAGGGCTCACCTGGCTTCTCTCTCTTCACGGCCAGGGACTGCTGAGCATTTGGCTTAAGTAAGCCCTTGACCACCCTGGTATGAAAGTCAACTTCATTCCAAGCGTTCCTTGAGTAAAAAACAGCCGTGATTTTGACTCATGGCCTCTGCTCTGGAAGCCTCTCCTAGTGGGCTGGATGCTAAACACTGTGGGAGTTTTTTTGGTTTTTTTTAAAATATATTTTTTATTGATTTTTTACAGAGAGGAAGAGAGAGAGATAGAGAGCTAGAAACATCGATGAGAGAGAAACATCGATCAGCTGCCTCCTGCACATCCCCCACTGGGGATGTGCCCGAAACCCAGGCACATGCCCTTGACCGGAATCAAACCCGGGACCCTTGAGTCCGCAGGCCGACGCTCTATCCACTGAGCCAAACCAGTTTTGGCAACACTGTGTTTTTATGATCTATTGGTCTAGACCCGTGGTCGGCAAACTCATTAGTCAACAGAGCCACATATCAACAGTACAGCGATTGAAATTTCTTTTGAGAGCCAAATTTTTTAAACTTAAACTATATAGGTAGGTACATTGTTATTAACTTAATTAGGGTACTCCTAAGGCTTAGGAAGAGCCACACTCAAGGGGCCAAAGAGCCGCATGTGGCTCGCGAGCCGCAGTTTGCCGACCACGGGTCTAGACTAAGGCTGGGATTGAGGAGGGAAGTGCAGGAAAAAACAACAACAGTAAATGCAGTACATCTGACCATTGGACTTTGTTAAAATAGGTATACTTCTCTCCTTCCCACGGATATTCAATTTTAATGCAGGAAAGGAAAGGAGATTTTGAGTGTGTCTTAGGGTTAGATTGGAGGCCAGGAAACTGTTAGATGAGATGAAATTAGACTAGTGTGAGATTGACCTCCACACTAGACAGAAAGTTTATCCATTTTCTGAAGGTTTCCAGCTCAAGCTGTTTTTTGTTACCATACATGGGTTTTAGTGGCCGTTAGAAACGACCTTAGCTTTCTATTCTGTAAAATGGAAATCGTGGCATCTACCTCATAAGCTCGGGAAATGTGAGATAACTAATGCAGAGAGTCGAGTTCCTGGCTGGACACATAGTAGATACTCAGCTAAGTTCTCTCCCTCTTGATTTGTTGGAGAGAAGAAATAGCTCTCTTTTGCCTTCAAATCCTGGATTTGGGGGGAACCAACCCATTGGGGAATTCAGATTTGCTCAGAATCCCTCAAACACAAAGAGACAGGTGGGTCTGGCACATCTGATGGCATGGATGCTAAAAACAAACAAACATACCTATGTACTGATGTGATCTCACTGGCTTACTCCCTACAGTTCAGGAGGAGACGGCTCCCTGGAGACCGTGACCACCTTGCCGAGTAAGTAACCACCAGGGGCTTGAGTCTGTCCGCTCCTTGAATCTGACCCTCGGGTGTCTTGAGATGCTTCTCAGCTAAGAAAGGAGGAAGTGGTGTCTTCCTTTCACTGCTATTGACCTGGGAGGAGGGGCTTGTTGACAAGTAAATACACTGAGAGTCCTGTCTGGGTAAGGGTCATTCTCTGGCCAACACAAATGAATTATGATCGTTTTTAGACACATTATTTGGAACTCCACGAACCTGCCTGATCTAACAGAGCTCTTTGCGGAACAGCAATGACGCTGTTAACTTGTGCTGCCATTGCTCCTTTATATATATATAAAATTGATTTTTTTACAGAGAGGACGGGAGAGGGATAGAGAGTTAGTAGCATCGATGAGAGAGAAACATCGATCAGCTGCCTCCTGCACACCTCCTACAGGGATGTGCCCGCAACCAAGGCACATGCCCTTGACCGGAATCGAACTTGGAACCAATCAGTCCGCAGGCCGACGCTCTATCCACTGAGCCAAACCAGTTAGAGCGCCACTGCTCCTTTCTCAGCTCTGCCTTCTGCATTCCTAATGAATGCCTCTGTTGCTTCAAAGCACCTGGGACAGAAAAAGGCTGTATAAGTGAGGCATGTATTAAATTTTAAATGGAGATAATCTATGCATAACCAAACACTGAATTAATATTCTGTAAAAAATAAAATAAAGAAATGAGAGGAGAGGCATGTGGACAGGCGGCTTGCGGGGGTGGAGTAAACACTGTCTTTGAAGCCCAGAGACGTGGGGTCAAGCCCTCTCCTTTCTATGTGTTTGCCAAGTGAGCAAGGGCAAGTCATCAAACATTCTGAGCCTCCGTTTCTCCAACTGGCCCAGAGTGTGAGGAGACAAGCAAATGGGACAGTGAGGGTTCTCTGAGCAATTCTCTGGGAATTGTAAAGAAAATAAAGAGAGAGAGAGAGCCGGGAGGCCCTTGCTGTCTTGGCCCATCCTGTCCTCTCCCCGGGCTGTGTGAGAGTGGTAGCGCAGCCCACTTTGGCGGCCCTAGACCGGAGGAGACCCCAGCCTTCCATCCTAAGCTCCGTGCCCCATTCTCCCCCTCTTCTTGCAGATATCCTTCGGAAGTTCAACAGATATCTCACAGGCTACGCACTGGGCACGGGCAATGCCAATGACACCAACGCGTTCCTCAATCAGGCTGTTCCGGGCGCGAAGGCTGAGTACGCATTTGGGGGGAACGGGTGTGGGGGTGTGGGAGGCACCCCCTTTCAGGGTAATACTGCCCTGTGTGTGCAAAGGGGGCATTTATGCACGTGCAGCAGCGATTTGGGAGGCTCTCAGCACTCCCTTCCCTGGCCGCCCTGTGCCCCGTAGAGAGGCTGGAGCTGGGGCAGGTCCCATGCTCCAAGGGCTGACCCCCTGACCTTACTCCTGTGCAGCATGTTCTCGTCATTGGACTAACTGACCAGCCTTAGCCAACGTTTTAAACTCCCCGTGGCGTGATGGCGCTAGAGAGGCTCACTCTCTCCAAAGCCTGACCAGTGGCAGTTCCCCCAAAGGGGGGCCAAGCAAAGGGATGGGCAAGCCAGAGCCTCCTTCCTCGGCGGCCGGAGGCCTCGGGGCAACACGTCACGGCCTGTCACTAGCCACTGCGGAGCTGACAGGAAATGCCGCTGAGAAGCCGGAGGCAGCAGAAGCAGAAGTGCTCAGCCTCCCAGGACCATCACCCAAGGAGATCCCAGGGGTCCCAGCAGCCTGGGTTCCCTTATTTCGGCCCCGGCGGCTGTGCTTTTGTCACACTGTCATCTTCTTACTGACGCCCATGCCCTTGGGTTGATGGGCACAGCCCCGGACCTGCTTCCTGAGCCTGGGTAATGGGAATAGGGGCAGACGGACCCACCGTCGGGTCCCAGATCACCGTGCTGTGGATCCATCCCACAGGGCCCTGAACTCGTGGGAGCTCGGGATGCCCGGGATCCAGTCCTTTCGTAAATTATAAACCTGCACCCGTGTGCAGTGTGATTTATTCTCCTTTTATTTCTAAAAGCATTTAGATAAGTTTATTTTTTTAAAAATAATGTATACTTAAGAGAAAAACCACAGCCACTGGGGGAGAGGAAACCACTCTGTCAGGAGGAGCATTTTATAGTTCCTGTGCCTGAGCATCACACTGTGAGCTTCCTGGCAGCCAGGGCAAAAAGAGGAAGCATGCCAAAGCTCCAAAGATCTAATTTCAGGAGCTCAACCAGTCCTTCAAAAGCAACACATTGTTTCCTAGCATGGAATCCTAAAAGGTGCTTTGCACACGTGGTTCTAGAAAGGAGATGATGAGTAACTATCAGAATTGGCAGTTCCTTTGACTACAGCTTTAGGACAAACACTCCATTGGCTTTTCAAAGGGTTATTGGTTGTGATAACTCTCCAGAACAGGCAAGGGGCTTCCTGTCCCTGAGCCGCGGGGCCTCTGCCAGCTCACACAGTGGGGCTCCTGCCCTGGGAACCTCCAGGACAGGCCCTTCAGGAGGGAAAACCCAGGCACTGTTCCTGAACAGGACCCATTTCCTCTCCTTTTCAGGGAACTTACAAGCCAAGTCCAGACTCTGGTGCAGCGGATGAAAGATGATCCCGTGAGTCCGATTTAGGGTTACTTTTAAACACTAATTTTCTAACCCACAAAAGTCCCCAAACGGACTAGTATGCTGTGAAAACAGTGAGCCCCCTGCCACTAGAGGCATTCAAGCAGCGGTAGGGAGGCCCTCATTGGACACCCTTCAGAGGAGATCGTGTCAATGCGGAGAGGTTTGTGGCTGATCACCATGACCTTGAATGTCCCTCCTAAGATTCTGTGACCTATAAATAAACCCCTAAAATCCCTTCAGCTCTGCGATTCTGGTTTTATTATTTCAAGCGGACAAGGAAGTCTTAGCGCTGTGGTGCTTTGCATTTGATTGTTGGAAATCATCAAGCATTTTCCTCCCTCTGTGCAGAGAGTAAATTTCCATGAGGACTGGAAGGTCATCACGGTGCTGATCGGAGGCAGTGACTTATGTGACTACTGCACGGATTCGGTAACGGGGGCCGGGCCTGCTCACGCCTCCTGACTTCGACTTGTAGGCTTGGGAGCTCCTCTTGGAGGACAATCCTTAGAATCAACCCTCGGATTGCACAACCACACCTATGTGTGTGTGCACGGGCACACTCCTTACCCCATGACCCTCAGGTTTCTTTCTGGCTGCACCTCCATGCCCCAGGTCGTGTGAGGGTAGCAGGTGTCAGATTGATGGTGCTTCTACCCCGCCCCCCTTTCAATTCCTGAGAATTCAGAAAGAAAAAGACTGGAACCCCCAAGCAGTTAGAAGGAGGACTCTCTATTTCTGCCCCTGAACGCAAGCTCCGCCTGAAGGTTCCAGCCTTCTGCTGGCCCATCTTTGATAACAGTGACTGCTCATCTCAGATTCCAGCGATGAGCTGGTGACAGCTAGAGGCCAGAGGAAGAACAAGTCCTTGGGGCTGGAGCCGAGGGGGGCCTTCACCTCCCCCCCCCCCGCCCCGCCCTCTCCTCTTAACCAGCTCCTCCTCTCCCTCCTGTCTCTTCCCAGACTCTCTATTCTGCAGCCAACTTTTTTGACCGCCTCCGCAATGCCTTGGACACCCTGCATAGAGAGGTGGGTGGCACGGCTCAGGCACAAAGAGGTGAAGGTGGATGCGGGAAAGAAGGTGCAGGCTCCTTCCCTTTCTAGAGGCTGGGGCCTGCGCACAGGCAAGCCTCGTTGCATTTGGAATCAGCCCAGAAGGATCTCAGCTTGACAAGGGAAGGCAGTGTGGGTGCTAATTGTCCCCACAACCTGTACCTGGGACATTCCCTGCGGGCAGCAGCTGGGTGACTCCCAGGCTGGGCACTGAATTCTGAGCCACACAGTGTGTCCAGAACAGGCCCTTCCCTGGTCCAGTGCCCAGCAATGTGCTCTGTCCCCACCCCCGGCAGAGGCAAGCCACTCTGACCACCAGGCAGTTCTCAGGGTGGCTGAGTCCAGACCTGCTCAGAAGAGTTAGTCCAGGTTGGGCCAGAGCGGTGGTTCTCAACCTTGGCTGCACATTAGGATCGCCTGGGAATCTTTTTAAAATCCTGATTTCTGGGCCTCACCCTCCAGAAATTCTGTTTCTTTGTTACTAATGTTGTGGCCCCACCCCATAACAAAGAAACAGAATTTCCGGAGGATGGGGCCCAGAAATCAGGATTTTAAAAAGGTTCCCAGGTGATTCTAATGTGCAACCCAGAGAACCACTGGGCTAGAGAGAAATGGTCAAAGGTACCTATCCCACTAAAGCTGACAGATTTGGGTTCAGTAACTGATGGCTGAGCAGAGCTGAACTCGCAGCATTTAGACTTGGGTCTGCCACCCCATCCCATCGCAGGGGGCACCCTTCACGCTGCAGCCATGTGGGCGCATGGCCAGCAGGATCCCAGGTGAAAGCCCAGTGTAGTGCTTCCCCAAACTCCACTCAGCAGCTGGAGGGAGGAGCCCCTGGAGCCCCTCTCTTACCCCCGACCTTGTTCTCAGGTGCCCAGGGCCCTGGTCAACCTTGTGGACTTCATGAGCCCCAGTGTCATGCGGCAGGTGTTCCTGGGAAACCCAGACAAGTGCCCAGTGCAGCAGGCCAGGTAGGCAGGTGCTGGCTGCCCTCGGCTGCAGGCGCGCTCACCCCTGGTCTGGTTCATGCAGCGCTAACGCCTTTGGGTCTTTGTGACTTGGTCTGTTCATGTGCCCCAGTCTATAAAGGGGGCCTTGTGCCAGGGCCACCCCTTTTTGGGAGGTTGGAGCCATGACTCACCCCTTATCCAACCTCAGGGTGTCAGCAGGGTGTCTGGATATGAGGGAACCCCAGGGGAGAGGCCAGCTGGGGCAAAGGCTTGTGCTTGAGGGACGGGGTGCCCCAGCCTGTGGGGGGACAGCATGGGATGGCGAAACTGAAGCAGAAGATACCGTATATGTTCACTTATTTATGTAACAAGTACTTGTACAGAAGTTACTGTGAACTAGGCACTGTCCTGAGTGTTTTAGAGATAGTATCTCTCTCTCTTTTTTAAAAATTGATTTCAGAAAGGAAGGGAGAGGGCGAGAGAGAGATAGAAACAGCAATGATGAGAGAGAATCATTGACCAGCTGCCTCCTGCATGACCCCCTCCCCCACCCACTGGGGATCGAGCCCACAGCCCAGGCATGTGCCCTGACTGGGAATCGAACCATGACGTCCTGGTTTATAGGTCAACACCCAACCACTGAGCCATGCCATCTGGGCTGATAACATGAAGTGCATTTTATGGGCATGAAATAATTCATAACAAAATAAACGACACACTGGGCACTAGTGCCAGCTAAGGAGGTGTCTGAGGGCCTGAGCATGGGAGGCCCCATATCAAAGGATGCGTATTTTATTTATAAAAATTAAACCTTGCACTGTCATTGCCTAAATTCATTTGCTTCTGGCCCAGCGCCTGCAGAGCACCACTTGTGCTCTATGCATACAAGAGGGTGCTCATCCATGTACCCTTGGGACCTTATCCAGTCTCTGGGTCAGGCCTGAAACCCGCCCCCTCAGCACGTGCGTCAGAGCCTCAGGCACAGGGGCTCCTAAGCCCGGGCTCAGTGAGCTGCTGGTGCAGCGGAACCCGCCCTGACCAGAACCCCGGCTCCGGGCCCTCCTGCCTCCCTCTCTGTGCAGCGTTTTGTGTAACTGCGTGCTCACCCCTCGGGAGAATTCCCTGGAGCTGGCCAGGTTGGAAGCCATCACCAGAGCCTACCAGGTGAGACAAGAAGGCACCATTTGGTGTGTTGTCCCCACAGTCACTGAACACACCAGCCCAGAGCCCCCGAGGGGAGGGAGGCACACAGTGGAGGGAAGAGCTGTTCAGGGTTTGAGGGGGGACTTCACCATCGAGGCCCCTTCCTCAGCCCCACCTGGCTGAGGCGTCTCAGGCACCTGGTTGGAGTGGGTCCAAAGGCGTCTAGGTGGCAAAGCCCCATGGCCCAACGCTGGGCCTGAGGAGGACAAAAGCCTTGAATGCCCCATGGGACCCCCTTCCGCTCCCCTGCACCTGGGGGCCCAGCTGCCCCCTCACCTCCTCAACAGGTGGAGCGGCTGCCGGTCCCCAGCCTGGGGGCTCTTTGGAGACTCTTCCCAGGCTTCTATTCCTTGTGGGATTTCTGCCTGGCCCCTCAGGGCTTGCAGTTCACTTAGAAGCAAAACAACAAGGTGACCCAACCTGTTTCCAATTCTCTGGAAAGAGCTTTGCAATCAAATGTGTTTGCCTGCTCAGCTCAAGGGAAGGGCTGAGGCAGCACCACCACCCCCATTTCCCAGGGAGGTGGAGCTCTGCCCACCCTTGCCCCAGTGGGCTCTTGGGCCACCCAGGGCCTGTGCTGAAGGCACCCATGGGTGTGTCCCCAGAGCAGCATGCTTGAGCTGGTGGAGTCAGGCCGCTACGACACGCGGGAGGACTTCTCCGTGGTGCTGCAGCCCTTCTTCCACAACACCAGGCTCCCCATCCTGGAGGTACGTCCCTGCCCTTCCCCATGGGGCTCCCGCAGGGAAGAGGAAAGTCAAGGCAGAAATGCCACGTGCTTCCACGAGAGTGAATAAAGTGGGAAAGACACAGGCAGCTCTCCAGGCGCAGGTCTGGTGAGAGCGGCCTCCCGAACAGCTGAGCTGCATTCTCAGAACCAGCCTGATGTGGGAAAGCAGCCTCAGTTTTATTGAGCATCTACTATGTGCCAGGCCCTGTGCTTGCCACAGGTACCTTTTGAGGTGAGTCTTATTATCCCCCTATAGCCGAGGCTCAGAGATGTGAAGTCGCCTTCCTAAAATCATGTAGGAAATACAGGACACAGAGGCAAGTTTTGAACATGTCCGGCTCCAGAATACTCCCTTTCTGCCACATACACATGGCACTAAACTCATAAAGGAGGGCCCCGGGGTATTCAGTGTCCACCCCTGGCTTGCTTTGCACCTGACACTCCCACTCTGAGCAGAAGAGCTGTGAGTGGACCCGAGCGGGGACTTGCTTCTCTCCACCTGGGTATCCAACCTAAGGGCCTCACCTAATTGGAGGGAGCTTTGAGCAACCTTGAGTGCCTCAAGAAAGAGGAAGCTGGCACACTGCCCTGGTATTGGCTTTGCCCAGACCTGCCCTGAGGGTGGGCCCCATTCTCCCCACCAAGTCCACCGGGACCACCTGGTCAATGGCTGGGAAGTAGCTTTTCCCAGCTGGCTGGTCAAGACTCCCTTAGGGACTAGATCTCATCCTCCCAAGCATGGCATGGGCTAGGGCCATGGTCGGCAAACTGCGGCTCGCGAGCCACATGCGGCTCTTTGGCCCCTTGAGTGTGGCTCTTCCTAAGCCTTGGGAGGACCCTAATTAAGTTAATAACAATGTACCTACCTATATAGTTTAAGTTTAAAAAATTTGGCTCTCAAAAGAAATTTTAATCGTTGTACTGTTGATATTTGGCTCTGTTGACTAATGAGTTTGCCGACCACTGGGCTAGGGCATCACACCAATTTGCCTAAAAACAAATATGATACTTTTTTGTTAAATAAGGGAAATTGTGGGGCCAGAAGGATGGTGGGGTTTGGGGTCACCTAAGCCTATTGATCTGTGGGATTGCTCTGATGTCCCTCTTGAGGTGATCAGGCCCTGCCCAGTGGCTCAGAGCACCCCTAGGTGAGAAGGGTGTTGAGGGGTCAATCAGGGGTCAGACCAGTCCTCTGGGCCAGCAGGATCTTGAGGAAGTCTATTTCTCTCCTGCAGGATGGGCGCTTGGATATGTCTTTCTTCGCCCCCGACTGCATCCACCCAAGTCAGAAATTCCACTCCCAGCTCTCCAGAGCCCTTTGGGCCAATATGGTAAAGTGAGGTGTCCCCATTTCTCTGGGGTTCTAGTCTAGAGCAAAGCACGAGCCCCCCCTAGATTGGAGCTAGTTCGTGGCCTCCCTTGGCCAGCAAGGTATAGAGGAGCAGTGGCTGGCACAGCTGTACATGTCTATGGACTTGAAAATACAGAGTCCTGAAGACCCCAGGATTAGCCACACCCTCTCCTCTGTGCCAATGAGGGGCTCGTACATGATTGCAAAGCAGAACCCTCACGTATATTCAACATCTTCTATGTGCCGGGCACTAGGCTGGGCATTTTACGCCATGTTGCCTCATTAAGGCTTCTCATGAATGTGTGAGGAAGCTGAATCCTAGAGAAGCTAAGAGATGTGCCCAATATCACACCGCTGGCAAGAGGCAGAGCCAGGAGTGGAAGCCAAAGCTTTCCCACGCAGGGAGATGTTCATTTCCGTGTAAACAAATGAGTACACCTGTGTCTCTCTCTCCTTCCCCAAACAGCTCGAACCACTAGGAAGGAAAACGGATACCCTTGACCTGACAGCAGATATACCCCTCTCCTGCCCCACGCAGGTAATGAGGGGGGACCTGCAGCATTCCTCCCCAGCAGCCCAGAGCGCTGACCTCACCCTTCCCCCTTCATGCTCCTCCCCAGCTTCCTCCCTGCCCATCTGCCCATCAACTGGAAGCAGATGGACTTTGGAGGACGGAAGAAAGGGGATGAGAATGGAAAGGGGAGAAGCCCGTATTTCTTTGGGTTGAGGATGAGGGTGGGGAAGGTGGATTCTTGAGCAGGGGAGTCAGGAAGCCGGAAGGATGACAAGGTTCATTGTAGCAGCGGCACGTGGGGCAGAGAGGAGAGTCAGACTGCAGGGGGAGGCCAAGCTGGAAGCCAGCAGGTCAGAAGTTGTGGTTAGTGGTTGTAGAGCCTGAATTGGGGGTTCCCTGCAGAAAGGGGGTCAAGAGGACAGCCCGGGAGCTGTGTGGAGCAGGGCAAGTCGCAGTGGCCTTTGTGAGGGCTCGGGTGAGGACTCGGCTCCTTTTAAGGAGGAAATGTATGTGGTTGTTCAACTTGACCTTGGGGCTTGGGTAGAGGCAAGTTCATGTTCCCACTGCCTTCAGCTCTCCCTGCTAGGCCCTGTCTCATGACTTTTTAACCAAATAAGGCCGAGGCCCGAGAGTCCTCAGCGGCAATAGAAGCAGAGGGGCCTGACCCAATCTGGTCCCTGGGTTTCCCTCCTGGGTCAGCTGCATCACCAGCTCCCACCCTCCAGGCAGGACAGGGAATGGCCCTGCAGCGCCCCTATGTGTCTGCCAGGGCTCCCAAGAGGGTGGCCCCGGAACCCCCACACCCTGTCTGCAGCCCAGGCTCAGCCTCTGTGCCATCAGCCTCGTCAGAACAAGAGTGGTGGGAAGAAGGAATGCGGAAGTGAGGGCTGTGGCAGCAGAGGGATCGGTTGCTGGGTCTGGTTCTTGGAGCAAAGGAGATAGTCCAATGATGTAACAACCAGTACACCGTGGATGCCTCCACTCAAAGGCCAGCTGCTGGCCAAAAGACTGGGAGGCCCAGAGGACCCTGCTGTGCCAGGTATAAATGGTTTAATGCTAAGTCCTGAGCATGGCTCAGGAGTCCTAGGGGAGGAGCCAGGCCACCTCTGTAGTGGGGGTACTTGGGGACTCAGAGCAATGTTTCAATATTATTACCACCCCTATGGTCATACTGAGCATCAGCCACGGATGTTCACTCTGCCCATTCAACCTTTCATTAAATAGTAAAAGTAATAGCAGCCCATTCCAGGGGTCTGTCATGGCTCTTCCTCCCCCACAAACATTTGTCAAGTACCAGGTTGGAGCCTCGGCACTGGGTCACCATGGGCCTCAAGGGGACCTCTGCCACTCTCTGCCCCACCCAGGCAAGGAGCCCCGACAGGGTGCCGCTCCACCAACACTCAAGCCACGGTGGGCTCTGCTCCTCCTCCTGGGCAGAGCCTGGCTAGGCCTGGGTGAGCAGAGGAGAGCAAATCCAAACTCCTGGAGCCCTAGAAGCCCAGCCTGGAAGAAGCGGTTGCCAGGCAACCCCAGGGCCCATTCCCAAAGGCTCCATCTGTCAGCCAGCCCCATTTCACCGCACCAGGCAATGTAGCATTCTGTGTTCCTCAGGTCCCATCTGCTCCCTCCCGTGTGCCTGGGAGCTATATAAAGTCCACCAGCATCTCGGTGTGAGCTGACGGGCCAGGCAGCACGTATTTTAGTCCTAGCTGTGTCTAAACATAGAGGCGACAGGCAGGACCCAGCCGGGAGGGATGCGAGCAACGGGGAGCTTTCTCGGACTCCTCCCTGCCCCTCCCCTGCCCCAGGCAACTGCAAGTGCATTCTGCCCGGCCAGGTCGGGCCCTTAACACTCCATGGATTTCTAATGGACTTTCGGGTTGGACAAATGATTTCACAGCCAGCTTTTCAATAGCCACTGTGTGGACTGTGACTATGGGCCCCTTCCGGCCTGCATCACCTCTCTGCCCACTCCTTCCCTAACTCAGGAAGCTGGTGGTGGCTCCTTGGACTTGGAAGAAAGCAGCTGAAGACCATCCCAGTCCTTCCTAAGCTCTTACTCATCGTGCTCTCTCTAAGCATTTGACAGTTAACTCTCTCCTCCATGAGTTTCCTGGATGCAGAAGCACCCCATTGTTCTGTTTTCTAGTTGTTGCCCCTTCTTATCTCTTTTAAAATTTTTATTTATTGAATTTTTTTTAGAGAGGGGGGGGGATATTGACTTGTTACCTTTATTTATGTATTCATTGGTTGACTCTTACATGTGCCCTGACCAGGGATCGAAGCCGCAACCTTGGCTTTTGGGAACGACACACTAACCAACTGAGCCGTCCAGCCAAAGCACTTGTCTCTTTTAATGTCCCTCTTCTCTTCTTCCGGCCTTGAAAGTGTGGACATTCCCCAGCTGTGTCTCAGCCCTGTTCTCTCATCTCTCTCTCCCCATCCCCTCACTCCGAGACTGGTCCATTTCCAGGGCTTCCCGTGAACTTTCTTTGCATGAGACACCCAGTCTGTGTCTTCATTTATTTCTTTCCCAAACTCCCCTCTGTGTGTCTAACCCTTGGGAGCTGTTTCCCCTTGGATGCTCCATATGCTGTAAGGTTACTCGGACGGCAGCCTAAAGGGATGGTCAGGGTATCAGCTACGCAGGGAAACCAGACAGATGCACAGAGAGAGGCAGAGGAAGAGAAACCAAAATGATTTCCAGCGATATCACATCCAGTCTTTTATTTTTGAAAAAGCCGAGGTCTGTTGGATTCCATCATGCGTACTGTTTCATGGTGTTTCTATTTTGGATGACAGATGGGGGACACTGTTACCTTCTGAATGCTTTGGACTTCTAAACCTCCTGATCCTGCCCTGACCTCACCGTCACCTCAAACTCAACAAGCTCTCATTCAAAAGCTAATTTTTGCATATGAAGTGTTAAAATGGGAACTAAACATCTGTCTTCCCAAACCCTGTGCTCCCAAGGCTTTCCTATTTCTGTCACTGTTGTGGTTTCCACCATTCTACAGGCACGGAACCTCAGGCAGGACCCCTACCCGATAGCAGTCTTCCCTGCCCCTCCCACCTGCCCCTGCTTTCCATTCCCACCACCACCATCCTCCAACCCTCCCCCCGTCCACACACACACACACACACCCTGTTCAGTTCCTTAGCACTTTGCATATTAAAGGTCATCTGGTCCTACCTTCCCATCATAAAACAACAGAGAATTCTATAACCACAGGGTCTCAGCAGGAGGGCCGTGGAGTCCTGTTGATGTGATTCTCGTTGGATAAATGAATTCTTCTACCACATCCCTCCCAAGGCATCACCACAGCCTCCACTTACACGTCTGTACTCTCCGGGCAGTGGCTACTCATGAACAGGTTGTGAAACTAGCCTAGGAGGTCATGAACCAGCCCATTTGGGATGGGATGGGATGGGATGTCGGAGGTCATGGCTGCTATGTCCTCCTCCTCCTACCACCCTTCCCTGATCTTCTCCCTGAACCATTTTTGGCAAAGCAGCCTCGCAATCCCTGCCTCACGTAGTAGACATGCCTCATTGGAGCACGGCCCCTCTCCGGGGGGTGCCCAGACCTGCCTGTACGCACTGGTTTGGTCTGAGCAGCACAGACAGAAAGCCAGAAGCACCACTCCTTCACGGTGGAACTTTAAACCTGGTGACACAGCCAAGACGAACGTGACCTTTTCCCGAAGCCTCTGACGCATGGTGCTGACTCACGTCAGGTGGCTGTCCTGGCTCTGCCCCCACCCCCAAGCAGGCCACACCATCTTTGCAAAGACTTCCTTGTGCTGGAATTTAATGGGCTTCACCTTCTGCTCACTGGTGTTCCCAACGGAGCCTAAGAGAGCCAATCAGATCAAACGATGGCCTCTCTCTTCCGCGGCATCTGCTCAACCCCAGGCCTGTAAGCCACTCTGACTCATGCACGTACCAGCAGCCTCTGGTCAATAAAACAAGCCCTGGGCGCCCAGCCACCCGTCTGCCGCTGCCCTGGACCTGTTCTTATTGTTCCTGGTCTGGCCTCACTCCCTGCTGAATCCCAGCGTCTCCCTGACCTTTGACCCTTTGACTCAGGTGTCCCTCTCTGGCTCCTCTCCCAACCCTTGGAACGTATGACCAGACACACTCTCCAGTTTGCCTTTCAGCACCTCCAGGAGAGCAGGGTGTGTCTCTGCCCTCTGGTTCTTCTGTGCTTACCACTCTGGGACTAGCTCCAGGCCCACGATTCTTTGACGTTTCACCGCCGCCTGGCAGCTTCTCACGCGCTCTGTCCGGCTGGGTTGGACACCTCCTTCTATCCTCCCCTCATCCTAGCACTCGGCACAGTGCTCTGAACACAGGGGGGCTCAATGAAAATGGGCCAGTTATGTATAGAATGCTCCCAGGTTGCCCTCGTGATGGTGAATGTTCGGGGGATGCTAAGTAACATTAGCCGGAGACAAGCCTGGTTAGCCACGGTGACACACCTGCGTAGGGCATCTTTCCTCGCACTGTTGCAGGTGGTCCGGGGCGCACTTCCTGCCCTTGGCCCTGAGTACTCCTCCAGCCTATGTGTCAGCAGGAACGCTGACACTCAGGAGGAAGGAGAGACGTGTGTGGTGCCCAGGTAGCCAGGGCCCATGTCGGGCGCTGAGACTTTGGCACATGTAGATTCGATCCTTCAAGGTGTCTGCTGAGTCCCTGTCTTCCTCTTCCTCCATGTCTGACCACCCAGGCCTGTCAGTGTGAGGAATGGAACCAGGCCAGTCCCAGTCAGCGGGGCCTGCCCAGTCAGGTCAGGCCCTGTTCTCACTCACTATTTGCTCTGTGCCTGGAGCAGATCCCTTGCTCACTCTGGGCCTCAGTTGCTCCTCATCTGTAAAATGGGGGTTTCAGGGTCTGCAAACTCAGATCTGATGCCCGGCAGGAACGTGATGGTGTGAATGGGGTCAGGATGCAAGAGAGGCAGTGGCAGGGCCAGAACGGAAGAGAGCATGTTTCTTCTGAAATGAAGGGGGAAGAAGACATTAAAAGCAAATTGATAATCATAACTCTTTTTATAAAAGAAAAAATTGCTACAATATGAATCTCTTGCCAGAGAAATTGCAAAGGAAAGAAAACAGATCAGTGTGATGATTAGGGAGATGTTCTTAGAACCCTGAATAAAACATACATACATGACCCTTTTTTAGGCCTTTCCTTTATCCCTTGCCAAAGATGATATGAAAACCCCCCTAGGGAATGAACAAAGTGATGTTTACACAGTTCTTCCTATTTGAGTGCAGAAAACTCATGTTAAAAAAATCTAGAGGACAGGATTATTAGTCCTTATCTTTCCTGAGCAACCTCTGATGTTGTCAGATAATCTCTCCTGGTGGTTTCTTTCCTCTCCTAGAATGAGCCTTTCCTGAGAACGCTGCGGAACAGTAACTACACATACCCCACCAAGCCAGCCATCGAGGTAACTCCTGACGCATGTCCGCCTCTCTCAGGGACAAACCATTCCGCCTGCCAGTGACTCGGGTGGGATGCAGGTTTCCGAGTGTTAGCTTAAGCAGAAATGTGCCTTTCTTACATACTGAAAACGGAAATGTAAAAAAAAAAAAAATCGCCTGAACCACAGAGTTCCAGGATTGTCCTAACATGTTCTCTGGTGCTTACCTGACAATAGCAGCCAACAAGAGGAAGTGCCCATTGACCTTTGTACAAACATCATTTCTGATTAGGCAACTCAGCTTCTCAAAGGACGAAGGGGAGGCAATAGGTATGATGTCCCATTGACTTCCTGAAAGGTGAAAGCCAAGCCGAGTAGAAAGAACCCCAATTCCAGGGGCCGGGCCCAACAGGAAGCTGATGCATATCTAGGTGGGTCCCGAGACTGGTTGGGTTCCAGGTAATCATACTGGCTCTGAGGAACCCCAAGGACGCAGGGCCCACGGCTTTAAGGATTACTACTCCAAAGATGGCCGAGAGCCGTGGTCGGCAAACCGCGGCTCGCGAGCCACATGTGGCTCTTTGGCCCCTTGAGTGTGGCTCTTCACAAAATACCACGTGCGGGCACGCACATACAGTGCGATTGAAACTTCGTGGCCCATGCGCAGAAGTCGGTATTTTGTGGAACCGACTGGAAATGCGAAGTCCTGGACACCACCCCAGTCCTACTGAATCAGCATCTGCGTTTCACAGGACACCAGGGTACCCCGGCACATTGCAGTGTGTGGTTCTCCCCTGTGACAGACCCCAGCTGTGTCTCTGGCTCAGCAGCTGGCTGAGATAGTTCTGAAGTACTCACAGCTATAGAACATTTTTTATAATGTCCCCCGATATTTGTCATAGGCACAACAAACACAGTCTTGACTTGAGTAGAGCATCCACACAGAAGAAGGAATCTGTGCATGTGATGAATTGAGAAGTTCCTTGGAATAAATGGAGTTCTATCAAATTAAGCAAATAATTTTTAAAAGAAGCTTCAGTTTGCTCCCTGGTGAGAAGAGTGTTTTTAAGGAGGCTTGTCTTCGTTATCATCTGATTAAAACAGAAGAAATGAGCTTCCAAATCAGCCAACTAGTCAGTGCCTGTTTGTGGAGCCCTACTATGCGCTCAGCACTGGGCTTGTCCCTCAGGCCATCTTGGAGATAGGCAGGTGTTTGCACCTCTGGGGAGGAGGTTCTGTTTCTCCCCCAGTTTGCTGATACTGGTCATTTCTATGCCCTCTGCTTCCCACCCATCCCTTCCTCCAGCACCTGGAAAAGGTGCTCTGTATTATTATTATTATTATTATTATTATTATTGATTTGAGAGGGGGCAGGGAAAGGAAGAGGGAGAGATTTGTTGTTCCACTTATTGATGCATTCATTGGTTGCTTCTGGTATGTGCCCTGACCAGAGATTGAACCCATGACTTTGGCATATCTGGACAATGCTCTAACAACTGAGCCACCTGGCCAAGGCAAGGTGCTCTGTATTTTAGAAGAAAGAAGGAATTTGACTAAAAGTACCCAGGTTATAGGCATTAATTTTTACACATACAAGGAAATGGTTGGCTATTAAGTTAAATATCCAAAAACATATACACATGTGCAAGAAAAATATATGCAGAAACCAGGGACTCTGCAATTGTAAAAATGTCATGTTCTTTTTCTAAATATATTCTAACTAATTATTGTTTCGGCTCTGGCATCCTAATTAGTGTCCATTAGCTTAATGTTAAGTAACAATACCAAAACCCAGCTGGAATCTCTTATTAGGCGTCCAGAAATGTGTTCTCTGGGAAACCCCACGTAGTGTGAATGACTGCACTGTTACTCCCCTGCTTCCGTAGGACTGCTGGCTCCACTTCAGAGCAGAGAGAGTGGAGATGGGAAAGACGGTTGTATGTTCCCACCATGATGTGTTTTGTGCATAGGGATGGGCAGGCACCCATTTTCTCCTCCCTCATTTCTGTCGCAGGCCATTTACAGCTAACAGATCCTTCCCTCACATGACCCCCTCCAGTGACATAGTTCTAGCCGCCACCAAACGTTCCTTAGCTAGTTCTCGGCTGAAGCTAACTTCCCTGCACAATGAGTGTTGGACGTTGTGTCTTTCCTCCTGTCGATTTAGAACTGGGGTAGTGACTTCCTGTGCATGGAGTGGACGCCGTCCAACAGTGTTCCCACCTCGGGTGAGTGAAACGTCATTTCCCACTTCACTCAAGGGCCTTGCTAAGTGTCCAGGTGGTGGGAGACCCTGCAAGCACATCCTGGAGCCTTGAGCAGGCCTCGCCCATTCCCACGCAATGCGGTCCTAGGTCTGGTGTAACCGGAGAATAGCTGGCCTGCAACCCCTGCTGGGCTCCCAGGCCTCTCCACAAATCACACTTCTCAGGTCCACTTAGTCCCAGTGGCAGGCCCTCAGGCCTCCCTGCCCTGTGAGGTAGGGCCATTCAGGGATTGGGGTCCTCTCTGCCAACACTCATGACCCCCGCAGCTAGTACTTTCCTGGACCGCTCCACTGGG
Organism: Myotis nattereri; assembly: GCF_964212035.1. Classification (NCBI taxonomy): domain Eukaryota; kingdom Metazoa; phylum Chordata; class Mammalia; order Chiroptera; family Vespertilionidae; genus Myotis; species Myotis nattereri. Next base: position 71,342,479 of record NC_138085.1, on the reverse strand, counting down.
AATCCGGCTCCTCTCAGGATGGACAAGGCCATCAAGGTCATTACCTTCAGTGCCTTGGTTGCTCTAACGGATGTAAGAGGCAAAGTTGCTAAGGCCCTAGGCTGGAAGTAGTGTAGGGGGGACCTGTGGGACTACAGTGGAATCTCAGACTTCTAGTCAAGTTTATGCTTTAAAAGAAAGACCTCCCCCTGACCATCCATCTTTTTGCCTGTCTATCCTAGTCCATGAGCTCCGACCAGGAGACATCAAAGTGGTGGCCGCCCTGGGTGACTCGCTAACTGTGAGTACTGAGCTGTGCCAGGCATGGGCACCCGCCAAGCCCTGTGCGGAATCAACTCTTCCTCCGCACTGGCTCTGCGTTTAGCTGGCACTAGTGAGAACCTACCTGTGTCAGGCACCAAAACACAGCCAGGCAGCCACGAGACATCACCAGGCAATCTGTAATGCTCTGCCCTCTGCCCTTCTGCAGTCTCGCTCAAACACCGCCTCCCCAGGGAGAAGCCATATACCTACACATACCCCTTTCCCCATTGACCCCAAGCATTTTGTCTCTGCTAAGGTACTCAGCCAAACCTACCTGCCTGCCTGTATCAGGAAACTCACCTCCATCTACCTGACTCACAGAGTGGTGGTCTTACCCACCCCTTCCCAGCACCCCCTCACCCCGTTTGAAGATGTGTTCTTTGGGGCAGAGGGAGCCCAATTCCTGCACATAGCACAGTTTCACTAAGTGAATCCTATGAGCCAACTATTTAGCTACTGCTGTGTGCACTCTGCTAGCAATTCTGAGGGGAAAGAATGAGACATAGTCGTAGCCCTCGTGAAATCTATTCAACTGGGAAAGCAAGGAATGTACACAGAAGAAGCTACATAATCATTAGATGACATACAGGCCTTTTTTTTAAAAACCAGATATTTATTTCTATAAAAACAAACAATTTCCCCCCAGGTGTGTGAATGTGTTTTAACTCTGGTATGATTAGCTTTGATGGCGTGTGTATATGGGTCAGGGATGAGGAGGGGATGGGGCAAGATTATAAGGTGGGGTAGATTATTAATTTTTAAAAACCTTTGCATCATTTCACTAGTTATGGTGACTATGCATTATTTTTATAAGTTTTGAAGAGGAATTCCTCTCTCTTTTTTTTGAGATAGGGCATTTTGAGAAAGTTTTATAAAGGAGACAAAAACTGGCAAAGGTCTTAGAGAATGAATTCAACACCAGTCCAAGGCCCTCCTGTTTCAGATCAGTTTGCTTAGACCTGGAGATTTGTGTGGACAGGAAAGGAGAAGGTGAGTGAAGGAAGGAAAGTGGAAACCAGGTTATGGTGAACTCAGGAAGCTGGTAAAGGGGTTTGGCTCTGACCCTGTGGGTAAGGGAGACCCACTGAAAGGTCAGGGTCAAGGGGAGGTGTGAAGACAAGGTGAGCTCAGAAGAGCAGCTGGTGAGAAGGGAGCAGGCGCTGGAGAGCGTGGGGTCAGGTCGGAGGTTAGAGTGTTGTCCACAGCGAGAAGATGACCGTCTCACCTCAGAATATGGCAAAGGGAACAGCAAGAAAGAGGTGGGAGCTAGAGAGTGTGCGAAGGAAGGATCTTGGTTCTTCTAGGACTTGGTTGCTGGTTGTATGTAGAGGATTGAGGAGTCAGGACAACTCAGAGTTAAGTGGCCTGGAGAGGAGCTGGTACATTTTCAGAAAAGGTCAATCCAGGCTCTGGCTGCTACACGAGGGCACAGCCCCACCACCACCCCCCACCCCCCACCCCCACCCCCAGGGCTGCAGCCTGCTTTCTCTTTGCCTTTTGCAGACCGCGGTGGGAGCCCGCCCTGGCAACTCCAGCGACCAGCTCGTGTCCTGGCGGGGACTGTCCTGGAGGTGAGGATGTTCTCCACTTCATTTCTCTGGGTGACACTCCCCCTGTCAGCCCTGTGGAGACGGAGACGGGGCCAGGCTCCATGGCCCGGCGCCGAGATGCAAAGGCCCTGGTGCTCACGTTGGTCCCCAGGGTGACGGGAATCCCGTATCGGGGGCAGACTCTGGTTCTGGCTCAGAAATATGATGACATGTGGAGCAGCGGGCCGGGCGGTTTGAACAGATGTGTTTCTCTCCCCAGCGCTGGAGGGGATGGGGTCTTGGAGACCCACACCACGCTGCCCAGTAAGTAGCAACACGCAGAAGCACCATCACGGTGGCCGCAACAACCCCTCGCTGGGGCCAGGGCCTCCCCTGAGCAGCAGCAGGGGAGCCATCTGCAAGGAGGGAAGTCCACCGGCCCCAAAAAGACCCCAAACCGCCCTGCCCCCACCTGTGCCCCAACGCTGCACATCCACCTCCCACTCACCTGTGCGGTCTGCTTTCTTCCTCTTAAAAGACATTCTCAAGAAGTTCAATCCTCAAATCCTCGGATTCTCCACCGGCACCCAGGAGGCGACGGCAGGACTGAATGTGGCTGTGGAAGGCGCCAGCGCTCGGTGAGTACAGGAGGGAGAGAGGAGGCCGGGACCTGGCAGCCTGGCCCCAGGTGAGCAGTAATCGCTGTGTGCCTGGCCCTGAGCTGGCCCTCACGTGGGTGGTCTCCTGTGACCTCACACCCTTCAGGATGGGCACTAGCATGAGGACACTGAGGCTTAGAAAGTTTCCCAAATGGTCCAAGCTTATCAGCGAAAGTTATCAGGGGACCCAGGATCAGGCCTGGCTGGCTCGGGCCTTTAGCTCCCTGCCCGGCAGGGGTTCAGCGAACTTCTCAGGGACTCGGTGTGTGACCCCCACGGACAGCCCGCCTCCCTCCCTCCCCCGCACCTCAGGTCCTCCAGTGTGGAATCTGAAAGGGCTGTTATTTTGACATTAGGGAGTGAGGTGTGCGGCCCGGGAACAGCATGGTAGTTGTTTGTTTTCACTCAGGTTTCTGTTGTTGACAATAATTCAGATAATTAAAGCTGAAATGCCTGGCAGAGTTCATTGATTTTCTGCACCGAACGTGCTGGGTGTTTGCTTTTAGCAGGATTGCTGCGCTCAGATCACCAAGGAAACGACGCTGCCCTGACTCACGGTGTTTACAGGAGCCTTCCTTTCAGTCTAGTGAGGAGGGCCCCACGCTCGGTGCGGCCCTGAGACACAGGAAGCCATGTCAGTTCCTCAACGTCATAAGCAAGAGGAACTGATTTTTCTGGAAAAAACAAAACAAAAATAAAACTGGGCTTCGTGGGGTCCTGATGTCAACATCTAACTGCTGCTATTATTATTATTATTATTATTATTATTATTACCATCATCATCATCATCATTGTCGTTTCATTATCATTTACAGCCCAGGCTTCATTAACCTGGAGGTGATTCTTGAGTCTGTTGACATTTTAGCCCCTTTCTCGCTTCACTTCTCTCACTGCCTTTTCTATTTCACTGCTGCTCCAAGGCAGTTACCAAAAGATACAGAAAAGTCAGTCAAAAGGTGAACTCCCTCCCTACAAAGGGCTTACTGTCCAGTGAAACAAACAAGTAACTTTTGGGGGGAAATGTTGCGTACAGCAACATTGCAGACTGAAATGATTTTGTACTTTGGAGTGCAACCAAGAGAATGGAAAAGTGTAGCGTGAGGACTAGGCAGTCTCAACACAGATGCAGAAGGGTCCCCAGAAATCATGCATCCAACCCCTTTGTGTAAAAGGTGAGCAAAATTCAGCCCTGGCAGGGTTGGGTAGCTTGAGTGAGCTCACACAACAAGTTCGTAGCAGAGCTGCAAGGAGAACCCGGGTCCCGTAACTCCAAGAGATGGAAAAGGAAATGGAGGAGGTGTGGACGAATGAGCTCAGTGGAGAGAAGGCTCACAGGGAAGGTGGAACTTGCTCTGAGCCTGAAGAACATGGCTGGGGAGAGAGGAGGAAGTGGGCGTTCCTGACTTCCCCCAGTGCCCATGTGAACTTATCGCCCATGAATTCCCCTCGTCACATCTTGAACCTATTAAAAGGTTATGAGTACTTCTGTGGTCACCTTTAACCAGGTCAGGCTTTCTTTATAGCTTTCTGATGTGCCCACCAATAGCAGGACTGTATGGGTGTGTAAATGAGACACGAGGGCAGGGAAGGTGTCATGTTTGCTTGGCCACGTGCCCAGCTCATTGTGGGCATGCAGAGATTTTAAATGGCCATCCTGTGCCAGCAACTGTTTCTAGGACTTCCTCCAAGGAGGCCTCTATTGGCTGTATCTCTTTGCTGACATAATTTCTCATATACATACTTTAAAAAAAAAAAAAGGTTTAACTGACATACAATACACTGTCATTAAAAGTCTGCAATTTAATGTTTTGTACAAGCATATGCCTGTGAAACCATCACTGCAATCAAGATGATAAACGCCCATCACCCCCAAAAGTTTCCCTGTGCCCCTTTGTAATCTCTCCCTCTTGCCCCTTCCTGTCCCCTACCACACTCCAGGCAACCACTGACCTGCTTTCTGTCGCTACAGATGAGTCTTAGTTTTTCTAGAATTGTATGTAAATGAGATCATAGACTATGTATGCCTTCTTGTCTAACCTTTCAGCCAGCAAAATTATTTTGAGATGCATCCATGCTGTTGTTTGTATTGGTAGTCCATTCATCTTTATTGCTGAATAGCGTTCCATTGGCACGCAGGTCTCTTATCCTGAGTATTCATTGCTTTATTCGTGGCAGACATCCAGGAGGTGAAGGGAGAACGAACCCTGTCCGTTTATGTCTCCCCAGCCTGTCTTGCTGGGAGGGGAAACGTGAGGAGTTGGAGAATGGTGTGGAAAGAGAAGAAAAACAAAAGGATTAAAGGGCAGAGAGCGGGGCTTAGAAGTGAAGGCTAACGGAGTCGGGAAGCCTGGAAGGGGAAAGCCGAGGGATAATTTAGGGCTGTGACTTTTTTAAAAATACACAAAAGGTTATTTTTAAAACAGGCAGCCAATTAAGAAGTGAACAGGCTCAGCTTGCAATGAAAGCACTGGATGAACTGTAAGGGCACTTCCCTGCTGGGAGGCTGAGCAGATGCCACCTCACGTGGCCGGGAGGACGGGCCGACAGGAAAGGTGGTGGGATCAGACGAGCCTCCAGCAGGGTCTGGGTCCATGTGGCTCCGAGGTCATGGCAGACCTTTGATTATTACTCGGCTGAGATTTCCTGAGAATCAAGCCTTTCAATACACTCTGAAGGAATAAACTTAACATAATGCGAGTCTTTTGGAAACACATCCTTGCCAGGCCAAACTCCTGCAGCTTGAGCCCTTGCTCCTGGGCCCACTCTAACAATCCCTCTCTTCTCCTGCCTAGGGATATGCCAGCCCAGGCCCGGGACCTGGTGGCTCGAATGAAAAACAGCCCTGTGAGTACAGGACCCGGGTCTCTAGCTGGGGTGGGTCAGTGGCTCTAACAGACCCCCTACGTCCCACTGCGGCTTCTGCTCTGGGCATGTCCGTATGAGGGGCCAAAGGAGCCACAAGAAGCAGGCCTTGCCACAAAGGCACCCTCTTGGCTGTCCCCCTGGCCCTGCCCCCTCCCCCTAGGGTGTGCAGCAGAAGGGAGAGATGGAGCAGAGAGTTGGAGATCCGTAGCATTGGCCTCCAGCAGCTCCCCCCTTTAGGGAGCTGGCTCTGCAGAGCCCTATTATGTAAATGCTGGTTCTAAAAATAGGCTTCTCATTCCAGTCCTTCCTCGTTCCCAATCCCAGCCCCTCGCACCCTTCTCACTAATAATTTCTTTTTTAAGGCTCTGTGTTTATGCCTTGGAATCCAGCTCCTGGCGGGACTCCTATTACGGTGGCCGAGTGGAGAGCGGCTCCTTGGAGGGCCTCTCAGCCCCCACCCTACCTCTGAGTCCTCACATGGCCCCCTCTCCAGGCCCCACCTTGGTCTACCCCCTGCTCCCACACCTGAAGAGCCCTCCCAAGAGGCAGCTCTGGGTTTTTGCTTCCAGCTACATCTTTTGCCCTGGCTCCTCAGAAGGCCTTAATGCACTCCACTTCACACGGGACTGCAGCTTTCTAAGGAGGATTTCAAAGGGACATAGTCTCCTGCAGTGTGTGAGCAGAAGATACATGTGTACACCTGTATGTTCTCTCTCTCTCTCTCTCTCTCTCTCTCTCTCTCTCTCTCTCTCTCTCTCTCTCTCCCTGCTCCAGCATCACGGTGAGGGTGAGGCAGCGTCTCTCCACTGTGAGACAGAGAGAGTGAGGGACCCTTGGGGGCAGTCTGGCCAGGGAAGTACCTCCTGAATGTGCCCCCCACAAAGCCCTAAACCTAGGAACTCTGTCCCCTCAGGAAATCAATCTGGAGAAAGACTGGAAGCTGATCACTCTCTTCATTGGGAGCAACGACTTGTGTCATTACTGCGAGAATCCGGTAGGCCCCTGACCCGCCCCTCGGGGACCAGGGGAGGGAGATGCTGACCAGTGGCGTTATTGTGCCCAGGGCCCTGAGCGCCCTCATGGGAGTCACCTTGCCTGCTCTCCAGGCACCTGAGTCCGCCCAGGCAGCCCTGGCTCATACATGCCCCATAAGGCCTGGCATTTCCCACTGCGGGAGGCCCCTCGGAGACCAGCTTCATTGGTCTGATTCCAGAAGAGTCTAGAAGCACCCATGCTGGGCACTGCTGATGGGGTGGCCTCTGTAATGCACACACACTGATTTCTGGTAGCCAGTGGGTAACTTGTGAGACCCACCCCCCACCTGCTTGCAGTCTCTGCCCTGCTTGTTGGTGTTTTTCGTGGGGGTGGAGGGGGTGCAGGGCAGCTGAAACCATGTCATACCTGGGCTGGCTGAAACTGAACCCGTCCCGATAGGAAGGCTTGCTGCACTTCAGGGACATCATGAGTTAACCAGCCTCAGCCTGCCGGCCTGGGAACCACCCCTGTGCCTAACGTTGTTTCTGTGCGGAAACGGGTCCAGACTTACAAACCTTGGGAAGTTGTAACTTTTGGAATACATCTTGTTCTAAGTTGAGGACATCCTGTATTTTATTTGGCCAGAAAAAGACAGCTGCCATTACTCAGAGGTCCTGGTAGAATGCTTGACAGGCACAGGCGGGGGGAGAAGGCATTCATCATTCCTTGTGGCTCAGAGACACCACCGGAGGCTGCATGAGAATTCCTCCCCCCACACGGGTCTCGCTCTTCCAGGCCTGCCGCCCCCCACCCCCACCCCCCCACCCTGTTCTCGGCCTGACTGCGCAGACCCTGGAGGCAGTGACACCGCCCCGGGGGGATTGAAATGTCACTGCATCTTGGACTCAACAGGGTCCAGAAAGCCAGAAGTGACCTCAGAGCCACCTGTGGGGACTTGGGACAGGAAAATGCCTCCACTAGCCCCAGAATGCCTGTCCCTTGTGTAAGCAGGTTTATACTGAGAGTATTTTTGTGAAAAGGACCTGACTGCCAGCCCACAGGACTAACTAGGAAGGGGCTTAACCAGCTTCAGTCGGAAGATGGGTCAGAGGAGCCCGCAAAGGACCGTAGGAGTTAGGGGGAGCCCAGGGGGCCAGCATGGCCATATGGTTGGAGAAGAATGAGACCAGTGACGGGAAGGTCCGGAGGAGTGGCAGGCCCAGCACTGCCAGGGGCTGCCTGTGGGTTTGAGATGCCACGGAGTGGGGTGCCGTGGGGATGATTCATGGTGTCTAACAGAGACCCTGTCCACCAGCAATGAGAGGTGGGCTTCTAGTCGGTCCAGTGCCATCCAAGCCCCTGTGTAAATCCACTCTGCCACCATCCCGGGTGCCCAGGGCCCTCTCGGCTGGGAACAGACCACTCTCCTCCTCTGAGGAGCGCCCAGGGCTGAGGAGAGCCCTTCTTTCTTCACAGGAGGCCCATTCAGCCAGGGAATATGTTCAGCACATCCAACAGGCCCTGGACATCCTCTATGAGGTAGGACAGAGCAGCAGCACATCCGGGGTCCCCTTTCCTGCGGGTAACCTCCTGCCTGCTCGCTCCCTGGGGCCGCTCCCAGGGTGCATGTAGGCAAGTTTGTTCTGTTCGGGGAGATGCATGCTGAGCAGAGCCCCACTGCGAGCAGGCACCGGGACGCTGGGTGGCATGGGAGAGGCGGCCGCCGGCTCCTCTGCGGGGGCATTCTGACCGGATCAGGCTGCATTGCTGGTGGCAAAGAGCTTGCCTCTGAAGCCCGTTGGCCTTGTTGCAGCCAGGGGGTGTGGCTTACCAGCAACGTGACTTCTCTGGATCTCAGTTTCTCAATGTAGAGAGTGGGGCCGATAGAGGAGGTTCACTGAGATGAATACGAGTCATATTTCCCCTCTGAGGCTGTTTCTTTATTGGTACAAGTGGGGAGGGAGAAGTTGGCTTGTAGATGATCCCTTAGGCCAGCGGTTCTCAACCTGTGGGTTGCGACCCCTTTGGGGGTCGAACAACCCTTTCACAGGGGTCCTAAGACCATCAGAAAACACATCTATAATTACATATTGTTTTTGTGATTAATCACTATGCTTTAATTATGTTCAATTTGTAACAATGAAAATACATCCTGCATATCAGATATTTACATGACGATTCATAACAGTAGCAAAATTACAGTTATGAAGGAGCAACGAAAATAATTTTATGGTTGGGGGTCACCACAACATGAGGAACTGTATTAAAGGGTCGAGGCATTAGGAAGGTTGAGAACCACTGCCTTAGGCTCATTCCAGTAATCATCAGTGCCCTACCCCTCCCACATCCCCCCACTTTCCACCACCACCACCACCAACTGCCTGGGGACTAATGAAACCCGCCCCTCTGCTCCCACAGCTTCCAAGGGCTTTTGTCAATGTGGTGGAGGTCATGGAGCTGAGCAGCCTACACCAGGGCCAAGGCGGGAAATGTGACATGCCACTGGCAGCTCAGTAAGTACACAGTCCCGGTCCCAGGTGAGGGCACCCTGGGGAGCAGGGCTCACAAACGCCAACAGTGAGACCATTGCACAGAGAAGACAGTCCTATCTAGCGGGCAACTAGCCAGGGACTTGCAAAATCACTTGGAAAGGCCTCTACAGTATTGAATGCCGACTGTATACATGTCACTTCCTTTCTCAGGACCGCAGTTTGCTTTTCTGTAAAGTGAGACAGACAGACCAAATGGTCCTTAAAGCCTCCTGAATTGCCAACAATTCCAAACTCCAGCTCCAGCGAGTTGCTCTGTGTTTGAGAGGCAGCAGAGGGCCATGAGCTCTACCTGGCCTCAGATCCTGGCTCTGCCATTTAGGACCTGTGGGAGCTTGCCCAAACCACCTCACCCTTTCTGTGCTTTCCGCTTCTCACCGGTAAAATTTCCTTACAAAGTAGATGGGAAGTCTAGAGGCAGTGCATGACAAGTACTGCCCCAGTGGGGCAGGCGCTCAGGAAACAGTAGGCTTTATAATGTCCTTCAGATGGCGGTCCTTGAGGCCACTGCAAGATGAGAACTTCTGTTGGGGGCTAGAATTTATTTAAAGCTCGGCTGTTACCCTGGCAGGGAGTTGGCATCTTCTGAGGCCAGAGGGTCTCCCGGAGTTTTGCTGTGGGGAGGAGAGTCTGTAGGGGGTTGAAGGGTCCTATCTGGGGTCAAATGGATTTGGTGGGAAGATGACAAGCTAGTTCCATTATTGATAGGAACCTAGCCCCCCCGGGTGGAGTGGCCAATAGCTGGGGGTATGGCGGGCTCCTCCAGCAAGGCGGTCTTACATTCCACCTTGACCCGCCCTAGCTTCTCAAGAGACTCCCCACTCTGGAGCTCTGAGGGAGAGTCCCAAGCAGCTGGAGATAGAGGAGGGAGGCCTCAGGAACATAAAGGAGAGGGACTGGGCCATCATGGCCGCCTTCACCCAACTCCATCCCGCTCCCTACCTGGTCATTCTCTGGACAAACCACAGAAGCCACAAGCTTGGGAAGGAGCAGCCATGGGGAATGGGCGGCCTGTCCACACGGAGACCCAGGCATCAGGTGCCAACTCTTCCACCTTCTCTCTCAACAAATACCTGCTGGACCTTGAGGTTCCGTTCTGTGGCCTGGGTCCATGAGTCAGCAAGGCTGTGTTGTGGAGGCACCTGTATGTCATCACCTTCTCATGTGAGGCAGCACAGGGTCCAGGCCCCTGTGGGCAGCAGCTTCCTCTGGGTGGGGGTCAGCCTCCCAGGGGCCCAGAGCCAGGCTGCCCCCAGGGAGCTTCTCCATAGGACTCCTTGCCTTATAGGAGCAACTGCACTTGCTTCAGACGCTTCCAGGAGAACTCCCCAGAGATGCAAGAACTGAAGAAGGTGAACTGGAACTTTCAGGTAGATCTGCACCCCTTCTCTTCCTGCCCCAGGTGAGAGGCACCTTTACTCCAGAGCAAGGATCTGTGTTCAGCAGGGCTTTCCTGAAAGCAAGTGCTCCTATAGGCAGGTCACAGCCCCTGAAATATTTATCCAGCGGGGAGAAGCTGGGGGGAGAGGGGGAGTGAGAAATCTCAGAAGGGAAGCTGAGAGAACTCCCACCTCCCAGCCCTGGGTCAGCCCTGAGGGTGGAGCAGCACTGGGCTCCCAGAGTAGATGTCATGTGATGGCCGCCATCCCCCACCCTGAGGAGGAGGAGAGCATTTACTGCCTGTTGGTCTTTCTCCCTTCTTAAGAACATAAGACTTAGCCCCACCCAACTTACTGTCCCCTCCATTGACATGGCCACTCTGAGCTTTTCTGCAACTTACCCATCTCATGCACAGGGCATGTCATCTTACCTCTTCTAAGCGGCTTCCCATGAGCAACTTCACCCTCAGCTATCGCCCCTCATCAACTGCAGCCTGCACTTCACTGACCCTACCTGCTGCTCATGGTTTTTTTACATCTTGTCTCATTTTCCCAGTTGGATTATAAGCTCCTTAAGAATGAGCATATCAAGTCTCTTTTAGAGTCCATAGTTTTTAAATCCAAAAACTATGGACACTCATCCCCTAAGTTCACACGCACTTGCTGGCGCAGGCATTGGACTGGAGCCCATGGTATATCACCTCTTCATGCAGTGTGAACAGGGGGGGCCTTTGGCCCAGCAGTCTGCCCAGCCTTGCAGAAACTTCAGGGTTGAATTGGGTGGTACTCCTGCCTGCACCCTAGAGCAGCCCCTTCAAGTCCCCTTTGCCTAAGGTGGGTTGGTCTCCATCATGACCAGCCCAAGGCTAGACCCTGTCTGTCCAGGTCAGGAGGGTTGAGCAGCCTCTCTCGTCCTCAGAGTGGTGTCTCCAGGTTCTCCTACTGGCACCAGTACCTGCAGCGTGAGGACTTCACGGTGGTCGTGCAGCCTTTCTTCCAAAACACGCTTGTCCCCCTGAACGAGGTAAGCTGCAGGCATTACTAGGAGGCACATGTGTGGGGCCATATCTTAGACCAGTGGTTCTCAACCTATGGGTCGCGACCCCTTTGGTGGTCAAACGACCCTTTCACAAGAGTCGCCTAAGACCATCCTGCATATCAGATATTTACATGACGATTCATAACAGTAGCAACATTACAGTGATGAAGTAGCAACGAAAATAATGTTATGGTTGGGTCACAACATGAGGAACTGTATTTAAAGGGCCAGAAGGTTGAGAACCACTGTCTTAGACGGTGTATTTTCTTCTCTACGTGGGTTTTTCTGCTTCCCCTTCACCTTTTTTTTTTTGAGTATGATTAGAACCTAGATTCATTTGGAAAGAAAAGGATAAACTCAACATTGACCAAGCTCCTGAGGCCTGGCCCTGCTATTTGCTGGATTGGGATAGAATGGAAATCTTCCTAAATATGTTATTCTTTGTCAGCCATTAGGGCAGGGATGCTCAAGGAAAAGGATGGACTGTGGGTGGCTATCATGCATGTCTGTTTAAAAAAATAAAAATTTAAAAATTGGGGAATTTCTTCATCAATATCTGAGCCAGTTATCAGCAGAGTTGAAGGAATGAAAGGAGATATGCCCCGGCCGCCTGCGAGGTGGGTGGGGGCGGGTAGCGGTGCCCTTGTCCCAGGAAGATAACGCCCTTGCCTTTGGTCACAGAGAGGAGGAGCTGACCTCACCTTCTTCTCCGAAGACTGTTTCCACTTCTCAGAACGCGGGCATGCCGAGATGGCCATCGCGCTCTGGAACAACATGGTGAGTGCCTGGGGCCTGCTGGGCTCCGTCAAAGAGGGCCACCCCAGGATGTCGACAACAAAAGCCTACTGGCTGCCATAGCATCTTTCTCCCCAAAGCTCATAGGGTAGCACACGTATTTGCCCTGACAGATCTGATTCTTTCAGTAATGCCCTAGTACTGTGCGGGGATAACTTTGTAATCAGGTAGACTAGATAAAAACAACGGTTTCAACCCCTTACCGTGTGACCTTGGGCAAATGATCTCTCTCTCTCCGGCCATCTGTATCATCATCTGTAAGAACAATGAAAATGATACAGATCTCAGAAATTGGAGGTGATGTGAAAACAGCACTCAGCCCGATAATTAACATTCAACCAATGTCAGCCCCATCACTCCAGTCTCAACACATTCCCAACCCTTATTTCTTTAAACAGCAAAGAGAAAAGAGCCACCCAGTCTGTTTTCCCAGGTTGCCACCTATTCCCATCCTTTCTTAAGGTGGTAAAGGGGACCTTGTACAATGAGCATCCAGCCCAGGGGCCACAGGAACCCCTGGCCCTGCCCCTGCCCGGTATGGCTGGCTACTCACTACTGGACAACCAGCTACATTTGCACAGAGCCATGAAATGCCTTTCCAATCCTCTGGCTTCTTTTGCTCTAATCTCAGTGGGTAACCCAATCTCCACCCCCACGTGCATGTTCCCTCATTTCTCCCATGGTGACTAAACAGACTGCACTCCTGCTCCTTTTACCGCCGTTGAGGCCCGCTGTGTCCCTGCCAACCACCACTGTGCAAATAGTCCCACACCTGTCAACTCACCCAATAGGTCCAGTATCTCACTTGGCTGACTCACAATATTGACTTTTCCCTTAGCTACACCATCTCCTCTCCTCAGAACAGCACGTAAGCCGGTTTTATCCTTGGCCTACTTCATTGCAGACTCAGCCTTCCTCTACTTTTGTTTTCTATCTGCTGACATCACATTCTGCCCACTCCTAAATCTTTCATCATACTCTCAGCCCAGGACTCTGAATTTCAGCCAAAACATCTTGTGGTTCCTTCCCACTCAGCCTCCACACGGTAACTGTTTTGATCCAAGTGTGTGCAGTCTAAAACAAAAATCTATGAAAGAAATGAATCGAAGTCCAGTTGTCCTTCAGTGGCTGAGTCATGTGACTTCATTCCTTTTAACATCCCCCCGCCCCCAAGAATGGGTTTCTATGCAGGATCCTATTTATCTCCCTGAGATCTCAGGGGATTCCAAGAAGGGCGCAAAATGCTAAGCCCTTAGCCTTTCCTTCCCAGCATTTCCTGGTGGCGTTCTGAGCCTGCCTAATGCCAGGAGTCTCCTAGGGCTTGATGACTCAGAAATGACAGGGCCCATTGGTCTCTTTCTGCATGAATTAAGGATGTAGTTCTGGCCTCTTCCAAAGCAGTTCTCCCCATTCACCCAGGTGAGAGGTTTTTATACATAAAGGCAACTGGGAGGGGTTTAGATCTGAAAACAAAAGGTACACACTGCCATGGAGCCATATAGATAACAATACAAGACTGCCCTTGGCTCCCCTCCCATCATTGTCCCAGCCATACTTCGAATTTAAAAAACAACAAAGTAAAGCTGGACTAAAATCATCTAAGAATATCTTACCCTTTGCTATATAATTTTGGGAAATAATTATATAGTCCAGTGTTTTCATCCAAAGCCTTCTCAGATATAAAGCTATTGCATCACACCAACTTTTCAGAGTATTTCTTACTGGAATTTCACCCCTAGAGTGACATAAAATAAATAACAGGCTCATAGAGGTCATCTGGTCAGAATGCCCTATAATTAAAACACAGAGACATGAAGCAATTTGCCCAGGATCACACAGCCAGTTAGTGGCAGAGCAGGGGTTGAAACCCAGGTCTAGTTGCCTAGCGTTCTGGACACAGCACCACTTGGCCTTCCCACTCCCAGCCAGATAAGCTCATATGTACCCGGTGAATTCATGTCTCATAATTAGAGTCCTATGACATAGTGTCTGCAGGCTTTGGCCGGTGATCCCAGGGTACCCTACCGTGCAGCAAACACACTTTAGACTCTTCATCTCCTGCCCCTCCTCTCTTAACAGTTAGGCTGCTTCCAGAGACGTTTGCAAAAATATTAGCAATAGCAGGACGTGTTTTTCTCCTCCTTTTTATTCTTTTGTCTTCTTATAAAGTTTCTCCTTATTTTTTTCTGATGCCTAGCCAGCAGTGTTGAAATGCCCCCTCGCCACCACAACCACCACCCCGCCCCCCCGCCCCCCTCCCCCCACCAGCTACTGTGTGCATCTCCCCAGGCGCTGGGGGACAGCCTAGCCTCATGATGGCAGCCCTGTCTCCAGGCCTCATCCCCAGAAATTTTGACTTAGTCTTGGATGACACCTGGGTTTAGTATATTTTAAAAGCTCCCCAGGTGGCATTATTATACAGGGTTTGCAAACCACTGCCTGAGATGTATTCACCACAGAAGTCTGCAGAAATGAAATTCTGACCAAGCCACACACCCTGCTTTCAAATTCCCAAGGCCCACCCTCCCCAAAGGAGAGGCCAGGCCCCTTAGCACCAGACACCAGGCCTTCTGGGACCTGACCCCAGTCAACCTATCTGGCAGCTGCTCCACCCTCAGATTTGCACTTGGCAATCTAATAAGGAGTGAAATTTCCTGCGCCGCCCATGCTGTCTCTGCCTCCAAGTGTGTGCTGTCACTCACCCCTTACCCCGGACTGCCCTTCCAACCTGCTTCTTACCCATCTCACCACTCAACTCCGGTGCCAGCTCCCACAGGAAGCCTCTCTGAGTCCCCAGAGGAGTCTAGAGGCCCACCCAACCCCACTGTACCCTGGCCCTGACCTGTCATTTGGCTCTTCATCGGTGCATATGGCTTCAGAAAGATGGGTTCTAGGAAAAACAGCCCCGTTTGTGTGGCCAGCCCCAGGCCTCCTGCCCCTGCACTTCTCCACTCCAATCTCTGCTCCACCCACCCACTCACTCAACCACCAGTTATTGGGCACCCTATGTGGTGGGCACTGCTCCACGCGCTGGGAAAGCAGCAATCAAAAAGAAAGAATGGCCCTGTTCTCATGGAGCCTACAGTCTAGTTGGGAACAGACAAATAACAAACAAACAAATGAACAAGGTAATTTCTGACCACATTCAGGGCTTAAAAAAAAAATAAAGCAGGGAACTATGAGAGAGAGTAATGGTGGGTGAGAAGCAGGCCTCACTGTAGAAGTGGCCTGTGACCTGAGAGAGGCTGCCAGGCATGCAGAGGGCTGGGCCAAACTGCTCCAGGCAGAGGGGGTAGGACCGCTGCGGGCCTGGAGTCAGGGATGAGCTTGAAGCTTCTGAGAACATAAAGGCCAGTGTAACTGGAGGGAGGGAGCAGGGTCAGAGAGGTGAGCAGGGCCTGGTCCTTGGATGGCTCTCCAGCCGTATGAACCCATTTACCCTCTGGCTGTTGAGTAGCGATGGACTAGCAGGAAGCAAGCATGGAATTGGAAAGACCATTAAGGGGCTGCTGGAGTCCAGGTGGGAGATGAAGCTGGCTGGAATCAGGGTGGTAGCATGGAGGAGGAGAGAGTGTTTTAGAGTGACTGATGGATGAGGAAAAAGAGGAATAAAGGATGACTCCTTAGTTTGAGGTTAAGGAAATTGAGTGGATGGTTGAGGTGGTAGAAGGAGGAAGGATTGGCGGGGAAAACTCCAAGTTCTTTGTTGGACGTGGTAAGTTAGTGATGCCTTCCAGATACTCACCTGGTGTTATCAGGTAAGCTATTAAATATCTGAGTCTGGCGCTCAGGGAGTCGGTCAGGGAGGGAGATTTAGGGGGGGAAATGTGGGTGTCATTAGCATAGAGGTGGTATTCAAAACCACAGGTTTAACTGAGAGCCCTAGAGAAAGAATAGGTGGGAAAGAGTATAGGACCAACTGTTAAGCCCTAGGACATTCATTCCAACCTTTGATACCAGCAATAGAGGAAGATGAGGAGGGGGAGGGGGAAGGAAACAAGTAGAGCATGATCTCCCGGGAGCCAGATAAGTGAGTGGCTTGAAAGGGAGGTATCAACTTTGACAAATGCTGCTGAAAAGTCAAACAAGACAAGGACACACACAAAAAGGTGATCATTGGACCTGGCAACGCAGGGGCCATTGGTGACTCTGACAGAGCTTCAGCCAATGAGGAGACTGGAGACCCATTGGAATGGGTGTCAGAGAAAAGGGGAGACCAGGAGCACAGCCAGTGATTACAAACAACTCTCCCTAGAGTTATGAGAAGTAATGGCAGAGGTCGCTGGAGGGGATGTGGGGTCGAGGGGAGGGCAGTTAAATGATGGGAGACAGAATGGTTTGTGCTCTGATAGCAGGGAACCAGTAAAAAGGGAGAAACTCAATCACCAACCCCAAATCATCACTACCTTCCTCTGCACCACTTAGTTCCTAGGTCCCTGGGACATCATTGGGAATCATCCAACCTGGCCTTCAGCATTCGTCTCTCACCAGGTGGTTCCGTTACAATAGCGCTAAGTAGAAATAACACTCTCGTATACTGTATATGTAAGTCGCCTCCTGTTCACATGTGCTTTCATTTCATCTTCTCATCTGATGCTCACAACAACCCAATGTGGATTTGTCAGGACAGGGTTTAATGACCTGCCCCTAACCTTGGGACAGTTCAGGAGCCAGCCTAGCCTCCTACAGGCCGTTATCAGCAGAGCCAGGACCCCAGCGGATGACACTGCTGTGCTCTGTCCAGTCACCATGCGGGCGCCAGGGCAGCCCTTCCTCCTCTAACTGTGTTGCTAAGGAACAGGTATAAAGGCTTTAAGTCAACAACAAAAATCAAGACCATGAGCCAGGTGTGGTCATTAGCTGGCACAGAGTACTTCCACTTACCTCATAGGCAATACCTGGAGTCAGGAGCTGCGGAGGTCAGGAACCGGCAGGGACAGATGATCAGATCGTGGAGGCCAGAAGTTCAGGACAGTCGAATAGGTGTTCATGCTTGGGACTGGCTACATGTCAGGGGGCAGGCCAGGTGAAGGTGCTGGGAGGAAGAGGTCCAGCAGCTTGCAGCTCATCCTCAGAGGGTCCCAGGGTCAAAACTATTCAGGAGAACCTCTCTGAACCACAGTTGCTCCCAGAAACGTTGTGAGTAAACCTTTCTATCTATGAAGAAAACATACAAAGATGCTCAAGTGAGAAAACCCAATTTCTTAAGGTTGACAAGCCGAGTATAGTAATGGTGTCATGGTAACCAATGTGTTTGCCAAGTTTTCCTGAAGTTGACTAGCCTCACACACTTCAAGAAGTTGGTAAATACGACGATCACCATTTTATAAACTGAAAATGCAGAATGTCTGCGATCACAGCCACCCGCAAGGGAAGCAGGAAATGGAGGTGCTAGGCCCTGACTTCCACTCAATGTGGCCTCTGGACCGGTCAGTCTCTCTTGGGCCTCAGTAAATCCAGGACACAGACTCGGGGGCCCACCCTGCTCTGGTGGGCCTGTCACTCTGTGAGGGAGAGCCAGGTCCAGCTCTGGCCCCGGGGCTGGTGGTATCTGCTGTGGGTTTTGCTTCTTAGCTGGTTTCAGTTTTGCAAAGAGAAGGAGTCTGGTGTGAGAGACCCCTCCCGACAGAGTGGTCTCCCAGCTTCGGAGGAATCAGAATTTCCTTTCTCTCATCAGCTGGAACCAGTGGGCCGTAAGACGACCTCCAACAACTTCACCTACAGCCGAACCAAACTCAAGTGTCCCTCTCCTGTGAGTAAAGGTCCCACCTGCCCAGCGTGGGACAGGTGTCTGGGGTGGGGGTGGGGGCAATATAGCCACCGGGAGACACACAAATCCCCTGGGAGGCTTTGGCATGGTGCACTTCATTCACTGCCACCATTCTCACATCTCGCCTCTCCGCATTGTCCCAGACACCTTGCAGCTCCTCAGAGTGCGGGCAGCCATGGGTGAGGGGCGGAGAAAGCAAGAGGCACTCAGGGGAGGCAGGCAGGACTGGCAGAAGCTTGAGTCACCCTCTACCCTGAGGGGTCTGAGTCATGCTCTGTCTTAAACCAGGCGGAGGAGCTCTCCCAAGCCAGCCATGCCACTAGGGCTGCGGGGGTTGGGCGGCAAAGAGGAATAAGACACCGTGTCTGTTCTGGGAGCCTGCAATCCACCTCCTCCCTTTCCACCACGGCCTTTTCCAGGCCCTTACTGCCTTAACCTGGACCACTGGCAAAGTCCCGAACTTGCTCCCCAGCTCTCCTCTCTCCCCTCTCCATCCATCCCATAATCACTGCCAGACACCAGCCTGCCAGTATTGTCAAGGCTACTTGAAACCCTTCCCTCCATGAAACCGTCCATGAAAGAAAGGCACCTTACACATCGTCTGTTCCGTCACTGCTCCTCTGGAGGCGCATCCGCCATCTCAGCCTCTGGAAAATCTCCACATCCTTCAGGCCCTGTCGGGGCTACTGTCCCTGCACCTGCCTTGGCCTCTCTTCTGTTTACACTGCTCCTAAGACACTGAAAGGCTCCTTCGTGATGTGATCGCTTCTCAACATGTCTTGTCTCCTACCTGGTCAATGAGAGAAGTCACATCTTAGCCCTCGGGCACTCTCACAGCTCCCCTAGCACATGGCTCCCGCAACACTCAGTTCGTGTTCACTGAAAGGGAGGAGGGACCCAGGGAGGTAGGCCCAAGCGCCTCCTCTCCCATCCCTTCTCATTCTGGTTCTCCAATCGACTGCAGAACCAGCTGTCCTTCCACACTGACCTTCTCTGCTCCCCCAGCACCCCTGGAGGGGAGGATGGGAATAGTGGTCCAGTAGTGGCTTAAAAGAAAGAGTTGGGGTCTCCCCCAAGACATTCATTGGTCACCTGTCGGTTCCCAATCTTTCACAATCGGGTGGACAGGAAAGGAGATGCTGGTGAGACACACAGGAGGTTGTAGCTGGGTGTTGCCCACTTTGGACCCCTCCTCCAGGAGACCGGGGCACAGTGAGAGGGAGGAGCTTTGCAGACCATGAGCTGGGGACATGTGCAAGGCTGTGGTAGCCTCTCCAGCACGGGACCCAAAGAGCCCAAGGTGGGCAGCTGGATGGTTTTCAGAGGCCCCAACCCCTGACCCTCTCCTCCTCCGCAGGAGAGCCCTTACCTCCACACGCTGAGGAATAGTCAGCTACTCCAAAACCAGGCTGAAGAAGGCCCCAACGTGCTCCCCTGGGCCGTGCCAGTGGCGGCAGGAGGTGGCCTTGCAGTTGGCGTCGGCGTGGTGATGGCATGGAGAGCCATGAGAAGCCGCCAGAAGGAAAATCCTCCAATAAGCCTGGACACTGTGAAATTGTAGGCCCACCAGCCGCATGGATGCTCATCCTAGAAGCCCCAGCCACACACTCTTCCCCAGCCCTCTACCTCAGCCACCACAGAGCGCACTTGCTTCCACACATGGTGATGTAGGAAGCCAAAAGGACCTTCCTGACTTACTGAGCCCTGGGGCCAATGCTCCTGGAATTGGCAAATTTTAATGAAGGCCAAAGCCATTCTGTTCTTGGGTTAACCTGCTTGAAGCTCTTGCCTTCCATCTGTCATGTGATGCAGGTGTGGGAGCTAGGGCCTTTCCTGTCATCTCAGCCAGAGCTCCCCAAGTGATGGCCAACCCCAACCAGACCAACCCCTATCGGGCTCCAGCCAGCACTGGAGGAGCAGCTCCTCAGTCCCCAAACCCACTACTTAGCGTGTGGGGAGGACGTTGGTCACCGGGTGCTGGCTAAAGTTCAGGAGCTGCCTGGCCACCATCCATTACAGTCCAACACATACCTGCCGTGCACCTGTTTTGTACCAGGACAACATAGAGCACTGTGGTACCTCCAAGGCTGTGAGGTTCCTGGCCAAGGAGACAAACTCCTTCAAGAGACAAGAAGCTCTGAGACAGTGCAATTCAACGCTGCGGTGTTGACGGGTAAACGCATCCCATTGCTCTCAAGAATAGGAGAGTTCCTTGGGAAAAGTTTCCTG
This sequence comes from Myotis nattereri, assembly GCF_964212035.1. Classification (NCBI taxonomy): domain Eukaryota; kingdom Metazoa; phylum Chordata; class Mammalia; order Chiroptera; family Vespertilionidae; genus Myotis; species Myotis nattereri. The sequence continues at coordinate 71,322,387 of NC_138085.1, read as the reverse complement.
AAAAAGGGCAATTTTGAAAATGCCATTTAAAAAAATTAAAGGATTGGGACATGAATACCTTATATATCCTCAACCTGGTTTACTCAAGGGACTAAATTTCGGAATGATGTCCTCTTTCTACATTACCAGGTTGCTGAGAGAGAGCTGGAGAGTCTGACAACACAGGCCCCTACCAGGGCAAGCCCTGAGCTGGATGTCTTTCCAAGATTACTCCTTTGATTTTGCACAAAAACCCAGGGAGGGGATGATGAAAAGTTTTGAAACTAGGAGGGGTGGTTGTGCAGCATTGTGAATGCACTAAATGCTACTGACTTCTTCCCTTTAAAATGGTTAATTGTAAGTCCTATGAATTTCACCTCAATAAAAAGCAAACAAAATGAATCCGTTATCATCTGCATTCTAAGTATATCTCCATATATCTCCGATCACATAGCATGGCATGACAGAGAATGTGAGTTAGAACCTCAGTTACACCATTTGAATGTGTGGCCTATAGAGCACACCCCATCAGCAGCCTGAGCCCCAGTCTCTCAGATTCGTCTATAAAAGTGGACTCAGAGAACCCATTTTGCCTGCCTCACAGCACTGCTGGGAAACAAGAAACGCATGTAAAAATGCTCTAAAATACTGCACACCTGGAAATGAGTTCTTTTCTCCTCTGTGGGGAGTTGAGATAGTGTTCAGACTGCAGGGGAAGAGGAGAGGTCCGGAGACAGGTGTGGGGACGGAGCAATAATGGATGGATGAAGAATGCCTGCCTTCCTCTCGTGAAGGGTCATCATCTTATCACTTTTGCAAAACAGGTACAAAGAAAAATAATGCCAATAAGAGTTGACAGAGGGCTTACACTATGATAGGCCCCATGGTGCACAATAATTAAAATTTCTACATCCCTATTGTCATCTCCTTTTTACAGAGAAGACAACCAAGACTCAGAGGAGAGGTAACTGGCCCCGAGTTATACTTTCATTACATAATGGGACATTCATCGAAATGGAAACTAGTATCCAGGGAAGGGGAAAATCCCAAAGCATAAAACAGACGATTCCAGCAGTGAACTGGGCCAAATTGCAGATACACATGGTACAAAATAAAAGTCTATAAAAAAAGAGGACATTGTCTTCACAAGGCTAGGATGGCACCATGAGTTCCTCTGTTTCGATTGGTCTAAAGAACTCAGTCATCTCTAGTTAAAAGCTATTATTTTAAAAATTAATGGAAGGGACTACCATTTATTTTACTAGAATATATGTGGAGTTTCAACAGCAGGCAAATCTTTTAATTAGAAAAAAAATGAAGATAGAATCCCTGTGAGAATCAGTAGACAAAACAAATGGCAAGGTTAGACCCACATGTTACGTAACAGTCTTATAACAGGATTGAAGGCAAACTATACGTTTGCTTAGAAAGATTAAAGACGAGGAATTTAAAACATGAGACAAGAATAAGGCATTATTTTTCCCCCAAAAAAGGGCAGATTTATGAAAGAACTAAGAATCATATAGAACTTCTAAAAATCAAATACATTGGTATTAAAGAAAATTAAACTTCGGGAGATAAAACAGAGTAAGTATTTAGTGAAGCAGTATTTCCTGTGTATTTACTGTACACCAGGCATTGTTTTTAGCGGTAAGTCTGCATTACTCATCGATTCCCACAAAGCCCAGGGAGGTACACCCTACTATTAGCTCAATCTTACAGACAGGGAAACTAAAGCAGATTCTGTGCCTTTTCAGTCTTTTTGTAAGAACTGAGATAAAAACAACAGTTTAAAGGATGGGTATTCAGTACTTAACTTCTTTCCCACATCAGTGGTTATTGAAGGGGCTTTGTAAAACAGCCATAATAATGAAACAATATTTGGCACCTTACAGTTTTACAAAGCATTCCAGTATATTCTCATTTGATCCTCACCACAAACTTGGAAACAAAGGACAGTGTTGTTAAGAAAAAAAAACACCCAAAACTTGGAAAGACAGGAAACTGACCACTTGCCCTGTAGTGTCCTTGTTCCACAAGCTCATCTAAGAGCTATTTCGTTATCTAGAATATACTGTTAGACTTTGCTGTTGACTATTTGATTAGAACTCAGACATGTTGACCAGTGGATTTCTGACTAGTGGGAAAGATAACCTCAAGATTAGTTGTATCAGTTACAGTTAATGTCCTATGGGACATTCACCGGTTCTGTGTCCATAAGCAACATTATTTCAGCATTCCTGTGACCAACTACCTGCAAATCTCCACTCCTCAGATTTTTCTTCGAACCAAACTTCACCATCTTAGTCATTCCCTCATTAATTACTGAGTTAAAAAGTCTCTGACATGTGTTCTTTCTGTATTATATGAGAGTCATGCTTTTAACTTTTTAAAAATCAAGAAAATGATTTTTTAAATTATTTTAAAATAACAAGAGAACATATCTTTTAAAATTTTAAGAAAATTTTTAAAACCTCAGGATATATATTTTTTTTAACTGGTAAAATTGAAGTAGGAACCAACCATCCAGTAATTCTATTCCCAGGTAATAGTTCTCAAAGAAACATTTGCAAATATGTCCCTCTAGGGAGGTGGGTGCAAGCATATTCATGACCATGTTCATAAAATCACGAAAGCGAGAAATGATGAAATCAATGTCCATCATGAGTGGATTGGGAAATACCTTAGGGTATATTAACACACCGATGCATCAGTGAAAAATGAATCACTACAGTTTCATTTATCAACTTGGGTGAATCTTACATCTAATGTTAAAAGAAGAAAGTCTGACAAAGGATTCATGAAATCTGATTCCATTTTTAAAAGGAGCTAGATAGTGAAGGTAGTAAAGGAAATCAATGTGACAATTACCATAAAAATCAGTAAAGTTAGACCTTTGAGAGAAGGAGGGCTCTGCATTTGAGAGGGGGTGTGCGGAGGGCTTCTAAGATACTAGCATTGCTGTTTCTAACATGGATGTTGGATTCACAAGATCTTGCTTGGTAACTTCCTTTAAGTTGATGCATATATATTTTAGGCTTTTCCTATACATATATCTCATCATAATTTTAAAGTTCAAAGAATGAAGGAAGATGGTTTATACAAGAGCCAAGCTAAATTAGGTTGTTTATTTATTGAGTGGCCAGTTGCAAGGGGCTCTTTGAGGCCTTGAAGCCAGAGGACATCCCCAGGAAAATCCCCACTTCCCCGGCCCTGATAGAAAAGCTGTTCTCAAAGGCCACATACAAATCTTTGTAAGTGTTCATTACAAAGCCACCAAAGTGAAGTAAATACGAGTCAAAGTTGACCTGGGCAAGGAGACAGAGACACACTCTTCAGGGCAGGCCCCGAATCCAGCTGGCTCCGGACCCAGCGTCCTGGGAGCTGGCCAGGTGAGGCCCAGCTCCTTAGCAACAAGGAACTTGCGAGCAGCAGCAAGAGCTCACTGGGCTTCCGCTGAAGCAGGCCCCGGAAGGGTGCACCCCCTGGATCTCTGTGTGATGGTCAGAAGACTTGTCGCTGTAAGTGTGTTTCCACTGTCCTGGCAGCTGACACTGTGTGCCCTTCCAGAGAGGCCCAGAGTCCATCCCTCTTGGCCCTGGTGCAGCCTCCAGCCACAAGCATCTGCCATCAGCTTTCACACGGTGCTGGGGGAGCAGAAGAGGGTGTGGGGGAGGCAAGAGGGAGGAGGGGAAATGGAGGCTGCCCTAAATATAGTCCACGTGGACATGTTCGGGATTTGAATTTCGTTATTTGTGATCAATTCAAGTCTCAAGCACCACCAGGTGCCACGCTTGGAGAATCCACACTGACCGGGGAGCTGGGGATCAGAAAGGAGCAAAAAGGGATCCTCATCTTGAATGACCCTATTCCTTCAACTGGAATGAAACAGGGATGATTTCTACCTTACAAGGCTGTTAGCGCATTAAATGGGAAAATGTTTGAACGGGGTCTGGCGGAGGAGGTGCTTGATGAGTGGGAGCTGTAATGATTGGAACCTCCTGTTGTGCAGCCCGGGCTGAGAGTGTGTCCAGGAGTCCTGCCCCCCGGCCCTGCAGTGCATGCCTACGCTGGCTCTCCAGCCATTCTCAACCTGAGCCTGGAGTAAGACTATTGGCCTTCTAGCAAAGGCTCAGCCTCGCACTAGTACCTAAGAGGAGACCCCTCCCTTGGTCCCAGCCTCAAAGGTGACCAGGGCGGTGACAGGACGTGCCTCTGACTGCTCCCTTCTGAGCATTCTTCAATTCAACTCTGAATTGTCTGTCTTTACTGATATCCCAAAGGCTATGGAAAAGGCTGATGGAGCAGCCGCCTCTCAAGCGCTGTTTTCTCGGGTGGGCCCTGAACACAGGGAACATTTCAAGGCCCAGGACACGAGGGCAGGCTTTCACTACCTGACCCCCAAATCAGCTGGAAGGCGGCTGCTTTCTCTGTCCACTCTGGCAGGGGGCTGTAACAGAGCGGAGTCTGGCTTTAAGTGTATTTCTAAACCTGATTTCAAAGGTGGAAATGGGCCTGGGTCCACAATTGTAATTGGAATAAGTTCCCCAAGCCCGCCCTTCCCAGGACTACCCCAGCCTGGCCTGGACACAGGACTGGCTCTCCCATTTGCAGGGTCCAGTGCAAAATTAAAATACAGGACCCTTTGCTGAAAAATTATTAAGAATTTTAAGACAGTGACAGAGAGCAGTAACCATGCGTAGGGCCCGTGTGAGCCCCTCACAGGACACACCCACGAAGCTGGCCGCCTAGCCAGTGGTCCGCAAACTCATTAGTTAACAGGGCCAAACATCAACAGTACAATGATTGAAATTTCTTTTGAGAGCCAAATTTTTTAAACTTAAACTATATAGGTAGGTACATTATTATTAACTTAATTAGGGTCCTCCTAAGGCTTAGGAAGAGCCACACTCAAGAGGCCAAATTGCCGCATGTGGCTCGCGAGCCGCAGTTTGCCGACCGCTGGTAGACCATTTAGTACTCTGCACTCTCCAGAGCTAAGTGACCAAACCCATGTCCCTTTCTGTGGGGAGAGGAAAGGAGTGGACCAAGGGGGTCAACCACCCCCCTACTCCCCCCAGAGGAAGGTGCCCTGGGCCCTGTGGCGGAGCCTCGAAGGCCATGCCCAAAGGGAGGTCTGCAGGGCAGCTTTGTTTTTTTCCACTTATTGGAAAAATAGCTCAGATCGTATCTCCTCTGACCAGTAGATAATATCATTATGTGTGGAGGTTCGATTTCAACCTTTCTTCTCCGCTTCTATTTTTGTAACGCATTTTTCCCAGCAGGAGACATGATCAGGATCTCTGAGGGTCTAAAGTCCCCTGGAGACAAGGAAACATGAGCAGTTTCCAGAGCTGCTCCCAGGGCAGCCCACCTTCTAGAAGGAGGCACAGGTGCCTGTGAAACAGCACAGGTGATGGTTTATGTCTCATCCCACAAGGCTGCTGTGAGAATGTGGAAGCGCCTGGATGTGCAGCCCAGAGCACCGCCTGGCAGAGTGGACACTCAATACATTTAGCGACTATTGATGTTATCCAGACAAGCAATCAAATGAAATAAGAAAACCAAGGAGCCTTTTGTTACTCAGCCAAATGCTTACTTATTTATTCAGTCTTTCTCCCCCCTTCGTCCCCCTCCCCCCGTCCCTCCCCCCCCCCCCCCCCCCCACCACCACCACCGCCCGCTGAGTTTATATTTAGGTTGTTTCTATAACGGAACATTTTGATCAATAGGTGTCTTCATTCATTCAGTCCCTCAGTCAGCCAATCAGCCTACGGAGCTGAGCCTCATTACCACGTGTCCTGTGTAAGCCACCAGGAAACATCGCTGGGGGACACAGGTCACCCCAAAGGTTTTACAGCCTGCCGTGGCACTCGCCATGCTTTTTTGATTATGCATCCATATCAGCAAATATCTTTAGCATGTAGAGCCCAACATAGAGATATTTACTTATAAATTATATACATACAACTGTACCAATGTATAAACCACAAAACACTACAAAAATAGAAGCTGTTAAAGAACCAAATAAGGCTGAAATGAAGTTTTGCTCTTGTTAAAATAGTAATAATATTTGAGGGGGAAGAGCGTTTTTATTGAATGTGTTTCATTGCCATTTAAAATCTTGATTTAAAGCTTTGTAACATAAGGATTCTGGTTTCATATTAATTTTGTTTGCACACTTGCTTTCAAAAGTTGTCATAGTTAAAAAAAAAAAAAAAAAGATTCCTTGCAAACATGGGTAGCTCCAAACAGAAGATACCTTGTTGGTTGTGTTAACTAAATCATGACTGTCATTCAGTTATACAAAGATTTCTGTTGAACACTAATAAAAGGCCCTTCTCCCTGGTTTCAATCTTTATTTTTTATTTTTTAGCAAACTCATTGGAAGATGTCCCATTTTGCACAAATGGGTTCAAACCCCACTGACACTCTTCCTTTTGAGATTTTAAAAACAGGTTTTAAAATTTACGTCTTAGGGTTTTCTTTTTATTTACAGATATGAGAGTTTTTACAGAATCACAGAACAGTGGCAACATTCCAAAGCATCTGTTTTCAACATCAATTCCCTCCCTAACCTTTGTTTTAAAAAAGCACCATTGAACATTGCTCTATACAACTTAATTTCAAAAAGCAATTACTTCTTTTCCACGGAGTGAGGTTTTGTTTGTTTTTTCTCTCTAATATTTACTAGGTGACATAATACTGAAAAACAGCTGTCATACTAGAAAGGGTCAGCAAGTTTGAAACTGTTGTCTATTGATAAAAAATGCGTAATTCATCCTCAAGCTTAATGGCTGTTACAAGCACATTGGTTGTATCTCATTACAAAAATGTTGTAAGGATTCCATTATACTCAGAAGTCTTGTTTTTGTAACAATTACTGCGTTGATGATATCTTGTTGTATTTTGTGCACTCCTGGCTTTGAAGCAATAGCTCACCAACAAATGAAAGAATTTCATTGACGGTGCTAGGTTTGTATTCTTACCAAGGAATCTTTTTATTCGAATCCTCAATTGGTGAATACACTTCCACAGTTTTTGCAAAGAATTAATTTTATTAAAGAAAGCATTTTCTGTTGAAACTATATCTTCACCGGTACATTTTTCTTTTAATGGTACACATTCACACAGCCACTGTATGTATATTTCATACCTGAAACAATCCAACTGATACCATAGGCTAAACCATGCTGGGGTTTTTAATCTATATTATAACCAGATGCCCGATGCTACATAATGTGTTCTAACCCATAGTAATGTTTTCTCTGCATCTTCCAACAGTGTGTACAAACAAGTAAGTACCTATTCTTTTTTATATTGTATGATTTCCCTGGTTTTATTTTAGTCATCGTGGTATGTGATTCTTTGCCTCTGCTACTAAGACAACTTCAAAAAGATAGAAAAAGCCTTTAAACATGTATCATTAAGTTTAGAGAATTTTGTGGGGTGATGATTTCAGAACCCTATGGTTTCAAACATTGTTTTTAAAATGCATGGTGGTTTGTGGACACATAACAAATGTCTTGCTAATCCATATAAGTTCATATCATTACCTTATATCTGGATGCAACATACGCCCTTAGGGAGGGGCTTATTATTACTAGGGAGAGGGCTATGTAAATCCATATTCAATACAGACTTCTTGATAATGTCAATGTTTGTCTTCTTATCAGGCCTAACTAGATCATCATTGTTTTTATTTCATGATGTGGCTATGAAGAGCCCAACTGTCAGAGAACTGTCAGCGCTGCCATTTTCCTTGTTGCTCTGCCTGACCTCTGTCAGGCCGATTTCAGTTCCGGTTCTATTACTTGCTAACTCTATGACCTTGGAGGACAGTCGTCACAGCACGTTGAAAGTGAACGATTGAGCGAAGGGCCACTTCCAACCCCTCTGTGTCGGGTCCACCCTGCCACTCTTGGGAATGTGACATGTGACACTTGAGTGAGAGTGCCAGGGTCAAGCCACCGATTTTTTAAAATTGATTATTAGAGAGAAAGGAAGGGAGAGGGAAAGAGAGAAACATCGATGTGAAAGCCGTACATGGATGGGATGCCCCCTACCAGGATCAAGCCTGCAATCTGGGCATGTGCCCCAACTGACTGGGAATCAAACCAGCAACCTTTTGGTGTACAAGACGGTGCCCAACCAACTGAGCCACACTGGCCAGGGCCCAGCACACTCTTGATGAGGAAAAAGACCAGGGCCCGGGTGCGGGAAGCAGAAGGTGGTCCAGGTACGGCTCTCGGCCCAGCTGAGGGAGAGTTGGACTGAGTTTCCCAAACTGTGCTCTAGGAGATGTTACTATGTGTGCCAAGGCAAAAAAAAAGGAAGAGTGGAATGGGGGAGGGAGGGGCTCAAAAAGTTTGGAAAACTTTGCTTTTAATTGCTCTCACCTGGAAATTAACATGGCATATTTACATCTTAAAGGAGCTGACAACCTCTAGAATAAAGGAACCTGTTTCACTCCATCTGATCTGCTATCTCCCATCTTTGTTGAACACACGGCATCCTTCCTGCCACACTCAGAAGCAAGGTACAGAACAGTGTCATGAAGAATGCCAGCTTGGGAAACACAGCTGTGCAAAGCGCGTCTGCCAGGGACTCCCTTGCTCTGCCCCTGCGGGCTCTCCCCCTGCTTGATGTCCCCCGTGGACTCAGACCAACCTGAACACTTCCACCTAGTTCAGTCTTGGACAGGAAGTCCACAAACACCCTCTGCTTTACGCGACCTGAGTTAGTGACAGGCTCCATGCTTGGTATTCTTGGTATCTTGCCTGAACAGTTTTTTCTGCCCAGATTGTTTGTTGCCAGACTTGAATCCTTAACAATTCTCCTCCAGAATTCAGGGTCTGAGTTCTTAAAATCAGACCCTGGACCTGACTGGTTGTCTCCTGCCCCCGTGGCTCTTCCAGGCCTGCCAGGGACGGGGAGCACACACCTGCCCAGTGCTCCCCACATCGCTGTGTCTGGGCGTGACCTTGGGCCTGCTGGTTTCTGGTACCTGTGCCCTTCCCTCTAGAAGCATTCCTGCCCCTCCCCTGGGTGTTCCATGTCCTGTCCTCACTGGGATGCCAACTCGGCTCTCAGAGCACTTTGTTGGTTAACCTTCAGATGTTTTTCCAAAGAGTTGCAATTTGGGGAAATAAGAAATGACAGTCGCTGGCAATAAATCTGCCAGGGCTCGGACAGAGTGCACCCGAAATCCCTACGGGATGGTGACCTGCGCGTCCAAGGCAGGGGACCATCGCAGCATGTGCATGTGACCAAAAGAAGAATGGAGTTGGGGGCAGCCAGTTTGCTTTCTGGACCTAGATCTGTGACCTTGAGCAAGTCCCCCGGCCGCTTTGAACCTCAGCTTTCCCGTCTACAAAGTAAGAATAATAACACCTGACCTGTCGACCTTATTAGGAGGAATAAGATGAAATAAAATTCTGTGGACTCTTTGAAAGTGTACATTGCTATAACAATGTAAGGCATTATTATCTGTATTTTATGGCTTAGCGTCTTTCTGCCCACATCACAGGCTCAGGATGGGGGCAGGGTGAGGGGGGTTGTTGTTGACTTTTAAAAGCAAATAATTATCTTTCAAAGGTTGACTCTAGACACTTAAGTTACGAAGTGACAGTGAATCACTGACCACTTCCCCCATCCACCCCACTGAATTGAGAGTTGGAATGAAGTGACCCATTCAACCTGCTGTGTTGGCACAGAGCACATCCATAACCCAATGGGCTTGGCCCCTGGGCCCAGGGAGATCTGAGTTCCCGCCCTCTCTGGGTATAAACACTATGCCTAGGGTCGGATGACTCTGCATCTCTCCACAGAGCAGGTCCTCCCTGCCAGGTGAGACCCACAGGCCTAATGCTGGGGCTGGAGGATCAAAGGAAACACTGAGCAGTGGGGACAATACTTGCTCTGGAATCAGGTGACATTGAGTCCCGGCCATGCCACTGACTAACACTGAGACCTCAGACACGGAACTTAATTTCTCTGTCCCCTATCCTTCTAAATGGAGAAAGGGTGCTTAAGCCCCAGGTTGATGTGACAACACTGTATGGGTGTGAGCTAGAGGCAGAGGAGGTAGAGACGATGGAGCAGCAGAAGTGAGAGAGGTGGCAGTAATTGGGGTGGAGATGGGGGTGATGGCAGGAGGTGATGGCAGGAGGTGATGGTAGCTGAATAGGGCTGGATTGGATTCCATAGAAGAGTATTTGGGTCTGTCCAAAATCACCAGAAACAATATTCAAGTTAAAAAGAGAACCTTGAACCTCAAAGGGCTTAGACCATAGCAAAGACCCCTAAGAGAATGGTCCTGGCCTCACCTGCCCGTGGGATCCTAGGGACCACCTTCCTGGCATCTCAGAAGGCTTTGGTCACAAGGGTGCTCAGTGAGGCTGCAGGGCACAAGCCTCTCTGTGTGGGGATGTCCCAGGTGCCAGCAGAGGGAGGAGCAGAAGTGCTTGCTTTCTCTCTCTGTCTGGTCCTGGGTCACTGGGCGACAGCGCTCAGCAGGTTGCAGACAAGGCTGGGAGTGAAATGCATTTCAGTTCCATCCTGCAAGCTTCCACTCTCCGGTGAAGTGGCCATCAGGCTTTCTAAGAACCGCTCAGTGAGGACGCATTACTTCTGACCTTGGAGGGATGCAGGGTCAAGTAGATGATGGCTGGCCAGCTCTTGGGCAAGATGAAGGTCCTGCTGCTCAGAGTGGCCCAAGGCTCAGTGTCCTCTGGGAACTTTTCGAAGTGCAGAGCTTCAGGGTCCACCCCAGATCTATGAGTCAGAATCAGCATTTTACATCCTAGCAAGATTCCCGGGAGATTACTATGCACCGTGTGTGCGCGCGCGCGCATGTGTGTGTGTGTGTGTGTGTGTGTGTGTGTGTGTGTGTGTGTCCATTCCTTCTGGAGGTTCTAAAGCAGTGGTTCTCAACCTGTGGGTCGCGACCCCTTTGGGGGTCGAATGACCCTTTCACAGGGGTCACCTAAGACCATCGGAAAACACATATATAATTACATATTGTTTTTGTGATTAATCACTATGCTTTAATTATGTTCAATTTGTAACAATGAAAATACATCCTGCATATCAGATATTTACATTACGATTCATAACAGTAGCAAAATTATAGTTATGAAGTAGCAACGAAAATAATTTTATGGTTGGGGGTCACCACAACATGAGGAACTCTATTAAAGGGTCGCGGCATTAGGAAGGTTGAGAACCACTGCTCTAAAGGGAGAATCCAGTTCCTGACCTTCTCCAACTGGTGGAAGTCACCTGTATTCCTTGGCTCTAGGCCTCTTGCTCCCTCTTCAAAGACAACAGCACAACTTTTAAAATAAATTTAAGAGGCACTAGTGTAGTGAGCCATGTCTAGGCTAACAGTCGCCTGGTGCTGTTTTTCACAGTATTAAATTAACTATTCATCCCTCTTCATTCAACAGACATTACTATGCACCTAGACCAGGGGTGGACAAACTTTTTGACTCAAGGGCCACAATGGGTTCTTAAACTGGACCGGAGGGCCGGAACAAAAGCATGGATGGAGTGTTTGTGTGAACTAATATAAATTCAAAGTAAACATCATTACATAGAAGGGTACGGTCTTTTTTTTTTTAGTTCTATTCATTTCAAACTGGCCGGATTCGGCCCACGGGCCGTAGTTTGCCCACGGCTGACCTAGACCCTGAAGATCAGGCAGTAAATAACACCGGTCCTGTTTAGGTCCAGAAAGAGCTTACAGGGATGTCTTGCAAAGGAATGTGAAAGGCCATGTTCATGGCCAGCCTTCCTGGGCAGATGCCTCCCTGGCTGCATTTGGGGAGTTGCCCATAGCGCTGGACATTACCTGTGACTCCTTGCCTCTGCAGGCACCTCACCTTGCTGTTGACAGCGGAGTTCAGTGAGCTGTTCGGCTGCAGGTGCTTGCAATCGGTACCTGGTGTACAGTAGGGACGTACTGTGCCTACACAGAACTGAATTGCTCAACTGTGGCGAATTGACACTCCTTTCTCCTGCCCATCTTCCTCCTCCCTCTGCATCTTTTTCCTCCTTCAGAATTGTCCCAAAGAGGCCTCCCTTATTCTTTCCTACCATTTTCTTTTCCCTATGTCTTCTCAAAATTTCCATGTACATTTCAGCAGTCTGTGTAGCAAAAACAACTGATAATCCAACAGCTTTCAAAAGTTACTCTTAAGCCAGGATGACATACGCACATCACATAGCCCTGACCCACAGCACTTCGGAGCATCTACAGCTTTGTAAGGTGACTCTCCCTTTTGAAGACTCTTGAGCTCAAAGGCATAGTTGGGGCAAGCCAATCCCCCGCCCACAGGCGCCAGGACGCTGGGAGCGGCCAGCCTCCAGAAGATTAAATGCAGCTGTAAAGCTCTGACGTGCCCCGAAGCTGAATGACATTTTGAAGGTTCGAAGGACCTCCCCTCGTATGCTAATAGCACCAAACATGGCTCAGACTCTAGCGGGGAGACAGGGGGACACAGAGCAAGCAGGGTTGCTTGCAGTGATATAACCCAAATTCACTTCCCGGCTCCGAGGCAGGAATTCTAGAATTTCGCTCCTACAGAGGGGAAGAAAGCGCAGGGCTGTTCCAACCTGGCAGCCCAGAGCGGACAGCCTGTCCAAGCACCTGAGCCCACGCCCCACCCTGTTCTCCCCAACACACAACCAGCCAGGCTCCTTGTGCACAAGCAGTGCTGTGGCGAGGCCCAGGCCTCAACCTTCCCTGTCACTGCGATGGATATTGTGTAACTCCATGCCCGGAGGACTGAACTTGATCTCTAGGATAGAATATCCAGCATAGATTCTCTCTTACTAAATGGAAAGAAAATTGCCTCTGGCTTTCCAAGTGAAAGAAATATAGACCAAGTCCCTTCTCCCCAAGGCCCTGTTTACAACAGAGTTGACGTAGATAGGCTAATGTGTGTTTACCCAAAGCGCTTGGGTTTTCAAGTCATCTGTACAGTGTGTGGGCTGGGAAGGGGAGCGGGGAGGGGAGAGGAGAGGAAACCAGCGTTGACTCAGAGCCCGCTCCATGGTGAGGTAGTGCTGGGCCTCCTCCATCCTAGTGGCTGCAATAACATTTGTGAAGGCGGCACAACGAGGAAACGGAAGCTCAGCAAGATGAAGAGAAATAGCCAGATTCACAGAGCAAAACCAGAACTCGGAGCCCCATTGCCTGATTCCAAGGTGCTTCCCTCTACAGCCCGCTGTGTTCAGGAAGCCAGCAAAGCTCCAGGAACTTCTACCAGGACGGCAGGGGCAGGGCCATACATGTGGAAAGGTAGACTTGTAATTAAAGCTCGGAAAATCCATGACATCCTTGGAAACTATCTAACCGATAACTCGCGTGGTTTCCTGGCAGTGGAATCGGGCTCCAGCATTGACAGTCCTGCCTCCTGCAGGCCCGGATGCCTTTCGTCATCCGAAGCAAGTCCCGGCAGGTGTGCAGCCTCTCGCCCTTTCGGCCACGCATGTTGCAACAGACACCCAGGTATCCACCCGCCTCCCTGCAGGCGTTAGTCACCACCCTCGTTCATAGAGCGCCTGTTTCTAGCCTGGAGCCCCTGGCTATTGACTGGTCGTTGATATGAGGCCCTGCCCTTGCCCCACCCAGCTCCAAACCTGATGGACGTTCAGGTGGCTACCCACCTATGCCAGAGACTCTCTTTCTCTGCCCCACACTTGGATCCCAGCGAACCCTCATCATTGTCAAACGCAGTCGCTGATGTGGGCACAGAAAATTTTGGCCACCTCCCTCAGAATCCAACTCCACAAGTGGGTAGCCCCTCCTCCCCCCAGGACCTCCCTCCTCCCCACCTCCACTGCTCAGTCCCCAGCATGCGGTCCAGCTCAGCCCGCCTGAGCCAGGACTGTCCACAGGCGCAGACCCGACAATGGTGCCGTGGCTGCGAGGACTGCTACATTAGATCAGGGGAGCCGTGGAGGATTTCACCACAGCACGGGACAATGAGAAGTTTCTCACCAATAACTTTTCATAAAGTGATGTACGGGTGTTTACCATGACGCCTCTAACTCAGCATGCCAGTCCCTGGCCACATGTAATACTGATATCCCATCCATCTCCCCATCCCTGGAATGACAAAGCGTGGCAAGGTAGAGACAGGAAACGAAACCCGAAACACCAATTGGATTGACAGTGCCTGCAGGAGGGGATGTCCCCACATCACCACAGCAAGGAGATGGTGGGAGATGGGTAACGAGAAGTAGCGTGAAATGTGGAGAACGCCAATTGCTCATTGGTAGTGTTTGCTCACGCAAGGCAGCCATGAAGGGCAGTACCATGAAGGGCAGGAATCCAGAGCTCACGGGCAGCTGCCAGCCGAGAATCGTTGGCCTGGAAACAAGAGCACAAGAGAAAGCTGGCCGGGAAAGCTGGCCTTCCATTAGCCACTGGCACGCCCCACCAGGCCTGCCTGTCCCAGCTGGCTGCTCCAGCCTCCTCCTCCGTTTCCTTACCTGTTGCCCCTCATGGCCATGGCTCCTCCTCCTGGATGGGCCTCCTTCTCCCAGGAAACAGCATGTACTGGAAAAATGCCTTGGTGCCTCCTCAAAGCCAACACCCCAGACAGGCCAGGACACACCCTACCAGGCTCCCCACGACTCTCATTATGGCCCAGAGAGACCACACACTCTTGCTTACTACCCTTTTCAACTTTCACCTGGGTGAGCCTGCCAGACAAGTGTTTTCCAGAGCTGTTAGGGAATCCACCTAGCACAGTGGGCCTGGAGGGAGTCTACGAATTTGAATTTGCGTTTCTAACACCAAGATGTGAAGCTGCGGGCCCAGGACCTCTGGAGAGCCAGGGTGCTAGTGATCGCCTGAGGGAGCTTTGAGTCAGTGTAAGGCCCAACCAGCACTTCTCCATCCTACAAAACGTGCTTGTCCCGAGTCCGACCGAGATGGAACTAGACAGGAAAACACATACTCTCTCATCCAGTGTAAGATATTGCTCACCCTGGCCAGTGTCCTTGAGTTCCTGTCTGGGGACAGTAGACAATTAAAGGAGACGTTTCTGGTACTTTAATAACACACCATGTGGGATGGGCCCCAAGACAAACTTCTTACTGAAATCTAGGCAGCTGCAGGCTCTGGGTCCTTGGCCTCCCGTGTACTTACCAGGCTGGCAATTGCCAGGAGCCAGAGGGTCCGAGGGTCCGCCTGATGGGGCAGCACCGTGGGAAAGGCATGGCCCTCAGGTTCCTCTTTGCTGCTTCCTCCTGAAACAGGACTCCAGGACTCCAGGACTTCATTTGTTTACAAAACAAGAGAATATGGGCTTCTTGCCCTGGGGGTGAGGCGATTCAGCAGTCTGCTCCCGCCCCCACTTTCTAGCAGAGAGAACCCTGGGCTTGGAGTGAAGGAACGCAGGCTCCAGCCTGCTCATGACTGTCTGTGGAGGGGAGAGGGGTGTCTGTCATGTTTAATTCAGAGGGTTACACAGATGGCATAGGGATGCTGTATGACATTATTGATTTTTATTACTATCGTGGTTATTTTTTCTAGAACAGCACTGTCCGCCAAGGCAGCTTCCCCCTGAGCTGGGACACTTTCCTGAGCCCCTCCCTCCTGTGTTTTTTCCGATGGTAACTGTTCATTCATCAGACACTTGCTGAGCCCCTTCTCCTTGCCAGCACTTCACCAAGGCCCAGCGTCTGAAAATGAAACCGGCGAGATTCTCAGCCTGAAAGAGCTGAGAGCTGGTGGGAGTGTGATAACAAGTGCAATCCCAGTCCAGCGGGACGTGCTGATAGGAGGGTGTGCAGAGGGCACGTGGAAGCCCAGGTGAGACCTGTAGCAGAGATGGCTAGTTTCTCCCTAATATCTATTCACTCTTCTTCCTTAGTAACAGAACTCCCGATTTTTAGTTTGATATCCGGGCAACCCAGAAAAAAAAGATTTTATTTTCTATCCATCCAGGCTGCTAGATGTGACCATGTGATGACATTCTGGCCAATGAGATGTCCTTGGGACTGGTCTAGGGATACTTCTAGGAAACCTCCATAAATGGCACTTGGCACCTGCCCTTTCCCCTGACTCCTTTCTCCCTCCTGTTGCCTGGAATGCAGATGTGGTGGCTGAAACGCCATCTTCATCTTTTTTTTTTTTTTACTATTTTGAATGTTTGTTTGTTTTTTATTGTTTAAAGTATTACATGTGTCTCCTTTTTCCCCTCGATTGACCCCCCTTCCCCCCCTCCCCCCTCCCCCGCCACCATCTTCATCTTAAACCATAGGAATAGAGATGATCTTAAGATAATAGAGCATAAACTGGAAGGAATGGGTCATGATCCCTAACAGCTTTGTGTATCAGTCCTTGGTTGTCTATCCCTAGAATTCATTGACATGAAAGAAAGTACACTTTTATCTCACTTTTAAGTCACTTTTACTTTGGGTTTTCCGACATATGTAACAGCCTAATCTCAACTAATTCAAGCCCAGATTACAAGTGACATGAGGACTTTGGACTTCATATAGGCAATAAAGGCAATAAAGAATTATAAACTCTTCAGACTCTAGGTCCTTGGCCTAGAGTTTATAAAGAATTATAAACTCTTCTTCTTCTTTTTTGTTGTTGTTGTTGTTACAAAAAGCTTTATTGTGTCCATGTGGTCCAAGCATGGGAGAGGGCTCAGGGTGGTTAAAAGGATGGCTAGTGGTTCCAGGGAGAGGCTCACACAAAAGCCAGACACCAGGGGATGCAGAGGGGCCCCTCACAGGCCTCTGGGCTCCAAAGGCTCCTAGCCGTGCTTGAGGGTGAGGGTGAGCCTGTAGAACAGATACTCACCCAGCCTGGGGGCCGGCGCCTGCAAGGTGAATCAGGTGTCACCCATCTTCCTGATGAGTTTCACCTCCTCACCCAGGAAGTGGTTCCCCAGGAAGTCAGAGCTGAGGGTCTGCGTGAGGGTAGAACCGGGGCCTGCAGCTCCAGGAGGGCCTGGTTCAGGCTCCTCTCCAAGGCCAGGGCGGTTTCCCTGGCGTCCTGAGTTTTGCCCACTCACCTTGGGGAGGCTTCAGCGCATCCTGGAGAGAACGCCGCCACCGCGCTGGTTTTGCATCTTTAAGAGACGCTCAGCGCCCTGCCCTTCTCCGCCAACTCACCAAAGAAGTGGCCCACGCCCTCCAGAGCCACATCATCGCGGTAGAAATAGAAGCCCCGAGAGAGGTAAGTGTAGAATACCCGCAGATACAGGTTGGCCAGGCGGTTGACCACAGCCTCCACCTTGGTGGAATAATTCTGAAAAATTTGGGAGCAATGGTTGTTTAGCAATGAGTTAAGGTTAAAACACACACACACACACAATGGTGTTGGTTGGTCTGGGAGGCTGAGGATGGCTGAGGTGGTTCTGAAGGTGGTGACTTGGAAAGAGGTGGTTGGAGGCTGGAAGAAGGGGCATCCCTGGGTCTGTTCCATCCAAATACTGTTGAAGCGAGAGACAGATCCGGGGACGCTGAGGGCACTGCCACTGTACTCTGTGTAAGCTGTAGAGTAACTTGACATGGAGAGATTCAGGAAGAAGGAATAGAGACTGTGGAAGCTTGTTTTGTTGACAGAAATGAGGAACTCTGATTTGGAGGGAAGGATGATGTACGTGGTTTTAAATTTGTGGACTTTAAGGTGAGTGCAATGATTCCATGCTAAAGAATCCAAAAGGGAGACCAGCCGGTATGGCTCAGTGGTTGAGCATCAACCTATGAACCAGGAGGTCATGGTTAGATTCCTGGTCAGGGCACCTGCCCAGGTTGTGGGCTGGATCCTCAGGAAGGGGCATGCAGGAGGCTGCCAATCAATGATTCTCCCTCATCACTGATGTTTCTATCTCTCTCTCCATCTCCTTTCCTCTCTGAAATCAATAAAAATGTATTAAAAAAGTAAAATAAAATGGTAAAGATGGTTACAAAATGCATACATTCATGAATACATAAATAAAGGAAATATCCAGTAACTTTTTGAAAAAGGAACAGCTGAAACCCCAAGAGTGGATGAGGTTTTCTGAGAAGAAGAAAAAGGGGACAGGCTCAGCTTTGCAGAACATAAGAAGGAAGCTAATCTAAAGAAAGAAAGACAGTTGGTCTCAGAGGAAGGAAAGACATTATGTCACTAAAGCCAAAGCATTTGTGACATAATTAGGAAACTTTTGGGAAGTAGCAATGAGAGAGAGGCCGATTGTTCAACAAAGTCTAGCCAAGTTGTTTTGATACCCGTGGAGTGTCTGCGTTAGCATTGGCTGCAGGTGGTGACCATCTAAATTCGATTTTCTAAGCTGGTCAAAGAAAATGTCATTACAGCAAGACTGGGCCTGCAGGAGGAACAACAAAGGCGCCCATTCCATTGTAATCGTTTTCAAAGTGAAACGCTGCCTGCATGAAGTACAATAGAGAACCCATCAAATCAAAAGTCCGTTTCTGAGCTGTGGGAGAAACTAAGAAATGCAGAATAAAAAGTGCCTGCAGCGTGCTGGGGGAAGTGCCAAGCAAAAGGGAAAGAGAAGGGATTCTGGGAAAGAATCTTCACTGTCTTAAAACTGCTCACTCCACTTGGAATCAGGCTGGGGAGGTGACCTTTAGCCTGATCCATCTGCAGCCACTAAGTCACTAAGAACTAACCGAGGCATGTAAAAAAGCAAAAAGCAACCCTTGGCTTCATATCTGGAAACAGATTCCTCTTAGGGAAAAAACTGTTTTCACCTAGGAAAGTAACCTTTATCAAACTTGAGACGGCAGATATGACTGGAGGCATAGATTAGCAGGAGAGAAGCTAAGAGAAAGTTAAACAGTAGGGGTGAGAGAAGGGGGGGACTAGCAGGACTGCAGAGTCGCCAAAGAACTTGTAAAGACAGAGGGGTCTCACAGTCCATTGTGACTCTGAAATGAAAACGTGCTCTTCTGTCTCCTCAGACTTTATTAGAGTGAGGGGTTTGGGTTAAAAGTAAGGAGCAAAGAATGAACTCTATGTTGGCAAATACCAGGGCAGCAGTGAAGGGAGAGTCCCAAGGCAAGAGCAGAGAACAAGAACTCTTTGGAGACAGGAAGCTGGAACCAGAGGTGACCTTGAGAATCAGAGTAGGAAGACCCCAGGCAACATCTGGGGGAGATTACAGTAAAGGACTGGCTTCACGCACAGCTGGGCTGGGCTGGGCTGAGGTTGTTGTAATAACCAATCCGTCTTTTTAGCAACGGACCACTTGTTTCCTTATTCTATCTCTGTCTGTTTCCTTCAGTCCTTCACAATGAGTTGTAAGGATGAGGGGGTGGCTCCCAGCTTCAAGTAAAACAGAGAGAGCAAAGCAAAGGAGAACTGAGAAAAGGTTGTCAGATTTGCAAAATAGCAAGTCGTTAATGATGTTGGCGGGAGAATTTTCTGCAGGAGTGGGGCCGGGGTCACTGCAGGCAGGGGTGTGGCTTGTCCATCGCACAAAAACAGCCATCGGCAAGGCACTGCTCCCATCCTCGTCATCACAGAGTGAATGTTCATGACAATTTTCCAGCCAAAGGAAGCAAAGTGTCTTGAGGAATGGTCCCTCTTCGCAGTTGGCACAAGGGCATCTTATGGGCCAGCAGCAGCCTTGGTGGGGACGGAGGGCAGATGGCAAGAAGGTCATGAATACGTGGAAAGGAAAGCCATGTGTCCGGAGCTCCTCTATAGGTCTCTATTGTTTATCTGTTGCTGCATTACAAATTGCTCCAAGATTTAGTCACTTAAAACAACAAATATCGATTTTCTCAGTTTTGTGCGTCAGGAACCAGGGGGCGTTAAGCTGAGTGGTTCTGGCTCAGGGGCTCTCAAAATGCTGCACTTAAGCTGTCACTGGGCTGCAATCATTTCACCACTCAGCTGGGGCTGAGGGATCCACTGCTAAGCTCACTCATAGAGAAGTCGGCAGGCTTCCGTTCCTCGGTGCCAGGTGGGGTCTTTCCACAGAGTTGCTCACAGATTGGCTGTTTGCTTCCCCCAATGTGACTGATGATGAGAGATAGAGAAAGAAAGAATAGGGAGGGAAGGGGAGGGGAGGGGAGGGAAGGAAATGGGAGGGGGGGAGGGGAGGGGAAAGGAGGGGAGAGATAAGGGATGAGGGAGGGGAGGAGAGCAGAAAAGAGGAGAGACAAATGAAAGTTCAACACAGAAGCCGAAGTCCTTTTATAACCTAATCGATTACAAAAAAAAGTGTGAGTAGTGGGAGATGGGATCATTTGAGGCCACCTCAGATAGAGAAGCTCAATCACTCTTTCAAAAGCAAAATCTTTCCCTTGTCCCGGAGGCAAGATCATCGAGACAAACAGAATTTGGGGAAAGTTCTAAGCTCCCATTAAGTAGGGACCAGAGTGTGCTCGTTAGCGACTGGTGGCTGAGTTTGGCCAGATGGCAGAAATAACTGCCATTGGCTGCCCCTGAGCTGGGACATGCTCATCTGCTCACAGGGCTTTAGCTTTGTGGCTCAGGGGAGCTGCCTGCATCTTAACTTATGTGGGTATGAAGGAAAGTTCTTAAAGCCAACAAAGGTTTCTAATCCCATTTAACAGCCCGTGCAGAAATCTAAAGAGGCATTCAAGGAAAACAAAAGGTCTCCCAGGCCGGTTTTGTTTCTGCTTTCTGTGTGGAAAGACCTGTCATGCAGAAGTGTGGAGGGAGGAAAAAACTCACTAGACAGGTGGCATCTGTCTTCAGTAGCTCCACTATCTGGGCCTGTCCAGGCCTCCTAGATGGCTGGACCTGAGGCCAACTATCCCTACATGCACAAGTCCTGCATGGCAAGTTGCCCCTGGTCTCACCTGGACTCACACCCACCATAAGACTCACTATGCCTTCTTTTGAACTCTGGAGCACCAAGAAAGAGGCATTCTCCATCAAACTGGGCGTCACCACCTATTCTCATTCTATACCATTAGACTACAGCCAATTCTTCTAGATCAGTGGTTCTCAACCTTCCTAATGCCGCGACCCTTTAATACAGTTCCTCATGTTGTGGCGACCCCCAACCACAAAATTATTTTCATTGCTACTTCATAACTGTAATTTTGCTACTGTTATGAATCATAATGGAAATGTCTGATATGCAGGATGTATTTTCATTGTTAGAAATTGAACATAATTAAAGCACAGTGATTAATCACAAAAACAATATGTAATTATATATGTGTTTTCCGATGGTCTTAGGCAACCCCTGTGAAAGGGTCGTTCAACCCCCAAAGGGTCGCGACCCACAGGTTGAGAACCGCTGTTCTAGATTCTTTATGAGGTTCCTGAAAATTTGTATCCACTCAAGTTGATTCAATTTATAAATATTTATCGAGGGCCTGTTCAGATGATGGGTCAGCTCCAGGCCATGGGTTGCCTGAGATGAAGTGGGCCCGGAAGGAACAGATCTAGGAGGTGGGTCATTCAGGTGGGCATGGCAGCAGGAAGTGGTTATGTCAGGTGTTGCATAGTTGGGGTCAGCTCATCGGGAAGGAGAGGTGCAGTTGCCATGAACCCAAACATCAGTCAAGGGCAGAGAGTGACATGCTAAGAGAATAGAATTTAAAACTTCTCAGCAAAAAATAATAATAATAAATTGATAAATAGTGAGCTGATGGATGAGTTAACGAACTCAATGGGGGAAATCCTTTCACAATGTATATATAGCAAATCATTATGTTGTATACTTTTAATATCTCACAATTTTATTGGTCCATTTACCTCAATAAAGCAGATAAAACAAACTAAAAAAACTATTTCCTCATATGTCAAAAGACGGAATTAGACTAAATAGAGCATTCTGTGGTGTCCCTTTCTTTCCTGCAATTCTGAGATTCAGTAGTGTTGAAGAGGATACAGATTAGGGTTGACCCACCATGAAAGTATGCAGTGGCTTATCAGCTTCTAATGGGAATCGGAGGGGGCCTGGAAGAAACACTATGTGCACATCCTCTCCGTTCTGTTTCCATGGAGTCTCTGTGTCTGTGGAGGAAGGTGAAGCATGTTTCCTGTGGGCAGTTGCTTATGTCTCCTGAGCCCTCTGGGGAAGAGGCAGCATGACAAAGCTGAAAGCTTGCTGGACTTAAAAACAAGCAGACCTGGATGCTGGTCCCAAACCAGGTGTGTGGGCTTGGCAACTCACCCAGCCTCTTTGAGTCTCCATTTGAGCATCTGTAATGAGAGGAATGCCCTGCCAAGCTCACAAGATTGTTGGGAAAAGATCTCTCTAAACATTCAGTGCTAAACAGATGGTCATATTAGGAGAATCCAGTCAAAAAGGCTGGTAGGGCATGTCAGAAAGTGTGGGCAAGTGGCCCATAGTTTGGAGCCACAAGGGACTTCTTAAAGATTTGTAGATTCCAGAAAATTAAGATAAAAGCTGGACCTTGTGAGTCTGTCTGGTAAGAGGCAGCATGGCATAGCTGTTGAACCAGTAAAACTGGAGGGTCAGAGTTCCAACTTTGCCATTTACTAGCTGGGTGGCTGTGTGCACAACACTCTCCTCTCTTGAGTCTCAGTTTTCTCATCTATAAAATGGGCATAATCTTCTTACCCTGCCTACATCCCAAAATTGTCACAGGGTCCAATGAGGTTATGTTTCTAAAAATGTGGCTGACTATAAAGGCATGCGCGCGCGCGCACACACACACACACACACACACACACACACACACACACACACGGCATCAGTGCTCCTGGAGTTTGAGGCTCCAAACAATCAACTCTGATGAGCCAGTAAGACACAGTACAACCTACAGCACCAGCTATCTGATGGACTAGACCAGCGGTCACCAACCTTTCGGATCCCACAGACCACCAGTGGTCCAAGGACCAACGGTTGGCGATCACTGGACTAGACAGACATCTACAGGTGATTTGTGGGCCACTACAGGCTTCAGCTGCCACTTTTCCCTCCTCCCCAACCTGGAATTCTTCTCATTGGAATCACTCCTGGGGGGCATGTTCAGATGAGAGACTGCTCAGAGAACAAGGGTGTCCAGGCAAGGGGCAAGCAGGGCTGGAGTCTAACCCAAACTCCACCCACCAGGGCCTGTGCCAGGCAGCTCCTCCAGCCTTCTAGATAGCAGAAGGCCACAGAAAAGGGCTTTCCTTCCGCTGAATGAAGGCTCTAACCTAACCCTTGCTCGTGGAATCCATCCCTTCACCTCTGGAGCCTGGGAAACTTACCCAGGGAGAGAAGGGAGGGGGGGAAAAAAGACACAGGGCAAACTGCACCTCCCGTTTTGAAGAATGGGGAATAAAAGGCTGCCTATTACAAGAGGTCTTTTTGGTCTGGATAAAGACCTAAAAGGGAACTCTTCAAAGCACTGGTGAAAGTTTCGTCAACTTTAATGCAAAATTGATCTGAAGGCCAGAGTCAACTCTTTTCAGAAATGGGTATTATGTTAGCACAACAGTGCAGTGGATTCTGGAGCCCTCATTTGCAGCCCATTCACATTTCTCGTACTATTGGCTCTGCTTTTTGAGATGTCTGAACATCCACCATTAGAAAAAAGAAACACTCACCCATGCTCTCCCAGTCATCTCAGTGAGTGACTCTTTGTCTTTTTAATCAGGATTCCCCTGGGGTTTCCCATAAATGCAGGCCACCCCTAACATTTGTGGGGCCCGACACAAGAGTGCAAACAGAGCTCCATTCATGCAGGTCTACTATTTAAAAGTTATTGATCAAGCTAACAAACAAATATGTCCTACCATTCTAGCTTGATGAGCATATATTCACAATGGCCAGGTTGAAACTTAGAATTTTCACTCTCCTTGGAATTCTGCTACATAGAGAGAACCCTTCCCCAAATGCTCAGCCCTGGGCTCATGGCCTTCTCTTCTCATCCCCCACTCCATTTATCCACATGTCCAATCTCCATCCACACACCCCACTAACAGCACTCCTTTGCCACCCTTTGCACAGACTGGCCATACTGGTTGTAACCTTTGCCCTTGATAGAATGGGTCTAGAAATAGACCTGAAGAGGTGGAAGCAGCCTTAGGGCCATTCACTCAGGAAATCTAGGTACTTTAGAGATCCTCTAGGTACCCAGAGAATGTTCTGGAAGAGGTTCGCAGGCTCCAGACTCCTTACCCACAGGGAGAGGCATGGCTAGAGGAAGGTCAGAGTGGGAGTCCTTTAAATGGCCAGGGTAGGAGAGGGCATCTAAGGGCATCATCCTATATAATAAAGAGCTAATATGCTAATTAGACTGGAAGGCAGAACAACCTTCCAGAATGACCATCTGGAATGACCAGTGGGCGGGGCTGCGGGGCCAGGAGGCAGCCGGGGCCACGAGGGCCAAGCCCCTTGCACGAATTCCGTGCAGTGGGCCTCTAGTTGTTATATAATATCTGAATGCAGGCACTCAGTGCTCACCCAGATCACTCCCACACAGTCTGACTTGGGCAGCCTACTTCTCTCGGGGCCCAATTTACTGCTTCAACTGTAAGATGTGGGGTTTGAGTCAGAAATTTTTAAGCGCCTTTACAGAACTAAAATCCACCTTAAATTAAGTTCCAATAACATATATAGAGTACGTGCCGTGGGCCAGGCACTGTGGTGAGTGCTTTTGCAGACGCGGTCTTGTAAATCTGTGATGCCATCACTCCACACCCACTTCCCAGCCAGGCAAGCTTAGGGCACTGTGCCCAGGCTGGATGTCCCAAAGACTTCCGGGGATGGACGCTAAAAATGATGCAGTGCTAAGACCAAGGGCCTGCAAGAGGCAACATCCAAGATTTAATGGAACCCACAGCCACCTGCAGCAGCAATCAAGAGGGGCTGCAGAGAGGGGGACACTTGTAACAGACCCAGGGGAGAACAGGTGCCTCCTGCCTGGGCTGTATCTTTGGCTCGTTGGCCTCTTCGGGTCGTAGACTTACTATTTGACCTTGCACGAGTGTCTTCATTCTCCAGGCTGCAGTGTTCTCAACTGTACAATGAACCTTCCGAGGACTGAAGGAGGTAACACCCGTTCAGCGCCTGGCACAGAACAAGCGGTGGTAATTGCCAGGGGTTAGCAGGAGAGTCCTCTCACCTGGGACAGCAAGAAAAGAGAACTGCCCAGGTAGAGCTGGATCAGCCCTGCTCTCTGCCCTAAAGGACAATGGGCCACTCCTTCCCTGAGGACATCGATCTTTGGCATGTCACCGCAGGCACAGGACAGCCTGTAGTCCACACAGCCAACCACACCACACCCCGGCCCTCATCAAATATTGATACAGTGTACAGTGTCTTCCGAACACAACACCCTGCTTCTCAGACGGGAGCCTGCCCTCTTCTGACCCCAGCGGGTGGGGAGGGTTTTTCCGGTCCCTTCAGCGGCTGCACACCTAGTAAATCTTGCCCTCCTCAGGGGCAAACCACGCGTGCCACCCCTTTTATGGCAGGATGAGAACTCAAGCTGCCGGCCTTTAGATTTGTCCTACCAAGCCAGCTCCCCAAGAGGGAAGGGAAGGAGATGACACTAATGCTGGCAGTGCCTCCTCTGTGCCGAGTGCAGACAGAGGGCTGTGCAGCCATGATCTACCTTAATCCCACAGGAAGCCCGAGAAGTGGGCGGTACTGGCTACAGGTTATAGATGATGGCACTGGGGTGTAAGGGGATGACCAGGTAACTCAAGCAAGGGCACCACATGTGTCCAGGGCAGGGGTGGGCAAACTTTTTGACTCAAGGGCCACAATGGGTTCTTAAACTGGACCAGAGGGCCGGAACAAAACCATGGATGGAGTGTTTGTGTCAACTAATATAAATTCAAAGTAAACATCATTACATAAAAGCGTACGGTCTTTTTTTTTTTTTTTTAGTTTTATTCATTTCAAACGGGCCGGATCCGGCCCGCGGGCCGTAGTTTGCCCACGGCTGGTCCAGGGTGAAGTTGAGATTTGGATGCACATGTAAAATCAGTGTGCTCCTGCTGGCGCTACCCAGGAAATGAGAACTGAGGATTGTGGGATATTCCCCACAACCCCAGTAGATCTGTTCCTGGGACTGATGCCCCTGGTCAGGCCCACCTAGCTGTGCCCCTTTCCTTGCAGGCCGGTCACAGAAGTGGGCAAAATTGAAACTGTAAATTCTATTGGCTCCTGCTAAGCAATTCCTGACCAGATGACGTCTCCTGATCCCCAGGACCAAACCTTGTTTTCAGCTTCTTTGTAAATCAAATTACACCTATTCCTTAAGAATGTCCATTAGTAATAGACATTTACTGAGCTGTCCCTGTGAAGGGTCCTGAGCTAGGTCGGGGCAGGATGGAACATGGCTGTGGCACATCCATTCTTAGCACAGCTTAAAATCAGCATTACCCTTGAGTTATTTATAATCTTCTTACAAGTCACGTGAATAATAATAGTATTCAATGTTATTTATAAAATGCTTTAGAATTTAGAAAGTTAACCATCAAAGGACGTTCATGCCTCCCATGTGATCTTCATGACGACCCTATGGGGTCAAGTAAAGGTTATGATGAGGAATCTTGGTCACTAACTGGTTCAGTGACTGTCCCAGAGTCACACAGCTATTTAGTAGCTGAGCCAGGATTGGAACCCAGGTCTTTCTTACAAAGTATATAAACCACCATTGTACAGTCAGCCATTTGAAAGATTAAAAAACAAAAAACCGAGGTGCAGAGAAATAAAGCGGAGAGGCTTGCCTAAGGTCACACAGCAAGCTGGGATTCGAACCCATGCAGGCTCGGGTCTGAGTGCTTACCCCATAATCTTCCTCTGTAAGAACTGCATTTCTATGCCACGTCCCCTCCACTGGGGAAGCAGAAACCCATGTTCTGAAAACACATCTTGATTAAAAACCATGCGACTGTCTGCACATTCATGTTGAGGGAGATCTGAACAAGTGAATTTCGTAAGGCTCCACGGGATCAACGTATTCGAGGGAGGTCTTACAGCAAGAACACACGCGTCGACCAAGAGGAGAAAGGATAAATATTTCCACCCAGCAAGCCAAGGGGTAACGATACCACCCCTCACAGAGCCAGAGAAATTGAGGGCAGATAGCAAGCTGTTTCCTTCATGCTCAAGCTGAAGGTGAGACAACTTATGTCATTCAGTCTTGAGCACCTACTGTGTGCCTGGTACTGGGGATTCAGCCAAGAACAAAACTCAAAGACGCACAGCAGGCCCATGACTGGTGAAAGGCCAAGAGGACCAGCGTTCCAGGTGGATGCCATGAGCAGGTGTCCTCAAGAGCCAGGGTGAAGCGTGGACATGAGGTCTCATAGGGAGATCTCAGGGCCGAGGGCCTGCTCACAGTGGGCCTTCAGCAAACAGCAGCTGCTGGAATGACTACCACTATGTTGAGTCTTCCCCACTCAGGAGCCACGTCGCTGCTTGGACTCACCTGGGCACTTCCTCTGTAGGCACAGGCCGGGCAGAGGAAGCTGGGGGCTCTACATCCCGCCCGGTGGCCCCAGGGGACCTGTGTCTCCCTGTGTCAGGGGGGCTGTGCAGCCCCAGACATTAGTCTTGGCTCAGGCCTAGAGAGAAACCTGCTTCCCAGCACGACTCCCACATTCCTTCTGGGTGGAATGCCTTTATATGGCCAAGTCCAAGTCCCGTGGGCAGGGACTAATTAACTCTTTACAAACCTTTACAAAACCCCGAATGGGAGAACAAGTCCTCCTCTATCCTGAAAGTGCTGACGCCTCGGGAATGTTTTTATTTGGTTGTTATCCCGTCTCCTCTCGATGAGATCCTGTAGCGCCAGTTAACCCAGGGCCGGGATCTGTCTGAGCGCCTCGGTGAACACGTCGGACGGGACTGAATAATTCCGGGGAAGGGAGAGCTTGTTGAGTGGGGTTTGAGTGAGGCGGGAACGCTGCAAAGCATGGTGGGAGGTATACAACGTTGGAAAAGATGGGGTTCCTGATTTCAGGGTGGTCCCTAATACAAGAGAGTAAGCAAATGGTGGTGAATCGAAAGGAAGAGCAATCTGAAAGGAGGGTGGCCCTTAGACCATCCAGTGCTCATAAAAAGCCCCAGGTGAGAAGCAGAGGTCCGCCTGGAAAGGGAAGGGCCAGGTGCAGCTATTTGATCCTCTCCCGCCCCCACCCCAAGTGGCTGGATAAGGTCAGGACGTGAGAGAGGATCCCTGCTTATCTGTGACACCCACGCAGCTGTGGTGGCCACCAGACTGGCCTGTGCAACCCAGCCGCCTTATCAGGAGCCCTGCCTGCACAGCGAGTGAGGGTCAGCACAGCCAGAAGGCCAGGAAGGTAGTTCCAGGTCCCCATTGGGAAAAACGCAAAGGCTCAGGCCCCGACTAGGCTGTAGCAAGGGCCTACTTCAACTCATGCCAGGGGGGACTTCCATCCTGATCTCTCTAAACGCCAGTTTGATTCATGTCACTGACAGTCTGTCCCCGCCCTAAACGTCCATGGTTGCTTCCCACTGCCAAGCTTCTGTTTAAACGCCTCTGCCCAGCGTCCAGTACCCTTCCCCCCCTGACTGCAGTTCACCCTCGCAGCTTCTCCCCGGAACCGTGCTGGTCTCCCACCCGTGACACCAGAGTCTCTTTCAGGGCAGCCTCAGTGCCCTTTCCTTCCCTGATCCACTCCCCCGCCCCGCTCCTGCCCACTCCATCCACCTCCTGAAACCACCCTGCAGTGAATACCTGCCTGGTGTCACGTGTCACAGTCCACCTAGGAGTGGGCCTCCCTTACTCCATGAACTTGGAAGTTCCCTGAGGTACGATGTGAGGAGTCCAGGTGAGAAGCAGGTAGATTAGGCTCCAAGTACAGGACAGAATTCAATCGCTACACGTCTAGGAGCCACGACAGCATTTTGGCTCAAGCAATCGAGATTGTGATTTTGGAAAAGTCCCCTACAGCAGGGTCAGAAAGACAAGGAAACCAGTGAGGAGGCTGTTGTCACAGGTGAGCTAGTCAGGATCCCCGAGGCAGGGGGACAGCAGAGGGCATGGCGACAAAGGTGCTCCTGCTCTTTGCCAGTACTGCCCACACTCCCCACCTCTTCTACTTCCTCTATTCTTTCATTCAGTCAACAAAGATCAGTTGAGCTTTACTATGTATAGACACTGTGCTAAACACGGATACACCCAGACCATTCTCCCTCCCCATCTCTCCCCTCTCCTCTCCTCCCTTCTTCATGCCTCTCAGCCCTTGTTTCCCTGACATCCTCCTTTATGTTACTTTTCCAACAGGAACTCGGGGCTGAGGCCCAACCTTCAGAGGGCAGGGCCCTGAGGTGGGGGGCAGAGTCACTGAGGCCCAGAGACCATGGTGCCCCCGCAGGACTTGCACAGAGGCCCCCGGAGCGCAAACTCAGCAGCAATGTGGTCTGGCCGACCAAACAAATGCACCCCACTCTCCCCACCTGGTTTAAACTTCTACACCACACACCCTTCCTCCATCATTAATAGAAAAAGACAGAAGTACAATACCTCTTCCAACGTAAACACCAATGACCTTACCCCCTACTGTGAGGTCACTAACCTGAACTGGTATATTAGTCAGGGTCCAACCAAGCAGACAGAAACCACTATGAATATTCACAACAAGGGGATTTAATGCAGGGAACTGGTCACATGAGTCACAGAGGAGCTGGAAAATCTACAGGGGATGATGAGGCAACTCAGAACTGCCCCCACCCTTTCCCCAAGGGCCAGAGGGACAAGGTGAGGGAGAGGCAGGGTTACCTGAGCCCAGGGGTCAGGAGCACCTGTCAAGAGCTGAACAGTAGCGGTCCTATCTGGCAGAAACCAGAAGGTAAAAAGATTCACTGCCAGAAATGCCACTAGAGGCTGAGAGAGGTGCGGAAATATCCTTGCTCTCCCGGCCTCACCCTCCCGTTTCCCTGTTGTATCGGGAGCCCTGATACAACAAAGCCGTGGTCAGCCTCCCTGAGCAGAGCAGGAAGCCGGCCAAGAGCAGGTCTGTGAGCAGATGCGCTCAGGGCTCAGCTGTGCTGGCTTTGTCGTTGCTCTCACCACGTGCCCGTGCCCGGCCCCAGAAGCCCACCTCGCTTTGCCTTTGATCCACAGGTTGGGGCCTGAGAATCAAAGACAAGCCCCTTTCATCCTGGTGGCCAGAGGGCATTCAGGACTTTGTTCCCCACCCCCTGGGATGATGGCTTCTGAATGTTCAGACTCACTCGTTTCCACTACATAGTCCTTTCTTCCTCCTTCCTTCCTCTCTTCCCTTCTTTCCTTCCTCCTTTGCTCTTCCTTCCTTCCTCCCACCCTCCCTCCCTCCCTCCCTATCTTTCTTCTTTTACTTCCCTCTAGTATTTCTCATGCACTCATTTGATCATGCATGGATCACCCTCTATGTGTCAGGCACTGTGCTGGGCACAGGGAACATGTTGGAAAATGAGACAGCGTATGAGACAAGGTAGTGACAGTTCCACAGACACAGATACCTGCAGGACAGGTCCACACGTGACCCACAGAAGTAGAGGAAGGGATGGTCAGTTCTCCCGGGAGGGTGGCAGGAAGCTCCCAGAGGCGCCGATTTTTTTTTTTAATATATTTTTATTGATTTCAGAGAGGAAGGGAGAGGGAGAGACAGAAACATCAATGATGAGAGAGAATCATTGCTCGGCTGCCTCCTGCACACCCCGCACTGGGGATCGAGCCCGCACCCCAGGCATGTGCCCGAGACCCTTCAGTCCACAGGCCGACTGAGCCAAGCCAGCTAGGGCAAGGAGCTGATGTTGAAGCTGAATCTTGAAGAACATTTCAGCACTAAGCAAACAGAAGTCGGCTTCCCAGGCAGAGGGAGCCGCAGAGAAAGACAGGGAGGCCACAAGGAGAGTTACTCCAGGGTGGGGCAGAGGGTGTGGCAGAGGGTGTGGCGGTGAAGGGTGGGTGAGGTGAAATGGATCGGCGGGGCTGCTGTGGGAGGCCCGTGGGCGTGTTTCTCCTGGGACTGTGGACGGGCTTGGAGAGAGCGCTTACCAGCACTGCGCTTGAGGAAGACCACTCTGGCCGCAGCTGGAGGGGGACCAAGGCGGGAGGCCAGGCGGAAAGCTGGTGCCCATGCAGAAGTCCACACACGCAAAGGGAGGTGGAGTCAGCGGGAGGGGCTCACAGGGACCTCGAGGTACAGGCAGAACTCGGAGACCTGGCGGGTTTGGTTCCAGCGAGTCTAATCTTTTTACTGGTGGAGGGTCTTGCCTTCATTTTGTAAAAAAATGCAGCATCTGTGAAGCTCAATAAAGCAAAGCACAATAAAACAAGATATGCCTGTAGTTGAGGTTTGATTACAAGGAAGGAAGGATGGAAGGAAGGAAGGAAGGAAGGAAGGAAGGAAGAAAGGAAGGAAGGAAGGAAGGAAGGAAAGAAGGAAGGAAGGGAGGAAGGGAAGAAGGAAGGAAGGGAGGAAGGGAGAAAGGGAGAGAGGGAGGAAAAGAAAGGGAGGAAAGAAGAGAGAAAGGAAGGGGGGAAAAGAAAACCTGTTAGGAGAAAATCAAGCTTGTTTTCAGTACTAGTAAGTCAGTCGTCAGGGGCCCGGGTTGCTAGGCTACAGGGAAAGTGGAACAGCCCAGTGCTAAAAGGAGCTTTGGGGGAGGTGGGTGTAATGAGGCAGGTTGCTGCCTCCTCCAGGCCCAAACCTCCAAGCCTCACCCACCCGCCCTTCCAGGGCTGATGCAGGGGGGGCAGGCTGTTCCACCTCCAGGAAGGGCGCACGGGTTCAAACGGTAGACAGGCTGCAGGGCCTTGGCTGCACCGGAGGTGCCCCGCTGGGCAGCACGCACTCCCAGACCAGGCAGCACTGCGCTGTTCCACTGTATAGGCCACAAGTTCCATCCACCCTTTTCACCTGTTTTTAGGCCGTTGGAGGTGTGGGCTTTTCTGGATCTCTACTCTTCCTGGTTTGCCCTGTGTAACCAAGTAGCCTTTTTTTTTTAATGTCGGCATCAAATGACTTGACTAAGAACACCTGTAGCTTTTTTAGCAAATTCAGAGAATGGGGGTGGAGTTGCATTGCAGCAAGAATTGAGGCTTGACCCTGGAATTCAAACTTGAAGCCACATGGCCTAATAGGGTCTGGAGTCTGAGTGTGACCAGGATCTCCAGACATGCATTCCTTTGCCTGTTTCCCTGCACCAGGCCCAGCACAGGCCAGCTCTGTGTACTCTGGTGGGGGGCAGGGACAGACTGGGAGAGGACAACGGGGCGGGGAGAGGACATATGTAATACTTTCACCAATAAAGAATTAAAAAAAAAAAAAAGAGTTGCCCTGAGAAGAGGACTCTTACGGGTCAATCACATCAACCTCCCTCCTTCTGCTCTGATGTCCCTGCAGCCTCTGCCTCCTCCCACAGGGTCTAGTAACCGTGGAGCTCAAAGTTTAGGGAGCTGAGGCCAGAAATAGACTCTGAGAGGCAAGGACAGGGAAGTGACGGGGTGCCCAGGAATAGGGACACCAGAGGAGGAAAAGGTAGGAAACTGGGAATCACATGAGGGATGGAATTGGTGAGGGATGATGGAGTCAAGATCTGATTAAGTCTCCTTCCGGGAGACCAACGAGAGAGGTGAAGAGTCACAAGGGCAGCTGAAAAACAGCAAAGAGGAAATCATGACTGGACATAGAGAAGCCCCCGGGGACCAAGGCAGGGAGGCTGTAGAAGAAGAAACGGATGGTTGTCAGCATTACCTGCTCATCTCCCACCTGGGCAGAGACCGTGCAAAACAGTGTTGGCACAAGGCCACCGCTTCCCCAGTCCCTACAGACCCCCACACCCCACTCCCAGGGGGCTATCTGTGCCTCTCCTACTGAATGTAATGTTCCCGCTGACTACCTATGGGGCCTTGTGCAACTTCACCCCTCTGGGCATCGGTTTCTCATCTGTAAAATGGGGTCATAATCATCTCAACCTAACAGAGTTGTCAGAATGAATAAGTTAATATATGAGAGGTGTTTGGGCCAGGATCTGTCCCATAGGAATGACTCAGTAAGTGTGAACTATTATGGTTTTCATCATCACCATCCCCTGCATTTTACTTCAAGTATAAAATGAATGACTTCTATGAGACAGGAACTCTTACCCCTTCTATAACTAGGAAAAATGAGACTGAGGAGGTCAAATACTTGCTGAGGCCACAGCAAATGAGTGTGGGAGCCGAGATTCAAACACAGACCTGCTGGCTCTTCAGCTCACATTCTTTTCACTGTGCTCATTCATCTCTCTTGGTTCCTTGGATCCTTGATCTTATGAAAGTATTACATAGCCCCCCTCCCCTTGGAGAAGCCGCCGTGGGCCAGTGGGAAGATCACAGCCTGGAGTCAGAGCACTGGGGTCCCGGGTCCTACCTGCGAACGGGGTGACCTGGGACATATCCCTTCTCTCCGGTCCTCGGCTTCCTCGTGTGCAATGGAAAACCATCCCCTCCCGATGGGTGTTGTGAGGCAAGTGAAGCTTCTCTCCCGGTGGAAACACCCACACAGAGCCTTTCCGGTGTCTTGTCGCAGACAAGCCAAAAACATGAGATGGTCCTCCATCTTCCCCCCACTTCTGGTGGATTTCTCCTTGCGTTTTCTATGGCTTCCTGTTTGCACCCTCTGCCCTGGGCAATCACTTCAACCTCAGTTTCTGAAATACCCTTCTGCCCTTTGCTCTCTCTTCGTGCTTATGTTTTCTTTCCCTGGAAGTTTCCACCCACTTTTGAGGCTCCGGTTCCTGTTCCGTTAGTGCCCAAATCTGTGCCTGCACCGGGGCTTTTAGCTGGAGACTTAAAATACTGTCTGATTCCAAGAACCAACTCCAAGCAAAATGTGGACTTGGGTAGAGCTCCATTTTCTTCCCCCCCCGGGCCCTGGCAGCTGAGGTCCCTGGATTTTCTCTCCCTCAAATCAAAGCTGATCTCTGGCCAGAAGCTGAAATTCCTTTCCACTCTAGTGAAAGTAACAGATCTTTGAATGCGGGTGAGAACCTCTGCAGAAATTCGTGTTGGTGCCTTCCTAAGGGAAAGATGCTGGATTCCAAGCACAGGAGATAAACCATGCAGACTATCGGGACCCACCGGCGTATCAACCAGGCCCCAGCATAGTCTCCGGGATGTTTCCTTGCTTTAGGGGCAGTATTATTGTCATACTTGTCAGGCCTGTGACATCTCTATCTCTGTATCTTAAAGAGCTCTGGGAATGTTAATGAATGCAAGACAAGCTAGAAAAGCAGACTCGTAGGCAGCAGCCTCCAACTACAACTGAAGTTCCTTTTATATTTATAAGCCTCCTTTAAGAAATTCAAGGTTTCTAAAGCCCATGTCAGCTCTTGTTCTAGCAAAGAGGTAATAAATAATGCCTCGAGTGTTTTTGGACCACAATTGTAGTTATGTTCCTAGCTGATTTCTAAAAAGCATTTCACTCTTATTATTGCATGTATACTAGGCACATGTGGATTCAAGTTTCAGCTCCCAGGCCCACCTGCATGACCTTGGGCAAATCTTGTGAGCTTTCCTCTCAATTTCCTCACCTACAAAAGGAAATGACAGTACCTGACTCTGGGGATTGCTGTGAGTCTTAAATGAGATAATTTCTGCAAAGTATCTAAATCAGTGCCTGGTACGTAGCACTCATAAAAGTGAGTTCCCTTCTTCTCTCCTCCCCCACATGTCCACTCCTCTGCTACATAAGGAATAAATAGAAAGATACATTCAAGGCTCTCAGGACCATGTGTTCTAAAAGGAGATACATTTAACTATTAAAAAACCTCAGACACACATTCCTTTGGCTTAATGGCTTCCAATGTTCACGTTCACCCTTTTCTCCCTTCACTAGGAAAAAGAGTAAGAGATGAACAGGAAAGTTGTGTATGCCAGTCATTGTGTTCCAGCTGTGGGCAAACTACGGCCCGGGGGCCGGATCCGGCCCGTTTGAAATGAATAAAACAAAAAAACAAAAAAAGACCGTACCCTTTTATGTAATGATGTTTACTTTGAATTTATATTAGTTGACACAAACACTCCATCCATGCTTTTGTTCTGGCCCTCCGGTCCAGTTTAAGAACCCATTGTGGTCCTCGAGTCAAAAAGTTTGCCCACCCCTGTGTTAGACCCACCAAAATAAGGAGATTGTTTTGAACTAAGAAATTATCTACAGTCTACAGAGTGGAATTATTAACCTGACCCCTAACCTGTCATGTATAAGAAAGAAGCCAGCCAAGTGTTCCTCCCGATTTAACTGCCAGTTGGTGTGGCTGGCATTCATCTCAAGATCACAATAAGATAGAAATCTCGTCCAGTTCATTTGGCCTTCTTAAACCTGCTCTGGCTGCCCCAGATCCATGACCTGGCCCAGGTAGGATTTTATGATCAGATCACTCTGTGAGGTCACTGGATCTGTCCGTTTCATTATAGAACTCCTTTTTCATCCACAATATGAATGTGAAGCTACACGCAGGAGGCGAAGCCAGAAAGAATCTCCAGGCCGGAAAACAGAATCGCCAGTTGTGGATGGGTCCACGATGGGGTGCTGGCTGGATGGGGCAGTCGGCATCAGCTGATCCAAAAGTGCCAGGCAGGGCCAGGCATAGAGCCGGAGCCACGTGCCAGCCCTGGAAAGGGGAAGGAGCAGATGGGAGACTCCTGCTTGGTCCTTTGCCCATTAGTCTCTCTCAATGTTGCTGATCTGAGAATGCTCACTCCTAGAAAGAGTTGTTCTCTCAGCCGTGGTGGCACTGATAAATACATGTGTCAAAAACAAAACAAAAAACTCCACAAGATAGTAGCTATTATATCCCTTTTTACAGACAAGAAAACTACTGCCAGTGGTTGAAACAGCCTTGGGCCTTGGGGCTCTGTGGGGTCCCGACCAGGGTCATTTCCTCTGATCCCCTCTGCCCCACCCCACCTCACCCCCTTGCACTGGCATGCTGGGCTGTAATTTGCCTTGGATGCGGTTCAGGCTTCTGAAACACTTCTGTGTTGTCCAAAGCCTGGGGGGCTTCCATCAAGCGTATGTGTGGGGCTTGCTTGTGAGTTTCCAGAGAGTTCAAAACACCCACCATGCTGTAAAAATATTTTACTGCCCAGACATTCACAAACACCCTGCCCACATTTTCAAAAATCTCTCTACCTAACCTTAGCCACACTCTCCTCTTTCTCCTCCTCCTCATTAGAAAGCTTGAGAGAATTACAGTGCAAAATTCATATATTTTTAAAATCCACAAAGTTTAAATTATTATAACATTGGCCACTATAATGATAACACAAATATCGGAAAGAAAAAAAATGTTGAGCAATTCTCCAAACTATATATCCCAAGTAAATCTTTTTTTTTTTTTTTAAGTATCTTAACAGAGGCAAATAGAGGAAAGAATGCCAGGGAAGACGGAGAGAATGAAAGGGAAAGCAAGATTGTCTGTATTCATAAACCCTAAATACCTAAACAGATTTAGAATCAGTGGTAACTGGCATGCTTTCATAGGAAATGTTGAAAATTTTAATTGAAATAGTAAGCCATACAGCATGGCCAACAGGCGGCAAACTGCCTTTGGAAGTAAATTAGGATTTCTTGGATCATCTTGGCTCATTTCAGGGTTTGGAAAGGAAGACGAGTCCAGTGAAAAGGAGAAAGAACTCTCCATGGTTGTCAACAGAAATAGAATAAGGAGAAAGAACAGGACCAGAAGCTGAAAACCTGGGTTTCAATCTTAGCTCTTCCACTCGTTTGCTGTGTGACCCTGGATAAGCCATTTCCCTTCCCGGGGCTTCAGCTCTTCCCATCTGCAGATGATTCCACGGTGCCTGCCTTCAGATTCCATAAGGAGCCCTGGCCGGTGTGGCTCAGTTGCTTGGGCATCATCCCGGCACCAAAAGGTTGCTGGTTCAGTCTCTGGTAGGGGGCACGCAGGAGGCAGCCAATTGACGTTTCGCTGTCACATCGATGTTTCTCTCTCTCTCTCCCTCTCCCTTCCTCTCTAAAAAAGTCCATAAGGATATTTTTAACCAATATAGAATCACAACCTTATTTTTTGTGTTGTTTTTGCTTTCCTTCCTCAAAGAGAATGAGGCAAGGAAACATGGTTGCTGCCGAACACACGTTTACCCAGAGGGCACACCGCACAGACATTTGGTTACAAACCTGACAAGAGCATGTCTCACATCCCAATCCCAAGCTCAGTAGAACTGCCCACGTGACGCCGGGCTGGAGCAGCCTGGCGAGGGAGGAGGTCCGCGGAGGCCTCTGAAGCTCTCCCATTGCAATGCTCCCAGAAACCAGCCCTGTCATTACGCCTGCAAAGTAAACATCACCCTCGGCAGAAGCCCAAGTGAGCAGTCACCTCAAGCAGAGCTCGCTCTTTTGAAGGGAGCTCTTTCACCATTCATCACGCCACCAGTCCCTGTTTAAAACACGAACACAAACATGGGGCTCCCCTATGTTTCACCCACTATCACCGCAGGCTGTGGGTAGGATTCAGCATTATGTTTCACTGGCTGGTCCAGACCAGTTTGGGGAGAAAAACATTCACAGGGGACAGAGAGGCAGGGTTCTGGGGGTGGGGGAAAGACAGGGGCCTCTGCTACGATTGCCACGGAGCTATGGGTGGCATTGACACATTCGGAACATTTTGCCCAGAGTCCGGAATTTAGCCCTAAATATTTCTCATAAGTACACTGAATGTTTAGCATGTCATTTGGTTCTTGTTCATTGAGATGCTGCTTCACCTTGTTTAAGCTGCATCTGTGTGTGTGTATGCCTTGAAGCCCCACCTAGCTAGTAAATTCTTCAAAGGCAGAGGGCGTTCCCATTGTTTGGTTTCCAACCCCAAGGTGCCCAGTGCAGAACTGAGCCAAGACAGGCAGAAGGCCTTTGCCAGGAAGTCAGCAGCAGCTCTTCAATGTGCCCCCAAGCCCCTCTCCCACCCACTTCTGTGACCCACAAAGCACTCCCTCCTCCCTGGGTCTGAGAAGACAGGAGGGCATTGAGAAAAGTGTTATTGGCTATTTCTACATAGCCCAAACTAGTCTATACCCCATCTTGTACTTTCTGAAGAGTGTATCTTGTAACACAATCTTCATATTCTATGACATAGCTGCTTTATCATTTCCATTTTACAGATGAAAACACTGAGACTCAGGTACATAGCTAAGAAATGGTAGACCTAGGATTCAGGTCAGGGCTGGCTGACTTGAATCCTGTGTTTTAACATCTAAGACAGCAATTTTTAACCGGTGTGCCCCAAGAGGCACACTGGTATGCAGTAAGAATTTTTAAAACATGCAATACCTATTTTCCTTAGATTGTCAAATTAAAAAAAAATGACAACAGCCAACACAACAATAGCATAAATGAATTAAAATCATACCTACTTTTTTGTCAGATAGGCAAAAAAATTTATTTTTCAGTGTGCTGCAGAATTTTAGTAATTAGTTTATGGGTGCCACGCCATGAAAAAGGTTGAAAATCGCTGATCTAAGACATATTGCTTCCTGGAGTAGTTTGTGAATTCCTTAAGAGCAGAAATTCTGCTTTTTTCTTTTCTGCACTCCAGCAGAGCCTAGAAGAATCCTGAGCAACAGTGGGCTCTTGGCACCTACCTGCTAACTGACTGATTGATGTGAGGTCCAGGCCCAGGGTGGTCGAACACCAGAGACAAGAGTGACAAATGCCTAGAGAGCGATCTTGCAAAGAGTTTAGAGAGCTGCTTAAAACCAGGCTGACTTGGGGGTGGGGTGGGGTGTAGGCACAGACACCCCTTCTAGGCCCTGAGAGGGAAGGGGGCCTTTTCTCCTCTAAGGAAGATTCTTCGAGGAATAATGAGGCATCAGCAAGGGCATAGGGATGGCTGTGGGGCCAAGCCTGAGTCAATGTCCCCATCACTGGTGCTCACTACGGAGCCGGTGCTGCTCTTTGCAAGAAACTGCTCATCTGTTGCCCTGGCTGACATCCGGTTTAGAAAAACGCTCAGCACTCAACTGCTCCTATACTCTGGGCAGCCTGAGGAATTTTCCTTCCTCCTCCTGCACCACAGACGTGAATGACTGCAGCCCCATTTCCCTAATGGCTTATGTTGCAATGTTTGATTTGTAAATCAGTTATTTGGAACTGAAGACACATTTCCCATGAGGAAACATGTTATTTTAAAAGGTTGTGATCTCGTGTTAGTCCTAAAGACCTTATTTTACCCATTGTTAATAGCACTGAGTCTGATGCTACATGTCACCTACAAATAATCACGTGTTTGTAGGGGGAAATGCATTCCCAATTCTAGTTCATGCTAGCCTTTCCAGGAGGTCACAGCTGCTGCAACGGAGCTGACCAACTCCCCTGATACCTATGGGCCTGGGGTGGTGCACGTGAGGGTATAAGTCACACTCCTGACCTCCATCTTAAAATTCACAGGGATTCCCACCATTCCCAGCCTGTTAACTCCCTGAAGCAAAGATCAATGCTAACCTAGTTCCAGCTCCATCTCAAGACCCTTTCCTCCACCTACTATTCTATGCTAAGGGTCAGGGATTGAACTAGTGCCGCCGAGAAGCTCTATATACAGTATATGGTTAATCCTCACCCGAGGATATTTTTTTCATTGATTTTAGAGAGAGTGGAAGGGGCAGCGGGGAGATACAGAAAGAAACATCAATGTGAGAGAAACACATCAATTGGTTGCCTCCTGCACATGCCCGGATCAGGGGATGGAGCTTGCAACCAAGGCACTTGCCCTTGACTAGAATTAAGCCCAAGACCCTTCAGTCCATAGGCCAATGCTCTAACTGCTGAGCCAAACCAGCTAGGGCAGGGGTGGGCAAACTTTTTGACTCAAGGGCCACAATGGGTTCTTAAACTGGACCGGAGGGCCGGAACAAAAGCATGGATGGAGTGTTTGTGTGAACTAATATAAATTCAAAGTAAACATCATTACATAAAAGGATACGGTCTTTTTTTTTTTTTTAGTTTTATTCATTTCAAACGGGCCGGATCCGGCCCGCGGGCCATAGTTTGCCCACGGCTGAGCTAGGGCCTTATTTATATTTTTAAAACATTATAAGAACTACTACTTTTATTTAGTACTAACTTTATGCCAAAGGCCTTTTAATTTAGTCTGTTTTAACTTATTACAGTTTCACAACAACCCTATTGTATATTTATTATACCCTTACACAGAATCTTTTTTTTTTTTAAGCATCAATAGACCTTTAAACCTCAGAGAAGGGGGGGGTGGGGGTGGGTTGGGGGGGGTGACCCACCAAAGGACTTGTATCTATGCATATGAGCATGACCAGTGGACACAGACTGCTGGGGTCCAACCCCAGCAGGTCCAGGGGCCCCCAAAGGTGTGGACGGAGTCGGCGAAGAAGGAATGACACGGAGACAGCGTTCAGTTGATCAGCAGACTAGCCAGGATCTCTAGCCCAGTTCTGGTCAGGACCTCCAGCGAGGTTCTGGTTAGGATCTCCAGCCAGGTTCTGTGTCCATGTTCTCTTGCTAGGTTCTCCAGCCAGGTTCCCCAGGTTCCCCAGCCAGGTTCGGTCACCAGATTCTGTAGCCAGGTTCTGGCTAGGTTCTCCAACCAAGTTCTGTAGCCAGGTCCTGTCCAGGATCTTTTGCCAGGTTCAGTCACCAGGTTCTAGTCAGGTTCTCTTGCCATGTTCTATCCAGGTTCTGTAGCCAGGTTCTGTCTCTAGGTTCTTCAGCCAGGTTCTCTCGCTAGGTTCTGTCTCTAGGTTCTGTGGCCAGTTTCTGTCCAGGATCTTTGCCATGTTCTTCTGTCTCTAGGTTCTGTGTAGGTTCTGTGTCTAGGTTCTGTCCCTTACACAGAATCTTAGGAAACTGAAGTTTGGGATGATTAAGTGACTTGCCTTCGATCACATGACTAGTACAGGGAAGAATCAGGATTCAAACCCCGTCTTTCTCAAACCTCAGATTCCAGGCTATTAACCACTTTGCTGTACTTGTTTCTATAGAAACAAAATTTTTAAAAATCACAAATATCCCCCCCCCCAAAAAAAAGCTAATATGACTATTACTAATATCAGACAAATGAGTAAATGAGTTGGGATAAAGCCAGTCACTGCATTCTGATAAAAGTTTTAATTCATGCCTTGGCTGGTGTGACTCAGTTAGATGAGCGTCGTCCTGTGCACTGAAAAGTTGCCGATTCAATTCCTGATCAGGGCACATGCCCAGTTGTGGGCTCAATCCCCAGTCAGGATGTGTGCAGGGAGCAGTCAATCAATGTTTCTCACATCAGTGTCTCTCTCCCTCTCCCTCTCCTTTCTTCTCTCTCTTCAAAAAAAAATCAATAAAAACATACTTTACAAAAGAGAAAAGTAAATCATGTCAGACTGAGAAAATACCACATACCAAACACCAGAGAGGCAAGAAAACATAACATATACAGAGGTCTAAAGCATTGGGTAATTACACTGAGAAAGAAAAATCAAAACACTATAAGTGTAGTGATTTCATATTTATGAAGACTTGGTTTCTGTGATAGTTTCCTATACCAGAAAAAGAATCAAGTTCCTCGTCAACATAAAACCAAAGTTACTCGATATAGAATACCACTTTCTTGAGGGATGGGAGGAGCAAAAAGAGCCAATGCTTTCATTTTTCCTGGCAAATCCTGCATTGCAGAATTCAGAGTCCCAGAGTAATTCACTCCGGTGACGTCATTTCAGCCTTGGATGATTGCATGTCCTGAGCAATCATGTGAC
This sequence comes from Myotis nattereri, assembly GCF_964212035.1. NCBI lineage: Eukaryota > Metazoa > Chordata > Mammalia > Chiroptera > Vespertilionidae > Myotis > Myotis nattereri. The sequence goes on along the minus strand of NC_138085.1, from coordinate 71,280,759 downwards.
TGACACCCTTTGGCTATCACCAAAAGGTCCAAACAAGACCAACAGCATTACTCAGCCAAGCGAGCTGCCTTAGTTCCTCGCTTTCATAATTACAGTCTGATTTGTTACATGTAATAAAAAGGGGGAGAGAAAGGAGAAAGGAAAACAAGTGTAAAAACTATTTCATATTCCTGCCATGACCTAACACATTCATTTGATTTCAGCTGGCAAAGGAAGCAGGAGATCCAGTTTGACAAAAAAAAGATCAAGAATCGTTACACAATGGGCTTCTGAGTCAGGAACACCTTTTATATACATTGTCCGTTTCTACCATGACAGGTAATTGGCTCCGTCGTGAGCAAAACACTGACAGAGTAGCCAGAAAGTCTTAGGAAATAACGTGCACTTTAGACATAAGGAACTGCTTGTTAAAGTTTCAGACAATTTAGACAATTTGTGTTCCTTGAATTTGGACTCACTTTTGTTGATATGGAAATTGACACTTACCCACTTTGTTTTGTTTTTGGGTTTTTTTTTGGGGGGGGAGGGGGGTTGGTGGTGAAAATTAGAAAATGAGAAAAGAGACTACGGGGCTGGGGGGAGGGTCTCCCTTCTGGTTTCTTCAAAACGTCCTTTTCTGAGCGTTAAGCTTGGCTTTGCGTTAACCACAGCAGAAAGCGTTTTCCACATCAGGGGAAGTAGGGAGCAGGCCTTGAACCCTGTGCTCTGTTTTCTCTCCAGGGGCCCACATTTGCCTCTGCCGTGCCAGGAGCTCTCTGCCCCTCTCCCCTTGTTTGCGCCTCCTTTCTTTGTTCTTCCCTCCGTTCCTTGCTTGCCCACCAGAGAACAGCAGAACTTCTGCAACCACGTACTCTTCGTAGAAGCTGCTTTATTCTAATAAACCTGCAGGTATTTAGCAAGGGCATGCCGTGCGCCAGCACTGTTCTAGGCGCTGGGAACACAGCAGGAAACTAAGCAGACAGAGGGCCCTACAGTCGTTGGGCTGCATTTGAAGGTCGTCTGGGAGGGCATCTCAGAGGCAGTGCTCACTGAGCTGAGATCCGACTGTGAAAAGGAGGCCCAGGGGAGTGCTCCAACCAGAGGGAAGAGCCCAGCGCAGAGGCTCTGAGAAGAGCATCGCTCCACGCATTCCAGGAAAAGGAAGGGACCCAGTGAGTCACTCCTGTCCCGTCACCCACACATGAAGGCCACTCGTAGCTGCTAGGTCACTGGGCAGGAGCCAGGCCAAGAGAGAAAGGAATGTCCTCTGCCGAAGGTGAGCAGTTCAGAGAGCGAAGGGCCTCTAATTCTGGTCTGGGGTGTCTGTGGTTTCAGAAATTCAATGTGGCCGCCTCTGGCAATGGCACAGCGTAGAAAGACACGGGGACCTGAGGAGCAGAGAGGGGAGGCCAGGGCAGCAGTCCAGGCTCTAACGGTGGTGGCAAAAGGCAAGAGAAAGATGAGGTCTCTCTAAGAAAGGGAGAACGGGGCTCGGTCGGGGCCTTCGGGAGAAAATCCTCAGTTTGGGTGACGAAGAATGGGAAACTGGAATGAGAGAAATTAGTTTAGGGCATTTTGCCCGCAGAGTCCCAGAGTTTGAGTAACGCAGGAGAGAGAATCGCCTTTAGAGGTCTGAAAACTGGAGACAGGTGAGTCAGGTTTATGGCGGGGATGGGGAAGATGGATGGGCAGACAGGTCCACTCTCACACGCACGCACGCACGCAGCAATGCCAGGTGCCTCTTCACAATGTGCCAGGTTGAGGGAGATGAACTAAACGTATCTATTTTTTTATACTGGAAGCAAGATGGCCAAGCCTCTGTTTTTATAGGCTGCATTTTCAACACCTTTTTAACCTTTGTTCCCTTTTAGTAAACATAAAACTCACATGACCTTTTTATAAGTCATTTGACATTTTAAAATAGATATAGGACCTAATAACAAAGCAAGGTAATAGCAGAATATTTTTATGTTTTCTGTACATTACTCTATGTTTTCGTCGTTAATGCCCTCCGCCCAGGTTTTTAATCTGTACCCTTCTGACCTACTGGAATTTCCATGCGAATCCCTCCCTGGTGAATTGCCTGCTGCCTGAAAGGGTGACCAGATCTGCACACCAGCCTCAGGCTACTGTTCATTCACTCCAAAGGGAAAGGAAAGAGGCAACAGCTTAGTGGACGGCCAGAGCTTGTCTTTAAAAAAGGTAGATGGCTCTAGTCAAACGGAGGAGGAGGCTGCTGGATGAAGAAAGAGCTCGCCTGTCAGAGAGCAGAGCTAGACCCAGCGACTAAGTGGATCTGGGCATAGAAGAAACGTTAGATTAAATCCCAGAGCACCGGAAATTGGAATTATAATTTCTTAATTGTTTTGTTGTTCCAAAGATATTTGCATGTATCATTAAATAACAGTTCATCTCTCTCCATTTAAAAGAAGCTATGCTATATAGAGATTTTAATTTTAAGATTTATAGTTCTTTTATGAGCCAATCTGTAAAACTAGAACCTTTATTAAACTAAGAGCATGTGTTATTATAAATAAAATGTGTACATTTAAATTGCTATGAGATATATCAGAATAAAATTTCTAGATTCTTGTAATTTTTTAAAAGTTTTTTTTTTTAAAAAAAGATCTCACTAAAGATGTCCCCTTTCTGACAGTGGGAGGAGTGAACAGCTAGCACTGCAGGTGAGCTATACCGTAAAGCAGGAGCCCGCCCCGCGTCTACGTTCCCTTCCAACACAACACTTTTGTTCTATGAATTGGTTTGTGTCTAAACATCATGAGCACAACACTGAGTGAGGGCATTCACAAAGATGTCGGTTCTCTCTCTCACCAGAAATAGCCAGTTAAAAAGAAGCACGAACATCATTAGTCATTAGAGAACTACAAAGCAATATCACAATGACATACCTCTTCTCACATACTGGGATAGCTGTAGTAAAATAAAATGAAAGACACACAATAGCAAGTGTTGACAAGGATGTGGAGAAATCGAAACCTGCATAGTAGAACTGTAAAATGGTGCAGTATCTTTGGAAAACAGTCTGGCAATTCCTCAAAAGTTAAACATAGAGTTAACATAGGACCCAACAATTCCACTCCTGGCTTTATACCCAAGAGAAATGGAAACATATATCTACACAAACACTTGTCCATGAATGTTCATGGCATCATTATTCATAGTAGTCAATAAGTGGAAGTAATCCAAATGTCTATCAACTGATGAGTAGTTAAATACAATGTGACATATCCATACAATAGAATATTATTCAGCAACAAAAAGGAATGAAGTCGTGATACATGCTACAACATGGGTAAACTCTGTGAATATACCAAAAAATTGATGTGTACACTTAAAATGAATGAAGTGTACAGTATGTGAATTATATCTCAATAAGACTGTAGAAAGGAAGAAAGAAAGAAAGAAAGAAAGAAAGAAAGAAAGAAAGAAAGAAAGAAAGAAAAAACAACTTAGGTACCAAATTCAGAATGCAAATTGACTGATGGATTCCAGACCAGTGCTGGCAACACATGTGGGGGTGAGGAAGAACGAGGAAGAAAGAAAAAGAAAAAAAGAATGACAGCAAAATAGGAATTAAAATTTTAGCATAGCTGTTATTTGTAATTTGCTAATTAAAGTGGGATTTCTATGGTATAAATATCTGCTTTTAAGTTCTGACACCAGAAGTTTTTTTTAAAGGATAATTTCTCCTAAATTTCCAGACATTAGCACCTTGAGACCCAGGCAGTCCAGATCCCTGACTTGTCCCCTATGTTTACCACACACACTAAACTGATTAAAGACCATATGGGTGCCTCTGGCCCAGTGCAACCCATGACCCTAAACATTTCTTCTTGAGATACCATCACCCAGGAGCCATGGAAACACTCCATACCTCTCTTGCCTTTTGACTTCAAAACAAAACAAGGTTTTGTGGGTTGTATTGCTGCTGATGTTAGAAACAAAAACTGCTTTGCCCTAGTCAGTTTGGCTCAGTGGATAGAGCATCGGCCTGAGTACTGAAGGGTCCTGGGTTTGATACCAGTCAAGGCACGTACCTCAGGGTGCATGTAGGAGGCATCCGATGGATGTGTTCTCTTACATTGATATTTCTCTGTCTTTCCCTCTCTCTTCTACTCTCTCTAAAAATCAATGGAAAAATATCCTTGGGTGAGGATTTAAAAAAAAACAAAACTGCTTTGGAAAGATTTGAGTGGTGGAAACTCCTAAGTCAGCAAAGACAAACTAATTAAGCTGTCAAAGCCTTCCTCTCAAAGTGTACAAATGCAATAAATTCTTTTATAACACAGTATCATTATCCAGGAGTGCTGAGCATCCCTTTTCTGGCTTCTCATTGTTTTCCATCTCATAGTCCTGGAGGGACTTGAGAATTAGATGACATTTGCAATACTTGCACAACATGACTGAGAATATTTTGCAATAGTAAACTTTTTAAATGTGAATATATAGATGCAGCTGTAGCATGCATGAACCATAATACTGATTTTTTTTATACTGACAATTAGATGAATATTAAACACTAGGATTGCAATAATTTCATTTTTATAAATAGATTTAATAAAATTTAATCAAATATTCAGAGTTAAATTTAAAAGTTCAGCTATATTTAATTTTATTAAAAATGTTGGTGTACTCATGTATTACTTTTATTTTGCCTTTTACTTATTTTTAAAACAATAACTTCTTAAAATATACAAAGTAATTATAATTTAAAATTCATATGCACTCTTACATTTTGATTTTGATAAAATATTCTCAAATATTAAGCACTTTGAATGCAATTGCATTTTATTTTTAATCTTTTTTGTTACTACTGTCAGTTGAACAGAAATTACATGAAAATATTTATTTGAACAACATAAGTAGTGTTTTTGCTGAAATCAAGAAAATAAAATATTGTGGAATAAAAGAATCAGGTCTGAATTATTTGTCTTTTGTTACTGAAGAATGTCACTAGCTCATCCAAACATGTGCAAAAATAATTAAATTCTTCCATCTTTGCTATTTTGTTAACATACATTAATGTTTTTGGATTTTGTTACTGATTTGTCAAGATAGAAGGAGAGAACATATTTTATTTCACATTTTAAAAGTATTTTTGCAATTTTTAAATGTGTGCCCTGCTTGGCCTGCTTCCAGAGGGGTCCAGGCAAATCTAAAGGATGAGCTGGGGAGTTTGGAGGAAGGCCCAATCTTTGCCTTCTCCCAAAAAACAAAAATAAAAATTCCAGGAATTCCTTTGGCTAGCCATACTTCTCTGAGCACACCTAAAATTCACCTAAGAGGCAAAATGAATTAAGCCTGTCTCCTCTGGAATGAAGGAGTGGGGTGGAGGGAGGAGGACTAGGAGAGGCAATAACAAGCCCCAGTCTCCGTCCAGTTCTGTCTGCAGAGCAGAGCAGGCAGGGCCAGGCACTAACGCTTCCCAGGGTGGGTGCAGGGGGTGGTTCAGAGCTGAGAGATGGCCTCCCCGCAGGAATCAATCCAGAGAGACGCTGCTGTTTGTGATCCTCACCCCGGCTGAAGCCCCAGGGACATGCAGGCTAGGAAGGTGGGGACAGGAGTGGGGTCAGAAGCTCTCTCCAGAACATAGAGCCTTGGGCCTGGGTCTTGCTAGCTCCTGAAGACTTTTATGCCAGTAAGAAAACCACATCCGGAGAACCAAGATGGCGGCATAGGTTAACGCCGGAGTTTGCTGCTTTGAACAACTACTTCAAAAGTGAAACTAAAAGACAGAACGGACATCACCCAAAACCACTGGATCGCTGGCTGAATGGAAGTCCTACAACTAGGAGGAAAGAGAAACGCATACGGACACTCAGAGGAGGCGCCGTGCTGAAGTCAAATTCTGAGGTGCGGAGTGCGCGCGCGGAGCGGGCTGGCGGCGGAGGGCGCGGTTGGCGTTTTCAATCGGGAGGGAGTCGCAGACTCTGAGCTCCAGATCCGGGCGAGTCTTTAGGGACCCAGACTCAAACGGGAGAAGCGGGACTGCCTGGCTTCGGTCAGAGCGAGTGCAGCTTTCTCTCCAAGCTTTGCAGCGGGTGCTGGGACTCAGAGAGGCAGAGCCCCTGGGGACAGGACTGAGAGCCGCCATAACTGCTCTCTCTGGCCCACCCTGTTGATCCTGTGCAACCCGCCCCGCCCAAGCCCTGCACAGAGGCATTTGCCGGATAGCCTCAGGCAAAGGCCAGATTAGCACCTCCCTAGAGGACAGAAGTTCTCTCACTGCTGACACAGCTGATTCTCATAGCCACTTGGCCTGGAGGTCAAACCCTCCCTGGAATTAGCTACAAGGTTTAACTATAAGACTGCGCACAAAGACCACTAGGGGGTGCACCAAGGAAGCATAACAAAATGCGGAGACAAAGAAACAGGACAAAATTGTCAATGGAAGATATAGAGTTCAGAACCACACTTTTAAGGTCTCTCAAGAACTGCTTAGAAGCCGCCGATAAACTTAATGAGATCTACAAGAAAACTAATGAGACCCTCGATGTTATATTGGGGAACCAACTAGAAATTAAGCATACACTGACTGAAATAAAGAATATTATACAGACTCCCGACAGCAGAACAGAGGAGCGCAAGAATCAAGTCAATGATTTGAAATGCGAGGAAGCAAAAAACACCCAACCGGAAAAGCAAAATGAAAAAAGAATCCAAAAATGCGAGGATAGTGTAAGGAGCCTCTGGGACAGCTTCAGGCATACCAACATCAGAATTATAGGGGTGCCAGAAGATGAGAGAGAGCAAGATATTAAAAACCTATTTGAAGAAATAATGACAGAAAACTTCCCTCACCTGGTGAAAGAAATGGACTTACAGGTCCAAGAAGCGCGGAGAACCCCAAACAAAAGGAATCCAAAGAGGACCACACCAAGACACATCATAATTAAAATGCCAAGAGCAAAAGATAAAGAGAGAATCTTAAAAACAGCAAGAGAAAGAAACTCAGTTACCTACAAGGGAATACCCATACGACTGTCAGCTGATTTCTCAACAGAAACTTTGCAGGCCAGAAGGGAGTGGCAAGAAATATTCAAAGTGATGAATACCAAGAACCTACAACCAAGATTACTTTATCCAGCAAAGCTATCATTCAGAATTGAAGGTCAGATAAAGAGCTTCACAGATAAGGAAAAGCTAAAGGAGTTCATCACCACCAAACCAGGATTATATGAAATGCTGAAAGGTATCCTTTAAGAAGAGGAAGAGGAAGAAAAAGGTAAAGATACAAATTATAAACAACAAATATGCATCTATCAACAAGTGAATCTAAGAATCAAGTGAATAAATAATCCGATGAACAGAATGAACTGGTGATTATAATAGAATGAGGGACATAGAAAGGGAATGGACTGACTATTCTTGGGGGGGAAAGGGGTGTCGGAGATGCGGGAAGAGACTGGACAAAAATCGTGCACCTATGGATGAGGACAGTGGGTGGGGAGTGATTGCGGATGGTGGGGCGGGAACTGGGAGGAGGGGAGTTATGGGGGGAAAAAAGAGGAACAAATGAAATAATCTGAACAATAAAGATTTAATTAAAAAAAAAAAAGAAAAAAAAAAAAAGAAAACCACATCCCCTTTAGACGAAGAAACATAAAAGTTTCCCTTTCCTCTTTGCAGAAGCAGCCCTGGGCCAGGGAGCTCGACTTGGCAAGGGGAGCCAGGTCTGGGTTTCAGTCCCCGGTAGCCCCTTGGCTGGGCACCAAGCACAGCACACAACCTGCACCACAAAATACTCTAGCCTGGGCAGTGGTGGCCACAGGAGAGCAGGAAAGGTGGCCCGACTTCTGGTGGTGGCACATGGGAGCAGAGATTTCAAAACTCCATTCCATGCACCTTTAAGTTCCATCGAGGTGCCTCTGACCCCAGCTCCAAATGACACATCAACTCCAGCAGCTCCCCGTCGCCTGACATGCAGCATAGTTTTGTTTTGGCCTGGAAAAAGGGATTGTACAACTTAAAAAAAATTGTTTAACTCTTGATCTAGACCAGCCACATCATGGCCTCTAGAGAGAAGGGACAGCCAGTGTGCTTTTCAGGGATAGCAATAGCCACTGACTTTTGTCCCTCTAGCAATAGGTGTACCTCTCCTTGACCCCACCACGTACTGTCCTTTACAGTTCTTAGAACTTTTTCAGGACCTTAGATGGGGAGTCTCTGTAAATCTAAATTAGTAGGCTTTATGAAACCTTTCACAAGCCAAAGCAGACAAACAATATATTTACATTTTAAACATCCACATTTGAAAAATCTTCTAGGTATAATCTACTGTAATATATAGCCAGCAAAGCAGCATGATATTATCTCATTGTCCTGACTAAGTTTAGCAGCAAACATTTTCAGAATATGAAATTAAACAACACAGGTCATAGGACAATGAATAATATGCTATGTGTAGTTAATTATTCCTGGCTCTAAAAAAAGTCATCCTAGCCTCTATATAAAAATTGTGTGTGTAGTTATTTCACTTTGAAACGTCATAAGGTTATTGGTTTCAAAAACACAAAGGATGCCCTAACCGGTTTGGCTCAGTGGATAGAGCGTTGGCCTGCGGACTGAAAGGTCCCAGGTTCGATTCCGGTCAAGGGCATGTACCTGGGTTGCGGGCACATCCCCAGTGGGAGATGTGCAGGAGGCAGCTGATCGATGTTTCTCTGTCATTGATGTTTCTGACTCTCTATTCCTCTCCCTTCCTCTCTGTAAAAAATCAATAAAATATATTTTTTAAGAAACACACAAAGGAAGTGAAAAATAACATTTCTTCAGAGAATGTAATGTTTAATTCTTTATTGCATCTCTTTGACCTGTGGCTTGCTTATAACTATGCAATGCACAATTCTTTGTGCCATTGAAATTAAGGGTTCAGAGTATTTTTAGTCTTTTCCAGGGCTTGGCGTGGGGGGAGAGGGGAAACCAAATAATTTAGATACAGAAAAGATATAATTTTTTCCCAATAGCTACTAAATCTGATGAGCCATTATAATCATAAGGTAGATAGAAGTACATTTTGTCATTTTCCATGAAGAGATAACCTCTACTTTTAAGGTTAACTTCAAACAATATGCTGTTGTTATCTACCCTTTAGACTTCAGACTTCAAAAATCAAGCATTTCTGTAATATCTGAATGAAAGTCACTTGTCTGCCTAATTTTTTAAAAATAAGCTCTAGAGATTTAACGCACAGAATAGTGAATACAGACAACAATAATGTATTATAATCATCAAATGAGCAAAGAAACCAGAACTACATGATTCCAACCACTAAAAAGAAAAGATAATTAGGGGATGTAATTGTGAGTGAGTTCATTCTAATACGCCAATAAGATCAAATAAGCAAGCCATGTTGTTAATAGCGATGATGGAAGTGGTAGGCTGGCAGATGTTTCCCTGTGACTTGGGTGATCACCTAAAAAAAGATGCATGAGGTCAAGCCCACTTTTGCTTTTTGGGATAATGTTGCCTTCATGCCCTGGGAAGCCTGAGGATTTTTCCTCTACATTTTTTTTTCTTGCTGCCCTAGGATTTACATTCTTGCTTCTTGATTAGTTTAACATCATTGAAAGCTTACTAAGTGTCCAACAAACACTGTACTAGATGCTAGGAATGCAAAGATAAAGAATACAGTCTTTGCGGTCAAGGAGTTCAGTCTGGAGTTCAGACAATGGGCATTCTGTGTGATATGCACTAGTGGCCTGCATAAGGTCCAGTCCAGCCCACAGATTTTGAGTCCAGAGCAGGGATTCCGTTTCTTCATCTGGGTAATTTTTCTAGGGTCCATTCAAACTCTAAAATGTATATGATTCTAGTTATAGACTCTAGGTTTCATATTATTCTGATAAGGTGTTTTACAGAGACACTGATATAGCTACGGCACTTCTATAATGCGGATGCCAGAAGTAGTCTTAGTATCCCAGACACCTCTTAATGTTTTCCTGATGTTATTTAACCTACCCAAGGCCGCATTTACATTTTATCTGCTGGGGGGAAGGGGTGTTGGTGTGGGTATGTTTTGAGAGTGCAGGACCCCTTTAATGAACCCTCATTTAGGAAACAGTGGTTTTGTCACCTTTCTCAAGTTACTTGCCACAGATTCAAATTCTGGAAGAACTGACTTGTCTTTGACCCTTTTGAAATGAATACACATCTGAGACACACTCCTCTCTTCTATTTTAGAAAGAAAGGCCTTCAAATGGTTCCATTTTGTGATTTATTGGGTGGCTTCTTGCCAGTCTCTTGGTTTGCATCATCCAAGCTCGTGGGGTTTGCTGATTCAGACATCATTCTGCTCTTTATAGCTCTTCCGCTGGCCACCTCTAAATAAGTAAAACCATTCTCCAGCTTCAGTGGTAATTCTCGTTTTTGTTTGTTTTGTTTAAGGAGGTTCAAGAAGACCCAGAGCAAAATTAGATGAATTGTAGACCAGTGAACATCAACTGGGGGTAAAGGGGCATATGAGCTTTTTCAAACTGCTCAGTGCGCCCCCGCCCATCCCTGTCCATGGCAGCATTTGAAAATCACTGCAGGCAGAGAAATAATACATTAGAACATGGAGCCCAAGCTCCACTTACATTTCTGTCACCAACTCCCCAACGGCTCTGTGATCCTGGTTCACCTTCTGGTCAATTATACTAATCAAAATTGCATATTTTGAGTTTAAATAAGTAAAATTTTTATATGATTTAAATTCCAAAGAAGGAAACATTTAATGAAAAAGCTATCATGGAAAACATATATGTAGACTGTCTGCTATATACTTACCCCAAAAACCAACAGAAAAGTTTGTTAAATTGGGTTCTTTGAGTAAGTCTTGTTCCTCCCTCAAGGAAACAGACATTCAATTGTAGCTGGAGGATCAGTTTCAAAATGATGCCCATTCCTTCACTGGGGCATCATTTAGGTGTGCTGTCCTAGCTCCTGGGGAACATCCCCTTACCCAGAAGAATGGTAGAGAGTTGACGGGGCCCAGCAGAGGCAGGCAGTCACAGACCCACAGAGAAGGGCGTGTGAAGCTTAGAGACACTTCATGTCTCAGAGAGCCCCGGGATTTGGTACTTCCACCAATTACCAGAGCTCATCTCATTCCTGGCCAAGGTCATTTTCTCCTTAGCTTTCTCTAGAAAGTCTCATCTTGCCTCCTTCCACCTTTGGTCTCCCAAGTGTTCTAGGAGGCCACAGCTCTTGTCCGGCTCTCTGGTCTCTGTTCCTTCTTGGGCCTTCCTGTCTCCTTTGCTATCAAAGCCTAATAATGTATTTATTTTCTGGCAATTTACAGAAACATTTTCTCATCCCATGAACTAGAGTGTCCATGGCTTTTTGGCTGGGACTTTGTGGATTCTTGAGGATGGGTCCAGCTAGAATATACTCCTAGACTCTTGTCTTTCTCTCACTCAATATCCTCTCAGGAAGTCATGTGAGTTATCAGATTGGTGAACTTCAGAGAAGAAACTGAGCTTAGATCAGCCCTTGTCTTCTCAGAGACAGCCTGTCACAAGCAGTATAAATTCTAGCCTACTCTCTGTCATGCAGTATGGGGCCAACACAAGTCACTCTACCCTGAAACTTTATCTTAGGGGTAGAAACACACTAACCCAAGCTCACAGAGACTGCGGTATAACCAGAATTCAAATTTATGCCATTTTAATGATAAATGCAGCCAGCTAGGAAGACAGGCCCTCACATCAGTAGATCAGGGCATTTGCTCCCTGTAGACACAGATCAAAGTGATTTAAATACTATATTTAAAGCATGAAATCTGAGTAAGGAGAGGTGGATAGTTGATTTATCAAAGGATACATTTGCCACAGGGACTTGAGAGCTCAAGTCCTGGGGCCAAGGCCCCTTCGCCTCTGAACAGTATTTGGAAGGTGCTACCAACTTCTGGCTTCTTCGGCTTAGGTCTCCCATGCTATCGGCTGACAGCCCCTCTGCCCACCTCCTCTGTTCACCTAGGCTTTCTCCAAACAATTGATTCATTTGGTGCTTGCCATTCTGAGATTACCTGCAAGTCACCTTGGTTAAAGTTATAGGTATTTCCAAAGTCTTCTCTATCATATTTATCAATTTATCAGTTGTCTATCAGTTTACTCCTTCTCTCAAGTGTGTGTGTGTGTGTGTGTGTGTGTGTGTGTGTGTGTGTGTGTTTTACTGACTTAACTCTTAGAAGACAACCTCATATTCTATTTCCAAGATACTTTACAGTTACCCCATTTACCGCCAACAAAGTACCTTTTAGCTCTTTGGAAAAAAACCTTTAGTATAACTGTTTTTATCATACTTTGCAACTTAACTGCCTGAATTCAAGCACTTAAGCAGTTTTTCCCGATTTTATATTGTAATAACTTATGAGACTGAGCTAATGAAGATAAACATCTAGTAAGGACTCTCAGTTTAACTCATCTGTGTGTTTTTTTTAACCGCTGTTAAATAGTCTTACGCAATAAACTCAACACATCTCTAAGATCTCTGATATGTTTCCAGAGGCAGCGGATAAAAATACTTTACTTTTAAGCAAAGAAATACCCAGTTGGATGCCTCCAACAATAGAATCAGCCTCAGATCAGAAATGTCTTTCCCAACTGTCTTCCTTTATTTCCTCTCCCCAAATCCTCCTGTGTTCAGTTTTGTGCACTGTAGACATAACAGTGAAAATATGATGTCATAGAAGATTCTAGCCCTCTGGAGCTTTCATCCTAGTTGAAAGAGACAGACTAGAAAAAAACACAAGTAAACAAGAAAACTATCAACAATTGGTTAGTACTATACAGAGAATACAACTGAATAATGTAATAGTGACTATTTTAGATGGGGTCGTCAGTGAAGGCGTCCCTGAAGAGTGATGTTGAAGCTGAGACATGAATAAGAAGGAGCCAATCATGATTTAAAAAGAAAAAGGGCATTGCAAGGAGAGGACGGCAGGGACAAAGGCCCAAAACAGAGGAGCAGGCTTGGTGAAGTGCACGAAGAGAAAGAAGGCTCGTGAAGTGGGGCTGGCCAGGAGGAGAGTGGCAGTAAGAAAACGTCTTCCACCCAGAGCATAAGAATGTGGAATGTGTGCAGGCAAATGCCTTGATAATTTCCTCAGTTAGAGGGACAATGGAAACTGAACTGCTTTACCCTGACTCATGTTTTTGCTCTATTTTTAAAATATCTCATAAGCAAAGAGGGGTGTGTAATATGGTTTGGTTCCGTTTCTATACCATTGTCTCTGGCCAAGCTCATTTGTGTGTCTTTTTCAGATTTGCCAGGTGATACCATGTTCTAAATCAGACAAATGACATTTGAGAAGAGCAAAAGGGCAAGGGTGTTAAAAAGGCATCACCCACCCCTCGGTAGCTCAGAGGTCACATGTGTTTAAAAGCCAAGCATGAAAGGGTAGGACCCAGGTGAATGACTTTTTATGAACTGTTTTATTAAACTTGACAAACACTTTTTGAGGGATGGAGGTGTCAGGATTCTGGGTCTCCAAGGAAAGAATAAATCAGGCTTCAAAATGTATGTTGGCCCGAAAGTTTGCAGGTCCATAAACTCATTGTTCTCACTTTATTCAAGAGAGAGCTGACTCTGGGGAACTGATTCACATTCATCAGAGTTATGGTAGACCGATGAATAAAATGCAATGCCATTTTATTCATTACCTGTGAGAGTTGTAACTCCCAGCTGAAATTCATGTCTGTTGGTCAGCACATACATACTCTTCCTGGTAAGAAAATCTATTTAAGAAATCAAATTAAAGTCAGAAGGTTAAATGTGAAATATGGAAGCTGAACAAATCAAGTTGGATATTTTGAAAGACTATTTTCATTAAGCAATGGCAGTCTGCTACAGTCTTTTTTTCACTACAAGGACATACGATTCCATCTGGGAAAATAATCTACTTATTCAGCTGGACAGAGAAGGCCAGTCCTGGAGAAACACTGGCAAATTTTTACGCCCAGTCATTCCTATTTCTAGGCCTGGGCCACTGTTTCCCAAAGGGTGGTCTAAGGTCTACCTGCAGTAAATGTGCCTTGGATATTTATTAGAAATTTATTTTTCTAGGCCCCACCCCACACTTCTGAATTATAATCTCTGGTCTTCGGCTGGGAATATTAATCTTACCTCCTTTTCTGGAGAACTGTAAACACACTGTTTTGAAAAACCACTGCTAGCTACTAAGCTATAGAACTACAGGCAAGTTAGTGACTTAACTTGTGCAAGCCTCAATTTATTTGTCTGTAAAACAGGGATAATAATAGGATCAAATGAGTCAAGATGTTTAAAGCCCTTGGAACAGAGTCTGGCACCTACTAAGCCCACAATACATGCTGGTATTCTATTATTACCATCATTAATGTCATTCATCATCTTCATTGTCACCATTCAGCCCATCAGATTTGATTTTTATTTTTTATGAAACAAAGCCAAGTTTATTGGTTACTATAGCAAAGGAGACAACACCCTGGACAGTCTTAAAAGCATCTCCCAGATTGTTTTCAGGGTTTCTGCTTATTAAGGATAGAAAAGATAGTGTCTTGAACCACTTCCAAATCATGCAGCAGGACACATTTATTTTTAGGAGGGTTTCTAATGGCATCCACAGTGTTTGACTCAAAGCTTACCCTTGATCTCAGCATTTGGCATATCGTTGCCCCGTAATGAAAGTTGGGCTGCATCTTACTTTGGGATCTCAAAATTCTCTATTTGCTGACAACAGCAACAAATGCATCACTCTAAGTGTTGTCACTTGTCATATTTACACTTCCTTTAAAAACTGAACAAAACATAGAAAGAATCCTCTCCACTTAGTATTGGCTGAGTGACAGTGATTCTGATTAAACCTTGAAGGTACCATGCAAGTACATCTCGAAGTAGAGTACCACATGCCATACGTTGCAACTTGTCAGAGTCTGTAGGCACAGCAGAACTTAGGACAGCACATTCCTATCAACTCTCTTTTCATCTGAATTCTTCCGAGTGGGTTACAAACATTAATTAAGCCTCCAAACACCCCTGGGGCACAGATAATTACACTAGTCATTCCTGCATTGTAGATGGGCACATTAAAGGAGGGAGAGGTTAACTGAAGTTAACTCTTCAGGTTGGGCTGAATCAGCAGCAAAACCACTCAGGGAACTTTTCATCAATGCAGTAATGTAAATAGTTCTGCAACTGGTTTCCTTAAGCTTAACACTGAAAACTAAGTTGTTGAAAATGAATACATTTTTGCAAAAACCAGAATTAAGTCTAATCCGGTAAAGAAAAATGGAACTTATGTCCTGGGTTTAGCTACTCTGACTTCCTGTATGTCCAATCTGCTTCCCCAGTGCTGGACCTCTCTATCTGCTAATAAATATGGATTCTTGTTCCTTCCTCTCATTTCCACTTACCAGTAAACTGTGAGTCTGCAGTGTGTTGTTGGCCTGCAGTTGGGGGAAATAGTTACTCAAAAGTGTGACTTCCACGGCCTGCTGAGAGCCATGCCTACCAGACCACCTGGCTCCACCCATTTCACTCACCTACTGGTTTCTGCTAATATAACCCAGCTCCTAGGTCATCATTTAGCTGGGTCCAGGACTCAGAGTACTAGCTCTAGATTGGTAGCTGAGATTCAGCTCTAGCTTTTAAAAATAATAACTTCTGGCCCTAGCTAGTTTGGCTTAGTGGATAGAGCATTGGTCTGTGGACTGAAGGGTCTTGGGTTTGATTCCAGTCAAGAGCATGTACCTTGGTTGCAGGCTCCATCCCTGGCCCTGGTTGGGGCCTGTGTGGGAGGCAACCAATTGATGTGTCTCTCTCACATCGATGTTTCGCTATCTCTGTCTCTCCTCCTACCTTCCACGCTCTCTAAAAATCAATGGAAAAATATCCTCTGGTGAGGATTGACCAAATAATAATGACAATAATAACTTCTATTTTTCTCTTGTTACAATTAATCATGTCTTCATTTTAGACTTTTTGAAAAATATAACTGAGAAAAAGGTGAGAACATTTAAAACATAACAAAAAAAAGATTAAAATTTCCCGTAATACTTGTTATTGATGTATAGTATATATGTTTATATATTAAAGTGTACTAATCTTAAATATACATTTTAATAGATTATATAAGTGTAACTGTATACTTATTTAACCAAAACCTAGGTCAACATAAAGAAACATTCTAGCACTACAGAAAGTCCTCAGTTGCCCCTTCCCAGTCAATATCCCTTTGCCCCAGAGGTAAAGTATATTTTGACTTTTATCACTTCTGATTAGATTTTTAATTTCATATAAATGGAATCATATAGTATATACTTTTTATATCTTCCTTTTTCCACTCATTATAATGTCTGTGAGATTCATCCCTGCCTTACTTGTAGTAGATTGGCTTTTGTTTGTTTTTGTTGTGTAAAATTCCACCATGTAAATACACTATAATTTATTTATCAGTTCCCCTGTTGAGGGATATTTAGCTAGTTTGCAAATTTTGGTTATTAAAAATAAAATTGTCCATGTCCTTCAGTGGTCATATTCATTTTTGTTGGGTATATACCTAGGAGTGGAATTGCTAAGTCATAGAGTAGTCTTAGAGCTGGCTTTTAGACATGTGCCAGTTCCCCAAACTGATTGCATCATTTTACATTCCTATCAGCAATGTGTGAAAGTGCCATTAACCAACACTTGATATTTTCAGTCTTTTTCATTTTTGACATTCTGTAGAGTGTAAGTTGGTATCTCATTGTGGTTTTTATTTGCATTTCCCTGGTGACTATTGATGCTGAGCACTTTTTCAAACACTTATTGAACACTGAACATTCTTTTGTGTGAAATGCTTGTTCAAATCTGCCCATTTTTTGATTGGGTTGTTTGCCTTTTTCTTATTGGTTTATAGGATTCCAGTTCTTTGTTAGATATATACATATTCTTCTCTCGGTCTGTGACTTACCCTTTCACAGAACTTCTTAATTTTATTAAAGTCCAATTTTTCAATTTTTCCTTTATGGTTAACTTTTATGTCTACTTGTCTCTCTTTTGTTTTCCATCTTACCACTCTCAAACATTCATCAAATTACACACACATACACACACACACACACACCAATATGTAATTAGCACAAAGTGCTAAACAAATATTTCTTCTCATGCTTTGAGTAGTTTAAACATTACATTTACAGGTGAAACTGGTTTGGCTCAGTGGACAGAGCGTTGGCCTGCGGACTGAAGGTTCCCAGGTTCGATTCTGGTCAAGGGCATGTACCTTGGTTGCAGGCACATCCCCAGTGGGAGATGTGCAGGAGGCAGCTGATCGATGTTTCTAACTCTCTGTCCCTCTCCCTTCCTCTCTGTAAAAAATCAATAAAATATATATTTTTTAAAAAGATTAAACATTACATTTACATGTCTCATGGCTTCAGCAAATCCCATTCTACACAGGAATATCTGAGATATTTTTAAAAACTAGAAAACATTCTGCTCACCCCAGCTACAGGAGAAAAAAAAATATTTAGCTACTAAAAAATGACAATTTTGTGGCATTAAGTCAGATTCCTCATCTAAAAAATATAAGAGACCATGACACGGAAGTTCCTCCAATCTCTAACATTCTGCTATTTTACTTACTGGACGCCATTTGTAAAGAGAAAATAGATGAATTCAAATAAACATCAGAACATAAAAATATCTATATAAATAAAAGCCAAGCGACCGGAAAGCAGGAACAACCGGAACGACCAGTTGCTATGACGTGCACTGTGGCTGGCCAACGGTCCTGATGGGTGGGGCCTCGCCTCGACCTGCCTGGCCTAATTGGAGGTGGGGCTGGCCAGCCAACTCCCTGTGGCCCCTTCCCCCTGGCCGGCCCCACCCCCAATCAGTCCCCCACCTTAATTGGGGGCAGGGCCAGCTGGCCAATTGCCTGTGGCCCCTCCCCCCAGTTGGCCCAGCCAATCGGTCCCCATTGGGGGGCTGGCCAGACCCCACCAGTGCATGAATTCGTGCACCGGGCCTCTAGTATTTAAATAAAAGCACAGAATGAAGAAAAATACATATGCAAAATATAAACAATAGGATCTTCCCCTCTAAAATATATTGATAGAAATTGATACAAATATATAATTCAAATATGTATGGTAATGTTCCATTATATGCCATAAATAATCAAGAAAAATGAACTGAAAGTTTGCACATCTGATTGTAAATGTAGTAAATCACCATCTGGAAAAAATGGAGAGGCTCATTAAAAACATAAATTAAGGCCTGGCCAGCATGGCTCAGTGGTTGAGCATCAACCTATGAACCAGGAGGTTACAGTTCGATTCCCAGTCAGGCCACATGAGATGCGGGCTCAATCCCCAGTGTGGGGCATGCAGAAGGCAGCTGATCAATGATTCTCTCTCATCGTTGATGTTTCTATCTCTCTCTTCCTCTCCCTTTCCCTCTGAAATCAGTAAAAATATACTTTAAAAAACACACAAATTAAAATGACATTAATGCAGCGATTTTCAAACTGCTGCAAGAATTTTTAAAACATGCAATACCTGACTAGTCAGGAGCACTGACTTCTTTTCCCTTAGATTGTAAAATTTTTAAAAATGACAACAGCCAACACAACACTAATCATCCGGTGTGAATGAATCAAAATTATGCCTTTTTTTTTTTGGTCAGATCAGCAAAAGATATATTTTTTTTGGTATGCCGCAGAATTTTAGAAATTAGTTTATGTGTACCATGAGATGAAAAAGGTTAAAAACCGCTCACTCATGTATCACTACCCACCTTCCTCTGGCTGTAGCCAAGAATGACCCCTCCTTCCCTCTCATTTCTGAAAACTCTGCCCCACTGAGAAATCACCCATATTCTACCCACCCCTGTGAGTTAACTGCTGTGAGCTAACTATCCCTACCATGAAAGCAGATTACAGCCATTGACCAATCCCACCATCTACTCACTTCTCACTTCCTCTCACAACAGTGTCCCAGAGCCGGTCCACCTAACTAGCCCCAACCTAGCCAGGGTTGAAGCTGGAATCAGACTGCCCTGGTGACTAGGGGCAAACCAGTGCCTCTGAGCCTTCACTCCTGTATCTATATAAGGGAAAACCTTTACGGCACAGGATTTTCAGGGGGTTAAATGTGATGTCAGTAAAAATTCCCAGCACATGGTGCACGTAGGAAGCTCCAGCCAGAAGCCTTCTTTCTGACAAAGGAGCAACGCCCGACACCTGGCATTGAAACACGGGCTCTCCCAGCCACTACCAGAAGTACCCCAATGTTACTAGAGTTTGGTATTCACTCTCGTTCTGAGTGGTTTGTTCAAACGTGCACTAAGGGACTAGGGGCCAGAGCAACCTTTTTATCAACTAGAACGTTGTTCTTTAAGCTGGTGGCACTGTTAAAACACATTGGAGCCAAACAGGAAACTGTTGTGCTCATGGCCGACCAGGCTGTCCTGGAAGACCAGAGGACAAAAAGTAGGACGAGGCTGGGCATGGGGATGCAGGGCTCTAAAGGATTCCTGCGCAGGAAGGAGAAAGGATGAAACAAGTAGATTCTTACACAGTGTGATAGCTTTCAAGTAAAAGTAAGAGCCCTGGCCGGTTTGGCTCAGTAGATAGCACGTTGGCCTGCGAACTGAAAGGTCCCAGGTTCGATTCCGGTCAAGGGCACATGCCCGGGTTGTGGGCTCGATCCTCAGTGAGGAACTTGCAGGAGGCAGCCGATCCATGATTCTCTCTCATCATGGATGTTTCTATTTCTCTCTCCCTCTTCCTTCCTCTCTGAGATCAATAAAAATATATTTTTAAAAAATAAATAAAAAGGTATGTAACTTAAAAAAAAAAAGTAAAAGTAAGAAGGGGAGAGAGAGAGAGAATCCGGGCTTGTTACAGTTTCAAGTACTAGTTTTACTATTAAGTCAATGCCATTTAACCTTCCTAGATCTCAATTTCCTCAACTGAAGAGTGAGATTAAAAGTAAATGTATCTCTCTCTCTCTTTTTTTAAAAGTTCCCAGCACATATGCTCACTCCATTTTCTCCTTCTGCCCTTGCATTCCCTATCTTTTGGGTTGGAGCCAAATCCTCCTTACTGGCACCGAAAAACCAGACATCATGAACTGTCCTCAGCCCACCCCTCCCCCACTCTTAGATCAGAAATATCAGAGCTTCTCTCCCTCTCCCAGTTGCCAGCCCAGGCTTTGTTGAAATTTATGGCCCAGGTCTGCTGTGAATTAGAACTAGAATTGTACTCGTGCCTATTGCTCAGAGTGGTGGAAAACACTGATAGATGTTTTCTGCCATGCCAAATTAGAATCCTCACTGGCTTCCTCCCATAAACTCTGCTATAATTGGTGGTTTGAGTCCACATTACCATGGATACTCTTCTGCTCTTACATTAAGAATTAAATTGATGTTGCAGGCAGATCTGGGAATTTAACCACTATTTGTACCACAGTCTCTGTGGGAAAATATATTCTGTGTTCCAAACAATTGACCTTTTGGAGTTGATCCAGTTCCTAAGTTGGGGACGGCCTGTACAATATTGTGTTACATTTTGGGTTTCATTTGTGTACTTCAGAATCAAAGACTTTTTATAGCTGGAAGAAACTCTGGAGATCATTTATTAATGGACTGATTTTGTAGTTAATGAAGCCAAGGTTCAGAAAGACAGAGGGATTTGTCTATAGTTATTCAGCGACTTTGGTCTCCTACCTCCAAGCCAACGTTTTTCCCACTATCCAGATCATTGTGTGCTCATTGCCCCACGTGGTCATTAAAGCAGTAAAAAGTTGGGAAGATCATGACTTCCTCAACACAGAATCAAAAATACTAAATGTTTCATAAATACTTAATTGGTCCATTATTCACTTTCCTTTCGAGGTCCATTCACTGTAAGATTTCCTTAAATAGCAAGTACCCTTGGATCACTTCAATTAAGAACTTATTTATAACAGACTTGAGTAATAACTCATAAATATTCTATTTAACCAGTGTGTCCTACATTAGAGAACCTATCAGTGTTGGATGTCATTCCAATAAATATTTTTCACAGTTCACAGACATATGTGGTTTTAGTTTTAGAAGATACATGCCATTAATTTTAATGTGGTCTTAGGGGAGAGTTACTCATTTTATAACTACATTAGAAAACTTAACGCTCTGTTTGTTTTGTTCGCCAAAACTAATTAAGACAGAGACTTACAAAACTATTCAGAAGTAAACCTTCTCCAACTGAAAAGATGCCTCACATAATTTAAATGTACAGCATGAGGAGAGCAAACATCATTAGAAATGAAATATTTACATGACTTTATTTGAAACAAAGTTTTCATATTTTGTATACTTTTCTTCATCAACAAACACATTTAGTTATTTCCTGGTACCCTGTTTGCATGAGCAGGATCAGAGAACACTGAAAGAGAAGCAATCTCATATATGTAGCAGGCATGGTTTTACTGTAACAAACTTGGAATGACCTAAATAGATAGCTGATCCTGTAATCTAATTACAAGAAAAAGAAGGGCCACCGATCAACTCTTCAAAAATTAAATAGTCATCCTTTGTAGTGGCTGCCCATCCATGTTAAATGCCTTAGAGTTCACAGTTCTATATAGCCAAGTAGCTCTTTCAGTTACTGGGCATTTATTTTGCAATCACTTTATCTTGAAGAATAGAGAGTGAGCTTAAGAGACAATGCTCCACTGAGAGGTTGTGTGCGTGTTGGGAGGTCTGAAGTGTGTGTGTATGTGTGTAGGTGGGGGAGGCGGGGGTACCATTATTGGCCAAGAGCAGGGGAAGAGGCTTTTGGTAATACCTGGCTTTATCATTTTTGTACTAAAATGACTGAGAACATGACTTAGCTGGTAACTTTGGTGCCTGATTCTTCTCTCATATGTGCATTGAAATGAAACCAAAAATAAATCCTAAGGAAAAATCTTGGCCCCGTCCAAGTGTACAACATAACCTGGCTCTGGATTGAGGGGTGGCCTCCTACTGATGTACATTGTTTTGTATGGTATCTCAATATCTTTGAATTGAGCTAACCACAAAAGATATACTGCCCTTGCCCTAACCGGTTTGGCTCAGTGGATAGAGCGTCGGCCTGCCAACTCAAGGGTCCCAGGTTCAATTCCAGTCAAGGGCATGTACCTTGGTTGCAGGCACATCCCCAGTAGGGAGTGTGCAGGAGGCAGCTGATTGGTGTTTCTCTCTCATCGATGTTTCTCTCTATTCCTCTCCCTTCCTCTCTGTAAAAAATCAATAAAATATATTAAAAAAAAAAAGATATACTGCCCTTGAAGTATATCTAGTAAAATTTAGAAATTGCTGCCACTTAAGACTTATTAAAGACTTGATTAAAAGGAATCATTTATGAAAGGGCAGCCCATTGAATATCCATTCATTAATTTATAAGCTATCTGGGATTAGTCAGGGCTGCAAAGAGCTGTATATCACCATCACATCCTCCACATTTCGCTATCTAAACCTACTCACTTTCACACTATATTGGCCAGTATTGGAAGGCATCCTATCGAATAATAGACAAACATGGTAATTGACCATACCTTTGCTTTGCCTCCCACGGGCTAATCAGCAAGGTATGCAAATTAACCACCAACAAAGATGGTGGTTAATTTGCATACGTAGGCACAAAGCAGCAGAGCGAAGACTGAAGGCAGCTCCGGCAGGAGCGAAGGCCTTGGTCCCAGGTGCCAGAGGAAAACCGGTGCTGGCAGCCAAGGGAAGGGAAGGCCTATTGCACAAATCTTTTCGTGCAACAGGCCTCTAGTATAAAAATATCCCTTGAAAGTCTGTGCCATGTTTACTAAAAGAAATGAGACTGCTATTCACTATGTTCCAAAGTGCCTTCTTTGAGGACAATCCAGCACAGTGATGGCTGGGTTCCTCTGAGCACTGGTCTAAAGGGCACTGATCTGTCCCAGGTATTTCCCGTGAGTACAGATAAGATCATGATTATATTAAGACCTTAACTTTTGATTCCCCAAGCCCCTTGCAATCAAAATTATCCAATTTTCCTCCACAGACATTTCTGGAATTACCCAAGAATATTGACATATATGACTCAAGTCTCCCTAAGCCTAGTGGCGTGCTAGTAAATGTTTAACGACCAATTCTCTGATGGAAAAAAACCTACAAATTTGTAGCATTAATTTTACAATAAGGAAAGTAGCAAAACTTACTGTAAAAACTCCCACACTGTCAATATGATGTCACTGAACAGGGAGTTGAAAGGAGATGCAGAGCAGCATATCATTATATAGTATTTCCATCATGCATATATGACAGATGCAAACAACCCCTAGACTATACATAATAGTGAAATGTAGCAACATAAACAGGATGAGTTTCTAGTAATCATTGCCTTTGTTTTAGTACTGTGTAATTTATTTGTAAGTCTACATAATTTAATTTTTAAATAATAGCTCTGTTTAACAACTGGCTTGCAAAAATCCTGAAAATTTAACCATTGTCTCTCATGAGAGTGTAAGCTGGCTCCAGCACACCACCAGATAAAGGCCCACTGGTTTGGGAGTCCCAGCTAATCGTTTGCCCTTCGGTTTGTTAGAAAGGGATCCTAGAAAACAAAGAGCAGGATCCCTTTTCTCTGTCTTGCCACATGCTCAAAAAGCGTGGGGGGCAGTTTCCTGCATGCAGTCAGCAGCACTACCTGGTCCCCTCCTCCAAAGCCTGCTAGTCTCCAGGCCTGGGCACCCAGAGGGCTGCTGGCCCCGCGGGCTGGCCGAGGCAATGTCTCCTACGCCACTGGCAGCCTTCTCCCGTCTCTGCCTCCTCGCGGCTAGTGAACTGATGACCGCCCCTCGGCCCGCAGGCCACGGCTCACGCCGAGGCCAAGAGCCTCCTCCGGGGCCGCATCCGCCGCATGAGGCTTCTCTCCTCTTGGTACCCACCCACTCTCGCACCTTACGATGGTGGCTCCAACTGCCTCTATTGCTGCTGCTCAGACATGGGCAATGCATTCCGCGTTTCCCCGTTAACGGAAACATGAGGAATTGTTTGCAAAGCCAGGGAATGGAGCCAAGGAAAGAAACGCGAGGCGGGAAGGACACAACAACAAACAGTGTCTGCGCAGCGCCCGGGCCTGGGCGGCTGGGAAGCGGGAAGGTCAGGGCCGCCTCCGCGCCGCCAACCCCGGGAGCCTCCCGGGCGCCTGCGCCGCCGCGGCGATTTAGCGCAGCGGGCGCGGCGGCGGGGAACCGAGTCCAGTGCGGCTGCGCGAGGGCCGGGAGGCGCGAGTGGCCGCCGAGGGGAGCGCCGTGCGCCTGCGCGGGGCTGCGTGGCGCGGAGCGGGGCCGGGCCGTGCGGAGTCGGGGCCGTCGGAGGCGCTGGTGAGCTTTGCGGATCTGGGCGGTGCCGAGGAGGACGAGGCGGCGCTGGGTCTGACGCGGCCCGGTTTGTGGGGGCCCCGCGGGTTTATTTATTTATTTACCGTGTGTGCCTCCGAGTGCGCGCGCTGCACTGCTTGGCGGGGAGGGGGAGGGGGGTGGGCCGGGGGCCGGTGGGAGCGGGAACCGGGGTCGAAACGCCGCGTGACTTGTAGGTAAGGGAACGCCGAGCGGTCGCCGCCGCCGCCGCCGAGAAGCCCAGGTTCCGGCCGCCGGGAAGGAGCGTCTGGTGCCGACAAGATGGCGGACGGGGAGCTGAACGTGGACAGTCTCATCACCCGGCTGCTGGAGGGTGAGTGCGGAGCCGCGGCCGCGGGGAGGGGCGCCTGGCTAAGGCCTCACGCCCCTGCGCTGAGGGAACCCAAGGGACCCCCCCTCCCCGCCCCGAGGCGGCCGCGGTGGAGGGGCGAAGGGGCAGGTTGGCCGGGGGCAGCGGCCTCGGGGAGCGCGGCCCGCGGGAGGCTGGGCAAGAGGCGCTGTCGCCGCGGGGGGCCGGCGGGCGGGCGGGCGGGCGGGCAGTGTCCCCGCGGCCCTTGGGGGACCCGCACGGCGGGCGGGGAGCCCAGGGTGCTGGGTGACCCTTCCCCAGGAGTGGCCAGGAGGCGTGCGCCCGCATTGTGCGTCCGCGGAACGTGCATTTCTGGGCTCTTTTTGTGCTTTGCCCTTGGCTGCCTCGGATTCTAGTTCCGGCGTAAATTTTATAAAAACCTTCTGGAGACGGTGGTTTGACCTGTTATGCATTTTTATATGATGCTATACTGTAGGAAGGACTCTTTAAGGAGAGGGTAACAACGGGAGCTGAATACCTCCCAGTTTTTATTTTGCTTTAAAAAAACGTAAAGGGGTGTTGGAGCGAGTTACAGATGCTCGCAAGAAAAATGGAATATGCAGACACGTTTGCTGAAGGTGTTAGCTTGCGGGTTTGAGGGTTTGGTTTCTGCACAAACTTAGGAAGGGTCTGTTGTACGGCCTCTCCTGTGTTACAAGGTATTTACAGCTTTTGAAGTGCCTCTCCTGTGTTACAAGGTATTTACAGCTTTTGAAGTGTCGGACCCTTCCGTTTTGGTTGAATAGTTTCACGTTGGGGTGGGGGTCGAAGGGAAGGGAAGAGGTGGAGCGGCCAGAATGTGTCATTCACAGCTCGTCGCGGGCTCCTCCCAGTGAATCCCTCTCCCATGAAATTTGCGTCATCACTAATTGCTTCATGAATACATATATATATAGAGAGAAAATAAGCCTTAAAAAAAAAAAAAAAAAAAAAGAGTTCTTTCTGCCAGAAACCGCCGAAGGATTGTTATTTGCTTTCTGATTACCTGAAGGTAATTGTTTGATACAGTGAAGCAATATACTTACATTTGGAAAATCATCGGAGGTTGTGTGATGATTTGGGGGGGGGGGGAAGGGGGGCGCTAGTTCCTTTCTTTTCTTTTAAACCATTGTCGGTACCTCATCGGCTCTGTGTACTGGTGGTGTAACGAACGACAGTATATTTGCTCCAGATGTGAAAGCTTCCAGCCATCTAAGACCGAATAAGCGGCAAAGTTTTCCCGGGAACTCTTTCTTATTTACCTTTTCCTTTACTACCAAGTTATTCCTGGGAGGCCCCCTGGTGCCTGCAGTTAGTGTTCACCACCTAAGGCTTTGTGGACGCGAACATCTTGCCGAGTGAGACATTTGCTTTGAGAGAAATTGTATATTGTAATCGTGTGTTGTTCTAAGAGAGAAATATAGCTCTTTAAAATGTTTAATATGTTAATTTGGGCGGAAGTTTCGTTTAGGCCCACATCGGTTTTTGTGTATTTTAAATTCAGCTTGTAAATTTAAATAATTTTAAAATCTGATGTTTGTATCTCAGCTTTACTTTTCATTTCCATGTGCTTACATATTTATATGCTTTATAGGCATAAAACAAAGTAGACTTACATGTTTTTAAATGTTTGATCTGGAACCTTTTAAGGCAAATGCACCTTTTTATGATTATAGGTAATTAAGAATCTTTATTAGTGGATTATTCAAGGTTGTTTTTTTATTTTTTTTTATTCAAGGTTATTGGAAAAAAGATACGGTGTGAAAAATGGAATGAGTGAATGATTCCATTTATTTTTGTGAGTTCAAGTTACATAAACATTTGGTTTTGGTTTTGGATGATCATTTTTCTTTAATTGGTGAGAGTTCTAGTCCAAGACATTTTCCCCTGTTTAAATTACCAAACATTGACCTGCTTTGTGCCAGTCACCAGGAATCCAAAGAAAAACAGTTTCTTCACTCAAGAAACTCCTAATAGAAACAAGTGATTTGGGTGTTTTATTAGCCTTCTCTCTGTTCATGTTCATCACACCCATCAGTAAAGAATTTCATTACTTGCTTCTTAATCCAGGAAAGTATATTTAGTTTGTTTGACAGTGCCTCCCTGAGATTCTTAAATTCTCCAGGTTCCTCTTCTCCTTTCCCCTTCCAAAATCTAGACCCATTAAAAACATCCAAAACAGACTTGGATTTTCTTAAGCAATTACTTTTATCTTCAAGTAAACATTTTTGTGTTTGCCTCGTTTTTCAGTGGTGTCACATGATAGTTGAATTTAACTCAGATTTTTAAGTGATGGTATTTTTGTTTGTCTTTAATCCTCATCCGAGTTTATGTTTTATAGATTTTCAGAGAGAGAGAGGAAGAGGAGGGAGGGAGAGAGAGAAATGAACGGTTGCCCCTTGTGTGCACCTTGACCAGGGATCGAACCCACAGCCTAGGTATGTGCCCTGGCTAGGAATCAAACCCGAAACCTTTTGGTGTTCAGGATGACGCTCCAACCAACAGCCACCCAGGATGGTATTTTGTAAATGCTATCTAGCAGAATAGGTACTTTTAGGTTTTGGCGTGGGTTTTTTGTTTGTTTTTTGTATTACATGAACATATAAGTTAACATTTGACACAATTTCTCCACATGGTGGGGGGGGGGTCAGCAAGACTTGATCTTGTTTTTAAAATGTTGATTGGAGTTCCACAATATTCTTGATTTTTTTTTTCTTTTCTTACTATATTAAATTTCCAATCAGCGAAATAGATTAATGAAACCACATTAACCCTCCCTTTTTTTTTTTTCTTAAATATATTTTATTGATTTTTTACAGAGAGGAAGGGAGAGAGATAGAGAGTTAGAAACATCGATGAGAGAGAAACATCGATCAGCTGCCTCCTGCACACTCCCCACTGGGGATGTGCCCGCAACCCAGGCACATGCCCCCGACCGGAATCGAACCTGGGACCTTTCAGTCCGCAGGCCGACGCTCTATCCACTGAGCCAAACCGGTTTCGGCTAACCCTCCCTTTTTTAAAGAACAGTTTTACTTAGCTATAATTCACATACCATACAGTTCACCTATTTGAAGTGTATAATTCAGTGATTTTTTTACTATGTTCACAGAGTTGCACGGCCAACTTTATTTTTTATTTATTTATATTTTTGAATATATTTTTATTGATTTCAGAGCGGAAGGGAGAGAGAGAAAGAGAAACATCAATGGTGAGGGAGAATCATTGATTGGCTGCCTCCTGTAGGCCCCACACTGGGGATGGAGCCTGCAACCCCAGCATGTGCCCTGACCAGGAATCGAACCATGATCTCTCCTGGTTGATAAGTCAATGCTCAACCACTGAGCATCACCAGCAGGGCAGCACAGCCAACTTTAGAATGTTTCCACCCTCAGGCACAACCCTGTTCCCATTAGCCAACACTTTCTTTTTTTTCTTCATCCCATTTCCCCCTCTCCTCACACTAGGTAGCCGCTAAATCTATTTTCTGTCGGGGTTGTGCCTATTCTGGATGTTTGATATAAATGTAAGTGTATAATATGTGGTCTTTTGTGATTGACTTCTTTTAAAAGTTTACCCATGTTGTAGTACTTGTCAGTATTTCATTCCTTTTATGGATGAATATTTCATTGTATAAAATAACTAATTGTATCTATTCATTCATCACTTGAGTTGTTTTCCCTTTTTGGCTATTGTGAATAATACTGCCATGAATATTCGTGTACAAGTTTTTGTGGGGTCGTATTTTCAGTTCCCTTGAGTATATAACTAGGAGCGGAATTGCTGAATCATATGGTAACTCCATATTTAACCTTTTTCGCATCTGCCAGACTGTTTAAAGTAGCGGTTCTCAACCTGTGGGTTGTGACCCTTTGGGGGTCGAACGACCCTTTCACAGGGGTCGCCTAAGACCATCGGAAAACACATATATAATTACATATTGTTTTTGTGGTTAATCACTATGCTTTAATTATGTTCCATTTATAACAATGAAAATACATCCTGCATATCAGATATTTACATTTCTATTCATAACAGTAGCAAAATTATAGTTATGAAGTAGCAACAAAAATAATTTTATGGTTGGGGGTCACCACAACATGAGGAAGGAACTGTATTAAAGCGTCGCGGCATTAGGAAGGTTGAGAATCACTGGTTTAAAGCCTTTTTTTCTGAGTAACTTGTTTAATTATGACCCAGTTGTCTAAAGGTTAGGCAGTTTGAAGGAAGTGTTCAGTTGCTCGTGGCAGCCTCAGCTTCTGCAGAGAAAGTGTGTATAGATCCAAAGCCAAGTCTGTTAGAAAAGAGTAGGTTGGGGAGCACGGGAAATCATCTGAGGGATACTTTCTTCTCTTGCTCCTTGGATGAGAAGCTAGAGGAGGCATAAAGGGTGGTACAGGTTTTAACTGATTCAGAAATTTGGAGTGTTTGTTTTCCCATTAGTTACTTCCAGCAGGTGAGGGAAAGTTGGACAGTTTGAATAGCCCAGAAGTGTTTCTGTTTTGTTATTTAAGGAGAGCTGGAGCTTTTCTGGTAAATTTCTAAATCCAAGATTAGGATTTAGACATCTATTTACATTTGAGTCTAAAGACAGGTTATATTAAGATTTAGGATTAGTAAATTGTATCTGATAGGCTTTTTTCTCTCGTATCTTATTCTCCACATTTATTGTTTAACGGTATCCATCCCAATAACAGGCATTTTTAAACAACTCTAACAGAAGCAAAATAATGTAGGTGCATAAGAATGTCAAGATATTTAGAAATAATAACAAAATGTCATTAAGTGTTTCTGAAACAAAGGTTATCCTGGAAGTCTTGGAATTGGGGTATAGGGATGCTAAGAGAAATGGTTTGTAAATGTCAGGAAGCTTAGCAGTGATGTGGTGGAATCTTCTGTTTTTGAGTGGATACAAATTTTTATAACCTCAGGCAGTAATCACTGCTCCTCTACCTGCTGTAAATAGCTATTTCACAGCTTATTCTTCCTGGAAAAATGGAGGATCAGAGAAGATAGGAGAAAGAAATAAATATCATAATTCTTCCTTCTGGTACACTCTCCATATCCCCCTACACTGAATTGATTACCTTTGAAGTCTTGGTTATTAGTAGGTGAAAAGTATTTTTTTTTTATACTTCAGTCTCCGAAATACGCCATACAACAGAGACTTTCCATCTGTTGGATAAAATGAAAATGCTTAAATGGAAAAGAAGTCTTTATTCCAGAATTAAGGGTAGAAGACTAAAAGTGCACGCACTGATTCTGAAGATAAAGAAGTAGAAATAATTAGTAGCTAGTCCTTCCCTAGTTGAAGGGTAAGTACAGTTTCTGGTATAAGTGGGTACTTGTTATATTAGTAGAAAAAGTAGCCGAAACTGGTTTGGCTCAGTGGATGGAGCGTCGGCCTGCGGACTGAAGGGTCCCAAGTTTGATTCTGGTCAAGGGCGTGTACCTGGGTTGCGGGCACATCCCCAGTGGGAGATGTGCAGGAGGCACCTGATCGATGTTTCTAACTCTCTGTCTCTCTCCCTTCTTCCTCTCTGTAAAAAATCAATAAAATATATTTAAAAAAAAAAAGAAAAAGTAATTAAAGGGCAGTGACAAATGTCCTTCCCAAATTTACCCACATTTGTGCAAGGACAAGGAGAGGTATTTATACTATGTGCATAATCTAGTGGGAACATTGTTATTGGCTCTTCATCTGTGCTGACACTGTATAATTTGGAGATTTGGGCACAGTTTTTTTGTGTGGTTTTTTTTCCACTATAAAGGAATTCTATCCCTAGAACGTTCATCAGAATATCCCTGAGTTCCCAACCTGTCAATTACAGGTTGACCAAGACATTTTCTTGGTTTGTCTAACACTATTTTTACTTTTCCCCTAATCCTACCCCCTATGTTCAAGATTTAGAGAAATCAAAGTTACTTTTCATAATAAGTTTAAGGACATCTATTAAATATTGTGGGCATTCCTTAACATATACCAAAAATATACAAGTGGTAATTTCTTAACAGTTTATTCATTGATCTATCTTGTACTTTAAATGGGTCTTACACATGACTTTGTAATATGCATTGGTCATTTGGAGAATATTGGTTAAACTGAGTTATGTAGATGTTCAAATGTACTCACACCTTCTATGATATCAAAAAAATCACATTTGTTAATATTATAACAAGATATTAAAAAATGAGTCCTTAAGTATGGAGAAGCCATCAGGTTCGTGGTGCTGGATATAAGGTTTCCCAAATTTTAATTTTCACTTGAAAGCTTGAAATGTAACATTAACAAAAATGCTGTCAGTTGTTTTCCTTGAAATGTCATACTTTGTTTTCAAGAGTATTTGTTAAATATCTAAGTGTGAATAACCATAGTTTGTCATTATCTGTTAAATATCTAAATGTGAGTAACCATAGTGTGTCAGTTGTGCTTTCTAGTAAAAAAGATGTTCTGTGGGGGTTGGAGGGGAGTGGCTAGATCAGCTTCAGACTGAGATAGTCACATGAGTGCTTTTCTTGGAGACAGCTATTGTACTTTGGTATGCAGCAGAAATGCTTTATGGGTACTTCCCCTTTCATCATCCTGAATATGAAAAAGATGTATACTCAGTGGTGGAGATTGTTTTTACTGCCTCGTTAAGGGCATTCTTAAGTGAAGCTGGGCTTTTTTATGTTTACTAAAAGTGCATGGCAGTAAACACACTAGTGACTACAGTAGTACAGTTAGCACTGATTTGGTTTGTGCTGGGTACCAGCAGTTTTAACAGCCATTGCTTTTACATGGTGCAGATGTCAACACAATGAAAAAGGAGTCACACTTTGAGAACCTTAGGGCTAGGAAGGACACTCCTTCCTGTACACCTGAATTGTCTAGCCCTCACCTATGTGTGTTACATCGATGTGAGAGAAAGAGAAACAGCGATTGGTTGCTTCCTGTGCATATCCACATCGGGGATTGAACCTGAAACCTGGGTATGTGCTGTGACTGGGAATCAAACTGGCAGCCTTTCTGCACATGTGCAGATGCTCAACCAACTGAGTCACCCTGGCCAGGGTAGTTACTTTCCTTCTTTACCCTTTTATCATTATCAGCTTATCAGTGTACTTGGAATGATTTTTTAAGATGATTCATAGACCCCTTTGAGAATTCATGAAAGCCAGGGGTCTTGTCAGAAAAATACATATGTTCATGTACATACACGATCTTATATACATTTGTGTTTATTATACAGGGCTTTTGAAGGCCACCTGTGGGCTCTGAAACTACATTAATTTTTCCTATCAGACTTCAAGTGCATTGAAATTATGGCAACTGCCTAATTCTTTCACTTAAAACTAAAATTCCACATTTTAGCCTATTGTAAAAATTATGCATTTTTTCTTTTTTGGCTAAAGGTAGACTTATGTGTAAAATACAGGCTGGGGCAAAAGTAGGTTTATAGTTGTGAGTACACAAACCAGAGTTTATTCTTGTATTATTTTTATTCTGCTTATTTTGTTTTTTAGATATGTATTTATTGCCATTTTATTGTTCATACTTTACCTTTTTTTTCCCCCTTAAAGAAGGCCCTATAACATTTCATATACTATTGGTTTGGTGGTGGTGAAGTCCTTTTAGCTTTCTCTTGTCTGGGAAGCTCTATATGTCCTTTGATTCTGAATGATAACTTTGCTGGATAGGGTAATCTTGTTTATAGGTTATCTTGTATTATTACTTATTATTGTATTATTTTCCACACAAGTAACTGTAAACTGCTTTTGCTACACCATGTATATTGAAATTAATTGACATTTATCATACAGAAAAATTTAGGCAATATAGGAAACCTGGATTTAAATGCACTTTGCTGTTGATTCATATGTATCCTTGAGTGAATCTTTATTGGGTGTAGAAGTAGGGTAGAACCCATTGGAATTAAAATGTTAAAGATGGGGCAGACATGATAGATAGTAGAATTAGTTCTTTTTTTCTTGGCATCCTTTCTATTTTAGAGAAGGTAGGTATTGATAAGAACTTGCTGGAGAAAGTAGCAGGTGGTTATTGAAAGATAAAATTTAGTCTGGCTGGCATGGGTCAGTGGTTGAGCATAAACCTATGAACCAGGAGATCATGGTTTGAGTCTGATCAGAGCACATGCCTGTGCTGTGGGCTCGATCTCAGTGTGGGATGTGCAGGAGGCAACCAATTAATAATTCTCTCTCATTGTTGATGTTTCTAGCTTTCTCTCCCTCTCACTCTCCCTTCCTCTCTGAAATCAATAAAAATATTTTTTTAAAAATGTGTGGACTTAATTGTAAATGGAGAATAGTAGGGGTATATAAAGACATAGCCTATGCTTTCCTTATTTAAATGTCTTCTCAGTTAAGATTGAATGGGAGCTAGCAGTATATTTAGAGGTTAAAGGGAAAGTGAGTGGAGATGGTAATGAAATTATTACAAGCTCAATTCATTAGGGCAAATAAGGAACTCCCATGCACCATTTCTCCCCACTCCATCTCAGAAGTTACTGGAAACCATATTATTAATGAATTTTATTTTCTCATTCATGTGAAAAAAGTGTTTTTCTTCATCTAACTAGCTTATAGAATTTTTAATATAATGCCCTATTATAAACATAATAATGCATTGAACTTTATTAAATATCTGGTAACTTTGAAAATCTGTTTTGTTCTGATTGGAAAACAGAAGTGATAGTTGATAAAATTCTTGGGACTGCTGATAATATTCCAAGAAGTGTGTGAAGCTAAATCACCTGACAGCTGCTTTTCCTAATCTTCTTTTCTTCATAGCCACAGCTTCTTAATGATGCTATTTTGGCATTTTATTATTAAATGCAAGACTTTGCTGAGAGAATAGGCCAGACACTCAACAGGTGCTGCCCTGGAAACATTTTAGGGCTGTGAGGCCTCAAGTTAGCCATTGCAGAGCAAAGAGGGCTGCATTTCCATGGTAGCAACTTGCCTGAGCATCAAGAATTAACAAGAATGGAGATAGAAGCAAAAGATCATAGAATAACCTTACTATTGGTCATAGGACATAACAGGTTTTCTGATAGTTTGCTGCCTGTCAAAATATTATTATTTTGTGGATAAATTTTAGAAAACTGACCATTTATTCATTGTTTATCAGTACGAGGATGTCGTCCGGGAAAGATTGTGCAGATGACTGAAGCAGAAGTTCGGGGCTTATGTATCAAGTCTCGGGAGATCTTTCTCAGTCAGCCTATTCTTTTGGAATTGGAAGCACCGCTGAAAATTTGTGGTAAGTAAATGGGTAAAGCTGGAAACAAATCTCTTTTGAATCTCAGTCTTCCTCTCATATTTACATTGAAGATGATCTAGGGAAAGCATTTTAAAGTTTTTGTATAAAAGAGAAGACTAATAGGTTTTCTTTTATAAAATTCTATAAAAATTGAAACTTTTGCCATGGCTGGTTTGGCTCAGTAGATAGAGTGTTGGCCTGCAGACTGAAGAGTCCCGGGTTCGATTCCTGTCAGGGGCATGTGCTTGGGTTGCGGGCTTGGTCCCCAGTGGGGACCCGAGTGCAGGAGGCAACCGATCCATGCTTCTCTATCATCTCTGACGTTTCTCTCTCTCTCTCCCTTCCTCTCCGAAGTCAATAAAAATATATATTTTTTTAAAAAATTGAAACTTTCATGAAATGACAAGTTACAGACAAAATATTAGCTACATATACAACAGATAAAAAGATCACTGTTCACACTATATAAAAGATTTCTTATAGATAAATAAGAAAAAGCTATACAGTCAAAAAATAAAGAGTCAGATCTTAGAAGAAATTCAAATGCCCAATAAATGTAAGATCCTCAATCTCACTAGTAGTCAGGGAAATGCAATTCAGAATCAAATCCTGAATGATAATCAGATTGAAAAAAATACCAACACTGATTAATGTTAAAGAAGTGAAATAGGCATGTTGGTGCACAAGTTAAAAAAAAACACAAACAGGTACAGAATTAGTGTCAGTATGGCAATGTTCATGGTATTCTAACTTTGTTGTGATCATTTTGACTTATTTGAAAATTATGTAACTTTACAGTTTGTTGTTTTAAGTCTTATAATGGCTTTTGGCTGAAAGCAAAAACTTAAGACCTTAAGTGGAGTAATAACATTTTTACATAGTTCATCTAACAGCAGGAAGTGGTATAAATAATGTATTGTGCTGGCTTTTGGTTTAGTAATGCAGTTTTTCTTGGTAGTGGCTATTAGTGATTAAGACAGTGTTTATGAATTTAACCATAAGTTTTTGCTCAATCAAGGATTATTTGCTATATGCAGAAATTTATCTGGCCCTGGCCAGTTTGGCTCAATTAGTCGCACTGAAGCGTTGGGGGTTCGATCGCCATTTGGGGTGCATATGGGAGGCAACCAATCAATGTTTCTCTCTCCCTTTCTCCCTCTCCCTTCCTCTCTCTCTCTCTAGAATCAATGAAAAATGTATTCTTGGGTGAGGATTTTAAAAAGAATTTATTTTGCATGTTTCTTAGCAATCTACTGTTTCTAAGTTCTCGCTATTTGTCTTGCTATTTGGTATAACAATAGGACCTAAGTTAAACTACCAGATAATAAGATTAACTGTATTAGTTCTCTATTCTTGTATAACAAATCACCCCAAAACCTTATTGCTTAAAACAACATTAATTTATCACCTCACAGTTTTTGTGAGTCAGGATTTTGGACCCAGCCTACCCGGGCCCTCTGGTTCTAGGGCTCTCACAAGACTAGTCAAGGTGTCACGTGGTCATTTCGAGGTTCAACTGGGAAAGGATTCAGTTCCTTATGTGCTAATGGATTGAGGGCCTCTGTTCTCAATAAACAGGTGGCCAAAGGCCTCCTTCAGTTCTTTGCCATGTGTGCTTTCCCAGAAGGCAACTGGCTTCATCAAGAGTGAGAGAAAGCAAGAGAGTACAAGCAAGATGGAAGTCACAATCTTTTGTAACAATCTCAGATGTGACAGCCCCTCTTACTTTGCTATATCCTCTTTATTTGAAGCAAGTCACTACAGCTCACATTCAGAGTGAGAGGATTACACAAGGGAGTAAACGTGAGGAATCATTTCATAGAAGGTGATTGTACAACAGTAACAAAATATTCTAAAGCTGACCTTTTCTCTTTTTAGGAGATATTCATGGACAGTATACAGATTTACTGCGATTATTTGAATATGGAGGCTTTCCACCAGAAGCCAACTATCTTTTCTTAGGAGATTATGTAGACAGAGGAAAGCAGTCTTTGGAAACCATTTGTTTGCTATTGGCTTATAAAATCAAATATCCAGAGAACTTCTTTCTCTTGAGAGGAAACCATGAGTGTGCTAGCATCAATCGTATTTATGGATTCTATGATGAATGTAAGTAAAAATAAAAACCTATTTTTTTTTAATGGAAAAAGTCCCTAATAATTTTCTACTTAAAAAAAGTTCTTTCAATTTAGAGTTTTTTTAAAAAAATATGATACATTTAAGCATAAGCCCAAGAAGAGAGCTTTCCATGGAAGAGGAACCTGAAACTGGGAAATGTTACTAATTAAGTTGGTTCCTTGGGATCTCTTTCAGGTTGACTGCAGCTTGTTTGGCTTAAAGGACCTTATGTAATTAGCTTACATAGTAAAATATCCAAGTGGACTAGAGGTTACTACAGACAGTAGCTTCTGGTTTTCTATTGCCCATTAAGGTTTTAGCTCTAGGCATTCTTGTGATATGACAAAATCTTATTGGCTCTTTGTCAAAGAAATATTGAGATACTCTGAAATTATTTTAAAAGTTCGAGTTTCTTTTAGGATGTTAGTCTATACCTATAAACTAGAGAGATAAAGATACTGAATATTCTTTCCTTATTTTGTACTTTTTTGGCAGTAATAAATCACTGATTTGCTGTTGTGCAGTAATGCTTCCAAGTGTCATTACTGAACTATCCCATTACATTTGAATTGGTCTTTTGTTTTTTTCTAGCATTTCAAAGTAAACATATTTGGTTAATTACAATTTAGAACCAATTACAATAATTTTTAAATTAAATTTATTGTTTTTCAGTGCTGAGCTCTCTATTTGAATCTATTTTTGCTTTTTTTCTGTATCCTTAAATATGGTAGAGTCCTATTTAAACTCCTATCTCTTTAGTTCATATAATTATTATTTGACAAAGGCTTAAGGAAGTGTTATATGTCTGGCACTATTCTATACACTGGGAATGCACAAGACAAATGATCTCAGTTGTAAGATCAGATAGTACATAATGTAAAACTTTTAAACAATCACTGAAAGGATTCCTTAAGTAAAAAATAAACTAGGGGAAAAAAACCTGGGTAATGTGTTGTAGACAAAAGGTTAGTATCCTTAAATACAAAAAGCTTTTACAAATTAATTTAAAAAATCAACAAAACATATGAATAGTCATGTCACAAAAGAAGAAATACAAGTGGGCAAAAATATAGAAAAAATCTTCAGTCTAACTATTAAATAAACAAATTAAATTGATACTGTTTTTCACCTATCAATTTGACAAAGACTTAATTCCTGGTGTTGACCAAGATACAGAAAAAGGTACTCTCAGCCATTACTGGTAGGGATATAAACTGATTCAACATTTACTTAATTATATGTTATGGGGGCGGGAGGAAGGTTGTTATCGCTGGCCCCAGGACAGATCATCAGATATGGCCTGGGGATCCCCAACACCTGGGGGCGTTCTTGTAAGCCCACGAAAGGGGGTGGAACCATATCTGCAAGACAAAGACCTCAGAAGGTTATAAAAAGTGAAGCCCTCTGCGTGTTTCTTCACTCTGATTTGGAAATTATTCCTGGAGTCCACTAGTGTTAATAAACAGGGTCCCTCCCTTTCTCTAGGAAGCGTGCTTGGTATTTCTTTGGTCTTCTGCAACAAGGTAATACCAAATACAAAAGAATACATTTAAAAATTAGAACTTGCTGTTTGAATTTAAAATATACATCCCAAATCATATGTTATGAACTTCAACCACAGATAGGTATTTTTTCCTTTTTCCAAATTATAAATTATGTTTAAAAGGCTCAGATGCTATCTAGTCTGCTACACACATAAAAGGCTAATATGCAGAGTGTCCCCTCGAGAGTTTGATTGCTCGCTATGATGTGTGCTGACCACCAGGGGGCAGCGCGGAATGAAGGAAGGCCCCTGCCAGTAGCCGGAAGGCCCCGATTGACCCTGATTGTCAGCCAGCCAGGCCTATGGACCCTACCCGTGCACAAATTTCGTTCACTGAGTCTCTAGTCTCTAATATAACTCTACTACCTTTTAAGCATCATCAAAATAAATACTGATGTGAATTTGTTGGCTTATCAAGTTTTCTCAGGTAACTCCTATAAGAATCTGGCAATTTGGAATTGATACAGTATTAGAATTCCAGTCAGTCAGCCTCTTGCTATGCTGCATTTCTAAAGATAGCTTGGATCTGAACATGCTCCCCTTTCCTAATCCATAGTGTGGAGATGCCCTAGAGATATAGTTGCTGTAATCAATACTTTGGGCCTTTGAGGAGTGATATAAAACTCTTAAGAACTGTTCATAACTAATTCACCTAAATTCTAAATCCCAAGTATCTAACCAGTTGAAAACTGGCCTCAAATATATAGAGTTTACCAGCTATTCATTCAATCATCTATACCCTTATTTGTCTTCCCGAAATTGGCAGGTATATCAAGCATGAACAGGGTATTAAATGGTATATTAACTCTCTTCACAAGCCACTGAATGGTCAAAAGGACCATTCAGCTAACAAGTATATTATTAGGACATAAGAAAAATAAAACTTAAAAAATTACCCTTAAAAAGTATTATTCCAATTTCCTCTTGATTATTAACCATCTTGTGATAAATATTTCAATCTTTCAACATCAAAATTGGATGGTTTAGACTCCAGTAGAAGAAATGACAGATGTACAATAGGGAGAAAGGTTTGTCATTGAGAACAGTGTGTAAGAGCTTGATATGTAATGAAAAAAGTATGGAACTTCCAAATAAAAACTGTTGATTAAACACATGCACCTACTTTAACTCTTTCTGTAACTCTCCTAAAACAATAGGAAAGGGAATTTTAATGCATAAGCTTGCAAGTAAAAGAAAAAACAGAAAGTAAAACTTGGAGTGACTACTTAGCAAATGAGAGAAGGCTGAATCCTCAGTGGAGAAAGCCAAAAAGCAACTGATTTCACTGCTGAATCACTATAACCCTCAAAAATGTTTCAGGATTTGGCAGCAGCATCAAGTACCATTTCTTAAGATGAACACCTGGTAGTGGAATTGCCAGGCCAAGTATAGGCATATCTTTAACTTCACTAGATAATCTATATATATAAAAGCCTAAGCAACTGGCCGACGTTTGACCAGTAGCTATGACGTGCACTAACCATTGGGGGCAGACCTCAACACAGGAGCTGCTGAGCTGTGCTGACTTGGCAGCTGCAGTTCTCAGGTGATGCACCGGAATCAGAGAGGAGGGAGCCGGATTCCGGGTTGTGTCACCCAAGAACCGCCCTCTTGCAATCCGGGATCCCTCAGGGGATGTCGTAGAGCTGGTTTTAGCCCCATCCCTGCAGGCCAGGCCAAGGGACCCCACCTGTGCACAAATCCGTGCACTGGGCCTCTAGTGTTACTATGATTGCCAAAGTGGTTTTACTAATAATAGTTTTGTTAGGCAATATCTCCTTTTTTCTTTCTTTTAAGACTGATTCTTTTGTACTGTTGTATTATCAAGGATGATATTGTAAGGTATTCTAATCACTATTTTCATGGAGCTTACATTCTAATCTTGCATTATACTAGAGGCCCAATGCAAGAAATTCATGCAAGATTAGGCCTTCCTTCCCCTGGCTACCAGCACCAGCTTCCCTCTGGCACCTGGGACCCGGGGTTCCCTGGCAGCCCTGACTTCGTCCGGAAGGACGTCCGGTCTAATTAGCATATTACACTTTTATTATTACAGATTTTTATTTCTGAGGTGTAGTATGTGGTTTCAATTGTTTAATCAGACCAGCAGACAGAAAGTGGGTTGTAGTATATCAAACTATAACCACTTTTCTAAAGCTACATCAGAAATAAAGGTATATTCTTAAAAGATAAAATACAGGCTTTAATATCCTCAGGATAGAAATTATATCAAATGAAATAATGTATGTGAGAACAGCTTACAAGCAGTGCTTTGAGTTAGACTTACCATTGAGAGACAGGTTAAGGCAAAAAAAACATAGGAAATTAGTGCTTGAGTCTTTCATCCCTTCCCTGGGTTATTGCAACTTATTGCCAAATTCAGAAAAAATGAGTAACACTAAAAAGGTGAACATACACTGAAGATTGTCTTTGTTGTAGCTTTTTATGCTAGACTAAAGGAAAATTTTGGCCTCTGTCTCTGTTTATACTTGCTATAGTGCCAAGTTGTAATTCATTCAAAAGTGAATACCAGTTAAGCACTTGGAAATTCTCCTTTCTTGGTAATAAATTTATGCTGTGTTGCTCAGTGCATTAGAGTTAAAATGGTCAATGTCCAGAGGCACCCCTTTTGCTTCTGCTTATTTATTTGGCTAGATATGTAACTAGTATACATATTGAATAGAAAAAATAAACTAATAGTCTATTAGACTCTTTCAAAGTTGCTGTTACAGTGATCTTAGAAGACAAGTGTTCGATGTATTTGTTTCATAGAACACCTAAGACAATCTTTGAAGTCTTTGTAACTTTACTGAAGGTGTGTAAATGTTCTTTAAATGTATTACCATTTTTAAAATATACAAGTAGCACTTATTCATTATAGAAAAAAAACAGTGCTAGATAAACAAAGAAAATTGAAATCATTCATAATCCTGTGACTGTGAGAAAACTAATGAGAACAGTTGTAAATGTATTCGTTCTACTCGCTTGGTCCTTTTGTAGGCAAACGAAGGTTTAATATTAAGTTGTGGAAGACCTTCACTGATTGTTTCAACTGTCTGCCTATAGCCGCCATTGTGGATGAGAAGATCTTCTGTTGTCATGGAGGTAGACTACTAAATTTACCTAATGGGTTTTTCTTATTCTTCTATTATTTAGAAAAGACCTATAATATTTAAGCAGTGCTTTTGTGAAAACTCAAGTGATTAAAACTGTTTAAATATGGCTAAAATCTAGAAATTTATGATATTTATACATAATGAAAATAAAAATTTAGTATTTATCTTTAAAGAATTTCACATAGAAGGATAACCATAGTTTTGTTTTTAAAAATATCTTCCTTTTGGCCCTAACTAGTTTGGCTCAGCGGATAGAGCGTCAGCCTGCGGACTCAAGGGTCCCAGGTTCGATTCTGGTCAAGGGCATGTACCTTGGTTGCGGGCACATCCCCAGTGGGGAGTGTGCAGGAGGCAGCTGATCGGTGTTTCTCTCTCATTGATGTTTCTAACTCTCTATCCCTCTCCCTTCCACTCTGTAAAATATCAATAAAATTATATTTTTAAAATAGTTATATTTTCCTTTTGCCTCATTTGTAACAGGAAGATGCCCCTACTATCTGTAAAAATCAGAGAATCGTTGTTTTCCTGCCTTTATTAATGCCTTTTATCAGAATCCAAATAATTTAATATTCCCATATGCCAGGAGTTCTAGGCTTTATGTAATATGTCTGCTTTAGTCCTAAAAATAATTTTAGGTAGAATGTTATTCTGTATGACTTGTTTAAATAAGCTTGATTTTTTAAAGTTTATTTGAAAAACTAATATATTTCTAGCATTTGGCTACATGCCATGAAAATATATAGATATAGGTATATAGAAAGAGATATATATAGATACGGCACCAATATATGAGTTGGCTATCTTGAGGAATTTAAAAATCTATTGATCAAATGTATACTTTCAAAACAGATATTGAGTAATGAAAGAAATTTAATTATGTCAAAGTACTTATAGAGACAGTAATTATGAGAAGTCAGGAAAAGGAGAGAATTGTTAGGTAAATGTTTATGGAGACAGATTTTGGAGAGGTGGAAACATAAGACAATCTTTATGTTTAGTTCAAGAAATGATTGAGGACTGGCCTGTCTAGAATGTCAAGTATATGTTGGGGAATGATGGATGGGATCAGATTATAGAGATTTGAATACTGAGCAAAGGAGTTTATTGAATGGTTTGATAGCCATATTAGGTTTTTATACAGGGAAGTAATTTAATGAAAAACTAAGACAATGCTAAAAAGATAGATGCACTTTTCTAGGCCTGCGAAAATAAGTAATCTCTAATGGTACGTAATTCACTGTATTAATTGAAACATTTTACAATAGGTACTAAACATTTAAGAAATTGTAGCTCTTGCACATTAGCATAGCTAAGAATAGAAGTGTAGCAAGCAGTATGGAGTATGAATATTTAGGTTCATTCTTTGTGATGATGCTTAGATTGTCTACCAAAGAAAAATATTGGCTGTTACCTATGTACTACTTGAAAGATTACAAAGTATTTTCATGTTTATCATTCTGTTCAACAATTATGCTTTTGTGAAGATAATGAGCATGTTGGAGTGGATTATAGACGGACAGAGTGGGGCACTTTAACTTAGAGGTATGTTTAAGAGTACGTGATAAGTGGCAAAATGGTTGGAAAGATTGGAATTGAGTATGTTCCTATGAAGGACAGAGAATGGTTGTAAAGGAAGAAGAGTGGTAGGATTTCTTTCCTTGGGAAGTTTTTTTAAATGAAAGGTAATTTCATGCCCTGGTAGATAAAGTGGAGAAGCTAATTATAATGTTCTGTTGTATCAAAATGGGATTCTATTTAATAACAAAATATTAAAAGGAACACTTTAAATGTCTTTAATTTCACATAGTGAATCTATTTAATTAAATATTTTTTTGTTTGGGTGAAATTATTTTAGATGTCAGTACTATTGACTCATGTTTTTATTTATAGGACTGTCACCAGACCTGCAATCTATGGAGCAGATTCGGAGAATTATGAGACCCACTGATGTTCCTGATACAGGTTATGTATAGAGACGTTTGCTTAATCATTTTATGTAAAATACTAGAGGGCCTGGTGCACAAATTCGTGCACCAGTGGGGTCCTTCGGCCTGGCTTGCGGGGATCGGGCTGAAACTGGCTCTCCGACATCCCCTGAGGGGTCCTGGATTGCGAGAGGGCGCTGGCCAGGCCAAGGGATCCCACCAGTGCATGATAGGGGCTAGGGAGACGTGGGTGGTTGGCCAGCCAGGGAGGGACCGCAGGAGGGCTCCAGGGTGTGTCTGGCCAGTCTCACTCAGTCCGGATTGGCTGGACCCCAGCAGCAAGCTAACCTATGGGTCAGAGCGTGTGCCCCCTGGTGGTCAGTGCACGTCATAGCGAGCAGTTGAGTGGCCTTAGCATATCGTTAGCATATTACGCTTCGATTGGTTGAACGGACAACCAGACAACTGGACACTTAGCATATTAGGCTTTTATTATATAGGATTGGCATATTTGAATTATATTTAGTGGAAGAATTGGTTTATGTAATAAGTAATAGAACCCTACCAAATATTGATTTATTTAAAAGCTCTAGTATGTTGTAGGCTCAGGGATAAGTAAAATTGATCAGTGGAGTAGACTGTGGCACCCAGAAATAGACCCTGTAGGTAGCTCTGTAAGGAAAGGATGAACTATTTAGGAAATGCTGTGTGTTACTTGGTTATCAATATGGAGAAACCAT
The DNA here is from genome assembly GCF_964212035.1 of Myotis nattereri. Lineage (NCBI taxonomy): Eukaryota > Metazoa > Chordata > Mammalia > Chiroptera > Vespertilionidae > Myotis > Myotis nattereri. Next base: position 71,237,362 of record NC_138085.1, on the reverse strand, counting down.
ATACAAAAGATGAACAGCCTTTTCCATATATTGTGTGTATTCTTAGAGCGAGCCATACACATATATCCTCTAGATGGAAAAGGTGGAAAGTACTACCTTAAGAAACCAGGGATGATTATATTTGTAAGGGGCTTTAATAAAGAATGGCTAAGTTTGATAAACTGGGATACCAGGGGCAAGAAATTGTTACTGTTTATTAAAGGGTAAGGTAAAGGGACAGGAGAAGAAAGGTGATGAAGGTATAATTTACAAACTTTGTTTTGCTTTATTCATTGCTGTTTTTATTCTTTAAAGGTTTGCTCTGTGATTTGCTATGGTCTGACCCAGATAAGGATGTGCAAGGCTGGGGAGAAAATGATCGTGGTGTTTCCTTCACTTTTGGAGCTGATGTAGTCAGTAAATTTCTAAATCGTCATGATTTAGACTTGATTTGTCGAGCTCATCAGGTATGAAATATAAAACTTTTGTATATTTTAATATTTATTAACTTCACACAAGTCTACTTTTATTTTTGAGGAAACTGAGAGGTGAAGCCTGTACCTTGTATTCACAATTAACAGTCTAATGATTTGTTAACCCTTTCTCACACTTTAAGAGGAAATGTTTCAAAATAATATATTTTTGCAGTTATTCTACAACTCTAATAAATTTTTCAGTGTTTGAAACTTTCTAGAAAGATTTGATCCCATTTTAATACGATATTTACTTACTATAGATAATAACCAAATGAATTGTGGGGATTTTGATACTAGCCAACCACTCTGTAAAAAGACATTTTTGAGAAAGTTAAGGAAATTTGATTACAGACGGGGTATTAGAAATCCAGTAATAGTTGTTAATTGCTTTAGCTGTGATGATATGTCATTGTTATATAAGAAGGATGTCCATATCAGAAATGTTGCTTTAAAACACATCAGCAGAGCCTGGCCAGTGTGGCTCCGTGGTTGAGCATCGACCTATGAACCAGGCAGTCACAGTTCAATTCCGGTCAGGGCACATGCCCGGGTTGCGGGCTCGATCCCCAATGTGGGGCGTGCAGGAGGCAGCTGATCAATGATTCTCTCTCATCATTGATGTTTCTGTCTTTCCCACTTCCTTCCTCTCTGAAATCAATCAAAATACATTTTTTTAAAAAACAAAACACAGGAAAAAAGGAGGGCTAAATGAAAAAAATGTAGCAAAATGCTGATAATTATTAAATCAGTGGTTAGTAAATGGGAATTACTAACTTCACTTTTGTACATATTTGAATTTTCATTATAAAATGAATATACAATTTAGGTTTTGTTTGTTTGTTTGTTTACTTTTTTTTATGTCCTTTACCACTAAATTGTACACTTTTTAAGGATGGGATTGTGACTTGTTGATCTTTCAATATTCACTGCCTTATAAACTTATTACACCATGCTTTTAGTATTTGTTGAATAAAGGAATTAATTAAAAGCTTATTTTAACAATATATAACAATTTTAATATAACAAAGCTTCATGTTTTCTAAAACATAACTAATATGAAATACATTCAGAAGCATTTTTTATTTTATTTTTTTGATATATTTTTATTGATTTCAGAGAGGAAGGATGAGGGCAAAGAGTAAGAGAAACATCAATGATGAGAGAGAATCATTGATTGGCTGCCTCCTGCACACTCCCTACTGGGGGTAAAGCCCGCAACCCGGGCATGTGCCCTTGACTGGAATCGAACCCAGGACCCTGCAGGCCGACCCTGCAGGCTGATGTATCCACTGAGCCAAACCAGCTAGGGCCAGAAAACCTTTTTGGACTACTTTTTTGAAAGTACTAAAAGTATTTGAAATTTGTAAATATAATATTTTTTAAAGATTCCTTGTTATTTTTTGTTAAAGCAAAATTTATTAAGTTTATGCTGTCCCACAATACCTCCCTTTTCTTTAGGGCTTTACACCCATGACACATGACTACTTCTACCTCTTTGTGATTCTACATGATAAACACAGGTGACTGGCTTCTCATTTAAGCCTTCCATTAGATAAGAGGGCAGAGTTGCTAAATTTCCTTATAAAATACCCACTATACTCTTTTTTTTTTTTTTTTCAGCTGTAGAGCTCCATTCATTGGTTTTTTTGTTGTTGTTTTTTAAAGTGATGATTTTAAAAGTAGGTTACTGGACTACCTTAGTTTGTGTGGTCATTTTTCCAGACGCCTCCAAAATCCTGTTGTGCTTATTTTCAAAAATATTTGTTTTGAGCAGCAAATTATGCTCAGAGACCAAGATTATCTTTGTCAGTGATTTAACACAGGTTCACTGCAGTAATTAGAATAATTTCACAAGCCAATACTATGAATCAGTGGTTCTCAACCTTCTGGCCCTTTAAATACAGTTCCTCATGTTGTGACCCAATCATAAAATTATTTTCGTTGCTACTTCATAACTGTAATGTTGCTACTGTTATGAATCGTCATGTAAATATCTGATATGCAGGATGGTCTTAGGCAACCCCTGTGAAAGGGTCGTTCGACCGCCAAAGGGGTCACGACCCACAGGTTGAGAACTGCTGCTATAAATGATTATGTCTCTTAATAAGCCAATAAAGAAATAACATATTCGCTATGGCCATTGTGGTTCAGTTGGTTGGGCGTTGTCCTTCGCACTGAAAGGTTGCCAATTTGATTGCCAGTCAGGCACATAACGTGCCCAGTATTCTGGCTTAATCCTCAGTAGGGGGACGTGCAGGAAGGAGGCAGTGATGTTTTGCTTTTACATCAATGTCTCTCTCCCTCTCTCTGTCTCTCTAAACAGTTTTGAAAAAATCTAAAAAAAAAAAGAACATATTCCAAAGCAATAATCACACAACCTGTTGTATCAGGCAAGGGGAAAGAAAGTAATAAAGTTCTAATTGAACTGAAGTGTACCTTTATAGGACTTGGTTGGTACTCAGGCTTAGGAGAGATGGTTTAGCCAAGGAGAACTGACAAGTAAAAGTCCCTTGTTACTAGAGCATGTTGCTAGGCAACAATGGAGCCAGTGTTGACAGGTAAGATGATCTCCTTAATGGAGGCTGCTGCACAGCTTTCTCCCTGCAGATAAGCTTCTATTAGGGGAGGAGCTAATGCCCTTAAGAGAGTTATTTAGGTCAGCAGAGTCTCCAGGAACTCTCACATGGTCTTCAGAAACTATGGGTATTTATAGTTTAAATGTTCCCTTCCCATAGTTGCTTCTTTACATGTTTTTAAAATTATTTTTTGTTGTTAATCTTCACCGAGGATATATTTTTCCCATTTCTTTTTTTTTTTTTTTTTTAGGAAGAGTGGAAGGGAGGGGGAGAGTCAGAGAGAGAGAAACATGGATGTGAGAGAGAACATCAGTTGGTTGCTCCTGTGTGCGCCCTGACAGATTGCACGCTTGGGGCTCAAGCCTGCAGTCGAGATACATGCCCTTGACTAGAATCAAACCTGTGACCCTTCAATCTGAAGGCCATTGCTCTCGCCACTGAGCCAGACTGGCCAGGGCAAATGTTTTTCTGCTAAGCCCCCAGCAGCGTCCCACAGCAGCTGAGTGCTTAACAATGACAACAGATGAGATCATGGCATCCTGACACAGCTTACCTCACTCTGACATCAAAGCAACTTTACTGCCCTAGCTGGTTTGGCTCAGTGGATAGAGCATCAGCTAGTGGACTGAAGGGTCCCAGGTTTGATTCCAGCCAAGGGCACATACCTGGGTTGCAGGTTCGATCCCCAGTAGTGGGCATACAGCAGGCAGCTGATAAATGATTCTCTCTTATCATTGATGTTTCTCTCTCTCCCTCTCCCTCCCTCTCTGAAGTCAATAAATATATTAAAAAACAAACAAAACAACTTTGCTCTTACAAAATTCATTTTTGTCAAAAACAGGTGGATTTCAAATCATATCAAACCAATACACAACACATTATCTCTAATATTAAGAGACTTGTGATGAGGAATAACACAAACTCTAAATATTTTCTGTAGGAACAAACCTGTTCTTTTAGTAAATATGGTATTGAATGAACAAGTGAACAAGGAAACTAAGAAATAAAAGGATATACTGAGTGCCAAGTACCTTGCTGAGCCTGTAGTAGAAAAGGTGGCCAGGGTCTTAACAGAAAAGGTTAATACCTAAATTCTACCATGAGATAATTACATCATGAGCATGTACCTGATACTAAGAAATTATTTTAAAACATATATTATTTTGGAGGTACTTTCTTATCTTAGGAAGCATTGTAGGATAAGTGTTACTTAATTAAGGGTACCTAAAAGACTTCAAACAGTATTCTTGCCCAATATAAATAAATATTAAGTGTTTAGGTATCATTACCTACCTCTCAAATTGTAGAGCTGAGAAACTAATTCGCTCAGAAATTGACAATAAATTCTAAAAATCATGTTAAGTTATTAATGAAAATTTTAACCTATAACAAGCTAATTTTTTAGGAGTATGACCTGTGTAAATTAAGTTTAATTTAGTAGAGCATTATGTGTAGCTACATAATACTAACATAAAATTTAAAAGTGGAGCAAGAAAAACCTTGTGATAATCTGTTTTTCCTTGTCTGGTTATTCACTGAATTAAGGATTCTGTAGTTGGATTATAGTGCCATCATTTAAGAAGTGCTTAGGGTCTCAGCTCCCTGCAGACACTACATATTAGCATATGGAGAGCCCTGGAAATGGCATGATTTCTAAACTTCCTAATAGTCATAAATTTATTATGATTTCATGTAAGCTAAATCTTTACCATTATAGAAAAAGCAAACTAATTTAAATATTCTAAGGCAGTTTAAGAATAAAAATCAAGCTTTCAAAACAAACAGGGTTTGCTTTCTTTTAGGTCTTTGTTACATTAATCTCAGTGAGTTTAGATGGTTGAGAATTACATGTTTTTTTCTTTGACATTTTCTTTGACAGGTGGTGGAAGATGGATATGAATTTTTTGCTAAACGACAATTGGTGACCCTATTTTCAGCCCCAAATTACTGTGGTGAATTTGATAATGCTGGTGGAATGATGAGTGTGGATGAAACTTTGATGTGTTCATTTCAGGTATAATATAAATTTATAACAACTAATTTATAGCAACTGGAAATATAATTAATAAAAATATTGTCAGAAGAAATGTTTTTTTAGACTGGTGTGCTTTTCTTGAGCCAGTGTAGAAAATCGGTTTTATTAAAAAGTGAATCTCAGCATAGGCTCAGTAGCGATTTCTGTTTTTATTCACAAAGGTTTTGGCCTTTTGGTATATATCAGATATTAGAGTTTTAGGGAACCTAAGTTATATTAGTCCTTTTTTCCCCAAGAAAGTTTAATTAGAAAGTTACAGAGATAATAGAGGTGAGCCAGCTGGGCTAGATAGGCTCAGGAAACAATAGAAGCCAAAGAAGGGCCCATGGAGCTTAGGAGAGAGAAAGGCAAAGGTAATGTGCCTGGGGCGGGGAAGCTGAGGGAAGGGAAAGGCACAGGCGAGTGCAGGGTCCTTAGTATTGAGGGTTTTAAAGGCTCGGAGTTTATAAACTCAGATGAAAATAACATAGAATATTTACCTAAGAAAAAGCTTTCCAGATAATCTTAAAGTACCCATTTATAAATATAGAAACATTTATAGTTTAAAAGTGATGAACTTTCACGTGCTACTTAAAATCATTCTTGTTCATAGACCAAAACAACTTTGATACTTTGTTTTTGCAAAGGTTATTTTATATCCCTGAACATACATACACTTTTTAAATGTAGACCATCCCTCTTTCTTTTTATATTACACTGTTTGTGTAATTTACACTCAGTATAATTAAGTATAAATGTTTGGCTTATCACTTATAATTTAAGGGTAGTAACCAGGCCATATCCTTCAACAGTCACCATAGTGGAGTTGAAGTAATATATTATTTTTCAGTGAGGCACTATGATGCTCTGAATAGTTCTAAGAAATATTTCATAAGCCTTTTGTATGCATTTTTTGTATAAATATTGAAATTTTCTATTTATAATGAGCTTAAAGCTCTATTTACATCCACCAGAATGAATACAATTTTATTTATTTATTTATTTATTTATTTATTTTAAATATATTTTTTGATTTTTTTACAGAGGAAGGGAGAGAGATAGAAAGTTAGAAACATCGATGAGAGAGAAACATCGATCAGCCGCCTCCTGCACACCCCCTACTGGGGATGTGCCTGCAACCCAGGTACATGCCCTTGACCGGAATCGAACCTGGGACCTTTCAGTCCGCAGGCCGATGCTCTATCCACTGAGCCAAACCGGTTTCGGCAACAATTTTAATAAGACAGTAACAAGTATTGGTGAGCATGTAGAGAAATTGGAACTTTCATACATCTATAGTAAAAATGTACATTGATAGTGAAAATGTAAAATGGTGCAATAAACACAGAGTTTCTGTATGACCTAGCAATTCTAATCCTAGATGTACACCCAAAAGAATTAAAAATAGGTACTCAATTACATGCATATGCATATGCATAGGAACACTATAGTAGCCAAAAGGTTGAAAATGACCCAAATGTCAATCAGCTAAAGAGTGAATAAACAAAATGGTGTATTGTTTGTTAATTAAAGGTAATGAAATACTGATAATATGCTGTAACATAAATAAATCTTAAAAACAAAGAAGCCAGTCACAAAATACCACATATTGTCAGGTTCCATTTATATGAAAGAGCCAGAAAAGACAAATCAATAGAGAAAGTCAACTAGTGGTTGCTTAGAGTTAAAGGGGGGAGGAGGAGTAGGGGAGTGAAAAAGGGATGGGAACAAGGTTTCTTTTGGGGTGACAAAATTAGATTATAGCCTTTGCTCTACAACTCTGTAAATACATACACTAAAAAGCATTGACTTGTATATTTTAAATGGGTGAACTTTATGATATGTAATACAGGCAGTCCTCGGGTTACGTCGGACTTGACGTATGTCATTTCGTGGTTACGTTGCCATCTCCCATTTATTTATTAAAAAAAAAAGTTCCATCATTTCGATGTATGTACATATGTTCTTCATGGTTTTTATTTACTGTATTTACCACAACTAAAGGTCAGGAATTGTTATCTTCCTTTTAAATTTATTTTACTGTTTCACTAATTACTGCTGTGTATGTGCTCCACGTGAATGACGTAGGTGCTTTATGTAGGTGGGTTCCAACTTACAGCAGAAATCGCTTTATGTTGCGCCGTTTGAACGGAACCTCCGACGTAACCCAAGGACCTACTGTATACAAAAACAAAGCTGGTTTGTTTTAGGATGTTTTATTTTTAGAATTTTTATGAGTTTATTTGAGCCAAACTGATGGCATATGCTGAGGAGCAAGATCTCAAATGCCTCCTCAAAGCTGTTTTTTAAATGAAAAGATCTGTTTACACATAAAAAAATTAAGGTGTAAAGAGTTTGTGACTAGTTACCCTCTAAATAGTGGCAGAATTATGGTGAGAACCTAGGTCTTTTTGACTCTTAAAGCCAGAGTATTTTCCTCACCACAGAGATACCAATTTGAAAAAAATTTTTTGCTTAAATCCAAGGAATGGTAGTTGATAGGTCTCGTATACTCATGCTTTTGTTAGTAAATTATCAATGGAATGACATAATTGCACTATTCAGATGTTTGCAAACTCTTTAAAATATGAGAAATATTTGTGGAAATTTGCTGTTTTTTCTACATTTTTATTGCACTTTACAATTTCTGCCATTTACTGAAGAAGAAAAAATACCCACTGTTGTAACAGTAACTTTCTTAAACTTATTGCACTTGAAAGAATAACATTGTTAATAAATTGTTTACTTTAAGATATTGAAACCATCTGAAAAGAAAGCTAAGTACCAGTATGGTGGACTGAATTCAGGACGTCCGGTCACTCCACCACGAACAGCTAATCCACCGAAGAAAAGGTGAAGAAAGGAACTGTGTAAAGAAACCATCAGATTTGTTAAGGACATACTTCATAATATATAAGTGTGCACTGTAAAACCATCCAGCCATTTGACACCCTTTATGATGTCACACCTTTAACTTAAGGAGACGGGTAAAGGATCTTAAATTTTTTTCTAATAGAAAGATGTGCTACACTGTATTGTAATAAGTATACTCTGTTATAATATTCAACAAAGTTAAAAAACCAAATTCAAAATTACCCATTAAAGTTACATCTTCACTTATCACAGTTTTTAAAGTTGAAAAGCATCCCAATTAAACTAGATGTGATCGTTAAATCAGATGAAAGCATGATGATCCATCTGTGTAATGTGATTTTAGTGTTGCTTGGTTGTTTAATTATTTGGGGCTTGTTTTGTTTTGTTTGTTTGTTTTTGCTAGAATAATGGCAAATATTTTAAATTTTTTCCCCTAAACATTTTTAAAAATGAAATGTGGGACGAGCTCTAAAGACATTCACCAACTATTATTTTCTCTTGCTTATTTACTTATGTACCTGTTTAATCTTACTAAGAAAACTTATGCTTCATTGCTGTGAAAAGGAATTTTAGAGGTTGATATTTTAAAAGTATGCAAACTGTCCAATCCAGTGATTTAATCAACAGTTTGGGCAAACTTTACAGCTGATAGTGAATATTTTGCTTCATACAGAAATTGCCACAGATATGGATTTGTGCACTCTAATTTTTAACTGATTGATGCTGTATTGTGCAGTAGCATTTCATTTAACTTTAAGATAAAGTTCATAGTATTACCCACCTAGTTGGTAATGTGATTATGTGGTACCTTTGTTTTAGGTTTTAATTTGCACGAAACACCTTTTGGCATGCTTAACTTTCTGGAAACACTCTCACCTGCATCGATTTTGTTTTTTGGGTTTTTGTTGTCGTTTTTTTGTGTTTAGATCCATAAAACATGGGAATCCTTTTTTGACAAGCCTTGGAAAGCTGACACTATCTCTCCCTTTCTCTGTACGAAGGACATATTTAAATGAATGCTGGTCAGTGGGACATTCTGTCAACTATGGGTATTGGGTGCTTAACAGTCTATTAATGCCATGTGAATGTTGTATACGATTGTAAGGCTTATGTCACTAAAGATTTTTATTCTGATTTTTCATGATCAAAGTCCATATGATATTGTATAGACATGCTTTGTAGTGAACTATAGTAGCAATAATTTCTGTACATGATCAAGGGTTTTTTGCAGCATTTCTTTTCATCTTCTCTCTTTCTCTTTTTAAGGGTTAGCATTAACAAATGGCAAGACTAGAAAAGTGAACATAAAGATTTTATAAGGAGAACTTAGAGGACACAGATTTGTGATTTTTGGGTGCGATACTTTTGATGTGATTCTAAAAGCTTTTATTGAGCATTGTCAAATTTGTAAGTTCATAGGGATGGACATCATATTTATAATGCCCTTTTATGTGTGCTACCGTAGATGTGAAATTCTTGACCTTAATATTGTCTTTAAAAATGTTAAATTGAGAATTCTGTTAACTTACGTTTTATGAATTGGTGTATTGTATTACTGCAAGAGATTTGATTTTCAACTCAGTGCAACGTTCTTTCAAATGCATATGTCTTTTTTTCTAATTCCATTTTGTTTTAAAGCACATTTTAAATGTAGTTTTCTCATTTAGTAAAATTGTCTAACTAATATAAAGCCTGACTGGTTATTTTATTCCCTTTTTCCCTTTACAATGAGACATCTTACCTAATAATAGACAAACATGTAAATTAACTGTCCCTCTGCTACGCTCACCAGCCAATCAGGAGAGTATGCAAATTAACCCAACGAAGATGGAAGTTAATTTGCATACATAGGGGCGAAGCGGCAGAGCGAAGACTGAAGGCTCCATCTGGAGCCACGAAGACTGAAAGCTCTGGCCGGAGCGAAGGCCTGGGTCCCGGCTGCCGGAGGAAAACCAGTGCCGGCAGAATCTCTTCGTGCAACAGGCCTCTAGTTTAGATATATTTTATTCAATTAAGATTTCATGTTCTTTGACATACATTGAATTGGTCCTGCTCTGAAGGTGTTCATGCACTGCATATGATGTATTAGATTAGGTCACACAAGCTTTTATCTAACGTGATTCAAATATCTACCTCACTGGAGTGTACATTGAGCAATTTCTAATAGAATTTTAGATGCACTCTTAGTAGTCATAGTGAAGTGGGTCTAGAAAATAAGCCTTTTGTAGGAAACGGGGCAGTCTTTTATTAATGTCAGTATTAATCAAAATAGCTAATTTAGATATTCAGTGGAGTTTTGTAATAATTTTCCAGGTCAATTCTGATTATGGGAAATTAGTCACTAAGCAAATTAATAGCAGTCACTAAATTTTAAAGAATGGAAACTTATCCTGTTTAAATATTATTCAAGCAGCCTTAAAATCACTTTAACATCATATACATAATTTGGTTATTACAGATATTTACTAAGTAACACTGCTACTTCAAATAAGACGTCATTTCTTAGGAGAAAAATAATGTGTAGTTCTAGTGTCACTAATTTATAGGGTCCTTCCTCTTTTTTTTTAATGTTTCTAGAAAGAGGGAGACAGACCGTGATCGGCTGCCTCCTGCACCCGGTCCTGGGGATCACGCCGCATCCAGGCCTGTGCCCCGAACCAGACTTCCTGGCACGCGGGAGGATGCTCGGCCCACGGAGCCGTCCGGGCCAGGGCTCACATTGCGTTTTCACATATTTATGCTGAAAACGGGTTTAGGGAAGGAAGGTGTCAGGCTTCCTCTGCTCTTGCTCCCTGGCCCAGTCCACTCCTCTGTGGGTCTCCCCGACATCAGGGCGGCGCTCACCGGGCAGGGCCGTCTCCCTTTTGCTCAGAGATTTCCCTGACGAGCTCAAATCGGTTAACGGGGTTTTGCAGTGGCAGCGCGCCTTGTAACAGCAACAATAGTTAAATAAGACAGACTAACCCATCTGAGTCCCACCTAAAGCTTTATCACTGCTCTTCATGATGTCTACTCAACCAGTGCCATTTAGATACAGGGTAACCATTTCCAGTTGAACGCGGTGCTCCGCCTCCGGAGTGTCATCAGCGGGGAAACTCGGCGACCAGGAGCCGTGGGGTGGGGTCGGGTGGGGGGGGGGGGAGCCGTGACCCTTAGGGGAAGGGAAGTCACAGAAAACAGCACAAAGCTGTGCCGAGTTCTGCTGTATTCCGTCAACAGACAGTAAGCACCGACCACCTCCTCGGCACCTGACCAAGGGCTAAGACGAGGCCAAAAAGAAAAGGCTCCCGTAGAAGAATTTTCAGCTGGGAACAGACTTAACAGAAGGGACAGCATCAGCCCTCCTCTCCCAGCCCAGGTATTCGCCGCTTACTCCTTTAGTTTAAGTGGTTCTCAACCTTCTGGCCCTTTAAATACAGTTCCTCATGTTGTGACCCAACCGTGACATTATTTTCGTTGCTACTTCATAACTGTCATGTTGCTACTGTTATGAATCGTCATGTAAATATCTGATATGCAGGATGGTCTTAGGCGACCCCTGTGAAAGGGTCGTTTGACCGCCAAAGGGGTCGCGACCCACAGGTTGAGAACCGCTGGAGGGGTCTGTCCATAAAACTACTTTAACATAGCAGGGCTTCTCCATCTCCCCAAGGAAGACGAATGGCTGTTGATAAAGCCTCACTTGGGTGAGTGCCCGAGAGGAAGGCTCCGCTTAAACCCGGGGCCTGAGGACCCCTGGGAGGGTCGTGGCGTTTGGCTTGGTCCCGAGCTTAACGGCAGAAGGTCCGCGGGCAGCCGCAACCAGGCGCGCGGGGGCGCGGCATGCGCACCCTCGAGCCGGCCCCGCCCCCGAAGGCGGTCTCTGGGCGCTGATTGGCCCGCGCCGGCCTTGCTCCGGACGGGCGCGAGTTCTCGAGGGTCCGGCGGCGGCGGCGGCGGCGGAGCGCCCGGCGAGCAACCGTCTGAGGCCGGGGCGTCTGCGAGAGTGAGCGCCGCTCGGCCTGTCACCAGCCCCAGGTTTTCGCAGGTACCTTGGTCCCGGGCCTCGCCGGCGACTCCAGTTTCGTTGTGCCTGGTCCCTCCATCCCCTCACCCCCACCGTGCGCGAGGTGGGATGACGCCCCTGCCCCTTCCTCACACGCTTCCCGGGAGGCCCTGTGGTGGCCTCGCCGCGACGAGGGCACCGTGCCTTCCAGCGCCAGCAGCCTGGGCTGGGAGCCGGGCGGGGCGGTCGGCCGGGCGGCCCGCGGTTCTGGGGCCGGGAAGGCGGGGGGGTGGGGGGGGGCGCGAGCAGTGCTCGTAAGAAGCGGGGCCGGGCGCCCTCGGTGGTCGGGGTGGGAGTTTCCCGGCTCGCGGCCTCGCGGCTGAGCAGGTGGGCCGGCCGCCGCCCGCGTCCTCCGGAGGGCAGAGGTCGCGGCGCCTGGAGGGGGCCCTGCGTCGCTGGCGTACCCCCCACATGGCTCCTCCCGGGGCGTCCGCGCCGAGTCTGGAGACGTGACCTCTGAGTGTCAGTCACACGCCGGCAGCGGCGGACATTTCCGGGCCGCTCGAGGCCCGTTAACCAGGTTCAGCTGGAAAGCAAGGGGTGGGGGAGCGGGATGGCGGGGCCTGATAAACCCGTGTCGGAATCGAGACCCTCACGACCGGCCTAAGCGCGCGTGGAAACACTGCACTCTTGTTCCCAGTGGATGGTTTTTCCATTTAAAGTGTACTTACTGGTTGAGGTGGGATGTGGCTACCTGTCACTTTCTGTGGAAAGGACACAGTAACGGTGCCGCTCTGTGCTGAGGTGTCGGTGTCAGCGCCCTCAGGCGTCACCCGCCCACGGGTCCCTCGTCGGACCCGACAAAATGCGCATCACTAACCATGCTTCATGGGAGGGGGCTTTTTAAAAAATACATTTTTATTGACTTCAGAGAGGAAGGGAGAGGGAGAAACATCCATGGTGAGAGAACCTGCGACCGGCTGCCTCCCGCCCGCCCCGCCCCGGCGGTGGAGCCCGAGCCCCGGGCCTGCGCGGAGGGGGGGCCGAGCCCGGACCTTCTGGGACCTGGGTCCCCGCCGACCACGGAGCCGCGCGGCGGGCGGGCGGTTTTATTGAATAGGTACCTGCACCGGGTTGTGAAGCGCGCGCACGGGTGTCTGCTCTCGCCGCCCTCAGCGAGGGGCCCGCCCGGAGGCCGGAAGCCCAGGCTGCGTCCCGGTCCGCGCTCAGCTTCTCCGCCTCCTCTCCCAGCGCTGCCCGTCTGCCTGCCGGGCGCACGAATCCCGTCTCTTTTTTTAAAAGTCCTCGTCTGACGGTCGTCCCGTCGTCCCTTCCCTGGGGTTATTGCCAGGGTTGGAGGGGGGGGGGGGGCGGGAGGCGCGTTCCTGCTGCTGCTCCTCGTCGCTCCTTCAGTTCCCTTCCGTTTCGTGGTTCGCGCCCCCGGACTCTCATGGGCTGGATTTCTGACCGGATTCGGACTTGCTGAGACAGCTGTGCCGTATAATTTTACAAACACTGTAGCATCTGGGCCAAACGTGTTCTGTCACCGTTAGATGGTAAATTAACTTTGGGGGGGAAAAGTTTAAACGTGAAAATTGTGGAGATTTTCTGAATTCGCTGTGTGTCTCAGTAATTAGATTCTGTGGTTATAATAGAAAAGAATGCTATAGCAATTTCAATAAAAATTTTTAAATTTTTATTTTTTGATCTTTAGAGAGAGAGAGAAAGGGGGAGAGGGGAAGAGGGAAACGGGTTTATTCCACTGATGGATGCGTTCCTTGGCCGCTGCTTGCATGTGTGCTGACTGGGGGTTGGACCCCAACCCCGGCCGGCCGGGAGGGTGCGCTCACCAACTGATAAAGATTGCTTTTTGAGAGTTACTTTATTTTAGAGAAAAATATGATAAGCCCATCTTTCTTCCCTACAGCAGTGGCTTACTTAACCACTAAGTCATAATTCACTCACACGGCAAATGCTAGAATTAAATTTTACAAAGTGTAGTCTTGTAGCCGGGTTTATGTTTTCCTGGCAAGGTGACAGTACGCAATATTGGACTGCTTATTATGTTTCAAGTGTTTGCACATGATTTCATTTAATCTTTAGAACAATTCTGTAGTGGCTAAAGAATACGGGGCTTTGTGTCAGACAGTGTTGGATTCAAGTCCGAGCTTTGTCACTCACTCATTATATGACCATGGGCAAATTCCTTAACTTCTCTAAGCCTCAAACTTCTAATCTAGAAAATAAGGATAAAACAACACTCACCTTATAGAGATGTTCTGAGAATTAAATGAGATCATGCAAGCAAAACCTTTGGCACAGTGCCTGGCACATGTGAAGTGCTCAGCTAAGGCTGCAGTTAGGCTGACCTGCCTGTCCAATCGCCAGTGGGTATTTTCCTACAGGCCCATGGACCTCCAAACTCCTGCTTCTGTTGTTTGACCCCTCTGTATATTACCTGCAGAGAGAAGAAATTATTTAGATGCCTATAAATTAGCTGTTGTCTGGATACCCCCTTCACCAAAAAATATCTCAGATATTCTGTTCAAGTATGAATTCTGGTGTGATTTTCTTCATGTTGGTGGAGTCCATGTAAAAACTTGTTAAAGGATTTTGCCTTATGAGCATAGTTTCTCCTAGTTTCTCCTTCCCTATCTCTTGTCCTTCCCAGGAATGGCCCATATTTTTGTCTTTTATTCTTTTCCTCTTGCATGCTTATTAGAACCTCATTCTTTTGGTATATCTAAATGAAGAACAAAATTACAACTACCTCAAGGTGGAATTTGACCAAGAATATAGCACTGATAGCTTCTGTCCTTAAGCGCTTTCTTCATAACTTTACTGCCAATATTTGTGTATTAATCTCAATATCTCTTTGGGGAATTTCAGCCATTTCTTTGTCTATTTTCTCAAATTTTATAGGAAGTATCCTAACACATACATCAGGATTTAGTGGCTTAGTGTAAAGCTGTGAGCCTGATATTTATCTTTTTTATGAAAGAAAATTACATTTTATTGCATGATATATCCATGGTTGTTTTAATATAACAAAACTAATATAACTTACTTAACATTGAGTAAATCTTACCTCCTGGGAGATATACCACCATTATTCTATATTCTGGTACATTCCACGCCTGAGCCTAGCCTCTATACTCCAGTTTGAGAAGCCTATTCAGTTTTTTTTAAATCTAGATTGTAAGGGGGAGGGGGTACAGATGAGGCCCCAACTGTCTCCCAGATGAGGTGGGTAGAAAGGAGAAGAAAGATCTTACACAAGTCTCATGGCTTAATTTATCACCCATTTCATCTTCAGTTTGGTTGGACCTAGGAAGAAAGATGGGCAGTGTTTCTCAACCTTCCTAATGCCACGACCCTTTAATACCGTTCCTCATGTTGTGGTGACCCCAACCATAAAATTATTTTCGTTGCTACTTCATAACTGTAATTTTGCTACTGTTGTGAATCGTAATGTAAATATCTGATATGCAGGATGTATTTTCATTGTTATAAATTGAACATAATTAACGCATGTGATTAATCACAAAAACAATATGTAATTATATATGTGTTTTCCGATGGTCTTAGGCGACCCCTGTGAAAGGGTCGTTCGACCCCCAAAGGAAAAGGAAAGAGAAACAATTATAGAATCAATTTAATATAATTTCCTCTGACTAGTTCTTCATAATCTAACCCTATACTGTCTAATATGGTAGCCACTAGCCACATGTGGCTATAGAGCAACTTGAAATGTGATGAATGCAACTGAAGAATTGAATTTTCCTTTTATTTCATTTTAAATTAAGTACTGAATGAGTGTGAAATATGTTTTTCCTTGCAGATTACTTGATTGTATTGTTAGGACTACATTTCACTTTAACTGTTGGAAATTTAACATCCAAATCGAGATATACTGTAAGTGTAAATATATACCAGATTTCAAATTTAGTATGAAAAAGTAAAATATTGATTGCATGTTAAAAATGTATTTTTTATATACTAGGTTACATAAAATATGTTATTAACTTGTTTATTTGCACTTTTTAAATGTGACATTAAAATATAAAATTACACAATAAAAATATAGTTAAATTTGTATATATACATACAGATACATATGTGTGTGTGTATATATATACATATATAAATTACACATGTGGCTCACATTATATTGGACAGCATTGCTCTAGCCCACTAAGTCCAATCTTATTTTCCTTTAGCAGGGAAGTTTCTGAGGGTCAGGTAGGAGAAGCTGTGCCTAACTCCTGGAACACCCAAGAAGGCATGGCTGCTTGGGTCCCTTTGAGTATGGATTCAGAGCTTTTAATTAGGGTCTTGGAGTAGTCTCCTACTTTGCCTATTTATACCTCCTTTTATACCCTACAAATTTTTTGACCACAAAAGTAATACTAACTGTAGTAACATTACCACCAAACATGGTAGAGATTATGCATACTGTTAAATATGGATGGATGAACATTGTTTCAAATTGTATTAGATTATAGCACTATATGTTCATTTACACTTATAATCAGCTACTCAAATAGCATGCTCATATAGTACACTCAAGTATAAAAAAATGACCAGTTTATGAGAATTCCTCAAAATACATATATCACGCATCTCTGCTAGAATTATTTTTAACTTTAATAAATACCAATAAATGCTCTTGAGTAAGTAAATTTTGTAACATAGTAAGAAATTTACTAGTAAGAAAATGTTTTTTTGTGTGTGGATTACTTTTTAATATAATACTTAATATTGATTATAATTAATTTCTAGGAATTGTTTGCCTTGTTCTATAAAAAATTCGAGGTGTCATATAATCATGATAACATTATGTCAATGCAAGCAAAATGTTATCAGGAAAAAAGAGTATCACAAATAGATTATAAAGTTAGTATAGTTTCTTTAATTAACTTTCAAAATTGGTTTTGAGTTCCCTTGTAGTCAAAGCAAAATAGTATACAGGATCTTATTTCTTGGGAAGAGGAGGTTTATCAATTAACCAAAGGAAGTGTAGCATTTCTTAGCACTGAATTCTATAAGCACTTTCTCATATGAGTCGCTGTCACAACAATTTAGTAGCAAGTTCAATAATGCCTCACATCACTGCATCTGGTGGTATCATCCAGTTAATTGTTTTCATATAGAAATGAGTAAGAGTGTGATAAATAATTATATGTTTTATTTTTACAGGACTCTTTGGAAAGCAAAATGAGGCATAATCAGCTGTGTTGTGAGACACCACCTTCTGTTACTGTTCATGTAAAATCTGGGTCAAGTAGATCACATCAGCCTAAAAAACCTATTAACCTGAAGCGTCCTATTTTTAAAGATAGTTGGCCAACATCTGAAAAAAATGCGCAGAATAGCAACAAGTCTAAACGCCCCAAAGGACCCTGTCTAGTTATACAGCGTCAGGAAATGACTGCTTTCTTTAAATTATTTGGTAGGTTTAAAATATTATAATTAGAAAGTACTTTAAAGTGAGAGAATGTAAAGATCTATTTTATCATTTTCATAATAATCAGAGGATGCTCTTATTTTCTGTCAGATTTCTCATTTCCAACCAAGCCTATTTTAATTAGTCTTTTTTTAAATGTTGGATTTTGATTGTTTTGGATTAGAAATTCTAACTCATCTCACTTCTAGACTACTTAAATACAAGTGTCAAATATAAATATTGGGCATTTCAAGTTCATAGCATGAGTCTTCTTTGACCTAAAGTAAAATACTACATAAAATCTCAGCCAAGCCAACAACCCTGCTTCAAGATTTTCTTCAGTGCTATAACTGAGCTGTTGAATTTGTTCAGATCATGAGACAGTGTTTTTTGTTTTTTTTTTAAGATTCTTTTATTGATTTTTAGGAAGGGAGAGAGAGAAAAACATTGATATGAAAGCAAAACATTGATCACCTGCCTCCTGCACATCCCCCACTGGGGATTGAGCCAGAAATCTGGGCCTATGCCCTGACAGGGAATCAAACCGGAGACCTATTGGTGCATGGGAGGATGCTCAGCCAACTGAGCCACATTAGTGGGGCAAGTCATTTTTTAAAGACTGAGTTCTGTATCAGATTCCATTCCCACATGTTGAAGATTGACTTTGGAAAGTAACAAAAAGCTAATCGAGAGTTACCCAATACCTATTTCTCAAAGAGCTATTGGGATAGTCAATAAATCGAAAAGTTCTACCATTCCCACTCCAGTCTATTCTATATATTAAGGCAATTTAGAGCATCATTTATAATCTCCTTATGTAGGAAATCTTCAAAAGGAAACATTCTCTCTTTAAAAGACAAGTCATAGCTATTTTTTGTTGTAGATGATGATTTAATTCAAGATTTCTTGTGGATGGACTGCTGCTGTAAAATTGCAGACAAGGTAAATTTAGTAATAATAAAATCATTAACCAATGTTATTATATTACTAAACCATCAGAACTTTCATGAAACCTTATAAGAATTTTCTTCTTATTGATTAAGTTTAGGAAAAGAACTAGCCTGCATTGCTCCTTGAAAGTGGAATCCTTGCATATTAACTTTAAAATTAGAATAAACTATAAATTCATTCTGTATTTTGGGGAATTGTGTAGTATTAGTGATTAGATTTAAAAGACCTTAGACTTATATCTGTTTGATTGAAAACAAGAATCAGTATAGATTTTAATATGTTTAGATCAGAATTATTACCTTTTTTTCAGGCTGTAGAGAAAGAATATTCTGAGATTTATTCCACTAAGGCAGTCTATTATACATTTTAATATTTTGTAGGTAATTTAGATAAAACAAATGCCAATAATCTTACAGAGTAAAATTAGCTCATCATTTTCTTTATTTAAGTATCAGTGTTTCATTAAAAAAAAAATTGTGCTAACTTACATTCTTAGGACCGGACCATGCTGTTATATACTTTTTCAATTTAGCTGAACAGTTAATGATTTCAGCTTCGTGAATGCCATCTTACACTATGTAATCATAGAAAATTCAGCATGACTTCACATCACTCTTAATGTGCCACCTAACAAAAAAAGGGAATGAATAAGTTACTATTGGTGTGAACCTTTTAAAATTTCAGGTTTAAAATAACAGATAAAATTACAGAAGTTTTGTTTTTTAATTTTGGAAAATTTCAACCATACACAACTTAGGGTAGATATTAAAACAAAGACCCTCCAGGAGCCTAACCCACCAACTGTGGGCCATTCTTATTTTTTCTAATCCCTCTCCCCAAAAGCAGACATCCTAATATGTTATCCATAAATATTTTAAGATGTATCTCTAAAAAATTACATTTTTTTAAACATAATCACAATTTCACTAACACTTTTAAATGTTGACGGTACTGCCTTAATATCAGATATCCAGTTCATGTGGCATACTTTTACACTTGATTATATTAAGTGCATTATAATAATTAAAGTTGTTGGACAGCAGGGGGCAGTGCTTTCAAAGTAACTAACCAGGAGCACTCTGTTTTAACACTATCACATTGAAAACTTGAAATCTCCTTTATGCCCAATTCTGCGAAGGTAGGATAAATAGGCATTTTATGAGAAGGAAATCTAATACATCAATATTACAACTTGTTTTTAAATGAAACAGCCAGAGCCTGGCATAGTGTCTTAATACCAGGCTAGACATATGTCTTTTTAATAAATACAAAACTTTTTTCAGTGAAAATAAATCCATGTTATTCTAATTTTTGATTGAGTTATTTTTAAAAGATTCTATTAGAAAGTGAATATGTATGACTATAACTAAAAGAATTCAGTGGGGGAAATGTGTATATAACACGTCAAACCAATGTGGCAACATACAAATGGTGAATCTAGGTGAAGAAGATATATTTATTCATTTTATGATTATTTTCACCTCTCTATAGGTTTGATATTTAAGATAGAAAAATATTGTGTTTTTGGTTCAAAAATATTGACAAAATTTAGAAATTCATTCTAGTTATAATCTTAATCATGGTAAATGATTGAGAATTAACTTCTCACTGTTTGCATGGATTACAGGAGCCAAAAAATAAGGACCTGAATAGGTAATTCTGTAATAAGGATAAATAATGCTTTATTGTTTTAGCTTGTTAGTCATCTTAAAGGTAACTGTTTTAAAGCAGTTTTACTTATGAAAACACAATATTCATATTAACTTTTAACTTTTTTTCCTATAGTATCTTTTGGCTATGACCTTTGTTTATTTCAAGAGGGCTAAATTTACTATAAATGAGCATACCAGGATAAATTTCTTTATTGCTCTGTAAGTATGCTTTCTACTGTGATTTTTGTGGTAGTTATTTATAATATATATGATACTTTATTTCAAACAAAGGCTGTTTAAAACCTGATGTATATCTTTGAATAAGCCTTCTGGTATAAAAGCTACACATTTTTTACTTTAATAGGATATGTTCTTTTCACTGATCTTATCCTGCTTTATGCCTAAGATTTATTATTCCACTTGAATTTGTACTTGTACATTTTTCAGTGTTTCATATAAATTGTCCCAAATTATCCTTTTTTGTACTTAGGTTTTTTAAAGCCAGAATAAATGTGTGTGTGTGTTTGTGTGTGTGTGTGTATGTGTATGTATTTCCAGTTAATATATAGTAAAAATCATTATCATCATTGCTCTTTTACATTGAACAGCTTGCAGAAAATGCTCTAGACATACTCGTGGATTTCTGTTTATAACCTAAGTGTTAGTCATATCTGATACCTATAGTATCCACTCAATACTTAACACACTGTACTTTAACCAAGGCATATTGTTTCCAATTTCTTCCACTGACTTTATAGTAGTCAGTTTATACTAGCTTTGTGATCTAGTAAATGGTTTTAATGACATGGCTTTCTAATCCATGGGTCAAAATTCTGCTAGAATCTATGTAAATTAAGAATATGTATCTCTCCAGTACCGCAATCGGTTAGCGCACGGTACTTATAAGAATATGTATCTCTATCTCAAAACCTTTTATACCTAGTACCTGGATATAGTGCTGCAGTTGGAAATGTATGAATATAATTTTAAGTACTTAACTAGGGAAGTACAAATTAAAATATTTAAGTTGAATACCAAAACAACTGTTAGCATTATAGGATAAGTTTTTACTCAAAGTCTGCTTAATTCAGAATCAAAGAAATTTATTTCTGCATGCATTCAGGAGACACATTTTCCCATACATGGGAAAAATTAATTCAATATGAAATTTGGTGATGATTGCTAAGTTGGGGGAATATAATAGTATTAGCTAATACTGAGTATTAAGTGCAATGCACCACAAAATATTTTTTGTAAGTTCACTTAATCTTCCGATGATATACACTTTTTAATTATCCCCATTTTACAGATAGAGAAATTAAGGCTTAGATTAAGTACTTTTCAAGATCACAAGTTAGTAAGTGGCAGAGCTGGGGCACAAATTCATCTGTGACTTGCCAATGGCCAAATTCAGCCATTGACCACTAGCTATAATGCTATTTACATTGTATTTACAATGTTTAGTATTGTATTATATTGTACTAGGGGCCCGGTGCACGAAATTCGTGCACTGGGTGTGTGTGTGTGGGGGGGGGATTGTCCCTCAGCCCAGCCTGCCCCCTCTCACATACTGGGAGCCCTCAGGCGTTGACCCCCATCACCCTCCAATCGCAGGATCGGCCCCTTGCCCAGGCCTGACGCCTCTGACAGAGGTGTCAGGCCTGGGCAGGGGACCCTTATTTCCCCCCATCACTGGTTCTGCCCCCAGCCCAGGCCTGATGCCTCTGGCCCAGGCATCAGGCCTGGGCAGGGGACCCCCAGACCCCTCCGATTGCTGGCTCTGCCCCTTGCCCAGGCCTGATGCCTCGGCCAGAGGCGTAGACCCCCATCACCCTCTGATCACCTGATCAGCCCCTTTCCCAGGCCTGACGCCTCCGCCAGAGGTGTCAGGCTTGGACAGGGGACCACCATCTCCCCCCGATCACTGGCTCTGGCCCCCACCCAGGCCTGAGGCCTGTGGCCCAGGAATCATGCCTGGGCAGGGGACCCCCATCTCCCTCTGATTGCTTGCTCCACCCCCCGCCCAAGCCTGACGCCTCTCACCCAGGCTTCAGGCCTGGGCAAGGGGACCATCATATCCCCCCAATCCCCGGCTCAGCCCCCCGCCCAGGCCTGATGCCTCGGCCAGAGGAGTTGACCCTCATCACCCTCCGATCACCAATCACCGGATCGGCCCCTTGACCAGGCCTGAGGCCTCCGGCAGAGGTGTCAGGCCTGGGCAGGGGACCCCCAGCTCCCCGCGGTTGCAGGCTCCGCCCCTGCCCAGGCCTAACGCCTCTGGCCTAGGCATCTGGCCTGGGCAGCGGGGACCCGCAGCTGCAGCGGCCCTGCGATCGTGGGCTCCGCTTTAGGCCCAGGCAAGGGACCCCTAGCTCCCGGGACTGCCAGCTTCGACTGTGTCCAGCTTCCCATCGCTGGCTCCACCCCTACTTCCTGCTATCACTGGCCAGGGCGCCTTAGCTCCCCCCTGGGTTTCCAATCACTGTCAGTGGCAGGGGGCTTCTTCCTGCTTTCCCTTTCGCCTACCTGCATTGTGCCTACATAGGCAAATTAGCCGCCATCTTGTTGGCAGTTAACTGCCAATCTTAGTTGGCAGTTAATTTGCATATAGCCCTGATTAGGCAATGAAAAGGGTATCGTCGTACGCCAATTACCATTTTTCTCTTTTATTAGTGTAGATGTTGATGCAATATCTGTTTTTTAGTTTTTTTCTCGTCTGAAGATTAGCAACAAACCAAAAGAAGCTTTAGTTTAAATCATTCTAGCTGCCTAAAATTGGATTTATTTGACTTTTTTGGTAAAGTTATTAACAGTAAAGTGATGTGTCAACTTACACTATGTAGTAGTCTGTGAGGTTGCATTGCATGTTGTATATTAAAAATAACATGAATTATAATTTTCATTTTATATATAATCATACTTTTGTACAGCCTGACTCAGTAATTCTCCACAGTTTCTCACTTAGCCATAGTTCTAACTCAAGTTCTTTTCCTTTCTATATATTCTTATAACATTGAACTTCAATTATCATTCTTCCAATCTTTTTTACAGTTCCTTTTTCATACTCAGTTGCCTCTTCTACTTGACTGTAGGCATAAGGGCAAGGAGCATGTACTTAACCTTTTCTTGCATCCTGTAGTGGCTAACATATAAAAGGTTCTTAATTCTTTATTTGAATAAACACAATTATTATGCAAAAAATGGACTCTTGGAAAATATTAACTATTTCAAATTACAAGGGGACTTATATGTATACAATTCAGATATTTAATCATGTTGAGACTGAAAAATTGTTAATCTAGAGTAGAATCATGATGTCTGATATCATGGTACATTATAGATTTTTCATGTTTCACTTAGCAAGCATGAAAGGAACCGATCTCCCACTCTGTCTACCCTTTACTAAGAACCCTCAGGGATACTAAAAGTAAGAAATTACATAATTTTACAGAGGACAGGATTTGATTCACATAACTGAATGTTTTAACAAGGTAATACTAAAATATGTACAATTATTTTAAGGAAGGATAAATAATATGTAGGTACTCATTTTATATTAATGTAACTAAATATGAATATGAATATGCACATGGTTTTAAAAAATACATAAGGGGTCCCGGCCAGTGTGGCTAAGTGGTTGAGCATCAACCTATGAACTAGGAGGTCACAGTTCAGTTCCCAGTCGAGCACATGCCTGGGTTGCTGGCTTGATCCCAAGTGTAGGGCGTGTGGGAAACAGCTGATCAATGATTCTCTCTCACCATTGATTTTTCTGTCTTTCCCTCTCCCTTCCTTTCTGAAATAAATAAAAGTATATATTTTTTAAAAGCTACATAAGAGGGTATACAATTAAAAGTAAGTCTTCTATCTCAAGACCTTGGTCTCCTTCCTCAAGGACAACTCTTTCATGTGTATCTGTCTAGAAATAATTTTCTATATGTGAAGCAATGTATATATTACATGAAGTATATGCTACACTTCTGTACTTTAAAAATTTTTTTAATGTGAAATATGTACAAAAATAGCACATGGGCCTGGCCAGTATGTCTCAGTAGATTGAGCATCTTTCCATGTAGTGAGAGATCACTGGTTGGATTCCCAGTTTCCGGCTTGATCCCCAGTAGGGGGTGTGCAGGAGGCAGCTGATCAATGTTTCCCTCTCATCTAGAAACCCACTCTCTCTCTCCCTCTCTCTCTACCTCTAAAATAAATAAAAACTTTATTTTAAAAGTGATCTTTTAAATAGCACATGGTATATGTAGCTATATAGTTCGTCCTCACTACAGAATAATAATATTCTATTGTTGCTTATATATTTGGATTTTTTTCTACCATCTTGTGTACTTTCTATATGTTCCATTTATTCTGTTTCTTCTGTCCCCTCCATTTTTATCTTTTTTGATTTGAGATTTTTAAATTATTTTTGACACCTTTTTTACTTCTACTTGTTTAGGAACTATGCAATTTATATCTATTCTTTTAGCAATTACACAAGTTATTTTTAATCACACAACCTTGAGCATTTTTACTCCAATTATCCAACAATGATCCATTTAACTCTTTTTTTACAATTCTGTAGTTTTGTCTGATGTCCAAAAATTATTATTGTTTTATACATTCAACATTTGTTTATATTTACCCTCATATTTATACCTTTGCTTCCTAGTCCTTGCATCTCAAACCTCTCACCTAGGATCATTTGCCTTCTTTCTAACTGCTTTTGAGGTCTCTCTTTTTTTTTTTCTGCTGTGTATATTAATTCTAGTATCTTCAGACTTCAGAGTCTGTTTCTGCTCATGGTACCTTAAGTACTTTGTAATTTTCTTATTGTAAAAGTTGCCCATTTTTCTTGGAAAGACGTCTATGGGGCTTGCATTGTTTCCAATGGGAAATCTGCTCCATTCTTATCTCTTTTCCTGTGTTATTCAACTTACATTTTCCCCCGACTGCTTTTAAGAGTTCTCTTTATCATTGGTTTTGAGCAATTTGATTATGATGTGCCTTGGTGCTTTAAGAAGCTTCTTTGTGGGTTTATAATTTTCCTCAAGTTTTTAAAATTTTTAGCCATTTATTTCTTCAAATATTTTTTTCTGTTCACCTGCCACCTTTTAGGGACTCCAATTTCACTTTTATCAGGCTGCTCGAAGTCTCGTGGCTAATTGATGTTCTGTTTATTATTTTTGTTTATTTTCTCTACATGTTTAATTTTGGATAGTTTATGCAGTTATGCAGTTTATACAGTTATGTCTTCAATGCACAAGTTTTTTCTGCTGCAATATTTAATCTGCTATTAATTCCACTCAGTGTATTTTTCATTTACACATAGTTTTCATCTCTAAAAGGGTGTCTTAACTTTTTTAACATCTGGAATAGTTATAACTGTTTTAATGTTCTTATCTGTTACTTTTACCATGTACTAGTATGTCAGTTTTGATTGATTGGATTGTGTTCTGCTTCTTTGTATGCCTGATCCCTCTCAGGCATTTGACAGGATATTGATTTTCATTTGTGCATAAGAAACTACCTGATTGCCACAAAAGGCCATCAGAAAGAATTAGAGGGGAACAACGCCTAAAATTTATCCAGGACTGGAAATAGTGTCTGTTCCCACTAGCCAGACTGAGAAAACTCGTAATTGACAGGATATTGTGTAGATTATTCAGGAAGGTGTTGTATCACTAGTAGAGAATAATTAGCCCCAGACTGAACATTGCTCCAGATCTACCAAAAGCATAACCTGAAAGGATCAGAATGTTTCCAAGTAACTGCATCCCAGAACAAAGCTCAAGATTTATAGGAATACACAAATACACACACAAAAGAGAGTTCACAAATATTCAGAACTCATTAAGGTAAAATTCACTGTTATCTCTATTTTTATTTTTTTAATTATAGTAAGATTGAACATCTTTTATGTGTTTATAGTGCTTTGTATTTTTTTGTGACCTGCCCATTCCTGTCCTTTACATACTTCTTTCTTTGAATCATTGGTCTTCTTTGTTAGGTATCTGGCTAATACAGTTGAGGAAGATGAAGAAGAATCCAAATATGAAATTTTTCCATGGGCTTTAGGGAAAAACTGGAGAAAATTGTTCCCTAATTTCTTAAAATTAAGAGACCAACTCTGGGATAGAATTGACTATAGGGCTATTGTAAGCAGGCGATGCTGTGAAGAGGTAAGATTTTAAAATACTTTATATGTGTAATCTCTGTCTTTTGTTCATATAATTTTCCTTGTTTTTTTAATGTGCTTCTAACATTTTATCTTTTTGTATATGTAAGGGTAGATCATTAACCTTGGTTACCATGAATACAACTTGTGTATTGCATTGTTGATGTTTTAATTTTATACCATAAGAATTTAAAATTGTGATTTCTGTTTCTCAGAGCAGTCTGTTTCTGTAGGATTTTTATTTTAGTTTGTTTCTCTTGTCTAAAAGATCACCAATATATTGGAAAAGGATAAGTGTGCATATTTCAAAATATCTTATGGTAATATCATTGGAGTTGAATAATAATTTCATTAAATAAAATATATGAAATTCCAAGTCCAAAGATTTAAATGTGAATTGCATGATATAAAATTTATATAAATTTAAATATGTTTAAAAACCATAACTTTTTTTCACATAGAATACATAAAGTTTCCTTTATGCCAGATTTTATTAAGATAAAGCAGAAAGACACTAAAAGTTAAAAGATTGGTTATTTTATTTAATGTTCTGGTTTTCAATAAAGAAGAAAATTAAGGTTTAAACTAAAGAAAAATTCTAAAGAAGAAAATTAAATCAGTGATCACTGTAAGCCAATATTAATTAAGAAAACTTTGCTAGCCCTGGCTGGTTTGGCTCAGTAGGTAAGAGCATTGGCCTGTGGACTGAAGGGTCCCAGGTTCGATTCTGGCCAAGGGCACATGCCTAGGTTGCGGGCTCGATCCCCAGTAGGGGGCATGCAGGAGGCAGCCGATCAATGATTCTCTCATCATTGATGTTTCTATCTCTCCCTCTCCCTTCCTCTCTAAAAAATCAATAAAAATATATTTTTTTAAAAAAGAAAACTTTGATAAATGTGAGCTAGATAATGCTATAATTAAATGAAGTTATATCCAGTTAAATGGACTATAGGCCAAAAGAGACAATGGATTAGTGTCAAACCTAAGGAGAACTTTAGGGGCATATCATAAAACTCTGCCCAGAACTAACCATGTTAGTTATATTTATTAATGAGATAAAGATTTAGCAAGTGTGCATATTTGTAGATTAAAATCGGAGGATTGTTGAATGTTGGGGAAAATTCAAGGATTCAGAGATAACTTAGAAATTCAAACCTTCATACACTTCTTTTGGGAATGTAAAACAGTGTTGCTTTGGTAAACAGTCTGGGTGTTCCTCAAAAAGCTAAACAGCCGAAACCGGTTTGGCTCAGTGGATGGAGCGTAGGCCTGCGGACTGAAGGGTCCCAGGTTCGATTCCGGTCAAGGGCATGTACCTGGGTTGCGGGCACATCCCCAGTAGGAGATGTGCAGGAGGCAACTGATCGATGTTTCTCTCTCATCGATGTTTCTAACTCTCTATCTCTCTCCCTTCCTCTCTGTAAAAAATCAATAAAATATTTTTTTAAAAAAAAGCTAAACATAGAATTCCATATGAGGTCAGCATATAGGTACACTTCCCTAGTTTGACTTCTTAAATACTAGTAGCTACCATTTTCCAGTTGCTTATAATGTGATACAGATTTTACATACATCTAACCATTAGAACAACCCTGAGGTAGAATACTATCCCCATTTGAGATATAAACAAATTGAACCTCAGAAAGGTTAAGTAACTTGAGCAGCATCATACAGCTAGCAAGTGGCAGAACCAGGATAAGAAACTAAAACTGACTCTAAAGGCAGTGTTTTATCTAACAAACCTTAGACAACAGTGACTGATAATGTAGTGAGGAATCTTAATTGCTTCATAAATAATTCATGTAATCCTCACAACCCTCTATAATAGACACATTCTCTTCATGTTACAGATGAGGAAACTGAGGAACAGAAAGGTTAAGTAACTTACCTTTGTTCTTACCATATCCCTTGCCATTATTGCAAACATTTTAAGATTAGCCTAACATACATAGTTGGAAACCTCAATTAAACATATTCTTCTCAGCCCAGTATATTCCAAAGCTAATAATTGTTTTGGGATAACTGTATTGTTTTTCACAAACTTAAAATATTCAGAATTGAAAAACCTAGAAGGTTGCTTCAGTCCTGTTTCCTATTTGAAATAATTTAAATTATTGTCATGGGTTCAAACAATGAATCACTTTATAGGTAAATACTGTCGTATCTGGAGATGCTTTTTTTTTTTTTTTTTCAAGATTGGTAACTTAGATTTTTAAATCTAGTTTTAAAAATAGCTGTTCTTTTTTCCCCTTCCCCTTCCCCTTCCCTTTTTTCCAGAGAGGAAGTGAGAGGGAGAGAGAGATGAAAACATCAAGATGAGAGAGGATCAACACTGGGAATCAAGCCCATAACCTGGGCATGTGCCCTGACTGGGAATTGAACCATGACCTCCTGGTTCATAGGTTGACGCTGAACCACTGAGCCACGCCAGCTGGGCTAGAGATAGCTGTTCTTAAGTTATATTTTTTGTGCTTAGTTTTACTAAATCTAAAAAACTTAGTAAAATTCTAAAAGAAAGCTTTCCACTATAGGTTATGGCCATTGCTCCAACCCATTATATATGGCAACGAGAACGCTCTGTGCATCACAGTGGAGCTGTTAGAAACTACAACAGAGATGAAGTTCAACTTCCCCGGGGACCTAGTGCCACACCGGTAGATTGTTCACTCTGTGGTAAAAAAGGAAGATATGTTAGACTGGGATTGTCTTCATCATCATCTTTATCCAGTGATACAGTAGAGGTGATGGAAAAACATTCTCAGGAATCACACAACTCAATGAGCAAGATAGTTGATCCTTCTCAAGCTTATAGCTATCCTCAAGGTATGATTTAGTGATATGTCAGAATTAGATTTATGCAAGTTATTAATTCAAGTTGTTGACCTACAGACAGGGATACATAACATATTCTACAACAATATGAGTTAAATTAGTATTGAAACTTGTCCGCTTTTCATTTACTTTTTGTCTGTGTTACTGTTTTTGTTGGTAGCTTACCTAAACTAAAAGATTTTTAATGTGATTTATGTTAAAGTGAAACCTAATCACCCTGGGTCTCAAATATTTTAAGAGCACTTGAAATGTTTATTCAAAACAAATTTTAAAAGGAAAATAAATTTACTTGTAATCTCATCATCTAGTTTTATCAGTGATTAACTATTGGTTTTCTTCCATACTTTTTTCTTTTAAAAGTTTAATACCACTATGCTACAAGGTTGAAAAACACAGAAGTCCTTTGTCTTACCCCTTCTTATTTTCTATACACTTTTTAAAATTGAGATATAATTGATACATAACATTGTATTAGTTTTAGGTGTACAATATAATTTGATATGTATATATTGCAAAATGATTGCCACAATAAGTTAACATTCATCACCTACATAGTTACAGTTCTTTCCTTGTGATGAGAACTTTGAAGATCTATTCTCTTAGCAACTTCCAAATATACAATACAGTACTGTTAACTATATTCACCATGCTGTACATTACATACCCAGGACTTACTTATCTTATAACTAGAAATTTGTACCTTTTGTCCACATTCATTCATTTTGCCTGTCCCCCTAATTCCTGCCTTTTGAAACCACCCATAGGTACTATGTATCTATGAGTTTGATTTTTTATTTTATTTTAGATTCTACATATAAGTGAGATCATACATTATTTATTTTTCTCTATTTTACTTAGCATCATGCCCTCAAGGTCCATCTATGTTGTCAAAAATGTTAGGATTTCTTTTTTTCCGACTGAATAATATTCCATTGTATACACATACCACATTTTTAAAAGCTATTCATCTGTCAGTGGACACTAAGATTGTTAAATAATATGGCAATAAACATGGGGGTGCAGATGTCTTTTCGAGATAGTGTTTTTATTTCCTTCAGTGATATTGTTGGATCATATAGTAGTTCTATTTAAAAACACACACACAAAAAAAACACCTTTATTGTTGAGAGTATTACAGATGTCCCCCCTTTCTTTACCTCTGTTGTCCCCCTCCACCTGGATCCCACCCCACCCCAGGCCTTCACCACCGTACTTACTGTCTGTGTCTATGGGTAATGCATGTATGCATATAAGTTCTTTGGTTAATCTCTTC
The DNA here is from genome assembly GCF_964212035.1 of Myotis nattereri. NCBI lineage: Eukaryota > Metazoa > Chordata > Mammalia > Chiroptera > Vespertilionidae > Myotis > Myotis nattereri. The sequence continues at coordinate 71,207,132 of NC_138085.1, read as the reverse complement.
TCACCCACCCTCCCTTCCCTCTGAGATTCATCAGTCTGTTCCATGTTCCCATGCCTCTGGTTCTATTTTATTTTAATTTAAATTTATTTTTTAAAATATGTTTTTATTGATTTGAGAGAGAGGAAGGGAGAAGAATAGATAGAAACATCTATGAAAGAAAAACACATTGATTGGCTGCCTCCTACACAACCCCTATTGGGGATCAAGCATGCAACTCGGGCATGTGCCCTGACCTGGAATCGAACTGATAACCTCTTGATTCATGGGTTGACGCTCAACCACTGAGCCAAACCAGCTGGGCTGGTTCTATTTTATTCATCAGTTTATTTTGTTCATTAGATTCCTTGTTGTTTATTTTGATTTTTAGATTCAATTTTTGATAGATATGTATTTATTGCCATTTTATTGCCCATACTTGGATCTTTTTTTCTTCTTCTTAAAAAAGACCCTTTAACATTTCATGTAATATTGGTTTTGGTAGCAATGAACTCCTTTAACTTTTTCTTGTCTATAAAGCTCTTTATCTGACCTGCAATTCAAAATGGTAGCTTTGCTGGGTAGAGTAATCTTGGTTGTAGGGCCTTGATTTTCATCACCTTAAATATTTCTTGCCACTCCCTTCTGACCTGCAAAGTTTCTGTTGAGAAGTCAGCTTACAATCGTATGAGTGCTCCCTTGTAGGTAACCAACTCCTTTCTCTTGCTGCTTTTAAGATTGTCTTTACTCTTTGGCATTTTAATTACGACATCTTGGTGTGTACCTCTTTGGGTTCATCTTATTTGAGACTCTGTGCTTCCTGGACTTTTTGCTAGCAGATTTTTGTGCATGGTATAAGTAGTGGTCTAGTTTAAGTCTTTTGTAGTGTTTCCAACACCGTTATCCTTTCCCAATTACACATACATTCTTGGCTTCTTTGTTATAAATTAATTAATTGACCATAGTTGTGTGAGTTTATTTCTGGGCTTTCTATGCTGTTCCATTGATCTATGTGTCTGTTTTATGCCAATACCAATACCATTTTGATTACTGTAGCTTTGGAATACTATACACTGAAAACCTGATTTTAAATCATGACATGATACAAGTACTATATTTATTTGCATATTTCATTTTTGTTGGGATTTAAGTAGCTTTGAACAATGGTGTTTTATATTAGAAAATCTTACAAACTAGAAATACTTTTAGTCAATCACAATTTTTATTTAAATTTATAAAGGTATAGTATTTCTCTGATATTTCTCAATTTGAAACAATCAGAATAGTATTCTAGCAGAAATCTTTCTTACTTATAGAGCCTTTCTTCCAAATTTTCACGCATCTGAAGACAGGACTGATAGATTTCTTATGTGAGACCCACATTATTTCAGAATTTTACCTATTTATTTTTACCACATCTTTATGAGATTAACAGTGGCCACTGAAGTTTCACTTAAAGAGAAACTAGACTCTTAAGAAGGTAGGGGTCATGTCTCATTGTTTCATTTCCTGGTCTTAGTAATCACTACACAAATTTGACTCATGGAATATGTAGTCTATTGCCTCACAACACTTCCAAGCATAATTTTTATTGGTTCACTCATATTTGAAGGTAAATAGGGTCTACTATAGGAAATAATAAAATAAGAATTTCCTTCTAGCATCCCTCCCCTACTTCCTAACTCCTTTTACCTACACTCTTTGATCCTTATAATAGGTAAGATTTACTAGATGTTTAAAATGTTCCAGGCAACATTTTGTGTTAAGCATTTTATACCATAATCTTATTTATTATTCACAGCCAAACCTAAGGTAAATACTATTATTTCCACTTTGCAGATAAAGAAACTGAGGTTTAGAGAGATTAAACAATTTGCCCAAGATCGTGGAGTGACATTTGAACCCAGGAATGACTCTAGACTAGCGCCTGAATTCCTAACTATTATGCTTTACTGCCCCTTTTGATGAAATCCTGCCTTTGTGGTAAAAATAAGGTGCCACACAAGTCTGTCAGCAGACTGCTATGGACTAAGGAAGTAGTGAAAGCATTAAGAACCAAGTCCCTGATGAAAGTTTATATGGAGTGAACTGGAAGAGAATACCAACCAGCATTTGAACAGATATTTACAGAAGCATTATATTTTATACAAATTAGCTCCTGTAGTTTCAAGGACAGTAGCATTCACTATATTTTAGGCTTTGATATCTCAACAGGAAATCAGAATGCAGCCAGGGAATAGGGCTCTACCTGTCACCTTGCTCTGAAAAAAACAAAAAGCAGGTCTTTGAGGGATTGTGGATGAAAAGTGTGGTTAGGCCCTAGCCAGTTTGGTTCAGTGGATAGAGTGTCGGCCTGCGGACTGAAGGGTCCTAGGTTCAATTCTGGTCAAGGGCACATGCCTGTGTTACAGACTCATTCCCCAGTGTGGTGTGTGCAGGAGGCAGCTAATCAATGATTCTCTTCGTTGATGTTTCTCCCTCTCTCTCCCTCTCCCTTCCTCTCTGAAATCAATAAATATATATATATTTTTAAAAAGTGCGGTTAGGGGATTTGTAAACAGAATAAATAGAACTGTGCTTTCACCCATTCCCCCTCCCCCCCTTTTTTTAAATCCTCACCTGAGGATATTTTTCCATTGAGTTTTAGAGAGAATAGAAGGGAGGGGGAGAAAGGGAGATAGAAACATAGACGTGAGAGAGACACATCAATTGGTTGTCTCTCACATGCATCCCGACTAGGGCTGGGGATTGAGCCTGCAACTGAGGTATGTACCCTTGACTGGAATTGAACCCAGGACCCTTCAGTCCATGGGCACTCTATCCACTAAGCCAAACCAGCGAGGGCTCACCCTTTCCCTTGATGAAAACCAAAAAGCCCTGGTTTAGGATAGACGATTCATATACAGGAAGGAACAAGTATTTACTCATCAACTGTTTTATTCAGAGTATTGATTTGAAAAATTTAAGACCTTTTGTTTCAGGATGACAGAGTAGGCAGTACAAAGAAAAATTATTTATCATACTTAAACATTTACATTCATTTTCCCTAAAAAGGCTTAATAAGGGAGTATTTGGGAAAGGGAGGGTAGAGGGGGGGCGGTGGTTTAAGGGTAACAATGTTATCAGGAGCAGTGATCAGTCTCTCGATGCCTTAGCGCTGCTGATTCCCTGTAGTGACGTCTGCCAGCAGAATTTTCTTCCTCCTGTCAACATGAAGGTGGCTGGAATCACCTAACAGTTTGTGGTTCAATTCAGCTTTCTCCAGAAGAGACACAAAGAACTGATGCTCTGCTCCAGGCTTTTATGCTAAAACTTAGCAATAGGTGCTTACCAATGCTTCTCTCTTTCAAACACAAGCAAGTAACTTCTCATTTTTTCAGGTAAAATGTTAAAATTCTTTCCTCAAAACAAAATGTACAGAAAACAAGTTTTATATAAACATGTTTATGACATTTATTAAGAACATAATATTTTTCTTTTGACAAGGCTGGGGGGGGAATAGATGAGGCATTCTTTACAAATTTAGGTACATCACAATCACTAACCATGTGCTAGGCATTTTATAAAGGTTGCCTCTTTTAACACCTCACCTGTTCCCCCAAAATCTTCAAGTGGCACTATGATACTCATTTTACTGCTGAAGACACAAACTCAAAAAGTCACAGTTGCACCCTGCCAGCATGGCTCAGTAGGTTGAGCATCCACCTATGAACCAGGAGGTCAGTTCGATTCCTAGTCAGGGCACATGTCCAGGGTGTGGACTTGATCCCCAGTGTGGGGTGTGCAGGAAGCAGCTGATCAATGATTCTCTCTCATCATTGATGTTTCTATCTCACACTTCCTCTCTGAAATAAAAATATATTTTAAAAAAAGAAAAGTCACAGTTGCAAGGTAAAACAGCAACAAGAAAAACAGCAATATGGGAATCCAGTTCTATCTGAATGTACTGCACTTTGTTTTTTGTTGTTGTTAATCCTTGCCAGAGATATTTTTCCATTGATTTTTTTTAGGGAGAGTGGAAGAGAGAGGGAAAGACAGAAACATCGATGTGAGAGAAACACATCCATTGGTTGCTTCCTGCAAGGGCCTGGGCCAGGGAGGAGCCTGCAACCAAGGTACGTGCCCTTGACCGGAATCAAATCTGGGACCCTTCAGTCCGCAGGCTGACGCTCTATCCACTGAGTCAAACTGGCTATTTTTATATTAAATAAACTAGTTGACCCTTAGTGCAGGATTGAACTCCATGGGTCTACTTACATGTGCCTTTTTCTTTCAAGAAATATAGTAAATGTATTATCCTTACAATTTTCTTAACATTTTTTACCTCTGGCTTACTTTAATAATATAGTATATAATAGATAATAATATACAAGATGTGTTACTGACTATTGGTTATTGGTAAGGCTTCCAGTCAACTGTAGACAATTAGTACGGTCTCTCTTCTGCATCCACTGATTCCTAACCCTGGATTGAAAATACTATTTTTGCCATAGCCCGTTTGGCTCAGCGGATAGAGAGTCGGCCTGTGGACTGAAAGGTCCCAGGTTCGATTCTGGTCAAGGGCATGTACCTTGGTTGTGGGCACATCCCCAGTGGGGGGTGTGCAGGAGGCAGCTGATCGATGTTTCTCTCTCATCGATGTTTCTAACTCTCTATTCCTCTCTGTAAAAAATCTATAAAATATATTTTTTTTTAAAAAGAAAAGAAAATACTATTTTCAACCTGCAGTTGAATCAGGTTGCGAAACCTGCAGATACAAAGGGCCAATTGTGGTTTTTGGGAAATCAAGTTATACACGGATTTTCTACCGCATGGGAGGTTGGCACCCCTAAACCCCACATTGTTCGAGAGTCAATTGTACATTGTTTCTCTTTGCCTTATGCTGTCTTAAATAAGCCTTATGACACCTAGGGTAGTCCATCTGAAACATGGATATGTATTAGTACATATTACCTAAAGACTCTTCAGATTTTAGAGTGAAGCCAAGGGAAAAAAACAATATACCAAACCTTAGTTTGGTTTTGTACGCAGGCTTGGGACATTCTGTTATATAATATAAAATCAAATAATTTTTCCTCAAAAATCCTTCTCTGAACTTATTTTTGTCACCCCTATTCTAGTCATTCAGGTTTAAAACCCTTACACTTAACGAAGGCATAATCAGGGCTTATAAATTAGTTATATAATAAGGGCAATGCTAATTACATGACCAACATTTAGGAGCACAAAAGATTCCAGAATTAATTCTGTGTGTGAGGGACTTGGTGAAGGCTTTTCAGAGGAAGTATATGAACTGGCCATTGACTGAGTCCAGTTTTGCCCAGAGAAGGGAAAAGAATTCTGAATAGAGGATAAAAGTTTGAAACTATATTGCTTCTCTCCCACTGCATCCAATAAATTACCAGCTTGTCTGGTTCTTCCTTCACTATATATTTTTTACATCTGCCCCTTTTCCTCACATTATTATTTATTACTACCTCATAGTTGTATACTATGAAATTTCTGATTTAACAGTTTTTCTTTCCTTTGAATACTCAGATACCACTAACAGACTGACTTTAAAAAATTATCTTTTATATGACCATATAACCTTCAGAAGTTTCCTATTATCTCTGAAATATAAAGTTTGAACTTAAAGTCTTCCACAATCCAAGAGCTATACACCTAAAGTTTTCCCTAGAACAAACAAGGCAACAGATGAGACAATACATGATCCAGTTTAGGCTTAAAACCATTAGCACTTTTATTGACTATATATACGGGGTGGAAAAGGCAGGGGCCCCTTGGAAAACACTGGGTAGACAGTTATGAGTCATTCACAAATCTCTAGGATTCACACTATGGTGAGAGCCAGACATAAACAGAAATATAACTTTAGAAGAAGGTATTTTCCATAAACCAGACCATAAACATGCTTAGTGTTCGATGGAGAGATGGAGAAAGGTCTTAAGCTGAACTTTGATTAATTATATAAATCTTTTTTGCTTATTAGTTTGATTTTCAACTCAACTTAAAATTAGAATGGACACTGTTAGATCTTGTTCAATTCAGCATCTACTGAGCACAGTGTACTGAGCGGAAACTATTTTACGTGAAATAGGAGTAGAAGGCACAACTTTTCTTTGCTCTTAGGCCAGTCCCATTCTCCAATCAGTACAATTAAGGCCTGCATTCCAAACAACTAAGGGCAGAATTTTGCTGCTAATTAAACAAAAAGGAGTATTCCATGATGGAATTTAAATATGTACTTCAGAGCTGCTATATATCTGGAAATGTTATGAAAACTATAAATCCATTATTGTTTGAGTGTTCAGATAGTACTTACCATACAGAAAGATGGCACCAGAACACTCTATGATAATGCAACCACAGTGTTTTTTTTCCAAACATAGATCTAAGCATGTTACCCTTCATTAAATCCTTAAATGGCACTCCATTTTTCTTAGGATAAACATACTCCTTCACAGGGCTACAAGATCCTGTATGGCCTGACCCTTACCTATCTTTCCAGTTCGTTTCACTCAACCCCAACATCAGTGGCCTTTTTGTTTCCATTTTCCCTTCTGTAGTCAATTCCTACTTACCCAGTCAGGTCTCAGCTCAGTTGTCACTTCACAGGTAATTACTTAACCAGAGCAAAACCCTTATTACAGCACCCTGAACTACTTTGGAGCATATAAAATAGTTTTAGTTTCATATTTATGTGATTAATGTCTAGCTCTTCCATAGACTATAGTCTATAAAGGCAGAGATTTTAGGTTATTTCCACATAATGAAAACCATGTAAAACATTATTTAGAATTTATATATTATTTAAAATAGCTATAGCTTAAGGGATAAATCAAGGAATAGCATTTATCCTCCTAGGCATTACTACTTTAAACCTATAAAACATCTATGCTTAAACAACAGTCTAACCACTCTAAACCTGTTTGTAAAATATGGATAACTTAAAGATGAGCTGTACATACTAAATGAAAAAAACTATAAAGGTCTTAAAACAATGTAAGGCACATGGTAAATGCTAAATAACTGGTGCCTGTGAATAATACTTTCATTTTAATTCATATTTATAAAGTATATTTCTCCAAGCGTTTGATTTATATAGTAACAGAATAATTGTGATGTTCTTCTAAGCTGGTTAAAATGATTCTGGGAAAGAAAAAAGTGATGCAAGAATTGTTACATCTTTGGTTAAAATTTTTAAGGTGATTATATCATTCTTACCAGTTTCTCCATATTATTTACTACCAGAGGCTTGGTGCACGGATGCATGCACTGGTGGGGTCCCTTGGCCTGGCCTGCGGGGATCGGGGCAAAACCGGCTCTCCAACATCCCCCGAGGGGTCCTGGATTGCGAGAGGGTGCAGGCCAGGCTGAGGGACCCCACTGGTGCACGATCGGGGGCCGGGGAGGGACCGTGGGAGGGCTCCAAGGTGTGTGCGGCCTGTCTGGCCCAGTCCCAATCGGCCAGACCCCGGCAGCAAGCTAACCTACCTGTCGAAGCGTCTACCCCCTGGTGGTCAGTGCGCATCACAGTGACTGATAGAAAGATCGGACACTTAGCGTATCAGGCTTTTATTATATAGGATATAGGATAACCCAGATTTCTTTGTACCTTTTAAGATACATACAAGCCATTAAAATATGTATTTAAAATACAGATACATAAAATTTATCTTAAAATGCATATTTTATTTCAGTAGCCAATGACCATCAATCAAACAAAGAAAAGAAAACTAATTTCATGAAGAAAGACAAATCTATGGAGTGGTTTACAGGAAGTGAAGAATGAGATGGCTCAACTAAAACAACTTGGAATCATTAATTACAATATGTCAAACTACAAGACAAATGTCAAAGTGGACATTTAAGCAGTTTTAAAATGCTACACATCTTTCTTTAGCTTTTGTTATTTTTCAGAATTATAAGTAAAAGTTATACAAATCACAGTAATAGCTAAAAATACCAATCTACAAAAGTAATGATTTGCAACATAAAGTTCTGTTTTGATACTTTTCTGTCTTCAAATCAGTTGCCGTCATCTGAGGTACTCAGTTAAGTTGTGGTTTGAACTTCCTCAACTTGACAAGAAAAGCTAATTTAAGTGGGGGAAAAAGTAAAGGTCATTATAATAATTAGAAGAAAATACCATTTAATATGGCCTGAAAACATTACTCACCTGTATGACCAGTTTGCCAGTGTATAGGTCTAGCAACATAGGGAAATGATCCATATGGAAAATCAGAATGTGATTCTTCTGTTGTAGAACAAAGTACATATTGTAAATTACATAAAATATTTCATAATTTGTTCAAATATTTCAAAACTGTTAAAATACAAATTAATGTCCCTTTACTGTAAGTTTTTCTTTCACATATTTTTTTTAGCATTTTGTTTTGGAGCTATTATGCCAGTTACCTCACAGAAATAATGTATCAAGGATTACATAATAAACTTATATATATGGTTTTATAACTAAACAGATAAATTCATTATCAAGGGATATATGAACATTTGCTCATAGCCTAAATAATTTGTACATACAACAAAGTCCTAAATTTGGAGACTTTCCAGCCTCATAATTTCCAGCCTCATAAATAGCAAATATCAGTTTATTTGCATATCAGTTTATTTGCATATCAGATCCTATGAAATTCTTTTCCTTCAGTAATAATCACTGATCTAAATTTTAAAAATTCTTTAGTATATATATATAAAATATTTCAAGTTAATCTCCTTGTCACACATGAATATTATAAAAGGCAAGCAAAGTCATTATTCTGTCCCTTACAGATTTTAATTTAATAGCATAAATACCACATTTAAATACAAAAAAAAAATCCTTCAGACACATTTTTATAATTTATTGGTCAATACGCTCAGGAACCTATTCTCCACTTATTACATACACATGCATAAAATAAAACCGAAGCTCACCGTGGCCATCCTCCTGAAGCATCTCACCAGGGCCATCCTGAAGCATCTCACCTTCAGCTCTAACCTTTTGAGATTGTAATTGTAAATCCACGTTGATTTCAGGTTCTACTCTTTGAGCTAAAATTCCATTTTTCTGTTTTGCAAGGCAAACCAACCAATCTCTGACAATGACTTCACTTATCTTTTCACATGAGAGAGCAAGTTCACAGATGCGAATTCCATCTAAAAGTTCAATAACCTGTGTGATGCTTTCAGAAAAGTAAAAAATTTACTTTAAGTTTCTAGTACAACTACTTTAAATTTACTATACCTAAAAGTAAAAATGCAAGCTAGGGCACATAATAAGCAATTTTAAATAATACTAAGTAAAAAATATAGAGAACATAATTTAACATTATTTGTTCACATTACCCTTTTTAAACGTTTATTCTAAATGGCCCAAAGAAAAAATGCATCTTATATTGCCATTTATATAAAGGATGATTTAAGCAGCAATATAAATGATTTGGGACATATGTAGTTTCCTAAGTTTTACAAGGTGACATACACTGAGTGGCTAGATTATTATGACCACCCCATCAGTACTTTGTTGGGCCACCTTTTGCTTTCAATACTGCGGCAATTCTTCTTGGCATTGATGCCACGAGATGGTGAAAGGTGATGCGAGGAATCTGACACCAGGCCTGATGAATAGCACTGTCCAGTTCTGTGCGATCTGATGGTTGTGGAACCAGCTGCCAGATGGCTCTTTTAACTTCATCCCACAAATACTCAATTGGATTGATATTTGGTGATTGTGGGGGCCCCCGAAGCAAGGTAAAGTCTCCCTCATGTTCTTGAAACTACTCCTGCACAATACGAGCACCATGGCATGATGCTTTGTCTTGTTGGAAGAAGCCATCTCCATTGGGATACACTGTCAACATGATAGGATGAAGTTGATCAGCAATGATACTTAGGTATGTTGTGCTATTCAGACGTCGTTCCACACGAATTAAAGGGCCCAAATCATGCCAGGAAAACATGCCCGAAACCATAACACTGCCCCCACCAGCTTGAAGGGTTGTACTCATGCACGTGGGGTGCATGCTTTAATGCTGTTTCCGCCAAATTCTCTGACATCTGCATGATGCAACTGGAAATGTGATTCATCAGACCACATGACTTTTTTCCAATGCTCGACTGTCCAATCCTTGTGTTCCTGTGCGAATTTGAGATGTTTTATCTTGGTAACTGCAGACAGCAAAGGTGTTCGAACAGGCCTTCGGCTTCCATATCCCATGCAGTGTACGGTGCAGTGTATGGATAATTTGCCTACAAACGTCAGGTGGTCATAATAATCTGGCCACTCAGTGTATATGCCTAACTCAGTTACAAAATGAACATGTGTTTAAAATCACAAGTAATAGCCACATCACTCACTTTGCTAGATATACAGCACATGTACCACCCTGTTTAAGATTAGGGTATAAAACAGGCAAAGCAACTTGAGGATTCAACATATCCAAAGCTACCTGTGGGGGGAAAGGAGAATCAGACTGAATTACAGCATAGGTTATCATGGTAAAATGATACACTTTTGGAAAGCAATTACCCAGTTAAAGTACTGCATTTTTTTGAATATTGTACTATCTTATTTTACCGCTCCTCAAAAGATATATTATCACACAATTTGTCATAGTACTACATAAAAATGGTGATGGCATGCCCTAGCTGGCTTGGCTCGGTGGATATAGTGTCGGCCTGTGGACTGAAGGGTCCCAGGTTCGATTCCGGTCAAGGGCACATGCCCAGGTTGCAGGCTGTAGGGGGCATGCAGGAGGCAGACGATCCATGATTCTCATCACTGATATTTCTATCCCTCTCTGAAATCAATAAAAAAAAAATGGTGGTGGCATGTCTTGCACTGGGCAATGCTGGTAATAAAGGAATCCTTCCTTAGTTATATTTTATATACATACATATGTATATTCAAAGTTTCAATGCTTTAGTTGAGCTTTTGGCAATAGAAATTCACATCTCAAATATTTTTCTTTTTTTAAAGATTTTTTATTGATTTTTAGAAAGGAAGGGAGAGGGAGAGAAACATCGATGCAAGAGAGAAAGAACATGATTCTTACACTTTAGAATGTCTAAAGTTAATATTCAGAATTTTTCTTCTGAATATAAAAAAAATATTTGAGCCTGGCCAGCATGGTTCAGTTGTTAAGCATCAACCTATGAACAGGAAGGTATAGTTGAATTCCAGATCAGGGCACATGCCCAGTTTGTGGGCTCAATCCCCAGTAGGGGCATGCAGGAGACAGCTGATCAATGATTCTCATTATTAACGTTTCCCTCTCCTTTCTGAAGTCAGTAAAAATATGTTTCAAAACAAAACAAAAACATATTTGAGCCCTAGCTGATGTGGCTCAGTTGGTTGGGCGGCATCAGTGCACCAAAGGATTGCTGGTTTGATTCCTGATCAGGGCACATGCCCAAGTTGTGGGCTGTATCTCCAGTCAGGGACATGCAAAATAAATATGGTCATAATAGAAAATAAAGTGACTATTATTGAAAGATAATTCCAGACAGCTAAGAGTAGTTGGCACATCAATATACTTACATAATGCATAGCACATAATTAGAAGTTATTCTATTGATGTTTTTTAGTTTTTGTTTAAAAAATATTAATGAGTCAAGGAGCATCATTATTAATTTATTCACCATTTGGACACCTTTCATGTGCCAAGCATTTTGCTAAGTGGTAAGGATATAACAGGAGCTTACATACTATTTTTTTCATAGGAACTTATATACTGAGTGGCCAGATTATTATGACCACCCCATCAGTACAATGAAGTGAATTAATTATGCAAATAATAATAATAATGAAACCTTGAGAGTATTTGCTTAGGAAGTTTTCAATATTCAGTATTTTTGGAAGTGTCTATGAAGTACTGATGGGATGGTCATAATAATCTGGCCACTCAGTGTATTCTAACTAGAGGCCCAGTGCATGAAATTCGTGCATGGGTAGGGTCCCTAGGCCTGGCTGGCAACCAGGGCCAATTGGGGCCTTCTGGCTGTCGCCCCGGGGCCTTCCTTCATTCTGCGCCACCCCCTGGTGGTCAGTGCATGTCATAGAGAGTGATTGAACTCCCAAGGGGACAATTTGCATATTAGGCTTTTATATATATAGATGGATAAAGGCACAGACATTAAACAAATATCCAATAAATGTATGTCAGAGGGTGATGAGTGACATGACAACCTACATAATTATAAAGCAGAATATGAGGGATAGAGAATATGAGGGCAGAGAAAGAAAGTGCTGTTTTATACATAGGCTGGTCAGTGATGAGATCTGAAGAAAATGATTAAGCTTATCCTGTGGAAACTTAAAGGGGAAGTGTGCTGCAGGCAGCGAGCCAGCAAATATAAATGCTCTGAGGCTGTATGATAGTTGGAGAGTCTGAAAAGGCCACTGTCACTGGAGACAAAATGGAGAGGATGGTAAGAGATGAGTTCTGAATGGTGGAGATGTGGGACTGGGAGAGGGACAGATTATGTAGAATCTTACTTAGGAGGAGAAAAAGCCACTGGAGAGTTTCAAAGAATGATTTAATCTGACTTTTTATAAACCTTTTTTCCATATTAAGTATAACAAAACTTGCCATTTTTAAATGTATAATTTAGTGTCATTAAGTATATTATAACATACTTTTAAAAACTATAGAAAAGGCTCTAGCTGGTTTGGCTCAATGGATAGAGCATTGCCTTGTGGACTGAAGGGTCCCAGGTTCGATTCTGGTCAAGGGCACAAGCCCGGGTTGCGGGCTCGATTCCCAGTAGGGGGCATGCAGGAGGCAGCCGATCAGTGATTCTCATCATGGATGGTTCAAAATCTCTCTCCCTCTCCCTTCCTCTCTGAAATCAATAAAAATATTAAAAAAAAAAAAAAAAGACTGGGAGAGGGAAAGGAAGGATAATGATGGCTCGCAACAGCAAACAGCATTGGATGTGATGAGACGTGGTATAAATTTTGAAAAAGTAAGAGCCAAATAGGATTGGCTGTGAAATGTGAGAGAAGCACAGGAGTCAGAATGAATCCTCAACATTGTTAACGAATACTCTTCTACATCCCAACTTTAACTGTCTAAGATACCGCCTGCCTGTTCCCTCTCAAATAGAAGCTATTTATTCCCCCAAAATCTCACAACATGAGGTCAGGTGCTGGGTTCAATATGCTCCCAACACTGCTTTATCTAAAAATGCTGAGGTTTATGATGCTCAACTCCTCCTCCTTGTTCACTACCCCGTATTTATTAATAACTTTCGAAACTGACTCAGTAAGTCTCTCTACTCTAAATCCCACCATGATATTGAAGGAAAAGTATTCTTTCCATGCCAGGTACAGAAATGGGGCAAACAATGAAGGAAGACCCTCTCCCATACAAAAGAACTGTGATCCTGGTTTTCTTCACACACAGTATTAAGCAATATCCTAGGAACCACTTTTGAAAACTTACCGCATCAAATTTTAAAGATTTTATGTCTTCACTTGCTTCTGAAATATCTTTATGAATAAAATCCACATTGTCTGGCCACTCTTCTACATGACTAATTTTCCATGAATCACGCCAGTGTTTGTAATTCTTCTTAGCCAGTTCATGGTGGTCTTTTCGTATTTCAAAACTTATGACCCGTCCTTGTGATCCAACTTAAACAGATAATTTATGACATTTCATAGAATTAATTAGTTCATAAAAGAAGATAAAAATTATATTGTAAAAATTATATTGTAAAATTTAGTTTGTTTCTAGTCTTACACTATTATAAACAATATTGCAATGAAATTTATTATGCCCAAATTTTTGTAAAATTATATTGTAAAAGGGTATATGGGTCCTGGGTTGATTCCCCCGACACACACACACAAAAGTTATATGGATGTGAAAAAAATAATTCAAATAGTTCAAGTTTACAAAAGTCTCTATCCCATCCCAGATACCCAACCAACCTCTCTCTTCAGGGGTAACCATAATACTAGTTATTTAGCCTTCCCAAGATAGTTAGTGCCTACACAAGCGTGCAAGTACTTCTTTATTTTTAACACACATTGTATCCTCTACCTTCCTTTATACTTATTGTGCCATTTCAGTGATTAACAATCTACTGCATTATTTTTAACAGTTTTTATATTCCATTGTATGGTTATGGCATAATTTATCTAGCAATCACCAATAAAAATTTAGTTTGTTTCTAGTCTTACACTATTATAAACAATATTGCAATGAAATTTATTATGCCCAAATTTTTGTATGAATGAGCCAATATATCTACAGAATTCCTAAAAATGTACATGCTGGCTCAAGGGGTATATGAATTTTTTATTTTGAAAATTATTACCAAATTGTCCTCCAAAAAAGTGATACCAATTTATACTCTACCAACAATGTATTTGAGTGCCTATTTCTCTATACTCTCTCTCAAACTTATCTATGTCAATCTAAAAATGAATAGTTTATCATTGTTGTTTTAATTTGTATTTCTTTTGTTATGGATGAGGTTACCTTCCACATATTTAAAAAATATTTGTATTTTTGTGTGTGCCTAAAGAACTTTTAACTGTTTAGCACAGTAATACTGCTGTTTCACACAAAAACTACCGCATTTTAATAAGGCAATTCGTTTTCTACCCACCTCTATCTGAGGTGCTTTGCTATCATTTGGAGGCTATCCCAGATCAATCAGTCTGTAGTTTTATTAATGAAAAGTTTACATTCCAAGATGTCTTTTGAAATGTAAGTCCAGCTGCAAGTCATCATGTTCTCAAGGAATAAAAATTAATGCTAATAGTAGCAGAAGATAAACTGGAAAATATAATTATAGAGGGGAAAATCCATTCCAAAGGTAAGTAGCAATAATTTTTTGATCACTCATAATTTGCGATTATTCAGGACATGACACTCCGCCAATACTACAGACATTAGAAATACGAGCACTCCTGTATCACAAATTTTTGTAAATTCACTTTGTCAAATGCATTCAGGAATCTGTTGTGAAGAAATTACTGCCTTTAATTAGATTCAAATAAAAGATATGAGGAGCCAGAATGAATTTCCTGATCTAGTATAAGCTGGATTCTGTTTGTATGTAATGGCACTAGGTCAAAGAACAAAAGGTTTAAGATTAATGCAGCATATTTCTACCTGTAATCTTTATAAAACTGACCCATATAAACCTACAACTGCTCTGACAGTTTATTAGTTTAAAAAAATGAATTTAAAAAAATAGAATGCATCAATAAGGAACAACATAAATGATTTTTTAAAAATCTACCCAGAGTTCTGTCACTGTTCAGGAGTCTATAATTAGGTGAGGAATGGAAATCAATCCTGACACTCAGAGGAGTTAAGTGATCATAGGATAATCAACTAGGATAACTGTAACCAGACATCAAGTGGTGGAAACATGAACAGATATTTATGTTTACTATATAGTTCTTGATTTTTGATCAGGTGCTCCCTTCAATCAGTACTTTTAGCAACTGACTATGTATAGACTTTCTTAAAGACAGAAAAATTCTCCATGATGTAGCTTTAACTTAGTTCTGTATTATGATTAACTAGAGGCCTGGTGCACGAAATTTGTGCACTTGGCGGGGGGGGGGGGGGGGGGGGAGTATCTCAGCCCGGCTTGTGCCCTCTCACAGTCCGGAGCCCTCAGGGGGATGTCTGACTGACAGCAGTCAGTCGGACAGCCTTAGCGCTGCCGCAGAGGCAGGCGAGGCTCCCGCTACCACTGCTGCACTCACCAGCCACGAGCCCGGCTTCTGGCTGAGTGGCACTTCCCCCGTGGGAGCGCACTGACCACCAGGGGGCAGCTCCTGCGTTGAGCATCTGCCCCCTGGTGGTTAGTGCATGTCATAGTGAGCAGTTGAGTGGCCTTAGCATATCATTAGCATATTATGCTTTGATTGGTTGAATGGCCAATTGGACGACCAGACACTTAGCATATTAGGCTTTTATTATATAGGATTTATTTATGAACACCAACAATCCTTTACCTGTAACAGTATGTCAGCCCAGCACTGACAGCCCTCCTCCTTCTATATTCTCTCATACTGAGAATTCATCTGGCACTATTAACAAGTACACGAATATTCAGAGCAGCACTATTCATAATATTCATCTCAAATGCCCACCAGGAGTAGAATGGATAAATTGTGATTTATTTATAAAATGGAGTAACTATATAGCAACTAGAATGAAAGCACTAATGCTATATGCAACGGCTGAATCTCACAAACAGAATGTTGAATGAAAGTAGCCAGACTCAAAAGAGTACATACTGTGTGATTCCTTTTATATGAGGTTTAAAACAGGTAACACTAATCAATTATGATAAAAGTCAGAATAGTGGTTATCCTTTGGGAGGATAAGGACTGACAGGGAACATGGGAGGCTTCTGTGGTGCAGTACCATTCCCTATCTTGCTCTGGGTAATAACTACATGTGGGTGGCCACTATTTAAAAATTCACTGAGCCCTAGCTGGTTTGGCTCAGTAGACAGAGCGTTGGCCTGTGGACCAACGGGTCCCAAGTTTGATTCTGGTCAAGGGCACGTGTCTTAGTTGCAGGCTCCTCTCCGCTTGGGCCCTAATCAGGGCTCATACAGGAGGCAACCAATCCTGTCTTTCCTCTCTCTTCCATTCTCTCTAAAAATCAATGGAAAAAATACCCTCGGGTGAGGATTAAAAAGAAAAAATTCACTGAGATATACACTATGATCCATGCACTTTTCTGTAGCTATGTTATGCTCCAATAAAAAGCTTAAGTTGTTTTTTTTTAAGTAGAAGCATTAAAAAGCATGAGAGGAGCAAGAGAAAGCAAAGCAAAAGGTAAGAGAGTGACTGGAAAAATGTACAAAATGGGAAAAAAATGTAGTTGCTTACATTTGGTTTTAAAGAGAATTCTTTATATCCCAAAGTCATGTGAATATTTTCTGAAACATCTTTATCTAACTTTCTGTTATTATGAACGGATTAAATGTTTTCTTTGATATCTAAATTCAGCTCCTTTTATCCAACTCTCTTACCTGCTTTGGATAAAAATAAGCTCATTCCACCAGAGCCAGAGCCAGCTTCCAAAACAGTATCTCCTGGGTGAATATTCATCATCAACAGCATCATACTTATATCCTATGATTTAAGCAAACTAATCAATAAATATGTACTAAGCACCTACTCTTATCAAATATCATGTTGGACTTGGACAAGAAGTGACAAAAAAGGATTAAACCCTGGCCCTGCCTAGCAAGAGTTTATATTTTACTTGATGAAATAAGAGATTTAAGAATCAATTAGCTAATAAATTATTAGCTAATCAATTAGCTAATATTGTCTGAAATTACAGACAATAAGTACAATAGGAGCTCCTACTTTAAAGACAAAGTGGGGAATTTAAGGAAACAATCACAAGGTAGAAACAGCTTTGAACAAAACAGCAGTTAACACAAAACTATTGAATTCTGCAATACTTTTCCCTTTGCCAGAACCCTTGGCTCCTACCTCTTTGCATGACTGGCTTTTCCTTAAATTGCGTTTATCAATTGTACCTCCTTGGAGCCCTGGCCAGTTTTGCTCAGTGGTGGTTATAGTGTCAGCCCGTGGACCGAAGGGTTGCAGTTAGATTCCTGGTCAAGGGAGCGGATTTCGGGTTGCAAATTGGATCCAGGTCCAGTCATTCCTGGACAGGTCGGGGCGCATGTGGGAGGCAACCAGTCAATGTGTGTCTCTCACATGGATGTTTTTCTCTCTATCTTAAAAAGATCGATAGAAAAACTATCCTGGGGTGAGGATTTTTAAAATAATGTACCTCCTTGGACACCTTCTCTAACCACCAGACATAAAAAAATTCTCTTCCCCCACGTCACCCAATACAATATTACTGTATCTTCATGGCACTCAGCACTACCTGAAATTATCTTATTCTTTCATTTACTTGTTTTTTTCTTTGTCACCCCCTCTAGGATGTAAGGTCTGTATTAAGAGCAAGGACTGTGGTTCACCAGTCTACCTCCCTAAAGTAGTGCCCTGAACACAGAAGGTAGGTGATTATTTGCTGAATAAATAATGAGTGTCTCCACATCTGGGAATAGGAGTTGTTACAAAGGAACAACCTGCCCAAGGACTGTGACTGTAATTAAGGATTGAAATAAACCGCTAGCAATGGATGATTAGTATAAGATTCTAGGAACTAGGTCAGTGATGGTGAACCTGTGACACGTGAACTCATTTTTTTTTGTTGATTTTTCTTTGTTAGATGGCATTTAAATATATAAAATAAATATCAAAAATGTAAGTCTTTGTTTTACTATGGTTGCAAATATCAAAAGATTTCTATATGTGACACAGCACCAGAGTTAAGTTAGGGTTTTTCAAAATGCTGACACGCCGAGCTCAAAAGGTTCGCTCGCCATCACTGAATTAGGTAGTTAATTTATTCATAAAGGATATTCCTTTTATGTTTAGTGTTTAATTTTAACTGTGTTAATACAAAACTTTTTCTAAAGGGAAAGCATAGTAATTTATCTATAGTTGGTAACATACCTCTAGTAACATGCCTTATCAAATGAAATATGATTAAAATATCACCATAACGATACTAAAAAATTGTCCCCAAAAGAGTTCAACACGCTGAGTGCTGAACTTGCAAACTTAGAATTATGGGGAACAAATATAAGTACTTATTATGTGCCTAGTAAGTTCACTTAACTCTATGTAGTAAATCGATATTCTTTTCACTTTACGGATTAGAGAATCGAGACTCCCAAATTAAAATCTGGCTGTTTCCTCCTATAATTAGCATAAAAGTCATATCCATAGCCCTGGCCGGTTTGGCAGAGTGGATAGAGCCTGGGCCTGCGGACTGAAGGGTCCCGGGTTTGATTCCAGTCAAGGGCAATACCCGCGTTGCTGGCTCAGATCCCCAGTAGGGGGCGTGCGGGAGGCAAATCAACGACGAGAGAATCAATGATTCTATTATTGATGTTTCTATCTCTCTCCCTCTCTGAAGTCAATAAAAAATATCTTTAAAAAAAGTCAGATCCATGATTTTTTTAATAGACTGAGAACAATGAAAACCCGAACCACCGGAGAAGTGCTTTAAGTAGGTGAATCAGGTCGGCAGTGCTGACCTTCGCTCTTTCTGGAACCAGTGTGCACCTAACTCCCATGGCGTTACCTTTGGATACGTTATGGCAGGCCCTCTGTTCATCAGTAACACATAGTCTTCCAGTGCCGGCCTCCTGAGCAGGAAGTGCTTACCGAAGGAGCTCCTCAGCACCTGGCCGGGGAACTTCCCCACGATGTCGCTGAACGGGACTACCCCCCAGCTGCTATTTAAACGCCCGGCGTTGCTCAGCCGAAACAATTTTTTAAATTGTGTTTCTCTCTTCCCAGTCTCAGCTAAAATCAGCTCCCCCGCCCGAAAGGGCTCCTCCCTGGAAGCGGACCAGGGAGAGGAGCCGTGAAGTTCTGCCACCAGGGCGGGCAGCGAGGGACCCCCGGACGCCCGGTGTGCGGGATCGGCCAGGGCCAGGTCTCCGCTCGAGTCCTCGCGCTCTCCAAGGGATGGCTCCTCTCGAGGCGCCGGCGGTCGGAGGCTTTCCAGTGACGAAAGACACCTGGCCCCAATGCCTCGGCCGCTCGGAGGGAGTGATGGAGGCGACTCTGCGGCGGGAGCCTTCTTCGGCGCGGCCTCGCGCTCTCTCCGTCCATCTCGCGCGTCTCTTTGCGAGGAGTCGCTACACCGGGACCGAGCTCTCTCGACGGGCTCCCGTCCAAGGTCGCGCAGGGACGGACAGGGCGCGACCCCCGGCCGCCGCCTGAAGCGCCGCAGCCGGAGCAAGACCGGACCGCGGTGAGCGGCTGACAACATGCTGACCCGCGCCCGCGCCGTCCCACGGAAGTGACGTCGGGCCTGGCGAGGCCCCGCCTCTCGCCGCCCAGCGCGCGGGCGAGCTCGGGAGCGTCTCCGCGGGGAGAGCTCAGTGACTGCGCCTGCGTCCCGAGGGGCTGGAGGCCGAGCTGGGGGCGCGGGGCCGCCAAGTCCTCGCTCCGTGACCGTCCCAGGAGCGCGTCCCAAGCCCCCGGGGGCCATTTTCTTCTCGGAAGTGTGGACAGTCTAAGGAGCAGTTGACCGTTGGCAAGTCTCCAACCGCCTCGCCGGGGACAGGAGGGTTAGGAGCGACAGAGCCCGTGAAAGCGCTAAATTCTGTACCAGGGCCGGCGCTGTCGTGGTCAGGAGCGCGGGCGTCTCCGGGTGTCCCCCAGGGGGTGCAAGTAAAACGCCCCGAGTGGCGTTTGACAGGCGGCGGTTGATCTGGCCACCCGCCGACCCGCGCTCCTTCCCCGCCTGGCGCTCCCCCCAGGCCCAGAGATCGTAGTGGCAGCGTTCACTTTGTGCTTATTATTTATTTATTAAAAACAGTTGTTTTAAAAAAAGACAAAAACATAGTTGTTTTTAATAATTAAAATGCAACATTTAGTTACCTATGTATTTTACGCTCCCCCAAACTAGAAGCATCTCAAAAGGTTCAAAGGCCGCCGCTGAAACATGTCCGGGTAGCGCGGTGTTTAAAGGCTTAAATTATGGTTGAAATCGATGTCTCTACCTCAGACTATGACAGTATTTGGAGATAGGGTTTTAAAGAGGCACTTAAGTGAAAATGAGGTCATTAGGATGGACGTTAGTCCCGTCGGACTGTTATGCTTATAAGAAGACAGCGGGAGCCCTAACCGGTTTGGTTCAGTGGATAGAGCATCAGCCTTCAGACTGAAGGGTCCCAGGTTCGATTCCGGTCAAGGGCATGTATCTTGGTTGTAGGCACATTCCAAGTGGGGGGTGTGCAGGAAGCAGCTGATCGATGTTTCTCTCTCATGGATGTTTCTAACTCTATCCCTCTCCCTTCCTCTCTGTAAAAAATCAATAAAATATATATATTTTTAAAAAGTGTGTATGCATTAAAAAAAAAAAAAAAAAAAAGACAGTGGGACACAGGCAGAAGCCCGCCACCTACTGGCCAAGGGGAGAGGTCTCAAGAGGCCAAACTGCTCACACCTCCATGGTGGACCTCTAGCCTCCAGAACTGTGAGAAATTGTCTAAGGCCGCCCCCCCCCCCCCAAAAAAAAGAGCATTAACTGTATTTTCTGATTCTCTTTAATTGGTTCTCTTTAAAAATGTATTCCTAGGTTTTGGCACCCTCCAAAAATTTAAATAAAAATAAATTTACTCGTAAAAACAAAACCAGGAAAAGATTCCCTTTGGATTCCAAAGATTCATTTAACGTTAAATATCGCTAACTTGTTTAATATTAATTCAATTGGCACAAATTTACCGAGGGTATGGCAATATTAGGCACGTTAGATATTTATTTCATTTAAGTTCACAATAACCCTGTGTTAGCAATAACTTTTCCCATTTTATGCATAAGAAAACTGACCCAAGGAGATTCCGTGAATTGGACTACATCCCATAACTGACAGGGTTTCCTATTTATGTCAGTCTGGTTCAGCAGTCCATGCTCTTTGTATCTAATACTCCTTCTCAAAGACCAGTCAACAGTGCAATTGAATTCACAGTTAAAATAAAATATGTTCAAAGGGCTGTGAATTCAGTTTAAATTTTATAAAATAGATCTTATTACTTTTGAAGACTTAATACTTTTCTAATTTGTGCTTTCTAAAACATCAGCCACGGTAAACTCTATCATCAGGATTTCTCTCTCTTGATCCTAAAAACTGAAAACACTGCTTCCTCCCCTCCCTTCTCCTTACCACGCCCCCCCCCCCCCATGCATGTTTTACTTTTGGTTTTGATTTGCTTTTTAATATATATATTGATTTCAGAGAGGAAGGGAGAGGGAGAGACAGAAACATCAATGACAATCATTGATCAGCTGCCTCCTGCATGCCCCCTACTGGGGATGGAGCTGCAACCTGAGCATATGCCCTGATCAGGAATCAAATTGTGACCTCCTGGTTTATAGGTCAATGCTCAACTACTGAGCCATACCAGCCAGGCTGGCTGACATTTTTAAATCTCCAAACTGGTTCACTCGTTCTAGGTCTAATCTCATCCTCTGAGAACTGTCACACTGCACCCTTCCTTTCTGCCTTCCAACTCTTTCTCAAGAGCTACCAACTCACCCTGTAGCACTCAACCACAATTCCTCTGAATACTAAGTTATTTGTGAAGCATTTAAGCTTTATGCTTAAGGTCTCTGTCTTTGTTTATGAATGCACATAAATAAACTCCTCTAAACTAAAAACCTTTTAAAAACTTAAAACCTTGGGCACATCTGTTTATTAACAATTCATTAACTTATTTACTTTGCATCATTGAGTCCTAGTCCTAGTCCTACCTCCAGAAGACTCCCCTGAATGCCCAAGACAAATACTGTTCTACTCTTTGATACATTGCTTGTTATTTGGTTTTGGTAAAACTGTAGTCACACTAATTTTTTCTCATATTGACTCTTTGTATTGTAGATTATAAATGAGCATAGAGTAAAAACTTAGCAAGAACTTAGCAAGACCATGTACAAGTGCCATTATTGTGAACTTTTAATACTCTAAGAAATCCTCTTTAATTAAATGACTCTTGTTTGTGTCCTGAAAATTTTAAACAAGTTGGTAAGGTTACATGTTAGTAAAGACAATGTGTCTGCAAGAAAGAAATTTAGGGTTAAGATGGCACTCTGAAGTGTCAGGTATTCCTGGGTGTGCTCTTATTCCAAAGATTATGTTAGAGTTTGATATGGCTGCTCAAGTTCCAGCCATTACATCCCAATTTCAGTCAGTGAGAAGGAGGAAGAGGGAAGAAGGTCATGCCCTCTTTCCTTAAAAATATTTCCCTGAAAATGCACATGTCACTTCTGCTTACATTTCATTGACTAGGACTTAATTACATGGACAGATCTAGCTGCAAGGGAAGCTGAGAAATTTAGGGTTTTTTTTAAAAAAACTATTGTTAAAAATATTACATAGGTCCTCCTTTTTCCCCCATTAACTTTTTCCAGCCTGCTCCCATCCTCCCCCCGGAATTTAGTTTGTATTAGAGCTGACCATAGGCCTAACTAAAAATCTGAAATTCTATTAATATTGAAGGAGAAAATGTGGATTTGGAGGCAATTAGCATTTTCTCTCACAGGTGCATGCTTGCTTATTTAGGCAATCCCCACTTAATAAATGTGTTCCTAAAATTTGTAAATAGGACATTTTTAATCTAATGTAAATAGTGGTTGTATTACAAGAGCTGCTCAAAAGTCTGTTGATTGCCTGGCCTGAGTAATTCGGTGATTGAGTGTCGACCTATGAACCAGGAGGTCACGGTTTGATTCCCAGTCAGGGCACATGCCTGGGTTGTAGGCTTGATCCCCAGTGTGAGGCATGCAGGAGGCAGCCTATCAGTGATTTTCTCTCATCATTGATGTTTTTATCTCTTTCTCCTCTCCCTTCCTCTCTGAAATCAATAAAAATATATTTTTTAAAAAATAGGGCAGGTGGGAGAAAAAAGTCTGTTGAGGGGTAAAGTAGCTGAAGCAGTGTTCACTATTGAAGAGACAATGGGAAACTATATAAACAGGCTCTTGTATCTTTAAAAAATTAAAATAAAATTCATAATTTAAACTGTTAGACTCCATCTCTGGTTGACCTATTAGTGCCTTGAACTCAGCATGACCGAAACTGAACTAACTCATAATTTCCTCCTTTCTCCTTTTTGTTCTTCCAGTTCCTTGGAACCCTGGTCCTCTTCTATTCCCTGTATCAGTTAAAATCACATGATTTTCTATTATTTCTAGGCTAAAAAGTTCCAAGTCATATGACTTTTCTCTCTGTGAAGCTCTCTCTGGCACAGACATATGCACACTTACAACCTCTGATCAGTGGTCAAGTCCTGTGAATTTCCATTTCTATTAGACACCACTCAATATAATTTGACCAGCCCCACCGTTTCAAATAGCATGTCTTCTAATGCATCCTAAATCTGTATCTCTAGCAGTGATCGTCTCACATATCCAAGTTCCTACTGAACAACTCTATTTGGATATCTAATAGGCATATCGTACTTAACTGTCCAAAATAGAACTCTTGATTTCCACTCCACCCAAACTTGTTTTCCCAATTCAACTAATGGCACCATTCACTTACTTTTACACTGTTATGACTGAATACATTATTATTATGTATATGCATGATTATAGATTGGAAATGGTTAGGCAAAAATGGAAACAATTGTTACAATCGTGCAGTTATAAGTGAATATTTCTTTTAAACATTTGTTTAATCATGTTATTAAAAAAACAAAAACAGCTTTGCCCTGTCTGGGTGGCTCAACTGATTGAAGCATCATCCTGTACACCAAAAATAGTTTCGGGTTCAATTCCAAGTCAAGGCACATACCTAGGTTACGGGTTCGCTCCCCGTTTGGGGCATGTAAAGGAGGCAACTAATTGTTTCTCTCTCACATCCATGTTTCTCTCTTTCTCTCTCTCTCCATAATCAATAAACATATGCTGGGGTGAGGATTAAAAAACAAAAAATAGAAAACAGCTTCCTACACTACCCATATGGCATTGTTCTCAGTTCCCACATAACTGAAATGGAAACTTTCACAATGTCCAGAGCCCTTGATGTCCTGCAAGTGAAGGAGGAGGATGTCCTGTCCTTAAATTCCTTGCAGCAGGAACCCACTTAGGTGGCGCCAACCTTGACTTCCAAATGGAACAACACATCTACAAAAGGAAAAGTGATGGCATCTACATCATCAATCTGAAGAGCACCTGGGAGAGGCTTCTGGCAGTTCGTGCCACTGTTGCCATTGAAACCCCTGCTGGCGCCAGTGTCATATCGTCCAGGAATGCTGGCCAGCAAGCTGAGTTTGCCACTGGAGCCGCTCTTACTGCCAGCTGCTTTACTCCTGGAATCTTCACTAACCACACCCAGGTAGTCTTATGGGAGCCAAGCCTCCTGGTGGTTACTGGTCTAGCGCTGACCACCAGCTTCTCACAGACACGTCTTACATTATAACCTGCCGACCACTGCGCTGTGTCACGCAGACTCTCCTCCGTGCTATGTGGACTTTGCCAGCCCTGCAACAGCAAGGAGCTCATCAGTGGGTCTAATGTGGTGGATGCTGGCTCGGGAAGTTCTGTGCAAGCGCGGCACCATCTCCCGTGAACATCCATGGGAGGTCAGGCCTGATCTCTACTACAGAGAGCCTGGAGAGATTGAAAAGAGAGAGACTTTTAGGGTGAAAAGGCTGCTCCAGCTCCGGAGTTCACTGCAGCTCAACCCGAGGCCAGGGATGGGTCTGGTGACGAGCAGGTGCCTCTGTGCCTATTCAGCAGGTTCCTATTGAAGACTCAGCACTCGGCCTGCCACAGAAGACTGCTCTGCAGCCCCCACTGCTCAGGCCGCTGAACGGGTAGGGACACCCACTGCGTGGTCTTAAGTTGTTCTTCCCCAAACTCTTAAACAGAATGGAAATAAAGTGGATGAAAAATAAACAGTTTCAAAAACAAATAAACAACCCAAACCTCCCTTTTGTTTTAAAGGAATGGGCCCTGCCCTGCAACGCACCGTCCAGTTACCCCACGCGTCCACGCTACTTAGTACAAGTTAGCATTGGGCCCAGCGGGCCACCGTCCGCAGGTCGGGCCCGCCCAACGTTCTCTGGTGTCGCGAAGAGCCACTCCCCGGGCTCCTTCCGCCCCCACTTCCTCCGCCCCGCTTCCTCCCTCAGGCCCCGCCCCGCGCCGGTGCGCACGCGCGCCAGCGAACACGTGGCTGCCGCGGAGCCGAGCAGCAATGGCGGCGGGTGGCGGCCGAGTTGCCGACTCCCTGTCTTCCGCGGCGGTCCCCTGCGCCTTCTCCCCGCATAGTCAGGCCTTCTTCGCTTTGGCGTCTGCCGATGGTCACCTGCGAGTGTGGGAGACAGCCAACAACCGGCTGCATCAAGAGTACGTGCCTTCCGCGCACCTCAGCGGTACCTGCACCTGCCTGGCATGGGCGCCAACGCGGTTGCAGGCCAAGGTAAAGCGAGCGGGACGGCGGGGGTTGGGCGTCCGCCCGGGCTCGGCTCGGCTCCCCCCCAGCCCCACGGCCCGTAGCCCCGCGTCTCGCGGGGCCCTCGGGGGCCCGGGGCGTGGAGGCACTGCGTGTGGCGGCGGCGCGGAGTGGGCCCCGCGTCGCCAGTTCCCGGCGGGCTGTCCAGAGGGCAGTGACCGAGCGCTCGGCCCGCTCCGACGGGCGGTGGACCGGAGCCCTACCAGCGGGCTCCACGCGGTCTTCGCCCTCGCTCCGCTGGCTGTCTCCGGGCCGCCATGTTCGCCAAGGCCCTGGTCCCCTCCGGCTGCCGGGCCTCGCTGAACAGAACGCGATCTTCTGAGCCCTGGCTGTTGACAGAGCCCCACTTCGGGGCTACACCGCTCCTGGACTCGCTCACTCCCCTCTCATCGGATTTGCCCCGGGCGGCTCGAATCAACAAGTCTGCTTCCTTCCGTGCACCCCACCCTGGGTGCCGGCTTACCACGTGTTTGTCTTCCACGTCCAAGACGTGGGACTCTCACTCTTGACTCTCCCAGGCGCCTTTCCATCCTCAGCCGCGTGAACCTTCTTGCTTTTTTACCTTTAACATCGGCTCGACTACTTCCCTTTGTGAGCATCCTTTCCCCCCAAGTCTGAAGTCTGTATTAGGATGTGGAGGTAAAGTGAAGTAGTTTAACTTAAACATTGAGTCCAGGTGAAGTTTGTCTTAGAAGGGGCACTGCCGACGTAGGGAAGGCTTTTCGCCGCTAGGGATCCGTCTCAGGTAAGATGCCACCCCCTGTTGAGTCACCGCTGCATCTGCTGGAACTCACACGCACGCGGGAACTGCCGCTAAGCTGGACTGCCTTCCTGTGAATCCAGGCTTAGCTTCGTCTAGTTCCCCATTTGTAAAATGGAGTTAATAGTACCCACCTCACAGAGTGTTTGTGAAGGTTTACCTATTTAATGTGTAAAGCATTTAGAATAGTTCTTGGTGTGTAAGTGCTACAAGTTTTGTTGTTATTAGTCTTATATTTGTAGGGTTAGTTCTGCGGGGTAAAGACTAACTTTCTGACTTATTTGGGAAGAAGAAACAGGCTCTGGAAAATTAAGCAACTTGCAGAAAGCAGCAAATTGAGCTCAGTTCTCCATGATCTGCAACAAATAGTTAATATTAGGCTGGCAAAATTTTTTTTTTGCCCATTCTGGTTTCCTGCAGACTTACAATCACATTGAATGTCTCAGAAATAAAACATTTATCTAGTCTTAAATTTCCTGTTAAAAGTCATAGTTTTAAATTAAATATAGCACTTTAATACAATAGAAAACTATCCGGGTTTAGTTTCATAACTGGACTCAACTCAAACTTGGTTTTGTCACATTGAGCAAGTCACTTTAATTTTGAGGGCCTCATTGAAAAGTGTGAGGGGTTACATTAAAAATGGGCTTCGTATCCTTTTGCCTGTATTCTCTCATTTTAGCCACACAACTCTATGAAATCCCCTGAAGTTACTACATTTCTTAAAACTAAGAATCAGAACTAAGAAAGTTTAAATGACTTCACCAAAGCCTTAATAACCAATAAAGTAGTTGTGGCCACTGGAGTTGAGATACTATGACTGGGGTAGCATGGTCTGGCATGTAGTGAGTGCTCAGTAAAGGTTAGTTGCTATTAATTGAATGAGTCAACGAGTGATCCATATGGACTCATTTATCATTTACTGCTACATTCCTCAATGAAAATCAGTTTGTAAGAATACCCTCTATGTTTCAGTGATTGGCAATTCACCACCCGAGAACAAAGTTTGGTGATGTTATCAATGGAGAGAAAATGGGGTGGTGCTGTTTTTCTAGGGTAATGAGTTAAACAGTTCATAAATGTGTAGCAAATTTAGACTGCTGCTTCTTGTTCTCAGCCACAGAATGATTATAATACTTTGCATTTATGCCATAGTAGTTTCTAAAGGGTTTTTGTACAGATTATGTAGCTGGGCATTCCATTTGGTTGATGGAGCCTGAGTGAAGAGGACCTTTAATGATGACAAGAAAAGTACAGGAGACATTGATGGACTATGGATGGATGCTATTGTTTGAGCTCCTCAGGTTTAGGTGTATAAACCAAGGCCGAGATGTTATATGGTATGCCACAGCCACACAATAAGTGGTTAAGCCACCTAGGAACAGACTTGCTCTTTCATTCCCCCCTTAAATCTTTCAAACTTTTCTCCTTTTCCTTCTCTGCTATAGAGCCTGGAGAAGTAGACCTTGTTTACTATTGGCTACCACAGTAAATGTATTTATGCTGTTTTGCTATCACAGCAAAGCACACTCACACAGCTTAGGGCTTGCTGAATGAAGCACATGGCATTTCAGACATTGCACAGGGCAAGCATAGTCGCATAAAGGATACTTCTGGGAAAATCTGAGCTGAGCATCCCCACTCCTTGTCCTTAGAGATGTAGCACAATCCAGTGTGTTCTTGTACAATGCTCTGTCTTAAGGTCTCCCCGGTATTCAAACGTCAAAAGAAGGTAAACTTTGCAGATAAGATCCCACTGGCAGAAATAGATGTTCCTTTGTATTAGAATGTAATTGGGTTTTTTTTTTGTATAAATCCTATATGTAATTATATATAAAATGCACACATTTTGTTCATTGCTGTCCATGAAACATTTGCCAGAGAAGCAACTAAGGCCAAGAAATGGCATAGAAAGCTACTTGCAGAATGAAACTTGAAACTTTGGCATAATTTGCAGTGTCTAGAGGTCAGTATTTTTCAAAAATAGGTTTTGATCCATTAGTGGATTATGAAATAGATTTAGGGGCTTGTGATTGCATAAGACAATATTAGAGTGTATTTTGCGTGGTAAAGGATACATTTTTGGTGAAACTTGTTTCACTTCTATGTATACACATTCTTATAAGTATGCACTGGCTCCACGTAAACGCTTTTCTTATTCTGGGATCTAGTCCAAAATGTCATTACTAAATTGGTGAAATTCAGACTTCTCATTACCTGGATATGCTTTTTTTTCTGTCTTCATCACATCTGTACTGTGTCTTGCTTTTGTAAATTATGTACATGTGCCATTCGGTCTCTCACTCAGCCTTATTGCCTTCTGGATCAAATTCTGATCATCTGTCTTCAGACTGGTGTGGTATTTATTGCTTAGCTCACTTTCACCTTCATATTGAGAAAGATTCTAGTCTAAAAAAATCATATCCTTTTGGTCTTCACTCCTGGTACCTTCAGGAACTCAGATTTTCCAATCACAAATACATATAGGAACCAAATTTTTAGCCTACCCTTTCCATTACTTAATACATTTACGTGTACAATTTATGTGCACAAACATTGTGCTAGGCAGGTTAGAGGAAACAAAACAGCATGACTAGAATAAAGACAATTCAGATATATTGCATCTGAAGTGCAAAGCAGAGTATCACTTGTGCCTTAAGAAAAGGAGGTTTTTGTGGAGAAACGATATTTGAGTTAGACCTTGAAGCATGGATAGATTTTTTTTTAAACCAAATGATCATTGAGATGAGTAGGAAGAGGCACCTCCAAATGCAGGCAAAAGCAAAGGCAAAGTGGGAAAGTTTATTTGTGATTAGGGAGTGTAATGTAAGGATGGAATTGAAAATAAGGCTGGAAAAGATGAGTTGGAGGCAAATTGGGGATGCTTTGAATGCCAGCTAGTTTATGTTGTTGATTTACTCTTCTCTGGGGAGCCATTGAAATTTTTGATCACAGGAATAACAGGTTCAGATAGAAAATGCCAACAAAGGCCTGTCATAAACTATAATCATTAGGTGCACTAAACTTTTGGTTTCAGAAACATTTAGTAATGAGGTAGTACTTTAAATATTAGAGTTCACTAAAATGCACATTGGTTATTGAAACTTCTTAACTGGTTGATGTATTACATGTTTAGACATGTTCATCCTGCTGAATGGGAAGTTATTTTTAAAAACATCTTCCAACACTGAGAAAACATACATGAGTCAGTAATTCTTTGAGATTAATTAATTAGATTACATTTAGGTTTAGATCGTTAATCCTCAAAATTGAATACTACTACCACTTGTTCACTCTGCTTACTTCTCCCAAAAACACATTTTGCTGGTAGGAAAACTAGGGCTTTTAATATGTTAATGTTTAATTTCTAAAATTTATGTGCTTTTAAATGCAAACCCACAGAAAAACATATTGCGTATATTTAGGCCAGCCTGTGTTTTACAGGTTAGAAACCTCAGTGTAGATAAATTCTAATTTGATTTGGGAAAATCAAAAGCAGAAGAAATAATTTCTAGACTCAGAGTTTCCTGATGAGGTAGTAGTAGATGGGTATACTTTCCCCATTATCCTCACCTGAGTAGGGATTTGTGTTCATAACCATGTGAGAAACCACATTTGTTTTCTGGGATCATTCAGATGTGGCTTTAGAAATTCATTTAACTGAAATTGGGATCTAGGACAAACCTTGTGCTAAAGTTTCAAAGCTTCAAGCAAATTAAATGTTACTCTAGAGATTATCAGATTGATTTATATTTTGGCTTTTAATTATAACATCTCTTTTGGGTCTATGAAGGTGGATATATTTTTCAGGACTTGCTAAATGTGTGTTATTTTTTCTGTTTGTAGAACGTTAACCTATTTTTAGTTAAATCTTTTTTATTGTTGTTGATAAGTATGCCCAGTGAATCATTCTTCAAATGTACCATCTCTATAAGATAACATAAAGAAAAACATGGAAAATGCCTTATAAATCTACTCCTTGATATTCTTTATGCACTGGTAACATAGTTTTCATTGGTGGGTTTTGGGTTGAGCAGATTTTTATGTATCCTGGACTGCTTTTTTGTGCTGTAGAGCAAAGATCGTGCAGTACTGGGAAAATGTCCCTTTGGGTATTGGTCCGTTTTACACTAAAAGAATGGATTTTTCAGCTTCTTTATGCTAAAATAGAGGCTGGGAAGCTTTGATTTTAAGAAATTACAAACATGGAAGATAAGTTCAGAAATTATAATTTTTCAGCATTATAAACTGATATAGTACTCTGAAGTTGGAATCATTGATTGTCTTTTGATGGACAGACAGCTGTTACTATCATTTTTGAAATAAATCCAAGTCTGTCGCCTTTGACACTAGATTTAAAGTTGTGCCTCTGCTGTCATTGGAATCAAGACAACATGGAACTTTTAGACTAACTCTGTGCTGCTCTTTAGTTACAGCAATTTTTTCACTCAAATTGAAGTAAATGCATTTTATAAATATTAAAACATTTGTGTCTGTTTTCCTAAAAACGAAGCTAGAATGTGAAAGAAAAGATGAGGTGGAAGGGGGGATGTTGGCTGCATAGGTATGGGTCTGTCATCTCTCTGCTTGGGATTGGAGCATTGGACTTGTTAAGAGAGTATCAAGAGCGTACCAGGTTGTTCTATTTGACACCTTCCTTCCAGAGAAGTAGGAGATAGGGCAGGGGTGGGCAAACTTTTTGACTCGAGGGCCACAATGGGTTCTTAAACTGGACCGGAGGGCCGGAACAAAAGCATGGATGGAGTGTTTATGTGAACTAATATAAATTCAAAGTAAACATCATTACATAAAAGGGTACGGTCTTTTTTTCTTCTTTTTTTTTTTTTTTTAGTTTTATTCATTTCAAACGGGCCGGATCCGGCCCGCGGGCCGTAGTTTGCCCACGGCTGAGATAGGGGGACAAGAATTAGGTGCTCTTCTTCTGTTGGATTGATTTTTTTTCTAAGTAGTGAGAAAGTGGGAATCCTACCTCCACTTTTTTTTTTAAGTAATGCCACTTAGTGCAATTACATTTCCTTTGTGGGCTATTGGGCATTTGCATTTATGCATTAATGATGTTTCAGTGTTTAAAATACAAACTAAACATTTTTTTTCTTTTATTTTTAGGAAAGTCCCCAGAGGAAAAAAAGGAAATCAGAACCTATAGAAACAAGTAACCAGATTGACTTGTTGGCTCTTGGTACAGCAGTTGGTAGTATTTTATTATACAGTACAGTAAAAGGAGAATTACACAGTAAATTAGTAGTAAGTATGTGTGTATGTGATATAAAGATAAGGGATTTATTAAATAAAAACTCTAGGATATGCCTACAGGTGCACTATGGGTGCATTTTTTTACCCCTTACACATTTAAAATTCTGAACATATTTAATCATAGCTATGATAGGCAACATTGTTCTTATACATCAGGATATGAAAAAATGTTGACTAAATTGAAAACAAGAAAGGGCAAAAAGAATGCTAAGTATCACAGATAACAACTGCAGGAAGAAGTCCTCCATCTCTAGGTTAGAGAACGAAGGAGATGGTTGGAATTATTGCTGAGCAAGTGTGGCTCTTCATGTGGCGCTGTCTCTTGAGCAGGAGTTGGCCCCATGGGCCCGGGGTCCAGAACTCTGAGGAGGGGGCTCCAGCTGACTGCTGGTGTCTCTGAAGGGAGGTGATGAAACTGGTTCTCCAAGTGCTGGACAAATTGCATTCAGCCACTGCTAAAAAGATTGCCACTGCTGCGTTGAAGAAGCAGTGGGGTGATGCAAACTGGGAGACAGGAAGGAATAAGTCCCTTGTCTCCCTTAGCACCCCTTATTGGTGGAGTCTCCTGGCCATCCAGCTGGCAAAATAGAAATATGGTTTGTAGAAGCCAGCCCTGGCATTGCAGAGCGGAGAAGTGGGGATTTACCTCTGCAAGATAGTAACTTCTGACACACTTTGTTTCAGACAAGATTTATTGCAATGTATATTTTGGTGTTCACTATATAGGAATGCTTTCTGTAGATATGAGTAAATGTTTTCTTTTTTAAGTAACATCTTACCTATGGATAATTTTGAACTACGTAATGTTGAAAAGTGAAAAATTTTATACCTAAATCTATTACTGAAAGGTCCTATTTGATAGATTATATATTTCTTGGCTTTATGCATATGTTTAAAAAGTACATTTGGGGTGTCTGTTCATCTATTTTGTATCCTGATATTTTCCATCCCATTACAACGTAAACAATTTTCATATTTGTCAAGAACTATTTATAAATACTTTTAATGACTGTCTAAAATACCATTAAATTGGATAGTTCCTTAATGATTTAACTATTACCATTTAGGTGGTTTCTGATATATGTTTGATGTTCTAATTTTATTTTTTACATGAATTCCCAGAATTACTAACCTGCAATTAATGAGTCAAAGGTTTTGAATATTAAGGGTTTTTATACATAGTATAAAAATACTTGCTGGAAGAGTTTTCCTGATTTGTACTTACATCAGCAATGGAAGGATAGTACCAATAGAATTATTGCCTCCTTTGAACATTCCCATTAAAACAGCAATAACACTAACCAAAAAACAGCTAATTTGATAAGCGATGAAATTTTTTTTAAATCTTGTGCCTCTGAGTAAGCGAGCATCTTGCCATGTTTAGAATGTTTAAAGTATCATTAATATGATATCTAAGACCCAAAGAAACATTTAGTGTTTGCCTGAAAATAACAGTGATTTCTTTATTGAGAGAGAGTTTTGGCACCTTTTAAGAAGGATTTTCAATGATAGTTTTGACTGGCCATGATTTTTATCTAAAATGTTGACTTTAAACTCTTAGGATTGGACTTTACTAGTTCACTCAGGTGTCACAGTTTTTTTGCCACTGTATATGAAGTATGTGCCATGTTTTATGGTGGCATACCTGTTAAAAGCAGTTGTGGTTAGGATTAGGATCCTTTAACTTAGCATGTAGAAGTATGTTTTTCCAGCAGAGAAGGAAAGGTTAGCATTTGATGACATTATGGCTGATTCATCTCATTTTTGATGTTGGAAAGATATAGATATAGGTGTTTTTAGTTTAACCTAAGCCTAATGTTTTAGTTAACTGTTTAGTGATAATTCCAGGGTGCATATGAGATTTTTTTCCTTTCATCTCCTTTTTTTAAATTTACAGAGCGGTGGACATGACAACAAAGTCAATTGCATACAGTGGCATCAAGACAATGGCTGTTTGTATAGTTGTTCAGATGATAAACATATTGTGGAATGGAATACACAGACGTGCAAAGTAAAGTGGTGAGTAACATTGATGGTTCTGCAGTATTAGAGGAGTGACTTGGAGATACAAATCAAGACTGTGTTCTTTTTTATTTCCCCCCAATATTGTATTCTTGCTATAAGTAAAATTTGATATTGGGCATAGTGGGGAATGTTGCCACTCTTACAGGCTTAAGAGTCTATAAGGCTATAGACTCTCCTCAAGGAACTTTAAAAAATATATTTTTATTTATTTCAGGGAGGTGGGGAGAGAGAGAGAAAAACATCCATGAGAGAATCATTGATTGGCTGTCTCCTCACACCCCTTACTGGGGAACAAGGCCACAACCTGGATATGTGCCTTGACCGGGAACCGAACCTGGGACCTCTTAGTCCATAGGACAACAGTCAATCCACTGAGCCACATCAGCTAGGCAAGGAACTTTTTTTTTTTTTTTTTTAAATATATTTTATTGATTTCTTACAGGGAGGAAGGGAGAGGGATAGAGAGTTAGAAACATCAATCAGCTGCCTCCTGCACACTCCCTACTGGGTATGTGCCTGCAACCAAGGTACATGCCCTTGACTGGAATCGAACCTGGGACCCTTGAGTCCGCAGGCTGACACTCTATCCATTGAGCCAAACTGGTTAGGGCTAGGCAAGGAACTTTTAATGAAATCTTGCATACACAAAAGTTAAATAATGGTATAAAAGATAACTGCGCAAGAGATGTCATCAGATAGCATGTGATGACTGGTCACATGAGTAGGGTAGTGTTGGAAAGGCCTGGTGGAAGAGTAGAGATTTCTGTTGGGCTTTCTAGAATGTAGATAAGATTTTGATAGAAAAGGCTGGGAGAATCCTGCCAAGGATGGGGAAAGGAAGGTGGGGAAATGGCAAAGTCTAGGAGAAAAGGAAGTGAGACATTTTCTTAGAACTGAGTAGAGTACTTAGATGAGGGACATATTAGAGTTTTTTGGTAGAGGGTATGAACCAAAGTATCTTAAGAGTCTGGCCTTAAGTGGCAGGTAAAAACCACAAACAACTATTTGGTAAGCAGGAGAGAGTCAGTGAAGGGCAGTGTCTTGGAAATAAAATAACCAAAATAATGCTTTGGAAAAAAGTAATCTGTCACCAATGTCTAGAATATATTGGAAGAAGCTAGTTTGAGGGACTTATTGTACATTTGCTTAGGTTTGTATATACCTGCCATTTCATTCTCACTTCTATAGTAGTATAATTCTCAGTTATTTTTAGACACATCAGTTTTATTATTTATTGGAGGCTTTCCTCCAATTACATTTATTTCTTGGAGGGTCTGCTGAACAGTTGTCCTGGGATTTCCTTTCTCCGTCATCTTGAAAATTCTCTTGTCAGATGTAGCCTTTATTTCCTAAATTCCATGTTTCATTGTTGGTTTGCTCCTTTTTTTTCCCCTCCATGAAACCAAGTTTATTCAATTTTTTATTTTTTTATTTATTGTCTAAAGTTTTATTGTCTCCTTTTTCCCTGATTGACACCCCCTTCCCCCCCGCAGCCATTCCCACCCCCGGCAAGCCCCCACCACTCCAGTGTCTGTGTCCATTGGTTATGCTAATATGCATGCAAACAAGTCCTTTGGTTGCTCCCCCACCCCTCCACCCCGCCATTTGTTTCTGGATCTATTTTTGTTCATCAGATTATGTGATCATTGTATCCCACATATGAGTGAGATCATATATTTATCTTTCTCCCACTTAGCATGATGCTCTTCAGTTCCATCCATGCTGTTGCAAAATGGTAAAAGTTCCTTTTTTATAGTGGTGTAGTATTCCATTGTGTAGATGTACCTCAGTTTTTTGATCCACTCATCTGCTGATGGGCACTTAGGTTGCCTCCAAATCTTTGCTCTTGTAAATTGTGCTGCTATGGACATAGGGGTGCATATATCCTTTCTGATTGGTGATTCTGGTTTCTTGGAGGGTCTGCTGAGCAGTTGTCCTGGGATTTCCTTTCTCCGTCATCTTGAAAATTCTCTTGTCAGATGTAGCCTTTATTTGTATTTGGTTTCTGGTTTATAGTCCTAGAAGTGGGATTACTGGGTCAAATGGGAGTTCCATTTTTAACTTTGAGGAAACTCCATACTGTCTTCCACAGTGGCTGCACCAGTCTGTATTCCCACCAGCAGTGTACAAGGGTTCCTTTTTCTCCACATCCTCGCCAGCACTTGTCTTTTGTTGATTTATTGATGATAGCGATTCTGACAGGTGTGAGATCTCATTGTCATTTTGATTTGCATCTCTGGGATGATTAGTGACTTCGAGCATGTTTTCATGTGTCTCTGGGCCTTCTGTATGTCCTCTTTCAAAAAGTGTCTGTGTCCTTTGCCCATTTTTTATTGGATTGTTTATCTTCTTTTTGTTAAGTTGTATGAGTTCTCTGTAAATTTTGAAGATTAAACCCTTATCTGAAATAGCATTGGCAAATATGCCCTCCCATGCAGTGGGCTTTTTTGTTGTTTTGTTGATGGTTTCTTTTGCTGTGCAGAAGCTTTTTTTTTTTTGATGTAGTCCCATCTGTTCATTTCATTGTTAGTCTCCATTGCCCTAGAGGCTGAGTTGGTAAAGACATTGCTACAACGTATGTCTGCTGTTTTGCTGCCTATGGAGTCTTGCAGGATTTTTATAGTTTCCCATCTTACATTTAAGTCCTTCAGCCATTTTGAGTTTGTTTTTGTGTATGGTGTAAGTTGGTGATCTAGTTTCTTTTTTTTTTTGTATGTATCTGACCAAATTTCCTAGCACCATTTATTGAAGAGACTGTCTTGACTCCATTCTATTCCCTTGCCTCCTTTGTCAATAATGAATTGAGCATAATGTCTTGGATCGATTTCTGGGTTCTCTGTTCTGTTCCATTGGTCTATGTCTGTTCTTGTGCCAGTACCAGGCAGTTTTGAGAACTGTGGCTTGGTAATATAGCTTAGCTTGATATCTGGTATTGTGATCCCTCCAACTTTGTTCTTCTTTCTCAGGATTGCTGTGGCTATTCGGGGTCTTTTTGCTCCCTTCTTTTGGTGAAACTTACTAAGAAAGGGTGCATGGATGGTAAATTTATTGAAATTTTGCTTGCTCACAAGAGTCATTATTCTAGCCTCACAGTTGATTCATAGTTTGAAGATAAATAATTTTAAGTTGGAAATAATTTTCCCTCAGTATCTTGAAGCATTGGTTCATTGGTTTTATAGCTTTCAGTGTTAATTATCCTTAGTACTCTAAAATATCCTGAGATTTTTTTTTTCGTTAATCACTGAATTATATTGGAATTTGGGAGACCATTTAGCCTGGAAATCTGTATTCTTCAATTTTCTTTACTATATTCGTCCCCTCTGTGGTTTTGTTGTTGTTGTTATAATTTTTTTTCTATCATTCTCTTGAATTCACTGTTGTTTAGATTTTATATCTCCTGGATTACTGCTTTAAGATTTGTATTTTTTTCTCTCTCATTTTTTCTCTTTTGTCTTTCTCTTCTGTTAGCTGGGGAATTTTTTCAATTTTATCTTCCAAATTTTTTATTGAATTTTTAAATTTCTCTTATCATATTTTTTAACTTACAGGAGCTATTTTTTGTTCTCTTAATATTTTTTGTTGCATCATGCTCCTTTTATGCACTTACTGTATTCTAACTCTAAAGATATTAGTTATAGGATTTAAAGTTTATTTCTTTTGTCTCTTGTGTTTTGTTTGATTTCAATCTCTGTCTTTAATGTGAAAGGCATCTTCAAAAGAGTGCAGGTCTTTGGCTGGCTGTTGCTTTTGAAAATGAAACATTAAAAATCTTACTGGAAGGACTGTGTGTGTTGTGTGGCTCAATTGTTGGACTTCATTTGTAGAATTATTGGGCAGCCTTCAGATTTCAGTGTGTGGGTCATTCCTCTGGAACCAATCACATTTCCCAGAGTGGAGTCTTCTGATTGAGTGTTTTTCAAGCTCTGCTGTGTATATACAGTACTTGTGCATACAGATCTGATTTAGTAGGTCTAGGTTGGGGCTTGGAAATATGTAATTCCAATAAATTTTCAGGTGATGCTGATATAGGAGGGTTACATTTTGATTTGCAAAGCTCTTAATGGGGGAGCGGGTGGAGGAAGTGGTGATGATATTAGCTCTGTGCTGGCATTTTCTTTTTAAAGAAATATATTTCTATTGATTTCAGAGGGAAGGGAGAGGGAGAGAGAGATAGAAACATCAATGGTGAGAATCATTGATCTGCAGGCTCCTGCCCGCCCCACGCTGGGGATTGAGCCCGCAACCGGGCATATGCCCTAACAGGGAATCGAACCATAACCTCCTGGTTCATAGGTCGACACTCAACCACTGAGCCACGCCAGTGGGGCTAGTATATACGTATAATATTTTCTCCTAGCCTTTTGCTTTTATTTTATCACTTATTTTGTACAGATATAAATCAGGTAATTTTTTTTTTTTCCTTCATGAGTTCTGGTTTGTAATTGCTTTGGAAAACCTGTCCTAACCCCAGGATTATAAAGTTGGTTCTATGTATTTTTCAGTACTTATTTTTAGTAAGTCTTATGTGCATATATTATAAGGTAGGAATCTTAAGGTTTTTTCAAATGAGTAATTTGACATTCCAATGTGATTGGTAGAGCAATATATTTTCTTTCACTTTAGAGTTAACCCCTTTTGGTCATAAGTTTGCTACTATTATTTCTTGATTTATAAGTGAATAGCTAAACTCCCTGCTGCCTATGACAGTATTAATGTGTGCAGCAAACTGCAAAGACTCACGTTACTAATTGTATTTGAGGTATTAAAAAGGAATCATCTACAACTAATTTACCCTATCAGATGGGGCTCATCTATGTGGATTTGGGATGAAATAACCTTTTTGGTTGAGGAGTCATTTGTATTATTAGGTAAATTAAAAGCCAGTTCTCCAGCCCAGCCCGTGTGGCTCAGTGGTTGAGTGTTAACCTATGAACCAGGAGGTCACGGTTCACTTCCTTATCAGGGCACATGCCCAAGGTGGCGGGCTCAATCCCCAACAGGAGGCATGTGGGGGAGGTGTGGGACAGCCGATCAATGATTCTCTCTCATCATTGGTGTTTCTATCTCTCCCCTCTCCCTTCCTCTCTGAAATCAATAAAAATACACATATTTTTTAAAAAGCCAGCTCTCCAGCACTAGCTGGTTTGGCTCAGTGGATAGAGCGTTGGCTTGTGGTCTAAAGGGTCCCAGGTTCGATTCTGGTCAAGAGCACATGCCCGGGTTGCGGGCTCAATCCCCAGTGGGGCGGGATGGGTGTGCAGGAGGCAGCCTATCAATGACTCTCTCTCATTATTGATATTTCTAGCTCTCTCTCTCCCTCTTCCTTCCTCTCTGAAATCAATAAAAATACATACATACATATATACATACATATAAAGCCAGCTCTCCAGAGCAAGGAACCATGGCGGGGGGGGGGGGGGGGGTAGGATGGACTTGCAGAGGTTCAGCCAGCATGGTAATTTCTTGGCATTAACAAAATCCACCTCATGGATCACAGGGTATGCAACTACCCATTTTACATTCTTAACATCTCTTAACCATTTCCTGATACCTTTTAAGAACCAATCTTATCAGGGAGGCTTTACCTTAGTGATATGTTCAAGGTTAGTTTCTTGACATAAGCTTTTAGGGAATGAACCTTAGTTGATATTTTTAATGTCTGATTTGTCTTTTATGTTTTTGCTTTGAAGAAAGTTCCCTCTGTATTGAGATATTTTTGTTTCTCTTCACAATACAGCAAATGGAAAGGTGACAATAGCAGCGTTAGTTCCCTGTGTATCAGCCCAGATGGAAAGATGTTGCTTTCAGCTGGTCGAACAATCAAACTGTGGGTTTTGGAGACCAAAGAACTCTACAGAGTGAGTGAATCAAATTAGTTGTAAGCATAATAAGTCATCTAAAGTAAGTATGGAGAAATCAGAGGTTATGAGCCATAGTATATTATTTTAAGAACACAGATTCTTTCCTGGCTTGTGTGGCCAGTGGATTGAGCATTATCCCATGGACCAAGAGATCCTGAGTTTGATTCCCGATCAGGGCACATGCTGGGTTGCTGTCTCGATCCCCAGTAGGCGGAAGGGGGTGTGCAGGAGGTACCTGATCAATGATTTTCTCTCATCATTGATGGTTCTATCCCCTCTCTCCCTTTCTCTCTACCTAAAAATCAGTAAAAACATTTAAAAACAGAACAGATTCTTTATTTTTAAACATATCAAATAATAGAATTAATAGACAAAAGTTAGCCTCCAAATCTGGTTTGTTGATGTTAAATATTAAATAGGTTATACATGTCCACTCCACATGCATTGGGAAAATGAATAGACCAAATGAGTGGAATTATAATTAAAAATCTTTTACTCTAGTATGCAATGATTTAGTGATTTTGATTTCTAGCTTGCATCCATCATTTGGTCCACTTAAAGTATTTAACTGAAGATTAGTTTTAGATTTGAGTGTTCTTAGGGATTACTGAACTTTTGGTGCTGTGATGATGCCTTAAAATTGTGGTTTCGACTCACTGAGAGTAAATGAAGACCTACAATTCCTTGGCTGTGTCTGAGCACCTTATCAGCCCTTTAAAAATTGAGTAGAATTAAGTGGATCTTTAACTCAAAAATGGCAGAACCACAGTTAGTGGAGTACTGTCATGGGAGTTAAAAGGAGCATCTTAATTTTAATTTTTTTCTGATGGACTTTTTAAGAAGTGAGAATATAGCACACATAACCTTAGTTCTTAGAATTAAATTTGTTAACTTTAGTCTGGAGCTCTGATTTCAGATATGTCTTATGATACATATGGACTCTTAATTTTTTTACTGTTTTATATCCTCATACACATGATGTAACTTTTTTTTTTTTTAGCACTTCACGGGACATGCAACGCCGGTTTCATCACTTATGTTCACTACTATCAGACCTCCTAATGAGAGCCAGCCATTTGATGGAATTTCAGGTCTTTATTTTTTATCTGGAGCAGTACATGACCGGTTACTTAATGTCTGGTACGTAATCTTTTGGATTTGGGAGGTAACTTTGCCTTGAAAGAATCCATCACAGCTTATATGGTTAATATAAACGATGAATATGAGACTTGCTTTATTGTAGTCAATGTTAGATTTATATTGACTTGTAATGAAGAATTGAGCCTGCCTTAAACTGACCTATATCAGGAAAATTTAAGAGCACTGTATAATAAAACTTCCTCCATTCTTTAGTGGGCTCAATATTTTTATGAGTGGGCAATTTAAAAGTAACCTTTAAAAATTTTCAGGAAAATCTGAGTTTGTTGAAATAGATGACTGACTACTGGGTTAGTACAGTAATGTTTACTGATGATTTGCTGAGGACATCAAACTACTTGGCTATATTTTTGGAACTACTTTTAAAAGTAAAAATTAATTTTGTATTAAAGTGCCATCAAAAAGTTTTCAAATTTAAGAAATACGTGGAATTTATTGGATTTTATGGCATCATCTGATGATAAAGTTAACTTTTTTTCAACTGGCTATTATTCATGGACAAAATAGAGATTTAAAATGTAGAAGTAGTTTTTCAATCAGATTACATTGGTTTTCTTTTTAAAAAAATAATGTTTTTATTGATTTTTTTAGACAGAAAGGATGGGATAGGGATAGATAGAAACATAGATGAGAGAGAAACGCCATCGATTGGCTGCCTCTTGCATGCCCCCTACTGGGGATTGAGCCTACAACCTGGGGCATGTACCCTGACCAGGAATTGAACTGTGACCCCTTGGTTCCTGGGTCAATGCCCAACCACTGAGCAACATGGGCTGGGCAGATTACATTGGTTTTCTATTCTGTG
The DNA here is from genome assembly GCF_964212035.1 of Myotis nattereri. NCBI lineage: Eukaryota > Metazoa > Chordata > Mammalia > Chiroptera > Vespertilionidae > Myotis > Myotis nattereri. The sequence goes on along the minus strand of NC_138085.1, from coordinate 71,165,216 downwards.
TCTGATGTTTGAGGAATACCTATTGATGTGATTTCTTTTCGTTCTTGAGGGTTTAACACTTACATAAGGAATTAGTAATGCCAAAAAGCTAAATTCTGCCACCAAAGTCTTCTGATATTACTAAGGTACTTCTGACTTAAATGTTTTTTTGTTTTTTTTTGATATATTTTACTGATTTTTCACAGAGAGGAAGGGAGAGACAGAAACATCGATGAGAGAGAAACATCGATCAGCTGCCTCCTGCACTTCTCCCACTGGGGATGTGCCCGCAACCCAGGTACATGCCCTTGACCGGAATCGAACCCGGGACCCTTCAGTCCCCAGGCAGACGCTCTATCCACTTAGCAAACCGGTTTCGGCTGACTTAAATGTTTTACCTGTTTGTTTTACCCCCAGACCTAAGGGACTCTGGCTACAAAATTTCTTCTGTAAAAGAAAAGGTGATTTTTGTTGTATTTAGATCCTGTGAGCTTCCTAGTAACAGGGATAAACGTAAAAAAACCCATGTTTACGCCGAAACTGGTTTGGCTCAGTGGATAGAGTGTCAGTCTGTGGACTGAAAGGTCCCAGGTTCGATTCTGGTCAAGGGCATGTACTGGGGTTGCGGGCACATCCCCAGTAGGAGATGTGCAGGAGGCAGATGATCGATGTTTCTCTCTCATCGATGTTTCTAACTCTCTATCTCTCTCCCTTCCTCTCTGTAAAAAATCAGTAAAATATATTTAAAAAAACAAAAACAAAAAGCCCATGTTTAAAGGCTGCTCAATAAGGCCATCTATGAAAACTTTTGTTTTTTGGTAGACCAGTGAACCCAACATTCCCTGATAATTACCATCCGGGACTGCCGGCTCCTAACTGTCCGCCTGCCTAATTGCCCCAAACCGCTTCTGCCTGCCAGCCTGATGGCCCCCTGTCTGCTCCCCTGCCAGCCTAACTGCTCCCCTGCCGGCATGGTCGCCCCCAACTGCCCTCCCCTGCTGGCCCGATCGGCTGCCTCATGCAAGGCGGCGGAAATACCGGCTTCCTCCGAGCTATGTGGAGCCATGGGACCCCCTGGCCTCACAGTGCCGAGCGGAGCGGCTGCCCGGCCCCACCTCCACTGTGCACGCAGCCATCTTGTGATGATGTTGCGCACAAGGACCACCTAGGCCAGTGGTCGGCAAACCGCGGCTCGCAAGCCACATGCGGATCTTTGGCCCCTCGAGTGTGGCTCTTCCACAAAATACCACGTGCGGGCGCGCACGTACAGTGCGAAGTTGACTTAAAATTTTAACTAAAGTTCATTAAGTTAATTTTAGGGAACATTGTGGAGTGAAAGAAGATGTAGTGTTGAGGATTGAGAAAGGTATGTTGAGATGGTTTGGACATATAGAGCGGGTGAACGAAAGGAGGTAGATGAAACAACTATACGTACAAGACAAGTGTGGATGGGAGAGCTGGAAGGGGTCGACCTCAGCGAACGTACCTCAATCAGATTGAAGACGTTTTTAGCAAAGGCCAGCTTAGGAGTACTCTAATTAGTTAATAACAATGTACCTACCTATATAGTTTAAGTTTAAAAAATTTGGCTCTCAAAAGAAATTTCAATCGTACTGTTGATATTTGGCTCTGTTGACTAATGGGCTTGCTGACCACTGACCCCTAGGCTTTTATTAGTATAGAATAGTACTATCTCCGATCGTTGGGCTAAGATAGCAGTTTCTTCTCTAAATAGTGGTCTGATGGCAGTAATTTTGAACATGTCTAATATGAATGTCCATATTAAAATGAATCTTGTTTGAAAAACTTAGAATTTGTCAAATTAATTTTCTTAATTTTCTTGTAGACAAAAATATTGATAGATTGTATACTGGTGGTCCCAGTACACCTTGTTGAAAGATTATCTTCATTGAGTTGGTTTTGCACATATATGTGTGTATACACATAGAGTCAATTCTCGTTATTCACTAATTATTTTGTACGAAGTTCTCATGAGCACTGATTTAGTGATACTGAACTATTTACTCCTCAGGGAAATAACAGGGTTAGGTTTCTTGCAACCCTCTCTGGTCACATTTTTGTCATCTGATCAGTATGTAATCTTGTTTTATGTGTGTTTCTGTTTAAAGATATCCAATTTTACACACACCTTATTTTATCATGCTTCGCTTCATTGTACTTCACAGATGGCTCCACCAGCACAACTTGCTATATTACTGTACCTGCTTTATTGCGGTGATCTGGAGCTGAACACACAGTGTCTTTAAGATTTGCCTCTGTCTATTGTTGGTTGACTCTTGTCAGAACAGAGTTTACCTTACACAGACATTTCCTCTATAATGCATATCACAGCTTTTTTGCTCTTAGTTACACTAGACAACATTTTACTTAAACAGTAAAATCACCAATAGAAAGCACAAAAGCAAAAGATGCAGCAGAGGAAAAGGACTTAATAGTATCAGAGCTGAAATCCCAGCAGACTCAAGTAGAAATCGACAATGTGATTTTAAAATTCGAATGGAAATGCAAAGGACATAGATAGCCAAAACAAATTTGAAAAAGAAGGAAAATGTTGGAGGACTCATCTGATTTCAAGACTTGTCATGCTACAGTAATGAAGACAATGTGGTATTGGCATTAATCCAGATAGACACATAGGTTAATGGAAAAAAATAGAGAATGTTATGCATTGTTAAAATCTGCCAGAAATGCATTAATGCTTTCTCTTTTCCCAGGTAACCATGTTATACAGTAGTGATACAAGTGTTTCTCTTATTTTGATCTTTAGTCACTTTATTAGTTTTCAAAAGATGAAAAACTATTGGGGATCTAATGCTGTGACTCCTTTTTGGTGTTTGCCTTTAAAAAAAAATTGTTTTACTACCTAATATCAGTTTTGTTATCTAGGCAGGTCCGGTCAGAAAACAAACAGAAGAATGCAGTGATGTCTTTCACAGTCACAGATGAACCTATCTATATTGACTTGACTTTGTCAGAAAACAAAGAAGAGGTAAATGGCTCAATTTTTGAGGATTTGTTTTTAAAATTGGGGTTTTGATGATTTAATGAATAGGGAAAGAAGGGGAGAGAGAATGAAATATGACAAAAATCTTCTTAGATGGTTTGAAGTAACCATTAGGCCACTGGTCAGCTCTCCTGAGAGGCAGGGACCAGGTACAGTGGCACTTTGAGCAATCCGGTCTATTACACGCGGGGCTACCAGTTTCCTGTTGTCCGCTTTTGCACTCATCTAACCTCCAAGCTGCATTCTCCTTGACTGTGTTATCTTCTTGGCCTAAAAACTTTTATTTATAAGCTTGAAAAGAACTTGAATTGTTACTTTGAAGACAGTAATTATTTTTAAATGCAACAACTGTGCATCCTTGCTGTTCTGACTTTCTCTCTGGAGTTTTGTAAGTGTATATGAAAGTAATTGTCCACTAGAGTAGACTGAAGTTTATTTATGACCCATTTTTTCTTTTAGCCTGTTAAGTTAGCTGTTGTTTGCAGAGATGGTCAAGTTCATCTTTTTGAACACATATTAAATGGGTAAGTAAGAATTTTCTTATGTCAGAAATTTTCCTTCCCTGACTTGTTACTTCTCTATACTCGCACCTCAATATTTTTTGCGTTATATTTTCAGTTAGATTGTTTTGAAAGCATCCTTAATTCTTTATCCTTATGACTACATACATTCCCAGTGAGAGCTCAAGAATTTGGCATTGTGCATCATTTCTTCATGTTTGTGGTTAGGAGAATGGCTTTCTGTGATGCACACTTAGTAAATGTTGGCAGTTGTAAAGATAAACTTTAAAAGAAAGTGGTTTAGTTGGAGAGTTTTGCTTGTGAACTTTTGGTGAAGCTTTAATTTCTAACTCTGATAGTGCTTCCCCTCAGCACACACGTGGATCAGTGAAGCATGGCGATGCGAGTGTTTGATGGACAGGGGACTGTTGCTGGTAGGATGTATAGTAGTCAGATTAAGGGTCAGTAAATTATGGGCTGGAGGCCAAACCCAATAGAGCCCACATGCGGCCTCCCAGAACTAAAATATTTGCTGCCTGGTTTTTTACCGAAAGTTTGCCAACCTTTGCCATACACTATAAACATGGTTGGAACTCAGTCATGTGCATAATTATGTTAAACTTTAAAATAGTTTAAACTTTTTATTGTCAGTTAATATTTCCTTTTATAATCCTAGTATAGTAATTTGTTTAAATATAAACTACTTGTGAAAGCAGTATACACTTATTTTAAAATATTCAGGATATAGGGACAATTATAACCCAGGTCTCCCTCTATTGAATTCTACTCTCTAGAGGTAACTGTTAATAATTTGATGCCTTAATTTACATAGTCATGTGTACATGGAGTGTATCTATCATTGAGGGCCCAGCAGTAGTGGGCCATGGTGAGAACTTGGGCATTTCTCCTTGGGCAAGTAAGTAAGCCATTGAAGGATTTTAAGCAGTATGGATGGGGTTTTACAGTTTTAAAACATGTAAGTTTTGACTCATTCTGTCTGATGTGTTGAAAATTGACTATAGAGGTGTAAAGGGCAAAGCAGAGGCCAAAAACCCTAAATAGAGATGAAGGGTGAATTGGAAAGATGGATAGTAGAGTGCTTATAATGGAGATTATGGGGGTGGGGGGGCATTTATTGGTGTTAAGATGTCTGTGATGTGAGAATAAGGCTGAGATACAGTGAAGGGCAGAGTTGTTGGAGGTAGGAAGATTACGGAACTGCGAGTACGGTGTCAGAAGGAGTATTGACCTGCATGCTAAATATAGAAACCACTAAGAATTCCTTAGGAGTAGTGTTGGACAGAATGACAGCCACTAAAATCTTTTAAGAAATGTGGGAGAGTGACCCAGAGGTCTTTGGATGATGGCAGGACGGGGAGGTACCTGGTATCTGGTGACAACAGTTTCAAAGGTTTTAGAGGTGAAGGAGGGAGAGGGACTATTTGCCTCGGAGTGTTAAAGAACAAGGAGCATGTTAAATCATGTCCTAGGCCCCTGGCACAAAGGGTGTTAGAGAGCAAACAGCTACAACTTTGTGAAGGGCGGCTGTGGTGAGCTAGCATACAGCAAGAAGGTGAAGAGAGCTCTTAGAGAAGACATTGAGGATATAATTTTGTTGATTATGTTTTGCTGATAATTTTGTTCCTGGAGCTATGTTGCTGAAGTCCTGGTGAGGCTTTTAACGGTTAGGAGTAATTAGAGTTGGGGCTGATTAGGGCTTGTCCAGAGCCATTTGGGACTGAAGCTCAGGGTGATGATAGAGCCTTTGGGAGCTTGGGCCTCTTGTGGGGGTTGACAAGTGGGATAAAGGGCAGATGGGGCTGAAGGAAGTATTTGGTGGTGAGGTCTTGCGTGTTGGGTGGGGTGGGGGATAGATGAAGTCCTGAAAGGTGCTCTGGGGACCCTGGTGTGTGAAGGCCAGAGGAGGGTCACATTTCATGCCAACTTCAAAGAATATGAGATGTTATTTCAGATATTCTAATTTATTGTTTTTACTTCTAGATACTGCAAAAAGCCCTTTACTTCAAACTGCACAATTCAGATAGCGACACCTGGGAAAGGCAAGAAATCAACACCAAAACCCATCCCTATTCTAGCAGCAGGTTTTTGCTCAGACAAAAATTCCTTGTTGCTTGTATATGGCAATTGGTTTCAGCCCACCATTGAGCGAGTGGTACGTAGATGCTACTCTGGAGTAATGCAGTAACAACATGTCTATGGAAAAGAATAATTTTTAAATGATATATTTGTCTGCTTATTAGAATACTTTAAAAGAACCTTTCACTGGGTGGTTTCACTGTGTAAACTCTGTAATTTTCTTTAATGAGCATATCTAAACTATTTTAATGCTTAGTCAGTATAAAACATTTGAGATGTTTGATGCTCACTCCTCCTCTGTTTGGTGTGCTATGGCTTTGAAATCTGGTGTCTCTTTTACACTTAGAAGCATATCAGTTTGGTCTATCCACGTTTAAAGTGCTTAGTAGCCACCCATTTGTAGTGGCTTTTTAAAAAATATATATATTTTTTGATTTTAGAGAGGGAGGGAGAGATAGAAACATCAGTGATGAGAATCACCAAGCGGCTGCCTCCTGCACGCCCCCTGCTGGGGATTGAGTCCTCAACTTAGGCATGTGCCCTTGACTAGAATCAAACCCAAGACCCTTCAGTCCACAGACCAATGCTCTATCCACTGAGCAAAACCAGCTAGGGCATGGCTGCTGTTCACAGATATGGGTGAATTTTGCCCAACTACCCAAAAATTAATTTTGTTTTGATTTGTTTTGTTAATCCTCACCCAAGGATATTTTTCCATTGATTTTTAGAGAGAGTGGAAGGGAGGGGGGAGAGAGAAAAAAATCAATGTGAGAGACAGGAGAGACGCATCAGTTGGTTGCCTGTGGCACCCGGCCGTGGTGGGGCCAGGGGTAGAGCTTGCAGCTGAGGTACATGCCCTTGCCTGGAATTGAACCCAGGACTCTTCCGTCCACGGGCCCACACTCTAGTCCCTGAGCCAAACCGGCTAGGGCCCCAAAAGATAAATCTTAGTAAAAGGGTCTTTAGTGATAGCACCCATTGAATTTTCTAAGTGGAAATGTAATGGGCAGTGCAATCATTTGACTTTTTTATTACAAAAGTTTCTTTGGATACTTTTGATGAGTTACTAAGAGCATGTTCAATAGATGATTTCTTAAGCTTACATTTATAAAACATTGATTCAGTAAGACCCTCAGAGAGACTGTAAGTAGGATATTACATGTCAGAGCAAGCTCTTGTTGAGTTTATTTAAAAATACTTTTAAAACATTTACATGGATTTGGTATAATAAAAAAGAAAAATTTTAAGTTGTAAATGTAAGTCTTATTGCCATATGTGGACCCTGTTACCCCCAGCCCCCTCCAGATGCAGCCATTGTTTGCTGTTTTATCCTTCCAGATAGATTGATTATATGGGCATAGAGAATTCCATGTAACCTTAAAGCTTTATGGATACATAATGGACTTTGCTGCATTTGACTTCCCCTGTTTAATACCGTACCTCAGAGCACTTTGTTAATCAGCAGTGCTGTCTTTACCTCACTTATGGAAAGGCCAACAGGAAATCTGGGGTAGGATCATTCTTAGCACAGATTAATTATTTACAAGGGTGATGAACTTATGTTTTTTTAAAAATCTGTCACGTAAAATTTCTGTTGATCTTTTAAAATTATATATGTGAAAAGTTGAAGCAGTTCCTAACTGAAAAAAGTAAACACAATGCCTCCTGTCTTCAGTTACCCATTTTCCTCAGTGCTATTAATTAGATGGTGATCAGTCTGAGTTGCTCACAGTTTAGTGTGGAAGCCTTTCATACTTTTCTGTATTTTCATAAAAATGAACAAGTAGACATTTGTTTTTATTATTCCCAATTACTTTGTTTGACACATTCTCCCCTCCCTTCAAATTATATTTACAGGCTTTAAATTCCAAAGAACCTCATATGTGTTTAGTAAGAGATATTTCAAACTGCTGGGCTCCAAAAGTAGAAACAGCTATAACAAAGGTAAGCGCTTTACATACTAGAAGTTGAGAAAAAAAGATTTGGGTGAATTGAATTATGTAATATTATGTTTGGATTCTTTAATATCCTCTTTATAATTTATATGGGATTAGGTCTTATATATTTTATAAATTTTGTGGGATTAGGTTTTAGATATCAAGATTATAAAAACTTCATTTCTGTGCTCTTGTAAATAGATGACTAGAAGTTGAAGACCTTGCATTTAGCTCTTTTCCCCCATACATGATCATTGAATAAATAGCAAAATCAAATTGCCAATAAGTTATTTTTTTAAACCCAATACTTAAGGGAGCATAACTTTGTTGAGAAGAATGTTATATTTCAGGGTGGAATAAGACCTAAAGCCATGACGGGGCTGGAACTTAAGACCATGAATGAGAGCATCATTATGATGCTTTATTTTGAATATAATGTGGCATCTACATGTAGGTATTGTTTGGCCAGTTTAATGAGAAACGGAAAGCCAAGACATGCTATGATGACATCCATATGGTTTCGCTTCTGGCTGAATTTCAGAGATGACACCTTTCTCTTGGCTGTCTGAGCATTTCTGGCAAAGATCAATTACTGGCGGTGGTCGTAAGATGTACAGATTTACTCTTTAACATTCTTAAGTCAGTGTGTCCTTGTGTAATCTGTAGATTTTGTTTTTCCTGTCTTTTAATCTTATGTAGTTTTGAATGTTTTAAAACTATGGCTTCAAATTATAATTTAAATACTTATTTGCCAACATTCATTTAAACTTTATCTTTAATAGCTTATGTTAAGTTAGTCAATAAGTTTTCCAGTAGAAAAACCTTTAAAAGCTGTTTGTTTTCTCATTGGGGTAAATACAGCAAGGACCAAGGCATAATCCATACCCCTGCTATTCCTGGTTAACAGGTGAGAACACCAGTGATGAATTCTGAAGCAAAAGTGCTAGTGCCCGGGTTACCTGGTCATCATGCAGCCATCAAGCCCGCTCCTCCACAAACTGAGGAAGTAGAGAACAAGAGAAAATTAGGGGAAAAGGAGGTAATATAATCACTTTTACCATTTTTGAGTTTGAAACTTTAGAAACTTACTTTTAGATTGCGGCTGTTAACACTCTCCTATCTCCAGCTGTGTAGATTCTGAAATTCCAGATGGTGACTTTTGTAAGATCTACACAGTTAACAGGTGGTTTATTTACAAAGCCACTGTTAATAATGAGGAAGACAGCACTTCTGTTAAGTAAAGAGAGTGCTGTTTTGGCCATTTGTTAGGTTAGCTGGATAACATAATTAAATAGATTAAGCCAGGACTTGCTGTGATGATTTTCATTGGGTTTCGCATGTTGCTGAGTTCCAGTGATGCCTCTTCTCTTGGCTGTCTGAGCATGCCTGGTTGGTTTAGTGCAGGGGTGGGCAAACTTTTTGACTCGAGGGCCACAATGGGTTCTTAAACTGGACCGGAGGGCCGGAACAAAAGCATGGATGGAGTGTTTGTGTGAACTAATATAAATTCAAAGTAAACATCATTACATAAAAGGGTACGGTCTTTTTTTTTTCTTTTTTTTTTCGTTTTATTCATTTCAAACGGGCTGGATCCGGCCCACGGGCCGTAGTTTGCCCACAGCTGGTTTAGTGCTAGTTGGTCTTTAAAAATGATAGGTATTAGAGCTTCTTAAAGTGCTTATAAATTTTATTTTTTCTCAGCTCTTCAAACCCTCCTGTGGTTGCTGTACTTACATATGTAGGATCCTCTTTTCATCTTCCAGTCATGTGTGACTATTGTCTAAGTAATCTAGCATTTTAATTATTACCATTAATTAGAGAAAGATTGTTTATGTTTCTTTACCTGATTTTAAATGTCTTACTTTGTTGAGTGGGGGTTTGGGGATAAGATTGCTGTTCATAAAAACTGTTTCTCAGTAACATTAAATGTATATTTAAAAATAATGTGCCAACTTTCTTGAGCTTGGCTTAGATCTAACCCTTTCATTTCCTTCTGCCTTTTCAATGTTTTTCATAAGTTAAAATATCCCAAACTGGAGGCTTTACCAAAGCATCTCTTTTTGATTTGGTAGTCACAAAACATTATATTTTTATGTAGTCAGACTTGGTTTTATAAGGGATCAGTTCTATACAATTAAGTTTTTGTATAGCAGATTTCATCATGCTTATTTACACTTAAATTTTAGATGTTTATCAGGGGAACTTGGTTGTAGTATTGCATCTTACAGAAAACTAGATTTGTGCACCGGTGGGGTCCCTCATCCTGACCTGCGCTTCCTCGCAATCCGGGACCCCCTCAGGGGATGTCGGACTGTCAGTTTTGGCCTGATCCCCATAGCCCGATTCAGACAGGAGGGAAGCCCAAATCCCCACAGGCCCAATCCCTGCAAGCCTGATCCAGACAGGAGGGAGCCCAATCCAGACAGGAGGGAGCCCAGTCCTGTGTGTTGAGTGTCTGTCCTCTGGTGGTCAGTGCGCATCATAGCAACCGGTCGACCGGTTGTTCTGTCTTTTGATCACTCAGGCTTTTATATATACAGATATAGATAAATTAACACCTGGAACTGACCGATAAAGAGAAAAATTGGAAAAATTTAAAAATTGTCTTGGAAACAAGTCTCTAATGCTCTTTTAATAGTATTTTTTTCCTTTTGCAGACCTCAGGTTGATGGCAAAGAACAGTTATGGAAGGGGAAACTTCTATGAAAATATGTCTTTTCTTGGGTTTTAGTAATCAGATGCTAGATCCTTGCCTTTTTTGAGTCTTCATATATAGAAGGATTTTTATCAATTACACTAGAGGCCTGGTGCAGGAAATTCATGCGGTGGTGGTGGTGGTGGTGGTGGTGGTGGTGGTGTGTCGGAGTGTCCCACAGCCTGGCCTGTGCCCTCTTGCAGTCCGGGACCCCACGGGGGATGTCCCTCTTGCAGTCCGGGAGCCCTTGGGGGATGTCCAGGACCCCTCACTCTTTACTGCCCATCTGCTTGCTGCTCCTTAGCACTGCAGTGGAGGTGGGAGTGGCTCCCGTCACTGCTGCTGTGCTCGCCAGCCCTGAGCCCAGCTTCGGGCTGAGCAGCGCTCCCCCTGTGGGAACGCACTGACAACCAGGGGGCAGCTCCTGTGCTGAGCGCCTGACACTCCCCCACACTCCCCCCCATACAGTGTGTGTCATAGCGACTGGTCATTCCGCCATTCAGTCAATTTGCATATTAGGCTTTTATTATATAAGATATTTGAATCATGACTTCTTAGGCAGTTGTATTTTCACTGGACCCTGGAAACTTGAATTCTAGATACTGCACTTGTCTCCAACATTAGCTTTATGGCAGTGAGGTTCTATTGGAATGAGAAAGAGCAGGCTTGTGTTTTTCAGGGTTGAAGTGTGAATCAGTGTCTTTTGTCTCCTCAGATATAAGCAAAAGTAATTTGACCAAACTACTTTATGCCTTGTCTGGTTTATCATTAACGGGTCGTCTCTCTTCTGTAGGTTAGCATTGAAGAACGCCTGGGAGCACTGAATATAGAATCAAAAAAAGAAAAGGAGGACCTACAGACAAACAGTTTTCCAGTTCTTCTGGCACAGGGTTTAGAGAGTAATGATTTTGAAATGCTAAATGTAAGTATTATAGCAGTTTTTAATTGAATTAAGATGGTTAATTTTTCTTAGAAATGATTGACATACACATTCACAGAGTGAATAGTCATGTTATATAGCCATTTTAAATTGAAAATTTTGTGAGTTTAATCAAATATATATAATTTGGTGGCATTATACAGACAGTCACTAACCTACAAAGGGATTGTATTAAGTTATTTTGAACCTGGAATGCATTTTCTCATAGAAATATTGTTCAGAATTGTTATTAGGATCTTAGGCTTTAGTTCACAAAAGCCTTTGTAGACATAGTATACCCGAACTACAATACTCAGCATTCTAGATCACAATTTATATTTTTTTCTGTAGGAAAATGCGTTCCTGAGTTTTTACTCTGGATTCCAGAAACTTATTTCCCCCTGGCCGTGAGAGGGGGCAGTGAGGTGGAACCTTGGCAATGGGTAGGAGGTTTGGGGAAAAATTCAGGAGGGTTGGGGGTTATGTTATGAAGTATTTAGAGGTAAAAAGTACTGAAAACTTTGTGTAAAGGGAGGCATTTATGATTTCTGTGTTTGTAAGTTGGTGACTGCTTGTATGAAGTTACTTATTTAGGTATTTTTAAATTCCAGAATTTGATACTGGTCTGTAGAGGAAATTTAAGTGTAAAAAATTGGATTTAAGCACTGCTTGATTAGCGTAAAGCAATTTATATTGGCTGAATTCATATATTTTTGGTGACTTAGTGATATTACAGTGCCACTTAGTATAGATGTGACTTTAATATGTAACTTATGAAGTTTGTATCTGTATATGTTTTTAAAATATATTTTTATTAATTTCAGAGACAGAAAGGGAGAGATAGAAACATCAATGATGAGAGAGAATCATCAATTGGCTGCCTCCTGCAGACCCTCTAATGGGGATCGAGCCCACAAACCTGGGCATGTGCCCTGACTAGGAATTAAACTGTGACTTCTAGGTTCATGGGTCTATGCTCAAGCACTGAGCCACACCGGCCGGGTTTTGATTTATATTTTTATTTAAATGGAATATCTTATGTTTATGTCTAAGGTGATTTTGCAAAATGAGAGGGGAAATCAGCATGTCTAAAAAGTTAAAATGACTTTTAAAATAGTTTGGGTGTATATATATTTTGGAAGGTAGATTATAGTTTAGCATGGCATGCACAACTGGTTTTCAGCAGAGGTACCTAAGTTGAGTCAGTGGAGAGAGTAAGTCTTTGAAACTAGTGCTGAACCAACTGAATATCCACATGGAACAAAAAGCATCTTGGCTTTTACCTCACACCTTACACAAAAGTCATCAAAAAATAGATCATTGGCATAAATGTAAAACCAAAACCTACAAAACTTCTAGAGGAAAACAGAAAAAAGTCTATGCAAATTTGAGTGGAGAAAGGCTAGTTAGATGCATTATAAAAAACCATGAAATGCTAAAGAAAAATTGGTCATTTGGACTTCATGAAAATTAAATACTTGCTCATGAAATGACAGTTAAGAGAATGAAAAGGCAAGCCACAGGCTGGGAAAAAAAATGCAACTCATATTTGAGAACTTATATTCAGAATATATAAAGAACTCTTAACTTCGTGAGACTTAAATAAAAAATAATTGGTGCCCTAGCTGGTTTGGCTCAGTGGATAGCGTGCTGGCTGCGGACTGAAGGGTCCCAGGTTTGATTCCGGCCAAGGGCACATGCCTGGGTTGTGGGCTTGATCCCCAGTAGGGGATGTGCAGGAGGCAGCCAATCAGTGATTCTCTCTCATCATTGATGTTTCTATCTCTCCCTTCCTCTGTGGAAAAAAAAAAAAAAAATTGGTAACAGTGTGATACTTCACAAAAGAATTCATAAGGCTAATTAGTGCATGTAAAGCTCTTAGGCATCATTAACCATCACAAGTGCACATTAAAATCACAGTGAGATAACACTATCTAACCAGTAGATTGATTAAAATTTAAAAGACAGACTATGCCATCCTGTGTGGATGTGGAGCAACTGGAACTTGCATCTTGCTGGTGGAAATGTAATATGGTACAAAAAATTTGGAAAACAGTTTGGCAGTTTCTTAAAAGTTAAGGATACATCTGTCATACGACCCAGCCATTCTAGGTATTTATCAAGAGAATAAAAAAACTATCTTCATACAAAGACTTGTATGTGAACGGTCATAGCAACTTTATTTGTAATAGTAAAAAAATGGAAAGAACCCCAGTGTCCCTCAACATATGAATGGATAAACAAATTGCTTATTTAGCAATACAAGAAAAATGTTATTGATACATCAACATGGGTGAATCTCAAATTTACACTGATAAAAAAAAGAACCCAGTCCAAGAAGTAAAGGTACATATTATAGTATGACTTCATTTATATAATAATTCTAGAAAGTACCTACCAATATATAGAGTGCAGGTGCAAGGAGGGATAGAATATAAAGGGGCCCAAGGAGACTTGAGGGTGAAAGAATGTTTACCTTAAAGTTTGTTTCATATGTACACATTTATATCAAAGTGATCAAATAGTACACTTTAAGTGCACACTGTTTATTGTGCATCAGGTATATTGTAGTAAGATTGTAAAAGGAGAAACAAATTATCAAAATTATCTTACCATTTGTGGCTATGGTTTTTAGGGTTGTCTATATATATATATATATATATATATATATATATATATATATATTAGTATCTGCAGAAATGAATGCTAACTTCTGTATCCATTTAATAATTTTGCTTTATTTGGGATAGCTTATTTTTGAAGGTTTTTTAAAAATATATTTTTATTGATTTCAGAAAGAAAAGGAAGGGGTGGGGGGGGAGAGAGAGAGAGAATATGAGAATGAATGAAAGAAACATCAGTGATGACAGGGAATCTTTGATTGGCTGCCTTCTGCATGCCTGGGAATTGAGCCTACAACCTGGGCCTGTACTCCAACTGGGAATCAAACCTTGACCTCCTGGTCATAATTTAAGGACCAACCACTGAGCCACACTGACAGAACAAGAAGAAATCTGTTTATTAAAGTAAATGTCCCATAACTGAAGACATCTTTTCTGATAGCCATAAGATATAATATTCTTCATTCAGTACTTCCAACCTTTATTTGCTAAAATTCAGTTAGTAGTTTATTGCTTGATTTTAAAAATTATTTTACTGACAGTTTTTTTTTCTGTAGTGTTCTAAGCTTCTGAGTATGCTTATATATCTTTTCTTTTGTCACAGAAAGTACTTCAAACTAGGAATTTAAACCTAATAAAGAGGACTGTGTTAAGGATGCCCCTGCATGCTGTTATTCCATTGTTGCAAGAGGTAACGTTGAGTACTCTGTTCGTTTTAAGGTTCTAATGCTAGGAGTTTAAGACTAAATCCAGTATTTACAGAAATGGATTTGCAGTATGTAAGCAAGCAGAGCATTCACAGTGGATGAAACAATAGATCTATTCAAACAATATTTGCCTAATGATTTTGCCTGTATTTTTTATTGAGATATAATTCATGTCGCATAAACTTCACCCTTTAAAAATATATAGTTCAGTGTTTTTATTGTCTTCACAGGTTGTACAGTTCCCACACCAAAAAGAAATCCTGTACCCATTGGTCACTCCCATCCTCATCCCATTTCTGGCAGCCTCCAACCTATTTTCTATCTCTACAGATTTGCTTGTTCTGGACATTCATGCATATAAATGTTAGCTTAGATTTTTGTCATTATTCTTATTGTGGGAGCATATATTCAGATTCTGTTACATTGGTTGAACATTTAGGAATTAGGATTCTTAGCAATAATGTTTTCCTAACATGATCATTATGTTTATTTGTTTTTGTGGATGTGTGTATTATGGGAATTGATGGAGATTGGTTGTCTCTGAAGTGCTGTTTTTCTCCCCCTCAGCTTACAAAGAGATTGCAAGGACATCCTAATAGGTAAGATGTTTAAGTGACTTAAATTGCTTTGTTTTTATAAATATTTTATAGTGTTTTTATTTCTTTTAGAAAACGCCTGTGTAGGTTTTTAAATTTTATTATTAGGTCATTTAATGAATTAATCTTATTTAATGATTTGGTGTAAAATTGCCATTTGTAAAACTTAACCTTTGGTAGCTGCTAAGATAAGGCAATCTATATATATAAAAAGCCAGCGAGTGGAGTGGAATGACTGGTCGCTATGAAGCTCACTGCGGCCAGTGAACCTGCTGATTGGGGGTGGGGCTGTCCAGCAAACCTCCCGAGGCCCCTCCCCCCGGCTGGCCCCGCCCTAAGCCTAACCCTGGCTGGCCCTGACCCTGATTGGCCCAAACCCCCTCCCCCCACCAGCCCTGCCTCCAATTGCTCCTGTTACCCCAATAGGGGACGGGGCTGGCAGGCCAACCTCTTGCAGCCCCTCTCCTCCCCACCCCCAATGGGCCCCCACCACCCTGATCAGCCTGCAGCCCTCCCCCCCGACCGGCCCTGCCCCTGATCTCCCCCTTACCCCAGATCAGGGGCAGGACCGGCCAGCCAACCGCTGCGGCCCCTCCCCCTGGCTGGCCCTGCCCACACACACACACACAAATTGGGGATAAGGCCCGCTGGCCAATCACTCGTGGCCCTTACCCCCGACTGGCCCGGCCGTGATTGAGCCCCGATCCCGCAGTCTCCTCCTCCTCAACAGGCCTGGCCCTGATCCACCCTGATAGGGACAGGGCCAGCCAGACTCCACCTGTGTGCGAATTCATGCACTGGGCCTCTAGTACATTATAACAGACTAAATTTCTGGGTCTTTTTGTATTAATTTGATCGTTAAATATTTAAACAGGAAGTTGATATTTCAGAGATCCTAAGCTTTAGCATAGTATTATCACTGTGTACAATATGCAGTTTTTCTTATCTAAGTTATTGCTAAAGAATTTAATTAGGCCCGACTTACACATTTTTGGTCTGTATTTTGTTTTTAATGTTGGTGTGGGAATCTTTTGCTAATTGTACCTGATGATGAGTAGATGATGGGCTCAAATATTATGAACATAAAATACAAAGTCAGTTCAGCTCAGGTTACGTGCCCTGATAGCAGTTAATTATGAAATAAATGCTTGAGTTTTATTCTTAAAATATTTTAGAGGAAGGGAATTTTGTCCTGTGTTTCAGTCCATCTTACTTCGTCCTCACTCCCAAGAGATTAATATATTACACAGATCTGAACTACTCAGTGAAAGATTGTAAGGACTGTTAAATTCTCAGAGGTTTATTCATATAGTTATTTTTTCACTGTTTTATTCATATAGTTATTTTCTCAGAGCATAGTTTGTAGATCTTCACTTTGCCTGAGTTTTTCTAATTTTATTACTCATTTGTATTTAATTTCAAATTAATTTACTTGGATTCTTCCCCTTTTTTTTCAGTGCTGTCTTAATGGTTCAGTGGCTAAAATGTGTGTTAACAGTCCATGCATCCTACCTATCCACAGTAAGTCTTTTTAGCTACAGTTGCTGAATAGTTTGACTTTGATAAGGATTATAAACTGATGGCTTAACAAAACCACTCTCTCTCCATCCTTAGCCCTAAGCTGCTGCTTTTAAGAGGTTTTGTTTCCCCAGGTGCGGTGCCATAACAGCACTGGTGTTGCCTTTTATAAATCGGTCTTTTCCCCCTGGATTTAAAAATGACGTTTAAAGAGAACTTGGGGGAAGTTATATATTGACGTGTTAGCCTTCAGGTGTTTTTCTGTATCCGTAACCTGCTCAGCAAAGTTATCTTTACATCGTATGTGTCTTCCCCCTTCCCTCTTAAAAACTTAGCAGATTTCAAAAGTTTTGTCTATGTACTAACATGTTTGCCCTACCTTGTCTCAGGAGTATAAAAGGTAGCTTGTGATTAAAATGACATAAATTAAGCATTCAACATGTGGCATTTCCTGGGGCTGTTTTCAGCTCTTGGTTGTCTGTGCACATGGAAGGGAGGGAGCATCATGTCTTACAGCAGCACCAGAAAAAACGTTACAGGTCACAGTGTGAGATGATGTTGCTAGGCTAGGTCGTAAGCAGCCACACCGCTGGACATGTAAACAGATGGTCATGGTGCGTTGGCTAAATACTCAGGCACATCTAAGCATGACTTGTATGTTGGTTATCTATATTATGTCATAATAATATCCATTTTGTTTTGTTTTGTTTTTCTTTAGTTGCCTGACCTGGTACCCCAGCTGGGGACACTATACCAGTTAATGGAAAGCAGAGTAAAAACTTTTCAGAAACTTTCCCACCTTCATGGAAAGCTTATCCTTCTTATCACACAAGTGAGTAGATTCAAGTGTTTTGTGCTAAAACTTTGGATGTGATGGGAATGGAGGGAGGAATAAGGATCATTTACTGGAACATTGAAAACTCCCTATTTCAGTCAGAAATGGCAAATCAGGATCCAGTCTTGAACTTGGAAATGTTATGCATTTTACAGTGAGTAAACTCAGTTATGCCTATTTTAACTTTCACTGAAAGGTTCTCATTTCAGTTGTTAAAACAGTTAGGATGCTTGTGGCACTTTGAACCAAAACTACAGGGTATTTAGCTCCAGGCAGTTTGGCTCAGTGGATAGAGCATTGGCCTACAGACTGAAGGGTCCCAGGTTCACTTCCGGTCAGGGGCACATGCTTGGGTTTTGGGCCCCGTCCTCATTAGTGGGATTGCAGGAGGCATCCGATCAGTGATTCTCATCATTGATGTTTCCATCTCTCCCCTCCCTTCCTCTCTGAAATCAATAAAAATATATTTTTAAAAAATTACAGGGTATTTAAATAGTTAAAAGATTTTGGCACAGGAATAAATTCTGATCATCTTTTTAAAAGATATTTCAATTTTTACAGAGTAATTCTTTCCTTATTGCATTTGATGAATTTGTTTTTTTGCCCTGTATTTGATCTGCAACATATTGAGGTAATCCATTATGGTCATTGAGGGTGAGTTTACTGTTGGAGAAGGTTCTGTTGTGCTACTTGAGATAAACTTAAATACTCTACTTTTATTAATAATAGCATTTTATTATCTTTCAGGTTACAGCTTCAGAAAAAACAAAGGGAATGACTTCTCCTGAACAGAAGGCAAAATTGGTGTATGAAGAAGGTAAAGCTTGGGGGTATGGGGTAGAGTCTACAATTGGAATATTTATTTATTTATTTATTTTTAAAAAATATATTTTATTGATTTTTTTACAGAGAGGAAGGGAGAGAGATAGAGAGCCAGAAACATCGATGAGAGAGAAACATCGATCAGCTGCCTCCTGCACACCTCCCACTGGAGATATGCCTGCAACCCAGGCACATGCCCCTCACCGGAATCGAACCCGAGACCCTTCAGTCCGCAGGCCGACGCTCTGTCCACTGAGCCAAACCGGTTTCGGCTACAATTGGAATATTTAGTTATTGACTCAGTTCTGTTATCTTTTTTTTAATATATATATATATATATATATATATATTAATATTATTGATTTTTTACAGAGAGGAAGGGAGAGAGATAGAGAGTTAGAAACATCGATGAGAGAGAAACATCGATCAGCTGCCTCCCGCACATCCCCCACTGGGGATATGCCCGCAACCCAGGTACATGCCCTTGACCGGAATCAAACCCGGGACCCTTCAGTCCGCAGGCCGACGCTCTATCCACTGAGCCAAACCGGCCTCGGCTCAGTTCTGTTATCTTATTTTGTAAAAATATTAATGTGAATGAGGTCATGCTTGACACACCTTCTCTAAGAAAATGGGCATGCCTGTGGCAAAAATATGATTAGGTAAGAAAAGCACAAATATAATAACAAAAAAAGACCTTAGGTAAGATATTTAAATTTAAATAGAAGAATACTATGTCCCCTCATAAGCTACCAGGTACATGAATAAGTTTTTGCCCAATAAAATTTAGGCATCTTTATGAGTCAAGATCAGACAAGGATAGTGAAGAAAATAACATTTTAGACCATCCTCAAATATCCTAGGTAGCAAATTGACTGTGGAAGTGCTTAAATAATAATTTAGTCATTACTTAGTGGGATTTATTTAAATATAAGGTGATTTAGCATCAAGAAATCTATTAATGGCCCTAACCGGTTTGGCTCAGTGGATAGAGCGTCGGCCTGTGGACTGAAGAGTCCCAGGTTCGATTCTGGACAAGGGCATGTACCTTGGTTGTGGGCACATCCCCAGTTAGGGGGTGTGCAGGAGGCAGCTGATCGATGTTTCTCTCTCATCGATGTTTCTAACTCTGTCCCTCTCCCTTCCTTTCTGTAAAAAAATCAATAAAATATATATTTTTAAAAAGAAATCTATTAATGTAGTCAACATATTAATAGGTTAACAGGGAACACTATATATTTTAATAGAAGGAATTCAGTTAAATTGAATGTGTCTCATTACTTGCTAAAGTGAACAACCTAGGAATTTAAGGGAATGTCCTTAATTTACATTAAAGTTCAGGAGCATTTTCAGAAAGACAGGAACAAGATACTAATGTACCTTTTACTGCTGCATGTCCTGCCTAGTACTGGATTGAAAAAATGAATTCTAGAATGTTGAACTTTGCAATTCTTATCCTTCTCCAATAGAAAATGCAGCAGGATCTGTAATAACACTGTTACTAATGAGATATGTAAATAATCAAGTTTACTGGATACCAAGGCCAGATAAAAGGAAATCTGGTAGTATTATGTCTCAATAATGTATGTCCCAGTCAGAAAATGTATTAGAAGAATAAGATCTCATTCATAGCAATAAAAAAACCTATGAAGTACCTTAAAAGTACATCTAAAAGTGAAGCAAAACCTTTGTAAGTTATAAAGCATAATTGAAGGACATAAAAGCATATCATGCTGTACATACACAGGACTTACTTATAATTCAAAGTTTGTACCTTTTGACCTTCACCCATTTCCTCCACCCCTCACCTCTGGCAACCACCAGTGTGCTCTGTCTGACTTATTTCACTTAGGTTAGTGCCCTCAAGGCCCATCCATGTTGTCACATATAGCAGGATTTCTTTAAAAAACTTATTTTATGGGTAGTCCATTGTATATATGTGCCGTATTTTCTTATTTACTCATTATGGACACTTGAGTTATTAGCTGTCGTCAATAATGCTGTAGTGAATATGGGGTGTTGATAGCTCTTGTTCCCTTCAGCATATACTCAAGTGGGATTGGTGAATCATATGGTAGTTCTAGTTTTAATTTCTTGAGGAACCTCCATACTGTTTTCTTAGTGGCTGCACCAGTTTACATTTCCATCCATAGTATTATACAAGGCTCCATTTTTTAAAAAACTGAAATTCTTTATTGTTTAAAGTATTACATATGTTTTCTTTCTCCCCCATTTGACCTCTCCCCAGCCGCTCTCACCCCCCCTACTGTCTTTGTCCATTGGTTATGCATGCATACAAGTCAAGGCTCCATCCCCCCCCCCCCCCCGCCCCATCCTCAGCTTTGTTTTTTTTTTTTTTTAAATATATTTTGATTTTTTACAGAGAGGAAGGGAGAGAGATAGAGAGTTAGAAACATCGATGAGAGAGAAACATCCATCAGCTGCCTCCTGCACATCTCCTACTGGGGATGTGCCCGCAACCCAGGTACATGCCCTTGACCGGAATCGAACCTGGGACCCTTCAGTCCGCAGGCCGACGCTCTATCCACTGAGCCAAACCGGTTTCGGCAAGCTTTGTTTTTTTAAGATGGTATTTTGTTAGCATTTTGGTACTTCTTCCTGCTCAGTGAAATCTTGCTGGAATAATATAATGTGCAATGTGCTTTTATGCAGATGAGAATATTGTTACTACTTAGATGGATCATAGTTGAATATAATATTTCTGAAAATAAATTCAGGTATCTGATTCTGTTTAGTTTTCAGGGCTCTGCCCTCTGCTTTGATCACAAAATTAAGGCTGCATTTTTTCCCCTCTTACAGAATCTTCTGAAGAGGAGTCTGATGATGAAATAGATAAAGATTCTGATGTGAGTAATTTATTCGCTGGTACATAAATCTGCTTTTGTAACCTTGTACCCTGTAAGAACAAGGCCTTCATGAGCGCTTTCCTTGCTTAATATTTTTTGCCAGGATAATTGGGATGAGGATGAGGAAGAGAAAGAAAGTGAAAAAGAGGAGGAGGTTGATGAGGAGGAGGAAGATGAGGATTCGGAAGAAAAAGATGAAGAAAATGGTGAGGACAGAGATGTGACAAGTGAAAAAGAATTAAATGGAGATTCTGACTTAGATCCTGACAATGAAAGTGAAGAGGAATGAAGGCAGAAAACAAGCCAGTGGAACTGTATAGACTGGCTCACCTTCCCAGTGCTGAGAGTTCCCTGGGGAGGCTGGCTGACAGGATGCCAAGGACCGACCGCTGCACATTTCCCAGTTGCTGATGGTGGCTCCCAGGCCCCTAGTCCTGAACAAGACTTAACTGTGTAAATATGAGTGTTTCATTCAAATGTTAATAAACTTTACACAGTAAATAGACACATTTTCTGCAATGTACTGACATCAGTGTCGAATATATGGTATATTTTTATAATATAATATCCTAGTATGACTTGGTTATACCAAGAATTGGCTTCAGTGAAGATACAGACATTTCCCAGATAGGGTTCAAGACCTGGACTTGTGTGAAGGAGTCAGCTCTTATCTCAGGTTGGTATCTTTCACCAAATCGAGATATGAAGCAGCACAAGGGAAAGGAATTTTAATTTGATAATTATAAAATATGAAGGGATAACAGAGAGTAAAAATGTGATTAAAAATTGAAATCACCAGTGTCCCTAGATTGTCTATTAACTGTGGTAATCTGATTTGAGTCAGATTGGATATTTGGAGGGCTTCTCTAAAACAACCACTTATTTTTTAAGCTGTCATGTGAAATATTTTTTAAAAACAAAATTATGATAATTAAAGAAATTCAAGAGTTAGCCATATTAAGGATTTTTCTTGACTGCAAGTTGGCTGTAAAGAATCATTAGTGTATAGATTTCGAAGTGCTCATTACCTGCAACTTTTAAAAAATTCAGTGATAGCTGCTTTTGAAGAGGTTTTCATTTTTATTTAAATTACTAATGGATCAAAGAACAATTGTTTATTTTTTTCTCTTTGGTTTTAGATATTGATGATAACCTTGTTGGAGTTTTTTTCCAAAGAAAATATTTTTATAATTAAGTAATTTAATGTTTTCCTTTCTTTTCATTACCCACTCGTGGCAGTGTTAGGGTATCTGTTTACCTTTAAAATAATAAATCTGATTCAAGATTTTTTATGTATGTATAAATACGTATTTTGGTGTGCCACAAACGCCTTTTCAAATTAGTGATTTTTTTAAAAAACATGCCAGTATTTGTTTAGTGCTCTCTAGGGAACATGCAGATGGAAGCTCACCCTTTAAGGAAGGGCTGGGGAGATGGGTTTAATTTTCCCATCTGTGAATAAGTAAAATAAAGCCATTATCTTTGAGGGACTTTTTAACCATCTATGGTGAGACAGATTTCTATGTTCAACTAATAGCGCTGGAGCGGGAGAAGTATCTTGGGAAAGTGAGTTTGAGCCAGCTACTGTTATAATGTACAGTTATATTTGTCTATAAATGGAGCCGTTTATGGGAATTTAATACCATTCTCTTTGTAAAGTGAATAAATATTCATCTTTATCCATTGCTTGTCTTGTGATATATGCAGAGAAATGGCCACACATTTGGCCTTGTGGCATAAAACTTTTAAAAGCAATTTTATCCCACTAGCATTAATAGGTAAATGCTTTCAGTGCTTGTTGGATAACATTTGTAATGAAGTGAAAGAACCAGGAACTGTTGTAATCTAGCGATTGCTTCTTGATGCTGCCCCACGCAGCTGCATCACCTGGCACAGCTCGCTGCTGGCTGACCTTCCAGGATCCTGTGCTGTTATAGTTTCTGTTTTGTGCTCTGAGTCAGATTTCCCTGCACCTGGCTATCTAAAGAGGCATCTAATAACTGCTTACTAATTATTTTTTTAATCTATTTCAGAGAGAGGAAGGGAAAGGAAGAGAGAGAGAGAGAAACATCAATGATGACAACATGCCCCCAACTGGGGATCTAGCCTGCGACCTGGGCATGTGCCCTGACTGGGAATTGAACTGTAACCTCCTGATTCATAGGTCAATGCTCAACCACTGAGCCACACCACCCGGGCACTAACTATTTTTGGTTTAGATGAATCCAGAGTTAAATTATGTTTGTTACTGGGTATTTTTCACTGTGTTTTTCTCCTAATCTAGCCAAAAAAGTTTTATGTGTGGTGTTGTGTTTTGTGATTTGATTTTTCTTTCCAACTTTTGATTTTGAAAAATTAACCATTCGTGATCAAATCAAGGGTCACACACTGTATTTGGTTGTCATTGCTCTGCCAGGACAGTTACTGTGGTTGGGTCTCCTCAGCAGCACGTAGGACAGCTGGTTAGGGTCCATTCTAATAATTCAGGGGGCAGCTTGCTCCTGACCATGGGTAGCACCACAATATGGTTACATCTGGGAAACAAACTGGCTGTTTGCAGCCAATCTTGTTAATCTCAACCTAGCCACGCCTGCCCCTCCTTTTTTTTTTTTTTTTCTTGTGGTAAACTGTATATGAACTGTACCCTTTTAGCCACTTTTGAGTGTGCATTTCTGTGGCATTAAGTACATTTACATGGCTGTGCAGCTGGCAAAGTCTCTTACGTGGTGATTTTTGTGATAGGATCAGGTCCAGGAGGTGAAAGGGTGAACATGAATAGTCAGTCTGTTGCAGAGACCAAATTTGAGGCCAGAAGCGCCAATTCTGGGCCTATACTGCAGCATGGCAATGAAACATCTACTTGATTTATTTTTTCCTTTGGTCCACAACAGAATAACGGTAATCCTGTCCGACACAAGGATGCTGGGAG
Source organism: Myotis nattereri (assembly GCF_964212035.1). Lineage (NCBI taxonomy): Eukaryota > Metazoa > Chordata > Mammalia > Chiroptera > Vespertilionidae > Myotis > Myotis nattereri. The sequence goes on along the minus strand of NC_138085.1, from coordinate 71,141,169 downwards.
AATCAAATGGGACAATGTCTGGGACACTGAACCCCAAAGTGCAGCACAGGGCAAAAGGGGTTCTTCATAGAACCATGAATTTAGTTAGACATTTTTCCAAAATGGGAGGGGAGGATGGGGCCCAAGTTTCTTAGGGAAACTCCCTATGGTCTCTGGCACTTTTAAGAAATTGAAACAGAGCCTATGGGTAAACAGTCCTTTTCCACAAGTGAAAAATGAATTAAATATTTTCCCCCTTTTCTTTAATGTATTTTTTAATCTATTGTTTTAAAAGTAAAGATGTTGCTGGTGGGAATGCAGATTGGTGCAGCATTAAGTCCCAAAATTAAAAATGGAACTTGCGTTTGACCCAGTAATCCCACTTCTGGAAATATATCCTAAAAACACCAACCAGAAAGAATATCTGCACCTCTATGTTCATAGCAGAGTTATTTACAATAGCTAAGATTTGGAAACAGCCCAAGTTACCCACCTGTAGATGAATGGATAAAAAAGCGGTGGGAAATCTACACTGGAATACTATGCAGCTGTGAAAAAGAGGGACCTTTTACCCTTTGGGACAGCATGGATGGACCTGGAAAATATGCTAAGTGAAATAAGCCAAAGTGAGAAAGACAAATATCACATGATCTCCCTTACTTGTGGAATCTAATGAGCAAAATGAATTGACAACAAAATAAGACCCAAAGCATGGAGACAGGGAACAAACTGACATACCTCGATGTGGGGTTGCGGGGACAAGAAGAGAGAAACCCAAGAACTTACCTGCATAGCCCATGGACATGGGCAGTAGGGTAGTGAAGACCTGTGGGGTGGGTCGGTGCTGGGAGGAGAATGGGGGGAGGGATGGGAGCTATCTGCAATACCATCAACAACCAAAGAGCATAAAGAAGGAACATAACGTCAACCATTTGTAATGTTTTCTTGTGTCTCCTTTTCATCTTTTTGCATGTGTGCACACAAATTCTTCTTACGAAATTTGGATCATATGTTTTAAACTTCACATCATATATAGTTAATTATCTTTTGAAATAATGTTGCTTGTGGCTATTAGTATTCCACTTGTGTTACATTTTAACTAAATGTTCTGTAATAATTTGTTAGAAGTAATGCTACAATGAACGTTCTTGCATTTTATGTTTCTTTAAAGGTACTCTTGTGAGATATTCCTAGGAGGGATGTTACTAAAATGCAAGAATATTCTCTTAGACTTAAAAATTTGCCCAAATTCTTTCCCAGAAAGGTTGCATAGATGTTAAGCCCACAAGCCGTGCTTGTGTTTCCATCTCATCATGAGACTCAGTTTGCCTGCTGTTTTCATTGCCACTTGTGTTTCTTTAAAGCAGTGGTTCTCAACCTTCCTAATGCCGCGGCCCTTTAATACAGTTTCCTCATGTTGTGGTGACCCCAATTTCATTGTTACAAATTGAACATAAAGCATAGTGATGGATCACAAAAACAATATGTAATTATATATGTGTTTTCCGATGATCTTAGGCAACCCCTGTGAAAGGGTTGTTCGACCCCCAAAGGGGTTGCGACCCACAGGTTAGAGAACCGCTGCTTTAAAGTGTTGCGGGTTCAAGTTCTTGTCTGTGCTTAAAGGGATTGTCTTATTTACCTGTAAAAGCTTTTCATATATTAAAGATATTCCTTGCCAAACATGATACAAACATTTTCTCCAACTTGTCCTTTAATTTTTTTTCTTGATGCTATTTTTTTAAATAGTTTTCTTGTTTTTAAGCTTAAAAACTTTCTCCTTGTAGTTTGTTCTAGTCATGTTATATCTTTAATTTTTAAAAAAAAATTTTCCTCTCTAGTAACTGGTTGTTATTTGTCAATGCACTGGTTGTGAAATTAAGTGGGTTGCAACCACCATTTTTCCAAGTAGAGAGGTAATTAATATGGAAAATACTAGTGCATTGCTTGTAGTTAAGGGTAATTGCTTTAGAGGGGTGTTATATACGCGAGGGTGCAATGTAAAAGGTGTTCTGTGGGTAAGATATTTGAAAGCTGCTGCTCTAATGCATGTGGAATTCTGTGTATCTGTGTCAGTGAGGCGAGGCTCTCGGGGTGCTTTCTCTCCCCCCACCCCCGTACCAGTGTTCTGCACACTGTTGAATACTGCTTGCTGTGGACTGAATTTGTGTTCTCCCCAAATTCATTTGTCAAAACCCTCATCCCCAACATGATGGTGTTTGAAGTGGGGGCCTTCGGGAGCCCTCCTGGTAGGATTATGGTCATTATAAGAAGAGGTGAGAGGGCTTGCTTCCTCTACTCTCTGCAGAGGGAGGGGCATCGAGAAGATGGCCATCTGCAAACTCAGCAGGTTCTCCCGGGGACCAGCTCTGCGGGCACCTTGATCTGGACTCTCAGCTTTGAGAACTGAGGAAGAAGTGCCTGTTGTCTGAGTCACCAGTGTGGGAATTTTGTTACAGCAAACGGGTATAACGGATTTACTGCCCTGGGGGCTTGCTTTGTCATACGGCAGGTGTGGTTCAGCTTTTCATCCCAGTCCACTGATCTCTTCTTGTGGCCGTACATTAGTTTGAGCTATTGTAGCTCTATAATTCATTTTTATTGTTGGTAACTTTATATCTCTTTGACATATTTCCCTAAACATATCTTTGCCTTTTTAATTGTCCATATTATTAAGTAAAGGTTCTTTGGTTGTAAGAAACAAAAACTTATCTAGAGGCAGCATAAGCAAAAATAAATGTATGGTAATTTCAAAGAACCTCAGTACAGAAGGGAACAGCTGGGTCTCAGGAAGGATTGCGAGTAGGTGGAAAACCATAGGATCTTTGGTCCCTTAGCTGTTGTCCTTTGCTGCCCGTAGTCCTCCCTGTCTTTTGCTGCCTCCCAGACCTACAATCCAGCCACCTGCTGATTTTCGGGGCAGGTGGGTATTCTCTGTCTCTCCGGCCCACTCTCCTCCCTTCCCCATCTGCTCTATGCACGGGAAGGCTGAGTTTCACACACTGCGCCAGCCCGGCTTCTGGTGGGATCAGCCCATGAGAGGTCCTGGCAAGGACTTGACGGGTGGGAGCGGAGGAGGTCAGGGTATTTACTGCCCTGGTGAGCTCCGCTGTCCCCTCTTGTGCCTTGACCCCAGCGGGAGCCCAGTAACAATCCCCTTTGCTCTTTTGTGGCTCTAGTTTAAAGGTCTGCCCCAGAAGGCCTCGCCCTCCCCACACCTTAAGAAGGCTATGGACCCCACAGCTGCCTTGTCTGTGTGCTGCTACCTGCAGGAGCCGGAGCTGTTCCCGCTGCCCATCCTGGGAGACGGCGGCTGCATCTTGGTCCAGGTGCCCACCACGTCCCACCACCCATGCTTGGGGCGGCGCCCAGGTTCATGGTGAGCTGAGCGGGTGTCAACCTCACAGCTTAAGCATTTGAAAAATACCTCTGTTTTTTTAAGTGTGGTAAAATATGCATAATACAAATTTACCATTTTAACCATTTTTTAAGTTTTCGGTTCAGTGGCATTAAGTATATTTACATTGTTGTGCCACCATCACCACCATCTCCATAACCTTTTCATCCTCTCGAATTGAAACTGTCCCCATTAAATACTAACTCCCCACTGCCCCCTCCCCCAGCCTCTGACAACCACTTTTCTCCTTTCTATGAATTTGGTTAGACACCGCATTAAGAAATAAATTAGAATTAGACAAGTAAACACAAAAATGCATTCTTGTAAGAAAGGATGAGAACATGACATTGGCCTGGGCCTTGTAGGAAGCAACGACTACAATCAGCTGCTGACAGATGCTTAACAGGTGCATCTAGAAACTAGCAACTCAGAGCTGAAGTCCTTGATTCAGTTAAGTGTGGGAGACTGTCTAGTTTTGAGATACTAAAATGGGTTTTGATGAACGTAGAGGCTACAGCCCATTTTTCTCAAGTGTCCCAAAATCCTCTCTCCCTCGCCAGACATCCTGCGTGTGGAGTTCAGATCACACGCGGGGGTTGCTCACTGTGCTTGCTTTGATTTGCTGAATTTGGTGGCTGCTGTCATGACGTTTTCTCCCCTGCTCTTTTTTGGGTTAGAAGGACAGTGTCAATATAAAAAACAACCGCTAGGTGCCAGCCTTGCTTTGTGCAAATTTCTTCTGATCCTGGACCAGGCCTCTGGAGGAAAGCTGCTAGTTGTGACCGCTTCCTGTGTAACACATGCTGGATTGATTGCTGCCTTATTGTGGTTTAACTCATGCCCCTCTCCCTATATGTTCTGTAACTGGACTGTTACATGTCAGTACTATCCAACAGACCATTCTGTGATGACGAAAATGTTCTCTGATGCCCAGTATGGTAGTCACTAGCCACGCGTGGGCATTGAGCCCTTAAAATGTAGCCAGTGTGGCTGAGTAAATGAATTTTAAATTATATTTTCATTCATTAATTTACGTTAAATGTGGCTATGATATGGAGCAGCACAGATCTTAAGCCTTGATTAGATTTAGGTGTAATAGTTTTGACATGAGATCTTGTCATGATGTATATACTTCATATTGTAACACACCAGGAGGTGAGATAATGAAACATTGTCTCATTGTTAGTGATGCTGGTAAAAAAAAACACCAGCCTTTACTGGGTATAATTTACAATTAATAAAAGCATACATTTTATATGTACAGCTCAATGGGTTCCAACAAATGTTTATGCCTGTATAACCATGATATAATTCAGTTACAGGAAATTTCCATCACCCCAAAAGGTTCCTGTGCATCTTCCCAGGAAATCCCCAATATTCCCAATATCCCTCTTCCCACAGTCTGTGGCAACCACTGATATGCTTTCTGTCACTATAGAATATATGTCTTTCCAAGAGCTTCATATAAATGCAATCATATACATACACTCTTTTGATTCTGAGTTTCCATGAAGGCTACTCAACATGCTGTTTTTGAGATTCGGAGCTATTGCATGTATCTACAGTTTATTTGTTGTTGTTGTTGTTGTTGCCAAGTGGTATTCCATTGTGTGGATATGCTACAATTTACTTATTCCTCTGTTGATGGAGATTTGGGTTGTTTCCAGCTAACCTTTTCCTCTAAGCACTGCTTTAGCTGCACCCGCAAATTTTATAGGCTGTGTTTTCGTTTTCATTCAGCACAAAACATTCCCCATTTTTCTTTTGTGAGTTCTCCTTCGACGCATGGATTATTTAAACAATTTTTTTTAAAATATATATTTTATTGATTTTTTACAGAGAGGAAGGGAGAGAGATAGAGAGTTAGAAACATCGATGAGAGAGAAACATCGATCAGCTGCCTCCTGCACATCTCCTACTGGGGATATGCCCGCAACCCAGGTACATGCCCCTGACCGGAATTGAACCTGGGATCATTCAGTCCGCAGGCCTACGCTCTATCCACTGAGCCAAACCGGTTTCGGCAACGCATGGATTATTTAGAAGCATGATTTTTAATTTCCAAATATTTGGGGATTTCCCAAAGAGCTTTCTGTTAATAATTTCTAATTTAATTCTGTTGTGGTAAGAGAACATCTTCTGTATGACTTAATTCTTTATATTTACCGAGACTTTTTTTATGACACGGTATATGATATATCTTGGTGAATGTTTCTTATGCCTCCCCTCCCCTCCCATTCCCTGTCCCCCTTTATAGCGGATTGATTCTGGGGTATGGGGGAAATGGGCCATGCAGTCCCCTGCATAGGTGGGTCCCACGTTTCACTCCAGCTACATTCTGGAATCATGCCGTTGGCCAGACCTGTCCCAAGACCAGGGCCACCTCCAGCCCAGCCATTCCCCACTTCTGTTTTGTGAAACGAATGTAAACGCAAAAAACATGCACCTGCCAGGGTTTCTCCGTCACTCGGCTCCCGAGCACAGCCTGTGCTCTCTGTATTTCTAGCATCTGGCCCAGAGGGGCGCAGGCAGCTTCGGGAAATGCTTTATGTTCGACACCCAGCAGGGACAGCATGTGAGTGAGGGGAGCAAGCAGAGACACTGCCGAGGGACAGGGCAGGCGGGATTGGAGGGGCTTGTCGGCCGAGGTGCTGAGCGCCACCTTTACCCCGAAGACACCGGGAGCCGCTGGCTGGGCAGTGACCATCGGGTCTCAGTTTTAGAAGCTCCGACTCGGGCTGTGATGCGAGGGAGGGTTTGGGGGGCGATGCACATGCGCCCTCTGCCAGGTGGAGCTAAGGGACATCAAGGCCGACCTTATCCTGTCCCCACCTGAACTTGGACCGGGGTCACCGTTCCGGGCCTCAGGGTTCCCACCTGTCAACGCGGGCATCTTCATACCTCGCTCTCGGGGCCGACACAAAGCTCAGGGAGGCTCTTGCTGCCCCTCGCTGCCGCCAGGCCTCCGGGTTGGAGGCAGCACCTCCTCGCTGGGCCTCCGGTGGAGCCGTCATTAGTTCCCGGCAGCCAGCCAGCCAGCTTGGGGCCCGGGGGCCGTGGAGTGGAGCGCCTCCTGGTGGAGCCCGTGAGCCTGTGGTCTGGCTCCAGGCCAGGGCCCGCCCTGGGACCTGTTCTCACTTCCCATTGGCTGCTCGCCTTGGCCCTCCTGGAGCTGGATTAATAAAGGCTGCTCCTTCCGGGGCGGCCTGCCCTGGGTGGTATCTCCGAGGAGAGGAGAGAGCCCAGGACGTGCTGGGCAGGCCGGGAGCGGGTTCGGTCAGCGAGTGTCGGAGTGTCGGCCCGGCTTCCTGGATGTGTGACTAGCCTTCCGCCAGCTCTCCCTGCTCTGTATTTCTTATGCCTGCCAATTCCCCTGCAAAGAACATGGGCGGGGGTGGAGGGGTGGGGTGGGGTGGGGCGAGGAGAAGAGGGTCGGCCTGGAAAAAAGTCTTAGTGCCTTTGGCCAAGTGGTTCTTTGCAAGGCTGCCTGGCATTGGCGAGGCCCCTGTGCCCTTGGATGATGAGGACTAGAAGGGGCAGGGTAAGGAGTGGGAACAGTCATTTGAGGGAAGATGCCAGCCTAGGTATATGTGTCTGAGGGCTGGGCTCGATGAGGCAGCACATATGGGCTGCCAGGGTGCACATTTCCCACGAGCTGCGGCTGTGGAGTGTGGTCTGGAGGAGGCCACGGGCTTCCTGCTACCCAAGTATTTTCGGGGAAAGGCGCTGTCAGTGATGGAGGGCCTGCTACGGGCTAGACATAATCACCAGCCTGTTACAGGCCCCATGTAATCCTTACAGCAGCCCTATCAGGTCAGTGCCATTGTCACCCCGTTTTATAGATGATGAAACTGGGGCTGAGAAAGGTTAAGCAGTGGCCAGAGATCACAAAGCTGGAAGAAGCAGGATCAGGATTCAAACCCAGCTCTGCCTGCTGCTAAGGCCTGGATGCTCACGCTGCCTGCCCTCTGCCCCCAGAAGCAGCTGAGAGCTGACCCAGAATTGGGCCCAGAACTGCAGCCAAGCCAGGGGTTCGCGGCGACGGCCTCTCTGCCCCAAGCCTGCCATGCACGGCCTTGCTGCGGTCACCATGCAGCGGGGCCCAGCTGGCTCTCGCTGGTGCTCCCACAGGACAGGCTGGCCCCCTGGGAGTACCCAGTGCCCGGGTGAGACCCAGAGGAGCTGAGGCCAAGGGGAACCGTCTCCTGGCTCCCTCTCTCCTCCATGCCAGGAGCTGTGGGCTCCTTCTGAGCAGTGGTTGCTATGCAGCCTTGTTTATTCAAAGAGAGCCTGGCAGAGAGCAGGAGCGGCCAGCAGCAGGGCCGGCAGCTCCCACAGCACCTGCCCAGAAAGAGGCCCCCAGCCCCGGGCTGGAAGCTGGGCGGGGGGCCAGGGCATCCAGGCGCGGGGCCACCCTGTCCTTGCCTTTCTGGACCCACCAGCAGCAGCCCCTGTGGACAGACCATGGAACCTGGATTCCTCCGGTGACACGGGTCTGGCCTCTGGACGTAGCAGTGAGAGGTGATGTGCCCACCGCAGTTTGTAGGGGGAGGGGTGGGGAGGGGGAGGGGGCACCTGAAGTCCTTGGAGGGGCATCAGGGACCTGCTCTGGGGTAAGGACAAAGGTGGGGTGAGAGGAAAGGCCCCATCAGGAAACGGGGCTGTGTGACCGTGTGACTGTGGGGCGGTCCCTTCCAGCTCAGCTCCGGGGGAGCAGGTGGGAGCCAAGGAAGGAGGGGCTGCCCCAGGCTGTCCCCATCCCAGCTGTGCCCTCTGTCAGAGCTGTTTGGGGGGCAGCACAGGCCCCACCAGCCCAGGCTCCCTGCTAGTGCCAAGGGCTGTGGTGCCGGTGGCGATGGGGCATCAGTGCGGCAGACTCTGCGCTCGGGGCACGGGTAGGGGGCTGGGGGTGGGACGCCCAGGTAAAGCGCAGGCCTTGGAGGGGCTCTGCTCTGGGTGGGATTCCGACCCCCCTCTTCCTGGCTGTGTGGGCTTTGGCTCTTCATTTGGAGCCTCAGTCTCCTGACCTGTACAGTGGGCATTAAGTAGCCCCCCTGGCAGCTGCTTGGGATGGAGACGGGAAGGAAGCAGCCGTGTGTCGGCCCCTGTGCCAGGCGGAAGCTGCTTTTGTTGATGCCGTTGTTATTTCGGGGATGATCGTGTGTCTTTCCACGGCAGATCTCGGGCTCTGAAACAAGGACTCTGGGGGCCCCTTCTTCAGGACAAGGGCCCCCGGTGGCTGGGCCCCCAGGGCTGGCATTTCCTCCGGGGCACCGAGGGGACTGGATGTGCTGTCCCTGTTGGTGCATCGCTGAGGCGGGTCGTAGAGCACGGTGGTGCCCAGCCCCAGCGGGGTGTGCAGGCCCCACACTGCTGTCCACCCGCCCTGGCCCCTGGCGGGTGGGGGCCTGCGGCCTCCTGGCCCCAGGCTGGCCGGCTCCCAGGGCTGGTCCGTCTCAGCCCCCAGAGGGAGCCGGGGCTGCAGGGATCTGAGGAAGGGGAATGTAGGGGAGCAAGTAATGGGAGCGGAGCTGAGCTCGGAGAGACCTGCCTCTGAAGGCCGCCCATTGCCCCAGGGCCACCTCCGTGGCCTCAGACCCTGCTCCCCAGCCTGCATGCTTGGAACTTTATTATTTGTTTTAGGCTCAACTTCTTGCAGGCAGAAGAATGTATAAAACTCACAGGGTTTTTAAAAAAATATTTTTATTGATTTTTTTTACAGAGAAGAAGGGAGAGGGATAGAGAGTTAGAAACATCGATGAGAGAGATCGATCAGCTGCCTCCTGCACGCCCCCCACTGGGGATGTGCCCGCAACCAGGGTACATGCCCTTGACCGGAATCGAACCCCGGGACCCCTGAGTCCGCAGGCCAACGCTCTATCCACTGAGCCAAACCGGTTCGGCTAAAACTCACAGTTTAAGGAAGGATTATGCAGTGGAAGTCTGTGTAGCCACCACCACCCAGGTCTAGAGAGAGACACTCGTCACCCTTTGAACTTGACATGAACATAACCACACTCTACAGCCTCTGGGGTCCGGCTCCTCTCACTGAGCACTGCGCCAGGAGTCGCCGGGTGTTGAGTAGCGAGGTGGCTTGCTCAGTGTCATTGCTGTGGCGCAGTCCGTGGCGTGAGTCACCGCGAGCTGTTTTCCTGTTGGGCGCTGGGATTACTTTTCGTTTCTGGCTGTTATCGGGGGACAGTGAACATTCTCAGGCTTCGTCCTTGGTTCACCTGCCCGTGGTTTTCTCTGGGGCAGACGCCGGGAGCGGGCTTGCCGGGCATAGGGCTTGCGTGTCTTTAACTTCATTATAAAGCCAGGCCGCTTTCCCCAATGGTTGTGGCCACTTGCACCTCGCCAGCCGAGTGTGAGAGCCATTCTGCTCTGCGTGCCGTCAGCACCTGGCATCGCCTGCAGTCTTAACGCTTGCCAATCTTGGCAGATGGGTGGTGGCACCTCGTTCTGTTGAATTTGTATGTCCCCGGTTCCCAGGAGGCCAAGTACATGCCTGTGCTCGCCTTCCTCCCTCCCTCTTCCCCTTTCCTTTGCGTGCCCCTCCCGTCTCCTCTCTCTCAGCCCCTCGTCCTCAGGGTCCTGGCCTCATCCCTTCCTCCTCTCCCCTCCTTGGGACGCAGATCACTCACCCACGTGCTTCTCCTTCTCCGTCACTGATGCCTGAGCTGCAGACCGGGCGCCAGGCAGCCACTGGGAAGTCCCAGATGCCATGGCCTGTGCTTCGCGGCCTCTGGTTCCTGCTTCACTCCCATCCCTTCCTGGGCCTTGGGTTTCCCATCAATAAAATTAGGGCAGAAAAACGCTCCTCTGCAGAAGCCGTCCTGCTTTCCCGGGCAAGCCTGGTGCCCCAGCGAGGCCCGAGTGCAGTTGCAGCTCTTGGTGGGGGCCAGCAGGTTTCTCCGGGGCCGTGGAAAAGGTCTCCCATCCTCTGAGCGTCTTGCAAGGAGAGGAGCCCTTCCCGGAAGGGACAGCCGCTTCCATGCGAGGCTTGGTCAGCACGACGGTGCCGAGACTTGGGTCAGAAAAGATGTTTGGTTTCTTTCTAGTCGCTCTGGTATCTGTACGTGGCCGCTGATGCAGGGCAGAGGTGGCGCTCCAGTGGCTGGGCAGGGCTCCCTGCGCCTCCCCCTCTGTCCCCTCCACCCCCCTCCCGCCCCCCCCCCCCCCCCCCCCGGCCATGCAGGGAGCGCCAGGCAGGGGACTGGCCACCCTCTGTTGAAGGCTCCCGCCTGTGATCTGGCTCTAGGACCACTCAGCCCCTGATGGTGGGAATCTCCGGGTGGGCAGCAGGCTCTAGGCCCTGGCCAGCAGCTGGGCAGTTTCGGGAAGGATCCGTCAACATGGACCCCAGGCTCACCGAGAGCCCGAGTCCTTGGGACGCACTGTCATGGTCTGAGACACCGGCTCTGAGGTGACCGTTTGGGGAGGCCCTGGGGAGTTTGGAGAAGGAAGCTTTCCTCCCATCCCAGCTGAGTGGGGCCAGTGGACACTGCCTGCAGGGGTGTGGGCCCGGGACAGGCTCTTACAGCCTCTCCAGCCGCAGTCTGGCTGACCGCTGAGGTCAGTGCAGCTCCAAGTTTAGTGCCTGGGCCCGTGGCAGGGGAGAGGGCACTGCAGCCACAGTGGGCGTGTCTCCGAGCCGGTTAGGGCCCAGGAGAGGACGCTGTGGGGGAGGGCAGGCTCACCTGTGCTCTGCCTCCTGGGGCCTGAGGAGGGGGCTGGGGCGCCCCCACAGGGCGGCTGGTGGATGGGTATCCGTCTCCTGGTTTTGGGAGGGGGCGGCTCCTAGACTGCCTGCTCTAGGAGTGGATGAGTCTTTCTCTGGAAGAAGGGGGAAATCAGGCTAAAAAACGGGCGTCTGGCTGGGGCTGGTGGGAAAAGGAATGGAATCGTCTGTCTTTTCTGGGGTCAGAACACACCATGTTCCCAACTTCCCTGATGGCCTGAGCCCAGCTCTCCAGCTCAGCAGTGCTACCTCCCACTTCAGGGGCAAGATCAGGCCTTTGCTGCCTCCCCGAGGCTGCCCTCCTCCAGGCCGAGGCCTGTGCCTGCGCCCGCCAGGCACCCCTGCCTGTGCCCGTGCCCTGTGCCCGCCAGGCACCCCTGCCTGTGCCCGTGCCCTGTGCCCGCCAGGCACCCCTGCCTGTGCCTGTGCCCTGCGCCCACCAGGCACCCCTGCCTGTGCCCATGCCCTGCGCCCGTCCAGTGACCCCGGGACCCTGCTCTGCCCGTTCCCCTCTCTTCTCCACATGGTCAGCCTGCCCCTCTCCTGGCTCTTTCTCTCCTCCTGTGAATATGCCCTGTAATTCCCATCCTTAAAAACCCCCGGAGAACAAACAGCAAACAACACAAACTTCATCAGCTCCCCCTCCTCGGCCCCCCCGCCTCTCCTCCCTTTCTCACCCGGCATTTCCAGAGGGGTCTCCACTCCCCGTCTCCACTTCCTGACCGTCCACACGGTGCCGTCCCCACATGCGCAGAAATTGCTCCACTGACCGGGCTGATTCCCAAACCGTCACAGCCAATGGGCTCTTCTCTCCCCAGGCCTTTCCCCGCCCGACCTCTTTGCTGGCCCGACACTGTCCTCTCTCGGCTTCCCTGGCACCCACGCCCGGCTCCCGCCTGTCCTGGCGGCGGGCACTCTCTCCCGGCTAGGTCTTCCCACAGGCAGCGTTTGCTCTCGTGGCTTCCATCACTGTCTGGTTATCGGGGATTCCAAGCCTGTGGCTCTAGCCCAGTTCTCCCCGCCGCCCCCTGAGCCTCAGACGAGCTGGGTGCCCTGGAGTAGCCCCAACCAGCCGCCCCAACCAGGGCTCAGGTCTCCTCCCCTGCTCACGGCCCCATCCTCCAGCCCCTCACGCTGAAACCTCGGGGATGGGGGCCTGCTGCTGCGGGGAGGGGACTGGTGTGTGCATGGTAAGCCAAGGGCTGGCTGGAGGCAGCCTGGGTCCAGGAAGGGGTGATATTCAGTCGGAACGTTGCCAATGATGACTGGCAAATCAGGGTTAAGTCACGTCATTTCTCTGTGCCTAGTCCAGGGTCTGGGCTTGTGGTGTCGACGTTTCAGTCCTAACGTTTTGTCAGAGACCCCCCCCCCACCCCCCACCCCGCCCCGCTTTCCTAGGAAGTCCCTCCTGGGTCCCACCCGAGGGCTCTGCATGGAACGCCACTCAGATGATGACGTTCCTTTCCTTGAAACGTCTCTAGCGGCCCCTTTGCCTGCAGAACAGGCCCGGCCTCTCCGATGGAGCATCCTGCTCTCCCTCCTGGCCCTCATCACCTTCCCAGACGGGGCCTTCGTGCCTTCGCTCAGACTGCCGCCTCAGCTGGAACGCTCTCCCCTCTCCCCTCCCCGTCTAGGTCCCGCGCTCCCCAGCCCAGCGAGGACGCTGCTTTTCTGTGGAGGGCCTCCCGTGCCTGGCCAGACAGCACTGCTGGTCCCCTGGGTGCCGCCTCTGCCCAGGGCTGAGGGCGTTCTGCCGGATGCAGTGAGCGCTCGCTCGGGGCACAGAGTCGCGGGCAGACCTGCAGGAGGCCAGGGTCCGTCCAGTTCTCCCCTCTTCCTCTACCGATGCGTCTGTCTCCTCCTCATGAGTATTGCCTATGTCAGCTGGGTCTGTCCTGCAGGAATGGAGGACTGGCCATCTTCACTCTAAGATAGCGGGGTGGGCCTGTGTGAACATGTGTGTGTGTGTGTGGGGGGGGGGGCAGAGGAGGGGGAGTGCAGAGCTGACATTATTGAGCAACTCCTATGTACCACGAATGGCCCTGAATTATTTTCATACATGACTCTATCGAGTCCTAACAGCAAGAGGGGCAAGGGTGGGTCTCCCATCCAGCAGTCAGACCCCAAAGCCCAAGTTCTAGGAGTCCCAGGGGGCATTCCGGAGCATTCTGGGCCTTGGAGTGTAGGATGGGAGGGGTGCCTAGGTCTGAGCCTTTCCTCAGAGGGTATTTCCATGGGGCACATATTTGGGGCTCAAAAACTCGGTTCATTAGCTCTGCTGACGTTGCCCGCTCCTTTCCTCTGCTCAGCTTGATGTGGGCACTTAGCTCCCACCGGACAGGCGAGGAGGTGAGCGCTCTGGCTTCCGGAACCCACATCTCTCTGGGTCTCTGCAAGGAGAAGTGGGCAGCGACACGCCCACACGAAGAGCAGCTACCAGGCAGCAGCCCTGGGTGGGGAGGGGCGGTGCTGGGCAGGCGGGGCTGTGTCTCAAAGCCTGGGCCTTTCTCCTCCCTGCCCTCCCTGCCTCCCTGCCCTCTGTGCTCTGACCCTTCCTGGGATGACCCTGGGCCAGTCCGAGCTTTTGTTTCCTTTCTAGCCTTTGTGTCCTTTCTGTCACCTTTTTCATTCCTGTGGTGCTGGTCACCATGGGCCCTCTGTGGTCATAGCTTCGTGGAAGGAATCGACAAGGTTCAGTTCCCGGAGCTGGAACCCTGAGGCCGAGGGTGGAGGGTCCAGCCAGCCTGGGCAGGCCAGGGCAGCAGGGAGTGAGGACAGAACCCTGGCCCCCAGAACCCTAGACTGTTGCCCTTCAGGCCGGAGCCTGGCTCACCCAATAGGGGACCGCCCCTGCGTGGTGCCCAGAGAGCGCTGGGTGCCAACGGGGGCTTAGTGAGTGTCCTAGGGGTCAGGCGCTGAGGGCTGTCCACGCTAACCCCCAAGCTGTGTCTGATTCTGGGCTGGAATTTGTGATTCTAGTTTTTATAGTTTGGATACACATCTCTAAGTCCCCACCAGGTCCTGGCCCAAGTGGTTTCCTGGGAGGTGCCATCATTGCTCTCACATAAGACATAGAGATAGATGGCTGTTTGTCCATGCCCAGCTGTAGCCACCTCCCCTGGGCCGGTTCCTAGGAGACCCTGAGGGCCCAAGAGGTCAGAGGTATAGACCCCGACAGGGGCAGGCCTCAAAGGGCTCCGCCTGCTGGGTGGCCTTGGCAGGGGTGGCGTGGACCCAGGCCTCCTTCCTGGGCGGCCGGTGCCCCTCAGGGCGGGGGTGCTGCGGGCTGTCGTGGCTGGTGGCATTCTGCCCGCTGAGGAGTTTGTGGTGGGCGGGGAGGGAGGCAGACTTGTTCAGAGGGCCCTTTGCCGTAGAGGTGGCCCCTGACCCGCATGCTCTCTGGACTCTCAGGCAGCCCCAGGTCTTCTCTTGAGCCTCCTGGGCAGTGAGCGCTTTGGGAAACCGAGGTAGAAATCTCCCCCTTGGCAGCCGATAATGAGAAGCAGGGCTGGGGCCTTGTTCTAAAGTGAATCTGGACCGTATGGCCCAGTAGCTCTCAGTACTATTCAAACATCAGAATCACTCAAGAGGTAAGGGTGGAAAAAGACATAAAGAAATCCCGGCAACAGGCCCCTGTGGCCTCTCCCTAAAAGACTAATTCAGTAGGGGCCTGAGGCAGGGCCTTGGAATTCGTCATTTTAATCAGCTCCCAGGTGATTCTGAGCTGTGGCCAAGGCTGAGAGCAAGAGCTGTAGCTAAATATCACGTGTCTCCATATAATCGGCATAGACCAGCGGTTCTCAACCTGTGGGTCGCGACCCCTTTGGCGGTCGAACGGCCCTTTCACAGGGGTCGCCTAAGACCATCCTGCAGATCAGATATTTACATGACGATTCATCACAGTAGCAACATGACAGTTATGAAGTAGCAACGAAAATGATTTTATGGTTGGGTCACCACAGGAGGAACTGTAGTTAAAGGGCCAGAAGGTTGAGAACCACTGGCATAGACAGTCTCTGCTCTGCGTAGGGATGTAGCAGGCGGTTGTGGGGCCTCTGCCCCCAGAGCCCGACTCCAGCTTGTGGGCTCTGACTCAGGTGGGAGGTCTGTCCTCTCCGGCACCTTCCTGGGTTTCGCGGGAAGCAGCCGCCTCACCCGTCTCTTGCCTGTCCCAGCTCATGGGGCAGGGGCAGGGGCAGGGGCAGGGGCAGGGGCAGGGGCAGGGTCCCATCCCAGCTCATGGGGAAGGGGCAGGGGCAGGGGCAGGGTTCTGTCCCAGCTCACCCGGGCAGGGTCGGGGTGTTGGGACCTACCGAGTGCATCTTCCGCCACCTTGCTGGGGAGCAGTGCTGTGTCTCAGGGACATTCCTGGCTGCTGGTCACAACCATGTGGCCAATCCTATCCCCAGAGCCAGCAGACAGGGAGCGGTCCTCTCCCCTGGGCGTGAGAAAGCTTCTGAGAGCCCCAGTAGGTGGGAGACCGGGGAGGGCTGGGCTGGACCTCTCTGGGCCAGGAGGGTTGCTAGGAGCCGCTGTGCCTCTGGGGCCAGGGCGGGGCTGGTGACAGCTGGTTTCCAGATGGAGGGCAGGTCCTCTCCGTCCAGAGCTGGGAGCTCCTGCTCAGCCAGAGGGAGCTGGCGCTGCGTCCTGCCCGTCCCCACATGCCGTCTCGAGGGAGCCACTTGGGAGGAGAACTGGTGGCCTGTTAGACGTAGACGTCGCCTCGACCCCTGATCTTATCACTGATCCGCTCTGGCCGTCCATCACCCTACCTGTCAGGGTGAGAGTGGCTCACCATGGTCTCAGCAAAGAATTTATAAACGTGGGTGAAGTCACAGCGTCTGTGGAGAGACCCTTGTCATGTAGAAAGAGGATGAAGTCAGACTGAGGACAAGAGCTGATGGCTGACCCCAGAGGTTGAAGGGAGGCTGGGAGGAGGCCTGGGTGGTCAAGCGGTCAGTGCAGGACGATGAGGTGGCTGTGAGGGCTGGGGGTTGGCTTGGCAGTGCAGGTGAGAATGAGGGCCAAGAGCTGCGGGCAGACAGACAGGATGCCCCAAAAGGAGACGTGGGCGGGGTCCTGGGAGGTGCCACCAGGTGCCGCGTGATGACAGGGTCACACGCCCGACCTGCCTCCCGACGTCAGGGAGCTCGGTAGAAACTGACGGAGAAGCACAGGGTCAGACTCCCCGTGACGGTTCCACCATCCCCACCATCCCAAGACCGAGGCGTCCCTGTCGGAGCCACAGGCGAAGCAGGTGTGTGGGTTTCCGATGCTCCATCATGAACTCTGTCCACAGCCACGTGGCCTGGACCCTCGGGCTGTGAAATGCCCGGTGAAATGCCCAGAGCCAAACGTCAGAAAAGAGCTGCCCTTCGGTCCAGGGCAGGTTTCACTGTGGAAGGCAGTGCTGCGTTTAGCCCCCGACAGGCCCCTGGGAGTAAGAAGGTCTCTGTGTAAGAAGCATGGTTATTCCTGCGCTGACTTCTCTCTGCCCGCCCACCACAGGTTGGGGCCCTTGGACCCTCAAGGACTGTCCTCGCGGCCCAGAACGTCGCTGCTGCCTCTGGACGACCTCCCGGCACCGCCTCTGCCCGGGGCATGGGCAACCGCGATGCTGCCCCCCCAGGTAAGGCGCATCCAGGGAGGCCCCGGCTCGGGGACTGGACTCGCCAGGGAGACGTAGCCAGGCGCTGTGTCCCCCATCCCCGCCCAGCTCTCCGTGGGCGAGCACAGCCCTCTGGCTCCGTGTGCTGTGTGTGTGTGTGTTGGGGCGGGGGGGGTTCCCTGGCCTGGGGGGGAGCTGAGAATGTCCTAAGGACTCGGCCAGAGCTCTGCCTCCTCTCTGAGCTGGGTGCTGCCCGCCCTGTGGTGGGAGAAGGAGGATGGGCAGAGGACAGGGGGCTGGGCCGCAGGGAGGGCTGTGTTCCCCCGCCCCCTCCCCCCGTTTCCTCAGCTGACAAGGCCGGAGAGTGGGAGCCGTGTGGCCGGCTCGGTGTCAGGGGACAGGGTGCCAGGATTGGCGCTGCCTGTGGGAGCCTCAGTTTCCCCTGGCGAGCGAGGGGGTCGGCGGGTCCTGCCCTCAGTGCCATGGGTGCTTGCGAGGTGGGAGCCACTGTTCCCTGGGGAGGCTGGAGGGAAGCTGGGCGACCACTTGGGAGGGAGGCAGGGAGCCCGAGGCCCGAGGCCCGAGCAGTTCAGGGAGCAGCCACTGTGCTCAGGGCAGAGCACCCGGGGCTTGGGCACATCAGTGTGAAGACAACCGCTGGTCAGCGCTGCTCAGGTCCTGCTGGGCGTTCTGCCACTCTGCCAGGCCTGGTGTGTGGAAGGGAAGTGGGAGGTGCTGAAGGCAGGAGAAAAACCTAGAAATAGAACGACGATGTGACCGATGTGATCGTGGGAACCCTGGTCCCGTTCAACGCTCTTGTTTGCTAATCTGGGGACGAGACTCACAGACGTTCACGAATTTCCTGAGGTCACTCAGGACAGGAACAGGGGGACCCGACCCCTGACTCCTCGTTTAGGGGCCTTCCACTGGGGGTGGGCGTGCTGGGTTCTCGCTTCGTGGGGCCTCTCCAGGTGGTAGGTTAGGGCCACGTGTGGCCCGAGGTGTGTGCGGGAGGGGCTGAGCCGCGAGGTGCAGGCCGTTGGTTCAGTTTGCAAACGCCCTGAGCTCAGCTACTGCGAATAAGGATGCCTGGGGCTGTGGGGGCTGTGAGGGCACAGAGGCGACGCACGCTTCTTACAGGAGTGGGTGCGTGGCTATGTCTCCCCTTCTGCTTGTCTGACTCTCAGCTCAGGGGTCCTTCCCCGGGAGCCCGGCCTGCCCCACCCACTGGGCTCACAGCTCCCGCTCTGTTACTGCTGGTTACTCACTGTCCCGCACTGGCCTTCAGGTCCCATTGAGGATGGTCAGCCTCGCCATGCTGTGTCACCAGGGGCTGTGGGGGCAGCGTCCCTGACAGAGACGCTCTTAATTAATAAAATGTGCAGGGGGATCCATGGGGCAGGCTGCTGAGCGGGAGGTCAGGAGGGAAGAGGGTCAGAGTAGGACCCTCATGAGGGGCTTGGGCCTCCCAGGGGAGGGGGTTGAGCAGGTGATGGGTCTCTGTGGGGCGTTCAGAACCAAAGACACGGGGTAGGGGTTACTGCGTGAGGGTGACGATTGAGGGCATGACAGCGAAGGGGTGGCCCAGTGAGAGCAGCTGGTGTGTGACGTGCCAGTGGACGGAGTGGGGACCAGAGGCAGCAGGTGCAGAGGTCGGGCAGAGCGGGGCCACGGGCTTTGGGGGCGCATGGAGCCATGGCCGCTGGGCTTGGGGTGGTCGGTGCCCATCTGAGGCCTGGCTCTGCGATGGGGGGATGGGCCGCAGAGACCCCCTGGGGCAGAGTGCGGGGCAGTGCTTCCCCAGTGCTGGCCTAAGATGCCACTTTCCCGCCCTCCTGCCCCAGCCAAGGCCCTGGCCCCGGTGGCCGTGCACTGTGGGAGCGTCCCTCGGCGGCTCCAGGCCCCGCGCACTCCCGGGTGGAAGCCGCGACCCCAGCGTGCGGGCTGATGGAGAAGGTGAGGTGGGAGGACTGGCCTGGTGCCTGGGTCACACCGAGTGGCTTTCCCGTGCCTGGGCCCTCCACCTGGCAGCTGCCCAGTCCGGCGGGTGACTGGTGACTGCAGAGTGTGTCCTCCTCCAGGACGGGGGGTGTGGGGGGGGATGGGGGGGTGTGGGGGGGATGACTGTTGAGCGGCCTGGGCGTGGCCTCCGGCTGCCAACAGGTGGGGTTTTCACGGGGGTCCCTCCTGAATGTGCCCTGGTTTCAGGTGGGCTCTTTCCATCCTGTGCCTCAGGGACAGAGGTGTAGAAGGGGGTCCTCAGAGCAGGGATGTGGGGTCCCGGCAGGCACCTGCCTCTCCTAGAACCAGGGGGAACCCGAGAGCCCCGGGAGTCAGGGCCTGGCGGTGTCTGGCATCCAGGCGGGTGGAGGGAAGTGCCCCCGTGTCACCGTGGCGGCCGAGGCGGCGGAGGTGGGTTTTCAGGACCCTCAGCTTCTCTGCTCTGCGACTTCCTGCTCGGCTCCCAGCTGCGGGCGATTTCCTCGCGGAGCCCGGTTCCAGGGGTTCGGATGGAGAATCTGATCTGGTCACTTGTCCTCTGTCAGGCCCGCCCCTCACAGGCCTGCGGCTGGCACCCAGTGCACCTTTCCTCGGTTCTGCTGCCAGCACCAGGCCAGTGCCGGCGGCCTGGGCATCGTCTCCGTTCACATCAAGGCGCCCCGGGAAGAGCTGCGGGTGTGGCGGGTTCTGAGAGCTGGTCTGTCTGTCTGTCTGCCCCGCCTGCCCCGCCCCTCCCCCCATGGTCCAGGCCCCTTCAGGCCCTGTTCACACACTTCCCTTCCTGAAGGTTTTCCTCCCCCTCCATGCACCAGGCACCCTCTGCCCGCGCCACGGCCGGCTCACATCTTACCCTGTAATGAACCCACTTAGGAACAGATCTTATTTCTCTCGCAGACTGAACGCCCTTCAGCGGTAAAGACTGGTTCGCGCAGTGGAATGTAAATTAGATGCAATTCTCCACTGCGTTTATTCCTCACAAACTGTCCAAGGGCTCTGTCGGACGGAATCTTAAACTGGGGTAATACGCACTCGAAGACCCTAAAGAGAAAGAACGCTCGGTGTGTGTGCGTGAGAGAGAGAGAGAGAGAGAGAGAGAGAGCGAGAGAGAGAGAAAGAGGGACTAGGCAACAATTCTGCTTGGGGACAATAGTGTGAAGATGTTTTACTACCTAAGGAAGAAAAAGATTCAGAAGATTTTAAAATCTCACAGAGGTGCTGCTCTAGCCTGACTGTGTGTTCTCATGGTCCTGCCATAAATTACAGCCAAATAATTTGCTCTAAGGTAACACATTAAGAAAGAACCTCTGTTAAAAAACAAACAGCACCAACAACACCGAGCAGGCCTCACACGCCTCGTCCCCCACGCCTGCCAGTGCTGAGCAGGGGCTGGAGCATTTGCTGAAGGAGTGATTGGATGCACCGTGTCTGCCTGGGGGCAGGATCGGCTCTGACTCGCCTGCGTCTCTTTCCCGCCAGTGTGGTGTGTCGGGTGCGTGTCGGGTGCTCGGTAACCCGGGAGCTGGTCGGATGCTGGAGATTGGTGGCGGGTCCCTGGGCAGGAGGCCTCCCGCCTGTGCTGTGATAGGGCTGCATATGGAGTCCCCTCTCGCCCTCTGGCCACCTCGCGATCAGGCCTTTGCAGGTTCCCTGCTCTCTAGTTGCCGCTGAATGAATGAATCAACCCAAGGGGGCTGTGGAGGTGGGGGCGGGGGGGGGGGTGGGCGGGGGGCGAGCAGGGAAGGACTGGATTCACGGGGCAGACAGCTGACTGTCCCAGGGAAGCAGTGCCTGGTGCCGCCCTGGGCTCTGTGTGCCAACCCACTCGTGCCTCTGTCTCCCCAGCTTCCCTCCAGCCAACGCCCAGCGTCCTGCTGGAGAAGCCCTCGCAGCTCTCGAGTGGACATGGGGACCCTGGCAGCCTCATGCTGGACGCTCCCCTGAAGGGCTGGCAGGCCAGGAATGGCCACTCTGGGAACCTTGGGGCCTTGTCCCAGGGGCCCCTCCCTCTGGTGCCCCTCCCTTCGCTGGAGTCAGAGGCCAGCAGTGTGGCCCGGGACACCACCCAGATCAAGGACAAGCTCAAGAAAAGGCGGCTCTCAGAGGGCTTGGCAGCGTCTTCCCAAGGTGAGCCTGGGGCCCTGCCCAACCCCCTCCGCCTTCCACCCGCCCCGGGCCAGCCTCTGAAGTACCCCCACTCTCTGAGCTCCTGGGACTAACTTATTGCCCACCCCCCCTCCCATACAGCCTCTCTGGATCCTGGGGGAGGCCCCAAAGGAGTGGCCCCGAAGAGTAGCATCCCCCGGACCACCTCTCAGAGGCTGCTGAGGCTGCCCCGGCCCATGCCTCCCATCCAGAGCACCCCCACCACCCCCGAGGCCAGCGGAGCCAAGGAGAGGGGTGTGGACCACCCGGGGAGCAGCCAGGGGCCCCAGGAGAGGAGCCCTGGTGTCCAGGAGGTAAGGATTCGACTACTCTCCGTCCTTCTGTCTTCCTTCCATCCTTTCTCACCCCCTTTTCCCGAGCCCCGAGCTTCTCCAGGGGGCTCCCAGGTGCCGCCCTCAGGGTGGGAGGGGGCTTGGGCCCCCATCTGGTCGCCCCCCACAGTGTCCCACAGCAGCTGGAGCCTGGAGGCTGCCCCCGAGTCCCCGAGTTTCTGTTGAGCAGAGGCTGTGTGGCCACCTGTCTTGCACTTGGGGTCCTCGGCCTCCTCGGGTCTAAAGGCTCCAGAATCCCGCCTGCCCCTGGCCCTTCCCGTGTCAGGCTGGAGCGTGTGGCCGAGGGGGAGAATCCTGGCTGAGGACTCGGGAGCTGGGGCTCTGGTTTCTCCTCTGCTCCTCCCCGGCTGTGTGACCTTGGCCAGGTCACCTCCCTCCCTGGGCCCCAGTTGCACATCTATAGGAAGAGGGGGTTGGACCAGACGCTTTTGAGGATCCCTCCCAGTCCTGGTGGTCTAGGATTTTTCTAAAATGAGAAGAACAGAAAACAAGAAGAAGAAAAGGGATTGGAGCAGGGATGAAGGGACCCCTTGCAGGCTCGTCGCCTGGAGTGGCGAGGGAACATTGAGCTTCCCGGGTCCCAGGGCTGTGAGGCTGGAAGAGAAACGGAGCACACTTCCGGCACTGCCGCCTACCCAGGCGGCTCCCAAAGGAAGGGCCACCCTGTGTGAGGGGCCCCGAGGGTGAGTGTCCCGGGGCATGTTTCTGTGGGCCATACCTTCCTCCTCCTCTGCTCCCAGGTGCACATCTCCCGGCAATACCTGCACTGCAGTGACCAGAAGATGCACAAGTCCCTGGGGGGCATGGTGATCCCGCCCATCCCAAAGGTCCGGGTGCCCACTGGGGCCGCCTCCTGCACACCTGGCTCCCTTCCCAGCCTCTTGCCCCCAGGCCAGGATGTCCTCGCGGGCCCGAGGGCCCCCCACGCACGGTAAGCAGCCCTAAGTCAAACCCCCTGGCAGGCCTCTCTCCTGCTATCCCCCCAGGATCTGCTTGGGGTCCCCATGGCCGAACCTCCCTGCCAGAGCAGAGCCCCGGGGGCCCAGGCGTGTGAGGAGCAGGGTCCCCCACCCGTGAGCCACACACCTGGGGAGGCTGCAGCCTCGTGACCCCGCTCTGATCTGAACTCCCCCCAATGCCTCAGCCTCCGTCTCCTACAGTGCCCTGGTGTGAGTGGTCGCTGCACTGATGACTCAGATACACAGGATTTTAAAGCTCTGTTGCAAGGTAGCTCTTTGTTATTGTGTATTTTCTTAATAAGTGGATACTAAAGACGCAAGCATTCTGAGCTTGAGACCCTTACAGAACTGTGAAAGGGTCTTCGTATCCAGGAGGGCTGGGAACCAGGGGGTGGAGGGCCCCTGGGCTGTAACGAACCCGGGCTTATGGAGTGTAAGCGGCACAGACGGTGTTCTGCAGATGGCCAGGCACATCCGTGTGGTCAGTCCAGACGGACATCGGAGCCTGTGTGTGTGTGTATGTGTGTGTGTGTGTGTGTGTGTGTGAGAGAGAGAGAGAGAGAGAGAGAGAGAGAGAGAGAGAAAGAGAGAGAGAGAGAGAGAGAGAGAGAGAGAGAAAGAGAGAGAGAGAGAGAGAGAGAGAGAGAGAGAGAGAGAGAGAGATCCTGTTGACGTATTTCTCCCCCATTTCTCTGGGGCTTGATGTCCTGAATTTTCCCACTGCTCTCCAAGCTCTTCGCCCTGAGTCTCCCGGCTGCCATCCTGTCTGTACCCATGTCCCCCCTTCCCCCAACCCGGCTGGGGTGTGGGGCCTGTCTGTGGACCTGGTCCTGGGCCAGAGCCTTCTCTCGATTCTCACGCAGTGGTGGGCTCCACCGACCTCCACCCCCTCACCACCAGACACCCCTCCTCCTCTCCCGCCCCGACATCGGACCCCCGCCCTCCGAGGGGCGCTCTGGGTGGCTAGAGTGACCAGAGTGACTCTGGCTCCGGACCAGTGGCCTTTCCGTCCATCCCGTTGGCCTTCACTCTGCATCGTTTGAGCTTGATGCCCGGAGCTCTTCTGCTCGCTCTGTGCCTGCTCTCGACCTTACGGGCAGCTTCCCGTGTGCCCTCTCTCATCCACCGTAAATGCGGCTGTTCCCAGAGTTTGTCCCAGGGCCCTGTCTCCCACCTCCTCCCCTTCCTGGCATCTTATCTGTGTGGCGGCTCCCAAGGCTCCGTGGGTGTGGGTGACCTCCACATCGCCGCTCTGCCCGAGGCCTCCCCAGGGCCACGCTCCGGGCTGGGCCTCCCCGGGTGCAGGGGGGTGAGCCTTACTCACAGGAGGAGGGGGAGTTTAGGGGTCGTGCTCTCATGAGGGGGGGCCGTTTGGCGGACTTGAGCTCCGTCTGCTCCGACCTGGGAGATGTGACCGTACCTGCTGCAGGTCCCAGCCCGGGTGGGCTTCCTTCAGGACCGAGCAGATTCCGTGTAGACCGGCTTCCCGGGGAATCGAGGGCCTGTGCAGCCAGGAACGGGCTCGGAGCTGGGTTTGGACGCCCAGTTGAGGTTGCAGAAGGAGCTACAGCTTTGAACTCCCGGGCCCTCTCTTTACAGGGCGCCCTCCACCCCCCTGCACAGTGTCCCCCCTTGGCTGCCACCCCGTCCTCGAGCTGCCTACCCAGGCCCCACAACCCCTCCCTTGCCATCGCTCACGGTGCTTTTCTCCCCCCCCCATTCCTTTAAGATTGGTTCGGGAGAGTGGGCCTCGGGAGAAGACCCCTAAACCTCTGGGTATGTACTCTCCTTGTGCACCCCCACCTGTCAGTCAAGCTCGGGTTCCTGGGCTGGGTCCTGGGATCAGAATTAGGGCCGGAGGAGACCTGAGAGCTGTGGGACCCAAGCCCCTCCTTTCACGGACGGGGACGCTGATGCCAGCTGCCATGCCAGGGAGTTCCTGGGCACCAGTGCGTGTAGCTTCATGGCGACCAGCTGAGAGAGGGGGCGCTGCCTTGGCGGGACCTTCTCCTGGTCTCTGAGTGTGGAAGCAGCCAGCCTGTCCCCTTGCACCCAGGCCCGTGTGGCTCCCCAGCTGCCTCCTGGCATGTGGCGAGGCCGCCCCTGCCCTGTGTGATCAGGAGAGGAGAGCATTCCTCACCAGAGGAGGGGAGAAGTTAAACCCTGGGTCAGCCAGCAGGGGTCAGGGTCAGGGAACAGGGCCCAGGGGCTGGAGGGGAGGCAGGGCCGGCAGGAGGCTGAGCGCAGACAGGATGTAGACCGGGAGGAGGCTCTCCAACCTGATGCCCTAGCTGTGGAGAGGGGGGAGGTGATGGCAGCTGAGCCCCGGGCAGGTTAGCCGAGGGGCCCTGGGCAGGGCACCCTGAGCCCGGCCCCATGCCGGGTTGGAGGCAGCTGTGAGCTGACCAGCAGGTGGGTGGGCTCCCAGGCCAGCTTCCGTAACCAGCTCAGCAGGTGGGTCAGTTGGCGAGGGGCAGGCTGCTGCCCCGGGGCCCCAGGGTCAGGGGTGAAGCTGGGCCCGAGAGGCAGGCCCGGCACAGAAACCTCTGGGGCAGCTGCGTCTCCCCGTCCCAGGCCGGAGGGAGGTGGGGGAGCTCAGGGGGCCTGTGTGACGCACTCTGGCACCCCGAGTGTCCCTGCAGAGCTAACCCTGAGAATGCTGGTGTGGGGTTTGGGGCAGGAGATCCCAGCCCATACCACCCCCTCACCTGCCTGACCAGCTGCTGCTTGGGCACCATGTCCCCCTGGCGGGGGGGCGCTGCTTGGACAGGCGTTCTAGGGTGTCTCTTGGGGTGCAGGTGAGGAGAGGGATACAAAATAGCAAAGTCCTTAAAGGGTCCCCAGCCCTCCAGCAATACAGCCCAATACATGTGACGCCCCTGGGACCGAGGGGCTCATGTGGTGTTGTCTGAAGCCAAGGGCTTCCCCGAGCCTGGGGGCACCCTGCTGTCCTTGCCGGCAGCTGGCACCCGGACACCTGCGCCCTCTGCCCACCTCTTGCCTCTGGGCAGATGCAGCCCAGCCAGCCCCTCCTCCTCGGCCACTGGCCCTCCTCCAGGCCTGGGGTGCCCCGTGCACCAAGCAGAGGAAGCCTTCACAGAGGCGTGGTCGGGCGGAGCACCAGGGTGGCCCGGGAGCCCTGCGGGGCGCCAGCCTCAGACATCCTTTCCGGCCTCAGGCAGCCCCAGATGGTGCCCCATCTGAGGGGACCCTGATTTGCAGGTTCACCCAAGGGCAGTGGGCTCCAAACTGTGTGAGCAGGAGAAACTGGTAACATTTCTTTCATTCAAAGAGAACTAATGAACCTACCCCCACCCTGCTTCCGTAAGAAATGTACTTTTACAAACATCTGATTGGGCCCAGCCAGTGTTGCTCAGTGGTTGAGTGTTGACCCATGAACCAGGAGGCACATTCCAGGGTTGCGGGTTCGATCCCTGGTGTGGGCACGCAGGAGGCAGCCGATCGATGATTCTCTTTCATCATTGATGTTTCTATCTCCCTCCCCTTCTTCTCTGAAATCAATAAAAATATATTAAAAAAACCTTTTGGGAAAATATAAAAATACTATGGGTTTGATGTCTTTTGGAAATGAATTTGTATTTTATTACTCACCAAAGCATCTGGAGGCTGCTGGGTCCCAGCTTTCCTGTCTGTAAAGTGAGAGGATTGGCTTGGCATTCGTTCTCTGGTCCCTCGGTGCCGTGTCATAGGCTGACAGGTGCATGGTGGTATAAAATGGGCAGTGGGCTCACTTTATTTTTTCCCTGAGGTACATACCTCCCAGATCAGATAGACTTATATTCTTAGGAAAATCTTAAACCACTCAGATAGCAGGTCTGATGGTCCTGTTTCTTGCCCAGCTTCCTCCCCACCTTTTCCTATATTAGAATAAGATGTGTAGTAATTATTGAATAAATGAATGAAGGGATGAGTGAATGGATGAATGAAAGGAAGAGGATATTGGTCTTTGGACAGCCTGCGCTATGCCTGTCAGTGCCTCTCTGTAGAGAACATTTAACTTGGGTCTCTCTCCAGCCGAGAAGTGCTGGGCAGAAGGCTTGAGGGTGGAGGGCTTAGGCAGTAAATGTTACCACAATCGCAGGGTCCTAGAGCCTCCGGGCTTCCCAGGGGACGGCTGCTGCTTCGGGGTGCTGGGTGTCCTCAGTTCCTTTTTTTTTTTTTAAATGTTGTTATTGATTTTTAGAGAGAGAGGAAGGGAGTGGCATTGATAGAAACATCAGTGAGAAACATCATCCATAGGCTGCCTCCTGCACGCCCCCTAGTGGGGTTTGAGCCTGCAACCTGGGCCTGGGCCCTGACCTGGGAATGGAACCAGTGACCTCTTGGTTCATGGGTCGGTGCTCAACCACTGAGCCGCACTGGCCAGGCCGCAGTGTTATTCTTGCTCTTGACTCTTCAGAGCCAACATCTTCAGCCGCGCATGTCAAAGGCAGGTCTGCCGCCCCCGAGGACCCTGCTCCGTCTTCATCTCCGTCTGCTCCTGCGCCGACAACCTCCCCCTCCAGCCATGCCGGAGACGCCCAGCCCTTGCTGAGAGAAGCGGACCCGAGGGAGAGCAGCACCAAGGTATCGGGAAAGCGAGAGGAGGAGGACGTCGGGGTCAGGGTGGACCACTGGCTGATCGCAAGCGTGTTTTTGAAACATACCAGTGTGGGTCCAGCTGGAGGCAGCTGCCCCTAGTACTTAAGGCGAGAACGTGCAGAGGGCCTGGGAGAAGGCTGAAGAAAAGAAGAGAAACGAGAGAGAAGGGGCGAGGGGGACGAGGTGAAGGGCCGAGTACGGGGTGTGTGTGTGTGTGGGGGGGAGCTGAGGGCAGCCCTGAGGGAGGGCAGGAGGGCAGAAGGAGGTCACACCTGGTTCCGAGGGAAGCAGGATGTGGAGGAGAGTCCAGAGGGACTTAGGTGCACCGAGCCCAGTAATCTGAGCCAGCACCCAAGATAGCAGGCGCGCGGCAGCTGACGGAGGCAGAGCAGCCAAGGGCTGTGCTTGACAGGCTGACAAGTGGCTCGCACTTAGAAGGTGACCTTGGCCCAGACGATCCTCTGCGCCGAGTGAATGTAGTGAAGCCGGGAGAGGCACGGTGTGGGGGCTCGCGCTCCTTCTTAGGAAGCGATATAAAAGCGCCGTAAACATCCCCCGAAGGCCTGCTGTGTGCGTGTGCTGTGCTAGGGCCGGGCCACAGCCCTTCCACTCCCGAGGGGCGACACCGTGAACAAAGGAAGAATGACTCAGTGCGGGGAAGTGACCCCCTCCCCCACCTCCCCGTGGCCACTCACTCCCGTGGTCACTGCCAATCACTTCACCCCCACCGGCATCTCAAGCTCAAGCATCCCCCTCACTCACCGCTGTCTCCTGTTGTTCTAGCTCAATCCATCTAATATTCCAGCTCTAATATTTTGTTCCTTCTTATGTATAAACGATAGTCTCCTTGGAATTGGATCATTCCTATTAGCGTCTTTGCTCTCTGTTATTTCTTTCTTCTTAACAAAACAAAACAAAGCCAGAACCATTCTTTCCCGAGTCCACCCCCCCCCCCCCCCCGCAAACTGCCCACATTCAGGCCACTGAGGACCACCACCGTCCCAGGTGTGGCGCATCACTGTCCTCTTTTAACTTGACCCATTGGCAGCTTCCTTAGCTCATCCTACTTGGATTCCCTCCTGGGGTTGGAGGCAAGGGATTGGCTTCTTCCTTGGTTCTCTGCCTCCATCAATGGCAGCTCCTTCCTAGTCCACCTTTGCTGGACC
Source organism: Myotis nattereri (assembly GCF_964212035.1). Lineage (NCBI taxonomy): Eukaryota > Metazoa > Chordata > Mammalia > Chiroptera > Vespertilionidae > Myotis > Myotis nattereri. Next base: position 71,113,221 of record NC_138085.1, on the reverse strand, counting down.
CTCTTCACATTCCTGACCTCTGCATGCTGGAGGCCCCCAGAGCTCAGACTTCTGGCCTCTTATCCATTTACACCGACCCCATGACCTGGTACAATGCATGGCCCTGAGTGCCATCTATACGCCAGAGGACTCCCAATGTCCCTTCCAGCCCAGATCTTCCCCTGGCATCAAGTAGCAGTGAAATTATCTATGTATTTAAAAGCCAAGCGACTAGAACAGGGGTGGGCAAACTTTTTGAGTCGAGGGCCACAATGGGTTCTTAAACTGGACCGGAGGGCCGGAACAAAAGCATGGATGGAGTGTTTGTGTGAACTAATATAAATTCAAAGTAAACATCATTACATAAAAGGGTACGGTCTTTTTTTTTTTTTAGTTTTATTCATTTCAAAAGGACCGGATCCGGCCCGAGGGCTGTAGTTTGCCCACGGCTGGACTAGAATGACCGGAACGACTGGTCACTATGATGCTCACTGTAGCTGGCCAACCAGCCTGATGGGGGCGGGGCCGGCTGGCCAACCTCCTGCAGCCCCTCCCTCCGGCTGGCTGGCCCCCACCTGTGCACAAATTCATTCATTGGGTCTCTAGTATATATAATATATATGACCTAAATTATTGTATAAGTTATATAGTATATATAACCTTATCCAGATAGATAGGTAGAGAGATAGAGAGATAGATAGATACTCACCTTCTATGGTGGGTGGCAGTAAAAGGCAACTCCAGCCATCCAGCTGCTCCGGCCAAAAATCTTGGGCCCATCCTTGCCTCCTCTCTCTCTCTCATCGCACACCTCACACATCAGCAAGGGCAGTGGGCTCCACTTTGAAATAGTCCAGATCCAGCCAGTCTGCCATCCCAGTCCTGCTACCCTCATGCAAGCCCATCACTCCAACACATGTGAACTCTTGTTTTATTTTTGCAACTTCTTGTGTTAAATTATTTCAAAACTAGAGGCCCGGTGCATGGATTTGTGCACTGGTGGGGTTCCTTGGCCTGGCCTGCATCCTCTCACACTCTGGGACTCCTCAGGGAATGTTGGAGGCCCGGTGCATGGATTCAGCCCAATCCCTGCAGGCCAGGCCGAGGGACCTCACTGGGGCATGAATCCGTGCACCAGGCCTCTAGTATACATATGAGTTTTGGTTAATCTCTTCCCATCCTCCCCCTCTCCTCTTCCCTCTGAGATTCATTAATCTGTTCCATATTTCCATGCCTGTGCGTTGAGCGTCTGTCCCTGGTAGTCAGTGCATGTCATAGCTACAGGTCGAATGGTCGAACGGTCGCTGAGGCATATATGTATATATATAAATTAAAACAAAACAACACTTAGAGCCCCTCCCCCAGTGGGAGTCAGATCACGTCATCCTCTGCTCAGACTCCAGTGACTCGCTGTGTCCTGCAGAGGAAAAACCCAGGTCCTGGGCATGGACCACAGAGCCAGTGCACTCACTCCTGCCCCACCCGCCAATTCCAGCCGGTGGCCCAGCATCTTCTGACTTGGATGCTCCAACCAGAGTGCCCTCCTCATTGCTCCCAGCATGCCCAGCACACCCCAGCCTCAGGGCCTCCGCCTCCGTTGTTCCCTCTGCTCCGAACACTGCCTGGCCTGCTCCCTCCCCTCATGCATGTCGCTGCCTCCTCTTGGCCTCCTCAGTGAGTCCCCTGGGCCCTCCCGCCCAAGGCAAAAGCCCTGTGCCCTCTGCCCCTCATTTCCTGCTGGCGTGCAGTGCCCGGCGTCAGAGGCGGGCCTGTTTGTTCTTTGTGCCCTGGCCTCCCCGCTCCATGGGAGCGCTCTGGAAGCTCGGCCTTGTCATTTTGTTTATTCCCAGGACAGTGATTGGCACACGCTGGAATGAATGAAGGTATAGAAAGCACAGTTGGGTCCCCAAGGGTAATGGAGTTTGCCTTGACCTTGTGCCAGATCCAGTTCACCATCTCCAAGTCCGCCCAGGAGACGATGCGGCTGAAGCAGAAGGAGGTGGAGCTGGTCCAGAGGGCAGAGGAGCCGGGCAGGGCGAGGGAGCTCACGGCCCAGAGCCTGGGTGCCCGGAGAACCTCGATGAAGGAAGGTACTGGTACCGGGGCCAGGATTCCCTCAGGCTGGGAGACTTCTTGGCCAACACCTTTGGCCCAAAGAGAGGCTGTGACAGTTCCTCCCCTTCCCTCCTGAGGCCGGACAGGGAGCCACACCTGCTCTCTGGTAGCTCACCCTTGGGCCTATTTCCAAAGGAGGCAACTGGAGTCGGGGATCAGACAGAACTGGCTCCATCCTAGGACTTTCTCTCCCCCCACAGGCCTCCTTCCCCTCCGGGGCAGGGGGACCCTGTCTGTGCCCACTGGGGTAAGCAGCCCCCGCAGACACAACACCGGCGTCGTCCTGAGGAAGCGAGCCAACCGGGCCTCACTGCCCAGCATCCCCGTCAGCAAGCAGGAGCCCCGCTTCGCCCGCCATGCTTCAGGTGGGGCCCAGACCGGCTGGTGGGGGGCACGTGCCCCTCTCGCTGGGTTGCCTTGGGATACCGTGGGCCTGGCAAAGGTGAACCTGGCAGCCCATGTTAGAGTAGGGGTGGCCCTCCCACCAGAGAGAGGAACAAAGTCTGGGAGTCAAAAGCATCTATGGGCCGGGCTGGGACCCCCGGGGTATGGCTGTTGGAGCCGCGATGGCTGAACAGGTATGACCAGCCTCTGTGACACGTCCCAGACCACGGATGCTGAGAAACAGCATCCCCGGAAGTAGCTGGAAACACCAGGAAGAAGAGGAGAGAGTTCTGGGAAGGCCTGGGGGTCCTGCATGTTGCCTCATAAGATGCCAAGGCTGGACAGTGCTGGGTACAGACGGGATCTGAGGACCCAAAGATTCTCGGGGATGTTCAGGAGGGGGTCAAGGGGCAGGGAGGCGCTGTCCCCATTCCTCCAGGGGAACGTCTGCTCTGCTCCGCCCTTTTGTGTTCTGGGCGTCCACATGAGAGTTCACTCAAAGAGAATGTGCTATTGAGGAACGTTTGAAAGCCACCAACCTGGTTCAGAGTTTCTGTGAGTGCGAGATGGGGTGGGACGTTGACGGGAGAGCAGAGCAGCGTTAGCCGGAAGTAACATTGACCTACTTCCTTTTCCATTCCCTTTCTATCCATTTGTTCAAGCAGTAGGTCTTCATTTGGTGCTGGTCTTGAGCATGTTTTTAAGGCATGCAAATATCCTTTTATTTATTTATTTTTAATTTTTTTTTATTGATTTCAGAGAGGAAAAGAGAGGCAGAGATAGAAATGTCAATGATGAGAGAATCATTGATTGGCTGCCTCCTGCACACCCTCTACTGGGGATTGAGCCCGAAACCTGGGCATATGCCCTTGACCAGAATTGAACCTGGGAACTTTCAGTCTGCAGTCCGATGCTCTATCCACTGAGCCAAACCAGCCAGGGCAAAAAAATCTCCTTTTAAATAGAAATCTTTCTCCAGGCTTGAGACATGGGAAGCTGGCTGCAATTCTATAGTAGAGTTTAGAAGGTTCTTTTAGTTTTACTGTGAACATTGGCCATATTTTATGACAAATGATATTAGTTTACCAATTATGGTAGTGACATAAATGTCCCTTTAAAATAAACTTATGTAGGATTTGAAAAGTGGTTTAATTTTAAGAAAAATACCATAACAATTAAAGTATAGGTAATTAAGAGATATGGCAAAAAAAAAACCCAAACTCCGTGAAAGTGGTCATTAAATGGTTGATACTTAGGAAATAGTGCTCTGTCTAACCCACCCTACTCATTTTATACAGCAGAACTGAGACCCAGAGTCTCAAGGTCATTCAAGGTCATGCAAGGGGATGGTGGCCCCTCAGGACTAAGACTTTGGTTGATGACTCTTGTGCCAACACAGAGCTGAGAAGAGAATGTAGGAATGAGGTCCTTGTGTTTGGCTTTAAGTGAAGGGCTGCCCCTCAGCTCAGATTTGCCCAGGACCTCCTGGGTGCCCCAGAGTGGGCAGGATTGGGGTGTATCGCTGGTGGGCGGGTTCAATCACATGGCATCAAGTAGCATATCACAGGCAAGTTTGTTTATAATAACAGGTTGGCAGAGGCAGGAATGGAAAACTCAACAAAAGGTAGAGCTTGGAATTCTGTGTGGCTCCCAGGAAGCGGCGTCCAGCGCTGGCTTAAGCGCGCCCAGTCCGTCTCCCTGACGCCCGGGGAGGTGGGCTCAGTGCTGCGGGCCAAGCCTCGGGTCCTCCGGTAAAAACTCCCTCGTTTCCTTACCGTGTGTGCAGCTAACTCATTACCTGCGGTGCTATCTTTCGGGTCCCCTGAGTGGGAAGAAGAGGAGGAGGAGATGGATCTTCGAGCCTTTAAGGAGTTGAGGCCTTTCTCGAACCCGGAGCTGGGGTTGATGGATGCCCTCCAGTGCCTCCACAGCAGTGACTGGTGAGGTGACACCTTCCCCTTCATGCATGGTGGCCGGGGAGAGCTGCAGAATAGCTGCTTCTCTTCCCACCCCGCCCCCCACCTCTCCAACTGCCCATCTCTCCCACTGCTGGGGCCTGGTCCCGTGGAGGGAGGTGTGTGTGTGCACATGTGTGTGCACACGTGTGCGTGTATCCAGCCTCCTGTGTCTGCCCCGTGAGCTCCAAAAGCCCAGTGTACTGCTCTATGGTGCACCAGAGCCAGGCGTGGCAGGTATAAATGAGGCTCCCCAACGCTTCTTTAGGAGACCTTAGAAAGGTCACAGCCCCTCATTTCTCTAAGCCAAGTTCACCTGCTCCCAGTTCCTACCCCTGCGCTGGTGGGCACACACTCTTAGTCGTGAGCAATGCCATGACTCGGGGTCCAGAGCATTTGCGGGAAGCCCTCCCCATCTTCTGTCCTCATGTTCAAGCACCCCCTCTTGAAGGCCCCAGCTTGTCACAGGGGTGGTGGTCCTGGTCCTGGGGGTGGGCTGCCCTCTTGGGTGAGGTTGAGCCAGGGGTCCCATAAAATGGCTTTTCCTGGACTGCTAAGATTTCAGCCTGGGCCTGGCCTGTGTGGCTCACTGGTTGAGTGTCGACCCATGAACCAAGGGGTCACTGGTTCAATTCCCAGTCAGGGCATGTGTCTGGTTGTGGGCTCCATCATTAGTAGGGGGCATGTAGGAGGCAGCTGATTGATGATGTTTCTCTCTCTCACTGAAGTTTCTATCTCTCTCTCCCTGTCCCATTTTCTCTCTCTAAAAATCAATAAAAACATATTTAAAAATATAAGCGTTCAGCCTGGGTGTGCCAGCAGGAAACCCTGCCTTTGGGCCATCAAATCCCACCCCGCTGCGGTGCAGAGAGGGTGGCGGTGGGTGCTCCTGGTCTGCAGAGGGGGTGGGGCTCCGCCCTCCCCACCTGCCTGTGACAGGCCTGGGCTTGCTTCTCAGGAACATGAAGGAGAAGGGCCTGGTGAGCGTCCAGCGCCTGGCAGCCTGTCACCCGGAGGTCCTCGCTGGGAGGCTGCACGACGTGTCCTTGGCCGTGACTGGAGAGGTGAGGCCTCCCAGACAGCCTGTGTCCTGTGCACCCTGCCCCCCCCCCCCCCAGCCTGTCCCCCTTCCCTGGGGCTGCTGTTCAAAGTGGGTCACAGAACAGCCACGGAGAAGCCATGGCTCCTTGGATCAGGGGCATCTCCCACTTATTTCTCAGCCCTCAGCCCTCAGCCACTCAGGTGGGAGGTAGCCACCCATTTCTCAGATTAGAAAATGGAGGCCTGGGGTTTCCTTATTCTCTGCCATCGGCCTGCATTGTCCTTTGTACTCAAAACGCCAGAGGAGGGATGGAGTGTCCTGGGCCAAGTCTCCAACTTCAGGGTGGTTGTAACATTTCCCAAGCCCTTTCTCCCAGGGGCTGCTGCTGGGTTGGGCTGGGCGTGGCTGGGCCCAGGTGGGCAATAAGATGCATCTCATCGCAGATGGAGGCCATGGCCCCCAACCCCTTGGGAATAGATTGTTGCAGTGGGGGGCCTTGTGAAGATCAAATTGAACAGCTATACTAATAAAAGGGTAATATGCTAATCAGACCTGATAGACCAGATGTCTTCTGGACGTCCTTCCGGACAAAGCCACAGTGGCTGCGAGGGCCGAGGAGGGCCGGCAGTGGCTTAGGCCTGTTTCCTGTCAGTAGGTCATCCCCTGAGGGTTCCTGGACTGTGAGAGGGGGCAGGCTGGCTGAGGCTCCCCCCTCCCCCCACCCCCCGTCCCAGTGCATGAATTTTCATGCACTGGGCCTCTAGTTATTTATAAAAGTACTTGGAAGACTGTTGTACAAATTTCAGATGATAATGATGGAATTAGTCATTATGATGATAACAAAGTAATAATATTTTTTAAAATGGGACAAAATATTGCCCAGAGCTGCTGCAGCAGGAGGCCTAGACCTGGGGTGAGGATGGAGGCACAGGTGGGGGTGCAGTGCCCATTCTTGGAGCCTCCGACAGGGCCCAGCAGTGTGGTTCCTCTCCCATCTCTCTCCGAGGTCACCAACCTCCGCTCCAAGGTGTCCCGCTTGGCCATCCACGTCCTGGGAGACCTCTTCTGGGCCTTGAAGAAGAATATGGACCAGGAGGCGGAAGAGATTGCCCGCTGCCTGCTGCAGAAGATGGGCAACACCAGCGAGTTCATCCAGAGAGCGGCCAACCGGTCCCTGGGGGCCATGGTGGAGCATGTGACTCCTGCCCGATCCCTGGCGGCCCTCACCTCAACGGGCATCTAGTAGGTGGCAGCCAGCTGTCTGAGGGGTGGGGGTGGCCCAGGAAGGGGAGGGCGGGGAGGGGTCTGGGGTGGGAGAGGAGGGGGCTGAGCAAGTGCTTCACACGTGCAGCTGGGGGAGCTCCTGGTGGGGGCTGTCCCACCGTCTGGAGCCAGGTGAGGAGACCTGGCAGACAGGGAGGGGTGCTGTGTTCTGTTCAAAACTGAGGAGTCCTAGTGGCAGAGCTGACATCCCCAGAGACGCTGCAGAGGCAGCCTTCCGCCTGTTCAGGGGACGGGCATTTCTGATGAAATCTGGGCCGTCGGAGAGCAAGGCACACTCTCATCTTCAGCTGGCACCGCTCGGCCTTCTGGGGAGGAGAATGGGGCTCACTGCTACGGCGGCCGATTTGCTTTTCCTTCGTAGAAAAACCCAAACCAAAAGCAAAACCGAAAGCATTTCTCAAGCCCTTTCTCCCGCCGCCAGCAGAACAGCTTTCAACCACAAGCCAGCCAGGAGCTTCTGCAGGGAGGCCCTCAGGCAGACCCGGGCGGTGAGCAGGCAGCCGGCTCTGGGCGCAGCCCGTGCAAAGGGTGGGGGGCTCCGAGCCACGTTGCCCGGGTTCACCTCCTGGTGGCTTAACTGCCCTGTGCCTCCATTTCCTCCTCTGTAAAATGGGAATAATAAAATTGCTGTGAGGAGTAAACGAATGGGTTCATGGAAGAGCCCTTAGTACAGGGTCTGCCTCCACCTAACCTTGGTCCACTGCTCACTGTGGCTTTTATTAACTTGGGACAAATTAATTGTACGTTTTTCGGGATTTCTCCCTTTGCCTCAGGTTCCTCACCTGCAAGATGATGATAATTGTAGCTTATGAAGTTGAGGAGATAATGGTTTGAAGGTGCTCAGAGGCAGGGTGCCAGGCACAGAGGGTGCCCTCACTACAATCTGAGATGATTAATCATGGTTGCGGGAACCAGGGTCAGGTGTCCTCAGGGGAGCCTGGAATTCCTGGGGGTCCTGCTACAATGCAGATTCTGACTCAGATGCTAATGATGCCAATGCCTGGACCACACTGACTAGGGAGAGCCCAGAAGGGGCGGGGGAAGGGGCCAGTGCTGCCTGATAGACTGTGGACTCAAAGACCCTGCTTGAAGGTGAAAAGGAAGAGGTGACATCCTGATGGGGCTCTCTCGTAAGATCTCAGGTCCCCTGTGTTAGGATTCCAAATCCCTACCAACCCCGTCCCTCCCTCCTGTCTCAGTTCCGTTCAGTGGATGTGCAGTAAGCTCCCTCGGACTGTTGGTGCACGACCTGGTCAGGCTGGCCCAGGCACCAGCGGGTGGGCACTGGGGATTCAACTGAGAGGGAGACTAGTTGCCCACTGCCCGGGAGCTCCAGCCTGACTGGGGGCCGCAGGGCTGCACCTGTGCATGGCGGGGACAGGGACAGTGCTCCCCTGGGAGCGGCTAAGCCTGCCTGGGGGCCGGGGAAGGCAGGAATGCTGATTGGGGAGGACCTTTCTTGGTGGAGAAAGATGGGGATGAGCACTTAGGCCAGGGCTGGGGAACGTCCGGCCTGTGGGCCGTATAAGGCCCACAGAATCATTTGGTCTGGCCCTGCCCAGGCATTAGGGGTGAGTTAATGAAATGTTTGACCAAACACAGCAGGAAAAATTTTAAGCTGATAATTTTGTGCGGCCCACAAGTGATGTTATAAACATCCAAATGGCCCTTGGCAGAAAAAAGGTTCCCCACCCCTGATGTAGACAAAGGCAGACTGTGACACAGGAAGACGCGGAGAGCGGCGGGCACAGGCATCTCTAGGGAGCACCAAGTGGCTTCCCTTGTTCTTGCCTGTCCCCCTGTGGTTGTTGTCAACCTCAGTTCCATTGTCAGGAAGGGTCTGCTCTTTCCCCAAAGATCCTCCTCAGCCCACACGGGACAGGATTTGGGGCCCATCGTGGAATGAAACATGGATGCACAATTGTAGGTCCATGTGGGCCAGCCTGGGGACCCCTCCCCTTCCTTGACTGAGCCCTTGACGGCGGCGGCTCTGTGTTTTCTCTCAGCCACAGAAACCCCTCGGTCCGGAGATGCACCGCCGAGCACCTCACGGCCGTCCTGGAGCAGATAGGCGCCGAGAAGCTTCTCTCAGGCACCAGGGACAGCACGGACATACTGCTGCGCAACCTGGTCAGGCTGGCCCAGGACTCCAACCAGGACACCAGGTGAGGCAGGGCAGGGCCTGGGGACTGCTGACCGGGCCCGTGCAGGGCAGATGGGGCAACCAGCCAGCCCTGGCCCTCACAGCGCAGCTTCCCCGGGATCATGGGGTGGGACAGATGGATGGACGGAGCGGTGTCCTTTCCTTACAGTGGTCCCATCTCCCCAGCGTCATAGCCCGGCTGCTCAGGGAACGGTCAGCACTCCCACCCCCACTGCCCACCTTCCTCCTCTCTCCAGCCACAGCGACCTCGCTCTTCTTCCTGTCCCACCCCAGCTCCCTTCTCTGCCAAGACTCTGCAGCCATCTTTTCAAGAGATTGTTAAGGAGCACTCTTTTCATTATTCTGGTGATGACCGTGAATAAGAAAAATTAGGCCTTGGCTGCCTTGGAGTTTTCCTCCTAGTGGGGTAGACAAACAATAAACAAATAATAATTGTGGTAATTTTAGATACAGGTAAGGGATAAAGAAGAAAAAACAAGATGTAATGGAGAATGGGGTGGGGGCTATGTCAGACTGAGAGTTGGGGGATCTTTCTAAAGAGTGACTTTGAATCGAGAGCTCGGCTCTTTGAGGATCTGGGGTGGGAGTGTCCCAGGCAAAGGCAATGGTACCAAGGCCCATGGATGGGACTAAGCTGGGTGTCATGGAAGACCAGGGCCCGGCTGGGTGGAGCGGGGAGTGGCAGGCAGTGTGGGCGATGAGGCAGAGGGGGCAGGGCCAGGCCAAGGAAGGCCTCCCAGACCACAGTCAGGGGTTGAGGTTTTGGTTTGTGTGTGACCGGGAGCCACTGGAGGAGTTTTCAGTAGGAGCGTAAGGCAGCTAGACGATGCTACGCAGGAGAGCAATGGGCTCAGATTGATTGGCTTTCAAACCCAGGGTTGGGGTCCAGTTAATCACACTCAGCTCACAGCCCGCTGTCGCCATATCTGCAGACTGCACCCCGCGTGGTACAGCCCCAGAGGCGCGTCCACCCTGGGTCTCTAATTTTCCATTGATCTGACCGGTAACAGTGCCAGCTCGCTGTTGCAGCGTGCTTTTTACGTGGTTACTAGTTTGAGAGTTTCTTTATATGCTTGCTAGCCTTTTACTAAAAAACAAGCAAGCCAACACCCTGGCTGCTCATTGGAGGGTTGAGAGTGGGGGGTGGAGCCGGGATGGAGGAGGGCACCGGACTGATGGCTACCCCATGGCCCAGGCGAGAAGGGCTGGCGGCTGCTGCGTGAAGGGAGGTGGATTGGACTAGGGTTCGGGCAGCGCCGACAGGAGGTTGGCTTTCAAAGAGGGAGCAAAGATGACATTGAGGTTTGTGAACGAACAACCGCGTGAATGATTTTACCTTTTACTGACGTGAGCAATATTGTCAGGGGAGAGAAGGTTTGGTGGTTTGTTTTAACTGCCGGGAGGGATGGAAATCAACGTCTAACATCTCTCCAGACCTAACGCCCTCTCCCTCTGGCCTTCCTTTCACACTGGATGGTGCTGACTGCACTGGCCTTTCCTTCTGGGACCGTAGGCTTCTCGGTCTCCACGGCACCTACTCCCTGGTTCTCCTGTCCTTCCGTGGCCATTTCCCCACCCTCCCTGCCCTCGGAATGTCGGCGGCCACATTCTTTAGTGTCTTTAGTCCTTGTCCCCCTCGTGTGACTCTCTCTGAAAGGGGCCATCACTTCCGGTGGCTCCAGCCACAGGAGACTCTGATGCTTCCCAGCCTCTGGCCCCAGCCCACACCCTTTCAGGGCCATATCTCTGGTGCCTCCACAGGGCCCATCAGCAGGATGGCCAACTGCCGTCTTCAAGTGCAAAGTGCTCCTAAATGAACCCATTGCCATCTCCCCAAGCCCGCTTCTTCCCTCTGTTGTTAAAAGTCACTATTATTTACTGAGTCCTCTGAGATGCAGAATGGGGAATTTCATACTTCATTGATTCCAAGACACACATTTCCTCCCCACATCTTAATGTCTTACAATCAGGCAGCTCACAGTTATTGACCAGGGAGCAATTATGACCTAGGTTTTACTATCTGCACATTTGCACACTTGGTCACTGCTGCTCATGGTATAAACCTTTGAATTAAACCTGCACCGTAGGAACTGCACTACGAGGCTTTCTTTGCTGGTTGGCCTTTCCTATTTATTGTAAGAAGACATCGTGGCTGCTCTGCGGGGAATTGCTGAGTTTAATTGCTGTTTAAAATGTCTTAGAAATATTATACTATTACTTGGCCTCGAAATGAAAAGTTACTGCATATAAGGCATGGAAATAGAGCAGCCGTGGGCAAACTACGGCCTGCGGGCCGGATTCGGCCCGTTTGAAATGAATAAAACTAAAAAAAAAAAAAAAAAAAAAGACCGTACCCTTTTATGTAATGATGTTTACTTTGAATTTATATTAGTTCACACAAACACTCCATCCATGCTTTTGTTCCGGCCCTCCGGTCCAGTTTAAGAACCCACTGTGGCCCTCGAGTCAAAAAGTTTGCTCCACCCCTGAAATAGAGTGATGGGATATAAATTAGATATTAATGCAAACATTCATCACTGAAGGAATGACTAAAATTCCACATTTTCTTGCAAAGCCGCCAGCAAGTACTGTACACTCCCCTTAAGCACTGCTCCCTTCTGTTGCTGAGATCCCATGCAAAAGGGCTGTCTTTGCACGTGAGGCAGCATCATTGAAGGCAGCGATCGTGGCCAGTGTTTTCTTTTTCTGTCTTTCCTTAGTGGAAAGTAAGTTAATGGTGCATTTTACAATCAATAAAGTCGTCAGTTGAGCAAAATATGGCCATTTTCAATGTTTCATGCTCTACCTCCAGTCAACTACCAAGTCCTGCAGTTTCAACTTCCTTAGCAGCTCTTGAATCTGATTACCCCCACCCTACCACCTTGCTCTAGGCCTTTATTCTCTCTTGCCTGGACTGTTACAGTGGCCCCCAAATCGGTCTCCGACCCTAGCCTTGTCCTCAAAGATCCGTCTTCCACACTGCTCACAGTGCAAATTGGATCCCGCCTTAGCTTCCCAGGGAATGTGAGCTAAAGTCCAATTCCTCACCTTCTCCCTAAACTGGTCCTACTTCTCCTCTAGCCTCCTCTGTTCCAGAGTCCAGCCCTGCCTGCCTTTCTCCAGGTATATGCCAAGCTGTCTTATGGATCCGAGAATGCCCCCTCCTCCTATTTACTCCCCAATCCTATCCCACTTGTGAACTCCTACTTATCTTTTGAATCCCAACCCGAGGATCACCTCTTCTATGAAGGCCTCCTTGGTTCCCTGCCCCACCTACCACTCACTATTCACCAGGAAGAGTTGACCACTTCCTCCTATTCTGCCCCACTGCGCCTTTCCTCAGATTTCTAAATACCCATACTAGAAAAAGTTTGGTATAGCCATCCAATGGAATGGATGAGTCATTAAAAAGGGCAACATGGGAAGACGATTAATGATAAAGTAAAAAAAGTTGTATACAAGTTGTATATACATTCTGATATCAACTAAATGTATATAAATTGGAAAAAGATGATGAGAAAACATGTCAAATTTGTAATAGTGGTTTTCTCTGTAATGGGAATGGTGTTTATTTTTGTACAAATCAAGTCTTTAAATAAGTAGGGATCATTGTCATAATTAGTAAAAGTATTGAAACCTCTCTTACTATAATTAGAAAGCTGTGCGAAGTTGTACAGCAACTTTACGATGTGTTTCTGGGGCTGTTTCTTCATCTTGCTCTTCGTCCTGTGGCAGGTTTTATGGCCGGAAGATGGTGAGTATCTTGATGTCGAACGCCAAGTTTGATGCATTTCTGAAGCAGTGCCTGCCATCCCACGACTTGCGGAAGGTCATGGCGGCCATTAAACAGCGGGTGAGTTGGTGGGTGTGATGGGTGTTGGGTAGGGGGCCAGAGCTGAGACTGGCAGTCCTCATGCAGGTCAGGGGGCGGGGGCTGCACTCGGAGGCTTTTATTTCACCCAGGACTCCTGCCGGGCGAGGTCAACGTGATTTCCTTGTCCTCTAAGCCTGGTTCTGCCCCCCTCTGCCTGTGTCCCTTGAGCCTCCCTGGGCCTCCACATCTCCATCTGTGAAATGGGGATCTTGACCCCTAATACTTGGCCCTGACTACCAGCGCTCTGGGAGGCTCAGCTGCGCCCTGGGAGGCCTCCAGGGGAGAGGTTAAGGTCTAGGCTGGAGTCTCTGGCACTTCCCCAGAGGGTTCACTCCTTCTGGTTCACGCTCTATGTGTATTTTCCAAGGGACTAGAAGAGAGTGATGACCTGCCGTCTGCCAAAGGCCACAAGGTGTCGAGGAGTCTGGCCGTGTGTGAGAACGGGCTGCCCGGTGAGGACGGGTACGGCCACTCTCGTCTCCCTGGGCTCCACCTCCAACATGCCGATGGGGCAGCCAGGGTGGCTCTGGCCGGGAGTTGGAAACCAAGCGGGAATCTGAAGGTCACTCCTGTGCCTAACACTTAAACTCCTGGGAGGACCCATCTGATCTCCTTAGCAGGGACCCAGGGGAGCCTCCCCCCCCCCCCCCACTCCGTTCCAAGAGTAGCTTCCTGTTCTCTCCCACGTGTACTCTGGGCCAGACCTGATCAGCCAGGCTCCCGGCCCCTTCTCTTCTCTCTCCCTGCTGTGCCTTTGCTTCTGCTGGTTCTTTGCCTTGTATGGGCCGCCCGCACCTCGAACAAGCCTGTTTATTCTACCAAATCCCACGAGATCCAGCTCGCCCGCCACCCTCTCCCACGACCTCTATCTGACACTCTGTGTCCCCGCGACCTCTGGGGGACAGAGCATCCCCATCCTGCAGTCCTCTGTCAGCCATGGACTTAGCCGTCCTGTCTCCCACGGGTCTCTGAGCCCTTAGGGCAAGGCCATCTCTCATCTCCTTGTTCTCAGCGCCCCGCACAGGTCTTGGCGCTCAGTAGACAGAGAGTGGAATGTAGGAATGAATGGCAGAATGGTGTCGGGCTCTGCCGGTGGAACTCGGGTGCAAGGCATGAGCTCAGAAGAGCGAGGCTCTGAGCTGGGATGGGGCTAGAGTTCTGTATGGAGCTGCTCTCATTCTGGCTGGAATGGGCCAGGGGGCACAGGGCGCATGTGATCCCAGCCAAAGAGAACAGGACTTTTTAACATCGTCCCAGTTTCTGGAGGACTGTGAGCAGGGCCTACACAACCAGGGGCAGGATTCAGGCACCTGGCAAGATCTTCCCCGACTCTTAGGTGAAACGTGCCCCAGTTATCCTTTCGTGATTCCGCCCCTCACTCCAAGCTTTCTCCTCCGTTCTTCACCTGCCTGCTGAAAAGAAAAGGCAGGAAGAGAGAGCCCTGCCCCCTGGGGCTCTAGGCAATCATATTGTTGTCCCCGGAGGAAGGGGCCTGGGATAAGGTGTGCCCATGCCCCGGCTGCCCAGGTCAGATGCTCCTTCTGCTTAGGCTCAGCTCCAATGGCCCGAGGCTGGCGGGGCTGCGCTGTTCCAGGAGGGGTGGCTTAGAGATGGCGGAGCAGCTGCGGGAGCTAACACGGCTGCTGGAGGCCAAGGACCACCAGTCTCGGATGGAAGGTGTGGGGAGGCTCCTTGAGCACTGCAAGGCCAAGCCGGAGCTCATCACCGCCAACCTGGTCCAGGTGAGCCTGCCTCCCCCCTCCTTCCCCCCGTCTCTCCCCATGAGTGCAACTTCAATTTGGAAAACTCTGAACAGGGTTAGACATTGGCCAGACCCCTCAGGGTAAAGGGAGCCCAACAAGGATTTGCTAGCCAGTTGCCTTGGTAACGCTCTAAGACTACTTGGAAATGGCTGAAGGGATGAGGGCGCTGCCTCTTACGAGGCACCATGGGACCGCTCAGAGGTGTCCTGGGCATCTCTCAGCCCTCTTGTGGGGAGCAGGGCAGGAGTGAAGGGTGCCGCGGCCAAGGGCGCTGCTGGTCCAGCTATGTGCATGACGTTTCGGGGCAGAGCATGTAGTTGGCCAGGAGACAGGGCCAGGATGGGTGAGGAGCAGGCACAGGCTGGAAACCAGAACAGATGCCTGCTTCTTCCAGGAGCAAGGCTGCTGACAGCCAAGCCACATGGCGAGTGGCGGAGACACAGGCATGGAGGCAGCAGGCCTGGGCTTCCTTTCTTCCTGGCTGTGTGAGCTGGGCCAGTGATTTCACCTCTTTCAGCCTCAGTTTTTGTTTTTAATGGCAAAGTGAGGATGAGAACACAGGCCTGCCGGGTTGTTAAGATCATTCCAGGAAAGAGAGAGTGAGGGTACCTGACAAGATGCTCTCCAACTGGGCACACGAGTGCTCAATGTGGGGTCGTTCTGCCCTCCGGCACGCCCCACCCCTTTGAGGCGGCACACTCTTAGCCCCTGAGAGTGTTCTGGCCCAGGTTGGATGACGCCTGTCAGGGCCACAGGGGCCCCTGGCCGGGGTGGGTGGCTGGGCTGTGGGACTCCTGCCCGCCTGGTTCCCACGGGCTCTTGGTTTCTGTTCTCTCAATAGGTGTTCGATGCTTTCACCCCAAGGCTTCAGGATTCCAACAAGAAAGTGAACCAGTGGGCGCTGGAGTCCCTCACCGAGATGATTCCCCTCCTCGGAGAGAGCTTGCACCCCATGCTGCTCTCCATCATCGTCGCCGTTGCAGACAACCTCAACTCCAAGAACTCGGGGATTTATGCTGCCGCTTTGTCTGCACTGGACGCGATGGTCGAGAGTCTGGGTGAGCCTCCTGCCGTGGTCCCGCTTGGCTCTGCTGGGCAGCTGGCCCCCTCCCCAGTGCCACCCTGGGCTGGGCCCACCCTTCCTGCTTGGCCATCAGCAGAGTGGTGAAAGGCACGGGTTCAGTGTTTTCCCAGAGGCTGTGTAGGGCACGGGTCGGTGGCCTAGGGCCTGCGAGGTTCTTGGTTGGCAGCTTTTCCATGTCCCATCCACCTGCGTGTCTTAGATGATGAAACTGGAGGAGACGTGGAGATGATGTCGTCTTGCCTCCGTTAGCACACACGACGTAAATGACTCACCCAACGTCACATGGCGCCCCAGAGTGAGCCAGCCGGGTATTGAAGGAAAAACAGGTCAGGATTGCCTGGAAGGAGTTGGGAGGAGCTGTCAAGAATTGTCTTAGATGTAGACATGGCAGCAGTGAATGTGGCTTGCATGGGGACCAGGCGGATGCTGGTGAGACCGCAGGGCGAGCCTGTTGGAGAGGACCAAGTTGACGGGCAGGTGGGCCTGGAGGGCTGGCCAGCTTGGTCGTCTGGTGCAGGAGACAGGCCGGGGTCCCACTGGCTTTTTTGAGTGTGAAATAGCTGAGAGCTGCCTTTTAACAACACTGTTTGGGGCCAGAGCTTCGGGTGTGAGGGGTTTGGTGTGAGGGGCGGGGAGTGACATTGGAATAGGGTTGGGGGAGGAATGAAAAGAAAAAGCGGAAGGAGCTATGGGAGAGACATCAGGAAAGGCAGGGCCTTCCCAGTTCCCTGCGGGCTTTGCAGTATCACATCTTGGCCCTTGAACATCAGGTGGCACTTTGGTGCATAGACTTAGGTTCTCAGTCCTTTATAGATTACTTGAGGGTGCTATTTAGTGTATCTAGTACACAGGCTGACGTGCGAGGTCAAACCTCCCAGGGTATGCGAGAATGTAGGTCACACTTAGACTTATGTCCCAGCCAGGAGTGGAGCCGTGAGTTTTCACAAGCCAGTCTTGCCTTGATGCAAGAGAGCGCAGGATCTGGGAACTGTTGCTGTTTGCCTGTTGTTTGCTGTACGTTCTGATGAGTACAGAGCAATGTCCTCTCTTTAGCACCCACAGCATCCCCACAGTGAGGCTGGGACGTGGCCTGGCCCACACACTCCCCCCACCTCATCCTCGCCTCCTAGCCTGGGCCCAGCACCGTGTCCTTGGCTGGAGCCTCCAGGAGAAGTTCCAGTTACAAATCAAACGCCCGTCCAGGCCCTCCTCCGCCTTTCAAGTTCATAAATATTGTCAATTTCCTCCCTTCATCTCAGAGGGAATTTATGATTTGCTGGGTTTGTCGCTGTAGAACAAATAATATAAATCCAGCTCTAAATTATGGCTTGTTCTCAGGGCTGCTGTGGGTAAGTGAGATTGCTGTTGCCAATAACTGAAGCTCCTGGTAAATCATCGCAGGCCCTGGATTTATTGGGAAAACCTACACCAAGCAAAATAGGCTTTAGCTGTTTGAAGAGGAAAGCACCCTTGTCTGGGGAGAGGAGATTTAACTCTTCCTTTCCGGTTTTGCCACCGGGCCAGCTTCGGGCTGCAGAAGCTAGAGTCTCGCAGTGTCATAAGACTCAGGTCCCCTCTCCCTGGGGCCCCGCCATATGTACCTGGGCTGGGCACCCTGGAAAGGGCCCTGGGGAGGGTCTGCTTTTGTGAGCTGACCACACCTTGAGTCAGGTTGCAGTTTCCAGGAGGACACCTAGGAATCTCATTTCCTCCTGGGACAGGTTGTCCTCAAGTGTGGCTGACGGTGTCCCCTCTGGCCCATCAGCTCAGGCACTGGGTGCAGTGAGCCTGGAAGCAGGTGGGAGGGGAACTTGCTCTCTGCTCCTTGGGTCAAGGCGAGGCTGGACTGCAATGGGGTTGGCCTTGGAGGGATGGAGGAGTCCAGTGAATCCCTGGCAAAGGCTCCCATGGGGCCCACAGTGTGAAGCTCTAGGTCTTGGCTCCGCGTCATTTGAACAGGCGTGGCAGTGGGCGCTCAGGGCCGTGTGGCTTTGCTGTGAGCCGTACCCTCTCCGCCCCACCAGCAACATTGGTTTTGGAAGAACTGTTCACTAGGAAGCGATGAACCCAGTCCCATATCCACCTAGGTCAGACCTGAGGGATTTAGGTTGCCAACAAGAAGAATTCATCTCTGCCGGGGTGTGCCCATGGTAGACACACTCTTTCCAGGAGGGGTTCGCATGTCTGGAATGGTCACGCCTGGTCTGCAGAGGGTGAAATGGAGGTGATAACTAAACTTCCCCCTGGCCCAGGGCTTTGGGTGGTAGAAGCAGGGATGGGGCAGGTGGCACAGAAGAGAAGGGGTGCAAATCTTCCTTCCCACGTCACCCAGGCTGAGTCTGGTGGCCCTGGTGGTTCCGGGGGGACCCTCGGCACCCTGCAGCCCCTCCTGGGAATGGCTCGGAGCCCTTGGAGCAGAGGGAGCTCTCGCCCAAGCCTGGTCCTTCTGCCCCACAAGGGATTCTGGGCCCCAAGCTGCAGAGCATCTGTGCAATGCTGTGAAGTACTTAAGTGTGAGAAGTCACAAAGCAACAGCTCAACAGGCTGTATTCACTTCCTGCTCTGCCAGGCCAAGGGGGTCAGGAGCACAGCCACGTTGGGGGGCTAGCCTCTTGGGCTGCGTCTTAAGACCCCGCTTTATTCTGGAAGTCAGTGATCAAGGTGACTCATCAGGCCACCACATCTCTTCTAGCTTTTAGGGTTTCTTTAGGGACAGGCGGTGTGTTGGTTACAGAGCAGGTGGGATTTCTGTCCCTTCCCGCCTTTGAGGAGATGGTGAGGAAGGAAACACATTGCTCCCTGACCTCTGCCCTTTGGCCCTGCCTGCCTGGGGGCTTCTCCAGGGCGAGGCTGGAGTGGCACCTGATTGTAGGGGCATTAGTCTGAGTACCGAGGCAGTTCCTGAGCCGGCTGGCTGGCTCTTTGGGCTCGGTCCTGGGCGACTCACAGCAGGAGCGTCCTCACTGAAGCACCAGATGGCTGACAGCTCACCTGCTCCCGGTCAGACCCCCACATTCAGGCTTCTGAGCGCCCAACGTTCTGTCAATTCACCGCAGCCTCTGGCCAGAGAGCAGATAAGCTCAGAAATGGGTGACTTCAGATCCACTTGGGCTATTTTTCTCTCTGACTGGAAGCCTATTACCTTGTATAAGTCATGTGACCAACATATTGTGTTCATGGAATTTACAAATTCATCCGCGGTGCCCCTCTAATACACCAAGTGCTTGAGGACATCCCTTACCTTCTGTGGTCTGCGTGCACACAGATTTCCCTGGTTATAAACCATAGTGTAAGTACAGTTTTGACTTTGCGTCTTTCATTTAACACGACGCAAAAGCATACTTATTAATTATTGAGGAAATAAAAATGCAAAGCATCTGGAGGGGAAAAATCTCACAGTCCCAGCTCCTAAAATAAACCATCATTAACTTTTGGTGTTTTTCATTATAGATATTTTTCTGGGCCTGTTTGTATACATGGCTGTGATTACCTTACACATTTGAATCTTTTTTTAAAAGACAAAGCATAAGCATTTACATATCATTACACACTTGAGTCACTGTGCAGTTCCATAGCTCACACTTTCTGTTCAGGTGGCTCATTCCAGTTTCTCCTTGTGATGAACAGACTTAGTTTTGGCAGCCACAGGGAAGGTGGCTGTGTGACATCATAACTTACTGAGCTTATTGCGTAGTGACATCATAACTCTTCAGCTTATTGTCAGGAGTCCAGTTTGATTCTAGTTTTTGCTGCTGTTGTTCATATGCCACCATGTTTTCTATACTTTCTTTTTTTAAAAACATGTATTTTTATTGGTTTCAGAGAGGAAGGAAGAGGGAGAGATAGAAACATCAGTGACGAGAGAGTGCCATCATTGCCTCTGCACGCCCCCCACTGGAGAGCTGGAAACCCAGGCATGTGCCCTGACTGGGAATCAAACTATGACCTCCTGGTTCATAGATCGACGCTCAACCACTGAGCCACGCCGGCCGGAATGCAAGCATTTACTGATCCCCCGTTGTGTGCCAGGCCCCTGGGTCCATGCTCTGGAGTAGGTGTCTGCTGGACGTGCATTTTTCAGCATTCCCCAAGTTCTTTCTCTTTTCCTGCTCTGGGAGGCCATGTCAGTGGCCAGGAGTGGGAGGTCCAACTGCATCCAGAGAATGTTCTGGACTGTGAGGTGGTGGAGCGGGGGGCGGGGGGGGGGGGGAGGGCAGCATGAAGGGAGAAGTCCTTGTGTTCAGAGGTGAGCTCATGGCTGATGGGGGAAGGGGGGATAGAAACACCCGCACACAATAATGCAGGTGATGACATAAATACTTATACAATCACGGCTTTACTGAGACCACTTCTCGCAACCTGCAATATTCTCTTTTACCTCCCAGCGCAAATTATTTTCGAGACTCTTGTCTTATGGGTGGAGCTTTTGGAAGCAGCAGAGAGTACACTTTCTCCTCTGTATACCTTACAAGTCTCAGGAAGAGAGCGAGGGAAACAGGCATTAGCTCTTGCTAGAATGGCTACCCGATGGAAAAAGAAAGCTTTGACTGCATGCCAGTGGGGATACGGAGACCCTGTGCTGAGGGCCTGCAGGAGCTCAGAAAAGGTGTAACTCGCCTGAAAAGACTTCCTCAGGCAGGTCTCTAAATGCTGTCCCCTGTAAAGAGAAATCTGGCCTCGAGATGGTCAGCTCTGGGGTCCTGGGACGTACTGGCCGGGGTCTGCCCTGGTAGCACCCCTTACCTCCCAGACTCCCAGCCACATTCCTGAAAAGTGCATTTTGTTACTGGTTCCGCCTCCCATTGGATTGTGCTATGGCTGCTATGGCTGCTGTGGTCGCGAAATGTTGGGGGCCGGGCGTGCCGGCTGCCTCCGGGGTTCATGCAGAGGCGTCGGAGGGGAAGGAGACAGGTCTGACCTTGTGTGTGTTCTAGATTCGTGTCCCTTCCTTGAGCGAGGGCACTTTCCTCACCTTATGTGTCTCTGTGAGGGACGCAGTATTCCAAGTTCAATCGTCTGAGAAGCCAGGAGACATCCGCTAGCACGGGGAAGAACGAGCAGCTTCTAAATTCAGGCCCCGTGGTGTCCTGCGGGAGCTGACGTTACTTTAGAAACACGTCAGAGAAGGCCGGAGACTCGCCTCTTTATCCCGAAACTCCGCCTCCCCAGCCCCTGTGATTTCACCACCAGTGGTTCCTTCTGTAATAACACAAGGGCCTCTTCCCCACATGGGTGCTGTGGGTGCCTGGCGCTGAGCTGGCGCCCTTGCTCAGGCCACAGCATCACGGCCACCCTCCCTCTCTTCCAGACGACCTCTGCCTCCTGCAGACGTTTGCTGGGCGGGTGCGCTTCCTCAGTGGCCGCGCAGTGCTTGACGTCACAGACCGCCTGACAGGTGAGCACCCCCAAACATGCCCCCCACCCTCAGGTCAGTCTCTACGCTCCTCCCCTGGCATGTGGTTGAGCCCACTTGTCTCAGACCAACACTAATTCCAGGCCATTTACCATTTTTGATAATCTGGGCTTTAAAGATAACCCCTCCATGGCCAGAAGATGATCTTTGCATTTGGTCAGAATGAAGCAGGTTGGCACATAACTGGAATAGTTCTTCAGAAACCACGAAGCCTGTCTTCCTCTCCGCCACGGGCCTTCGGGCACCTGGTCCCGCCTGGGCAGACCCCGCCTTGCGGTCCAGGGCTTGGTCAGCAGCAGCGTGGTCCTGACAGTTAGGGAAAGCTGCCTTTCCTTCGCATGTGCAGCCTGGCGAGTGGGCTGGATTTCAACCCCACTCAACCCCCAGCCAGCTGCCCGGGGCTGTGTTACGTGCAGATGGGGCCTGGGCCTGAGTCGGCTCTGCCTTGTTCAAGCTTCAGCTGGGAAAGCCGGCGCCAAGCTTGTCGGCTTTGAGTGCACAGCATTAGCCTCGAGTGATTTCATTCCAGGCCCAAAACCGTCTCCTGTGGCCCTGGAAGAGCCAGCATGGGAAGGACACAGGCTTTGGGGGGACAGGCCCGTTAGCCACCGGCCAACTCTGACCTTGGGCAGGTTGCTGAGATGGTTTGACCATCTTGCTTGCTTGCTGGAAGTCTCCTCCCCATTGTAGGGACGTCCCATCAATGCAGGACTCAGCCTGCTCTCTGGACTCCCGAGGGCCCCCTAAGGTGCAGATGATCATGCCACCCCCCTGCATGGCTCCCAGCAGTGTTCAAGAGAGTGACCGGCTCCCTGGAGGGGCCCACATGGCCTGTCTCCGCCTGGCCCTCTAGACTCTGCCCCCTTCTCCACCCCCAGTTATAGGTCCTGGATCACAAATCCTCATAACAACCTCGCAAGGAGGGTGGGGTTTCATGATTATCCCTTTAATAGAAATAAAAAACACACACCAAAAACCAAAAGCTCAGAAGGTCAAGTGCACAACGTCCCTGGGCGGCTAATCCAGGATTTGTCCCCAGAAGCCTGGCTGCAGAACCAAGCCTCAGCCTCCGTGCTATGGGCCTCTGCCTGAGTGGCCCCGGCCTTGCCTCCTAGGTGCCAGCATGCCCCCCTCCTTAGAGAGGCCGGCCGCCCGTGCTCTCACCTCTGCCTGCAAAGCCCTTCTCCACCCTTCTTCCTCCACCTGGGCGATGCCCACTTCGTCTGGCATCACTTCCTCTGCCTCCTTTCTCCCCAGCCCTCCTGCCTGGTTTCATGTGCCTCTAAAGAGCACATCCCACCCTGTGCCCGCCTCCACCTGCTGGCTCAGCCAGCGCCTCACAGCATTGGGCCCTGGGGTGCTCAGCACATGCAGCCTGGCTGCAGGCATCATGCCATCTCCTCCACCGGCCCATCTCTTCTGGCCGTGCTGCTTGCCCTGGTTTAGTTATCCCAGTGACCTCGGAGTGGCCCCTTACCTTCCATCCAGGTGCCAGGCCTTCCCCAAGCAGGTGAGGCGAGTGAGGCAGCCACAGTGCGATGCTGTGGGTGCCCTGGGGTGAGAACTGGGCCACATCACTAGACCAACCTGGGTACCAGACAGGGAACCCTTTCTGTTGCTCCAAATCAGTATTTTCTGGGTAAAAGCCTTCTTGTCCTTGTATTGGTCATTTCTGGGGCCCAGAGGTCGGTGGGCACCCCAATTTAGATGACCTATTTACTATATATATCCCCTGCTCTCCCCAAAGCAACAGTTTCTATGTAGCTCTTCTGTTAACTAGGTGTCAGTCAGGAACACAGAAGGAGTTCCAATCAACACAGGCTTGGACTAATAATAGCACAGCTTAACACCCGTAAATCTTTTGCTAATTACTTTAGCTGCCTTTTAAGCTTAAGTTTAATGGGGGTTTCTTCCTCATGATGACTCCCAGAAGGGCCACTGCCAGTCTCTTCCAGCCTGAGAGATGCATCCATCAGCCAGGTGCCCCCCTCCCTGTACCCAGGGGAATGGGAACTCATGTGGCGGGATTGATGCCTCCTTTGGTGTGTGTGCATGTGTGTGTGTGTGTGTGTGTGTGTGTGTGTGTGTTTGTGGAGTCCAGGGTGGTGGTTGTGGCAGAACAAGGGTGGGAGCTGCTGGGGGCAGGTGGACCCCCCACCCTTTGGTGGAAACAGGGGGCCCTGCCTGGGCCTGGTTCTTGGGGAAGTTCTCACCCCCATTTGCAGGTGGAGATTTAGGAAACGTTGAGTCAGAGTAGGTAGCTGGCCATACAGTGAGGTTTGGCATCCAGGCGCTGGGAATACGCCATTTGAAAGGGCGTCGACTTCTCTCTTGAGTACAAGTTTTCCCTATTTTTTGCAGGAAGTCTCATGGGTGATAACGCGGATTTAAGCAATACTAGGTACCAGTTGTCACCTGCCCACCTACTTCAGCACTTCGCATACATTTATTATCTAATCTAACAATCGCAAGAGTTTGGTTCCTGATTACGATCTTTACTGATTAGGGAACAGGCTCAGAAAGGTTGGGCGGCTTTCTCAAGCTCGCGCCCGCCAGAAAATAGCAGAGGCAGGATTGAATCAGGTGTGCCTGCCTCTCCCCCTCTCCTGGGCTGCTGGGACCCCAAGCACTTTGCCTTGGCCTACCCCTCCCTCCATTAAAAAAATATTCAAAATGTTATTTTATAACCATTTGGGATAAACACAAATACTAGTACACACCAGGCTGCATATCTTCAAATTTCCTTCTTCTCATTTGAAAAGAGATTGAATCATGTTCCTGAGCCCATAACTGTCACTGGGCCTCAGGCGTCCACCGGCCCTGGGGGGGCTGCTGCCTGTGAGGCACAGAGCTGGGGTCCGGAGACTAACCGATGGAGTAACCCTGCCTCTCTCTCCCTGACAGTGCTGGTGGCCTTGGTGTGCCCCCGAAAGCCCCAGGCCGTGGAGCGCCACGTCCTTCCGGTCCTCTGGTACTTCCTGACCAACATGATCGGGAACGGGGTGCTGCCGGGGCGCGGGGGGAACGTCCGCGCGGTGGCGGGTCGGCTGTCCCGGTGCCTCCAGCAGCACCTGGGCTCCCGGCTGCAGGACCTGGCCGCCGGCCAGCCACAGCACGTCCTCCAGACCCTCCAGGAGCTCTTGGCCACGGAGTCCCGGTGAGGCAGCCCCGGTCACCGACGGAGGGATGGCACCCACAGCCACCGGCCCTGCCAGCTGGGTTAGAGGCAGATCTGAAATAGGCGATCGTTATTTTTGATCTTATTTTATGTTTATGGTGGCATCATCTCCTGGTCTGCTTCCCTTAGCGTTCCAGATGTACATAGTGTATTGTGCAGTAGAAATAAAAGAACGACTTATTTTTCTAAGGTCTTCTTATCTTCCACTCTTTGAACCTCAGAGAATGTTTCAGTAACTAGGTTCCTGGCACACAGAACAGAGCACGAGCACAGCAAAACGGGCTGTGGATGATACCGAGACAGAGAACGACGGAGAAAAAGTGCAGCACAGGCCCACACGGCGCAGGCCATTTTGGGGTGTAGCCCCCCCAGTCTTTGAACAGCTGGACAACCCCCACCCCAGTCCTGGGACCCTGAGTCGGTCATTCCGTTCCAGTCCATGCGCCAGTGGCCTGACTGGAGGTGAGTGTAACAAACAGCTCTTGGGTGGGGGGGACACTGTCCTTCTGCTTGCAAACTCTCTGTGCAGCGCCGGGGGTCCTATGCCAGCCTGCTCATGACACATGTCCAGCTCAGGGAGAGGCAAGGAGAGGGGGACATCGGCATTCCTAAGCGCCCTCCCTGGAAGTGCCCTCTGGCTCCTTCTGAAGTAGATGGCGAGTTTGCATTGAAACGCGTCAGTGGAAGCACTTGGCGGAGCCTCGCTCCACGCGGTAGCAGGGCCACCTGCAATCACTCAGAGGCTCTGGAGTCACGCAGGTTCCTCCAGTTGGGCTGGATCGCGAAGCCCGAGGGCGTGTTGGATCAGGATGGGCCAGGACGCGAGGAAGCAGGGAAGGTGCTGCCCACTGGTGGAGTGGCCAGAGAAATGGCGTCCCGAAGGTGAGAGGGGCCGTCGGAGAAATGGCGTCCCGGAGGTGAGAGGGGCCGTCGGAGGAATGACGTCCCGGAGGTGAGAGGGGCCGTGAGAGAAATGGCGTCCCGGAGGTGAGAGGGGCCGTCGGAGAAATGACGTCCCGGAGGTGAGAGGGGCCGTCGGAGAAATGACGTCCCGGAGGTGAGAGGGGACGTGAGAGAAATGGCATCACGGAGGTGAGAGGGGGCCGTGAGGGAAATGGCGTCCCGGAGGTGAGAGGGGCCGTGAGGGAAATGGCGTCCCGGAGGTGAGAGGGGCCGTCGGAGAAATGGCGTCCCGGAGGTGAGAGGGGCTGTCCGGGGCTTGGTCTCTGGACACAGGAGGAGTGGCTCTGCCTTGACGAGGGCGGGTGGCAGGTTGACAGTGGTGTGACCAGGAAGAATTAGGGCTCAGGGCATCACCTCAAACTCAAGGGCAATATGGTCCCAGTCAAGAAGCCCAGACCCACGGCAACACTCTGGGGCAGGTCACCGAGGCCCCACCTGACGGAGGGCGGAGTGCCACTGTCCTGAGCCTCTTCTGGGGAGACAGCCCCACAGCGGGCCAGGAAGCCCCCCGTCGACTCACCTCTGTGTTTCTAAACCAGGTGGGTGCCCCGGGTAGGAGGCCACTTTCCCATCTTGCCCACGTTGCCAGGTGTAACTAGGCCGCCCCTTCCCTCCCCAAATGCCCTGGGGTGAGCGTGCGCAGCACACAGCCATCCTGGGGTTTGGGTTTTAATAGGCAGCTTAAGTGTGATTTTGGGTAATTTAGCCCCAGTGTGAGCACTTCTCACCTCATTGTGGTCCCAGCGGGGGCTTCATGGCCTCCACCGCCCGAGCTGGGTTAAAGGCCTGCTGGACTGGGAGCCATCAAAGATGCTCTGGAGGATGATTTTAAGTGTTTGCTTATTTTTACATCATGTCATTGGTTTTGTTTGCTGGAGTCTGAGCAAGCTTTTGGGGTTTGGTCAGGAGATTGAACTTTCTGCTTGTCAAGATCCTAGAGCCTAGCAGAACATTTCAGGGCTTTTTAGAAGTGTAGGGGCTCAGGGACAGAGTCCGGCAGGTATTTCGAAGGCAGAGGTTAAGTTCAAGGTCATTGTCCTGACTCCCTGTGTTCCTGGCCTGTCTTCCAAGTACATTTTCAAACCCCAAGCTTCCCGTCCCCTATGCTCTGTGGAACTATTTAAAACAACTGGAAACAGCTGAAAAGCAAACAAGAATGCTTTGTCTGGTCCTGTTTTCCTTCATTATTTCAGGTTTAAATCTCACCCCAGGCACCCTGGGCTCTGGGCGTTAGGCCGGGGGGTCTGGCGAAGTCAGTGCCAGCACGACTGAGGCTAATGGGCCTGGCTGATGTGGCTCAGTGGTTGAGCGTCGACCTATGAACCAGGAGGTTCAATTCCTGGTCAGGGCACATGTCCGGGCTCAATCCCCAGTGTGGGGCATGCAGAAGGCAGCTGATCGATGATTCTCTCTCATCATTGATGTTTCTCTCCTCTCTCCCTTCCTCTCAAAATAAATAAATAAAAATATATTTTAAAAACCCCCAAAAGAATGAGGCTAATGGAAAGCCAGTGGTGGGGAATATAGATTGGCCTGGGAGCCAGGGTGGGTTTGAGCTGAGCCACCACTCTTGGCTTGGTTGTGTGTGCGGCCAGAAGCCCTACTTACCTGAGATGCTCTTACCTAAGGTGCAGGTAGGCCTGGGGAGTCGAGCACAGGCCAGTGTAACATGGGCTAATACAGGCTCAGGACACGACTTTATGGCAGTTCCACAGAGCCTTTGACGTGGGGCTACTGACTAATGGGCTGTCTCTGAAAGACTCGCCTTGGAAGATGGGGTGGGTGCTGGCAGCCTGTAGGCCGTCCACCAGATGATCAGTTGACGCACGTGTTGACATTTACCACTCACTGCACCGGCTCCCCTGATACACGCCAAACACTGGCTTATTTTAGAAAAAAGAATGTATTTCTCAAAATCCCTTTCCTTCGCAGGGTAGGCTTTATGAGGCACATCTTGCCAAACACACGCTCTTCATAGTGAAAGAAAAGTCTGCTCCGCCTGCTCTGCACTGTAGCCACGTGGGCCATTTTAGCTTCTGAACTGGGGGTAGGATGTGAGGAAGGAAAATAGATGCTGCTTATAGTAAACAGCCGCTCAGACCCACGCTGTGGAGGGAAGTTGCAGTTCATTTTCAAGACTGTATGTGTACTTGCAAAGAGCTGTCACTGCTCTGCCAGAATATATTTGCTTGTTCCCCTCAGGAGTCCTTCTAATGGAACTGGGAAATGTGCTTCCCCCGGGGCTGAACTGTCTGCTGTGCAACCGATGTGTTGATGGAGAGCTGGCTGAGGACCTCCCTCTCCCCAGCTCAGGGGTCTTCCTGGGTGCGGAGGAGGAGAGGGAGGAGGAGAGGGGTCATTGTGGGTGTGGAGGAGGAGGGGGAGGAGGAGATGGGGTCTTCATGGGTGTGGAGGAGGAGGGGGTTCATACACCCCCGAAAGGAGCTGGCCCAAATAAGAATAGGGGTGTATTATGTACCCCTTAAATGACTCTCCTGTGCTGGGCTCCCTGTTGTCTTTATAAACAACATTCGTTCTTGGTTTCCAACCCTGTGAAGAAAAGGTGCAGACTGTTGAGTCCCCAAAAGGTTGGGGCCATGCCTTAATTAATTTAAAAAGACAAAACAAAACCCAAAACCTGCCCTCCTGTTTCCCTTGAGCACAGAAGTGGACTGGGCCCAGCAAGGCCAAGGTTCTTGAGGGGCAGGTAAGAGTGACCCCCTTGAGAAGCTGTGGGACTGGGCTTGTCCTCCTGGCCGCCAGCTGTGCTCTCCAAGGCAGAAGCCAAGGCATGGGTTTGACCAAAGGAAGGCCTGGTCTCCAGGAGGCTCAAAACCGAGCTGATGCCACCCACACAGGCGGTCCATTGTGGTGGATTTAAGTTCTTTTGTTCAGAGTCTAATTCACAAATGATTTGGGCTAACTCTGGGAGTTGGGATGGTGGCCCAAAAAGCACATCTTTGATCCATCTGCTCCCGTGCCAGCTTGGTCCTTCGTCCCCTTTGACCTTTACTGCCTCGCAGCCCCTGGGCCTTGGCACCCCCTCCTCATACACCCCAGGGAAGCTGACTGGGGATTCTTGAAGCCTTTGGGCCCTTGGGCAACATGATGTCTACTGAGCTCGTTGACCCTGCTGCTTGAGCCTGGAGGCTTCTGGGACCTCTCATTACAGCACACATGGGGACACATTGCAGCGCCCAGCACTGTCCTGGCACAAGTGGGTGCTCAGGAATTGCAGAGGGTGAGAAGCATGACCTGCTCCACGGCTGATGGCAGGAATGCTGCCCGCAGCTCGAAGCGTGGGTGTTGGCTGCTGCTCACCAGCCAAGCTCGGGGGAGGGGCAGCCGTTCATCTCAGAGAGCCTCCGCCAGGCAGAAGGCCAGCAATGGGTCATTCCAGACTCTTCCAGGGCATTCTCTCTGACGCTGACCCCTCCATGGTATAACATGCTGCCCAGCTCCCGGCTGCCCACCCGTAGCTCCCGTTGCGGCAGCCAGGTGCTCAGGCCAGCCCCAAACCTCTAAGACAAGGCCCTTTCCAGGGCTGGGGATGGGGGCGGGGGTGAGGAGGGGGAAGGGGCATTGGACAGGCAGACTCCTCCTTTCTGTGGGCCTGGCTCCCGCTTCTATCCTGGTGCTAGTCACTAGACTATTTATTGCCCGCATGTTGTATCCCCAGCCATGTCCCTGTCCAGTCTCCCTGCAGCTGGGTTCTGCTCTGTTTCTTCAGACCTTGGGGAGTTCTGCCCCTAAAGCCTGGCACAGGGCGGGCTCCACTTCCTGTCCAGTCCTCTGGCCTGGGAGCTGGGTCTCTCCACACGGTCAGCCCCCACCCCTGCCTCTTTACCCCGCTGCAGGCCTGGTGCTGCAGTTAGACTGCCCAGCCTGATATCAAGCAAGTTTCCTAGACCTGATGTTCTCACGCGTTTACCTCAGCCCTGCCCCGCCTGGCAGCTGGACTTCCTCCCATTTCCTATAGCCCAGGCAGTTCCCAGGGTCCACCCACATGCTCAGGGGTGTGGCTGGGACCCAGGACCCGCCCTGCTGCCCGAGCTCTGCCCAGAGGATTAGGGCTGCTACAAAGAAAGCATGAGCTGCATGAGCTGGGCGGGGCGGCACAGACATTCCCAGCAGGGGGTTGGTTGTGGCCCCTCTTGGTACTTTGATCACTGTTCCTGGGCGCCTTTGAAGAGTTGATCCCTGTCACCCCTATTTTAATCACTGGACAAGTTAAGGTGAGATTCATTTACTCGGACTCATAGCCGACCCTGAGGTCCTAGCTTAGTCCCTAGGACCCAGTTTAACATGTTCTTGAGTCATGATCTGTTTTAACAAGAAAGGACTTGAGCCCTGGCCGGTGTGGCTCAGTTGGTTGGGCGTCATATTATGCATCAAAAGGTTGTGGGTTTGATTCCCAGTCAGGACACATGCCCGGGTTGTGGGCTTGATCCCTGGTAGCAGGTGAGAGGGTGTGTAGGAGGCAGCCAATAGATAGTATGCTCTCACATCAATGTTTCTCTCTCTTCCTCTCTCTCTTAAAAAAAAAAAAAAGAGGACTTGAAGTCTATAAATTCCCCAAGCTTAAAAAGTGGACACATTTGTAATATCTTATTCAATAAAGGGGGAAAAAAACTTAAAAAAAAATCAGCTTTGCAGCAGAACTGGAGGGTTGCCTCTTAGCTGTACCCAGTGGGTGAGAATTCTTGTCTTGTGACAACCCACTGAGCTGGCATTGAGTCACCCAATTACTGCAAATTCTTTCCTAAATAGAAAGCTCTCCACAGCCTCCAATGGAAAAATTCCAAGATCCGCAGCAAATATCTAGCTTGTTGGCAGAAGCAGGTTTTTTGGCACAAATGACCGTTCTTCACTTCCATTTCAACTCCAGCAGAAGTTCTGCAGGTGACCCGGGTCAAGGTGGCCAAGAAGAGCCTGGGAGAGACCGCACGTGCATGTGAGACCTTACCTCCACATCCCCCCAAGCCCAGGCCCCACGGGGCTTGGAGAACAGGCTGCCTTGTTTGGACGGCGTGGTTGTGCCCACTCACTCTGAGAGGCGTGCGGATGCACAGGGGGAGCATTTGAGATGTATGTGAGAGGCAATGTGGCTGCTTGGATGGGCTGGAAGCTTTGCATTTAGGGCTTTGGTGCTGAGCTGGGGGAGAGAAAGGGGGGTGGGACTGTGTACTTTCATACCTCAGTCTTCTCATCTCGGGAGCAACCAGCTTCTAAACAACGCTCATATTGGGGACGTGAATGCTGAGCTTAAAAAGCAGAGCTTTCCCACCACTCGCACGACGAGATCTGCTTTAGGCGGATGGAGTGACGGGATGCTCATGAGCAATGAAATGTAAAGGGAGGCAATAGATTCCAGGCCCCCGCACCCGTCCATAGTTTTGCTGTGTGACCTCAGGGAAGTCACTGGGTGAGGGGTGCGTTGGTTTTCTGACCTGCAAAACCGGGAGCATGCTATCTGCTTCGTTTATTGTGGTGAGGATAAGACGGTTTCAGAGAGCAGACTCAGGTAAAACACCTGCCCATCGAGAGTAAATACATCCCTCCCTAAATGAAGGCCAGTGCTGGAAGGATTACGAGTGTCCTGTGGGATCCAGAGTTGCAGTTAACTTTTGGATTTCAAGAGAACCCA
This sequence comes from Myotis nattereri, assembly GCF_964212035.1. Lineage (NCBI taxonomy): Eukaryota > Metazoa > Chordata > Mammalia > Chiroptera > Vespertilionidae > Myotis > Myotis nattereri. Next base: position 71,082,376 of record NC_138085.1, on the reverse strand, counting down.
GGAGCTGGGACTGAAAACAGTGCTTGTTCATGACTTAGCAGACCCGTGGGACGGGGCCTCCCAGGCCTTCCCAGGACACCCCCGGAGGAGCTGGTTGGCCCACCGTCCAGGGGCAGCCTGACACTCGGCTGTCACTCTTTTCTTTGCCTGCAGGGTGACTGGTGTCCGTGTGACTCCGTTGGCCAGCCTGTCAGGCCACTTCCTTCCGCTGGGGCTTGTCCTGGGTGCGGCCGGCGCTGGCGTCCCGGTGCAGCCCGTGGCCCAGCACACAGAGTTCTGGGGGAGACGCAGCCCTGCCGCCCTTCAGCTCTGGGGCGCAGGGGCCGCTCCACGGCTCGGTGTCCTTGGGGCTCTCCTCACTGCTGCTGCCGAGAGAAAGGACAGGTGCCAATCAAACAGCCTCTGCTGCTCCTCTGGGCCCACCCTGCTCCCCATTCTCCCTCCGCCCCTCCCTGTCTGTCCCAGACTCTGCATCAGGGTTGCCTGGCAGATGCCGTCCTCGAGCGCCCGCGGTGGCTGGGCAAGGTGGAAGCCAAGCTCCTGGAGTTTCGACTGACAGGCTGAGTCCTGCTCTTCCTCTCATGCCCAGGATCTGCTGCTCTGAACAAAGCCACTCCCTCGGGAGCTCTGGGAGCCGGCCTTTATTTTGTTTTTGTTTCTAAAGCACTTATTTAATAAAGGGCAAGGCTCAGCTAGTTGAATTAAAAACACCTCCAACAATACAGCCCTCCCCCTCCCCACCGGCTTTACTCAGCTGCCACCCTCTTCCTGAGTGGAGTGCAATGGAAGCTGCTTGGCCCGGGCTGGCATGTGGCTAGAACGGACCTTCTGGCTGCTAAGTGATAGAGTGAGAGGGGCTCTGAATGGGGAGGGACGCCCAGTGTGCGTTGGGAGCGCAGAAGGGAGGGTGGTCACAAGCATGGAGCCAGCTTGGGCCGTAAGGGGGACCAGCTCAGAGAGCCACGCTGGCTGTGTGCTGGCAGGCTAGCCTCATGAGGTCGGAGTCTGGCTGTCTGGGTTCAAGTCCCGGCTCTTCCACTTGCTACCTGTGTGACCTGCAGCATGTTAATTGATCTCTCTGGTTCTCTTCTGTGTACAATGAAGATAACAATAGCACCCATCTCCTAGGGCACTCAAAGGTATCAACATTGGGTGAAGCCTGTAAAGCTCTTGGCATGTTAATAGCTCGTGCTACGTGCTCAATAAACGGCCAGCTGTCACTTTGTGCTGCTTTGTAGCAAGAATAGGAAGTCACACCTGCAAAGGGCCCTTGGGGCCACCCTGTCTACTGCAGGTGACACTGAGGTCAGAGCCTCTCCCTCAGTCACCTTCGGGCAGGATAAGGCCGGCTCCCCATGTGCACAGACCAGAGGCCCTTCTCTCTGCCTGTGTCAGCGCGCTGCTGACTGTCCCGTGAGCTCTAGCATGCCGTGGGCTCCACTCCGTGTGGTTGGGCTCCTGTGGGGTGCCCAGTGGAGGACAAGTTTGAGTTTGGATCCCACCAGGATCAAGATGGCAGGAATGGGGGGCTGTGAGGTGGGGTGGGTGTCAGACCGGTACACACATATGATTTTCAGGCTGTGAGGGACCCACCATGGCACCGAGAGCCAGTCTCATCCGTGTTGGGATCTGGCCCCATCCCAGGTCCCTGCAGGACCCCGTGTGGCCACAGCTCACACCTTTCTTCTTTTCCCTGCTCCCGGGAGCCGCTGGCAGGAATGGGGAGGGGCATGCCCAGAGGAGAGGCTGTGGCACACAGTGCCAGGGGAGGCGACTCCGAGGTCTGACACGTGATGTGGTCCTAGAACTCTTGCCCAGCCTCAGCCAGGTTCCACATCTGCATGAAGCTCAGGTTAGGAGATCCATTTCCTTGGTTGCCATGTGACCGTGTTTCTACCTGTTCCCAGAGCTGCTGTGGAGACAGGTAGCCTGAGCCAGGAAATGGTGTGTGTGTGTGTGTGTGTGTGTGTGTGTGTGTGTGTGTGTGTGTTCTACAGAGAGACCCTGCCTGGGGCGTCCCGTCCTAAAGACTAAAAGCACCACATTTAGGGGAGAAAGTCTGGACCCTTCCCAAATGCTCAAGTGCCCCAGCATGCAGAGTCCTCAGAGCGGCCTCCACCAGGGGTTCACACGTAAGAACAGTTGCAGCTCAGTAACTGAGCTTCCTGGGCACGCCTCCAAGGGTGCTCCCAATCCCCTGAGCCCCGAGATCGGGTATATGTAAATACCATTTTTTCTATCAAAGGGCTTATGCCTAGCACAGATGACCTGAAGGCGCCATCATCAGCTGCAGGCCAGCTCCAGGTCCCACAGGTGCGGCTGTGTCCCTGCAAGTCCCTGGCTGAGGAACCGGCCGCTCTGAGTGGGTTCTGGCTGGGTCTGGCTCTCTGAACTGGCTTGTTGGCTTGGCGCACGGTCAGTTTCCTGGTACGGCTTCCCGTCTGCAGGAGGGCAGGACAAAATGCCTGTCATCTACAGAGTGGAGTTCTCACAGCTGGCACGCTTCTGCTCCCAGACGCCAACTTTACAGGGTTGAGTGGGGGACGGGGGCGGGGAAGTGGGGGTGGGCGTGGGGAATGAGCGTTTCCCAGCCCACCCATTGCGTGCGCAGTTTCACCACTGGGAGTGGCTCAGAGGTGTGGTCTTACCAGGAGACAGGGGGATGGGTGTGAGTCATTATGTGACCTTCCACGTGACCTTGGGAAGGTGCCTGTTTATGAATTCTCCTCTCTCTTTCAAGCTACAAGTACTCCCCCCACCCCCAATATCTCTAAGCACTGAGATTCAGGACATAAAACCACCTTTTTGGCTGCCCTTTTCTGAGGAAAAGCCTCTGAGAAGGGCTCTGTTTTCTCCTTGGACAATTTTATGTTGCTTTGCTACTGCTCCTGGTGTTTTAAAATGTTAGTGCTTTTAATTAATGTCATTTTATTGTGCCTGTTTCCAGCTCTCCTCCTGAAGGGCCCAGTTTTAGAAATCTAATAGCCGAGCGAGTGGCTGGTGTGAAGGATAATGCATTAACATTTAGAGAGGTTCTCCGATGAAAGGCACTGTGCTGCAGGAAGCTCATTTTGGATTTAAGAAAAGAGCAATGTTATATTAAGATTCTTGCAAAAATAATCAATACTTCATTTTCTTTCAAGGGGCTGGGGAAGTTTATGTAACCATAATAATGCACAACTTTCCCGAGATAATATCTTTATTTAAAATTGACTGCCGAGTACTTTATAAAAAAAAATTACCATTTATGCCTTGACAGACTGTGAAGTCTGTAGCCTGTATCACACGGGCAGAAATGGATTGCTGATTTACACAACCGTGGGCAGTGCGAGATAGAGGGCCCGGCGCTGGCGGAGCGTTGTCTGAGCTGATATCAAGACACACTGATAACACTTCCTCTCTAATAGGCCTCAGATTTATGTCCACCCTCCCACCCCCTGCCATGCCACGGTTCTGGAAAAGACACACTTCTCCATCTATTCTGTAAAACAGCCACTTGAGCATCCCAGTCCGTCTGGTGCTCAGGCAGGCTAGACAGTGGCGCCTGGCCTGTGGCAGCCGTGTGCCCAGGCCTGTCTGCATGTGTGGGCCAATGGCAGGCGAGTCAGTTGCCCTCATGGGAAAGCACACTTAGGCCGAAACCGGTTTGGCTCAGTGGATAGAGCGTCGGCCTGCCGACAGAAAGGTCCCAGGTTCGATTCCGGTCAAGGGCATGTACCTGGGTTGCGGGCACATCCCCGGTGGGGGATGTGCAGGAGGCAGCTGATCGATGTTTCTCTCTCATCGATGTTTCTGACTCTCTATCTCTCTCCCTTCCTCTCTGAAAAAATCAACAAAATATATTAAAAAAAAAAAAAAAAGAAAGCACACTTAGATCTGTCGGCCAAGGGCGCTGATGGGGAGTCTCCTTCCTACACTCCAGACTTCTGAAGGGAGGGGGGGAGGGGGGCTGAACTCGGGGAGAAGTGAGGGCAGGTCCTTGGGGGACGGGGAAGCTAAACATTTCTGTTCACACCTCCAGGACCAGCCTTCCTCAAGACGTGTCCCCAGGGGTCCCTGAGACACTTTTGGTGAGGGGTCTATGAGGTCAAAACCATTTTAATAATGATACTAAGGTATTATTTGCCCTTTCCGCTCATTCTCCCATGAATGCGGAGTGGTTTTCCTGTCTAATTGATGTGCGACATCAGAGCAGACTGACTGCTGGAACATCTGGGAGTCAGCTGTCTCTCCGTGAAGCCACCCGCTGAAGAGATTGGCAGGAATGTGAGGCAGGGCCGCTCCTCACAAAGGGTTTTGTTGTGGAAATATAGTTAACTTTCACACGAATATATTATTCATGTTCACATACAATGGGGTCACATTTTCAAAAATTAATATTTCAAACATTTCCTAATTTTAATTTATAGTACAGTGAAAAGTGATGGATCCCACGCACACACTCCAAGGCTCTTTTGGGTTCTCAGTCATTCTTAAGAGTTTAAAGGCGTTCTGGGACCAAAACCTTTGAAAAACTCCCACCTGGTGCTGGTCTATTGCAGGGAAGCAGAGACGACAGAAATCGGGCTGCTGGACCTGGACAGGGTGACGGGGACTCTGCCAGGGGCAAAGCACTTCATCTCAGTTTCCCCACCTCGGAAATACAGGGCTGTGTGGCTGGACTAGATTGCTTTCAACTGTATTTGTAATGCAGCAGAACCTCTTTTCAATGCAAATCTCAGGAGCCCAAAATGAGTGACAAATGAAAGCCCAGGGGGCTCACAGTTTTGGGGGGCCTCTGGGGGAGCGGGCTGGGCATTCCTAGACCCTTTTCTCTAATTGCCTCTTCTCTTGGAGCACAGTTTGAAAGCTATGAACCCAGACGATCCCAAGGGTCACGGAGGGCTATGGCCCGAGGGCTCTCCTTACCTGCTCTGGCCACGCTGGGATTCACAAGCATTGCTGGTGGCGCCCGGGGCAGGCAGGCGAAGGCGGACACCTGGCTGGTGGTCGGAAGCTGTCCTCCTGACGAAGGGCTGAGGGTTGAGGGCACACAGAGTCGTTCCCCGTTGCGAGCCCCCCCTCAGTCGTGGCCCTGAGCTGCTCCTCCAGCATGCTGTGGGGGTCTCACGAGGGCCCCCAGCTGCAGGTGGCAGCGCAGGGGTGAGTGGGTGGGCTGCTGAGAATGACGATTTAGCTTCAAACAGAGAGGAGGTGGCTGGGCAGAACCTGGGACATGTGTTCCCAGATGCTTTGGCTGTGGCCGCGTCACTGTCTTTAGAACCTCTTGTTTCCTTGTGCCCCTGAGGGGGGGACTCTGGAGCGGGAGGGGAGGAACCAGAGGCCAGGGACCTTGCTTCTGTGCACTGGGCAGGGGGGTTGGAGAGCTTGTGCTGAGCAAGTGGGCTCTCAGGGGGCGGGCTGGGCAGCTGGTGCTGGGGTGGCGTCACTGTTGGGGGGCTCAGTGCCCTGGGGCTCGCTGGAGGGCTGATTGTGGGGCCGGGGGACCCATGCACAGAGGGGACACTGGGCTGAGCAGGTCTGTGAGAGGAGGACAGGCTTGGGTGCCCCTTGTCTGCTCTGGGCGCCCTGTGTGCCCTGGTAGGAGAGGCCTTCCTGCCCAGCGGGGAGCTGCTCTCTTGGCTCTGCCTTGGGGCCTCAGAAGAATGCGGCCCCCGAGTTGGTCTGGGCAGGCCGGGCTCCAAGGTCCTGTTCTGCCCAGATGTATGGCTGGAGCGGTGCCAGGGAACTGCCCTCCGGGGCTGCTTGGAGAGGCTTACGGCACTGTCCACGTATGCCTGACCCTGAGCCCCACCGTCCTCTGTCTCTGGGTTTCGGCTGATCTCTGGCTGGGGGTTGAGGTCCCTGGCCAGCTTCCCAGGGTTGCAGCTGCTCCTGCCGCCCCCTGGCCCTGTGCTGCAGGACCCAGTGGGGGTGGCCGCGTGCCTGCTGGGCAACAGGTCAGCGGGGCTCATGGAGGCTCCTAGCTTTGGGGAAGCCCATGTTCTGTGGGCAGAGCCAGCCTCTCCCAGCCCTGGCATGTGGGTCCCTTCAGGGGAGCTCCCCACCAGCTTGCTGCTTTCGGGGGGCTCCAGAGAAATGAAGGACTTGTCCATCAGGATTTCCAGGGGTGGCGGGGGGAGGTGCTCTGGGTCCTCTGCTTCATGCGGAGGGTCCTCCCTCGTGGGCGCTGCCGGCAGAGGAGGAAAGGCGGGAGCGAAGGGCCTCCAGCCTGGGCCCACTGCGGGAGAGATTTGGGGCTTTGGATACAAAGGGGCAAGCCCCCTGTAAATGGGAAATCTGGGGGGCATGATGGGGACCCCCAACTTCCTGAGGCAGGGGCCCGGCCCAGAGTCTTTGGACTCACCCAGTGTCCGCAGACTCTCAGTGGGACTGAATGTTTCAATGAGTTTCTTGACTGAGGTTCTGGGGGGATGGGCTCTGGCAGCCTCCCTGGCCCTCTCCCCTGGTGGGATGGCAGCTGAAAGCCGCTCAGCTGTCCCCTGCCAGGGCTGTTCACCCTCCGGGCGGGGACTGCGTGTCTGCGGAATGCTCTTGTCCTGACTTGGCAAAATGCTGAAGCTCTTGGTCAGCGAGGCCTTCAGCTTGCTGATGGTGCTGCTCGGGGCGCCCCTGCTGTGGTGGTCGGGCCGCAGAGATGCTGCTCTGGGCAGCAGAACCTGCCCCCTGCTCTGCCCCCGCCCCCTGCTCTGCCCCCGCCCCCGGGTGCCCAGGGAGTAGAAGGCCTCCAGCCGCTGGCTCAGGTCTCCCTGGACCCCCCGCAGCTCCCGGAGGGTGAGCTCCTCCACGTGGCTCTTCAGACACGCCTCTGACTGGGACCTCCTCTGCCTCACGGGGCCCCCCCTGCTGCCATGGACCGTGCTTGGTCTTGGCGGCACCACTGTCCTCTCCTCCTCCTCAGCCCAATCCAGGTGCCCAGAGGACACAGGGACAAACTTGATCCTGTCACTGATGGCTTCCTTCATCTTCAGAATCATTTCCCGCGCTTGGGGGCTCCTCAGCCTCCTGGGGAGCAGCTGAAACGGGCCCTCAGGGCCAGCAGGTGAAGACCGTGGCTGCGGATGCAGGCTGTCTTCCCCCTCCTCTGTGCTGCTGTCTTCTCCGGCACCGAGGGAGGGAGTGGTCACCAACCCGGAGCCTTTAGGAAGATGTGCGTCCAGGGAGACCCCGCCCCCAAAGGAGTGACATGCATTGCCATTGCCCACCCCTCCAGGCCTGCGGGGAGCACTTTCTGGGCCTGAGCTGGAGGGGCCGAGGCTCCCTGCTCCACCCTGTGCTGCTGGCTGAGAGCACCCTGAGAGCGGCCAGTCCTGGGGTCGGTCTGCACCCCTCCAGAACGGGCTTTGCTGCCAGGTATGTTCCAACTGCCCGGCCTCCGCTGTGGGGGGAACCCCTGGCTTCCACTCTGCAGGCTCCGGCGTTAGGTCCCAGCTGGCTTGCTTGCCCAGCCTGTCCACCTGGTGCACAGACTCACTGTCCGCACCGATGCCACTGTCCTCAGAGCACAAGGGTAGGCCCTGCACCCCAGGGTCGCTGTGGCCGCTCGCCAAGCTCTCCAGCTGCCCCAGAGTCCTTAGGAGGCGCTCATCCATTCCCCTCTTCACGCTCAGCTGGTGTTCCAAGTGGCTGGCCGTGGCTTGGAGGTGGCTGCCGGAGCCGTCCAGGCAGCCACCGGTGAGCGAGGCCACCGCGCCCCCCAGCACCTGCAGCCGGCTCACCGTGTATTGCAGCAGCTGCTGCAGGAGGTCCGGCTGCTCCTGGGGCTCCCCTTTCCTCAATGGCCAGGCCAGATCCTCCCCAACTTCCCAGAGGAGCGCCTCTCCATCCCTGGAGATCTCCCCCAAGAGCTGGTTGGCCTCCTCGAAGCAGAGCAGCAGGAAGCTGACCATGGGCTGCAGCAGCTCCCGGGTCTGGGTGGCCTGGCGCGTGAGGCTCAGGATGGCTTCGTATTTGGAGAGGCAGGAGTGCAGGTAGGTGTAAGTGTGCCGGTGGGCCTTCACCAGGGGCTCGGGGAAGTCCACTTTGCCTTCAGACCCCTGAGCGGGAAGGACGGTTTGGCAACGGAGGCCCTGCTGCCTGGACCTGGGGCCTTTGGGCTTCTTCTCCCACAGGGAGCTCCCCTGGGTGGTACTCTCTGCACTCTCTTCCCCACAAAAGGCTCCCCCCTGCGACTCGCGGGAGCTCTGTGTCTTGAATGGAATGTCCTTAGCCATGTGGCTTGGTGATGTGTTCAGCTGGGATGGGGAGGTTTTGGTTTCTGGGATCAGTCCTTCCAGATCCTCCCTGTTGCCTGCAGTGGAATCTCTTGTGAGCTGACAGTGACCTTCAGCCAAGGTTTGGGTACACCTGGGACCTGGCTGCACCTCTGTCGGCCTCTGTCCCTGGGACAAGCCCCCCCCAGAGTCATAGCAGGTGGAGCTTCGGTCCAGCACGGGGACGGCGTCCCTCTCACTGCCCCCCGGACTTTCTGGCAGAACTGCTTTGGGCTTTTTAAAAAACTGGATGCCACTCTTAGCCACGCTGTTGATGATGTCACTGTGGGAAGGTGTACACCCCATGATTTCAGCTTGTATTCATCTCCTGCCCTCAACCCTCATAATTTCTAAAGAATCACATCGAAATAGCAGCAAAAGGCAGTCTTACTAGTCCATCCAGGCAATTTCCAGGCCAGAATCCTTTGAAGTCCATGGTATCGTGTCCTGAACTCGGAACGAGCTTTCTGACTCCCTGGCCCCCGTGTAGAGGTGATGGTGCCTGTTGTCCGAAGTTTTGACCCCTTTGCGGTCAGCGAGCAGCGGGGCAATTGTGAAGGACCGCAGGCTCCTGGATTAGGGGGCCTGCGTTAGCTCGTGTCCTGGCAGATGTGGATGGCAAGTGGGACTTTAAGCCTATTAGGTTAATCATGCCCCAGCCAGTCAGCACTGGCAGTGTGCTCTAATATAGAACTCGGCACTTACTCTCTTGGGAAGCGGATTATCTCTGCACGTGCTTATGCTTTTAATTCTGTTCAGAGGCCATATGAAACCTGGAGAAATGAGCCGTAATTGCACAAGGCTCTAGAAGAGACACATTTGTGGGAAAGAAGCAAGGGCGCCCCGATGACAGATCCTGGCAGAGACGTGACCTTCACAGTGTAAGAAGGGCAATCCAGCCGAGGGTGCTCCAACCTGCTCTTCAACACACCGTTCCCACTGACGGCAGGAGGAAGAGGGCCTTTTATTTAACCATTTCCCAGTTTTGGACATGTAGCTTGGTAGCAATTTTCAAGTTTCCTTCATAGAAAAGAAAATTCAGGGAGCATCTTCTAAAGTTGCTGAAGTTGCTGATATTCTGGTTTGTAGTTTTTCTTTCCTTTTACAGAGCCCTGTACAACCAAGGAAAACAGCACTGTCGATGTCCGGGCAGTTTCAGAAGCAGAAAGGACTTAGCGATACCTTGTCTGCTGTGAGCAGGCTGGAGACTGGCTGCTGGGCCTGTGCTCGGCGGATGCCTGTCACAGCCCACAGCCCCCGAGTGCATCATTAATAAAGTTCTCCAGCCTGTTTGTTTGAAGCAGAACTCATGGGAGTCAGCGCTGACTCCGTGCCTGGGGGGCGCTGTGTTAGGCATGGAGAAGTAGTTAAATTTGCCACAGCGGCAGGCCTGCTCCGTAAACAGCAGCACGGGGAGGAAGGCTCTTCCCTCTTCCAGTATGTAAATTCTTCTCCTCTCGGATTATGGTCCCTGCTGGGACCATCTTTGTGAAAACCTTTCATCTACGTGGCTAGAAGTATTTCCAAACCAATGATCAGAATAAAAGTATTTGCCAGGAGGCTCAGCTGTCAGACTGCTCTGCCTTGTAGACTGGTTTTCTTGCCTCTTCCAAGTAACTTAGAAAGTTCTTTGTTCACTGCTACTCAGTTTTTCATTAAGACTTACTTTTGTTTTTCTTTCTTTTCAAGCTAGGGTGCTTCAAATGAAAAAAAAAATTACTCTGATTGGAAATGTAAAATGGCCCCCAACAGCTTTGGAAAATGATTTGATAGTTACACATACACCTATCTTCTGACCCAACCAATTCCACTCCTAAGAATTTGCCTGAGTATTGAATGCATAGGTCCACAAAAGGGACTGGCATGAGAATATTTACATTGGTGTTATTCATAATAGCCTCAAATTGGAGAGAATTCAAATGTTTGTCATCAGGGAAATAAGTTTGGCATAATTACCCAATAGAATACTTTCCAGGCAATAAAAGGAACCAACTATTGAAACATGAAAACAACCTACATTTAAATTGTATAATATTGAGTGGAAAAAGGCAGACATAACAGAATACATACTGAACGATTCCATTTATATGAAGTTAAAGAACACATAAAACAAATCTCTAGTTATAGAACTAGGAAAGTGGCTACCTCTGGGAAGAACTATTAAGTGGGCATGAAGGAATTTCTTTTCCCCCACAAATATACTGGTATATATTTTTATTGATTTCAGAGAGAGGGAGGTAGAGGGAGAGAGAGAAACATCAATGATGAGAATCATTGATCAGCTGCCTCCTGCACGCCCCCTACTGGAGGTCGAGCCTGCAACCCAAGCATGTGCCTTGATGGGAATGGACCCATGACCTCCTGGTTAATGGATTGGCTCTCAATTACTGAGCCACACGGGATGGGTGAAGGAATTTCTTAGAGTAATGAAAATGTTCCATATCTTGACCTGGGTTGTGGTCCCATGCTTACATTCCGAAGTAAAAATCACTTGAGTTGCACACTTAAGCTGTGTACTTTACTCTATGTATGCTTTACTCTGTGCCTAAAGAGTTCCAGCTACAATGCTCTTCATCTTGGAAAAAGGTCCCTGTATTAGTTGTCTATTGTTACATAACAAATTACCCCCAAAATTAAGAAGATTAAAACAGCAAATGTTATCTTGTTATGAAACCTGTTTCTGTGGGTCAAGAATTTGGGAGCAGCTCACTGGGTGGTTCTAGCTATGGGTCTCTCCTGAGGTTGCAGTCAGAACATCAGTCAGGGTTGCAGTCATCTGAAGGCTTGACTGGGGCTGGTTGATCTACCCAAGGTAGATCATTCACATGAAGGCCTCGATTGTTTGCTAGGTGTTTGCAGGAGGCCTCCGTTCTGCTTCACACGGACCTCTCCACTAGGCTACCTGAGTGCCCTCACAACATGGCAGCTGGCTTCACCCAGACTGGGCAGTTCAAGAGAGAGCAAGGAGCAGGCTGTCCTGTCCTAATCTTAGAAGCAATACACTTTCACGTTCTCCACGTTCTGTTTTTTTTTTTTTTTTAGAAGCCAGTCACTAAGTATAGTTCGTATTCAAGGAGAGAAAAAATTAGACTCTGTGTTAAAAAAAATCACTAAATAAAAGTATATGGACATATTATAGGTTAAACCACGACATCCAAAACATAACTTTGTAGAGTATACATTAGTTTACTAAGAGCTCGTCCTTACCCTTTGGCTTGTTAAATAAATTCCACCCCGTGATTTTTTGTTTTGTTTTGTCTTTGTTCTTTTTCATGTGGCCCTGAACTAATTGATCAGCAAAAGATGGTTCTAATGTGGCATTAACTTTGAGCCAAAATTGGAGGTCATTCAAGCAACCTGAAAAAGAAAACCGTCTTATTTCTCAAGTCTTATCAGCTTCACTAGTGAGCTCTCCTGAACCATGAGAGCCAAGAAAAATTTCTCAGGTCAGATCTGAACGGATGCTCTTTGCAACACAATTCCCTGGTCCAGATGTGGGTGATCAGACAACAAGCAAGCAACTACTGTATAGAGCAAGCAGGAAGAGAGAGCTAGAGTTTGTGTTCCGGGCATTATGTAACAGATACCATTTCACTAGCTTACTTCCCCTGGTTTGCTGGGAAGAGAATCATTAACAGTCATTAAAAAATAACCTGGCTACTGTTATGTACCTCAGAGCAAGCCATCCAGAGTTGCTCATCCCCTACACAGTCTCCTCTATTATTGACATCTTACATTCGTGTGGTACATTTGATACAGTTAATGAACCAGCATATTGATACATAATTATTCACTAAAGTCCATACTTTATTCAGATTTGATTAGTTTTTACTTAACGTTGTTTTTCTGTTTCAGGATGCTGTCCGTAACAACACATAACGTTTAGTCATCATGATTCGTTAGGCTCCTCTTGGCTATGATAGTTTCTCAGACTGGCCTTGTTTTTGATGGCCTTGACAATTTTGAGAATTGCCGGTCATATTGTAGGTTGCCCCTCAACTGGGATTTGTCGGATGTGTTTCTCATGATTAGATTGGGGTTATGGGTTTCTGAGAGGGAGATCACAGAGGTAATGTACCATTTTTATTACATCATATTAAGAATACATTCTATCAACGTGATTTATGACTGCTGATGTTGACCTTGATCACCTACCTGGCTGATGTACTGTGTGTCAGGTTGCTCAGCTGAGAAGTTATGCTCCCCCCCCCCCCCCGCCCCCGCCACCTTTCTCTATTGCAGTGGTTCTCAACCTTCCTAATGCCATGACGCTTTAATACAGTTCCTCATGTTGTGGTGACCTCCAACCATAAAATTATTTTTGTTACTACTTCATAACTGTCATTTTGCTACTGTTATGAATCATAATGTAAATATCTGATATGCAGGATGTATTTTCATTGTTACAAATTGAACATAATGAAAGCATAGTGATTAATCACAAAAACAATATGTAGTTATATATGTGTTTTCCGATGGTCTTAGGCGACCCCTATGAAAGGGTCGTTCGACCCCCAAAGGGTCGAGACCCACAGGTTGAGAACCGCTGCTCTGTTGTATTCTTTGCAACTACTGTGAGCAGCCACATTTAGGGAGTGGGGAGTTATGCTTCCCCTCAATATAAACATTTTCAAAGCTTTGATACAAGTTGTGAAATTACTCTCCAGAAAAATCGCACCAGTTCACATTCCCAGCAGCCGTGTGAAGACGTATCTACTTTATGGCAAACTTGCCAGCATTGGCTAGTATCCTTTAGAAAACACTTCTGATTTGAAAGAGGAAAATGGCATCTCAATTTAATTTGCATTTGTAAATTTACTGAAGAGTTTACCTATTTTAAAAATTATATGATTTGTGGCACATTTACATATTTTCTTTCAGGGCTTACTTGTAGATCTTTATTTTTTAAAATGAAGGTGTTTAACCACGTTTTGTTAATTTTCAGGATATTAACATTTTAACTGGTCATATATGTTGCCATGCTGCCAGTTTTTCTTTTAATTTTGTTTATGATACTTTTGGGGAGTACAAAAATTTTCATTTCACATAATCAATTCTTTCAGTCTTTTTCTTCATAATTTGTTGTCATATTTAAAAAGGCTAACTTTGTACTTTGTAAAATACCTGGACAAATGTATATTTAGGAAGTTATTAGTTTTTTTTTTTTTAAATATATTTTATTGATTTTTTACAGAGAGGAAGGGAGAGAGATAGAGAGTTAGAAACATCGATGAGAGAGAAACATCGATCAGCTGCCTCCTGCACATCCCCCACTGGGGAAGTGCCCGCAACCCAGGTACATGCCCTTGACCGGAATCGAACCTGGGACCTTTCAGTCCGCAGGCCGACGCTCTATCCGCTGAGCCAAACCGGCTTTGGCTAGTTTTGAATTATTATTTTTAGAAGTTGAGCTCCCATGAAATGGGAGAACATGGCCGTTTGGGCTTTGTCTCTGAAACTGTTAACAGTGGACACATTTCAGGATGGATTACTATAAATTGTGGCCTTTCTTATGGGTTTCTGGGGCTCGTTTAAATGTTTTAAAAATTCTCAAAACGAGCCCTGGCCAGGGTGGCTCAGTTGGTTGAGCGTTGTCCCATGCACCAAAAGGTTGCTAGTTTGATTCCTGGTTAGGGCACATATCCAGGTTGTGGGTTCTATCACACACCTGGTAGGAGTGGGCATGGGAGGCAGCCAATTGGTGTTTCTCTCTCACATATATGTTTCTCTCTCTCTCTCTCCCTCTCCCCTCCTCTCTCTCTTTAAATCAATAAAAACATAGTGTTTAAAATTCTCAAAATGAAAGTGAACTGGCTGACATATAATACTAAGTTTTTTGGGGCCACTGATGGCAAACTACTGGGGTGACTTGAAAATGTGTAAGTGAGCACTTATGTGAGGATGAGCTTTATGGTGAAGAAGGAAAAGAAGTGTGGTTATTCATAAAGAAGCTATTTTGATCACCATCCTTTGGTAATTTGCATATACAAATGAGCCGTCGGAATAGAGCCATAGAGCCTTTCAGGTAATGGGGTGGTGGGGGCGGCCATGAGCATGTATTTCAACAAGCAGCTATTTCCCAAAAATATATTTTTTAAAATATATTTTTATTGATTTCAGAGAGGAAGGGAGAGGGAGCGAGAGATAGAAACATCAATGATGAGAGAGAATCACTGATCAGCTGGCTCCTACACACCCCCTACAGGGGATCGAGCCTGCAATACAGGTATGTGCCCTTGACCGGAATCGAACCTGGGACCTTTTAGTTCACAGGCCGACACTCTATCCACTGAGCAAAACTGGCCAGGGCCCAAAAATATTTTTAGAACAATCTCGTTTAGAAGTTTCTTCTGAGCTATTTTTGGTTGTGATATAAAGTCAGTCTAATTACTGTTGGTGGTACTCCACAAGGTAAAATAATAAGTGGCATGAAACCAGACTATGTGTGGCGGACTGGGATGTGGATAGATTAGAATGTTAACGGGCGTGTTCTCCTCTCTCCTTGTACTCCCAGACTTGGTCACAGCTGTGTGGGAAAAGCCCCCCCCTAACTTCCCCTCCCCCCCGCCTGCCTCCCCTCACCACTAGTTAGATACCCGAGCTAAGAGAGGGACAGAGTTTGGAGAGAAGCCCCAGGGTTGTGTGTGGGTGTGGGACTCCCCGTGCCCCACCTCTGATCTCCAGGCTTCATCTGCAGGGTCCTGAGAGAAGAGAAGCCTGTGCCCCCTTCCTGGGCCCCGCCCTGAGGCTGCAGAGGGCAGGGCAGCAAGCCTTGGGGAGAAATGAATGCCCTGCATCGTGTTGTCTTGATGTGGCAGAGTCGGAATGGTGGTGTGGCACGTCTGTACAAAAGGATGGGAGCTTGTCTGCCCCAGGCTCCTACAGGTCAGAGCAGCAGGAGAGCACAGCACAATGTCCTGAGGCTTCCCCGGAGAATAACATTTAGCAGAGATGGGGAGAGAGCTCGGGGGGGGGGGAGGGGGTCTGCCCAGTTGAGGTGTGAGAACCAGGGAGGCTGGAGCTGCCCCACATGGAGAGGGCGAATGAGAACGCCCTTGGGTCCCACAGACCACCCAGGTGGCCTCTCAGGGAGCCCAAATCATGCCCAGAGTTAGACAGGACAGACTAAGACCAAGAAACGGGCTCCTCAGATAAGCCCTTGGGAGCTGAGATTTAATGCCAGGGAGGACAAGGGGAAGGAGAAAGAGTTTGAAACCTAATTGTGGATGAATGATAAACTTGGATTGACTAAGGAATGACTGGATTTGGGTGAGTTTATGTGAGGGTGACGAGATGAAATTTTCTGTGCTTTGAGGCAGAATGGAGGCTCAGGCCAGAAATTACACTCAATTACGGGAGAAGAGAGAAAGTGACGTGGGTGCACACTTGAGTCAGGGACTGTGAAATCTCTACCGGCTCCAATAATTACAGGCGGCCAGGTGTCAGCAAGATCTCAGTGAGACCACGGAGTCACTACGGGCTGCTCTTCCAAGTTATGACCTGATCGGCGGCTGCGGCTCAAAAGGCCGACACAATGTCTTGCCGGAAGTCGTGACAAAGTCCATTCAAACTTCTGTTCAGAATGGTCCCTTTCATCAGAGAGCAGAGTTAACACTTGTTGGTGGAACAAATAGATTTTTAAAGTTCTGAGGAGGCTCAGTCTGGGTTAGAACCCCATGACTCCAAGGGGGAAGGTATGACATTGCAGGTTGTTGGCTAGCTCTGTTGGGCCCTCTGACCCTCTCTCCATCTCTCTCAGTGCCCTGGGAGGCAGAGCCCAGGCATCCTGCCCTCAGAGACATTGGTGGGAGCTCGGAGGGAGGGAGAAGCATGAGTCAGGGTATTGATTCCACCATCTCCCTTTGGGAGAGTCTCTTCAGCCCCCAGGCTGCTTCCTTGCTGGGGAGTGAAGGGCCAGGCCCTGCCTCTGCTATTGCTGCTGGCAGCTGAAGAGGTTGGTTAAGGTTCTTAACTAATGGCCACTGGCCCTTTAAATCTGGTATCCATGGCACCAGAGGCAATGCCATTATGATGTATGTGCTGTCTGTAGGGAAGCAGGCTGGTGCCCTCACAGGAGGACTCCACCAACAGGGAGGCAAGTCGCAGCCTGCCACCACCACCCAGGCTCTGTAATTGGAATCTGCTTATGGGCTCAAAGGAGCCCATTATAAAAACATCTATTTCCATACACTCCCAACCAACACTCTAAACAATTTGCATGCTTGCTGAGGAAGACCCATGAGGGATTGAAAGGATTTTTTCTGGGTGACATTGAGGATACAGTGACATGATTTGGGTAAGTTGCATTATATAACGAATCTTGTCCCCACCCAGGCCTCTGACGAGACCCCATTCTGCCTAAAGCACAGGTGAGCACCCTGGACAAAGCATTCTATTATTTTAGGCACACGAATAGAGTTTTGTGTACCCACACCAGGAAAAACAGAAACCTTGGGAGGTGAAGAATAGCCAGGCAGACCCCAAAGGAAGGTGTCCTAAGCTCCCCAGCCGCTCGCTGGCTGGCGGATTGAACCAGCTCTTGGAAGAGCGCAGCCACTCCCCGTGGACAGGAGAGCCCTGTGGGGTCTCTTCGGGAGGGAGAGAGTAATAAGGGAACATAGGGATTCCACTGCTTTATTCTCTTCTCACCACTGAGGGAAGAACCGTGGGGGCTTGTTTTTCTTGGTCTGAGCTAACTTCCCTCAAGGAGCTTCTCCAGAGTTGCATGTAGTTCCTCGTTCAGGTCACCAGTACTGACCCTACAGACACCCAAGAGAGTTGTCCTAGTGAAAGGACACATTCATCTTCAGAACTCGAGTCACTGCCTTCTCCATAGACGTTACTTTCCTTCGTAATACCTATCTACATCCAACTCTGCCCCACTCCTAATGCTGCCCCCCTCAGTCAGGCCGCCCACCTGCCTACAACAGCCACCTGTGGGATCTCCTCGGCTGTTCAGTCCCTCTCATAGTGATTTGGGTTCAAAGCATTGGATCCAGTCTTTTCCTTCATGAGGTTCCATTCATTTTTTTCTCTGAAGCATCTCTTCCTGTTCATCTCCCCCTCATTCCAGGACCCCAGCACCTTACCTCTCACCCCCGTGCATTCTGCATCAAATCTAGGCTCTTTGGCCTGGATCTCAAGGTGTTTCCTCCAAAAGTGTATGAAACCATCCTATGCATTGCTCTTGTCTTTGGCCCACTGCTGCTCATGTTTCTCCCTCTCTGGCTTGCATATTTTTCTTCTCTCTTCCTCAAAGAACAATTCAAATTCTACTTCCTCTATGTAGGGTTGCAATTTTAAGCAAATAAAATACCCAAATATGCAGTTAAATTTGAATTTTGGATAAACAACAAAAGCGTTTTAAAAAATGTGGGACATATTTATGCTTAAAAATACCTGTTGTTTTTCTGAAATTCATATTTAATTGGGCACCCTGTATTTTACCTGTCAACCTTACCACTTCGGAACCTTTGTTTAATGACCCAATTCTCCCTATCTCCGACTTTTATTTCCTAAAGTATCTACTTCTGTTTTTCATTATAAGCTATCTTCTACTTATTGACTATATGCATAGAATTAACACTTATTGAGCAATTATTTAATATCAGACTCTGTGCTTTTTTATTTTTATACAATCGTTTATTGAATTCTTACAAGAAATGTGTGATATCCATTTTATAATGAGGAAGATGAGTCTTTGAGAGGTTATTTGATTTGTTCAAGGTCCCAAAACTAATTGAAGTTGAACTTTGATCTCTCTGTAGGGTGACCATCTTGTTCTGGTATCCTTGGCATTGTTCTGATTTTAATGTGGAAAGTATCTTCCCAGGAACTCTCTCAGTTCTGGGCTGAATCTACATATCTGACTTTAAAGCCTGGGAGTCTCTCCCACTTCCCCCATATTTTAGAGTTTTAATGTTTCCTCCTCTCAGGTTATAGAGTTCTTAACGTAAGGGTGTTTACTAAGAATGAGTAAATGCTTGACAAATGAGGACCAGGAGCTCCCCTCAGAGCCCGCACCTCTTTGGATTGCAAGAGCTGAGGACTGTGTGGACCAGTGTGCGGGGACGGCCAATCTTAGATGCAGCTGAGACCTGAGCATGGCCAGCATCCATGATGTCACTGGGCACTGCTTGCAAAGATGTTAAGGCATTGTTACTATCAACAGTTCTTTTGAATTGGTGAAAATGCAGCTCCAGGGTAGGTGTGTGGTGCCTCACTTGACAAGTGGAACCTTGAGAGACTCCCTGCTTTGAAGTCTGAGTTAAGGCATGGGGAAGGAAGGCTGGAGAAACAGAAACCACAGTGTCAAGAGAAGGCCTGCATAGGGTGGGCAGCAATCTCATCAGCACCTTGCTGGGTGGACAGCGCCCAAGGAAGCTGAGAATCTGGTGTGTTTTTTTTTGCAGGGACAATGCTTTTGTGCAATGGGCACATATCCACAACATGGTTATATTATTACGTAATAACCAAGCTGTTAACATGACGCTAGGCAGGTGCCGTCGTTATGCTGCAGAGCGGTTAATGAGGTGTGATGGGAAGAGCAGAAACAATAGACTTCCATTCTCCAAGGCCATCTGTATGACTTGTCTCAACTTCATTTTGAACACAGGTCATGATGGAGCACATGTTAAATATAAAAACTAAGCAAGCTGTCTGTGGAGAAGTCATTTGTAGAAATCACTTGCTATTTTAAAATTATTTATTTAAATCATATTGATAAATGAGAAGATCTTAAGGCAACTTTATTTTCACTTGCTAAATTTAACTTTAAAATGCTAGAATTTTAAAATATGCTTTTGTTTAGGGCTTTTAAGAAAACATAACAGATATGGGGCATAAAAGTTAGCCAGGGGTTTCTATTTTGAACAGTACTGAAAGGTTCCTAGTCCTTTCTTCTTGAGAAATTGGTGGTGGCTTTTCCCCAAAGGACAGTTGGGGCCATCCTGGTCAGGCTTCAACCTGTGCTGTAGGTTCTCCTCCAGCTATATATAATGTTTCAGAGAGGAAGGGAGAGGGGATCAAGTCTGCAACCCGGGCACGTATCTTTTTAAAAAAAATATATTTTATTGATTTTTTACAGAGAGGAAGGGAGAGGGATAGAGAGTTAGAAACATCAATGAGAGAGAAACATCCATCAGCTGCCTCCTGCCCACCCCCTACTGGGGATGTGCCCACAACCAAGGTACATGCCCTTGACCGGAATCGAACCTGGGACCCTTCAGTCCACGGGCCGACGCTCTATCCAGAGTCAAACCGGTTAGGGCTGGGCATGTATCTTTGACTGGAATCAAACTTGGGACCCGTGAGTCTGCAGGCTGACGCTCTATCCACTGAGCCAAATTGGCTAGGCCCAGCTAGATTCTTTACTCTTCTCCACACACACCTTAGCTTTTTTGCCTCCAAGCGTTCCTCTTGCAAAGTGTCATGGTTAAGAGTTTAATCTCTCGAACTAGACTGCCTGAGTTCAAATCCTGGTTCTGCTACTACGGTGTGATCTTGGGTGAGCTACCTAACTACCGTGTACCTTGAATTCTCCCACTGGAAACTGAAGCTGAAATGATATTTCTTCATCAGGAGTGAAATGATTCATGAACATGCTTAGAACAACACACATCACACCCCAAGCACTCAGTAAATGCCAGCTCCTTGTTTTTATACCTGGATCTCATTATCCTTCCCACTTGGCTCAAAATGTCTCTGTCTTGATGCCTTTCCCCATTACCCCATCCTGTAAAGTGCGCTCCCTCTTGGGAAATCCCCAGTACTGACACTTGTTTTTTTGTGTTGTTTTTTTTTTTTTTTTGGCAGGTTGTTGATATTCTTTTCTCATGACCACACACTACAGTTTTTACCCCGCTATTTAATGAGCACTCACTTTGAGTCAGGCCTAGGGCTCATGACCACACTTGGAGGCAGGTATTTCTTTTGTTTTTTAAAAATCCTCACCCTAGAGAGAGAGACAGGGAGGGGGAGGGAGGGAGGGAGAAACATCAATGTGAGAGAGAAACATCAATTGGTTGCCTCCCATAAGCGCCCTGACTGGGAATCAAACCTGCAACCTTTTGGTGCTCCAACCAATGGAACCACCCGGCCAAGGCCCCAGCTGCTGTTGAACATACCATGTATACACAGTCTCCCCAGTTTGTCAGCCGTCCATTGACCTTTTCTATAGTATTCCTCACTGAAGAGAAACCTTAGTTGTGATGTAGCCAAACCTCCCATCTTTTGCTTTAAGGTTTGTGCTTTTGCAGGCTTGTTTTACGAAGTCAGCTCCTACCCCACATACGTAAAGATATTCTCCTAGATTTCTTTTCTGCCTTTCAAACGTGGGTCTTAATTCATCTGGAGTTCACCTTTGTGTATGGTGGATGTGGGAAACCCAACTTCATTCTTTTCTTCATAACGTAAGCCCGTTTCACCAATACAATTTTCTAAATAATTTACATTTTTCTCATTAATGTGTGGTTCCACCTTTACAAATACTGAGGTGCCATGGGTCTGCTTCTGAGTTCTCTTATTCACTGTTCTGTGATTGCACTAGTACCACACATTTTTATCACCGTGTGGTAATGACATAATATCTGGCAGGGCCGGTTTCCTCTCTTGGCTCTTGCTTTTCAAAACTGCCTTAACTATTTCAAAATTTATTTATAAGTTTATTGAAGTTCCTTAAACATTGAGTTCCTGCTGGAATTTTGGTGGTTATAACAGTAAACTTAGAGTTTAAATGGACATTTTTACAATGTAAAGTCATCCTATCCATGGAATATCTTCATTTATCCAATCATCTTGTATGTCCTTAAGTAGAGTTTTAAAATTTTCTCCATAAAGTTCCTGGATACTATGCTTTAGCATTTAATTGCTATGCTGAATGGTATCTTATTGCCTATTATATTTCCTGGTTGTTTACTGCTGAGGTACCAGAAACAATTGATTTTTAGAAATTGATCTTGTACTTGGCAACCTTCTTGAACTCACTTATTACTTCTAATAGTTGATTCTGTTAAGATTTTCTAGGCTACTGATTTTATCATTTGCAAATAAAAATATTTTAGGGGCTCTACCTAGTGCTCTGCTTTGATATTTTGCATTTAACTACCTCTGCTAGTTGGACTCCAATCTGGCACCCAAATTCTGACAGCTGGATGTCTCTTGTATACGCCGATTCTGGAAGCAGAATTCTTTTCTTCCCGCCTCTGAATGATATCCTGCTCACTACCTCAGTCCATGTAAGAGCAGTGACACTGTCGTCTTCTTCTTTTTTTATTGCTTAAAGTATTACAAAGGGTATTACATATGTGTCCTTTTTCCCCCCCGCCCTTGACAGTCCCCTAGCCTCCCCTATCCCCCAGTGTCTTATGTCCATTGGTTATGCTTATATGCATGCATACAAGTCCTTCGGTTGATCCCTTACCCCCCCTCTCTCCTGCCCCCCAACCCTCCCCGGTCTTCCCGCTGCAGTTTGACAATCTGTTTGAGGCAGCTCTGCCTCTGTATCTATTATTGTTCAAAAGTTTATAATGGTCTCTATTATCCATGAATGAGTGAGATCATGTGGTATTTTTCCTTCATTGACTGGCAACACTGTCTTCTTTTGCCTATTCCCTCCAATCCTCTCATGGTTTGGTAGACTCTGTCTAATGGTTTGGTATCCTGGGAATTTGCCTGTGTGTGCTATATGGTGTTTGGGTGTAGCAGAAAAAGCCAGTGGCCTGGCTGGTTCTAACAGAGACTTTTATTATCATTAAGAACAACTCAGCTAGCCACACCCTGTCATTTACTAAAAGGGGTATCTCAGAGGAATAATGTAAATCAGCAATAAAAGTGAACTGTATACCTGTGGAAACTTCATCAATAGCCTCCTCTGTCACACATGGATCTTTGAGTTTCTGTGGCTCACTGGCAATAGGGAACATTTATAGTTACTTAAAGCCAACCAAGGGCAGATTGCCTTCCTCCTTTTCATCGGTTAAAGAGTTGGGCGGGGTCATGCAAGAACAGGGTAGAAGAGAGCAGGGAGAGGGAGGAGGAGTCCGCCCCACTCCCCGCTCCCCCCCCCCCGCCCCCCAGTGAGAAGTAAGCCTCTGCCTCACACTATCATCCCTGGGAGAGCAGGAAGACGATAAACCTGCAGGGACGAGAAACTGGCAGCTGACCAGGAACTGTGGGATGGTCATGGCATTTCCATGTTGTGCAAGTGCTAGGGTTTTAGTTGACAGCATGCCCCACCCCATTCAGCAATGTGATGGGACTGCTGCAAACACCGGTTTTGATATTTTGAGCTACGCTAATGGAAGCATAGGACGCAGAAAGAGGGGGCCGCTTCTCTCCTCTCCGCGCGACAGGACACCCGGTTTCCTTCCTGAGCTCTAGACAAGCTGAGGTGCACGCCTCAGAGTCCCTCAACATGCGGGTGAGTGGGGTCATCACCCTGTCCTCTGAGGAACAGCCTCAGGGGACAGAGCATGCTTGTCCTCTGGACCCTGCCTAGGAGTCAGGTCCGATCTGTAGGTTCCCTGGGGTAGAAAGAGGAGGAGATGCAGGGAGGGGACATTAGCTCCCAAGGTAGGAAGGACTTCTCAACAAGGCTGACAACAGGGAAAATGGTTGCTTTCAAAGGAAGGGCGTTCTTGCAGAGACATGAATAGGCATTTATTTAGTATCAGCCGCTGCCAGGCACTGTGCTTGGTGCACGGAGAAGTACAGGGTAGTAATCTGTACATCAGAGCCAGAACAAAGGGCCCGGAGAGAGGCGTTAGGGTGTAGCACTACGGACTCGGTGTTAAAAACCTCAGTCATGGGAAGCAATGGACTTATTTTCTTCATCAAGGGGACTCATTAAGTGTCAAATAACACCTTCCCTTCCCCTGGATGATGGAGATCCAGGATGTCAGCCTTCATGCTGTTAGTTGTCACAGTTACATCACTTTCTGTTTCTTGGGGGAGGGAGAAGGGGACCAGGAGAGGAGTGGGTGAGAAGGGCCAAAGCAGCAGGGGAAATGAACTTCCGGGATGACTGCTCACTTCTGCCTCTACACTGACCCCCTTGGGTGTAATTATCTAACTTTGGGCAGAGCGCTGACCAGGCTTTTTACAGCCAGACCTGCAAAGAGGCAACTGACCGATGGACCTCCTCTGGGCTGTGCACGGGGCTAGATGCTGGGGACCCCCAAACGGACGAGACCAGGTCCCTGCCCCAAAGAAGGTGGCAGGAGCGCTTCTAGCTCGGGAGGCAGGTCTGGGCGGGCCGGCTAAGGGCTTTCATAGAAGAGTGTGCAGCGGGCCAAGGGCTGCTTACCCAGTCACTGCCCTGGGCCAGGCGGGGTTCCCCGGAGCCCACCTCGGGCTGCGGGCGGGGTGGGGGGGGGGGTGAGTCTCAGCGGCCCACCTCCACGCCAGGTGAACCCAGGAGCACCCCACAGCGTTCCAACCTCCAGGCCCAACCTTCTGTCGGTGGGAGGCTGGGGGCTCAGGCTGCAGGCGCGCCCCCGCCCCACCCGACTGCCCCCTCCCGCAGCTGCGCGTGCGCGCGACCCGGGAGGCTGCACTGCGCGCGCGCACAGACCCCGCGTGGGCCCGGCTCGGGTGCGCGCGAGGCGGCGGCGGCAGGCGGGGGGGCCCTGGAGGTCCGGAGCGGCGCGGCGGGAGGCTCCGCGGCTGCCACCGGAGACCGGGCCGGGCGGAGGGGCGCGCCTTTCGGCCTTTCGTCCGCGCCCCCGCGTTCCCAGCCCGCCGTCCCGAGGGGATCCGAGGAGGCAGGTGCGGCGGGAGCGCGCGGGGCTCCAGGCCGGGCGGGCGGGGCGCGGGTGCCCGTGGGGCGGTTGGCGGCTCTGGGAGGGCCGCGCGCGCGGAGGCGCGGGGGCACCCGGAGCCCGGTGGCCGCCTGCAGTGGCGCCGGTGGCACCGGCCCCCGGAGGCCTCCCCGGGGCGGCGTGGCCCACCCGTGAGGATGTGGGTGCTCGTCTCCCTTCCTCACGAAGGTTTGACTTGAGGAGGAGAGGCCGCGCCGCGTGGGGGACGGGCCGGAACCGGCGGCGGAGCTCCGGGCTCCAACCTTGACCGCCCGGCGCCCTGGGAGTGCCTCCCGCGCGCACGGGTGTGCGTGCCGGCTCGGCCCTGCCCTGGAAATGGGCCTCGCCAGCTCTCCCCGGGCGTATTAAACGGTTGAAGAAACCTTTTGCCAGTGGGAATGCAAAACGAAACCAGATGACTTTGCTTCCAGGCTATTGCTACCCCGAGATTCCTTCATTTTAAATCGTGGGAATCGGGAAGTTTGGAGAAACGCGCGAGACCTGCCCGGCAGAGAGGCGCGGGTTAGACCTCATCCTTGCGGATTAGATGGATGGGTTTATAATGTCAGCTTTCCTTTACGTGTGATGTCAGGTGGTTCATTCCCCCAGAGACTCACAGGCAATCTGGATTTCAACGCGGAGACAGTGTTTTGATATGTATCAGAGGCGGATATTCTCATGGGGTGATAACTTGCGCTGTGCTCCCAGCTGGACGGTGCTTCATACTGTGGCGGTATCTATAGGATAAAAAATCATGCCTTTGAAATGTTTCCATCCCCCGAATCTTTTCATTGTACTTCTGCGTTCACATGGACATCTGCCATACAGCAATCGCATGCACAATGTAAGCCGGCTCTATGGCAGATCACGTGGCGCAGGACATGCAGCCACTATGGAGGGAAAACAGAATGGAAAATGGCAGAAGTCTAGCTTTGTTCATTTTTATGCTGCAAAGCCTCCCGGGTTCTGTCCTATTTGGCTAACATAAATAGGCATTTTTAAATGCTTTCGTTCGATATCAATGGACCTGGGCTGTAAGATTGGACCTTGAAATGTAATGAGTATGTTTATTTCTATTTCATAGAAAATTTGGCACAGAATATGTTAACGTGTGGGATTTATTTCAGACGTTTCAGATGGTCAGATACAGTTCTCAACAGCAAGGCCTTTTTTTAAAATGATGTTTTATGGTGTCTTTTATTGTTGATAATAGCTTCAATTTGGGAACATACGCTAGTGTTGTTAATGTTACAGAATTAACTCTCCCCCTGTTTAAACCTACAAATATTCTGTTCCCTGGTTAATGATCTGTAATTACCTGTACTGTTACGGGCTTGCTTAGTTTGTTAGTCTTTTTTGTTGTTGTTTGTTTGTTTTAGGCATCTCGGTATTGTTTGCTCACCTGGCCTTTCAGCAGCACAGCTTTCCCTCAGTGGTGTTCAGGAGAACTTTCCAAGACCAGGGGAATGTTTTCTTCGGCCACGTTCATCTGGCAGCTGCTGGCCACATGTGGCTTTTGAGCGCGTGTATGGGGCTAGAGAAATGGGGGAACTGAACTCTTAATTTGATTTAAATAATCACATGTAACTAGAAGCTACCTGCTTGGGCACCACAGCTTTCGACTATTAGTCCCTCAGGAAGTCTCCCCTGCCCCCCTGACTCCAGCACTTATTACAGTTACACAGTCATTACACCTTTCTTGTAGGCTGGAAGCTACGTGAGGGCAAAGGCTTATCTGTTTTCTTCATGTTTGCTATGCCCAGACTGGGATTTAGTAGTAAGAAACGTTCGATAAATATTTGTTGAAGCACTAAATCAACGTCTGGAGGGCAGGCATCTTTTGTGTTCTCTCTAGGCCTGGAGCAAACTCAGTATCAAATACTGCAAATGTCTGCTTAGTGATTGAACAGATTTCATGCAAATGGGTTGCTGAAGACGTATTTTAAATGCTTATTTTGGTTGGGTTACTGTTTTTGGAATCTCTTGAAGACTCACGAGAAAATGCTGTATGAAGCTGAATGATTCCAACTTGTGTGGACACAGCTTGGGTTTCCTGTTAGTGGAGTAGCTCAGGGATGCTGCCCTTTGACCATATTCCACATAAATCCGAGGGTATCCCTAGGGCATCCCTAGGCCTCAGGGAGGTGCCTTCGTGAGGCCCTAACCAGCCTGCAGCTACTCTGAAGAAGTTAGTGGGCCTCTCCACTCACCACCATTCTGACTTAGGGCATGGACCAGGAGTCCTTGAGAAATCATAAGATATCATAGCCATGTTACAAGATGCTTTTGCTCAGAGCTGATTTGGGGTGATGGGATAGGATGGGATTCATATATAAATCAAAATTTGGGGAATTTGAGTCTACTTATTGTATCTGTTATGTACACAGTTAAATAGGGCCAAGTTAAAAAATAATATCTTGCCCTGACTGGTTTGGCTCAGTGGATCGAGCGTCGGCCTGCGGACTCAAGGGTCCCCGGTTCAATTCCAGTCAAGGGCATGTACCTTGGTTGCAGGCACATCCCCAGTGGGGGGGGTATGCAGGAGGCAGCTGATCGATGTTTGTCTCTCATCGATGTTTCTAACTTTCTATCCCTCTCCCTTCCTCTCTGTAAAAAATCAATAAAATATATTAAAAAAATATCTTAAGGTTTATTTTGTATAACCCATTATCACCAGTTAACCATAGTAGGATTTGAAATGAAAGTATGTACTTGATTCAGGCTAGTATATCTCCAAGTCTGACCAATATTCTCAGGTGTCATGGCATCTAGAAATTGCTTTTGCAAAAAGGATTCTAAGACTATAGAGGTGTATAGTTTTCTTTGGTGGGGCAGAAGGTTGGGGTTTCATAAAGGAAAGGAAATTGAACTGGGAAAAAAATGCAATGAAGACAAAATACAAAGAATGTTCACTCCAGTGGTTAGGTAATATAGCTTCTCTGAGCTTGAAGTAGCTACCATGTAAAATGATGAAGTTGATTACATTGTGTTGAGTGACTCATCTTTCCACCTTGAATTTAGGACTTGAATATTTACTATTAAGTATGTGTAGGCCACTAATCTAACTCCTGTGGCAAGTGATAGCATGTAAGATACAGTTCTTTTAAGAATCTCAACAGTGCAAGGAAATGAAAGGTGCTTCGGGGATCACTTCTAGAAAACATTTTTGAATTGAAAACCCACTCTGAAAAGGACATTTGAAAGGTGGCTCCTCTTAACCAACTCAGAATGATAACCACTTATTCACTCTGCTGAAGAATTATGAGTATCAAAAAACATGACTGAGTCTCAAAATGTGATTGTAGTCAGGTTAATCTTCCTAGAACACAGCTTGACCCCTGGGACAATCTCCTTTGAAATAATCAGTGGTTTCCCAGTGCTCATGGAATGAAAAGGTTTGGTCTTTGATCAGGTATTTAAAGTACTTCTGAGTATAGCCCTAAAAAACCATTACAGCCTTACCTCTCACTGTTTTCCGGGATGTAGCGTGCATTCCAGCCTACTGTTCCTCTAAGTGCTCTCCTTTTACATTTCTGCCCCAAATCTCTGCCTACACATCTTTCAAGACCTATACCCTAGGTCAGCGGTTCTCAACCTGTGGGTCGCGACCCCTTTGGGGGTCGAATGACCCTTTCACAGGGGTTGCCTAAGACCATCGGAAAACACATATATAATTACATATTGTTTTTGTGATTAATCACTATGCTTTAATTATGTTCAATTTGTAACACTGAAATTGGGGGTCACCACAACATGAGGAACTGTATTAAAGGGTTGCAGCATTAGGAAGGTTGAGAACCACTGCTCTAGGTAATGCCTCCTTTACCACACCATTTCTGATTCTCAGGAGCTGACATAGGGCATGTTCCTTGTACTTACGTTATGGAACAAATCCCCTCTGTTTCATCATCTATTGCAATTAGTGCTATTTTATTCACCCTATTCGGCTGTAAGCATGGGACCATCTGTTACTCATTTTTTTATTTTCTGAAACATCTAGATCAGTGTAGTGCCTTGTAGGCAGTGGTTACATGTTTACTAGTAACGTGTTTAACAAGCTGTGCTAAAGGTAGCTTCATTCTCTGCATGTAATATTTTGTCCAAACTTACTGCCAAGCACTTAGAGGCCAACAGGTAGAAACGCTGAGTTACTTCTACACTGAGAAGCTACAGTGTTGAAGGATGGTCATCTTTGTGGCGTGGGTTACTTTTTAGAATCGATAGCATTTAAGGGAGATCACCATGCCATGTGACACCAATTCCTTGTTATATTCCTACTAGACGCCTGGTGCATGAGATTCGTGCACTTGCGGGGGATGTGGGGGGTCTCTCAGCCCGGCCTGTGCCCTCTCGCAGTCCAGGAGCCCTCAGGGGATGTCTGACTGTAAGCCAGCTCCCTGTGGGGAGCTGGCCTAAGCCGGCTGTGGGACATCCTTAGCATTGCCATGGAGGCAGGAGAGGCTCCCGCCACTGCTGCTGTGCTGCACTCGCCAGCTGTGAGCCGGGTTTCTGGCTGAGCAGTGCTCCCCCTGTGGGAGCGCACTGACCACCAGGGGGCAGCTCCTGCGTTGAGTGTCTGCCCCCTGGTGGTCAGTGTGCATTATAGCCACCAGTCATTCTCCCGATCCGTCAGTTTGCATACTAGCCTTTTATTATATAGGATTATGTAGCAAGGTTAATGTCAAAACAATTCAAAGTATTGGGCGGCAAATCATTCTAGCGTCTATGAAAACTCGAATACTGTTAACATAGTAACACTGAATTAGGTTATTTAATGTGTGATAATCTTTACGTCCATATAAACATACACCTTAGGAGAAAAAAGAAATCATCTTACTCTTTACCAGTTCCTGCTAGTATTTAGAAAACCTGTGAATCAAGTTGGGAAGGAACCAGTTAACTTGAAGAGGTGATGTTTCCTTCGATAAGGGTGGTGATGGTAAAGATGATTAAGTTAGATGGCAGATTGATTAATCAATTGTAAAAAAGCACATTGAGTAATAAATAGCAAGACATAATCTGCTAGAGGACATGATCAATTAGCTGTTTTCACTTATTCTATTCTTTCTACTGAAATAAACTAAAAATCATTTTCATTTGGTTTTGTAATATTTGTAATATTTGTAATATTTCATATTTGAAAGATTTGATACAAAAGAAATTGGAAGGTTTTTGGCTTCATAGTTCAGTTTTGTTGACATTTTCTCTTTCTTTCTCCATTTCTGATGGGTTGGCTTGGTGCAACACCAGTCCAATTTATAGCAAATTTATTCAAACACTCATGTTGTCTGAGAAAAAGGTAATATCAGGGATATGGTTTAAAAGGCATGGTCTTCTGGAAAACCCATTAGAGCCCTCAAATGCCCAGCCTGTGATCTGCCAGCCGATCATGAGGAAGACAGAGCTGGAGCCCCCTTAGCGCCCTGAGGCCTCTGTCCTGACGCTGAACCAATGGGCCATCTGTGTCGAACAGTGCGGAGTTGTATCCAATTACTTCACCGCCAGCCTCGGAGAAACATGGAGTGCTTCATCCGCAAGAAACAATAATTCTACAAAACCCTCCGGAGAGGGGGCTTGGTTGGCAGGAAACAGAAAACCAGTTGGAAGCAGTTTGATGGAGCCAGACAGCCATGGGTGGGCGGATGGGCAGTCCTTTAGCCCTACGTGACCCGGGGCGCTGTGTGCCTGCCTTTCCACCCTCTTAGGTACCGAATCCCCACGAGCTGGAATCTGGATGGATCTAGGGGTCCAGGGTGACCCCCAGAGGGGCTGCCTCCTGAATCGTGCTGGGGAGATGGGGTGAAAGGAACCCTTCCCAAGGGCCACCTGAGTCTCTCCTCAGCTCGCTCTCTCTCTTTTTTTAAAGTATATATTTTTATTGATTTCAGAGAGGAAGGGAGAGAGAAACATCAGTGATGAGAGAATCATGGATCAATTGCATGATCCGTGGGATCTAGCCCACAACCCAGGCATGTGTCCTGACTGGGTGGTTCCCCCAGCTGCCGCCTGGTTGCCATGGTGTCGGAGGAGGGGAGAAGGAGGAGGTGATTTCTGAGAAGCAATCCAAAAATTCAGACCAGCTGGCCCCTCCTTCCTCACTCCTTCCAGCTTCAAAGCCTCCTTTTGTGAAGCTGGGCCAGGGCTCTTCCTGGCCAGGCAGCCGGGAGCAAAGAAGGTCAAGGAGGCAGAGGGTCCAGGTGGTGGGTTCTGGGACCCCCACCTCACCCAGCAGATTTCCTGGACCTGGGCTCCATTGCCCTCCCATAGTTCCCAGACCAGGCTGGCTGTTTCCTGCCTCCCTGCCTTCGTACCTACAGTTCCCTCCACCTGGAATGCCCTTCCTCATCCTTCAAATCCCAGCTTGGCTTTACTGCACTGGAGAACCTTCCATCAGTCACTTGGGGCTCCCCCTGCATCCTGCACCCACCCCAGTCACAGCCGTTTTCTTGATGAAGCTCTCAGGGGGCTGAGGTCTTGGGGATGCTAGCTTTGCCTTTGTACCCCAGCCCCTGGCACAGACAGGTGCTCAGTATATCCGGGAGGAAGGAAAGGAGGGAGGGAGGGAAGGGAGCAAAGAAACACCTCTCATAGGGCTGGAGAGGATCCGCCCGTGAGCACCTGGCACAGGGCTGGGCACGGAGCAAAGCCCACTCCCTTCCTGCCGCCTCCACTAGAGCCTGGGCTCCAGCACCTTCTGCCTCATTTGAGTTGGACCTGCTCAGGGGCCGTCTCCATACCCGCAGGCCTGTGTCTGTTGCCCATTTACGTGCACTTGACTTCATAAGGAGCTAGTGTATTTGGGAGAAAGGCCTCCATTCTCAGAAATCCCGGACTGTGCACACTTGCAAGGACCTGAGGGCTGATCTTGAGCAGGGGTTTTCACACTGAATACTTTCTGCAAACAAAGCCTTACCTGAGGCCATTATATAAAACAGATGGAAAGCTGCTTGGGGTGAAGTGGTGCGTATTGAAGGAGGTGGGGCAGCCAGGAGAGAGGGAGAGAGAGCCTTGGGGAGAGTCCAGTGGCCGATATTTACTAACTGGTACAGAAGGGCTTCAATATTTTCAGAATTGCATGTTCATGCCCGTGTGGCTGGGCCAACTAACTCATCTTTCACAGCGAGAAGTCAGTCTGTACACACACAACAATGAAAATACATCCTTGGGGAAAATCATAATGACTTCAGCCTTTAATGCTCTTACAGTTTCTTTTTTTTTTTTTTAATTTTGAAGGGATGTTTTAGGGGAAGTAGCTCTTGTCTAGAGGAAATATTTATATGAATTCAGCAATTCCATCAACTTCTCTTTCTTTTTCTTTTGTGAAATTCAAGTAAAATTAAATTTAAAATTGTGTCTGAAAAAATAAAAAAGGCATGGCCTTCCATCTCCTGTTAGGATGGAATGAACAGACCCTATCATTGTTAAGAAGTGGGCTCTTAGATTTGTACGAGAGATGTGATTAACATTCACTAAAGTTTTCTGGGATGTCAGGAAATGATGAGAATATCCTAAACTAGATTGTGTTCATGTGATGAGCGTGTGGCAAGAGCTATTGGGTGACAGATGGTATAAGCTGTGTCAGATTCCTAGAGAAGTTAAAGGTCCATTGACCAGGGATAATATCTGTGAGTAAAGAAAACATCATCCATTTAGATTAGCTCAACATTTAAAAAATGTTTTCACCTATACTTGGGAAATAATATGGCTCCTGAGCTTTGTCTAGAAAGATAACGTGTGCTGCTGACTCTATAAGCAATATGTTTGCTGAAAGGAACTTCCCCCCTTCCTTTCTAAAAGCGATTCTTGAAGTTTGAAGTTGAAAGTGTCAGTAAGTTAGATATTAAAAGAATACAGACTGTTTATCATTGAAGGCAGTCACTCTAAGTGGCATTCAGAAGTAACGTGCTTTCTCTCTTCTCTCATTACAGGCGGCTTTCTAGAAGATGACCATAGAGGACCTCCCAGAGTTCCCATTAGAAGGAGAGTCTTTGATCGGAAGATACCCATTTTTGTTTTCAGGTTCAGATACGCCCGTGACCTTCTCCATTTCTGCAGCACCAATGCCTTCCGACTGTGGTATGTGAAGTAGCTGACTTTATTGGCTATGAACTGGTAACTTGACTTCTGTCTTATGTCTGTTTTATGCTCATAATATTTCCTAAAACAATTTACTATGGTTTTCATAAAATTGCTAAAGTTTTCCTTTTTCAAAAATACAGTTGCTTTTTCTGCCACTTAAATGAAACATTTCATTTCTTCTATCAGTGTTTTTACTAGGTAAAAGTTCATTTTACACACCATGATGGATTTAGAACAACTTTTTTTCAGGAGGCAGTGGTGCTTAGACACCTAGCATTCTTCTGCTATTCATGTACTTATTTTGGTTAAATATACTGACTTGTTTACAAAGCCATATACTGAAAAAAATGACACAAAAGCACTGTCAACTAGCCATCTCTAGGGGCCCTGCGATCTTTGAAATACTAGAATTCTAATTAACACGGTAAGTACTCACTCCTGAAAGGTTCCAAAGTCAGGTGACAGTGTAACAACAAGTTTTAGTACACAAGCAAGCCTAATTTGGACCCTGTCTCAATCATCATTGATAATTGTAATTATCAATCTATCTATCTAGCTATATAAAAGCCTAATATGCAAAGTGTCCCCTTGGGAGTTCAACCCACCAGGAGTTTGATCGCTCGCTATGATGTGTGCTGACCACCAGAGGGTGACGTGGAACAAAGGAAGGCCCCAGTTAGCAGACGGCAGCTGCTAGGGACCCTACCTGTGCACAAATTTTGTGCACTGGGCCTCTAATATATATAAAAGCCTAAGCGACCGTTTTGACCAGATGACTGGCTGGTAGCTATGGCACGCACTGACCACCAGGGGGCAGACGCTCAATGCAAGAGCTGCCCCCTGATGGTCAGTGCACTACCACAGCCAACCTCCTGCAGCTAGCCAACCTCCCGTGGTCCCTCCCTCTGGCCAGCCAGCCGGCCCGGATCAGCCCCGATCAGGGACTGAGTGAGACAGCCCTGATAGGCCCTGATCGCTGGCCAGGCTGAGAGATCCCACCCGTGCACGAATTTGTGCACTGGGCCTCTAGTACACAAATAAAATATAGCAAAACTTATAAAAAGCAGGGAGGGTGAGACCTTTCCCTGGAATGATATTGGTTCCTATTTAAATTGGTTCATTTAAATCTCCTTGGTAAAATATAAATTTAGAAGTATCCTAGTTTTTATCTATTTAGATAAATTTTCCCCAAGACCCTATTTTATCAGCTAGTTGGTAAAAGAACACCAGGAGATAAATTTGATAGATTTGTTACATTTCTGACTTGGAGTTTTTCAATTAAAATATTGGGCCACCATTTCAAATCATCTTTGGAGGTAGAGATAATACAATTTTTAAATATCAGTAGATATAAAAAAATATTTGGTTGGGAATTTGTCCTTTTAGTCCTATCCATTCTAATAACTATTCAGTTCCAAGTACCAAGTATGCTATTTTTATGTGTTCAGATTCTACAGTGATTACCTTGAAATCATGAAAAATATTACACAAAATCTGTGCCTAGATCCTGGGAATTATTTGCAGCTTTTACACAAATTGACTGAGTTTATTGTCAGATATAGCAAAATCAATTATATGAGAAAAGCATTGAACTAAAGCACTTTGTTCCTTGCTTATGACCCTTATCTAATTCTATCTTGAGTCATAATTATCTTATTTCCTTTCCTAGACTATAGAAGTCTTTGGGATGGGGCAGGAATCATGTTTTGTTTTTATTGATCTCCTTAGGGCTAATATAGTCATTTATTGATTAGTTGTTCAGTATGTGTTGAATAAATACATTGCCTATATTATTAGAATTATAGATTCTTAGAATCTGAATGGACCTATAGTTGAACTTTCCCTACTCACTTTCCAGCATAGAAAGTTTATTTTCAGAAGCTCTGACAGACATCCATTTAGCCACTTAGCTATCTTCAACAGTGGGAAACTGACTCGGTGACTTACCAGCTCTGTGATCTTGGGCATATTACTTATTTTCTCTATCCCGTTGTTTCTTTTTTGATCAAATGAGAATAATAACACCTATCTCATATGTTGTTATGAGGATGAAATAAGGTAATTTACATAAAGTGTACAGGGTGGGGCAAATGCAGGTTTATAGTTGTTTGTATGGAAAATCTATATATATAAAAGCCTAAGCAACTGTTTGACTGCTGGACTGGCAGCTATGATGTGCACTGACCACCAGGGGGCAGATGCTCAGCACACAAGCATGGAAACATGGGACAGACTGATGAATCTCAGAGGGAAGCGGGGAGAGGGGAGGGCAGGAAGAGATGAACCAAAGATCTTATATGCATACTAGAGGCCCAGTGCACAGGTTCATGCATCAGTAGGATCCCTCGGCCTGGCCTGCAGGTATCAGGCTCCTTGACATCCCCCAAGGGGTCCTGGATTGTGAGAAGGCGCAGGCCAGGCCAAGGGACCCTACCGGTGTGCAAATCCATGTACCAGGCCTCTAGTAATACAATAATTAATAAGTAATAATACAAGAATAAACTCTGATTCATGTGCTCATAACTGTAAACTTATGTTTGCTCCACCCTGCATGTAACAGTCCCTGGCACCTATGAAGCACTTAGTGAGTGTAACTTATTATCATTATTATTTAAATGATTCTGCTATTTGCCATTACCTCAGTATATAAATACTGAAATGTTGACACATGCTTCAGTATTTATTGGGCTAACCATTACTCTTCCTGGTTCAAGTATTCTTGCTTATTTCTCTGACATTTATTCTCTAGGTCTTTGCTAGTCACAGGGTGGTTCTTAGTCTAGTAGCATTGGCATCTCTGGGAGCTTGTCGTATTTCCTTTAGCTCTTGTTTTTTTATTAAAAGAAATAAAACTTTAAAGATAAATCCCCTCCATTTACCTTTCTGATCCAATTCCCCTTGCTCCCCAGAGGTAACAACTATCTTATATTTAGTGTGAGTGTTCCAAATCTTATTATTATACTTTTACTACAAATATGTGCCTATAAACAATATGCATTTTTGTTGTGTATGTTTATAATTTTATGTCAATTATTGATATTGTATATTATTCTGCAACTTAATTTATTGATCAATGGTTTTTGAGATCTATCTTTATAAATTCATGGCTTAGATGTCTAATTCATTTGTTTAGTTGTAAACTTACTCTTCATGACACATTTATGTTTTTAGAGGTGAAAATATTGATCAGACTAGACAAATTTTAACTGCCTTAGAAATAATTTTTGGAAAGTTTGGGATTTGAGATCAGGGTTTGCACACTTATGTTTTTGTTTCATCTATAATAAATTATGGGATGGTAAATCAAAATCTCATTCTCACAACAACTCAGGAATGCCTCATACTTTTTGGCAATTTTGATTTTGTTTTTGAGAATTGTTTAAGGTAAAAATCTACGTTTTTCTAACATCTAAAAATATTGGTATCATTTCAGCTCTGGTCTTATTGTTTAGTATTTTCAATATATTTATTTGCAACTTCTAATAAATTTAATTTACACCTTTTATTTCAGAGTTCTCTTTCTTTGATCCGAATGATACATCATGCCAGGAAATTCTCTTTGATCCCAAAACTTCTGTATCAGAATTATTTGCCATTTTAAGACAGTGGGTTCCTCAGGTCCAGCAGAACATTGACATTATTGGGAACGAGGTAAGAAATTATCACATTTTAAGCTTTACGTTGTTAGGATTGTTAATCACATAGACTTTCCCCCATCTAAATGGAAAGATGGTGATAAAGGGGAGACCTTGTAAAGAGTCTGATGTTTGTTCTTTGCATTTCCAGGTTTTTACTATAGTTAAATAGTCAGTACTATAAATCTTTCCGTTATTCCCTCATGCTCCTCACTCTCGTACATGTGGGATTCTGACATTGGAGACTCTTCACAGGAGCAGGCATTTGGGGAACTTTCTTTCTTGTACAAATTAATTTTGTAAACTTAAAGAAATTCTTTCATGAGGGTATTTGATTACCATCATGTTTTATCTATACTTTTGGGTAGTTTGTTAAAGATCTAGGCTTAAATATAATTTAAAAATATTTGTTGAAGGCGGGATGAAAGAATAACTGGTTTCCTTGACCAGCATATTATCATATTGTAGGACGAGAGAGCTCATACTTTTTTCAAATACCATTATACCCATGAGAAATAAAATTTTGCTCACTCTTTGAGAGGTTAAGGGACATATTTGGAGTGTAGATGACCTTGTAATACTCTTTATACATTTCCTTCAGTCGGTTGGCAAGTTCAGTTTTCATTCTTGTTGGGTGCAGACTTATGATCTCTCCTCAAAAGAAGCCACTTCTGTCTCTGCATGTGTTGAGAACTAGTCCAGAAAAGGCAGGCTCCCTTTTGCCCAGCATTGGTTCGAAGTCAGTCGACTTCAGTCGTCGTTGTCATCACCTCTTCCTGGGTTTCCTCAGATTCTTAAGAGAGGCTGCAATGTGAACGACAGAGATGGACTGACAGATATGACTCTCCTACATTATACTTGCAAGTCCGGAGCTCATGGTATTGGTAAGTATGTGGTAAATCTATTAATTGCTTAGAACATCTGTGTTGGTGCCTGTACAGCCCGGGAGAGCACCTGGCTCTGATGATAATATTCCCTGAACAGGTGAGGATTCAGTTAGGTCCTTCCAGAAACTTGTTGCCTTTTCTTCCTTTTCTCAAGGTGGTCTTAATAGCCTCCTGGCACCTCCCAGCCTTTCCGGATCCAAGCTCGGTTTTCTAGGCAACCCAACTGCTAAGACCCCAGTCCTCAGGCCTGTCTGGGGTCTGTTCCTACACACATAACATGTGCTCATATTTTCCAAAATTGGTGTTTTCCTTTGTTTTCCCATTGTATAAACTTGCCTCTGTTATTCAACTGTTGTGACCATCTCCCTGTGTTTCCATAGTCTGATACAGTGCTTCCTAAGCTATTGATGGTGAAGGATTCTTATTATTTTTTTTTTCTATCATGGACTGATACTTTTATAAAATGAAATAATAGAAAAATTAAATAAAGATATAAAATACCCAAATATTTTCAAAAAGCATAAAATGATATTTCAATTAATATACTCCTAAGAAATGATTACATAGGAAAAAAGAAAAGGGTTATAAAAAGTACAAACAAATTATATTTTGGGACTGGCAATAGTCCATGCAGCCCACTCTGAGTAGCACTGGTCCAGTGTGTTGTTTTGACTGGCTGTATAGTATTCCATTCTATGGATGTCTCATAATTTATTTAACCAATTTCTTATTATTATACTTTTAGGTTGCTTCAGAATTTTATTCATAATAAAAAATGCTGTGATGAACATCTTCACAGCTAAATGTTTATCCATATCTCTGGGTATTTGCTGATTTTCTTAGACTAAATTCCTTGTAAGTGAAAGCTTTGAGATATAAGTGTATATACAGTACATACTATTTGCTTTGGCATTTTGAATGAGGTAGGGGTTAGCCATCCATTGGAACTTAAATTTGTACTGAAGAAAAATAATGTAGAAAACCTTCCTTAGGTGATGTTGATACAGCTGTAAAATTTGCAACTCAACTTATTGATCTGGGAGCAGACGCTAGTTTGCGGAGTCGCTGGACAAATATGAATGCTTTGCATTATGCTGCTTATTTTGATGTCCCTGAGCTTGTAAGAGTGATTTTGAAGACATCCAAACCAAAAGGCAAGTACTATAAGATCGCCATTAGATGTTACTATTTGAACATTTTATTAGTGGCCTGAAAATGATAATTCAAAGAGTTTTTTCCTTCTAATCTATCCTGTTTCATATGACCTCCCATCTCATTTTTTTCAAGAATAGTTTTAAATTTTCTGTAGTGAAGATTAGTTACTATTCTTTCACAAAAAAGCTTACTACAAAGAGATACAAAATAAGAAGTGTTCTCCAGGTTTTTATCTCTCTGCGAATTTTCCAGTATAACAGGGATTTTATAAAGTGTAATTGAATCTTTGTGCTATATAATTCTTTTGTCCTATTTGAGTAGCCAGAAATAGAGCAATAAAACCTTCAGAGCTAAGCATTGAAATCATAAAGAGTATTTATTTTACGTGGTATTCAGTTCTGAAATTCTGTGATTCTATGAAAGGATAACTTTTTATCTGGCCTTTTTTTTGTCTTCCTGTCTTGAGGCTGATATCCTAAACTTGAACATGACAATGTGTCTAAATTACAGTCCTCGTGTTTTGACTTTTCCTCTAGTTGTCTCAGGGGTCAGCTTTTTTTTTTTTTTTTTTTAAGGGAATTAGGAGAACAGTTAAAGGCAGTGTTTCTCCACTTCTAGAGGACTTGACTTAGAGATTCAGTAAATAAATTTCCCAGACTGTTTGTTTCTAACCTCTGCTTTGTATAAGTGTCCACTTTTTCTTAAGCTTCTACCTGTTTGCTTTTTGAATAATGGTAGGAGGAATGCCTCTCTTGATAGTACAGTGTCTTTAATAACACAGGAGAGTTTGTCCTGAGCACATCCTGCTGATTTTAGTTGCAGGTGACGCATGTGGGGTGGGGTGATTAGATGAAGGTAGGATTAGCAGAACCAGAGGTATAGTAAACCCTTGTTGTAGAAAACATTCAAAATAGGATTCCCGAATCTTGAGGATTTCTTCTTTCTAAGTATAGGATCATGATAATTTATTGAAAGTTATTAAAATGTCCTTAGAATTGCAAGATTTTATTTCTTATTCTGAAGTCCAAATTATTCATTTGTTGAATAAAGTATTATGAAAGAGTACCATATGTAGACATTTATATTTTTAATTAGTTTTTAACTTCTTCCTGGTGTGAAAATTTTGCTCTTTTTGTGTGAAGGGTCAGACAGTAAGTATTTCAGGCTTTTTATGGTCTCTGTGGCAACTACCAGATTCTGTAGTTGTGGCATGAAAGTGGCCCCAGAGACTATGTAAATGAGTGTGTGTGGCTATGTTCAAATAAAGCGTTATTTACGAAAACAGATGGTGACTTCGATTTGGCTCATGGGCCATTGTTTTCTGGGCCTGACCTAAACCCTACTACCTCATTGTAGTCATCCTGGTAAATAGATGAGAAGTTTAATGAGAGATTGTGTGAAGATAGTTGTCTCCACAAACATGAATTATTGCCATGAATTGCTTTTATATATAGTTTAGTTTGTGATAGTTAGAAAGCTGATTAAAACATTAATCCATTTTATAATGAAATTTTATTATGCTGAGAACATAATTGGTTAACCAGATTGTAATAGGAAAATTTTGTTCCATTGAAAATTTTGTCCCATTGTGAAATGTTGCTTCTGGTGGGTTAAGTCTCCAAATTGGCTAATAGAGCTCCTCCCTCCAGCATTCCCCCAAGCCCCCAGACTGTCCCCTTTTACATTATAGTAGCGAAATTGAAAGATTTAGTTAATATGCTTGTGATGTTTGGTTGCAGATGTGGATGCTACTTGCAGTGACTTTAATTTCGGAACAGCTCTGCACATTGCCGCTTATAACCTGTGTGCAGGCACCGTGAAATGCTTATTGGAGCTTGGAGCAAATCCCGCATTTAGGGTAAGAAGTTACATTGAAAGAATTTAACCATCTAACATTATCTCCCAGTAGGGAGTTGAATCTAGATGTTCTTTTTGAACTCTGTGTACGCAAATGATTTATTTTTGTGTGTCCCTGTAAAGAGTAATGATGTTAACCTTCATCTCAAATAAACGTGAGGCAAGCGGTGAAGTTCAGCCCCTGGTATTGCGGCGTCTACAAACCTGCTTCCATTCAGTAACATGAAATGCCCCTTCAAGTGTCGTCATCTTCGAGTTTAAGGAACTTTCATTTGGGCTTTTGATGTGTTTATAAATGTTAACTGTCAAATACAAATGCATATATGCAAGTTATATTTCTGTATTAAATTATATTTTAAACTCTTTCGGAAAGAAATTTTATTCCAGACAATTTTGAAAGATGCACATTTCAAAATGGAGTGAACTTTAAAAAATCAAATTAAAGGAAAAAATGTATTTTTTCATGGCAATGTTACCAATTTACAAAGTTACCACCCAGGGTTGAATTTCCTAAACTTTAAATCCTTTGGTATTCTATTGTCTTCACGGCAGTGGCTCTTATATTAGTGCCAGTGACAGGGATTCTTCCCGCGGTCTCTGCCTGCTCTTGAGGGGCAAGGGTGGGAAATGTGTGAAAGAGCCGCTTCTCTTCTTTCCTTCTCTTCCCTGGTTTCCTCCCCGCTTCACTCCTCCCTGCTTCTTTGCCACTTTTCTTTCTATTTAACCTCCTCAGTTGGTTAGTTAATCCCTCCTTCCCTTCCTCCCTCCCGCCCCCCCCCTATTGTTTATTGGGCACTGGGAGAAAACAACAATAAATGAGATAAGTCTTTGTCTTCAAAGAGAATAGAGTCTAGAGAGGGGTGGGTGGACAAGTAAGCAGTCGGTTTTGCTGTAGAGTGTTAAGTTTAGTGGTAGAGGGGTGGGTGTTTGTGCACAGAGGGCCTATATGTGGGGGTGTCTGGCAGAGGTGACAGTGAGTGCTCAAACCTAGTTAAAATTAACCGGGCACATACAGGAAGGAGGTGAGAAAAGCATTGTAGGCACAGACAGTAGCATGAGCAATGGCTAGGAGATGATAATTCAGTCTGGCTGGAATGTGAGGGTGAGCGTGTTTGCTTTTGCTCCTAAACTGTTGACAAAACCCCACCAGTGGAGAGAATATTTTGAACCCAGTAAGATGCAGTTGCTGGTGGTGGCGAGAAAGGCACCAGGTGTTAGACCACCGGAGTCAGACCAGACCTGGGTTCAGCAACCTCCGTACTTGAGTTCTGGCCAGGAAGGAACTCAGAGCCAAGACTCACACTGTAAGAGAGCATTTATTTAGAAAGTAACAGGTAGAAGTGAGTGGTAGGAGAAATGGGCTCAGGCAGCAAGTTACAGAGGCAAACGAAGGGGTCTTTGAAGCTTAGGAGAGGAAGGTAATGGTAATGCACCTGGGGGTGGGGGTGGAGAAGAAGGGGAGGGGACAGGCACGGGGTGCTCCCAGGAGGGAGAGCACACGGGGTCCTCCTCTTCCTGAGGGCTTTTAAGGGTGGAGTATTTAGGGGAGGTCCCAGGAGAAGATCTTAATAGAATATTCATCAGCTTTCCTGGTTGTGCTTTCAGGGTCATGGTCCCCACTGATTGGTTGACGCCAGGGCAGGGGTCATTAGTCAGTGCAGCTGGTCCTGGTGTCAGCCATTCGTCTGGTTTTGTTGTTTTTCTGGGCCCGGAGCTGAAACACAACTGAGGCTTAGATGCATATGACGTGGGTCAGAACCTCATTGTCCCGAGGGTTTGGGTCAGAACCTCACTGTCCTGGAAGTTTGGGTCAGAACCTCACTGTCCCGGGGGTTTGGGTCAGAACCTCACTGTCCCGGGGGTTTAATGCTTAAGGGCTGTTCTCCAGCCCCTCGTTCATTCCCCCTCCAAGGTTGTGTAACCAGCAAGACTAGCAACATGCCAGGGGAGGAAAGGTCAGGGAGTGTTTGAACGGCAAGATCAGTGATAGGAAAGGTCAGGAGGTCTGAACCATATGACCAGAGAGAGACCCCTAGGGGAGGAAGGGCCTGTTTTCCAGTTTTGCCTGTTGGCTAGGCACCTGGGGCTTTCCGCCCTGGGGATCTATTGTACCTCGCCCATCAGCCTTGCTCTGCTCATGTCTGTGTAACTGCCTACCACACAGCAAGGTATGTCATTGAGGTAAATTGCCAATTCATGCCAGAAATAATAATAGATTACCATATTTTGAAGTTTAGTACTTAGGAAAAAAAAATCAGTCACTATGTGGTTCAGCAGTAGCCCTTGGATCATGCTCTGATAACTACTATTTCAGGAAAAAAAAGGAATTCTTAATTAACCATGAACAAGCCTTCTTATGTTAGCATGACATAATCATTGTTATTTGTTTTAATGTTTTTCTTAACAGAAGTTTTAGTTGCTAAATTTTATAGGAAATTACATAAGTGTGTGACTTACTCTAGAAAGCTGAAGATTTAACAAAAATATGAAATGAAATAATCATTGTAAATATAGCTTACAACTTATCAGTATAGGTATTTATGTTAAAAAATTTCCATCTCTTTTTTCTTTTTATTAAATCTATTGGGGTGACATTGGTTAGTAGGGATTATATAGGTTTCAAGTGTACATTTCTATGATACATGATCTTCACATTGCATTGTGTGCCCACCACCCAAAATCAAATCTTTTGTCACCGTATAATTGACCCCCTTTACCCTTGACTGATCCCCCAAACCCCCTCCCCTCTGGTGACTACCATACTGTTATCTGTGTTATGAGTTTTTGTTTGTTTTTCTTATTCATTTGTTGCTTTCAGTTTTATGTCCCACATATAAGTGAAATCATATCGTTCTTCACATTTTCTCTTTTTATTGAGTACACTAGAGGCCCAGTGCACGAATTTGTGTATGGGTAGGATCCCTCGGCCTGGCAGGTGACTGGGGCCAATAGGGGCCATCTCACCCAGTCCAGGGGGAGGGACCTCGGGAGGTTAGCTAGCCAGGGGAGGTAGGCTGTGGGAGCACACTAACCACCAGGGGGCAGCTCCTTCATTAAGCATCTGCCCCCTGGTGGTCAGTGTGTGTCATAGCTACCAGCCAGTTGTCAGTCATCCGGTCATCTGGTTGTAACAGTTGCTTAGGCTTAGCTTAAGCAAGCCTAATAAGATACTAATATATATATATCAGTATGTTATTAATATAGTCATATACATATCTTCATTATATTTTGTATTTTTTCTTTGAGATCTGGTATTGAAATAGCCCATTACCATCCCAGAAATGTGATAACATGTCTTATTATTATATTTTTGTTACTGGACGGGGGCTGGGCCCAGAGCAGGTCTTCTTTGGGCCCCTGTGTGTGGGTTCTTGATTTCGTGTAGGAAAGATTCACAGTCCAAGTTCAGGTAATTTTCAGAGGATGTTTATTAAAGCTGGGGACAGTGAAACAAAGGAAGGGCTTGAGGTGGAAGAAGCAACAGGAGAGAGGAAGAGATAAAGGGGCCTTGGAGACAGGGTGCGGGGGTGAGCCTGGGACGAGCTGCCGCTGCCCATTGCTCCCGTGGTTGCAACTCTCATGGGATCCCTTAGACCAGTGGTTCTCCACCTTCCTAATGCCGTGACCCTTTAATACAGTTCCTCATGTTGTGGTGACCCCCAACCATAAAATTATTTTCGTTGCTACTTCATAACTGTAATTTTGCTACTGTTATGCATCATAATGTAAATATCTGATATGCAGGATGTATTTTCATTGTTACACATTGAACATAATTAAAGCATAGTGATTAATCACAAAAACAATATGTAATTATATATGTGTTTTCCGATGGTCTTAGGTGACCCCTGTGAAGGGTCGTTTGACCCCCAAAGGGGTCGCGACC
The DNA here is from genome assembly GCF_964212035.1 of Myotis nattereri. Lineage (NCBI taxonomy): Eukaryota > Metazoa > Chordata > Mammalia > Chiroptera > Vespertilionidae > Myotis > Myotis nattereri. The sequence continues at coordinate 71,038,828 of NC_138085.1, read as the reverse complement.
CACAGGCTGAGAACCGCTGCCTTAGAGACATAGAACAGAGACAAGGCGTGGGGGTACTCTAGCGAGAGTGCACCATGGGTCCTTTGTCTGCCTTCAGCCTTTGGGATTCTTAGGGGAGGACTCAGGGGACGGACTTAATAGAATACTCATTAGCTTTCCAGGGGTCCTTCATTATGTTGAGTCATCAAAACGTGTGTATAGGGGGAAAGGTTTATTTTCTGGTTCGTTTTATTTTTAAAGAACATCTTTGAAGAGGGACCAGGACCGAGGCTGGTCTGCCCTGGGATGGTCTGGAATGTGTGAGCCTTTTGCTGCTAAGTGTTCTTGGTTAGGGAAGATAACACCTTGTGATTTGTTAGCTTCCTATAAATTTCTCAAATTGTTTGGCCTTGTTTAATTATTTTGTCCCAGTTTCCCTTATTCCACTTGTCAAGGAATGTCCCTAGCTTCTTACTATCCTGCCACATTTTTTCTTAGGACCAAACTGACTCAAATTTTAAACAAAAAAAATGGTTCTTGTAAACTTATCTTCACCATATGAAGATAATTATCAGTAAAGAAGAAATGGGAAAAAAGTTTCTTAGTAAAAGAATCTTGATTCCTCATGTTAAAAGATTACAATCTGGAATGCCTCTCCTAAGCTCTAAGTTTTGAGTTGGGAACATGGGGAAGATCTCTCGTTTGAGGACAGCATAGCCCGGAGGAGAAATCTGAGAGAGGCGGCCCAGGCGTGGATTATAACGTCACCTCCGCCAGTGGCCACGCTAGTGACTTTGAGCAAGTCATTAATCTCTCCTGGCCTAGTTTCCTCATTCGCAAGCTAGAAATGTAAGAACTATTTTTACTTGGTTAGTTGGTGTTTGTCTCTCGTACTACAAATTCTCCTAGATGAACGGGCGAGGATAAAGGGTTTCATTCCATGAGCACCGTGCACATGCTAGTGGGCTGGTAGCTGTCCGGTTTCCTCTTGCTGCAGGGTAAGTCCCAGGCACAGTCAGTCTCTCCTTCAGAGTGAGAACAGAGCCGTTCTCTTGATTCAGAGCCCAGATCTGAAAAGTGTGGAAACTGTATGTAGCTCCCGTTCCTGGAATCTGAGTCACCCCAGGAGTGGGCCGGAGGGGCCGAGGTCACAGAGCCGAGGTGGTGGCTGTGGGGCGGGGGAGGGAGGCTCAGGTCTGGGGTTGGGAAGCCAGTCACCCGTGGCTCCTGTCTCCACACCCGCCTTCTCAGCCTGTGCTGCCGGCTGCTGTGACTCTCCTCAGCACTTGCTCTTCCTGAGCCTGGAGTGCTTTCCTCACCACCAGCCTGCGTGCTGCCCACTTAGGGCCTATGTGTCAGCGCTTCATAGCAACGAGGCCTCCCTGCTACCCCGCACAGGTAGCCCCTCTGCTCCTGTGTCCTCGTCCCTGCGCCACCAGGTTCTACCATTAACACCTCACGTATTTCCCTTGTTTGACTGTTTATAGTCTGTCTCTCCCAATAGAATGTGCTCTTGGAGGGCAGGGCGTCTTGTGTCCTTCATGTGTGCCTTTAGCCCTTGGAATGGTGCCTGGCATTTTTAAAATATATATTTTCGCCCTAACTGGTTTGGCTCAGTGGATAGAGCGTCGGCCTGCGGACTGAAGGGTCCCAGGTTCGATTCCAGTCAAGGGCATGTACCTTGGTTGCGGGCACATCCCCAGTATGGGGTGTGCAGGAGGCAGCTGATCGATGTTTCTCTCTCATGGATGTTTCTAACTCTCTATCCCTCTCCCTTCCTCTCTGTAAAAAAATCAATAAAATATATTAAAAAATATATTTTTATTGATTTTAGAGAGAAAGGGAGAGAGAGAATCACTGATTGGTTCCCTCCTGCACGCCCCCTACGGGGCATTGAGCCTGCAACCCAGGCATGTGCCCTCACTGGGAATCGAACTGAGATCTCCTGGTTCATAGGTTGACGCTCAACCACGAGCCATACTGGCTGGGCGAAATATTTTTAAAAAAAATTTTTAAAATATGACTTTGTAGAGCTCCAAGTAGTTGTGAAGTGAAAATTCTCTCTTTATTTGCAGAACGACAAAGGAGAGATGCCCGCCGATGTGGTTCCAGACCCAGTGGAAATGCCGTTGGAAATGGCCGATGCTGCGGCCACTGCCAAGGAAATCAAGCAGATGCTGCTGGACGCGGTGCCCCTGCTGTGCGATGTCTCCAAGCCCCTGCCCCCAAGTTCCGATCGCGCTGCTGGCAAGGCAGTACTGACCTCAGCTGGCCTGAAGTTGGGGGACCGGGTGGTCATTGCAGGACAGAAGGTACAGTAACGAACTATGGTGTCTACAGCTGTGCCCAAGGTCACTGTGCCCGCGGTCTGGGTGCCAAGGCTGCGTCCCGTGTGGTCAGTTTTGAGTCTTTGGCAAAAATTCAATATGTAGGTAGGAAGATACTTAATGGAAAATGTGAAACTGAAATGCCCATTTACCATAAAGCATGACTTAAGAATATAAACTATTTGAACTGAGTAATGAAGACATTTTACTTGGATGGGAAACGAGTGACTCATGGAGCTGCTGAGTGAATGGAGGGCAGGGGGCTGTTTCCCCCACGGCTACTTCACAGAGACGGGGGCGGGGCCTCACCATTCATGGCGTCTGGCCTTGAGACCCCACAGACAGCGAAATCTCAGATAGAATTGTAACCTGATAATAAAAGTGAATGTGGAAAAGAGAACCCACCCCATTGAAGACACCCCAGAGCCCAGAGTCCTCACGGCATTCACTGTTGCCCTTCTCTTTTTTCATACCCCATACGGGAGAGACGGCTTTTTGTTTTTGCTTTTTTAGAATTTTGGAATTTTAGAATTCTTCCCTTCTCCCCCACTCACTCTCGTTTTCCTCTCCTCCATCCATCCATTTGTTCCAGCACCATTTTTTCCTTATTGATTAAGGTATTACATATGTGTCCTTATCCCCCAATTGCTTCTCCACCCCCCACTCATGCCCTCACCCCCTGGTGTGTGTGTCCATTGGGCAGGCTTATATGCATGCATACAAGTCCTATGGTTTCTCTCTTCCTCTTACCCCCGCCCTCCTTTGCCTTCCTCTGAGGTTTGATGGTCTGATCGATGCTTCTTTGTGTCTGGACCAGCACCATCTTTGAAAAGACTATACTATTCTTTCTCTCGAGTTGCCTTTGCTTCTGTGTCAATTGACTGTATATGCGTGGGCATATTTCTGGGTCCTGTTTTGCTCCATTGATCTAATGGCTCTCCTTTCTTCAATACTACACTGTCGGATTGCTGTAGCTTTATAGCAAGTCTTGCCATCAGATATTTTTATATCTTCAGTATTTTCTTTTTTTAGTTCCTTTGCCTTTCCATGGACATTTTAGAATCAGCTTATAGATTTTTATAAAAAATCCTGCTGGGATTTCAAATGGAGCTGTGTTAAACATAGATCAGGTTGAGGAGAAGTGACATCTTAAAAATGTCAAGTCTTTCCATCACAAATACACTATATTTCTCTACCTAATAGGCCTTTGGTTTATTTCATCAGTTTTGTAGTTTTCAGCATATAGATATTGCACATACTTTGTTAGACTTATACCTAAGCTTTTCATGATCTTTGGTGTTGTAAATGGTGGTGTTTTGAAATTTTATTTTTCAGTTGGTTATTACTAGCATATAGAAATACAGTTCGTTTTTGTGTGACCATGTATCCTGTAACCTTGCTAAATTTACTAGTTCTATTGGCCTACTTTTCTGTGTGGATTCTTTGAGGTAGCCTGTGAAAACAATCATGCTGTCTTGGAATAGAGACAGTCTTCTTTCTAATCTGTATGCCTTTTTTATTTCTCGCCGATTTCGTTGCCTGGGATGAATAGAAATGGTGAGAGCCAACATCCTTGCCCTGTTCCCAGTCTTATGGGGAAAGCATGCAGTCTTTCATTATTAGGTATGAACTTGTTAGCTGTAGATTTTGTGTAGATGCCTTTAGTTAAGGAAGTTGCTGTCTATTCCTAGTTTGCTGAGAGTTTTTTAAAAAATTAATATTATCATGAAATGATGTTGAAATTGCTACAGCTTTTTAAAAATATATCAAAAGGACAAGTTTGCCTTCACCCTTTCGTCTGTGGACATGATGAATTATATTAATTCTCAAATGTGGAACTAGCCTTTCATTCTCATGATAACCCTCATGTAGTCTGATGCACCATCTTTTCTGTATATTGCTGGCTTTAATGTGCTCTTGTTTTGTGAGGATTCTTGTGTCTGTGTTCCCGAGGGATATTGGTCTATAGTTTTCTTGTAATGTCTTTGTCTGGTTTTGGTATCAAGGTAATTAACGTTGGCTTCATAAACTGAGTTGGGAGCTGGTCCATCTATTTTTATGTTTGAGAAGAGTTTATATAGAACTGATACTATTTTTCCTTAAGTTCTTTGGTAGAATGCACCAGTGAGCCCTCTTGGGTCTGGAAGTTTTGTTGTTGAAGATTTAAAACTACAAATTCAATACAGGTGTGAGCTTTGACAGTTTGTATCTTTTAAGGAACTAGAACATTTCATCTTATTTGTCAAATGTATAGGCATAGAATTATTCATAGTATTTTCTTACTGTTCTTTAAATGATTTGGGGGAAATAATAATGTCCCTCTTTCACTTGAAATGTTTGCAATTTGTGTCTTCTTTTTATCCCCCTTGGTCTCCAACTGAAGTTTATTAATCGTATTTATCCTTCAGAAGAACCAGCTTTTGGTTTCGTTGATTTTTCTCTTTTGTTTTTCTGTTCGTAATCACTTCCCTGTATTTTTTCCTTCCTTTGGCTTGCTTTAGGTCTTCACTTTCCAGCTTCTTAAGGTGGAAGTTTATGTCATTGATTTGAGACCTTTCCTAATGCAAGCATTTTAATATTATAAGTTACCCTCTTAGTACTGCTTTTGCTGCATCCCATATGTTTTGATATGTTGTGTTATTCTCATTCAATTCAAAATATTTTCTAATTTCCCTGTGACTTTTTGTCACCATGGAAATTTAAAAGTACATTGTTTAATTTCCAAATATTTGAAGATTTTCCAAAGTCTTTCTGTTAGTGATTTTTGGTTTTGAAGCTCAGTTGTTAGGTGCATATAGATTTAGGACTCATGTCTTCTTGGTGAATTGACTCATTTATCTCTACTTACTATCTCTTTTTATCCCTGGTAATTTCCTTGTTCTGAAGTCTTCTTTGAATGTTTTTTTTTTTTTAAACATATAGAGTTACTAGTCATACTCAAAAGTTACTCTAATTTACATTTTCTTTAGGTTGGAACATTAAGATTTTGTGGAACAACTGAATTTGCAAGTGGGCAGTGGGCTGGCATTGAGTTGGATGAACCAGAAGGGAAAAACAATGGAAGTGTTGGGAGAGTCCAGTACTTTAAATGTGCCCCCAAATATGGTAAGGAAGAGCCTATCTGACGTAATGATAATTAAGTTAAAATACTCAAAAATTTTTACTCTTTTATTGTGTGAAAATAAAACTCTCTGTCTCCCTGCCCCCCACTCCCATTGCTTATTAATAACTGAAGGGGCTGCTTTTTTCTTGCTGAGAGCAGCCCAGGGACTGGGAGACGTGCTCACAGGAGACCACCGGCCCCTCGGACCTCCTAAACTCCTGCCTGTGCTGGTATCACGACTGCGGGGAGGACTTTGTTATCAAGGAAATACAGAGCCTGGAGGTTGGAAACTTGGCAGATTGGAAAGCAAATGAGGCCAACTTTATTTCCGGACTCCTGAGCTGGGACATTTCTCTTTCTGAGAAATGATTGTTTAATTCATATTCTCTTTCTCTTGTGCACACACACATGCACACATGCACACACATGCACACGTACCCTTGACACATTGATTTCAATTTGACACTTACTGTGTTGTGAATATTTTTCCTTGCCATGAGGTATTCTTCTAGAACATTCATTTCCCTGGCTGCACCGTATTTCATCTTAGAGCCCCATGGGGAGGCAATATGGTGAATTGCTGAGGAGTGTGGGCTTTGGAGTCTGAGTGTGTGGGTGTGAATCAGCTACTGTACCTACCACCTGTGTGACCCTTTTTCTCTTCTTGTGCCTCAATTTATCTTATATGAAATGGGGATAACAATACCCCAAGGACTCATATGAGGATTAAATGTGTTGATGAATATATAAAGCACCTAGCATAGTGCTTGATTCCCTGTAAGCACTCAAAACATGTTAGCTACTCGCTAGCTGTTACAAATTATCCAAATGACCAGTTTCCTTCTGTCATACATTTATGATGGAGCCTCATTTGCTTGGTCCATTATTAATTTTTTTTTTGTTCAAAAAATGCTCATTGTGTAAGATTTGAAAAACATAAAAAAGGAAAAAGAAGAAAATCATCTGTATATTTTTTCTGTTTAACTTTGTAACAAAATTTGGATTATATATAGTTATATATTCTGTACTTTTACTTGACAGCCAATATCATTTCTCCAAATTTTTAAATATTGTGATTTTTGTGTCTCCATTTTCTTTTTTTTCTTATTTGATGGGTAAAAATTTCTGTCTGAATTCATATTTCTCTGATTGTGGAGAAATAAAACCCTTAAATATTTTATTGTAGTATATGTATTTTGTATGTTATCTTGACAGTTACCAAGAGATATTCATATTATTTGTCCATTAACATTTTGGGATATTAGTGTTGTTGTTTTTTTTAAGCCAGTAAGAGTTTTTAAAAGTACAAATACATATTTAGGATATGAAGCCCTTAATGTTTCTTACAGATATCTTGTTCAGTTTGTAATTTGCCTTCGAACTTAACTTCATTTGCAGTGTTTTTGAACATATAGTTTTATGTAGTTAAAAGGCCTTTGCCTTTAAAACTTCTTACATTGCTTTTAAGCTTAGATAGATCTTCCTAATATAATTATTAGTTATATGTTATATGTTTTATTCTTTTGAATGTTTTAATTTTTTCAAACTACGTTACTTTTAAACAACTGGGGATTTATATGGTTAGTTGTGAGAGATTAAGAATTTAATTTTAATTTTCCTCTATTAGCTAATTTTGGCACCTGTCAAGCAGACCAAGGGCAAGATCAAAACCATTAGCAACACACATGGCAGATGTAAATCAGATGGCTGGGAAGTGCTTATATTGTAACAGATGCATGTGGGCTCCCCAGATCTCATCAGCCGAAGGAGAGGCATGCTTGATTAGGACAAAGCTGGATCCCCCCAGGAACCTTGCCTCTGTCTTCCTTTACAAACTTGAAGGCAAGTTGGGGGGCAAGAATCATGTGTTGGGTTATGCAGAAGAATGGGAGTGACCTTCCTGCGGAGCCAGCTTGGTGTTCTGAGCCCAGGCAGTTTCCAAAACGGGTTATAGCTGTAAATTAGAAATTGCTTTGGCTCTTGAAACCTATTTTCTCCTCACAATATGCAAATGTGACCTCGAAATCTTTGGGCACACCTCTTCAGTAACATTGTATACATTTATATTCCCAGAGATAAAATAATCTCCCCCCCAATTCTTGGCAACACAGAATGTGATCATCATCAAGGGCTGTGTGTGTGTGTGTGTGTTTGTCAAAGAATAGAATAGAAAGTCAAGGAAATTGGGAAGGTGGGAGACAGAGCAGAACATTGTGGATAAATCAAAGAAGTAGGAAAATCAGGGTACGGCATTGTAGAATCCGTGGGAGGAAAGAGTCGAGATCAGCAGCAAAGTATCACAATTGACACGTGTTACACTTGTGAGCTAGTACAAAGCACTCACTTTTTGTAGAATCTTGAACATTTCTACAATTTTATTTTAAAACAAGTTGGTTCTAATATATTACATTTTACTCATGATGTCTGGTAGGTTATAAACACTCAATGGAAGTGTATAATATACATATTAGGACTTTATTTTCTTTTTAAATATTAGGATTTTATTTTCTTTATAAAAATGTCTTAGCAAGATCATCTTGGTATTTATAGTCCATATCCACTGTGACGTCTATACATGCTTATTGATACTGGATAATTTTTTTGGATAAACTCCGTTTTAAATGGAACTCTGTGCTCCCAGCCATTGCATATAGACACCTCCTCCCTGTGTCTATGCGTGCCTCCTTCCCCAGCACACACTGTGTTGTTTATGACTGGCAGGAGCTGAGGGCTAGGCATTTAGGGAAGGTTATATTTTATACTCAAAGGACTTTTTATTCCCTGTGTGTGTAAGGCACTGTAATTCGGTACCTTGGGGGAATGCAGAGATGAGTAATATTGAATTTTGTCTTCTAAAGCTGTACAGGCTTGAAGAGAGATAAAATGTGGACATAAAAAGCTTTAATGTGGGAAAATATGAGTCTGAAAGGAGGTAGAGATAAAGTGACATAGAAGAGTGGTTTTTATATTACATAGTGCACTATTTGTCAATATCTTAGGAATAATTATAATGGAAAACTGTGACCTTTACTCATTTCTCTTCCGCCTGTAATTTCACTTAACATCTGATTATGTGTCTTGTATGGGATTCTTAAGTTGTTGTGTATGTCATTTGTCTTGATAACTAGGTTGTAAGCTCTTTGAGGCCACGGACTGTGTTTTTTTGTCTGTCACTACAGGACACCTAGAAGGTGCTAAAAACGAACCTAAAGATTTATATTACTAAGCAGTTGTACTGGCTTTGAAATGCTTTTTTAATTGCTTAACACCAAAATTCTACATTCTCTCTCAGGCATTTTTGCACCCCTTTCAAAGATAAGTAAAGCAAAAGATCGAAGGAAGAATATAATCCACTCTCCTTCTACAAAAGCTGTCCCGCTCACCAGGTCCCAGAAAATTGATGTGGCTCATGTAACGTCAAAAGTAAATACTGGTAGGTCCAACCGGAAACTTAAATATTTCCTTCCGCATGTTAATTTTATTTGTGGAATGCCTCATATGTGGGCTGTTTCACACCCTGTTTGCTACCTAACTACGAATCTGGTAAAACCTGCACCTTAGTGCGCTTCTAGAGCTCGGTCAGAGTCTATGATTTTAATTCCTGACGAGTGTTTCAGATCTGTTCCTTCCTTCCTTTTCTTCCTACGATCTCCATACCCTTACCACCCCCCAATCGAACCTCAAAGCTAGAGTTTATACCTCTAAAAATCCTTCACAGCTGCTCTATGTTTATCACCTGTTCAGGAGTTTCAGTGACTTGGTTTTTTATCAGAAAACGTCCGACTCCTGGAACTGGCAGCCAGAGCGCATTCTCTGTTTGATGGAGGCTGCGGCTGCCGGGTTGAGGATGGTTTGTTGCATCTCCCTGTCTCCCGTGCAGCGTGCAGCACGTTGCTCTCACTCCTCCCCGAGTGCTTGGTCTCATGCTAGTTCCCCAGGGCAGTCATTTGACTTCTGCCTTGTGAGGCCCCAGCCGTTTTTTTACCTCCTTTTTCAGATCCTGTTTCTCCATGAAAACTTCCCCGGTGACCCCAGATCTCTTTGATCTCTTCGTCCCCTAACTTGCCCACACTTTTATCCATACCACCTGACTGTTCTTTGTTCTTCTGGGTTTTGTCCTCTGACTCCTTTACTTGGGCAGGTCTTTTATTCTGTCAGCAAAATTTGAAGCTTTAAATGGAGGGTGAGAGTATTTTGTCTTTTTGTATGCACTGTAGCACCTAGCACAAAACAAGAGTGCGACACATGCTTGCTAACTCATTCATACTCACACAGAAAAGGCTTTCTGCTGTGATCGAAGGATTCTGTCCAGGAACTTGGTTGGCCTTTCCAACCTGTTGCGTGGGGTTATTTGAATATCCCTGTGTAACACTGCAGTCCTAATTGCTGTAGTTTAAAAAAATACTTCTTGGCGTCCAGTAGAAGAAGGCCCCAACAGTGTCTTCCCTATTTGTGCTCTTATAAACCACACTTCTGTGTAAATTTTAGGAAAAGCTGTTGTTTCATTTAAAAGATATTTGTTGACCTTTTAACGGGTATTGCATTTAAACTTCAAATCAGGGGAGAACAGACGTCTTTACAATATTCAGTCTTTTAATGATGAGCTTGGGATGTCTGTTTAGTTAGGTCCTTCAGAAGTATCTTAATCAGATTTTATAACTTTCTCTACAGATGTCTTGTACCTGTTTTGTTAGGTCTATTCCTAGGTCTTCATACTTTTTGAAGTGATTGCAAATGGAATCCTTTAAGCTGAAACTCTGAAGTTCCAGCAGACAGGGAACGAAAGCTCAAAGAGAAGCCCCCCACTTCTCGTTTGGGAGACAGAATGTGGAGGAAATCCCTTGCTTCTTCCCTGAGTGCTTCCTTCCCCTGTTGGCTCTTCCCCACCCCACCCTGGGCAGCCCTGTGTGGTGCAACAGGCCTCTGACCCCCAAGGGAGAACCCTTGCCTCTGACCAGAGAAACCGGGGTCCCAAGAACATGCCTGGAATCCCCATTAGTTTTCTTTCTTTTTTCCACAGCTTGGCCCCGAGGCAGAATCTGGCTCAGGAGACTGTAGGACAGAGCAGGGGAACTAAAACCCAGACGTTGTATCCAGAATACCAGGAGGGGCGCCCCCTAGGGGCAGGAAAGTGTCAGGGAGACCATGGATGGGAGGGAGCTCAAGAAAGTGACCTGACAATGCTGGGGTGAAGTCTCGGGCTTACTCCCAAGTTGGATGTGCTCGGATCTGAATTTCATGCATCGGGCCTCTATTATATTAATAAAAGCGTAATATGCTAATTAGACCGGACGTCCTTCCGGAAGACCTTCCAGACGAAGCTGGGGCTGCAAGGGCCGAGCCCCTTGCATGAATTTCGTGCATCAGGCCTCTGGTGTTATAATAAGTTTTGTAAAATGCTACCTTTGGGGGGACCTAGGCAAAGTGTACAAGATCTCCCTGTATTGTCTCTTAACACTGCATGTGAATCTCCGGTTTATCTCAACAAAAAATTCAAATATAAAGAAAGGACCAAACAGATATTTCAGAACTGAAAGATATACTGAAAAATAAATCCACTCTGGGTTGTTCCACAAGGTCTCTTCCCCACCTGTCCGTTCAGCTCCTGCTGTTGCGGCTCTGGCCTCATTCCTGGCCTGTGTAACAGCTCTACCTGGTCTCTGCTCCAGCCTCTCCTCTCGTTTCCCCCTCAACCTCGCTGTCAGGGTCTCGTCGCTCCCCCGTAACTGTTCATGCCAGTCCTCCTCTCCGAACCCGTCAGAGGCTCACTGCTTCCCCAAGGTTCCAGTCCGGAGCCAGCACTGCCCCTTCGAAGATTTCACTCTGACCCAGTCTATCCAGTTCACTTGTCCCCCAGCCCAAACAACTCTTTATTCCAGCCACACTACTCAGCCTTGTCTGACTCTGTCTTTAAGGCTTTGTTTAGTTCATCCAGAGTGCCTACCCCCCAGTTCTTTCTGGTCAGAATACCTCCAGTATTCTCCAGAAGAAATCAGACCCACCCGTCAAGACCCACCTCAACACGCGATCTGGTGGAGGCATTAATTTACCTTTGTAGCCACGGTTATTGTCCCCTCCTCCTCTGCTAGCACTTACATCAAAAATGTCCTATTTTAGTTATTCATCTCCATGTCCTTCTACCTCACCAACAAGAAAAGGTCTCCTCTAGGGCGTAGACCATGTCTTGTTCACGTTGGCGATGCTACAGTGCCAAGGACAGCTCTCCACCCAGAGTGCTTTGTGAGTGAGTGGAACGGAAATGGGTGTCGGTGGAATTTAAAACTGGTGCAACGCCCTAGGTTTATTATTTACATAATTTGGGTCTGTAGAATTGAAACAGGAGTCTTAATAGGGTAGAGTGTTATTCATGAGCTTTTTTTTTTAGTGAATTTTTTGTGGGAGTTGGGTGTATTGAGAGTGGGGTAGTCATTTTCAAAATACCAGTGGCAAAGAGTACAGGATATTTTACTACCTGACTCTCACTTACATGAGTAATTACTCATAAAATTTGTTTTTACCTGAAGTTCGCTATCTAAATAGAGAATCTGCTATAATGAATTTGCATGCACACACCTGTGAAATGATGTAAATCATTTGCAAGTCCTAGCAAGTGTGCAACTGTCCCATCTCAGCTGCATTTGTTTGCTCTACCTGCCAGCCTTGTGCATTCGTATCATGCAATTCAGCAGCTGTGCTGTAAATGCTTTCTGTTATTTAGATTCCTTAATGGAGTGCTAAACAGGTTTAAAATACACTTTAGTGATATTTGGGGAAACCGGTTTTCAGGTGGGCTAGGAATGCATTCTTTTCTCTTCCCTTTAAATAATGAATTACTGGCCCCTGCTGTCTGTGGATTTATTATCCAGCATGTTTTCAGAAGTGGATAAGATTTAAGTAGGAGGGCCTTCTCTACTGAAAAAGAAAGTACATTTTTATGTGTAACGATAAACAAAATTCTTTCTTGCTGAGCGTATTTTGTGCTGTGTTCTAGGGTTAATGCCACCAAAAAGAGACGGCGCTTCGGAATCAACGCTTTCTCTGTCTGCTGGTGAGGAACTGAAAACCGCGACGGAGAAAGATGGTAACACACTTTATAATTCTGTCATCACAGTTACATTTCATGATGGCACTTTAAGATAATACAATGACATAATTTCTATGGGGCTAAATTTTAAAGTTTTTCAGGGAAAAATCAGTATAGTAAAAATTTATCCTTGAAAAATCCCCTAAGCAGCTCTTGCTCAAGTATGTATATGTTTTTATATAAAATCCTGTACTGTGATTCTTGTGTACTTACATTAGAGAACTATATTGAGAGCAGAAGGACATTACATAGTGTAAATGGCTTGATGAAAAGATTTAAAGTTGCCTTTAGCTTTCAAATCATCAGGTGAATAGAGCATGAATGGAAAATTCAGAAGTATTCCTGCTTGCCTTCAGGTTAACTCAAAACATTTAAATATTAAACTTTGTTACCTTAAAACATATTAGCAGTGTTGTTTGCATAATAAGATGGGATTCTACTGTCCCATCTAAAGTGAGAGGTGAGGGAGTGGTGGTTAGGGTAGGTAGTCAGCTGAAGTCTACGGATGTGATGATGTTGTCTTGTAGAAGATTGTCATCATACAGTGTGTTTCCTTAAAATACAGTTGCTTGAGTTATAAGGTCTTTTATGTATCAGCTGTCTTGGCATGAAACCAGGCATGTAATTCAGCACCAGGTAATCCACAGTTGGGGAAGCTAAGGGGCGAGCTTCAGGAGGATTTACCTGGAGGAGTGTCTCATTGGCTCACTTCCTGTGCTCGCCCTTTGATATATTCCTTTCCTCTCCCAGTTTCAGTTCACCTGCCTGGCTCCATCAGCAGCTTGTCCTCTGCGTCTTCCTTGGAGCACAAGCAGAGCCACCCCAGGAAACTGCACGCCCGGGGCAGTGGCAAGCCGACCACGAGCAAAAGCCCGTCTGTGCCATCCAGGGCCAGCGCTGGTATCTATGGCTTTTTCAACCAGGCTTTCTTGGTGGTTTTTATCTTGGTCTGTTTGTAAGTAGATTTGCTCTTTTTAAATGTGTAGAAGGAACCCTTGACTTCAATCAGATTGAACTACTTGCACCCTCCCCTGTGTCCCCCACGGCCCTGCCTCCCTCCCCTTTGTAAGCGTGCTCGACCTCTCAGCCTCTCGCCTAGCGCCCTGCTCACGCCATCCACCTGTCTGGTTGACTTCCCTTCCCCATGTGTCTGAGGCCTCCCGCCCTTTAAGGTTCGTTATAGAACTTTATGACACATCCTCAGATAATTGGAAATGTATGGTTTGCTATCTTCCTTATCTCTTCTCCAACATAAACCAAATCATAACTAACATGTACTGTATACTTATTATTTCGGGTACTATTCTAGGCACTTTACGTACCTTATTTTATGTAATTCTCAAAATAAACCTATGGAGTAGGTACTGTTGTTATCATCCTCATTTTATGCTTAGGGAGGGAGGTAAGTCATGGCCGTGTGTAAGTGGCTCCCCCGGGTTCACCCTCAGGTCTGTCTGCTGCTTTCTCTGCTGCTGTTTAGTCCATCCCTGTCCCAGGTATCGTCAGCTCTTCCCCACGCCTCAGGGCCCCCAGACCCCTCCTGGCAGCCGGTAGTGAGCTGAACCCTTCCTCTCAGTACCAGCGAGTCTACCGCTGCTGCAGTGTGGGCGCCCGCACTGTGCTGTCGGCTCAGACGGGCTGTGCCAGGCTCTTCACGTCACTGCTCGCTACCGGGCTCGGCATTTTCATGTGATTTGATGCTAAAGCTCTCACCCTCAGAATTTTGTTTCTCACATCGTGCATACTGGCTTCCGCACATGCTTTTGTGTCATCTTCACATTTTAAACGCATGCTTTCTCTAGTTTTACCCACTAGTTAAAACTCTGTAGGAAGGGTCGGAGGCTCTCCTACAGGTTGGCCGTGAGAACCTGTTCTGATGAGATTTTAACCAGCTGCGAACCCTGCCAGCATCTATGCAACCTGAACCTGAGGCTTTCTGGTCATAGGGTCTGGATTTAGTCCAGGTGTGCCACCTGCCTCCGGTGAGCACCATGTCTTAGTTAATTTCTGAGTTTTCATAATTCTTAGGAAAAACATGTTGTAGACTGTGAAGTGCTATGGGGATAGTAGTTATTTGAGGGCCTAGGGCTGTTTAGCATTGCCCTTTATCCAGGCCTCCCTCCTCCTCCTCCCTCAGTTTATTTGTTGCCATAGTTTCTCCCCTTTCACAGGGTGACTTGCCCTCCACCCTGCGCCCTCTGCGGGGCTCTGGGCCTCCCCAGATAACAGCTGCTCCGTCTGGTGGTGGGGGTGGAGAAGCCTCCAGGCCCACCTCTTCTCTGTAATGACTGGACAGCTCTCTAGGCAGTATTCTCCAGGACTGCTGGTGTTCCACAGGCACTTCAGGGTTTAGGCCTGAGTCAAGGTGAGGGGTTTTGTTTCCAATAAGGAAATCAGATGGGGTCATTGGAACCTGATAGCAATTTCACCTCAAATCACATTCCTATGTGTGTCATTTACACTGAGTCCCAGTGAACAACTCTAATTGTCGGATTTTACAATTGGCCAATGACAGCCCATGGCCAAATCCAACCTGCCACCAAATATTTGTACATAAGGTGTTATTGGAACATGCCACGCCCACCTGTCTATGTCAGCTTTTGTGCTGCAACAGCAGAGCTGAGTCGTCGTGACAAAGTCAGAAGCACTTACTCTCCAGCCTCTGTTCTCGGAGAGGGTGCCACCGGGCAGTCTGGACAGAGTTGCTCAGGAATTGTGTGTGTTCAGTTCCCACGGCCAGAGTTTTCTCAGGCAGCTCTTCACATCTCCCTGAGTAGCTTGACCTCACACCGGAGAAACAGAACTATAGATCGGCGATCTTCAACCAGTGTGCCACAAGAACTTGTAAAATATGCAATTCCTGACTGCTTAGTCAGGGGCACTGACCTCTTTTCCCTTAGTTTGTCAAGTAAAAAAATGACAACAGCCAACACAACAATGGTGTGAAGGAATCAAAATTACATCTATTTTTTTTTTTTTTTTTGGTCAGATCGGCAAAAAATATGTTTTGGTGTGCCGCAGAATTTTAGTAATTAGCTTATGTGTGCCAGGGATGAAAAGGTTGGAACTCGCTGCTGTAGACGGTTTATAATGAAAGGCATCGTAAATCAAAATCTCCAGCCAACTGGACTGGTTAGAATACAGAGTGATATTTTGGCTAATGTGTTTTCTTATTTTTTCCCTTTTGTTTTTTCTCCTCTTTTTCTGCCCTAACCCCTTCCCCCCACCAACCGATGACACAGGTTTGAAATCTTCAGCAACATCTGGAGCAAATAGTACCCGCCCCGCGGGGGAGCTCCAGCTGGGGGACAGGGTGCTGGTGGTTGGCCAGCGGATCGGCACCATCAGGTTTTTCGGGACGACGAACTTTGCTCCAGGTAACTCGTGTGCGCAGCCTTCGTTCCGCCTGAATCCTGTAGGGTCCAGAAGGCTTAACACGTCACATGCGATGACAGAGAGTTTCTGAGGAACATTGGTAGCTGTGGCGCAGGAAATGCACAACGGTTGAAACGCAGACTGTTTGTACCCAGTTGACAGTTATCCATACATTTTCTTGCCGATAGTGTTTGAAGTGGCTGTCACTCTCCGGCCTCACTCCCACTGATGGCCGAGTGTGCTCAACGACAGAGCAGACACGTTAGCATTAGGTTCTGGCTGAGGATCATCTTGAAAACGAGCAGATGACGAGTTCACTGCACAGAGCTTGTATCAGAGAAAGGCAAGCAAGGTGCACAGGAAAAGGACGAAGCTTTTGGGTGCCCGGGACCTTAGAAACGTGTGTGTGTGTTTATATTTTAATTCCCATCAAGACTTCTGTGGGGGTTCCAGAAGAAAGGCTATTTTCCTTTTGCATTTCCAGTGACTGAAATTTCAGGGGGAGGCCAGCTGAGTGAAACCAGCTGTGTGTGTAAGTAGCAATGTGCTGCTTTGACACATGGTGGCATCGCTGCATGGAGGGACCAGGTTGCCTAGGACAATGCATTTTTAGCATTTTTAGAATGTCTGTAGCAGCCTGTGAAGGCTCTGAGATTTTACCCCATTTGCAAGCTAACCAGGTAGATTGCCATGGTTGCCTGGGTGCTGGCAGACAATGGGGCTCCTGGGTCAGAGACAGAGGACTTCAGTGCTCACAACAATAGTAGGAGCCAGGGTCACCTCTTTTTTTTTTTTTTTTTTTTTTTTTGCAATTGTTCCCTGGGCCCCAGTTTCGAAGGTGAGGTAGGGGGCCAGGTGACACTGCACACCCAGTGGTTTACGCTCTGGGAGAGGAGCTGTGAGCTTAAGGAACCTGCACCTTCACACCAACAGTAAGCGCCTGTCCTTCGCTACGGGGGAGACTCTGTCTGTCCCTCCACGCCTGTCCTCTGTACAGACTCCCATGGAAAGCCAGTTAGGGCCTCTGTCCACGGAACATGCAGAAGCACGAGAGCGCCCGGCAGCATTGTCTCCCCACACATCTTGTTTCAGTAACGTCACCTGTAATTGCAGTCCAACTAATTGATTTGAGAGGGGCCATATGCTTTATAATTCATGTTTCTCTTAGGCCTCCAGGTAGTAATTGAGCATAGTTAGAATGTTCTCAATACAGTTTTCAAAAACTTAGGAATCCCACAGGTAGGTTGATTTTCACAATCCCGTATGTCTTTTGAGTTTCCTTTCTGTGGTTATGTTAGGCAAGGCTGGCGTGGTTTGATTTGCTGGATGCAGCTCATCGTTTCGTTTGACTTTCAATTTTTAAATTCCTAATGGGAAGCATTTAGAAATCTGGGAAGTGATAAGCAAATATAATAAAAGTTAGACACTTTGTTAAAGTCATTCTGCCTTTTAGAAAGTCGTAGCATAGATTTCTCGTGGCATCAAAAGTTACGTCATTCAGTTCTCTGGAGCAGTGGTTGTATCTTGGCGTTTTATAGATGACAAGATCCAGCCCGGAGAGGGTCTTGTTTAGCCTCCTTAGCATTTCTATCAGTGCCACCTCTGAAAGGATATTGCCTTTTAAATGGGAATGTTGTCTTTTAAATCTGTTCCTCACCACGACCTGACAATGTGTAGTTATTAACACTTGTCATAATGCCTTTTTTTGGTGTGTTACGCATTCTCAAGAGCTATATGGTAAGCATGTAGTAGTTGCATGGTATATTACCGGTAAAAAGGGAAAATGCAAAAAATTATGGAGGAAAACATCAATGGCAGAAGGAAGTAAAACTTGGAAAATTCCAACTCTGGCACTCAGAGAAATAACAGCGGCCACAGGTGAGCCTGGCTGTGACGTGCCGAAATGTGATGACCTGTTTCAGGGCACCAGTTACAGCCAAGCAGTAGGTTTGCATCCATTGCTCTGTGCTTGTGCATAGTAGGACTGTTTCATACAAAACGGTCATGCAATTAATCTTTCCAACCCAAACTACGGAAATGAGCTCAAGTAGGAGAGGGAAAAATACTAAGAACTTCCAGGTTGTCTTTTTAGACATTATATAATTGCCTCTTTGAACTAGTAATTGGAAGGAAACAATATTTTTGTATTTGGGAATTTATAAGTTGCAATAAATTTCTCAATATCTATATCCTTATTTTTTTATTTGATACTGATTGTAAGGAACCAAATACAATTAGTACTAAATTCTCCTTTTTAATAAAAAAAATGGATTTTTTGGTACTTTTAACTGGTCTGAGTCACCCTCAATTTGAGAATCATTAGGAGTATTTGTCCACTTACCTAATATTTACCACCCGACTGTCATTTTAGGCTCTAGAAAAGGAAATCCTGTGACTTTGCTCAGAGGAGACCCTTTTAAATACGTAAAAGCCTTTTTGAAAATCCTTCCTCTTAGATAACCTGAATCTTTTCTTTTCTTTTCTTTTTTAAAATATATTTTATTGATTTTTTACAGAGAGGAAGGGAGAGAGATAGAGAGTTAGAAACATCGATAAGCGAGAAACATCGATCAGCTGCCTCCTGCACATCTCCCACTGGGGATGTGCCCACAACCCAGGTACATGCCCTTGACCGGAATCGAACCTGGGACCTTTCAGTCCGCAGGCTGACGCTCTATCCACTGAGCCAAACCGGTTTTGGCATAACCTGAATCTTTTCATTTAGATTAAAAAGAATATTTCTTTTCACCCTGAGTGGGGAAAAACAGAAAGAAAAAGAAGAGTTACCATGATGTCTAACCATATTTTTCATTTGATTTGTGTCCTCCTGTAATTATTGAAGAGCTGTTTGTGGTGTTCTAACATTGGGAGTAAAATGAAGAGGTTGCTGGTTCCTTTATCCATCTCAGTACTGACACAGCCCATGTCCCCCAGTACAGGACAAGCTCTGGTTCATCACAGCTCTCTTGCATTATAGCCAATGCAAGACACGTTTTGGTCATACTCCTTGCATTATAGCCAATCTTGCCAAATTCGTGTTTGCATTTTAGCTTTCTCTCTTAATGTGCAACTCTGCAGTGAAGCTTTGTAAAACGTTTTCCCTGTTCGTTTTCAACTTTTCCAATGTTATCCTTAGGCAGCTGAACGATCATGACGATTATTCCTCATTTCGGTCATTTGTGAAGCTGCGGAACCATCTAGACTTTGGGTTTGGGTAACAGCATAGCTGCTTTGGCTACAGTGCAGATGCCGTTAAAGCCGCCCATTCTCATTCCAGGACAGTGGTACGGGATAGAGCTTGAGAAGCCGCACGGCAAGAATGACGGCTCCGTCGGCGGCGTGCAGTATTTTAGTTGTTCTCCAAGATATGGAATATTTGCTCCTCCATCCAGGGTACAAAGGTGAGGAAGAATGGAATTCATGTTTATTCACAAGAACTTGTAATTTGCCATGGTTTATAGTTAGAGCCCCTAATTTTATATTGAAGACGTGCACCGATTATGTTCCTGTCTTCTTTCAGGGGGTTAACCAGCCATTGCCTTCAGTGAGGAGGCTCATGGAAAACTAAATTTGCTTTGCTGAAGATTTGCAATTTTAAAATCCTCCTTTACTCCTCATTTGCAAACCCTATGAGTACGTGCAGGCTATTAGAAGTGGCGTTTGCAGCGAACACTGGGAGCAGCGAGCTTAATCTGGCATGCAAACAAAAGTGAAAATGCTCTCTGATTGCTCCAGGCGCCCCATTCATCCTCCTGCAAACCTAATGGGACCAAAACGGCTTTTCCTCTGATTTCTTTAGTTTTCACAAAAATAGATAGGCTGTAGATCTTCGGGGGAAGTGAAGCTTCAAGTATTTATGTGTAATATACCTCCTCAGTGGCTCCTCTTAGCATAGTACACTTTTGTACCAGCTCACTCTGGTTTCAGAAAATCAGGCTGAACAGAAATCAAGTCATGAAATTCCAGGTGCCGTTTTAGAATGACTTAGGTGCTAAAAGAGGTTGGTTTGGTGGGAAGTGGGTTGCTAATCTTAAGTAGGAAATAACATCTGTGGTATAACCACGTTCACGAGGTAGGTCTGCAGTTATACCATGGGAGTCTCCTCCAGTTCACATCCAGCTAGACTATGTGACCACCTCCTGGCACGTTTAACAGTTTTTATATCCATTTGCTTTCTCACTCTATTTTTCATACTGAATAATGACTTACAATTTTTGTATTAATTTTCTTCTATGATGTACTTGATAAAATTTTCTTATTATTTATGACTAGAGGCCCAGTGC
Source organism: Myotis nattereri (assembly GCF_964212035.1). Taxonomy (NCBI): domain Eukaryota; kingdom Metazoa; phylum Chordata; class Mammalia; order Chiroptera; family Vespertilionidae; genus Myotis; species Myotis nattereri. The sequence continues at coordinate 71,018,677 of NC_138085.1, read as the reverse complement.
ATGAAATTTGTGTACTGAGGAGGGTACCTCAGCCCAGCCTGCGCCCTCTTGCAGTCCGGGAGCCCTCGGGGGATGCAGTCGGATATCCTTAGTGCTGCCGCGGAGGCAGGAGGGGTTCCCGCCACTGCCACTGTGCTTGCCAGCTGTGAGCCTGGCTTCTAGCTGAGTGGTGCTCCCCCTGTGGAGTGCACTGACCATCAGGAGCAGCTCCTGAATTGAGCGTCTGCCCCCTGGTGGTCAGTAAGCATCATAACGACTGGTCGTTTCACCACCACACCGAAACTGGCTCTCTGACATCCCCCGAGGGGTCCCAGAATGCAAGAGGGTGCAGCCAGGCCAAGGGACCCCACCGGTGCATGATCAAGGCTGGGGAGATACATGGGAGGTTGGCCAGCTGGGGAGGGGCCTCAGGAGAGCTCCAGAGAGTGTCTGGCCCCTATCGATCTGTGGACCCCAGCAGCAAGTTCACCTACTGGTCAGAGCATCTGCCCCCTAGTGGTCAGTGCACGTCATAGCAACTAGTTGACCAGTCAACTGTCTGCCCCCTGGTGGTCAGTGCATGTCATAGCAAGCAGTTGAGCAGCCTTAGCATATCATTAGCATATTGCACTTTGATTGGTTGAACGGCCACCTGGACGACCAGACACTTAGCATATTAGGTTTTTATTATATAGGATAATACAGCATTTAATATATGCTTTCCAGTTTATAAAGTGTCTTCAATTAAATGTTGCTTTATTTGACCCTAATAAGTATTTGGTCAGCTGAGTTGGGAACTTGCAGGAGCTAATCCATTCATTTACTGAGCATTTAATGAGCAGTGGGCTCTGTGCAGTGCACGTTATTATTAGCATTCCCATATTGCAAGTGAGGAAGCATAGAAGAGATAAAGTAATTCCGCTGAAGCCTTATAGCTAGTGTCGGGGAGGAGAACTTCCTCCATGCTTAGGATCAGTAGCTGGACTGGGGTGGGGGTCTGTGAATTAAACTGACAGCAGATAGGTTAACAGGAGAAAAGATATTATAAGTTTATTAGATTTTATATTTATATGCACGGGGCATCACAGAAAGAAATGAATATCCAAAGGAGTGGCAAGGTTGGAGCATTATAGAGTGTCTTAATAGCGGAGGAGGCAGGGAAGGCTACTCATGAGAGAGCAAATGATTGTTAGGAAAGGTGAATGGGCACTGAGGAAAACGGACAGGAGGTAGGAGGGTTTGTGCCAATGTCTGTCCGGGTGTGGAGTTTGTGAGGATGTCTGTCTGGGTGTGGTGTCGACTCTAGGCTCCTCTCCTGGGCTGAGTCGGTCTTCTCTGCTTGGTGAAACTCCTGGGGAGGGGATTTACCACAACCGAGTTCTGTGTTTGGAGGACCCATTTTTGGCAGCATCCAGAGAAAGTCTGCCCCTGCATGTGTTGATTCTCATGGATCTTCAGCTCAAAATACCTCTCACGTCAGAATGGCCTGTGGGGGGCGTGCTCTGATCTCCTCTGTTAGTGAATGGCGCAGCCCACCCCAGCCCAGTTTGCTATTTTGTTGTTGTTTTCGAAGACCTTGCTTTTAGAAAGGTTGCTGGGTTTTTTGGTAGTCATTTTATAATGAAGAAAAAGAGGTCATAGCTAATGATTAGCATTTATGTTTCTGGTTCAAGGTCTATGTGCCTGACATTTCGAAAGGCCAAAACTCAAAACACCAGAATTTGGAGCAAGAAAGGTTTATTGATGGAGAAGTCACCAACTGAGAAGATGGGATTCCTCAAATCCATCCTAAGAAAGTGCAGAGTTCAGGCTTCTTTTATGTCAAGAGAAGGGGAAATGGGAGGGGCGAGAGGTGATTGACAACGGCAGACAGCAGCCGGCTGGGCACCAGCAGGGGTCCCAGGAAGACCTGAAACCACTTTGTTCCCAGTCCATTGACCCCAGTTGATTTGCATCCTTCCAGGAGGCTTCTGCAGATCTTCGATAAGCAGTCATTGTTGTACATATTTCCCCCATCTCCTCAGGGGAGGCACCTTCTTGGCAAGGGGCTGTTTTTATAAAAACTCAAGCCACCAACAGAATTCCTCCAATGATTGGCATGTCTGTGCGCAAGAACACAGCTGAACAGGATGGAGTCGGAGAGGCTGAGCATGTCCGTCTGCTGCACTGATGCCAGCCGGCACTGTTTTAGGCGCTCTGCTCATGCCGCAGAGCAACCCTGCGGGCAGGCGCGTTAATTATCCCTCTGTCCCAGGTGAGGAAAGCACGCACGGAGAGGCTAAGGGATGCGTGCACTGCGCACAGCCACGGTGGGGGTCTGAGCCCATCCAGCCTAGCAATGGTTAAAAGAGGCACCGTGGCTCTCCGCAGGGCCTGTATCTCACAGTGATGGACTTGGGGGTAAAACCCATGCGGAATGGGACAGTCTTCTGGGTTCTCATATTACTTGGGAAAAATCTTCATTAACACATTGCTGTGGTCTCCTACAAGTTTTATTTGTCTCCTAGTCAGGAGGACAGGGTCGTTCATTTCATGTTCGATTACCCAGAGAACATAGGGTGGCTTCCTGTAGGCGCGGCAGGTATTGATCACGTCGAGCGCAGTGCTTTTTATGCTGTAACAGCCTTTCCTCTCCTTTAGATTATGAAGCTGCTTTCTTTCACATGGTTTCACCCTTTTCTCGCTTTGTTAATGGAACACATGTTTTTTAATTTGTTTTTTCCCCTTGCCTTCCATTTCGTCGTGTTTAAGGTGATTCATTTAAAAGCAGCTCCCTCTTAAAAGAAACGGGGCTCTCTCTAAATGAACTGCTGTCTCGATCCAGCTGTCTTCCTGTCATCTTCTGATTGTCTCATTCATCCCCATCAAATACTATTAAGTGTCTTTTAGCACTTTGTGCTGTGCTAGGCATTCTGTAAGCAAATAAAACAGACATGGTCCCTGATATTGAGGAGTTTCTCATTTAAACCAGCTTTGGAGCTCTTTAAAGACACCACTGATCTTCCATAAGGAAGGATTTTTTAATCCTTTTTATTGAATTTATTGTAGTAAAGAAGGAAGAATTTAAAACTAGGGGCTGCGTGAGGACAGTCTTAATAAAATAGTGGCACAGCGTTTTCTCCCAGATTGTGGCTGGCCTGCCCTCTCCCTGCCCCACACCCCCCTTTTCTATTTAAAAAATGTGCCTCTTGTCCGGAATCTTTGCACATGTTATTGCCTCTGCATGGAGGCTTTCTACTAACACCCAGCTTTCATCTAGTTTATACCTTTTCTTCCATTAACATATAAATCAACCAACATTTCTTTAGAGAAATTCTAAGAAAACTATCTATCTAGCCATCTTTTTGCCCAAGTGGGCAACAGCATAGTATTAATTTTCTTATTCTTAGTTCTCACTAATAGATCCTTATTACGAATTAACTAATCACTTTTAGAATTAAGTTCTCAACTATCCATCACCACTTAATTCAAGTATCTGTCTTTTCATCAAGTCATATTTTTTGTGTTCATGAGTCTGTCATTGATTGCTGTATGATGAATATTATGTAAAAAAGATGCATATAAGTTGCAGGATGAAATTGCAAATATTGCAAGAGTTGCAGGATTTATTGATGGCAGCAGTGTGCTGGAGGAAGTGATTTACAGTGAAGGCTTTGCAGATTTAGGTCAGCAAACAATTGAAAGAAAATAAGACTGTTAGAATTGGTCTTTTAAAAATAATGATTTGAATACCCTATATAATAAAGAGCTAATATGCTAATTAGACCAGATGGCCAAGTGACCTTCTGGAATGACCAGTGGGCGGGGGGCAGGGCTGTGAATTTCGTGCATCAGGCCTGTAGTTAAAAAATAAAGACAAACCTGTCAGGAAAGCGACCTTTATGTTTATGCTTAGAGTCAAATATAAAGTAAAAAAATGTTAAATTGTTTTAGCCATATAATTTTATCAGAAAAATCACACACTTACAGACTCAGCTGATATCTTTCTTAAATTTAAAAATGTGATGCCCTAGCCAGTTTGGCTTAGTGGATAGAGTGTCGGCCCACACAATGAGGGACCCGGGTTCAGTTCTGGTCAAGGGCATGTACCTCGGTTGTAGTCTCGATCCCTGGCCCTGGTTGGAGTGTGTGGGGGAGATAACCAATCAGTGTGTGTCTCTCACACTGATACTTCTCTCTCTCTCTATCTCTCTCCCTTCCACTCTCTCTCTAAAAAAAAAAAAAAAAAAAAAAAAATCAATGGAAAAATATCCTTGGATGAGGATTAACGAGAAAAAAAGAATGTGATATTTTTACAACTATAACATTTGTTAAATTTAACATAAAATAAACTTATTTTCATAGTTTTTAGTTTCATCCTTGAAGATAAATTTACAAAGAAGTAAAGTCAGGTCCCTATCTTAAGTGAATTCACTTTAAGTTGACTTTTTCTATACAAATTATTGTTAGATAACAAAGAAGGGATAAACAGAAGGTATCTTCTGTTTGATTATTGCCTGTCTCTGATGCTAGACTGAAGTTTATCCTGGCTCATAATAGGTGCTCAATAAATGTTTGTTGAATGAGTGAAATAAGAAAACCATTAGTGTGAAACCTCAGTTAAGAGCCAATCTCAAATCTGAAGACCAGCAACTTCTAATAAGGTTTGTATTACTTGTTTTATTTACAGAGTAACAGATTCCCTGGATACACTTTCAGAAATTTCTTCTAATAAACAGACTCATTCTTATCCTGGTAAGATTACAGTTTTATGTTCCTAATAACTATCCCTTTTCTTTTATTTATTGAAGCATTTTATTGTGAAGTATGTATGTATATGAAAAAGTGTAAAAGTGTATTTGTATAGTTTATATGATCATAATCACATCTATTACCTGCCCCCAAGCTGAAGGAGACAATGATCTGAATGACAGGATGCCCTGTGTTTCCCCATAACTCCTTTTTTTAGTTCTCAATAAAATAGAAACTGACTTATTTATTTTCTGTTTTATTTATCTTTTCTTTCTGATTGCTTTTCTGATATTTTTTAAAATATATTTTTATTGACTTTAGAGAGAGAGGGAGGGAGGGAGGGAGAGAAACATCGATGTGAGAGAGAACCATCAATCAGCTGCCTCCCATATGCCTCCCTGATCGAAGATCGAACCCCCAACCTGAGTATGTGCCCTGACCAGGAATCAGCCGCGACCTTTTAGTGCCTGGGACTAAGCTCAGCCAACTGAGCCACAGCTGCCAGGGCTGATTTTTTTTTTTTTTAAATGATTTCAGAGAGAGAGGAAGGGGGAGAAACATAATCATTATGTTTACTCTTCCGCAAATAATAGAAAAGTTTTAAAACTGAGTTATTCAGTTTCTATTTTATTTCCCCCACAAATTTTCCATTATTATAATAGTTTTTATATGTAATCATTGTTTATTTAATTTGCTCACACATTTACAAATAGCGCTTGTCATTTATCCTCAAAACTTAGACCTGGGATTGTTTTATTTCTACTTCATGTATATTCTTTAAAAGCCCTTTGAGAAAGGGGTCTGTTTGTACCCAGTTTTTGTCTTTTCTAACGATAGTTTTACTGGGGAAAACGAAAACGCAGTGAACATTTTAGTTTGAAAGATATTTTCTCCCTGCACATTGACAATATGATGCTACAGTTTTCTGTCTTCTGTATTTTTTGAGAAGTCAGCTACGAGCCTGTCCAATCCACACTGTTGTAGGTGATTCTTCGTTTCTTTCTGATTGCTTTTCAAGGTCTCTATTTCCTTGGTGCTGCACAGCTTCACTGTGATGTGTGTAGGTGGGGATTTCTTTTGTTTATCCTGTTCGGAATCATGGATCTTCCTGGATCTGGGAATTAGTATCTGATCAATTCTGTAGAAATTCGTGCCTATATAGTTACAGTATTTTCTCCTTCATTCTCTTCACTATCTATTTCTGAAACTCGGACGAGCTGTACAGTAGCCTTTCTCACTTTCCCATGCCTCTTCCGGCTTTTTCACAATTTTGTCTCCCTGAACAGCATCTGGTATCTTCAGATCCATCTTTTCATTTCCTGGTTCTTTTTTTAAAAATATATATTTTTTTATTGATTTTTTTACAGAGAGGAAGGGAGAGGGATAGAGAGTTAGAAACATTGATGAGAAAGAAACATCGATCAGCTGCCTCCTGCACACCCCCTACTGGGGATGTGCCCTCAACCAAGGTACATGCCCTTGGCCGGAATCGAACCTGGGACCCTTCAGTCCGAAGGCCGCTGCTCTATCTACTGAGCCAAACCGGTTAGGGCTCCTGGTTCTTTCTTTAGCGATATTTATTCTGTTGCTTAATCTAACCACAAAGTTTTTAATTATAAAGGTTTCTTTTCTTTTTGGTAAATCTGTTTGTTACTTATTGTCACTCTCCATATTTTCAAGTTTTTCTTATATGTCTTTAAACATTTTCAATGCTATCTTTTATTTTATGTCTAATGATTCAGTATTTGATGTCTTTGTGAATCTGAGTCGCCATCTGTTTCTGTCGAGCCTAACTTACGGTTTGGGCTGTGGATTTGTAGTTCATTATTGTGAGATACTCCTTTCACTCTAATGCAGAGGTCCTCAAACTACGGCCCACGGGCCACATGCAAATACAAATATTGTATTTGTTCCCGTTTTGTTTTTTTACTTCAAAATGAGATATGTGCAGTGTGCATAGGAATTTGTTCATAGTTTTTTTTTTTTTAAACTATAGTCCGGCCCTCCAGCGGTCTGAGGGACAGTGAACTGGCCCCCTGTTTAAAAAGTTTGAGGACCCCTGCATGGATGGGGACTTGTGAGGCCTAGGTTGATGCCTCCTATTTACTTCTGCCTGTTGTCTCGAGGCACTGCCCAGCCTGGGGCTGTCTCAGTCTATAGCCTCTGCAGCTTTTAAAATGTCACGCAGACAAAATGAACTGTGCACATGACCCTAAGTTCTGAGGGAGGAAATGTTGCCTGTTTTGAGCATTCAGGTGACCTTTGTCTTTGTCCAAATGGTGTTCATTTTGTTTCTTGACAACCTTACACTGAGGGGAGCGGGTTGGGACCCTCGCTGAACCAGGAGTCTGGAGAGTGTCCCCCTGCTGGCAGCTGGCTGGCCGTCCCTGTGTCCTGGGCAGCAGCGAGGCGGCGGCCGGTCCCCAGAAGTCAGTGGCACCTGTGGTTCGAGATGGCAGATTGCTTTGGTGCTTGGTTACCTCTCATGGTTTCTCTTTTTAGGTTTGGCCTCTTTGAAATTGGACCTTTTGTGTCAGCTCAACAGTATTAAATGCATTATAGTTATTTTAAATGATACTTGCTTTAGTCAAGAGATTCATTCATTGGGTCTGCATTAACTGCAGAACTGGAAGTCCCTTCTTTTTAAAAACATCTTTTTAGAAATTTACCTTTTGTGAAATCTTTTTTTATTTTTTAGATTACACTGTCATTTGGGGATGGCAGCAGTCATCAGCTCTGAAATTTTATTATTTAATAAATTAGATATATTTAGTGATAGTGTTTTTAAATCCTTTATCCTATTTTATATGATTTATCAAGATTAATATTTGAGAAAAAAGATTCAGCTTTATCAATATATACTTCAGTGTTATTTGGCTTTCAAGAACCTTTCTAATAAAACTTCCGAATGTATGTCGTGATTATAACTTGCTCATGTATGTGCACTTTGTTTGAGAAAGGTCAGATACAAATTTGTCGTGAAATCTGAACTACTTCTGTATTCTGGATGTACTTACGTTCTGTGCTTTCTCTTTCCAAAGGAACAACTGAACTAGCAGAACATCTGCAGGAGGAATGATAAAAGATAACTTTTAATAAAAAAAAAAACATGGCGGTTTTTTCCCCTCTTCTGACCTTAACTTGCATGTTTAGGTTTTAGGAGAAGCTTCAGTACCACTTCGGCTTCTTCCCAGAAAGAGATTAACCGGAGAAACGCTTTTGCCAAGTGAGTATGGAGATTTAGAAACACAATGTTCGAGGGGAGCTGGGCGGGACTCTGCGAAGGACGAAATGTGGGGTTTTGTACCTTTCACTTGGCTGGGTAGGACTTTATCACGTAGGGAACCGTGGATGGGTGCACTGAGGAGTTCTGTGAAAGATGTCGCCGGGACTGAAGGTGCTGCACTGCACATGTTTTCGAATTGGTTTAGTCCTGTTAATAAACGTTGGAGGAATTTACATTTTGTGTTATCATTGAATAGGGTGGACTGTTTTTTTTTAAACTGTTTAATTAGTCAGAGAATTGATTTACTATTTTCAGCAGTGCATGAAAGCAATGCCAGGCCTGTTTGCATAAGGTAATGTTACTAGTAAAAAAAATACTCCCACTCTGCCTTGGGGGTATGCTGCTCAAAATGCATTTTTGTTTATTGGTTTGTTTCTTGTAGAGAGAATCTCTTTTTCTCTTTTTCTTTTACATTTATTTACCCCACACCCCGAGGCTTGGGAGGTCCTGTGAGATGCTGTCTAGCAGGGCTGGGTGGGTGTTTGCTGTGTATGTGTGTGTGTGTATATTTTTAAAAATATGTCTTCATTGACTTTAGAGAGAGAGGAAGGGAGAGGGAGAGAGAAAGAAACATAGATGTGAGAAACATCGATTGGTTGCCTCCCATATGCACACTGACCAGGGACCAAACCCACAACCTGGGCATGTGCCTTGACCCGGAATTGAACCAGTGACCTGTTGGTGCACGGGATGACGCTCAACCACTGAGCAACACCAGCCAGGTCTCTCTCTCTCTCTCTCTCTCTCTCTCTCTCTCTCTCTCTCTCTCTCTTAAATCCAGATTAGTATAGTATTAAAATAGTCAAAAGGGAAATCTTTTAAAATGTCAAACAAAAGCTTATTCTACTATTGCTATTTAGACTAAAAAACTCAAGTTGTGAACATAAAGTATTCTCTCTTGTGACTGAATTGTGCGCCGCAGTGGAGATGAAGGCGGTAAGTCGCAGCGCCTGGCCTTCACATGGCTTCCTTTTCCCGGGAACAGATCCAAAACCGCGCTGCGCCGCAGCTGGAGCGGCTCGGCCCCGGGCGCGGAGGGCGGCGCGCGGCTGCACGAGGGCGCCCAGGTCCTGCTCACCAGCTCCAACGAGATGGGCACCGTGCGCTACGTGGGCCCCACCGACTTCGCCTTGGGGATCTGGCTGGGGCTCGAGCTGCGGAGCGCCAAGGGGAGGAACGACGGAGCCGTGGGCGACACGCGCTACTTCACCTGCAAGCCGAACCACGGCGTCCTGGTGAGGCCGAGCCGCGTCACCTACCGCGGAATAAATGGGTCGAAGCTCGTGGATGAGAACTGTTGAGTTTAACTCCTGGCGTGTTCGGTGAGTGAGCGTGTGTGAGCGTGTGTGTGTGTGTGTGTGTGTGTGTGTGTGTGTGTGCATACACGCATGCATGTGTATGTAAGACGTAGAATAAAGAGTCGGGCAAATGTCGACTTTAATTAGCCACTATTTAAAATTTGAAAATATGGCTGTCTTCCTAAAAACCACGATTACAATCCAGACGGACTCCTTTGAAAAGCTAGCACTGTGGACTGTGGGGGTCATGGTTCCCTCAGAACAGTTTTGAAAGAAGCGTTTTTAAAAGCTTTTGAAGCTTTAGACCCAAGACAGTTCCGAGATGTAGGGTAAACGTGCCCGTGGGTGGCCCGCTGCTGTTGCTCTGTCTCATCCGTGCACACAGTACAGTGGGGCCTTGACTTACGAGTTTAATTCGTTCTGAGACCGAGCTCGTTAAGGAGCTCGTTAACTAAAATTACTCTATCAACTCAATGCAAAAAAATCGGCCGAGAGACAGCTGGTATCTCAAAAAACTGGTTAGTCGGGACCCTCGTAAGTCAAGGCCCCACTGTATTGGGTGTTTCCTGGTTGTGCGGGTTTGCCCAGCTTTGCTTAAATCTGATGTTCACATGGCCTTTTCCTGTCAAGTATTTTGGGGTTTTCGTTTCGTCCTGTACTAGTAGTACAATAAGAAGCTCTGTGATTAGTTTATTTTTCATATTTGGGGTAAAATTAATTGCCCTTTCAGGAGGGCCTCATCGAAAGCTCGGTTAGAATTTTGGAGTTGGATGGGGCCTTGGAGGCGCCCGAGCTCAGCCTCGCGTCCATTGCCAAGCACGGACGTGGACTCTGAGCCGTTTTCTCACCCACAGCCGCTGGCTAGATGGCTAAGGCCTGAGGTGAGAGCGTGGGTCTCCGCAGCGTGGCTCACGCTCTTTCCTCTGTACAAAGCGGATACGCTCAGCTTTCTCGTCTGTGTCGGTGACTGCTTCATCGGGATGAATTATAAAAACTATGATTAGGTTTATGAGTTCAAGTCATAATGAGGCTTTTTTGCACATACTTATTTAACTTCCTTATTGGACAGATCTCTAAAACACACACAGACACACACGAAGCACTTTTACCATAGGAAGCACTTTCATCTTTGCCATCATTTCCTCCTGGGGTATGAAAAACATTAAAAAAGTATATTGAAGAGAAGAGTGCAAATTAAGATGTGTTAGGGAGAATGTAGTAGTTAATCATTTAAATGTTTATGATTTCTCGTTTTTTTTTTTTGTTTTATTCATAAATCTGGTGTTCGCTCTTGTTGCTGTTTTGTATTTTCATTTGTTGAAAACCATTCTGTTACAGCCGCGGGGCTGAGTCATCATGGTTTTATTTTCCTTGTTGGGCGTGTGTTGACAAACTGCTCTTCATAACAGAGTGAGGTGATAATGCCAAGCATTTGTATTGTGGATATGTATTGAAGTTTATGGTCTTATATGTGTGATGATTGATCCCTAATTGTAGATATTTAGACCTTAATCTACAACAGAAATATCGGAACAGTTTGCTTTATAAGATTAAAATCCTCCTTCAGAATGGAGCTTACTTTGTGCTTAGAAATACTAGGTTGCACTATTTTGCAATATACTATTTTAAATCAGAATTCTGTTGCTGTGCTGCCTTTTAAAAAAGAAACATGGCATTTCAAATATTGTTAGAGCTATTTTCCTGAAATACATGTACAAAATAAGGCTGCTTTATAACCAAGGAATATTTTTATTGACTGAAGAAAATGACTGTACTGCTATTCAAAAGTAAACTTATTTTATTATATAGCTTATTTCTTAAAGACTCTATTTATACCTTGACATGAAATCCCTGGTTATACTGAACTTGGGTGTCTATAATTCTTCCTGTTGACTATAAAACACTGTAAGTTAGAAGCAGTAATGGAGCACAATTCAGTGTTGCATTTTGAGATCAGAATAATTCTCATATTTAGATTAGGATTATTAATGTGTATGTTTACAGATGATATACAAACAAGTTTGATGTTTTCATTTGTTTTGCTTATTGATGTCAAAATTCACTTCTTGAGCATTAATAAAAGGGAAGCTATTTGGTTTTGGAATGGTATCTTGTCATTTCCGCCCCCCTCCCCTCGCCACTCTGCCTTTCTCAGTGACTTAACATTTTTTTCCTTACAGTAATGATTCGGATTTGTCCTGTCCCTATAAAGCGTCTTAAGAAGTGTCATGCTTTCCACTCAACAATAAAGATACGTTTCTAGCCACCCCCTTTTATAGTGTTTTGATGGACAGAGAGCCACCTAAGAAAATAATGTGTTTGTACAGTTTTCTAAAATTGCTTAACTGTCTTTTATACCAGTTGGATTTCATTGGTTTATGTAAGGCAGGGTAGAACACTTTGAAGTTAGATTTAAAAAATATATAAATAACTAGAGGCCCAGTGCATGAAATTCATCATGGGGGGGTGTCCCTCAACTCGGCCTGCACCTCTCCAATCTGGGACCCATTGGGTGATGTCCAACTGCCGGTTTAGGCCTGATCCCACAGGGACAGGCAGTCGGACATCTCTCTCACAATCTGGGACCGCTGGCTCCTAACTGCTTGCCTGCCTGCCTGCCTGATTGACACCTAACTGCTCTCCTGCTGGCCCGATTGCCCCAACTGCCCTTCCCTGCTGGTCTGGTTGCCCCCAATAGCCCTCCCCTGCTGGCCCGATTGCCCCCAACTGCCCTCCCCTGCCAGCCTGGTCACCCCCAACTGCCCTCCCCTGCTGGCCCGATTGCCCCCAACTGCCCTCCCCTGCCGGCCTGGTCACCCCCAACTGCCCTCCCCTGCTGGCCTGATTGCCCCCAACTGCCCTCCCCTGCCGGCCTGGTCACCCCCAACTGCCCTCCCCTGCCGGCCTGGTCACCCCCAACTGCCCTCCCCTGCCAGCCATCTTGTGGCGGCCACCTTGTGATGACGTGGCAGTGGCCATGTTGTGACCATGTGGGGTGTGGCTATCTGTGGTGACCATCTTATGATGACATGATGGCCGTCTTGTGATGACGTGGCGGTGGCCATCTTGTGACGGAGTCGTGCGACGCCACCTAGGCTTTTATTACATAGGATTGTCTGCATTCTACTAAAAACTCCTCTGTGTTTTAGGGTAACTTGGTGGGGATATTGAGAGTGCTTAAAAGTGTTCAGATACAGAAGCTCACTGACCTGAGCTGAGACTGTGGGCCCGCTGTGAGCCCCCCCAGCCTCTCCTTACCCCTTGTCCTCCCTGCGTGTTTAGTTTGTCTCCCTAGCACTTAGCACTCAGCACTCTTGGTCACGGTAACATTTTTGCTTGTTATTTCTCTCTCCCCTCAGTGGCCCGAGGGCTGGATGTTTGGCTGCTTCGCTCATCGCTTAGTTCCCAGCACCTGCGTGATTCCCGGCTCCTGTGGTGCTTGGTGATGTTCACTGAGTTCCAGAGGCAGCAGGCCGCCGAGCGTCTGCAGCAGGTGCTGTTGGGCTTCACACGGGCCTTGGGCGCCGGCCATGCACCCGGAGTCTTACTTGTAAGGGAGGAAAGAGGGCGTGTAGCCCAGCGTTATGCCGGAACAATGGCATGAAGGAGATAGAAAATGTTGGGTGTCGGGTAGAAAAGGGGGCAAGAAAGACACAGCAGGATCACCTCAGGCAGCTGCCTCTGTGTTTTCCCGGGGCCGGCTCTGAATTCCCGTTTGCTGACCTATCATTTAGAGAGCATGGTGATGTGTGTGTCTGATACAGGGAGAGTGAACTGGATCTGACCTGAGTGTGCCCAGCATTTCATTTCAGAGTTGTATTTTGGACCTACCTATGTAGACTCTGTGATAACATTATTTAAGCCGCAGTGACCGATGGCTAGAGACCTCCTGTGTTCGGAATCATTCTTAATTAAGAAACAGATCGAGCCGTGTAACTACCCTCCAGACATTTGTTATCTAAGTGATTCACTCGGCGACGTGTAATGTGCACGGCCACACTGCAAGGCAGTAGGAGAATTCACTTTTTATTTTTCTTCATGCCCTTGGCTTCACTACACTTATTTATGATACAAATACATTAGTTAGTACAAAACTCACACTATCACACGTGTTTGGTAATGTTCAGCAATACCCCTCGGTCCACACACAGACCCTTACTTACACACCCGTGGCTCGGATCCACAGCGGGCATTCCTAACCAAGCTGTGTGGGCTGAACAAGGCGGCCACGTCATGGCTTCATTACAAGCAGGGTGATGCCTTTGCATGGGCGGATGGAATTTTTCTACCAACATTTTTGCTGATGCCCCTTGTTATGGGGGGAGAGGAAGCATATGTGGAGGGTTGCGAGGGCCGGCTTCTTTGTCCGGAGGATGTGGTCTCAGGAGTGGGCACTGAGTGTTGTTCAAACTGGATAAATAAAATCAAATAGTCTCCGAAACCTACTTGTACTGGATTTGAACCTGAGGCGTCTCTGAAGTGTAGGAGGTTTAAGCAGCCGGATGTGTGTCCTGACGTGTGTCAGATCTCACGGAGGGTAAGTTCTTCCACCTCCCCTTTCCTCGAAGTGGACGTACCCTCTTGAAGACTGAACAAATTACTTTTCACGTAAATCAAAATAAACAGACGTGGAAATAAATCATCTTAAAATCGTACGCACAGCTTCAAGATGTTCTTGTCATTCCTTCTGAACATGACCTCTGGGTTCAGCTTAGGTCCCAGTCAGCTGGGGTGCGACATGGGCTGTCTCTGCCAGTTCTCCTTATGAACAATGGGTATTGCTACCCAATGCTTTTGGAAAAAGCATCCTGAGGTGGATGCTAAAATGTTTTAATAGTCATACCAAGTCCCTTGTTGATAGCAGGGAAAGTGGAGTTTGTACTATGGACGATGGACAGAGGAGAAGAGGAAGGTGAACAATTTCAATCTCCTTTCCTGAACCTGCCAATACAAATGGTTTCTAATGAGAATTCCAATAGTCATATTAGTTAAAATGTAATTTTCTCAAATGATGTTTTTCTCAAAGGGAGTAGAGCTCAGGGAATGAGATTTCTGGGGCCCCACTGCACACTGGTGTGTGACACAGGGGATCCAGTGTCCTGTTCTGCTTAGTTTCTTACCTTCTGTTCCTAGCTGCTTCCTGGTCCAGACACGAGGAAAAAGAATGTCTGTCTTTCCTATGACTTTATTCTGAGAACTGTGAAGGTCTATATAAATATTGCTTTGAAATAATACAAAAATATTTAAATTGTTTTTTTTCTTGACTTTCAGATGCACTAAAATGTAGGTAACTTGCCTTCCCAGTCTGGTCTTTTGGTGGATTATTTGATTGGCTGTCTGTGGGGATTCTGGATCCACTAGAAAACTCTAGCATTCACCACAAGTTTCCAGAAATCGCCATCTAGTGGCAGTGGGTGTCGCTATAAATCTGAAAAGAGGGGTCTATCCAATTCTGTGGTAACTGGGAGCAAGGACTCCTGTTCCCAATGAATTCCTCAACACAGTGGCACCAGGACACTTGTGTAGGGATGCTGGGCCCACAGGTGCTGCCTGGTCAGGGTCATGGGCCTCTGCTGGGTGCTGTTGCTTCGCTTTGGGATGGGCCCCGGGAGGTGCAAACTGACAGCCGGCAGGTCTGTCATCACATACGAGGTGTGGTGAAGGTAACCTTCAGAAGGTACGCTTTACAACTTTACTGTGATGATAAGCCCGCACTTGTGGCAAATGGAACCAGAGAGATAAGTGTGTGACACTGAAGGGGTGAAGGTCATTGACGGACAGGTGTCTCCGTCCTGTCAGCCTTGCTTCTTCCAGGAACCACTCTGGCTGACCTCATTCTGCTGTGGTACCGGTTTTATGATTTGTTGAAGGAATCTCTGAATAGAAAGAATAAACAACGATCTAATACTAAACTTCTTTCTGGTCCATTTCTGTATAAAGATTAAGTATAATTTGGCTCCCCGGGATTGTGCACTGGATTAATTGGCTCTAAATGCTTTAAGAGTCAAGGTCAAGAACACCCCCCCACCCCCATGTCTTGCGGATGGATGGAATTTACATTCTCCGAGGAGAAGGCTTGCAGAATCCCAGACTTTGGAGTTGGAAGGGGCCTTTGAGACCAAACTGCTCATGTTTTTAAATGAGAGATAGGAGTTTAACTGGCTTGAGTCACACACAGGGTGGGGCAAAAGCAGGTTCACAGCTGTGAGTACGGGAAACACAGTTTATTCTTGAATGATTATTTATTATATTATTTTCCCTACGAACAACTGTAAACCTACTTCCCCACCCCCTCCACAGACAGATAATTGCAGTCTACTACCTGGGTCCTTTCACTCCTGCCCCGTCCGCTTGCTGTTTCTCAATAACTGATGGGTGTTAAGCCACCCAAACCGTTATACTCATGTGAAGTCCTATCAGTCTGCTACTCATCTCTATTGGAAAATGGCCTTTCTTAACATGTAAATATCCTTGGGGCACTGATACATTGGTTGCTAAGGCTTAGTGAGAGTTCATTGGCTAAGACTACAACCAGCTGGTAGGCGCCTGCTGACTTCAGTGAGGGCGGATAACTGCTTTGAGGAGGCCATGGGCCGCAGGTCTGCGGACAGCGGGCGAACAGATGCGGGTCCTTGGAGTTTTCTGAGGTGAGCCTGGCCACGCGCCTGGCCATGGGCGCGGGCAGCACTGGTTTGACCGTTGCTCAGCCCCACGAGAGGACAGTCGTGGCTTTAGTTTGTGGGTCAGGTTCCTCCCGCCTGTCAGTTGTCAGTAATAATAGTCTGTGCTCACTCTGAGCTCTTCCAACGTTTTAAAGCTGTTAATCTAGAGCTAAAAATAGCTTCGCCCATGAGGAGTGCCTTGAAAGTTAAATACACCTGCTTCAGGCTACCAACTGAAAACAGCATTTTAACACAGACGCCTCACTGTTTGTTCTCGGTAGTTGTTTTTGTTTTAGGGCGTCTTGTGGAGGATGACAGAAATGCTGGTTTTTGTTTTGTCTGTTCACACAACACGGGGAGCCATCTGCTATGATGAAATTGGCAAAGTCAAATTGTATGTTCTTTGGGGACCCACTTAAAAAATCACTAAAGACAGATTGACAACACTCCAGACAATTTTATGAATCTTGTTGTGGGAGTCTGTTATTGAGTAGTCTGAATCCACAGGCATCTGTGTTAGTCTACAAAGCTTGTATGAATTTTAATCCTGTTATTACTGAGGGAAATCTATTAAAATAGCCCAATTACTTAGATTTTCTGAGTGGGATAAAGTTAATCTGCAGTTACAGAAAACATCTTAGAGCTATCGAGTTTACTATTAGATGGAGATGCCAGGAATTTTTAAAACAGGATTACTCAATTGACTAAAACTCTTCCTTTCTGTGATGCTTACTTTCACACTCAGTCCCAAGCTTGACAGACCGTTTTCCATTCATGCTTTGAGCCGAAAAGGACTTGGTTCCGGTAGGGTTCTTGCTACTGTCATTAAACAAGGGACAGATGAGGAGCCAGGGATGCTGGTGGGCAGGGGCGTGGGCACAGGAACCCCCAGAGCTGCAGTGCTGGGGGTAGGGGCACAGACTCTGGCTTCTGCAGCTCCCCTCCCCCCCACCCAGCCCCAAATCACTGGGCAATTCAAGAGGCGTGGGAGGAGCGAGGTGCTTCCCCCCAGTTTATACTCTCCCGGGACTGGGGGCCAGGGGCCACTGTCCGGTTTTGTTTGTGGAGACACTGAGGTGCAGGCTGGCCCAGCGACCCCAGGGGAGCCAGAACTCACCCTAACGGGAGAGGACATTCCAGATTTTTGACTACTAAGAAGATGGTGCTAAGAAAGTTTATCCCTGCTGCTTCGATTTGCTCTCATTTGGGGGTGCCCCATTTAATTACCTGGTCATTCCTCACTAACGGCCAGTGTTCCAGCGGAATGGTTGTGGACTCTGATGAGCTTCTGTATGGACATGGGATGGAAATAATTGTTCTGGCTTATGGTTTAATTCACGTGGTCTCTGCAGACTTGCTTGTGCCCGCCCATAGTTAGCATGAGCATCACAGCCTCTGTGTGAATCGCTGTGGCCACATGGCTGGGCAGGGCCGGGGGGACACGGGTCCGGATTAATGCCGTGCTGATGCTGATACCTCGGCCTACAGCGAGTTCAACGAGACGCCGTGAGGCAGTTGTGTCTCAGTGTGGAGTCGTTTACTTAGCTGTGTATACAGGCTTCTAAGACTTGACTGTCATTTGAACTTGACGTGAATATTGTGGTAGGGCATCGTCTGAAAATGTAATGATTTGTAGTTTTTAAGAAGAGAAAGGGGTAAGGTCCCTCCCTCCCCCCCTGCCCCCCCCCCCCAAAAAAAAACAGCAATAAAGAGTCGGCTGTGGAGGCGTGTGCATGCTCCCCGTTTAATGGTCACTGGTTACAGATGCGAAGTGACATGTTCAGTTTTGGCGTTCCTCTGCCGCCATCCCTCGGAGCGTGGTTCTCCAAGCGTGATTCTTGGCCCCTTCGGGTGGTTTATGAGCTACGTGGATGTTGACATAATTAGACTATTTACTTTTGCGCCTGGCAAGAGCCAAAACGTTCCTGATATGGTTATTTAGAGATGAGTTCATTATGCCCGATGAAAACATGTAGCTGAGAAGGTAAGGAACAGTGGCCAGCGCGTCTGCCCATGCACAGAGCCGCTGGCCGGGCCAGGGGTCTGTGTGGGAGGCGTGAACGCGGCCTGGTGCTGTCAGAACAGAATGGCTTTCCCACGTCCAAGGCGATGCTCCAGATGCGGGTGCACCTGGAGGTCGGGAAGGTGGTGGGTACACAGTGCTTTTGCTGGGAATGCTCAAGTCCCGCAGGTAACAAGGCTTTCCTCCCAGAGCAAGGCTTTGGCACAGCTGGGACCAGGAGAGGACCTGGGCAAGAGGATGGAGGCAGAGCAGACAGAAAGAATGGGATCCGAGCTTCCTGGTAAAGCAAAGCATTGCTGCATAAGTGCGTGTGTAATATTTTTGTGGAGATAAATTATCTGTGAAAACCAAGCTCAGAACCCCTACTCTGTGACATGCGCGGTCAACCTCAGCCCTCGGTGTCCCTTACGTCCTGCGCTCACTGCCCCCCGAGGAGAAATTCTAGGTTTCAGTCTGCATTTGATAGCCATGCAGATGATGCTGTATTTCAGCAACTCTGCTCCCATGTGTGCTGGGGCCACATGACCAGGAGAGAAAAGGGGGTGAACACGGGGAGGAAGGATGCTGGTCCTGTAGGAGCACCTCTCAGGCCACCCGAGGACCTGTACTCCAAAGACCTGCCTCACCCGTAGGAACTCCAGCCCGGCAGCGTTCATGACCAAACGCAGAAGGTTTTGGCCCAGACGGACTGACATGAGCCCATGAGAAGGGATGTGTGTCTATGCTGCGATGTGTCACAGCTGCTTCAAATTTTTATTTTTAAATGATCAGAGTTTGTTTTAGTGGGAAGTTTTAAAGTCGTTGATTTAGATCTTTAGTCCAGTGGGAAACCTCACATCAGTTGCTCACTTTGGGAGGAGGTTTTCTTAAGGCATGAGGTATATTGATAGAATGCTGAGCGTGTCTGCGCCGGGCTCGACCACTCGAAGGACCTCCTGCAGGTGAGAACACGCATGTTTCCGCCAAACCTCCGTCACTACCACATGTTACCGTCGTCAAGGAGTAGCACGATCGAAAGTGTCTGTCATCTGACACGTGGCGCTTCAGTTACTTGTCCATGAATTTCCTTTTCCAAGTAGAGAATGTCCTTCCCATGCTGACTCGTCACACACAGCTCCTCTTTGCCCCCCGCCCCCCCAGGGGTCCAGTCCACAGCACCCAGGTTAGGGCGCATCCCTGGCTCCAGGTGCGGGCCTCGTGAGTGAGCAGCTCGTCTGACACCGCCCCCCCCCAACCCCCCCCCCCCCCCCAGAGGACGTGGGCCTCAGCCGCACACGACAACTTTAGGCAGCCAAATCCGGGCCTTGTACCTCCCACTTGTCTCTATGACATGTTTTTCTTTTGAAATGATAAGATGAACCCATGCTCAAAACCTCTCGAAAGCATTTGGAAAATACAGCTTTGATGTGGCTCTTCAAAACAAGTTGGCACGAAAGGAAAAGTGGCGTTTGGTCTGGCATGTGGAGGAGCCGTGGCCCGCCCCCCTCCATGGGCTCAGGGTTCCCCAGGAAAAGAGGCGAGGGCCCGGCTCAGGGCCCAGGCTGGCTTTGGAGGGCCGTGTCCTCGTAGTGACTGGCCCCGGGGGCGGCGGCCTCTAGGGGCAGGCCCTGCTGCTGGTAGCCGTAGTTGACAGTGCCGCACGGGAAGTGACGCAGCCTGAACAGGGGCACCTCCTTCACGCTGGCGGTCAGCGAGGACGGCTCCAGGAGCAGGGAGGCCCCGGGGACTCTGCCCGCTGCAGCGCTGGGCGGGACGGGGCCCCCGGGCCCCGGGCCTCCCCTCTCGGGTTCCTTCTGTGCTGGAGGGCGGGCCTTCCTGGCAGGTTTCTCTGTGAACCACGAGCCGTAGGTTGGGTTCCACAGGCTGGTTGGCTTGTTGCGGGATCGCTGGACTTTGTGCAGCTCAGATGGCGGGTTCGACTGAGCAAATGCCATGTTAACGTGTCCCCCTCCCACGGCCGGCCCTCTGGCGACTCGAACGTTGACCTCTGCCGCCGGTGGCTTCCTCACCGCCTTGCCCGAGGAAGTGGAGGGCAGGGGGGCCGGGGCGGCTGGGTCCTGCCTGTCCCCCCCTTTCCCTGCGGGGGGAGAGACTAAGAGAGGAGGGACTCCCTCGGGGTCTTTGGGCCTCACGGGCACTTTCTCCTCCTCCTCCACGAGTGGGCCGTATTCTATTGGCAAGGCCGTGTTGATCACATCTGGATCCTACAGGCAGGAGAAACGAACTGATTAAAACTCAATCACAGACACGAAATGTTGGATCTGGAAGATACCTGAGCAATGATCTCACCCACACTTACTTTATTGAGGAGGAAACCATTCAACGTTTATTGGGAATATGTTAATGTACAGGCACTGGGGAATAAGAAACCAATGGGAGTCTGGCCAGTGTAGCTCATGGTTGAGCATCGACCGTCCACCAAGAGGTCACTGGTTCGATCCCCAGCAGGGGGCGTGTAGGAAGCAGCCGAGGGATGATGGTGTTTCTCCCTCATCGATGTTTCTCTCTCTCCCTCTGCCTTCCTCTTGCTCTAAAAAATCAATTAAAACATTTTTTTTAAAGCAGCCAATGGGAAGCCCTCCTCACCCTTGATGAGTGCAGGATAGGCCCTGGGATAGAAGCCGCGCAGGGTGCTGGAAGCACCCACTACCCGGGCAGGGGTGGGGGCAGGAAAGGCTTTGCAGAGACCACTATTGGGCAAATCTTGTGGATTAGTGGATTAAAAACTTATAAACTAGTTAAAAAAATTATTCCAGCCCTAACTGGTTTGGCTCAGCGGATAGAGCATCGGCCTGCAGACTGAAGGGTCCGATTCCAGTCAAGGGCATGTACCTGGGTTGCGGGCACATCCCCAGTGGGGGGCGTGCAAGAGGCAGCTGAATCGGTTTCTCTCTCATCGAAGTTTTAACTCTCTATCCCTCTCCCTTCCTCTCTGTAAAAAATCAATAAAATATATTTTAAAAAATTATTCCAGTTTCTTCCCAATAAAATGTTTCTAAAAAGAGAACTCTCTGTGTCTGACTCCAGGTTTGTGTGTGTGAGATGGGGCAAGGGGGTGGGGAGGGAGGAGACACCGTCCCATGTTGGTTTACAAGGTTTATCTCTTCCTGGCTGCCTCCCGCTCTCCTCATGTTTGGGTGGGTGATGCATGACTGTATTTCTCATATTGTTACACGTCAGATGTCACAGAGCAGTGGCTCACCAGTCTGGGTGTGACAGGCCCTTTGTGAACCCCGGTAAATGCCGAAGCGCTGTGAGGAAAACCATTCACACACCAACTCTGTGCTATTTTCGTCCACAGATCGTATTTATGGCCACGGAATGTAATAGAGAAAAGCAAAAGCAGTTGCCAGAGATTTGAGAAAAATTTGTGGGAGCAAATTTAAACTTGGGGAAATTTAAGTCTTTAATACTTTATGCAATTTGGGACAACCATGACTGCAGTTTAACAGAAAGCACATCAATCTAGTATTCATCAGTAAAGAGTTTAAGAATAAAAAATAACTACCTTCTGATTCTCATTTATATTTTAGCTCCTCTGTTAATTATTGATGTCTATAGTGAGTCATTCAACCTGTGCTCAGACAGCCCAGCCGGTGTGGCTCCGTGGTTGAGCGTCGACCCATGAACCAAGCAGGAGGCCTTGGTTCACTTCCCGGCCAGGGCACATGCCTGGGGTGCGGGCTCGATCTCCAGTGGGGGGCGTGCAGGAGGCAGCCAGTCCATGATTCTCTCTCATCATTGATGTTTCTATCTCTCCCTCTCCCTTCCTCTCAGAAATCAATAAAGGTATACATTTTAAAATGTGCTCCTATAGAGCCATCTGTTTTTAAGAGGCTAGACCAGGGGTCCTCAAACTTTTTAAACAGGGGGCCAGTTCACTGTCAGACCGTTGGAGGGCCGGACTATAGTTAAAAAAAAAACTATGAGCAAATTCCTATGCACACTGCACATATCTTATTTTGAAGTAAAAAACCAAAACGGGAACAAAGACAATATTTGTATTTGCATGTGGCCCGCGGGCCGTAGTTTGAGGACCCCTGCCACACTGTTGGCGAGCAGGGGTTTCCCATACTTCCTGCAGATCCAGTTTTCTTCAGTAAAACATGAGGTGCCTGATGGGAATTTATGCTGGTGAATTGGGTTGATTCCCTATTGAGTGGCAGCCACGCGCCACGTGCTGCTGAAGAAAGCAGCAGCTACTGGTATTAACCATAAAACCTGCAGACTGAGGGCCCCATCATTTTACTTTATAGATAACATTCATCCTCACGATCCCAACTCACATCTTCTGGCTGGTTTAACTTTTATTTCAGTTTCGGCATTTGCCGTCAGGAAAACTTGCTGACCAGGGGGCAGGTCTGTACCTGGGTGCAGTATTCGATCCTCTCCAGGATGGTGGCGAAGTTGGGCCTGTCCTCGGGCTGGTGCTGCCAGCACTGGGTCATTATCCTGTATCTGAAAGAAGGACCAGCACATTCCTTAAAATCAGGAGAAACAGGATGAAACGTACATTTCTTCTCCCCACACTTTTCTAAGTGGGACGGGGGATGGGGATGGGGGTGGTGGGGGCGTGGGGGTGGCACTGCCTTTGAGGGTGGTAACCCCAGGTCCCATGTGGTTGGCATATGCTGCCCTCTGCTGATAGGCCAAGGAATCGTGCCAAGTGTAGAAGCTAACACCAAGGCCCATGAACACAACCATCCTGTGTTCCCATTAAATACGGCCCTCTCATCCATTCCTGAGTTACAGTCACCTCTGAGAGGAATATTCTGATTACATTGCCCATCTGCCTTGCTTGTGGCTAGCAGGTGAGGGGTGCCAGACAGGACACAGAAAATGCGGGGAATGGGCAAAAGTAGGTTTACAGTTTCGAGCATGCAAAGCAGAGGTTATTCTTATGAATAAACATAAACCCACTTTTGCCCCACCCTGTTTTTAGGGGACTCAGGTACAATGGTGTTGGGTAGAAGGGGTGGAGGCCAGGACACACATTCCTGAGGAGTGTGAGCTTGGTGAGCCCATGGCCTCCCGCCAGCCAAAGGACATCTCTTTGGGGTTGAAGTTACTGCTTTTGGGGCCAGAAGACTAACCCATCCCACTGGAGTCACAGACTCCATTAGGGAGTCTTAAGGGAGCATTAAGGGAGGCCAGCCACCTGCCCTTCCACCTTAACAAAGCACATGGGGCTGCAGATGCTTTTTGAAAAGGAGAACTGTGCTTAGTAACTTGCAGAAATGTCCCTAAAAGAGTCGTACACAGGCCCAGGGCAGTTCTTCGGGGGGTCCATCCGTCCTCCGCTGGTGACAAACTCCAGGACCTCCTGGTTGCTCTTGCTGGGGTACGGCATGTATCCAAGAGAGAATATTTCCCACAGCAGCACTCCGAAGGACCTGCGCACAGGACAGGAGACATGGATGTGGACACACATGCACACGTGTGCACACATGGATACATGGATAGATACACATATGGACAGACACACGGACAGACACACACACATGTACATACACATACACAGATGTAAAATTTTAACTTTTTTTATTACACACGTTGCACAACAGAGAATTGTTAATATGGAAAGATGAGAAAGCCACGTGCCATGCTCCGTAAAGAGACCATTATTAGCATGTTGTTGTTTTTTGTTCTACTCAAGTTTCTGTGCTTAGATTTTTTTGTTTTTGTTTTTGTTAATCCTCACTTGATATTTTTCCATTGATTTTTAGGGAGAGTGGATGAGAGAGGGAAAGACAGAGAGAAACATCCATGTGAGAGAAACACATTGATCGGTTGCCTCCCGCATGAGCCCCAACCAGGGCCCGGTCCAGGGAGGAGCCTTCAACCAAGGTATGTGCCCTTCACCGGAATCAAACCCGGGACCCTTTGGTCTGCAGGCCGACGCTCTATCCACTGAACCAAACAAGCCTAGAGCCTTCTGAACCTTAATTTTTTTCAAATTCCATTATAGCATAACATTTTCCATGCTAATAAAAACATTTTGTAAGTAGAATTTCAAATGGCTATAAAAATTCCCATGGAGTAGTTTTGTCATATTTGCCTTATCACCTAAAATTTTTTAAATATTTAAAATACTATGATGAATATCTTTGCATTTTTTTTAAAAGGACAATTTGCTTAGGATAAATTCCTTGAATTTAGTATTAGAATAACCTAGTAAGTTTTAGGATAATTCTAATGAAATGACTAGATCAGAAGAATACCAACACTGAAAAATTCTTGACACACACTTTCCACTTGACTTCCAAACGCGTCACTCTGACCATCAGCCAGCCTCGTGCAAGAATGAGCCCGACACCAACACCCAGCCTTCTCTCTGCACCGACCAGCTCCTACTTCATTCTTTCCAGCTCTGGCACCATTGCTCACTTACTGGCTCACGCTGCAGACGTGGGCATCGTCCTTGATCATCACACTCTTTCCCACACCCCACTCCACACCAGCGGTCAGCGTCCTGTTCCCTTCCCACACCCCACTCCACACCAGCGGTCAGCATCCTGTTCCCTTCCCACACCCCACTCCACACCAGCGGTCAGCATCCTGTCCCCTTCCCACACCCCACTCCACACCAGCAGCCAGCAGGCCTGTCCCCTTCCCACACCCCACTCCACACCAGCGGCCAGCAGGCCTGTCCCCTTCCCACACCCCACTCCACACCAGCGGTCAGCATCCTGTTCCCTTCCCATACCCCACTCCACACCAGTGGTCAGCATCCTGTTCCCTTCCCACACCCCACTCCACACCAGTCGTCAGCATCCTGTTCCCTTCCCACACCCCACTCCACACCAGCGGTCAGCGTCCTGTCCCCTTCCCACACCCCACTCCACACCAGCGGCCAGCCAGCATTCTGTTCCCTAACTACTCAAGACCGAGCTTGAACCCACCCACTCTGGACGCGTCCACTGCCACCCCGCGGCCTTGCCCTCTCACCTCTTACCTAGAAATGAGCAGTATTTTCCGAATGGTTTCCCCTGCTCACCTGTCCTACTCCAGCCTGTTTCAACGGCAGCAAGTGCTTTCCTTTTTTAAAGAGATCATGTCACACTCTCACTTCCAACTCTTCAGAGGCTCCCGTTGTGCTCAGAATAACATCCACATCCGGAGCCTGGGTCCCCAGGCCTTCCTGCCTGCCTGCCGTCCCACTCCCGCCAGGAGACTCGCTTTAGTCCCGGTCCCTGCACTCAGCCTGGAAAGCCTTCCCAGACCTCCCAGTGTGCCTCGCTGCCATCAGGTGTGGGCAAGCCTGTCCTCCGGAGCCTACTCCACCCCACCCCCACCCTGAGACAGCCTGCTCCGCGGCCCTCTGCTTCTCGGCCTCCAGCTCTCATTAACATCTGAAGTTATGTGACTTATTTGCTTCTTAAGACATTTTATGAAACAACCTAAACTTCAAAAAGGAAAAATAATAGATACCTGTTTCTAGATGTTGATATTTTGCTTTATTTGCGACCGTTCTCCCTCTTTTTGAAGAAATAAAATAGATACAGGCAAGCCCCACCCTCCACCCTTTCCTGCTCTCTCCCCGCTTCCCTGAAGTTAGCAGGTCTCCTTCCATGTATGCCCTTCCCAATGTGTGAAAGCATAATCAATAAAGTTTCTGTCTTATGGACTTAATGTTTGTATTGTAAGGTTAAATAATACCCTGTTCCTTCTTGGAAATTCAGCCATGTGGCTATATGAGGTGCAGTGTGTGCTCTTACACTGCTGAGCAGCTCCCTGTGACATAACTAAACCACAGCTCATCTTTTTTATTCCCGATATGAGGGACATGAGGCAGTTGTAGCTTTTTCTCATTGTGAACGATGTTGAGATGAACATCCTTGCTTGTCTATTTGTGTCATGCTCTCCACTTAGAACTAGGATCACGGGGAAATAGGACATGCATGTGTTCAGAATAAGGACTTAATTACCTGCATTTCTCTCTGTGTCTGGATGGGGTAGGTTGGGGTGCTCTAATGTTGGTGCACACAGGAATCACCTGGGGGTTCGTTAAAACATGAGTGCTGGGCTCACCCATAGGGTTTCTGCTTCCTTAGCTGGAGGTGGCGGCTGAGAATTTGCTTCTAACAAGTTCCCAGGTGGTGCTGATGCTCATCGGGTGAAGATAATAAGCCAAAGCTAAAAACAGACCCAGCAATCCTACCTTATGACCCAGCAACCCCTCTTCTGGGGATCTAGCCAAAGAAATCAGTATTTCAGAGAGATGGCTGCACTCCATGTTCACTGAGCGTTATTCACAATAGCCAAGATATGGAACCAACCTAAGTGTCTGTCAGTGGATGAAAGGATAAAGAAAAGGTGGTATCTAACCTTTTTATTAAAAAAGTAGAGGCCTGGTGCACAAAATTTGTGCACTGGGGGAGGGAGGGGTGTCCCTCACCCAGCCTGCACCCTCTCACAATCTGGGACCCCTCGGGTAGGGTCCCTAGGCCTGGCCTGAGATCAGGGCCTATGGGGCTTTCCTTCCCCCGGCTGCAGGCAGCTGGCCCCACCCCTGCTGCTGCCACTGCTTGCCATCTGTGCAGCACTGTCCCCCACCTCCCCTGCCACTGGTGGCCTCCCTCTGCAGGCAACAGGCATGGGGTGCGATGGCTTGGCTGGCCTGGGCCTCCCTCGGCGGGCCTATTGCTGGCCTGCAGCACACTTGCCACAGAGTTGCTGCAGGTGGCCTCGGCCTCCCTCTTTCTTTGCTAGGGGGTGGGGCCAGCCCTGCGAGGGGCCATCTGCCTACCTGATTGCCCCTAACCATTGGCCTGCCTACCTGATTGCCCCTAATCACTGGCCTGCCTGTCTGATTGCCTCTAACCGCTTGCTTGGGGGTGGGTCCAGTCCTGCAAGGGGCAGTGGTGGGTCTGGTCTCTGGTCATTCCGGTGGTTACACTTATGGTGGCTGGCCTTTTATCATATAGGATATAATTAATAATTACTGGGTGTCTAGATTAATATCCTAATACATATATTAATACATAAATATATACACACATGTGTATATATAACCACACACATCACCTTTTCTTTATTCATCCCTGTGTGTATGTATGTGTGTGCGTGTGTGTGTATGATATTTTCATCCTTAAAGAGGAGGAAATCTGTCTTCTTTGAGAACCTGGGTGAACCTGGAGGGCATTATGCTAAGTAAAATCAGCTGGCCATGGAGAGAGAAATTCTGCATGATCCCACAGCATGTGGCATTACAGAAGCAGAGCAGGACGGTGAGTGCGGGGCTGGGAGCACACAGCTGCGGGCCTGCGGGTGGTGGAGTCTGCAGAGCTGAGTGTGGACAGCGACGCCCCAGTTGTAGGGAGGGTCTCACCGCCATGGTCAGCAGCCCTTTAGTGCCCCCTTTTCTCCTTTATTCTGTTAATGTGGAGAATGTCATTGCTCAATTTTCTAATCCCAACTCAATGTTGCACTCCTGGAATAAATCCAAACCCAACTTTGTTATGTAAAAAAAAAAAAAAATTACATGTGTTCTCCGTGTGTGTGCCCCGGCCAGCAGTATCAGCGCCTTGGGAACCTTAAGACATGCCGATTCTCAGGTCTGAGTCACAAACTCCCAGGGAGGGGCCAGTGATGTGTTTACGGAGCCTCTCCGACGATGCGGATGTGTGCCAGCGTCCAGGGCCGCTGGTGGACGGGGTGCTAACGCTTCTCCAACCCTTGCCTGACACAGGGCCCACGTGGGACCTGGGGGAGGGCAGCAGAAAGACTCACCACGTGTCTGTTTTGGATGTAAATATTCCTTCCATGAAGGCCTCTGGGGGCATCCACTTCACGGGCAGCATCGCACAGCCGCCCTTTCGGTAGTAGCTCGCTCTGTGGGAGGAGAGGAAAAGTGAACTTGGTTCTGGAGACGGCTCTGAGCGGTTCTGGAGGCGGTCCTGGAGGCAACTTGAGCAAGTGCAACAATCTACCCATGAAAGGACGGAAGCCAATGAGGTCTGTGGTTCAGGAGAGCAGGAACACATCATTTTGTTAAGAACATTGTTGTCATTTAATGAGACACAAAACTGCCCCCCGTAGGCATAAAAGGCAAGATCTACACAACGACTGAGAACCCACAGAGGACGGGAGGTCTCCCTGCTGGGCTGTGTTTGCTGTGACTCACAATGAGCAACATCACTCCAGCCGTGTCCGTGCAGCCTGCTCCTGCTGAGCCACAGGAATGCAAGGTCCACATGGGAGCACGGAGAGCAGGGCTGCCTTACTCGCTTTGGCTCCCTCCTAGCGCCACACACATCTATTTCAACATAAGCACGTGACAAGCACGCCAGGCAGCGGAACAGGTATGAGTTAATTTATTATCTTTTATCGGTGATGTCATTAGTGCAAGTCACTGATGAAAACGAATCAATTACCTTCTATGCCTTTGACACCAGCTCCACCCTCAGCCTGTGCTCTCCTGACACCGTGGGAGGCAGCTTTCCAACCAGCTGCCTGGCTTCATTAATCACTTCAACAAACAATACTGAGTGTTCAGAGTGTATCAGGTGCTCTGCCGTGTGGCGAGGACATAAATAAGTCTTCCAAGGAAAGGGTTTAGTGGGAGAAACAGACGCAAGAACACGCAGTAAGAGCAGCATGTGAGGGAGGGTGCAGAGGCTCCATGACACAGTGAAGGACTGATGTTCTGCTCAGGGCGGGGCGGGGGCAGGAAGTGATTCACAGAGGTGGGGGGGGGGGAGGGCTGATGGTGAGGAAGCTCCCCCAGAACACCGTCCTGACGCTGAAATTGCAGTGCGTGTGGGAGCCGTGGGACAGGTTGGGGGTGAAGCCTGGAGTCTAGGGGGTGGGGGGGGGGACTGTGAGAGCGAGGATGGAGGGGAAGGGCTTGCTAAGCTATGCTGAGACATTAGTGTCATCAACCACAGGCACCCTGGGGACCTCTGAGGAAGGAGGGGAGGGAACCCTGAGACTTTGGGTAGCAAAAGAAGGTAGAGTGCAGCAAACCAAGGTATCATGGTGGAGACCAGTGCTGAAGACTGTGGTCAAGACCATTGCTAATTCAGAGTCTTCCCGAGCTGCTACCCTGTGGCAACAGCATGGCGTCGGCCTTCTTCCCTCGCAGATGGCAGCCAGTTCTGACGGAGGCCTCAGGGGTCTCCCTAACCCTCCAACAGTAAGAGCCCTGCATGGCCTCCCTCCGCTCTCTGGATTAGGGACGTGATTAGTGACCACGCCCTGAGTGGCTTGCTCATGGCGCAGGTCACTGTTGTAAATGATTAGATAAAGAAATAACGTGAGATAAAGTGCAATAGAAGTATTTGTTTAATTAAAAATTATTTTATGTTTTAAAATGTAGTCTTGAGAATATTATGGGAAAAAGAATGAGCTGAGCTCGGTACCTATGGGCTTTGAGCTCTACTCCGTGTCTCCTCGTGTGGGTAAAGGCGACCCATGAGCTGGGCCCGGCATCCGGCCAGTTCCGGGGTGCTCTTGCCTGGCCATGGAAACTAAGGCCGCTTGGACTTCCTGAGTTAACGTTTACATAGAAACTCTTTCCATATTGCGTATCCCAGTTATTCTGTGTCTCAGAATGTGTTAGGATGGAGCACTGAAACCGGACACGATCTAATGAAGACCTTGATATCTGTCATGGCGGGCAGTGTGACCCTGGATTTAGACCATCGAGTGTGGGCACTAATTAAGGTTCCCCGCACCCTGCAAAGGAACGTAATGAAATTTTAGGCAGCAAGCTGACAAGGTGCCAGCGATGATTTAGGACACAAGCAGCCACACCCCGTTCTCCCGAGGGCTGGGCTGAGAAGGTGAGGCGGTCTTTGCTCACCTGTAGATGTCCCGGGCCATTCCGAAGTCTCCAATCTTGGCTACTCTTCCAGGGCCTGGACAGGTCAAGAGGCAGTTCCTGGCAGCAATGTCCCTGGGAACAAATCAATGGGAAACGCATTTTCTTATTCCCCCTGGGAGAATACATGTGTAGTTTCAGCACTAGGATTGTCACCTCTCATCGGAAGGGTGAGTAGTCCCTGCCTCGGCTCTATGCTTCCTTTACTGCGTTACACTTCATAGAAAAGAGATAGCCATGCCAATTCTAGGCCTCAGAACTCAAGGGAAATGGGAAATGCTTAGGGAGATGATTGAAAATGTTTATTAGGACAATAATATAAAAATAACCATAATAGAAACTAGAATTTATTGGCCTTTTACCATGTACTAAGTATTGTCCTAAGTGCTTCATATCTAATTCTCCCAACAACCCTATGAGATAAAGGGTGCGATTATCTTCATTTCATTAAACAAATTAAGCTAAAAGCAGATAATAGAGGGACCAAGGCAGTCTGAAGCTACTGTGTGTATAGCTTGCCGGTTGGTTTCTGCCAGCTGTTTGAAGGCATCTTCTGGAATGGCATGGCTTCCATGATACCAAATTCAAGTAGGTTAAGGTATGCCCACATATCTATAGATGTCCTTGTTAATCAGCCATGATGGTTCTCCCCTCCAGGATCTCCTCCAAAGCCTTTGCTAAGCTGCCTGCCTCCTAGCCAGTGGCTGAAGAATCACTTCTTCCAGGTTCTGGAGCCACATTCTCTTCTCCGTTGAGCGCCAGGTGGCCTGCCTGCCGGCAGCATCCTAAGGCACAGCCAGAGGCTTCGCCACTCCTCACTGACTGCTGGCTTCCCCACTCCTGGCCTTCCCGTGGGAGCAGGGTGCAGCCAGGGGAGTCTGGGGTGGCCTAACAAGTCCAGGGCAGAAACAAGTAGCAGTCCTTGGGGGCCACAGCTGGTGCTTGCATGTTTCTGACTGATTTCGTGCAGGTCCTGATCTTTGGTCGAGAAGGACGTGCAGCATAAACAACTGTAGCGTGTTTTAAAAACAAGATCTGGACTGGAAATTGTGGCTTAGGAAACCGGAACGATGGGCCAGGGAGGGAGATGGATGTTGTTGATACCACGGACCTGACCCAGAGGTTTAAGTTGAATTTCGAGGAGCAATGTGCATAAAATGCCCTAATAAAACCATAGAAGCATAACAGGTATGACACCAAAAAGAAGAAAAATAGTGGGATATATAGCCATTATTTCTCAAGAGAAATACGGCGAAGTAGACCAGGGACAGTATTTATGGCTCCAGAAAGGTCTTTACGCTGATGTGCGTGGAATGGTTGCTTCAAAAAGTGATCTTGAATTTAATGGCAAGAAAGTAAATATAGTATCATAGAACACACCAGGAATTGGTAGAATGACACATAATTTGTGAAGTGGTAAAAAACTACAACCAAAGGAAACAGACCTAGTAGAAAATGGGAGTGTGTGGGGGCGTTCACTCTGAATTCAGGGGGTGCCCTTGCATGGGAGCCTGGGAATCGGGGGCAGACAAAGGGTGGAGGAGAGAGAATGAGAGGTGATCCTTTTGTGCACATGCGCCACAGACCTCGCAGCCCGTTGGAGATGCGAAAGATGCTTTCCTAATACCGAGCTCCCCAGAAGCAAAGCTTGGATTGAGAAAGTCAATTTCTGCCCGAAGCCACCTTTTGCTTATAAAGCAGATCATCTGATACATTCTTGATTTATCTCTGACAATTTCATTTCTCAAACAAGATAAAAGGAGCAACAAGCTATTACTCTGGGATCAAATCCTGACCTTCATTCAGTAACTCTTTGCAGATACGGAGGCGATGGAAATCCTGAGAGAATGGGGCCCTGTTATCTTATTATCTCTAATAACAGAGCCCTGGATATGGTCCCAGGTATCATGGCCTCAGGAAAGCAGGTTTCAACACATTGGAGGAAAGATGGATGGGATCCCTCAGCCAGGGAGTGTGTCTGCTCGGTGATGCTGCAAGAGGAGACGACAAAGCAGAGATGCTCTCGGGGAGAAGCAAACGGGGACATCTGAAGGCACCAAGGTGACTGTACAGGTCGCTCTCGGATGGTCCAGTCGTAAAGGACATAGACATGGATGCAAAGGTGGCTGTAACCAAGGACGAATTCCACAAAGGGCACAGCTTTGTCATGTCCATGCGACAGTAAAGAGCTGAGATGCAGGCAAAGTTCTGGGCACACAGACAGGGCAAGAACAACACGGCAGACTGACCTGCGCCCTGAAGCAGGGGGTGTGGCTTTGGAGGAGAACAGGAGGTTGGGAAGGTTGAGAATCAAGAGGAAGAACTGCAGACCAGAGGTGCCATGACAAGAAGATAAGGCCGTGTGAGGGTTTGCAGCCTGGTTTCGGGAATACTTTGGGCAGCCAGGTGGGTGTATGCCTTGATCTTGAATTCCCCATTTTTAGTAGGGAGGAGGCAGAGCTTCCTGCTATGCACATGCTCTTCCATTTCTAGCCTCAGGCGGCACCTCTCCCTTTCTACTTTGTATTTCATATCCTAATTATTAGGAATATGCCTATCCCCTTTGGAGACGTGAGCTAACACATAATTGTTAATTCACCAGGCTGTTACTTACGAAATTAGAAGGGAATCATTAGGAAGAGCTTTGCAAAGAGCCCGACTGTTACAGAAAAACCGGAGAAGAACCAAGCAATGATTAGAGAGATGGAGTTACATTTATTACGCGCGGGCCCAGAGGAAAATGTCTCTCAAATTCTGGGTGAAATCACACACAAAGTTTCCCATATTTATACTGTTTTACCTTCTTTGTCTCCCAAATATGGTTTTTTTTTTTTCTGGTTCCCTTTGTAAGTTCTTAAAGGGCCCTGTGTGCTGGGGCTTTGAGACCTCAACCAAAGGCTTGGCCTGGTGCCAGCACTGATAACTTTGTCTGGAGAAGGTTTAATGGCCTCTCTGGAATGGGAGTAGTCTTATTTTCCTTATTATTTAAGCCAGCAAGCCTTTACAGAAGCCAAAATGCAGAGTTAAAATTTCAAACAGCAGTTTTTATATAAGATGGATGCTTCATGACAATCTCTTGGACTTTTCGGATTTCAGAAGTAAGCCGTTGGCTGAGAAAGTCCCGCGCAGCCACAGGACAGAGATCTGCGTGCTCTGATGCCTACAGCATGGCCCTGTGGCCTTGGGTCGTAGCCCAAACACCATTGGAACACGAAGATCCGGTGGAGTAGAAGTCAGGTGTACAAGTAAATCAAATAATCATTATGCTCATTTCAGGGTATTTCAGAAAAATTAATTTATCCAACAAACATTCCTTGTGCCTCACTATGTGCCAGGGATATGAAGATGAATAAAACAGGGATTTTGCCTTTGAGCACTCATAGTCAAGTGTGTGAAACTATGAACTCCTTTAACGTGCCTTAAGGAGCTCAGTTTCTATTTAATTTAATTTAATTTATATATTTTTATTGATTTCAGAGAGGGAGGGAGAGGGAGAGAGAGAGAAACATCAATGATGAGAGAGAATCATTGATCGGCTCCATCCTGCATGCCCCACACTGGGAATTGAGCCCACAACCGGGGCATGTGCCCAGATAGGGAAGCAAACCATGACTTCCTGGTTCATAGGTCGACACTTAATCACAGAGTCACAACGGCCGGGCAAGGAGCTCAGCTTTTAGGAGAGGGAGCGTTCAAGTGATACGGGACTTGAAGGTTTCACTTCAAGTCACAGGCAGGGGTTATGCGCAGCTCCTCAGGGTCTCCAGCTGGGTGGTATTTTGATACCCATTTTACATACGGGGCAAGTGAAGCCCTGATAGAGTAAGCTGTCACAGTAAAGACAAGGAAAGCT
Organism: Myotis nattereri; assembly: GCF_964212035.1. NCBI lineage: Eukaryota > Metazoa > Chordata > Mammalia > Chiroptera > Vespertilionidae > Myotis > Myotis nattereri. The sequence goes on along the minus strand of NC_138085.1, from coordinate 70,985,021 downwards.
GAGTCCTCACTGGAGGGAGACCCATCATTGCTGGGCCTGAGGCGGGTAAGGAAGATGCAGAAGGCGGGAGGAGAGCAGGGCGTGTGGACTCACCGGTGGATGAAGTGATTTTCCTCCAAGTACTGGCAGCCGCAGGCAATGTCCCGGGCCACGTGCAGAAGGTCCAGCATGGCCAGGGAGGAGGGCTGGTTCTGTGGGGAGACAGAAATGATCCATTGGTGAGAGGCTCGCGGGGGAGAGAAGACCTGAAACACAAGTTCAAGTGCCCCCAAGGAGGCCAAACCTGGACTCGCTGTCCTCCAAGGTCCCGACCTGGCTTCCCATTAGAAAATCACCTGGCAGATTTAAACCAATAGGGATGCCGGGGCCTCAGCCCCACCAGGACGCCAATCACTCCAGGTGGTGCAGCATTTGCAGGTCTCACGCTGCTCCAGGTGGGTAACGGTGCAGCCGGGGCTGGGAACCCCAAACTATAGGAAGCCAGGAGGGGCAGGTGTCCTTGCCCCTGTTCAGTGATTCTGCACATTTTTCTGTCTCAATATTCATAGGCATCTGAATCCCCAAACTTACAAACAAGGCTGTGAGAAAAATCAAGGAGGATAAGGTTGTATTTAAAATCCTCTAAATGTTTTAAAATATTTAAAAATATTAATTTCCTTCAAGGATGTCCAGGCCAACTGTGGATTGAAAAGAGAAAGCTTTTGGAAAATGCTGGGCAGCTGAAGAGCAATCTCAAGCTCTTCTGAATGAGGGCCGTCCGCCTCTGGGTGCAGGCCCCTTCCCCCTCCCCCCTCCCCCCCGCCAGCCTGGGGAGCTGGGGGAGCCTTTTCGAAAGGCTGCATCCTGTCTTGGTGTCACTTTTCATTCCGAAACCCCCAGTCTGCAGCAGCTTGTCATCACGCAGTGTCCTGTTTGCATTGTTGTCCTGTGTGTGTTTGACCTCGTCCCCAAGTAAACTCTGAGGTCCCCGAGGCAGGGACTTCAGCGGCCAGCTCCACGGGACCAGCACAGCGCGTGGCACACTGCCGTGGTTCAGTAAATATTGGGGTAGTTGATTACACATGAACGAGGATGCACCTAGATGTCAGCTGGGAGTGTCTCTGCCACCGATCAGGGCCTCCCAGGACTCCCTGGAGCAGCAGTGTGGGCGGGGGAGGTGAGAGGAGTCATGCTTCATTCCGGGGCAGACGAAGGAGGGGATACTCTCTGCCCATGGAACATCAGGTCCTGCCTTACGTGCACAGGGCAAGCCCAATTCCGTGATCTTGGACTTGCCAAGCGATGGGCTCCCAGATCCCTGCATAGATCCTTGCCCTCTCCGTTGCATGCACAATACGTCTCCTGCTCAAGCCTCAGGAATGCCCAGTGGGGAAACCAGAGCCGTGCCTCTTCCCGAAGTGCATGCCACACGTGCCCCGTTTGACCTCTGCCAGCTCCGCTGAGAACCTCGGCACAGGGCTGGGGGCTCCGCCTGGGTGGGTGGTGATGGAAAAGCCATTGAGGTTGGTGCTCAGACCCTGGCAGAGATGCCCGTATGGCTCACAGGGTTGGCCCTGAGTGACCCAACCTCTCCTTGACAGTCCACAGCTTCCCAAAGGGGAGCATTGGGATACAGAGCACAGTGGGTTGGGACGAGCAGTGAATCGGGAGTCATAGTCCTGAGTTCTGGTCCCAGCTCTCCCACGTCCTGTGGGGCCCTCTCTGAGCCAGTTTTCTCAGCTGTGAAAGGTGCTATTTACTTCACAGAGTGCTTCTGAGAAACGTGAAAGCTATGAGGAGGAGGAGGATAACGTACTGAGGACCATTATGAAATGGGCTTGTCTTTCTTTCTGCCCACAGCCTCCCGCCAGGTGTGCTCTGGTGCACACAAACTCCCTTTCCAAGGCGTTCGATGGGATTCTTAAATGCCAAGGGGGGTCCCCCAGGGCCTCCAGGAACAGTGTGGAGGCTCCACAGGGTAAGCTCTTCTAAGCGAGCTTGACTGGAGGTGGGGGTTGGAGCAGGTGTGCCCTTCCAAGGTTCCTGCCGCCACTTGGGGGCCCTGAGAGCGGAATGTTCAGTCCCGGGCTTTCTGCAGCAGGTGTCTGTCTGTATTCTGTTTTCCGGCGGGTGGGGAGGGTGCAATTCTTCCCTGTAGTCCGTACTGACCAGTGGCACCTCTGAGAAGCCAGGTCCTCGCTCAGGGTCTGCTCTGCTCTAGTTCCTGGTGCCCGGGGCCTCCCAAAGACCCTGGCAGTGACAACAGTGGGTCGCTGGATTCCGGGCCCACCCAGCGTGCTGCGTTTTATAGTTCAGGACCATGTCTGAGATGTCCCGGTCCAGCCCTTGGACGTTACCTTGCAGACACGAAGGTTAGATTGGGTAGTCTGCCCTAAGCCACAAGGCTGTGTAATGGCCAAGCAGGGCTGGGGTGTGGCATTCCTGGACCCAGCGAGGTCTCTAGTCCTTTTGCTATAACACACACAGCACCTTCCTAGATATTTCCGTACTTGCTCTTGATAGTCAAACTATAAGGTCAGGACGTTGCCGTTTGCGAAATGACAGTGGGGTTCGGGGTGAATGGATATAGCTGGTTGGGTGAGCGACCTGTTCGGCACGACTGTCCCTCTCTGTGCCTGTCCAGAGTCAGCGGGTCATACGAATGGGCCCAGACTGGAGAATCCACTGCACAGGCCTTGCATGAGCTCCCAGGGCCATTGGCCACTTTTGTTCATTCTCTCCTGGCCATTCCCCCACATCCAAGCCCAGGGGCTGACTCCTGGGGCCCCCTGAGGAGTTGCTTCCCAGCTGCCTTGCTCTGTTCCTGGCACAAGAACTGGGGAGACTCACCGGGCGAGGGCGGGTCTCCCGGAGGAAGGACTTGAGGTCTCCTCCCGCCATGAGCTCCAGCAGGATGAACCGGGGCAGGGCCTGCAGACTCACTCCGATGCAGCGCACGATGTTCTGGTGATTGAATTTGCTGCAGAGCAGAGGGGGGTAAGCAAATGTAACTGAGCTGAGTCTGAAAAACCAGTGGGGAAAGCAGGATACAGTTATGCTGTCAGCGGCCACGTTATGTAAATGCACTCTGTCGATGCTGGAAGCAGGGGCCCGTGCTGAGCCTAAGCTGAGACTGTCTCGCCCCTGAGCAGGTGAAGAGCCAGAGGGCAGGCCTGGACGAGCTCAGGCTGCAGGAGAGCATTTGGTGGGAGGCGGGAGGCCCTGCACAGACACTTGGGTGAGGAAGTGGGTGGGAGACAGGGGAGCGTCCAGTGTCTTTCTGAGACGGAAGCACGGGCTGCTTGCTAGGGTTCACGTCTGAGTCCTCTGAGGCCGGCCTCAGGCAGAAGCGCGGGGACTCCTTCCACAGGGACAGGGTGAGACCTGCCAGGTGACGGCGTGTGAAAGAGGGGCGTATGGCTCCCATTGTGGATTCCTCCTGGAGGCCCTGGGATTTGGGTTTTCTTATTCATGTGACCTTGTTCCCACTCATGGGGCGATGGGCCAGGCCCTCCGCATGGGAATCCACACGCAGAGGTGAATTGCCTAGTAGTGAGATTGAGTGACTTGAGTCTTCTTCATATAGTCTTATACTTTCCAAGTTTTATTCAATAATCATGAGTTACATGTATAACTGGAAAGTAAGTAATTTTAAAACAAGTACAGAGCCTGCTGTCTGTCCTCCTGATGATGCCACAGGCTCATCACACACACACTGCTGGGGCCCCCTTCCCTCGGCCACTCCCACCGAGGGGCGGGCCCAGGCTGCCCCAACCTTCAGGATATCTGAGGCTCTGCAGGGCAACGGGAGGCCATGAGCTGCCAGATCTCACGGTCAAACCCCTGAGTCCTCCTTAACATGATCTGCTGTCAGAGCCCTGGCGCTGGGATTCCCAGTTAGGGGCCTCGGACCACGAGTTGCAGGCTGCTGCGTGGACCGGGGGGGGGGGGGGGAGGTTGGGAGGGGGCAGGCTTCCACCATGTGAGGGGCACACGTGGGAGCTGGGGCTGGTAGAAGAAGCAGGGAAAAGAATGAATGGATGTTAGCTGAAGGCAGAGTAGTACCAACTGGATTATTGGGTCAGAGAGATTTTTCCCGGTGACAACCATTGGGTGGCTGTTCCATTCTGGGAGGCCATGCTGAGAACTGGGGGAGTCTGCTGTTGGAGAGGGAGGGGTGTGCGGAGGGGGTTCCCTCTGGGACATCTGTCAGAAGCACGTGCATGTAGGCGGTGGGGTGTCTCTGTGACGCTACCTGATGATCAGGGCTTCCATGAGGAAATCCAGCTCGTCCTGCTCGGAACACACCTCAGGCAGCGTCTGGGCACAGAGGGGAGAAGGTCTTTAGCCGCAGGAGGGCTGTCGGCAAAGACTGTGGCCAACAGAGACCGCTGGCCAAGCTCCAGCCCCCAAGGGATTCCGCTTACCTTTACCGCCACTTGCAGGGGGCTTGGGTCGTTGGGCGTTCCAGACACCTGACCTTCATACACCTCCCCAAACGCACCATGGCCCAGACCCCTGTGCGAAGGAGAAGGCCGGATGAGGTGTAGGCGGGCAGGCCGAGAGGAAGGGGGCACACACACACTCAAGGTCACACCTCACCCTGGCTTTGCTACTCAGCCCCGGGCCTCCATTGCTTTGTCTGAGAACTGCCAGGAGATGTGACAGCCTGGGAGACATGGCAGTGGTGGACAGTCCTTCAGGGAAGACTTGAGTCTGACATTTGCCAAGGACACAGAGGTGTCTGAGACCCGGCCCTCGCCCTGAAGGTTTGCACTCTGGGGAAGGGAGGGAGGGACAAATGGCTGACAGACAGTTCTGTGTGGTGCTCAGTGAGTGACATGCACAGGGTGTCTGGGAGCTCGGAGGAGGCCACCCGGCTCCATCAGGGGAGGAAGGGGCCAGGAAGGCTCAGGGAGGGCACTTGTGTGGGTTTTGAGAGTCCTGGTCCCTCCCATGTAGTCTTCCTCTCATTGTACAAACCCCCTGAATATACAGGGTGTTGAGTGATTTAATGCCCCTCAAATGGCCCTGAACATTAAACCTTCTCCCTCTGGGAGGGTTAGGGGTGCCCTAGGAGTTTCGATTAAAAGTAACTTTCACTTCCGTTGGCCTCCGGTGGCTAGAGGAACCTGTGTTGGGATGGCAACCAACCCCTAGAACACCCCCTTTCCCTGAAGGATGGCCGGGGCACTCACCGAATGAGGGTGATGTTTTTCCGTGGCACCTCCTTCAGGTCACTGATGGACGAGGTCTTGCCAGCAAAGCAGTAGTTGGGGTTGTAGTCGGTCATGATGGTTGAGGTACGGAGCTTGCTCAGCTTGTACTCGGGGCTCTGCAGTTCCATCTGCATGGCTTGCAGCTCCTGGTGCTTCCGGCGGTACACTGCAGACAGATGGAAGTGGCCTGGACCAGGCAGCCCAGCACTGGAAGCCCATCACTGGCCACCTCCTCCAGGAAGCCTTCCCGGACCGCCATCTCCTCCTCTGGGATCTAAACCTTTCCATCACACTTAGTAATACTAACACGTGAAAGTGTACTTTTAATCGACATTATTTAAGGTTAATGTAAAGCTTAATATCATGTAAATAAAAGATTTTGCTGTATCATACAGGGGCAGAGAGACATTAGTTTGGGTCCCCTGAGAAGCAGACCCAAGACAGGATTAAACATGCAGAGTTTCACAGGGCAAATGGCTGAGAGGAAATGGGGAGGGGCCCGGGAAGGCTGGGGAACCACCAGGTTGTGCTGAAAGTCTGGCCCCGTGTGCAGGAGAGTGAGGGAGGCTGAGTCACAGCCCTCGATGGCCATGCAGTGTAAAGACGTTCCAGCAAAGCACTGGGGACGTTCTGGAGCCACAGTGGCCCTCAGAGGAGCCGTGTCCCTCAGGAAGAGGCCGCCTCAGTGTCTCGCTGTGGCCAGTCTCCGGTTGGTGCAAACATGGTATGGGTTTGAGAGCAGCCGGGCTCACCGTCACTGAGCTTCTGGGAGTGGAACTGCCAGAGCGAATAGGTCTCTAAACTGGCGTCTATGCTGGTGCCTGAGGACCCGAGTTCTAATTTCACCTTTGCTGCTTACAAGCCCACTGCCACTGACTAGGTCATGTGACCTCTTTGGACCCCAATTTCCTGCGTAAGCAGGGAAAGTAACCCCTGCCCTGTCCCACACCCCACGGCCTAGGGTTGTCCTAAGGAAACAAATTCACCAATATTAAATGGTTTTGAAAAATTCTAAAGAGCTCTATCATGCAAAGGCATTATCTCTGTTATACATAGTGAGAACGTTCTGTAGGCTAACTCCAGGGGAGGGAGCCCGCAACTGTGACCCACAGGTGGAGTCTGCCTCTAAGCCCAGCTCTGCCCCTACGGCCGCTGGCGAGTGAGCCAGCTCTCAGTTCCCTGCGCCATGAACTGTGCCGCCGTGATCATAGGGCGACTTGGGACTCAGAGCTGAGCCTTTCCCTTGCCGCCTTCCTGTCCCTGCCCGCCTGTCCTGGGCATTTCCAGCAGGAGCCTTGCAGCAGCAGGCTGAGCCCTCTGCGACCTGCCCATCAGCTCACCTGGCTCCAGGCCTAACAGGAAACTCACACACCAACTCTGCATTCTCCGCCTGGCGGGAAGGGGGCTGGAGGCGGTGCAGGGGCATGAGCCACGAGGGGCAGTGCCTGCTGGGATGGGAGCTGGAGGTGAAGTCCGGGGTTGAGGGCTGGGCTGCGCTTGAGCTGGGGACCCATCTGCAGAGTCCCCCACCCGCCTCCCCGAGAGCAGCCAGGAGTCGGGCTGAGGTTCAGAACCAGGGCTCCTAGGGAACCACCACTGTGCGGGGCCTGGGCTGCCTGGTCACAACCCAGAGCGTCACTCGGGGGCCTTGCAGAGCCCGAGACGCTGCTCTGTCCTGCCTCCCCTGCCTCCCCTAGGCAGCCAGGGCTGTGGCACACTCACCGATCATGATGCCGGAGAACGCCAGGACGAGGGCGGCCACGAGGGCAGAGGTCACGACGGACAGGATGAGTGAGAGTGGCAGGCGGGGCTCGGGGGTGGGCGACACTGGAAGACAGTCCCCAGGAGACACCGGTGACCACGCTGAGGCTCCTGTGAGCAGCCCCGTCAGAAATGCCCGCCCCGGCCAGGACCACAGCTGCCTGCTCCTCTCAGCCCTGGAGACAGGCCCACCTTCCTTTTCAAAGGACCAGGGGCTGGAGGCAGGTTCGCCCAGCTTCACAGCCCTCAGCAGCAGCTTTGGGGTGGAGGGAACATGTAACAAGTCTAAATGGACATTAATCCAAGATACGGACTGTCCGATGGCGGGGTGAGGCTACAAGGTGAGCCGGCAATGGCTCACAGGAGCATTCCAGGCCTTGGATGACAGTGACCACAGGATGACCCAACAACAGGGTGCAGCCTCGGAATCACCTCCTGTGGCCGAGAGCACCGCCCAGAGCCCAGGAGGGAGTGTCCCAGCGCCGCACCGGCACAGACCACACCAAGGCCCTGCCTGGCCCCGACACTGCATCTCAAAAGAGACGTGACAACTGGAACAGCTGCAGACGTGGGACATAGGAGGAGAGGAGACGACGGTGTCCTGTGCAAATGGGCTGAACCAGGGTCATCCAATCTAGAGGAGACTTGCAGGGGACACCCTGGAAAGGCTGGGGAGACCGAGGGGCGGGCGCTGCAGAGCAGGTCTGGCTCTGGAACGCCCTGGAGGAAGGGCGAGCCTTGGAGCGCAGGTCCCTGTTCTAGCGGAGACGGCTGGATGTGGGGGTTCATGCCCTGGGTTAGGGGTGGCACTAGGTGACTCAGAGTCCTTCGTGAGCCACGACCCATCCTTCACTCTCAGGTCTCTGCCTAGTTGTCAGAGAACTCATGCTGGGGCAGACCGAGGAGCGGGGTCAGGAAGTTAATGAGACTGGGTCCCACGTGTCCCTGAACCATGGAGACCAGCGGTGGCTCACTCTCTGGGCCCCAGCCCAGCCCCTTACCAACGCAAGAGACCCCGTCCTCAGCCAGCACGGTGCCGTGGTCGCAGAAGCAGATGACCTGGTGGCTCTCAGGGTCCAGGTGGCACTCGTCGCCCTCGCAGTGGCTGCAGTTGAGGTAGTGCTTAATGTTCACCTCCCCGTGGCCTTCCATCACTGTGGGCAAGGAGGGCGGCTAGCTGGGCGGACCTGTGCCGCCTGCACCCTTCCCAGCCTGCGCCCTTCCCAGCCTGCGCCCTTCCCAGCCTGCGCCCTTCCCAGCCCAGTGTGGCTCTTGGTCCCTGTCCCTAGGGCACTGCCCCGGAGCGCTGCTCTGTGTGGGAAGGGCCCGGCGCCTCTGGCGAGGGGGGCGCAGAGGCTGTTTGGATGTATTTATGCAGGTCGGGGTCGGGGTGGGGGGTCCACACACCTGCTCCTCAAGTGGCCGGGACAGGGACAGCCCTAATGCTGTTGCCTTTTCTAGGACTGGCCTGCCTGGTCATCAGGCTTCCGCCTCTGTGCCCACATGAGACTGCACTCCCGACTCCAGGACACTTGGTGGGATGAGACCCATAGTCACACCTTTGTATCCTGGGCTCCTGCCAGCAGCCCGGGGTTCAGCTGGGTGGGAGAACTGGCTTAACGAAGTTGGTTCTGCACCTGGCAGAGGGGGTACCTTTTAAAGCCGGGGTGTACAGGATGCCCAGGGGACTGATGAAGGACACTCCATCCTCTCCATCCATCTCAGGGTCATTGTCTGAGGCTGCGTTGCCGCCTGAGGCAAACCAGAGAAGTTTAACGCAGAGAGGTGGGTGCCCAATCTCAACACACGTGCGCGTAAGCGGGTCATGCAGGGGGTTGGGGCAGGGGGCTGGAGGGTGGGAGGTGGGAGGGAAGGGAGGCTCAGGCACAGGGCTGCCCTGGGCTCAGTAGATGCTGGGTGTGGGCCACCTTCCCCTCCAGGTCCAGGCCCGCTCCCACCAGGCGTCCCCACTATACGGGGCCGCAGGAAGCAGTGCACGTGAACAAGAGCCGGCCAAGGTCTAGTCTCCCAGGCTGGGTCAGCCGCAGGGCTCCTCCGGGACTGGCCAGGCAGTGGCACTGAGAAGTTGCTATCCAGTCCCCTGGGGTCAGGGTAGGGACATGGGGGAAGGGCCCCTGTGCCTGTAGGCTCCTGTCCCTCCATTCAGCTGGGGCTGGCTTTTCTCTGGGCTCCCCCCTCGGGCTCTCCCACCCAGCCATGGCTTAGAAAAGAGAGCATCTGGTTAAGGCAAACATCAAAGCAAAACACAGACAGAACATCGCGGTGTGTGCATGCATCGCGTCCTAATCTGTGGGGACGGAGGAGACACCATTTCCCAGCCTCTCAGCTTCAGAAGGCGCTTCTGCTCTGTGCTAGCCCAGAGGAGAGCCGGGCCAGTGGCCAGCTGCTTGCCCAAGGACTGGGCTGGGCCGGCCAGGCTGGGGCTGCCCGCCATTGCCCCCGGGAGGAGCGCCCATCAGCATGGAGAGTGGGCCGTTCTGGAGCTGGTGGGCTGGGGCAGGAAAGGGAAAGTGAGGCGTCCTTGAGGCCAGAAGCCACAAGCCAGGCCCCTAGGGAGCTGGCTTGCAAAGACAGGGGCCAGGCCATCCAAAGGGAGGCATGGGGTTCAGAAGTCTGGCCTCTGAGGTTCTCAAGCTAGCACATCCCTAGGGTGGCTCTGAGAACAGTCTGGGAAGCCAAAGCCCCTTTGTCATCGGCTTTGGGGGTGATCAAGAACCACACGGGATCTTGATGCGGTCGCTATGGAAGCCCTGAGGCAGGATGCTGGCTCGCAAGCCAACACCCTGCCTCTGGCTGGTGCCCGGGCTGAGGCAGGCGTGCACGGTCACATCACAGTCCACACTTGGGCGGCCAGGGGAGGGCAGGCGAGGGCTGGGGGAGGTGAGGGGCCTAGGACTAAGAGGGAGGGGGTGACACCTTGAACACAAATCATCTTTACCTATATATCCTCCGCCTCCTCCACCTGAGGAGCACCCCCCTCCACCCCCTCCGAAACCCCCTCTGGTCTCCCACCCCCACTTCTTCATGGCCTGGGGGCACGACTGTCCTCCGGTGGCACCCTCCAGCAAAGATTTTCCAGACCAGAGCAAGGAAGTGTTATCATTCCAGCCACCTCCACCACCTGCGGGAAGATAGAGAACCCGTGAGGCTGGGCTGGCTCAGCCGCTGGGCCTGGCCAAGGCCTCTGTCCTGGAGAGACATGCTTGGGCCACAGCTGGACGTCCTGATGGGTGCACGCCTGGTACCTCTGCTTCCCGCAGGCCTCGGGCTCGAAGCCCTGAGAGTGCTCGGCTGGGGAAGGGGCAGTCGGGGGCCGGCAGCATGACACTCGGCGTGTTCCTGGGCCTTCCCTCCGTGAGCACCAGCGCGAAGTGCTGGGCCTTCGTATCATTGGCTGCTTTTCATCTCGGTAAGAACCAGGACCCACCTCCCTGGGCAGCCGGCTATCAAAACCCTGCCAAGGTGGCCGCAGAGCTCCTTGTCGGAGCCTGGACCAGGCATGGATAACCCAGTGGGCTGTGCTGTTGACTGGGCAAGAGCTTCCCCATCCTGAGCCTTAACCTGGGATAACAAGACGGCCTCAGCGGGTTGATGTCTGGATCAAAGGAGGCGGTGAGTGTGAAACGCTTCATGAAGCACCACGTGTAGGGCTCACCGGGTGTTGGAGGCAGAGCACACGCGTGCAGAGGCCTCCCACTCTGAGCTCAGGCAGTGTCGTGCCCCACTCTGAGCTCAGGCAGTGTCGTGCCTGCCTGCTTCTGAGGAGCTGCTCCAAGGTCAGGGGCAGAGCAGGTGGGGGTAGGGGAGTGACCATGCCTGGACTGCGGTGAGCGCTTGTGGAGGAGGTGCTGTTTGCAGAGCGGAGGCAGAGTGCCCTCTGTCTTGAGGCCAAGGCTGCCTGCACTGAGGCTCCCGCTGGCTCCTGAGAGTCCGGGGCCTTTCCCCCAATATTGGCTCGTGTGACAGTTCCACAGGCAGCCTACTCCCAAAGCGCCCAGAGCCCTCTCTGCTCTGGCAGATGATGGGTGGTGGGACCTGGGGAGACAGCGGTGCCAGGCCTGCTGGGTCTGTAAGGGTTAGCTGGCCTGGGGGGTCCTTTGGGACCCAGAGGGGGCAGCAGAGGGAGGCTGGGTGTGTGTGTGTGTGTAGGGGGATTGGGGCAGGGGAGCTGGGGATAGAGATGGCTATTATGCTACAAAGAGGGAGACAGGTTTCAGACAATGAGACCCAGGTCAGGAACAAGCTTGGGTCTAGAATGAGTTCACACAGAGGCAATCAAAGCCCCCAGGCTAGTCGTGGGGACCTTCTGTCACCCCTGGAAGCTACAGGTGCTTAGGTTTCAAGTGGCTGGCCTCTTCTCCAGCCAGAGGGGGTGCTGATGTCAGCTGGTGGAGGGAAGGCCCTGCTCCGTGAGGGACCTGGGCGAGTTCTGGCAGCTGGCCACGCAGAGCGAGCTCTGAGCACAGTTAATACATTAGGACGCACGGGCCTGGTTCCATGCCTGCCACCTCCGCTGCCTCCATCCGCCTACCCTACGCCCTACGCAGTCCCTGGCTGAGGTGGTGTCTGACACCTCACTCTATCTTGCAGCCTTTGAGCAAATATGTGGAAAAGAAAATCATGCACATAAAAATACATCAACAACGTTTTTTAAAAAACGGATTGAGTATGAAACTGTGTGGCCATGTTGAGAAAAAAAAATCTCCTAACTTTCTATGAGCTCGCTGACTCTTATAAAATGGGAATAATAATATCTTTCTGGAGAACCCTAGGATCTGTTTTGAAAAGCACATGTATAATAGCTGCGGAAGTGCTTTGTAATTTATTAAACCTGCACAGGTGTCCTGGGCGCTGTAAAGAGTGCTGGGGGCAACTCCTTACTGTGCACCCGATAACTATTTCTGCTTTCTTCTAGCCCTAGCCATCTCTTGATTGAAGAGAAAGTTTGAATATTTGCTTGAATTAATCTCGAATTTTAAATGGCTCCCCGAATCCTCCTTCACTCTGATTGTGGAGAAAATACAAAAAGGAATTGCATTTTCTCTTTAGAGATGGCTGATTTCCGAGAATCAGAGAATCCACATCGCCTTCAGTGCCTGTCCTGTTTGTGTGGCTGCTCTCACAACTAGCTCAGAGCCCAGCCATGAAGATTCCAGCAAGAGCTTTCCCAGAGAGGAGCTGTGTGAGCTGGCAGGCCAGGCCGGCGAGGTAGGAACTACGGGGGTCTGGAGGGTTGGACTCTGCCCCAGATTCCTTGCCTCTGCTCACCTCCAGTTGCATTTGGTAAAACCCAGGGAGGGCTGGGCTGGCGGTCTGAATGCTGGTGCCCTGTCTCATTTTCTCAGTGACCTTCCACAAGTCCAAAGGGCGCATCAGCAAGATGGTCCCTGGGGCCTAAAGATGCCGCCTGCCCTTCCTCCCTGGAGGCTGGTACCCATGTCAGCGCTCCCAGCCTCTCAAGTATCAGTGATAAGATGCCACAGCTGTGTGATGGCCCAGGGAGAACATTCTGGGCGAGGCGGGCTTGACTGCTTTACCTGCGGCTCCGGAGTAGCCGTTGAGCCCTAGAACCGAGGAGTTATTCTCCAGCCTCTCGGGGTGGAACGTGTCCGTCTTGGCCCCGTAGGCCCTGCCACCTCCGCCAGCCGCAATGATCAGGGGCACTGGCACGCCGTCCTTCATCTGGCCGGAGAGACATTCAGAGATTGACAAACGGGGCTGGGCTTCCCTCTGAGAGCCAGGGCCCTGGTTTAACGTGTCTGAGTGTGTGCCCAGCAGCAGCTGATACCTCGGTGGGCTGAGGGCTCTGAACTCAGGTGACAGCAACCCGGGGGCTCAAGCTCAGACGCTGCTCATGCAGCCCCTTTCCCGAAGCTCACAGAGGAGCCGCAGAGGTTGGGTGCTGGTGGCAGGAGGTCTCTTTGCTCTCTCCCTCCTCTCACTCCCTGGGGTCTCTGGCTCTGACCCCCACAACCTCCCGAGCAAGCACTCAGCATCACTGTCCCTGTGGGGGGGCCTGGCAGGGAACGTCCACCTTAGGACAGAGGAGGGCACGGTGGACCCTCTGGAGCGCTGAGGCAGGCATGGCCGAGGCCTGGGGTGAATCAGGCTGGTACAGCAGCGAGAGGAGAGCCTGCCTTTCTTGGACAGACAGGGAGCCCGTGTCCCGATGCCTCGGTTTCCTCATCCTTAAAGGGCACTAAGTGGCATTTGGTTCCTGGGGCGGTTGCGAGGCAACCCCATGACACGCAGAAGTCACTGCCCCTGGCAGCTGGCACAGCCCACCTCACCTTAAATACGTAGGTGGCTCCGCCCCCTCCTCCGCCCCCTCCTGCCCACTCGTGCACGCTTCTGTTCACGCGGATTTCTTCCTCTATCACGTTGTTCTCTCCAATGCAGACTTTCTGGATTAATCGGTTTGTCTGCAGAAACAAAAAGCAGCTCAGGTTTGTGTCCAAGTTTCTCTACTTCCCAGCAGACAGATCTTCTATGTTTACAGATAGGGTCTGCCCTAGCCGGTTTGGCTCAGTGGATAGAGCACCAGCCTGTGGACTGAAGGGTCCCGGGTTTGATTCCGGTCAAGGGCACATGCCTGGTTGTGGTCTCAATGTCCAGTAGAGGGTGTGCAGGAGGAAGCCAATCAGTGATTCTCTCTCATCATTGATGTTTCTATCTCTTTCTCCCTCTCCCTTCCTCTCTGAAATCAATAAAAATATATTTTAAAAAAAGATAGGGTCTATCTCTCAAATAGCTTAGAGTTGAGTTGAAGTGACCAAAAATATACCCAAATACTGTCACTCTGGGCAGTATTAGAGAAGGATCATGAGAATAGCTTAGTTAGAAAACGCATGGGAAGTGGGGGAGGGAGAGGGAGCCTTTGCTGCTGACTGGTGATCAGGGAGGACTGCCTGCAGGAGGTGGCACTTACTTGGGCCTTGAAGGATAGGGAGATTTTTAAAAGACATTAAAGTACATTATGTTAGTTTCAGGTATACAACATAGTGATTGACATTTATGCATCTTAGGAAATGATCACTATGTTAAGTCTAGTAACCATCCGTCAGCATACACAGTTAATATGACATTATTGACTGTATTCCCTATGTTGTGTACTACATCCGATAGACTTTTAAACACAGAGAATGAGAGAAAGTTAGGGCATTCCAGGGGGAGAGAGTAGCACGAACCCAGAAGGTGAGTGGGGTATTTGGGGAAGGAGTCTTTTTGGCTCAGAAAAGTCCATCTCAGGACCGAGAGATGGTTCGGCAGGAGTAGAAGTGTCCTCTGGACTCTGAAGAGCAGGCGACAGAGGGCCTAAGCGGTGAGATGGAGGGAGTGTGAGGGGGTGGGTGGAGGGAGCGAAATTGGAAGTGAGATCACGCAGGGGCCTCGGGACGATCCCAGAAGGAACTGGGCAGTGGGGAGGAAGTTGCAGGTCTGATGCCTCGTGGAAAGAGAAAAAAACAGTGGGAGGCTAGACTCAGATTTATTCCCAGCTCATCCTTGTGGAAGTCGCTTCTCCATACTGGGCAGCTCACGTCCCATTTCCTGCCTCCAGAGCTCCCCTGCCATAGCCCTAACTAGAGCTCTTGTGTCTGCCACCGAGGAGGCCCTGGGCCCTGGGGTCTGTTGGACACCCCTGACCAGCTGTGGGCAGGCCTCCGTCTGACCCCCGCGTGCAAGGGGAACAGGCACGGGAGGTGGTGTGTAGCAGAGACGGTGTCTTGCACGTGTCGGGGACTGAATAAATGGCTGCTGTCTTATTTTGGATTCACTTCTGGGCCCACACATGTCCTGGTGTGAGCCCAGGCATCGGGTCCCGGGAGTGCTGGGACTCCCTGTGACCCGGATGTTTGGGTCCCCGAATAAAGAGGCCAGTGCTTCAAGAAGAGCCATCCCGCTTGTCGGCCACAACCATCGACCTGGCCTCGGAGGAAATGACTTTTCTTTTACTTAATAGAAAAAAGGCCAATCAAACATCAGATTTCCACCGAATGCTGCTGTGTAACCAGCCGGTGGATGCGGCCATTCATCTTTAGCCCCTCCTTACGCTGAAGCATGCAGGGGTGCCGGCAGTGAGCACCAGAGAAATTTCCAGCTAAAGAGCCGAGATGCGATTTGTTTTATGGCATTTTGGATTTAACAATGGGAGTACTTTGGTATTTTTAAGAGTGGGTTTAGTGTGGGTGGAAGGCTGGGAATGGTTCCTGGACAAAGCTGACATGTCTCCGATGTCTGTGCAGTGCTGTCCAGGGCTGGGGTTGGGGTGGGGCCGAGGGACCGCTGGAAGGAGGGCAGGAGATGCCAGGGGCAGCCGGCCTGAGCCCAGGGCTGGGACGGAGATGTGGCTGTCAGCTGGGAGGGCGGAGCACAGACCCAGGGCTCAGGCTGGCCTCTTAACAGGCTTGGCTGAGAGTGGCTGAGCCACATTGGCTGAGGCCAGAACCTCCCTGGACCTGCCTCCTTCTCTGTAGATCGGGGGCTACCCAATCTGAACCAGTGGTGCCAAGGTGGTCCATCCCCTCGGATCCTGCTCCCTTTCTTCCTCTCCTTGCCTGGCAGCGGAAGGGGGGGGGTGGGGGGTGGGGGCGGGGGGCTCTGGCACTTGGGGATGCAGATGCTGGAGATTGCAGGAGTGGGGAGGAGGGAGCTATGGACTGGACGAAGGCCTTTGTGTCACTACAGCTCACCCACTGCTGCCCCTGCAGCAGCACTTGGTGGAGTTGATCCCTTCTTCATAATACAGCTTTCTCACCTGACCTTCAGGACTGCACACCCTCTTGAATTCCTTCCTACCTCCCTGGCTCCTCCTCCTCAGCCTACTTGCTGGTTCATGTCCTTTTTCCTGTTGGGGGTCCCCAGATCTCAGTCCTTGGTCTTCTCAATCTGAACTGCTCACCTTGTCTCCACTTTATGCTCATTTCTCCCAAATCCGTGTCTCCACTCTAGACCTCTCTCCTGAATTCCAGTGGCCCATCTCCTGTTGTCTACCAGAGCGCCCGCTGGGCTGTCTACCAGACGTCGCTCTACAGCCAGCACACCCAACACTGAACTCCTGATTGCGCCCCAACCTGCTCCTCCACAGCATTCCCCCATCAGGTGTCGGCAGCTCCTCCTTCCAGCGGCTCAGGCTCAATGCTTGGAGTCAACCTTGACCCTTTCTTTCTCTCAGTTCATCATCTAATCGGTCAGGACATCCTTTTGGATTTTACATTTGAACTATGCCCAGAATTCAACCATTTTTCACCAGTTCTGCTGTTACCATCCTGGTCCAAGCCACCAGCATCTCTTGCTGGGATTGATGAAATAGCCATTGAATTCACTGCCTGACTTTTCCCTTGGGCCCACAGGGTCTGTTCTCTGCCCAAACTGCATCAGCTCACTATTCTCACTATTCCGTTCAACACTCCTACACATGCTTAAACATGACCTTACAAGGGTCTGACTTGGCCCTTTACCTGACCTCATGTCTCCCCTACTCCCCCTCTTGCTCCCTGCATGCCACACCAGGCATGCTCCGCCTTCAGGGATGTGGACTGTCTGCTGGACTCCCCAGATATTTTCCTTGTTCTTCACCTCTTCCGGGACTCTGTTCAACTGCCATTTTCTTTCTCTCTGTTTTTAAAAAATATATTTTTATTGATTTCAGAGAGGAAGTGAAAGGGAGAGAGAGTTAGAAACATCAACGATGAGAGTAGGGGATCGAGCCCACAACCTGGGCCGGTGCCCTTGACCAGAATCGAACCTGGGACCCTTCAGTCCACAGGCCAACAGTCTATCCACTGAGCCAAACCAGCCAGGGCTTAATTGCCATTTTCTCAGGAGGCTTTCCTTGGCCACCCTGTTTAAAACTGCAACCTGCCTCAAACTCTGGCACATCTGGCTCCCCTTACCTACTCCTATATACTCTAACACGTCACTCTGGGACACCCTGATTAACTAATAAACTGATGAACTAGTTATTGTCTGTTCGTCCTTCCACCCCTGGCATGAATGTAAAGAAAGATATTGAGAGCAGAGATATTTCTTTAGATATATGTTCATGGCTATATCCCATGTTCCTAGAACAGTGATGGGCATACAGTATGTATTTAACAAATATTTGCTGAATATGGTTGAACCAGCTGGGAGCTGTGTGGGTATGCACCAGACTCTCACAATATTTGCATTGCGAGTGGTGGTGGTGCTGAGGTTTGACATTTAGATCAGTGGTTTTGCTCCCTTGGGGACATTTGGAAACGTCTGGATGCATCTTTGATTGTCATTACCGGGGATCCTACTGGCATCTGGTGGGGAGAGGCCAGGAATGCTGCTAGCCGCCCACAGTGCACGGGACAGCCCCCACCTCAAAGGATTATCTGCTCCAAATGTCACTAGTGCTGATGTAAAGAGCCCTGCATCATGCCCCTAGATGAGTCCAGGAAGGAAGTGGAGAAGGGGGGCCTGAGGGATGTACATCCCTGCAGGGGGTTCCAGCAGCGGGGCCCACTCCGGGCTCCGTGTGGCTAAGCGCATGGGAAGAGCAACTACACGGATGTGAGCGGAACCAGCAAAGCCGGCAACTCCTGCAGCTTAATTCTTAGAGTCCACTTTATCTTCTAGAGCAGTGGTTCTCAACCTGTGGGTCGCGACCACTTGGAGGGTTGAACAACCCTTTCACAGGGGTCGCCTAAGACCATCGGAAAACACATAGATAATTACATATTGTTTTTGTGATTAATCACTATGCTTTAATTATGTTCAATTTGTAACAATGAAAATACATCCTGCATATCAGATATTACGATTCATAACAGTAGCAAAATTACAGTTATGAAGTAGCAACGAAAATAATTTTATGGTTGGGGGTCAGTCACCACAACATGAGGAACTGTATTAAAGGGTCGCGGCATTAGGAAGGTTGAGAACCACTGTTCTAGAGGATTCCCTCTAGACACCATTTTGGAGAACTAGAGGTTGAGGTAGTGCCTGTAAGAGGTCTTTCTCCTTCTCCCAGTGACTCCGGGGGGTGGTGGAGGATGGAGCACAGGGAAGACCAGTTCCTTTCCCCAGGCCCATGCTGCGCCTGCCTGGCCAGCAGAGGGGGCTGCCCTCTGTCCCTGGCTAAGAACTGAGCTCTCCCTGCACACCCACCAACTTTGAGAGGAGTTGGTTGATTAATGAAATGATAAAGTGCAGCAACCAGAGGAACAAGTAGATTACAATTGAATTAAAAAAAAAGAGAACGCAGGCCTGTGAAAAGACATAACTGATTACAATCCAATCAAGTAAAAGTCCCTTGCAAAAGTCAATGCAATCTTTCTGCTTAGATGAAAGAATTACATTAGCACTCGATAAATTCCTGTGAACATTACGGCAGCCTGCAGTTTAATGACTTAATATATTATATCAGGTTGGAAAGTCCTGATTATTGTTGTTGAGTAAAAGTTGGAGTCCAGACAGTCCTCATTCACAAGGTTGTACCTGCAAAGCTTACGCCTGCTGTTTTGTTTTAACCCATAACATGGTGGTGGTAGTGGTGGGGGTGCGGTGCAGGGAGGCTATGCTTCGCTCCCAGCCCAGTGCCAGCTCTTAGAAGCCCTGAGCTTATTTTATGGAATTGAATTGCTTTCTCAGTAGCCCTTGTCCCCACAACTGTCCTCTGAGGCTACTCCCTACCCCAGGTGGAAGCTGTGCTGCAAGTGAGGGTGGGGCCTGGCCCCAAGGGGACACGCCCTGCAGGGGGTTGAATTCCTGTGAGGACAGCCAGCACTGCCAGGGGCCTGGCACAGCCAGAGGCAAGCCACTAGGTGCTGGGCGTTGGCATGGCGGCTGCTTCATTAGTCTGCACTTTTTCATGCTCCTGGTCATGTCAACCTCTACCAGGCTTTTTTTTTAGAGAAATGGAAGGGAGGGGGAGAGGCACAGAGAGAGAAACATCCATGTGAGAGAGACACAACCATTGGTTGCCTCCTGTGTGCACCCTGACCAGGGCCTGAGATGGATGGAGCCTGCAACCCAGGTACGTGCCCTTGAATGGAATCGGACCCGAGAATCTTCAGTCCGTGGGCCAAGGCTCCAACCACTGAGCCAAACCAGCTAGGGCTCCACCAGCTTTCTTAGCTCCTGCTGCTGGAGTTCTCCCGTGTGACTGCTAGACACCAAGTGGGGTCAGGAATGAGGACAGGCTGTGTCTGGGGCTGTAGAGAATGGCGGTCTGGCTTGGCAAGTGATGGGCTATAAGTGGGAAAGAACAAAAGGCCATAAAACTGAGGCCTAAGCAAGGGTGGGCACAGCAAACACAGGAGCCCAAGCCCCTACTCCGTCCTGTGTCGTGAATGACTTTGAAGTCCCTTCACCGCTGTGGTCTCCATTTTCTCATCTGTGAAATGGGGCGAGTGGATTACCTGTTCTTCCAGCTCTCACCTGTGCGTTACATTTTTAAAAAGCTTTAATCACACAGATGATAAATACTATATGAACGCTTTCTTTTTATAACCATACCGGGCATTGCTGTTAAAGCACCCTCAACTCTAGTCCCCGCCCCAGAAACAACCAGTTACGTGTACATTTCAGACCTTGTTCTCTGTACTTAGGGACATACTAGTATATGTGCCTAAGAGTTGAACAAGAAATGTTTAAGCTGGTATTTTCCTGTTTGTAATAATATGGCCAAAGACAGCGATGCCCTAGCAAGAAAGTTTAGGAAGTGGCTTTAACTCGTACTTCTGCTAAAAGGAACAACCACTTGCCCACTCACATGGGATGCAGTCCTTTAGTTTTGTGCAACCCACGCCCCAGCCTTGGTCCCTGTGGGAAGTGAAACCCCACGAGGCACACCCCCAGCTTTCCCAGGACCCAAACGGCCTAGAAAAGGAGGGGCACTTGCAGGCAGGACAAGGGGAGGGTCCTGCCATCGCTGAACCTGAGCCCCCAGAAGTGTGAGGGGCGCTGGTGCCCTCCGAGGGCCCCCTGGGCCTGGGTTGCATGTGGAGGAGAAAACCCTGCTCTGGCACTTACGCTGGGGCAGGCGTCCTCCCCCTGCTGCCCGACCAGGATGTACAGCATGTCGTCCTTCTCCAGGTTGAAGATGCCCAGCACAGACACACCGTGGGACCGCATCATGGTGTTCCTCCCGCCTTTCCCGCCGGCAGCTCCGTAGCCCGAGATGCTGTAATGGACAAAGCGCATGGGCTTCTGCCATGGGGTGAAGCCTGATTCCCTCCTGCCCACCCGGCACCCCCAGTGGGCCAAGCACACCCCCACGTTGGTTCTGATGGTTCTCCCCTGCAGCAGCCATGAGGTGAGCAAGGAAGGTCCCCCTCCCCCCAGTCGGGAGAGGGCAGTAGAGAGGGACAATGAGGTGCCTCATTGGCAGAGCTTGGAAGGTGAAGGACTAGTAAAGGTTGCAAGAAAGAATGAGAGGGGAAAGGAGGGGGCGGGAGGAGAGAGAGGACAGGGAGGGTTTGTGTTAACACGGGGTGCTGGGGGAGGGCGTTCTGAGTACCTGGGATTTCCCCATCATGGATTTACCTCCCTGTCCAAAATCAAAGGACTCACGTGACCTTAGACAAGGAACTTACCATCCCTGTTCCACATCTGTAAAATGGGATAATAGAGCACCCCGCTTCTAGCCCCTGTGTGTTGTCAGGATTAAGGGAATTAGTACATGCAGTCTTAGACTTGTGGCTGGCACCTAATAAGCACTCAAAAGTATTTATTATTATTATTATTATTATTTTTTTTAAATATTTTATTGGTTTTTTACAGAGAGGAATGGAGAGAGATAGAGAGTTAGAAACATCGATGAGAGAGAAACATCAATCAGCTGCCTCCTGCACATCTCCCACCGGGGATGTGCCCGCAACCCAGGTACATGCCCTTGACCGGAATCGAACCTGGGACCTTTCAGTCCGCAGGCTGACGCTCTATCCACTGAGCCAAACCGGTTTCGGCATATTATTATTGTTATTAATGGTGGAATTAGCAGGGGCTGACTCGGTAGGAAGTTTAAAGTCTCCCCATGGGTCTAACACGAGAAGGCCCCCGTGGAATGAGTGGGGAGAGCGCTGTATGCAGCCCAGACTGTTTATTCCCGCCCCACCAGGAGCGCCTTCTGGAGAGATCTGTGTGCAGACAACAAGCAACCCATCAGGATGAAAACAAGCAGCGTGGGATGTGGGATTACTTCCGCTGCCTCCTAGGTTGTTGCGATAGTCAAGCAAGGCTGGGAAAAGTAACCCAGCTGGTGGACCCCGAGGGGCCTGTCTTGAAGGCAGCCAGCTCACCAGCTACAAATGCCTCCCCAGAGGCCCGCTGTGGGGGGAGGGACTGGCTGGGGGGATGGGGGGGGGGCTTTCAGATGCTGTGAATTTGCACACAAAGCCTCCAGGCAGTTTTGCTAGCTGCACACACTGGCTTCTTCTGCTATAACTCCAGGAAATACCCAGGTTCCAAGGTGTGAGGCACCTCCTGGGAGCCCAGGTGGGGCTCAGGCCTGTTGTGCAGAGACAGGCCTAGAGGGCTGACTGCTGGCCGATGTCCAGGCAAGGAACTGAGCTCTCTGTGGGCTGCAAAGGAGGGTCTGGCGCCCACCGGCTGTCTGTGGCCGGGCACTGAGGGGAGTCACTGCCATGGGAGTCACTGGTGTGGCATGAGGCTGTGCACCAGAGGAGACCAGGGGGGGGCCCAGGCCATCAAGGGGCTCACACAGAAAGCGAGGAGATGCCTATGGTTGTGAAGAGAGAAACCTCACCAGCAGGGAGGCGAGATGGAGGACCAAAGAGCTGTGGATCCCATGACCAGAGGAGGCCCTCTCCTAGCTGTGTCCTCTCAGAACCCCAACCTCTTCCCGGGTCAGAGCTTGGAAGGTGAAGGACTAGTAAAGGTTGCAAGAAAGAATGAGAGGGCAAAGGAGGGAGCGGGAGGAGAGAGAGGACAGGGAGGGTTTGTGTTAACACGGGGTGCTGCGGGGAGGGCGTTCTGAGTACCTGGGATTTCCTCATCATGGATTTACCTCCCTGTCCAAAATCAAACCCTTATCTTATTTTCTGAACTCACAGGGTAGTGGGGGTTCAACATCAAAGGGAGATCATGGGGTGAAAACTCAGAGAAAGTGGGAAATCTCTTCACAGAATCAGGGCCCAGGAGGGAGACCTTGGCTGGTTGCAGGGCGTGTGGGGTGGAGGTTTGGAGTTGGCTTCATGGAGATGATGGGCAGGTGGACTCTCGGACAAGCAGAAGGAGGTGGAGGGTGAGTCCGGTCTGTGTCAATGGAAGGGAAGAGGCAGGAGAGCCTGGCTGCGGTAGGGAGGGGGCTGCAGGGCTGCAGAGGGTGGAGAGGCCAGTGCCTGAGCCTCCCACAATGCCCCAGGCATGGCTGCATGTGGCATCCCCCCAATAGCCATAAATAGGCCACAGAGCTGGCAGACCCTGGTTCATACCCCACATTTCCCCTCACAGAGGCCATTTCCTTCCCAACATGCTGCTGGGAGGCCCATCTGGATGCACAAGGGGGTGGGCTGAGGAGCGACTGGCCCACCCTACTTCACGCAGACCCCAACCAAACCCTCTCTCCTGGCCCATTACAAATGGAGACCGTGATAAGGACAATTAAAAAGCTGAGGCACAAGGAAGGCTTATTAGTGAAAGGAAAGCGAGGAGAATTGTTTAGTTCAGAGAAGGGAAACCTGGGGCAGAGGGGGTGCTGCTGGTGGTGGGGTTTCAGGGGCGATCTGTGTAGAGTCCTGAGTTAGCCGTGGGGACCGCCATCTCTGTCCTGGGGCTTTGCCAGGTTGCACAAGAAAGTCCTTTCAGCGGAACGTGTGGTTTGCTTGGAAAGCTGTTGCCTGAGACAGAGTCCCATCCTGCCCATTCCTGCTTATGGTTGAGAGGTAAGCTGTGCCCTTCTCGTTATTTTTGGCATCATTTGCATCGATCTGCATGCATTATGAATCCTTCTGAATTCTTTCCCCTGTTTAAATTTAACCAAATTATTATATTTTATATGTTGTTTACTCCTGACATGGTTTCCCCCTCCCTAAGCCATCTTTCTGATTTCTCCCACCTCCAAACCGATCTGCATGTCAGCCTCATCCAGGTCTTGACCTCGTGCTGGGTAATGGGGTGGGATGGAAAGAACCCTCTACTGTGTGACTTGCGGCAACTTGCTTAACCTCTCTGAACCTTACTTTCACCCCAAGGAGAAAAATGAGGACAAGGACCCCTGCCCTCCTGGGGATAAGAAGTGCATTTGGAAGACAACAGACTGATGGCAAGTGCAGGGTGGGGCTTGGGGCTGGGTCCGCTCTGTAGATTCCAAAGCAGACAGAGGGCTTGATGAGCGAGTTTGCTTTCTTGTGTGATGGCCTCGGCCCCACAGTTTTAACCTGGACTGTGCACTTGCTGAAAGCCCTGGGGAGCAGACAGCCGCCTGTCTGGACTAACTGCAGGGGCCCTGGGAGGCAGTGCCTCCATCACCAGCCCTCTAAGGGCTGAAATCCCACCACGGAGCTCACTCCTCTGCAAGCTCCCAGCTGCCACTACAAGGCGATCGCCTCTGGAGCAGGATGTGCCACAGTGAAGAAAGCGGGGCTCGAAGGCAGCCAGACCTGGAAGCAAACGCAAGCTGTGACTCAGGGCCAGGACTAGGGTGCAGCAAGAGAGGCACCACCCTGGTGCCAACCCTGTCTGTGCTCAGGGGACCTTGAGAGCCAATGCCTCCTCAGATTTTGTGTCCAAGGCACCTTGCTTACCCTCGCCCTGGCCCTGGCTGAGCCAGTGCAACCGTGTGGCCTTGGGTAAGTTATTTACCCTCGCTGATCTCCAGTTTCCTCATCTATATAAGGGCGATAATGAGGATTGTTGTGAGATTTAAATGAGATAATGCCTGTGAGGGACCTAATTCAGTGCCTGGAGGGCATAGCCAGGGAGGGACAAACAGCAGCTTCTGCTCTGATGTAGCCCATGGCTGAGCCTGTCCACACCTCTCCAGGGGGTGACTTCTGGGAGGCAGAGAGTGAAGGAGCCCCTGATTTCTAAAGAACAATGGGAGAGCAGGGTGTGGCCAAGGAGTCAGGGGTCAAGGCTGTTCACTGTAGAGAGCTGGGGCACAGGCCAGCCTTGGCCCCTCTGAAGACCCCGACCCTACGAATGGTGCCACATAAACTTGTGTGGGAGTGGTAGCCTCAGCTAGAATCTCGGAAGCTTCCGCCCCACCCCTGTGCTCAGTTTATTTTTGATGGTTGACAAACGACAAATTAATTTACCTGCCACTCAAATGCGGACTCTGACTCGCAGCCATTCCAATTTCCTGGAAATTATAAGATACTGTTCTCAACAAGCTGAGGCTGTGTTTTTCCCCTCAGCTAAGTCCATGGCCCCTGGTCAAAATGGATGTTTATTAGGTTTGTGTTTTGTGTTATTGACTGTGAGCTATTGTTACCTGCTGTAATTGAGTTGTGAATCTTTTTAAAATAAAGAATTAGCAGCAAATCAAAGCGGCTGCCTGCTGGATGCTGAAACAAGAGCACAGCTGGCTGTAGCGCGAAGGCTGCGTGGACTCCACACCCCGAGGGGAGCTGGGCGGGGCGGGGGGGGGGGAGGAGGGAGTGAACCCCACTTGAACGAGCAAAGAGCACCTCAGTCTCTCCTGCACCCCACTCTGGGCTCCACCTCTAATTCCCAGGCCCTTTCCCTCCTCTGAGTCTCCACTTTCTTCCTCCGGGAACAGGATGGAAGGCCTGCCCTGCCTGTCCTCGCCCACAGGAGGCCAGTGAGTATGCGCAGAGCGAGCGGGTTGGTGGGAAATGCCTGTCAGGTGTAGTCAGATGACCCGGACAGGTCATTTGAGCCACCAGGAGACACCCCTGGGGTCAGCGGTGAAGGGCCAATTGTCAAGGCACCCTCTCCTCGTTGTTCAGTTCTAGTCCTGATGGCACCCGTGAGCAAAGTGCATTTCTTCCCTACGGCCCACCAGGCCAGGGCAGTCCCACGCCCGGGAATATCCGAGCTGGAGGAGATCTCAGCGACTCTCTGCAACCCCGCCTCCTCCAGATGGGCTGAGCCTGAAAACACTTGCTCAGAGGGGGAACAGACTTTCAAGGTCACCTGGTGTACGGGGCAGTAATTAGACGCCAACTGCATTCTGCCTGCAGCCCATCGATCTCTGCACAGCCCCCCTCTCCTGACTTGCCCTGCTCTGTGCTCTCATGGCGATGGCTAGCTGCACAGTTAGGCTGACAATTAATCATGACGTGCCACTCTCTTCTATAATTGTCTCTAGAACTTTACTGGTATTGTGGACTGTTATTTAACTTTCCTGCCCTGTGGTCTTTCCAAAGACTGTGGCACTCCAGAGTCTCAGTCCTCTCTTTAAGTCCCACAGCACCTACTCAGTGCCTGGCACACAGTAGGAGCCCCAGGGCTGTCTGTGGATTGGGTGGAATGATGGTGTCACCTGGCTGCACATGCTGGTCCCTCGAGCCAGGTGAGGAAATGAGTGTCAGTGATGGAGACCGTCAGACACAGCTGTGGCCCAGGTCAGCTGGCAGGATGGCTGTCTCCAGCTGGGATCTGGGGCCTCTTGTACATTATGTCTGAGGAACAAGTGGACCGTGAGAGAACTGCCACCAGGAGCTGTGGACTGTGCCTGACAAATGTTTTCATAGGCGACATGTGTGCGTGTGTGTGTGTGTGTGTGTGTGTGTGTGTGTATGTGAACTGTGGGAGGACTGAGGGCTGGGAAGGATGCTGAGCCCTAGAGAGGTAGGAAGAAAGACAGGAAGGAAGGAAGGAAGGAAGGAAGGAAGGAAGGAAGGAAGGAAGGAAGGAAAGGGGGAAGGAAGGAAGGAAGGGAGGAAGGAAGGAAGGAAGGAAGGAAGCAGGAGGAAGGAAGAAGAGGATGAGGAGGGAAGAAAGTCTGGAAGAGTGAGAGATGGCTGGCCCACATCCACAGACGTGGACTGCGTCTGCGTGGAGACATCATGCACAGATCACACTGAATCTCAAGCAGTCCTTGGAGCCAGGCGGTGTTGGCACCATCTCCATTATACAGGGAGGCTGAGGCTCTCGCCCACCCCAGCACGTACCCCATAATCGATGCTTTTGCTGTGAGCCACTTTACTCCCCTTCCCCCACGGGCACACTCTAGGTGTGGTCACTCAGAACCTCGGCCCAGAACTTTCCCTTAAGCATGTGCTCTTCTCGCCATGACCGTTCTCCTTGCCTGTCGTCTTAATCAAGCTCCTAGAGACGAAGTATCGGTCACTCATTGTCTTGGCTTCCTCAGCCCCCCAAGCAAGGCTGTCATCTAGGCACTGCCTCCTCCCCAGTCCTCTCATTGTGCCAGTTTACCTCCTAAACGCTTCCTGGCCCTGCACCCTCGCTCCTCTGATTTCCCTTGCCCTTTCTAACTCTTCCTGGGTGACCCTCAGCCTTCCATCGGCTCTCTGTGTCTCTAGGCTTGTTTCTCTCTCTGCCACCAGAGGGAGCTAACAGGTAGCTGACGGCATTTGCCAGGTGGGGCTCGGGCCCCAGGGCCAGAGCTGGTAGGTGGCTTTGCCCCAGGTACTCCTTCCACCAGGAGGCCTCCCCTCTTCTTTGCAGACAGTGCCGATTGCCTTCAAGACTTAGCCTGTTTCCTGTGGAAGCCACTCCTGCACCCAGCCTTTCCCTAGCCTCCGGCTGCAGTGCTTGTGCGAACCTCCTCGGTGGTATTGCTGCACCCACCAGCCCCATGAGCTGGGCTCCTCCCAGCAGGGGTGCATCGTGTTCGCCTCTGTACCTTAGTGTCAGGCAAAGTGTCCTGACAGGTGCTTCAGTTGGGCCACTGAGATTTGCAAAGCAGGTGTGGACACCAGGACATAAGGACATGGAGGGAGCTGACTACATCGCCTCTGCTGTTTGGCTAGAGGAACTGGCAAATCCAGAGAAGGGGACACCAAGGGCAGGAAAGTGGAGGTTGGGGAGGGATGGGATTTAGGTGCTGTCCCTATCCCCCCATCAACACCCACCACCCCGCCGTCTCCTCCCCAGCCTCTTCTTCCTCTCCCTCTTTCTGGGCCTCTCCCTCTGTGGTGAGTGGTGGTGGGCAGAACAGTAGAAGGTGGCAGATGGGCCCAGGATAAATAAATGATCAGCTATGGGTGGGGTGCTTGCACCTGTATGCATCCCCGAGAAAGCTCCAGGTACTGATGGCCTCCTCTCTGCCTACAGCAGGTGCTTGATAAGTATTAGCTCCCCTTCCTCCATCTGTGTGGCCAGCAGGGAGAGAAGTCAGCTGCACCAATAACAGTGCCAGGCCTCAGGCAGCAGCCAGACAGCACTCGCTGGGCGCCGACACTTCCGGGAGTAGATGGATTCCACCAGGGATGCTGCCAACCTTTTTATTTCCATGAACCTTTTCCTCATGTCCTCCCATGTGTCCTGTGTTTATCTCGCCAGGTGAACTGCACTTACTAAATAGAAATTAGTTAATAGGAAAAGGCTGTCTTCCAGAAGAAGGGCCCTGGCTTCTCCGAGTGGACATTCTGACCCAGGGGCATTCCGGTGTGGTCTAAAAAGCAACCACTCAACTTCTGCTTCTTTGACTCCTAAGTGATGTGGCCAATAGACATTCACATCCAAGCCCAGAGCCTTATCCAGGGTCAAGGATGAAGTGAAGGTCAGAAATAGGGGACCCTTCACATCAGTGGGTTTCACATGTGCAAACTCACCGCAGATCAAAAATATTTGGAAAAACGTTACCTTGTTGGTGACATGCACTATGCCCATGATTGGTAGCGTCAGTACTGAACATGTATGGACATTTTTTTCATTATTATTCCCTAAACTATACAGTATAACAACTATTTGCGAGCATTTTCAATACTTGCAGTACTGTGCGTAATCTAGAGATGATTTAAATTATACAGGAGGATGTGGGTAGTTCATATGAAAATATTATGGCATCCTATATAATAAAAGCATAGTATGCAAACTGTCCCCTCGACCAGGAATTTGTCCAGGAGTTAGACCAGGGGGTGGGGCCAGCCAAAGGAAGGGAGGGAGGTCCTGGTTGGCGGTGGCTGGGGGAAGGGAGGGAGTACCCAGTTGGCAGCCACTAGGAACCCTACCAGTGCATGAATTTCGTGCACTGGGCTTTTAGTTTCATATAAGGGACTTGAGCATCCTTGGATTTGGGTATCCAAAGGGAGTCCTGAAACCAATTCCCCTTGGACACCGAAGGATGATTGCATCTGTGACAGCCTTTAATTGGTTAAAGAACAAAGATTCAACGACAGCAACTCCAACCCAGTGCTTTTCGATTTTGATTCTTTCATTTTGACATGATGCTATCTCAGGCCAATTCAACAGAATCCCGCAGATCAAAATTCACCAATCTGGACACTTCATGGTGTCCTGCCTCAATAGCATGTGAATGTTTCCAATGATTGTTCACCAGGCAAAGCTGGTCTCAATGTTGCAAAGAGAGAAATAGGAACGGCTCTCGATTAGGACTGGGCTTATGTCAACGTGGTGTGGCAATCCTTACAGTTCAGAAACCTGGCGAGACTTAGATACGGCTATAATTCACAACAGATGGGACAACGAATTAATTTTTATCTAATAGTGCAGTTTTTCTGGCAGGCAAAATCCTTTAAACATGGGGTCTAAAGGAAGTCAGGAGAAAGTTCCGGGAAGCAGGAAGTCAGAATCAACTGTCTGTGGGATCGGTCTGCTCTCGGCACTGCTGTCTCTGGCCATTGGCGTCAGGCCTGTGCAAAGCTTCTCTCACTCCAGGCTCCGCATGTGGAGACAAGGGCGTGTCAATAATAACACCACCTCATCACTAAACGGAGGGGAAATACCCAGTGGATCTTCAACAAACATCCATCCCCTCCCCCCCAGGAGTCCTTTCCTCCTGCTCTGGGACAGGGGTGACCATGGAAATCCAGCCGGGAGGAGGGGGTCTGGCCAGCTGGGGGTGGTGCGGTCAGTGGTGGTGCGTGTCTTTGGCCATTTACTGGGAATGTGCAGGACGAGCAGCTAATGTGATTGCAGCCAAACCTGGTTATTGCATTCCTGCCCCGATGCATTTAGAAAGCACTTAGGGCTCTCCCTGAAACACGTTTGCCCTGAGGTCCGGGAGTGGGGCTGCCTCTTTTCTTCCCAGGGGGCTGAGGCTATGCTGGGGCTCGGGGGCTGCAGGAGGGAAGGAGAGCTCAGTTCCCACTGCTCAGCCTCTGGGGACACCATTATGATATTTCCTGTTTAAACAGCCTGGCTGTGTGGTGGAAGGAGCCACAGTGAGGCTGCGCCCCCGAAGTTCAGGGGCTGGAGGCCATGTCTGGGCTGTGGGAGGCTCCTGACTCTCTGAGCCTCCGTTTCCTCATTTGTAAAATGACTGCAGCCCTGCCTTTGCCCACGTCACAGCTGTGTGGGCCCTAGGCCAGGTCTGACCTGCCTCAGTGGTTCTCAGGGCTGCGTCAGCATCATCTGGGAACTTACCAGAAATTCTATTCTTTTTAAAAAAATATATTTTTATTGATTTCAGAGAATAAAGGAGAGGGAGAGAGAGAGAGAAACATCAATGATGAGAGAGAATCATTGATCGGCTGCCTCCTGCACGCCCCCTACCTGGGATCAAGCCCGCAACCCGGGCATGGACCCTTGACTGGAATCAAACTGGAATCAGACTCTTCAGTCTACAGGCTGACACTCTATCCACTGAGCCAAACTGGCTAGGGCCAGAAATTCTATTCTTGACCCCACTCCAAGCCTACACAGTCAGACGCTCCAAGAGTGGGCGCAGCCACCTGCGCTTTAACCAGCCCTCCGTCATTCCGATGCCCACTTGACAATGGGCACCACTAGTCTAAGCTCTACCACTAGCTGTGCTTAATGATGGCACAGTGGCCCAGGAGAGTCATCAGCCTCCTTCCAGCCTGGCCTTGCTCTAAGGGCCATTTGCATCTTTATAACATCATTCATGGGCCAAACAAAATTATCAACTTAAAAATGAGCCTGCTATATTTGGTCAAACCTTTAATTAATGCCTAATGCCTTGGCAGGGCCAGACCCAATGATTTCTATGGCCTTATATGGCCTGTGGGCCAGACGTTCCCCACCCCAGCTCTAGGGAATGCTGTGGGCTTGGGGTTGGACACGGACAGAGTTGAACAGCTACTTCCCTTGAGAACAGTGAAGTCCCGTGAAAGGAGGCGCAAGGATAACAACGTGATCCTTCATGTGCATCGCACTTGTGTTTCCCAGATGTTTGTACATGCACTGCCTCATTGAAACAGCACCAAGTGCGATTCAAGAATAGAAATAATTATAATTACGAATAATAAGGATAAAGAATGTTCTGAAGCCAGCTCACACATGCATATCATCTCCACAAATAGTCTGTGGGCCCCTGGAGGATAGAGGACGCATCTTCCCTGCTGCCCCATTCCATCATCTCAAATCTCCCCTTCTGCAGTCCTTACGACAGGTCAGAGTCTGTGGCCTCTGAACTTTGGTGCGCCCTCCAGGCACCGGGGGACATGCACCCACAGACAGGACCCCAGTCCTCTGCCCCTCGGCTTCCCCCTCCCCCATACGCACCTGTAGGTGTCGGTGGCTGGCACTTTCCAGGTCTGGATGCCCTTGAGGGGGCCCTCGCTCCCCACCACCACGCTCAGGTTGGTGTTCCGGTAGGCATTGTTGCACTGGGCCTGCGTGGGGCCATGGGGCCCACTGGCCCCACACGTGGTAAATAGCCAGTGAACTGTGACACAAGAAGAAAGACAGTCACTCACGTGGCCTGACCATCCCTCCTTTGTGGGGCGTCTCTGGCTGCCTCTGAGCTGTGTGCTCCATGGCACTAACATGGCACCAATATCAGGGCAAGAGATACCGCTCGGCACTCAACCTGGAAACTGCTGTTGGGGCCAACTATGTGCCAGGCCCTGGGTCAGGTAGATGGAGCGGACATGGACTCTGGCATTAGGAAGCTCAGAGCCTACTAAGGGAGACCAAAAAAGAGGCAACCAGCTACAACATAGAGCAGTAAAATGATACCGTGAGAGAAGGTCCGTTTCAGGGGAGACAGGTGCAGGAGGCGGGTGCGCCCTCTCTGGGTGTCTCATCAAGTCCAGCGCAGTGCCGGGCAAACAACAGGCATGTAACCTGTGCAGTCGTGACTGCATCTAACCTGTCCCCAGGACTTAGCATCTTCATGCAGGATCCTCTTAGTGTGGAGAAGATCGAAAGAGTCACCTGGACACAGTCAGCTCCCTGACCCCTCACTGGCCTGGGGACCCGGGACCATGGGATTAGGAAGACCTGTACTCCCGGCTGGCCTCCTTATTTGTAACCACTGGGGTTTAGAACTGCAATAAGCAGCTCTTGGGCTCTCGATGAAACTGGAAAAAATAGGGAAGCGGGTCACATTTGGGGGTTTTGGGGTCACATTGTTTTTGGTGCCTGCCTTCTTTTTCCAAGCCCCACGCCACTGCCTGGGATCTGTCATCACCTGGAGCACCCCATGTCCTTAGATGACCTTTGGGGCATCTCTGGAACACTCAGCACACCCCACCCCTCCACCGCCACTGGGCCGTCTCCTTTCACACTTTCTGTCTGTGAGTCAGATTTCATGTTGGCCGGAATTCTAACATTTTTATAACCTATAAGGACTTTAAAATACCATGTTCTTGATACACGGCTTTGACTTCAAATACAAAAATGTCACTATAAGATTAAAAAAATTACTTCCCTTTATAGAGATTAAGTCGAATTCTACCTATAGGGAATTATGGAAAGATTAATTTGGGCATATATAGCTTTCTTCACTAAAACGTTAAAGTGAAATTTTTTGGAAAACTTTCAAATAACTTAATGATACAAAAATGAAAGATTAATTTGGGCTATTAACCACAAGCGATCAGATTGGACTCCCACGGGGCAGTGTTGATCATCTGAAACCTGGGCCAGATGTGGTGGGCTCCCTGACACTGCCCTGGCCCCAGGTCCGGGAGACAAAAGAGGCCCCAGGTCTGGGAGACAGCTGCCCAACACTTTTCCAGACTTCATTGTTTTTCAAATGAAGATGTTGATTTCTATCCAGTTTCTGAAGGTTGTTTCAAGGGCAAGAAGTTGATGAATTCTTTGGTGTGAATGGCTGAATGTTAAGTCTCTGATCTATTTGTATTATAAAGGGATAACCTGTTAATTCAGAGTTGTAACTCTTTACTGAAGGCACTTTAGCAGAAGGGCTTGCCCAAATCCTATGCATGGGCTCTGCTGGGGGTGGGGGTGGGGGTTCGTGGGGAGGTAGGGACCTGGGGGAGTGGGCTGTGTGAAATGGAAAGGACACAGGCTTTGAAATCGGCAAGGACACCTGGGTTTGGGGGTAGTCTCATCACTTACTGACTGTGGGACCTAGATGAGTTCCTTCATCTGTATAAGGGGCTGGACTGGCATTAGAATTAAAGGAAGCAAGGGGTATGAAAGGTCATTGTAAAGTTCAAAACTCTAAAAATGTGAGTTGTGTCAATGACTCCTGCCTACACCCAAGGCTGGTGCTGTTGTTACGAATAGGAAATATGGCGATGGGAGTGTCTGTGAATGCGAATAGATCCCTGCCAGCAGCTCCTAGGAATTTAAATTAGTGAGTTGGGGATGAGGATAGGTGCAGGGAGTTGAGAAATCTACTCCTCCCATCATCTCTAGTCTATTCTGCAGGCCCAGTCTATACCTACAGCAAGCAGCCCGGGTTTGGGGGGACAACCTCAGCCTCATCAATCTGGGTAGAGGCATAAGACAAGTGTGATACAATAGGGTGTCCCAAAAATGTATACACACACTTTGAATGCTTACAAGGCAGTGTTTATTAAAATACATTTCATTTTCAAAATTGAGCTATCAGCTTTTAAAGTGTGTATACATTTTTTGGGACTAACATAACATAACATAACATAACATAACATAACATAACAACATAAATATTTTCCCTTATGTGTGTGCTGAGGAAGAGAGCTAAAGGTGTGGGCTTGGCACCCTACCCTAATAATACCTAGTACTTAGACTTCCAGTTGGCATTACAGTATGACCTAAGCAAAGTGCAACATTTGGCATTAGAGAGGATCAAAGGCCGCAGGGAGGAGGCTGGATTGGAGGCAGGGAAAGAAGAAAGGCTGGCTCTGTCCTCTTTTCTTACTTTGAAAACAAAACAAAAAACTATTGTGTTAAAACTCATTTATGGAGTTTTAACTTGTTCTTACTTATCATTTATCTTGTTCTTTTACCACACACTGGAAGCCTAGTTTAATATTCACTCACATCTAAATTGTATAAAGAACCCACAAACATCAAAATACTGATTGGGTATTAGACATTTGAGCAAAGAAAAATCCATTAAGCACCGGGCTTCATTTTAAGTATATAGCAGAAGCCTCTAAGAAGAAACAAATCAATTAGTAATACACAGCACAATGCTGAAAAACCATGGGATAGACAGCGATTGTACTGGTTTTATTACTGTTGTTAAGCCATCTTGTCTGCTCAACTGAATTCAAAGAAATAAAGCACGATACAAAAGAAAATAAGTTCTCAACTACGGCTGTTAATCGCAATAATGAGGATCTGCCTCATGCTGAAGGCCGAGTGTTAGGTGGTTGTATCACAGAAGAGCACTCAATGGCTCATAAGGACCTTTTGTACCATTTTAAAAAAAATCTTCACCGAGGACATTTTTCCCCACTGATTTTCAGAGAGAGTGGAAGAGAGAGGGAAAGACAGAGAGAAACACTGATGTGAGAGAAACACATCAATTGGTTGCCTCTTGCATGCTCGCCTACTAGGGCCCAGGCCGGGGAGAAGCCTGCAACCTAAGTACGTGCCATTGACTGGAATCAAACCCAGGGCCCTTCGGTCTGCAGGCTGATGCTCTATCCACTGAGCCAAACCGGCTAGGGCCCTTTTGTACCATTTTGATTCTGATCCTTGGAACTGAAATTTACCCTTATCTGTTGACTGGGCTGAACTTCATGGGACCTGTGGTATATTGAACCATTTTGATCACCATCATAGATCCCCTTACATCAAACCAGGTCCAAATTCATCATCCATAATATATACAGCACCATTCTTTATTGTAAATTGGAAAATTTGAATACGTAATGAAAATTAATAAATTATGCTCCTTATTAGGGTGAAGTAAAAATAATGTACATATTGTAGCTATTAGGAGGTTAAAACATTTCTACCATCTGTCTCAACTCTTTAAACAGTGGAGCAGTGCCCCTTCTAGATATACAATCAATGCCCGATGATTGCGTTCTTTTTTTTGATGTTCGCAGTTGTAGAAGCTTAATGCCTAGGGCCATGTATTTGTTGGGAGCTGCAAAATAATGATACTCAAATTAAACCTTTTCTTCTTATTTATCAGTTGGAATACATTTATAAAGCGATGCTTCCTCTTATCTACTATTTGGTTACCCATGCAGGATAAAACTCAATTCTTTCTCCTTATTATAGTTTTCAAGATAATGAATTAGTTATTTATCATCCTCTAAAGTTGACCACCTAGTTGTTTATACATGATATAAATTCTTGAATTTAAACATGTTTTTTAGTTCTAATTGACCCCTATTATCCTTTAGAAGCTGAAAATGTCACATTTTTGATCAGTGGTAAGCCTCCTGAGTTCTTTTGCTTTCTTGCTGTCTGGCATGACAAAATGTGCCTTCCCTAGACCTGGGTTCAGCCATTTTCTCCAAAGTCTTTGTTTCGTTGGGAAAAGGTATTTTAATTGCACACCTTGAAGGCCAGAGACACTTATTGCTACTGGTTGGTGATTGTGTCTAGGGTTCTTTAGTGACAGAACTAGGAAATATCTGTGTGTGTACATATGCATATCAGTATAAACATACACATATATGAAGTACACACACGGATATGACAAAATACCTCATGAGCTCACAATGATTCTTTCTTTTTTATTACTATTTTTTTCTTTATGGGTTAAGGTATTGCATATGTGTTGTTATCCCCTCTTACCCCCCTCTCCCCTCCCCCCACCCACCACAGCTCATGCCCTCACCCCCCTGGTGTCTATGTCCATTGGTTAGGCTTATATGCATGCATACAAGTCCTTTGATTGATCTCTCCCCTTTACCGCTACCCTCCCCTGCCTTCCCTCTGAGGTTTGACAGTCTGATCGATGCTTCTCTGTCTCTGGATCTGTTTTTGTTCATCATTTTATATTGTTCATTATATTCCACAAATGAGTGAGATCATGTGATATTTATCTTTCTCTGACTGACTTATTTCGCTTAGCATAAAGCTCTCCAGGTCCACCCATGCTGTTGCAAATGGTAGGAGTTCCTTCCTTTTTACAGCAGCATAGTATTCCATTGTCACACTGATACTTTCTTTTTTTTTTTTAAACTATTTTTTAAAAAATATTTTTATTGATTTTTTTACAGAGAAGAAGGGAGAGGGATAGAGAGTTAGAAACATCGATGAGAGAGATCAATCAGCTGCCTCCTGCACGCCCCCCACTGGGGATGTGCCTGCAACCAGGGTACATGCCCTTGACCGGAATCGAACCCGGGACCCCTGAGTCCGCAGGCCGACGTTCTATCCACTGAGCCAAACCGGTTTGGCCACACTGATACTTTCAATTCAAATTCAGGATTACAGAGTTTTAATCTCTTCTATATTAATCCATATTTCTTTTTTCCACACTGAGAATCTTGGTTCTTAGGAACATTCTAATAGAATTAAAATATTCTATAATTACTCATTTACTTTTCCAACATTAAGCACACAATAGTATCAGAGTAGTAACACTACCACAATACCATCATCAATATAAAAACCGAGATCTGTTAACATTTTTAAAATATATGTGCTCTCCATTTTCCTATATTCCTTGAAGTTGTATTCTACCTACACTGTTTGGGCATATTGCGGTTGCACATGCTACTCTTTCCTCTTTAGTCCTTGGTCTTCTGTAAATACTATGTGTTTAATGCTTACATCAGTCATGCGGGTGTATCTCCAGGCATTTTGGTTGTCTGAAGCTTGTTTTCAAGTAGATTCTTTAGGATTCATGGGAGGAATACTCTTTGAGTTTTTGGATGTTGATAAAATTCTTTACCCTTGAGTATATTATATGTGCTACTCTGTTTTCTTCTGGCATAAAGTGTAATTGTAAAACACTCTGATGATGATCTAAATTTTATTCTCTAATAAATCACTTGTTTTTTTCCTGAGGTGCCAAAGTATTTTTTTTCTTTAAAGATTTGGTGATTATACTAGAATATTCTGTGTTATTGCTCATTCCTGGCCAATATTCTCAGATGCATACAGTACTCTTTTAATAAGTAGTTTCATTATGAAAGTTTTTCTTGAATTACAGCTTTAAGAATTTGTTTTGGTCCACCTTGGTTTTCGTCTTCAGGCGCTCCTGTTATCTGTGTGTTGCATCTTCTTTGCCTAGCTCTGGTGTATGTCATCTTTTTTATTTTTTAAAAATTTCTTTTTTCACCTTCTAGTTCTTGTAAGGCATTAACTGTTGTGTTTATTTGCTCTTGAATTCCTTCCTAATTTAGTTTTCATCTCTGATTTTTCCCTTTCATTTTACATTCTTTTCTGAGTTCTACCACCTCGTCTCTTATGTTTTGTAATACTGATATGCTATTTTTCATGTCTTATATCATGGTTTTATGGCCATTTAGCTCATTTTGAAATAGGAGGTTATAATTTTGATCTTTTCTGTGGGCATGTATTTTTGTTGTGCTTTCATTTTTCTGTACAGTTATTCTGTCCTCTATGCTCTTTAAAAATTCTTATTGTAATTTTGTATGTGATTTAATCTTGATACTTCTCTGTTATACATTTTTATATGAAATTACTTTTCTAGAACTTTAAGGGTTCAGGAGATTTTCTAACTTCACAGAGCTTCCTTTATACTTCTTGTTATTTTAAAAATATATAGTGCTTAAAAATATGGCAGTTTGCTTCCTAATGTTTCTGGCTCTGTTTCACCCCTCTACCCCCACACACTTTTATCTGGAAACCCTTTTATTTATTTTTTTACCTCTATTATTCCTATATTACTCAATACTGATTTCACTTCCAGAAATGTCTTCCCAGTGTGGGCCCTTCCTGGAAAGGAGGCTTGGTGGCCAGACTGCACTTGTTGCTTCAGATCTTACCATGGGCCCCTTGTACTCATGGGCCACTGGACTGGGCAAAGGGCTCTCAGATTGTCCTTCTGTCATTTCCAGCAAATAGCTGTTAGCTATTTTGGGTTTCTCCTGCTCTCCGGTTGGTAAGACAGCCTGCTGCCTTTCTCACCTTTCTCTTGCTTAGGTGTTGACACTCTGCAGGCCTTGTGGTTGTCTGTGCTTTGTCCTCACCCACCTGTATGTTGGGGCTGGAGGGGAACACCTTATAAACATGTTTGTTGCATGGATTCATGGGTTTTCAGTTCTGATACATGGTTGCTCTGTTTTCATGGAAGGATTCAGAGAGATAAAAGGAACTATGCTGTTACTGCCATCACCGCCATATTCCCAGAATCCTTAGAAAATAATCTTAATGTAGGAATTACTTGAGGTCATTTGCTATGATTAACCCCTTTATACCATCTATCTGATCAGTTCCTCGCCTGTATTCCAATTCCTGGGGCTGTAGGGTTTTTCAGATTTCACCTCATTGACATTGTCAATGACCATGGCCTAGCACAGGGGTCCTCAAACTTTTTAAACAGGGGCCAGTTCACTGTCCCTCAGACCGTTGGAGGGCCGGACTATAGTTTAAAAAAAAAAACTATGAACAAATTCCTATGCACACTGCACAGATCTTATTTTGAAGTACAAAAACAAAATGGGAACAAATACAATATTTGTATTTGCATGTGGCCCGCGGGCCGTAGTTTGAGGACCCCTGGCCTAGAAGCTGCTGCTACATCATGCAGCTCACTAAGTAGAATTTAACTCTTTCTTCATAGTGCCACCCAGACTTAGCTAGATGTTCTGTTTGACCCTTCGCTAAATGGCGTCAGATGTAAATATTTTATACTGACTCACTTTCTCCTCTCTCTACTGTCAGATATCTTTTCTTAGTGTTCATGCTGCTGTTTTCTTACGTTTAATCTATTTTATACCCAATGCTGGGTGAGGGTGTGAAAGTGGCCCTAAACCTCTCTTGCGTATCAGGCGGAGGGGCAGCTAGACGCAGGAGCCTTTATTTTATAGTTTTGGAATGCATGTATATTTCGAAACTTATATTTGGCGGATGGTAGAAGGCACGGGAAGTGTAATCTCAGATAAAAGGATGCTACAATGGCTGTGAGCAAACAGGGCTAGGAATCTGTGGGCCATTCAAGTTCAAGGTGTTTAGTTACATTGCATTTATGTAGCACCTCCATCCTCCAGTAAGTTTAGCTTTTTACAACTGTTAGGTCAGTAGATAGGAAAGGGGGAAGAATGATTACTTGTGTCTCATCAGATAGGCCATAGTGTGGACAGGTGACCAAGTGGCCTGCGGTTACAGAGGAAACCTGAGGCTGAGGTGGGCACGTGGGCACGTGCAGTTATGTGTTCAGCAGCACCGTTTTTAGTTGATGCATTTTCCGTGTTGTTCTAGTTAGTTTTTCAGACTGACTGTGTGTATACTTGCACGTGCTTGCATACACACACACACCCCGTTCATTTATGCAAAGCTTTC
This sequence comes from Myotis nattereri, assembly GCF_964212035.1. NCBI lineage: Eukaryota > Metazoa > Chordata > Mammalia > Chiroptera > Vespertilionidae > Myotis > Myotis nattereri. Next base: position 70,946,358 of record NC_138085.1, on the reverse strand, counting down.
TGGTCGTTTCTCTCTTGGGGTGTCTTTTGATGAAAAGTTAGCAGGTGGTAACATCAGTAATTGTAACACTAGCCCTGTCTTTTGTACTGGCTGTGCTCACACACATGATCTTTTCTCCCTCTGACATCATTGGCTCCTTTGCTCTCACACAGATCCTCTAGACCAGTGATTCTCCACCGTCCTAATGCCGCGACCCTTTAATACAGTTCCTCATGTTGTGCTGACCCCCAACCATAAAATTATTTTCGTTGCTACTTCATAACTGTAATTTTGCTACTGTTATGAATCGTAATGTAAATATCAGATATGCAGGATGTATTTTCATTGTGACAAATTGAACATAATTAAAGCGTAGTGATTAATCACAAAAACAATATGTAATTATATATGTGTTTTCCGATGGTCTTAGGCGACCCTGTGAAAGGGTCATTCGACCCCCAAAGCGGTCGCAACCCACAGGTTGAGAACTGCTGCTCTAGACGGACAGGATGCCTGAGAATGCTGAGGTCTCCCAGGAATAAAGGCCAGAGGCCCAGGGCCCTCTCTGCTGGGAGACAGACATTGTTTCACTGAGAGGAACCTCCCAGTGAGTGAGCTCCCCAACAACAGGGCAGCAAGTCAGGGCTGTTGAGATAAAAGCTGCTTTCAGAACTGAATTACCCTAAACAGTTCTGACACTGGCAATCCGAGGGAGTTTCTAATGGCGCCTGGGATGGCTGCTGTGCTGTGCTCTTAGCCACCCCTGATCCCTGAGGGAACGTCAGTAACACACGAGAGAAGAGAAAGGTCACAGGGAAAAACACTATCCTGAAAGCAGAACTGTCAAAATTAAGTTAAGGGACGCCTTGGGGCTAATTTGGTTATCCCCAAGTTGGCTTCAGGCCAGAGCTGTGTTAAGTATGTGCTATTGAGATGGGTGCTGCGGACTCACCCATCTGGTGGTTACAAATAATGGATGTGGTTTGAGAATTAAGTGGGAAATGGTGGTGGTCCAAATCTGAGCTTTGCCACACTCAGGCCTGAAGCGTCATTGATTTCTGCCTTAATCTGCTCTGTCCTCAGACTGGGGAGAGAAAGCCTTGGTCTAGGGCTTGACCACTGGGCTATATTAGTGGGGTTTGCTCACTCCTGTTGTAAGGTCCCCTGGCTCCTGAGAGAAAGGCAACACTGTGGGGAGCCAGACCCCTCCCGGCTTCATTCTTAGTAGTCCTTGCTTATTGTTTGGTTCTAGGCCACGAAGGGTGAAAGCCTTGCAGGGCCATTGTGACTGTAACACCTCTGGCAGGTGGGCTGCCGGAGGTGCAGGAGCCCAAGAGGCCTTGCGATTTGGAGCTAGGAAGAAAGCATGTCCTGGCTCCTGGGTCTGGGTCCAGACCCTCTAAGATAAACTGGAGAACAGGGACACGTGAAAGAGGGACATCCAAATGTCAAGAACAGAAAGAAAAGTAGTGGGTGGAGCAAGTAGGACCACACTAGCACACACTCATATTTGGACACCCACACCCACATTACTGAAACCCAAGGAGCCACGCAGTCTATAAGAAAACGCTTGAATCCTGCTCCTCAGCAGTGTGGACACTCCACTGACCCGATGGCTAATGGAACTGATCAGTTGATTGACTGAATGGATTCATTACTAGAATCAAAGACATAAAGCTGGTTGAAGGAAAAGAAATAGTCCTATTTTCCAGGGAGCTATTCTGGAGAGTTTTTATGACTCTTAGTTAGAATGCTGGATAAGCTTGAGCTATGCCTTATTTTCCTTAGCTGTGAACATTGATCTTGGAAGAGGATCATTCAACCTGCCAGTTATTTAATAAATTATAATTAAATGAATAAAATTTGCTCTCAACAGTTATTATGAAGAAACTGTCGACATTCACTATAAAAACCAAATCAGCCATCCCAGATCCAATGGCCTGGAATTTTTTTGAAAATATATCTTTCTCCACACACCCTGCCTGCCCTTCCCTCACCGCTTCTCCAGGAACTGCCAACAGCCATGTGAGCATGGAGGGATGACTCTTTCCCGCTTGAGCTTTCAGATGAGAACCCAGCCCTGGCTAACACCTAATTGTAACCTTCTAAGAAATTATGAAGCAGAGGACTCAGCTGAGCTATTGCTAGTTTCCTGACCCACAGAAACTAGTATAATTAATGTGTGTTATTTTAAGCCACCACATTTATGGTCATTTATTATGAAGCAATAAATAACTATCCAGTCACCCCAAAGCCCCGGCCCAGCAGCCAGTACGTTCTTTGGCCTCCTCATTTGTGTGAGCACCCAGCGTGGAGGGCACTGGCTGGGCCAGTCCTTCCCAGGGCCCTCTCTCTCTTCCCTGACTCAGTCATGGCTACGGTAATGCCACCTCTCGTTGCTTTTCCTCTTCCCCGTGAAGGAGCAAGTGGGAAGAATCCCCTCTTGTGCCCTAGAATCAGCATTTCAGCCTTTCCCCTCCTAGTTCCCCTGTCCAGCTGCGGGCCTAGATGAATTTAAACAAAATGACAGCTGCTCAGGGCACTGAGGCTTTGCTGTAGCAAACAGAGAGCGAACAGACTCGGAGGGGAGGCAGCGTGGTTTTGAGGCAGGACCAGCAAGTCTGGGAGGATGATAATTAAAAGGGGACTTCCCAAATAATAAGCGCTTAATGCACTTGCACTGATGGTCTTGAAGCTAAATGATCTTAATCAAGGCGTGCAGAGACCAGAGTTCCTGGACCATTTGTTGTCTCCCACTTATGTAACCTTTCACTGAACCAAAGGGGGAAAAACATGTTTTCTCAGGCCAGCCAGGCGAGAGGATGACAGAATCCTCTCCGTGGCTAAGAGGAGCCGGGGCATGGTGTTAAGCTGTTTGATCTTCATTTGCCATAACTCCAACACTACTCTATAGTGTTAGATTAGAGGTTTGTGAGGTGTTTTGGAGTCTGTCAGAGCTGGATAATGCTACACTATTTCTCCAGTGGGGCCCAGGGTCAGGCAGTTCTAATGTAACACTATTGATTCCTGGCTTTCTCAAAGGATACTGGATTTCTTTTAAAGAAGGATGATCAGTTCAGGATAATTTGCAAAGCATCCATCTTGGATGAGATCTTGTCACCCTCTAGGGGAGGATAAAGTCAGAGCCATGGAGTGGGGTCCTGTCCTAACTCCGCGTGTGTGTGTGTGTGTGATTGGAAATTGGAATGGGAACCAGTCTTTCTTGTGCTGGGAGAGCAGTGGCTTCATCTCAGGCTTATGTGAGCCCAGCTCTGGGTGGCACAGTTTCCAGGAGGGACACTTGGACTCATTCCCAGAGACAGGCCCCAGAGCTTGGCACAGAGCAGGCACATAGCGCATGCTGGTGAAAATAAACTTAGCGCTCTCTCTCTCTCTCTCTCTCTCTCTCTCTCTCTCTCTATATATATATATATATATATATATATTTTAGAATTGGGATTCAGGAAATTGTGAAAACATCAACTAGAAAGCAATGATATCTTCTGCAGTGAACCCTGAGGCAAATCTCCTGACTGGAAAGAGGAAAGAGTGGACCTGGAAGCGGCAAAGCTTCTGCTTTGTACTGTGGCCAGCGACAGGCAGCGAGGGGATGGCTCCTAGGGGGCGTGGAGTTAGGGCGGGAAGACTTTGGAGTGAGCTGGTCCCTGGCTTTGCAGTTTACTGGTGGGGCAAGTCCCAAAGCCTTTCTGATTCTGTTTCCTCAGTTCTGCACTGGGGAAAGTAATCGTGGCTCACATAAGCCCTGGACACATATTCTCTCACGTGATCCTTTCATCACACCTATGGGATGTGAACACCATGTTTTAAGGTGGGGAAACAAAGACTCAGAAAGGAGAAGGGAGTGACTTACAGGAAGTGGCACAGCTGGGACTTGAACAAAGGCAGTCAGTGCTCTAAAAGCTGTGCCATGCTGCTTCCGAGGGGGGTGCGGGGCGGGGGGGGGGGCGGGGGAGGTTGGAGGGATCAATGAGATATGCTGGATGTGCTTAGTCACTGTGGGCAGGTGAAAGGAGGCAGCCTGCGGACACGGAACATTCACCGGGCAGCTCTGCTGCAGGCGGCACTCTGCCGGGGAGCCTCCAGTTCTAACCTGCCACCTGTGGACATGCAACAGAGCAGCCCCTGCGCCTCGGTGCTGGCCACCCGTTAGGGAGGTGGACTGGCTCTCCCGCGTGCAGAGCTGCTTGCACTGGACAAGCCTCCTTAACGTCAGTAATGGGGATCATGAATCCGAATTAGTTCCACGCCAGCTCTCTTCCTGGAGCGTTTGGGGGAGAGAGGCGCAGTGAAATAAAGAGTGACATCCTAATTAGGAGGGCGCACCTGCTGCAGTGACTGGGCACCCAGGAACCTTGTTCAGGCTGGTGCTTCCTGCGTCATCACTAGTTTGCTATAAATAGACGAGAATCTAAAATTAGTAAAACAGGAGAGAACATGAGGCTCTCGGTGCAATAGTAGGCCAGCTGAGCAGGAAAATGGTCAGTGCCTAACAGTTTCCAGGAGTTGTATCTGTGGCCCCACGCCTGCCGAGCTCTTCGAGTTGCCACCCCAATAGAATGGGTGCTGACTGAGTGTGGGCCACATGCACCAGTGAAGGCTGGAGCCACAGAGGGCCGCCAGTTTGCTGCAGTGATCAGCTCTCTTGCCTGTGCGTGGTGCATTGTGTGCCTAGAGCACTGTTTTGAATATTAGTGAAGATGCACGTGTGCTCTGTTTAACCAAAAACTGACATTAGAAACAGGAGTTTGAGAGGTTGGAGATTCCTCCAGGAGACCTTTTCAACAGTGGGATTCTTTTAAATCAGGGGTGGGGAACGTCCAGCCAACAGGCTGTATAAGGCCCACAAAGTCATTTGGTCTGGCCTGCCAAGGCATTAGGGGTGAGTTAATTAAACGTTTGACCAAATACAGCAGGCTAACTTTTAAGCTGATACTTTTGTATGGCCCATGGATGATATTATAAATAGCCAAATGGCCCTTGGCAGAAAAACGGTTCCCCACCCCTGCTTTAAAATTTATCACAACTGTATCCTTCCAAATGTTATTTGGCTTAGGAGATTTTCGTTTTCTATGCGATATAAAAGCCATTCTTTAGCCTTTTATATCAGTTGTAAAATTTCGGGCAAAGTTACTTAATCTCTGTGGGCCTCGGTCACCCCATCTGTAAAAGGAGGATCATATAGTACCAGTAACCGAGAGACCGCATATGAGAGAGCCCACTGCAGCTGCTGGTGGGCCTGGCTGGGCCTGCAGGGCCTGAGCGCAGAAGGCTGCGCTGGAACGAAGACCCCAGGGCGTGAAAGGCCAGGCTCTGAGCAAGGGGCTGGCCCCGCAAAGCCTGCTTTCCAGCAATGCCGTCATCCCCAGAAGGCATGCTTAGAACATAATGGCTCTCGCTACAAATTCTATTAACTCTAATAGTTGTTCTGTGGTGAATGGATAATGCGTTTAGCAGAAATAGACCCAATCAATTTATATGAAACACATAAAACTTTCTCATTGGAATTGGCATCTGTTCTTGAATCACAGGAGCGTATGTGGGAACGGACAGCCTGTCACCCTCACTTCTGGGCACATTCACCGTGTCCTGGGTTAATTAGAGAGCTGGGCCAGATAACACTCGGGCTCCCTTACGCCATACCCTTCACCCTCAGACCACGGGGCTGGGGATGGGGAAGGACGTGGAGACTGTCTACTTCAAACCTTGACTTTAAAAAATACCAGTTTTCCCGCCCTGGTCCGTGTTCACGTTGGCCCCTCTTAGATGAGCTCTGTTATCTCTGTTATCTGGTGACACATCCAGGCACCAGACGAGGGATGCCCAGGATCACAGCTGGCTAGTGCAGGCCTGCCCAGGCCAGGCCCAGGGGTTCTGACTCCCGGTCCAGTGCTCTTTTCATGATCCCACTCAGAAAACGGTAAACCAACTGTCACCAACCAACTCGGAGGCAAGACTGTGGTTTGAGCCAGGACTCCATGAATTGTGGTGGCTTGTGGGTTGGGCCCAAGGTTCAGGCCGGTTCTCAATTAGACTGAGCAGATCCCTTTCCGCTCTCCCTACACAGCCCGAGGAGAGAGGGGTACGGAAGCGGAGGCAGGTCACAGGACAGGGGTCCCGCCTGTCCTTACCTGGGCTTTCAGAGAGAGACAGGATGGCGAGCCTGCTCCCACCGCCTCACCACTAATGCTCATTAGAGAGAGAGGGAGAGCGCCCGGAGCTCAGTGATTGCATTATCCCAACCATTTGGTTAGTGTAATTGTATGTGCAAAGCTGACAAATGTAATTTTCTCAGACTTAATACTTGTCCCATTTTCTGTTTTTTTTTCTGATTAGCTAGTGACTCAGGCTTCCGAGAATGCTTCGTGAGGCACCTGGCCGGGCTTTTCCCTGCCAGGCCCTCATTGGAGGGGAGGGCTGGCTGGAGGGGGGCAGTGAGGGCGGGGGGAGAGACGAGGTGTATTTAGGGAGATTTGGAAGCTCTGTGAGTGAGTCTCCCGAAACTGCCTCGGTGTTTTCAGGCGATGCCTTAGCCAGCTGCCCCGTTCCAGCCCAGCAGAAACAGACAGCGCTGAACTTTGGCAGGAAAATCTTATCTTGTCTCCTCTGACAATTGATTTGTTTACTGATCATGCAGGGGATCTCAACTGGGACGCACTACCCCTCTTTGCATTTTTGGTGTTGATCTGTGGGTTGGAGACTTGGATACTCAGAAGCAGCTCAGCTGGCTGAAATAAAATGTAGATTTCAGGTCCCCTTCCTTACCAGCTGTGGGCCACGTACATTCTTCCAGATCGTCTTCCTCCTCCCTACAGTGGGAACAGCAGTAGCTGGCCCTGGGCAGTGAGGATGGGAGGAGCTGACATGTGGAACACCCTAGCCAGGGTCAGGTGTGCTCATGGATTACTACTTTCCTTCCCTTGCCCCCGGGGCCCCAGCCCTCCTGTCCTCTCTAGGGGGCCTCCCAGGTAGGATCTCTAAGTTTGGGTTAAGTTGCAGGCTGTGATCTCCCCGTTCCCAGGCCACTTGGCTCCCTTGGGCCAGAAGCTCCAGAGCAATGAGTACGTGGCCCACAGCTGGTAAGGAAGGGGACCTGAAATCTACATATTTTTTTTTCCCCCTGTTGTGCTGGTCGCATGGAAGGTGGGTGTCAGGCCAGTGTTTGCCTGGTGATCATTTGAGTGGGTGTGGCCCTGACCTAGGCCTCTCCATGAGCCTGTTGGACCCCTCCTCCTCCAGGACCCTCCTCCTCCAGGACCCTCCTCTGCAGCACTTCTCTCCCATAGGCATGTAACTGGACTGTAATCATTGTCTACCTGTTCTCTCCTTTTCTAATCTGTGAGTTCTCTGAGCTCCTGGCTTGGATCTGGTCCTGCTCAGCATTTCTGAGCACTGGCCTGCCCTCAGAGGAGTCTGCTGGAACTGTGGGCTCAACATGGATCCAGGGGCAGCCAGCCTCCTCTCCCTGACCGTGAGCCTGAGTCCTGGCCGGTGCTGATGCAGAGGGCCCAGTGGACCTGCTCCCCTCCCCCTGTAAATCCTCTTGAAGACAGAGGCACCCCCACCACACACCACTAGGGTCCACAGCAAGGTGGGACCGGGAGTCTGTCAGGCTGGGGGAGAGACGCCTCCCGCTACTGAAACACAGCAGGGGAAGGGGAGTTGGGAGCCTGCCTCGGCTTCTCCCTCACCTGAGCTGCTCCCTGATGTGGCAGTGGGTCCTGGGGAAGCACTAGCTCTTTATTGGGTTCTCTAAAGCCTACTGAGGAGCCTACTGAGGCTGAGTGTCTTCTTCCCTTTGAGTTGGGGTTGCTTCAGAAGGAGACCCAATGCTGACCCACAGCCATCTGCCCATCACCCTGCTCTGAGGCTGGGCCACTCAGTAGAGGAAGCTGTGTTCTAGCCATTGTCATCTCCAGCCTCTCAGGCAGCCACTCACTTCTAATTTTATCTGGAGGTGGAAGGGGAAACCAATGCTTTTGAGCCGCTGTGCGATTTCATTAGTCTGAATGGCCACTGGCCAGGCCCTTATCGATCAGCCCTGTAGGGACAGTGGGAGTTTATATGGCAATAAACCCGAGTCAGGCTGGGTGGATGGCAGGTTTCTGAATGCCGGCTGCAGGGGAGCCAGCAGCTGACATCTGAGAACCGAGCTCAACATTAAGTGCCTACCAGTCGATCAGTAAGTGTTTCCGGAACTCCCGCCATGTACCCAGTGCTGGTGGTTAGGCAGGCGGTGGCTTGCCCTGACGTTTGCTTAGTATGTCCTGAATCTATCACAGGAGCCATGGTTGACCAAGGGCTGGGAAGTCAGGGAGGTACTTCCTCCCTTCTGGGATGAGGTTCAGGGAAGACCGCTCAACAATGAAAGCAGGTCCTCCTTCGTGTGAGGCGGTTTCATGAGCCATGAACCACGAGGCAGGGGTGGGAAACAGAGACTGCGGTGTGGAAAACTGGAAAGGTATTTTGAGGTTCCAGTTAAAGGAGAAGAGAGGAAGGGGGAGGTAATGGGAAAAGCCATGAATTCTTTCCCTGGTCTGGAGCTGCGAGGTCAGGCATGAGCGAGGATGGGATAGTTAGTCCTTTGGTAGCTTTTCGGAGGAAAGGAAGAATGTCTTCAAACACAAAGCAAAGCTAATACTTAATACGTTGAGAGTCAATGGATTCAATGTAATTTGCAGCAAATAAGGATTTCACATTTATAAGCAGAAATGAGAGATTTATCATTTATCTATCGGCATTACCTTTTACAGGAGGAAGTGTGGTGAATGGTGGGCTGTGCTCCTGCATCTCCAGGTTACTCATGTTGAGAGAGTCCTCAGTGCCCAGGCCCATCGCCCACCTGGGGAACCCTGACCTGCGGCTGTGGCCCAGAGGCCTTCATCCGCTTCCCTGGGGCTGGCTCACGGAGCTAATAACTGCCGAGGAACATCATGCTGGGGCTTGAGACCGATCCCAAATGATGCCCTGTACAAAGAGTAGCTGAGAAGTCACTCCGTGGTTTAGGGCACGAGGCTGAAGAGGCCTGTGTTGGAAGCGGCAGAAGCCCCTTGAGCGATCCTTCATCCCAGGACTGCTGAATCAAGCAACGTTGAGGGGAGCCAAGCTCTGGAAATGTGTTGGACCTGATGCTCTGGGGGCTTTACCCATGATGGGCTAGCCTGCCTTCCTGCAACAGATGACCTTGGGCTTGGGCCAATCCTCTTTATGTGGAGGAAAGATCTGAGGGAAGGTTTGCTTTGTTCAGTGAATGGAGACTGGTGTCAAGGGGCTGAGGTGAGGAGAGGTCACCAGCCTGGTTCTCTGCTTGTGCCAGGGCCTGGGTGTTCCCCGTGCATGGAGGAGTGCTCCTTCTTACACCTTTCAGAAGCTCTGTAGTAAGAGAACCAGCTTCTTCTTGGAGCCCCATAGCCAAAGTGCAAGCAATGTCCCTTATAAAGGTTGACATCTTATTCTTTAAACTTAGCTCCCCATCCCGATCATAGCACCCACCTTACTTCTGCCTTTTGCAACAAATAATCACTTTGCTCAAATTTGTAAGTTGCACCCTTACCTGTAGGGTCAAAGATGGGGGTCTCTCTTGGTGTATTTTCCCAGAGTTTCATCTCCTTGTTGGGGTTTCTCTCAAACAGATTTCTTGACTTGGGTGCTGTCTTCTGCAGCATCTTGTCCTCCCCACTGACTGGAACAGAGAAGACCCCATTGGTTGAGTTAAGTGAGGCTCTGCTGTAAGGAGGTGCGCATGCCCCAGGGAAGGTGGGAGAAAGTGGCTTAGGTGAAGGAGGGACAGTGAACCCGGGTAGTCAGGGTGGGAACAAGTGCCGGGGGCTGGGTGGACTCACTGGTGAGGTAGCAGTCCAGGCTGATGGAGATATTGTCAAAAGCCACGGTGGCTCTGGATCCTTGTCCCCACCATGCGACAATCTGCAGCCAGAACCTGTACATGCGTTAAGAGGAGTGTGTGTGAGGAACAGCCTGGATTGGCCACATCTTAGGACTCAGTGTCCAGCAAACAGGTGCCGAGACCCTGCTCATGATCAGGGTTCATTGGCCTTCCCTGTCTCAGAGCGGCTGTACGAGGAAGCAGTCAACATCTCCCCCTACTTCTCCAGCACAACGCACTGCCCTGTCCGAGGGACTGTTCCACATGTTAATCCAATTTGGAACTTGGTGCTCAGGTCTAGAACTCCAGGAGGGGAGAGCTTTCACTTTCTGGGTGTGCAGGGTGGGTGGACATGGGTAGGCCTGATGTTCCCAGCGGAGTTGAAGTCATTGTGAAAATACTGAAATGCTTCTGTACCAATTGAGAAAGAGCCACTGTTCCCTGACGGTCCCCTACCTGTTGCTGCAGGCTGCCCTGCTCCTTCCCTGGTGCCCCCTGGATTTCACACAGCGGGGGTATCAAGGATTTGGTGTCCAGCATCAGTTCCCACTGGGGTTGGTCTGTGTAGTGCCCAACTGGTTGTTAAATATTAAATGATTTGATTCTGAGCCTTGGGGGTGTTGGTAAACAACACAGAGTGGGCCATAAGCATTAACAATAAACACACTGAGATATCATCACTTTCCACCTCTCTCATAGCCTTGCAGGTCAAGGACTGTGGCCAGGGAAGCTTGAGGGTAGGCTAAAAAGAACACACCTTCAGTTCATTTGTCTCCTGGGGAGCCGTCCTCCTGGAAGGCTGTCAGCCAGATCATTCCTGCTGTGAAGTGAGAGTTTCCTGAGAGCTTTAAAAACCTTCCCCCTTTCAAAGTCAATCCAGAATGACCTGCAGGAGGCTGTGCAGTCTCTGGTGTACGTGTTAAAGAGAGGGAACCCATGCCCCAATGGGTGACTGAGTTAACCACATGTAGGATGGCCATTCCATGGAATGCCCCTCCCCAATACAAAAGGATGGACTAGATACAGGCTGTAAATTGGATGGAGCTGAAAAACATTATGCTGAGTTAAAGACATCAGACTATAAGTTAAAGACCTCATGATTCCATTCATAGAAATTACTCCATTTATATGAAACTAGAGGCCCAGTACACAAAATTTGTGCATGGGGGAGAGGGGTCCACTCAGCCTGGCCTGCACCCGCTCACAGTCCAGGACCCCTTGGGGGATGTCTGACTACTAGCTTAGGCCCACTCCCCACTCCCGCCACCACCGCTGTGCTCACCAGCTGTGAGCCCGGTTTCTGACTGAGCAGCACTCCCCCTGTGGGAGTGCACTGACCACCATGGGGCAGCTCCTGTGTTGAGCATCTGACCTCTGGTGGTCAGTGTGCATCAAAGTGACTGGTTGTTCTGGTCATTCCACCATAAGGGTCACTTAGGCTTTTATTATATAGATGTCTAGAATAGGCAATTCTATGGACAGAAAGCAGATCAATGACTGCTTATGGCTGGGAGTCGGTACAGTATTGACTGAAAACCAGCCCAGGGTTCTTTCTGGGGTGATGACACTATTCTAACATTGGACTGTGGTGCTCTCTGTACAATTATACATTTGCTAAAAGTCATCAACATGCACACCTGTAGCTCAATAAAGCTGTCAGTACAAAAAAGAGAGAGAAGGAACCCAGATAATAGAATGGGCAGCCAGGGGTAGCAAGAGCAGAAAACCAGCGTGTTGGCCAGAATGGGAGACTGAAGGGTTGGAGACAGCGGGACAGAGAGGGCAGAGGAAGCACAGGACACAGGCCTATGGGGGATTCTAAGAGAAATCCGACAGGAATACTGAATTCAAGTTGCTTACTGTCTAATGGAGAGATGAAGAGTGTATACATACATCAGTGTAGAATAGGTAGAGGGAGGTAAATGCCTCTATAGACATGAGGTGTGGGTAAAATCCTCTGAGAGCTCAGAGGAAGGAGGAAGTCCACCAGGCTGGGGAGGTGGGGAGCATTTCTCAGGGCAGGTGGTATTTAAGTTGGTGTTGAAAAAAGAAAAGGACTCAAAGGTGTGGGGATGGAGGGCAGTGAGGAGAGGGCATTCTCAGTCGAGGAACTGAAGTGAGGGATGTGTCAGAGCAAGTCAGGGCCCCTCTGGCTCAGGTGTGAGAGGTATGGAAGGAGGTAGAGATGGTGAGAGGCACATGTGTATCACACACCTTCAGTGGCTTCTCCGAGTCTTGGCAAGATTACAGCTCTAGTTCCCCAGATCTCCATGGAGCACATGGTCCATAGTTGAGTTCCTGGCCTGAGCCTAGCTGCCTCAGGACACAGTAGGCAGAGCTGCCTGATGCTCCTACACAACTGTGGGTAAGGGGCCCACAGCCACCTTCCTGAGTCTCCCCTTTCTGATGAGGTCATCTCCTAATCTGACATCCATAGGCCAAGGGCCACGCTGGGCACTGATTTCAATGCTGAGCTGCATCATGGGTGTGCCATCCCTATGGGCCTGGGGTACCTGAGCCAGTAAATGATATATGTGTGCCCATCAAGCATGGGGAGAGGGGGACAAAAACTCCCGTTTTCCCCTAAATGGGCCCTTCTGGAGAAACTGAACATCTCCCCTCCTATCTGCTTTATTATCGAGAGATTAGAGCTGCAAAGTTCTCAACCAGCCAATGGAACTCTTAGCATGGACAACATGATGCAGGCTGGGGCCGGGATGGTTTCTAAATAGAAGAGTTTCTAAGTGCTTTGTAAGGCAACGGCGATGACAGCTGCTGTTTAAAAGAGTTTGATTGACACTTGGAATTGCACATATTTTGAGTCAGGAACACTCACAATAATCAGGGAAGACTCAATCAGATGTCGAATCAGATGTCGAATCAGCTGTAAACATGCGATGCTGCTTCTGTCTACCTAGGAAGCCAACCCATCCCTACAGGCTCCAGATTCCAGAGGCTACAGGGAAGGGGCAGGTGGGGGAATGGGTGTGGGTAGGGCAGGGGTGAAGCAGAGGCAGTTTGGGAATGGGGTCTGGGGATGGTAGGTGATGGGGCAGGAAGGAGACAGAAGAACAATCTAGGAGTTTCTTTTCTGTGGGGGCCACTGGCCAAGAGGTGGCCACTGGGGCCACCAGATTCAGGCTACTCTACTTTGCATGGTAGCTGGTTGTGGGTCTTTACCTGAACCTCAGGTGGAGAAGAGAGTGCTCCTAGCTCTGCTCAGCCTCTCCCTGATGGAGGTGGGTGAGGCTTCCTCAAGGCTCTCACAGTCGTTCTGGCCCAACCACTCTTTTCTGTTGACCACACCCCAATCCAATGCAGATACCAGGCTACTCTCCAGAGTGGGCCATGGCCTCATGCTTCAGTTCTGGCATGTGCCCCGGGGACTCCTCTGGGATGAAGAGGAAGTTCTAGCATGTACTGGGCTGAGTGCTCCGGGTCCGAGGGCAAGTTCTAGCAGGTACCAGGTGAGCTGCTCTGGGTTTGAGGGAAAGCCAGGTCTATTCCTGTCAGGATCGCAGGGGCCAGGTGGGGTAATGAACATACAGGTTACTCTGCTGCCCCTTCCCCAAAGCCTTAGCTGTGTGTGGAGGAAGGGAGCTGAGCCCCCATGGCCAGAAAAGCCATGCCCTCCCTCTCCGTGGGCAGCTGGGCAGGGAGAAAGGAAGAGGCAGCTCTTTGGGCTCCTCCAGCTCCCTCACTGATCTGTGCTTCTTAAGATGGTGGTAGCTGAGCTCCCTTTTTCTAGCCCTCAGCATTGCAGACTTCCTCCCTGCCCTTCAATGGTTCACAACTGCTCAACTCTTTTGGTTTATCCAAAGAAGGCACTTTTAATTGAATGGGCTGTTGTTGCTTTTTCTCTTTTTTTCCAACTGTTGGAGTTGGCTAAAACAGATCTGGCTGGATATCCTGGTTGGAGCCTGGCTTTTCATAAAGAATGCGACCCTGGCTCCTGGCTGCTCATCTTTACAAAGAGGCCTGTTGAAAGTTGGCCCCAGGGGATTCTAGAAGGTGGCCATCAGGACAGTGGGCGAGGCTAAGAGGGGTGGCCTTGGAATTGGGCGTCTCCCAGATTCCAGGCAGATCTCTGTATAGAAAGTGCTGATGCTGCTCACGCACAGCTTGAAAAACGCTCCATCTAGTTTAGATCACAGACCACTAATGGACAGTGAATGTAACGCCTTATTTGCCACCCTGCCAGCCTTAGGGGCTGACAAAGCTAATTAAGTTCACTTCATGATTTTAAGTAGCTGACGAAAAGGTGTGTCTGAATGTGGACCAAGGGAATGGGAATTATTTGGAGAGAGGACAAGACAGAATGGCTGGACTGGGTAAAGGCATTTGACAGATGGGCCGCATGTCTCAGATTCCTCTGTCAACCACCAGTGGGCTCGGAAGGAGGGAGTGCCCAGCACCCCTCTTGCTGCTGAGGCTCAGCTGGGCTCTGGCTGTCTATAGAGAGCTGGCACATTCTGCTGAGGAAAACCGCCTTCTCCGATGGCTCACTGCACAGTTGATTTGCTCGGTAAAGTATTCTAAAATGGACCGTCACAAAGCTTGGGTCGCACTATGCATTTCTATTAGAACAATGTATGTGATGAAAAAGCCCTGCTGAGTTCGCCCTATTGTCTGTGTAAATGACTTCAGTGACCATCAAAAAGGAGGGGCTGATGGCCAGCTTGCGGTTCTTGAGACCAGCACTGGCTGGGACCTAATGAACACACTGGGCTCATGAGAATCACCTTGTTCATGGCCAGGTGGTCCTAATGGACACACAGTGGAGCCCTGACTCGAGGAGTCTTTGGCTCTTGCCCAGTGGTGGGGCGGCTGGACATACAAGGATCTCCCCCATTCTCAGAAGTAATTAACCATCTCCTGACTTGGTTTCCCCTCTGGGCTTAATGACACCAAGAGCAGTGAGAATGTGTCAAGTGCCCGAAGGAAAGAGAAGGAATGTACTTGGTGGGGGAGGGATGTTCTGAAGCAGATGGTCTGGAAGGCCAGCAAAGAAGAGCAGGGACCTCAGGGGAGCATCGTCTGACTTGCCTGGAACCTGGAGACAGTAGGAGAGGCACGATGGGCACGCAGGTCCCTCATTCCAGGCAACTTTTTTCACTGTCCCTTGCAGAACTACCCCAATTCCTTCATTTCATTTAGTCTCATGAACTCCATAACTTTGGTGAAGTACAGTAAGCCCCTTGGAGCAATTGGGGACCTGGAGGGTATCCAGAGCTGGAAAGTGCCAGCATCCGCTTTTCCCAGAGAGACTGGGATGGCCCTGCACCTTTCTCGGACGCACAGACATTTCCAACACGGCCCTTTCTGCTGTAGTGCTGGCTGGTGGCATGGAGGGCCGAGATGGTGCCGGAGATGGTGGCACCTCCCAAGGTGAAAAGACACAGGAAAAGGGATCTTTTCTCCTCTGACAAAAGCATCTCATGTGGGTGAATTAGCAGCCTTCTCTGATGGAGACTGAGTTTCAAAAGGGAGAGTGGAGTGAAGACTGGGCTATACACTTGGGGATCCTGGGCAAGTCACTGAAACTTGGTCAGCGCCACCTTGGTTTTAAAAAAAATCTGTCAGGTAGGTATTTCCATAGTGGACATCCTTCTTTAACATGGGAGATTCCAGTTCACGGTTCCTGTCTTATATTACATTTTATTAGAAATCTGTGTTTCTCCAGGTGGAAATTTAAGTTACATATCTCCCCACATGCCTTCAAGCAAAGATTATTTTATGTACCAGCCACTATGTTTACAGCTGGGAGTATAGCGATTCATAACAAGGATCCTCACCTTGAGGAGTCTGGACAGATTTGTAATTCCCATTATTCACTGATGAGAGGATTTCTAATGTCCCTTTCAGACCTTCCCTCGCAGAGCTACAACCTATATCACCTGGGAAAATATTGAATCTGGGCAGTGAGAGAGAAGTCAAGAAAGACTCGGAAGAACTGGATGCCTAGACAAATGTACACCAATGGGCAGAAGAATCCCTCAGGAGCAGGTGTGGTTGTGGGGCTATGTCCAAGGTGTGGGTGGAATGCCAATCAGGCAGCTGGAACCCTGGGTGGGGACTGAGGCAGATATAAAGACTATGTGTTACCTGCATGGTGGTGAGGATGGGAACCACGAGCATCAGTGAGGTTCTTGGAAAATAGCACGTAAAGAACTGGATTCTGCTTTGTTTCAAATATCAGCAAAGTCTTATAAAATGGACTGTCACAAAAACATACGCCCCTGTTGACTTGAAAACTAAGCTGTGGATATTGCCAGGAAAATCTCGAGCAGATCTGAACATCCCATAATTCTAAAGGGGTTCCTTCCCCTATTGCCATTTTGAGCGACTACTTCCTAAAGCAGGCTCATAGGCCGGATCTGTCTCACTGCTTTGCACTCTTGATTGTGGAAACGTAGCAACCAAAGCAACAAAACTTGTCCCAAACGTCACAGTAAATCAGTGTTAGAAATAGGACTTAAAGCTCAGAATTGCTAATCTACTCCTTGCTCCAATGATCTGGGATATTTTCTGAGAAAGAAACAAGGCCAGATCCTTCCAGAGTTATGAATGTTTGATTTGTATACATCAATGCTTTATTGCACATGGCATCGCTGAGCCACTAGCCCTAGCTTCCTCCTCCTCAGAGGGCCGACCCAAGGCTGTTCTGGGCTACAAGGACCTCTTCTTCTCCAGCTCCTCTCCCCCCTTTCTGACCTCCATTTTGAGGCTCAAATCATTTCACATTTGGTCCCTCCCAAAAGCCTTTAACAGTCTCCAGGCTCTGGTTTCCTATTCTCCAGCCAATCCCTGGGCTCAGTGGCTCTATCCCTACAGCCCAGAGCACAATGTTCACATTCACCCTCTCTCGAGGAGACTGCTCAGGATTCTCTGACACAACCTTGCTGAACCCACATGAGACAGCCCTGTCTCTGAGCCTCAGCCCATTTGGTGGCCTTCTTTGGAATGCCCTCTCCCTTTTACATTTACCCTAAGGCGTAAGTTTTCCTCGAGTTCCATCTTATCCTCATCCCATTTTCTTCACAACAGCTCCCCTGACACATGGAGGTCACTGTGCCCTTGAATCTGGCCATGCTCTGTGGGGCCCTGCACAAAGGGTCCTTGTGTTACTGTTTGCCTCTCAATGCTCATGTTTTATGTCTTCCTCAGCGGGCAGGCCCTGTGTTCCAGCAAGGGGCTCTTTCTATTTCTGCACTTGTTGGGGGTTTAATATATGTTTGCTGACAATGTGACAGCTAATGGCACTTCTCCAGTTACTTAACCCCCTGTCTTACCCACAAGAGAGTGGGATTTGACATTCTATGCCAGTGACTTGCAAATGTGGTTAGACATCAAAGCCACCTAGGGAATTAATATATATATATATATATATTAGAGGCCTGGTGCATGAAAATTCATGCACTGGAGGGCGGGGGGGCCCTCAGTCCGGCCTGCCCCCTTTCACAGTCTGGGAGCCCTCAGGGGCAGGTGGTGACCCGGCGATCTGGGGAAGGCGATGCCCCATCACACCTTTGCTGCTGCCACTGCCGGCAGTGCAAGCCTCGGCCAGCCCTGGTTACCTGAGCCTCGGGCGGCCCTGGGCGGCTGGGCAGCCGCCATCTGAGGCTTGCCTGTGCCTCAGGCCAGCGCTGGGGGGCTGAGGGGACTGGGAGACTCCAGAGGCAGGCACCATCTTTGAGGGTGTGGCAGTCAATTAGCATATTCCCTCCTTATTGGCTGTATGTGCTGCCATCTTTGCAATGGCATGAGGGTCAATTAGCGTATTGCCTCTTTATTAGATAGGAGATATATATATATATATATATATATATATATATATATATATATTCCTGGACCTAATATGTGATCTACTGAATTTGAATCTCTATGTACGGGGCCCAGAGCTAAAGACTGATCAGTGCTCAGTGTAGCTAAATAAGGAATCAGTATTCTCAAGTGACACTCTGACAGATGTCCAGAGATGGGGACTATATACATTGGCTTATTTCATGACACAACATATCAGTTTCCCCCCCATCAATCAAACCCGTTTTCCTTTCTTCTGGGCACACAGCTAGACTACATTATCCAGCATCCCTTGCAGTTAGGTATAACCATGTGACTGAGTTCTAGTCAATGGAAAGTGAGCTGAAGTGATGATTCATAAAAATCTTCGCATGCAAAATCACCAGCCCCCTCCGTCCCCCACAGCCCCCCCCCCTCCCCCGCCTCCACCCCCGCTGCCTCAGACAGTCCTGGAGGGCTGGTGCTGGGGCTGTGCTGCTTGTCTGGGCACCACGTGTGACAGTGAGTGCTGGCTGGATAAATCAATACATAGTGCCTGGGTGATTGTGAAATTGTACCATTTCACACTTGAGCTTCTTCAAAGGCTACTTTCTGATGAAGTGAAAGAAGGTGGAAGAAGGACCCCTAAGGAGGAGCCTCTATGTTTAATTGCCTGCAGGCCCTTGGCTTAACCCCTCTGTGCCTCAGTACTCTCTCCTGGAAATGGGAGATGACATCTGCCCTAACTTCCCAGAGGTGGGGGGCAGGGTGGGCACCTCACATGGTGAAGGAGGAAAGCACTGGGAAGAGAGGTCTGTGGCTGCTGTGGGTGGGAACAACATGGGCACAGAGTGTGGGGAAGTTCTGGAGCTGCTGTGACAGGTGCTGGTGTGCGTGGGGTGTTGCCGAGTGTGACATCCACTCCTATGGCATCTCTCCTCCCTGGGGAAGGATGAGGCAGGGAGGTGAAGGCAAAGCAGCTACACATGGAAATGTGTGGGGAAGGGGAGGCAGGCGGTGGAGACCACACGCAGGACCTGTCCTTTGGCCGGCTTCTCCTGGGGACAGTGCAGCCACCGAATGGCCTGGATTTTCCGTGTCAGTCCTTATGGAAGTGAACTTTATTCTCTACAAAGGGTGATTCTCTAAATATACAACTAAATGTATTTTATTTCTGTGCCTCTGTTTGACATGGCACATTAATACTAGTATATTTGCAAATAAAAAATGTCTACCATCACCATGCATAGTTTTGGGGCGGAGATCATCAAAGGCATGCTAGATGCTGACTTGAAAGGCCTGTGGGGAGTGGGCCCTGTGCCCTGGAAGGAACAGGGGAGCATCCTCCTCCTCCTGGGTTGCCCAGCTAGAGGCGTTAGAAGGCAGGTAGGCCAGCGGGGCTGGCGGCGAGTGGTCTTGGGTAGAAGCTGGTCGGGGGGATTAAGATGATGGATTTCAGGGGGTGGATGAAGCAAAGGAAAAGGCTAACTCAGAATGAATAAGAGGTGTGGTCTTAAATAATCCCACACCAAAATGTTTTGTTAACAACAATGGCTACCATTTATCAAGATTTCTACTACATGCCAAGCACTGGCCACTCATTTTCTCAGGTGATTCCACAGGAAGCAGACTAGCCTACAGGTTAAGGGAAAATTACTTCACCTCTTTAGACCTCAGATTCCTCTTATGAAAAAGTGGATTAATTATAGTATCCACCCCAGCGGGGTGGGTTTAAGGATGAAATGAGACAATGCCTGTCGAGTACCCATTACAGTGACTGGCAGGCAGCAAGTACTCAACAAACGCCAGCTCTAATCACCACCATTTAGAGCTCTTCCCATGGCTCTATGAGAAAGCTGTGATTCAATTTACAAAAATTTGACTTAAACCCAACTTCATCAGAGGTGTGTCTAGACCTGCAAACTAAGGTTCATTGGACATACCTGGATTTCCAGTCACTGGAATTTACTATCTCCCTACTCAGGCAGGAATATGTTGTCATGAAAATGCCCCCTAATGCCTTTCTCATCACAGAAAGATGCCACTCAAAGGGCGAGTATTGTTACTGAGAGCACCTGATAAAACGGGGATTCTGTGGATGAGAAACAAGACTGGACCAGGAGAAAAATCTTGGCTCCTGGAGTCTCTGGTCTCAGCACATGAAGATGTAGCTGCATTTCAGTGATCCTGTTTGAAAGATGCATTTGTGAAACATACCACTTGTCATTTATGGCAAAAGATGCAAAGGGAATAGGAAATCTAAATATCTCTGGAGGCAATGCTTTTTCTTGTTAGGCTCTGTGTTTAGGGCACAACTAAAAGCCTTCATGATAGTGCAGCCCACACATGCCGTGAGTGATGCGCTTTCTGTTTGGCTGCCCGACTGCAGCGGTTCCTGGGACATGACTTGATCCATGGCGGTTCCAAATCCACCTTGTAATGAGCTAAATTTAGCATCTGCCTCTGCTCTGTAGACATGTTGAAGTTTAGGATGGTGTGGGGACATTGTGTTTCATTTAGTAAGATGTGTGATTATAAAGAGGAAAAGTTGAAGTATGTCCCTGCAAAAGACTGACATTTAGAATAAGGGGAGAGAACTTGTCTTTCTTCTATTTTGAGAAAAGAAAAGAATTAATTCCAGCAGAGAGAGTGGAAATTGAATGGAAGGGGAAAAGATGAAATGGGGAGAAAAATGAAGAAAACTAGTAACATGAGATGGATGTAAAGCAATGCAATAACTTTTAAGCACACATCAAGCTAATATTTAAATTGGTGCTATCCTTCAAAACGACCTTGAGAGCTCTGATCTGTATTCCAGGGATGTTGTCACTGCTTAGACACCCCGGGCACTGCTCTGGGAGATTTTCTTGTCAGTAAACAGTATGGTTTTACAGTTAATATCATTTTATAAGAATGACAGACTATGACAATATTTCTATCACTTTGCCTGTTTGGTAATGGACAGAAGAAATATCATTCTATGGATCAATGTCTTCCTGTCATCAGCCTTCATGTATCTATGGCATATTCTTTGAGTCTTTGCAGAAGGACTACTGTGTGGGACAGCAATCTGAGGGTAGCTCTCTGATCTCAAGTGCTCAGCTCTAGATCTGCCTGCTCACAAGGACTGGGACACACCATTAAGACGAACGTCTTTCATATAAGGAGATCCCAACAGGACAGTGACCAGACACAAAGAAGGCATCAGTACCAGGCAGTCTCCAAGAAGGATTCCATGGTTGGAGAGTTGTCCAGGAACTGGGTGCTGATGAGCTGGAGCCAAGAGCTGCCCGTGGACAGGTGGTGCAAGGTGCTAATGCCTGCCCCAGGGTCAGGAGGAAGGGAGTTGTTGGTCTTTGTCTTTTATCTATTTTCTTTCTCTCATTCCCTTATTCATTTCCTTCTTCTACCTTCTCCCTCCTCCCATTTTCATTTTCTGGCAATCTGGGCAGATATAGCTCACTCTTCCTAGGAAAAAGAGGGAAGACTCTGCCTCTTGGTTCTCCTCCATCAGAGACTTACCCTTATAAGAAGTCTATAGAACATTGATGACAACAAATTCATAAGACCCCTCATTCCATCCTAGGGTTGGTTATTATTGCTAAACTGGGCATCCCAGCCTCTTCTGAGGCATTAGGTGGGGAGATGATTATTACTATCTATTACTAAGTATTTACTCTGGGCAGGCAGTTCCCCATGCATTCCTTCTCCAAGCCCCTTGGACAGGGGTGGGCAAACTTTTTGACTCGAGGGCCACAATGGGTTCTTAAACTGGACCGGAGGGCCGGAACAAAAGCATGGATGGAGTGTTTGTGTGAACTAATATAAATTCAAAGTAAACATCATTACATAAAAGGGTACGGTCTTTTTTTTTTTTAGTTTTATTCATTTCGAACGGGCAGGATCCGGCCCACAGGCCGTAGTTTGCCCACAGCTGCCCTAGGAGGTAGATGCTATTATTGCTCTTTTATACAACATGGCTTCACTTGAAAGATCAGCGGTTGTGATATGCACTATCTATTCAATAAATTATCTGAGGCTACATAACTTAGGGACGAGAATGCACAGCATGGGGAATAAAATTCATTGATATTTATTATATATACACACTTTTGATAGTCATTACTTAGCCTCATAATAATCCTATGATGTTATCATAATAACCCCATGTGATTATACTCATTTTATAGACGTAAACACTGAGGCTCAGAGAGGTTCAGTAATTGGCTGGGGCCACACAATTAGTAAGTGGCTGAGCCAGTTTTTAAACTTGGGATTTTCTGATTCTAAAGCCTATGATCTTCCATCCCCAGGGCTTCTGTCATTTTATGGGCCTGCCTCATCTACAGTCTAGTTGGATTTCAGCAAGTGAAACCCTGTGCCTCACCCTCCAGCAGTTCCATTTGCCTCTGGGTCTTGATGCTTCCTATACCATTTCCAGCTCTGGGTTGGGGTGTCGGGGAGCTTCCCACATCAAAGCATGTCAGTGGTGTTCAGGCTCCGAGAACGGGAGCACATGTGTGTTCTGTAATTGCACACTTATTCGGTCATGAGGCATCATCGAACCCAGCTGGCCTTTGTCTGAATCCCCACTGGAGAGTCTGGTCTCGTCAATATTGGAAATGTCAATCTGATAAATAGCCCTAAACAGGGAGGAGGGAGGCTGAGAACAGTCTCCTTCCAGCAGAACCCTAGTGCATGGGAGTGAACAGAGGCAACATCTTACTTGCTGTAAATCCCCTGGAGTGGATGTGAAAGAGAGGGCTTGCTGGGTTGAGGAGAAAAACTCCCTTTGGTTCATCTGAATTAATGTAGCATCCCCCAGTAGGGAAAGCTCCGCTTCATCCTCCTGATCTCCACCCTCTGCACACAGCCCCCCAATCCTGAGGGAGCGCCCACACTGCCCCTTCCTTCACTTTAATTAAGCCCATTTGTCCTGGGGACACTGAGCCTGGGGATGTCCCAAGGCTTTGAAGTCTAACCTACAGGCATGGAAGGGGTGGGAAGCCGGTGCTCAGAGTGAGGACAATGGCTTCTTCCTCTGACAGCACAGCCTGAGGTACGAGCTCTGGGAATAGCAGACTCTGTGATGTTTGGGTGGAGAATCTGAGACCCAAATTTATATTTACAAAGCTGTGTACCAACTGAAACCACCCTCTGCCTTTTCGTGAGTCCTTTGCTCTCATTTTTTTGGTGGTAGATAGGCCAGGAGGGAAAGTTAAATGTATTGTGGGAGTCTAATGCAGAGGCTGCTCGGGATTGTAGGGTTTGCTACTTAGCCTATTAAAGACAGCCTTTACCTTCCCAGATCCATTCACCTGGCCCCTCTATAGAGAACCCACCCCCCTTTTTGGCTGGAACAGATCAGCACCAACCACTTGGGGTTCAACATGACGCATCAGAGTGTCATGTGAGCGGCTATGCCAGGCCATCTGTACTCAAGCACGGCTTGCTCCAGGCTGACTGCAGGTGGCAGTCTGGTGCCATCCCGGCAAGACAAGTGGCTGCTGAACTCAGCAGTTACTGCTCCATTTCAGAGCCATAGGAAATTAACAATCGTCTAGTCCAGCAGTTCTCAACCTGTGGGTCGTGACCCCTTTGGGGATCGAACGACTCTTTCACAGGGGTCGCCTAAGACCATCGGAAAACACATACTGAATATATAATTACATATTGTTTTTATGATTCATCACTATGCTTTAATTATGTTCAATTTGTAACAATGAAAATACATCCTGCATATCAGATATTTACATGACGATTCATAACAGTAGCAAAATTACAGTGATGCAGTAGCAATGAAAATTATTTTATGGTTGGGGGTCACCACAACATGAGGAACTGTATTAAAGGGTCGTGGCATTAGGAAGATTGAGAACCACTGTTCTAGTCCAACCCTCTCAGTCTACAGATGAAGAAACTGAGACCCAGTGAAGTTCAAAGTCACAAAGGTCATTAGTGATGGAATCTGTTTCCTGAAGAATTTGTCACCCACCTCATCCACCTGCCTCAGGGACCTGACCCCACCAAGCGCTGGACTCGGATCTACCTGGGCACCGGTCCTCATTCTGGTGCCACTCGCTGGTGCTTCACTTCTTTGCTTCTCAGTTTCCTCCCTTGTGAAAAGGGCAGGAGCGGGGAACATGGTAAGGCCTGTCCCACCTGAGTGGCAGGTTTTGCTGTTGTTAATTAAGGAATAAATAGTCAAATTAAGAGAAAATGCTGTATACATATAAAGCCTGATTATTATTTGGGGGTGACATGAGTTGTTCCATTTTATTGGAGGCAGCCAAGCAGGCCAGGCCAGAGATGTGGGAGGTGAATGCTCATTAGCACTGACATCCCTTGGAGAAACTTGGTACTTTCTGTAAGCCTGCATGTGTGTGTGTGCGCGTGCACGTGTGTTTGCACACATTTGTGTGTACACATAAATGTGCACATCTGGATGTGTGTCTTGGGGAGAGGATGGGTGGGGGGAGTCATGACTCCTCTGCATTTTGGCTGAGGGAAAAGGAGCCACAGGGATGGGAAGAGGCCCACCTGTCAGCCACGTCAAGGAGAGGCAGCACCGTCCACTGCCACAGGCTCAGGCCTTCATTTGTGGCAACATGCCAGACCATCCTGCTCTGCTCCTTCCCGGTTCTGTTCTCCACCAGCACCAAGGAGACGTTTCCCCGCAAGACTCCCTGGATGAGCCAGGACATTCGGAGCTGCAAGGGAGAGAAGAGCCAGAGGACACGGTGTTAAAGGAACTTCAGGACCTCTTTCTGAAACTCTCAACCAGTGATGGTGACCCTATGACACGCGTGTCAGAGGTGACACGCGAACTCATTTTTTTGGTTGATTTTTCTTTGTTAAATGGCATTTAAATATATAAAATACATATCAAATATATAAATCTTTGTTTTACTATGGTTGCAAATATCAAAAAATTTCTATATGTGACGCGGCACTAGAGTTAAGTTAGGGTTTTTCAAAATGCTGACACACCGAGCTCAAAAGGTTCGCCATCACTGCCAACCGTAAGGATGTTGCGGAGACTCAGTGAGGTGAGCTGATGCCTTGTACTTGATCATGCTCACTGTCTCCCAAAGGCCTTTACTTAAGGTTCAAGGAGCTGGCCAGGGGCAATCAATGGGCCATTTTGGAACTTTGTTCAGATTGATGTCATCATCCTAAATTCACAAGATTCTTCCTCTGAGGTGATATCAAGGTCAATAGGGACAAGGTCAATGGACTTCCTAAAGAGGACCCACACTTCGTGACCTTGGCTAGTAATTTTGTGACTCAACTTCTTTCAATGATGTGGGTACCATAGATTTTTATTTATCCCCTGAACACACTGATAATCTTATTTAAAGGGGTCTATGTCATGTGTTAGCTAACTGAAGATCCCATGACTTAATACCTGTGGCCATTGGTAGGGAAAGGTGAGACAAAACTCTACAAATTAAGATCTTTTAAAATGCTTGTTTTTCAGAATGAGAATGCCCACTTTGCCAAAAGGAAGCCACAATCATATGTAGTCAGTATGCATTTATTAAAGGTTTCTATGAATTTGTTCCCTAGGCATATGAAAGGGAAATATAAATAATATTTCTAAGAAAGTTTAAGTACAGCCATGCCCAGAGGCAGTGTATACTATAAACAAGCTCTCTGGTCTTTGTGTTTAAAGCAATAGAGGTTGTATGTTTGGTAGAAACAATCTATAAACACTTAAAAGTTAGGACAACTACAGCATAGCATTGCCCCACATATTCCCGTTCACATCCTGTAACAACAAATGGTTATTGTGGAAAGCAAGGTAAACTATGTCCTGTGCAAGCTGAAGTTCTCATCAACGATGCTTTCACCCCAGAGATCCTGATTTAATTGGCCTCAGGCAGGTCCTGGGCCTCGGCAGTTTTTCAAATCTCTCCGGGTGACTCTAAAGTGCAGCCTCAGTTGAGATCACTGGGGAGACGGGACCACTTAGTGCAGGAAGTAGCCCGGCCTTCTCAGTGAGGAGCCCATTTTCATCTTGGACTCGGAGTAAGAGGCAGTTCTTAATAACTAAAAAAAATGGCTTAAAATGTGCCCACCATTGCCAAGGTGTAGAAGGAGTGTTTTTCCTGTAGGGGAGGACACAGCCTTCATCAGAAGGCCTGCAGGTGGTTGCTGTAACACCTCTGGTTAAAGAATGAGAACAGCCCTGAGAGTGAGAAATCCCTGGGCTGGGTGAGCAGGGCTGACCTGAGAATGCAAACGGGACCTGGACGCTCCTCTTGGACCCACAGTGGATGGCTCTCACCAGTTTCTTAATTAGAAGAACTGGAGGACTGATGTCAATTCTTGCCAAATATCCCTTATGAGTTACTTATGTCTAAATGAATAGAGCAGCTATCTGTGGTTCCCAGAGCAGATCACAGGCTCCAGTCCCTCTCAAAGTCTTCCATCTTCCCAGGTTAAAGAATCCCTTTGATATCATTATGTGTAGAAACCCATGCCAGGTAGACCTGGGTCACTGTTCGGTGCCTAGAACAAAAACACTCTCGGAATTTGATCTTAACACATTGTATGTGGGAAACGTGTTTACACGTTTTACGTATTTATATGTTCTACCAGTGTAGTAGAGCACGGGACACGTATTAATACGTTTTTTATAGACTAGCGGTAGAATGAGGGTAACGTATAAATACGTAAATTAAAGTTATCGTAATTTTACTGAACATTGCCATTTGCGCAAAAAATTAGCAAAAATGGCCCGTGCCACCTGTTAGCGCACGATAAAAACTACCCGCAAACAATGTGTTAATAAGACCAATTTCTATCAGGGTGGCCTATAGGATAAAATAATTACATGTTTATTGAATACTAGAGAGCTGTGCTAGGCACTTGTATATATGCTGTCTCATTTTATACTCACAATAAGTAGAGAGAGGTATTATCATATTCATTTTTCAGATATGGAAACTGAAGCTTCAACAGGCGAGTGCGTCACCCATGGCCACTAAGTCCATATGCTGCAGACCTGAATATCACACTGTGTTCTATGTTCTCTCTACCATATCTGTTTTGCTATATACATATGACATATTGTGGTGATATGCACTTAAATCTTTTGGGTGAACTGTGAAGGTTTTCTCGACCCTTGTTGCTTAAAGTGTGGTCTGGGGACCAGCAGTGCTGCACGACCTGGGAGCTTCTTAGAAATTCCAGCTCTCAGGCCCTACCTGCTCAATCGGTAGGTCTTTAACAAGACCTTCTCCCAGAAATGCCCTCATATTGGGGGAACTAGGGAGATAGTGGATTTTAAACCATTTATAACCACTGCCTCTGCCACACAATGAATAGTCATATATGTGAATGTGTGTGTATGTGTATATATACATAAAACAAGAGTATTCACACAAATATGGGAAATCTTATACAAATGCTAAATAATATTTATGAGAAATAACACTCATTGGGGCCTGTAACAGTAACATTTTTGATCCTTCTACACGCCCTAATAGATATGTTATAAATGGCAGCTTTGGACTAATAAACTCTTTTATATGCAGACAGCAAATGAGACAAGTGGAAAGACACAAGGCCAGGAGCACGCCCCCAGCAATTCTATCTCTGGCTCCAGCCGGCCCTTTCACCAGGCCCCTGCTCCCTCCCCCTCGGTGGGTCTGATAGACTTTCCAATTATGTGCCACCAGTGTTTGTCGCTTCATTAATTAAAGTTCTGCATGTAAAGCAGAGCTGCATTGTGGCCGGGCCTAATGCAATTATTCTCTCATGGCCCTTCCTCCCCCAGAGGCAATTACGGCAATTTTATGTCTAGAACATGCCTTGTGCTTGCTACGCATGCCTTGTGGCAACTTCACAACAACCTCTTGAGCCCATAAAAAAACATATCAGCATGGAATTTAGGCTGAAGTTGGACAAAAGAGAATCAAAGTTATCGGGTAGTGTCCACTGTGCATGCAACCCCGAATGTAGGAAATGCTACCAGGGGGGGAGATGCTATCTTTCTGTGACTTCTGAAGGGCTGCATCAATTTCCACAGTCGAGACAAAACCACGGATAGATTCTAGTGTGTATTTCACGTCCACAAAAGGGAACATTTTTTAACAGACAGAGATGCTCAAAGATGTGCTTGCTTGAGGCGGGTGGTGGATATTGCCTGGATATTCCCCACATGTAATGACTGGGATTGGGTTGTTGTCAGGGACCTCCAAGCTCTTGAATGGAGGTTCAAAATCCCCCCCCCCCCCCCCGAGATGCCACAGGTCTGTGTTCCTGGGTGTGAACTTGTAATTTTAAAAGTTCCTTGATTTCAACATGGCCCCTTATTAACTTCACTGAGAGGACTGACTCACTGGTTCTTGTACACCACCTCCTAATTCACCTGGAAAAAATGAACACTAACTCCTCTGGCTATAAATAGCCGCACGAAAAATCAACCCAACACAGCCAGAAGCAGGCCAGATGTGGAGTTTTGATAATGAGCAAATTAAATATCCTGGCAAATACTTGCAATTACAGAGGCTTAAGACATGCTGGATTCCTGGCCAGGTAGGAGACTTGCAAGACTGAGATCCTTTTGAAAACAGCATCCCATGCCTCCTTGTCTCTGAGGCATCACACTGAAGCCAGAGAACACCCAGGCGGGGACGTCCACATGCCCCCTTCGTAAAAGCACAGCAAGAGGATGTGAAGGCTTTGGATAAAAATAATAACCGTGGGATCCCTGCTGGTGAGGTTATGGTGTTACAGCTATGTTTTTCCCTTTTGGTTTTTTTTTGAAATTTTTTTATAATGAACATATATGATTTTTGACAACTAGAACAAAAACAATACAATAAATTTAGGGCACACTGCTATTAAAAGCATGTTTATGAAGAATAATATTGATATAGGAAAAAGATAACATGAAGAAAGAAGACACAAAAGGCTTGTGTGGTGTGATAGTGCACGTAGAAGGCTTGATCCCTCACTCTGCTCAGACCTGCGTTTTTTTTTCCTGGAAGGAAATGTACCAATGTGGTAACAGGTTGTCTTTGGGGAGTAAGACTGTGGGCAATTTCAATTTTCTTCTTCATTCTTTCCTGTATTTTCCTAATGTTCTATAATAAAAATAGAGCACTTTTGTAATCAGAAAAAAAACAAAACAATAAACACTGTATTAAAAAAAAAGCAGCAAGGGAGGAAGGCGAGGTTGTTGGAAAGTGGGAAACGAGAGGGTGTCACCCGCCCACTTCAGGGATGCTGGGGTCCTCGGCCTGAACTGAGGGCTTTCAAGGAAGAACAGGGAAGGTGGAGCCTCGGGGGAGTGTTTACTATTTGACAGCGGGGGACAGTCTGTGTTTTCATCAGGGTCCCTCGTATCTGGGCCACCTGCGTATGTTATCCCAGTCACCAGTGGGAGCCACGAGGGTCCACATTAACACGCGGGTTTTGAAGGGGATCCAAAACTCTGCTAAGCGCCCGAGAGTTTTATTCACACCCAGAGCCCTGACAGTAATTCTTCATTTGTCTCATCATGTAATGGCAGAGGTATTAATTTTGAATGGCTCAAGGATTTTAAATTAATTATGTCCAACTGCAATTACAATGGCTGTTGATTACTTTAGCCCATTAGCATGAGTCCCAGCAGTGTCAACCGCATCACAATAAGAGGTGACAGATGCCGGGATCCAGCAGCTTCCCAGCTCCAGGTACTGAGGTGAGAACTCCCTGGGCTCAGAAATCTCAGTGGGGCCACACTTGGTGGACCCTTGAGAATCAATGAGGAGTCTCCGTGTTAGCTCTTACCCTGAACCAGGGTCATGCTCACAACTGAGGGGCTGCCCAATTAATTAATTAATTAATTAATATTATTATTGATTACATGGCTTCCTTGGGCACATCCTCCTGGTACTAATGCTCGGCTCTGTGTAAAACGATGCTCCTGACCTGCCTGCACGGTGCTGACTGACCCAGAGGAGAAATAAGAACACGCGATGTCTCACTTTATGTCTGTACTCACTCCTTCACACCTGTGCAAATGAAGAAGAGGGATAATAATCATCGCTGAAATTCATAAAATATTGGAGGTATTATAGTTTGCACGTTTTTATTTGATCCTTGCAAGTAAAACAGGTATTTCCATCCCCAGTTAGAGGCAGTGCTTGCGGTCTTATGGCTCATCGGTGGCAGAGCTGGGATTCAAACTCAGGTGACCTAAGCCAAGTTCAATGGCCTTAGAGTGTGTGCAGATCTGACTTTGGAGTTGGACAAACCTGGCTTCCATCCTGGCTCTGCCTCTCACTAGCAAGGTGACCTCGGACAAGTCCTGAAAGCTCTGTGAGCGGCAGGTTCTGCGTCAGTAAATGAGTGTGAATCTCTCACAGGTCTGTTCCGGTAATGAGGTAAGGCAAGCGACATACTCAGCACAGTGCCAGCCACCTGAGAAGCCAGTAATAGATAAAGAATGCTCCCTATGTTGGCTTAGCAGTTATGGAGGGTCCCTATGCGCAGCCCCCTGACTGAGGGAAGGCTTTTGTCTCCGCGTGGTACAAAGAGGTAGGTGTTTGAAGGCTCTGGTTAAGAATTTGGAATTTATTTTAATGTAATGCAGCTGCGTGACCCATAAGTAACTTGGAGACCAGGACCTACCCTTCACTTCTGTGCTGAGTCTAAAGAGATCTCCTGTGCTGCCTCTCTGGTCCAGGCCGGCAGCTGCCCACCCTTTTCGTCTGAGGCTGCTGACTCCTCAGAGAAAGCCTCTGAGCAGGTACCTTTGAAGGGTGGGGCTCAGGTTTGATTCCGGGTTCTGCATGCTCAGGCATCGCCGGGTCCTCAGGGAGGATTTCAATTCTGCAGTCTTTGATGTGTGCCTAAGGCATTCTTGCAGCAGTGACGTTATTACAGGTGCATGAGATGGCTGTCCTTAGCTTCTGAAAGTGGGGCTTCAGAAAAGCCATTTAGGAAATGCCTCAGGAAGCACTCCTGGCCCTGCTCCTTCCCTCTGATGTGGAGGCACATTTTTAGGCCCCAGCCCAAGGCTCTCTGAGATGACGGTCCCATCACTGGGGTGAGTGGCTGCCAGAGTTAAGGCCTGGAGTCTCAAAGCAGCATCAGCTCAGGGACTCATGGGGTGGGGGTGGGGCAGCCAAACATGCTCTCTGTGGGCTTAATTAAGGGGGTGGGGGGCATGAGGTCACACAGAGAGAGGTACTGGTGCAGGAGCTCCCCATCAGACCTTCTGAAACTAGGGGCACGTGACCTGCTCTGGTTACTTCCCAGGCTCCCTCCCTGCCTTGGTGACTTCCGTCTAGTCTTCCTCTCCATTCTCTCTTGTCCCCTCATTTACTGCTGCTGCCCCATTTGTAGGGGATTCCCTGGGAAAGGGGAGATGCTCTTGTGTCCTAGGGATGCGTGGCTGCCCTGCTGTGCACAGTCACAGGCAGGCTCCTCCCACAGGGCTCCTCAGTGGGGCTGCGAGCAGGGTGTATGGATGCCAGAGGGCAGTCCAGGTGCCAGCCTCCTCTCCCACATCCCTCTGGGCCACATCTGCTGGCTTTAGTGACAGGAGGGGAGGCCTCCTTCCCGGTAGGCCAGGTAGTTCATGCTGCCATGGAGGAGCCTGCTGGTCACCTCCTGCCCTGAGTGGCTAATTAAAGCTACCCCTTCTACCACCATAGGGCTGACGTCAGGGGTAGAAAGGAGGCCCGGCCATGTCCCAGGATCCCGTGTGTGTGTGTGTGTGTGTGTGTGTGTGTGTGTGTGGTCTATGTCTATACCCATGTGTGTAAAGAGAGGACAGGGTGGCTGCCACTCTGGGAGGGTCAGACCACCAGCAGCTGGGAACTGCCCTGCCCTAGGGTCTCCCCCCCGTTGAGTGGGCCTCATCCCATACTTCCTGGGTCCTTTCATTCCTGCAGCTCATAGGAGGAAAACTGCTCCTTGTTTTTTTTGGGAAAAAGAATGAGGGAAACCCAATTCCCCCTCCCACCCCAGACCTTGTTCTGTCCTGAGAACATGGTTTAAAATATTCCAGTCACAGGCAGGCTATTCAAATAAAATAGAATCTTAAACCACTGGGGCTTGTTGAGACATTCAGGCTTCCAGGATGTGTGAAAGGCAGGGGGCGGGGCGAGACGGCCCTGCCACTCTCCCGGCCTCTTTATTCCTGGCAGCTGCGATGCTAGACACATCCGAGTGTGTCTTCCAGCCAAGGGGACACAAGCAGGTCTGACAGCAAGCGACACATAACAGCCACTGCAAGGCTCCCCTCCCCGGTGGCAACTTTAATTATTTGAACTGGAGTTCAGCAAAAGAAAAAGAAAAGAAAATCTGAATATATTGTAAGTGACTCCCCAGTTTCCCACAGAGAATAGCTGTTGGGGAATAGGGGGGACAAGAACCCCACAAAGCTCTCATTTGTGGCTGGGCCAGGCAGAGGCCTTTAAATATTCATGCCCCGTATGCAACTGTGCAGAGTGGTGGAGGAGGCAGGGCTTGCACTAAGGCCAGCACAGCCAGAGGCAGCGGCTGGAGGCGCCAGGAGGAGCCCAGAGCTGGCATGCTTCGGGAATGCCCTGGAAGGTGGCTGGTACCACAAAGGCACACCCTGGCTATGTCTCCATCATCGGTGAGCACCTGATCTGGCTCCCTGTGGGCTCTGATGGGTGCTCTCCCAGCGCCCCTGTCTCACCGCCTCTGTCCCCTACCTTGTCATTTCTAATTCCTTCTCTCACTTGTCCTTCTGAAAGGCAAATTACATGGCACAATTTGGAGCCACAGGCACTGGAGGAAAACTCTCAGCATGGGCTCAGAATAAATTTCAGTCACGATTGGCCAAGTACTCTCAAGTTTCAGTTTGCATCCACATCATGGAGGTGGGGCTTGAAAATGCAGAGTCTGGGCTCTGCTCAGTGATGCTGTTCAGGGAGACCAGGGTGGCATCCAAGAATCTGCATTTACTACATGTTACAAGTGACTGCAACTGGAGAAACACGTATTTAGATTTTCATGGTTCTCCTATGGAATCCAGTGAGGATTGTGGGGTTTCTTGAGAAAGCACTTTGTGATATTCTGCAAGTACTTCAACTCCCTGGAGGTCCCACGGACCTGCCTGCTCTGGGCTTGGAGAAGACGCTTGGTGGTGGGGATCAGCCCTGGAGCCCATCGTGGCTAGCTGCCAGCCCCTTGGGCCTGGCTCTCATTGGAGACCATCCATGGCTCTCTCTGGCACCCACCCTCCTGCACTCAGGGCCCACAGCCAACAGAGGACCCTGTAGGTCTGCAGGGTTAAGCTCACACAGTCTCACACAGCAGCGCAACATCCATTTCCTGTCACTAACGTTCAGCAGACCCAGGAGAAGAACATCAAGTTCCTGCCTCTGCATTTAGGATTTGGATAAAATAAATGGCAAGGCTTACAACCCTGGAAATGCATATTTCTATTTTGGTTATTTATTTTTCTGATGAAAACACTTCCCCAGCACTGGGGATTCAAAGACCCGTCAGTCCTGGATGAATGTCTGAGAGCCCGAATGGGAAAGGACTGTGAGCTGAGGGACGGCGCTGCCTCCCCTCCATTACTCCTGCTGAGCCACCTGCTGGAACAGGGCTGGAAACAGCAGAAACAGCCCCAAGCGAATGTGGCCCGAGGAAAAATAAAACAGGCCAGTAAAACAAAAACACGCATTTAAGCTATTGATCAACCCAAAGGTTACTAGAGAAATGATGAAGTGTTAAGAAAATATCATTTTCACCTCCACATTTCTTTTTCTAAAATCAGGCTCTATTAAATCCAGAGAAGAGTAAATTTAAAGATCAAATGCTTTTAAGGATCCCCTCACCTCCCTGGTGGGCCACCGTCCCTCCGCATTTAGATTTCCTCCTAAGAAGCCTTCTTTTCCAGGCGCCTGCTCTGAGGCACCTGAGAAATATCAGCGATGACGATGACTGTGTAATTCCACCATCTGCATCAGAAAGCGTGGCTTCCCAAATACAATTGAATGTAATGAATCTATTTATTTGTGCCCTGACTTCTTCCAAAAAGGATTTAAGGTAGCTCACAGAGACACATAAAAAATCTAGTCAGATACCATAAACTAGAAGAGGGTGAGAAAGATGGGGCAGATATTGTTATCAACTGGGATCAAGGGTGAGGCTGCTGCAAATACATCAGGGAACCCTGTTAGTTCACCAAGAGGGGAGCCTCAGATTTAACTTGACCTTTCTTCTGATTAAAAAAGTTCATTGATAAGTCTTTTCCATTCTCATTTGATTTATGTCTGTGAAGTTTTAGTTCACAAAAAGCCTGGAAGGCTTGCATTTGCCTGCACCCCATGGCAGGGAAGCTACGGGTCAGAGCGGCAGCTCCCTGGGGTTCTACCAGCCAGCAGGGAGGAAGCGAAGCTCTCAGTTTCACAAAGTCCACAGCTCGAAGGGAAACAAATTAGTCAGCGGGCAACTAGCTATTCCTGAAACAAGCCAGCAAGGAACTTCTCCTATAAGTTTCCAGAAAGAGAGGATCCACCATAGGCTTTCCACTGTGTGCAAGGTATTTTAAGCGGGGGTGGGGGGGGGGAGAGCAAAGAAGCGCAGTCAGGGCCCCGCCTTCCCAGAGCCTGGAGCGGAGAGTCTGATTTTTGACTCGAGTCCCCTTTCTCCCCGCCCCCCAACCTTCTGTCGTGTGTTTATACAGGGTGTCGGGCACTGTTAGCTAACTCTTGTCATGCTTAATTTGTGCCAGATGCTATGCTAGCCCTTTGCACTCATTAACTATTTAATTCTCACCTCCTTGGGGTAGGCACTCTTACTGTCTCCACCTTCCAGATGGAGAAACTGAGGCCGTGAGAGGTTACTAAGTGCCCCCATAAATAGTACAACCAATCGGGTGGAACCTGACTGGGGCCCTGTTCTAAGCACATTTCTTGGACCCTAGAGAATATGACCTTATGCTAAGAAACATGGCACCACTCCCCCCAATCCTCACCCTGAGAGGTAACAGCTAGAAGAACCGTTTGGGTAAGTGACTCTCGAGGTACCGCACTGAATGCCATTGCTGTCTTAGTGAAATCTATGTAAATCAAATTTCTGATGCTCTGTAACACTTGACATGGATAACAAGAGATTGCTATTTTTAAAAAGAATTCTGTAGAAAGTCTTTTGTAAATCACTGCTACCCTCCCCTGTGATGCCTTGGAAGTGTTTTCTGGGTTTGCTTAGATCAAGATCCCACTGCGAAAGCTCAGTGCTGCTGAGGATGGTGTCTAAGGTGAGGTTCTCTGCAGATTGGACCTTGTCAGGTTGGTGGGCTCTGTCTGCCTTGGAAGATGGCGGAAGTGGCCCTACTGCCCTCCCTCCAGGAGAACAAGCAGCCTGACCTCAGGCCACTTTGCTCACTGTTTGGGTTCATCTGGAAGTGCAGAGGGGAGAGCGGGAGGGGAAGTTGGAGAATAGAGGAACATCGAGACTTGCCTCGCACGGAGAGTTCTTCATCGGTGCGGGAAACGTGGAGCTGGTCACGGTAGCACTCAAGGAAGTGGGGACGTCAGTGGTGTTGAGCAACAGGGCGTGGCCTGGGCAGAGAGGAAAAGAGTCAAAGCTGCATCATTATCACGCACTGAAGGGCCCGGGGGTGCGGGGTTAATAAGTGCAGGGTTCATGGGAACATCTCCTCTAGCCTCTTTGAGGCTGTGGCTTTCTGCTGCCTCCAATGGATAAGACAGCCTGCTTGTCACTGTCACAGAACTTGGCTTGCAAAGGTCTTCATTCCAAAGGGCCAGTGATGTCCTAGCATCAGATAGCTGAGCTTCTGCATCCCTGATCTCTTAGGGTCACCCGCTTTAGCCCAAAGGCCAGGAGCAGCTTGAAGTGCCCTGGACCACCTGCCCCAGCCCCATCACTCCCCATTCCCAGTCATGCCCATGCTTTGCCCACCAATGGTCTCTATTACCTTCATTCTCTTCCCCCGCTCCTGGAGTCCAGGCCACCCAGTGTCACATGCCTGACCAAGATTCATTTCTTGTTCCTAAACACTAATCTGCCTGAGAACCTGGAAGAATAGGAGCTCCAGCCCCACCTGCCGGTGGGAGAAGCGTCAGTAAACCACCAGGACTGCGGGGCACTTTGTAGGTGGTCAGTGCTCTGGAGACAGGTGCCAGTGAGAGCCCACAACTTTTTAGGCACCCCACAGAACCCCAGGCAGGACTTTAGTCATTCATTTCTACTTTTCTCGGTCTCTTAACAAAGTTCATTAATGAGTTACTACCAAGTTACAATTCAGGTGGGTCCAGAACAGAGAACCAAGATGGGCCAGTCATCCTCGAAAGCATGCTGCCCACCCTTGAGGAAGGATCGAGTTGATGGGCTTATGTGACTGGGGAGAGGAAGGACCTCATTCGGTGTGTGGGCCACACCAGTTGTCTTTCAATATCTGAAGGGCTGCCTGTGTAACTTCGTTCTGTGGGGGACAGAGACCGTGATCGATGAGTAGAATATACAGGAAGATAGAGCTTATCTCGAGGTAAGGAAAAGGTCTGCAATCAGAGCAGTCAGCGGATGAATTCCTTTAGGAGGCGTCAGAGGCATTCAACAAGTGCTGGGCACTTATTCGCTACGGGTGCTGTTGGGGGACAATCAAACTGAGAGCAGAGGCGTGAAGACCACGTCTAGCTTTGAGCTCTGTTTCTCTCTCTGATCGCACAGACATGGTGCTGAGGACAGTGCAGTGCGGCAAGGGGGCTGGGAGGAGAAGCAGGAGCTCTTGGCCCCCACATCTGTGAGGGGCCGCAGAACTCTCCCTTGGCTGCAGTAACTCAGCCTTCTTCCTCACGGCAAAGCCAGCTCACTGGGATGCAGCTCTGAGGACCAAGGACAGAACTGCATGGGCTCTGGGATTTTTAGTGGTTGATCTGGATGGTGTCCACTTTCACACTTTTATAATAATCACTAGAGGCCCAGTGCACAAAATTTGTGCACTTGCAGGAGGGTCCCTCAGCCCAGCCTAGACCCTCTTGCAGTCTGAGAGCCCTCAGGGGATGTCCAACTGACAGCTTAGGCCCGTCCCCATGGCAGTTGGACATCCTTAGCACTACCACAGAGGCAAGAGAGGCTCCCGCCACCACCGCTGCACTCGCCAGTGGTCAGTGCGTGTCATAGCGACTGGTCATTCCACCATTGTGTCAATTTTCATATTAGCCTTTTATTATATAGGATAATTATAATGAATTCTTGAAGGCATCCATAGGATGTGTGCTCTCTTGGAAAGAGAATAATTCTTGTATGAGGGTCTCCAGCGCCACAAAGAGCAAGCACATGCAGGGGAGGGAAGAGGGGGAGACAGGCCTGCCCTCCAGCCGCATCCTGCAGAGTTGGGCCCTGGGCCTCACCCTCAGGCACAGCACAAGGCTGCATGGCCTGCCTCTCTAGCAGCCCGACTCTCAGAGCTGAGCTGGCCGTACAGAGCCTCTCTCATCCAATCAAGGCAGGTGCCTCTGAGTGTGGAGTCAGATCAGCAGGTATGGTGGCCACTCTTGGGTGTTATTAGGTCTCTCTGCTCCTCTGGCAGTTAAGGATGGGTCGTGGGAGGATGGGCTATGGTGCAGGGAGGGAGGGTGTGAGGGTGGGGGTATGGCTGTGGAGGCTGGGCAGCAGGGAATGGACCAGATGGGGGGCAAGGTTCCTAGGACATCACCTTGGGGCCAATGACACAGGTCTCCCTGTGCCTCAGCACCCCCAGTCATAAAGAGGGCTACACTTTTCCTTACCTCTCAATGAGTCATGGGCCTGCCACACAGTAGGTCTCAACAAATACTTGTCGAATGAATGGATTATCATTACTGTTGCTGCTATGTTTATATTTCAGCTAACCCTTCACCAAGGTTCCCATTTTAAGGAACAAAAGGTGGCATCTACCTGGGCCTGATTTAGTCATTCTAAAGCCCGGGGAAGTGTTTAAAGGACACTGTGTGGAGCACCCCAGGGCAAGCTCAGGACAGCTACCCACCCAGGCTTGCCCGGCAGGGTGGGGCAAGGTCCACCTGCCCTGGGCAGTGCCCTAAGTCTCTCATCTGGCTGGGTGGGCACCAGGGGGAAGGAGAGGAGTGGCAGTACCTTGGTGGTCCTGGAACCGGGCCTCCTTTAGGGTCTTGACCTGCCACTGGGGCGCGTGGGGTGAGAGTGTTCCTTGGGACCAGCCACAGAAGCCATCCTCGAAACTGCAGTAGAAACCAGCAGGGAGCTTACCTATGGGAGGAGCACAGGGACAGTCATTTCCTGGAAGGCTGAATGCAAACGATGCCAAAGTCAAGTATAATTAGCCAGGGTGACCACATTGTCCTCACTAATAACAGCTCCCTCGATGGCTAATGATACTGATCATGATGAAGAGAGGCCCCAATCCCCAACTTGTACAGGTGCTGGTTTACGATTTTCTAATCTTCAGAAAAAACTGGTAATAATAACAACTCCACAGCAATGGGTATTGTTAACCCAGTTTTAGATATGACAAAGCAGAGGCCCACAGATGTTAAGCAACCTGACCAAGGTCACCTAGCCAGCAGGTAATCCAGCTTGAACCTAGCTCTTCTATTTCTAAACTTACACGGACTCACAAAGAACATGACCCAGGGAGAAGCCCACGTGTGCTCACTGGACTGCACTCCTAAAGCTCAGCCCAGTGGCAAGAACCTAACAGCAGCAGTGGCAGTGTTGGCCTGGAATTGGCTTGGGACCCTCAAATCACCTCTGTGTGCAGAAACACACTTGCTCAGAACTTCCTTTTTCCAACCCCCTTGCAGTGAAGTGAAGCCACCTGAGCAGTTCTGGCCAATGATGTGAGCGGAAGGGATGTGTGTCTCTTCTGGATGGAGCCTGCGGAAAGCTCTGTGTAATTCTTCAGGCTCCTTTCCCCTGCTGAGGGGCCAAGGAGACTTCCTGTTCCTGGGGATGCTGCTATATGATGTGGAGCCCCTGCCAGCCTGCGTCCCAGAGAGACCCTGCGGAGCAGAGCCCCTCTCCCAACCCTCAGTGAACAGGGCCTGTGTCAAGTTAAGCCCCTGAAATGTGGGATCGTTTATTACTGCAGCAGAACCTCGCCTATCCTGACCAAGCAATCCCAGTTACTGGAGCCTCTCTACAGCATCTGTTGGCTCAGCATAAATAGCCCCATTATCCTTTTCTCTGCATCAGACTGACCTCAGGTCCCACTGAAGAGGCCACAGTCAGCTTCATAGACCATATATTTCGCCGCTGCCCACAGAGGGAGGAGGGTAGGGGAGAGGGTTAGAGAGGGCTTATGCTCTACAGCTGACTGGGAGAACGGCTGCAGGGAAGGCGCTCAGCCCTGAGTGGGCATTGCAGGCTGTGGTGACAGCGCCCAGCAGTCCCTGGCCCGGCTACGTCCTGTGCAAGAGAGACTGGACCCACGGCGCTGTCCTTCCTCTGTCTCGCCTTCCTGGCAGTGGCAGGCTAGCACAGAGGCCCTGACGCACCTGGCTGTGACAGCACCTTCGTGAATTATCGCTCATTTCCCCCGATTCTCTGTGCATTTCACACGGAGGCAGCATTATAAATTAAAACAGGCTGGCACGACTTGGACATTTCTTCCCATTTATACCCCCCTGAAGAAGTTGTTTCCCCAAGCCCTGCATGTTCCTCTGATTAAAAATCCAACAGCTAAGGAGACCTTTCTGTTTTATTTTTTATGCGCCCCCTCAAGGGATCCCACAGCCACTTCTTTTGCAAAAACTAACTGGTGACCTTCCGGGGAGCGTCCTTTACAAGCGTGTTTGACCGGGCACTGCAGTGAGGATGCTAGCAGGTGATGGCTCCCATTAGGAGAGGAGGCAGAGCTGAGCTGGGGCCTGCAGGGCACATCACCCTCGCCTCCCCCTTTCAGGAGGGGAGGGGCAGATCTTGATTCGTGGGTGTGGGTGCTGATACCTCAACAGCCCTGGAGTGGGACACCTGCACTCTAGCCTAGCCTCTCTGTTGCATACTGTGCGACCTCAGGCAAGCACTTCCTTCCTCAGCCCCAGCTCCCTCCTCTGTGAAATGGGGTGATAGTAGCTGTTTTGAGGACAAAATGAAAGAGAGAGTGTGGAAACATTTTACAAACAGACAGGGTTGAGAAGTGGAGGCATTATTCATCATCCTTCTCCCCCGGGCAGGGGCGCTCGCCAGGGGATGTGCTACAACAGCCCAGCTACCCGGAGGCAGAGACAGTCCCTCAGCTGCCTCTCTGGAGACGCCTGTGCCTTCCACCTGCGCCAGCGGCTCTCCACCTCCTAGCCCACCTTGGTCCAGCTTGGCACAGGATCCAGGGTGAGCTGGGACTAGAAGCCCCTTTCTTTTCAGGAGGTCGGCAAAATCGGTCACTGGACAATTTATGTGATAACTAAGACCTCAAAGAGTGGGTGGGGAGGCGGTGAGACGGTATCCACTACTGCAAGCACATGGGCTGTGTGTTCAGCAAAAAGCCACTCCTAAGGAAGCTGGTGGGCAAGGGCATCAGAGCAGAGGCCCTTGGTGGGTTAGGCCGGGTTTGGGAAATTGCCACTAAGGCCAATTGCTGAGCACAACGTTGGCATACAGGGTTGGTCTAATGTCAACTCCTCCTCTGATCATCCTTTTCTGCTCTCATCCACCCCAGGCACCCGAGCAGGGCTTGGCACACTGTAGGATCGCCATACTTAGCTGCTGATGAAATGGGAGTGAGTTCAGTCCTCTACACCCTGTCACTCAAAATGTGGTCCAGGGACCAGCCGCACCCGCATCGCCTGTGAAACTGTGAGAAGTGTGGACTCTCAGGTCCCCCACGCCAACCCCATCCCCAGAATTGGAATCTGTATTTTTAACATTCCTAACATCTGAGCAGCACTGCTCTACCCCACCCTCTCCTTGGGCTGCAGCCAGATATTTCATTGGCCGGATGGCAAGTCGGGCTGTGTGTGGGTCAATCAATCCCACAACATTGGCAATTATGACACCTGATTCCACTCTAAGAGAGACAGATTTGTGGAGTCACAGAGATGTGACCTCAGCAACAGCTGCAGGAACTGCCAACTACAAACTCCAGGCCAAATGACACCACTTCTTTTCCTTCCTGTGTGACAACTCGGTTAACATTTTTGATAAATATGTGTTATACATTTCCTTGAAAATATAGAGTCATGGGGAAAAATGTTAGAAGAAATACATCAAAATATTATGGTTATCTCTGAATGTCTGAGAGGGAGGATTATGGGTGATAGTAATTTTCTTCTGTGTAGTTCTCTAGATTTTTCAAATATTTTACAACCAACATGTTTTATTTTACAATAAAGAAACATAAAAAAACCTGTTTTGCCTGACAGGAAAAGTATCCCCACTAAATAGATGAGATTATTAAGTACATGGAGGGGAAGTGAGCTGCTTGCAAATACCTAGTGAGTCAATGGCCCATCCAGGGGATGAAGCGAGAACACCTTAGCCTTTTCTGGGGAGCCACATGCCATGAGGGCCACTGCTCCACATCCAGGGGCCCTTGAAGACACCCTTCGATGGGTGATAGCGTCCTGGATGTCTCACTTGAATCAGTAACATTTAATTGGAATGAGGGAAGAAGGATGGGTTTGGAGGACCAGGTGTGGATGGACAGGTTGGTGATTAGATGGAGAAGGGCAAGGGCAATGCTGCCACCTCCATTTCAGGTCCCTGCTTATCTCAGACAGAGAGATATTGCTTGGGGTTGAGTCTGAGAATCGAGTGAAACCCCAGTAGGTGTGGGGAATTCCTTCTGGGGAGAGTGGAATGAGGCTAAATTGATGGGATACAGTCTACTTTTCCCTTCAAATTCCAACCATGGCCAAGCTTGGTTGACTACCCTGGACCAAGATTGGCAACCCTTGTGGGGGTTCCTTAGAAGATCTGGACATCCCCAACAGGTGAGCTCCTGCTCAGAGAAAACATTCGAATAGGTTCCAGACTACCTGGGAAGGACCAGGTGAGGTCGAGAGCATTGGACATCAACACATACCACATCGGTGGCATCATGCTCCAACTCACATTACAGATGAGGAAATTGAGGCCCAGGGGTGGGGATGAGTGATCTTACCCCCACCTCACTCCCTAACCTTTTCCTGGTCCCTTCCTCCTGGGTGGAAACATAGCTAGGATTGTGCTCGGCAGAACCAGCTGCTAGAAACTCACAGAACAAGAGTCTGGCTTGTAGTGGTTCAGAGTGTGGGCTTTGAAGTCAGACTGAGTCTGAATCACTGCTCAGCCACTGGCTAACAGTTTGACCGTGGACTTCAGGTTGCTCATCTCTAAGATGGATGTAATGGCATCACATAGGATTGCTGTCAGGGTGAAATAAGTTAATACATGCAAAGTGTTTGGAGCAGCTCCCAGTACATAGTAAATGCTCAATAAATGTTAGCCAATATTATTACTACTGTTGCTATCTTCACGCGGATGGTTTCCAGATCAACACCAGTCAATGTGATAGGGAAGATAGCAAATATCCCACAGAGAATGGGGCACACAAACAAGGAGAAGGATATTGGCTAGTAGTACTGTAAAGATCAGAGTGGCAAAAAGATCGAAATAACTCTCCTTCTGAATTGAACTTCTCTTCCTAGCAACCGATTTCTGTAGCAAAGACCTTGGTGGGGGTACTCTCCAGTGTGGAGCTGTCATTCGACAGCTGGTCAGAGCAGCTGCTCAAGTTCGGCTGAAAAGGCCACAGGGCCCCAGGTGCCTGCCCTCGGGCCCGCAGCTAGGCTGCCCTCCAGCTTGGAGTTGGTCCTGGAAACTTGTTAATGGCAAGTCCCTGAATGGTGGGAAAATGCCCCGAGCTTGCAATAATGGCTAGATCCTGCAGGCTCAATGCTCTAATCATGGCTCTGTTCCTGACGTGCTGTGTGACCCGAACAAATCAATTACCTTCTCTGTGGTTTCATTTTCCCAATTGTAAATCAGGGCATGCCTTGCCTGACCTGTGTCCCTGCTGGGAAGTGGGCATCAAGAAACTTAAAAAAAAAGGCAAAAGCAAAATCACACAGCTCAGAGGCACTGCTGGAAATACTGCAGAGACCAGTAACTAGAGACACACAGAGGCCTCAGCCTGGGCAGCTTGGTGGCTAGGTTCATTCGGGCCACATGCAGAGTGAAAGTCTGCGAGACAGGCCAGGAGTCAGACAGTGTGGGCAGACAAGGCGCCTACCTGCAACTCCTTACTGAGTTGATCTGAACAACCACAATTCCGCCATTATTGGAAAACTTCCCTCAAAAGTTTTGCATAAAAGGTAGTTTTTAAGTTGAAAAATGGATTTCTTTATTGCTTCATTTATAAGAGAATA
The DNA here is from genome assembly GCF_964212035.1 of Myotis nattereri. Lineage (NCBI taxonomy): Eukaryota > Metazoa > Chordata > Mammalia > Chiroptera > Vespertilionidae > Myotis > Myotis nattereri. The sequence continues at coordinate 70,903,386 of NC_138085.1, read as the reverse complement.
AACAAAACCATTTTTCCCCCAAGGGAAAGTCTGTCCTCCAGATGACCTGGGAAACACTTAACTTTTTAAAGCTATTTTGCAGGCCAGTGTCACGGGGCTGGTATCTAGGAGGTGAGTATTGGCTGCTGTGTCTGGGCCCCACAGCACCCAGGCACGCACCTGCTGCCCGCTTCCCGACCCTGCTCTGTTGTTTCCCCTCCTGCCCCATGTTGGAGTTTCAGCATTGAGGACAGGCACTGTGTTTTCAGCTCTGCTCCAGGATCTAGCATATTTTCTAGCTCGTATCATATGTGTACTGTGTTTTTGGTTTCCCTGGGGAAAATGTAAAAACCTCTAGTGTTTACTCCTAGCCAAATAGCTACTGAGGACACTGTATTGAAGTGGAGTGAGCACTGGGCTGGGAGTCTAATGCTGTTACTAACTACCAGTGAGACCTTAGCAACTTGTTTTCCTCTATGGAGCCCAAGTCTTCCAACTCATTTATTCATTTTAGTGAACAAAGAGTCAGTTGTGCCAGGAGTCACTTGAAATATTGGTACAGGGAAGAGTACCAAACCCCATCTGCTCACCGAGAGGGAGAGAAACATGGAAACCACCCTCATAAAATGTAATGGATGTGCACCCACTAAGATGGCTAAAACAGTCAGGCAGATAATAATAAATGTTGGCAAGGATGTGGAGACATTAGAACTGTTATACATTACTGGTGGGAATGTAAGATGGTGCAGCACTTTGAAAACAGCTTTGCAGTTCCTCGAACTGTTAAATATAGAGTTATCATATGACCCAGCAATTCTATTCCTAGGCATATACCCAAGAGAAATAAAAACATCTGTCTACACAAAAACTTGTACATAAATGTCCACAGCAACATTATTCATAATAGCCCCAAGGTGGAAACAACCCAAGTGCCCGTCAACTGATGAAAGGCTAAACAAAATGTGGTTATCTGTACAATGAAATATTATTTGGCAATAAAAATACACAAAGGACTGATACACACTGAAGCATGGGTTACCCTTGGAAACATTATGCTAAGTGAAGAAATTAATCACAAAAGACCACATATTGTACGGCTCTATTTGCATGAAGTGCCCAGAACAGGCAAATCTAGAGAAACAGAAGGTAGATTATGGTTGCTTATGGCTAGTGGAGGGGGCATAGTTGGAGGAAAGTAGGGAAAGATTTCTAGGGGTTTCTTTGTGGAGTGATAAAAAAATGTTCTAAAACTAGTAGTGATGGTGGCACAACCGTGACTATGCTAAAAAGCACTGGCTTACATACTTTAAGAGAGCGGGTTGTATGGTATATGAACTATATCTAAAAAAAAAGGCTGTTAAAAAATAATGGACGCTATGGTGGGTGGAAGATACACTGAGTTGGGACAGGAGGTCCAGAGAAAGAAGAACCAACTGTCCTGTGGGGGTGGTCAGAGGAGGTTTCCCAGAAGAACCCACTCCTGAGGGGTGTCTTGAAGGAGCAGATGGGACTTGAGAAGGGACAGGGCATTCTGGGCAAGTGATACCACACACAAAGCCACGGAGGTTTGAGGGAGCTGAGAAGCAGTCTGATATGGCTGGACCTGGGGTACACAGGAGCCTGGGAGGATGAGAAAGGCGGTGGGTGGTGAAAGATGAGGATTGAAAAGTGAGGGAAGTCCGGGCTTCCAAAGTCATGTTACAGAGCTGGGCATTCGTCCGACCATGTCCTCTGTGCACGAGGATATTGAGGGCATAACTTATAAGATCTTGTTTGGTTCTTAACTTTCATGCTGTTTCTGGACCACACTGTTATCACTCCACAGATCTTAGCTCTGTCTCTTGAAGACTGTGTAGCTTTTGAAAGTTGCCACTGAGACGAGACGCAAATGGCACTGGACATAGGAAGGCTGTCCATGTTGGAATGCATGGGGTGACGGGGCAGGAGAGGGATGTGAGCGTGGCTGGGGTGGGGTGGGTAGGGCAGCTCATCTACTCACTGCAGAGCTGGTCCTCGTCTTCTCCCTGGGCGCAGTCCTGGTGGAAGTCGCAGGCCTGGCCAAGCTGGAGGACTGTCCCGTTCCAGCAAGTGAAGGAACTCTGCAAGGCCATCTTGGAGCCTGGGGATGTCCCTGGAGAGCACACAGAGACACAGGCCAGGTCAGTGTGGGTGGCCTGGCTGCTCAGATCCCAGTGGCCACACCCAGGGGGGCAGCACCAGGAGGCTGAGAGGAAGTCAAAGCCCTAACAGCCCACAACCCCCTGGGGATCTCATTTCCTAGTGATGGGGAGTAGCAGAGTGGCCAAGGTTTGTCTACGTCCCCTCAACAGTCTGGGGTCCTCAAACCCATGGCTTTAGTGTGCCAGATGGACAGCCTGCAGGTGGGGCCTCATCTGCACACAGACAGCTCTACCTTCAAGGTCGTATTTGGGGTCTCAAGGGGACTACCTGGTCCAGTGTATGTCCCCCATGTTCTTGACCCTGGATGCCAACACTGCAGTGATTCTAGAAACGTGCAGTACTCTTGGCTGTGGAACACGAGGAGCACTACTGTGAGGACCAGCCCTGGACCGGCCTCTCCACGACTGGCTGTGTGATGCTGACCTTGTCCCTTCTCTGGCCCCCTGTCTCTCCATTTACAAAAGGAGGGGTTTGGACCATATTTCTAAGGTCTGTTCCAGTTCTGAAATTCTAGATAAATATATTATCCAGTGGAGGATGGGAGAGGGCGCAGTTCACAATGAAATTGTTAGCAGTTATTTGTTTCTGTATCAAGAACAAAGTGTTATGATAATTAATTAACCTGTGACCCAGAGAGCCAGGCTCCAGGGAAGAGAAGGCTGCACTGGCTGAGCATGCCCTACCGAATGGGCACTTTGCCTGGGACCACCTAGCAAGGGCTGGAGCTTCTGATGGCACCTCCTATTGCCCAGTGTGTGGGATGCAGGAGCCTCTGGCCCATGAGGAGATGAGCAGGAAGGGCCAACCCCACGCCTGGCTGCCCTACACTCCATCCTCTTTTCTAGCTCCATCCCTGTGGCAGTCAGTGCCTCAGCAGTCTCCATCCCATCCACCTCAGTGCTCAGCTGGGTGGTGGGGAGAATGACCCAGGATCCCCACTTGGGGGTCCTACAGCTTCTCTGAGCATCATCTCGGGTGGGCTCCTCCAACCCTGGCTATGAAATCAGACTGGTCTTTATTAGATTTTATTTTAAGAAAATCTCCCAGCTGATTGTGATGTGGGACTCTCCAGTTAGATGACTTTTAATACCTAAAATTCCATGATTTTCTGGTTCAGTGGATGGTTCCCAGTAGCATGGGCACTATCACCAAGTCCAGCCTGTTGACTTCTGGAATGCCTTTGTGTGTCTCAGCACATCGGCTTTGCAGGGAAGCTAGGCAGTCTTAACAGTGCCTGTTTCCTTAGTGGGAAACTGAGTCAGAGAGCTGCAGTAACTTGCCTAAGGTCATGAAGCTGGTCCATGGGATTCAGGCCCCATGTGTCAGACAGCAAAGCTGTTCTCTCCATCTCACGGGAGGGGAGCACTGGAGGTGGCCTTGGCCCCTCTTTCCCAACCTAGTCTAGCTGAGGCTCAACTTGTAAGCTGATGGCAGGTGGCCACTCGGCCCTGTCAGATGGGTCTCCAGGCTGGCTGGGCATTCTTGGTAACTCCTGGATGTGGGAAACCAGGCCCTGCTTCCCTCAGGGAATCACATCCAAGTTTTTTTTTTTTAAATTGATTTCAGAGAAGAAGAGAGAAGGAGATAGAGATGGAAACATCAATGATGAGAGAGAGTCATCAGTTGGCTGCCTACTGCACACCCCCTACTGGGAATCGAGCCTGCAACCCAGGCATGTGCCAGACTGGACTGAACCAAGATCTCCTGGTTCATGGATCAACGCTTAACCATTGGGCTGGGCACATCCAAGTTTTTAAACCTGCTTTTCAAGGTCCTTTGTGATCTGGGCCCAAATTCCTTTCCTGTCTCATCTGTCTGTCTCTCCCCATGAACCCTGTGCTCCGGACTGAGCACCGATTCCATGCACCCTGGCTCTAGGACCAACTCTAGCATCTGCTCCCATCTTCTCAGCAGGCTGTCTGAACCTCTGTGTCCTCCCCCTCTCCACCCCCAGCCCTAGCCACTGCCTGGCCCCTAAGAGGGCTCACAGACAGCCTGCACATTAGGTTACCTATCTGTGAATGGCTGCATAATGGACCCACCCAGAGACCCACATCCTAACCCTCCACACTGGCAAATATGTTACTTTATGTGGTAAAGGGACTTCACTAATGTGGTTAAGCGAAGGACCTTTACAGAGAGGAGATTCTTCTGGATTACTGAGGTGTAACCCAAGGTTCTTTCGGAGAGCAGCAAGAAAGACAGGTTAGAAGTAGGAGATGCCATGAGGGCAGCAGGAGTTTGGAGTCAGGAGCCAGGAGATGCAGGCAGCCCCCAGAAGCCAGAAAAGGCAAGGGCCGGGTTCTCCGTGGACCCTTCAGCGGGAGCCTGCTCTGCTCTCACGACTTAGCCAGAGAAAATGACTTCAGACTCTGCCCTCAGGAACTCTAAGGGAATAAATGTGTGTTGTTTGAAGCCACCAAGCTTGTGGTAGTTTGTTACAGCAGCCACAGGAAACGAATGCACCATGTAACCCAGACTCCAGCTGCAATGGAAGACAGTCCTCGGAGACCCCGAGCTCTGAAGCCCAGCACAGCCTTAGATCAACTTCTCAGTTCCTTAACTGCTCTGTGACTAGATCGCTGTGGTTCCCTGGCCTGGTCCCCTCTGCCCCCTTCTTCCTCACACAGAAGGAAAAATGTCACCCCTATCTGTCCCTGTGCCTCAAGATAGCCTAAGTCAATGGTTTCTCCAAATTCCTCCAAATTCCAAGAGCAGGGACATGCACAACCTGTCAGTCATGTCCCCTTGGAGGCTGGGAGGTAAAATGTGTCTAGGAGCTGGGGTCCCCCTGCAGAGGTGGGGCTTTGCTGGGAGGGGCTGTGGCCTTTGTCGCAGATCACAGCAAGGACACCTGGCATCATATATAATGTCCCTGCTACCTGCCCAGCACAGGCCCAGCACTTCACCTGCCTGCTCACTACACTTCACAGTCCCCAGGACAGGGCCACTCTGTTCTTTCCGCTTCACAGACGGAAGCTGCCAACTGAGGGCCAGGGGCCGTGGCGGGCAGGTGGCCTCCAGCTGGGGGACGCTGTGTCCACCCCAGTGATGGGCCCTGCCTGCCCAGTGACACCGCCTGTCCTCTATGCCCTTGTTCCAGGGTAAAGGCATTTAGGATAATAAGAACCCCTCTTCACATTTGCTTGGTGATTTTTAGTTTTCAAAGTATTTTTTTCTAGTGTCTTACGTTGGGTCATTGTATACAGCGAGGACCTTCTTAGCCTTGTTCCCAGCCCTAATGAAGAAAATATAAGCAAAATAAAAACCCCTCTGAAGTCTTCCTCAACCTAGGGAACACGTGTAAGCTTGTTGTGTTTCATTCACACCTTATGATTGGGCCTCTTTCTCATTATGCGTTTTCACACACCAACGACTTGTCATTCCCTCGTTCAAAAAACATATGCCTATTGTCTGAAGTGTGAAGCCAGGGTAAAAATAAACAAAAGCAGTGCCCAGAATATCACCACCCAGAGGCCATCATTTCTAACATCTCAGAAGTGTTTTGGCCTATTCGTTAAAAGTGTAGACAGTTGTGCCATATGTATATATGCCTTAAAATAATTAAATAAGGCCGCAAGCTTTACCAAAGATTTAAAAATTCTCCAGAAGAATACCTTTTAATGGCTACAATACTTTGGGATACGCACCATCATTTATTTCAACAGTATTCAATGTCTGGATTGTTAGACTGTTTATCATAACTCTTTGAAGATTCTCTTTGACCATAAACCTTTGCTTGCATTTCAGAATATTTTCATAGGATAGATTCCCAGAAGTGGAATTACTGAATTAAAGGGTGTAAACATTTTCAAGGCCTTTCATATATACTGCCAAACTATTTTCTAGAAGTTAATCCAATTTACACTCTCCCAGCTGCGTTCACACATGCCTGCCCGTCTCACTACATCCTGGCCAACCCTGAATAGATCAAGATTTTTTATTTTTAACTAGAGGAATTCCCCTGCTGTTTTATTTGGTATTTCTTTGGTAGTTAGTGAGGCTGAATATTTTTTTCACATGTTGCTAGCTTTATTTTACTTTTACGTTGCCAATTCCATCTGCTGATTTATTTATTAGGCCCTCCATGTTTTCATATAGAATTGTATGAGATTATGAATAAGGATGTGAAATTATTTATTGTATGCTTGACAATTTCTCCCAGGATTTTGTATGTTTTTGTTCTGTTTATAATGTATCATGATATACAGCAGTTTTAAGTTGTACCTAATTCAAACCTATCCATGTTCTCCTGGGGAATTCTTCTTTTTTCTTTTCTGCTTAGTTTGTTTCATGTGGGACTGGTTATGTGTGGGTCACCCTTCCCAGTCTCTGGGTTGCCCTCTCATTGAGGAACATCTTCACCAGCACCCCATCTTTCAGTAATAGGGACCCAGACCTCATCTACGACACTCTTGTAGATTCTCCCATCCTCCCCTCCATGAACCCTCCTTTCACTTGGACTTCTACCACTTATCACTTCTTGCATTTAACATGGCGGGCATTCTGCCTCATGTGATAAGCAGTTGTTTGTATGCTGTCTTCCTCACCAAACTGTAAGTGACTGGCAGGAGATATTGAGTCTTATCCGCATGAGTCTAAAACAGTGCTTTGTATAGAGATCTCTCCATCCCAATACTTAGGAATTGAACTGAACCTATGAATTACAGGCGGAAAGTTTTATGCCTGTTTTATGGTTAAGGATACAAAGGCTTAGCTTGGTTACATGGTTTGCTGAGGGATTGGTGAAAATCCACATTTTTGACAGATTGTTCTCTATCCTTTGTATTGTGTCTGTCTGTGGGGTCCCCAGGTGATAGGTGTCCTCAGGAGCAATGATTGTGAGTACAGAAGGGCAGGAAGTTGGCATCCCTGCCCTTCACCCCAAACCTTGACAAAGGAGAGATCTGGTGGTGGGAGGGTAGTGCTGCTCTCACTCTCTGGATGCCCCAGAGCTAATCCCCAAACTTCTCTTTTCTCAGTTAAAGCACAGCCACAGCCCCGAGAAGCCGTTCCCATCAGGCCTGCTTCTACCAATGCCTCTCCACCTCCTCCCCCTGGCTGGAGACGTCTCAGCTCCCTGGCATCGCAGCCGCCATACCACAGAGAATTTTATGCTTGTGAGGGATTCAATTAGATGTATGCCTGGTACTCTGATCTCTACTGCCAGCCAAACTCAAAACTAATGAGGCGCAACAAAAAACAACTGCTCTGTCTTCTCAAGTTCTTTTTTTATGGGGCCCATAAATTCCAAGGAAGGAAGTACCCTTGGTGAATGATTTTAATCAAGGTCCTGAGCTTCTTAAATGGCATCTTCTCTGTGGTTGTGAAGTGACTCCTCTGGCTTATGGAGGATGGGAACCTGAGGCCCTGGCTGGTCACAGCCAGCCTTGGGGCAGTGGATCTTCTTGCTGGCACTTCCTGATGCTTTCCACCTATGGGCGCCAGTGAATCCTGATAACCATTGGAACACCAAGTGCCCTAATCACAGGATGCTTAGGGAGATCTGAGATCAAGCTGCTCTGGGGTAAGTTGGTGCTTGGGGATCTTTTGTTAGTAAGGATCGTCTAGGTGGGAATTTATTTATCTTTGAAATAGCAGTTCTTCCCAGAATAATGATGTAAGTCACTGGGGGCCGTAAATTCTCATCATTCCTTACCTCTGTAGAGCATTTTAATAGCTTATGATGTGCTCTTATAATCCTTCCTTGTTTGAACCTCATAAAAAACTGGCAGGACAGTTATTATTATTCCCATTTGATTAATCAGAAGATTGGGGATTCAAGAAGCTAAATAACCTACAGAGAAATACTTTTTAAACTATAAGGCACTACGACATGCCTGTGGTCTCGCACCAAGTAAACCTCAGGGGAAGGCCCAGAGCCTGGACAGATGATCCCAGGTGGAGTTCCTCCCCCAGACTCGGATTAGATCACCTTTGGGACCTGCACCCTGACTGCCTATGGGAGTCACTAGGAAGTTAGAATTCCTGTCGATCTTCAGGCCCCACTGGACCAATGAAATCAGTAGAAGGAGAGGCCCTTGGCATGGGTGGCTTTAAAAGCTACCTGGGTGATTCCCAGGGGCATCGGGTTGAGAACCTCTTCCTCAGAGGCTGGAAGATCTGCCCTAGAGCACCTAGGAGTCTTGGCTGTATGCTTTACCTCCATGTGTCTTCACTGCCCTTGATACAGTGAGGGTGGGACCTCAGGTCCAACCTTTAAGACCACCATCCATTTGCAACATCTTGATTCTGGAGTTCTGGGCAATGGTTGTTGGTGGCTATATGTTTATAAGGTTGATTTGATATAATTAGTGCCATCTTTATTAATGCTGGCCCTTTAATGACTCTCCCCTCAAGCCTTCTTCTCTCCCATGCATCTTTACTAAACCGCTCCCCCAGCAAGTTTCCCTTGGATGCCTCATGTTAGCTTTTCCTGTCTCAGTCATCTGTTATTTGCATCCTGGAACCTGTCACCTGCAACAGCATGCCACATTTGTTTGCCTATTTATCTAGTCTCCAGTGCAGGAGAAATTAGTTCATATTTGCATCTGAGGCAAGTGTGGCCCAGGTCAGGTCACATGAATCACTGTTCCATACCATGAGTGACCTACTGGGTTCTCTGGCTGAGAATGATTCCTTTTCTCTCATTGTGCATTCAAAGCAGAAACCCAACACACTCCCCTCCTTCCATCATGTCTTGGAGATTTGGTGCTAAAAAATCTACGTAACTCTTCTTACTCAAATTTCTTTTTTAAATGAATGTCAAATTTTAGGTCACTTAATTAATTTTTAATTAAGGTGATTTATGTGGCATTAAAAAAAGGCACATTTGTATCAGCTTTTGGGCTGTCTCCCACCTGCTTGCTGATGCCTAACCAATGACACTCACTGAGGGGGAAAATTGAATGCTGCTTCGGCGAGAAGGGGTCTTACTCTTAAATGAAAGACAAAGGGATGTGGTGTGTGGGAGGAGTCTGCCTACTAGAGAATGGGGAGGTCAGGAGTGGGGCTGGGCCAGGCTCCCACCATAGAAACTTACTGTTTTCCAGGATGAGGAGAATCAGGTAACTCAGGGTAAACAAGCCCAGAGACATGAAAATGGATGGTGACGTGATCAGGATGCAGTCAAATAGCAGGCACAGGCTAACAGCTGTTACTACTGTGCTGACGTTAATGGAAGGCCTGCGAACTGTGTAAATTAAGCCTGGCAGAGACCAATCCTGCTGAGGGCTCTGGGACTCATAAATTGGAGTGTGGACAGCCTCATTAAAGAACCTGCATCCCGGGTTCCTACTCAAAATGTAAATCGGTGAGGAGAAGGCCTAGCTATGGAGGGCTACCGATAGGCTGGGTAGGAAAGCACTGTGCTGGGAACCAAGAGAGCTGGTTGGAGGCCTAGTTCTGTGACAAGGCTCTGGGCCACAAGCCAGCCACTCCTATTCTGGGCCTCAGTCTCCTTGTTTGTGGACTCTCAAAAGCCGGCCGTTCACATTCACCATGGGCTTAGTCTTTTGCCTTAGTGGGGTGTCCAAAGACTCTCTGCAACTAAGTCATACAGGAACTTGTTCATCATGCTTTCTGGGCCCCCTGTAGACCTACAGAGTCAGAATGACTGGGGCAGAACCCTGGAACCAGCATGCCCCACAGTGCCCTGGCTGACAATAGGGTGCACCAAAGCCTGAGAACCTCTAGAATAGAGAAGTAAGTGGTTCTTCAATTCCTTCTTCCCTTAGAAGAATCCCAAGCCCTCTGGCCCCACGCACTGCCCCCTGTGCCCCCCCTCCCCTCACTGGGACAGTTCCCTCCTGGGGTCAGGGTTATCAGAGTTCCTTTCACACCTAGATTCCATTTCTGTTATTCTTCCAGGGGTGCACGCTATCACTTTGCTCAGTTTGCAGTGATGAGCCCCTTCAGGTGTAGTGAAGACAATACTTGGTTCCAGTTCCCTCTCTACCAGCTAGCGGTTCACGGGATTCTTCTCTTCTGTAAAGCAGGGATGCTATCTAATTTTTAGGATTCTGGTGAGGATCAAATGAAACTGTATACATAAACTGTATAGCTAATTTCATAGAGTATCCCAAGGGGTTTAGGAGAATTGACCATGAAGGGCTGGTGAAAGGGATCAATAAAGGGGGTAAACAGGCCAGATCTTGGGGACAGACAGCACCTTTGGGAATCCCTCGCATACCATAATATAGGTGAGCACCTAACGGGCTAGACCCTATCAGCAAAACAATGATAGAAACAAACCCAACAACAATTTGCTACACAACACTAGCTATGAAAAATAATAGTTGCAATGATGCGTTTTCAAGATTATTTGTCTCTGGAGTCACCTGACCACCAGGTAGCTCTCTGAGCCCAGCTCCTCTTAGGTCCCAGTCCTGTCATAAACCTTTTCCGGTTTCCATGGCATTCTATCCAAATGGGGCTTGGTGCCCTGGCACGGCCTGCTTTCCCAGCTTTGCAGTGCTACTTTGCATCTTTAGCTAAACTCTGTGACTTGCTTTTCTTGAACATGTGGCCATTGCCACAGCCTTTGTGTAACCCAGTTACTTTGTCTAAAATCATCTTCTCCATCTGCACAATTCCTCCTAACTCAGATGCTTGCTCCCCAAAGGCTTGTTCTCCTTCCTCTAAGAAAGGCATGTGACTGGCTCCCTGGGGTGCTCTGGTAATCACTGCACGCCTCTAACTGTGCTCTCACCTCACCCTATTGCATGATATGTCTGCATTGCTAGCTTCTCCCACGAAATTCTAAATTCTTTGAGGCAGGTGGTCCATCTTACTTAGTTTCTCTCCTGGAGAGTGTCTGGCGCATGGCGGGCACTAATGAATGCATGGCGAGGGAGTGCAAAATAGATCACCAAGTTCACGTAGAAGAATGGAGTGAGGTAGAATTTCCTGGCATTTTGGAAGTTGCTAATTCCTCTAGCTTATACCATAGAAATTCCACCCACCATCCCACCGAATCTTTGAATATTGAACAAGAGAGAGTCAGCTCTGCAAAAAGGCTGTGGAGAAGTGGGAGCAACACCAGATCTAGAAACACAGCAAAGACTAGTGTAGCTCAAGAGGGTCACAGAGGGTCATGAGGGCTGGGAAAGGTGGTTAGGGCTGGGGTGGGGTGGGGTGGTGGGGGGAGGCCCAATTAGGAAGGACCTCGCAGGCCAGGCCGCAGGAAGGGTTGTGGATTTTGCTTAAGGAGTTTAGACAAGAGACTGAAACAATCTGATTAGTTTTTTAAAAGATCATTCTGAGCAATTTAGGGAGAATGCACTGGAGAGGGCAAGGGAAGTGGAAAAACCAGTTTGTAGGCTGTAACCAAGCAAGCAAGGGAGGAAGCAGCTTGCAGGAGGCTGTGGTGGTGGAGATGGAAAGGAGTGAGTGATGTGAGTTACACGTGGGGGGTGACTGACAGGAGGGCTGATGGCCTGGAGGTGAGGAGGAGAGAGGGTGACATCAGGATGGTGCTGGGCGTAACCGGGGCTGCCAGCTGGCGTGACAGAGCCAGCGAGCGTTTGTTTCAAAATCCCGATTCCTTGACAAAGTCAGTCTCCATATAAATTCACGAAGAACCACTAAGATTCCCTCAGGCCATTAGCAGGAAAGCAGAATGTGTTTCATTTTTGCTGCTGAGCTCTCTGAAGAAAGTAAAAATTTTCTTATTCCCTTGTACCCTCAACAGCCCCTTTATTTTGTTGCACGGTCCTTTTCCCAAGGTTTCCCTATTCGACATTTATCTTCATTGCTTTGCTGAAAAGACATAGCAATCATTTTATTTTTAATATTATAAATAACCTCTGTGTACACTTTGCCATTAGTCTCCCTGAAAAGTGGTGACATTTAACCATTCTGCACCACAGCTCCCCATAAAATATGTTGTTTTCTCCTCTTGTTTTTTCAGTGAACAATGAACAATTCCAATCATACCTTGGAGATTTAATACTAATCACAAACAAATTATAGCTACAACTGAGACCGCGGGAGGGGCTGTGCAGATCACGCATGGGGGAAGGCTGCTGGGAACAGAGAGCAGAGGTGAGCAGGGGCATTCAGACCGAAGGAGCAGAGCAGGAGCACTATTGCGGGAGTGGCCTCTTAAGGCACCTCCACTGAAGGGAGCCGGGGGGGGGGGGGGTGTTGACCTCTTGAAGACAGATGGGAGGTCATTCTGCCTCCACCTGGTCTGTGGTAGCCATGCTGGGAGGTTTGGCTGAAGAGACAAGCTGGCCATTGGGTGCTGACGTAGGTATCCATCTGCGATAAGCATGTCCACCCTCACCATTTATTGAGTGCTTATAATCTTCTAGGTACTGTACATGCATTACTTTATTTACATCTTATAGCAACTATATGAAGTAGTTGTCACTATCTCCATTTTATTGAGAAGAAACTAGGACCCAAGGGTTTAAAAAAACATCCCCAAAGTCCTCGAGGCAGAATTTGATGTCTACCAGACCCCGGAGCCCATGCTCTTAATCAGTATGCTAGGCCCACCAGGAAGGATATCCATTCCAGGAGCCCCAGGAATAAATGAGAGGGAGGATTGTGAACTGCAAGCCAGTGGAGCCCCAGAGAGACAATGTGCAACAGGCTGGAGACGGAGGCGGGGGAAGGAAGCTGGCCGTGCCAGGGGTTGTGGCGGTGGGGAGTGAGGCTGGCTGGGGCTCCACACCGGGCTATTGTCCCTCTGAGGGCTGATAAAAATGTTTTCAGGGGATGCTGTACCAGGTAGGTGCTAAGACAGAGTCCAGACACAGGGGGAAAAGATGGGAGCTGAATATCAGAATTCATAGTTTGCTTCTTGGGCCAGGCAAAAAGCCCATCTCTTCTGTTGTTGGGTCAAAGGAAAAGTACTTTGAGTACCAGCAAATGATTAAGATTTTATTTTTATTATGAAGCACCTGACATTCATACAGAATCTCACCAGAGCTATAAAAGGCTCACACCCTCTCCTCCTTGTCTTTACTGAAGGTCACTTCCTCAGGGTAGCTTTTCCTGGAGATCTTATCTAAAACCTCTCCCCTGCTCCACCCCAAAACACAGGCACTTCCTATTTCTCTTCTTATTTCTGTATTGTTTCTCCTTGCTATTTATTCTGGGCATTATACATTTTCCTTAGTAGTTTTGTGCTAGTCTTTCTCCCCCACTAGCAGTGTTTTCACTGCTGAATCTCCCTCCAGTGCCTACTACAGTGCCTGGCATATAGCTGAGAGACTAGGTGAATGCATCTCTTTCATAAATTATTTTGGGCAATGGATTTAGAAGCATGATTTATGTTTTATTCGCAATTTAGAATTGGTGTTTCAGAGAGAAGGCATTTCACTGAAGAGGACTTCCATGTAGTCCCAGTCCCCATGGCCACATGTGTGCAAAGCTGGGATCTGTTCATACAAAAAGCAAGTCATGGGAGCGGCTCATCGCAGTGATTATGGCCTTCCCTGTTTCTAAAGACCTTGCTCGGTGCTGCCGACTCCGTTTGGGAGGACGGCTGTACACTCACACGCACAACTGAACATTAATTGGGGGGGGGCGGGGGGGGGGGTAGGGGAATGAAGCTGCAGGCATGGACTGCTGGGAGCCCTCCCCTTCTCTCTCCCCCCCACACAGAGGAGAGAGTGATGGCCAACTCCCAATAAGAAATGAGAGGCTGTAAAACTGTCAGAAAATACTGCACATTTTAGGCTCAAAACCAAGAGGGAGGCTGAGGCCAGGCCCCACGCTATCAATATTCAGTGGGCAGGCCACCTGCAGCAGAGTCAGAAGGAAGCAGGGTTTCCCTGGAGGAAATGTAAAGAGCTCCTGTGTTGTTCAGTTTGATAGACAAGGAGATGTGAAAGGAGGCTGAGGCTCCTATGGAAGATCAAGGTCACTTGCTTTGGCTAGGAGTCAAGAATGTATTTATATTTTTTTAGTTTCCAGTTCTTTTCTAAGGTTCTCATATCAAGGTCTGACCTTCTCAGAACCACAACATTGGGAGAAACCTAGGAAAAGGGAAGCTGGATGACAGGCAGGAGGAAGGATGAAAAATAATAAGAAATAACATTCAATGAGTACCTACTATGTACCAGCCACTTTCTTTTTGTGTGTATTATCTTTTACTTGAGTCTCTGAATGGACATAACTTAAATATGCAAGAAGATAAGTGACTTGGAATAGCTACTACAAGAAATGGAAAATAGCAAGTTTGGTGGGATATGGCAAACAAACTGGAACCCTTATGCACTCTTGGCAGGAATGTACTAGTAAAAGGCTGCAGCCACTATGAAAAACACTATGGTGCTTGCTCAAAACATAAATAATAGAATTACCATATGATTAGCAATTCACTTCTGGGTATACACTGTACATATATACTGTATATATACTGTATACAGTATATATACAGTAGCAGGGTTTTGAGGAGATATTTGTATACCCATGTTCATAGCAGCATTATTCACAACAGCCAAAAGATGAAAGGAACCCCAGTGTCCATCAACAGATGGATGGATAAACACAGTGTGGTATATGTGCACAACAGTATATTATTCAACCTTAAAGAGGAAGGAAATTCTGACACATGCTACAAAATGGATGAACCCTGAGGACATTATGCCAGTGAAATAAACCAGTCACAAAAAGACAAATACTGCCTGATTCTCCTTAGATGAGGGACCGGGAGTAGTCAAATTCATCAAGACAGATAGTGGAATGTTCGTTTCAGCCAGGGACAAATGGGAGGGGAGCATGGAGAACTATTCAATTTAATTAATTTAATATAGTTCCAATTTTGCAATATGAAAACGTTTTGGAAATAAATATTTTTAACACAACTGAACTGTACTTTCAAAAGTGGTGAATCTTATGTTATATGTATTTTCCCCCAATTAAACAAGAAGATGACTGGCCTTGTAAATAAGCCCTAATTAAGACAGCAGGGCAAGAAAAGGCCCTCAGGTTCTTCTTCTCTTACTTTTTAAAAATATATATTTTTGCTGATTTCAGAGAGGAAGGGAGAGGGAGAGAGAGATAGAAACATCAATGATGAGAGAGAATCATTGGCCAGCTGCCTCCTGCACACCCCACACTGGTGATTGAGCCCGCAACCCAGGCAGGTGCCCTTGACCAGAATCGAACCTGGGACCCTTCAATCCGCAGGCCGATGCTCTTTGCACTGAGACAAACCGGCTAGGGCTTACCTTTTCTTTTAACCTGTTCCTGTTTGGCTCCCAGTGGAAGGGGCTGGCATGTGAGGCAAAGGTCACAGCCAGACGCCATGGCAGGAGTGAGGAGGCCTCACCTCTGCTCCCACACTGTCACCTGTTAGCCGAGTAGCGCTGCACCAGGCATGAGCTCTCTCTCACCTACAGTCTGTTTATCTGTGAAATGACAGGGTGGGACCAGGTGAGCTCTGAGGGGCCTTTATTCCCCCTCTGCTGTGGGTCAAGGTCTCAGCCAATGACAGGGAGGAGTGGAGAGGAATTCCATGGTTGGAGGAAGGTGCTGGGGTGGGAGAAGGAGGGTCTGGTGATCTTGATAAATGTGGATGACAAATTGGAAAGCCTCCGGGAGACTCCTGCTCAGCTAGAAGCCTCTCAGGCCCCACACTGTGTTAAATGTGAGCACATCACGCAGAGGGCTGCTTCTGGCCCAGCAGGCCCCCAGCACACACGGCTCCATTTCCATTTTTATGAGTATTTCCTGAACTCTCAGGGGATTTCTAGCAGGTACTGTGTACTTGAGAGTGAAGTGCCACTGAGCAGAGTTTACAATTTCTTTTCGAGAAAACAGGTGAGAAAACCGACAAGTCTTGATGGGCCAGGTCTGTGAGGAGACCCCCAGGACATTCATGCCCACAGGTCCCAGGCAGGCCTGCCGGGTCCCAGGGGCAGCGGCACACGCCTCCTCTCGCTCAGGGAGGGTCCAGAGCAGGCAGTGCTCTTGCCCTGGGGCTCCTGGGAGTACGAGGATGACATGTTTTAGGTGGAAAGTTTTCAGTTGCCGGCTGTCCTGAATCTCCACGGCTCTTTGTCATTGCTGAGCACACGCAGAGGCTGAGGAAAGAGGATGGGGTTTGGAGACAGATGGGCCGAAATGGAATTCTGACTCCAACAACTGGTCTTGTACAAAGTACTTGATTGCCTTGAACTTCAGAATCTATCTTGCAGGGTTGTTTCGAGGTTTAGAGAAACTACAAGTAAGCCTCAGTGCCTGGTACACAGTGGGCATTCAAAAAATGGCAGATGAAGAAGAAAACATGGTCTTCATTATTGAAGCCATCCTGTAAGTTGGGGCAGATATGTGAGCTAGTAATAATAATAATAATAATAATAATAATAATAAGTGCTAAAATAGGTGTGTGCTGTGACAGTTTTAAAACATCTGAAAATTGTTTAATGATTTTTGTGAGAGAATTATTGAGGTGGGGATCTGTCTCCTCCCCATGAATACAGGCAGGCATGGGACTGCTTGGACTAATGCATATGTTGAAAGTCACCATGTGACTTTTGAGGCTAGATCATAAAAAGCTATGCAGCTCCCACCTTCCTCATAGATCCATTTGACTTTGGAGCCTGAAGCTTCCACGCAAGAAGCTTGACTACCCCAAGGCTACCATGCCGGAGAAGTCAAGGTCAGGCACGCAGGGACAGTCCCAGCCACGCCCAGCCTCCCTGCATCTCTGCTAATGCAGTAGACACGTAAGCGAGGCCAAGCAGGACCCTGCACTGCATTGACCTGTCAGCTGAGTACACTGCAGGACCTCCGTCAATCACAGGGTACAAAGCAATTACCTAGCGGAGCCTTGACTGGACTCTTGTCCCTCAAAATACAATTGTTGTTTTAAGCGATTACACTCTGAAGTATTTGTTCTTTAGAAAGAGATAACTGAAATGTCTGAATGACAGGCCACAGAGGAGGGGATCTAACTATGGGGCAAAGGAAGCCTCTAGAAAAGAGGTGACACTTGAGTTGTACTCAAAGAATTGGCAGGAGCTCATCAGACAAGGAGAAAGGACAAGTCCCCAGGAGAGGACAGAATGCCCAAGGAACAGCAGGTTGGGCCACCCACACTGCTTCCTCCTGCAGGGCCAGCTGGCATGAGTCAGGGAGGCTCAGGAGGCAGGGCTACGTCAGGAGCTTGGGGAGTGCCAAGGGGATTGACTGTGGCTCAGGGTATCATGTCCAGGATAGCCCTGAGGTGAGGGGCATTCTGGGAAGGAAGGGCTGTGGGAGGGGCCGGCAGATGGCTGCAGAGAGTGAGGCCTGGAGAGAGAGCTGGCTCTGTTCCCACTAACTCAGCTCCCTCATGACAAGCTTCTTCCTGTTGCCCCCCACCAGCTCCTGTCCCAAGGGTGGTCCTTGGGGCTCTGAGAGCAGCTGGCCCACAGGTGCAGTCACTGCAGAGGTTCATGTGTTGTGGATTCTTAGTGAAGCCAAGACTGACCCGAGGATGGAGAAACGCCTTCTTTCCTCCCCTTCTCTGCTCCAAGGATCTGTTTCTTCCTCCATGCCACCTGCCATGCATGCCAACAGTCTGTGAAGCCAGTCATCCCTAGTGTGGCCATGTCGTGATAACTGGAGACAGGCAGCCTTGTGGTGAGTGACATGGTAGTGATGAAGCACAGGGTTTCTCCTGTGGGTCACAGCCTTCCCTGCCACAGCCATCCCTCCTGCCTCCCTCAGCACAACCAGGGAAGCGAGTGAAGGCTCTGGAGTTGGCAGACCGAGTTCAAGCTCAGTTTGGCCATTTACTAGCTGCCTGACCTTGGATGGTTCCACCTCTTTGAGGTTCATTTTTCTTTTCTTTCTGAAGAAGAATGTCTTTTTCTTTTGCATGCTAATTATAAAGATAAGTAGAGTTTAGGAAAGCAGCCAGAGGAAGGCTGGTTTGTAACATTTCCCTCTCTAGTTTCCACCTGGGACTCCATCCTACCGAAGAGGAGAATGGGCAGGAAGCTCCACTCTGGGCTCAGAGTGGCAGCCACTGGCCGGCCTTGTCAGCTGAGCTCTCTGGGCCAACACGAGCCCGTCATCTGCTCAGCACACACCTGCCTCTGGGTGGACAATTGTAGGCCCTGGCTTCTGATGAGGCTGCTCTGTGCTGGCTTCCCCTCATGGCTCTCTGTTGAAGCGCTTGGTATGCCACAGGGGAGAAGGCAGGTGCCAGGTGGGAAGGAGGATGCTGGCTCAGACCTGAGGGGTGACCCAAACGTCAAGCTGCAGCAGAGCCGTTTCTGGACCTGCCTGGGGTGTTGCCCACTTGCTTGCAGCACAGCCTCCTTGCCTGTGAAGATTCCGGCCCAAGGACCAGCACCCCAGTGTCGATGACTGGGACTCATCCAAGTTATTGACAGGGCCAGATGTGTTGACCTGAAATATCTTATGTCAAAAGTAGGGTCAGCAAAGAAAATGCTCTCAGAAAGAGCTCAGGCACAAAACATCTTTGGGCTAACCAGCCTGCTTCCTGAAATGGTCATGCCCAACCTCTGAGGTCTCCTGCCCATCGGTGGTTGGGGAAGGGAGGGAAGAGCGGTAGAGAACCAGTTAATCACCAAGATGCTGGTGCCGGAGACCTCCGTGTGTATCACTCTGAGTTTATGTTTCAGAAAGGAAATGAAGGTGAGGACCACTAGCCAGAACTTCTTATAAAGTTTCTCATACTGATGGCAAAGCTACTCTCTCCAATGAAAATAAACAAGCTCTTCGAAGATAATAGATGAAAACGTTAACAATTTCTGCATTGTTCAAAAAAGGATTTGCGGTGACCTACAGTTATCCTATCTAATAAAAGAGAAACATGGTAATTAGCGTACGACCGCTACCCTTCCCATTGGCTAATCAGGGCGATATGCAAATTAACTGCCAGCCAAGATGGCGGCCAGCAGCCTGGCAGCTGGAAGTGAACATGAGGCTTGCTTGCTTCAGTGATGGAGGACTCCAACGTTCCCTGCCAGCCTTGCCGGCCTCTGAGCTTGCAGTTTGAAATATTGTAACAAATATAGAAGGTAAACAAAACCCCAGAAATCCGCTTTCAGCTGGCCAGGATCTCAGAGCTGGAGTTGAAACAGTGTTTCGATTATAGAACACAAACAAACCAGACACCTGCTTTCAGCAGCGGAGGCCTAAGAGCTGGAACCAGAGCTAAAGCTGGCCCGGAATAAAAAAGAAAAAAGAAAAAAAGGAGCGGTTGGGAGCTTTAGTCACCCGCCACACTGAAAACAGCCCTCAGCCCCTCACCCAGACTGGCCAGGCACCCCAGTGGGGACCCCCACCCTGAAAGGTGTATGACCAGCTGCAAACAGCCATCATCCCCTCATCCAGGCTGGCCAGGCACCCCAGTGGGGACCCCCACCCTGATCCAGGACACCCTTCAGGGAAAACCAGCCAGCCCCTACCCGTGCACCAGGCCTCTATCCTATATAGTAAAAGGGTAATATGCCTCCCAGCACCGGGATCAGCGGAGCCGTCAGGCCTCCCAGCACCGGGATCAGCGTGACAGGGGGCAGCGCCCAAACCCCCTGATCGCCCTGTGGCTCTGTGTGTGACAGGGGGCAGGGCCACAACCTCCCTATCTGCCCTGCTCTGTTCGTGACAGGGGAAGATGCCCCAACCCCCTGATCAGCCCTGCTCTGTGCCTGATGGGGGGAGCTCCCCAACCCCCTGATTGCCCTGTGGCTCTGTGTGTGACAGGGTGTGGTGCCCCAACCCCCCGCCCCCACGGGCCCTGCTCTTTGTGTGATGGGGTAGAGCCATAACCTCCCCATCGGCCCTGCCCTGAGTGTGACAGTGGCGGCGCCCCAACCCACTGATCGGCCCTGCTCTGTGGGTGATAGAGGGCAGCACCCCAACCCCCCCCCCCCCCAAGGGCCCTGCTCTGTGTGTGACGGGGTAGAGCCATAACCTCCCCTTTGGCCCTTCCCTGAGTGTGACAGTGGTGGTGCCCAACCCCCTGACCGACCCTGCTCTGTGCATGACAGGGTACGGAGCCCCAACCCCCCTGATGAGCCCTGCTCTGTGTGTGACAGGGGGCAGCGCCCCAACCCCCCCTGATTGGCCCTGCTCTGTGTGTGACAGGGGGTGGCACCGCAATCTGCCCATTGACCCTGCCTTGAGTGTGACAGGGGGCGGTGCCCCAACCCCCCAATTGGTCCTACCCTGAGTGTGACTGAGCATGGCATCGCAACCTCCCAACCCGCCCTGCTCTGTGCATGACAGGGGGTGGCGCCCCAACTCCCCAATCGGCCCTGCTCTGAGTCCGACCAGGGGCTGCACCTAGGGATTGGGCCCGCTCTCTGCCACCCAGGAGCAGGCCTAAGCCAGTAGGGCGTTATCTCCTGAGGGGTCCCAGACTGTGAGAAGGCACAGGCCGGGCTGAGGGATCCCCCCTTCCCCCCCGAGTGCACAAATTTTTGCGCACCGGGCCTCTAGTATATAATAAAAGCATATAAATCTATCAATCAGGGTGATTGAAGAGTAATATTTTAGTACAAGTGTGCCATAAGATTTCTATGTGATAACTAAAATTTGGCTAAAGTATACTTTTGTGCTTCCTAGCAGCCCAAGCAAAAGGGAAATAAGATCGAGTATAAGATTCAAAGTGTTCATGGAAAAATAAATGCTCTTTCTGACTCTGAGATCCAAGATACATTGTTTTGTGGGTCCTCCTAAGTGTTATTGTCGACAGCACCTTCACCTGCATCTGTCATCAACACAATAGCCGTCATTTAGCCATTTTCTATAAAAGTGCTATCCCTGATGCACATACGTCAATGGAGGTTTAGATCTTAAAAACTGGGCTGCACCAACTTTGCAAAGATCTGAAAATAACATTCAGTACCAGAAGACTAGTGAGGTAGGGACTCTGGTATATCACTGCTGAGAATGAAAATTGACAGAACTTTTTAGAAAAGCTTGGAAAGTTCCACTTCTAGGAAACGTCCTTGAGGAAACAGAGAGCTATACAGGTACTTAGGCCCCCCAAACAGTCACAGCAGATGATATGAGCATAGAAGTAAAAACAAAGCAAGAACTCCAGTGGTAGGGGAGTGATAATAGAAGCCTGCCTCACACAAAGGTGTGTTTTATGGAAGAACTTTTACCAACATGAGAAAATGTTCATGATAAATTAACTAAAAAAATGCCCCCCACCTGTATCTAAGGCTGTTGGAACAGCATGACAAAACCCATTCATACACACAAAGGAAATACAGGAGGAATATATCACATTGTTAACACAGCTACCTCTGAGCTGGAGGATTATGAAGGCTTTGCGTTCTCCTTTTTCTGCCTTTCTGAATTTCTGTGATCTGTAGTGGGCATATGTAACTCTTATAATCAGAGAAAGGAAGCAGTTGCTCTAAAGGAAGAATCCTCTTTCTTTTCCTAGGCCCAGGCCTACATTCTAAGGATACCTATTCACCCCATGTCTCTATTTATGAAACTCTTCAAAGCACTTTCTGTCCATTATCTCATTGCTATCTCACCATCACTCCAGGAGGCAGGCCGGGCAGGGGTTCCATCCCTTTTCAGAAGGAAAACTAATTCATGGGATGGTTCCATTTGAAAGGAGTCTCAGCTTTGTTTTTAAAAATCCACACCTCCTTTGCACCCTGACCCACACTGGCCTGAGAACCTCCTGCAAGTGAGAGCAGAGGTAGGGATGGGGAGACGGACCCTGTAAGGCTGAACTACCAAGCTGTTGACACCTCTCAGGGCTGCCACATCCTGAGACGCCCAACGTGCCCTGGCAAGGCTTCTAAATCACGGTTTAGACCGCACTTTTAACAGAGGCACAAATTGCTGCTTTGCACTGCAGTGAGTCTCAACATCTGATTTCCACTGACAGCTAAATTAACAAATCAGCTAAACTCCGCTATATTTTATGTCTCGTCTTATGCCAGATTTAATGTGTCCCAGACACAACACAGTGCAGAGGAGTTGGGATTTACTGGCTCAGAGATAGCTGTAAACTATTCCCTGCGTCCATTTCACTCAGTGAACTAGGAAGCAATTCTTGCGTCCATCTGTCAGAATCTCTGCCTGGGAGGAGATGAATGAATCGAGGCAGCTGACCTGGCCAGGCAGTCCCTGAGAGCTGGTCATTCACTCTGCAGCATGCTTCCGGGTCTTGGCTACAATCAATGGGGTGATTTCTCTCACAGTTTCTTGCCCTGATGGTCAGATATAGCCTACACCTGCTCCCCTGACCTCACTTGGCTCCCCTGAAGAGTGACGCAGAATAAAATACCTTCATTTGCTCAGCACTCTCCATAGTTTAAAGCTCAAAAACATAAATGCTTTCATTTGATCCTGATAATAGCCCTCTGGCATTTTACTGTCACCTGATTTTATAGATAAGGAAGCTGGTTCAAGGTCAGATAGGTAGTAAGGGGTAGAGAGGGACTAGAATTGTGATCTTCTGGGTACCAGTCCAGTACACCTTCTGGAATATTCTAAGGGTGGGACCCTCTGACCCTGCTTGAGGAGAAGGACTCTGAGAATTCCTCTGAAGCCTTGGTACCTTACCGGGGCTTAATTCTGGCTCTCCAGGATGGAGGGCACACTGGCCAGGCAGCACGACAGTGATATACACCTGTGACATCATCACCATAAGAAATTACAGAACATCTCCATCACCCACAAGGAACTGTGCATGCCCCTTTCAGTCCATGCCCTCCCTGCATCTTGGGGCCCAGGCAGTGACTGGGCTGCACTTTGGCACTCCAGTGCAGTGTGTATTGTAGGTAAATGGAATCATATGATTCCTGCTCATTGGTGACTCTCCATTCTTGATAATACCACCTGTTGAAATAAGAGCCCAGACCCTGGAAGGTGGGCTGGAAGCTGCAATGGGGAGGCATCTGTTTTCATGTGGAGGGACGCATGACAAATTTCTGAGAAGCCACCCCAAATAGCCAGTGGCACCATCAGCTTCCGGGTAAAAGCCTAACTGCACAGATTGGTATGGCCAGACTTTCCTTTATTTATTTATTTATTTATTTATTTATTTATTTATTTATTTTTACTAATTCTACAAGCCCTTATGCAACTTATTTGAAACAATAAGGACTCTAACATTCCTATATCCTTACCTCAAAGTATTGAGTCCTAGGAGGAGCTGGAGAGGAGAGAATGTGACCCTATGGAGATCACATATGATAGCTCACTACGTGTCACAGCAGCCCCTCCATATTCCAGATGAGAAACAACTTTTGAGACTTAGTAACTTAGCCAAGACCAATAAATTCTTAAGTTCTAGAATTGTCTTTCAGGATCCAAATCCTGGTGTTTCTCTTGCCCGCTACCTTCTGATGGGCACAGAGACGCTGATGATGGAGACGGTGGGAAGGCAATTGGTTATCACCCCAGCCAAGGGCGACATTCCCTTGTTAGCAGCTCTGGCTTGCCCCAGGCCAGTGCTAAGCTCTCCTCGACCCACATCAGCAGTCAGATCCACATCCTTGCAGGCACTGCCAGCCACAAGGTAACAGCCCCACAATGAACTCTGTTCCTTCAACCCAGGCCCTGCTGGTAACACGCTGGTGACCCCAGGGCAGACTGCCCGCAATCAAAATAACTACAGAGCATCCTCCACATGCCACATGGGACAGTGGAGATAAATGAGACATGGCACGATCTCCTCCCCTGAGGTTCCCAACTCAGATATGACCGTATGCTGGGGGATGCCAGACTGAACAGAGAGCGTGTCTGCTTGCTTCTGATCACGTTCCAGTTATTAAGTAGGCAGCTACCTGTCTAGAGCAGACCTCTGCGTAGCAATGAGAGGCGAGAGCAGTCCCATTAGCACTTGGGAGAGATACCGAACAGAACCATGGAAGACCATCAGATAATCACTTGGTTTGGATGGGATGATGTGTGTGTGTGTGTGTGTGTGTGTGTGTGTGTGTGTAGGTGGGGAAGGAAGTGATGGGGCTGATGCTCTGAGCTGCTGGGGTGTGCCTGCAGCTAAGACCTTGGCACCTTTCTTAGAGGGCAGAGAGGAGATTTAGGGCCCCAAAGCAGAGAATTGGGAAGCCTGTCTCCTCTTACCTCTTATAATTATAAAGGAACTGGTTGCTCAGTTGGCGTGGCTCAGTGGTTGAGCGTTGACCCATGAACCAAGCATTCTCTGATTCGATTCCCAGTCAGGGCACATACCTGGGTTTCGGGCTTGATCCCCAGGAGGGGGCGTACAGGAGGCAGCTGATCAATGTCTCTCTCATTGATGTTTCTATCTATTCCCTCTCCCTCCCCCCCCCTTTAAAAAAATCAATAAAAACCTAAAAAAACCTGATTGATGGTCTATTCATGACTATGATGCAAGGACTACTTGGAGAGTAGGGGGAACGTAGGAGAGAAAACTGGGGGGACATTCACCTCCACTGCCTTTCAGGCTCAGCCCTGGGAATAACGCCTGCTTAGGAAATGAGCTGCCATAAAGCTAACCTTCTACATCTGCAGAGTGCTTTCCTGAGTCACAGATGTAACTGGGATTTACTCCAAAGAAGTGGTTCTCAGACTTTAGCATATATCAAAATTATGCTTCTTAAAACCCCCAGATTTTCCCACTCAGCAGCTCAGACAGAGCCTGATCACCTGCATGTCTGATTATGCAGATACTGGTGGTGCTGGCCCAGAGACTGTCCCTTGGATTTGGCTGCAAGGCTGTCGGGATTTTCTGTTTCACTTTGAATAATTTCTCATAAACTTGATGCGAGCTGATGAACTGGCCCCTCAGACAAGGGGAAATTTGGGGGTGAGGGAGTCTACTCTCTTCTCTCAGAGGCAGCATGATCTGTGCCAGGTTGGGTGGGTACTGAAAGCATTAGTTGCAGGATTCCGCCCTCACCCCAGTGAACCAGACTCTCCCCATCTCTCCGAGGCTGACTTGGCACCTCTTTCCAGCCAGATGGTCCCCCAGGGTGGTCCATCTGGGTCTGCTTATGAGAATGTATAAGCTGTGTCTGTAAAGTGTTGGAAGCTCTGGGGAGGGCATCTGAGTGCCAGCCCTTGTCATAATAAATGCTGTCCATTCATATGGTGAGCTGTGTGTCCTCAGAGCACCCACGGGCCTCAGCTCACTGGGCCTTTGCAACAACTTGGACAACCAGGTCAGTAGGAAGTAAGGGGAGAAAGTGACCGTGGATCAGTGGTATCATTCTACAGTTGAAAAACTGAAGCTCAGAGGTACCAAGTCACAAGGCCAGTTCGGACATTTCAATGAGCTAGCCAGTAGCAGGACCAGAGTTCTCCACACACTGTGGATTCCCATGGTATGACAGCACGTACCAATGGCTCAGGTAGTTAATGTCATGATTTCTGAAGCACTTTGACACTATGACGAGGTTAGTCTTTGCCATAATTCTGAGAGGTAGTGATAAGCCACTGAGAGGTTTGGTTCTTGTCCAGATCCCATAGGAAGGACGAGGCAGATCTGAAGGCAGCCCGCGTTCCTCTATGTGCAGCTCCCTCTGTCAGGACAGACCCCAATTCAACGCTCTCTTCATGTTAACAGTGTTCACTGAGATGCTTCATGAAAGGGGCCCAAATTCACTAGGAACTCCTCAGAGGTACGAGCTGAGCCCTGAAGCCAGGCTGACAGAGTTGGACTGTCCATCACATGCTCACTTGTAAGCGTAGGCAAGTGGCTTCCCCTCATTGAGACTCAGTTTCCCTGTGTGCGGTGGGGGTAGTAAGAACCTTCTTTATCAGGACTTTGTGAAGAGCAAATGAGCCGTGGCCATGCACCTCTCAGTGCAGCCCGACTGGGCGAAGCCTGATGAATGTTGGCTCCGCTACTCTCAGGGCCCCTGATGACAGGGGCGGTGACTGCCATCTCTACTGGCTTGGAGGGGGCAGTGGAGTCGGCTTTCTTTTGTGGGAGATGCTGGGTCCTAGTTACCAGGAAGCAGTGGTTTCCCTGGCCTGGGGCACAGCCTGTCCTTCCATTCTTGCCCTCATTCTGACTGATGTCTTGACAGTAGGTCTTGGCCTGGGTTTTGGCCTCTCTTTGTTGGTGGCCTCATCCAGGGAAAGTCATTTCAAACTATTTGTTGGTGACTGTGCTGCCTGTAGACTGAGATTCACGGGCAACACTGGCTTAACAGTCCATTAGGAATCACAGTGGGGAGATCATCGCGCATTATGCAGAGGCAATTGGCACAGCACTGACCAGGGTAGGGGGTGGCAGCTGAAGAGAGAGGTTCATTTAGACACAAAACAACTCCACATCCAGGAGGCAGGGGTCCAGTGCACTGGGCTGTCTTCAACCCTTCAATGCAGACACCGGTGCAGCCGGTGCCCTGGCTGGTGGGCTCTCCTTTCATTATTGAATAAAAAGCTGATAAAACCCAGGAGTTGTGTGGCCTTGCTCGAAAGGCCCAGCTGGGCCAGTCAGGCGTCTTTCTTCAGAATTCAAAGCTGAGGCAGTGCTGTCAGTGAGGGGTCTGCAGAAAGGTCCCGGTGTGGATCTGGGGCAGGGGCAGCTGTCATCTGAGCAGGAAGAGCGGAGTAGCCTTTCCGGAGCAGGGCCGTGAGGGACACCGCACTAACTCTTCCTCTTGTTCTTCACCCTTTCTTCTCACTGTGTCTATTTCAGACATAGAGAAAGCTAACTCTCAGAGGCTGTCTGCTCCCACACACAGGGACAGAGGAGGCACCTGCAGCTTTCTGGGTCCAGTCCCAGGCCATGGAGACCCTCACCATGCTCCCACTTTTCTTGGTGGTGACACGAGTGGGTGTCTGACACCTGCCCTAGCAGCTGACTTGTTTCAGAGTTCTTTGGCCAACCTGTGGGCGTTCTGCCACTTCTCTCCTCCTGGATAGAGCGATCACAGGTATTATTTCACTTGATCCTACACTATTCCTATGTAAAAGGCACGGTCAGCATCATGATTCTATTTTCAGAAGAAGAAACAAAGCCTCAGTTCTGGGCCTAAAACCCAGGCCCCTTCGTTCCCAGTCCAGAGCTTTCCTACATGATCTTCTTGTTCTCCATTACCGTCTACCACCAGGGTAACTGCTGAGTTTGTAAATCCAAGGATCTCAGCCCATCCTGGCCTGTGCTCCCTCCCCCACACACACACTCTGCCATACGAACCACTATACCACATCCCTGTCCCTTAGCTGCGGCAGATGCCCAGTGGGCCCGGCAGTAATGCAGCGGCTGCGCTCGGAGGGAAAGCCTTGTGGCCACAGGAAGCAGTTCTGTTCATTCAGTCTCATCTAATTAAGAGTCACTGAACTGTCAGACACATCACCTTCTGGATTAGGCATAAAACCAAGACCCCGAATTCTCCAAACTCTGTTGTTGCTCGGAACTCTGCTGTTCCCTGATGCTTGCCTGCCAGCAGGAGTGGAGGGCCTGCCTCCAAAGTGTGGGCTACCCTGAGGTAGGACATACAAAGCCAGGGCTGGGAGGGATGTCCCTGGTTCTGGGATCCAGGGCCACTGGTGTGCTGAAGCCAGTCACGTGCCTGCATCTCTTCCTGTGTGCAGTGACCTCAGGGTGGTAGCTTAAAATGTCATTGTTGGGAGTGTTCACAAGGCAGAGACCAGCAAATGGGGAAACCAGGGCTCCCTCTCTACCTTTCTGGAGAGCCTGTTAAACATCTGCTGGATCGCCACTGCCCAGGAACCCCAGAGGTACCTCGAGAGCCTGCATGGGAGTGTGGGTAGAGGCTGAAGGGGTGGAATTGCAGGCCCCTCAGTCACAATGCAACCTGGGCAGCCAGGCTTCTGCCTGTTCCACAGAATAACAGCAGCCAACCTTTCCTGAGCACTGAACATGTGCCCGGTTCTACGCTGAGGCACAAGTATCGACTCAGTTTCTCTTCTTATGACCCTGAGAGAAGGTAGTATAATTAACTGCCTTCTTGCAGTTGAGGAAATGAGGCTCAGAGAGGTCAGGTAACTCCTTCTCATCACAAGCTAATAAGGGTGGCACCAGGATTTGAATTTGGGCAATCTGACTCTTAACCCACACTCTTACTTCTATGCTGTATTGCTTTTCCACTTCTCATTTCATTAGGGAGAAAATTCCCAGGTAAAATATGTTAGAAAATCAACTAACATTTTCACTAAAGTATTAATTGTGAGACATAAATATTCCCTTCCACCCTCTGCACCTGGCTGCCTCTGTCCTGAGATTTATCAGAAGCTACTCACTCAGAGTTGGCTGAATCAAGAAATGATAAGTAAACTTCACAAACCCTAAACGCACTCCACCCCTTCTGTCTGGTTTTGGGATGGGAGGCTGAGCAGATGCACCTTGGTGGAAGAATCACTCAACTATGCTGAAGATGACATCTAAAGAGAGAAAGACAATCAAGCGCACCATCTGGGCCCACACACAGCATGGGCTCCCAGGTGGCTGCTGGTGCTGTTCACGCCGGGCTGCCTGGGGCGGAGAAGGTCAGCCAAGGGTGAAGAATGCCTGGGTATGAGCTGAGACCTCAGTGCCTGAAGCCTTCCCACCATTTGTAACCCACTCTGGACAGTCTAACTTTCCTCAAAAAGTCCCAATGCCACCCTCTGGACCTTTAGCCACCCCACATCACTCACGGTTTGCTAAGCAAGCCCCAGGCTTTTTCTCCATCCAATTGAATGAAAAGATGCAACCAGGCCCGGGCTCTCAACTTCGTTTTTACACTTTAGTTCTAATGAAAGCCCCTGCTTCTTAGGTTCTCTCATCTAAAACTGGGATAATGAGCTACTGTATGGGTTATGCTGAGGAGTGTGAGATACCTCATCTAGAGTACTTAGTGCACTTTGGTTCCTGGCCAGACCTGGATGTGGGTCAGCACTGACTGATGGTGGCGCTGCTGTGTTAGTTAGTGCTGTGTCCATATCCCCTCCTCACCACCGTCCCCACTGTCTCTGCTCTAGGATCACCTTTTCTTGCTCTGTCAAGTTTCACCGGCAAGGCCCCACTCACACTGTGCTACATCCAAGGCTTCTGGGACTCTCCCAGGGAGAGCGGTCTCTTCTTCCACACAGTATGTGACATTGCTTCTATCTTCTAGGGAAGGCCACGTATACTAGTATTTGATGTCACAGCAGTCTTGGCAAACGTTCCTGGACAACGCCTGCATTATTTAGGGTCATACCATGGCCAGATTCACTCACGTTCTGCCCTCCAGGTCACAGGTGAGTGCTGTGACACCGCTGGCCTCCCTGGCATTTGGGATGTCCAAAGTCTCTCATGTCAAGTGCCAAGCTTCAGCTGGGATTTGACCTGGTATGTTTTCATGTTAGCCATCCCCTTTAGAATCTGCAGGCTACCTTAGCAAGGCCTTCCTGTTGGGGTGGGTGGAAAGAGTTTTCTTCTTGTATATGGTGGTCAAGAGTGTATCTCAGAAACTCTTGCCTCCATTTCTGAAATGCTTAATCGCATCCTAGTGGCTTGGCCCTTCCCAGGCCCTTAAAAAGAGCCATTACTAGTTATCAAATCTTCCTATGTACCAATCACTATGATAAACACAAAATATACAATCTCTTATTTACTCCACATGACATCTCTATGAGATAGACACTATTATCACTATTTTACAGATAAGTTGAGATGAAGAGTAGCAAAGGATGGCCAAGTTCAGACTGCTGGTAAACTGCCTAATGGAGACCTGAGCCTAGAACATCGACTCCAGAGCCAGAGTTCCTAACCAATATGACACGTAGTTTGCCAGGTACCTCTGAAGTTTTTGTTACCTCATGAACTATTTATACAAGGAAACCCACAAATGTTGCAAAAGAAAAGAATAACTGTTCTGAGATAGGCGCTATTCTTTGAAATAAGCAATAATGTCCTCATAAGATATTTTATCTTATTTATTTGAAAACTAGAGGCCCAGGGGGAAGGCGGGGGGTGGGGGGGGGGGGTGGGGGGAGGGTCCCTCAGTCCGGCCTGCCCCCTCTCACAGTCTGGGAGCCCTCAGGGGTGGGAGGCGACCTGGCGATCAGGGGAAGGCGATGCCCCATCACACTTCTGCTGCTGCCACTGCTGGCAGCACAAGCCTCGGCCAGCCCTGGTTACCTGAGCCTCAGGCGACCCTGGGGGGCTGGGCAGCCACCATCCGAGGCTTGCCTGCACCTCGGGCCGGCCCTGGGCAGCTGGGGGGATGATGGGACCGAGGGACTCCAGAGGCAGGCACGTGGCAAGGCCGGGCCCGCCTGGAGGCGAGCCCGGCTTTGCCGCGTGCCTGCCGCCCCAGCGGGGCTGAGGGGACTGGGTGCCACTATCTGGTGACTGTGGGTGCCGCCATCTTTGAGGGCATGGCAGTCAATTAGCATATTCCCTCCTTATTGGCTATGGACACCACCATCTTTGAGGGCGGGGCAGTCAATTAGCATATTCCCTCCTTATTGGCTTGGGCGTCGCCATCTTTGAGGGCAGGGCAGTCAATTAGCATATTCCCTCCTTATTGGCTGTGGTCACTCCATCTTTGCGACGGCATGAGGGTCAATTAACATATTCCCTTTTTATTAGATAGGATTTAAATCTCTGGTGATGGATAGGACTGATCAAGTTCTATAATTTTTAATAAATGTTCTGGTCTAAGGTGAAAAATAAAGAAAACACCCAACTCAGTAAGTAGTTGAGTCTCATGCAGAATGTTGGGGAGTCAGCCTGCTCCTGTTTAGGGCTCTTGGTCTTGTTTGTCTCCACGTAAGAAGAAAAGTCTCCAGTAGACGGCCCCCAGGAAGCAATCGGGCTGACAGCAAATTCTTCCCAGGGCTCCAGGGGAACTGTTTCAATCTTGAGTTTGCTCAAGCGTCAGGCAAGCTGATTGTTCACTAGTTCCACTCGAATGTGGATTTAC
The DNA here is from genome assembly GCF_964212035.1 of Myotis nattereri. Taxonomy (NCBI): domain Eukaryota; kingdom Metazoa; phylum Chordata; class Mammalia; order Chiroptera; family Vespertilionidae; genus Myotis; species Myotis nattereri. Next base: position 70,872,421 of record NC_138085.1, on the reverse strand, counting down.
TCTGCCCGTGGGTACCCACCTTTCTGTGCAGCTTCTCAGCTTCATCTCCACAAAATAAACTGCATGAGGCTGAGAGGCGGCGCCGGTGCCATCTCCCACTTGGAATCACCTGCTTGTTCACTTCCCTGATCTTGCCCCTCAGTGATGCTTCGCTCCATTGTAATTAGTTGTCACACGTTCTCCTTTTCTACCAGACAAGCTCTGTGAGGACCAGCAATTCCCCACTGTGTGCACTCACAGACAATTAATAAATGTTGGGGGACTGATAAACAAATGGTTCTGGCATAGGTCTTTTTCAACTAAGGGATAAACAATGAGGAATATCCTAGGTATATGTGGGAGCATGGATGACCCACACAGAATTTAAAAGGAGCCCTTCCCCTGTGGTTATCTGTACGTATATTAACTGGGACTGGTGTCTCCCTGGATCAGCAAATCAGGGTTTGTTCTGTGTCCGGTTCCCATCCCATGAAGAAGGGACTGTTTGGGCTGGCCCCGTGCTCCTCTGCACCCTAATTCCAGGCTTCACCCCTCGAATTTCACCGGCGCTATGCCATTCAGCTGCCAGATTGTTCCAAACAGCAGGGTTCCTGGCAGGTGAGCTCCCTCTCAGTGAGGAACGTAGGCAATTAGCCCAGAAATTCTCCTCCCTTTTCCCTGGGCGCTTTCTTGTGGTGAGTTAGGTCAAGTCATGGTATTTCATTAGGATAATAAAAGGGAGAAAGTCAAACTCTTAGAATGTGAAAGTCGCTCACGTAATAAAAGCTGACTGGTAATTTATGGCTGTTCCACCTGAGGGTGACTTCGGGATCAATACACACTCTAGTTGGACTTCCAGAGACTCAATTCATAGAAGCTCTCAGTGGATCATTAGTGAGCTGTGCCAGCCAGCTCACCTCCCAGAAGGCAGCCAGCGACACCCGGCTCATCCCCAGACTGAAAACATCCTGAGCGGAGGGCTGGTTGGGTGGTCTCACTGCCTTCTCACCTCCTTTTCCATCTCAGAGAGAACTTTACCTAACACAGAGTTCGTGCAGCGTGGCCCTTGGGTGGTGCCCATGTCTTTGCAGACTTTGTCCAAATGCTTCCTCATCCATGTGAGGAAGAAGATGTGCATTTCAACACCTTTCTTATATCCAGGGCACTCAGTACCCACGGTCTGAAAACTGGCCAGATTTGAAGCCATGAGTTGTGGCTTTCCCGGCTTAGTTCAGATGACCTTGGCTCTCTGCAGTCCACGAACCCTTCCTGATGGGAAAGGGTCTGCATAGCCAAGAGCAAGCCTTCTGGGCCCCAGGTGCAGAGTTTGCATGCTGTCTTGACCTTGGCTAGCCAGTCGTCTCCCATCAGGGTTCTAGCCCCTGCGTAGCCGCTGGCCTTTGGGCAGCAGGAAGTACAAAGGGCACACATTACCCAGGGCTTCTTACAAAAGGCTCACCCCTGCACACAATGGATACCTTTTCCAAAAGCCCTGTACTAAATGTGTTTTTGTCAGTTACTTCATGTTAAGATTCTGCTCTTTGGGCATCTTCCCCTGTATATGATTCTGTGGTGGGCGTCAGGTGCTGCGGAAATACAGAGGTGATTCATTGATTCTTATCCCCAAAGACTAGCAATCTTAGGGCAGATGTGACAGGAGCACAAATAGCTAGGAACTGCGGTAAAACGTAAGCACCATAATGGTGGCGAAAATAAAAGCCTGCAGACATTTAGAGAAGTCATTTCTAGGTGGATGAGATGAATTAATTATACTTAATTTATGTGCTCTATAGTATAGGTGCTTGTACATGAGGTTTGCTTAAAGAGGGTGGTAGGAAGCCCACTTACTCTGGGTTTTTCTAAGAATAGTGTTCTTCTAAATCCACTCCCTGTGCACCCCTGTCACTGGGCCTGGAACCAACAGGCTGCCAGGAGCGCAGAAAGACAAAGAGAAGTGGAGAAGGATGGCCATATAGGGAGGGAGGCTCCCGGAGGCCATGCTGTCAGGGCTGAGCAGCAGTCTCCCCGGATGCTCCTTGTTGGGGAGACTCTCCAGAGCCTCAGGAAACTGATGGACCTGCAGGCTGATCTCGCAGGCAGTCTTAAATCGATACCCCTGATTGGCAAAACTGGTCCCCATGCTATCAGGAGTGGTGACAGCTTTCAGACGGGGCATAAACTGATTGTTAAAGACCCCTCAGCATTATTCACCAGGGCGGGAGAATTCGTTTCAGTATCCGGGAAAAACAGCCATTTGGATAATTGCATTCTGTTTCCCTGTGTCTCCTCTAACGCATTAGCGGGAGATAATACTCCACATTCCAAGTCCAGAACCATCCCACAGAGCTGCCATTAAACAGCTGTCACCTTCCTCCCCATAACTGGATGCATTTCTCGGCAGGAAGAATGACTCCCTGTGTGTGTGCGTGCGCGCGTAGGCCGCATCAATCCTGGCACGCAGGAAATGTATCACCGGAGTGAGAGGCAATGCATTACAGCGAGAAAAACATTGGACTAGTGGTCAGGAGACCGGGGTTCTGGACTGGGCTCAGCTGTGACTTTTGGTGTGACCTTGGGTAAGTCATTGAATTTCACTGGTGCCTGGGTTTCCTAAGCTGTAATGTGAGGAGACTAGGCTAGGTGATTCCTCTGGGGTCTGCAGTTGGATGGCACCATGTGGTGTCCTTATGAGCAGAGCAGGAGGTCTCCATGACTCTTGCTTTGGGCTGGAAAGTCTTAAAACAGATTGGCCACACAATCCTCGGAGACTATGCCCTGTCCACGGCCACCAACCCCAAAGAGTGAGGTTGTGAAGGCACGGGGCCCGGTTCTTCTTTGCTCCTCGTTGATCTAAGCTACGAAGACAGGTTGCCATTGAAAAAAATTATATTTGGCTCATTCTTTCCTCACTTCATTGTTTTTCATGATCCATATCAGACCTCTGACCCCACTAAAGTAATGGGAAATTAGAGAATAAAATGATGAAGGAAAGGATGAAAGGGGAGAGGGAGGGATGGATGGGGAGGAGAAGAATTAGAAGAGAATGGGGGGGGGGGGGAGACTCCTGGAGAAGGAGCTATTGGAAGGAGGCCAATGCAGAATGACAGGAGGTTATGGAAATACGTGCTGGAGGTTTAAGAAATTCATGTCCCCTCTTCTTTCTTTCCTTATCCCCTTCCTTGCCTCCCTTTTTCCTTCCTTTCCCCCTTTCCTTCCTTCCTTATTTCTTTCCCTCCCTCCCTCTCTCACTCCCTCCCTCTCTCTCTCCCTGCCTTCCAATAAACACTTATTAGCACCCAATCATCTGACACACAATATTGTACATCACAATTCTATATGCTAAAGATGGGTAAGTTGTGGTGCTAAACATGAATAAAATTTGAATAAAACATGACCGATCCTTGAATGCAAGGAGGCGAGTGTCTGATGTGCGATGAGGTGTGGAAAGACTAATAGGAGGGGTGTGTACACAGCAAAGGGAATGGGTCAATTCTACTGGGAGAAGGAAGGAGTGTTAGGAGGCCTCATGGAACTGGATGGTCTCATGAGATGAGAGAATTTCTGTGTTCTTCTATTATGCAGCGCCCTCTCGATAGCTTTGCAGAATGATCTTCCTTTACTCAGGAAATACTTCCATATTTCCACAGTGCTGTGAAACACCTTTACCTGTATTCGCCGCACTGTGCTGTAATCACCGCCTTCCATGTCTGTCTTACTCACTAGACTTAGCGCTTTAAGACCAGGAGACTTAGCTTAGTTTCCTTCGTATTTATATTGTCTAGGACCTACCTACCACAGTGCCAGCAAACAGGAGATGAAACTCCCTCCCCCCCAAGCAAACAAAACCCTCTTCTCCCACTTCCTTTCCCTTCCCTTCCCTTCTGTTTCTTTTGCACCCGCCTCTTCTTCTCGCCCAGGTCCCCAGTAGAAGTGGGTTAGCCTCAGTTTCTCTTTCACACTGGCTGTCTAGAATGTTTTTCTCAGAGCGTGGGGCTGCAGGGCTCTCTTCCCAGGCAGAGCCTGGTGTGCTACTAACAAGTCAGTGGCTCACAGGAATGCCTCTCCTCTGGGAGTACACAGCACACTCTGGCTTTCTTCTTCCTGGGGGGCCTTCATCCATTGCTGCTGGGCTGTTTCTTAGAAAAGAACATATCCAGGCAACTGGAGGCGTGGCCTTTTCCACCAAGGGGTGCCTCTTTGAGCTCACACCACTAAGCCCCAAAGAGGTTGGGCTCTTGACTTGAAAGTGAAGGTGGAAGTCATCTGGCCTTGACTCACACCCTCATGAATCGGTCACCTCTACCAGGATGTGTATTCTAGGTCTATGAGCTCATGGACTACCACCACCTCTGGATCTAAGATGCAGTTCTACATGGTTGTCTAGATTGTAGTTGGCTTGGCCTACATACAGGTTACTCAGTCTATATTTTTCTGAGGGAATGGGGTCTTTTCATCTTTGTACACAAGTCCAGGGACCTCAGTGAAGGACACATTTAAAATAATTAAAGTTAATAATTCTTCATCATTTCCACCTCTGAAAGCAGGATTCTTGGAAAGCTGGTACAATCGGAGTCAACAACTCAGACTCAGGCATCTCTTCAGAAAAGTTATTAAGAAGGGTATGGTGGACACCAGTTGCAATCTCTTTGTGAAGAGCATCAGGAGACTATAATACTTTAGCTGGAAACTGAGGTAACTCTGGCAAGATTTGGGACTCTCTTATATATGGGACCTTCTTCTTCCTCTTCCTCTCATTTTGGGAGTGATATTATGAAACTCTAATGGTGCCACTGAAATAAGTCTAAGTTCTTAAATATGTCACCCAATCTCATAATCCCTCATTATTATGGGCTATAAAGAGAATCAAAATGGGAAAAATCTAAACATTACTGAGTTAGTGTTCTACATTGAACTGGAGACTTTCATGATCACAGACTGATTAAAGGGAGGCTTTCTCTCCATATACATATGTCTCAGATAGCTTCCCAACTTCCATCACAGACCAGGAAAAAAATGCCCAGCTTGGGTAACAATAATACCCAGGAGGGCTGACAGGCTTTGGTTTCAGGAATGTCTCCCCATGGCCTCCTGGGAAAGGAAATGGTGCAGCTAGAACAGGGGTGGGCAAACTTTTTGACTTGAGGGCCACAATGGGTTCTTAAACTGGACCGGAGGGCCGGAACAAAAGCATGGATGGAGTGTTTGTGTGAACTAATATAAATTCAAAGTAAACATCATTACATAAAAGGGTACGGTCTTTTTTTTTTTTTTAGTTTTATTCATTTCAAACGGGCCGGATCCGGCCTGCGGGCCGTAGTTTGCCCACGGCTGGACTAGAAGCATGGAGGCATCTCTGAGATGAGGGCAGGGCTTGAGATGGAGAAGGGCCAGCTAAGGAGTTCAGCTCGCCACGGGCTTCATGTCCATGCTCAGGAAAGCTGGGAGCCCTAACACGTTTGCACTAAGAGGAAACTGTGCTGACAGAAATCCTGCCAGTTCTCTCTGAGGGACACACTGTCCTTGAGGAAAGAGCCAACCATCATCTTTACATGTGTCCTAGTTTTCATTGTCAAAGAAACTGAAGCCCTACTCAGGCATCCCTGCCACTCTCTTCCTCAGAATATGGACGGTGGAGAGCTGGGGCTCAGGGCAGTGGTTAGATGATTAGAGAAGGTGAGCCTGTGAGGAGCCCTGTTAGGAGAGTGAGGTCTGTGCATTTCCTATGGGGGGCTTGGCCTGGTGGGATGGGGGAAGGAGGGAAAGACCAGAAAGATTGAGGGGACTTGCAGCAAAATGACATGCGTCCCTGGGTGAGCTCTGGGCTCTTCAATAGATCAGGCTAGTAGAGGGGGCAGCCAAGAGTTTGTGGATAGACAGCACAAAATTAAGTTCTTAAATATGCCACCCAATCTCATAATCCTCATTATTATGGGCTATAAGCAGAATGATGAAGAATTACTAATTTTAAATCTTCCCAACCAGAATCTGATGGTTCAGAATTCTTTCCTTTCCGTTCTCCTTCCCATTCCTCTTGGGGGTGAGAAACATGGGAGGCTTCTGTGCCACCTGATAAGAGCTATCCATTCTGGCCTCTGCAGAACCACTCCCTCTTGGTGTCTGGTCATCAGGCAAACCCTGTGAGTCCTGTCTGCAGGTCATCTAGTCCATACATATCGCTCCCACTCCATCCACAAGTCCTCCGCAGGTCTGCCCACACCATCTAGGCCACCTCTGGGCCCCTGCCAGGAAGACACTGAGACTCAACACTGGAGACACTCTCATGCTGCGATGTAGGGAGAGGCTGGTCATGAGAGGCTGGTCACAAACATTTGAGAAGGGAAATGATGGGTATGCCTTTATTTATTTACCACACAGCATAAATGACTGCTATCACTCTGTGAATTGAGTCAACGCTTTGGCATTACATACAGCCACAGGTTGGGGTGGAGAGAGAAATGGACAAAGGGGCCATGCTAGGGGGAAGATGGCAGTGAACGGAGGATAGCCCTCTAACGTTAGTATGCATACATATTAGGGAGAGAGCATGTGAAAGCCAGCACGTAAGAGTTTGTGTCTGTGCACTAGCAACAAAGAGAGACGGTACGATAAAATGCAAATAGAGACCATCTCTCCTTATAATTTTCTGCTTTCTGTTCTAATCCAAATAATGTAATCCTAGGAATGTCTCCCCCCAGCTTTATACACTCAGAGCCCAAATCCACAGGCAGAGGCTTTAGGCTCCTCACAGTCTCCTTGATCTTGGGGAGTGGAGTGTAGGGAATGAGTCCCAGGCCTCCCAACCAAAGTGACCCTCTCTGGAGTGACCTACTGCTGTTCCCACCTGGGACAACTTGTTCACCTGCCCTGCTGTGGGCTTCTGAACCATTCACCTCCACAGAGGCTGCCTCAGCATTGGTGAGCTGATTAGAGCCAATGTTTTCATTATATTCAGATTTCATAGATGACTGAAAGGATCAGCTTATAAAAGCAAAAGAAAGTTGAGGCATTCAACCTCTCTGGGCCTTTTAAGACAACAGACTATTATGTTCATGTGAATTTCCAGGAAGAAGCCTCTAATTAAAGCTTATTGCCTCTCAGCTGCCATTGGCCCGCGATGTGGCTCGTCCTTCCTGTTCATTAGAGCAAAAAGGCATCCTAGTGAGGAGGTAGCCTCATGGAGCCCATGCCCACCTTCCGGCCCAGGCCCCCTGTGAGCTGGGGAGGATCCCAGTGCTGCCATGATAGCCCCATCACCCCCCCTACGCGTGACTTGGGATTCAGACAGGATATTACATGCCTGTTCTTGAAGGAAATGATAAGACCCTGGTCTACCAGTTGTATGAATGATTAATGAGGGATAATTAGTCAATGTTTGTTAAGCATTTTATAGACACAAAATGCTGGCTAAGAGCTAAATGAAATAGCAGAAGCAGCAACATCCAAAAGACTGTACACCTACCCAAATGCTACACAGAGAATCCCAGAATGTTGGGTGGAGGGAAGGAGGGATCACCGAGCAATTGCCCTGTGGTTTCCAAGCTGTGATTTCAGGGCCTTCTGGGCAGGTGCCCTGCAACTGCCTCCCAGTGTTGCCTCCCCAACACATCACAGCTGGGAAGGCAAACTAAAGGTCCACAAAACCGTGTTTGCAGCATAAGTTGAAGGCAAATAATGCCCCTAACTTCAAAATAACCATTAGTAAAGGGGAAAAAAGCATTGTATCCCATCCTCCCAGCCTATGCCATCAGCCAGCAAGCAGCTTCCTCAGCCCTTGTGCTTGGCCCTCCACTCTGGAGGATGTCGGTGTTTGGGTCCCACAGCTCCAGATGTGGGGAGGTCTGTCCAGGGGTCTGGGCAGAGCAGAACTAAAATGTCTCCCAGCTCTTCAGATACAAGTTTAGTACCTCTCCTGATATCTCTCTTTTTTTAAAAAAAAAATATATTTTATTGATTTTTACAGAGAGGAAGGGAGAGGAATAGAGAGTTAGAAACATCGATGAGAGAAACATTGATCAGCTGCCTCCTGCACACCTCCTACTGGGTATATGCCCGCAACCAAGGTACACATCCTTGACTGGAATCACACCTGGGACCCTTGAGTCTGCAGGCCGACGCTCTATCCACTGAGCCAAACCAGTTAGAGCTCCTGGTGTCTCTCTTCAAGCAAAACAAAACAAAATAGGAAAACCAAACCAAACCAACTCTGAGATCAATTCTGTCCTCAGGAAAATTTAAGAAGCTGTAGGCCAACGCACAGGGGACTTTAAAATCTAATATTTGCTTAGTCTGACCCTAACCTTGACCTCAGTTTTAGGAACTGAACCCTTCTCTGCCTGATTTGGTGGGTTAAGCCCCAATGCTGGTCTCTGGTGTCACTTTGGGACTCTGCCTACCATCCACTCACCTGTCACTTGCAGTGAGAGGATACCTGTCCTCTGGCTCAGCTTCCTGGCAGGCGCTCCCAGGCCTGGCTCCTTCCCTCACCCATGTCCCTCTGTCTTCCTGGAGCGGTGCTTCCCCAGCATCTCCTTTGATGTGTCCCAAATGGCAGAGAGGGGTGAAGTCACCTCCCAGAATCTGTGGATCACTATGAGCAGACAGTGTCTTTAAAGCCCACACTTTATCTTAAAATTTGTGTGTAGTTTGCATTAAAGTGCAATATATAGCCATGCTGGTTTTCATATAAAAATGTCCCTCCACTCCAATCTTCCGGTAAAACCAAAGCTCTGTGGACTCTGGGTTTTCACATTCCCAGAACACCACTACTTATCCTCAAGGTCTAAGAATCACTGGCCCCACTTGATCCTAACCCACTGGTTGGATCCTGGCCCCTCTTAACTTGCCCACAGCCAATGCCTTTGGCCAATTCCTGTGTGGCTGAAGTGTTGGAGGCAGCCTGGTCTCAGACCTGTGGGGCAGAGCACGGACAGCAGACTTTCCTTCCCTCCTCCAGCAAACATCCTTAAGCCTCACCAAGCCTCCTGAGTTGAGCAATTTACTGCTAACTCAGTGTTTCTTGATGACTCATATCAACTGCTTGAACCATGGTCAGTTAAGTCACAAAGCCACTGGGTGACTCAAGAAGGGGCAGAACTAACCCTGGCTGATTTCCCACTAGGATGCAGACCCCATGTCACACTATCACACTTAACTCACACGGACCAGGATGGGTACCACTGTCTTCATTTCATCCATGAATTATTTAATACTATAGGATGTAATGGACACGTAGCACGAAAGCAACTGAGGTAGGATTTAAACCCATGCTTTTCTTACAAAAATCCTGTTCTCCTTCCACTGTCCATCTGCTGCATCTTTTTGCCCATTTCACTCATTAAGGCCTCCATCAAAGAATGACAGACACAGAGACAGGAGGTGAGGTTGGGATGTATGAATTCTGCCATCAGCTTCAGAAACATGAAGAGGGTGTGGGAGAGGTAGTGGACTGAAACCAATGTCTAAACTGACATGTCTCTTATCATCTATGGAAAGAATTTATCTTGGTCCACCTTGCTCTTCTCATAGCCATAGATTTGACGGAATGGTTGTAAGAGGGGCCTTAGAGATCTACAGAGGGAACACAGTTTCACCAAGCCCCTCATTTATCACCAGCGAGAGTTCTGGTCTTATTAATAACTGGGGTTTAATCTTCTACATTCAAAGAGACTCCCATTACCCAAAACAATAATTTTTAAAATTACCCTGCAGTGTGTCAATCGCATATTGAATACTAAGAGTTACTTAAAGCTAATAAATGCTTTTAGAAATTATTTGAACATTTGATGAATTAAAAGTTATGAAATATTTATAAGCAGTAACAACACCATTTAGCACCATTAATAAAATAAATACATTAGAGAGAATGAAATTCATTACTATTTTACCATTAGACATTGATGTCAATGACTGAATATTGCTCCAAATTACTTGTAAAATAGACCAATTATTTCAGTGTGATTAATCTTTTCAATTATTTCTTTTATGTAGTTGTAATTTGAAAGTAATTTTCTCGTGGGAGTACAATGACCTCAGCACACTAGGTCCTTATTTATTTATATTTAAAAACCTTGGTGTCTGCCCCCCATTTCTGGGTGATTTCCAGTGGCCAGATATTTAAAATAGTTGCCCAAGCAATCATTATTGTTCCTAAGCACTTTTTTATTGGCTTTATTAGTGATTATGAATAAGCCCTCCCAAAATTAGAGACTCTCTGCCACCAGCAGTAACATTAGCAGAAAAAGGAGGGACTAGCAAAATCCTTTCCTTGTTCCACCAGCTATGGCCCTGCTGTGTTAGACCCTGAGCTCAGCCTGAGGAAGGCCCCGTGGTAAGCAGGTTGAAGGACTTCTAGGCTCTTCCCTGGCCTCCAACCATCCCCACAGGATTAAACAGTCCTATTCCTTTTCATTACATAATGAATTTTGTGTACCCTGCCACAAAAGAAAAATGACTTTATTAGAGATAAAAGCATAGATTGTAGGGAGTAGGGAAGAGAACTCTGCAGCTGCCTTCAAAGTCAGAAAGTGGATCCGGGCTGTTAGGCTCTGTTGGGAAGGTGGTAACCTTTCCCTGGCCCATCGGCTCGGACAGAGCCCAGACAGAAAGTGAGATGTGGGAGTGAGCCTGCAAGCACACCTGGGTAGTTGTGCAGGATTAGTCATCCCTGGTTCCAGAGTGAGGGCATTCAGCTCAGTCAGGGCCACAGGACAGAGAGGGCAACAGTATTGATTGTATCAAGCTCTGTGCCAGGGGTTCTACACACAATATCAGTTTCAATTCCCCAACAAACCTATAATTATGTATTATTAGCCCCATCTACTGATGAAAAAATTGAAACTCATAGACTTTAAAAAACTCTTCTAAGCTCAAGAGGGTGGTCAGTGATGGAGCTGGGATTCCACCCTCATTCTGTCTTATTCCAAAGCCTCAATCTCTCTCCTACCCTGTAACAGGAATATCTTCCCTAAGTGCAGACCAGGAGAAAAGAACTGGTAGTTTTTAGTAGTTTGAGTGCAGAGATTAAAAAAGAAGACACAGTCTTTGATTCCAGGAACTTAGCATCTATTGAGTGAAGCACATAAATAACTCTGGTAAGAAGTAAACTGTTCTAAAATAGAAATGCCTTACACATCCACACTGACCCCTTCACACCCCTTGGTGACCACAAGAGTCCAAGCCAGAGAAGGAGTGCAGAGAACATCTGCTTCCCCATGGAGCCCATCTGTTCTTGGACCTGGAGCCTCTGATGGGAGGTAGCTGGACCATTAGGATCTTCCTAAGTTTCCTGACCAATCCACCTTCCCTAGAGAACCAGAGGCAGACTGCTTTTCTCCCTTTGCTAAGAATGTGTCCTGCCAGAGGAAACACTTTCTGGATCATTAGAGAAAGTAAGAGAGGTCAACTCTCTTGGTTTCATAAGCGTAGAGAAGCAGACAAGAAACAGGTCCTTTAAACTCTACAATAGACTCGCTGCAAATGCAACATAAACTATAGAGGAACAATTTTGTAGGTGAAAGGGAGTTGTAGGGTAAGGAAGAAAAAAAATGTGCACAACTCGGTGAGATCCTTGATCAAAGGTACAAATAATTTTTTTGCTGGAGTAATTGTGCTGAGCCTGGAGATTTGTAGGCTCATTCCCTTCTCGTGATGTTGCTCAAATAAGGTTGCCAATTCTGGGAAATGATACCCTCTCCCTGTCACATTCCTGTAAACTAGCTCCCTCTTGGCCTCTTTTGGACGGTACATAGGTCCTTGACATCTGCGAGGATTGATGATGTCCAGAGGCACTCACAAATCCCCAAGTTCGAGAGTGCGGAAACGTTTGTGCAAGCTCCTGGCTTACTCCCAAACTGCATGTTTCCTGTACATTGCCTCACATCACAGGTTAACCACCCTTTCAACTTGAACTGAATTTCAATCTATCACATTATGGTGATTTTTCTGTCCCCCATACATAAACCAGTTTTGATTAAAGAAAAAAAAAAGTACACACTTTGTAAGTTCTTGCAAAACTAGCGATGAGTGAAGAGACAGAGCACAAGGCGCTGGGAGGTCAGTTCCCCACCTAAGGGAGTCTCTTTCACACACAAGCTCCAAGAGGCATGAGATTTAACACCGGACCTCTACATGCAACAGACGGCTGTATGTTAAGGGCCTTCATGGTTGTTCATGAACAGTCTCCAGCGGTTCTCAACCTGTGGGTCGTGAACAATGAAAATACATCCTGCATATCAGATATTTACATTACGATTCATAACAGTAGCAAAATTATAGTTATGAAGTAGCAACGAAAATAATTTTATGGTTGGGGGTCACCACAACATGAGGAACTGTATTAAAGGGTCACGGCATTAGGAAGGTTGAGAACCACTGGAAGACTTTAGGTCTGTGAGTGCCACAGGTTTCCTTCTTGTCCACATGTCATTCTTGGGCTTCTAAGACCACACATTCCTTGGCACAGGTGAGAGCTCCCTCCCAGGGTACCTCTGGGCAGAGAAGACCCAGCAGGAGAATAGCAGTAATGAAATCAACTTCCTCCTGAAGATTCTCCTGTACCCATCTCTATACCCTCTGCATGTGGAAACAACAAAGAACGTTTATAGTCATGAAGCGAGGCCTTCTGAAGATCAAGGGAAGATCAACCTCATCTACAGGGTAGGGCAAAAGAAGGTTTACAGTTGTGATATGCAAAACACAGAGTTCATTTGTGTATTATTGTTTATTAATTATTGTATTATTTTCCATGCAAACAGCTGTAAACTTCCTTTTGCCCCACCCTGTGTCTACTTATGATCCATTGCATTCTGCTTACCAATCAGAATTGAGGTAATAGCTAATAAAGTGATACATATAAAATATGATTTTGAAAATAGGAATACAAAATAAAAAATTCTGTAGAGGGAGGGAGAAGTAGACATCAAAAAACTACATAGATAGAATTACGGTGATATAGTTCAGAGTTTCCTGGTTAAAAAAAAAAAAAGGCAGAAAAAAACCCAACCCAATCAATTATGCTTCAGGAGAGAGATGGCATCTCGAAATAAATTCACAGTCAGGGACTTAAGCCAAAGGAATTCAATGACACAGTGGACCATGCTCCAATGGTTTTTACAAAATAAGTGAAAAATTTGACATATAACCATTTCCCATGTTGTTTCTAAATAATAGCTTAAACCAAATCATTAAAAAATACTTAATATAAGCTTTGCCTCAGGAAAAACAAAGTATAATAATCATTATCAAGTTGGCGGGGTGAGGAGTTGGAAGAGCTGGCAGAATGTGGGTAATTACTGAAACTGGGTGGGGGGTTTCTGATGATTCGTTGCATTATTCTATTCATTTGTGTACATTTGAAATTTTCCATCATAAAAATCTAAGAAAGATGGTGAAATCATTCAGCAACCAGAGAATTGAAGCTAATATGTTATCTAATGAAGACTATATTCTGTGCGATGAAGTTTTAAGTTAGGCAGATATAATGTTATATTAGATCTTTGAAAACCAACCATCTGGGCTGTGAAGCACTTGATGTTCAGAATCAGCCCTAAGCACTGTAGACTTTTCTAGATAAACGCGCACATTCCCAGCTAATCATGGTGGCGGTTACTGACACACTTGAGACAACATGCTATATAGGAGTGAAGGAGCAAGCCAGACCCAGTTACCTTCACTGCAGTTCTTCAGGGCAAAGAAGTCCACTGCAGACAAGCTTCGGTTTCCACTTGAGATGTACTCCAGGGCCACTCGGAACGGGTTCTCTGGGCGCCCAATTCTTCCCTGCAGCACCGTCCAGCTGGTGGCATAGAAAGCGAGGGAGAAGCACAGAAAACAGTGATGAGAAGCAGGCCTAACCTGCAGAGAGGGACTGCCCTGCAGTGGCGTCAGGGCCCACACTCCAAGGGCATTGCCAACAGGAGATGGAGCCCTACATGGCTTGCAGGAGAGCAGCCCTGAGAGCAGCACATGGACATTTGTTCCTGTCTTGTCCAGCTATCTCAGAGACCCAATTTCTAAACCCACTGTGGCCACTGGTGGTCCCCCCCCCCCCAATACATTCTCTTTAGGCAGTTACAGACCTGTGAGATATTTCAGTAGCTTGTCTTACAGGAAAAGATATATATACTTGAGAAAACCTGGCAGCAGAGTGAAGGAACAGCCTTTAAACCATTTATCTGTCTATTTATAATTATCTCTGGAAAGAATGCTTCGTTTTCAGAATTTTATCTGATCCCAAAGTCTCAGAATCCTCAGGTTTGCTATGTAGTTACTTAAGGAAAGCTTGCAAGGGCTATTTATTTACTGCAGGAAAATTAAAGTGCACCGAAGCATGTATTTTGGGGTAAAAGTACCTAAGATTGACGTGGATTCTGCAAAAAGGTGCAAACAGAAAAAGACAAAAGCAGGTCAAACAGCAAGCTTTGCATCCACCTATCACCAAGGACACTGCCACGGTAGGGTAACAGAGAATCTGCTAAATGAACATTTTCACACCTCACTCAGGCGATTAACGTCTGGGAACAGCCTCTGTCACTGATTGGAACATCAAATTTGCTTCCCAACAATGATTCAGGTTCTTAAAGAAATATATAGTTATTTTGACAATTTGTGTGGAGAATGAAAATTATATGGACTAGTTCATATTTTCTTTCCTTTCAAAAAATAATTTTATTGAGGTGTAATTGACATACAAGAGTACATGTACTAAATGTATAATTTGATGGCTTCAAATGTATAAATTGATGAGTTTTGCTATATGTATGCAGTAATCTGCCCTTATCCATGGTTTTGCTTTCTGTAGTTACAGTTACCAATATGAAATGGAAAATTCCAGAAATAAACAATGCATAAGTTTTAAATTGTGTGTTGTTCTGAGTAGCTTGATGAAATCTCGCACTGGCCTGCTCTGTCCACCCAGGATGTGAATCATCCTTTTGTGAAGCGTATTCATGCTGTATACACTGCCCTCCCATTAGTCACTTGGCAGCCATCTAGGTTATCAGACCGACTGTCATGGTATCGTAGTGCTGTGCTCAAGTCACCCTTATTTTACTTAGTAACAGCCCCAAAGCCATTCAGATAACTTTTATTACACCAAATCGTTATAATTGTTCGATTTTTATTATGTTATTGCTGTTGATCTCTTACTGTGCCTAATTTATAAATTAAACCATATCATGGATAAAACAGAATATATATAAGGTTCAGTACTATCCGCGATTTCGGACATCCACTTGGAACATACACCTGCAGATAACAGGGGACTCTATACATGAACTCATCACAGTGTTTTATATGGACTGACCACTAGGTTGGGCTTAGGTATTGTAGTGCAAATGCTAAGGAATTCAGGGAAAGACTAGCTTTCTGTTTTAAAACATTTAAAGCATCCTCCCCCACAAGTGTAAGGTGATGCTTACTATGAAAAATGTTAAAAGTCCAACAATTCAGGAAAGTGGATAAAGAAAAGTCACCTAGAAGTCATTATTCAGAGATAAACCACTGTCCACACCTCAGTGAACAGCCTTTCAGCTGTAATTCTAAATAAATGAGAGCACACGGCACCTGCTCGGTGCCTGCACCTTGCCACTCAATGGCATGTCTCGGCATGTTTTATTATTATGAGACAATAAATATAGATTACAGGATCAGTTCAATGATTGCATTTTTAATGACTTGTGCACTGCTCCTCATTTTTCCTTTTTACACCACGCTGAAGCCAGCCCTGTGTACTTACTCTGTAGCCACTGCCTTGGGACACATTCCCAGAGCCTGGGCCCAGGCGCACGGACATCTAAAACTCGGAGGCATATTGTCAGTCCTCCAACAGCGAGTCAGCCATTTGGTGGCAACACTGGAACCCATGAAGTCTTTCCATCTTTGCTGACTTTCCCTGACAAAGGTGTTGCCTGAGGCAACCACTGGTCCCTCAGCAGGCCTCCAGGATGGTAGTTTGAGTCTCTGGTTCCTGCTATGTTGCCCAGCATGCACTGGGAGTCTGCTGAGCGAAGAGGGTAGTTTTGTTCCCGTTCTATACTCTTCTGTAGTTAATTCAGATCACTGGAGCCAATGCCTCAACCATTTAATAAAAGTGTATTGTTTCCCCACAGTAGAGGCTGTAGAAGGGATATTGCTGTTGTAAAGTTTGTTCTCTGTTACTGTGCCCAGCAGGTTTTCTATCCAAAATAAAACCAGTGTAATTGAATAAGGACAAGGAGGCCTCTTGGTTTAAATGTGGGGCTGTCAAAGAAATATTGGAAAAGAAAATGTAGATGAGGGGTTCTTATGAAAACAAACAAATTAGAAATGTTCTTGCTCTTCTGAAAAATAAAGGGACTTACTTTTGAGGAAAGGTGATGGTGAAAGGCGTGACTATTCAGATTCTGCCAAGAATTGTCGCTCCCTGCTCCGAGGAATGATGGATTTTAATTCCAGGTACACAGGGGCCCTTGACAATGATTTCCAGTTCTATATTGTCACTAGCCCTCTGGATAAATGTGTCAAGAGTTTTAGGAATTAGTTTCTGAGTTACTGATGCAATAACTTTTGTCTGAAATTCTCTGGCCTCCCATAGTTTACTGCTGCAACTTTAATAACTTTCAGAGCAGTTGCCAAACATGTATTTTATAACCAGGGAAGTTGGGACCAGGAGAGGGCAAGCTTATACCTAGGGTCAGATTTGTTTAAGAGAGAGCCAAAGCCCCATGAAAAACAAATCCAAGCTCTCTCTTCTGTCTGTCTCCATTTTCTTTACTTATATTCCAGTGCTCATAAAACTCATTCATTAGGGTCTTGCTTTCATCTTTAGCTGGTGTTCTTAGGAGGAAGTTCTCTGTTCTGACCTAGAAACAAACGTGCAGCCATATCCATGTGCTGGGGATTTGAGAACATCTTAGCAATGATGCTTCAATCAATCAATTTGACAGTGTGGGAGTCCACCTGGACTTTAGGAAGCCAGAAAAGCTGTATGGATAGCCTGTAACCATCCATTATCTTCCAGTGTGTTTCTGAAGCTTTCTGCTTCCAGTTCTGGCTCTGTCCTTCATTTGTCTGATGACTTTGAACAAGGCACTTTACTCTGAAAGTCTGAAATTGTGGATGTTTCCGGATCAATTGTATTCTTAGCCAGAGAAAGTGTCTTCAACTTTGTGTGAATTTGCTGAGGAATAACACTGACCACACTTTTTTTGCTGAGTGGCTTCACTATAATGAATAAATTAGAGCCCATCAAAAAAGGCAGGAGAGATGGTTTGTGAATGTCAAGGTCCATTCTGACCTGGGGGCTGGAAGTAGTATGTAAAAGGCCTCTCAATTGGGGGTGAGTCGCATATTCTGGTCCTGAATTTGCATGGGTTGCAGTAAGTCCCTGCACCTCCTGGGGATTGAGTTTCTTTATTAGCAAAATGTGGGCATTGAATTTAAAGTTCTGATGCCTTAACTTCTCTCACAGATTGCAGGAGTCCTGGTGACAAAACACTTCATGGAAGCCCCGAAAGCTGCAATGGACAAATAATATTCTACAGAAGGTGGAAGAAGAGTTATTAGCCCAAAACTCACAGATTTATTTCTGCAAAGCGACGCACTTCTACCCCCTTGCAGAAATGGAGACTTGCCCGAGGTCAGACACTTGGTTAAAATCAAGTATATTATTGCTCCCAGAGAGGCAGAACAAAGAGCATTGCAAACCATGGATCAGTGTATGTATCCAGTTGCTTTTCGTGTCACTGGAATCACAGAGAGAGAAAAGGATATGTCTACTCAGCATTGCTAGAGGGATCACCAGTCTGGGTTTGGAGGATAGAGAGGCCAGCCAGACAGTGACATAAATATCAGAACGTGCATACACAAAACAAACAATCCTAAGAAGCTCTGGCCTGGGAACAAAAAGAATCTCTAAGGCTCCCACCATTCCACACCAGGTTAGTCTCTACATGCTTAGAAGAAATGCCCGGCATGTCTGCTGATGAGACTGAAGGGCTGGCAGTCGTCTGAAAAGGACAAAGGCACGAGTTATTTTAAGCCCAGAATGAAGGGGCACTGTTGACAGCATGTGAGGGCCAGAGATGGCAGTTGACAAGATAGAGGAAAGTGTATTATTTTGTGGCTGCATGACATTCCAATAGGCACAATGTTGATGTGGGGCTAGCTCACAAAAGTGAGCCCTCAAACCCTACATGCTAGTCAATGGAATGCCTTTCTGAGATGGCTTTAGCTGTTGTAATACCACAAGGCCTAGATTCAGTTCTGGCTCCACCATTCACTAGTTAAGTGATCAATGATTTACCTTCTCTGATCTTTGGGTTCCTTATTTTAAAGATGGAAGCCATAAGGACTAGCTTGCTGTATTGTGAGGGTTTGTGAGAAGGATTTATGCAAAGGAACATGTTTATTAGGAGCTCAGTAAACAGGAGTTATTCTTACAGAAGACAACTTTCTTCATGGAATGACATGGGTCCATGAAACTATCTGCATCTCAGCTCACTTATGAGATTCAAGGGGGAAAAGAATGTAGGTAAGAGAAAGTGATAAGGACACTTGTAATTTAAGAATAGCAGCTACCTTATTTGTTTAAACAAACAAAAAAAAACTTAGTTAAATGAATCTTCATATGTTAGGCATAGCCCCAAGAAGTTATGTTGAAACACCCATATAAGAAAACATATTAGGATGAGACTGTAACAACAGATCAACCTTCTGACCAGAACCTCCAAAGTATCCCATCTCACTTATAGTAAAAGCCTCTTATTTACATTTGCATCTTCTTATAGCATGTGCAAAGATGCCTTGTGTCTAGATCTTGGTTAGAATTTGTTGAACTCCATTTTTCAGGTCTTTATCGGTGCATTGTTACACACTAGGTAAAGTATGAAGTGCTCTGAGGACCCTAAAGGTTTAGGATTTAGCTTTGCATTCCAGGAACTTACAGACTAGTGAGAAAGAGTAAAAGTATTTATCAAAATTTATAGTGAATGGCAGCATAGAAGAGCTAAGTAGGTGGCTTACGAACTACATACTAGAGGGCCAAATGGTGTCTCAGGCTGAGTGAGGAGGAGAGGTGAACCTGGAAGATGGGTAATGAAGAGTGAGTGGGAACTGGTGAAAGGGCAATGCAGAGAGACAGAAGGCATGAGCTCATGAGCAGAGGCCCCACAGGCTGTGTGCTCAGAGAGTAGGCAGTCCAGTCTGGCCTGAGTCAATGTTTTCCACTGGCCTTTATCGGAAGGAGGTCCCTGTGTCTTACCTACCCACCTCCCACCTCCTTAAAACCAGGATTGGTGGATCATTCATCTTTGTGTCTCTAGTCCCTAATAAATCACAGATGCTCAACAAATATATGTTGAATGAGAGAGCAAAGGCATAAACAGATTTCTGTTAAATCAGATAAGATTCTGACATTATTGACCAAAATTTATATTGTAGTGAAGCTGAGTTACTCTGAAAGTCCATGTGAGTTCATTATCATTAGCTGTCATCTATTCAAATGACAATGATGACTTCCCTGTTAAGAAGAACCTAAAGATGGGAAATTTGGGGGTTGAAGGAAGCTTGGGAGTTGATTTATCACATAGGTCTTGGGTCCCCATTCATCTACAACCCTCCCCTTTTTTTAAAGAAAGAAGCAGGGCTTGGGAAGGAACCATCAAATTAGCTCTTGTTCATCTACCTAGAACCCAACAAAGGAATCAGGGAATCATATAACTGAGACATGGAAACAATCTGAGTGCTTAACTAGGGGAGGTTTCACCTGATGTAAGATTATTCTCTACAAGGCAGTCAGCTGTGAACCAAGTCAATGTAAATATTAAAAATAGCAGCAAGATCAATAATAACAGCACTAATGATATGCTCAACAACAGTTAACATTTATTGAAGGCCTATCCTCTGCTTCTAGCTGAGTTTTAAACCCAAGTTAGTGTGGCTCAATAGTCTTTATGGACATGATCTTAAACTGCCTTTACAAGCTTCTTGAAGTTAAAACATCACTTCTCTATGGCTTTGTTTCAACTTCTGGCCCCGGGGAACATGGTTGGTGACCTGAAATTAAATGACGTGCCCATTCTCGTGCTCTGTGGCAGTGACCAAAGCTAAGTCATTCAGTTGGTGACTAACCCCTGTGCCAGGACAGCCAAACTCACAGGTTAGGACCAGGATGATGGGAACCACCCAGTTTAGAGCTCAACCACGTAGAGCTCAGTCACATGATTATCATTACTGCCGAGTGTAACACTGTTAAGGTGCAGGCCACACAGCTGATATTCTCTCACATGTCTCTTCGCTAAGACGCTCTCTTGACAAGTGTCTGGACGTGAATGTGAAGGTGTGAAGATTTGTTAGAAACAAGGAACTGAGCCTGTGGGAGCTCCTCTAGATCAATACAGGAAAAAAAAGGCAATTGCATTTCTCTCCCTGGTCTTATCTTAAAGAAAAAAACCCCACACATAACTTTCAAGTCCTTAAAATATACCTTGTAGTAATTCTGCAGCAAATATAAACCATTCAGCACTATTTTTTATTGTTTCCATTAAATCAACCTGCATTTAAAGCATTTTTATGGGAGGGAGCAGGGAGGGGGGAAAAAAGCCAGATCAATGTAAATTTTAGTGTGGTGTTCTTTGTTGCTAGTTAATTTTCTGTAGTAATAATAACACTTGGTATGTGACACGGGGTCTTTTATCTAAGAAGCCTTAACTTTCTTATTCCCTTGCCCTTCACAATTTCCCAGAAGTTGGATAAATGCCCTGGAGAGGATCCGATCTGGATGGGAATGAGGGTACAGGTTGATTCAGGCTGTGGCTCCCAGTGGCTCCTGACAATGAGCTGCCCTGAGGCTGAGGGTGGCTATGGCTCCACGGGAGAGGAACTTCAGGAACAAAGGGGGCTTGAGGCAGGGATGGGCAGGCTTGGGCCACAGGTGGACTCGGGTGAGACCTTAGCACGGGAGGCTAGAAAGCAGTCTCAGTTTTCACCAGAGACTGTATGAGTGACAGGGATCTGGAAAGCGGCCTGGCCTTCTCAGGGTGGGGGCTAAGAAGGTGCTCCCAAACTGTGTTTTCCCTAATTCTTCTCATGCTTTTGAGCTAAGAGAAAATGAATGGTCTTGGGTTCATTGCCCTGGTCCCTCTCTAGCTTCTAATCTTCCTTCCTTCCTTCCTTCCTTCCTTCCTTCCTTCCTTCCTTCCTTCCTTCCTTTCTTCCCTCCTGAGAAATATATTAAGAGCTCAAACTTTTGACCCAGACTTGCTGCTTTATGATCTTAATTCTGTCTCCTATTAGCTGTGGCCTCTGGCCAGCTACCTAACCTAACCTCCCTGTGCCTGAGTTCTGTCATTAAGAAGCAGGGACGATAACAGAAGCTCAGAGGGGTGCTATGAGGTTTACATGGGTTAAGACACATAGAACACTTGGCTACCACTCAATAAGCATTAGTTAATGCTGCTATTATGATGTTAGTGGTGCTTTTTCCTCCAAAACCTAGTGTGACAGTGATGACCTTACAGGAAAGTGAAGTAGGAACATATGATGCTTTGGGGATTGGGAAGAACCTCCTGGCCCAGAGCACCAGGATTTTGGGGACTCCTTTCAAGTCCCCCATGTGGAGATAGAGACACATGTACAAATGCAGATAGTCTAGGGAGCATTGTGCCAAGCTCACGAAACACATTTCAGTTGTTTGTGTATATGTTTATTTATGTTCTGCCTCATTCCAGAAAGGATTTAAGGTAGCTATTTTACTTGATCTAATTTAATGTTTACAATAAATGCATGACACAAATATTATTGTTCCCATTTTATAAACAAGAAAATTGAGGTTCAGAGTTCATATAAATTGCCCATGTAGTAAATGGTAAGAGGCAATACGAACCCAAGACTACTTATCTTCAAAACTCTTGTACTTGCTATTATATTGCACATACGTTTAAACCTGTTAAATGTCAATGCTTCATCTTTCAGAAGAACATTTCAGGGGTTGGGGGCATTTGAAGAAGAGCAGTATCTGAAAAGAACGCATCCAAGAAACGTTTTGGCTTCTTCCCAGTGTTGCCCAGATTATCCTATTCCTTCTCTACTCAAGTTCCATATTATCCTAATTGAGGTTGCACTGCACAGACCTGTGGGAGGCAGGCATTCATTCTATGTATCAAGCCAGAAAGAGGGTCCTGAGAGTCCACTTCCACAGACCTAGCCCGTAAAGCATCGGGGGTGGGGAAAAGGAGACTCAGCATGGCCACAGTTGTGAGGGAAAATCGTAGTGGAAGTGTTCTCCATGTGACCAGTTTGCCTGCTGGATTAGCATAATCTCTATATTTTACATTCAAGGAAACACCCCGTGTCCTCTGAACATGCAAGGTCAACTGAATGTTCCAAGGTACTCTCTAGTACTCCTACACCTTCCACTCCTCTCACTTGGGTTATACCCCTACTGAGAGTCAGTTAGGCTTGTCCCTGAGCCGCTGCATGCCGGCTGTACTCATTAAGTTGCTGCAACATGAGCAAGAAAAAATTGAATTATTTTGTAAAGACATGAAGCGATAAGTCACTAAAAATAATTATTGCTTAATTAGGCATGAATAAGGCAACAGAAAAGATAGAAAAGAAAAAGCTTATAATCCAGAACGCCTCTAGATTAGTTCATAAGTGTTCCAAAATTATTTGTTTTAGCAAAACTAAGACTGAAAATCATGGCTGTGGTGTGGTGGTGTCATGGATGTGATTTATACTGAAAGAGAGTGCAGAACTCCAGCCAACAGAGCCACGCTGCAAGCAAAGGTCTTGGCCCCACATCAAGAGATTGATGAATTGGCATCCATTTCAAAGTTGCAAGTTAAAATAAAATGTTTAAAGATGTAAGTCAATTCCCAAGCAACTATTGTTCCTAAGCTTACTGTCTAAGAGGGCTTCTTCCTTGTTCTAGTTTGTATAAAGAAATACACAGAGGATTCACTAGTGTCCTTTCTTCTTTTTAAAGGAAGAGCACTGAGTATCCTGGCCAAAAATCAACAAAGAGAAAACTTCTTCAACTCAACAGCAGCAATCCTGCGAATCCTGAAGCTTCTCTTTCACTTTCTCTGAGTCTTGGATTAGGTCCCATGCCAGTCACCACTTCCTCCACCAGCTGCTGAACACCCCTCATCAGGGGGCAGTGGGAGGGACTCAGCTGGGTTCTGGGCAGGGGAAGTGGTTGGTGCTGGCATGTCAGAACTCATGTAAAATTACGGAAGTGGGCACAAGAGTTCCCAGGAGTCCCCCGCTCCACAGATTTGTCAGTCTCTCTGACAGGGTGGGTGGCGAGATTTCTTAAGAGTCCCAGGTGACTGGTTTGCCCGCCTAACTCTTTCCATGGGAATTTGGGCACAGCACCCACCAGCAGCCAGGGGGAATCTGGAATTTGGTTTCCTAACTCTCTTCCTTACAATAACTTTTTAGCACCATCTGTTCTTTTCAAACACAATCTTTTATTTCAAGCCAACTCAATGCAGTCAGTTCTTTTGTTTGTTTAAAAAAATACACCCTCCCCTGGGAGAAGGAGAAAGACAACACTGGCACTGAAACGTGGCTGCTTCTGTAGGGTCCCTCCCCTTCAGCCCAGTCTGCCTCCAGCGTGAGCCCTGACTCCGGAATGGGGCTAAATTTGGGGTTTTTACCTGCACCCCCTCCCCCACCCCCGCCTCAGAGCTCAATGCCCGGGATTTCCCAGCCTCAAAGGAGTCCTCCCTGCTCATGCTCAAATGATATCCAATTGCCCATCCTGTTCCCTAAAGAGCCAACCTAAATGCCATGTAATGCATTAACATATTGATTGGTTCAATATGCAAACCTCTGAACCAAGCAAAATGCTGACGTCCAGCTCAGAGGTTGCGTTTCAGTCATAAATCTCTGGTCAAGTCAAGCCACTGTGCTGAATGAAACATTATATGGTAGCGTAGACCTGGCCATAAACTGTGGCCCGCCCTGTAAGCAAATTCTGGGGCCGGGTCAGTGGTCAGCTGAGCTGAAAAAGGCTGAAGGGCCTGGTGAGGAGAGTAAGAGCAGCCCACAGACTTGTACCTATCGGAGTTGACCCCCCACCCCCTCCATGCTACATGCTGCTCCTACCCTGCTTGGGGTGGCCGTCCAGGGATGTGGAGGAGATGGCCAGTGGCATCGATGGATCATGCCCTGAGCCCCTTGGTGCAGAGGGACTCACTGGCCTGCTGCGGCTCCTATACTGTACTGTGGCCAATACTGTGGACGATGGCATTTTTGTGAGGGTGAAGGATGTATGACTGGCATGAATCTTGGAAACTACCATG
Organism: Myotis nattereri; assembly: GCF_964212035.1. Classification (NCBI taxonomy): domain Eukaryota; kingdom Metazoa; phylum Chordata; class Mammalia; order Chiroptera; family Vespertilionidae; genus Myotis; species Myotis nattereri. The sequence goes on along the minus strand of NC_138085.1, from coordinate 70,848,155 downwards.
GCTATTCTTCTCACGTGGAATAGAAGAACTGAGGTCTGGAGAGACACCCACTTTATAGATCTCATATTGAATTGTGTCCCCGCCCCTCCTTAAAAAAGCCAAAAATCAGAGACCTTATTAGTGTGTCAGTGACCTTATTTGGAAATAGGGTCTTTATAGAGGTAATCAAGTTAAAATGAGATCATTAGAGTGAGCCCTAATCCAATATGACTATGCCTGTAAAAGGGGAGATTTGGACATAGAGACAGATATACACACAGGGAAGAGGCCACATGAAGAGGCAGACAGAGATATGGGGTGATACATCTACAAGCCAAGAAATTCCAAAGATTGCCAACAAACTCCCTGAAGCAAAGGAGAGAGACCTGGGACACATGCTTCCTCACAGCCACAGAAGGAACCAACCCTGCTGACACCCTGAGCTTGGACTTCCAGCCCCCAGAACTGTGAGCAAATACGGTTCTGCTTGTAAGACACCCTACTTGTGGGACTTTGCTATAGTAGCCTTAGCAAACTAGCATAGGTGGCCAGTTCTAAACCATCCCCACTAAGTAGAGAAACAAACTTTAAATTATTTTTACTTATTATTGAATAGCATCACCTTTCTGTGTGATGACCAGCTCATGACAGGGAGCCCATAGGCTGCTGAGAATATAACTCATTTCTCATAAAGGAACCTCATTTTCCCTAGGGCCAGACAGAGCACAAGACATTTTGCTACACATTCATCTCTGCCTCCCAGATGAATAATATCACTCCACCTTCAGGGAGGCCCCATTGCAGAATGAGACTAGAAAGCGCTTTCTAAAGCCCAGGAATCATGGGACCCATTAGGTTCGCCCAGGCAATGCTGGTACCTTTAACCCAGGCTTGAGGAAATGAATGAACTTAAACTTCAGAATTCCACGGTGCCAGCCACATGGGAGCTTTCGGGCACAGAGCAGACAGAACTGCCCCAAGATTGTGTCAATGATGCGTTCATCTGGGAGCCAATTTCTGGGCTAGAATTGCCACTAGCAATTTTTATGACATTAGAGGGTCAGCTCAAAATAGTGACATGGAATTTTTAAGGGATGCTGGACCTGCACTAGAAGCAGAGGCACCTGGGGAACCAGGGAGATCTGGTGGAGGGCAAGAATCCCCAAGCATGAGACCAGCCTTCATCCCCTCTCCTGAATCCTCTTGGACTTTGAATATCTACAGAAGAAAGCCCTGAACGCTCAGAATTCTTTGATGCTATCCCTGACCCTCTATATTGGGGGCTGTGATTTTCTGGAAAGGGCAGGCTTCTGGTTTTTGGCCGATTCAGTCCTTCAGTAATACACAGGGTGGGGCAAACGTAGGTTTACAGTTATTTGTATGGAAAATAATACAATAATTATTAAATAATAACACAAGAATAAACTCCAGGTCTTCCTGATGGGGGAACAATTCCTAAACTCACAACTCCTTGAGAGGGAAGATTCCTTTCCTAAGAACCCCCAGGCTCCTTGGTGGGACTGCTTGTCAGACCTGGTATCTTTCAACCAGACCTGTGGCTAAAGCCTCCAGAGCAGAACTCCAAAGGAGGTGACACAAGTTGGGCACTCAGATCGGCCAAATCCCAGGGAGCCACTGTGTGGAAATAATTGGAATCTTTTAACAACGGTGTGTGAGAGAGTGATTAAAAGGGAATTGCAATTATGGAGCCCAGAGGTAAAATTTCAAAACTGGCCCATAAATCCTGGTCTGACATGAAATTTAAAACTCCCCAAGGTCTGCAATGCCATATTAAAAGGGTTTTAATATTAAGAAGTAGAAATAATGAATGATAATCAGAGTATTGTTTCTAGGAGTAGGGACAGCTCTGAAGGACAGGCAGGCTGGAACCACAGGGCAGGCTCTCGTTAGGTTGTGTTTTACATCCCTCACTTCACAAGAGATGAGTGAAGGAAGGGAAGGCAGGCTTGGTAGAGGGGTGTTGAGTGAAAATCTGGTAGGGACATTCCCCAGCAAACTCGGGCTCAAGTTCCCCTGAAAGTCAGAGACACAAATGGCCTTTGCCTGCTATGTGGCTGCTCTGGGCCAGACGGTGCAGGGAATAGTGACCTGGTGGGGAGTGGCTGGGAGCTGCAGTGGAGAGGCAACAGGGAGCCACGGATGGAGAGCACTGAGGGCCTGGTTCTTCACTGGCTGGGGAGCTTTAGGCCAGTCATTCCACCTCTCTGCGCATGTTTCCTCTATTTTATTTACCCCACTCCCAGGATTGTTGGAAGAATTAAAGGATAGAATGAATAGGAGAGTGCTTTGAAAATATATGAAATATATGTTGTTATAGGTTTCTATTGGTCCCTGGTACTCACCTTGATGTGGTCATTCTCCTCTGGACTTATTTAAGTTGATTCCCTGAAAATTTGTTGGCAAAAATATAGCTGGATGATTTCGGAAGCTCCTTTCACCCCGTGGATGCTAGGCTGATGGCAGTGCCTTGCACTGGTTTGGCCAATCAGGACACGCTAGGCCCTTCATCCCTGGGCTCTGGGTTCTGCATATTATCTTCTCAGGCAGGTGCAACACACTATGGCTTTATGTCAACTTGTGATCAGTTGGAATCCCTCTTTCTCCCTACCCTTCTCTAGGTTATCCATAGCCTTTTCTCACAAACTGCTTCTAAACCAAAATTTTCCAGACCTTATAGGTTGTGGCTCAAAGCAGCTGGTTATTTTGAACCTGAATGTAGTAGGACCATGACATTTTCTGCAGCAAATTTCAACTGGCTTGGTTTCTGGAATTTGGAATCTGTCATCTGTGGTATTATGTCTCCTACCAAGCTTGGAACCATCTGCAGACCAGGCCTCCTATGGAACGAGATCATGAACAAATGTACAGCTTTTAGCACGGTGGCTGGAGTGTAGTAGACCTAAACAAATGTTAGGTTCTCTCTCTGCCACCATCTCAGGCATTAAAAACATGGACGAGCCAAAGTTCATGGCAGAGTCCTTTATCGTTGCCATTGGAGACACCTTAAGATGGACTAAGCTCACTCACTGTCCCTCGCTGTTTATAAGTGTTCAATTTGCTCTGGACCCACCTCCCAGAATATCAAGGGAAACACTGGGTAGTATGTTTCTTAAACTGAGATATTCTGTGTCTGCCATGATCCCTCGCCTGCTAACCCCACAGCCACATGGAGGGGGTTACCCAGGACTGGCTTTAGGTAGGAAGCCTGTGTTCACTCTTGGAATCCACAGTCTTTTCTGAAAGTTCCCAAACCACTTCCTCAGCAACATTTTTAGAACTGACTGGGGTTAATATTTTTAAATTCAGACATTCTTTGATTGAAATAAAGAGAGAGCTAAAAATATAGCATTGCCTTGAATTTAAATAAAAAAGTTAAATTGGCTCTAAAAGAAAATCTACTCAAACTAGCTTAGTTTCATCTTATATAGAGAGAATACCAACAGGACACTTTATAATTCATGCTGGGTAGGTGTAAGAAACGGACTTTAGCCCTAGCTGGTTTGGCTCAGTCAAAGGCACATGCCTAGGTTGTGAGCTCCATCCCCAGTAGGGGGAGTACAGGAGGCAGCCGATCAATGATTCTTTATCATCATTGACGTTTCTATCTCTCTCTCCCTCTCCCCTCCTCTCTGAAATCAATAAAAACATATTAAAAAACTGACTTTAATCAACACGATGGTCATCCAATACATGCAGACCCTGTTATGTAAATCTATAGCAAGTGTTCTAGCGGTAGCAAAGGAAGAATAAAAAAAGAATCGTATCCATAAGGATTTTCTAGTTCTGAAGACTAAAGTGGCAGTATGGAGTAAGAAACAAACAAGCCCAAGGCACATATCAGCAATTTCACTGAATTCAACAGACACTTATTGAGTACAGTATGTACAGGCATCTGGTAGGTACTGGATATGGAAGATGAGACATAGTTCCTGCCCTGAAGGAACTTATATTCAGGAATTCACATGCACTGGGGAAATGCAAACTAAGGGATTTTTGTCTAGCATGGAACAGGATTAATTAATTCCAGTCATAGACACTAAGAGAGGGATACCTTCTGAGAAATGCATTGTTAGGTGATTTCGTCATTGTGGAAACATGCCGTGCGCTTACACAAATCTGGATGGCCTGCTGCAGGGGCAATCGACTGCTCCCAGGCTACCAACCCGGGACTTTATAAACACTGTCCCACAGCCCTCTCCCTGCTGCCTTCCTCTGACAGGGTCAGAAACTGAACATCGAAGCTGCCCAATCTGCTCCATGAGCAGGGATGTGGGCTGGACTGACTGGAAATGTCAAGGAGAAACTGGCTGGGTGAGTTGTAGGCCACCACAACAGTGACCGGCAGGAGGGAGTGAAAGGCAGGCTGAGGATCTGGAGGAATGAGGAATGAGGATGGAGAGATAAAGGAACAGAATGGGTTTGGCTATTGCATGCGGAAGCAGTGGTCAGATTAAGGAATTCTGTGGCACACACACACACACACACACACACACAGAAGGTGTTTATATGGAGAGGGTGTAGAACTGAATACTCAATATTTTGACTTGGGAGATTTGTTTTTTATTCCATTGATCCTATCAGGCACAAAGCATTCTCTCTCTGGAATTAAATTGATGGGAGAAATAAAATTTATCTACGCTTTATAGCATTACAAACTGAAAATACTTATCCAGTACAGGGACAGGCAGGCTCCACACCACTACAGAAACCTTTTACTAAAGTGGCAGTGGTGCTTAATACTTGTTAAAATCACTGCTGCGTCCTTGTACAGGATCTTAGGTCCCCCACAGCAGTGGATTTACAGCAATGTTCTCTGAAGACCACCAGTTAGCTCTGGGAGGGCTGGAGCGCCCTCTGAATATACAGCTCTGTGGGGACAGGCTCCTCTGTGCTGAAGCAGGTCAGCGGCTGACTGACTGGGATTGAATCTGTGCACTTAAAATTGAGGTGCTGTGAGGTGAAATCTATTGCTAAGCCCCACAGATATCACTCCCATCAGAGGAAAAAGAAATATTTCTGAACATCTTTCCCCTTTTAACAGAAAATTCAGTTCATTGTCATCTTAAGGGATCCATCATTGATGGCTACATTTTATGATGCAGGACTGGAATGGGTAAATGGGAAATCGGAAGGGAGCAGGGGAAAGACTTTCCAGACATGAGGAGGAGCAGCATGCAAGCCCCTTCATCCAGCTCCAGTGAGCAGGGACGAGGACTTCCGGTGGGGCACAAATTTGGGATTCCATCACCTGATTGCTCCAGACTTAAAGTTCAAATCCCTTAGACCAGTGGTCGGCAAACCGTAGCTGGTGAGACACATGCGGCTCTGTGGCCCCTTGAGTGTGGCTCTTCCACAAAATACCACGTGCGGGTGCGCACATACAGTGCGATTGAAACTTCGTGGCCCAGGCGCAGAAGTGGGTATTTTGTGGAAGAGCCACACTCAAGGGGCCAAAGAGCCGCAGGTGGCTCGCGAGCCGCAGTTTGCCGACCACTGCCTTAGACAGAGACAATGGCAATGCAAGTTTAACAAGAAATAGATAATTTTACAGATCAGAGAGTCCATTTCAAAATAAGACTTCCGTTTTTGACAGTGTCCCTTTAAATGATGTGACTCTGGGGATTTTTTTCTGGCTCAGCATCTGCCATCCTACACAATAATTAGCCAGCGACACATTTTCTTTGTTGTTCATTAAAGATTAATGAGGGGCAGAGCTTAAGGCCTGGTGAGATGGAGAAATCCTGAAGGGTTCATTTGAACCTTTCATATCTGTTCTTTTTGGAAACTGATGAACAGGTTCTCAGTACAACAGCAGCCATCTGCCTTCTAACCTACAATATGTCTTTCATGAAAACTCAGATGTTTCTGGCAGGCTGTCTCCCACCATCAGCTCAAAAGCACATGCACCAAAGGAGGCAGAACAGATGTTTGGAGCTTTGCAGTGGCTTGAGTGTGCTTCATGCGGGGGCGATGGGCATTTTTAGCAAAGTGTATCTCCTCACTTAGTGCTGAGTTCCCAGGGTCCCGTCGAGTAGAAACTCCTGCAAACACTGCAAGGTCTGGCCAATTTGGAGGCAAGTCCTCCTTTACCTGTTTATTTTTTTCTGTTAGATTTCTGCTAGTTCTCCCCCTGCTGAAAGCCACACCGGGAGACACTGATAGGTGATAAAGAGAAAGTTTATTTAACAAAAGGAACAATAATAAAAGTTTAAATACTTCTGCTTAAAAGTAGGCAGCTGGAAATAATGAAACAGGAAGAACCTGGAACAATTAATGCCTTTTGGGAATTTAGGAGGCCCTGGCCCTTTAAGATAAGCTCACAAAAATGGATCCAGGCTGATTTAGACCTTGCTACTCAGAATGATGCCCTGTTTGGCCTACTTGCTGCTCTTTTCTGTCTTTCATTTTCTGAATGTGAATCTGGCATCATTTAGCATCTTGTACAATGCCCTGTATTCCGAGGAGCTCAACATCCATTAATAGATGATGATGCCAATAATCAGAGCTAGGAGCTGTGATTGTATTATAAGCAAAGTATTTAAATAATTACAGAACCAATAAGGCCCAGAGTGATATTTCTCCATCCCCGTCACTGATGAGCATGACCTTGGGACAAGTCAACCCCTACTGCTCCCTGGGATGCAATTCAGGGAAGCCTGGGACATCTTCCATAGAAAAGGCTAAAGGAACAAACACATAACTCCACCAAATTCACCACCCTGTGGCTCCCCAGTCTTCCCTAGGAAACTCTGGTCCCCCGAAGCCCCCTTACAACCTCTCCATTCTCCATTCCTCCTGCCCAGAACTCCTTTGCACTGAGACTCCTTAGAATTTGAGGTGGAACAAGAATCTAAAGAGGCTATGAGCTGAATTATTCCCAGCCCATCCTCATTTGCCTTCACTAAACATGGGTTTCCTCTTAGGCTGAGGCCTCAGTCTGGGGGATGACCAACACCTCCTAAGTCAATCACTGGCTGTACCTCTACTCATTTGTAGAGACTGTGTAGAGCTGAGAGGGCTGCCCAATTCATGGATCTTCTCTATTAGGAAGTTAAAATAGAATTTTCAGGAGGAGGCAGGGAGAACTGGCCTGAAAAATGATTGAGAGGCAGGACTTCCTGCTTCCCAACCCCCTGGCACACACTGATGTTGTCCATGTGTCAGCTGTCCCCATTAGCAGCACATTTTATTTTGTGTGTGGCATCTACATGCATCACCTACACTCCAGGCTCAATCCTGGGTAGACGGAACTGAGAACTGTCCCTCAACTTGCCAGCCAATATTTCTAATGGCCTAGAATTCACAATTTTCTGATCTGAGGCAGTTCTTTATCTTCTTAGCAGAACATATGTCCCACTAGGCTCCACCATAATAAACCTGTGAATTGAATTTGTTTCCTTGGGTGAGATGTGCAACATTTCAGGGAATTCAGGAAACCTGGGTTTCTAATTCCACTTTTGTTCCTAATCACAGCTAACATTTACTGCATTCTCATTAGGTGCCAGACATTGCGCTAAGTACTTCATATCGATTATTTCATTCCACCTTCACCACAACTGTAGAAGGGAGGTCTACCACGATGAAGAAAAAGAAATTTAGGGAAGTTGTGATCTTGCTCAAGAGCACACAGCTAGGAACAGATGTGGAGTTTTAACCGAGGACTCAGGTCTGTCTGACTTCAAAACCACTGCTCTTAACCACTACCGGTTCTGCCTCCCAATCCACATGGAACCAGGCAAGCCCCTTCAGGTCTCTTGGACTTGGTTTCTTCTTTATTTGCAAAATAAGGGAGTAGGTCTAGGACTTCCTAGGTCCCTCCAGCTCCCACATGCTATGGATCAAGTCCTCACACCTCCTCTTTGACCTAGCTGTCTTTCCTACCCCACATTTCTTTCAAGTTTCTCAGGACTGAACCCTCTTTCTTCTGGGCCCCTTCTCTCCCCATGTACCATGTCATGGTGGTCATCTGATAAAGTCCTCCATCTTTGTCTTCCTTACCTCTGAGCATAGATCTGAGAGAGAAAGTAAGCCAAAGAAAGGCCAACTCATAATGGGGTGGCCTTGGGAACCAAAAAGCTACAGAGACCCTTATGACTAAACACAGAGAAAGATATACCAGCACGGCCAAAGGAGAGTGAGCGGGATACAGAGTGGGTTCTTGGAAGATTCCTGGAGGCAAAGGCATTCAGGAAAAAACCTTTTTATAGACCCTAGATGGAACTTAGGATGGGAGTGGGCCATGTAGGGCAATAGCCAACTGGTGCTCAGGTTGTATGCCAGTGGGACAGGAGCGAGCAGTACATCTCAGCCAGGCTCTTCAGCCAGTCCCTGTCACCAGTCACCTTGAACCAGCCTTTGGACTCTTAAACTATAGTCTGAGGTTCCCTGGAGGGATAAGTATATATTATAGGGATTCATAAAATATCCTTTATTATTTTAAAAGGGGCTCATGCAATACTCTGATTTGAAAAATACTATATAATCCATTATATGAACTAATGACTTTGAGCAAGCCATTTCATCTCTCCTGGAATGGCTCTTCATTAAAAAAAGAAAACAACCACCATATAATGGGGGATGGGTAGATGAGATGATTTTTAGTTCCATGAATTTTAGGCTGAGAAGAGAGGCAGGCAGACCTTTCTAAGATTGCCGCCCTAGCCAACTGCCTCAAGGTCACCAGTTTTGAACACGGGAAAACCGAATCAAGAAAAAAGCAGGATTTGCTGATGTTTCTTTGGAATGGAATTGCCCAGGAAGAAGAAAATAAACATCCATATCAAGAGACTGATTTATTTCTCTGGCATCCACATCTCTATCTACACTCTCTCTGAAGGAAAAGAAAACTTGAGGCTTGTTTTGCTGTTGTTTGTATTCTGATGATAATGGCGATGCCATCTCATCAGTGAACAATGATGTAAGTGAAGGAGAGGCACAGATAGGTGAATCTGATAATATGCAACTCATGGAGGAAAGCCCATATTTATTCTTTGTCTTCTAAAATGCTACCCATTCTTTATCCCATCTGTTTTCAATATATACTTCACTATTGTCTCTAGTAAGGTAAAAGGATAGGTCACTATTTAATTTATTTGCCCAGCTAGAATGGGAGTGCTTGCTAAGATCATCTTTGACCTTTCTTTCTCTTTCTCTCTCTGTGAAGAGCCTGTCCATTCTCATAGGTTCAATGCTGCTTTCTGTGGGAATGTTTTAAGTCTTCAGCTTCAGCTCTGACCTGATGACTCATCTGCACCATCAGCACTGCATTTCCTGTTTCTTTGAGCCATTTCTACCTGGAAGCCCTCCACCACATGGATCTTGCTTCAGTGAATCAGCCAATCCTTCCATCCATGATTCTACATTTCTGCTGAGAGAAGGAAACAATTCACAAGTCCAGGGCTTCTTTGATTTCCTTTCATTACAAGGATTTCCAGCCTTGTAATTACCACTATTAGCAGGGCCAATCAAGCCTCATCCTCTTCTTTGATGCCCTGGAACATGGCCCAATATTTTTTCTGGGTTTTGCTTTTCTTGGCCAAGACTCTTATTTGGGCCCTTGGTTCCTAGGGGACTTTCAGTCTGCCTGTTTGCTCCATTGATGACCCCAGACCTATTTTGCTCCTTGAGTCCTGCCCTGTTGCCCACTTCTCTACACTGTCTCTGGCTTCTCTGTTTGCCCACTCTCCAGGGCCCTGTTAGCTGCTTATCTGATCTCTGCTTGGACCTTGAACTGGGTCAAGTTCTTCCAGTCCCACTCTCTTGCCTGAATTTTTATCTCAGTCATATACATCTTTAAACCTACGCTCAATCTTCATAACTTGTAGTTCAGGAACCCTCAGAGGATCATAGTATGGAAAGAACCCCTTACTATCTTAACATGTAAATCAAGGAGTTGAATCAGATGATCTCTAGAATTTCTTACAGTTCTCAAATGCTATGATTTAAAAGCACTCAGAGACCATTTAGCTAAACAATTTCATTTGAGCAATAAGAAGCCAAGACTCAGAAAGATAAAATAATTTGACAGTCTGGGTACTAAGATGAGATTAGAATTTGCGTCTTTTAAGTTGTGGCTCTTGCCAAAACTCTCAGCTTTGCCATTGTCTGCCTCTCTCCCTGCCCTAGTTCAATCCCCTGGCCATCTGTCAGATTGTTGTTTACTTGGATATAAGATGGAAAATAAAGGCCCCTTCTCCCAGGTCACTGCTTGCATTAGCAGCTTCAAGATGACAATGAGAATGTGCAACCCACTTACGAGAACAAACTGTTTTTAAGGACTTGAGCCCATTGATTGCTTGTGTGCGGGTGGCACCACTAATTACAAATAAGTCCTGTCTATTTATTAAAGCAGGCCCCTTTCAGACATTTCCCGCATACAAACGATCCTTCCCCACAATTAGGGTAAATCAGTAAGGTTTTACTGAGCTAATGAGACAATGTTTGTGAAGCTTGTCTTTATGTCTTCCAGGCCATTTTGAGACAAGAGTCTATAATTGGGATGCTCACAGTGCCACATTCAAGGGAGGTTGCATGGGAAAGGAGGTTATCAAACCCTCTGGTCACTTCACAAAATACCACATGGAGGTGTGGCTCCAGGCCCAGGGGCATGAGCAGGCATGCATGTACACACAGGATATGGGTACACACAGGATGTGTATATAGAACATCAAACAAAATCATGTTTCTATTCACAGTTGAGCTTCCCCTTCCCTCTCTAATAAATGATTATCCAGATGCCCTGGTGCTGACATGTTAGATCTGAAATCTTGCCTGATTTATGAGGGATAATGCAAATAAAGCAAATAATATGTGCCTTTTATTGTGAACTAGACTCTTGCTCTATTTTAGCAAATTATCTATCACAACCTTCCAAGGAAGTGTTATTATTCCCATTCAGTGAAGGAAGACATAAATGCCTAGCAACCCAAGGCACAGTTAGTGTGCTGAGCTGGCATTCAAACTCACTGTCTTTCCACTATGCCCCATAGCCTGTGCTTTATCCCTAGACTAGTTTCTCTGCTGAAGCTCTGTCTGGTCCCCAACATGGCATGCTTTCCCTTTAACTCTTCTTATCCTTTTAGCATAAGATGGAGTTTAAACTCAGGTCATTACCCTGCCCCTGACTCCTCTCTGATGCCTTTGATCCTTCAGTTCTCTACCCTCTAGCCCTTCAGGAGATAGTGGGCAAGGAGTTACCTTAGGATGGTAAAGCACTGCTTCAACCAACAGATTTGGAATGAGCAGGCTTCCCAGTTAGGACCACTGTGTTGAGGACAGGCCTGAAGACTGCAGGTTGGAAGTAGGAGGATGGGATGGGTGCAGAACCAGCTCTCCAGCCCCACCTCGCAACCTCTGCCAGGTGCCTGAATCCCTATATGCCAACCCAATACAAAGCCAGGGACTATGGAGAATGCAATCATGGGATGCAACTCTAATTTTTAGGAGATCCATCATTTAGCTATTTCTTCAAGCACTTGATTTATGATTTGAAATAGGACTAAGTCCTCTTTTAGCTTCTAGAAACATCAAACAAACATGGCACCAAGGGCTAGGTTTGAGAGGTTTAGTTTTTGAGTTTTTCCAGAAGCAACTTTTTAAGGAATTAGTACCACTTACAGAAGATGCTTCAACACAAGTTATTAAGGGAAGTGGGGGATTTTCAGAGACTCTCAGACTTTGGGAATAATGTCAGGAAGCACAGAAGCTGACTTTGGTGGCTCCATTGGGAAGAACATACGAAGTCAGATCCAGGCTCAGGCCCAGACACTACTCCTTTGATCTTCTGGTCTCAATTCCTAGGATGCCAGATGATGGACTGCAGAGACCAGAGGTACAAGGGTTCACATTCTGATTTCATCCACCAATAGCTACGTTTACTTAGCCTCTTTCAATGCCAGCCTTTCCATCTGTAATAAGGAATTGGACTATAAGATCCATGTTGCACCTCTAGTACCTGGCTCAATATCTGCCTGGTAGAATGTAGTCAATAAATATTTGCTCATAAGACAAGAATTACTCTTGTCTTATAGAATTTTGGTGCATGAGGATTGAATTTAAACATTCTAGCAGGTCAATCAATGTTAGCATTGTTTCTTTGCTTTGTTACTCAACTTTTGAAACACGTTCTCCTTCCTTGGCTCAAAATTTCTTGGGATATCGCAAGAGGCAAACTTGCAGTGTAGATGCTACAAAGAACAAAGATTCCTAGACAAATAGAATTTCATCCACAAGAGAGAGTCCTAGGGTTGAAAGGACACCTTGAGACCTTCTATTCTAATTCATTAGTTCACCAGATGAGGAGATTGATGGAGATGGAGGTGACTTACTTCAGGTCATGTTTATTTTATGTGTGTTTTTTTTTTACAAGTGGAGTTATAATTCTATTTGTGGAAATCAAGAGAAGAGACCTCTAAGCTTCACATTCCTGGGGCACAGCACCTCTCTAAGTTCATGCTCCCTGGTTTCCTTTTCTTACCCAATACTCACAACCCATAAGAACTGGTTTGTGTCATCTGATAAGGCTTGGCCTAAGGTGGTGACAGTTTGACTAGGAAGGTGAGGCCTACACCAATACACCTGACGCTGCTTCTCTAAAAACAATGTTTAAGTTCAGGTCTTCCCCAACCTCTGGAATGTAGGGACCAAAGATAGTCAGGAGACATAACTGATTGTATGTTACTAAAACAAACTTTTACTGGTATTTGAAGGTTTCAGATGCTACTTAGAATTGGTCAGAGAAATACCTGAGTATGAAAAGGCATAAATTTCGCACAGATGCACCGGCTCCCAGGTTCATTACCATACCGATTCAGTGTTCATTCTTATAGAGGAGAATTCCCGCCAAGGGCTGATTTCTCCTTCCAGCCTGTGAAGCCAGAGCTTCCTCACAAAGCTGGTTCAAAGGAGGGAAAAATCATTCCCTGCTTAACATTCTGCAAAAGGCACAGGCAAATTTTCGAAGTCAATCATCATGAATGAAGCCATTTAAGAGTGAGGCCCCGACTCCTCTGTGCGGATGAATAGCCAGGCAGAGTGCAATGCCGGCAGAGGAGACTGCGGGCGACTCTCTCTGCTTTGTCACCCTTTATGACCTGCCTTACAGTCTCAATGCCCTTCACGGAAATGTCTTGCTTTGCAAAAAGAAACATAACCACAGAGAGGAGAAATGCTAGCCCTGAAGCCTGTTATTAAAAAGTCTGGGCAAATGGGATGCTGGCCAGATCTTACTTTTACGCCGACAAACCTGCCCCCTCTGCTCTGCAGCTACATGCCCAGCACTGCAGCGGAAGCCGCAGAAGCGATCTGGAGGCTGCGTGCCCCCCTACATCACGGGACTTGTTGGGAAAACAATGACCACGGGGGCTGCATGGTTAGTCCATGTCCAGCCCAGGGTGGCTCTGGCAGAACAGCACTGTTGGTTCCCTTCTCCTGGTGTCCAAGGGGGACAGTGGCTCCAATCCATTCCTGAAGTCAATGGCCACCCTCTGCTGGTGCTGCGAGGTGCAGCCCTCAGTCCAGAGGTCAACAGAAAACAAGAGGCAAAGCTGCCCAGACTAACTGCAAGCAGGAGGCCACCTTTGGTGAGTCTCTGGCTTCACGTGACTGTGCTTGAATATGCTGGTTAAGTGGTGCTGAGTGTCGGCTTGATGAGTGATCGGGGCAGGAAAGCCGGTGTGCTAATTTCAGCTCTACCACTGAGTCACCAGCACAGTGTGTACTCTCTCATTCACTCAACATTTGCTGAGCACCTACCGTGTCTCAGGAAGCGTGCTTGTAGCTGAGAACATTGAGATGAATGGAACCCCTGAGGGATGTACTGGGGAGGAGGCATTTGGAAGGCCACTTGGTCTCTCTGGGCCTGTTTCCTTTAAAAGCAAGGGCAGTGCAGGCTATTTCTATGGTGCCTTCCCACTCTCTGTGAGTGGCTGACTGGGCTCTCTGACCCCACTGGAGATGGGCACTGGATGAGAGATAGGGGTCCTGACTCCTGGTTCACTGTTTCACGCTCAGCCTGGCTGCCTCCTCTGTCTCAGGAAGCCAGAGCGTGTGAGTCAGGCATGAGAAGCCGAAGGCCAGGCTGTGGTCAGCATCCCGAGTCGCCTCTGCCCAGGTCATGGTCATGGTCAGGGTAAAGAAGAGCCCTTATGTTTGAACCTCTCTGCACAGCCCCATTCTGCAATTCATAAACTCTAAAATATAAAACACCCCGTGGTAAAGTCTTGAGGAAGCGCCTTTGTTTTCTAGAAATTTTAGAAAAACAATTCATTGTATAGCAAACTTCTCTTTTTCTTAACCGCTAAGACAGTTCAGGATTAGCGTTTAGGTGAACGCCATTCTAGAATTCTCCCAGCCCACTTCGTTTTGCTAAGGCTTCTACACTGAGGCTCTTCTGGCTCTGTCCACAAAGAGAGGCCAAGGAAACTGGAGGTGTCCCTCTAAGCAAGGGGCATAGAAGCAAAAGGCTGACTTTAATGATAGTCAAGTCCTTTTCAGAAGACCCTAAAAATATCCAGCAAAATCAATCGAGATCCAGGAAGGTTCCCAGGGCCCCTTGACTTCCTCACTCAGAAAACACCATCCCCCTTGGCACCGGGACAGCCTTCACGATGACTGACTGCCGGCCCCAAATTGTGGGCGTCTATTCACTCAGAGAAAACCTGGTTCTTGATCCTACGCAAGGCCTCTCTAGTCCCAGGCTTCTTACTACAGATAACGAGCATCGCCTAGGCATCAGCAGGTTGGGCTGTTCCCCGAGGTGGTGGGTGAATGTGACCCTCTTCCTTTTCCAGCTTCCTTAACGCTCACTTTCTGAGGAAATGCCTCATGAAAGCAACACGGGATCAAGAAGTTTTTATTTAGTTTTTTCCTTCTTGAGACTTGTTAGATATCCTTTACATCATATGGAAAAAAAGAAGTGCCAATGAAAAAAAAAATGCCCAATGAAATCTGCTGCCAGCTACTGCTTCTTCATGAGAGTCCCGAGACTGAAGGATGGGAGTATTTGGCATGGCCTGGGGTTATTGTTCCTCAAGGAATCCAAGTCTCACTCTGCCTGGAGAGACTGGAAATCTTTCATCTTAAAAGCTTTTTCAGGAACTGCTTTAGAAGTGGTGCCTGGGTCTATAACAACTCCAAATCTCAATCAGCAGCATTTGGTACTTTATTTTTTTCCTGCATGAGATCTCTATTCAGTCGAAGGTATCTTACCTGTTAAGTGTGACTAACAATGCCACAGGAGATGGGCATAGGTGAAGACTGCTCCCACAATTTAGAAGGAGAAATAGAGGGCACATTAATGCCAGAAGGAGAAAGAACTTCTTTTTCTGTCTTAGCACAGGGAAAGAAAACTAGCTGTCAATCACAGAATATCTCTATGTGCCCCGGCATTAATGGAACTAGGTTATTTCAAATGTTCACAATTTCATTTAATGCTACAAAGAAGAGGAGGAGGAGGAGGAGGAGGAGGAGGAAAAGAGGAGGAGGAGGAGGAGGGAGAAACTAAAACTGACTTGACAGAGACTGTGACCTGCTCGTGAGCCTTCAGCTAGAGATGCAGCTGGATTTACATCAGGAGTAAAACCTCTAAGTTCTTGCTCTCTCCACCACATTGCATTGACCTAACCAACAGTCTGCATCCTTTTACAATTAACTACATGGGAACAATTAGTGTCAATGGAGGAGAAGGCCAACATACATGCCTGGATTGTACCATACCCCAATCTGCCTTCCCCAGGCTGCCTCAACTCAAGTCTCCAAGCAAGAAAGCAGATTGTTATAGGTAATGGAATGTGCTTTTAGAAGTACCTTTTCAATTTGTTCTGTTTCTTTCAAGATCAAGCTGGTGTTTATTGGCAAATAATCTAAGTAATAAAACTGCCATAAACGGCAACAGACCAAGCTAATGGAAAATGTACATTGTAGATGAAAAAGGTATAGGCAAGAATAGTGATGCCCCATTTTTACTACTCAAGAGAGAACAATTAAGAAGGGGTGAGTGAGTCCTCAGGACACTGGGAGCCAACTAGGAGGTTCAGGCTGAATTTACCTCATACACAGGTGGGGATATATATTCACATATTTGCACTAAGAATCAGAGACATCTAAGAGTGAGGAAAGGGAATCTAGGAAGGGGAGGCTAATGTCTCCTTGTAAATTATTAAAACATTACAGGTAAGCCTAGTGTTCTCTTTGACCAGTAGCTTCCTCTTCCCCTTCCCATTTCCATCCCTAGAGGTAACTACTATATTATGTTTGGAATATATCTTTTCAGTCCCTTTTTCATCTCTCTCTCTCTCTCTCTCTCTCTCTCTCTCTCTCTCACACACACACACACACACACACACACACACACACACACATATCCATAGAGATTTCCACAAGGAGAATAAATTCTTGTGATTACGTGGGTAATCAACATTAAATTTAAAAACAAAAAAGAAGGAAAGAAAGAAAAGTGGAACTTAAAAATAAAGCTCACTTTTGTAATGAAGCTACTGATTCAACTTTCAGAGTGTCCAACAGATCAATGTAATTGTCAGAAAGAGTCTCAAGTACAGTAATTATGTGAATGGTATACTCTCACCTGAATTTCTTAACAATACAGCTTTAAACATAACCAACTTGAAAATAACCAAACTGAAAAATTATGCAAACAATCAAATATTATAAAAAAATACTACTGTGATCTGTCACTGAAATAAACTTGAAGGGAAGACCTTTTGAAAATCCGGAGAGCTTAGTATTATACTTCTTGAACATTGCAGCTATGTAATACCCATTGATCTAATTGAATGAATTCAGGATTAAAGCTGTTCTTATACATTACGATTGCCATAAAGGCAAAGGAACTAATTAGTGAAGTCAGAGCGGTTGCTGTGATGGTACATCAGTCAGCCTGAAAGCAAAATGTGAAAGGAGTTGGGAGTAGCCATGTGCCAATAGATATTCTTCGGCTTCTTTGTACCTAAGGGTTCAGTTTTTTATTCAATCATTTATAATTTTTTTGCTCATTTAGTACTTGTAGCATTACCAAGCACTATGCCAGGTGCCAGAGGTACAGTGTAGTATGGTGAAGACTTTAGAGAGAGACCTGGGTTAGGTTCTTGGCTCCAACACTTACTAATGGTGAGATTTTAGGCAAGTTAACCTCTTAAGCTCCAGTTTCCTCACCTGTGGAGTGGTGATAATAACCAACTTCTGTTGAGGGGTTAGAGATAATATTCAGAGAGTAGCATAGTTTGGGGGCACAGAGCAAATGTAGATAGCAATTATTATTTGGACACTCCCCTATTCTGAGGGGGCTCACTATCTAGTATGAGAGAGAGACAAATAAAGAAACAACTAGAAGGGTAATATTTTGGAATGGTGACAGGAGGAGCTCTGAAGACCTACATCCCAGTGAAACAAACGTTAAGTGGTAAAACTTATTTTTAAAAACCCAATCATTAAGATCTCTGGGAATTGCCCTACAGGCATACAGCAAATGAAAAAAAAACAATTTAAAAAATATACTAAAACTAAGTAAAAACAGTAAGAATTTGTGACATCTGAACCTCCTTCCTCCCTGCTCAACATGATGGAAACTTCTATCCAGGCAGGTAGAGACAGGGCTCCTTTTTCCCCCAGCTCCCGTTCTAGGGCTCTGGTACCTTCCCAGGAAGTGTATGCCACCAGCTTTTCTCATCCTCCCCAGCTATATGTGGCAGAGACTAAATTCCAGAAGAATGTGGCCAAGAGGTCAGGGTTCCCTTACTCCATCCAGCCCCCACTCTCTATCTGGTATGGCACACTGAGAATGCCGGGGTCCCCACTGGCCTTACCACAGCTGACTGTAAGATAGAGGCTCCAAGCTGGGATAAGCCAGTTGAGAAGAGAGGCTACTAATCCTGCCCAGCACTCTCACCATAAAGCTCCAAGAGATATAGGCACTCTTTTATGCACCCACCTCCAGGGAAAGGCAATCATAAAAATAAAGGTTTAAAACGTTATCTGCAAAGGAACTGACTTCATTTGAAACAATGTGGAGAAATACAAGCCTGAGGGTGCTTCCAAAATTAATGCTGACTTTGGTAGTAAACAATTGAGAGGATACTGGTAGATTCATGACAGCAAGAAACTAAACAGTAGGCCAGCTATTTCACCAGAGAGAACCACAAAAAGAGACATTTAAGAAGCTCCATCTGAGTTCAAAAGAAACTTCAAAGACTGAAAAGGGATCCAAATTGAATTGGACCAGACTTAGAGCAATATATGCCTCAGAGCTTTGCCAGAAATAATAGAGCAATCAGCTAGCAATTAGTGTAGGCCAATAGCTGGATGTAATGCCAACAAAGAGAAACAGCTTTACAAAGATCAGGGAAAGGGATAGTCAAAGGGAGTCCTGTTAAAGCCACTGGACTTTGTAGGTTGTCATTCCAACATGACTAAGACTGTACCCTCTGAAAAGTGACAGATGCTTCACACAGGGGAGACTTCACTAAAGCCAAGTAAGATCACATCAACATATCTTTGGGAGGGAGACACAATTCAATGTATAGCATCGACATACAGACTTATTATAGTTAAAATGCTGAAAGCAAAAGACAAGAACAATTCTTAAAAACAGCAAGAGAAAAATGACTTGTTACTTACAAAAGTTCCCTAGTAAGATTAACAGCTGTATTGTTATCAGAAACAATAAAGCCCAGAAACAGTGGGAAGACATATTCAAAGTACTGATAAAAACACACACCAGTGAACCAAGAACCTCATATCCAGAAAAATTATCTTTCAGAAATTAAGTTTAAGTAAAAACATTTCCAGATAAACAAAAATGAAGAGAATTTGTTGCTAGCAGACCTGCCTTACAAGAAATACTAAAGAAAAATATTCAGACTTAAAGCAAGTAATACCAGACAGTAATTCCATGCACACAAAAACAAAGAACCCTGGTAAAGGTAAATATGTAATTATAAATGTAATTATAAAAGACAGTATAAATGCATACCATTATCCCTTCTTCTCTTAAATGATTTAAAAAGCAGTTGTATAAAACAATATGTATATAATTGTATTATTGGGCCTGTAACATATAGAGATGTAATATTTTTTATAATAACAGTGCAAAAGATGTGCGAGGTGGTGCAACAAAGTTGTAATAGAGTAACAAAATGACACTAGATAGGAACAAATTAAGGGAAATAGTAAATAAGAAGGTTAATATAACTAACACTATAACTATATACTTGCTCTTATTTTTTCTCCCAGCTTTTAAACATTATATAAAATTATAAAAAGTAATATTTGTTAAGTCTGTAACATATATAGACATACTATGTATAACAATAACAGCATAAAAAAGGGAAAGAGGAATAGGTCTATATAAGTAAAATTTCTATATGTCAATGAAATTAGATTATTATAAATCTGAAGTAAATTCTGATAAATTAAGATGTATATGGTAAACCTTATAGCAATTATTAAGAAAATAACTCAAAAGAATATAAGAATTATCAGATAAAATTGTTACTCTAGAAAATATTCACCAAATAAAAAAAGAAAACAGTATGAGATAAAAAGAACAAAAAAGGCATCAGACAAATAGGGAAAAGAAAGTAAATGGAAGACGAAAATCCATGCGTATTAACTGTAACATTAAATGTGAAAGGATTAAACAATCCAATTAAAAGGCAGGATGATCAAACAGTAAAAGAAAAATAAGATCCATATACATGTTGTCTACAGGAGACATACTTGAATGTCAAATAATAAAACACGCTTAAAGTAAAAAGCTGGAAAAACATATATCATGCAGTAGCCTACAAAAAAAGCTGGAGTGCTGTATTAATAGACAAAATAGATATTCAAACAAAAATGTTACTATATATAAAGAGGATTTTTATAATGATAAAAGGCATAAGGATAAATACATAGATTAATTAAATATAATTGAAATCAACCTGAACATTAATGGTCAATTGATTTTTGAGAGGAAGAGGGTACCAAAACAACTGAATGGAGGAAAGAATGGTCTTTTCAAAAACAGTCTTTTTAAAAAATGTAGTGAGGACAACTGGATATCCAAAGCAAAGAAATGATATCAGATCCTTTTCTCACAAAGGTTAATCAAAATGTTCAAAGACTTAAATGTAAGGGCTAAAACTATTAAATTTCTAGAAATGAAGGGAATTCTTTATAACCTCAGATTTAGGAACGGATTAATAGAAAATGATGCAAAAAGTACAAGCAACACAAGAAAAAAGTAGAGAAATTGGAATTCATCAAAATTAAACACTTTTGTATTTCAGAGGATACTATCAGGAAAGTAAAAAGACAATCCACAGACTGGGAGAAAATATTTGCAAATCATGTATCTGGTAAGGGACTTGTACTAGAATATATAAAGAACTCTTACAACTTAATAATAAAAAGATTTATAAGCCAATTAAAAACGTGCAAAGGATGTTTTACACCAATGATAAGGAGACTTTTTCCGGCCGTATAGTAAATACTTTAAGTTTAAGGGTCACACAGTCTCTTATAACTACTCAACTTTGCCATTTGTAGCATGAAAACAGCTATAGAAAACACATAACAGATAAGCATGGCTGTGTTCCAATCAATTTTATTTATAAAGACAGGTTGCTGTCCTGTGGGCCATAGTTTGCCAACCCCAGCACTAGAATAACTTCTGAAAAGTAGAACAAAGAGGTAAAACTAATATGTCAATTCTGAAAACAAAATGGGATCTATGGGCATACCCAGATGGCCATAGGTGCCATTGCCTGACATAAAGAGAGCAGTTAGTGAGTACTGTTTAAGGAATGAACAACAACAACAACAACAACAACACAAATGGGGCAGGACATAGGCCACACATTGTGCAGGATTTTTAATGTCCTCTGATGCATCCTTCTGCACAATAGTCCCGACATCCTGTGTTTTGAGGCCCCTCGACGGAGAGCTTTGGGAGGAAAGCGGCCCAGCCAGGGCAGGGATGGTGCACCGTCAGCATTCCCGTCGAATGCCGCAGGGCTGACATGCAAGGTGAAGAGACAAGGAGGCTCTACTGCAAAGGGAAGGCTTTTTTTTTTTTCCCCTCTGTGACTGGGGGATAAAATGAAGAGTTCTTGGAAACATAATCAACTCTACAAAAGACAGGTTTGGAGATGCTAGGCACAAGAGAATCATTATAAGCTATGAACCAGAAAGGATAACAGTAAGCTAGGGAAAAGTGAAGGAAAATTGATTTAGGTGATTCAATCAAATGAT
The DNA here is from genome assembly GCF_964212035.1 of Myotis nattereri. NCBI lineage: Eukaryota > Metazoa > Chordata > Mammalia > Chiroptera > Vespertilionidae > Myotis > Myotis nattereri. Next base: position 70,826,906 of record NC_138085.1, on the reverse strand, counting down.
TTTTGATATTTAACACAAAGGGACTTAGGAGATTGAAAACTCGAACCAAATGATAAATTTGGGAAGATAACATGCTCTCCGGCTGTATCCCCGAAGAGTCATTATGTGTATTTAAGGCTATGTCTACAAGACACAACACAACAGTGTGAAAGCAGAACCTTCAGGCTAATGGATTAAGCAGAATGCGGGAGTCAATCCTCTTAACGCCTGTAACCAACTGCCTCTGAATTTTAGCCGAAAATAAATCCCAAAATAAAAAACACTGAAGTGATTTTTTTTTTTATTCATAATGATTTATTCTAGGCACACGAGGACTGACAAATCAAACCTTTGGTCAAACCTTTCCTTTTGCTTAGGATTCTGTGCAAACCGTCTGCTTGCCCCTTGACTTGTAGCTGACTGACAAGTGTGTACCACACCAACCACAAGCAAGACCAGCATTAGAAACTTTGGAGGTGTTCAGGTAGGTGTGTACCCCTGGTGATGGTGGCCAGAAGATTTAGGGTTCTCCAAAGTTCTTACAGCCAATCTTGTGATGGAAACTGAGTCAACATGTGAATGATGAAATAGTCCCTAAATGTTCCACCAAACAAATAAGGACGAAGGCCTACTAAGTACTAGGTGCTTTGGGGACCCAAATATAAATCAGATGTGCATTCTGTCTGTAGGAGCTCTCAGGCCAGTAGAGGGAGAATGTTCTGACCCACTCATTGAAGTAGAGAAGGCAGCATTTTAGCTGGCCCTTCTAGGATGGGGCCTGGGGGAGGACATTCTAGCGGGAAAGGAGCTTTAAGGAGACCCCCTGAATCCCTGGAGCCTTGGTTGCAGGTTGGCCTCTCTGTGACACACATTTCCTGGAAGACAAATAACTTTAGCTTCCATTATAACCAGGTCATTTATTTGATGATTCAACTTGGTCAGTGTCCATGCTATCCCTGACTTGTGCCATGGCACTAACTATGGTACAAAATGGCATGTTCCTGTGATTGTCCACTTGAGAATTTGTCTCTAAGCAATGGATCACCCCAGAGTAAATTAGATATAGTCATTTTTTTACTGACTGCTCTGATCCATTGTACAGCAATTGATTTGTAAGTGACTCATCCAGACATGCCCTTCAGCCTCTGCCTTCATTTCTCAGTGAAGTGGCGATGAATAAGCACTAGATAATAAGTTCAGAAAACTCAGCTCTAGTCCCAACTCTCCTACTTAACTAGTTATGAGGTTCCTTATCTCTATCAGAAAGAAATAGGTAGTAAGATCCTTCCTAGCTGCACTGTCCATTTTACATAATCTACAAAAAATGTCCTCTTGCAGACCCTTACAGAGAATCCCTAATTATTTCCCAAGTGACCAGGCAATACTTAATCACTGTCACAGGCTGTTATGACAATACTGGATGCATGGTAGGAACCTCAGGATGCCCCCTGTGGGTACTCTTTGATTGGCTAAGTGATTGTTTCTCAGACTCCTGTGGTCTATACAGTGCTTCTTAAACTTTAATGTGCATGTAAGTGACAGAAGGATTTTGTTTAAATACAGATTCTGATTCAGTAGGTCTAGGGTGGAGCTGGAGATTCTGTATTTCTAACAAGCTCCCAGTTAATACTCATGTTGACTACACTTTGAGTAGCAAGGTTCTAGAGAGTTTTTATTAACAGACATGAGACTGGTATTAGGAAGCTTAATACTATATCTGAGAGAATGCCAAATTTCAACTGACTTGTGTTTTCTCTAAGTGCTTATTCAAAGGCCTTGTTCAAAGCAGGTGATTAGTAAGTGCTTGCTCACTGATTGATGAATCTTATTCTTTTGTTAAAGGTTAGAAGAAAATGCACCTCTTTCCTTCTTCATTTCCAAGACAGTATAGCCCAAATGGCCTCTCTACCTGCAATATCACATCATATCTGTTGGCAATTCCTATAAAGAATTTCTTAGGCAAAGTTTAATGGCATATTTACAAGGGATTTTAAAACTCAGAACTTCTTTGTCCCCAATCTTTCAATAGCTGGAATCAGCCAATGTGCTTTTGTAAAGTGTGGAGAAGCAATTGGCATGGAGATGCATGCTTTTGCCTGCAGTTTTATAAGGCATATTTTCCACATCCCTCCATCACTTACACCTGTACAAGAATCCCTAATGTGTTAACCTTGGTTAGAAAGGGAATGCATAAAATTTTTAACTGAATATTTTCAAAAACTTCAAATCTCAATCTTATATATTTGTATGACAATATACTTCAAGTAGGCATATTATCCTTTAAAAAAAAGGTGGAGAAACATAATGGACTATGGAAAATGGGATTGGGCTATGATGCAATATTGGGATAGCTTATTCCTTTTCTGAAAGTTGAGAAAGCAAAATCTGTCCCAAGACCCCCTCCTACCCCTCCTTTGTCTCCTAGGAATATAACATTCATATTGATTGCTCTGTGATGAATAATTTGCATGGCTAAAATGGAAACATGGTCATCAATTTAGGCCCTGGCTAGCCATAATGTGTTTCTTACTGAATATAGTGTGCACTACTTGGAAGCAATGCTAGCTGCATCATAAATATTTCAGTGGCCAACATTTGGGACTTGTTTCTTTGACCGGGCTCTAAATCAGTCAATAAGTAATAACAATAGTTTGGTCTTTAGAGTTTGAGGAGTGCTGACAAACCACATGTTTAAAATTCATAAGATAGGCATTTATCAAAATAATACTTCACCCACAAAGAAAGGCATCGATCAGTCCCCAACATGTATAATATCCACTCAAAATTGGAGACTTGTCTTCCAATTCTAATGGACATGCCAGGGTTTATGACTGAGCAATGAGGCAATTGTATCTTTTCCTATTGGGTCATTGGGGAATCCATTTACAAGGGAATAGTCAATTTTGGATCACAGATCATTAGAACTGGGAGGAATAATAGAAAACTTTCAGCCCAAAGCCATCATTTCATAGATAAGAAAACGAAGACCTAGCGAACTGAACTAATTTGCCCACGGTCGCACAACTATTGAAAGCACCCACATCTCTTGGTTGTTAGGTCCGTACAGTTCAAGAAAGCGCCTGCCTTGTATCAAGCAATGCCCTTGGAAGCTCCCAATTTAGTGGGCCATTACCATTTCTACCAGTATTTGTGTGGCTTTGACCCGACACACAGTGGAAATGAACTAACCAATTAGAGGAAACAAATAGTCTCTACCACTTGATATTCATTTATTATACAAAATATGTGTTGCGTCTGCTATGTGCCACGCTCAAATGATTAAATCCCGGGGAGTCATTGAACTCTCATACCCAGAACTTCAAAGCTCATTTCTCAACAGAAAAACTCAGGAGTGTTCAGCACCAAACCACTCTGCTGAATCTACTCAAGAGTAACGACTTTATGCATCTGTCAAAGGTGGCCCTGCCAAGCGCTGTAAACAAAGGATAACTGTGCATTACATCAAAGTGTTTTTGAATGGCCTGGCCAGCGTGGGTCAGTGGTTGAGCTTCGACCTATGAACCAGGAGGTCATGATTCGATTCCTTGTCAGGGAATATGCCCGGGTTGCTGGCTCGATCCCTGGTGTGGAGCGTGCGGGAGGCAGCTGACCAATGATTCTCTCTCATAACTGATGTTTCTCCCTCTCCCTCTCCTTTCCTCTCTGAAATCAATAAAATATATAAAAAGTTTTTGAATAACCAAGTGCAGTGCCAGGTGCTTTCGTATGCAGACCTCACCTACTCTGGGCAGTAACTGAGTGGAGTATTGTCCCCTCCCCTTATTTAAAAACAAACATAAGATACCAAAGTTTGGAAAGGCTTTAGGACAGCGGTTCTCAACCTGTGGGTCGCGACCCCTTTTGGGGGTTGAACGACCCTTTCATAGGGGTCACCTTAGACCATCGGAAAACACATATATAATTACATATTGTCTTTGTGATTAATCACTGTGCTTTAATTATGTTCAATTTGTCACAATGAAAATACATCCTGCATATCAGATATTTACATGACGATTCATAACAGTAGCAACATTACAGTTATGAAGTAGCAACGAAAATAATTTTATGGTTGGGGTCACCACAACATGAGGAGCTGTATTAAAGGGTCACGGCATTAGGAAGGTTGACAACCACTGCTTTAGGAAGTCAACCCAAGGTCACAGGGGTAATAAAAACTGGAGCTAAGATTTGAATATAGATAAAGTTGACTCCAGAGGCAATATAATCTTTGTCCTCTATTTGTCTATTTTATTAAGGGAACTTTGTCAAGAGCAGTCAGCTGGACAGGCCTTGACAACTTTAACCCTTAAAGTAATGCTATACACCGAACATTTGTGTCCCCCCTAAATTCGTATGTTAAAGCCTAAATTCCCATTGGGAAGACATTGGTAGGTGGGGCCACTGGGGGTGATTAAGACATGAGGGTGGAACTTTTATGAAAGGATTAGGGCTGTGGTCGGCAATCTGTGGCTCGAGAGCCACATGCGGCTCTTTGGCCCCTTGAGTGTGGCTCTTCCACAAAATACCATGTGCGGGCGTGCACGTACAGTGTGATTGAAACTTCATGGCCCATGTGCAGAAGTCGGTATTTTGTGGAAGAGCCGGTATTTTGTGGAAGAGCCACATTCAATGGGCCAAAGAGCTGCATGTGGCTCACGAGCCGCAGTTTGTGGAGCCACAGTTTGCCAACCACTGGATTAGGGGATTTGTAAGGGAATGAAGAGACCAGAGCTTCCTCTCTCCACCATTTGAAAATAGGACAAGAAAGTGGCCATCTGTAAACCAGGAAGTGGGTCCTCATTAGACATCAAAATGCCAGGGCCTTCATATTGGACTTCTCAGTCTCCAGCACTGTGAGAAAATGTTTGCCGTTTAAGCCACCCGGTCTGAGGTGTCCTTGTTATAGCAGCCTGAGCATACAAAACAAGTGCTAAGGTGGGATCCACTTGGCCTTTAAGATTCTTTCCTCCTACACATTAACCATGTAATTTGTCACCTGTCTTATACATATATATATATATATATATATATATATATATATACACATACATACATATATATATTTAAAAATGTTCTGTATAAGACATAGCCTTAATAATGCAAAGATTTGGCTTAGAGTATAATTTTGCCCCTCCCCCCCAAATAAAGATAGCCAGAGGCCAAAAAGGCATAGAAAGTATTCTAATAATGCAAGAAAAATGCAGAATCTGTACATTATAAAAAATCAATAAGACTTGAACACCTGAGAAATCTGATGGTCCTTTAAAATTTTTTAAGATAAATGTCAACCAATTTTGCCACATATTCCTGTCTGAGTGAGACATATGACTGATAGGGAGGAAGCAAGGACTCTTTGCTTCCTTCTCACTTTCCAGCATTCACTGCCTATTCCCCAGGGGACCAGTTTCATAACATCATCATCTTTCAAATGACATCTCCAAATCAAATGATCACTTCCAAACTCTTCTCCTACATCATTTTCATTAGCCCCTTTAAATTATTCTGATTCAACTGAAGCTATTAACTGAGATATGGCAGGTATCAAGAGTTCATCTTCTACTGGGTATCATGAGGAGCTCTTTGAGAAGAGCTCCTTTCAACAGAGGCTAATTTTGTTGCTATCATATTGATGCTCGCTCATCAGCTGATAACTCTCTATTAGCCCATCAAGTTCAGCTTTTAATGGCCAAACCCTATTTGTGACCGCAATTCAATTTCTACTCTGCACTTGTGGTTCCTTGATACCTTGGAATTCTTATACCTGCTTGATTAGCCACCTGAGGTAAATGGCTTAGTCATTTTAATTTTTATGAAACATCTGTGCACTCTGATTATAGACCAGCCAGAGGAGAAAATGGCTCTGGAATCCTCCTCAAACCATTTAGGAAGCACAGACCACAAGGTCTATGTGACACGGAATTCAGGGAGAACGGGAGAGGTAGTTAGGGCCAAAGCTCTAGCCAATCCCAGGATTTTATTAAACCGATGTCCCTTTAAGGGAATTGATTGGCTTTGGTGTTTTCTAGGCTGACCTTTTGGACCAATTTTGAAGGGGATTCAGCTCAATCCATTTGAGTTCTTCCTCTATCCTGGGTTCTTGGTGGATGTGCAAACACACTATAGCCCTACAACAACTTCTTTTCGCCTTTAAGCTTCTCATTCCTTCCTCCTTGTTTTTCTCCCTCCCTTCTTCATCTATTTTTGAAGCCCCATGTGTGCCCATTGTTCAATAAAGAATCTGTTGGTTTGAATGTGTGCAATGTTAAAAAGAATTAAAAAGCAGCCCCTGAGATCCAGGAGCTGGCCTGGCACTCATAGCTCAGCTATATTATTCTCCTACAGATATGAATACAGAATACTGAGCTCCGACAAGGTTATTCTGATATCACAAAAAAATAAAATAAAAATGAAATAAAGCAAGCTTACTTTTAAGCGCGTGCGCGCGCACACACACGTCACTGTGCTGAATACAAGATATCAAACACCCAAGATGAGTTGCTCCTTGCCAATTACTATTACAACTTTATACTCCTTCTAGTTTTCCCTCCCAATAGAGAAGATTTATTGAGATACCCAATCATATTGCCCCACTTTCTGACAGCATCCAATGTAGAGCAAATCCCTGCTTCCCTAGAGTCCAACCAAAGCCCAAATCCTACGATAGTTCCTCTCTAACTCCCTCTTACTGAGAGACCCCATGGTTCCCATGATGTTTGCTCTACCACATGGCAAACAGTAATAAATTCAACTTGTTTAACTACAGTATGTTCCTGGTGGTCCTTCCCTGAGGATACTGATAAGTGGTAAAAATAACTAACCTTTAAACAGCAGTTTACATTTTAAAAAGTTTTCACACCCATTATCTTTTTCAATCTTCATAACAATGAGGAAGACAGGCAGATATTGTTATAATCATTTTCTAGCTTAGAAAAGTAAGGCTCAGTATGGTTAAAAGGGTTATGTTAGTTCAAAGATCTATTAAGTATTAGAATTGGGCCTTGAGCCAAGTCTTCTTGCTCCATATGTTACAGGTTGAAAGTCCATGTGCCTGACACTTCGGAAAGACCAACCTCGAAACATCAGAGTTTAGAGTAAGGGAAGGTTTATTGGCTGAGAAGATGTCAACCAAGAAGATGGGAGACCTAATCCTCAAATCCATCTTAAGGAAATACAGAGTTCAGGCTTCTTTTATGTCAAGGGAAGGAGAAATGAGAGGGGTTGTTTTGGTAACACTCAACCCTCAGGCAGAATTCTACTAATGATTAGCGTTCATGACCATGCAGGAGCTATTAGTCTGAAGGTCCTGAGAACAACACAGGCTTGAACAAGAGGGAATCAGAGAAACCTAGCATTTCACTCTGTTATAATTATTTAGTGTTTTTTTTTTCTTCCTGTTGGCTGGTCATAGAAGAAGTCCCTCAACTATTTTTTTTAGTGCATCTCCAACTGGACATTGCAAGTGAGGAAAGAGTGAAGAAGCAAAATGGAGTCACCATAGCCAAGCTAACAACATTCCTTAAATCGGAATGTGCTGATACATGAGGAATAGATTTTAATTTAATTTAGCCTGAAGACTTAAACTTTTGAAACTTTCAGTTGTGCACCAATGCCTGGAGATTTTTGATAACTCTTTAAAGAAGTTAGGAAAAAGTGTTCATGTGTCTATACCACCTGACATCCATTGTCCCAACCACTAGGCATCTAGATGATTATCCATTTCAGACCAACCCAGAGGCTAAGAATGTAAGACTGATCCTTCTCAAGAATGTACTTTTTACTCTCAACTTTTTTCTTTGGAACACTCCGGGTGTTGCTTGGTAGTGTTTCTGCTTTGCAAATCTTAAGACCTTTGCATAAAACTGTCATTTAATTCTAGTGAAGCCTCCTGATTCACTTATATTCTGTTGACACAGGTGAGAAGGGGGTGAGGTTCAAATATCTTTCAGAAATATCAATTGTAATCAAAGATTTTTTTTGAGGAAACAAGGTAGTTTACTATTTTTCAAAAGAATGCGGTTTGAAAATTTTGGAGTTGAAACTAAAAAAAAATTAAAAAGAGAAAAAAATTCAGGATTTGCTACAAGTAGCTTAAGTCTACTTTCCCAGATTCAACCCCCTCCCCACCCAGGGAGTCTGTATTTAGGCATACTTAGTTGGAACTTACAATTCTATCCAATATCCATCTAAATGCCAATTCATCTCTTTTTGGATCAAAGAGCATGAAGCAAACACCTCGAACTGACATTCGGGTTCTCTTGTTGGAGCACTGAGGGGCAACTTGTCCTCAGGGCAATGAGGGTTAATAAAAGTAGGGTACCGTGTTTTCTGGGGCTCCTATTGATTCTGGGGAGGGGAGCTGTGGACTTGTCCTAGACACCAGTTCTTCTCTAGGGTTCTGGGGAACACCCAGCTTTCTGGGGCTTGGTTTTCTCCAGACCAGCCCTCCTTGTGGGACTCAAGTCAGAATCTGGCCCCTCTCTGGCCCAGCTATTGCCACTGAGAGGCATGGGGGAGGGGTGGAGACCCTAAAAGAAGAACTAATCTTGGCTCCAGGCCATGTCAAAGCCTAACATATATCTAGGGCCATACAATGGTCATATGTGGTACACAGGCCTTCAGGGAATTTGAAATCTGACCATGTGCCCAGGCAAGCTCCTTTTAATAGATTTACTCACATATACACATTTTGAAAAAGCATTGTGTCTCTTCTCACATCTAGAATTCATCTTGACCCCAGGGGCTCTAGTACTGAAACAAAATATAGCTACCTTAAAAAGAACAAAGAAAAATTGTCAAGGACTACCTGAGCTGACAAGCTATTGGTATGATAATGTTATTTAAAAATGTACAACATAAAAGTAGTTATAAACCCTTTATGCTTATAGCTCTTGCATGGCTATTAAAACCAAACAAAATAACCCAATAATTATTTACAAGCTAAGTACAAACAAATGTACAAAACCATGCAATTCAAATGAACAGATCAATACAATGTGATGAAAGGTGTTATTTGCTGAAACAATATCACTGTTCACAGGACAAGTAGAGCACAGACTGTTCCTACTCAGGTTCTGTGATGAGTTAAATTCTGTCCTCCAAAGAGTCCTTACTCCCGGTACCTTACATTCACACAAGGTCATTAGGTGGACCCCAGTCCAATATGACTGGTGTTCTTATAAGAATAAAAAGGGAATGACACACAGAGAGAAGGCCACGTATGGCAGAGACAGACATTAGGAGTGATGCAGCTGTAGGCTGAGGACACCAAGGGTCTACAGCCACCACAGAAAGCTCTGAGGGATTGTGGCCCATCTGACACCTTGATCTCTGGCTTCTGGCCTCCAATAATGTGAGAAAATAAGCCATCCACTTTGTGGTACTTTGTTACAGCAGCCCCAGAAAAGGAATGCAGGTATTTTAAGTTGCTATGCCCATCCTACATGTGTGAAGAGTCAATTCTCCCAAGAGTTTTTGCTATGCCAGCTGCTGCAAACACTCCTCTTATCAGGGTCCCTTGTGGTCCTTTGGCTGTCAATCCTCACCAGTCTGCTTCGCCTTTTTCATGTGTCATGACAATTATAATACCACGCTTTGATACCAAAGTGATGGAAACCACAGCCCAAATGTAGAGGAGAAAATGTCTTTCTTTTAGATTATCCAAATGGAAACAAATCACTTAAATTACTATAGAGAACTCACAGACCCTTGTGTGTCCATGGACTCTGACTGAGGGGCAGAAACAACTAGATTTTGTCCATTTCTCATTCCCTCTGGCCTCCCCTGGGTCTCTGATTCCTATTTGGCTCTGGGCCTTGGCTGGCAACTCTTGGATCAAGAGCTTCTGGCTTTAATAGTCACTTTGGACTTCTACTCCCCATCACACTTGACCTCAGCTTGGCCTTGCAGTCAGGGTCTGGGCAGGCAGTCTCTAGCTTCGTCTATCCAAGCACAGTAAGAGTCAGAGCTTGGCACCCTCAGCCAACAACAGGGCCCCACACCTGCAAGAGGCCCCTATGAAAAGCTTTGACTTTCCTGTGTACATCATTAAGGAGTTTCAACACACAGTGTGACATTAAAACCATTTAGCAACCAGTCACTTAGAGTCTCTCCAGGGAATCCATAGACTGGGCATTTGCCTACTGGGCCCACCAAACTGTAAAGGATGCTTCTCAGCAGGGGAGCGCCTGTTTGGCTGGGAGACATGTGAGACATGTGGGAATGGGGCGATACACAGAGGCTGGGGGGTGGGGGGTGGGGTGGGGCAGGGGGGATGCACCTGGGAAGTGATGGGCACTTGCAGGGCCTGGAGAAGTGGCTATTTTCCAATGGATCTGGAAATATGCGAATGTTTTAATAACCAGCACAGTTGTAGTGATGTGTACCACCTGAACATCAGCCCTAGTTTAACAACCACAGAAGAGCCAATTATGTGCTTCCAGAAGTGCTTTGGAAGGGACTGGGACACGTCTCAAGACCTTGATTTGGGTATTATGATCGTACTGAGACTAAGGAGTAGCAATGCCTTTTTGAACATTGGCAGGAACAGGAATGTCCATCCCTCCTCTGTCGCCCAGCAAGGCCCCTCGGATGCATCCATCTGGCCCATTGTGAGAGGAGTGAAAGGTTGCGGTCATAGGAAAGAAAACCACTTTCAGTGCTGCTGCTGTCTTGTAGAGGCACAAATCATTTCCAAACGAGCTAAATGAGCACTAATTGAGAAGCAGATGTCCTACTCCTTGTCTGGAACTTGCTGGTTTCATTATGCACATTTTTACAGGAAGCAGGCTCATAGGTATAACAAAGCATACCTAAGATCACTAATGACGAACCCAAACCATTCCTCCCCTCTCGTCTCCTCTGGCAGGAATCCTTCCCCCTCCATTATAATCCTCATGATAATGCCTCTTGACCGGCAAAAAGAGCATCTGTTGTGAGAATGCACTGAATCAAAAAACCTTGTAGTACTAGGAGCTCTGGGGCGTTAATTACACAAATTGCCCATCAACTCCATTGTTACTCTCTTTCCTCTGATAAATTAAAATAATGTTGAAACTTAAGCATGATGCAGTTAAGCCAGAAGTTTTCGTACACATATGGAGGGGAGTGCTGGCTCCTCCCAAGCAGCCGTGGCCACGAGCTCTGGACATTGGCTTACAGGCACTGTGGGGAAGGGGGAAGGCACTCTGGCTTTAGGAGACTGGGTTTTATAGGAGTTCTGCTAGGACAACCTGAGTGATCTTGAGTATTCTCCCTTAGTCTTTTGAGCTTCAGTTTCTTCATTGGTAAAAATGGGGATATATTAATAGTTTTCCAGGCCTGGTTGCTGTGAGGATAAATAAAAGAATGAAAGCACTCCCAGACTCCCAAGCATGTGGAAATGTATGTGCGTGCGCGTGCGTGTGTGTGTGTATGTGTGTGTGTATGTGTGTGTGTGTGTGTGTGTGTGTGTACGAGTTTTAGTTCTGACTTCTTTGCTGTGTGAACTTGGACAAGTCTCTGATGCCTCTGGATTTCCATTTCTTCTGTAAAAAGACAATGCTGCACAAATGATTGCCAAAGTCCTTTCCAGGCCAAAGACCTCTGATTCTAACTCAGAACATGAAAGGGATGAAGCCAGGACTCTGCCACTGGCTAAGGTTAGGTGCCACATTGTAGTTACAACTTAACAGGGAGGCAGGGGCTTGGGGAGCCGTCCTGAGGCCCTGCTCGAAGCACGGCTATGCGGTGGAGAATGAGGGCACAGTTCTGAGTGACACTCAGGCAGGTGACATCTTTATCTCCCTTTTCTCCTCTTCCTCTCCTCTGTTTCCCCATTCCTTAGACTTCAGGACTGCCAGGAGGTTGACAAAGATTTCAGAAATGGTTGGGAAGGGGCACTGCCGAGTCTCCACGCTGAACCAATCGCTGCTCTCTCAGCCTGCAAGGTCATGGATATGGGCTGAGAGTAACAGAAAACCAGGCCCTTTCGGTAGTGATGAAAGTAATTGATGGTAATCCAGAGGGGCAGTGGAGACAGACAGTTAGCCCTACAAACACAGGAAGTCCTTATGCCATGGGCACTCTGATAACCAAGCTAACAATAACTCCTAGCTCAGTTAGACTGTTTCTTCTGGAAGCATTCTGCACCTTCTCAGTTATAATTTCACTCCTTTTCCAATTGCCCCTACGAGGCTGCTCTTATTAGCCTCAATTTGCAGATGGAGAAACTGAGGACCAGAGGAGAAAGTCACGTTATAAATTGTCATGGTTCACTTAGTTTCTCAACAGTTTACGTCAAATAAGCTACAGTAAAGCACAATGGGATTGCTCTTAAAATATTTATTTATGCTGCTCAAATAGTTCCTGAATGAAGAGGGCAGGGAGCAAAGGCAAGCCATGGAATAGTCGTCAGAACTCCTAGTTACCCTTCTCTGTCCTTTCTCTTGTCTGGCGCCAGGCAGTTAGGGGGTTGTGGGGGGAACATGAGGACACTGGGGAATGTGGAATGACACCTGGGGAGCAAGATGCAGGGCAAGCAAGTAGCTGACATTCTCAGGAAGGTAGGTTCTTGTTGGGCATCTTGAGATGTTAGGGGCTGAGTCACCCAACACACCTAATTCATAAATAAGCAGATAAAGGATGGGTGCCCAGGGGCCAGGTGGGGGCCAGGCAGGAGCATCCTTAGGACTTTCTAGGGACAGGCACTTTTGCCTTCATGGGACCCTTGCTCTACACAAAAAATGTTAACAATCCTCACCATTGCATTGGTATACAGACAAACTTATCAATATTCTATGAAAACTTTGTTTGACCTAAAAGCTCATTTTTCCTCCTTCTGATTCTAAAAGAAATTAAAATGTTTTCATGGGGCCCCGAAATCACTGTGGGCCCTCACACTGTGCCTTGGGGAGCATTTTCTACCGCCCAGGCCTGCAGGCTGGAGTAGCTGTCCCCTCAGGTCTGCTCAAGCCCATCCAGGCTGGGCTCACTCGAACTCTCAGGATCAACTTCAAAAAATGGGTTTGAGTGTCCAGGGGGTACAAATATATCACTGCCTTACACAGGAAGAAACAGAAGTTCAAAGAGGCTAAGGTCAAATCATCAGAGACAGAGAAGCCAGGATTATTTTAATTTAGTCCCACTTGGCCAAAGCTCACGACTTGATTCTTACTTCCTAGTCAGTGTACCTGGGCTGAGCTGAAACCACTTCCCCAGACAGAGGTCTTCCTGTCTGGGACCTGCAGCAGAAACCCATATATATATATATATATATATATATATATATATATATATATATATATATATATATATTTATAGGGGCAGACAAGAGTAGGTTTACAGTTGTTCATACAGAAAAAGACATGCAGGTTATGATTATTATAAAAGCTTTATTAATTCAAAAGAATGTTACAATGGAGCTGTAAACCTCCTTTGCCCACCCCTGCATATATCTAGATATCGGGATATATCTTAGCAAATACGGAAATCAGTAATCAGGCCAGGGTGGATCAGTGATAGTGGGTCACAGGGAGAAATGTCTAAAAATAAGTTCCACATAATGCAATGGGAAAGGTCCCACAGAGCAATGGAAAAAGATGCTCAGAGGGAAAAAGAAATCCTCCCCAGAGAATTAATGTTCTAGTAAACTGTAAGCTGCTTATATTTCCACCCTATTATCATAACTTTCAAATAACTGTCTGAAACGATAAAAAGGCAATTACTTAGGGCCAGCTGCATCACAGGCCAGCAACGCTGTGCCTGAGCCATTGGGGGTTCCCTCATAATTTCCCTATGGCCATGTAGTGCCTGAAGAGGAGATGCTGGATGAGCAGAAAACGGGGACATTTCGCCTCTTCTCAAGGGAACTCTGGATCAATTCTTGGAGCACCAAGACTGCAAGGACCAAGACCATTTACTTGTGTGTCACAAGTAAGTCTCTCTACTTGGCTAATCCCCTTACTGATGAAAAGTTCATTACAGCCCCAGCACTACCAAGCACACAGGTTTTTGTGAGGCTTAAATGAAAGAAGGGTTATAAATGGGCTTTGTGAACTGCTGAGCGCTGTCCAGAGGCTTAAGACTTCACCTTGCCTGACAGAGTTCCCTGAGTTCAGACTTGTGTCTATCTGCCCCTGGATACACTGAGCTAGGAATGGTCACAGCTTCCTAAGAGCTGGCTCTTTGCTCTTCCATCCTCTAGCCCCATCACCACCAAGATCCCCAAGCTGTGCTGCCAGACAATGACAGTAGATTGCACTAATTTATTTTATTTGACTTACTGGGAATTAAGGCTTTTTGAAAGCACTATGCAAATATATGCAAATGACTATATTTCATGCAAAATAATGTGCAAATAGTGTTCCTGTGTTGGCTTAGAAAAATCTGGTGGCCAAAGGCTGTTTATATAGGCACAAGAATATATTAAACTTCAGGGACCCTTCCAGATGCTTTAAAAAATATGGAGAACCTAGAGTTAGTGTGGTTATCATCCTTTATGTATATGTATATATTTTTAAAAACTATTTTTAAGAGGAAAGGAGAGGGAAAGAGAGATAGAAACATCAAAGATGAGAGAGGATCATTTATTGGCTGCCTCCTGCATGTCCCCCACTGGGGATGGAGCCCGCAACCCAGGCATGTGCCCTTGACCAGGAATCGAACCATGACCTCCTGGTTTATAGGTCAACGCTCAACCACTGAACCACATCAGCTAGATAGGCATCAATACTTTTAATAGCCCTGGAGGAGCCAGACTACAGAGAAGTGAGGAAAGGTGGCTCCCTTGCTGGGCACAGAGACCCACACTGTGTCCTTCAACTCTGCCACCAAGATGCCCCCATTTGGCTAATTCCCCATGATGATAACACAGCTGTATCCCTGATACGCCATCCGGCCACCTCCTGCCTCCCACACTGGGCTGAAGGAGCGAGCAGGGCACAGACCTTGCTTAAGCCCGACCCTCTGGGGGCAAGCCCTATTCCTTGTCCAGAGGTCATTAGCACAGCCTATTATGATTTCCTGCAGAAAGCTCTCTGGTAGGTACTCCCACATGGGCAGGGAGCATTCAGTTCAAGCCACCAGAGCACCTGGGCAAGATGGGGACAGAGTGTGCACACAGAACAGGTCTGCTGACATGTGGTGCTTTTGTCAGATTGGGAAATTATTCTTAGCAGTACAGCAAGCAGTGGTTGCAGGAGGGGGGAAAAACCCAATGTGTTTATTACCATGCGGTCCAAGATGATTGCCCCGAATGAATGAAATATAATAGAACTGGTCCTGGTTTGCTGAGCACACATAAAAGGAAAGAAAATGAAATCGGCCCTGTCCTCTCCACAGTCTGCTTCTATTAGGAGATGACACAATTCAATGGCACCTTTGGTAAAAGAAGGTGGCTGGGGGAGAAGTAGAGGGATTTCACCTTGAACACAGGGCCGCTTGGCATCTCAAGTTCAATGGCAGAGGTCCTCCAGGTAAGCTCCTGGTTTTGCTTCCTAACCAGAAACCCACCCATACACCTTGTCTTTGGGGTGGAGAGCCTTGCCACTCTCAACCTGTCTGAACCTCTTTGCTGCTTAAATTTGTATGGATTTTCAGCACAAGTTTATTGCCTAATAGATAGGTTGGGAGACATTGATGTTGCTTTTGATGCAATTTCACAATTGGTGGAGTAAAAAGGTGAACAAAAAATGATAAAGAGTTTAAACTATTTTTATGACAAAGAAGAATAACACTTTTGTTTCCTTACAGTTTTGCTTTCTTTATAAATTTAAGGCTAGATGCAGCAAGATATGCTTTATTATTCTTTCCTGTAGTGCTTGTTAAAATTTTCAAAGTTGTGCCATACTGACTTTTTTCCCTTTATATTCACTGCTAGCGGACACAGTTTGAATCAAATCTATAACAAAGAGAGAAGTCTCAGAACCTGCTTGTTTGCTGAAACAGCTGGAAACCTTTTTGATTTTCTAGGAATCCACAGAGGATGCAGGGGCTTCTGCGGTCCACAGATTTAATGTACAAAGTAATTTAGGGCGGGAGCCCGGTTTGGCTTTGTTGGTAATGTGAGTTCATTTGCAATTCTCTTCTCTTCTTACCAGGCTTGGAAATGACTGCTGAAATTCACAAGAGGATGTGTGTGCCTTGTGAGTGTGTTAAGCCAGAGGGTGTGTGCTCTCTGTCTACATTCTGGGGAAGGGATGCTGGCCATGCATCATTTTTTACAGCTGTTTTTGCACAGGTAGGAAATAGCAGTGTCATCTTGGAACAGCAGACACAAGGATATACATGTTTGGGGGTATCTATAGAGCACAATGAATCATGCAACATGCAAGTCAGCCCCACCATCAGTCAATCCATACTTCCCACCAAAAGCTTCTTAGGTAAGTGGAGAGGCTGCCTTAAAATGACTCTGGAAGATGAAAAACATCCCCATATATAGTCAGGCCAATAAAGCAGCCCTGTGGGAGGATAAAAACAAATCCTGAAATCAGTCTCAAGGCTGGAAGAGACCTTCAAGGTGTCTAGAAGAGCCACCCATCCAAAGACCCATGCTTGAATTCTCTTAAGGACATCTTTTCATATTCTCTTCCAGTTTCTGGTTTGAACCCCTTCTATACTGGTGATCTCACTGATTTTCCCAAGAGAGTTAATCCATGTCCGCTTCTCAGTGTCCAGATGGTGAAAAAAAAAAAAAAAAAAAACAGAACAGAAAAAACAAACAAAACCCTCTATGTTATTAAAATCATAGCATCTACTGCTTGATACTAGGACTGCCCACTACTGCACAAAGGCAATCTTGCAATAGCTGTAGACAGCTGTCATGTCATGAATTTATTTGTACATTTTTATTAGCTGAACAGGCATTGAACACCCTACCAGAAACCAGGGTCTAGAGATAAGATGTGGTAAGTTGTGGGACCTGCTTTCACAATATAATAAGTAACCTGAAGCCTAATCAACTAATTTGAATTTACAGTGGTAAGTAGAGGTCTAGACAGGGGCCTCTGGAAAGCATAGAGGTTTGCCTGGTGGCCGGGTGGATAATTGGAAGCAGAGAAGCCTCCTAAGGTGGTGGTTTTGGTGTTGGGCCCTGAGGGCTGCATATTTCTATTCTTCTCTTCAAGCAGTTTTACAAATTCCTCATTAAGAGATTTGCATGTGGGGTGTGCATGAGGCAGTTGGTCAATGATTCTCATCAATGTTTCTATCTCTCTCCTCCCCTCTGAAATCAATAAAAAAATATATATATATATATGTGTGTATATATATATATATATATATATATATATATATATATATATATATAGAGAGAGAGAGAGAGAGAGAGAGATTGATTTGCATGTTGGTGTCTGCCCAGCCATTGTATGGGGATCTCCATTAATGTAGGCTTTGACAGTCAAGACTTGGGGGGTACTTTTCTGTTCTTAATCCAGACCTAAATTGATTCACCTGGGTATGCAATCTGAGGGTACTTCATTTGGGGCAGGGAAGCCCTTGGGAGAAGACAATGACTCCAAGGGTCTGGATGCAGCACTTGAGCGCTCATGGATGTTAGTTCCCTCCCCAGTGACTTCCCTACAGGAACTGTCTGGGCACGTGAGGCTCTTGGGTCAAAAGCCCCAGGGGTTTCACAGAGGCATGGATTACTAAAGGAAATCTCGAGGCTCCTTTGCCAGCACTTTGTCTGCAACATGACATCTCTTGCTGGTATGGAACTAGAGGAGAGGTCCCTCACTGTCACCCTCTGGGCTCCCTGTAGCTGTGAATTGGGGATGCTCCTCCTGAAGACGGGCTAATGGAACAGCTGCCCATTAGTGAAGATTGCCCTGGACACATGGCATTGGAGAAGTAGGAAGAGAGAGCGCCAGAGTTGGAAGAGGATGACAAGCAAAACCCAAAGGGCAAAGGGGAGATGCTGTCACCCTCATGCTCTCACCTGGGCAGTAGGGCAACATATGTTCTCTCAAATCTACTACTTCAAGGGGGTGGGAGAAAAAGTCATAATGGAAGAGAAACATTTTTTTAAAAAATATCTGCAGGACTATAGCCTATAAGTAATGAGAAGGGGAATCTTAACTTCAGGACAGAAGCTTAAAAGCAAATGGGGCTGGGCACTGTTTCAGGAGGGTCTTTCAGACTATTGCTCCTTTGTTAAAATCCAGGTCCCTCAGCCCCATTTCATACCTAGTAAATCAGAACCTCTGGGTGAGCCCAGAACTCTGCGTTGTAACAAACTCTCCAGGTGATTTTCATGAACACTGAAGTTTAAAAAAGTCAGATTTGGGTGAACAAAAATTCACCAAGAGCTCCTGTTTATGAAATCTTATAATCAAATCCTATGGGTCTTGTATGTTAATGTGAATTCCATAGTTTCAGTATTTACACTATGGTTATAAAAGATGTTGGCTTGTTATCAAGAGAAAACAATATATTTTCCAATATCAAAGTTTGTTTCTGAATGTTGTATTTCAAGCGGACTATCTTTCATGCTTGAGAAGGCGTTTAGCTTTTAGAAAAATATATGCTGAAATAGGAATGACCTCACGCTTGCTCTACTACAAATGCATTTCCAGCCTTCTCCCTGCAGTCTCTCTCCCCAACCACAACCCACCTCACATCCCACAGACCGAGCAGCTCCTGCAGCACAGCTCTGATAAGGTTACTCCTTTGGTAAGAACCATAATCAGTTCCTCATGCGACAAAGATGAAACTCCTTAGTCTGGCTCCAGGCCTTTCTCTCACTACATGGCCCGCTTGCCTGCTAATCTTCCCCTCACATTCTCCAACACACACTCAACTCCAGCCAATCTAGTCCATATGTTCAACACCTCAGCTCATTACAAACTTCATCTGCAATGACTTCTTTGTCTCAAGCCATCAGAATCCTACCATCCTCCTTGATATCCAGAAAGCCTCTTCTGACCTTCCAATTGCACTTCGTCCAAATCCTACAGCAGCTTTGCTGTACCCTGCCTCTGATCTCAATACATGCTACTGGTGTTGTGCTTATTTGCATATTTGTCTACTAACCTTGAAGTTATTGGAGAGCAGGGACTGTAACTCACTCAACCCTGTCTCTCCCATAGAAACTAATAATGAATGACCCCAGAAGGCATACACAGCAGCGCTGTCCAATGGAACCCTCTGCCATGATGGAAAAGTTCTGTATCTGTGATCCAGCAGGGCAGCCACTAGCTATAATGATGACTATTGAGCACTTGAAAATGTGGCTACTGGTATCAAGGGGCTAATTTTTCATTTGCTTTGATTTCAATTAATGAGAATTTAAATTTAAGTAGCAGATGTGGCTAGTGAATTCCCTGTGAGCACAGATACAGTATATATTTAATGAAGGAAGTTGCACTACACTTAGAAAATTTCCAAACTCTCTCTCTCTGCCCAGGGTTCACCTGATCTGGTTCTTCCTACTTCTGTATCCTTAGCTCCCATCACTCTGTGCCTTATTCACCTCCCTGGGGCCATGCCTAGTTTACTTCCTTGGTCAAACAGGCCTTGCTCCTCTGGTTTCCAGGCTCTTGTTCTTGCTATGTGCTTTGCCTGAGTGCTTTTCTCTTAGATATCATTCAGCTGGGTTTTGTCATTCAGTCCTCAGCTCAAATGTCACCTCCTCAGAGAGGACTTTCCTGATGTGTCATCTAAAGTAGACCTCTCTTTCTGTCATCCCACCTTCCTGTATTTTCTTTACAACTTGCATCGTACAAAATAATCTTATTTATTTGATTACCTTTTTATTGTCTAACTCATCCTAATAATAGCTAAGCTGCTTGAGTAAGGAAGTACTTTAAAAAGTGTAATAAATCAGTGGGTGAAAGCATGATAAGGAAAAGAACATTTGCATAGTCTCAAAATATCTCCCCACAAAATATTAATTGATTATAAAAGAGAAAACAGTGACTATTACAGAGAAGAAAACTCAGACACTACCCTCGCCCAGTGTTAGTCTCTCCAAGTATAACCCAGGATTAACATCACCAGTGATGAGACATTTTGACATTGTGTACTTGCTTGATATGATCACTGAAAAGGATATAGTACTTCGTGGTATCTTCCCAACAATGTAGAACCTTAGTCTAATCAGGAGAAAACAGATAAATCCAGATTGAGCGATCAGTTCTATTCAAAAGTGTCAAGGTCATGACAGTCAAAGACTGAAAGATGGTAAGAATGGAGAAAACTAAGGAGACGTGATAACGAAACCATGATGCAGAGAAAAGAAACTGGAAAAATCCTAAAAATATATGTAGGGGAGCTAGTAGAAATGTATCAATGTTAATTTCTTGGTTTTAGCATCTATGCTATCCTATATAATAAAAGGCCAATATGCAAATAGACCGAATGGTGGAAACAACCAGTCGCTATGATGTGCACTGACCACCAGGGAGCAGACACTCAACACAGGAGCTACCCCCCTGGTGGTCAGTGCACTCCCACAGGGGGAGCGCTGCTCAGCCAGAAGCCCTGAACTGGGCTCATGGCTGGTGAGCACAGCAGCAGTGGCAGGAGCCTCTTCTGTCTCCACTGCAGTTGGGTGGTAAGGAGCGAGGAGTCCCGGACTGCAAGAACCCCAGACTGCGAGAGCCCTGGACTGTGAGAGCAATGTCTGACTGTAAGCTTAGGCCCCAGGGATTGGACCTAAACCAGCAGGTGGACATCCCCTAAGGGGTCCCGAACTGGGAGAGGGCACAGGCCAGACTGAGAGCCCCCCCCCACCCCCCCAGTGCACAAATCCCATGCACTGGGCCTCTAGTAGTTATATAAGATGTTGGCAGAAGGAGAAGTTAGGTGAAAGGTTTATAGGAACTCTACTATTTTTGCAACTTTCATGTGTCTACAATTATCTCAAAATAGGGTTTTCTTGAGAGCAGGGGCTAATCTCTTTTGTTCTAGAACAATATCTACTACATGGTTGGTATTCACTACTTGTGAATGGGAGAAAGGATGAGAACGAAAAAAGTAGAGAATAGAGGAAAGGAGGAGCCTGTGAAGGGAAAGAGGGAGGGAGTGGAGGAAGAAGAGGTGAAGGATGTGTGGGAAGAAGGGAGTGTGCAGCTTTGGGAAGACGTGAGGTATTCCTTGAAGAAGATGTGGGACACAACAGGCCTGTTAAAGTTTCCAAGGAAAAAGCTCACTCACAGACTCTGTCACACGCCAGGAAAACATAGAGACATGGGCTATCCCTCATGCAGGGGCTGTGTTATTTATCTTTGTGTTCTCAGAACCCAGTGCCCGTGCCACACTCTAGGTATTCAATACACACTTATTGAATTCGATTTAATTAAAGTAGTTAATGACTTGGATTAAATGCAATGGTTGGATTAACACATACAACGCCCTCCCAAGAGAATTTTTTCAGGTTTTGATGGGCAGGTTAATAACTGCTGAATAGAAGTGGCACAGTCTTAAGACCTGGGTCCTGAGGGCTCAGGAAAGTGAGTCTCTATAGACTGTTAGAAATTGGAGCAAAATTAATTCAGTGAAACATAGCCCATCCTGGAATGACCTACAGAACTGAATTTATTTTCAACTGCAATATATATAAAATTACATGCTGTGCTGCCTTCCAGATCTAAAGACATAAAAAGGGCTCACATTTGGGGTGTCTTTCCAGCAGAAGAAACAAAATGTGTCATTGAATATTACTTTAATTTCACATCAACTATTAATTGTGTGCCTAGCATCTACTTATATCCTTCTATTGATATTAAGTTAATATTTATGCTTCACAGAAGAGGAAACAGGAGGTAAAATGACTAGTTTTAATTTGCACAGCACTAAAGTCATGAAGTCAGAAGCGCAGGCCAGCTCTTCTTTATCCAAAGTTTTTGAGAAGCGTCCTAGACACCATCTAATCTAAACTCTACACTGCACTGACCCACCTTTCTTGCTGCCAGGAATAGGCATCAGCAGGTGAGACAGACCAGACTTTGACAAAGGAGCCCTCAGCCACCGTCTCTTTCACAAATTGGAAAAGCATGAGGCCAGGAGGCGCAGTGTTTAGGAAGCCCAGAGGGCTGTCAGCAGACTCGCATCCCATCTTGCCTCTCTATAATTTTAGCTGAGGGATCTCAGTCAGGACATTGTCCCATCTGAGCCTTAGCTGTGCCACCTATCAGATGATGACATGGAAGCCCTGTTCTACCCCAGGAGAGCAGCAGGGTGGGGCCTTAAGTCTGGTCTCTTGTCCTCTATTCCCGGGATAGATTTGGACGTTGTTTAAGTGGCTGAAGATGTGGTGCCATGCAAATTACATGAGTCTCACAATCCTCTCTTTTTTTCTCCCTCCCTGCTTCCATTTAGCTGCGGGTGTATTTTCTTTTTCTTTCTGTCCGAGTCTTTCTGTCTCTCTTTCTTTTACTCCGAGTTTTCAAATAAGAACTGTTTGTTAGCTCCACAATCAAAAAGATCTAATTGGCTACAGAAAGGAACATGCACAACATCGGAACCGTAGGCCGGATGCGGGAAAGGAAAGGTCAAAAACCACTTGATGATCAAGAGAAGTAACAGAAACAGGAATTCAAAAGCCTCTGCTGTAAGTGTGGAAACTGAAGTTCTGAGCTGTGCTCGTGACCAGGCACATCACAGAAACAGCCTGTCCACCCTTGGGGGGCTCTTGGAAATAAAAACAGATTCAACCAGGTTCTTCTCATAACAGGACCCTCTCCTCTGTGGGGCCCTGTGTTCCTAGCATCATTCTGATGCCAGAAATACAGCAAAAAGTGTAAGGTCTAAGAGTTCTGGATCAGGATTGAGCCTCTTTTACTTACTAACAGCCTGATGTTGACTGAGTTGCCTTTCATTTTTGGACCTCAGCTTCCTCACCTGTACTAGGGAATGCCACTTCACATTCATTAGCATGGCTATTTCCAAACAACAACAACCAGAAAATAACGAGAGTTGGCAAGAATGTGGAGAAATCGGAACCCTCATGCATTGTTGGTAGGAATGTCAAATGGTGCAGATGAGGTAGCAAACAGTCTGGCAGTTTCCTCAAAAAGATAAACGTGGAAGCACTATATATGACCCAGCGATTCCACTGCTGGGAACATACCCAAGAGAACTGAAAGCAGGGATCAAGCAGATACTGATACACCAACGCTCATCACAACACTGTTCACAGAAACCCAAAGTGGAAACAACCCAAATGTCCTTAAATAGATAAATGTATAAACAAATTGTGGTATATACATATAGTGGAATAGTATTTAACTTTAAAAAGGAAGAAAATTCTGACACATGTCACAACATGGATGAACCTTTAAGAAATTAAGCTAAGTAAAATAAGCCAATCATGAAATAACAAATACTGTGTGATTCCACCCATATGAGGTGTCTAGTGAAGTCAGACCTATAGAGACAGAAAGTAGAACGGTGGTTGCCAGGGCTGGGAGGAGCGGGGAATGGGGAATTAGTATGTAATGGGTACAGAGTTTCAGTTTGAGAAGAAGAAAAAATTCTGGAGATGAATGATGGCGATGGTTGCACAAATATGCGAATGCCCTGAACTTTATATTTAAAATGGTTAAAATGATAAATTTTATGTTATGTATGTTTTACAAAAATAAAAATGGAAATATTGCCACCTATTAAAGTAGATATAATATGCAAAATATCTAGAATAATGCCTGCCACATATGGTTTCCTTCTCCATGTAATTTACATGGAGCTTCTTTTCAGCTTTTTAGGGGATTATAACTGCAACGTGCCCACGCAGAGGGAGATGGTATAGAATAACATTTCTGCACAAAGATGATCACACTCAAAGAGGGAAGACATGAACGATAGCTCAGTCCTGCAACCCTGCTTCCTTCCAGCTATGCTTTAAGAATAACCTACTTCTTGAAGTAAACTGAGTGTGGAAAGGCACACCTGAGGGACCACTGTAAATTTTTTAGTTTAAAACAGAAAGGGAGAAATACCCTTTAAGGTCTTGAAAATGAAGGAAAACATCCTTACCTACCTAGACCACTAGGCCAACAAATGTTTCAGTGCCAGCTTAACTCAGGTGTGGGAACCAGACTCTCACCCACCTTGCCGAATAGTGCTTCTGGGTGGAGAGTCACTACACCTACCCACCTACACGCCGGTGACCTTCAGAAACAGGATGAGGAGGCAAACTGCATGGCAGGCCCCTGGACTTGTAAGAAATGATGCCAAAGAGTGCTTCCTTAAGGCTTCTTCCAAATCTAGCTTTCAGTGCAACTGTGGCCTTTGAGTTGGATAGCAGGTTGCAGCCTGCAGGTCTCAGGGAGAACTCCTCCAGCAGGAGCCCAGGGCAGGCCTGAGCCTTAAAGTACATCTTGCCAGGTTGGACTGGAATTCTTTCACTGACATGAGGCCCTCTTCACTATCTCCCTCTTTCTCAGACGGTGCCTTTGAACATTATGACTAAGGGAACTTGGGCTCAAATTACTTCTTCAAATCTAAGTATAGAGAATAATGAAAGTAAAACTAACAGTGGTTTTTAAAGGGCCAACTACCTGTTAGAGACTGTACTATGTGCTTTCTATACATTATTCTATTCTATCCCCATAATAATCTTTTGATGCTGGTATTGTTATTCCCATCTCATGAATGAGGAAACTAAAGTTGAGAGATGGTAGGTACCTTGTTCAAGGTTAAAAAAAAAAAAAAAAACCCTCCTTATTTTCATATACTTCCCTCCCTGCTCAAGCCTAAGTTTTCAGCATCTTGAAGGTTCTACCAAAGTTTAGAAAGGTCCCAGATGCTACACTTACCAATAGTCTTTGTGCAAGCCTTAGAGGTGTGTTCCACTTGCAGAAAAAAAGATTCAAGAATAACAAATAAAGATATGAAATTTACTTTTTAAACCAATAACTGTGTTGAGCATGTGTCTCCCACAGTATTTTATAATGTGGGTGTGTATATATAGATAAACTTAAATATACATGTATATATGTGCATATGTGTACATACATATGCATATAAGTGTGTGTGTATATATATACACACATATATACACGTATATACATATATGCCCACACAAGCCCATATAAATATATGTGTATGTGCATGTATATATATATTTGCATTTGACAAATAATTTCAGGTCCATTTACTTACCTTGGGACACAAAGGCTAGAATGATCATCTCTAAGTGATTAATTTCTTCCAAAAACCAACCAGGAAAGCATCTGCTCAATCACAGAGGTATTTAGCTTCAGATATGGTATGTTATGTATGCAGAACTTTTTAGCATTTGGCCCAGGGTTTTATAGTAACTTATCATCGGAACTTCCCAATACTCTGGGATCCGGAGATGACTCTAATCATTGCAGCTTTAATTTGTTTTAGGCTGTCTATAACAAAAGGACTATACCCTTTATAGACACTGCATCAGTCTTACTTTCAAAACAATCTTGAGGCTTGAAATTTCTTATTGACCTATAGAATGCACTGGAAACTTCCTATTGTTCCCTGTGGGCTGAATTAGGAGACTTCAATGGTATCTACTGCTAGCAGATTTGAGTGATAGTGACTTCATTTCACAGACGGTGACTGAACAACTGAACCATAGCTGAGGCATCCATTAAGATCTAGGTCCCCTGATGCTGGGGAATATTGTCTGTAATATTAAAAGTTGCCAACATTACTGAGCACTTACACTGTGTCAGGGTTGTGCTAAAAAGAAGGCAGAGTTGCTGTTCAGCTGTCTGCTCCTTTGTTTGTTGTTCCCTCTCTCATGTTTCAAAATACCCACTCTAGGTGCACAGCGGCCCCCTTGGGCTGTCCCCAGTCATGCAGGGCCTCGTTTCTCCATTTTAGTGGGCATAAAAATCACTTGGGAATTGTTTTCAAATATAAGTTCCTAGGACCTGCCTAAAAGTTCACCTTCAGTAGGTGTTAATTTATATTTTTAATGATCAGTCTAATGCCTTCTAATGTAGGTTTCATGGGAATATACTTTGATGAGCACTGATTTAGGACTTTCAATGCCATTCTTATTCTCTCTTGAAAATGTCCCCATCATTCATTTCTTAAACATTCATGAAGACGTTAAAATTGTGAAAAAACTGATTTCTATGGTTCTTGTCCAGATTAAAAAATCGCTTTCACATACAGCCGCATACTGGCCAAGTAAACTCCAGTAGGCAGGTATGTGGGCAGACATGGAAGACACAGCGAGCACTCCTCTTCTGCTCCTTCCTGCCCACAGAACCCTGATGTGTTAAGGTGTTGGGTTAGAGGTCCCACGAAATCAGAGAACAGGCTCCCTTATTAATGCCCAATGAAAAATGTTGATTGGCTCAAACTCCTTAGTTTTGGCAAATAATTAGCTAACGATGGGTATTTTCTAGCTTATAAAATATAAAAAGAATATGCTGGGAATAATTTCTCTTCTTAAATGAAAACACAAATAAACAAAAACAACCACTTCCTTAGGTGGATGCCTTTCCCCACCTTTTCTTTCTGGAAATCCAAATAAGTAGCCATCTGGTGACCTTGCAGCAGCAAGCATAAGGACGAAAGCCTAAATGCTAGCATGGTGGGACAGGAAGGTAAAACCTCAGCAACTATATCTGAACTGGTTTTAAATGAAGAAAAATAAGTCTGTTTCAGTTACTATAAATTGGGCTTTATTACTTTCAGCTAAAAGTATTCCTAACTGATATAGAAATATTATAATTATTAAGATCTTGGTTTTATAGAAAATGGCATCAGAGAGGTTAAGTTACTTACCCCAAATCTCTCATCAAGTAAATAGTGGATCCTGGACTGGAACTCAGATTGTCTTCTGCTGAACCATCGACTCTGAAGCCTCACTTTACAATGAAGGGGTTCCAGTGACTACCTTCTAATAGAAGTAAAAGAAACCCAGTGTGTGTGTGTGTGTGTGTGTGTGTGTGTGTGTGTGTGTGTGTGTTGCTGGGGCGGGGGTAGGGGGTGGGGGGTAATGGGCTCCTTATCCCTTTTGAACCGGAAGAATTCTAGTTAATTGATTTTATATCTTGGACTTTCTTAAAAGATATAATTTAAAGAAAAGGCTTCTGCTGATTTAAAAAATAGTGTAAAATAAAATAGCATTATGCCATGCTTCTCTACTCTTATATATAAGGCATTGTATATACAAAAAACTACCATACCTGATTATTTTTCTCAGCTCATTTGTTACCTATTTGAGGAGATAAGACATACAATTCAACAGTTAAACTAAAGAAGTGTAAAGCAATGACTACTTTTTGCTATAATATATCCCTATAAACAGTGTTATAAAGCAAATTATTGCAAAAACAATTCCTATTTTCCCATAGGAATTAGGTCATACCAAGCAACCAATTAATTATAAATATAGCCAATAACAAGATGTAACATTATTTGAAATAATAAAATGATGACCCACATTCTAAAAAATTGGAATACATATTGAACATATTATAGCACATTTGGGCTTATTTTATAATCACAGTAGTTATATAAATATAAACATAAAAATCTATACCAAAAATCTGACCTAAAATTAACATGCTAACAATAATAAACCAAAAACATATAATTATTTGCTTCTTGAGGTTTCAGATGAAGTTTTACAGGACATTAGGATGCTTTCTCCTCTTATAAGTGTGAGATAGCTGAGGAAATTAGTAATTATGCACTTCCTGTAGCAAGACTGATTCTTATAGCAAGCAGAAGTATCCAAATATTCCCTTCACTTGAAATTCCATGGAAAATGATGACTATTGTTCAGAGATCCACAATGGAAGGAGTAGATTTTTCATATGAAAAAAACAACACATTTTAAATGTAAACATCTACTGTTGCTTTGGTTTATTTAAAGCTTCTTATGGAAAGTTCCACTCTGCCCATTAGGATTAACTACGACAGGGATTGGCCTCCTGTCATAACCAATTGGAAAACCAAAAATCTATATAAAGTGGTGGGTATCAGACATTTCACAACAACATACAGCACAAGGCTGTGGTCCATGAAAGAATGGAACTAAATAACACGAGCCTTACAATTTCCCCAGCAGCTTCCAGGTTGTAGTTCAGAGAGAGTAAACGCAAACAGAGCATGGTGACTTTGCTGAGTCGATGAGGCAGAGCTAGGAGTTTGGGGAGGCCAAAGTAGCTGTAGTTTTCAAGGACGAGATCAGAGAAGCAGTGTGGGGCAGGGGAAAAGCTCAGCCCTGGGAATGTGTAGAGCAGCGGTTCTCAACCTGAGGGTTGCGACCCCTTTGGGGGTCAAATGACCCTTTCACAGGGGTCGCCTAAGACCATCCGAAAACACATATATAATTACATATTGTTTTTATGATTAATCACTATGCTTTAATTATGTTCAATTTGTAACAATGAAAATACATCCTGCATATCAGATATTTATATTACGATTCATAACAGTAGCAAAATTACAGTTATGAAGTAGCAACAAAAATAATTTTATGGTTGGAGGTCACCACAACATGAGGAACTGTATTAAAGGGTCGTGGCATTAGGAAGGTTGAGAACCACTGGTGTAGAGGATTCCTCTGGAAACTTTGGCTGAGTACTAATGTGTGTGTGAGAAAAAAAATCACACAGGACAAAGAAAGAAACACCAGAAAACAATAGGCTGAACAATTCCCAGAGCCAAGGCTATAAATAGTCTGTGTCCTAACCAGCCAGAGTGGAGAGATCTAGTAATACTATTTAGTAGAGTCCTCAGAAGAATTACTCTTTAGTGGTGGTAGAGTTAAATTAGTCCCAGAATAAAGACTACTCTGAACCTGACACAGCAAAACCTGAAAGGATCAAATTGATCTACAGGTTACTTAACTGCACATCAAAACAAAATCCAACACTCTTTAGGGGAATATAACAAACATCCAGCTTCCAACAATGTACAATCACAATGTCCAGCATCCAACCAAAAATTACCAGGCATTCAAATAAGAAGAAAATATGACTCATCATCATGAGAAATATCAGTCAATGGAAACAAATCCAGAGGTGACAGACAATAGAATTAGTAGACAGTGATCTTATAACAGTTATAAATATGCTCAATGATGTAAAGTAGCATGAAACTATCCAAAATGAAGCTCAGAGAGAACAAGATTAAAAAATTCACAGAGCATCAGGAAGCTATGGACAGTTATCAAATAGTCTAATCTAGCATGTCTAACTGAAGTCCAGCAAGGGGTATAGCTATTTGAAGAAACACTAGCAGAAAGATTCCCAAATTTGTTGAAAACTATGGATCCACAGATCCAAGATGTTCAAGGAACCCCAAACTGAAGAAACATAAACAAAATCACATCAAGACCTATCATAGTCGAATTGCTTAAAAACAGCAATAAAAAGAAAGTCATTAAAGCATCCAGACTTAAAGATGCACTATATCCAGGGGAGCAAACATAAGAATGATAGTCAAGGTGTTGTCTGAAGTCATTCAGGCCAGAAGACAGTCGAGCAACACCTTTAAATGCTCAGAGAAAAATGGCCAACTTAAAAGTCTAAATTTAGCAAAAACATATTTTGAAAATAAAGGCAAAATAAAGAATTTTGCAGACAAAAAAAAAAAAGCTGATAGAGACTTTTGATATAAGACATGGTAAAGGAAGTTCTTCAGGCAGAAGGAAAATCAATACCAGATGAAAATTTGGATCTACACAAAGGAATGAAGAATGCCAGAAGTGGGCAAACATTCAGGTAAATATAAGAAATATTTTGTCTCATTTTAAAATCCATTTAAAAGATTTGACTGGTTAAAGCAAAAACAAGAACAATATATTGTGGGTTTCTAATATATGTAGAACTAAAATGTATAAAATAGCACAAAGGCTGGAGGGTGGGGAATGGATGTACATATATAACAATCTTATGCCACACATGAATTCATGTTATTTAAAGGCAGGTTCTGATAACTTTGAGATGAATGTTAAAAACCCTAGAATACCCACTATGTTATAAAAACAAAACGGTATAGATAATAAAGCATAGGTGGAGATGAAATGAAATTAAAAAATTGAGTAACCTGAAGGTAGGCACCATGTGGATAGCTTTCTTCCTTATAGTCTGGAAAGCCATAGCCACATTAGTACACACCTCAGAAAAGAAGCTCCAAACCCCTATAACAGTGTTGATATCTGTTCTCAATAACTGTTGTCATTCTATGTCTAGAGAGTTATGGAAATTACACACACACACACACACACATACACACGCAAAACTTCATTAGGAGACTGAATGTTAAATGTCTCACAAACATATGTAGAACAGTTTTCAAATATAGTTTATTCTCATGATGTAAATTTCTTTTACAGTGTTATTAAATTTATAGGACTTGCTGTCATTATGTGTTTTTTTTAGTCAATTAATGTTATGACTAACGATTAACTTCTACTAGATGGGAGTCATTAAAAGGCTGGGAACCATGGAATCACTGTGATGAACTGAAGTCCCTGAGAATTTTTGACTCTTCCTTATAGATAACAAGCTATCACTGATGGTTTCTGAATGGCATGACCTATTTCAGCAACACTCTCACACATTTCACGTCTGGTGAAAGTGAGGTAGAAAAAGCCTATGGTTTGTTCTGAGGCTCAGTGACTAGAACGAAATTAAATAATCACAAATCAATCACTCAGTTGTTAATTGGCCAGAAGACAGATCTCTGTTTGGATTGTTGAAGTGACCAGACCACATATTATATGTAATTTGAGTTTATACTTGATTATATAAGCCATTTGTGGATAGGTAACATCTGTAGTGAACGTCTGTAATTTTGTGCGACCTATGCTCAGTATTTCTTATTTTGGGTAATGGCCACATTTTCATTTAATTTGATTGTGGTACGATTATTAATAATTCCCCCCCCCCTCCTGTTCTAAGTTGGCAATACCCATTCCACTAACATAAAGTAATTGATTCAGCTTGGCCCAAGAGGAGAAAATAACTTTCCTTTCGGGGCTATAATATGGATGCTGTGTGACAGAAGGGATGACTTTTTCTCTGGGATTATGAGCACTAAGAACTATGTTGGACCAGAGTTGAGCTCCCAAGGGCTATCTTGTCAGGGAATCTTAATAACAGAAAATATAAAAGGCAAGCAGAGTTGAAGAATGGGAACAGAGTTCTCATAACAGTAATTAATCTATTATTTAATAAACTAGCAAATATATATTGAGTACTTACTATGTGTTGAACACTATTCTTGGCCTGGGGAATACAGCAGTGAAGAAGCCTCTAGGTCAGGGCTGGGCAAACTTTTTGACTCGAGGGCCACAATGGGTTCTTAAACTGGACCGGAGGGCCGGAACAAAAGATGGATGGAGTGTTTGTGTGAACTAATATAAATTCAAAGTAAACATCATTACATAAAAGGGTACGGTCTTTTTTTTTTTTAGTTTTATTCATTTCAAACGGGCCGGATCCGGCCCGCGGGCCGTAGTTTGCCCACGCCTGCTCTAGGTGCTTACATTCTAGGGAATTCTTGAGCCCCTTGACAGGGTGGAATCTGAAGCCCAGTCCTATAGTTTTAGACTTTTCAGTTACATGAGCCAATTAATCTTCCTTTTTTACTTAGTTTTTCTGAGTTGCTTTCACTTGAAAGAGTTCAAATACACTATTAATTCTGATTTTAAAAAGCTATGAGGGTCTTAAATAAAAAGGAGCCTGGTTTAAGACCGAAACTTGAATCCTTTCTCTCTTCCTGGTATAAAAGCCTACCAGCCAGACTAGAGCTTCTCAAAGTGAGACTGAGGGATTGGGGATCCCTGAGTCTCAGGGGGTTAAAATAAGCAAAAATTGTTTTTTAATAATTATGAAATACATTTTTATGTAATCATATTTAGATATTATTTGCCTTTTCTGTTCTCATTCCTCCATGAGTACATAGCAGAGTTTTCTAGAGGCAACATAACTTCTATTAAGCCAGAAATTAAAGAGATTTGCAAAAATGTACAATGCCACTCTTGCAACTAAATTTTTTGATAAATATAATTGCTTTTCAATAAAATGTGTTTATCATTATTTGCATATGATTTCATAGATTAATATTGAATATGATCGACTAAATAGCTTTAACCCACATGAACAAAGCTCTTTGGGGTCCTCAATAATTGTTAAAAGTGTCAGACAAGAATGTTTGAGAACTGCCAGTCTAGATCAGTGCTGAGAAGTTGGTGTGTAAATAGATATACAGGGTGTCCCCCCCAAAATGTATGCTCACTTGGACTAATTATTAATTCACATGGGTTAAATCTAAAAAGAGAGAAACATCACTTGAGTTATCAGCTGTAAAGTGTGTATACATTTTTTGGGACACTCTATATTTGTGGTGAAACTCGGAGATGCAGATTTGAAGGATGCTATCTTACGGGAGGTCTAAGTGCAATGTAAATTCACGAACATACATTTCTTCCTTCTCTTTGTCCAGATGAAAACTTCCTGGTTCAAACTGAAAACTGCAGTAACTGCCTCCACATTGACGGCACAGACTGAAGTGTCCTGGAAGCAGCCAGCACTAACAAGGCCTGAGAGGGTAAGGATGGTGCTCAGAAGCTTTCCTAAGGAAACTACTCTTGCTGCCAACTTGAGTGAAGGAGCAGGCATTCTTGTCAACAAGATAATGAAAGGATGCTCTATTCACATCTGTGGATATGCTGGACTAATGTAAGGAATTATCCGAATCAGTGATCATCAGTCATTATCTCATGTCAAATTAGCATCTCTATACCCAGAGCCTTAGATTTGACTAAGGGGAGCCAGTGATGTCAGCAGGAATATCAAATTAAAAAGTAGCAGGTGGTCTTGGGATATTACAGCTTTTATTAGCATAACTATTTTGATAAGATCCCTCTCACTTTAATTTTTGACTTGTATCCTAACGTTTCTTTCCCAAAAAACTAAAACCCCTGGTTGTGTACAGCCCCAACATCCTCTCATACGCATGCTCCGACTCCATGGCAGTCGAATCCCTTCCTACTCTTCTCCAATTTTGCTCCCCCTTGCAGTGCTCCTAGTGGCATCAAACCCCTCATTGCTGAGCTT
This sequence comes from Myotis nattereri, assembly GCF_964212035.1. Taxonomy (NCBI): domain Eukaryota; kingdom Metazoa; phylum Chordata; class Mammalia; order Chiroptera; family Vespertilionidae; genus Myotis; species Myotis nattereri. The sequence goes on along the minus strand of NC_138085.1, from coordinate 70,793,937 downwards.
CCCAGCTTAGAGTGTTTAACTTCTCTCTTACCAATCCTAACCATCCCCTTCCCTCCAGCCCCTGGTTTTCAATAAATTGCTGATTCCTGCCACTTCTATCCCATATTTCATTGTGATTCCACAGCCCTGAATCATCTACTCCTTGATTGGACCACGTGACACGCCTGCCAAAGGAACATGAAACTTCTCTGAAGATCCACAACATCATCCAGAGCCTGTAAATTGAATGCACTATTACCAGGAATGAGAGAAAACAGAGCCAAACGACCCAAAGGCAAGATAAAACAACACAGAGAAACAGACTTTGAAGTCTGGTGATGACATTCTCAAATATATATACTTTAAAATAATTATCTGCAGAATATGTTTAAAAATTGATGAAATAGAAAGGATTTCATCAGAGAACATGAATCTCTGACATAAGAACCAAATGGAAGTTCTAGAAGTGAAAAATATAATGAGGGAAATAAATAATTCAATACATTCCAGCTGAGGCCCCAGGCAGACAATGTTGTGTAGATTGAACACAACAGAAGAAAGAGTGCGTAAAGTGGAAGAGAGGTCAGTGAAAATATCCAGATTGAATCACAGGGAGAAAAATAAAAGATGGAAAATACAGATGACTCCAAGAGACATATGAGACACAATGAAAAAGCCTCAAATAGATGTAATTTGAAGTTCCAGAAAGTGGGGAAAGAGAGGAAATGACAGAGGCAATACTATCTGAAACAATACTCACTGAGAAATTTTTTTAAATGAACAAAAACATCAAGTTTATTCATAAACCCCAAACAAAATAAGTATAAAGAAAAATGGATTTAGTCACATCATAATAAAGCTGTTGAAAATCAAAGACAAAAAAGAAACTCTTTAACACAGCCAGGGAGAAAAACACATTACTTCCAAAGAAACATCAGTGAAGCTGAAAAGTGACTTTACACAGAGGCAATGAAGGCCAGAGAGGACAGGGTGAATATGTTAAATGCAGGAAGAAAATGACTCAGCTAAGAGTTATTCACCCAGTGAAACAGTCTTCAAAAATGATGGTAAAATAAAGAAATTTTCAGACAAAACAGCTGAGAAGTGTTTTTCTTCCAGACCTTCACTGGAAGAAATACTGAGGAGTTCTTGAGGGGAAAGGAAATGATCTCAGACAGAAGCGCAGTAATACAAAGTACTAGAGAGCTTTGAAAAGGGAGCATATGGGGAAATATTTAAATGAATTTCGCTGTTTAACACAGAAATATGTCTCGAGAGATTTAAAATATGTGTAGCAACAAAATACATGACAACAAACAGACAAAAGATAAAGATAACAGCATCATCCAACGTGACCTAGTTGACCTTTACAGGATCCCCCCAAACAGCAGAATACATTAAAATGTTATACAGCACAGTCCATACTGAGCTATAAAACAAGTCGCAAACATCAAAGCAATTTAAAATTATCCAGTGTATAGAATTTAGGTAATTGAAGGTCCTTGCCTTACTTAGGAATGATAAGTATACTAATTTAAGATCGATTCTAATAATCCCTAGGTAACAACAAATAGTGTAGTAAAAGAATACATAACTAACAAGTTAATAGGATACTTTTTCACAAAGATTAAACAAAGCCAAAATGGCTTTACCTGTGAATTCTTCCAAATATTTAAAGATGGAGTAAGATCAATTTCACACAAACTTTTAGCAAAAAAATAAATAAATAAGGAATGCTTTTTGATAGCAAAAGCAAGAAGGCTTACAAGAAAGAAAAATTACATGAACATAGATGCAAAAGTTATAAAGAAAAATCTGAGCAAAGCATGTGAGTTCTATATAAAATGGAGAACCCAACACAACAAGTTGGGTTTATTTCAGGGTATAAGATTGGATTAATTCTCAAAATTCAATCGGCGTAATTCACTGCATTAATAGAAAAAAGAATAAATATTATATGAATGACTTGATAAATACGCAAAAAGTACTTGATGCCATTTATCACCATTCATGATTAGAACTGTCAGCACACTAGGAACAGAAGTTGTGCAGACTGTATTTTCCAAAAATGGCCTCAGCAGTATTTCTCCCAGAGCCTGCAGGACCCTGTGACTCTCCTGTTGAGTAGAATGCAGTGGAAACGGCACTATGTGACTTGAGGCTGGATTATAAAAGGCTGTGCAGCTTCCACCCAGCTCTGTCACAATGCTATGCGAAAACTCAACTAAGTCTGTATGGATCAGCTACATAGAGAAGTGGAGGTAGAGAGGCCCCCAGCCAACAGCTAGCATCAACCCCCAGGGGAGTGAACAAGTTTCAAATGATTCCATCCCCTCAACTCCAGGGCTTCCAGCCCAGGCCCCAGACAGACATTGGGAAGCAGAGACAAGCCCTCCCTAACGTTCCTTGTCTAAGTTCCTCACCCTCAGAATCTGTGAGTAGTAAATGCTTATTTTTTGCCACTATGTTTTGGATGCATTCATAGGAACTGAAAGAGAAGGAAACTTCCTCAGTTTGATAAGTGACATCCACAGCTATCATACCCAATGATGAGATATTGAAAGCTTTCCTCTGAGTTAAGGAACGAAACAATGATACTCATCAACACCAGTAAATACATTTTACTGGTCTTAGACAATACAATAGGTAGATAAATAAATAAATAGCCTACTCCTTAGAAAAGAAAAAACTATCAACTTCAGCAGATAATAGGGTAGAAAATGCAAAAATGATCTATAAACTTTTAGAATCAAGAAGTAAATTTAGCATGGTCTTTGGATACAGAATCAACATACAACAAAAATTGTATTTTTAAATTCTAGTCACAAAAGAAAATTTTAAAGAGACTTTTTCAAAAGCACTTTAAAAGCATAAAGGAATAAATCAAAAGAAAATGGGCAAGAATACAAAGAAAACTACAAAATATTACTGAGATAAATTAAGGAAGACCTAAATAAATGGAAGCCTCTATTATGCTAATGGATTGGAAGGCTCAATATTGTTAAGAATGTCAGTTCTCCTCAAATTAATCTATAGGTTCAATGCAACTCCAATAAAAATCTCAGCAGGCTTTTAACAATGTGAGGTGATTCTCAAATGTACATGGAAATGTAAAGGGCTAAGCATGGCAATGCCAATCTTAAAGAAGAACAAAATGGGAGCATGTAGAGTACCAGATATCAAGCTAGATTATACAGCTACATTGAAACAGTGGCATTAATGCAAAGACAGAAACATAGAAACCAACTGAACAGAGTCCAGAAACAAACCCATACTTATAATCACCTGATTAACAAAACTGCCATCGTAATGTGATGGAAAAATGCAATCTTTTCAACAAATAGTGTTGGATAAAGGGAATATTTATATGGAAAGCAAAACAATACAGCTTCTTCAAAGACAACATGGGAGAACGTGTTATGGTGCTGACATAGGTAAAGTTTTCTTAACCAGAACATAAAATGTACTAATCATGAAAAATGGCAAGTGGGACTTCCCAACATAAAAACTTTGCATTAGAGATACTACTAAGTAAATGGAAAGGCAAGCCACAGACTGGGGGGAATATATTTCCAATATTCATAATGCATAATCTGATAAATGACTTTTGTTCAGAATATATAAAGAACTTCTAAAGTTAATAAGAAAAATATACATAATACAACAACAACAACAAAAGAGCAAAAGACTTGTACAGGTCCAATAAGCATATGAAAAAAGGGTCAACACCATTATTCACCAGACAAGTGCAAATTAAAGCCACAGTGAAATACTACTTCACATCTACCAAAATGGCTAAAGACAAACAAGCACACACACACAAAACTACTCCCCTAAACTGACGACCAGCCCTACCAAGTTGCTGAGAATATGGAGCCCCTGGAAGTCTCATACATAGCCAGAGGGAATATAAATTGGTACAACTACTTTGGCAAACTGTTTAGCAATATCAATTAAAGCTGAATGCCCACAGAGTTTTGACCCTCCTAAGTAGATATACAAAAGAAATACATACATATGTGCAGCAGAAGACGACATGTATAAGAACAACCAAATTTACTGAATAAAGGTGGTATGTTTATACAATGGAATATTATACAACAGTGAAAATTGAATTAATAATGTTATTATTAAGGGATCTTTAAGGGACCTGTAATGACTGGAGTGGGCACAGGGAGGGTTCTCAGATGCTAGTAACATTATAGATTTTCTTCTGCATGGTAGTTATATGAATGAATTTTGTAAAAATTCGTCTACTAGTGTGTGGTTTGTATATATATATAATCTTGAAAGGAGATTAAACATTTTAAAAAGAAAAACAACAATCCATGAGTGATGGCTGGGGGGGTCAACTGCTATGACTTTCTGTTCCTAGGCAGATGTGTGTATTTGCCCAAATGCCCAAGGAGGGGGCTCCATGCAAGAATCACATATAGAGTTCCACTTACTGCTGTGGAACTAACTCTACAGCAACACTATCTGACTATTTGGCACCTGGGGAAATGATGAATTCAGGAATATGCTCTTGCACAAGACAGCACTGCAGCATAGAAAATTACTCCTGAACTTATTTCTTACTCCACTGAATATGGGGAAGTTTAGTCCAGGTGGTTTTTCTAGAGGAACAAAAGTGGGGCTGGTGGAGAAAAATGAGTATGGGGAGGGGTGAATTGTCAGATCAAGTTGAAAAGCAAAGACAGAAGAGCACAAAAGCCTGAACTAATTATCTTCAAAGTGCTTTGACACCCGTGCCACTTGCCAGGGCTCAGGCTTTTGGTGTCACTTTGAAGGGAGACCTTATGGAACCCTTGAGGCTCCTGCAGAAGTGTCTCTGTGGCTCCTCTGTGTAATGTGAAGTCCCCTCCTCCCTGCCCCACTCACCATCAACTCCAGCTTCGCTACAGTCAGCTCACTCCCTGAAGCAGCAGTGCCCCCCTCAACCAAGAGAGGCGGGAGTGGAGAAGAATCATTTGTAAAAACAGTCATGGGATGGAAAGCAGCATAGGAAATATAGTCAATCATACTGCAATAACTATTGTGGTGCCAGATTGGTTCTAGACTTATTGGGGCGATCACTTCGTAAGGTATATAAATGTCTAGTTGTTATGCTGTATACCTGAAAGTAATACAATATTGTATGCCAAGTAAAATAAATTTAAAACTGATAATATTGTATGTCAACAAAAATAAATTTAAGAAGGGAGGGGGGAGAAATAGTGAGAAAAGCAGCAGCTGGTTCCGGAAAAATCCCCCCCCTTTGCTGAACCAAAGCCACATCCCTGGGACAACCTGGTCTCAGCAAGGCCAGAGGCAGCATTGAAAGATTTCCCTGTACGAAATGTCTACTACGTACTTTTGGCAGCCTGAAAAGTCACATGGTGCCATTTCCACTGCATTCTATTCAATAGGAGAGTCACAGGGTCCTGCAGGCTCTGGGAGAGTTATCTCAGGTATCATTATTCCCAATTGATTGATGAGGAAATAGGCTCAGAGGTGAAGTCTCCCTGCTGAGGGTCACTCAGGTGGCAGAATCTTATCCCAGAGCCTCCCAATTTTTCGGGTCCCCACACCAGTGAACATATTCGGCTGCTGCAGCATGAGACCCCCAGGCCCCCCCAGCCAGCACCAGAGGGAGGTGGCTGTCTTCTTTGCCATTCTCCCTTTTTCATCCTATTGAGTGGCTGAATGCCTGCTGGCACTATGGAGATAAGGGCGAGCCCCTGGGGCCAGCCTCCATTTAGCCATGGCCTCTCAGTCAAAGGTTTGGAAAATGTGGCTGGAAATTTAAGACAGCCTGGAGCACAGCTGGCTCCCACCGAGTAAAGAGTACTGCGCCCTGATAAAGGCTCATTCATCTCTAGAAGCTTCACGCTTGAAAGGCTCTGAGCGCCTGCAGAGAAACTGTGCAGCCTGACATCACAATAAGGAGAGAAAGCGTGACTATAAAATTCCAGACAGGCGGCAAGTGTGACCGGTGACATCAAGTCCCACAACTGCAGTGACACAAAAGTCTCCGCGGTGCCATGTAGAGATGCCCTAGACAGACAGGATGGGGGCAGGAGGCGGGCTCTAGTCGGGGAGCTGCATGCCCACCAGCGCATGTTATGGGCGAGAATGGTCACAAGGCCCCCGAAGAACAATTTATAAAGTTATGGTGCGGAGGCCAATAGACTTTGTTGCTTGCTTTCCAGGTGATGAACTGAGGTTCAGACTCATATCTTTAGTTGTCAGTTCAATTGCTGCCCTTTTCTTCTCACTCACTCGTTCATTCATTCATCCATCCATCCATTCACCTGACACACAAGGAGCACAAAGTTCCAAGCCTTGGAGATAGAACAAAAAAGACCTGGTTTCTGCCCTTGACGATCCCACAGTATAGTAGGAATGACAGACACAAAATAACCACAATTGTTTTTAAATGTCAGCAGTTTTTTTTTTTCTTTCCATTTATGAAGGTAGTTGTAGGAAAGATCCATTGTGAGAAAAATAGAAAGTATCTGAAAGTAGTATCAAGAAGGCAATAAAGCCCACACATGATCCCGCTATCTAGAGACAACCATGCACATACCGGTAGTTAGGCATATGGACATAGCTCATGGACCCTGCGGCCAGTGCCATGGGAGAGGCAGACAATGTGAGTGGGAGCACGGAAGAGAGAGGAAATGAGTGGACCAGGAAATAGGGAGGTTTTTCCAGGAGGAAGTCCTTTCCCTGGGAAGGAGTGCAGAAGGGGCAGGAAAGCGTGGTTGTGTGGGCTGGCACGCCTTGTGTGGGAGGGCGCCCAAGGGGAGGAGCTGGGAGGAGGGGGTAAAATTGCCAGGCAGATTGCAAAGGAACCCCTGGGCCCTGCAGATGCCATCATTAGCCATTCTCCCTCTGTTGTCACACTGCAGACGTCAGTTGTGAGATGGGTGTCTAATAAGTCGTTACTAATGACTCTTCAGGTATTGATCAACTTGCCTTTTCATAGTTAATTTACATTAGAGTATGTTTAGATAGGTCACTAAGCACCTCACTCCCACTCATCCACATACTGATCTGCTTCAAGAGTGGATGGGAAAGGGGAAGAGCGGAGCAGGCTGGGGCCTCCCCAGAGGTGTGCTCCAGCACCTACTCCTGTCCCATTGATAATGACCTGCTCTGTCTCCTCTTCCTGCCTGATGAACTGTATGTTCTGTGAGGGCAGAGTCCATACCTGCCCTACTATCTGCTAGATTTGCAACCCCTAGCACATTCATTTATTTATTTAGTGAATAAGTATTTATTGAATGCCTACCATGTGTCTGCCAATTGACACATTTCACTTTGGGGAACAAACTTCACTGCCTCATGGAGTTTATAGTCTATTCAGGGTGGGAGGGGAAGACTTTAAACAGATACATACACCAATAAACATCTATACTAATAAAAGGGTAATATGCTAATTAGACCGGACGTCTTCCGGACGTCCTTCTGGACAAAGCCATGGTGGCAGGGGCTGAGGCAGAGGCGGTTAGGGGTCATCAAGCCGGCAGGGGAGCAGTTAGGGGACGTTCAGGCCAGCAGGGGAGCATTTAGGGGGTGATCAGGCCGGCAGGCAGAGGTGGTTAGGGGCGATCAGGTAGGCAGGCAGGTGAGCGGTTAGGAGCCAGTGGTCCCAGATTGTGAGAGGGATGTCTGACTGCTGGCAGTTGGACATCCCCCGAGGGGTCCCAGATTGGAGAGGGTGCGGGCCTGCTGAGGGACACCCCACCCTGTGCATGAATTTCATGTACCGGGCCACTAGTCCTATATAATAAAACCCTAATATGCAATTGACCAAACAGGGAATGACTGGTTGGTGGAGGGGGGAGAGAAGGGGCCAGCAAGCGGGTGGTGCCAGACCAGCCAAGGCAGTTACCAGTGGGCAGGGGGAGGGGATGGCGATTTGGGGGCGGTGGAGGGGTGATGGGGGTGTGGGGCCAGAGCTTCCCCCTGGTGGTCAGTGCACTCCCACAGGGGGAGCGCTGCTCAGCCACAAGCCAGGCTGATGGCTGGTGAATGCCGGCAGTGGCAGGAGCCCCTCCAGCCTCCGCGGCTAAGCCATCAATCGGACATCACCGGAGGGCTCCCAGACTGCAAGAAGGTGTAGGCGGGCTGAGGGATCCCCTCCCAGTGCATGAATTTTCATGCACCGGATCTCTAGTTTCATTATAAAGGGTGACAAATATTGTGAAAGAGGTTCTGCATGGGGAGGGCTCATTAAACTAGGAGTAATGAACAAATTGCCAAGGAAATTATATTTCAGTTGGTTTTTAAAGGGTCTGGAATGAAGTAGTTACTAAAAAGTGTGTATTGAGTGGGAGGACAGTGGAAATCTGCATATGCTGATAGATGCGTGTCATGCAGGGGACTAAGGCTTATCTCCATTAAAGCCTGGCTACTGTGGCCAATAGCGCTGAGGTGTTTGTAGTATGGGAGCAGCACAGTCAGATATATGATTTAAAAAGATGACAGCTGCCTCTTTTAGACCTTAATCTCTTATTCTGTAATTTCTAGGAAAAGGCCTAGATGGTCCCTAAGAACTCTTTTACTTCTCTCACTCTGGAATCCTTGACCAATCGGTCAACAACTATCTACCCGGCCCATAAACAAACTTGGCAAGAAGGTGGGGCCACCTTGACCTTTCTCACACCTTTCCCATTCTATCTCCTTCTCCCAACTTCTATTCTCTTTTTAGTTGTCCTTGAGCAAACTCAATGGAACTCTTCCTCTCCTTATCAAACTGCTTTCATAAAGTGAGATCAAAGGAGGATGTAAATGCCTGGTAAGATTTATTGCAGTATTACTTCCCCTATTAGCAATGATAAACTCTTGAGCCAAATAAATGAATGGTAATAATGGAATTCCAACCAAATTGATAGATAACATCAGGCCCATACTTGAAGTTCCTTAAAGGATGGATTGGGTTATAGATAGGTGGGGTTCCCATTTACCATGTGGTGGAAACAATTTGCAGGAGGGACACCCAGTCTAGAAAGGTTGTGGGTGTCCACAGGAAGAGGTGATCTGTGAGGGAGAGTTGAGCTGGGCAGTGCAGGTTGGGAAGGGTTTGGGTAGGTGAAAAGGAGCAGGGAGATAATTCCTGGCACAGAAGGTTTGAGTGGGTGGGTCACAGAGACTGGAATGAGCAAGGAGCTTGGAAATTGCATAACCACCATGAGTACGCTTAGTACCACCTTATCCCACTAGCCAGGGGCAGCAGCATGCAGCAGAGACAGCTGCTCTGTTACTTCGCAGCCCCGTGGTCTGGAGCACACTCTTAACATTTCCGAGATGCCATAGCATAGAATAAATGGCCCACCTCTCTGTGAGGATTTAGGAAGGTAGAAACCATGAAACTGCCGAGTAGAGTGCCTGGCACACAATGTGTATTCAATTGACATAGATTTTCTTTCCTTCCCAGCTAAGCAAGTTAGGAAGTCCCCACCCTCAGGCCTAGGATGCTTCTTCAGAGGCACTACACCAGTGGTTCTCAACCTTCCTAATGCCGCGACCCTTTAATACAGTTCCTCATGTTGTGGTGACCCCCAACCATAAAATTATTTTCGTTGCTACTTCATAACTGTAATGTTGCTACTGTTATGAATCGTAATGTAAATATCTGATATGCAGGATGTATTTTCATTGTTACAAATTGAACATAATTAAAGCATAGTGATTAATCACAAAAACAATATGTAATTATATATGTGTTTTCCGATGGTCTTAGGTGACCCCTGTGAAAGGGTCGTTCGACCCCCAAAGGGGTCGCGACCCACAGGTTGAGAACCGCTGCACTACACGATTCCTAATAACCCAGAGTGGTGCCCGGGACATGAAGGTCACAAACCAAAAGGGAGACCTCAAAGGCTCCAGCTCTTTTTGCTCCGGGCACAGCAGTTCTGAGGCTGATAGATCCTAACCGGCTGCCAGGTTTAGACGTACAGGGTGGCAGGCACGGGGTTGTGTAGAGATGTGGAGGAAAGAGGGGCTCTGTGTGGAAAGGGGCAATCAGAAACGTGGGGCCTCCAGATGTGGCCGGATGGCGTAGGGCACATTGATTACCCAGCCAGCACCAGGTTGGGGGTCAGAAAGACTAGCTGAATCCAAACGTGATTTAATCCAGGTGCTCGGGTTCTAGCCGGAGGAATGTGCAGGAGCATACCGACAAGGGGAGATCTCTGCTAGCGGATAAAACATTGATTTTAAACAAAAAAGAAAAGAGACTCTTTTCCCGAATATAAGTTCAATATTGATAAGCTGTGCAAAGTGCTGCCCCGCTTGGTGTGTTTCTCCATCCATAAGAAATGAGGAGACCTCATTTTCAGATTCTCAGAACTCCCCAGGTTCCCTGATTTTGACTCAGGGATAGAAATATGAATATTAATATAATCACAAATAGAATACAAACACACACAGGGAACAAAAATGTGGTCATAAATACAAAGTCTAACATTTCATATGAATACGGTACATGTCTCTGGGGGAAGACAGCTCACTCTGGGTTCCTTTAGAGTCAGTCGGCAAACCACCTTTTACTGTACACGTGACTATAATATCCTTATTTTGTATAAAGTGCATTAGAGCCTCAACACAGCTCTCGTACAAGCCCCTTCCAGGGAAGATAGGGCAGCGCTGGCATCTGTGAGCCTGTGGAAGCAGAGTGGGCGTGCGGCTGCACATTTGCCCCCCTACTCCCTGCCTCTCCCAGCAGTGGGGAACATGCAGCCCGCAGGCCCTATCAGGCCTGGGAAATAATTTGGTCAGGCATTAGGGGTGAGTTAATGAAATGTTTGATCAAATACAGCAGGCTAACCTTTAAGTTGATAATTTTGTATGGCTCGCGATGATGTTATAAATATCCAAATGGCCCTTGTCAGGAAAAGCGTTCCCCACGCCTGCAAGTCAACCTGTAGGGGAGCTTTGAAATAGAGGGTTTATGCTGTCCTTTCGAGGCTCCTACAAACCTACGAGGCATGAGTCATTTGCTTGTGCAAATCCAGTTACGCCATCAGGTTATGTAGGGGAGAGGTTCCACCCTGAGCTTTCTAGAGGCCAGGCCTGCCTGAGAACATCGTAGGACTTAAGGGCGCAAGTCCCACAGCTTCCTCCTGGCAGAGCGTTGTCGCCAAGACTAGGAGGAGCTAATAAGCAGGTCCAGGGATGCTTGAACACACAGGTCTAAAACTCACACTTGGCTCGCTCGGTGATTTTGGAATTAATTAAGTACCCATTTTACCAAAGCTTTAGGGTGTTTTTGCTCTAGAAAGCCTCTTTTCTCTTAACTAAACTGAAGCCCATAAATGAGAAATACAGTGCATGAAATTTCTGGGTGTCACACCATAAATCTCAGGCATGCGGCTTTGCAAATCTCCTTTAGGATAAATTGTAGCAATAAAGAGTTTGCATTTTCTCCACGTACTGCTGGATTCCAGGAGCCGAGCCTTCTACATTCGCAGCACTTTGATTGCACACCATGGGAAAAGGAGGAGGCGGCCTGGCTCTAAGCCCTCGGGGTTCCCTGTCCTCTAACCTTCTGTCACCAACCGTGGGTGCTCCTGCCCTGGCAATGACCTTGGGAGAAGTTAAGAAGATGTGGAGGAGAACATTCATCTCAGGGGTGGAAGGCATAGGTTTAGACCCAGGATACTTGGAATCTGGTACAGAAAGAAGATCTTTGACCTAAAATAGACTAGACACATAACTAAAATTTGTTTTTTTCTAAACAGCCTTTCTCATTCTCTTCAACCTGACTGTCCCTAAATGTTTTATTCATTCAGTTAAATATTAAATAGCAGTTTAAAAAGAACGAATAAAACTCCATATATTTTGACAGAAAAATCCCAAACATAATATGGATAGAAGAAACACAAGTTCCAAAAGATATATACAGTGTGATCAAAACAAGCCTATGCATTGACTATGGCCACATTCATATACAGGGAAATATACTAGTAAAGTCCCACATGGAACAACACCCAGAGCTCAGGGGAGTGATAGGAGAAGATAAAGAGGCAACAGAGTGAGGCTTGAACTTTATTAAAAAGGGAAAAAACCAAAGTCAATGGGCAAACTATTAAATCTACTAATTCTAAGTGGTAGGTGCAAGGCTGTTTGTTATACTTGATTATTTTTTTGTATGTCTGCAATATTTCACAATTAAAAGTAAAATATTATTTTTAAAAGACTAAAATTATATTGAGAGAGCTGATATAGTTCATTGTTTTAACTTGAATTTCCTGAGGCTAAGCCTCTTTTCATAGATTTATTGACAGTTCTACCTTTTCTTCTGTGAATTGCCTGTTCATAACTGATTCTTCTTATATTTATTTGTCTTTTGTCCTTTCCACTCTTGAACTAGAAAATCTTGTATAATAACTCTTTATACCCTTTTCTTGTACTGGAAGTATTTAAAGTTTGCTGATTGTATGAACTGTTTATCATCTCTAACTAAGTGGTCCTAGGTTGTCTATTCATGTTTCTTGTCTCTGCTTTTCATTGTCCCGTTGCCCCAGGGATGCCTTAACCTTTCTGATGTTGTCTGTCAACCTATCCATTTAGTTCACTTGCCAGCCCAGAGGAAAGCCCAGCCAGACACAGGGAGGCAAGCAGAACTGGGCTGGCTGGGTCAGGGGAGGGCCCACCAGGCACTCTATACACACAGGTGGATGCAAAAGTGGGCACTGAGGCAGCTCACAGCATAGCCATCTGTCGTCTGGGAAATGGGAGGAGGAATCCTAAGCCAATGCTTCTCACACCTGAATGTGAGGACGAATCTCTAGAGGCCTTCTTAAAATGAAGATTCTGATTCAGCAGGTCTGGGTGAGGCCTGAGATTCTGAATGTCTAATGAGATCGCAGGTGATGTTGCTGTTGCTGGTGCAAGGGCCGTGCTGGGAGCAGCAAGGTCCTAAAGAAGGAGAAGGAGACTCAGTGTGGTCCTTTGTGTCACCTCACCTAGCACTTGGGTGTTTTCCTCTAACAGGAGCCTGGGCTCCTATGTCTGAAGGTCAGCTTCAACGAAGGAGCCTAGAGATCCTTCTAGAATAGCTGGTGAGAAAATAGCTGCTATGGAGGCTCAGTGACTCCCGAGGCCGTGCAGCTGGTTAGTGGTGTTTTTAGACTAGACTTGAATTCCTATTTGTAGTCCAGTGCTTTAAACATTTTATCATTTCATCGCTTCCACCTTCGTAAGAAAACAAACACAACAGTAAGAATTCATTGAATTGCCAATATTGTTGGCTTTAAGCAACTCCCCTGCAGACAAACCCAGGTTTAAAATAAAAGAGCAACGGGAAAGGGAAAAAAAATATTTTTCAGTCTTTATTGTAGAATTCCTGTAAACTGTAGGCTCACATAATAGACCTCACAAATCATTTGATTTTACCAAAAATCAATTTACACATCCTATTTTATCAGCACACACCGCATATATAAAGGCCAACCTTAACTGATGGCTCTGTTCTGCCAGACCCTAGGTTAGAGTTTTTCTGTAACTTTCTGGAATTTCTGACTTTGGTAAAGTATCTTCTTTTGGCTTCAATTTCTCCACCTAAAAATAGTTTTGGACTCACTGTCTCTGAGTTCTTTTCAGTTTTAATAGTTTCTGAGTCTAAAGTTTCCTTCTTCATACACTTTAAATGTGGTTTTCTGGGATTCCTCTCTCCAGCTGTCATTTTTCTCTTTACATGGTTCATAGCTTTCCTGCCCAGAAAAGTGATAAGTAAAAGGAAGGACTATTGATACGGTAGTTACTTTATATTCAGGAAAGAAGGTCCAGGCATTATTTAAAACCCAGGAATGGAAAGACTTGTGGACTGATTTTCAAAGGCTCCAAGGCCTCAGTTCTTCCCACAAAAAAAAAGAATTGCCCCACATCTTACCTGCCTGAGAATAAAGAACATGCTCAGTGCAATGCACCTGTTGGAAAACCCGGTCAAGCCCTTCCTGCCTGTGATCACAGATTTCAAATGGATAACGTATAAACCTTTGGTGTAACCCTGGGTAAATCCTGACGGGCATTGCCTCTTTCCCCTGAGGCATCCTGGTTTGAGATCAATATTGGAAATGAAAACCCCAGTAGCGTGGAACCACAAAGACTCTCTCTCTGTTTGTAAAGACACTGCCTGTGGTAGCAACCCTATGGTCAGTATGAAATATACCACTGGGCAGCACGCCATGAAGAGGGCTGGGGGGAGGATGTTAGTCCACTGCTCAGGGCCTTGGTTTTATAAAAGGGAGGTGTCGGTCTGCAAGATTTTCTAGTCTCTTTAACAGTACACAGTTATCGGATTCTGTATCTGAAGGGAAACTTGGAGTGCAGGCATAAATCCTACTTGCTTCAAGGTCAAGGAGAAATGAGGGAGAAAGATGTCTATGCCTACATCTGAGGGAGGAAGTATAAAATCCGGGTGGCCTAGTAAAGATGAAGAGAGGTCAAGGCTAGAAGAGGAGAATGAAAATGAACACCTGGGCAAGTTCACCTAATGTTTAAAACCTGTGCTGAAGCTAATGGCACGGAATGAGGTCCTATACTGAGGCTTTCTTCAGCAGGAGATCCATGGCACAAAAATCATGGTCCTTTGCATACAAATGAGTGTTGTTGCTGCAGTGGAGTTACTACAGGGCCTTATACTTCAGCTGATGAGAGAGCAGGCGAGTGCCATCGTAGAGAAAGCAAAGCAAAAACTGAAAAACTCAGAGACCTGGTCTTTGGGGAAGCAAGTTGTTTATTCCTCCATGACATTACTTATTCAAATTCATGGCAAGTAGCTCCCCAAGAGGATTTCCATTAGTGCACAGAGGGGACATGGATGGGGTGGGAGATGGCAGAAGAGTGCCAAATGGCAGCCTGATTAGCTTCACAACCATGCTTTGGATCTGCCCCATTCTCTCTCACTTGGCACAGTTGTTGGGCTACACTAGGAAATCTGAGGGGTGGGAACGAGGAGGAGACAAGCAAAAATCTGCACCTGGAAAGAGAACCGGAACGGGAGTTGCAAGCGTAGCCACTGTCAGCAGTTGGTGGGGAATCCTGTTTTCTTAGAGGGTGCAGTCAGTGGATACTGTTATCTCCTACCCTGTAGAATGCAAGCACCACAAGGACAAGGCCTGTGGTTCTCAATCACCCCACGCATTTCCAGGACCCAGGAGACGGTTTGGCATGAAATGACTACTTCACAAATGTCACAGGAAAACTAAATAAGCTTCTGCGGACATTGTTCTGAACCTCTGAGATAATGTTCTTAGACTTAAATTCAAACATCTACCCCCCGGACCATAACGTATGTGCTGCACATAAAGTCAGCACATTTTCAAGATCAATGACATCTTGAAGTCAGCCATTAACTGCAAAAGTCAGAGCTGCTTAAGAGAGATATGGGATGCCCTCTTTTATCACAAAGGAGCAACATGGAAAACTATTCCTTGACATATATCCTACCAGTAAATTAAAAACAATAAGCAAATACCTTCAAATAGCTTTCACAGTGTGTTTTGTATGCTTTTTCTCTTTGAATATTATTTATGAGAAATAATTTACTGATATTGTTGTTACCCCAAATTATATACCAAAGAAAATTAAAAGCACTACACAGGAGGAAATAATGAATGGTAGCATTTAATTAAAACCAAAGTGAGCACAATCAATGCCTGTCTAATACAATAATGAGCTTAATTTAATTTTCACTTAAATGGAAAAAAAAGAGAAACTTAAATCAACTGCCTATGAATTAGATGACAGCAATTTTTAAAATGCAAGTTTTTCTAAAGCAGAGAGAATAACAATGAGCAAAACCAATGCCAACAAGCAGGCCCATGTCCATTTTGTGATAGAGTTAGAGTGGACAGTTATTAGCAGGACTATGTATTTTGAGCTTCAGGGAAGCAACATTAATTAAAAAGCAATACTTGAACTTTCTGATCTTTGGAGTCATCAAAAAATGAGACAAAAATTGGATTTCTAAGGTTGTCAGTTTGGAATCATGGCCCCAAAGGGACTGAACTAAACAAGTTACCAGTAGCAGGTTGGGGAGCTTCCTATCCGCTCTCAGCTGCACATAGGGCAGCACTGAACACGAGGTGGGAGGGCACTGCCAACCCCGGACAGCTGTCTGGGGCTGTGACTGAATCTGCAACTCGGGGAACAGGATTCAGGTTAGATAATAAGGTGGGACTGTTTTTCCAGGTCCCAGTCTGGACTTTGAGAAAAGGTGGTTGCACCCAATTAGAACTGTGCTATTTGTGACTCCGACTGCAGCTGAAAGGACTCTACTTCCGATGGCTAATCTGTGAAAGTGTGAAATGGGAGGCAAGGTGGTTCAGTGTTCAGAGCACCAGATTCGAGGTTGGGAGTCCGGTCTCTGCAGTTTAACACCTCTGTGATCTCGGGCAGATCACTTAATCTCGTTAAGGTTCGGTTTCCTAATCTGAAAAATGGGGTTCACAGCAGGTGATTCAGGAGGTGAGGAAACATTTGTTCAGTGCTTTCTATGTACCAGTCACGTAACTAGATAACATTATTTCATTTAATTTCCTGTCCATTTACTAACCTAATTGTCATCTTACTGAGATAGAATCAGCGCATAGACAGGGCCAGACCCATCCAGCATCACAGTGTGTGCCGGTCCCCCCCCCACCCCCCCTCCCGCCCCGCCCCCCGCAGGCTGCTGGCTATCCTGTGCCTGTTCCTGGAGCTCAACCCATATTCAAAAGCAAGAAGGACCCAGTGCAGTTGGAGATATTTTGGTGTTCTCTGTCCTTTGTTTCCTTTGACTGCCATTTTTTGTTTCTGCTGGACTCTTCCATAATAGTTACACACACACACACACATGCACACAAAGACACACACCACACCTACAGCCTTTCACATTCTGCCTGCCCTACTTAAACTCAACTTCATAATAGCAGGGATCATCTCATATGCAGTTCTGAGTAATCCCAGGACAGCTCTCCAGGCAAAAGTGTTGCTCTTTATGTATGGCTAGGTGAAAGATTCAACTATGTTCATTCTCTTAGTTTTGCAGGCTGCTTTTTGGGTAATTGACAAGTTCCTGTTATTCACTCCTTAGTAACCTGTCACCATGCTCTACCAGATGCCTACTTTCTGTTACATAAGTTGTGTTTCATTGAGCGGTTGTATTCAGCAGGATTCTGGGGTCACTCCCTAACCCCCCCCCCCAACCTGAGTCTCCAAACACTTGTGACTCACCAGCTCTCCTAAACATCTAATTAATCACAGAAGCGCTGAAGCAGAGCAGCAACAGTCCAGGGCATGTCAAGCAGTTTCCCCCGGCATGAATGATCACATCAGAGCTGCAGGGTTGGTGTGGGCCAGATAATATTGGTAAGAATCCAGATAGCTTTCATGCTCATATTTTATAAATTATACCTAGGTTGGTTGAAAAAGCACAGAATAGGGAAAAAAGACATCTAACATTTTTTTTCTTCATAATTTACTCATGATCTCCACCTCATACTTCGTAATAATGGTATATGGGGAAAACGTCAAATTGCTCAGACCCAGTGGATTCCCATAACCAGGGTGTATCTGCAGAGGGAGACGAGGGTGTGGGAAGTGAGGATACTAGTAGGCTTAGCAGGAAAGTGAAGTTAGGTCAGCACTTTTGATCCCAACCTGGTCCTCCTCCATCTGGGAAGGCTGCTGTCCTTGTCCAAGCTCAGGACTTTGGTTTCATGAAGCAAAGGAGAGAATATCACTTTATTACCCAGCTCAACACCAATGGTCACAGGGGTCACTGGAGTAGTGAATGGGACTACAAGCCCTGAGAAGAAAAATCTGCCAAAGAAAAACTCACAGCTGGTCATCTTCAGGGATTTTTTTTTAAAAGTCCACTTAAAGAAGAATTCGAGATGAACTATTAACTAGAGCAGAACTATGCAAATGAATATGCAAAGGAGATGAAAAGAGACCACCATTATTTATGTACATTTTTACATCTCATATTAGTCTATTTCCTTTTTCATAAATTGTTGTGTTTTTCTTTTTTTAAATTGAAGGTCCCTTACTGGTCCTGCTTCCATGAGTGGCCACAACTAGATGGGAAAGGGGAGGGAACCAGGTAGCACTAGGAGAGGTCATAACCCGCAGAGGTGGAGGGACAAGGAAGGTCCAGGGGGTGGTGGGTCTGTTTGGCTACTGGGTGAAGGGACTGCCCTCTCTCTGCTGGGATCGACCAGACCCTCCGGTCTGGCAGGAAGGGGGCAGTCTGCAACTCCCCTAAGATCTGGTACCTGGGCATGGCGACAGGAAGGACATGGCGACAGGAAGCTGGTTCTGCAGGTGTTCTGGAAAAGGGTTTGGCCCACAGAAGAGAGAAACACGTCAATAAGACTAAAAGCAGGCATTGCTCATAAACACAGGAAGGTGGGAATTCTGTAGGCAGCTGGGACTCAGGTGTTGTATTACATCCCAGCAGGGACTCTAAACCCTGAGGGAGGGAGGCAAGAGGGAGGCAGGAACTTGTCTAACAGAGACTAAGATATGAGTCAGGGCCTCATGTATCCTGGAGCAAAGCAGAGCCTCGTATCAAGGGACAAGGGACAAGGGGGTAGAGCTGGCCAGGCAGCAGGTATGAATATCCCAGGATATGCAGTGTTTCTTAAGCTGCCCCTGCCTAAGTCAGAATTGGAGCTAGAGCGGGAAGGGGCTGAGCTTGCCCTCAGCAGGGTCAGGAGACCCTGGCATGGGCAGTGGAGGGGCTAATGCCCAGCAGAGCCTGGCCATGGTCAGGTGTGTGCTCATGTGTTGCTCTGGCTCATTTGCTAGCATCCCAATGCCCTCAACATGGTCACATGCCAGATCTATGTGGGGGAGAAACAAAATTCAAACACATTGTACACTATGCCAGGGTCTCAGAGCGTGGTCTCTGCATCAGTAGCATCAGCCTCACCTGAGAACTTGTTAGAAATGAAAATGATTGGGCCTTGCCCCAGACCTACTGTGTCAGAAATGTAGAGGTGGAAGACAGCGATCTGTGTAAGAAGCCCTTCAGGTTTGTTACACTCCAGTTTGAGAACCACTGCAGTAGGTCAGGTGGTTTCCCTCTTCCTGTGTGTCATGGACCCCTGGGCAGTCTGGTGAAACCTGTGGACACCTCCTTAGAGTCATGTTTCAAATGCATAAAATTAAATACACAGGGCTGCATGGGAAACCAACTGTCCCCAAATACAATTCTTAACACATGAAAAATCATGCTATAATAATATGTATGCTTCTGAACACATTTAATAACAGCATCTCATTGCAGATCTAATATCTGTAAATGAGAAGTAGTGACGAGCGTGAACAGTATTTCATGATGCTGCAACTACTGTAATGAGATTTGTATTTGTGACAAAATCTCCTAGACTGTCACTCCAGTAGATTTGTTGCCTACACTGACAATTGAAGAAATGCTAAATGCCCATTACAAGTAGTAAAAACAAAGATGTAATCTTTCCAGCCAAGTTCATAGGCCTTTCAATTCTATCCACAGTCCTCTAAGGACCCATGGCCCAGAATTAGGACCTCTGGTATAAGTATTTAATGAACATCATCTTTTTTATTCCTTTAACAATCTTATTCTTAATATTCCCATTTTATGGATGAGGAAATGGGTGCTCAGAGAACTGAAGAAACATATCCAGTGTCTTACACAGCCAGTAAGATCGGCAATGCAGGTAATATGCCGCTGTGCAAGCAGCTTTTCCTGAGTAATCCACTAGTTTCTCCCCAGTTCCCAGAACAGGGCCGGGTCCACAGTATGTGCTCAGTACGTATTTGCTGAATGAAAGCATACATTGAACTGGACTGACCGAAAGCCAAGCCTGCCTACCTCAAAAGTCCATGCTCCTTCTACTGCCACCCACCCAGTACTGCTACTAAATGGGAGGTTTCTTATTTATCCTGATCTGCTAGACCCAACAGCTGAGCTCTGACTCCAAAATTCATGTCGAATACACACATCATGAGCAACATTATCCATCAAAATTGGAAAACAATTCCACAAATTGAGGAGAGGAGCATCTCAAGGAACACGAACACCTCTGGTTTCTCTCGGACACAGTGGAGCCTGTTTCTGAAACAGGTTGTTGCTTCCACGTACCATGTATGCTTCTTTAACTGACAAATTAGGCGGGGCCAGCAGTGATGGATAGAGGAGACTCTCCGGGGAGGAACTATGGAGGGCCTGGGCTCTGGGAGGAACACAAAAGGAGGGAAAAGAAACACAGAAGGCTGCCTCCTCACATGAGCAACCACATTTTTCTCAGGGGCATTGCATAGATGTCTCATAGTCTTAACTAACCACATGTAATGTAATTACTTTTAAAGGTGAATCGAATGCTGAAAATTCATTTACATAACAGCAATTTCTAATGCTTATAAATTATACAAGCAATTAAACCCTTAAGAACGAACGTATAGGCTATGAACAAAATATCCATCTAGTAGAATTAATCAAAAGCTGATCATGAAAAATTTCACCCTTGTCCTGACTGGAAATATGGTTACTATTCCAAATTACAGTATTGCAGGGTCAATCATATTCATTGGCAACACTATATTTAATGTGTTTCCATAACCCATTCCTTCAGAATCAGAAATTCATTTATCTTTAGACTGTGCCTTCTTGGCCCAACCCATCATCAACATGTGTTACCACGCTTACAGGTGTTTTGAAAGTATTGGATGACATGAGGCTGGCCACTGGGGATGTATCAAGAAATAAAATGCGGTCTCTGCCCTTGAGGAAAGAAGAGACAACAGTTCAAGTCCTTGGTGGTTCAGATCAGAGTTGCTTAAAAAAAGTGGGGAACCCAGCCGGTGTGGTTCAGTGGTTGAGTGTCAACCCATGAAACAAGAGGTCACTAGTTCAATTCCTGGTCAGGGCACATGCCCGGGTTTCAGGCATGACCCCCAGTAGGGGGGCATGAAGGAGGCAGCTGATTGATGTTTCTTTCTCATCATTAATGTTTCTATCTCTCTTTCCCTCTCCCTTCCTCTCTGAAATCAATTAAAAATATATTTTTAAAAAGAGTGGGGAAAAGGTATTAGGAATGGAATGAAAGTCAGGACCTCAGGGTGAAACTCGGCATTGGCCTGAACTGGGCTCTATTCAGTTCTGGGTCTCTCCAGCCTGGCTCGGTGCGTGTCACTCAGTGAGTGCTTAGCAAAAGTTTTGATGATTTCACTTGGTCCAGTGATTCTGCCTAATAAGAATAAAGTCAAGAGTACAGAGGGGGAGCTGACGTCTGTTTATAAAGGTTCCTAACGATGGGTTTTGAGGTGATCTGAACTCTGGAGGTAAGCCACGGCTCTCTGGTTATACAGGTGCCTGTTGCAGATGAGATCTAGGCAAGTGTCCTGATTTAAAAAGTCAACTTCATAGTGGCAATACTGGCATCAAACCTTGGCCAAATTTTAAAACAGGTTTCTAACCAGATGGTTTGGGAGCATTTAGAAAAGAAAAGTAGGAATCATGGGAAGCCACCATGGGTAAACTCAGAATCAGGCTTGCAAACCAATTTTGTTTTCTCTTCTGATAGTCTTGGCACACGGCAGGTTGGGGAGTAATGCAGTAGAGAGCATGCATCTCATTTCAGCTTTTGATGAAATCTTTCCTGCTATCCTTTCCAGTAATAAGATAGATGTGGATTAGTTGATAACAGTATTAAGTGGATTTACAGTTACTTAGCGTCAACAGCAAAGGAGTGTGGATTAATGCGTCTGTCCTCTGCCTTGTCCTGCTGAAGGTTTCAGCCACCACTGGGATGAGGACCGGAGGCTTGCCCATCAGAGTTTTAAAAGGCTCTACCCCAGTAGCTCACTCCTGAAACTGGTGCCTCCAGTTGCTAAAAGGACTCCTCTGGTCCAGCCCTGGTCTCCCCTCATTCTAAAATTCTGCCCCCCAGCCCAGCCAAAGCCAATGGCTGTTATCATGCCAGAGGGTGGTTGTTTTCCCCAGCTGCCCTATAGCAGATTGAGTTGTCTTGGAAGGGCAGTACGGGTTCTAGTCAGGACATTTTCTAGGTCCCTGCATCAGAGAAAGGTTAACTAAGATGATCTCTAAAGCTTTCCTGTTTGCTCTTTGATTCTTTCATGATCTGCAGGAGCAGTATACAATGAAAACATCTCTAGCTTTCAAAACAGAACTGACTTCATTCTTTACTCCTTTGGGAGCCTCAGTTTCCTCATCTGTACAATGGGACCAAGTCCTATTTCTCCAGGCCGTGAGCAGATTACACAATGAGGCCTATCTAAAGCACAGAGTTCAGAGTAAGCACTGGATAAATGTTAGTTACCTCCCATCTTCCAGCACCCCGGTCTAGGGCGTGCCCTTTGTAAGCAGGCTGAACAAGGCTCCCTGAGAGGTTCTGTGCAGCCCACAGAGTCCCTCTTTGCAAGGCCACCACTGTCAGGATTAAAATGGCCCCACACATAGTGTAGTAGGATGCACCTTTGGAGGTCTAATCCTGGCGGAGCAAAGGGGAGGCAGCAGGGGGAGTGCGGAGAGATGCTCTGGCCTCCCACTAACTTGTTATGGAATCTTCAGCAGGCTGCTCAGTGTCTGGGAGAATTGTCCCAGGGTCCTCGAATGAGTAATATAAAGCAGAATCCCAACCTAATGGGTTTGGGGAGGCCTCTGCATGTTTTAAGATAGGATAAATGAGATTGCTCAGATCAGAGCCCAGCACTCGAGGGGCTGAATAAATGGCAGTTTTAAAAATCATTTGTAATTAATAATAGCATCAAGAAGAGTTTCCAGCCTTTAACTCTTCAGATCTGGTATTAATCCATTTAGGGTCTCTGCCAATGGTGGGAGGAATATAGCTAAAAAAAACTTGAACAGAAGCTGTGGGAGAAATAAGTGATGGGAGGAGAATGCTAATACTGCAGAGAGCTTGCTTGCTAAACAGAGGGTGTGGAGAAGGCCCAGAGAGTTTGGGGGCTCTGAGATCTAAAAAAACAGCAACCTTTCCCATACTCAAGAGAGGTGGAACACTGGAGTAAAGCTTTGAATCCTAAAGGGGGCAGGTGGGAAGTGGGGGCTGGACAAGACTCCAACACAGGCTCTGTTCCATAAGGTCCAAGCTGACCAGATAGGCCTGGCCCAGCCCAACCTGCAACAGAAAGCGCTGGGTCACACCAGCTGCTCCCTCAAGTCATTCCAAACCTGAGGACTCCAGGGCTGCCTGTTTTCGACATGCCATTCCATTGGACCCTTCAGGTGCCTCAATAATTTTGTCTCAAGGCTGGAATCTCTGGATTGACTTAGTGTCTAGTAAACTCCACGCTGTGTGGGAAACTTAGAGCCAGAGAGAGAGAGAGAGAGAGAGAGAGAGAGAGAGAGAGAGAGAGTCTCAGTTCCTTTGCTGGTAGAGCAGTTGGAGGTATTTTCTTTCTTTCATTGACTTATTCATTCTGTAAATATATTTTGCTCACTGGCTAAGGCCGACTCTATGCTTTCTGCCATATTTCCCATAAATTGCTACATATTCTCTATTCCTTTTTTCTGGCATGTTTAAGAGGACAGAGTGGTTAAGTAAGTTCATATTGCTGAGACAAACTTATGGATTGTGCTGCGTATCCCCTGCCTACCCCCTGATCTGCTCTCTGTCCTTCTCCTCCCTGCTTTGTGCTGTGGGAGGCTGAGCTGTGTGGAGTGCAGCCCCAACTCCCTTGCTCTCTGGCTCTGGTTGGGTTTGGCCATTGGGTAGCATCACAGAGGGAGGGAGCGAGGAAGGGAGGAGAGTGGCACAAGGGAGCTTCCCTAGCTGCAGCATCGCCACAGTCTGTCTGTCACTCAGCACAAGTCACTGCCCCTCTCATGGCATCTTTCTCTCCAACGCACTCTCCCTCTGCATTCTAGGGACCTGTCACCCTTGTCCCTTCAGGACTAGAGCCGGCATGTGGTTACTGGCTCTGGGCTACAGCTCTATCCTGCTCACATCTCTGTATAGACTCTCCTTTCTTAAACTCACCGTAAATTACCCAATTTGAATCTACCACTTATTTCCTCCTGCAACCTTGAATGATGCAAACCATTTATTTCAACCTCCTCATGTCAACAGAGGAGGAAACTCAGGAAGTGACTCGAACCAAATCACTCACTATAGAAGCCAGGATCAAACTGACAAAGCCCATGATGAAAACTGACCCAGATTTCCCCGTTTTCTTGTGTTTAGTCTTTTTTCTCAGTCCCTAGAAAATGCTATCAGGTTTCACAGTGTAATTAATTATGCAGGTACCTGCAATGAATGGAGCTATGGCTTAGCACATCTACTCGAGATACTGATAAATTCAATAATGAAACGCACATTTAAGTTTCCGTTAAGAGCCAGACCTAGTTGAGGAAAAGAGCACAATCTACATTTTTTTTTTTTAAAAAGAGGGAAGCTTTATATAACTCCTGCTCTGATATCCCCTCTCCAACCTCCCCCATTCCCCGACAGATGACAGTTCTTTGTTTTGGAGCCTCATGTGGCTCCACAGGTAGGGATCAAATGAAATAACTTATTTGAAGTATTTTAAAAAGTGTAACATGCTTCACAAAATGTGAACCATTATTGGTATTCTGCCTGTAAATATTTGACTTGAGAACATATGCATGTAAACAGCCCTTTTGATCATTTTCTACTACATCAGATCCAAGCCCTTTGGCAAAATGCAAAGGCCCTCTAAAACTTACTGCCTTTCCCCTAAAACTCCCTCTCTTTTTCATGATGGCAGTGTGGGCAGTGGGACTAATTCAGACCTTCTTGATTTGCATTCTGGTTCACGGTCACTGTGTCTAGCTGTGCAGCCTGCCCCTGCACAAGGAGGCCACATCTAAGGCCTCCCATCATAGAGGCTGCAGATCTTGATTTTTTTTTTTTTAAAAAATGACAATTTAACAGAAAGTGGTAGTAGAATGGCTTGCTCTGTTAAAATTGGTATAATATGACAGTGTGATAACAGATGAAAATAGAATGTCTTGAGGAAGGCATTCTTGAGGAATGTCCTAATATAACCTTCTTCTAGTTTCACAAAAAGCAACTATATGAGTTTATGAAAGTTCTTTAATGTAACCCTGGCTTTGTAACCTACTCAATGGGCTTTCCTTAAGAATAGAGATGGCAAATATTTGGGACCACAACACTCTCTGCCCCCAGCTGACCCCAGTAACCCACCATGACTGTTTTTCTCACCAAGTCTGCATGAGGCCCACACCATGTCCTCAGCAACTATTACCACCAAACTGGGCTGGCGTGTCTGCTGACACCCATTTGCTGTCACTTCCCGAGAGGGTTGTTGTAAGGTTTCCAAGATGATGAAGCTATAGCATCTGGAACATGAGAGGACTGTTGTTCTATGGGAACACAAAACTTCCGCCAGAGCACTGGCAATGTTCTTCACATCTCGGTTACCATTCGCTCTATTGCCAACACTGGGCTCCCACCTCTCCACCGACCCGTGCTCTGACTCAAACATCGATCAAATACGTGTGAAGCCTCAGTCTGTGTCAGACACTGTCCTTATGACCTGGAAGGCCTGGGCCCCAGCTCTGTGCACGTCCTCACTGACCTCCACTCACTGGGGCCCTTCCCTCTTCTGTGAGCTCTGCACAGATCCATGCTCCGCTGCTCGCTACTAACCAGAACTTGGTGGTGATTTGTAAGTCTCTGTAAAACTAATTATAACTTTTATGTGTCTAGGCCTGTATTCCCATCAAGAAGGCAAATCCCTTGAAGGTAGTATCTTTTTCTGCTCTTTAGGTTCAGTACTCGGCTCACATGGGAACTCCACAAACCATACTGTTTTGGTCATGTAGGGGCCTTGACAAATAAAGCATGATCATCTGTTATAACTAGTCCCTGGTCACCTTTTTCATATGAGGCTAAGAAAATGAATATAGCCATAAAATGATTATTGCTCTCCTGGTCCAGAAAGTAAATTTACATTTTTTTTTTCTCTTAAGTCCAAAGAAACCCACAAACCTAATTAAGAGCTCCTGATATCTTTATAATACTATCACTTATAATAAGTAATAATAGTGTAAGTCAAAATGTAATTTCTTGTGCCATTACTATTAACTTCTATAGGATTCATTTTTCTTCCCCCGCCCCCTTCTCATTTGGCCAAATGCATTTCAGTAAGTGCATCTAGGAGCTGAGAAGATGATGAAGAATTATGGGCCTCACCATTTACTCTATGCTCTCCTAATATTGCAGCCATTTTCCTTCCCGAGGAGATGGCATTTTGACAGTGGGTGTTGTGATTAATGTCCAAATATGGCTTGAAAGTGGGAAGGGAGGCCTGGTTACCAGACTGGGGGTAAGGAGGAAATACCCTCCAATCAATGCTAAGCTTTTCAGGCAAGGAAATACACATTGATGTGAAATATACAAAAACCAAAACAGAATATTTTGAAATAAAACCCTTTTCAGAAATCTAAAGCATGTGGGTTTGGGATATGTGTGTGGAGGGCCACAAAATGCAGGGGAAATCACAGCAGCTTTCTGTGGCCTGATATCTCCATCTATAAAGAGGGAGTGCTGTCTCAGTGTCAATGACACATCTGATGTCACGAGGATTGAAAGCAGGGTCAAAGATGTGCAGGTTGGAAATTTCAGTGGAACACCCTGCTGAGGGGGCACTCCCCCCCCCACCCCCCCATTCAACCTGGCTCCACTTGCCTGACTGGCCTTTGGCTCATCTGTCTAATTTGCAAGAAGGAGCTGCATGTGCTGGCAGCCACCTTGTGAGATAAGTGTGCAATGACATTCTTATTCAGCTGAGGGTCTCCACTTCTCCTTATGAGTGTCTGTCCCTCCTGCCAGTGGAGCGAATGTGGAGTTGGATCATCATTATAATTGAACGCAGGAGAAACGGTGTCATGAAGAGGTCAAGGACACAGAATCACAGGTCACTACATTTTAAAGCTAGATGATCACCTACCTACTCCAAACACCCATTTTGCAAAAAAGGAGTCTAAAACTCAAAATAACTCGCTTCACTCTCACAAAAAGGCTTGTTATAAAGTTCATAAAGCCGGCCGTTGGCCGTTGGCCATTGGGATGAGAGCCTTGTACACTAACTGATAGGCCTGCACATTTAAAGCAGGAGTCTTCCATTCTCAAGGTATATGCTTGTCACCCCAGTTTTGTGGCCCTTCAGATTCCAACATCCTCTGGACCTCCTTTCCAGGGGTTCTCTCCACATTTAGATTGAAGGTTAACTAGTTACACAGACACCTGGAATTTTGATGCTTTTCTAACCACACATTTCCAGGGAAATGACTCTACCCATCTGGAATCCTCACCCATCCTTCTAGCCTATCTCTTCATCTGGCTTATTCATAATTATTGCTCAAGCAATAATTCCAAATTCCAGCTTTCTCCCTCCAACCTTCCTTCCTTCATGGGTGGGCTCTGCTTTTCCCACAGTGAATCCCCTTTTCAATTCATGCTCCCAGCCCTTTCCTTCCTTCCTGGCTGACTGTTTGGATCTTCTGGTCTCCTCATAGCTGCCCATCTACCGGCAAGCTCTTCATCTTTTTGTCCTTGCTGACCAAGTAAACCCTCTTCTTCACACTCTCTTCTCTCTTTAGTGGTTGATTTTCTTACTCATCGAACACTTGTCTCCACCTCATTACCCTGTCACCATCGCTAGGGACATTTCACCATTCCACAAATACTTGACCTCAGAGTTCTGGGACTTAAGTTTGGATGGTGTCCACTAGTCAGCACCACTCTTCTAGACCTTGTTGCTTGTCAACCATGATTTCACTCCAAGATTCCTGTCTGGATACCTTTTTGTTTTCCTTCATCCTGGCCTACCCTCTTTCTTCCAGAACTATCTCCACACACTTATCATGAACTCTATCTCTGACTTCATATCCCTCTAGTTCCTTGGATCCTGGTTTCCTTACCTTCAGCCTGGACTTCATGGACATTGGTTTTATCCATGTTCTTGCCTACCCTGAGGAGGCATGTCCCCCTGGCCTGCTGCTGGCCCTGTCTCACCCATCCCCAACTGGATAAATCTTCCTTCAGGTCACCAGGAGCTCAGCACTGTTATGTTTCAGAACCCACTGGTCTCCCTGTTCACACAGGGACTCTGATTTCAGCTAGATCCAATGCTTTCTTCTCCAATTTGTGCCCATCCACAGTTCCTATAATACCAGCTCTAAACTTGGTAACTTTTCTCAGTGTATTCTCATCTTCTCACTCTCAGCACTTGGTCTTGCTTCCTGCCTCCCTGAGGTGACTGGGCTGCCCACCTGGAGCCCTTAAGCTCCTTTCTGTCCACCTTACTTTTCCCCGACACCTCCTCCATCTTCTTGTCCTGCCCTCTTGTTTTAAAGGAAAACAACCAAGTTGTCCAACTCATCTTTTCCAGCCATTCTAGATACTTTCTGAACATTTCTCCTTTTCTTTCAATCCCTCTGTCTCTTGCTAATTCTCTTTCTTCCACTGATTCTTTAAAGTTTCTACCATCATTCTCCTTCATTATCAAATTTCAATGTCCATTTTCCACTCACTTGGTATTTAACCCTGTGTAGCCTCATTGCCATGCTCACAATTCTCTGAAGATGATATACAGGGGTCACCTACTTGTCAAAGCCCAAGGTTTTGGTCAACTGGTATCTTTAAAAAGACCCTGGTTGGAATTCTGACCCTTCTTTTCCACGTTCCTAATTGGCCTGCTGCTCCAGCAAGTTCAGACCACTCTCCCCTTGGCCTCCTTTCCCTAACACCTCTGGAGTGTGTCCTCAGCACAATTTTGTGTCCTCTTTCCCTCCCTCTCTGGGAAAAGCATGTGTCCTCTCAATGATCCCTTCTCTGTGGAATGCTCCACTGCCTCTTCTGCTTAACTTTCTCTGGACTTCTTACTAACCCTTAAAATTTTTTGTTGTTACTGTTGTGGTAAAATATACATAACATAAAATTTACCATCTTAAGCATCTTTAGTGTACACTTCAGTGTCATTAAGTACATTCACTTTGATCTAAAATCATCACCACCACCCATCTCCAGAACATTTTTCATCTTGCTAAACTGAAACTATACCAATTAAATATTAACTCCCCATTCCCTCCTATACTCAACCCTTGGAAACAATTCCACTTTCTGTCTCCATAATTTGACCTCTCTAGGTATCTCATATAGTTGGACTTATACAGTATTTATCCTTTTGTGAGTGGCTTATTTCACTTAGCATAATGGTGTCAAATTCATCCAAGTTATGACATGTGTCAAGATTTCCTTAGTTTTTAAGCTGAATAAAATTACATTACATGATGTACCACATTTTTGCGTATCCATTCAACCTTAATAGAGACTTGTCATTTAACACATTTTTATCGAGTTCCTCTGTGCCAGACACTGGTCTACACTTGACAGTAAAGAGACATTGCACCTGTCCTTATGGAGCTTAGAATCCATGTGGTGCCCTCATTGTTGGGGATGAGCCACATCTACACTAATGGGAGTCTCTTGAGGATATAGACCATAAATGGCTCCTTCGGCAGCCAAACCATAAACAGAACTTCTTGCTCAGAGTTGGTGCCCAGTAAATATTTGGTGAATGAGTGAATGAATGTATCCAATAAGTACTTGTGAATAGATGTTTCATAAATACATACTTTGAAATCTTTCTCTTTAAGTTTCATCCCTAGAGACTATTTGCAATAGAAGTTGCCTCCAAACACATGGATCACTCAAGTTTTTATTACTGAGAGGTTCCTGTTACTCCATAAATCTTGAGCTCCCCAATGTAAATTGCCATTGAACAAGCAGAACAACGACATGGGCATTCTTTTTATCAAGGGCCTAGTATTAAGACAGATTAACTTGGAGGAAACAGCACCAGCCTGGGTATCTGCCCCATCCCTCATTCTTATTGTGATTAATGAGATGGGGGACATACTTTTTTATATTCTGCTTGAAAACATATTGAGTTTATGCCTCGTCCCACATTGTTAAATATTGTCTTAGAATTACATTATCTCTTACACAGATGGATGAGCCTGGTGCTGTGTGTACTGCTGACAGTTTTCCTGAAATGGAACCAGGATCGGTAAGGAAATTATTCAGCCGTGATTACAGCTGGAAAGCATGCAGAGGCCTCCAATAAAACTAGCTTGTACAGGTATGCAGTGAATCCAAAAGAAAAGGATTAATGCAGAGATGCAGAGATGCTGTAGACCAAGAACCAAGACAGTAAGAGGTAGACATGTCTTTAAGGTGGGTGGGAAACTAATAATATTGACATCTTGAAGAATTAGATCATGTCTTCATATTTGCCATTTGAGCACCTTAGCATTGCATAAGGGCTCAGTAAATATTTTCAAAGTCAAGGAACTTAACATTTTCCAACTATTTCTATATTTATTATGTTATTTTATTCTTAAACTAATCTTATAAGATAGATAATAAATCATTATTCCCAATTTACAGGTGAATAGACTGAGATACAAAGTGGTATTATAAGTCACTCGAATCACCAGGGAACTGGGATTAGACATCTGGACTATTGTATTTACATGCAGGGACTGCTCTTCTACTTAATTCATTCATCTTTTCAAACCATGTTTGTTGAGCAACTAATATGTTCTATACAGGTTCTGCACCTGATTTTGCTGAAGGTTGGAGGGACGGAGAAGACATGATCTCTTCCCTTGGGATATCACAGCTTATAGAGGATGTGGATATGAAAATGAATCCTTACAAAAAAAGTTGCCAAGAGCAAGAATAGAAGGAAGGGGGAGGGGGGCCCAAAGAGAGTAAACAAAGAACTTATATGTATATATGCATTGCTCATAAACACAGACAATAGGGTGGTGAAGGCCTGGGGTGGGGCGAGTAGTGGCAAGGATATGGAGATATTGAAACTCTTGTGCACTGTTGATGGGAATGTAAAATGGTGAAACAACTATGGAAATAGTATGAATGGGGATTCCTCAAAAATTTAAAAACAGAATTAGCATATGATCCAGTAATTTCATTTGAGGGTATATAACCTCAAAATTGAAAGTAGGTCTCAGGGAGATATTGGTACAACTAATAGCCAAAATGTAGAAGCAACTTAAATGTCCATCTACAGATGAATGGATATACAAAATGCAGTATATACATACAATGGATTATTACTTAGCTTTTAAAAGGAAGGAAATTTTGATACATGTTACAACATGGATGAACTTTGAGGACATTATGCTAAGTGAAATAAGCCAGTCACAAAAGAACAAATACTATGTGATTCCATTTATATGAGGTCCCTGAAAAAGTCAAATTCAGACACAGAAAATAGAATGGTGATTACCAGAGACTGAGGGGAGAAGAATGGGACGTTAGTGTTTGATGGGTACAGAGTTTCAGTTTGGAATGATGAAAAAGTTCAGAGATGGACAATAGTGACGATTGCACAACAATGTACATATACTTAACACAACTGAACTGTACACTTAAAATGGTTAAGATGGAAGATTTTATGTGTATTTTACCATTATTAACATTTTTAAAGATTAAAATAATTTTTTAAAAAAGTAAGAGACAGATGGCTTCCAGAGGCAAATCAGGGGAGCAGGACTCAATTTTCTCCAACATTTCCGTGACCTCAGTATCCCACACAGTACCTGGCACTTAGGAGGGTTTCATGTTTGAGGGATGAGCCCAAAAACTAAAAAGCAAGAATTTTTCTGAAGAAGAGCAGGAAAGGCAGGCCAAGTTGACTAAGTCATGACTTAAGGTGTGTCCCTATGACAGAATCAAGAGGCCACTAAAATCACTCAGATGACACTCCTGAAGGCCTGCTGGCCAAGCCACCTGCTGGTTATAATCTGGTATTTTGGTTGCCCATATGGAGCTGCTTGTAGGCAGAGAACACACTGATTGGCCAAAGAGAGAAATCTCACGGATCATTATATGTTTTATTGGACATTTAAAAATTAGCTTATATGGCTTACATATATGTCTTTTGGGAATGTAATTAGCCTAAGTCCTGAGCATGTCTGGCCCTGCAAAACCGAAGGTGTGATCTAGAACTTGGTGAGTGCACTTAAAAATTGCTGCCCTGTAGGGCCTTGCTGACTTTCTAGAAAATTGAGAATCATTTCTACTATGACTCATCAGATGAGCCAGGAGAGCAGACGGCGCAACGAGACTCTAAATGTTCTCACCTCTAGCCTCAATTAAGATCTGTGTGTGGACATTCAGATGCATTTCCTTTGCTAACCAAAGTGGTTGGAGTAGCATTAGAATCGCCTGCAAGCTTGTTACCAATGCAGATTTGAGCTCCATCCCGACCTACTGAAACGGCATCTGCACTAGATCCCCAGGTAATCCATATGTGCAGCTCACCTTGAGAAGCTCTGCTTCAGACCATCCAGCTCCGGTTTTCTGGGCTTGCACAGTTATGGGAGTCATCTGGGGTGCGTTATTAGAGATTCCCAGGCTCCTCCCTTAATGATTCTGATTCAGTAGGTCATATTATTTTAATGGAAAGGGAAAATCTCCTCATAGGACATGAGTAGTATGTGCATGAACCATCAGAGAAGAGAAATACTCAAGTCATGTGTTTCTGGGACACACACATTCCACAGCGCCAACAGTCATATGCAGGAGGCTTTCTTGGAATGAAAGCTTCTAGAAAAAAAGGGCATTGATTTATGAATGTTTATAAGCAATGTACAGCAAATTTTGGGTAGTCACAATTTAAATAATTCTGACTTCGATCTTTACCAGTATTACTGATTTCGGCTTCAGCTCTCTATGAAACATCTTCAAAACATCCTTGGTTTTCCTGTATACATTTTTAAAAGCTTATTTTTTAAAAGTGTAGCCAAGATAGAAAGGCTTAAGGAGAACAGAGAGTCCTTCAACCATGGAGAAGGCTATTTTAAGAGTAAATTAGATCAACAAAAGCTTCTGTACTCACTGGTACAATCCCTTTCAGTCCCTCCTACTCTCATGCTTTTCACTGAATATAAACACAAAATTCTGAAAGAAAAGAGTCTTTCTACCATCTAAGCAAGTATCTCATTCTGGGCCCTCATGAATCCTTGGGGACCTTCATTCATGAATCAATTCTTATCACCTTCACCCCAACAGAGTCATCAAAAAACAGCGACTAACCCTAAATTATGCAAAAATCAAGGACACAAAAGTGAAATCTAGTTCCAATGTATTTCTAATACAATAATGTTTACAACTAAAAGAACTTTCTAGGTAAGCAATTATAATGCACAGTTTTTGGGACATTAGAGAGCCAAAAAGAAAGTAGGGTTGGAGAGAGACCTACATTAAAAAGGGAGGGAGGGACGGAGGAAGGAGGGAGGGGCAAGAGGGAGAGAACTGGAGAGGGGGCTTTATTTGCAAGGCAATTGAAAGATATTTCTTATGTTTAGCAATTATGATCCATTTGTATTCCAGGTCTGGAGCTTATCAGAAGAAAAAAGGCCAAGGAGTGTGCCAGTCATCACTCCCTGCTCTAGGATTCCCATTGGGGTCATGAGTATAAATGGAAGCTCCTACATTAGCCTGGCCCAAAGTGACCACAATCCCCTGACAGTCCTGTGGGCTTCCCTTGAAGTGAAGGGGAAGAAGTCCCAGGAGGTGAAAAGACAACTGGGATGAGCAGAGACAAGGAGGCTGACCTGACTACCTCTTCTCCCACTAGTGACAAAAAGCCTGGGACCCCATTAATTTATCCCTTAATCTGCTCCAGAAAAGATGAAATGTACCTAGTAATTGACATTCTTAAAGCCCCTTAAGAGTCCTTGGGGCAGGTGGTTGCTATTTTAAAGCGTAGAAATATTAGCTTGGGAAATCAATCAATAAATAAACCAATATGTGCTTAGCACGATACCAGTTGCAAAGGCGTGCAAAATAAGTATAAACCGTGCCCCAATTGGAAGGAGGCCGTGACTGCAGGCTTTAGAACTCTGAAATAAATGAAAACTCAGAACTCACAAAGAGCTAAACTCAAACCCCAGTTCTACTCCTTGGGAAGTTGCTTGATTTCCCTGAGCTTTGGTTGTTTTCTGCCCTGTAAACGGAAATTAATAATACTTACTTCATAGGATGTTACAAGTACTCAATATGTACAATATTTTTATAGCAACAATTCAATAACCAGCAGTGAGCGAACAGTCTTGGGGGAAACCAGAGACACCTACAGAAAACAATTTGTAAACAAAGATAACACTGGATATTGATAGACTAAGGAAACAAAGAATTGAGTATAGCAACCTACAGGCATTATGTGATCAGATGAGACACTGGAGTGTTATTTTGTAGTCTAGACAGTTTTATGGAGTAGAGAGAAGAGGAGAACAGCGTGGGTTGAAGTCTCCTGGGAACCCTTCACGAGGAAGGCAATTCATGAATCCGATCTCCATCCTGACCAGCGGCATCTGAGCCATGCGAGTTGGGCTGGGGGACAATGCAATGTGAATACGTGACCTTGATCTCTGCCCCTCCGGCGGGCAGCACCTCTGACCACCGTTCACACCTCGGCTCCTCCATCTGTCTATACATGAGCAGCTTCACTACTTTTACTCTCCCCTCTCTTGTCTTCCCCCTCTATTCTCTCTCTAGGTATTTTTCAAGTCAACTTTATTGAGGCATAATTTATATGCAATAAATGACATCCATTTAAAGGGTACAACATGATGAGTTTTAATAGTTGTTATACCATTAAACCATACCACATTCAAAATACAGAACATTTCCACTATCTCCCCTCCCTTTGCAGTCAGCCCTAGTCCGCCTCCCCAGGCCACCTCTGCCCGGCTCTCTGTCACTGTAGATCAGTTTGCATTTTCTAGAATTGTACGTGAATGGAAGGATGCACACACCAAATGGTCTTTGTTCCTGGCTTCTCAATAGTTCTTCCTATTCAGTGACTTGGCTTTTCATTTATTAAATGGAATCCTTTGAGAGCAAGAATTAAATTTTGACTATTTCTAATAGTTCAGTATTTTGTTTTATTGATGGTTTTTGTGTACTAGCTAAGAAATCTTTGCTTATTTCAGTTTCAGAGATTTTCTCTTAGGTTTTCTTCTAGAAATTTTATGTAGCAAGTCCTCACTTAAAAGCAACAATAGGTTCTTGGAAACTGTGACTTTAAATGAAGCGATCTATAAGGAAAGCAATGTTACTGTAGGCTAATTGATATAAGAGTTAAGTTCCTGTGGCATTTTCTGGTCACAAAAACCTCACCAAACTTCTAAATAAAGGCCCCAAAACATTTCTAATATTGAACACTGAAATAAATGTGAGCTATACATACAGTTGAGAAAGATTAATAAAAACAAGGAAGATAATTCTTTTCCAGCATGCTTATTCTAGTTTAGGGTGCTGGGGGGGGGGGGGCAGGAGCCTCTCCTGGCAGCTCAGGAACAAGGCCAGAACCCACCCTGGCAGGACTCCTTCCATCACAGGCCACTCAGTCACACATACTCACTCAGCCTGGGACGACTTAGATATCCCAGTTCCCCTCATGGGATGTGGGGAAAACCAGGGTACCCTGAGAAAACCCACGCAGACAGGGGGCCAATATGCCATCTCCACACAGACAGTAGCCCTGGCCGGCAATCGATTATTTTCTCCTATCAATGTTATAAAGAAATAATGTTATTGGAGGACCCACTGTAGTTTAGATTTTACATTTAGGTCTATGATTCATTACCAGGAAATTTCCTAGACATTTTAATACACTTCCATTGGCTCCAAGGGCATGTCAACATGCTGAAAAATCCTAAAATTTTTCTCCAGCCCAAATCTTTTCTCGGAGCTCCAGACCCGTGTCCACTGCTGAACACTCAACACCTTCGCACTGAACTTTGTACCTTCCTCTCCACATCTGTGCCTCCTTCATTTTTCCTGTTTTAGTGAATGGTTCCATTCACCCAATTGGCCAAAGCAAAAATATCTTCCTCTCTCTCCCACCTATATCCAATCCATCACTAAACCTGTCTATTGCACCTTGTATTTAGATATGTACAAGCCTGCTCATTTCTCTCTGGACCTCACTCTGCAGTCAGGACTAACCACCTGTCCCCTGAGCTGCTGCAAAGGTGTCCATACCAATTGCTGTACCAGCTCCAACACACTCTCGATCCTGCCCTTAAAACTCTACATCAGCTGCTCCTTGGCTCTGAAGATGAAAGTTGTGATCCTACATGTGCCGGGTCTCTCTGTCCGCCTTTCACCCCATTCCTTTCTCCAGCAGGCCTCTCCTTACTCTCAGGCCCAGGTGCACCAGTTTTCCTTGATTTCCTAAAAAATGTCTTACCTCTTTCCCTTCAGGGCCTTCAGATGCTGTTCCCACTCCCAGAAGGAGTCTTGCCACTTTGTCACATGACCACTCCCTCTTCAGAATTCAGTTCCAATGCCACTTCTATGGGAAGGCTTCTCTGATCCCCACCTGGTTCAGGCCCCCCTCTTGTAAGAGCTCACAGAAGCCTGAACTCCTCCACATGTATCACTATGGTAATTTTATGTTCCTACATGTAACCAGTAATGTATATTCATTCTCCCTCTGGAGTGTAAGCTTCATGAGGACAGCAATTGTTTCTGTTGCTCCCAGCTCTATTCTTGCCATCCAGCACAGTTCCCTACACGTAATAGAGGAATACTCAGTAAGTATTTATTGACTGACTGGCTGAATGAATGAATGAAGACAAAGAGGAGGACAACCCTGCATGGAAAGAGGAAAGGGGGTAGGCCAAGGGACACAATCTCACCAAGACAGGAAGGTCAGAATAGAATCATGTGGTTGTGGGAAACACATTTGTTGATTTTCTTTCCGAATTGGGAATCAATAAATAATTTTCTTTCCCCAATCGTGTAAGCAGACAACTAATTATAGCAAGGCTGGTGGGAATTGCATTGCTCTCATCAAAATCAACCTGTAACCAGCTTTAGAAGCATATGGCAAAATCGGCTCAGCACAAATGATGCAGTTGTAACTGAATTCTCTGGTCACAGCAGCTTGCTGTTTAAAAGCAATTAAGTTCAGGCATCAAAAGGCAAAAGCAAGAGGGGAAAGTTCAATTAGAGGCGGATATTTTTCCTAGAGCTTCTGGAAATCCTCTTCACAGGGCTGTGAGGGGCCAGTGCCAGGCTGACTGAGCAGCACTGAGAGGAGAGCAGGGCCAGTGATCTGAGTGGGTTCCCACACAGCAGCAGAATGCAAGCAGACCTTGTTATTTCCATCTGGCCTCAGTTTGTCCAATAATACATATGTATTCCTCCCCCCTCTTAGTGGTTTGTTATCTAATTTCACCTATAAAGAGAAGGGAATGACTAAGTGCACTGCTGGGAGATCTCCCCCTCCCCTCCTCCGTCCCTTCTTCCCCCTTTCCCTCCCCCTTCCTCTCACAGGACACAGGGCTATGTAGGAAGCTTCTCACCAGCTTGTGATGAAAGCTTATGATGGTTCTTCTCTCATTTTTTCCCAAACCAGCACTATGTATAGCATCCTCCTTCCAAGGCGTAATGGTAGCTGAATTAATGGGCCCACGTCTCTACCCTGTAGGGTGTAGTGTGTTGCTAAATAGGCAGCGGAGATGCTGTTTCACGTGGAACATGTGGAGGAAACAATCTCTGCTCACTGGTGTTTGCCTCTGTCCACCTGACATGTCACCTGACAAAGCCACTGGTGAACTCCCCTTGGGGCGGAGAGCGGAGCCACCTCTTCACATCTCTTTTGTAAAGGTCATATCATACAGTGTGGTCATGGACTCTGGAACCAGATCCCGTGGGTTCAAATCCACGTTCTGATCATTACTAACTGTAGTATCGTCAGCAAGTTCAGTGTCTCCACCCATAAAATGGGGACACAAATGATATGTTACCTCACAGGACGCTTGTGATGATTAAATGAATAAACATAGGTAAGGGCACTTAAGTGCTACCCAAGTCATAATTATTGCCATTTTCAGGCAGCAGACTGGTTAGCAGTGGTCCTTATGTGTTGTTTTCCATCTCTAGTCAAGGATCCTGCTGCTTTACTCCTTCCTATCCAGCACAAAGGTATAAGATACACTGACTCATCATCTACTTCAACTTGGATAGCAGCACGACAATATGTTTTAAGTTCTAATTGCTCAGGTAACAAACATTTACTGAATACCTACTCCATGTCCAGAACTTGTTTTGGACTTTGGGCAAAGTGACAGCACAGTGTGTGCCTGCAGCAAGCTCAGACTCTGTTGAAAGGAATCGGTGGAAATGTCTATACAATTACGGAGTTTCCTTGGGACTGGAGATGTTACTTGCCAAGGGCCATAGAGGCTAAGACAGAAGGGATGCCCATGGGCAGAGGTGCCACCCTCTTACAATCTTCATAACTGTGTATCTTGGGGCTTTGGGATCTGAATTATAGTATTATACAATTGATGTTTTATTTCTCTTCTATAGCTAATGCACCATTATATCTATGGACATAAAATTAAAATAGACAGAATAGATTCAACCACCTTTCACTGGGGCACTGTGCTAAGGGCTTTCACACGGATTATAGTATTTAGCCAATTCTCTGTGAAGATGTCCAGATTTCTTCAGAAACCAGGATGCCATATGGAATACTTTTTTGATGGATGGAGTCCATTACCACTTGGGCTATGAGCCCAGGTGATTGAAAAAGCATAAATCAGGCAATTGTCCTGGTGTTGCCACGCTTTCCAATTTTTAAACCTTCTGCTGCTAATGGAGATATTAACTGACTCTTGATGATAAAAGAATTAGCTCATCGAATCACCACATCACCATCTGGATTGCAGCTCTTCCTTTTCACTGGTTTCCAGGACACTGTTTAACTTTTACACTAGAGAATGTTGGCTGGTGTCTTTTGTTTCTTTGTGTGTGCTTTATTTTACTACCAAAGGCTTCTGGCTGTTTGGTTTGTACTTAAACCTAGATTTCATGTGTGTGCCTGATGTACGATGAGAGAGAAAGAGAATCTTTCCTCTCCATTGTCTCCTACTCCTGGCTGTCAAGCTCAGTGTGTCAATCAAGTTCCCAAATCTGAGATCTTAAGATCTCATCTGGTGGAAGCCCTCCCTAGAGGGATGGAGAATAGAACGGGGCTGGAATGGGTTACAGGGTCCCCCAGTTCCCTTCCTCAGAGTCTGGCTGCAGAGAATGAGTCTGCATAGTCATGAGGCTGTCTCCCTGGCACTAACCCCAGACCCGTTTTAAATAACGTATCTAAATGTTAATGCACACTTAAGACAACAGTGCAGCTCATACTCTTCCCAAATTGATTCATTTTGCAGAGGGCCTGATACAATTTACTCAGTATAAAAATGTCTCTGGCAATTAGGGGAACAAAGGGGCAAAGCTGGTGGACCACAAGGATAACAAACAAAGCAAAATGATGTGAAAGCTGGGGACAAAATTGAATTTCTTTTTGAATCAGACATTTTTGGGTATGTCGATAGCAAACAAGAAAGGCCTTCTTTACTTGCAAAAGAAACTTGAGAATTCTCCATCAGGAAGAAAAAGATGCAAATAGTGTAAGAAATGATTTTGATGAAATGCTCTGATAGCCTCCCTGGTTCCTGATGGCATCAATTTTAGAGCGTTTGGGGTTCAAATAGCAGGATGCAGCCAGTGGAGAGTGATCCATAGCATAAGCTTGGATCGCTCTACCATGCAGGAAGTGGTGTGTGGCTGAGTAGGCAGCAAAGATGCTGTTTCACATGGAACATGTAGAGTAGACAGTCTCTTCTCACTGGTGTTTGCCTCTGTCCACCTCACATGTCACCTGGCGGGGCCACTGGTGAACTCCCCTCAGGGCAGAGAGGGAGCCACCTCTTCACATCTCTTTTGTAAAGGTCATAGCATACAGTGTGGTGATGGGTGGAGGTTTCTGACCCCTGAAGAACCAGGCCCTTGACCGCTTCACCGGTGAGAACACATTGGAAGAATGTGACTCTGGAAAATATGCTATAGAAGAAACTAAAATTGTTTAGCCTGGAGCAGGAGAAGTTAAAAAGACATGAGGCTTGGCTAGGTATCTCAGTTGGTTAGAGTGTTGTCCTGATATGCCAAGGTTGCAGGTTCGATCTCTGGTCAGGGCACATACAAGAATAAAGCAATAAATGTGTAAATAAGTGGAACAAAAAATTGATATCTCTCTCTCTCTCTCTCTCTCTCTCTCTCTCTCTCTCTCTCTCTCTCTCTCCCCCTTCCTACCTCCCTCTTTCTTTCACTCTTTCTCTTTCTATATAAAAATCAATAAAAAATGAAAACCATCCTCAAAGGAAAGAAAAACTGCCTTGTTAGGATAAAATAGGCTTGTTCTATGTGATTTCAGAGGAGAAATAGAGGATCAACTGGATAATGGTGAAATAGGAGAAGGAACTAACATACATCAGTCACTCTGTTAAAATTATTCTAGGTGTCTTGTACACACTGTTATAATATTATTTCATAGGGAAATTGTGGTATTAAAAGCAATCCTATGCTTTAGTGCTAAGAACACAGTAAACACTCAATACATACGTAATGCTGAAACGATACTCCTCACAAAGCTCCCATAAGGTAGGTATTACTATTTGCATTTTATGGATGAGACACAAGAGGCTTGAGGAAATTAAATAACTTTTCAGAGACATCCAACAACTTTCCCAAGGTTACAAAGCCAGTGGGCATGAGAGAGTTCTTCCTGGCTGCTAAAGCTTCCCCTCAGTGGGATGGTCTGCTTTGCAAGAGGGTAAACTCCCTACTGGTTGAGCCAGGTGATCTGAGTTCCAGTGAGCTTTGGAAGAGGCTCTTGCACTGGTTTGAGGTGTGGGTAAAGGAGTTGAATTCAAGTACTTTTAAGGTTCTTTTCTGCTCAGTGACATTATGACTGACATATGTTTTCAAGTTCTGTTAGCTACACTATGGCTTTAATCCATCTTAGCATAAACAGTCATGTTGGAATGTGAAAGTGAGAGGCAGCCACTGACAAAGGGCCAAAGACTCAAGGACCACAAACATATAGTGAAATACAGGAGTCTCTATTTTCACGTGAACTCTGGCT
The DNA here is from genome assembly GCF_964212035.1 of Myotis nattereri. Lineage (NCBI taxonomy): Eukaryota > Metazoa > Chordata > Mammalia > Chiroptera > Vespertilionidae > Myotis > Myotis nattereri. Next base: position 70,752,939 of record NC_138085.1, on the reverse strand, counting down.
TTGCCAACTACCAAATTTCCTGGCTCAGTTCCACACGCAATGAACCTACTGCCACCAGCTCCCCAAGTCCAGAGGCCAGCTTTGTTAGACAGGGGGCAGAAGGTTAGTCAAGAAAGTGGAAAGACAAGTGAGGACTTTAGAGGTGGGAATCATCTGGGTTTGTTGAGAGAATGACTCTTCAATGGGCACCAAGAGGCTCCCTATGGAGAGTGATCGGGCAGGGAGACTCCAGGCAGAGCAGTCGCTCTGAGGCCTGCAGGTAAACATCCAGTGGAATAATGATTAGACTTTCATGCACTTAGGAAGGAATTTTAGTCCTGGGAGAAAAAAAACACACAAACCAATGGAGAGAATATTTAAGGAACAGTTGGAAAGAAGGCAATTGGAGTTCATTCTAGCTTATCTGAAAAGATAAAATCTCAACAGGAATCAGTGTGCTTAAGTGGGAATGTAAAGAGTAGTAAACTAAGCAGAGGGAGAAATTGAGAAAAAAATACCAAGAGGAGGTCTCTTGTGGAAGATTAGGACACAGACAGGGAGCATATATAGGAAATCACCTGGAAAATTGGAGGGGCTAAACGGATCACGGAGAGGGCAATCAGAAAGCATGGGAACCACTTTTTTTCAAGGCTAATGTGTGCCAGCATTTGCTTAGCAGTGTGAACAGTTAGCACTACAAATGGAGACGAGGCAGGCTGAGGACAGTCACTTTATCTGGGGTTGGGTAGAAGGAAGTGAGTTGTTATAGAGGATGGAAATGAAATTTTGGCCAAGAGCTTTCTAGATGCATTTTGTTTCTTAAAACCATATCTCAAGTTCTCAAAGAGTCCCTGGTGCAATTAACTTGGGGTTTTGTTTGTTTAATAAGCACTTCTTAAACACATGCTGTAACTTAGGCACTGTGCTGGGCACTGGAGATACAGTGATCAATAATGCCCGTCCCTGTTCTTAGGGAGCCCAGTGGGTAAGAAGGACATGTAAAAGGAACACATGTGGTGCAGTGCTGAGATGTGGAACAGGCAACAAACGTGGGTGCAAAGGATGGTGTAATCAAGTCTGCTTGGCATGGGGCTGGGGTCTCAGGAAAGGTTTAGGAGCTAAGAGATTGTTTCTTGAAGGAGGAGAGAATTGTACTTGGTGGTCAGGGAGGTGAGAGAAGGCAAGAGGGCTTGAAACAACTTGTTTCAATTGGGGTAACTGTGAGTAGTTTGATATAAATGAAGTATGGGTCCACAGGAATGGGTAAGCCAGGCTCAAGAGGGTGGGGTAAAATCGGGGTCATGTGCCATGCTAACAAGGAGCTCAGACTTGCTCCTCAGTTTCGGGGTTCACCGAAGAGTTCGAAACAGAAGATTAATAGCCTACTATGTCCACTTGCCAGTTGTCTCATCGAGGTCTGGATGTGTTCCATTTGGGACTTCCTAATGCCCAGGAAGAGTCACAGAAGTCATCCTTCTCAAAGATTTCAAAGATCATTTCACAGAATTAACCAACAGTAGAACCTCACGCTCCTTCAGGTGAACTGAAACACTGAGCCAAGAAGTGGGGCCACAGAAAACAGCACAGCATGCAGCTCTCGCTGCAGACTCCCTCTGTCCAACCTTCATTGGAGTGAGGCTTGGAGGAAGGCCCCAGGCCCTCAAGTAACCCAGGTGTGAATGGTATCAAGAAATATGTAGGCTACTAGCAACATTAGCTCTGGTGCCTGGGCTCGGTCTGCTCTTGGTTAATAAGCGGGGCCTTCCCTGCATGCCCTCCCCTTTCTGGCCACTGTAGACTTACCTACTGGCAGAGGACAGCTATCAGCAATTTGAAAGTAGTAGTGGGAACACTCCTTCTAGGAGCTTAGTGATGTAAGATCCTCTCAGGAATAAACACTGCACCAAATCCGGTGTAGATTTTGTAAAGCCCTTTAAATGTGAAATCCCGTGGTTGACATAGCTCTTAACTAAAGCTCTGAACCATAAGAAAATGCATTTCTGCTATAAAAAGCAAGGAAGTTAGCTGTGTATGTGAGTGTGGCACTATAAGCAAAACACAGCGGGGAATAGGAAGCACAGGAGCAGGTCAGGGAACAGAAAACAGGGATGCGTCCTCGGAGGCTTAGAGCGAATGCAGGGCTGAGCTGAGCTATTAAGCAGGTCGTAGGGTCTCTTTACTGTGTGCCATCAGCACTGGTTGCCTACACTTTTTTTATTGTAAATAAAAGAGCTGATGATTCCATCACCGATTTGGCTTCTTCACCACAGAGACCTGCATCTGCAGGCCAGGGGGCTGGAATGGCACAGAGCTTGAGACAGGGCAGCCAAGACCACGCTCTCCAGTGGACTTTTTATACCTTTCTGGAGGGCCAGGCATGAGGCTTTCTAGTGCCTGCTCTCAGGGCTGCCTGCTCACCACAATGTGCTTCTTCTGTGGGCCAAGGCCTTAGAATTTTGCCCTTTACTTAGGGTGGAAAAGATTACATATATACCATAGAAAAGGTGCAGCTGGGTATTTATCAAGAAAAAAAGGTTAATAATTATATATAAATAATAATATGGGCTTAATCTTTGGTTGATGATAGGAAGGCCCACAGTGGGTGATGAGGACTGGACCGTGGAGCTAGACTGCCTGCGCTCAGATCCAGCCTGTTCCTCACTAGCTGTGTGACCCTGGGCAGGCTATTGAACCTCACTGAGCCTCAGCCTCCCATGGAGGATGCAGGGGATAAGAGCATCTCCTTTACTGAGTGGTGATAAGCATAGTGTTAAGTGAGAGAACCCACAGAAGGCACTAGAACAATTATTGGCACCATCGAGTAAGCACTAAGTAACTATGACTCTTTTTCCTTGCTGTGGTCTGAATACATCCCCCAAAAACACCCTAAAGGGGCTTCTCAGAGGAGACATTGAACTGGGTGCTGAAAAGTGAGTACGGGTCTTCGGTGTAAAAGGTGGTAAAGGGCAATCCACCAGGAATAACGAACTTTAACTACTCTTCCTGCAAAGGGGGGGAAGGGGGGAGGACAGGAAAGTCCTGGAGTCTAGACCAGTGATGGCGAACCTATGACACGCGTGACATGCGAACTCATTTTTTTGGTTGATTTTTCTTTGTTAAATGGCATTTAAATATATAAAATAAATATCAAAAATATAAGTCTTTGTTTTACTATGGTTGCAAATATCAAAAAATTTCTATATGTGACACGGCACCAGAGTTATGTTAGGGCTTTTCAAAATGCTGACACGCAGAGCTCAAAAGGTTCGCCATCACCGGTCTAGACCAATTGTAACCAAAAAGCGGGAATAGCTTGTACTCTGAAATCTACATATACTGGGGTGGAAATTTATTGCACACATGGGTCATCTATAGGAACTTGGAGTCCTTATATGGGAGGAAGATACTACCAGAGAGAAGGAGAAAGTGAGGGAAGTGCCTGAACCCAGGGCAAAATCCTTTGAGCACTTGTAGCAGAACATTTGCTACAAGAAGAGGTGCGAGAGGGATTTGGGGGGCGGGGGTGTCCAGGGATGAGACTTTCCTGTTTGGACACTGCCTTGGTGGGGAGGGAACACAAGCTGGTGGCACATACACACCAAAGTGTGAGCACTCAGAGAAATGGATAGGGGCAGGGGAGCTGAGTGACAAACCCAAGGGATGGTGCAGACACCGCATACGACCAACTTTCTCCAGCTGCCTACCCTGGGCACACGTGCCTTCTGTTTGTGGGATGCCCTCCTCTCCTCATGCACCTGACCACTCCCTATCCCTTCAGAGCCAGTTCGGACGTCTTCGCTGGGCAATCCAGCCACCAGCACACTCAGCTGTGCAACTCCTCTGCACCCCCGTGACACCCGTGCACACATGCATTACAGCCCTTTCCCCATGGCATTGTACTGTCCCTTGTCATCCAATGCAAGCCTCACTGTTCACCCCTAAAGCAGGATGAGTCATCACCAACCAGTGCCTAAGACTCGTAAGCAATTATTGACACAACACATGCTGCAATGAATGAGTGAATTTCTTGACACCAGTGGTCTCTTGTCTAAATTCCTCCACCTAATTTCAACATCGCCCTCCACATTGGGAAGTGGCGAGGCACAGCAAACATTTCTGAGATGAGAAGTGATTGTTGTCTCTATGCATTTTGACCTCTCTTTGTACACAACCTATATTTATCATTATGGGATTTGCCAAGATGTCATCCTGACAAGCCACAGGGTTACAGGTATTCACAATTCTCTCCTCTTCCTAGTGTTCAATCCATCAAATATCCAAGGGCAGAGTGGGAAGACGAAAGCGACCGGCTTAAAAGAGCCCACTACAGCCCCTGGGCTGTTACATCTCGAAGGTCAAAGCTGGCAGAAGCCAATGGTCTTTTCATTTATTTTTCCTGACGCCCATCAATGAAAGCAATCGTGAGTAAAAGTTGTACCTGCCAGGAAAGGAATTGTCCTTTGTACTTAGTGGCAACCTTCACAGTTCAGGTACACTCTGACAGCTGCTTCCTGAGCCCCAGGGAGGGCTATACATCTATCCCTGGGCCCGGGCAGAAGGCGGGTGAAATACTTTTCATCTTGTCACCGATTGAAGACTCTTCTGTGATCTTGGACCGGGATTTAATTTTTAGATCCAGAGCTTATGTTTGAGAAGAACTACCATTGTAGAACTACCATAAATTGCTCTGGTGTTTATTCACCTAACACAGAACACCTACTCTGTGCTAGGCGCTGTGCCAGGCTGTGGGAAATCAGATGTACAAGCTGACGTACAAGCTTTACCTTCAAGGCTTTTGGTCCGGAGTTAAATGACCAAAAATCAGATGAGTCTCTTGAAAAGGCTTTTCCTGACTGACAAGAAGAGGCCTCAGTTTTTTCAGAGCCAGGCGTGATACCAGGGTTCAGCTGCAAGGCCTGCTTGGGGAAATGGCATGAGAAAAGAAAAAAAGACCCCAAAGATCTGTGTTCCCCTGTGTGTTCCCCATGACTCTAAGCAAATTACTGAGACTCCTTGTGATTCAGGTTACTCACCTGTAAAATGGGGAGAATAATTTGTGGGACAGACAGCAGTGAAGATGAAATGAGTTGATAGACGCTGATGCACCTGGTAACCTGAACATGCACTATGCAGATATATATCTCAGCCCCTGCCTCCTGAGAACATAGAAGAGGCAATGGCTCTTCTGTTAACCTGGGACCTAGAGGAGAGTCAATACGTGCCATTCTAAAGAACAAAGATGGCTGGTGGATGGTGGGTGGATGGAGGCTCCCTCTGCTCTAAAAGATCTGGGTCTCCAGTCTACTCCGTACTCCTCTCAGGCCCCTCTGGCCTTGAAAGCTATAGTCCCTTTGGAGAGAGGATAACAGGTGTGTCCCAACTAGACTTATGGGTGGAGACCAGACCTATACAAGGCCTTAGATCTTCCCCAGCCACCCCAGCTTTGGGGGCTGCACAGGCAGGATCAGGCAAGGGTTGGAAAGCCTGTCACAGCCTGTCCACCTATGTGAGGGAGAAATGACTCTGCACCCTGCAGTCACGTCCGTCTCACCTCTTCAAGCTTTCTTCCTAACGTTTCTCCTTACTACTTAGTAAACGGAAATAAGAAAACTACCAGCTTATGTTATCGACCAATTCAAGCTGAGATGTTAGCCATGATTCTTAATTTTCAACGTATACCAGATTCCCTGTGGCACTTTCTAAAATACATATGTCCATGCCCCTTCCCAAAACTAATAAAATCAGAATCACTTGGGATGAGATCAGCTGTATGAATCTTGTAAAATGCTTGGTTCTGATTTGTTCCCCCAGAGCCTGAGATGTACCTGATTAATGGCTTAAAGTCCAGGTGCTCTAGAGAGGGACTAGCATGTTAGTGGTTGTTTCAATATTACTACTCACAGGGGTGAGAAATATGGTAAATCCTGGCATCGTCAGCGGGACTGGAACTTTGGGGTCCAACTTAGAGAATACAGGTAGTTACTCCAAGAATGAGGGGTGCAAAATTGCTACACTTGGCTCTCCTCACTCCCCCACCACCCAGAGCAGCCTGGAGGCCAGCCCTGATTTAATCCTCACAACCACCCCATGAGGTGGGCCAATTATTACCATTTTACAGATAGGAAAATTGAGACTTATAGAGATTCAAAGACTTGCCCAACCTCCCAGCACACTTAGGACCCAAGTGTCATGACTGCATTACGCTCAGAGAACTCCTAGCTTCACGACTGCCCTTGACAAGCTTGGGTCTTCATGACTGTCCCCCTGCCTGAGAAGTCTGCCCTTGACAAGCCTGGGTGTGAGTGTTAAGGCTTTAAAAAATTATCTTTAAAGCCTTTGAATGGCTTTCTCTTTTTAGTGTAAATCACCAGTACATTAAAGCCCTTATTGTATATTTATCAGTGTGTTATTCAGACCAAGGGGAAAAGGAGAGAAGCTGACACTGTGAATGACTTTGAAAGTGAGAAAACGCTGGGCCTGAAATTAAATCATTGCGACACTGCCACTCGAGGGCATCAATTTCAATAAATGATCACCTTCTTTATTTCCGACCCGTTTATCATGCAAAAAGGATGCAAGGAGGACTTGGGCTGAACAATGTTGAAGGCCACAGGCCTCTGATTCCCCACACTGGCCAGACTTGCCACATTGCTCTGGGCCAACTGGAGTTAGACCCAACGTAGCTTGGCAAAGGCAGTCAGACGTCTTTTCAGAAGCAAATTCCTCGTGGCCTCTTTCCATGTTGCCCTATCCTGAGCCTCTTCCTCATCAGCCTGCTGAGACCTGCTGGTCTATTTACAGGAAACTTCAGGGTCTGTACACTAGTGGCAGAAAGTCTCTGTGGGTCAGTGAGGGGTAACTGTCCCGTTTGCCAGAATGGTGGGCAGGGGCAAGAGCGGAATCTGGGTGGGGAAAGTCATGTCCTGCTACCCCAGTCCTGACTGGCACCCTGACAGGGTGTTGTTGATACTGTAGGATGAAAGAAGGAAGCAGAGAGCAGCTGGGAGCTCTGTTTAGAAGGTAAGAAGCCGAGGCTGGGAAGGGCTGTGGTGGTTCCATAGCCATGCTGCAAATTAGCGGCGGAACCAAGGCTGAAACTGCAACTCCTGACACCCTTCGAGTTGAATCACTTGGGTTAGATTCCTCTGGCAGGTCTCCCATTAAGATTGCTGCTGGTTTTACAGCGGGGGTCTTGGGTCAGAAGTGACTGGTTTACAGAAACGTGGCAGCCATGTGAGAACCAACACTGACTTTGGGTTGTCTTCCCCTGGGGAGGTTGCTGCAGATTTCAGTCTAAGGGCAATAAGTGTCAGGACTTCTAGATGCTGCTGTTCAGCCAGGAGACAGAGCACAGGAGGGCTGGGCTCCGGAGTGTGCACTCTGACCTTCATCACATCACATCCTGCCTCTAGGCTTGGTTCCGCCCATCAGGAAATCATTGGGGAAAAGGAAACTGAAATCTCCTCTGAGAGTAGGGTTAAGATCCTGCGGAAGGTGAATCTGTGTGCCGAGGACACTCATTTTTCTACCACCTTCTGGATCTATCCAGCCTTGTTTGTGCTAGAATGGCCCTGACAGTTTATCTCAGCTCAAGTCCGAGTATCACCAAATCCTATTGGATTAAAACACCTTTTCAAGTATTCAAATGATTGGCAAGTTCTATCCTCTCAGGGCCCAATTCTTTCCTCCACACCCTGTGTAGTCTGGTCATACATGATAAAGTCCCCAGACACCCACGGCTGCAGGAGAAAGCCCTGTGCTCGGAGAAGAGTTTGCGATGGATGTCCTGGGAGGAGCCCTGGAGAGTAGCTCCTGCAGCTGGAAACCCCACCAGCCCCTGAGCCTGTGTTTCTGAAGCCAGGAAGGCACGGGCTTCACACTGCTGGGCTGCTCTTTCTGAAACAGCTTTCTGCAGAAAGGCAGGGACATGCAGGAGGCAGAGCAGGAGCTGGGCGTCCTGTGCTGGTGCTGCTCTTAGCTTAGCCTTTCAATATCTCCGGGTCTCAACTTGAAAACATTTGCACAAGCATGTGCTGCTGCTCTCTTGCCTGTGTGTTCCATGCTGGGCTGGGTGCTCCCTGAAAGCTGTGCCTGTGCTGTCTTTGTCTATTCCAAGCACCTATTATACGGGAGGCGCTCAATCCATGGTTTTAAAATAAATGTATGCCCTGGAAAGCAGCTAGCACATATTAAGTGTCTACTATAATTGGGCAAATTGTGAGACATTTTCTTTGTGCCATTTCACAACTCACCGTATTAAGTAGGGTATTATCATATTCATTTAATTAATGGGAAATTTGTGGGTTCTAGTTAAGATGTCCTATCCTGTGCCTGCTGGATTCTGTGGCCAGTGGGGCTGGGCTACTGGACATCCCATTTCTCTGCTTCCTTGCTTTTGCGGCCATTCTGGCTGGCCAGGTGAGCAGGTAAACATGTTGGGCACTCTCTGTCATCTGTGCCCTAGGAGATCCTGGCCACAGCCAGGCCATGTTGGCAGACATGTGCTCACTCTGTGATTCATTAGACCTGCTGCTTTTCAGGAGGCGGAAGGCAGAGCTGCTGGGATTTCCCAAATGCCTTCCCTGACACCAGTGCCTCCAAGCAGGATGCTGCTCCCCATGACATTGTCTGCTCACAACTCATGGCTTCCGGGGACTGCGTGGACTCTCTGACTTGTCATTCCTCAGCCCACGCCTCTGCGTCAGGCTCTCCCAAGATGACTTTGCTATGACAACTTCTTCCCTTATTACTATACACACTGAATGTCATTTTCCAAATAGCAGTCCCCAAGCCACCATGTTCTGTTCTGAGCAGAAGCCAGCCTCATTTGTAATCATCCCTGTCACCATCAGGATTTCACTGTGTCCTCCTTGCCACACTGAGGACTGTGCTGTTGGTGTCATCTCTGACATTAAAAGGGGTGAGCTTCCAAAGAGGCAAACTGTCCAAGATCTCAAAACCAAAGGATTCTTGACCCATAGTCAGAGAACGGACAAGTCTCAATCTTTTGTGTCAAAACTCTCAGCAGAACAGAGCCAACTAAGGTATTAATGGCCTCTTAGGTTTGCATCCTGCTCAATGTGTGAAAAACCCTTTACACCCTTGATTGCATTGACCACACAGCATCATCATCCCCATTTTACAGATGGGGAAACTGAGGTTTGGGAGGGGATGGGATTTGCCTGAAATCATAGAGCTCTTTCTTTGAACATCCTTTGGTGGACCACCAAAGGCTGGCCTTTGTATCTTGCATGCCTCTATAATCCTAATAAATAAAAAATAGTCAATAAATGATTGTTCATTGCCCTATGACTGAATAGTGAACTATGACTTACATTTAGGACTTTGATTCACAGCATAATATTTTTTTTCTGCTGCATCACTGTGAACTAATTGAGTTTTTCCAGCAATGGGTAAAAAGATTCAGACCCCCTCCACCTTGTCTAGTTAGTGACCTTGGGCAAGTTATTTGACCTGACTGAATTTCCTCATCTATAAAATGGAAAATAATACTAGCTTCTGCTTCATTGTGTTGTTTAGTATTAAATTTAAAAAATGCATGTAAAGTGCATAGCAGTGACTGGATAGCACATCTAGGAAGTACTTAATAAGTACTAGTAATAGTTATAGTTATTATTATTCAAGGGTAGGGACTGGGCATTATATATCTTTGTAACCCAGGACTTGGTTCAGCAGTTGGCAAGACACTTGATTGTAGGGCTCAAGACCCTTGCTGCCAAAACACACTCATCAGGTGACATGGAGCAAGTCCCTTCCTTCTCCTGGGTCTCAGTTCCAGTTCCAACACCTGTGAACTGACGAGGGTGAACCAGATAAATCCCATGACTTCTCCCAGCTTTAAAATGCTCTGGTTATTTCAGTGGTTCTCAATGGGGATGATTTCACCCCCCAGGGCACATCTGGCCATGTCTGGAGACATGTTTTTGGTCACAATCACGGAAGGTGCTACTCGCATCTAGTGGGTAGAGGACTGGGAAGCTGGGGACCATGTATAAGTCAATGTTGATGAAAAGAATTATCTGGCTCTAGCTGTCAATAATGCCAAGACTGAGCAACCCGGATCCAGCTCTACACAAATACCCAGAGCTCTCTGAATTGCTGGACAGGTGCCTGTGTCCTACAGTTTACCAAAATGCCCATGGACGCAGCATTCCTCCATACAGCAGAGAAGTCTATGGATCTCCCCTTCAAGAAATTACTAAGCAGTCTATACAGCTTTATTGAGAAATCAGTAGGCAGAACCCACCCTCCCCCAACCCAGCACACCATGGAGGTGGAGGATGGGTAGCATCTCGTTCAGATGCATCTCGTTCAGAGGTGCAAGGTATTTTCTCAGAGAAAAGCTAAGTCCAAAGTCTAAGCTTAACTAGAAATTTGAGATCTTTCTCTTGCAAACATGCCATAAAGAAGGATCTCTCACCCTTATCCTATATAATAAAAAGCTAATATGCAAATCAACCAAACAGCGGAACGACTGGTCACTATGATGTGCACTGACCACCATGGGGCAGATGCTCAATTCAGGAGTTGCCCCCTGGTGGGAGCGCCACTCAGCCCAGAAGCTGGGCTCATGGCTGGTGAGCACAGCGGTGGTGGTGGGAGCCTCTCCCGCCTCCATAGCAGTCAGACATCCCCCGAGGGCTCCCGGACTGTGAGAGGGCACAGGCCAGGCTGAGGGACCTCCCCCCACCTCCTGAGTGCACGAATTTCATGCACCAGGCCTCTAGTTGATTATAAAGTAATCAGACCTGGGGCCATTCACAACTGGGGTCTTGCAGTGGTATTTACACTTATGGAATGAGAAAAAAGGCAGCCACAGAGATGCTCTGGTTCACGTTGGCTTTTCAATGTCACCACTTCTAGAGGCACACTGGATCAGGAAGTAGGCAGGTATCTTCTAGAGGAGTTCACTGACATGAGTATTGGGTGTCACTTCAGTATTGGGTAAGCTTTGGAGGTTCTAGAACAAAGGTTGTTCCAGTCTCTGCTGAGTTGAGACTGATACCGTGTGGTCTCCCTGACCAGTTCTGCTCTAGGTCCCACACTCCTGCAGGACCTGCTAGGATGGCTACAATAGTTTGCTCTTTCCCTTCCCACCAAAGTTCTGCTAATAAAACCCACTTTCCAGCACATTAAATTACTTTCATTTCGGCTGTTTAACACTCCCCTTGGCTGTTTTTCCTTGGCTCTGTCTGTATTTTGGGAAATGAATATCTTTAACACCCACTCATTAAATGCCCACTCTGCCAGCTGCTCCTCTGGCCTCTGGAAGGCCACCAGCCTGGGCAGCCAGAGGGCCCCGCAGACCAGGGCCCGAGACACTATCCAGGGAAGAGCAGCAGTGATGGCTCAATCTGATCCCTGCCCATTAAAGAGCAACTGTGAGTTTTAAGTAGATGTCATAGACTCTGAACTTTTTCATCCAAAAGCCAAGTTGTCTTCAATAAAATAGATCTGGAATGGGCAAGGACTTACCCATGCTTCCCTGGAGTGGGTACCAGGAGGATCTCTCTTCCAGCCTCGTTGTGGGGCAGCAGCTGGGCGACATACCTCCCGGAAGGCTGCAGGTGCCTGTGCACAGAGACGGCCAGCCTGCAGTGCTCGCTGCTGCTCCTCATCCACGGGCTCAAGATGGTATGCTTGGAGTTTGCTGAGGTGTTGAGGAGGAGGAAGGAGCCTGCCAAGAGACAAGGAAAGTGACTCTGCAGATCTGTCCAGACAGATGGACCAGCAGCACCTCTGCAGCAGGTGTTAGAGACCAATGGCATCAAAGTCCGTGATGCTGGAGGCCTTCATCACTCTCTTTGCACACACCAGCCCTCTTCCCCATCTCTTCCCTTTGAAAGATCTAAAACCTGATGTAAGAGAATGGTGACAGAGGACGGGGACTTTATAATCAGGCACACCAAGGTTCTCACCTTAGCTCTCTACTTAGTAGCTCTATGTCCTTGAGTCTCAGACTCATCACCTGTAAAATGGGAATGGAAACCTCTATTTTAAGGGTGGGTGCAAGGATTATGTGAGATAATCCTGGAGAGCATTTCACGCAGTTTTAGGCAGGGAGGAAGCACCTATTAAATAAACAATGATTTGATTTTACTGTCTTCAAAGTTAAAGTAGAGATGACAGCTCACAGATTCTTTGCCAGCCAATAGGTACAATTAACAAAATCCCCATAGGAAACAGGGGAAGAATAGTGTGTATTACCTAATCCTCACAGGGTGAACACTTAGAAACCCAACCCAAGTGCTAAGACATTCTTATAGATTTTCATACTGGTCTAGGGGGACAGTCTAACCGAGTTACTCCTTCCATAAATGTGCCGAGTGGAGCCAGGACTTGAGTGCCATCTTGTGAACATCAGTCTAGGGTACCTCCACAACCCAGAAACCAGGACTCTGGCATCTGGGCCACTCTTTAGGTCACAATTTAAATCAGAGCTGACTAAGTTCTCCATGTCACATTCAAGCCAGCTTGAGTTTCAATTTATTGTTGGCCAATTCAGTTCCCCAGTAATGTATGCATTAGCTCTCGGTTCTCAAATAGTTATGACCGGCTCAAGGTTTTCCTTGAGAGGCGTGTGCTTGGGAAGGAAGTATTTGGGTCACTTATAAGGTAGTAGTTAAGATCCTGGCTCTTGCTCCTTTGCTTACTTGCTGAGTGAACTTGGGCAAAGCACTGACTTTCTCAGGTTTCAGTTTTCTGTTTATCAAATAGGGTGAGAAGGGTTGGCTGAACTTATAAATCTCTGAAGATTCATTTCTGCTCTCAGGTCTATGAGCCATGTGAATTTGCAACTGGTCTCCAGAAAGAAATCCTTACAAACCCCTCACCCCCACGCCCACCCCCACCCGGTGCTGTGCCTGTGGCTGAGTTTCCCTCTGGGGCAAGCCAACCCTAATTCCAGTAGCAGTGGCCAGTGACAGACAAGAAACTTGTATTCCTGGTGGTTACTGTCAGCATAAAAGCACAGCACCATGTTACTGCTTCAGGCATTCCTTCTGGTGAGCTAGTTTACTTGCCACACTTCTGCATTGCAGTTTTGGACCATTGGATGCTGCTCCTTGGCTGTGGAAGCCAATTCCAACAAGATCTCCAACACTTCCAGTGGGAACAGGCTAAGGAGTGCTCAACTCAGCCTTTTACGCCCCCCCCCCCCACCCCTCTTTCTGGGCACCTCAAATTAGTCTCCTTCTCCAGATAACAGGACTTACCAAGTAGGCAAATGAACTAGCACCCCTCAATAGAGAATGATGCAGATAAAAAAGGGGGTATTCCTAAGAGAAGCAAAGCAGTGTCCAAGGAGAAGGCATTGTGTCAGGATTAGAGATTGGTAATATTCTGGAGGTAGGTAAATGTTACTTTTGGTTAAAATCAGGAGAGGTGAGCACAGACTGTTTCTGAGCTGGATGGAGGACATTGGCAAATACTGGAAACTGAGTCCTCTGTAACGTTAGGAAGCTTTAGCATGGCCTATGGGCCTTTGAAATTTCTCTACAACCCTCAGTAAATAATCTACAACATTACTCTGTTTTACAATGGGGGAGACATTCTTATAATGGGCTTAGAAGTAAAATAAAAGGATTAGAATCAAAGATTCAGAATTAAAAAGGACTTAATGAGCATATAATATATTGCCCTTGATTTTCTATGGAAGCAGACTGGAGATCAGAACGGAAAAATGACTTATTCAAAGTCTTAAATAGGAAGTCCAGACCAGACTTCAGGTCTCTGAACTCTTTTTTTTTTTTTAATATATTTTATTGATTTTTTACAGAGAGGAAGGGAGAGAGATAGAGAGTCAGAAACATCGATGAGAGAGAAACATCGATGAGAGAGAAACATCGACCAGCTGCCTCCTGCACATCCCCCACCAGGAATGTGCCCGCAACCCAGGTACATGCCCTTGACCGGAATCGAACCTGGGACCTTTCAGTCCACAGGCCGACGCTCTATCCACTGAGCCACACCGGTTTCGGCCAGGTCTCTGAACTCTTAACCAGTGCTCTTTCCCTTCTTCCTTTTTCATTATCCCACTGTATCCTTTATCCTAAAAAATGACCAGGGTGCCTTGTGGCCAAGTTATGTAGCTCAGGAACTCAGAGGGATGGGAAAGGAGAAAGAAAGGTAGATGGGACCTGAACCAAATCTATTTGTTCACTGGCTTCCTTACCCACTCGTTCTGCCCTCAACGTTCATTTAATGGATGCCTACTCTGAGCAAAGATTCAAGCACTGGCTCTGCCCTGGGGACACAGACATGAACCAGACACAGTTCTGGCCTTCAAGGAACATCAGGTCCAGGAGGGATGATGAGGTGTTTGCAGTAACTGCAATCAAAAGCAGAGGTTCTAAGTCACAAGACACAAACAGGCTTTGAGCTAGTCTTCAAGAGCAAGAAAAACAAAGGTATTGGCAGAATCCACAGTGCAGGATCTGAGAGACATAAATGCAGAAAGTGTGTCATGGCCTTGGCTACAGAGTAGAGTACATGAAGAGAAGGCTGGGGAATAAGAAAGGCTAGGGTGGGGGGTGTGGGACCATAAAGATTTAATTCCTGGCTGAAGATGTTCATCTTTATTTTGTGAAGAATAAGGAGCCAGAGGAGGTGTTTGAGCAGGACAGTGACATCATCAGAGTGGCGCTGCAGGAAGGTTACTCGGGTATGGTGGGAGACAGGGGATCAATACTGACTCAACCGCATCCTACTCCACCAGTCCTCACTAGGCATGACTAAACGTAAACATGATGGCCTTGTATGTTACTATTTTAAGCAAAGGTACTGTTTTGGGGACAGACTCTGGGTTTGACTGGGGTTCCCAATACTGTACTAGATTAGAGTGTATCTGTCCAGAGAAGGCGAGAGTTCTAGAATCACTTCTGGGTCAGAATCTTGTTCCAGACATTTTGGAGTCATGGTCTGGGGTTAGGAAAAAGCCACACATGTCACACATAAGGTGTCCTGGTCTGAGATTGTACTCTGATGTATTCAAATAGGTGGAAAGTCGACTGAAACCAATTTTGGAGCTTCTGAAGGAAAGAATGTAGGTAAATAAAGGAGGTGTTTCCCTTCTCATAAAAAAAAAAAAGTTTACATGCATATGCACATGTGCACACAGATACACACACACACACACACACACACACACACACACACACACACACACCTGGGAAAATCAAGTTCCCAGCAGGAGAAAATGAGGCTGAAAATGCCAGGACCTGGGGGTCTTACAGCACCACTGTTCCTCCTTCATGGGTGTGAAAACATGTAAATTCTGTCCTTGTAATTCAGTACCTCAATAATGGGACTCTTTCAGAGATGACTGGAAGATGGATGATTCCTCCACTTCTAATATGTGAGATGATGTTTATATGAATTTTATTTTGTGCAACTGGACTATCAATAAGAGACAGAACTTAAAGTATTTTCACTCTCAATGAAACTCTGTAGTTGAGAGCTATCTCTTCATCAGCAGCTTTCCTCTACCAAAAAAAAAAAAAAATACATTTCATAAGCTCCTTGGGATATTGTCAGCATAAATCTTCTAAAGTCAGTGAGAATTTATCTCTCTTCTCCCTCTTTTCTGTTTCCTGTTTACTTTGCTCAGAATAGCTTGGGGCTATGTGAAGGCTCCTGGGGTCCCCTCTAATTAAGAGGGATGGCCTGGCTGCTCACCGCCCTTCCCCCATGTGGGCCATGGGGCAATGCAGAAGCAGATCAAAGGCTTTGTTTACACAGTGCTGGGAGTGGATCCTGGTTTCCTTATTAGTGGGTTGGGTTGATATGTTCAACACTTAAATATGAAATAGTTGTTGTTTTTACCTTTGGTCACCAATACAGGGATGTGGGCTTAAATTATGAATCAGAAACCAAGGGCAGGAACCTCGAGGTCAGACAGACTCTTTCCGATCTAGGCTCTGCCTCTATCCAGTTCTAGGATTTAGACAAATTATTTAAATTCTTTAAACCTTAGTTTTCTCAAATTCAATATGGGTGTAGCCTACTTCCTATGGCTGTGGTGGAGGTGAAATGAAACACTAGTTATATGCATAAGGAGCCAGTACAGCTCTTGGTCCTTAGTAGGAATAAGATACATGGTGATTCCTGCTTCGACGAGTTTGAGCTCTGTCAGGAGCCTTGGAATCAGAAGGACTGAATTTGAGCCACTATCAAGCTTCCTTTGTTTGTAAACTGCAAGGACTGGATAGAGTCTCTCTAAGGGACCCTATAGCTCCAAACTGTCAGTAACTCTACTGGCCTGCCTGGAATATTATTAATCTAAAGGAACCCTGTCAAGTCTCCAAGCCCGCAAGCCCTAAAGACTTCTCCTCCTAATTCACCTCTCTGGGGTTTTTAAACCCAGAGTTTCAATCAACTGATCAAATACTCTGTGAACTGATTCCCTGCCCCACTTCCTCGCTTCCCATACCAGCATCATTTTTTCTGTAGATACTTTTGCTATAAGGCTATTATCACTTCTAAATGTCTGATTTAGCACAATGCTTGTCACATGCCAGGTATGCAATGACTTTAAAATTATATATATATATATATATATATATATATATATATATATATATATATATATATATATATATTTTATCGATTTCAGAGAGGAAGGGAGAGGGAGAGAGAGATAGAAACATCAATGACGGGAGAGAATCATTGATTGGCTGCCTCCCACACACCCCACACTGGGGATCGAGCCTGAAACCCAGGCATGTGCCCTGTCTGGGAATTGAATTATGACCTCCTGATTCATAGGTCGATGCTCAACCACTGAGCCATACTGCCCAGGCTGCAATGACTTTTTTTTTTTTTAAATCAAAGTAATATATACACATGGCAAGAAATAAAATTGTTCAGAATAGCTCATAATAATTTTTAAAAAACTATCTCCAAATCACTCTCCTCTCACCAAGTCTCAAAAACATTTTTAAAGATTTTTACTTTCTTTTGCCTTCATGACTCTAAATCAGGGGTTCTCAACCTGTGGGTCGCGAACAACGAAAATACATCCTGTATATCAGATATTTACATTATGATTCATAACAGTAGCAAAATTACAGTTATGAAGTAGCAACGAAAATAATTTTATGGTTGGGGGTCACCACAACATGAGGAGCTGTATTAAAGGGACGCGGCATTAGGAAGGTTGAGAGCCACTGCTAGTGTTATTTGTTGGTGCAACAATCTTAGGTTCTTTCCATTGATGCCACAGTGAGAAAAATTGTGCTATCCCCCTTCTAATACTTGATTTTTAAAATCCCTTTCTACTTTTTTATTACTTACTTGTTTAATTTTACATGGCAAATGTATTACTTGTTCCATCACCTATAAACAGTGTCCCCTGACTCTCCTCATGAGAAGATTAAGCTTTTAGTCTCCCTGCCCTTTTCCTCTCCAGATCCACCTCCCAAGTCAGCTGTGCTTTTACTTTCCATTGTCAAGGTTGTGCAAGAATGATTCAGGCTTGTGTTTTGTTTAAAGATTGATTCTAAACCTTGAAAATCAATACGCAGATATTTTATACTGATGACTATATATTTTTTCACAGCAGCTAACAGGGCTGTATTTATAATTCTATAGGTTGAATAATACACCCCACTCAATGGAGAATGTTTCTGGCATCAAGATCAAGATTAGATGAATATTCTCTCTCTCTCTTTCACTTTCTCTTTCTTACATAACCACTTGTCAAAATTGGGGCACATTTTAATTTGCCCTATTTGAATCAGGAATTTATTATGAGTTTGTTTCTCTAGAAATTTCTAATTGCTTTTCTCTTTTATTTATTTTGCACCATATCACTCACACTTCTATATATTCCTTGAAAATCTTTCCATCCTTCTTGAAGACATTGACTTCCTGTTTTAATTTGTATTCGCTGCTTTCTGGGCCCCTAGTACAGCTATTATTCTCAAATTTCTTTTCACTGGAACACTTCCATTAGTCCCACCGTTCTCAGGAAACTTCCTCAGGAGGAAACTCTTGTAAATTTTTGAATATCTGAAATGTTTGGGTTCTTTTTCTGTCTTCACACTTGGTTGATAACTTTGCTGGCCATAGTTTCTAGATTAGAAAATGTGCTCCAGACATTCGAAAGCCTAGCTTCAGTGTTGTCCAGTATCAGTGACTGAAAAGTCTGAGGTTGGTTTTATTGTTAAGTCTTTGTAGTCAATCTGTCTTCCTCTTTTGGAAGCTTTCAGGAATGCAGAGGTGCTGACATTTCAATATAATGTACCTAGGTATGGATCGCTATAGAAATTTCTCTGTGGCATTGGGTGGGTGGGCTCTTTTAATCAGAAAACACATGTCTCTTTCATCTCTGACAAGTTTGTTTTATTATTTCTCTGATATTTTCATTCCCCCCTCTTCTCAGTCGTGAATCTTTTTGAAGAGCTTTATCATTCAAGTGAACGTCTGTTATCTAATTGATTTGTTTTCTCTGGGGTCAATGTTTTTATGTTGATATTTCTTTTCCATGCTACTGGGCTATTAACATTGTTAAAGAAGAGACAATGGGCCCTAAATGGAATCACTTGTCCTAAGCCCCACATCACCAAACTGAGACTTAATCACTAACATAATTACAATGTTCACCTCTTCCAGCAAAGGCATCTTGAACTAGTCAGTCAGGAATTTTCTGGTCAGCACTAATGAGGTCACCTGTCTGGCAGACCCTGCTAGCGCCTAAAGCAGCGGTTCTCAACCTGTGGGTCGCGACCCCCTTGGCGGTCGAACGACCCTTTCACAGGGGTCGCCTAAGACCATCCTGCATATCAGATAGTTACATGACAATTCATAACAGTAGCAACATGACAGTGATGAAGGAGCAACGAAAATAATTTTATGGTTGGATCACAACATGAGGAACTGTATTTAAGGGGCCAGAAGGTTGAGAACCACTGGCCTAAAGGAAGGTGACCTTGCTACAGCCAACCCGCTCCTTGTTAGTATAACTTCCCTGCCCACTCCCTTCTGAATACAAGTCTTTCATTTTGCACAGCTCCCTGGAGGTCCTTTCTATTTGCTAGATGGGATGCAGCCAGATTCATAAATCACTGAATAAAGCCAGTAAGATTAAAGTTTTCTCAGTTGAATTTTGTTTTATAACAATATGTTGGATGATCCTGGATCGGCCCCTTATATTCACACAGGAGAGACTAGGGTCGCTGATAGAACATCTATGTACATAGATTGTGCTTATTCTCTCTGTCAGAATTGGCCTGATGGCAAGAGCCAGGGTCAGGCCATTTCACAGGTGTCTGCTCTCCAAACCAGCATGGACAGGTCACTCTGCTCCCACAAGCAGCTCTAGTTCTCTCAGTCCGCCTGGATTTTTATAAAACATCTCCCTTTTTTCTTTTCCCTGTGGTTAAGCATCCTGCTATCTTTTGGTCTGAGAAATGGCGCTGAGGACCATCTGGGTTAACCACACCAGAGAGGACTTTCATTCTTTCTCCGCAGTCTTACACCTCCTCCCAGAGGAGCCTTCTCAGTACTCCTTGTGGTGCCTCCCAGCAGATGGGCTCCTTCCTCTGCCCTAAACCTCTTTGATTTCTCAGCTATGGCCACTATATTTGCTCCATCAATAGCTCCTGTCTCCTCTTTGTGCGCTAGCCATCACTCATGGCTCCCCTCCTGTTCTGTTTGCTCTTAGAATTTATTCCTCCACTAAATCCTTTATTATCACTTTAGTGGGATTGCAGGAGAGGAGACAAATGTGTGCCCAACCCACCATTCAGAACCAGAAGCCTCTTAATCATTCTCTGAGTGAGAATATGCATAAACAAATGCATGAATGGACCAATTTCCATCTCAAAAAATCACACATGATTCTGGCACGATTGGCTAACTGTCCCTATTGCAATTAAACTATCAGATCATTACTATAAGCTATCACTTATTCAAGTGATCATGATGCCATTCAGATTAGGTAGGACCGAAGGAACAGCAGAAGTTTAATGGGCTGGAATACGGACAAAGGGAGTGCAAGTTGATGCACAAGACCTCTACCACGAGATGCTTGCCACCCCCCGCCCCCCGAGGATGCTCCACAGAACACTAGCCCCACAAGGTGTTAACCGGTATTATGAGAAAGCTCTGGGATCAAGCAAGTTTGAGGATTACTGGGTTAAACAAAAGTAAACTGCAGGACTTCTTAGAACCTTAATATGCCAGTAAGAGTTGTGACTTCAGGAGTGGAATGTCAAAGGAAGGTGTCCAATACTCCTTTTGGCACAGAACTCTTTGGCCATTGGGTATAACAGTGATGGCGAACCTTTTGAGCTTGGCGTGTCAGCATTTTGAAAAACCCTAACTTAATTCTGGTGCCGTGTCACGTATAGAAATGTTTTGATATTTGCAACCATAGTAAAACAAAGACTTATATTTTTGATATTTATTTTACATATTTAAATGCCATTTAACAAAGAAAAATCAACCAAAAAGATGAGTTCGCGTGTCACCTCTGACACGTGTGTCATAGGTTCACCATCACTGGGGTATAATGTACCATGTGATATGCTCTGAAAACCCTCCTCTAATCTATTTCTGCTCTAAAGACCATTTGCAGAAAGTAAGGAAGGAAAAAATATCATGAAAAAAGGGTATTCTAGAGGGGCAATCACATATCTATGTGTATATCTACATTTGTATCCTCTCTTAAATCTTACGTCCTCCCTGTTTGCCTGACTTTCAAACTGTCCTCATCAGAAACTGGGCCCCTTAGGGCAGAACACTGCTTTTGGAAAGGCTCGTCTGAGTTACCGCATTGGCCTCCCTACCGGAGGCGACTTAAACATGCAGCATTCCAGACCTGACTTTGGAAATGTCAGAGCTAGAAACAAACACGGTGGTTATACAACTTAATACCTTTCTGTCCTGGGAAGAAACCCAAGAAGCACAGAAGTTAAGGACTTGCCTAAGGCCATACTGTGTGTTAGTGGTGGTGCAGAGATTAGATTTCAGGTTTCCACTCCCTGTCCAGTGTAAAGTCCAGTCTCTGCCTGCCCATGACAGAAATTTATGATGTTTCCAGTCAAATATCCTATGGTTTGGGTCCCCAGTTGCCCCAACATCACTTTCCTTTCTCTGCACTCTCACAGCTCTAACGAACAGGCCAGTAGGTCTCATGCCCACACATCTGACTGTCCCCAGAGGTCACACTAAGGCCTAGGCAGGTAGGACCCAGACATACTAGTCCTTTGAAAATCACTCATGGGGTCTTAGCATGGTCCCTAATGGCTACTCCTCTGTTCATGTGGTCGTATGAAGTGGCCAGAGCAAACTGGGGCCACTGAAAGAGTTCCCGTATTGCCTATTTTACAAATTCTAATTCTACTACCCAGGTAGCCTCAACTTAGGAGTTAGATTTGAGAGCAGACTTTTGAAATTTAGAGGCAGGACTAGGTGGAATCACCCTCATTGGCATGCTTTGTCTAATAGTGGAATAACTCAGACTTTAGAACTTCAGCTCTTGAGAATCATTTAATGCAACCTTTGCCTTGCAGGTGAGGACATTCAGCCCCATGAGGTAAAAAGATACACCTAGTAGCTGAGCTATGGTAGGACCCAGTCCCTCTGGTCCCAGCCCTGAGCAGTTTACTGTCTCACTCTGCCGTGATGTGAAATATTTTGGAATTAGCTCTGCTATTCTCTACCACCAGGACTTCAATTTACTGCTCTTCTGTACCCTCATTGGGAAATACTTTGAAGAGAAATGGTATCAGAGTTTAAAATCAAATGATTAGAGAAACCAAGTGTGTTCATTAAGGGAAGAAAGGGAAGTAGAGGCAGTTGATTTTTCTTGACAGTTATATTAATATTAGCGTAATGAGTTCAGTTGTAGCCTAATGAACATTTAGAATATATATAGTTATCTGTGTGTGTGTGTGTGTGTGTGTGTGTGTGTGTACTTAAATAGATCCCCTTTGAGATCCCTATAAGCCTTTTCGATGACATTCTGTAAATTACCTCTCAGGTTCAAGTTAACTGAGGCAAAAGTTCCCTAGAAATGGTAAAATATATTGGTGCTTGTGCACGTACATAGTAAATACATGCATGTTTGTATGTTTGCATGTATATATAGCTATGTCTATTATATATGCACACATACAAACATTTACAGTTGACCCTTGAACAACATGTGTTTGAACTGAATGGGGAGAATTTTTTCAATGGAACACAGTTCGGCAGGCCCGCAGTTCAAATTCTCTTTGTTCAAGGGTCAACTCTGTGGTTGGAATCCACATATGCACAGGGCCCACTGTAGTTATACATGGATTTTTGACTGCGTGGGAATTTGAGGTCCCCAACCTTCATGGGTCAACTGAATATATATATTTATCTCTATGTGTGTGTACTTAAATAGATCTCCTTTGAGATCTCTGACGTTGTTGAAAGGAATAAACCTTTTTGGGGAAGACACATAGGCTGTTGCTATTTGTGTGTGTGTGTGTGTGTGTGTGTGTGTGTGTGTGTGTACGTGCGCATGTGTTTTAACCAACAGATTTCATTAGGGAAAAGGGAAAAAGCCAATATTGTCTACATACTGCATGTGTGTCCTAGGGTGTCAGCAAAAAAAGATAATAAAAGGCAAAACAAATAAATAGAAGGAAACAGAAGCTAAAGTGCTGAGAAACCTTTTTTTCCCTAAGAGCTCATTTTGGTAATCCTCAAGGAAAACAGAAAAGCACTTGATCTGACAAGAGGGAGAAAGGAGAAGCCAAATGAAAACTAAACAATTGATTTAATTCAATGAGAAATGGGAGGGGGAGATAACAGTATCTGCTCAGGTGGGGGAGGGAAGGGAGTCAGGGAATCAAGAGCGCCTTCTAGAAGCGGAACAAAATCTGAGTGGGAGAGAAAGCGGCAGGAAATAGTTTTCCCTTTCTCACGTAGGTGTTTAGCTCTGGAATCAGATTGCTCAATTTTTGCTTTAAGTCTCAGATGTCAGGGTCCCAAAATCTGCCATGTTATTTTTAAAATATTGCTATGTGGTAGCAGATTTTATCTTTTGGGTAAATTTTACTGATTTTTAATTAAAATTTTAAAAAGCAATTTTTAAATAAAAGGCAAAGCAAATAAATAGAAGGAAACAGATGCTAAAAAATGTATTCCTTGTGGGAGTCTCACAAGATCCCAGCTTGTAATAAAAAGTTCTGACATTCCATGTACTGCAGCTCTCAGACACCCTATTGTTGAAGAAAGAGAATAGAACATGGACAAACATTGACAACTAAGCCATGCAGAAGAACACGGCCAGGCCGCTGTTTCACCCACATGCCACCATGGGAGAGCTGCAGGGAGCACCAATACACCGTCCCTCCCAACTCCTCCTTTTGCAGAACAAGAAATTCCCATGCAGGCAGGTGAGGTCCGTGTCTGAGGCAGGCTGGGCATGGCAAGAGGGCCAGGCTGAGTTCTCAAAGGTTCTAGATCCGTGGTTCTCAACCTTCCTAATGCCGCGACCCTTTAATACAGTTCCTCATGTTGTGGTGACCCCCAACCATAAAATTATTTTCGTTACTACTTCATAACTGTAATTTTGCTACTGTAAACAATATGTAATTATATATGTGTTTTCAGATGGTCTTAGGCGACCCCTTTGAAAGGGTCGTTCGACCCCCAAAGGGGTTGCAACCCACAGGTTGAGAACTGTTGTTCTAGATGATCTGGGCTTCCTCTAACTGCTCCTTCCACTTCTCACTTACCCTCCCCCCATATAGTCTGCACACAGGAGCAAGAGTCATCTTCTTAAATATGATTTAGTCAGTCACTCTCTTGTTTTAAACTCTTCAATGGCTTCCCGCTGATCATAGATTAAAATCTAAATTCCTTACTATGAGCTACAAGGATTAGGGGAAACCTGACCTATAGCAGATGCCATAGGTTGGCTCACTCAACTTCCTGACCAACTGCTCTTGCCTTTCTCTTTTATTGAGACTGGACATTAAAAAATGATTCATTCTATAGGCCTTTCTTGTAGATAGGAGTAAACATGTAACATGGTTCTGGCCAATGAAATGTAAGCAGAATTGTGCTCACAGGATTGTCAGAGTTAGCAAATAAAAACACACAAGACACTCAGTTAAATGTGAATTTCAGGTAAATGATGAGTAAGTTTTCAGTACAAATAATACTCAAATTATTATTTTCCTGAGACTCACATTTAGCTGGACATCCTAAGTTTTATCTAGTAACCCCATATCTGAAGAATTTGGGGAAAACAACCCCTTTCTGCTTCTTTCTTCCTCTTGCCTAGAACATGAGCATAATGCCTGGAGATGTGGCAGCTGTCTTGTCACCGTGAAATGACAAGCATGAGTACATGGGTTAGAAAGGTAATGAATTGAGTCACTGATGGTGTTGTTGGACATCTGCACCATTGCTTATCTCTGGTCTTCTTAACTATGTATATAAAAGCCTAATATGCTAAGTGTCCGACTGTTTGTTTAACTGTTCAACCAATCGCTATGATGTCACTGACGACCACGGGGCAGACACTCTGACCAGTAGGTTAACTGGCTGCTGGGGTCCAGCAATCAGGACTGAGCAAGACGGCTGGACACGCCCTGGAGCCCTCACGCGTCCCTCCCCGCCCCTGATTGTGCACCGGTGGGGATCCCTCAGCCTTGCCTGCACCCTCTCGCAATCCAGGACCCCTCAGGGGATGTCAGAGAGCCAGTTTCAGCCTGATCCCCGCAGGCCAGCCTGAGGGACCCAACCGGTGCATGAATCCATGCACCGGGCCTCTAGTGTGAAAAATAAAACAGAACACCCATACTCTTTCCTTGACTAAACCACTGCAGTGAGGACTTTGTTTCTTCACAGCTGATGCTCTGTGAGCAGGAATCTCGTCTGCCTTGGGCCAGCTGTCCAGGGCCTAACACAATGACAGGGACAGTGCTTCCTGAATAACCATTTGCTGCAAAGATGAAGAAATGATACTTAACCAAAAAGTGGGCACTTTGCTTGTTTCCTTGTATCATCTAAAATAGTATCATCTTTTTATTTATATTGGGGAGAATATTTCTCCCTTTTGAACTGACTGGTAGTTATAGAAGAGGTATTATTTGCAATACAAAACAAATCAATTTTTTAAATGCTCCTAAGTTATAGACTCTTAAGATCAATGTTTTTCAAATTGTGGTTTGTAACCCATTAGTGGGCCATGAAATCAGTTTAGTGGTTCATGACCAGCATTAAATAAAAAGGAAGAGAAGAAGGAGGAGAAGGCGATCAGGAAGAAAAATAAATAAATGGAATTTAAGATATCCATATTGTAATTTCCCTTTGGGAAATAATGGCTACTAATCTATATGTATACACACACACACACACACACACACACACACACACACACACACATTTATGTATACCATGTTGTTATGTAAGATATATTTCTCACTGTAGATCATAGTTTAAAAAAATTGAAAGGCTCATTGAGTATTGTTCAAATTTCAAATGTCCATATATGGAAATTACACTGGCCTAATTCTGGTCCCTGAGCCACTTCTCATTAGCTGGGTGACTTTGGGAGGAGAAGTAATCTATTTGGACAGCATTTTATGATCTATAAAACTTTCTCATATAAACAATCTTATAACAACTCGGTAAAATAGATGTTCTCCCCCATTGTAATTGCACTGGATATAGCAGCCACTAGCTACATGCAGCTACTGAATACTTAAAATGTGGCTGATGCAACTGAGGAACTGAATTCTTCATTGTATTTCATTTTAATTAATTTATATTTTAAAAATGAAACCTGACTTAGTTATGAGAAAAATTTGTTTGGAACAACTGTGTATGTGAATCTACCCTTTCAACTATAAATTCTATGAAGTACAGATCAAATATTTCAGCTAAAATCTTAGCCTCCATATTGAAATGTACTCTAAGTACAAAATGCACACTAGATTTCAAAGATTTAGTATAGAAAAATAAAATATTTTATGAATAATTTTTATATTGATTACATGTTAAAATGATAATATTAGATATATTGGGTTAAATAAAATATATTATTACAATTAAGTTCACCTGTTGTTGTTTTTTTACTTTTTATTATGTGGTTTCTAGAAAATCCAAAATTACATTTTTGGGTCATACTATATTTCTCCAGGACAGAAATATAGTCTTGCCTTAGGCCACTGAATGAGTAAATCCTTCAATCACTAGGACAGTCCCGGTCAGTAAACTCCAAATCCTTGACTCTTCCCCCTGAATTACAAATGACATCACCTTAGGCCTGGCTGTCCCTTTATAAACTGTGAGTGAACTGGAAGATGATAATAACAATAATGATGGCTAACACTTAATGAGTGACTAACAAGTCTTGGGAACCAAGTTTATATTTTACAAGGTTTATTGCATTTGATTTTACAACAGCCCAATAAGTTAGGTATAGGATTATTATACCCAGTTTTTATAGATGAGGAAACTGAGGCTCAGGGATATCAATTAATCTGCCTATCACCTCAAATGGTTTAGACTGAGGAGCCCAGAGTCTATGGGGTCCATGTTAATGACTCAACACCTAGGGCCTTTTTTTGGACCATGGCCCTCAAAAGCAGCGGGGCTCTGTTTAGGTAACATGTAGCTGCATCTCCCAGAGTCCGGTTAGATTAATTTCCTTTGGGAAATAATGTCTACTGCTCTTGCTGCTGATTCCACACCATACAGAAGAAATCACCAAGCTCCAATCTTTGAATATATAGATAAGGCTCAAGAAGGTGACTTTGTATCTAACAAATTTTCAACTAGAAAATTGAAATACGGGCTTCATTATTAGGGGTGCTTAAAGATCTATTTGCAATGTGAAACTAAATTTCAATAACAGCCTTAAAATATAGAAACAGATCATGCTTTCCCAGTGAAATTATTTTTCTTTCATTATAAACATTGTATATACATTAAATGCAATTAAAAAATAGTAAAAGAAAACTTATAGATCCGTTACTCAAACATTTTTTTTTGTTATTTCTCCATCTTCATAGGATTTAAAAATTTTATTATTACACTAAATATACATTTTTACTTGCTATTTCACTTAAAATCTATATATATATAAAAAGTCAGTGACCAGAACACCCTAACGACCAGAATGATCAGTTGCTATGATGCCCACTGCAGCCAGTGAACCGGCCCGATCAGGGGGTGGGCCAGGTGGCCAACCTCCTGTGGCCCTTCCCCCGCTGCAGGCCCCTCCCCTGATCGGCCTGCAGCCCCTCCCCTCCACTGGCCCCGTCCCTGATCACCCCCCCCCCCCAATAGAGGGAGGGGCTGGCTGGCCAACCTTCTGCAGTCCCTTCCCCCGGCCAGCCCCACTCCCGATGGGCTCCTACCACCCCAACCAGCCTGCAGACCCTCCCACCCCTGATTGGCCCATTGCCTCTCCCGCAGCCAGCTCCACTCTGACCAGTCCCACCCACTTTGATCAGGGGCAGGGCCTGCCAGCCAACCACCCGTGGCCCCGCCCCCAGGCTGCTGTCCACCCCCCACCACATTCAGAGGTGGGGCTTGCCAGCCCACTGCCCATAGCCCCTCCCCATGGCCATCCCTGGCCTCAATCGGCTCCCCCACCCCAATCAGGGTCAGGGCCTATCGACCAATCACCCATGGCCCTTCCCCTCAGCCAGCCCCACCCTGACTGGGTCCCGATCAAGGCAGGCTGGCAGCCGGCCAACCTCCTGCTGACTCCTCCTCCTGACAGGCCCAGCCCCGATCCGCCCTGATTAGGGCCAGGCCAGCTGGACCACACCCATGCACAAATTTGTGCACTGGGCCTCTAGTAATGTAATAATAATTTTCTATTCCCTTTGTAGGCTTTGCAAAAATATTTATAAATACTTGTATAATATTCCAATAAGTGGACATCACATTTAAACTCTTTCTTTTTCCAGCAGTGGGGAACATCCAGAACATGGGCCATATAGGCCTGAGAAATCATTTGGTCTGGCCCTGCCAAAGTACTAGGGGTGAGTTAATTAAATGTCGTCCAAATACAGAAGGTTAATTTTTAAGTTGATAATTCTGTATGCCCTCAAATGATGCTATAAGTATCCAAATGGCTCTTGGCATAAAAAAGGTTCCCTACCGCTGGTTTAGACAATTATTTCCAGTTTTTTTCTATTATAGATAAAGTTGCTCCCCTGCTCTTTTTAATATGACAGTCTACCTGGAGGGTAGACCAACATATATCAAAAATCTTAAACTGTGCTTGTTCTTTGACTCAACAATTCTCTTTCTAGGAATTTGCTTTTTTTTTTTTTTTTTTAAAAAAAGAGTTATCTATAAAGACTTTTCTGCAAAGTTTTTCAGCATTATTTATGTGAATGAATATTTAGAAATGGTAAATGTTGAACATAGGAGATTAGTTAAGTGATGTATGGTGTATCTATGCAATATACCGTAAGACATGCTGTCTTAAAGGATAGGTAAGGATTATAAATATTAATAACAAATAATAATAACAAAGCTTTCTGTTATTGAGTACCAGGCTCTGTGATTATATATTTAGCAACCCATATTTTTGGTACTATTATTATCATTTAAACCTTAACAACCCATATGTTTGGTACTATTATTACCATTTCCTTATACAGTCTGTATAAAGGGCTTACTATCTATCATCAGATGGAAAAGGCAGTTATAAAACAGCACGGATAATGTGATCCCAATTTAGTAAAATATAACATGTATATGAATATGTATATTAAAAAATAAAACATTTGAGAGTAGTCACCAAAAAGTAAAATGGGTAACTCTGATGGTAGAATATTTTTCCATATTCTTTTTTGAAATTTCCAAATCATGTTACTTTTTTGCATTTTTTATTGTAGTAAAATATACATAACATAAAATTCACCATTTTAACCATTTTAAGTGTATAATTCAGTAACATTCACAATGTTGTGCATCTATGGCCACTGTCCCATGCCAGAAAATTTTCATCATCCCTAACAGAAACTCCCCATTACTCCCTTTCCCCAGTCCTTGTAAACCTCTATTCTACTTTCTGTTTATGAATTTGACCAGTCTACGTACCTCATATAAGTACAATCATACAGTATTTGTTCTTCTGTGATTAGCTTCTTTCACTTAGCTTAATTTCTTCAAGGTTTGTCTATGTTATAGCAAGTGTCAGAATTTCATTTATTTTATTTTATTTTATTTTATTTTATTTTATTTTATTTTATTTTATTTTATTGATTTTAGAGATAGAGGAAGGGAGAGAGAGAGGAGGATAGAAACACCAAGGATGAGAGAGAAACATGGATAGACTGCTCCTCGCACCCTCCACTGGAGATCAAGCCTGCAACCCGGGCATGTGCCCTGACCAGGAATTGAACTGGTGACATCTTGGTTCCTGGGTTGATGATCAACCACTGAGCCACACTGGCCGGGCTCATTTCTTTTTAAAGTTTAATAATGTTCCATTGTATGTATATAACACATTTAGTTTATCCTTTCATTGGCTAATGAACAGTAGGGTTGTTTTCTACCTTTTGGCTAATGTGAATAATGTAACTATGAACATGGGTGTACAAGTATCTGTTTGAGTCCTTGCTTTCAATTCTTTTGGCTATCTATGTAGGAGTGGAATTGTTGGGTCATGTGGTAATTCTAAGTGTAACCTTTTGAGGAACTAACAAATTATTTTCCACATTACATTATTTTACATTCCCAACAACAATGTGCAACAATTCAAATTTCTCTAAATACTCAGCAACATTTATTATTTTACTTTTTTTTTTTAATCCTTACCTGAGGATATGATTTTACTGATTTGACAGAGAGAGGAAGGAAGAGAGAGAGAGAGAGAGCTCAGTTGCCTCCTCCTGTACAGGCCCCAATCGGGAATCAAACCTGCAACCTAGGTACATGCCCTGACCAGGAATTGAACCCAAAATCTTTTGGAGTATGGGATGATACTCCAATAAATTGAGCCACCAGGCCAGGGTTGTTATTTTACTTTTAAAAATTATATATATATATATCCCTAATATGCAAATAGACCAAACAGTGGAACAACTGAACAACCGAACAACTGGTCGCTATGATGTGCACTGACCACCAGGGGGCGCACGCAGAACATGGTGGGTGTTGGCATCAGGTGTCAGAGCCTGGAACATGAAGGTCATCAGCCATGGCAGGATGGTGGAGCAGGTGAGCTGGGGGCGCCAGACCAAGGCAGGGCACTGGTCGTTGTCATTGAGGCGAGCCTCTGGTGGTTACTGAAAATTCTTTGCTCCCACGCATCGTAGTCCTGCTGGGTGCTCGCACCTGCTGCTGGCACCTGATGCCAGTCCTGATCACTTGGCACCATCAGTGGGGATGAGCAGCCGCTGACAACCCCAATCACCCCTGAGGGCTTCTCCACTCCTGAGGGGTGATCAGGGCAGCAGCTGCCACTTTCACCTGCTGACGATGCCTGCTGCTGGCACCGGCCACAATTGCTCTGCACCATCAGTGGGTGTGAGCAGGGCTGGCGCTGTCACCACATGGGAGCAGTGGCAGTGGGAGTGGGGCTGCCTGCAGGCAGGGGATCTAGGGCTGTGGTGGGAGGGACCGGGTGGGGGCATGGATGATGGGCCGAGACCCACCTTTGTGCCCACTGCAGCCTCACAGCCCACAATTCCTTTCAAAGTGCACAAATTCATGCACTGGGCCCCTAGTTTAAAGATAATAGCCACCTGTGGCTGCTTTTGTTCAGTGATTAGAGTGTTGGCCCCGGGACCAAAGGTTCAATTCCTGGTCAAGAGCACAGACCTTGGTTGCAGGCTCAATCCCCAGCCCCTTACGGTTGGGGCCTGTGCTGGAGGCAATTAATTGATGTGTCTCGGTCACATCCTAAGTCCCTCCTTCCCACTCTCCCTCCCTCCCTCCCTCCCTCCTTCCCTCCCTTCCTCCTCTTTTCCCTCCACTTTCTCTAAAAAAAAATAAAAATCAATGCAAGAAATATCCTTGGGTGAGGATTAAAAAATAAATAAAGATAATAGCCATCCTAATGAATATGAAGTGGTATCTCATTGTGGTTTCTATTTGTATTTTCCTAATGACTAGTGATGTTGAGCATCTTTTCACCTGCTGATTAGCCATTTGTATATCTTCTTTGGACAAATGTCTATTTAAGTCCTTTGCCCAATTTTTAATTGGGTTGTTTGTTTTCATCTGTTAGATTTTAAATTAGAAAAATAAACCACAGTGACTTTTATGCAGAGTTTTTTTTAAAAAAAAAGCGTGTCTGATTGTGTCCTTTCCCTGTTTCTATGCCTTCTGCTGCCTCTGGGGTGAAGTTCGGGCTACCAGCTGGACTCCCTCTGCAGCCTCCTATCTGATCTTCCACAGTCACATGCTGTGGATGCCTCTGCCACTTACCATCAAATGATGGAATTACCTGTGTCCCTCAGGCCCAGGACACACTCACTCACTCATTGAGAGTAAGGGTGGACCTTTGCATCTGCATACACCAATTCCTAGCACAGAGAAGAAGCTCAATATTTGCTTAGCAGAACTGAACTGAACTCTTGATTTACATTAACTAACTGCTTACCAATCAGTAATGCACGGAGGTACCTGTTTCATTGCACCCCTGCCTACGACTGGGGATTATAACATTTGTTGTTTCAATTTGCATTTCTGTAATTACTAGTGAGATTGAATCGTTTCTCCATATGTTCCTTAATTAGTTAGTTTCCTCTTTTGCGGATTGTTTGTTCATTTCTTTTGTTCAGTTACTATAGGAGATTTAGTGTTTTCCTCATTGATTTGTAAGAATTTTTTAAAGCGAGGCCATTAAACCTTTGTCGTATTATATTTGCTAAAAGAAAGTACTCCCAACCTCAAACTACAGATGTGTATGTAAAATTGCATAAATGCACTGACTTCCTTCTCCCTGGATATATTTTTAATAAACAGCGTTAAAAAATAAAAAAATAAAATACTCCCATTTTATCATCACTTAATTTTGTTTTTAATGTAAAAAAATCTGTGCAATTTTATGCTATCAAATCTTATATATAAAGTTTACCTTTTTATATTGATGAACTTGAATGTTCTATAATGGCTTTTAATAGTATTACTTTCAATAATATTTGATAATAATAATCACTTTATGTAAAGGTATACAAGTTGCTTTATGGACATTTGGATGGAACTTTTAAGCATAATTTTATTCCTAGAAATCATAAAGTTAAAAAAAAACAATCAGGAAGAATGAAGTCACTGACTTCTATATTATAAATTGGGCTTTTGTTAGGACTTTCTTAGTTATTAGAGCTAGGGAGAGAAAAAGCCCTAAGTTTCAAGTGAGATTTCAATTGCAAACATTAGTGAGGCCTGAAGAAGGTTTAGGAAAGAGGTTGCAAATAATCAGCCCTCAGTGCCCATTGCCCATGAGGCTAGGAAGGTTTCCTTTGGCCCAAGTTTGGATCAGCACTGGCTTCTAAACGTGGATTGACAGTCAACATTTAAAGTCAGGAAACATCAGTCACATGAATATCTGTATATCCAGCTGCTGGGGGGAGGGTGGGAAACAGAAGATCTGGCAACAATAGGCCTGTTTTGGGAGTGGCAATAATTAGCTGGATTTGAGGATCTGCTGCTTCCTGAGATGGCCCTGTGCTCTCAATTCCCTAGTGTCCCATCACTGAGGATGAGGGTCAGAAGCCATTCATCATCTTATCCTTGGCCCACTTTTAATAGTATTACTTGGTCTGCCAGGCTGCTGTAGACATTTGAGTTTTGGTTTAGAACATCAAATCAGGCTCCTGGAATCTGGCTCATAATCTCACCAACCAGCCCTGGGCAGTGTGGCTCAGTTGGTTGGAGTGTCATCCCATGCACCAAAAGGTGGGGGGTTGGATTCTGGTCAGGGCACATGCCTAGGTTGTGGGTTAGATCCCTGGTTGGGCTGTGTATGTTTCTCTCTTACATCAATGTTAATATCTCTTTCTCTTTTTTCTCTCTCTCTTCCTTACTCTCTCTCTAAAATAAATTTTTAAAAAATTTAAAGGCATGATTCTGAACTGGGAATAGTCAATCTATGAGTCTTTGACTTCTCAATTTCTATAAGTGGGAACTGCTGCCTGCTTCCTACCTTACTATATCTAATGAATATGATTTATATTGACTTCAATTCAGAAATTCTGTACCTATAGTCCAAAGAAGCAAATGGTGAAATGACTTCCATTGCAAGAGCCTGAAGATGCAGTTGGTATCTTATATTGTAGGTCTTAATGGCCATAGGTAATGAGGTAAATGAATAGGAGCAGACTCTCAATACCTTTGGAAAACAGAAGGCTTTGAGTTTCAAGAATCAGAAGTAGAAGACAAAAAGGGCCAAAGAATAGTCAGTTGTTTGAGATTAAAGAAAAAGAAAAGAATAACTGTGAAATATTTCTAAAGGAGATTTAGAAAAAAAACCTTTTGGTTGTGAAAGAAAAAGTGGTTTTTCCACCTATTAAAGATATAAGTTTGTGCAGAAAGAGACTCTCTAAAGAGCCACCAAAGAATCCTGAGACAGGAGAGGGGGTTGGAATCCTGAGCAGCTGTATCCCACTGAGTGAGGGCATGGTCGATATCGGTCCCCAGCGGAACTTGGCATCAGAGCTCTGTACCTGCGATGGCCAACTGGTACCTGGGAACTTACTTGGGGGATGCTGCAGCCTAGAGGGGCGATAGCCCAGTGCAGTGGTTCTCAACCTTCCTAATGCCGCGACCCTTTAATACAGTTCCTCATGTTGTGGTGACCCCAATTTCATTGTTACAAATTGAACATCATTAAAACATAGTGATTAATCACAAAAACAATATGTAATTATAGATATGTTTTCTGATGGTCTTAGGTGACCCCTGTGAAAGGGTCGTTCGACCCCCAAAGGGGTCGCGACCCACAGGTTGAGAACCGCTGGCCCAGTGCTTAGTGCTCTTACCACCTGGACCAAATCCTGGCTCTGCATACTTACTATGTGTTCTTACTGAATGATGAGGCGCACAGCCTCTCTATGGCATTGCTAAGATAGGGACATGATAGGACTCTCTCAGAGAGTGTGGTGAAGATTCACAGAGGGAAGCCATGCACAAGCACTTAGCATCCTCTCTGGTATTCAGCAAGGGATTCACTCTCATTATCACTGTCAACACAATCATTACTATCACAAACAAGACTGTCCTGAGCACTTGTGTTACTGTCAAGACAACCTTCATGATGAGAGATATAAGAAATGCAGCAAGGACAAATTCTTAAGGTCACAGTCACTATACAGGGGCCTGAATAGCAGAGAGCCAGGTAGGGGGATTATAAAGGCAGCCACTGATTTCATGTGTTCATTCTTCTTTAAATGCAAAAGCTATAATCAAGAAGGTTAGGTTTTGCTAGTGATTTGGGGCCTATAAGAACTATCCAGGTTTCATTTAAACCTGGAAGTGACACTCAGCTTAGATTTTCTGATCAATATCTACCTGCACAGGTTTACACTGATGACACTTTCTAGGCTTCTCAAGGCTTGTTACTAGGCCTCAGGGACCTGAGCTCGCCTCCATTTGGAGTTTATAAATTACTAGGGGCCCGGTGCACAAAATTCGTGCACTGGGTGTGGGGGGGGGGTGGAGAGTGTCCCTCAGCAAAGCCTGCCCCCTCTCACATACTGGGAGCCCTCAGGCGTTGACCCCCATCACCCTCCGATCGCCTGATCGGCCCCTTGCCCAGGCCTGACACCTCCGCCAGAGGTGTCAGGCTTGGACAGGGGACCCCCATCTCCCCCCGATCACTGGCTCTGGCCCCCACCCAGGCCTGAGGCCTCTGGCCCAGGAATCATGCCTGGGCAGGGGACCCCCATCTCCCTCTGATCACTTGCTCCACCCCCCGCCCAAGCCTGATGCCTCTGACCCAGGCTTCAGGCCTGGGCAAGGGGACCATCATATCCCCCCAATCCCCGGCTCCGCCCCCCACCCAGGCCTGATGCCTCAGCCAGAGGAGTTGACTCTCATCACCCTCCGATCACCAATCACCGGATCGGCCCCTTGACCAGGCCTGAGGCCTCCGGCAGAGGTGTCAGGCCTGGGCAGGGGACCCCCAGCTCCCCGCAGTTGCATGCTCCACTCCTGCCCAGGCCTAACACCTCTGGCCTAGGCGTCCAGCCCAGGCAGCGGGGACCTGCAGTGGCAGCGGGGGGGCGCCGCGATCGTGGGCTTCGCTTTAGGCCCAGGCAAGGGACCCCTAGCTCCTGGAACTGCCAGCTTCGACCGTGCCCAGCTCCCATCGCTGGCTCCACCCCTACTTCCTGCTATCACTGGCCAGGGCAGCAAAGGCGCCTGATTCTCTGATCATGGCTGGGGGGCAGGGCAAAGGCGGCCCCAGGGCCGCCTTTGCCCTGCCCCCCAGCTCTTAGCTCCCCCCTGGGTTTCCGATCACTGTCAGTGGCAGGGGGCTTCTTCCTGCTTTCCCTTTCGCCTCCCTGCATTGTGCCTACATATGCAAATTAGCCGCCATCTTGTTGGCAGTTAACTGCCAATCTTAGTTGGCAGTTAATTTGCATATAGCCCTGATTAGCCAATGAAAACGGTATCACCGTACGCCAATTACCATTTTTCTCTTTTATTAGTGTAGATACTGTTTAGCTTATGTTGTAAGTTGTAAATATCTCTCTTCCAGACAACTTGTAGTAAGTTACATTTCCATATTTTGATTTCTTCCTTCTTTTAATACTAACGGATTAAATCAGAAATATCTTTACAAGTGTTTCCATTTTACACCCTGACTCTACAATATTTCATACAACATCTGGTCTATTCCATTGATAGGAACATTTATCATACAAATGCATAATAAAATCACTTATACTTTGTTCTCTAAGTATGTGAGATCCGTAACTGTGTCGGTCCTAAACAGGTAGATTTTCACTGCCTGATTGATGGCTGGAAACGAGCAAATTCAACCATTTTTAATAGAAAAATGAAAAGAATAAAGGGAGCAAGAATAACCCTGAAATTGAGACATATTCTCTAAATTCTGCTTGTAAGTAGCCTAGAGCAGATCATCAAATAGCCCATTTGGAGATGCTAAACCATATTGAAAGTGCTTGGTTTTCGGGAACCAAATGGTCATGAGCAATGTAGCCAAGGATGCTGACATCTCTTAGGGAACTACTTTTAAAATAATTCCGATCAGATCTTCAGAGTTCAGGGCTCAGAGCTCACTGATCTCAGATCCTGGGGATGTGGCTAGAGCATTGTTTCAGCAGGTTGATAGACTGGGAATAAGTAGCAAAGGCAGATTAGCAACCTTTACTTTGTACCCTCAACTAACAGCTGGGCATGAGACAAAACTGACCAAGGGCCCTGAAATAAAAGCATTCTCCTTCATTTCATAGGTCCTGAAATAGTTTTAAGCATCTGCTATACACATTATATTGAGTGGGGTGGAGAGTGTCTCTATAACAGTGTATGCCCTCCTTGTCCTCAGGGAACATAGAGTATAGTAGAAAGAAAAGCAGAACAAAACAAAAGGCACAGATAGGTCCCAAGTGCCAGCGTTGTGAAATAATGGATGCTGAGATTTTAGGTGGTGAGTTAAGGTTAGACACTTGCTTATGTCCAGTCTCCTGTGCCAGCTTCCCTAAGTTGACTGACTCAGAGTCTGAGCTCGCATGCAATGCCTTTTGTACCCCTGGCAAAGGTGTCCTCTGGGCTGGGAGTCCATACTGCCTCCTCCTCTGTTTGACCAGTGATGTCTGCACTGCATTCCCTGTTTGAGTCTTTGTGTTTCAAAAATTCTTCTGGTTGCTGGAAAAAAATGGATGCCAACCAAATCTGATCTGAACAACTCTTCCTGCTTTCTGGCATCTATAAATACTTCATGATCATCCTTAATCGTGGGCTTATTTCTTCCTCATGTTCATTATGTTTGTCTTCTCATGGAGTGTCCTGACACTTCAGATCATTCACAGAATCAGAGAACCTTAGACCTGAAAGGACTCTTAGAATTGGAAATGTCTGACTCCATGCGGACATATTCCTGCTTCTCTCAGAGCTAGTCCTTGTTTAAATGCTTTCGCTCTGCCTCTGCCAAAGTCCTTTTTACCCTTAGGCTTGCCTACAGAATAAAGCCCAAACTCTTAGCCTGGCCCACATCCTATTCAGGACTTCCTGACCTCAGTTCCTTTAGTTGACTCCATGGCCTAGCCCCCACTCCACAGGGCTGATCACTGCTCTCCAAGGTGCCCTTCCTCCAATTCTGCAGACCCTCCTCCCTGCCCTTTCTCCCCTTCTCTGCCTAGAAATTTCCTATTGACTCTTCAAGTCCTATTCAGAGGTTGCCTCCTCTGGTATGCCTTTTCCAACTTCCTCAAGCAAGGTTAGCCTTATTTTCCTTTCCCACGTCCATAACTTTGTGTATAATATTTCCCCAAAGTTAGTGCATTATTATGACTGTGTGCCCTTGTTTCTAGCTAGTCTGTATTCTACGCAAGGGTATGAATCATGATTTATTCGTGATTCATTCATGAATTCATCCAAGCATTTATCCCAGTCCTGGCACATAGTAGATACTCATAAGTGATTCCTGAATTAAGAAATTTAGGTTTAGAAATTTAGGTTTACAATCTAATTATTTGCTTTAATAGGTCAAAGTTGAAAAATTTAAGAGGGTAGCTTATAAGTTTCTGTCCATAAATACATGCACAGGTGGTAAAACTAGCTTTCTAGTTAATGTGCATCCAGTACCTGATATATTTCAAAAGACAGATCTACCCAGATCTGAAATCAAAGAGTTCCTCAAAAGTTGAACGGACTTTCCCTCATCCACCTGAGGTGGTATAGAATACCCAAACAGAACTTCCACAGCCTTTCCAGGAATCTGGGTATTGAAGAGGAACCCACCCAGTGGCCTCAGGGCCTGCACTCTGTAAGTGGTTTTGGAGATTCAGGATTATGGTCAAGGCTGTTTGTTAGAAATTCAGAGAGCCAAGAGGACAAACATCGCGGGATCCTGTATACCTGGGTAGGAGTGATGGAGTAAGTAAGAGAAAGAGCCCCAAACTCCTGCCAAGCGAGCAGCTGGGGAACACAGGCTGGACACTTGTTATCAGCGACAAGCAACAGAGATCTCCCGAATCATGACACAATTTTTAATATGTTCAGCTTTCTAATCTTTGTTGTCTCTCTGCATTCTTAATATTTACCACCAACTCTTAATGAGGTTCTATATCTTCATTTGGGGGGATATACTTATTAATTTATCACGTTTGGTCCATAAGAAATTTCAGCAAGCCATGGATAAATTATTGTAAAGCATATTTATTTAGCACAATCTAATTATTGCAACGTTCAGTGAAGGCAAATGAATAAATCATGAATGGAGAGTAATGAGGGCAAGAGTCGCTGTGCGTGTGTTTGTAGTGAGTATATATGTGTGTGGAGATGCTTGTATGTATGTGTGTTGATCTGCAAAACACATTCTTCTGACATGGCTTGGGATTTGAATAAAATATCTGTGCAAAGACTCTTTTGATCTGTACTGTCCAATACAATAGCCCAAGCCCCACATGGCTATTGAGCTTTTGAAATGTGTCTAGTCCAGCCGTGGGCAAACTACAGCCCGCGGGCCGGATCCGGCCCGTTTGAAATGAATAAAACTATTGAAAAAAAAGACCGTACCCTTTTATGTAATGATGTTTACTTTGAATTTATATTAGTCCACACAAACACTTCATCCATGCTTTTGTTCCGGCCCTCCAGTCCAGTTTAAGAACCCATTGTGGCCTTCGAGTCAAAAAGTTTGCCCACCGCTGGTCTAGTCCAAACTGAAATGTGATATAAGAGTAAAATACACACCATATTTTAAAGACTTTGTTTTTGAAAAAGGTAAAATATCTCATTACTTAAAAAGCAGTTTTGAAGTTTCTTAAAATGTTAAACATAGAGTTAACATATACCTAGCAAATACTTTCTTAGGAACCTACCCAAAAGAAATGAAAACATAGCCCTAGCTGGTTTGACTCAGTGGATAGAGAGAGTGTCGGCCTGTGGACTGAAAGGTCCCGGGTTTGATTCCAGTCAAGGGCGTATGCCTGGGTTGCGGGCTTAATCTCCAGTAGGGAACATGCAGGAGGCAGCCAATCAACGATTCTCTCTCATTGTTGATGTTTCTATCTCTCTTTCCCTCTTCCTTCCTCTCTGAAATCAATAAAAATATAAAAAAAGAAAACATATATCTACACAATGATTTGTATGTGGATGTTCATAGCAGTTTTATTCATATGTAATAGCCAAAACAACTCAAAGGTCCATTAACTGGTGAATGGATAAAGGAAACATGGCTTATCCATAAAATGGAATATTATTCAGCAATAGAAAGGAACAAAGTACCGACACATGTTACAACATGAATGAATGTCAAAAACATTATGTTAAATGAAAGAAGCCAAACTCAGGTCACATATTTTACAATTACCTTTAAAGCTATAGAGAGAGGAAATACACTAGTGATTACTTGGGGCTTGGAATGAGAACTGAGAATGATTACAAAGGGCCTGAACCAAATTCCCACTGAAATTTGTAATGTGATAATTTTTATATTACTTACATGTTGAAATTATGTTTGGGATACGTTAGGTTAAATATAACCTATTATTATTAAAATTAATTTCAATGGTTTATTTTTACTTTTTTAAATGTGGCTACTAGGATATTTTAGTAATGATATTTTGCAAGATTTTCAAGGTGACTCTAATATAAGCCAGCATGAGAGTTACGAATCCAGGACCTTGCTCAACAAGCACTTAATAATGAACTTTGGATTAAAGGAAAAAAGAAGAGATGGACAAGGAGGAACCACAGACTCCCACAGGAATACGAACTTTGCAATACTCCTCCCAGCCAGGGCAGGACCACTCTCCGCTCCCTGGTGGTGGTCCAGCTCCTGCCAGGGAATCCCTGCAGCTTAGGAGACAGCTCCTGCTCTGTGGGACACGCTTTAATTGTGAGATGTGCATCTCCTAGCTCAAGCTCAAACTCACTGTGCTCTAATGTCCACTTATCAGTTCTATCCTGCCATCTGGACAAGCCTGATAATTCCATCCTCTCCCCACACAATGATCTTTTCACTATTTGAAAACAATTATCAGGATTTCTAAGCTCTCTTTTTTCTATATTATATGCCCTCAGTTTCTTGATCTGTTCCTGGCATGGCCCCCTCTCCAGGCCTGTAACCATCTCTCAGCAAGAGTTTGTCAATATCCCCTAAAAATGTGGAGACTCCAAATGCTCATCCTCCAGATGGTGTCTGCCTGGGGCTGAGTACAGCCGGACAATTACATTCCTTGATAAGGCCATTACATTCCTAGTAATGCAATCACCACACTACATTGGCTCAACAGCAGAACAATTGGGAAGAGGAGAGGGAGGAAGAAAAAAAAAAAAAAGGTAAAGCTAGATTCCTAAAATTTTTCATCTGTAAAATGTTAATGTTTGAATATGCCACTTCACAAAATATTCATCTGAGTGGATGTGGATCCAACTCATGAGAATAGAGGGATTGTAGTCAAAGAAAGAAATTCTCATCATCTGAACTTTTTCCTTCACTATGAGCCTTTCATCAAGTGTCCAGGGATCAAAGTTTGGGGACATTGGCGAAATGACAATACTCAGCAAAGGGCTTAGCAGATCTGAAAGGCCTTGGTCTACCTTGGGTAGGGTATGTGCTATTTGGGGAATTTGACTTGGTTCCCAAAGTTAAGCCCAG
The DNA here is from genome assembly GCF_964212035.1 of Myotis nattereri. Lineage (NCBI taxonomy): Eukaryota > Metazoa > Chordata > Mammalia > Chiroptera > Vespertilionidae > Myotis > Myotis nattereri. The sequence continues at coordinate 70,712,186 of NC_138085.1, read as the reverse complement.
ATCAAATGCAAACCACATCTGCTGGAGAGGACATTCAAATTCCATGCTGTGAATTGAAACTGAGCCTTACATTGATTTGCTCACAAAAAACATGGCCTCCTAAGGAGCAGCGGCCATCCTCGACTCCTCTGTGCTGGCACAGGGCCCAGAACATAGGTGGAAGGTATTTGCTTCTCAAGCAGTGTAATTACACACATCTCTCTCCAAAGACAATTCATTTCAAAATCAATTTATGTATATCAAATACTCACTTTGTGCTAGATACCTCGGTAGGGTGCCTTTACATATGGTATATTGTGTAACATTTTCTATTTTTTGCAATGAGGTAACTTGGAAGGGGGACATTGATTGCTATTCAGAAAAGACCACTGGACTCTGGGGAAGATGGAGTGCTGATACTGGAGGTAGGAGAAGACCAGGGAAGTACCAGAAAACTCAGGACCTATCACATTGCCCTCCACAGTGACATTGTTCACCCGGATCATGTCTCCTTCTCTCAGAAATTACCAAAATTCTACAAACCAATACCCTCTTTCCAATGTGAGGAATTGCCTGCCCTCCCCAACCCCCCAGTAATATACTTTCCCAAGGAATAATTCTTCTGAACACTGAACACAGACATTTCCAACTTGGACTCTCAGAGGCCAATCTCAAAGAGTGACAGGCGCTCTCTCTTACCTATCTTATCTATTTAACTATCAAAATCAAAACAAAATTAAATCAACAGAGAAGCAGACACTGCCAAATGGGTGTTCCAGACAATAGGGTGGTGAAGGCCTGGCAGGCTAGAAGGGGTCCATGGGGAAAAAATGAGACCTTCATAATACTTTCAACAATAAAGATTTAAAAACAAAAACAAAACAAATATGAGTGAGCATAGAACTCCTAGCCCAGTGCCTGGCTTGGAGGATCCCACCACCACCTCCCCTCCCATTTCTAGCAAAGAGGGCAGACTGCTGCTTCCTGGCTCCATGAAAACCATGTAGCAAATGCCCATCTCCTCCAAGATTTCCTGTCACTGCCACGGTCATATGGAGGGGATACCTCACACTAGGTTGGTTAGCCTTTCCTATCTACTTCTCTTCTTTCTCTGCTTCCCTCTTAAGAAATAAATGGAAATAATAAAAGCACTCGTATTTGCGGAGTCCTGAAATGAACAGCAGAGCTTAGTGGATCCACTGAGTTTGTTATAAGTGGGCACTCAGGCCCCAGAATGGAGGTCGCATCTAAAGCACTGCTTGACATCAGACGCCCTGAGCCACTCTTGTCATCTTCGGGCCGTTGCTTTATGTGTTGGTGTGTTTGTGCTGCTATACTTGACTTTCCCATGGCTCTTCCAGGGTTCGATCTGAGAGGGCCCGTGCCTTCTCCCTCTATCACTGAGAGGTCAGGGGAGGGAGTTCTGCCTGCGGAGGGCAGCGCGATTGAAAACGTTTACTCTGGTTTACTTTCTCTTGAGGCTCTGACTATGGTATTTGCAAAGCTCCCTCTGAGCTCTTCCCAAGAAAACACATATTAGATGCTGTGCCCATGAAGCATGTGGAAAGGTGGCCCTAGATAAACACATGATGGCATCACGATCAATGGAAGGATACGAACTCCACAGCAAAAAGTGCTCCTACTCGGGGGAGGAAGCACTATGGTGAACCAGATCATGGCAGGCAGGGACGGTGGTAAGCTCTGAGCCATTTCATAACCTAAACCTGGTGTCCTTAAAAACACCGGTGTCGGTCCCACTCCCAAGATTGCGACTAATCTATCAGTTTGGGTAGGACCTGGGCTTTGATAATTTTTAAAATATTTCCAGGAAATTCTAACGTGCAGATAAATGTGGGTATCACAGGGATGAACTGCTGGAAAGCATTGTTTCTAGGTAAGACCCAGGAGTTGCAGTTTGATAGATCAATTCCAAACTGACCCCAGCACCTGACTGAAGGGCTCCAGGTGAACCTCAGCAACCTGCTGATGGGGATTTGGGGGCAGCTCGGGCAAGGCAACTAGTTTCATTCTCATGGGTGTAAGTAACATTTCTACACAACTGCTCTGCCTAGACAATGAGCACCAGATGAGCCCTCAAAGGCACACTGCTTTCTTCCTAGGGAAGGAGAAGGTTTTGTCTGTTTTCAAGTCTAACATTCATGGATCTTTCCAGAGAAGCAGGATAGCTCACCTCACAGTGGGACCCCCAGTTTGCAGACCAGGTATGACCGGGGGAATACACCAGAACACCCTTAGGGGAGAATAGCCTAGCCTAATGACTTGAGGTTGTTTTCAGAAAAGTAGAAAATAATAACAACAACAACAATAATAACCATTTAACTGATCACCTGCTGTGTGCCGGGCATGGAGCTGGAGAAGGGACAACTGAACCACACACTCTAGTGATGATCGATATGCCCTGTGTCCCGGGGCCATGTGCTGTTGTAGCCATGCAGGGCAGGATGGTTTAATCCCTACATAAACCCCTGGGAGAGAAGATTAATTTGCCAATTTTTGCAAATGACAAAACTGAGGTAAAGCAGGTTCAAGTCTAAGGATAGAAGTACTGTAAATGGTGAAACTAAGATTTAAACCTAGGTCTCACTAGCATGTAGCTTCCTAATGGTGAGCATGAAGATAGATATAAATATAGACAGATATAGATATAGATATAGATATAGATATAGATATAGATATAGATATAGATATAGATAGATATACATATACATATTCTAAGACCCAATTTAGCTGCTTAGAAAGCCTAAAGGAAATTTAGAGTTAGTGATGGAGGGTGATCAAAACAAAGGGAGGCAAAGTAAAACAATGAAGTGTTAGCAACCAAGCATCCAGCAGGTGGGTTATGGAAAAGTAAGAGTTGACAGCTACTGAGTAAACAACACAAGAGCTTAAACAAATGAGAATGAGAGGAGCCCTAGGGAATCTACTTCCCAGTCAGATTAGTTAGTGGAGAATCCCCAAGGCAGTGGCCCAGCTCCCCTGATCACCAGCAGCAATTAGGTTTACACAGGGAAAAGCAGGGCAGCAAGACAAAGCAGTCAGCCTCACTCACCCAATCACTTGGGCACAGCAGCAACCTCATAGCACTCTGCAAACCTGATAGATTGTTATTCTGAACATAACATCTGTTTTGTTCCTAAAAGGATTTTATTACCTTTTGCATATGAGTTCAATACATGGTGAGATTGAATTAGAGCAGTTGGAGGAGGAGGAGAAGGAGGAGGGAGGGGGAGGGGAGAATGAGGAGGGGGAGAGGAAGGAGGAAGGGAGGAGGAAAAGGAAGGAAGGAAGGAAGGAAGGAAGGAAGGAAGGAAGGAAGGAAGGAAGGAAGGAAGGAAAGAAGGAAGGAAGGGAGGGAGGAAGAAACAGAAAAAAGAAAGAGAAAAATCTAAGGGCAGGTGTGGGAACTATTAGCACTCAAAACTTGATGTCTGAGCACCAAACCAGCTTTTTGCCTGGAGAGACTCTTCCAATACTGAGCTTCCTTTTACAGAAAACGGAATCTGGTGTCCCTTGCTTGAACATATACAAAACTTGAACCTGGTGTCCCTACAAGCCAGGCCCAGGAAAACAGGTCAAGGCCAGAGCCAGGGCCACCCTGCCTGGATCACTTTATGTGCCATCCAATTTGTTCTGGCCTATTGATGATGGCCACTCACGCCTGCTGAATCCTAATCAGTTATTCGGACCCACTTGATCTAGTGGCCCTGTCATTCTTGGTCTGGACATCGTGGGTTACACTGAACTTGCTAGAGCATCGAGGAAGTACTGCTAGTTTGCCTCATTACATTTAAGAAACCAGTAATAGTAGCAAAATCAATGTGCTTTATCCCAATACAGAAATGCACTTGATATACTGACTTGGTTCTATATCGAACTTTGATGATATTTGGGGGCAGATATCCCCCGAACACTTTCATATTGTTAAGAAGTTAACCCTTGCAAGAACTGAGAGTAGAATGTGGAGAGACAAATTGTTGCATACATTGCTGGTAGGAATGTACATTGGCTGAAGTTATCTGGTGGAAAATTTGGAAAGAACCTTAAAATTTGGCAAAAAACTTTAGCCCCCGCAATTCAAACCTCAAAATTGATTTAATGGAAATGACATGAAGGTGAGTAAAAATTTAGTTCCCAGAATATTTTAAGAAATATTGGTTATAATAGCAAAGAAAAAAAAAGAAACAGCCTAAAAAGGAGAATGAGTAAGTGAAGTAATTCTTGCATATACGGGAATAGGAGATAAGGTTGGAGTGGAAGAGTTAATGACCTGGGAGATGATCATGTTATGTCCCTATGTAATAAAACAAAGGTCACCAAAGAGAACTGTAGTATGATGTATGAACTATATGTGTAAATGTATGCATAGAAAAAAGAGACTGGAGGTTAGGCACCAAAATGTTAATGTGGTCATGTTTAAGTCATAAAATTGTGAGTCATTTTTATGATTATCTTTTTTTCTTATTTTTCCCCACAATGAATATGTTATTTTAGTCAAAACAAATTACAAAAGTAATTTTTTTAAAAGATGCAATGAACTCTGGGGGTGGCTTTATGCCAATGAAGACGTCATCGTGTAGGAGGGGCCTATAAGGAAAGCCAGCCTCTCGTGACCACCAGATGCCACCATTTGGTTATCTCACTGTCTTCTGTATTCTCCCAAAGTGAAGGACTCAACAGATACTGAGCACATCCTTGCTGACAGATAGATTACCTATCGGTTATTGATAGAATAGAATTGTGTGACCAGAGCCCAGAAATACTATCCTTGCCAAGAGCCAACAAGCAGGACAGACTGACATTTTCCATCTCAATGCAGCCGCCCATCCATAGTGTCAAGCCCGTGTTCTTCTCCACATGCCCAGTACCTGTCCTGTGCCTGGCACATAGTAAGCACTCAGGTGTCGCCCTTAAATCGACAAAGCCTTTATCTGCTCTCTTTTCCCAGTAGGAGTGATATTTCAAAGACTCTTACCCCCAAAAATGTCTTCATACAGAAGTTTCACCGTTAGGCGACATCAACGCACAGCTGTACTTGAAACAGCCTGAAGATTCGTATGCTCCTCCCCCCTGGAGTACACGCACAGACTCCCTGAGACCAGTGACTCGCTGTTCCCACGGCAAGGCTAGCCCGGTTTCTCCTTCCCAAGCGAAATACAAAAGATGAAGCAATTATCTGCAGAGTTCGGTAAAATGTCAGCTTTTCTCTGAATCTCCTTTCTAGTCTAAATCTCATTCCATTTACAAGAAAGCATTTTCCTGATTCATTCTGCTCCATTTTCTCAATTCCTAGCTTAGCTTCAGAGAGAAGGCTCAGCCTATTAGTGTTAAATACTAGGCTTGGGATGTGTGCACCTCTTGTCATCTCTTGGAGGAATATTTGACCATGAAAAATGGGCTTTAATAATAGAATGTTGAGAAAGATGACACAGAGATGATTTACCCACGTATACATATATTGTGACATATTAAACTGCAGACAGTTTGGGTGAGTCTTAAATAAAACATTTGGGTGAGTCTTAAATAAAACATTCAATATCTGCACCAGCACACAGCCAAAGACACTGCAGAAAAACAAAACCAAGAAAACATCCGTACGCCACTAGGAGCAGCGGGGCCAAAGCCAAGTTCCCCACTAGCCCCCCTCCCAAATGGCTCTGCTGTGGGTTTCTGCCTGGCTGCGGAGCACTGAACTGAAAAAGTGGATAATTAATGAAAAATTTAAAATTCAGCAGTGAAATTACCTTTCCCAGTGACTGACAAAGGCAGTATAAATAATTCAGTCTCTCCCACAGCTGACCGAACAGAGTGCCTTTCTGCTTTTGTCAACAGCATAGAGACATTCTCTTCCCACTGTCACATTTTGTAGTGGCAACAAGTGTCACTGCCCAAGTCGACAAATGAGACCGGGCAGAGAAAATTAAAATGCCAGCTGGTTTCAGTCATTAGCTCTGAATGTGTAGCGTGCTTTTCTGGTGGGTGACTCGGAGCGGAGGGCAGGCCTTTCAGGCGGAGGTGCCTAGTGGTCCGCAGGCAAAGCACAGCCACTAGAACTTGGGTGCCAAGTAACTCCTTTCTGCCTGGCACCACCTGCTCACTGGTCCCACGGCCCCTGAAGTAAAGGAAGAGGAAATGTGGGCTGGGCTCCTGGGTGGCAGAGATAGTAAAGAGAGGAAAGAGCTAACTGAATCGGGGTGGGGGTGGGGGTGGGGGGTGGGGGCGCGGGCCGGGGGAAGAGCCCTTCTTCCCTTTGGGTCCTAAAATTGAAGTGTGCTGCCAAGATTTTCTCAGTGGGGCTGGGTGGCCGTGAGGGATGACATCTCATTCTGGCTCTGTCTGAGGTCTGTACATGGGACCCACAGAGCACCCTCCAAAATTATGCTGGTTCTTTTCACTTCTTGCCATGGGAGTGGGGAATCTTGCAGCGGTTCTCAACCTGTGGGTCGCGACCCCTTTGGCGGTCAAACGGCCCTTTCACAGGGGTCGCCTAAGACCATCCTGCATATCAGATATTTACATGACGATTCATAACAGTAGCAACATTACAGTTATGAAGTAGCAACGAAAATAATTTTATGGTTGGGTCACAACATGAGGAACTGTATTTAAAGGGCCAGAAGGTTGAGAACCACTGCTCTAGAGACTATAGCCTGCGCCCCCTGCAGTGGTCCTCTCTCCACCTCAGGGAGGAGGCCAGAGGCTCAGTGCCCAGAGGACTCCATCGGCAAGGCCCCGCTGGCAAGCCCTCTGGAAGCTGGCTGTTGATTTGCACCGGGTAGGGCTTGAACTACTTGAATTCCACCCGCAGTGTGAAGCTCCTCATCCTTGCTCAATGAATTTTTCATGTTTCCTCTCCTTCACCCTTAGGGCCTGAGCTTAGAAATCAAATAGCCTGGCTTTGTAGCCACAGCAGAGGCAGGAACAGTGGTTACCACCCACTGTACCCTTGGCACTCCCATTCTTGGTAAGGACCCAGAACAAGTCACTTAATCCCATCTCTGTCATTTCGTAACTGCATTACTTGGGTAAATCACTTAGCTTTACTCACTGAGCCTCAGTTTCCTTGTCTATAAAATGGGGTGGATACTAACATGTGCCTCATAGAGATTGGAGGTAATAACAGATGAAAAAAAATACCTGGTACAGGGTGTCACTAAATGTGACATGCTCAACATATGTGACTTCCTCTCCCTTTTCTGCCTCCGAATGAGGTCCAGAGACAGTGTCTTTTTTACAGATGAGGACATGGAGGTGACAAGGAAATTGATGGAGTCCCTTAGCTATTGCTCAAATAATCAAGGGGAACAAAAAGGCTTCTGGGGGCAATCCAGAGTTCTTCCTCGGCCCAGGGCCTGGGTAAAGACTTAACGAGATACCCTAGTAGTGGGATAAGAAATGATCCCAGCCCTGAAGGAACCTTCTGCTTAATTGGGGAGTAGTCTACCACTGTTGAAACAATTAGAGAATCTCCTTCCTTAACAAGAGCCTCTGGGTAAAGAGTTTAGCACTCATTCCTAAGGGAGGCTATTCAGGGTTATTTATTTCTCATTAGACTCTCTAGGGCATGCTAAGAGCTGCACAATTAAACTCCTTATATCAAGGAAACAACTATTAAAACCTAGGATTCTAACGGATTTCTAAAAGGAAAGAGAAGCTGAACAACTAAGATGGATTCTCAAGATATTACAGAGACATTAGACCTGGAAGATGATGTTTAAGGAAGAGAGAATATATGCATATGTAGTCAGCTTTGCATATGAAATTGGCTTTTTTTTTTAAGGCCCTCTTCTCTGGGGAGCTTAGTGAGTTTGCTCAGATAGGACAGCAGTGCTCAGGATGTGAACATTCTAGGAGTGTTATGTGTGAAGAGGGAACTGTCTGAACAGAAAGTGTGTTTGTGAAAGTGCTCCGGGTGAAAGGGCTCACAGCGTCCCCCAGGCCCAGACCACGGGCTTTCCCGTGGAGATGGAGTCTCAGAGGGGGTCCTCAGGCTAAGCCCTTATAGGGGAGCTCTTTCTCAGTCTTACCCAGACTCCAGGGTAATGCTCCTCAGAGCCTCTGACAAACATAGCTGATCTCCGTTAGACTTTCCACTCTCTCCACAGGACAGCGGGCTCCCCGAGAGTGATTTTGAAGATAGCAGAGTTCCCTGGCATAGGGCACACTTGTGCAGAGAGTAGATGGAGAACATTTTACCGAATGAGGGCTCATCAACAAAGAAAAATGTATTTAACTGTTTCTGAGAGAAGAATACAATTCCATTTTCTCATCAGTCTTTTAAACTATAAGCACAAAATAGAAAATCTTTTCACATTATAACAAAACTAGAGGCCCAATGCACAAAAATTCTCTCGGCTGCCAGCACTGGCTTCCCTCTGGCACCCGGGACCTGGGCTTCCCTCCTCCGGCTGCCTACAGGCACCTGGGATGGGGCTGGTTTCCCTCAGGCCACCCACAGGCACCCCAGACGGGGACTGGCTTCCCTCAGGCTGCACACAGGCACCTGGGATCAGGGCTGGCTTCCCTCCAGCCCCCACTTCATCAGGAAGGACATCTGTTCTAATTAGCATATTACCCTTTTATTATTATAGATAAAAGCTTCTGTTTGTTTTCCGTATAATCATGAAGCAGAGACTCAGGGAGAGGGGAAGGGGAAAAAAGAGAGCAAAGAGCTGGAGGAAAAAATAACAACAGGAACCCAGGACGCCACAGGCCCAGAGCAAGGAAGCGACATCACATGCTTCCTCCCCCACTTTGCTCCCCGGGGATGAACGATTAAAGGGATGCTCTGCAGAGGGACTGACCAACAGAAACCAGCCACACACACAACGGTGCTGTATAAATAAGGCCCAGCTGAGGAACATGCGGACCATACCAGAATGAGTGATACGCGATTAGAGGCAACGTGAGGACAATCATCTCATCCTCACTGTCCCTGGAGACAACGCCTAACTTCTTATCTTGCAAAGTGGGTAGAGTCACATCCCATTTTAAAGGCCTGGGTCTAGAGTATCATTTCCAAACTGTGGCACTTGGTTCAGAGTATTTTGGTTGATGTCACTTTAAAGCCATTTGGGGTTTGTTCAGCCCTAAGTATAGATGAAGATTTCTTTCCTTGGAAGTTGCCCTGTGAGGCAGGTCTGATGAGAGGGCTTGAGCCCTTAATGGAGAACTCAAGATGTTAGCCATCCAGAGAGGTGGCTGGCCACCGTTCACATGACAAATTTTAGACTTCAGGGCTGAACCCGAACTCCTCAGCACAGCACACATGGTCCTGGGTGAGCTGGGCACTCCCTCCTGGGAGGGTCCTTTCCTCCACTCCCCAGCACAGATCTCACGGTGCTGCCTGCCTCTGCTGGTGTTCTCTGCTTTTGACAGGAAGGCCCATGAGTTGGCCACCATTTATCTTGAATTTCCTGGGACAGCTGTGGTCCTACTGGCCCTACAAACCATTGAAATGTCTCAGAAAGTCTCATACTTTGGCCTCCAAACTACATTTCCTGACTGCTTTCCACAGGAAGTCCCCTTTGCAAACCCTTGTTTAATGAAGATTTGGTGAGAGAAGTCTGACCTCGGGGCACACGGGCAGGAACAGGAAAACGCCCCTAGACTCGCCTTGAGTTCAGTGCTTCTACCATTTTGCTGGTTTGGGTGGAGGGGCTGCTGGCCCTGGATTCTTCTCTCAGCTTCTGCTTGGATCCCCACGAGCTCCTTAGGGGCCTGTGTTTTCTGCTGTCAAAAATGGAATGCCTGAAAGGATGCCTCCAGGACGAAGGCCTGCTTGCTGCAATGCCCTTTAATGCCCAGAGATGCCTGGGAGGAAAGGAGCACGTGAAAACCAGGCATTACATTATTAATACCTACTCTGCGACTTCAGAGAATCTGGCGGGCACAGCCAGGTATGCCAGCTGCAAACATGAGTTTGTTTCTGCCTGCAATTCCCCTCTGAGAGCCTCTCGAAGTCAAACTCTATTTCTGATCGCGTGAACTGTGTTTGCTGATGAACTTTGATTCATGAAGGGGCCACTCTAGGTGAAAATTTTCATAGAAGCCCATTAAACCAAATTGATTGTGGTTGGCTATAAGAGTGAACCGGGGTTGGGGGGAGTTCCTGAGAGGATACCAGTGAGGTAAAAAGAACTCTTAAGAAAACCGCCAATATAATAGCTTTAGCGTCTTGCAAAATTCCATTCACACTGCTTTCTATGGATTCTTATTTTATGGCAAGCTAGGAGTGTCTGAACCAGGATTTGCCCATTTTCATTCTCTGTAGTTATCTAAGTGGTGTCTGAGGTGTGGGATCAAATGCTAGCCTCCACCCCCACTGCACCACCCCACTGACCGGGCCTCCTGAAGGATCACTGTAGCTCTGTGACATTTTAATTTGCTGGAATGAGACAGAATGCAAGCAGGAAGGCTCAGGTCTGTGCATTTATCTTGCTTGGGGGAAATTAGTGCTGGCTTTAGAGCACACCCCCTGTACACACCAATGAAAAAATACAATTCAATTTGTGTTGGCAGCTTTAGGAGAGCAAGGCAACCATTTGTTAAGTTCGGGGTAATTCAGCGCCTGTTTTTGCAGAGAAGCAGCGCTGAATCCCCAAGTTGGCAATTTTGCCGGCAGATAAGTAAGTTCCCGGCCCTCTGCAAAGTTTCTGGGCAGAAGTCTGCTCCTCTGCAGTGCTGCAGCCCGGGGAGGTGTTTCTGGGGCCAAGTCTGCAGAGTGCCAAGCTCACCAAAATGCAAACAGAATGGAGTCCAGGGGGCTTGCATCAGGGGCCTGGCCGATGTTCCCCTGCAGGGCATATCCTGGAAGTGGAGTGCCGCCAGGAAAATGCGTTTATTTAGAACTCAAAGCACACCTTCAGCCTCCCTATTCACCACGTGCCTCAAGGCTCCCACCTGTCTCACTTCAGATGGAATGTGGGGGAGCTCCAGGCAAGAGCCTGCAGTGACCCCTTTCCTATTAGGAGGCCCATGGAGTACCTTTCCTATTAGGAGGCCCATGGAGTACCGGGTAGGGCACAGGGGCTGGTGGATTCACTGTTCAAGACTCAAGTGAGGCAGAGGTGTATTTTAGAAACGAGAGATGAATGAAACAGAAACTTGATGGGCTGAAAAATAGGGGTTGCCCATAGATCCCTAAATAATCACTGAATATTTAGAAATGATCTGGTTTACAAGTGTGCTTTACCCCAAACTCCCCTCCCTTTAAGCTCTCTGAGACCAGGAGGAAACTCCACGCCCCTCCTTCCTGCCTCCTTTAGGGTCGGGGCTGCCGCCCCAGTCTGGGTAGGGCTGTCCCTTTTCCACTCTCAGCTTCCTTCCTAACACCCGCATGCTCCCCTCTGACTGCAGGCTAGCTTGACAGCATCCCCTCTCCATTGTCAATGCCATGTGGTGAGGGAGTGGCAAGTGCCCTCAGCAGGTGCCTAGCTGCCTGTCAGCCCCTCACACTCCTCGAAAGACCAAGATTTTACTTATGTTCTGGCATAAAGTGGCATTGGAAGTTCATAAAATAAATCTGGCATGTTTGAGGGCAGATCCTGGGCCTGCCCTTTATTCTCTTTGAGTCATTTTACCCGTCTGAGCCTCAGTTTCCTCACTTAGAAATAAATAATCCATTTCAGATGAGCTTAAAGCAGGTGACATTTGTAGCAGTCCCCTGTGCCCTGCGCTGGCACCCAGTGGTCACTGAATTGTCACACTCCTTTCCTTTCCTGAGGTGTGAAAAAAGGCAAGAAGGGGTTTAGTGAGCAGTCCAGTGCTAGAAATATGTCTAATTGCATTAAATAACCCAGTTAATAATATGTGGGGGCAAGGGGTGCGTTGGAAAGCCCACCTGAAGAAGATCTGGGGCTGAGATGGTGAAAGAATAGTAAAGATAGAGAAAGGAGACAGGGTCTGGTCAGGGGATGCTGCAGCTCCGTGCACACTGCTCATCTGTGACCATTGTTCTAGCACGTGCAAACTCCCCTGCCAATAGAGGGGGCTCCTTGTTTACCAGATGGCCTGAAACACCGATTCAAGAGCAAACCATGTGCTTGGTGAATCTCTGGCCCGGTTCCCACATGAATTGGCAGGTGATGAGTTCTTTCCAGCAACCTGAATGAACAGTCTAACCCAGTGGTCAGCAAACTGAGGCTCGGCAAATCGCAGCTCGCGAGCCACATGCGGCTCTTCGGCCTATTGAGTGTGGCTCTTCCACAAAATACCGGCTCTTCCACAAAATACTGACTTCTGCGCATGGGCCACAAAGTTTCAATCGCACTGTACATGAGCGCCCGCACATGGTATTTTGTGGAAGAGCCACACTCAAGGGGCCAAAGAGCCACATGTGGCTCGCGAGCCGCGGTTTGCCGATCACAGATCTAACCTAATTATCAGGACACCCAAGGCCTTTCTTCTTGCAGGATAGGCTTCCAATCCTTGGAACCACGCTGTTTCTTGATTCAGGGTAAAACCAAGAGAGCGGCAGCAGGTGCCATGGAGACGGGCAGGTGCAGGGGGCAGCCCCTAGCTGCACTGGGCCCTGGCCCTGGCAAAGAGGAGCAAGAGAAAATCTTGATCTGCAATAGCTCAGGTACTGTGCCCTGTATTAATATGGTCTCTGTTCAGACACTTGAATCTGGGCTATTCACAGAGACATAAATGCTAATGAGGGAAGGGCTTTGAGACAGTTCATTGCATTGTTTTTCTAACCATGCTCTGCAGAGTCCTGAGCTTGAGAAGGGACCCAGAGCCTGCTTGGGGATGCAGAGGAGATAGAGAAGGCGCATCTTCCTCCCTGCCTTCAACCAGAACCGCCCCACTCCATCTCTTTCTTAATGCTGGGGTGGGTGGTCAATGAAGGGTCCACCTGGAATAAAAGGTTCCAATGCAGCAAAGCAAAAACTGCCACTGGGGCCCCAGAGATAGCTTATTCCATGCCCACATTTTAATCTCAGGAGCCTGAAGTCAGAGAATTGAGACTTGCCCAAGGTCACTCCATTGGTTAGTGCAGATCCCAGGTGGTTAGTTGAGCTCTCCCACCTCCACCTGTCCTTCAGGAACTCTTGAGTGCTATCTCTGTGCTTTCTTGGCTGGTGATGCCAGGACATATAGTCATGGACAGTTGAATGTGGACAGTGGAAGGGAGTCTGAGTGACGTCGACGTGGGAATGCACACGCTTGAAGCAGCAGCAGCGATCACCGTGCGATGTTTGGGGTTTATCAAGTTCTTTCTTCAGCTTCTGTAGGTAGCCCTGCTGAATGGGTCTGGGACACCACTGGACATGAAGCAGCACCAAACAGCTCAGAGCCCAAGAATCTAGCCCTGACCCTTCAGACAATTTGTCAAGTAATTTTGTCTGTGAGTCTCCTCAGGTATGGGCAGATTATTTCCAAAACCCCTCTAGCTTTAGAATTCTAGGCTCTCTTCCCGATCTTTAACAATGGCCTCGTCCTTGCACCGATGTCTGTATTTTAAGACAACTTGCCATAAAAAATAGGTCTCCGCTGCTCCCTTGTATCTTCACGAGCTTCAGGCGACTTAAAGATCCCATGGCTTATTTAATCTGACCTTCAAAAAGGTGACATTCTGATCCACATAGGCATGACACAATAAAAAATGTTCAGCCCAGCTTTGCTGATCACGTGTATTGATTGTTATGCAAAGGAAGCTCTGGCAGCCTCCGGCACAGCCTCAGTGGTGTCCGCTCTTCTTCTCTATGCCCTGCAAATGAACTCAGCTTGGGCAAGCCATTCTGAGGCTTATCCAAGAGCACCTGCTACGTGCTAGACTTAAAAAGCTGTGCATCAAGCCACCCAGTCCGACTAAGAAACAGCTGCTCTGAGGAATGGGAGGGCCCCCATGGGGCTCTTCAGGGTGTGGAGACAGGACCTGTGGCAGACTGAAGGCAGTTCCATGTGCCTTGGATACTGGAAATGAAGAGGAAAGGTTAGCAGACCCCTCAGCCAAACTTCAGTCTTGACCAACCTAGGCACATGGATATATCGCCCCAAAGTGGGCATAATTCTAGGAGTCAACAGATTCAAGTTTTTCACTCACCTGAGCCCAGACTCACTGTAAGAAAAAGCAATGATTCACTCTGAGGCTTCAGAATGGTATTAAATTACTTGTCTATTATTACGTGATTTATGCTGGGATTGGGCTGAGAGGTCCCTGTATTGCTTTCTCCTCCTCACCCCACCTACCCCCGTTTCAACCACTGCCCAACATCCACAGAATTTATAACACAGAGATTGGTTCTGAGACCCGGCGCCGTGGCATTTTCTTCCCTTCAGAGGTTTTTGCTACTGTGTGGGTGTTATGCATATGTCCAGATGATTCTTATATTAGGCCACAGGAAAAAATTCAATTTGTTTTTTATTAAACTCCAACCACTGCCCTGCCAGTCAAACCCATTTATCTCCCCGAGCATGGATTGCTCATGTCAACCCGTGATTACCGTGCGCTACCTCGCTAACAGCCTGCTGATTATCCCAACATCTGAAAAGCTGCCTTTTGTAAATTACATTGCAAACTAATAAAGCCCAAATGCACTCGCTTCGGTGTCCTCTCTCCCTCCTGCTCTCCCTCTCGCTCTGCCTCGCACAGGAGCCAAACCGCAGGGCCAGCGCTGGCATCCGAACAGCATTTTAACCAAAGCCAGAGGTTTCAGGCTCAGACACGGTGAAGGTCTCTTTTGCTGTGAGCACAGGGAAATCAGGGTTACATGACTTCCCTCTGATTCAATAAGCTTTCTCCCAAAGTTTGGGAGTCAGATTAGAGCTGTTATTACAGTCAATGCAGCAAATCCAGACACCAGGCCACACTTTAATTTGGGATAATAAGGAAGATGAACAACATGTGTTGCCGATTGTGGAGGTGCTGGGGCTGTGATTTTTAAATTACGCTAAACAGATGTGGAGGGAAAGTTGCCATGCATTCGACAGTTTAGTTCAGCCATAACAAAGACAGGCCCTGACGTGGTTTGGGGCTATTTGTGCCATCATGCTGTCCAGGGGCAGTGAATCAAAGATGCTGAACGGCAGGCCCACACCCCACGGTCAGCAGCTGTCAGCTCTTGTGTGCTGCTGAGTGATGCCTTAAATGCCCTTCCTGTCTCAGTTTCCTCGTGTCTCAGGCAGAGAGAAAGAAGTGTCAAGGCCGGGACTAAGGGCTGAATCAGTGCTGGTGAACATATGGTGCCTATTTCCCAAGGTCAAAGCCTCCCACACAGCTGTAGGGCTCACCGTGGAGCAGAGCCTGCGCACAGCAACGGTGGGGACAACGGGGTTCACCCAGTGGAATCCACCTGTAGCCCCAGAGGCAAGGAAACACCAGCTGGGACCACTTTGCTCTGCCCATGTCTCACCAGCTCTGCTCACCACTCCCTCTCACAGAGCACTGGAGGAGGAGAGGCTGGGAAGGTAAAATGCAACCTGGGGCACCTTGAGGTCTGGAGGCTATGGTCAAGGTTAGAGGTGGGAGTCACTTGGACCAAGGCCCAGAGCTCCAGGAAGTGATGACCATCGAGGACCAGGGCAGTGAGTGTGAGGCAGGGAGCCCAGCCCCTGGACTCCCAAATCAGGAAAGAGTCTCTTCTGTCTTTCCTCACCACTTAAGCAGAGAGAAAGGTGAGAAAGCCAGGAAAAGGGAGGCATGGGTGTTGGGGGGTGGAGGGGGGCCCTGGCAGAGTGTACTGCAGAGCCGATGGTCACTGTGCAGTTCTACCCCTCCCCGTCCTCTGAGACTCAAGCCAAACATCCACTCAAAAAGTACGTAGTAGTCCCTGCTGTCTGCAAGGCATGGGCAAATGTGGAGAAGACGTAGCAATGTCTCCTGCGCTGTCCCTGACGGCGAGCTGTTCGCACGTTTTAGAGGGGCACAGACAAACGTATCTGGAGGAGAGAACGGCGAGAGTGCCCAAGCGTCAGACACAAAACACTGCGCAGGCGCAGGACAGGGAAATGAACTGTTGAGGCAATCCTGGAGGCGCCCCCGAGAAACTCCATCCCAAACCCTGGAAACATGCAAATCTCACCTTCCTCCTGTGCGTGTGTTTTTCCCTACATGCAGAATGGGTCTTGTCCTGTATTTTAATAGCAGGGTCTGTGAGTTCGAGGCAGGAGCTCTTAGGACCAGTCTGATACCTGGGACCTACGACTGGGGCCTTGGGTTTTGGTGGGGGCGGGAAATGGTGAGATTTTTCAATGCCTGTCCTGTATCTGCCAGGCAGGCGTGGGCAGGGCTACAGAGGCCTGCACATGAAAGGGACACGGTGACGCCATGCTATTGTGTTAGTTCCTGTGGGGGTGGGATGCGGGGGGGGGGGGAGGTGGGGAGTGGGGCTCTGAGTCTAAAGAATGGTCACCTGCATAGTAGTTCTGGGGAATGCGATTCTCCAAAGTCTGGCATAGATTCCCTTCCAAGAAGTGGTCACATTTGTTTCATACATAGAAATAGAGAGACAGGAAGAGAGAGAGAGAGAGAGAGAGAGAGAGAGAGAGAGAGAGAGAGAGAGAGAGAAGAGAACGAACAAGACATGAATACAGGCAGACTGAGTCAGACAGGTAGAATTCTTTCCAATGTCATGTTCACACAAGGTGAAAAACAAAGTTTGAATTCAAGCCCAACACACCTCTTAATCCAGAAAAAACGGTTCTTTCCACTGTGCTCTGCTTCCTGCTGCTGTTTACAATATTGAAACTAAACATCTGCATCATGCGTCACAATTTGCATTCCAAGTCTCACAGTTTAGTGATCCTTTCACCATTATTAGTCTCTATGTAAAGGTGAAGAAATGAAGTCATACAGATGTGGGATGATTTGCTTAACGACACCCCACTGGTCAAACCCCAGAGCCTGCCTCTCCGGCTAGACCTCTAGTCACAGCGGAACCCTGCTCAGAGAACAAGGAGTCAGTCACACCTCGACTCCAATTCCAATCTCTCTTGACTTTAGTTTTCTGATTTTAACACTGAGGTAAAAATGTTCCATCCGTTCTTAATCTTTTCTTGTTCCAATTACCATGAGAAACCTGCCTCCTTCTTCCCTAAAAAAATCCTTTTTTTTTGGGGGGGGGGTGCTATTCTCTGATTTCTTCTGTGCCCACAAATGGAAGGATAGACCCCATATGTACCAGAGGTGCCTCTTCCTTGCTGTGTGTCACCTGTCCCATCTCTTGCCACCTGAAGAGCCAGATAAATCCTTCTACAGAAAACACAGGATGTTAACTGAGTGACCATGAGCTTATGCCTCTGGGGCTTTGTTAGGCCTCCAGTGAAATCTCATTATCTGCCTAAATTTGTTTACTAAATAAATGAGACAACCTATTTATCATGTAAATTTAATTAGGGGTCTGATTTATTTACTCTGTGTCTATCAAGGTCTCATCACCTTCCCTAGCTCTGCACCCCGGCAACTCCAGCCATCCAGCCATATGTAACAATAAAAGGTAGTTCTGTCCTTTTTGGATTTTGGCCCTGGAGCAGCAGGAAGCATAGGGCTAAAGGCAAAGCCAAGAGGGATGGGGTAAGAGAGGCAGAAGTTCAAAAGACAGACCTCCCCCCGCAAAAAAAATCCTCCAAAAAATCACCAAATCAGAGTGGGGTCTCTATGAGAATGAGTCCCTAAGAACCATCCTGGAAGTCAAATCAAGCAGGATTTAATGCAAGGGCAAGGGCCTGATGAATCCACAAGAAACCACATGTACAGTCACTCCATGATACAGGGAGCTTCCTCTTTTAGTACTGCTTACATTATGTTTCTCTGCTTTTTTGTTGTTGTTATTGTTGTTCCTCTGCTTTTATTTATTTTTTAAATATATTTTTATGGATTTCAAAGAGGAAGGGAGAGGGAACTGAAAGGGCGAGGGCTACGCCCTCCATCTTGCCCCAGATCCTCCATTTTTGGGCAGCCATGTACTCGGCAAGGAGCTTCTTCCCAGAAGCCCAAGCCTCTGCTAACCACACCTAGGATTTCTTTAAACTAACCAATGAGAATCAAGGGAAGTGCGCGCCATAGATATGACCAAATCTGTGTAACAAGACACCGACTTGTGCCTGGCCAATCGTTAGGGCCCACAGTCCTCTCTCCTCCCCTTACTCCAACCCCCCTATAAAAACCCTCTCCCCACAGAGCTCACTCTCTCTCTGCCGCTTGCCGCTGCATCAGTGAGTGTGGTCGGGGAGCTGAACTAGCTTGAATAAAGACTCTTTGCTTTTGCATTGGACTCAGCTGGCTCCCTGATGGTCTTTTTGGGATCCTGAAATCTGGGCATAACAGGAGAGAGGGATAGAAACATCAATGATGAGAGAGAATCATTGATAGGCTGCCTCCTGCATGCCCCCTACTGAGGATCGAGTCCACAACCCAGGCATATGCCCTGACCAAGAATTGGAACCATGACCTCCGGGTTCATAGGTTGATGCTCAACCACTGAGCCATGCTGGCTAGGCGGGCTGTTCCTCTGCTTTTAAAAACAATAAATGTTCCTTGGGAATTTTTCCCAAGTAAAATCTGAGAAAGACTAATTGTTGGTTCTTCTGGATCTTAACAGGAATTTTGCAAAGAAACTAGTCAAATAAATTTGGGAAAACCTGAATAAATAAAGTTTGACTTTATAGCATGCACTGGGACTCTCAGAGAAGCTCACGGGATACACAGGTGTCCTCCAGCCCCTATGACCATGTCCACACTTCCTTTTCCCAGGGAGCAACTTGGCCATCAAGGATCTGCAGAACTCATTCTAAAGTGTCTGGTTTAGGTGTCCTGGAGTCTACCCCTGGATTTAGCCAAATGATCAGAATTGCCTTCTGATTTACACCTTGGTATGGAGACATCAGCCTGTATTTAAAGGTCATTGTGAGCAATGCTGCATGAAATGCATTACTGTGATTCTTAATCTGGGGTTATTGGGTATTGCTCTCTCTTTAAGGACCCATGTAAAACATTTCTATCTGATCAGTTTCAGAACACATATTTTTATTAAACAATTGGTTTGATTTTACTTTAGACACTGTGAATCTTGTAACTGAAAGCACTTTGTGCTTTGTGAGGGCTGCTAGGAAGCATACAGCAAATCTGTGGCTTCCTCTATCAGATACTGTAAAATGTGGCATGATTTCTGGTACAAGGGACATTCCAAGACCCACAGTTACTTTCTTTCTTTTTTATTTTTATTGTTGACACTATGATAGATGACCCCCATCCTCTCTCCCCCACCTTTGGCCTAACGCCACCCAGCCCCCCCACCCCTGTCCTATGTATTTATGTTCTTGGCTACTCTCTTCACCTTCTTTAGTCCAGTCCTCCCACAGTAATTTTTTTATTCACATTTTTTACTTCATCTTAGTTTCTTAATTATTTTTAATGCATTTTATCTGTTTCAGTTACTCATATTTTTTTTCCATATATTTTATTGATTTTTTACAGAGAGAAAGGGAGAGAGATAGAAGAGTTAGAAACATCGATGAGAGAGAAACATCAATCAGCTGCCTCCTGCACACCTCCTACTGGGGATGTGCCCGCAACCCAGGTACATGCCCTTGACCGGAATCGAACCTGGGACCTTTCAGTCCGCAGGCCGACGCTCTATCCACTGAGCCAAACCGGTTTCGGCTGGTTACTCATATTTTTAAGCCCTAAGTTCTTTTTGGAACAAGACAAGGAATAAATGCATAATTTAAAAAATGTTAAATGCTATTTTAAGTGATGATGCAAAGAAAGTAAAAATCAACCATAATCCCAACACCTGGAGAAAGTGCTAGTATTTTTTTTTTAAAATATATATTATTGATTTTTTACAGAGAGGAAGGGAGAGGGATAGAGAGTCAGAAACATCGATGAGAGACAAACATCGATCGGATGCCTCCTGCACAGCCCCCACTGGAGATGTGCCCGCAACCAAGGTACATGCCCTTGACCGGAACCGAACCTGGGACCCTTCAGTCTGCAGGCCGACGCTCTATCCACTGAGCCAAACCAGTCAGGGCTAGTATTTTGATGTATTTTCTGTCAAGTATTTTTCAAATATTGGGATCATATACTACATACAAATTTGTATCTTGTTCTTTCCACTTACGGTATTTAATATTCTATGACATTAGATATTCCCTATATTTAAAACTTCCTTATTTGAGGGATTTTAGCGTGTTTTCAGGGTTTTGTTTTGTTTTGTTTGCTGTTATAAATAATATGTGTGGATGAAAGGGGCCACATGCTAACCTGACAAGCTCAGGAAAGGCCTGCATGGCAGTCTTGCAAACTCAGAGACCTAAAGTCACCATAAAGGATGGTCTGAAATTAAACTTTAACTAAAAGCAATTATGGTGGGTAGTTACCTCCTAGGCCAGTATCTTCACTGACAAGGTCAACCTTTGCCTTAACTGAGCCTATCTATCTTTTTGCATCTGTAATAACATACCCTTGAAATGTCTGGGTAACTTGTAACTTCCTTTTTCCTGGACCCCTTGGGGCACAACCTAATGTGCTGGGTGCCAGGACAAATACCACAAATTCCTTATCATGTTAATTGCTCCTGCACCCACCTAAGTATGTGTCTATCATTTTACTTTTTATCCAATCCCAGGGGTTTCCCCACTTTGCTTTCTCCCACCTCTTTAGTCTATCACTGATGGATTTCATGGAACCCTTTCCTTTGATTACAATGTATAAATATAGATGTAACCCGCCATTCTCCAGAGCATTATCTCAATTCATTGAGGTTCTGCTTCCTGGCATATGTCGACAGTTTGGCTCAAATGAACTCACTAAACTTCTAATTATTATTTTATGTTAGATTCCTAAGTATTGTACAACTGCTTTCCAAAAACATTGTATCAGTCTACATTCCTGGTAGCAGCATAGGGAACATGCCTGTTTCATCATAACGTCACTGGCATTATTGAGTTATCATTTAAAAACTGCTAACTTTGTAGTTGAAAACAATTTCTTTTTTAATTTTAATTTTTAATTATGAGTCTAAATCATTTTTCAACTCTTTACTAATCTTTTTCATGTAATTTTCTTTGAATTTTGTTTCTTATCAGTTGCCCATTGGGGGGTTATTAATCTTTTTTTATTTATGTGAGGCTTTATACATATATATATACATCTACTACTAGGAGTACCAGTTAATAATGAGGATTTTTTCAATAGATGGAGTTACACATATGTTGATATATATGCGATTTGATATGTATGCTATTTTGTTGTATTTACAGCAAGCTTCAAAACTTCATATGTCAAATTTGCTGAAGGTGTTAACATCATAGATATTTTTACGCTTAAAAATGTCGAATTTCGTGCCAAAAAATAGCATTTGCGGGAAGTTTTAATTCATTATTTTGAAAAAAAAGTTATCGTATACTTGGGGAAGCTTATGGTGAACATGCTCCATCTCAAGATACTTGTGAACGCTGGTTTAAACGCTTTAAAACTGACGATTTCGATGTGGAAGACAAAGAATGTCCAGGTCAACCGAAAAAGTTTGAAGACCAACAATTACAAGCATTATTGGATGAAGATGCGTGTCAAACTCAAAAACAACTTGCAGAACGATTAAACGCTGCTCAGCAAACAATTTCTGGTCTCTTATGAGCAATGGGAAAGATTTTAAAGGAAGGAAAATGGGTGCCACATCAACTGAACAAAAGACAAACGAAAAACCGAAAAGTCATCAGTAAAATGTTGCTTCAACGGCATGAAAGTCTTTTTTGCATTGAATGTGACTGGCGATGAAAAGTGGATTTATTTTGAGAATCCCAAATGCACAAAATCATGGGTTGATCCAGGTCAACCATCAACATCGACTGCAAGGCCAAATCGCTTTGGAAAGAAGACAATGCTCTGCGTTTGGTGGGGTCAGGAAGGTGTGGTGTATTATGAGCTTCTAAAACAAGGTGAAACGGTTAATACTGATTGCTACCGACAACAAATAATCAATTTGAACCACGCTTTGAACATGAAACGACCAGAAGGTGCCAGAAGACACGGTAAAGTAATTTTGCTTCATGATGACCCACCATCATACGCTTCATGATGACCCACCATCATACACTTCAAAACCAGTTAAAGGCACGTTAAAAGATCTTGCCTGGGATGTATTAACCCACCCGCCATATTCACCAGACCTTGCTCCTTCAGATTACCACTTGTTCCAATCGATGGATGGCACACGCACTTTCTGAGCAGCACTTCAAAACATACCAAGAAGAAAATTGGGTCTCTGAATGATTTGCCTCAAAACAAGAAAAGTTCTATTGGGATGGTATCCACAAATTACCTGAAAGATGGGGAAAATGTGTAGCTAGTGATGGACATTACTTTGAATAAAGCACTTTTGATGTTTCTCTTGAAATTATCGTGTTTTCTTTGATTACAAAATCCGCATTATTAACCGGTACACCTCGTAAATTCCTATGTATTTTGGAAAATATGTTTGTGTTTCCATTCTTTTATCATTTCAGATTACAGAATTTAAATTCTTATATAATCATCTCAACAGATTTATTAAACTTATTTAATTCTGATCTACATTTGAGGATAAAATAACTATATGTTTTAAGAATATTTTGATCTTTTAAATTTAGCTAGAATTTATTCTGGTATATTCTGGTCTTCTGTTTAAGGCTCAAGGCCTGAGCCCAAGGGAATGCACCCTGGGAAATGGGGTCACTCTTAGCATTCATTTAGGCTGTGTCTTTGGAGAAAGTAACTCTGGTAACAACTTCTGCAGTGTGATTAGAAGTGAATTCATGAATCCCTATATTGCCACCTCTCAAAAAATATATAGTACCTTTAGCATCTATGGACAGGACCCAACCAAATTTCGCCATTATACACGTATCCCTTTTCTTTCTACTATATTACAACAAACACACACAAAAACAAAAGCCAGGGAAACAAAATCCTTAAGTTGGTTCCCAGAGTTAGGGATGATTATTTCCCAAGACTTTAAGCTAAGAGTCCCAGACTCAGTGGGACAAAATCTAGGATGGAGTAACATTGGGAGAGGGGATCCATGAGGTTGAGGTGGGCACAGCCTTACCTGCCCATGAGGCTGGGCCTGGATGTAGCTTTGCATTTGTATCTTCCTGCCCCTGCCTCCCCTAGTCTGAGAGTTAGTCTCCCTCCCACAGAATGGTAGTGAGTTAGGCAACCCCCTAGAGCAATTAGAGGGACAGTAATGTATATTCTCTGTATAAAGAGCAGGGGCAGGATGTTCCTAAGCTTCAGACCTGAGCACAGACAACAAGTCCCTGGTCTCAGATCTGTGACCCCTGGTTGTTGATTGATGTGTTACATCTGTCTTTCACAACTGGCTTAGCTAGGCTTATTTTTAAGCACAACTCAAAGCATTAACTTCACAATGAAATATAAAGCCCAAGGTAATACAGCCCTGACTTTCCTGAGCAATCACTTCTCCTTCTGCCCCTCCCAGAATAAATCAGGTTTTTGTTTGTTTCCTTCCTTCCTTAAAATGAACTAGTTGCTGGATCCAAAGGCCCCAGCCTCTGAAAATCACTTCCCTTTTCAGTTCAACCACATGCTAATTTGTCAGTTTGCTGACCAGGGGCAAACAGTCAGCATTGTGCTTTTGGTTTTCTTGAAAATGCATAACTGTCAGCAGCTTCACACTTCTTTCTTTAACTTCTTTCATTTCCTGATCTTCCATACAAATAACTAGAGGCTGGATGATGGACATATTTTTAGTAAGCTTTAAAACCTTGAATAAAGGTGAGAGAGTGTGTTTATGTTGTATCAGTATTCTTTTATGTGCTAAAAATAATTTTTTTAAAGTAGCTTATCACTCCAAAAGCAATAGCATATAGGAATATCAAAATATTGCCTAAATAATGAAGCCATGGGCAGGGCAAAATGGGGATGTCAACTCTCCCAGAATCCAGCCCTCCCCCCCATTCTTGTGCAAAGAGAGGCCTCTTCTAGTTCAGGAAGCCAGAGAATGAATCCCTTAGTGTTGGGGCCAACAGAGCCCTCTGTCCCCACCCTGGGCAAATTTACTTTAGTTTGCTCACACCGAGAATTTAAAGTAGGGTGACCATGTGTCACAGCTTTCCCAGTCTGTCTCAGTTTATGCATATTGTCCCTTTTTCACTCTGCTGTGATCTGAACGTTTGTCTGTCCAACACGCACATGCTGAAATTCTAATGCTCCATTTGATAGTATTAGGAGTGGGCCTTTGGGAGGGTGTCACCCTCATGAATGGGATTAATGCCCTGATAAAAGAGAGCCCAGAGTTTCCTCACCCCTTCCACCTTGTGAGGATAAAGGAGCCTGGATCCAGGAGGAGAGCCCTCACCTGACCATGCTGGCACCTTGACCTCAGACTTCCAGACTTTAGAACTCAGAAATAAATTTGCTGTTCCCCAGTGAGAGAGGGGCCTCCAATTATCAGTCTACCACGAATGGCCAAGTCAGCCTTGGCTTGAGGGGCTACATGAAAAACTGGTATCCTAGGAAAGAGACTGGAAAGAATATTCTAAAATAGGAAAGCAGGGATCACTACTAGGTAGGGTTATGGGGAGTTTCTATTTTATTCTTTCTTTAGTCCTATATTTTCAAAATGTTCTGCCACACATAGGAGATATTTATAACCAGAAAAAAAGTTGTTTCTAAAAAGAGAAATTGAACACAAGTAAACATATGTAAATGATCTGTTTTTCCAGGTTGTAACATAATACAAATTGACTGGCTCAAACACAGCACCGAACTCCTTGTGGCAATTAGGGCTTGCTTTCCTAACAGTATGGGCACCCTACCATACTGTTGATATTTGGCAAAGACTCAGATTAATTTACATCATTCTGATTTTAATACCTCAAAAGTAGAACAATTTAGACCAGTGATTCTCACACTTCTTTGTTTAACTCAATTTCAATTCTAGTTTCACATTCTTTTATAACTAGAATGAAAATATACCTGAATATTCACTTTAAGAATTTCAGTAATTTTTTCCCATTATTTTTGAAGTTTGATTTTTAATACACTGTCTTTATCCAGGTTCCCAATAGGACAATGCCTATATTGTTGTTTTAGATGAATAAAAAATGATTCAAATTCATTCATTTAAGAGATATACATTTAGCATCTACTATATTCCAGGAACCGTTCCAGGTTCTGTGGACACAATAGTGTAAAAAACAGGTAATGTCTGCCTCACATAGTAGTATGTCAGGTACATATATGTCTAGCGAAATTTACTAAATTAGGATTATGGATTCCACTAAGACCTGAAGGACCAAATCCTTTAAGAATATACAGTACTTCATTCCAAACAGAGGTCAAATGCTTTAATGACTTCTCTAGTTAATGGAAATGTTAGGAACAGAACCTATGCATTTCTAAGTCCAGTGTTCCTACTATATCCCACAGATGATAAATATTAATAAAAATATCCCATTTCAACAGTATTTCCTCTGTTGGTAATTTTCAATGATTCCCTAGCTATATTCAATGACTATTCTCAATCTTCATCCTATTGATCTCTCCATAATACTTGGCACTGGAATTATCTCTTGGGTGATATGTTGGAGAGAGCATGAGCTTCAGTTTCAATTTCAGCTACATGTATACAAATAACCTAATACAGTGTTGGCGCTTACTAGATACTCAACAAATGTTAGCTCTCCTCTCTTACTTCAAACACACAGTACTTTGATTTTCCTCTTGCCTCTGATTTCCCTCAGTAGACCTGTTTCTACCCTAGCCTTTTGATAGAATTTTTCTTCTCCCAATCCCCACCCTGTTCTGGGTCCTATGCATTTCTCCCTATATTCCAATGAATGGCTTCAATTTTCCTATCTCTGAAAATAACTCTTAGGTCCGCAGCTTAAGCCTCAGTCTCTTGCATTCCCTATGTCCTATATTTTCAGTAGCCTATAGGTATCTTGAATGTTTTGCTGTCACCTTCACTCAATGTGTCTAAAACAACTCACTATCTTTTCCCAAAAACCACTTTTCCTTATCTAAAAGTGCTCCGTGTAGAGGGAGCAATATGCCTGAAGGCAAGAGGAAAATTTAATCATTTAAGGAAATGATAGAAATTCAGAATGGCTAGGAGATGGGAAGTGGGAAGAGCCTGCAGAGGTGATCAGGGCCGGATTCTGAGGGCATTTAGCCATGTTAATGATTTATGACTTGATCATAGAACCTAGTGGGGAACTCTAACAGTAAGGGACCGGCTATAGACAAAAAGAGTCTATGAAAAAATAGATTCTAGAAGAGTGTTGACATGGTGGCAAAGACTCTAGCCATTTGAGAATTCCCTAGGCACACCGGGGCAGGCCCTCCTCCTAAGAGGGAGCATTGAAAGCGTATGGGAATCCTCCCAGGACTACTTTCGGAGTGCATCCTGACTACTGAGTCTTGAATGAGGTCAGACTTCATAAAGTGGCCCATGAGGTCTTTCATCATTACCCTGCAGTGAGGTCAGAAGGCCCCCTGCCCAGCACTGAATTCCTCCCAAGAGGGATCATTTGAGTCTACTAGGTCACTGGATCTTTCATTTGTGTAACTATGGGCCAATCAGTTCTTATATCTCTTAGCATCCCCTGCCTTCAAAATGGATAGGAAAGTACCACTCACTCCAAGACTGGGAATAGGATAGGTCAATGAAATTCTTTAAGGCCACAGAAAAGGGCCTGGGAAATATGAGACTATTATTGGAAGGAAAGGAAAGGTCTTCTGGAAATCCAATCCCCTGACTCCTGGTGACAAAAGCAATGGTCAGCAAGCCTGGCCAGCCTCACAAATCAGACTCTATTTAAGTAGCTACTGTCAACAAGGTGGTGAGGGAGTAGAGATTTAGGTGCTCATTCCCAGAGCCATCGTATCTGTCCTGCTTCAGGTAGAGTAGTGGTTTTCAACCTGTGGGTCATGATCCCTTTGGCGGTCAAACGACCCTTTCACAGGGGTCGCCTAAGACCATCCTGCATATCAGATATTTACATTACGATTCATAACAGTAGCAACATTACAGTTATGAAGTAGCAATGAAAATGATTGTATGGTTGGGTCACAACATGAGGAACTGTATTTAAAAGGCCAGAAGGTTGAGAACCACTGAGGTAGAGGGAGGCGAAAGATAATAAATCAAATAAGAATATGAATCAATGCCACTAATTTGGTGCTGCGTCATTCCATTTGCTATGGAGTGGTCAGAAATTCTCAACAAAGCCAGATGCCCTTTTCTTACAATTGCATAACCAATCAAATAATAATAATAAATGTATTAAATCCTACTTTGAAAGTGACTCATATAGATTTTGCATTGGGGGGGGGGGGGGATCTGTCAGCTGAGAAGTCTCAACTGATTCTAAGGACCTAATGAGTAATTCTGTCCATTAAGGAAGCTGTGGCTTCCTGATTAACGTGGAGCCTTAGCAGTGTTTTTAATAAAAGTTTTAATATGTACTGCTCGACCTGAGTCATGTTTAATTACAATCTGAAAAGCTCCTGGGGAGCTCTCTCCTCTTTAGCAGGTGAGCAGGTGCAGACGCCTTCTGGGGAGGAAGAGGACATCCAGGCAGGCAGGCAGGCGCAGAGCTGAGGAGGGTGGGCTGGAGAGAGGCTGAGCACCATTTGCATGAGAAGAGTGGTGGTGCCAATGTGTGTCCACAGAGGGAGGCTGGGCCAGAGTCTACTACCTCCTTTATCTCCTCACTTCATAGAGAAGAAAACTGTGGCTCAAGGGGTACTTTTAAAAAGGGAATGGCAGTCAATTTTATTGTAATAACTATGTGTGGTGTCAGATGGGTACTAGACTTATCAGGGTGCTCACCTCATAAGGTATATGTCTAACCACTATGTTGTACTAATATGATATCGTATGTCAACTGTCATTGAAAAATACATTTTAATAATAAAAAAAGGGAACACACTTTTGTTTTTATTTTTTCATGTGGACAAGAGTATCAGGACCCAATGTAGAATACCAGGGGTGACATAAGGCGCTGCATGGTCCTAAAGCAAACTGTCCTCATCCTGATGCCTTTCATTAGGGGTCCTATGAGAGCTTGTGGCTTCACCACCTTGTAAAGAAGGAAGGGAGTGCCAAAGGATATAGAGAGCAAAGGGCATCTGGCTCAGGATTTAAAAATTATATATACTTACATACCTTGAAAAAAGACTAGAAGAAAATGCTCCATAATATTAATAGTGATTAAGAGCCTCTGGTTGCCCTAGCTGGTTTGGCGCAGTGGATAGAGTGTCAGCCTGTGGACTGAAGGGTCCCGGGTTCAATTCCAGTCAAGGGAATATGACTGGGTTGTGGGCTCCATCCCCAGTAGGGAGTGTGCAGGAGGCAGCCAATCAATGATTCTCTCTCATAATTGATGTTTCTATCTCTCTCTCCCTCTCCCTTCCTCTCTGAAATCAATAAAAATATATTTAAAAAATAGCCTCTGATTAATGGGATTTTAAATGATTTTTATTTTCTTACTTTACACATTTTGTATATTTTATGAATATTTTATAATGGGCATGAATTGCTTTTATAACGGAATATAAACCTATACTTTATATTGTACAAAAAATACTGTTTTAAATAATATGGCACCTTAAGCCATGTCTTCTGTTCCTTGTTACAAAATATATAGGCACTTTAAACTACATATAAAATGGTACAGAAAATCAGACCAAAAAAATCTGTATTTTAAAATAACGACGTCCAGGCACTTAAGCTGTATGGTGTGGAACACTATAAAAAGATATAGCTGTGTCATCAGTAGATAAGTTACCCTCAGAGGTAGCTTAAGAAACAGTGGCTGGCTTTAAAATGACTACAATGAGAACCTGATGATAAAATTCACTAAAATATCTGACTCTGCAAAAAAAAAAAAAAATATTACACTCTGTCCTAGAGGAGTGCTATGTAATTGAAAAGCCTCTGGTGTAACAAGAATATCCTTAGTATAGGGGCAATCCCAGATGAGATGAAATAAAAATGTGAGCTCTTAAGTACTTTTTAATGTTTCAAAGTCAATGAGGGACTGACAGCCAGGGATAGGATGGTGGCTCCCTCACTGGATAAGTTTTTAAGCTTAAAAGTCCCTTTGCGGGGGATGAGAGTTGTCATTACAGAAGCTGGAGGCTGGAATCATGACGTGCCAAGGGGGCTTTTAGATTAAGCTGTTGAATGAGTCTGCTCTTAGGGTACAAGAAGTTGACTGGGGCTTTGTCTGCATGGTATGCAGGAAAACGCAGGTTTTCAGAGATCTGCCTGGACTAGAAGGTTAGAATTTGAACTTGAATTTGAATTTCTGTTCAATATGGTAAATTGAACATAAACTGACACCTCATTTTCCACACCAAACATGGGGAAAGATAGAAAAATATTTGAGTATAAGAGTTAACAAACATAAATCCATACTCAAAAACAAGAGACTTCTCATTAGACCAAAATAAGGATTCCATAAACCCCAAAAGGAAGAGATTAAAAAGGACACCCATCATGACCAAGAAGATCAACACTTTTGCCTGCATCGAGGCCAAGACCACCTCATATAGCAGGGGGGCTGGGTCATGATACCCATCATATTGCAGAACTAAGTTTGTGTAGTGCCTCACCTCTGCCATTTTCCCAAGGTTGGGTGGGGGTGATGTCAAACTGCTCACCTGTATCTAGGTTAGGACCCAGAATTACATTGCACCAGTGAGAACAAGGCTCAGAACCACCCTACCCACCCAAGAGGGGTCAAACCAAAGAGGTAATGGAGGCAATTGCATCCAAGGAGAGGAATAGAAGATATGGAATGAGAAGGGGTGGTTCCAGAAAAGAAAATACATAGAAATTTTGGAAAAGAAGGCTGTAAAAATAGAAGAAAATAAATCATTGTTTTCTGTGGGAAACAAAATACTGAGACCGAAGATATAGCTCCTGGCATGAGAGGAGAAACCAAAGGAAAGACTGGGAAGAAAGCAGCAGATGAGCTGGGAGACTGCGGAGAGGTGAACTGTGCAGGCTGAGACCACGGAGCCACCCATGTGAAGGGCCTGGTTGTGAGCTGTGCCGGTTGCACAGTGTGGTGCCCCTGAGAGCTCTGAGGACTCAGGCAGGGCTGAACTTGATGGGAGCTGGACAATAGGATGAGATAATTCAAAGGGTGGGACTGAGAAGCTGGGGTAGTAAATATCAAAATAGAAATTGGTAGAGCAAAGAGGAATGGTGGTCGGTGGGAGGTAGGAAGGACACAGGGAATGGATTTGAAAACAGGCAGCTTAGCTTGGAGAACTCAGAAAGGGCTAAGTGTTTCTACTGAAGCATAATGGCAAGCCCAGGGGGACATCCATCTGGGTGGAAAGAGAGAGGGCTGCTCGGGTCACTGACTGTATTTGGTTAAAGTTTTCAGAATTGAGTTTGTAACCTATTTTATAATTCCTCAGATATCACTTATTTCTGAAGCTCAAATTCACTGTAAAATAGTTCACAATAACCAGAATGCACTTGCACACAGTTGTGTCTACGTGTAGAGGAATTTGCTCTGTCTGATGCCCCCTCTAAAAGCAGTTTCAAGCTAGCCAATTCAGTGTGGCAAATGGCCTCTATGAGCAACACAGAAAATATCGGGTGGGGAGGACCTGAGAGTGGGAGTCTGGTGTTGCAGCAAGCCCCCCAGACAGTTCTAAGCACCTTACAAATATTAATTTCATACCTAACCAAGACCTTGATCACTGGTTATAGCTCCATCCCTACTTAATAACTTGATCCTGGCACCTCAGTTTCTCCAATCACACTTCTTCTGCCTACCTATTAGGGTTAACTTGAGTGTCTATTGCAAGGATATGAATAAAAGATCTTGTTAACTTGATGTGAAATCAGAGTAGGAGCTGAGGCAGGGGATCTCTAGGGGAAGAAGCTATACCCCAAGGCCTGGATTCTACCTTCATCTCGGGGCCATGTCTAGAGTGCTGGTGAGGTTTTCTCAGAGTGATGCTGAGTGGAGAGGATGAGACAGAAGTACAGTGTGCTCTGCAGAGTGAAGGGAGCCGTGGGGAGAGATCCTCTAAAGAAGAACAAGGCCAGAGAACTGATGCTGGCCTCAGGTGACTCAGACACGGTTTGGACAGACATCAGAAAACAGGGTCCGGAACCTTGTTATGGCATCGCTGTCTGGATGTCTCTCACCATACACAGAGGTGAAGCTTACTGGCCCGTCAGGACCAAAGGGGAGAAAGAAGCTCTGATGGAAGCATGTTCAAGTGGCACAGAAGGAAGCTGGACGGAGCTGGGTGGAGGCCCCAAGGCTGTCTCTGATGGCCCCTGAAGATACGAGGGCCACTGGAACTCAGCCTGGCTCAGCATTCTCGGGGTATAAGCTCCTCACCGCAGGATGCCACTGATGTCATACGAAGCCAAAACAACCTTCATAGAATCGTATTTCTTTTCCCTGATATTCTGCCAGCTGGGTGGGATTCATCATTTTCCTGATTTTCCCAGAATCTAACTGCAGAGAGCTTTGGTGGACACTCCCTCAATACATCTACCCAGGGAGTCCCCAGACCGGGGTTCCCTCCTAGCTTGGGCAGGCCCTCATCGAGTCCAGTGACTTTTTAGGAAACTCTGTTTTTGAAAGAATTTCTTCATATATAAAACAGATACAAATGGGACTGCCCTGAAGAAACCTGGGGTAATTCCGAGGTCACCTGCCTGAAGACACTTGATATGTAAAAGTCCTTTCTTTTTCAGTGTAGGGAAGGTTTGGTGATATACCTAGAACCATATGACAGGGCATGGCAGAAATGAATCTAGAACTCAGGGCGCCTGACCCCCCGTTGAACAGAGTTCCTGTTCCGCTTCAGAGTGTCACTGCCCCTCACGTGTCTCCCAGAGGAGGAATAATGGTGGTTAAGACCAGGATAAAGTGGCCCAAGTCTCTGTGAAAATGTGCGATGACAATAAGGAAGGTATAGGGAACATCTTTCCCTGAGTCGCATTTGGAAACAAGGCCAATCCTTCCCAATGGGCACCACACTATCTCCGAAAACTTCCTGGAGCATTTAGTTACCTGACAGGACTGCAGAGAAGGATAACAACCACTGCTCAGTTCATCAGTTAAGCTATGATCCCCTCGGCCTGGAATGCTCCTTTATTTATTTAAAATTTTTTATTGATTTCAGAGAGGAAGGGAGAGGAAGAGGGAGATAGAAACATCAATGATAAGAGAGAAACACCGATCGGTTGCCTCCTGTACTCCCCACAATGGGGTTGAGCCTGCAACCTGGACATAAGTTCCAATCAGAAATCGAATTGTGACCTTCTAGTTCATCGGTCGGTGCTCAATCACTGAGCCACACCGGTTGGGTGGGAATGCTCCTTTATTATCCACTCTTTCCTAGCTAAATATCACTCATTCTGAGGTCTCTATTCTCATTTCACTTGCTGACTTCCCAATTTAAATATTTCCCTGTTAAAATTCCTAATTACACCCTTTATTTTCCTTCCTATGCAATTAGTAATTACAGAAAAATGATTTGAAGTATTTGTTTAATAACCATCTCTCCCATCAATAGTACATGCCATGAGGCTGGGACTGCATCCATCTTCATCATCTCTGTGTACTCAAGGTCAAGCACAGAGGTGGCAAAGTACAGCCTGAGGGACAAATCTGGTCTTCCCTCTGTTTGTTTGTTTGTTTTTAATATATTTTTATTGATTTCAGAGAAGAAGGGAGAGGGAGAGAGAGATAGAAACATCAATGATGAGAGAGAATCACTGATCTGCTGCTTCCTGCACGTCCCCCACTGGGATTTGAGCCCACAGTCTGGCCTTTGACCAGAATCAAATCCAGTACTCTATCCACTGAGCCAAACCAGCTAGGGCGTCCCTCTGTTTTTGTGCGACCCAAGAGCTGAGAACAGTTTTTACATTTTTAAATGGTTGGAAAAGAAAAATAATAATAATTCATGCCACTGAAATTTACATAAAATTTGAACTTCATAAAATAAATAAATTGGAGCACAGCCATGCTCATTCCTTTGCATATCGACGATGGTTGATTTCACACTACAATGGCAGAGTTGAGTAATTACAACAGAAAGGGAAAGGAGAGACGGCAATGTTAAAGTTCAAGCATGTGTCAGGGATTAAACTCAGACCTTTCAAACTCCTGCAGGGTTTCCACTTACTGAATTTCTCCAAAGTGGCAACAGAACTGCAAACATCAGGGCCCAGAATCTAAACGGGCCCCTCTCAGCTGGTGTTCTAGACATCCATGATAGGTAAATATCCCAAGGACCTGGATAAAAGGTGCTTTGTTAAAAGCCACTTTGAACTCCTCCCTGAGAAAAGACACTTAAGGGGATAAAAGCATTTCTGGTGAAAGAGGCCTGATGTGCTCTGAAGTAGAGAGGTTGGTGTCCATTCCATTACGAAATGCAATTACCCTAGGAGTCCCATGTTCTGACGCCACATTGCTCTGCTTTCAGATCTCACTTTTGTTCCTGCTCACATGGCTGACACGGGGAACGAAGCCAGAGTCCTGTGCAGACCAATATCCCTGGATTCGCGTGCCTTGCTTCAGCTTACCCTGCTCAAACCAGAACTATGAGAAGGAGCTGACATTGGTGTTAATTCAAGTCTCTTGAAAAGTCAGTGAATCCTCATATCAATCATTGCTGTTATAACATTCTGGCTTATTTTACATATTTCACTCCAATGAATAAACATAGGTGACGTTTAATGACAACGGAGCCAGGGTAGTTGTTGGAGGAAGCTATGGGGGAAATAATAATCTAAAGGCCAGAGGAAATGATTTTTTACTTGATACCTTTGACCTCATAAGCTCTCAGGATTGGAAGGGGCTTTAAAAGGTTATCCAGGCATTATAAACTGAATATTTGTCTCCACCTAAAATTCATATGTTGAAGCTCTAACCCTCAATATGATGGCATTAGGAGGTGGGGCCTTTGAGAGGTAAGTTAGGTTCAGATGAGGTCATGAGGGCTTCTATGAAGAGATTGGTGTCCTTACAAGAGGAGGAAAAGGAGGAAAGATCAGATTTCTCTTTCTCTCCCTGTCTTTGAGGACACAGCTAGATAAAAGGTGGCTAATTTCAAGTCAGAAAGAAAGCGTTCACCCAGAGCCTAATAGGCCAGCAACTTGATCTTAGACTTCTCAGCCTCCAGACTATGAGAAATAAATGTATATTTTATTTGTTTGTTTGTTTGTTTATTTATTTTTAAATATACATTTTTATACTCTTTTAGGAAATTCTATATCTACTCTTTTATTTTTAAATATATTTTTATTGATTTCAGAGAGGAAGGGAGAGGGAGAGAGAGAGAGAGACATCAATGATGAGACAGAATCATTGATCAGCTGCCTCCTGCATGCCCCCCACTGGGGACTGAGTCTGCAACTCAGGCATGTGCCCTGACTGAGAATCAAACCATGACCTCCTGGTTCATAGATTGATACTCAACCACTGAGCAACACCAGCCCTGCAATTTTATGGTATTTTATTATAGCAACCCATGCTAAGACACTAGCCAATTTGCACACTTAAATTTGAGTGTCCTCTCCACAGCCTCTGTTTGAATGACCATGATAACACCATCTTACCTCTGACAAAATCAGGATGACTCCTAATAATCAGCTGAAACTGCGCCCTGTAAATCCAACCTGATGTCTTAGTTCCACCCCTTGCATTCCAATGGAAAAGTTTCATTTTCCTTTCATGAAACAGCTCCATGGCCATTCTACCTGTCCCTACCTCCCATTCCCATTGCTACCTCCCCATAACCTTACCAGTCTTCTTTTTCCAGATGCAACAAGCTAATATTTTTGAAACACTCTTCATATGTTATGGTTCCAAGTCTCATTTTTCCACTAAAGCTTTCAACAGAGGCAGTAAGCAGTCAATGTAGTAGATGCTCACTCCATTTCCCTTCCATGTGTCCCTCCCAGGAATGAGGAAATGAGTAAGTAAAAGGCCCACCTACTGGATAAGCTACTATCCGGATCTTTAAAAACTGTTTTCCATTTAAATCCAACAGTTGTCTTTGACATGGAATGAAGAGTGGATACTCCTGGTCAATCGCAGAGAAAGGCAGCAGGACCCCAGAAAGACAATGGGAATCTTGATGGGCCATTTCAGGTTTGCTCTCTGTGCTAAACTTCAAAGAATTTGTGTATTTGAGAATGCTCTTAAGTGGAAGGTAAAGAAAGAATAGCTTCTGCCACATTGAGGTAGCTAGGAATTGGGCATCCATGTGGGCAGTTAGACTGAGGAGAATGAGTTCATCTATTGAGGCAGATTATCTGATTCAATGGTTGGCAAACTAGCATGGCTTTCAGGCCAAATCCAGCTGTTGAGTGTAAATAGTTTTTGGGTTTTTTTTTTAAAGAAAGCCACACCAATCTATTTAACCTATTGTTTAAGGTTACTTATGTTCTACAACAGCAGAGTTGAGTAGTTGTGACAGACAATGGCCCAAAAAGCCTAAAATATTTGATATATAGCCCTTTATAGAAAAAGTCTGCCAACACCTGATCTAATTCACTATTTCCTATACTGTATGCCTTGCAACACTAGTCCTGTGTGATATGGCCCCAAATATATTTGGGGAAGTTCTTCACACTGGATGCCCCACTTGGAAAATTCTTCACACCAGATGCTCACTGTCCTTTCTTTTTTTCAAATGATTTTTTTTAATGTATTTTATTGATTTTTCACAGAGAGGAAAGGAGAGGGATAGAGAGAAACATCAATCAGCTGCCTCCTGCACACCCCCTACTGGAGACGTGCCTGTAACCAAGGTATATGCCCTTGACCGGAATCGAACTTGGGACCCTTCAGTCCGCAGGCCGACGCCCTATCCACTGAGCCAAACCAGTCAGGGCTCACTATCCTTTTTTAAAGGCTCCAAGAAGCCTCCCAGCACACGTCTGTTTAGCTTTGTTTAACTCAGCATTCCTCAGACTCACTTGACCCTATCAACATTCCATGGAGCATAAGGAGCACACTCAGTGAAACTCCAATCTTGTTGCTTATTACTGTTCTTTGAATTGATTTTCTTTCTATTTATTTTCTAAGCCTGTGGATGAGCCTTGCTTAGATTTTCCAGTCCAGTGACAGTTATGCTGATGAAATCTGAGGGGAGGGCTGTAGTGTTCCCCTTAGGCCAGAGCAGTATAAGGGAACAGTGCCTCTCTCCCTGAGAAGGTGGCAACATTAAAAATTGGGGAGAACCTTCAGTGGGCCAGAGGATTCCTCCTTCAATGTCATTATAGTTTCTGTCTTTCTTGGATAATTCCTATGAGCAAAGACCATACTACCTTTCATATCCAAACAAAATAAAACTCATTTTTAAATACCATCCCTATTCACCTACCACCCATTTCCTCACTGACATTTACAACAGTATTCCTAGAAAGCTTTGTCTGTACTCATTTCTCCAACCCCCCTCTTCCTATTCTCTCTAGAATGTATTCTAGTCAGGCTTTACCCCCCACCACTCCCCTGAAATGGTTCTCGTCAAGGTCACCAAGATCTCCACATGTCTAAACCCAATGGTCAAGGCTCAGTCACCATATTTAAAGCATCTGCAGCATTCTACACAGAGAATGACCCTCCCTCCCCTTCTCTTGGTTTCTGGGGTCCCACTCTCCTCTGTCTCTCCTCCTATCTCATAGGCCCCTCCTCAGCTACTCTGTGGGTCGCCCTCATCTAATGAAGTGTTTTAAGACCCCTCAATGGAGTACTTTTCTCTAACTACCCTTTCTCTAGATGCTCTAATCCTCTCCATGACTTCATGGAGACTTCAACTACCAGTGAATCCATATTTCTATCTCCATCCTCAGTTTGGAATGCTCTTTCCCCAGAAATTTACTTGGGTCACTTCTTTCATGTTTCTGCTAAAACATTACATTATCAGTATGGCCCTCCCTGACCACTCTCTATAAATGTATGTATAAATAACAAAATAACAACCCTAACCCCTTCCTACCACTGTTCCCTTACCATGCTTTTTTATTTATTTATTTATTTTTTTATTTTTTTATCTTCTTAGCACTTAATTACCTCCTGGTAGCTGCTTAGTTATTTGTTGGTGTGTCTCCTCTCACTGGAACACAAGTTTCGTGAAGGCAGGGACTTTTTGTTCTAGTCCCAGGGCCTGGAACCCTAAAGACACACAGATGGCACTAAATATTTAGGGTGATGAATAAAGGTGTGAGTTATCCACCTTGGGGTTGTAGAGTTCAACATGATTTCACAGCTGGGTGAGCTAAGTATAGGTCTTTTTGCCCCAAATCACATGACTTGTTAGTGACTGATATTAGAAACCTAGTCACTTAGAGTCTCTTTTCAGTGCTAGGCACTTTGATGGGCAGTGGAACACAGGTTCACAGGTTCCATTTCTGCTCTTAGGAGTGAAGACCTGCTTAGTACAGACAATGGCAGCTCACCCCTTGATGGCTAGGCTAGGTTCTCTTAATAACCCCTTATTACCACCACCACCCTTTGAGGCCAAGAAGATGTTTGTCTTTAAATAGCTATTACTCTTCTATATAACATAAATCTTGCAGGATTATGCAGCAGGAAATGAATTTATACCTCACATTCAAGGTAACTTCTTCAGCTCTCTAAACTATAACTGTTAAGTAGTGAGTATCTTGTGTGATTTGGGAGGTGTCCAGTACCTAGTGGCTGATCTCTCATATTTGCATTTCCAGTTTTTAATGCTCATAACTTATCTAAGTGAACAGATTTAATTTTGTTCACCATAATTGGTGTTTAGTCCAAAGCATCGCAATTCTGCCCTTCCATTTTGAGAAAATTCTGTTACACAGTTGTAAGCAGGGAGGGGAAGGTGCTCTGTGAGAACTTTACCCATCCTGGTGGCCGACAGAAGAAAAACATTAAAAACCATTGCTTCAGAGGTCTTCCCTGTCTTCTACATGTTCAAAATGAACAATATTTTAGAACTCAGTTTTGCGTGAGATCTTGAATGTCATAATTGTCCCATAAAGGTCATATTCTGCATCCATGCAGTGACCTTCGACACATTTGTGACATGTGGGTCAGCTTCACTTGAGCTCTTTAGAAACAAAATATATTCACTCTCATATAACTTTCCTTAGCTTGAGTCCAAACCAGATCCCTAAAGCCTCCACATGGTGATCTTGGTTTTGCCTTTGACCCCTAGTTTCATGTAAGTCTCATATTCACTCATTCGCCAGGTCTTCCAACAGGCCTGTAAGCATGGAAAAATGCATTCATCCCATTCATTGTGGAATAGCAGCATAGCTCTGTTGGCTACTGAATCACAAATAGATTAGTAAATATTTCTGTTTACCCGCAGGCTGCAACAGGAGTCTGAAGCATTGCCACTACCAGGATATGGAGGGGACATCAAGGCATATGGATGGCAGATGACTCACTATTGGCTCAGTGGACAAATGATTCAGGGATGCTCATTCTTTGCTCTGACTTGGATCCTCTAATGTTCTGCATACTCTGGAGAAAGCTGTTATAACAATGGCTCTGACACCATTAGAATTCCTATTATTGAGAGAGATGCACTTTCATTTAAAGGGTTTCATTTTTCTTAGATGAGTTCTACATTCTGCTTTCCCTTCATTCAAATCCCGTGTTTATTATTTCCACTCCACTGCTGGCCTGATAAAGCTGAAATTCCACTCACACCAGCCAGCAAACGCGACTCCGGGCAGCAGCAGACAGGAGCACCTGGTCTGCTGGAGACAAAGGTTTCTCTCCAGTTTGGTCAGCAAGCTGGATTTAAACTGACAAGATCATAGCTCTACAAAAATAAGGTCTATTAATTGTCCTGTGGAAGGAAAAGGTCATTGGGCAAATGTTACCTTGTATCTCATTTCACAGCTAAAGCCTGGACTTTGGCATCAAATCATCTCTCTGTAACTAGATTCTGCCTCTCAACAATAATTTTAAAAATGACTAGGTCTCCTTGTGAATGTTGTTACTTGAATACATTTCACTTATACCCAAATCAGTCTGGAGTTGCTGACACTGTGCTTTCTCCAGGACCCCACTGAAAAATTTATTGAGGTGTCTGGGAGCATTAACTGACTTTCCCAGATCCCTGTTGGAGCCCATTCCTCAGGCTTCAGCTCCTAAGGAAGAACAGCAGTTTCCTTTGTGTGACCTGAGTCACTAACAATGGCAGAGCATGGGAGTGGGGTGGGTGGGAAAAAGCTGCCCGTTAGACCAAACACGATTCACCTACAGCCTCCAGGGATGGATGGGGTGCAGAGGAACGGCAGCAAAGAGCCCACATCCCAGTTACAGGCCTCGAGGGGTGGAAGGTGTGGGCGATGTGTCGTGTGTAGACAAGAAGCTGCTGTAGAAGAGGTTTTCTCCAGCTCTCTTTGGGGCATTGTGGGTAGAAGCCACAGGTTTCACCTCCTTGGACTGGCGAGAGCACATTTTCAGATTGAATACACACTATGTGCCCACCCAAAAGCAAACATTCTCATAGACAGTACTTCGTTTAGTTCTCACCATAACCATGGGAGATAGGTAGACTTTTAATGCCTTGCCTTTGTCTGTCTGTTTGCTGTTAGCAGTTTGATTAAATGGTTATGTCAACCATCTTAACTCTTACCATGAAGAAGGCAGAGATTAAATGAATAAATAAATAAGCAAACAGCAGACAGACAAGTAGGCTCTTTCTCTCCAGTATCAATGCCAGAGCAGATCCAGGCAGGAAGCCTTGCATGATCACATGGCCGAGAGTGCAGAAGTGGGACTTGACAGAGAGCAGCACTGAAACCCTTCCTCCTCCTTCCGCGCCCACTGCCTTCCATGGTAACGACCCGCTTAATGCCTTTGTGCTCATAAGACACCCTTGTAGTCACCAGCTCAGTAGTGTGCTGCCCCTTTCATTTAAGCTCCAAGATTTTTCTTTATTTTTTTTTTAATCTTTACCAAAAGGATCCTTAAAGTCCCTGATAAGCTTCACTTCACCCTGTTGTTTTGGTCTCACTCATTCAGGGCAGTGGTGTCCACATTTCAGGGTTCCACACTGAAGACAAGTGTAGGAATCTACTTCCAACATGGACAGTTTCTCTCTGGTTCTCAAAGTTATCGTGAGAGGCACCAGCACGGAACCTGCTGTGGGGGAATCACTCTGGGCGAAGGGGGGCTCCCTATAGTCCTTCTCTTTCCAGCCCTGCTCTTTGCACCCACTGTGCCTTTCCCGCTGGCCCCAGGCCTCGAGGCTGGCCTGCTGGGGAGGAGTCCAGGATGTCCAGTCTCCAGGTGTGTTAGCTCATGAAGGCGATGGGAGAGGGATGGAGAGCCACGGTATTCTCACTGAGGGTTGAACTGTTGTTATGAGGAGGTGAATCTGGGGACAGATGGTTTTGCTGTCTTCCCTCCTGTCTTCAGACCTAACTCTCCTTGACCTAACTCTTATTCAGGCTCCTCTACATCCTCTAGGCCTTGACCTTCAGTGCCCATCCTTGTCGGGCCTGCACAGCCTGTTTTTAGTAAGAATTCTGCCAAGTCGATTTAGCCAGAATCTGCCACCCCCATTATCTGACCAAATTATTCACCCCCCGCATTCCCCAGGTAATATGTGACTACCTCAGCCTGCCTTCAGCAAGAATTCTGTTAGGCTAGTGTAACAAGAATTACCTGACTCTCTTAGTCATTTGCCATCCAGCAATTGCTTTTGGCTATAAATCCTCACTTCTCCTTTCACATTTGGAATAGAGCCAGTTCTATACCGAGTTCTCCTTTCCGCTATTGCGATTGTATCCCTGAGTAAAATCTGCTCTCACCGCTGTAGCAACTATTTCACCCCGTTTTCCCTGACACTCCCACACAGGGAACTGTGAGCTCTGAACTATGCAGTGCCTCAGAACAACTGCAGACCAGCTTGGGAAGAAAGGAATCAAATCAAAGGTAAACGCAGGGAGCGGGGCCTCCTGGCGCTCTGGGAGCCCCCGCAAGGAGAGGTCGGAGTACACCGCATGTTAAAGCACAGGACCAAGCATGAGCTTCCTCAGAAAGGAACACAACTGAGAGCAAACTGGTGGATTTTAGTTCGATTTACATTCGCTCCCCCCAGCTCATTGTTTAGTCATGAGTGCTCTGAGATAATCGTGCTCATCGGTCACTTTCTGTAAATAAACCCAAATAACCTTATTAACCCAAATTATTTTTTGAATGCCTGTGCCAAAAGGAGGCCTAGAGCTAAATTTGGTGCTCAACTGCAATAATAAATTTATCCCAGATGTCTGGCATTTCTCATTCTCTTCTCCTTTTAATTAGTTTTGGCTCCCTGTCCATTTTTAATTGTCCAGGTTTATTTGAGACTTAACAAAACAGAACACTTCAAGTCCCTTTGCATTTCTCCTCAGGAAGTCAAATTAGCTAATACTTTCAGATACTGACACTTCCTTTCAGGGACTAAGCCCTTCCTGTAAAAAAAAAAAAAAATAGCTTGGAAACATGAGTGTAAATGGAAACACAGTCCATTGGCTTGGACGCTGTTCCTCCCTGCTGTAGACATCAGCTGATGTCT
The DNA here is from genome assembly GCF_964212035.1 of Myotis nattereri. Lineage (NCBI taxonomy): Eukaryota > Metazoa > Chordata > Mammalia > Chiroptera > Vespertilionidae > Myotis > Myotis nattereri. The sequence continues at coordinate 70,670,671 of NC_138085.1, read as the reverse complement.
GACCTTCAGCTGGGCGTGCACCACACAGATACAAGGACCTGACACATCTATGCCTCCACCTCTAAGAAAATAAAGCCCTGTTCTCCATGGACCGGGGACTTTGAACACCAGATAGTAGTCTGAGGTTCAGTGTTCTTCCACAACAAATAAACAGCCTCTTATACCATAAAGAAAACTTACAGAGTCCAGACAAAACGGCTTCAAATACTGCCAAATGCAATTATCAAGGCTGATTTACTCCCACCTGGGATAACCTGGTTACTTAGCTTTGTATGGGTTCCGCTGGATTTGCCTCCCCCTCTGACAAAGTAAAGACAAGTCCACCTCTAGGCAATCAGGGAGCAGAGGGGCTCTATGGCACAGGGACTAATGGGCAATAAGGCAGAAGCCAGTGTTTGCTGCCTAACTCCACCACCCAACCAATGTTGTTCCGGCCCAGGCAGCCGAAGCTGTAGGAGACTCACCAGGGATGCCAGGAATTGAGAAACATGGAGAGGAGCCAGGCAGTGTTAGTTTCCTTCTGCCCTTCCTGTGGTTCCTTCCCTAAAACAGTGCCCTGCTTTTCTTGAGTCCCTGGATCCTTAGACATCTGCTGACCAGGGCCACCTGCTTCCCCAAACTCTCCCTTGACAACAACCCCTGCAGTAAGTTCCAGGGGCGCCTAGCAACATGGGACCTGTTTCTAATCTCAGGTCCACTTGCCAGCTCTGTATCACTTGACCTCATAGAAGTTGGCTTTGCTCAACCAGCTATGTCCAAGAACCCATGTAGCAAGAATACTGTCAAGATGGTTCAGCCAGAACCTCTCATCCTCAGTATCCTTTAGCCCTGGCCTGTCTTCAGCAAGACTTGTGTTATGCCTATTTAGCCAGAATCTTCCTTTATCCCTGATGTTTCCTTTCAGTAACTTTCCTTCTCCCCGAGCCCCTCTCTTTAGTTATACAATCATAATTTTCCTTGTTGTACTCTGGGTTTAGCCCAATCTCTCTCCTTTACTATAAAACTCCTATTGCAATAGTCTTAAAGTCTGCCTTATCATTCTTTATAGTGTCACAAATAATTTTTTCTTTAACAAGACCCCAAGCACCTGTGGTCTTGCTTGTGACTTTTAGAATGCTGTTCCCTGTTCTCCACTTTCCTACTTGGGTAAGTGATATTCACATTTCAAGTTATAATGTCACCTTCTTTGGGAACTTTTCACAACCCCCATGCTCATTACAAACTTCTCTTGTGCAGTACTCTGATACCACACAGCCAGCTATCAAATTACCATTCCATCTTTCTCTAATTTTTGACCTTGAGCAAGTTATTTAACCTGTCTGTGCCTCAGTTCCCTCATCAAAAAATGAGGATAATAATATTACCTACCACATTCAGTTGTTTAATTAATGCTTTAATTCTATTAAATGCTTAGATATAGTGTCTGGCTCAAACCAAATAATAAATTTTATTGTTATTACAGAGCTCTTTTAATATTTTCCAACTATCATTGTTAGCAATACTATCTGCCCTGCCCCTAGGCCCCAATCCTAGGCCAGGAAGCTCCTGACTAGGTTGGGTTTGGGTCTCATTAATCTTTGCACTTTCCTCCAGCTTCCCATCACATGGTTCACAGGATGCACTCGGTGCCTGTGCTGATAATAGGTCTGATTCAAGATTCCCAGCAGGTGTTGATGAGTGCTAATGCTTTAATATGACCTCTCTTTCAGTTTGTGTTTTTTTTTTCAACAGCTTCATTGAGATAGCTTTGATACATAAAAATTGTACATATTTAAGATGAGCAACTTGATGTTTTGATATACATATAAATTGTAATAGAGCACCACAGTCAAGCTAATTAACATAGCCATCACCTCTGCTTACCAGTGTGCGTGTGTGCACGTGTGTGTGTGTGAGAGAGAGAGAAAGAGGAGAGAGAGAGAGAGAGAGAGAGAGAGAGAGAGAGAGAGAGGTGAGAAGGTTGAAGACGTATCCTCTTCACAAATTTCAAGTACACAATACAGTACGGTTAACTATTGTCACCACGTTGTACATAAGATCTCTAGAACCTACATAACTAAAACTTTGTGACCTTTGGCCACCATCATCCCATTTCTCTCACCCACCCCCAGCCCCTGGCAACCACCATTCTACTCTCTGCTTTGATGAATCTGACCATGTTAGATTCTATTTATAAGTGAGGTTGGGCAGTATTTGTCATTCTGTTTCACTAAGCATAATGTCTTTCAGCTCTATCCAGGTTGTCACAAATGGCAGGATTTCACTCTTTTTTTTTTAATATTTTTTATTGATTAAGATATTGCATATGTGTACCCTCTACCCCCCGCCCCCCCCCCCCGCTCATCCCCTCACCCCCCCGTTGTCCGTGTCCATTGGTTAGGCCTATATGCTTGCATATAAGTCCTTTGGTTGATCCTTCCCCCTTGCCCCCACCCTCCCCTACCTTCCCTCCAAGGCCCGACAGTCCAATCAAAGCCTCTCCGTCTCTGGATCAGTCCTTGTTCATCAGTTTATGTTGTTCATTATATTCCACAAATAAGTGAGATCTTGTGGTATTTATCCGCTCTCCAGTTCCATCGATGCTGTGGCAAATGGTAAGAGTTCCTTTTTCTTCTTCCTCTTCTTAAAGAATACCTTTCAGCATTTCATATAATGCTGGTTTGGTGGTGATGAACTCCTTTAGCTTTTTCTTATCCGTGAAGCTCTTTATCTGACCTTCCATTCTGAATGATAGCTTTGCTGGATAAAGTAATCTTGGTTGCAGGCTCTTGCTATTCATCTCTTTGAATATTTCTTGCCACTCTCTTCTGGCCTGCATGGTTTCTGTTGAGAAATCAGCTGACAGTCGGATGGGTACTCCCTTGTAGGTAACTGACTGTCTTTCTCTTGCTGCTTTTAAGATTCTCTCTTTATCTTTTGCTCTTGGCATTTTAATTATGATGTGTCTTGGTGTGGTCCTCTTTGGATTCCTTTTGTTTGGGGTTCTCTGCGCTTCTTGGACTTGTAGGTCCATTTCTTTCACCAGGTGGGGGAACTTTTCTGTCATTATTTCTTCAAAAAGGTTTTCAATATCTTGCCCTCTCTCTCCTTCTGGTACCCCTATGATTCTGATGTTGGTACGCTTGAAGTTGTCCCAGAGGTTCCTTACACTATCTTCATACTTTTTGAATCTCTTTTCTTTTTTCTTTTTCGGTTGGGTATTTTTTGTTTCTTTGTATTTCAAATCTTTGACTTGATTCTTGGGATCCTCTTGTCTGCTGTTGGATCTCTGTAAAATATTCTTTATTTCAGTCAGTGTATGCTTAATTTCTAGTTGGTCCTTTTTCATGTCCTCCATGGTCTCACTATACTCCTTGAGGGATTCATTAAATTTATCGGCGGTTTCCATAAAATTCTTGAAAAACCTTATAAACGTGGCCTTGAACTCTATATCCAGTCGTCTGTCCTCCTCCGTTTCTGACAATTGTGACCTGTTTCTCTGTCTCCGCATTTTGGCTGCTTCCCTGTGTTGATAGAGTGGCCCTGCGCGCCAGGTGTCCTGTAGGGCCCAGTGGCTCAGCCTCCCCAGTTACCTGGGGTGGACACTCTTGGTGCACTCTTGGTGCCTTGGTTGATGTAGGATCACTGGGAGGAATTGACCTCCAGGCCAATTGGCTGTGGGAAGCAGCTGTGTCTGAAGTGGGAGAATGGTCCCCCTCTGACCACTGGGTACAGTGGCTCCTGGATCTAAGGAGGTGCTAATTCAGCCCCTGCCTGAGGCCACACAGCCGGAGCCACGAAGAGGCTCAGCTGTGAAGCAATGCAAGCCGCTGCGGGGCCTTGGGCCTTCTCTTGGAAGTTCCCGGTCTGGCTGGCCTGGCTGCAGTTATGTAATTATCAGGTTGCAAAGGGCCGGGGCATTCACATGCAAAAGCCTCTGCTGCAGCCTGGGTGGGGCGGGGTCTCAGGGAGGCAAAAGGGCGGAGAAAGAAGCAATGGCTGATTCTCCGCGCCCAGAGTCGCGCATCTCAGTGTCCCGGTAACGGCTGCAAGCACCTCTGAGGGAAATCCGCCCTCAAGTTCGCCCGCTGCCGCCTGAGAGAGCAGCCTCTCCCCGTATGTGTCCTGGGTCCCCAGAGACTTCCCAGAACCGGAGATCAGAGCAGTCGGAAGCTTGTGATTCAAAAAGACATCCGCGTCCTCAGGTGCCACCCCCTTTCCGCGCGCGCGAGCCGCCGCAGTACCTCTGCACTCAGCCTCCGCAGCTCCTCTGGCTCCCAGCGTGCTTTTCTTTTCTTCTAGTTGTAGAAATTACACTCAGCCAGCCTTCCTGTTTTTCTGGACGATGTTTGCTCCGTCCTTTGGGATAATTTTCAATTGCTGTGGGAGGCGACTATTTCCCGGTGTTTATCTATGCCGCCATCTTAGTTTCTCCAGGATTTCACTCTTTTAAAAAAAATATATTTTATTGATTTTTTTACAGAGAGGAAGGGAGAGGGATAGAGAGTTAGAAACATGGATGAGAGAGAAACGTCAATCAGCTGCCTCCTGCACACCCTCTACTGGGGATGTGCCCACAACCACGGTACATGCCCTTGACCAGAATCGAACCTGGGACCCTTCAGTCCATAGGCTGACGCTCTATCCACTGGGCCAAACTGGTTAGGGCAGGATTTCACTCTTTTTAAGGTTGAATTAATATTCCATTGTATGTATATGTAGCCCACGTGTTTTTTTTTTATCAATTCCTCCACCACAGGACATTGAGGTTTTTTCCATATCTTGGCTGTTGTGAATAAAGCTGTGATGAACATGGGAGAGCGGATAGTTTTTTGTGATCCTGACCCTTTGGTTATATACCCAGACATGGGACTCCGGGATCATATTGATCTTAGTGATAATTTTTTGGATAGGGCACTATAGCCCGGTGCCTGGCACCTAGGAGCACTCAGTGCTGACGCGGACCCTTCTTGACCTAACTTAACTTTAGTCAGACTCCTCTGAGCCCACTGTTGACTCTTCCTTTCTAGCCCACATCATAGTTGGGCCTGGGAGACCTGTCCTTATATGGCAACTATAGGTAGGTGGCTTAGGATCAAATGCAAGAGGGGGTATAGAGTCTGCCCCAGCACAACCATCATTCTCCTTCCTCAACATGGTGAACTGCGCAGTAGGGGCTGGGCCAGTACTTTAGAAGCTGCTCCTTGTCTCTGACCCACATTCAACCCAGTTCAGAACAATCAAGCAAGCCTTTACTCAGGGAGAGGCCTCATCTTAGGAAACCAATGTTTCTGATCAAAGGTCAACCTCAAAATCCAATCCAGAAGCAATTACAGTCCAGTTTAAGAGCCACAGTTGAAGTTCAAAGTCCAGCCTTTTTTTCTGAAACAACTTGTCTCTGCCCTTTGACAAACAAGGTTGAGTCTCAGGGGACTGAACTACAACTTTAATTTAAAATCCTAAGCTCAGTGCTCCTTCTGAGTTGTCATCAGTTTGTTATACGGCTTTGTTCAAAACGCCAAGGTCAGTGGGCATGCGCTCTGCCATCCACTTTCACCTCCATTTCAGTGATGCTCTGTCCCTGAACCCACTTGCCCTAATTTTGGGGAAAGAGGGTCCCTCCTCCTCTCTAGACCCGGCCCCTCCCATGTGTTCCTACCCTCTCTTTCTCCTCCAGGATTTGAAGACACTACCCCTGCCCCTCCCAAGTTCTCCCCTCCCCATCACCTGCTGTCTCCCAGTACCGAGTTGTCCAAACTAAAAAACAGGCAGGTGGTTACCACCAGTGAGAAAGATGATTGAAAAATAAAACACTTTAAATATTTTGATGCTGCGTTTATTTGAATATGTATTAAGAAGAAAATTATACACATTAACCTATAATTTTATAGGTATCATGGCCTTATATGAGGTTTTATATTTAAGTTTTTTTCAAAAAGTTAATTGGGTTCTAATAATACCAAGTAAGTGATAGCAGGAGTGGTATGAACCTTTAGAAGCAATGACCTGTAACTGGCACAATCTTTGCACTGTAGAGAGCCCTGGGTTTACAGCCAGAAGTTCCCACTCTGCCATGCACTTGCTGAGTGGCCTTGGGTTAAATGCCTTAACCTCTCTGGGCCTCCTCTGGGATCATGTGTGATTTCATGGGGCTGGCTACTTCCCCAATTTTCAAATGTGCTTGGATGTTTCCAGTGTGGAAAAAAACAAACAAAAAAAACAAAACAACAAAAAATAAACTCCCCAAACTGTTCCTTGGGTGTGCTGAACCCTCAAGTTCTAGTTCTCCTCATTCTCTCCCTCCCTTTTGAGTAAATGGATTCTGAGGGTAATGTATTCTTCACCCCTTCTCTACCTTAAAATCCTCATACTTTGCCTGCCAGCCTGGTAACCCCCTGAAAGAGTCCTCTCAATGACACTGTGACTTCCTCAACAAAAAGCATACTGCTACCATGCTTGCTCTAGAACAATCCAATGTACATGGGCTTTGTGACAGGCCTGGGAACCTCCCCTGATATATGGTGTGCTGTATCCAGGAGAATGGATTCTGAACTCTCCTTGTCTCAGTAACAAGGAGACCTTTAGAACCTATCTCCATGCATTCATAGTTGAAGACCCCTCCTGGATTGTCACACAACATGCAGCTAGACTCCCTAGGCTGCTGCCCTCACTCAGCTGTGCTACTGCCTTCCAATGATGGCAGAACTGCCAGGAAGTAGCCCCTGGGGCACTGGCATATAATTATGGGCTGCATCAGATGCCAATACTCACAGGGAAGGCCTCCAAAAAACATCAAGCTAGGGCAGCCCAGTGGCAGCCTCGAGAGAAGTCCTGGGAGAATGAACATAGTGGCTGGGTTTCTAGGTTCATTATTTGGCTTTCCAGCCTTGGACCAAATGGCTCCCTTTCTTCCTGTCTCAGTCTCTTAATGGACTAAACGGCAATAATTAATATTAAAATATTTCTTTGCTAGAGGCTGCTATACAGAAGTGCCACAAACTGGGTGGCTTAAAGGAGAGAAATGTATTGTCTCACAATTCTGGAAGCTGGAAGTACAAAATCAAGGTACTAGCAGGGTTGGTTCCTTCTGAAGACTCTAAGCTAAGCACCCCTTCCAGGCCCCTCTCCTGGGTTTAGAGAGGCCATCTCTATGTTCAAATGGTACTCTCTCTCTGCGTTTGTCAGTGTCCAAATTTCTCCTTTTTTATAAGAAAACAGGTCTTATTGGATTAGGGGCCCATACTCCTCTAGAATGACCTCATCTTAATTAATTACATCTGCAACAACGCTATTATTTGGCTTTCTGATGTACTAGGGGTTAAAACTTCAACATGAAAATTTGGGGCAGGGCACAATTCAATCCTTAACAGACTTGAAGACCTGATTGAATGAGGTGTCAGGCGCCTGGGTATATGGAGTCAGCTCTCTAGGCCTTAGGCTTCTCCGCATCTCTTCAGTCTGAAGGTAGGACTAGATCTTGTCAAAGATCCCCTCAGCTCTAGCAGTCAATGGCTTCATTATCTAATTGAAATGAATCCAAATGTTTGCTAAGCATTTAAAACTTCTTACATGGAAGATACAGTATAAACACTAGGAAATAACCCCAGAGCCTCTGTAGAAAGAGTGCATACAAATTCAAAGTGGTTTTCAAACATAGTTCATTAATCCTTACAAATCCCCTGTCAGACAGTATTATTAAAGAGCCAACTAACAATTGTGCTATAATCTGGTCAAGTAAAAGAACAGTATCTCCGACAAGATAACAGAAGACTTATCTGCAGCGAGGGAGGGCTGACGACGCAAAGGCCAGGCAAGTGAGAAACAAACAGAAAATTTCAGCTCAGGTGGCTTGGAAATAGGGGTTGGGAAGGAGGCTTTGGCTGCCACTGGGGACTTCCCAGAGGAGGGAGGGGAGATTTATGAGCAGACCTTCCAGAACACATGCATCATTCATAGCCTCTAATTTTTCATGCATAAATGTTTGAGCTGATATTTAAGATTCAGGAAATCTTTTGGGAGGAAATTATAATGTTTTCCTGAGGTGAGAAAAGAGCACTGCCCTAGATGATTTTTTTTTCTAGAAGGTGGAAAAAAGGTATCCAGTTTTTCTACCAGGGCTAAAAATGTAGGTGAGGTTGAGGCGACAGAAATGTGGCCGTTTCCCAGAAGCCCTCCATCCTGCAGCCACCGGCTATGTCCTCATCCTGACCAGCTTTCAGAGCAGCTGACCATGAGGCACACTCTATTCCAACACCTGATTTTACACTCCATCTAGAAGGCGCAGTGACAGGTGGCAATCTGAGGCTGAAGTCGACCCTGAGCAGTGGGACAGGAAGTCTGGACTTGCACAGTCTCTCCACTAATGAATGATGGAAGGGGCTGAGAAGGCACTGCTTGCCCACCCCAACCTTAAATAGTTCTGTCACTGGCTGCCTTATGGCCTAAAATTCCACTACTGGTGATTTTGGGGTTGCAAGAATTTCTATCTCCAATGACCTCTTTTAAAACCAAATGTTTCTGGAGAGGTGAGGACTAGACCTCAGTGTGGAAGGACTTGTCCCAACTATCCTTCTCCATGGTGCTGAAAGATGACAGAGAGGGACTGAGCGGGGCATGTGCCCAAAGCTGTGGTGGGAAGTAGGCAGGAGGAGAAGAACAAAAAAGGGATGCGGTGGGTAATGGGAAGACAATGAATATCATTTCTGCTTGCCTCACTACTCTGCCACATGGGCTACAACACAGGTTAACCTCATCTAGTGAAGCAGCAATACTAGTTTACCGGTTCATTGTAATGAAGTATCAATATGGCTGAAATACTTTACCATTTAACACTGTGATAGGGTTGGTAAACCTGATCACATGCAGTCAGACACTCTTGCAGGGTTCTACTGAGGCTGCTTTTATTATCAAAACAAACAAATACGCTTTGAAGATGATGACTTTAACAGAACCTGGCTCCTCTGCATGCCCTGCCCCCGCCTCATCTTTTAACACTCCTTCAAACATACCTGCATCCAATTTCTTCTAGCTCCCCAAGTGTACCAGCCCCTCACACATGCTGTTTCTGGGCCTTTCCATCTGGCTAACCACTATTCTTCATTCAAGACTAAACTCAAGCTGCCCCTTTCAGAAAGCCTTCCCTGACTTCCAGGTGAGGTCCCTCCCCTGCACCTGCAGCACTTATCATTCTGGTTATGACTGTTAGTTTAGTATCCGGGTTCTTCCTCTTGAGCATCGGCAGAATCGACAGTCTCCAACCAGGCATCCCGGGTGTGAGACCTAGTCCCTGGCACCTAAGAAACACTGAAAACCATTTATTGTGAATGAACCTTTTTTTTTTTAACCTGTTGAATTTGCTGATTAAAAAATTATAGAACTCACTTGTGGTGAGGGTGAGTTGAAGCACTCATCTTCCACTTCGTAGTGGAAATATAAATTGATTCAAGGCTCGTGCAAAGCCATTTGGCTCAATGTGTTGAGCAATAGCAGCTTTATAGCCTTTGACCCTGGCACAGCTTTTCTGGGAATCTGGTCTCAGGAAATAATATAAACTATGAAAAAGTGATCATCATTATGACAGTTAGGCAGCATTATTTAAAACAGAAAATACGTGTAAGGAACTTAAATGTCCAATTATAGATGAATGGTTAAATGTAATCTGATCCAATGGTTCCCAAACATTAAAAATCATGGTTATGAAACCCTATATCAAGTGTGGAAAAGAATTATGATAGAATATAAAATAAAAAGATATAAAATGCATATATAGAATGATTATGACTATGTAAAATAAAAATAATAGCTAACACACATTGGTGGCCCATTATCATATTTCATGTATGTAAGTATTTAAGTTCTTATAACCCTACATGGTGGGTACTAACAAAGATTCTCTCCTTAAAAAATCTAGGCAAGCTTTTCTGAGTTTGCTTTTCAACTAGGCCCAACCTGGGGCTCTTATGTCCTTTGTAGAGCCCAATTCTAGTAAGAATCTTGCTAAGTTAGTTTAACCAGAACCTCTCAAAATCTTATTACCCTCGATATTTGATCCAGTTCCCCATTCTCCAGCATCTCCCAGGGATGTCTGATCGCCCTGACCTGCCTTCAGCAGGAATCCTCTTAGATCAATTTAGCCAGAGTCCTCCCTTACCCCTGATATTTCCTCTGAGTAGCTTCCCGCCCAATGATCCCCACCCTGCTCCTTGGCTATCGATTTCCACTTTTCCTTGTATTCAGAGTTGAGCCCAATCTCTCTCCACTACTACCATTGTAGTAGGCTCTCTTGCATAAAGTATGCCTTATGTCACAAATGCCTCTTTTGACAGTGCTATTAATATCTCCATTTTATATATGATGGGGGCAGAAGTACTGAAAGGTTAATTAACTAGTCCTAAATCAAACAGCTGGTAAGTAACAGAGCCTGGATTCGAACCCAGTCTATGTACAGAGACTGTGCTCTTAACCACTGTGATATAAAATTCATCCAGAAGTTGGAAGAAGACAGACAGACTTCTAATGCCTTTTTAAGGTTGTGAAAACACATATGACTTTCCTTTTTTCTCTATCTAAAATTTTCTATAAATGTGTTTATATTACCTTTATAACAGCACAATATATTAAATTAAAAAGTTATAAATTTAATCATATTATATAAATCTTCAAATGTTTACTTGCAAAGCCTGTTTACAACAGTTATTCAGTTGTTGGGTTAAATATTCTGGAGCTGTCTTGAATAAAAATGTTTAAATACTCAGTTATCTGATGCACACACAGAAAGATACACATAAAGCAAAAATTATATTTCTGCTCGTTTTTTTTTTCCTTTTCAATAAAGTGTATTCACTGTAATGGGAAACATATGGGATCGGATGTTTCTACCCTAGCAGGATTCTTCACAGAAAGAAATCAATTCACACAAAAAATCCTTTGTCAAACCATGTCTTCTGCTTTCTGTTTGCAAAATACGCGCACTGCAGTGTGGGAGGGGGAGTGGGGGAATGGGTTCTCCCTGGGCTCGAATACCAGCCCTGAACGAAGCAGCTGTTAGCAGGAACCCTAAATAAACCAGGTCTAGGGGCACTGCTCAGGTGGGGCAGTCTGAGAAGAGACCAGTGTTGTGCCCATTTCAGGGGCACAAGGAAGGGCACCCTTAAGTTTCTTCTAAGTTCACCTAATTTGAGGTATTTTATGAAAGCAGAAGCAACCATCCAGATTTCCTTGTGCTCTAGCACACAAATGTTTCTGTGTTTCAAAGATTCAACGTCTGTAGATGATTGAGAAAAATTCTCTCTTCCATGTAAAGATACAGCAAGAAGGTGACCATCTGCAAGCCAGGATGACAATCTTCACCAAGAACCTGGCCATGCTGGTACCTTGACCTTGGACTTCCCAGCCTCCTGAACCATGAGAAAGGAATGTCATTTGTTCACCCCTGTTCGTGGTATTATGTTATAGCATTCCAAGAAGACTAACTTAGTATGCTTTTTCCACTCTACTTTCTGCTTCAAACATGGCTGCTAGAGCAAGAAAGATAGGTCTCTATCTCTGCCAGAGATGACAGAGGGGAGGTCCCAGGGAATAGGAGAAACCTGCAGTAACAAGACATCCTTGCACCCAGGGCCCCTCCAAACTACCTGCGATCCATTCTCTGCAGTTATTATACCTACTTCTAGGAGCCTGGCTGCAGTTTCCAAAAGACACCAGTGTCAGGTAATCACGCCCTTCATCTCTTTCTTTTTTTAATTTCTTTTTTTTTTAATCCTCACCCGAGGATATTTTTTCCATTGATTTTAAGAGAGCGTGGAAGACAGAGGGAAAGACAGAGAGAAACATCAATGTGAGAGAAACACATCGATTGGCTACCTTCTGCACGCGTGCTGACCAGGGCCCCGGCCAGGGAGGAGCCCACAACCTAAGTATGTGCCCTTGATTGGAATCGAACCCAGGACCTTTTGGTCCACAGGCCGATGCTCTATCCACTGAGCCAAACAGGCTGGGGCCCAGCATCTCTTTAATGATGCTTAATACCAGGCGCCACTGTGGCTCTGAGGCCTCACTGACACGAGGAAGCTCAGCTGGGGAGACGCTCTCTGGGAGGCATACAGCAGCCTTTTCCAGACCACACGGCTCTGTTTTATAAAAGATTTCTCTCTAACACAATTATAACAGAAAATTCTCGTCTGTTCTCAGGCCCCAGACGCCCTCTACACAGCACCCAGAGAGAACAACACATCATTTCATGTATTGTAAGGGCAAGGCTATTTGCAAGAAGAATATTTGCCTGCTCTCCACTCCCTGTCCCCACAAACACCACTCACTCACTGTTGATGCTGCACATTTCTGCATTAGATGGCAGGTAGGCCACGTCCATGTCCTAATTTAGCAAATGAAGATGATTACTGTATTTATGTTGTGTGAACTGTAGTAGGCCAGGGAATTGTGAAGCATTTGATCCGTCCAACTTCAGTCTCATTTCTCACACACGTGCCTCCGGCTGGTTGACTGTTAAGACCCCAGCAGGGGAGAGGAATGAGAAGACACGAGTCACATCTTGTTTGTTACAACAGGAACATGTCCCAGGACCTTCTGAAGGCGGGGGCAGAGGGTGGAATGATGAATACTTCAAGTTCTATGAATCAAATATGAATTGAACTGTAATCAGGGCTTAAAGTAGATGGCTGCATAATAAGTGCTAAACAATTCATCTTTCTGTCAGGCAGCGGGAAGTAATTTATTCATTACCATTTAAACAAGAAGAGACCTTGTGTGTATAAAGACAGAAAAGTTTAGTGTGCTCCATTTTCGATGGCACTGCAAAGGACCCAAGTTGAAAGTGCTGAGAAAGGGAAAAGGAGTGAAATAATCTTTAGAGCATCAAACCTTGATTTAGGTTGGGAAACATCATTAATTCCTTTTCAGCATTCAGTTGAGAAATCAACAGGGCTTAGCTGAAGAATTCTTTAGATGAAAAATGGGTAAATTCAGTAAAGCTTGATCTTACTTTATGTATCTCAGGCAGTCCCCAAACAGCTATGTGTGAAGTTAGAAAGTATGCATTAAGCTACATTCTTTCCCCTTTAACTTCCATTATGATTTCAGAGATATGTTTCCTTGAGACCCCAAAATACAATAAAAGCACCATTTAGGCTTCTTATGATTCACTGCAAGCATTCTACCTTTGTCAACGGGCAATCTCTAGGCATTAAATCGTCCCACAAAACTGTAAGAAAAATGTACACTTTTCCACATAATCTTAGCACATTCAGGATGAATCACATATATTCTCCATTAAAACATGTTATATGACTAATTTTCACTTTACTTCAAATTTTTTGTGACTCCCTGGGAGTTAAGTGCACAGGCAGCCATAGGTACCAGGAGAATGCTTCAGGATTTCAGCCAAACTCATGAGCTGGAGGAACCATATGGCAGAGTTTTCTTGGGCAGAATTCAGTTGTAGCACTTCACAAGTATTATACTGTACTCATTTGTTATTGCATAGCAAATACCATGTTGTGTTATAAAGAAACCAGTTTACAGTTCTGTTTCAAAACTTAGTGAAATTCTGTTTAAAATGCTAGAGTCAGAAAAATATGTCTGGCCACCTTAATAACTAAAACCAAATGTTTGGCAAAGACTGGACTTCAAATCCTGCTTGCCGAAATAGTTCATGTGTAATCCCAAACAACTCCATGCAAATAACTTTTAAATTAATAAAACTTTAAAGGAGAAAAATCTGTTTTAAAAAGAGCATGATAAAAGAGTTACATGATACAGATTTATTATGTTCACGACTCTCTGAGTTGTCTCTTTACAGCAACTGGAGCAGCCCCCGGACAGAGAATGACCCATGAATAGGTATAGTCATTCTGCCTAATGTGGAGAAGCTGCAAGGAACCCAAATAGAAATGGAGCCTGAGACTGCCATGGGAGTGTGTGGAAGGCAAAGTGATATGCTTTCTCTGGTAAGCTGCACGTTGTTATTTAAAGAGGACACACAGCTCTCTGCTTAGTTATGTGTGCATCAGAGCAGTGGGGTCAGATCTAGACCCGGGCATCCTGTGAGAACTGCCCCCTCACACATGTTTCTGGGTCCTTAAGAAGCCCCACACTCAAAGCTAAGCTATGGGACTACCGCCTATTATCCATAATCAAACTAATTTGTCATATCAAATATTTAAAACTTTATTGTATTTTACAAAGTAACTTATTCAAATTCAAGTGCTAGGAAGTTTACAAATCTAAGGAGCCCAAATTGGTTAGCTCAGGTGGTTAGAGCGTCATCCCTTTACACCAAGGTTGAGATTTCCCTCTCTCTCTCTCTCTCTCTCTCTCTCTCTCTCAGATCAATGAATAAAATATTTAAAAAACAGTCTAAGGAAAAAAAGGGGAAACCATGCCAGAGACGCCTGATAGTCAAGCCAATTAAAGCACAGAGGCCTTGTTGTCAATACACCGAATGTCCAAGGCCACTCTGTGCCTAGGCTAGGATACCATAAGCAGGTGCAAGGACACAAGCACAACAATCCCACAATATACTGCACATGTGTGCCCTTCTGTAACCACAATATGATTGATGTCATTATTGGTACAAAGCCTTCTTTGTCTAAGGCAGCGGTTCTCAACCCTTTCACAGGGGTCGCCTAAGACCATCGGAAAACACATATATAATTACATATTGTTTTTGTGATTAATCACTATGCTTTAATTATGTTCAATTTGTAACAATGAAATTGGGGGTCACCAGGAACTGTATTAAAGGGTCGTGGCATTAGGAAGGTTGAGAACCACTGGTCTAAGGAGACATATACAGGTTATTGACTAGCTAGTGTGCAGGGCAGAGGAGTGTGTTAGAGACAGGGGAGACAGAGCTGAGAGCTGGTACTGCTACAATGTAAGACTGAGAGCTCAAAGAGAGCTCAGATATAGCTACCATGTTAACCAGCCAGTGTATGGCTGCCTGTTTTATGGACTACTGTGAAAGACTGTTGTCTGATGGCTATATGGCCACTGGCTTCTACAATAAAGACTCATTCTTACATACCCACAACTTCTCATGGCTTTTCCATCTAAGACCCGGCATCAAAGAAGGTCCAGCCCCAGGCAGAGGGGCTTGGACCCGACACCTGTAACTAGTGAGCAGAGGATAAAGGCAGAACTTGGACTAAATTCCCAACACTTAGTGTAGCGAGTAGGGTTCGAGAAGGAACCTACTCTGGCATAGTCAGGAAGAATTTAGAAGAATATAGGGACTCAGAGTAACTCAGAGCAACTGTCTCTGACAAAGTAGAAAAATGTTTTCTAAGCATAGGTGTTTTTTATCAAGCACATATCTATGATAATGTGAACAAAAAAAAAATATATGACCTACATTAGGACGGTTTTTTTCATTTTAATCTTTCCTGAAATGGAATATTGAATTTGTCCACATAGTAGGCATATTTTTCTTATAGGATTTTCAAAGCTAAGGTTTACAGAAGAATCTTAAATTGAATAATCTTAAATTGCTCTCATAATTCTTGCTGTTATACCAAGTACAGATTCCAAGAAACCAGATCCAAGGCATTGCTGTCGACTTAGTAACCACTGTCTGTCTTTCAACAACAACAACAACTTCTAATGTTACTGCATTGCCTGGCACTATGTTCAGTCCTTCACACACATGATTTTGGTTAATACTGATAGCCCTGTTTCAATGATGGAGGCTTACAGCAGTAAGTCACACTTGAATGCGAGTCAGCCTTACTCCAAACCCAGGTGGAATCACCACACATTCTTAGACCTATAAAATGATGGGTGAACCCCTAGAGGCAACACTGTACCCAAACGCAGTTCTCATTCTACTCCCCACCATTGCCCATAAAAGCACTTTCATACTAAATAATAAAACATTACTTTTCTTCTGGTAGTTCAGGCCACCTGTCTTCCTCAGGCATCACAACTACAATTCAGAATCTAGACAGAAACTTGATTGAATGTTCATGGCCATGAGTACCTTAAAGGGCTGGCAACTAGCATAGAAGAGGGTGAGGTGAAAGGATGCCTGGTTGGAGAACAATACTTGTGAATGCCCGGGAAAGTAACCAGAGAGCATTTGTGGGTATTTCTTCTCTCTGGCTTCTTCCAAAGCCGCTAGGGACAAAATTAATTCCTTCCTCTTCACAAAAATATAGGAAAGTAAAACAATAGCTAAAAGGAGACCTTATGATTTTCTGA
Source organism: Myotis nattereri (assembly GCF_964212035.1). Taxonomy (NCBI): domain Eukaryota; kingdom Metazoa; phylum Chordata; class Mammalia; order Chiroptera; family Vespertilionidae; genus Myotis; species Myotis nattereri. Next base: position 70,654,477 of record NC_138085.1, on the reverse strand, counting down.
TATTAATAGAGCCATCATAGATTAAAAAAATTATTTCATTTTTTTTGCAAGTAATATTAAGCCTAACTATAGTGTCTCTAATTCCAAGAACTATGGAGTTATATGGTAGCCTAGGGACTTTGACACTGAAACCTATAAATGAGAAGAAAATGTTAAGGTTTTATTGAAAGCAAAAGAGAGACGGAATCAAGGTTGGCAATTACTAAGTACCTAAGTGTACTAGGTATTTACAATTTTAATATAATTTTTTAAATGCTGCTCTTAAGAGTATCACAAAAAATGTTATTCAAACCACTAAGTGATAGTGAGCCCCCTAGATTGATGCTTTCCTATCTTAATAAAGACCTGTTTTCACAGGAAATATATACTACACTTATCACAGATTATATTTTGAAATTTGGTTATCCATGTCTTTGAGGAACTTTGGCACTCACACTGCAGTATTCCTAAGCTAGTTACCTATTGATATCTATTCTTTCTAGTGGGCTAACTTTACCAGCCCAGCATCACAATGGCTATCATTAATCAGCATCCATTTCTAATCCCTTTACAGATAGATGTATTTAGATGCAATTTGTGTAGCACATGGTACTTTATGTTCATTATGAAAGATGAGGATCTATAAATGTACATCTTCAAGATATTCAAATACAAAAGCCAATTACCAAAGTGAAACTGCACTAAATATACACAAACTAGGAGAAACTAAGATGGCGGCATAGATAAACACCGGGAAATAGTCGCCTCCCACAGCAATTGAAAATTATTCCAAAGGACGGAGCAAACATCGTCCAGAAAAACAGGAAGGCTGGCTGAGTGTAATTTCTACAACTAGAAGACAAGAAAAGCACGCTGAGAGCCAGAGGAGCTGCGGAGGCTGAGTGCAGAGGTACGGCGGCGGCTCGTGCGCGCGGAAAGGGGGTGGCACCTGAGGACACGGCTGTCTTTTTGAATCACAAGCTCCTGACTGCTCTGATCTCCGGTTCTGGGAAGTCTCTGGGGACCCAGGACACATACGGGGAGAGGCTGCTCTCTCAGGCAGCAGCGGGCGAACTTGAGGGCGGATTTCCCTCAGAGGTGCTTGCAGCCATTACCGGGACACTGAGATGCGCGACTCCGGGCGTGGAGAATCAGCCATTGCTTCTTTCTCCGCCCTTTTGACTCCCTGAGACCACGCCCCACCCAGGCTGCAGCAGAGGCTTTTGCATGTGAATGCCCCGGCCCTTTGCAACCTGATAATTACCTAACTGCAGCCAGGCCAGCCAGACCCGGAACTTCCAAGAGAAGGCCCAAGGCCCCGCAGCAGCTTGCATTGCTTCACAGCTGAGCCTCTTCATGGCCCGGCTGTGAAGCCTCAGGCAGGGGCTGAATTGGCACCTCCTTAGATCCAGGAGCCACTGTACCCAGCAGTCAGAGGGGGACCATTCTCCCACTTCGGACACAGCTGCTTCCCACGGCCAGTTGGCCTGGAGGTCAATTCCTCCCGGTGATCCTACATCAACCAAGGCACTAAGAGTGCACCAAGAGTGTCCACCCCAGGTAACTGGGAAGGCTGAGCTACTGGGCCCTACAGGACACCTGGCGCGCAGGGACACTCTATCAACACAGGGAAGCAGCCAAAATGCGGAGACAGAGAAACAGGTCACAATTGTCAGAAACGGAGGAGGACAGACGACTGGATATAGAGTTCAGGGCCACGTTTGTGAGGTTTGCCAAGAATTTTATGGAAACCGCCGATAAATTTAATGAATCCCTCAAGGAGTATAGTGAGACCATGGAGGACATGAGAGGGGACCAACTAGAAATTGAGCATACACTGACTGAAGTAGAGAATATTTTACAGAGATCCAACAGCAGACAGGAGGATCCCAAGAATCAAGTCAAAGATTTGAAATACAAAGAAACAAAAAATACCCAACCGAAAAAGAAAAAAGAAAAGAGATTCAAAAAGTATGAAGATAGTGTGGGGAGCCTCTGGGACAACTTCAGGCGTACCAACATCAGAATTGTGGGGGTGCCAGAGGGAGAGAGCGGGCAAGATGTTGAGGACCTTTTTGAAGAAGTGATGGCGGAGGGCTTCCCCCACCTGGTGAAGGAGGTGGACCTGCAGGTCCAGGAGGCGCAGAGAGCCCCAGGCGGGGGGAGTCCGGGGAGGACCACACCAAGACACGTCATGGTTGGGATGCCGAGAGCAGGGGATAGGGAGAGAGTCTTGGAAGCAGCGGGAGAGGGACAGTCGGTTGCCTGCAGGGGAATGCCCATCCGACTGTCGGCTGATTTCTCGGTGGAGACCGTGCGGGCCAGAGGAGAGTGGCAAGAAATATTCAAAGTGATGAATACCAAGAACCTACAACCAAGATTACTTTATCCAGCAAAGTTATCATTCAGAATTGAAGGTCAGATAAAGAGCTTCACAGATAAGGAAAAGCTAAAGGAGTTCATCACCACCAAACCAGCATTATATGAAATGCTGAAAGGTATTCTTTAAGAAGAGGAAGAAGAAAAGGGAACTCTTGCCATTTGCCACAGCATCGATGGAACTGGAGAGCGGATAAATACCACAAGATCTCACTTATTTGTGGAATATGGTGAACAACATAAACTGATGAGCAGGGACTGATCCAGAGACGGAGAGGCTTTGATTGGACTGTCGGGCCTTGGAGGGAGGGTAGGGGAGGGTGGGGGCGGGGGGGAAGGATCAACCAAAGGTCTTGTGTGCAAGCATATGGGACTAACCAATGGACACGGACAACGGGGGGGTGAGGGGATGAGCGGGGGGGGGGGGGGTAGAGGGTACACATGTGTAATATCTTAATCAATAAAAAAAAATATACACAAACTAAATAAGAATGTGAAACAATAACATGTTCTTATAATTATATATAGAACTTACGATTCAAAAAGCAGTTATGCATTTTCTGCATCATAAATGTTGTTCAGTAAGATTCACTTAATAAAACTTATCACTAGTAGATATCACCAAACAAGTGGTGGTGTTGCCCTGCACCATATCTCAGCCATCAGCAAGCCAGGAAGAGGGCTCTAATCAGGCACCCGGATCTTTGACTTCTAGCCTACAGAACTATGACAAAATAAACTTCTGTTGCTTAAGTACCCCAGTCCATGGTATTTTGTTATGCAGACCTAGCAGACTAAGACAGCAGGGATATATACTGCACCTTGGGCTGGGGATGAACTAAGTCCATGATGACTCAACTCATGGGTTTAATGGGCTTCACTTCTCATTTCTTCCTCTGTTTAATCGGAATCTGTTTAATCACAGAAACAACAATTATCATGTTAAAAATAATCTTTAGAACATGAAGAGGCTCCACTTGGCTATGTGCTCAGGAGGTGTAGAATAGCTTTACCCATGGCAAACACTACTCATGGGTCAAAGAGGAAGTCTCAAAGGAAAGTTAAAAATATACTGAACTGAATAAAAATGAGAAAAGAACAAATCAAAATTTGTGAGACACAGCTAAAGCAGTGTAGAAAAGGAATTTTACAGAATCAAATTCTCAAATCAATAATCTATGCTCCTAACTCAAGAAACAAAAAAGAAAATAATAAACCCAAACAAACAGAAGGAAGGGCATATAAATATAAGAGTAGAAATCAATAAAATTGAAAACAGAAAAAAGTAATATAGAGCTGTTTTTTTGAAAATATCAATGAAATTGACAAACTTCTAAGCAAGAATAACAAAGAAAAAAAGAGAAAGTGCAAATTACCAATATGAGAACTAAAATAAGAAATACAAATCCCACATCCATCAAAAGGGTAAGAAAATACGATAAACAATTGTACACATATCAAATTAACAATGTAGATAAAATTGACCAATTATTGAAAACACAAACTATCACAACTTACCCAATATGAAACAGATAATTTAAATAGCCTTATAATTATTAAAGAACTTGAATTCATCATTTAAAAATTCCCCAAAAAGAAAATTCCACACCCAATATTTTCACTGGAGAATTCTACCAAACATTGAAAGAAGAATGAATACCAACACCACACAATCTCTCAGAGTTTTTAAAAACAAATTGGGGGGATTGAGTACTGAGCAAAGGAAGGCAGTACTTAACTCCAGGGAATATAAAGGGTAAGCCCAGTGCCTCTGTTTCCCCTTAGATTCCCGTGATTCTGTGTGGTCAGTTCAGGTGCCTGGTCTTACTCTCCTTCCTCCAACAAGTAACTGTTAAGCCAGATTGTGTTGGACTATGGGGAATTAGCTTCAATAGGCCGGCCATGTCCTTTGGGGGCTTATCAGAGTGAGAGGAGAAAGATATTGAGTAAGGGTTACCAGCGGAGGAGCACCAGGTGTTACAAAGGGACCGACTAGATGCGGTATTTAGTCTGGTCGTGGAAGGCTCCCTGGGAAACAGAAATCTAAGCTGAGAACTGAAGGGTGAAAAGGACATAGCTGGGGGAGGAATCTTTAGAAACAGAATGAAGAGCATGTACAAAGTTCCCAGATGTCAGAACATTCCAGAAGCCCTAAATAGTCCAGAGAGAGGAGAGGAAGAGCGGCTAGGAATAAGGCTGCTAAAAGGAAGTGGAACAGTTTATTAAGGGCCTGGGAAGCCTTGTTGAGGATTTCTATTTTATCCTGAAAGAAGCAGGTAGCCACTGGCAGGTTTTAAGCAAGGGAAGTGTAATGCAAGTCCATGGTTCTGATAATCACCAGCTGCTGGGTGAGGAAGGGGATGCGAGGACAAGGGCGGAGGCTGAAAGACTAGTCTCCCTAAGATTAGGTTATTTGGTAGAGGGTGGGGGAGGGAAGAGTCCTGAAAGAGAGAAGAGCCTTGAGTGAACAATAGGCCAGCACCAGAACATAAAAGATGACTACATTGGATTCTGAAAATCAATCCAACAGCTTAGCACTGCAAGTACGGTACATCGTGAATCGTGTCTGCTGAACACAAGAGCCCCTGGGAAGGCAGGGCCCTGAGACAGACACTGAAAACAATGCAAAGTCATTCATGCTTCCACTGTTCAATTCTAATGAGTCCACTCATCATGGTAATAAAAATAATGATGTGTTTGAATAACCTAATTGTTTAATAGCTATTCCTTACCACCACCACTACTACCCCCTACCATTACGATGAAACTAAAATATTCTAGAGCATTTATCATTCTGAAAGAATCAGAAAAAATGTGTGTGTTTATAGATTTTAAGAAATAAAATATATACAGGATCTAGTTATTTCCGTGGCTTTAAAGGGGAACTTCTCCTTTGGGGTAGCAAAACACATAGGGGCTATTATTTCAGGAAAACCCCTTCCACACGAACAGAATCTTTCTTTGTGGAATTTAAGTAGATGGTCTCTGGGCCTCAGATTCACCACCATCCCTAGTGTGTTGGGGGAGGGGATCAGATGACATTTGTGGTTCTCAAACCCAGTTATACAATAGAATGGACCACAGAGCTTATTAAAAACACACCTGTTTGGGCCACAACCAAGACTCTGAGTAGGGAGCCTGGGTATCTGCATTCTAAGATGTTCCTCGCAGATTCTAATAATCAGTCTTGGCTAAGTTCTAAGATTCTGTTTTCAAAGTCTAGGACCCCCAGTGTGAGAGCTTGTTAGGCATGCAGAATCTCTGGTACCACTCCAGATCTGCTGAAACAGAATCTACCTGCTTAACAAAAGTGCCAGGAAACTGAGTGCACATTAAAACTGCAGCTGCTCTGGTTTAGGACTGACTCTACCTTTCCTGTGTGGTCCTCATTTCCTACCGTTCAGGAAAACTTGGCCGCTGGGGAAGAAATCAACTCTCTAGGAGTTGTACAGCAGCTCGGCGCCTGAGCCTAGAATACTGGTTGTCCTTTCTCAGCAAGGACACAATGCCTCTCTCAGAGCCATAAATAAGCTCAGAGAAAAGAAGCTGAATCAGCAAAGGTAAATCAAGTCCTGGATTGTGCTGGCTCATGCATATATTGGGAGACAAACACAAAAAACGGAAGCACTAAAATCTATGCATATTTCTTTAAGATATTTTAAGAGTAGATAATCAGAGGCTGACTTCAAATCTGGGTCTGCATAAATGTCTCCCCGGGGGTACTGTATATCCTTCTCCCTTTCAAATTCCTTTTCTCTGGGTCTTTTTCATCCTGGGCTATGCTCTGCAGTGTCCCTCATCTTAGATCTTAGACCTGGATCTCACCTTTTCGTCTACTGCTTATAAAAAGGCTAACAAAATAAGCAACCACCACCACTGACATCTGTTGTGATTCTTTCCCTCAGTAGTATATGAATAAATTCCAACTCCCCGTTCTTACCTCTCTATTCACATTCCATTTGCCTACTGTCTTCAGGAACTTATTCATTGACATTCATGTAGACATTAATTCAACTAACATTTATTGAGTACCTACTTAGTATGATACCCCATGTAACGTACTAGGTGAGATTAAGTTAAATCTGTCTCTACCCTCTAGGAGCTCATAGTTTATTAGGGATCTAAGCTTTGGAAATAATAATACCTAAAAGAAAATGAAAAGTGAAGATTTCAAAAGAGAAAGAGATAAAATGGTTTGGGAGAAAGACAAAGGAGGGACCCCCTTTGTTGGGGAAAAATAATAAAGGTTTCTTTTAAAAAAAAAAAAAAGAACTAAAATCTGGGAAAGATAGGGGTCCCTCAACACACATACACACACGACACACACATACAACAGGAGGACCCTGAGGTGTGGTCCTCTGGCTTGATGTGCAGCCATCAGCAGGTTAACCAATAGCAGGCTAAGTTCCACTTAAAGGGGCTAAGCCCCTTTCCAATGAAGCAAAATCCACTCATGGTTACATAGTTTGCAGAGGAAGATCTGCGCCTAATTCGTTGAGATTTGTGAAAGAGTTGGTTGGTGGCTCCTACGAATCCTTGGACAGAGGCCCAAATACAAGGCTACTATTAGTCATGCCCAGAGCACAGGCACAGTTTCTCTGAGCAGGAACCTCCAAACACAATCTTGGCTCCTCCAAAGTCAGAGGGGTACCCTAACTTGGGGGGGTTGAGGCAGGTGTTTTGACTGAGAGTAGATGTTTTTATCTAAAAATGTCTGGTGCCATCCCCCAATAGCGCTACTGCTTTCGTCAGGTGTCCCAGGTACTCTGAACAGGGGCCTTAAGTATACGCAGCCAGTGCAGGTATGGTGCTGTCCCCTATTAAGGTCTAGATAGTTGGGCTCCAAATTTCTGATGGCTGGTGGTGACACACTGGCCTCCCATTACAGGTGAGACATTGTTCCCTCTGACTGCATCACTTGTGTTTTGGCCAGGTGGGCCCCAGCAGTACTGATGGAAAGTGGAATAATAGGTCCTCCAATCATGGGAGTAATGTTGTACTGTCCCATAACATTACCTGGATTCGGCACAGGTGGGCTCCAGGCGCTTAGAAATAAGAGTATGTCTAAACACAGGGATGGTGCTGGCACGTGTATCTATAATGGATGTGATGTAGCCAGTGAATTCCATGTGGTATGATGAAAGGTAGAAACAGACATGCCTCTTGTCATACATTTCTTCTCCATAGTGGTGGTTCTTCCAAGTGTACAAAATTTCCCATGTCCAGGTGGGCCACAGGTACACTGACGGCAAGTATGAACACCAGGGCCTCCAATCATGGCAATGGTGTTATCCCCTCCATCACCACACCACCTGTGTTATGGACAGGTGGGCTCGAGGTGATCAAATTTAAGGTGGAACCAGCAGTGTATCTAAGCTCCGAGGTGGTACATGCTCCTCCTATTGCAGCAGCCATGCTGCAGCCAAATGGATCTCCAGTTATATGACCAAAATGAGATATAGAAGCAGTGCTGTGTGCCTCACTCAGTCCTGCTCCCATGTTGAGTGCTTTGGATGCCTGTGAATGAGTGGGGTCTGGGGACATACTGACCCCATAACTCCCACCATCCATTGGAGCTGCAGGTCCCATAACCACAGGTGGGTCTGGAGATGTACTGGCAAACAGTGAGCTACTGTTTCCAGTGTTAGGCATCCTGGTGGCAACTCCAATGCCAGCAATAATGGATGTCTCAATGGGTAGAATACCTGGATTGTTTCCAAAGGCCAGCTAGGTGTTGACAATGGTGCCAAATGTAGAATCTGGCAACAGAAAACCTGCATGACCTGCATGCATCGTGCTGTGTTTGGCTGGCTGGGCTGCAGAGTTAGGCCTCCTGTGGCTACCACTTTACCATCATTGGCCCCAGATGTGGGCTGAAAGGTGGTTCCCAGTGGAAGGTTGGAAACTTGAGTCCCTCTGCTAACTAATTTTTTAATGTAAATGGGTGGATTCACCAGTCGAGGGAATGCTGCCACTGGGTGGTGTGATCTCAGGATTAGGAGGTGCATGTAAAATGGGGAGTGGTTCTCCCTGGAGACAGGGAGATACAGAAAATTACAGACTCGGAAAGAGGCATGATAGCTTTGGTGTCAACGGCCAGGGTGAAGTTTGCAGAGGTGCTGTCTACTGAAGCATAGGTGACGACAGAATCCACAAGAGGTAGTCTGATGCTAACAGGAGAACTGCAGGGAGAGGGTCTCTTCTACTGACCATGAGGGGTTCCCAATGTGATCTAAGGGGTGATTTGGAGGCTAATGGGGTGGTCTGGGGTGTCTCTTCAATGCCTCTGCTCCACACTGCAATGGTTTGGGGAAGATGGGAGGGATCTCAAACTGGAATCTGGGGAGAATTTGACAGCATGGTAAGGGGGAGTAGTGTCCATGTCAATGACATCAGGATCTAAAGTAGGTTAAGTGGTCAAATCTGCAAATTCCTTGGCTATGATGGTAGAAGGGACAGTCATAGTGGTGATAGGCTGGGCAGTGGAAAGAGGGGTACTGGTAGAAGGGACTGAAGGAGATTATGAAGACCAGCAGTGGGTAAGAAAAAAGAAGGGGATAATTTATGCACATCGGTGTTGGGGCTTCATTTTCCCAGGAGTGTGGCTGGCAAGGCTTAAGTCCTAGGAAGCAGTAAATTCAGTAAAGACAGATGCCAGTGGGAGTCCAGGAGGAAATGTCCAGCAGGTCATTATAAATATGTAATTGGAGACTGGAAAAGATTGAAAGCAGTGATTTGGGACCTCCATTCTAAAGATGAGCACTAAGGCCATGGGACTGAACGAGACAGGAGAGAGAGAAGGAAGATGGCAGCACCATGGATGTTTAGTTGGATGTTCTAAAATCAATATGGCAGAGCTGAAAATTCTTTCAGACCTACCTACCCTTTCCCATCTGTCCATCCTTCACAACAGCTTTCCCTGCCTATCTCTATCAAAACTTCTCATTCATATATCCCCCTTAAGTCTCACATTTCACAGAGGACTTAAAGATACCATTGAAGCATTAGGAAACCCAGACTTTAGTCTTTGTTTTGAACTAATCTCCCTGAGACTTGGTGTAGATAATCTTACTTCTCTGCCCTTGCATTTGCAACTGAAATGGAGAGGAGACCAGGAGATCCACAGTCTACTTTCCACTGTGACATGAAGGAGATTATGAAGACCAGCAGTTTCACTCTCTATGACATCATTCAAATATGTCACATTTTCTCCTTTCCAGTGACAACTCAGATAATTTGACACTCCTACTAAATTTACTTGGCCTGCCCGCTGCTTCAATTCTTTCCATATTGAACTATAAGATTGGATCGTAGTATGTTTAGGTCTCCATCACTGGTTTGAGCCTGCCTGTTTCCTGTCATTTTCTGTCATAATTAGAGAAACTGCCACTCAACTATTACCTAGTACAATTTAAAATTTTTATATACCTACACAGAACTATTTCAAGAAATAAATATCCAGGTAAAGTTATCCTTTAAAGTGATTTTAAATTCATGTGGTGTTTAGTCACTTCCTTCATTAAGAGAAATGCCAATATTTTTACCTCACTCATTTAATCTAGCATTGAATCCTAGGTTTTCCAGGACTATAAATAGGATTCTTCAGGAAAAAAATCTCCCTTCTCCTCAGTGTCATTCATAACTCTGGCTCTGTCTGTGTTTGGCCTCAAACAGAGCTGGCTCAGGAAGATCAGGGGAAGAGAGGGGACAGGGTGCTGCCAGTTTCCAATTATCTTTTATTAGTCCTTGCTTCCAGCTTTCCCTGTGGTTTCAGAAACAGAGAGGTTATAGTCATGGTGATGTGTCTTTGCATTACCAGAATGAATCCCAGTAACTTTTTTTTCAAATTAAAGGGTTTTTATTGGTTATGCTTTATGATTTTTTCTCTCTCTCTCTGGGGAATAATAGAATCTTCTCCATTCATGTAGGAATCCAGTTGTTAGCTATTATGTTTGCTGATGATTTAAAGAAGTTTTATATCCCTTAGCAACCGGATATGCTCACAGTTTGTCTCTGACATAAAAAGAAGACCTTAAAAATACAAAAACTCAACCTGTACAAAAAGTTTTCTAAAAGTAATTCCTCAAAAAGGTAATTATAAAAACCCTGCTTGCGGAGATAATTTCTTAACTGGAGAATTAAAGTGGTTTTAGAAAGTCAGAATTAATTTTAATGGCCCTCACTTGATTAATTCCTCCAAGAATATTTGGTAAATATTCAGCGTGTCTGGATTTCATTGGCTTTGGGTATAAGAACTCCGTGCCAGGCCCCAGGTGTCAGACCTCCGTTGGGTCATGCAGATCCCACAGCCTTGGGGGCCTTGGAGATCTCCAAGTCAGTGTTGCCCAGAAAGGCCAAGGACCAGTCCTTGAGAGCAGTGGGCTTAGACAGGCTCTTTGCTTTTCCTCCTTTGCTCTATTTTGTAATATTTTTACTTCCACCAGGTGGTAGCATCCATGGGAAAGGTGGTGTTATCTAAGTGTTATCTAAAGGCTCACTTTGAGGTAATTACCAAAACGAACTCTGTTTAATGAGTTAATTATATCATATCTTAATATAATAGGATCAATACTGCACACAAACCAAATAAAAAAATACAAATATAAAGGAGGTATCTTTCCTTGTGGGAAAAATCAGAAAATGTGTGTGTGTGTGTGTGTGTGTGTGTGTGTGTGTGTGTGTGTAATTATTTGAAACAAACTATGAACTAATTTGGCTTTTTTGGTTTGTTTTACATAAGACTTAATGGTCAACTTGCTGAATGTCCTGGATTTCCACCCACATTTTCCTCACTCTGAGGAAAGAGAAGCCACACACACAAGTTTTAGATGCCAAATACTTTCATGGTATCAGTTTCACAAAAAGAATAAAACCAGTTTCATTAGACTCACCCTAAAATCTTACTAGTATAATTTAAAAACTAATTCAAACCCCTCACTTAATAAATGAAGAAACTGACTCCACGGAAGTTGTGTGATTTAGCCAAAGTCACTAGCACATATGGACCAGAGCACAGCAATTATGACTTCAATCAGGCTTTTGCCTCCACCCTCCACCAAGTCACTCCCATCACGGTCATTGTCAGCCTAGGACCAGTCCTCTGCCTAGGCCAGTGATGGCGAACCTATGACACGTGTGTCAGAGGTGACACGCAAACTCATTTTTTTGGTTGATTTTTCTTTGTTAAATGGTATTTAGATATATAAAATAAATATTAAAAATATAAATCTTTGTTTTACTATGGTTGCAAATATCAAAAAATTTCTATATGTGACACGGCACCAGACTTAAGTTAGGGTTTTTCAAAATGCTGACACACCGAGCTCAAAAGGTTTGCCATCACTGCCCTAGACCATCAGCGCCATTTTTCTACAGCTGATCATTCCATTCCCATACTTTCTTCACTTGACTTCCAGGACCCAGGAGTCCTTTTAAAACTTAAGTTAGAATATGTTACCCCTTTGCTCCAAACCCTCCAAAGGCCTTCAGTTTCTCTAAGAGGATAAGCCAAAGTACTTACAGCAGTCTAAAGATCCTGTGCACCCTGCTGCCCCCAACCTCCTTGAGCTCGGCTCCTGATGTTCTCCCATTGGCTTACCCTGCTTCTAGCCACATTGGCCACCTGGCTATTCCTGATTCCAGGCATTCCCCTGCCTCAAGACCTTCACACTTGCTACTCCCTCTGCTTGGATGTTCTTCCCCCAAATGTCTGCATGGCTCACTACCTTACCTCCAAGTCTTTGCTCAAATATCAACCCTCACACAACGGTTTAACTGACCATCCTTTAAAAATTATACCGACCATTCCTGTCTTTCCAGCTTTATTATTCTTCCCCTCCCCCACTGATTTCTTTTTTTATTTTCTGTATAGCACTTATTATCTTCCAACACATTGTATATTTTACTTTTTCTCTTTCTATGAGAACCTGAGCATCAGGAAAGCAGAAACTGATGTCAGTTCTATTTGTGAATGGGTCTAGAGACTTTGCATTTAGGAAAGTATCTTTATTTTAACATCACATTTAATAATAGGTTGGCTGAGTATAGAGTTCTGGCTGGAAATATTTTTTTTTTTGAGATGTTAAAGACAGTTGTTAATTGACTTCTAGAATTCAAAATTGCGGGTGTTAAAACAGAAACTATCCTCTCTCCCAGTTATTTGAATGTAATCTATATTTTTTCCTCTAAAAGAGGTACAATCTTTCCATATTCTTTAATGTTTCAAAATTTCACAATTATGTGCTATTGTATATGGCCTTTATATTTGGAATTAATCATTCTGGGCACTTTCTGAGGTTATTATCTGTGTGTGTGTGTGTGTGTGCGCGCACGCACACGCACACACACACACACACACACACACACCACGCATGCGGATGTTTAAACCATTCCTCTTCCTTGCATTAACACTGAGAAAACTTTTTGTCTTGATTTTCTATTGATTTTGGTTTTGAACTGCTTTTTGTTTGCTTGTTTGTTTTTCTGATAGAACTCTATCATTAAATGTCTGGTGGTCTTTAGTTATCCCTTCTAATGTAATATTGGGAGAATTAAAACCCAATCAGAACCTCTGTGTGCATAGATAAAGGCTGTTTCCTTGTAAATTTTACAGGAGGGTGATCAGGCCAAGATTTAACCACTGCATAAAGGGTCCCCCGGGTCAATATCATTAGATATTTCTGTTGGGTTTGCCAGGCCCCTCAAGGAGAAACCTTCTGCTTTCATTCCTGGGTAGGAGGGCATAAGCTTAACTGCCACTCTTCTGAAACCTGTGAGTGTGAGGGAAGAACACCATTCAGATACATATTCTCCCTTAATCCACCCAAGATCTCACCTCTGCTTGTCTCCTGGACTCTGTCCTTAGATTCCACTTTGGGTGCCTCTATTTTTTTCTTCAGTTGAGCCATTGTATCTTTTAGCCTTTACATATATCTCCTCCAATGCCTGCTTAACTTCCCTTTCAACCTTCAGTTAAGGCATAATATCACTGATATTTTAAAATAAACCCATAATTTTTATCTTTCACATAAGAAATAGAGCCTATGTGTAAATCCCTAATTTTAGGTGAAGGACTGTGATTTGGGGGGAATCAAATGAGCATTAAGGACATTGAAAATAGAGATAGAGGAAGACATAAACAAATGGAAGAATATACCGTGTTCATAGATTGGTAGAATCAACATCATTAAAATATCCATACTACCCAAACAATCCATAGATTCAATGCAATCCCCATTAAAGTACCAACAGCATATTTCACAGACCTAGAACAAACTCTCCAAAAATTCATATGGAATAGAAAAGATCCCAAATAGCTGCAAAAATCCTGAGAAAGAAGAACAAAGTTGGAGGGATCACATTACCAGACATACAGCTATATTACAAAGCCACTGTTCTCAAAACTTCCTGGTATTGGCATAAGAACAGACATATGGACCAATGGAATAAACAGAAAACCCAGAAATCGACTCAAGCCATTATGCTCAATTAATATTTGACAAAGAAGCCAAAAGCATACAATGGAGTCAAGACAGTCTCTTCAATAAATGGTGCTGGGAAAATTGGACAGATACAAGCAAAAAAAAAAAAAATGAAACTAGACCACCAACTTACACCATATACAAAAATAAACTCAAAATGGATAAAGGACTTAAACATAAGACAGAAAACCATAAAATAGTTAGAAGAATCCATAGGCAGCAAAATATAAGACATATGTTGTAGCAGTATCTTTACCAATACAGCTCCTAGGACAATGGAAACTAAAGAGAAAATAAACAAATGGGACTACATCAAAATAAAAAGCTCCTGCACAGCAAAAGAAAACACCAACAAAACAATAAGAGAGCCCACTGCATGGGAGAACATATTTGTTACATCCGATAAGGATTTAATCTCCAAATTTATAGGGAACTCATACATCTTAACAAAAGAAAGATGAACAATCCAATCAAAAAATGGGCAAAGGACCTAAATAGACACCTTTCAAAAGAGGACATACAGAAAGCCAAGAGACATATGAAAACATGCTCAAAGTTACTAATCATCTGAGAGATGCAAATCAAAATGACAATGAAGTACCATCTCACACCTGTCAGAATGGCTATCATCAACAAATCAACAAACGACAAGTGCTGGCGAGGATGTGGAGAAAAAGGAACCCTCGTGCACTGCTGGTAGGAATGCAGACTGGTGCAGCCACTGTAGAGAACAGTATTGAGTTTCCTCAGAAAACTAAAAGTGGAACTCCCATTTGACCCAGTGATCCCACTTCTAGGAATATATCCTAAGAAATCAGAAACACCAATCAGAAAGGATATATGCACCCCTATGTTCATAGCAGCACAATTTACAATAGCTAAGATTTGGAAACAGCCTAAGTGCCCATCAGCAGATGAGTGGATTGAAAAACTGTGGTACATCTACACAATGGAATACTCCACTGCTGTAAAGAAGAAAGAACTCTTACCATTTGCAACAGCATGGATGGGCCTGGAGAGCATTGTGCTAAGCAAAATAAGCTAGTCGGAGAAAGATAAATACAGTGGGGCCTTGACTTACGAGTGTCCCGACGAACGAGTTTTTCAAGATACGAGCCCTCTCTCCGCCGATTTTTTTGTTTGAGTTGCGAGCTAAAATTCGGGTTACGAGCCAGCTTCAGATACCCCACCACTAGTTGGCGCAGCGAACGTCACAGTGAATGCCACAACATCAGCCCAGCATCACATGTCTCACTCATTCACTTTTTGATTTGACATACGAGTAATTTGAGTTACGAACTCCGTCATGGAACGAATTAAACTCGTAAGTCAAGGCCCCACTGTATCACATAATCTCATTTATGGAATATAATGAACAACATGAACTGATGAACAAAAATAGATCCAGAGACACAGAAGCATCTAACAGACTATCAAACCTCAGAAACAAGGCAGAGAAAGGTGGGAGGGCGGAGGGTAAGAGATCAACCCAAGGATTTATACGCATGCATATAAGGGGTGAGGGCATGTGCTGGGGGGTGGGAGCAACAGGGGAGAGGTCAATGGGGGCAAAAGGAGACACTGTAATACTTTAAACAATAAAGAATTTAAATTTAAAAAGGAAATGAACATTAGGAAGTAATTTAGATTGAAGAAAGCTTTTACATGAGTATGTATATAGTAGGTACTCTATGGAAATACATTAAGGTGAATTTAACATATGGGTTGGGTGGCAGGTATATGGTTGCTTCTTATTGGAACTACGATTTGGGGTCTCTGGATGTCGTGGTGCCGCATCAACAATTGGCTTCCTAATACTTTTTTGATGATGCACATAGGGGTGCATATATTCTTGTCTCCCCTTTACCAGGGCCTTTATTTTCAAACCTAATCTTATTTGTCATGATTCTCTGAGACATACTAAATAAAGCTTTCAGGTCTCTGTGTATTTTGGTATCCAGATATGTCTGATTCACTTAAAGGCTTTCATCCAGTGACAGTAACCATTCCCAGTGAGGTCTCCATGTTAACAGGGCTTAAATGTTTTCTACCCCCTCAGGCACTTTGGGTGATGATTCAACCAAAGAGAAAATGGGAAGTGAAAGTTTGCACCCCTCCCCTTCTGACTGCAGTGCATTGCAATAGGGCTACTTTTAATGTGCTTAGCAACAATTAGCTCTTGAAGCTGCAACAGCTGCACAATGCTGATGCTCTCCAGATGCAGCCAATGAATTAAATCATGTGATAATTCAATTGGAAAATTGGGTGTAATTATGGAGAATGTAGAGTCTGCTGGTCGCCTCACAGTGACTTGGAGTTCTTGGAACAGCAGTGGGGTGGGTCATTCAGGGAGTGCGTGGCATACACAGAAACTGTATGGGTGTTTGCAGGAATCTCAGTGCCCTATCTGACAATGCAGCATTACTTAGCTCTGTACTCAGTTAAGGGGAGCTGAGTGCCACCAAAGCAAATTTCCTTGTAACTTCAAAACTTCTCACAGACCTCTCTTCATAACATGATAGTGGCTGTACTTGAGTATCTGCTGTTTGGGAATATGTAAGGCTAGATTCCTCAGGGACTAGCAGTTCTGGTGTTAATCAAAAAAGCCAGTTAAGTCAGAGAATCATAAAACAGGATACCTTAAACATTCTAACTAGAAAACACATACATATATTCATATACCAATATTTTAATGTAGGACCAAGGCAAGGTCTTGGGCCTTCTGTCGGTGAGTCATCTTTCTTACATTCTCACCATACCCTTAAGACAATGTGCTAAATTATAATGTGTTGTCTATAATTTCTCATTTGGGCTTATGTAAAGGAAAATAGGAATAAAAACCTAAAATGATTTGCCGAGCATTTTAAAGAGAGATTTCTTGAAGATCTTAATACTTTTCTTTCCAAACTTTATCATCTCACTCCTAAAGGCTCTGTGCACTGCATTGCAGTTGTCCCTGTGCAACTCAAGGAGCATCCTCCAGAGCACTCCTTCGGCCTGTGCAGTGCCAACCTGCAGAGCCTTGCTCAGGGGTCCCGCACATTCAGCAGCAACTGCTTTTTTTAGTGTCTTGCTTTTATTGACTCTTTCCAAAACACTGAACTGAATTTTCATAGAAACAATAGCTCTCTTCTTGCATTGTAATTGAATTTTGTAATTATCATAAATATCTTTGAGGAAAAATACAATGGACTCCTGGGAAACTAACATCTTAACTGATGGCAGCAGAAGTGTGCAGAGACAGTAGAAAAAAGCCTGCTGACCTCAAGTGTTTGGGCTGCTATGGTCATCAATCAGGATGCTTCGCAGAGGGAGCGGTTTAATACAGTGAGTTGGTAACGTGGAGGTTAGTTAAGAAAGCTTCTTCTGTCCTGTGAATTTAGTGATGCTCGTAAGTGAATCTGTATTTTGTCTTTAATGATTGCTTCTACATAATTTTGAAAAATTACACCTAGAGGTGTGAGGCATTTTATCTTTTTAGTCCACAAACAGATTTGGGGATTCCTTATCATAGCCCCATGGGCATAATAGTCCTGAGGTTGGAAACAACTGGCTTAGGGCTCCCTTCCCATAGGGTGAAAAATGATTGAGGGTGGTTAATAAATTATAAGAAATTCTCTTTGTATACAGTAATTTAAAATCAAAGAGGGGAATGGTGAAGCTCTTCTACTGAGAGGCACCCTGTTCCACAATGAAAGTTTCCTGGACAGCTTGAAGGGCACAAGAAACATCAATGCAAAAGGGGAAAAGCCACCAGTTCACACATTTGGAGCTTTCCCCAATTTCTACTCTTTTGTTTCTCTCTGCCTTTGAGTAAATCACACTTTGCCTTTTAATTAGACCAGGTCAGGAAATAGCAATCTCTTTAGACTTCAGAAGACCTCACTGAGGAGCAGTACCCCCATATCAGATAGTGTTCAGTTCAAATCATGACTCTGCCACTTGCTCACCTAAGTTAACTTAATCGAACATCAGCCTCCTGTCTGTAAAAGGCCATGGCAACAAGCACTCCACAGAGCCACTATGAGGATTAAATGCTTCAACACATCCCAAAGACCCAAATATATATAGATGTTCAATAAATATTAGGCAGGAGCTATAGGTAACCAAACTTTTTTTGGAAGGTAAAGGAACTGGGGAAGATGTATGGTATGAGGAACAGAAGATGCAAAATAGGCAGAGAAAGAATATGAGGAATAGTAAAAATAATATACAGAATTTCATGTTTATAATGCAAATTTATGTACACTGTCCTTGGCATATTCCAACAACCCTATGAAACAGGACAGGTATTAGGTTTCATTTTATAGATGAAGAAGTTGAAGTTCTAAAGATTAAAAGAGTTGGCCTAAATGATGAAACAGAGTTGGGACTAGACCCAATGTCTCATTATTCCCAACCCAGTACTTTGCTCATGAGACCATATGATCCTCAAATTTCTGTCTTTATTGCACTGCCTCAGGGACTCTTTGATGAATCCCATCTTCCAGATGACCTACTTGTGGTCTAGAGAGAACTTATACAAGCAGAGTTATGACTCCATAAAGCTATTTTGGTCTTCCATGTCTAGCATGGCTTCTATAAATTATTCTAAGAGAATCAAGGATGAAGAGAATAAAAAAAGAAATCTTGGGCCATGAGATTGTGTACAGGGAACACTAAGCATAAAAATTGCAACTGGAGATCATCCATAGACATTAAGAGCAAGAAAAAAATGATATTATGAGCCTTGAGTTGTTTTATTAGTGGATAGAAAGTTACAGGAAGTGATATGTTTTGAGGATAAAATTTTTAAAGGTCTAATGTAACTATCCAGGCATATTAAAAGACACTATTTCCATATTCTTCTTGGATAATCAATCATGCCACAGCAAATTATGAGTTCTTATTTTTAGCCCTATTAGCTACACAATGATAATGAAAATTGATTATAGTCACATTCTACTTCTTGAAACACTGTCAGCAAGTGAACTGAAATGCCCCAGAATCAATCCACTTAAAAAATATACCAGAGGTTGGGAGGGGAGCCCACATCAATTACTCTGACATCTGTTAATAAAGAAAAGATGATACATTGACTGCTTCTGTGACTACTGGCTCACTGTAGGCCAATAAAACAAGGTCTTTTGTTTGACCAACTAGAGATATCTTCAAGAAGCTTATGGATCTTAGCTGCTGAAGATCAGATATTGGTTTCCAGAAATAGAATTTAGAGAAACCTTAAAGAATACTAATAGAAATGTGCAAAAACCAAAGAGAACAAGCCATGTTTGTCTCTGATTTCTTACCCTTCAAAGTCTAAGAAAGTTGTCTGTGTCTGGATTAGAGTAAAGTGATCTCAAAATGCGCCTGAAGGTGGAAAAGTGGCAAGTTTGGGATACTGCAGGACTGTTGGTGGGTGCTCAATATGGTGACATTAATAAACTGGATATTTGGAGAAACTGGGAATGTCATGTTTTGTGGGTCTAGTAGTTGAATTCTTTTGACCTTCATGGTTTTGGAAAGATATGAAGATGTCCAAAGGAATATTAAATGATAATATACCAGCTCCCTATGGTGTTTCTCCAAGCCAGTGTCCTGGGTGCTTAAAAATATACTGAACATAATATCTTAGGAAAGCCATGCTAACCTAACAACAGATTTCGTGAGAAACTCAGAAAGTTCTCCTTCTGGTTATTTATTCTGAGCTGTGTGTCCAGGGAGGCTCAGCAATGATCATGTGGGGCAAGAAGATAGTCCTTGATCCTTGGACTCCACCACCCTCACCTTATAGTGTAAAGGCTCAACTAGTTTCAGAGATCAGGTTCATTAAAAAATAGATACTTTTTGTAGAAAAAGAGAGAAAATATATAGGTTAATTCCTATTTTCTGAGGAATTGAGTTTTAACTTAGAAAAATGCTGGATTAAATCTCAAGTTTCTCAATAATTCTTGCATTTCTCTACTGATTGACATATAATAAATCTATCTTTATCTCTATTTCTATCTCTAGCAACAGGCTTCTTCCTCTAAGAATATGTAATTCTGTCTGAAGGTCAGAAGCATATGTGTATATATACTGTATATTCAAATACACAGTGGAGGCATGACAGAAATTTTTAAGGTACAAAAACGTTGTTTCTTATTCGTGGTGATGGTTTCACAGCCATGTGTATTATCAACACTCATGGGAATGTACATTACAAAAGTGAATTTTAAAAATGTGAATTTTTACATTAAATACTTAAAATATACCCAATATTATATAAAGTTCTTAAAGACAAGAATCTCATGTCCTCATTGAAATAGAAAAGGAATTGAATGAATCCTATCTAATAAGAGAGTGATATGCAAATTGACCATCACTCCAACACACAAGATAGCCGCTCCCATGTGGTCAAAGATGGCTGCCCCCATGTGGACACAAGATGGCTGCCACAAGATGGCCAGCAGGGGAGGGCAATCGTGGGTGATCAGGCCAGCAGGGGAGGACAGTTAGGGGCAATTAGGCCAGCAGGGGAGGGCAATTGGGGGCAACCAGGCCGGCAGGGGAGGGCAGTTAGGGGTGACCAGGCCAGAAGGGGAGGACAGTTAGGGGCAATAGGGCCAGCAGGGGAGCAGTTAGGCATTGATTAGGCTGGCAGGGGAGTGGTTAGGGAGTAATCAGGCTGGCAGGCAGAAGCGATTAGGGGCAATCAGGCAGGCAGGCAGGCGAGCGCTTGGAAGGCAGCAGTCCTGGATTGTGAGAGGAATGTCCAACTGCCCGTTTAGGCCAGTCGGACATCCCTCGAGGGGTCCCAGATTGGAGAGGGTGCAGGCTGGGCTGAGGAACACATCCCCTCCCCCCCTTCCTGCACAAATTTCATGCACTGGGCCTCTAGTGATATATAACAGGTTGGGTGTATTTAATGTAAAAACTTACATTTGTAAAATCTCACATACATGGAGAGATATTAGAGTCTCTCTAACGCTAATATATTTAAACCATTCTAAATCAAGAACTTTACATTTCTATGCTGCAGAACACTAATAGGAGAACTAATGACCATTAAGCATGTTTTAAAACTTGGCTAACATGTACATACATTTCTTCCCATTCCCAGGGGAACATGGTAAAAGAAGAAAGTTAATATTTCAATTCTTAGTGAATATAATAATACTGTCTAATATGTTTAAATATTTACTATATGCCAAGCATTTCTATGCAACATATATACATCAATGTATTTACTACAACCCTATAAGGTTGAGATTATTATTGTCTTGACTTTACACAGGAGGAATCTGAAACAGAGAATGGTTAGTAACCTGTTCAAACAGCCCAGTGAATAGTGAAGCCAGGGTTGAAAGCTGGGCAGCAGTCTGTCTCTGTGGGGAGACTCAGCATCCAGTAAAGAGGAGGGACAAAACTGAACTCTATGCAGAGGCAGCTCCAAAGTTTGGAGCCCATGAGTCCCCATCCACAGACACACATCATTGTCCGTGGTCCTCTTCTCCATCCCTTTCTTGCATGGGATAAAATTGTTCAGGAAAGAAAGCTTAGAAATCTCTTCCTAGTTATACACAGAGCCCAATGTCTCCCTGGTTGGCCTCCTCATTTTCTGTTCCTCATTAAGCACTCAAGCGAAGTATCCACCAAGGACTAAAGTGTCAGGTTGGGTAAGCTGCCAGCTTGAAGCAATACTTCTGAAGTCCCAAGGAGAATGAGCCAACTAGGTGGATCCTTTGCATTCCAGTGCTCCTGCCATATACTTATGGATGCTTTAAGAGAGCTAGTTAGGCCCAAAAGTCTTAAAGGAAGGAGCAGTGGGGCTAAGGTAAAAGAGTGGAGATGGGGGATGGAAAATCTGGACTGCAAAAGATAACAGGAAAAAACAAGAGACCCAGGGGCAACTGTGGTGGGTTAGAAAGAGCACTGATTTGGAGTCAGAAGTCCTGGTCTTCATACCAGTTGCACCTTTCAGCAGTAGCATGATTCTCGATATGTTACCTCTGTGAATCTCAATGACTTCATCTGTAAAATGGGATAGCATAGTTAGGATGTTGTGAAGACTAAGGAAGTCTTTCAAACTGATGTGCACATTGTAAGGCACCCTACAAAAATTGATTAAAATGGCAGAGCACCAACCTCAGGTGGCTGGGCAAAGAAGCCTGGAAGGGTGGGAATATGAACATGGAGCAAAAGCCCAAGTCAACAAATACAAAATAACTCTGCTGTCCATGAAAACCTATAAGTAGATATATTTGAAAGTCACTTCTGAAAGAGACCTTGAAGAAGGGATGGAGAATGCTGGGGGTGGAGAGAAACTCCTCCCAGCAAGACAATGTAAGATGACAAGTTAGGTCACAGTGGCTGGAGAGGAGACAATGATTTATTGTCTAACTCTCCAGCCATGATGGGACTATAACTAATGAGGTTATTCTGGTTACAAAGAAAGCATTCAACCCCCTAATGAAAATCTCTTTGGCGACTGGTGTGAGGAAAAGAAAAAGCAAACTGGCAGCTTATTATTAGTTCCATAGCAAGTTAATTAATTTTTACCAGTCACTTCAGGTCACTCACAGGCCGGATCATCTGTCTCACTCCACTGGACAGCTAGAGCAGCGGTTCTCAACCTGTGGATTGCGACCCCTTTGGCGGTCGAACGACCCTTTCACAGGGGTCGCCTAAGACCATCCTGCATATCAGATATTTACATTACGATTCATAACAGTAGCAAGATTACAGTGATGAAGTAGCAACGAAAATAATTTTATGGTTGGGTCATAACATGAGGAACTGTATTTAAAGGGCCAGAAGGTTGAGAACCACTGAGCTAGAGGGTGGTGGGTGTGTCCTGGTCCGTGCATATGTCCTGGTTCTGTCATTAGGTGGGGCCAACTACAAGGCCAAAAAACCATGAGCTTCCAGCACTCTTCCTGATCCTTTCTTCCCATGACCCCTCTAGCCAGGACAAAGGGTTGCAATTCCATGAGATACAAATAAAAGAGAAATACTTAGAATGAGGTTATTCCCACCTCTGTCCATCCGTCATTCAAATGAAAAGCAGAGTACCATGGTGCACTGAACACTGTGGAGCTTGCAAAAGTTCTAGTCCATCTTTCCCAGTGAAGGGATCTAGAGCTATGATAAGGTGGCTTAACTTCTCCAGGCTTCGCCTAGCTCACCTGAACTGCCCACCTGCATGGAAAGATGCTCATTTGGTGTCTCTTCTAGTGAGAGGAAATTTGGGTTACTAAATATGTCCTTTTTAGATAAATGTCAGGCATTTGCCAAATTTTACTGAACACCCTTTCAGACAGAAATCAGTGTCCTGGTATAGACCCTCCTCAGCGATGGGAGAGCAAAGGCTAAGGAAATGCTCTAATAAAACACCCATGTATTTGTACAGAGGTTGACCAGGCCTCAAAAAAAAATATTAGTGTTTTTCAAAAGATGTAATATGCAAGTATGATGAATACCAGTTGTTTTAGCATGCATAAAATTTTCTTCATCATGTGTGCTGCATAATATGTGATACACGTGTATAACATTTATTACATATTCACCCCCAGAATAGACCAAGATAAAGTGGCTCATAACTATACAAAAGCAGGGACCATAAGTTGAATCCCCTCTTTAGGCTACTGTTCAGCTGCTGTGGTTTTTAAATCTCTTACATTTTGTTCAAAATTATAAGGTTTTCAGTAAAAAGAAAAAAGAAAATTGGGGAGGGACTCATTATTTCATGTCATCACATACATCTTACTGGGCTTTCAGAATTGCCTTTCCTCCACCTCCTCTTGAATAAGCGACTACAAAGCCCAAGCTTTAGCGTCTATCCTGGTGCCATGGTTTCTTCTCCTCCTGCCTCCCCCAGCACACACATTCCCTGTGAAGGCTGCTGCAGGTAGTTAGCAGGAATGATTGGGATCCATTCAAACAAAAGAATTAGTGGCTGGTAGAGAGATTTGCAGTCTCACCAGAACAATGCTGCTTAATGAAATAAGCGTAGCATTTATAGACAGCACTTCATGTCCCATGACAAATCAACTGGTGATGGTCGCTAGGCAAGTATGTATGACTAAACACCACCGCATCTGGGGGTGGGGCTCCCCTGCTTTGGGAAAGTGAGCTGAAGAGATGCCCGCCCTTCAATTTGGTCTATTCTGGGGGTGCGTCTTATGCTGGGGGGTCTCTTCTGCCACTGCTGTCTACTGTGACTTAGCACTGCATAGGGCCTGGGCTGCTCACAAAAGGTGGCCACATGCTTTATGTGAGCAGTCTCATAAGAAAGGTGAGACAGTCGAACTGCCCTGTTATACATCAGGAAGCTGAAAGTTCACAGAGATAAAGCTAATTACCTATCTTGGAGATGAGACTAGACTAGACCCAAGATATTAACAAAGCAATCAAGCAGCCTATCAGGTAAACAAACACCAAAATAAAAACCATCCCTTCTTTACATTTACAATATCTGTCTTCAGGGACAATTCTCTCTAACTCAATATTCACTTGTAAAGTGAGTGTGGCTGTTAGTTTCTAAACATTTAATTTATGTATTTCTGTATGTATGTATAAACACATGTATCTATTTTTTTGGGGGGGGGGACTGTGCTTTTCATAAAATATTTAATATAAGCAATTTGATCAATCTCTTACCCTTCTTCCCTCCTTTCTCTTCCATCTCTAGCTCCTCTCTTCTCTCCTATTCTGTGCCTTCTCCTTTTTCCTTATCTTCATATGACCCTTTCTTACACATTTTCATTTTCTGTATTACTAGCTAGAATATATCTTTTGAAAAGACCAACATACCCATCTCAAGGCATCACAAAATAAGCAGCCCTTTACTATATACAGTTTTGGAAGGAAGCCTTGGCTTGAGCAAGCATGTCCCTGTTGTACCATGGAAAATGGAGGCACCAAGAGTCTCCTGGGGTGGTCCCTCTGGGGCCCAGGGCCCAGCCAGGGCTCTGCACCCACAACCCCCCTAAAACACTTGCTGACTGGTTGTGTGATTTAACTCTATTCCAGGAGATAGTGTACCAGCTGAATAAAGGAAGTACACAGACTGACTGTGAACACAGACCAAAGAACATTGTAAAGTCTGAGTCATCTGTGCCCAATTTGTTCAGAGGAGTCGGGAACAAATAGTTCAAGAAGGTGGGCAAACCCAGGTCTCAGCTGCTCCCTCCAGAGGCCCCTCTTCTCTGGAAGCTTCCCAAGGGGACGGAGCCACCCCCTGGATGCAATCCACCCAACTCTGTCTATCCTCAGACCAATGCTTAATATTCTCCCCTCTTTCCTTTCCAAGAGATGGGGTGTGATGTTGAAGGAAAGAAAGATAGACACAAAGGAGGAAGTGAGGGCAAAAGGAGGAATGAAGGAAACAGAAAGAAGACTGGGGCAAAGAAAAAGAGCAGAAATAGAGGCCCGAGTCAAGGGACAGGGGAGAAGGAGGCACAGGGAGAGGCAGCAAGCAGTCAGCCAGGGGAGGCTGGGACTCTCCTTCCAGTCAGGAGTGTGCACAGCTGCACCGGAGGGCCCTGATTTCCTCCCTTTGGAGCCTTCTCTTCATTTCCATTATTTTCGATCTCTTTCTGAACAAACAAAATAGAAACAGACTCATAGACACAGAGAAGAGTGATGGATGCCAGATGGGAGGAAGGTTGGGGAACTGGGTGAAAAAGGTGAAAGGATTGAGAAGTACAGATTGGTAGTTACAAAATAGTTATGGGGATGCACAGTACAGCATAGGGAATATAGTCAATAATATTATAATAACTATGTTCGGTGCCAGGTGGGTACTTGAAATATCTGGGGGATCACTTTGTAAAGTATATGACTATCTAACCACTATGCTGTACATCTGAAACTAATAAAATAATAGTGAGTGTAAACTGTAATTAAAAACTAAAATTTAAAGGTGAATAAATATATTTTAAAGTGCTGAATACTGCAAAAAATGGTTTCACTGGTCCTCTCTCCCCTCTTTCATTTTTTAAGGAAATGTCCTCTCATTATTTTCATCAGAACATATGGACATCCGTCACTTCAGATCTGTTATCTATCCTTCAAGCAATTTATTCGAAGATATTTTTCCAAACAAAGATAGTGTCTTCCTCCAGGAATTTGTGTGCCAGTTTTCATAATATAGCTTTTGATCCTTACAATGTTTGTGGCATATATCACTTTGATGAAAGCATAAACTGCTTGGAACAAGAACCATCATGCCTTATACTACAATGTTTTTCTCACGATTCCTAGAAAGGTGTTCAGTAGACAGTAGGTGCTTAAGAGCTGCTTGACAACTGACAAGAAACCAGAGATTTGTCTGTTCATACACCGACTCACAGGAAGTCTGACTATTAGACTAATCCTCCCTGCACTGAACACATTCTCGGAACAACATTGACTTTCCATAAATTCATGTACAGCTACCACTGTATTTTCTTAAAGGGCAATTCATAAATCAGAGCAGACTAAACTGTGGGCCTAATTTCCCCATTGAAACTCATAATATTCATCTTCCCAAGCAACCATAAAACATGATTCCAAAATGACCTAGTGATTATATCTTGGGGACATTGAAAAAAGTTTAAGTAAAAATGTCTTGATTACACTGACACAATATTCTTTCATGAAGCTATGCTCTTATTAATCACTTCAGGTGAGTCAAAGTAAACATAATCAGTCAAAGCTTAAAGGAAGACAGTGAAAGAAAATTCTTAGTCCCAAACTGATTGCTCTCCCTCCCTTTCTCCTTCCCACTGTCCTCCTTTGCTCCCTCCCCGGTTCTCTCAGCAACTTTCACCCAAGAACAAGCATACGCAGTGATGACAGCTGGGAGATCTGGCATGATTTCCCTCTATTGAGTTTAACCTCATGGGGACCATTTCAAGAGGACTAGATTGTATTTTGGGTGGCTCACAGTTGTGTCACGTATCTAAGATAGTGATTTTTTCAACCGGTATGCCGCAGCAGGCACACTGGCTATAAGAACTTTTAAAACATGCAGTTGCAGTACCTGACTATTTAGTCAGAGGCACTGACCTCTTTTCCCTTAGATTGTCAAATAAAACAATGACAACAGCCAACACAACAAGAGCCATCTGGTGTGAATGCATCAAAATTATACCTATCTTTTTTGTCAGGTCAGCAAAAAAATATATTTTTTGGTGTGCCACAGAATTTTAGTAATTAGTTTATGTGTGCCATGAGATGAAAAAGGTTGAAAATTGCTGATCTGAGACATGTTTAATATCTTCTCAACACAATTTTTTTAAATTTAAGTTCTTTATTCTTTAAAGTCTCATCACAATTTTTAATGAATCAGGCAATATCTTCAACTAGTTTCACTCTCTTTGGTTTAACATTTAAAGGAAAGCACAGGACAAAATCTAACTTTAGACATCAGGGACGTGCAAGTTTAGACTTGGTTCCATGTAGCAACGCTCAAAAATCACAAGTAGGTCTCGTGTGTAACCTGATACGTTCCAGGTCAGGATAGTGACAATGCTTCTCTCTAGTGTTAGCCTGTATGTCAGGTAGAGAAATAATGAAATGCGTGGCTCCATGCTGAAAGCACCCTGAAAGGGACTTTTGGAAATGTTTCTTTGTTACACTGAAACAACAAAACAAGACTGGAAGAAAGAAAGGACGGTAACATCTGTGGGAATACCATTGTTTTCTTAATGCCTCATTTACTTTCTCCTACTGAGTACAGCTTTCCCAATTCTTCCCCAGGCAAAACCTTCCGAGGTGTTTGTCCTACAAGTACTGCTCCTATTGCCAGTGTCTCTGAGATCCAGGAGTGGCAGCTCAGCGTCGGCCTATCAAGACTTCACTCTATACGCAAAGGAAGCTCAGAACCTTGATTTGCCTAAGGCCAGAGAAATGCTCTGTGGGATGATACAAAACCAACCTTACTCCCTAGCTGGTTTGGCTCAGTGGATAGGGCGTTGGCCTTCGAACTGAAGTGTCCCAGGTTTGATTCCGGTCAAAGGCACATCCCCTAGTTTCAGGCACCATACCCAGTAGGGGGTGTGCAGGAGGCAGCTGATCAATGATTCTCTCTCATCATTGATGTTTCTATCTCTCTCCCTCTCTCTCTCTCTTTCCATTCCTCTCTGAAATCAATAAAAATATATTAAAAAACAACAACACACACACAACTTCATGGTCTGCTGTTTCTGAGCTCCATTTCTTAGCTAGTGGTATTACTAAATGCCCAGTTGCCTGGACTATACAATTAAATTAATATTGATTCTTTTATCTTCAGCTACCAGACAGATCTCAGATTCAAAGCCTTCTTTCTACTTCCAATGTGACTGCTCTGGTTTGGGTCTTTGTCTGTAAATTGGCTTAAGCAGCCTCTTACCTGGCTGTGTTTTGGCCACTCTTTTACTCATATTCCTCCTCCATCACTGTTAGAGTGATCTTGGTATTGCAATCTCTGGCCAAGTTATACCCCTCTACTTATAAGCTCATTAAAGTTCTCCTATTTACTCTCTGCCTTATAAAATCTGGGTTCCTTAATGTGACTTTTGGGGTCTTTCTTCACAAGTTGGTTCTGAACTGTCTTTTCATCCTCGTGTCTCACTACAGCACCCCACATTGCTCCTTGCCTCCATCCAGAATGGCTTCTAGCGGTTGAATCTCAGCTCTGCTTTGCACAGTCCTATGTTCTAATAGACAGCCCATCACGCCATCCCCACAAAACCCTTAGGGCTGCTCTGACCACGGTTAGAGTTTATAGATCACTTACAGAGGTTCAGTAGCTTGTCTGCGTTCACTCACTAGTCTCCATCCTCTGGCTGTGTTAGAGGATTCCAGGGCAGGAGGAATACGGAAACTGAGGCAGGAAAGTTAAAGCAAGGCCAAACAGTGTGGGCAATTTGCAGCCAGCTTGCAACTCACAAATCATTATCTTCCCCAGCCAAGGACACCCGAGCAAATGGTTAAAAAACCTCCCTAATGAGAGAATGCAGGAAGGGAGGGGAAAGGACAAAAAAAGGGCCGTTTTACCCCTAAGCAGAGAAGCCCGCAGTCTCAAGGCTTGGCAAGACAAAGTTGCCAGGTGCTTCTCATGAATTCTGGGAAGGCCACAACAAAGTAGGAAAAAAAGGGACCTTGAGAAATAATCTGTACTAAAATATTCAGCAGAGGAATTTCGAGACCCATAAACGGGAGGATATATGACACCTCAGACCCCCACCCAACTTGCTTTTCAGATTAGCTGAGAGCCCATTTGTGCTTTATAAGCCAGATGTATAGGTTTGCTTGCTTTGCTTTTTCAATAAAGGTGCATGCTTTAATTGCTTTAATAAATTGGCTTTT
Organism: Myotis nattereri; assembly: GCF_964212035.1. Taxonomy (NCBI): domain Eukaryota; kingdom Metazoa; phylum Chordata; class Mammalia; order Chiroptera; family Vespertilionidae; genus Myotis; species Myotis nattereri. Next base: position 70,625,342 of record NC_138085.1, on the reverse strand, counting down.
CACAACGCAGTCAAGGTCTCTTGTACAAATCCATTTATATGAGAAGATAAGGATTGAGGTTGGGACAGCCCTCTCCACTGACTCAGGGGGCTGTCCCGACCAGTAACACCTCTCTGGTGTTGGTGAGAGGTGCCTATCGCAGCTAAATTGCCCTTTCCTTTTCTATCCTATGTGAAAACCTACCTTTCCTTTAAGCCCCTGGTAAAATATCATCTCCGCTTCAAAGCTGGCCTCGGCAACCTCTGGCTCTCCCAAACTCCCCTTCTTCCCCATCTAATGTTGCTTTCAGCCTCCTCTGTTTTTCCACAGAATTTTTTAAATTTGATTACAGCAATAACCACTACCAGTTTAATGTGTCTGTCACCTACTCTAAATATGAGCTATTCTTTATGTCTTGTGCATGTATGACATCCTTTATCCTGTATGTCTACCCTGGGCCTGACAAATAGCAGGTAGTATTTAATTATAGGGTTGAGTGCTAGGCTCTAAGGCAGTGGTTCTCAACCTTCCTAATGCCATGACCCTTTAATACGGTTCCTCATGTTGTGGTGACCCCCAACCATAAAATTATTTTCGTTGCTACTTCATAACTGTAATTTTGCTACTGTTATGAATCATAATGTAAATATCTGATATGCAGGATGTATTTTCATTGTGACAAATGGAACATAATTAAAGCATAGTGATTAATCACAAAAACAATATGTAATTATATATGTGTTTTCCGATGATCTTAGGCGACCCCTGTGAAAGGGTCTTTCGACCCCCAAAGGGGTCGCGACCCACAGGTTGAGAACCACTGCTCTAAGGTGTTGGAGGCTCCCAGGTGTTATGGGTTGAAAGGGTCCCTATGCAGGATAAGCGTGGGGTGACAAAGATAGGCGGGGCTCTTGTCTAAGGCCATTAAATGTACTCATCATTCAGAAGTAGAGTTGAAGTTCATTATGATATTGTTTGTATCCATAGGGCTTCTCATGGGACCCAGAATGAGGCTACACCCATGATTGGAAACCAGGTAGACTTGATAGCTTTCAAAGAATTTTTTCATTAAAACACACAGATAAGACAGACTATAAATTTCACTCACGTAAGAGCTGCCTCCTCTTCTTCCTGAGAAGTAATGAAATAATTAAATAGAACTGACCCCTGACCTGAACCTCCCCGCCCCTCATCTCCTCACTATGCCGCATCGCTGCTTCTCATTCGCATCTGCTATCCTGTCACCACGCTGAAGTTCACACAACAGTGCTCATCTCTAGGCCATTTTCAATTAATTTCCTGAGTAAAATTTCATGAGACACTATCAAACCTTTTGCTAAAATCAAGATATATTACATTGACTCTATTCCTTCAGTCTACTAATCAAAAAAGCAATCAACTTTGTCTGGCATGATTTGTTCTTTTAAAACCCATAATGCTTATTGCTCATAATTCCATTATCCTAGATAGTATTTGTTCCTCTTAATATGTGTTTCACTATTTTAACAGGATTGAATTACTAGATGGTCGTTTCTAGAGTCCCTTTTTCCCTTGCTGCTTTGAAAGTCTGCTACCTAATTTGATACTATCAAAAAATAGTATTTCCTTATTCTGTTGCATCACAGAAGAATAAAAAGCGGCTTCCAGGAGTCAGTTGGTCAGTGTCTCTGTTTGGTTTTTTGTTTGTTAGTTTGTTTGTTTTTCACGAGGCTTGCGTCACCTTCCTGAACCCTTCCAGACTACTACCCCTTATTCACTGTCTCCCAAACAGGAGCAGCTAAGACCTCCTTTGATAACTGAATCGATGATTCACAACCTTAGGCTCAGGAAGCACTTCCTAACTTCTCATCCACGTCCCTTCAAAAGGAGGACCGTATGGTAGAGAGGGCACAGATTTGAGTTCAAATCCTGAGTGTGCCATTTACTAGCTGTATGACTTTATTTCATTTTTAAATGGGAAGTAAATAAGAATTTTGAAATAAAAAAATTTTAAAATGCTATGGATTTTGACCTGGACAGTGTTCACACAAAGGTCAGTTCCCAGTGAGGGCACATACCTGGTTTCGGGTTCACTCTCTGCCCCTGGTCCAAGTGCGTGCAGGAGGCAACCAGTTGATGTGTCTCTCTCACACTGATGTTTCTCTCTTTCTCCCCCTCCCTCCCTCCCTTCCTTCCTTCAACTCTCTCTGAAAAACAATGGATAAAAATATACTCAGGTGAGGATTAACAAAAAAAATTTATTTATTTTTTAATTACAAAATAAATACATGGAAAAAAATCTAATTTCTCCAACCAAAATTCTACTTTCCAGCAGTAACTAGAGATAATGGTTTGATATATATGCTTCCAGGATATTATCTATACCTAAATAAATATATACAAACCAAAATGAGGCCATGATATGCATATTGTTTTACAACCTCCGTTCTTTAATTATTTTTTAGATTTTTATTTTATTTTTATTTTTTATTTCAGAGAGAGGAAACATAAGTGATGAGAGAGAATCATTTATCAGCTGGAATCAAACCTACCTGGTTCATGGGTCAGTGCTCAACCACTGAGCAACAGCAGACGGTATATTCTTAATCTAACTATCAACATCTCCCATGTCTATATCTATCTAAAATTTTTTTTCACAAAAGTACATATTAATTTTGCAGTTAAATCTGTTTGGATAAATCCTAGGTAATTTTGCTGGTCCCTGTTAATAGATATTTAAAGTTGTTTTCAATTTTTTCTCTATTCCAAATAATACTGACAATGAACTATAATAATATTTAAACAATCAATAAAAAACAAGTGAGGGAAAGGGTGAGAACTGTGAGAGCATAAGAGCTGCCCACTAAAAGCAGCTTGCTTCTCCCTCTTCCACTCCCCTGAGGGCACAGACACTGGAGGAGGCCTCATCCTTGGTCACCTTGAACAACAGAACGGCCCAGGGGAGCAACCTTCACTCACCAAGTGTGATGATCACTGTGGAATTTTCTAAATTCTCTTTGGACACTGCTGCTTATACTCTGAGAGTCCTTGGGCAAATTCTTTACTTTCTCTGGAACTCAGCTTATTTATAAAATAGTTATAAACTTTCTGATCATAACTATTGCCACCACTTATTGAGTATTTACTATATGCCAAATATTATGTCAAAAAGAGCTTTAGGGCATTATCTTGTTCAATTCTCACTAAATCCCTTTGAAATGCATGAGATGATTCTCATCTTTAATTGCAGTTTTAGCCTTATTATTAAATTGTAAATTATTTACATATTCTGGATACAAGTCCTTTATATGATATATGATTTGCCAATATTTTCTCCTAGTCTGTGGCTTGTTATTTCATTTTCTTAATGGTGTCTTTTAAGCACAAAAGTTTTGAATTTTGATAAGGTAGAACTTATCGTTTTTCATGTATTGTGATTTTTAGTGTCATACCTAAGAAGTATTTTCACAACACAAGACCCCAACAATTTCTTCCTTTTCCCCCAAGTTTTAGCTCTCACATATAAGTCTATGATTTATGATGAATTAATTTTTGTATACGGTATGAAATAAGGGCCTATGTTTATTTATTTAATTTTGTATATGGATATCCAATTATCCAAGCACTATTTGTTGAAAAGACTACCATTCCCACATTGAATTGCCTAGGCACCCTCATCAACAGTCAAATGATCATAAATATAAGAATTTATTTTTGGACTCTCAATTCTGTTCCATTGATATGCATGCCTGCCCTTGCCCCCAAATTACACCATCTTTATTACTTAGGCTGTATATTAAGTCTTAGAATCAGGTGACGCAAGTTCTCCAATTTTTGTATTTTTTCAAGATCATCTTGTTTATTCTAGGTCCTTTGCACTTTCATATAAATTTTAGACCACAAAATATAAAGCCTTCTGGGATTTTGATATGGATTGCATTGAATTTACAGATCAATTTGGTGAGAAATGCCATCTTAAACTGTTGAGTTTTCCAATCCATGAAAATGCAATGTCTCTTTTTGTTTATATTATCCTTAATTTCTTTCAGCAACACTCTACAGTTTTCAATGTGCAAACTTTACACTTCTTTTGTTAAATCTATTACTATTTTCTTCTTTTTGATGCTTTTGTTGTGTGAATTGTTTTTATAATTTCCCTTTAGAAACTTGTTAAACGTAGAAATATAATTGATTTTTGCATACTGATTTTGTATCTTTTAATATTGATACATTTATTTATTTGTTCTATTAGTTTTGGGGTTTTTTGTGTGAAATATCTTATATTTTCTAAATAAAGGACCATGTGTCTTGCTAAGGGATTTTTTTTTTTCTTTTCAATCTTAATGCCTTTAATTTATCTCCTTCCTTCCTTCCTCCCTCCCATCCTTCCTTCCCCTTCTTTCCTTCCTTCTCTTTATTTTCCTTATCGCACTAGCTAGGTTTAATGTTGAACAGAAGTGATGAAAGCAGAAATCCTTGCCTTGTTCCTAGTTTTGAGGGAAAGCTTATGGGTTTTTCAAAGATACGGTTTTTTCAGGTTTCAGAAATTCGCTTCTATTCCTAGTTTGTAAAGAGATTTTTTTTTTTTAATCATAAATAGATGTTGGAATTTATCAAATTCCTTTTGTGTTTCAAATGAGATGGTCACATGGTTTATGTCCTTTATCCTATTAATATGGATCACTGCATTGTTTTGTAGATGTTAAACCAACCTTGGATTTCTGGATAAATTCCAGTTGATCACAGTATCATCCTTTTCATATGCTGCTGGATTCTGTTTGCTAATGGTTTGTTAAGGATTTGTGTATCTATGTACATAAGGAATATTGGTAAGTGATTTTTTTCTTTGTGATGTCTTTTTTAGCTGTATTATCAGCAAAAAGTGAGTGGTCTTGTAGATGATCTGGGATGTTCACTCTATTTTCTTAAAGAGTACAGGAAGAATTAGTGTTATTTGTTCTTTAAATACTTGATAGAATTCACCAGCAAAGACATCTGGGTTTAAATGGTCTTTTCTTTGTGGGACAATTTCAGTTACTAAAATAAGTTAGTTACTTGTTGTTATAGGTCTGATCAAAATTTTATATTTCTTCTCGAGTTAATTCTGGTAATTTATGTCTTTCTAAGAACTGGTCCATTTTACCTAAGTTGTCTAGTTTATTGGCAAAATCATATTTGTAATATATCCTTATAATCATTTAATTTCTTCAGGGTGAGTAGTGATATTATCTGTTTCATTCCTGATTTTGGTAATTTGTTGTGTCTTCTTTCTCTTTTTCTCCATTGGTTAGTCTAATTAAAGGTTTGTCAATTTTGTTGATCTTGCCAAAGAACCAAATTTCAGTTTCATTAGTTCTCACTATTGCGTTTTCTGTTTTCTATTTCAGTGATTTCTTTAATCTTTATTTCTTTCCCTCTGCATGATTTGGGTTTCCAGTAAAGTTTGTTTGCTTCTTAATATGGAAGCTTAAGATTGGATTTGAAACTTTTCTTTTTTTCTACTATAGGGATTTAAAGTTATACATTTCTCTCCAAGCATTTTTAAACTTTTGTCCCATAAGTTCTGGTATATTTTATTTTAATTTTCATGTAAACTATTCTCTAATTTCCCTTGATTTCTTCTTTTATGCATTATTTAATTTCCTAATACTTGTGGATTTTCAAGATTTTTTGCTGTTGTTAACTCCTAATTTATCCCATTGTAGTTGAAGAACACATTTTGTATGAATGCTATTATTGAGACTTGTTTTTAGCCTACCAAAGATCTATCCTGGAGAAAGTTTTCTGTGCACTTAAAATGAATGTGTATCCTACATTCCTTGGGTAGAATGTCCTATATTTTTCAGGTAGGTCCAGTTGGTTGATAGTATTATTCAAGTCTTCTATATAATTCTGTTTTTAGTTCTATTCATTGTTGGGAATGAATAATTGAAATCTCCAACTCTAATTGTTAAATTATCTGTTTCTCCTCTAAGTTATGGCAGTTTTGCTTCATGTGATTTGAGGCTCTATTGTTAGATACATATACATTTATAATTGTTATATCTTCCTGGTGAATCAACTCTTTTATAAATATCAAATGTCTATCTTTTCCTTAGTAATTTATTGTTTTAAATTCCATTTGTCTGATATTAAGGTGGCTACTCCCACTCTCTTATGGTTACTATTTGCATAGTATCTCCTTTGCTATCCTTTTATTTTCAACTTCTTTGAATTGATGGTGTACCTCTTGTAGAAAGCATATGGTTGATCTTGCTTTTTTAAATCTAGTCTGACAATCTCTGTCTTTTGATTGACTGGGCTACTTATATTAATACTAGAGGCCCAGTGCATGAATTCATACATAGGTGGGGGTCCCTCGGCCTGGCCAGTGATCGGGGCCAATTGGTGGGTGGGGGTTGCCTGCCAGGGGGAGGGACCATGGGAGGTTGGCCCCAGCAGCAAGCTAACCAATGGCCGATTCTGCAAGGGATTGGGCTCCCTCCTCCCTCTTATCTGGGTCCAGGGTGCAGGTGAACCAGATTTGGGGCTGTCAGGGTCCCAGCAGCAAGGTCTGGGTCAGTGCGCATCATAGCTACTGGTCGGTTGTAATGGTCATATATATATATATACTAGGGGCCCGGTGCATGAAATTCGTGCACTGGGTGTGGGGGGGAGGGGAAGGGAGAGTGTCCCTCAGCCCAGCCTGCCCCCTCTCACATACTGGGAGCCCTCAGGCGTTGACCCCCATCACCCTCTGATCGCCTGATCGGCCCCTTGCCCAGGCCTGATGCCTCAGCCAGAGGAGTTGACCCTCATCACCCTCCGATCACCAATCACCGGATCGGCCCCTTGACCAGGCCTGAGGCCTCCGGCAGAGGTGTCAGGCCTGGGCAGGGGACCCCCAGCTCCCCGCGGTTGCAGGCTCCGCCCCTGCCCAGGCTTAATGCCTCTGGCCTAGGCGTCCGGCCCAGGCAGCGGGGACCTGCAGTGGCAGCAGGGGGTGCTGCGATCATGGGCTTCGCTTTAGGCCCAGGCAAGGGGCCCCTAGCTCCTGGGACTGCCAGCTTCAACCTTGCCCAGCTCCCATCGCTGGCTCCACCCCTACTTCCTGCTATCACTGGCCAGGGCGGCAAAGGCGCCTGATTCTCCGATCATGGCTGGGGGGCAGGGCAAAGGCGGCCCCAGGGCCGCCTTTGCCCTGCCCCCCAGCTCTTAGCTCCCCCCTGGGTTTCAGATCACTGTCAGTGGCAGAGGGCTTCTTCCTGCTTTCTCTTTCGCCTCCCTGCATTGTGCCTACATATGCAAATTAGCCGCCATCTTGTTGGCAGTTAACTGCCAATCTTAGTTGGCAGTTAATTTGCATATAGCCTTGATTAGCCAATGAAAACGGTATCGCCGTACGCCAATTACCATTTTTCTCTTTTATTAGTGTAGATATATATATATATATATATATATATATATATATATATATATATATAGTGATTTGGTTGGGTTTACATTAGCTTTTTCTGCTATTTATTTTTTACTCTCTTATCTTTTTAAAAAAATATATTTTATTGATTGTTTTTTTTACAGAGAGGAAGGGAGAGGGATAGCGAGCTAGAAACATCAATGAGAGAGAAACATCAATCAGCTGCCTCCTGCACACCCCCTACTGGGGATGTACCCACAACCAAGGTACATGCTCTTGACCGGAATTGAACCTGGGACCTTTCAGTTCGTAGGCCGACACTCTAACCACTGAGCAAAACCAGTCAGGGCCTCTCTTATCTTTTTGGTTCCTCCATTCCTACTTGACTGCCAAGTATTTTTCAGTGTAACATTGAAAAGCTTCTCTTGATTTTTTAAAAACATTTTTGGAGTTATTTTCTTGGTGGTTGCTTTATACTACATGCATCTGAACTTATCACAACCTACTTCAGATTAATACTAACTCAATTCCAGTAAAATATAGAAATTTGGCCCCAATATAGCTCCATTCCATATCCTACCCTTTGTGCTATTATTGTCATATATATTACTTGTATATGTGTCAGCCCAACAATATAGCTTTGTAGGTGCGCATTTATGAAAGACATAATCTTATGTCTTTCAAAGATGTTAAGAAAAGAAATAAGAGAAAACATATTTATTGAGTCTTTTATATTAACCCACATATCTACTATTTCTGGTGTTCTTCAAGGTATCTCCTGGTATGATTTCATTTTAGCCTGAAGGACTTACTTTAATATTTATTGTAAGGCAATTCTGCTAGCAACTTTGGATTCCAATTTTCTCCTCTGAAGATTGTTGTTGATCCTTTTGTTATTGCTGTTTTGTTTTGTTTCTTTCTTAAGTTAGTTTGTTTCTTTGTTTAATAACTTGGCTGAGTTGTATCTGTGAAATCTCTTCTCTGCAGTGTGTGACTGCTAATATCTCTGTTCAGCTCCCCCCCCCCCTTTTTTTAATGTTCTTGTTTTTATTTTTTACTCTGGCTTCCTGTGGGACATCTGTGTGTAGCTTAGTGATCTATTAATATTTAGACAGAGGATGTGCTCAAACACCTTGAACCAGTAAGATTTCTGTCTTTTTTAATCCTCACCCAAGGATATGTTTGTGTGTGTTTTTAAAGTTGATTTTAGAGAGAGGAAAGGAGAGAGGGAGAGGGAGAGAGGGAGAGAGAGAGACATCAATGTGAGAGAGAAACATGGATCAGTTGTCTCAGGTATGCGCCCTGACTAAGGAGTCAAACCCGCAACCGAGGTATGTGCCCTGACTGGGAATTGAACCCGCAACCTTTTGGTGTATGGGATGATGCTTCAAAGAACTGAGCCACCCAGCCAGGGCAAGAGTCTGTCTTTTGCCAATAGGTCTGTATGTGGGTAAGGGAGTGCTGATCCCTTTCATGTCTCCTGTGCAGATACACACAGTCCTAGGGTTAATGAGAAGGTTGTGGGTGGCCTGGACCCTTTCCCATCTCCATTGAGAATACAGATAGTCTCATAGACTATGCCTGCCCTGACCATGAAAGAGACTCAAGCTAGGAAACATGGTATTTTAGGAAGAGTTTGGTATAAAGTAAAGGACTTGGGATTCCATCTTCAAAAACTGAAATTCAAGATCCAGCTCTGCCCCATCCTGGCTTTGTAGACTTGAACCGTGCACTTCTCTCTAAGCTTTCATCTGTGGGCCAAGAATTATTCCATGCATGTCTGCTTCATACAGGAACTCAGGCCAGGTTCTTGGGACATCACAAAGAATGAGAAAGACCAGTTTCCTCTGTCTAAAGGTTACCATGTAGCCTAAGTCAGGGAAGCTAACAATACTCATCTCGCTGTGTTATGGAAACCAGTTGTGATGGTGGATGGAAAAGCTCTTTGCAATCTGCAGCTCTTGCCTCTTTCATTTGGGACAGCGCCCAGGGCCAGCCCCTGACAGCTGACAGCTCACCGCAGGCCCTGTGCATGCGATTTCACAGCCTCCTCGGCCACAGAAACAGCGCTGGCATTGCCGCAGCTTCCTTCCACATGCAGGGAGGGCTCATCCAGTTCCATCGCGTTAGGCGCTCAACTTCCCTAGGCCTCTGCCAGGGTTGCCTTCAGCCCTTACTACCCACAGGAGACAAGCTCTCAGACACAACTGCTTATCTCTAGCCTCAGCTCCTGCTGCTGCTATTTCTGTAATATTTATGATCCACAAAGATGTTTGCTCTGTTCCCAGTGGAGGGGGTAGTCGACAGGTACCTTCACTGGATACCTTCTACAATAATTGCAAGGAATTTTTGTCCAAGGCCCTGTCAGTCATCTGAACCCTGCTTTTTCTAGAAGGGTGCCCCAAAAGCACAACACATTTTCTACAGACTTGGTCAAGACGTGCTGTACTAGTTTCCTATTGCTGCTGTAACAAATTACCAGAAAATTAGTGGATTAAAATAACACAAATGTTTTATCTTATAGTTCTGGAGGTCAGAAGTCTAAAATGGGTTGACGGGGCTACGTTCCTTCTAGGCAAGAGTCTATGGAGAATCTATATTCTTGCCTTTTTTTCCAGATGCTAGAAACTGCCTGCATTTCTTCCCTCATGTCCTCTTTCTCTGTCTTCAATGGCAACAGCTGTTGTGCTGCCGCTGTACATGGCATGGTAACCACCTTGATTTTAGATGTCCCCTGGACCTAGCTTTTAATCTGCAATGTCCTGCATTTGGAAGGGACTTACAGCTGTCAGTCTAATAAAGAAATATATGATCCAAAGAATAAGTAAAATTTTAAAATAGATACAAACTAGCACATAATTAAATGACCTTTGAATCTTTCTCTGGCTCTGCTTCCATCAGCACATCACTCCAACTCTGGCTCTCCAACTTCTCTCTTTCTTGAGCCCCAGTGGTTTCATTGGGCCCATCCAGGCAATCCAGAATAATCTCATCTGCAAAGTCCCCTTTGATATGAAAGGCAACATATGCCCAGGTTCTGAGGATCAGGACTTCTTTGGGCAGTCATCATTTCATCTGCCACACTCGCCCACAACACTGTGCTGTGAGCTCTCTTCAGGCTCCCTAGCCTCCAGGGGCTCACCTGACAAATTCAGCTATGCTAATGGATACAGAGGCCCCTGTGTCTTCCTCCAGGGTGCCACACAGGTTTCTAGAGGCAATGCTTCCATTTGATGTGTGGTCCAAAGAGTGGCCTGAACCATGGGGCTATCAGGCGTGTGCATGTGCGTGTGCGTGTGCATGTGTGTGTGTGTGTGAACCCACTCACATGTAGGTATACTAATCAATGACTGAAGAGGCTACTTTATGAGGGCCAAGTCAATGAGCCAATAAAGCCCAAGGGTAGAATTGGTGGTGAATGATAAGTTTCTAAGGAGGACATACTAGTCAGACCTTCATCACTCCAGTTGCCTATCAACACCCCAAAGGATCAAGGGTCAGAGCATGAAACTGAGAGCCAATTAATCAGCCAACTGCAGCCTCCAGTGACTATGGACATAAAGGGGGCTGTGTCCAGAGAGAAACTCCCCATTGCAAGCTGCACTTCAGCTCAAAATGTGGCCCAGGTTCCAGTTATGCCTGGAATAGAGTCTACTTGAGAGGTATTCAGGGATTCTTTTAAGAATATTGCAAACCCTTGGTGTGGGGGAAGGAATTGAAGGAAGGATGTAAACTGCTGGTAATTAATCTAGACTCCTCTTAACCTGCCTGACATAACTTCCTGAAGGGTTTGAGACTCCACAGCCCCCAGGTACAGGGAGAGAGACACACAGGACTCACATGCCAACCTACATATAGGGAAAGAAAAATCAGCATGTAATTAGTTAAATAGTGGTCCCCAAAATATATGTTCAACTCCAAATCCCTGGTACCTGTGAAGATGACCTTATTAGAAACAGAGCCTTTGAAGATGTAATTAAGGGTCTTCAAATGAGATTATGCTGGATTTAAGATGGGCCCTAAATCTGGTGACATATGTCCCTGTAAGAGACAGATTTGAAACAGAGACACAGAGGAGAACGCCATGTAAAGATGGAGGCAGAAATTGGAGTGATGCATCTACAAGTCAAGGAACACCACAGATGACCTGCAATCACCAGAAGCCAGAAAGGAGGCATGGAATGGGTTCTCCTGCAGAGCATCCAAAAGGTACCAACCCTTCCAACACCTTGATTTTTGGACTGCTGGCTTCCAGAACTGGGAGAGAACAAATTTCTGTTGTTTTAAGCCATCCACCTTATATTAATTTGTTACAGCAGCTACAAGAATCTAACACACAACGGTATAACAGGAGTGGCCCAGAAGGCTTATTTTGGCACTGTGGTGCCCTAGTCATCTATGGCAGCATTGCTAGCATTCCAGAACTCTAGGAAGATGTTTCTCAACCTTTTGAAAATGAAGTCATCTTGGTAAACAGAAGAATCTCAGTAGCAGAGTTCCACCCAGGTCCTCCACCAAAAACAAAACACCCTTGAGAATCAGTGCCCTAAAGAAAGTTGAGTTGATATAGGAAGAGTCAGCCCCTCCTAGCTGAGTCTACTCCCATCCTTCTTGTGTAAGCGTATGAATGAGGGCTTGGGGAGGGGCTACAAATCCATTTTCCACTTTCAAGGTAGGTTCATGAAAGAGATCAAAAGCTTGTCTTTCTGGAGAAGAAAAATATGTTCCTTTGACTACATTCCAAGACACCGGAAGTAGCAGAAATCAAATATACCCCTAGGACTTCTTGAAAAGTCATAGAATGCCTCAACCTGATAATTCCTCAGACTTTATTAATTCATAATATTGTGTTCCATCAAGATCATCACTTTTTATTATCTTGCTGCTCTGAATTGAATACCCCTTATTATTCTCATCTACAGGGGCCATAAATTAAAATTATGTAGAATTTATAATCTTACAGTTCATTATCTATGATTGGTATTCTCTCACTGCTTTTTTCTGGCCCTTCTATATCCCCTGACAAGAAATATGGCAATGGAGTCTAAATACCATCTAACCAATAAATGTTGAGCTAAAAAAACGTTAGTAACTATACTAGCCTAAAGGGCACCCATCACTCCTCCTTATTTCCACTACCAGCATACCTTTCTGCCAAAAAGACAGAGAAAGTGAGATCCTAAAGAGTTGGGAGTTAGAACTGGAATGTAGGTCCTTGTTTTGCCATTGTGCAGATTGGGCATGTCACCCGTCACCTTTGTCTCTTTCTCTGAAGGTCAAGGGACGCTATGATATACACCAGCCTGCTTCATGAGGAACAGCCCTGCTTCAAGGAACAGGTAGTGATATAATTAGTTGACTCAACAAGGAATGTGCGGCCCATTACTGAAAGCTCTGAATGCTTCTCAGTGACATTCCAGAAGTGGCCCTATGACCTGGGAGGCAGGTCTCTTGTTTCTAAGACTGATCAAGGATGTGTGAGCATAGACTCCCCTGTTAGACCCCAGGAAAAATAAACACACGTTTCTAACAGTGGTGAGATCTCTACAAGTTATGTTTGGATATGTTTGTTCACTAAAGATTTTGATGAAGTAGACTGGTGTAGCCAAAGTGGCATTTGTCATGGCTATTCACATCATTGTCTTTAGTGATGTGACATACTACCATGTCTGAAAGAGCAATGATTTTTCAGAGAGATAGAAGTTGGCAAAAATCACTAAAAGAAAATGAATATTCCTATCTTGATTGATTTATCTAATTGGAAAAGGTTCACATTCAGTACATGCCCTGGTTCTTGGGATCCAGTTTTATAAAAACATAAAGGCATTGATAGATTTCCACATTGATAAGTGGCTGTCCTTCCCTCCACTCCTTCCTCCTTTCTTTTTTCTCACAGTGCTCAGTGTAATATGAAGATGACAGAGATCACAAGATAGAGGCTGGAGGAGGAGAAATAGGCAGAGTGGCAATGCATAAACTATTGGCATTGTTTTAAAAATTGTTTAAAAATTTTAAAAGCACCGGATTTCAAAGTTATAAAATCTGACTCCACAACGTTTGTGTACAATGGATACTTACCTCTCTCTCCTGATCTCACTGAATTGTGATCATAATTCAATAAAAACCCTACAGTAATGAAAAATGCAGGTACTGCCAGGACTATTTCTGGAGCTGGGAATTGGGACCCAGAGATATCCCTAGTGGAGGCTGAATGGGAATAAGTCTGAAAAGGGGACTTACATCAAAAGTACAACATATATAACTATGCCTCAGAATCATCGGAGACACTTATAAAAATATAAATTTTCCAGAGTTCCATGGAAATTGAATCTGCAATGAAATACTGTTTTTCATCTACCACATGAACAAAAATGAGAGTCTGACAGTACCAGACACTGGTGAGGGTGTACAGTCCTAGGAAAGAATACTAACACATCACTATTGGGGGGTATAGCTTGGTGCCACCACTTTGGAAAATAGATTAGCATTACTCATTAGAATGGAAGATGCACTCCATGACCCAGCAATCCCATTTCTAGATCTACGCTCTAGGAAAAGTCTTAGACATGCTCATGCATGAAGGCATACAAAAATGCTTACATTAGTGCTGCTGGCAATAGTAAAAACCTGGAAACAATCCAAATGTCTAATGATAGTAGAAGAGATAAATTGTGAGATTTTCATGCCATGGATTAAAAACTAAATGAACCACAGTAACAAGCATCAAAATGTACAAACCACAAAATGACAGTATTATGCCATTTATATAACAGTTTGCAAACCTGGTCCATATGTTGTTTGGGGCTATATACATAAGTGGTAAGGCCATAAACAAAAGCAAACTTATGATGAACACAAAATACAGGGTAGTGTTTACCTCTGAGAAAGGAATATATTTACAAATATTTTTTAAAATGTATTGATTTGAGAGAGAGATTGATTTGTTGGCCTACTTATAGGAAGAGGATTTTTATCTAGGTGGGGGATAGATTGTAAAGGGATGGACAACATTCAAATTCCTACACTTGGTGGGGAGAACACAAGTGTTGATTTTACTGTCATCTTTAATCCATGCATATATGTTATATCTACATTTTTGCACATGCTAAATTTCATAATAAAAATTTAAAAACACACAGATTTCTAAACTCCATCTCAGATCTACTGAATCATAGTCTTGGCTATGGGGTCTGTGCAGTATTTTGTATAACTTTTCCAGAATACTTGGATGCACTATCAAATTAAGAGCCACTCACCTACATACAAACACACACCCACTACAATACACATCAATATCCAGGTGAAAGCAGCTTAAAATATAAATCAAGGTCAGGCAATTTCAAGAGGCATAAAAAAAAGAAAAGGTTAGCCCGGGAGAGTGTGTAGGAAAAAATGGTCTCCCCCCGCAGGGTTCCAGGCTGATGAGGAAGCCTAAGAGCATTAGTTGCCTTTGTGCCACCTCCAAGGACTCCCTAGAGCTTACCTGAGCCCTGTCCGTTAGATTCTGAGTAAGATAATCACCCCCAGAAATGGGCCCAGTGAAGGCTCTTGCCATAACCTTTGCTACAACGAGGAAACACAATGTGGCAGAAGTGTCTATGTCTAAGACCCACCACAACAGACATCTAGGCCTGGACCCACATGTACACGCTGTGTGAGCTTCAGCAAGTCACCTGCTCTCTCTGAGCCCAGCTTTCTCACTTCCTTGTCTCCCTCATAAAACTGGAATCCAGTGAGACAGTGTGGTGAAAAGGCTTTGCAAACTGAAAGTACCATGTCAGTTATTATTTCTTCCTAAAAACCAAATACATAGGCTGTCAATTTTGAGTCAGCAGTTATCTGGGTCCAAGGAATTAGGAGCTCTAAAATTTGCCATAGAGACACCTGAAGGCAGGAGTAGGGCTTAGTGCCTCTACATCTTTCTCTGAAATCGCAGCAAATATTTAACAAGCACCCACTCCTTCTCCAGCGCCTCCCTTTTCCAGTCCATGATAATTCAGAAGGGGATGTGCATAAACAGCTCTGGACTACCAGAAGCACCTTGAATGCTAATACGTAGCCTGAATATTCATTAATGGCTTTGAAACTAACATTTAACCCAGTTACACAATACCTTCCAAATTAGGATTGCCAGATTTAGCAAATAAAAGTGCAGGGCACTGAATTAAATTTACAATTTTTAGTATAATTAGAATAATTTTTAAAGTATATATATGTCCCAAGTATTGCATGAGATATATGAAAAATAATTTGTTCCTCAAATTTAACTGGGTGTCTTGTTTTTATCTGGCAACCCTGTTTCAAATGGACAAACAGATCAGCACTTTCTCCTACATCTTACGTTGGGAAATCTGTATGAAAGAGAGTCATGAAATCCTGTTTCCATTCCTTCGTAAGAGAGTAAATAAAGGGTTGGACTGATCTTAAAATTGTACTTGCACCCCTCCCCCCCCCTCCTTGCATGGCTCAAGAAGACATGGAGAGGCACAGATATTAAAAGCAGGTTTCAAAGGAAATAGAATAGAGCAGGGATGGGGATGCTTTAACTTTTCAAACAGGAATTGACATTTCAGCCATCCTGGCCCACCCAGAACACTTGGCAGTGGCCTCTGCCCTTACCTCTGGGCATCTCCTTGGAATGCTCTGCCTCGGGTCCGTCCAGCAGGTCCATCTGGGAGGCCTCCTCCGAGGGGACACGGCGCCAGGACCAGCTCTGGTTCCCGAGGTCGTGCAGCGGAGGGGAGTACTCCAGCTCACAGGGGAAGTCAAAGCTGCACTCGAGCCCTGCAATGACAGTGACAGCCAATGGTCAGTGGAGCAAACTGTTTCCCAGATATGACCATCCAGCCCTAGAGCCTTACTCCTGCATTCCAGGAAGTTGGCCTTTGTCACACACGCATCTTCACCCTATCCGCAGGTGGTAAGTTGTCAACTTCACAAGTGGCTGGCTCCATGTTGGTGAAAAGGGGGCTAAGAGAGAAAAAGGTGTTCTTTGTTTGACTCAGATTATGGGAGGTGTCCTCAGAGATGGCAGGAAAACTAACAGATGGGACCCTGAGAAGCTCTGCATCCTAGGAGGTTACCTGGTGACATGGAGAGGACTGAGGTCAAATGGGAAGCACCTGACTTTGCAATCAGATAGGTCTGGATCTAAGCCTGGCACTGCCATTGACCAGCTGGTTATTCCAGGAAAGAAAATTAACATCTCTGGCCTCAAATTTCCATACCTATACATGGGGGATGATAATCTCTACTTTGGAAGTTATCTGTAAGAACTAGTGGATATTGCATTACCTATGTACATGAGCCTTGCCCATCACCGAGGCCCAGGAAAAATCCTAGTCAGATCCTGCCCTATCTGAGAAGAGAAAGCCAAAGGGAATGTAAGTCTCACTGACAGCCTTTTTTGCCAGCTCTGTTGTCTACCCTTCAATCCCTCTCCAGAAAAGAGGGCCAAGGCTATGCCAGCTAATCCATGTTATTCTCTCTTGAGGTGGGAATGGGGTCGGTCACTGGGTGAGGAGAAAGAAGGAAGAGGGATGTTTTATGATCTTTTTCTGGGCTTCTTTGGGGGATCATCATCCTTGTGCCCAAATCATTCCATTTTTGCTCTACTTTTAGAATACACTCACCTTGCCTTTCCCTTCCTTACTCATTGTGCATTACCTAAAGAAGATGAAGTACCTTTAACCAGGTAGGCTCTCTAAGCTAGCTGATGCATCAATAGAACATGTACCAAAATGCAAAATATTCACCCACCTTTTACTTCATCATCTCCCCTCAGCATGGGGATGTGAAGAAAGAAATAACGTGATACAAAGAATGAACCTCTGGATTAGAAATTTGGGGAAATTTGGTGGTGTCCAGGCTTGGCTAGCCTCTTCTCATATATGGAACTTTGTGCCCTCAACTATAAAACAAGGGATATAGACAAGATGACTGTAGTCTAGCTCGGCCGCTGACTTGCTGGTTACCTTGAATAAGCCACTTACCCTCACTGGGCCTCAAGTTCCTCAGAAGGAGACCTAGACTAGCTGCTTTCTAAAGTCCATATTGATGTGACTTTTTAAAGGGTCCAAATCCTGGCTCTCAGAAGGGTTATAACTAATTGGATAAATAAATCTGGGATGGTGCTAATGGGTGCAAAGTCCCAGTTATCACTGTGTGTTTTAATAGCTGATTCTGGGCTATTGCTATCTTGTTCTCCAAGAAGAGTCTGCTGTTGAGAATTTCAGAATGCAGAGAAGTGGGGCCGATTCTAGTGCAGGCAGCCGGTCACTAGATTTCCATACCCTTAGGTAGCTGGCCCTGTCCTGGAGGGGAGTAAATGAATCCCATTGACACGGGCCCAACTAGGGGGAGAGGAAAAAATCCTTCAATTACACTCCTATTAAGCACCTTTCTTCTTCTCAGCCAGTAGGGATTTATGTGCCAGCTGCTCTCCAGGAGCTGCCATTCTTCTGGTTCTAAGGTTAATACCACTCGCCCTTTCACGATTCAGGCAGTTCACCTTTATAATGGCAAAACTGAACAGGCCGAGCTAGCCTTGTCTGAGTTGACATGACACTTGCTGCCTACATATTTCATCAGCCTCGAAGACTTTCTACCTGCCTCTGGGGCTGAGCTGCTGCTATGAATTGGTATCCATGAATTGTAGACTGCTTTAATCTTCAAGACTTTCTCGCCAGGTTTTGATAGCAGAATGCAAGGAGAAAACTGATCCAACATTTTGTACTCTGTGACACAAAAATGATCCTCATAATGAAAGGTACAGCCACTCAATGTGGCCCTTCTGGGAAGGTTCAAAAAGACCCAGCCACGTCAGGAAATGATCAAGTCAGAAGGTGGGAGAGAAAGTTACTGACCATCCCCAAACCACATGGACAATTATTCTACCTTTCTCAAAGCTTCAATTTCTGTGGCCCATCCTCTCTCTTATTTTTTTCTCCAATTAAAGTCATCCAATTTCTATTTGGGACAGAGGTGTGACATGCATTCTTAGACACTGCCTGGCAAATGTGCAATCTGTCTAATAATCGGCTGTTTTTGGAGCAAATCCTGCCTCGTGAAACAGGCTAGGCAGACTCTCCAATTACCAAATGGGTTCGTTTTGAAATTGTTGCTCCAAGGCAGCCTCACTTTAGCTGTCAAAGCTGTACTCTTTGGCTTTAAATAGAAGTGGAGTTAACATTACTGCTCATTTGGGGTGAAATTAAATTGGGCCTTCCTACATTCTGATTTAATTTCTCATAAAACATAAGGATGGGTTTCCTTTTCCTGAGCTAGCCTCAGTGCCTTTTGTACAATAATACCTGGGATGTGTCTT
The DNA here is from genome assembly GCF_964212035.1 of Myotis nattereri. NCBI lineage: Eukaryota > Metazoa > Chordata > Mammalia > Chiroptera > Vespertilionidae > Myotis > Myotis nattereri. The sequence goes on along the minus strand of NC_138085.1, from coordinate 70,606,662 downwards.
TTCTAAAAAAACACCAGGTTAAGTCTCATTTTCCATGGGTCTTTTCTGAGGTTCTAGGCCAGTGATGGCGAACCTATGACACGCGTGTCAGAGGTGACACGCGAACTCATTTTTTTGGTTGATTTTTCTTTGTTAAATGGCATTTAAATATATAAAATAAATATCAAAAATATAAATCTTTGTTTTACTATGGTTGCAAATATAAAAAAATTTCTGTATGTGACACAGTACCAGAGTTAAGTTAGGGTTTTTCAAAATGCTGACACGCCGAGCTCAAAAGGTTCGCCATCACTGTTCTAGACCTACAGTAGTGCTTCTTCAATCTTTCTCCTTAACCCTCCTCTAACTCAGTCCTTGTGGGATAGGGGGGTCTATTTTACAAATGGAAGTCAAAGGGATTAAGAGCTTCAGTGAAGTGTTTAGCCTTAAGTAGCCCAATGGCAGAGGAAGGTCCCCACCCAAGGGAAGGGTTGGAAAATAACATTCACTGAGTCCCAGCTCTCTGCCAGAGACTATGCTAGTAGGTATTGTCTTATGTTACTATATTTAATCTGCAGAAGAACAATGAGAATGTCCTGTCTCTACAGAGGAGAAAACTGAAGCTCAGAAAGATGATTCTACTTGCTCAAAGATTAAAAGACTTTCCTAAGCCAGAACCAGAATGTGACCCAGGGCTGGATAATGAAGACCCAGGCGTGTTTCATCACACCTCCACAGCTTCAAAATCTCAACCCACTTAAAGCAGCAGCAGTGGAGATGATGAAGAGCTTGATGACGGATCAGACATGTGGGATAAAAGAAAAGCTGAAAAGAAGAATGACCCAAGAAAGATCTCAATCCACTATTATATTTTGGTTATTGGACCCAAAATCTGCAACCTCTTCAGATCTGCAAAGTCTCCTCCACCCTAAGGGGACAGATAGTTATTTCCTCTATGTCGGACCCATTTTTCAAAGTGGCTGTGATCTTCAGAAGAATCCAGAAATTTCAATCCTACTTTATATACCTGTTAGGAACCAGGGGAATCTAACCATTGAAAAACACAATGAGAAAAAGACATGCTTTCCAGAACTTGCCAATCACAGAGTTGAAATCACAACTACCCACCTTTTAGCCTCTCCCATCATGAAAGAAAAATAAGGTAATGGAATCTCCTGGAAACAGTTCGCCTGCTGAGAGTCAAGTGCTGTGAAGGGAAAGGTCTTGGCAGGGCAGTGAGGATGTTCTGGGGTCGGGCCTGCAAACAGCAGCTCAGGGACCTCAGGAGGTCTATTTCCCTCTCTATGTCTCATTTTATGCATCTGAAAAATGAAAGGAATCGAGCATACACTCTCTACGGTGCCCTCCATCTGAGAAGGTCATTTATTTTAAAGGGCTCATTCTGGGCCAACACAACCAATCCTATAGACTGTCAGTCAGTCACGTTCACTCTGTCTCCCTCTAAATCAGCGGTTCTCTACCTGTGGGTCGCGACCCCTTTGGCGGTCGAACGACCCTTTCACAGGGGTTGCCTAAGACCATCCTGCATATCAAATGTTCACATGACGATTCATAACAGTAGCAACATTGCAGTTATGAAGTAGCAATGAAAATAATTTTATGGAACTGTATTTAAAGGGCCAGAAGGTTGAGAACCACTGCTCTAAATGAAGGCTTGTTGCCTTCCCTAGAAGCAGATTCCATGGAAGGAGGCTGAATGTGCATCATACTCAATAAGGACTCAGGTTATCTCAAAATTCACTCTCAAAGAATTAGGAAGGAAAGTTCAGATAAATTTTACAGATGACTGTTCCAGGTGCGTGCGTGCGTGCGTGTGTGTGTGTGTGTGTGTGTGTGTGTGCATGCATTTTTATCAGTTTGTACCTATATTCTGAACTGTTCCATTAGCAGTTAGCTTCAAGACATTGTTCTAATATAAAAGGCAATCATTCAGAAGATAACTATGGTAACTGATCAGAAAACCCTGTGGTGACCCTGCCCGGAGAGATGCCTAGTTCTCTTACCAAATTCCCTTGGCTGTAAGTAAGTTGGCAATGACCGCCCACTCTGACACTGAGTCTGAGGGTGGAAACCTAGCCTCTCGATATGTATGAGACTATCAAAGTTGTCATGTCCAAGGCCTATGCCTAGCTACTCAGACAGAGATGGGGCCTTCCCAGTCTGAGCCACATAAAGAAGATTGCATGTGAGTTCCAGGCATAGTCCATAACACCATGGAAGGATAGTAGGGCAATATGGTGTACTTTGGACACTTAGATCTTCCCTTTGGTGGGCTCTGGAAACAGTTCTCCTTTGTTTCCAGACTGACCTCAGGCTCAAAAAAATCCCTTGAGTCAAGGCCTTTTGTGTCTTCTTGATCTTGACCCTGGAAACCCAGAGACCTCCCACTAGTTTCTTCATTCACTTTAGTCAATTTCAGTTAAGGGACAAGCAACCTCCTTTCATTTTTAAGACACTCATTCAAAGGCTGACCAGTTTTCAGATGACCACAGGGTGGCAGGGGCCTTAAGAGCAACTGCCCCGGGGCAGTCACAGGAATCCACTGGTTAATGTCACACAGACTCAACCCATAACAAGGTTTGGAAGCAAATGTTACAGGGTAAAAACCAGCAATAAAAACAGAAGAACACCTGTTTCTCAATCCCATAGGTACTTCACCCTTTTTCATTTTGTCTCTTACTACAATGTTTCAGAAGTCAAGCTTGGGATCAGACTTAAGTTCTTGACTCTGGTGTGTGTTTATAGAAGAGTCCCAAGCCCTAAGGGGAGGACCTCCGTGAAGGTCGTGGAAAGTATTTTCATAACTGGTAACACTTCCTGAGGGCTTTCTGGGTCAGATGCTCTGTTAGGAATCTTACATCATTACCTTATTTAACCCCTATGAATTAGGCAGGAACCTTATCCCTATGTAACAGAGGAAGATACTGGGGTTTAGAGAAGTGAAGCCACATGTGAGGTTACCAAGATAGGAAGTGATTGAATAGACTATCACTGACCTGCTTCCTCCCTGGGACACCTGAAGCCTTGATGTCAGTATCTATAAACAGGGAATTACAACAAAATGGTAACAGAAATAGCTCCCCTCATTCAGAGCCACAGACACCAATAAAGGCTGAGACCTGCAATGAGGCAGGACAGGAACTGAACCCATGGAGGGATAGGCAGGGCCCAGCTGGAGGCAGGACAGAAGCCAGGGCATCTGAGCTGTCCTGAAAGGACCTGATACCACTTTTTAAAGTTGAACGTAGAACACCCTAGTGAGGAATGAATCAGAGTACACATTTCCCAGATGCAAGTCTTCATCCCAGTGGGTATGTGACTCGGAAAGCCATGGCTACATGTACAGTAAGGCCCAGGGCTCGAAGTTCCCATCTAGGTTTCCTGATGTCTTCCAGATATCGGCTCTGTTTCTTGGGTAAGGCTAGGGGTTTCAGTAGAGGGAACTGAGGATGGGGTATTAAAGGTTTCTATGGCAGTCAGCAGCCCAAGAAAGAGTTTATCCAACTGGATACTTGGCCATGGGAACTGCATCTGAAAAAAAAGAATTATCACGTTTGCTGCTAGTTTAAAATATGGCAACATGACTGTGATTTTGTCTTGGGGTTATTTTCCTTTCTCTAGTTACCTTGATCTGATGTTTAATAGCCATGACGCAGATAGCCTTGATGTTGGGCCTGCCACTCCTCACTGGTAAAATGGTGGTCTCTATGGGACCACTCAGCCCTACAATCTATGCATCTATGCCCACTTGTGCTATTCATTAAGTGATCTTAATATCATCATGATTCTTTCTCAGTGATAGAGCACAAGACCTAAAATTTGACTCCAATTCTGCCGCCTTTCAGCTATGTGGTAGGGGGTGGGGGGGGTGGGGGGAGGGTGGTCTCTCCCTCATTCTCAGACTTGGTCATCTCAGTGATAAGACTAACTTCCCAGAACTGCTTGGAGGACTCAAGGAGATGCAGCATGTGCTTGGAATGGAGACATTCCCAACTGATTCAGAATTCATTCAGTCATGCCTTTCTAAAACACAAATTTGTGTTTACCATGAGAAATAGTATTTATGTATGGCATTCCAATTGATGGCAGATGACCATTCCTGAGAATTCTGTTATAACATGAAAGGTTGGTATGTCTGACTTTAGGTGATATTCAGAGTCAGAGGCTATTAAAACTTGAAACTACATTTGAGATCAATCCCATTGGACAGATGGGGGGAAAAAAAACAAAACAAAACAAGATCCAGGCAAAAAAAAGGCTTTCCCAGGGTCACGTGGCTGGTCAAAGAGTCCCTCACACACAGGGTGGAGGGCATTTCTACTCACTGTGGAGGCCTCGCCAAATGCCATCCTCTCCCAGCAGCACCAGGCCCAGGCCAGGCTGAATGTCAGTTACTAAATCACCAGCTCTCACCTCCTTGGCTCAGCTTACTGGCACACTTGGGCTGAGGCTGGATTGCTTCATGGCTGGCATAGACAGATGCCAATGTATTCCTGACAAGCCTGACTTGTGCATTCAACAAGGAGCCATATGCAGATGTGGCAATTCTCTTGCGGGTGAATTATACGGTTCTCTTAGAAGTCAAATAACAGAGCTTCATTTTTGAAGCTACAGGTGATTATATAGAGTCCTAGAAATCAGCATTCTCAAAGCACTGTCAGTCCTTAAAGACAGTACCCAGCTCAGGGAACTTCCTAAGTTGCCACAATCCTGAGGCACAAGGCAACTTTCATACGTGATTCTCCTTTTCATAAGTGATTCTCCAGAACTTCCCAACTGTTGACTTTCAGGGTCATGAGGAACCATCTGCCATTGAGAAACTGAGGCCCAGAGACATGATGAAGTTCATCCAAGGATGATTAATGGGTGGGTTGCAAAATTGGTACTAAAACCCATTTCCTAACCCTGTGATTTTTATTGTTGGTATTATTATTATTATTATTATTCGAAGTTGTGGGTAACAAACAAACAATACCTTAAAGAATTAGGAAATTTCCAAAAATCTAGGGTGTGCTTTTCTGGAATAAGCTAGCAAAAACATACATGACTAGGTTTCAAATAATCTCCAGTAAGGCTTTCTGGGTTCTCTCATTCTACATGTACTCCTCTGCCAACAAGCTGCATTTGATGGTTGCTGGAAGCTTCCTGCTAGAGAGCAGGTCTTGGCATAGGCCAGAAGATCCAGCGAGAGCAGAGGGAGGGAAGCAGTAGCTTAGGAGTGAAGGATAAAGATCACCAGAGCCAGGCCAGTGTGTTTCAGTGGTTGAGCATTGACTCGTGAGTCAGGAGGTTTGATTCCAGGTCAAAACACACATTCAGGTTGTTGGATTGATCCCCAATAGGGGGCATGAAGGAGGCAGCCAATTAATGATTCTCTCTCATCACTGATGTTTCTATCCTTTTCTCTCCCTCTCCCTTCCTCTCTGAAATCAATTTTAAAAATCTTAAAAAAAAAAAAAGATCACTAGAGAATTCTTGGAAACTCTTCCAACTTTGGGCCAATCAGCTTCTGCTTTTGGGCAATTCATTTAACCACTTGAATCTTAGTTTTTTTTGTGTGTGTATAAACCTGAGATATTTATCACAATAATTATGCTGAGAAAGATAGTATCTGCTGTGACAACCAAGTAAGGACATGAATGTAGAAGTGCTTTCTTAATGAGATACTGTGTATGGATGTTCTTACCATCTTGGTCTCCCTGAGCCTCAGATTTACCACTGGAAACTGAGGGATTAGATGAACTGACTTAACTTTGGAGGACCCAGGTACCCTCCTCCCTTGCTCTGTTTCAGATCCAAACTTCAGGGGATACCCGGGTATCTGGGGAATAATTAGGAGCATCGATGACGCATGGAGTCAGGCTGCTCATGATGAAAGCTCAGTCACTTTACTAGATGGGTACCTCAGGGCAAATCATTTAAATTCTCTATGCCTCACTTTTTCATCTGTAAAATGGGGATTAAAGCACAAGCCACCTCAGGGAATTGTGAGGAGGATTAAATGCAGTTCGTATATCCAGCACCTACTAGTAGAGCAGTGGCCCGCACGTGATTTTGTATGAAATGATAGCCATCATCCCTGTGGCCCTTTGGGTGGCTCCAGGGGTCTCTTGGCAGAGGAGAGTGCCCAGCACTGAAGGCAAACCTTGTTGAAAGTCCTTACCCAATCTTTGCTTTCTGGCAAACTAACCAAGCTTCCCTTTGGAAGTGAAGTCACATTAGACCTTGAGTAAAGAGAACTGGATTCTAGCCCTGGCTCTGTGGTATGACTTCAAGCACATCTTTAACCTCTCTAGGCTCAGTTCCTCATATGAAAAAATGAAGTGGAGAAATAAAATGATTTTATTTGGGCAGATGGCCAAAACAGAATCCCAAGAGTCCTGACTTCCAACCCAGGCCCAAATAATTAGGGGCTTCTACTGCCCCCTTTCTAGGTTATCTCCCAAGGAGGCACTTAGCCCACCAGTCACCTTTGATATTAATCCACCAGCTGCCATCAAAATCTGATCATTCGCTTCATAAAACTAAGTACCAAACCTGGCCCCTGCCTGTCCCCTCCTACAACCACTATTCATTTGTCATGGGGCCCTAGAACTGAAATCATACACTTCCTACCAGCTTGCTCCCTAGAATGTATCTGGGAACCAATCACCCAATTCAAGACATCTGTTTATCTCACTTATAATCAATCTGCAGAAAAGAAGGGCCAAGTCTCCTTCAATCAATCAATTATATAAACACAGCCTTGGAAGACAGTCTTGGAAGATGCTGTATAGCAGTGATGGCGAACCTATGACACGCGAACTCATTTTTTTGGTTGATTTTTCTTTGTTAAATGGCATTTAAATATATAAAATAAATATCAAAAATATAAATCTTTGTTTTACTATGGTTGCAAATATCAAACAATTTCTATATGTGACATGGCACCAGAGTTAAGTTGGGGTTTTTCAAAATGCTGACACGCCAAGCTCAGAAGGTTCGCCATCACTGCCGTATAGCATTCATGCCCACATGGTGGGAGACAGGCATCAAAAGCTTAATTCTCATTTCTCTTATCTATGGCCCAAAAATTGATACAGAAAAAACAAATGGGACTTTGCTCATCATCCCAGAACAGAAAATGGAAAGTAATTAAAATTGTAGGCATTCTGAAGTTCCTAGCCCAGCCTCCTCATTTACAGATGGGAAAATTGAAGCTGAAAGGAGTGACGTGGCCAAAGTGGAGTGGCCTAGGGCAGTGGTTCTCAACCTTCTGGCCCTTTAAATATAGTTCCTCATGTTGTGACCCAACCATAAAATTATTCTCATTGCTACTTCATAACTGTAATGTTGCTACTGTTATGAATCATAATGTAAATATCTGATATGCAGGGCGTTCTTAGGTGACCCCTGAGTTGGGATCGTGACCCACAGGTTGAGAACCGCTGGCCTAGGGTCTGGAGAAGTAAGAGTGTGGAGACCAGAACTCAGGTTGGACTTCCAGTCCAGTTCTCAGCCTGCAATTTCCAGGAAGTATCATGGAAGTGACCATACAAGTGGGGTCTCCAACAGAGTTAAGCAGGCTCCAGAGGGCATGATAGAAACCCTAGTAGTACATACACTGCTCAGCATGACATCCATCCAAATGAGATCCTTCCTGAAACCAGAAGGCTGGCAGACAGCTCTGAGGAATGCAGCATCCACAACAACCAGAAGAGGCTGTTGGTCATAGAAGGTCTCTACCTCACAACATGCAAAATGACCCTCTAATTTACTCTTCTGTCTCTGCTGCTGAGGATCTGCTGGAGGATGGAGGTGAATAAGGAGTTCATTTCTGATGCCAATCTCAAAAACAAGCAGATACCAGGTTACATGTGGGCCCACAGGGCCTGGGTTTGAATCTCAGCTCTGCCATCAGCCCTAGGCAGATCACTGACTCTCTATGCCTCTCTCCTGATTAGTAAGATGAGGCTATTTAACCAGATTGCTTTGGGTCCTGACAGCTTGCAATTTTTGTGAATTTCTAATAGACCAAATTATTCTAGTCGTCTGTTCAAATGCTAGTTAAAATCCTATTAATCTGAGGTCTCTTCTGATATAAAGTTTTGCATATAAGGTTGCTCTTGACAAAACATTTCATTTCAAGAGGATTTCCTCTCATTTTTCTCACTCTTGATCAGTCATTTTCCTGCATATGTTTTGGACACATGCCTTTCTAGGCTTGTTAGAAATGCTCTGTATATAATATGCAGATGTCCCAAAGCTGTCAAAACAAAAATTCCTCCGCTCACTCATGTCTACTGAATATGCTTTTTAAGATTAAGAGATGAAATAAGCCTTTCCAAAGTAGTTAAAGCCACAGCTTTGAATTCTAAACCAATGTATGGCCAGCCCAGGTACTGTTCTCCCTTTAAACAAATGTCTTTCCTGAAACCAATTAGAACATCGGTTCTCAACCTGTGGGTCGCGACCCCTTTGGGTGTTGAACGAACCTTTCACAGGGGTCACCATCGGAAAACACACATATAATTACATATTGTTTTTGGATTAATCACTATGCTTTAATTATGTTCAATTTGTAACAATGAAAATACATCCTGCATATCAGATATTTACATTACGATTCATAACAGTAGCAAAATTACAGTTATGAAGTAGCAATGAAAATAATTTTATGGTTGGGGGTCACCACAACATGAAGAACTGTATTAAAGGGTCGCGGCATTAGGAAGGTTGAGAACCACTGAATTAGAATGACTTTAGGAATAGAGGACTGCTGGGAACATCCTATCTTTTCATAAAACAGAGATCCTAAGGGGTTGAAAAGCTCCAGGTTGGGAATTGAGAGACTTGCATATACTCCTAGTTTGCTCCTGGATTGTTCAGCAAATGTTGCAATTTATTAATATACTTATTAAGAACCCAACCGAGGACAAACACTGGATTACATACTAGGGATGCAAAATGGAACAAGATGTGGATTCCTTGACCTCTAAGGGAGAAATATTACATGTAGGTAGGGATGCAAAAATGACCCTCAGGAGGGAGATCAAAATTGGACCAAGCATTAGGGAGTCACCTGCCCAGGTGTGAAAGCTGACACCATGCTAGCAGGTGAAAGAATACATGGACATAAGCCTAGACAGCCCTGAGTGATCCTTTCCATGCTTGTCTGTCTTGTCTGTCTGTCTGTCTGTCTGTCTGTCTGACTTTCTCTCGGTTTCTCTTTCTCTCCCCTCTTTCCCTTTTGTCAATGCTTTTCCCTCTTTGGCTGTGACAAGTGTTTTAAATGGATCTCTTTTGACTTGCTTTTCTTATCCTTGTGTCAGCTGGTGAATAATTTATTATATTTTAACCTGACTTGTTTTCTTTCTGCTTCTTTTTACTAATCTGCTACTAAGGTAGAGATAAATTGTTGGTATTTATTGAGTGGATCTATGTGTCTTCATTTGAAAAGTAAGAGATATGATGAAGTAGAGCATTTTAAACAAATCTCTCCTTGAAACACCTAAGCCAACTGCTTTTTATTTAATTTCCATGGGTTGAGTTCCTTGGATCCCAGCAGGCCAGTGGTCCTCAGGGTGACAATGCTCCCTGTTCTTGGTTTCGTATGACCGGCAGCTTTGCTGTCCCCTTTGGGACTCAGTCTTTAGGGTGAATGCATCCAGAAGCCTTTTGCTTAAAGTGTTGTAGATAAACACAAAGAGGCATAGACTAGGAAAACACTTGATTTTCCAGCTCAATGGAGTAGGGATGGGAAGAGGACACAAGAAGTCCTGGCCTATTAGGGCAGAAGAATTGGTATGAAAGCTTTCAGACCTGACAATGGTCTACCAGGAAGCTGGGAGTTGCTTTTCAGTGGTGCAGGCTCTTGAGGGTGGAAGGACTGATCACAGCTAGCCACATTAAATATGTAATTTCAGAAATGTGATCAAACAGACTTGCTTCCTGAGTTATGAAGCAAATCCTACAGGGGACTAGAGAGCCTTTTTGTTTTCCATTTTTTATTTAGTGGTAGGGTGTTTTTTTTTTTTGAGGGAGAAACATATTTAATTATGCAATCTTTTCAATAAAAAAATGATTAGTGGCAGCAGGGAAAGTAATTAAAATGTCTAATTTTTCTTTCTTTCCAAAAGCATCAGTCCCTAAATTAGATGGTCCCTTGGGCTTGGAAGCAGACAAAGTTTTAATAGAACTTTTATTTAAAGTCCAGCAATGGTTTTGTTGTGCCCTGATGTTGGGGTGTTAAGAGGAATCTTTCTTTCCCAGGAGTTAATGTTCTGGATATACAGGACTGGAAGAATGAAAAGTTGTATTAGTTTATTAGAGTTGTCATAACAAAGTACTACAAACTGGGCAGCTTAAAACAACAGAAATTTATTCTCACAGTTCTGGGGGCCAGAGTCCAAAACCAAGGCATTAGTAGGGCCACGCTCCCTCTGACAGCTCTAGGGGAGAATTTGTGCCATGCCTTTCTCATAGCTTTTGGTGACTGCCAGCCCTCCTTGGCATTCCTTGGCCTGTAGATGCATCACTCTAATCTCCACCTGCATCTTTACATGGTGTTTATCCTGTGTGTGTCTTTGTCTGTTTACTCTAATCCAGTATGATTAGACCCTGTTTCTAAATAAGATCACATTCACAGGTCTTAGGGGTTAGGAGCTCAATATATCTTTTGGAAGGACACGCTTGACCTACTAACAGGGACTATAGTCTATGGTAAGGAAGACAAGAGAGACCATGGTGCTTGGACAGAGGGGGGGCTATACCCACATTTAGGCGGGGGTGAATTACCTGGCAGACCTGGGACAGTCTCAATTTAGGGACATCAAGTTTTGATCCTACAGCTGCCACGATCTTGAATATCAGACTTGTCATTCAGTCCAAACACCAGATTGGCTAGGAAATGAGGGCCCCCTCATTAAGAGGAGACTTTATCTTTTAATTCACTTTGTGATGTGGTAGAAAGAGCACTCGACTTGGAGTCAGAAAATCTGGGTTCAGTCTTTTCTAACTGTCCACCTGCTCCATAACTTGGGAGCACATAAGTAAACTTCTTTGGCACTCAATTTACATTTCTATAAAAATGTTTTATAAAATAACATCTACCCACCACAATTTTATAATAAGCTTAAGTGAGAAAAGGGTGTATGAAAGAGTTCTATAAAGTATCAAACTTTTTTTTCCTATATGAAAATTATTTCTCTTCTTCACCTGGCCCAGAACCTTTGGTTATTATATTTTAAATGTTGATCAGATTCTTCCCACACCCAGAGTGGGAAAACAGGAATTACAGCTGGGCAGGGTACCATCTGTTCTGTGGCTCCAGAGCTCAGTGGTCCCAGTAAGACATCAAACCCCTTAGTGGCCTTAATCTCTTAGCACCTGGAGCTGCTGGCTGGAACAGATTTTCTTTTTAAATATATTTTTGTTGATTTCAGAGAGGAAGGGAATGGGAGAGAGAGATAGAGACATCAACGATGAGAGAGAATCATTGATCAGCTGCCTCCTATACGCCCCAGGGATTGAGCCTGTAACCCAGGCATGTGCCCTGACTGGGAATCTAACCATGACCTTCTGGTTCATAGGTCGATGCTCAACCACTGAGCAGCCTCAGCAAGGCTGGAACAGATTTTTATTTGGGAAGGTAGTTAGAGCCCAAGCCTTGTAGTCAAGCCTATAAGTCAGTCTTAAGGCAGCAGAGCTGATGATAAAAGGAAAAAAGTCTTTCTTTAGATGTCCTCCCTCCTCCAAAGAATAGAGATGAACGTGCAGCTCTCTGCTTGTCGGTGATGAAATTAGCAGGCTCCCATCGTTCAAGACAAGTGGCGAGAAAGAACTGAAATCGGGTACCAAATGCCACTGAAGAGAATATATTTTATACAACATGAAAGGCCCCAATGCAAATTAGAAGAAATATAGGGAGACCTCCAAAAGATAGGTCAAATTTTTTCCTCAAGCAGATAATTATAGGCTGGGGGTGAATAAATCTTATTAGCCTCTCTCTACTTCATCTCTTCTCATAAAACACTGATGAAGAGAAAGCCATACTCAATTCAGGTCTGGACAGCTGGCCTGAGACAGCTGTCTAGTCAGGATGCCTGTGGTCAGGCTGTGGATGCCCACTCTTGTCACTGCCCACAACTCCTCCCCAGAATACAGGTGGAAACAGTCAGCCAGGCACAAAACTCCACCACTCAAGTGCCCACATCGACTTACTGAGACTTGGTTATTTCTCACTGTCTGAAGAATGACCCCTTTAGGCAGCAATTTTCCAGTCAAATTTCTCTGCCCAAGTTTGAGGCCTTAAAATTAATGAAGTTGTTAATATTTCTTAAAATGTCTTTCATGGCAGGCAGCTAGAAGGTGTAGATTTATCACCAGTGATCCTGGTGGCCTCTTTAGTTCATACAGAGATATGGGCTTAAGGAGACAGGAGTCTTGGTCTTAACCCCGGCTTTCGTTTGCTCTGCAGTAGGTCTCAGGGTGAGTACTCAACCTCTGTGCTCTGGGGTGAGCTCCAAAGGCACTCCTGTGGCAAAGAGCCTAGCTGCCTGCAGAATTATGTCTCTGTTTTCTGAGCTCTGGGAGACCAGCAAGAAGTCTGACTCACTGTTGTATTTGTATCAACTCCAGAGAAGGTGGTGGGGGCAGGTAGGTCTTTAATTCAGTCTAAGCTGAATTAAATATGGTAAGAAGATGAAGAGGCTCTGGAATTACTGCTGCACTCAGTCGAGGAACAAGCAGTCAAGAATCAGCTCTTCACACCCTGTGAGTCAAAAGCAATAATGGTGCTGACTTTGGCCTTCCCGTTAAGCATCAGGCAATGTCTGGCCAATGGTTTGGGTCCTCTCCTCTCTCAAGAAGGGAAATCATGAGGATTCTAGATGACAAGAATATGGCAACAGAGAATAAATGCAATCTTCTCTGAGTCATGCAGGAGGCAAACCTGCCTTTTTTGGACATTCTGTATTTTATAAAAGTTGAATGACTTTGAAAACAAATTCAAAATTTTATCCAGAGTGGTTTTTATCACAAATCTGGTTAAAAGGCAATAACAATACAAAGGATCAGATTGCAATTATTTATAGACACTTGCCCTTATTATAAGATGACATTCAATGTCTGGCTGAAATAAAATCAACAAGTAATTCTTATCTGGACTCTCCTGACAACTACTGATCTTCCTCTCCCACTGGGGAGGCTTAGGACTAGCAGGAAACCTCCCAGCAGAGTATAACCCTAAACTGCCCTAGGGTTTTTGATGCATTTATTTTTTTTAAGTTTGAAATGAAAGGTACAGCTAATATTAACCAAGACTAACTGCATTATAGATGAGAGACAGCAGTGGGTGGAAGATCTCTGTTAGGTGCATTTGAAATAGCTCAGGCCCCAGGGCAGAGACTGAGCATCAGGAATAGGTAAATATGCCCAGAAGGGATCTAGAACTCAGTGCTGTACTGGGTTCATAAGCGCTTCATCGAATCAGGCCTGATGCGTGAGTTCCCTCCCTGGAAGCCTTCTGCATTCATTTGTCATGCACAACTTTTATGAGTGTCTTCTATGTGATGGGACATAGTGAGGAGCAAACACAACTTAGTGCCTGCCCTTAAGGGGTCCACTCTAGAGGAGTTCGAAAGAAGAAAAAATATCCACCTGGAAATACATTAGCTCGCCTCCAAAGCTGCGCTTTCCTCTGCAGACGCCCAGCTCCCATGAGCTGTTAGGATGAGCACACAAAGAATAAGGAATCCTACATCAGGTAACTATGGCCTCCCGGGGGCTCCTAGAACAGGACCTAGCAGGCTGAGTAGGCAGATCCCTGGGAGACAAGGTGACTCTAAGGAAAGAATTCTGGTTTTGTAGTTAGAGGATCTACTCTGTGTGATCTTATTAAGTCCAGTTTCTACAAGTGTTAAAATGGAATGGGATGTGGCCTCTATCTCTGAGGTTGTTGCAGAATCAAATGAACTGAAATCACATCTAGAAATGTGTGTAGGCACCTTCAAGGAGACACTCAAATGTAAGGGAGTCACTTGAGGACCCTAGAGGACCTGCAACCCTCATAATATCAATCTTTTCTCAAGAGATCTCTATTATTAGAAACAGTCCTGGGTTAGAATCCTATATCTGAAAAATCACAGTCAAAATGCAAATAAGCATTACATCTAATGACTGGTAAGGGAATGTTGTGAATACCATAAAGGCTTGGGGCGGGGAGCGGGGTGAGGGCGGGCCATAAGATATGACAGCAACAAAGCCCGTAGTTTCTTTCCGGATACAAAATGCATCCTGAGTCTGGAGAGGACTGGCCCGAGTGCTCATGGAAGACTAAAGGCACAGAGAGCTTCCTTCGCATTTTGGGGGTTGAGGGACCCATGGAGAGCCATGGAGAACAAACTGAAATCCACAGCTTCCTTAATTATGAGATGAAAATTGTACATCACAAATAACTATCAAAAATATACTTACCATATCGGCTGCGATGAGACAGAAAAGGGAAGGAATCTTTCATTATCCAGGTCAGATTCCATGCAAAAGAATCAGGAACAGGAGAAGGCAGGTTTGTCGGTGACTCTAAGGAGCTGTGACCTGGACATAAAAGCAGAGAGAATAATAATCCATCTGTTTGGGATGTGTCTTTCAGCTGTCACTCATATCACTTTTTAAAAGAAAGTTTATAAGAAGCTTTCATGACATCTATTGGAAAATAAGGAAAGACCAAGCCACTAGAACAGCCGTGGGCAAACTACGGTGGCCCGTTTGAAATGAATAAAAGACCGTACCCTTTTATGTAATGATGTTTACTTTGAATTTATATTAGTTCACACAAACACTCCATCCATGCTTTTGTTCCGGCCCTCCGGTCCAGTTTAAGAACCCATTGTGGTCCTCGAGTCAAAAAGTTTGCCCACCCCTGCACTAGAACATTGAATTAACCTGAGGAACTCAACGCACACTTGCTACCAAGGGCAGCCAAACCTAAGAAGTCTGAATCTTGTGACCAAGGCCTGCCAAAGACTTCTGGGAGATGAACTAGAAGCCAGGCCACTTAATGGCTTGGTTTAATAGCTATCCCAGAAATTTGTGCAACTTTATAGAGAACTTCGATTCATCTCATCCAAATAATGCTTCTACTATACTTTTGTTCAGACTTGTAATTTCATTAAATGTTGCTTATTTGGGTTATCGCCTTATCAATGAGAAATCTTAAATTGCACTCAAGTTATGAGTTTTTGACAATTACATTACAAAAACAAACAAACAAACAAACAACTAGGTCATGGGTTTTTCTCAGAGCCAAGAGTCCAGAAAGCCACAAAAGATTAATGTTGCTCATTTGTATGTGAGAAAAAAGGTTGAGAGAAAAAGAGCAAAAGCAATATTATTCTTTTGTGTAACAGTACAGCAAGTGGGTTTTGTGCGGTGAAAAGTAACCTCATCTGAGGCCATATACATCTACTTGGGGACAGGTTTAAGTTTCTTAGACTTTTAAAAAATTAAATTCATTTACAAATCAAATGAACAGGCATTACATGCTCTAATGCAGTTCTTCCCTGAAATCCCCAACTCAGTCATTTGCTAATGTTTTATGACAGGCAAGGCTTTTTCTGTTAAAGAAGGGGTTTGAGAATAAGTTCTGTTTAGTAAATAAATGTGTTGCCCAGATACATCTTTCTGGTAGCATTTCTATAAAATGGCCCAGAGGAAATGCACTGAAAGGGGTCGGGTCTATAGAGAGGGGAGGCCCAAGTCCAGATAGGTCTACGTGGGGGCGGGTTTGAATTTATTAGACTTTCATTAATAATATAATGAATTAATAGTATGAGTTAAGCACATATGGACCAGTGCTTTAAATGTCTGATTACATGAACTTTTTACAACCTTGTGGTTAGGTACGATCGTTGCTCCTCATTTTGCAGCCAGGGAAATTGAGGTAGAGAGAAGTTTAATATTCTGACTGTGGCCACCCAGTGAGTAGGCAAGAGACCAGAGTCAACAGACCAGGTTGGTCTGATGCTATCACACACAGTATTTCCACCACCCTTCATGGACCCCCACAAACTGTGCAAGGTGTTCTACAGCTTTCCAAAGGGCCATTCAGGGCCTCCAAAGGGCAATGGTTAAGGTCAGAGATCACCACTGAACATGCTCCAGATAAGACAACAGTGTGAGGATTCTGAGAAGATTCTGGCAACTAACCCCTACAATGATCTTTATGTGAATAAAAGTTAGCACTTCTGTGTCTGAGTCATCAGTGTAGCTCAAATTTTAAGTAATTTTGAAGCAACAGGAAGATCAAACCTAGCTATATTTCCTGGTTTCCAAGTGAGGTCATTTTTCTTAAACATATAGTTTGGGAATGGTATTAACTTCTTCCTGGATGTGAAGCACCAAGCAGATGGGGCTAGACTTCAGGAAGCACTTATGAATCTGTGAGTGGGCACAGAATGACAGATGACTTTTAATATGGACAAGGGCCAGGTTATATATTCACGGATTTAAAAAAAAAATCTAAAATCATTCAAAAGGAAGGGCTCTGAGGACTGAATCATGGCCCAGCAAGAGCCATGGGCGTCACTGTGGGTCATCCTTAAAGATAAACTTGAAGCATTTTGTATAAAAAAATTCCAATAAATTATTGGGCATCTTCAAAGTTGAATACTGGAGAGAAAGCAGAAATTTTTATCTCGCCCTTACAGGAAACTTTAGAATTTCTGCCAGCAGGCTGAGCTCACATGATCTCCAGAGGTACGTGGGTAGTGATTTACGGCATGCGGCTGGGGGTACAAATAGAGAGATCAACCAAAAGGTTGGGCCTCCTCACCTGAGAAGGAAAAGACTAAGAAAACGCAGCCAGTACGGATGAAGTTATTTGCCAATTTTGAAAGCACTAAGGCATACGTGAATTCTAGTTAAAGTTCATGGAATATTGATAAATTTAAAACATCAAGAAGGAGGCACTTCTGCGTTTAACAAGTGCAGGGAAGAGGCTCCTGTTTCCTTCACATTGCTTCCCCTTCCCCACCCTCACCCCTGCGGAGAAAAGCGATGCCAAGAGTAGCAATCCACTTAAGCAAGAGAAAGGCTTGTTTTTGTTGTTAGTGGTGGGTTTTTGTTGTTGTTGTTTTGTGTGTTTTTTGGCGGGGGCGGGGGCGGGGGGGGGGGTGCTTCCTCTGAAAATGTGAGGAATTTAGAGTGAAATTGGGCTGACCAGAAGCGATGTATGGGATGAAAGTGTGAATTAAGACCCACTGGATCAAGAAGAGTGTACGGTGGATGCTGGGGAAGAGGGGCAAAACGGATAGGAAAGGGAAAGTAGGAGCAAGAGCTTTCGGGCTCCCAGTTGAGGCTACCATGGACACCACCTGAGGAGAAAAAGGAAAGAAATGCACTTTGGAATGTGGACACGAATGACAGCCCACAGATAAACACTGTTTTAGGGTTTTTGTGCTTTTTCCCCTGAACCCTTTCCAGGCACCGCAGGGTGTGCAGGCAGAGTGAAACTCCCAGCTTCTTGATACCACGCTTTTTCAAAGCACCCCACTTTCTCATGTCCCCAGTAGATGCCAGGGTTCATCACTATAGCAATTCTCTTGCAAACAATGCAACTTCTTCGCCTCTTTCCTCCTTCACAATTGTCCTGAGCAGCTGAACGTGGTGGTGGGAGGGGAGGGAAACAGAAGGGGAGGAGAAATACACCACAGTCCTGACAAGTCTCATTTTAAATTCATAACCACAAACCTCATGAGAACCCTCAGGACTGCCCGGGAATCCTACTCCATTCCCTGACAAGTTCAATTTCCCTTCCTCTCTCCAGCACCACCACTTCCAACTCTCTCTTTACCCCTCAAACCTCCAAATCCCCCAGTTTCTCCACATTCTCAGCTAGTATTCTTGTTTCTTATTTCATCGAGAAAAAGCAGATCTCCCAGCTTGCAGGTGTCAGTACCTCTATAGGCTACCTTCTCTCCTATCCTGTACTGTGTATACTCATCAGCAGTGGCAGCCTCTTTACTTGGGTGCTAATCTCATCCCTTTACAAGGAATCTGCTCTCACAATAGTTCCCCCTTTCTCCTACATCAATTTTGTCCCTCTACCATCAATCTCATCTGCAGCAAATATATACCAATTTCCTTGACCTTCACGCTCTCCTTCAGTCACTGTCCCAATACTCTGCTCTTTCTTCAAATATTTGTCTATGCTGTCTCCATTTCTTCCCTCCCATTTTCTCTTAAACTCAATAAAATCAAAATTGTCTCCATTACTCCAAGTAAAGGTCACCAGCATCCCAGATTTGCAGGTACAATGGACACATCTCAGTCTTTAACTTACTAGTCTTCTCAGTTGCACTGGACCCTGCCAACCCTGCTTCTTGGATTCCTCATATCTTGGTGACCACATGGTCCTTGGTTGCCATACTCCTTGCCTCCTACTTCAGTGGGCAAATCCTCTTTACTATTTTTTGCCAGATCCTCCCCTTCTTCCAGGCTGTACGAAATGATCATTCTCTGTGGGAAACTGCCTATTGTCTTCACTAGCAGAGAGGTGTGGACAAGGAACCCGGAAGGCTGGTGATCCTTGAAGCCCTTGCAAAGGTCAGGGCTGTGCACCCACTGTTAGTCCAGACAATGGTAGCTGAAGCAACTTCCTCATTTATTATGTAAATCCTTGCTGATGGGCTAGACCGCCTGTTACTGGAAATTGCCTGCCTAAGGGCTATGGGTGTATCCCAAACCCATAAAAGGTTGGCACGGCCTGAGCACCTGTGGAAGTCCTTCCTCTTGAGTTGGACTTACCAGCCTGGCCCCCCAATATTCCCAAATTATCTCTTGTCTTTTCTCTTTCATTTGTGTGCGGCTCCTCTTCAAGATCCTGAACCCTGAACCATGCGGGACGTAGAGGGAAACATTTACAACAATTCTCCACTTTCCAGCAGCAAATGCCTAGGAGATTTCATGTTTGAATACTGTTTCATTACAGTGGCTTCAACCAGCTGACAAAGATCAAAGACCATGAATTCCAAGTGACCCCAGAACATACAACCCTTCCTAGACTTCAATGAACAAGGGACTTGTTTTAAATAATCACATACAGACTTAGGAACTCATTCTCTCCTATCCACAGTGCTGATTTTCCTTTCTGAATTAGCACAACCACCTTATATCCTCTTCCTAAGGCCGTGGTCGGCAAACTCATCAGCCAACAGAGCCAAATATCAACAGTACAACGATTGAAATTTCTTTTGAGAGCCACATTTTTTAAACTTAAACTATATAGGTAGGTACACTGTTATTAACTTAATTAGGGTACTCCTAAGGCTTCGGAAGAGCCACACTCAAGGGGCCAAAGAGCCGCATGTGGCTCTCGAGCCGCAGTTTGGTCCTAAGGTTTAAAAACTGTGACTTTTCTTTCTTAGAGAAATACTCAGTGAATTTCTCCTTGCATGACATGTAAATAAGCTCAGCTTTGGTTTGGATTTGTGTGTGTGTGTGTGTGTGTGTGTGAGAGAGAGAGAGAGAGAGAAAGAGAGAGAGAGAGAGAATGATTTTGGGGGTGGCCCTCTATTTTATTTGACGATTATTAAAAGTTGGGAAGCTTGGGCTTTTTCTCTTCTCCATCTAAACTTATGCTCAAAATGACCTCATCTAGTTTCACAGATTTAAATCGCATCTATATACTAGCCCTACCAAATTTATATCTCTACGCCCAACTTCTCCCCTGAACAACATAATATACTGGTGTATCCAACTGCCAGTTTGAAATATTCATTGTATTGCCTAATGAGTATCTCAGACTTAACATATGCAAAATAAATGCTTAATGTCACTCCACCGGAACCCCAGGTGTTCCCCATTTCAGGATGTAATTGCTTGGGCGCAAAATCAAAGAGGAATCCTTGACATCTTTCTTTTTCACACGCTCACATCAATTCTTCAACAACCTTTACCTGAATGTTCTCCTTCTCATCTCTTCCACATTGCCTTTCATCCTAACCACTGCTGTCAGTTCCAAACTGGTCTCCCTGTTTCGACTATTGCTCACCTCGAGGGTGTTCTCCACACAGCAGTTAGAATGGCACTTTGGCCCTGAAATCGCTTTCACGTTTCTTGCCATTGTCTACTCCTTGAAGGCCCCACATGACAGAACCCCTGGTTCTCTGACCTCACATCCAACCGTTTTTCCCTTGCTCATGGAGCTCTAGCCCCACAGACATCCTTGTTGTGCCTCTTATTCACCAAGCACACTCCCCTGGTAATGCTGGCAGCCTGGCGAGCGCCTCTCCCCAGGCGCAGGTGGTCATCCCCTCTCTCCACCCAGGTCTCTGCCCAAGTGCCACCTCCTCAGAAACAGCTCTTTATCATTCTGTAGAAAAATGTCCCTCCCCACAAACTATCTTTATCCCCTTCCCCTGCATTGATTGTTTCTTACATTTATATTAATTTATTTAATGTGTATCTCCCGCACTAGTTACTGCTACATCCCCATGCTTGGCACATAGTAGACACTCAATAAATATTTGTCAAATGAATGAAACCAGAGCCCTTGAGAAAACTGTTATCTGTAGGCTAATCACATACTCTGTGGAACCACGGTGCTCTGAACAAGATGGTAAGGACAAGAATAATGTACCCTCTACCAACTCTCAGGGTTTTGGAAGGGCCAGATGAGAATGTGTGCAAGACGCACTCTCTAAATATCAGTCATCCCATGCCATGATGAATGGGAGTCTTGGTTCCTCTCCTTTATTTTGGATCTTGAATGCAATGTCCAGAAACCTAAAGTGTTCCCAAAGAGCTGCCACTATATTACTCACTGCTTTAATTATTAGCTCTGCCAACTGTCCATGATCTCTGCTATCCCAGTTTCAGCCAGTTGGCCATATCTCTAATTCCCACTCTGTGTCTGTTTATTCCTAAGCCAGTGTAAATACTCTAGTGAAAATATCACACATGTGTTGGCATAAATAATAAAGAGCTATGTGTGCGTGGTGGTTATTTACATGAGTGCCCTAGGTTCCACAGTAATCATGTTTTACAAACCTACATCAATAAAATGTAAAAATGCCTCTCTTCTAAACACTCTTTGGAACTGCTCCTGCCTTGCCTTGTACACACATTTTAATTATTTATTTTCCTTCCAACAATGAAACAATCAGTGACAGCCTGTTGGTTTTCCCCTGCATTTGAAAACATACATAATAATGCATTCCTGTACAATGATTTTGTGTCACACAAAGCAAAGCTTAATGGGTCAAATGGTGGTGGTGAGCAGGCACTGCAAGGCTAGGCACAGAGTGGGACGGGCAGCCCTAGAGAACTGGTTTCAGTATCCACTATGGTTAGCCCATCCCTGCTCAGCCAAAGAAACCTTCTCAGTGCATTTCTATGACGACTAGAGTCAGCAGTGATGTTGAAGGTTAAAGTGGGAAGTTAGCAGATGTGGCCTTTGTCCTAAACACAGACCTCCCACACCTTCTCTAGGCCTGGAACACGAGAAGGCTGACCTAGCGTTCACTCAAGTCCTCTCCAGGTCACGCATAGTCAGTTCTCCAGTTTGCTTTCACTTCTCCTCCAGCTGGCTCATTCAGAGAGGAGCTATTAGTGCCAGGGGTGGCATCTGAAGGGAGCTAAACAGCCCCCACCGCACTTCACCTTTCTCTAAGCCCCACTCCCACACTGCCAGGGAAGGTTCGCATTATTCTGGTAGCTCAATTCTTGAAGCAAAAATTATTATCTGCTATAATACTCTCTTGTACGGTTTCATTTGAACAAGTTTCTTGCCTCTCTACCACCCCAAAAGGAACTGCATGTAACTACTGAGTTCATTCAGTGGTGAATCACATCTGCCAGTCAATAAAAGCAGCACTCCTTCCCCAGGCACAGCATTAAGGGCTATTGAGGGAGACACAAAGAAGTTGTTATGTTGGCCCCTGCCCTTGGGAAGTGGGTTACCTGAAAGGTATACCAGACCCACACTAAAAAGGGACAAAGCGGTTACTGTAGAAATAGCTGAAATTTGAAGCCTTCACATTTTGACCACTACTTACTTATTTGGCCTTATTTCCCACTCAGGATCCTTCCACATTCTATGGTTTCAATTACTCACAAGTCTCCAAACTTTTGGCCAAGCTGATCTCTGCCTAAAATGTCCTTTCCTACCCGCTGCTATCCTAAGTCCTACCCTTTCTTAAAGGCCCAATCCAAATCCCACCTTCTCCAAAGTTTCCCATCTTCCCTGAGCTGAATCCCCATAAAAGCAGTTGAACTGGGACTCAGTGTGGGCCAAACTAAAACTTGAACTGGACCTACCTAACCTCCTTAACCACCACTGCTTATTATCACTTAGGGCAGTGGCAGATAGGCCATTTATCAAACATGTTGATCCTGACAATGGAGTATAATAGTATATTAATTTCACTTACAAATCTCAAGCTCGCATATTTAGAAAAAAAGAGGGGGAAAAACTTTCCATGGGAGCTGTTGTTTAGTCTCATGTAGAATATGCTTCCCACGGTCAAGGTCATGGTCACATCAGAGGCATCTCCTGATCATGTCTACACAGGCTACCAGACAATAAAGGCAATGTGACATTTTATGCTACCCCTTTAGAATTTAGGTCCCAAGTTGCTACATTTTTACTTATCTAGAGATAACCTCACTTTCCCAAGCAAGGGCTCCTGAATGGCCTGTGAGCCCTATAATGTCGTCTCTTGCTCTGGAACCTCTGTTCCAAGTGTTCTTACTCACTGGTCCCTCCTACCTCGCCAAGGTGGACTCTCTCGGGTGGTAGGAAAGGAAGACTGACATTTGTACTAGTACTAATCCAAGAGACAATTAAGAGAATATCACTCTCCAGGTGGCCTGATTCTACACCTACACACACACACACACACACACACACACACACACACACACACACATGCCTGAGTACTTCCCTTAGCAGAGCAACATGACTATCTGTTTTGAGCCCATTTTTGTGGCTTGCTTGTACTCTACTCTTTAAGAAATTTACTGCATTATGATGATCAAGCCTATTTTCTCTTCACAAAATATGTTGACTAGAATAATAATCAAAAGGGAGACTTTGAACTGCCACGAGGCCTTTCATCTTGTGATCTCAGAAAGCTTTACTGGGCACTAAATAATTAATATACTGCAAGTGACACAAAGACCTGACAGCCTGGACAACCAAGTCCATCAATGGAAGACTTTTCTCTTTCAGAGCAAGCGAGTGCCTGTAGTTTCTGGGTAAATGAGACAAGAAGCTACACACTGTCCAGAAACACCTGGCCCTTTTCTTTACTTGATGTGTCAAGTTGGGAAGAGACAGTTACCAGGGTGACCCAAGGGAAGGTCATGGCCCATTTTCACAAGACTTGGTGAGCGCAGGAGAATGGGCACTAACTATTAAACACATTCATCACGATTTATGACTCACTGATGCCTTTCGGAACCATTCCCTCTCATCACCCCCATAACCATCCTGTTAGTTACCCCTTTTCTAAACAAGAAGAATGAGGCTCAGAAAGCACCACAGTCCTACCCTAGGTCACAGAGAGTGAGAAGCAGGACAGGACATACAACCGAGGCTGCTTGATATGTGGACTGACCAGGAATGCCACTCTCCAACACAGACCTCTTAGAGATGATGTTGACTGCTCTGGAGAACAGCTACCCTGAGTGAAATACAGCAGAAAGATTGATCAGGTTGCAGATGCCTGCAACATTCTAAGTGAGAATGACAGAATCCCTTCAGGTCAGCCAGGAAGGTAACTTAGAATCACACACCTTTAGTCAACGCGGCTGGCTCTCCAGAGCCTCAAGCTCAGCTAGCACTGTTTCCATGGCAACCAGGCCCTTGATGGGGTCCTAGCTGGTCCAGGGTAAGGATGTTTGGGATGGAAGGAGGAAGAGGGGAAAAATATTCTACTAACTTCTAGCCTTTTCAATCCCTCTTTTCCCCCCAATCCCTCTTTATCTACTTGTCATCCCTCTCATTTCAGGAAAAAGAGACTGTCCTCCAGGAAACCACACTTTAAATATCACATTGCTCAAAATAAAGACCTCACCCATGGGTGGGCACATTTCCAGAGCCTGGAAGCAGAATGCTCTCACAGGCTGGTGTACTGGATAGAGAGACCTGGGTTCCTGGGAACAGTGATGTTACTGTGCAACCTTGGGTAAGCTACTTAACCTTTTGGAAGCTTTGTTTCTCTGCATATAAAACAGAACTCATCTACTTCCCCGTCCAACTGTAGAGACACTCTGAGAATTAATGAGACAGTATGTACAAAGCCCTCAGGCTCTTTTGAAGAAAGATACACTAGAAATCCTTGTGCTGCTACCAAAGGGCATTGTCATAATGATGCATTTTAAAACATTCTTCACCTGTCTTACTAAAATAAACTCAGCTTGGATTAAAAATAGATAGGCCAACAGCCTAATTTGCTTCTCCTGGTTCTGGTGCTGCATTTCCCCTTTGCTTCCTTTCATCTTGGACTGTGAATATCAGTGGTCAGTGTTACCCTTGACCCCTATGCAGAGACCCAGGGTGAGAGAGTTGGAAACGACTGTAAAGACCATTTATTTATGTCTTGCCACCACATATATGAGGAAGCTGAAACACAGCAAGGACTAGTGCTTTAGCCAAGGTCATCTCATTAATGGAAAATCAAGAATCTGGTCTTCTGACCCTTCATTCTGTGCCTCACCCAACCAAGGAAGAGGGGAATAAAGAAGGGAGGAGGGGAAGGAAATAGGGGTCCATGAATTTTTCCTCTTTAAACTGCTACTCTGCAATACTCAGGGATGAAAAAGAAAATAAGGAAAAAAAAGCATGACTTCATGTGTGTGCCTATTTGTATGCAGGCACAATACGAGGTGCTTTACAACCATTGTCCGTGTAAATCTCACAGTTTTCTGAATGGGGGATTATTATCCCCATTTCCATTGAGGGACCTAAGGCTCAGAGAGGTTAAGTAACTTGCCTAAGGTCCTGTAGCCAAAAGGTATGGAGCTAAGAGTAATTAATTCATTTGATAAATATTTATTGAGTCTCTCCTATGTGCCAAGCTCTTCCCTTGGCACTTAGGATGCATTAGTGAGCAGAATTAAACATTGCCCTCTTAGAGCTTATAGGCTGAGGAGCTTAGAGTGTGGTGGAGCAGCAATCCAACCACCTCACAAATACTTGTAAGTCTCAATGTTGGCATGTGTTGTAAAGGAAAGATACACAGCCCTATGAGACTGTATTAAAGAGGGACTTGACTTCATCCTTAAGGCCAGGGGAGGGTTGCCTGAGAAATTGGTGCTTGAGCTGGGGTCCTAAAGTTAGATGAGTAGAATTAACTAGTTAAAGATTTAGATGGGGTGGGAAAACAGAGAGGGTAAGGGTCTATTCAAGCCCAAAGACACTGAATTACATGCAGCAGAAAGGCAGGTCAGATCACAGGTATCTGCAGCGTTCTCCTCACTGAGGACAAATGGCCTCTCTGGCCCCCATCCCACTCTTTAACTAGTTAACGCTATTCATCCACTTAAGGACCCCAATTTAAGCATCGATTTCTCAGGCAATCCTCCCCTAACCGTAAGGGTGAAGTTAAATGAAGATATGCCAGTTGTTACCAATCTGAAACCTGAATTACCTTCTGGAAAAGTAAAGGGATAAAATTGCCCCTGGAACCACTCTTACAGCCACCTAGCTCCTAATGATCAATCTATATTTGCATTCTCCTCACCATGGCCCCGGCTAACATACCAAATCTTTTCTTTCTCATTGCCAGGTTTTATTTTGCTTTAAATAGTAGGTGAAGAGATGAAAGGAAGCAGCTGGGAAAGAGAGAAAAGAAGAGGGAGGAAGTTGAAAGAAGAGATAAGGAATGGGCAGAAACAAAGAAGAAAGGAAAGTGCAGAGAAAGAAAGCAAGCATCTGGTATTTTTCCCTACTTAGAAGTTACAAGGGAAAGTTACTCAAAGTACCATTATATAAAGACCATAAAACACCTTGGGGAAAACACGAAAGTCATGCTGCCACCATACAGATGAGCACCCTGGAATTAGCTGCCAGAGCAATGTCTGAAAAGAGGAAATTCAATGGCCCACACACTGCCTCCTCTCCCTCTCTCCTGACTTCCACCCTCCAAACCACCTGGCTCAGAAAGCAGAGGCAGTAATTTTGAGCCAATAAGTATGAAGGAATGTCGGAGCTGTTATTTGCCTTCATGAAGCACATCTTGAGTGCATCTTTTAGAAATATAATTTAATACACTCTCAGCTTCACTAAAGAAAACCAGAAAAAGTCCAGGAAGGTCTAAAGAAAAAATCAAATATGACCCATACCTCCAGCATCCACAAAACAAGTGTTAAACATTTTATTTTATACTAGAGGCCCGATGCACAAAATTCATGCAAGAGTAGGCCTTCCTTCCCCCAGCTGCCAGCACCAGCTTCACACTGGCACCCAGGACCCGGGCTTCCTTCTCAGCCCTGGCTTTTTCTGGAAGGTTATCTGGAAGGACATCCAGTCTAATTAGCATATTATGCTTTTATTATTATAGATTGTTTTGTGACTTGGTTTTCACACACTTGTCAAGGTAGAATTTGGCTTAAGGACTGGTAAAGAGAGGGCAGAAGGGAGTTCCTCTCAACCCAGGACATCTCTGTCTGAGGACTGAGCAGAGAGAGGTGAAGTCATTCTTCGGAAGTACTTGGGGGTCAACACCAGCCAGCTCATACCCTAGAGCACAGATGCTAAAACTGTGGAAACTTCCATTCCAAAGCAACACAGGCTAAGAGGGAGCAAAGGCTGGTCAATAGCAGGAAGAGAGGCCTGAGCCTGGGTGGACTTGGGATCCAAATGCAGAGAGACCAGGGGAGGCAGATACACTGCTGTGTACCCTCAGGACCACTGGACAGGGAGGCAAGAAACTTCTGCTTGGGAGAGTCCTTAAAGGAAGTCACAAGAACCCAAAACTATAGAAAATGTATTATGTCAATGCTTGAACTTTAATGAGAGATGCAGTATAGTGGTTTCAAGACTTGAGAAAGATTTTTAAAGTGGAATTCCATCCCACTTTCAAAGGGACAGCCAACAAGGGAAAACTGGAGACAGAGTCCTCTCTCTTTGTGGCCAGTGATAACATCTGATAAACGTGAAGCAGCTCTTAAAGCCCACCCATATGCATTCAAGTATTTGATCCTCACAATGGTCTTGTGGGATAATTTTTTAAAAGCCCAACTTACAGTTCAGACAGATCTGGGTGTCCCCCTGATCTGTTGCTTGCTTCAAAGGACCCAGGAACGCCCCTTCTTCCAGCCTCCAATCATCTTCCAATTTATTTTCCAGTCATCACCTTGGGAACCACCTCAGCCATCCTCAGCCTCCAAGACCAGCCAACACCAGTTTTTTACCTTAACTCCTTATTGCCAAACAACCATGAGCCCCCAAACTCATCAGAATTATTCCACTGAGGTGGAGGCTGTTGTCAATCGCTAAGCCAACCTGCATTTGTGGGCCTCCCACACCTACCCCTGTCTAGGCTTCTATTTCCACCCAGACAATGTGGCTCTGGAGGGTGTAGGCTGCTTCTTTCGAGAGTTGGCAGAGAAGAAGCACGAGAGTGAGGGCGCTGAGCGTCTCTTAAAGATGCAAAATCAGTGCGGTGGCTGCATTCACTCCAGGATGTGCTGAAGCCCCCCCAAGACGAGTGGGCAAAACTCAAGACACCAGGAAAGCTGCTATGGCCTTGGAGAAGAGCCTGAACCAGGCCCTTGTGAACCTGCAGGCCCTGGTTCTACCTACAGGCCCTCATCTCTGTGACTTCCTGGAGAACCACTTCCTGGGTGAGGAGGTGAACCACATCAGGAAGATGGGCGACACCTGACTCACCTCTGCACACTGGCCAGCCCCCAGGCTGGGCTGGGCGAGTATCTCTTCAACAGGTTCACTCTCAAGCACAACTAGGAGCCTTTGGAGCCCAGAGGCCTTTGAGAGGTCCCTCTACAACCCCTGCTGTCTGGCTTTTGTGACCATGAAGCCCTCTACCATGCTTTTAACAACCATGGAGCCCTCCCATGCTTGGACCAAATGGAAACAATAAATATTTTTGCAGCAAAACAAATTAATACATTAAAACAAACAAACAAATAAAACAATAAAAGCCCAACTTCCAGAGAAAGAAAATGAAAACCAAAGAGGTTAAGTCAGAGCTTCCTAACCTTTTTTTTATATCATGACACACAGAGAAAATGCTAATATTTGTATGGCCCACTGGGGTAAATAGAAGAAGCTGCCCGTAGTTAGAGGCAAATGGACCCAGCGCTTCAGCCACTCCTGGTCCAATCCAGTCTCCCAGAGTGCTGAGGGTTCACCAGATTGGTATCTCTTCTACACACCTCATGGCCATCTGTAGCACATGCAACACCAATGCACACTTCTGGGGAAGGAAGCTTTGGGCCACAGTCACATGCAAGAAGCCATAGAGAGTGCCATCTACTCTGCATCTTGCCCTGGGAACATCTGAGACAGCAATACAGATGCTAGCCATAAAAGAATTCTGGGCTTACTCTGTGGGCAGTTAGGAAAAGAGCAGGTGTGTCCAACACTTTGTCATCACCCACACAATGCAGGTGATTTGGGTAAGGGTCTTGAAGTTGGATGTGATGGGGCCCTAGGACATTCCCTTCAAGCATTTGTAACTGCTGGGCTGCTTCACCAAAGAAAAAGGGTAAAATTCGGCTCCTTTCTCTACTCTGAGAAATGCACAAAATAATTTCACAGGATGGGTACTGAATGGCCCAAAAGTAATGATTACAAATGACTGAGTTAACTGCCATCCACTGCCTCATCTTTCATCACACCAGTCTTATCAGAAGTCTCATCAAGATTAGTGGCTCATCATGACTGATGACATTTGCCGACCAAGATGGCTTGGCTTCCTCCCTTGTCCCTTCAATCATAGTGGCAGGAAGAGCCTTCTAAGGTTTGAGCATTATCTCTGAGAAATTGCTTTCGACAGTGATTCCAGGAGTGGCTTCCAAGATAATGGACTCTGTCTGCAAGTGACACTCTATCTCCCAGGACTTCCCAGGTCTCGCTGTCATTGGAGATTCTGGGCAGCACTGGGCATGATGGCCACTACCCTAGGTGGATAAGAAACTAAGCTTTGTAGCCTGCTGAATAAAAGATTATAGTCAATATGAGTAAGTTACACTCAGGCAGCATCTACACAACATTAAGCCTCTGGATGGAAAATGAAATATTTCCTGGGTTCCCCGAGTATCTCCAAATGCACACCACAGGTTTCCATCTCATCAGGATAATGTGCCCTATGTCAATCCAGCTCAAGAGAAGCAGCCAGAAATAAGCACTGAAAATATTTGGAGCAGGTAAATGAAGCACAGGCTAATTAGATAATACTACTTGTATCGCTAACAACTGTGCACCTGGAAAGGTGCTGTAGGAAGGTGAAGTCATGTCCCTGCTAATTGCTCAAATTTGACAAAAGATTAGCACAGGGTGGGAAGGAGAGATATCATTTTTCCCTGGGCCATGCACACAGGGTAAACCCTTTTTTTGTGTGCAGATATATCCAGAGACTTCTAGAATCCCTACATCCTTGAATAACTTATCATTACCTTCTTAAAATGCATTGCCACAGTAAGCATAAAACAGCAATCACTCACTAAGTGACTTGTGACCACACCCAGCCTAATAGTGTGAGACCTTCAAATTCTTATCTCAGTAAAATGACAATAAATTGTATATCATGCAATTTGGAGTCATTTGTAAATAATAGAAAATGTGACCATTAAATCTGCCACTATTGAGAAATTGCTGTAATCAGAAGATGAAAGTTAGAGGAATATAACCAGATAAAAAGGTACTTTTCCAGGTATATTAAAATTCACTGCGATTGTACTGAGTATCCAGACCCTGAACTGGGCAGAGTTGGGGGAGGCAATACCTGTTAGCGCACACCCCAGAAGTCCTATCCATGCTTTCCTCACTGTCCACATTTGTAGACCTATGCAGTTTTCCTCTCCGTGCTCTTTATAGTTATTCTGCTTGCCCACATTCAGGTCCAAGCAAAAAGGGCTGCAGAAAATCTCCATCAGGTTCTTATGGAAGCTCTGAGCAACCATGAAGATTTTAAGTTGTGCCAGAGATAGAAAACTGACTATTGTTTTCAGATTTTTTAAATGGGAAAATAAAATGGAGTTCAGGGACCATAGACTTAGAAGTTTAACAATAGTCTCTCCTAGCCGAAGCCGGTTTGGCTCAGTGGATGGAGCGTCGGCCTGCGGACTGGAGGGTCCCGGGTTCGATTCCGGTCAAGGGCATGTGCCTGGGTTGCGGGCACATCCCCAGTGGGAGATGTGCAGGAGGCAGCTGATTGATGTTTCTCTCTCATCGATGTTTCTGACTCTCTGTCTCTCTCCCTTCCTCTCTGTAAAAAATCAATAAAAATATTTTTAAAAAACAAACAAACAATAGTCTCTCCTAAAATTCTAAAATGTGTAATTAACCAGATGGCTTAGAAATCTTTAGAAATATATACTGATCATAGAGAGACAAAACCAGTTCAATAGGTTTAGACATGGTCAGATTAAGGATAATATCCTTACTATCAAAAGAGCAATACACTCCCACACCTACATATTCCACCAAAATAAAAAGTAAAAGAAGTACAAAATCAAGACCCTTCTAAAATAAATAGATCCTGATATTCCTCTCTCTCTATCTCAACCTCACTTTTTCTGACACATACATACAAAAATACAAAAGACTAATTAATTTTTGAGAAAAGCTCAAATCCAACAGTAACCAAAGGAAAACAAATTAAAACACTGAAATACTACTTTTTCTTATGGATTTAGAAAATATTTCAAAATAATCCTATATAATAAAAGTCTAATATGCAAATTGACTGAACGACAGAACAACTGGTCACTATGATGAGCACCAACCACCAGGGGGCAGATGCTCAACGTAAGAGCTGACCCCTGGTGGTCAGTGAGCTCCCACAGGGAGAGTGCCACCCAGCCAGAAGCTGGGCTCACGGCTGGCAAGTGCAGCAGCGGTGGCAGGAGCCTCTCCTGCCTCCATGACAGTGCTAAGGAGCAGCAAGCCGAACAGTAAGGAGCAGTGAGCAGGAGGGTGGTAAGGACCGAGGGGTCCTGGACTGAGAGAGGGCGCAGGCTGGGCTGAAGAACCCCCTCCAGTGCACAAATTGTATGCACCGGGCCTCTAGTATTTAGTAATTTAAACAATTTAAAACAAATTTTAAAATAATTACTCCCAAAACTGATGAGGGGTAATAAAGTAAATAAATATGTACATTTCTAGTTAATTATTTGTAATAATAATGAAATATGGACTAACAATGAGTGCTTAGTATGTATAAAGCCCTATACACATTCATTCATTTTGTTTATTTATTTATCACAACTCTAGGAAACACATAGTGATATCCTCAATTTGCATATGAAGACATTAAGAAGATAAGTCTCAAATGCTCTGGAGATTTTGATTCTCACTTGTCATCTGGGGGAGGGAGGATGGTGGGGAGAGGATGAGAGGAGAATTGCAAAGTCCCACAGGTGATTCTGATTTGGGCATAACTATCTCCTTACAGAGAAAACAAACTGCACTGTCCTGTAGATAAATGCATATAAACAATTTTGACAATATGTAGAATCTTAAAACTTTGATTCTACCCTAAAAATATTCTGAAGTAATAAAAATGTTTGTTAACAATTGCATTCTTCAGTAATTTTATAGTAGGAAATGCTATCTCAATTTGAAACAACTTAAATATCTAGCAGTCGTTAGAATAATTATGTGCCAAGTCCTGGTTTAAGCTTTACTTGAATTGTCTCATGTATTCCTTATAGAAACATTAAAAGATAGAGATTATAAATATTCTATTTTGCATATAAAAAAACCTGAGCCATAGAAAGGTTGAGTAATTGGTCTGAGATCACAAGCTGACCTATCCCATGACAGCATCAGGACCAGGGCCCATGCAACCTTACCTCAGAGTTTTCACTATTAATCATCAAACTCTACATTTTTTAATTCATTTCCATGATGGAATATTATGAAGCCATTAGAGATAATGTTTTCAAAGAGTTTTTCATAACATGAGGAAATATTTACATTTTATGCTTGGAAAACTGCATATATATGATCTCAGCTATGTAAAAAATATACAAAGAAAATACACAATTAACAGTAATTGTCTTTGAATGGTTTGGTCATTTATTTTCTTCTTTATACTTTTCTGAATTTTTCTTATTTACTACAGTAAACATTTGCCTTTTAAAAAAAAGAATATCCAGGATAGAAAATAAAAAGTCATGCTCATGCTGAATTGCCCTTATTTCCATTCTGACAATGCATTTTAAAATTTGACAAAGTAACTTATATTTAGGGCATTAAGGAAGGGAGCAAGTCTAAAATAAAATGTCTCAAACTGTTTATTAATGGAACAATGCTTCTTGTATTAATAAAAGAGGACCAAGATTAAGGCTTATGTGCTCTTGAATTTCTAATCCCAGAACCTAGCAGTGCCTTTTTCAGTATTCACTGGTAAATATTTGCAGAATGAGTGACCTTATCTTGTTTATTAAAAAAAATCAATGACAAGAAATGGAAGAATTCCTTATCAAATTTGTAGTAATAACTGATGCAACAGAAAAAGAGTCAAAATTTGAAATTATCTAAGCCCAATTCAGATAAAATGCAATACTCCTTAAAGTTTCCAAAATATCAATTGTTTATGTATCAAAAGTCTTAAAATGACTTATCCATTGATTTACCGATTCAAGAAACACCCCAAATAACTATGGATGTGCACAAGGCTTAGCCTCAATGATGCTCCCAGATAATACCCAAAGATTGAAAACAGTTCCATAAGAATAGATGAAAGGTTGAAACGCTGTGGGTGTATATACTTAAAACACAATACTGTCCACTCAAAGGATGCTGCAGCAATTTACTTATTGATGAAGCTATCCTATATAATAAAACCCTAATATGCAAATTGACCAAATGGTGGAACAACTGATCGCTATGACACGCACTGACCACCAGGGGGCAGACATTCAACACAGGAGCTGCCCCCGGTGGTCAGTGCACTCCCACAGAGGGAGCACCGCTCAGCCACAAGCCAGGCTCATGGCTGGTGAGCGCAGCGGCGGTGGCGGGAGCCTCTCTCACCTCCATGGCAACATTAAAGGCCCCTTGGGGATGTCCAACTGCCAGCTTAGGCGTGCTCCCTGCCCGCAGCAGTTGGACATTCCCCAAGGGGTCCCAGACTGCAAGAGGGCACAGGCTGGGCTGAGGAATGCCCTCCCCCCTAGTGCACAAATGTCATGCACCGGGCCTCTAGTATTTTCATAATATGTTCAATAAAAAAGCAGACTATAAAACACTGCAAACAGTGTGGCCCTAATTTGGTTAAAAAAAATATAAAAGTGGTAAATAGCTAGAGATAAATACATATAATACAGCTTGGAAAGCTATACCTTAAAATGTTAGTGGTAGATATCTTTGCATGATATAATTATGGGTAGCTTATGTATATTTTTTTCACAATGCTCTGTTAAATGTGAATTCCTTTTTTAAATGTAAAAATATCTCCTACATAACTCTAGAATGGAATGTTGCAGTAGGTGCTGATTTTACAACATTTCATGTAAAAAAAGAAGAAAAAAACCCCAAAAACTCAAGCCTGGATGTTTGACTGCCCTAAGCTCTTATATAGCAATAGCATCAATGCAGCATGGCTGCTAAAAAGACATTAACTCCAATCTTAAGTGACACCACTAACAGCAAACCTCCAGACTATGGGCAGCAGTGACTCCCTTGGGCTCTGCAATGGGCAAAGCACATAGATAATATTGCTTTCAGTTCTTGGCATTATTTTAGGAAAAGAACTGACAAACCAGGAGTCCAGAGCAAAGCAGCAGGTGGCAGGGACATCTGTCATGAGCAAGGTTTGCCCAGAAAAGAAGAATCTACTGAGAGGCATTACCTCTACCATCCTTCCCAACTTAGCGTCTGTTTCCTTTTATATAATCCTCCCTGAGCATCTACCACTGGGAAACATTCTGGCTAGTTCCCCAGAACAGCACAGTCTTGTCTACAAGGGTGGGCGATGGTTGGAGTTGGAATGAGACCCAGGAGGAAGAGATAGGTCCAGAGGAGAGTAAGCTAAAGTGAGAAAGAGTAAGACAGGCACAAGAGGGGACAAGGGCAACAGTGCATTCCTGGAGGGCTTACGGAGAGCCCTGAAACCCAGATGTTGGCATGGGAGGAATTGAGAGGCTAAGAGATCACCAGCAACAGCAAAATAGAAAGATGGCTTTGGCAGTAGCTTTTAAAGAGCCTCAGGTCAGGGAGGAGTCATATTACATTAAACTCATTTATTTATTCATCAACTACTACCCAAGTGCTTGGATGCTGCAGTCACAAAACGGAGTTTCACATACAGTGGCCCTGGCCTGGAGCTAGGAGCCTGTGTCAATAGAAAAAGAACAACCAAATGGATTTTGTTGAAAAATAAATGACACATTACAAATGTACACATTCTTTTTGCAGAAGAATCATGCTCAAATTCTATGTATCATTACTTTTTATCATAAAATAGGCTTCCATGTTTATATCCTGACAGCATAATTTAGCTTATGAGCCCACTGAGCAAATTCTTTAACTTGCACAGTCATCTCCTGTTTGTTGTCATTCCAGAGTTATAGGGTCATCATAAGCAGGCTGTGTATCAATCCCTGGTCATGTAGAGTAGGTTGTCCATGTTTTTAAGACCAAGAAAATTTCGAGGCATGATTTAGGACTTATCAACATGAAGAAAAGGTGTCGGATGAAAAGCTGAAATGATCAAACAGGGGCTATTGAACCCAGTTATCCTCTATTGAAAATGAATTAATTAAAGCTAAAAAATGGTAAGAACACAATAAGCCATTTGCCTTATATAAAGCTTTATGCTTAAAATTTCATGAGACTCAAAATGAAATGTTTCTAAGTTAGAATATAGAAGGGCATTTTCTATATCCAAACATAGCCAAACAATAATTTCTATGATATGATTTCAAGGGAGCAAAGAAAAGTGTGGGAAAAATATGGTTACATATTTGTAAAGTTTGATAAACCTGAATTTACATTTCTATTTGACTACTTATTAGGTATGTGATTGAGGCAGATTAATGAACATATTCAAGTCTCAATTTTTTTCATGTTAAAAAATTTAATGGGGATGAAAAGTCTGCCTTGTGTGAATATTAAAAGATTTTATGAGATGTGTATTGTAAATGCCAAGCATATACCAATGCCTGCTTTAATATGAGTCTCCCCTTCCCTCATTAGAATCAAATTATTGGAGGCCAGCATGGGTTTTGACTGAGGCCAGTTGATTGACAACATAGCAGCGCAAGGAGTTCTATCATCATATGTGCCTGGTGCTAGAGATGTAACTAGGAATGTAGATAAAATGTCAAAAACATCTCCCAGTACATGTAATGAAGTTTTAAAAAACGCATTTGTAATGTCTCTTTTATCATTTTTATTGCATTCAATTCAGCAAACATTTATTGAGTGCCTACACCATTCATATTCATTCCCTATTTTAGCAGAACTTCTATTGCATTTTGATGTGAGGTCAGAGACGGGTGTTTTGAGTCTCACGTTTTGATGACATTGAGAAGTTTTCTGTCCTCAATTCTGCGGTGCCAGTTCCCTTGGTCATTAAGCGCCAGGCTGGTACAAAGGAGTTCTATCAGCTCAATGAATTAACAAAGAATAACCTTTCCACAGAGCAGGAAATTCAATAACAAAGGTAGTCAGAAAGAGTGGGAAGAAGACAGAAAGAGGGAGGGGAAGTGAGGGACAGTTACAGACAGACAGAGGACAGTCAAAATGATACGGGGGGAAAGACAGACAAATGGACAATCAGACAGATGGACACATAGACAGAATGATAATCAGATTGACAAAAAGATTGTTTTCTTGTCTTTAGACAATGATAGTATCTTCAAGGGCTATTGAAACAAACATTTCTAGCCCTAGCTGGTTTGGCTCAGTGGATAGAGTGTCAGCCTGTGGACTGAAGGGTCCCGGGTTTGATTCTGATCAAGGGCATACACCTTGGTTGCAGGATCCTCTCTGGCCCTGGTGGGGGCGTGTGCAGGAGGCAACCAATGGATGTGTTTCTCTCACATAGATATTTCTCTCTGTCTTTCCTTCTGTCTTCCACCCTCTCTAAAAATCAATGGAGAATATCATCAGGTGAGGATTAAAAAAGAAGAAGAAACAAACATTTCTAAAATGAAAGAAAGTATTACGTTCTAAATGGTAATGAAAACTATCAATATTAAATGTCAAATAAGATACACAAATCACACTAACATAAGTATGTGTGATTTTTAAACATTTCTATAAGCAGCACACTGAAGCCAATCAATCTTCATAAAAAAAACCTGAAAAAGAGGTCAGATCCATTCAGAGCCTTCAGGTGAACCTGCTTGGTTTCAAAGCTAATCAGCTCATGCCTCCTCCTGTGACATTCACCTAGTCACTGGGAGCTCACAGAGATCCAGCCCTGCCCCTCTCTTAGAATTAGATTCATTCATGGTGATTCTTTCAAGACAAAAGCCTCTCTGGCTTCTATCTTATAAAAATCTTCAGGGCAAGCTGAAGGCACGTCCAGATGGACTGAATCATAGTCAAGCTGCAGGGCTCCTGCTTAGCCACCAAAGACTCCAGCTGGCAAAGCCTGACCGTTCCTTGACTGGGCCCAAGAGTGGTTTGCAGGAGGAGGTGGGGTTGGGAGGAGAACCACTTACTCAGAGTGCCGGGGCTCAGAGGTTTCCTCAGCCATGAAAAAAAAAGTCTAAAAACTTTCGCAAAGAAATCTGCCTCGGTGAGTATGCTGGCCCCTTCCGCACCAGCAGCTTCACTTCCACACGGTTTCCTGGGGCTTGAAGACACCTGACCGCATGGCAGGGCCTGCGTGGCTGTGGATGAACTGGGCAGGGAGGTTATTTTTGCCCACGGCCCCGTTGCTGGAGGAGACTGCAGGGCCAGGTTCGTTATGTAAGGTGCCCTCTTTAACCCTAAGGTGTCCCTGGTGACAAATAACCATGGGGCAAACACTCTAAACTGCTTTTCTCATAGCAGGTATGGGTTCATGATGCTCCTCTGGTCACCCCTATGATCAAGGGCCTGCGTTGACAGGCTGCAACCTGAACTGAGACCTGGGACGGGTTGAAAGAAGAGACCGGAGGTCTAGCCTGTGACAGACTGTGGGCAAATCACT
The DNA here is from genome assembly GCF_964212035.1 of Myotis nattereri. Lineage (NCBI taxonomy): Eukaryota > Metazoa > Chordata > Mammalia > Chiroptera > Vespertilionidae > Myotis > Myotis nattereri. The sequence continues at coordinate 70,569,343 of NC_138085.1, read as the reverse complement.
TCCTGGATGTAAGTCTCAGACTCTGCCTTTGTAATATAGAGAGGCTAGAATGACTGGTTGCCAAGGTCCTTCCTGGCTCTGATTTTACCTACATCCCTTATGTCCGTATCTTAGATCCTTCCCCCAGCTAGCAACCCAAGGCTGGATACTGATCCCTTAACCTAGTGCTCCAACCAGCAGAAGCCAACAACCACAGGTCAGGACCAGGGACCCCCAGGCAAGAGATGCTGGCATGTCAAACCTGACCTTCTCTCTCATTCTAGCCAGGTGAGCAAAACCGCATATTCCCTCGTTTTCCTTTGCTCTACGACAGATGGAGTGTCCCAGAACAGCCAGCTCTACACACAGCTGCAGCCCCCAGCAGGCTGACCACTGCCAAGCCCAGCTGATGAACGGAGCCCTCCCTGCGCTGGCCATCCTTCAGGATAACACCAAGCATTGCTTGCACTTAGGCAGCACCTCTGCCAACATCACAATAATGGCCAAGCTCTAGGCAGTAGGAGGAGAGGAAACCCAATAGCACAGGGATGTAATCCAATCTCAGCAGCCTTAATCAGACCAAGGAAAACAACTTGTGCTCTTGCTGGGCTCTTAGTAGTAATTCTTTCTGACATGGAGTTTCATGATCTGCCTATCCATGGGGGGGGGGGGGGGAGCAGGGGGAGAAAAACAAACCAACCAACCCATTTTTCAAGATTGATATCCCATAAACTAGCTGAGATCTCTAAAGCCTCTACAATCATCCCTCCCCGCCCTCCAAAGCTTGCCCAGAAGTGTCCTTTAATTTGAAGAGTTTCTTCTGTTTCATTTAGAGGTGTGATGTTTGGCATGGTGATCTGGTTCTCAAAGCAGCCCTTTCAGGCTAGCTTTTGCTCATCACAGAAGCCTAGATCACATACGCAAGATAGAGCAGACTCATGTCAATGGTTTGAAATTAAAGAATAAATGAAGGAGGCAACAGACTTCAAAAGAAAGCCAGCCCCTTGGCAAAGGACGGGGAGAGAACAAGGATACTCAGAACAGCCCAAATCCCCTTCCCTTTGTCATTAGAGAGCCCCTGAGGACTGATTCTTGTTTGACATGGAGCCTGTAGTTTGACAAAGTCTGAACATGACCCCTAAATTGATTTTAAATCCTTCTTCAGAGGAAAGTGAAATGATAAAACACACAGCACCCTTTAGAGATCATCTGTCAACAGATGGGGGCTTAAAACTCAGTTAGCTAGTTTTTGTTTAAACTTTCAGAGAATTTGCAGGTGTGAAATGGGCCCCCAGCATGGCAGGCCTCTTCAGGGCCCAGGTTCTAATGAGGACTCCATGAGAATTACTAGACAATGGCATCAGGACAGGCCTATGAGGCTCCAACCAAGCCCATTTCCTGGTTCACACGGACGTCTCCAGACATACAAAATCTCCCTCACAGATCAGAAGTGCTTGGTCTGTTTTCTCTAGTTGAAAATTCACAAAGAAAGCTCTCAGAGAACAGTGAGTTCTATATTAAAGCATGTAAAACTTAGACTTGCAACCCCAAATTACCAAAAGCTAGCATTTTGCCTATTTCTTTCTTTTTTAAAAAAAATGTATTTTATTGGTTTTTTTACAGAGAGGAAGGGAGAGGGATAGAGAGTTAGAAACATCGATGAGAGAGAAACATCGATCAGCTGCCTCCTGCACACTCCCTACTGGGGATGTACCTGCAACCAAGGTACATGCCCTTGACCGGAATCAAACCTGGGACCCTTCAGTCCGCAGGTGGACACTCTATCCACTGAGCCAAACCGGTCAGGGCTTGCCTATTTCTATATGGGTTTCCTACATGGCCATGGGATTAGCAAGTTCCTGAGTATCTAATCCAAAGTCACTACACTGGAGGGACCTGCGGCCCGCGGAGGAGAAATACTTGCCCAAAACTTTGCAGCGTGTTGGTGGAAAAAGCAAGATCCCACCGTAGTACAGTGTCCTTCCTAATTTCTCTGCTACTTTGGGACCAGGGTAGTGGGAGAGGCTCTGGGTTGGGACAGGATGGACCAACACACGGAAGTGTGCTTTTCCAGCTATCTGTTGCTCTGTCACAAACCACTCCGATATTTAGGGCTTAAAACAATGACAACATCTGTTTTGCTCACAAATCTGCAGTGTAGGCAGGGCTTGGCAGGGCAGCTTATCCCTATTCTGCTCAGTCAACTGGATGATTTGAGGGTTGGAGGCTGGAATCAACCAAAGGCTCATTCACTCACATGTCAGGTGGCTGATGCTGCCTCTTGGCTGGGACATCACCCAGGGCAGTGGCTGGAACTCCTAGAAATGGCCTTTCCATGAGGCTGTTTGCCTTCTTCACAGCATGGTGGCTGGGTTCCCAGGGTTTTGGTGAGGGCATCCAGAGAGAGAGAGAGAGAGAGAGAGAGAGAGAGAGAGAGAGAGAGAGAGAGCGCCAGATGGAAGCTATTCCCTTTCCCAATGTAGCCTCAGAAGTCACTCAGTGTCAACTCTGTGTAGTCTGTTAGTCAGGTGTGAGCAACCTAGGTAAGCCCATTTTCAAGGAAGGGAAAGGAGGAGTGTCAAAGAATGTGCAGCCACCACACAGCCAAAGACTCCTTTTTCTACCACATAGGGTAGAAAATAGGAGTGGGTTTCCACTATTTCATATAATCCCACAAGAAAACTTGCTTATTCTGTGCCTGCTCTATAAAAGGCACTATATTGAAGCTTTTATATGCATTATCTCCTTTCAACTTCATTCCCAACAACAGAAACCACACTCTCATTTTACAGATGAGGACACGGAGACTCTGAGAATTAGCTTGCCTCTGCTCACTCAACTAGGAAATGGCAGAGAAGGTTGTATTCCGGGTCCGGATCTAAAGCTCGTTCTTTTCTCACGAGTTGCACTTCAGCAGTGGGCAGGGACTGTATCCTGGTGATGTGTGATGGTTAATTTTATGTGTCCACTTGACTCAGCCAAGGGATGCCCAGATAACTTGGTTAAACATTATTTCTAGGTGTGTCTTTACAGGTGTTTCTGGAGGAGATTAGCATTTGAATTGGCGGGCTGAATAAAGCAAATACCCCTTTCCAGTGGGGGTGGGCATCATCCAGTCCATTGAATGGAACAGGGGGAGGAAGGTAATAGTTTCTTTCTTCCTGACTGTTTGAACTGAGACATCAATCTTCTCCTACCCTTGGGCTGGAACTTACACCATCAGCCATGCTCCTGGTTCTTACTCATTATGACTCACCATGGAGCCAATTTACACCATTGGCTTTTCTGGGTTTCCAGTTTGCAGATGTCAGACCATGGAACTTCTCAACCTCCATAATTGCATGAGCCAATTCCTTATCAAAAATCTCATATAGCCCTAACTGGTTTGGCTCGGTGGCTAGAGTGTTGGCCTGCAGGCTGAAGGGTCCCAGGTTCAATTCCTGTCAAGGGCCTGTACCTTGGTTACGGGTGTATCACCAGTAAGGGATGTGCAGGAGGCAGCTGATTGATGTTTCTCTCTCATCGATGTTTCTAACTCTCTATCCTTCTCCCTTCCTCTCTGTAAAAAATCAATAAAATATGTGTAAAAAAATCTCATATATGTCCTGTTTGTTTTATTTCTCTGGAGGACCCTAATATATGGTGCAACATCCTAAAAAAAATGCTGAGCCCTAGAGAACTGTGATGTGATGTGCAATAAAATTAGCAAAACTCTCACAGTTCCTGGCAAAGTCTACTTCTTGCACAGACAGGAAGAAAACTGGAGCTCTCTACTTGGATGGAGTACTCCTGGCGAAACTGTGTCTACCTTTCGTGCTAACGGAGTGATCAGTCGTTCTTTTGCCTGGCTAGATCTTTTCACCCTTCAGGCCCACCTTAAATGTCACCATCTCAAAAAGTCCTTTCTTGACCACCCTATCAGAGGAGGGTCCTGCACACTGATATGTTCTATCACTGCCTGTTGTTTGTTTCCTTCACATTGTTCATCCCAACCTGTAATACATATCAGTTTAGTTACTTTCTCATTGTCTGACTCTCCTGGACTGTAAGCTCCATGAGAGCAGGGACATCAAGTGCCTAAAATAGTGCCTGGCAGAGAGTAGGTGTTAAATAAACATTTTTGGATGAACAAATGAATGAATGAAACAATGATTCTAGACTGTGAATTTCTTGAGATCAGTTCTTGACCTCCAGGTGCGAGGTCTATAGGTCCAAACTGTCAAGCCCCACTATGAAAGAATCAGTTATAATAATAGTGATCTTAATGCACTATTTACTGTGAGTCAGATACTTATCACTCTGAATATTATAACATTTCATCCTTATAATAACCCTGTAGTATATGTGTTGTAACTCTTACCATTTTATAGATGAGGAAACTGAATTTCAGAGAAGATATGTAACCTCTATAAATTAACACTGCTAGACAAAAGTAAGGCACCCTAGCCAGTTTTGCTCAGTGGATAGAGCACTGGCCTGCAGACTGAGGGTGCAGAATTTGATTCCGGTCAAGGACACATACCTTGGTTGCAGGCTCCTCCCCAGCCCGGGGCCTGGTCAGGTGTGTGAAGGAGACAATCAATTGTGTTTCTCTCCCATCAATATTTCTCTCTGTCTTTCCCTCTCTCCCACTCTCTCTAAAAATCAATGGAAAAATGTCCTCAGGTGAGAATTAAGAAAAAAGAAAAAAGAAAAGAAAAAAGAAAAGAAAAAAGAAAAGAAAAGAAAAGAAAAGAAAAGAAAAGGAAAGGAAAGGAAAGGAAAGGAAAGAAAAGAAAAGAAAAGAAAAGAAAAGAAAAGAAAAGAAAAGAAAAGAAAAAAGAAAAGAAAAGAAAAAAGAAAGAATCAAGGCTAAGATTCCCAGTGAGGTCTGTTTGATTCCATAGTCTTTCTCTTTGCTATTAGGCAATACTTCCAACAATAGGTTTCTTTAAAGGTCTAATAAAAAAGCAACTGGTGATCAATTTTAAAACAATAATTTTTTATGAAAAAAAGAGAACTGTATACCAGAATCTCTGGCAATGCATTCCTGACATAAAGTTGGTATTTGGACCAGGTCCCTGTTTATTAGTGACAGATACCCAAATTGTAGGAGCCTGGATCTTCAGAAGACACATAAGGAATGGTATGAAAAAGTTCAGCTTTGCTTGAACCCTTTAAATAAGATGACTTAATGTAATTTACACTAAACTCTCAGTTTTCTACCTAGGAATCAGCTTTGACACAGGACTTGGCCCCCATGCTGCCTCTAGCATCTCTCCTATTTGTGTTTTGTGATATACTCATATAACTAGGAAATCTGTTAGTGAGAGAAACCTGATGTTTTCTGGACTCCTCTACAACTCTAGAACTTTAGGCCAATATAGGAACAAAAGTTCCTATAATTGTTCCCAGTTGCTAGCTTTGAGATATCTACTACACTCTAAGCCTTTTATGTTTTCTACTCCAAACATGTGTTTGAGCCATATTCCAAGTGTCTTCTCATCTGGGAAAGAAAAATAGAATCTATCATGCATTTGCCAGCCTTTCTATTCATCCTGCAGAAACATAATGTAATAAGCCATGTAAATATTTTTATGCTAAAAGAACCACAGTCTCTGAGATGAATTTCATGCATTCCTTTATTTTTCACAGGATCTCAGGGTTGGAAGGTTCTTCAGGGGGCCACCAAGTCCACGTACCCTCTCAAAGCCTTTGGCAATTACAGCTGATCCCTCTGCCTTTCCTCCACAAGATTTCAAGTGTGTTTGCAAGAGAGGGGATGAAAGTGGGGGGAGGGGAGGAGAGACATTAATCCATGAGTGGCCAACGTTGACTGATGGAAAGATCCTCTTTATTTAGAACTTCAACTTGACCTTCCTCAAACTGCCCTTTAAGAAACTGAAGGAAAAATAACCAATTTCTTCTCTTCTAATCAGTGCTTTATTCATAATAATATGTTCCAACTAGTCTGAAATTTTGAAAACTTATCTTTGAAAACAGGTGCTCTTAAGAAAGATTGTTTGCATAATAAAACCTAAAAACTAATTTCAGGAACAATTAACTACAAGTAGTAGACATTGAACAAATGGATGAATGAATGAACAAGTAGCTTCACACCAATTAAAGTGGAAATTTCCATTATATTCTTAATAGACACCATTGAGTCACCATGTGGGCACATCAGCTTTGAAGGGAGAGGAGAATATCTCAGACCTCAGAAGGAGGGCTGATGTCTCTGTCCCCCTTCCTCACCTCAGCCTGGGAGACCAGAAAAACCATCATCTTAAATTCACCATCCCCTTAATGCCCAACAGAAGGCCTAACCAGAGTGAATGCTCAACAAATACTCAATAGAATTTCCAAAATGGAAAAGACCCCCCCCCCCACCCCCCATTAAGACTAACCATTTTGCTCCAAGAAAAACAAACCAGCAATATTCAGTGGTTAGGCCCAAGTACACTGGACATGACCTCAGGAGTCCCTGGAAGGCTCATATTTGAACATCCCCATCCCCAAACACCGTTACACCTGCTATTGATGCCTAAAGTTCCTTTATGGAAGACAAGAGCCTATCACAGCACACATTGTCAACCTTTCCCTTCAAAAGTGTCAAGACCCTAAGAAAAGATAAATTGACTTCAACTCACACTAAGGTGTAAAGGGTTGTTGGCAAGCTACAAGAAACCCTTTTTGGAAAGCTACAAGAAACCAATTACAAACAAAAGAATGAATCAAGTGAGTCCTAAATCTCCTCTTCTCTGGGCTAAACGGTTAGAATAAACTGAGATTGCCTATCTCCTCTGGGAACACACACACGCATGTTTGAGTAGACTTCCCTTCTTAAAAGATGCAAGACCCACAACAAGGGACCCACATAGTGCCTCTCAGCTCTGAATTCATTATGTGCTTTGCAAGGGTATCTGTTACCCCATTAATTGCACATTGGGGCAAGCTCCAGTATGTCTGAATCAGGAACCATGCACACTAATGCTTGGCCCAGGTCTGCTCTGGAATGACACTCCCCACTCATGGCTCTATGAATCAGCTGCCCATATTCTCTCCCCCTCTCTCTCCCCTTCCTCTTCTGCTTCTCCTCCTTCTCCTTCTTCAGGTTTTATGTGCAAGATAATCTTATTAAAATCACCAGAGCAGTTTTTCAAGCCACTCCTATATTCCCACCCTCCTGAGGACATGCCTTGGGGGTGGAGGCTGGTGGACTGTCTTTTAAAACAGCTCCTCAGGTACTAAGTACCCTTCCTTCCAAACATGAGTCCAAAGAAAAGGCCCTTTAATCATGAAAAGATAATAGAGTTACATACATATCCTAAGGGCCCCAGAAAGACCCACAGGAGCCCTTGCTAACTAGGATTATGGGTCCCAGACAGGGCTCTGCCTTCTATCCTTGAATGAAGTCCTCAGGTCCAACCCCAAGGAAAGATCTAACCATGCTGGGAAGAAGGAAGCTCCTATCCAGGGTTGTGGAACCCCATTCACCCTCTCAGTCCCCAAGGAAAAAGAGGTCATGGCTTCCTCCATGGCCCAAACACCTCCACCCTCATGAGCTCAATCATTTATTGGCCCACCTACGAGAAGCTTTGAGTTAGCCCAACAGCTTGTCCATATGGAAACTAGACTGGCATTTTTTAGTTCACTGAGTCCTTCCCCAGATTCTAACAAGATAGGGAGAGGAGAAATGAGTCCTCCTATTTTACAGGATGGGAACACATTCTCTCTGAGGCTTGTGGTATTCGGAGTGTGGCCCCCTCCCCTAAAACAGCCCCAAACCCTTGAAAGTAGGTTCATGTCAATATCTCAAGGGCAGCCTTAACCAGAAGAAATGAGGGCTCCCCACCAAGAAAAACAGCTTCGAGAAGTACTTCGTGGAAGAGGCGCTGCCAGGGAGAAGCCGTCTCAGGGAGCATGGGTACATGGAGCTGGGACAGGTGAAGTAGTTTTATTGGGGTTTGGCCTGACCTGTGGTCCCGGGGATGGTGAAGGCTTTGGGACACACACATATTGGGTATGAGCATCTCAGCTTCTTGCTTCTTTTGTGACTCTATTAATAATTGTGCTTTCTGCTCCTCTTGCCTTCTGCTGCCCTGAGTTAATGAATTACAGCAGACAACTGGTTCTGAGGTAGCACAGGATCCCAGCTGCCGGGCTCTGCCTGGATGAGGCTCCAATTTGCCGAAGCTTAGGGACAGTTCTGAGGCAGGACTGTTCCATGAGGTGATGTGTAGCCAGGTGAGGCAGAGAGGCAAAGGGAGTGCTCATGTTCTCATGTTCTAGCTTTTTGGAACAGTTCTTGTTTTCAGATCTGCCTTTGGTTTGACCACAAGTTCTCATCTTTGGTGATGAAAACATACACAAACCCTAGAAATATTATCAAAAATAACCATAAAATAACAATGATGATAAATATAACTAACATTTTTGAGATTCGTGTGGTATTAATGTTCGCCCCATTTTAAAGATGAGGAAACAGACTTGGAAAGCTAAGGTAATTGCCCAAAGCTACCACCATCTAACTGGGTGCATCTGACCCCAAAGACTTTACTGGGCTCTATACCCTGCTGCTTCTCCCCTCACATACTACCCCAACACTACAGAGTAGCCCTGGAAGGTAGGATGAAGGAAAAACAGATTTGTCATCTAGCCAGCAGCCCCAATCTTACTCCCCAAGAAGTTGAGGGTCACACCCAAGGATGAGCAAGGGGGTGTCAATCGAAGGAGTGAGGCTTGGCTGAGTGGCTACCTACACTCCAGCAGCAGCTCGCTGGGTTTCTTCCAGAGCCTGCAAGTGGAATCTAAGGGGATATCCTCTGTGCCGCACGTGTCCAGCTGCCGCTTGCTCCTGAAGCTTGAGAGAGTGGGGCTGTGTGTAGTCCACGGCCAGGAAAAAGTGCCCATCTCCTCCACGAGGCCCATTCAGTCTCATTTCTCCTCTTATCAGCATACTGCTGAGGGTCTGCCAACTCAGAAAAGGCCTCTGAAGCTAACCGTTCTGCCCATGGCAGAAACACACAAAAGGAGGAGAAACAGGTTGAGAATTTCAGAATGTGCAATAAAATGGAAAGCCCTGCAGCATTCCTAGCACCGAAACATTAAAATAAAATCATTTGACAATTATTTGCCTGCTTCAAGAAGGTGAAGTCATTTTTTAGAGCAGCCACGAATCTTAGAAAATAATGAGTATGATTTGATCCGTGTAAGGAACCAGAGCATTTGAAGATTTCGCTGCCAGAGGCTCTGAACTTTCAGGAGGTGTCCACAAGACTGGAGGTGTGTTGGTTGTGGGGGGCGGGGGGGGGGGAGAGCATGACCACTGCAAGCATTTGCCGAGGTGGTAGGAGTCTTAAGATCAATGATTTCCTTGATTACCTTGTTTCCCCCTCTAGCGAGCCTGGTCTCCGTCTCAATTTCTATTCCTATCAGCCAGAAAAATAAAGATTGTTTACAGAGCTGAAATAACACCTGCTTGGTTTATCTTATTTTAGAAACAATAAAAGCTAGAGAGTTGGAAGGATTAAGGAGGAAAAAAAATCAATTGTGTTCCTTCATGTTGGAAACATTAAAAAATAAGTCACCCTGCTACCTGCTCTAAGGCCCAATTTGGCTCTACATTACCCAGGGCGATTTCCAATTTCATTCTGCAATGTCCCAAGGTTTAAACTCAACTGAACCATAACTGGGTGCCCTTGAAAGACTCCAAGAAATTTTTTCTGGTCAATTTTTTATAAATTCAGGCCACAGATCTGATGCTAAATGTGTCAAAAGAAACAAAAACATTTGCTTTTGGCATTAACACCTAAATACAGTAGCAGCCTGAATCTGGCTGAATTGCTTTAAATGTTTTTAAAGTGTTTTACATCTTCTTACTTTTCAGTATCTTTGTAAGGAAGACGAGGGAGATCCCCCTCCCCCCATTATACAGATGTGAGCATTGAAACAAAGAAACAAGAGAGGAATCCACTGGCTCCAAGCCACAAGGATAAGAAGCAGTTGAGCTGGATTAGAACCCAGGTTTTCTGACTCCCAGTGCAGTGCTCTTCCATGCACCTTTGCAGAATGCAAAGCACAGCCCTTTCTTCCCCAGATGCCTCTCCCTGCAAAGGCAGATTTGGAGGGCAGAGCAGTTTGAAGGGTGACCTCACCACACTGGCCATAAACTAACACACATGTCCCCTGCCCACCCTCGCTGACTACAGGCAGAAACCTGTAGTCAGCTACTCCCTGACTGTTTCTTCATCTCTGGTGAGGGAATACTAAATATTCTAAAGCAGCGTTCCAAACCTATTTGGGAATGAAGATCTATTCTAAAGCTAAACATTTTTGTCAACTCATGCATGCCGATGAGTGTACGCTAGTACTCAATGATATTATGTGCCAATAAGAAAAAAAATTTCTGAATGAGTTTATATTTTTCCTAACCACAGCAGCTTCTAAATTCATTTGAGGCAAAGTAGCATAGAAATGTGCAGGACAAATATTCCCACAGTCTAAGGAGCTGCTGGGTACCAACATAGCAAAGGCAAGGCCTCTTCTTCCAGGTCCTAGCCCAGAGCTGCTTTGGATGTATGAAGAAGTGATTTTGAATTTGGATCCCTATGAGGAAATGGTTATGAAGTTTCTCCACCAGCAGCTTCTCTAACAGCTTTAACTTTGGGGGGTAAGGGTTATTGGGGGCCAGTGGGGAGGCGCTGTGAGGGGTCCTCTGGCAATTTTCCATAATGAGGTGATTTCATTCCGAAGCTAGTAGCCAATTCCCTGTCTGTGGGATGTGTTTCTCAGCCCTACCTCCCCCTCATGGACTTTTATTTTGAGTAAACCTGCTTCTTTCCAAAACACCTCAACCCTATAATCACAGGCCTGACTCTGCACAGGTGAGTGGCCCTGTATGAGGACCTATGCTGCACCACAAAACAACTTTGCCAGGAAGGTCCAGTATGTCAAACACCCAACATCCTTGGCTCTGTGCTGAGACCAATCCACTGGCTGGTGCTTTGACAAGGAACCCTGGGGTTTATGGGGAGGA